>NC_045776.1:26476899-36476899 GCF_008692025.1 Phocoena sinus | reverse complement strand
TAAATCAAGTGTTGTTTGTAGTATTATTGGGTTATATTAAATTCAGGGTGTGACAAATATAGACACTAGCAAACTGGGAATTATCCAGAAGAAAAATGATCAGAATATGGAAGTATCTTCAAACATAGTGCATCAAAGAAACTGAAAGAGACTAGAAGTTCAGCTTTGAAGAAAGTTTTTTGGAATATTTAATGACTGCACTGAAATGAAATTTTGTAATAAACAAGGAGATTAGATGCTCTCATTCTGAAAGCAAAATTAAGGCACCTGAATGGTTGTTTTTATTGTTTAGTGAATTCCACAGTAGGACAGTGTTCAAGCCAAGATTGAATGATACCTAAGTAAAGGTGGAGGGCCAAATACTCATTTAAGGGGGGGGGGGGCTGAAAAGGGTGACCTCTTGGTTCCTTTTCTTTAATCCTAGTGCTACTGCTATCAAGGGGTTTACAATTTACTTGAATATTTAAGATGGAGGAGAAGTGAACTATCTTGCAAAGTGGTAAGCAGTATAGTGTTCTAGAAAATTTTCTTTCAAATGCAGCAAAAGTCTTTTTTCAAAGAATTCTTTGAAAAATTAAATGTGCTAAATTTGAGCCCCTTTGGTAAAGTCTGGCCCATTCCAGATATTTAGTCAGATCTAAGTTGTAATTTAACTTTCAATGTCTTATTATTGTCTCCCTTACTCAAGGTTTTATATTCAAGAAGGCTTAAATGATGCCAATAATTCAACCAGCCAAGTTCTTTGAATTTAATATTTGGATACTTGACCTGGCAAATTATTTTTGCCCCTCCAGTGGCTAATGGGGACTCTTGAAAGTGCATTGTCATAATTAAATTTATAGGAAATATCATGGCTTATGAAGTTAATAGGAAATAACATTGACATTGAGATAATTCAGGATATATGTTTCATGCTCAGTGACAGACAGACTGTATGACTGAATCAAGCTGGGATGAGTTTCCAACTTGGATATAAGCTATGAACTGAACTCCCTGTCAATTTTTTAGGTTTTCCCAATTCCATGCTACAGCAACTTGCAAGAGGACCAACTTATAATGAAGTCCCTGTGCTGCTTCTTCTTGTCCTCTAGGAATTCAAATCCTGGGCAGAGGCCATTATCTTCCTGAACTATCACCCAGCATTCAGAATGGAAGGTTCATGGCACATAAATAATGCCGCACTAGGAGGGTAGCATCTGCATTCCCAAGCTTACCAATTCCCATATGCTTTCCTGTCTACCTGTTGTGGCAGGGCTGCAGCAAGAAGCCAATTATTTCAGAAAGCTTTTGTTTTGCACTAAGCCAGGTTCACTGACTGCTGCACATTAATTCCTGGCTGTAGACATAATGACCACCTGGGTACTTTTCTCTGCAAATGTCAGCCCTCAGCAAAGCAACTGCTGTCCACAAAGTCTATGACTAGTAAGCAGAAAAGAGATTAAGGCTCATGTTGGACTTGATTTGAGAGTAATTATGGTTTAACTTACCTGAAGTCTTCATAAGACTATCCAACCTGCTTCCATGGTGCAGATAGAATAATCATCTTGTATTGCAAGAACTCAAACAACAAAGAGATGTCAATGGCAAAGATCCATGCAGGATCTTGGTGATAGAAGAGAAAGGGCTTCTGTTTAAATAACATAGAAAGAATAACCATGGAGAAGGGGATGGTGTCTCAGAATCCTGGGGAAGAAGAAATATGGCTAGTTTGAAAAGACTTTTAATATTATAAATGTTCCAACTTGCTTTTAGCCACTGAATTTATCAGGCTCCAATTAGGAAAACCAAAAGTTTACATCTGTTATTTTAACAGTAGAATGTAATACAGGGAATTAGTTAAAGAAATATTGGAGTACTTTATAGATAAAAGGTACCACTAAGGTAACATGAAGCAGACACTAAAGAGCAGCTTCCACTCCTCAGCCCCAGGAAAAGCATTTGGAGTTGTTAGAACCTAGGAAATTGGAGGAACCCACAGAGCTGGAACCAGACTTCTGAGGGGTGAAGACATCCCAGCTGCTGCCTCAAGAGCTGCAAAGAAGGAGTCTGTACAACTGGGATATAGTCTTCTGAGGAATGTGGGAAGCTCTAAGGAGGAACAATGAGACGTGTCCTGTGAGTGGAGCTAAAATTTTTCAAGTTGGAATTAAGGGCTACTGGAACCAAACATTGCTGCCACAGTAAGAAGCATCTACAAACAAAAATACAAGCAAGAGTCTCTCCCTCCTCCAGGCTTTATGTACCTCTCTAGGTATCATCAAATAGAATAGGAAGATGCTTTGAGAGGTAAGAGATAGTAGCTTAATGACCAGCACACTCACAATGTTAAATTTACTCTGAAACTTCATATAATAGTAACTTGGATATCTTCCAACAAGGGCTTTTCAATTTACCATGTGGAAAACAAGGTACAGAAATCTAAAGTGAATGGTTCAAGCATGCAAAACTTGAGACCTTATCTCCTACCTCTAGCCTACAGCTCTTCCTTCTCATCCAAGCATCTTTACAGAACCCATTTGTTCAGTTGGAATTCATGTGATAAGATTCAGGAAGTAACAGTTCATCTTGCATTTTGCAAGATGTCAAGTCCCCAAAGCTTCAACTTCTTTTGTAGATCCTCCACACTCCTTGATCTAGCACCTTCTATCTAGCAAATAGTCAGTAAAAACTCACTTTCTATTTTGAGAATTTATTTTCTTTAAATATTTCAAAATCATCATCCACGTGCTCTCCTACTTGTCGCCATTGGGAATGGTAAGGCAAGAGGACTTATTCCATTCAATTTGATAAGCAGGGAGCTTAGGTCTCTAACACTCTGGCCATTTACATGAATCACTAAACAAGTACATGAGCTGGAAACGGAAAGTAAATAGTCTATCAGAGGATCAATCCATACATTTAGTTCTCATGCCATTGTAATAAAATTATTCTTTTTTTTTTTTTTTTTTTTTTTGCAGTATGTGGGCCTCTCACCATTGTGGCGCCTCCTGTTGTGGAGAACAGGCTCCGGACGTGTAGGCTCAGCGGCCACGCCTCATGGACCCAGCTGCTCCGTGGCATGTGGCATCCCCCTGGACCGGGAACCCACGTCCCCTGCATTGGCAGGCAGACTCCCAAACACTGTGCCACCAGGGAAGCCCTATTATTTTGTTTTTGACATTCTATTTAAAAAGTCTATTAAATCGGGCTTCCCTGGTGGCGCAGTGGTTGGGAGTCCGCCTGCCGATGCAGGGGACACGGGTTCGTGCCCCGGTCTGGGAAAATCCCACATCCCACATGCCGCAGAGCAGCTGAGCCTGCGTGTCCGGAGCCTGTGCTCCGCGGCGGGAGAGGCCACAACTGTGAGAGGCCCGCGTACCGCAAAAAAAACAAAAACAAAAAAACAAACAAAAAAAAAAAAAAAAAGTCTATTAAATCATAGTGCTCAAAGTAGAGAAAAATATCCCTCTGTGCTCTTGGGTAAAGTACCAAAAAGTACAATCATGTTTGAGATATTGTACTGTATTTTCCCCCCATTGTTTATAGGAAATTATATCAAAAAGTTTAGAGAGGTGCAAGGAGGCTGAGGTTAATCTGGCTTTCAGGGAGGGTCATGATGGACACTCTATTCACTGCTGTTGTGATGGTGCAGCCTTGGGCCCCTTGAGGCCTCGGAAAGGCTTTGATTCACCACCTCTGTCCAACTGCAGCTACAAAGACCTCAGGATGAGGGCAGAGGATGAGAGGGGTGCCTTCAAGATGACAAAGCAGTAAGACGTGGAGATCACCTACCGCCTCACAAATACATCAAAACTACATCTACATGTGGAACAACTCCTACAGAACACATACTGAACTCTGGCAGAAGATTTCAGACTTCCCAAAAGACACCCTCAGGCAACCTACACACAGAGGCGGGGCCAAATCCACAGCTGAACGACAGGAGCTCTGTGAACAAAGAAGAGAAAAGGAAATTTCTCCCAGCAGCCTCAGGAGCAGCAGATTAAATCTCCACAATCAACTTGATGTACCCTCTATGTGTGGAATACCTAAAAAGACAACGAGTCATCCCAAAATTGAGGTCATGGACTTTGGAAACAAATGTAGACTTGGGGTTTACTTTTGGCATCAATTTGTCTCTGGTTTTATGCTTATCTAAGTTTAGTATTTAGAGCTTATTATCGATAGTAGGTTTGTTTAATGATTTTGATGCTCTATTCCTTTTTTAATTATATATATACATATATATGTATATCTATACATATATATTAATATGTATATATATACATACATTTATATATATATGTGTGTGTATATATATATATCATATATATACACACATACATATATTTATATATATATGTGTGTGTGTATATATATTATATATATATTATATACATATATATAGATTATATATTATATACATATATATATATATACACATATATTCCTTTTTCTCTTTGTGAATGTCTATGTGTATGCTTCTTTGTGTGATTTTGTCTGTATAGCTTTGCTTTTTGCCATTTGTCCTAGGGTTCTGACTGTCCGGGTTCTTTTTATTGATTTTTTTTTTTTTAGTATACATTTTAGTGCTTGTTATCATGGGTGGATTTGTTTTTTTTTTTTTTTTTTTTGGTTGGTTGCACTCTTCTTCCTTTCTCTCTTTTTTGTAAATTACTTTTAACTTAAAAAAAATCTTTCTGTTTTAATAATTTTACTTTCTTTCTTTCTTCTTTCTTTCTTTCTTTCTTTCTTTCTTTCTTCCTTCCTTCCTTCCTTCCTTCCTTTCTTTCTTTCTCACCATTTTCTTCTGAGCCTTGCACCTGACAGGGTCTTTGTGCTCTGGCCAGGTGTCAGACCTGAGCATCTGAGTGGGAGAGCTGAGTTCAGGACATTGGCAGACCAGGGACCTCCCGGCCCTATGTAATATCAAAGAGCAAAAGCTCTCCCAGATATCTCCATCTCAACACTAACACCCAGGTCAAATCAATGATGAGCAAACTACAGTGATGGACACCCTATGCCAAACAGCTAGCAAGACAGGAACCCAAACCTAACCATTAGCAGAAAGGCTGCTTAAAATCTTAATAATTTCACAGAAACCTCAAAACACACCACCATGGCATGTTCTGCCCACCAGAAAGACAAGATCCAGCCTCATTCACCCAATCACAGGCACCAGTTCCCTACACCAGGAAGCATATACAACTCACTGAACAAACCTGACCCACTGGGGGCAGACCCCAAAAACAATGGGAGATACAAACCTGCAGCCAGTGAAAGAGAGAACCCAAACACAGTCAGTTAAGCAAAATGAGGAGATAGAGAAATACAGAACAGATGAAAAAGCAAGGTAAACACACACCAGACCAAACAAATTAAGAGGAAATAGGCAGTCTACTTGAAAAAGAATTCAGAGTAATGATAGTAAGGATGATACAAAATTTTGGAAATAGAATGGAGAAAATAACAGAAATGTTTAACAAGGACCTAGAAAAAGTAAAACTAAAGAGCAAACAAACAAAGATGAAACAACACATAAGGGAAATTAAAAATTCTCTAGGAAGGAATCAATAGTAGAATTAACTGAGGCAGAAGAATGGATATGTGCTTTGGGAGATGAACTAGTGGAAATAATGACCACAGAGCAGAATAAAGAAAAAAGAATGAAAAGAATTGAGGACAAATTAAGAGACCTCTGGGACAACATTAGATGCACCAATATTCAAATTATAGTGGTCCCAGAAGAAGAAGAGTAAAATAAAGGGACTGGGGCTTCCCTGGTGGCACAGTGGTTGAGAGTCTGCCTGACGATGCAGGGGACATGGGTTTGTGCTCCAGTCCAGGAAGATCCCACATGCTGCAGAGTAGCTGGGCCTGTGAGCCATGGCCACTGAGCCTGCGCATCCAGAGCCTATGCTCCACAATGGGAGAGGCCACAATAGTGAGAGGTCCGTGTACCACAAAAAAAGAAAAAAAAAAAAAAGAGACTAAGAAAATATTTGAAGAAATTATAGTTCAAAACTTACCTAGTATGGATAAGAAATAGCCAATCAAGTCCAGGAGCACAGAGAGCCCCATAAAAGATAAATTCAAGGAGAAACACGCCAAGACACATATTAATCAAACTATCAAAAATTAACACAAAGAAAAAAATATTAAAAGCAGCAAGGGAAAAGCAACAATTGACATACATAGGAATCCCTATAAGGTTAACAGCTGATCTTTCAGCAGAAACACTGCAAGCCAGAAGGGAGTGACAGAACATATGTAAAGTGATGAAAGAGAAAAACCTACAGCCAAGTGTACTCTACACAGCAAGGATCTCATTCAGATTCAACAGAGAAATTAAAAACTTTACAGAGAAGCAAAAGCTAAGAGAATTCAGCACCACCAAACTAACTCTACAACATATGCTAAAGGAACTTCTCTAGACAGGAAATACAAGAGAAGGAAAAGACTTACAATAACAAACCCAAGACAATTAAGAAAATTGTAATAGGAACATACATATCAATAACTACCTTAAATGTAAATGGATTAAATGCTCCAACCAAAAGACACAGACTGGCTGAATGGATACAAAAACAGGACCTGTATATATGTTCTCTACAAGAGACTCACTTCAGACCTAAGGACACATACAGACTGAAAGTGAGGGGATGGAAAAAGATATTCTATGCAAATGGAAATCAAAAGAAAGTTGGAGTAGCAATTCTCATATCAGACAAAATAGACTGTAAAATAAAGAATGTTACAAGAGACAAAGAAGGACACTATATAATGATCAAGGCATCAATCCAAGAGGAACATATAACAATTGTAAATATATATGCACCCAACATAGGAGCACCTCAATACATAAGGCAAATGCTAACAGCCATAAAAGGGGAAATCGACAGTAACACAGTTATAATAGGGGATTTTAACATCCCACTTTCACCAATGGACAGATCATTCAAAATGGAAATAAATAAGGAAACACAAGCTTTAAATTATATATTAAACAAGATGGACTTAATTGATATTTTTAGCATATTCCATCCACAAAAAACAGATTACACTTTCTTCTCAAGTTCTCATGGAACGTTCTCCAGAATAGATTACATTTGGGCCACAAATCAAGCTATGGTAAATTTAAGAAAAGTGAAATTATATCAAGTATCTTTTCAGACTACAACGCTGTAAGAGTAGATACCAATTACAGGAAAAAAATCTGTAAAAAATACAAACACATGGAAGCTAAACAACACACTACTAAATAACCAAGAGATCACTGAAGAAATCAAAAAGGATATCAAAAAAACAACTAGAAACAAATGACAATGAATACGCAATGACCCAAATCTATGGGATGCAGCAATAGCAGTTCTAACAGGGAAGTTTATAGCATTACAATCCTATCTCAAGAAACAAGAAACATCTCAAATATACAACCTAAACATACACCTAATGCAATTAGAGAAAGAAGAACAAAAAAACACCAAAGTTAGCAGAAGGAAACAAATCATAAAGAACAGATCAGAAATAAATGAAAAAGAAATGAAGGAAATAATAGCAAATATCAATAAAAATAAAAGCTAATTCTTTATGAAGATAAACAAAATTGATAAACCATTAACCACACAGATCAAGAAAAAAAGGAAGAAGACTCAACTCAATAGAATTAGAAATGAAAAAGGAAAAGAAACAACTGTCACTGTAAAAATACAAAAGATCATGAGAGATTACTACAAGCAACAATTTGCCAATAACATGGACAACCTGGAAGAAATGGATAAAGTCTTAGAAAAGCACAACCCTCTGAGATGGAAACAAGAAGAAATAGAAAATATAAACAGATCAATCACAAGCACTGAAATTGAAACTGTGATTAAAAATCTTCCAACAAACAAAGTCCAGGACCAGATGGCTTCACAGGCGAATTCTATCAAACATTTAGAGAAGAGCTAACACCTATCGTTCTCAAACTCTTCCAAAATATAGAAGAGGGAGGAACACACCTAAACTCATTCTACAAGGCCACCATCACCCTGATGCCAAAAACCAGACAAAGATGATACAAAGAGATGAAAAACTACAGGCCAATATCACTGATGAACATAGATGCGAAAGTCCTCAACAAAATACTAGCAAACAGAATCCACAGCAGATTTAAAGGATCATACACCATTATAAAGTTGGGTTTATCCCAGGAATGCAAGCATTCTTCAATATACAACAATCAATCAATATGATAAACCATATTACCAAATTGAGAAAAAACATATGATCATCTCAATAGATGCAGAGAAAATTTTCAACAAAATTCAACACCCTTTTATGATAAAAACCCTGCAGAAAGTATGCATAGAGGGAACTTTCCTCAACATAATAAAGGCCATATATGACAAACCCACAGCCAACATCATCCTCAAAGGTGAAAAACTGAAACAATTTCCACTAAGATCAGGAACAAGTCAAGGTTACTCACTCTCACCACTCTTATTCAACATGGTTTTGGAAGTTTTAGCCACAGCCATCAGAGGAGAAAAAGAAATAAAAGGAATCCAAATCGGAAAAGAAGAAATAAGGCTGTCACTCTTTGTAGATGACATGATACTATACATAGAGAATCCTAAAGATGCTATGAGGAAACTACTAGAGCTAATCAATGAATGTGGTTAAGTAGCAGGATACAAAATTAATGTACAGAAATCTCTTGCATTCCTATACACTATTGATGAAAAATCTGGAAGAGAAATTAAGGAAACACTTCCATTTACTACTGCAACGAAAAGAATAAATACCAGGAATACACCTGTCTAAGGAGACAAAAGACCTTTGTGCAAAAAACTATAAGACACTGATAAAAGAAATTAAATTTGATACAAACAGATGGAGATATATGCCATGTTCTTGGATTGAAAGAATCAACATTGTGAAAATAACTCTACTACCCAAAGCAATCTACAGATTCAGTGCAATCCTTATCAAACTACCAATGACATTTTTCACAGAACTAGAAGAAAATATTTCACAATTTGTATGGAAACACAAAAGACCCTGAGTATCCAATGGAATCCTGAGAAAGAAAAATGGAGCTGGAATAATCAGGCTCCCTGACTTCACACTATACTACAAAGCTACAGCAAACAGGATAGTATGCTACTCACACAAAAACAGAAATATAGATCAATGGAACAGGATGCAAAACCCAGAGAAAAACCCACACACATATGGTCACCTAATCTTGGAGAAAGGAGGCAGGAATATACGATGGAGAAAAGACAGCCTCTTCAATAACTGGTCCTGGGAAAACTGGACAGCTACATGTAAGAGAATGAAATTAGAACACTCCCTAACACCATACACAAAAATAAACTCAAACTGGATTAAAGACTTAACATAAGGCCAGACACTATAAAACTCTGAGACAAAAACATAGGCAGAACACTCTATGACATAAATCACAGCAAGATCCTTTTTGACCCATATCCTAGAGAAATGGAAATAAAAACAAAAATAAACAAATGGGACCTAAGGAAACTTAAAAGCTTTTGCACAACAAAGGAAACCATAAACAAGACAAAAAGACAGCCCTCAGAATGGGAGAAAATATTTTCAAATGAAGCAACTGATCAAAGATTAATTTCCAATATATACATGCAGTTCAATATCAAAATAAAGCAAACAACCCAATCCAAAAATTGGCAGAAGGCCTAATAGAACTACTAAATGATCCAGCCATCCCATGACTGGGCATATACCCTGAGAAAGCCATAATTCAAAAAGAGTCATGTACCAAAATGTTCACTGCAGCACTGTTTACAATAGCCAGGGCATGGAAGCATCCTAAGTGTCCATCAACAGATGAATGGATAAAGATTTGACACATATACACAATGGAATAATACTCAGCCATAAAAAGAAACGACACTGAGTTTTTTGTAGTGAGGTGGATGGACCTAGAGTTTGTCATACAGAGTTAAGTAATCAGAAATAGAAAAATAAATACTGTATGCTAACACATATATATGGAATTTAAAAAAATGGTTCTGAAGAACCTAGGGGTAGGACAGGAATATAGATGCAGACATAGAGAATGGACTTGAGGACATGGGGAAGGGGAAGGGTAAACTGGGACAATGCAAGAGAGTGACATGTGCATATATACACTGCCAAACATAAAATAGATACCTAGTGGGAAGCAGCCGTATAGCACAGGGAGATCAGCTCAGTGCTTTGTTTCCACCTAGAGGAGTGGGATAAGGAGGGTGGGAGGGAGACACAAGAGAGAGGAGATATGGGGATGTATGTATGTGTATAGCTGATTCACTTTGTTATACAGCAGAAACTAACATACCATTGTAAAGCTATTATACTCCAATAAAGATTTTAAAAAATAAATGTGTTGAGATAATATAAAGAATTTAGCAGGAAAAATTTGTGACACTTTGGAGAGGAAATATGTGAATTCAGTAACAAGGACAATTTTTTTTTAAATCTGTCTTTTTCTTCAGGTTAACACTATTTACATATTCACTAATTTTACAAGGAGACCTTTTAAATGTATCAATAGGTCAATAAATCCATGACTTTAATGGGATGGTACTTCGTTCATTCTTTATATGAGTGTTCCCTTGGATGCTGTGTTATTTTGCTCTAAATTGTAGACTTGGGTACAACCTGAATCTATTCAAATTAAGGAATTAAATGGGATGAGCATTCTGATTTCTTGAGATTAAAACCAGCTTTCTTGCTCTTTGTTATCTCTTTCCGTGTTTCCTGAGGTGCTGGTTCCCATCTCTGGGCCTTTTCTTCCTTTATCTTCCACCTAGATCATCTTCACCAACATTCTCTACCTAAGAACAAATCCACCTTTTTCTGAAGACCCACCGTATGGTCCAGTTCCTTTTCAATGTCCTCCCATATGATCCACTGTTCATTATTCTCTCCCTTCTTAGAAATCCTAAGAAAGGTTTTCATTGCATCTCTATCATCAACCTCCCACTGCACCAGCTGACCAGATAATAAGCACCAGGTATATTCTGAATGCCTCCTTGTTGGGATCATCAGTGTGCATATTCATAACTAGAACGGTTTCCTGCTTTTGTACAGCCATTGACAATATGCCAAAGGAGTTCAACAAATAGTATTTCTCTGAATCATGTGGGAACCATGAAAGCTAGATACTGTCATTTTCCTATAATTAAATAAAGAAACCAAGACTCTGATTGGTTAAGGGAATATCTCATAGTCGGAGTTAGGAAATGAAGAGTTAAGACTAGATACCAGAGTCTGAAAATAAGTCCAAAGGTCTTTTAGTTACAAATTTTAAGATTTGTTTCTCTATCTTTTATCCAAGGAGAAATTTACTGAATCATTCTAAATGAAAGCAGGGTGGGGATAGTATAAAAAAAAAAAGGCTGTGATTATTCTCAAAGTACGTGTTTTACAGATTTCTTTCATCAGAATGTCCTAAATATTTCTGTTTAAAATTCAGATACCATGGGACCCATTGAAACCTGATAAATCAGATCTCTTGGTGCAGACCCTAAGAATTAACATTCTATTTCAAAATTTACTGATAGAGAAAATTCAACAATTGGGGCAAAGTGTCTGAATGGTTATATTTTGTTTCCTTATGAGTCCAAAAAGTGAAATAGCACTCTCTTTTACAACTTTGTGACTTGGAACAAACTTTCTGAATTTTTAGTTTCTTAATACACTATCTCCTCCATCACTTGCAAGTGTCATTTTCATGGAGTAGATATAATATAGGTATAAAACCTCGCTAAAACATCCACCAATACATTTAGCTGTAGCTGTCAACTCCTAGGGTATGTTTAAAGGTGAGGGGTTGAGACAGGAAACCATAGGTGGCAGAATATTATATTTTTCCAACACTGTTGACAGGCAAAGAGCATTTCATTTTCAGAGCACATACTCATTTTTAGTGGCCACTGTTCTCGATTTTCTCTTGGAATAAATGTGTACAAAGGCAATTTGGAACAAAAGTAGCACTGTTACTAAAAATATGGTTTCTGAGATGTGGGTAGTCTTCTCTTTGAGAACAAGTTCAGAGAGAACTCTCTGCCTCCATCATGGATGCTTGGACATGTCCCCATTTGACTGGATGGTGCATGGGATGGAGCACTTGTAGAGTGAAGAGCGTTTTGGGCAGCCTGCTATAGTGCAAAGGGAAGATAACACCAGGAGAGAGAAGGACTGAGACTATATAACAGGGATCTTTGGGCATGTTGAACCCCTCAGTGTAGGGCAATTCATCAATAGCACAAGCTCTCATGAGTGCATTTGTAGTATGTCTCATATGATATCTTTCTATATATCTGTATATGTGTATGTGCATACATGTTTAAATGCAATCTTATTGTTTACTCTAAAATTTAAAATTCATTCAACTATTAACTGAGTGCCTCTAGACAGCCCACAAATATACAATTTCCTTCATGTTTAGCGTATTCCCTTTCATTTATTTCTCCTTTCCTGTTTTGTTTCTGAGTCGTATGACATACTATATAGAATAAAGTCAGTTGTATTGGACTAAATAACTCATTCTAGTTCCAGTCATGTGCACAATCCTTATTATTTGGGAAGGTTCCACCCACTAACAACTCTGGCTTCAGAATATATTGTTTTCAGAGCTCTCCTGACATCACTCAGGCATACTGATTGTACAAAAACAAATATGCCTGGGCTTGATAAGGTTAAATTGCATATAAGCTCAAGTTCTTCTTTGCTATTATGTTTAAACAAAAATAACCATGTTATTTCCAGATCCAGTCAGACCACAAGAAAAGCTACCAGCTCCTGCCAAATAACAAAGGACAGATTGGTAAGAACAGAGGGGAAAAAGACAAAACTTATTTTTCATCTTAGAACAAATGGAGCGGAGAGTCCAGTTGGAAGGCTGGGGGCATTGTTTGATGGACTGGACTGGGGCTAACACCAGCTTCCTCATGCCTTGATCCCCTCTTGTCAGAGAGCAGCACTTTATAGAACAGACAATACGGACTGTATTAGTAAGAGTTCCCCAGAGAAAAAGAATCAGTGTGATCTCTCTCTGTCTCTCTGTGTCTCTGTCTGTCTCTGTATGTATTTACATATATATATATATATATATATATATATATACACACACACACATATACATACAAACACACATATATATGGAGAGAGAGAGTTTATTATAAGGAATTGGCTCACATGATTATGGAGGCTGACAAGTCCTCAAGATCAGTAGTCAGCAAGATGAAGATCTAGGAGAGCTGGTAGTATAGCTCTAGTTCAATCCTGAAGGTCTGAGAAGCAGGAGAGCCAATGATAGGCATTCTAATGCAAAAGCTGGCAAGTTAGAGACCCAAGAAATGCCAATGTTTAAATCTGAGTTCAAAGGCCAGAAGAGACCAATATCCCAGCTGAGGTGTCAGGCAGGAAAAACTCCCTCTAACTCATCCTTTTTGTTCTATTCTAGTCTTCCTTTGATTGGATGAAACCCATAGAAATTAAGGAGGGCAATCTGCTTTAGTCAGTCTACTGATTCAAATGTTAATCTCATTCAGAAACACCCTCACAGACACACCCGGAATAGTGTTTGGCCAAATGTTTGGGCTCCCCATGGTCCCTCCCTGTTGACACATAAAATTAACCATCACACTGACCTAGAAATCAAGGTCTCCAGCAGACTGGAGATTTGAAGGTCAGGCAGTCTAAACCCCCACCCAGGACAGGTATCCCTCTCTCCAACTTCTTGAATGTGTGTCATCCAGATTCTGCATGTGCATATCAAGTGATACTTTCCCTGGATGGCCCCATTTGTTGTTGGAAATTCAGATTAAAATACTTATTAGTTTCTGACCTAGTCACCTTCATGTTTCTACACCTTGAGCAAGTCTTTTCTCAGCTTGCAATGCTTCCCCAAGCAGGTTTTTCCCTTTGAGTCTTCTCTTATACTGTCAGGCAGATACCAAAGCCTCTGCTTTCAGGAAGCTCATGCTAGTAAGAAAGGGTTAGCAGTCACAGTACAGGGGAAAAGCTATTAAATGTACAAATACATGGAACTAATGGAGGAGGATGGGGAGAGTCATGATCAGAGTTCCTATCCCTGGTCCTTGCCATAAGCAGACTGACTAGAACTAACCAGTCATGCTAGGGACTAGCACCCACTGTGTATCTTATTATTGCATTAGACATGGTACAGAGACATGAATTCTGAACTGGAAGAACACAATGCAGATGGAGAGATAGAGAAAGGACATATTGCAAATGCAGCCAAAGATACCAAGTGAAATATGAGAAACAGGATCTCAAAGGAAGAACTCATCAGTGGTAACAGGTGATTGAGAAGTGCTTTGTGTTTTGACTCTTACAGGATGAGTATTTTTTATATCCTCCTAAAGGGAAAGTGAGGGTTTCTGGGAAGCATAAGTGGTCCCTGTAAAGGGAGAAAGGTGGGAATGAGCGGTACTATTCTGGAATTCTTGGGTGGTTACACTCCCTGAGATGCAGGCTCTGAAGCTTCCAAAGGTAAATTACGCACAATTAGAAAGTGCCTTAGGCCCAGACACAATCAGGCTCCATGAGATTAGGAGAAAATCCTAAAGAAGTTTGCTGGCTCTAGGGATTTAAGGTATTTATTTACCCAGACTGTAGGAGCTGTTCAGACAGATATGAAACTTGCCTGCACACAGCTGTCCCCTTAATGGGCTGAATCATGTCCCCAGCGGCTACCTCTTGGGATGAACAGAAATTTCAGTCTCTTTCTCCACACCAATTTTCACACTCCAGCTGCTAAGAAGGGGGGCAATTAATACTGCTGCTGACAGCTATTCCAGTTTGGGTCCAGGCCCCTGGGATGGAAAAATCTCACTGGGATACCTAAGAGTTGTATCTGGAGTTGTTGCAGAAAGGCCTGCTTAAAAAAAGAAAAGGCAGCTAAGGGATAGTGTATTAAAAAAGCCTTTAAGATTCAAAAAGTTATATCTCTCTTTACCCTTTAATTTACTTTTAAAATAATTATTGGATGTATAACACGTGCCCAAGCATGTGCTTGATGCTGAGAAAAATAAATAAATAAACAAACAAACAAATGAATAATGAAGAAGACATTATAGAGTCTGGCTCCAGGAAATTAAAGGTCCAGTGTGAAGAATAAGTTACTAATAATGTCAAACCGGGTAATTGCTCTAAAAACCTTTGTTGAATCAGTCACTGGGTAGAATACAAAAGAAGCAAAGGAGGATAAAACTACTTAAAAGATAAGAAAGATCCACAACAATTTATTTAATGCCAAAATGTTAAATTCCCTCCTCTGCGCTGTCATATTTTTCCTCTTCTTGGTTCTCTTTCATTCTATGAACCTTTAAGAAAGCAAAACAGCATGTACATCCTTCTCCTTCCCACTGCAGAAGCTCCATGCTCACAGTTTCGCTATAAAAAGCAGAGAACTAGGTAAGTACAATTAGTTTGTACCTCATGTCTAGTTATCACTAGACGTGATATCACTCAGCTGGGCTGGCTGCTGAAGCTTTACATTTTCACGTAGCACTCCTGTGCATATCTCCTTCTTTAATTATTTCTACAGGTTTTAATTTGTAAACTTTCATGTGAGATTTGGGGTTGCACTTTGCTAGAGTAACTGATATGATTGCAGAAGCAAATTACAGCTTTACCTGAAGCTTTTTTTTTCAGACAAAAAATTATTACATATTTCTAGTGTTGGGTCAGGGGAGCCTGTGGAACAAGTTTCTAAGCAAACACAACTATTCTGGTCTCCTGAAAATTGATATATTCAGTTAAATGCTCACAATCTGGTTAGCTTTCAATAAATACCATCTAAAACTGAAAGCCTCACTGCTATAAGCATGACACCAGGTAATGAAGCTTGTATCACTCTTGTTCTCAAGATTTTCAGCCAGTAATATGCAGCTTCAAAACTCTCATCTTTGAGCTCAGGAAGCAATTTGACTTACATTAGAGATCTCTTGCAATAAATATCATTGTTATTTTAACTTGATACTCCTTGTAGTAAAATATTTTAATTCGTATTCACCAAACTGAGAAGAGATGGAACTGAAATTTGATTTTAAAAAAATCCAATTTCTTTATATAGAGATTGAGGAGTGTGACAGAGTTATAAAGCACATGCCTAAAATCACAAAGGAGCAAAGTATTTGAACAGTTAATCAGCTGTAAGAAATGTTAACAGTTAAAGCTCTGAAAATCCAAAATAGTCACAAACACACATATAGTTAAAAATTACTTCAACCAATAATTATGAATATAGACTTACTATAAACACTGTGCATATATATGTATATATGTATATGTGTATATATATATGTGTGTGTGTATATATGTATATATATTTTTGCTACTTACAAATGACTTTCAGTTGATCAATATTGTATGTGCTAAATGAAACTAATGTTCTCTCTGTCAGAAAGACTAAGGTCCAGTTATCATAAGTACTTGAAAATAATAGAATTGAATCAAACTGCCCACAAATCTGACTTCATTAATTCATAATGTCTTGCCCTCTAATGAGAGTGAATTGATATTTTCATTCTAGAGTATTTAATCAAATAGTGGAGAAGCAAGAAAGAGGAGAGGGTGCAGGAGAAAGGCATGCAGCAACTTTTACTTAATATTTTAAGTGAGAAGTCACAGCTGTCAATTCTCATCGACATTTTCCCATACTCTGCTTAATTAATGTCTTTACTGCCATAAAATGAGCCTGTTTCTAGGAAGCCATTTAATCTGAAATTTTGCTTTCCCAAGGAAGATGGTAACAAGGAAGTTTAGTTAATTCTCTTTTCTTTTTTTGTTGCTGTACGCAGGACTCTCACTGTTGTGGTCTTTCCCGTTGTGGAGCACAGGCTCTGGACGCGCAGGCTCAGCGGCCATGGCTCATGGGCCCAGCCGCTTCACGGCATGTGGCATCTTCCAGGACTGGGGCACGAACGCGTGTCTCCTGCATCGGCAGGCGGACTCTCAACCACTGCGCCACCAGGGAAGCCCTACCTCTCTTTTCTGATCACGATCTGGTAAGGGTTTGGTCATGCCCATTCTGGATAAGATATCATGAAAGACCTTGAATTTCATACTGTGGAATTGGCACCAAAGAAGAGCCATTTGTAGTTTCAAGCAGGCCCTTGCATCAATTTCATTGTCATTTTAACAAGGCATCTCTGCTAAAACATGGTGGTAAAAGTGTAGGAGTGGAAAAGGACTGATGGATTGAGCCAAGAGAGGATATTTAGGATGATGATAAGGAAACATATTCACTACAGATTTATAACTAACACTAAGATATATAACTAACAAGATGGTGCCTCAGTGTGTACTAAGCATGAGGTTTGGGAAATTATTTGTGATGTTTCTGAGTGTTCAAGCTTGAGACACTGCATAGACATCAATGTATTATTCATGCGAGGACTAAAGAACAAGACCCTGCACAAACTTGTCAGGAAGTCTACCTAATCCCTCTGCCCTAGGAAGACTGCAGTGTAACCCTGAGGGCAAGTTCAAGTAGAGATTTCAATTACTGAGTACTTACAATTTGTTAGGGACTGCATTATGTAATTACTTATAAAGCAACAGTGACCAGAAAATGTAGGCATTCAATCAGGTACTAAATTGTATGGTAAAAATGAAAAGAATTGGGGAAATTTGTTAGAGAGTGTGCCAGGACCAGGAGGAACTACACTCAAGAGCTGAGCCTTGAGTGAGTTCTCAATATGCTTAGGAGTGAAGAACAGCCTCCTGGAGCCCACAAGCAAAGACTAGTGGGAGGTAGAGAAGGAAGCAGAACTTTAAAACAGGTCACCGTGAGCTTGTGATCTGGCCTTTCCTCTCTGGGTGACCATGCCCTGGGGCCTGTGGTGAATAGCAACTCTCTAAATGGGTGTGGACAGCAGTGATGTTACTGTAGTTTTTATACAGAACACCCAGTCCAGATGGAGGAAAATGTAGGTTGGTCCTTTCAACAGACAGATTGGTAAGTCCATGAATACAGAGGAGAAAGAAGCATGAGGCTGTATAATTATGATATATACCCTATTTTATGTAGATTGTCTTCCAATAAAAAGATGAAAAAAAGTATCCCTGTGAGGATGATAAATTACTTGGTCTCTATGGAAAGCAGAGACCGACACATAGTTTAGTACGTAAAGGAACAGGCTAATTCTCCTAATGGATAAGTGCATTTTTTCCCACCGTTTCTAATCTTTCCAAATGCTCTTTAATGTCTACTATGGTTCAAAACATATTGTATGACTAGAGCTCAGTAAATGCTTGTTGAATTGAACTTTACTACTGGTTAAAAAAAAAAAAGAAAAAATAAACTAGAAAAAATAAGAAAGATAGTGAGATAGAAATAAACTGAAAACAAATTAATTTACACATTAATCCATGGAGATTTTTTTTTAAGTTCTGAATTCTACAATTCTGCTAAAATGCCCATGGGGTAATAGCTTGCTTCTTATTCCATCCATGTCCCTCTGCTTATATCAACAGTACTACAAATTTCTCAGAAAAGTGCATTTTGTGAGTTTCCAATGACTTACTTGTTCACTCATCTCATTATCTGGCAGGCAATTTGTCTTTTTTTTTTTCTTCTAACAAATGTAAAACCTCCAGGGTTTTCTATACGTATCCTTTCTGAAAATGTTTGTTTCTGTTTGTATGTGGGTGTGTGTTTCTCTAAAATATAGTCAGAACTCATTATAATATGCTGTCAGAGTCAGTGGTAGGATTTTGTGTTATTTCCCTTTCTACTTGAAAAATAGCATTTAAAAAAATTTAGCATTAAAAAAAAAAGTTCATACACGACATTTTTCTCCCTATTCACTTTGATAGCACCACCTGCTTCAGGAAATATATATTTTCCACAAACCACTCAAATGAACTAATCCATTTTCACTATGTGTCCTTTTTGGCAAAATATCTACAGAATTTGCTTTCATAAAGATAAATTCTGTTGCTTTGTTTCTGTCTTTTTCTCTTTCTCTTTATGAAAGGAAAATGATTCTTTGTTTTCTTCTTTGTGGGGAAATGCATACAGAAATGAAATTCTAGAAACAATTAAAACCAATGAGAGAAATTATGATTTTGGACAAATTTATTTTAATCTCTCTGATTCTCACTTTTCTCATTTGTAAAATGAGAATTTTGGAGCAAGATATCCCTTGAGTTTCATTTGCTAAAGATTCCATGATTCTTGTCCATGATATTTTACCTGGAATTAGAGGTAGATGTAATATGGGATTCTCAGTGTTCTAATACTGGTGCGGATAGGTCTACATGATTTGTGGAATTATTGATACTATCAAACTTGGTGGGAATTTTTCCATGTGAGATTGAAGAGGTTGGATTCATCTTTGGAATTACATGTGCCAAATCATGGGCACGGGGCCAAGAGAAGAAAGGAAGGTTAGGGCTCAAGTCGGCTCTGTTTCTTACAGACCACCCTAGGGGCTTAGTCATCAAAAAAGTCCTCTGTGATGGGATGTGCAAATACATACCCCATTAGCCTATTTTCCATCCTGGGTTCCCAGAACTGAAGGTTTTCTCAGGACTTTCTTAGTTGAAGTGGCAGGATGTCAAAATGAAAAGACACCTGTGTCTCTATGTAAACCTAACACGTCTGAGCTTTAAGTCCTGTATTTAAGACAAGGAGAAATCTCTGCTTACATGGTTGAGTTATGGGAAGATTGATATCTATGAAACTACTCTATATGATATATGTATGTGTGTATATGAGTGTTTGTACACACACATATATTTTTATGTATTTATATATACATAATTTTAATGCATTATATTTTTGACAAAGAAAGCTAGAATAGACACTTTCTATGGTTATGTGGCAGAAATTGTAAAATCCAGATCACTCTAGACTAGCGCATGACATTAGACCCAATGAGTCCATTTTCAGCATCATGTCATATTGCAGAGCTCAACATCTCATAGGCATTTGGATTATTTTAATTCTGCAATCCCAGTCACTGCTTTGAAAAATGTCATCCAAGTGCCCATCATTGAATATAACTTACATCATGCAGATATTTCATGTTGCCATCCTCTGATAGTGATCTAGTTTCCTGGAGAAGGTGGTGGAGAGGAAAAAGGTGAGGGAAAGAGGAGGGAGGAAAAATGTCTATTGAGCCTTCATTGCATGCTAAGCCTATTATATGCATTGCCACTTTAAAACAGCACTAACTCCGGAAGTAGGTGTTACCATTAACCCCACTTCAAGAACTATAAAATCTAAATGACTTTCTCAAGGTCCCACAGCTACTGAATATCAGACCCAGTCTTCAAACACAGGCAGCTTGATTGCCAGATCTGAGGTTTTAACCACTTCTCTAAACAGCTTCTCTTTTCTCTATTTCCTGAGCGAAATTCAGTGCAGGGGAGAGTGACTTCTAATCAGGATTTTAAAGCTACTTTCGACATGAGTACCATTAATCCCTTCATTGGACAGCTTCATACCCACTCCCCCACTCAGTGTTCTTGGCAGCCAGTGAAGTAGGGCTCCAGCTGGGGTACAATGCAATGATCCATGGTGGGGATCTCTGTGAACCATGATGACTGGGGTATTTGAGAGGGCACTGGCTCAAGCGTCAGACAGCCTGAGATCAAGTGCCAGTGCCACGGTTGATTTCCACAAGGTTAAGCAAATCATCTCATCTCTCTCAGGTGTAGGCTTTGCACTTACAGGATGGCGATAATACTATCAGTCCTTTTGTTTCTAAATAAGCTACTGCAAAGTGATAACAGAGAATGTGCTTAGTTGAAGATAGCAATTACTATTAGTTATGATCGCTATTTTACCAACAGGAGAACACATGGCTAGAGAGATAACTAACATACGTATAAAGTAACAAAGCTAAAGAACTGTGTGATCATGAGGGTGAAGAGTAGTGAGGCATGAAAAAGACCAAATCTTTTAGTCCCGTGCTTTGCCACAACATCATACTATTCTCTGAAGCTTGTTTTATTTCTGTGGGTTTAAATAAGAAAAATCACAAAACCTCTATCTTAATCAACCATTACCAGCCCACTCCTTTCTCCAAATAATTATCACAGATTAGGAGATACAATCCTGTATGTCTATCGAAAAAGATTTAAATTCCTCTATGTGGAAAGGTCACATACAGAACTTCTCCTGAACTATTTCTTGCTGTTCATCCTCCTTTGTCGAGCATGGACTGAGGTTGGTTTCATTCTGAGATGAAGAAGACATTGCTACTTGCTGTTTATGAAAGTCCCTTTAAGCGGGATTTTCCCAAGAGCTTTCCCTTCAAGAAGAGCAGAGCAGAGGGCCGGTTTGAGAAGCAACAGCCACCTGGGAGATCAGAGCCTCTGGGGAAAAGTCTCACCACACGCTATTATTAGCACTGAGCTCTGAGTTTGCAAGTGAAAAGTGAAACTACACTAGCACAGGCCTATGTACTATAGGTGCCCAGGTACCACTGAGGGGAAGGATTCCCAGCCGCCTCCTCAGACAGCATCTGTCTTCCTCTGTTCCCTAAGAAGGTATGCAGTCACGCTTTTCTCAGTGCCAAGCTTGAGAAGGAAATTGTGTCTGAGCAGGCAGTTGCTGTGATGCCGAAGTCAGACGGGAGGATCGCCTGTCAGGGTGAATTTCCATTACAGGCAAGCAGAGGGGTGGGGAGCTGGGTAGAATATTGAGTGGGCAGCAGGACAACCGGACTTTTGTCCTGGAGACCATGGCCTCTCAACTCAGGCCCTGGTCTCAAGATTCATCTGGATAATGAAAAAAGTGTACTCACAGAACTCTTAAGTTCCTTCGTAGGGCTAAAATGATAAATGCATAGATCCCCTCACTACTTGTCAGAGTCTTTATACCCACACCCAGACTGATACCTACGAGTAGTGCCCTGGAGTATGCCAGTCCCTACCAAATTTAGGATTCTAAGACTTTTTATTCCACAATTGATAAACTGTACATATATTGCATTTCACAAGATACTTATTTTTTTTCTCCTTCCATATTCCTTAATTCATACCATTTACATCCCCTGGGTTTCTTCAACCACAGGCTCAAACCTCTTTCCCTGAGCTTCCAATCTCCCTATAAAGAACCTCCAATCTTTTTCCCATTAATGGTCTCTTTTGTATCAATTCAAATTACATCAACAAATTAAAGTGTATAAGTGCTCCCTAAAGGTCTAAAAATGTTAATTACCACAAACCAACAGTAATAATAATAGACATAGTAATCTACATTTTAAAAATATTTCAAAAACTATTAAACAGTTTTTGGAATACCGTCTCTGCCACCTATTATTTATAAGACCTTATAAATAATAAGACCTTAGATAAGACCTTAGATAACCTCTCTGGACTTCAGTTTCCTTTTCTGTAAAATGGCAATAATGAAAGTACTGAATTCAAAAGGGATTTTGGAGTACAAACATGTATATACACACAGGCACACACACACACACACACATACACAATCACCACATCTGTTTGTCTCTCTTTTTTTGTTTTTATCATTTCTACACCTGTGAGCACATGCACTTTGGGAGTGAGAACACTTGGAAGATAAAGAACTCTATAATCATAAATTTGAATCATAAGGTAATACAAGAGCTACATCATCATCACTAATTATGTCTAGCTACTCTCAGTGATGCTAACTCTGAAACAAATACTTGGCCAAAAAAGGAAAAGTCATATATTACAAGTAATGTTAAAGCCCAAAGAAATTAGGAGAAAGTGGAAAACAAACAAAATACTAACCAAAATTGTCAGTGACTGATTAAAAAATATCAATAACCAGAGAAATATCCATGCAGTAAATCCAAGGAAATAAGAAAGGCCAAGGCAAGACAGTCTTCCTGCAGACTAGAAAAGGATCATTCACAGATTCCCAGAGCTAGAAGTGTTCCCAAAAGTCACCTGATTCAGTGTCTAGCCATCACGAGAAAACTTACTGGGAATAACAATGATTCATGATTATTAATATTAATAACAATGTTACTTATTTTATCTGTTTTTAACAAATTTCCTATTGATTGTCAACTTCTTAAAAATTTTGCCCAAAAATCCTATTGATAAAGCAAATGTAAGTTTATTGGACTTGCTAAAGGAAAGACAGCATCACCTTGACAGAGTCTTAATGCCAGAGCTATACTCTCCAAAACCATCAACTTTTTGATAACTCAAAGCCTTTTCTGGAGAAATGATTTGGATTTGGACCTTTCAAAGAAAGGAAAAATTTGTAACTCTAAAATAAGATCTTCCAGTGAGAACCCTAAATGTTTAAGTGTTATATGTTCACCAAGTGATGAGGAAGGGCAATATAATCACTTTTGGATGATTCTTCAAAGGAACACCCCATATCCATATAGTGTAAGATAGGTGCTTAATAGTATAAGATAGGTGTATTTCTTTTAAAAAGTATAAGATACTTTCATTTGTCTCAGTTTCTTCTCCATGATGTCCAGGCCACCAAACAGCCTACAATCCTGGGAATCCAGGACCCAGAACCCACATTCCCAGCTCAGGAATGTGAAGTAGGCTCATCATTGCACCTGGGACCCAATTCTCTTCTCAAAATGATGGGGCTCTCTGAGATAACCAATCCATATGTAGATTGTCTGTTGATGGTAGGAATACTGGAAGGAGGAACAATGGTGGGGGTTGTCAGAGCCCAGACCACAGAGCCCAGAAGTCTACAGGGGCCCGTGTCTTACCATCTGACAATTATGGAAGCACAGAGAGAACAATCCATTCAGCATCACCTTACTTCTCATCTGTTGCTGCATTAAATTTGGAAGTATGTCCTGAACCCATGATGCTATTCAATACTGAACAGTATGACATATACAGAAATACGAAGGATAATGAGAGATTATTACAAGCAACTATATGAAAATAAAATGGACAACCTGGAAGAAATGGACAAATTCTTACAAAAGCACAACCTTCCAAGACTGAACCACGAAGAGATAGAAAATGTAAACAGACCAGTCACAAGCACTGAAATTGAGACTGTGATTTAAACTCTTCCAACAAACAAAGCCCAGGACCAGATGGCTTCACAGTTGAATCCTATCCAACATTTAGAGAAGAGCTAACGTCCATCCTTCTCAAACTGTTCTAAAATATAGCAGAGGGAGAAACACTCCCAAACTCATTCTACGAGGCCACCATCACCCTGATACCGAAACAAGACAAAGATGTCACAAAAAAAGAAAACTACAGGCCAATATCACTCATGAACATGGATGCAAAAATCCTCAACAAAATACTAGCAAACAGAATCCAATAGCACATTGAAATGATCATACACCATGATCAAGTGAGGTTTATCCCAGGAATGCAAGGATTCTTCAATATACACCAATAAATCAATGTGATAAACCATATTAACAAATTAAAGGAGGAAAACCATATGATCATCTCAAAAGATGCACAAAAAGCTTTCAACAAAATTCAACACCCATTTATGATAAAAACCCTCCAGAAAGTAGGCATACAGGGAGCTTACCTCAACATAATAAAGACCCTATATGAAAACCCCACAGCCAACATTGTTCTCAATCGTGAAAAACTGAAACCATTTCCTTTAAGATCAGGAGCAAGACAAGGTTGCCCACTATCACCACTATTATTCAACATAATTTTAAAAGTTTTAGCCACAGTAATCTGAGAAGAAAAAGAAATAAAAGAATCCAGAGGAGATGTTCAAGATGGAGGAAGAATAAGACGTGGAGATCACCTTCCTCCCCACAAATACATCAGAAATAAAACTACATGGGGAGCAACTCCTATAGAACACCTACTGAATGCTGGCAGAAGACCTCAGACTTCCCAAAAGGTAAGAAACCCCCACATACCTGAGTAGGGCAAAGGAAAAAGAAAAAACAGAGACAAAAGAATAGGGAGGGGACCTGCACCACTGGAAGGGAGTTGTGAAGGAGGAAAAGTTTCCACATACTAGGAAGCCCCTTCACTGGTGGAGATGGGGGGTGGTGGGATGGAATCTTTGGAGCCATGGAGGACAGCGTAGCAACAGGTGTGCAGAGGGCATAGTGGAGAGATTCCCACACAGAAGATAAGTGCCGACAAGCACTCACCAGACCAAGAGACTTGTTGGTTCACCCACCAGCTGGGATGGGTGGGGGCTGGGAGCAGAGGCTCAGGCTTTGGAGGTCAGATCTCAGGTAGAGGACTGGTGTTGGCCTCATGAAAACAGCCTGAAGGGAGCTAGTGCACCACAGCTAGCTGGGAGGGAGATTGAGAAAAAAGTCTGGATCTCTCTAGGAGGCAAGAGACCATTGTTTCGGGCTGTGTGAGGAGAGGGTATTCAGAGCACGACCTAAATGAGCTCCAGAAATGGGCGCGAGCCATGACTCTCAGTGCAGACACCAGAGACAGGCATGAAATGCTAAGGCTGCTGCTACAAACACCAAGAAACCTATGTGCAAGCACAGGTCACTATCCACACCTCTCTTCCCAGGAACCTGTGTGGCCCACCACTGCCAGGGTCACATGATCCAGGGACAGCTCCCTGGGGAGAACACACAGCACACATCAGGCTGTTGAAATGTCATGTTGTCCTCTCATGTCAATGAGATATGTCAATATGTCAATATGGCTAACCCCATATTCTGTACCTCTCTCTCCCACGGCCTGAGTGAGCCAGAGCCACCTAATCAGCTGCTACTTAACTGCACCCTGTCTGAGCGAAGAACAGACACCAGAGGGCAACCTACATGCAGACATGGGGCCAAATCCAAAGCTGAAACTCAGGAGCTGTGACAACAAAGAAGAGAAAGGGCAATTTCTCCTAGCAGCCTCAGGAGCAGCAGATTAAATCTCCACAATTAACTTGATGAACCCTGCATCTGTGGAATACCTGAATAGACAACAAATCATCCCAAAACTGAGGTGGTGGACTTTGGGAGTAATGATATATATATATATATATATATATATATATATATATATATATATATATATATATATAATTTTCCTTTTTTGTAAGTGTGTATGTGTAGGCTTCTTTGTGTGATTTTGTTTGTAAAGTTTTGCTTTTACCATTTGTCCTAGGGTTTTCTCTATCTTTTTTTTAAGTATAGTTTTTAATGCTTGCTATCATTGGTGGATTTATTTTTTGGTTTGGATGCTCTCTCTTTTTTTCTTTTTTTATTACTTTTCAATTTTTTTTATTTTTAATAATTATTTTTATTTTAATAACTTTATTATATTCTTTCTTTCTTTCTTTCTTCTCACTTTTTTAATTAGCTGTGTGGCTGACAGGGTTTTGGTGCTCTGGCCAGCTGTCAGGCCTGTGCCTCTGAGGTGGGAGAGTTGAGATCAGGATGTGGGTCCACCAGAGATCTCCCGGCTCCACATAATATCAAACAGTGAAAGCTCCCCCAGAGATCTCAATCTCAACACTTAGACCCAGATCCACTGAAGGACCAGCAAGCTACAGTACTGGACACCCTATGCCAAACAACTAGCAAGACAGGAACACAACCCCACCTATTAGCAGAGAGGCTGTTTAAAATCATAATAAGGTCACAGATACCCCAAAACACACCACCAGACGTGGACCTGCCTCATCCAAAAGATCCAGCCTCATCCACAAGAACACAGGCATGAGTCTCCTCCACCAAGAAGCCTACACAACCCACTGAACGAACCTTAGCCACTGGGGGCAGACACCAAAAACAGCAGGAACTACGAACCTGCAGCCTGCAAAATAGAGACCCTAAACAGTAATTTAAGCAAAATGAGAAGGCAGAGAAACACAGAGCAGATGAAGACTCAAGGTAAAAAGCCATCAGACCAAACAAATGAAGAGGAAGTAGGCAGTCTAACCTGAAAAATAATTCAGCATAATGATAGTAAAGGTGATCCAAATTCTTGGAAATAGAACAGAGAAAATACAAGAAATGTGTAGCAAGGACCTAGAAGAACTAAAGAGCATACAAATGATGTACAGCACAATGAATGAAATGAAAAATTCTCTAGAAGGAATCAATAGCAGAATAACTCAGGCAGAAGAATGGATAAGTGACCTGGAGTATAAAATAGTGGAAATAAATGCTGCAGAGCAGAATAAAGAAAAAAGAATGAAAAGAATTGGGAACAGTATCAGAGACTTCTGAGATAACATTAAATGCACCAACATTAGAATTATAGGGGTCCCAGAAGAAGAAGAGAGAAAGAAAGGGACTGAGAAAATATTTGAAGAGATTATAGTTGAAAACTTCCCTTATATGTGAAAGAAAATAGTTAATCAAGTCCAGGAAGCACAGAGAGTC
Organism: Phocoena sinus; assembly: GCF_008692025.1. Classification (NCBI taxonomy): domain Eukaryota; kingdom Metazoa; phylum Chordata; class Mammalia; order Artiodactyla; family Phocoenidae; genus Phocoena; species Phocoena sinus. The sequence continues at coordinate 36,449,603 of NC_045776.1, read as the reverse complement.
CATTACATGATAAATCCAAAGAAAACATGCCAAGACACATATTAATCAAACTATCAAAAGTTTAATACAAAGAAAAAATAGTAAAAGCAGCAAGGGAAAAACAAAAAATAACATAAAAGGGAATCCCCGTAAGGTTAACAGCTGATCTTTCAGCAGAAACTCTGCAAGCCAGAAGGGAGCAGCAGGACATATTTAAAGTGATGAAAGGGAAAAAGCTACAACCAAGATTACTCTACCTGTCAAGGATCTCATTCAGATTTGACAGAGAAATCAAAAGCTTTACAGACAAGCAAAAGCTAAGAGAATTCAACACCACCAAACCAGCTTTACAACAAATGCTAAAGGAAGTTCTCTAGGCAGGAACCACTAGAGAAGGAAAAGACCTACAATAACAAATCCAAAACAATTAAGAAAATGACAATAGGAACATATATATTGATAATTACCCTAAATGCAAATGAATTAAATGCTCCAAACAAAAGATATAGACTGGCTGAATGGATACAAAAACAAGACCAGTAAATATGCTGTCTACAAGAGATGCACTTCAGACCTAGGGACACATACAGACTAAAAGTGAAGGGATAGAAAAAGATATTTGATGCAAATGGAAATTAAAAGAAAGTTGGAGTAGCACATCTCATATCAGACAAAATAGACTTTAAAACAAAGACTATTACAAGAGACAAAGAAGGACACTACATAATGATCAAAGGATCAATCCAAGAAGAAGATATAACAATTATAAATATCTATGCAACCAACATAGAGCACCTCAATTACATAAGGCAAATGCTAACAGCCATAAAAGGGGAAATTGACAGTAACACAATCATAGTAGGGGACTTTAACACCCCACCCACTTTCACCAATGGACAGATCATCCAAAATGAAAACAAATAAGGACACACAAGCTTTAAATGATACATTAAACAAGATGGAGAGAAAGCCCAGAGATAAACCAACCCACATATTTTCACCTTATCTTTGATAAGAGGCAAGAGTATACATTGGAGAAAAGACAGCCTCTTCAATAAGTGGTGCTGGGAAAACTGGACAGCTACATGTAAAAGAATGAAGTTAGGACACTCCCTAACACCATACACAAAAGTAAACTCAAAATAGATTAAGGGCCTAAATGTAAAGCCAGACACTATAAAACTCTTAGAGGAAAACATAGGAAGAACACTCTTGGACATAAATCACAGCAAGATCTCTTTGACCTACTCTTAGAGAAATGGAAATAAAAACAAAAATAAACAAATAGGACCTAATTAAACTTAAAAGCTTTTGCACAGTAAAGGAAACCATGAACAAGACAAAAAGACAACCCTCAGAATGGGAGAAGATATTTGCCAAACAAGCAACTAGCAAAGGATTAATTTCCAAAATATAGAAGCAGCTAATGCAGCTCAATATCAAAAAAAACTATCCAAAAATGGGCAGAAGACCTAAATAGACATTTCTCCAAAGAAGATATACAGATTGCCAACAGACACATGTAAGGATGCTCAACATCACTAATCATTAGAGAAATGCAAATCAAAAAACAATGAGGTATCACCTCACACAGGTCAGAATGGACATCAATAAAAATCTATAAACAATAAATGCTGAGGAAGGTGTGAAGAAAAGGAAACCCTCCTGCACTGTTGGTAGGAATGTAAATTGATACAGCCACTATGGAGAACAGTTTGGAGGTTCATTAAAAAACTAAAAATAGAACTACCATATGACCCAGCAATCCCACTACTGTGCATGTACCCTGAGAAAACCATAACTCAAATAGAGTCATGTATCACAATGTTCGTTACAGCATTATTCACAATAGCCAGGACATGGAAGCAACCTAAGTGTCTGTCAAGAGATGGATGGATAAAGAAGATGTGACCCATATATACAATGGAATATTACTCAGCCATAAAAAGAAATGAAATTGAGTTATTTGTAGTGAGGTGGATGGACCTAGAATCTGTCACACAGAGTGAAGTAAGTCAGAAAGAGAAAAACAAATACCTTATGCTAACACATATGTATGGAATCTCAAAAAAAAAAAAAAAGAAGGTTCTAAATAACATAGGGACAGGACAGGAATAAAGACGTAGACATGGGGAATGGACTTAAGGACACAGGGATGGAGAAGTGTAAGCTAGGACAAAGTGAGAGAGTGACATGGACATATATACACTCCCATATGTAAAATAGATAGCTAGTGGGAAGCAGCCACATAGCACAGGGAGATCAGTTCGGTGCTTTGAGTCCACCTAGAGGGGTGGAATGGGGAGTGTGGGAGGGAGACACAAGGAAGGGATTTAGTTATACTATAGCTGATTCTTTTTGTTATATAGCAGAAACTGACTCTACAATGTAAAGCAATTACACTCCAATAAAGTTGTTACAGAATAAAATAAAATAAAATAAATTAATAAAGCCATCCAATTGGAAGAAGCTTTATTAGCATAAAGTATTAGCATTATTAGTAGTATTCCAGAGTAAAGTTCTCTAAATGATTTTTGCACATGGACAGCATTTTCAGAAATTGCATATAAGTTTCCCCAACAATTTTTTGAGATTTCCTTTGGTTTATATATAAGTACTAGTATAATTGTTACATATCAGTCTTACCTTCTACTTCAATAAAATAATTTGGTAATTTCTATTTCAGCAACTAGAATATGAGTTTTTATTATGAGAACGATTGTATATTATATGTCTCTAACAGTATCTATTATCGTATATAGGATGATTAGAAATTTATTAAGTACTTCTCAATTGGGTTGTTGATAACCCAGTTCCTCTAAACGACTGGTTGTTATAATGGGGTTTACACTATTGGAGTCACCCAGGTTCTGATTTAATTGGTCTTGGGTGGAACCCCAGCATCAGTATTTTTTAAGAGCTTCTTAAAGATTTAATATTAAGCCAGTGCTGAAAAATCATGGTTCAGACTTTACATAGTTTAATTTTCAATACCTTTGTCCCCCAAATGATTCCTCCCTAGACCTCTTAAGGATCTCAAGGGCTTTTAAAAACCTAGAGACCAAAATGATAACAGACATTCATAATTATTTTAAACCTGAATATAGAATATATATATAAGATAGAGTCTTACTGGACCTCTTAATTATTTTCAAAACAGGTGTTCAATAAATACTTTTAAGATGTTAAATAAACATGCTGGTAAATAAGGGCCAAAGAGGGTAAAGCAATAGAACAAGTTATATGAATTGAGGAGGAAAAAAGACAGTAATAAAAAGCAATGCAAAAGTACAACTTCATACTCTCTAGATAATATGCTATAACATACTACTTACATAGATACTTATACCTACTAGTTTAAAAAAAAAAGTATTGCCCTAACCTTTATGCTAAACTCCAATCTCACACTTCTATCTACTTACTCAACCTTCCTATCTGTGTGTCTAATAGGCATTTCAAACTTAATGTGTCTTTAACCTCACTCTTGATTTCACTCTCTCTTAATTGTGCTCTTCCCAATGTCTTCCTCTCCACTATTCATTCATTTGTTTTGATCGTAAAGAAAAATGACAACCCTCCCCTTCCCTACATCCAACACATAAGCAAGTACTCTCAACTCTGCCCTTAGAACGTACACTGAATTGGACCACATTTCTGTACACTTCATCCCTACCCCATCTCCATCATCTCTAGCCAGACTACCAAAGTAGTTTTCTAACTTGGTCTCTTACTTCCATTCATGATCATCTCTCTCTTTTCTTCACATAGTGACCAGCTATCATTTTAGGAACATACATTGTTTCACCTTCCGCCCCTGCTTCAACATTACTCTGCTTTCTTGTTACACTTGGAATGCCCCCTACTTTGTCCCCTGCCTATCTCTGTGACTCATCTTGTGCTATACTCCCCTGAATCCTCTATTGCTCTTGATTTGTTGCTATTCCATTAACAGAACTGCTCACTCCTGGGTGGAAGCTCTTACATTCCTCTTCCTGGGACAACCTCCTCCAGGTGGTTTCATGGCTCCCTTCCCTGTGCTCTAAGTTCACTTCTTTGGATAGCTTTCACTGAAATAGTTCTCTGAGCCCCACCTCTTTCTCTATACCCTTACTCTATTTGTTTTCTTCTTGGCACTCATTATCACCTAAAATTCACCTGCTTAATTCTTTACTTTATGTCCATTTTCCCTCACTTTCCCACTTGAGTAAAGTCTTGAGAGCAGAGGTTCTCTAATGTGCTCTCACTGAATCCCTACTGCCTAGCACCAGGTCTAGCTCAGTGTAAGAACTGAAGAATGTTTATTGAAGTAAGTTACAAAAGAAGGAATGAATGCATTTGTTGTTTTAGAATTCAAATAACTGGTCTCCTGTCTTCCTTGAATACAGGTTACCCCTAGAAGCTCCATAGAGATGGATATAAAAGATGCTCCAGGGATATAACCTAGGTTTTTGTCTGGTCTTTCTTGCTAGGTTCCTGTCTTGAAACTGTCTCTTTCTCTAAAAAAAAAAAAAAAAAAAAAAAAATCTGCTTTTACTCTTTGGCATTTGCATTCGTGCCCAGTCTCCCAGCTTTGGTTTTGAGTTTCTCCACATGGATTTAGCTCATTAACAATGAGCCATATTGATTAGAATACAAATCTCTATTACAGCTTGGAACTAGAATCAACAGGGCCTCCCTGGTTCACCATTATGAGGAGATGCCAACATTCAAATTTTGGAAAATAGTGCATGTTTTCTTAACTGGAATCCTTAATCTTCATAATAATAGCATATTCCTAGTACATTCCAGGATTAGAGGCTTCAGGAAAACTACTTGGGTAATTCCAGCAACTCCAGAACTGTCAAATTCTCTCTCTGATATTGCCTTAGATTTAGTCTTTTCCTTCCATGTTCAATTTCTTTAGTTATAAAGAGAACAGAAGGAAAATGCATACTAAGTAAACAGAAAGAATTAAGTCTATTCCTAGACCAACAAGATACAAGTATTTTTAATAAAACTTGTGAAATTAATCTCACTTCCCATATTAGAAGGTGTTCTCTTATGTAAATTTATTTTGACAGTCTGGATATTTTGGGATCCTAATTAATGTACATATAGGTTTTATTTTTCTTTACAGGATACATCCAGAGCTGATATTGAGGCAGTATGCACAGTTATAACTGTATTGAATATTTATGACCAACATCTATTTTGACTGGTTGAACATCCCTCATAATTATTAAGAATTTTGAATATTATCCCAAGCAATACCAATCAATAAGTACCTATTAAACATCATCATGTGTAGAATACTGGGATAGTGTCAGAGTGAATATAAAATAGTTTAAGACGGATATAAACGCTTGTGCATATATCACATGTGTGTGAGTGTACAGAAAAACATACACAATGCAGTGAAACACATGAAGCAAGAGATGTGTCATCTAAATGAATGTGAAGACAAGGTCAACTTAACACTATTCCAATCTAAAAATACTTTGTGAACACCTGCTAAGTACAAGACACTCAGGATAGCATTCTGGGGCCCTCTGGATGGTGAGACCCAGTCCCTTTTATCACGGAGCTCAGGTTATGATAGGGCAATAAGAGGGCAGAGGTTGCAGAATGATCACAGGTTGGAGTGTCAAGGGCGGCTGAATGAATGGTGAGAAACTTTTACATGAAAAGACAGTTATGCCAAAAGACTTTCAGGCAAAGAACAGATTAATCAAAGGAGTTAAAATTAAAAAGTAAGACTTGTTTGGATAAAGTGGGTATTATTAGAGCACAGCAGGGTATAATATTTGGTATCAGGTTTGAGATGATATACAAAGGGAGGGAGTTGTAGAGCATCCTATAAATTAGGCTGAGTGTGTACCTGTAAAGGGAAACCTCCAGAAGATAGAGAAGTGAGAAACAGGGTCAGACTGGAGATTAAAACCAAAAACATAAACATTCCCAGTTGGAAACAACTTCAATTGTCCATTAGTGGCCAGACTGGTTTAACAACTGATGGTGCAGCCATAAAATGGAATACTATGAAGTTGTAGAAAAGCTATAAAAAGAATGAAAAAAACTGGGATATTAAATGATGAAATATCATCATTAAAAATCTCTTACAATAAGTTTTAAGTGAACGAAGCAAACTGCAGGAAATTGGAGTTTATATTAAAAAAAGACCATTTTGAAAAGGTTGTACAAAAGTTAGTTTTAGCATCTTCTTATACTAGAATAGAGTCCTAGAACTCTTCACAGAATGATCACTGAAGTCAGCATGATGAGCTCCAGATGGCAAAAGTAGAGAGATAGCAATAAACGCTGTGAGACTTTCAAGTCTGGTTTTAGGGATATTTGGCACATCACTGAATGTGCTTAATGTATAACTCAATGTTTAAATTGTCATTTGCTATCCTTAATTTTTAAGGACAAAATGGGGCTCTGAAGCAGGAGATTTTAGAAGTAATATGTGGAGCTGACAGACAAAGAAAGAGAACATTAGCCTGGCATGGATAACTTATGTATCGCAAGTTACACATTTTAAGTAAATGTTCACTGGATCATTTAACTTGGCACTTATAACTTGTGTCAAAAATAGAAACTTTGTTCAGTGTTCAAGGTACAAGACTTATCATCTTCTACAGAGAGGTAGAGAAAAACCTCATCTAGGCAAGATCAGAAATCTGCCAAACTTCTTTGACTTTGAGAAGGTTATAGACAAGGTTGACAGTGTCAATGCATGCAGTATGATTTATCATGAGCTTCAGAAGGCTCTCAGTAAAGTTCCACATGACAGCTGTCCACTGAAGGTAAGAGCTAAGGAGATACAAGGTAGAGCATGGAGTGAATAAAGAACTAGGAAAGAAAAGAAAAAAGGCTGAAGACAGAGATGCTGCCGACATGATGAGCTACATTGCCTTCCAGATAAGTTTGATAATGGCTAAGCTTTTTATATAATTGTGTTAGTTTTTGGAGTTGATAGTGGCATCTCAAAATGTTTATTGTGATAGAATTGCAGAAACCAGAGAAACTAGGTGCTTAATAGCCTAGATAAGATTAATTTCAAGTTAAACTGCCCCTAGCCTGGTTATGTTTTTACAGATTGCTGCAGTATTTGATCAGGAAGGAGAAGAAAATAAACATTTTCAGTGAACCAGCAAGTTGGCTTTTTAAACAGTAGAAATATCTTCAACAGCTTAGATGGAGTTAACGAACCTCAAGATATGGTAAGACATATACTCAGCTAAGAAGCAGGATACCTGTGTTCCATCTACCTGTGAGCATTTAAACAAGCTGCTTCACCTTTTGAGGCCAACTTTTAATCTATAAATTATCAACGTGGAGCAAAAATTTTCTAAGATTTCTTTTAAGAATAACCTTATATGATACTGTGATGATACTTGTGACATAAAAGGTTGAGTATTTACCTAGAGTGACCAGGAGATGTAGAAATATTTAGATAATTTAATTTCACAATTGGAGCAGAAAGAGACCCCTTCTGGTCCCAAACCCATATGAACTGCACATAATAGAAATAATGATGAATGAAATGTCAAGCATTTTCTGTAAATTAAAGTTGTTTTTACTAAATTATTGAGCCATATTTTTGGATGTGTGCTCTCAAACAAATTAATACTGCTTGCAAGGAGAAAAAAAGGAGATGCAAGTGTCTCAAATATATTGGATACATAAAAGCTGGAGTATGCATAATAATCTTGCAAGAGTTCTTAAATCTCTGTATATAAACTGTTTAAAAGTAAATTAAAATTATTCCTTGATGAAATACAAATCTGAAGTCACTTGAATAACTAATCATTTTATGACCCATGCAGTGAATTTTTAATGCCTACTTCTATACGATTATTTTAGATATGTCTGTGTTGTAAATTAAAAGCTACATAAATCATTAATGTGTTGATACAGATCAGTGAACTGCTTACACTATATGTGATTCCTTAAGACATACAATGTCTGATTCACCTCCCTCCCTTTCAATTATATAGCTACCAGGCTCTTCTTCTCTGTTCATCTTCTGCAAGGTCTCATATGATAGAACTGAATGCCAAAGCTTTTATCACCTTTCCAATATAGTCTGATGCTTCCAGTCAAAGGGGTTTCACAGTACAAAAATGAATAGGTCCAAAACCCAAGAGTATGGAGACAGGATCTACGAGAGTTAAACTTTTTTATTTTAGTCTGTATTTCCAAGAAACTGTAGCAACAAGACATAACATCTGCCACTTTTCTTAGGCCAGTACACTGTCTTCACCTTCCTTAAAAATGTCATGTTCTTTCTGTATCTTGAGTTACAAGGTTCCTGTTGCCTAGTAGGAAGGCACTCATTCTCTGCCTCCATCAGTCCAATATTTATACTTCCTTAAGAGGCCAGCTCAAGATCTACATTGCCTATGATACTGATTAAGCCTGCCCATAATTAAAAGAATTGCAATCTACTTTGGAATAACTCTACTGTATTAAGTTTATAAAGTCTCTGCTATGATATATGCTTTCTTTGAGATGTTATGGACATGTAAAGATGAGCAAGACGTGGCCACTGGAGTATAATGGTGAACAGCAAAATGCACAAAAAGTAGTAAAAACGTGGTCTATGCCATGAGAGAACATCAAAGAGCTATAGGTATTTTTAAAAAACAATAATTAATACAGAATTCAAAAGATGAGTAAGAAATTGCCACAGATATAAGGGGGAGTAAAAAACAAACAAACAAACAAACAAGAAACACATTCAAGGCAGGTAGCCAAAAGGTCAGATATGACTCTAGTACAGGGTATAAATCAGATAACAGAGGGAGTTTACATTTTTAAAAGTTGGGCAGAAATATGCTGAAATATTTTAGATATTGGATTTACAATTTTTCCTAATCTGAAATGTAAAATGCTCATTCAGATTTTTTGAACAGAGGAGGAATTTGATTAACCATGGATCATAGATGAAATAGATTAGATTATAGACTTGAAGTGACGAGACCACTTAGGCTTAGAGGCACATCATCCATTCCATTTCTATTCAACAGTTTTTTATTAGGTACCAGATTCTAGACTCAGTGCTGAATAGTTTAAAAATGCCCTTACATTCAATGGAGGTTCTATCAAATAAGACCTTGCAGAAGATGAGCAAGTTGATGGAAACAAACATTATAAACAAGTAATAATTTATCTAGTGATAGCAAGAAGAAAAATAAGGAGTGAAGGGAACATAGTACCCTGGGTTTTCTATTTTAGATAAGATGGTCAAGGAAGGTATCCCTGAAATAATTTCATCTGAGCAGAGGCATAATTAAAGTGTGGAACTAAGTCACACAGATACATAAAAATTTGTGGTGCTTGTTTAAGGGATGTCTGGTGTTCCTCTCCAATACCCATCTAAATTTTTGAGACAGTAACCTATGTTCCTTTGCCTCTGTGTGTGTGTGTGTGTGTGTGTGTGTGTGTGTGTGTGTGTGTGGTGGGGAGGGTACATGGAATGTTAAACAGAATGATTAGCTCCTTATTGGTCATGTAACAGGGAACATATATTATGGTAGATAGAAAAGTATTCCACCACAAATTCAGAATCCTTGGTGTAAAAAGGAAGTCCCTCAGAACACCCTAAAGCCCTTTTTGCTCAGAATTGTAGAACTTTAGCTGTTGTGGGAAGCTGCCTGATACCTTGAATAAAGGAAGCCAGTGACAAATTTCTTTCCAATAAAGTGAGGGAAGGTATAGCCTCATTAATGAACACAAAACATAAGCAATATATTTTTAATTTTGTTTTTTTGTTTTATTTTGTTTTGTTTTTTGTGGTATGTGGGCCTCTCACTGTTGTGGCCTCTCCCATTGTGGAGCACAGGCTCTGGACACGCAGGCTCAGCGGCCATGGCTCACGGGCCCAGCCGCTCCGTGGCATGTCGGATCTTCCCGGACCGGGGCATGAACCCGTGTCCCCTGCATCAGCAGGCAGACTCTCAACCACTGTGCCACCAGGGAAGCCCCTAGAAATATATTTTTAAATGAAGGAACAAGAAAAAAAGAAAAGCAAGTTAGAAAAAACAGAGTCAGGAAAGAAAAGGTAGTACAGCAAGGAATGAGGTTGGGAAAGAGAAAATTATTAGAGAAATAATGACAGTGTGAAGGATGAGAAGATGGAAGGAAAGCCATATGAAAGTAGGGATAGATTACTGTTTTTAGATACTGAAAATAGCTGGTTTAAATAATCTGTCTTGTTCATTTGAATACTGATGTGCAAGGAATACTGATGTGAAAATGTGAAAGCTGCAAGAATTTTAGTTAGGTATTACTGGAACTTTTACAGTAAATAGGTACTTTTTACTAGGAATATTGTATCTCAAAACCAAACATTAGAGCTATTTGGTGCAGTGGGAAAAGACAAAAAAAGTCAGCAACAAATTGCTGCCACAGAACAGAGTTCTGAATTTCCAGAGTAGCTAGAGAGTAAAGGAGAAATTCCAGAAAGGAGGAAGCTTCAGAGAGGACAGCCAAAAAGTTGTATATGAACTTTACCCAATAACTCATCTGATTATTATACTATGTACGGACAGAGTATATTTCAGGTGGCCAGGCAGAAAGTAAAACCAGGAAGTCCGAAGGAAAAAACAACAGCGCAAAATGCATCTGACATGCACTACTAAGAGACAGACTTTGGAGTTTTAGTCAAAAAAAAAATTACTGTTATGAGAACAAAAATAACTTACCTTCAGAAAAGATAATAGAAAATGAAAAAACAAAAACCTCCCCAATTTATCAACCATGTCTACTATAAAACAAACAAAATTACTAGATATAGTAAAGAGAAAAAAAACAATAGATAGAAGCCAACTACAAGATAACACAGATGTTATTGTTAACAGACAAAAATTTTAAAGCAGTTATTACAAATATGGTAAAATCTTTAAGGAAAAGGAAAACATGAATAAAGAGATGGGAAAATATCAGCAGAGAAATACAAAACGGTAAAAGCAAACCATATTAAAATTCTAGAAAGGAAAAGCATAATATGTGGAATAAAAATTTCATTCATGGACTTGACAGAATGTTTAATAGAAGAATAGAGAAAACCAAAATTAAAAAAATCATAAAGTTAGCACCCTCTCAGTGACCCATGGGAAAATATCACCCAGTTTAATACAGAGGAGAGAGGTTACACCAGGAAGTTCTAGGCAGACAAGAAGAACAGGCAAGTTGCATCCTTTTGAAATGCCTGACTTTGAGGGCAAATGTTATTAAAATAAGAAGTAGTACATGATTTGAAGGTAGGATCAAAGACCACTGCACAGAACAGAAAAGGGAAACAAGAGTGCAAGTAAAATTTTCTTTTGAGCCACACAGGCTGATAGATGTTTCAAGAGACTGGACAAGATCTACTGCTTTTAAAGATTTTCAATGTTTTCCCTTGTGGTTTCCTTCCCAGAGAGGAGTTAATCCTGACAACTACACTGTTGTCTTATTCCTCTTCATTCTGCCATTCACCATGGAGCACCTGCCCTCCAAATTCTACCTTGTATGGAGAGGAAAGTAGACAGTAATTTTTGGAAGTATGGTTTTCACAGTTCCACCTTGAATCATGGTATTTCTATTCTATTCGATTCTATTTTATATTATTTCATATTAAATTATTTAATACTACATTATTTCATATTATACTAAGCTAGCGTTTGCTTTTGAATGAAGTCGTGGATCCTTAATCAGAATGTTGCCAGCTCCAATGTCATAAAAATTGTAATATGTACTAAGTTTGGCCTAGAAGGGCTTCCACCTCTGTTTTTTTTAATATATATTTTTCTCTCCCATCTGTCTAGAACTTGAAAACACATGAGTGCTACATTTTCTGTTGTCACCATATAAGCAAACTCACTTAGGCGTTGCTCAGAAACAGTCCAATCTAAACATGAATTATTAAAGTAAGATCCACTGTTGGGTTTCAAGAATTCTGGGAATACCCTAAAATTGGGTCAACATATTGTGTTAATTTTTCTGGTAGTGAAGCTAGTAGCTTACATCTGTGGTAGAAATAGAGCTTGGTGGTTGAGAAATGCATTGTGCAGGTGACTGCATGGTTCAAATCACAGCTTCATCCCTCACCAGCTAGGTGATCTCAGAGTGATGATTTAACAGGCACCTCGTTCAGTTTTCTCCACTTTAAAATGGTAATAATAAGAAGAAATACCTCATAGATTTGTCATGAAGATTACAAGAAGATATGCAAAAAAATTAGAACTAGCAAATATTAATCTCTAAATAAGTTATTTTTTATTATAGTTTCATTTTATTAATGTGTCATAGGGCTCTAAGACTAGTAAATAGAGTCACTGATGTGCATAGAAAAATAATTCATTCATTCCCCAAATGTACCTGAAGTCCCTAATAGAAGTAAGGGGTTGAGATTGAGAAAAGAACTTGGACATTTTGTTTAAAGCAAATTTCTATATATTATCTCATTTTATTCTCAAAACATCTGGAGAGCTGGTAGCATTTAACCCATTAAGGGAGAGAAATGTAAGGAAAATATATTGCTTTTCCTCCCTCCTTATAGCCAGTTAGTGATGACAAAGTATTTGGATAGTACTGTTTGGCTCCAAAGACAACAAAAGGAAACTCTTCTAAAGTAGTAATTTCAAAAGAGAATGGAAAAGTATTAATAAGAAAAATGAATCAGCTATCAAGAACTTTTTGTGTATCTGTTTTACATCAACCACTTTCAGAGGCAGAGTGAGGGACGACCTCAAGCAATATCATGCTAGTTTGTCAGAACAGTGATGCCACACATGTGTATGCACACATACAACTGACAAAAAGAATAAAAAGTTAAATCATAATAAAGTCACAATTAGTCAGTTTGCTGAAGACATTTTTTACAGAAAAACATTTTTATCTGTATTGTCTAGCCTGGTGAAAGCCTCTTTAAACCTGGATGTGCTTCTAGGTGTAGAATTGGTAAGATAGAGAGGACAAATAAAATAAGCCCTGAGAGTCTCTTCTTTATGGGATTAATTCACCTATTGCCCAGTCTTGGTTACATACACATAGTCAAAATGTGAAATATGAAGCTCACGTTGCCCAGTATCCAATAAACAAGAGAAATAAAGAGCTGGAGAAGGAAAGGAGAGAAGGAGTGGGGAGAAATTGAAAGGAAATAAAGGAAAGAAAAAGGAAAAGAAGGAAATGAGGGAAGATAGAAGAGAAGAACGGAAAGGAAGACAGGCAGAACCAAGTTCCAAAGAAGCAAGAAATCAACAGGAAAAGAACAGAGAGAAAAAAGATATAAATCCAAGTGTATTCAAACAAACACCTTTGGGTTATTTTGTTTTGTCTGTTTTGTAAAATCAACAAGTTATGAAGCACATTGTTTGCCCAGGTTTCATTGTAATGAAGAACAAACAGGCAGGCAACAGATGCAAGAGATCTAAGTCTAAGCAAAGCTGGGAAGCACTAAAAAGTGAGTAAGAGGGTTCAGGGTTTTTGTTTGATGTCATAGTTGGTCTTTTGGTTTGTTTCAGAACCACCTTGGGTTCTAGTTCTATTGTCCTGGGCAGGTCTGTAATAAATATTTCTAAAGGGCCTGGCTCACTCCAGTCGAGGGAGAGTTGAGTGTGGTTGACAGTGACCAATTATCGTCCTCCCTTACCCTTACCCTTACCCTTACCTGGGGTTACCTGGGAACCCTCCCTCCTCTCCCCCTCCTCTTTCCCTCCCATACCATGTCTCTGTTCCCCCACCACAGCCATCCATAACCCCTGAGCCCTATTTTCATTAGCACCCCAGTGGGCACTTGCCTTCAAGGCCAGATGGGTGAGGCTTAGGATGAGTTGGACTCCTGGTTGTGCTTCTCCAGGAGAAAGGGACACAGAAGCAACTGCCAGCACTGGAGGGAATCTGTTCTCCCCAGGCTGTGACCCTGCTACCTGACCAGGGATGCATTTCTTCCACTAACAGGTAATGCTAGCATTTTCCTAGGGAATAGAAGCATTTCTCCCCCTTGAGTATGTGGATGGTGAATGGTGGAAGGCAGTGGGGTACAAGGGCATCTCTTTTGTGGAGGAATGTTGGGAAACACTGGCTTGCTGGCCTAGATTTTGGGGTACTAGGTCCCAGAACAGGTGCAAGGGCTTCACATGGAGAGGAATAAAGAAGACCTGGGTAGAAGGAAGAGCCATTGCCCTGATGTAGCTACTAATCTGAGGTGTGGACCTTAGCAGTGGACAGTCTTACCTTCCTCTATGTCTTACTTTCATTTATGCTAAAAATGGAGCCCCTGGGACCTTTCCCTGAACAGGTTCTGTGGCTAGTATACACCTGTGTGATTTGTTTCCTAAAAGACTTAATAGGAAACGGGAAAAATGAGTTCAAACTCTCATAGAGATAAACCAAGTACTGCCATTTTCCTTCTTTTTGGTTTTCCATTCTCTCCATTATTTACTATTGTTGAATCAATCAGTCTTATTTCTGTGGTTGTCTTTACAAAGTGAGGACTGGGTCAGACAATGTACTAGAAACTGTACATTGAAATTTGAAAGATACATGAGTTTCTCTGAGTCTAAAACCAAGGGGTGGCATCAAACAACAACAACAAAAATGTCCATTAAGGAAGATTTGAGGGCAAACTTAGGAGGCCTCAGTGGCCTGGAACAACTAGGGTATAAGTAAGCATAAAATATAGTGTTATTCTCTTTCTCTTTTATCTCTGCCTCAGTCTTCTGAGATATCACTCTACAAAATAAATTGTGTTTATGTTACATAATGCTCCATGATAGGTGTTGGCCTCTTTCTATCTCTTTGAGTTCAAAAACATGTATAAATCTGTAGAAACACACCAAGCACAATGGAATTTCAGCTATGATAAGAAGGCATTCCTGGTTCTTCTAAGAAGGTAGGTCTAATAGGTTAGTCCCTGATGCATTTTTTTTTTCTTACAAAGAAAAGCAATTCCCAAGTCTTTACAAACTATAATGACATACTGATGTTTGCTTTCACAGTGGATCCTAACACTAATCTTCTTTATAAAATATTCTCTTAAATATGTATGTTCAATGCCATGGAAGATAAAGCACAGTAGCCCTCAAACTGATGAGTTCATTCTAGACATATCAAACTGGGTATGATGATTGTGTAGGAGTTGGAGGTATGTTAGTCTCAGGCATCCTAAGTAAGGGAGTAGACTGTTTAATAGTTTGAATGAGATAGAAGTTTTATGAGATGAAGGAAAACAAAACAATTTATTTTAAAAGGGTAGAGCTGGGAATTAGAATATGTAATAAAAGAGAGAACATGTTGCTTTGTTATATTTGCATCTCTTTGTCCACTGTGGGGGGCTGACAGGCAGCCTAACCTCATCTGCAAACATCCTATCTTGTTTTGAGGACCAATGATAGAGATACAGGGGCTTCATGTTGCCTGACACCTAGCCCACACCCTCACTGGGGAAGTGGCAAAGCCATATTTGGAAATTACTGGAAAGCTCAAATTTCATCTTGATATCAGTCTAATAATACAAAATCATGGAAATAGGACTTCTATTTAATAAAATAGTCTGGAAAATATATATTATTTAAATATAAGTGAACACACTAATTCTCAAAATCAACAGTGTAAGAAGATGGGTTAGAATACTGTTTCCATTCCTCCACTGATGAAAATAACTCCAGAGTACAGGAGCTCCATGAAGTCAAAGGGACCTGGGTTAAAAGTTGAATGTTCCACTAAAGAGCTGTGTGAGCTAAGCCATTGCATAGTTCCTCTACTCTTCTAGATTCTTCTGGCTGGTCTAAGAATTAAATTCACATGAGACAGGTTAACAGGAGAAAAGCAAAATTTACTAACCTATATGTACATGGGAGAGACCCAGGAAAACTGAGTAACTCACCCAAATGGCTGAAACCCTCACCTTAATACCATTTTCAGCTAAAGACAAAAGAGAATGTTGTGGGTAGGTAGGGGTTTGTGACATCAAGGGAGAGTAAGGCAAGTCATATGGAGATGCAAAAGCAAATGTTTGGTAAATAAATGTTTGCTGGGACAGGAAGAGACAATGGGATAAAGAGAGGACTTTGCTAGGTTCCTCCCTGTCTACACACCTAGTTTGTAATATAATTATCTGTGGTGATAGCTCCCTTCCTGGAACAGGTCCTCTGTCTGCAAACTTTAGGCTGTTGGGGGGAAGGTCAAAGGTTCTTCCTGGGTCTTTTGGATCTTGATTATTTTCAGCTTGAAATAATCCACATTCCAAAGAGATATTTTGGGGTTGCACATTTTGCTCACTTAAATCTGAGTGCCTTGCAGTGTGTTTCTTAGTTTTCAATAAGGTGGTTGGTGTAGAAGTGCCTTGCATTCTGTCCAGCAAATATGTGTCAATAAATGCTGTTGTGTTAATGAATATTGTGTCAATGAACACCTTTACCTTGAGTTGACTATTCAAAGAATCTAGATAGAGGACCTATTCCAGGAAGGGAGTGGTCACCGTAGATTAACTATAACATGAACTAGGTGTGTAGAGAGGGAGGAACATGGCAGAATTTGTTTGTTAGAATTCCTCTCTTTGTCCCATTGTCTCTGCCTGGCCCAGCAAACATTTATTTACCAAGCATTAAGCCAAGGTAAAAGGAAAGAGTGGCCACAGTGTGGCTTCCTCTCCATGCCCTGCACTTGATCTTCTCATGCTAGGCTCTCTTAAAGGATATCTGCACAACTAGCAAGAGGAATCAAATAGTTCTGTCTTTGCAGAGTAAATCCCACCTCCTTTTGTACAGAAAATGAAGCAGAAAGCAAAGGTAACTTTCTGATATTGTAGGTCAGATTTCTTATATTTGAAGGACAGTAGGATTTTGCTTTACTTTGATTCATGTACATAGTTATGCATCTTGAAGTAACTGGTTGATAGCTTATATGTGCACCTGTGTATACAGAGCTTACACAAAATACTGAAAGCAAATTAGTTGACAGTAGATCGAAATTAGAAAAGTGTTCTAAGTTATTGGTATTACTGACAGAACATTATACACTCTTCATTATAGAGTTAAAATCTTCTTTGATTTTTTTCATTTCCATTCTTGTAAAATTCAAAATTGGATCATATTTTATGCTTACAGAGTGTTTTCTCAATATATCCAGCCTTTCACATTGGCTTCTTATTCTGTTACTCCACATATGTTTGGTTATGTCCCCAATTAAATCGTATTCCAACTTTTCTTATAATAGTAATTATAATACAACTTTTTCAGATCAAATAAAACCTCCCCAAGGAGTTGTTTCTCTTACATCCTAGCTAAAGCACAGCTCTTTCTGAACATTCAATAATGATTTGGATCTACTATAGTGTACTCACAAGCCCTAAAGCTCATATTTAAAAATAGAAAAAAAAAACCTTTGACATTTAAAAATGTTCTCTATTAAGATATTGACAAAAAATATCATTTCCAAGTAGCATTTCTTTTTTTTTTACTCATTCGTTGAACAAGCACTAAATCACCTTCTGTGCATGAAGACCTTTTTGTTACACTATACAAAATAGTAGTTTGGACCATATGATAATAGGATTTTTTTTGGTATAGTTGATTTTGTTGTTTGTTTTTAATGAACACAAGAGAACTTCTATACTCATGTGAATATTTTCCCTTTTAATCAGTCTTTACTTCAGTAGGCTCATATTTTCCAAACCTCACCCTCTTTTTCATTCTGGAAGCAGTAAACTCACGAGAATTACTTGACGCCTAGCAGAGAAATAGTGAATTTTATATCTGTAAGGGACCATAGAAATGGTGTTGGTGAAATACTTGATCATATTGTGGATAAATCCAACATTTGGGCAGAAATCCAAATGAATATGAGCTGTATGAAAAAAGAAAGAGATAAGATCAGGAGAGCTATTTAAAAAGAGAGGACTTGAGTTGCACTTTGAAATTTGCCTATCACTAAGCAGTAGACAGAGACTAAGTGAGCAGGACTTTGTAAGGGGGGGGAGGAGCAAAGGTAAGAGGAAATAAAATTGAAGAATGAGAAGACTTGGAGACCTTTCCTGATGAATACTTTTTTGTTTTTGGTATGTTTTAATCATGTTCTGTGCAGCACCCCAGTTGCACACAATGACAAAAACCAAATCTAGCAAGTGTCAGTATTAGTAGCCAACTGGAAATGGACAGAAGGAACAGACACATGAATATACACTTGTCTCAGGAGGTGGGTTGAGAAAACAGGATTGGCCTGTGCATGTCATGTTTCACTTATTAAACATAGTCCCTTACCTCTCCCTTAGTCTTTACCACGTCTGTGATGGTTAATTTTATGTGTCAAATTGGCAAGGCTAGGGTGCCCAATTGTTTGGTCAAAAACCATTTTAGATATTGCTGTGAGATATATATATATATATTTTAATGTGGTTAACATTTAAATCAGTAGAATTTTAATAAAGCAGATTATCCTCCATAATATGTGTGGACCTCATTCAAAGTGTTGAAGGCCTTGAAGCAAAGACTGAGATCCCCCGAGGAGGAAACAATTCTGTCTCCAGGTCATTCTCTTTCTCTCTTTCCATACATACACACACATACACACATACACATACACACATATACAACACATACATACATACATACATACCTTGGCTGATACACTATCCTAACAGTGACATTTACTAACAGGTAAAGATGCAGAGGGGGAATATGGGGGATGACTGCTAATTAAGTATAAGGTTTCTTTTTTTTTTCTTTTTTTTTTTTTTGCAGTCCGCGGGCCTCTCACTGTTGTGGTCTCTTCCGTTGCAGAGCACAGGCTCCGGACGCGCAGGCTCAGCGGCCATGGCTCACGGGCCTAGCCGCTCCACGGCATGTGGGATCTTCCCGGACCGGGGCACGAACCAGTGTCCCCTGCATCGGCAGGCAGACTCTCAACCACTGCGCCACCAGGGAAGCCCAAGTATGAAGTTTCTTAATGGAATGATTAAACTTCTCTGAAATTGAAACCGAGCAGGATCTTGTGGGGTCCTCCTGGGTACAAAAGCCTTTTTGTGTCCTCTGTTTCTTGTTTGTAGGAAAAAGGCTTTCAGCTTCCTAGACCTTCCTGGAGTCCCAAAGGGTAGATTCAAACACTTGCTAATTAGGGGAGCGAGGGAATGAAGAAACAAAGGAATGGCATAAAGAAAAAATAGTGCAGGATAGGATAGGGTCCTGATTCCTCCTCAAGGGATATACATAAACATCTGATACATATTTCTGAGATCTTCTACAGGAACTAAGTCCCCCACCCAGGTGGAGGATAATAACTTCAGGCTGAGCACTAGCACATGGACCCCAGATGGATTGGAACCAGAAGGTTGATTATTGAGATTCCTGGAACACCACCCTATTACTTCACCACCAATCGATCAAAAGAAAGTCACACACCCTGCAGCCCTCCCCCCAAATTTGCCTTTAAAACCTCTTGCCTGAAGCCTGATTGAAGAGTTCAAGTATTTTGAGCATGAGACACCCATTCTCCTTGCTTGACCCTTGCAATAAACTTTTCTCTGCTTCTAGCTCCATTTCAATTTGTTTGGTGTCACCGTGAGTCAAGCACATAAAACTGGGTTTGGCAACACAATCCCATCCTTTACGGGAAACTACCTTCTGAGGAGAATGTCAAGCCTAGGCTCCTGTCCCACCTACCTCTCCTATTGGCACACAAGGCTTGCCTTCTGGAGCCAGCTTCTTCAGCGAGGAGTATCCCAGGCCTGAAGAGACACTAGCCTGTGTCTCTGCATCCCTCCCCAACCCAGGTTTCCCTGAGCAGGGTCTCAACTGATTAACTCCCTTGTATAAACCGTTTTCTCCTCAGTTATTATCACTTTTCTTACCTCCCCCTCATTGAATTAAAAACCCAGTTTTTAAGTAAGCTCTTAACTGGGATTTTGGCTCTTAGAGAGGGGAGTGCTGACTGAAACCAGGAGTATTTCATGTGAGGGAGCCAGGGTAGACGGAGAGAAGAAACATGCAAAGGAATAGGAAATATGGGACAATATGAGGTGTTTAAGCAGCATAAGCTTCTCAGCAGGAGGAATTAGTGGGGTTAATGTGGAGGCAGAAGCCACCCCTTGAAGAACCTTCTGCATGTGGTAAGCTGATCCACTTCTGTGTGAGTCATCAGCAGGCTTCCTCACCCAGGATTTAGACATCTGTGGCTTCAGGCCAGTGGGCTGGAGAATTGAGTTGAATATTGTGGAGGAAAAGGGGAAGTTTGGGATGTTTTGTTTGATTATGTCTGAGGAGTGGTAAAGGAAAAGAAAGGGCTATAATGCTAGCTTATGTTACAGTGGTAGTAATAACCAAACAGTGTAAATCTTAGGATAAGAAAATGAACAAAGATGCCCCAGGTAATGGACTGAATACTTTAGGTTCAGCATCAAACAAAGCAGCTGGGAGAGCCTCAAAATTGTTTTGCTGATTGTAGAAAGACAGCCTTTATTGATAGTTTTATTTTTTCTTCACATGTCATATCCTGATTTGTTCTCAATTGAGAATTGGTGATGGGGTATAATCAAGATGTACAACATGGTGACTATAGTTAATAATACTGTGTTGCATACTTGAACATCACTAAGAAAGTAGATCTTAAAAGTTCTCGTCACAAGAAAAACAATTTTGTAACTATGTATGGTTATGGATGTATTGTGGTGATCATTTTGCAATATACACAGATATTGAATCATGATGTTGTGCACCTGAAACTAATATAATGTTATATGTCAATTATACCTCAATTTAAAAAAAAGAGAGATAACAAACAAACAAAAAACGATCATGGAAATGTGGTTGTTAACTGAGTTCATTACGTTGTTCACTCAATTATTTGCTCAATAATGTGTACCTAGTATAAGATATGATTTATTTGAAAATTCTAAAAGAAAGTTACTTCCTAGTCCACCCCACACACGTTGTTATTTGGTTTGAATATTTTATCAAGCACTCAAAAGACTGTTAATGAATACTTTTTGACTTGAGATCTCTGGTTATATAATATTCATTCATTTATTCATTCATTCATCTAAAACATTTACATGTTGATTGCTCTATGCTCCAAGCACTGTCATAGGTGCTGAGAATTAACATCTGGCTAGGTACATGCTGTTATGTGGTTATACCTACCTTTCCATAAAGAATATGCTTCTGAAAATTGGTGTGCAAATTGAGTTATATTTAAGTGAGCTAAAGGAGCCTCATGTTTAGGAGGAACCCTGAGGAAAATCCTTTTGTTAGTGGAAAACTGTTTTATAATGAAAATTATCATATTCTAGTGTATCTGCTCTGTAAACCTGTATTTCCATATATTAGCTTTTCCTAAATAGGAGTAGCACCTGTATTTTACTCCCCGTTTGTTGGGGTAGTAACATTTCAATTGGTTGCAGTCTTAAAGTAATCATTTTCTTTCTCAACATTAAGATATATTGAATGGCCAAACACTCATCAAAAATGTCAAAAATGTTTTCATTTTTGGAAAACCACTCTAAATGTTGAAGTGGCTTGATTAGGTTAGAGTGGTTTTTATATCATTTTCTATAACCACTTAACTTAAGGGTAAATTTTAATGACATCCTACCAAGAGCTTATAGAATTTTAAAGCAATCAGGATTTTTTCCTTCCAATATAGTAAGAAGAAAATTAAACCAATTTATGCCAGCTCTAAGGCCTGTACTTTGTTCTGTTTTTATGTTATTAAGTTAAGAATATGTAGTATAATTTTCTTTAGCCATATGATGTTAACATATATTTGTAAATCACTTTATATTTTTTCAGAGTGTTTTAACGGGTGTCTATTTTGAAACTTGTCTAGCAACAACCTGGCATAAAATTTAGTTCCCTGTTCGTGAAATTAAAGTGTGAAGTTACCCAAAGTCATTGAATTAGAACTCATTTTGATTTTCATTTCATGTTTGAGGCTCTGTTCTCTTTGCTTCATAGGAAGAATTAGGACTAGAAGGTAGAAGAAAGATCTTACCCTGCCATTTAATTATTTGATATTTTCCAGTACAAGGAGAGATTTGAAGTGGCCACTTCTTCATAATATAATACATATAGTAAGTTCTAGATGGCACATTTTTTTTCTTCTGAGGATAGAGACCTTAAGCAAACCACTCTCAGTAGGAGAGTCATAGCATAATAACATATAAGGGTTCCTGTTTCTCCATATCCTCACCAATGATTTTTTATTATTTTTTCATTGTGGTTTTAATCTTCATTTCCCTAATGACTAATAATGTTAAGCATCTTATCATGTGCATATTTGCCATTTGAATATCTTCTTTGGTAATGTGGATAAAGAGTTCTCTGAAATGCTCATCACTCTATAAATTAATCATTTTTTATAATACAAAACATACTATCTAATCTAAGAAAGCCATTATTCTTGGGGAAGTGACATGACTTCAGTTTTTTATCTACTGGTTGAACCATTAAAAAGAACAGGTGAAAGTAACTACAGATCTATTGGAGTGGAGACAAAAAGTCTTCTTTTTTTAAGCTAAAATCATCTCTAACTCTTTTATCTTAAAGGTAAGAAAGAAACTGTGACCAGTCCTGAGAAGTTTCATAAAAACCTGTAAATTCCTGTCAGAGTGTACATGGAATACCTCCATTTCATAGCCTTTTTCTGGCTTCTACAGCAGGTTGTGGAGAGGGCCAAGGTTGATGAAAGGCCTGATCCCTGGAATTCCATTTGTCACCATTCTATCTCCAAGATATGCCCACAGACTGACACATACACTAGAGTTAGAACAACATAAAGTACCCATTTCTGAATTTAACACTTTGTTATTCTTGCCTGTTGGGCAGAACAGAATATTCTCCTTCCTAATTAGAAGATAAGGCTCATACTCATTTAAGGAGAGTTCTCATCTCACATAAAACCGAGACCCAAGTTTCCCTGGAGCACTTTCTATGAAGAGACAGAGAAACCAACATATCAGCTATTTGATTTTATAGGACCCCCCAGGCCTGGCCTAGCCAGTTTTATTTAATACTAAAGCCACAGGCTTTTCAGAGAACCACTCCATGGGCTCTTCCAGGAGTCAATGCCATTCACCATAATCTGGAAAATCTTAAGATAACCAGGGCTTTCTGAATAAACTTTGCTTTAAAAATTGCCTAGTCTACTTTAAAAATCTAATTCCCCCAAAAGATACTGCATTCATTCTAACCAGCTCCAAGGTAAACAGTGGGATTGGAGGCACATTCATAATTCAACATGGTTAAATGCCAAGGGCCAAAGAGATAGCACCTGCTCATTAGTGTGGAATGGGATTACATTCGTGGTTGATTCAGCTCCTTGTAGCAAGCTCTGTAATTGGAGAAACTGAGGGAAGTGACCCTAGGTAAGTGTTCTGCTGGTATCCAAATGCATTCTCATCAGTCTGACAGGTGGCCTGTTAGGAGAGTTCTTTTAAATCAAAGTAAAGGTGATGTCACAATTTTCAAGATTTCTCAAAATATTAAATCTTAAGTGAGAAAGAGTGAGTGGACTAGGTGATAAATATTTTTGCCTAAAATAACTATAAACATATCTCTTTATAGTTCACAAGTTTCTTTCCTCTGTATAATTTCATTTGAGTCCCATAGTGTACTAGGTAGAAGTTGTTACATGTATTTTCAGATGAGGAACCAAAGCAAAAAACATTTAAGTGAGTAGTTCTATCTGGTGGTTTGAAACAGAGTATTTGGAGTCAGACCTATTAGGTGTGGGTCCCAACTCTGCTGCAACAGAGGAGTGAACTGTGACAAATTGTCTAATGTCTCAGTTTTCTAATCTGTGAAATGTTGATTAAAATGGTCACTCTGCCATCAGGTTGTTGTGGGGATTAAATAAAACACTGCCTATAATCTACTTATTTCAGTACACAGCACAGAATAAGTGCTAGATACATTTCAGCCTCTTTAACCAAGTGTTATGGTCACTCAAGCCAAAGGCAAACTTCAGATAGGACCCACCTACATTACGGAACCCAGATTTACCGATTCTGTATTTCAGTCTCTTCTTTCCTTGTCATTCTGCCTATGTCATGCAATACTCTTTGTTTAAATAATGAATATTCAATCAACAAACACAATGATCCCCTGGTATGGCTGCAGAATTATGAGGGACATTTGGAAGATTTTAGATGCCTAGCATTTATTCCACAAAACCTTGCAACTTTGTATGGAAGTAAGCCATACACATATGAGACAGATGCTATTATAAAGCACGGTACAGCCTCAGGTGAATCAAATTAAGAGTAGATGTCATCGAGGTTCAGGAAAAGGATACCTGCGGCCTGAAATAGGAAAGTGAGGTTTTTTTCATAGTTATTTTTATTGTTGTTCTTATTGATTTTTAACGATGTGGACAGACTTAAGCTAATCCTTGAAGTTGGAACTTTGATCAATGAGGGAGACAGGAACGGCAGAATGGATAGCATGAGAAAAGGAACAAGTCAGAAAAGAACTTGGGAAGAAAGGTACAGAAAGGAGAAGATGGTGGGGTTATGAGAGGCAACTTCACGTTGAGTTGGACTCACAAGGCTGGGATCAGTGGGTCAGAAGTACCTCTACTAGTAGTAGGTTCTCTCCCCAAGTGTCCTTGGTGAGCTGTCAAACATCTAGAAGTGGACTGGCTCTAGGGTAAGTGATTTCTGTGGGCCTGGAAGAGGCTTTAATTTGTTCACTATTAACTGGCATGTAAGACAAAATCTATGGTCATACCCAGCTCAATACCATACTCTGATTTGATCCTTAGCTAAAGATAAAAATTTTTCCTTTATGTTCATGTGTGTGTGTATGTAAGTGTGGGTTTCCTTCCAGGAACAATTTTAATTCTGATCCTCCCATTTCCTACAATACATTGTTTATGGAGCTGGCCCCAGTTTAAGGAACATCTGGAAAGCTGTCTCCATAGCCTTCAGGCCACAACTGACTACAAGTCTTCCAGCACAATCAGATTAATGAAATTGGGTACAACTATAGTAGGTTGCAGTAATTAATCAATTTTATTTTACTTTATATACTTGTAGTTGAAGCTTTTACATTTAGTATGCAGATTTATGTAAATTAAAATTCAAATACATGCAAACAGATACGCAAATATGTGTCCCTAGATTTGCTAGGGAAAAAAATCTGGTAGCCCTACTGTAAATTCCTAAAATGCAGTTGGGGGAAGGGAGAGAGAATGTGAACTACTCTTGTAGCTCTGTCTGCCTTTAATTTGTTAATATATGCAAGTTGAAAATGAAAATAAAAACATGTTTTACTTAGCTGCTCCTTATGTTATAAAATAGAAAGCTGAAAATCTGCAACAATAACAGGAACAAAATCTGTGAGTCTCCTCATTGAGATAAGAATTCCAAAGTTTTATTTATTCCAGAATCATCTGCCTTTAGGCAGCAAGTCTCATACGTGTAAGTTTCTTACTTTTAACTGATCGGATTGAAGCAATAACCAAACCCAGAGGAAATGCTCTTAGAGCTCTAAAACACAGAACCTTATAGTATAAGCTCTGAGCTGTATATAAATTGCTTAAGAATCCACAATGGAAACTGAAAAAAAAAAGTCAGGGGAAAGTTAAAAAATGAAAAAAAAAAAAAAACGCTTACGATTTGATTAAATCATGTTGAACAAATATTTTATTTAAAAGATTATTATTTCCCAGTGAGCTCAAGTTAAGGAAGAGGAGCATTTTCTATGCAGATCCAAATGGAAACTTCCTGAAAAGAAAAGCATAGGCAAGCAGCTTAATTGAGAATACGGTATAGTGTAGTAGTGGAGATAGGTATCTGATATTTGCAATGTTACAGTTATTTGCAAGCAGGTCCAAACATTGGGAAAATAGTAAATGAATGAGCAATAAATAGGAGAACGAACCCTGGCCCAAGTGTCTGAAGAACTGGATTTACTGCTGGCTATGCTGCGTCAGTACTATGACATTTGGTCACCCAAAAGCAATCTAGGCTTCAATTTTATCATTGGTAAAATAAGATAATAATAATTGCCTGACCCTCTCAAAAGCTTGCTACACCTTTCAAATGAGAAACAGTAAAGTACTAAACAGATGTTAATTACTTTTTCAAAAGTTTATCTGTGGCTAATGTTTCTTTTCTGGAAGGCCTTTAAGCAGTTGTGACTTGGTTATAGATTCAATCTGATCAATTAAAGATTAGAAAACCTACATAAGAAACTTAATGTCTCAAGACAAATGATTTTGGAATAAGCACAACTTGTAGTTATGCCAGTAAGGGGACAGCGTAATGGAGTAGTGAAAAGAGGCTATTGCTTCAATTTGTGATCATGATCACAAATCATGATCTCCTCTGTACAATGAGACTCCACAGTATATAAATTAAATGGTCCTTCAGACTCGCAGATTCTGTGATTCTAGTGCCCACGGAACCCTATTTTGATATTTATGATCCTACATTTTTTATCTCAGGCCAGGCTACACTGGGTGGCTTTTCATTCCCCTAACATACCACTGATTCTTAGCTCCATAGTCTTTTTGTCAATTGACTGATGAAATCATTTGTGCTAAAGAGTGTCAATTGTTGAAATTCATTTTTTAAACTTTTATTTATTGATTGGATATTCACTCTATGAATAGTGTTGGCTATGAATCAACATGATCAGACATGATCCTTGAACTTGAACATGTAGTCTGATGGGGGAGAGAAGACAGGCATGTCTACACAATCTAAAGTCCTCACACACTGGGTGAGGGTAGAAAAGTATTCTGAGATTAGAAAGGAAATGTCTCCAGTGGGAGCATTTAATTTGGTTGGCAAGTATGAAAGCTAATGTTCCCTGAGAGCAGACATTCAAGATCAGGTGACTGCTTTAAGAAAATTGATCTTGCAGCACTGGCTTCCAGAACATGTGTGCCTGTGATGAGAGTGGGCACCTTTGCTATGCCTTAGGTGATAAATAGTGAAAGGGTGACAGTGACAATATCTATAGGAATATCACTCGTGAGAAGTCTTGGCAAGTGCTTTCCTTTTTATGGCAGACAAAGGAAAAGTAAAAGACATGTATGAATTCAAAGTTTTCAGCCCATATTCATTAGTAGAATGGGGCTATATATAATTAACAGAGAAAAGTCTGGGTGATTCTGTGATGGGGAAGTACTGAAGCAGAGAAAATTCACACAGTTTAGAATCTGTTTTGCACAGAGGTGATTGGTAGACATATTTTGTAGGAAAAGCCAAACTAGAACCTGGAGGAGATGGAATGGCTTTATCTGCACAGAGGAGTTAGCTAAAATCCTGGATAATGGGGAGTCCAGGGAGGGGAAGAGTAGAAGGAGAGAAGAAGTGGGCTGCTGGGAATGCCTACATTTAGAGGTCTAGGAAAAGATGCAGGCACTTAGCAATCTGGGAGTAGATAAGGCTCAGGAAACCAAGGTGCTCAGGAAAGAGTTTCAAGAAGGATAAGGTGATGGGCACCGAGCAGCATTTTCATTAGTATCTAATAAAACACACCACAGGAATCAAAGATGAGAGACAGTAGGTCCAGCAGTGAGCTGATGCTGGTGA
The DNA here is from genome assembly GCF_008692025.1 of Phocoena sinus. Lineage (NCBI taxonomy): Eukaryota > Metazoa > Chordata > Mammalia > Artiodactyla > Phocoenidae > Phocoena > Phocoena sinus. The sequence goes on along the minus strand of NC_045776.1, from coordinate 36,422,122 downwards.
TCCGTCCTTGACTGAGTAGTATATAACCATTTAAAAGCAATGTCATGAAAACTATGGAGTAACATGAAAAATGTGCTTATAATATTATGTTAAGTGAAAAAGGTAAGTACACTTGTTTTAAAGAATGCTAGTGTGGGGAGACGATGAGTAGGGGGATAGAGGGTAGACAAGTATGTGAAGATATTCAAAAGTAATTGTATACAATTAGGAGAAATATGAGTGATTTCAGAACCCACCTTTGCATTTATATTTTTGATCATCTTGGCTCTTCAACTGAATAAAATTGATGCTAAGTATTGGTGCTTTGATATTTGTTAATGAGAAGAGAACAGAAGATTTAAATGACTCATTTATTTTGAGAAAAACCCAATGAAACCCTTGTCTGTCCCTGTGGAAAGGAAGATTTGTGGTTGGTCAAACCTAAAATCGCCATTTTATTTTGCACAGATGTGATTTAGCTTCTGCAAAATATACATCATATTGAAATCATTGTATTTATATTTATTTGCTTGGAATTTATTTAAACAATTTGTGTTGATTTTATAAGCATACATGAGCTATAAGAGGTCTGTACCTAGTTTTAGGGTTGTGATGGTCCAAGATATATTGATATTTCCCCCTTAAAAGGAGGCCCTGCATTGCTTCGTTTTGAGAAGCATAGCTACTGAGTTGAAATATGGCTGGTCCCAATGATCTGTGCTGTAAGTAAGTATAAGTACAATCTGGATTTTAAAATCTTCTTATGGAAAAAAAATGTAGAATAACACATTAATGATTTTTTATATTGAGTACACATTGAAATGATATTATTTGAGATATATTGGGTTAAATTAAATCTATTACTAAATTTGGTTTCACCTCTTTCTCTTTCCTTTTTAAATATGGCTACCAAAATATTGACATTCCATGTGTGGCTCTCATGGTCTTTCCAGTGGACAGCACTGGTCTGTAGTACATACCACCTGGCACCTGGGTCTGCTTGCCACCAATAACCACTCTGTGTCTTCTGCCAGATACTTCCCCTGTTTACTTGAGAGAGATCAAGGTGGGGAAGGGCCCTGGGACTGAGATATGGATGTTTCCTTAATGTTCCTTAATGTTTCCTTCTGGCCACAGTCTCTCAAAAAGCACTGCTGTGCACAAATCCAATGGGGCTAATTTGGTAGTGTACGAAGTGCCCTGCAACCAGGAAAGTGACCTGACAGTTATTTGTGAATAAAGGATACAGATCATATTATCTTAGATGTTCTTTTTGTGTGTTGGGACAACACAAGGGAAGATATAAGACGCTTTTTTACAAAATTCTCATGGGAATGTTCCATCCGCTTTCAATATTCAGATTATTGTTTCCTGCTTAACTAAATTTGACCAGTCCTCTAAGGAATATCCAGTCTCATGTTGCTCTCGAAAGCTTCATCCTCCAAGAGTTCCACACAATTCAAGGATTCACTTGTCCTCTGCACCAGCAATTCTGGCCTCATATTTTATTTAAAACACTGTGTGTGTGTTAACTTCCTCATCAGCTCATCGATACAAGTGGTCATGTGTCTGATGCCTTAAATCCTCCAGCATAAGATTGGTTCTCTGTTTGTAGTAGCCACTCAATAACTGAATTGTATCAAGTATAATATTTAAATTGTGAGGGTTAATTCACACACACACTCACACACACACAGACACACACACTTCACAAGGGAAAATATATGTGCATATGTAATATCAGGTGGATATGAAAATGCCTATTAAGATAATCTGCTCAAGAAACAGAATACATTTAACTCTACTTTTAAATCACTCAGATTAATTCACTGGCACAGGCATCAATAAATATTCTACTTCCTATAGGATATAAAAAGTGCTGGTAAAACAAATTATGTTATATGGATCTTCCTTGGATAGGTAGGAAATTAGTTACACCCTGTGTAGACTTTCCTTAGTTTTAGCATCCAGGATCACCATAGTTCATTCCAATGAAAGAGTCTATTTTGGACTAAGGCCAAGAGTACATAAAAAATAAAGATACTCTGGCAAATTAAAAAAAATAGCACAATACAGTATTAAAAATCCGTTAATCCCTTCAATATATTTTATTATATATTTGCTTTACAATGGGATACTAGTCCTTGGGTAATTTTTTTCAATAAATTGACTATAAAGCATTCTCTTCAGGAAAGCTGATATTAAATCGTATAATTCCAAAAGTACCTTTGCAAATAATATGTCTAATATTTTCTATGTTATTTCTAGAAGGAAGAGATCATACCTTGGTATATTATGTCTACTAGGGCTTCCTTATGAAATCCCACTGCCTGGGTGGTTTTAAACAATAGAAGAGTATTTTCTCACCAGTCCTGGAACCTGGGAAGGTCCAAGATGAAGGTGCCAGCCAGTTCAGTTCCTGGTGAGAGTTCTCTTCCTTGATTGCAGATAGCCCCTTCAGACTGTGTCCTCACAAGACAAAGACAGAGAGTTCTCATCTTATAAGGGCACCAGCCATATCAGATTAGAACCCCACCCTTATGACCTCCTTTAACCTTTATCACCTCCTCACAGACCTTATCTTCCATTATGGTCACATTGAGGGTTAGGGTTTCAACATATGATTTTTGGGAGAACACAAACATTCAGTCTATAACACCACACTGTATCTTATGAAAAACCCTACCTACAAACATGTTCAATTTAAAGAACATATGGGTGGCAATCATTTGTGTTGTTAGAGACAACTGGAGCTCCTCTTTGAGTAGCACATTCCCAGAAGATGGCATGAGATAGAAATATTGACAGTAATCTCTGGTCTGGGAGCCAAAGGGCAGCTTAGGCTTTACTCATGGCTTTGCCACCAACCCTCTTTGTGACTCTAAGAATGCCCTTAGATTCTCTGGGTCTTAGTTCCTTATCAGTAACTTAAAGATACTTTTGTTTTTTAACTAGTAAGTAAGGAAATAGGAAAATAGGCAGAGAATACTGAGAATAGGGAATCTCTCTTATTTCTTCTATGTCAGTTTGTATATGTGGCCCCAGATGTGTGAGTATATTTTAGTGGAGAAATTTCTAGATCATGCCAAATATTTGCATTATTTGTGTGCCAATGGTTCTATAGGCAGAAAATGTGGTGTTCCTTAATGCTTTTGCCCTTCTATCCGTGGTCAAATCACTATCTTCACTTGATTTTTATCACTCTAGTGTCTATTTTTATCCCCCGGCTTGGAAAAGTGTTTGTAAGATTTGACTCAGTATTCTACTAATAGGTTCATCATCTAGTTTATGTACCTGGTTTATAAGGTCAACAGTGAAGAGAAAAGAGAAAACAATGGAAACAGAAGATTAAGAAGTAAACAAGAGAGTTACTGGTTGGGGCTGACTTCATGGACAATCAACTTTTCTCATTTTTTTGTTTGTTTGTTTTTGTTGTGATTTGTTCTCTTTTATTGGCTTGGAGGAAATATCATTTGAAGAGAAATTTTAAGATTTGCTCCAAAACATAACCTGGCTTCCCTTGGCCTTAAAGAAGGCAATTGGTTCACATGCTTATATTTAATATATTTTAAAGACGTAATAACCTTCCTGAAATTCCCCCAATTTTATATAGGAAGAAATTGCACTGAGGCTTGTTCCACACAGTTAAGGTAGTTGATATATTCTCTATTCCCTACACATATGTTTAGTTTCCTCATGAGATGACCAAAGACTTTGGACTTCCTGGAATGTGTCAACAATGATCTAGGCAAAGTCCAGTGAGTATGGCAAGAAGCGGGTACTACTCACTCAAGCAATAAAATAACAGGGTCATCCATGAAATCATACTTGAGGTTCAGTACTACATGTGTTCCAGATTCATTTCTTCAGAAAGAAGTGTTCCATATCATGGAAAATTAATGAATATGATGATAAAAATAGGATTGTTCTGCCTAAAACTATCAGTTATCCAATTAGGGGAGGGGGATTTTAAGGTCATTTCTAATCAATGAGAAGCACCAATCTGTCTGTCAATTTAATTTCCCTGGGAGAGTGTATCACATGACATTTTTAATATATCTTCAGAGGATAGTACATTTTTTGGAGTCCAGCTTAGCTCAATTTCTTTATGAATTTACACTAGGCACACTGACTTTTGTGAAGCACATTGAGTGATGCACACAGATGTCATTTTTTATTTAATAGGTATTCAGCATCCATTCATTCCTCTTTCTTATGTACTCTTCTATATTACAGGTTCCAAAAACCTAAGGACAATATAGCTCACATTTTCTTGAAGCTAAAGTTCTAGGGAAAATTAACTCCTTCTAATGAGATGCACTTGAGCAAGACTGGAAGTCAGAAGTGAGATGAGGCCATCTTCCTGCTGCTTTGGCCCTTTCTTCTAGTTAGCAAGGCTGGAAAGTGGGAGCTTATCTGACTCAGCATCTGAATTTTAAGTTTCTTAATATCATCAGTGTTAAGAGACAATTGGACCAGTGGTGTGGCAGTTATTCCAGTGTTAAATCATCAGCCTCAGCTTTAGTGAGGTCCATTTATGAATGCATTGGTGTTCTTTTTTTGGCTTTCTGATTCCTTGATTAGCTCTATGTGGAGAATGTTCTTGAACTCAATAGTGCCAGTGGGTACTGCCCTTTACTGTCTTTCTGGATGCTTTTGTTTATTCAAATTCAACCCTACCTCCTTGTAGCTGATTCAACAAGCTAATAATGATAAATCCTTTCTTGGCCTTACTCTGGGTAGTCCCCCAAAATGGTGACTTGGGTTCATAGGTAATGCTACTCAACTTTTGCTCCAATTCTACAGATTATTTTTTTTCAGCAATGAATTCATTGAACAACACATTTTTCTGAGATGTTATTAAGACAGTTTTGAATAAATTGACATTCTTCTTCCTATCATGCAGTTGCATTTTAGTAAGGAAAACAAACAAACAAAAAAAACATTTTTATACACGAAATAGGATAAATTTAGAGATAAATGACAAGATGAAAATTAAGCAGTGTGATATAAGAGGATTGTTTAAATTGGGGGTGATTGAGCTGAGATCTGAAGGACAAGTAAAAGTTAGGTGATTGAGCTGAGATCTGAAAGGACAAGTAAAAGATAGGCCATGTAAAGTTCTAAGCGAGAAAGCATGTCACTTGAAGGACTAGTGAGTACAGTCATTGTAAGATATGAACAGGCTTGGTATGTTTGGATAAACAGAGGAGTCAGTGAGTCTGGATAGTAGTGAGTGAGGAGAGAGTTTTACAAGATAATGTTGGAGAAACTTGTAAGGACATATGACATAAGACCTAAAAGGCTATGATTTGAAGGGGAAATATTATTTAAAGATGGAAAGCCATCACATTTCTCAGTAAAGGAAGTAATACAATGATATTTACTTTTAGTAAGATTTTTTAAGCGGAATTAAGTGATAATGGACTGTAAGTATATTCATTAGTGGAAGAAGGGATACAACTAATTAATAGGAGTTTCTTGCAGGAGTCTAGGCAATTTGTGAACAGTGACATAGACCAGAAGGGATATCTGTGGATGCTAAAGAAAAAAAAAAAAAAAAAAAAAATTATATATATATATATATATATATATCAGAGTGACTTATAGGTTGCTTTAGCTTAAATAGTTGGATGAACAGTGGTGTGGTTTGTTGAGACAGAAAAGACTCAGGAAGCAAAAGATTTGGAGAGGTAAAGAAAACAAGACACTTTGGAGGGGAAAAAAAATAGACAAAAAGAGCAGGTGGTAAAATGATCTAAGTGTTTTTCAATGTTCCACTGTCTACAGTTATTATAGCACATGAGCTTGGGAACTAAGCAACTATGATTTCAAATCCTAAGACACTAACAGTTCTCTTGCCTTGGGCAATTTACTTATCTCTTCTAACACTCAATCCTTCCTCTGGAAACTATGATAATAATACTTACTGCACTGCATGTAGATACTCTAAGGATTTGATAATATAATGAATGTAAATCACATAGCAAATGTTTGGTAAATAATAACAAACAAACTTTCTTTTCTGGGTCCATGACAAATTAGATACTCTGAACAACTATACTGCATAAAGCAACTAGAGTTCTTAATGAAATATCTTTTCAAATTCATTTTCAAATGTGTTACTAAACTGACAAGAAATCAAGACAAGTTCAAAAGCCAAAACACAAAATAAAAGCTGAACTACAGTGAAATAAATTTGCTTTCAAATGGGCTTTTGGTGGACCTTAGTGTCTTTGAGCTCCCATTTTGATCTTCTGAGGAGGCAACTGAAAGGAGACATTGCCTATAGCCCATGAAACAAGAGTGATCTATGCCTTCTGCATAAAACCAGACCTCAAAGGGTTAGGAATTGACCCATTCTATAGGAATGTCCAACAAAGAAACACTCGCAGTTTCACTTTGATGCTGGATTGAAGAGGGAAAAAAAAAATCTCCCCTGGGGTTTTTAATGTTAAATGAACCTTTCTATGAGCTTCTGGAGCATGATCTAAATTTCATGTGCCTGTCACAGGAAATATCTCAAGTTAGTCTTTATATTACAATGGTGTGCAATGTTGGTTAAGCCAACCAGCTGAAGCAAAAAGGAATCCTCTGTGAGAGCATGTGCTTTCAGCCAACTTCAGGATTCCTACAGAAAAACATTCAATGGACATTAGACCTCAGTCAAAAGTCTTATTAGATAGTAGCTATTATCATTATGACATCATGACAGCAAAAAAGGATCTTGTCCGATTTGGCCACAGGTTTCCAACCCATATATGGAAATTCTCTCTTGACCTCACTTTTCTTTTTTTAAAAAAATTTTATTGAAATATAGTTGATTTACAATTTTGTGTTAGTTTCAGATGTACAGCAAAGTGATTCAGAATATATATATATATATTCTTTTGTAGATTTTTTTTCCCTTATAGGTTACTATAAGATATTGAGTATAGTTCCCTGTGTTTTACAGTAAGTCCTTGCTGGATATATATTTTATATATAGTAGTGTGTATATTTTAATCCCAAACTCCTAAGTTATCCCTCCCCCTCTTTTCCCCCTTGGTAACCATTAAATTTCTTTTCTATGTCTGTGAGCTTATTTCTGTTTTGTAAGTAAGTTAGTTCATTTGTATTATTATTATTATTTTATATTCCACATATAAGCAATATCATATGATGTTTGTCTTTCTCTCTTTGACTTACTTCACTTAGTATGATAAACTCTAGGTCCATCTATGTTGCTGCAAATGACATTATTTCATTCTTTTTTATGGCTAATATTCCATTGTGTATATAGACCATATCTTCTTTATCCATTCATCTGTTTATGGACATTAGGTTGCTCTTAGATGCCTCTTCATTAACTGCAAATGGAAAGTGATTAAAACCTAACCCACGAGTCCTCCTTCCAGCCTGGTCTTCTACTTGCTCTGCCTCTGAGTGAGTTCTACCTGCAACCATTGAGTTATACAGCTCAGAAGGCTCAGCTTCAGAGCTCACGCAGCACCCACAACTACCCATTTCGTTCCCTCACTCTCTGGGGGTGTGTTCTGAAATACTCTCCAAAAATCTATTCCTTTACATCTATTCTACTTGTCATTGTACAGTCATCATGTAGTGTCTGCTCCATAACAATTTTAAAGAAATATTTGCCAAAGATATGAAAACAATCCCTAGATTGGCAAGCTGAAGACTGAACACAAGTAAGAATCAGCTTGTGACCATTCAGTGACTAAAATAGGTTTAATTAGAGACCAGGTTTCCTTATAAAACATGGTAGTCCCAGCATTTAGGAGGCACATACCTTAAGGAGAGAAATTCATTTTGTACCTCTAATATTCATAAAACCTGAGTCATGACTGAACTGACTCCTTATTTAGATCCTCTGAGAACTACATTTCAATCCTTGATGAGAATTTGCCATGGATACTCTCTTATTTTGGAAGTAGCAGCTTCTGTCAGCTACACCTTGAGTTATGATCTGTCTTTACTGACTTGTTTATAGAAGGAAACTCCTTGGGGGGCAAGAACTTTGTTGTTATTTCAGCACTATTCAAGCTAAACTCTTTCATGTTGGGTATACTAGTGACACTTTACAAAGAACAACAAAAATAGTATCAGCTCACCTTAGCTAATTTATCTATTTCCATTAATAATTAATTTTAATTTTGTTTAATTAAAATTATAAAGTGGGCTGAGATGAAGAATACAGTGTGACTTGTTTAAACCAAGAAGCTTAGAGCACCGCAGGTACCCGAGGTGTCCACACCTGGAATTCCCCAAACGTGCTCTTCCTTTATTAATTTCTCTGGCAATATTATTAAGCCATGCTTAATTTTATGGATAAATTACAGAATTTCAAGGATTTTGAACTACAAGAAGTTCAAATATAAAATATTGATTTGACTGAAAGATGAAAAATTTCTACCAGACACAGACTTGGACCTTTATCAATATTTTTTGGTGTCTATGTCTAATTAGAAAGAGGGTTGCTCCAAAATCAAATTGGGTGAGGTAAGCAGCGGGCAGAATATATGTCTGAACATGACTGATGGTTCACATTTTAAATGAAGTACGTAGACCTCTTTATTCTCTTTTTCCTATTGCAGAGTCTGGCGCTGTAAGTGGTTTATTTTCAGACCAACCTATACCAGTCCTTGCCATGGAGAACTGGCATTACATGGAGAAACATTTTTATATTTATAAAGACATTGTCTTTTCAGTCAAAATAATAGATGACTTCTATTTAATTATCCCTTTATACTTTCAAGGAAATTTCCTTTCTTACATCAACTATTTCAAGAGCATAATCATGTTACTAGTTCCATTTAGTATACATAAATGGACAAAGAATCATAAAGAAGGTAAGTAAAACCCAAGCAGGAAGTTACATTAGTAATGTGACTTCTTGCTATGTGAAACCCAGCCATCACTGCAGAACTGCCCATTGCTCTTCCCCAAGGGAGCCTCAGTCCAGGGACATTACTTTCCAAGGATGCTTTGTTACCCTTCCCTCAATCTGAGAGTCCCCATTTGTCTTCTTTCTCTTCTGTCAAGGGGCCTGAAGCCACTGGATACCAGGTAAATATGTTGTAAATATGTCATTATCTTTAACCTCACCAGTCCCATGCAAAAAAGCATATGCAAATGCATGCACACACAAACACACACACACACACACACACACACACACACACACACACACACAGTCCTGGATGTACATATGGAATTTTCAGTATAAACTTCATACTTACTTACCTTTCATCCTCCAGATACACAGTAACAAAGTCCAAGAACTTCTGTTTCTATAACACTGATACAGAAAAAGTAAGTGCTTAGACATAAAATTAGGTAGCATTTTGCCTTTATGAGATCACTAACTTGTTTAATCAACTATATGGATAGAACCCTTTAACACATTGGTGTGAACTTTTGCAAAAATCAACAGCAGAAGAGGCTCTGAGATGTTGCAGAAAATGAAGTTAACTTGACATCACAGCCTTCCTTCTGTGATAACTGGCTGTGTGGTTTCTCTTTCTTTCTCTTGGTTTCTTCTCTAAGAGAAAAAAAGAAAGAAGAAGAGAAAGAAAGGAAAAACAAAATAAAAGAAATTTAAACTAGATGACCTCTAAGGTGTATTCTAGCCCAAATATTCTTTGATCCAATGAGGATAAACTTTCAGTTCCCCACAGAATGGGAGACACATTCTTTGAGAGGCTCTAAATGGATCTGAAAGCAGTTCTTGGAAACAGAGTCAGTATATTTGCAGTCCTGCCTGAGAGCAGAATAGGTCTTTTACACCTTGAAAAAGGTGAGTTTGGACTAAGCAGCCCTTGAAGTTGGCACAGCTACCATGCACCCAGGATACTATGCAGTTGGCAACTCACCTTGTTTCCAGAGAAAATGATTCCTGGAGTGTTCTTTTTGTACTGAAATTCTTTTTATAAATTCCCTGATTTTTCAAACCTTGCCCTTTAAAGGAAGCAAAAATAAAACAATAAAACCATAACAGCTGTTTGCCAGAGTTGCAAACTTTGGACAGCAAGGCTCTTTTCAAACGCTCTACAACTCTGCTGATTTCCCGGTAGACTTGATCTTAATCACAAGCCTGATTTGGCACAGTGGGTCCTGGATAAAGAGCAAATCTAATGCAATGTATGAAAAGAAGAAGCACCCTGTACATCTGAGCAACCCCAACCTCTTCACCCCCTAACCCATTTTGACACATTTAATCCTCTTCCTTCAGAGTTCTGTTATTTTAATTAAGTTAATCCAGATTTGTTTAGCAATTTATTAAGTTATTAGGTACAGAGGCCCTTGGGATAGAAGGAAAGTATGGCTCCTGCCTTCAAGAAGTGCATATTCTGTTTGGGGGAAATAGCTATATTACAATAACCAGAGTACAAGGTGCTATCTGCAATGGTAGAACAATCTATTAGTCACATCATTATGGAAGTGGAGAGGAGAAATTAGTTTTCCCTGAGAATAGTAAGAATTGGATTCAGGTACATGAAGATTACAGAAAAGAGATAATATTTGATCTGAGACATTGATATATCTTATAAATCAATCAATTACATAGAAGGTAGTCAATACCATTTAAAAACCAGCCTAGTTTCAAAAATGCACCTTAACCGAACACCTCAGAGAATGAGTCCTAGACGTTTATCATTAAAGAACAGTTAAATTCTAAACAGTGTGACACCAAGTATGGCAGGGGTTTAGGCAGAGAGAGGATACTCCAGGCTGGGAAAGTTAGGAAAACCATTTTCCCTAACAAGAGAACGAAACCTGAAACTAACACAACATTATAAATCAACTATACTCCAATAAAAATTTTTAAAAAATAAATAAGAAGAACTGATATTTACTGTGTGTTTATCATTCTTTCTACTACTGTGCACTTGTGCATACATAACTGTGTGTGTGTGTGCGTGTATGTGTGTGTGTGTGTGTAGTGAGTAGTGTGTCTTCCTAAGGGTATTAAGACAGATGTGAGGGTGACCAGGCTTAGGGAACAATGATGAGATTTCTCTTACTGAGGCACAGGAATGTGTTGGGAGAGCTTGGGGAAGTACAGGGGTTTAAAACTGGATATATTTCAAAAGTAGGAATATATTGGAGGCTCTTGAAGAAGCGGGGGCAGGTAATGTATTATACAAAGGCTCTTCTGGCAGCCTGGTGCAGGAAGGGCTTAAAGTAACAGAGAACGTGGGAAGGCAGGATGAGTGGCAATAATCCAGGACTGTAGGATCACGGTCTGACTGTTGGGCAGAGATGGGATAGGAATAGAACGGAGATATTTTTGCTTGTTTCCTATTTGCCTCAAATTAAATGTAGGTGACTTTTGGCTAGAAATATGAATACTAACATATTTTTATCCTCACCACCTGCTCCTCTTTGTGAGTTTATAGCAATGAAAGATGGCATACAAAAAACAACTCTGAAAGATATGGACAGCTCAATTTTTGCCAAGGTCTTTTCTTGGGCTTTAACATGGTAAAAGAGAGAGTTGTTAAAGTTGAAGTTATCACAGGGAAAAGAGAGTGATAACTAAAACAATATGTTTAAAATTAATAATGAAATCTAAATTTGTTAACCTACAGGAAACTGATTCTTGATGAACAAGTCCTTCTTACATCCAAGACCTGAATATCCCATTCCATGTACAATGTCCCCAGCCTGTATACTTAGAGGAACAAGGGTGTCTGCAGTGTATGGTGGTTAGTAATTCAGTCCTCAAACCAGCTACCTGCATGCAAATCCTGCCTCTGACAAGCTGAGTGACCTTTGCAAAACCCTTCTGTTAATAAATAAAGGTAATAATAATATCTACTTCACAGGAAAGTTGCAAGGGCTAATATATGAAAAGATCTGGAGAATAGTGTCCGGCATATGAAGAGCTATTAAATGATGGCTGTAATTTTTTATTCTTCTGTATAGGAGGTATTATTAGATATTGTTATGAATCACCTTAAGATTTTCCTTCCTTCATATGCTTTCACTCATTTACTACTTGTAAGATCACTTCTTGTTAAAATCAACCAACATTATTGATCCTCAAGTATGTGCCAGTTACTTTTGTATACCATTTAATTTGCTTCATACAATCCTCTAAACTTCTTTGTCTCCATGAATAAACTGGGTTCTAGGGATTTAAAATAATTTTCTCAAGGTCACACCACTATTATGGACTGGGGTCTGATTTTGAGTCCATTGATAGAATATTCCAAAGCATCTTGTTCCATTAATTTCTGAGGAGGAAACCCGCACTCAAAGAAGACAGACAGTAGCTCACTTCATTTTTGTAGAAGCGTAAGACGGATATGTCAACCTCTGCTACACTATACTGTTTATCCTTCTGGGGAAAGACTGAAGGGCAAAGTCCATAAAGAGAGACTGTGTCCATATGTTCTATGTCATGTGTAACTGGAAGTACAATCTATCCAAACCATTGGACATTGGATTGACTGGCCAAATATATCTTCAACAAAACCTGAAAAGGAACATTAAATTCTAACATCATTTGTTTGATTGTAGGCAGTGCATCTCTTTCCTGGGAGAGATGATGAAATCAGCTCACAATGCCCCAGGCTGAATCATGTGATTAAATGAATGACCAGGCATTTTCATAAGAAAAAAAATTTTGTGATATTCTCTATTAGTCATATATATTCATCAACTGATGAATGGATAGACAATGTGAGTCATATCCATACAATAGAATATTATTCAGCTATAAAACGGAACAAAGTATTGATTCATTCCATAACATGGATGAACCTTGAAAACATTTTGCTAATTTTAAAAAGCTGGTCACAAAGAACCACATATTGTATGATTCCATTTATATGATATGTCCAGAATAGGCAAATCTACAGAGTTATAAAGTAAGTTAGTGTTCTGCTAGGGCTGGAGAAGGGGAAAACTTGAGGTTATAAACTTTTCACTCTATGTGATAGAAGTTGTGAGATATTCAAAGATGGAGAAAAATCAGTTTACCCATATTTATAAGCCACATCTTGATCCCAGTCAAAGTAATGATTGTATCATCATCACTTTAGTGTAGTCTTTTTCATTTTTTATTAAGCTTTGACAATGTCCATTAATTTGTGGAATTACATTGTTGTGAGGGTTTGGAGATGATAGCTTAGGGCTGTGCAATTCTTTTTTGATGTAATAAAAATATTGCAAATTTGATTATGATGTTGGAAGCACAACTCTAAATATACTAAAAGCCATTGAATTGTACGCTTTCAATGAGAGAATTGTATGAAATGTGAATTATATTTCAATGAAGCTTTTAAAAATATATATCACTATCATGTACTGAGTGCTTACTAGGCACCCAAGTGGGGAAAAGATTCAGGGATGACAGTGTTGATAGGAAGAGGGCAAGGGAAGTGGTGAACCCTTGGCCACTGATCCTTGTGAATATGTCTGAGGAAAAACATGCAGTTGAAAGTGGGAAGTAGACACATTCTTAGTAATGATGCCCCAGTAGGGGAGGGAATAGGAAAGATATTCTTTGTTCCTTAAGCTTTTTGTCCCAGGCCAAGTCAGGTTGTTTTCACATTCTCCTTTTTTATCTCCTTTTTATCTATGATAAAATGTTCTTACTTTAAATCAACATTCTCTTAAGAAATGTTGATGACAACTCTGGTTTTCATCCTTATTTACTACTCTTTCCCAAGCCTTAGTATTTCCTCTGCTTCCCATGCCACTAATTCTTTGTGTGGACTTGTCAACACTTCAAATTATATCCAACTCTGCTGCCTCCCATATATTACCTAGCCAATGTATGCACACTTAGCTCTCTTAATCTCCCTCATAAGTAAATTCCTCAGCCCCTTAATCACCCCCGCTGCTCTTCTCTGAATCCTTTCCAGTGTGTTGACATCTTTCTGGCACAATGGTACCCACAGCCATATGTCTTTGGCACCCTCTTCCCTTGGCCTCTCACCAGAAATGGAACTTGGCCGACGTCAGAACAGAGAGTAAGACATATTTATTTGATTTAGCTTTTGATTATGTTCACTTCTTGGGGTGATGGCTGATTACTAGTGATAAGGTTAGCCAGCTGTTGGAATTCAGGTCACATCGGTGATAAAGGGGGGTTATGTGTGAAGAGAAACAGCATGTAACTTGTGTTTTTCCCAGGAGTAGTCTCTTTCTAAAACAGATGCAATCAGGAGTTTTGGGAAATGGTCATATTTTAGATTAACATCCAAAAGATTGCTTCTATTTCTATAGCCTGAATTTCAAAATTCAATTTAACTTTCCATAATTCTAGAATTTTGAGGTTAGAGAACCTTAAGATTTCCATAGGGAGGAGACTGTCATAGCATAATTATCTGGGGCAGAGGCTTTGAACATAAAATGTTTACGAATCAGTTCTAAGTTAAAATTCTTTACTCCGTATAATGGAAGTTGTGAGGAATTCAAAGGTGTAGAGAAATCAATTTACCTGTATTTTAAAAAATACCTTCTGGATCCTTATCACAATACTTATTCTATGATATCACAATACTGATTGCATGAACTTTACTTTAGGGGATATTTTCCATTTTTAGGTAGTTTGACAATATCTATAAGTTTGTAGAGTAAGTCTTACATTTTTGTACCTGATAGCATGAATTCTCTAATGATAAATCAAGTGATATTCTAAGTTCTTTGAGAAGGAAAATATGTGTGTGAGAAAGTGTCAATAATCATAATATTCTTAAATTTAAGAATTCTTTGACAAAGTTCATTTATGCATTCAACCAATATCCATTGAGGGCCTATAAGGTCCCTGACACTGCCTTCGACAGTGGGGCCACAATGCACACTGGTTACCCTGACCAGTATGAAAAATACATATTTCCTTGGTGTAATATGGTATAATTATCACAATTGGCAAGCCAAGTACTGTCTCTGAGAGTGACACCAAGAAACCATATTGCATTTGCTCAAGTGGGATATATTAATCTTGCCAATGTACAAGGTAGATGTTCAGTTTGAGATTGGGGAAAGTAAGAAAAAGAAACTTGTTATTAGAGACAAACTGTCAAATCCAGCTGGAAGTGATGGAGTGCAGACAGATGGGCATTCCCATGGGTAGAAAACATTGAAACATCTTTCAGCGGTCATCAGAAAAAATGAATCTGAAGCTAAAGCTATGAAAGGAAATAAATGAAGTAGTCAGCTGCTATTGGCCCTTTCTCCTTTTCAAACAAAAGATGGATACTCAAAAGTCAGGAGAAAACCAGCAGCAAACTGCTCAGAGTAACCTCCTGGGCTCTTGGAGTGTAACTTCTATATTCAGAACCCTACCAAGGGGGTCCCTTAACGACCCTAGAAGCTTGACTTTATTTTATTTTTCTATGGGACATCTCCTGTTTTCCCAAGTTTTGGATTTTTCCATGGTTGTGGAAGACCTCCTGGGGTACACTCTAGAGGTCTACCAGGAACTCAGTGTTACCTTCTTTCCTAGAAACTGGACCAGACCAACCCAATGCTCATTTGCCTAAGTTGTCTCCTTTGCTTCTATCAGAATGTGAGACCCATCTTTCCCAAAGGCTCACAGTACTCCCAGAGAGAATGACAGCATAATAACAGAGGATGAAAATCTAGTTAACTTAGACTTTTCCTTAGTAATCCTCAAGGCAGTTATTTTAAGTTTTAGCCTTTCAGAAAGTGGGTGAGTTTTGTGTGCTTCCTTCACTTCTAATTTGGTTATCCTTCCCTTAATTTACAGACCAGCTTATATGAACCACCCGACCAGTCAGCACCTCTGCCAGAAGACACTCCACCCTCCCCCTGACCTGTCACCATCAGAAAAACTTCACACACTCTACAGGAGTAAAACTTCATCTGGTTTCCTCCACAAGTCCCAGAACAAAATAGTAGAATATGGTGCTATAAAGTGGGATTTTGTACTGAAACTGTGTTCAGGTCTCACTCTACTATTTGCTGGCTGGAGACCTCAGTTTCCTCATGGGTAAAACAGAGATAATATTATTTCCTACATAAGGTTGAAGTGAGGCCTAAATGAGCTCATAAATGGAAAACAGCCCAGAGCTTGACACATATAGCCCTCAATAAATTGTATCTATTATATTATTCCAAACAGTTCCCTGACATTCATTGCTGTCTAGCTAGATTCTAGGAGAAAAGGGAAAGTCAATATGAAAATGGCTGCTCAGATTATAGTTCACAAATAGATATATGGACCCAATGTTCTTCTTATAGGATGGCCTGTTAAGCAATCATCACCCAAACATTACTTTTCCTCTAATATTCTCCACATATTGTCATATTAGAGAAAATAATTTTCTTATTAGCAGCCCCTGGCTTTGCCCTGTAGGAACAAGAAATATGATGTCTTTGTGTCCTTCTGCTCTAGCTGAGGGTTGAATCAACATCAACAAACAAACAAGCAAAAATCTAAACACACCACCAGAACACCACTTCAACACTGAATGGGCTGTCCTTGTTTCCAAGGTATGGTTCTGATTCTCACTAAGTTCTTTTGACTCAGGCTGTTCTTGTGATGACAGGGAATGTGAGTCGTGGTGTTTCTGGATTTGCCCTTCCTACTTTGCCAGTGTTAAGCTGCTCACTCTCCATCCCATATTCTAGTCTTGGAATCTTTATGGTCTTTACCTCATCAATCACCCTTAAATGTTTTCACTAAACTTGTAGCCTGGTTTAACTTTCAGATTATGCCTCTACAACCTCCTACACCAGCCACACTCTTTTTACATGAGCCAATAAGCTTCTGGCTTCCCCATAGATATAATGTTTTCTTCCTTTATGCACAAAGCTAATCTAGATTCCTTGGACCTACACCAATGGTATGGCTCTAGCCCCAATCTAGACCTGCCAGACAGAAGAACATTTTTCCACCTCAGAGTGATCCACAATTGGGGTTGGGTGTGTTGATAAAACAGAACTAGGAAGGGAACATGAGGGTGGCTGATTGTGGCAAATCAGACACAGGGCAACTCTGATGAGATTTGCTGACTGATTTGTTGCTGTGTCTGCCAGCAAAGGTTTCTTCTTGTTTAAGTACCTAATAAACACCAAAAAAATGACAAGGATTTTTCAAAAGTTCTGCACTACTGTCATTTATTACAGAACTCATCACATCACTCTGAATGAAAGTGAAATCTATGAATTTCTATGTTTCAAGGTCAGCTTTGAGTCATCTGATGGATAAAGTCACATTAGAATTCCACTATTCTTTCATCTCTATCCCCTTCACAGGACTCCCAATAATATTAATTGGAAATGAGAAATATCTACAAATTTATAAATTCTTTATACATGCAGAGTATTTCACAGTTTACAAATTACAGTCATGCACAGTAACTCATTTGAGCCACACAAAACTCCCTCTGTGAGGGTTTTAATGTCCCCATTTTTCAGGTGAAGACAGTTTCAAATTGGTTTTTGTGATTTACCCAAGATCATTCAGAAATGCAGCTGCGAGTCCCTCGCTTGTTTCTGATTATATATCTCCTACTTATAGATTTTTAAATAAGCATGTTGAAATGTAGTATTTTCTTAGTAAAAAGTAGAATCAATTAAAATAATATTAATCAGTGATATCAGTTTTTCTTTCTTACTTGTTAGTGCCACAGTTTTTGTTCATTATTAGTTGGTTTCTTCTTCATTATTACATACCTATGAGGTTGTTGAGTATTCTCATTAGTATCTCATCTAAGGCCAATGATTTGTGAATATTGAACTTTAAAAAAGTATTCCCTTACCTGACTTTAAATCAATAGCAGCTCTGTCTTACTTTTTCATTATTTCCCAAGTGTTTAAATTCGATCTCCTTATTTTTCTATTTAAAAACCAATTTAAAAAGCATTTCAGTAACTCTGCCATTATAGAATTCTTGTTGTAATAAAATTAATAATTTAAATTTGTTGGCATCTAGTGCTGGAAGTCCTCTGGGCACCTTAATGAAAATACAAACTGATACCAATATTACATCATGCCCTGATTACTACCTCTGACTTTCTTAAGGTCCTGTGGCTAATTAGAGCAGGACTTCACTGGTACCCATGCTGCCACTGATATCAAGCCTGGCTGTTTTCCACTGTTCTGTGCTACCCCTAGTCTGTTTCCAGCATTTTGATGATCTACTAATTTCAGACTACTCTATACTGGCCTTAAGCCACCAATATATATAAAGTAGGGGGCTTCCCTGGTGGCACAGTGGTTGAGAGTCCGCCTGCCGATGCAGGGGACACGAGTTCGTGCCCCGGTCCGGGAAGATCCCACATGCCGCAGAGCGGCTGGGCCCGTGAGCCATGGCCACTGGGCCTGCGCGTCCGGAGCCTGTGCTCCACAACGGGTGAGGCCAAAGCAGTGAGAGGCCCGCGTACCAAAAATTAAAAAAAAAATAAATAAAAAATAAAAAATAATTATATAAAGTAGGAAAAGGGGAAAGTATAAGAGAATGGGGCAAGGGTTAAGCAAAAAAAGTGAGTGAGACATTAGCTTTGGGTGCAAACTTTAAGGGGAGTAAAAAAATTCAGTAATCAACATACATAATGTTATAAAGCAATATTTATTAAAAATGAAAATTAATGCAAAACAACCATTCTGCCTTAATTTTACACCCTCTTAATCTGTATCTGAGGCAAGTGTCTCATTAACCTCTGGTACCTCACTTGCCTCACCCTGGTATCGGTGCTGGGAATGACTATTCTTTCTCTTTACAGCCTGCAGGTCACTCCCCAAACGGCAGTGCTTCATTGTTGACACCAGTACTATATTTTTGGAAATTCTACAGGGTAAGCCCCTTTTTCTCTTTGCAAGTGTCAGAAACATGAGGAAGGTGAGGTCATTCACTGTGTGTTGGTTTTAAAATATGTCTAAAAATTCTCTGACAGGTTTCTCTTCAATAAATGGAACCTAGTATCTCTCTCCCAGAGTGTGGGTTGTACCTAGTGACTAACTTCTAATGGGGCAGGAGTAATCATGTGTGATTTCTGACCCAAAGCCTCAGAAGGCATGTAGCTTCGTCCTTGCTTTCTCCTGGATAACCTGCTCACAGGAAAGCCAACTGCCTTGTCATGAGGACACTCAAACAGCACAGCGGACAGGTTCATGCAGTAAGGAACCAAGGTCTCCCACAAACAGCCATGTGAATGAGCCATTATAGAAGCAAATTCATCTAAAACCTATGTAACACTATTGTTTTTTGTTACTTTGAAAGAGAATTAAAATACCTTAATTTTGCTTCTATTAACTATTTAGTTTTAGCATGTTTAAATTACTTTGTATTCTCTGTTTAATTACATAAATAATAGTAGTTAAATTTCCCTGATGAATAATACTTTTTATTTTTAGATTCTTTTCCCACAGATTCCATATTCTTTACATGATAAGCAGATGACTTAAATAAGTAGGTATACTTTATGCACAGTGAAAAGCAGGTGGTTTCTGTGTACAATTAGATAAGATTTGACAAGTAAATAAATCTGTGTAACCAACACCTCTATGAAGATAAAGAACACTTATATCACCCTAGAAAATTCCCTTCTTCCCCTTCTCAATCAATACTCACACCACAACTTCACCCTGAAGCAAGAACTATTCTGATTTCTATAAGTATCAACTAGGTATACCTATTCTATAACTTTATATGAATGAAAACATATACTGTTCACTTTTTAATGTTTGACTTGTTTTGATATCTATGTGTGTATTAGTAGTTCATTTTTTTTATACACAAGAAGTATCAAATACTACTTCATATGTTTATTTATTTATATATTTTTCTCTTACAGACATATGGGTTGTTTGCAGTTCAGTGATATCATTAATAAATCTGCTATGAACATGTTAACACAATTCTTTGTATGGACATATGTTTTCATTTATCTTTGTTTTATATAACTAGGAGTAGACTTGATGGGTCTTAGGGTACATAAGTAAAATCTGCCAAATGTTATTCCAAAGTAATTGTACTATTTTCTACTCTGACCATTGACAAATAGGGTTCCAATTGCTCTGAATCACAGAAAAGTTTGAAAGTTCTTTTAAGATTTAAATTGGAATTTTCTAAATATATATATATATATATATATATATATATATATATATATACACACACACACACACACACACACACACCAGCAGTTTGGGAAACTAAGAGAAGGAGACAATACAGTTAGAGCTTTTGAGAGGCTACACACTTTGTCGAGAAAATTATTTTTGTAATTTGAAGCAGCTGGATGTGGGGGGAAAACAGTATAACACAACTGGTGAACTGTGGTCTGTAACGGAGATTATTATTATGAGATTATTATGAAGACAACACTTAGCCGATTGGTTTGAAAATCTCCCAGGAAGTCAATACATAATGTTCTCTTCCTTGGAAACTTATGAGGAATGTTCATAAGTAAAATTCCTTATTGACTTGATCAGTCAATATTTTAAAATTTCAAAAGTATGGAAAATTTGGAGGAGAAAGGGAGGTAAGACAGCAGCGTCTTAAAGAAAATAGAGCTTGTAAGCCTTAATACTTTCTATAAAACCTCCATGAAATAAGTCAATCAACCAGCCACTCAGTCCAATCTCCTAGCTACTTGTGTATTGTATTTATATATTCAGGAAATTGAGCAAAATTATTTTGTTCTCCTACTCTGTTTTTTATAGAATATGGAAGGTTTTCATAAAAGAAAGAGATAGCCTACCTTTGTTTTCATAGTGTCAGTAGACATTTGAAACCTTGTTTTCTGAGTTACAAAATCTTACCTACTTTCATATTTGGATAATTGTTATAATGTGGTGTAAAACAATGTGATGACTAGAAATATTATTGAAGAAAGTTCTCATTTTAAAAACTGGAATTGACTGCAGTTCTTACAATACTCCAAGAATACCTGGCCTTCCCATGGTTTAGAAGATGTAAGGTAGCTGTCTCTAGATGGTTTTCCTTTTTCTTTTATTAAAAAATATAATGCAGGGGCTTCCCTGGTGATGCAGTGGCTAAGAGTCTGCCTGCCGATGCAGGGGACACGGGTTCGTGCCCTGGTCCGGGAAGATCCCACATGCCACGGAGCGGCTGGGCCCGTAAGCCATGGTTGCTGAGCCTGAACATCCAGAGCCTGTGCTCCACAACAGTGAGAGTCCTGAGTACCACAAACAAACAAAAAAATGCAGAATTGAAAAATAATGACTTGGCTTTTTATAGGGAAACAGACCTTACATTAATACTTTACTTATTGAGTATTGAAAGGTAAAGGTTAAAGTATTTCATCTATTTTTCATTTGCTCTTGCAATATTAGACGCTGACTAATGTGTTAAAACAAAGCAAAGGGGAAATTGAAAATAAATATAGAAAGTGACAGAGACTTTGTGGTCACAAGAGTTTGTAAGAGATGAATGTATATATGTTTGTTGATCAAGTAAAAGAAATAAGCAAAATCAAGAAGTAATGGAAATGATGGAGATTCAGGTAGATTAAATTAGTTGAGACATTCACTGGATTTAGCAAAAGGTGTCAAGATAAAGAGGTGGGGAGCAACTGTATTTGTCCTCTAAGTAGGTATATTAGAAATGTGAGGGATTACGGGGGCCCACTGATAAATAGAGCAAGCATGAGGCAAGGCTGGGAAGTGACCTTAGCACTGTGCTTCTTTAACTCTGATACCCAGAGGCCATAGAAATACACCATAGGTGGGCATATCACAATTCTCAAAGTAGGTTTTCTGAAATGGAGATATTAAAAATAAATAAAGGGTAAGGAAGGAAGGATGCAAGACTAATTGCCATCGTATAAGCATTTTATCATAGGCACAAGATATGACAGACCCATTAGGCCTTTTGTAGTGACTGAGACAAAGAGGTTAAAGTGTGAAATACAGTTTAGCCACTCAGCTTATTTATGGCCTTGTACGTTCAAAGATACCACAATTTTGAGAAAGCAGCACTGTATTTTATGGGTGTCATTTTTGAAGAGTTGTTATGCAATAAAAACAAAATAAACTTAAGTGCATATTGGGAGGAAGAAATTTAAATAGTGATAGTGTGGTGTGGAGTTAATTTCAAGTGAAAGTTCCTGGCCTGAGATGACAAAAGGAGTTGAGGTAGTGACATGAGTGAACCTATTGAGAAATACGTTCACACTTGGACCTTTCCCTCTCCTGTACCAATCAAGTCTCCTTTCTCTGAAGTCAAAAATTACTATGCCTAATCAGAAAAAAATAGTATAAACATTACTAAGTGAAAAAAAATTCCTGGTGTCTGTAAGTGAACAGTGAAAGTTGGTTAGTAACTTGGAGCGTGCCAGCATTTTCTGGTCCATCCACCAGCACTACTAGGCTCAAGACTAAGAATGGAGAACACAGGGATAGGTGGGATTGCCCTTGTCCTTGGTATGAGTCTCTTTTTTGTTCACAGGTAAAAATATACTGGGCAGGCGACGTCTCCCTTTAATCCTCATTCAGAAACAAACCTAAATAAATTGGTTCTATGAGAGAAAAACAGTTTTTATCTGTAGAGAGCATACAGATAAACATGGGAGCACAGATATCTCTTGGAGATCCTGATTTCAATTTCTTTGAGTATATACTCCGAAATGAGATTCCTGGATCACACGGTAGTTCTATTTTTAATTTTTTAAGGAAGCTGTATGCTATTTTCCATAGAGGCTGCACCATTTTTCATTCTTGCCAACAATGTGCAAGTGTTCCACTTTTTCCATATCCTTGCCAACACTTGTTGTCATTGTTTTTTGATAATAGCCATCCTGATGAGTGTGAAGTGATAACTCATTGTGATTTGGATTTGTATTTTCCTGATGGTTAGTAACATTGAACATTTTTTGTGAACCTCTTGGTCATTTGTACACTTTCTTTGGAGAAATATCCATTCAAATCCTTAGTTCATTTTTAATTTATTAGGATTTTCTTTTATTTGTTTTGTTATTGAATTATAGGAGTTCCTTATATATTTTGGAGATTAACCTCTTATCAGATATATGAATTGGAAATATTTTCTCCCATTCCATTCTTTGCCTCTTCACTCTCTGTTGATTATTTTCTTTGCTGTGTAGAAGTTTTTTGTTTGAATTAGTCCCACTTGTTTTTGTTGTTTGGGCTTTTGGTGTCATATCCATGAAATCACTACCAAAACCAATGTCATGAAGCTTTTCCATTATGTGTTCTTCTAAGAGTTTTATAATTTCAGGTCTTGTGTTTTTTTGAATTGATTTTTTTACTTATCATATAAGATAAAGATCCATTTTTTTCTTTTGCATGTGAATATCTAGTTTTCCCAATGCCATTTGTTGAAGAGACTTTCAGATGCACTCTTTGCTCATGCTCAGATGAGGAAGAAAGAAGAACTGAGTAGTATGTAACTGAGTAGTGAGGATACTCGACAGGGAGAGGATTACTCGAAGGCACTGTGTGACATGTGATGGCAAGCAGAAGGTGTCAGTCTCAGTGAGCTCTATCCAAGCCGTGGCTGAAATTCAGAACCTTTCTCTCTGCAGGGGTGGCTGACCTATTTAGATTTCTATTTACATGACATATTTCCATGTCAAATTTTGCCTATTGGCTGAAAAAAGTGAGTAGAGAAGTGTAATTGTAGGGCATGTAATAGTATCTGCCCCTTGTCTGGCCTCTGGGCTGGGAGATGGCAATCTGTCTGATATGGAAATGGTGGTAGGAGGTGATGAAGCTCCTGAGGGTTTCTCAGCTTTGAGATGCACTGAGAGAGTCCTAGGCTGGGTGTAGCAGCAAAAGTGAAATGAAACAGGACCCTATGGGGCCTTCCCAGAACAAGAACCTGCCCACATGTCCTCAGCCTGCCTTTTGTCTGTAGAAAAACTTTAGTCAAAGAATAGATCTAATCAGAGAAGTGAGAAAATGTAGAAACAAAGGAAAACAGTCAAATAAGGCCAAATAATAATAGTTTAGTCAGTAAACAAAGTCAAGAACTTTTAGTTCCTCTTCAAGGGCTATAGATAAATATTCTGAGCCACATCCTTTGAGCTGTTTTGTAGATACTGAAATCCCCACCAGGTGGAAGAAGTTAGCTACATGATGACCAGATTGCAGCCATGACATAAGCTACCACAATTCCAATAACTGGCCTCAAACAAATGGTAACAAACCAACCCTGGACCTGAAGATTAACTACTTGAAACAACCAACATGACACTGATCAGACCACCACATGATGAATTTCAAGATGACTGTCAGAGTTGACTGTATTGTTTCTTCATGTAGCCCCTCTACCTCTGCCTATACACCCCTGAAAGTCCCCTTTAAAAGTGCCTCCCCTCAGATTGTCTGTGGGGAAGTTGGCCTTTGGACATATGTCCACCTTCTCCCCCTAGCTGCTGGCCTCTGGAATAAGTCAAACTTTCCTTTCCACAAACCTTGCCTCTTGAGTATTGGCTTTTAAGTGGTGAGCAGCTGGACCTGAGTTTCAGTAACAGCAGCAAAAACAGGCCGGCAGAATACCAACAGGAAAGTACCAAGGTCTAGTAATCAGGTCTTATCTCAGGGACCTGCCACTCCCAGAGGTTTCATTTAACATAGATATCTACATTAAACATATTCAGAATAATTATTTTCGCTGGAGCATTGATAGATCAACCAGTGACAATTTAATAAGAATATTGTCTGTCCTTGTAAGGGATATTCCCTCTAGGCAGCAAAGGTGGGACCAGAGCTCACTGTATCACTCAGTCTTGTCAGAGAAGATGTTCTGTCACTGATTAAAGAGCGGTATGTTTTCTTTAGTGACAACAACATTTCATGGGGTAACCTTGTTTCAGTCTTAATGGATTCAGGCAATGTAATGAGAGCTACCAAAGTGGACACGAAGAAACCTTTGAGAGACAGAACATGTCACTTCTCACTTACTAATGGCAGTCCCTCCTGGGCTGAGCAAACCCTTCTGGGCAGAGCTGGAATAGTCATTTAAAATGCACCTGTATTCCTCCCTTTCTTTAAATGCAGCAGAAAGGCACCAAAAAGAGATTTTGTATTGTTGTTAGGAACATCAAGTACAACACACAGGCTAGTCTTAGCTTTATCAGAGCTGTCTGATGATGTAGTATCAGAAAGACAACTAATATTCCCTGAAATGTGCAATGAATACTTTACCTTTCCAAAGTATATTTCTACTGCTATATATAAAATAGATAACAAACAAGGACCTACTGTATAACACAGGGAACTACACTCAATATTTTGTAATACCTGGAAGGGAAAAGAATCTGAAAAAAATAGATATATGTGTATGTATAACTAAATCACTTTGCTGTTCACCTGAAACTAACACAACATTGTAATTCAACTATACTTCAATGAAAAAATTAAAAACAGCAACAACAAAGTATATTCCTATCTCTGAGTTCCCTATATGTTATAATACCTTTGGGAGCAGATAATTCCAAAATACGTTGCTTGAATTTCATTGTTGTTGTTACAGATTGGGCACCCAAGACTCATGGGATTATATGATATCTGTAAGATATACGATGAATGAATGGTTGTTGAAGTAGGATTTTTCCAACACTTCATTTCTTTCTCTCTATCTCTCTGTCTCTGTCTCTCTTTCTCTCTCTCTCTCTTTATATATATATATATATATATATACATATACACACACTACACAGATAGATATTTGACATTATATAGATACATAGATAATTTAATACCTGCCATGACCAAGCTGTGATGCATGCAGAACAAATAATTTTATTTCCCAGGAGGAGGGACAGTCAGGAAAAGAAAGAAACTGAGTAACTGAGAGTGCAGTTTTAGTCTATGGCTTTTGCCAATCTGAAGAAGCAACTAACTCATAAACTATATGGTAAGCACATTTAACTGTTCTAGGATTTTTCTCATGCTTCATGAAAACAGAGATCATAACTGGGAAACCAACTGTAAAATTAAAAGAACTAGATGTTGCCAATAAAGACCATCATTTCAGGAAAATAAATTTGTTTCTTGGAAGCTGTTCTTGACTGTATGCTTGAGGTGCCCACAAGAAAACAAATTCAACCAAGAAACAAATTGATCTTGCTTCACTGGTTTATACGAACAGAGTAAAATACACACCAACAAGTTACATCACTTAACAGCTCCTTGTTTCCTCTAATGAATCAATGGCAAGACCACCTTGAATTACTGTATTTTGAAATCATATGTTCAAAGCAGCCTAGAACTATAGGTCAGGCACCAGATTATGGGTTTCATTAAGAACATCTTCAGAGCTAACAGAATCAAGGTAATCACTGTTCGTGTAGTACCTTTATTCATCTTATTTGGGAATTTTCTTTCTTGAGGGTTTTTATTTTTGTTAATATATTGGTACCATTTTTGTAGAGAGCAAATAAAACCACACAATTTGATATTATTGGTGTCTGGAAATGTGTCATTTTATTCTATGAAGGTGTTTTATTGGATCTTAAAGAGTAAAAAGAAACTCATCTTTGCAAAATCAACTCTCTCAAGCCATTAATCCTTCCTGATTATGGTTTCAAAAGTTGCTTGTAAACTTTTTATTAAAATTATGGGCAGTGGGAATTTGCAAGTTGTATTCTTCATTCTCACTATTTGTAACAGCTAGCATTCACTGCATCTCTGTCACTAAAATTTGGGGTCATCATAGAAGATGATGAAATAAAGCTTAAACAATCTTCCTGTTAAGGATTTCTCTAAAGTTCTTTCTTTTCTGTGATCTAGGGGAGCAGAGTAAATCTCCTTTGACCATGGCCAACCCCTAAATGGTCCTCCTGAAACAGGGATGTTATTTCCAAGTGTTGAATGAAGTGGAGGGAGAGGCATAGATTATTCCTCAACATTTTAACCCAATAAATGTATCATAGTAAATGGGAAATATGTGCACTGTGCTAACAAATAAATGCATTTTGAGTATTATTATCCTTCCAGACTCCATTATTAGGAAATCACAATGATTTGGAAAGTTTACACTTTAATGTTCTAATACAAGAGATATAATGAACAAATCAATAATACAAATTCAATCTAAGAGAATGTTTAGATATCAGGGAGTGACAATTTATAGGTTCTCCAAAACAACCATCTTATTATTCAAAAAAATAATGACTAATCTTAGATTTTCATTAGCTTCCTCAATGAAAGTTATTTGAAAAAATTAACCTTTGCTGTTTTGCTACCTCAGTCTCTTTTCCTTTAAGAAATATATTTTGAATTCATATTCATTATAAATTCAAATTTTATAAATTCAAACTGGAATGTATATGTTTGGCTTGATTACATTTTTAGAGTTATAACTGCATTTTCTACTTGTGTTAAGTAAATCCCACTAAAGATGGTTCTCTTTATGTCATATTTTTTTTTAAATAATGGAGTAACAAATCTGCTATAACCATAAAATTATAGAAATCAGAAGAGACCTTAAAGTTCCTTTGTCAAGAGATTTTGTTTGTTTTATTCACTATTTTACTGTAAAGTGACAAGTGTATCCTTTATACACTCTAGAGACCTCTTATTTGAAATAGTTTGCATATTCCATATTTATTATGAAGAATTAGCTACCTAACTTACTAATATTCAAAGATTGATATCATCATGTATAATTAATATTAATGCATTAAGAAAAATGATGGTATATAATATTTTTATTAGCTTGTACAGTCTTCTTGCAATATTTATTTCTGTTAAGCTATGTGAAATATTAAAAATGACTAATGGGTTTTTCACAGTTTTTAAAGAGTTTAAATGCAAAACTACAGATATTTTCCAAATTCATTTACAAATTTAAAAATTCAGGTTTAAAAACAAGATACCTTATTTATGTAATATATTCTATAACCAAAGATCTGAAGAGCTTTCTTAACACAACATTGTTATTAACATGGCTATGTAGATCCTCTTACTTCCCTAGGGCTTCCTGAAACTTTTCCCTGCACACCATTTCATTAGAAAAGATGAAGGGGCCTAATGAGGATGACTTCAGTTCAACCTTAATTTTAAGACCTGGGACTATGTCTTGCTTGGGAAGAAGTCCAGGGATAGGTGATTTTGAATAGGTCAGGTCTAGACTTTTGGGGTACTTATTTCTTTGCCACTGAGATACTGAATATACAATCACCAGACCAAATGAAAAAATAGAACTCTGACCCACAGCCTGCAGCAACAAGCCCAGGAAACCAACCCATAATCTACAGTAACAAGCCCAAGAAACCAGCCTGTTATCTATCTATAAGTCGGACTTGCAGGAAGTCAAACCACTCACTAACTCCTGTAACAATCCAGGAAGCTATAAAATGACCCCTATCCAATTGTCCCAGAATGACCAGGCCTTGATTAATAACTGACAGCTTCCATAATATTTGTCCTTACTTCCAGCTGGGGACCAACCAGACCAACCAGATAAAGCAAATACGCACCCCTGCCTGACCAATCATCTAGAATGCCCCACTTCTAGTTAGCTCACCTGCAGCTACACCATGTCAACAGCCTCCAGTCAGGTCATCATCTGAAACTTCCTCTTTGTTCTACAAGAAAATTTCCCCACTCATCTTTTTGCATTTAAGCCTTTGCTAAACATAAGTCATGGTGCCTGACTCCCTTGCTATAGCTCTAAGTAGACTTTGCTTGTTCTCATTTGATTGATCTTTATTTATGTCCATACCTTTGATCCACAATGTAGTTAGATTCACAATATAGTTAGATTCAGATCAGAATTAGGCTCAGTAAAGGAACATAAGTGTTTCAGATATGAAAGTAATTATTTCTTTCTGGTTAAGATTAGGGAAGCCTTCATGAAAGAGTTTATATCTGAATTGGGATAAACCAGTAAGTTTGGGCTAGAGACCAAATAACACTTTTGTTGTTGTTGTAGTTATTGTTGCTGCTGCTTTTCTATTGTTGTCTAATTTGTGGCATTTAAAATCTCATTATTCTGGGATTGTAATTGATCAATATTTTAATTGATCCAATTCTAAATTGGTTCCTGATTTTAGAATTTGTCTCACATTTTGCTAAACATTTTTGCATATCTTTCTATTAGCTCTTTGTATTGTAAGTGGTTCTTGTGTTGAATGGCCTTTTTTGGGGAAATGGGAATGCTTGGGTGATAGATATCCCTGTTGAAACTCTTTTTCAAATGCTCATGAGTTCTCATAAAATGAGGACAATTTTAGGTTTTTATTTTCTTTGCCCTACTAATTTTTCCACCTGTCAGAGTTCATCAAAGACAAGAGCTCATACTACTGCAGTGGATTTGAAGAAAGCAAGTCTAAAAGAACTGACCTGAAGAGAATGATAAAACATTGAAACCTGTTATTTCAAAAATCAATATTCAGCATATAGTCGCATATGCATATGGCTTTAAGTAATGTTTCTGGTGGTGAACAGCAGGAATTTCCCTTCAATTAAATAAAGTAAAATCACAGTCTTGGGGGCTTCTGGTGTCAGCACAAAGATATAAAGAGCTGTGAATAACACCATTCCCACCTTTACAATAAAGGAAAAAACTGGAAGAAAAACAAATTAGTGACTTTATGAAAACTATCAGAGAATTGATGTTGTGGGGCAAACAACTAATAAAATGTAGAGAGAAACAGGCACCTGGGGGAAGCAGGAACACCTGAGCATTCATTTACCTGGGTCAGATTGCATCTAGCAAGATACAAGCCTATAAATCAATTTAAATAGATATTTTGAAAAAATAGCTGAAAGTAGTGTGTGAGCTATTGTGAGATTGTGGAGTTTCTGAAAGGCCTCAGACATAGGGGGTTTCACATATTCTTGCAGGGTTTTCCTCAAAGAACCCCAACCAGGTACCTAAAGGAAAGTTTTAAGAGAATCCTAAGATGTGGCTGAAGAAGATGAGGTATATATATACACAATGGCATACTACTCAGCCATAAAAAATAATGAAATTTTGCCATTTGCAGCAACATAATGGACTTGGAGAGTATTATGCTAAGTGAAATAAGTCAGACAGAGAAAGACAAATAATACTATATGATATAACTTATATGTGGGATCTAAAAAATACAACAAACTAGTGAATATAACAAAAAAGATGCAGACATTAATACAGAGAACAAACTAGTGGTTACCAGTAGGGAGAGGGAAGAGGGGAAAGGCAAGATAAGGGTAAGTGATAAAGAGGTACAAACTGTTAGGTATAAAATAAGCTACAAGGATCTACTGTACAACACAAGGAATATAGCCAATATTTACAATGCCTATAAATGGAGTAAAACCTTTAAAAATTGTGAATCACTATGTTATACACCTGTAAGTCATATAATATTGCACAGCAACTATAATTCAGTTAAAAAAAAGGGGAGAGAGAATCCTGAGAAAGCTTCCTCAAAATGCCAGTAGTGAAAAGGAAGAACGACTACTATCAAACTCTGCCAAGACCCATCTCACCTTTCTTTCCTCTGGAATAAAATCATCTGGAAAGAGACTGGTATCCAAAGTAGTCAGAAAGAATGTGTGGAACCTTACAGAAGTTGGGGAAGGGGAATGGAGGTCAGCATGAAAGTCTTTACACTCTATTTCCTTTTTCTTCCCTAAGGAACAAAAGCCCTAATCTGCATGGGGGTGGGGAGTATCAAAATGTGTAACCTGAAAACACTAGTGGGGCCCAATAGAAGTGATGGAGAGGAATGAAAGCAAACTCTCAGCAAAATAGTAATACAGGGAAACTTTTTCATTTTGATAAAGAGTAAATGTTATCTTTTAAAATAACTTACAAAATTATGAAACAATGTCACTTAAGCTAGCAGGAAGAAAGAAAGAAAAAAAAAGGAAACTATTCATAACCACAGTATTCTAGTTGATAAATTTGTATTCCTCAGAGGTAGAAGTTACCAATTCTAAAACCACTATACATGTATACTGGAATGGAGCAATTAAATAAATGGATGACAGATGGTAGGATCTAGGTTTCTTACTGATAGAATGGTAAGTTACAGATAAACAAGGGAAGAGTGCTAGAACGACCCATCTGGTAATGGATTGGAGTTATAGACATCAGTATGAACTAATGTTTCACTTACTAGTGATACAGATGTATATATATATATATATATATATATATATATATATATATATATACATATATTTCCTTGCTGTATTAGGGAAGAGGCCTTAGGAGCAAAGACATTCAAGTAGCAATGTGTACACTTAGCATCCAGATCATAGTTTCCAAAATCATTCCTTAATACAAGGAACCAGGATTACTTGAAAATAAGTCTGATTCTAGGACTTGGGTAGGAAATATGCAAGATATACTTGGAGCATCTTGTAATACCAGAAAATGAGGAAGTTTTCAAAAAATGGGGTGGTGAGAATATATCAAAGGGGTGCTTGAAAAACTCCCAATATTCAAAGCTGAAAAAATCTATTTCTACAAAAAGCCACCCTTAACACAAAGAAATAGCTAATCTAGAAGTAAAAGGATGAAGAAAGATATGCCACAGAAACACTAATCAAAAGATAGTGGGACGAGTGTGGTTTCCAGTTCCACATATAAGGAGCTTGGAAGTCATCACTTCTTCTTTATATATATATATATATATATATATATATATATATATATATATATATATAAAATATGTATATATATATGAATAATTCATTTATTCTTTGAGATTTTGTAATTTTTCTTAGAAATTCTCTTCAGTAATTCAACTTGGCAACCTTAGCTTTATAATGAAGAAAAAATTTCTGTGAAAAGGAAAATTATCAACATAACTAGCTTCCATTTTTCTCCAACCTTAGACTGATTTAATGCTTCTTCTTAATGACAAGTAAGAAGGTGAACAGACTGAAAAGTCAACAACTTTTCTTGACTCTTTAAGAGAGGGAAGGACACAGAGCAAACCCTTGCCTTCAAAATGGAGAGATAGACAGCTGAATACAAGAATCACTGTTTACCAGGGCAGAAACTTAGGAGCCAAAACCACCAGAGGAGCTAGTGCCAGGTTAGGAAAACCTTAACTATAATTGAAGAATTTCTGGAGGCTCAGTGTGGATGAGTCTGAAAGTTAAAAATCCCAGGGGACCCAGTCATAGGAAACACCCACAGTATTGTGAAATTTATCTTCAAGAGGTTGACCAGGTTCTTACAGTGAACACTGGAGAAAAATCCCCTCATGCTTCCAGCAGGGGAAAAAGAACCATTTCAATATATACCAGAGCATTTCTTTCTTCTTAACAAGGCTTACCATCAGGGGAAAACTAGTTAAACAGAACCTGACCTGCTGGGGTATTATCATATCCTAACTGTTCTTGGGGAAAGGAAATATCCAATGCCAATCAACAATAGCCTCCCACATGGGAAAATGGAAATACCCAATCTCAGCCCACTCTAACCATCTTGTACCACTTAATAAAGAGAAAACTGAGAAACACTTGTGAAATTCACAGCCTGGAGGCATAGGGTCACTAAAAGACTAAGACCTAATCATAGGACTGTAGAATGCTTCTCTCCCTCTTACACATCACCAATACATTACTAAAAGCCTATTTACAGCAATTCTTTTATCTGATACGTTATGTTTGACTAGCAAGAAAAAATTATGAGGTACACCAAAATGTCAAAAAACACAATTTGAAAAGACAAAGCAAGAATCAGAACCAGACATGGCAGATATGTTGGAATGATCAGACTGGGAATTTAGCACAACTATGATTAATATGTTCAGGGCACTAATGGATAAAGTAGACAGCATGCAAGAACATATGGGCAGAGTAAACAGAGATGGAAATCCAAGGAAAAAACAAAACGAAATGTTAAAATGATCAAAAACACTATAACAAAAATAAAGAATGACTTGATGGACTTATTAATAGACTGGACACAGCTGAGGAAAGAATCTCTGGGCTAGAGGATATATCAACAGAATCCTCGAAAACTAAAAAGCAAGGAGAACAAAGCCTGAAAAGAACAGATAGAATATCCAACAACTGTGGGACAACAGCAAAAGATGTAACATATATGTAATGGAAATATCAAAAAGAGAAGAAAGAGAGAAAGGAAAAAAGAAATCTTCAGAACAATAATGACTGAAAATTTTCCCAAATTAAAGTCAGACACCAAACCACCCATACAGTAAGCTCACAGAACACCAAGCAGGATAAATGCCAAAACAAATAAATAAACAAAAACTATACCTAGGAATATCATTTTCAAAATACAAAGACAAAAGGAATCGAAGATAAAGAAAAAAAAATCCTGAAAGAAGTGAGGGGAAAGATGTTTATCTTATCTATTGAGGAACAAAGAATTACATTCAATGTCTTAGAGAACACATACGTGAGAAGAAAGTGGAGTGAAATATTTAATGTTGAGAGAAAAACCCCATCAGTGTAGATTTCTGTATGATGTAAAATTATCCTTCAAAAGTGAAAGAGAGATAGACTCTAGAGGAAGCAATAATCAAGGGAATTTGTTGCCAGTAGACCTGCATTGCAAGAAATATTCAAAGAAGTATATTAGAGAGAATAAAAGTAATATAGCTCAGAAATTCAGATCTATACAAAGTAAGGAAAGACATCAAAGAAAGAAATGAAGGTAAAATTAAAACTTTTATTTTTCTTATTCTGAAAACAAAACAAAAATATAGTGGGAGTATTTATTATGACAAATTAGACTTCAGGACAAGAAAGAATATCACAGATAGAGAAAGATTTATATAATGGGGTACATTCCTCAAGAAGGCATAATAATCCTAAATGTTCATGAAACAAGCAACAGAGTTCCAAAGCACATGTGGCAAAAACAGATAGACCTGAAATGAGAAAGAGACAAATTCACAATTATAGATGAAGATTTCAACATTTCTTTCTCCAAAATTAATAGAACAAATAGGTAGAAAAATCAGAAAGTATATATATGTAACCTAAAAATTATCAACAAGTTTGACCTAGTTGTACGTATAGAACACTCAAACAACAAAAGAATACACATTTTTCTTAAGTGACCATGGAGTAGCCATCAAGATTGAACTAACAAAATTTTAAAAACAGAAATAATGCAACATATATTCTCAGATCATAACATAATTAAATTAGAAATCAGTAACAGATATATCTATAAAATCTCCACATATTTGTAAATTAAACAACATAGTACTAAATAACCATAGCACAAAGAGGAAATATCAAAGGGAAATCTGTAAATTTTTTTTGAATTAAATGTAAACTAAAATACAGATCATCAAAATTAACTTAGCAGCAAACTTACGGCCTTAAGTGCATAAGCTAGAAAAGAAGAAAGGTCTAAAATCAGTAAGCTAATCTAAGCTACCACATTAAGAAACTAAAGAAGGAATAGCAAATTAAGCCTAAAGCAAACAAAATGAACAGAATACTATGATAGGGTAGAAATAACTGAAATTGTGAACAGAAAAACAAGAGAAAATCGATAAAGAAAAAGAGCCATTCATTTGAAAATAATAAAATTGATTAATCTTTAGCTAGTATAAGTAAGAAAAAAAATAGAGAAACATTTTGCTAATATCAGAGATGAAAGCAGAAACATCACGTCTGATCTTACAGGCATTAAAGGATAGTAAGAGAATATTATGAATAATTCTATGTTCATAAATTCAACAACTTAGATAATATGGACCACTTCATTGAAAGCCCCAACTATCCAAACTCACTCAAAGAGAAAAATATCACTTGAATGCCTTCTACCTATTAAAGAAATTGAGTTTGTAGTTAAAATCATTTTTATATATATATATGTATATATACCTTAGAACAAAATGATTTCACTGATGAAATGGAATGGAGGAGAGCTTTTCCAAGGACCCAACTGAAGAAGGTAAGGAAGGAGCCCTGAGCAATGTTAAACTTACATTGTAGGCAAAATGTGGAAGACCTTGCTCCTGGCCTAATTATACTTTCAATTACCCCAGGGATACGTATTTCTCAAGTGCTGAGTGTAGGGAGGTTTGGAATCTCAAACCTATCCTCTGCAATAGCATTTCTCAAGAATCCTCTAAAGAGAAAGTGACATTGCCAGGATAATTTTGAAGAACATTTTATTTAGCTACGATTCTGCTGTCATTTTCTATATGTCTGGTATTTCACTCCCCTTTTGATTAATACAGACATTCTCATAAATAAAAGATCTTGGTCTCTTGAAACTGTCTGTCTTGCTTTCTTATTTCTCCCATGAAGTCATAATCCCCCATTTGTGACATCACTGTCTTCACTGCAATCAACAATGATGTTTCAAGCTGGGGATTAAATGCTCCAGAAGAGGAAGCCTTTACAAGAGTAGAGGGACTCTCAAGGAATAAAGATCCAATTAGCACGTAAATGCCTTTTTTAATTAAAAAAGGGGTGGTGGAGAAAAGTAAGGGATGAGTAGACAGTCCCAGTGATTGGAGTGGTTTTCTTTGAAATAAAGTATTTGTTTTTTCTCTTAACTCTAGTCCCAATGTCCCTGCCATCACCCCCTTAAATGAATAAATATTCAATATTAAGAAAACACTAAAGATGAAGCAAGGCTGTGAGCTGTAAATATGGGTATTGGTCCTCCAACATAGTTTCTGGGCCTGTTAACTTGACCATGATTGAAGCAACATTAGAGAATGGGCTGGTACAAGAATCAGTTGGG
This sequence comes from Phocoena sinus, assembly GCF_008692025.1. NCBI lineage: Eukaryota > Metazoa > Chordata > Mammalia > Artiodactyla > Phocoenidae > Phocoena > Phocoena sinus. The sequence goes on along the minus strand of NC_045776.1, from coordinate 36,386,544 downwards.
GTTCCAGATATACATGATTTGGCCTGTCTTACCACTATAGTATCACTGTGCAGCAACCCTCATCTCATCTCTAGCTTCCACTAGACTTTGTTAGGCATCCTTCAGTTTCTTAAAGTCTCTAAGCTTTTTTTCACTTCATAGCTTCACTGTATGCTGTGCTTCATCCAGGAATACTCTTCCTCCACCCTCTTTTCAAACCTTGTCCTGTTAATCATTCAAGTCCAAACATTAATGATACTTCCCCTGAGAGGCCTGCACTGAACACTTGTAACTTCTATCTACATTAGAACCTTGATATTTTCATGAATGGAAGCAACACGTCTGCTCTAGTCAGTGCTACAAATCAGCACTTAGGACAAAACCTGGCAGACACATATACATGTATCACATTCATAAAGTAACCAAGGGTATATGGCCATCTTTGGGGGATTCTGTAGAAAAGTCCCTGCTTTGAATGAAGATTAAATGGCTTCCAAATTCACATTAAGCTATACATCTTTATAATTCCTGAAGTAATTCTCCTGGTTGTTCTCATCAAATGTCCTCTGTTCCCTGAAATTCCACAGTAAAAATGAGTATTGATACAGAGCCCAATCAATGGAGAGGGTCTCATTCTGGGGATTCATCATTTACAAATATTTATAGGAAACATATATGTATAAGAAGGTTGACCAAATAATTTATCGTCTAATGAGAACTATCAATATTTTATGTGTGAAACGGAGTTCTAGGTATAATTATGCTAGGACCATGGGCATAAACCAGAGCTGTCTTATGCTAATTGGGACATATGGTCACCTTATGTATCAGATATAGTAAACTTAGAGAAGATACATATAGAAGAGAAAATATTTCTTATCTTTAAATATCATGTAGTATATGGAAAGGTGGTATATATAAACTCATAGTTATAAACTGATAGATTCATTTTCTCAAGAGGGTTATGGATAAAATGCTATAGGTATTCAGAGTAAACACAGTGTCTATAAAGAGATCCATGACTGTTTCCAAAGAGTACAAAAATATGTTAATCATGTACTAATAGGCTAGTTCATCAAATAACCGCCCATAACATAATACAAACACATTAGACTATTTTACATCAATGCCTTAAACTGACTTAACTTATGGCTACAAGATCTACTTGCAGTATAACGAAAGAGAAGAAAGTTCTGTACTGTGTATATGTTCATATATTAAAGGCTTGTCTTTCAAACAAGACACCCTATAGGAAAAGACTTGCTTCTTCTCTTGTCACCCTTATGTACTATCAACAATTTGTCAGCTCCCCGGCTCAGTCACATTGTGTTGATGAATTAGTTGTTTAACTGGGCTAGGCAAAAATGAGTGCTTTGTCATGCTCTTGTGGTATAGAATTAAGCCAGAAAGATAATATATCCTTCCTCCTTGTTTTTTTTTTTTTTTTTTTTTTGTAAAATCTGATATAATGGAACTTATAATCCTAAGCATAGTGTTGACGATACAAAAACATTGATCCATTACAGGAAGCACCTATGCTGCTAAGCACAAAGTTGGCCCATATTGGGTCAGAAAATGGTCTGTTAAATTCTACTCAAAGATATTATTTTTTCAGAATTTTAAACTTAAAAGAAACTAAGTCAAATTGAACTCCAGAAGGTTGCAGATGAAGAAACTTCAGCTCAGAAAGAAGAAATAATTTTTGTCACATACTCAGAAGTAGAGTATAACAAAACTCTAATACCGAGTCCCAGTTGAGAGTACTTTTTATATTGCCTTTTAGACTGCCATTAGTGGGTGCCCCCAAAGCAGCAAGATACATGACTTGTGGCTGCTGATTTAACATCTATTGTTACTATTGTCTGATGAAGAAGGACACATGAAAAGGAAAGCCTGTATCCTCCCCTGACCCCTCCCTGCCATATTTATGCATGTAGAAGTCTTTAAAATTTATGGGGATCAAATACTTTTAAAATAATCTAGAAATGTCACTGTTCTTCATGTTTCATTACTTTCAAAACAAAGGTATAAGAAACTGGAACCCTAAGGTAATGCAGTGAAATCTCAATTGCTCTAGAAATATGCATCCTATTGTATTTTCAATTTAGCTCTAAGAAATTCAGGCAATCACAAGTATCCAGGGAATTAAGAAATGGAATTCTCGTTAAAGAAGGATGAAGAAGAACTTAATTATTTCTTTACTTTCTAGCATATCCCTATTAGAAGTGTTGTTTCACCTCCCCAAAGCATCATCATTATCATATGCTCATCAACAACAAATAATAATATAATAATTACCAAGATTAATATAGATCTCACTATACATCAAATGCTGGTCTAAGTTGATATGTATGTATAAAATTTAATCTTCACAAAAGCCTTATGAAATATGTGTTACTATTAGTCCCCTTTTACATATAAGGAAATTATGTGAATACACAGTTCTAGCTGCTGAGAACAAAAAGAAGTAGTTGTGAGGCAGACTGGCCTAGATTGCTTGTATTATTCATTGATTTTGTAAATGGATGGCTGAAGTGATGGAGCTGTTAGGTGCTATGCAGGCCCAAAGGAGAAGATACTATGTTTGCAAGGGTGGTCAGGGAAGGCTACATGGATGAAGATGCCCTTAGTTTGATCATGAAACTAGGTAGATGTTATTGAGATGTATATGTGAGTTCCCAAATTGTGGCCAATCATGGGGAAATATATTAGAAGTGTTGTGATATTGGTGTTTGGAGTAGGGATGAGTGGACTAGATTTATAGGAATGGAAGATTTATATGAAACAAAAATGATGATGGTAATAATGTGTAAAATATACGTCAGTCATTAGCACAGCTGGGTGCTCATTAAAAATATTCCACCAACCAACTATGTGACCCGGTAATTTTCTCATCTGTAAAATGAAATACATTAACTAAATGACCCTAAAATTCTTCAATTGTTAACTAATTCTATGACTTTATGTTATTAAAAAATATATATTTTAATTTTCACTTTGCTGATGAAAAAAGTGAGCACCTATAGAAATTAAGTGACTTTTCAAGTGCAACACAAATGAGTAAGCAATGAGTATATCTAGAATTCAGGTTTTCTGATATCTAGCTCTCAAATGGAGAATATGGAAGAAGAGATGGTTTGGGGGACATTATTTACTATATTCATTATTCTAAAAGGTAGTTGACTAAAAATGTAAATAGATTTAATAAAAATTTTGTTAAATTTAATAAATAATTTCATATAAAACCTCTCATTTAAAAGTGATTTTGTTTTTTGTTTGTTTGTTTTTAGTAAGTGTACCATATCAACAGCTATTTTTATAATGTTTGCCCCTCCCCCAGTTTTTTTTTTTTTTCTTTCTTTCTTTAAAACATAATTTGGGCCTGGCTAGACCACTGGGATAACCAAAGCTCAGAATTTGTTATTTATCTTAAATGGCATCTCTCTCTCTTACTGTTTTTTCCATACTATGTGAAAGAAGAACCCTATTCCTCAAAGGTGATGTGGCTTGGGAGGTGTTTGAAAAAAGAAAATGAAAGAAAGGAAAGGGAAAAAAAAAAAAAAACCCAACCCGGATCCTACAATTGTTCACAGTGCGGTTCACCCATCAGAGCTGAAAATAACCCATATTTTATTTCCCTTATTTTTAGAAAACTGCTATGGACACAGGGGTGGCCGAGTGGCCAGCTGTGCCCTGAAATGCCTGAAGCCATCGCAATCAGTGCTTCACTGTCTGAGGCTCCCAAAATGAAACACTTTGAACACTCATTCAAAGGTGTGAAAGTATGAAATTGGCACAATGGTCAGCTACCGCAGCACTTCCCATATTTTTGCACTGCCTTCTGCTTCCCTTGTCTGCCCTTTTTGCTCTCTGTCCCTTGTTTCTGACAGTTCTTCAAATGTCTGCTTAAAGAGCTATGGCAGCCTGGGAGAGAGAACTGGAACTTCGTATACAGTCTTTATCTTGAAGTGAAGAAGGCTGAGGGAAAAAACAACTGCATTCAAAATCCCTGAAAAGATTGTCTTAGACAACAGATGAGATAGATCTGAGAAAGATGGTACATACATGTAGGTACATTAGTGCACAAATCACTTATTGGTTCAATGTATCTCCACCTTGACCTACCCTCTTAGATGTTCTCTATATATTCCAGTCCTATCACTCACACCCATCCTCTCAACTTGATTCAATTAGGACATTCTGCTTAGGGCTTTGTGATGGTCTCACCTGACCTTGTTTGTGTAGTAGAATCTAGCACAGTCCCTGCCATGTTGACTCCCCAGTATTTTTACCTGAATATATTGTTTCATAAAATTAAGTCCCAGCAAGTTTATATTTCACTCTGCAACTATTTTTGAAAAAGTTGCTCCAAATGAGCCTGTACATCAGAGACTCTTCTGAGACTATCATAGGAAATTCACTCTCATCTTGCTTTTACCCATTCTTCCAAGAATATACTCTGTCTTCTTTTCTAACGGTGTTCATTCAGGAATTTACTCAACACCATTCCTCCAGGACACGTCCCTCTGTTGCTAGTTCATACTCTCTAGTGTCTTTTCATGAGTAGAGATATGGTATTTTGCATCATCCTATTTTTTTTTTTAATCTCACAGAATTTCCTTTTTCCTCATAATCCACCCTCACACCTCTTCCATTTCTTGCAGTAACCAGGATTATTTAGGTTTTCTGCCTCAGGGAGGGGAGGTCAATGGAGAAAAACGGAGGACAAAAAGGTCAATTCTCAGCTTCTAAGTTTTAAAAAAAGATTTTTTAAACGCAACGTGGAAAAAGGTTTTTGAATCTCAAAACTCAATCTACACCATAAACAATAGATGTAGGAAGAAATGTTTTGACTTTTACATCTGTTCTGGACTTGATAAATATTAAATGGGCTGGAAGAAAAATGAACATCAGAGGGGAAATAAGAACTAGATGTTGGTAACTGTCCCCAAGAAGAGGCAACATTTCTATTAGACTAAAGCTACTAATTATAACGCCAAATAAATGGAACATCGATGCACATTATTTATAATACAAATGGATCCTTCCACTGTCAGAGATTCATGACCTACCTCTTGTGCTCTCTCCTTTTTCAACCTTATATCTCTTCTAAGATGCATGCGACAGCAAGCCTTGAATGATAGTTGTTTATGCATTTATTCTCTGTGCCTGATCATAAGTCAGTTGAGACAAAAGACTGTCTTATTCATCTTTGTACAATCCATGATCATTTACCATAATAGGCTCTAAGTCCATCACACCCAAATGAAATAAAATTGAATTCCTGTTCAATAGGCTGACCATTCAAAAGGTTCACCATTCAATAGGTTCAGACATGGGAATATCCTTCCTGTATGTCAACCTTGTTTTTCATATATATGTGTAGTTATGTATGTATGTATGTGTGTGTGTGTGTGTGTATATATATATATATATATATATATATATATATATACATACATATGTGTGTGTGTCTGTGTTTATAGGTGGAAGGGATAGGGCAAGGAGAAAAAAATAAATTTGTTTAATAATGTACCATTTAGGAAGCTTGAGGGTTCAAGGAGCAGAAAATATGCTTTAAATTAAAATTTAAAATAAAGTAAATTAAGTTTCTCAATAACCGTAAGTACTCAGCTCCTGTTAATTCAGTGACTCCATGTTGACATATGAACCATGTTGCTTCTGTCTTTTACATGTTTGTGTTTTTATATGTTTCTTTCTCTATATGTTGTCCTTGTCTTTGTTCTATGTACTTCATTATCACATGTGATCACCTCACACCCTGGTGTCATGTACAGGAATATAGCATGCAAAAGAAGAGGGACTATTTCTTCCTCATATCCCTTTGTAGGAGTAAAAGAACATTTCAAAGAAGCTCTCTGGTAAGACCTCCCCTTACTTCTTTATTGGCCAGAGGCAAATGCTATACTAGTCTCTGATAAAGTCACTGGGATCACCACAAATTGCTTAAATTATCAGGATTTATCTGAGTCACACTGAGGAGGGTTGAACTCTCCAGGAAAGTGGGATTTTGCCTTCAAGGAAGAAAGTGTAATGACAACAGTGTCTAATAAAAGTAACCACAACAATAGTAATGCTAATAGTAAATAACATTATTTGAGTTGCTACTCTATTCCAGACACTGTGCTGAAGAGTTAAGTATACTACTGCATTTAAAAAACATAGCAACCTTATACCAGATAAGTATATTGAAACTCAAAGAACTGAATAGATATGCCCAAGGTTACACAGATAATAAATGACAAGGAGGAGAGTAGATATTTAAAGCCATGGCTGTCCATTTCCTAAGCTATTACTATTTCCGGTGTTCCACAGGGAAGACTGTGGAAAAGCATATACTTTTGAAGCCTCAATAGAGATTTACTTCACAAAATCATTCAGCTGTTTGCTGGAGCCACCGAAGCCACTTTTCAAAACATGTAATAGGCTTATCTAAACATAGTACTTGCTGATTGTAAATTTTCTTGTAATAGGAATATAAAGGCTGCTTTCAAGTCTCTCTCCCAGCCTACCAATTAATGTTCTGTTTTAGGGTCTCTCGAAATCTGGATGTCTTTGTCAATTAAACTGAGTTAGAGAGGCTAGAAAACTGGACATAGTGGATGATTCAGTCAATCTAATGCATGAACTTGTGAAATTTGACCATGACTCATTTCTTCTCCTTAAAGACAAATATTACCATTAAGGGACAGCAATGCTGTATTCAGATAGTTCTTTGCAAATTACCGAAGGCAGCTTCCACTAAATTACCCATCACTGGAACTTCAAATCAGAGCTCAGATTTCATTTGAAGAGGAAACAATCATTGTATGTAGGTGTTATCTTTTTAATGGCCAAACTCATATGGCTTCATAAAGTGTGTGAGAGTTTCAAGCTGATGTTTCCTCCATACCCCTCCCTGCAGATCCAGATGCCTCGCTTTCTACTGTTCCATGCTTTCTATTTAATAGCTGAGAACAGACTTTCACTCAACATTGCCATCCTGACGTCTTCTCCCTCAAAGCACCCTAGCAATTCCAGAATTTTGTGTAAAAACACAAGGCAATTCTTGGCTCTAGACTGACACGCGGTTGTATGACTGTTTAAGGTGTGGATGCTAGTGCATATCTCAACCCCAAGAGCATGGAGGGGAGGGGCCAAAAGGCAATTCCCTTACAGTTATTACCAACTATATCCTGGAAAATGACCTGGCCCACAATAGGTACTCTGCAGAAATATTTTCTCATTTGTATTAATCTAATTCCTACTTAATTCAACAGTCCTCATTCTTTTCTTGGAATACATTATGAGGCAGACAATGCATCAGTTTGGGAAGGGAGGGTGTGATGGGTGGGTTGGACACATTCAATACTACTAGATGACCAATGGCCTAGAAGTGGAAATGATTAAACACTTACCAATCACTTCTGTAGAACAAAATTGTGCCCACTCGTCTGATTTCCTGACTCCTTTTTACCTTTTCTTGTCTTACTTAATTTTAGCCCAATGACAGATGTAGCTCCTATTAAAAAGAGAAACTAATAAAGATTCTTAAAATACAAGGAAAACTACCAAAATATCCACATAATTTAATGAACTAAAATATTAAAAGATGCAAGTGATGAATATATCCATCAGCTACTGGATGCATTGATGAGATAAAAAAATTCAACATATTCACTTGCCTACATTTACTCTTTTTTGTGGTTCTGTGGCCTCAAGCTGCTTACTGCAAATTAGATTTTGCCTTAGTATGCTAATGTTGAATAAGGGAATTGGGCTGTAAATAATTAAGTTGTGAGAAGTACAAAACTAAAGCAATCTACTAATGCAATATGAACATCCCTTGATTATATTTGCAGAATGAATTTACCTGCTTTAAATGGTAAATTAGAATTGAAAAGTAAATTGAAATTTAGAAGAAAATATAATAATAAACCACCAACGACCTTTTTTTTTTCCTTTTGCTGTTTCAGATGCCAGAGGGTACACTCTGTCATACTACTCACAAAATGAAACATTATAATTGCTGGGCCACAAGAGGTGTGTCTTGATTGACTTTTACCACCATTACCCATTCTCACTCCTCTTTGTACCCTCACCAGAGGCGAAATGCAGCAATTCCATTGCAGTTAATGGACATTGTTTTGTTTGTAATTGTTCTTGTATAATTGTGTACTAATGCTTCATTTCATGAAATTTTAAATTGTGGAAAAGGTATTGTGGAATATTTAGATATTCATTCCTTCAGTTTTTCATTTGGTGGCCTTCTTGGCAAAGCCAGAAAGAGTCTCTGGATCAATATCTGGATCAATATCTCTTCCTTTTGCAATCCTTTGATGGAAATTCACATGGATATGCAATGTCTCATTCATTGTGCCAATGAGGAGTTTTATGAGAAATGTTCCACGTCCCAGGAAAAGGATTTGGAAAAAATAAAGAGCACAACCTTTTATCAAAATAAGATCCCTAGACATAAAATGAAGCAGAAGGTCAATCCAAGCATGAAGACCACAGAAGGCATCTGACAGGATCAGGAATTCCATTCTCAAATCCAGGACACTGTAGCATAAGGTTTAACTGGGCCTGAGGAATAATATGGGTGTTCATAGGTTAGGTCTTTGTCTACTAATTTTCAGGTTTACCTTACAGTGATAATGGCTCTTCCGTCTTGAAGACTATCCAACAGGGCCCCCTGAGGCTCCTGACTCTTACCCTCCAAGGGTTGAGACTGCAGGTGGGAAGATTGATAGGGTTAGCTATGAGGTGGGCAATGGAGCTGGGGAAAGCAGGGGCATTGAAGAAAAGAGAGCTAAAAACAAACAGAAAATCACACAATGCATGGGTATCAGAGACCAGCTCTTGGGAAGACAAGTTGGTCCTCCTCTAGTGGGCATATGAATATATATACACTGAACATCCCTTACTGTGAGAAGGTTAAGGGAGGGGACAGCATAGTGAAAAACAACCAAATAAATAAAAGTCGGGCTTCCCTGGTGGCACAGTGGTTGAGAGTCCGCCTGCTGATGCAGGGGACGTGGGTTTGTGCCCCGGTCCCGGAAGATCCCACATGTCGCGGAGCGGCTGGGCCCGTGAGCCATGGCCGCTGAGCCTGCGCGTGCGGAGCCTGTGCTCCGCAATGGGAGAGGCCACAACAGTGAGAAGCCTGCGTACCGCAAAAAAATAAATAAATAAAATCAACAAAATAAAGAGTCATAAATATTTTCTGAGTTTCTTATATTCTCCACACTATTGTTTCCTTGAAAAATTGAATTATGATTCTTGAAAATCACAATCTTATTGTATTTCTCCATGGCCTTGCCTCAATGGATGATGAATCATTAAGTAGCACATCACAAAAAAAAAGCTCCTTTGCCGTCACAGCCCATTTTCATCCTGCTCACTGCAATTAAGCCCTTATTTTTCTTCCCAATTGATCTCATTAGCACAGATTCAGAAAATAACAACACAAAGTTTCACATTTGCATATAAAGACTTAAAAATGTACCTTTCCTGATGTGGAAATAGGAATTTGTGAGTGGGAAGAATATGATTCATGAAATTAGAAGGCCTGGATTTCAGGGCCATCCCTGCCGCTCTGGTTTGGTTTGGTTTCTTTAACTTGAACAACTGGATTGCCTTGTCCACTTCTGCAAAATGGAGTTAATATTAACCAGGTCACAGTGTTGCAAGAGTAAAATAAAATACATGAACATTCTCCTAGTATCTGAACCACACAGTTGCACACACAGTGCTTACATATACCATTCATGTGATGTTTTGAAGATTCCTCTAGTGGCAAATACTCAGAGTGTCTCCTGCATCTCTTTGGTGTGCTCACTATCAGTTCTCAGTCAGTACTAAGTTTTATGATTTCAGACTCAGCTAGTTCCATGATCCAAAAGGACATCACATAGCCCTGTACTACTAAGAAGGCAGCCTCCCAGAAGTCACCTTAATCTCTCTTCTACCCCTGGAAGCTCAAACTCAACAACTCCAAGTTACTCTCACTGAATCTCCACCTCTAACATAATACGCCTCTGCTGAAAAAACTTCCATTACTTCCTACTTTCTATAGCTTAAGGTTCAGACAGAGATCTCAGTCCTTCCATGAAATTATCTCAAATACCCCACACACATATTATTTTATTCAACTCTGACTTCATATTTGTACAACTCCTGTGATGCTATCACACTTCCTTCTTTACTCTAGCTGTGTCTTCCTATGTAGTTTTCTTGGGGAGCTAGAAGGGAAGAAGAGCGTTTGTGTCTTTCTCTCATGCATCTCGACAGCACCTACTCTATTGCTCTGCCAAAAAAAAGTCCTTTCCCATTTTTATTGATGTTAATATTAATGATAATTTCATGGAAATCTGAAACTACACCTAGTTCTGTGCACCTGTCTCAGGTGCTTAATTAATCCTATGATATCACTGAATGAATCATTTAGGTAGATTGCCCATAGAGCAAACACAGATCATTTTCTTTTACTTCCAAACATAGGTTTGTAGGTACTTTACATTTATTTCAGAGAGAGACAGAGATAGAAAAAGATATAGATGTATATATAATGATACATGTATGTATATATGTATATATATATATATATACAGAGAGAGAGAGAGAGAGAGAGAGAGAGAGAGAAAGGCAGACACAAAGAAACAGACAGAAAGAAAGAGAGAGGAGAGAGAGAGAGACTATACCTTAACAAAGTTTCCTGCTGTGCTGGCCTTATCATCTGTAAAGTGAAGGGATACCATTTCAGCTAATAAAGGTTTTTCTTTTTTAATTTAGTGTCATCGTTACCAGCTTATACTCTGTAAGACTTTCTTATTCACAACGAAATGAGGGAAACAGGTAACCAATGATCTCTCAAACCCACATACATCGATGCCTAAAATTTTCCACCCTGGAATCAGCAAAATGGTCTGAATATATAACCCGAAAAGGTCAAATTGCCCAAGAATATAATTGGACCCACCATCACATTGTAATTAAAGCCACAGAAGGTTCTCACATGCTACCTTTCTGTCTCTCAAATGCAGAGAGAAACACAAGCTTCACAGACCACAGGAAAATGCACTGATTAATTACACAGTGATGTGATATTATTCCTGCCAGGATAGTCCCTCTGAAATGTCAGAAGGATTAGAAGTGCCACATCTTCCTCCCAGACTCTAATCTTAAAGGGCCCTAGGATGAAAACACAGCAATTACTTTCATAGACTGTGTCAATTTTACAATAAAAAAAAGAGCGTTCCCAACAGCAAATAATTATAGCACTGCTTAATGATTGATTTAACATAGAAAACCCATCTAATTCCTTTTGTCATTACAATCTACAGTACTAACAATCTAACAATGCTGCCTTCATGGATAGACATTACATTAGCATTAAGAATAGTGCTAATACAACACGCAGTTTATCTTGTTATACTGTGAGTCGGCACTGCCACCCTATACACAATTATTAGTGTAGCACACCTTCTGAATGAAACCGACCAGATGAGAATTTGCTTTTCAGCATCTGTGCTAATGTAAAAGAGTATTGTAACCTAAAGCCGTCTCCTGCATATTTCATACAGCAGGAGACAATGTGTTCTCTGTTTTCCTAGGATTCCAAAGTCTGAAAAAAGCATGAGCTCCAGCAAATAGGTTCATGATGATTCTAAATGGATCCCTATGTGGATGATATGCAAATGCAACTCTTACAAAAGATTACCTATGGAAATCTAGCTAGTCTACAAGTTAATAAGCACACTATAGTCTAAAAAAAACCACAACAAACAAAACAATCTTAGGAGCTCTGAGACTTTCTTGTGCTGAGCAATAGTTGACAATAAGATCATTTCAGAACACTTAGAATAAAATTAGGAAAAATAAAGAGAAGAGAATATGGAAAGTTAGCTTTCTTTATGATATTTCACAGGAAATTATATGGGTGATTAAGGAGTTTCCAAACCCCTTTTCTGTCACTATTTCAGGGAATAGCTTCACGTACACTCAGCTACCTAAAGATTTGATTCAATCAGTGGCATTATTGATTCATCTACTCCAGAAACTACAAATATTTCCTGAAGGCCTACTTGTGCTAGGTGATGGACAAAGACAGACACAAGAAACAGGCTTCCTGTTTGACAAGACAGCAATGGTGAGTGGGCACGTGTCCAGTGGGCACTGATACACACATCATTGTGTTGGCTCTGCAAGAAATATCTCAACTTGGAACATACAAGAAGATGTGGAGTTCCAGGTTTCATTTTGTCAAGTAGAGGCTCAGTTTCTCAGTTGGTAGAAAGATGAGTGTTCATGTAGAATGTTTAGGTAGCCAGACTATCTACATTTAAATCCAGGCTTATCCACCTATTAGATGTGTCTCATTCCACAAGTGAGCTATCTCTTTATACCTCATTTACCCATGTGTAAAATGGGGATAACTATTGAGCTCCCAAATGGGCTGTTTATGAAATATAAGTGAGTTAGTTCACGGAAAGACCTTAGACAAGTGTCTAGCACACTCAGTACTCACTACTATTCCTATCACCCTTGGTAAGTCTAATCTGGTAGTGATTTAGTGTACTTGAATCTATTTACTCTGACTTTATTTAGCAAGAGTCTCTGACTTTCAGTATATCAATTCTTTATCTTTCCTTTGAGAAGAGAATGAATAGATGTATAAATGTATTTACTGATTCCTAGACTTACAACTTTTATTGAAAGTATATAATTCAGAATTCTCTTTTCCATTTTGTGTTTCAGTGAAAATAGTTTGTGATAGTCTGTTCCTAATAAATTGATAGTCTCTGGATGTATTCAGATTTGGATCTCTTGAATATGGAACATGAATACAGACCTATCAAGTCATGACCACTGAAAAAGAGTGACTCAGTTTTCAACCAAATCTCTTAGTGCTACTCTCAAATTACAATCTCTCCTTTAGTATTGTTAATAAAAGTAGAAATAATAACTTATGTTTAAGTATGTGGGCTCATTGAGGTAGGGCCTTCCTCCCCTGTCTCAGGGGGAACTCCTTGGTAGCTTGGGGAGGTATTACTGATGGAATCTGGAAATCAAACCCTCCTCAGGCTGCCTTATGTTAAGCAGTTATCTCAGACTGCAGAAATCCACATGGGTTTATCTTCTTTATTTTATCTGCCTGTCTGTCTATCTGTCTCTTTCTCTTTCCTTCTTTCAATTTCTCTTTCTTTTTCACATGAACATTTTTTCTGAATCAACACAATCTCCTCCTGAGAAATTTCATATCTTCTCACAGGGGAGGAGGGAGCTAGTCCTTAGGTATCTCTCTGTATCTTAAAAACTTGGTCTCGAATTTTTGTAAAAAACTAATGGAGCAATTTGGAAGACGGTGGAATTAGGCTCTGTATCCTCGAGATTCTTATGCAGGAGAGTGGAGTAGGTGTTACAATGTCAGTTTTGTCTCTACATAAGAAAAATCAATGGGTTATTTAATTTACTCAAGATGTAAGCATTGCTTTTTTTCCTCAGAATATATTATATTTGATTTAAATATAGTCACCTATTAACATAATTTTTCTATTGCCCCTTTCAATAAATTAAGAAAGATAAGAAAAGAAAAGAACTCCATGATATGGAGAATTTGACTCTTTGTGTCTTTAAAGCTAGTTTTATTTTCCCTCTATGAGTGGTGATGCCACTTTGATTACCTTATATTATTTAGAAACCAAAATTCTCTCATTTCCTTGAAGAAAACTAGGAGTACAATTCCCAGTTCATGCTATTATTCTTTCTACATTGAAATTTGTAATGTAATTTCACACATATAATTATATTGTAATACTTACCTCAATCCTGTAACAGAGTTTGGACAGGGCTAGTTACTGTCATTTTATGGAACCTACTTCCCATTTCCACCTTCACCATCTTAGTTGGATTATTTTGAAAAGTGTTGTATTAGATTTTAGGCCAGATAGAACTAGAATAGCGACCAAGGGAGTTTTCTGATTGGTAACCTTCTCTTCCCTCTATGCACATATGCTGTGTCAACCCTGTGAGACACAGCTATCAACTAACGATGTGGATTGTGGGATTATGTGGAGATTTTCAGAATGAACTATGCACTTGTGCCTGTTTCTGGTCTAGAACAATTCTGTTGTTAAGATGGGGGTAATAATCTGACTGTCTAGAGTATTACCTTACCATGTGATTTTTCTTTCCTCTCTAATCTAATACTCTAACTGGAGTATTAGTTTCCAAGTTTGGCCATCTGTACTTGATCCCAAGTCTATGTAAACAAAGGTGACTTTCTTTGTCTCTCCCCTCCCACCATCCAAATAAGCTAGTTACTTTCCCATCTGTTTATTCAGATGACAAGATGAGATAATGCACTGACAACCCTTTGAGAGAGTAAAGGTGCTACATGTATCATTATCAACAATTATTATTAATAATACCATCATTATGTCACTTCAGATCACTGAGGTAAAGGCAAAGTGAGCACAAAGTCAACTTCAGAGAAGATTCTGATAAGATAAATGCAGGATTTCAATGGGAAAAGTAACAAATCTAAGGAGATCTTCTACAATATGACTCTGACCTCTTATAAATGTACCTCTTGCTCACCTCAACCATGAATTCTCCAGCGAGGCAATTCTCCAAGTCTATCTCACTGATTGATTTCCCCATGTGTGACCTGCTTCCTTGGTTCTGTTCACCTGGAAAGCCCTCCTCATCCTCTTACCAGTTAACCAAGTGATACCCATCTTTCAAGACCCAGTATACACATCCACTTTCATTCTTGAAGACTTGCACTGCATCTCTTCTTATTGCTACCACTACAGTTTCTAACACACTGCCTGGAGCATGGAATTATAACACATTCTCCTCAAATAGATGAAGAAAAACCTAGTTTCCAAGGCTCTTGGTATCTTGGAGTACATGAAGAACTTATTTTTCATACTGTCCATTTAATGATTAATTTAGTTATTTTATTATGTTCAAGTCTTCTTTCCTGAACTATAGTATGTGCATTAATTCATCAAGATATGAAAATATGGATGTTGTTCTGAGACGTTCCAGGATTTTTTATTGAAAATCTTTGCCTAAAATGTTCAAGGATGGAATTTCATAGATTGCTAGTTTTTTTTTTTTAATTCCCTACTTCAATTTAAAGTTAGTATAAATTAAAGATTAAGTATTTCCAGAGGAATTGAGGAATAGTAGTGTGTATGTATGTGTGTGTGTGTGTGCTTATGTATGACTTGAAGACTAGTCCCTTAGATACCATCTGTATGCCTAAGTTGCTCATTTCTTCAATTTATTCTTGTGATAGGAAATGTCTAAGTAATATTTGATTCTTTCTGTGCTTTGTCAATCACTCCATTTCACTTATAAAGCAGCCAAAACTTTCAGGAGAGTTAGGCTGTAGTTGTATACAGATTTGATTATTTCAAAAACTTCAATCTAGTCGGAACATACTTTAGCTGTATTTCTCAGACATAACACTCTGCATACAGGCTAAGCATAGAGGTGCAAAATCATGAGGTTTTATATCTCAGCATGGCCAGAAGGCTTGGCTTGGAATTTTTCCTGAAGTTGCTACTACTTCCTGTTTCACACAGCAACTTGGGTATTTGGCTCTTGACAGCACAATTGTATTTTTGCTGAATTTTATGCTTCAGGAGGGACACTAAGTAGTACATATTCCCCTGGGCTGAACCCTTCTACAGACTCAAATTTACTGTAAACTTTAGGAACATGGGAACCCCATAACAAAACTTGTAATCAATTCTACTTTTTCTGTCAGTACATGGCCATATACATTTTGGTAATGAATTATCCTTAAAAGATGCTAATATCAACAAGAATTTCTGTGATGAGAAGCACAAAGTCATTTCAATGAAAAGGGAGAGAGAATAGGAGAAGAGAGGGAGGAAACAAAGGAAGCTTTCAGTCAGGACCACGCCCAACTATGGGAAGAGAACTATTTCCTAAGAGGACTGAATTCCAAGGTGTGCCCACTGTCAGATCCCAAGGCAAATGTGGCCCACGACCAACAAAATGTCATTTTGATTTGTTTTTGTGTTTATAATGGACTGTGTGTACTAAAATGAGGCGCTCCCACTCTTCACTCCATCCCCTGCCTTTTATATTTTGAGAAACACATTTACATCACTTGGCTGGCCCTGTTGGTTGAGGCTTGTACTCCAGTAACCTGTTAGGGATGGAAGTGAAATGGGAAATCTGAAGGTGGTTCAGTACAAAGAGTCTAAGCATAGTCTCCAAGTTCTTGTCCCAGGTTTCTATTAATTGAGTCAATTTAGGTTAAACTCCTCGAGCTTTACTTTCTTCTTCTGATACACAGTATGTATTTAATAAATGTCTAGGATTGAGTTACTATCCCATCTGGCAAAGAGAGAGTCTGGGGCCTGCCTGACTCATATGGATCTCTCTTCATACACTAAATACACGGGCTTCCTAGGTTAGGTCCAGTTATGTTACCTCTTAGTTGACAACGTTTTTCTGTGAATCAATAGGAGAAAGGATTAAGACTGCTCTTTGAGGTCACTGCTATGGGGCTAACTTGAACGGTGTCCATATGTTTCAATTAGAGATAGTCATCAAATTCAGGGTAACTAAGTTTCTTTTTTACAGTTAACTGTCTTAGCCAGTGGAAATAGATGAAGGTGCTCATTACTTTAATCAAAGGCCAGCTAAGAACAATTTTCTCTTATCTTTAATATCTCAATGTGTTTTAAGTAAAGCAAATTTTGCATGAGAACAAACAGTTAACATGAAAATTGTAACTGGCAAAGGTGCTATGAAACCATCCGATCTATTCATCTCCACAGCGATCTCTTTCAAAAGTGCTTATCTCTGCTGCTACTATTACAATTGCAGAACATGACAGCAGCTGCCAATCAGAGATAAAACCCAAGGTTTCAGAGGCAGCTGGAATAACACAGCTTATAGTGTCACGGTCTCTATCCACTTTCCCCTGGCCTAGTGTCAGCCAGCTCTAGAAAACATTGCGAGCAGAGAAAATTATGTTTGCTTTTGGTTTCTCTTTCCATTCTTTCATATTCCTCAATACCACCTTTCAGCCCCTAGCTCCCTTCTTCCCAGTGATCATAGATTCAGTTTCCTCCTCTCCATCAGAATCCACATCCTTGCTATTACACACAGGATAGTATCTGCATTTTAAGTATCACAGGTAGTGTTTTGAATGCTATATGCTTACTCCTTATTTGCACTGGATATTTTCCATTCATCCTTCTTATCTACTCTCTTTCACTTTTCTCTGTCCAGGGCTCCCTTGCCTACTGGTTTCTAGTGGGTTATACCAGTGGGAGGCACCAGCAAAAGATCAGCGCGTAAAAAAAAAGAGGACGGGATGTCTGTTTGTTCCCTGGCTCCCTTCTTGCTGTGTTACTAGCTGGCAATAGTTCCATCCTTGTACCGAAGGCCATGACCCCTTAAACAGCAGTCCCCTTTCTTTCCCAGTTTTAATAATTTCTCCCCTTCCTAGACCCTGCAGATCTGAGGGTGGTGTGGCTTCTGCTGTTACTTATCCTGTGATAGTCAATGCCTTGTTGACTGTCATTAATCTATTCTACACATTTATTAACAGTGTCTTCATTGAAACAGCTTTCCAGTACACTTTTTAGGATTGTCATGTTCTTCCTGCCAAGATAATGACACATATAACTTCACATCTCTTAACTGGTTCTGAATTTGGATGGGGTGAAAATTCGTGTATGCTAGGCTCTCTTGAATACCAGAAATTGGTGCCTCCTTTTTATTCAGTTCTTTGCACAAATGTCGCTTCCTCTTGAGGAGGCATCTCTGACCACCCTCACCAGTTCTTATCTACTCACCCTGCTGTGGTTTCCTTGTAGCACTTACTATCAACTGTCTCCCACTAGCAGACACAACACAAGAGGGCAATTCTGTGTCCGCTTGCTGTTCATCTTCAGTGTCTGAAAAAAGATCCAGAATACAGTAAGCACTTAATTATGAACTTCTGGTGCTTCCTTCTTCCACAAGTAATATTTACTCCCTTGAAAATCACCCTTTTCAAGAGAAGCAAGCATTGTCTAAGTGGGGCAGTGCCATGCTCCCTGGCCGTGCTGGGTAAAAGCTGGTGTCCTAGCATCCCAGCTCCATGTATACAACTCCCAGACCTGGGACTGTCACTTCCTATAAATGCTAAAACCTTAATCTCCACAATTCTGAAGAAAATCAGTTTTCCATTAATTCACCTTGAATTGACTCTTCAAAATTAATGTGAGTGTAAAATGGGAAAGAAAAAACAATTCAAATATATTTCAAAAAGTAAGGTCGGAAGTGGCAGTGTTTCACATGTAGTCACCTTTACTGAGACTGGTTCACTCTCCCCTGTCCCCAAATCCTCTTACATTGTCATATGTATCACCAGAGCTACCCATTTGCCTTCATTGTCTCCTCTTCTGCCTCTGACTCCTCCCCCACCCTTGCCCCTCTTGACCCACCTTCTACTCTCATAAATGTGATTCTTCCTTTGCCTGTCGTAAGCTGTGTGAGGCTAATGGTAGGTCTCCTACGTTTTATTTCCTTCTGGCTTTTTCTTATATTTCCTATGCAGTCAGAGAAAGAACAGTAAAGTCTGTAATTTGAGAACAATATCCTCAAGGTAAGCAGGGACACGTCTAAATAATAGCCCTGTGAGTGACCAGAGGCAGTGTTCTGTGTATTGATGAGTCCCATGTATTTTTAACCAGAAGACATCAGGTCTATAATCACATTTTTCTAGGGGCTGTACTCAGCTCCGTGCCAGCCACACTAAAAAGCTCATAAATAACTTGGATCAGAGGAAATTGGAAAATGATGACTACAAAAATACAAAGAAAATTTTTATGTTTTCCAAAACCCAGATGGCATTGACAGTTATTTTCTCCTTGGCCATAAGCGAGCTATTAGAACTTTCTGATGGAAGTAAGAGTCGTCAGATTTGGGTAGGGCAAGTCCTTACATAGCAGACCAAAGTGATGCAATTTCTTTTTGCCTCTCCTTTATTTCTTTTTTGCAGTACACGGCCTCTCACTGTTGTGGCCTCTCCCGTTGCGGAGCACAGGCTCCGGACACGCAGGCTCAGCGGCCATGGCTCACGGGCCCAGGCGCTCCGCGGCATGTGGGATCTTCCCGGATCGGGGCACGAACCCGTGTCCCCTGCATCGGCAGGCGGACTCTCAACCACTGCGCCACCAGGGAAGCCCTATCTCATTTTTTAATTCTCCTCTTATAAGCCAACATTTTTCTCCCCCACCCTTCAGTTCTTTGATGCTAAGTTCTCTTGGCCTGCAGGAAGGCTCTGTCCATGGACTTCACCCTGGCATACCTGGGTGGCATCCAGAAGTGTTGAAGTATTCAAAGTAAATTCTCTTTCCTGATTCCACCAGCAATGCACTAATTGCTTCCCTGGTATTTAACAAACAGGTGATCAGGTGAATTCTCAGTGACTGATCAGGTGAATTCTCAGTGACCAATAGTCACTGATTACAGTGACTAATGGATGTCCTGCGTCAGCCTACAAAGGTTAATGATTTAAAAGTCAGCCTAGTAAAACAAATACATCTCTAATTCACATTTCATGAAGGTAGAAAGAGTGAAATGTATGCTTTTAGGAAGAAGGAAATGTTCCCATGAGGGAGTGTATTTGACATCATGAAGGCAGGCACCTATTTCCCTCCATGTGCTGGAGGGATGATGTTACAATGTGCATGTAAAAAATGATGAACAGTCCCAGTGGATGGAATTCCTGATTTGGTGGAGGTTGAAGAATTCAGAAATATATTCCTTAAAATGGAGAAACGAGCCATTTTGAAAACAAACCAACAGATATGGGCTCTGGAACCCTTAGCCGGATCATGTTTTCTCTCCCTCACCTCACCCCACACTAACTTTGTCATTGCAAGCATCCTGGCCAATGGCTACAAATGACAGAACCATCTTATCATGTGGTTTCAAATATTTTGAAAACAACATTAGGGCAGTCCTTTGAATAGAGATTCTTTTTTTCTTTCTCATAGATTTATAGGAGCTCCATGAATATTTAGCATATTAACCTGTTTGTCATCTGTGTTTTTCCTAAACTGATATTTGTATTTTGCTGTCATTTATGGTATATTGGAATACACAAAAATTTTAGTTGTTATTTAGTGCAATGTGTTATTCTTCTTCCTTATAGTTTTGGGTTCACTTTCTGTATCAAAGAGTTTTAATCCATCTAGATATTATTTTTATAATGACCTTCTCTCTATTAAAATTTGGAATTATTTAAGTTGTTAAGTACTTTTGTGAGACTTTCCTTTTCTACTTTGTAGTATTCACCTCTTTTAGTAGCTGTTACCAGACCAAATGTGTGCTGAGAATGAGATGAATTAATAAAGGAAGGAATGAATGCACTACTGAAAACATGGTAGGGGATCCATGGAGACGTAGGGACTAAAACCAGGACACTGACATTTATCTGTGGTAATTTTTTTAAGATATATGATGAAAAGTTTGATAGTTTCCTCTGTTAAGAACACTATACTTTCTTTGTTCCAGAAAAAAAGCTAAAAAGCCAGATAACCTCAGTCAAAATTGTTTCTTTAAATTTTGAAACAAAATGGGTGCAGTCATGTGTGACTAAACCTGAGCGATATTCTCAGGATTAAACATATTCATTAATATTGGGAAAAAGGCTTCCTTGCCATAAGAATGAATTAGTGCCCCATCTTGAGATGTAGAGCCTGCCTTCTGTAATATGCCTTTTATATAATCTAACGCTGCTCAAAGCTGGGGCGAGGCTATGATTTCTGAACAACCACATTCTCGAATCACACTGAAAAACTTAAAACTGCTTTCAAGTAGTGATTAAAAATAAATCAATCTTAGATACTGGATCCATTAGTAAAACTTAAATACCAACAGAATATGTTATAATTTGGTGACCCCTCCCCCCAGAAAAAGAAAAACTCAAAAAACAAAAACTTCAATCTCCAGCCCCCCAAGCTTTTTAAGGTGTTTGGAATTCCACTATTAAAATACAGTATTTGGGGGTCCAAGAACTGAAATCCTTTTAACTTCCCTTGAATGATGCCACATTTTAAACCAGTATCATTTAATAAAAATAATGATGATAGCTAACATTTATTGAGGGCTTAAGATGTGCAAGAAAACTCTACTAAGCATTAGCATTGTCTCCTTTAATCCTTACAATAGCCGAACGAGGTAGGTAATACTATCATCCTATTTTATAGATAAGGAAATGGAAATTTTCTTCTTGTGGTTCAGTAACTGCCCAGTGTCACAGCTGGAGTGTGATGGAGCAAGGACTCTGTCCTGACGTTTTACTCACTTAAATGCCTATGTTGGTATAACCAAGAGTTCATTCTGTGGGCATAGTATAGTGGGCACTGTTTAACACCTGCTCAACATGGGCCAACTGTGAAAGCAGAGGCTGAAGAGAGGTCATAGCCAGGAAGTGGAGCCAGATGAAAGACTCTGGGCAGTTCCAGGTCCAGAAATGGAAGAGATGGGGATACAAAACATGGTTTCTACCATCTGGTTGGTTTTATTCCGATAGCCTTAGCAGGTCCAGCAGAATCTCCAGAAGGTATGTCTCATCTATAGCTGTCTCTTGCACATATTACTTTTCATCTCCTTAAATACTCAGGATTTTCTCTGCAGCTCTTTGTTCTGCCCACAGGAGACAATGGGTGTTCATTAGTGGAAACTGCACTTTTTCTTCCTCCTGTTTTTGGTTTTAAATTTGAGTCATGGTGACGACCTCAGAGCCTTTCCAGCTTGGAGAATGTTCTAGGCTGTGCAAAGCAACTTTTCTGTCAAGCAAGATGGCACTGGTTATGTATCAAAGTATCAGTGACTTCAGACCTCAGGAGCCACAAAGAGATTAGAATGTAGCCAAATGGGTTTAGTTGATTTGCCCTCAGAAATTTTAGAAAAATAGCTAAAAAATAATTTTGGGAAAAAATAGTTAACGAAGTTCATTTTCATAGCATTTTCTCTCCTCGTCTCTGTGGATAAAGCAACTTGCATGCTTATTTTCTCCTTCATTGCAGAATGAGGTGGAGGTGGGGGTCCTGCAGGGTGGAGGCTGGTGTTTTCCAGGCTGGACTTGGGCAAGACCCACAGACCTGTCCCTGATCCCGGTGCAGCTGTGCAGCTGGTATTTCCTGAGAGGACACAGCTCCTGGCCAAGCACACCAGAACCTGGCCTCAAGATTTATATTAAGTGCCAATTATTTTGTTGGTAGTGGTAAAATAACTCCTAGGTTTTCTATGGGCTTGACAAGTTTACAGAAGGAGGTATCAGCAAGGACTTGAAGGTCATCTTAAAAAATTTCCTGATGGAGCAAAAAGAATCCTTCATAACTGATTGTTAGAGAGAGAGAAGGGGGAGGCATTGCAACAAAGGAAACCTCTGACCTCACAGGGATAGGAAGGGATGAAGAAGTTGAGTACCAGAGAGTCCTGGGCACTCAAACTCCCACATTGAGGGGGTCAGTCTAGAGTATAGGTATAATTGGGGCTAGGTCCTGAGAGCAAAGTTTGTGTCACCCTCTACTACTTGGTACAGTGTATGGAAGTTTTGTCTTATTGCTTTTGTTCAGGTGTGGAGTAATATAGAAAAACAAGGAAAGAGTTTGCCTATGACTTGATTTATGTGCTGTCTGCATCCAAAACATGGCCCAGATTAGTTGGCAGTTAAGAGCATATCCTATAGTCCAAATACATTCTTTTGTTTGCACAGAGAAACAGAAGCTTGAAATGACTCATTAAAATAGCTCAGGGATTCAGGAGCCCTAAACAACTCCCACCAAACAACAATTTGATGGGTTAAGGGTAAATGAATCTACGATGAATAGATTATATTGCCCCTAAAGAAGATGCAAGTTTACAGAAGTTCACTGGGCAGTGATGTTTTGGGGCACCCCTAAGCCTTGGAATCAGGATATTTAGAAATAAAAAGCTTATCTAAGTGTCTGCAGCAGCCATGCAAAGAAGTACTTCTTTTGTTTGGAGGGCCTTGGATGTGAAGACTGGAGTCTGTTTATTATATTTTGCTATTTGCCATGTCTATCCAATGACCCAATTGCTCCATTTCATGCCATTTAATCTCAGACCAAATGCCGTTAACTATCTGAGAATGACTTCTGATTTTTCCACAGTTTCCAATTGAAACTATAATAGCTCCTTATTCTAAGTCTCTGACCAGGTACTGTGAGAAATCACCAGGCTTCATTGTGGGAGAGAGAATTGAGGGAAGGGCTGAAGCAGTGAAACTTAGAAACTTCCATCAATGAAAAGAGATGATAAAAATGAGCAGTAATGGGAACAACATAAAGTGCATTAAAAAAGAAACAGTGGTCATTGCAATTCAATAGCCAAACCCATAGAAAAAAAGGAGAATAACAAAAAGCTTATCTTCAGTGTTCAGAGAGAGTTTCTTTATGGCTTTGTAGATGACTTCTCCCTTAGAGCATTCCAACACACAACAAAGCCCAAATTCAGGAATATGTGTGTGCTGGGCTCTACTGTAAAGGGACTGACTTTTATTTTAGGGAAATGAAGTTACTGCTGATAACGTAAAAGAAGATTTTATGATTTCTATTTGCTCTGAGTGACTTTAAAACTACATCAGGAAATTAAACAGTCAAACAAAATAAAAAGGGCCATCAGGTTTTTTGTGTTTTGTTTTGTTTTTTATTTTTTTTCATTTGAAGAGGAATTTATGGTTTTACAAACAATAGGAAGGTCACAGGTCCAAAGCAATTGGAAACCAAGGATGCAGTTTTCAGAGAGTAATATATAATATCAACAATTTAGCATGGTCCTCTGTACAAATCTCAAGATGAGTGTTGTTATTTGTTACTGGCTCCTGCATGTGGGTCCATTCACCCACATAGGGATAAGAAAGGTTGAGTGGTGCGCTGGACCTCCTGACTCTTGTCTTGTTCTAAATAAACATCTGCTTGATACTCAGGATCAGCTATGGAATCTTACTTTCCCAAAGCTGCCAAAACTCCTTTTTCTTATTTCTGGCTTAGATGCAGTAGGCCACTGCATTAAAGGTAAGATCTGGTTGTCCCTCCTCCTCTTCCCTCCTCATAGTCAGCTCAGTGGTCCCCCAGTGATTAGCTTGACCTCTTACAGCTTGAGATTCTACCCAAAATAGGACTTGACTGGCTACATAGAGATACAACTGTCTTCCTACCCCAATTCTTAGTGACATTAGAACACAAAGAATATGAGTAGCTGAATAATTTCCTTACTTTACCCAAAAGTGACAGGGTCATCTATGGTCAACTCAGGTAGAGGTGAGTCCTAAGGTATGTCTAACCATATATGTAAGTTTTCCACTTCATACACTAGAGACCTCAGCCATTGCAACTCTTCTTTGCCATGGAGCTCCCAGTAATTCTGAAGCTCCCAAGGTGTTCATGGATAGAATTAAGTTTCAAAAATAACAGATTTCCTTGGTAATTCTATACATTTATTTCAGGCATTTTGAGGCATTATTTTGAGAAGAGGTCACAGACTGCCAGAGGATGAATGTTGAGACTCGACATGGGCCTTCCTGGTTTGGGGTCTGCTGGACAGCTTTTCCATGGAAGCTGCTGCATGAGGTCATGCAGTGCAAGGTGTAGGGGACTTTGCTTCTGCCCCAGTGAAGCTGATGAATCCCTGTGTTGGAAAAACCCTGGTGGCTGGACTGTGAGCTGGGTTATACAAGGCATCCAAAGAATCAGCTGTAATTCTGATTATTAAGGGGCCTTTCTCAGAAGTTAAACGGTGTCTTGTCATTGCTTGACTGTGCTGACCTCTAGAGACAGGGACTTCTGCTTCCTCCTGGTGGTAAATTCTTCCATGGACTGTAGACTCTCGTCTCATTGTATAACTAACTACATTTGTGGAGGGAAACTGGCTATGTGTCAAGTTCACCTATCTTTCAGGAGCCAGAAGAGCAGGTCCAAGGTAAGGCTTAAGCCTGGGGTGAGTGTTTGCAAATACAGCATCAGAGCCTCTTCCTAGTCTCTGCTAGCATCCCTCAGCCCTGAGCTCAGGTGTTCTAACATCACCTCTTTCAGCCATTCTCTTTTTCCATTCTTTGAATATCTGAGTTGTTGCAGTCTATACAGTTCAACTGTTGTTTGCCTCATGGGCTACCTGTGTTGTTTTGCATTCTCCTCAACCTCAAGTGCTACAATGGAACTCAGCAAGCAAATAATAACCAGAAAGGACGAAAAGCTCCACTTGGTGTTTCTTATTGTGATATGAACTCCCAAACTCCATCACCTCTGAGATACAAGGGGCTCACACTAACTTTTAATTGGGTTGAGGGTTCAAAATCCCTTATATAATTTCCTGTTTACAAACATTTTTACAAATCTTAGAGGCAACAGAAATGTTGATCAATTTTTAATTGATCTTCAAGTCTCTGTTTTTCTTGTATTATTTCAGAAGCCTAATGTGTTTATCAAGGCTGGCTCACCCAAGCAAGTATGGTCTTTGTAGAGACAACATTCTATAATGTTGTGAATCTGAACCCAGCTGACCGTGTTGGGTACATTATTAGAAACATACATGGAGCTTCTTCAAACTTTATTTCTTGCCCTGATTCCATTATTTCTCCTTTTTTTGTGGTAGATAATAGATTTGTAAGACATTGAGAAGGTCTGATCACCAGGACAGGTGGTCGGGGGAACATAGGTAAAAGGGAGAGAGAGAAATGAGGGTGACACTCAGGTGTCTGATTGGGGAGCTATATGAAAGATAATGCCAGTGACAGATATGGAAAGCTGAAGAGGAAGCCAGCTCCAGGGCACATGTATGAAAGGGTTTGGTAGTGTCCACCTGAAGAATATTCAAGTTCATCAGCCAGTTGGGCAGTCTGTTTACTTTCTTATGTCTGAGCTGATATACTCAGCAGGGACAGTCTCATTCAGTTAGTAATCATTGAAATGTCCATTCCCTCATTCAGAAAATGTGTTTCTGGTACCATTTCTACTCCTAACTGGTACTATATAACTCCCAGTAACATTGGCACTCCAGGCTGTGACCTTTTTGAAACACACTTCAAATAACAATTCAATCTGCAAATTATAAAGTGATGAGGATGTTGAACAGGTCAAGGCCAAGGGCAGAACTCATTGTCAGGCCACTAGAGATATACCTTCAGGTTAATGCTGATATGTTGATTAGCTGCCCTTGTGTGTGGTCATTTAGCTGGCTACAAGCCAGTTCACATTTATACAAAATAATCTAAGAAGTCTAGCCAAATACTGAGTTGAAATCCAGGTACTGTGTGTTTAAAGCAACCCCCTTTTGATATACCTATCTAGTATCTATGTCCAAAGCCACATCACAGGGCAGTATTTCAGGCTAGAATAGGATTTTCACGGCAAAGGCAAAATGACAGGGAAGTTGGAGAGGCGTGGGAGGATATGAAGCTGAAACCAAGCGTAATGTACATGTTTCTGTAGCATCGAGAATAAGAGAGGTAGGAAGTTCCCTGAAACACCCCTCTAGGAACCGAATACAAGCACATTGGGGTAGTGAAGGAACTGACAGTGATCAGGGGAGTTCATGCTGAGTCCACTGGAAGGTCAGTGGAAAGTGGAAGTCTCATTTCCCTAGACTCCTAATCAGTGTCAGTCAAACCACACCAGGATTGAACTTTCCTGTGTGAGGCGCACTGTGAGCATCGCTGTGGAGAAAAGAGTCTTGTTCTCAGCACTTCCTGTCCAACCAGTGGAGGAGAAGGAAGGCCACTGTTCCCTGACATGTGGGAAGTCTACATGCATGAGTGCCTGGGAAAAATTTCATTAGAGCCTCTCTAATGGGGAAGGGGTTCATGGAATGTCCTGCCTAGAGAAGGGACACTTTCAATGGGCAAGTTAAGAGACAGGGAAGATGAAACAAATTGTGGTTTTCTTCAATCTATTGACAATTAAATCTTATTAAATTTCTATGTCCCCAATCCACAAATATTTCAAATATGATTACAAAGATGCAGTATAAAAAAATCGAAAGGCTGGAAACAATGTCCCCAGGGACCTTCTAGTCCCATGTACTCCCTTGAGTAAGTTGCTAAACTTCTTTGAACTCAAGTTTCCTTATTTGTCAATAGG
Organism: Phocoena sinus; assembly: GCF_008692025.1. NCBI lineage: Eukaryota > Metazoa > Chordata > Mammalia > Artiodactyla > Phocoenidae > Phocoena > Phocoena sinus. Next base: position 36,359,410 of record NC_045776.1, on the reverse strand, counting down.
TGTACTGGGTCCCACCATGTTTATATAAAAAGAATGTTAGTGGTATCCAGCTTCTTATTTAATTGGTAGCACCACACAAAGTTGAAAGTATGTATGGTTACAAAGTATTTGATCATCCCTCTTAGCTGCCTGAAATTCCGCAATTCCCAATGAATATACAGCTCCTGTGTTTAGATTCATAGGCAAGCACCGAATGTTACTATTTTCTTACCAAGGATCCCGCAAAAAATTCTGTCTCCCAATGGACTATCTAAAAGCATCTACATAACTTCACTTCTTGCAATTGCTTCCTGTTTGCACATTCAAAAAAAAAAACATTTGTTGATGCCTCATGAACTGAGAGATCTCTAAGGATTTGGTAATACTTTTAAACCTCTCTGCCATTCATGGGAAAATCTGAGGTGTGTGTGTGCATGTGTGTGTGCACATGTGTGACAGAGAGAGAGAGAGGTTTATTGTTCAATATAGTAGAAGATACATTTTCATTTGCTTTTCTTCTATTCTGGAAACATTTGGTATCTGCTATTGTTCCAATCCTTGGTTAAAGTGGGGATGGGAAAGAATATAAAAGGGACAGTTACAGAGATATTCACACTAAAGGAAAAAGGACTGAACCAGTGATGTGCTGATGAAACCTCAGAATTGGCTCAATATGTAAAACAAGTAGGTTAGACAAAGCAAATTTTTAAAAAGAATACAACAAACAAGCAAACAAATCAGACTCCAGCCTTTCTTCCATTAGAAGCTATCATCTGAAACCGTGCTGTCCAGTAGAGTAGCAATGGGCCCCAAGAGGCTGTGGACCACATGGAATGAAGAAGGTCCCAAGTATAAGTGTAAAAGAACACTTGATTTTGAAGACTTTGTATTAAAAAGAAGGTAATATCTTTCACTGATTTTTTTTTACTAATTACACATTGACATTAAAATATTTTATATATACCGAACTGAATAAGATATATTAAAATTAATTTTACCTTTTGTTACTTTTTAAATGTGGCTATGAGAAAACGTGAAATTACATATAGGGCTGACTTTATATTACTATTGAGCAGAGCTGATCTAAAACATCCTAAATATGACCTTCAAAGCTCGAATAGTACAAATGACCTTCTTATTACAAGTGAGATACAAAGGTCAGAGATGTGACCTCAAATCACTAGCTGCTTTAAAAACCTTGCAGGCAGAGCTGGGGTCTTGTAGAATAAAGGTAGTTTAGTAGTAAAGAAAAACTATGCAAAACTACTAAAAGAGCCATTTCAAAAAACCACTTCGTCATGAGATATAGTATGATGGAGGACACTCTTACATATAGGGTGAAATTTTAAATTTTATAAAAAAATAAGTGTGCTTGTCTTGGAGAATTGAAACACTTTTTTTTTATAATAGAAGTTAAAATTATATTTTAAATTGCATCATTATTTTTACTTTCTAAAATAGAACTGGTGAGATAAACAGCTATTTTAATTGCATTCTGCTCCAGTGAAATCCAGGACTTAAATATATATATTTTTTCTTTTTTTTTTAAAGGCATAGCTCTAGCATTTTTATTGGTCTGACTAGTGAAAAATGATGTTTTTGCTGTTTGCAGGAATATCTTGGGCAGAGCAATAATGATCAATCCCTGATGAATATAACAATGGCTCCAGGCGGTTACTGGGGAATGGCAAGAACCTCATTTTTATAACTATGTTTAAACACAATGTAGGAGGTTTTGTTTGTTTGTCAGCTTTTCATAAAAATAACTCCAGTAAGCCTAATGAAAAATTGGGGCAGATTCATCAAATGTGTATTTCATACTGAGGGTCAGGATATTATGGCCCTTATTTTCTATGAAACTTCCTCATCCACTAATTCAACAAAAAGTTCTTGAACACCTCTCTGTCTGGCTTATACTAGATAGGGAAGACATCAAAGTGCAGAAGTTATGGACTGTAAATTTTAGGAACAGTGAATTTCTATCCCTAAACAAATTTGAGGACCTTAAAAAACATGTCTAATTTTATTACCTTACTTTACATATGGAAGAGCAGAGATCCAGAGTGTGAAATGACTTGCTCAGGGTCTCAGAGGTTGTTTTAGGAAAAGCCAGTGCTAGAAGCCATGTATTTTTGATTCCCAGTCTAACACTCGTCTATTAAAATATGTTGCTTTATTTTAGAAAATCACTACTACAAACACCAGCTTTCTTTTTTCTTTCTTTCTTTCTTTTTTTTTTCTATCTCATGCTCTTTTGATGCATATCACTTACTTTTTTTTCCAAGAAATGCCTCTTTGCAGTGAAGGCAATAGTTGTATTTGGAGGATTACTCTAAACAGGCCAAATCCAAGCAGAGAGCAGCCCTGGGCCCTCTCCATAGATCACAGCTTATGGCAGCTCCCCCAGGGAACACAGAAGTGCTTGGACCAGCTTTAAGTTTAAGTGCATGTCACCATGATGTACGGTGTCTTTGGTGTTCGTATATCATGGAGTGGAAGGGGTGTCACCCATGGACGGAGAGCATCCATTCTCCTCTCCTGACACTGTGCCTTTTTCCCCAAACAAGACATATCTGTGCGATTATAATCTTATCCAGGCTGGCTTTCCCTCTCCAGAGCTCATCTGCAGTGAGGAGCAGAGTCAGTCAGCAGTTGGTGGAAATAAGTTTTAGGGGGCATGCTTTGGGAAACAATGAAAGAGAGGTAGCACTGAGGATATAGAAGGGCCTCCTGTGTGCATCAATTTCAGCTTCTTGTTAGCAACCCAAATGGCCTAGTTTTTATGTGCAAAGGAAAGTAGCAATTGGCAAGTCCTCAAAAGTCATTCTTCTCTGGGTTCAAATCCCTGATCAACCACTTGGGTGTGTGACTCAGGCAAGTTACTGAACACTTCTTTGCTTTAGTTTCCTTACTGTAAAAATGGGGATTAGATGAAAATATTACTTACCTTGTGTAATTATTGGGAAGAATAAGTGAATATATACAAATGAAACCCTAGTCTAGAGCATGGAAATTGCATTGCCATCAATACATGATGATTGTCATTATCGTAATTTCTTCCTTAGGACTTGGTCTAAGATATCTTCAGTAAAGGCATAAAGTTGAAGAATTATCCTTTAGGTAACTAAAGAGCTTTTTAAGCAAGAGGTACTTCAGGACTCCCATTTCCATATTAACTGGAGAAGAGAGAGTGAAGTTCTGAAAGAGACAATCCATGAAGAAGTTAATCCATTTAGTCCTTTTTCCCATCCATCCATCCATACATCTATCCATATAGCCATCCATCCATCTACCAATTGTTTTACTGCCTTGGAGTTTAATTGAATGTGTTTTAGGTCATCCTGTTTTGTTGACCTAATAATAGATTTGCTTCTTCCTCATGGTCAAGGCTTAAAGGCAAAGGCAAGGCTGGCTTGTTCCCAACGGTATAACTTGTGAATGAGCAGCCTAAGTGCTGAGTGGGCATCTGGACTGAACTTGTGTTTCATCTGACCTTTACTGTATTATACATATATATATATATATATATATATATATATAGTATAATTTTATACATACATAATATAATTACAGCCTGTATGGATCTTGCTTTCACCCAGGAAGAATATAATCATGTGGATATCAAAGTGTTTGAAGGGTAGTTCAGGACAGAAGGGCATCTCTTCTCCAGCCATGCCAGGTTTCAGAAAGAGCACCTTGAACACTACCCTAAGTTTCCTGCAAAGGTCTCAGAAAGTTTGACACTGTCTCCTCTCCACTGTCCCTTTGTCAAACAAAGCCTTTGACAATATGGCTGTTGCCCAGAAACAATCATGTAAGACTTCTTGGGGGGGCTCTAAGTGAACAAAGCCCTTGAGTCCCCTCTCCTCTCTGGTTTGCCACAATGAGACTTTCTGAAGATAAGGTATCATCCTCTCTCGGCAGTGGGACAGACACATCTTAGATGACCCTGGTCCTTCTTTCTTTATACAATGTTCTAAATCACAATATTTATGATTTCTATACCACTCTGAATGGAACAATACTCTTCAGCTATAATGGTCTTCTCTGCCTGGCAGGAACTGTAAATCCCAAGGTTGGAATACTACTTCTTCCTAATTTTCTGTTTAATCAAATGACTAGCACAGACTGAGTATACAATAGAGATTTACTCAATGGTAGGTGAATAGATTAAATGTTGAAGTCAGAAATTTTTAAAAGTTGGAAAAGCTTACTGATTCTTTATCCTAGGTCCAATTTATATGGTGTAATTATTATTCTCATTCCCAAAATAATCAGCACAACAGCCTCTCCTCCTAGCACGTGGAAATGGTACTCTGTGGTGGAATCTGCCAGTGCCTTTCTTGGAGATTACTAAATCACTTCCTTGTGACTTCATCCACCTGCAAACATTCTGAATAACAAATACAGCACATAAACCTAAGCTACCACATATAGTAAAACGCCAACTGTTCTCTGCAGGATAGACTCAAGGGAGTGAACCAACAATTACTGATGCTATAAAGTCACCCAAACAATCCTTCAGCTACTTTGTTCCTTTTGTAAGAGAGAGAAAAAAGATGGTTCCTCTCAACATGCTGACGCTGAAAAGAGCACTGACGTTTGTCTTCTGAATGTTGTCTGACTGTGAGTGCTCAACAATTAGAAATATTTAATGCAGGCAAACATCAGCACGTTAAAATTGTTTTCTGCTTAAGTCTTGTCATTTGCCAGAAAAGAAATGATATGTTAGGCATGTTGCACTCATTCTCAGTATGATAGCAACTAAAGTGGCTTAAAATTGGATTCATTTATAAAGCTGGACACTATTAATATCATTCCCTGCATGATAGTAATTCATTTTACTCTACTTTGTCTCAGAAGCAGTAGGGGCTCCATTCCTTATATCCAGTTTGCAGTACTAATTAAGTATTCATTATAGAATACATATTTTTTTTCATTTAGGACTGAATATCAAACATTTATGTGCTTTATTATACTTGTTTACTATTAGGTCAATGTAGTGAGGTGTTGCACGTCTACTAGTTATATGTCTTCAACCTGTAAAATTAAGCTTGGAAGGAGCTCTGTTGCAGCAACATTGTGTCTCTCTCAGGGTACTTACTTCACTGGCATTGCACCAATAAGCTGAAAATGTAACTAAATGTAACTACTGGTCCCCCGATTGAGAATAAAAAGATGTTCCATGGATTCAGTGTAAAGTTGCCATGATACATGCAGAAATTTCATGTGAGATTTTGTAGGACCATGATCCTGCAAACTTTTACTATTGGCAGTTGAAGGGGTTAGACACCAAAAGAGAAAAATAGTACGGAGAGGTTTAATCGAATAAAATTAAGCCAAATAAAATATAATGAGTTAGAAACTGTCATCTAGCGAGATCTGTTAAATTGTGGTGGCATGTTATAAAATAACTGTTGTAGCAAAAAGCGAGTTTACAACCATCATAATCTAACCCTTGACTTGATAAGCAATGGAATATACATACATAATAACAGTGCAAATATGGCATTTACATTATGCTTTCTCTTTGGAGCTCAAATGACCCTAGATAATTTGCTTTATTCAAAATCACATTCTCATTACAAGTAGGGAGAAATACCACTTTCAAAGGCATAGTTTAAAATGTCCACATAAATTAAAACAACCACAGCCACAAACAAATGATCAAATCAGGATCACTCAAAAACTGCGATTCTCCTTCAAATTCATATGGAAATGGCCCAGATGAAATCAGGATGGGAACTTGATCCCATATCACTTCTTAATCAATTGTCAGTTATTTCCCGAGTGTCCATTATGTACAAAGTTCTTTGTTTGTAGTTGTGAATAAAGAAGGAGGAGGGAAAGGAGGAAAAGAAGTAGTCATTCTTAGTTTTAAGTTAATCATAATCTTATTGGAGGGATAAGTTATAAACATAAGGTTAATTAAATAATAATAGAAGATATCTGTATATGATTCCACAAGGCAAGGTGTGTTCCATTGGTAAGGACAATGGTTCATATAGTTCCATTGGTGGAAGAGATTACAGTTATCAAGAGTGAACTGAGAGAGCTGCTTAGAAGAAGGGAGTTATTTGCCTGGGCCTTAAGGATTAGTTGAAATGAGAGCAAATGCATTTAGGCAAGAAAGGTAAGTTTGAAGAAAGGAGGGGCAGTAAAATAATGCAGTGATTGTTGAGGCACCAAATCTAGATTGGCTTGCTAGCTGCAAAGGGCACAAGACAAGTAAAGGGAAGATGGGTTCATTGATTGTAGAAGACCTGAATAACATGCTAGAGTTTATCTTCTAGGACATGAAAAGAAATTGATAGTTTTGCAACCAGAATTAAAGTGTTATTCTCAAAAGACTTAGCTTGCTGCAGATGTAATTAATTTGATAAGGAAGCGATGGAAGGAAAAGAGATGCAAGACTACTGCTGTAGCACTGAATGGGATGGTGAGTTCTGAGGTGAATTTGTGGCAAAGCCAAAAGAAAGAACCAGTGCATTACACAGAAGGAGTAACCTACTGGGCTTAGAGACCTAAGAAGTTCTGATGGATCAAGGCACCAAAAGTACCAAATTGATACTCAAAGGAAAATAATTGGGCAATATTTATTTATTTACATTTTTAATAATTACTGGTTTATTGACATAGTTTTTCCAATTAAAATACATCATGTGGCCAATATATGAGGCTAAAAATATGAATACTTCCACACCAAATCTTATAGTTTTCCTATTGACTAATAACTGAGCATAGTCATTGAAAATTCCCGGTATGTGTGAATGTGTATATATATATATATATACACACACACTTATATAGATAAATAGATAGATAGATAGATACCAATTTACCAAAGTAATCCATGTAGCAGAGCAAGGTTTCTATGTCTGAAAACGCTTTTTATAGTTGGGGTCATCTACTTTAGGGCTTCTAACATTCCTTTCCTCTCTCCAGAATTGAGTAAATATACAGATATTTCAAAGGCTTGCAATATCTTCTAATGGGACTTTTTATTATTTTAGTTTGTTTGTTTCAAGGTTTCTGATTTTCTTCTAGCTTTAAAATATTTTAAAATTTTAAATGAGTAAATATGGGTCATTGCAGAAGTATCTCATATGAACAAGTGCTTGACATCACATATGTTGCCAAGTAACTATCTTAGAAAGCCTCTTCCTCTCTTGGTCATGTAAGAAATGCTCCTGTTTAATTCATGGAATATTCCACAAAACTTCCTAGAAAGTCCCTCTGGCATCAGTGACTATCCTGCCCTATTTTTCACCTTTGGAGGTCTTTACACACATCAGCTAAATTCATTCTCCAGGGCCTCTGTGAATATGGTGACTTTACAAATTCCTCCTTTGACAAATTCCTCCCCACTCAGAATGTGGAGCCTAAGAGTTTGGAAGATCAGCAGTGCCTTTTAGTGTAGAGATTTACTTAAGATTCAACAGCAAATGGTTAGCTAATGTTTACAGGAGGGATACACAATTAATAAATGCAAAAACTCTGCATCACTTCTATTTCCAAAGTGACTAGCATGTTTGTCAAAGCAAGAAACTTTGCTTTGATTATAAGCTACAGATAGTGAAAATGTGTTTGTGTTTCACAAATACATTTGATTTTAGTGGATTTTATTTCCCATCAGGGAATCAGGTTCAGTAAATATTTTCACAACCTAACTCCTCAAATCAGGCAGAAGGTTTTAGTGGCCTAGAAATACAATAAGCTTAGAGAATAGAGATTTGAACAGAAACTAAGTAATAGACTTTATAATTGTTCTTCACTGGAATTTATAAGGGCCCAGCATTAGGTTGCTAACTGTAGAATATGCATATCACCTACATTTAGGGGGATAATTTCATGAAAATATAATCTCTATCTCCTTTTAACCTTCTTAACATATCATAGTAATTTCTCTAAAGTTATCAGCCCTTTATGTCAGTCATGAGTGACCCATATTAAAATATTTTTTATTAAAAATATAAACTGCAAATAGAATGCATATATATAGAATAGGGAGGGTTTAGAACATGTTTTTAGGAACAGAGGCTCTGCAAAGGAATTATAGCTAGAAATTCAGGCACATAGGAGTTAAAGGCTTGTTACTCAGCCCCTTGGAGCATATCTTTCTACAGAGTCAAGAAGAAATTGGCTACCAGAACTAGCAAGATATATTTTACCCTTGATCAGGGGAGTGAGATGAATTTTCCAGGGTTAGTTTCCAGAATGAGCTAAAATATCCTGCTTATATAAACCAGAGAGAGAGAGGGTCTGCCTGGAAGAAGGCTGAATAAAAATGAGGGCTATTTTTTCAGCAAAGGCAAGGTGTGTTACAGGCAAAATTTAGCACTAATGGTCAGTCTTAATATATGACAATCTGATACTGAATATTCTCACATTGTGAAGGTTGTAATTAAAACAAAGAAAGCAGAAACATTATTGTATATTTTGATTACCTCATTGCTTTTTAAAACTTTCCTTGAACTGATTCATTAAAGAAGAAGGAATAAGCTAGAAAGCAAAACTCCTAGTAGTACTTCCTCTCAACCATAAAGTGATTGAGGAGATGATGACAGATGATAAACTGGGTTGGTTGATGTACACTGAGCTTAAGTCTGAGGAATGTTTCTCTTCTGCTTCCTTTGCTGTTTCTTATTTGTTCTCCTGGTCCTGTTAAGCAGAATTGTAATAAATTTCTCCACTTCTTATGAAATTTCAGCTCAACTTTGTACTCGACCAGAGAAAGTTGTCTAAGATTTTGATTTACGAATTCTCAAATAAATAAATAAATAAATAAGCTCAATTGAAAAAAAAAAAAAAAAGAAAGAAGCTGTTTGGCTGTTTGTCCACTTGCTTCTCACACATGCTGCTTTGTCAACACCTGAAGATCGTGCCTCGTAACTGACACAAAAAACACCTCATTTCCTTTATAAGTGCACAGGGATCTTGAGTAAATTCTGTCTTTATTAATATGTTGGGACAAAGAAGGAACAATTTCTGTTAATCCATGTCTCTCCCCTGAGTCTCCCAGATTCATAGGCTGTTTGCTTATAAGCTGTTGCTTATCAGCATTATTATTCATATATTCTCATAAAACATAGTCTGAAAGGTTGAAAGACATGGTTTTCTATAATTTTTACTCGTTACCTCAAAGGTATTTCTTCCTAAATCTCTGTCTTTCTCTTCTTATATTGCTCTGCCAAAACTAATATATTATTTATTCCTACGTATTCTTTCAACTTTTCTCTTTTCTGGATTCCCATATTCCATGGTTGGATACAATCACTTCTTGAATTTCGTTCCCATGACTATTTTAAGACCCTTCCCAAATTCTCTAACAGTTTTATTATTTTAATCCAGAGCATGGATCATTGCAGGTACCTTCCAAATACGTGTTGCAAAAGTTAATCTTCCTTGAACTCATCTTAGCTCTAAAGAAGGAGACAATGGTGCCTGCCATTCAGGAGACTGGAGAGCACTAGTCTAGAAGCTTTCCCAGAACTTGCTGTTGATAGTTAATTCCTTCTTCATTCACCAGGCAAAGTGGAATTCTGGAAATATTTGTCAAAAAAAAAAAAAAAAAAAGCACGAACAGGACAGTTTAGTAGAGTCTCTCTCCCTCATTAGTATACTGGAAGCATAGGACTCTGAGACAGTAGCATCTCATGCTGCTTCTCAGAGTCTATATTTGGGGAGAAACCACTCAGGAGGGTCTCTAAACCAACATTTACCATTTACCTATGAAGTAAGTGAGAAATAAGCTTTTACTGTGTTAAATGTGTGTTGATTTGTTATCACAGCAAAGCCTAGCCCAGCCTCACTAATACAGATTTTAAATGAATGGTTGGAAACTGGGAAATGTTTCTAAAACATGAGATGTTGTCTACATATAGATGAATATATGTGTGTCTATGTGTGTCTATGTGTGTGCTTACACACCACTGACCTACACTTTGAACCCTTCCCACAGCCTCAGTATCTTCATCTCTAAGATAAGGGTGGGGTTAGAAGTTTCTTTAGCTTGAAATTTCTTTGGAAGATTGCCTGATGCTTATCCAAAACAGTCTTGCATTTATTCATGTCTTAACATTTTCTGAAGTCTTTTTAACTCAAGAACAAAGCTCAGGGCTTGGACAGACTCTGATTTTAAGTTCATCCAAACCATCTCTTTGCTGCCTTTGCCCCCTTTAAGAAAATTCCAGATGAAAGCATAAATCTACCACATGAACTGATTTGCTGCACAGCAAGATAATTCTTTTAAGTAGTTTCTATTATAGGAAAATTAATTTCAAGGCACTTCATACAGTTCTGGTAAAATCCTTCCACTCCATGGGGGTCCATGAGAAATATTAACTGTGCAGCATTTGCTGTATGCCTCGTTATGACTTGGTGCAGTGAAGGATGTTTTTAAAATTTCTTTTTTTTTAAGTTGAGCTCTTTGCAAATGCATTATTTTTGTTCTTGTCCCTGCATGAACATTTAAAGAAAACTAGAATTTGAGATATTTTTAACAAGGACAAAATATTTTTTCCTGTTTCATGTACGGGAACAGAAATAAATTCTCCTGATAAATTTTTGTATCTTATTTATTTTTATTTTGGTATTGTTGTGCGAGTGTGGTATAACACTGATTCATTTGAGGAGGTTACGAAAAACAAATACAGAATCCCATGTGTCAATGAGCACACTTAAAGTTTGAATGGTTGATAACAAAGAACATCATCATCATCCAGCTCTCACTTGTCCAGCTTCGTTCATTCTGTCAGAGAACTACATACATTGTCTGCACACAAGTTTCTATCTCAGAGTGTGTTTCCTGGAGAATCTGACCTAGGAGCTGTAACATGCAAAATCATACGGCATGCAAAGTGTTTTGTGGACTGGTCCCTTTAGATTTATTCTCCATTCCAGCATCCTGCTTAACTCACTCTCATCCAAATGCTTTTGGCTCCACCTCCTCCTGTCCTTCTTGCTTTTCTCACAATATTCCCTCAGCTTAAAGCATCCTCCTTTGACTCTTCCTCTAGCTCACAGGTAGAACTGTGAACTGCATCTCCATCTTTCAAGGACCAGTTAATATCCCATATGTTATGTTTCCTATCTCCAGGATAACTTCTTATCATATCAACTCTGAATCCTATTAGAAGTGGTATTGGTATTATTTCACTTTATCTTAAGTTGCCTGTGGTACAGACTATAACTCCTTAGAGCAGAGTCTCTGAACTTTTTCTTGTTTTTCTCCCCCACAACAACTTTCAGAGTGCTGAAATATAGTGACATTTCAATACATGGTTTTGCTTGTGTCCACAGGGCTTATTAAACTCTGCTGTAGCTCATGAGGTGCTATACTCTCATTAAATGACCAAAGTCAGATGTAGTTTTCAGTGAGAGGTAATTATAATGGGCATATGTGAACAGAAGATACATTCTCATATTGTGCATTATTTACATTAACAAGCCATGTAGTTATGTTCTACAAACCAATTAATACACTATAAATACTGCAGTAGTGTTTACAAAATCGATGGCATTAGACATTCAACAACAGTCCCCTGTTGTGATGAATCTCCCAGTGAAGTTATGTAATCTCAGGTGGCCTTCCATAGGCTATGGTGCCTGGAAGATGTGCGATTTTACACCTCTAGACTTCTTTAATATCAAATCCAAATCTCTATGGGATACACTGATTTTACTTTCTTATGAAATATGAAGTAATAGTAAATATTTGATTTAAAATATAGCATTTAGAAAGTACTTCCACAATCTTTTTTACATGTGATTTAGTTTGGCAGAAACCAAAAAAATCTTTTTTTTTGTGTTCCATTGAGAAACCAAAGTAAGGGCAAGAGAGCATCATTGTTATTGGAAGAACCCCTAATGTTTCAAATATACCCCATTTACCATCCCATCTGTAACCTAGAAATCATCAGTTAGTTTGAACCAATGACTGTTTTTTTCTTTATGGCCAAGATTTTCCCATCTCACCCAGCATTTTTTTTTCACTGCCAATATCTCCCTCCCATTGACTAATAAAAGAGAAGATATTTCTAGTCCTTTTTTTCATTTTTTTTTCTTTGCAATACGCGGGCCTCTCACTGTTGCGGCCCCTCCCGTTGCGGAGCACAGGCTCCGGACGCGCAGGCTCAGCGGCCATGGCTCACGGGCCCAGCCGCTCCGCGGCACGTGGGATCCTCCCGGACCGGGGCACGAACCTGCGTCCCCTGCATCGGCAGGCGGACTCCCAACCACTGCGCCACCAGGGAAGCCCCTCTAGTCCTTTTTAAATATAACAAATACTTGTTCTAGTTGGAGGTATTGCCTCTGACTCTTGGGCTCTTCTGACCTGGGAAATATTTTAAATAGCACTGGCTGCTGCAGGATCATGAAAATCTTTACAAAATAGATCATGTTGTTAGAACCGTGTGATTAATATAAGAAGTTGGGAACCCAGATTTTATGAACTAAGTCCCAAATACCAACCTTCAGCATAGCTGGAGACATTTACAAACAGCCTGTCTTTGTATCAAGTCAAAGTGGAGCCAGTAATTATAACTTGGAGATCAAACCTCATTTGCTCCACAGCAAATCCATAGAGTGGCCAAAAGTTGCCCTTTTTCTAGGGATTTGAATCCAGATTGGCTTATTGAGACAATACTATTGCTATGTATCAAGTGGAACTGTGATATTTACCAGATTGCTTGGGCCACTTGACCAGGCTTCTGATTTCTATGTTAGATAAAAGCCTGATTTAGACTTTTAATAAGAACTCTTTCAATTTATGCTTCATTTTTCTATATCTGAGGGGTAAAGAAGAGGGAAATCATGTGACCCAAGTGGGACATTGGTCTTAATCTATTAATCTGCACTGATATATTATCCCCACCCCACTCCCACATTTTGTCTTTTCCCTCCCAATAATCGAGTCAGACAAAAAGAAATTGTCTCCTCTTGTTTGTAGAATTGAATTCTGATCAGGTTTTTCAGTTGGTTCTACCACATGCAAATGTATGTCTTCCAGTGCTGTGCAGTTTGTTGAATGAAGATAATCTGATATTCTTTGCAGGTCATCTAGGAACAGGTCATGCTTTTCACCTCCCTCTTCCTGCCTCTTACCTATTGAACCTTCTTAAGGAAAAATAAAATGATTTTTTTAAAGGATTAACTTACATAAATAGCGAGGTTCTGTGCTAGGAAGGCAGGAAAACTTCCAAACCAGGAAAAGTGACCCAGAAACAAGAAAAAAATCAAAAAGATGAGTGGAAACGTTTCAGTTTTAGGTGATCGTATAGGATTTTTCTCTTTCATTTTTCTCATTCCTATGGGCTGTGAGCTAAAAGCTGCTTGAGAAAACAAAACAAAACAAAACAAAACTGTAATCTCATGAAGTATAAGGGAATTTATTTAATTTTTAAAAGAGGAAAACAGTAATAAAAAATTTTTTTTCAGAACTTTTATTTTCATCACCCAAGGTTCAATCTAAGATCATGAGCACTTTTAAGGAAGCAATCATGATTAAAGCAAAGAACAATGAAGCAGAAGTCAAAGACAAGAAATCTAGATTTAGAGGTCACCAATCAAGTATAGCCAGGGCAAAACATTCCCCATTTCTTCTCTTGGCCTCAAATTCCCTAACTGTACCAAGAAGGGCTTTGGGTCTGGAACTCTTTCCAGCTTTTACTATGCTGTATTTGTAGTCTCATCCCAGTTCTTCAGACTGACATAATGAATGGTCAGCAGAATTGCTGAGTTTGTGGTGCTCAACCTTGACATTCTCTGCCTCTGGTTTCTCATTGCATCCCTTCTTCACTCATATGTCTCTTTCCATATCTTGAATACAGAGCCCTCACTTCAGCTTCTGGATTCAGGAAAGTATGTGACATCCAATCATTCCACCTGAGATGGCTCTTGGGCACCTTGTTCCTTCCCACTGGGTTCTCTGCCTTTTTTACTCCCTCAGTGTAATGAGAAAAAAAAAAAAAGATTAATTTAATTTTGTGGTGAGTCTAGGTATAAGGAAGCTGTGAGAGGCACTCATATAAGGGTGTCTTTCTGTGCTTTGGGATGGGTCCTTCCCTCTTGGCTCCTGACAATATTCTGTGCATACAGGCTCATAGGTTACCTATGATGTGTTTGTAGTTCTACTAACAGCCCAGGTTTCCTGCAGCTACATCTATCTGACATCCCAAATCTGAAAAAATGAAACATTCAACTAGGACTCACGTTCTTAAAATCTTTGATATTTGCAGTTGTGTCTATCAAAACAATGAATCATTCACCAATTGTAGATACTTCTCTCCTCTCTCACACAGCCCGTGCTGCTGCTGAATTTGATGATTCTCATTCCACTTTAGGTTAGATGTGGAATTAAGAGAGTGGTAAGGGATACAGAGATAGAGGATCAAACTCTCTACAACCTTGGGAGGCCCTGTGGAGGAGGAGAGTTATCTCCTACTACAGCCGCATTTGACAATGCCCTGCTACCACCCACCCATTTTTGACATTTATAAATCCATCATACAACCACTTCCAATCAGGATGTCCTTAGTTATTCAGGATCATTCTTTCAGACAATATGCTATATTTAGGATCTCTCTCCTCACCTTCCTGTACATCAGAAACAGCTCCACCGCTCTCTGGAGTATTTGGAAATGTTCATTTGCATGACTCATACACAGCACAAAGGCAGCAGCTAAATACATTTTTCTGTGCAAGATTCCTTCCTCCCTCCTTCCCATTTTTCTTCTATCACTGGTCTCTCTTTTGCTTTTTAAATTTTTCTTCTTCTTTTCCCTCTCTTTTCCTTTATTTGTTTCCTCTCTTCTGTAATCATACCTTGACCATCTACTTTGAGCAAGGTGCTATATGGAACTGGTCACTGTGGCAGCAGCATGAGAAGATCCTGAGCTTCCTCCTTTAGGAAATGACAGTGCAGTGGAGACATGAATGTGGCACAGGGCATCATACTGTAGGATGGTGCCAGGTGATGAGACCTTTAGTGGCAGCCAGGAGGAAGCAGATCCTTAGGTGGGAAATTAGGTAAAGATTCCCAGAAGTCACACTTGGACCAACTCCTGGAACAGCAGACTTTCACTAGGGGTACAAGTAGAGAAAAGGGTCCCCAAAGGAGGAAATGTTGGGTGTAGAGAAGCAAGAGGGAAAATATCATGATCTAGGAGAACAGGTGGTTTGGCATTGCTAGAACAAAATTATAGTAGATACAAGGGCAGAAAATGAGATTGAAGGACTCTACTTAGGGCACACATTTGTTTTGAACAGGTGCTTGTGATAGGTTGTCATGAAGCAATGAGCAGAAAATCCTTGCAGCAAAGCATTCAAATTAGGAACCCCAGAGGAGCTTCAAAATGGCAGAAGAGTAAGACGTGGAGATCACCTTCCTCCCCACTAATACATCAGAAATACATCTACATGTGGAAAAACTCCTACAGAACACTTACTGAATGCTGGCAGAAGACCTCAGACCTCCCCAAAGGTAAGAAACTCCCCACGTACCTGGGTAGGGCAAAAAAAAAAAAAAGAAAGAAAAACAGAGACAAAATAATAGGGATGGACCTGCACCAGTGGGAGGGAACTGTGAAGGAGGAAAGGTTTCTACACAATAGGAAGCCCCTTTGAGGGTGGAGACTGTGGGTCGTGGAGGGGGGGCAACTTCAGAGCCACAGAGGAGAATACAGTAACAGGGGTGTGGAGAGTGAAACAGAGATATTCCGGGCTTCCCTGGTGGCACAGTGGTTGAGAGTCCGCCTGCCAATGCAGGGGACGCGAGTTCGTGCCCCGGTCCAGGAAGATCCCACATGCCGCAGAGCGGCTGGGCCCGTGAGCCATGACTGCTGAGCCTGTGCATCCGGAGCTTGTGCTCCACAAGGGGAGAGGCCACAACAGTGAGAGGCCCACATACCACACACAAAAATGTATAAATAAAAAGCAGAGAGATTCCCACACAGAGGATCGGTTCCGACCAGCACTCACCAGCCCAAGAGGCTTGTCTGCTCAGCCTCTGGGACGGGTTGGGGCTGAGAGCTGAGGCTCGGGATTTGGCAGGATCCCAGGGACAGCACTATGTTTGGCTGCATGAACACTGCCTGAAAGGGGCTAGTGCACCACAGCTAGCCGGGAAGGACTCCAGGAAATGGTCTGGAACTGCCGAAGAGACAAGAGACGTTTTCTTGCCTCTTTGTATACTTTTGCGTGAGGAGAGGGGATTAAGAGTGCCACTTAAAGGAGTGCAGAGATGGGCATGAGCTGTGTCTATCTGCGTGGACCCCAGGGATGGGCATGAGACACTGAGGCTACTGCTGCAGCCACCAAGAAGCCTCTGTGCAAACACAGGTCACTCTCCACACCTCCCCTCCCAGGAGTCTGTGCAGCCCACCACTGCCAGGGTGCCATATCCAGGGACAACTTCCCTGGGAGAACGCACAACATGCCTCAGGCTGGTGCAACGTCACACCGGCCTCTGCAACTGCAGACACACCATGCATCCGTACCCCTCCCTCCCCCCCAGCCTGAGTGAACCAGAGCCCCCTAATCAGCTGCTCCTTTAACCCCGTCCGGTCTAAGCAAAGAACAGACACCCTCAGGCGATCTACATGCAGAGGCAGGTCCCAATCCAAAGCTGAAGCCTGGGAGCTGTGCGAAAAAAGAAGAAAAAGGTAAATTTCTCCCAGCAGCCTCAGGAGGAGCAGATTAAATCTCCACAATCAACTTCATGTACCCTGCATCTGTGGAATACCTGAATAGACAACGAGTCATCCCAAGTTGAGGAGGTGGATTTCGGGAGCAATGATATATATATATATTGTTTCCCTTTTTCTCTTTGTGTGAGTGTGTATGTGTATGCTTCTGTGTGTGATTTTGTCTGTATAGCTATGCTTTAACCATCTGTCCTAGGGTTCTGTCTGTCTGTTTTATTTTGCTTTTTAATTACTTAATTTTTTTGCTTAATAATTATTTTATATTTTAATAACTTTATTTTATTTTATCTCGTTCTTTCTTTCTTTCTTTCTTTCTTTCTTTCTTTCTTTCTTTCTTCTTTCTTTCTTCCCTTTTATTCTGAGCCATGTGGATGAAAGACTCTTGGTGCTCCAGTCAGGCATCAGGGCTGTGCCACTGAGGTGGGAGAGCAAAGTTCAGGACACTGGTCCATGAGAGATATCCCAGCTCCACGTAATATCAAATGGAGAAAATCACCCAGAGATCTCCATCTCAATGCCAAGACCCAGATCCACTCAATGACCAGCAAGCTACAGTACAGGACACCCTATACCAAACAACTAGCAAGACAAGAACACAACTCCATCCATTACCACAGAGGTTGCCTAATATCGTAATAAGGTCACAGACACACCAAAACACACCACCAGACGTGGACCTGCCCACCAGAAAGGCAAGATCCAGCATCATCCACTAGAACACAGGCGCCAGTTCCCTCCATCAGGAAGCATACACAATCCACTGTACCAACTTTAGCCACTGGTGGCAGACACTAAAAACAACCAGAACTAAGAATCTGCAGTCTGTAAAAGAAGACCCCAAACACAGTAAGTTAAGTAAAATGAGAAGACAGAGAAACACACAGCAGATGAAGGAGCAGGGCAAAAACCCAACAGACCTAACAAATGAAGAGGAAATAGGCAGTATACCTAAAAAATGAATTCAGAATAATGATAGTAAAGATGATCCAAAATCCTGGAAATAGAATGGAGAAAGTAAAAGAAATGTTTACAAGGACCTAGAAGAACTAAAGAGCAAACAAACAGAGATGAACAACACATAAATGAAATTAAAAAGTCTCTAGAAGGGATCAAAATCAGAATAACTGAGACAGAAGAACGGATAAGTGACCTGGAAGATAAAATGGTGGAAATAACGACTGCAGAACAAAAAAAAGAAAAAAAGAATGAAAAGAATTGAGGACAGTCTCAGATATCTCTGGGATAACATTACACGCACCAACATAAAAATTATATGGGTCCCAGAAGAAGAAGAGAAAAAGAAAGGGACTGAGAAAATATTTGAAGAGATTATAGATAAAAACATCCCTAATATGGGAAAGGAAGTAGTTAATCAAGTTCAGGAAGCACAGAGCGTCCCATACAGGATAAATCGAAGGAGAAATACACCAAGACACATATTAATCAAACTATCAAAAATTAAATAGAAAGAAAAAAAATTAAAAGCAACAAGGGAAAAACAATGAGTAACATATAAGGGAATCCCCATAAGGTTAACAGCTGATCTATCAGCAGAAACTCTGCAAGCCAGAAGGGAGTGGCAGGACATATTTAAAGTGATGAAGGAGAAAAACCTACAACCAAGATTACTCTACCCAGCAAGGATCTGATTCAGATTTGATGGAGAAATTAAAAGCTTTACAGACAAGCAAAAGCTAAGAGAATTCTGCACCATCAAACCAGCTTTAGAACAAATGGTAAAGGAACTTCTTTAGGCAGGAAACACAAGAAAAGGAAAAGAGCTGCAATAATAAACCCAGAACAATTTAAAAAATGGTCATAGGAACATACATATCAATAATTACCTTAAATATAAATGGATTAAATGCTCCAACCAAAAGACATAGACTGGCTGAATGGATACAAAACCAGGACCCATATATATGCTGTCTACAAGAGACCCACTTCAGACCTAGGGACACATACAGACTGAAAATGAGGGGATGGAAAAAGATATTCCATGCAAATGGAAATCGAAAGAAAGCTCTAGTAGCAATTTTCATATCAGCCAAAATACACTTTAAAACAAAGAGTATTAAAAGCGACAAAGAAGAACACTACATAATGATCAAGGTATCAATCCAAGAAGAAGATTTAACAATTGTAAATATTTATGCACCCAACATAGGAGTACCTAAATACATAAGGAAAATATTAACAGCCATCAAAGAAAAACTGACACAAACACAATCATAGTAGGGAACTTTAACACCCCACTTTCACCAATGGACAGAGCATCCAAAATGAAAATAAATAAGGAAACACGAGCTTTAAATGATACATTAAACAAGATGGACTCAATAGATATTTATAGGACTTTCAATCCAAAAAAAAAAAAAAAAAAAAAAAACAGAATACATATTCTTTTCAAGTGTTCATGGAACATTATCCAGGGGAGATCATATCTTGGGTCACAGACCAAGCCTTGGTAAATTGAAGAAAATTGAAATCGTATCAACTGTCTTTTCTAACCACAACACTATGAGACTAGATATCAATTACAGGAAAAAAATCTGTAAGAAATACAAACATGTGGAAGCTAAACAGCACACTACTTAATAACCAAGAGATCACTGAAGAAATCAAAAAGGATATCAAAAAATAACTAGAAACAAATGACAAAGAAAACACGATGACCCAAAACCTATGGGATGCAGCAAAAGCAGTTCTAAGAGGGAAGCTTATAGCAATACAGTCCTACCTTAAGAAACAAGAAATATCTCAAATAAACAACCTAACCTTACATTTAAAGGAATTAGAGTAAGAAGAACAAAAAAATCCAAAGTTAGCAGAAGAAAAGAAATCATAAAGATCAGATCAAAAATAAATGAAAAAGAAATGAAGGAAACAATAACAAAGATCAATAAAACTAAAAGCTGGTTCTTTTAGAATATAAACGAAATTGATAAACCATTAGCCAGACTTATCAAGAAAAAAGGGAGAAGACTCAAATCAATAGAATTAGAAATGAAAAAGGAGAAGTAACAACTGGCCCTGCAGAAATACAAAGGATCATGAGAGATTACTACAAGCAACTCTATTCCAAGAAAATGGACAACCTGGAAGAAATGGACAAATTCTTAGGAAAGCACAACCTTTTGACACTGAACCAGGAAGAAATAGAAAATATGAACAGACCAATCACAAACTGTGAAATTGAAACTGTGATTAAAAATCTTCCACAAAAAAAAAAAAAAGCCAGCACCAGATGGTTTCACAATCGAATTCTATCAAACATTTAGAGAAGAGCTAACACCTATCATTCTCAGACTCTTCCAAAATATAGCAGAGGCTCTGGAAAGGCTCAGGCCAAGGAATACTTCCCAGAACTTCTGCTGCCAGTGTCCTTGTCCTCATGGTGAGACAGAGCCACGCCCAGCCTCTGCAGGAGATCTTCCAACACTAGCATGGGGCTTCCGGGAACATGGCAAAAGAATAACATGCGGAGACCACCTTCCTCACCACAGATACACCAGAAATACATCTACACGTGGAACAACTCTTACTGAACACCTACTGAACGCTGGCAGAAGACCTCAGACCTCCCAAAAGTCAAGAAACTCCAAACGTACCAGGGTAGGGCAAAAGAAAATAGAATAAACAGAGACAAAAGGATAGGGATAGGACCTCCACAAGTGGGAGGGAGCCGTGGAGGAGGAAATGTTTCCACATACTAGGAAGCCCCTTCACGGGCTGAGATTGTGGGTGGCGGAGGGGGAAAGCTTCGGCGCCATGGAGGAGAATGCAGCAACAAGGGTGCAGAAGGCAAAGCAGAGAGATTCCCACACAAAGGATTGGTGCTGACCGGCACTCACCCGCCCGATAGGCTTGTCTGCTTACCTGCCAGGGCAGGCGGGTCTGGGAGCTGAGGCTCGGGCTTCGGTTGGAGTGCAGGGAGAAGACTGGGGTTGGCAGTGTGAACAGAGCCTGCAGGGGGTTAGCACACCATGGCTAGCTGGGAGGGAGTCCGGGCAAAAATCTGGACCTGCCGAAGAGGCAAGAGACTTTTTCTTCCCTCTTTGTTTCCTGGTGCGCGAGGCGAGGGGATTAAGAGTGCTGCTTAAAGGAGCACCAGAGACGGGCGTGAGCTGTGGCTAAAAGCACTGACCACAGAGATGGACATAAGACTCTAAGGCTGTTGCTGCCTCCACCAAGAAACCTGTGTGCGAGCACAGGTCACTCTCCACCTCCCTTCAGGGGAGCCTGTGCAGCCTGCCACTGCCAGGGTCTCAGGATCCGGGACAACTTCTGTGGGAGAATGCACAGCACACCTCAGGCTGGTGCAATGTCCCGCCGGGCTCTGCCACTGCAGGTTTGCCCCACACTCCGTGTCCATCCCTCCCCCCGGCCTGAGTGAGCCAGAGTCCCTGAAGCAGCTGCTCCTTTAACCCCATCCTATCTGAATGAAGAACAGACGCCCTCCGGTGACCTACACACAGAGGCAGGGCCAAATCCAAAGCTGAGCCCCAGGAGCTGAGAGAACAAAGAAGAGAAAGGGAAATTTCTCCCAGCAGCCTCAGAAGCAGCGGATTAAAGCTCCACAATCAACTCGAAGTACCCTGCCTCTGTGGAATACATGAATAGACAACAAATCACCCCAAATTGAGGAGGTGGACTTTGAGAGCAAGATTTATGATTTTTTTCCCCTTTTCCTCTTTTTGTGAGTGTGTATGTGTATGCTTCTGAGTGAGATTTTGTCTGTATAGCTTTGCTTCCATAATTTTTCCTAGGGTTCTATCCATCCATTTTTTTCCCTAATAATTATTTTTTATTTTAATAATTTTATTTTATTTTACTTTATTTTATTTTACTTTATCTTCTTTCTTTCTTTCATTTCTTCCTTCCTTCCCTCCTTCCTTCCTTCCTTCCTTCCTCCCTCCCTCCCTTCTTTCTTTCTTTCTTTCTTTCTTTCTACTTCTACCAATTCTGTCTTTCTACTTTTTCTCCCTTTTATTCTGAGCCATGTGGATGAAAGGCTCTTGGTGCTGCAGCCAGGAGTCTGTGCTGTGCCTCTGAGGTGGGAGAGCCAACTTCAGGACACTGGTCCACAAGAGACCTCCCACCTCCACATAATATCAAATGGCAAAAATCTCCCAGAGATCTCCATCTCAACACAAGCACCCAACTTCACTCAATGACAAACAAGCTACAGTGCTTGACATCCTATGCCAAACAACTAGCAAGACAGGAACACAACCCCACACATTAGCAGAGAGGCTGCCTAAAATCATAATAAGTCCACAGACACCCCAAAACACACCAACAGACATGGACCTCCCCACCAGAAAGATAAGATCCAGCCTCATCCACCAGAACACAGGCACTAGTCCTCTCCACCAAGAAGCCTACACAACCCACTGAAGCAACCTTAGCCACTGGGGACATACACAAAAAACAACGGGAACAACGAACCAGCAGCCTGCAAAATGGAGACCACATACACAGTAAGATAAGCAAAATGGGAAAACAGAAAAACCCACAGCAGTTAAAGGAGCAAGATAAAAACCCACCAGACTTAACAAGCCAGAAGGAAGAAATAGGCAGTCTACCTGAAAAAGAGTACAGAATAATGATAGTAAAGATGATCCAAAATCTGGGAAATAGAATAGACAAAATGCAAGAAACATTTACGAAGGACCTAGAAGAACTCAAGATGAAACAAGCAATGATGAACAACACAATAAATGAAATTAAACATACTCTAGATGGGATCAATAGTAGAATAACTGAGGCCGAAGAACAGATAAGTGACCTGGAAGATAAA
Organism: Phocoena sinus; assembly: GCF_008692025.1. Classification (NCBI taxonomy): domain Eukaryota; kingdom Metazoa; phylum Chordata; class Mammalia; order Artiodactyla; family Phocoenidae; genus Phocoena; species Phocoena sinus. Next base: position 36,336,925 of record NC_045776.1, on the reverse strand, counting down.
AGAGTGGAAATAACTACTTCAGAGCAGAATAAAGAAAAAAGAATGAAGAGAACTGAGGACAGTCTCAGAGTACTCTGGAACAACATTAAACACACCAATATTCGAATTATAGGGGTTCCAGAAGAAGAAGAGAAAAAGAAAGGGATTGAGAAAATAGTTGAAGAGATTATAGTTGAAAACTTCCCTAATATGGGAAAGGAAGTACTTAATCAAGTTCAGAAGGCACAGAGAGTCCCATACAGGATAAATCCAAGGAGAAATACACCAAGACACATATTAATTAGCCTGTCAAAAATTAAATACAAAGAAAACATATTAAAAGCAGCAAGGGAAAAACAGCAAATAACACAAAAGGGAATCCTAATAAGGTTAACCACTGATCTTACAGCAGAAACTCTGCAAGCCAGACGGGACTGGCAGGACATATTTAAAGTGATGAAGGAGAGAAACCTGCAATTAAAATTACTCTACTCAGCAAGGATCTCTTTCAGATTTGATGGAGAAATTAAAACCTTTACAGACAAGTAAAAGCTGAGAGAGTTCAACACCACCAAACCAGCTTTAAAACAAATACTAAAGGAACTTCTCTAGGCAAGAAACACAAGAGAAGGAAAAGACCTGCAATAACGAACCCAAAACAATTAAGAAAATGAGAATAAGAACATACATATCAGTAATTACCTTAAATGTAAATGGACTAAATGCTCCCACCAAAAGACACAGATTCTCTGAATGGATACAAAAACAAGACCCATATATATGCTGTCTACAAGAGACCCACTTCAGACCTAGAGACACATACAAACTGAAAGTAAGGGAATGGAAAAATATATTCCATGCAAATGGAAACCAAAAGAAAGCTGGAGTAGCAATTCTCATATCAGACAAAATAGACTTTAAAACAAAGAATATTAGAAGAGACAAAGAAAGACACTACATAATGATCAAGGGATCAATCCTAGAAGAAGATATAACAATTGTAAATATTTATGCACCCAACATAGGAGCACCTCAATACATAAGGCAAAGACTAACAGCCATAAAATGGGAAATCGACAGTAACACACTCATAGTAGGGGACTTCAGCAACCCACTTTCACCAATGGACAGATCATCCAAAATGAAAATAAATAAGGAACCAGAAGCTTTAAATAATACATTAAGCAAGATGGACTGAATTGATATTTATAGGACATTCCATCCAAAAACAACAGAATATACATTTTTCTCAAGTGCTCATGGAACAGTCTCCAGGATAGATCAAATCTTGGGTCACAAGTAAAGCCTTGGTAAATTTAAGAAAATTGAAATTTTATCAAGTATCTTTTTGGAACACAATTCTATGAGGCTAGATATCAATTACAGCAAAAGATTTGTAAAAAATACAAACACATGGAGACTAAACAATACACTACATAATAATGAAATGATCACTGAAGAAATCAAAGAGGAAAGCAAAAAGTACCTAGAAACAAATGACAATGGAGACACGATGACCCAAAACCTATGGGATGCAGCAAAAGCAGTTCTAAGAGGGAAGTTTATAGCAATACAATCTTACCTTAAGAAACAGGAAACATCTCGAATAAACAATCTAAACTTGCACCTAAAGCAATTAGTGAAAGAAGAACAAAAAACCCCCAAAGTTAGCAGAAGGAAAGAAGTCATAAAAACCAGATCAGAAATAAATGAAAAAGAAATGAAGGAAACAATAGCAAAGATCAATAAAACTAAAAGCTGGTTCTTTGAGAAGATAAACAAAATTGACAAACCATTAGCCACACTCATCAAGAAAAAAAAGGAAAAGACTCAAGTCAATAGAATTAGAAATGTAAAATGAGAAGTAACAACTGACACTGCAGAAATACAAAAGTTCATGAGAGATTAGTACAAGCAACACTATGCCAATAAAATAGACAATCTGGAAGAAATTGACAAATTCTTAGAAATGCACAACCTGCCAAGACTGAATCAGGAAGAAATAGAAAATATGAACAGACCAATCACAAGCACTGAAATTGAAACTGTGATTAAAAGTCTTCCAACAAACAAAAACCCAGGACCTGATGGCTTCACAGGCAAATTCTATCAAACATTTAGAGAAGAGCTAACACCCATCCTTCTCAAACTCTTCCAAAATATAACATAGAGAGGAACACTCCCAAACTCATTCTATGAGGCCACCATCACCCTGATACCAAAACCAGACAACGATGTCACAAAGAAAGAAAACTACAGGCCAATATCAATGATGAACATAGGTGCAAATATCCTTAACAAAATACTAGCAAACAGAATCCAATAGCACATTAAAAGAATCATACACCATGATTAAGTGGGGTTTCTTCCAGGAATGCAAGGATTCTTCAATATTCACAAATCAATCAACGTGATACACCATATTAACAAACTGAAGGAGAGAAACCATATGGTCTTCTCAATAGATGCAGAGAAAGCTTTCAACAAAATTCAACACCCATATATTATAAAAACCCTGCAGAAGACAGGCAAAGAGGGAACTTTCCTCAACATAATAAAGGTCATATATGACAAACCCACAGCCAACATCGTCCTCAATGGTGAAAAACTGAAAGCATTTCCACTAAGATCAGGAACACGATAAGTTGGCCCACTCTCACCACTCTTATTCAACATAGTTTTGGAAGTTTTAATCACAAAAATCAGAGAAGAAAAGGAAGTAAAAGGAATCCGAATCCGAAGAGAAGAAGTAAAGCTGTCACTGTTTGCAGATAACATGATACTATACATAGAGAATCCTAGAGATGTCACCAGAAAACTATTAGAGCTAATCAATGAATTTCATAAAGTAACAGGATACAAAATTAATGCACAGAAATATCTGGCATTCCTACACACTAATGATGAAAAATCTGAAAGTGAAATCAAGAAAACTTTCCCATTCACCATTGCAACAAAAATAATAAAATATCTAGGAATAAACCTACCTAAGGAGACAAAAGACCTATATGCATAAAATTATGACACTGATGAAAGAAATTAAAGATGATACAAATAGATGGAAATATATACCATGTTCTTGGATTCGAAGAATCAACCTTGTGAAAATGACTATACTACCGAAAGCAACCTACAGTTTCAATACAATCCTTATCAAACTACCACTGGCACTTTTCACAGAAATAGAACAAAAAAAATCACAATTTGTATGGAAACACAAAAGACCCCGAATAGCCAAAGCAATCTTGAAAAAGAAAAATGGAGCTAGAGGAATCAGGCTCCCTGACTTCAGACTATACTACTAAGCTACAGTAATCAAGACAGTATGGTACTGGCACAAAAACAGAAATATAGATCAATGGAACAGGATAGAAAGTCCAGAGAAATACCCATGCACATATGGTCACCTTATCTTTGATAACGGAGGCAAGAATATACAGTGGAGAAAAGACAGCCTGTTCAATAAGTGGTGCTTGGAAAACTGGAAAGCTACATGTAGAAGAATGAAATTATAACACTCTGTAATACCATACACAAAATAAACTCAAATTGGATTAAAGACCTAAATGTAAGTCCAGGCCCCATCAAACTCTTAGAAGAAAACATAAACAGAACTATGACATATAAACTATATATAAACATATAAACTATGACATAAATCACAGCAAGATCCTTTTTGATCCACCTGCTAGGAAATGGAAACAAAAATAAACAAATGGAACCTAAGGAAACTTGAAAGCTTTTGCACAGGAAAGGAAACCATAAACAAGATGAAAAGACAACCCGTAGAATGGGAGAAAATATTTACAAATTAAGCAACAGACAAAGGATTAATCTATAAAACATACAAGCAGCTCATGCAGCTCAATATCAAAAAAACAGACAACCCAATCCAAAAATGGACAGAAGACCTAAATAGACATTTCTCCAAAGAAGATATACAGATTGCCAACAAACACATGAAAGAATGCTCAACATTATTAATCATTATAGAAATGCAAATCAAAACTACAATGAGATATCATCTCACACCAGTCAGAATGGCCATCATTAAAAAATCTAGAAACAATAAACATGGGAGATGGTGTGGAGAAAAGGGAACCCTCTTGCACTGTTTGTTGGAATATAAACTGATACAGCCACTATGGAGAACAGTATGGAGGTTCCTTCAAAAACTAAAAATAGAACTACCATATGACCCAGCAATCCCACCACTGGGCATATACCCTGAGAAAACCATAATTCAAAAATAGTCATGTACCAAAATGTTCATTGCAGCTCTATTTACAATAGCCAGGACATGGAAGCAACCTATGTGTCCATCAACAGATGAAAGGATAAAGAAGATATGGCACATATGTACAATGGAATATTACTCAGCCATAAAAAGGAACAAAACTGAGTTATTTGTAGTGAAGTGGATTGACCTAGAGACTGTCATACAGAGTGAAGTAAGTCAGAAGAGAAAAACAAAAACAGTATGCTAACACATATATATGAAATCTAAAAAAAAAAAAAAAAAAAAAAAAGAAGATAAATGGTCAGAAGAAGCTAGGGGCAAGATATGAATAAAGATACAAACCTACTAGAGAAAGGACTTGAGGATACGGGGAGGGGGAAGGGTAAGCTGGGACAAAGTGAGAGAGTGGCATGGACATATATACACTACAAAATATAAAATAGATAGCTAGTGGGAAACAGCCAGATAGAAGAGGGAGATCAGCCCAGTGCTTTGTGATCATCTAGAGGGGTGGGATAGGGAGGGTTGGAGGGAGGGAGATGCAAGAGGGAAGAGGCATGGGGACATATGTATATGTATAACTGATTCACTTTGTTGTAAAGCAGAAACTAATATACCATTGTAAGGCAATACTCTATACTCTAGTAAAGATGTTAAAAAACAGAAGGAATACTTATACTATAATAAAGTATTAGTTGTTTATCTGAAATGCCAAAAAAAAAATTAGGATCCTCTTTGCTTTTCCATTCACCCCACAGAAATGACTACCTAGTAAGTCCAAACAAAAGGACAATTGTGATAAAAGGACACTCTTAATCATCTTATTTATGACAGATGTCTCCATTTAACACAAACTAGACCCAGGCTGACCATTACATGCCAGCTTTCTGTTTTAGGAAATATAGAATCTGTGTGTGTGTTCATGTTTACAAAATATATCATTTCTACAAAAGATTTTACATAATGATTTATATGTTTCATAAAAAAAGTACAGTGAACATCCATGTGGCCAGTACCAATGTAGTTTAACACCATATTATTATTATTTAGCAAAGGTTGCTTTTAAACCATCTTTCACAAAGAAGTCATTAATGAGAACAGAGTTCCAGATGAAAAAAAAACCAGTCACATTGCTGACACTCTGTACATCCACAGAGTACTTAATCAGGACTGGAAATCAGTAACTCAGCAGCAATAAGCATCCATTCATCAACACGTATATAAGGAATGAGTGTTAAAAGTCTTGTATCATGTCCAGTATTGGGCTTTCCAGGGTGGTTAAGACATTCAGAAACCCATACTTGTGGCATCCATGGGTAGAATTTATATAATAATGTGCTCTTGCAGAAACCAGTCAAGTCTTTTGCTTTCTCCAAGATTTTTTTATTAATCTCAGTCAAATAATATTCTGTTAGGATTGAGCATGCATAGACAATATAAACACACATCTTTGAAACAATAAAATTTCACTTCACCTCTCTCATTGCCAAGGTGTTTGAACAAGCAAAGAATATATTTTATAACTTTAATTTCATTGGGAAGGTAGTGAAATAATTGGGTTCATAGAATTGTTCTGCCCTGAAAAAACTTCAACCTTATTTGACATTAAGGATAACAAAATTGAAGCAACAAATAGAAACCCCACTACATTGACTTTGCTCTAGTAACAACTATAATAAATCACCAGAAAATTAAACACTTCCTTCATAAGGACATAGCAGTATAGAATGCACTAGGAAAAAAGCTTTTTTTTTTCTTCCAAATAGTATTTAGCAGTAGAATCATTTCACCAAGTGAAAATGAAAATAGAAGTCGAGTTTTTAAGAAAAAATCATGGTTGCTCATTTGAGGTGGAAAAATGAATCAGGAACCTCAGTAGGTCACCCAACATTTCTATAGCCTGGAATGTTGTATCTCAGGGAAACCTCTAGGGCTACACTTTTGTTAAAATGTCTGTATTAGATCACTGACCATTCCATTTGTGTTTAACTGTAGCTATAGGAAACCTTGCCTTTATTTAACCAAATCAAGCTCTATAACTTCTTATGCATCATTTACATCCAGTTTTTTGCTATGTTATGTCTTCACTCTGAATTACATGGATTTTTAATGAATTTCTAAGGGAACAAACAAGTTTCTGGATTAGACACAGTATTTAGGAGAGGTTGTCTGGTATTATGAAATCACATCATAGAGACAGCTACATCTTCTGCCTTCATGTAACACTAACTGGAAATTAGACAACAAGAGAACAACGTGAGGAATCAAATGTGATTTGAAGAAATAAAAATGTTGAGAAGAGCAGCCACATAACACAGGGAGATCAGCTCAGTGCTTTGTGGCCACCTAGAGGAGTGGGATAGGGAGGGTGGGAGGGAGACACAAAAGGGCAGAGATATGGGGATATATGCATATATATAGCTGATCCACTTTGTTATACAGAAGAAACTAACACACAGGTGTAAAGCAATTATACTGCAATAAGATGTTAAAAAAAAAAAGAGTTACTTAATAAAAGGAGAATACAATTGTAATTTAATGTTTGCAGTCTTGTCCTTCAGCTTTCTCTAACACTTAGAAATGGAGGAGGTCTCTTCATTAATTTGTCTCCAGTCTGGTTGCCTCCCGCAAGGGGGTTGGGGAGAAGCAACTTCTGACAAGTTAGAGGTAAGAGACTCCTTCCCCAGATCCAACTCACTGAGACACAAATGAGACACTCAGTTCCCCAACCACCAACTTCTGGATGCAACAGCGCACTATGCATAAGGAGCAGAGAACATTTCCCTTAATCACTCCTTATCAAACTGAAGCCAAGTTTATTGGCAGGTCTATCAGGGGTGATTTGGTAACCTGTCTCCCCTCTTAGAATAGTGAGTGGACATCAAACCACACTGTGTACTTTATAGGAACCGAATGTGGCAGCAACTACACTGACGGGGTAAACTTCCAAACGTGACTCTAAGCCTTCCAGTTAAGAGAGCATAGGTGTTATTTCTCTCCAGCTTAAGGAAGAGATAACCCAATCGTACTCTATAAAGTGTGTCAACTTGAGGTCCACACCTTGTTTCTTAATTCTGGTTCTTGTTGGGAAAACCCCGATAATTACCTCCCAAAGAGAAGGCAGCATAAGAACATGGATGGATATATACGCACTCTTCATCATGGAAGAAACTTTTAAAAATCTCATCTTATTGTGGAATGGCTACTTCATCATTCATTTATTTATTTATTTTTATTTAACATGCTGACAGCCAGGGAGATCCAATCCATTTCTTCAAAAGTCTTCTGTGCGCGAGTTTCACATCCTCGCCGCCGCCTGGGCTAGAACTTCTCCGGAAAAGCCTCCATTTCGTCCTTGATCCTGTTTTCTACCAGTGACGCGAAGCTGCTTGTCAGTGTTTGGATGGCTATAGCTGACAAACACCTGCTTGCTGGTCTTCCTGGCTAAGCGCTGGGTGAGGCCGGTGGACGTCGTGTCAGACGTGCCTCCGAGGAGGGCTGTGGACACGGGGATGGGGTCGTAGCTGGTGCACGTGACCATGGCAAGGTTGTACAGGTGTGGTGTGTTACCCACCCACAGGAAGGGCGAGTGCGTCAGCAGCAGCATCTTTAGATGGTGAGTCTCTATGTCAAAAGGTATGTGTGTGAATCCTGTCACGGTGCCCACTCTTCACATTTCTCTGTGGGCATGCACCGTGTTTCCCACAGTGTCTTATGACAGAATTTGTGACAGTGGGAGCAGTGGCAGCAAGAGTGCAGGGATCAGCATACGACTGTCAGTGCTAAGGGAGCCAGCAGTGTGGAACCCAGTGTTAGAGCAGAAAAGTCTGGCATGAAATGTCAACCAGTTATCAGAGTAGGTGGACCATAAAGCAAAAGTTTCCTTGTAATGCCCATTTGCATAAAGGGTTAACACAGGTAGAGCTATAGAAAAATTTACTTCAGTCCCCAGAAACAGAAGAAAAAAATTCTATATTTTTTTCCCCCATAAAATGATGCCTCATATGAATTTTCTTGACTCTAAATGTGTAGTGCTCTCCATGCCCAAATCCTCATGAGAATGACTGGGGAAGTGGAAATGTTAGCTACAAACTTCTATTTCAAGGAGCAGCTTCCCTTGGAACTAGATTGCTGTTATTAATGCTGATGATTTTCGTTTACAACACAGTGCTGGACTGTAATTATTTCCTGATATGAATTGCTTACTCACTTCTTCCTCCCAATTAGTTGACCTATTGCTTCCTACATACTTTTGTTATTACTTCAATATTCTGGATAAATAGCTTGCTTGTGGATAGAAGTGTTCTTTAGCAGTTCTGATAGATTTTTTTCTTTCTCTTATAAATAGCTCAGTAAAATTCAGGAACATAAAAAGGGCACCAGAAGTTATTACGTGTGATATTTTCTCAAACTAATATATATATATATATTTTGTGGTACGCGGGCCTCTCACTGTTGTGGCCTCTCCCGTTGCGGAGCACAGGCTCCGGATGCGCAGACTCAGAGGCCATGGCTCACGGGCCCAGCCGCTCTGCGGCATGTGGGATCTTCCTGGACCGGGGCACGAACCCAATTCCCCTGCATCAGCAGGCGGACTCTCAACCACTAGGCCACCAGGGAAGCCCTCAAACTATATTTGATTGCCTAGTGGTTCACATTAAGATAAAGGTTTTGTACTAGCTTAATAAACAGCAAGCTTGATTGCTTGCTGTTTTGAGAAACTGGATGAGGGCATGCTCAGTGGCTTAATATGGAATCTGTTATTGGTAAGACAGTGAAGGTAACCATCCTGTACTCTCCCTAGGTGATTATTGGTGCATTCCTTAAAATTAGGGAAATATGTTTTCAGAGTTCCCTTCTCTAGCTTCTACATGTACACCTGTAGGGAGCATGGGTAGAGACAGAGATGCTAAAACAATGAGGCCACTAATGTCTATCAGCCAAGCTATAAAGCATAAGTAATGAGCCTTTACCAACACACCTGCTGTTTGCTCCATTTTTTGCCAGTCTCTGTGTAAACAATTGAAGAAAGATACAAAATCCTATCAAAGAGGAGATATCACAGTATATGATAGGATGCTATAAAACAATATAGGGCATTGTAATTTAGAACCAGGCTGAGTGTTTCATATTTAAAGTGCTAAGTTAGTTTGGACAAGCACAAAGGAAGAAGAAAGGTCTTCCTGGAGGAGAGGGTCCATGAAAGATGGGTGGAATTTAGTTACACAAAGAAGAAAGGAAAGTCAATGCAAGCTGGCAGGAAAGCATGAGTGAACCTGTACCACCTACTTCTGACTGATGTCACTGCCATAATTAAATCATATCTCCATTACTTCCTCCTTGTTCTTACTTCAACTCCTCCTTTTGCTAGGTGAGTGAACAGGTTTCTATTTGCTGAATTCGTTCTATGTAATTATAAAATAATCTTGACCCTTAATGTGAACTTAAGAAAAAAGAAATTGATTTTTAGCTTCTGAAATCTCGATTAATTGATACCACTTACAACTACCTGGCAGTCTGAGTTTTAAAAAGCCCTCAGGCAAAAATGTGCAGGAACATTAGAAGGTGGCATTGCATCCATTCCTCCATCTCTTTCTTTCTTGAGAAAGAGACGGAGGAATAACCTTTCTCCTTGACCCACCCACCCAATTCTACCACTTGTCAAAATCAATCAATGCTTCCTTGAGTTGTGCATTAATAGAGAAGGAGAAAATAAAAACTCAAAGGGCAGGAAATAAGTCAGGGTATCATTGAAGCCCTGAGCTAAGAATAAACAAACAAATCATGAAAACAAACAAACAATAAACAGACAAATAAAAGAACAGAAACCATGGAGTAGACTGTGAAATTAAGTTTATCCTAATTTTTTTTTTTTAGGTTTTGATCATAGTTACAGGTGGAAATAAAAGTCTTATTGGAAAGAAGATGGAGCATGATTTTGTATCTAACAGATCGCAGTGCATACAAACTCTCACATACTTGCTACTATTTACTCATGCATATGTGCTATCATTCATTCAAGAAAATTTTATTGAATATTGACTACGCATTAGCTAATGTTCAGATATATTTGGAATATAAAAATAAATCTGGCAGAGATATTATGTAACAAAGAGCTTATAACTGCAGTGCATTTTTTAAGATCTAAGAAAGTCATGGGTACAGGGATACAGAGAGAGCATAAAGAAAACAGTGACGCATCCTACTACTGTTTACAGGAAGTTAATGACTGTGCAGGTCCTAGAAACTTTAGGGTGTTCAAATGAGTAGGCTTTCAAAAGAATGGGAGAAGGTAGGAGAAAAGGACTACAAAATAAATCTCACATAAGGATAGATCATGAACAGAGGCAAAGAAGCCTGAAACAGAAAAAATGTACTGAGAACAATGCAAGTGATCAGGATGGCTGAGCTCTCTGTTGTGCTCCAACTTACAAAATCAAGTCGAAGCAGATAATTAAAGGCAGTTAATATCACACTAAAAGAGCCAGTTATTTTCAAACCATTTCAGAATAATTATTTGATGAGTTCCAGTGAATAAAAGAGATAATGGAAAACATAACAGGGCTTAGGCTGGAGAAGTATAAGAAGACTCTTCTCTACTCATCCCTGTGTTCCCTGCCTCATGGCTGCTGTAGAAGTATTAGCATGTTTTAAGAATAACAGATTTACACCCATTTATATGTAGGTCTATCTTTCTGTCTGTCCATTCACCTTTCTATTATTATGGGTTTTGAAAGGTCTTTATATTTTTAAACAATGGTAATTTTCTAATAATAATGCTTAACATTGGCAAATTTTCCCTCTGTGCAGATGCAGAAAAAGGGACTAGATTTAGCCTAATACATGAAACAACCAAAAAAAAAAAAAAAAAAGAAAAGAAAAAAAAAGAAGAGAAAATATATGCAACAACAGTGTTCAAGCCACTGGACATTAGGCAACAAAGAATAGTGATCCCTGAACACTGGAAACAAAGAAGTGAGCCCTACAATCGTCCTAGTTTACTGACTTTAGAGAGTTTTCAAGCCATGACACTAGGGAAAGAGAAATGAAGCAGATCCCAGGAACAATTCTGAGATATGCAGAGAGAATTGAGAAGCTGGGGAGGCCAATGTAGCTAAAATTCATAGAAGAGAGTGCTGGAAAGGACATAGTTCAGAGAGAATCCTGGAGGTCTGTAAGGGATTGCCCGCGAGTAGTCAGCTAAGTACTGACAAATAAATGCATGTGAGGAAACTGCTTGAGACAAGGGGAATAATCATCCAAAAGAATCAGAGAGCCTAGCTAGCACTTACATAGGACAGAGAATAGTCTATCTCCACTGATTAAACTGAAAAACTCTTAATTCATTGGATATATTAAGGAAAATACTCATAAAGTGCTTGGCTCACTACTCTAGACTCACCTAAAAACCCACTGAAACAAGAACTGAAGGGATCAAAATGTTTTGAGTGATATAATTTAATCCCAGATCAAAATTCAAGTATTTATAGAAATATATAATGTCCAGCACCTAACAAGATAAGATTCACAATGTCCGGTAGACAACCAAAACTACCCAGGCATGCAAAGGGGCATGACTATAGAACATATGATGAGAAAAATCAATCAACTAAAATCAACCCAGAACTGACATAAATGTAATAATTAGCAGACATTAAGATAATTATATTCAAAAGTTAAAGACATGGATAATATTACAAAATGTTCCAAATAAAATTTCTGTACATTAAAACTTCAGTATCTGAGATGGAAACTGCATTGGATGGGTCTTATGGGCTATTATATAGGAAAAGCATTGTGAACAGCTGTGGAAAATATCCAAAATGAATCATAAAAAATAATTTTAAAAATGAAGACAGTTTATCATGTCTAATAGAAGTCCTCAAAGAAGAGGAAAAATAGAGGGAACAGAAAAACAGTTTCTGAGAAAATAATAGTAAAAAATTTCCAGAGCTGATAAAAAGTATTAACCCACAGATCCAAAAAGCTCAAAAACTCCCAAGCAAAAGAAGCATGAAGAAAATGACATCAAAGCACATTATAATCAAATTGTTCAAAATCAGGAATGAAGATAAAATCTTTAGCCAGAAGAAGAAGACATGTTGCATATAGAATAGTAAATATAAGGGTGAAACAGATGTCTCATCAAAAGCAATACAGTGGAAGAGACCTTGGAGAAAAACATTAAATCATGAAAAGGAAAAATAAATCAACCTTGAATTCTATACCAAGTGCAAAATATCTTCCAAAACTGAAGGTGAAATAAAGACTTTTTAAGATATGCAAATGCTTAAACAATTCATCAACACAAGACCCATATTACAAAACATGTTAAAGGAAGTCCTTCAAGAAGGCTGAAAATAATACTACAAGGAAATATAGACCTGTAAAAAAAATAAAAAGCACCTGAAATAATAACTACATATTAATCATAATTTTCCTTTTATTTAAGTCTTTAAAAATAATTGACTCATGTGGATGTAGATGGCATTACTTTTTTAGAAAGCAGTTTCTTAAAAAGTAAGACATGTATCTATTATACGATCCTGAGATTCCACTCCCAAGTATTTACCTAAGAGAAAATAAAGCTTATGCACTACCCTGTACAAAAACATTTGTACACTAGCACTCAGAACAGTTTTCTTTATAATATCTAAAACCTGGAAACAACCCAAATGACCTTCAACAAAAGAATGAATAAACAATTTGTGGAGTACATAGAATATTACTTAGCAAAAAAATGAATGAACTAAAAATGAATGAACACAATAACATGGAAGAATCTTAAAATAATTACCCTGAATGAAATAAGCCAGACCAAAAAAAAAACCAAGAGTGCATTCTGTGTGCTTCCATTTATAGAAAACTCTAGAAAATACAAACTAATCTATGGTGACAGAATGTAGATTAGTGGCTGCCTGGGGAGGTGTGTGGAGGGAAAGACAAGAAAGAGGAATTACAAAGGGGCACAAGGAGACCTTGGGATGTGATAAATATGTTCACTACCTTGATGGAGTTGATGGATTCATGGGTGTATATGTCAAAACATATCAAATTGTACTTTTTAAATACATACAGTTGATTTTATGTCAATTATAATTCAATAAACTGTTAAAAATAATACCTGAATGTGACTTTTTACTTAATTATTCAAAAGTGCTTTCATATACAGTATCTCATCTAATCATTTCATGGACTTTTGATAGCATTTAGCATTGTTACTATTATTTTGGCTTTACAAAAAAGGAAACAAAGTCAGAATGGTATTAGTTGACAAAGACCACACAGCCTGCAAGTACCAGGCAGAGAAAGATCCTCACATCCTGACCTCTGGTGTTCACCATTATGTTTCCAGTCTGGTTTCGGCCTGAAGTGCCCTCAGAAAACCCAGTCAAGTGAGCTGGTGTTACCGGTCTTTTCTCACATTCGTCTTTCTGTACAGTTTGGGAAGATTAGCAAATTACATCAGATTAATTCCAAATTGCATATGCTACCTAACTTTAACAGAATTTGTCTTTTTTGCTGCTGCATATTTTCATGATATTTGTACCAGGCCAAATATCTAGGGTTTGTTAAGAGATGGCATCTGGCTTGAGTTTCCTCAGATCTCCCCAGGCCTCTAAACTTAGAGCTCTTGTCACTGCTTTTCATTTAACAATGAATTATCTATTTCCCTCAATGCATCTCATGTCACCACTTTTATGATTATGTTACTCCTTTTGTTTGTTTTGATTTTTTAATGCCCTACGTCATCAACTCAGTTTTACATTCCTTGAACATAGAGATAGTGGATATGTGGGTTTGCTTCCCTGCAAAATATGTCAATGGGCCCCAATGCATTTGTTTACTTTTAATATATAAGCAAATAACTTTTGTTGATGTAGACACTGATTTTTTTTTAGTTTCTATGCAGATATTTCATGAACCTTTTTTATATTCTTCCATTTTTTCCTTGCCTCATTCCTGCCCTATAAATTCCCAAGCTGCTACTTACTCTTCACACAAAATAATTAATATTTTCAGTTGTAAGTTTAATTTTTATGTCATGCTCCATTTTTTTAAATTAGAAATTTAAAGGAAACTCACAAAAATAAGAGCAAGATGAAATAATTTCCTGTAATAAGGTTAAACTGATATCTATAAGAAAGGGATAAGAAGGGAATAAATACACTGACCAATTCTAATCAAAACAAGGATAATGGAAATTAAGTTTGTAGAGGTTATTATGAGGAAAAAAAAAAAACTGGAAATTTTTGTCCACCCAGCTTTGGTCCTCCTACTAAATAACTTTTATCTTTATCTGGAATTTTGGAATGTCTTCCAAAATATTTACCATGAGGAAATGGAAGGGTTTGTTTAGGTTAAGTTTTCAAAATGGGTAGTTGATAGCATGCGCAATAGCACAAGCAAGTCAGAATGATTGGTTCACTAATCAAGATGATCAACTAGGAGTCAAGATTAGGAGGGATGAGCAAAGCCCCTTTCTCACGTCATTAAATCCTGGGCCAGCAGCGGGGAGAGGCCATGTCAGTCTCCCTCTGCCTTCATTAACCCTTTCACACTTAGGAACTGAGCTCCATTGCTCGTCTCTTAGCTCAAGTCCTTTAGAGAAAGCACTATGAAGGAACAATGCAGATTTATAATTTATGTATTATTCATTGTTATCATTATTAGCTCTCATAATTCCAGGCACGCTGCTCATGTGGCTCTCTTTTTTTTGCTTAAGTCATATAAAACTCAGCTGACAAAGCTAGTAGGCATACCATGGGGAATTTTGGGGACCTGGTTTGGCTGATTATAGCTGCCTCCAATTCTACTTCCAGTGATTTTGTGTACATATAACTCTGCAATTAAAAAAACAAAAGTTTCCAAAACAGTGAAGAGTATCAAAGAAATAGCTTGAAGATGATGAGTGCTCTCCCTCGAAGACTGATATCTGGGCAGGGCCAGCTTCATAAGCAGCAATAATACCCACCCTTCATTGAGCCTGTTGTGCAGTGGAGACAGGGGTGGTGGCCAATGTATAGTAGGATGGTAGACCATTTCTTTTTTCTTATGACATCTCAAGCAGTCAGCTATTTATGGTATAAAATCATCTCTTCCTTTGATATCCTAAATGTCATTGATACTGATCCATTGGTTGAATTAGCCCTATCCTCATAAAAAATACAAATATTTAAGTAAGAGGTTACATTCCAGCCTCTGGCCCCTTATTGTAAGTGTTCATCAGATTATTTCCTCCAAATCAACTGGAAAGGGAATGGATTGAGAGCATAGCTTGGGAAGAAAGGAATTAACAGCCAAGGGATCCAGAAGAACTGGCCTGGCTGCAAGTGTGATACTAGCCACTCACTGCTCTATGTTCCCATCTCCAGGAGTCCTACTGGGATTCTTATAGATTTTGGAGCTGATCTGTCAGGCTACGGAGAGAAGCTAGTTTCTACACAATAATGTAAACTTAACTTTATGGCTATTTCTTTCTCTGCCATCAGTACATGCCAAAACTCTAGGAAGAACTCTTTCCAGGGTACTATTAAATGGGAAAAATTGTCCCTCAGGCCTTCTGTTTTAGAAGATGGAGAAAGAAGCTTATACCTATTTATAGAACTTCATGTCTATTTTATCCCTTTCAACCACACAACAACCTTGTAAATAGAATATTATTGAACTGTTTTTCTATGTGAAGTGTATGGGAGGTAAAAGTTTTTTGGACTCTCTTAGGGTCCGTGGCTAAGTCTGAAAATGAAACTGATGAAAACAATTTAACAGGAGAAAAGATACAATAGTATTTAATGTAAGTTTTACATAACACAGCTGATTTTAGAAGGAAATGAAGACCCAAATAAACAGACCTGAATATTTTATGAAGAGTGGGCAGTCGTGGAAGAACATGACAGGTTAAGGAGTATGAAGTAATTGTAGTAAACTGTAGTAAACTTGTAGCAAGCTCTGTTTGTTAGAATTCTCCTTGATGTCTCTTTGTTTTCAGAGATAAGGATGTTCTTTCCTCTGGGTACAGAGAAGACACCTCCCACAGGAGGGTTCTATGACTTGTTCCACAGGAGAACAGCAATTGGGTGGGAGAGTGAAGGACAGGGAGATAATCAGAGTGGTGTTCTTGCATCTGCTGTTTTCTCAAAATTTTTCAGCTTCAATATGCCAGGAGCCATATTTTGAGGTAACATATCCTAAAACCCATCAGAAGAAACAGAGACTCAGAAAGTTTAATGGTCTATTTATTCATTCATTAGACAAACATTTATTGTATCCTTACTAAGTCCCAGGCACTGTTAAATGTGATGGGGATACACCAGTGGGGAAAAAAAAATAAAAAAAGAAAAATATTAAATTCTGTGTTGTAAGCAGCTTGCAATATCATGGAGAAAGCCTCCAATTACAGTCAGTGACAGAGATATGCTTTCAGCACAGTTCTGTACCCCATGTTTTCTCATTATATACAGTTACCAATCAGCGAGGTTAAGTCTGGAAGTTCATTTACTATAAAGGCTCAGGGTCTTTCTACAAAAATGGCCCAAAGGTCCATAACTCTAGTACTGCAAGATAAGGAGGAACTACATCCATCTGTTTTCTCTAGCTCTGTAGGTCTCTTTCCTTCAGTCTGGGTTTCCTCTGGAAGATGATAGTTCTAGATATTCAGGCTAACTTGTAACACCTTAAGTGCAGGGAGCTGCAAGGTCAAAAAGCATATGTTGATGGTCCAGGTCCTACAGTTTTTTGGGCTGATGTGAGGACTCTGCTTTGGAAGGGTCTGGTTTCCCCAACTCAAAGGATGTCCCAGCCTTGAACTTCATTATGTCTGATGTGTTGCAGAGACTGTATTTTCCTCTGCTTCTGATCAGCAGCACTGTATGTCCTCCTGCATGACTGTCATACCAGGGAAAGGGAAAACTGTGTCCTGCCCCTTTTTAAGGCTTTCTTGAGGACCTTCCAAAGCCCAGATTTTCTCTGAATTGAGGTGAAGCAGAATGGGTATTGCTAGTAAATCAGGGAGGGGTGGGAGCCTTGGAGCTGAATATCCATGAGACTGCTGGCAGGATTTACAGACACAGGTGTGCCCACACTCACTCACACCGACACACACACACACACACACACACACATACAGTCACACACACAACCCCAGGTGGAGCAGGGAATTAGTCAGCAGAGGCCTGACAAAGTACTTCCTACACATGCTGCTCTGTCAGGCGGTACAGTTTCTTGGGCTTCAGAGGTAATTACATGGATTTTCTGTCTTGTACTTGCAAAAACACAGCCCAGCACAGCGCTGCTGCTGCTGGCTCATCACTGACGAGGCCTTCGGCACTGGCAGGCAGCAGGCTGCAGGAGAATGTTTACATGCTCTCTTTTAAGAATTCAAACCCCAAGAAAATACAGGAGGTACCAGTGGAAGGAAGAGGGATGAGAGTCAACATGGGGGAGAAGGGTGTGAAGTTTCTCTTGGATAACCAAGCAAGACATTCCAGAGGAAGTGGGGGTACACAAAAGGGGAAATTGCTGCAGAGAAGGCTGCAATCATGCTTGTATTGATGAGTTTTACTTTCTTTCCCTTCATCCATCAGCATAATCAGTTGGCCAGTAATAATCATTTTGCTTTCAAAGGGTCCATCCATCAGTCAACACTTATTAGACCCTGAATACCCCAAATTCCAGGCCAGACACTCTGTGTTTCCCTGGGGTGGGTATGAGGCATAAATCACAGGCTCTGTGCACAAGGAGCTTACATGTGAGGTGGGAAGACAGTCACTCATTTCAGGAAAACTGAAGAGAAGGTGGTTAGTGAATTGTGAGCAATTGGGTTTGGAGTGCAGACCTGATATCAAGTCTCTACCCACCATTTGGGGATGTTTCCTTTTCTAGTCTTTATCTTAACATGGATTATAACCAATAAATGGAGTCCAGAAACAAGGATAAATAGAAGACAAATGTACTGGGGTATTTCACATTTTCATGAGTAAAAAGGAAGAAGGTGTAGACGACAGTAAGGAGAAAAACATCCTGGGGACCCATTGTGTGCCTGAGAGGTGGCCAGTGTAATGCCATGAAGAGTGTCGGAACCAGTGTGCAGTCTTCCACATGCACCTTCCATGTATATTGCATGGGGGGGGTGCTGATGCATAAGCTCTGTGAATGGAAAACTGCAGATCTGAAGCAGACCCATCTTCAGGCTGCAGAAATGACCCTGGCTGTTATATCAGGACAATGTCATAGCTACCCATGTTGACCGTGCATGGGTTTCTGAATTTCCTATTCCTATTGATTAAGTTTGAGGGCTTCTATGTATCTGCACTCATAGAATGCTGACCCAGACCCTGTGGGGACCTTGAAATCATTCATAGCATAAAGAATTAAAGACACAGACATAGAGAACAAATATATGGATACCAAGGGAGAAGGGGGGTGTGGGAGGAATTGGGAGATTGGGATTGACACATATATACTATTGATACTATGTGTAAAATAGACAACTAATGAGAACATACTGTAGAGCACAGGGAACTCTACTTAATGCACTGTGGTTACCTGAATGGGAAGGAAATCCAAAAGAGTGGGGATATATATATGTATAGCTGATTCATTTTGCTGTATAGTAGAAACTAACACACATTGTAAAACAACTATACTCCAGTAAAAGTTAATTAAAAAAAAAGAATTAGAAAGAGGTCTGGACTAAAGGATGGGTTTATGATTTTGCTAGTAATTGGCTCTGTGATCTTGAACATAGCTGAAGTTCTTTTATATCCTCAAATCATTTGCACATTCTTAGGTCCACTTCAGGTGTCCACCATGGTTGGTGGTTTCCTCCAGCATTAACAGCCAGTCAGTCTCCTGCATTTCCAAGTTCATGTTCCTCTCTGGATCTTCACTCAAAATATTCTCTGTCTCAAATGCTTCCTACTCCCTCTCAGTCTATCAAAACCCGGACATCTTTCTGGGCATGACTTAAGGCCACTCCCTAACTGCAGCCTCACCATCCCTTCAAGTCTGCACTTCCCTTCCTCCTCTGAAACCATAGAGCAATGCATTAGTCCAAGTAGTTAAGCCCTAGAGGCCACATGATGTTATTCTTTAATAGTTGTATTTGTGTTTTCCCTCCATGCTTCTAATAATACATGGTACATTAAGGCACTGGATAGATATTGACAAAATTGTTACTGGTATTTTTTATTACACTTCTCAGGGGGCTTAACATGATTAGGAAAAGCAACCAGATTCAGATTAGGTGATGTTTGTCCTGAACCATGAAAAAAAAAAAAAAAAAGAAACAAACAAAGACAAGAGTTAATAAGGATACTTGTTAAATGATTCATCTCCAACCAGGCCTAACAAGTTCAGACTTCCTTTCCATTCTGTTTCTCTGCTGATTATTTTTTCTTTCTCCTTAGGGATTTCTCAGCTTTATCAGTTACATAAATAAAAAAAAAAATTGAACCTCAAGGTTCATCAAAAGATAGATATATTTTCTACCTTTTGATAGATACCTTCTATCTATCTACCCTTGCAAACTGATTCCTAAGAAACAGACTACTATTTCAGTTTATCAAATGTTATGGCTCATGATTACTTCATGAGATAGATTCTATTTTACTCCCATTTTAAGGATTACAGAGCTGAAGCTCAGGGAGATTAGGTAATAGGTTCAAGGTCATATGGCTAGTAGGGTATGCTGAATTCAAATCTAGGTCTGTCTGATTTCAGATTCTTTTCATCACTCAAACTTCATACATTTAATAAATGTAACAAGCAGTGTTAATTCCTGAAATGTGCAAAAATATGAGCAAAGGAATTAGTGGTTCAGAGTTTAGAAAATGAATTGAAGTAGAAAGAATGATTTGGGTGATTGAAGAAGACTTTTGCAGAAGTTAGATGTAGGTTTCTATACGACCTAAACAATTCTATAAGCAGTGCATTTTTGTAATATAATGATGTTTACTATATTTAAGGTATAAAGGAAAAGTCCCTCAAGTTAAAAACAACAACAGAAAAGAAGCAGCAGAAAGTTTCAAGTGGACACAGTGAATGTAAAGTTTTACAAAGAGGAAAAGATTCCCTCTGGGTGCTGTGATCATTCTTCCTACTCACTAGAGTCCCATTTGTAGTACTGAAGTAACCTTAAATAGACGGCAATAGTAAATGACTCTGCTACAGAACAACAAGTTACAGATGTGTTCATTGCTTGCAATAATAGTGTTCTAAGCAATGGTCGTATTTCAGATTCTCTCTCTCCCTCTCCCTCTCCCTCTCCCTCTCTCTCTGTCTCTTTCTGTTTATAAGAATTTCTCTGTAAAGTTGGTAACTAAAACACAAACATTTATTTCTCCTCTTTGTTGAAACCCCATTAAAATGACAATTCAGGAATAAAGAATAAGCTCACAAAAACAAAGAAAATTAGATGGGAGAAAACATCAGACTAGAACTGTCAACAAAATTTTTGAATAAACAGATTGATGGATAATAGCTGATTTAATAGATTAGAGAATGAGTAAGCCTGATTGCTCGTATAGGAAAAAAAAACATAGAAAGAAGTTTGATTCACTCTGCAAAGCCAGTTAGAAATTGGGGGTACCAGATACTTTTGAGGTTGAGGGTTTCAGGCTGGATTTGAAAATCGAGTGGATCTTTTGGAATTTATAAAATGAATAGTTAGAAACCAAGGTTCCATTTCAAAATCCATGCTGTCAAGAAAATTCCCTTCCTCCATCCAGAAGAATAAATATGCACAACAATATCCTTGACCCAGAGATCACAAATCTGAAAGATATGATAGCAGTCTACCCTGAAAATGATTTTTTTTTTTAATCTCAGAAGTACTGTGGTATTTCCCACTTCTACAGCTCTCTTCCTTTAACAATCTTCCCAAATTGTCTAAGCCAGGCTTCTAGCCCATAGACAGAAAACTAGAATGTTATTCTTAAAAAAGAATGTTATCCTAAAGGAATATTATTATAAAGAGACTCTCCAGCCCAGGAGAAAACATTTACAGATACTGATAAAGACAAAGAGAATGAGACAACAAGCTCCCCATCATATCACACTGTGGGGATGTCCACTATGCAACAAGTCCTGCTCATGTCACAGATAGTTTTGGTCAGCTTATTTTGGCCTCACTCTTGAGTATAGATATCCAAGTTTCACCATTTGCTTGTTTTATTTTGTTTTTAAGTAAAATATCTTACATGAAATATGAGGACAAAAAGAGAAAACAAACTGTGACAAACTAAATGAGATAGAGACAAAGTAGGAATAAGCTGAAAACTTCAATAAAACTATGACTGAGTCTTCCAGGAAACATCATTTATTTATGCATTCAACAGATATTTATTAAGCAGAGCATAAAACATCTATGCTGGTCACTGTTCTAGGTACTTGGTATATGTGTAGAATAGCTCTTGCATTTTTGTACCTTATATTTGGTGGATGAGAGACAATAATTTACCCATGAAAACCTGAATAGAATATTATAAACAGAATTATTTAGAAAATGTTTAAACGTTTTAAAAAATGCATAGGTTATTATACAATAAAAATAAATAGAAGAGTTGAAATTTAAAATAATTTCTTAGACGCTTAAAATCATAAAGAGATAGAAAATATAGAAGAAAATATAAAATAATTAAGTACTTAAACCAGAAAGCCCAGTATTCGGTGGAAATACAGAAAGAGAGAAAAGAGTAAAGAAATAACAGGTGTGAAAGAGGAGTTATCAAAACGATAATAAATTAAAATGTCCCAGAGTGGAGGGACATGTTTCCAGATTGGAAGGAGTCATTAAATCCAAGCCAGGGCACATCTTAATGAATTTTCTGAATACTGGTGATTTGTCCCACACAAAGGATCAGGGATTAGAAGGTATGAGATTTTGCATTTGCAACATCAGAATTGGGAAGACAAGGAGATAAGCTTTCAAAAGTCTGAGGGAAAACTATGAATAATTGGAATTTACTCTTGGCCAAGCAATCCATCAAAACTGAGGATTGAATGAAGATTCAAATGTGAAGGACCTCAAGTAATTTATTTCCCATGTACCCTTTCCCAAGAGGCAACTGAGGTATGTGATCGTTCAAAATAAATAAATAAAAACGGAGGAAGATTTGAGGACTGTTAAAAATAGGCAATTAACAATCTAAAAATGTTTTTAAAAATTTAATTATAAAATAATGGAATACATTTATTCTATAAGACATGTCTCAGGTAAAACCATGGTTTTAATATTATAAATACTCTAAGGTTCTGTCAAACTAATCTTTCAAAGAAAATCCCCTACTCAAAATTCTTGCTGGTACACTGTTTGGGGATAAATCTAAACTCATCAACATGATTTAAAAAAGCAATTTATGATTATCAAAGTTCATGGGTCATCTCTCTCTTTCCATCTCATCAGCCAGTGACTACCTTTTGTATGGAATTCCTTGTGACTTCTGAAAATCACTATGATTTCTCTGTTTATTTCCTTGCACTTGCTCATCCTTCTTCCTGGAATGACTTCTCTCCTTCCTGAGTGGCATCTTTGTATCTGTCAGGTTCGATACAAACATCATCTCTCAAGGAAGCCCTTTCTCACCCTCAACCTCACTTAGCCCTGACACTAGCAGGTGTCCCTCCTCGGCTCTTATAACACGTGTTTCTTTTATCAAGGAATGCACTCACTTGATGTTAGTATATTTTTCTTCCTCTTCCCCAAAAATGTGATCTTCTGAAAGGTGAGAACTATGTTTTATTAATTGATGTATTCTCAGTTCTTAGTATAATACTTATGCTTCTAATAGTTTCTTATTTAATCTTCAAAACTATCTTGAGAAGGAAGGATTCTTTACTACACAAAGAGCCTGAAGCTCAGAGAAAATTAGTGACTTGCATGAGATCAAACCTTTAATAACTGATAAGATCATCTTCAAATCCAGGCCATTGGGACCCTATGGTTTTTCCTACACCATACTGGGGCACACTGGATGCTCAAGCAATGAGCCTTTACCAAAGAGGACTGGGGAGTAGGATACCTCAGGCCTAGTTTTAATCGGACAACAGCCAGCTATATCATTTTCAGCAGATCATTTTGTTTTTATTTTACAGGGATTCCCCCTGGTTCTGAGGGCCACTTTTCTCCATCACAGGCACCCATGTATTGTCAGTGGCATGCTACTTGATATAATGAGTATGAAAGTTCTGTGAAGTATCCAAAGCACATAAGATGATGTGGTGAGTTTTAATTGCAACCTGATCTATACTTAGATCTTTGAAAATGGATTTTCTTAAATATGGGCCTTCATGCTTACATTCTTCTAAACGAGTCATACTTTCTCTCTCTCGACATCTGCCTTCTAGCCTGCTACATACTTCAATTGCACAAAGATAATGTTATGTTCATATATTATTACTTCTTGACAGTTTGGATGAAAATAAAGGAAGACTACTATTAATATTATTAAAGCCATTTAAATTACATCTCCACCTTAAACACTGCACAGAGTTAGTAGAGATAATCAATATTAGAAAATGGCAAGAAACAAAATTAGTCAGGCAAGATGTTTTATTTGAAAACTTTTAGCAAAAGATCCTTAATAGGTGGGAACTGAAAAAGATTAAATCTTGTTTTGACAGTATCCATTTAATACAGAAAAATACGTTGGAGTATGTAAAAAAGTCATTTTTTAAAGACAGGAAATTTGATACAATATAGTTTTAAAAGATTTATTTTTGTTGAAAAATAGAATTCTCTCTATATTATAGCTCTACCTCCTATTACTTCCATTTGATACTGAAAAATAGAAAAAAGATAACTCATATCTAAAGAAATATTTATTCCAATGCATTTTCAATTCAAATTACCCATCTTCTCTTAACAGTGAAATTCATATAAAAAAGTGCATTTTAAAAAAATTCTCCTCCTTTTATTTATATATCCACAATCAGACATGTCATAACACTATCTAAACAACTGTATGCATTAATGAACAAACATAGATCAGTAGCTATAATTTGACATACATGCACCGTTCTCTATGAAAACATCAATAGTCTAAAAGCTGAGTGGGCATAGCTGGAAAAAATATGCTTCACAGACACAATGTTGGCAGAAGCTTAAATAACCAGATCTCAGGGAGGAAAAAATTCAATGAAACTAAACACATATTGTAAATGTACAGGTATTCTATAGAGCTAAACTGTTCAGGATTAATAATAAGAAAATTATCTTCCACTTGCAGTCATTCAATTACTATGTGTGCAAATATTTTGGATTGCATGTTTTCTATTCAAATATTTTATTATCTACCTAAAGAGCCCTGTTGGGAGTCAAGGCAGAACTAGAATATGAGTTGCACAATACAGTCCAATCTGAAAACAATATCTTAAGTTACTATAGAGCCTTTCATAAGAGAAACCACAGATGACTTGTGTCATTCAAATCTATAGCAGTGTGATAGAGCAATGAAAAGGGAATATATAACTTAGTAATGGGCTCAGGCAGCTGAGAGAAGCCAAGTTTATGAAGAGCATTTGATTGAAAATAGATGAAATTCAAGAGTATGTCAACTCAGCCAGCACCTACACAAACCAAAAAGCAAATAGGCCATTTGCCATTTTATTACAAGGCAATGTGGATGTGGATAGGGCAGTGCACCAGGGACAGGGGCCATATGACATTTTTATCATTTTCCAGTGTTATAATATGGAATAATTCATTGTAATTACATGCAATAAAAGGCAGTGTTATCTCCTACAATGAATATTTTTTAACGGTTGACTCTGGGCTTTCCAGCATGCTCAAATTGTCGAAAGTGACCACATCAAGAGGAAATACCTGTTTATCTTAGAAAACATTTAACTCACTTTTTAAAAATTGTGGTATTGTAAGTCTACAAGCATTGACTCACACACATCCATAGTTCTGTAGTTCCTGAAAATGCTTGAAAAGTGCAACCTCATTATTTTTATAAATTTCATGCATATAAGAAGGGAAGAGAATACATTAAACCAAGCTACTTGCTTATGTAAATGTTATATGTCACAGTCTGTTTAGAAAATAAGAGAATGAAGAGAGGAAATAGACTGTGCAATGAGGTTTTAATACTGGATGAAATTACATAGGTGGAAGACGACACAAATAGAGAGGTTATCTTACCAGGGAAAAACAACTGAGAGAAGAACAAACCCATCATTTAGAACAGAGATATCAAGATAGATATGAAGGCTTCTGTCACAGATTCAAGAGTGGAGATCAAGACAAAAAAAAAAAAAAAAAAAGGCCAAGGCCATTGGAATAGGCATGATGTAAAGGGCTATATAAAGACTAGTCTGCATTTTAAAAGTTACCCAAACATGTCTTATCATTTTGCTTAAATAATATCATTAGCAAAAGATTGATAGATATAGGTAGATAATTGATGATGATGATGATGAAGAAGAAGAAAGATAGATATAAAATTTTTTAACATAAATCAGTAAGAAAAGCATACCAATAAAATTCATTGACAAAGGACAGGTTAAGACATATCGCTAACCAATAACCATACATAACAATATTCAGTCTCACTAGTAAGGAAAGAAATCCTAAATAAACTAAGCTAACCTGTAATCCATAAAATTGGCTAATGTTCTATAAAGACACACCACCACAGCAAGACTGTGATGATATAGGCACTCTTTCTTTTAATACTATGCTGCTTCAGGATATTTTAGGAGAAAAAGCGTAAGAATTTTGCATTCCTATTAACTAGTTCAAGAAATTCATTCTATGTAAAAAATAGTGTGCTTATGCAAAGATTTAACTGTACACATTAATTTTAACATATATGCCTAAACATATCCTAACATATCAACCATTCACATATATTTAGCAGAGTCTTTCAGGGAAGCCTAAACTGAGATTTGTCTCTTTCCAGGGAATTGGTGAAGTGACATCTGCTTCTGGTCCTCTTCATCTTCTTTGCAGGTTTTAAAGTACGTGAATTGGTCTGTTCATATTTTCTATTTCTTCCTGATTCAGTCTTGGCAGGTTGTGCATTTCTAAGAATTTGTCCATTTCTTCCAGGTTGTCCATTTTATTGGCATAGAGTTGCTTGTAGTAATCTCTCATGATCTTTTGTGTTTCTGCAGTGTCAGTTGTTACTTCTTTTTCATTTCTAATTCTATTGATTTGAGTCTTCTCCCTTTTTTTTCTTGATGAGTCTGGCTTATTAATTTTGTTTATCTTCTCAAGAACCAGCTTTTAGTTTTATTGATCTTTGCTATCGTTTTCTTCATTTCTTTTTCATTTATTTCTAATCTGATTTTTATGATTCCTTTCCTTCTGCTAACTTTGGGAGTTTTTTGTTCTTCTTTCTGTAATTGCTTGAGGTGCAAGGTTAGGTTGTTTATTTGAGATGTTTCCCGTTTCTTAAGGTAGGATTGTATTGCTATAAACTTCCCTCTTAGAACTGCTTTTGCTGCATCCCATAGGCTTTAGGTCATCGTGTCTCCATTGTCACTTATTTCTAGGTATTTTTTTTTATGTCCTCTTTGATTTCTTCAGTGATCACTTCGTTATTAAGTAGTGTATTGTTTAGCCTCCATGTGTTTGTATTTTTTACGGATCTTTTCCTGTAATTGATACCTAGTCTCATAGTGTTGTGGTCGGAAAAGATACTTGATACAATTTCAATTTTCTTAAATTTACCAAGGCTTGATTTTTGACCCAAGATATGATCTATCCTGGAGAATGTTCCATGACCACTTGAGAAAAATGTATATTCTATTGTTTTTGGATGGAATGTCCTATAAATATCAATTAAGTCCATCTTGTTTAATGTATCATTTAAAGCTTCTGTTTCCTTATTTATTTTCATTTTGGATGATCTGTCCATTGGTGACAGTAGGGTGTTAAAGTCCCCTACTATGAATGTGTTACTGTTGATTTCCCCTTTTATGGCTGTTAGTATTTGCCTTACGTATTGAGGTGCCCCTATGTTGGGTGCATAAATATTTACAACTGTTATATCTTCTTCTTGGATCGATCCCTTGTAGTGTCCTTCTTTGTCTCTTCTAATATTCTTTAATTTAAAGTCTATTTTGTCTGATATGAGAATTGCTACTCCAGCTTCCTTTTGGTTTCCATTTGCATGGACTACTTTTTTGCATCCCCTTACTTTCAGTCTGTATGTGTCTCTAGGTCTGAAGTGGGTCTCTTGTAAACAGCATATATATGGGTCTTGTTTTTGTATCCATTCAGCCAATCTGTGTATTTTAGTGGGAGCATTTAGTCCATTTACATTTAAGGTAATTATCGATATATATGCTCCTATTCCCTTTCTCTTAATTGTTTTGGGTTCCTTATTGTAGGTCTTTTCTTTCTCTTGTGTTTCTTGCCTAGAGAAGTTTCTTTAGCATTTGTTGTAAAGCTGGTTTGGTGGTGCTGAGCTCTCTCAGTTTTTGCTTGTCTGTAAACGTTTTAATTTCTCCATCAAATCTGAATGATGTCCTTGCTGGGTAGAGTAATCTTGGTTACAGGTTTTTCTCCTTCATCACTTTAAATATGTCCTGCCAGTCCCTGCTGAGTTGCAGAGTTTCTGCAGAAAGATCAGCTGTTAACCTTATGGGGATTCCCTTGTGTGTTATTTGTTGTTTTTCCCTTGCTGCTTTCAATATGTTTTCTTTGTATTTAATTTTTGACAGTTTGATTAATATGTGCCGTGGCGTATTTCTCCTTGGATTTATCCTGTATGGAACTCTGTGCTTCTTGGACTTGATTAACTATTTCCTTTCCCATATTAGGGAAGTTTTCAACTATAATCTCTTCAACTATTTTCTCAGTCCCTTTCTTTTTCTCTTCTTCTTCTGGAACTCCTATAATTCGAATGTTGGTGTGTTTAATGCTGTCCCTGAAGTCTCTGAGACTGTCCTCAGTTCTTTTCATTCTTTTTTCTTTATTCTGCTCTGCAGTAGTTATTTCCACTATTTTATCTTCCAGGTCACTTATCCGTTCTTCTGCCTCAGTAAGGTTAGAGGTATGCCTCCACAGAACAGGTCTGAGTGCTTGAAGAAAGAAGGCTGTAAGGAAATGTCAAGACATTGATTTGAAGAAGGATTTTATGAGACCCTGACTACAAACTGCACTGTTTTAAGTCCCTAGAGACAGAGTTCAAAAAGCTTTGAGATCAGATGTGAGGATTGAATATAGCACAGTGATGCTTTTACACAGCTTGAGGCTTTAGAAATGTTGACAGAACTGGGAGAAAGGCAGCCCCCAGGAAATGGGAGCTATGTTGACAGGCAAAGGCTTGTAGCAGTGGCAGCAATAAGGCGTTACCTCCATGAGACCTTCACAAAATAGGCATCACCTGAGGCTGAAATGATGAAAGCATGGAAGAAGTTTCCGTGTGGACATGCATGACACAGCTGGGAATCTAGAGGCAATTGAGGACACTCTTGCAGGTAATAATGGTAAAAAACCACTGACCAAAAACACTGTCAAAATCAGCAAAGAAATTCCCTCACAGCAGCCCTAAATAAGGCGCACAGCTAAATGCCATGCAATTCCCAAGGTGAAGCCAAAAAGAAAAACAAAAAATAAAACTTTCTGTAATAGGGTAGAAGCAGTAACTTTGAGAATTCTCACGAATGTCCTTCAATGTGGAGCAAACTGACTATGTGCTATTTGTTTCCCTTTTTTAACTGATATGTTGTAGAAAACAGGGAATATGAATGACAAGTGTGTGTCTCTGATGAAAATGAATGCTCTGGATCCAAACATTCAGTGGGAGAAACAACTCAGTCTACAGAAAGTGTGAGTACCCACCAACTAGATGAAATGAACCTACCTATAGAACCTATAGCATCTCAAAAACAGAGGAGGAGATGAATGAGGGAATGCTGATAAACCCACTGGGCCCAGCAGACTGGAATGGGGCCAGGGCTAGAATAAAAAACCTACAGTTTTTTAGCTAGCTCACTCTTGCTGGTATTTGCAAATATTTTTTTCCCCACTTATAGGAATCAGAACCTGGTCTTTTAAAGAGTATACTAAACATCATTTTATCTGAACTCATGTCCATCCCAGGTATGTCCTCAAGGTATAAATATGATAGGTAAAATAAATACCCAAATCTCAAGTTATAGCTCAGATGAGAAAGCAACCACTTCAGATATTTTGGGAAGTGGTAATCTTTATCTCTCTCTCTCTCTGTCTCTGTCTCTGTCTCTGTCTCTGTCTCTCTCTCTCTCTCACACACACACACATACATACATATACTATATGAGAGAAAATAGAAAGTATTGACAAGCTGCCCAAGTAAGACGTTACAAAAGAACAGAGGGAAAAGAAAGGGGAGATTGTGGGATTAAGAAATAATATAAAAGCAGGAAGGAGATGAATACACATTTTAAAAATTCAGATTACAAACATGGAAAGAAAGCTTGAGAAATTCCTAGTGATGACAAGTTAGAAAAACAAAACACAGGATTAAAGCAGTTGGAGAGCAGGGCTATCTGACTTACAGGTAAGAGAGATGAGTATACTGGGTATCCTTGAAGTAGGTGCTTAACAAACAAAACAAAGGACACTCTAAAATCATATAAAATCATTTCCTTAACATAAGAAATAAATGAATCTGTAAATAAAAATATGCAGAGTTAGAAATAATTAAAACAGAATATTCAACAATGTGAAATACCTTGGATTGGTAATTCTTGAAATTCAAGGGTAAAGGTAAAAGTATTTTAACTCTCCAGAGAGGAGAAGCAAATTACAGGCAAAGAAGACAATACTGTACTGGCCTCACTCACCATGATAGTAAATATTTGCGATGAGAAACCCGTGAAAAAATGCTGCCAAATTTTGAAAGAAAAGAAGTAATATTATACACCACGATTTAGTTCAGGTAGGAAAGCAACAGGCAGTTTTTCAAACGTGAAGGAATTCAGAGAGTTTAATAGAAATAATCCCTTCCTGAAAACAAAAACAATGACAGCAACAAAAAGAAAATGTCCTAAATATTAATTCCAGCATGTTAAAAGATTAATCAAAGTAAAGATTTCAGTAATTAGAGAAAGCATAATTTTAAAAATATCATGGTTTCATTAAAGTTTTTATACTAGAAGCTTTTTTTAATTGAAAAAATCTAAAAAAGTTAGAAAGTAATTACTCTAAATCTCAGTAAATATAAAATAATCAAAATTAAAATATCACATTAATACATAGAAGCTGGAGAGGGGAAGTATGATAAGTTAGAATGTTACTGCCCTTTTTTTTCTTGATGTGGAGCAAATCAGTACTAACATAATTTGAAACATATACTTTAAAAATCACTGTTTTTCTTAACCTTAACAGCATTTTTTAGAAAATAAGTATCTCTTTCATCAAATATTTTTCTTACTTAGCCATGGTTGCAGTTTCAACTATATGTGTTTTCCTTCTGCTAAATTCATGTGAAAGGAGATTGAATACTTTTCATTTTTAAATTTTCATGTACTTAATGAAACCAGCACTCTCTCATCCATTCTCTCCATGTCTTTCCCCTTCTCTGTCTTTGTCTCTCTTGTCTCCTTCATTTCTTCCTCCCTCCACATATTTGGTGAGTATTTTTAGGACATTTACTGTTATTTAGTTCCACTTTTTTATTATTTTACTTTTGTAGTATGTATGTACATCTGTGTATATGTATGCATGATGTGTGTGTGTGTTTGTAATTATAATAATCAAACCTGGACTTATTAAGGAAAGACTTTATTGGAAAGGATTATGGGAGGAGGGCTGTTGTCATGGGGGATGGAGACTATTTCAATGGGGAGAGCTCTGACCATGAGATCTGAAAGTGTCCCAAGCGGTCACCCAAAAGAGAGTTTTTCTTTTTTAAATAAGTGTAAACAAGGCTAGAAAGAACTGGATGTAGGGAAGCAGAATAAATGGGTGAAGTGATTGGGCACTAACCCTGAGGCCAGTCCATTCTCTGGAGGGGTTGTATTTGCTGCTCACTTTGAGAGTGTGTTAAATTCAGGGACACAGGGAAGGAGAAAGTTTTAACCAGAGTTTGGTTAAGAAGCATGTGTTCAGATTGATTGGGGAACAAGCAGTTCAATCAATCTTTTATGAATCAAAGAATGGCAATTTGGATGGTCTCTACCTGGCCTTGTCATAGGTAAACAAGGGGGCATCCATTAGTCTTATCAGCTCACATAAGGAAGAGTTGTATGTTGCCATTTTTCTGCAACACAGAAGGATGGGGGTATTTCTTAATCTTCTCTGTTTTCCAGGATCACAGGGTTCAGATAAAAGGTAACATTGTCTATATGTGGTGAGTATGTGTGTGTGTGTGTGTGTGTGTGTGTGTGTATATATATAAACAATATGTCTTACTAGAAAAAAACAAAACTTACACAATAAAATCTACTTTAAAACAGTGTAAAAATAATTCAAATAAAGAGTCGCAGAGCCAATAAAACCAAAGAAGACCTCTTTTTCTGGGCACATTTTGAGCATTGAATACCCAATCATCAATCTCACAAGTGGAATTCAATTAAAAGTTGATATTGATGCTGTTCAAATTCTAATTTCTTTATGGAGATATAACTAAATGAGCTACAACATGAAGTTCTCAGTCAGTGTCCAGAAATATGGATGCTGGCCAGATTTGGGAGTATATCTCCCCTCCATGAAACCCATCTCAGGAGTTGACCACACATAGAAATTTATGGTACTGCCACAAGGTAAATAATAAAATACGTTCATTTCTTCATTCATTCTTCCACTCTTTGAAGATATATTTATAAAATATCCCTTTTCCCTTGTGTCTAGTAGAAAGTATAAAAATGAATATATGTGCTATTCCCTCTAGGAGTCTTTTACATCCTCTATGATTATAAGCTCCTGGCATGTTAATGACTTAATTAACAATACAAGAAAATAATATAAAAATTTCACAAGATAATGCAGGACAAACTAAGTGTATATAAACTGTTTACTATTAGGTTGAGGAAATAAAGAGAATAGTGCAATGTGAGAAAAGTCAGTACAGATTCTGTCTCCCTCTGCTATGGTGTTGCCTGGGTGGATTCAGGTGAGAAAAGAAATGCACATGTAACATCAGATAGGTGGGAGGTGGAATTTAAAAAAAGAGAGAGAGAGGAGCAGCAAATGTAATAGTTAAGGGGCTGTCTTCTATAAGAGAAGGGATCTTAGGGTGGAGTCAAGATAGCATACTAGGAGGATGTGGAATTCACATCTTATCACAACTAAGGCACCTACCAGGCACTGGTAGGGTACTATGGACACCCAGGGGGATGGGGGGAACCCCCAGCGACTGGTGATCTCTGCTTCTGGCTTATCCTCCAAATCCCCCATTTTTAAAATTTTTTCTGTTGTGGTTTTATTTTACCTTGTTACAGTTGTTTCAATTATAGTTTTATTTTTCCTAATATATATTTTATCTTTCTAATTTTATTTTGTTATTGGTTCTTTGATAATGCACTGCTCTTTTTTTCCCTTCTTCTTTTTTTTTTTTTTTTTTAACCATGCCATGAAGCTTGTGGGATTTACATTCCCAGGCTGGAGATTGGGCCCAAGCTCCTGTGATGGGAGATATGAATCCAAACCACTGGACAAACAAAGACCCTCAGACCACAAGGAATATCAATCAGAGTGAGGCCTCCCAGAGGCCCTCATCTCAGCACAAAAACCAAGCTCTATCCAACTGCCTGCAAACTCCAGGGCTGGACAATTCAGGCCAAATGATCATTAAGACAGGAATACAGCACAACTCATCAAAAAAAAAAAAAAAAAAAAGAAAGAAAGAAACAACAAAAAATATTTGTTACAGACAAAGGAGAAAAGTAAAAACCTACAACACCAAATAAATGAAGATGAAATAGGCAATCTACCTGAAAAAATTTTATAGTAATGATAGTAAAGATGATATAAAATCTTGGAAAGAGAATGGAGAATATACAAGAAACATTTAATAAGGATGTAGAGGAGCAAAAGAGCAAACAAACAGTGATGAACAACATACTGAAATTAAAAATACTCTAGAAGGAATCAATAACAAAATAACTGAGGCAGAAAAACTGATAAGTGAGCTGGAAAATAAAATGGTGGAAATAACTGCCAGGGAGCAAAATAAAGAAAAAAGAACGAAAGAAATTGAGGGCAGTCTCAGAGGCTTCTGGGACAACATTAAACACACCAACATTTGAATTATAGGGGTCCCAGAAGAAGAAGAGAAAAAGAAAGGGACTGAAAATATTTGAAGAGATTATAGTCGAAAACTTCCCTAACATGGGAAAGGAAATAGTCAATCAAGTCCAGGAAACACAGAGAGTACCATACAGGATAAACCAAAGAGAAACAGGCTGAGACACATATTAACTATCAAAAATTAAATACAGAGAAAAAATATTAAAATAAGCAAGGGAAAAGCAACAAATAAAATATCAGGGAATCCCCATAAGATTAACAACTGATCTTTCAGCAGAAACTCTGCAAGCCAGAAGGGAGTGGCAGGACATATTTAAACTGATGAAAGGGAAAAACCTACAACCTAGATTACTCTACCCAGCAAGGATCTCATTCAGATACTACAGAGAAATTAAAACCTTTACAGATAAGCAAAAAATAAGAAAATTCAGTTCCACTAAACCAGCTTTACAAAAAATTACAAGTCCTAAAGGAAATGTTATAGTCAGGAAACACAAGAGAATGAAAAGACCTACAATAACAAACCCAAAACATTTAAGAAAATGGTAAAAGGAACATACATATTGATAACTACCTTAAATGTAAATGGCTTAAATGCTCCAACCAAAAGACATAGACTGGCTGAAGAGATATAAAATAATACCCATGCATATGCTGTCTAAAAGAGACCCACTACCGACTGAAAGTGAGGGGATGGAAAAAGATATTCCATGCAAATAGAAATCAAAAGAAACCTGGAGTAACAATTCTCATCAGACAAAATAGACTTTAAAATAAGGACTATAACAAGAGACAAAGAAGGACACTACATAATGATCAAGGGATCAATCCAAGAAGAAGATATAACAATTGTAAATATTTATGCACCCAACATAAGAGCACCTCAATACATAAGGCAAATGCTAACAGACATAAAATGGGAAATAGACAGTAACACAATCATAGTAGGTGACTTTAACACCCCACTTTCACCAAAGGACAGAACAACCAACATGAAAATAAATAAGGAAACACAAGCTTTAAATGATACATTAAAGAGGATGGACTGAATTGATATTTATAGGACATTCCATCCAAAAACAACAGAATACACTTTCTTCTCAAGTGCTTATGGATCATTCTCCAGGATAGACCATTTTGGGTCACAAATAAAACCTTGGTAAATTTAAGAAAATTGAAATTGTATCAAGTATCTTTGCTATGAGACTAGAAATGCTATGAAAGAGACTAGAAAATAATTACAGGAAAAAATATCTGTATAAATTAAAAACACATGGAGGCTAAACAATACACTACTAAATAACCAAGAGATCACTGAAGAAATCAAAGAGGAAATCAAAAAATACCAAGAAACAAATGACAATGAAAACATGATGATCCAAAACCTATGGGATGCAGCAAAAGCAGTTCTAATAGGGATGTTTATAGCAATACAATCTTACCTCAAAAAACATGAAAAATCTCATATAAACAACCTAAATTTACACCTAAAGCAATTAGGGAAAGAAGAACAAAAAAACACAAAGTTAGCAAAGGAAAGAAATCATAAAGATAAGGTCAGAAATAAATGAAAAAATAATGAAAGAAACAACAGCAAAGATCAATAACATTAAAAGCTGGTTCTTTGAGAAGATAAACAAAATTGATAAACCATTAGCCAAACTAATCAAGAAAAAACGGGAAAAGACTCAAATCAACAGAATTAGAAATGAAAAAGGATAAGCTACAACTGACACTGCAGAAATACAAAGGATCAAGAGAGATTACTACAAGCAACCATATGCCAATAAAATGGGCAACCTGAAGAAATGGACAAATTCTTAGAAAATCACAACCTTCCGAGACTGAACCATGAAAAAATAGAAAATATAAACAGACAAACCACGAACACTAAAATTGAAACTGTGATTAAAAATCTCCTAAATAACAAAAGCCCATGACCAGATGGGTTCATAGGAGAATTCTATCAAACATTTAGAGAAGAGTTAACATCTACTCTCTCGAACTCTTCCAAAATATAGCAGAGGGAGAAACCCTGCCAAACTCATTCTACAAGGCCACCTTCACCCTGATACCAAAACCAGACAAAGATTTCACAAAGAAAGAAAACTACAGGCCAATATCTCTGATGAAGATAGATGCAAAAATCCTCAAGAAAATACTAGCAAACAGAACTCAACATCACATTAAAAGGTTCATACATCATGATCAAGTGGGGATTATGCCAGGCATGCAAGGATTCTTCAATATATGCAAATCAGTCAATGTGATACCCCATATTAACAAACTGAAGGATAAAAACCATATGATAATCTCAATACGTGCAGAAAAAGTTTTTGACAAAATTCCACACTCATTTATGATAAAAACTCTCCAGAAAGTAGGCATAGAGGGAACCTACCTCAACATAATAAAGGCCATATATGACAAACCCACAGCCTACACCATTCTCAATGGTGAAAAACTGAAAGCATTTCCTCTAAGATCAGGAACAAGACAAGGTTACCCTTTCTCGCCTCTATTATTCAACATGGTGTTGGAAGTTTTAGCCACAGCAATCAGAGAAGAAAAAAGAAATAAAAGGAATCCAAATTGGAGAAGAAGAAGTAAAACTGTCACTATTTGCAGGTGACATGATACTATACATAGAGAATCCTACAGATGCTACCAGAAAACTACTGGAGCTAATCAATGAATTTGGTAGAGTAGCAGGATACAAAATTAATGCACAGAAATCTCTTGCATTTCTATATACTACTGATGAAAAATCTGAAAGAGAAATTAAGGAAACACTCCATTTACCATCTCAATAAAAGAATAAAACACCTAGGAATAAACCTACCTAAGGAGACAAAAGTACTGTGTGCAGAGAGCAATAAGACACTGATGAAAGAAATTAAGGATGATATGGACAGATGGAGAGATATACTATGTCCTTGGATTGGAAGAGTCAACACTGTGAAAATGGCTATACTTTCCAAAGCAATGTACAGATTCAATGCAATCCCTATCAAACTACCAATGGCATTTTTCACAGAACTAGAACAAAACATTTCATGACTTATATGGAAACACAAAAGACCCCAAATAGCCGAAACAATCTTGAGAAAAAAAAAAATACAGAGCAGGAGGAATCAGGATCCTGGACCTCATACTATACTACAAAGCTACAGTAATCAAGACAGCATGGTACTGGCAGAAAAACAGACATATAGATCAATGGAACAGGATAGAAAGCCCAGAGCTAAACCCATGCACATATGGTCACCTTATATTTGATAAAAGAGGCAGGAGTATACAATGGAGAAAAGACTGCCTCTTAAATTAATGATGCTGGGAAAACTGGACAGCTACATATAAAAGAATGAAATTAGAACACCTCCTAACACCATACACAAAAATAAACTCAAAGTGGGTTAAAGACCTAAATGTAAGGCCAGACATCATAAAACTCTTAAAGGAAAGCATAGGCAGAACACTGTATGACATAAATCACAGCAAGATCCTTTTTGACCCACCTCCTAGAGAAATGGAAATAAAAACAAAAATAAACAAATGGGACCTCATGAAACTTAAAAGTTTTTGTACAACAAAAAAACCCAAAAACAAGATGAAAAGACAATCCTCAGAATGTGAGAATATATTTGCAAATGAAGCAACTGACAAAGGATTAATATCCAAAATGTACAAGTAGCTCATGTAGCTCAATATCAGAAAAACAAACAACCCAATCCAAAAATGGGCAGAAGACCTAAACAGACACTTCTCCAAAGAAGGTATACAGATTGCCAACAAACATATGAAAAGATGCTTAACATCAGTAATCATTACAGTAATGCAAATCAAAACTAAAATGAAGTATCACCTCACACTGGTCAGAATGGCCCTCATCAAAATATCTACATTAAATGCTTGAGACGGTGTGGAGAAAAGGGAACCCTCTTGAACTGTTGGTTGGAATGTAAATCAGTATAGCCACTATGGAGTTCCCTTAAAAAACTAAAAATAATACTACCATATGACCCAGCAATCCCACTACTAGGCATATACCCTGAGAAAATCATAACTCAAAAAGAGTCATGCACCATGATGTTCATTGCAGCACTATTTACAATAGCCCAGACATGGAAGCAACCTAAATGTCCATCAACAGATGAATGGATAAAGAAGATATGGCCCATATATACAATAGAATATTACTCAGCCATAAAAAAGAAACAAAATTGAGTTATTTGTTGTGAGGTGGATGGACCTAGAGTAAAGTAAGTCAGAAAGAGAAAAACAAATACTATATGCTAACACAGACGTATGGAATCTAAAAATAAAAATGGTTCTGATGAACCTAGGGGCAGGACAAGAATAAAGACATGGACGTAGAGAATGGACTTGAGGGCACAGGGAGGAGGAAGTGTAAGCTGAGTAGCATTGACATATATACACTACCAAATGTAAAATAGATAGCTGGTGGGCAGCAGCTGCATGGCACAGGGAGATCAGCTCGGTTTTTTATAACCACCTAGAGATGTGGGATAAGGAGGGTGGGAGGCAGATGCAAGAAGGAGGTGATATGTGGTTATACATATGCATATAGCTGATTCACTTTGTTATACAGCAGAAACTAACACACCATTGGAAAGCAATTATACTCCAATAAAGACATTAAAAAAAAAAAAGAAAAAGAAAAGGGATCTCAGATTATGGCCCACCTTGGTTCATACCTTTCCTGACCCCAGTGTGTCATTTCCTTTGTGTGATTCATACATGCAGCCATGACTGACATTGGCTGGAGGCAACTGCATGCCCACTAATCACAGCCAGCACCTTTATTTCTTCTCTCGCATAAGACCCAAGATAGACTCATTATCTAGAGGTATCCACAGACATTTTACCACAGTGTGGCTCTGCCAACTGCTGCCTGGCTCCAGGATAAAATAGCCATCATATTCATTGTGTAACTATCTCTATTACAATTAAAGTTGAAACTGTTATTCTTTGTTATTTTGCTGAGCCTTCATGCCTTTTACCTTGGCTTTCCACCTAATCCATTCTTCACCTTCTTGGTAAGACCTCTTGTATTTACTGGCACAACTATATGTATGTTCACAAGGCAAATTGGAGTCAACTGCAAATAAAAATACACAGCTTCTATAAGATCAGATAAAGGCTCTATAACAATCAGTATCTAACTAAACATATCTTCTTATACTAGTTACTCATTTACATTGAATTTTATGTCAAGCAAACTGCTTATAATCATATTTTTCCTTTTTCCAGCATATTCTCATGGGTAATAAACCCAAAGCACAGAGAGGTTTGGTGACTGAGCTTACATCACACAGCAAAGTATCTATGTCATCCATCCATCTCTCCAACAAAACTTCCTTTACATTTTTACATTTTTACTACTCCTGTCTTTACTCCACAATGTCTCTTCCCTGACACACTACAAACATATTTTTCCTCAATTCTAAAGCATCATTGATGTTTAAATGTTCAATCAATTTAAATGTAGTTTTTTAAGGCTAATGGGAGTTAGAAATACATTTACTAAGTTAAATGTACACTTTCAATAGTCATGCACATGTGGATTCAGATGAAGTTAAATGTCAAAATCCAGTAATTTGTATGTTACAATTAAAAAACTGTACATCCTGATCCTCATAACTACCAATCTTTCAAGGCCAAGTTCAAATGTCTGCATATCCAGAAGAATTTCCTCTTGGCCTCACCTGGAAATGACTTCTCTGTCCTTAAAAATGCAATCACATTTGCTTATTTATTCCTTACCTGACATTTAATTGCACTGCTTATCTAGCCAGGTTATGCTCCTTTCATAGGAACGTTAGCATAGAAGATAGAATGGCTTACATCCCTAAGCAGTCTTACATGAATGCAATAGGCACTCAATAAATATCTCTTGCCTGTCTATGTAGAAACAAAATGTTAGATTAATTTCTGCTAGTTAAGTAAACAAATATTTTGCTTACACAATGTCATAGGTCTTTTCTACTGATGTGACTCTTTGGGTACCGTAAAGATTTGGTCATGCCAAAGCCTTTTTTATTGGTTACTGTTCCTTATGTTCTCATAATACATTTGGATTCTCACAGGTAAGCAGGAATTGTAAACTTAGAGTTAGTTCTAATCAGATTCCTTTTCATCAGAAGGTAAGACATGTCTTCCTTTTCCATCAGAAGGTAAGACATGTCTTCCTTTCAGAGGGCTTCCCTTTAATCCCAAGAGGGTAGTGAGCAGAGGGAAAGCTTTGATCCTGTACTGCAGCCTCAGAAGGAAAGTGGAAAAGAGAAGTGAAGGCTCAGTCCTGGTTCATAGAACTTTATCCAAATGGGGGAAAACATTGCCTGTCACATCCTTAAGGTGACTCATCTCCTTTTAGCCCCACAAATGGACTAGACCACTTGACTTTCCAAGTTTTCAAATCTGGCTTTACCAGTATGTTGTCTTTTATCTTTCAGTATTTCTACTAGTAACCACTTCTTGAAGTTGTTATTGTAACTTGCTCTAGCATCATCATTCACTTGGACAGTTTGGGTAGAAACAAGATAGTTGAGCTTTTTTAGTGCATAAAAAAGAGTAAATGAGAATTCTAAGACTTGAAGTGAAGATACATGGACCTCTCCCTGGGTTTAGTTGAGTGCATTTTAGTTCATGAATTTTGTATCATGTGGTGTTCACTTTCCTCTTTCTTTTTGATACTGCTTGTTCCATATCAACCCAATCCTGACTGCCCCCAGTGCTCCTGCTATAACTAATATTCTCAGCACCTTTGGTGAACTTGTTGTTTAGTAGTTAAATGGGCATCTGTCAGTAAGTATCTCAGAGGTGGAAAATATTCTCCCTTTTTTACTCTTCATCATGTCCCTCCCCTGCATCCCGGCTCACCTACCTCCCTTGGCTAGCTAATGTAATAAACGTAGTCTTGTAAATGATTCTGATTACTACTGCAATGATGCTTGCAATGCATTGTAGGAGTCTCCAGTGTATTCACATAAAGGTGAACTTCAGGGAGAATCATTTTGGATAAGGAGCTAATTCTCTTTGTCCTCAGGTCCCACTTCATCCAGCAGTCCATGGATCTGTCCTGTTATGGATGGAATAGAAGGGAAACTACAGCTCAGACCTAGTCTAAGTCAGACAGCAGAGAAGTTACATTCTCAAGCAATGGCATGTCCTCAATATTTATATGTACAAAGGGAAATACATTTATTGTTTTTCTGCAAGTTGTTAAAGAAGATATTTATAAAGTTATAAAAATTTTTTTGCCATGTCAATTAGTCATTGCCCTGCCCCTAAGTACTGCAGCTGTCCACTCTGCATTCCTTAGTGAAAACTGCTACTAATACATTCCTAATTTACTATTTTTTGAAACAAATCACAATTTATAATTGTTGTCCTTTTAGTATTTCATGTGTCTAACTTCTACTCGCATTCATTGACTCATGAAATTTTAAGGCTGGTAGGAACCTATAGATC
The DNA here is from genome assembly GCF_008692025.1 of Phocoena sinus. NCBI lineage: Eukaryota > Metazoa > Chordata > Mammalia > Artiodactyla > Phocoenidae > Phocoena > Phocoena sinus. Next base: position 36,296,027 of record NC_045776.1, on the reverse strand, counting down.
ATTTAGTTCAACTTCTTCCTTTCATAAACTAAAATAGCAGACATATTAAGTGGTCTGTTAATCACCTGCTAGCCAAATAAATAAATCAGGATGCAAACTAGTGAATAGAGTGCTGGGTCCAGTACAATTACTCAATATCATTTTCTTTTTAAGCATGTTTTCTTTAAGAAGTTGCCTTTAATGATTCCATATATAATCTTACTTCAAATATTTGAATAACTTTCTGCTTCCTATCCTTCTAAAATTTACAGGTTATTGCAAATATTAATGGAAAAGAATTCCAAACTTGGATACCAACTTGTTTGAAGATAAAACAATCTACATATTCATGCTGGCTTTGATAGCCTGGCATGTCTCCAGCACACAGTAAACAGACGGATACAGAAGACCTTTATTACAGATGCTGCATTTAGCAGGGTGGTATCTAATACATTAGAGATGTCTTCCCAAGTTTCTCCCTGTTAAAATAATTCATAATGATATCAAGGTCAGTGCAAGCTGAGGCTATTTGTTCTGAAGATACCAGACATGCAAGGTAAACCTCCTAGGAGACTATTACAAGCCATCAACAAAACACCCGCTAGGGGTGTAAATTTTCATTCTCTCTGTAAATCTTCAGCTTACATCTCTCATGGCAACCTCTGCCCATTCATACCCAACACTTTCTGACTCAGTCCTTGCATGGACTTCAGGACAGAGCATTTACCATATAATTTATAAAGCTGTTTAGGACTCAAATCCACTTAAGAATTTCTGCAAAGCTAAAAAATAAATATTTCTTCCATTATCCAAATATGAGAGGCCAGACTCAAGACATCAGACCTTTTCACTCAGAAGAGTCAAAGAAAAGGATATGAAATAATTGGAGTAGGCGTACTAAAACCTGTTTTCCAATCTCCTTGAGGAAATTAATTTTTATATCCTTATAAGTTGGAGAAAATTAAATCCATTTGATAAACATAATGGGATATATCCTTGTTCCAGGTTTGGATCCTCCAGGGCTGTATTTATTTTAAAACTTTAAAAATCAACTGTAACCATAGGTATTTAATAAGCATCTGATATTGCATGTGGGAATATATTTCCTATGGGAATGAAAATATATGCACATCTTCTAAAAATATTGATATGTATAGTTTATATATGTGTGTTATGCATATGTGTTGGAGTTGACTATTCAATTATCTCTGTAGATAAGATAATACACATGGCACTAAATCATCCGTGAGACTCTGAGAGGAGGGTCAGGAAGGTGTGAACAGTGGTGAGGGTAGCTTGGTACCCATTCTATGACCAACCTTATGTAGAGAACAAGCCAGCTATAATTAACTGTAAGTAATGGGCAGAAAAATTGTTTTCATGATGTGCCTTGTAAGACCAGGGAGACTCCAGGTGACAAAGTTTAGCATAGAGCTGGGGTTCTAGAAAGCTATGCTGCCCCCCACACCCATCCCATTCTGTGGTGTGATGCCTGAAGGATGAGTAATGGGTGAATTGTAGCAGTGTTGGCATAGTTTAAGCACTTTGCAGTTTGGGGGGCAGAGATGCACCAAAAGCAGGAGCAAGATGGGCAGAGGCAGCCCTGCTGAGGCTCCATCCCCAACTGAGGGCCAGCAGATGCATAGGTAAGAGGCAAGGGGAGATATTTGATAGGGAAGTTTGTGAATGTATTTGAGGCACCTCTGTGAACTCCCCCAAATGACTGGGGAATATTTTGATTGTGTTGGACCATGAATTCATGACCTGATTGGTAATCCACAGGCAGTTCAAGAGGACCAGATTTTTCCCAGTAATTCCAGTCCTCATTCTTCCTTCCCTTGAGTAGTGCTTAGAAATTGTATCAGTAATGTTGTTTGGCATGCTCTCTGAGACCCCTCTCCATTTGTTTCTGCCTATATAACTTCACCCTCAAACCATCTTTAAATTGTGACTTTTAGTTTTATTTTTAGTAACTAAAGCACATTATACAGTTCTAAATGTATCAAAAGGTAGTGAAGAGTAATCCTTCCCTTCTTTCCCTTTACCTCCTCAGAAGCATCTACTATTAACAGTTTCTTACGTGTTCTTCTAGAGAAATGCTATGACTATCATAGACTGTTTAATGTCTCTTGAGAGAACCATGTACCATATTCCTTAGAAATGACCCAAGCACATGCACGGTGCTCAAAATATATGTATTGATTAATTGAAAAGATAAATTGTTTCTGTGTTTGTCAGGATTGTAGAATCCCAAGGATGGATAAAACCATATAGATGACAATACTGACCCCAGACTCTCAGGGGATACACATAACTATACACATCAACACACAGCTCCTATGCTTCTGTGGGTAAAGAGTTAACACTGCTGGGGAATTCAAGATAAATTATGCTATGGAGAGTAACAGACCCTGAAAAAGGAAGCTGAGCTCTGGCATTTTACACCTTGCAGAGGCAAATGCTTTGCAATGTGTATTAAAAGCAGTCTTTGGGATAAAGATTTGGCAAGTCACCCAGAATTCTTAACTTTCCCACCACAGCAAAAATCTCATTATGTATAACCTTTTAAATGGGACCAGAGAAACATTTTCAACTTGATTCTCATTGACCACAACATTTACCAGGAAGTACAGTCCAAATGGAGACAAAATGTATATTATTTTTGCATTGGACATGTAGTGCCAAGAGCACTGTTTCACTGTCCCTTTCATTCAAGAACCAAGTAGCTAGCTCACACTCTCTCTTTCTTTCTCTCTCTCTCCCTACTTCCATCACACACACACACACACACACACACACACACACACACACACACACACATATCCTAGAGGCCTTTTATACACTAGCTGGGCAATAATTCTTGCAAGCATGGCCCCAGTATGAAGGTTCACCACTCAGTCTGACCACAGTGGATGTAGTAAATTTTAGTTCTTATCTCCTGGGGGCCCTATAGGGCAAATGTACTTAAAAACATACAAAGCCAAACCCAAGATATTTTGTGATGATAGTTTTTATCATTGTTTGTGAATTTATCTTGTCTACCACCCTAGATTATCTCAGATGCACATGCTAGTTTATAGATAAACCTAGTTTTTTGTTCTAATGTTTGAGTTGTCATTACATTCTTTCACTTATAATAACCTTATAGACTACTACCAGCTACTTTGTCCAGGCTTGGTGCTAGGTGCCGTGAATTAATATTCAAGTCATCACCACAAAAGTCCCATAAGAGATCTGATTATGACCATTTTACACACTAAGAAACCAAGAAACAAATAAGGCCAGTTGATATAATTATGATGTAGTACACAAGATAGAATCTGTATTCAATTCTTCTAACTCCAAGAAAGAAAGGGAATTGATAAAATTAAATCCCTATTGTGTGTGAACCACTGAATGTGTGAGTGTATCTCTTCATAAGCAGACATATATGTACACATATCTTTCTTTTAATGTATGTAATGTTAGTCATCTTTTCATCTTAAACTTTTGTACTGATTCAATATAGAAAGATAATTAGATGTTTTGACTTTTCTTGTTTCCTTCGATAACCATTTGGATTAGTAGGTAAACTAAGGCTGAAAGAGCTCTTGGAGTGGTAGATTATAAGATTATGTAAACAACACATTCTTCAACAAATTCTTATTTAGTGTGCACCATTTACTAGGCAGCTAATAGTGGGAAATGCTGAAGATTCAATCTTGAAATAAAAGCAAAACACCTGTCCTCATAGAGCTTCTGGTCTGGAAGGGTTGGACTGGGAACTGGCAAATATTTTCTGTAAAAAAACAGATAACAAATATTTTTGGCTTTGTGGGCCATATGGTCTCTATTGCAAATAGTTAGCTCTACCCTTGTAGTGCCAAAACAGCCTTGGAAAATGTGGGAAAGAATGAGTGTGGTTGGGTTCCAATAAAAAGATAGTTACGAACATTGCATCTTAGTTTCATATAATCTACATGTTTTATAAAACATTATTTTTCTTTTGATTTTTTGAACATTTAAAAATATAAAATGCAAACATACTTTCCCAACATGATAAAGTCCATCGATGAAAAAACCCACAGCTAATATCATTCTCAATGGTGAAAGATGGAAAGATTTCCCACTAAGATCAGGAGCAAGACAGGGATGCCCATTTCATTATTGCCATTCAACATTATACTGAAATTCTACTCAGAGTAATTAGGCAACATAAAGAAATAAAATGTATCCAGATTGGAAAGAAAGAAGTAAATCTATCTCTCCTCTTAGATGCCATGATTCCATGTATAGAATATCCCAAAGAATACACATATCAAAATCTGTTATAAAGTTATAATACACAAATTCAGCAAAGTTTCAAGGCACAAGATCAACACACTTAAAAAATTTGTTATGTTTCCATATACCAGTAATGAACAATCCAAAAAGGAATTTAAGAAAACAATTATATTTATAATAACATTCAAAAGAATAAGATACCTAAGAATAAATTTAACCAAGGATGTAAAAGTCTGTGCGATGAAAACTACAAAACTGACAGTATAACAAAAATTATACTGGCAGTAATAAAAGAAGATCTAAATCAATGGAAAGATATCTTGTGTTCATGGAAGACTTAATATTAAGAAGTCAAAACTACCCAAAGTGATCTACTGATTGAAAACAATTCTTACCAAAATTCCAGTGACCATTTTTTCAGAATTGGAAAATCTAATCCTCAAATACATATGGAATTTTAATTTGTCCTAAATAGCCAACAAAATTGAAAAAAGAACAAAAATCACACTTCCTGATTCCAAAACATCACAAAACTATAGTAATAAACAGTGTGCACAGTACTGGCATTAGGGTAGATATATAGAAAAGACCAGTGGAATAAAAGTAAGAGTCCAGAAATAAATCCATACATCTATGACCAATTGACTCAATAACTCAATAACAAAATGATAAACAACCTAATTTAAAATGAGCAAAAAACCTGAAGGGCCAAAGACCTCTTTATCCAAAAAGGCCAATAAGCACATGAAAAAATGTCAACATCATTAGTCATTTGGGTAATGCAAAACAAAACCACAATGAACTCCCACTTCACACCCACTTAGATGGCTATAATATATATACATATATATATATTTGAGAGGATGTGGAGAAATTGAAACTCTAAATCACAGGCTTTCCAAATCAAAAAGCATTTTATAGACTATTGGATTTTAAATTTTATTCTGTAGTATTTGGGTAAGGTTAGAAGGCCTTGTTGGTGCATCAGTGGCTGTAGGAGAAGAAAAGAGGCAGGGGGGAAAAGAAAGCAAAGGAAAAGAGACAAGACTCTGGGTCCTTTACCCTATTTTGCTTAGATGAGATATCCTTTGCCCTAGGTGATGTAGGCCATCCTTGCTGAGTTCTGATTTTGTTTTTCCTTGTCAAGAAAAAATATATATATATATATATTTATGAATATGTGTATGTGTGTGCATATTAAATATATATGTATACATTATTGCAATTATCTCATACATAGGTGTGAAAATTTAGTATGGAACAATGGGTTTCAGCCTCAGCCATTATGCTCACCACTGGCACATTTAAGACATATGGAAAATGATATGCCAGGTCAACATACTTGGTCTGGGTTGGCCTAAGCATTGTTACACACATTCCTCAGGCGATTCTCATGGGCAGTCTTGGATGGAGACTCCTAGCAGATGCCATGGCACTCTCAGGAATATGAACGGACATGGTCGAGGAAGGCATCCCAGACTCCAGGAACACCAACCTGAGCTTCAAAGTCTAACAGTTTGCAGAGAGACCGGGAAAGAAAGAAGAGGTAGTCTGGAAAGAGCTTTCTGAACCAAGGAACAGATCTGGCAACACAATGTTCATTTGAAGGATAAAGCCAGTGGTTTTGACAAAAGGAGAGCAATAGCACAGGGAAGAAACACAGGCTTTGAACAGTAGATAGGAGTGGCATTTTTTAAACAGCATTTTAAAATTACAGCCATAATACCACTCTCTTCAAAAACCTGTGCTATGAAATTCTTGTAGAGCAACTGTTCTTCCATTGGAAGCTCTGATTTCCATTTTCTTCCAATGTTTTTTACAGAGCCAGGTGCCTGCGGATGACTTTCTTCCAGTCCCATGGTGATTTAGGGACTTGGAATAAACACAGGACTTTAGTTTCCTGTCTGGCACTTTTCATAGGCATGACATTCATTTTGAGATCTAAAAAGAAAAACAAAATAATAGGAGCTATAAATTAAACTCTTCCAGAAAACTGGCTTGAAAGGAACATGCAGCTGATAAATATGTCAAGACATAAACATTATTTTTTTCTATTCAAATGAAGTGAAAGTTACAGAATTTCTTCAGTAATTTCTAAAATTAGAGTAAATCTATTTTTTTTGCTATGAGTTTCAGTACTCTAAAGAAGCTTCCAAAGAATGAAAAATAAAATTATATATGATTTGACATTAAAAATTCACTCATATTGTTCAAAGTACCTATAGATATTCTTTCTACCCTAGAGACGTTGGAACGTTCAAGATAGTACCATCATAATGGACAGGGAGAGGATCTTATTCATGGATTTCTTCTGATAAATCTACTTTTTAAAAGTGTAACAGATGGGACTTCCCTAATGGTCCAGTGGGGAAGACTCCACACTCCCAATGCAGGGGGCCTGTGCTCCATCCCTGATAGGGGAACTAGATCCCACATGCCATAACTGAAAAGATCCTGCATGCCACAACTAAAACCCAGCACGGCCACAATAAATAAATATTTTAAAAATTAAAAAAAAAAAAGTCTAACAGAAATCATGCATTTCCCCATGATGGAGTTGCACAGAATTAGCTCACTTTAGTTACTTTTGCTTAGGCTGGAATTTTATCATTTCATTGTCCAGATAATCCATTCAGATATTTTTTATGTTTTTAAGTTACCTAGAAGTTCTGGTTATTTGTTGATGCCATCCCAGATGTGTGGGGTAACAGGGAAATAAAATAAGGAAGGGTGTCTTTGGTGGTTAAAAAGCCTGGATAATGGTTATAACTATGCATAGTTCTTTGTAAATTCTTGTATGTAAATGGTTGGACTATAAAAACTAAATTTGACTTTAGTTTTAAATTCAAGCCTCTTTGGAAATTGTGAGATGGCTTTATAACCATGCAATGACCCTTTCAAATCTGAGAATCAAATCTGAGGATACATACTAAAGTTCCTAAAAATGAGGGCTTCTGAGGTATTATATGTTGGTCTCAGAAAAATGAATCATAGGAAATTCACCATAGATGATACCCAGGGATATCATGGGAACCACAGGAAATCCCTAGCATAAAACTCTATTAGGTCATACTCAGTCACCTGTCCATTCATTCATTATGAACAACTTTCAGGCCCTTCTAGATCATAGTTATTCTGCTATGCTCCCAGGGGTACAAAATTGCAACACACATTGGCTGTCCTTGAGTTCACAGCCTCTAGGAAGTCTGATGTTGTTCATTTAGTTCACATATCACAGTATTCAAATCTTGCTGACATAAATTACTGGAGTTTTAGGATGGTAAAATTAACTAGAGCAAAGCAGAATTTGAGTCCTAAAGGAAATGAGAGACTAGAAAGTGAATTGGAGAAGTGACACACACAAAGATTAACAAAGGTGGGATTCATCAGAAAGAATGAACCAAAAATTTTCAGATCTGAGAACTCACACAACATATCTTTCTTGAACTAGTAGTATTTGCGACAGTGCTTAGACTTTTAATTTTGGTCTGTTGTTCTAAAACTATTTATTATTGTGGATGGCATTTTTCTAGAACCTGGAATTGAACTAAACCTAAAATTATTGACTAAACATAAAAACACATCATGCGAAGTTTGATATGGTAGACAGAACACCAGGCAAATGTGACAGAGGAGAGGTCAGCAGTATAAGCTTTGTGCTGTGGTTGAGTAACTTCACCCTGCATGGCCTGAGCTGGAATTTAGTTTAACTAAATGTTCTCAAGAATTGCATATACTTTATCCAATGAAGGTAGAAAAAGTAGAAGATTGACTCACTATCCATAGCCCAAATCTGGTCACTTGATAAATGTTCAATCAATATAAAGTAGTATCAAACAGTTGTGAATGTACTTAGAGGAATTATATCAGACTAATTATGTAAGATGTGCAAACAAAATTTTCCAGTTCTGGCCTCCAAATCTAGTCAAAATGTTATGAACTCCTTAAAGGATAAACTAATATTCTGTTTTTCTACTAGACTGTACGAAGTCAGGGAAATGGCCTTAAATATTTTAGAAATATTTGAAAGAGCAAAGAAAATTTTCTGGTTTGAAGCATAGTTGTATTTGAATATTAAGCTAGCCAGAAGTCTCACTCCTTGGGCATTCTAATGATTTTAGTTTTAGTTCATGTAGATAACTTATGCTTAACTCTGCTCCGATAAAAATAGAATATTTTGTTATTTTGGAAGAAGGCAAAGTGGTTGATAGAGACTTAACTCTATGCACTAATTGTGGAAGCAAATTCTTCAGCAGAGAGTTCAATACGCCTCTTATTTGCCAAGGCAGATGAGGCATATGGGTAAGTTATCAATGATCTATCTCATCATTTAATAAAACTAGGAACATTTTTCATTCACGGCTGTGAGAATTCCCAAGAAGTTTTGTGAAAGTTTACACTTTGGGGAATGTATTTCCAGAGACCACTCCTATATACCTTCCTAAATTCATCAGCAGTCCACTCTGCTTCAGGACTGCAGAATAAAAGATTATCATCTCCTGGGGTGGGGTTTATAGGTACCAGGGCAGACAGACACATAGGCCAGACCCATCACCTCGCAGTCAGATCAGAGGTGTCAGTCCCCCATCATCTTTCTCTTTGACAATGTGGAGGACAATTTTGCACTTGATCTTTGGAGAAAATTCAGTTGGTGCAACTTCCCTTTATTTCTCTCTAGTGCTCTGCTCAAGACCTTCAACACACCACTGATTGGAGAAACAAGACTTGTAAAGGAATAGAGCTTATCACCTAATGAAAGAGAAATGTAAACAAACAAACAAGTAAACATTTTGTCACCATCAAAGAAAAGGAAAACAAGCTATAGGCATTTCCTGCAGCGGCAAGAGCAAAGCCAGGTGAAGGTCACTCCCCAGATCTTAGTTTTGCTTTAAAATCTGTGTTTAATTGTTAGTCAAAATGAACTGTGGGCAGAACAATTAGTTGTATCTATATGAGATCTAAGCTGTAATTATTTGTTATATTAATCATGGCTAGAGTGAGAATTAGTAACGAACATTAAGTGAATTTTTCTGAAACGGGGGAAAAATATTTTCTGATGCATCTGATTAAAAAGAGGGCACCACAGCTGGCTGGTAAAGCTGGAAGGGGCAGAACCTTCAAGCTTTGCTATCTATTTACTGAGAAATATGGATCCAGGTGATCTCCTGTCACAACATTTGTGTTTTGTATCAAAATGGCAAATCTGTGTGCAGGCTCCTCAGCACAGGTAAGGGAGGATGCTGGACAATGGATGTCATCTAGTAATTCAGTTGGGCCCTCTAATGTCAATTTTACTCAGTTTTTGTTTGTCTCCTTTATGTATTCTATTTCTCTGTTTTCATGATGACAAAGATGTTATCAGAGAAATCCCGGGAAATGGGGAAGAAGAGGCCCAGAGGCAAGTTCATTAGATTAGTATTTATTTCTGCACAGTATTCTGAAAGGAGTAACTGGACATTTGGCATTCATCTAATCACTCATAGCTAACATCCAATGCCTCAAAGCTCTGCAATCTGTCCTCTTTTTAAATTAGAAATATAAAGAATTTTGGGGGGTACTTGGGGGAGGAAACAAAGCATAAATGTGGTGACTGTGATAGTGTGGGCCACAATGTTTGATAATGTGACACATTTAACCAGTCACATATGTAGAGCTGTTATAGGCCCAAACAGCTCTACCTTGCTGATTCCAGTGAAAAGTTTTAGACAAACTCAGCGTTCTTTTGCTCATTACACTGACCTGTCAGAAATGACAACTTGGCCCAGTCTGGTTATTCCATGCTGACAGGGTACCATTCGGGCTTCACGGCAATAATGTTAGCTTTTAAAGGTACAATGTACTTAAGGAAGCTCATTTCTATGATTTGGCCAAAAACAGCCATTTTCCTTGTCAATGGTGAGGAATGCCTTAGTTTTCTTTAAATTAGGAGTCATTTTTATGGAGATTGTTCCTAGGAAAACATGCAGACAGGAGAAAAGCTATTTTTTGAAAGGTTTTAAATTTAGCCTACTGAGCAATGGTGTGATTCCCTGGTGGTGTGTTGAAGACAGCCGGGGATGCTGTGCTCTGTCCAAACCATACTTCAAAACTACCAATAATGCAAGAAATAAAACTTCAATTTGGACATGAAGAGTATGCACCATCCCCTGCAAGCAAAGAGTGGTGAGTTGGAAACGATTTTCTATGCAGTTTGGGACATATGCAGATTCTGTGCAGAATCTGGAGCAAGGCCAAAGTGACAATATGACAAAGTGCTATACTTCTGGCCCAGAAGCAAATTTCTCCTTAGGTTTCCCCAGGAAGAAGAGACAGAGAGAATATTAAGGCTAGCATTGGTCTTTACAATTCATTCAGAGTAAATGTAAAGAAAACTGGTGATGAACTACTAAATTGGAATAGGAGACAGGAAACAGAAGTAAACTGACACTTCTTTCTTTGACTTTTCCCATTAATACAATGTTGTATTTGTGTCCACCCATATGCCAAGTTCTTGGCAGGACTGGAATTATATTTTGACATTCAAATTAGAGTTGTATTTATTACTTTAACAAAAGTAGATAGATAGATAGATAGATATGTAAATCCATAGATAGATACATAGAAAGAGTTGATTTTGTATCAACTAGGATGTGTAAGCCATGTTCACCAACACTAGTGCATTCAAATTCAACTCTACTTGCCTCATGTTTTGTTTTTGTTTTTGCTCCCTGTTTCAAATTCCCTATTTCATTCTAGGACTGACTGATGTCAATGTCTAATCAACTTCTCTGGCAAGTTACACTAAGGATTCACAGAAGACTATGGAAGCACAGTGTTTTTTTTGGTTTGGGTTTTGTTTGTTTGTTTGTATCTTTTTAAATACCCACTCTCTATTTTAACATACAAAAACATTTGGGTGGTCTTTAATTTACATTCACATCATACTCAGACTCTAAGTTTCTGAATATGGCTACCCAACTATTTCCATGTGAGGAAATGTGCGTTGATCCAAAACACCATTCCAATCCCTATGCTTTCTTCTATTTTTCTTATGTTACGAAACTAGAATTTTCCCAAATATACATGACCAAAATATATGAGTCAAAATTTCCACAAATACACATACTAAGATTAAATTACCTGGATAAATGAAGGTAGATTTAATCTGTGGAATAAGTGTTGTGAATAATTGTACTTTTTATTATTTGGACCTAGTAATCAGTCAATCAATACATTTTTATTAAGCAGTCAGTACTCTTGTGCTACAGCAAAGAGTATATTATCCTCAAAATGTTACAATTATGTAGGGAAGGCTACACTGAAATATAGCAAATACAAGAGGAAAACACTGATGAATAGGTGCCTATGTATGCTATAGACATCTAAGAATTATACGGGGTTAAAAAAAAAATGTAGAGGAGGATAATGGTGTTAGTGACTGCCCTAAAAACACAAGTAGATTTGCAAATGTGTACTCAGAAAGACATTTCAGGAAAGAGCTAGTGTGAGTAAAAATTCATGCAAGTTGTGTCTGGGGAGAGGGAATTTTTGTTGATGGGAACTATTACAGTTGTGAAATAGAAAATACTGGAAGGAAAATTTGGAACCTCCCTGTAGGGAGCATTGAACGATAGAAAAAAAAGGTTAGCAGTACCTTTTGCTTTATTGCATTAAAGTTGATGTACAATAGTATGCTGGTTTTAGGTGTATTGCGTAGTGATTTGACATTTGCATGCATCATGAAGTGACATCCATGGTAAGTTTGGTAACCAACCATCTCCATACAAAGTTATTACAAAGTCATTGACCATATTTTTATGCTGTGTATTACTCATCATGACTGATTTATTGTGTAACTGGAGGTTTGTACCTCTTAACCCCCTATAGCTATTTCACCTTCCTCCCCTAGCCCCCTCTTATCTGGCAACCACCCATTCATTTCTGTATCTATGAGTCTGTTTTCATTTTGTTTTGTTTGTTTTCATTTTTAGATTCCACATATAAGTGGAATCATGAGATATTTGTTTTTCTCTGATATATCACTTAACATAAAACCTAGATCCATCCATGTTGCTGCAAATGGCAAGACTTAATTTTCCTTTTATGGTTGAGCAATATTACATTGTATGTAGTATATACCACATCTTCTTTATCCATTCATAAATCAATGTACACTTAATTGGTTTCCATATCTTGCCTATTGTAGATAATGCTGCAATGAACATTTGAGTGCATATATCTTTTTGAATTAGCATTTTGTTTTCTTTAGATAAATACACAGAAGGAAAATGACAGGATTGTACGGTACTTTTTTAAATTTTTTGAAGAAGCTCCGTACTACTTTCCATAGTGGCTGTACCAATTACAATCATACCAGCAGCACATGGGGTTCTCCTTTTCCCACATTCTCCCCAACACTTATTTATTTTCTTTTAGATGATAGCCATTCTGACAGGTTTAATGTAGTACGTGGTTTTGATTTGCATTACTCTGATGATTAGTCATGTTAAGCATCTTTTCATGAGTCTGCTGGCTATTTGCATGTTTTCTTTTGAAAAACAATATCTATTCATGTCTTCTGTCCATTTCTTGGTTGGGTTATTTGGTGTTTTTTTTTGCTATTGAGTGTATAAGTTCTTTGGATAGTTTGGATATTAATCCTTTATTGAATGCATAATTTGTAAATAATTTTTCACATACAATAAGATGCTTTTTCATTTTGTTGATAGTATTCTTCACTGTCCAGAAGCTTTTTAATTTGAAGTAGTCCCATTTGCTTATACTTGAATTTGTTTTTCTTGTCTGAGGAGACATATTAAAAAATATTGTTAAGATTGATATCAAAGTGTGTATTGCCTATGTTTTCATCTAGGAGTTTTATGGTTCCAGGTCTTACATTTAAGGTTTTGTTTTTTTTTTTAACATCTTTATTGGAGTATAATTACTTTACAATGGTGTGTTAGCTTCTGCTTTATAACAAAGTGAATCAGTTATAAATATACATATGTTCCCATATCTCTTCCCTCTTGTGTCTCCCTTCTTCCCACCTTCCCTATCCCACCCTGCTAGGTGGTCATAAAGCACCGAGCTGATGTCCCTGTGCTATACGGCTGCTTCCCACTAGTTATCTATTTTACATTTGGTAGTGTATATATGTCCATGACAATCTCTCACTTTGTCATAGCTTACCTTTTCCCCTCCCCATATCCTCAAGTCCATTCTCTAGTAGGTCTGTGTCTTTATTCCCATCTTGGACCAGTTTCTTCATGAGCTTTTTTTTTTTCTTCTTCGATTCCATATATATGTGCTAACATATGTTATTTGCATTTCTCTTTCTGACTTACTTCACTCTGTATGACAAACTCTAGGTCCATCCACCTCATGACAAATAACTCAATTTCGTTTCTTTCTATGGCTGAGTAATATTCCGTTGTATATTTGTGCCACATCTTCTTTATCCATTCATCCTATGATGGACACTTAGGTTGCTTCCATGTCCTGGCTATTGTAAATGGAGCTGCAGTGAACACTGTGGTACATGACTCTTTTTGAATTATGGTTTTCTCAGGGTATATGCCCAGTAGTGGGATTGCTGGGTCATATGGTAGTTCTATTTTTAGATTTTTAAGGAACCTCCATACTGCTTTCCATAGTGGCTGTATCAACTTACATTCTTACCAACAGTGCAAGAGGGTTCCCTTTTCTCCACACCCTCTCCAGCATTTACTGTTTGTAGATTTTCTGTTGATGGCCATTCTGACTGGTGTGAGATGATATCTCACTGTACTTTTGATTTGCATTTCTCTAATGATTAATGATGTTGAGCGTTCTTTCATGTTTGTTGGCAGTCTGTATATTTTCTTTGGAGAAATGTCTATTTAGATCTTCAGCCCATTTTTGGACTGGTTGTTTGTTTTTCTGATATTGAGCTTCATGAGCTCCTTGTAAATTTTGGAGATTAATCCTTTGTCAGTTGCTTCATTTGCAAATATTTTCTCCCATTCTGAGGGTTGTCTTTTCATCTTGCTTATATTTTACTTTGCTGTGCAAAAGCTTTTAAGTTTCATTAGGTCCCATTTGCTTAATTTTGTTTTTATTTCCATTTCTCTAGGAGGTGGGTCAAAAAGGATCTTGCTGTGATTTATGTCATAGGGTGTTCTGCCTATGTTTTCCTCTAAGAGTTTGATAGTGTCTAACCTTACATTTAGGTCTTTAATCCATTTTGAGCTTTTTTTTTGAGTATGGTGTTAGGGGGTGTTCTAAGTTCATACTGTTACATGTACCTGTCCAGTTTTCCCAAAACCACATATTGAAGAGGCTGTCTTTTCTCCACTGCATATGCTTGCTTCCTTTATCAAAGATAAGAGGACCATATGTGCGTGGGTTTATTTCTCGGCTTTCTATCCCATTCCATTGATCTATATTTCTTTTTTTGTGCCAGTACCATACTGCCTTGATTTCTATAGCTATGTAGTGTAGTCTGAAGTCAGGGAGCATGATTCCTCCAGCTCCGTTTTTCTTTCTGAAGATTGCTTTGGCTATTCGGGGTCTTTTGTGTTTCCATACAAATTGTGAAATTTTTTGTTCTAGTTCTGTGAAAAATGCCAATAGTAGCTTGATAGGGATTGCATTGAATCTGTCGATTGCTTTGGGTAGTAGAGTCATTTTCACAAGGTTGATTCTTCCAATGCAAGAACATGGTATATCTTTCCATCTATTTGTATCATATTTAACTTCTTTCATCAGTGTCTTATAATTTTCTGCATACAGGTCTTTTGTCCCCTTAGGTAGGTATATTCCTAGATATTTTATTCTTTTTGTTGCAGTGGTAAATGGGAGTGTTTCCTTACTTTCTCTTTCAGATATTTCATCATTAGTGTATAGGAATGCCAGAGATTTCTGTGCATTAATTTTGTATTCCGCTACTTTGCCAAATTTATTGATTAGCTCTAGTAGTTTTCTGGTTGCATCTTTATGATTCTCTCTATATAGTATCATGTCATCTGCACACAGTGACAGCTTTACTTCTTCTTTTCCGATTTGGATTCCTTTTATTTCTTTTTCTTCTCTGATTGCTGTGACTAAAACTTCCAAAACTATGTTGAATAAGAGTGGTGAGAGTGGGTAACCTTGTCTTGTTCCTGATCTTAGTGGAAAATTTCACCATTGAGGACAATATTGGCTATGGGTTTGTCATATATGGCCTTAATATGTTGAGGAAAGTTCCCTCTATGCCTGCCTTCTACAGGGTTTTGATCATAAATGGGTGTTGAATTATGTCAAAAGCTTTCTCTGCATCTATTGAGATGATCATGTTTTTTCTCCTTCAATTTGTTAATACGGTGTATTACATTGATTGATTTGCGTATATTGAAGAATCCTTGGATTCCAGGGATAAACCCCACTCGATCATGGTGTATGATCCTTTTAATGTGCTGTTGGATTCTGTTTGCTAGTATTTTGTTGAGGAATTTTGCATCTATGTTCATCATTGATATTGGCCTATAGTTTTCTTTCTTTGTGACATCTTTGTCTGGATTTGGTATCAGGGTGATGGTGGCTTTGTAGAATGAGTTTGGGAGTGTTCCTGCCTCTGCTATATTTTGGAAGAGTTTGAGAAGGATAGGTGCTCGCTCTTCTCTAAATATTTGGTAGAATTCGCCTGTGAAGCCATCTGGTCCTAGACTTTATTTTGTTGGAAGATTTTTAATCACAGTTTCAACTTCAGTGCTTGTGATTGGTCTGTTCATATTTTATATTTCTTTCCAGTTCAACCTCAGAAGGTAGTGCATTTCTAAGAATTTGTCCATTTCTTCTAGGTTGTCCATTTTATTGGCATGGAGTTGCTTGTAGTAATCTCTCATGATCCTTTGTATTTCTGCACTGTCAGTTGTTACTTATCCTTTTTCATTTCTAATTCTATTGATTTGAGTCTTCTGCTTTTTTTTTCTTGCTGAGTCTGAGTCTGGCTAATGGTTTATCAATGTTGTTTATCTTCTAAAAAAACAGCTTTTAGTTTTATTGATCTTTGCTATCATTTCCTTCATATCTTTTTCAATTATTTCTGATCTGATCTTAGGATTCCCTTCCTTCTGATAAGTTTGCGGTTATTTGTTCTTCTTTCTCTAATTGCTTTAGGTGTGAGGTTAGGTTGTTTATTTGAGATGTTTCTTGTTTCTTAATGTATGATTGTATTGCTGTTACCTTTCCTCTTAGAACTGCTTTTTCTGCATCCCATAGGTTTTTGGTCATCATGTTTTCATTGTCATTTGTTTCTAGGTATTTTTTGATTTCCTCTTTTATTTCTTCAGTGATCTCTTGGTTATTAAGTAGCGTATTGTTTAGTGGCCATGTGTTTGTATTTTTTACAGTCTTTTTCCTGTAATTGATATCTAGTCTCATTGTGGTAAGAAAAGATACTTGATACAGTTTCAGTTTTCTTCAATTTACCAAGGCTTGATTTGTGACCCAAGATATGATCTATCCTGGAGAATGTTCCATGAGCACTTGTGAAGAAAGTGTATTCTGTTGTTTTTGAATGGAATGTCCTATAAATATCAATTAAGTCCATCTTGTTTAATGTATTATTTAAAGCTTGTGTTTCCTTTTTATTTTCATTTTGGACGATCTGTACATTTTTGAAAGTGGGGTGTTAAAGTCCCCTACTATGACTTTCTTACTGTCGATTTCCCCTTTTATGGCTGTTAGTATTTTCCTTATGTTTTGACATGCTTTTATGTTGGGTGCACAAATATTTACAATTGTTATATCTTCTTCTTGCCTCGATCCCTTGATCATTATGTAGTGTCCTTCTTTGTCTCTTGTAATAGTCTTTATTTTAAAGTCTATTTTGTCTGATATGAGAATTGCTACTCCAGCTTTCTTTTGATTTCCATTTGCATGGAATATCTTTTTCAATTCCCTCACTTTCAGTCTGTATGCATCCCTATGTCTGAAGTGTGTCTCTTGTAGACAGCGTATATATGGGTCTTGTTTTTGTATCCATTCAGCCAGTCTATATCGTTTGGTTGGATCATTTAATCCATTTACATTTAAGGGAATTATCAATATGTATGTTCCTATTACCATTTTCTTAATTGTTTTGGGTTTGTTATAGTACGTCTTCCTTCTCTTGTGTTTCCTGCCTAGAGAAGTTCCTGTAGACTTTGTTGTAAAGCTAGTTTGGTGGTGCTGAATTTTCGTAGCTTTTGCTTGTCTGTTAACGTTTTAGTTTCTCCATCAAATCTGAATGAGATCCTTGCTGCATAGAGAAATCTTAGTTGTAGGTTTTTCTCTGTCATCACTTTAAATATGTCCTGCCACTCCATTCTGGCTTGCAGAGTTTCTGCTGAAAGATTAACTGTTAACCTCATGGGGATTCCCTTGTGTGTTTTCTGTTGTTTTTCCCTTGCTGCTTTTAATATATTTTTTTGTTTTAATTTTGATAGTTTGATTAATATGTGTTTTGGCATGGTTCTCTTTGGATTTATCCTCTATGCGACTCACTGTGCTTCCTGGGTTTGATTAACTATTTCCTTTCCCATACTAGAGATGTTTTTAACTATAATCTCTTCAAATATTTTCTCAGTCCCTTTCTTTTTCTCTTCTTCTTCTGAGACCCCTGTAATTCGAATGTTGGTGGGTTTAATGTTGTCTCAGAGGTCTCTGAGACTGTCCTCAGTTCTTTTCATTCTTTTTTTCCTTATTCTACTCTGCAGTAGTTATTTCCACTATTTTATCTTGCAGGTCACTTATCCATTCTTCTGCCTCAGTTATTCTGCTATTGTTCCCTTCTAGAGAATTTTAAATTTCATTTATTGTTTTGTTCATTGCTGTTTGTTTGCTCTTTAGTACTTCTACATCCTTGTTAAATGTTTCTTTTTTCCCCTCTATTATATTTCCAAGATTTTATGTCATCTTTACTATCATTATTCTGAATTATTTTTCAGGTAGACTGCCTATTTCCTCTTCAGTTGTTAGGTCTGGTGGGTTTTTGCCTTGGTCCTTCATCTGTGATGTGTTTTTCTCTCTTCTCATTTTGCTTAATTTACTGTGTTTTGGGTCTCCTTTTCGCAGGCTGCAAGTTCGTAGCTCCCATTGTCTTTTGCGTCTGTCCCCAGTGGCTAAGGTCGGTTCAGTTGCTTGTGTAGGCTTCCTGTTGGTGGAGACTATTTCCTGTGTTCTGGTGGATGAGGCTAGATCTTGTTTTTCTGGTTGGCAGGTCCATGTCTTGTGGTGTGTTTTGGGGTGTCTGTGGCCTTATTATGATTTTAGGCAGCCTTTCTGCTAATGGGTGGGTTAGTGTTCCTGTCTTGCTAGTTGTTTGCCATAGGGTGTCCAGCACTGTAGCTTGCTGGTTGTTGAGTGAACCTGGGTGTTGGCATTGAAATGGAGATCTCTGGGAGATTTTCGCCATTTGATATTACATGGAGCTGGGAGGTCTCTTGTGGACCAGTGTCCTGAACTTTGCTCTCCCACCTCAGTGGCACAGCCCTGACCCCTTGCTGGAGCACCAAGAGCCTTTCATGCACACCACTCAGAATAAATGGGGAAAAAATAGAAAGAAATAACGAAGATAAAATAAAATAACATAAAATACAATAAAAGAATGTTATTAGAATAAAAAAATAATTATTAAGAAAGAAAATTGTTAAAGTAAAAATTAAAAAAAAAAACAACAACAACAACAAAAAAACCGGACAGACAGAACCCTAGCACAAATGGTAAAATCAAAGCTGTACAGAGAAGATCACACACAGAAGCATACACATACACACTAACACAAATAGAAAAAGTGAAAAAAAAAATCTTTGCTCCCAAAGTCCACCTCCTTAATTTGGGATGACTCATTTTCTATTCAGGTATTCCACAGATGCAGGGTACATTAAGTATACTGTGGAGATTTAATCCACAGCTCCTGAAACCGTTGGGAGAAATTTCCCTTTCTCTTCTTTTTTTTGCACAGCTCACAGGGTCAGCTTTGGATTTGGACACGCCTCTGTGTGTAGGTCACCTGGGGCGTCTGTTCTTCACTCAGAAAGGACGGGGTTAAAGGAGCAGCTGATTCAGGGGCTGTGGCTCACTCAAGTCGGGGGGAGAGAGGGGTATGGATGCCCAGCAAGCCTGCAGAGGCAGAGGCTGGCATGACATTGTATCAGCCTGAGGCGTGCCATGTGTTCTCCCAGGGAAGTTGTCCCTGTATCATGGGACCCTGGCAGTGGCGGGCTGCACAGGTTCCCAGGAGGGGAGGTGTGGATAGTGACCTGTACTTGCACACAGGCTTCTTGGTGGCTGCAGTTGCAGCCTAAGCCTCCCATGCCCGTCTCTGTGGTCCACGCTGATAGCTGTGGCTCACACCCATCTCTGGAGCTCCTTTAAGCAGTTCTCTTAATCCCCTCTCCTCATGCACCAGGAAACAAAGAGGCAAGAAAAAGTCTCTTGCATCTTTGGCAGCTCCAGACCTTTTCCCAGACTCCCTCCCAGCTACCTCTGGTGCACTAGCTCCCTTCAGGCTGTGTTCATGCAGCCAACCCCAGTCCTCTCTCTGGAATCTGACCTACGAATCCCGAGCCTCAACTCCCAACCCCCATGTGTCCCGGTGGGTGAGTAGACAATCTTCTTGGGCTGATGCATGCTGGTCAGCACTGATTTTCTGTGCGGAAATCTGTCCACTTTGCCATCTGCACCCCTGTTGCTGTGCTCTCCACCATGGCTCCGAAGCTCCCCCGCCTCCACCACCCGTGGTCCCTACTTGCAAAGCGGCTTCCTAGGGTGTGGAAACCTTTCCTCCTTCACAGCTCCCTCCCACTGGTGAAGGTCCCATCCCTATTCTTTTGTCTCTGTTTTTTTCTTTTTTCTTTTGCCCTACCCAGGTACGTGAGGAGTTTCTTGCCTTTTTGGAGGTCTTCTGCCAGCATTCAGTAGGTGTTCTGTAGGAGCTGTTCCACATGTAGATGTATTTCTGATGTATTTGTGGGGAGGAAGGTGATCTCTGCATCTTGCTCTTCCACCATCTTGAAACTCCTCCCCACATTTAAGTTTTTAAAACCATTTTGAGTCTATTTTTGCATATGGTGTGAGACAGTAGTCTCCTTTGATTAATTTGCATGTAACTGTCTAGTGTTCCCAACATCATTTGTTGAAGAGGTGGTCTTTTCCCCATTGTAGAATCTTACCTCTTTTGTTGTAGTTTAATTGACCATATAAGTGTGAGTTTATTTCTGGGCTCACTAATCTGTTCCATTCATCTATGTGTCTGTTTTTTGTGACAGTTCCATACTGTTTTGATTACTGTAGCTTTGCATTGTAATTTATAATCAGAAAACATGATACATCCAGCTCTGTTCTTCTTTCTCCAGGTTTCTTTGACAATTTGGGGTCTTTTTTGGTTCCATACAAATTTTAGGATTATTTGTTTTAGTCCTGTGAGAAATGCCATTGGTAGTTTGATAGAGATTGCATTGAATGTGAAGATTCCCTTGGGAAGTATGGTCATTTTAACAATATTAATCTTCTAACCAATAAATACATTATATATTTCCATTTGTTTCTGTTGTCTTCAGTGTCTTTCATCAGTGTCAGTTTTCTGAGTACAAGTTTTCTTGTATTCCTTGGTTAAATTTTTTTCTAGATATTGTAGTCTTTTTGATGCAATGGTAAATGGAATTGTTCCTTAATTTATCTTTCTGATAGTTTCTTATTATTATATGGAAATAAAACAGATTCCTACATATGAATATTATATCCTGCAAATTTACCAAATTAATTTATTCTAAAATTTTTTGTTGGCATCTTAAGATTTTCTCTATATATAGTGTCATGTCATCTGCAAACAGTGACACTTTTACATCTTCTTTCCAGCTTACTCCTTATATAACTCTTTCTTGTCTGATTGCTGTGGCTAGTACTTTTAATACTATGTTGAATAAAAGTGGCAAGAATGGGCAACATTGTCTTGTTCCTGATCTTAGAGCAAAAGCTTTCAGGTTTTTCACTGTTGAGTACAATGTTTGCTATAGGTTTCTCATACATGGTCTTTATTAAAATAGAGGTATGGTCCCTCTATACCCACTTTGTTGAGAGTTTTATCATAAATGAATGTAGAATTTTGTCAAAAGCTTCTCCTGCACCTATTGATATATTTGTAAATTTTTATTTTCAATTTGTCAATGTGGTGTATCACATTGGCTGATTTGTAGACATTAAAGCATCTATGCATCCCTAGGATAAATCCCATTTGATCATGGTGTATATTCCTTTTACTGTATTGTTGGATTCGGTTTGTTAATATTTTGTTGAAGATTTTTGCAAATGTGATCATCAGTGATATTGGACATTTTTCTTTTTTGTGATATCTTTGTCTGGTTTTGGTATCAAGCTTATCCTAGCTTCATATAATGAGGTTGGAAATGTTCCTTCCTCTTCAAGTTTTTGGAATAGTTTGGAAAAAACGTGTTAAACTTTCTTTAAATGTTTGGCAGAATTCACCTGTGAAATCGTCTGATCCTGGACTTTGGAATGCTGCAAGTTTTTCTGTTTTTCTTTTTCCATTACTGGTAATGGTCTGTTTCTATTTTCTATGTCTTTCTTGTTCAGCTTTGGAAGATTGCACATCTCTTGGAATTTGTCCATTTCTTCTAGATTGCCCATTTTATTAGCACATAGTTATTCATAGTAATCTCTTATGATCCTTTGTATTTCTGTGGTGTCAGTTACAACTTCTCCTTTTTCATTTCTGACTTAGGTCCTCTCTCTTTTTTCTTGATGAGTCTGTCTAAAGGCTTATCTACTTTGCTTATCATTTCAATGAATCATCCTTTAGTTTCACTGATCTTTTCTTTTCTTTATTTTTTTTTAGTCTATTTCATGTATTTCTGCTCTGACTTTATTATTTATTTCCTTCTACTAACTTTGGGTTTTGTTCTTCTTTTTCTAGTTCCTTATGTGTAAGATTAGATTATTTGAGATTTTTCTTGTTTCTGAGATAGGTTTGTACAGCTATAAACTCTGTTCTTACAACTAACTACTTTTAGTAAGTCCCATAGATTGTGAGTCATTGTGTTTCCATTTTCATTGGTCTCCAGATATTATTTATTTCCTCTTTGATTTCTTTAGTGGCCCATTGGTTGTTGAGTAGAATATTGTTTAGCCTCCACATGATTGTATATTTTGCAGGGGTTTTTTTCTTAATATTTCATTGCTACTCCCATACCTTTGTGGTCAGGAAAGATGGTTGGTTATAATTTTACTTTTTAAAAAATTATTGAGACTTATTTTGTAGCCCAGCATGTGATCTATCCTGGAGAATGTTCTATGTGCTTTTGAAAAGAATGAGTATACTGCTGCTTTTGGATGGAATGCTCTCTCTATAGATAGATAGATAAGTTCAATAGATAGATAGATAGATGATAGACAGATAGATTCCATCTCATCTAGTGCATCATTTAAGGCCAGTGTTTCCTTATTGACTTTCTGTCTGGATAATTTGTCTATTTATCTTAGTGGATGTTAAAGTCCTCTACTGTTATTGAGTAACAGTCAATTTTTCCCTTTATGTTTGCTTTATGTATTTAGGTGATCCTATATTGGGTACATATATATTTACAATGGTTATATCTTCTTGCTGGATTGATCTCTTTATTACTGTATAGTGTCATTCTTTGTCCCTTGTTACAGTTTTTGTTTTAAAGTCAAATTTCTCTGATGTAAGTTTTGCTACCACAGCTTTTTTTTCATTTCCGTTTGCATGAAATACCTTTTTTCCTCCCAGTTCCTCACTTTTAGTCTATGGGTGTCTTTAGATGTGAACTGAGTCTTTTTATAGGTGGCACATATATGGGTTTTGTTTTGCTTTATCCATTCAGCCATCTATGTATGTCTTTTGATTGAAGTATTTAGCTCATTTACATTTAATTATTGATAGGTATACACTTATTATCATTTTGTTAATTGTTTTCTATTTGTTTTTAGTTCTTTCTTTTTCTTGCTCTCTTCTGTTCTGATTTGATGACTGTCTTTAGTGCTATTTTTGAATTTCTTTCTATTTTGTGTGTGTGTGTATCCATTATAGGTTTTTTGTTTAGGGTTAATATGGTGTTCATACATATTTTATTTATGATTATTTTAAGCTGATGATATCTTAAGTTTGAACACATTCTAACAACTCTGCATGTTTATTCTCCTCCTCCCATGTTTAATGTTTTTGACACCATATTTTACATCTTTTTTGTTTTGCATATCCCTTAAATTTTTATTGTGAATATAGATGATTTACTCCTTTTGTTTTTAAATTTCCTACTAGTTTTATATGTGGTTACTCTTCTACCTTTACTCTATATTTTCTTTACCAATGAGATTTTCCTTTTGTCTTTTTTTTTTTTTTAATATTTCTAGTTGTGGTCTTTTCTTTTCCACTTAGAGAAGTCCCTTTAACATTTCTTATAATGCTGGTTTAGTGGTGCTGAACCCTCTTAGCTTTTGCTTGTTTATAAGACTATTTATCTCTACTTCAAATCTGAATGAAAGCCTTTCCAAGTAGATTATTCATAGTTGTAGGTTTTTTTCTTTCATCACTTCGAATATATTGTGTCACTCCCATCTGGCCTGCAGTTTTTGATAAAGGCAGCTGATGGTCCAGTGACAGTCCCCTTGTATGTAGCTAGTTGTATTTTTTTCTCTTACTGCTTTTAAGATTACCTCTTTATCTTGAATTTTTCCATTTTAATTATAATTTGCCTTGGTGTGGACCTTATTGGGTTTATCTTGTTTGGAAATCTTTGTGTTTCCTGGACCAAATGTCTGTTTCCTTCCCCAGGTTAGAGAAGTTCTTCAAATAACCTTTCCTCTGCCTTTCTTTCTCTCTTCTCCCTTCTGGAAACCCTATAATAAAAATGTTACTATGCTTGATTCTGCCTCAGTGATTTCTTAAACTATCCTCATTAAAAAAAAAAATATATATATATATATATATATATATATATATATATATATATATATATTCTTCCTTTTTTCTGTTCAATTTAGGTGATTTTCACTACTCTGCTTGTCTTCCAGTTTGCTGATCCATTCCTCTGTATCATCTAATATACTGTTGATTCCTTCTAGTGTGTGTGCATGTGTGTGTGTTTTAATTTCAGTTACTTTATTTTTCAGCTCTTATTGGTTCTTCCCTATATTTTCTAACCCTTTTTAAACTTCTCACTGGGTGCAGCCATTCTTCTCCCAAGTGTGTTAAGCATCTTTATAATCATTACCTTGAACTCTTTTTTGAGTAGATTGCTTATCTCCACTTTGTTTAGTTCTTTTCGTGGGGTTCTGTCTTATTCTTTCATTAAGAGCATTCCTCTGTTTCCTCATTTTGCCTAATTCTCTGTGTATCTCTATGTATTAGATAGGTCAATTACATTTCCTGATCTTAGAGAAGAGGCCTTATACTGGAGATGTCCTGTGGTGCACAGAAGTTCATTCCCCTTTGGTCATCAGAGCTATATGCTCTAGGGGCACTCCTGTGGCTGCATGGACCCTTATGTTGTGGTGGATCTGACTACTTTGTGTGTGCAGGAAGGAAGGTCTGGCCACTGACCTCATTGGCTGCCAAGTCATGCCTCATGAGTTGACTGCTGGCACACTGGTGGCTGGGCTGAGTCCATTGTGTCTGACAGCAGGCCTCAGGGGTTCCTGGGGCTGATGCTAGCCCACTGGTGGGCAGAGAAGCCCCCAATACTAATTGGTTAGAGAAAGCACTCCAAAATGGTTCTTGACAGGAGGACACCAGTGTCCTTGTGGTAGAATGAGCTCCTAAATGGCTGCCACCAACATTTATGTCCCCAGGGGAGTCCCAGTGACCTTTAACTTCTTCAGGAGGCTATCCAAGATCAGTAAATGAGTCTTACCAGGCTCCTTTCAATTAGTGACTTTGTGCTAGGACTTGGAGTGTGTGAGAGTTTGTGCACACTCTTTAAAATTAGTCTTTCTTTCCTACAACCCTCCAGCTTTCCCATATACAAGCCCCACTAGCCTTCAAAGCAAAGTATTCTGGTAGCTTCTCTTCCCACTGCAGCACCCCAAGGTGGTGTTCAGACCTTTCACTCCTCAGGGAGAACCTCTACTATTATGATTATTCTCCCATTTTTAGATCAGCTACATAGGAGTGTGGATCTTGACTATACTGCATCTCAACCTCCAACATATTTCCTTGTGGTTCCTTCTTTATATCTTTTATTGTGGGTAATAGTTTCTGCCAGTCTTCAGGTCATCCTCATAAATAGTAATTCTGTGAATAGTTATAATTTTGCTGTGCCCATGGGAAGAGGTAAGTTCAGGGTTTTCCTACTCTTCTATCTTAGTCACACCTCTCTGTCACTGTCATTTTACTGTACTTTGTTTAATTTCCTCTACATTGCTGAGAATATTAAGAATTTGTTTAATTATTTTAATTCTTGTGGCTGAACACACAGTTTCAACTTTCATTATGTGCATTTGTTTCTCAGCTGTTTAAATCCATTGATTTCAGTTCAATCATTTTATTCAACACCACTGAATGCTTAGCATTGTAGTAAGCTGCAATAGTGATGCTGAAGTAAAATGGATGATTTCTATTCAGTGGATGCTTACAATCTAGTTGCCTTGAAAAAGTCTGTCTCTATTAGTGTTTGCTTGGAGAGCTGCCCTCAGACACAGAAGTCAGGATAGCAGAGTCAGTAATCAATTTGTGATCTCCAGAATGCATTTCACCTGTTTTGTGGAGGATCATGAAATTAATACTTCTTGTTACTTCTATCATTAATAATAACAATGCTTCTTTAGTGCATGTAGGGATTTATGGATAAGAAAACACTTTCACATATTTCACTTTGTTTGTGCCTACTTAGGTGGCCTTGTGGATAGAGGGTCACTGGACATTTCTAGGCCTTGTTCTTGTTCCTACCTGCATCTTGGGACACATGCATGTGTCTGTATGACTCACGGATGTGGAAAAGGGTGTTTCAATAGTTTACAGGAGGGCTTCCCTGGTGGAGCAGTGGTTGAGAGTCCACCTGCCAATTCAGGGGACACAGGCTCTAGCCTTGGTCTGGGAGGATCGCACATGCCGTGGAGCAGCTAAGCCCATGTGCCACAACTGCTGAGCCTGCACTCTAGAGCTCATGAGCCACAACTACTTAGCCTGTGAGCCACAGCTACTGAAGCTGCATGCCACAACTACTGAAGCCTGTGTGCCTAGAGCCCATGCTCCACAACAAGAGAAGCCACTGCAATGAGAGGCCTGCACACCGCAATGAGGGGTGGCCCCCATTCATCACAACTAGAGAGGGCCCATGCGCAGCAGCAAAGACCCAACAGAGCCAAAAATTAAATAAATAAATATATTTTTAAAAATAGTTTACAGGAAAGCGTTAGGGTTTCAAATCACAGTAATCCCCTTTTTAAATGATGCATTTAACTTATTCATCATACTTCCACATCCTTTCTCCCATTTGATCCTCATAAGTTTATTTTGTCATAAAGTATATTTACATTTTATTCATATTTACAGTTCTTCTCTCATCAAAGGAAACCAGCAAAACTTCCACAGGCATTGCATATCAATTTCTTATAGCCCAATACTGTAAAAATCATTGCTTCCCCTCACCTACCTCATCTACAGTTCTGTAATAATAGCTCACTATTCCAAATCCTCCCTCTGACTCTTACTCATGTATATGCATCAGTAATTCTCAGATAATCTGTCCAAAGATGGTGCTTTTTCCCTTTTCTCTTTTAGTGAGAAATGTAAAGATTTTCCTCCTACTTGTAACTTGAAAACTTTCTATTTTTAAAAAATAATTTTTGCTAGTTAATTGTAAGCTTAATAAAAGTGCTATGTGGAGACTAAGTATAGATTTATTTTCCAATGGACAGGCACAGTCTTTCCTGACATGGAAATTTCTTTAGCTAGATACAGTACCTCTGCTCTGTTTAATTTCTTTTGCTTCCATCAACCTTAAAGAATTTTGTTTTTCAATATCTTTTCTCCTGGTGAGAACATAACCATTCTATCAGGGATAGAGTGACTCCTAGGTATTATCCTTTTCCATCTTCAGTTAAAACACAAAATATTAAATATTAAATAACTCTGATTCTTATGCTCTGTCCTTTTTTCCTGTAGGTGATCCATATGATGTTTTCTAAATGTATCCCAGTGTTCCATGGAGCCATACATATTAGATGTACCTTATATGAACTACACTAAAACAAATTGAATCATGATATGCATAAATTCCATTGACACCACATACAATATTATTACATAATATCTCTATATGGTTTTCTATTTATGATTTATTCTTTAAGCTTAATTTTTCAATTTTTCTTTACAATTTTATATTTGAAAACATATCCAAGACGTTCTGATTCACCATACATATACTATTTTGCCTTAAGTCTTACACATATATTCTCTTCTCTTCTCTTCTTTCTTCTTCCTATTCCTCTTCCTTCTTCTCTTCATTTTCCCCTCTTTTCTGTTATTTTTTCTATTATGAGACTCTGCCTTTATTCCCCCTCCTCTTTACTTTCTTTATCACTTTATCATTGTTACATGGTGATTTCTTTTCCTCTACACCAGTGATTCTCAACTGGGAACAGTTTTGCCCTCAATGACATTTGGTGATGTCTAGTGATACTTTTGGTTGTCACAACTAGAAGAGAGGTGCTGCTGGAATCCAATGTATAAGACAAGGGAGTGCCCACAACAAAGAATTATCCAGTTCAAAATGTCAGTAATGCTGAGATTGAGAAATACATCTTTACTCTTATCACCGTTTTAGTGCCCTATCCATAAACCACAGCTGTTTCTACCTATACCACACTGTTCCTTTATAAACATTTTCACTGTAGTTTTCTCAAATGTGGCATTATTTGCTGAGTGTTTCTACAGACAACATATAAAATAAAGCTTCCATAAAACATTCAGCTTGGTATAGAGGTTTTATATTTAAATATCGTATCTGTTGTCCTGAACCTATTCAGATACTGATTTCTAATGGTGATCAAGCTACTGATTGTTGGCATGGGACATAAAAGAGGCCTGCCACACGATAAAATAAATGTGCAAAACTAAAATGAATATTTTAGAAAATTCATTCTTAGCCTCTGATGCACTGCCTTTGCCCCTGAGTTATGGAAGCTCACATGCTGGTATTTTGGGGGGATAAACCTGTCTTTCTCCCTAACTGTAAGATGGCTTTGAGCCCTAGATCTCATTTATCTTTTCATCCTCTGACTCAGTAGGACTTTACAGTAATAAATCTGAATAAATGTTTAAAATAACATACCATGATCATCTCTGACTCATTCCTCTTGTGACTTAATCTCTTTCCCAGTAAGCTACTGATTATGGTGTGGGACATTTTACATGAGCTCACCTGACACACCATATATTTACAAGGTTTTAATGGGAAAATTATATAGCCAAATAAAATCGTGTCTTTTTTCAAATAAATATCCACATCCCTTCCCTCTTTTACAGTCCCCCATGATTTATCTTGGGACCAATAGAAATTTTCCACTTCTTTTGGACTTACCATTGGGTCTTCTCAGGATTTCCAGAATTTTTATTAGTGTTTTTGGTCTCCAATCTCTTACACTTTCTTCACTGTAAAATATAATTGTTAATCTATTTATTTTAATGTCCTGGTCATTTAATTTTTTCCCACATACAGCTGCAAAGAAGAATTCAAAATTTTTCTCGATGTTGTTTCAAAACTTTTAAAAATGTCATCAAATCAGCAGCACTTTCCCTTGACCAACAACATAATATTTGATTTTCAGTGATGATTTTTAAAATTTCTCAGATAGGTTTTCTAGTATGAATGCATAATTTTATCATTTTCCATAAATATTTTTCTTCCTTCTATAAATACACCCTTTCAACAATACCTTAAACTTCTTCATACCTTAAACTTCTTCAACAATACCTTAAACTTCTTCTCTATATGGTTTTCTATTTATGATTTATTCTTTAAGCTTAATTTTTCAATTTTTCTTTACAATTTTATATTTGAAAATATATAAATAAACTAAGAATTTCTTATCTCAAAACCAACAATCCTCTATTCTGATTACATTCTCTGAGCCTTTAGTGGCTTTGCTTTTTCTTTTCCTGCTTTTTCCTTCTTTTTTAATCTTTACCCTATCTACACAAATTTCCCTCATTCTTTCCTGTTTTTTCCCCTCATCTATGTTTTATTTGTACTTTATGTGTAATAGTTCTATATTTTGGAATATTTACTTTGTTCATTAAAACCTCTGTTTTAATCCCTCACCTTTGTACGTTTCTTCTACATTCAACACAAACTTATTTAAGCATCTTCTGAATTCCTGAAAAAAAGAAAAAAAAAAAAGTTATTATGAAATAGCATAGCTTTTGTTTTAAATTATATAATATTATAGGCATTGTTTCTTGTTAACTCAAAAATCATTCCCATCTTTTCCCCCCTTAATGATAGAATCTGTCTTCCAAAATAGTACAGAAAATGCCAAATGCTTGCTGTCCCAATCTTCAGATCTTCATTACAGCTAAGGATGTTTCATAAGTCATTTCTAGCCAAAAATGGATATGAGGGAGTCAGCTTAGAAGATTCTGGAAAAGACCATCTTTTATAAAAACAAGAGAGAGATTTTGAGGAACCCCTTCTCACAGTCACTGTTCTCTTAATCTTGGGCATTATCTTATGAAGCAATGATGCTTGGGACTAGTGATTCCTTGGCCACAGGGAGATTTTGTGCTCCAGACCAGCAGGATACAGTGGTGTGAAAAAACTTGGTTCTTAGTGACATTGTTATGCCCCAGAACAAATAATTTATGGTGATTCTTATGATGTTGGTAATAATGGCTGACGATTTTTGGAGGGTTTATTAAATGCCAAGCATTTTATACTCTTTACACATATTATCTAATTCTATACATAACCCTAAGTGCTTTTAAGATCTATTTTCCAAATTTTACATCAGAAGAAAGTAAAGAACAGAGGCGTTAAGTAGCTTGCCCATGGTCACAGAGCTAGTCAGTGGCACAGCTGGAATCTGAGCACTGACAGGTTGGATCCATCATTTATATTCGTACCATTAAGTTATACTTTCTCATCAGTCCAGGAGTCATCTGCTCTAGACTTTGTAGTATGTGAGATAATTGTGCCTGACCTTTTTAAAACATTGTAGCCTAACATTCTTCTTCTAAGTGAAAGCTCCTTAACACAATGGTTCTTCAGTCTGTTGCAGACATCGGTTGTCCTAATCTACACTCCTTAACTATTGGAAATTATATTCCCTAATGTAGCTTGTATAAATGAGCCATCTTAAATTCTGTCTTCCTACCTCTTTCTGTTATGTGCACTGTCTGCTACTCACCCATTCCTCTACTATTCCTCCTTCTGTTACCCAGTTCCATATATTTTTGTACAATTGTTGTTATTTTCTTTGTCACTGCTATACATTAATATCTATGAATATTTCCCTTACTTCCTTATTCTTAAAGTTCAGGCCAACTATCTCTTTGGGAGGAAAATTGGAGGGGGTTCTCTCTCCATTACCAGCTCTTTCCAGATCCTTACATTTGTTTGTCTCTGACTACTCTGCCTTTTCTCCCATCTTTCACTTTACAACTTCATCCTCATTACCCTTCCTTCTATTTTCTGAAACTCTCATCAACTATTTTTAATAGCATGTTATTACTAAACGGTGAGGTCTTTAAATGCAGGTACTATCTTATATACTTACTTCTTTGTTATTTAGGGGGGAAAGTTTGCATCCCTAGAGAACCCAACACCTGCTAGGAGCTCAGTGGCACCCATTAAAAGGAAAAACAAATGAGTGACTGTGTTAAGAAGACTTTGAGAAATTTTCCTGCATTAATTTCCACAGATACTACCAACACCAAGACTCTTTCTCTCCCATGAAGAGTCCTAGAGTCTTTCTGTCATCCTGGGTTCTTTCTTATTATTTCACTTTCTTGTGCAGTTTGGATAGATGTGTCCTTTTTGTCCCCAGAAACTATCAAGAGTTACCTTTAAAAATGGGTACTTATTCCATGGACCTAAAATATTTTACCTGATTGTGACTTTTACTTAAATGGTTTCCTGAGTTTCATCAATAGCTGAAATTTAGATGTGCTCTGTGCAGCTATAATTCATCTCAGTTCTTAAACAAAAAGTGCCCATAGACACTGCTTCATCCTCAAGTGAGTGAACAGGGTCTTTATCCTTAGCCTATTAGTAGAATCATCACAAAGTTCTCTGAACAGTATTGGTCCATTTTACTTCTTATGCCATCTCTATAATAAATTCAATTTATCTTCTCATCTAATGTTCATATCAAATTTCTTGTGTCCTAGATTTTGAATTACAGCAAGTATGTCCCTTGGTATATCCAATCGAATTAATAATCAGGGTCTCCACTGTGTAATCTCTTGCCAGGCCTCTGCCCTCATCACTGGTGTTACTGTTTTCCACAAATCTTCCCACAAAATGATTCCTTCCCCTGCCAGAGATATTTATAATACATATGCTGATCTTCTCTTCTTCCTCTTCCTCTTTTAAAGAACACTTATAAAGCCTGCTTTCTTTCTCTTTACTGTCATCTTTTTACTTTCTCTCTCATTCCAATTATTTGGATTTTCTCTGTGTTTTCTCTAGTATTATCAATATTTTTACTATGTAATAATGATGATTAATGTTGTTACTGCTATGCATGAAAAACCTATGATAAGCCAGGAACTCTTCCTGGTATGTATATATTTGTGTGTTTGTGTATTTTAAAACTCATAATAGCTAAAAAACTTTTTTAAATTAGAAAACTGAGACAATTTTTAAGTAAGTGGCTCTGGATCACATCTGATGATAAATACGTGTGAATGTATGTATTTTATTTAACTCTCATATGTATGTACATCATAACTCACCAATGAGATGTGTGATTATTATTATTTTTTTAATGAGATAACTGAGGTTAGGTGAGATTGAGAACATTGACCTGTAGACAGCATACTGAACACTGGATGAATGCAAACATATGGTCACATGGAGTCCAGGAGATTTAGTTTCCATCCAAAGCTTGAGGCTACAGACAATAGACATCCAGTCCCGTCTCTTGCCTTCCTCTACCCAGTATGAATTTGAGAGTCATATATGTAAACTTTCTGTTTGCTCCTGCCTGCAACTCTGAAAAGTGAAGAAGTCCTACTCCGCTGTCTAGGTGAACTTTGAACTGATAGGGTGTGAGAGGCAACATAATTATACATTAGTGTCTGTTCTCTTAGAAGAAACTCCGACGGTGTCTTGTCTCAAGGGTGTCACTTGCTCTGGGGTTTGGGGCAGGGGTTGTCAGATGGTATTTTAGGGGGATTTAGGTGCTTCTAAAATTCCAAATAGTGACTTACAAAAAAGGCCATAGTACAATAATAAAATTGGACATGTTCAATAGTTAAAACAGTGCAGAAAACAAAGCTGATAGAAACAAAAGATTGCAAAAAAGGAAAATAGGTCTGAAAGTCAGCATGGAAGTTTCTGTATGGTTTACATTCTCATTAATAGGAGAGATGAGTGTCTGGGGTTGTGAACTTATTTATAATCTATATAGAGTCTGACTTCCACTTAACATAAACTAGCACTCTATTAGCCCTTCATAACCATTTCTGAGATGATTTTAACCCTATATTATAAATCATTAAAAACTGTTGCTAACTGACATCATGTTAGTATATTTCTGAGACAGGAAAAATATTGTTGTGGAATACATGCTCCAAATAAAATTTTGAGTCTAGAATTTCATCTGAAACAACATCAACTGTGACTCCTTTCATGTGAACATTTGACACACCATGGCCCCAGTGCCTTTTGTACCATAACTTGTTTCTACTTGATTTAGAAATATCTGGATGCAACACCGACCCTGGGGCAGAGCCTGGAACACTTGTCCTGGCATCTCAAAATTAGACCAGTAGTTAGTGGATGAACAACAGTACTACCCTTTCACATTCGCTTCTCTGAAGGTGTCCTCTCAACTTAAGTTTCTTCACGTGGTCTTTTCAATAGAAGAGTATCTCCTAAGTGGGGTTGAGTGTGTGATATTTCTCTAAAGACTTTATCTTAATAATTAGCATTCATAAATTGCAAAGTATGGTGAAGCCTTTATGATTTTTAGCCCTTTCCCACTATAATATAGATAGGAAATTCAAGAAGGAGAAATTATGTATTAAAAGATACATAAAATGTTGGTGGAAGTCTGCTCAACAGGGTTGAAGGAGCTTTTTCAGTCTTCAGGTGGTAAAACTTAATGTCATTTCTTGAACAGTTGGATAAGTTAAGTTTTTCTTCTTAAAGAGAAATTATTTTTGATTTCTCCAAAGTCTTCTGAATTGATTCCTGTCAGAGAGGTCTGAGGAAAAGGCGAAAAAACATGAATAGAGTCAGAAAGATCATCACAGCCATCTGTCAACTAGGAATTCCTGTTTATAACATGGAATGGCAATGGTGATAATATTCAGCTTGGACATAGAATATGATAGCTTCAAAGTCCATAGTAATAAGGCAGCTAGCCAAAACAACTAAAACTCTTGGGGTTGATCTACATATCTATCTATCTATCTATCTATCTATCTATCTATCTACCTGTCTATCTATCCATCCATGTATGCATGTATCTATTGAACTACCTCTTTATATCCTTAATGCATCAAACACAATGTATAATAAGAAATCCCCTCCTAGACACTGTCTCATTAAACTACAGAACATGAAGATGAAGAGAAGAGCAGAGAGTGAGAGTGATGGAGAAAGAGACTATGATTACTTTCAGAGAAGCAAGAGTGGTAGGTGACTTCCTATCACCACCAAAGAAAAGCAATAAAACAGGAGAAGGAGGTACTGGGGGAATATAACTCTCAAACATCTGATAAATGCAATGATTTGAATAGAGGAGATCTGAGTTCAAAGTCCTTGCTTAAAACCTCAGTGCTATTATGCCTTTATTTCAGCCATAGTCAAACAAATATGGAACTTACTGATGAAGGAAAGAAAGATGATGACTATCATCATTGGCTGTAAGACTTTAACACTGCATTTATCCTCTTTCCTCCAGAATTAACACTTCTCCCACCTTCATCATCTTTGTCTGTGCCACTTTTCTTCTCCACTTCCCTTAGTTTGGATTTTGACTAATCATTTATTTCTATTCTTCACCATCTTCTTCATTTGTTTCAATAACTTATTAGCAATTCTTTCTCATAATATAAATCAGAGGTGACCTCTGTTCTTCAAGTCAACAATTACATGCCAATCTCTATGATCATCTTATTGCTAGAAAAATAAATCCCAGGTAACATATTTTATATTTCTTAGGGTCCCCGTTACACATTCTTCTTCTAAAAATTGAATTTATTCTTTTAAACTGCAAAAATAAAATATAAATACATTAATTAATTAAACAGTATTTTTTTTTCTTTTTTTTCCTCCCCACAAAATGCTTTCAGGGGCATTACCTAACATGATCCTCATAATGATCTTGTGAACTAGATGTTGCCTTTATTCTCATTTTATAGGTGAAAACATTGGTTTTATAGAATTACATGATTATCCAATTCACACAATCATTGAATTAAAGCTAAAACCTAAGCCATTTGAGTAAAAATTCCATGTACATTTTAATTTACCAGTGAAGCCCCTCCTATCATACCTGATTTATGTTCAAGGGGTTGGTTTTCTAAGGGACAATCAATATAGAAAGGCTGAGAATTATCCCAGGGGAACAGTGCAAGTTTCAGTAGCTTCTTCAGAAACTTAGAAATGGAACTAGCAAAGATATTACTACTATGGATCTCCCCATCCTGAGTTATAAATACAACAAGCTGATTATTATGATGATACTTCATTCTAATAAGAACTGAAATAGGACAATGAAATCATGATACTTGGCACTTATATAGCACTATTCATCTTCTGAGTTCTTTACAAAACAGTAATTAATAAAGGGAGGGCAACAGAGAGTTCGCTGATCAGGTGGTGCACACATAAAAATAACTCCTTCAGAATTAAGATGCAGAAGGAAAGTGCCTACTTGAGATCCAGACTGAAACTGCAGGAGGTGTGGTAGTGAGGGGTGAGAGGACATTTTAGGAAACCAACACTTCTCCTCCTCCTGAGTTGTCAATATAATCAGCCTTTGAAACCAGTCTTCTGCCACATGAATTATAAGGGAATTTCAAATAGGGCAGGAAATGGAAACTAATGGACTGAAAGTAAGATCAGATAAGAAAATGAAACCCTATGTTGAATTCCACTGTAAGCAGATAGTCCTTAAGATGACAAAAATAATTATTTGATTATCAAAGAAGGAAAATATGCAGCTCATCTGCCTTTGTATTACCTAAAGTTTCTCCCTTGAATCTATTGTTTAGCAAAATGTGTCCTGGTGGCTAAATAAGGCTGCTGATTACTCTCATCTTAGGAAGATGTATAGGAAGAGGTGGGGACAAAGAAATAGAAAAAAAAAAAAAGTCAACCTCAGCCTCATAAGATTTTTCCCTTTGTTTTGATTCAGATTACTCCAAAAAGTAGTTGTGAGGTCAGGTTACTGGTCCTGTGTCTACAGAATTACTAAAGGACACTCATTCCTTATCACACTCTTGACAAAATAGAAGTCTCCTGATATTTGGCATTTATAAAAAGATATACCCTTTTTTTCTTTTTTCTCAAGCACTTCAATTTGGTTTTATGTATTTATCTTCTTGGTTCAATTGCAGAGGCATCATAAAAAATACTAAAACACAATCAAAATTCTCACCTCTGTTCCACAACTTGCTGGTCATTAGTAGGGATTCTGGTAGTGAGTGACAGTGCCTTTGCTTCCACAACTGTTATGGAAAAATGGGATTTTGGTACTGGAATTTTTGGCTCTCTGTAAAGGTCTGAGCAACTAAGACCAACAATCTGTTCAAATCCTAGCTCTGTAATTTACTAACTGTATGATGATAGTAGGCAGATATCCTGATTTTCTGATATTCAATTTCTCCACTTGCAAACTGGAAGCAGGGTTTCACTTGATCATGACATTTATTTAAAGCTCTGCCTTAGATGTGACAGTACAAAAATAAAGTACACAATTTCTCCTTTTCAGGGGCTCACAATTTGGTGGAAATGACAAATAAATAAACACATCAAAATATGGTTCAGTAAACTGCTGGGTTCTACAGAAGCTCAAAGGAGGGAACTCTGAACTGAACTAGGAGGTGAAGGAATTATATGATGTTAGATATTTAACAATTAACCATGTGGGCAAGTACTGCATACATTTATATACAAACATGCCTTTATTATGAATCTCCCTGATACAAAATTGTACAGAAAAACCATAAGAAAATAATACAATATAAAATATTTAACAAAAATTCCAAAGAATCCATTGATTCTAAGAGGAGCAGAACTTGCCCTGCCCTCCCCAAAATATACCTCTTTGTCATAAGGATTACCTTGAGATGTTTATTAAGAAACTGCAGGTTTGGAACAAGATGGTGGGGTAAAAGAATGTGGAACTCTCCCCTTCATGAAGACATCAAAAGTACATACAAATGTGGAATAGTTCTTCACAGAAAAATAACTGGAAACTGGCAAAAGGAATCCTGTACAACCAAGATTCTAAGAAAGATACAAAAGTGATCAGGTAGAAAGGGAAGAAAGCAATAGTGTAGGGACATGTGCCTGTGAGAGGGAACCCAGAGAAAAAGGGAGATTGCATGGGCAGACATCTGTTCTGGGGAGTAAACAGTGAGAGACACAAATAGGGTGCTTCAGTCCTGGGGTCCTATGTGGGGGAGACGAGCATCCTCGTCTTGTTAGAGGACTATTTGGACAGTTTGAACGGCTGTGGGAAGCCTGAATTCCACTCATGAGGAACTCATGCACAGTCTTGGCCTTAAGGCAAGGTAGAGAGAGGTCTCTTCTAGCAGCTGCCAGGTGAATGTAGACCCACACCAAGACATATCATAATTAAAATGGCAAAAGTGGATAAAGAGAGAATTCTAAAAGCAGAAAGATAAAAATAAAGTCATATACAAGTGGATCACTAGGAAGCTATCAGCTGATTTCTCTAGGGAAACTTTGCAGGCCAGAAAGGAATGGCATGATATATGCAAAGTTCTGAAAGGGAAAAACCTGCAACCTAGGATACTCTACCCAGAACAGTTATCCTTTAAAATAGAAGGAGAGACAAAGAATTTCTCAGACAAGCAAAAACTAAAAGACTTCATCAATAATAAGCCTACTCTAAAATAAATGTTAAAATGCCTTCTCTATGTGGAAAAGAAATAAGAATCTATAAGAAAGGGAAACTCACACTGGGAAAGGTAAATGTATGGTAAGGACTGAAGATCAACCACTTAAATAAGCCATTACAAAGATTAAAAGGCAAAATAAAAATTGTAAAATCAACTATAACTACAATGAATATTTAAAGGACAATCGAGAAGAAATGGACAAACTTCTAGACACATACATGCCAAGACCTAAGAAGAAACAGACAATTTTACTACAAATGAAGTTGAATTTGTAATAAAAGCAACTCACAGAAACAAAAGTCTAGGACTGGACGGCTTTGTAGGGAATTCTACCAAACATATAAAGAAAAACTAATAACTAGTCTTCTCAAACTGTTCCAAAAGATTTAATTCAATGGAACACTCCCAATTTCATTCTATGAGGCCACCATTTCCTTGATACCAAAACCAGAAAAATACACTCCAAAAAAAAAAAAAGAAAAGAAAAAACAGAAAAGGAAAGAAAACTCCAAGCCAATATCTCTGATGAAAATAGATGCAAAAATCCTCAACAAAACATTAGCAAATTATATCCAACAATATATAAGAAGGATCATACACAATAAGTTGGATTTATTCCAAGGGACACAAAGATAGTTCAAATTTTACAAATCAATCAGTGTGGTACACCACATTAACAAAAGGAAGGATAAAAATCACATGATTATCTCAATAGATTCAGAAAAAGCTTTTGAAAAATACAACATCCATTTATGATAAAAACTCTCATCAAATTTGGTACAGAGAACACATACATCAACATAATGAAGGCCATTTATGACAAACCCACACCTAACATCATACTCAATAATGACAATCTGGAAGCCTTTCTTCTAAATTCAGGAACAACACAAGGATGCCCACTCTAAATACTTCTATTTAACTTAGTATTGGAAGTTGTAGCCTTAGCAGTTGGACAATAAAAAGAAATAAAAGGAATACAAATTAGAAGGGAACAATGAAAACTGTCACTGTTTGCAGATGACCTGATACTTTATATAGAAAACCCTAAGGTTTCCACACCAAAAATACTAGAACTAATAATGAATTTATCAAAGTTATAGGATACAAGATTAATATAGAGAAATTAGGTGCTTTTCTACACATTAATAATGAAATATCAGCAAGAGAAGTAAACACAAAACAAAACAATCTTGTTTAGAATTACATCAAAAAGGATAAAATACCTAGAAATAAACTTAACCAAGGTAGCAAAAGATCTATACTCTGAAAACTATAAAACCTTGATGGAGGAAATTGATAAATAAATGGAAAACTATCCTAGGTTCATGGATTGGAAGAAATAATATTTTTAAAGCATGCATACTACCCTAAGAATATACAGATTTAATGCAATATCTATCAAAATACCTGTGCCATTTTTCACAGAACTAGAACAAATAATCCTAAAATTCATATGGAACCACAAAATACCCTCAAATTGTCAAAACAATCTAGAGAAAAAATAGCAAAGCTAGAGGTATCACTCTCTCAGGCTTCAGAATATACTGCAAAGCTACAGTAATCAAAACAGCATAGTACTGGCACAAAAACAGGCAAATAGATCAATGAAACAAAAGAGGGAGCCCAGAAATAAACCCACACATCTATGGACAGTTAATATACAACACAGGAGGTAAGAATATACAATGGAGAGAAGACACTCTGCTTAATAAGTGGTGCTGAGAATACTGGACAGCTACAGGTAAAACAACAGATGAGAAAATTTTCTCACACAGTATACAAAATATAGTCAAAGTGGATTAAGGACTTAAATGTAGGACCTGAAACCCTAAAATTCCTAGAAGAGAACATAGGCAGAACACTCTTTGTCATAAATTGTA
Organism: Phocoena sinus; assembly: GCF_008692025.1. NCBI lineage: Eukaryota > Metazoa > Chordata > Mammalia > Artiodactyla > Phocoenidae > Phocoena > Phocoena sinus. Next base: position 36,256,622 of record NC_045776.1, on the reverse strand, counting down.
TCCATATATATATATAAACTCAGATTGACACTGGAGAAATTCGGGATATCTTATTTGTAGCAGTAGTTAAATGTGAATGTGTATGGACAAACGAATTGCTCAGTAAGCTGACTAATTTCAAAGACAGTTATGACCCTGTAAATAAATATTTCAAAATTTTGACTCATTGAATAGTATAAGTCTCAGTACAGGTATCAGAGCACTGTCAAAGAAGTTAGGTCTCAGTTCTGACTGAATTGGAGAAATAAACTAAAAATTAGATGTCTTTATTTTTTTTTATCCTAATCAGAACAGTCTGTCTTTGTAATCTTTCAAAAATAATGTTAATTTATAAATCTCTGCCTGTAACAAAATGGACATCTTATGGATTAGGTTTTCTCTCTCCTGAGCCGCAGAAAGAAATGAGTGGGCTGCTGCACTGCTCAGCCTAGGGTGCTGTCCCCTCAGCAAGGACAGAACCACACATGATGTGCAGTGAGCACAGTGGGGCACAGTACCAGAGATGAGGGAGCATTCAAACACCTCAGATCAGCATCTATGTATGGTAAACGTTTGTACTTTATCTTTACTGTGAATAAACTAGTAAATACAAAAAAGGGCAGAAGAAAAGATAAATAGGATCTATTTAAATCTAGAAGGTTTTGCATAGAAAAGGCAACCATAGGCAAAATGAAAAGATGGCCTATGGAATGGGAGAAAATATTTGCAAATGATATGACTAACAAGGAGTTGAAATTTGAAATACATAAACAGATCACACAATTCGATATTAAAAAAGACCCAAAAACAAACAACCCAATCAAAAAATTGGCTGAAGACATGAATAGACATTTTTTCCTAAGAAGATATACAGATGGCTAACAGACACACGAAAAGATGCTCAGCATCGCTAATCAACAGAGAAATGCAAATCAAAGCAACATAGAGATATCACCTCACACCTGTTGTAATAACTATCATCAAAAAGACCACAAATAACAATTGTTGGTGACAAATTTGAGAAAAGGGGACACTTGTACACTGTTGGTGAGAATGTAAATTGGTGCAGACACAATGGAAAACAGTATGGAGAGTCCCCCCAAAATTAAAAATAGAATACCATATGATCCAGCAATTCCACTCTGGGTATATATCCAGAAAAAAATGAAAATACTAATTCAAAAAGATACACGCACAAAAATGTTCATACTAGCACTGATTACAACAGCCAAAACATGGAAGCAACCCAAGTATCCATCAATAGATGAATGATTTAAAAAGATGTGGTATATATGTACAAAGAGATTTTATTCAGCCATAAAAAGAATAAAATTCAGCTATTTGCAGGAATGTGGCTGGACCTAGAGAATATTACGCTTAGTGAAATATCATAGAAAGACAAATACTGTATGATATCACTTATTTGTGGAATCTAAAAAAATAATGAAAATGAATGTATATAGCAAAACAAAAACAGACTCACAGATATTGAAAACAAACTAGTGTTTACCAGTGGGTAGAGGGGAGGGGAAAGAGGGACACTGGTGGTATGTCATTAAGAGATACAAACTGCTATGTATAAAATTATGTATAAACAACAAGGATATATTGTATAGCACAGAGAATTATAGCCATTATCTTATAAGGACTTTTAATGGATTATAAATTGTAACAATACTGAATCACTCTGCTGTACCCCTGAAACTAATATAATGTAAATCAACTATATTTTAATTAAAAAAAAAAAAAAATGAAAGAAACTCCAGACATGGGAGAAGCTCTGGAAACCACCAAGCAGCTCTTCCCTTTTGTAAGGGGTATTTACATTTCTAAGGGAAATCTTCATTTGTAAGGGTGTCTCCCTCTCTGTACTAAGAGAAGGATGTCTAAATCAAAAGAATCTCTCATTAATGGAGAAGTCAATGACTTAAATCTGCATAACAACCTTACCCTTGTTTACTGTACTTTTCCTTGTTACCTTTTCCTTGCTACCTCCAATAACTGGCCTCCAACTACACCCCTCCCCTAACCGTAAGAACATAGATAGCAATATAATGTAAAATATTTAGAAAGCTATGAGTTTATATATTTATTACTATGGCTTAAATGTAGTTTTAATTTCAAGTTTTTTTGTTTGTTTGTTTTTAACAATAGCTGTGCTGAACAATGGTTTAACAGGCTCATATATTTCTAAAGATGTAACAACTGGCTATAATGAGCTAGTGTGGTTTCACTTTATTACACCATTGGGGATGAGGAAAATCTTTGAATCCATGGAGGTAACTATTGAGCAGTCCACATGTAGGTGATGGCAAGGACTGTTTCTCCAATAGAGAAAATATGTACAAAGAGTGCGACGTGAGATAGTTTGAAACCTATGGGCAGCAACAAAAAGATAGAACTTACTATGATATTTGCCTGTCCTGAGATGGTTCAGTGATATGAAGTATGTGAAAGTTACTCTTCCACAAGTACTTGGAGTTTAAGGATAATAATATTTTTAATTACACCTGTAATACACAAAAGACTTCATCACAGATAACATTATGATACATGATTCAAATGTATTTAATTTTTGAGCAAAAAAGAGCAAGCCCACTTCATCTACATGACTCATTTTAACATAATCTGAAATGGAGACTAACTTCTATTTATGTTTGGAGATGGTACAGGTTTGGGGTGTGTTGATGTTGCTGTTTTCAACTCTAATGAGAGTGAAAGAAAGAGAGAGATTGAGAGTGAGAGAATCACACATGATGCAGTTACATGGCACAATCACTGGCACCTTATGTCTGACTGAGAGTCAATAATGCTTTCAGGGAAGGACTCAAGCTGGAAATTAAAAAAAAAAAAAAAAAAAAAAAACTCTCGCGAGATAAATGGTGATTCCAGAGAGCAGTGGAGAGCATAGGGTGGGGAAAGGGAGGGAAGAAATGATATTTCATGCCAGAAATTTGGTCCTTTGTGATCTCATTAAGTGTTGGACATTTTTGGTAATTGAAACTTTTGCAATAATTTGAAACACACAAAACACACACACAACACATGTTTAAATATTTCTGTTATTTATATGTCCACAGTGTAGTAACATTTATATTAAGAAAATACTATTGATTAGCCACCTAAAACCTATTTCCATTATTGTTCTCCTTTGTTTTCCTCCCACTATAAACATTAGAATGTTTTTCCAGACTCTTCTGAAGATAGCAGTGACTCTGTGACCCAGTCTGGCCCATAAGGCATAGCAGATATCTGTTCTAGAGGGGAAGAGACATCTGGAAAGGGTTTATTTTCCTGATAAAAAGAGAACAGCTGGAGCTTGTATGGATTTTCTTATTTACTCTCCATCTCCTTTAAATACAAACGTGATGTCTGATATGGAGGGCAAACATGTTGCAACGATGAGGTAGTAGATATAAAAGAAATGCCAAAACAAACCCACCTTGACCATGAGCTACCAAACCAGAACCAGTAGCCACCTCCCACTCAACTTCCTATAATGTGAGATAAACAAATCTCAAAAATTTAAAACACTTCAAATAGTGATGTATGTACCTTGAGGATAATCCAGAGGTCAATAGAGCACTATGCCTTCAACTAACAATTAGGATTTAGGGTTGAAACATATTGAAGGGTGCAGATTAAACATGTACTGAAGGTTCATAGCACATATCAGGGTTAACTTCTTTGCCACCTCTACCCTCAATAAATTTCTTAGCCCAAATTATTGGTTATAAATACAAACCCCAAAATACTTAAATTAGTTTTCTTGAGAAGATTTTCTGAGTCTACCAGTGATCTGTCATTGGAACACAGGGTAAGGAAGTTTGGCTTGAATTCAATAAGATTTGGAACAAAGGAGTTTCTTTTCACATGCCACATGGCATGCTCTCCCATTTCTGCTTCTTCCTAAACACCTACTTCACTTCTCTTTCCTCTCTCTCTTTTCCCAAACTTTATTTTCATCTGTTTCTTGATTCTTATCATTTCAAACACAATAAACTAAACAGATGACAAGGGTTTCCCTTGGATATCTTATGTGTCACTTTAGTATCAAAGACAAAGATTATCACTTTATCTTAGAAAATAGATACTCTAATGTCTTAGTTTGCTATGGCTGCCATAAAAAAAAGTCACACACTATATGGCTTAACCAACAGAAATTAGTTATCTTACAGTTCTGAAGGTCCATGATCAAAGTCTTGGCAGAATTGGTTTCTTCTGAAGCCTCTCTCCTTGGCTTGTAGAAGGCTGCCTTCTTGATGTGTCCTCACATTGTCTTTCCTCTGTGCACAGCTATCCCTGGTGTTCCTTTTTCTGTCCAAATTTCCTCTTCTTATAAGAACATCAGTCAGTTTGTATTAAGATCCACCCTAAAAGTCTCATTAATTTACCCACCACTTTGAATATCTTTTCTCCAAATACAGTCACATTCTAGGGTACTGTGATTCAACATATGAATTCTGGGGAACACAATTCAACTTATAAAACCAATATTAACTATGTCCCCTTTTGGTTAAAAACCCCATCCTATGACTTCAGTAGGAAGGAATGTGGTGTAAAGGCAGCAAAGATGGTAAGGCAAAAAGGTATTTGTGACACAAGGAATGAAAGAATCAGCAATTACTTCACTCATACTTCCTTCCATGTAAAAATTGCTACCTTAGGCAGAGAGATAAATCAAATTATTAATTAATTGATTATATGGAAAAGATGGATGAATTCAACCTTAGGGATATCTTATAGAGAAAGATGTTAGGATGAGGTTGACATGGAAAGAATTATTATTAACTCAGCAAGGGGTTAGGAAGTAGAGGGTCCTTCAGTGGTCTGGAACAGCGTCCGTGAAGGCAAGAGGCAGAAAGAAAGGATGATTTTTTCCAAGAAAAATGAGTATATTAATTTGACACAAGGGAATTTGTGCAGAGAGGAATGACAAGCAAGGCTGAAAAGGTAGGTTGGGATAGGATTGTCAAGACTTTAGATATCACTGTAATGTGTGTCTGCTCATGCAGTGTTGCAAGAGTTAAGCTGAACACTTCTGTTTGAATTTTCTGATGTCTCTGAGTTGTCCATCTAAGCTCTCCTCCTGAATTAATACAGGGTTTGGGGTGACTTGGAAGGTCAACGCTTAAGATAATTAGTACCAAACAGCTGCACTCTTGCCATGCTGCCATTTCAGCCTCCTCACAATCTAGCAATTTTTCATGATAAATTGAATTTAATAACATATTTTTGTAGCTGAGATACATGGTGGATCATTGTCTTGTCACTTTGATAAAATGTTTGTGGTTTTTCTTCTCTGGTCCAGACTTCATGATACAGCAGGTGAAAAATCTACAGTTATATCAAACCAAACACAAATATAACAGTTTCCTGAAATCACAGACTTGAATAAAATCATTAATTTTCTGAGAAAAATAATCCATGGATATTACCTGTGTTTCATGATTTAAAATTCATTTTGTTTGTGTATTTCAGTTTGTAGGGTTCCTTTAGAGATAAACAGCTATGGCCATGAAGATATGTAAATGAGAAGCAACACTGACTATGGAGGGTATCAAAAATGTATTCAAATATGTTGAAAGTATGTTTCTGGTATTCTTAACCCGAATCTACACCCTATATAAGTATAGGTCTTCTGTGATTCCAGAAAGAGATTTGTATAGTGAAATGGATCACAACTTAGGGTTTGCAATCTAACAAATGGGATAAGTCTTGGCTCTGTCAATGAACTCATGTACAGGGTTCAGTCAGGTAGCCTCTCTACATCTAGTTTCTGTCTCTATATGTGTAAAATATTGCTGAGACTAGAAGTGAACATAATGCATAAAATAAGAGCTTAGCACAGTACTTGGAACATAGCAAGTGCTCATAAATTTATATATTTATAAAACATATTTGTCTCTACATTCAAGATATTCAGTTTAAAATGGATGATAACTTTAGTTTTTTGTTTGTTTTTAATATACAGAATGAGATTATTTTTCCCCTTTGAAGATAAATATTACTTTGAAATCATTAAAAAAAAATACCCTCTTGGTCACAGCCACTTCCAGTGTCAAATTTAGATACGTAGAAGAGCTAGTAGGAGCTGGAAGCAGTTAGTTGAGATGTGCCTTGAGGCCTTGGGAATCTCTGCTGCCATCCTTGAGCCTGCTGTCCTTGCAGCTCGCACTCCAACTGTAGCTGTTGTAGTGTGTTGAGATGCCTTCACCCATTAATAAGGCCACTGTGCTTGCTACAGTGCATTTTTTGATTGGCACCTTTCTCATTAAGGCTCCCTCCTGTTGGTGGGCTATGTTAGCAAAAGAGAGACAGAAAAGGCTGGGCTGCTCCTGTCCTGACCTTTGACATCCTGGTGTTTCTGTGGGGATTTTCCCCTATATATGTTGTCTATTACGTGTCCAAAGGCCACTGGGGTTACTCTTATGGTGAAATTCCAGATTTGATGCTTAGCTCCCAGCTCAACCCTGAGGAGAAGAGTCACAGCTAGGACTCAGCCTGGCTTTAAGACATAGAGCAGATACTATATCTAAGGACTAAGGAATTCTGCAGTTTGCATATGTTTAACAGAACAATGGACAGCAATGTTAATTGTATGGGAAAGTGGGAGGTCATTCTCTAATGGAAAATGCTGCTGCTATCACCCTTTTTAGAGTTGAATGTTTCTTTTATATAGTCATCCATGTCAATTTGTTCTTGTGGCAAATAGAAAAATCTCAGTATTGTTCCCAGTGAATTTAAGGTTCTTGCTTCCTCACGAAAGAATTTGGAGACAACGTGATAAGTAAGAAGTGGATTTATTTAGAGAGAAACACACTCCACAGACAGAGTGTGGGCCATCTCAAAAGGCAACAGAGTCCTGAAATATGGTGTGGTTAATTTTTACAGACTGGGTAATTTCATAGACTAATGAGTGGAAGGATTATTCCAAATACTTCAGGGAAGGAGTGGAGATTTCCAGGAATTGGGTCACTGAACGCATTTTGGCCTTTTATAGTCAGCCTCAGAACTGTCAAGGCCCTGGTGGGTGTGTCATTTAGCATACTAATGTGTTACAATGAGCGTATAATGAGGCTCAAGGTTTACTGGAAGTTGAATCTTCTGCCATCTTGGACCTAGTTAGTTCTAACCAGTTTTTGTCATGTCCTATGGTTCTGTCATTCTTTTAAAGGTTGTGTCCTGCCTCATTCCCTTCTATTTCAGTATGTCAAATTTCTCATTACTAAGTAATTTATTTTGAAATAACTCATCTCTAACTTTGTGTTCTTATGGAAGACCTTGGCAAAACGAAGTATCAATTTGTGTACATCTGTACTATTTTTTGTTTCCTTTCTTATTAACAGATTGGAAAATCTAAATTATTTGTAATTCTAAACTATGAAATCAGCTTTTTAAATAAATATAGGACAATTTAGGTAATCTTGGATGATTATTAGTAGTTTGTGTCTCTTAAGAGATTCATCCATTTTATGTAAATTGTCAAATTTATGGACATTTTTTATAGTGTTTCCTATTGTCTCTTAAATATATGTGAGTTATGTGATGACATTCTCTCATTTATTTTATGATATTGGTAAATGTCATGGGTAATAAGATAGGGATCACCTTAAATCCCTATCAGATTGTTTGTTAAAATGGCCATTTATCAACATTAATACTTCCAATCCAAGAGCATGTGATACCTTTCTATTTCTTTGAATTATCTTCAATTTCCTTTTTCAATGTTCTATAGTTCTCAGTGTGTAAGTCTTTTACTTGCTTGGTTAGGTTTATTCCTAGGGGGTTTATTTTTGTTTGTTTGTTTTGATGTGACTTTAAATTTTATTTTCCATTTCTGATATTTCATTGTTAGTGTAAAGAAATACAACAGATTTCTGTTTACTAATCTTGCATCCTGCTACCTTGCTGAATTCATTTATTAGTTCTTGTGTGGAGTCCTTAGGGTTTCCCACATAGAGTATTATGTTATCTGAATATAACGACAATTTTACCACTTCCTTTCTGATTTGGATACATTTTATTTATTTTTACTGTCTGATTGCTGTGACTAGGACTTCCAATACTATGATGAATAGAAGTGGTGAGACTGGGCATTCTTGTCTTGTTCCAGAATTTAATGGGAAGGCTTTCAGCTTTTCACCATTTAGTATTATGTTGGCTGTTGGTTTGTCATAAATAGCTTTTATTATGTTGAGATATGTTCCTTCTATACTCACTTTGGTGAGAATTTTTATCATGAATGAATGTTGAATTTTATCAAATGCTTTTTTTGTCTTTATTGAGATGATCATGTGGGTTTTGTCTTTTCTTTTGTTGATGTGGCATATCAATCACATTGATTGACTTACATATGTTGATCCATCCTTGTGACCCTGGAATTAATCCAACTTGATAGCAAATTTGAACTAACTATGATTAATATAGTAAGATCACTAATGGATAAAGTAGACAAAATGCAAGAATTGATGAGTTATATAAGCAGAGATAGAAACTCTAAGATTAGAGAATGAAAAAGAAATACAAGAAATCAAAAAAGAATGTAAACATAAATGAAACATGCCTTCGTGGTCTCAAAAGTAAAAAGAATATAGCTGAAGAAAGAATCAAGGAGCTTGAAATTACATCAATAGAAACTTGCCAAATTGAAATACAAAGGGCAACAAAAAGAATGACAGTGACAGAACAGAGCATTCAAGACTTGGTGAGGGCAGCAATTTCAAAAAGTGTAACATAAGAATAATTAAAATACCAGAAAAATAAAAAAGAATAGAGCAGAAGAAATGTTTGAATAGTCAAAATGTCCCCAAATTAATGACAAAACATCAAGTTATAAATCCAGGAATTTCAGAGAACATCAAGGAGAATTAATATAAAAAAATCTACACCTGAGCATGTCATATCAAACTGCAGAAAAACAAAGACAAAAATCTTGAAAATTTTGGGGGAATGGAGGTCATCTTTTCTATATAGGAGGAAAGATAAAATTATAAAACATTTCTCATCAGAAACTATGCAAGCAAGAAGACAATAAAATGGAATATTGAAGTTTTATAAAACAAACAAATAAAAAAACAACATGAGTGTAGACTATTTTATCCAGCAAAATTAACACTTAAGATAGAAGGAGAAATAAAGACTTCCTTGGGCAAACAAAAATTGAGGGAACACATTTACAGCAGACCTGCTCTGCAAGAAATGTCAAAAACGTTTTATAAGGAGAGGAAAATCATATAGATCAGAAACATGTATTTATATAAAAAAGGAGGAACATCAGAGAAGTAATTTTAAAAGTTATAATCTTTTATTTTTCTTATTCTTAATTTACGGAAATGATAAATGTTTACTTAAATTAACAATAGTAAAAATGTGTGGAGTGATTGTAGCATATGGGTAAGTGAAATTGGAAACAGAAATGTCATTAGGGGTGGGGAAAAAAAGGACTTGGGAATGTGAAATACTCTGACCTAAAATATCTGCACTCCACACGAAGCAGTAGTTACTTGAAGCAAATGTGGATTAGTTAAAAATATATATTATAAACTCTAGGGAAAAGACAAAGAATTTTAAAAATAAATATATTGATATCTTAGAGAGGATATAATCTGGAATCATATTTAATACTCCATTAAACCAGAGAAGGAAGAAAAAGGGAAGAAAGTAGAAAGAACAAGTCCAAGAAATAATTTAAAAAAAAATCAGTTACAAATATGGTAGACATTAACCCAGCTATATCAATAATCACTTTCTATGTGAGTGGTCTAAATAACCACCCCCCAAAAAAAAATAAAACAGAGATTATCAAAAAGGATTAAAAAAAACCACAACAGCTGACTATATTTTATCTACAGAAAAGATAAAACAGCTCTTTAAAGACTCAGGTAAGTTAAAACAAACAATGCAGAAAGATACACCCTGCTAAAACTAATCAAAATAAAACTGGTATAGTTATATTAATTTCAGACAAAGAAAACTTCAGAACAAGGAAAATTATTAGAGATAAAGACATCCATTGCATAATGAAAAAGTCAGCTTACTGAGAAAATATAAACATTCTTAATGTGTACGCACCCAACAACAGTGTTGAAATAACATGAGGCAAGAAATGATAACATTGTAAAGGAAAAAAGTTTTAAAGTGCACCTATAAAGCTAAAAACTTCAACATCCCTCTTTCAGTTTTTGATTGATCAAACAGACAATGTCTATCCTTAGTCTATAACTAAGAGTATTGTTAACTCAAACTGCATCATCAATCAACTTGATGAGATTATCATTTATAGAATGCAGTATTCCTATGTGAAATAGCAAAATAAAAATTCTTCTTAAGCTGATATGGAACATTCACTCATAAACTACACTTAACAAATTTGAAATAAGAGAAAGAATACAAGATATGTTGCCAGACCACAACAGAATTAAACTATTAAATTAATTTAATTGAAATTAATCTATTTCTATTAAAATAATAGAAAGATAGATGGAAAATCCCCAAGTATTTAGAGATTAAACATACATTTCTAAATAATATATGAGTCAAAGAAGAAGACAACAAAATTTTTAAAATAGTTGAACTAAATAAAAATACAACTTATCAAAGTTTGGGGGTATAGTGAAATAGCATTTAAAGGAAAATTTATGGCACTAGAAGCACATATTAGAAGATAAGAAAGATCTAAAATCAGTAGTATAAGATTCCACCATAGGTAAATAGAGAAAGAAGAACAATTTAAGCATATAGTAAGCAGAAGAAAAGAAATAAAAATTAGAGGAGAAATCAAGGACATTTAAAAGGTGGAAACCATAGATAAAAGCAACAATGCTCAAAACTAGGTCATTGTAAACCTCTATCCTGGCTAAAGAAGGCAAAATATGAGAGAAGATATAAATTATCAGAATCAGAAATTAAAGAGGAAACATCACTACTGATCTCTTGAGTATTAAAAGAAAAATAAGGAATGCTATGAAAAACTATTTATGTTCACATATTTGATGACTTAGAGGAAATTTTACTTGAAAACAAAAATTATCAAAACTTACATAAGGAGGAAGAGATCATTTGTATAGATCTATATCTGTCAAAGAAACTGGATCAATTACTTAGTAAATGTTCAAAAGGAAAGCTCCAGACCTAGATGATTTTGTGGAAGAATTATATCAATGTTTAAGGAAGAAATGATACCAATTTTCAACTTCTTGTTGACCAAAGAAATGTGCACAACCTAAAAGTTGAGAATTTTGTTTATTTTGCAGGAATTTTTAGGACTTCAAGCCTGAGAGACAGCATCTCAAGTAACCCTGAGAGAACTGCTCCAAGGAGGCGAGGGGATAGCTAGGATTTATAGGAGTTTTGAGACAAAGCACAGGTAGTTGAGAATATCAAAACATTATTGTTAATGAAAGAAAACCAGATATCCCAAGTTAAGGAATTTAGTGATTTTCTGTGTATAGGAAGATGCAAGAGTCTGGGCTCACTGAAATCATTCCTTTGATATGAACCTCAACGATCTGGGGCTAGTATCCTGTGTTTTCACATCCTGAGTTTCCTCAGGGTTCACCATAGGGAGTGGCTGCACCCTGATGGCTGCTAGATGGCAGATATTCTTTCCTTCCTGAATTTCCTCAGGGCTCACCAGCTCACTGTTGGCAGTGGCTGCAATCGCTGATGACTGACATCCTTTGTTTACTGATATGTCAGGAAATATTCCATTTCTCATTAAAAAAAATAAAATCAGAGGAACACTTCCTAACTCATTCTATGAGGTCATTAATACTCTAATACCTAAGCTAGATAAATATAGTAGAAGAAAGGAAAACTACAGACCAATATTTCTCATGAACATAGACACAAATATCCTCAAAAATATACTACCAAATCACATGCAACAACATATAAAAAAATTTATATTCCACAACCATGTTATATTTTCCCCTAGTATGCAAATATGGTCCAACATTTAAAAATCAGTGTAGTTCACCACATCAACATACTAAAGTAGAAAGCTCATATAATCATATCAACAGAGATAGAAACAGCATTTGACAAAATTCAATACCTACTCATGATAAAAAAAAAAAAGAATAAAAACATTATTCATATGTAGAACCCCAAAGTTTAAGACTAAATCGGGTAGGAAGCGATGGAATGGCACTGGATGATTTTCCTAGATGGCTCAGGAACTTGATGGCACATTCATCAATAGGTGAACAAATGATGGTGAAAGATAGAATTGTGAGGCATTTGGGGAATGAGCACAAGTGAAATCTACCCTTTCCTTGGAATTCTTTAGATTAAGTGCAAAATCAGTCAAGGCTTTTAAAAGTTAGGATACAAAACAAATGACGAAGATAAATGTAGAATTGATGATGATTGAACAGAATCACCCATTTTACTAATATGGAAGAGTAAAGATAGGAGGATTAAATAACAGGAAGTTTAATCAAGACTGCATTGGCCAAGGCTGAATTAAACTCTCCTAGACTTACTTCTCCAAGTGTCCACTTCCTTATATCACTGCATCATGATTCTTCAGTCATCTCCTTGGTTGAATGCAACTTACAGGATAATTTATCAGGAGCAATACAACAAACACTAAGTAGAAACCCAAACAACTTTCATATTTCATATTATCTTCATGTGTTACAAGAGTGTTTCAAGAGATAGTGTGATGAAACTGTTGAGAGGCCCCATAAGTGTGCTGTGCATCATGCTAATTATGGAGCTTATCATACTCCAGTAGATGTGTGATTGTAAAAATCATTTTTTTATTAAAATACTCCTCTCTCTCTTTTTCTGTTATAGCTAGAGATTTTGGAAAGAGTAAAAAGTTAATCATAATTCTTTGAAGAGCAAAAAACAAGAGACCCTGGATTCTTGGAATGCTTCAGTGTTTTTGAGCTGAGGCTGAACATGACACAGGAAAAACGGTCAATAGGATAAGGTTTCATTCTTACCTCTGATTAATTTTGTTACTCTGATCAAGTCATTTCATTTGACCCTCAGTTTCATTTTCTGTCAAATAGAGATGACAATCTATGCCAAAATCTACCCTGTAGCATAAAATGATGAATATAATTAACTATTTGGACAAGTATAAAAGATGCATGGAATTTACATGGAAATAATTAAGGATTAAGTTACAGAAATTATTAACAATATCACATCCAAAAAAAGGAACTTCAGTTCCACTGCTTTATGTTTGTCTGGACTCTCAAGATCAATGTCCTATAATTTATAGTATTATTTACTAGTTTGAACTGGTCATCTTTCATTCTTTATATGCTACCCATATTGAAAACACCTAGCATTCTCATATCTCAGTGATTTTACACAAGTCTCTCTGCCTGGTTTGAAATGCTCTCCAGCTATCGGACCACTTGGAAATTTTCTATTTATTTTAAGTCTTAGTTCTGTGAATCCTTCCCAGACTCATCCAAGCCAAATGTGTGACTTTATCCTCCTGCCATTATCAATATTCCTCAACTGTATGATCCTTTAGCACAGGAAATATGTCTTTTCATCATTATATGCTTGCAAAACTCATTGTAAAGTTCATGCCACATAGCAGGTGATCAATACATATATTTAACTGTTTTATTGAGGAATAATTGATACATGATGAATTGCACAGAAAGGGTACACTTCAATGAGTTCTGATGTATATGTATGCACCTGTGAAGCCATCACCACAATTATAATTGTGATATTTATTAAACAAACCAAATTCTGAAGTAAATACGTTGAGTATGTACTCCATGCCAGTCACTGCAGAGATTGTGGGTGTGCAAAGATGAATAGGGAACTAAGAGGTTTGTTTCTGGTCCTGATTCTAGAATAGAAATGACATTTTATACTCACCAAGTATTGTCTATTGCACGTCAAATCCTGTCTGTGTATGTATTTCAGAAAGGATGGAAGGCTATCCTCAGAAGCAGCTCATAGAATGAGGGGCTGGAGATCCCAGAAACCAAGAAGAGTCAAGGTGAAGACTTCCCTGAGGTGTGTACATAAAGGTATCCAGTCATCAGGTGACAGAAATGAGGCCAGGCATATCAAGGTTATATCTAGAATCAGGATGAAGTAGTAAGTGGAAATGGATAAGTAATGGAGAAATTAGGTTATTAGTCAGAATGAAAATAATAAAGAAAGTTTTACAGAACGGAATTGATTGAAAAACTCATGAAATTAAATCTACAAATGCTGGTAAAGAGATAGTATGCACTTATTTTTTTAAAATTTTTCTTTAAAAATTAATTTTTTTAATTTTATTTTTTAAGCTTATTAAGTTTGTTTCTGAAAAATAGAAATTAAAAAGCATCTTTTGATGTGATCAAATTTTTAAGTGTTTTTTTATGCTAATACATTGCTGATAAACTTTCTTTTTTCTGAATTTTATTTTATTATTAATTTTATATACAGCAGATTCTTATTAGTTATCTATTTTATACATATTGGTATATATATATGTCAATCCCAATCTCCCAATTCATCCCACTACCCACCACCCATTTTCCCCCCTTGGTGTACATACATTTGTTCTCTACATTTGTGTCTCTATTTCTGCCATACAAACCAGTTCACGTGTAACATTTTTCTAGATTCCACATATATGTGTTAATATACGATATTTGTTTTTCTCTTTCTGACTTACTTCCCACTCTGTATGACAGTCTCTAGGTCCATCCATATCTAAAAATGAACCAGTTTTGTTCCTCTTTGTGGCTGAGTAATATTTCATTGTATACATGTATCACATCTTCTTTATCCATTTGTCTGTCGATGGGCATTTAGGTGGCTACCATGACCTGGCTATTGTAAACAGTGCTGCAATGAATATTGGAGTGCATGTTTCTTTTTGAATTATGGTTTTCTCTGGGTATATGCCCAGTAGTGGGATTGCTGGGTCATATGGTAATTCTATTTTTAATTTTAAGGAACCTCCATACTGTTTTCCATAGTGTCTGTATCAATTTACATTCCCACCAACAGTGCAAGAGCATTCCCTTTTTTCCACACCCTCTCCAGGGTTTGTTGTTTGTAGATTTTCTGATGATACCCATTCTAACCAGTGTGAAGTGATACCTCATTGTAATCTTGATTTGCATTTCTTTAATAATTAGTGATGTTGAGAAGCTTTCCATGTACCTCTTGCCCATTTGTATGTCTTCTTAGTAGGCACTTTTTATATATAGACTTCCATACACTTTTGGATCAAGCCTTGGATAGAGAAGATTCCATGGGGCTTCATAATAGTATCTGAATTATTTGGATGTACAATATCTATGTCTAACTGATTTTGACTTCAACCTACAATTCTCCTATCCTTCCAATGTCTCTGTCCTGTTAGAATATATTCACACTCTCAAATTGAAATTCAGTGCAACTGAAAAACATATGTAACTTTTACTCTACGCCTCTATTCAACTGGTTATCTTCTTTCATTTTCTTTCTCAAACCAAGCTCATGACATTTTAATTATATTCTCAAATTGCTATCTTATAATGTTCTCCCCATCCTGATTACATTCGTCACTGTTTGTTTCTTTTCAGTATCCTAGCTCTTATTCGAAGCATACACTGGTCTGAACTCTCTGTTGATGCTTTCTACTAGCTCTATAACCACCATGTCCCTCTGTTTTCTTTCTTTCCACACACAGCACTGAGTATTTGGACCACTCATTTTGTTTCTTTGTTATTGTCAGTTTATTCCAAAGGCTGTTCATTTCAAACGATCTTGCTTTGGTTTCAGTTGGCTGCAGGTATGTTAGTTTTCCTCTACAACATGATTTATGAGCATTAAAGTACAGAAAAATCATCTCAAGTCTCTTACAGAATGGTAAGGTTAGATGATTATAGTGTCCTTGTTGATTACAGATATTTAAAATCTCACATATTTTCTTGGATGCGTTGAGAATAGTTTAGTGATGGGCCTTAATATTTCTCATGGCTTCCAAACAAGGAGTTGTCTCCCTCCTGAGAGAGGTGACTCATTGAAAGGAGTGAGCAAGGAATACAAGTTAAAGCAGTGTGGATGGACCTTGAGTGAAAACAGGAAGATTTAGGATACCTGTAGAAAGACAAGTCAGCATTATATAGAGACAAATTAATACTTTGGGATTAAACTGTCTGTGAAGGATAGAAGCATGGCAGACTAAAAATAGGCATGGAGTAATTCAGAGGCTAATCAGGCTCTGTCACACATAATAAGTAAAAAAGTTTTAACAAAACATTAGCCATCTGAGCGGCCCAGAAGACCTGCAGAGGGAGATGAGAGTATTACAGCTGCAGTATTAACATCACTGTTATTAGGTTGGTGATGATTAACAGGATGTGGCCCCAAAGGGACAAGGTGAGCTTTCATAGGACAGCATTATGTCAGAAGATGATGGTCTCAAATTGGATAGCAAAGCTGAACTGTCTTTCAGGAGAGACATCAGTCCCAAGGACACAAAAATGAAACTGGACCAGCCTGAGCAGGAATTGGAGTTATAACAGCAAAAATACATGTGATATAAAATTGAATTGAGACATAAATTTATGACAAACAGTCACACCTGTTTCATTCAGATTTTATGATAATGAGTGAATTGAAACTATGAAGCAGAAAACCAAAGAACTTCATAACCAATTCACCTAGGTAACTAGAGGAATGTTTTATATCATCTATCATCAGGAGAAATTGATTAAAAAACCCTTGCACTTAGAGTCTGGTGTTAGGTGCCATGGGAAATGAAAAGGAAACCTCAAGCCTAACTTTTCACTGGAGCTTATAATGTAGTGGAAGAGGAAACACCAGCACAGATTAAAAACACTGATAAATAAATACATAACTGCTGACAGCTATATGTAATTGTGAAAGAATTGTCTTTTGGAATATGAGTATATTCTGGTATTTTTAGAATATCCAAAGTGGGATTAATACATTGGTATGGAAATTTTTCCCATAAATGAAGAATTTTAAATATCAGGGGCAATGGATATGATTTGGTGGGAAGGAAATAATAAACTGTAAAAGGCTGGTAAAAGCCTGAAGGTTCAGAGAAATTATGTTGGTTGATAAAATGTGTTTGCATTTAATCAAACATCTCTTTGTGCTCTGTAAAGTTGGAGATAAACTCTTAGAAACAAAATACTGTATTATTATATCAGGTTCTGTAACTTGTATTAAAAAATCTTTCTGATATAATATACATTTTATCAACCAGCATACTTTCTCTGAACCTCCAGAAAGATTTTTAAATACAAGTTATACAAACTTATTTAAAATGGGCTTAAGTTGTGAGGAATATTACATAATTATGTAACACATCTAGAAGTGGAGAATCTTCAGACCTCATATAGTCAGGACTCTAACTCTGTTTCTCTGTGAATTTGTCTCAGCAATGCCTCATTCTGTGTATTCACTTAGTCTTCAATCATTTTCAAGGTTGCCACCAAAAGCACATATTGTAAGAGAGAGAGAACCTTACTTCCCAGGCATTTCTCCTAAGAGAAAGGAAATACAGTTGACTTCTGAGCATCATGGTTTTGAACTGCACAGGTCCACTTATATGTAGATTTTTCTTTTCAATATAAATATTACTGGAAGAAGTGGAGGAGTGGTGATATAGTCAAATTCCATACCCCCAGGTGGGGGACACAAAAACAGGAGAATAATTATAATTGTAGAGGTTCTGCCAAAGAAGCAAGGAGTCTGAGACACACATCAGGCTCCCCAGCCCAGGGTTCCTGCACCAGGAAGATAAGCCCTGAGAAGTTGTGACTTTGAAGGCCAGTGGGGCTTATTTTCAGGAGTACCAGAGGGCTGGGGAAAGCAAAGATTCCAATCTTAAAGGATACATACAAAATCTCACATGCTCCAGGAACCAGGGCAGAATCAGCAATTTGAAGGGAGCTTGGTTTGGACTTACCTACTGATCTGGAGAGTCTTCAGGAGAAGCAGAAGGAAACTGCAGCTCACCCTGGTGACATAGACACTGGCAGAAGTCACTTTTGGGAGCTCATTGTAACATGTGGACACTGCTGCTGGCAAGCACCATTTTGAAATACTCCCTCTGACTTGTTAGCCACAGGACCCAGCTCTGCCCCCACCCAATAAACTTTAGGCACCAGTACTGGGATGTCTCAGGCTAAGCAACCAACTTGGAGATGAAACAGCCCCACTCACCAGCAGAAAGACTGCCTTAAGAACCTCTTGAGCCCACAGCTTCCCCTGGACATGACCCTGCCCACAAGAGGGCACATAACTTGATCCCACACACTAGTGCACAGACACTAGATTCAGGACCCCTCGGTCCCTGCAGTCAGAGACCCCAACACCCAGATCCACCCACTAGTGGGAAGATACCAGCCCAAGAATCCCTGGCCCTGTTCACCAGTGGGCCTGCTCTAGTCTGGGACCAGCCTGACCCACCAGCAAATGGACACCAATCACAGGACAACCACAGCCCCATAGCCTGTGGAACCAGCCCACTGATCAACAGGCCAGCATCTGGTCTGGCACCTGCTGGACCCTGGCCCCACTTACCAGACAGTCTGGTCTAGCCTTAGGACCAGGCTCATCCAGCAGCAGGTAGACACCAGTACAGTACAAACATAGTCCCACAGCCAATGGACCCAACCCACCTACCAGCAGGTCAATAATTTCTCTGGGACTGGCTGGCACTGGCCCTACCCAATAACAAGCTAACAAAATCTTCAGGACACCCATGACACTTCAGCCAGCTGTGTCTGGAACCAGCCCCATTCATCAGTGGTCTGACACAGCTCTTGGACCCCTGAGTCCTGTAGCCAGACCCTAGGACACAGCGCTGGTCACCAGTGGTCTGACAATAGCCCCAGGATCTGGCTTCACCTGCCAGTGGGTGGACACAAGCCCAGGAGTCTCCTGGACTCTGATTCTGCCCAAAAGTGAGTCAGCAGTAACCCCAGCCCCCTGCGTGCCCCACCCAGGTTTCTGCAGTTAGTTGACACATGACCTGGCTGCCTCAACCAGAGGCTAGCAGCCTCTGCACAAGGCAGGACCTGGCATCCAACTGGACTAGGGGTTAACCAAGCCCAGACCACAACAGTAGTAAGTTGCCATAATAGTAAGACCCATGCAGCTTACACAGGGGACACCCCTAGTGCATACAGCTGTGTTGACAGGAGGAGAGTGTGCCTCTGTGATGCATAGGACATCTCCTACAAAAGGTCATTTTTCCAAGGCCAGGAAATGTAACCAACCTACCAGATACATAGAAATATAAGGCAAGTTAGGCAAAATGAGGCAACAGAGAAGTATGTTCCAAATGAAGGAACAAGATAAAACCCCAGAAGAAGAACTAATTGAAGTGGAGATAGTCAATCTACCCAAGAAAGAGTTCAGGGTAATGATCATACAGGCGATTAAAGAACTCAGGAGAAGAATGGATGCACAGAGTGAGAAGTTAGACAATTTTAACAGAGTTAGAAAATGTAAAGAACAACAAAGAGATGAAAAAATACAATAACTGAAATGAAAAATACACTAGAAGGAATAAAAAGTAAAGTAAATGATACAGAGAAGTGGATCAGTGAGCTAGAAGATAAAGTAATGGAAATCACTGATGCTGAAAAGAAAAAAAAAGAACAGAAAGAAATGAAGACAGTTTAAGAGACCTCTGGAACAACGTTGAATGTGTTAATATTGGCATTATAGGGGTCCCAGAAAGATAAAAGAGACACAGAGGGGCTGAGAAGATATTTGAAGGCATAATTTATGAAAATCTCCATAACCTGGGAAAAGAAACTTACATCCAAGTCCAAGAAGCACAGAGCATATCAAATAGGATTAATCCAAAGATTACATTGTAATTTAATTGACAAAAAATTAAAGCTAAAGAGATAATGTTAAAAACAGCAAGGAAAAAAGCAACAAGGTACATATAAGGAAAGTCCCATAAGGTTATTAGCTGACTTTTCAGCAGAAACTCTACAGGTCAGAAGGTAGTGGAATGATATATTTAGAGTGATGAAAGGGAAAAACGTACAACCAAGAATACTCTACCTGGCAAAGCTCCCATTCAGATATGATAGAGAGATCAAAAGTATTACAAAAAAAAAAAAAAAAAAAAGCAGGGACTTCCCTGGTAGCACAGTGGTTGAGTCCACCTGCCGATGCAGGACAAATGGGTTTGTGCCCCAGTCCAGGAAGATCTCACATGCCGTGGAGCGGCTAAGCCCATGAGCCAAGGCTGTTGAGCCTGCACGTTTGGAGCCTGTGTTCCACAACGGGAGAGGCCACAACAGTGAGAGGCCCACATAGCGAAAAAAAAAAAAAGTATTACAGTGGCACATACATACAATGGAATATTACTCAGCCCTAAAAATAAATGAAACTGAGTTATGGTAGTGAGGTGGATGGACCTAGAGTCTGTCATACAGAGTGAAGGAAGTCAGAAAGAGAAAAACAAATACTGTATCCTAACATATATGTATGGAATCTAAAAAACAATGGTTCCAATGAACCTAGCAGCAGGACAGGAGTAAAGATGCAGACATAGAGAATGGACTTGAGGACACAGGGAGGGGGCGTGGTAAGCTGGGACAAAGTAAGAGAGTAGCACTGACATAGATAGACTACCAAATGTAAAATAGAAAACTAGTGGGAAGCAGCTGCATAGCACAGGGAGATCAGCTCAGTGCTTTGTGACCACACTAAAGGGGTGAGATAGGCAGGGTGGCAGGGAGATGCAAGAAGGAGGGGATATGGGGATATATGCATACATATAGCTGATTCATTTTGTTATACAGCAGAAACTAATGCAACATTGTAAAGCAATTATAATCCAATAAAGATGTTTAAAAAAACACACACAAAAGTATTACAGATAGGCAAAAGCTAAAAGGCTTCAGCACCACCAAACAACATTATAAGAAATGCGAAAGGGACTTATCAAAGCAAAAAATAAAAAGCCACAGCTAAAAATATGAAAGTTGTGAAAGGAAGAATTTCATCAGTAAAGGAAAATATATAAATTATACATGTTTTTATAATTTATAATATATAAATTATACAGTAAATTATACATGCTACAAAACTAGTAGAAAGGTTAAAAGACAAAAGCAGTAGAACTAGAAAGATGGTGGAAGAGTAAGACATGGAGATCACCTTCTTTCCCAAAGATAAATCAGAAATACATCTACACGTGGAATAACTCCTACAGAACACCCACTGAACGCTGGCAGAAGACCTCAGACCTCCCAAAAGGCAAGAAACTCCCCACGTACCTGGATAGGGCAAAAGAATAAAGAAGAAAACAGAGACAAAAGAATAGGGACGGGACATGCACGAGCGGGAGGGAGCTGTGAAGGAGGAAAGGTTTCCACACACTAGGAAGTGCCTTCATGGACGGAGACTGTGGATGGTGGAGGGGGGCAGCTTCGGAACCAAAGAGAAGAGTACAGCAACAAGGGTACGGAGGGCAAAGTGGAGAGATTCCCACACAGAGGATCGGTGCTGACCAGCACTCACCAGCCCGAGAGGCTCGTCTGCTCACCTGCCAGGGCAGGCGGGGGCTGGGAGCTGAGGCTCAGGCTTTGGTCGGAGTTCAGGGAGAGGACTGGTGGAACGAACACAGCTTGAAGGGGTTAGTGCACCATGGCTAGCTAGGAGGGAGTCCAGGGAAAAGTCTGAACCTGTCAAAGAGGCAAGAGACTTTTTCTTCCCTCTTTGTTTCCTGGTGCGCGAGGAGAGGGGATTAAGAGCACTGCTTAAAGGAGCTCCAGAGACAGGTGTGAGCCGCGGCTAAGAGCGCAGATCCCAGAGACAGGCATGGGATGCTAAGGCTGCTGAGGCAGCCACCAAGAAGCCTGTGTGCAAGTACAGGTCACCATCCACACCCTCCCTCCCGGGAGTCTGTGGAGCCCAAAACTGCCAGGTCCCGGGATCCAGGGACAACTTCCCCGGGAGAACGCATGGCATGGCTCGCTGCTGCAACGTCACACCAGCCTCAGCTGCCACAGGCTCGCCCTGCACTCTGTGCCCCTCCCTCCCCCTGGCCTGAATGAGTCAGAGCCCCAGAACCAGCTGCTCCTTTAACCCCGTTCTGTCTGAGCGAAGAAAAGATGCCCTCCGGAGACCTATACGCAGAGGTGGGGCCAAATCCAAAGCTGAACCCGGCAGCTGTGATAACAAAGAAGGGAAAGGGAAACCACTCCCAGCAGCCTCAGGAGCAGTGGATTAAATCTCCACAGTCAACCTGATGTACCCTGCATCTGCGGAATACCTGAATAGACAATGAATCATCCCAAATTGAGGAGGTGGACTTTGAGAGCAAGATTTATTATTTTTTCCCCTTTTCCTCTTTTTGTGAGTGTGTACATGTATGCTTCTGTGTGAGATGTTATCTGTATAGTTTGCTTTCGCCATTTATCCTAAGGTTCTCTCCATCCGTTTTCTTTTTTTTACTTAAAAAATCTTTATTTCTTAATAATTATTTTTTATTTTAGTAACTTTATTTTATTTTATCTTTATTTTATCCTCTTTCTTTCTTTCTTTCTACTTTTTCTCCCTTTTATTCTGAGCCGTGTGGATGAAAGGCTCTTGATGCTGCAGCAAGGAGTCAGTGCTGTGCTTCTGAGGTGGGAGAGCCAAGTTCAGGACACTGGTCTGCAAGAGAGCTCCCAGCTCCATGTAATATAAAACAGCGAAAATCTCACAGGGATCTCCATCTCAACACCAACACCAAGCTTCACCCAACGACCAGCAAGATACAGTGCTGGACACCCTATGCCAAACAACTAGCAAGATAGGAACACAAATCCACCTATTAGCAGAGAGGCTGCCTAAAATCATAATAAGGCCACAGACACCACAAAAAACACACCACCAGACGTGGACCTGCCCACCAGAAAGACAAGATCCAGCCTCATCCACCACAACACGGGCACTAGTCCCCTCCACCTGGAAGCCTCCACAAACCACTGAACTAACTTTAGCCACTGGGGATAGACACCAAAAACAAGAGGAACTGTGAACCAGCAGCCTGGAAAAAGGAGACCACATACACAGTAAGATAAGCAAAATGAGAGGACAGAAAAACACACAGCAGTTGAAAGAGCAGGATAAAAACCTACCAGAACTAACAAATGAAGAGAAAATAGGCAGTCTACTTGAAAAATAATTCAGAATAATGATAGTGAAGATGATCCAAAATCTTGGAAATAGAATAGAGAAAATGCAAGAAACATTTAACAAGGACCTAAAAGAACTAAAGAGGAAACAAGCAATGAAGAACAACACAATAAATGAAATTAAAAATACTCTAGAAGGGATCAATAGCAGAATAACTGAGGCAGAAGAACGGATAACTGACCTGGAAGTTAAAATAATGGAAATAACTACTGCAGAGCAGAATAAAGATAAAAGAATGAAAAGAACTGAGGACACTCTCAGAGACCCCTGGGACAACATTAAAAACACCAACATTCGAATTATAGCAGTCCCAGAAGAAGAAGAAAAAAAGAAAGGGACTGACAAAATATTTGAAGAGATTATAGTTGAAAACTTCCCTAATATGGGAAAGGAAATAGTTAATCAAGTCCAGGAAGCACAGAGAGTCCCATACAGGATAAATCCAAGGAGAAACATGCCAAAACATATATTAATCAAACAGTCAAAAATTAAATACAGAGAAAACATATTAAAAGCAGCAAGGGAAAACAACAAATAACACACAAGGGAATCCCCATAAGGTTAACAGCTGATCTTTCAGCAGAAACTCTGCAAGTCAGAAGGGACTGGCAGGACATATTTAAAGTGATGAAGGAGAAAAACCTACAACCAAGATAATTCAACCCAGCAAGGATCTCTTTAAGATGTGAAGGAGAAATTAAAATCTTTACAGACATGCAAAAGCTGAGAGAGTTCAGCACCACCAAACCAGCTTTACAACAAATGCTAAAGGAACTTCTTGAGGCAAGAAACAGAAGAGAAGGAAAAGACCTACAATAAAAAACCCAAAACAATTAAGCAAACGGGAATAGGAACATACATATTGATAATTACCTTAAATGTAAATGGATTAAATGCTCCCACCAAAAGACACAGACTCGATGAATGGATACGAAAACAAGACCCAGGGCTTCCCTGGTTGCGAAGTGGTTGAGAGTCTGCCTGCCAATGCACGGGACACGGGTTCGTGCTCTGGTCTGGGAATATCCCACATGCCGCAGAGTGGCTATGCCCGTGAGACATGGCCACTGAGCCTGCACGTCCAAACCCTGTGCTCCACAACAGGAGAGGCCTCAATAGTGAGAGGCTCACATATGGAAACAAACAAACAACAACAACAACAACAAAAAAACAAGGCCTATATATATATGCTATCTACAAGAAACCGACTTCAGACCTAGGGACACATACAGACAGAAAGTGAGGGGATGGAAAAAGATATTCCATGCACATAGAAACCAAAAGAAACCTGGAGTAGCAATTCTCATATCAGACAAAATAGACTTTAAAATAAAGACTATTACAAGAGTCAAAAAAGTACACTACATAGTGATCAAGAGATCGATCCAAGAAGAAGATATAACAATTGTAAATATTTATGCACCCAACATAGGAGCACCTCAATACATAAGGCACATCCTAACAGCTATAAAAAGGGAAATTGACAGTAACACATTGATAGTAGGGGACTTTAAAACCCCACTTTCAGGGATGGACAGATCATCCCAAATGAAAATAAATAAGGAAACACAAGTTTTAAATGACACATTAAAGAAGATGGGCTTAATTTATATTTATAGGACATTCTAACCAAAGAAAACAGAATACACATTTTTCTCAAGTGCTCATTGAACATTCTCTAAGATATATCATATCTTGGGTCAAAAATCAAGCCTTGGTAAATTTAGGAAAATTGAAATTGTATCAAGTATCCTTTCTGACCACAATGCTATAAGACTAGATATCAATTACAGGAAAAGATCTGTAGAACATACATACATATGGAGGCTATACAGTACACTACTTAATAATGAATTGATCACTGAAGAATCAAAGAGGAAATCAAAAAATACCTAGAAAGAAATGACAATGGAGAGAGGACAACACAAAAGCTAAAGGATGCAGCAAAAGCAGTTCTAAGAGGGAAGTTTATAGCAATACAATCCTACCTTAAGAAACAGAAAACATCTCGAATAAACAACCTAACCTTGCACTTAAAGCAATTAGAGAAAGAAGAAGAATAAATACCCAAAGTTAGCAAAAGGAAAGAAATCATAAAGATCGATCAGAAATAAATGAAAAAGAAAAAAAGGAAACAATAACAAAAGTCAAGGGTAATAAAAGCTGGTTCTTTGAGAAGATAAACACAATTGATAAACCATTACCCAGATTCATCAAGAAAAAAACGGAGAAGACTCAAATCGTTAGAATTAGAAATGAAAAAGGAGAAATAACAACTGACACTGCAGAAATACAGAAGATCATGAGAGATTAGTACAAGCAATGCTATGCCAATAAAATGGACAACCTGGAAGAAATGGACAAATTCTTAGAAATGCACAACCTGCCAAGACTGAATCAGGAAGAAATAGAAAATATGAACAGAAAAATCACAAGCACTGAAATTGAAATTGTGTTTAAAAATCCTCCAACAAATAAAAGCCCAGGACCAGATGGCTTCACAGGCTAATTCTATCAAATATTTAGAGAAGAGCTAACACCTATCCTTCTCAAACTCTTCCAAAATATAGCAGAGGAAGGAACACTCCCAAACTCATTCTACAAAGCCACCATCATCCTGATACCGAAACCAGACAAGGATGTCACAAAGAAAGAAAACAACAGGCCAATATCAGTGATGAACATAGATGCAAAAATCCTCAACAGAATACTAGCAAACAATCCAACAGCACATTAAAAGGATCATACACCATGATCAAGTGGGGTTTATTCCAGGAATGCAAGGATTCCTCAATATATGCAAATCAATCAATGTGATACACCATATTAACAAATTGAAGGAGAAAAAACATATGATCATCTCAATAGATGCAGACAAAGCTTAGACAATATTCATCACCCGTTTATGATAAAAAAAAACCCTGCAGAAAGTAGACATAGAGGGAACTTTCTTCAAAATAATAAAGGTCATATACGGCAAACCCACAGCCAACATCGTCCTCAATGGTGAAAAACTGAAACCATTTCCACTAAGATAAGGAACAAGACAAGGTTGCCCACTCTCACCACTCTTATTCAACATAGTTTTGGAAGTTTTAGCCACAGCAATCAGAGAAGAAAACGAAATAAAATGAATCCAAATTGGAAAAGAAGAAGTAAAGCTGTCACTGTTTGCAGATGACATGATATTATACATAGAGAATCCTACAGATGCTACCAGAAAACTACTAGAGCTAATCAATGAATTTGGTAAAGTAGCAGGATACAAAATTAATGCACAGAAATCTCTGGCATTTCTATACACTAATGATGAAAAATCTGAAAGTGAAATCAAGAAAACACTCCCATTTACCATTGCAACACAAAGAATAAAATATCTAGGAATAAACCTACCTAAGGAGACAAAAGACCTGTATGCAGAAAATTATGACACCGATGAAAGAAATTAAAGATGATACAAATAGATGGAGAGATATACCATGTTCTTGGATTGGAAGAATCAACATTGTGAAAATGACTCTACTACCCAAAGCAATCTACAGAT
This sequence comes from Phocoena sinus, assembly GCF_008692025.1. Lineage (NCBI taxonomy): Eukaryota > Metazoa > Chordata > Mammalia > Artiodactyla > Phocoenidae > Phocoena > Phocoena sinus. The sequence goes on along the minus strand of NC_045776.1, from coordinate 36,229,942 downwards.
TCAATGCAATCCCTATCAAACTGCCACTGGCATTTTTCACAGAACTAGAACAAAACATTCTACAATTTGTATGGAAACACAAAAGACCCCAAGTAGGCAAAGCAATCTTGAGAATGAAAAATGGAGCTGAAGGAATCAGGCTCCCTGACTTCAGACTATATTACAAAGCTACAGTAATCAGGACAGTATGGTACTGGCACAAAAAGATAAAGATAGATCAATGGAACAGGATAGAAAGCCCAGAGATAAACCCACGCACATATGGTCAACTTATCTTTGATAAAGGAGGCAGGAATGTACAATGGAGAAAGGACAGCCTCTTCAATAAGTGGTGCTTGGGAAACTGGACAGGTACATGTAAAAGTATGAGATTAGGACACTCCCTAACACCATACACAAAAACAAGCTCAAAATGGATTAAAGACCTAAATGTAATGCCAGAAACTATCAAACTCTTAGAGGAAAACATAGGCAGAACACTCTATGACATAAATCACAGCAAGATCCTTTTTGACTCACCATCTAGAGGAATGGAAATAAATAAATGGGACCTAATGAAACTTAAACACTTTTGCACAGCAAAGGAAACCATAAACAAGACCAAAAGACAATCCTCAGAATGGGAGAAAATATTTGCAAATGAAGCAACTGACCAAGGATTGATCTCCAAAATTTACAAGCAGCCCATGCAGCTCAATAACAAAAAAACAAACAACCCAATCCAAAATGGGCAGAAGATCTAAATAGATATTTCTCCAAAGAAGATATACAGATTGCCAACAAACACATGAAAGAATGCTCAGCATCATTAATCATTATAGAAATGCAAATCAAAACTACAATGAGATATCATCTCACACCAGTCAGAATAGCCATCCTCAAAAAATCTAGAAACAATAAATGCTGGAGAGGGTGTGGAGAAAAGGGAACTTTCTCGCACTGTTGGTGGGAATGTAAATTGTTACAGCCACTATGGAGAACAGTCTGGATGTTCCTTAAAATAGCTAAAAATAGAACTATGATATGACTGAACAATCCTATTTCTGGGCATATACCCTGAGAAAACCATAATTCAAAAATAGTCATGTACCAAAATGTTCATTGCAGCTCTGGTTACAATAGCCAGGACATGGAAGCAACCTAAGTGTCCATCATAGGATAAATGGATAAAGAAGATATGGCACATATATACAATGGAATATTACTCAGCCATGAAAAGAAATGACACTGAGTAATTTGTAGTGAGGTCGATGGACCTAGAGTGTGTCATACAGAGTGAAGTAAGTCAGAAAGAGAAGGACAAATACTGTATGCTAACACATATATATGGAATCTAAGGGAAAAAAAAAATCATGCGGAACCTAGGGGTAAGATGGGAATAAAGACACAGACTTACTAGAGAATGGACTTGAGGATATGGGGAGGGGGAAAGGTAAGCTGTGACGAAGTGAGAGATTGGCATGGACATATATACACTACCACACATAAAATAGACAGCTAGTGGGAAGCAGCCACATAGCACAGGGAGATCAGCTCGGTGGTTTGTGACCACCTAGAGCAGTGGGATAGAGAGGGTGGGAGTGAGGGAGATGCAAGGGGGAAGCAATATGGGAACATATGTATATGTATAACTGAGTCACTTTTTTATAAAGCAGAAACTAAAAAAAAAAATATATATATATATATATATATACTGGATTAATAAAGGGTTATAAATATGAAAAAAGACAAAAGCAGTACAATTATCTTTATCAATAATAAGAAGTTTAGGGATACATAAAACATTTAGATATATAATATGATGGTGAAAAGAGTAGTCATGAGGGGATGAGAGTACAAATGTAGGAATGTTAAAATGCATTTGAAATTAAAAGATCAGCAACTTAAAGCAATGATGTACATATATATATGGATATTGGTATATCGATATAGAGAATATGGATATAGATATATATAAACCTCATGGTAACCACAAACCAAAAATCTGTAATAGTTACACACACAAAAAAAGAGAAGGAGGTCTAGATATAACACTAAAGACAGTCATCAAACCTCAAGGAAAGAGAACAAAAGAAGAAAATAATAAAAAAGAATTACAAAAGGAACCAAAAACAATTTATAAAATAGCAACAAGAATATAAATATCAACAATTCCTTTTTACGTAAGTGGACTAATGAGCCAAACAAAAGATATAGAGTGGCTGAATGGATATAGAAACAAGACCTGTTTATATGCTGCCTATAATACAATTACTTCAGACCTAAAGACACACGCAGACTGAAAGGGAGGAGATGGAGAAAGGTATTCTGTGCAAATGGAAATCAAAGGAAAACTGGTGTAAAAATATTTATATCAGACAAAATAGTCTTTAAAAAAAAGACTGTTATAAGAGACAAAGAAGGATATTACATAATGATTAAGGGATCAATCGAAGAAGAAGATATAACAATTATAAATATATATGTACCCAACATAGGAACAGATAAATACATAAAGCAAATATTACAGACATAAAGGGTGAAACTCACAGTAACACAACAATAGTAGGGTACTGCAACACCCCACTTACATCAATGGACAGATCTTCCATACAGAAAATCAATAAGGAAACACTAGACTTAAATGACACTTTAAACAAGATCAAGAATATATATATATATATATATATATATATATATATATATATATATATATATTCAATTGATGTGATATACCACATTAACAAATTGAGGAATGTAAAGCATATGATCATCTCAATAGATGCAGAAAAAGCTTGTGACAAAATGCAACATATATTTATGATAAAACACTCTAGAAAATAGATATAGAGGGAAGATTCCTCAAAATAATAAAGATCATATATAATAAGCCCACAGGTAACATCATTCTCAATGTTGAAAAGTTGAAAACATTTCCTCTAAAATAAGAAACAAGACAAGGATTCCCATTCTTGCCATTTTTATTCAACACAGTGTTGGAAGTCCTAGCCACAGCAATCAGACAGGCAAAAAGAAATAAAAGGAATCCAAGTTGGAAAGGAAAATATTAAATGGTCATTATTTGCAAATGACAGGATACTATACAGAGAAAATCTGAAAGATGCCATCATAAAACTATCAGAGCTCATCAATGAACTTGGTAAAGTTGAAGGATACTAAATTACAGAAATATGTTGCATTTCTATACACTAAGAACAAATTATCAGAAAGATAAATTAAGGAAACAATTCCATTTACAATTGCAAGAAAAAGAATAAAATACCTAGAAATAACCTACCTAATGATGCAAAATATGTGTAGTCAGAAAACTATGACACTGATGAAAGCAGTTGAAGATGACACAAACAGATGGAAAAATATAACATTCCTGGATTGGAAGAATTAATATTGTTAAAATGACTATATAGCCCAAGGCAATCTTCATATTCAGTGCAATTCCTCCAAAACACCAATGACATTTTTCAAAGAACTAGAACAAATAATTTCAAAATTTGTATGGAAACACAAAAGACACAAAATAGCCTAAATAATCTTGAGAAAGAACAGAGCTGGAGGTATCAGGCTACCTGACTTCAGACTATACTACAAAGCTACAGCAATCAAATCAGTGCAGTGTATAGTGCTGGCACAAATACAGACACATAGATCAATGGAACAAAATAGAGAGCCCAGAAATAAGCCCATGCTTTTATGGTCAATTAATCAACAGCAAAGGAGGCAAGACTGTACAAAAGAGAAAAGGCAGTCTATTCAATAAGTGGTGCTGGAAAAACCGGACAACTACATATGTAAAAAAAAGAAAATGAAATTAGAATACTTTCTAAAAACACGTAATTAGGACATTTTCTCATACCATGTAAAAAATAAACTCAAAATATATTAGAAACCTAAATGTAAGAACAGATACCATAAAACCTCTTGAAGAAAACATAGGCAGAACACTCTTTGATGTAAATTGTGGCAATATTTATTTTTGCTCTGTCTCTCAAAGCAAAGAATATAAAAGCAAATATAAGCAAATGGGACCTAATATAACTTCAATCTTTAGCACAGAAAAGGATACCATTGACAAAATGAAAATAAAAACTACTGAATGGGATAAAATATTTACAAATTATATGACTGATAAGGTTTTTGTTTTTTAATTTTTGATTAGGTTATAGTTGTTTTACAATGTTGTGTTTGTTTCTGCTTTACAAAAAAGTGAATCAGCTATATGTATACATATATACCATCCCTCTTGGACCACCCTCCCACACCCCCATCCCACCCATCTAGGTCACCAGAGAGCCCTGAGCTGAGTTCCTTGTGCTATACAGCAGGTTCTCACTAGCTATCTGTTTTACACATGGTAGTATATATATGTCAGTCCCAATCTCCCAATTCATCTGACCCCCTCTTGCCTACCTGTGTCCACATGTTCATTCTCTGTGTCTGTGTCTCTATTCATGCCCTGAAGAAAGGTTCATCTGTAACAATTTTCTAGATTCCACATATATGCGTTAATATATATTTGTTTTTCTCTTTCTGACTTCACTCTGTATGGCAGGCTCTAGATCTACCTATATCTCTACAAATGACCAAGTTTTGTTCCTTTTTATGGCTGAGTAATATTCCACTGTATATATGTACCACATCTTCTTTACCCATTCATCTGTTGATAGACACTTAGGTTGCTTCCATGTCCTGACTATTGTAAGTAGTGCTGCAATGAACATTGGAGTGCATGTGTGCTTTTTTAAAAATATGTATTTATTTGGTTGTATTGGGTCTTAGCTCTGGCACATGGGATCTTCGTTGTGGCATGCAGGATCTTTTAATTGTGGCATGTGGGAATTTTAGTTGCTGTGTGTGAGATCTTTAGTTGTGGCATGTGAACTCTTAGTTGTGGCATGTAAGATCTAGTTCCCTGACCAGGGACTGAACCTGGACCTGCTGCATTGGGAGCACAGGGTCTTAGACACTGGACCACAGCATTTTCTCAGGGTATATGCCCAGCTGTGGGATTGCTGGGTCATATGGTAGTTCTATTTTCAGTTTTTTTAAGGAAACTCCATACCCTTCTGAATACTGACTGCATCAGTTTGCATTTCCACCAACAGTGCAGGAGGGTTCCCCTTTCTTCACACTCTCCAATATTTATGTGTTTAATATCCAAAATATATAAACAGCTCATACAGCTCAACATCAAAAAATAAACAATATGATTTAAAAAATCAGCAGGAGACCTGAATAAATATTTTTTTCAAAGAAGACATACAGATGGTCAACAGACACATGAAAACATGCTCACCGTTGCTAATCATCAGAGAAATGCAAATTAAAACCACAATGACGTATCACCTCACACCAGTCAGAATAGCTATCATCAAAAACACCAAAAATAACAAATGTTGGCAAGAATGCAGAGAAAATTGAACCATACTACACTCTTGGTGGGGATGTTAATTGGTGCAGCCACCACTGGAAACATTATGGACATTGCTCAAAAAACTAAAAATAGAACTATCATATGATCCAGCAGTTCCACTCCTGATTATATGCCCAAAGAAAACAAAAGCATTAATTCAAAAAGATATATATATATATATATATATATACCTCAATGTTCATAGCAACATTATTTACTATAGCTAAGATATGGAAACAATCTAAGGGTCCATCAATAGAAGAATGGATACAGAAGATGTGTTTTATATACACATAAAATGAAATACTACTCAGCCTTAAAAAAGAATGGAATTTTGCCATTTGCAACAGTGGTGGTTGGACTTGAAGGGTATTATGCTTAGTGAAATAATTCAGACAGAGGAAGACAAATACTATATGATATCACTTATATGTGGATATGTGTTTATCAGTTATATGTGTTTATCTAAAACATAAAAAAAAAACAAAACTAGTGAATATAACAAAAAAGAAACAGACTCACAGATACAGAGAACAAAATAATGGTTACCAGTGAGGAAAGGAAAGGGGGCAAAGTGCAAGATAAGGATAGGTGATTAAGCAGTACAAACTACTATGTATAAAATAAATAAGCTAAAACCATATATTGTACAGCACAGGGAATATAGCCAATATTTTTTAATAACTTTAAATATAGTATAATTTATAAAAATATTGATTCACTTTGTTGTACACATGAAGTTAATATAATATTGTAAATAAACTATATCTGAATTAAAAATAAACAAAGATATATATGCAAAGATGCTCACTGCAACCGTGTAAGAATGACTCTAGTCTCTATGCATAAGGATGGTCTACTGAATTATATTACAATCAGTCTATGGATTACTCTGCAGTTATTATATATGATATACTGATATTGAAATAGCTATAAGATATTGTCAGAGATAATAATACAGTAAGTTCCCTACATATGAACAAGTTCCATTCCAAGAACATGTTCTTAAATCCAGTTTGTTCGTAAGTCCAAGCAAGTTAGCTTAGTTATCCAACTAACACAATCGGCTATATAGTACTCTACTGTAATAGGTTTATACTTTTCACACAAATAATACATAAAAAACAAACACAGAAAATAAAGAAAACATTTTCAATCTTACAGTACAGTACCTTGAAAAGTACAGTAGTATGGTACAACAGCTGGTAAACAGGGACTGGCATCGAGTGAACAGGCAAGAAGAGTTACTGACTGGAAAAGGGAGAGGAGGTGGGAGATGGTACAGCAGAAGGACCCTCAGCAATAGGAGATGGAGGGCAAGCTGCATTTTCACTCATGCCTGACATTGATGTCACAGGTTCCAGTTCCTTGCTAGATTCAATTCTATCTACAATCTTGAAAAAAATGATCCAGAGATGTCTGGGTAGTAGCTCTTCTTTTCTTGTCATAGATGACATGGTTGCACTGGATTGTATTCAGAATGGCCATTGCAACCTTCACTATACGTTTGGGTTCTGTGTCTCAAAAACCAACAAGTGCCTCCTCAAATAAAGAAAAACCCCTTGCTATTTCCTGCATTGTGAATCTCTTTGGTTATTCAGTTACTTCTTTTTCACCTTGTCTCTCTTTGTCTTTTCTCTGGGCCTCCAATTCCATCATATTTTCATTAGTAAGCTCCTCGTGTTGTACAGAAAGGAGTTCAATGAAGTCATCCTCTTGCAGACCTAGCTGCAGCTTCTCTCTGAGGGTCACTAAGTTGCTTAAGACCTCTTTGGACTCATCACCCACCTTCTCAAATCCATGGAAATCATGAACAAACTGTGGGCAAAGATTCTTCCAAGTCCAATTCATGGTGATGGCCATAGCCTCATGCTAGGCAAAGTCAACGTATTTTATGGCCTTGTAGATGATATAGTCCTTCCAAAATTGTTGCAAGGTTGTTCTTGATTCATCACTTGCCTTTACTGTCTGACAAAAAGTATGATGTGAGTAATATTTCTTGAAAGTTGCTATAACTCCCTGCTCCATAAGTTGGATGAGCTACATAGTATTAGGTGGTAGGTGCACTACTTTGAAGTTGGGATGAAAGTCATCTATGAATGGAGGGTTACCTGGAGCATTGTTGAGCAGCAGAAAAATGTTGAGTGGGACGTCCTTCTCCAAGCAATATTTCTCTACCTCCAGGAAAAATTGGTGGAAAAACCAGTCCTGGAAAATGGCCTGTGTAACCAAGGTTTTGGGGTTACTCTTCCACACAACAGGAAGAGAGCCCTTGGCTATGTTTTTAAGGGCTCTAGGGTTCTCTGAATGATAAACTAAGAGAGGCTTCATATTGCTGGAAGCAATGCCACCAAACAACAGAGTTAGCCTATCCTTTCCAGCTTTATAGCCTGGCATCAACATTTCCCTCTTACTCTTCCAGTACAGTTCTGTCTCATCCATATTAAAAACCTGCTCTTGTAAATAAGTGCCTTCATCAATAATTTCTCAAAGTGTTTCAGGAAATTCCCGGGCAGCTACTGTATATGTACTTGCCACTTAATTTTACATTGTGAAGTGTGGCTCTAGACATCAACTGAAGAAACCAGACATAGCTGGCATAAAAAGATGTGCCCTCTGATTCTTCACCGTGTTTCTTCAAGTCTTCATAAAGGCTTTTAGCTTTCTCTCGAACCAGCATTATTCTCAATGGGACTTGACGCTGATGCTGATCCTGCATCCACACACTGAGAAGTTTCTCCATCTCTTCCATCATTTTCCACGCTTCTTCAATATTATTGTTGATACAATTGGCACAGCAGACTTCACATGTTCCATGATCTTGTTCTTTAGAATCATGCCAGTGGTTAAACGATTCACGTTATAAGAATGAGCAATGGCTACGATCTTTTTTCCTCGCTCCACTCTCTCAATTATTTTCACTTTTGTTTCCATTGTTATCACTTGGTTCTTCTTAGCTGTATCAGCTACATCATGGCTGCTTTTATACTTGTTCCAGAAATCGTGGGCTTGAAATAAAGATACTTTACTACTATACACTACACAGTACTGCACAGTAAAGTACACAAAAGCACAACCACTGGTAGAGGTTGCATACATGTGACAATGTATACCAGACATGTGAACTAACATAAATGGACATGTGGATACACGTTTGCATCTTTGAAAGTTCGTAACTTGAAGGTTCATATGTAGGGGACTTACTGGACTCTCCAAATATTACATTTACTCCTGTTTCTAATACACTTTGCAGTTAGGTAAGTCCACATGATTTTTTCTGGCCAATGAGCTCAGAGGAAAAATGACATATCACTTCTGGACTGAGACAGTATAAAGCCCATTTCTAGCTCTCCAGTTGCATTTCTATGATAATAACTAAGGGTGGTACAGTAAGAGAAAAAGTCCCTGAGTAACTCTAGAACAGAGATGGCCCCCTCTACCAATCTCTGAAATATAAATTAAAAATAGATTTTTATTTGGTTAAGCCACTTAATTTGTTACTGCAGTACAACTTAGCCAATTCTAATCAATATTTACCGTTAAGAGGGAAAAAAAGAGACAAATCTCAAGACAAAACTGAAAGAGTATTTTTCTAAATATGTTTATTAAATTATAGATGTGTGTAATTACTTATATATAAATTTAAATCTATCAAGGGTTAACAGTTTTTATCTCTGATGAGAATTTTAGGAAGAGAAGATAGAAGATAACAAGAGATTCTATGCCTCTACATTGCCTGAATTTTTCAAAAGTATATATTCAGGTATTGCTTGTGTAAAAAATTTATTGAAAAATAAAGTCAAATTGTTTCCAAAATATATATAAAAAATGCATTGTATCTGTGCCTAATACTTCTCATCATTTAAACAAAAATAATTCCAATTCATTGGTAGATATGGAGTTAAATGGGTGAAAGTGTGAGGAACACGTTAAAGTTTATTCAGTCTGTGAGACTGTATTCTCCCCATCTCTTTGTGTTCCTTCACTCCTGTGTGATTTTAGGATGCCTAGATGGCCTTTTAGATAGTCGTGAGTTGAATGCAATTACCTGAATTTGTCCTTCACTTGTCATCTTTTTACATAAAATTTAGGTGCCCAAATCACTCCATCTTCATTGGGTGATTGTTTCAGGCCAAATCTATATTGTTTCTGGAAAAGTGCAATATGTGTAACATACAATATTGCTATAGTATCTGTGCAACATCTTGTACATGTGATATTTACAGCTGTTTACATGTGTTACTCTGTCAAAGAAACCAAAGTAGGTATTGATGATGAAAGAAATAGACACTAAGAACTCTCATAATTTACTTGAATCCTGGGAAATTCACCATTAAAATTTTGCTAGTAGAGGGCCATCAATGTGCTTCTAAAGGGTCTGATTTTCTAAACCTTGATAGAAGAAAAACTAGTCAACTCAGCAACTTCAGACAAGAAAAGTGACTTAATTAGATATTTACAGGAGTGACAGAGGTATCCCATGTTGAGTAGAGCAGGTACATGTCCTACAGAATGACATTTGTATAGTAAGTTTTAGCTTTTCTGCTTGAAATTTGAGCATAATTATGTAATTAAAAAAATTAGTTTAGCAGTCCCTCTCATCAGGAAACTTGCACAAGCCACTTAGATAGTCTCATCCACCAGAGAACAGAGAGCAGAAGGAAGAAGAACCTCAATCCTGCAGCCTCTGGAACAAAAACCACATTCACAGGAAGATAGACAAGATGAAAAGGCAGAGGGCTATGTACCAGATGAAGGAACAAGATAAAACCCGAGAAAAACAATGAAATGAAGTGGATATAGGCAACCTTCAAGAAAAAAAAAAAAAAAATCACAATAATGATAGTGAAGATGATCCAGGACCTTGGAAAAAGAATGGAGGAAAAGATTGAGAAGACAAAAGAAATGTTTAACAAAGACATAGAAGAATTAAAGACCAAAAAACAGAGATGAACAATACAATAACTGAAATGAAAAATACACTAGAAGGAATCAATAGCAGAATAACCAAGGCAGAAGAACGGATAAGTGAGCAGGAAGACAAAATGGTGGAATTCACTGCTGTGGAACAGAATAAAGAAAAAAAAGAATGAAAAGAAATGAAGACAGCCTAAAAGACCTCTGGGACAAGATTAAACACAACAACATTTGTGTTATAAGGGTCCCAGAAGGAGGAGAGAGAGAGAAAGGACCGCCAAAAAAATATTTGAAGAGATTATAGATGAAAACTGCCCTAATGAGGGAAAGGAAATAGTCACCCAAGTCCAGGAAGTGTAGAGAGTCCCATACAGGATAAAACCAATGAGAAACATGCCAAGACACACAATAATCAAATTGACAAAAATTAAAAACAAAGAAAAATTATTGACAGCACTAAGGGAAAAATGACAAATAACATACAAGGGTATTCCCATAAGGTTAACAGCTGATTTCCCAGCAAAAACTCTACAAGCCAGAAGGGAGTGGCATGATATACTTAAAGTGATGAAAGGGAAGAACCTACAACCAAGATTACTCTACCTGACAAAGATCTCATTCAGATTCGATGGAGAAATCAAAAGCTTTACAGACAAGCAAAAGCTAAGAGAATTCAGCATCACCAAACCAGCTCTACAACAAATGATAAAGGAACTTCTCTAAGTAGGAAACACAAGAGAAGAAAAGGATCTACAAAAACAAACTGAAAAGAGTTAAGAAAATTGTCATAGAAACATACATATTGATAATTCCCTTAAAGGTGAATGGATTAAATGCTTCCACCAAAAGACACAGGCTTGCTGAATGGATACAGAAACAAGACCCACATATATCCTGTCTACAAGAGACGAACTTCAGACCTAGGGACACATACAGACTGAAAGTGAGGGGATGGAAAAAGATATTCCATGCAAATGGAAATTGAAAGAAAGCTGGAGTAACAATACTCATATCAAATAAAATAGACTTTAAAATAAAGAATGCTACAAGAAACAAGGAAGGACACTATGTAATGATCAAGGGATCAATCCAAGAAGAAGATGTAACAACTATAAATATATATGCACCCAACATAGGAGTATGACAACACATAAGGCAACTGCTAACAGCTATAAAAGAAGAAATCGACAGTAACACAAAAATAATGGAGGAATTTAGCATCTCACTTACAACAATGGACAGATAATCCAAACAGAAAATATGGAAACACAGCTTTCAATGACACAATAGACCAGATAGATTTAATTGATATTTATTGGGTATGCTATCAAAAAACAGCAGACTACACTTTCTTCTCAAATGCGCATGGAACATTCTCCAGGATAGATCATATCTTGGGTCACAAATCGAGGCTCAGTAAATGTAAGAAAATTGAAATCATATCCAGCATCTTTTCTGACCACAATGCTATGAGATTCTAAATGAATTACAGGGAAAAAAACGTGAAGAGCACAAACACATGGATGCTAAACAATATGTTACTAAATAACCAAGAGATCACTGAAGAAATCAGAGAGGCAATCAAAAATTACCTATAGACAAGGACAATGAAAACATGATGATCCAAAACCTATGAGATGTAGCAAAAGGAGTTCTAAGAGGAAAGTTTATAGCTATAAAAGCCTACCTCAAGAAACAAGAAAAATCTCAAATAAACAATCTAACTTTACACCTAAAGGAACTAGAGAAAGGAGAACAAGCAAAACCCAAAGTTAGCAGAAGGAAAGAAATATAAATATCAGAGCAGAAATAAATGAAATAGAAACAAAGAAAACAATAGTAAAGATCAAAAGAACTAAAACGTGGTTCTTGAGAAGATAAACAAAATTGATAAACCATTAGCCAGACTGATCAAGAAAAAGAGGGAGAGGACTCAAATCAGTAAAATTAGAAATGAAAAAGGAGAAGTTACAACAGACACTGCAGAAATACAAATCATCCTAAGAGACTACTACAAGCAATTCTATGCCAATAAAATGGACAACCTGGAAGAAATGGACAAATTCTTAGAAAGGTATAACCTTCCAAGACTGAACCAGGAAGAAATAGAAAATATGAACAGACCAATCACAAGTAAAGAAATTGAAACTGTGATTAAAAATCTTCCAACAAACAGAAGTCCAGGACCAGACGGCTTCACAGGTGAATTCTACCAAAGATTTAGAGAAGAGCTAACACCCATTCTTCTCAAACACTTCAAAAACATTGCTGAGGAAGGGGTGCTTCCAAACTCATTCTATGAGGAAACCATCACCCTGATACCAAAACCAGAAAAAGATACTACAGAAAAAGAAAATTACAGACCAATGTCACTGATGAATATGGATGCAAAATTCCTCAACAAAATACTAGCAAACAGAATCCAACAACACATTAAAAGGATCACACACCATGATCAAGTGAGATTTATACCAGGGATGCAAGTATTGTTCAATATACACAAATCAGTCAATGTGATAAGCCATATTAACAAATTGAAGAAGAAAAACGATATGACCATCTCAATAGATGCAGAAAAAGCCTTTGAGAAAATTCAACTCCCATTTATGATAAAAAATGTACAGAAAGTGGGTACAGAGGGAACCTATCTCAACATAATAAAGACCATATACAACAAACCCACAGCAAACATCATTCTCACTGGTGAAAAACTGAAAGCATTTCCTCTAAGATCAGGAGCAAGACAAGGATGTCCCCTCTCACCACTATTACTCAACATAGATTTGGAAGTCCTAGCCACAGCAATCAGAGAAGATAAAGAAATAAAAGGAATGCAAATTGGAAAAGAAGAAGTAAAACTGTCACTGTTTGCTGATGACATGATAGTCTACATAGAGAATCCTAAAGATGCCACCAGAAAACTACTAGAGCTAATCAATGAATTTGGTAAAATTGCATGCACAGAAATCTCTGGCACTCCTATACACTAATGTTGAAAAATCTGAAAGTGAAATCAAGAAAACACTCCCATTTACCATTGCAACAAAAAGAATAAAATATCTAGGAATAAACCTACATAAGGAGACCAAAAACCTGTATGCAGAAAATTATAAGACACTGATGAAAGAAATTAAAGATGATAAAAATAGATGGAGAGATATACCATGTTCTTGGATTGAAAGAAACAATATTGTGAAAACGACTATACTACCCAAAGCAATCTTCAGATTCAATGCAATCGCTATCAAGTTACCAGTGGCATTTTTTACAGAACTAGAACAAAAAATCTTAAAATTTGTATGGAGACACAAAAGTCCCTGAATAGCCAAAGTAGTCTTGAGAGAAAAAAGCAGAGCTGGAGGAGTCAGACTCCCTGACTTCAGACTATACTACAAAGCTACAGTAATCAAGACAACATGGTACTGGCACAAAAACAGAAATATAGATAATTGGAACAAGATAGAAAGCCCAGAGATAAACCCACGCACGTATGGTCAACTAATCTATGACAAAGGAGGCAAGGGTATACAATGGAGAAAAGACAGTCTCTTCAATAAGTGGTGCTGGGAAAAGTGGCCAGCTATACATAAAAGAATAAAATTAGAATACTCCCTAACACCATACACAAAAATAAACTCAAAATGGATTAGAGACCTAAACGTAAGACTAGACACTCTAAAACTCTTAGAGGAAAACATAGGAAGAACACTCTTTGACATAAATCACAGCAGGATTGTTTTTGATTCACTTCCTAAAGTAATGGAAATAAAAACAAAAATAAAAAAATGGGATGTATTGAAACTTCAAAGCTTTTGCACAGCAAAGGAAACCATAAACAAGATGAAAAGACAACCCTCAGAATGGGAGAAAATATTTGCAAATGAAGCAACCGACAAAGGATTAATCTCCAAAATATATAAACATCTCATGCAGCTCAATATTAAAGAAGCAAACAACCCAATCCAAAAATGGGCAGAAGACCTAAATAGACATTTCTACAAAGAAGACATACAGCTGGCCAAGCAGCCCATGAAAAGCTGCTCAACATCACTAATCATTAGAGAAATGCAAATCAAAGCTGCAATGAGTTATCACCTCACACCAGTTAGAATGGACATCATCAGAAAATCTACAAACAAAAATGCTGGAAATGGTGTGGAGAAAAGGGAACCCTCTTGCACTTTTTTTGGGAATGCAAATTGATACAGCCACTCTGGAGAACAGTATGGAGGTTCCTTACAAAACTGAAAATAGAATTACCAGAAGGGCTTCCCTGGTGGCGCAGTGGTTGAGAGTCCGCCTGCCGATGCAGGGGACACGGGTTCGTGCCCCGGTCTGGGAAGATCCCACATGCCGCGGAGCGGCTGGGCCCGTGAGCCATGGCCGCTGAGCCTGCGCATCCAGAGCCTGTCCTCCGCAACGGGAGAGGCCACAACAGTGAGAGGCCCGCGTAACGCATAAAAAAAAAAAAAAAAAAAAAAGAATTACCATATGACCAAGGAATCCCACTACTAGACATATACCCAGATAAAACCATAGTTCAAAAAGACACATGCACCCCAATGTTCATTGCAGCACTATTTACAATAGCCAGGTCATGGAAGCAACGTAAATGCCCATTGACAGACCAATGGATAAAGAAGATGTAGTACATATATACAATGGAATATTACTCAGCCATAAAAAAGGAACGAAATTGGGTCATTTGTTGAAACGTGGATGGATCTAGATACTGTTATACAGAGTGACGTAAGTCAGAAAGAGAAAAACAAATATCGTATATTAACACATATATGTAGAACCTAGAGAAATCGTACAGATGAACCGGTTTGCAGGGCAGGTATTGAGACACAGATGTAGAGAACAAACGTATGGACATCAAAGGGGGAAAGTGGTGGGGGGTTGGGGGTGGTGGTGTGATGAATTGGGTGATTGGAAATGACACGTATACACTGATGTGTATAAAATTGATGATTAGTAAGAACTGCTGTATAAAGTAAAATTAGTTTAATGCTGTCTTTTGTGAGTATACCTATAGAAATACATTTAATCTGTATTAATAAAATCAAGCTCAGATACTCCAAAATATAAGCAAAGGATCAAATTTTCCACATGATGGAGAAAGGAAATTGGGTTAAGTGACCTTCCCTTGACAATTCTCCCTACTATTGGGTTTGATTGTTTTGCATTTTGTTATAGCTAGTTTGGAAAAATTTGGTGTTCCTAAGAGAGTATTTTGGAAGAATTTCACTCATTTTATACTTATTTCAGTGTGTCAGGCTCCATTTTCAAGAAAGATCATATTATCCTCTATAAAATATACCCAAAGAGATAGGGTGCAAGACTGGAATTTGCACAGATTTTGGGATGATATCATGCAAAGTGGGAGCATATAATGAATTGCTGTAACTTCTGATCTTTGATGAAAGATCAGAACATAGATAATTTGTGTCTTTTAGGGTAGGGGTAGATTTTTTGCATCAGTGTATTTGTTGAATAATTGAGATGATTGATAACCGGAAGCAATCATTAAATTTAGGCTTAGTTCAATTGTAGAAGAACTTTTTAAAATGGCACCCAAGTAATTGTTGTTTTAAACAGCACTGCTGATGCCTAAAGAAAAAAAATAGTAAAATTAATAACTAAAAGAGCTACTTGGGACTAAATAAAAACTGACAAGGAGTAAATAAAGCTCTTTACTTCTCAGGTGATTTTGTTTTTATCCCATGAACGGAGGAAGATTTATGTATAAAGGAAACCTCTCTATTCAAGTAAGCAGGTCAGTCTCTCTGGGAATTTATTATTTATTCCAATGATTCTAAGTCATCAAGAGATCTCTAGAACTTGTTCATTTCTACTAGAGTCAATTTATAAACTAGAAAGAAATCAATGCATATATGGTTATCATTAAATTATAGCCACCCTTCCCTTATGTATTTTGTCCAGTATTTGAGATATTTTTTATCTTTACCTGAAGTTTTATACCAGATTTAGAGTAGACTTAACTCCAAAAGAGTCTTCCATAAAAAACAAGTATCCTAAATTTAACAATTATCCTTAACCTTAATTTGGTTGAGGCCCAGGGAAAAATATTCACACAAAATTTCTACCCATACTGAATTCTAATATGATAAAAGTCAATAATGACATTAAACCAACTAGTTGTATGTCTATATCTGTTTTGTTTTCTTAAGAATCATAGTTAATTTGGAATATTTGTTTAGTCCACATTATTTGTAAAGCAAACCTTTTGGCCTAAAATCATATTCTGCTAAGAGGCAAGATTGAAACTCTGTGTATTATTTCAGCTCTGACACAAAAAGAGTTTGGAAATAACACTTACCATAAAACAACAACAACAACAAAGACAGCTGAATTAACCAAAAACCAATGACTTTTCTTGGATCCATCAGAGAATTGAGGTTGCAAGGCAAACTGCCACACCAAAACACAAAGAGACAGGTGAATACAGAGGAATAGTTGAAATCAACTTACCTGAATTCAGAAACCACTGAAACAAACTAGTAGAAACACTTAAAAGGTAATATTGAGGAACTATTGAAGGCTGAGTGTATACAAGTTTAAGAGTGAGAAACTCCTGGGAGCTGCAGATACAGAAGGGTCCCACACTTTTGTGGATTTTACTTCCAAGCATCTCACAAGGTTACCATGGTGAAGGATAAAAAGGTCACCTATTTTTTAGGGGGAGGTAAGGGAAGAGAAAAAGTAATCATTTTGAAATAAACCCAATATATTCTCCATAACAAACACATAATATTTAGTGAGAAATACTTTACTGGAGACTTATCTCACATAGGTGGAAAGTCCAATTACCCAACTAGAGCCCCATATAGCCTTCCTGTCTCACCTAAGAAAAGGAAAAAAAAAAAAAAAAAACTGTTCTGGAAATTGCATCCAAGGAACACAGGTTCACTAGAGATTAATCATAAGATTATAGAATTCCTCCCTCTCCCATTTCTTATTACCATATTAACATGACTTCAGTAAGAATGAATTACTGCTAATATGGCTGTAAGGCTCAGACTCAACAAAAATGGAGTTCTTATGAATATATATAGACAAGGGAGACAAAAGCAAGAATTCTAAAGGGATTTAAGATCCCTGACACCTACAACTACAGTTAACATTAAACAAAGCTTAATTTCTAGCCAGATTAACATACAAGTTCACACAAAAGACCTATTTTACTTAGTTTCCACTATCCAATATATCTTGTCTATCTTCCAACAAAAATTTAGAAGGCATGCTATAGGTAGTAAAGAAATACCATCTGAAGGGACAAAGATTAGAACAAATCTCAGATATGGCAGAGATGTTGGAATTATCAGACAGATAATTTTAAATGTCTCTGATTGATTTGTTAAGAGCTCTAACTGGAAAAGTAAATAACCTGGGAAAAATGGGTACTATAAGCAGAAAGGTGGAAATTCTAAAAAAAAAATTTTTTTTAATTCTAAAAATCAAAAACACTACCACAGAAATAAGTAATACTGTTGATGGACTTATCAATAGCCTTAATATGGCTAAGTAAAGAATCAAAGAACTTGAAGGTATGTCAATAGAAACTTCCCAAATTGAAATAAAGTTGTTTAAAAAGAATGAAAAAAAAACATAATAGAACATATAATAACTGTGAGACAATTTCAAAAAGCATAACATAACTTTAATTGATATATTAAAAAGAGAATAAAGAAGGAACAAAGCAGGAAAACTAATTGCTGAGAACTTTCTGAAGTTAAGAATAAAAACCTAACCATAGTTTCAGGATAGGCACAGAACATCAAGCAAAATAAATAGCAGAAAAAAGGACTCCTAGGCATATAATACTTATATAAAACTGCAAACCGAAGACAAAAAGAAAATATTGAAGGAGGTCAGAGGGAAAAATCTCCTAACCTACAGAGGAAAATGGATAAAGTTTACAGAGGGCTTTTCTCAGAAATCATGCAAACAAGAAGGGAGTCAAGTGAAATATTTAAAGTGTTAAAAATGCCAATCTAGAATTCTATATCCAGAAAAGTATCCATCAAAAGTGAAGAAGAAATAAAGGTTTTTTTGCAGACAAGCAAAAGCTGAGAGGATTAATTGCCAGCAGATATGCCCTGTAAGGAGTATTAAAAAGAAGATCTTCAGAGATATGGAAAATTCTATAGATTAGACACTTGGATTTACATACAAAAAGAAAAGCACTGGAAAAGGAATAAATGAAGGCAAAATTAAATAACAAATTATTGCTTCTACTGTTAAATGATCTAATAGGAAAAAATGTTGGGTTATTAATTAACACATCCGTCACCTCACATATTTATATTTTTGTGTGTGTGAGAAAATTTGAGTTCTACTCTCTACCAAAGAATCCTTGTTTAAAGTAATAATATTATTAATGTATTTTATTACTATAGCATAAATATAAGTGAAATGAATGACAACAACTTTATATGGGATAAGAATTCTCTATTCCAAAGTACCAGCACTACCCATGATCAGTATAGTATTATATGAGAGTACATTTAGATTGGCTACAAATGTATATTTCAAACTCCAGGGAATCCACTACAAAAGTTGCATAAAATCAGCACAACTGATATGCTAGAGGGGAGAGAAAATGAAAAATATATATAAATTTCTCAGTTAAAAGCAGAAAAGAGAAAAAAAAGGAAAAGGAAAATAAAGGAACAAGTGCAATGAAGAAAAACAGTTACAAATATGGTAGCTTTAAATCCAACAATATCAATAACCACTTTCATTGTGAGTGGTCTAAATCCACCAATTAAAAAAATGGAAACTATCAGAGTGGACTAAAAAAACAAGACTCAACTACATATTGTCTATAAGAGACTCACTTTAAATATAAAGACACAGATTACTATCTAAGAAAAAGAAAGCTAGAATGGTACAGAAGAGAAGTCAGACAAAGCAAACTTCAGAAAAAGGGGAATTATCAGGGATAAGGATGGGTATTACAAATTGATAAAGGAGTTAGGTGCCTAGGAAGATATAACAATCCTTAATGTGTATGCATGTAACAAAATAGCTTCAAATTGCTTGAGGCAAAAATTTGTATTGCTGAAAAGAAAAAAAAATAAACCTACCACTTTATCTGGATATATCTATACTTCTGTTTCAGTAATTGATAAATCAAGTAGGAAGAAAATCAGTAAGGGTATAGTTTATCTAAAGAGCTTAATTGATGTATCTAATTGACACTTATAGAATACTCCATATGACAACAATGAAACATTCTTTTTAAACTCACATAGAATGTTCACCAATGGAGAGTACCTAGTGTTCTGTAAAACACACTTTAATCTTAAAAAGAATAGGTTATACAAAGTATGTTCTCATACTATGATGGAAATAGAATTCAATAACAGAAAGACAGCTGGGAAGTCTCCAAATATTTGAAGATTGACCAACACTCTTCTAAACAACACACATGGGTAAAGGAGTCTTTAGAAAAATTAGAAGATATTTTTAACTAAATGAAATGAAGATACAACTTACTAACATTTATGGAATTCAGAGAGAGTAGTGCTTAGAGGGAAATTTACAATAATAAATGCACATATCAGAAAGGAAGAAAGACTTCAATTCTCTAATCTTTTTTATTTTATTTAGTTATTTTTTTTAAAATTTATTTATTTATTATTATTTTTTGGCTGTGCTGGGTCTTCATTGTGGTGCCTGGGCTTCTCATTGCAGTGACTTCTCTTGCTGCGGAGCATGGGTTCTAGGTGTGCAGGCTTCCGTAGTTGTGGCACACGGGCTCAGTAGTTGTGGCACATGGGCTTAGATGCTCTGTGGCATGTGGGATCTTCCCTGACCAGAGTTCGAACTCTTGTCCTCTACATTGGCAGACAGATTCCTAACCACTGTGCCACCAGGGAAGTCCCTCTTTTTTTTTAAGTTTCCTCCATGTATTTTTGTGCTTCTCAAGGTTTTTTTTTTTTTTTTTGGAAGTATTGATGTGTTTAAACTCTGTACGTTCTCCACAGATCAGATTAAGGAGTTTGTAGGTGAAGTTTACCTGTGCATAGTGGGAAGAGTCATGGATGGGGTAAAGGAGACGAAGAAGAAAAACAAAAGTCACAGGGAAATAGAAAAAACAATACATCACAGGGGCTTCCCTGGTGGCACAGTGGTTGAAAGTCCGCCTGCTGATGCAGGGGACACGGGTTCGTGCCCCGGTCCGGGAAGATCCCACATGCCGCGAAGCAGCTAGGCCCATGAGCCATGGCCACTGAGCCTGTGCATCCGGAGCCTGTGCTCCGCAATGGGAAAGGCCACAACAGTGAGAGGCCCATATACCGCAAAACAAAACAAAACAAAACAAAACAAAAATCACAGGTTAACAGAACCTTCAGAATTAAAAAAAAAAAAAAAAGGAAAATAAGCAGCTGTGAGCATCAATATCAACTATACAAGCATCACAAAGACACATGTAAAGGAAACAAAATCTTCAAACCTTTCCATGGGGTCTACAGATCATTTTGTGCACAGCTTGGAGCATCCACCTTCCAGAGAAAAGCAAACCTCCCTCATCCTCCCCAGGATGCGCCACCTCCTCCTTCTGTCTTCTCTCAGTGAATGGAAGGGACAGTGGAGACCAGTGCCTTCAGAGGAGGTGGGAAATGCCCAAAGAGGAAAACAGCACATCTGGACATTACTCGGGAGGGAAGTGAGCAGTCAAAAGCTACAGTGAGTCAATGGCGGACAGTGGAAGAACATCATGTACAAATTACAGGTCAGTTTCTGTGGAAGAACTGGATTCAGAAGAAACGCAGTAGTGTCCCTATTCTGTACACACAAGGCTCACTGAAAGATGCTGGAACTCAAATGCTTGTTTTGAGTGTCTCTTTGGTGACAGGACTTGTGTAGAGACACCCAGGTTCCCAGTGGTGGGAGCACCAGACTTCCAAGAAACTGGTCCTTCAAAGGAATCTTCAGAGGGGGATCATGATGTATTTTAAGGATCAACTGCGGCTCCTATTTCAGTTAGTTTCTCAGCAACTTTCTGAAAGCTCATTTAAAGTGAATACTGCATTTTCTTTTTTTTAAAACAAAAACCAGGACAGTGAGCCGTAAAGAGCTGATTGACACAATGCAGCTGGAACAAACGGCCTGCATGTAGCATATAGAGTCTATCATTGAAAATCAACATTTTCCATTTCTACAGAGAACATGTGTGAGACAACACAATAGAAGTGGGATTCCTGACTAATTTTAAAAAGAAAACTACATCAATCAAATATCTGTAATAGGCATTTTTTCACTTCATTTAAGGTTTATATGTCATATATTGTTATATTAACATTTTTCACCCATTTAAAAAGAATGGAAATTGTGATTCTACAGTAGTACTTTATAGTTTTAATGATCCAGGAGGTCTGAGTGTAAGATGAAATCCTCTGGAAGTAACTGCCTGTCAGTCGTCGATCCAAACCTCTGGACGTCTGCTGCCCGCCTCACCCCCCACTCCAGCCAGGTGTCGCGCTTCACATGCTTAAATCTGCACTGGCTCCAGGTATTTGTAGATTGGGTTTTCGTAACCATGATTCTGCATCTTGTTCAGCTGACGCTCTCCTGAGGTGAACATTGGGTCAACCTCCACGATCCCATGGCTGATGGTGCTGTACTGCCTGTTCCTCAGCATCACGAAGCTGATGACGATGACTGTAGAAATGGCCACTGCAAAGGCCAGCAGACCCATGAGGGTGCTGCTGTTCAGACTGAAGTCCTCTCGCAGGGGCCCCACGGATTCCGGCCCCCGCCTAGAGACCTCTGACTCTCTCGGCATTGAGAATCATTTCCTTCATATCCAGGGTCTCATCAATGACCATATTTTCATCCACTTTCTTCTTACTTAATAAATCTCTCCTTGGCCCCAGATTCCACCTTAGGAATCTGGAGAAAGAAGAATGATTTAAGAAGCATAGGAAAAGAAATAATACAAAGTAGAGCAAAAAGCAGTGTAATTGAAATCAGGAAAACAATACTGGAAATTAATGAAACCAACCTGCTTCTTTGGAAAGATAAAATATTTAGTAAATCTCTAACCAGGCTAATAAAATTAGACAGAAAAATCACAGATTTGTAATGGAAGAAATGAAAGAGGTATTGTCCCTACTGATGTCATGGGCACAAAGGATAATAAAGTAATATTTGGAACTATTCTAGGCCCACAAATTTGATAATATATATGAAATGGATGAATTCTTTGTAAGGCATAGCTACCAAAACTCAAACAAGGAGACATAATTTTAGTAGTCCCATAATTATATTAAAGATATTGAATCAATAATCAGTAACCATCCAAACAAGAAAGCACCATGCCCAGACTGTTTCACTAGTTAATTCTAACAAATATTTAGGGAAGAAATAATACCAATTATTAATAATATTTCCCAGAAATTAGGAGCAGAAGGAAAGCTTCTTAAGTCATTTTATGAGGTCAGCATTACCTTAACACCAAAACCAGACAAAGATATTACAAGACAAGGAAATTATACACCATTATCTCTCAAGAATCTAAATGAAAAAAAAATCCTCAAAAATATCGCAAATTGAATTTAATAATTCATTTAAAATTATATAACACAACTAAATTGGATTTATTCTAGGCATGGACACTATTTGAATATGAAATAGTATTATACACCTTATCAACAGGCAAAAGCAGAAAAATCATATGATCATATAGATTAATACAAAAAAACCTCTGGTAATGGATTAGACTTGGAGATATCAGATGTATCTATATATATCTATATGTAACCATCTGTATAAATACTCCTATCTATAAATACAGGTGGTTACATATAGATACATTTATAGAAATGTTTATAAATGTAGGTTTGTATACACATGTATACTTTTCTTCCTCTGTCAGATGGAAGGTCCTCGGTGCAACAGCACTTTGGTATCAATCAGCAAACCTAGGGTTCAGATCTTGGTTTCTAATACCATTTTCCAATAAAAGGAACCAGGGCTCCTTAGAGAAATGGTTTATTCTAGGAATAGGGCAATAAATGTACTATAACATCTTGTAGTACTAGGAAGTAAGGAAGTGCTATTAAAAAAAAAAGAAGAAGAAGATAGCATTATGTCTAAGGGATACAGGGCCAAATTGAAAGAGCTCCTAATAGGCACAGCAGGAAAAATTTGAGAAATAAATAAAATGGTAGTATTTGATTATAACTCAAAGTAAAAAATAAATACCCACAATCCATAGTTATAACATAAATGACTGAATGAATAAAGTATTAATAGGAGAGAAGATATAAATCTCCCTTGCAGAAGAATTCCAAATAATTTATGGAGATACTATGACCTTAATGAAGGGAACATAAATCCTCACTCCTTAAGTGTGGGCTCTTCATAGTGACTTCTTTCCAAAGGTAAAGGTATGGAATGGTAAAAAAAAAAAAAAAAAAAAAAAAAGAGTTTACAGTGGAAAAATCTGATAAACACTACACCAGCCATGTGATTAAGAGCAATATCGACAGTGATAACTAATGTTGATAGTATGTACTTTGCTATTATGTGATGAAAATGGCACTTGACATCTATGTCCTTTCTTTGAATAAAACACATAATCTCAGTCTAGTTATGTATGAGAAAAACAGAAAAATGTTAAATGAATGTCATCCTAAGAAATACCTGGCCAATATGTTTCAAAACTATCAAAATCTTGAAAATGTAGAAATTCTGAGAAATTGTCCACAGCCAAGAGGATCTTAAGAAACCATGTAAGTAAATGGAATGTGGTATCCTGGATGGGATCCTGGGAAAGGAAAAGATATTAGGTAAAAACTAAGATACTCTGAAAAGAAGTATGGACTTTAGATATTAATATATCAATTTTGGGTGATTAATTGTAAAAAATATATTTTACCAGTGTATTATATCTATAATTCTTCCTGCTGTTACAGTTGTTTCACCCCTTTGTTTCTGTAGGATTTTTCTGGCCCTAAGGAAGTTGTAATACGTGTTTGTTGTTTTATTAACTATTATAAAGTGATATCTATTGTTCATCAAGCCCTAGATAGGACACACAAGATTATCTACCTGTTACAGTTTATGATTATGTTCAGCATACGACATAAGGAGAGAAGCAATGTGCTATTATTCATTACTTCTTTCAAGTTTACCTACATTACAGTAAACAGCCCACATACAAGGACAAACTCAGCTGGGCACTTTTAAGATAACTTCATATATCTTTGCTCCTGTCTTTATGTGTCTGAAAACAGTCTGTTCCTGATTACTATGTCTTACCTACAGATGTGTCTCAAGAGTCTCCCAACATAATGTGACTGAAGTTTTCTCATGTCACAGACTGTTATTGTCATCTTTCTAAATTAGTTCAAATCTCCCTAGAAATGGAACCATTCACCAGAAGCCATGTTAGCAATGAATTAATGAAACTGCCTGTCTCCTTCTCAGCTGGCCTTTCTCCAGTGCCCAGTCTCCCCAGCCACAAGCCGTTTTTCAGAATACCTTCCTGTGTATGCTCAATTTTGCACTCAATAGTTTCACTGCTGGAACTTGAGTCTATGACCTTAATACACTCAGATATTCAAAACAGTGAAATTGTTGTAGCAACACCAGTCAGAGACATATTATAATTAGGCATAGTTCACAAATCTTGCATCACTGCTCCATCACCTTCCTACTGAAGGTTGAAAGTTCACCTTATAGTGTCACTTTATGTGAATAAGCAAAGATCCTCTGTCTTCTAAATATGGGCCTTTATGTGGTAGGAAGGTCAGAGATTTATCTCAAGCTTCTGAGATTTGGAGGGCTTTAGTAGAATAGGAAACTACCCCATTTTTCTTATTTATGAGTGTCTTTGAACCTAAGAAATGTCTCATTTGTATACATCTAGATAATCTATCTATATATTTAAGGAGTTTCCAAAGCAAGGCAGGGGAATGTAACCTTGAAAATAATATAAAATAGCTGTATTGCAAAATGTTGTAAATATTAGTTGAACACAATGAGACATTTGCTAGGGGCCGAGGAACCAGAAAATTGCAAGCATTTAAGAGAAATATCTCTTACTTTAAATTCACTTGCAGTTCCTGGTAACTGAAAGCTGCTAAAGGAAAAGAGAAAACAGTAACAGCAGCAACAAAATCCCTCATAAGATTAATAGCCACCCACTGATTGTAAATATGAAGAGGACCTCTCCAAACACAAAGCTGAAATGTAGAGGAATCCACCTTTATTAAAATCCCTGACCTCCTGCCCATTAATAGATAAGCTCCTGAATACACATACAGCAACATTTTGCAATGTTGTTTTGTAAAACTTGATTTTCACTTCCTGTAATCAAATCTTTGTCCTAGCCCCCAAAATGTTTTCATTGTATTATTCCTAATCTTGATTTCCTTCAGTCAGAATTATGTTATTATTCAAAAAATATTGTAAATATTTGACAAAAGATTGAGTATCCTTGCCAATCTGGCCCCAGAAATACTTGTTACACATTTCCCTTCCTTCCTGGAGGAGCCTGATTTTTCAGGTGTTAAAAAATAAAATATTTTACAATGACATGGAGCAGAAGTCAGAGTTTGTTTTTGAGATTACCTTGCAACTGCAGTTGCATTCATAAAGGAACCTAGTAGAGTGTGCAGAAAAGATGGAGGAGAATGTCATACAATAAATTTGGAAGTTAAGTACTCTTGGCACCTATTTTCAGAGACATACATTTGAAGTTAATGTTTACTCTTGTGCATATATAGACCATGTTTTGCTAAGACATAGTATATATGTTGAGGAGGAAAACAGCAGAACTGAGTTGGTTTTTCAGGAGAAACCAAACCTGCTGACACCTTGATCTGGCACTTCTAGCCTCCAGAACTGTGGGAAGAATAATCTCTGCTGTTTAAGCCATCCAACCTGTGGTATTTTGTTATAGAATCCTTAACAAACTAACATAATACCTAAATTAGAGTTACCAGAAAAAATACAGACTGTCCAACTAAATTTGCATATTACACAATGCTTTTTGTTTGTTTGTTTCTTTGTTTTAAGTATGAGAATGTCCCATGCAATATTTAGGACAATCTTATACAACAACCACAACAACAACAAAAACTGTTTATATTAAATTAAAATTTAAATGGGTATCCTATATTTTATTTGTTAAATCTGGCAACCAAAATCTATGGAAAACGCTTCACAGAGGAGGTACAATTTGAACTAGAAAACAAAAGATAAAAAAATTATTTTGGTGGGAGTGGAAGTGCATTGAGGTCAGAGAAATCAATGTGAGAAGACCCCAGTGGAAATTTTCAACAATTTTCCCCACTGTTTATACTGTAGCAAATATTTCAGCCCATAATCATTTTAAGTATATAGAAATGACAATTTAATTAGATACGGAAGATCTAACTGCCATCTATCACTCAATGGCTTCTAAACCTGGGAGCTTTAAAAAATACATCAGTTGGGCTTCCCTAGTGGTGCAGTGGTTGAGAATCCGCCTGCTGATGCAGGGGACACGGGTACGTGCCCCTGTCCGGGAAGATCTCACATGCCGCAGAGCGGCTGGGCCCGTGAGCCATGGCTGCTTAGCCTGCACATCCGGAGCCTGTGCTCCGCAATGGGAGAGGCCACAACAGTGAGAGCCCTGCATACCGCAAAAACAACAAAACAAAAACCAAAAAAACCCCCTTAAATTTTGGGGTACTTACCCAGAGTGATGGATCACTAATTTAATGTGACTAAAAACAGCTAATTAGCTCAATTTAAACACACCTCACACCCATAAACCAAACTGAACATGTTGAGATCTGTTCCCTGGACAGTTTCTCTACAACTGAACCTGAAACCTTAATAAACCCTCTGCTGAAGAGAATGCCATGTTATAGTTGCCCTCTAGGAACCATCTCTACATCTCTATTTTTTATAAAACTCTAACATTTTAAAGAAATTCTTTAACATTTTCTTAACAGTCTGAATTTACATGTGTGTGTGTATAAATATAATCACATGTGTTATCCCTTAACCAAATCTTAGAAAGATCTCATAATGCCATATCCATTTTGTTAGGTAAAAATAAATAAACAAAGCATGAGTTTTACTTACAAATTTAAAACTATTGTTCCTTGATAGTGGAGGAACCCTTTAATCTTGATAATTAAAGCCACATGCTATGGACACAGGATACTATTCAAAATAAATGTTAGGCAAAATTGCATAATTTACTGAGTCTGAAAGACTATTTTATAATATATATTAAAATTCAGGGGAGGTCAGTAGTAGAAAGGAAAATATAACTGGTCCTGTTGAAAGATAAAGAAATTGGCCAACAGTAATGAACATCTATGTCTATTTTTCAAAGACACTGGGGTGATAGAGGGGAATATTACAGTTCAAAATCATGGAAGATAGGTAACAGGAGGAGTGACAAGATGAGACCAGGATGAAAGGAATTAGGAGAGAATTCAAGTTGAGTATAAGAGTTAAAGGAATCTACATAGTCAGACATGTACATAAAGACTGGACACATCAGGGCCATTCACAGTGGCCTGGTGCTATCAATTAGAAGTCTCCCTTTCTTTGGCAATTAACTAAATTTATTATCTTTGAAGTAGACCTCTTGACCTAAATGTGGCTGCTGGGGCTTCCAATCTCAGTGGCATTCTCCTTTGGTCATAAGAATAAATTTGAGAAACAGGCAAGCCAATCAGAATAGCCCATCTGTGTGGTCACACAGTTTGGCTCAGGGAAGGCAAAGGATATACACCAGGTCAATTAAACATCTCCTGGGAATTTTTAATATGGTCCCTCCAAGAGAGAAGGTATTTTTCCCTTGAATACAAAGCTGTAAAGCTGTGAACTCAGAGCTGTCAGTGACTATGTTCCCAGCCATGTGCAGAGCCCCGAAAAACTGAGGCCAACATGCAATCAGAATATAGGCAGACAAGGACATATAGTCTATATCAGGTATCTCTTTCTCCCTCTCTCTGTCTCTTCTTGCGTGTGCATGCACACAAATACACACCACACACACACGCACAAACACAATTGGTGAATCTTATTTGGTTGATCTTCTTGTGGGCTCTCCATTCTGTGTGTGTGTGTGTGTGTGTGTGTGTGTGTGTGTGCATATGTGGTTTGGTTAAATGGGCCAACTAATTTTCCTTTTTGCTTGAATGGGTTTGTGTTTGATTCGCTCACTGACAACCAAGAAAAATCTTGACTGATTCTGAGCGCTAGCTTTACTTTTATGTGGCCATGAATTATTTGAACTTTGCCACATGCCGTTCTAGTTGACCTACAGTTATTACAAGGAAGAAGTTTAACTTGATAGCTATCATTCTGTATTTGGAATCATTTTCCCTTGTGCTTCTACCTTTAGCTCCAGTAAAACAGATCAGGTTGCAGGGTTCAGAAGAGGAATGGGTATTCAATGAACTGCAGATTGTTCTTTTTAAAACATTACCATGCACCACTGGGCCTGTCTGTTTGTGGTCTCTTAAGGATGTTTGGAATGTTACCATATTTGGATCATTGCTCAGGCTTCAGTTACTACCCTGAAATTTACTCTTTCTTCCTCTCCTCCTGATTGAATTTTTTCTAGCTTTCAATACATTTCCTAAGGCTTCCCAGAACAAGGAATTCTTTTCACTCAAGCCATATCTGGCTGCTTACCTTTGAAGGATATTGTACAAGGAAATATAAAGATGTGTAAGGATACATCTTATTCAATTAAGTTAAATATGCACCATTTTTCATAAACCAAGGAAAGCATAAATTGTCTTTTAGAACTAGCGTATAGTTTTGCTTTTTGTTTTCTTTTTTCCCATAGAGATTATTGTACATCTGAATTTTAAGTGAAGATTTCTTGGAGGAGGAATATTCATATAGACCATAAAAGGTAGCAGTACAACAGGATTAGAAGCTCTAACATCCTAATTTTCTTTTGGAAAGACAGAAGACACTGAAGTAGAAGATGAGATGGAATAGAGAAAACTATACATTTATTTATAACCATTCCCTAGCTTCTACTTGGCTTATAGAATTCCATACCTCTTTTTGTCTTCACTCTTTAGGAGCTTGACCCTTGACTGAAACATGGCCTTTTTATTTTTAATTTAATTTAATTTAATTTTTTAAAGGGTTTCTGCCTTTTGGGAATGCAATTAGACTTTCCAGGACATCTGTATGTCAAGAAGGATAATAGTATTTCCAGTGCACATTCACTGAACAGGAATCTTAATCTAAGGCAGGACTTTAACGGTTCCATGGAAACAACAGAAAGTCATGGTCATCTTGGCCTGGTCATTTAAGAGAACTGGCCATCCAGCTGTAGTTAGAAGCAGCTTCTCACATGGAAGTCAGTAATTATCCTCTTAGCCTGAGTGACAGATCATGGGCCTAGGCATTCTCTTAGGCTCAGGATCTTGGCTTCCACATCTGTGAAGATATTTCTTATCAGGCTTCCTTGTATATTCATGGTACAACAGGCTTCAATGATATCGAGAGGATCAGACCCCTTTTATCTCTGTCAGGACTTGCTCCTCTCTTATTCCATGCATCTTGGTTTTGTTTTGTTTTTGTTTTTTTTTTTTTGCGGTACACTGGCCTCTCACTGCTGTGACCTCCCCCGTTACAGAAAACATGCTCTGGATGCACAGGCCCAGCAGCCATGGCTCACGGGCCCAGCCGCTCTGCAGCATGTGGGATCCTCCCAGACCGGGGCACGAACACGCGTCCCCTGCATCGGCAGGCGGACTCTCAACCACTGTGCCACCAGGGAAGCCCTTCCATGCATCTTTAATCTCTTTCCACCAAACTCCAGTTAAGTCTAACAAGTGGAGTAGAGTCAAACAAATAGAATACACATATTCTATTGTTTGAGTTACACACACACACACACACACACACACACACACACACACACACATTTTTAGGCTCTCACTTAGCTCTGGGGGAATAATGTAGTACAGAAAATACTTTAAACTTTAGAAAATCAAAACAAAGAAACATTGCTTATAACTAAGCAACCAAAACCCTTTCTCACCTGGCTGGTTTCTGGAGTATTATTTTCACATGGGCCTTTCTCACTAAACTCTAAGATCCTTGAGGCCAGGGACTTTGTTTTATTTACATAGTCATTCTAAACAGCCCTGTAATATATGCTTGTTAACTGAATGAATAAATTAACCAATTATTGGATTAATTGGCTGAGAAAATATTACTGACATAGTCCAAAGCTACAGAGTCCTATGGTTGAAAGAAGAGGGAAGATTTTAATTGATGAGGACCCCCTGGATTCTTGAAGGCATAAATCATCATTGAGGGAAATTTTGTGCTATTTCAATGGAAAGAATTCATTAGAGTCACAGCTGCCAGAACAGCCCAAAAGTTTCCCTGAATCTCCGGTTCTGTTGTGATCCAAGGCCTGAAGGATTTTTTCCCACATGGTCTCCACAAACACTTATCCCCATGCACCCCTTTGCAGACCCCTAATCTCAGAGCATTTTTCATCTTGGCAGTTCTTGTGCTAAGTCTTAACTTCAAGGCTTTTGCTGCTGAGTTGGACCTTTGTTGACATTATCCAGACTGCCCCCATAGGAAGGAGACACTCTTATCTTTCTTGTATCACAAGCCTGACCATACACTGCTAAGACCTTAGCTGTAAGTTTGACCACCACAATTTGTGACAATTACATATAACATAACAGGAAGTCCTACAAACACACACACACAAACATACACACTCACTATATTTCATCAACATTACGAATTTATATTTTTGTGGGTTGCATGAAAGCTAAATAAATTTGAGTTTTAAATATTTTTCCATACTTTTAAAGAAGCTCCAGTACAAAGTTATCCATAAAATAGCATATGAGTTCCATCTGATAGTCTAAATTCTGGTAGAAGCCTCTTGACATCCAAAGACTAAAGTGTCTTGGGAAGTTGATATTTACAGGCAGCATCACAGGGCCACACAGCTTCTCATAACCCACAAGACTCGTGTTTGACAGCTTTATGATAGAGGTAATTTTGAGGCACATAGAACACTGGTGCTTTATTTGCATTTCTGTTTTTTGGTTAAACGTATAGTCCATTTTTTCCCCCAATAACTGAAATCCTACCAATGGAAGTAAAAAGAAAAATATCTGAAACATTAACCAAAACCTCATGATATGTTTGGTGTCTAAGTGCTACCCCTCCATGAAGTATTGATTAGGCATACCAACCCCTTTAGCCTAACGGAAACATGATATATTCCTGAGATTTGTCAGTTTCTACCCCTGAATTGTTTTGCCTGCTGTGTGAGAGATTATGTTCTGTTCTGCTACATACTAACATAATAAATTTTTGTTTAAAAGCTACATCCACTATGTGTCTTCTGAAGACAATAGAGATTTAAGCATTTAACTTGAAGTAGCTACATTTAAGTAGCAACCTTGCAATAGATGGGTGAATGAGATTAAGCAAAGCTAAATTGGTAAATTCCCAGGGAATGATGAATTTATCTGAACTTGTTCCCCATCCAGCAGCTGGCATGTGTGTTGTGATATGTATTGTAAGAAGCACACTGATTTTTAAAAAACAGTTACAATGTAAAAAAAAAGCAGAAATGTGTGCCATAGAATCAAAGAAATGACAGGTTAAAGAAATGTTCACATTATTAATATTAACCAAAGTATCCCCAAATCCTCCTAGTCTATAACAATCAATTGTGGAATTTTAGCATGTATAACTAGGGAATATCTATGGGATTAGGTTGGTCAGCAAAAGCAAAGGCATAGGTGAGAAAGTGACCTCCATGCAGAGATTCATGAGCTGAGTAGGAGTCAAACAGGGTATATTCTAGGCAGAGGATCATCAGGGATAAATGCTGTGGGCTGGAAATGAATGTGGTATTTTCCAGAAGGGAAAGAAAGATCCTGTGGCTAAGATTTCCTGGAGCAAAGATGAGAGTGACAGTAATTTAGATCATAAAGAAGGAATTGTGGCCTTGAAGGTCATATTCTACATATTCTAATTTCCATAAGGAATCATTGGACATATTCAATTTGATCAGATTTATTAAAAGAAATAATTATCCTCCAAGAAAGTTGTTAAGGCCAACGTCAACATTGTGTGTGTGTGTGTGTGTGTGTGTGTGTGTGTGTGTTTTCTCTTCTCTGCTTCAGTACTCAAGTTCCAGGAAGGTTACTTTTGTGAATGAGACCCGGAAGACACAAAAGGATGATATAAAATAAGCTTACCTTGTGAACCCAGGTTAATCCATGTAATCTTTGACAAGAAGCTTCTTAAGTGAATGCATACTCATGTTTCATTTGGTTTCAGACCTTTCCTTTGAAATCATGATTATGTTATTGCTAAGTCTGAGCATGCCCTTGAATATTCTAAAGGAAAGCAACATGGAGAAACACAATATCTTATCTTGTGTGTCATCTGTACTTGAGGAGTAAAGAACTAGTATAAATGCTGGATGAATTATTTCAGAAAGGCCTCAAATGATACAATCTGGAATAACATGACTTGGGTTGGGGGACACTGCACAGCTTAATCAATCAATCCCAGTGTCAAAATTCAGCTGAACTGCCAGTTTTTGGGATTCACATTGCCAACTGCTGGGAGAATACATGAGGACTTACTGGCTATGGTATGTCAAGGCTAATTGTGTACTTACTCTGAAAAAAACATGTGCTATGGTGGCCTTTATGCCTCCAAACATCTGATGGCAAAGATGAGGTGTCAATGTGCAGTGCTCAGCCCCCAGGGATATACCTGTGAACTCAGTGCCTTAGTTTTTCTGGTCCTATAAAATTCCAAGCCAAGGACCCCATCCATACCTTGAAACCTAAGTTTTTATTAAAATTTACTTCTTCCCTAACATTATGGCATAAAGCTGACTACTTAGTAGTCATTAGCCTTTACTAACATTGTGTTTAAAGAAAATTCATCTTGAGTGAAGAGGTAAAGAAATATAAATACCTACACACAATTTAGTGTTTTCTGATTAAACTTAAATGGCTTTTTATACATTTTCAACTTAACCTTGATTTTCTTTCCAATGTTAAGGAGAAAAACACCTTCAACTACTTTTTCATGAAGACAATGATTCAGGATCTCTTGGTATATGCTGCTGTAAGAAGAACATGAAGAGAGTTAAACAGGCACTCACACTGACCTTGAGTAGTTTATGATCTAAGTAGAACATTATGATGCAGAAATATATCTTCTGGGAATGCATTAGAGACCTTACACTACTTATGTGTTTAAATTATGTGCAAGCAAAAAGGTAAGGAAATTTAATTCGGTGATGAAGAAGAGAAGAACTTCAGTGTGAGTTAAAGTATCGAAGATTAGCAATGAATCTGGGAAGACTATTTGAAGGATAATCTGTTTTAGATGTGTCTTTCTAGCAAGAAAATAATTTCAGTGAATTGAGTCTAGAAATTGCAAGCATGAGCATTTATCTTAGGAGAAGTCTTGGTGGCAGACAGCAGATATGTGAATGGTGTTGGCCATGAATATATTTGTCTAGAAAACATGTTACATTGGATGATACAGTATAAATGTTGTAGCTGTTAATAAAAATAAATAGTGGGATGGAACTGTATCTGTTTGGTTCATCTATGGACATGTTTGGGAGGCTAGACTTGGACTACATGTTAAAGGATATACAGAAAATGGATCAATATTAAAGGTAGGGAGGGGTCATTAAACAAGATAATAAAAGAGCAGATATATTTAGGGAGATTTAGTGAAATGTGTAGATTTGCATCAGGTGATGGAGATCCATAAATGCTACAGAGTAGATCTGCATAACTGTCCCTTTTTAAAGTAAAAGGTCTGGAAACGGGTGTATAAATATGCCATTAGAGCCATTTCCTTTTTCTGGCTGGGAGCCAATTTGCCTGTAAGCACTTTATATCTTCAACTTCCTTTCTGTCCCCAGTGCTCCCTCTTCCGCTCCTCCATATAGTGTGCCTTCTTCAAGATGGAAGTAACACTCCCATGTTCAGAGTTACAGAATATGCTCTCTTTTGTATCTGGTTTCCAGTACACTGTCATACACAGACTCAACTATTGACAGTAATCAACTAATACCCTACAGATTCACCCAAATAAGGCTGGGTGAAAGGGCTGAGGCCAAACCTCTGCTTTCACAATGATTGGTTTAGTTCTAACTAAAGAAAAATGTCTTATCGTTTGTAGCTGGAATTCTTACAGCCTACTCAGATCATCTAAAGCTAAAGAACAAACAGAAAAATGCAATTTCCAAACCTTCATGATTATGAAATTATCTTTCTCTTTTAAAGCTCAACTCAACCCTTCCTCTTGTACAGAGCATCCACTGAATATTTTATCTGACAATTATAAATCCCTCCTCTAAAAACACCTCCTCTGAATTCCTGAGTCTATTCTGCTCAAAATTCTGAATTATATTCTGCTCAATAAATAGTTCCCATGGGCCTTTAGAGAGGTACCTGAGCCTTAATATTTTCTATCTCTTCTTTAACTGAAGTCTGTACATAGCAAAGCTATTTTTCATGTTAATAATCAGTTATACTCATTCAGATATATGAACTGTTTATTCCAGATTTTAGGAATTGAAATCATCTTGGCATGATCCATGAGACACACTAGTCCATGCATAACTTGCAGTGAACATCTTCCTCCAACCCACTGCCATTGGGAAAATGGCACCAAGTTTTCTGCCTTATGAATGAGGATGACAATTTCTGCTCTTTTCCTCTTTCACTAATTTCAGGAAAAATACAGAAATAAAATTCTTTGTACTACCAGGAATCTTACTTAAATCCTCCAAATTATTAACCAAATGCCAAACATGAAAGGTTTAGTTTTGCTTTGAAACTTCAAATCTACCACATTGATGAGTAGTTTGAGCTTGACAAATCATATCCTCCTCCATCTCTCATTCTCAGTAGCTCCTGATCCTGCTGAGGTTGTAGGGAGTATCACAGGAACAGGATTGAGGGAGAAGATAGGGTGAGTGCTATGGCAGAGATTCAAATTCCTCAAATATTCTATAACTTCAGTTTTATCTTAGAAAATAAATGAACAGTTGAACAGGGAAAATGGTTGGTGTACTCCACCAAGAATAAAACTCTTAGTAATATCTTATCAACTTGACCTCTCTTGGGACTATTTTATACCTTTGTGGAACATCTTCAGAAAACGAGTCCCAAAATATTTCTACCTCTAACTATTGTATGTTAGGCTCCTTTCCCTAAACCTGGCATTCAATGTGTCTTTTCTAATGCAAGCTAATAGTACATTTCTATTATTCAAACTTAATGAAAGAGTTAAATGAATGTGTAAGTAGAAATGGAAAAAAATTGGAGAAAATCAAAGTAGAGAAGGGGAGAGGCAGCAAGCACTTTGAAAGGAAGGTCTTGGAGTGTGGAGTTCCAGAGATTGGAGGTTCTGTCCTTTGAAAAGACAACTCCACATACTGAAAGAGGACTTTGGGGGTCCCCAGGACACAAGCCTTCATCTGGTGTCAGGTTCACAGGAGAGTGAGGAATTATTGAATATTTAAAAGATCAGGGACCTTCAAGATGGTGGAGGAGAAAGATGTGGAGATCACCTTCCTCCCCACAAATACATCAGAAATACATCTACATGTGGAACAACTCCTACAGAACACCTACTGAACTCTGGTAGAAGACCTCTGACTTCCCAAAAGGCAGGAAACTCCCCACGTACCTGGGTAGAGCAAAAGAAAAAAAGAAAAACAGAGACAAAAAAATAGGGACAGAACCTGCACCTCTGGGAGGGAGCTTTGAAATAGAACATTTTCTACACACTAGGAAGCCCCTTCACTGGTGGAGACGGGAGGTCGTGGGGGGGAAGCTTCAGAGCCATGGAGGAGAGCACAGCAACAGAGGTGCAGAGGGCAAAGGGGAGAGATTCCCACACAGAGGATAGGTGTTGACCAGCACCCACAGTCTGAGAAGCTTATCTGCTCACCCGCTGGGTTGGGTGGGGGCTGGAAGCTGAGACTCCAGCTTTGGAGGTCAGATCCCATGGAGAGGACTGGGGTTGGCTGCGTGAACACAGCCTGAAGGGGTCTAGTATGTCACAGCTAGATGGGAGGGAGTCCAGGAAAAAGTCTGGAACTGCCTAAGAGGCAAGAGACCATTGTTTTGGTGTGCGTGAGGAGAGTGGATTTATAGCACCACTTAAATGAGCTCCAGAGAGGGGCGCTAATCCCGGTTATCAGTGGAGACACCAGAGACAGGCATGAAATGCTAAGGCTGATGCTGCAGCCACCAAGAAGCTTGTGTGAAAGCACAGGTCACTATCCACACATTCCCTCCCGAGAGCCTGTGCAGTTCACCACTGCCAGGGTCCCGTGATCCAGGGACAGCTTCCCAAGGAGAACACACGAAACACCTCAGGTTGTTGCAACCTCATGCTGGCCTCTGCTGCAGCAGGATCACCCCACATCCCATATCCCCCACTCCCACTGGCCTCAGTGAGTGAGAGACAACTAATCAGCTGCTACTTTAACCCTGCCCTGTCTGAGTGAAGAACAGATGCCCTCAGGTGACCTACTTGCAGAGGCAGGGCCAAATCCAAAGCTGAACCCCAGGAGCTGTGCGAACAAAGAAGAGAAAGGGAAATTACTTCCAGCAGCCTCAGGAACAGTGGATTAAATATCCACAATCAACTTGATGCACCCTATATCACTGGAATACCTGAATAGACAATGAATCATCTCAAAATTGAGGCAGTGGACTTCTTTGGGAGCAACTGTAGACTTAGGGTTTGCTTTCTACATCTAATTTGTTTCTGGTCTTATGTTTATTTAGTTTAGTATTTAGAGTTTCATTGGTAGATTTGTTTATTGATTTGGTTGCTCTCTTACTTTATATATATATATAAAGTATATATATATATATATATATATATATATAGAGAGAGAGAGAGAGAGAGAGAGAGAGAGATTTCCTTTTTCTCTTTTTGTGAGTGTGTATGTATATGCTTCTTTGGGTTATTTTGCCTGTATAGGTTTGCTTTTACCATTTGTCCTAGGGTACTATCTGCCCTTTCTCTTTTTATTTTTAGTACAATTTTAGCACTTGTTATCATTGGTGGATTTGTTTTTTGCTTTCGTTGCTCTCTTTCTTTAAATCCTTCTTTATTATCTTTTTATTACTTTTTATTTTTTTATTTTAAATAATATTTTAAAATTTTTAATTTTAATAACTTTATTTTATTTATTCTTTCTTTCCTTCTTTTTTTTTTCCCCCTATTCTTCTGAGCCATGTGGCTGACAGGGTCTTTGTGCACTATACGGGTGTCAGGCCTGTGCCTCTGAGGTGGGAGAGGCAAGTTCAGGACATTGGTCCACAAGAGACCTCCCAGAGCCACATAACATCAAATGGCGAAGCCTCTCCCAGAGATCTCAATCTCAATGCTAAGGATCAGCTCCACTCAATGACCAGCAAGATACAGTGATGGACATCCTACACCAAACAACTAGCAAGACAGGAACACAAACTCACCCATTAGCAGAGAGGCTGGATAAAATCATAATAAGGTAACAGGAACCTCCAAACACACTACCAGACATGGTCCTGCCCACCAGAAAGACAAGATCCAGCCTCATCCACCAGAACACAGGCATGAGTCCTATCCAACAGGAAGCCTACACAGCCCACTGAACCAAGCTTAGCCCTGGGGGCAGACACCAAAAACAATGGGAACTATGAACCAGCAGCCTGTGAACAGGAGACTCCAGACACAGTGAGTTAAGCAAAATGAGAAGACAAAGAAACACACAACAGATGAAGGAGCAAGGTAAAAACACATCAAACCACAAAAAAAATGAAGAAGAAATAGGCAGTCTACCAGAAAAAAAAAATTGAGAGTAATGATAGTAAAGATGATCCAAAATCTTGGAAATAGAATAGAGAAAATACAAGAAATGTTTAGAAATGACCTAGAAGAAATAAAGAGTACCCAAATAATGATGAACAACACAATGAATGAAATTAAAAATTCTCTAAAAGGAAACAATAGCAGAATAACTGAGTAAGAAGAACAGATAAATGACCTGGGAGAGAAAATAGTGAAAATAACTACCACACAACAGGATAAAGAAAAAAGAATGAAAAGAATTGAGGACAGTTTCAGAGACCTCTGGGACAAAATTAAACTCACCAACATTCGAGTTGTAGGGGTCCCAAAAGAAGAAGGGGAAAAGAGAGGGACTGAGTAAATATTTGAAGAAATTATAGTTGAAAACTTCCCTAAAATGGGAAAGGAAATAGTCAATCAAGCCAAGGAAGTGCAGAGTCCCATACAGGATACATCCAAGAAGAAACACACCAATACACATATTAATCAAACCATAAAGAAATAAATACAAAGAAAAAAATATTAAAAGCAGCAAGGGGAAAACAACAAATAACATATAAGGGAATCCCCATAAAGTTAACAGCTGACTTTCAGCAGAAACACTGCAAGGCAGAAGGGAGAGGAAGGAAATATTTAAAGTGATGAAAAGGAAGAACCTACAACCAAGATTACTCAACCCACCAAGGATCCCTTTCAGATTTGATGGAGAAATAAATCCTTTACAGACAAGTAAAAGCTAAGATAATTCAGCACCACCAAACCAGTTTTACAACAATGCTAAAGGAACTTCTGTAGTCAGGAAACACAAGAGAAAAAAAAGACCTACAATAACAAATCCACAATTAAGAAAATGGTAATAGGAACATACATATTGATAATTTCCTTAAATGTAAATGGATTAAATGCTCCAACCAAAAGA
The DNA here is from genome assembly GCF_008692025.1 of Phocoena sinus. Classification (NCBI taxonomy): domain Eukaryota; kingdom Metazoa; phylum Chordata; class Mammalia; order Artiodactyla; family Phocoenidae; genus Phocoena; species Phocoena sinus. The sequence goes on along the minus strand of NC_045776.1, from coordinate 36,190,802 downwards.
CACAGAGTGGCTTAATGGATACAAAAACAAGACCCATATATATGTTGTCTACAAGAGACCACTTCAGACCTAGAGACACATACAGACTGAAAGTAAGGGGATGGAAAAAGATATTCCATGCAAATGGAAACAAAAAGAAAGCTGGAGTAGCAATTCTCATATCAAAGTGATTTAAAAATAAAGACTATTACAAGAGACAAAGAAAGACACTACATAATGATCAAGGGATCAATCCAGGGAGAAGATATTAGAATGGTAAATATTTACGCACCCAACATAGGACCACCTCAATACATAAGTCAAATGCTAGCCATTAAAGGGGACATCGAAAGTAACACAATCATGGTAGGGAACTTTAACACTCCACTTTCTCCAATGGACAGAGCATCCAAAATGAAAATAAATAAGGAAACACAAGTTTTAAATGATACATTTAACAAAATGGACTTAATTTATATTTATAAGATATTCGATCCAAAGAAAACAGAATATATTTTCTTCTCAACTGCTCATGGAACATTCTCCAGGATAGATCATATCTTGGTTCACAAATCAAGCTTTGGTAAATTTAAGAAAATTGAAATTGTACCAAGTATCTTTTCCAACCACAATGCTATAAGACTAGATATCAATTACAAGAAATAATCTGTAAAAAAATACAAACACATGGAGGCTAAACAATAAGCTACTAAATTTCCAAGACATCACTAAAGAAATCAAAGAGGAAATCAAAAAATACCTAGAAACAAATGACAATGAAAACACGATGACCCAAAACTTATGGGATGCAGCAAAAGTAATTTTAAGAGGGAAGTTTATAGCAATTCAATCTCACCTCAAGGAAGAAGAAAAATTTAAAATAAACAACCTAACCTTACACCTAACACAATTAGAGAAAGAAGAACAAAAAATAATCCAAAGTTAGCAGAAGGAAAGAAATCATAAAGATCAGATCAGAAATAAATGAAAAAGAAATGAAGGAAACAATAGCAAAGATCAATAAAATTAAAAACTTGTTCTTTAAGAAGATAAAATTGATAAAACATTTGCCATATTCATCAAGAAAAAAGGGAGAAGACTCAAACCAATAGAATTAGAAATGAAAAAGAAGTAACAACTGACATAACAGGAATACAAATGATCATGAGACATTACTGCAAGCAACTATATGCCAATAGAATAGACAACCTGGAAGAAATGGACAAATTCTTAGGAAAGCACAACCTTCTGAGACTGAACCGGGAAGAAATAGGAAATATAAACAGACCAGTCACAAGCACTGAAACTGAGGCTGTGATTAAAAATCTTCCAATAAACAAAAGCCCAGGACCAGATGGCTTCAGAAGCAAAATCTACCAAACATTAGAGAAGAGCTAACACCTATCTTTCTCAAATTCTTTGAAAACACAGCAGAGAAAGGAACCCTCCCAAACTCATTCTATAAGGCCACCATCACACTGATACCAAAACCAGACAAAGATGTCACAAAGAAAGAAACCTACAGGCCAATAACACTGATGAACATTGATGTAAAACTTCTCAACAAAATACTAGCAAACAGAATCCAACACTACATTTAATCCAACACTATACTATGATCAAGTGAGGTTTATCTCAGTAATGAGAGGATTCTTCAATATAAGCAAATCAATCAATGTGATAAGCCATATTAACAAATTAAAGGAGAAAAATCATATGATCATCTCAATAGATGCAGAAAAAGCTTTCGACAAAATTCAACACCAATTTACGATAAAAATCCTCCAGAAGGTAGGCATAGAGGGAACTTACCTGAACATAATAAAAACCATATATGACAAACCCACAGCCAACATCATTTTCAATGGTGAAAAACTGAAACCACTTCCTCTAAAATTGGGAACAAGACAAGGTTTTCCACTCACACCACTATTATTTAACATAGTTTTAGAAGGTTTAGTGACAGCAATCAGAGAAGAAAAAGAAATAAAAGGAATCCAAATCAGAAAAGAAGAAGTAAATCTGTCACTGTTTGCAGATGACATGATAGTATACATAGAGAATCCTAAAGATGCTACCAGAAAACTACTAGAGCTAATCAATGAATTTGGTAGAGTAGCGGTATACAAAATTAATGGACAGAAATCCCTTGCATTCCTATACACTAATGTTGAAAAATTTGAATGAGAGATTAAAGAAACACTGCCATTTACCATTGCAACAAAATAATAAAATACCTAGGACTAAACCTACCTAGGGAGACAAAAGACCTGTATGCAGAAAACTATGACAGTGATGAAAGAAATTAAAGATGATACAAACAGATGGAGAGATAGACCATGTTCTTGGATTGGAAGAATCAACAAAAAAATAAACAACCCAATCTAAAAATGTTCAGAAGAACTAAATAGACATTTCTCCAAAGAAGACATACAGATTGCCAACAAACACATGAAAGGATGCTCAATATCACTAATCATTAGAGAAATACGAAACAAAACTACAATGAGGTATCACCTCACACCAGTCAGGATTGCCATCATCAAAAAATCTACAAACAATAAATGCTGGTGAGGGTGTCGAGAAAAGGGAACTGTTCTGCACTGTTGGTGGAAATGTAAATTGATATAGCCACTATGGAGAACAGTATGGAGGTTCCTTAAAAAACTAAAAATAGAACTACCATATGATCCAGCATATACCCATATGCCCACTACTGGGCATATACCATGAAAAAAACATAATTCAAAAAGTCATGTACCACAGTGTTCATTGCAGTTCTATTTACAAAAGCCAGGACACAGAAGCAACCTCAGTGTCCATGGACAGATGAATGGTTAAAGAAGATGTGGCACATATACACAATGGAATACTACTCAGCTAGAATAAGAAATGAAATTGAGTTTTTTGTAGTGAGGTGGATGGACCTAGAGTCTGTCATACAGAGTGAAGTAAGTCAGAAAGAGAAAAACAAATACCACATGCTAACCTATATATTTGGAATCTAAAAAAAAAAAAAAGGTTCTGAAGAACCTAGGGGCAGGACAGGAATAAAGAGCCAGACATAGAGAATGGAGTTGAGGACACAGGGAGTGGGAAGGGTAAGCTGGGATGAAGTGAGAGAGTGGCATGGGCATATATACACTTCCAAATGTAAAATAAATAGCTAGTGGCAACCAGCCACATAGCACAGGGATATCAGCTCGGTGATTTTTGACCACCTAGAGGGGTGTGATAGGGTGGGTGGGAGGGAGATTCAAGAGGGAGGATAAATGGTTATATATGTATATGTATAGCTGATTCACTTGTTATAAATCAGAAACTAACACAGCATTGTAAAGCAATTATACGCCAATAAAGATGTTATAAAAAATTAAATAAAAAAATGAAAAAGATAAAAAAAGATCAATGTTTTCAAGGATGTTGTATGTATTATTTTCCAGGTTCAAAGTTCTTAAGTCCTTTTGCTAAGCATCCATCTCTTAAGCATTTGATGTATAAATTATTTATTGCCCTGTAAACTAACCACTGTGATAGCAGCCAACAGGTTCACAAGGGCTTGGGATTTTATGTGTGATATGGACTTCATGAAATTCGTTTAATGTAATGTCTTAAAATTTGTTCAAATAGTAAAACGTGATCCAGAATAGCCACTCAGAATTCATAATGAATCATTGGTAAAAATGTTCAATGTACAGAAAGCTCCTAACATAAGGTAACTTGTACTGACTGAAAAATAAATAGATGGCCAAAGGCATTAATTATTTTAATAAATAATTTTCAACATCTATGTGTTACACTGAAGCAGATATAAAGAAGCACGACTTTGTAACACAAAAGGAGCTTATGATCTAGTCATATATACCTACCTGCTAGACATTAAAAAAATATTCAGTAACCCTCAAATGATGCTTAGCCTTTATTGATAAATGGCTTGGGAAGAATTGTTCCAGCCGGTGACAAGGAGCCTTGGGGAGTCTCTCTACATTTTTTTTAACTGTGGTAAAATATTAGTAACTTAAAATTTACCAGTTTAACCATTTTATGTTTGCAAATCTGTGGCTTTAAATACATTTGCAGAGTTGTGCAACCATCTCCACTATCCATTTCTATAACTTTTTATCCTCCGAAACAGAAACTTTGTACTCACTAAACAACAACTTCCCATTCAAAAAAAAAAAAGAAAAGAAAAGAAAAATAATGTAAAGCAAACTTGTATTATTTTTTCTGTTAAATGATCTATGCTGCTGATCCCAACAATTAAACATAAATTCTACTATTTTAACGTGTTGGCTTGTGCTACAATATTAACTTCCTACCTTTATCATCTCCTTTCAGAGTTTTGAAGAAGAGCGAAGGTGTCATTTACAAAAATGACAGTGAGCATTATGTCCATCTTCCCCTTCAGCTTACACATGGAGAAATAGGCACAACCACCCTGAAGGTTTACTCATGACAGGGGAAGAGACATAAAAGTTTGATGACAAAGTAATTTTAAGAAATTAACTTTGGTTAATTTATCTGACCTTGCTTTAAGAGGTACAGCTGTGCTGAGTCCACAGAGAGCTGCAGCCAAGCAGTGCCTTGACTAAGTGGCTCTTTAGCAAATGCAGTGGTTTGCTATGATTGTTCTTTCTTTCCTCTACGTAGGATGATACTTCCCCTTTTCTTACCTTGCCTTTCTCACAGTATAAGTCTGCTGTTTGCCTGGGAATACCAATGTTTATCTATCTCTCTTGCTAACGGGAAGACTGAGAGGATAAGAATCAATTCAACCACGGATTTCTCAACCCACTGATCTCATAACATTTTACCAATCCAGGTATCATGTATAGGTGTGAATACTTTAAGGAATAAATATTGAAATTTTAAAAGTGGAATGATCATCTACTATATAACATTGTCCTCTGGTAAGAGTTGCTACATCATGTTATTGAACAAGGCCTTTCCCTGTTCTACAATGGTCTATGGAAATAATTTTTTAATCCAACTGTAGTCACTTTAGGAAGTTCCCAATCACCTGTATTTTCATTGCTATTCCAAATCCCTCCTGTTGATATTTTATATTACTAACATTTAATTGTTCATTCAACAGTCTTCACTGACTGTTGACTCTATGCTAAGCACTGAGAAAGACACTAGAGATATAACGGTGGGCAAAAAAGGAATCATATCCCTACCCTCACAGTACTTACAGTTAGGTGTGCAAGAGAGAACTTAACAAATCTCACATATTATATATTTTTTTAAAATACATCTATATTGGAGTATAATTGATTCACAACAGTGTGTTAGTTTCTGTTGTACAGCAAAGTGAATCAGCCATATGCATATGTATGTCCCCATATGCCCTCCCTTTTGAGCCTCCCTCCCACCTTCCCTATACCACCCCTCTATGTTGTCACAAAGCATTGAGCTGATCTCCCTGTGCTATGCTGCTGCTTTCCACTAGCTTTACCTCAGTTTCTCCCTCCCCACCCCCATGACCTCAAGTCCATTCTCTATGTCTGGGTCTTTATTCCTGCCCTGCCATTTTTTTTGTTTGTTTGTTTTAGATTCAATATATAGGCATTAGCACACGGTATTTGTTTTTCTTTTTCTGACTTACTTAACTCTGTATGATAGACTCTAGGTCTATCTATCTCATTATAAATAACTCAATTACTTTTATTTTTATGGCTGAGTAATATTCCATTGTACATATGTGCTACATCTTCTTTATCCATTTATCTGTCCATGGACACTTAGGTTGCTTCCATGTCCTGGCTATTGTAAATAGAGCTGCAATGAATATTGTGGTACATGACTCCTTTAGAATTATGGTTTTCTCAGGGTATATGCCCAGTAGTGGGATTGCTGGGTCATATGGTAGTTCTATTTTTAGTTTTTATGGAACCTCCATACTGCTCTCCATGGTGGTGGTATAAATTTACATTCCCACAAACAGTGTAAGAGTGTTCCCTTTTCACCACATCCACAGCATTTATTGTTTCTAGATTTTTTGATAATGGCCATTCTGACCTGTGTCAGGTGATACATCATTGTCATTTTGATTTGCATTTCTTTAATAATTAGTGACATTGAACATCTTTTCATGTGCCCCTTGGCCATTTGTATGTCTTCTTTGATGAAGTGTCTATTAAGGTCTTCTACCCATTTTTTAATTGGGTTGCTTGTTTTTTTGATATTGAGCTGCATGAGCTGCTTGTAAATTTTGGAGATTAATCCTTTGTCAGTTGCTTCATTAGCAAGTATTTTCTCCCATTCTGAGGGTTGCCTTTTCATCTTGTTTATGGTTTCCTTTGTTGTGCAAAAGCTTTGAAGTTTCATTAGGTCCCATTTGTTTATTTTTGTTTTTATTTCCATTACTCTAGGATGTGGGTCAAAAAAGACCTTGTGGTTTATGTCAAAGTGTTTTTCCTTTGTTTTCATCTAAAAGTTTTATATTGTCTGGTCTTACATATAGGTCTTTAATCCATTTTGAGTTTGTTTTTGTGTAAGGTGTTAGGTAGTGCTCTAATTTCATTATTTTACATGTAGCTGTCCAGTTTTCCCAGCACCACTTATTGAAGAGGCTGTCTTTTCTCCATTGTATGTTCTTGCCTGCTTTGTCAAAAATTAGGTGACTATGTGTGCTTGTGTTTATCTCTGGTTTTTCTATCCTGTACCATTGATCTGTAGTTCAGTTTTTGTACCAGTACCATCCCATCTTAATTACTGTAGCTTTGTAGTATTGTTTGAAGTCAGGGAGCCTGATTCCTCCAACTCCATTTTTCTTTCTCAGGATTGTTTTGGCTATTTGGGGTCTTTTGTGTTTCCATACAAATTGTAAACTTTTTTGTTCTAAATCTGTTAAGAATGCCATTGGTAATTTGGTATGTATTTCATTGAATCTGTAGATTGCTTTGGGTAGTATAGTCATTTTCACAATATTGATTCTTCCAATACAAGGACTTGGTATATTTCTCCAACTTTTTATGTCCTCTTTGATTTCTTTCATCAGTGTTTTATAGTTTCCTGAGTACAAGTGTTTTGCCTCCTTAGGTAGGTTTATTCCTAGGTATTTTATTCTTTTTGTTTCAAGAGTAAATGAGTTTGTTTCCTTAATTTCTCTCTCTGATTTTTCATTGTTAGTGTATAGGAATGCCAGAGATTTCTGTGCATTAATTTTGTATCCTGCAAACTTACCAAATTCATTGTTTAGTTCTAGTAATTTTCTGGTGTCATCTTTAGGATTTTCTATGTATATTATCATGTCATCTACAAACAGTGACAGTTTTACTTCTTCTTTTCCAGTTTGTATTCATTTTATTTCTGTTTCTTCTCTGATGGCCATGGCTAGGACTTCCAAAATTATGTTGAATAATAGTGGTGAGAGTGGACAACCTTGCTTTGTTCCTGACCTTAGTGGAAATGCTTTCAGTTTTTCACCATTGAGTATGATGTTTGATGTGGGTTTGTTGTATATGACCTTTATTATCTTGATATAGGTTCCCTCTATGCCCACTTTCTGGAGAGTTTTTATTGTAAGTGGGTATTGAAATTTGTCAAAAGCTTTTTCTGCATCTATTGAGATGATCATATGGTTTTTATTCTTCAATTCACTAATATGGTGTATTACATTGTTTGATTTGCATATACTGAAGAATTGTTGCATCCCTGGGATAAATCCCACTTAATCATGGTATATGGTCCTTTTAATATGTTGTTGGCTTCTATTTGCTAGTATTTTGTTCAGGGTTTTTGCATCTATGTTAATCAGTGATATTGGTCCATAATTTTCTTTTTTGTGTGTGATATCTTTTTCTGATTTTGGTTTCAGGGTGATGGTGGCTTCATAGAATGAATTTGGGAGTGTTCCTCCTTCTGAAAATTTTTGGAAGAGTTTGAGAAGGATCAGTGTTAGCTTTTCTCTAAATGTTTGATAGAATTTGCCTGTGAAGCCATCTGGTCCTGGATTTTGTTTCATGGAAGATTTCTAATTACAGTTTCAATTTCATTATTTGTGATAGGTCTGTTTATATTTTCTAATTCTTCCTGGTTCAGTCTTGGAAAATTGTACCTTTCCAAGAATTTGTTCATTTCTTCATGGCTATCCATTCTATTGGCATATAGTTGTTTTTAGTAGTCTCTTAAAATCCTTTGAATTTCTTCAGTGTCAGTTGTGCTTTCTCTTTTTTCATTTCTAATTTTATTGATTTGCATGCTCTCTCTTTTTTTTTTTTTTTTTTTTTGATGAGTCTGGCTAAGGGTATGTTAATTTTATTTATCTTTTCAAAGAACCACCTTTTAGTTTTACTGACCTTTGCTGTTGCTTTTTCATTTCTATTTCATTTATTTCTACTCTGATCTTTATGATTTCTTTCCTTCTACTGATTTTGGGTTTTCTTTGTTCTTCTCTTTCTAGATGCTTTAGGTGTAAGGTTAGATTGTTTATTTGAGATTTTTCTTGCCTCTTGAGATGAGCTTGGATGGCTATAAACTTCCCTCATAGAACTGCTTTTGCTGCATCCCACAGGTTTTGGGTGGCTGTGTTTTCATTGCCATTTGTTTATATGTATTTTTAAATTTCTTCTTTGATTTCTTCTGTGATGTCTTGGTTATTTAGGAGAGCATTGTTTAGCCTCCATGTATTTGTGTTTTTTACAGTTTTTTACCTGTAACTTATTTCCAATCTCATAGCATTGCGGTCAGAAGAGATGTTTGATACCATATCAATTTTCTTAAATTTTCCGAGCCTTGATTTGTGACCCAAGGTGGGATCTATCCTGGAGAATGTTCTCTGTGCACTTGGGAAGAAAGTGTATTCTGCCACTTTCAGGTGGAATGTTCTATAAATACCAATTAAATCTATCTGGTCTATTGTGTCATTTAAAACTTGTGTTTCTTTATTTATTTTCTGTCTGGATGATCTGTCTATTGGTGTAAGTAGGGTGTTAAATTCCCCTACTATTATTGTGTGGCTGTCAATTTCTCCTTTCATGGTTGTTAGCATTTGCTTTATGTATTGAGGTGCTCCTATGTTGGGTACATAAACATTTATTATTGTTATATCTTCTTCTTGGATTGATCCCTTTATCATTATGTAGTGTCTTTCCCTATCTCTTATAACAGTCTTTATATTAAAGTCTGTTTTATCTCAAATGAGTATTGTTACTCCAGTTTTCTTTTGATTTCCATTTGCATGGAATATCTTTTTCCATCCCTTCACTTTCAGTCTGTATGTGTCCCTAGGTCTTAAGTGGATCTCTTGTAGACAACATATATATAGGTCTTGTTTTTGTATCCATTCAGCCAGTCTGTGTCTTTTGGTTGGAGCCTTTAATCCATTTACATTCAAAGTGATTTTCAATGTTTGTTCCTATTACCTTTTTCTTAAATGTTTTGCATTTGTTTTTGTGGGTCTTTTCCTTTTCTTGTTTCCTCCCCCCAGAGAAGTTTCTTCAACATTTGTTATAAAGCTGGTTTTGTGGTGCTGAATTCTCTTAGTTTTTGCTTGTCTGTAAATCTTTTGACTTCTTCATCGAATCTGAATGAGATCCTTGCTAGGTAGAATAATGTTGGTTGTAGGTTTTTCTCTTTCATTACTTAAAGTATATCCTGCCCCTCCTTTCTGGCTTGCAGATTTTCTGCCAAAAAATCAGCCGATCACCTTATGGGGATTCTTTTGTATATTATTTTTCATTTTTCTCTTGCTGCTTTTAATATATATTTTTGTATTTAATTTTTGTTAGTTTGATTAATATGTGTCTTGGTGTGTTTCTCCTAACGTTTATCCTGTATGGGACTCCCTGTGTTTCCTGGACTTGGGTGACTATTTCCTTTCCCCTGTTAGGGAAGTTTTCCACTATAATCTCTACAAATATTCTCTCAGACCCTTTCTTTTTCTCTTTTTCTTCTTGGACCCCTATAGTTTGAATATTATTGCATTTAGTGTTGTCCCCAAGGTCTTTAAGATTGTCTTTAATTCTTTTAATCTTTTTTTCTTTATTCTGCTCCTCTGCAGTTATTTCCACCTTTTTGTCTTCCAGCTCCCTTACTCATTCTTCTCTCTCAGTTATTCTGTTATTGATTCCTTCTAGTGTATTTTTCATTTCCGTTATTGTGCTGTTCATCTCTCTTTGTTTGTTCTTTAGTTCTTCTAGATCTTTGTTAAAAATTTCTTGTATTTTCTCAATCTATGCCTCCATTCAATTCCTGTGATTCTGAATCATCTTTACTATTTTACTCTGAATTATTTTTCAGGTAGATTGCCAATTTCCTTTTCATTTATTTGGGTTTATAAGTTTTTACCTTGTTCCTTCATCTGTGACATATTGTTTTGTCATTTCATTTTTTTTTTTTTTTTTTTGATGGGTGAGATTGTGTTCCTGTCTTACTGGTTGTTTGGCTTGAGGCTCCCATAACTGGAGTTCATCAGCTGTTGGACGGAGCTGGGTCCTGGTGCCGAGATGAGGACCTCCAGTAGACCTCACTCTGAGTAATATTCTCTGGGGTCTGAAGCTCTCTGTTAGTTCAGTGGTTTGGACTCAGAACTCCCACTGCAGGAGATTTGCCCAACCCCTGGTTTGTAAGCAAAGATCCCACAAGCCATGTGGGGTGGAAAAAAAAAAAGGAGAACAATAACAATGAGTAAAAAATAAAATTAGACTAGGAAACATCCAAATATGTTAGAAAGAATATAAAAATAAAACTGTAGATGAAACAACTGGAAGGTAAAACAGAACCACAATAGTAAAAAAAGAGAAGGAAAAAGAAAAGGTGGAAGTAGGCTTGGCTGTGGAGGGTGGGGCCTAGGCATGGGTGGGGCTTGGGTGGTGGGTGGAGCCTATTCTTAGGACTCACAGGGCTGGAAAATTTCCTGGGGGCTTTGCAGGGTGGGGATTAGGCTCAACAGAACAGAAGGGACCCAGGCGTTCCTCGTGACTCTTGTCTCAGAGGACAGGGGACCCCACCTGGAAGCCCAGAAGGCTTCCTGGGCCCGAGTGGGCAAGGCAAACACCCTCTGCTCCTCTCCCACTCCTCTAGTCATGGAGGATTCCTCCCACCTGCCTCTCCTGTTCTCCACCAGCCTCCCTCCTATGGCTCCAGGACCAACACAGCCCAGAGGGGCCTCTGAGGGCATAGGACTGGGCCTGAAAGATGGGCAGACTTCCCTGGCAGATTGGGCATGGGAAACGCTGGGTGCATTCCCCTCTTATCCAAGCTCCTGAGGGTCCCTCCAGGCATGGGAACCCCTCCCACCTCTCAGCCACACATCAGGGGCACCAGTCCTGTCCGACCTCCACTTCTCTTTCCCCCTCAGTCACCCCACATCTTACCATTCACTTGGGTGTTCCTCCCATCTCCTTGGGCATTGAGGTCCCCTACCAGTGTCCGGCAGGTGCCCTAGTTGTGGGGAGATGCAAACTCCGTGTCTTCCTCACACCACCATCTTGACTCTGACTCTCGCATATTATATCTTTAGTGCTTCAAAAATACATTGTACAAAGCATTACCTTTCACCAATGTGCAATATGCTTTACATGAGGAAGTAATTAAACTGAGAACTAATACGAAGAGTAAATGATACTTATGAAAACCAGGTGAGGGTGGTAGAGAAGAAGAATATGTTTCAGAAAGAGTAGGGTAGTCAGATTTATCAAATAAAAATGCAGGATATACTTCTGCCTCTGGAAAAATCGAATAGACATACTCTTCCCTATTCTTTCTGCTAAATACAACTAAAGACCTTGGTTATTACATATAAAATGAATATCAGAAGACTGAGAGGTAGAGAGAAGTCAGAATGGATAGGGACCAAAGAACCCAGAGACTAACACGGTGCTGAGTTCCCTGAATTTACTTTTTTTATCTCAGCCATCCTGTATTTGGAGCTGAAGAGCCCAGAAACCTGGAAATGCAAATGGCCCAAACAAAAGCCTGCTCTCTCTAACCAAAAGACCAGGAAAGGTATTGACTAGCAAGAGATAAACCTTTAGAAAATAACTACTCTACTGCTCCCAAATACCACAGAAAAATGTGTGGCCCCATCCCCACTCATTCTAGTCAGAAAACGCTGATCAAGGTGTCTAGATTCTACTTCTTTTTTTTTTTTTTTTTAGCATTCTTTAAAAAAAAAATATGGAGTATAGTTGACTTACAATGTTGTGTTAGTTTCAGGTGTACAGCAATGTAAGTCAGTTATACATATACAAATATCCACTCTTTTTTAGATTATTTTCCCATATAAGCCATTACAGAGTGTTTAGTAGAGTTCCCTATGCTATATAGTAGGTCCTTATTATTTATTTTATATATAATTGTGTGTATATGTTAATCCCAATCTTCCAATTTATCCCTCCTCCCCCCTTACACCCTGGTAACCATAAGTTTGTTTTCTACATCTGTAACTCTATTTCTGTTTTGTAGATATGTTTATTTGTAACCCTTTCTAGATTCCACATCTAAGTAATATCATATATTTGTCTTTTTCTGTCTGACTGTCTGACTTACTTCACTCAGTATGACGATATCTAGGTCTATCCATGTTGCAGCAAATGGCATTATTTCATTCTTTTTTATGGCTGAGTAATATTTCATTGTATAATATATATGGTACTGCATCTTTTTTATCCATTCCTCTGTTGATAGACATTTCTGTTGCTTTCATGTTCTGGCTATTGTAAATAGTGTTGCAATAAACATTGGGATGAAGGTATCTTTTTGAATTATGGTTTTCTCCAGATAATGCCCAGGAGTGGGATTGCTGAATCATATGGTAGCTCTATTTTTAGTTTTTTAAGGAACCTCCATACTGTTCTCCATAGTGGCTGTACCAATTTGCATTCCCACCAAAAGTGTAGGAGGGTTCTGTTTTCTCCAAGGTCCCCCACTATTATTGTGTTATTGTCAATTTCCCCTTTTATGGCTGTTAGCATTTGCCTTTTATAATGAGGTGCTCCTATGTTGGGTGCATAAATATTTACAGTTGTTATATTTTCCTCTTGGACTGATACCTTGATCATTATGTAGAGTACTTCCTTGTCTTTTGTAACAGTCTTTATTTTAAAGTCTATTTTTTATAATATGAATATTACTACTCCAGCTTTCTTTTGATTTCCATTTGCATGGAATATCTTTTTCCATCCCCTCACTTTCAGTCTGTATGTGTCCCTAGGTCTAAAGTGGGTCTCTTGTAGATAGCATATATATGGGTCCTGTGTTTGTATCCATTCAATCAGCCAGGTCTTTTGGTGGGAACATTTAATCCATTTACATTTAAGGTAATTATTGATATGTATGATCCTATTGCCATTTTCTTAATTGTTTTGAGTTTGTTTTTGTAGGTCCTTTTTCTTCCTTTCCTCTTTTGTTCTCTTCTCTTGTGTTTCCTGCCTAGCACGTTCCATTAGCATTTGTTGTAAAGCTGGTTTGGTGGTGCTGGATTCTCTTAGCTTTTGCTTGTCTGTAAAGCTTTTCATTTCTCTGTGGAATCTGAATGAGATCCTTGCTGGGTAGAGTAATCTTAGTTATAGGTTCTTTCCTTTCATCACTTTAAATATCCTGCCATGCTCTCTGGTCTGAAGAGTTTCTGCTGAAAAATCAGCTGATAAACTTGTGGGGGTTCCCTTGTATGTTATTTGTTGCTTTTCTCTTGTTTCTTTTAATATTTTTTCTTTGTATTTAATTTTTGTTAGGTTGATTAATATGTGTCTCCATGTATTCCTCCTTGGGTTTATCCTGTATGAGACTCTTTACCCTTTCTAGACTTGGGTGATTATTTCCTTTCCCATGTTAGAAAAGTTTTCAACTATAATCTCTTCAAATATTTTCTCAGGCCCTTTCTCTTCTTCTTCTATAGGGAAATTATAGGGAACCCTATAATTTGCATGTTGTTGTATGTTGTTCCAGAAGTCTCTGAGACTGTCCTGATTTCTTTTCATTCTTTTTTCTGTATTCTGTTCCACAGCAGAGATTTCCACTATTCTTTCTCTCAGATCACTTATTCATTCTTCTGCCTCAGTTATTCTACTATTGATTCCTTCTAGTGTATATTTCATTTCAGTTATTGTATTGTTCATTTCTCTGTGTTTGTTCTTTAATTTTTCTAGGTCTTCATTATATACTTCTTGTATCTTTTTTATCCATGCCTCCATTCTTTTTCTGAGATCTTGGATCATCTTTATTATCATTACTGTCAATTATTTTTCAAGTAGATTTCCTATCTCCTCTTCATTTAGTTTTTCTTTTAAGTTTTTAATCTTACTCCATCTGCAAGATATTTCTTTGTCTTCTCATTTTTTCAAATTTTCCGTGTTTGTGGTCTTCTTTCTGCAGGCTGCAGGATTGTAGCTCCTCTTGCTTCTGGTGTCTGCCCCCTGTTGGGTGAGGTTGGTCCAGAGGCTTGTGCCATTACCCCCTTGATAGGGAATTTGATTGCTGTTGTTATGACCAGAGGCTGACTTGGATATTTAGCAGGGCCTTCCCTTTTCTGGGGTTGTCACTGCCCTGTCAGTGGTGGGGTCTGCTCCCTAGTTGTTGGAGTAGTGGCCCCCAGATCTGTTTCTTACCTGTTTTTCTGACATGCAGTGTGAGGTAGGTGGGATTGGAACACTCCCACTGGGAAAGAAGCCACTGAGTATTCCTCCTCTGGAGCTGTTCATCTATGAATGTGCTCTGCTGTATCCACTTTCACCACTTTTGTGTGGGTTCACAAAGAACACTCTTTTTGGCACTGCTCTTGGTCCCACCTTAACTGTGGGTGTGCTGGCAATTGGCCCTAGTGACTCTCAGGCCTGTTGTTTTCAACAGGCAATGGACACAGATACACTGAAGTCAGATCCCAGGAGTGCAGTACTCATGGACCTGGACCCGCTACGTGAGCTATGGAGGCAGCTCAGACTCTGGCCTGGCTGAACCCCCACATGCACATGTCCACAAAGCCCACAGCTGCTAAAGCCAGATCCATCACAGCTGCAGGAGCACTTGTCCTTTCAGATGTTTCGCAGGTGATGAGTTTAGGAAGCCATCAGCAGAGGTGTAACTCCATGGTTCGTGCAGCCATGAGGAGTGATTTCAGCTCTTCTTCCTTAGTCACATGGCCCCTGAGGCTCAAGTGTTGTTTCTGCCCCTCCTCTGCATGTGTTCCTCCCACTGGAGTCTGCTCCAGAGTTTGCCAGAGCACACAAGCCCATCAGGCAGGAAGGAGCTGAGGCTGCAATCAGGATGTGCAGGCTGCCCAGGCAGGTGTGTGCTGGGGTAGGGATTGAAATTCACGAGCCCATCAAGCAGCAATAAGGATGAGCATGTAGCCCAAGTTTGTTGGGGAAGGAGGCAATGGCAGTGATCCATGAGCTGGCTCCAGCAGGAGCCCTCTTTAGTGCCCATGGAGGCAGGGACTGGCTCATGAGGAGAGACGCTGCAGTGGTGGCCCCACCCTTTGTGCATCACTCAACAATGGCCCTTCAATTCTTGTTTCTCTGCGCTTACTCCACAAGCATTCCCAGTTGTGGAGTTCCTCACTCCCATTCCCTCAGGCTGTCTCCTCACAGCCACAGCAGTTCCTTCCCTGCGTCTGCTCTCTAAATCCCATTTTCCAGCTCCCAGACCCCATGTGGACCGGCAGACACCCATTTCAGGCTGGGGTGCACAAGGCTGTGGCACAGACCATCATTGTAGATCTCACTCTGTCCTGCTGCCACAGACTGGTTGCTGGGCTCTCTCTGAGCCCCACAAGACTCCTGTTCTGTCCCAGCTGATCTCCCCGCCAGTGAGGGGGCATCCCCAGATGCGGGAACCTCTCCTCACCTTCAACTGCCTGCCAGTGGTGCAGGTCCTATCCTGCCTCCTCTCCCCTTCCTTTTCCCTTCTTTCTTTCTTTCTTTCTTTCTTTCTTTCTTTCTTTCTTTTTTTTTTTTTTTTTTTTTTTTTGTGGTATGCGGGCCTCCCACCACTGTGGCCTCTCCTGCCGTGGAGCACAGGCTCCGGACATGGAGGCCCAGCAGCCACGGCTCACGGGACCAGCCACACCATGGCACGTGGGATCCTCTCAGACCGGGGCACAAACCCATGCCCCCCATATCGGCAGGCAGACTCCCAACCACTGCACCACCAGGGAAGCCCTCCTTTCTTCTTTTTTTTGTCCTACTTGGTTTTGTGGGGATCTTTGTGTCCAAGGTCCTCTGCTAGTGTTCAGCAGTTGCTCTGTGAGAATTGTAGATGTATTTGTAGATGTATTCTTAATGAATTTGTGGGCAGAGATGAATTCCATGTCCTCTTATTCCTCTGACATCTTGGTTGCACCTCCACTTGAGTTGTAATTGCATGAGGCTATAATGAGATACCTTCTCATTTCTGCCAAGGTAGTTTCAGGGATGGTCAAATAAGGTTTCAGACTTTCATCCCTGTTGTCTGGTAATAAGAGATGATGTGAGAAACCTAGACATTCATCCTGACACACAGGTAACAAAGCACCACTCCACATCTCCACTGAGGTAGTGTCAGATGTGGCCTAGTGGAAAGTCAGGACTTTCACCATCACTCAGCAGAATCAAGGTCACTCTTTACTGTGGTGTCAGTAGAAACCATGTGGGGAACAATAATTGCCTTTCCCACTCAGCATTAATAAGGAGACACCTTTTCCTTAATCCATCCATCTTAAATGACAATGAAGAGAGTGTGGGAAATTGGGACTTTTACCTGTATTGACAGCAATTAGATGTCAACTCTCCTTCCCTTGCTAATGCAGTGTCACAGGAAGTCAGCTAAAACAAAAGGCTTAAATACAATCTTGAGTCTCATTTAAAAAACAAAACAAAACAAAACAAATGTTCAAGATGCATTCAAAAATAATTTTCATACTATGAACCAGAAAGATCTCAAAGTGAAAAAAAGAAAAATCAATAGATGCAAATATCTAGAAGATAAAGTTATAGTTACCTAACAAAGATTTTAGAAAGACTATGATAAAAATGTTTTAATGATTAATTATGAACACACACACATGAAGCAAATGGAAAAATAGAACTCCTCAATAAAAAATTGCTCATCAAAAAAAGAGAATATATAAGAAAAAACCGAACAGAAATTTTATAAATGAATACAATAACTGACATATAATGCTCAATGGATGGACTCAACAGTAGAATGGAGGAGACAGAGGGGAAAATATAGTAAAGTGGAATATAAAACAATAAAAATTACCCAATGTGAACAACAAAGAAACTCATGTCAAGACACATTATAATTAAAATGAAAACTAAAGGAAAAAATATCTTGAAAGTACCCTGATAAAAATGCAACCTTACTTATTGGGTAAGAATAATTGGAACAACTCTATCTCTCATCAGAAAAGAAAGAACTGTCAACCAAGAAAACTATCCTTTGGAAATTATGGGAAATTCAAGATGTTCTCAGATGAAGGGAAACTAAGAGGTGTGATTGCCAGCAGACATAATCTAGGGAATGTATAAAGGAAGTTTCTAAAGAGAAAAGAAACAGTATAGGAAGTATAACTTGAAAATCTGGAATAAAAAAGATTATGGTAAGGAAAAATATGGACAAATACAATAGGCTTTCTTTCTTCTCTTGAGTTTTCTAAACTGTGTTTGATAATTGAAACAAAAAATATAACATTGTGTGATGTTCTAAATATGTGTAGAGAAAATATTTAAGGCGATTTTAACATAAAAAATGAAAGGAAAGGAGCAAAAATGGAGGTAAGATTGATATACTTCATCAAACTGGGAAAATAACAACATCAAAAAACTATCATCAGTTGTATTTTTATAATTTAATAATTAGAGCAAACACTAAAAGAGTGATGTAAATAGATACACTTAAAAACCCTTCAGATAAAGTGGAATTCAAAAAGTGTTCACTTAGCCCTCAAAACAGGCAGAAAAAAAGAAAGCAAAGAAACAAGAAACAGAGAGAACAAAGGAAACAACAGCAAAAATAGACTGTCAGACTTCAGTCTTAACACAGCAAAATTATATTAAATGTAAATGGACTAAAAATACCTCAAGTAAAAGGTAAAGAGTGGCAGTCAATTAAAAAATATGAAAACAGCATTCTTATGGAATGCTGATTATATGGAATCATCTGTGTGAAATTTTTGAAAATTATAACTACTATAGAGTTTAAAGAATCTTTCATTCAATAAAAAAATATGATCCAACTATATGCTGTCTATAAAAAAAATTTACTTATATCATAATGATACAGGCAGATTGAATGTAAAAGGATGGACAAATATATGTCCTGAAAAGTTTAATCAGAAAAGTAGAAGTGGCTATTTTCATAACAGATTAAGTAAAATTCAGAGCTAACAAAATTATCTAGAAGCAGAGGAGCATCATATAATGATGAAAAGATCAATCTACCAATAAAGTATAGCAATTCTAAATTTGTATGAACCGAACAACAGTGATGCCAAATATGAAAAATAAAATCTAATTGAATTGAAAGAAGAAATAGACAAATCCATAATATACTTGGGGACTTCAACAAAAGCTCACTGAACAATTGATAGAACAACTGGACAAAAAATTAGCAAGGATGTAGAAAACTCAAAAATAACATCAATCACAGGGTATTTATTGAACACTCAACAACAGCAGAATATATAATCTTTTCAAGTGTCCACAGAGCATATATCAAGTTAGACCATACCTTGGTTCATAAAACAAACCTCGATATATGTAAAATAATTGAAATGTGATGGACTACAATGGAATCAAAAGAGAAGCCAATAAGAAAAAGATAACTGAAAAAATCTCTGAACACTTGGAAAATGAATAGCCTGTGGATCAAAGATCCTAAAAGGAAGTGAAAAAGTAATATTGAAATAAATGAAAATGAAAGCACTACATCAAAATTTCTAGAATACAGCTAAAACAGCCTTCCAAGGAAAATATATAGCACTAAATGTAGACATTAGGAAAGAGGAAAAACATCATACTAATAATTTAAGATCCTGCTTCAAGAGCTTAGAAGATCAGAATAAACAAAGCAGGGAAAATAAATAGATAAACAATAAATATAAGAGCTAAATTAAATGAAATCAATAAAGGAAAATAGTAGAGAAAATCAGTGAAACAAAGAGTCAGTTGTTTCAAAAACCTTAACAAATTTTTAGCCAAACTGATAATAGAGGACAAAAAATACCAATGCCAAGAGTGAACTGGTATATCATTGCAGATAATGCAGACATCAAAAAATAATAAGGATAACTACAAACAATTCTATACACATTTTAAAACTTAAGCAAATAGAACTTTACTTTGAAAATCACAAATTACCACATCTCACTCAATATGAAATAGATCATTTGACTAGTCCTACTAATGAAATTGACTTCATAACTTTTCAATTCCCCAAAGAGAACCCTCCTGACCTACATGGTTTCACTGGAGTATTCTAACAAATGTTTAAGGATGAAATGATATGAACATTCTATTATCTCTTACAGAAAATAGAAGTTGAAGGAATACTTCTAACTCGCTTTATAAGGTCAGCATTACTCTGACACAAAAAGCAGATAATGTCATTAGAGGAAGGGAAAACTACAGATTAATATCTCCCATGAGCACTGATGCAAAAATAATCAAAAATTTAGCAAATTAAACAATGTATAAAATCTTTAGTGTGATGAAGTTTATTCCATAGGTACAAGGCTGATTCAATGTTCAAAAATAAATACATATAATCCACCACAGTGGTGGGCTGAAGAATAAATATTTATGATCATATCAATTGATTCATGAGACGCATTTGACAAAATTCAACATCCATGTATGATAAAAACTCACAGAAAAGTAGGAATAAGGGGAAATTTACATAACTTGGTAAAGAAAACCTACAAAATAGCTGTAGCTAACATATTTATAGTAAAAGACAATACTTTCTCCCTAAGATCATGAATGAGACAGGGTTATTTGGTCTCACCACTCTTACTCAACATAATGCTGGAAGTTCTAGTGAGTGCAATGAGGCAAATATACAAATATATAAATAAAAGATAAGAAAGAAGACAAAAAACTGTCCATATTTCCAGAGAACATGACCATTTATGTAGAAAATGCCAAGAATTCTACCAAAAAAAAAAAGAGAAAAAAAGAAATGAAAAAAAGAAAAAAATTCTAGAACTATTAAGTGGGTTCAACAAAGTCACAAGATGTATCAATAAGATAAATATATTGAAAGTAATTAAATTTCTATATACTAGCAATAATCATGAAACCACAAAAATTAAATATTCAATGCTATTTGCAATTGTTGAAAGATGAAATTTTAAAGTATCAGTCTAACAAAATGTGTACAGTACTTGTATGCTGAGAATGACACAATGCTAAAAAAATGAATCAAAGACCTAAACAAAGAGGAAGATGTACTGTGTTTATGGATTGGAAGACTCAACGTAGTAAAGGTTACAATTCTTCTTTAATTGATATATAGATTTAACAAAATTTTTACCAAATTACAGCAAGATTTTTGTAGATATGCCGAAGATTATTCTAAAATTTCTATGGAAAGATAAAGAAACTAGAATAGCTAAAAAGTTTTGAAAAAGAAGAAAAATAGTAGGAAGAATCCATGTACTCAACTAAAAGACTTACATAGCTACAGTAATCAATATTGTGTGATATTGGAGAGATAAACACATAGATCAATGGGACAGAATACAGAACCCGGAAATAGACCCAAACATATATGCCCAACTGACATACATCAAAAATATGTAATATATGGTATATATCATTTATATATGCAATTCAATAAAGGAAAATAGTCATGCAAGCAAATAATGCTGGAGAAATTAGGCATCCATAAGTAAAAAACAAACAAACAAAAAACACCTTGATCTAGTCTCATACTTTTTACAAAAGCTAACTGAAAACAGATCACAGACTTAAACGTAAATCATAGAAACTTAAAACTTTTATAAAAAAAATAGGAATAAAAATATTCTTTGGTATATAGTGCTAGATAAAAAGTTTTCAGACTTTAAGCTAAAAGCATGATCTATAAAAGAAAACATTGATAAATTTGGCTTCATCAAAATTAAAATCCTTAATTCTGTGAAATGTCCTGTTAAGAGGATAAAAAGACAATCTGTAGAGTGGAAGAAAGGTGCAAACCAAATATCTGACAAGGGACTACTGCCTAGACTATATAAAGAAAACTCAAAATTCAAAAATAAATAAACAATCTTATCAGAAAATGGGCAAAGAAACAGATATTTTATCCAAGAGGTCATGAAAATGGCAAATAAACACATGAAAAGTTCAATAACATTAAAACCACAGTGAGATATCACTACATACCTATTAGAATGGCAAATAGGGCTTCCCTGGTGGCACAGTGGTTGAGAGTCCATCTGCTGATGCAGGGGACACGGATTCGTGCCCTGGTCCGTGAAGATTCCCCATGCTGCACAGCAGCTGGGCCTGTGAGCCATGACCGCTGAGCCTGCACATCTGGAGCTTGTGCTCCGCAATGGGAGAAGCCACAACAGTGAGAGGCCCGCATACCACAAAAAAAAAAAAAAAAAAAAAAAAAAAGAATGGCAAATAAATATATAAATAAATAAAGTGACACCAAGTGCTGGAGAGTAGCGGAGACACTGGGTCATTTGTACGTACCTGGTGGGAATGTAAAATGGTGCAGCCACTCTTTAAAACAATTTGGCAATTTCTTAAAAAACTGACAAGCAACTACCATAACACTCAGCAATTACAATTACATTCTTAGTTATTTATCTCAGAAATGAAGACCTATATGCACACAAAACTCCATACACAAATGTTTGTTTTGTTCTTATTTGTAATGGCTCCACACTGGAAACAACCCAGATGTCCTCCAAAGCATGAATAATTAAAATGTGATATATCCATATTATGGAACACTCCAGCAATAGAAAGGGATGAACTATTCATACACACATACAATGAACTGTTCATTCATGAACAACCTGGATAAATCTCCAGAAGATTATACTGTGTGAAAAAAATCCAGTTACAAAATGCTACATGCTGTATGATTCAATTTATATAACATTCATGAAATTACAAAATTATGGAAGTAGAGAACAGGTGATTGGCTGCTTGGAGTTAAGGGGGGTTTGTGGTAGGAAAAAAGTAATTGTGGCTATGAAACAGCACCGTAATAGATCCTTGTGATGATGGGAATATTCTATACTTTGACTGAATTGTCAATATCCTGGTTGTGATATTATAATTTTGAAAGATATGATCATTGGAGGAAACTGAATAAAGAGTGCAAGGAACCTTGCTGTTTTATTTCTTACACTTTCCAATATAACTAAAATTATCTCAAAATAAAATATTTAATTAAAAGCATAGGAGTTTGGGATTAACATATACACACTATTATATATAAAATAGATAATCAACAATGACCTACTGTAGAGCACAGGGAACTCTCCTCAATATTCTGTGATAACCTATACAGGAAAAGAATTTGAAATAGAATGGATATATGTATATGTATAACTGAATCACTTGGCTATACACCTGAAACTAACACAACATTGTAAATCAACTATACTCCAAAATAAAATAAAAATTAAATAAAAATATAAAATAAAAATATAGGATGTCCAATTTAATTTGTATATTTCATGGGACATACAATAAAAAACATTTATTGGGCTTCCCTGGTGGCGCAGTGGTTGAGAGTCTACCTGCCAATGCAGGGGATGCGTGTTC
The DNA here is from genome assembly GCF_008692025.1 of Phocoena sinus. Classification (NCBI taxonomy): domain Eukaryota; kingdom Metazoa; phylum Chordata; class Mammalia; order Artiodactyla; family Phocoenidae; genus Phocoena; species Phocoena sinus. Next base: position 36,168,111 of record NC_045776.1, on the reverse strand, counting down.
ATGCCCCGGTCCGGGAGGATCCCACATGCTGCAGAGCGGCTGGGCCCGTGAGCCATGGCCGCTTAGCTTGCGCATCCAGAGCCTGTGCTCCGCAACGGGAGAGGCCACAACAGTGAGAGGCCTGCGTACCGCAAAAACAAAAACGAAAACAAACAAACAAACAAAAAACATTTATTACGTGTCTGAAATTAAAATTTGACTAGGTCTTCTATATTTTATCTGGCATTCCTGGGGCAGAAGACATCTCCTATGCAATGTTTCTGTGGCATGGAGACCATGGTATATTGAGAAGTAAAAATGTGTGCATGTTCAGGGCACAGAAAACAAAATAAGGTGTGTTTAGCCAAGTTATTTAGTCTCCTAAACACAACCTCTGTTTTGAGGCTGGACTATGTGAGTCCACGTACCTAATCAGTGTTGTTTCCATGATAGTTCTTCACAGAGAAGGGAGAAATACATGTGTGTTTATGCGAAAGCAGCATTTCTTTCAGTAATCATTTGATGTACAGACTTCTTTGCCTTCCTTTTCTCTTTCTCTCTCTCCCTAATTTTTGTTCTTACTCTCTCTTTTACTGATTCTATAAAGTAATATTCTATGTGCTAGCAGAACTTAGAATTGAAGCAAAAGCTGGATTTAAAAAGTAATAATTTTTATTTTATTCCAGCTTATGCCTTATAAATTATTTATTCCTGCTATAATATTCCAAGAGTTCTCTCTTCCCCCAGTTGTTCATAAACACCCTTTCAGAGCTTTAGCTTGACCCGAAGCATCCTGGAAGATGAGTTATTTAAACTCACTCTCTCTAGCTTATTTGCACAGAGGTCTCCTTTTGTTCACAAATCCATCCCTCCAGTCTGGGAATTCTAGAGCAGATATACTCGAGGCTTGCTAGTCCTTGAAAACCCTACAGAAAACAAAAGATTATTTAGGGTTTTTACTCTAAGAAATGGAACATACTTTGCTTACCAGAGAACACTGTAAGACACATGCCAGAATCTGCAGATGCACCTTCACATTGAAGGTGGCGGGACTGTTCCTGCCCTCCAAGCAGTACGACACACAGATGCCATGTAGACATCTTCAAGAATGAGACTTTGGCTTAACAGTCATCTCTGCCACTCTTGAGTTTGCTCTGGGTATTGTGTACATGATGTATCTCTCCTATCAATTCATCTGAGCTTTTCTTTTGTTAAGACCAACTTTCTTTTCTCTGAGTTATTGCTTGCCTAGAATTTTCATAATAAACTTGAATAAATATGAACAATTTGCAGAGAATATAGGACAACAATGCATTGTACCTTCTCATCTTTGAGTCACACAAATAATGAAGAATGAGTGATAACATAGTCTGTGCAGTGCTATGGCACTGCATTGTTACAGAGTAATACAAAGGAGCCCCACAGAACTTGTGAAGCAGGGGGCTAGTGGGAGCTGTGAACACTTCGTGCTGTTTGGTACTATAGCTGTTTGGCAAAGTTTAGAGCAGGGTGACCCGGAGTCTATGCCTATAGCACATGCCCACAAATAAACAGAGAAAGTAAATAGAAACATCTCCCTTCCTTCACCTTGCCAGCTGATGACAAGGAGCAAATCTTCTATCCTCATTACTTCTTGGTATGGACCTTATGGAGTATATTTTTAACCACAGTGGAAAGGACTTTAACTGAGAATAGCAATTTTTATCAAACTAAAACCTCTGCATGAATTTCTGATCTAGCAGTCAGTAGGCATTGATCATAAAGAACTTGATGAAAGAAAGATGGGTACAATTTTGAAGCTTGGTCAAGAGAGCCGTTGCATTGACAAAAATAATGAGAGTGGTGCCTGATACTGGGATTGGCACATGGTGTGGACGCTCAATAAATATTTGTTGAGTGAATGAACCAGAAGGAAAAGAGGAAAGCTCTGAAGACAAGCTTCCCCCACTTTATGATTTTGCCAACACCAAGCATACATGAAATTATAAATGCTTTCAGCTGAAGATGATATCTTACAGTATCTATCAGTTCTCTTTATTGACATCTGTGTTCCCCTATTCCTTTCCAGTGCTCTAAGCTATGCACAGCATTTCATTATTTCATATCTGGATGTCTTGACAATTTGCTAGAAATTTTCCCTACTCAACTTCTTCCTCTTTTCAAACTATCCACCCTGAACCTGATCTTCACAAAGCCCAACATTTTACTTCTCATACAATTCCCCATAAACATCAATGGTTCCTTATTGCCTACAGAATATAGTCCAATCCCTTTAGGATAGTTTATGACTCAAACTACAATATTAACCATACAATTTGTCCACACAATGCTTCTAATGCAACATTACTAGTCTTTTCTTTGTGCTCAAATGTGCCCTTTCCCATTCTTGTTTAAAATCCTAAACTTTCTTAAAATTTCATTTTTAACTCATCGTTCTTCTCTGTTAGATCTTCCCTACTTCCAATTTCCAGAACTTTGTGATCACTTTCCCTTAGAACTCCTTTAGGATTTATATTTGCACAGCTGATGTGGCACATTTCACACACTTTATCTTTCACTGCCATGTATCTTTAAAATTCTGAATTATGGTACCCCAACTAGACTCTAAGCACCTGCCTTGGGGATTCTGCTTCACAACTTTTCTTTTTTTTAACTTCAACTCTCAGCAAAATTTTGTTCATTTAACAAGGTCTCAAGAAAATATTTGCTTTTCACTCTCCAACCCCACACTCTTACATCTCATGATTCAGTGAGACATATTCCCAGAACATCATTGCAAATGTGTGGCCCACTGGTGGCAGGGAAATGATTGCATCTTTGGATGTGCTGACAGGTGGTCAGCTCTCAGGACCTGCCACATCTGTTACCAACTGATAGTCAATAATCTTATTCCTTGTGCCTGCCTGTGCTTTAGGTACATGGAAGAAGAGGTACCAGCTCAGAGACGCCTAGGTCTCCATGTGCCAAATCATATCTTAAGTTTTGCAGTAAGCAACAGGGCTCAGCAGGGGGATTTTGCTCCCAACGGAAAGCTTGGCAAAAAAGAAACCCATCATGCTTTTGCATGCGATGCAGACCAGTGAAGCATCAGCTAAGGTATTTATTTTCCCCTGGGAAGCCACTGTAATTAGATTGAATAATGTAGGAGTGTCTTAGTGGTCTCCATACTGATAGGAAAGTATGCTGTTGTTTGTATTCTGTAACAGAATATAAGAAAAGAGTGGAGAAAAGATACGGCTAAAAACACTGAATTTTTCTCTTCTTTTGGTTAGTATATTTTTAAACTTTTACATGAATTACCTAATTTTTTATTATGCTGTTGATATATTCAGTAGACCAACATATGTCGTGGATACTATATATGTAGAGCTATATGCTAGACAGTAAGGATAGAGGAAGATTCAGAGGGGAAAAAAAAGTTTCCTATATTAAAAAAATAAAAAAACCTGTCAATAGAAATACAGAAGTATGAGACAAATTTTACAGGTAACTGGGTTGGGAACCCACATATCTATGCTCTAGGATCAAGAATCTAAATCACGTTCTGATTTGAACTTACTTAGAGGCATTGGGAAAACCATTTACCTTCTCTGAGCCTCAGTTTTAAAACAGACATGATATTAGCCTTTTTGACAAACACATAGGATTGATATGCATTATTTGATAGATGAATACTTTATGAATTATTAACATAATATGAAAATAAGAGGCCTTATTTGTGTCTATTATAATAAATACTGAGGGCCTAAGCTGAGGATTGCACAAGGTGAGAAGTGTTAGTGATAAAGATTTTTAGAAACAACATTGTTTAGGAAGAATTACTGAAGATGCAAATGGTTACTGCTGCAATAAAGTGGAGGAAGAAAGATATTTTAAATTGTAATGTATATCACAAAATTGTCTCAGAATGATATATTTAACCAAGATGATGGTGATGAATCTTAAGTATCAGAAAAAATTACCAAATATCTTTATCTGACTCAGTTTAGTGTTATGTGCTAAGGATATGCTAATGATGAACCAAGCATCGTTTGGCCTCCAGTTTTCAAAGAGAGGAAAATAATTACATTAAATAAGACAGTTGATCTAAGATTGACCAGAAGGGTAAAAACTATAAGATGTTCACAATTTAACTTCTTTTTTTTCCTGCCTCTAATCAGATATCTCTACTTTTCTTTTAACTTCACTTAGCATTTACTTAAATTCCAGCTATATTTTTCTCAGTCTCCCTCCTTCTTTTTATTACCAGGAGTCTTTGCACTGACAATTATCCAGTCAATGTGAATTATTCTAATAATAAGTGAACATTATAAAAACCCTTCTTTAGAACCTAAAATATTAAATATAGTTTTGAGTTTTAAAAAATATGCTAACAAATATTACTGTCAGACTTTTGATCATGCCATAGAATGAACTCCAGCATTATGGGGTAGACAGGGAAAGATCAAGATCTGAAATAAACGTGCCCCAGAGGTTAAGGAGACTTTGCCAAAATAGGATGTTCTATAGTCAGCATCTGCAAGGTCAGTTAGAGGAGGTGAGCATGTCAAAATAGGTCAGCAGAGCACCATAGTGGACAATCTGGCAGATTTATCTCAATATTTAAAGTCAAATAGGATAGTACGCTGGTACAGTGGGTATAGCATGTGTCTATCATTAGGAAGCTCCATCAGGCAAGGCAGAGCCTAAATGCTAGAAGGACCAAGGTATCAGGCCATTTTTCTTGACCCATGTCAAGGCACAGGTGTAGTAAATTACTCGACACTTAGGTTCAAGTCTCATTCTGTGCCTTTTCTGATACTATTTTCTCTGTCTACCACACTGTTACTCACCTCCCACTGTTACTCTGCCCAACTCATTTTTCAAGAAGCCTCTCAGAGCATCTGCCAGGCTGATTCAATGCTTCTATTCTGTGACCTCATAGCATCTTTTAAACATACCATTTTTATATTGTCTTTCTTACTAACCTGTGTCTCCCTCCTCTGTATCTCAGGACTTGGCACAGTGTCTTGCACACAATATTACTCAATGTTTGAAGAATAAGATGCATGGATATATGGATGGAAGGATGAATGGATTGATGGATGGTTAGAAACAATTCTAACTTAAGAGAACTGGAAAAAATGCTGGACATAAAGATGAAATTAGAATTGGAATTAAGGTTAATCCCAGGAATCATCAGGAATGGTGTTATGATGACTTTCAAAATTTTGTAGCAAGTGTCAGTAAATTTATTGTCCCCAGATCAAGATTGGTTCAAAGTTACAGCTGAGAAGCTTAAGTGAGTTTTCAAAGCCCCAGAGCTAGCAGGTGACAGAGAAGAATTGAAATACAAGTCAATCTGACTCTACATATCCATGACTTTTATTTATCATGCCATGTAATTTCCCTAAGAAAGAGGGAGTATAGCACATTCACAATTAAGATAAAAAAACCTCAAAGTGTACAGACTTGTAATTGATGATGCCAAGAAATCATAATTTTAAGAAATGCTCTTTTCTGAAATATTAAACATGGCATAATATTAAACATAAACAACCAAAATGTCCTTCAGTAGATGAATGAATAAATAAACTGTAGTACACCCAGACAATGGAATATTGTGGGAATGGAAGTTGGTTTGGTCAAATAAATATAATGGAACAAATGGAAGCCAAGTTTCTTATTGTTGAAGTTATAATTATGGAAATGGAAAAAAATCAAACAAACTTGTATGTACTCTAGTTATTAGACTTGGAGGTATCAGTGCAAGTTATTGGAGGATGGATAGATAGATGATAGAGAGACAGACAGATAGATAGATAGATAGATAATGTGTGTACCTGTGTGTGTAAATTCTCTAGCTCTGTCCACTGAAAAGGTCTGGGAAAAGCAATAATGCAGTAGCGTTGAGAACTCCTAGAGCCAATATCTTGGATTCTAACTACTATTCTCCTACTAGAAGAACCAGGAATGTTTATAGAAATGCCTGATTCTAGGACTTGGATAAGGGCAGTATGGAAGGAGGCTTCTGTCACAATGCAAAGATGTGCTCAAAGTAGGCTGGGAGCAGGTGATAAAGATATGGAAGTCAGTTATACATATACATATGTTCCCATATCTCTTCCCTCTTGCGTCTTCCTCCCTCCCACCCCTCTAGGTGGTCACAAACCACTGAACTGATCTCCCTGTGCTATGCGGCTGCTTCCCACTAGCTATCTATTTTACGTTTGATAGTGTATATATATGCCACTCTCTCACTTTGTCACAGCTTACCCTTCCCCCTCCCCATATCCTCAAGTCCATTCTCTAGTAGGTCTGTGTCTTTATCCCGTCTTACCCCTAGGTTCTTCATGACCTTTTTTTTTTTCTTAGATTCCATATATATGTGTTATTAAGCAGAAACTAACACACCATTGTAAAGCAATTACACTCCAAAAAAGATGTTTAAAAATAAAATAAAGGGGGGGAAAAAGATACGGGGCTTCCCTGGTGGTGCAGTGGTTGAGAGTCCACCTGCAAATGCAGGGCACACGGGTTCGTGCCCCGGTCCGGGGAGATCCCACATGCCGCGGAGCGGCTGGTCCCGTGAGCCACGGCCGCTGAGCCTGCGCGTCCGGAGCCTGTGCTCCGCAACGGGAGAGGCCACAGCATTGAGAGGCCTGCGTACTGCAAAGAAAAAAAAAAGGAAGTCAAATCTAGTGAGCCACCTATGGGCAATCTGGGGCAATTTGAGTATCAAAGTAAGTGATAGTAAGTAATTAACTCTTAAAGAGGTAAACATGAGTCTATAGTAATATAAACAAATTAATTAATCAATAGAAAGTTTGCTGTGAGGAAGAATATTAACACCTTTTCAAATAACCTCTCCTCAAAATCATTTTATTTACAAAGGGAAAATAATATATTTATAGAGGAGAAGCTTGGCAGACACTCTAATTAATGGGTCAATATGAATATCATCATTAATGGTGCAAATTGAAATGGTGTGCTCTACCTGATACAATGAAGTGAAAGCACAGTATCACTGTGTGATATCCAGTCAATGATGGATAACCTGATCTGATCATGACAAACTTAAGATATACTCTGAAGAATATTCTGCAAAATATCTGCTTTTTAGTCTTCAAAGTGTTGAGTTTATGAATGTCAAAGTCAGAGGAAGAAACTATTTTAGATACAAGTAGACTAAGTAGACATTAAAATTAATGCAATGTATGATTCTGAACTGGATATTTTTGCTATAAAATACATTATTAATACAACTGATGAAAGTTGAATGAGGTCTGAGTATGAGAAGCATTATACCAATGTTAATTTTCTGATTTTATTATAATTATTGTATTTGGGTTATATAAGCAAATTTCCTTGTAGGAAATAAATAGTAATATATCCAGGGCCAAAGTAGCATCTGTTTGGAAACTCATTTTGAAACAGTTCAGGAAAAACTTCTCAATACTCCACTTGCAAATATCTGTAAGTTTGAAATTATTATTAGTTTTTTTGGAAAAAGCAAATTTCCTTCAGTCTCCAAACCCAGACACATTTAAAACGTTGACAGGTGTGAGAAGTTTATGATCCATTTAACTGGCTCTGGTCTACATTTGTAAAAGTTTATATTTTGATCTGGAACTTCTCTTTAATACCTGATATTTTAAGATCTTGGAAGGAATTACATTTTATCATGCATTTTTACACTTTAATGATGAATCCAAAATTTAATAAATCCAGACATAAATTAAAATCATTAAGCATCTTAAAAGATCTTTTTAGACTCAATCAGTCACTTGCTGGGTTTCTGCCTGGCAACTATGTGTTCAGTGGTGAATTACGGGTACAAAGTAAAGAATGTGTACACAGTACTTGGAATATAGCATTGAATGACTAGATCTAACCAACAAAATGATCTCAAAATTTTATGGTAGTTTTCAACTTTCTCTGCAAACAGAGCCCCTTACTTATATAGATTTTTTAACTTGCAGTTATTCATTTTTTCTATACTTTTTCACATAAATATGATAAAAAAACTGAAAATGAAACATTATTTCTAGGAAAAATGGAATTCCATTTACATAGAAATATGTGTATTTCAGTCATTTGAGTAGTAAGACCAAAGAAAAACTGTTCCACTTGCTTTCGGCTATTTTTATGTTACAGAAATTTAAATCTTGTTCATATAAAGAAACCATGTTTAATACAACATATCTCCTTGATGTTTTTCTCCTAAGGATACATCAATTATTTTTTTGAACTAAGAATATAAATGTGATAAAGTTAAAAACATTTTCTCACTGACTCTTGATCTTTAGTGCTAAAAGTTTCAGGTCTCAGTATAAAATTGTCAGTTCTCTCAATAAATGGCCATAGACTCTGTCTGCACAAAATAGAAAGAAAATAAAGGAATGAAATAGGTAAGAAAATACTAATAAAAATATTAAAGAATTACATATTCTATAAGATGGCAATAATTTTATAAATATCACAAATTCATAAATATCAAACAAGCTTGGATAACTGAATCTTAGCCATTTCATCAAATTTCCAAAAGTCAAAATTAAATTAATTGTCTATTAATAGCCAGAAAAATCTCTATATTCAAATGCAACTTTTCCCCTGCACTTCAGTCCTACATTCCAAGTTAACTGCCACACACTTCTATTCAGATGATGCACAGAAAACTCAAGGTTGTCATAGCTAGGGGAATCTAAATTAAAACCACAAAGAGATAACACTACACACCCACCAAATAAAATTAAAATAACATCAAAAACTGACAGCAGGGGCTTCCCTGGTGGTGCAGTCGTTGGTAATCCATCTGCTAATGCAGGGCACATGGGTTCGAGCCATGGTCTGGGAGGATCCCACATGCTGCAGAGCAACTGGGCCCGTGAGACAGAACTACTGAGCCTGCACATCTGGAGCCTGTGCTCCGCAACAGGAGAGGCCGCAATAGTGAGAGGCCCATGCACCACAATGAAAAGTGGCCCCCACTTGCCACAACTAGAGAAAGCCCTCGCACAGAAACAAAGACCCAACACAGCCAAAAATAAATAAATAAACAAAGTGGCCCAGTAACTGCTCTTAATTGCACTGGCTAGAAAAGAGATGGAAAATAAAACCAATCAAATTAAAAAAAAAAAAAAAACTGACAGCAAAGCCTATATCAGCTATTGTCATATTGATAACTATGTGGAGGTACTGGAACTTTCATGCACTGCTGGCAGGAATGTTAAATGGTACAATATTTTTTTCCTAAGAGAAAACAAAACATAAGTCCACACAAAGATTTCTACATATATGTCCATAGCAGCCATATTTCTTAATAGCCACAACTGGAGATAACTCATTGTCCATCAGCAGGTAAATGGATAGACAATTTATGCCATATGCATGCAATGGAATACTACTCAGCAATGAAAATTAATCAACTATTGATACATATAATGACGTGGCTGAGTCTCAAAATAATTATACTGAGTAAAAGAAACTAGATAAATATATATGTATTTTATGATTCCATTTATATAAAATTCTAGAAGATGAAAAATATATCAGTGACTGCCTGTGAAAGGGGGAGCAGGCTGAGAGTGGGGAGGGGTATGAGGAAAGGATTACAAAGAAGGATGATAGCTGTGATTATTATCTTGATTGTGATGATAGTTTCATAGATGTATACATACATCAAAACTCAGCAGATTGTTCATTCTAAATAAGTAAAATTTATTTTAGGCAAATAAAGTAAAATAACTACATAATACTGCAAAAACAAGATGAACAAAGCTAAAACTCAGCTTCTCTCCTCCACGTTTCATAAATTAGTATTCATCTCTTGTACTTGTATCTCATTTACTGTTACTATCTACCACTCACCTAATGAAGAATTTGACATCATCTTGGACACCCTTTTAGTATAACCCCCATTGTTCACTGAACAATGTTCACTGAATCTGCCAAGTGTACCTTCCAAAATCAGTCTAAAATCTCTTATCCTCTTTATCCCTATACATACTAATTTGGTGGAGATCTCCAAGGGGTGAGAAAATGTCACTTCCTGGGCCAAATCTGCCTGCCAACCATTCTTGTACAGCCCATAAGCTAAAACTAGTTTTAATATTTTAAATGGTAGAAAAAAACTAAAAGGATAATATTTCATGTCACATGGAAATGACATAAAGTTCAACTTTCGGTGTTCATATAGTTTCATTAAAGCATAGTCATGATGATTCATTACATATTGCATATAACTATTTTTTGTGCTACCCCAAAATCAGAGTTGAGTAAAGACAGTGAAAAATATTATCTGGTTCTTTACAGAAAAAAGCTTGCTGATCCCTGTCTGAGACCATCTTTGCTGTTGGTTACTGTAATGATCTCATATTAGCCTTGTATGCAATTTCTTCTCAACTTAATCATCTCCATGGTTTCTAGAGGAATATTTTTAAAATATGGACTTGTTAAATATCACTCTCATTCTGTTAAATATTAACATAATAAGGTTTAGTTTTCTCATCATAGTATACAGAACCTTTCACAAACTTTTCTTCTTCAAAACCAGCTATCTTACCAACGCTGTTTGTACTACCTTCATACTAAAATTTTCAGAATTCTCCATACACCCATTGCTCTAGTATAACTCTTTGCCTTTGTGGGTTCATCTCATATGTCATCTGACAAACAGGTATTCATGACTCATACTTAATATCATACATGTGGAGGCTAACATAACACTTAGCCCCTTTCTAACTAGTAATATATTTTCCTTCATTTTTTGTCCTATACCATTTTGCACATATTTTAATGTAGAAATTACTGCATTGAATTACGTATTTATATGCTAGAGTCTTCTTAAAGTAGTAACTTTGCTTTAAGTAGCTTTCTGTTACCTAAATAATGTCAATATGTGCTTACTAAATTCTCATATAAATAAAATAAAGATATAAAGAAAGATGGTAGAAAAGACAGTAATGTGAGAAGGAAGAGAAATAGGATGGCTAACAGGAAGAAAGTAAAGAAGTTAGGAATGAAAAGAGGAAGAAAACAAAAAGAAAGAAGATGTAAAGGAATAAAGAGGAAACAAAAGTACAGAAAGGAGGATGAAAAGAAAGGAAGGAAGAGTTGAAAAAGAAATATTAGGAAGGAAGAAACAAAGAAAAAGAAGAAAGAAAAGGAAAGTGAGAGGAACAGAGAAGAAGAAGAAAGGAAGAAAAAAGTTTTAAAAACAAGAGGAAGGAAAAAAGGCAATAAAAAGGAATAAAATAAACGTGAGAAGAGAAGAGATATAGAAGGGGCAAAGGGAAAATAGAAGAAAAGACAAGAGGGATGAAAGAAGGAGATAAAAGCAGAAAATAATCGAGGAATGTAGAAAGACATGACAAGAAAAATGATAGGAAGGAAGGAAGGAAGGAAGGAGATGATGAGAGTTAGGAAAGGAAGAAGAATTAGTTCAAATTCAGGACACCAATAATGAAGTTCTACTTAACAGAAACCTTGGGATAGGTTTAATAATATGTATACTTTTACAAATTTAAATGTCCTGAAAGCCTTCTAAGAGCGATGTCCTAGTCTACTTATGGGGTTATATTAGAGAAGACTTCAATATCCTCTTTCATAAATACCTATAGATGGAATTGGAATGGAATTCTAGGATATAGTAACCTTGACTTGACTCTTTGTTGTGGTCTCCATGCTCCAATGAGGAACTTTATTAGCATATATAATGAAGAACATCATTGATTCTTCCTTAGAGTCTTTAGTTAATATGTCTGACATTAAAGATCACATATAGAAATCTGTCACTTTTCAGAGTTCTCTACAGACACGGAAGCAGATGTTGGTCTCAGTCACCACAGTACAGAGAGAGGATCTTAAAACATATATATAGGAGAATAGCTCATTAAAGTAAACTCAAATAGTAAGGATATACTGTATGGGGAAGACATTTCAGCAAGTTCTCACCATGCCAAGTTCTGCTCTCTCCCAGAAGAGAGGGAGTTTCTGATAAGATTAAGTGACATATACTTCTGAGAGGGAGTCTTCCAGCCTTAACAGGTGGAGACTTAATTCTTTCTCTGCCTCTCTTTCTCTCTCTCTCTTCTTTGATATCAAATGGAAAATTGAGCTGCTTGATTTAGAACACTTCTTGGGGTCTGGCCACTTCTTTTCTTTTCCTGATCACAGGGGTTTGGGTCAATTTGTCAATTAGGATCAGGGACAGTGATTAAAGTGAATAATAAAGACTAAAAATAAGAGTGAGTTTAAACAAGATATAGTTTATTTTTTCTCTCGCATAAAATTTAATGTTTTCAGTTGAAGGAGGGTACAGTATCTCTCTTCCACAACATCCTCAAGGGTCTAAGTTCTTCCAGTTTGCTGTTTGACCTCCCTATCGTGTGACCTCATGGTTCAAGATGGCAGCTTGATCTCCTAGAATCATCCTCATTTCATTCAGCAGCGTTAAGGCAGTAAACACAGAAGGAGCAATAGTCATGCACAACCGTTTCTTCACTTCAGTTCTCAGAAGTTTAACAAGGCAAATATGCATATAACTCCTTAGTACATGATTATATATAGCTGCAAGGTTGCAAAATATAGTCTTTATTTAGGTGGCTATGACATGAATACAAAAATAGGGACTGTATAACTATAAAAGAATTGAAGGAAAATGTTTGGGGAATAATTAACAGTTAGTGGGTATAAACAACAGTATTCTTCTTGGCTAGTATTCTCGAGTGTACTGATCTCAAATTAATTTTGCCTCAGTTTTGGGGGGTGTAAGAAATGTGAGGTGGAAAAGATCCACCTTAGTCCTTAAATCTAAATCTCGAGCTCCAGACCAGCCTTCTTCCATAGAGACCAGTGCTTGGGACAATATTCTTATTCCCTTTCTTCTGAGCCTCGAATGTTCAGCTCATTCCTCAGGAAACCCTACTGGAGGATGGTGATTGAAAAATCAGGATATAGGCATTTCTGGGCCTCAAATAATAATATCATCAGAAAAACCATAAAACTTACACTTTAATTCCTAGTATGTGCTACACAGCTGGAGACCTAACTATCGCTAAATCAGAGTTCACTGCTTTGGCTTTCAAGTTTTCATTTAGGATCATAAGTCTTCTATACATTCAACATCAATCAGCTGATAAACTATAAAATAGTTACCTACTTACAACACATATTATTATAGATTTAAATTTTTTCTTTTGGACAAAATGATGCCTGGTATCATTGAAAAACATGATGCTCCTTGTGCATGAAAATAATAGAATGTATGGGTTCGAAGTGGTTCTTGCTGAAGGAGGAGACATCTTTAAATCATATAAACACATGTCATTATATGCTGAGATGTCTGAAAAGAAAAAACCTGAGCGTCACTTTGCTCAGAAATTTGATGTGGAGTTTGAACATGTGGAATTGGCATTGAAGTCTCACAACTGCCTTCATGTTTGCAATGGTTCATGTTCTGATATCTTTCTGGTATAGTACAGCACAGAAGGGGAACTGTGGAAACCCAGAATATCATAACAGATGCAACAATGCCAAACTAATATATTATGATATTGGCAGAAGAGTTTATAAATTATTTTATTCCTTACTCCCACCTAGTTAAATTTAAGTATATGTCACAAATTATTCTCCCAGTTCTTATGAAGATTGCTTTGTCTGGGAAAACTATCAATATTTTAGACTCATAGTTTATCATCAGATGAAACCTTAGCAGCTATCAAGCCCTATTATTATTTTTCCTAGCTGTTTTTGCCTTGAAGTTTGTAAATGTAATTAACTCACATGTTTGTCCCCCCCAATTCCAAGATAACAAGTTTATAAAGGAAGCAGCGAGAACAGAGCCTGAAATTTTGTGCTGCTCCATAAATGTATCCCTTAGAAGATTGAAAGAATGACCTAAAAAATGTCTCAGCAATATGCCCAAGAAGGTTGCAGAAAGGGCTCATGGTAAAATTCAGCTTATATTTGGTTTTAACTGCTTTGCTTCCACCTCTGCCCATCCTTGGGTTAATGCAGTTCTAAGACATTTCACAGTCTCTACCATTCAATTTTGAAGGGACTTTAATCCCTGTTTATCTTTCAAAATGTTATGTCCAGGACTGAACACAGTATACTGGGCATAGCTGGACCTAAAAGGAAGTGTTTGGCTCTATGTTTGTCTCCCAAAAGAAAATATAAAATCACTATTTCACCCCCTGCCTCAGAATCATTATATTGCCTGAGTGATCTTGACTCATCTCGAATGAATAAACAACTCAGCACAAACTCACATCTGCCTGAAAAGGACATCTTATGTATGGTGATTCCTAAGGTCCATAGTGATGGTATTTGGAGGATTTAAAAATGAATGTTTAACCTCAAAGAGCTTGGGGAATGCCATAGTGGTTGCATTTTTCAAGAATGCATGTTTCCTAGCTGATCTGTTTTGCCTGTTCCAAGGAATTGTTTCAGCAGTGTAAGAGGGGCTTTTCAACTCTGATAAAAAAAAAAATTAACAATATAAGATAAGCCTTCCAGAGTCATTGTCATGTTCAATCTAGCCCAGAACTGTTTATAAATGGATGCAATCAGCTTTTGCAACTTGTCCTCCAGATATCAGCATAAACTGATTAGGGCCAAAACCTCTGAAGGAGCATCTTCCATTATCAACGTAGAGTAGCTAACATGACTGAATTTTTGTAAATCTTTCTAGAAACTAAATGTATTTTTCTTTGCTTCCCCATCCCCAGGGTAGGAGTTTAGTGTACGCTGAGTTTTTAACATAGATCTTCCCGTGATTTAACAACAAAAAAAACCTACCTCTTTCACATTTCAACAGTTCCTCTAAGACACAGTATGGGAGATATTTTGAGCAAGCCTGTGATTACTCTTCTGTCCCTTTCTGGATATTTTACATTTGAATTTTACATTCTATTCCTTTTCCACTTTTGATTCTCACCCTTTGTCTTTTTTTTTTTTTTTTGTCCCTCTCTGTCTTTATTTCATTCTATCCAAAGGACACTGCACATAATACTACTGGAGCAAACATACAAGTTCTAATCCAGTGCATACACCTGCCCATTTGCAGATTAAAGAAGTTCCCTGGACCTCAGTGGTGTCAAGCTTCGCAGGCTCCCCCAGGATGTGAGAAGTGAAACGTTTGCTTTATGGCTTCCTGACTCAGGACCATGGAGAGCTCCCAACTGCTCTAAACCTCCTCTCCTGGTTAAATGAAATTGGGGTTGGACTCACTTCAAGACTTGACAACTTCCTCACCTATGACCAAATATAATTTGTGATATTAAAAACCATGCTCTATGGAACCCTGATAATGATAATTTGAAAAATAAAAATCTTTGACAGTTTTCTCCTTTGTCCTTGTGGTTATTTGCAACCTCTAAGACTTTTGAATGTACCAGATGGATCTATTTTCTTATTTTTTAATAAGTGTACTCTGAGTTCTTCCCCTCTCATACTTTTTTTAATCAGAATTTACTCCTCAAGAATGCTTAATTCACTCTCCTATGGAACATTTCTTGTCTTTCTCTGTATCATCACACCAGGGTAGAGGGCATATTTCAGAGGGGATGCATTTTAAAAGATATTTTTCCCCAACCTCTAACACCAGAGCTTCTGATATTCCCATGAGTACACGCCCATGCTCGTCTTGAAACTTCACTGGTCTTATTTAAGAATTAATGCTACTTAAAAACCACAAAATACTAAGATATTAGGGAGTAATAGAGAACCTCTATTTTTTAATTTTTTTTTCTTTCTATACATTGCTGTGATGAAATAAGAAGTGGCTTTAAATTTTGTAGTTCACAAACCCTTAATTATTTTTAAGATCCACTTACGAATTAGAGGCTCTGTTATAAATGGACCCTTTCCATTAGTGTACAAGTTTAGAAAGACTTTCAGGAGGCCAAGAAAAAAAAATCCTCATTTCTATTAAGCAGTGATAAACAAGGACTCAGGATTGATTTGATCATAATTTGGGAGGTGTTTCTGAGGAATGTATGTTTCTGTATTTATTTGTGTACTTTTATTCTGGCCTCAGCTAAAAGACACATCTTCTAACTTAATTCCTAGAAGGAAAGGATTGTCACACTAAAAGGCACCTTAGAGTTAATTTCACCAGTGATGAGTCTGAGACCCCAAAGATCTTCCCCAAGTCACATGACATTGTAACCTGGTCTCCTTCCTCCAGACTCCTGTACCTCCATTCTGCACCATCACCTTCCTGCCCTGGAGAAAGCGACCTGTAGAGGAAAGGAGTGTCATTTTCATGTGAATTCAGCTAATTCCCTGCTTTTAGGCTACCTTCATTTTGTTAAGAAGGCAGAGCGAGTAAGCAAAGAGTTATCTCAGTATTTCAGGAGCTTATACAAAATTTAGGGTCAAGTGTAGTTATAAAAATGGATTAACATTTGAGAACTTTCTTATGCAAACCTTTTCTGTTTTTGCAGCACTTGCCTGATGACAGCAGCAGAAAAAATGAGTTTTGCTTTGTGGTGGTGTGTTCCAGCCTAGCAAAAGGTCTTATGCCTCAAAAGTGCACAAACTAGATCTGTACTTGGCATTTTTCACTGCCAGCAAAACCAGAAAAACAGCAGATCATGCTTGGGAGATGTCACTTGAAAGAGAAAAGGCACAATGGGTTTCATATTTTTCCATCAATATTTCCTTGGAAATGAAAGACGACTTTTTAGAGGCAGAGAATTTTTGTTTGTGTAGCTGTGAGGCTGCTTAGTGTAAAGTCACCAAAGTGTATGGCTTGGTACTTATTGGACATTTGGTCATTTCTCCCTAAGTCCCTTTGCTCTGTAATCATCTTTCCCCAACCCTAACCTAACCCATTCCACTCTGAACAGGTGCACAGCAGATTGAGGGGCTGAAGAAGGAGGACAGGCAGGCAGGATGGAGAATGTTGTTTCAGCAAATGGGGCAGAAAGAATCTGAGTACTGAGGCAGGGACCAGGATGTCCCACACACCTCTGTTCAGAGCAGGCAAATAAGGTGTCAGCCAACAGCAGCACCCCAGTACCTTGTTGGAGATGAAGTTGATAGGGGGGTTCTACTTATCTGCTTTACAGCAGAGAACAGGCAGTGCTGCTTGACTGGTGCAGGCAGGGGCGGGCCTGTGTGTGGTACAAAATTAAATGTTGCATAGTTGATTCAGATGTTTGCATACATGTGAGTTTTCACCTAGACTACAAGGTGCTTTCTTCATGAACTTGTTTTTATACATTTAAATGTCATTCAATACATAAGAAAACACCTTTGTTAAAGAAAAAGTTTTAAAGTATTTTCCTTAGTATATTACATGAAATATGTTGTATTATGCAATGAGATGGACACATGATTTTAATCTCTATGTAGGCACAATTGGATAGAAACAAAAACTTGATTAACAAATACATGTCTAAGCAATTTTTATTTAAAAGAAATATACCATTTATTTTGGATTATTTCACAATTAAAATATCTTGGTAATTAAAGTGTCTTGTTATAAACTGAGAATAGAATAATAAGGGAGACACAGCCAAGGAAAATTGAAATAAATAGCAGTTTATAGAACTTATGGGCCATGGACCAACAACACTGACATCATTTGGGAACTTGTTAGAATCTTTGGCCCCATCTCAGGCTCACTGAATAGGAATCTGCATTTTAATAAGCTTCCACATGATTCACACACATATTAAAACTTGAAAAGTACTTTGTTTAAATGACCGAATGAACCAAAGAAGAGCTGAAATGATAAAGTTACCTTATCTTTTTAATAAGATGGTTTTATCATGACTCAGTTCTAACTGGATCATGTCCCTGATGTCAGAGAGCTGTGTACAGCTCTCCCTTGGATACCGTGTAAAGAACAGGCAATCTCACTGGGAACTGAGGTAGTGATCACTTTGGGGAGGAATTGTTTGAAAGACTGTCTATAACAACATGATATATCAACAGTCACAGTATCAAAAAAAAAAAGAAAAAAGAAAAAAAAAAGGATTCTAGACAGGTGACCAGTAGTACTAAGCAAACCACAGGCTCAGATGGAGGGCCCAAAACTGAAGTAAGTGTTATTGTTGAAGAGTTAATAATTCAGGAGCATCATAGAATTGGCATGAAGTCAAGTCTACTTCACTATCCACAGCTTTGAAACCCAGACACAAGATGAGATATTCACTGGGAAAGTAGTGGCTCTAAAACAAGACCAAGAAGAACCAAAATCACCAGACAGTTGCCTTAATCTCAACTATGAAAGCTATGCTGTAGTTAATAGGATAATAAGCAATATTTGTGATTTGGGTCAACAAATAATATTGTCTAGTTTTGAGAATAGGGTTGACTCTAAAGACTATGTTGTAAATTCTGTGGTAGAAAATTAGAATGGAGATCAAATTGTTTATTCCAAGATGAGAATTTTGAGGTAGAATTCATTACAGTAAAAGTTTACATAGTAAACCATGGGTAAGTCTCAGAGTCTATACCAAAGACAACAGGAACACAAACAAACAAAGCAAAATGTCAAGGTTGTGGTGAACAGAAGGGTAGAAAGGAGTTGAGAACTCTTCCTGGATGGGGAAGTAGAAGTTGATGAGGCCAAGAATGAGCTGAGAGAGGAAAGTTTATAGGATTATAGGAAGGCAACTGGGCCATTCTAAGGAGAGAAAGAGGGAGAGAGAGAGAGATTTATTATAGGATTTGGCTCATGTGGTTATGGAGGTCTAGATATTCCACAATCTGCAATCTGGAGTGCCGGAAAATCCAATAGTATAATTCAGTCCGAGTCCAAAAGCCCAAGAACCAAGAGCTCCAAGATCTAAGGGCAGGAAAAATGGGCATCCCAGCTCCAGAAAAGGGAGAGAATAGACCCTTCATCTGCCTTTTTGTTTCATTTGGGTTCTCAACAGATTGGATGTTGCACCTCCACATTGATGAAGGCAGATCTCTTTACTCAGTCTACTGAATCAAATGCTAATCTCTTCCTTCACAGACAAACCCAGAAAATGTTTTATCAGCTATCTGGGCATCCTTTAGTCCAATCAAGTTGACATTTAAATTAACCATCACAGACCACTTGAACACAATGTACAACTTTGATTTTTCAGACTGTATTCACAGACATCTAGAAATCCATGGGATAATCACCATGACCAGAGGGGTAAGCCAAGCAGGTGGGTTTCTGCTTAATCTTCCTTCCTCGTGATCTTACAATAATTCCTGCTCCTAGTGCTAGAAAACCTCTAATCTTCTCTAATTACCACCTTGTTTGAAGATAAGGAGACTGTGGTTCATGTCTGACAGTTCCTTAGTGTCAGAGGTAAGCCTGATGTGTTTCTTCCCTTTATGCAGTGCTCTCTACACTTCACTCTACTGTCTGCTGGAGTTGGCACCTATTGGGAATGCCTAGGACAGCACCACTTATGCAAGTTATTTTTGAGAGTTATATATTCTCATGCAGACAACTCAAGTGTTGCAAACTTACTGGTTCTTATGTTGACCCAGTCCTCTGACCCATGCCACCACAACTCTGGGGGCATGGCTGCTGGGTTGGCCTCCTCAGGCCAGGATCTAAACACCAGTTCTCTCTGGGATATAGGCTGACTTCGAAATTAACTTATTCTGTACTTTTCAGGATCTCTACCCAACAAAAAACACCCAATGACAAGTCAAAATAGAGCCTGGTGGCATTGAAGGGAATGTGTCCACAGAATTAAAAATTCTGTCATTGAGGCATCATATTTTGCTTCTTAACATCTTAGGTCTCTATGGGGTCTTCAAAGACAATAGCTCTGTATTCCATAGTGACTAGAATGACTTAGAGGCTAAAACACAGTTGTAAAGGAATAGAAGGGGTATGTGCAGGGAATGAGTAAAAGAAAGAGTAAGATGAAGTTGAAGACATGGGAATTAACTTCACAGGAAGGTTGTTATTGCCCCCTTTAGCAGCTAAAATTCACATACAGGCACATCTTAAGTAATGTGTCGAGCTGTCCGAAAGATAATTTGAATCCTGTCAAGGCAAACAAGAATATGTTCACAAATTCAAGAGCAATATATATGCAATTTGCACAACATCAATTTATTTGGTTGTTTTTGGATGGAGCCATCACCATCAATTAAGTTAGTGACTCTTTGATTCAAATTACTTTTTGACATGTAGTCAACTAAATGGCTCACACGGCATTATTTTCTGCAGGGTTCCCTAGTCAGCCATATAGTAAATGTAAACAGGTGGGAAGGCAGAACAGCACTGCTGTAGAAGCAGCCTCCTCCCCACTTCAGCAGAGAGAATAATAACATGAAGAAATATGGAGGCATTATTAGATGGCTTGGAATAAGGCTCCTGAAAAAAGAGATTTGCATATTTATTATAGCTTGCTACTGATTCAATATGTCTCTACTTGAGGTTGTCTCTTAACCCCACATTGGGCTGTGATAACAGGTATCAGAGGTGAAACAAATGTAAGGCTGCCTCTCGGATCATAGAAGGAGAGTATGCCATGGTATGAGCTTGACTTGGTAGGAGAGTTGATGGACAGCAGTGATATTACTGACAATATCACTGAAACAATGCTTCAGGGAGTCAACATGTATTTAGAGTCCTGGAGATTAGAGAGGATTATTTCAGAGGATAAAGATAATGTTCAATAAAGAAATGTACTAAATGAGAGATTGACCTGTATCATGACTTTCATTGTCAGTATCAACACTGACATCACAATCAAGGCCAATGCCATTCATATTCAGGATAGGTCTAGCCAAGGACTCCAAAAAACTGAACAAATTCTCAGGTATTCGGAATTACTCGGTCCCATGCTTAGATGTCTCCACATTGAGGCTAAGGGCAGGGACTCCATGTATTTTGTTCATAGCACATTCCCAGATCCTATAACACGTCTGACACGTGGTAGGTAAAAAAAGTATAAAAACAAAACTCTGTTGGATAATGTATGAAAGAATCAAAGAATGAATCAACTTTATATCTGGTGACCAGCACAAAGGAAACCTAAATTTTGGTCATTCTGGTTTTGCATTAACAAGCTGTATGACCTTCAGCATCACTTCATTTCTGTGAGGTTCTCTTGTACCTCTCTATAAAATGGCATTATAACACAAACATTGACCACCTTGAGCCACTGGGAATATAACATCACAGAATCCATGTGAAAATAGCTTGACAATCTGGGAACACTGAACAAAGTAAATCGCTGTTTTTGTTTTATCATCACTTTCCACAGACATTTGTTCTTAAATAAGAACATTTCTAATGGGAGAAAGCAGCACAAATCCCTTAGTTGCCTACACCACAGTCCAATTTGATATTTCTTATGCAAAAGATAAAATGTTTCATGCTAAGATATACAATTCCAATACCTTTGTGTTTACTGGTTTATAAAACTCAGGAGCATAGAATCCCAAGTTTCCCTGGGTTTTTGCCAAGCACAGACTACAGATGGAAAGCTGAACATCACGCCTGTTATGCCAAACTTAAATCTGACCATAAATTGCCAGATAGTTTCAGTTCAAAGAAACACACAGTATTATATGTAAAGCAAATTACAGCTGAAAACCGGAAACCAGGGCAGGAAAAAACTGACAGGGAGGAAAATGTTTTCACAGGAAAAAGTACAAGGCAGTGTCCATTTTCAGCTCAATCTGAACGCTCATTTATGTTTTCTCATCTTTCCTCTTATACTAAAATAACTTTTATTCACTCACTTATTAAATAAACATTTACACAATGCCCCATAAGCCCAAGACCTGTGAAAGTCATAATTAAAAAGGCAGACTTATTGCTCTGTATCAGTTAGGGTTCTTTGGTCGCAAGCAAACAGAGAGAATAAGAAAGAAAGCCATTCAGCTAACTTACACAGAAAGAGAAGTTGCTGTTAGACTATAGGAAAGCTGTGGAATTTTCTAAAAGGCTATGAGGAAGCTCAAGACTTTAGAGAAGATACAGAATGCACTCAGAACAGATGGAATTCTGGAAGCATGGCAGTAGAAATTCTCTCCATTTGCACCCAGATCCAACTGTCGGATTGAACACATCACAACCATGGCCTCCATTTTTGTGACACTATATTTAAAAGGTAAGATCATGAGAAAGAGAGACTGATTGAAAGCTTCAACGTCTTCACCCCTTATCTGAAACTGGGCAATGAACAGAGGAGTCTGGTGGAAGGGGCCAGTAAGAATCCAGACTTTAAAGCAGAAAAGCAGCTATTGGATGGAAAGATGTGCTGAGCCCTCGTGAAAAAGCAGGAGGGTAATTCCTAAGGAGATGAATGTGCTGTCAGGACCAGGGAGGTGTCCAAGCAGTGAACGCACTACTCACTTTCACAGTTCCTGTGCCTAACTCAAACAAACGAGTCTCACCACACAGAGAGAGGCATGATCAAAGCACTACCAGAAACTTAAAATTTAGAGAGAGAATGGAGTGCCAGAGTTCAGAGAGAAGAGCAATTAAGGAAAGCTTTACTGTGAAGGGTGATAGTTAACATCAGAAAAATTTAGTCTCAGCATTGAAAATCATCCTTGTTTATTGTTCTCATTTTGCTGGTTTTGTGAGTTGTGACAATCTGTGAATATCATTTTACCACAGTAAAGAGCAACTCATTCCTAACCAGTCAGATGGAAAACAGGACCATGTCCTAGACAGTTCTTCCCATACTCATTCCCTTTGGTAGAGTCTAACATGCAACCAGGTGGTCTTAGACTGGAGGCACATGGGATGGTGGGGAACATTCATTTCAGTTTAATTTTGCTTTATGTTTCCCTAAACTTTAGGACGAATGTTACATACTTTCAGAGAATTTTAAAATTCAGAATGTTCATGTTGTACCAATAAAATTTGACATGTGAAGTAGAACTAGACTGGAAATGATGCCCTTTAAAGCCAGTTAAGTCAAATAATGCAGCTAAGGAGTCCACAAGAGTCCCTAAAAAAAATTCTGATACCATCCAAGATAAATCCAAAGTTTCTGAATGTGAAGACCCATTTACTCAACACATGTGTGGAGACAAGCTGCTAAATGCAAAGCCCCATGGGAGAAAAATGAAGAGGTACCATTGATACCATCTAGGGTCTCTCAACCTATGGGTAAAGAATCATGTGCTAAAGGTATTAATGAAAGTAGTAGTGTCTTCTGAAGGTTACTGGCCATCAACACAGACCACTGGGAATGGGAGAAAACCTAAAGTAAGTTCTTGAGTTTTGAATTTTTTTTCAGTCTCACTTCAGAGTACATGATAAGCTGACTGAACCATCTCTGTTTGAGGAAATGAGGCAAAGAGCAGTGTCAATTATATAATGGTTCAGAGAAGTGACATTATCAGGAGTCAGCCAGGTTTCACATGTAGCAAGGAGGTAGAAAGAGAATTTGCATGAAGAAATTGAAAACAAGTGGGTAAGGCATAGGTGTGGGAGATAGAAGAGGTGGGGAGAGGTAGACAAAACAGTGCATCTGAGAAGAGGCATCTGGGAGACGGTGAGTGCTAGATATTGTATATCCATCGTATCATTTAGTTCTCACAACAAGCATATAAGGTAAAACATGTTATTTTTACACTTTACAAATGAGAAAACTGAGACTCATATGTTTATTAATAAGTCCAAGCTCTCAGAGTGAATAAATAGTAGTACTTCCTCATTTGGGGCTACCTGGCATACTTTTTCATTCCACTATCACATTGCATTAAAGTTATTGATTCATTTTTCTCTCCTAAGACATGTGATCTGGAGGAAACTGTTTATGTTTTACTGTTATTCATTTATTTAGAATATAGTATAGCATTTTGTTTTTTCCAAAAACATGTTTTAATAATGCTCTAGGAGGCCTCTGAGTTTCCTTCCAAATTTGTCCTTATTCTAAAACTTCTGCCCTGCAATGTCTGTTTAACCATTTATAGTTGTCCTTACTCTCCTCAGTCTTACACACCACACCCAATCCATTATGGCCACTGGGACCTTCCAGTGTAAGTTACCACCATCTTTCTTCTGATTACTGGCCAACGCTTCCAAACTGTTCTCCCTTTTTCTCTGAGTCAAGTCTCAAGTCAACATCAAGAATTATCCAAATGAAATATAGCAGATCATGGCACCCCTCTGCTCAAAACCCTTCAGTGTCTCCTCAAGGCACTCAAGGTGAAAGTCTGTACAATGGCTTAGAAGGCCTGACACCATTTGCTCCCTTCCCAGCCTCTCTTTCTACTCTTTCCCTCACTTAGTCTACTCCAGGCACACCAGCCCACCTCTGTTCCTCAACACACCAGGCACAACCCTGCTCCATGGCATTGCACTGCCTCTTCCTTCTGCCTGGATTTCTCATCCCCAGGTATCCATGTATCTAACTCCTTACCTCCTTTGGACTTTGTTCACATCTCACCTTCTCAATGAAGCCTACCCTGAAGACTCTATTTAAAATTGTATCACATACCCTAGCCCTCCAAGAATCCTGTATCCTCCTTCCCTGGCTTTGAATCTTTGTTTTTTTGTTTGTTTGTTTGCACTTGCCACTTTCTCAAATACTACATAATTTATTTATTCAACATGTTTATTGTCATTAGATATTTCCCTTATGCTAAAAGGTGAGTGCCACCTAGGCAGGGATTTCCTTCTTTTTTTCTTTTTTTTTTTTTTTTCCTGATACAATCTAAGCGCTTAGATAATTTCTTGGTGCATATTAGGTGATCATAAATTTCAGATGAATGAATGAATAAGCGATTGTGTTCTTCCTTTGAAATAAATCTACAGCCTTGTAGATTCTGAAGAAGACTTCATAGACTCCTCATTCTCTACCTAAGTCCTCTGTCATAACCATTCTTCATATGATGTGGTTTTCAGGACCTCTTATCTGAAGAGTCATTCTAGATTTCCATAACCTTCTCAGAATGTGATTCTTCACCTTGAATACTCCATGTGTAACATAACCATTCCAGAACTCATCAGATCTTGGCTGATCTGCCTTAAATCAATCACAGGCTACACTAAGAACACTAAGATTAGAAATTTAAATTGTTAATAAATTTTTGAATCCACTGTGTATTAGTTCCACAAAATTACTACTGTGATTTTCAGAAGTAGTTTAATTGCCATTCAGATGCTGATTGAAGCCTATTTGCTATAAATATTTTACCTCCGACTTTATGATGAGGAAGACCTTGCTGTATAAATACCAATTCATGTATGGATACCAGTTCTCTCTGCTCCTCCTTGTAATGTGCTATGCTCATGCCTAGCATGCTTCAACAAAGCAGTATCTATATGAGGTTACAGGAGAGCCTGGTGGGGTCAGTGTATATATTTTAAGAATTATGAGGAGTGAAAGCCCTCAGGGAAATCCAGACACTGTCAAAGGAGCCACTCATCATCCAGACCTTTGGAGGTTGATGGCCAGTTTGCTTATGACAAGTGACTGACAGTCTGTGAAACTACAGGAAAGATATATACAGTACACATGGACACTGATTGATTAAATCAAATGGATGAGAAAGGGTATGATGTCTGAAAAAGCAAGGGTATGCAGTTCTACCCTCTCCACGAAGATGGCCTAGATTAAAATAAATGGTAGATGTGGAAATGATAAGTGATCTCACACTACTGGCATGAGGCTATGTGTCCCAGATGTAGATGAGATGAAAAGCTTTTTAATTTTTCCCCAGCTATGATGAACGAATCAAAGGAGAGACCTTTAATTAAAAAAGAAATGTAAATTGCCATTATAAGGACAGGGAACCAAATCTGGAGTCACTGAATCACAGTACACATGTGTTGTGAGAGAACAGTTTCCTTTACCTCTTGCTTTTAGTAAGCAAGGAAGACAGAAGTTATTCCAGACCTTGTTGAGGATAGAGCTAAATCTTACATATAAGAAAGAAACTAACAAACATCTAGAGTTGATTGATCATAATGTATTCAGATAAGAAATATCCCTCAGGGTATATGTGGGGAAATAGCATCTCAAGAAGTTAGCATGCTTCTTAAAAATCTGTGCAATAAATTAAGGCTCGTAAAATGTTTTCAACAATAGTCATAAAAACCTACTACTATGAAAAACCAGAAAGTATTGTATTTAATTTGAAGTTGTAAGGAATGATTGCTAACTATAGTCATCCTAATAGAATCCCGTGATTCAAAACCAGACAGCCAAAGACTGGAGGTGATGGAGTGCAAATACTAAGGTGCACTCTTGAGTATTTGAAAAGTTCAAAAGACATGTTAACTGTGTAGCTAGCAATAGAAGAAGGACAACTAACACTTGCAGAAATAAACTGAATAAAAATGAAATTCCATCAAAAAATTCTTCCATCCATCACGCTGCTTGATGTTTTAACACAATTGAAAATCATGTGATGTTGAAGAAGTTGACAATGAAGAGGATGGTTTCAATGGTAACACAGGTAGATTATGGTTACTAACTAAATATGTTTCTCTTTGATAGAAATTTGGTCACTTCTGGAGGAATCACAACATGAAATCATGGAATGACTAAATCTCTGTGGAAAAGAAAGAAAAGGACATGAAAGCTCATGTTTAACTGGGAATCCATTATCTTGCTCTATATATCTTTTTATCCAAATTATAATTCAAGATACACACTCAAAGCCCTACCTCTTCTGAAGCCTTTTCAATATTAACTATTGTGGTACATGTTCATAAGATAAGCTCACTTACACACATGCACACACACAACACATCCACACATATTAATGAGCATGCATATGCCTACTCCTTATATCTTTTCATCCCCATCATTCTATTTCCATTCATTTTTCATGCCCCATGCTGTATTCTTATGAGAGTTTCTGTTGAAGCTATTAAAACATAATTCTTTCTGAAAAAACCCTCCAGTGGTTTCTCATTTGACTCAGAGGAAGGCTCTTCCAGTGACTCATAAGACTCAATTCAATCTCTGCATTTACCAGTCTGCACCTCCCTTATCTTCCTGATCTCTTCCTGTCTCCTACTCTGTCCTTATTTGTATTTCTCAAACACCCCATACATGTCCTTGTCTCAGGGTCTCTGCCTGGAACACTCTTCTCCCAAATATTTACAGGTGTTCTTCTCTTCTTTAGGTATTTGCTCAAATGTCACCCTCTTGGTGAAAGCATCCCTGACAAACTAATTTAACATAATCTTACTCTCAACACTCCAGACCCTTCTTTCTTGCTTCATCTCTCTCTGCAGCACTTACTTAACATTCCATATGTTTTTTATATATAATCATATTTTATTTTCTGTTTATTCTCTTTGCTTATCTTTTCCTACCTGCTCCCTCTCCTTTGTGCTACTAGAATTCAGCTTCATATTGACAGACACTTGTCTACTATGTTGACTGCTATATCCCCAATGCCTAGATCAATGCATATTTATTGAGTTGGTTAGCCCCAGCCCCACTCACACACATACGCAAACACAGACACTCAACATTATGAGAAGGTGGTATAACCTGTTTTTTACGGACTAGGAAAGATGGCCTAGAAGATAAGTAACTGGCCTCAGCTCACAAAGGGAAAATTGAGATTGAATCCAGGGAAGTACAACTTAGAACTTGTACTTATACGTGTGCCAGCATACATGTTCTAGAATGTTTATAGTGACAGTATTTGTAAGAATGCCAAGCTGGTGACTCAAATATCTATCAACAGTAGAGTGGAAATATTCACACAATGGAATACTCTACAATAATGGCTTATTTTGAGGCAAAGGAGCCCGAGACCAAAAGTTCATATTGTGTGATTCAATTTATCATATATGTACATGTGTAAACTAAGAAACAAAGAAAAAGGTAAAGCTGATTCATTTTGTTAGGGACAGAATGGCACTCACTTTCCCTGGGGATGGTGGTAATGATAGAGAGCAAAAGGAACAGAGATGAGTTTCTGAGGTGCTGTTAATATTCTCTTTTTAGATCTGGGTAGAAGTTCATATATATGCTTATTCTGTAAAAATTTATTAATTTGTGCCCTTATGATATATGCAAAATACGATGTGTGTGTTTGTGACAAAAAGAATTCTAAGATGTCCCCCAAGATTCCAGGCTCCCTTTACATGTGCTTTGTATAATTATTTCCCTATAAATGCAGGTGGGACATGTGAATAAGATGAGACTCCTGTCAGCCCTCCCAATCATTCGATTGGGTTCAGTTACCTGACAAAGGTGATGGGGCAGTTATGCCTAAGATTATGTTTCTTTATATAAGACTATGTTATAGCAGATTTGAGAGGACAGATTCTCCTGCTGACTTTGAAGAAGTAGGTGCCATACTGTGAGAGAGCTGTATGCCTAGTTCTGAGGATGTTTTCTAGGAGCTGAGAGTGAGTCTTAGCCAAGAGTCAGTGTGAAAACAGAGACCTCAGTCCTACAGCTATTAGTAATTTAATCCTGCAACTACCTGAATGAATGATAATACTAGGAGCTCAAGCCTACAAGCATCAGGTACTAACACTGGGAAAGAAACATCACTGGTCTTGTCTCTCCTGCATTGGAATTCTTTGCATAAGATCCTTACAATTTGGATAGAATGAGTCACTTGAATATAAGAAGGTAAATGAAGCTGGCTTGGGGGAGAAAAAATAGGTATTCTTTTTAATAAGCAAAATTAGTATTTGATTTTATAATTTAAGACTTACTAAAAAATGTGACTTTTGTACTCAAAATTACTGAAAGTTAACACAGTAGTTATATATATGTGTGTATATATACATATATGTGTGTGTGTATGTATATACATATATATATTTGTTTTTTCATGAATATAATACTTCAATGACCCAATAAAATACTTTGGGAATTCTATGTAGTTAATGAGAGTCAGAATTAAATTTTGTATTAAGAAAGATGTTGTCCATTACAAACTTTATGGACCTAGTGAAAAATAAACTAGACCATTAATGTGAGCAAGCTGGACTTTATCCCATTGTTCAGAATCACAAAAACTTGGACTAGACCTGATAAGAGCCCCAAACAGAGCATGTGTCTGGTTTTAGAGAGAGATGATCCTGTATATTTCTGACCTATCAAGCTTAAGTTTTGGGTCTTCGACTGCATGTCGCCCTATATTAATTCTCTATCTATAAATTAACATTGCCAGAAGGTTATCTATGCACTTTCCCTTCTCTTCCATGTCTTTTCTCTTTGTTTCTTTTTCTCTCCCTTGCTTGTTCTTGCTCTCCTTTTCTCTTTCTTGTCATTCCTAGTAGAATAGGGGTGCTTCAGGGGAAGCTTCAAAATGTGGGGCCCTTTTCTGTGTCATCCTCTATGGAAAGAACAGTACTGATAAGACCTGACAAATTACTATCTGTGGAATGGACAAAGGAAGGGATGAATAAACAAACGTGTGAAAGACCTATATATCCCCTGCTAACAAGACTTGGGCCTGTTTTGAGGGGCAGCAGCTCCATCTAATTCTGCCCTTCTGTTCAGATTCTGGGTAGCTGATGGGTCTTCTCTCTTTGTTGCTTTACCTCAGCCCCCCCGGTGACAGTGATGGAGTTGACAAGATGTCAGCTGACCCTTATTGATTATGCATGATCTCATTAGTAAAACATCGGCCCAGTGTGTCCTAATCATTGCTGGAAAAGACTGTGATATATGAGGACCAGCACTTTGTCACTTGAGTTTAGGCAAATGGGAAGACCGCTTAGTACTTGTGGTGCCCAAACCACACAACCCCTCTTGCTATGGGAAGGTGGCTAGAAGTGCAGAGCGCACAGAAGCTATGTGGGTCAGACAAGTCACTGAGAGCCCATCCTGGCTACGAAGCTAGTTATTTATTTATGTTTTGTTTGCTAAAAATGCATCTGCTCTGGCAACCCTGGGACACTTGTCCCAGTAAATAACTAAATCAGAAATGGGGCAGAGAGAAGCATGATTGGACCAAAGCTGCTGAGATCCTTGAGGTATGAGACTTTTATTCCCTTCGGTAGAAGGGACATGGTCTAACGTGCCCCTCACCTGCCCCCCGCCCCGTCCCTAAGAAAGTCAGCCTTGCCACAAGGGGCTGGAGAGATAAAACACTTCACACATGAGAATGCTAGGTCCGAAGGAACAGGAGCAGAATAGAGCTCTGTGACTGACCAGCTCAGGGCCACTGCCAGCACCAATGGCACCACTGTGTGAATTACAAAAAGAAAACCCTCTTCCTCCATGTGGAGGATCTGTCAAAAGGTACCACCTTTTTGCATTGCACAAACTGTGCAACCCTGTTCCTGAGTTCTGAGCAGAGTGTGACTGACCCAGTCTTATCCTGGGGAATTTGAGTCATGGACAGGCCATCCAAATGAACAGGCTGGCTTGCTGAACCAATGGGGATGGTGACTATGGAAGCACAGTATCTTGAAACTGTGGGACATTTCATCCAGAAGGTAACACTTGGTGCCATGCCTGCAGAGTGAGGGACAGAGTCTTAGAGAAAGCAAGTGCTATAATCGGCCCATTTAAGTTACTGAAAGAGGAATAGGGTGACCTGAACAAATTCACCCCCAAAATGTTTGGCTAGACTAAAGAAAAAACATAGTTTGTGTCTAGAAATTGGTGGCTCTCCCACTCCAAGCACGATCACTTACTGGTAGTAACAAAAAAAACATTCCTCCCTGTTTCAGTCATCCTCTTTATTAGTCCTTTCCCTTGACTGAGCCAGTCAGGGAAGAATCATCAGTAAATATTGCTTATTAAATGCTTGGGTCAGGTTATCTGCCTGTCAAGCAGAGGGAGTGGGCGTGCACTGGGGCCACGGCTGCTGAGCGAATGTTCTTAGCCTCCCTGCACACACCTCAGCAGCACCCAGCCTTTAATAAGCATTGTGTGCACTGCCCCTTTTAAAATGATTGAAGTATGGCTTTTTATGACTCTGTAAAAGCCTTTATTAATTTTGGGAAGCTGCTGCATCTTCTGATCCTGTCCAGTTTCTGCTGGGAGGTAAAATTATTCATACAGCTTCCAATTGACTATGTTGATTGTGTTCTGAAAAGAACTAGAGGACTCGTTATTTTCCAAGCAGTCTTTGAGAGGAGGTTGTATGGGGAGGCAAGAAGGGTATGGGTATCCTGAAGGGCATCACACCGAGGGTTTCATGGGTAGGCAAGGGAGGATACCTCATGGTGGTCAGTGGAATTGTTGGAACAACGTAACTCAAGGGAAAGGGACAATGGACTTTAACAGTGTCCTCTGGAGACGTGTCCACATGTGTGTTCATGAGCACTTGTGTGTCTTAATTATTCCACTGTGGTTTTCTGCTAATGATTCTGAATATAAGAATAAAATATTGTTTTTATAGAGCTCTTTCTAGCTTTCTAGTGTGTTTTCAAACATACTATCTCATTTTTATTTTGAACCCCCTATAATTGTACCAGCTGCTGAAACAGCTATTTTAACGTTAATTTCATGGTTGTGAGGTTGTGTGTCTGGAGGGCAGTGTTACCAAGTAGTGTGTCTCTCGCACATGGCCTCTCTGAAAAGCAAGTGGATCTTTTGGTCCCAAGGCTGTCACTGTTCCCATGATAGGTCTGCTCTCCTATTTGTTGCCATGTGAAGAGTTTGTGGAAGGAATGCTGTTCTGAGACCCTTCTCACTGCCATCACTCACCAAATTCTCCCCCATCTTGCACACATGAGCACACACATACACACACAGGCACACACAAACTTATAGGTTAAATTTATCACCCTTCTCTCTTACCACTTACACAAGAATCCCAAACTCCCGAATGCTGCCCCTCCCTCACACCTGTTATTCTCAGACCAGGCAGCCTGCTGGTAATTCCCTTTCCTTAGTCTATGCAGTTCTTCACCCAGGCTGATCTACTGATTCCTTCAAGGCCTGGATTGAAAGTCACCTCTTCCAGGCTCCTTCCCTAGACAACACCACCCTATGCTGCAGCCCTTCCTGAATCAGAAAGACTAGAGTAGAGGAGAATGTAGGTGGCACCCAGCGTCAGAAAACCCACCTGCTAAAGCTGATCAAATCACTTCCCCACCAGGAAGCTCTAATCCATGAATGGGAACACCAGCCCTGCCCAGTCAGTTTCACAAGGCTGTTATTAGTGACAAATGAGACCATACATCAAGAAAAGACTATACGACAAGCACACAATTGTGTACACTATACAATTGTGACCCTTGCTATGAGAAATAGAAAATAAATAACAGAGAGATCAAGAACAGTTGATTTTGTCAGAGAAAGCTTTGATACTCCTGTTGGCTTTGGCCTGGTGAAGGGCCGTGGGAGGGATTCCAGGAGGGAGGAGGCCATGAGTGAGGCACCAGAGGCAGAAGGGAGCATGGCTTTTTATCTAAAGACTGGCTGTAACATGAAGCAGCTGATGAGAGTCAAGGATGTTGGGAAGCTGCAGCTGACACTTAGGAGAAACTTCTGAGGGCAATATTTGAATGATAAACTATGAAACAGGGGACTAGGACTAGGCAGGATAAGCCCAGAGAGCCCTTAGGCTGGGGACTAGGAGATATCCCATTACTAAGACTATCAGCATAAAAGAGGGAAGGCTGACTTGATGCTGAATATTTAGATGCTTTATATTAGAATTTTTAGGGCTCCCTGAATATTGTGCCAACCCAGGAGGTGGCTTGGTTATAGATGGGAGCAAAGCTGTAGAGATGGGGCAAATTTATAATGCATGGGCTGAAGAGCTGAAGAAAGACCATAGAGGCAGAGCCAGACCCTCCATCACTGCAGTTCTATAATGATCAGGCACAAGAGAGACACTTTACCTGAGTGTGTTTACCCGGACGTTCCTGAGACACACCCACACACACACACACACACACACCCCACACACACATACTCATCAGGGTCAGCTCCACAGAGTCAAAGAAAACTTGGGAGACATGAGGGTTTTGGAGAACAGAGTCAGTTTAAAAATACAAGATATTCTTTATCCATTCATCCGATGATAGACACTTAGGTTGTTTCCATCTCTGAGTTATTGTAAATAGAGCTGCAGTGAACATTTTGGTACATGACTCTTTTTGAATTATGGTTTTCTCAGGGTATATGCCCAGTAGTGGGATTGCTGGGTCATATGGTAGTTCTATTTGTAGTTTTTTAAGGAACCTCCATACTGTTCTCCATAGTGGCTGTACCAATTCACATTCCCACCAGTGGTGCAAGAGTGTCCTCTTTTCTCCACACCCTCTCCAGCATTTATTGTTTCCAGATTTTTTGATGATGGCCATTCTGACTGGTGTGAGATGATATCTCATTGTAGTTTTGATCTGCATTTCTATAATGATTAATGTTGTTGAGCACTCTTTCATGTGTTTGTTGGCAGTCTATATATCTTCTTTAGAGAAATGTCTATTTAGGTCTTCTGCCCATTTTTGGATTGGGTTGTTTGTTTTTTTGTTATTGAGCTGCATGAGCTGCTTATAAATTTTGGAGATTAATCCATTGTCAGTTGCTTCAGTTGCAAATATTTTCTCCCATTCTGAGGGTTGTCTTTTGATCTTGTTTATGGTTTCCTCATGGCATATATATACAATGGAATATTAGCCATAAAAAGAAACAAAATTGAGCTATTTTTAATGAGGTGGATGGACCTAGAGTCTGTCATACAGAGTGAAGTAAGTCAGAAAGAGAAAGACAAATACTGTATGCTAACACATATATATGGAATTCAAGAAAAAAAAATGTCATGAAGAACCTAGGGGTAAGACAGGAATAAAGGCACAGACCTACTAGAGAATGGACTTAAGGATATGGGGAGGGGGAAGGGTAAGCTGTGACAAAGCAAGAGAGTGGCACGGACATATATATACTACCAAACGTAAAATAGATAGCTAGTGGGAAGCAGCTGCATAGCACAGGGAGATCAGCTCTGTGCTTTGTGACCACCTAGAAGGGTGGGATAGGGAGGGTGGGAGGGAGGGAGACACAAGAGGGAAGAGATATGGGAACATATGTATATGTATAACTGATTCACTTTGTTATAAAGCAGAAACTAACACAGTATTGTAAAGCAATTATACTCCAATAAAGATGTAAAGAAAATAAAACTAGATATTTTCAATGCTCAGTAAAGTGATAATTTTCAGCCTTCTTAAATTCCCTTGAAACTGCACATGTTGTCATCTGGCTCTTCTATAGAGCAACCAGTCAGAGGGACTTGTTTCTACTAACACTGCCAAGTCTTGTATTCTCTCCATTTTTTTGCATTTGATTCCTCTCTTTCTTCCCTGTCTTAGTTTATGGTTATACTTTCTCTGTTATTTCCCCTGTGTAGCATTTCAATTTGGCAACCTGATTTTTAACACTTACCCTTTCAGTGACTTGACTGCTGCACTATGCCACTTGTGTGTGACTTATAACACTTTCCCAATGTCCCACTACATCTTGTGGCAGCAGCCCAGATCTCACCCGCAGACATGAAAGGGATGGAACTAACCTCTTCACATTAAAGTATTTGATACACAGAAGTGTTATTCAGGGATAATTATCATATTACAAAACTTCATTTTTACTGCCAATATTTATTGAAGCCTAAATTATGCCAGGTGCCAGAGACACAGAAATGGTACAAAGCTCACATTGTCATGGTGTTTAGATTCTAGTGAGGGAAGACAGACACTAAAATGGCACATCCATCAAATCTCAAGTGATGGTATTTCTGACGTCAGGGTGGAAATCCCGCATTTTTACCTTGGATAGAAGTTGTTTTTTGCTTTTGTGTTTGTTTTTTTGGTGATGGCGTTCTTCATATTTTCAAAGTTGAGTGAGGAAGTGAAAGGATTATTGATTATTGGGCCAGAAATTTTTCTAAGATTGAACACTTAAGCTACCCCATCATCTTCCTGTTCATCAGACAGTTCTGCTGGTTCCTCGTTTGTAGATGTATTTTATGTCAAATTGAACCCTGAGAGGAAGGCAAAAGCTTCAGTTTAAAATGTACATGTAGAACACAGTAATAACGTTTGAAGATAGTGAATTCCAGAATGACTGTACGTAGAACAGGTAAATGGTAAAGCTGATCTCTCCATGACCACTTAGAGATTTCTCTTTATGTCCTTCTCATGTTTCTGAAATTTGGAGGATAACAGGATGCTTGGCAAATCAAACATTTTGAGTCTGTTTACAAAAACCTTGTTCTAGGTACTTCTGTGAAGCAGTCATGCAGGGAAATGTGTAGCTATAAAGGTCAGGTTAGGACCTGAGGGACAAGGGGTATGGGCTGGCTTTACATGAACACCAAACAACTACTAACTGAAAGAAAAAAAAATTATTTCTAAAATGAATCATGTCCTTGGGGAGAATAGGATTCATTTAGGAGTCATTTCATTCAAAAACTCAATTTTAAAATTAATAGACACTATGAGATAAGACTCCTCAGATAGTTACTCTCTCTGTCCTCCAGAAAGTCTCCTTATAGACACAAAAAAAGCCCATGAGAGCTGGTCTGTGAAGGAAGAGTCCAGAGCCAGACAAGTTCTGTTGGTAACACAGTTCAGAGGAGACACCATAAGGAAAGGCACATCGAGAGAAAGCAAAGGACACAATGCTTTCCTCTTTAAGCATGGCAAATCAATTCAGTGTCTTTCATTACCACCTGAAAACGGAATGCAAGTGTGAACAATAAACTTTAAACTGGTGACAACAGTTTTTTAAAAAATGCACTGAAAGCAAGTTTCAGCAGCCTGACACACTTTATGACACTTATTAAAAAGACAAAAAAAAAAAAAAAAAAGACACACTTGTAAGTCAATTAACCTGGCCATTGGTACCTTTTAACTTGTTTTCTAAGAGGAAAGGCAGCAGTGAAGGGGCAAAGTTTCCATCTAGAATGTTCTAAGTTGATTTCTTTTCTCCTAGAATAAAGGCCGCTGACCTGAGTTCCAACTAATATATATAAGCCTGCAGTTCACCTGCTTCTAACACGTGAAAAGTTCAAAGAAAGAGCATGTGGGTGTCCTTTCTTGGTTTTCACATTTTATTCAAAGAATTGAGGCCATACCTATAAAGAAATCAATGTACAGCAAAACTGGTACAATATGGGAATTAAAACAGAAGCACAATGCACAATATTTAGTTAGCAAACATTTCATGAGTTTGTACTAAAAATGTTTGTATTGAGGGAAAAAATCTATGTACTTAAAAAAAATGTTTCTAAGGACATAACACCCCTATTCCAGTCAGAGAACTCCAAAACACCAATAAATAAGTACATTAGTAATTAAATAAATATTTTTTGATTTCTTGTGTTGTTTGTTTTACTTTTCATTTCCTAAAATTTTGTAATGCGTAAAATATTACAAATTTACTACCTAGTTTTACCCTTTGAAAATTAGATTATAAGTGTAACTATCTTGGAGATCAATTCATTATAATTATTTAAATTCCATAGATATACACAACAAAAATATTAGTTGACCAAAAAGGCTTGCTAAAAGTATTTTAGTCACGTACAATTTTTTAACGCAAAATCAGGTATATTTTGGTCTTCAGGGAGAACTATAACTTTTTTCTTTTTTTTGTACAAAAATGAGATCATGTGTTTCAGTACTTTCCTTGCTAGTGAGCTTCCTGTTCTTGACTTTTGATATACTCTTCTCCTTCTAACCAAGTTTAAGGACTTGGGATTGGAAAGGCTCTGTCAAGGAAAACAACTTATTCCAAGAGAGATTAAAAAATAAGTGGGAGAGAAGGTGCTTCAAGACGGAGGAGTAGTACATGGAGATCACCTTCCTCCCCACAAGTACATAAAAAATATATCTACATGTGGAACAACTCCTACAAAACACCTTCTGAACACTGGCCTAAGACCACAGACTTCCTAAAAGGCAAGAAACTCCCCAAATACCTGGGAGGGAAAAAGAAAAAAGGAAAAACAGACAAAAGAATAGGGATGAGACCTGCACCTTTGGGAGGGAGCTGTGAAGGAGGAAAAGTTTCCACATACTAGGAAGCCTCTTAACTGGTGGAGACGGGGTATGGGCCAGAGGAAACCTTGGAGCCATGGAGGAGTGCTCAGAAACAGGGGTGCAGAGGGCAAATCAGAGAGATTCCCGCACAGAGGATCGGTGCTGAACAGCACTCACGAGCCTGAGAGGCTTGTCTGCTCACACACTGGGTCAGGTGGGGGTTTGGAGCTGAGGCTCAGGCTTCAGAGGTCAGATCCCAGGAAGAGGACTGAGGTTGGCTGTGTGAACACAGCCTGAAGGGTGTTAGTGCACCACAGCTAGCCAGGAGGGAGTCCAGGAAAAAGTCTGGACCTGCCTAAGAGGCAAAGGTTTCAGGGTGTGTGAGGAGAGAGGATTCAGAGCACTGCCTAAACGAGATTCAGAGATGGGCGCAAGCCATGGATATCAGAGCAGACACCAGAGACTGTCATGAAATGCTAACTCTGCTGCTGCAGCCACCAAGAATCCTGTGTGCAAGCACAGGTCACTATCCACAACTCTTTCGCACAAAGAGTCTGTGCAGCCCACCACTGCCAGGGTCCTGTGATCCAGGAACAACTTCCCAGGGAGAACACAAGGCACACCTCAGGCTGTTGCAACATCATGATGGACTCTGCCACTACAGGTTCACCCCATATTCCATACCCCTCCCTTCCAGACCATTTATAGGCCACTACTTTAACCCCATCATGTCTGGGTAGGGAATAGACATCCTCAGGTGACCTACATGCAGAGGTGGGGCCAAAACCAAAGCTGAACCACAGGAGTCGGGGTCACAAAGAGAAAGGGAAAATTCTCTGTGCAGCCTCAGGAGCAGTGTATTAAATCCCCACAGTCAGCTTGATGCACCCTGCATCTGTGGAATACCTGAATAGAAAACAAATCATCCCAAAATTGGGGCCGTGGAATTTGGGACCAAGTGTAGACTTGGGGTTTGCTGTATGTGACTGCCTTATTTCTGATTTTTGTGTTTATATTTGTATAGTTTTTAGCATTTGATATCATTGGTGGATATGTTTATTGGTTTGGTTTCACTCTTACTTTTTATAACACCTTAAAATTTTTTATTTTAATTTTTTTTAATTATTTTATTTTATATTTTTATTTATTGATTTATTTAGATTTCTTTAGTTTTTACTTCTTCTTCTTCTGAGCTGTGTGGCTGACAGGGACTTGGTGCTCCAGCTTGGTGTCAGGCCTCAGCCTCTGAGATGGGAGAGCTGAGTTCAGGACACTGGACCACCAGAGATCTCCCAGCCACACATAATGTCAATTGGTGAGAGCTCTCCCTGATATCTCCATCTCAATGCTAAGACCCAGATCCGCTAAACAGTCAGCAAGTTCCAGTGCTGGATACCCCATGCCAAACAACTAGCAAGACAGGGACAAAACCCCACCTATTAGCAGAGAGACTGCCTAAAATCATACGAAGTTCACAAACAGTTCAAATCACACCATGAGATGCAGCCCTGCCCATCAGAAAGACAAGATCTAGCCCAACACACCAGAACACAGGCACCAGTACCCTCTACCAGGAAACATACACAAGCCCCTGAACCAATATTCCCCACTAGGGGAGACACCAAAAATAATGGGAACTATGATCCTGTAGCCTGTGAAAAGGAGACCACAAACACAGTAAGTTAAACAAAATGAGAAAACAGAGATATATACAGTAGATAAAGGAGCAAGGTAAAAACTCACTAGACCAAAGAAATGAAGAGGAAATAGGCAGTCCACCTGAAAAACAATTCAGAGTAATGATAGTAAAGGTGATCCACAGTCTTGGAAACAGAATGGAAAAAATAAAAGAAAAGTTTAACAAGGACCTAGAAGAATTAAAGAGCAAACAAAAAATGATGAACAAAACAATAAATGAAATTAAAAATTCTCTAGAAGGAATCAATAGCAGAATAACAGAAGCAGAAGAACGGATAAGTGACATGGAAGATAAAATAATGGAAATAACTATCGCAGAACAAAATAAAGGAAAAAAGAATGAAAATAACTGAGGAGAGTCTCAGAGAATTCTGGGACAATATTAACTGTATCAACATTTGAATTACAGGGGTCCCAGAAGAAGAGAAAAAGAAAGGGACTGAGAAAATATTTGAAGAGGCTATAGATGAAAACTTGCCTAACATGAGGAAGGAAATAATCAAAAAGGTTCAGGAAGGGCAGAGAGTCCCATACAGCATAAATCCAAGGAGAAAAATGCAAAGACACATATCAAACTATCAAAAATTAAATACAAAAATAGATAAATAAATAAATAAATAAATGCAGCAAGGGAAAAGCAACAAATAACATACAAGAGAATCCATATAAGGTTAACAACTGATCTCTTAGCAGACACTATACAAGCCAGAATGGAGTGGCAAGACATATTTAAAGTGATGAAAGGAAAAACACCTACAACCAAGATTACTGTATCCAGCAAGGACCTCATTCAGATTCCACAGAGAAATTAAAAATTTTACAGACCAGTAAAAGGTAAGAGAAATCAATATCACCAAACCAGCTTTACAACAAATGATAAAGGAACCTCTCTAGGCAAGAAACATAAGAGAAGGAAAAGACCTACAAAAACAAATACAAAACAATTAAGAAAATGGTAATAGGAACATACACATTGATATTTACCTAAAATGTAAATGGATTAAATGGTCCAAGCAAAAGACATAGACTAGCTGAATGGATACAGAAATAAGACCCATATATATGCTGTCTACAAGAGATCCACTTCAGACCTAGAGACACATACAGACTGAAAGTGAGGGGATGGAAAAAGATATTCCATGCCAATGGAAATCAAAAGAAAGCTGGAGTAACAATACTCATATGAGATAAAATAGACTTTAAAATAAAGATTATTATAAGAGACAAAGAAGGACACTACATACTGATCAAGGGATCAATCCAAGAAGAAGACACAACAATTATAAATATTTATGCACCCAACATAGGAGTACCTCAATACATAAGGCAAATGCTAACAGCCATAAAATGGGAAATAGACAGCAACACAGTAATAGTAGGGAACCTTAACATCCCACTTTCACCAAAGGACAGATCATCCAAAATGAAAATAAATAAGTTAAAACAAGCTTTAAATGACACATTGAACATGATGGACTTAATTGACATTTATATGACATTCCATTCCAAAACAACAGAATACACTTTCTTCTCAAGCACTCATGGAACATTCTCCAGGAAAAAATCATTTCTTGTGTCGCAAATCAAGCCTTGGTAAACTTAAGAAAATTGAAATCATATCAAGTGTCTGTTCTGACCACAATGCTATGAGAAGAGATATTAATTACAGGAAAAAAAAACTGTAAAAAATGCAAACACATGAAGTCTAAACAATATGCTATTAAATAACCAAGAGATCACTGAAGAAATCCAAGAAGAAATCAAAAAGTAGAAACAAATGACAATGAAAACATGATGACACAATACCTAGGGGAAGCAGCAAAAGCAGTTCTAAGAGGGAAGTTTATAGCAATTCAATCTCACCTCAAGGAACAAAGAAAAATCTCAAATACAAAAGCTAAGCTTATACCTAAAGCAATTAGAAAAAGAAGAACAAAATAACCCCAAAGTTAGTGGAAGGAAAGAAATCATAAAAATCAGATCAGAAATAAAAGAAAAAGAAATGAAGGAAGCAATAGCAAATATCAAAAAAAAAAAAATCTAAAAACTGCTACTTTGAGAAGATTAAAAAAAATTGATAAACCATTAGCCAGACTCATTAAGAAATAAGGGAGAAGACTCAAATCAACAGAATTAGAAATAAAAAAGAAGTAACTACTGACACTGCAGAAATAGAATCAGGAGAGATTACTACAAGCAACTATATGCCAATAACATGGACAACCTGGAAAAAATGGACAAATTCTTAGAAAAGCACAACCTTCTGAGACTGAACCAGGAAGAAATAGAAAATATAAACAGACCAATCACAATCATTGAAATTGAAACTGTGATTAAAACACTTCCAATAGGACTTCTGGGAAGATGGCTGAAGAGTAAACACAGAGATCACCTTCCTCCCCACAGATACACCAGAAATACATCTACACGTGGAACAACTCCTACAGAACACCTACTGAATGCTGGCAGAAGACCTCAGATCTCCCAAAAGGCAAGAACCCCCCCATGTACATTGGTAGGGCAAAAGAAAAAAGAAAAAACAGAGCCAAAAGAATAGGGATGGGACCTACACCAGTGGGAGGGAGCTGTGAAGGAGGAAAGTTTTCCACACACTAGGAAGCCCCTTCACAGGCGGAGACTGCAGGTGGTGGAGGGGGAATGCTTCGGAGCCCCAGAGGAGAGCACAGCAACAGGGGTGCGGGGGGCAAAACAGAGAGATCTCCACACAGAGGATCAGTGCAAACTGGCACTCACCAGCCCGAGAGGCTTGTCTGCTCCCGCACCGGGGTGGGCGGGGCTGCAAGCTGAGGCCTGGACTTTGGTCGGAGAGCAGGGAGAGGACTGGGGTTGGCGGCGTGAACACAGCCCGAAGGGGCTAGTGCACCATGGCTGGCTGGGAGGGAGTCCAGGGAAAAGTCTGGACCTGCCGAAGAGGCAAGAGGCTTTCTTCCCTCTTTGTTTTCTGGTACACGAGGAGAGGGGATTAAGAACGCTGCTTAAAGGAACTCTAGAGACAGATGCCAGCCACGGCTAAAAGCACGGACCACAAA
This sequence comes from Phocoena sinus, assembly GCF_008692025.1. Taxonomy (NCBI): domain Eukaryota; kingdom Metazoa; phylum Chordata; class Mammalia; order Artiodactyla; family Phocoenidae; genus Phocoena; species Phocoena sinus. The sequence continues at coordinate 36,126,546 of NC_045776.1, read as the reverse complement.
GAGAGGCATGGGATGCTAAGGCTGCTGCTGCCGCCACCAGGAGGCCTGTGTGTGAGCACAGGTCACTATCCACACCCCCTTTCAGGGAGCCTGTGCAGCCCGCCACTGCCAGGGTCCCATGATCCAGGGACAACTCCCCCAGGAGAACACACAGCACGCCTCAGGCTGGTGCAACGTCACACTGGCCTCTGCCGCCGCAGGCTTGCCCCGCACTCCATGCCCCTCCCTACCCCTGGCCTGAGTGAGCCAGAGCCCCTGAAACAGTGGCTCCTTTAACCCCGTCCTGTATGAGAGAAGAACAGATGCCCTCCAGCGACCTACATGGAGAGACGGGGCCAAAACCAAAGCTGAGACCCTGGGAGATGTGAGAACAAAGAACAGAAAGGGAAATCTCTCGCAGCAGCCTCAAAAGCAGCGGATTAAATCTCCATAATCAACTTGATGTACCCTGCATCTGTGGAATACATGAATAGACAAAAAATCATCCCAAATTGAGGAGGTGGACTTTGAGAGCAAGATTTATGATTTTTTCCCCTTTTCCTCTTTTTCCGTGTGGATGAAAGGTTCTTGGAGTTAGTGCTGTGCCTCTGAGGTGGGAGAGCCAACTTCAGGACACTGGTCCACAAGAGATCCCCCAACTCCACATAATATCAAATGGCAAAAATCTCCCAGAGATCTCCATCTCAACACCAGCACCCAGCTTCACTCAACGACCAGCAAGCTACAGTGCTGGACATCCTATGATAAACAACTAGCAAGACAGGAACACAACTCCACCCATTAGCAGAGAGGCTGCCTGAAATCATAAGAAGGCCACAGACACCCCAAAATACACCACCAGATGTGGACTTGTCCACCAGAAAGACAAGATCAAGCCTGATCCACGAGAACACAAACACTAGTCCACTCCACCAGGAAGCCTACACAACCCACTGAACGAACCTTAGCCACTGGGGGCAGACACCAAAAACAAGGTGAACTACGAACCTGCAGCCTACCAAAAGGAGACCCCAAACACAGTAAGACAAGAAAAATGAGAAGACAGAAAAAACACACAGCAGATGAAGGAGCAAGATAAAAACCCACCAGACCTAACAAATGAAGAGGAAATAGGCAGTCTACCTGAAAAATAATTCAGAATAATGATAGTAAAAATGATCCAAAATCTTGGAAATAGAATAGCCAAAATGCAAGAAACATTTAACAAGGACCTAGAAGAACTCAAGATGAAACAAACAATGATGAACAACACAATAAATGAAATGAAAAATACTCTAGATGGGATCAATAAAAGAATAACTGAGGCAGAAGAACGGATAAGTGACCTGGAAGATAAAATAGTGGAAATAACTATTACAGAGCAGAATAAAGAAAAAAGAATGAAAAGGAATGAGGAAAGTCTCAGAGACCACTGGGACAACATTAAATGCACCAACATTTGAATTATAGGGATTCCAGAAGAAGAAGAGACAAAGAAAGGGACTGAGAAAATAGTTGAAGACATTATAGTGGAAAACTTCCCTAATATGGGAAAGGAAATAGTTAATCAAGTCCAGGAAGCACAGAGAGTCCCATACAGGATAAAACCAAGGAGAAATATGCCAAGACACATATTAATCAAACTGTCAAAAATTGAATACAAAGGAAACATATTAAAAGCAGCAAGGGACAAACAACAAATAACACACAAAGGAATCCCCATAAGGTTAACAACTGATCTTTCAGCAGAAACTCTGCAAGCCAGCAGGGACTGGCAAGTCATATTTAAAGTGATGAAGGAGAAAAACCTGCAACCAAAATTACTCTACACAGCAGGGATCTCATTCAGATTTGATGGAGAAATTAAAAGTTTTACAGACAAGCAAAAGCTGAGAGAGTTCAGCACCACAAAACCAGCTCTACAACAACTGCTAAAGGGACTTCTCTAGGCAAGAAACACAAGAGAAGGAAAAGACCTACAATAATGAACCCAAAACAATTAAGAATATGGGAATAGGAACATACATATCAATAATTACCTTATATGTAAATGGACTAAATGCTCCCACCAAAAGACAAAGATTGTCTGAATGGACACAAAAACAAGACCCATATGTGTGCTGTCTACAAGAGACCCACTTCAGACCTAGAGACACATACAGACAGAAAGTAAGGGGATGGAAAATGATATTTCATGCAAATGGAAACCAAAAGAAAGCTGGAGTAGCAATTCTCATATCAGACAAAATAGACTTTAAAATATAGACTATTAGAAGAGACAAAGAAGGACACTACATAATTGTCAAGGGATCGATCCAAGAAGAATATATAACAATTGTAAATATTTATGCACCCAACATAGTAGCACCTCAACACATAAGGCAAAGATTAACAGCATAAAAGGGGAAACCGACAGTAACACATTCATACTAGGGGATTTTAACACCCCACTTTCACCAATGGACAGATCACCCAAAATGAAAATAAATAAGGAAACAGAAGCTTTAAATGATACATTAAACAAGATGGACTTAATTGAGATTTATAGGGAATGCCATCCAAAAACAATAGAATACACATTTTTCTCTAATGCTCATGGAACATTCTCCAGGATAGACCATATCTTGGGTCACAAATCAAGCCTTGGTAAATTTAAGAAAATTGAAAATGTATCAAGTATCTTTTCCGACCACAATGCTATGACACTAGATATCAATTACAGGAAAAGATCTGTAAAAAAATACAAACACATGGTGGATAACCAATACACTAATTAATAACGACGTGATCACTGAAGAAATCAAAGAGGAAGTAAAACAATACCTAGAAACAAATGAAATGGAGACACGACGACCCAAAATCTATGGGATGCAGCAAAAGCAGTTCTAAGAGGGAATTTTATAGGAATAAATCCTACCTTAAAAAACAGGAAACATCTCGAACAAACAACCTAACTTTGCACCTAACGTAATTAGAGAAAGAACAACAACAACAACAACAACAAAAAACCCCAAAGTTATCAGAAGGAAAGAATCATAAAAATCAGATCAGAAATAAATGAAAAAGAAATGAAGGAAACGATAACAAAAACTAAAAGCTCGTTGTTTGAGACAATAAACAAAATTGATAAACCATTAACCAGACTCATCAAGAAAAAAAGGGAGAAGACTCAAATCAATAGAATTAGAAATGAAAAAGGGGAAGTAACAACTGACACTGCAGAAATACAAAAGGTCATGAGAGATTACTACAAGCAACTCTATGCCAATAAAATGGACAATCTGGAAGAAATGGACAAATTCTTAGAAATGCACAACCTGCCAAGACTGAATCAGGAAGAAATAGAAAATATGAACAGACCAATCACAAGCACTGAAATTGAAGCTGTGATTAAAAATCTTCCAACAAACAAAAGCCCAGGACCAGATGGCTTCACAGGCAAAATCTATCAAACATTTAGAGAAGAGCTAACACCTATCCTTCTCAACCTCTTCCAAAATATAGCAGAGGGAGGAACACTCCCAAACTTATTCTATGAGGCCACAATCACTGTGATACCAAAACCAGACAAGGATGTCACAAAGAAAGAAAACTACTGGCCAATATCACTGATGAACATAGATGCAAAAATCCTCAACAAAATACTAGCAAACAGAATCCAACAGCACATTACATGGATCAAACACTATGATCAAGTGAGGTTTATTCCAGGAATGCAAGGATTCTTCAATATATGCAAATCAATCAACGTGACACACCATATTAACAAATTGAAGGAGAAAAAACATATGATCATCTCAATAGATGCAGAAAAAGCTTTTGACAAAATTCAACACCCATTTATGATAAAAACCCTGCAGAATGTAGGCATAGAGGGAACTTTCCTCAACATAATATATCCCATATATGACAAAAGCACAGCCAACATCGTCCTCAATGGTGAAAACCTGAAAGCATTTCCACTACGATCGGGAACAATACAAGGTTGCCCACTCTCACCACTCTTATTCAACATAGTTTTGGAAGTTTTAGCCACAGCAATCAGAGAAGAAAAGGAAATAAAAGGAATCCAAATGAGAAAAGAAGAAGCAAAGGTGTCACTATTTGCAGATGACATGATACTATACATAGAGAATCCTAAAGATGCTACCAGAAAAGTACTAGAGCTAATCAATGAATTTGGTAGAGTAGCAGGATACAAAATTAATGCACAGAAATCTCTGGCATTCCTATACACTAATGATGAAATATCTGAAAGTGAAATCAAGAAAACACTCCCATTTACCATTGCAACAAAAAGAATAAAATATCTAGGAATAAACCTACCTAAGGAGACGAAAGACCTGTATGCAGAAAATTATAAGACCCTGATGAAAGAAATTAAAGATGATACAAATAGATGGAGAGATATACCATGTTCTTGGATTGGAAGTATCAACATTGTGAAAATGACTCTACTACCCAAAGCAATCTACAGATTCAATGCAATCCCTATCAAACTACCACTGGCATTCTTCACAGAACTAGAACAAAAAATTTCACAATTTGTATGGAAACACAAAGGACCCCTTATAGCCAAAACAATCTTGAGAAGGAAAAATGGAGCTGGAGTAATCAGGCTCCCTGACTTCGACAATATTACAAAGCTACAGTAATCAGGACATTATGGTATTGGCACAAAAACGGAAAGATAGATCAATGGAACAGGATAGAAAGCCCAGAGATAAACCCACACACATATGGTCACCTTATCTTTGATAAAGGAGGCAGGAATGTACAGTGGAGAAAGGACAGCCTCTTCAATAAGTGGTGCTGGGAAAACTGGACAGGTACATGTAAAAGTATGAGATTAGATCACTCCCTAACACCATACACAAAAATAAGCTCAAAATGGATTAAAGACCTAAATGTAAGGCCAGAAACTATAAAACTCTTAGAGGAAAACATAGGCAGAACACTCTATGACATAAATCACAGCAAGATCCTTTTTGACCCACCTCGTAGAGAAATGGAAATAAAAACAAAAATAAACAAATTGGACCTAATGAAACTTCAAAGCTTTTTCGCAGCAAGGGAAATCATAAACAAGACCAAAAGACACCACTCAGAATGGGAGAAAATATTTGCAAATGAAGCAACCGACAAAGGATTAATCTCCAAAATTTACAAGCAGCTCATGCAGCTTAATAACAAAAAGACAAACAACCCAATCCAAAAGTGGGCAGAAGACCTAAAAAGACATTTCTCCAAAGAAGATATACAGACTCCCAACAAACACATGAAAGAATGCTCAACATCACTTATCATTAGAGAAATGCAAATCAAAACTACAATGAGATATCATCTCACACCAGTCAGAATGGCCATCATCAAAAAATCTAGAAACAATAAATGCTGGAGAGGGTGTGGAGAAAAGGGAACACTCTTGCACTGTTGGTGGGAATGTGAATTGATACAGCCACTGTGGAGAACAGTATGACGGTTCCTTAAAAAAAAACTACAAATAGAACTACCATATGACCTAGCAATCCCACTACTGGGCATATACCCTGAGAAAACCATAATTCAAAAAGAGTCATGTACCAGAATATTCATTGCAGCTCTATTTAAAATAGCCCAGAGATGGAAACAACCTCAGTGTCCATCATCAGATGAATGGATAAAGAAGATATGGCACATATATACAGTGGAATATTACTCAGCCATAAAAAGAAACAAAATTGAGCTTTTTGTAATGAGGTGAATAGACCTAGAGTCTGTCATACAGAGTGAAATAAGTCAGAAAGAGAGAGACAAATACTGTTTGCTAACACATATATATGGAATATAAGAAAAAAAATGTCATGAAGAACCTAGTGGAAAACAGGAATAAAGACACAGACCTACTAGAGAATGGACTTGAAGATATGGGGAGGGGGAAGGGTAAGCTGTGACGAAGTGAGAGAGAGGAATGGATATATATAAACTAACAAACGTAAGGTAGATAGCGAGTGGGAAGCAGCCGCGTAGCACAGGGAGATCAGCTTGGTGCTTTGTGACTTCCTGGAGGGGTGGGATAGGGAGGGTAGGAGGGAGGGAGACGCAAGAGGGAAGAGATATGGGCATATATATATATATATATATATATATATATATATATATATGACTGATTCATTTTGTTATAAAGCAGAATCTAAGACAGCATTGTAAAGCAATTATACTCCAATAAAGATGTTAAAAAAAAAAATACTTCCAATGAACAAAACCTCAGGACCAGATGGCTTCACAGGCAAATTCTATCAAACATTTAGAGAAGAAATTACACCTATCCTTCTCAAACTTTTCCAAAATATAGCAAAGGGAGAAACACTTCCAAACACATTCTACGAGTCCACCATCACCCTGATACCAAATTAAGACAAAGATGTCACAAAAAAAGAAAACTACAGGGCAATATCTCTGAGGAACATAGATGCAAATTTCCTCAAAAAGATACTAGCCAGCAGAATCCAACAGCACATTAAAAGGATGATACACCGTGATCAAGTGAGGTTTAACCCAGGAATTCATGGATTCTTCAATATACGCAAATCAATCAATGTAATACACCATATTAACGAACTGAAGGAGAAAAACCATATGATCATGTCAGTAGATGCAGAAAAATCTTTTGACAAATTTCAACACCCATCTATGATAAAAACTCTCCAGAAGCTAGGCATAGAGGGAAGTTAACTCAACATAATAAAGGCAATATATGACAAACTGACAGCAAACATCATTCTCAATGGGGAAAATCTGAAACCATTTCCTTTATGAACAGGAACAAGACAAGGTTATCCACTCTCACTACTATAATTCAACATAATTTTGGAAGTTTTCGCCACAGCCATCAGAGAAGAAAAAGAAATAAATGGAATGCAAATTGGAAAAGAAGAAGTGAAACTGTCACGGTTTGCAGGTGACATGATACAATACATAGAGAATCCTAAAGATGCTACCAGAAAACTACTAGATCTAATCAATGAATTTGGTAAAGTAGCAGGATATAAAATTAATGCACACAAATCTATTGCATTCCTATATGCTAATGATGAAAATTCTGAAAGTGATATTAAGGAAGCACTCCCCTTACCATTGCAACAAAAAGAATAAAATACCTAAGAATAAACCTACCTAAGGAGACAAAAAACCTGTATACAGAAAACTATAAGACACTGATGAAAGAAACTAAATATGATACAAACATTTGGAGAGATATACCTTGTTATTGGATTGGAAGAATCAACACTATGAAAATGACTCTACTACCCAAATCAATCTACAGATTCAACGCAATCCCCATCAAACTACCAATGGCATTTTTCACAGAATTAGAACAAACAATTTCACAATTTGTATGGAAACACAAAAGACCCCGAACAGCCAAAGCAATCCTGAGAAAGTAAAACGGAGATGGAGGAATCAGGCGCCCAGACTTCAGACTCTGTTGCATAGCTACAGTAATCAAGACAGTATGGTACTGGCACAAAAACAAAATATAGATCAATGGAACAGGATAGAAAGCCCAGAGATAAATCCATGCACATATGGTCACCTTTTCTTTGCTAAAGGAGGCAAGAATATACAATGGAGAAAAGACAACCTCTTCAATAAGTGTTGCTGGGAAAACTGCACAGCTACCTGTAAAAGAATGAAATTAGAACACCACCTAACACCATACAAAAAAAAAAAAAAAAAACACTCTAAGTGGATTAACGACCTAAATGTAAGACTGGACACTGTAAAATTCTTAGAGGAAAACATAGGAAGAACACTCTATGACATAAATCACAGCAAGATTATTTTTGACCCACCTCCTTGAGAGATGGAAATGAAAGCAAAAATAAACTAATGGGACCTAATGAAACTTAAAAGCTTTTGAACAGCAAAGGAAACCATAAACAAGATAAAAAGACACCCCTCAGAATGGGAGAAAATATTTGCAAACAAAACAACTGACAAAGGATTAATCTCCAAAATATACAAGCAGCTCATGCAGGTCAATATCAAAAAAACAAAGAACCCAATCCAAAAATGGGCAGAAGACCTAAAAAGACATTTTTTTCAAAGAAGATATACAGAGTGCCATCAAACACATGAAAGGATGCTCAACAACACTAAACATTAGATAATGCAAATCAAAACTACCATGAGGTATTACCTCACACCAGTCAGAATGGCCATCATCCAAAATCTACAGACAATAAGTGCTGGAGAGGGTGTGGAGAAAGGGGAACCCTCTTGCACTGTTGGTGAGAGCATAATTTGATACAGCCACTATGGAGGACAGTATGGAGGGTCCTTATAAAACTAAAATATATAACTACCATATGACCCAGCAATCCCAATACTGGGCATATTCCCTGAGAAAATCATAACCCAAAAGAGAACTGTACCACAATGTTTATTTCAGCACTGTTTACAATAGCCAGGACATGGAAGCAATGTAAGTGTGCTTCAACAGATGAATGGATAAAGAAGATGTGGTACATATATACAATGGAATATTACTCAGCCATAACAGAAATTAAAATTAGGTTTTTTGTAGTGAGGTGGATGGATTTAGAGTCTGTTATACAAGTGAAGTAAGTTAGAAATAAAAAAAGAAATATTATATGCTAACACATATATATATGGAATCTAAAAAAAAGAAATTGTTCTGATGAACATAGGGCAGGGCAGGAATAAAGACACAGACATAGAGAATGCACTTGAGGACACAGGGAGGGGTAAGTGCAAGACGAAGTGAGAGAGTTGCTTTGACATATATACACTACCAAATGTAAAATAGATAGCTATTGGGAATAAGCCACATAGCACAGGGAGATCATGTATGTGCTTTGTGACCACCTAGAGGTGTGGGATATGGAGAATGGGAGGGAGACGCAAAAGGGAGGGTATATGGGGATATATGTATGTGTATAGCTGATTTACTTTGTTATACAGCAGAAACTATCACAACATTGTAAAGCAATTATGCTCCAATAAAACTGTTAGGAAAAAAAAAAAAAAAGACAACCCATAGAACCGGGAAAGAAGAAAACAAAAAAGAAATGAAACAAGAAGGAGTATTGACCTACTTACCTAATAATTGAGGACTAAAAGTGCATAAGAAGTCTCAACAATTCAGAATTTGAAGAGCAATTTGGTGCCACCTCCTCATGGCCCTATGACTTTGATATCCACAAATAAATGTCAAAATGCACACTTCTTGGTTGTAAGGTTATTGGGCCCCTTGCTACATTTATATTTATCTGAATTGAGGATATAAAACAATTTAGCTACATTCATATTTTATTCATATAAACTTTGTAAGCTATAATTGAATTCCTACTAATGTAAGATTTTGTGACAAAATCAGTTGCCTGCCTGGATGCAGTGTTGTGCACAATTAACCCTGAGAGGAGGACATCACTATACGCCTTTATCCTGTTGCTTAATATTTATATTCAAGTCAGTCACTAAATGATATTTCTCTCCCCCTGCCCCACCTCCTGTCAGCAAAATAGAGGACTTGTTGCTGGGTCAAGCAAGGTTTCAGTTACAAACTATTTTCAATTTTTAGTGAATAGAAATATGTTCTTATAGACTTCAAGTTATTGTGAAAGAAAAAAAACATTTTCATAATTCTGTATGTTAAAATATATATTTTAATCTATTACAAAGATTACTTCACAGTTCAAGGACAAATGACATATTTCGAGGAAATGCATTTACTAATAGTTTTAATAGGCAAACAATAAATATCCATGATATGCAAAGAGCTTACACAAATAACTTCCAAAGAGAAAAGCTCAAGGAATAACAACAAATAATATAAAGTGGGTATTTCAAAGAAAAATAAATACTAATGTGCATTAAATATATGTCTAAGATACAAAGCAAACATCATAACACTTTAAATCTATAGGCTGCCAAAAATTAAAAGAACAATAATATTGAACTTTATCAAATACACATCTTCTACGTTATTGGCAGGCCTGTAAATTATCATCTTTTTTGGAAAATGATTGGTAGTGTCTATAAAAATCTTAAATTTATAGGTGAAAATTTGTCATATAATGCTACTTTTAGATATCTACCATATATAAATATCTACACAAATGGGAAGAAGTGTTCGATTCTGCACTCTTTGAAACAGCACAATTGGAGACAACCTATGTGGCCATCAATATTGGAAAGGAAAGCTGCATTATAGCACATCACCACCAGAGATGGTCTGGAGCCATTTACCAAAAGGAGAGTTCTGTGTGTGGTAGTGAAAGATTTTCATTACATTCTGATAATTCTGAAAATTGAAAAGACAATTTTCTTAACAGTATGAATAATATGAACTATTCATTTTAGAAGAGCATAAGTGAATAAACATACCTGAAAAACCATAGAAGGTACTCCTAGTACCTGTCCCTTCAAAAAAAGTGTCAATAGAGATTTCTGTGTTTCTCTATTCTTTGACTGCTTTATTGAGTCCATCTTGTATTTATAATTAAAAAGCTACTATTAAAGTTTCTTTTTTCAGGGATGCACAAACTACTGTGAAAAATATCCAAGTAACAACTCTACTGTTCTTAGATCCAAATGCCTCCTCCTAGAGCTGCTTTTGTAAGTGTAGCAGTCCATATATCCATCTCATTAAACTCTTCAATTCTCAGATATTATCCAGTTCACTGTTGGAGGATCTCTCATTATTTTTGCATATGGAAAATATGACACCTGAAGATGAAATGGAAAAAAAAAAAAAAAACTCATCTAGCTCTTGCAACATTATAGGTTTGGGAACGTCATTATCAGTAACTGAAATATAAACTAAACAGATGTTTCTACAACACTACAAACTTTCTTATCATTTTCCAGCAAGCATTCTGTAGGTCATGCTCTTTTAGATACAAAATATGAATCAATAAAGGAATCTGGGGAAAGAAACTCAGTGAAGTGCTATGTTCTACAGTCTTTAAAGATGGATGGACAAATGTGCAGAAAAAATAAATAAAAACTCAGATAAACACCCCACAAAATTGTAACAGAAAAATTAGCTCAGGAGAGGATGAACATTCTATATTTTTAATTAATTTTTATTTGAGTATAGTTGCTTTACCATGTGTTAGTTTCTGCTGTACAGCAAAATTAATCATTTATACATAATGTTTTAGTAAAATTTTGTTCAAATATCTGATATAGTTTTGCAAAAATATCTGATGTTTTATTGACTAGTGATGGTGATAAAACAGTTGTTTTTTTTGACTAACTCAGTGAAAGAAGCATGAGAGAAATCTTCTAGACAGTATTAGATAAATATTTTTGTGCTATTCCAAAAAAAAAAAAAACGTTTACATATACTTCCTCATGATATCATTAGATGCCTTTTCAAAGAATTGCAGAAAAGTTAAAAAGCAAAATATCCAGACTGAAGGTGTTGCTTTAAAGACAGAAAATAAAAACATAGTACAGGATAGTGAAGTTGAAACTACAGAAATATTGTATAGGATGAAGTGATGTCTTTTGAACATTTTTTTAAAAAAATATACAGAATTGATTGTTAGCAGAAGTATGAAGAAATGAAAAGTGCCAGAGTGGTAGATAACATTATAAGGACCCTCCAGAAATCCCTGAATAATAAAAAGCCAAGTTCTGAATCAGACAACGTATAAAATTTTTTTATCCCCTCAGAATGTTTACTTACAACTACAGAAAAAAATAAATTGGAAGTCTTTACTTTCAAATGGAAAGAATTTTGTTGTCAGTCAGTTCATGCTGCAGCACATATCCAGATCAGGAGGCAAAAAATGTCTTCGGGATGGGAGCACTTTTACAGTATTTGACTAAACTGAAAAATAAAGTGCTCAATTAGAATTTGATGTAAAGACAGATTTCAGAAATGCTTCAGCATACAGACCGTTATTAGTCCTTGGTCCAGGCTGTCACTATTTTAAGGCTCCCTGTGCAGCTCCAATAAGAATGAATATTTACTGACACACTTTCTGTTTCTTATTACAGAGTTTTGGTTCTTCTAAATTCCATGGCATGTAAAATAAATTTTTGGCTATTTTGAAATATATACAAATCATACACACACACATACAAACACACATTCTTATAAATAGGAATATATATATATATATATATGCCTATATGTACCCTTTTATTTTTCTTAAATAGGACTTTCTACATCTCCTTGGCAGTATGATATATCAGAAGTTCCTAAAATGTGGATGATATGTTTTTTATTATATTGATGAGAGTTGAGTCAGAAGCCCTTTCCTGATTCTGAAGATTTTGTCCCCCCATCATGCCTGGATGCTGTCACTGACCACTCTCCGATGCTGCCGGGACATGTCTTCCTGCCAAAGATGCTGAAACAGCATGCTTTTTGAGATCATCTAATGAGCCAGAGACATCTGTGGGCTCTGAATCACTTTGAAAGGGGAAAGTTTAGGGGTGATTCTCTGGGACAGTGTCTCCATGAGTAGTCCTGGAAAATGCATAAAGAAATGTATTTGCACACATATTTAAATACTTTTCTACAATTCTTAATGCTAACAAGTTGCCAGATGCTCAATAAGCCTGCAGTGATCTAAACCTATGAACTTTGGGAACAGATAAACTGGGGTCAACTAAATTTATTGCTGGAAAAAATAAGTGATGATGTTATTCAGAACCAAACAGAACCCCTGAAGAAGAATGGGTGGGTCAGGCTTGGAGCAGGTGTGAAGAAAAATGACAGGCCTGATTTCTAACTTCTCTTAAGCTTAGAGAGCCTTTCTTCCCTTTGAAAGAAGAAACAGCTCACCAGGTGGATTTGCTAAGCCCTAGTTTAAGAGGGAAATAACCACAAACAAATAACACCAAACATTTCTGACAAATGGATGGCTCCGGCACCTGAGGTGTATAAAAAGGGGAAAGAAGGATAAAAATGGACAGAAAAGTAGAAAGGACTCAAAATGAATAATGAAGAATGAAAGCAATCTGAAAAGAACACCTGCTAGACTGACAACAGAAGAAGGACAGGAGAGCAAAGTAAGATAAATGCTCATCTTGGAGATATGCAAGATCGAAGGAAGAGAAGAAAAGACAGGTATGAGCCAGTGATATAAATGAATTACACAGGAGCGGTCTTGTTTCAACACACGCTTGAATCAATGCTATGCAAAGATATATGATAACAGCCACACCGTTTTGTCGATGCTCAAAATAAGCACGAGTAATCAGGAGGAGTGATGGTAAGGCCTAGGAGTTGGGTCCATCTGTCTTTTCCTTTGCCTGCGCTGTGGTTATTATTATTACAGTAAAGTTGTCACTATTCAAAGTCCACAGATGTAAGTCATTCTGTATAGCTAAGTTTCCTGATAAATGAAGGCTTTCCAATCTAAGGACTGAGACTTTATATTAGCTCTTTAAACTGAATCTTTTAATAGATTGCAAGACTACTTCATTGGTATTTATGTTAATCAGTTTTCTTTGGGCCCTGGCCAAATTAGACCCCAATGGCTAATATGTAGCTTTGTTTTAGACATTTACTAAATCACTGCAGGTTTTGTCCCTTTCTATTTTAGCTTTCATTTGAGGCTGACTCAAGACTCATCTGTCCTAATTTTTATTTTTCTAATAACTCCACTTATCTTAGATTTATTTGTAGGTTAATTTATGAGCTATTATCAGCCCTTAATTATATGATATACTGTTATTGTTTTTTTGCTAAGCCTTACCTCTCTCAGTACATCATTACATCTTTGAGGAGAGAGATCATTAATTCATGGGATTTTACAAAATAATAAAGGGAATTCAGCAATCATATAATAGAAACAGAGTGTTTTACAAATGACAAACACAGGATCACTGAAGTGTTTTCTTTGCTGAATGCCACAGAGCTAGTTAGGGGCAGATAGGAAACTAATACACAGGTACCCCAAAACCTTCCCTAGTGGGTACTTTCTACTGCAAAATATTCGTTTGTATCCTGAACCTTTTCTGTTTAACTTTAGAAGGAAGGCAGTATGAAATATAGGAATGATCTTAAGGTATGGAGCTACGTTCAGAGCCTTCATTATCCCTGTCTGTGAGAAGCAGACTATAGTACATGGCTCATAAGATTTGTAATGTATATACCACAAGCTTAGTTTGAGCTAATCTATGTTCATCCTTAGATTTTTCTAGAGGATTAGAGAGGGGCATAACTACTTAAAAAGGAGTCAGAATTTATTTCCATTTGAGATCTGGTATCATCCTAGTAAAGACTCACTTTAAGAAAACAAACATGGGGGCTTCAAGAGAGGTACAAGGATCACCAAGAGGAGAAGCGATCTGTAAATTAATTATTTTACATCTGCCACTCTGCTGTTCTCTATTCCAGGTCCCATTGGTTTATGTCTGAATTATACAGAGATAGGCAAACTGGGGGATAAAACTTAAAAGTTCTGTTTAACTAAAGTCTTCTGAAGAGGGTCTTGCATGTACCAGACAACATGAGCAGATTTCCAGATCAGGGTCCACTGCAATTGTTAGGGGCACCAGCTACTCTGCAGGTGCTTCACATTCAGCCCTGGGCATCTGTGACCCCAGTGCTGACATCGGTGGCATCATCATCCTACAGGGAGCATCATTGCCGTTGATAGAGGTATTGGCAGCCTGAGCAGCAGATGCCATCACTTTCCATTGTTCACTTATTCTTCTGATATCAACTAAGCATCCTTCCTAGTCCAGATATTTGAAAGATATTGTTGATTACCCCTGCCTCATTATTTTACGGTATTGGGGTAGTGTAGGCAAGAGCCACATAAACAGTTGAGAATAGTGCCATGTAGATAATAGTAATGGATGTACAGGGTGCCGTGGGAATATATAGGAAGCACATCTAATGCAGGTTTGGGGGTGAACAGTGAGGGTGGGACACTTTCCTGAGTAACTTAGTTTAAGGTGAAATCTAAGGATGGTAGGAGACAATCTACAGGGAAGGGTATTCTAGAAGGAGAAAGAAAATGTATACTAGTACAAAATGAAGAGAGAACATAGTATCGGTAAGCAACATAAGAAAGTTTAGTAAGGTTAATGAGTGATCTGTGTGATGAGGGCATGATGAGAGACAAGGCTGGAAGGAAAGGGGAAAAACATTTGAACTCTATCCTCAGTAAAACAGGGCATCACTAAAAGGCTTTAAAAGAAAGCATGGCATAATCACATTTGCAGTTAAAAAAAAATAGCATCAATGCCATGTAGGTAAAATAGATTGGAAAACTATCCATTGGGGACTGTTTGAGAGATGTCCATTTAAGATGCTATTGTAGTGGCTGGAAACAGAAAATGGTAACTTAAGTTAGAATAGTGGTGAAGATGGTTTAGGGGAATAATTGTGATATGGATGTATTTAAAGTCACCATTGGTAAGATTAGCTGATTAGTTGGATGTAGGGTATGAGGGAAAGCTAGGAGTCAAAAAAGAGGCTGAAAATTGGAATCAACCTCTTAGATAAGGATACTGAGAAAATAAGAGGTGGGATGATGGAATAACCAGATCAGGAGGGAAAGTAATGATAAAAGGGAGATTGTAGGCCTGGTGGAGATAAAGGGCTTAAAATAATCAGAAGTCTTGCTGTGAAGAGGTTGTCAGAAGCAGAGGAGGAAACTGAGAAGACAGAAGCTGTGACCCTCTCCAGCAGAGTCTGAAGATGCAAAGTGGGATGATGGGCGAAGGTCAAAATTCCCGTCCAGAAGACAGGGCAGGCCAGCACACGTTGGTCACTCATCAGGAATTCACATAAACAACTGGTGTGTATTTAAGGGAGGATATTTGAAGTTCTTCTAAGTGTGCCTTGAGGCAGAGCCATAGAAAATTGATTCTTGTTGTCATGGCCTTATCTTAACCCTCTTCTAGAATGACCCATGGAGCACAGTGATCCATAAGTCACTTTTCTGGCACAGATAATCAATAATGGTTAGCTTCTTTCCTCTCACTCTTCACCTCACAAAGCAAAGTTCGAGCTTAAGAATCTAATACTCAGTCAATAAAACATTTTGACATATGATTGATTGGTTGATTTAGAGACAGAAGTGAATCTGTATTTCTATGGACTGAAAAAATGATAATTTTTCTCAACCTGCTATTTTCATTGGTTATTTAGTATCAAAGCAGTTTGATGATTTCTTTTAGTACTTTTAGTAAACTGCACTTTGGGGATGGGTAAAAAAATATAGTCTTGGTAAATAAGGAAGGCTGAATAGATCTTGATTTTCATTTGGAGATTTCCACATCAAACATGTCTCTGTCTGCAGATTGAATGACAAGGCCACTGAAACAGAAGCCAACTCAGACTTCCTCCCATTGCATATTGAGTAGCACAGAATGATTCAGAAACAATTCAAAACAAGTAAGACAACAAGGGAGAAAATAAGCAAATTTTTAAGATTTTAGGAAGGAAAATGAATGCTAAATGCACATGAATACATACACACGTATATACACATACATATCCTTTCTAAAACTCATACAAAAAACTTTAAAATGCACTCCAATCTCAAATGCTTTGGGGAAGTTCAACAAAAGGGAAGAATCCATTTCATCTCCAGTCTTTACGTCAGATTCACTAAGAGTGGGAGCTGACCCCAGGCATATGCTCTGAGGTGTAGTTCAGCACTGTTTTGTAAATGTTGTTTTGTTTGCTGTCTGGCAGTTTCACTCCTGGGTTCTTCATCAAATGCTGCCTTGCCACTTCAGGACATTTCTTTTACATAAAACACTTAGTGAGGAATAAATGATGACTGACTATTAAGTTCATCCATTGCAGAAATTACGTGAATGTCTCCAAAGTCCAGGGGATAATGATGATGGTTAATATTTTGATCACTTACTCGTCAGGCACAGTTCTAGCTGCCTGACATAGATTTTCTCATTTAATCCTCACAACAATATAAACAACTGGCAGGTATTATTATCTCCTTCATTATACAAATGAAAACCTAAGACATGGAGCATGTAAATCCCTTTCCCAAAGTCTCATAAAAAAGATAGGTTAGAACTTGGGTCAGGACTCAGATTGTCAGTTTCTAGAGCCAGAAGACTCTAATTCATTCTTCTAAAAGAATATCTTTAATTTGAGAAGCCACTAACTAAACTCAGATATGTTTGAAGTGTGGTTTCTTAAAGTCCCAATTATTTCTGGGTGGACTAATGATAGAGTTACTCAGTATAAGACTCAACTGTCATATTCAAACTCAGTCACTCTGATGCTTACCAGGACACAAGAGGTATTGCCTTTGCCATCATAGAATTCATAATCTAGCTCTGGAACTCCAGAGCTCTGTAGTTAAGAGCACAGACTTTGACATAACACAGGCATGCTTTCAGCTCATGGACCTATTACCAGCAAGCTATGTTGACACCATTTCTTTTTGTATTAAGTCAAAATTCCTCTTACTTAAACAGGATTTAGGAATACTAACCACAAATTGTTGATACAAAAATTAAATGAGATGATGTATATAGAACCCTTTTTGCATAACATTTGGCTTTTGAAAACTGTAGCTAATACTATTGGCATTGTTGTATTATCTATACTTCTAAAAATATAAGCAGTAGTACAAGACATTCTATGATAAATTTCAAGCTAGTGGTATGTACAGTACATGCTCCAGTAAGCTGAGCACTAATCCTCTCTCTTCCACAAAGTTCTCCCCGAGAGAGTATGTGGTACAATTTTAAGAGACACTTGTAAAGGGCGGATGAATTGAACACTCTCCATCGGAAATGATTTTTCCCACCTCTGAACTTGTATGAATTTAATGCCCATAGTGTCTTGCTCTTTAAGCCTTAGAGTCAAATGGAGCTTTATAATATTTCTTTTATAAGCATTTTAATCTCTTAGTACTCTTAACTGTTCACCTATTTAGGTCTTCTCTCCCAAATGATTTATTCTTTCCCAAGAGAAGGGACTGTGCTATATTCATATTTTACAGTGCATAGTGCTGCACGTTGTAGGCACTAAAATATGTATTTGTTACTTTTGATTTAATTAATTCACCTAGATTTGACTGTATAATAGGTCTTGGAGGATTTTCATCGGCAGGTAATGCCTTCCATTTTTCTGTGAGTAAAATTACACAATTCCATCACATTTTTCCCACTGGAGATTATAGGGAGTGAATTGTAGAATCAAACTAGTTGGCCTTTAGAAGAGGAATGCACTATTTAATATAGATAACATTACTAAAAGAAAAAAATACCCTCAGAAAAATCTAACATTTAAATATCTTTATTTTTTTAATCTAAAATAGTCTAAGATAATGTTAAGAACAGTAATTTTGAAGCCTTTTAGAAACTTATATAAAGTTGTTGGTAGAAGTAAGTATCTGTGCTTTGTCCACAATTTCACTTTTGAAATCAACTATTCTGGAGAAGAAAACACATCATTGTGTTCATGTACTGAATGGTTAAGTCTTGAGGCTTTGTCTATATAAAGAAGAAAAACAGAGAAAGAAATTATCCAGCAAAATAACAGGGCAGACTGCTTATCTCTATCAGTTAAGCTCAAATAAGCTAGTTTTATTTGATTATTTTTATTACTGGTATTGTTTGGCATTAGCAATCATTTAACAAATATTCCCCTTTGTTGATATCTATAATAATCCTATTATAGACAGTGAGGTGAAGCAGGGCAGAGAGTGGAGGTAAGAGGCATGGAACATGGAGCTGACCTCCGAGTTTACAGTCAAACTGAGGATGGGACTTTGGAGACAGAGCCACGTATGCTCTTGACTGACGAAGAGACAGTGTTGGTGGGGATTACGCGGGAGATGATTTGTTGGGAATATCTACTTGGAACAGCTAGGGCATGAACTGAGCTTCCTTTAAATAATTCATCAACTTGTTTGACTAATTCTCTTACTTGATTTGTCAAAAGAGACTAAAATCAAACATACCAGACTAAAAAGTTTGCTCCATCTCCCATATGGTCTATGAACCAAGCTTTTACCATTTCTTTGTCATTAAAACCATCTACAACAAATTGGACAAAAGGGGAATTTTAGCTCTTTACCCAATTTATCCAAGCTACATAGACACTAAGCTTTTCAGAGTAATAGTTTCTTAGTCTATTTCATTAATACCAAAGGGTACTGAACTATTTCAGGATGAACCTGGGGAGAAGTTGTGCTGCTAATGGGGATTTTCTGTTGTTCTTGTAAACAACATGTACAAGAAGGGCCAAACCACACTGGTGATCAGTGATATTACAGATATCCACACGTCCATGCAATCCAAGGTGCTTAGTAGCAAGGGCTCTAGTGTCTTTGTTGCATGTAGTCATGCTAAGAAGGGTTTAGATATTCCTTTAGTATGGAAAGTTTTCCAAGAATTAGAGTTTTGAAATAAAACAAAGTAATCAGTGTAGAGCACAAACACACACACACACACACACACACACACACACACATATATATAAAAGATACTTTATTTGAAATGACTCTATGTGCTTTTAAAGGAGTTGGCAAAAGAGATCTAAGTATAAATGAGCACTTACCGAAATGAGCACTTACCCTGTCTTGATCCCAAAATACTAACTTCTTTTAGAGACTAAGTCAGGGAGGGTAGCAACTTGCATGAGCCTCCTTTGCTAGTTAGTATTGGAGCTGACGTTTGAACCTACCTGACCCATACCCTTCCTATGTTTCTCAGATTCTTTACAATTAAAGTAAGGAGGTTAAAAAGCAACCAAAATACAAATAACAATAGCTCATGGAACTGCTTATGGTCTTTTAAAGAGCAAGAGGAAGGTATGTGATTTGATGCTGAAGAGCTTGAGAAAGTGTGAGTTGAAGGATTAGATTTTGAAACCCAGATCTTATAACAGGTCAGAATGCCAGAAAATATAATTATTTCACTCCTTCTTCTCACTTTTTTGGGGGCACTATTAGCAAATCACTACAAGTGATTTGCTATCAAGTGGTTTACTCATGGAAAAGATGAATGTGAATATAAATTAGAATGACAGAAGTTGATGGGAATTTGGACACTGGACTCAGCATTTTAACCTTTCTCCACTGCAATCACATAAAAATGAGTAAGCACATCCTGCTTTCCCCTTTCTCTGCATCCTGTCTTAGCAACATATATACTAATTGGTTTCTATGGTGATCTCAAGCTTGTAACTAAAACTGAGGTTTCTAGGTAACAGTGTCTAAAGGTGAGAATGATAAATGCTTCAACTCTGGAGTTTTGTAGGGAGATGGTGCTGACGTATAAAACTGGTAAATGTAGCCTCAGCTCCAAAAGATTGGTAAATTTGTTAATTTTACCCTCATCATTTCTGACTACATCAATTCATCTACTTACAGAGGCTGGATTGCCTTCATATGAGTTGGTCTCTGAAGTTGACAACTTCCATAAACTTGCAGTCAATGCGAAGTACCAGTTCTGGGCAGAATTTAGCACTTAATACACTTTTTATTTTATTGCTGAAAAGGGTTCAGTGGCACTAAGATGATTTATGCCATCAATGAGATGCAGTGAAAACAGCCTAGGAAAATCACAGTCAGTCTGAGCCTTCTCTCACAGGTTTATTAAGAAATCTTATTCTTTAGGGCCCAAAGGATGAACAACATCCCTTCAAGACAAGACCCTTGCGCTTTAATAAGTGGCAGCCACTAATCAGCTGCATAATGTGTCATGCAACATTTCCAGGTCTCTGTTTCCTCATTTATGAAGGGGATGATAACTGGGCCTCCCTCCTAGGGCTGTTATGGGAATTAAGGATTGAATTATTCTAAAGTACTTTGCAAATACAAATGTTATATAAATGTTAAATACTAACCTATGCTTTTGATTTTCTTCACTCTTCCATTTGAAAAGTATAAGGAGAGTTCAACAGTTATAAGGGTTCAAAAGAGAACTCTCCTCTGTAAAAAATAAATGTATATATGTACACATACATATAGGTATACTTATATATGTCTATTGTTATATAGAATGTTGTGTCTGCTGTTTATTTAGTTAGTTATCATCAGCACGTTGAGTGGGACTTTCTTTCGTTGTTCTAGAATTGGGTAGTGGCTTTAAAAGGACTGACAGAATTAACATGTAACAATTAAGAATTTGGAAACTTCCCTAGGTCTTATTTATATATGAAACCAGGTCAACTAACCCCATCACACTTCCCCCCCTCTCCTTGCTCAAGCCTATGAGCAAGGGAGGGCATGTGGATTGTCTACCATGTGAGTAAGGAAGAGAGTACAGTGATCTTTCTGTCTCTATTTTAGGTCAAGAGAAAGGGGACGGCATGCATCTACCCCACTGAAACTAATATGGTGCTCAAAGGGTCAAAGGAAATTGCTTACAACACACATGAAAAGGATACTTTTTTTTTCTTTTTACATTGTTAGACATAAGTGTGAGCTGGGTCTTCTTTGACTATTTATACAGGGAAAAATAAAATTGGAGAGGACAGAATGGAAAGAAGGGGTCTCAGTGAACAGCTGCTAGTCTTACTATTTGGCTTGGCAAAAATGTATGAGTTTCCCTTGGCTAAAGTGGATGTATAAAAGGTAATCATGTTTAACCCATCTTGCCAATACATGACCCAAAACAGCAGACCATTGGCCAAGGGGATTCCAAAATGCTGTCAGCAGACCCACAGGGCCTGGGGAAAAGAAAGTCTTAGGGGTTACATCACACTGGTTCATCTGTATCAGGGATCTATACAGTGAGGAGTTCCAGTAGGATACCCCACAAGTGTAAGGAGAAAACTCCAAATAAAAGTTTAGTCCCATTTTTCAAATCAAAACACACATTACAAAACACAAGAAACAAAATGCATATGTACTCTAAAAACTAACTGGGGTGTATTAGGCAGTAGGGCTTATTATATAAAGTAAGAGATGGTCAAAGTGATGTCACTATACAGTTAGAGTGAAATATGAAATGGAAACTTAAAAGACTGACTGAACTGAGTCCAGCAAGAAAACAAATGTTACAAATCAGTACATCAGATATTTCATCTTTTTATCCCTACTACAATGAAATGAGTATTTTGAACAAGGTTCTGACCAATTATTTAGACTGACACTCTCATCTCTTAGTATTTAACTAGTTTTATAATCATCATATCACTGATATATAAAATGACCAGTGATCTGTATATAAATATTTTAATGTGACAGATACTGCATTAAGTTCTTGTCATAGATTATATTATCTAATACTCACAAAAATTATATGGGATGGGCATTATTATTCCCATATCATAGATGAGGAAACTGGGTTCCGGAAACTTTTACTGACTCATCAAGATCACAGCCATAGTATGTATAATAGGTTTACTCATTTTGTTGTCTAATTGAATGGACCATTTTGAATTCCATTGTTTAAGAGAAGATCATGAAGATGGAAATATTATATTGCTTTTTCCTAAGGTTACGTCTTTGGACCTTGCTCACAATGGATGCCTTGTTTCTCTTCCTTAATCCTGAGGCAGCTGATGCTGTTGAGTAAAATCATCACACATCAAAGCAGTTTGAGAACACTACAAATGTGTGGTTACAGAACCTCATCTAGGCCCTCAAGGCTGCCAAAATACTTATCAAGACATTTTAAAATAATTTAAATCCTTTTTAAAGATAACAATTTTTAAAACTGACACATGATTTTTAAAGTTCTTCAAAACGTTTTTCCCCAGAACTTGAGAAGCTCCAACCAGTTTTTTCCTGAAGGAGCAATCAGTTTCAAAATGTGCTGGTTTCTCTTTATATTAGTGTTGGAGATTTTGAGCAGGGTTATTCAGGAGGGATAAATGGAAAGAGCAGGAAAAAAATATGAAGCACCCTCCTTCTAGGATGAGGTCATTCTGCCCTCTTTAGTCCTGTATAATGTGTGTGGGTGTAGACAACCCTAAATCTACAGCTTTAATCTATTATATAGATAAAGATATAAAATATTCATTTCTTTTTTAATGATTTAAAACAGTGAATGCTAACTGTGTAGCACAGAGCAAAAACATGTAAAAGAAAATAAACTTCCTCCATAAACCAGATGTGCAGAGATAATCCGTATTAGGAGCTGTAGGCAACAAGGATGGATAAAGCGACTACTTTCAGAAAGAGACACCTGGGTCTGATACAAGAGCTACATGAATAAACACCTATGAGTAGAATAAACACTTTGACCTTATGGTTGATACAAGCATTGTATTTCAATTGATTGTAAAGAAAGGTAAGTTACTTTTTTGTTTTTTGTGTGTGTGCATCCATGCATGCGTGTGCGTGTGCACATGCATGCAAAGACAATTTCAAACTTTGGAAACCTGTCCCCCAGGTATACCCTTTTCTAGGAACAAGGCTGTACCAAGAACTGTTCTAGTGTCAATAGAAAGAAGAAGTCATATGAGTAGTGAAGGAAACATCTAAAGCCCTTGGAAAAGGCCTAATTTTGTAGCATCAGCAGCCAGATGACTGGTGATATCCTAAACATACCAGTTTCGACTGTAATTTCTCTTACTGGGGGAAATATATATATATATATATATATATATATATATATATATGTATGTATATATTTCCAACTGATTATAACACATTTCTTTAAAATGATAATATCATGCCACAACTGGAAAAATAGTCTCAAAAGTATTTACCAATATGCTTCCCTGAAGTGCAACCAATAAACAGCAGGAAAAAATCACTTGGTGATATCAAGTTTAGACAAACTAAGCAGGCTTCTTTACTTCAGCTCTTCTCAGTGCATTTAAAAAGCTAATGTGATTTCATGTTTGTTAGATGGGATATGACTCTTCCCAATGTGCTTCTTGTTCATTTATTATTCATTCAGCAAATATTGTTGTGTGCCTATTTCATGTTACGTGCCACTCTGTGCTTCGGAGTACAGCAGGAAACAGGACAGACAGACGGCCTCATAAACCCCACTCTGGTGGTAAGAATGATGCTCGGTCAACAGGGAAGGGAACGGGAGAGCTGCTTATCTTTCTGTATTGTTTCAAGCCAAGGAAAATGTTAACTAGAGAAACATTTGTGAGATGAAGAGCAGGATTATCGGCAGGAAGCCAGGCATCTGCCTTTCTCTTTTCTGATAATTAACCATCATCTCCGTACTTCCTCACCTTCTTTGTATTGATCTTTCATCATATAATGACCACAAATAGCAAAAGGAAGGCTTAAAACAAATATTAAAATGAATAAATAATTACAGCCACTAATCTTCCTCAACCAACTGATTATTTGTTCAGTGACACTATTACACAAACGAGGTTTACATAATTTAAAAAGACATTGTCATGCTATTTTTATAGCTCTTTTTCTATTTGTCCTTGCTTCTGATACCCTTTAAGAGCAATATAAAGATACATTTATTGCTGCATATGTAGGGACAGAGGCAATGCTTTTATACAGATAGTGGAGTAATTTAAACCCAAAATACACATCAACTTGGAATTTCAGATACAATTTTTACTTTATATTCCAATGTTTTAATCTATTTTATGAGTGTGATATTTCCTCCTTAACAAGTCTGATATTATCACAAAATACCCCATTTATGCCTTCATTTGATGCTATTTTATAATATATCTTTAGTCACCATATGAATATTTTTGATAGTCGTTGCCTGTATATAAAATTCATTTTTAGTCTATTTTTTTTGTATTGTGAGAATACATTTTTTATTATGTTCTTTCAGTATACTTTAAAAAATAATTTCTAATGACTGGCTTTCCAGAATTGTTTGTGTGTTCCCTGAAGTAGAGCCTGGGTGGACAGAAACACAGCCCTTCAGCTCCCCCACTCAGCTTGATCCTGGCCATCAGGATCAGGAAGAAATCTTGTTAAACCAGAGAACACCTTTAGAAATATTTAGTAAAGCAAAGTAGGAAACACAGTTTTGAAAGAGCTGTCTTAGGATCCAGTATACATAAAACACACTGTGAAAAAGGAATAAACAACTGTCATTTACTATTAAAAATCAACATATTTATTGAGTACCTACTATGTGCCAGGCAATTTCTCTATCTCTTATGTTTCTTTCCCTATGCACTAGCTCTGCCATTTCTCTTTCTTTCTCTTCTGACCTGTCATTGATTTTTTGAAGCCTGCAATTTCACATAGCTCTAGTATGAACAGGGGCAGTCTATCTTGGATCTCCTAGCCCCAAATTTACATAACATTTCAGCTGCATCTCAGAAATAAGCATGCTGATTTTCCCAATTCTAAATTCCTGTCGGGACATTTGATTGGAAAAGCACAATTTTTTTTTTTTAATTCTGTTCATGAGCCCCAAGTATGGTGATATACATATATAAATATAGATATTGACACTGATATATATATATATATATATATATATATATATATATATAAACATATATATCGACCACAGATCATGATGGCAGGAGAACTCTGGACAGGAATTCTCCCTGAAAAGAGTGGAAGAGTTAACACCAATAAATTAGGTGCTTGGACTAAAAGTTACAGAAAGACTAGTGACAGATTACCTGTGCCTTCAGGCAAGTAGCAAAATGATTTAATCTATTCCAAGCTTTACATCTAAAACCAACAACCAGAAAGTGAGAGATCATCTCATCTGGGTAACATTTTTAGGGACAAGGACAGCTTTGCCAAAAACAGCCCACCAGATTTCCTCTCATGTCTCATTGACCAGAGGTGGGTCCGAAGCACATTTTTAACACAACCACGGATATGAAAATGCCAGTTACTATGCCAAACACCATGATTGGTGGACAAGTCAGAATATGTTCCTGGAAGGAGAATGAGGTTTCATTCCTCTTCATCATTTGAGGAAATGGTGGGTAAATATAGCATTAGAATTCTGTTAGAACAGGTAGCTTAAAATCTAATACTCCTTACCATGTTATTCTGCCATTAACTTTTCTCCTGCTTGGACTTAACACCAAGGTAATACTTGGTGAATTCCTTAGGTGGACTGAGAGTCATGGAAAGCTAGCCGGATATGTGATCAGCCCAAGATTCATAATGTTATACTGGGTGTCTGCGTTTCATTGTAAATACTTACTGTGAGTGTGTGTGAATTTGCATATGTATAAGTGTATGTGCAAATATAGAACATTTCCAAG
Organism: Phocoena sinus; assembly: GCF_008692025.1. Classification (NCBI taxonomy): domain Eukaryota; kingdom Metazoa; phylum Chordata; class Mammalia; order Artiodactyla; family Phocoenidae; genus Phocoena; species Phocoena sinus. The sequence goes on along the minus strand of NC_045776.1, from coordinate 36,100,469 downwards.
CCCCTTTCTCATGAACACTCTAAAATCTCTCATGCAGCTGCAAAATGTCCACAGGAAAAACTATTTACATATAAATAAATAAAAATATGTAAAATGATAGTTTGAATAAAAGCTCCTCCATGGCTTGAGATTTGGTCTTATTTTGAAATGAGGTCAGCCTGGTTGGGTTTTGAATTTCAGTAGACATATTTTACATGGATCTCTGAGTTTCACAAAGCTATTGTAAATGTTGGGAAGAAGAAGACCCCTCACAGATGGCAGCAGGAATCACATTGGCAGAGTTGAAGAAAGTCAAGAAACAAATGCAAAATGAGGAGAACAAATACATATTTTCTTTCAGGGTGTTCAGAGAGCAGGAGAATAAAAGAAACACAGGGAGATGGTCACAGAAAGCAGCTAACACTGCACTTACAGAGCCAGCGGAACTCCTGGTGAAACCTGAGAGAAAGGCCCTGGGTATAGGAAGGGTGCTCTGGTGCTCATAGGCACAGTGTGGAGCAGTGCCAAGGATGCTGTTCTGAGAATTTGATTTCCTGGGGTTTCGTCGTGTCTCTGCTACTATTGAATCTTTTGCCTCTGGCCATGTCATGCCCTATATAGGAGCCAAGTTTTCTCAATTGTGAAATGAGAGTTGGGGGTGAGGATAGGATGCTTCTCAGAGCAAACACAGTTCATGACAGAGATTGGGTCAGGGATCATGTATGTCTCCCTCTCCACACATACCATCATTACCACATTAAGAGAGGGCCACTGAGACTGCGGCATACATATAATGGGGTCATGCACGCCAAGTTGTTTTTTTTTTTGAAAGGGGTGCCCACAAAATTGTTGGAGACCAAGGCCTTTGATAAATAAATAGAATATCACATACCTTAACATAAATGTGATGGGTCTTTTATATGCTCAAACTCTAAGGCAGCTGGAGAGAAATATGTCTTTTTATAACTACCCTATTGGAGAGGGGATCTTCAAAAGCCTCCAGAAAGATATTTGAAACTGCTTACACATGACCTACCTGAAGGTTGTGATTCAGTAAAGTCTAAAATGGAGCCTGAAATCTGTTTATAAAGATTTCCCCATGCAATTCTTTTGAGCTCCCCAGATGAGAATACAAGCCCTAAAGGAAAGATGATTTTTTTAATGAAAAATATCTGTTGTATTTCTTTTTTTTTACACATATATACACTCTTTTTTTATATTCTTTTTTCTTGGTTTATCACAAGGGTATTGAATATAGTTTCTCTGTTTTATACATTAGGACCTTGTTGTTTATCCACTCTAAAAGTAGTAGTTTGCATCCACAAACCCCAAACTCCCAGTTCATACATTTCCTTCTGCTCCTCCCCCTTGGCAACCACAACTCTGTTCTCTATGTCTAGGAGTCTGTTTCTGTTTTGTAGATAGGTTCATTTGGGCCATATTTTAGATTCCACATATAAGTGATTTTATACGGTATTTGTCTTCTCTTTCTGACTTACTTCACTTAGTATGATAATCTCTAGTTGCACCCATGTTGCTGTAAATGACATTGTTTCATTCTTTTTTATGGCTGAGTAGTATTCCATTGTATATATGTACCACTTCTTCTTTATCCATTCATCTGTCAATGGACATTTAGGTTGTTTCCATGTTTTGGCTATTGTGAACAGTGCTGCTTTGAACATAAGGGTGCATGTATCCTTTTGAATTACAGTTTTGTCCAGATATATGCCCAGGAGCTAGATTGCTGGATCATATGATAATTTTATTTTTAGTTTTCTGAGGAACCTTCATACTATTTTCCATAGTAGCTGTACCCACTTACCTTCCCACCAACAGTGTAGGAGTGTTCCCTTTACTACATACCCTCTCCAGCATTTGTTATTTGTAGACTTTTTAATGATGGCCATTCTGATCAATGTGAGGTGTTACCTCATTGTAGTTAAGATTTGTGTTTCGCTAATAATTAGTGATGTTGAGCATCTTTTCATGTGTCTACTTGCCATTCATACGTCTTCTTCGGAGAAATGCCTATTAAGGTCTTCTACACATTTTTCAGTTGGGTTGTTTTTTGTTGTTGTTGTTGAGTTGTATGAGCTGTGTGTATATTTTGGAGATTAAGCCCTCATCTGTTGCATCATTTGCAAATATTTTCTCCCATTGCATAGGCTGTCTTTTTGTTTTTGGTTTTGGTTTCCTTTGCTGTGCAAAAGCTTGTAAGTTTGATTAGGTCCCATCTGTTTATTTTTGTCTTTTATTTCTATTGCCTTGGGAGACTGACCTAAGAAAACATTGGTACAATTTTTGTCAGAGAATGTTTTGCCTATGATCTCTACTAGGAGTTTTATGGCATCATGTCTTATGTTTAAGTCTTTAAGCTATTTTGAATTTACTTTTGTGCATGATGTGAGGGTGTGTTCTAACTTCATTGATTTACATACAGCTGTCTAACTTTCCCAGCACTACTTGCTGAAGAGACTATCTTTTTCCCATTTTATATTCTTGCCTTCTTTGTCAAAGATTAATTGACTATAGGTGTGTGGGTTTCTTTCTGGGCTCTCTATTCTGTTCCATTGATCTGTATACCTGTTTTTGTACAAATACCACACTGTTTAATTACTGTAGCTTTGTAGTATTATCTGAAGTCTGGGGGAGTTATGCCTCCTGTTTTGTTTTGTTTTTTTCCCCCTCAGGATTGCTCTAGCAATTCTGGGTCTTTTATTGTTCCATAAAGAAAAGATGATTAACATGACTCAATTCTTCAAAAATTTGTTGCCATTGACATTATCTGTCACTTCACTCCATAAAGCCACAGTGAAAATTCTTTAAAATTCAAATCTAGGTTACAAAACATTATGTATAGCTTTAGCTATTATACTGTCTACTATACATAGTTAAGTAATATATACTTGAAAAACATATACTTATATATTTAAATGTGTTTCATTGATGTTAAGATAATGAACAATTTTTTTAAAAAAATTATATTTACCTTAGTTCTAAGATATCTCAAAGTCAAATTTGACCTTGGTCATGACCACTATATAGAAAAGTTTGGTTTCATATCTTGTCTTTTCTCTTTCCTGGAGGCTGTTTTTTTTTTTTTTTTTTTTTTTTTTGGTAATATAGTGTATTACTATTTCAAGTATACATTTTACTATATATTTCTTTGTTGCCTTAGTGGAAAATATGGGAGAGAAAAGGAAAAAGAGAAAGGTGTAAGGGCAATGAATGAAGGGTGAAAAAATGTATTGAAATGGGGAGAAAGGAGGAGAGAGAAAAGGAAGATAGGAAAGCTAGAAGGCAAGTGTCAAGAAGAAATAGATAGGCAGACTCATTCGAAGAGGAACTCTTCTGATGCTGGTGCTACAATGCATTTGGAAACACATCTGTTTGGGAAAGGAAAGGAACAAGTCATTTTTGGCAAAAGTGAGGGGGCTTCATGGATGAGAATCAGAATATGGAGTCAGAGGACTCTTCATGTTCTAAGCTGTGAAGTTGTCAACACAGTTTTTCATAATTTTTATTGAATAGGCATGCTAAGATGTCTCCATAAGAATCACTCCAATCAAGAAATACAGTATCTTCTAATTCTAGACAAGGCAAAGTTTAAGAAACACCAAAGATTTAGTGACTGGAATGATTGTTTCCTAGAAACATCCCTTCCATTTACTGAAATGATTTTGAATTAGGCCTGGTAGCTGCTTATCAACTAAATTTCCTGAAGCCTAACAACAATATTGTTTTATTATAAAAAGAAATATTGGAGAGAGAAAAGTTGAAAATCAGATTCTCTAATACCATGTAAGTAATGATCCCAAAATGGCTTGGTTTTGCAGGAGGCCAGACTGTAAAAACTTTCATAACACCTCCCTGTCGTGTAGTTTCCCCAAGACAGTTTTACATAAATATAAAAGTGTGCAATCTGCCAGTTACTAATAATGTGCTTCTTTGCAGATGATTTTGAAATAACATGGCATATCTGGGACTGGACTCATGACCTCTTTGGTAGTGGTGATTCATTAAGTGGTCACTCCTTAAGACAGCAGTATCTGCTTGAACAGCTATTAACATTTTGAGACATTACCTAGGTGTTTATTGCTTTTGAGTAGAAATCTGCATCATGGTTAGGTAAAGGCAGGTTGTTCCTGTGTGCCTGTCTGTGTCTGTGTTTGAGTGTAGAGAGTTGACATGGGGTGACTTGAGCTAAATTAAACAAATCTGGAATAATCCATCTGATGTAATGTAGAAGAGTTTGAATTGAGAGTAAGATGGGTTTTCAAATGAATCGTTAATAGGGCTCTTGTGCAGAACTTGAAGTCCACTACATATTCATCCATTCAACACATTTTGGGGGACACACAGCACATTCCAGTTATTGTTTTAGGCATTGGCACAATCATGCAGAGGACAAAAGAGAGAAAAAATCCCTGATGTCTTAGAGGCAGAAAATAAACAGTTGAGGAAATAAATGCAGAAAGTGTCTGGTGGTTAGAACATGTTGGGACAAGGGAGAGAGGATGAGACAAAGGTGACTCAGGTGCTTTAGACAGGGCTGTCAGGGTAACCATCTCAGATAAAGGAAAATTTGACCAGAGACCAAAGAAAGTGAGGGAACGTGTGATACAGATATTGGAGGAACAAAATCCAGGAGGGAAAGCAGTAAATGAGAAGGACCTAAGGGAAGAGCGGGTTAGGCTCTTCAAGGAAGAGCAAAAAGGCCCAGCCTGTGGTAGAGAAAGATGGGAGGCTGAAAGACTGTGGGAGGGATCACCCAGGTCCTTCTAGGCCTCTGGAAGGACCTTAGCATTGTCCCTATAGACAGTTTTAAGAGGAGAATGGACGGTTCTGAGGTGTTTTTTTGGGGGGGGAGGGAGGTATGCGGGCCTCTCGCTGTTGTGGCCTCTCCCGTTGCGGAGCAAAGGCTCCGGACACACAGGCTCAGTGGCCATGGCTCACGGGCCCAGCCGCTCCGCAGCATGTGGGATCTTCCCGGATTGGGGCAAGAACCCGTGTCCCCTGCATCGGCAGGCAAACTCTCAACCACTGTGCCACCAGGGAAGTCCTCGGTTCTGAGTTTTATTTTTGAAGGATCACTTTGCTTATTGTGTAAAGATTGGACTGTAGAAGCAAAAGGAAAAACATGCAGAGAGCAATTACAGAAAGGATTAAAATAAAATATTGGTGTTGGGGAAGGGTGGAGGTAGGGAGAATGGTTGAATCCTCGATATATTTTAAAGGTAATGTCTAAGGATTTTATGATAGATTGGATGTGGGATGTGAGATAAAGAATGAAGACAAGCGTAATTGGATAACTCCAAAATTTTGCCTTTTTTTTTTTTTTTTTGATGACCCAGTTACTAAATAATAAAGAATTTGCATCAAAGCTTTGTCCTTTTAGGCAGTTGTATTAGAACTGACATGCAGATAACTGTTCATGTTCCATGCAAGCATTAGTTTTCTTGTGAAATATTTTGATACTCTTTTGGATATATTTCTACCCAACACAGGAATTCTCACTCACACACTCTTGATAGATGTTCATCCAAACATGTGCTTGACTGAATTAACCAGATTTTAAAATTGAACAGAAAAAAACTAGGCCTTATCTATCTTTTATCATGTAACCTAACTCACTTCTTCTCCCCTTTGATTTTCACAAATATGAAGAATTCTTCACTTTTACGAAGACCTACTTTTATAAGCATTTGGTTGTTTGGTCTGTGTCAGGTAGTTATCTCATTTACATATCCTAGAAGCATTTAGTGGTAGACCTTATTATCACCCTATTATATAGGAAGAATCCAAGGCTTATAGAGTCGTCCACCATATAGAGCTTTTAAAAAAAATATTTGTTTTAAATGTTGTGTGTGTATGTGTGAATTATAATGCATGCAGAAAGCCATTACAAAACATGGATAATTTTATCAAAACTTGATAGATGTATCACAGTGTAAACACCTATTTAACCACTACAAAGATCAAGAAATAGAACAGTGCTCATACCCTAAAAGCCTTTATATCCCTTTCAGTTACTGCACTTTTCCTCTTCCAAGGTTGTCATTAGCCAAATGTTACAAAGTTACTGTATTTTTCTTTATCATTTTATCATGTAAGCATAGATCAGTAAACATTACAGTTAAGAGCTATATGCTTTGACATTTACATGGATCATATCTTGCAACATGAACTATTTTGTGTCTGGCGTCTTTGCCTTAACATTTTGTTTGTGAGGTTCATCCATGTTCTTAGACATAATTGTAGTTCATTTATTTTCTGTGCTTCCTGTTACTCCTTTGTGTGATTTTATCACAAGGTATTATTCCATTCTACCATTAAAGGATGTTTGGATTTTTTTCCTGTTTTCAACTATGGTGAAAATGCTGCTCCAAACATTTTTGGTACATGTGTTTTGATGCAAATATGCAGTGATTTCTGCTGGGTGTATGCTTAGCAGTGGAGTTAGCAAGATAAAGGGAATATGTATTTCCAATTTTACTAGATGATGCCAAACAGTTTGACAAAAGATTTGCACTAATTTACACTCCTGCTAGCACTGTAGGAGAGTTCCTAATGCAACAGATCCTTGTTAATATTTGTATTGTTATTATTTTCAATTTTAGGTATTACATAAGAGCATAGTAATACCTCATTTTGATTTTAACTTTCAACCTTCCCTGAAAGTAGTGATGTTGAACACTTTTTTTCCTACCTTCTACATTATCTTTTCTAAAATACCAATTTAAATCCTTAGCTAACCTTTCTTTTCGATGGTTAGTATCGTTCTTATTGATTTGTAAAATATACTCTGGATTTTTAAATATATTCTAAAATCAAGATCTTCTTCAACTGTCATCTTCTGTGCAGTGGCTTGCTTTTTAAAATCTTCTAATAACGTTATTTGGTCAAATTTATCAATTTTTTCCTCTAGGGTAGTGTTTTTTGACTCCCATTAAGAATTCAGACATTATTTCTTCATTAAGTGTTTGATAGAATTAAGTCATGAAACCATCTGGGGTTTGAGGTTTCTTAAAATACTTCTTGTGTCCATTTGGATGAGTGGTGTTTTTCAATGATTTTTTCCATTTTATCTAAATTTTAAAATGTATTGGCATAAACGTACTTGGAATATTTTCATATGATTATTTTAATGTTTCTGGAATCTGTATTGACGTTCTCTTATTCCTGATATTGATTATTGGTGTCTTCTCTCTTTTTATTTTGATCAGATTCTCAAGGTATTTATTGATTGCTCTGTTAGTTTTGTCTCTAACACACACACACACACACACACACACACACACACACACACACACACTGCTTTTTGCTGTCCTGAGGGGCTGTCAAAAGTTCAGCTCCACCTCCAAACATTTTAGTCATTCCTTCAGGACCTGGTAAATGCCTTTAATGGAAGCGAGACCCTAAATGCCAGATTCAGCCCTCCTCTAGATTCTGACTGGTAATTCTGCAATTTCTTATTAGCACCCCTGTACTTTTGAGTGCACTAAAGAAATGTTGTTAAGGCAATCTAGTATTCTCAATGGAAGAATAGTTTTTAAAAACTAATATTTAATTCTAAGTCAGTTCATTCCAAAACTTGTTCACTTTCTACCCTATAACAACACCAAGATAAAATCAATACCAAAATCAAATGCCTATCATATTCTGGTTGATATTTTTTCTCATTATTTTATATCTATTTATCTTATCTCCCAATATATTCCTTGTGCTTCTATGGGTGATGTAAGCCTTATTCTCTTGGACCTCACCCAAACTCCTCCCCACAGTCCCAAAGACAGAAACAGAGCTCCACGCTGTGCATAGACTATCAATAATCCTTATTGAATAAAAATGGGTCAAACTTAATAAAGAGGGGAATATTTTTAAGGTTATTTCTGGTTATTCAAGCCAAGCAACTGCTTCACAACCTAATTCTCCAATAGTCAACTGATTTTTGTATTGTGTGAACACTGCTTGAAAATCCAGAGTTTAAGGAAACTGTCCAACTGGTGATTTGAAAATTTCTTCCAACCTAAATCCATAGGCATCCCTCAAAACCATCAGTCTGAACAACCCCAAATGAATGGCGAATGTGGGTTGAGCCAGAGAGTGCTATTCTTCTCTGTGATGTTCTTTGCAGAGCTTGTGTGAATATTATCAGTAAAGAACAGTCCTAAATGTCCTCCTTTTAATAGCCAGCTCCTTCTTTTTTCCATATTACATCCTTTCTGACTGGGTTTCTAAGCTACAGCCTTAGATTCTGATGATTAGTCATATCATCATTATTCCAGACTAAAAGCCTTTAATAACCAAGACTTGAAACATTGTGGAGGATAATTCTTACATAACACAAACTTCATTATATGGATCTGTTGTCCTCCCCTCCCTTCTCCAATCCCTTTCACTCTAATTTTTTGTCTACTTAGTAACATTATTTCTTGTGTACTTTTACACCATGGAAAATGGTGTAAATTAGCAGTAAATATGGTATAATTAGCAGTGGAAAATATTTTTTTTGTATTCCTGCATTTATTTATGTTCAAAGGATCATGTAAAGTTCTGCTACATTAAAATTTAATTCGAAAGAAAATGAGTTTTGTTCCTTTCTCAATGTAATGCTCATTTCTGTTCAGCTTGTATGAATGATAAAATATTATCAGCCGATGTTTATTCTGTTTGGTTTCTAAGCATTTGTGTAAACTAGTTAGGAAAAGCAAGTGTTGCTTTGTTAGGCACGTGTTCAAAGAAGAATTGTAGAGACACATTTTATTCTGGGCATCTTATCACCGTGTCAACAGGGCCCAATCCTTTTTTTAGCAGTTAATTTGTTAATCAATTGACCAATTGGTTCAGGGATTTTTTTTACTCTTAGATTACCAAAAAGAAAAAAAAAGGAAAGAGAGAAAACAACGACATCAAAAAAAAGAAAAAAAATGCCTCCTCAGTAGGGTAAACTTAAGGAAAGTGCATCAGAATCGAAAATGTACTGGTGTTTACAGACCTAGATTAAATCTGACATAGATTGGCAAACAATGAAAAAGGTTATCTCGCTTGGAGCATAAACATTTTGAACCTCACCAGGCGTTGTTAAATCTCAGAAAGTAAGTAAACTGAATTGCCCTTCTGGGGTGGATGCGGGGGCACAAGGAGGGAGGGAAGAGTAACCCTAAGTTTGCTATAAATCCAGATTTTCTCTCCAAGGTCAGGGAAAGGGCAGGATAGTTTCTATTCTTCCAGGACCTTTTATAGATCCCACTCTCCCCTTCTTTCTTTCAATCTTTAGCTAAGAGTGGAGAAATGCACTGTGAGTACATACACACTGATACCATGGGGGTCCACAGTATCTTAAAAAGGGGAGAATTGTGAAATTCACAATTAAAATTAATTTATATGGGTGATCAGATGATTGTGTATGCAAAGCAATAAATCAATTGACTGCAATTTCTATTAATGAATATTTTAATAGAGAAATAAAAGTTGAGTCAATTACTTTTATGCAGCAAGTTCATTTTTCTCTCTAGGTTAACTTGCATGTATTTATTTATTTTTAAAATTTATTTATTTCTTTTTGGCTTCATTGGGTCTTCATTGCTATGTGTGGGCTTTCTCTAGTTGCAGGGAGTGAGGGCTTCTCTTGTTGAAGAGCACGGGCTCTAGGTGCATGGGCTTCAGTAGTTGTGGCACATGGGCTCAGTAGTTGTGGCTCGTGGGCTCTAGAGTGTAGGCTCAGTAGTTGTGGTGCACGGGCTTAGTTGCTCCATGACATGTGGGATCTTCCCGGACCAGGGGTCGAACCAATATCCCCTGCACTGGCAGGCAGATTCTTAACCATTGTGCCACCAGGGAAGTCCTGCATTTATTTTTAACTATATACTTTCAAGTATGTATGAGGTGTGTGTGTGTGAGAGAGAGAGAGAGAGAGAGAGAGAGAGAGAGAGAAAGAGAACAATATTCTCTCTTTTCTCCATTCAATTTTTCCCCATCAATTCTTATTGATACTATGTATCATTTTCATGTCATTTCTTCTTTGTCTGCTTTGGTAGTTTGAGGGAATCTAATTTGTGAAATATTCTGTTACCTTTCCTCAAGGTTGTGATTTGGTATTATGCCAAAAGTAAAATTGGAAAGCTAGCTACCTGAAGGAAAATACACACACACACACACACACACACACACACTCTATTAGCCCATGGTGACGGTTCAGATTTTTACCCCTATATCTATCTTTTCTTCACTCATCTCTCTCTATAAAGACAAGGTTAAGGTTGCCTTGAGTTCACCTCCACTTTCAGACTCTATCCACAATACTGCCTGTAGGGGATCCCTATAGAAGGAGTTTCCAAAAATATGGAAAATAGAGTTAAGCCCTTGCTTAGTGTCTCTTAAATCAAGATTAATCCAAGGGAACAGAAGTTACTGAGCTGATGCTAAGTAGAAGCACCCATTCACTCTTCAGTTTCATTGAGTTCTAAAGACCCTTAAGGCCAAGAACAGCCCCTACACCTACAGCTGCACAACTAATCTCTGGTAAGGGTAGTTTTGAGTGTTAGGAAGTATAACCAGGACAAGAGTATGGACAGCAGGGCATCCTGTTGAAAAGTAAAAAGTGTGTTTAGCAGAATCTTCTAAGAAAGATGGGCAAGGCCTTTGTCATTTGAGTCCATGAATGTTGTTAGCAACTTCCTCTCTAGAAACATTACCCTAGCTCTCAAATGCCATTTAAAAATTGTATTCCTCTACTCACCCTGTTCCTGCTTCCTGAAATGAAGCCCTCCCCCTGAATCAGTTTGACCTCTACTCACTGTTCTCTGCTGCACAGATGCCAACATGTCTGGGAAGCCTCTTTGAACTGTTCCCCACAATCCTATATTCACATTTCTATTATTGATGACATTATGCTGTAATTTAATCAATATTCTATGTGTTTGTTACCTCCTTTCTCCAGTATTTTGTCTCACAACACCAAGCTAAGAGTTATTTGAGGCTAAGGCTCAACATTTCATCTCTGTAGCTTCAGCCACTCTGAGCTCCTTGTGTGCAGTAGAGCCAAAATTTTCAGAAAGAAATGATGAAATTCAGTATTATTTGAAAATTTTTCTTACACCAGTAAAGAATAATGCATTTGCAAATGTACTGTGATGAAAGTTACCCTCTTTCAACAAGTTCAGGATGCCACTTAATCCTGTTATTTTCTTGATAATATTAAAATTTCTTTAGTTGACTTGCTTTTCAGGACCAAACAGCATTCTAGATCTTAGAGTCTAGAAGAGTGGTGAACAAAGTTTGGCATACATTAGAATCTCCTGAGGTCTTGTTAAAGTACAGTTTGCTGGGCCAAGACCCAGAAGTTCTCATTCAGTAACTTGAGGTTAGGGTCTGAGAATTTATATTGTAGCTGATACAAGATGTTGCTGCCTGTCCTGGGACTCAAGTTCAGAATCATTGTTCTAGAATGCAGTTAGCTGCAGTTTCTAGTTATAGGTAGGTGTAAGAGTTAGCCTCATTCCTAGGCAGAGTCTGGAGGTTTTAATTCACCCTTCACACTCTGGCTTCATGACGTTCCCAATTACTGTCTTATTTTGCTAGAACACAGGAGGGGTGAGGTAGGTAAACAGCTAATGCAGTAGGGAAGGGTCTGTATTTTGTTAACCTTGTGTAAGTTAAGTTCACAAGAGAATATTTGTTTTCACAGGCTTTATTTTCTTGGGACTTCATTATCAACCTCAATCCACATAGTTACAGAAGAAGAACTCTTTGTGGCTCTCTTTATAACATATGACATTATTCCCATGGATATGATTGATTGGTTCAGGAATGAACATCTGTCTACAGCTAATGTAATCACTCTCTTCTAAGAGAATTTGAAATTGGTCTGTGAGACTCATCTTCATGTGACTCTATTTTGAACAGAGAAGATAAAAATGTAGAGCTTTTACCAGCCTTTTGCTATTTGGTGAACTGAGATACAATCCAGACCTACTAGAGGGAGAAAGGTGAGGAAGGCTAATTAGAGCAGAGTGGGTATGAGAGGGAGCCAGAGGGTCATGATGAAATCTCAGAACCAAATCTATGCCTGCTCTTGTGCACCGTGGCACACTCTGTTCAATTATGATGAACTCTGCTTTTTGCTTAATTGACCTTAATTTAGTTTTCAATGAACAAACTAAATAATATACCATCTCAGGATGTCCTTAACACATAAACCAGAATATACAAGAAAAGCTTTTGTTAATTTTCATATTTAGTAAGATATGGACAAAGTATCCATTGATTTCATTTTTTTATAGTTGGCTATTTTGTGACAGGAGAGCTCTGTGATATTTGTGAACCTTCTTCAGAATTCCTTAGGTCATTCTCATGATTCTATTCTGTTAGAAATTTTACTGCATAACAATAGATGACGTGGATATGTCCAACTAAACAAATAATGTCTTATTCTTTACATTTTACCCTAAGAAGTATTTTGACAGAAAGTCTAGATTTAACTACAGGAACAAAGAAACATGAATGGATCAGACACAATGTAGGTCATTTAGAGTAAGAAGGAGAAAGAGCATAAAAGGATGAGGAGACTGAAGAAGTTATCCGATGGCATTTGAGGAAAGTGGGAGCATAGGCTTACTGGAGAAGTGTGTGGATACCAACCTGAGTCAGCAGCTCAATGATGAGTAGGTGATATAGTCCATCTCTCAAAATTACACTGGAATGGATTTCATAACTAAGAGACACTGTAGGCCTGTCTTCTGCCCAGGCCCGTTCATTCCATTTGATCTCCAAGACCAAGCTCCTGTCTCACATCCTCTGAGAAGTATTCCCTCATTTCCCCAGTTCAGTCTGATTACTATCCCAGATATCCACAGTAGTTATTCCACATAATTACCATTATGCTGGGAGTTCTGGGCATCTCATAATATTTCCAACATTGTTGTCTGCTGGCATTTTGTGTTTTGTTTTAGATTCTCTTGTTTTTGTCTGCTCAATAAGTTAGCAAATACGTAAAAATTGAAGTCTCAGTATTTTACTATAATACTTCTATCATTGCAAACTTCACAGATATCCCCGACACAGAGGTATAAATACTTGAATTATGGAAGAACAAAAATGATGGAATCTTAGAATTTAGTGTTGAAAGTTAGAGGTTATCTACTATAACATTTCATCTCCAAATTCTTTGCTGAATATTTATGTAATCTTTACTATATCCAGTTTGGCTGAAATGATTAAGGGACTTAGCTCCAAAATGGGTCAGGATAGTTTTACTGTTGAAAATATGCTAACATTCTTAAAATACCCAGACTAGAACCAGTAGTTCTCTTGGGCATTCTGAATTTAACTCATGTTGAATATGTGTGTATATATATACATATATATATATATATATATATATATATATATATATATATATATATATAGACATAGTCCGGTCCATATAGATATGAACACAAACACACCCCTTCTGTGAAGGAATATATAAGAAGGGGGCAAACATATAACATGAAAACTTTAGAGCATTATTTTCACATTAAATATATATATATAGATGTTTGTACATATGAGTATACATATATATACATATATTCATACATATATTTATGGAGAGAGAGAAAGATGCATCACTTAGAGGAATTTAAGACAGATATACACACAATATCATATATACACCCACACAGATGCTTCCTTCACTCATTATTTTCAAGACCTTGGATCACATATTTTCACCTTTCCCCTGTATATAGATAATGCACATAACAAAAACAATTATAATTACCTACAATGAATACAATCAATTCCAAATGATGACTAGAATCTATGGAAAATGGTTACTTAAGAAACTCCCACAAACCACAATTACAGAGATGTAAAATCCTCCAGGAAAGAAACATTTGTCCCAGCAAACTGTTTATTACAATAGAGGAAACCTGAAGTGAGTTTCATAAACTTCGAAGTTGAGTCTCTTTTCTAAAGTGAATGAAAAACAGTAGTCAACCCTTATCTATCCTCAGCTCCTGGGAAGTCAGAAATTATAATATTCATTTTCAGCAGGGCAAACTGTGTGCACCTCATGACCCGAATGTCATGTTAAGCCAAGATTGACCTTTTCTTGGACCTGGGCCTTTGAGTTTTCCTTCATGGCAAAAGAAGAATCTGCCAGACATCATTAAATATGATTTCTTTCTCCAACAGGTTTTCAATCTAAGCTATATTTTACTTAGAAGCCACATGCAGGGGAAAACAGAAGCTCAGTGTCCCACTAGAAATGAGCAATAATATTCAAATGAAAATTGGAAGCTGAAGATCTAATGATTAACAACAGATAGTTCAACTTGAATCAGATAAACAAGTTTTGTTGTTTGCTTTCCTTTCCCTCCTTATCCACTTGAACTTCATGCGAGCGTGCTTGCATGTAAAAGTGCTGGGCCCTATGTCAGCAGCATGGATGGCTCACTTGATTGGAAGAAAGCTTTTATGACCCAGCTGGAATCTTTTCAACTTGAAACACACTTGATAGGCTGATGTAGAAAGCAAGTCCAAGTCCTGTAGCATGCCTGCTCTATTTGTTTTCTTTATGAGAGTTTAGTGACTATAGGGTCCCTTAATGTGCTCTGACAAAGCCTCTTTATCTGTTCATATTGCTGTTTTTTTTTTTTTTTTTGGTCTCCAGCTAGAACATTTGTCTTCCTAAAATCACAAACCCAAAGGGCATTTGCCATGCCTGCCTTGAATCTGCCCTCCTCTTCTTTGTATTCTATTTTAAAGAAGAACTTGAGGATGATATATGAAGAATAACACAGTAGAGAATATGATGATCATTGGAATTCTATATCATAAAACACCATAGGCATAATAGACGATACATGCGGTCCCCAAAGTGTAGCTCCTGGGAAGCAGATAATTTTTAGACTTTTTGTCACTATTTATAGTGGGTATAACTTTTATATTTGCATAATGCCTTATCTCTCAAAGCATGTATATCAAATATTTCTGATGTTATTTTATGTGTCATCCATTACTATATCCTTAATCTCCAAATGAGTGGGAGCAAGGAGGTTGCAGAAAGTGCAGTTAATTAAAAAAAAAAAGTCTTATTATTAATCACGTTACACAAAAGTCCAGAAGACCATGAAGAACAATTCTTTACCAAACTTTATTATTACACTTTATAACTCCCTTAGGTGAGAAATCTGCAGAGGGACCTTTTGCTTTATTTAGATGAACCCATGTCTTAGTCTATTTAGCTTAAAAAGGGTGACCTGAGCCTTATTTCAAACCTTCAAATTGCCCACTGGTCATACATGTAGAGCCCCTCAGGGTCCCTTTCCACATTATGGAGGCTTCCTCAATTCATTACTTATCCACAGGACAAGGAGGATGTTCAAACTCCTCTTTTGGCTCTTTCTTTTTGCTTTCATGGATTTCAGCCCTGACTGTCAGGCATTTATTCACAAAAGGATTTTCTCCCTATAAACCATGAAGGTGCGTGAGGCCAAAGAAAGATGAGAACTGAAGCTTTCTCTGTCTAGACTCATATCATGACAAGTATGGAATAATAAATATTTTTCTTTATCAGATTTAGTTAATCTTTGTTAAATGTTTATGCTGTATTATTCAGAAAGATGTGTTGTCTCATTTTATTTAGCTTAAGTCATATTGCAAAAGTTAAATTCTGCAAGCCACCGATTAATAGGAAATCCTCACAATACATACATCCTATAAAAGACCTATATTCATAATATATGTAGAAATCTTCAAATTAGTAAGAAAAAGCCAACCCAATTTTAGAAAGGTGCAAGAAGGAGGGGATATGGAGATATATGTATATATACAGCTGATTTACTTTGTTATACAGCAGAAACTAACACAACATTGTAAAGCACTTATACTCCAATAAAGATGTTTTTAAAAAATGAAAAAAATAAATAAAGAAGGCAAAAGACATGAACAATCATCTGACCAAAATAAACAAATAAATAAACAAATAAATAAATAAATAAAAGTAAATGCATACATACATACATAATCCAACAAGTATGTGACAAAGGTCATCAGGAAAATCCATTTTAAATTTCAAATTCATCAAAGGTTAAAATGAAAAGACTGACAACACCAAGGATTGACAAGAATGTGAAGCAAGTGTAAATCATTCACATTGCTAGTATGAGTGTCAAACACGTCAAAAGACTGGTGATTATCTACCAAAGTTAAATGCATGCCTCCTTTTTCACTGAGCAATTCCACTTCTAGGTGTATTTTGAGAAATTATAATTTATGATACATTCCTTCCAGCCCTCTCACTTATTGAACTGTTTGCATGAAAGTTGAGTTTCAGTGACTGAACAGTTCTGGATTGAGATATTCTTGGAGCTCTGGTTGTAAAGAAGGAGTAACGTATGGTCATTAAGGTAAAAGGGGAAAAGGAAGAAGAGAATTGATTTGGACAGAGGCCCCTTCCAACCCAAATAATTAATTAGGGCTTAGGTTTTGATTGGTGGAGGTAGAAAATAGGAGTCATTCTGGTCTTGTGGCAAAAGTCAAGGGCACCAGTGCTTGGAGAAAGTGGGAAGCATGGATGGCCCTAGAATTTTTGGGCAGTTATCAGTATCAAAAATAACTTCTTAGTCCTGTTTCAGGGAAGTACACCAAGGTCAATATCCAGCCCCAAAGAGAAGAAAGTAAAAGAAGTAACACTGGTTATTTCAAGATCCAGGACATGCTATCTTGGCTTCAGGTTCAGGCTCTGACAGTAGTGGATTGCTAGCTAATATGTGTATGAGAGTCACAGGTAGAAGCTCCTGAGAAGGCAGAATGTGCAGTTAAATGGAAACTTGGGCATCCATTGGAGTTTACTCCAGACTCTCCAGAACCTAGGAATGGAACTACCAAACTATCATTTCTTGTCACTAATGGGTAAGAGTTTATGACATATAGTCAGGCAGAGTTCTTCTAATTAGGTTTGAGATTGGTTAAAGCTGGGACAGCAAATGATAGGTTTTCGGTAGGCAGACTTGGCAGGGAAAGCACGGACAGTCAGATGATGTCCTGATAGAGAAAAGTATTTTCTCTATCTACATTAAGAGAGTTAATACAATAGATTAAAAGTATAGTCCGAGAGCTAGTCTGCTTTTTTGTTTATTGGGTGCATGCAACTCCAGTTGATTGATTTGAATGCACTGAGCCTTGTAGGATTAAGTTATCAACCAGTACGGTTGAACCATCTCATAAGTCTCAGATGATGTCTATGTATGTCACTGATACCACTGATTAAATTTAACTCAATTTCAGAAGACAAATTAGAATACCTTCTGTGGCAGATGAACTCAATGAATGGACTTGTTTACATTCTATATATATTTCTGTTGATTATTAAGCTCAGAGTAAACTTCATTCCTAAGGATACCTAAGGTTAACTACCATATTTTTTAAAAAAACATATATTTTTGAAAAAGCTCTACCTTGCTGGGATTTAGATACTTGTCAATCACTTGTTGAGCTACTAGGCATCAATGATTAAAAAAGAGGGGCGCTTGACTAGGAGAGAGCCCAGAGGGTTTTTCTTATTTTTCCCACTTTATTTCTACATAATAGCAATCAAGGTCTCAAACTTCAATTTTCAATAATGATACACTTTTGAGAAATAATCAACAATAGCAGGTCTACCATATTGCTGGCTAATGTTCAATGGCTCATTAAAATCAATATATTTTTTTTCCTGTAGATGCTTGGATAATCATAATGCTAATGTTGAGCCCCTTGAGGAAAGGAGGCAAGTCTTTTTTAATTGTTTTGTTTGATCAACTTATTTCATTTTAACATCTTTATTGGAGTATAGTTGCTTTACAATGTTGTGCTAGTTTCTGCTGTATAACATAGTGAATCAGCTTTATGTATACATATATCCCCATATCTCCTCTGTCCTGCATCTCCCTTTCACCCTCCCTATCCCACCCCTCTCAGTGGTCAGAAAGCACGGAGCTGATCTCCCTGGGCTATGCAGCTGCTTCCCACTACCTATCTATTTTACATTTGGTAGTGTATATATGTCAATGCTACTCTCTCACTCCATCCAAGCTTACCCTTACCTCTCCACGTGTCCTCGAGTCCATTCTCTACGTCTGCGTCTTCATTCCTGTCCTGCCCCAAGGTTCTTCAGAACCATTTATTTATTTATTTATTTATTTTAGATTCCATATATATATGTGTTAGCATATGGTATTTGATTTGTTATTCACTTACTTCACTCTGTATGACAGACTCTAGGTCCATCCACCTCACTACAAATAACACAATTTCATTTCTTTTAATGGCTGAGTAATATTCCATTGTATATATGTGCCACATCTTCTTTATCCATTCATCTGTCAATGGACACTTAGGTTGCTTCCATGTCCTGGCTATTGTAAATAGTGCTGCAATGAACATTGTGGTACATGACTCTTCTTGAATTATGGATTTCCAGCCTATATTTTTGGCCCATTTTTGGATTGGGTTGTTTTTTTGATATTGAGCTACATGAGCAGTTTGCATATTTTGGAGATTAATTCTTTGTGAGTTTCTTCGTATGCAAATATTTTCTCCCATTCTGCAGGCTGTATTTTTGTCTTGTTTATGGTTTACTTTGCTGTGGAAAAGCTTTTAAGTTTCATTAGGTCCCATTTGTTTACTTTTGTTTTACTTTTTTTTAATTTCCATTTCTCCCCATTCTCTAGGAGGTGGGTCAAAAAGGATCTTGCTGTGATTTATGTAATGGAGTGTTCTGCCTATGTTTTCCTCTAAGAGTTTTATAGTGTCTGGCCTTACATTTAGGTCTTTAATCCATTTTGAGTTTATTTTTGTGTATGGTGTTAGGAAGTGCTCTAACTTCATTCTTCTACATGTAACTGTCAGTTTTCCCAGCACCATTTATAGAAGAGGTGGCCTTTTCTCCATTGTATATTCTTGCCTCCTTCATCAAAGATAAGGTGACCAAATGTGCATGGGTTTATCTGTGGGTTTTCCATCCTGAACCACTGATCTTTATTTCTGTTTTTGTGCCAGTGCCATATTGTCTTGATTACTGCAGGTTTGTAGCATAGTCTGAAGTCAGGGAGCCTGATTCCTCTGGCTCCGTTTTTCTTTTTCAAGATTACTTTGGCTATTCGGGGTCCTCTGTGTTTCCATACAAATTGTGCAATTTTTTGTTCTAGTTCTGTGAAAAATGCCAGTGGTAGTTTGATAGGGATTGCACTGAATCTGTAGATTGCTTTGGGTAGTAGAGTCATTTTCACAATATTGATTCTTCCAATCCAAAAACATGGTATATCTCTCCATCTGATTGTATCATCTTTAATTTCTTTCATCAGTGTCTTATAGTTTTCTGCATATAGGTCTTTTGTCTCCCTAAGTAGGTTTATGCCTAGGTATTTTATTCTTTTTGTTGCAATGGTAAATGGGAGTGTTTCCTTAATTTCTCTTTCAGATTTTTCATCATTAGTGTATAGGAATGCAAAAGATTTTTGTGCACTAATTTTGTATCCTGCATTTAATGTTGTCCCAGACGTCTCTGAGACTGTCCTCAATTCTTTTCATTATTTTTTCTTTATTCTGCTCTGTGGCAGTTATTTCCATTATTTTATCCTCCAGGTCATTTATCCGTTATTCTGCTATTGTTTCCTTAAGGAGAAATTTTAATTTCATTTATTGTGCTGTTTACCATCATTTGTTTGCTCCTTAGTTCTTCTAGGTCTTTGTTAAACTTTTCTTGTATTTTCTCCATTCTTTTTCCAAGATTTTGTATCATCTTTACTATCATTACTCTGAATTCTTTCTCAGGTAGACTGTTTATTTCTTCTTCATTTCTTTGGTCTGGTGCATTTTTACCTTGCTCCTTCATCTGCTGCATATGTATCTGTCTTCCCATTTTGTTTAACTTACTGTGTTTAGGAGCTCCTTTCTGCAGGCTGCAGGTTCATAGCTCCCAACCTCACTGACTGTCTGGCCCCAGTCGGTGAGGTTGGTTCCATGGGTTGTGTAGGCTTCCTGGTGGAGGGGACTGGTGCTTGTGTCCTGGTGGGTGGGGCTGGATCTTGTCATTCTGGTGAGTAGCACCACGTCTGGTGTTGTGTTTGGGGGTGTCTGTGAACTTATTATGATTTTAGGCAGCCTCTCTGCTAGTGGGTAGGGTTGCATTTCTGTCTTGCTAGTTGTTTGGCATCCAGCATCTGGCACTGGAGTTTGCTGGCCGTTGGGTGGAATTGGGTCTTAGCATTCAGATGGAGATCTCTGGGAGAGTTCTTGCTGATTGATATTACATGGGGCTGGGAAGTCTCTGCTGGTCCAATGTCTTGAACTCAGCTCTCCCTTCTCTGAGTCTCAGGCCTGACACCAGGGCAGAACAAGAAGACCCTGTCAGCCACACACTCAGAAGAAAATAGAGAAAAAAAGAAAGAAAATAAACAAATAAATATTAAAATAAAAAAGAATAATAATAAAAAAAAGAAGAGAGCAACCAATCCAATAAACAAATCCACCATTGATAACAAGCACTATAAACTAAACTAAGATAAGCATAAAAATCAGAAAGAAATCAGTCACAGACAGCAAGCTGCAAGTCTACAGTTGTTCCCAAAGTCCACCACCTCGATTTTGTGATGATTCATTGTATATTCAGGTGTTCCACAGATGCAGGGCACATCACATTGATTGTGGGGATTTAATCTGCCATTTCTGAGGCTGCACAGAGAAATTTTCCTTTCTCTTCTTTTTTCACATGGCTCCTGGGTTTCAGCTTTCATTTTGGCCCCACGTCTGAATGTAGGTCACCCTGAGGCATCTGTTTCCCGTTCAGACTCGAGGGGGTTAAAGCTGTGGCTGATTAGTGAGCTCTTGCTCCTTCAGGCCAGGGGGAGGGAGGGGTACCGTTGTTATAACTTGAATGTGGGGCAAGCCTGCAATGGCAGAGCCTGGCATGACTTTGCAACATCTTGACATACACTGAAGTGTTCTCCTGGGAAGTTGTCACTGGATCACGGGATCCTGGCACTGGTGGGCTGCACAGCCTCCCGGGGTGGGGGTATGGATAGCGACCTGTGCTTGCACACAGGAATCTTCGTGGCTGCAGCAGCAGTGTTAGTGTTTTATGCCTGTCTTTGAGGTCTGAGCTGGTAGCCGCTGCTCACATCCATTTATGGAGCTCATTTAGGTGGTGCGCTGCCTTCTGTGGACAGACAGGGAAAGAATCCCCTCTCCTCACACACCCCAAAACAATGGTCTCTTACCTCTTAGGCAGGTCCGGACTTTTTCCGGACTCTCTCCCAGCTAGTTGTGGTACACTAGCCCCCTTCAGCCTGTGTTAATGCAGCCAACCCCAGTCCTCTCCCTGGGGTCTGACCTCCGAAGCTCCAGCCTCAGCTCCCAGCCCCCATCCACCCTGGCAGGTGAGCAGACAAGCCTCTCAGGCTGGTGAGTGCTGTTCGGCACAAATCCTCTGTGCAGGAATCTCTCTGATTTGCCCTCTGCACCCCTGTTGCTGCACTCTCCTCCGTGTCTCTGAATCTTCCCCCTCCACCCCCGTCTCCATCAATGAAGGGGCTTCCTAGTGTGTGGAAACATTTCCTCCTTCATGGCTCCTTCCCAGAGGTGCAGGTCTCATTTCTATTCTTTTGTCTCTGTTTTTTCTTTTTTCTTTTGCCCTACCCAGGTACGTGGGGATTTTCTTACCTTTTGGGAAGTCTGAGGTCTTCTGCCAGCATTCAGTAGATGTTCTGTAGGAGTTGTTCTACATGTAGATGTAATTTTTGATGTATTTGTGGGGAGGAAGGTGATATCCACGTCTTACTCCTTCGTCATCTCGAAGGCCCCTGGGAGTCAAGTATTTCACAGAGACTTATTCCCAACTCCAACATCATAGGCTCTCAATGATAGCGAAAAGAATAAATGACTACTTAAAGCTGATTGTGTTATTGTTTCTGACTCTTCCTGTTTCCTTTAAGCAAGAAGATTATGCATTCCTGCTTTCAGTACTTTGAACTTGTAATGCTGGTATTGGACATAAATCTAGATTTGACCCATAAAATGTAGACAGACATAATATATACTTCTACAGAGCAGATCTCTGCAAGACACTGTGGGGTTCACCAACCCTCTTGATCCTGGAAAGGAAGCACTCACAGTTCAACATGATCCCAAGCAACCTGCAGCAAGAGATCTGCTGCTGGTATGTAACTTGAGTAGCAACTAGACCTTCTCTGTTAAAGTCACTAGGATTCTATAGAGCTGATGTATGTACTCCAATCATCAACTGAATAGCCAGGGAAAGTGTGCCACCGTAGAATGCCTAGCTTAACCCAAAGCTGTGTTTATCTGTGGAGATTTTATGAAACTGTCTAAGCTGTTCAGTAGCCTTCTCCCACTTGTAGCAAATTTAGGATAGTGAGCCAAAAAATATAACCCAAAATCAAGACCCAGGTCAATTGCCAAGGCTTAAAATATCAGTAGAATAGATTTTCACACAGAAGGTAAGTAAAAGCATCAGACCTAGCTCAATTGTGTCAACCAGGAAGTCTGGTTAGGGTTTAGTTATTATAGGGCAAGGAGACTATGTAATATGCTATGAAATTTTGTCAGTTTGTACTTCTTATTTCCTAGTTGATTTCCTTTGGACTTAATTTGTGTTTTTTCATAGTTTCTTAACAAAGTTGCTCTAGGAAGACATTGCTCAGCCCACAGTGATCTCATCTTCTTACGATCATACAGTATTTGTTGTCAGAACTACTAATTAATTAATTAATTATATACTGTCTTATGACATAATCAGTACCTGACATTCTACGGCTTACCATTTCATTAAACTTTGTGTATGTTGTAGCCTTGCATTCTATATTTCATTACAAAATTTGACTTCCAAGGGAAGAGACTATATCTTTTCATTTAAGATCATTTTGTGATACTTCACTAAACACAGGCTAAATATTACTATGGTAGTAATATATATAATTTGTTTTTTCAGTAAATATTGAGTTATAGAATTATTAACTTTTTTAAGAGGTAACAAATATTCAAAATTCTATTAATACTAGATCTTCCACAAGTGCAAATTATATATATATATATATATATATATATATATATATATATATATATATGCAAACCTTTTATATGCCAGCCTGGACAAACAAAATTTGAAAATGAAATGATTATCCTTCATCCTCTAAGATAATTTGAACCAGCAATGCCCATTTATAGAAAGGCTCTATCCTTGTACCAAAGGGTTCATTTTAAGACTTACTCAGGTCTGGTTATTTCTACAACTCAAGTTCATTTGAATCAAACATAATAGACCAGGTTTTGGGGACTGATTTTAAAGAACATTAGGGGTCCCGTTATTGAGATTTTTCCTCTGGATCTGTTCCCTTTGATCACAACTGAGCCCTAGAAATGCTTACTATATTGGAGTGACTACAACAGAAAGAGATTGCATTTGTTTTCCGTACATGAAGCAGAAATAAACAATTTGAACTTCATTAATTCATTCATCAAATATTTATTGAGAACCTACCATTTTCTGATTTGAAAATTAGGTAAGCAATATTCTAAATCTAAGTTTATAATTAGCTATAAGTTAACTTATTTCCCAACATTATACAAAGAGAAAATATCAAGAACAAAGACTGAATTTTAGATTTTATAGTCAATGTCTTTATGCACACTGTCTCCATGGAGCACCTTTTGTCCCTCACACGTTTTCCCATATTTCCTGATGACCTGGATTTGAATGTTCTTGATGGCTGGTGGGGAAATTTGTCTGTGGTCCTGAACTTCAGCAAGGGTAGCTGTTCCACCTGCCTTTTCTACCTATTGTATACATTCATAGATGGAAATGCTTACCTGACTTCATTAACTGAGGTTCTCCAGTCAAAGCTCATCCCAATGACTGATATAACTTTCCTGACCTGCCTGTTAGTATAGCCCTCCCCCCATCCAAAATTTCTTCTAGGTGCTGTTTGAATCCAGTGACATAGTCTGGGAGGGCTCTGTAGTTTGTTTCCAGTATTAATTTTATATAATTTATCTTAGAAAATGTAATTAGGCACTATAAATTATTCTTTTTCAATTAAATATTTAACTACAACAGAAACAATGAATATCCTAAATGCATTAATTTAAAACCTTTCTCTAAGAAATGCAAGATTATTTTTTCTAGAGGTGAAAAATTATCTGTAAAGAATGCGATAAAAATAAGAAACATTTTAACTTAATTTGTGAACAAAATAAAAGATTTGGCTGTATTAGTGTGTTAAAATCAATTATAATAATAATGAAACTTTATGCAAGTTTACTTTTATTTAATTAGTTGCATCAATATGTGCTATAATTGTTAATGCATCAAACTATAAATGATGAAATAATGTTAAACGGCAGTTCCCAAAGCATGCATATTTTACAAGGTGGGGAAAAGAAAATCACAGCAAAATATCATAAATAATGAAAAAAATAATCTAAAATGTTAGGTTTCTTAGATGAGGAGGGTGAAAAAAATAATAATTTCCAGAAAGAGTTTCTCCCCTTCCTCCCATTTAACAGACATTTATATCATAGATGATTAGAACTGAACATTCCCATGCAATAACTAATTTATCCCCCTTCCACTATTTTCAATAAAAAAATAAGGATTCTGATACCTTCAAGGAGTGAAGAGATTTGTTCAAGGACAACCTAGTACCTAGTTTATTAGAGAACTAGAATTAGAACCCTGATTTTATGAACTCTCAGACAAGGCAGGGTTCTTCAATGTCATAATGCTTTCTTTCATTCTCCAGTAATGATTATGAAACATACGTTTCTCTTTGATTCTCAGAAATTTCCCCTTATAGCTAACACAATTTACTTGAAATGTGAGAACATAGCACAAAATAAAAGTTGTATTGAGTCACAGGGAAATAAAAATCTTACCCTATTTTCTGCTACTAAGTACAGCTTATACTTTGGATGCTGAAGGGTGATAATTTAAACGAAATTGACACTGTGCTAGTTTTATGGATTTCTAATGCATTTCATCTTGGGTACATTGGACATATTGCTGCCTTGGGTTCTGCTGCATCTAATACTGAGGTATGGAAATATATACAAATCAAAACTGCAGCCTTCCTTCTTCAAAAGGCAGGCAGCACAAATACAGTGTTTTTCCTCCCATATTCAGTTTCCTTGTTTACTAAAAACTACATATTTAAGGAAACAATGAGCAATATTTGATTAAAATTGATTTAATAACCTTTTAGTCTTTATTTTATAGTTTATTGGGTGATTTCTTTTCTTAGTTTTTTGATGTTTTTTCTATTAAATCGTTATCTCTATGTTTGTAAACCTTATGAAATAGGCCTGTCTTCTAGTGTAACTTAAGACCAAGTTCTGTGGAAAATCACATCTGGAAAACACACACACACACAAAATCAAAGAACAACAAAACAAAAGCTGTAATCGCTAAAACAAAACAAAAAGAATAAAAAATCCACAAGCACAATATAAATAAAATTGAAGGGCAATATAGGGATTTACTCAAGATTTCTTGGATCACTTGAATATCTTGCCCACTGGATATTGCCCTCATATTTTCTTTTAAGTAGAAAACAAGAAAATGACCGTATTTTTCCCTTGGCAGGTTGGTATAGAGAAGAAGGTAAGTGTATGTGTATCTCTCCATTTCTGTCCCCATCTCTGTTTTATCTATCTTGCTGTTATAGTTTTTGTCTTGTAGAAAACGTTATAGTTTCTCCAGAATAGGCAGTGTAAAAATGTGTCTAGGTTTGGGATTTTATGAACAAAGAAAATGACAATGTTTTAGGATCCCAAACAGAATGTGTGATCTGGTTATGGATTTATTTTTCATAATTTGTGAATCTATTTACATTAAAATTCCCCCAAACATATAAACATTGAGAGTTAGACTTGTAATGACTTTCATATATTGGAAGAAATTAAAAATACACTCCTGTATAGGTAAGTATTTCAGCAGTTGTTCTCTGGATGGAGCAGCAGCCATGTTTAGGCTCTGCCTCTCTCATGTCAGGAGAATCCCAAAATGCACATAAAGGGACTTTGGATCCAGCACCAGGTAGAAAGGCTTCTGCTTGCAATGAATGTACACAGTACATTCTAGCAAGTCTCATTTTTGTGAAAAAGTCAGACCTTGGTTTTGGCCTATAATTCCATATCGTTTTGTGACTTTTGATATACAGAAACTAATATAAATTTTAATACTTACTGTTATGATTCATTTAATTATTTATAAAATAGTGGCCTGCCATAAATATTTTGATACCTTGTAAGGAAAAGTGGAGCAGAATATTTTAAACTGAGATTGGCTCAGGAAAATCTGAGTCATTAATTTTATATATCCCAAAAAGGATATTCACCTGGTTACACCAAGTATCTGAGGCAGCTAATGAAAATTGAGAAGTATAAATAAATAAAAATAAATAAGACAGTTGGAATGAAGGGGAAATACATATGCACATGGCCTTCCAATATTTGTGGAGAAGATTGTCAGATTTGCTTGTAAGGCTCCCTGCAGTTCAAGCAGGGAGACTATAGGCACAGTGTATATGATGAACACTCAAGTATTTGTTGACTTGATGGGATGGCTTGTTCATGAATTATTAGCAACATTGTAACAGAAGTTAATAGATCAAATATTTTTGTATGGTGTTTGAACATTTCAAATATGGTGCATTCCATGATCTGTCCTCATTAAGTGCTGAATACAATATTGAATGTAAGACACCAGTACTTCCTTCACAAAAGTCTTATTTTTTACATTAAAATATGAGACCTGTAGCTTAAAATTAAAGGCTTCTCAGAAGCCAAGGACTTATCTAAGTTCCTAAAAATCCATCTTATTAAAATAAATAAGATAATTTTAAAATAAAAATAAAATATATAAAACTAAACTTAAAATATAAACCAACTATAATTTGCAAATATATTTTATTTTGCTGATTGTCTCCTCATTATCAAATGGATTGAATATTTTGATTGAATGACCTATCGGAATATTCCAAAGACCTGATATTACTCTGTGGTTAAGCAAACCTTACTTGAATGTGATCACCTAATTTTTTTGATGTATTGACATACAGCCTGCCTTTCCTGAAATACTGTAATTTTTTTTTGCGGTGGTGATCTATAAATTATCAGGTAAAGTTGGAAGAGAAGGAAACAAAAGAACATGAGGAAGAAAAAAGTTAGCTGTCAGGGAAGACATCTCAAAGGTAATCTCCATTTTCTGATCTCATTTGCCCTTAAAAATAAGTGACTGGAGCAACACCATGTGCCTGAGAACTCAGAGACTGATTAGCTCTCATAAACTTATGTTTTGGTTTCAACCGGTTCATTAACCAGCCTGACACATGTATATAATCACTGATATCAGTCTTTCTCTTTGAGAAATACTGTCACAATCTCAGAATTTTTATTTCCATATTTGTAAATGTGGGATTTAGAGAAGAAGCTAAATTTACTTCCATGTATAATATCCAAGTCATTCAAAAGAAGAAATGCAGCTGTAGAAGTGGAATCACCAATGCATATGATCACAGCCTGTTTGGAGAAATCTGTATTCTAGAAACCGGAAACCCCTTTTTGAGAATTTGTGGTATTTAAGAACACCTCAGATGAGAATTTGTTTGCTTTTTCCTAATGTTTAGTGCAATTAAGACTCCAAAAACATTGAATAGTGATACATTTTAATGGGCATCTCAGAATTACTGCCATATCAAAAATTGGTAAACTAATTATATACACATCCTTTTTAACTTTTGTATTCAATTAGTACCTGTTAAGGAAGAATCATGCACAGAGCACTCTGCTTAGTGATAGAAACAAGGGAGTGAAGAAAATGAAGTCTGTGTCCTCAATGAGTTTATAAAATAGGGCACATGGCCTTTTAACAAATAATTACTATAATTATTTGATTATAGTTGGTAAAATAAAGAGAAAAATGCAGGATGCTATGAAAATGAATAATAGAGTAGTATGATAAAGTCTAGGGGTCAGGGAGAGCCTCTTAAGAAATAATATTAAAGCAGAGTAGTAAAACTCAAATCTTTGTCAAGTGAAGTCCTTCCAAGAGTGATTGTGTTATTTCCTTCTACCATTGGGAGAGGCACTTTGCTACTTTGTTGTAGCTAGGGGGGCGGGGGCAGTGGGGCAAGAATCAATACCAACTTACTTTCCCAGGTTTCCTTCAAGATTCTTTCATTCCAGCCCAGCAAGAAGAGAGAGAAAAACATATTTCTCTATATTTTATAAATCTCCAGACTTCCAGCTCCATGATAATAGAACTGTATTCTGCATATCATGTACTCCCCAAAATGTTTCTTTCAGAGCCTTGCCCATGAAAGGTGCTCATTCAGGTATTATTGAATTAATGAGTCTTCCTACAAATTTGGAATAAGCCTATCTACTAAATCATATAAGACAGGACTATCAGACTCCAAAGAAATACAAGTTAGGAGATGTTTTTGTTGTTGTTGTTGTTTAAACATTCGTATTGGAGAATGGGGAATGTGGTAAATCCTCTTTGGAGGATGATTATGTTCTCATCCATATAGGTTTCTAATTTATATATTCTATCTATAACTTGTTTGGTATGTACACCTATCAGTTCATGTGCATTTGGTCTCTCCAACTAGACTAACTAAATGTAAATTCAGAGATCATGCCTACCATTATTCCATTTAATGCAGGACCAACTATCTTTTTTTTTTTTTTTTTTTTTCTTGCGGTACACGGGCCTCTCACTGTTGTGGCCTCTCCCGTTGCGGAGCACAGGCTCCGGACGCGCAGGCTCAGCGGCCATGGCTCACGGGCCCAGCCGCTCCGCGGCATGTGGGATCTTCCTGCACCGGGGCACGAACCCGAGTGAACCCGAGTACCCTGCATCGGCAGGCGGACTCTCAACCACTAGCGCCACCACGGAAGCCCCCAACTATCTTTTGATGTGTAGGCATGGAAGCCTGGGAATGTGATTTGAATGGTCTTTGACAATTGAGTCTTCTTGTTCCTTAGTTTTTGTACTACTTTCTTTTTCTTGATCACATGAGATCAGAACTTAATTATCAGTAGGTTGCTATGCCTTTGTAATAATCCTGAAAATGATGGAACTGTGTGTGTCTTAGATGTTCACTTGCTAGTTTAAAATCATGAAGCTCTCAGTTGCAAATGTCATGAATATGTATGAGTGGCCCAACTGTTGCTCCTACCTCCTGCCTCCCTTCCTTCCTGATGGGTGACTCCTTCTGAAAATGCTACATCTGCCTTCCAAAGCCTTCGGTGGAGTATATGGGGGGAGAGGAAAGATGTGTGCTGTTATTTTGCATTGTCAGATAGCAGGATATTTTTTCTAGTGAATCTTAGGAAAATACCAGTCTCTCTCTCTTTCTGTCTATATGTCTGCCTCTCTCTCTCAGTTCCTTCACCTCTTTTCCCCACCACCATATAAGTACATACTGCCTCTCTTCTCTTTTTTAAAAAGTAAAATATGAGAATGGGAGGCAGGAATTTGCAGTGGCAGATTTTTGAAAGAATATGTTTCCCTGCTTTCTTTCTTTCTACACTCCAAAGACAGCCCACATACACAGATGTGACAACTTTTTTGTAAAGCTAATTTGAGTGAATGCCTGTCTGGCAACTTACTCTGGGAATAGTTACACTTGCCCAAACTGAAGTTCTGCCTTTGTAAAGGTGACACTGACAGCCTGTTATTTCTGCACACTCAGAAAAGAGACACTAGGAGAAGGAAAAATAAAAATAAAAGACAAGAAAATGAAGTACAGTGGTCTGGTTTTTGAGGATCTTTGTTAATGGAACTAGAATAGAGGTGTTTGCCCAAATGTGACTCTACTTTTGTAAAAATAGCTATCTGGAAGGCATCTGGCATTGACTGGATTAATCTTTCAAATTTTTTGTTTTCCTTAATAAAGACCTTCCACAAATATAGCAAAAAAGAAGCAGATGTAAGGGTCTCCACTAAAGATATTAGTGTTGAGGGAAAGATTGGAGGTGCTTCCCATTACCAGATTCATTTGTAATGGTTTTCCTTTTCCATTTCGTGTATAATTATTTATATCTAATTTGTCTCATTGTTCTTTCAAAATAGTGGTTGTGTGACCAAACTCATAGTATATTGGGTGATAGATAAGGCTATTGCCAAACTATCTGATGAAGACAGGTAAAGGCATTTGTGGAAGAAGAAGAAAGAACATTTCCTCTGTCTGGATTGTACATTTTAATTTGATGTCATTCACTGGACAACTGTACTCCTTTCTTCCTTTCCCTCCCTTCTCTGCATTTTCTCTTCCTTTCTTTCCTTTATCTCCTTGTGCTCATTGTTTAATCAATGCAGCTTATATTTATATTTCTACTTATTTATTGCATTGGGGGATATGGGGAATGCATTTGCAGGGAACATAAAGAACATTATATGCTGCTCTTGCCCTCAGGAGTTTGCTGCTATTTGGGAAGACATGATATATATGCATGAAGTGTTGAATAAAGATTCAAGATTTGAGTGGCAATATAGGAATATAAATCAGATGAGAAGTAAGTGCTATCAGCTTTTAGTTGAGAGATCAGTGCAGACTGGATGGTCAGAATAAGTTTTGTTAAGTTATTTCACTTTTCTGGAACACTCACTGCTAGCATATGCACTTTGAGGTTTTATTGGGTTAACTTATAATGCTTTGCCTGTTTATCTTCCCAAATATTACTCAGCCTTCAAAGTTTGATTATACTTTATCTTCTCTGTGAAGAATCCTGTAGTCTTTTCAGCTCCCAGGCATATCTTCCTTCCCTGAATTCCTCTACATCGGAACTTCTCTACCACATACTAAACAATGGACAACACATTATCTACTATGTACTTTGTTTCATACTATATATTTAGTCCCAAGTTTCCCTCAAAATTTCTATTGTTTTGAGAGTAGGGCTCCATTTTGTACTTCCTATATGGCTCATAGCACAAAACATATCATCTGGTCTATGCTGTTTTCCAATATATATTTACTGGGTTGATTTGTAGCCTAGAAAAGTTGAACAAACTCCCCTCTTTGAGGGTATCCTGTATCTCTTCTAGATCTAATATTCAATGTGGTTTTATTCCTATTCCTTGAAGCCAAATCATTATTACAAATATTTATGGAACACTTCCTATTTGTAATGATCACATGAGGCATAAAAGCAGTTTGGGGAGACAAGTTAAGTTCTCATGGAGTTTAATGCCCAACAAAAGTGGCCACCACAGACAGCTGCAGGATTGTCACACAGGATAAATTTTCAGGAGGGTTAACTACTTTTACAACTTGTAGGACAACCTCAGCTCTCTGAATCAGATGGAGCCTTTAATATTTATTTTTCATCATTTTATTTAAAGCCACTTCAAAAGCCATTCAATTGAGGGCATGACAAAATTATCTCAATGCTCCACCAGGCTCTGGCATTCTAAAATTCCAAATATCAACACACACACATATATATGTACATCACATATTACACACAGATACACAAACACATTAGATTCACTGCAAGGTGGCTAAGTTCAACACTTCCTTGCAGCAGCCTATCTTTTAGATCAGTACCCCAATTTTATCTCTCTCTGTGCCTCATAAGCTCAAGTTCTGTTTGGCAAGGAAACCAGAGCAGTTGTGATTCCTGGGAGAGTATCTAAAATGACAGTTGCTGAAAGGTTACAGCAAAATCTATTAGAAAAGAAAAGTTGAGGGAAATCAGGTGAGCTCATAGAAGAAAATAAGGAAAGATTGGGTCCCTTTTGGGATTAGGTCTAATTAAGGTGAGCAAGCAGCTGGGCCTGTTTGGAATAACAATTGTGCTAGCATGTCACTTTCTTCTGCTTAGTTGAAATTTATATAGTTTAGGAATGGTAGATATAAGAAAATTAGAGCTCATTTAGAATCTGTTGAAAGGACAGTGTGCCTTCATTATTAGTTTTGCATCTGAATTTTCCTGGGGCAGTCCTCTCTCTGTAACAGGTAATGGATTTTTCCCCAGATGTAATTGGATGAGTTTAATTTTTTTTCTTTCATTACCTGTCGAGGAGGCCTATGCCCCTACTTCTCTTTGTGTTTTATTAGGACTGCAACCCCTATTTAAATAAAGGCTTTGATTGTGCTTATATATGTTCAATCAGCACTTTCTTATTGAATAGCTCTGGTCACAAAATGCTCTCACCTAGCATTTTTTACTAATTACATTTTCGCCCTAGCTGGGTATGGGAAAACCTCAGATGGTGCTCGTTTGCTGCTTTTGTATGCCAGTGATTTGGTCTATCCACAGTACCACAGGGCTGTGAAAATAGATCTTCAGGCTATAATCCTACTGGTCTTGAAGGATGACTTGATTTAATATTTTCTTTTATTGAAGGGATAGAAAGCCAAGTCATGTGCTGATAAATGCTTAACAAGTAGTTCTTAAAAAAACAAACAAATCTCTAATTTGTAGATTTCACTGATTTCCATGGTGTAAATACTCCCACCATGGCTGATTTCAATACAACATAATTGAATGTGGAGTTGAGAAGAGAAGCACACAATCTGATATCCAAGGCTGGTGTGTGCAGCTTCAGCACATGATGAAAAGTCTCAGTTACATACCTGCCATTGAGGCCACATACCTCATCATCTTCACATTACAATTAAGACAAATACTGGTTGTTAAGCTGATTTAATTAGAGTTTGATTTCAATGATTTCTATGTTTTGTTGCTAAAGGCATTTTAAGGTGATTCTTCTGCCTGTGTTGAAAAGTCAGAAATATAATGGTTAAACCGTATCATCTTAAATTAAATATACATTTCCTGAGAAATTTTTATATATTTCATTATTTTCTAATATATTAACAAGCATCTTAGTAGATGTACTGTACCAAGAGTCAGAAGAGCTTAAATTTTGTCCAAGCCATTATTAACATCCTCTGTATTCTTGGGTAACTCATTTAATATCAGGGCATCACCAATTTACTCATCACTAAAGGAAAGAGAGCAACAGTTTAATTATAACCTCTCATAGAAACCTGCTCATTTTCACCTGGGTAGTATTACAGATTCTTTTCAATGGACTCATGATATTTTATCTTTATCTGTCCTAAAGAAAAATTTTAACTAGAAACCTAAGTGATAATATGCTTACATATATTATATCTATATTATAACTTTGGTTGATAGATTTTACTGGAAGGCAGAAATCACGCTTTGTTCATCTTTATATATCCCTCAAAATTTAGTCCAGGAAAATGAACAGAATGAGTACCAATTAACATGAGTGGAATGACCTAGTGACTGATTGCCTTCCTGTTAGACAAAGATTGGTATGGTAACATGAAATAATTCAAACTAAAATCTTAAAAAAAAAAAGCATTTTACTAATGGTAAACATTTATTTGATTCTTATAGTACATATTTTATAATACAAGTTAATGACTAGAATGGAAATACTATTAGGTTTTAATAGGTTTAAAAAAAATAAAATTTATGTTACTTCTTTGTTCCCTACAAATAAATTTCCTTTGACAATCTCCCAAATATCTGAAGATAAAATAGTCACTTCAATTATGTTCAATAAATATTAATCTTTAACTAAGTACATTGTAAATGCAAAAAGACACTTCTTCTAAGTGAGAGGGGTATCCCACTGGACTGAAATGCTGTTTTCTGCTTCCAGGCCAGCCCCCCATTGCATCATGGACTCCAGGCTTTGTGGGGTAGACAGACTTGTGGTTCAATCTTAAATGCAATGGAATATAGTATGCTAGCTATGCTCTCTAGTGATGATGTCTGTGGCTAAGAAACTGGAAACTGGGCCTTTTCTTATGAATCTTGTCACTCCACCTCTTTGTTTCCTTACTTTCTTTCTTAAATTGAACAGATAATAACTACTTTCCCAGTATAAGTAGAGTATGTATAGGAAAAAGGGCCTTAAAATATAAAAGTGCTATAAGAAAAAATAGCCTCAGGCTTTTAATTGCTCATTGTTAACCCAATGACTAATCTTCAGGCAGTAAGTCTAACTATAGATGGTCAGTATAATTTAAAAGGCTGTGGATGATTTCAAAATGGAACTGGGTCTGGAGTTGTCGGTTTCTAGCAAATGGTGGACTAAAATAGTGCTGACATCCTCCCACTACATGCATGTCAGATGAAATGTAATAAAACATGACCAAAAGATACTCAACACATGGCTGAGTTTGTAAGAAGGAGAAATAATCACTTCCCCAAAGCAAAAAGAGTCAAGATAAGAGGGCCAGTAACAGCTCAGGTCCTGGATTTTAATCTACCTACAGAAAGATGAGACAATGTCATGGGCCTAAGATAAATGAAGAATAAAAACTGTGATTTTTTAAAGTGAAGCTAAAGCCTGTCTGCCACAACCCAAGGAAGAATGTTCTTTGTGCTATTTATATAAGTGAAATGTAAAACCTAAGTAATCAAGAAAAAAGTTTTAAATTAAAATAATCCAAAAGATACAAATTGGTAAATACTAGCCAAAACAAATCTAGTGTAACTTTCTTAATATCATGCAAAACACTTTGTAGTAAAAGAAAAAAAAATCGTTGTTAGCTTAAAGAAGGTCATTAACTAATTCTAAGACATTTAAGTCATAAGAAATATATTACAATCCTGAACCACATAGCTTCAAAATATATTGATCAAAAACTGACAGAGGGCTTCCCTGGTGGCGCAGTGGTTGAGAGTCCACCTGCCCATGCAGGGGACACAGGTTGGTGCCCCAGTCTGGGAAGATCCCACATGCCACGGAGCGGCTGGGCCCGTGAGCCATGGCTGCTGAGCCTGCATGTCCAGAGCCTGCGCTCCGCAACGGGAGAGGCCACAACAGTGAGAGGTCTGTGTATCACAAAAATAAAAAACAAAACAAAACTGACAGAAATATAACGAAAAATGGACAAATCCAAAACTAAAGTTGGAGATTTTAAACATAATTCTCTGAGGAATTTGTAAGTCATCAGACTGAAAACAAGTAAAGATGATGTTTATCAGTAAGTTTTTGAGTTAATGGAAATAATTGAAGTATGCAATATTTCTATTCATTTGAATGGAAGACTTGGCAAGTACAACAAGAGAGTTATAAGCAAAATAAAAGTTATAAGTAATTTGAGGACAAAACAATATATTTGTTATTTATAGATGTTACGATTGTAGGGATAAAATATTCAAGGAATGAGAATATACAAGTAATTTGCTATAACTAATAGGAGCTTTCAGTAGAATTATAGAAACCAAATGACACTAATATACAAAAAACTGGTGGTGTTTCCATATAACAGTGATTAGATACTTTATTTTCTAAAAAAGGATAATAATCTGTAATTGATTCTATAAAGTACCTAGAAGTAAATTGAATAAGATATGTATAAGAAATTTACAAAAACAATTTTTTGAAAAGTGGATAAAGAAAATAAAATACTATGAAATCACCAGAGAGATATACCAGGCTCATTAATGGAAAAATTTATTATGACAAAGATGGAAATTCTCTCATAAATTAATCCATAAGTAGCACACAAATTTCCATCAAAACTCTGAAATATTATTTCAGTGAAATCAGACAAGTTGATCATAGAATGTATTTGTAAAAGGAAAGGACAAACAGCAATTGAAAAAGTTAAAAATAATAAAGGGGGCTTAACCTACTAAGACTTATTCCGAAGCAATAGTTATTAAAAGAGTTTGGTAGACAATTAGTAGAAAAAAATTGAGAGTGCCAAAGCATAACCACAGATAGGTTGGAAACTTGTTATGACACAAAGGAGGCATTAAAAGTCAGTGGTGGGGCTTCCCTGTTGACGCAGTGGTTGAGAGTCCGCCTGCCGATGCAGGGGACACGGGTTCGTGCCCTGGTCCGGGAGGATCCCACATGCCGTGGGGTGGCTAGGCCCGTGAGCCATGGCCACTGAGCCTGCGCGTCTGGAGCCTGTGCTCCGCAACGGGAGAGGCCACAACAGTGAGAGGCCTGCATACCGCAAAAAAAAAAAAAAAAACAGTCAGTGGGGGAATGTCAATCAGTAGGGAAATAATGGATAATTTAACAATTGGGTTGTAAAAACTGACTTTCCTAATTGATAACTTTAATCCCATTCTCTGATTAAATTGAACAGATAATAACTACTGGGTTAAAACACAAAATTTTAAAAATAAAATTTAAAAAATTAAGAGAAAACCTAGGAGAACATCTTCTTTATGATATCAATGTGTGATAATATTTAAAATAAAAATTTAAAAATTATACATTGCAAAGGAACAGACTGATATTTTGTCCACATTAAAATAATAACAAAATATCCCTACATGACTGTCCAATGAATTGATGTGATGTGATGCTACACCCAGGACACATAAAAATATTCAAAAACCTTTAATAAAAGTGATCTATAGGGGCTTCCCTGGTGGCGCAGTGGTTGAGAGTCCGCCTGCCAATGCAGGGGACACGGGTTCGTGCCCCATTCCGGGAGGATCCCACATGCTGCGGAGCAGCTGGGTCCGTGAGCCATGTCCGCTGAGCCTGTGCGTCCGGAGCCTGTGCTCCGCAGCGGGAGAGGCCACAACGGTGAGAGGCCCGCGTACCGCAAAAAAAAAAAAAAAAAAAAAAAAGTGATCTATAAATGAGTAAAAGATTTGAACAGACAATTCAAAAAAAAAAATCTGCAAATAATAGAAAATAAAATCAACTTCACTACTTATAAGGGGTATTCAAAGCAAAAAAAATTAAACTTTCTGACCTGCCGAACGAGCAAAATTAGATAAATATGCTACATACGTGCTGATGAAAATATTAGGAATATAAATTACTACAAATTGCAACTCCAGTCATGTAAATTTTAAGTCCAGTCGTGGCTATGCAGTGTAACTTGATATCACCATTTTGAGGAGTATTTGGATAGAATGCAGAAAATCAAAACTGCCTATATTTTATGATATATACATTCCACTTCCTAGTGTCTTACCTTAGAACAAATTTGTCTGAGCTTGTGTGCAAGGAGATTTGTGGAAATATGTTTACTGCAACACTATGCAAGACTGAAAAAAAAAGGGAGTTGCTTTGCTTATCAATCTGATAAGAGAAAAATATCAAACATTATTCTTATAATGCTGTAGTATATGAATAATCTAGATCAATTTGTATCAATATGAATAAACATGAAAAACATAACATTGAGTAAAATCAGTTGTAAGTTTACATCTATTTTTAAACCAAATGAAACAACTCTATATTGTTTATGGAAATACACATGTGAAGGGAAAATATTAAAGCATGCATGATGATATATAGGTAGTGATAGAGTTAGAGAGATTAACTTCAAAATAGTGATTACTTTCAGAGAATGAAGAAGCAGAAATTTATGGGGTGGGTAGCTGGGCTTCTATATTTTTCATTGAAACAGAAATTGGAAATTTTATTTTGGACCTTAAAATTTATATTCTTTTACATGTACTGCAATGAAGAGTTCAACAATGACTAAGTTTGCTTTTGTTTTCTCTGTCATGAAGAATGGCCTTCAGAATGACCAGTGAGCATGGACACCACTGGTGTCCTTCAGAGACTTACATTCCAAAGTGCTGGACTTTGGGCTTCCTTACCAGAAGTAAGGATCATTCTATAGCTTCTATGTAAAGAGATCATATCCAGGAAAAATCTGAATACCTCAAGTAACAGGGGACTCACCATTCACATAACACCCACTCAGTCTTGAATAGTCTGCTAAAAATATATTCTGCTGACAGAATATCTGACTTGTATTCTCTGTTTTGAGATTCTTAATATACTTTCTGGAGAAACAAGGTTAAATATTATATGTGGCAGCTCTTCTGATATTTGAAGCTCTGCCCCTTAGTGTTTCCTCCTACCTGCTTTTCAGCAGACTCATACCTCTACTTGCAGATCTCTCATTACCTTCTGCTCTCTACTGATTCTACTTGTTATGAGCACTTTCTAGAAGAAGGAGTAAGTCCTGTGCAGATGGGTGTATGGAGCTAGACTTTGTCAGTCCCTTCCTATACTTTGCTATCTAAAGCAATATCCTGGGAGAGGAAGTAGGTATTTTGGCTGTTACTTTTTCACCCATCATGTTATTACAAAATGACTCAGCAGTAGGTGGTTATGGCAGATCTCTAGGAGCAAAGCTCTAGCCTTTGCTATCCTATTGTGCATACAAACAGCCTACATCCCTCCATACATATTTATATAGGCAGGAGACTTGGGTAAATTTTTTCATATCATGAATAATTTTAACAGTACAGACGTTTGACTTTGAGTCAACAACCAGTTTCAGATGAACGCAATTGCAGCCAAAGAAAGTTTCTAACTAAAATTAGTCACTTTTCATATTTAACAAACTACTGCCTACTGCATTTCCTGTGATCTCAGCTTTCCTCTTCCTCTCATATGGTCACATGTAACATTGACTCCTTCACTTCCGTGTCTATTTTCTTCTTGGCTTCTCTAAGTGTAAAACTTGCAGTTCCTTCTGCCAAATGACTTTCCAAGGCTATGCCTAGAAGATGCCAACCCAGCTCATGCTCAAACTCTTTCCCATATTATCTTCAAATTTCAATAGCTGTTAAGTCCCTTTGCCCTTTACATGTACCCAGGAAAGTGTGATGTGAGCCTCACATAAAAACAAACAAACAAATAAAAACACTTTGAGTGAGAGAGATATGTCAGGAATTTAAACTAGATCTCTGGACTCAACCTCAGGCAAACAATGACTTGGGTATTTTTTAAGAATTTCATCTCATTTAATCTTTATAAAATATTCTGTGGTATCTATAATTATTCATATATTACAGATGAGGAACTTAAGCAACTTTCTCATGACATCAATAAACCCTCAGCTACGATGATCTTGTTTGACTCCTTGGAAATTAGGCCAATGTCTTAGTCAGCTTGGCTGCTATTAAAAAATACCATACACTGGATGGCTTAACCAACATACATTTAATTTTCATAGTTCTGGAGGCTGAGAAGTCATAGATCAAGGTAACAGCAGATTTGGCTTTTGATGAGGACCTTCTTCCTCTCTTGATGGTCAACATCTTGCTGTATCCTCACATAGTAGAGAGAAGAAGCTCTGGTATCTCTACCTTTTCTTATGAGTGCTACCCTCACCATGGGGGCTCCTACCTCAGAGC
Source organism: Phocoena sinus (assembly GCF_008692025.1). NCBI lineage: Eukaryota > Metazoa > Chordata > Mammalia > Artiodactyla > Phocoenidae > Phocoena > Phocoena sinus. The sequence continues at coordinate 36,061,307 of NC_045776.1, read as the reverse complement.
CTTATCTAAACCTAATTACCGCCCAAAGGACCCACGTCCTAATACCATCACATTGGGAGTTAGGGCTTCAACATAGGAATTTGAAGGCGACACAAACATTTAGTTCATAGCAACCATACCCTGCTTATTTTAAGTCCAATCATGGCTGTGCTTCTCTGACTAGCCCTGTTCTGGTGCAGCCTACTTACTCTTAATAAGAGCTGTCCTAGCTTGCGTGAATCACCTATTGGACTGAAAATACAAAAAAATAAGCACTGGACTAATTGAATTGATGGCATCCTGCTCCACAGATAAACTTTTCCATGACTGTTGTTGGTGAGTGAGAGAGATATGTCAGGAATTTTATTAAGGAGACTTACTTCAGACTCCAGTCCTCTATCCTCTATCTTATTATCCAGCCTCAGAACACTTATGTTCTCAGCATCAGTTGGCCATTGGTCATCAATTTTCCTTCAAGTGTTTAACAAATTTTGGAGGCTGTGTTGTACTTGGATGTAAAATATGACCTCTGGGATCTAAGAGTCTGGCTTCAAATTCCATTTCTATCACACATTAGATCCATGATTTTACATATTACCTCATCTCAGGCCATTGTTTCCTCATCTGTTAGAGGATACTAATAGCATCTACTTCACACAGTTGTGGAGAGGATAAAATGTAAAAAAATGCTCATAATTTAGTTTGAAATAATAATTTATTCTGAATAGAGGTTACAGTTTAAGCTTGTCTGTTAACCACCATAGTTTCTCATGGTTCTCACAAGACCATACATTTTTGGCATTTGATAAATCTTATTTTATTTGAATATTAAGCAATAGACAAATTTCTCATACACTTGTGTGCTATTGAAATACTTCTTTCATCTCTAGAAGGTGATGTTAATTATGATAAATTTATAGACTACATGGAAATAATAGAAATATGGAAATACTCATCTGGCCTGGAATTGTTTTGCCTTGTTACTTCCTCCAGTGCGCAAAACTTTAGTCTATAAAACTTGGGAGTGGGTAAATAAACAAACTGACGAATATCCTGATACTTTCTAGACCCTAATCTTCTCATTTGTTTTTGAGGGAGTAGAACTAGAACCTTAGTAGAAGATAACTAAGTTTCCTCCTGCTTTAGATACTTATTTATCTATGATGATGATTATGTTCCCCATTTTGTTCATATTTTAAAAAAATACATCTTTATTTTGATGTTATCATTTTTAAAAAAAGAAATTCTAAAATGTATATATAATTAGTTGGGCTTGATTCTAAAAAGTGCTTTCAAAGACAAAAGTTGAGAAGTGTATCACTTTAGACTTGAGTCATTTTACATTGTAAATCATGGTCTCTGGTGAATTTAATTTTGGTGCCAAGACCTTGCATCAGTTTCACAGGAGCATGTAAGAAGGCCGATGTGTGGGAGTGAATGAAGTTTTGCCCATGGAAGAAACTGATTCCTGGGTGTGCTTGGAAATTTTGCAATGTGTCTATTGTGCCAGGGCTAGTGGGACTTGCTGGGGAAGAGTACAAGAGTTCCTACCATTCCTGGGACAATGAGGGTTTGTGCAGTACTGCAGACATGGGGTCTTATCTCATTAAATTCTCTCTTTTGAATCTATATGCTTGGCTCTTCAATTGTGCCACTTTTCTTAATTTATGTACCTGCCTAATTCTAACCTATGATAAAAAAAAGTAACAAATAATTTATCTTAGGGCTTTCCTGGTGGCGCAGTGGTTGAGAGTCCGCCTGCCGATGCAGGGGACATGGGTTCGTGCCCCGGTCCGGGAAGATCCCACGTGCTGTGGAGCAGCTGGGCCCGTGAGACATGGCCGCTGAGCCTGCGTGTCCAGGGCCTGTACTCCACAATGGGAGAGGCCACAGCAGTGAGAGGCCCGCGTACTGAAAAAAGAAAAAAAAATTATCCTACTGTGCTACCTTTATAAGCTACTGTACTCTCTCTTTCTACTCTCACTATCAAATCTCTTGCATCCCTGTAGCACTGTAATTCACTGCTGAAGAGGCAACATATTCTCCTTATCTTTCATTCTTATAACAACTCACACACTAGGAAATTTCTTCCCATTATAAGTATTGAGAAGACAACTTCTGCTTCAATCCTTTCACTCACTTTTCCTTAACAGAGTAAAAGTTAAAACCTCAGATATCTATTGGGTGGAATTCATGTATTAACTAATTGATGTTCACCTTAGTCCTTCACCTTGGATGGGCAGGAGTAGAGTAGAGGTGTGGGGGTGGGGTCAATATTTAATCCATAGATTCACTGTCCTCACTAAATGGACTCCAGCATCAAGACTGGAAACTGAGCAGGGACTGGGCTAGGAGTACTTGGCCTGACATTTCAGAATCTCCATGAAATAATCCTGAACTACATTAAAATCTAGCACACTGTTTTGTGTGTTGAGTAAATGAAATTTTATGCCCCAAAGATGACCAGTGCTTTGCTTGTACTTTACTTTGGTATGCAAAGCTCATCACAGGTAGAATTCCTGGTAAAATCCCAATACATTAAATTATCCATAAAACAGATCTCAAGAAAATCTAAAGGGCTGAAATCATACACAATATGTTCTCTGTCATAATAAAATTAAGCTAGGAACCAACATCAAAGAGATAATTAGATATGTTTAAAAATTAAGACCTATTCATTGAAGTAACCAGAAAAACAATGAATAACTCAAAATGACTGCCAGAAAACACTTTGAACTGAATGATAATAAAAAAAAAATATTACATGTCATAATGTACAGGATGCAGCTCAATCAGTGATTCAGGGAAATTTTATAGAGTCAATTGCATGCATTTTTTAATATTTTCATTTTCCCCCAGCATTATTGAGCTATAATTGACATATAATATTGTTAAGTTTAAGGTTATACAATATATTTATTTGATATATTATATATTGTGCAATGATTGCCACCATAATGTCAGCTATCACCTCCATCATATCATATTATTACCATTTTTTGTGGTGAGAATATTTGAGATTTGCTGTCTTAGCAAATTTCAAGTATATAATACAGTATTGTATATAATACAGTATTGTTAACTATAACCACCATGCTGTATATTAGATCCTCAGAGTGTGTTCATCTTATAACTGAAAGTTTGTACCCTTTAACCAGCATATCCCATTTCCCCCATCTCTCAGCCTCTGATAATCACCATTCTACTGTCTATTTGTATGAGTTTGGCTTTTTCAGACTCTATGTATAAGTGATATCATATAGTATTTATCTTTCTCTGCCTGACTTATTAAGGTCCATCCATATAGTCAAAAATGGCAATGTGTGTGTGTGTGTGTGTGTGTGTGTGTGTGTGTGTGTATTTTGCATCTTCCTTATCCAGTCATCTGTTTATGGACACTTAGGTTGTTTCCACATCCTGGCTATGGTTATTGTGAATAATGCTGCAGTGAATGTAAGGATGCAGATATCTCTTTTACATCCTGATTTCATTTCATTTGGATGTATACTCAGAAGTAGCACTGTTGGGTTACATAGTTGTTCTATTTTCAACTTTTTGAGGCACCTCCATACTGGAGGTGATATTTCATTGTGGTTTTGATTTGCATTTCTCTGATTATTGGTGATGTTGAGCAACATAATTGTATAAGTTTAAAAAAAAATCAGAGAAAGCTATAGTTCATCTATTAAAATTAAGACATGAGTTTAGAAAGGTTGCTGGATGCAAGGCTAATATACAAAACATAATTGTATTTCTATAATTGTAACACAGATATATAGTCAAATCAACAATACGCATACAAATTTTAATAGTATTAAGAAATAGTAAAGGCTGGAAATAAATCTAACAAATGATATGCAAGGTTTCTACCCAGAAAGTAAAACATTACTGAGAAAAATTAGAGACCTTAACTAAATGCAGTAATCAACCTTCTTCATGGACTAGAAATTCTAAATATTGTAGAAATGTTAAATTTTTCCCCAATTAGTCTTAACACTCAAAGTAATCTCAATGAAAATTTCTTAGATTTTGAAAAGAACTTGAGAATCTTATTTTAAAATATATATGGAAATTCAAAAGACCAAGAAGTTTCAGGATAGTCATGAAAATAAAGGACGACTTGGGAAGGTTTAAATTTAGCTAACTATAAATCTAAAGTAATTAAGACAGCATGGTTTGGTGCAAGAATACACAAATAGTCTAATGGAACAAAATAGAGAGCTTAGAAAGTGTACCATGCATTTATGAACATCCATTTAATGACAAAGGTGGCACTACAGAACAGTGCAACATGAAAAGCCATTTCAATAAATAAAACATAGAGTCAGTTGAATATTTATATAGAAACAAAATGTAAACTTGACTACAACCTCATCCCATACACAATAAACTACAGGTCAGTAAGATATCAAAATGTTGAAGGAAGACATCAAACTTTTAGGAGATGGTAAAGAATACCTTTGCAACCTTAGGATAGCAAAATAAAGTAAAATGATTTAAAAATTATGAATATAAAAGGAAAGATTCACTTTTTTAGTACAGTAACTTTAAGAATGTCTATAAATTAAAAACATCATTAAATTGGTGGGATTCAAGTTATACTGTGAGAAAAGATATTGGATGAACATAAAACTGACAAAAATTCTATAGCCAAAGTGTGTGTGTATACATATATATATCTTCAAAAACTATTAAGAAAATGATGGAGAAATAAAAGAATAATGGCAACATACTTGAATCGCTACTTTTCAAAAAATGTCAAAATAGTAAGCAAACACATGAAATTATGCTCAATTCATTAGTAATAAGGGAAATGCAATGAAAATCATAATATGATATGATTAAACACCCACTACAACGTCTAAAACTAAAAGTAGAAAATATAATGGTGTTTTTCATTTTTATTCTGTTCAAATTTAAGTATAAACATAAACATTTTCAGGGGATTTGTTAGGTTTTGATTTTGATTTTTTGATATTTCCCTAGACATGGAGACAATTTTTGGAGATCTAACCCATATCAGAATCTTTTGTTCTGTTTAGCCATGATTTTAAGGGTAATAGCAAAATATTTGTCCTATTTTCTGCTGGGACAGAAAAATGTTCTATGTTTTTAAGATTTATTTTCATTTTAAAAAATGGTTAGATTCTAAAGAAGAGAGATTCTATAGTCCAGATTCAACTTGACATTAACATATTATTATTGATAATTGTCTTAGTAATATAATATGTTAAGAGTTGATATGGCAGAATTTGCCATGACCTCTAATCAGTACTAGGTTTTCTGAATTGATAAACCAAGGCAATAATGGATAAAATAATCAATCCATTCAGTCCAATTAACCACTTAATAATCATTTTTTTCCAATTAACAATGATTTTTTTCCCCTATCACTAACTTTGTCTTTTTTCTATATCTAATGAAATGTGAAGATCTGTTGCCATCATGTAGATATTACTTATATCTATGCAGATGATGCAGGAATGAGACAGAAGCATTTGTTACTGTAACCTAACCCTGGAGGTCTAAAATTCATTGATATGGAGATAGAGAAGACTGCTACCTTGTGTCAACAATAAATATCACTATCAACCAGGAGGTTTAATTTGTTATCAGACCACTCACATCCTTGGGCTTAGACCTCACTTTCTTTCCCTATTATGCATCGCTCATTAAGGCATATCTGTAACATCCAAATATACCTCTTATGTACCAATCATCTCACTTCCAGCCCTCCATAGAGTACATTTCTATGAATCTATTTTTTTTTTATTACAAGTGTTTAAGTAAAATGAACTAATTTAGACATGGAGATGATTGTTACCAGCTACCCTAAGCTGTGAAATTTTGTATAGACCTGGATTGGCAAGATTTTACATAATTTATTGGCTGTTAGACATTATATAAAGAGAGCTCTTAACTCACTATATATTTACAATTGGTAATGCTAAAGTGTATTTTAATTTACTAGATCTTTAAAAGTAAAGATCTATGGTCAAGTTTGCATAATTCCAGAAGGCAAATAGTGGAATTTTGGCCACAGTCTGGATATATATTTTCAGCCTTGATATCTTGACATTTGCCATTATAATCTCTGAAACATATTGTTAGTAACAGAATTAAAACAGTAAAACTTGTCAAAATTTAGAGCAAAATAAAGTATTCATATATTCTGATTTATGATGACATGGTCACTAAATTACCCCTGAATCGTTTTTGGAACAGGTATTGTGGAAGAGGTATAAGCCTAGAATTGCACATTTTTAGGAGAGAATACAAAAAGACTTAAAATGGAAGGATAACACAATGGAAATATTTGAATGAATAACAGCTGACTGTTTGGTGTTGTATGGAGATAATCAGAGCCCATGTCTTCCCACTTTTCTTTATCTTTTCCTCCCAGAGTTTAGGTAAGTGTATATTGGTATCTGACCTGTTATCTAGATTTCATTTTATGTAACTTATGAAATTCAGTCAATAGATGCAAACAATGGGGATAAGAATAATGCAAACAGCAATTGTTCACCATATTCACCAACATGTCTTAACTTGGAACATCAAAATAATCTGAAATTTTATTTCATCTGTGACTCAAAAAGCAAATGATTTATTCCTAAAATCTAGACAAGGGCTGTCTTGAAACATGGTGACTGCAGTTCCCGAGAATTATGGCAAGGTAATATTATTTTTTTCAATCAAGATCCTCATCTCTTGTTAGTAGTATCTCACCACATTAATATATTAGCAGTATCCCATTGCATTGTATTAAGATTCATATCATATCAGAATTTATTGTTGCTTATACAGTGTTAAAGTCATATCACATTAGTGAGTTTCATATCAGATTAGCGAAAGTGGATCCTAATAAGACTTTCATATTCAATTACTAAGGTAACAGTTTTGTCTTTCCAAGTCACTTCTAACTCAAGCCCAGAGTACAAATTGATGAATGTGGTAATAAAGCAATCTTTCTGGCTAAAGATGGATTGCCCCTGGGACCAGTGGAGCTATGAAAATAAGGACTTGAGTCAATGGGCCACAATTCTGATAGGAGAGAAGTTCAACCCTTTCCCTACATGACAGCACTTCTGAACCAAAGACTGTATGAACATAAGAAGCTCGAAATACAACCCTTTTCCTCAGTAATTTACTTTCCACCCTTGTTATCCTGCTTCCAGTCCAATAATTTGAGTCACAAAAAGGATCATAAATAAAAACTGCTTATGAAAGTGGTAAGTGGCTTCTATTCCTTAGTATGTTGCCCCATAAATTATTCAAATTTAGAGATCTTTTACCTAACACTTGGATGGGTAGGTGAGATATTTTGGGACACATAAATGATTGCAGGGACTTCTCAAATAATGCTATGTAATTATTCAAATTATTAGATTAAACTTAACCTTAACACCTATTGCAGTATATGCAAGAAGTAGAAACTGTGAATATATCCATATATTGATTTGATTTTGCTGATGGCATGAACTATACTTTTCTCACCTTTTAATTCTAACACCTCTTCTTAGCATCTGCTGCATGACATGGATTCCACACACACTATTTGGGTGTGTGTAGAAACGGATAAATTAGTAGGGTTTATTTGGGTGCTGAGACCTAGGAACAGAGCACAAATCAGTCGTAAGTGTAATTTGGTGGGAAAGGCCAGAATTTCTCCATCAGCTAGGAAATTTTTCATACATAATTTACATGTGTGTGTATGTGTGTGTATCAATTGTTTTGTGTTGCTTCCTGCAGTCCTTTGAATCCAATGTATTAGATAAAATTTATTCTGCATTACCTCTCATTTTAAATCACAGTAATCTTCTTTTCTCGAGTCTTAATCCCTTCTTTTCTCAGTTTCTTTTCTCATTATATTACCATATTCAAATTATTTCTGGTTTAAGGGGGAAAAAACCCTCTTCTCCCTTGACTCAGTGCTTCCCTCACATTATCATCCTCCTACATTTTGTGCAGCCATGTATTTTTAAATAGCTAGATATTTATGGTCTCAATGTCATTGCTCATCAGTCTACCATAGTCCAGCTTATATTCACAGTCTACTGAGTATTTCCTTTTGTGATCAACAGCAGCCCCCAGTGTTCTAAAGCAAAGGGACATCTTTTCAGTCTAAAAATTCTGACCTCTCAATCCATTTGACACTTTTTCAATTCAGCCTCCTTGTTTGATTTTTGGTCCTTGAAGTCTTACGGCATCACTTTACTTTCACTTCCTGCTTCTTTACTTTTTTTTTTCTCATTCTGCTCTGGGGCCACATTTTCAAGTTCTCTTCACTTAACAGCCAACTTAATTGATTGGGTACCATTCCTTTAGTTTGATGGTTTCAAACCTTAATGTGCATGAAAATCACCTGGAGAGCTTGTTAAATCCTAGAACACTGGACCCCACCTTAGCAATTTGAACTAGAAATTCAGGGGACATTTTTGTTGACCACCCTCTCTAACAGTGTACCTTCCCTTCCCTCCACTAAATTCAAGCCCTCAAGAAGTCCTAATGCTTTTAACTTATGATTGAGGAAATCTCCTCTCTTCTAGTTGCTTGGACCAGCATTTAGCTGGATTAAGCAATGACTCCTATAATTTTTCTTTTATGTCTAGGAAAATAGTGATTATCATTCTAGCTAGTATTTGTTTTTAAGTTATAAATATTTTGACAATCATTTATTAAAATTTATCTCAACCTTTATAAAAGAAAGTGATAGTGAATAGGCAAATCAATATCTTACAAAGAAGAGAGTACATGATTTTACAGGACCACAGAAGAATTTAGCTCAATCATCTGTTTCTATGAATTATCCTGGATTTCATAGGGAGACAACAGAAATAATAAAGTGATTATTATTATTAAAAACACACTGCAACTACAACTAGTCTCATATTACATATTAGGAACTGAGATTTAGAAAATTCAATAACTTCAAGGATTTCACAACAAGAATAGGTAAGATTGAAATTAAAATGAAGGTATGTCTAACTCCAGAATCTGTGTTCTTAATCCCTTTACTTCCTTATACATACACTGTAAGACAGAGTTATCCAGTTCTCCTTCTGAATGCTCCTTGATAATGACAGTCCCCTTCTTAAAAGCTGGCAGTTCTCAGTTATAGCATTGAATTCTGAATTCTCACTTAGAGCCTTAAAATATTCTTCACACTAGCAACAGGTGTCAATTCTAGCTCTTGCTCCTAACTTACATACTATAAACCCCTCTCCAGCTGGGCCAATCCTTTGCTCAGAGCAAAGTTATCCTACACTTGGGCTCCATCATCCATGGGGTTATTCCTCTGCTCTTTTATGCAGGATGAAGCCACTCTCAAATGTCCTTTATTAAACCCTCCTTCACACCTTCTTTGCTCATAATGATTTCCTTCTCATTGTCCCCTAAGGTGTGTTGTTCTGGGCACTCTTGTTTTGGAAGGTGTTATTAGCTACACTTTTACCATTTGGTAGCTTCACCTATAGCTGTATGATAAACAATGTGAGGGTAATAGCTGCTTCTTCTTTCTGTTCTTGGTGCTATCATGCAGTGCCTGGGTCAGGAGGAATCACAACTAGGTGCTCAGAAAGGCCATGCTGGTTAGGTAGGTTTGCCTCTTGGTGTAAGAATCATTATACACTTGCATTTTCCTTATAAGATTGTCAATTAAATAGCATTGCCAAAGCCTCCAAGTCACTAAAGAATCCAGAGCAGTGGTTTATTTTAATCTTTAAAAAAAATAAATTTATTTGCCTGCTCATCTGTGAAATTCATGAATCCCTTTGATTGAGCAGCTTCCTTACAGCTCATACATCTCTTCTTCTTAGCTGGTATTGTGAGGAATTCTGGAGTCTGTTTACCACCTGCTGGGTAATTTTCTTTGGTAGAAAAAGCAAAAAAAAATTTGAGTCTGGGATGAAGGGTTAATTGTTTCACCCATAGACAGCAGAAATCCCTTAAAGATTTGCATTATGCTCTGCCTTAATAAGTTGTCTCTCTCTCCTCACACAGACATGGACCTCTTGCTTTCTGTGAGGCAGTAGATCTGGTGATCTGGTTGTATGGAATCAAAATCCCTTCTAGTGCAGAACACAATGAAACTTTACAGACTTTGTCTTTAGGGCCCAACAAAGACACTGGAATCTTGTTTGATAATATTATCTTCTTCCTTTTTAATTTCTTTGCAGAATACTTTCTGAAAATTGAAATCCTTTATCTTAGAGCCAGAGATCTTAGCTTTCACCCAGTTGCCCTTTAAATATTAATAAGAGCTGGTGTCAGATGCTACCTTTCTTGTATTTGCCTGGTCTACTTGACTGCATAGTATTTTGTGGTGCTGTTCTTAAAAGACAGCTTTCTTCTCTTATCCTCAGTGAATAATTTTCTTTGTAGCCTACGGGGGTTTAGAGACATATTTTCCATTTTATTTTCATCTTCCTGGTCAGGTTGAAGTTATAAAGGTTATCATAATTACAATTTGAATCCATTTCATGTCTTTTGGTTAGAATAGTGTTATTTGAATTATCAACTGTTGTTTCAAAAAATAGGACTTTATAGTTTCGTTCCCCTGTAGTATTTAATCAAGGACTCCTCTTGTCAATCAATCAGTTTATTTGCATTTATATTACATTGTTCAGGCAGGGGTGTGTGATTGTGTAACATACACACACACACTCACACTTTCTCCCCTCCTGTCACTCCCTATCCTCCTATCAAAGGGCCTAAAATGGTAAAAGTGCCAGAGCAGAGCTGGAAATGACCAAACAGCTATGTGTCTAACTTTTAAAATGGAAAATATAAAACAATGAAAGAATTTTATTGCATGTTAGATAGCATTAGCAAAAATGACATCCATTATGAATTTTTTGGTTAGGCATTGTGATATTTTGAAGCTACTTTTTAGCCTGAATTGTATAGCTGTACAACCAATTCAGCAGTGTTGATTAGTTGAGCTTACTGTTTAGGAGAGTTCAAAGAAGCCTTGCCCACAAAATTTGCCAGGCAAGCAGTCATGAAACAATAACCATCCTCTTGGACTGAATTGCATTCCCCCTCCAAATTCACATGTTGAAGTCTTAACCCCAACCCTGTGACTATTGAAGGTCTTTAAAGAAGTGATTAAAGTTGGATGAAATCATAAAAGTAGAGCCTTTATATGATAGACCCGGTGCCCTTATAAGAAAAGTAAGAGACATTAGGATACAACAATTAGGCAGCCATCTGCAAATGAAGAATAGATCTCTCACCAGAATTTGACCATGCTGGTACTCTGATCTCAGACTTCCAGTTTCCAGAACTATGAGAAAATTAATTTCTGTTGTTTAATCCACCCAGCCTATGATATTTAGTTTTGACAATATGAGATAACTAATATATTCTCAACATTTAGAAAAAAGTTGTAATACCAAGAAGACATAATCAACAAAGTAGAACTGAATGTGACTTGAGTAGCTGGAGTGTCAAAGATAATTGGAATGTTATCTTGGAGTTAAAAGCAGATAGAATTTGGATAGGTGGACACAAAATCCTTACAAAAAGATAAGATGATGGAAAAGTATAAAATTTATTTGATAACAATTGTGAAACTGATTCATTTAGATAAAAAATATTTATTTGTCACAAGCATATAAATAATAATAAAAGATATTGAGTGTATGACCAGTGGCCAAGTCTCACCACTTGACATTCTGATGATAGAAAAGAAACAGTGGAGAATAAAAAGTAAACAGTGAATGCTTGGGTTACACCCTGAGGTAGGCAGGTTATACCTAGCCAACTACATTAACTGTTATTACCTCCTTGAAGTCATGGTAGTAAAGGACTGTGAGATTGCACCCAAGTAGAGATTGTACCTGAGATTTGCAGGAAAACTTCCAAGCAAAACTTCCTACAGAGATGCTAGAGAGAGGATTAGCACAAATATCAATGTGGGAATAAATCTGTGTTGTTTCCAGACATTGTAATAGGAATTAGAGACATCTGGCTTGATATTTGTTCTCTTCTTTTGCTCTGTGTTTTGTGTCCTGAGACTTCTCTTGGAGTGAAGAATAGATATGAAGAATGGCATGCATGTTCCTTTGTTCTCACACAGGAAAACTGTTTTGATCTCACTAGAAGATGTAGGTGAAAAGTGTAGTGATGGGAAGAATATTGGGTTTGAAGCCAGAAAAACCAATGTGCAAATCCTGGATAAGCTATATGGCAACTCTCAGTTCTTGAGTTAGTTTTTTAAACTCTGAGCTCAGGTCTCCTCATTTAAAAAGATATATTATCAGGTTACCTTGATAATTACATAAGTTTAGATATAAGTTGATAAAATGTAATAATAATCACATGATAGCTATTTCATAAATTTGACAGTTTTTAAAAATTCCTCTCTCTTTCACCTTCACTTTGATTTATGTGGTGGTGATGGACCCCCATTTATAGAGTGAGCTGGATTTATTTTAGAATTTATTTCCAACAAAAATATAACTCATCCACATCATACCCCCAGATGGCTAAGTATAGTTTGTTATAAACATAAAATGATTTTCAGGCATTAAAATTAAATATAAATTACTAATAATGAAAAGTATAATATGTATGTATTATTTTGATAAATATAAATTTCCCCAAAAAAGTCAAGTATCATGATCTAATTATTTTTAACAACATGGCTTCTTCTGAGAATATGAATGTGTTAAAATCAACAGTAGCACACATAAATTAAGTGTTGCTATGAATATCCATCTTTAGAAGTGTCAATGATCCCTTGTAGTCCCACTGCCTTTTTATGAAAAGCATCTAAGATACAAAGCTCCCAGGCCTAGCCTTCCAGCTTTGTTACTATTCCCCAATGTACCACTTTGTAAATGTCCATTTGCTTGTAATGGCAATTTATATCACTGTGCATTATACGGATAGACTAATTCAAGGCCAGTCATCCAGTGGAGATGTCTTCACTTCAAAGGAAGTTGGTTAATGGTTGGAACTAGGGTGTTTTATTGTACCATACCATTGAACTGTATTTTCTACAATGTCTTTTTACTGACTGTGCCTAAAAACATTTTATTATGTTTAATTATATACACTCATTCTCATTAGAACTTTATCATTTCCCTTGTAGTTCTACCTGTCCGGTGCCAGCAATGTTTTGGGTTTCTTAACACTGCACAAAGAGAAGTATTGGTTTTAAAATGAAAATCCTTATTACTCATTAGGTGTCCAGTGATTTAAACAGATGAAATGTACCATCCTTCATTGAAAGAGATAGAGCCCCTGGTCAGGGTCTAACACATGCACATGTGGAAGCAGAGAGGAAAAAGCTATAGGATTTTAGGAGCTTCAACAGCCTCCATTGTGTTCCTCCCACACCAGTCTCTCCAATTCCAACTGCAACTTCTTCCTGCATGAAAGCTGATTCCTGGCATTCCTTTGAAAGACCTCACTGACTTTCATTTCATTTGTTCACTCATTTATTATTCATTTAATTATTTTTTTTTTAACATCTTTATTGGGGTATAATTGCTTTACAATGGTGTGTTAGTTTCTGATTTATAACAAAGTGAATCAGCTATACATATACATGTGCTCCCATGTGTCTTCCCTCTTGCGTCTCCCTCCCTCCCACTCTCCCCCTCCCACCCCTCCAGGCAGTCCCAAAGCCCCGAGCTAATATCCCTGTGCCTTGCGGCTGCTTCCCCCTAGCTATCTACCTTACTACGTTTGTTAGTGTGTATATGTCCATGACTCTCTCTCGCCCTGTCAAAACTCACCCTTCCCCCTCCCCATATCCTCAAGTCCGTTCTCCAGTAGGTCTGCGCCTCTATTCCTGTCTTATCCCTAGGTTCTTCATGACATTTTTTCCCCTTAAATTCCATATATATGTGTTAGCATACGGTATTTGTCTTTGTCTTTCTGACTTACTTCACTGTGTATGACAGACTCTAGGTCTATCCATCTCATTACAAATATCTCAATTTCATTTCTTTTTAAGGCTGAGTAATATTCCATTGTGTATATGTGCCACATCTTCTTTATCCATTTGTCCGATGATGGGCGCTTAGGTTCATTCCATCTCCGGGCTATTGTAAATAGAGCTGCAATGAACATTTTGGTACATGACTCTTTTGAATTTTGGTTTTCTCAGGGTATATGCCCAGTAGTGGGATTGCTGGGTCATATGGTAATTCTATTTGTAGTTTTTTTAAGGAACCTCCATACTGTTCTCCATAGTGGCTGAACCAATTCACATTCCCACCAGCAGTGCAAGAGTGTCCCCTTTCCTCCACACCCTCTCCAGCATTTATTGTTTCTAGATTTTTTGATGATGGCCATTCTGACTGGTGTGAGATGATATCTCATTGTAGTTTTGATTTTGCATTTCTCTAATGATTAATGATGTTGAGCATTCTTTCATGTGTTTGTTGGCATTCTGTATATCTTCTTTGGAGAAATGTCTGTTTAGGTCTTCTGCCCATTTTTGGATGGGGTTGTTTGTTTTTTGTTATTGAGCTGCATGAGCTGCTTGTAAATTTTGGAGATTAATCCTTTGTCAGTTGCTTCATTTGCAAATGTTTTCTCCATTCTGAGGGTTGTCTTTTGGTCTTGATTATGGTTTCCTTTGCTGTGCAAAAGCTTTGAAGTTTCATTAGGTCCCATTTGTTTATTTTTGTTTTTATTTCCATTACTCTAGGAGTTGGGTCAGAAAGGATCTTGCTGTGATTTATGTCATAGAGTGTTCTTCCTATGTTTTCCTCTAAGAGTTTGATAGTTTCTGGCCTTACATTTAGGTCTTTAATCCATTTTGAGCTTATTTTTGTGTATGGTGTTAGGGAGTGATCTAATCTCATACTTTTACATGTACCTGTCCAGTTTTCCCAGCACCATTTATTGAAGAGGCTGTCCTTTCTCCACTGTACATTCCTGCCTCCTTTATCAAAGATAAGGTGTCCATATGTGCGTGGGTTTATCTCTGGGCTTTCTATCCTGTTCCACTGATCTATCTTTCTGTTTTTGTGCCAGTACCATACTGTCTTAATTACTGTTGCTTTGTAGTATAGTCTGAAGTCAGGGAGCCTGATTCCTCCAGCTCCTTTTTTCGTTCTCAAGATTGCTTTGGCTATTCGGGGTCTTTTGTGTTTCCATACAAATTGCGAAATTTTTTGTTCTAGTTCTGTGAAAAATGCCAGTGGTAGTTTGATAGGGATTGCATTGAATCTGTAGATTGCTTTGGGTAGTAGAGTCATTTTCACAATGTTGATTCTTCCCATCCAAGAACATGGTATATCTCTCCATCTATTTGTATCATCTTTAATTTCTTTCATCAGTGTCTTATAATTTTCTGCATACAGGTCTTTCGTATCCTTAGGTAGGTTTATTCCTAGATATTTTATTCTTTTTGTTGCAATGGTAAATGGGAGTGTTTTCTTGATTTCACTTTCAGATTTTTCATCATTAGTATATAGGAATGCCAGAGATTTCTGTGCATTAATTTTGTATCCTGCTACTTTACCAAATTCATTGATTAGCTCTAGTAGTTTTCTGGTAGCATTTTTAGGATTCTCTATGTATATTATCATGTCATCTGCAAACAGTGACAGCTTTACTTCTTCTTTTCCGATGTGGATTCCTTTTATTTCCTTTTCTTCTCTGATTGCTGTGGCTAAAACTTCCAAAACTATGTTGAATAAGAGTGGTGAGAGTGGGCAACCTTGTCTTGTTCCTGATCTTAGTGGAAATGCTTTCAGTTTTTCACCATTGAGGATGATGTTTGCTGTGGGCTTGTCATATATGGCCTTTATTATGTTGAGGAAAGTTCCCTCTATGCCTACTTTCTGGAGGGTTTTTATCATAAATGGGTGTTGAATTTTGTCGAAAGCTTTCTCTGCATCTATTGAGATGATCATATGGTTTTTCTCCTTCAATTTGTTAATATGGTTATCACATTGATAGATTTGCGTATATTGAAGAATCCCTGCATTCCTGGAATAAACCCCACTTGATCATGGTGTATGATCCTTTTAATGTGCTGTTGGATTCTGTTTGCTAGTATTTTGTTGAGGATTTTTGCATCTATGTTCATCAGTGATATTGGCCTGTAGTTTTCTTTCTTTGTGACATCCTTGTCTGGTTTTGGTATCAAGGTGATGGTGGCCTCGTAGAAGGAATTTGGGAGTGTTCCTCCCTCTGCTATATTTTGGAAGAGTTTGAGAAGGATAGGTGTTAGCTCTTCTCTAAACGTTTGATAGAATTCACCTGTGAAGCCATCAGGTCCTGGGCTTTTGTTTGTTGGAAGATTTTTAATCACAGTTTCAATTTCAGTGCTTGTGATTGGTCTGTTCATATTTTCTATTTCTTCCTGATTCAGTCTTGGCAGGTTGTGCATTTCTAAGAATTTGTCCATTTCTTCCAGATTGTCCATTTTATTGGCATAGAGTTGCTTGTAGTAATCTCTCATGATTTTTTTTATTTCTGCAGTGTCAGTTGTTATTTCTCCTTTCTCATTTCTAATTCTATTGATTTGAGTCTTCTCCCTTTTTTTCTTGATGAGTCTGGCTAGTGGTTTATCTATTTTGTTTATCTTCTCAAAGAACCAGCTTTTAGTTTTATTGATCTTTGCTATCGTTTCCTTCATTTCTTTTTCATTTATTTCTGATCTGATTTTTATGATTTCTTTCCTTCTGCTAGCTTTGGGGCTTTTTTGTTCTTCTTTCTCTAATTGCTTGAGGTGCAAGGTTAGGTTGTTTATTCGAGATGTTTCCTGCTTCTTAAGGTGGGCTTGTATTGCTATAAACTTCCCCCTTAGAACTGCTTTTGCTGCATCCCATAGGTTTGGGTCGTTGTGTCTCCATTGTCATTTGTTTCTAGGTATTTTTTTATTTCCTCTTTGATTTCTTCAGTGATCACTTCATTATTAAGTAGTGTATTGTTTAGCCTCCATGTGTTTGTATTTTTTACAGATCTTTTCCTGTAATTGATATCTAGTCTCATGGCATTGTGGTCAGAAAAGATACTTGATACAATTTCAATTTTCTTAAATTTACCAAGGCTTGATTTGTGACCCAAGATATGATCTATCCTGGAGAATGTTTCCATGAGCACTTGAGAAAAATGTGTATTCTGTTGTTTTTGGATGGAGTGTCCTATAAATATCAATTAAGTCCATCTTGTTTAATGTATCATTTAAAGCTTGTGTTTCCTTATTTATTTTCATTTTGGATGATCTGTCCATGGGTGAAAGTGGGGTGTTAAAGTCCCCTACTATGAATGTGTTACTGTCAATTTCCCCTTTTATGGCTGTTAGTATTTGCCTTACGTATTGAGGTGCTCCTATGTTGGGTGCATAAATATTTACAATTGTTATATCTTCTTCTTGGATCGATCCCTTGATCATTATGTAGTGTCCTTCTTTATCCCATTTAATAGTCCTTATTTTAAAGTCTATTTTGTCTGATATGAGAATTGCTACTCCAGTTTTCTTTTGGTTTCCATTTGCATGGAATATCTTTTTCCATCCCCTTACTTTCAGTCTGTATGTGTCTCTAGGTCTGAGGTGGGTCTCTTGTAGACAGCATATATAAGGGTCTTGTTTTTGTATCCATTCAGCCAATATGTGTCTTTTGGTGGGAGCATTTAGTCCATTTACATTTAAGGTAATTATCGATATGTATGTTCCTATTCCCATTTTCTATATTGTTTTGGGTTCGTTATTATAGGTCGTTTCCTTCTTTTGCATTTCTTATCTAGAGAAGTTCCTTTAGCATTTGTTGTAAAGCTGGTTTGGTGGTGCTGAACTCTCTCAGCTTTTGCTTGTCTGTAAAGGTTTTAATTTCTCCATCAAATCTGAATGAGATCCTTGCTGGGTAGAGTAGTCTTGGTTGCAGGTTTTTCTCCTTCATCACTTTCAGTATGTCCTGCCACTCCCTTCTGGCTTGTAGGGTTTCTGCTGAGAGATCAGCTGTTAACCTTATGGGGATTCCCTTGTGTGTTATTGTTGTTTTTCCCTTGCTGCTTTTAATATGCTTTCTTTGTATTTAATTTTTGATAGTTTGATTAGTATGTGTCTTGGCGTGTTTCTCCTTGTATTTATCCTGTATGGGACTCTCTGTGCTTCCTGGACTTGATTAACTATTTCCTTTCCCATATTAGGGAAGTTTTCAACTATAATCTCTTCAAATATTTCTCAGTCCCTTTCTTTTTTTCTTCTTCTTCTGGAACCCCTATAATTCGAATGTTGGTGCGTTTAATGTTGTCCCAGAGCTCTCTGAGACTGTCCTCAGTTCTTTTCATTCTTTTTTCTTTATTCTGCTCTGCAGTAGTTATTTCTACTACTTTATCTTCCAGGTCACTTATCCGTTCTTCTGCCTCAGTTATTCTGCTATTGATCCTATCTAGAGTACTTTTAATTTCATTTATTGCGTTGTTCATCGTTGCTTGTTTCATCTTTAGTTCTTGTAGGTCCTTGTTAACTGTTTCTTGCATTTTGTCCATTCTACTTCCAAGATTTCGGATCATCCTTACTATCATTATTCTGAATTCTTTTTCAGGTAGATTGCCTATTTCCTCTTCATTTGTTAGGTCTGGTGGGTTTTTATCTTGCTCCTTCATCTGCTGTGTGTTTTTCTGTCTTTTCATTTTGCTTATCTTACTGTGTTTGGGGTCTCCTTTTTGCAGGCTGCACGTTCGTAGTTCCCGTTGTTTTTGATGTCTGTCTCCAGTGGCTAAGGTTGTTTCAGCGGGTTGTGTAGGCTTCCTGGTGGAGGGGACTAGTGCCTGGGTTGTGCTGGATGAGGCTGGACCTTGTCTCTCTGGTGGGCAGGTTCACGTCTGGTGGTGTGTTTTGGGGTGTCTGTGGCCTTGTTATGATTTTAGGCAGCCTCTCTGCTAATGGGTGGGGTTGTGTTCCTGTTTTGCTAGTTGTTTGGCATAGGTTGTCCAGCACTGTGGCTTGCTGGTCGTTGAGTGAAGCTGGGTGCTGGTGTTAAGATGGAGGTCTCTGGGAGATTTCCACCGTTTAATATTATGTGGAGCTGGGAGGTCTCTTGTTGATCAGTGTCCTGAAGTTGGCTCTCCTACCTCAGAGGCAGAGCCCTGCCTCCTGGGCTGGAGCACCAAGAGCCTTTCATCCACACGGCTCAGAATAAAAGGGAGGAAAAGTAGAGAGAATTATTAGAAGTATGTGGAAAGAAAGAAGGAAAGGAGGAAAGGAAGGAAGGAAGAAAGAAGCAAAGAAGGAAAGAAAGGAGGGAGGGAGGGAGGAAGGAAGGAAGGTAGGAGGGAAAGAAGGAGAAAATGTAGAGAGAATTAGTAGAAGTATGAGGAAAGAAAGAAGGAAAGGAGGAAAGGAAGGAAGGAAGAAAGAAGCAAAGAAGGAAAGAAAGGGAGGGAGGGGGGGAAGGAAGGAAGGAAGGAGGGAAAGAAGGAGAAAATATAGAGAGAATTAGTAGAAGTTTGAGGAAAGAAAGAAGGAAAGGAGGAAAGGAGGAAAGGAAGGAAGGAAGAAAGAAGCAAAGAAGGAAAGAAAGGAGGGAGGGAGGGAGGGGAGGAAGGGAGGAAAGGAAGGAGGGAAAGAAGGAAAAAGACAGAAAGAAAGAAGATACAGTAAAAATAAAATAAAGTATAATATAGTTATTGTACTAAAAAATATTTAGAAAGAAAAAAAAAAAAAGAACAGATAGAACCCTAGGGACAAATGTTGGAAACAAAGCTATACAGAGAAATCTTACACAGAAGCATACACATACTTGTTCACAAAGAGAGGCAAAGGGGGAAAAATCATAAATCCTGCTCCCAGAGACCACCTCCTCAACCTGGGGTGATTCGCTGTCTAAAGGAGGGAAGGAAGGAAGGAAAGGAAAGAAAGAACGAAGGTAAAGTGCAATAATGTTATTACAAATTAAAATTAATTATTAAGAAAAGAAAATTTTCTTTTTAAAAAAACCATGGACGGATAGAGCCCTAGGACAAATGTTGGAAGCAAAGCTATACAGAGAAAATCTTACACAGAAGCATACACATACACGTTCACAAAGAGAGGCAAAGGGGGAAAAATCATAAATCCTGCTCCCAGAGACCACCTCCTCAACCTGGGGTGATTCGCTGTCTAAAGGAGGGAAGGAAGGAAGGAAAGAAAGAAAGAACGAAGGTAAAGTGCAATAATGTTATTACAATTAAAATTAATTATTAAGAAAAAAAAATTTCTTTTTAAAAAAACCATGGACGGATAGAGCCCTAGGACAAATGTTGGAAGCAAAGCTATACAGAGAAAATCTTACACAGAAGCATACACATACACGTTCACAAAGAGAGGCAAAGGGGGAAAAATCATAAATCCCTGCTCCCAGAGACCACCTCCTCAACCTGGGGTGATTTGCTGTCTAAAGGAGGGAAGGAAGGAAGGAAAGAAAGAAAGAAAGAACGAAGGTAAAGTACATAAAGTTATTACAATTAAAATTAATTATTAAGAAAAAAAAAAATTTTTTTAAAAAAAAAACCATGGACGGATAGAGCCCTAGGACAAATTGTTGGAAGCAAAGCTATACAGAGAAAATCTTACACAGAAGCATACACATACATGTTCACCAAGAGAGGCAAAGGGTGAAAAATCATAAATCCTGCTCCCAGAGACCACCTCCTCAATTTGGGGTGATTTGTTGTCTAAAGGAGGGGAAGGAAGGAAGGAAAGAAAAGAAAGAAAGAACGAAGGTAAAGTTCAATAAAGTTATTACAATTAAAATTAATTATTAAAAAAAAAATTTTTTTTTAAAAAAAAAAAAAAAAAAAAACATGGACGGATAGAGCCCTAGGACAAATGGGTGGAAGCAAGAGTATACAGACAAGATCTCACACAGAAGCATACACGCACACATTCACAAAAAGAGGAAAAAGGGAAAAAAATCACAGATCTCGCTCCTAAATTCCCCCTCTTCAATTTGGGATCACTCCCTGTCTATTCAGGTATTCCACAATGCAGGGCACATCAAGTTGATTGTGGAGCTTCAATCCGCCGCCTCCGCGGCTGCCGGGAGTGACCTCCCCCTCTCCTCCCTGCTCTCACAGCTCACAGGAGCTCAGCTTTGTACCCGGCCCTGCCCCTGCGCACAGATCGCTGGAGGGCGTCTGTTTTTTTGCTCAGACAGGACGGGTTAACGGCGCCGCTGATTCGGGGCCTCCGGCTCACTCCGGCCGGGGGTTGGGGGGTGGGGGGAAGGCGGGGCACTGCGTGCGGGGCGGGCCTGCGGCGGCAGAGGCGGCGTGACGCTGCGGCAGAGGCCGGCGTGACGCTGCACCAGCCTGAGACCCGCCGTGCGTACTCCCGGGGAAGTTGTCCCTGGATCCCGGGAACCTGGCAGTGGCGGCCTGCACAGGCTCCGCGGAAGAGGGGCGCGGAGAGTGACCTGTGCTCGCACACAGCCCCCCTGGTGGTGGCAGCAGCAGGCCTTAGCGTCTCCCGCCCGTCTCTGGGGTCCGCGGTTTAGCCGCGGCTCGCGCCCGTCTCTGGGGCTCGCGCTTCCCCGCCGCGGCTCGCGCCCGTCTCGGGGGCTCGCGCGCCCTCAGCCGTGGCTCGCGCCCGTCTCTGGGGTTCGCGCTTTTAGCCGCGGCTCGCGCCCGTCTCTGAGATCCTTTAAGCAGCGCTCTTAAACCCCTCTCCTCGCGCACCAGGAACAAAGAGGGAAGAAAAAGTCTCTTGCCTCTTCGGCCGGTGCAGGCTTTTCCCCGAACTCCCTCCCGGCTAGTCGTGGCGCACCAACCCCTTCAGGCTATGCTCAAGCCGCCAACTCCAGTCCTCTCCCTGCGCTCCGTCCAAAACCGAAAACCCGAGCCTCAGCTCGCAGCCCCGCCCGCCCCGGCGGGTGAGCAGACAAGCCTCTCGGGTTGGTGAGTGCCGGTCGGCACCGATCGTCTGTGCAGGAATCTCCCCGCTTTGCCCTCCACACCCGTCGCTGTGCACCACTCCGCGGTCCCGAAGCTCCCCCCTCCGCCTCCCGCAGTCTCCGCCCGCGGAGGGGCTTCCTAGTGTGTGGAAACTTTTTCCTCCTTCACAGCTCCCTCCCACTGGTGCAGTGCCGTCCTTATTCTTTTGTCTCTGTTTTTTCTTTTTTCTTTTGCCCTACCCAGGTACGTGGGGAGTTTTCTTGCCTTTTGGGAGCTCTGAGGTCTTCTGCCAGCCTTCAGTAGGTGTTCTGTAGGAGTTGTTCCACGCGTAGATGTATTTTCTGGTGTATCCGTGAGGAGGAAGGCGATCTCCACGTCTTACTCTTCCGCCATCTTCCCGCCGACCTCCTAATTATTTTTATAAAAGCCTTGGAACAGCAATCATATCTTTTGGTTTCTATTTTGTTCTTCAAATTCAAAGATGAATTATTCACTGTTATTAACACTAAAGAGAATGATGTATAGTGGAGACACAATATACAAACAATTACAAAACATGATTTTTAGGAGCTCTAATAGTTATATGAACAAAATGTTTCTGGAGTACAAGGAAATTCCAGAGGTTTCACTGAGGAAGTCACAGGTACACAGGTTAGCAAAGGTGGCTGACTTGACTGAAGAGAGTCATAAAGAAATAGCATGTGGAAAGGATGTGTGAGAGATCCTGGCATGTTCAAACTAAGAGTGAGTAGGTTTAAGTAGATTTAGCAGCTTTGTGAAATAAAAACAGTAAAGGCTATATGGTGGGTCAGTGCTCGGTGGGATCAAAGATGGTTGAGACTTACAGATGGAGAGTGAGTCAGAGCCAGGTACAGGTTTATACTGCGACTATTGTTAGGAAGTGATAGGAATAATGCTTGAAGTATTTTGGAGCAATGGTATTGTTATAAATATCAAAGTTACTTGCACCAAAATAGTATCATTAAATGGACTATCTTGATATGTAATGTAGTAACTACTGCATGCATCCTAACATCTAACCCCACATCTTTGTCAAGCTGTAAAAAACATTGAGTTAATCATTCCCATCAAAACTGTAATATGGTGTAACTGTCATCAATTCAGATCAGCTGGGAGAATGAATATTTATACTATTGAATTCCTCTCCTGAAAAGAACAGCTGAGACTAAAAACTGAAAGAAAAGAAAGTCAACTTTTCTGTCAAATCCCCACCAAATTTTATTTTATATCTAAAGCCCATACCATAGAATAATTTATTGATTTTAATTACTGAAGGGTAAGAGTTTGTAGTAAATTTATCACCAAGGAAATCACCAAGTTATTTATTAAAAAATACAGATTTTATGGGTTTGAGATTTTTCTAAGGTCAAAGTGGCTTACTTGAAAATTTTCCATTCTACAATTCTGATCACTTACTATTGCTTTCAATTTTAAAGTCTATGTCCACTTTAAAAAATGTGTTGGAGCCAGCACAGTAATATATTGTGAGAAAATTACAGTCTTTCCACTAGGTTATTATTAAGTTCTCATAGGTGTACTAACCATCTTATTTCATTTGTGAATTGTATCTCCAGTGGAATATTCATTCCTCTTTGCCTTTTCTGCTTTTCTACCTAGTAGCTCAGAGATACATTTATCACTCATTCTAAGAACTTTTGCAAATTCTTATTGTGCACATATCTCAGAAATACCATTTTACACATTGTGCTGTTTTTCCTTTTAACATTTTTATGGAGTATAATTACTTACAATGGTGTGTTAGTTGTTCTGCTTTACAACAAAGTGAATCAGTCATATATATATATATATATATATATATATATATATATATATATACCCATATCTCTTCCCCTCTTGCATCTGCCTTCCTCCCACCCTCCCTATTCTACACTTCTAGTTGATCACAAAGCACCCAGCTGATCTCCCTGTGGTATGTGACTCTTTCTCACTAGCTATCTATTTTACATTTGGTAGTGTATATATGTCCATATATAAACTACCACACTCGCACTTTGTCCCAGCTTACGCTTCCCCCACCCTGTTCCTCAATCCATTCTCTAGTAGGTCTGCATCTTTATTCCCATCATGCCCCTAGGTTCTTTTTTGATTCCATACCTATGTGTTACCATACGGTATTTCTTTTCTCTTTCTAACTTACTTCATTCTGTATGACAGACTCTAAGTCCATCAATCTCACTGCAAAAAAACTCAATTTTGTTTCTTTTATGGCTGAGTAATATTCATTGTATATATGTGCCACCTCTTCTTTATTCATTCATCTGTTGATGGACACTTAGGTTGCTTCCATGTCCTGGCTATTGTAAATAGAGCTACAATGAACATTGTGGTACATGACTCTTTTGAATTATGGTTTTATCATCAGGGTATATGTCCAATAGTGGGATCGCCACCAGGGAAGCCCCACATTGTGGTTTTGATTTGCATTTTTCTAATGATTAATGATGTTGAGAATACTTTCATTTGTTTGTTGGCAATCTGTATATCTTCTTTGGAGAAATGTCTATTTAGGTCTTCTGCCAAATTTTGGATTGGGTTGTTTGTTTCTTTGATATTGAGCTGCATGACCTGCTTATAAATTTTAGAGATTAATCCTTTGTCAGTTGCTTCATTTGCAAATATTTTCTCCCATTCTGAGGGGTGTCTTTTCATCTTGATTATGGTTCCTATGCTGTGCAAAAGCTTTTAAGTTTCATTAGGTCCAATTTGTTTATTTTGTTTTTATTTCCATTTCTCTAGGAGCTGGGTCAAAAAGGATCTTGCTGTGACTTATTTCTTACAGTGTTCTGCCTATGTTTTCCTCTAAGAGTTTCGTAGTGCCTGGATTTACATTAGGTCTTTAATCAATTTTGACTGTACTTTTGTGTATGGTGTTAGGGAGTGTTTCTAATTTCATTCTTTTACAATGTAGGTCTCCAGTTTTCCCAGCACCACTTATTGAAAGAGGCTGTTTTTTTCTCCATTGTATATTCTTGCCTCCTTTATCAAAGATAATATGAACCAGTTGTGCATGGGTGTATCTCTGGGCTTTCTATCCTGTTTCCATTGATCTTTATTTCTGTTTTGTGCCAGTACCATAATGTCTTGATTACTGTAGCTTGTAGTATAGTCTCAAGTCTGTGAAGCCTGATTCTCCAACTGCGTTATTCTTTCTCAAGATTGCTTTGGGGCTTCCCTGGTGGCACAGTGGTTGAAAGTCCACCTGCCGATGCATGGGACATGGGTTTGTGCCCCGGTCCAGGAAGATCCCACTTGCTGTGAAGCGGCTGGGCCTGTGGGCCATGGATGATTAACCTGCGTGTCCGAAGCCTGTGGTCTGCAATGAGAGAGGCCTCAACAGTGAAGGGCCCGCATACCGCAAAAAAAAAAAAAAGAAAAAGATTGCTTTGGCTATTCAGGGTCCTTTGTGCTTACATAAAAATTATGAAATGTTTGTTCTAGTTCTGTGAAAAATACCAGTAGCAGTTGATAGGGATTGAATTAAATCTATAGATTGCTTTGGTAGTATAGACATTTTCACAATGTTGATCCTTCCATTCAAGAAATGGTGTATCTCTCCACTATTTGTATTATCTTTAATTACTTTCATCAGTGTCTTAAAATTTTCTGCACACAGGTCTTTTCTCTCCTTAGGTAGGTTTATTCCTAGGTATTTTATTCTTCATGTTGCAAGGGTAAATGCTACTGTTTTCTTAGTTTCACCTTCAGATTTTTCTTCATTAGTGTATAGGAATGCAAGAGATTTCTGTGCATTAATTTTGTATCCTGCTACATTACCATATTCACTGATTAGCTCTAGTAGTTTTCTGGTAACATCTTTAGGATACTCTATGTATAGTATGTCATCTGCAAACAGTGATATCTTTACTTCTTCTTTTCTGATTTGGATTCCTTTTATTTCTTTTTCTTCTCTGATTGCTGTGGCAAAAACTTCCAAGACTGGGCTTCCCTGAGGGTGCAGTGGTTGTGAGTCTGCCTGCCGATGCAGGGGACACAGGTTCGTGCCCCCGTCCAGCAAGATCCCACATGTTGCAGAGTGGCTGGACCCGTGGGCCATGGCCACTGAGCCTGCACATCCAGAGCCTGTGCTCCACAATGGGAGAGGCCACAGCAGCGAGAGGCTCTTGTACCACAAAGAAAAAGAAAAAAAACTTCCAAGACTTGAATAATAGTGGTGAGAGTGGGCAACCTTGTCTTGTTCCTGATCTTAATGGAAATGGTTTCAGTTTTTCACCATTGATTATGATGTTTGCTGTGGGTTTGTCATATATGGCCTTATTATGTTGAGATAAGTTCCCTGTATGTCTGCTTTCTGGAGGGTTTTTATCATTATGGGTGTTGAATTTTGTTGAAAGCATCTATTGACATGATCATATGGTTTCTCTCCTTCAATTTGTTAATATGGTGTATCACATTGATTGATTTGCATATATTGAAGAATCCTTACATTCCTGAGGTAAACCCCACTTGATCGTGTTTCATGATCCTTTTAATGTGCTGTTGGATTCTGTTTGCTAGTATTTTGTTGAGGATTTTTGCATCTATGTTCATCAGTGATATTGGTCTGTAGTATTCTTTTTTTGTGACATCTTTGTCTGGTTATATCAGGGTGATGGTGGCCTTGTAGAATGAGTTTGAGAGTGTTCCTCCCTCTGCTATATTTTGGAAGAGTTTGAGAAGCATAGGAGTTAGCTCTTCTCTAAATGTTTGATAGAGTTCACCTGTGAAGCCATCTGGTCCTGGCCTTTTGTTTTGTTGGAAAATTTTTAATCACAGTTCAATTTCAGTGCTTGTGATTAGTCTGTTTATATTTTCTATAATATTTCTTCCTGGTTCAGTCTCGGAAGGTTCTGCTTTTCTAAGAAATTGTCCATTTCTTACAGGTTGTCCATTTTATTGACATATAGATGCTTGTAGTAATCTCTCATGATTCTGTGTATTTCTGCAGTGTCAGTTGATACTTCTTTTTCATTTCTAATTCTATTGATTTGAGTCTTCTCCCTTTTTTTCTTGATGAGTCTGGTTAATGGTTCATCAATTTTGTTTACCTTCCCAAAGAACCAGCTTTTAGTTTTATTGATCTTTGCTATCTTTTCTTTCATTTCTTTTTCTTTTATTTCTGATTTGATCTTTGTGATTTCTCTCCTTCTGCTAACTTTGAGTTTTTTGGTTCTTCTTTCTCTAATTCCTTAGTTGTAAGGTTACGTTGTTTATTTGAGATGTTTCTTGTTTCTTAAGGTAGGATTGTATTACTGTAAACTTCCCTTTTAGAACTGCTTTTTCAGCGTGCCATAGGTTTTGCTTTGTCATGTTTTCATTGTCCTTTGTTTCTAGGTATTTTTTGATTTCCTCTTTGATTTCTTCACTTATCTCTGGTTATTAAGTAGTGTATTGTTTAGCCTCCATGTGTTTGTTATTTTTTCACAGATTTTTCCTGTAATTCATATCTAGTCTCATAGCATTGCAGTCAGAAAAGATACTTGATACAATTTTAATTTTCTTAAATTTACCAAGGCTTGATTTGTGACCCAAGATATGATCTATCCTGGTGACAGTTACATTAGCACTTGAGAAGAATGTTTATTTGTTGTTTTGGATGGAATGTTCTGTAAATATCAACTAAGTCCATCTTGTTTAATGTATCATTTAAAGCTTATGTTTCCTCATTTATTTTCATTTTGGATGATCTGTCTATTGGTGAATGTGTGGTGCTAAAGTTCCCTACAATGATTGTGTTACTGTCTATTTCCCCCTTTATGGCTGTTAGTATTTGCCTTATGTATTGAGACGCTCCTATGTTGGGTTCCTAAATATTTACAATTACTATATCTTCTTCTTGGATTAATCCCTTGATCATTATGTAGTGTTCTTCTTTGTTTCATGCAATAGTTTTTATTTTAAAGTCCATTTTTTCTGATATGAGAATTGCTACTCCAGCTTTCTTTTGATTTCCATTTGCATGGAATATCTTTATCCATCCTCTCACTTTCTATGTGTCCATAGTTCTGAAATGGGTCTGTTGTAGACAACATATATATGGGTCTCATTTTTGTATCCTTTCAGCCAGTCTGTGTCTTTTGGTTGGAGCATTTAATCCATTTACATTTTAGGTAATTATCAATATGTATGTTCCTATTCCCATTTTCTTAATTGTTTTGGGTTTGTTATTGTAGGTCTTTTTTTCTCTTTAGTTTCCTGCCTAGAGAAATTCCTTTATCATTTGTTGTAAAGCTGGTTTGGTGGTGCTGAATTCTTTTAGCTTTTACTTGTCTGTAAAGTTATTAATTTCTCCATCAAATCTGAATGAGATCCTTGCTGGGTAGAGTAATCTTGGTTGGAGGTTTTTGCCTTTCATCACTTTTAATATATCCTGCCACTTCCTTATGGCTTGCAGAGTTTCTGCTGAAAGATCATCTCTTAACCTTATGGGCATTCCATTGTATGTTTGTTGTCTTTCCCTTGCTGCTTTTAATAATTTTTTTCTTTGTATTAACTTTTGATAGTTTGATTAATATGTGTCTTACCATGTTTCTCCTTGGATTTCTCCTGTATTGGACTCTTTGTTCTTCCTGGACTTGATTAACTATTTCCATTCCCATATTAGGGAAGTTTGAAGTATAATCTCTTCAAATATTTTTTCAGTCCCTTTCTTTTTCTCTTCTTCTTCTGGACCCCTATAATTCGAATGTTGGTATGTTTAATATTGTCCCAGAGGTCTCTGAGACTTCCCTCAATTATTTTCATTCTTTTTCTTTATTCTGCTCTGCAATAGTTAGTTCCACTATTTTATTTTCCAGGTCACTTATCTCTTCTTCTGCCTCAGTTATTTTGCTATTGATTCTTTCTACAGAATTTTTAATTTAATTTATTTTGTTCTTCATGACTGCCTGATTGCTCTTTAGTTCTTCTAGTTCCTTGTTAAACGTTTCTTTTATTTTCTACCTTCTAATTCCAAGATTTTGGATCATCTTTACTATCATTATTCTGAATTCTTTTTCAGGTAGACTGCTTATTTCCTCTTCATTTTTTAGGTCTGTTCTGTCTTTACCTTGTTCCTTTTCCACTGAGTGTTTCTGTTTCTTCTCATTTTGCTTAATTTAACACTTTTGGGGTCTCCTTTTCATAGGCTGCAGGTTCGTAGTTCCTATAGTTTACATGTCTGTCCCCAGTGGCTAAGGTTGGTTCTATGGGCTGTGTAGGCTTCCTGGTGGAGGGGACTAGTGTCTGTGTTCTGGTGGATAAGGCAGGATATTGTCTTTCTGGTGAACTGGTCCAGGTCTGGTGGTGTGTTTTGGGCTGTCTGTGACCTTATTATGATTTTAGGCAGCCTCTCTGCTAATGGGTGGGTTTGTGTTCCTGTCTTGCTAGTTCTTTGTCATAGTGTGTCCAGCACTGTAGCTTTTGGTCGTTGAGTGGAGCTGGGTCTTGGAGTTGAGATGGAGATCTCTGGGGAGTTTTCACTGTTGATATTAAGTAGAGCTTGGAGGTCTCTGGTGGACCAATGTCATGAACTTGGCTCTCCCACCTCAGAGGCACGGCCCTGATGCCTGGCAAGAGCACAAAGAGCTTGTCATCCACATGGCTCAAAACAAAAGGGAGAAAAAAGAAAGAAAGAAAAATTAAATTATTTTTAAAATGTATTAAAACAAAAAATAATTATTATTTTTTAAAAAATAATTAGAAAGAAAGAAAGAAGGGAACAACCAAACCAAAAAACAAATCCACCAATTATAACAAAGACTAAAAATTAAACTAATAAATAGACAAAAAGAAAAACAAAAAATAACCAGACAAACAGTACTTAGGACAAATGGTAAAACAAAGCTATACAGACAAAATCACACAAAGAAGCATACACATACACACGTACAAAATGAGAAAAGGGAAATATATATATATATATATATGTATATATATATACATATATAATTATGTATATATATATACATATATAGATATAACATATATATATATATATATATATATATATATATATATATATATATATATAAAATTGCTCCCAAAGTCCACCTCCTAGATTTGGGATGATTCCTTGTCTATTCAGGTATTCTACAGTTGCAGGGTACATCAAGTTGACTGTGGAGAGTTAATCCACTGCTCCTGAGGCTGCTGGGTTAGATTTCCCTTTTTCCTTTATGTTCGCACAGCTCATGGGATTCAGCTTGGATTTGGCCCTACCTCTGCGTGTAGGTCACCTGAAGACGTCTGTTCTTCACTCAGACAGGACGGGGTTAAAGGAGCAGCTAATTCAGGGACTCTCTGTCACTGAGGCCAGTTGGAGGGAGTGGTAGGGAATGCGGGGCGAGCCTGTGGTGGCTGAGGCCGGCATGACATTGCACCAGCCTGAGGCATGCCGTGTGTTCTCCTGAGGATGTTGTCCCTGGATCACGGGATGCTGGCAGTGGTAGGTTCCACAGGCTTCCGGAAGGGGAGGTGTGGATAGTGACCTGTGCTTGCACACAGGCTTCTTGGTGGCTCCAGCTTCAGCCTTAGCATCTCATGCCCGTCTCTGGGTTCTGCTCTGTTAGCCACAGCTTACACCCGTCTCTGGAGCTCTTTTAAGCAGTGTTCTTAATCCACTCTCCTTGTGCACCAGGAACCAAAGAGGCAAGAAAAATTCTCTTGCCTCTTCTGCAGTCCCATACATTTTCCTTGACTCCTTCCTGGCTAGCTGTGGTGCAATACTCCCCTTCAGGCTGTGTTCACGCAGCCAACCCCAGTCCTTTCCCTGGAATCTGACTGAAGCCGGAGTCTCAGCTGTCAGCACTCACCCACCTCGGCGGGTGAGACAACAAGCCTCTCGGGCTGGTGATTACTTGTCGGCACCAATCTTCTATGTGGGAATCTCTCTGCTTTGCCCTCTGCACCCTGTTGCTGTGCTCTCCTCTGTGGCTCCAAGCCTTCCCCCCTCTGCCATCCAGTCTCCGCCCATGAAGGGGTTTCCTCGTGTGTGGAAAACTTTCCTCCTTCACAGCTTCGTCCCATTGGTGCAGGTCCTGTGCCTATTCTTTTGTATCTTTTTTTCTTTCGTTTTTCTTTTGCCTTACCCAGGTACGTGGGGAGTTTCTTGCTTTTTGGGAGGTCTGAATTCTTCTGCCAGTGTTCAGTAGGTGTTCTGTAGGAGTTGTTCCACATGTAGATGTGTTTCTGTTGTATTTGCGGGGAGGATGGTGATGTCCACCTCTTACTCTTCTGCCATCTTGTAGCTCCCCCCACATTGTGTTTTTTATTATTATTTTCCATTTGTTATTTTTCACCTCGGTTTATTTCAATGTTTATTTTTGCTGTATTGTCCCTCATCCTAATACTTATTTAATCATATATTCTACAGGCAGCTTAAAATCTATCTTATACTTAAATGTGATAAAAACACAATGAATGCTATTCTTCACATAACACTAGGCATAAGAAAATATGGCACTGTGCCTTTCCATTTATAGATGAGACATTGAGGTTGAGTGAGATAACATGACTGGGAATGCAGCCTAAGCAGACTGGATGTTGAATGCTAAAGAGTAATAGATGGGCATGTGCATATCAGCTGCTTATTTGGCCAGAAAGCCCTGTGTTCTGTGTATGAACAGTGTTGCATAATTTAATAAATAACAGCAATACTCATGACAGACAGGAGAAGAAATTTTAACCAATCACAGAAAGAAAAAAAATGACACTTGTACTCTGCAAAATCAAGGCAGAGAATCTGGCTTGCCATCCACCAGAAAATGCTGGGAATTTAACAATTAAAAGCTGTTTCTCTAGAGACTGGAAGCTGTGTCTCCTTTCACATTGCTAATGAAGTATAATTCATTTTACCTCACCCCCACCTTTAGAAATCAAAGTTCAAGCGTCTGTATCAGACACATTTGAAAGGCGAGGTCTTCTCTCTCCTTGCAGTACTGTATCTCCTATTCAGGGAGCATTCTCTTGTTCTATTAATTATTGTGCTTGGATGAAATTATTATTCATGGACTAGCATCTCAAGATACTTGACTTAGCACTGGGTCTGGAACTAATACTAATAAGTACAAAGCTGAGTAGTGTGTGAAGTTTTATTTTTTTTCTCTCTCTCTTATAAACACAAAGAAAGGGGGTACTAGTATTCATTATTCAGCTGCTGAGCTGAAATATGAATTCAGAATTTAGCCTCTTGAGTCATTAGGGACCATGTCATAGAAAAATGCACCTCCAGGGGCATTCATAAGAAATGGAAAAACCCATTCCAAATTTCCACAGACCATCCAAAAGGAGATATAAAAATAAAGACTTGTTTAACTTGTTGTTATTTTAATATAACTTTAAGTAATATGTATTTTGGGGGCAGAAAGTCTTCATTCACTGGTACGGAGTTGGTGATTTCAAATATGGTGCTGTATTGGTGAAAGGATTATTGGCACTTGAAGTAAGATTATAATGTAATGAGATTGATTTTTTAAGCAAACCTAGTAGACTATATCCATTCAAAGAAGACAAGTGTTCTTCAAAGTAGCCAACATGAAAAGCTATTGTATCATTAGGAGTATATTCCTAAATATCAGCTTTTAATAACCAAAGAAAACCCAACTACCAATATTATCAATAAATAGGTTTATTTTTCCTTTGCAACAGAAAATCTGTTGGCATTGGGGTCACCCATTCTGTGGTAATAAAACCACAGTGTTTGCTATTGTTTTTGCTTCAATATCCAGATCACATTGGCTTTTGACTACTATTTGTTGCCCCAAGGGTCACATGATAGCTGACTCACCTGAAGGTATAACTTTATACTCAAGGCAGAGAAAGGGGAAAAGAGGTGGCATCAGCATGCTTCCTTTGCTTCTTTTCTTCTTACTGGGACTTTAAAAGACCCTAAGATATTTATCCTTTTATCTTCTTATCAGGAACTGGGTTTCATGCCTCTCTCAGTTGTGGTTAGAAGACCAGACATATTACTTTATATTCCCTATTGTGGAAGCTGAACAAGGGAGAAGGAACTGAGATTGGAAGTGGTGCTATAACCAAGCAGGACACTATGGTGGCTTCCCAGGACAGACCCCACCCACCATGTCTTCCATCTGTCTCTTGTTTGTAGAAAAATTTAGCCTCCTAAGCCTTCTCCAGGTTTCAAAGAACACATTTAATAAGAGAAATATGGAAATGCAGAAACAAAGGAAAACAGTCAAGAGAGACAAAATAATAATAGTTTAGTAATTAAAGTCAAGGGTCTTTAGTTTTTCCTCAAGGACTATAGATAATATTCTGAGCCACATCTATCCCTTGAGCTGCTTTGCAGATACTGAAACCCCCACCAGGGGAAGAAATTAACAGTATGCTTACCACAAGCACATAGACCCCAGACCTATTTAAACCAGAAGGTTGATGAATTGATTCCCAATTATTTTACCACCAACAAATCAGAAGAACATCTATTAACTGACCACTGAGCATGCACCCTGAAACCCTCTCCCTCACCCTGTCTTTAAAACCCTTTCCCTGAAAGCCACTGGGGGCATTCAGGACTTTTGAGCATTAGCTACCAGCACTCCTTGTTTGGCACCTGCAATAAATGACTCACCTTCCATCACCACAACATGGTGTCACTAGATTAGCAATACTGCATGCAGATGAGCAGACCCAAGTTTGGTTCAATAAGAGTGCTGACCAAAGAAAAGTGTCACCATGAGCATGGAGTTATTCCAGCAATGTTTCATTATTTAAAATTCTTCATTGCCTACTGATTGCATTTTCAAACAAAATTTCCTTGGTGCAGAGATCAGGTCTGCCTTCGTTTAGCATCATTTAGCAATAGCATAATGCCTCTCCATAAAATGTATTGAATAAATGAATTCATGAATGAAAACTGAACCAATACAATTTTTCCACTGGTACCTATAGGTGTGACTCTCAGACAAAAAGGAGTAGATGGTGGGCAAATGAAAAAACTGGCAGCTAAAAATATGAAGAAGAGGGAACTTTTTTTTTCCTTTCGTATGGATGAGGTCGTACAAACTATTGTGGAAGGAGGAACAGAGACAGACTGAACAAAGCATGCAAACTCACCCAGCCCAGGTCCTCCCTATGCTACCACAATCCAGAGACTTGTTTGCTTCTCACAATTACTATGTCTTGGAACTGGCCCTAGGGGCCCAATCCTTTCCCCTACTGATATTTCCCCTGCTCACACCTGCAATTTCTTTTTGACAGTCTAGTCCCTTCATACTATTTTCTCTCCAGGTCTGATTACTGGCAGTTCCAGCTGAGGGGAAAGTTTTCTATAAAACTTTAATTAGTTTTTCATTAATTCCTTTTTTTTAATAAAGATTTTTTTTTGTTCCTTTAACCTAATACTTATAAACTACATGTCAATCTCCAAAACAATATCTCCATCACTGGAATTGCCTGAGCCATCTGTGAGTTTATTGAAACTCCTGAATTTCAGGAGTTTTCAGTGATTTGATTTTTGAGAAGCTGAGTACGGGGGTTACGTTATGTATTTTATGTCTAGGAAGTGGTCTTGGTGGTATACCTATTGCTTAACTGAACATCTGTGGAGTGAGAGGGAAAGATATTGGGCGTGAAGAAAGTAAGGAGTATGACTAAAATTTTCCAGAAACAGTAATTCCACCATCAACAGTTGAAAAAAAAAAAATAGATGCATTAATTTACCTCTGTCCCTGGGTTTGGAGTTATTTTCTGTCCTTTAACTTGCATTTTCTCTAATCTCTTGTTATCACCCACATCACTCCACCTATTTTCTCAGGTTCACAGGTGTTTTTCCTCCCCACTGTCCAAAAAATTATTTAAATTACTGTTGCATGTTATACATTTAGAGCTGTCATAATCATTATTGAGGTTAATCAGTTGAGTGATACTATGAATAGGACGAATATGATTGCCTCTCTTTTATGGAGTTAGAGTAAACTAAGATACTATGAGGTTAAGTGGGATCAAACCAACAGTGATACCAAAACTAAGACCCAGGTTTTCTCAGTCATAAACAATGTTTTTTTTTTCTTTTATACACACAAAATATTTTATATACATAAAATTCACATGAAGTCAAAGGCACCTAGTGTAGTTATCATTTGAAATTGGAATGCCCTTTCTAAAAAAAATGCATTAAATGCTACCTCAGTCCCAATTTGAGTTAAGCTATATTTGTTCTTTGCAGGGATTAGACTTTTCTAGGCATGTCTGGTAAACTGACATAATAGATTCAAGAAAACATTTTGGGGGCTTCCTAAAGCCTAAGGAGTCTCTGAGGAAATATTTTTTCTTAAGGAAGTTTTTTTTTTTTTTAATGAAGTCTAAAAAGACTTTTTTAAAAAGACTACTAATATGAAACTATAAAATTGTCAAAATAGGTACTGAAAAAATTATTTAGTAAATTCAACATATATTTATGATTAAAACCTTTAGAAGAGTATGATTAATAGAAATTTTCTTAAGTTTTTTAAAGGGTATCTATGATCCAAATCAAACATTATCATAAATGGGAGAAACTTATAAGCATTTACTTTAAAATAAGGAACAAGGTAAACATACCATCTGTCACTACTTTAATTCAACATTATAGTGGGGACACTAGCCAGCACATAAGACAGAAAACAACCAAATAGACATTGGAAAGATGGAAATATTACCCTATTATTTTATATCATACAACTGTCTAAACAAAAAGTACAAAAGTTTCTATAGCAAAATTAAAAACTTGGAGCTTGATAAGGTGGTAGATTGTGAGCTCAATACACAAGGGTCAACTACATTTCTACAGAGCAGCCTAAAACATTTATAAATGTAAATGTTAAAGTACTAGTTAAAATTTTAGCTTTCTCTTCTCTAGCCAGATTCACTAAAGCAGAATTTCTTTGAGTGGAGCCCTGGAATCTGCATTTTAATTAGTTTTGTAGGTAATTATCTTTTTAACCCACTACTGTTTTTAAGTTACCATCTTAAAGGAAGTTACTGTCAGACTCTACAGGGCTCTATATTTCAGGCAGGGGGGTTATTTCTTTGTTTGCAAATCCAATCTAAACTTACTTCTTAAAGATAAACTTCTATGACATTTCTAGGGAACATCCAACTTGGATATCAGGAAGTTTTCCTTTCATATGTTGTGGATTGTAGGTTTTAATATTTTATTAATAATTTTGCAACAAGATTTAAGATTAAAATTGTTCTATATTACCTTTCCTCATTTTGTCTTCATCAACTCTTCATACAAGGTCTTATTAGCATTATAAAATGAGTCGAGGGTATTCTTTTTATTCTATATGTTTTTTACTCTTTTTTCTTTCTAATTCTTTTTTTCTTCTATATAGTTTTTATAAAATTTAAATTTACTTGTTCACCTCTTAGGTGAGATTACAAAGGCTAAAGCATAACTGCAGTGAAGGTGCATTCCCTTGAGGAGATTTTAGTGTTGCCCTCTGGCAAAGTCCTTCATCCTGGAAGTGAAGTCTTTGTTAGGGAGAAGAGTATGTCATGGAGATTGTTTGACAATGTTTTCTCTTCCTCTTCCCCTGCCAGGATCACACTTTCTTGGATCCTCCCTATGAAAGCTCGGTGGGTTGCCAGAAGAAAAACTTGTAAAAGTGTGGGTTCCAGTAATACTGCAGCCCCCAGAAGTTTCTCTCATGAAAGTTCACACTCAGTCTCCAGCAATTCATCAAAGTTGCTAGTTAACTGTTTGCCCAGTTTATGGCATCTTAGTCACATTTCCTCTAGGTAAGAAAACCTCACATCCTACGTTTCTCTGAAGGCACCTTACCCTGTGTCCTCAGTTTTCTGAGGGGACCTAGAAGAGTTTTTCATATTGAGTTGTCCAGCTTTTTCTTCTCATAAGTATCGGAACGATAAATACCAAGAATACAAGTACATAATTTCAGTTTCTGATTCAAATTTAAATGTTGAATCAGAAACTGAAAGTATGTATGTGTATTTCTCAATATTAAAACACACACAATTTTTCTTTTTATAGCATGCAGTTTTAACTTAGCTTCATTGTGCTTATAGCATTTTAGGATTTGCCATTGTTAGAGTATATGATGATTTCCTGTAAAATTTCCATATATGCAGGTAATATTATTTACTTCCCAGTCATTAGATACAATTATACATACAAACACACACCGATATATGTGGTGGGTGTACATAAATGTTACATATATGACACTTCAACTAAAAACTGGAAAACTGTACATCCACATATATATAGATTTATACATACATGTATATGTGTGTGTGCATGTATGTGTGTACATATACATATATAAAATCTCCTTTAGGCCAAGCCTGTTAAAATCTTCTGTATACTTAAAGATTGTATTTATTAATCAATCAATTATTGAAAATCATATGCTCAAATTTTTCACTGTAATACTATATTTGTTCTTCCTGAAAACAAGTCAATATTTCCTTTTATATTTTGATATTATATTATTAGGCATAAACCCTCTAAATTTTGTATTGCTTTCTAGTATAACATATTTTGTCTGATAGTAATATATCTATACTGGCTTCATTTTATATATATATATATATTTTTTTTTTCCTTTTTTCCTTTAACATCTTTACTGGAGTATAATTGCTTTACAATGTTGTGTTAGTTTCTGCTGTATAACAAAGTGAAGCAGCTATATGCATTCGTATATCACCATATACCCTTCCTCTTGCATCTCCCTCCCAGCCTCCTTATCCCACCCCTCTAGGTGGTCACAAAGCACCCAGCCGATCTCCCTGTGCTATGCAGCTGTTTCCCACTAGCTATCTATTTTACATTTGGTAGTGTATATATGTCAGTGTTACTCTCTCAATTTATCCCAGCTTACCCTTTCCCCTCCCCATGTCCTCAGGTTCATTATCTATATCTGCGTCTTTATTCCTGTCCCAACCCTAGGTTCATCAAAGCCATTATCTTTTTTTTTTTTTTTTTAGATTCCATATATATGTGTTAGCATACCATATTTGTTTTTCTCTTTCTGACTTACTTCACTCTGTATGGCCTACTCCAGGTCCATCTACCTCACTACAAATAACTCAATTTCATTTCTTTTTATGGCTGAGTAATATTCCATTGTATATGTATGTCACATCTTCTTTAACCATTTAGCTGTCAATAGACACATAGGTTGCTTCCACGTCCTGGCTATTGTAAACAGTGCTGCAATGAATATTGTTGTACATTGCTCTTTTTGAATTATGGTTTTCTCAGGGTATATGCACAGTACTGGGATTGCTGGGTCATATGGTAGTTCTATTTTTAGGTTTTTAAGGAACCTCCATACTGTTCTCCATAGTGGCTGTATCAATTTACATTTCCACCAACAGTGAAAGACAGTTCCCTTTTCTCCACACCTTCTCCAGCATTTGTTTTTGTAGACATTTTGTTGATAGCCATTCTGACTGGTGTGAGGTGATACCTCATTGTAGTGTTGATTTGAATTACTCTAATAATTAGTGATGTTGAGCAGCTTTTCATGTGCTTCTTGGCCAACTGTATGTATTCTTTGGAGAAATGTCTATTTAGGTCTTCTACCCATTTTTGGATTGGGTTGTTTGTTTTTTTTTAATATTGAGCTGCATGAGCTGTTTATATATTTTGGAGATTAATCCTTTGTTCATTGATTCATTTGCAAATATTTTCTCCCATTCTGAGGGTTGTCTTTTCCTCTTGTTTATGGTATCCTTTGCTATGGAAAAGCTTTGAAGTTTCATTAGGTCCCATTTGTTTATTTTTGGTTTTATTTCCATTACTCTAGGAAGTGGATCAAAAACTATCTTGTTGTGATTTATGTCAAAGAGTGTTCTTCCTATGTTTTCCTCTAAGAGTTTTATAGTGTCCAGTCTTACATTTAGGTCTCTAATGCATTTTGAGCTTATTTTTGTGTATGGTGTTAGGGAGTATTCTAATTTCATTCTTTTACATGTAGCTGTCCAGTGTTCCCAGCACCACTTATTGAAGAGACTGTCTTTTCTCCATTGTATATCCTTGCCCCTTTTGACATAGATTAGTTGATCATAGGTATGTGGGTTTACCTCTGGGTTTCTATCTTGTTCCATTGATCTATGTTTCTGTTTTTGTGTCATTACCATATTGTCTTGATTACTGTAGCTTTGTAGTATAGTCTGAAGTCAGGAAGTCTGATTCCTCCAGCTCCGTTTTTTTTCTCTCAAGACTGCTTTGTCTATTCAGGGTCTTTTGTGTCTCCATACAAATTTTAAGAATTTTTGTTCTAGTTCCATAAAAATGACATTGGTAATTTGGTAGGGATTGCATTGAAAGTGTAGATAACTTTGGGTAGTATAGTCATTTTCACAATATTGATTCTTCCAATCCAAGAATATGGTATATCTCTCAATCTCTTGGTATCATCTTTAATTTCTTTCATCAGTGTCATAGTTTTCTGCATACAGGTGTAATATTTCCTTTGGTAGGTATATTCCTAGGTATTTTTTATTCCTTTTGTTGCAATGGTAAATGGGAGAGTTTCCTTAATTTCTCTTTCAGAATTTTCATCATTAATGTATAGGAATAAATGATATTTCTGTGCACTAATTTTGTGTCCTGCTACTTTACCAAATTCATTGATTAGCTATAATAGTTTTCTGGTAACATCTTTAGGATTCTCTATGTTTAGTATCATGTCATCTGCAAAGAGTGACAGTTTTTACTTCTTCTTTTCCAATTTGGATTCCTTTTATTTCTATTTTTCTCTGATTGCTGTGGCTAAAACTTCTAAAACTATGTTAAAAATAGTGGTTAGAGTGGGCCACCTTGTCTTTTTAATCTTACAGGAAATGGTTTCAGTTTTACACCATTGAGGACAATATTGGCTATGGGTGTGTCATATATGGCCTTTATTATGTTTGAGGTAAGTTCCCTCTATGCCTACTTTCTGAAGGGTTCTTGCCCTAAATGGGTGTTGAATATTGTCAAAAGCTTTTTCTGCATCTATTGAGATTATTTTACCGTTTTTGTCCTTCAAACTGTTAACATGATGTATCACATTGATCGATTTGCATATGTTGAAGAATCCTTGCATTCCTGGCCTAAACCCCACTTGATTATGGTGTGTGATCCTTTTAATGTGCTGTTGGATTTGCTTTGGTAGTAATTTTTTTTTTTTTTGAGGATTTTTACATTTATGTTCCTCAGAGATATTGGCCTGTAGTTTTCTTTTTTTTGTGACATCTTTGTCTGGTTATGGTATCAGGGTGATGGTGGTCTTGTAGGATGAGTTTGGAAGTGTTTCTCCCTCTGTTATATTTTGGAAGAGTTTGAGAAGGATAGGTGTTATTTCTTCTCTAAATGTTTGATATAATTCGCCTGTCAAGACATTTGGTCCTGGGCTTTTGTTTATTGGAAGAATTTTAATCACAGTTTCAACTTAAGTGTTTGTGATTGGTCTGTTTATATTTTCTATTTCTTCCTGGTTCAGTCTCGGAAGTTTGTGCTTTTCTAAGAATTTGTCCATGTCTTCCAGTTGTCCATTTTATTGGGGTTTAGTTGCTTGTAGTAATCTCTCTTGTTCCTTTGTATTTCAGCAGTGTCAGTTGTTACTTCTTTTTCATTTTCTAATTCTGTTGATTTGAGTCTTCTCCCTTCTTTTCTTGATGAGTCTGGCTAATGGTTTATCAATTTTGTTTATCTTCTCAATGAAACAGCTTTTAGTTTTATTGATCTTTGCTATTGTGTTCTTCATTTGTTGTTCATTTTTTTAAATCTGATCTTTATGATTTCCTTCCTTCTGCCAAATTTGGGTTTTATTTTTTTTGTTCTTCTTTCTCTAATTGTTTTAGGTGTAAGTTGCATTGTGTATTTGAGCTATTTTATGTTTCTTGAGACAGGATTGTATTGATATAAACTTCCCTCTTAGAACTACTTTTGCTTCATCCCATAGGTTTCGAGTCATCATGTTTTTATCATTTGTTTCTAGGTATTCTTTGCTTTTCTCTTTGATTTCTTCAGTGATCTCTGTGTTATTAAGTAGTGTAATGTTTACCATCCATGTATTTGTATTTTTTACAGACTTTTTCCTGTAACTGATATCTATTCTCATAGCATGGTGGTCAGATAAGATACTTGATATGACTTCAATTTTCTTAAATTCACCAAGGCTTGATTTGTGACCCAAGATATGATCTATCCTGGAGAATGTTCCATGAGCACCTTAGAAGAAAATGTATTCTGTTGTTTTTGGATGGAATGTCCTATAAATATCAATTAAGTCCATCTTGTTTAATGTGTCAATTAAAGTTTGTGTTTCCTTATTTATTTTCATTTTGCATGATCTGTCTGTTGGTGAAAGTGGTGTGTTAACATCCCCTAGTATGACTGTGTTACTGTTGATTTTCCCTTTTTTGGCTGTTTGTATTTACCTTATGTATTGAGGTGCTCCTATGTTGGGTGCATAAATATTTACAATTGTTATATCTTCTTCTTGGATTGATCTCTTGATCATTATGTATTGTCCTTCTTTGTCTCTTGTAATAGCCTTTGTTTTAAAGTCTGTTTTGTCTGATATGAGAATTGCTACTCCAGCTTTCTTTTGATTTCCATTTGCATGGAATATCTATTTCCATCCTCTCACTTTCAGTCTGTATGTGTCACTGGGTCTGAAGTGGATCTCTTTTAGTCAGCATATATACGGGTCTCATTTTTGTATCCATTCAACCAGTCTATATCTTTTGGTGGGAGATTTTAATCCATTTACATTTAAGGTAATTATCAATATGTATGTTCTTATTACCATTTCCTTAATTGTTTTGGGTTTGTAATTGTAGGTCTTTTCCTTTCTTGTGTTTCCTACCTAGAGAAGTTTCTATAGCATTTTTTGTAAAGCTGGTTTGTTGGTGCTGAATTCTATTTGCATTTGCTTGGCTGTAAAGTTTTTTAATTTCTCTGTAGAATCTGAATGAGATCTTTGCTGAGTAGAGTAATGTTTATTGTAGTTTTTATTTTCCCTTTCATGACTTTAAATATGTCCTGCCACTACCTTCTGGCTTGCAGAACTTCTGCTGAAAAATCAGCTCTTAGCCTTATGGGGATTCCCTTGTATGTTATTTGTTGCTTTGCCCTTGCTGCTTTTAATAT
This sequence comes from Phocoena sinus, assembly GCF_008692025.1. Taxonomy (NCBI): domain Eukaryota; kingdom Metazoa; phylum Chordata; class Mammalia; order Artiodactyla; family Phocoenidae; genus Phocoena; species Phocoena sinus. The sequence goes on along the minus strand of NC_045776.1, from coordinate 36,019,348 downwards.
TTTTCCTTTGTATTTAATTTTTGATAGTTTAATTAATTTATGTCTTGGTGTGTTTCTCCTTAGGTTTATACTGTATGGTACTCTCTGTGCTTCCTAGACTTGATGGAGTGTTTCCTTTCCCATGTTTGGGAGGTGTTAATGTATAATCTCTTCAAATATTTTCTCAGCCCCTTTCTTTTTCTCTTTTCTTCTGGGACCCTCTATAATTTGAGTATTGTGCATTTAATGTTGTCCCAGAAGTCTCTGAGACTGTCCTCAATTCTTTTCATTCTGTTTTCTTCATTCTGGTACTGGTAGTTATTTCCACCCTTTTATCTTCCAGCTCACTTATCCATTCTTCTGCTTCAGTTTTTCTGCTATTGTTTCCTTATGGAGTATTTTTACTTTCAGTAATTGTGTTGGTCATCACTGTTTGTTTGTTCTTTTGTTCTTCTAGATCCTGTTAAATGTTTATTGTTTTTTTTCCATTCTGTTTCTGAGATTTTGTATCAACTTTCCTATCATTACTCTGAATTATTTTTCAGGTAGGTTGCCAATTTCATCTTCATTTTTTTGGTGCTGTAGGTTTTTACCTTGCTCCTTCATCTGTAACATGTTTTTTTGTCATTTATTTATTTTTTTTTTCTCATTTTTGATGGGTAGTGCTGTATTCCTGTCTTACTGGTTGTTTGGCCCAAGATGTCCAGCACTGGAATTTGCTGGCACTTTAATAGAGCTGGGTCTTGGTGCTTAGATGAAGACCTCTGGTAGGCCTCACTCTGATTAATATTCCCTGTTGTCTGAGGTTCTCTGTTAGTCCAGCTGTTTAGACTCAGAACTCCCACCACAGGAGCTCAGCCCTGACCTCCAGCCTGGAAACAAGATCTCAAAAGCTCTAATCTCCACATCAAAGTCAAATTTGCTGCATCTTGTAGATGATAAAGTGTTAAGCCAGAGTTGCAAAATCTTGAAATGCAGAGTTAAGATCTGCAAATTTAGCGGTAGGTGGTGTGTCAAAAAAAAGACATTTTCTTCCTTTAAGGAAATGTTCAAACCTTGTTGTTTTCCCCTACTATCATCAAAGCAAAAATTTGATTGTTTTTCATTGCAATAGGAGGCCACAATGAAGAAAAGTCAGGTTCTGCCTCCTGGCAACCCCAGTGTTTTCTTCCCCTGGCTCTACCTATACTGTGCCCATGAGCGAGCAAGCAAGCAAGTGAACAAGCAAACCAGGGAGCAAGCCTGGAGTGTGTGTGTGGTGGGGGGCATGCAGCTGGCTTTATTTTATTTACTGATTTCTTCAGTATGTATTTTTCATTCTTTTTTTTCCCCTGACCATTCAAAGTTTATTTCAATTAAATACAATTAATTTTTACAAAGAGCTACTTTCAAGTCGATGTTAGAATTTCAAGAAAACAGAGAAAACTTTATCCAAATGCCTTTAGTTAGGAGCTGAAGAGCCAGAGACCAGGAGCAGTTTTTCAGTTTTTCCTGATCGAGCTTGTAGTTAATAGAATAGTTAGAATCTTAGACCCTTGGTTCCAGTTAGAGCCCTTAATTTGAAGAAAACTAACAAAACAGAAAGAAACCATCCAAGGCGTATCCCCTCTTTCTGTCTGTATCATGTAACTAATAAGGAAGTTCAGCTGGGTGAATAGAAAAACCAGGACAGATGACAGTATCCAGAACCTGTATGTTTTTGCTGTGTGTTTGTCATATACTGCCTTTATTATGTTGAAATAGGTTCCCTCTATGCCCACTTTCTGGAGAGTTTTTATCATAAATGGGTGTTGAATTTTTACAAAAGCTTTTTCTGCATCTATTGACATGATCATATGGTTTTTATCCTTCAAGTTGTTAATATGGTGTATCACATTGATTGATTTGCATATATTGAAGAATCCTTGCATCCCTGGGATAAATCCCACTTGATCATGGTGGATGATTATTTTAATGTGTTGTTGGATTCTGTTTTGTAGTATTTTGTTGAGGATTTTTGCATCTATATTCATCAGTGATATAGGTCTGTAATTTCCTTTTTTTTTAGTATCTTTGTCTGGTTTTGGTTATTTTTCATTCTTTATTTTCCAGCTATACATATATATATATATATATATATATATACATATATATATATATGATTTGGAACAGTATATGTAAATAACAAAGTTGTATTTTAAAAATGTAATTTGATAGTTTTACTTGGATATTATGTCTCTTTAATAATCTATGGCTGTTAATGAAATTTGGATTTTTGTCTACCACTTTATCACCCCATTGTGTTACCATTTTGTCTTTTCCATTATTCTTATCATATTTTTCTTTCAGATTAATTATTTTTGTATTTTTTTATTTTACCTTTCCTACCTGGATATTATAAATTCTGTCTCTATTTATTTAGAGTTTGTTTTAGAGCACTTAATTTACTAAAGGCAAAACAATCAACTTTTTCAAGTAATACAAGATTTTATTACACTTTCTTCATTGCATTGATATTTAAATACTTTGGTTTTGTGTAATTGTATTCTGTCATTTTTAATCACACAACATTATTATTTTTTTTACATAGTCAGTGATGTTTAGTTTTAACAGAATATTCACCATTTCCTTTGTTCTTCATTCTTTCTAGTTTTACATAATTTACATTTAAAATAAATTTTCTTATGTATTTCATTGAGAATGTGTAATTGGAAAACTCTGTCCACATTGTGCAACTGACAAAAAGAAAAAAAAAAAAAACTATTAACTTTCTTGTTTTTCCCTGGGCATAGAATTCTAGTTTTAGTTTATTTTCTCTAAGTACTTTGGAATACTCTTTCCTCCTTCTTATGTTTTTCATGATCACCATTGCAAAATCAGCATGTCTTGTAGGTAGTTGTGTTTATTTGTTTGCTGTTTTTAAGATTATCTTTCTTAAAATATAAGCTTGAAAATATTTGCATCAAAGAGAAAAAAAAACTTTAAGGAATGACAAAGCAAACTTAAAATATATATATATGTATAATTTCTAAAAATATTAGATATAATAACTAAAGTTATATATCTAATGGACCAATTTAACAGCATATTAAACACAGCTGAAGAGAGAATTAGTGTAAAATTATGAAAAGCAGTAGAGGTTTGTGAAAAGTTTTCAGAATATAGCAAAGAGACAAGAAAGTGGAAGATGAAAGAAAACCTGAATGATATGGTGGATAAATGTGTAAAACATGTTATTCTGGTTACAGAAAAAGGACTGAGGAAACATTAATATTCAAAGGCATTATGTCATGAAATGCCCCAGGCACCATGAGCTTGACAGACAACTGAGCTGGGATCTGGCACAGTCTGCCAGTAGTCTGGCACCATCCATGGGATCCCAGGGCCTCAAAATCAGGAATGCAATAAACTAGACCTGATCATCACTGGGCTACCATCCCTGAGACTACCTGGGTCACCCAGCCAGCTGCACCAGGACCCAGCCTCGCCCAACAGCAGCCAGCAGCCTCCACACAAAGCAGACTGGAAGCCAACTGGTCAGGGTACTAGCCCCACCTACCGGCACACCAATTGTATCAGAACCACCACAGGAGAAGGGACCACACAGCTCACATAAGAGTCAACTCTAGATCATATGGATTTGATAACCAAAGGTGAGTGTACTTCTGGGCCCCATAGAACATATCCCACATAAGACTAATATTGAGAATTGCAACCAACTTAGCTAATACATACAGATAAACACACACACACACACAAATTGGCAAATTGAGGCAACAACAGAATATGTTCCAAATAAAAAGATAAAAATCTAGAAGAAGAAATAAGTGAAATGGAGATAAGCAATCTACCTGATAAAGAGTTCAAGGTAGTGATTATGAAGATGCTTAATGAACTCAGGAGAAGAATGGATGAACACAGTGAAAAGCTTAACAAAGAGTTAGAAAATATAAAGAAAAATACACTAGAAGTAGACAATAGTAGACTAAATGATGTGGAAGAACAACAAATCAGTGAAGTGAAAGATAGAGTAGTGGAAATCACTAAAACTGAAGGGAAAAAAAATGAAAAATGAGGACAGATTAAGAAATTTCTGGGACAACATCAAGCACACTAATATTTGCATTATTGGGTTCCGAGAGGGAGAAGAGTTAGAGAAAGGGACAGAAGATATATTTGAAAACATGATAGGTGAAATTTTCCATAACCTGGAAAAAGAAACAGATATTGAGGTCTAGGAAGCACAGTGAGTTCCATAGAATATCAACCTAAAGAGGTTCACATCAAAACATATTTTATTTAAAATTGAAAAAATTAAAGATAAAGAGAGTATTTAAAAGCAACAAGGGAAAAACAACTAGTAAAATATTGCAGCCCAGAAGGAAGTGGCATGATACATTTAAAGTGATGAAAGGAGAAAGCCTACAACCAAGAATACTATACCCAGCAACACTAACATTCATAATTGAAGGCGAGATAAATAATTTTACAGACAAGCAAAAGCTAAGTGTTCATTCAGCACCACTAAACTAGCTTTACCAGAAATGTTAAAGGACTTCTCTAAGTGAAAAAAAAAAAAAAAAGACAACAGGGCTTCCCTGGTGGCACAGTGGTTGAGGGCCTGCCTGCCGATGCAGGGGACACGGGTTCATGCCCCAGTCCCGGGGTTCCCACATGCCGCGGAGTGGCTGGGCCCATGAGCAATAGCCACTGAGACTGCACGTCCAGAGCCTGTGCTCCACAATGGGAGAGGCCACAGCAGTGAGAGGCCCGTTTACCGCAAAAAAAAAAAAAAAAAAAAAGACCACAAATAAAAATATGAAAACTACAAAAGGAAAATCTCATTGACAAAGCAAAATTTATAGTAAAGGTAGTATATCAATCACTTATAAAGCTAGTAGGAAGGTTAAAAATGCAAAAAGTAAAATCACCTATATTCACAATAAGTAGTTAAGGGTTACACAAAACAAAAGATATAAAATATGATGCCAGGGCTTCCCTGGTGGTGTGGTGGCTAAGAATCCATCTGCCAATGCAGGGGGCATGGGTTCCAGCCCTGGTCCAGGAAGATCCCACATGCCATGGAGCAGCTAAGCCTGTGCACCACAACTACTGAGCCAATGTGCCACAACCACTGAAGCCCACATGCCTAGAGCCCACGCTCTGCAACAAGAGAAGTCACTGCAATGAAGAGTAGCTCCCCCGCCCCTCACCACAACTAGAGAAAGCCCACACTCGAGACCCAATGCAGCCAAAAATAAATAAATAAAATATATCTTTAAAAAAATATATATGATGCCAAAACCAATACACATGTGTGAGTGTTTGTAAAAATGCAGGGTTGTTAGAATGTGTTCAAACTTAAGAGATCAATTTAAATTCAAAAATAAAATAATCAATTTGAAGTTTTATATATTAAGAAATGTGAGCCTCAATGTACCAAAAACCAACAATCTATAATAGACAAAGACACACACACACACACACACACACACAGACACACACACACACACACACACAAAAGAAAGGAAAACCAACAGAACAGTAAAGATAGTCATCAAATCACAAAGAAAGAGAGCAAAAGAGAAAGAAAAGAACAAAAAGGACTACAGAAATAATCAGAAAATAATTAACAAAATGACAACAAGTACATATCTTTCAGTAATTATTTTTAACGTAAGATGACTAAATGCTCCAATCAAAAGACATAGAACAACTGAATGGATACAAAAACAAGACCCATATATATGTTGCCTAAAAGAGACTCACTTCACATCTAAAGACACAGACTGGGGTTGGGGGGGCAATATTCCATGCAAATGGAAGCAAAATGAAAGCTGGTGTAGCAATACTTATATCAGACAAAATAGACTTTAAAAGAGACTGTAACAAGGGACAAGAGACAAAGAAGTGATGAACATTACATATTACAAATGATAAAGGGATTGATCCAACAGGAAAGTGTAACAATTGTAAATATATATGCACCTAACATAGGTGTACCTAAATACATAGAGCAAATACTAACAAATGTAAAGGGGAAAACTGACAGTAACACAATAATAGTAGGGAACTTTAACACCCTCTTACATCAATGGACATGTCATCCAGAGAGAAAATCAGTAAGAAAACACTAGCTTCAAATGACACCTTTGAACAAATGGACTTAGTAGATATATGTAGAACATTCCATTCAAAGCAACAGTATATACATTCAGGTGCACATGGAACATACTTCAAGCCATATCACATGCGAGGACACAAAACAAGTTTCAATGAATTTAAGAACATTGAATCATATCAAGGATCTTTTCCAACTGTAACACTGTGAGACTGGAAATAAACTATTAAAAAAAAAAAAACACACACACAAACACATGGAGACCAAACAATATGCTACTAAGAAAGTAATAGGTGACTGAATAAACCAAAGAGAAAATCAAAAATACCTGGAAACAAATGAAAATGGTAATCCAAAATCTGTAGGATGCAGCAAAAGCAGTTCTCAGAAGGAAGTTTATAGCAATATAAGCATACCTAAGGAAAAAAGAAAAATCTTAATCAATTTAAATTTACAACTAAAGGAATGAGGAAAAGAAGAAAAAGCAAATCTCAAAGTTAGTAACAGAAAAAAAAATAATAAATATCAGAGTACAAATAAATGAAATAGAGACTTAAACATAAAATATCAATGAAACTAAGAGCTGTTTCTTTGACAAGAAATACAAAATTGATAAACTTTTAGCCAGACCCATCAAGAAAAAAAATGACCAAAATAAATATAAAAATAAAGATGAAATTGACTCCTGTTTTTATGAAATAAATGTTAACTCTTATTTATAATTAGAGAAACACATTTAAAATAACACTGTAATATGACATTACATTTTAGTCTAAAAAATTAAAAGGAAGAGAACACATTCTGTTGTCAAACATGGGAAAGAAACAGTCATGCTTGATATATGGCTGTTTGGTAGACAAATTGATACAACCTTTTGGTAGGCAAATTGGCAATAGCAAACAACTTACTCTATTTACCTTTTGTCCCAGAAATCTTACTTCTAGGTATCTCCTTTGAATATATAACTTTACAAATATGAATATATATATATATATATATATATATATATATATATAATTTCTTACAGCATTGTTTGCAATTACAGTATTGTAACAAACCTTAACCATCCATCATTAAAGAGTGGCTGAATATAATATAGTCACACACCGGAGTACAATTATGCTGTAGCAAAAAGCATAAAGAATATTTCTATAACCAGATATTGAGTGAGTTCCAAGCATTTGTGTAAATGGGGGGGGGGAAATACATAAAATAAAATAACATTCTTCACTTGCAAAATATATAAAAAATACATAGGAATCCGATTAATCATAAAACAGCAATACAGGAAAGCTATTGCAAAAACTAAAGAGACTTGTTGCCTTCAGGGGGATGGGAGCAAAAGAGGTGGAAAAAAGGGTGAGGGATTAGCACAGCAGATGAAGAGCACTTGAGACTTACCTGATTACATCTTTTTGTATAGCTGTTATTCCTAGAAGGAAAGTTAATGTTTCATACTTATTTAATATGTCTCCAAATAAACAATGAAATCTAACCAGAAGGTAGTAGTAGTAGTAGGGTGGGGTGGAAAGGAGCAGGAAAAAGGCAATATAAACTTCAGACTGGTTACAGTGAGGATAAAGACAAATTGAACAGTACATAAATGCAGCTATGTAGTCATGTATTTCTCATGGGAATATAGGTTAGCAATCATGAAACTAATTAATTTGTAGATTAATATTCAAAAAGTAAGTATATCAACCATAATAAGGTCAGGTTTCTCTCTGTTGGAGAAAGAAGTTACAAATAAGGAAAGAAAGGGATAAAAATAACCCTGTGATATTGGATTAGAATGCAATGTATGAACACATAATAACAGATACAGATATAAATATAGACATATACATAGATGTATATGTATGCATTTATATCAACATATGTATGTTTATGTAGGTAAATACACATATAGATATAGATATATCTATATATGTACAACTAAACAGATAGATATAGTTATGTGGTTTTGTACATGTGTGTATATATATGTGCATAGAGAGAAAAAGAGAAATGTGTTCATATGCATAGGTTTAGTATATAAGCATATATTTTTTTCATTTGTCTTCTGACAAGGCTTAGAGGCAATGACACCCCAGTAGTAATAGCATATCTAGTGAAGAGATTTTGCTTGCTAAATACCAATCTTTAATAAAAAGGAACAAGGTCTCTTTGGAGAAGTGCTTGATTCCAGTTCTTGGGCAGGGAAAATTACAAGATGACCCTGGAGCATCCTGCAGTACCAGAAAGTAGGAAAGATTTCAAAAAGAAGAAGCACTTGTTTTAACAATATAGGAACCACCCTGAAGAAGCTGTTAATGACCAAAGCTGGAACACTTTGAGCAATGAAGATGAAGAGTAAAAATTGAATTTTATTCCATGGAAAATAATAAATATTATGAGTCCATTCTAATATAAACAAATAATTAAATGAATAAGTAAATAGGAGAGAAAATGTAATTCCTTCTTACAGCAGATTTCTTATCAACTTAGGTAGAAAGAAAATATTAAGGAGAGAGGGAAGAGAGCAGAAACAAGAAGAACTACAATCCTGCAGCCTGCAGAAAAAATACCACATTAAAAGAAAGATAGACAAGATGAAAAGGAAGAGGGCTATGTACCAGATGAAGGAACAAGATAAAACCCAAGAAAAACAACTAAATGAAGTTGAGATATGCAACCTTCAAGAAAAATAATTCAGAATAATGATAGTGAAGATGATCCAGAGCCTTGGAAAAAGAATGGAGGAAAATATCAAGAAAATGCAAGAAATATTTAGCAAAGACCTAGATGAATTAAAGAACAAAGAAACAGATTTGAACAATACAATAACTGAAGTGAAAAGTACACTAGAAGGAATCAATAGCAGAGTAACTGAGGCAGAAGAATGGATAAGTGACCTGGAAGACAGAATAGTGGAATTCACTGCTGCAGAAGAGAATAGAGAATAATCAATGGAAAGAAATGAAAACAGCCTAAGAGACCTCTGGGACAATATTAAACACATAGGGATCCTAGAAGGAGAAGAGAGAGAGAAAGGACCCAAGAAAATATTTGAAGAGATTATAGTTGAAAACTTACCTAACATGAGAAAGGAAATATCCACCCAAGTCCAGGAAGAACAGTGAGTCCCATACAAGATAAACCCAAGGAGAAACATGCAGAGACATATAGTAATCAAATAGGCAAAAATTAAAGACAAATTATTGAAAGCAGAAAGGGAAAAATGACAAATAATATACAAGGGAACTCCCATAAAGTAAACAGCTGATTTCACAGCAGAAACACTACAAGCCAGAAGGAAGTGGCATGACATTTAAATTGATGAAAGGGAAGAACCTACAACCAAGATTACTCTACCTGGCAAGGATCTCATTCAGATTCAGTGGAGAAATCAAAGGCTTTATGGACAAGCAAAAGCTAAGAGAATTCAGCACCAAGAGACCAGCTCTACAACAAATGCTAAAGGAACTTCTCTAAGTGGGAAAAACAGAGAAGAAAAGGGCCTACAAAAATGAACCAATCCAAATAAGAAAATGATAATAGGAACATACATATCAATAATTACCTTAAAGGTGAATGGATTAAATGCTCCAACCAAAAGACACAGGCTCAAGAAATGGAAACAAAAACAAGACCCATATATATACTGTCTGCAAGAGACCCACTTCAGACCTAGGGACACATACAGACTGAGAGTGAGGGGATGGAAAAAGGTAATCTATGCAAATTGAAATCAAAAGAAACCTGGAGTAGCAATACTCATATCAGATAAAATAGACTTTAAAATAAAGAATGTTACAAGAGACAAGGAAGGGTACTACATAATGATCAAGGTGTCAACCCAAGAAGAAAGTATAACAATTATAAATATATATACACCCAACATAGGAGCACCTCAATATATAAGGCAACTGCTAATAGCTATAAAAGAGGAAGTAGACAGGAACACAATAATAGTGGGGGAGTTTAACACCTCACTTACACCAATGGACAGATAATCCAAAATGAGAATAAATAAGGAAAGAGAAGCTTTAAATGACACAATAGACCAGGTAAACTTAATTGATATTTATAGGATATTCCATCCAAAAACATCAGATTATATTTTCTTCTGAAGTGAACATGGAATATTCTCAAGGATAGATCATATCTTGGGTCAAAAATCAAGCCTCAGTATATTTAAGAAAAGTGAAATCATATCATGCATCTTTTTGGACCACAACGCTCTGAGATTAGAAATCAATTACAGGGGAAAAACGTAAAAAGCACAAACACATGGAAGCTAAACAATACATTACTAAATAACCAAGAGATCACTGAAGAAATCAAAGAAGAAATCAAAAAATAACTAGAGACAAATGACAATGAAAAACGATGATCCAAAACCTATGGGATGCAGCAAAAGGAGTTCTAAGAGGGAAGCAATAAAATCCTACCTCAAGAAAAAAATAAATATAAATATAAATATAAACAATCTAACCTTAAACCTAAAGGAACTTGAGAAAGAAGAACAAGCAAAACCCAAAGTTAGCAGAGGAAAGAAATCAGAAAGATAAGATCAGAAATAAATGAAAAAATAAATGAAGGAAACAATAGCAAAGATCAAAAAAAATAAAAACTGGTTCTCTGAGAAGATAAACAAAATTGATAAACCATTAGCCAGACTCATCAAGAAAAAGAGGGAGAAGACTCAAATCAATAAAATTAGAAATGAAAAAGGAGAAGTTACAACAGACACCAAAGAAATACAAAGGATCTTAAGAGGCTATTCCAAGCAAGTCTGCCAATAAAATGGACAACCTGGAAGAAATGGACAAATTCTTACAAAGATATAACCATCCAACACTGAACTAGGAAGAAATAGATAATATGAACAGATCAATCACAAGTAATGAAATTGAAACTGTGATTAAAACTCTTACAACAAACGAAGTCCAGGGCCAGATGGCTACACAGGTGAATTGTATCAAACATATAGAGAAGGGCAAACACGCATCCTCCTCAAACATTTCCAAAAAATTTCAGAGGATGGAACACTCCCAAACTTATTCTATGAGGCCACCATCACCCTGACACCAAAACCAGACAAAGATACTACAGAAAAAGAAAATTACAGCTCAATATTATTGATCAATATAGCTGCAAAAATCCTCAACAAAATACTAGCAAACAGAGTCCAACAACACATTAAAGGAATCATACACCATGATCAAGTGGGATTTCATGATCAAGTGGTATTTATCCCAGGGATGCAAGGATTCTTCAATATACATAAATCAAGCAATGTTATACAGCATATTAACAAACTGAAGAATAAAAACCATATGATCATCTCAATATATTTAGAAAAAGCTTTAGAGAAAACTCAACACCGATTTATGATAAAAACTCTCCAGAAAATGGGTATAGAAGGAACCTACATCAACATAATAAAGGTCATATACGACAAACACACAGAAAACATCATTCTCAATGGTGAAAAACTGAAAGCATTTCTTCTAAAATCAGGAACAAAACAAGGATGTCCTCTCTCACCACTATTATTCAACATAGTTCTGGAAGTCCTATCCATGGCAATCAGAGAAGAAAAAGAAATACAAGGAATACAAATTAGAAAGAAGAAGTAAAACTGTCACTGTTTGCAGATGTCATGATACTGTACATAGAGAATCCTAAAGATGCCACCAGAAGACTACTAGAGCTAATCAATGAATTTGGTAAAATTGCAGGATACAAAATTAATGCACAGAAATTTATTGCATCTCTATAAACTAATGATGAAAAACCTGAGAGAGAAATTAAAGAAACACTCCCATTTACCATTGAAATAAAAAGAATAAAATACCTAGGAATAAATCTACATAGGGAGACAAAGTCCTGTATGCAGAAAACTATAAGAAACTGAGGAAAGAAATTAAAGACAATACAGTCAGATGGAGAGATATACCATGTTCTTTGACTGGAAGAATCAATAATGTGTAAATGACTATACTACCCAAAGAAATCTACAGATTCAATGCAATACCTTTCAAATTACCAGTGGTATTTTTTACAGAACTAGAACAAAAAATCTTAAAATTTGTATGGAGACACAAAAGACCCCAAATAGCCATAGCAGTTTTGAGGGAAAAAACAGAGCTTCAGGAATCAGACTCCCTGGCTTCAGACTATACTACAAAGTTACAGTAATCAAGACAGTATGGTGCTGGCACAAAAACAGGAATACAGATCAACGGAACAGGATAGAAAGCCTAGAGATAAACCCATGCACCTATGGTCAAATAATCTATGACAAAGGAGGCAAGGATATACAATGGAGTGAAGACAGTCTCTTCAATAAGTGATGCTGGGAAATCTGGATAGCTACATGTAAAATAATAAAATTAGGACACTCCCTAACACCATACATAAAAATAAACTCAAAATGGATTAGAGACCTCAGTGTAAGGCCAGGCACTCTAAAACTCTTAGGAGAAAACATAGGAATAACACTCTTTGACAAAAGTCACAGCAAGATATTCTTTGATCCACCTCCTAGAGTAATGGAAATAAAACCAAAAATAAAGAAATGGGACCTAATGAAACCTAAAAGCTTTCGCAAAGCAAAGGAAACTACAAACAAGACAAAAAGACAACCCTCAGAATGGGAGAAAATATTTGCAAATGAATCAATGGACAAAGGATTAATCTCTAAAATATATAAACAGCTCATGCAGCTCAATATTAAAAAAAAAAATCCAAAAATGGGCCAAAGACCTAAATAGACATTTATCCAAAGAAGTCATACAAATGGCCAAGAAGTACATGGAAAGCTCCTCACATCACAACTTATAGAGAAATACAAATAAAACTAAACTTATTAGAGAAATGCAAATAAAGTTTTATGCAAATAAAAACTAAAATGAGGTATCACCTCACACCAGTTAGAATGGGCATTGTCAGAAAATTTACGAACAGCAAATGCTGGAGTGGGTGTGGACAAAAGGGAACACTCCTGCACTGTTGGTGGGAATGGAAATTGATCCAGTCACCATGGAGAACAGTATGGAGGTTCCTTAAAAAAACTAAAAATAGAATTGCCATGTGGCCCAGCAATCTCACTACTGGGCACATACCCAGAGAAAACCATAATTCAAAAAGACACATGCACCCCAATGTTCGTTGTAGCACTATTTACAATAGCCATATCATAGAAGCAACCTAAATGCCCATCGACAGATGAATATATAAAGAAGATGTGGCACATATATACAATGGAATATTACTCAGCCATAAAAAGAATGAAATTGGGTCATTTGTAGACATGGATGGATCTAGAGACTGTTGTACAGAGTAAAGTAACTCAGAGAGAGATTAACAAATATCGTATATTAACACATATATGTGTAACCTAGAAAAATGTACAGATGAACCAATTTGCAGGGCAGAATTTGAGTCACAGATGTAGAGCACAAATGTATGGACACCAAGGCGGGAAGGTGGCAGGGGTGTTGGTGGTGTGATGAATTGGGAGATTGGGATTGACATATATATACTAATATGCATAAAATGTATAACTAATAAGAACCTGCTGTATAAAAAATAAATAAAATAAAATTCAAAAATTCAGAAAAACAAAAGGAAACATTAAGTAAATACCAGAGTTATAGTTATAGATAAGGTCCCTTAATGGATGCTACAATTAGTAGTTAAAAGTTTGAGGAGAAACAAGTCTTGTATATTCTCAAGTTATCTGCCTCCCGATAATTTTAACTAGAAAGGGAAAATGTGTATTTTATAGTGCAGAAACTCAGACAGGCAAAAGAAATCAAATGATAAAAGTTAACATCACCAAAAGTAATACAATGATTTCATGAATCCCTTGGTAGATGCACTGAGACCACAGTATCATTTCTGTGGTAATTTTGAAAAATATGAATAACTTCAATCTAATTTTAAGAACATGTCACACAAACACTAATTGAGGGACATTCTACAATAATTGGCCAATATTCTTCAAGTGTCAGCAACATGAAAGAAAAGGAATTACTGAGGGAATGTGATATGTTAGAGGTGACAAATAAGAAATAACCTCTAAATGTGATGCGATATCCTCAAACAGAAAAAGAACATTAGTGAAAAAATGGTGAAATTTGAAAAGGAAATAACAGTATGTTAATAGTATTGTACTAATGTTATTTCCTTGTTTGGATACTTTCATATTCATACAGGGTGTTAATATAAGAGGTAGCTGTGTGAGTCATAATAAGCACTGTTTAAACTATTTTTTACAACTTTTCTATAAGTCGAAAATTAGTTTAAAATGAAAAGTGAAAAAAAACTATAATTTCATATATGGATCACATTTTTTTTTTTTAATTGTTAGCCAATACTGGTTTTTAGTTCTTTTTTTTTTTTTTCACATCTTTATTGGAGTATAATTGCTTTACAATGGTGTGTTAGTTTCTACTTTATAACAAATTGAATCAGTTATACATATACATATGTTCCCATATATCTTCCCTCTTGCATCTCCCTCCCTCCCACCCTCCCAATCCCACGATCTAGGTGGTCACAAAGCACCAAGGTGATCTCCCAGCGCTACGAGGCTGCTTCCCACTATCTATTGTACGTTTGGTAGTGTATATATGTCCTTGCCAATATCTCCCTTTGTCACAGCTTACACTTCCCCTTCCCAATATCCTCAAGTCCATTCTCTAGTAGGTCTCTGTCTTTATTCCTTTCTTACCACTAGGTTCTTCATGACATTTTTTTTTTTCTTCAATTCCATATATATGTGGTAGCATACGGTATTTGTCTTTATCTTTCTGACTTACTTCACTCTGTATGACAGACTCTAGGTTCATCCACCTCATTACAAATAGTTCAATTTCATTTCTTTTTATGGCTGAGTAATATTCCATTGTATATATGTGACACATCTTCCTTATCCATTCATCCGATGATGGACACTTAGGCTGTTTTCATCTCATGGCTATTGTAAATAGAGCTGCAATGAGTATTTTGGAACATGAACCTTTTTGAATTATGGTTTCCTCAGGATATATGCCCAGTAGTGGGATTGCTGGCTCATATTGTAGTTCTACTTGTAGTTTTTAAGGAAACTCCATACTGTTCACCATAATGGCTGAACCAATTCACATTCCCAGCAGCAGTACAAGAGTGTTCCCTTTTCTCCGCACCCTTTCCAGCATTAATTGTTTCTAGATTTTTTGATGATGGCCATTCTGACTGGTGTGAGATGATATCTCACTGTAGTTTTGATTTGCATTTCTCTAATGATTAATGATATTGAGCATGCTTTCTTGTGTTTGTTGGCAGTCTGTATATCTTCTTTGGTGAAATATCTATTTAGGTCTTCTGCCCATTTCAGGATTAGGTTGTTTGTTTATTTGTTATTGAGCTGCATGAGCTGCTTGTAAATTTTGGAGATTAATCCTTTGTCAGTTGCCTCATTTTCAAATATTCTCTCCCATTCTGAGGGTCGTCTTCTGGTCTTGTTTATGGTTTCCTTTGCTGTCCAAAAGCTTTGAAGTTACATTAGGTCCCATTTGTTTATTTTTATTTCCATTTCTCTGGGAGGTGGGTCAAAACGGATCTTACTGTGATTTATGTCATAGAGTGTTCTGCCTATGTTTTCCTCTAAGAATTTGATAGTTTCAGGCCTTACTTTTAGGTCTTTAATCTATTTTGAGCTTATTTTTGTGTATGGTGTTAGGAAGTGATCTAATCTCATACTTTTACATGTACCTGTCGAGTTTTCCTAACAACACTTACTGAAGAGGCTGTCCTATCTTCACTGCATATTCCTGCCTCCTTTTACAAAGATAAGGTGACCATATGTACGTTGGTTTACCACAGGGTTTTATATCCTCTTCCATTGAACTATATTTCTGTTTTTGTGCCAGTACCATACTGTCTTGATAACTGTAGCTTTGTAGTATAGTCTGAAGTCAGGGAGGCTGATTCCTACAGCTCTCTTTTCCTTCTCAAGATTGCTTTGGCTATAAGGGGTCTTTTGTGTTTCCATACAAATTGTGAAATTTTTTGTTCTAGTTCTGAAAAAAATGACAGTGATAGTTTGACAGGGATTGCCTTGAATCTGTAGATTGCTTTAGGTAGTAGAGTCATTTTTGCAGTGTTGATTCTTCCAATCCAAGAACATGGTATATCTCTCCATCTATTTGTGTCATGTTTAATTTCTTTCATCAGTGTCTTATAATTTTCTGCATACAGGTCTTACATCTCCTTAGTTAGGTTTATTCCTAGATATTTTATTATTTTTGTTGCAATGGTAAATGGGAGTGTTTTCTTGATTTCACTTTCAAATTTTT
This sequence comes from Phocoena sinus, assembly GCF_008692025.1. NCBI lineage: Eukaryota > Metazoa > Chordata > Mammalia > Artiodactyla > Phocoenidae > Phocoena > Phocoena sinus. Next base: position 36,002,938 of record NC_045776.1, on the reverse strand, counting down.
TTCAACATTAGTGTATAGGAATGCCAGAGATTTCTGTGCATTAATTTTGTATCCTGCTACTTTACCAAATTCATTGATTAGCTCTAGTAGTTTTCTGGTAGAATCTTTAGGATTCTCTATGTATAGTATCATGTCATCTGCAAACAGTAACATCTTTACTTCTTCTTTTCCGATTTGGATTTCTTTTATTTCCATTTCTTCTCTGATTGTTGTGGCTAAAACTTCCAAAACTATGTTGAATAAGAGTGGTGAGATTGGGCAACCTTGTCCTGTTCCTGTTCTTAGTGGAAATGTGTTCAGTTTTTCACCACTGAAGAGAATGCTGGCTGTGGGTTTGTCATATATGGCTTTATTATGTTGAGGAAAGTTCCCTCTATGCTTACTTTCTGGAGGGTTTTTATCATAAATGGGTGTTGAATTTTGTTGATAGCTTTTTCTGCATCTATTGAAATGATCATATATTTTTTCTCCTTTAATTTTTTAATATGGTGTATCACATTGACTGATTTGCATATATTGAAGAATCCTTGCCTTCCTGGAATAAACCCCACTTGGTCATGGTGCATGTTCCTTTTAATGTGCTGTTGGATTCTGCTTGCTAGCATTATGTTGAGGATACTTTCATCTATGTTCATCAGTGATATTTGCCTGTCGTTTTCTTTTTTTGTGACATCCTTGCTTGGTTTTGGTATCAGGGTGATGGTGGCCTCGTAGAATGAGTTTGGGGGTGTTCTTCCCTCTGCTATATTTTGGGAGAGCTTGAGAAGGATAGGTATTAGCTCTTCTCTAAATATTTGATATAATTCACCTGTGAAGCCATCTGGTCCTGGGCTTCTGTTTGTTGGAAAATGTTTAATCACATTTCGATTTCAGTGCTTGTGATTGGTCTGTCCATATTTTCTATTTCTTCCTGATTCAGTCTTGGCAGGTTGTGCATTTCTAAGAATTTGTCCATTTCTTCCAGGTTGTCCATTTTATTGGCATAGAGTTGCTTGTCATAATCTCTCATGATCTTTTGTATTTCTGCAGTGTCAGTTGTTACTTTTCCTTTTTCATTTCTAATTCTATTGATTTGAGTCTTCTCCCTTTTTTTCTCGATGAGTCTGGCTAATGGTTTATCAATTTTGTTTATCTTCTCAAAGAACCAGCTTTTAGTTTTATTGATCTTTGCTACTATTTCCTTCATTTCTTTTTCATTTATTTCTGATCTGATCTTTATGATTTCTTTCCATCTGCTAACTTTGGACTTTTTTGTTCTTTTTTCTCTAATTGCTTTAGGTGCAAGGTTAGGTTGTTTATTCGAGGTGTTTCCTGTTTCTTTTTTTTTTTTTTTTTTTTTTTTTGCGGTATGCGGGCCTCTCACAGTTGTGGCCTCTCCCGTTGCGGAGCACTGGCTCCGGACACGCAGGCTCAGCGGCCATGGCTCACGGGCCCAGCCGCTCCACGGCATGTGGGATCTTCCCAGACCGGGGCATGAACCTGTGTCCCCTGCATCGGCAGGCGGACTCTCAACCACAGCGCCACCAGGGAAGCCCTCCTGTTTCTTAAGGTAAGGTTTTATTGCTATAAACTTCCATCTTAGAACCGTTTTTCTGCATCCCATAGCTTTTGGGTCATCGTGTCTCCATTGTAATTTGTTTCTAGGTATTTTTTGATTTCCTTTTTGATTTCTTCAGTGAGCACTTCGTTATTAAGTAGTTTATTGTTTAGCCTCCATGCGTTTCTATTTTTTACAGATATTTTCCTGTAATTGATATCTAGTCTCATATCTCTGTGGTCGGAAAGGATACTCGATACAATTACAATTTTCTTAAATTTACCAATTTGTGACCCAATATATGATGTATCCTGGAGAATTTTCCATGAGCACCTGAGAAAAAATGTGTATTATATTGTTTTTGGATGGAACGTCTTATAAATATCAAGTTCATCTTGTTTAATGTATCAGTTAAAGCTTGTGTTTCCTTATTTATTTTAATTTTGGATGATCTGTACATTGGTGAAAGTGGGGTGCTAAAGTCCCCTACTATGAGTGTGTTACTGTCGATCTCCCCTTTTATGGCTGTTAGTATTTGCCTTATGTATTCAGGTGCTCCTATGTTGGGTGATAAATATTTACCATTGTTATATCTTCTTCTTGGATCGATCCCATGATCATTATGTAGTGTCCTTCTTTGTCTCTTCTAATATTTATTTTAAAGTCTATTTTGTCTGATATGAGAATTGCTACTCCAGCTTTCTTTTGGTTTCCATTTGCATAGAATATCTTTTTCCATCCCCTTACTTTCAGTCTGTATGTGTCTCTAGGTCTGAAGTCGGTCTCTTTTGGACATGATATATATGGGTCTTGGTTTTGTATCCATTCAGCCAGTCTGTGTCTTTTGCTGGGAGCATTTAATCCATTTACATTTAAGGTAATTATCAATATGTATGTTCCTATTCCCACTTTCTTAATTGTTTTGGGTTTGTTATTGTAGGTCTTTTCCTTGCCTTGTGCTTCTTGCCTGGAGAAGATCTTTTAGCATTTGAAGTAGAGCTGGTTTGGTGGTGCTGAACTCTCTCAGCTTTTGCTTGTCTGTAAAAGTTTTAATTTCTCCATCAAATCTGAATGAGATCCTTGCTGGGTAGAGTAATCTTGGTTGCAGGTTTTTCTCCTTCATCACTTTAAATATGTTCTTCCAGTCCCTTCTGCCTTGCAGAGTATCTACTGAAATATCAGCTGTTAACCTTATGGGGATTCCCTTATGTGTTATTTTTTGTCTTTCCTTTGCTGCTTTTAATATGTTTTCTTTGTATTGAATTTTTGACAGGTTGATTAATATGTGTATTGACATGTTTCTCCTTAAATTTATCCTGTACGGGACTCTCTGTGCTTCCTGGACTTGATTAACTACTTCCTTTCCCATATTAGGGAAGTTTTCAAGTATAATCTCTTCAAATATTATATCAGTTCCTTTCTTTTTCTTTTCTTCTGGAACCCCTATAATTCGAATGTTGGTGCATTTAATGTTGTCCCTGAAGTCTCTGAGACTGTCTTCAGTTCTTTTCATTCTGTTTTCTTTATTCTGCTCTGCAGTAGTTATTTCCACTATTTTATCTTCCAGGTCACTTTCCGTTCTTCTGCCTCAGTTATTCTGCTATTGATCCCATCTAGAGTATTTTGAATTTCATTTATTGTATTGTTCATTTTTGCTTGTTTCATATTTAGTTCTTCTAGGTTCTTGGTAAATGTTTCTTGCATTTTCTCTGTTCTATTTCGAAGATTTTGGATCATCTTTACTAACATTATTCTGAATTCTTTTTCAGGTAGACTGCCTATATTCTCTTCATTTTTTAGGTCTGGTGGGTTTTTATCTTGCTCCTTCAACTGCTGTGTGTTTTTCTGTCTTCTCACTTTGCTTATCTTACTGTGTTTGGGTTCTCCTTTTGCAGGCTGCAGGTTTGTACTTCCCGTTGTTTTTGGTGTCTGTCCCCATTGGCTGAAGTTGGTTCAGTGGGCTGTGTAGGCTTCTTGGTGGAGGGGACTAGTTCCTGTGTTCTGGTGGATGAGGCTGGATCTTGTCTTTCTTGTGGGCATGTCCATGTCTGGTGGTGTGTTTTGGGGTGTTTGTTGATTATTATGATTTTAGGCAGCCTCTCTGCTTATGGGTGGGGTTGTGTTCCTCTCTTGCTAGTTGTTTGGCATAGGGTGTCCAGCACTGTAGTTTGCTGGTCATTGAGTGAAGCTCGGTGCTTGTGTTGAGATGGAGATCTGTAGGAGATTTTTGCCCTTTGATATTATGTGGACCTGTATGGTCTCTTGTGGACCAGTGTCCTGAAGTTGGCTCTCTCACCTCAGAGGCACAGCACTGACTCCTGGCTGGAGCACCAAGAGTCTTTCATCCACATGGCTCAGAGTAAAAGGGAGAAAAATAAGAAAGAAAGAAAGAAAGAAAGAAAGAAAGAAAGAAAGAAAGAAAGAAAGAAAGAAAGAAAGAAAGAAAGAAAGAAAGAAAGGAAGGAAGGAAGGGAGGAAGGAAGGAAGGGAGGAAGAAAAGGGGATAAAATTAAAATGTAAGATAAAATAAAGTTATTAAAATAAAAAATAATTATTAAGATAAAATTTTTTAAAAAGAAAAAAAACAAACATACAAAAAAAAAAAAAAAAAACACGGATGAATAGAACCCTAGGACAAATGGTGAAAGCAAAGCTATACAGACAAAATCTCACACAGAAGCATACACATACACACTCACAAAAAGAGGAAAAGGGGAAAAAATAATCAATCTTGCTGTCAAAGTCCACCTCCTCAATTTGGGATGAATTGTTGTCTCTTCATTTATTCCACAGATGCAGGGTACATCAAGTTGATTGTGGAGCTTTAATCTGCTGCTTCTGAGGCTGCTTGGAGAGATTTTCCTTCTCTTCTTTGCTCGCACAGCTACTGCAGCTCGGCTTTGGTTTTGGCCCCATCTCTGGGTGCAGGTCGCTGGAGAGCATCTGTTCTTGTCTCAGACAAGTCGGCGTTAAAGGAACAGCTGCTTCAGGGACTCTGGCTCACTCAGGCCGGAGGGAGGGAGGGGTGCAGATGCGGGGCGAGCATGCAGCGGCAGAGACCAACATGACGTTACACCAGCCTGAGGCTTGCCGTGCATTCTCCCCGGGAAGTTGTCACTGGATCCTGGAACCCTGGCAGTGGTGGACTGCACAGGCTCCCTGGAAGGGAGGTGTGGAGATTGACCTGTGCTTGCACACAGGCTTCTTGGTGGTGGCGGCAGCAGCCTTAGCATCTCAGGCCTGTCTCTGGGGTCTGCTCTGTTAGCAGCAGCTCTAGCCCGTCTCTGGAGCTCCTTTAAGCAGCACTCTTAATCCCCTCTCCTCGCGCACCAGGAAAAAAAAGGGAAGAAAAAGTCTCTTGCCTCTTCGGCAGGTCCAGACTTTTCCCCGGACTCCCTCCCAGCCAGCCGTGGCACACTAACCCCTTCAGCTGTGTTCACGCTGCCAACTCCAGTCCTCTCCCTGCACTCTGACCAAAGTCTGAGTCTCAGCTCCCATCCCCGCCCACCCCGGCGGCTGAGCATACAAGCCTCTCAGTGGTGAGTGCCGGTTGGCACCGATCCTCTGTGCGGGAATCTCTCTGCTTTTCCCTCCAAACCCCTGTTGTTGCACTCTCCTCCGTGGCTCCAAAGCTTCCCCCCTCCATCACCCACAGTCTCTGCCCATGAAGGGGCTTCCTAGTGTGTGGAAACTTTTCCTTCTTCACAGCTCCCTCCCACTCATGCAGGTCCCATCCTTATTCTTTTGTCTCTGTTTATTCTTTTTTCTTTTGTCCTACCCATGTACGTGGGGAGTTTCTTGCCTTTTCGGAGGTCTGAGGTCTTCTGCCAGTGTTAATTAGGTGTTCTGTAGGAAGTGTTCCACGTGTAGATGTATTTCTGGTGTATCTGTGGGGAGGAAGGTAATCTCCGGGTCTTACTCTTACGCCATCTTCCCGATTTCCTCTGGGTCACATTTTTTGAGTTATCAACTTGCAGTTTTTGTTTTACCTTCTCACTCAGAACATTTTTCGTCTACCTTGTCATTTATAGTGCTTTGATTTAATTACAAAAGTTAAATGCCTATAAAAATCTGAAACATAAATTATATGAATTAGAATGAGAATGTCTTCTACAACTTCCCAGAGCTTCTATATAGAAGGAAAATTGTCTTTGAAGTATTTCTTTATTCTGCTTATGAACCATTCATTCTAGAACATATAAAATATGTCTCCATGGTGTTTTATTATTAACTAAAATATATGATTAGCTTGCTTTACTAGTGCAAACTATTTATGAATCATAAAGGTAGAAAGAAAACATTGATATGTTTAAAATTCCTAGAAGTGTTCCACTTAAATATATAATTATTAAGATTTAATTTAGTCCCACCTGATTCATTTTGGACATATATCCTAAAATAGAAAGCACAATAATAGGTTCTAGTTTTGAAATTTATTTGCTGTTTTATCTTGAATATGTTGTTCAAGTGTGTATTTCTCAATTTACCTGCCAAGAGAATAGGTAAATTCTCACCTGTCTTTTCCCTATAAAATATTATAATTCCACCATGAATGCTTAAAAATATAATTTCAAATAATGGGAAAAATGGATGGAGGACATACTCTTCTGGAGGATCTTTGCCAGTCTCTGTGATCATGTTTCTGGCTAATCCTATGCTTATTTTTTACATTTAAATTTCTCAGTATATTTTCCTAGTTTCCAAGCATAGCAGACTTGTTAAGATAATGGACTCCAGAGCCAGAATGTCTGTTTTCAAGTGAGACTCTGAGATTTTCTGCCTATGTGAACTTGAGCAAGTTGCCTAAGCCCTCTATACCTCAGTTTCCTCACACAAGGATAACAATTATACTTTCCCCATAGTGGATTCATGAGGTTCAAATGAGTCATAGTGGGTAAAGGCTTAGAGCACAGAGTGCCTAGTATCCCATAAGTATTATACAGTGATTCTCAACTAAAATGCATTAATTCTTTCTGGATTTGGTGTAGTTACAGTGGTTCATATACTAATGTAAGGATGTCATGTTATTTTTCCTCTCAGGAAAAATAAATACAGAGAAATCAGAGTGTCTTGAATAAGATTTAATTAAGAGTAAGTTTTATGTTTATTCTCTATGTCTGTGTCTCTATTTCTGCTATGCAAATGGGTTCATCTGTATCTTTCTTCTAGATTACACATATATGTCTTAATGTACAATATTTGTTTTTCTCTTTCTAACTTACTTCACTATGTATGACAGTCTCTAGGTCCATCCACATCTCTACAAATGACTCAATTTCATTTTCCTTTTTATGGCTGAGTAATATTCCATTGTATATATGTACCACATATCTTTTATCCATTCATCTGTCAGTAGACATTTAGGTTGCTTCCATGATCTGGCTATTGTAAATAGTGTTACGATGAACATTGGGGTGCATGTGTCTTTTTGAATTATGTTTTTCTCAGGGTATATGCCCAGTAGTGGTATTGCTGGATCATATGGTAGTTCTATTTTTAGTTTTTTTATGGAATCTCCTCCATACTGTTCTCCATAGTGGCTGTATCAATTTACATTCCCACCAACAGTGCAAGAGGCTTCCTTTTTCTCCACACCTTCTCCAGCATTTATTGTTTGCAGATTTTTGATGATGGACATTCTAACTGGTGTGAGGTGATACCTCATTGTAGTTTTGATTTGCGTTTATGTATAAAATAGATAACTAATGAGAACATGCTCTATAGCACAGGGAACTCTACTCAATGCTCTGTAGTGACCTAAATGGGAAGGAAATCCAAGAAAGTGAGGATATATGTATAGCTGATTCACTTCACTATACAGTAGAAACTAACACAACATTGTAAAGCAACTATACCCCTAATAAAACAAAAAAAAGAGTAAGTTATGATAATTTTCAGAAATTAGTCATGTTTCTAGAAAATTATAGTAAAGGTATAAAATTTATCATGGATTCCCCAAAGAAAAAACTCCATCCCAAGATGAAAAAGTGACATACTTCAGTGAAGATTATGTTTGTGTGTGTGTTTGCTTGCCTGTGTGTATGCATGTGTGTATATACATTTTTTTTTTTTTTTTTATGCACTGATGATCTGGTCACAGACTGTCAGTGGCCATTTGAGAACTGGCAGCTCTTTCCTCCTCTTCATTCTCCATTGTCATTGTTATTGACATTGTTATAATTTATATTCATCTGATTATCAGAGTGTGGAGACTGGCATGTCCAGGAGAACTGGGTTGAGCACAAGAGCTGCTTCTGAAGTGAGATAAGTAAACAACAAACAAAAAGACTTTTAAATTCAGCAGTTCCCCAAAGTGTATGATTCATATATGAGTCATTCTCATGAAGTGGATATAATTCCCATTTACAAAGTCAGAAATGAAAATAAAGTTGTTTATAATTTAGCAGACAGAAGAATGGGATGAAACATAGAGCTCAAGAGGATACTTCTGAAAATGGATTTCTAGCAGAAAATTTTCACCCTTCTAAGCATAGAGATGCAAATTTTGCCTTCCATAAGCTAATCAAGACTTCTTTTTTGGCAAGAAAACAAAGGAAAAACAGCCTAATCCTGAGTAAACCTGCCTTTTTCTTATTTATTGGGTCTCATAGGAAAAGCAGATTGCAATGTTTAACTCTCTAATATATGCAATAGAAGATTTCAGTGATACTGTCAAGCAGACTACTTAGCCATTCAGCTCCTTTCATATTATACATATCACTACACACTGTCGCTTGAGATTACTTTGTGCAAGAAAGCTTTGTTAAGACAGAGTAATTTGATGAATGTCAAATGTATATATAGAAATATAGATATAAGGGATGGGGCCAATCTGATTTCTATTTGACTCCCACACAAATCATATTTCCAACACATTTCAATGAATCACCGTTAGATGCCAGGCTGGCAGACATGACATATTCTGGACATGGTTACGAAGATAGATTTGGAGTATTTCAAACATGGCCCCTTGAAGGGTATGTTTTGGGAAAAAAATTCAGTGAGTACCATACTGTATTATTTCTGCAGTATATTTTACTCAACATTTTTTTTTTTTTTTTTTTTTTTTGCGGTACGTGGGCCTCTCACTGTTGTGGCCTCTCCCGTCGCGGAGCACAGGCTCTGGACGCACAGGCTCAGCGGCCATGGCTCACAGGCCCAGCCGCCCTGCGGCATGTGGGATCCTCCTGGACTGGGGCATGAACCCGTGTCCCCTGCATCGGCAGGCGGACTCTCAACCACTGCGCCACCAGGGAAGCCCTACTCAACATTTTTAAATGAATATTGCATTATATCTAGTGTCTCCATGAAAACATTGCTGTCTTTGTAGACAGGGGCCATCCTTTATGATATATGTTTTCATATTTTTAGGATAGATTTTTAGGTAAGTTCATAGAGAGAAGGTTTCTGCTTCATGAGAGTATTTATTTAGGACTGGGTTGGGAAGCAACCCATAGGAGAGCTCACCTTTAGCTGTGCCCTGTGGGAAAGGGGAAAGGGCTCTTCAAGTATATACTTTGTGCTTTTGTAGCCTGCTTTACATGCAAAGGAGAAAAGGACTTGCAAGTAGCATGACACTCTTGGACTCTTTAGGTTGGCTGAGTTATTGGCCTAGGTCTCAATCTTTAGTTTATATCTCTTTGGATACAAGGTGCCCCATCTCCAATATTGCGGTTATTCCTCTGGAACAGCTGTGAGCAGATGAGGCAGGGTAACTAAGATAATGAGAGAGCTTAAAGAGTCCTCAACTTAAGACTATTTATTGCTACCAATTACCTTTTATGTATGATGCATAAGTTTTGAAAAAATAAATCTTTTTACATAAAATAATTTACATATACCTCTTTGAATAAGTGTTTTTGATATACCTCAATTGAATTTTATCCAAAGAATGCAATATGTTTAACGTTATGATCTAACCTCATCACTCTTCTTACTGATTCTACCTTCTTTTTTTTTATTAGCTTTCTTAACTGATGATATCATCAACTATAAAAGTATGGAAATTCTATCTAGGAACCTGAGTATGAAAGGTGCATTGTAGTACTACAATATGGAATGGACTGTTTGGAAGGACCTTGGCAACCCCTATGTGAAATCCTTTATTTTACAAGTGAGGAAACTGATACAAGAGTGATTTTTACCTCAGTCACATAGTTATTGAAGGAACTGACTAAACTAGGTTTCTACATACTTCTGTTGAATTCACATAGCACATGATTGATTTGAGGGAGAATTTTATAGGTGTATCACCATGAATATAGAATTACACTCTTCCAACCCATACACCTTGTCTCTCTTCAACTCTCAAACCTGGATATTCAGGAAAATCTAAGATCTTTTGGAACCCCTAAAAGGATGTCTATATTATTCACTAAAAAAGGAAAGAGGTAAAATTAGTCATCTTAATTGATCAGTTTATGCATATAGACAGTGTAGAATTTTAAAGACTGGATTCAAGACTAGATTACCTGGTTCACAACACAGTTCCAGCAAGTTGTATAACGTGCTCTTCCTGAGTTTTCTTTTTTTTTTTAATCTTTCTTGGAGTATAATTGCTTTATAATGTTGTGTTAGTTTCTGCTTTATAACAAAGTGAATCAGTTATACATATACATATTTTCCCATATCTCTTCCCTCTTGCATCTCCCTCCTCCCTACCCTCCCTATCCCACCCCTCTAGGTGGCCACAAAGCACTGAGCTGATCTCCCTGTGCTATGTGGCTGCTTCCCACTATCTATTTTACATTTGGTAGTGTATATATGTCCATGCCACTCTCTCACTTTGTCAAAGCTTACCCATATCCCTCCCCATATCCTCAAGTCCATTCTCTAGTAGGTTTGTGTCTTTATTCCTGTCTTAACCCCAGGTTCTTCATAACATATGTTTTTTCTTAAATTCCATATATATGAATTAGCATAAGGTATTTGTCTTTCTCTTTCTGACTTACTTCACTCTGTATGCCAGACTTTAAGTCCATCCACCTCATTACAAATAGCTCAATTTCGTTTCTTTTTATGGTTGAGTAATATTCCATTGTGTATATATATATATATATATATATATATATATATATATATATATGCCACATCTTCTTTATCCATTTATCCGATGATGAACACTTAGGTTGTTTCCACCTCATGGCTACTGTAAATAGAGCTGCAATGAATATTTTGGTACATGACTCTTTTTGAATTATGGTTTTCTCAGGCTATATGCCCAGTAGTGGAATTGCTGGGTCATATGGTAGTTATATTTGCAGATTTTAAAGGAACCCCCATACTGTTCTCCATATTGGCTGTACCAATTCACATTCCCACCAGCAGTACAAGAGTATTACCTTTTCTCCACACCCTCTCCAGAATTTATTGTTTCTAGATTTTTTGAGGATGGCCATTCTAACTGGTGTGAGATGATATCTCATTGTAGTTTTGATTTGCATTTCTCTAATGATTAATGATGTTGAGCATTCTTTCATGTGTTTGTTGGCAGTCTGTACACCTTCTTTGGAGAAATGTATATTTAGATCTTCTGCCCATTTTTGGATTGGGTTGTTTGTTTTTTTATTATTGAGCTGCATGGGCTGCTTATAAATTTTGGAGATTAATCCTTTGTTAGTTGCTTCATTTGCAAATATTTTCTCCTCCCATTCTGAGGGTTGTCTTTTGGTCTTGTTTATGGTTTCCTTTGCTGTGTAAAAGCTTTGAAGTTTCATTAGGTCCCATTTGTTTGTTTTTGTTTTTATTTCCATTTCTCTAGGAGGACGGTCAAAAAGGATCTTACTGTGATTTATGTCATAGAGTGTTCTGCCTATGTTTTCCTCTAAGAGTTTGATAGTTTCTGGCCTTACATTTAGGTCTTTAAACAATTTGAGCTTATTTTTGTGTATGGTATTAGGGAGTGATCTAATCTCATACTTATACATATACCTGTCCAGTTTTCCCAGCGCCACTTATTGAAGAGGCTGTCCTTTCTCCAATGTACATTCCTGCCTCCTTTATCAAAGATAAGGTGACCATATGTGCGTGGGATTATCTCAGGCCTTTCTATCCTGTTCCATTGATCTATATATCTGTTTTTGTGCCAGTACCATACTGTCTTAACTACTGTAGCTTTGTAGTTTTGTTGGAAGTCAGGGAGCCTGATTCCTCCTGCTCTGTTTTTTATTCTCAAGATTGCTTTGGCTATTCGGGGTGTTTTGTGTTTCCATACAAATTTTGAAATTTTTCGTTCTAGTTCTGTGAAAAATGCCAGTGGTAATTTGATAAGGATTGCATTGAATCTGTAGATTGCTTTGGGTAGTAGAGTCATTTTCACAATGTTGATTCTTCCAACCCAAGAACATGGTATATCTCTCCATTTATTTGTATCATCTTTAATTTCTTTCATCAGTGTCTTATAATTTTCTGCATACAGGTCTTTTGTCTCCTTAAGTAGGTTTATTCCTAGATACTTTATTCTTTTTGTTGTAATGGTAAATGGGAGTGTTTTCTTGATTTCACTTTCAGATTTTCATCATCATTGTATAAGAATGCCAGAGATTTCTGTGCATTAATTCTGTAACCCACTACTTCACCAAATTCATTGAATAGCTCTAGTAGTTTTCTGGTAGCATCTTTAGGATTGTCTATGTATAGTATCATGTCAACTTCACACAATGACAGTTTTACTTCTTTTCTGATTTGGATTCCTTTTATTTTCTTTTCTTCTCTGATTGCTGTGGCTAAAACTTCTAAAACTATGTTGAATAAGAGTGGTGAGAGTGGGCAACCTTATCTTGTTCCTGATCTTAGTGGAAATGCTTTCAGTCTTTCACCATTGAGGACGATGCTGGCTGTACGTTTGTCATATATGGCCTTTATGATGTTGAGGAAAGTTCCCTCTATGCCTACTTTCTGGAGGGTTTTTATCATAAATGGGTGTGGAATTTTGTCAATAGCTTTCTCTGCATCTATTGAGATGACCATATGTTTTTTCTCCTTCAATTTCTTTGTATAGTGTATCACATTGATTGATTTGCATATATTGAAGAATCCTTGCCTTCCTGGAATAAACCCCACTTGATCATGATGTATGTTCCTTTTAATGTGCTGTTGGATTCTGTTTGCTAGTATTTTGTTGAGGGTTTTTGCATCTATGTTCATCAGTGATATTGGCCTGTAGTTTTCTTTCTTTCATCGGGGTGATGGTGGCCTCTTAGAATGAGTTTGGGAGTGTTCCTCCCTCTCCTATATTTTGGGAGAGTTTGAGAAGGATAGGTGTTAGCTCTTCTCAAAATTTTTACAGAATTCGCCTGTGAAGGCATCTGGTCCTTGGCTATTGTTTGTTGGAAGATTTTTTTTTTGCACTACGTGGACCCCTCACTGTTGTGGCCTCTCCCATTGAGGAGCACAGGCTCCGGCTGCACAGGCCAGTGGCCATGGCCCACTGGTCCAGCCAACACGTGGCATGTGGGATCTTTCCATACTGGGCCATGAACCCGTGTCCCTTGCATCGGCAGACAGACTTTCAACCACTGCGCCACAAAGCGAGACCCTGTTGGAAGATTTTTAATCACAGTTTCCATTTCAGTGCTTGTGATTTATCTCTTCATATTTTCTATTTCTTCCTGATTCAGTCTTGGCAAGTTGTGCATTTCTAAGAATTAGTCCATTTCTTCCAGGTTGTCCATTTTATTGACATAGAGTTGCTTGTCATAATCTCTCATGATCTTTTATATCTCTGCATTGTCAGTTGTTACTTCTTTTTATTTCTAATTCTATTGATTTGAGTCTTCTCCATTTTTTCTTGATGAGTCTGGCTAATGGTTTATCAATTTTGTTTGTCTTCTCAAAGAACCAGCTTTTAGTTTTATTGATCTTTGCTATTGTTTCCATCGTTTCTTTTTCATTTATCTCTGATCTGATTTTTATGATTTCTTTCCTTCTGCAAACTTTGGGGTATTTATTTTTTTCTTCTTCTTTAATTGTTTTAGGTGTAAGGTTAGGTTGTTTATTCAAGATGTTTCCTGTTTCTTAAGGTAGGATTGTATTGCTGTAAACTTCCCTCTTAGAACTGCTTTTGCTGCATCCCATAGGTTTTGGGTGGTTGCGTCTCCTTTGTCATTTGTTTCTAGGTATTTTTTGATTTCCTCTTTGATTTCTCCAGTTATCACTTCGTTATTAACTAGTGTTTTGTTTAGCCTCCATGTGTTTGTGTTTTTTACAGATCGTTTCCTGAAATTGATGTCTAATCTCATAGCATTGTGGTCAGAAAAGATACTTGATACAATTTCAGTTTTCTTAAATTTACCAAGGCTTGATTTTTGACCCAAAATATGATCTATCCTAGAGAATGTTCCATGAGCACTTGAGAAAAATGTGTATTCTGTTGTTTTTGGATGGAATGTCCTATAAATATCAATTAAGTCCATCTTGTTTAATGTATCATTTAAAGCTTGTGTTTCCTTATTTATTTTCATTTTGGATGATCGATCCTTTGCTGAAAGTCGGGTGTTAAAGTCCCCTAGTATGAATGTGTTACTGTCGATTTCCCCTTTTATGGCTGTTAGTATTTGCCTTATGTATTGTGGTGCACCTATGTTCGGTGCATAAATATTTACCATTGTTATATCTTCTTCTTGGTTTGATCCCTTGATCACTATGTAGTGGCCTTCTTTGCCTCTTATAATAGTCTTTATTTTAATGTCTATATTGTCTGATATGAGAATTGCTACTCCAGCTTTCTTTTGGTTTCCGTTTGCATGGAATATCTTTTTCCATCCCCTCAGTTTCAGTCTGTATGTGTCTCTAGATCTGAAGTGGGTCTCTTGTAAACAGAATATATAGGGGTCTTGTTTTTGTATCCATTCAGCCAGTCTGTGTCTTTTGGTGGGAGCATTTAATCCATTTTCATGTAAGGTAATTATCGATATGTATGTTCCTATTCCCATTTTCTTAATTGTTTTGGATTTGTTATTATAGGTCTTTTCCTTCTCTTTTGTTTCTTACGTAGAAAAGATCCTTTAGAATTTGTTGTAAAGCTGGTTTTTTGGTGCTGAGCTCTCTCAGGTTTTGCTTTTCTGTAAATGTTTTAATTTCTCCATCAAATAGGTATGAAATTCTTGCTGGGTAGAGTAGGCTTGGTTGCAGGTTTTTCTCCTTCATCATTTTCAGTATGTCCTGCCACTCCCTTCTGGCTTGTAGTGTTTCTGCTGAGAGATCAGCTGTTAACCTTATGGGAATTCCCTTATGTGTTATTTGTTGTTTTTCCCTTGCTGCTTTTAATATGCTTTCTTTGTATTTAATTTTTGACAGTTTGATTAATATGTGTCTTGGCGTATTTCTCCTTGTATTTATCCTGTATGGGACTCTCTGTGCTTCCTGGACTTGATTAACTATTTCCTTTCCCATATTAGGGAAGTTTTCAACTATAATCTCTTCAAATATTTTCTCAGTCCCTTTCTTTTTCTCTTCTTCTTCTGGGACCCCTATAATTCGAATGTTGGTGCGTTTAATGTTGTCCCAGAGGTCTCTGAGGCTGTCCTCAGTTCTTTTCATTCTTTTTTCTTTATTCTGCTCTGCAGTAGTTATTTCCACTATTTTATCTTCCAGGTCATTTATCCTTTCTTCTGCCTCAATTATTCTGCAATTAATCCCTTCTAGAGTATTTTTAATTTCATTTATTGTTTTGTTAATCATTGCTTGTTTCATTTTAGTTCTTCTTGGTCCTTGGTAAGTGTTTCTTGCATTTATTCTGTTTTATTTCCAAGATTTTTGATCATCTTTACTCTCATTATTCTGAATTATTTTTCAGGTAGACTGCCTATTTCTTCTTCATTTATTAAGTCTGGTGGGTTTTTATCTTGCTCCTTCATCTGTTGTGTCTTTTTCTGTCCTCTCATTTTGCTTAACTTACTGTTTTTGGGGTCTCCTTTCTGTAGGCTGCAGGTTCGTAGTTCCCATTTTTTTTGGCTTCTGTCCCCAGTGGCTAAATTTGTTTCAGTGGGTTGTGTAGGCTTCCTGGTGGAGGGAACTAGTTCCTGTGTTCTGGTGGATGTGGCTGGATCTTGTTTTTCTGGAGTGCAGGTCCATGTCTGGTGGTGTGTTTTCGGGTGTCTTTGGATATATTATGATTTTAGTCAGCCTCTCTGCTAATGGGTGGGGTTGTGTTCCTCTCTTGCTAGTTGTTTGGCATAGGGTGTTCAGCGCTGTAGCTTGCTTGTTGTTAAGTGAAGCTGGGTGTTGGTGTTGAGATGGAGATCTCTGGGAGACTTTTGCCATTTGATATTATGTGGAGCTGTGAGGTCTCTTGTGAACCAGTGTCCTGAAGTTGGCTCTCTCACCTCAGAGGCACAGCACTGACTCCTGGCTGGAGCACCAAGAGCCTTTCATCCACACGGCTCAGAATAAAAGTGAGAAAATGTAGACAGAAAGAAAAAGAAAGAAAGAAAGAAAAAGAAAGAAAGAAAGAAAAAAGGAAGGAAGGAAGGAAGAAAGAAAGAAAGAAAGAAAGAAAGGATAAAATGAAATAAGGTTAAATAAAATAAAGTTATTAAAATAAAAAATAATTATTAAGACAAAAAATTTTTTACACTAAAAAAAAAAAAAAAAAAGAACCAATATGACCTTCAGACAAATGGTGGAAGAAATGCTATACAGACAAAATCTCACACAGAAGAATCCACATACACACTCACAAAAAGAGGAAAAGGGGAAAAAATAATAAATCTTGCTCTCAACGTCCACATCCTTAATTTAGGATGATTCGTTGTCTATTCAGGTATTCCACAGATTCAGGGTATATCAAGTTGATTGTGGAGATTTAACTTGCTGCTCCCTTTCTCTTCTTTGTTTGCACTGCTCCCAGGTTTCAGCTTTGGATTTGGCCCCGCCTCTGCATATAGGTCCCTGGAAGTCATCTGCTTTTCGCTCAGACAGGACAAGGTTAAAGGAGCCACTGATTTGGGGGCTCTGGCTCACTCAGGCCAGGGGGTGGGAGGGTTATGTAGTGCGGGGTAAGCCTGCGGTGGCAGAGGCCAGTGTTTCATTGCACCAGCCTGAGGCACGCTGTGCATTCTCCTGGGGAAGTTGTCCCTGGATCCCAGGATGCTGGCAGTGGCAGGCTGCACAGGGTCCCCAAAAGGGAGGTGTGGACAGTGACCTGTGCTCACTCACAAGTTTCTTGGTGGTGGCAGCAGCAGCCTTAACATCTCACGCCTGTCTCTGGGGTCTGCGTTGCTAGCCGCAGCTCTCACCAGTCTCTGGATCTCCTTTTAGCAATGCTCTTAATCCCCTCTTCTCACGCACCAGGAAAGAAAGAGGGAAGAAAAAGTTTCTTCCCTCTTTGGCAGGTCCAGACTTTTTCCCGGACTCCCTCCCGGCTAGCCATGGTGCACTAACCCCTTCAAGCTGTGTTCACACTGCCAGACCTCTCCCTGCTCTCCTACTGAAGCTGGAGCCTCAGCTCCCAGCCCTGCCCACCCCGGCAGGTGAGCAGACAAGCCTCTCGGGCTGCTGAGTGCTGGTCGGCACTGATCCTCTGTGAGGAAATCTCTCTGCTTTGCCCTCCACACCCCTGTGGCTGCGCTCTCTTCCGTGGCTCCAAAGTTTCCCCCCTCCGCCACTTGCAGTCTCCGCCCCCAAAAGGGCTTCCTAGTGTTTGGAAACCTTTACTCCTTCATGGCTCCCTCCCACTGGTGCAGGTCCCGTCCCTATTCTTTTGTCTCTGTTTATTCTTTTCTCTTTTGCCCTACCCAGGTACGTGGGGAGTTTCTTTCCTTTGGAGGTCTGAGGTCTTCTGCCAGCGTTCTGTAGGTGTTCTGTAGGAGTTGTTTCACGCGTAGATGTATTTCTGTTGTATCTGTGGAGAGGAAGGTCATCTCCACATCTTATTCTTCCGCCATCTTTCTGAGTTTTCTCATCTGTAAAATTGAAGTCATAATAGCACCTAATTTAGTAGGGCTATTGTGAAGTTTAAATGAATTAATGTAGACATGAACATCTATATAAAGCATGTAAAACAGTACCTGGTCTATAATTAGTGCTATAAAATGTTAACTGTCATTATTACCATCCAGTTGCTTGGAGCTGTAGGAGAAAATTCAGTGAAGTCTTTTGTCATGTAGGTGACTAGATAGAACCAAATTTCTTTGGACTTCTCTCCCATCATGCTTTGCTCTCCACATGTGGCATGTTCTTTTCTTTATTTTTCTTTTTTCCTAGAACAGCTGTTTCTTCTCCTTTTACCTCTTTACCTCATTAACTCTTCCTCATTCTTCATGACACAGTTTGAGTGCACCTCCTCTACCTAATTTGTACAGCTCTCTTAAACTCTTATGCTCATCTTAATGACATTTCTGGATAATTTCATGTACCAAACTATATCAAAATAAGCTGTTTACTTGTCTACCTTCCTCTAACAACTTGCAAGTGCCTCTGTTCAGTGTTATAATTATTTTTATATCCCCACCTACCACAGTGCTCAGCACATATTAGATGCTCAAAAATATATTTTAAACTGAGTTGAACAAGCATGAAGCACATTTCTATTTAGCTTAACATGACGGAGGTTAATGAAGGAAAGGAATATGTTGAAATATGGAAGGAATGACATCTGAGGAGGAATTAAACTGAAGAACCAAGAGAATAAGTGTGTGATTGATTTTGGTCCAGAAGGTCTGAACCAACTCTCAGCTTATATATGTATTGGAAATACAGACCTTACATATCACAGGTCAATATATGCAAAATAGCAATATAACACTAAAGGGATCTTGCATTTAGGTTTTTATTCCAGTTTGAGTTTATTTTTGTGTATGATGCTAAAGTGTATTCTAATTTTATTTACTTTTTTACATGTAGTTGTCCAGTTATCCATCAATATTTATTGAAAAGACTGTCTTTCCTCCATTTTATAGTCTTGCCTCCTTTGTTGCAGATTAATTGACCATAGGTGTGGGTTTATTTCTGGGCTTTCTATCCTGTTTCATTGATCTATATTTCTGTTCTTGTGCCAGTATCATACTGTTTTGATGACTGTAGCTTTGTAGTATAGTCTGAAGTCTGGGAGCCTAATTTATCCAGATCTGTTTTTCTTTCTCAAGCTTTCTTTGGCTATTCAGGGTCTTTTGTGTCTCCAAGACCTAAATGTAAGACTAGATACTATAAAACTCTTAGAGGAAAACATAGGCAGAAAAATCTCTGACATAAATTGCAACAATATATTTTTCAATCCATCTCCTAGAGTGAAAGAAATAAAAACAAAAATGAAACCTAATCAACTCAAACGCCTTTGCACGAAAAAGAAAACCATAAACAAAATGAAAAGACAAGCCACAGAATGGGAGAAAATACTTGTAAACTGTGTGACTGACAAAAGATTAGTCTCCAAAATTTATAAACAGCCCATGTGGCTCAATATCATAAAAACAAACAACTCAATCAAGAAATGGGCAGGAGACCCAAATAGACATTTCTCCAAAGAAGACATACAGATAGCCTGGAGGTACATGAAAAGATGTTCAACATTGCTAATTATTAGAGAAATGCAAATAAAAACTACAATGAGATATCACCTCACACCAGTCAGAATGGCCACCATTAAAAATCTACAAACAATAAATGCTGGAGAGGGTGTGGAGAAAAGGGAACCCTTCTGCACTGTTGGTGGGAATGTAAATTTATACAGCCACTATGGAGAACAGTATGGAGGTTTCTTAAAATAACTAAAAATAGAGCTACCAGCAATCCCACTCCTGGACATGTAACCAGAGAAAAACATGGTTCAAAGGGATACATGCACCACAGTGTTCATTGCAGCACTGTTTACAATAGCCAAGACATGGAAACAACCTAAATGTCTATCAGCAGAGGAATGAATAAAGAAGATGTGGTACAAATATACAATGGAATATTACTCAGCCATTAAAAAAGGATGAAATAATATTATTTGCAGCAACATGGATGGACCTGGAGATTATCGTACTAAATGAAGTCAGACAGAGAAAGACAAATGTATTACATTGCTTATATGCAGAATCTAAGAAAAAAATACAAATAAACTTATTTACAAAACAGAACAGACTCACAGACTTAGGGAACAAAGATACAATTATCAGGCTGGGAAGAGTTGGGGAGAGGGATTGACTGTGAGTTTAGGATTGACATGTACACACTGCTATATTTAAAATAGATAACCAATAAGGATATACTGTATAACACAGGGAACTCTGCTTAATATTCCATAATAACCTAAATGGGAAAATAATTTGAAAAAGAATAGATTCATATATATATATATATATATATATGTAACTGAATCACTTTGCTCTACACCTTAAACTAATGCAACATTGTTAATCAACTATACTCCAATATTAAAACAAAACAAAACAAAACTAAAGGAATCAAGCAATCAATACATAAACATATATACACAATATCACCAAGAATGTGTCCATTTGAGAGAGGTGAAAGTGACCAAATCAATATCTAGAAGTATCTGGTGACACGATATAAAAAGATTTAAGAATATATTTATGGTTGATGTAATGGAATAATTTGATATTTGGTAACTTATAATTACCAAGGGGGAAAGTGGAGGCAGGGGTAAATTAAGAGGCTGGTATTAACATATACACACTATTGAGTATAAAATAAATAACCAACAAGGACTTACTGCATAGCACAGGGAACGATACTCAATATTTTGAGGTACCTTATAAAGGAAAATAATCTGAAAAAGAACGTATATACGTGTATAACTGGATCACTGTGCTGTACACCTAAAACTAACATGATATACTGTAAATGAACTATTCTTCAATAAAAAAATAATAAAAATAAAAGATAATATACTTAACCATTGATGTAATGGATTATAAAAAAATATAATTTCTTCAGGTTTCATAATCGGTATTCATTTATTCATCCACTCCATAAACTTTTATTTGTTGTGCACTAGATGTCAATTGCTGTACTCTGTACTACATATACTAATATCAACATTTGGAAAAGGACTTTGTCAAACACTACTGTCAGGCAAATCAAGGCTAGAAATAAATGGGAAAGAATCTTTTATACCTTGGCAGGATAGCCTGATCCCAAGCCTTTTCTTCCTCTGATCTTCCTGGCTGTCTGTTATAGATATTCTTTTTATAAATGCATAAATGAACATCTGTTTGTGCAATTCCATGGGGAAATAAAAGCATTAATAATTCACATTTCTATCACAGCTCTGCTAATAGCCAGAAATGCTGTAGATAGAAGTTTACATCAACTAGATGTTGGTCAGCTTTCAGAAAAATACGCAAGTATATATACAAATATAACTAATGCACTTTGAATTCAGGGTTCCTGCTTTCCGCAAGGCATGAATCAGTACAGCAGTGGTAGAATTGATGAGTTAGGTTACTTAGAATCTTGAGCATATCTATCATTCATGACCTGCCCTTGAGTCCACACTATCTTTTTAGACTCTTCTTACTTCATGGGTTTATGCCTTTATTAATCCAATGACTTTGTAATATCTTGAAAATGAAATTATTTATTTGGCTTTTCTTGGCTGACCTAGAATGTGTTTGGGCATAGAGTACATATACTTTTTATGGATTGAATAGCCATTAAAAGTACTTCTGTGGTAAGAAATGTAGAGAGATGGAGAGAAAGTGTGTAAAATCCAGAGAGACAGGGCTAAGCACAAAGCCATATGGATGAGGAACATTACTCAAGTGTTCTGGGGCTAAGGGGATGGGGGGTGCATGTAACTTTATCTACAGATCACCTGCTTTACTTCAGTGATTACCAGGGAGCACATTCCCATGGTTTGTTATGGAATCCTCTTCAAGGGCATCCAAGACTGTGCTCTTTGGTCTCTCATTGAAAGTGCCCTCTGTGCCCCAAGACCCTAGTTGGTGCCAATCCATTTTCTTTTTCCATAAGGACAAGTCTAGACTTGCAAATTTTCTGGCAGAATCCTATTAGCACAGGACAAAGGAAACATAACCCCGAACACCTGCAGAAAGCTGGGTAGAAGAAGAAAGGGAAATCTCTAAAATAATGCCTGGGTTTGAACAAGCTGGGGTAGCAGTTCAATATATCTCCTTTGCACAAGCATCTGGTGACCATAAAGGCATAAAGTGATAACAAGGAAATAACATAATATAACTAGATGGAAATATTTGAGCTCTATCACTATTATTGACCTTTTCTGGGCTTCTCTTTCAGGAGGAGGAAACTGCAACAGTAATTTTTAAAAATTAGGGTGATTTTGAAAATATAATCAAATAAAATTTCTAAAATGCCTATATAGTACTTGACACTCAGTAGATGCTCTGAAGTACTTAGTCCTTTCTCTCCTGCATTCCCCATACCATTAGTCATAAAGCACAGTCATCATCAGGAAGGAATATGTCAAGATAAATAACTCAGTACTACCTGGCATGCTGGCTTGATCCTACTAAATTATGTTATATTTGAGCCAGCCACCAAGACAGCTGGGGGTTTCAAGCAGAGGCTGGGATGGGAATGAGAATGAGAAGGATTCAAGGAACAATGACTATGTACTGCAGAGGCATCAGAGATGGAGGGGCAAAATAAAATCCTGGGACAGCCGGTGGATTAGTGTAAGTCATAATCAATCTATAAAATGTAGCTTCGGGCTTCCCTGGTGGCACAGTGGTTGAGAGTCCACCTGCCGATGCAGGGGATACGGGTTCGTGCCCCAGTCCGGGAAGATTCCACATGCCGTAGAGCAGCTGGGCCCGTGAGCTATGGCTGCTGAGCCTGTGCATCTGGAGCCTGTGCTCCGCAACGGGAGAGGCCACAACAGTGAGAGGCCCACGTACCACAAAAAATAAATATATATTTTTAAAAAAATCTCTTTAAAATGTAGCTTCATTCTTGTTTTAATTGCAACCTATAGGTTAAAATCTCATTATTTTGCCTTTCTCTCATCACTTTGTCTTTCTCTCATCTTTATAACTAGGAGAAAGTGGTGGGTGATTGTTAGCTCCTGCAAATGACAGCTACCCCACCCTCCTTTTTACATAACTTCCCTGGGTTGTCATTTAATTTCTTCCTCAGTCAGGAATATTAGACGTTAATGTAGTTTAAGGTTTGAGTCTGTCAAGCTGAGTACACCCTGGACCAACAGATAAGACTTGGAAATGTGTCTCAGTGTCTTCCAACCAGTCACTGCTCCCTGAGTCCCAAGGACACAGCCTCCCTTGTGTGTCCCTCTAAGACAGCACTCCTATTTCCTTGCACATACATTTGAACATAGTGAAAGATGAAAAGGACTCCTGCAGTACTGGTGTGGTTGCAACATATACTAGTCAATTAGGAGTAATTTAGACAATAGCCAGAATTACAGAAATTAATTCCTGAGGCAAGTAGTGGTTCTTTTTTTGTTTGTTTGTTTTGTTTTGTTTTTAACATCTTTATTGGAGTATAATTGCTTTACACTAGTGTGTTAGTTTCTGCTTTATAAAAAAGTGAATCAGTTATACATATACATATGTTCCCATATCTCTTCCCTCTTGCATCTCCCCCCCTCCCCCCCTCCCTATCCCACCCCTCTAGGTGGTCACAAAGCACTGAGCTGATCTCCCTATGGTAAGTGTATGCTTCCCACTAGCTATCTATTTTACATTTGGTAGTGTACATATGTCCATATCACTCTAACACTTTGTCGCAGCTTACCTATCCGTCTCTCCATATCCTCAAGTCCATTCTCTTGTAGGTCTGTGTCTTTATTCCCGTCGTGCCCCTAGGTTCTTCATGACCTTTTTTTTTTTTTTATCTTAGATTCCATATATGTGTTAGCATACGGTATTTGTTTTTCTCTTTCTGATTTACTTCACTCTGTATGACAGAATCTAGGTCCATCCACCTCAAAACAAATAACTCAATTTTGTTTCCTTATATGGCTGAGTAATATCCCATTGTATATATGTGCCATATCTTCTTTATTCACTAATCTGTTGATGGACATTTAGGTTGCTTCCATGTCCTGGCTATTGTAAATAGAGCTGCAATTAACATTTTGGTACATGACTCTTTTTCAATTATAATTTTCTCAGGGCATATGCCCAGTAGTGGGATTGCTGGGTCATATGGTAGTTCTATTTTTAAGGAACCTCCATACGGTTCTCCATAGTGGCTGTATCAATTTACATTCCCACCAACAGTGCAAGAGGGTTCCCTTTTCTCTACACCCTCTCCAGAATTTATTGTTTGCAGATTTTTTCATGGTGATCATTCTGACAGGTGTGAGATGATATCTCATTGTAGTTTTGATTTGCATTTCTCTAATGATTAATGATGTTGAGCATTCCTTCATGTGTTTGTTGGCAATCTGTATATCTTCTTTGGAGAAATGTCTATTTAGGTCTTCTGCCCATTTTTGGATTGGGTTGTGTGGTTTTTTTTGATATTGAGCTGCATGAGCTGCTTGTAAATTTTGGAGATTAATCCTTTGTCAGTTGCTTCATTTGCAAATATTTTCTCCCATTCTGAGGGTTGTCTTTTGGTCTTGTTTATGGTTTCCATTGCTGTGCAAAAGATTTTAAGTTTCATTAGGTCCCTTCTGTTTATTTTTATTTCCATTTCTCTGAAGGTGCGTCAAAAAGGATTTTGCTCTGATTTATGTAATAGAGTGTTCTGCCTATGTTTTCCTCTAAGAATTTGGTAGTGTCTGGCCTAACGTTTAGGTCTTTAATCCATTTAGAGTTTATTTTTGTGTATGGTGTGGGAGTGTTCTAATTTCATACTTTTACATGTACCTGTAAAATTTTCTCAGCACCACTTATTGAAGAGATGGTCTTTTCTCCACTGTATATTCTTGCCTCCTTTATCAAAGATAATGTGACCATATGTGCGTGGGTTTATCTCTGGGCTTTCTATCCTGTTCCATTGATATATATTTCTGTTTTTGTGCCAGTACCATACTGTCTTGATTACTGTATCTTTGTAGTATAGTCTGAAGTCAGGGAACTTGTTTCCATCTGCTCCGTTTTTCATTCTCAAGATTGCTTTGGCTCTTCAGGGTCTTTTGTGTTTCTATACAAATTGTGAAATTGTTTCTTCTAGTTCTGTGAAAAATGTCAGTGGTAGTTTGATAGAGACTGCGTTGAATCTGTAGATTGCTTTGGGTAGTAGAGTCATTTTCACAATGTTGATTATTCCAATCCAGGAATATGGTATATCTCTCCATCTATTTGTATCATCTTTAATTTCTTCAGTGTCTTATGATTTTCTGCATACAGGTCTTTTGTTTCCTTCGGTATGTTTATTCCTATATATTTTATTGTTTCTGTTGGAATAGCAAATGGGAGTGTTTTCTTATCAATTTCAGGTTTTTCATCATTAGTGTATAGGAGTGCCAGAGATTTCTGTTCATTAATTTTGTATCCTGCTACTTAACCAAATTCATTGATTAGCTCTAGTAGTTTTCTGGTAACATCTTTAGGATTCTCTATGTATAGTATCATGTCATCTGAAACAGTGACAGCTTTACTTCTTCTTTTCCAATTTGCATTCCTTTTATTCTCTGATTGCTGTAGCTAAAACTTTCAAAACTATGTTGAATAATAGTGGTGAGGTTGGGCAACCTTTTCTTGTTCCTTATCTTAGTGGAAATGGTTTCAATTTTTCACCATTGAGGATGATGTTGGCTGTGCATTTATCATAAATGGCCTTTATTATGTTGAGGAAAGTTTCCTCTATGCCTATTTTCTGCAGGTTTTATATCATAAATGGATATTGAATATTGTTGAAAGCTTTCTCTGCATCGATAGAGATGATCATATGGTTTTTCTCCTTCAATTTGTTAATGTGGTGGTGTATCACATTGATTGATTTGTGTATATTGAAGAATCCTTGCATCCTTGGGATAAACCCCACTTGATCATGGTGTATGATCCTCTCTATAGGCTGTTGGATTCTGTTTGCTAATATTTTGTTGAGGATTTTTGCATCTATGTTCATCAGTGATATGCTCCTGTAGTTTTCTTTCTCTGTGACATCTTTGTCTGGTTTTTGTATCAGGGTGATTGTGGCCTCGTAGAATGAGTTTGGGAGTGTTCCTCCCTCTGCTATATTTTGGAAGAGTTTGAAAAGGATGGGTGTTAGCTCTTCTCTAAATGTTTGGTATAATTCGCCGGTGAAGTCCTCTGGCCCTGGTATTTTGTTTGTTGGAAGATTTTTAATAATAGTTTCAACTTCAGTGCGTCTGTTTTGTCTGTTTATATTTTCTATTTCTTCCTGGTTCAATCTCAGAACATTGTGCATTTCTAAGAATTTGTCCATTTCTTCCAGGTTGTCCATTTTATTGGCATAGAGTTGCTTGTAGTAATCTCTCATGATCTTTTGCATTTCTGCAGTGCCAGTTGTTACTTCTCCTTTTGTATTTCTAATTCTATTGATTTGAGTCTTCTCCCTTTTTTTCTTGATTAATCTGGCTAATAGTTTATCAATTGTATTTATTTTCTTGAATAACCAATTTTTAGTTGTATTGATCTTTGCTGTTGTTTCCTTCATTTCGTTTTCATTTATTTCTGATTTGATCTCTATGATTTCTTTCCTTCTGTTAACTTTGGGGTTTTTTTCTAATTGCTTTAGGTATAATGTTAGATTGTTTATTTGAGAGGTTTCTTGTTTCTTAAGGTAAGATTTTATTGCTATAAACTTCCCTCTTAGAACTGCTTTTGCTTCATCCCATAGCTTTTGGGTCGTCGTCTTCTCATTGTCCTTTGTTTCTAGGTATTTTTTGGATGTCCTCTTTGATTTCTTCAGTGATCTCTTCGTTATTATGTAGTGGATTGTTTAGCTTCCATGTGTTTGTATTTCCTGCAGATTTTTTCCTGTAATTGATATCTAGCCTCATAGCATTGTGGTTGGACAAGATACATGATACAATTTCAATTTTCTTAAATTTACCGATGCTTGATTTGTGACCCAATATATGATCTATCCTGGAGAATGTTCCATGAGCTCTTGAGAAGAACGTGTATTCTGTTGTCTTTGGATGGACTGTCCCATAAATATCAATTAAGTCCTTCTTATTTAATGTATCATTTAAAGCTTGTGTTTCCTTATTTATTTTCATTTTGGATGATCTGTCCATTGGTGAAAGTGGGGTGTTAAAGTCCCCTAGTATGAATGTGTTACTGTTGATTTTCCCGTTTATGGCTGTTAGTATTTGCCTTATGTACTGAGATGCTCCTATGTTGGGTGCATAAATATTTACAATTGTTATATCTTCTTCTTGGATCATTCCTTTGATCATTATATAGTGTTCTTCTTTGTCTCTTGGAATAGTCTTTATTTTACAGTCTATTTTGTCTGATATGAGTATTGCTACTCCAGCTTTCTTTTGATTTCATTTGCATGGAATATCTTTTTCCATCTCCTCACTTTCAGTCTGTATGTGTCCCTAGGTCTGAAGTGGATCTCTTGTAGACAGCATACATACAGGTCTTGTTTTCCATTCAGCCTATGTCTTTTGGTTGGAGTATTTAATCCATTTACATTTAAGGTAATTATCGATATGTGTGTTCCTATTTACATTTTCTTAATTGTTTTCAGTTTCTTATTGTAGGTGTTTTCCTTCTCTTGTGTTTTCTGCCTAGAGAAGTTCCTTTAGAATTTGTTTTAAAGCTGATTTGGTGGTGCTGAATTTTCTTAGCTTTTTCTTGTCTGAAAATCTTTTAATTTCTCCATCAAATGTGAAAGAGATCCTTGCTGGGTAGAGTAATCTTGGCTGTAGCTTTTTCTCCTTCACCACTTTAAATATGTCCTGTCACTCCCTTCTGGCTTGCAGAGTTTCTGCTTACAGATCATCTGTTAACCTTATGGGGATTCCCTTTTGTTTTATTTTTTTGTGTTTCTCTTGTTGCTTATAATATGTTTTCTTTGTATTTAATTTTTGATGGTTTGATTAATATGTTTCTTGGCATGTTCCTCCTTGGATTTATCCTGTATGGGACTCTCTGTGCTTCCTAGACTTGATTAACTATTTCCTTTCCCATATTAGGGAAGTTTTCAACTATAAACTCTTCAAATATTTTTTCACCCCCTTTCTTTTTCTCTTCTTCTTCTGGGACCCCTATAATTGGAATACTGTTGCATTTAATGTCCCAGAGGTCTCTGAGACTGTCCTCAGTTCTTTTCATTCTTTTTTCTTTATTCTGCTCTGCAATATTTATTTCCACTATTTTATCTTCCCGGTCAGTTATCTGTTCTTTTGCCTCAGTTATTCTGCTATTGAACCGTTCTAGAGAATTTTTAATTTCATTTTTTTGTGTTGTTAGTCATTGTTTGTTTGCTCTTTAGTTCTTCTAGGTCCTTGTTAAACATTTCTTCTATTTTTTTCTATTCTATTTCCAACATTTTAGATCATCTTTACTCTCATTATTCTGAATTCTTTTTCAAGGACACTGTCTATTTCCTCTTCATTTGTTAAGTCTCATCAGTTTTTACCTTGCTCCTTCATCTGCTGTGTGTTTTTCTGTCTTCTCATTTTGCTTAACTTACTGTGTTTGGCGTCTCCTTTTCATAGACTTCAGGTTCGTACTTCCCGTTGTTTTTTTTGTCTGTCTCCAGTGGCTATGGTTGGTTCAGTGGGGTATGTGGGCTTCCTGGTGGAGGGGACAAGTGCCTTTTTTGTTGTGGATAAGTTTGGATATTGTCTTTCTGGTGGGTAGGTCCACGTCTGGTAGTGTGTTTTGGGTTGTCTGTGGCCTTATTATGATTTCAGGCAGGCTCTCTGCTAATGGATGAGGTTGTGTTCCTGTCTTGCTAGTTGTTTGGCATAGTGTGCCCAGCACTGTAGCTTGCTGGTCATTGAGCAAAGCTGGCTGTTGACGTTGAGATGGAGATCTCTGGGAGATTTTCGCCATTTGACATTATGTGGAGCTGGGCGGTCTCTTGTGGACTAGTGTCCTGAAGTTGGCTCTCCCACTTTAGAGGCACAGCATTGACTCCTGGCTGGAGCACCAAGAGCCTTTCATCCACACAGTTCTGAATAAAAAGGAGAAAAAATAGAAAGAAAAAAGAAAGAAAGAAATATGATAAAATAAAGTAAAATATAATAAGATAAATTTATTAAAATAAAAAAAATAATTATTAAGAAAAAGTGTTTAAAAAGTAAAACAAACAAACAAAGAGAAAAACGGATGGATAGTACCCTAGGACAAATGGTAAAAGCAGAGCTATACAGGCAAAATCACATGCAGAAGCATACACATACACACTCACAAAAAGACTAAAAGGGGGAAAAATAATATATCTTTGCTCCCAAAGTCCACCTCCTTAATTTGGGATGATTTGTCATCTATTCAGATATTCCACAGATGGAGGGTACATCAAGTTGATTCCAGAGCTTTAATCCGCTGCTCTTGAGGCTGCTGGGAGAAATTTCCCTTTCTCTTCTTTGTTCTCACAGCTCCCGGGGTTCGGCTTTGGATTTCGACCCGCCTCTGTGTGTTTATCGCCTGAGGGCCTCTGTTCTTCTCTCAGAGTGGACGGGGTTAAAGATGCTGATTTGGGGGCTCTAGCTCACTCAGGCTGTGCAGAGGGAGGGGTACATATGTAGGGTGAGCCTGTGGTGGCAGAGGCCAGTGCGATGTTGTAACAGCCTGAGGGGCACCCTGTGTTCGCCCAGAGAAGTTGTCCCTGGATCATGGGACCCTGGCAGTGATGGGCTGCATAGGCTCTCGGTAGGGGAAGTGTGGAGAGTGACCTGTGCTTGCACACAGGCTTCTTGGTGGCTGCAGCAGCAACCTTAGAATCTCATGCCCATCTCTGGGGTCTGAGCTGATAGCCGCAGCTTGCACCCATCTCTGGAGCTCCTTTAAGTGGCACTCTGAATCCCCTCTCCTCTTGCACGAGGAAACAAATAGGGAAGAAATAGTCTCTTGCCTCTTTGGCAGCCCCAGACGTTTTTCCGGACTCCCTCCAGGCTAGCCGTGGTGCACTAACCCCCTTCAGGCTGTGATCGCACAGCCAACCCCAGTCCTCTCCCTGGGGTCTAACCTCCAAAGCCCGAACCTCAGCTCCCAGTCTCCACCGGCCCCGAGTGTGAGCAGACAAGCCTCTCGGGATGGTGAGTGCTGGTCGGCACCATTCCTCTGTGCAGGAATCTCTCCACTTTGCCCTCCACACCCCTGTGGCTGCACTCCCTTCCGTAGCTCTGAAGCTCCCCCCCTCTGCCACCCGCTGTCCCCCACACACACGAAGGGGCTTCCTAGTGTGTGGAAACCTTTCCTCCTTCACAGCTCCCCCCACTGGTGCAGGTCCCGTCCTTATTCTTTGTCACTGTTTTTTCTTTTACCCTACCCAGGAATGTGGGGAGTTTCTTGCCTTTTTGGAGGTCTGAGGTCTTCTGCCAGTGTTCAGTAGGTGTTCTATAGGAGCAGTTCCACATGTAGATGTATTTCTGATGTATTTGTGGGGATGAAGGTGTTCTTTGCATCTTAATCTTCTGCCACCTTTAAGCTCTCCACAGGTAGTTATTATAATGGTGTTTTACCAGCTCCCTGTACATCCATCCCTTAGCTACATTCATGGGAAATGGGACTGAACACGTTTTATGACAGAAAACCCCAAGAGTCTAAATATTCTTAGTCATTCTGCCATTTCTATCTTCCTTACCTCTTGTAGCCAAATACTCCTAGTACTGCTCTACCTCACACTTTTCTTTATTAGAAGACCATAAGGTAATCAAGGATGCCAAGGAATACCTCATTCAACCCTTCACTTTATAAATGAGTATACAGACCAGAAGGAACTTATAGAACATCAAACACAAGTTGGGAACAAAGCAAGATCTGATTTTATTTTGTAGCAATATTTTTATTTTTCCTTGGGTCTTAGTCTTATTAGCCTAACATAGAAGCTTCTTGTGATCAGTGGCCATCTATTCTCCTTTTGGAGAAGAACCTTAGTATGAAACTGGCTCTGTGGTGTTACATAAGATCATTCAAGGATTCATTTCTCTCCACCACTATCAGACTAGGACAAGTTTATATTTTCACAAATACAAGTCAGCAGTTGCCATATATTGGTTAGAGAGGCCTCCACAACTGCTTTGCCTGGACCTTCTGAGGTTATCAGCATGGCTGGGGATGTCCCAGCTTTGGGAAGAACCCTGCTGCTGGCTGTGTCCTTCAAACACTGGAGATCCAATCTAAAGAAAGTAGGCCTTGGTGCCACAATGCAGAGAAGGGCCTCTCTGGCAACATGGCTCAAACCACATAGATAAGCCCCATTCCAGTTCACACAGACCTGTGAACCACCAGCACATAGAGCTGCTTCAGGTCCCTACTAAGTTTCCCTAGTCTTCATGCATGCCTCTCACGTCACATAAAACTGAAGTTGTTCTCTGCCTGAGCTCACCATTATTTTATCTTCAACTCACCTATCAATCAAAAAGATGTTGTTCATTTATCTTCTGTTTTTTACTTTTTTATTTAATCCATCATATGCCCTGACTCCCTGCCTAGACTAAGAGCTTACTGGTGATAGAAAATATATTATTTATTTTTGTTTTCTTCATCTTACCTCATATGGTATCTTGTACAACAGTTCAATACACACCCATTAGCTAACAATCAGTGACACTGTTTTGCATCTAATTGGAACAGGTGGTGCCTCTGTTAATGTATCTTGGGCTACATGATATTATCTTTGCACAAAAAGAGGGAAGAATTGTTTCTCTCCTAAATACACTGTTCATTTCTGCCTACTGTATCATGAAAGATGAAACAAATAAATTAAATTAATATCTAGTACTTATTAAGCACTTATATTATGTCAGATACTATAATTAGAATTGTATATGCATTACTAACATCAACTTTAAAATGAACAGATTATTCGCACCAGCCTTCACATGTTGATTGTGAGGGTTGAATGAGAGAATATCCTGTGAACAATAAAACTTGAGATATGGACTGTGATGATGATGAGGCAATTTATCGTAATGGTTGGACTTCATTTTGGAATGTTGAAAGACCTATGGGATAAAATACTTAAAGTGTAAGTTTCAATGAGGGAAAATCTACCATAGGAAAAAATCTGGGGTGCCAGGAATAAGGCATAGATTTTGGCCAGACAGGGAAGAATAGAACAAGTAAAGGGTCCCAAAAATATATTTGAAATTGCTGGTAAGTGCTAACCACTTTCTATTTCTGCCTAGAGCCACTCCTGTTCTTTCTCTAAAATAGTGAACAATATGCCTTTGATCTTGTTTATTTTTCTTGATCCAATCATTGTTTTCTTTTCAATCTAGTTCCACTTAGCCTGAGGGCTGCTGATTCAACAGTAGGTCTGAATACTCAAGTTTAAATGATATATATTTTAACTTGTTTTAAAGGAAAGCTTTGTAATTCCTATAAGAAATGAATCATTAATCCTGCGATGACAATATGTGTGAAATCTACCCAGGAGCTCCCAAATGCTCTCCAATTCAGAGGAGTCTAAAGTTCAGCAAACCAAGCTGATGTAGTATTATATTTGCCCTTTAAAAAAGGTCAGAATATTGTTCAATTGATGCCACCATCCATGAACTAAATGAAAGGGGGCTTGAGAAGATTGGATGTGGATAAGAGTTTTACAGAATTCATGAGGCTCCTTAGTCACTGTAAAATAAAACTCCCTAACAAACCTTATTGAGAGTAAATCTTGGGAGTATTTTGGCATTGGATATGGGCAATCAACAGGACAATTTTTATTGAGTTTGGTTGGGCAAATCCATTTTTATTTTTCAAAATTCAGAGTGCAATATGACTCCCCCAAATGTTATTATTTTTAGTTTTTATGAGGAGCCAAGAAATAAATGAGACTTGGGTCAGATTTAAGCCTATGGCAGAGCCAAGGTTAAGAAAACTCAGTATATGGAGATGTGATTTGGCATTAAGACCATTGTATGAATATTTAAATGTTCTAGTTTCCTACTTTTGGTAAGGTTGGAATGTGCTTTACACCCCATAAGTAGTGTTTGGTGAACCTACCCTGAGTTCACTGGTAAATTCATTCACTTAGTTTTTTATTCTATAATATTTTTCTGCATCTTATGTTGCCTTTTTTAAAATAATATTTTTCAACATTTAATGCATTTATATAATTTTTAAATTTCAAATCATAGTATTCATAGTATTCATAATGAGAAATTATAAGACCATTTTGTTTCTAATTTCTACTCCCTGGTCAACAGATTCCTACCCTTTTAGTCTCATTTTTCTTAACTTACATACTTTCAAATAATCTGCTTTTATTGCTATACTTTGCTGGCAATTTTTGCTTTGATGACTGGTTCTCTATGGCTGGAGGAGGTGAGGATTGAGCACTCTTAAGGGTGTTTGTACTCACCCTTTCCTCTACCTCCAAATATGACCATGACACAATCAAAGATCAAATTTATCCTCACTATTTACATTATTCTATAAGAACTGATCATGACTGAGCCATGAATACGTTGTGAAAACATTTTCTTTCTTCTTTGATATTTTGTCATTTCTAGAGGTAGTTATCAGTTCACTGGTAACTTCATCCATAATAGGAAAGATATATCAGCATTTAGCCTGGAATTGATGCACTTCTCTTTCACCCTTATTCCATAAGCCAGAATTCAAGAACATAGACATATCTAACTGCAAGGCTGGAAAGTAGAAGCTAAGAGAGGTCTATAGGAAATAGAGAAAAAGGGACTTGATGAAAACTTTGTAGTATCCTTTTTCCATTTCTCTTTGTTCCTTGTTTTAATTGCTTAGCTGGGTTTGGAAGAGAGAAGAGATACACTGAGATGCTTAATTAACTATGTTCAACTGGAAGTTTCATATTGTATTTCCTTCCTTCCGTCCATCCTTCCTTCCTTTCTCCCTCCCTCTTTCCTTCCTTCCTTCCTCTTATCCTTCATTTCTTCTCCTTTTAACTTTCAAATAACTTCCAGGAAAAAGTTTTATTTTATCCTCTCAATAACATGTTCTGTTAGTAGGAAAATGTTGATTACATTACTGTGCTTATTAACCATGTACTGCACTGTGATTCAAAAAGGTTGAGTAATTTTTCCCCAGTTCACACAGAAAGGAAGTTGAAGTTCATGCAAAAAAAAACTTTGAAGCTTGCCTACCTGATTTTCACCTCTATCCTGCTCTTTTCCAACAGAACATGGCTCACTACGCAATTTTTCTTTTTTTTCTAAATGAAAGCCAGAGAAAAATCAAGAGAGACTGATGTCAAAAATGCAAGTTTTTGAGCATAAATGTCCCTATTATTTTCAGGAAATATTTTGACTAGGTACCATATCTCCTAAATCCTATTTGATTTCTCTCACCATCACCTGGTAGGTGAGTTTCCACATCAGATTCAGAGGAGAAGCTGGCTTCTGTCTTACAACTCTTGCTGTCATCCTCAATAAAGATGGAAAAAGTAAAATTAAAAAAAAAATAAAAAAAGAAAGCTCTCAAGATGGCCCATCAAACACCCGTTAACACAGCAGAAACTGACACCTTCCCTGCTAAGGGAACACATAAGTGAACACATAAGAACACCATTAACTACAGCATTTAAGGAAGTATATAAGATAACAGAAGAAAAGTACATTTGTTGAGCCAGGAACTATGCATTGAGCTTAACTCATTCAACATTCATAACTCTCTGTGTGGGTTTTATGTATTCTTATTTAAGAAATTTAAAAACAAGGATGGAAAAAGTTAAAGAAACCTGGCATCACCTTTTTTAGAGAGGCATTGAGCAAGGCCCAGTGAAGAGGGAGATCAAGAAGAAGTGACAGAGAAAAGAAAAGCCCTGTGCAAAAGACAGCAGGGGGAATAGATCCTTAAGAGAGATATATGTTTAAGGGAGAAATGAAATGTGATTAGTGAGGAAGAGCTGAGCTAATTGTAGCTCTTGGTAAAAACCACGGGTGACTACACTGAAGAGGTGTCTGAAACAAACAGGGTTTGCAATGGAGAAAGCTCTTCTTAATGCATTCAGGTGAGACCTTCTGTTAAAGTCTTGACCTGAGGCTTGGTCTTCACAGTGCTCATATCTCCTGGTAAAGAAGGAAATAAAGTCAATTGTATAGATGTTTGTCTCAGCTTCAACACACAGATATTTCTCAGTACATGGATGCCAGTGTTGCATTAAGAAGAGACCATGGTTCTGATACTGACGAACAAGAATTTCTGCATTTCTTCACCCTCCTCTCATTGAATTTTAATGGAAAAAAAATTTATATCAATAATTTACATTTTTTTCTGATTCCAATTGTGCCTATATTCATGACAAAATTTTCCAAAACTACTCCTTTTATCTGAACTTTCTCGCTCAAATCTTCCCTCCTCCAAACTGAATGTTCTGTTTTTATTAAGAGTGGCTCCTTTAAAAGATGCCTTTTACTTAACGAAACCCACCCAAATAATCTTTATTGTCCTACTTCTTCCCATTTACTTTCCTCTCTGGCACATATTCTACTTGGTGTTCATAACTGCCATTTTCCCTTGCTGTCATTTAACCCACAGTTCATTATTTGCTCTTTTAAATGCATCCATGTTAATTCCCTCAGAATGTCCTCATTGCCAGCTGGCCTCTTCCCTGAAGATTTCCTGTGACCAAATGTCACACCTAAGTGCCTGCATCTTTGGTGATTTCTCCCAACATTTGTTTAGACCCTATCAATCATTATCTCACAATGAACAACAGCTTGGCAAATAGTGAGCAGGCTTCACCCAGTGATTGATGCTTCTGTATGCCTGTCTTTTCTCTTTGTGAGAATCACAAGGGCCCCCTCCCTTTATTTTGAGGGCTCTGGCTGTACCTGCCATGGCTTATGGGAAAACAAGGCTAAACTTCCAATATCAGGGCCTCTCTTCTTTTCCTTTTACTGCATTTCCTTATCGGTTGTGACAATATGCCACAATTAATGATAGCATAAATACCCATGTTTGATACCGCATGCATCACACTTAGGCGTGATGGATTAGCAATCAAGGAAATTAATTCTGCCATTACAAAGTAATGTCTGAACTTTGAAGTTAGGCAATTGTATTGTATAATGTTCAGTTATGAATTCAGCCATAAATATAACATTAGGCAAGCTTATTTAGGAAGAGAATAGTTTCAATATTGTTAGCTTTTCTGTTTCCCAAGAACTGGTTTACAATTCTTTTCCACCAAGCTTTTTAATTTCTGAGGGATATAAGGGTTATCAAATTTCAAGGTCAAAATACATTCAATTATTTTGTGTATTTTTGAATGAGTAAATAGTATTCCTAATGGACTGTTCATGATCACACATTCTTCAAAAACCAGTCCTTTCTGGAATGAGTAATTTAGTTTTGACAAAAGACATCAGGCTTATTATAACATACTTCTCTTGGCTTGAGAAGCCCTAGAATAAGAAAAGGCAACCTTGTTGCCTACATTTCCCCCAGTATTTCACCTTTGAGGCTGTTTTATACACTTTGACACCAAAAATGCAGCTTTGGAGCTCACTTCCACTTGCCTCACAGACTGGGTTCTCATGCCTAGTCTAGAGCTCATGTTCAATTGGAACCAATCTACACCAGCTGTGAGGTTGCTGGGCTGCCAAGTCACACCAAGTAAAATACAAACAATGCTTAAATACTGTAAAATATGGTAAAGAATCAAGACATAAAAGTCTTCTACTAAGTGCAGTAATGCATTTCATAGGGAGATAAATTTATGTTAAACCTCAGTTTACACTGACAAAATTAGGCTTTTATAGCCATTGTGGGCATGGACTCAACCAACAGGGAAGAAACTATTAGCCTCACTGTTTATCACAGCTAAAGCCATTCTTCATGGGGCCAATGAGGTAAACAGCCATTTTACAGCTGCCAACTGATCTGGTTTATAGATGTGAATCTCCAGAGAGAATAGGAAAAAGGGGAGATCAGAGAGAGTGTTGACTTTTACTCTTTCCCACATTATCCACAAAAGGGACTTGATCTACTGATTTTTTTTTTTTAGCATTTTCTCATTACTATAAGGCACAACAATTCTAATGAAAATACCAAATGAGCAGAATTCTATGAAATCTGATAAATATCTCCCTCACTAATTCCTCCCTTATTTTAGAATTAATGTAGAAATATTCTGAATGAGGGGTAGGAAAGCAAAACCACATCATTAAAAATGTACTTGATCAGTATATTCAGTATCTAAGTTCTCAGAATAATGTCTGAAAAATTTCAGAGAATAATTTCCAAAAGTTTGAGACACCAGTGATTTCATTTCATCATGTTGGTTTTATTTATTAATTGTGAGATATTATTTATTCTTAAGATGGTTTCCTTGAAATCTATACATGGTGATACAATTTTAAATCCATTACTAAATGTGTCAGAAATACTGCATTTCTTTAAAAGCATTCTGATAATCATACTTAACAATTTAAACTGTCATTTTACCCAAGTAGTTTAAGTAAATGAGTTGCCATCTTGTTTACATTTTTGTTATTTACACAGTTTCATCCCACTCATTTAAATACATATTTATTGGCAATTTCTATATGCCAGTAGCTCTGCTGGTTTCTAGGAGCTAAGGACAATAACAATTAGAAATTGTTATTTTTACCATGGCTAGTGTATCACAAAATGAATCCATGGATGCCATTGTCATGCTCACAATGGTTATCACCATGAGAGATCATGCTTATCATCAACATTTGATACATAAGTAAACTGTAGTCAGGGGCCAAGTACATTTGTAGCAAATCCAAGCCTAGAATCCAGGATACTCTACATTCTGCCCAGTGTAGAACCCAGGATCCTCTATATTCTGCCCAGTGTACTTTCCAATTAAGCTGCCACATTTCCACTTTTGACATTTGCTTTAAGAACCTTAAATTGAATGGGTGCCCTACATACATGAGCCATTTAAAATATATCAGCAATAGGGAACTCCCTGGTTGTCCAGTGGTTAGGACTTGGTGCTTTCACTGCCAAGGGCCCAGGTTCAATCCCTGGTCAGGGAACTGAGATCCTGCAAGCTGTGCAGTGCAGCAAATAAATATATCTATACCTGTATCTATATCTATATCATCTATATCTATATATATCAGTGACAAAGGAAGACCTACAGCATATGTCAAAAATTGAAGAGAACTTTTCCATAAACGAAATGTAAGCCTCAATAGGATCTTTTTAGCTACTGTTCCCCTGACCCTGTTCCTGTGAATTGATATTTTAAAAATACTTAAAATGATGTTTCAAAGGGAAGTAACCAAGTGTTCCATTTCTTTAAGACACAGCTATCCCAGAAATTAGACATACACATTGTACTAAGGTGGGTGCCTTATTTTTGTGTTCACTCATTCTTGACTACTTGAAGTGCCACTGTAAATGGAAAACCTATCGTTAAATAAATAAGATTTTAAGGCAAAAGTAAGGTAAATAATTGAAAAAATTTATGTAAGTCTTGTTTCCTGTACGCTCAGTCATGTGACCATGATTATACTGTCATGTTCTTCACAGTTATTTGATCAAGATGGGGATGAAGAGGGAAGGAGCATGTTTCACTGCATTTACAAAATGCAGTTTTTATTCCCCAGAGTGATGACAGCATGATTTATGTCCAGGGAGTCAGGTGAACTTCTAGGTGTTAGTTTCACATAATGATATATTTTCTTAAAAGTACACGTGGAATCCCTCTACACTAAAGAAGTGTATTGTCCAGACCATATAAGAAAATAATCTCATTATGCTATTACCAACATTACAACATTATTTATATTTCTAAAAACATATTCTTATAAATTAGTTTATTTTGAGTTATAATAAATATAAGTAGGGTTAGTGTGTATATATTTTATACATACGCATAAGAGAAGATATTTAAATTCTTCATTATACCTAGCCTCGTTTCTCAAAAACCAAATTTAAGATTAATGTAAATATAGAGTTAACAGTTTAAAAAACACAAAAAAAGACGTTGTTTATATTAAGAGCTATTACTGACAGGTAGAATTAGACATCCGTGAAGCAGAAAGTTTGTTGATTATTCACTGTGCCATGACAGGTGGGGAAGAGAAGAATTTTAAAAGTCAACTTAGGATGAATCAAGATCATAGTAAGACAAAAATGACTAATGGGGAACTTTAAATTCCCTGCAAATCTCTCCCTTTCCCTGTGCACAAACAATCTGCTCAATTCACCTCCCTGTACAAGGGCTGCTCCATATGGTCCCTGCTTCCCCTTCATAAACTGTCTTCAGACTGTAAACCTACTATTTATTTTTCTTTCTTTCTTCATGCCTTCTTCTTTCAACTTGTCTTTCTTCTGCTCCTCAAAACAAGTTATCCAATAGCAGCCCTGGTATCTTTTTAGATGGTTGGTGTTCAATCCCCTTTGACTAGTTTCTAAGATCTTCAAAGAGATGCTTGACCAGCATGAAAAAAACTTCCAGCAGGTCACAAGAGAAGGTGAAAGTCATATGACAGAGCAGAACTTCCTTTCCTCACCAGGTAACATAACATTGAAAAAAAAAAATTAACTCACCCTACTCCTAATTATATTATTGTTGGGTGGTTAAGAGTATAGGTTCCAGAATCACACTTCTTGCATTCATATATGGATTTTTCCAATTAGTAACCACATGGCAGCAAACAAATTATTTAAATTCTGTGCCTTGATTTTTCTAGATGTGAAATTCAGGGGCCAGTAGTACCAACTATATAGAGTCATTATAGAATTCAATTCCTCAACATATAAAAAAGTACATAGAACAATGCCTGACATAGAGTATAATGTTTACTGATATTAATGTACAAAATAAGTTATTGCATTCTCAAACCATACTAATGATGGGTACTACATTTCTTGCATGTGATCAAAAGCTAGGACGTGTTTGAGAAAGCATTTGGACTCAGACTGATTCCAGAAATTGCCATTTTTTCATGATGATTTTAATCATTTGAAGGCAATGCTTCACTCTATGTGGAGGTGGTCTAAAGTTATACCTAACAAAATGAGGTTATTTTGAAACTATTCTCATGACCAAAATATATACAAGGTTTTCAGAGGCAGGTACAATCATGCCAGTGTCCTTCCAGTCACATTCTGCAGAGAACCACCTTTGTTAACATGTACCCTATGTTTTTTCTAAAGTGTAGCTATACGACATTTGTACAACCAGTTTCCTAACTGTGATACCCATCACTGATGGATTTTAAATACAGATGTGCAGAAATTACTGTTGCAGTAATCCTGTCTCATGAGAATATAAAACCATTTCTGGAAATAAAGAGGAAAAATTCCTCTGACAACACAAATTAATCATCATAAAAAAACCCACTATAGAGAACTTCAAGATGGCAGAGAAGTAAGACATGGAGAACACCTTCCTCCCAACAAATACATCAGAAATACAACTACATGTCGAACAATGCATACAGAACACCTAGAGAGTGCTGTCAGAGCCTCAGACTTCCCAAGAGCTGTGTGACTGACAGGATTTTGGTGCTCCAGCCTGGTGTCAGGCCTGTGTCTCTGAGGTGGGAGAGCCGAGTTCAGGACATAGGTCAACCAGAGATCTCTTGGTGTAATATCGAACAGCGAAAGATCTCCCAGAGATCTCTATCTCAATGCTAAGACCCAGCTCCACTCAACGACCAATAAGCTACAGTGCTGGACACCCTATGTCAAACAACTAGCAAGAAGGGAACAGAAACCAACCCATTAGAAGGCTGCCTAAAATCATAATAAGGTCACAGACACCAAAAGCAAAACCACAAGATGCGGTCCTGCCTGCCAAAAAGACAAGATCCAGCCTCATCTACCAGAACACAGGCATGAGTCCCTTCCACGAGGAAGGCCACACAACCCACTGAACTAAACTTAGCCACTGGGGGCAGACACCAAAAACAAGGGAAAAAATGAACCTGCAGCCTGTGAAAAGGAATCCCCAAACAAAGTAAGTTAAGCAAAATAAGAAGACAGAGAAACACACAGAAGAAGAAGGAGTAAGGTAAAAATGGACCAGACCAAAAAATGAAAGGAAATAGGCAGTCAACCTGAAAAAGAATGCAGAGAAATGATAGTAAAGATGACCCAAAATCTTGGAAATAGAATAGAGAAAATGCAAGAAACGTTTAACAAGGACATAGAAGAGCTAAAGATGAAACAAGCAAGGATGAACAACACAATAAATGAAATTAAAAATACTCTTGAAGGGATGAATAGCAGGATAACTGAAGCAGAAGAATAGATAAGTGACCTGGAAGATAAAATAGAGGAAATAACTACTGCAGAGCAGAATAAAGAAAAAAGAATGAAAAAAACTGAGGACAGTCTCGGAGACCTCTGGGACAACATTAAACACAGCAAAATTCAAATTATAGGGGTCCCATAAGAAGAAGAGAAAAAGAAAGGGACTGAGAAAATATTTTAAGAGTTTATCGTTGAAAACTTCCCAAATATGGGAAAGGAAATAATTAATCAAGTCCAGGAAGCACAGAGGGTCCCATACAGGATAAATCCAAGGAGAAACACACCAAGACGCATATTAATCAAACTGTCAAAAATTCAATACAAAGAAAACATATCAAAAGCAGCAAGGGAAAAACAACAAATAACACACAAGGGAATCCCCATAAGGTTAACAGCTGATCTTTCAGCAGAAACTCTGCAAGCCAGAAGAGAGTGTCAGGACATATTTAACGTGATGAAGGGAAAAAAACTACAAAAAGTTTACTCTACCCAGCAGGATATCATTCAAATTTAGTGGAGAAATTAAAAGCTTTAAAGACATGCAAAAGCTAAGAGAATTCAGCATCACCAAACCAGCTTTACAACAAGGCTAAAGGAACTTCTCTAGGCAGGAAACACAAAAGAAGGAAAAGACCTACAATAACAAACCCAAAACAATTAAGAAAATGGTAATAGGAGCATACATATTGATTATTACCTTAAATGTAAATGGATTATATGCTCCAACCAAAAGACATAGACTGGGAAAATGGATACAAAAACAAGACCTGTACATATGTTGTCTAGAAGACACCCACTTCAGACCTAGGGACACATACAGCATGGAAAAAGTAATTCCATGCAAATGGAAATCAAAAGAAAGCTGGAGTAGCAATTCTCATATCAGACAAAATAGACTATAAAATAGACTATTACAAGAGGCAAAGGAGGATGCTACATAATGATCAAGGGATCAATCCAAGAACAAGATATAACAATTGTAAATATTTATGCACCCAACATAGGAGCACCTTAATATATAAGGCAAATGTTAACAGCCATAAAAGGGGAAATCAACAGTAAGAAAATCATAGTATGGGACTTTAACCCCTCACTTGCACCAATGGACACATCATCCAAAATGAAAATAAATAAGGAAACACAAGTTTAAATGATACATTAAAGAAGATGGACTTAATTGATATTTATAGGACATTCCATCCAAAAAAAAAAACAGAATACAATTTCTCTCAAGTGCTCATGGAACATTCTCCAGGATAGATCACATCTTGGGTCACAACTCCAGACTTGGTAAATTTAAGAAAATAGAAATTGTTTCAAGTACCATTTCTAATCTCAATGCTCTGAGACTAGATAACAATTACAGAAAAAAAATGGTAAAAATTACAAACACATGGAACTAAAAAATACACTACTTAATAACACAGAGAATACTGAAGATATCAAAGAGGAAATCAAAAAATACCTATAAAATAATGACAATGAAAACACGATGACCAAAACCGATGAGATGCTGCAAAAGCAATTCTAAGAGGGAAGTTTATAGCAATACAATCCTACTTCAAGAAACACAAAACATCTCAAATACCTAAAGCAATTAAAGAAAGAAGAACAACACAAAAAAAACCCTCAAAGCTAGCAGAAGGAAAGACATCATAAAGACCAGATCAGTAATAAGTGAAAAAGAAATGAAGGAAACAATAGCAAAGATCAATAAAACCAAAACCTGGTTGTTTGAGAAGATAAACAAAATTGATAAACCATTAGCCAGACTCATCAAGAAAAAAAGGGAGAAGACTCAAATCAATAGAATTAGAAGTGAAAAAGGAGAAGTAACAACTGACACTGCAGAAATACAGAGGATCATGAGAGATTACCACAAGCAATGATATGACAATAAAATGGACAACCTGAGAGAAATGGACAAATTCTTAGAAAAGCAAAACATTCCAAGACTCAACCAGGAAGAAATAGAAAATAAAAACAGACGAATCACAAGCACTGAAATTGAGACTATGATTAAAAATATTCCAAAAAACAAAAGGCCGGGAGCAGATAGTTTCACATGTGAATTCTATCAAACATTTAGAGAAGAAATAACACCTATCCTTCTCAAACTCTTCCAAAACATAGCAGAGGGAGGAACACTCCCAAACTAATTCTAGGATGCCACCATCACTCTGAAACCAAAACCAGAAAAAGATGTCACAAATAAAGAAAATTACAGGCCGATATCACTGATGAACATAAATGCAAAAATCCACAACAAAATACTAGCAAACAGAATCCAACAGCACATTAAAAGAATCATACACCATGATCAAGTGGGGTTTTATCCCAGGAATGCAAGGATTCTTCAATATACGCAAATCAATAGATGTGTTAAACCATATTAACAAAATGTAGGAGAAAAAACATATGATCATCTCAACAGATGCAGAAAAATCTTTCAACAAAATTCAACACCCATTTATGATAAAAACCCACCAGAAAGTAGGCATAGAGGGAGCTTACCTCAACGTAATTAAGGTCATATGTAACAAACCACAGCCAACATCATTTTCAATGGTTAAAAAATGAAACCATTTCCACTAAGATCAAGAAGAAGACAAGGTGGTCCACTCTCACCAGAATTATTCAACAGTTTTTGAAGTTTTAGCCACAGCAATCAGAGAACAAAAAGAAATAAAAGGAATCCAAATCAGAAAAGAAGAAGTAAAGCTGTCACTGTTTGCATATGCCATGATGCTGTACATAGAGAATCCTAAAGATGCTACCAG
Source organism: Phocoena sinus (assembly GCF_008692025.1). Classification (NCBI taxonomy): domain Eukaryota; kingdom Metazoa; phylum Chordata; class Mammalia; order Artiodactyla; family Phocoenidae; genus Phocoena; species Phocoena sinus. Next base: position 35,959,409 of record NC_045776.1, on the reverse strand, counting down.
AAAACTACTAGAGCTAATCAATGAATTTGGTAAAGTAGCAGGATAAAATATTAATGCACAGAAATCTCTTGCATTCCTATACACTAATGATGAAACATCTGAAAGAGAAATTAAGGAAACACTTCCATTTACCATTGCAACAAAAATAATAAAATACCTAGGAATAGCTCTATCTAAGGAGATAAAAGACCGGTATACAGAAAACTATAAGACACTGATGAAAGAAATTAAAGATAATACATCAGATGGAGAAATATTAGCACGTTTTTGGATTGGAAGAATCAATATTGTGTAAGACTATACTACACAAAGCAATCTACAGATTCAATGCAATCCCCATCAAACTACCAATGGCATTTTCATAGATTTCGAACAAAAAATTTCACAATTTGTATGGAAACACAAAAGACACCAAATAGCCAAAGCAATCTTGACAAAGAAAAATGGAGCTGGAGGAATCAAGCTCCTGGATTTCAGAATATACTGCATAGCTACAGTAATGAAGACAGCATGGTACTGGTACAAAAACAGAAATATAGATTAATGGAACAGGATAGAAAGTCCAGAGATAAACTCACGTGCATATGGTCACTTTATTTTTGCTAAAGAGGGCAAGAATATACAATCAAGAAAACACAGCCACTAAAATAAGTGGTGCTGGGAAAATTGGAGAGATACATGCAGAAGAGTGAAATTAGAACACTCCCATACACAAAAGTCAACTCAAAATGGATTAAAGACCTAAATATAAAGCTACACACTAAAAACTCTTAGAGGAAAGCAGAGGCAGAACACTCTATGACATAAATCACAGCAAGATCCTTTTTGACCCACCACCTAGAGTAATGGAAATAAAAATAAACAAATGGGGCCTAATGAAACTTTAAAAAGTTTTTGCACAGCAAAGGAAACCATAAACAAGATGAAAAGACAACACTCAGAATGGGAGGAAATATTTGCAAATGAAGTAACTGACAAAAGATTAACCTCCAAGATTTACAAGCAGCTCATGCAACTGAATATCTAGAAAACAAAGAACCCAATCCAAAAATGGGCAGAAGACATAGACATTTCTCTAAAGAAGATATACAGTTTGCCAACAAACACATGAAAGAATGCTCAACATCATTAATCATTACAGAAATGCAAATTAAACTACAATGAGATATAACCTCACACAGTTTAGAATGGCCATCATCAAAAAATATACAAACAATACATGCTGGGGAGGGTGTGGGAAAAAGGGAACCCTCTTGCAATTTTGGTAGGAATGTAAATTGATACAGCCACTATGGAGAACAGTATGGAGGTTCCTTATAAAAAACTAAAAATAGAACTACCATACCACCCAGCAATCCCACTACTGGGCATATACCCTGAGAAAACCATAATTCAAAAGAGTCATGTACCAAATTGTTCATTGCAGCTCTATTTACAATAGCCAGGAGCTGGAAGCAGCCCAAGTGTCCATCATTGGATAAATGGATAAAGAAGATGTGGCACATATACACAATGGAATATTACTCAGCTATAAAAAGAAATGAAATTGAGTTATTTTTTGGGAGGTGAATGGACCTAGAGTCTGTCATAAAGAGTGAAGTTAAGCCAGAAAGAGAAAAACAAATTCCGTATGCTAACACATATATATGGAATCCAACAACAAACATACAAAAAGGTCATGAAGAACCTAGAGGCAGGACTGGAATAAAGACACAGATGGAGGAAACTTGCACAGGTCTCTTAGATAGCCTTATCCACCAGAGGGCAGACAGCAGAAGCAGGAAGAACTACAATCCCTCAGACTGTGGAACAAAAATGACATTCACAGAACGATAGACAAGATGGAAAGGCAGAGGGCATGTATCAGATGAAGGAACAAGATAAAAACTCAAGAAAAACAACTGAAAGAAGTGGAAATAGGCAACCTTCCAGCAAAATAATACAGAATAATGATAGTGAGGATGATCCAGGACCTCAGAAAATGAATGGAGACAAAGATCGAGAAGATGCAAGAAATGTTTAACAAAGACCTAGAAGTTTTAAAGAACAAACAAACAGAGATGAACAATACAATAACTGAAATGAAAACTACACTAGAAGGAATCAATAGCAGAATAACTGAGGCAGAAGAATGTATAAATGACCTGGAAGACAGAATGGTGGAATTCACTGCTGTGGATCAGAATAAAGAAAAAAAAAAAGAAAGAAATGAAGACAGCCTAAGAGACTTCTGTGACAACAAAAACTCAACAACATTCGTGTTATAGATGTCCCAGAAGGAGAAGAGAGAAAGGAACTGAGAAAATATTTGAAGAGATTATAGTCAAAAACGTCCCTAACATGGGAAAGGAAATTACCACCCAAATCCAGGAAGCACAGAGAGTCCCATACAGGATAAACTCAAGGAGAAACATGCCCAGACACATAGTAATCAAATAGGCAAAAATTAAAGAGAAATTCAAAATATTGAAAGCAGCAAGGGAAAACTGGCAAATAAAATACAAGGGAACTCCCATATGGTTAACAGCTGATTTCTCAGCAGAAACTCTACAAGACAGAAGAGAGTGGCATGATATAATTAAAGTGATGAAATGGAAGAAACTACAACCAAGATTACGCTACCTGGCAAGGATCTTATTCATATTTGACAGAGAAATCAAAAGCTTTACAGACAAGCAAAAACTAAGAGAATTCAGCACCACCAAACCAGATCTACAACAAATGGTAAAGGAACTTCTCTAAGTGGGACACACATGAGAAGAAAATGACCTACATAAACAAACCTAAAGCAATTAAGAAAATGGTCATAGGAACATACATATTGATAATTACCTTAAATGTAAATGGATTAAATGCTCCAATCAAGAAACACAGGCTTGATGAATGGATACAAAAACAAGACCCATATATATGCTGTCTACAAGAGACACACTTCAGACCTAGGAACACATAGAGACTGAAAGTGAGAGGATGGAAAAAGATATTCTATGCAAATGGAAATCAAAAGAAAGCTGGAGTAGCAATTCTCATATCAGATAGAACAGACTTTAAAATAAAGAATGTTACAGGAGACAAGGAATGACACTACACAATGATCAAGGGATCAATCCAAGAATATATTACAATTATAAATATATATGCACCCAACAAGGAGTACCACAATACATAAGGCAACTGCTAACAGCTATAAAAGAGGAAATCGACAGTAACAAAAAAATAATGGGGGACTTTAACACCTCACAATAATGAACAGTTCATCCAAACAGAAAATTAATAAGGAAACACAAGTTTTAAATGACCCAATAGACCAGACAGATTTAATTGATATTTATAGGACATTCCATCCAAAAACAGCAGATTACACTTTCTTCTCAAGTGTTCACAGAACATTCTCCATGATAGATCACACCTTGGGCCACAAATCAAGTGTCAGTAAATTTAAGAAATTTGAAATCATATCCAGCATCTTTTTGTCCACAACAGTATGAGATTAGAAATCAATTACAGGAAAAAAACCTTGAAGAGTACAAACACATGGAAGCTAAACAATACGTTACTAAATAACCAAGAAATCACTGAAGAAATCAAAGAGGAAATTAAAAAATACCTATAGACAAATGACAATGAAAACACGCTGATCCAAAACCTATGGGATGCAGCAAAAACAATACTAAGAGGGAAATGTATAGCTATACAAGCCTAACTCAAGAAAAAATAAAAATCTCAAATAAACAATCTAACCTTACAACTAAAGGAACAAGAGAAAAAAGAACAAACAAAACCCAAAGTTTTCAGAAGGAAAGAAATCATAAAGATCAGAGCAGAAATAAATGAAATAGAAACAAAGAAAACAATAGCAAAGATCAATAAAACTAAAAGCTGGTTCTCTGAGAAGATAAAAAAAATTGATAACACTTTAGCCAGACTCATCAAGAAAAAAGGGAGAGGACTCAAATCAATAAAATTAGAAATTGAAAAGGAGAAGTTACAGCAGACACCACAGACATACAAAGAGGCTACTACAAGCAGACATCCTAAGAGACTGCTACAAGCAACTGTATGCCAATAAAATGGACAACCTGGAAGAAATGGACAAATTCTTAGAAAGGTATAAGCTTCCAAGATGGAACCAGGGAGAAATAGAAAATATGAACAGACTAATCACAAGTAATGAAATTGAAGCTGTGATTAAATATCTTCCAACAAAAAGAAGTCCTGGAGCAGATGGCTTCAAAAAATTGCAGAGGAAGGAACACACCCAAACTCAATTTTATGAGGCCACCATCACCCTGATACCAAAACCAGACAAAGATACTACAAAAAAAGAAAATTACAGATCAATATCACTCATGAATATAGATGCAAATATCCTCAACAAAATACTACAAAACAGAGTCCAACAACACATTAAAAGGATCATACACCATGATCAATTGGGATTTATCTCAGGGATGCAAGGATTCTTCAATATAGGCAAGTCAATCAATGTGATACACCCTATTAACAAATTGAAGAATAAAAAACATATGATCATCTAAATGGATGCAGAAAAATATTTTGACATAACTCAACATCGATTTATGATAGAAAATCTCCAGAAAGTAGGCATAGAGGGAACCTACCTCAACATAATAAAGGCCATATACAACAAACCCACAGCAAACATCATTCTTAATAGTGAAAAACTGAAAACTTTTCTTCTAAGATCAGGAAGAGATCCAAGGATGTCCACTCTCATCACTATTATTAAACATAGTTTTGGAAGTCCTAACCACGGCAATTAGAGAAGGAAAAGAAATGCAAATTGATAAAGAAGAATTAAAGCTATCACTGTTTGCAGATGACATGATACTATACATAGAGAATCTTAAAGATGCCACCAGAAAAGTACTAGAGCTATTCAATGAATTTGGTAAAGTTTCAGGATACAAAAGTAATGCACAGAAATCTCTTGTAATCCTATACACTAATGATGAAAAATCTGAAAGAGAAATTAAGGAAACACTCCCATTTACCATTGCAACAGAAAGAGTAAAATACCTAGGAATAAACCTACCTAAGGAGACAAAAGACCTGTAGGCAGAAAATTATGACACTGATGAACGAAGTTAAAGATGACACCAACAGGTGGAGAGACATACCATGTTCTTGGAATAGAAGAATCAATATTGTGAAAAAGACTATACTACCCAAAGCAATCTACAGATTCAATGAAATCCGTATGAAGTTACCAATGGCATTTTTTACAGAACTAGTACAAAAATCTTAAAATTTGTATGGAGACACAAAAGACTGAATAGCCAAAGCAGTCTTGAGGGGAAAAAACGGAGCTGGAGGAATCAGCCTCCCTGACTTCAGACTATACTACAAAGCTACAGTAATCAAGACAATATGGTACTGGCACAAAACCAGAAACATAGATCAATGGAACAAGATAGAAAGCCCAGAGATTAAACCCATGCACTTATCATCAACTAATCTATGACAAAGGAGGCAAGGATATATTGGAGAAAAGACAGCCTCTTCAATAAGTGATGCCAGGAAAACTGGACAGCTACATGCAAAAGAATGAATTTAGAACACTCCCTAACACCATACACAAAAATAAATGCAAAATAGATTAGGGGCCTAAACGTAAGGCCAGACACTATAAAACTCTTAGGGGAAAACATAGGAAGAACACTCTTTGACATAAATCACAGTAGGATCGTTTTTGATCCACCTCATAGAGTAATGGAAATAAAAACAAAAATAAACAAATGGGACCTAATGAAACTTAAAAGCTTTTGCATAGCATAGGAAAGCATAAACAAGACAAAAAAGACAACCCTCAGAATGGTAGAAAATATTTGCAAACAAATCAACGGACAAAGGATTAATCTCCAAAATATATAAATAGCTCATGCAGCTCAATTTTAAGAAGACAAACAACCCAATCCCAAAATGGGCAGAAGAGCTAAATAGACATTTCTCCAAAGAAGACATACAGATAGCCAAGAAGCACATGAAAAGCTGCTCAATATCACTAATTATTAGGGAATTGCAAACCAAAACTACAATGAGGTATCACCTCACACCAGTTAGAATGGGCATCATCAGAAAATCTACAACCACAAATGCTGGAGAAGGTGTGGAGAAAAGGAAACCTCTGACACTGTTGTTGGGAATGTAAATTGATACAGTCACTATGGAGAACAGTATGGAGGTTCCTTAAAAAACTAAAAATAGAATTACCGTATGATCCAGCAATCCCACTACTGTGCATATACCCAGAGAAAACCATAATTCAAAAAGACACATGCACCCCAGTGTTCATTTCAGCACTATTTACAATAGCCAGGTCATGGAAGCAACCTAAATGCCCATCAACAGATGAATGGATAGAGATGTGGTACATATATAGAATGGAAAATTACTCAGCCATAGAAAAGAACGAAATTGGGTCATTTGTTGAGATGTGGATGGATCTAGAGACTATCATTCAGAGTGAAGTAAGTCAGAAAGAGAAAAACAAGTATCGTATATAAACGCATATATGTGGAACCTAGAAAAATGGTAAAGATGAACCAGTTTGCAGGAAGAAATTGAGACACAGATGTAGAGAACAAACATATAGACACCAAGGGGGGAAAACCGTGGGGGAGTGGGGGTGGTGGTGTGATGAATTGGGTGATTGGGATTGACTAATTGATGACTAATAAGAACCTGCTGTATAAAAAAAATAAATAAAATTAAATTAAAAAATCATATTAGACAGAAAAAAATACACAGATGTAGAGAGTGGACTTGAGGACACTAGGAGGGGGAAGGGTAAGCTGGGATGAAGTGAGAGAGTGGCATGGCCTTATATATAATACCAAATGTAAAATAGCTAGTTGGAAGCAGCCATATAGTACAGGTATATCAGCTCGGTGCTTTGTGACCACATAGAGGGGTTAGATAGGGTGGGAGGAAAATGAAAGAGGGAGAAGATATGGGTATATATGTATATGTATAGCTAATTCACTTTTTTATAAAGCAGAAACTAACACACCATTGTAAAACAATTATCCTCCTATAAAGTTGGTTAAAAAAAAAACAAGGGGCTTCCCTGGTGGCGCAGTGGTTGAGAGTCTGCCTGCCGATGCAGGGGACACGGGCTTGTGCCCCGGTCTGGGAAGATCCCACATGCCGTGGAGCGACTAGGCCCATGAGCCATGGCCACTGAGCCTGCGCGTCCGGAGCCTGTGCCCCGCAACGGGAGAGGCCACAACAGTGAGAGGCCCATGTACGGCAAAACAAACAAACAAACAAACACTGTAAAATGCAGGTACTTGGGCTCTCCTTTCAACACCTAAAAACTTTGATTTAACAAAGCACAGTTGATTATCTGCTTATTCATAACAGAGCATATTTTAAGTTTCAAATCAGAGAAGAGAGAGGTTTTGCTTGAATCAGCAGACTGAAATTTGCAAGTAAATATAGTTAGTAACTACAAATTTACACAAAAAATCAGACCAAAGATAAAGTGTGTATTTACAGTTAGCAGGAAAATAATCATAGTGGTAACTGCGATGGATTTATCAAGCAGTGGTTAAGCGATATTTAGCATTCTCTGGGATCAGACACGTTAGGAATAACTCCATCATACTCTGTTGAAATAAGTTTGTTTTTGACTTGTGAAACTAGATTCTGGTTATCTGGAAAATACCTGTCCCCTTAAAATTTCGGATAAATTAAATGATAATTTAATATGTTCTGTGTAGTGCACAGCTGTTCTGTGTTGATCATAAAGCATATACATTTTCTTGTTAACTGAATACTCATTCAAATAGAGATTGAAATTTCACAGAGAAGTTATTCACAAGAAACATTGGGCATTCTTGATAATATGCATCATAATTAGTTTTATAGCTATTACATTTAATGTTCAGAGTAGAGATGGGACATACCAGAAATCTGGAGGCCAGCAGATATTGTATCCACCACAGAAAATAACTTCTCATATTGTATTCCATCCTTCTGCTTCCTTAGCTCATAATTTGGTTCTGATTGACAGAGAAAAAAACATCTCAGAAGATTCAGATGTTCAAATCTTATTAGCACTCAAAAGTTTGGATGTGTCTTCAAATCTCCTGGACCTGAAAATGTTGGCTGGAAGTGCCAGGAAAAACACTGTTTGTTCACAGTGTTTCTGGCAGTTCGACTCCTGCTCCTGGCTGGAAGTTCAAGTGCAGAGATGCATGAAATTGAACAATGATAATAATAAAAACTTTTCTGAAACTGTTTTGAAGCTGCAAATGTGGGATTTTAGGTCTATCTAACCTGGGGAAATGGCTCAGGTACAATTTTATAGTCAAATGGGTTCACCTTCTTTTCTTCTTTCTCATTTGGTTCCCATCACATGATAATTTTACCGCTGTATTAAGGATTCAAACTTCAGCACTGCTGAACTGATACCTGCTAATTATTTGGAGTCTGATTAGTTCATTTGTTGGCTAGCAAGACCCTTTTGTTCTGTCCTTTTTTTGTGAGCAAAAGGAATTTCAACTCAATGAATCTTGCTCTTTGCGCACATGTGTGCTTGAATATTCTGTGAGGGAAGCAGTGAAAGTTATTGGAAGGACAATGAATTTGGAAGATTATCTCTACATGTCATTACTTCTAGACCTTCTCCCTTATCTTAGTAGTGGGGAACACAATGTTAGAATCTATATCCAAGCACTCCCTGGGGCTATTGTCTTTTCTAGAGAAAATCTCTACATAAAAAGGGTGGTTATATCAGTAGTAAAATTTTTGGGTGAATCTTAAAATTCTGTCTCCAACACAGGGGCCTGCAAAAGGAAAACTAATATAACCTTATTTGTCCCCTGTTCAGTTTGGTTCCCTTCCTTCTTAAGAGCTCTAAGCTTTATTTCTAGGATGTAAAAAGAAAGTCCTCTTGGATAGAATAGTAAAGGTGAATGAATGAGTTTTAAAAATCATAATCTTACAAAAGAGATGTTTATGGTACCTTAAAGTAATCAGATTTTAAACATTACCTATCTGTTACTCTTTTCAGCAAGGTAGGGGACCCTCCTCTGAAGCAAATCTTACTATGCTAACATCATTGAGAGATTCCCTAGAGAGATTTTGATATAAGCCCTCCCAATTATGCTTGATACATGGTTTAAAATGTCACAGATGGGAAATGATGAACAAAGAATACATTTATTCATTTAAATATCTCTGATTTCAGGAAGAAATTACTAAATTTCTAACGTCATTTTCTAAAGTAAAGCATGTATGGTCGGGATCCATATAACTTCATTTTTTTTGAAGCTGCAAAATATTGAAGACCTTTTAATAATTGCACATGGCATTTTGTGTGGTTGTATAAATGCTCTGTTCATTTTTCCTTCCAGGCATATTCATTTAGTCAGGGATTATTTTTATATAGATGGATTATGGTAATTAGAAGTTTCCAAAGGAGTTTGCATTCACAATAAATACTGATGATTTTAGCCTACTGAGAAGTTGTTTATAGCATTTTGTTTTCCTAGCTCAAGTCCATAAGTCTAACTTTAGAAGCAGCAGGGCTGATAAACCACAAAAGAACTATTTTATGGGTGACCCAGTAACTCGAATTGTTAGAAAAAAGAAAAAGTAAAGAATTAAAAGAAATGACCACTACTGACTAGTTCATATGGTGTGTGGTGTTTACCTTCATCTGTGTGATAATTGGACCAGGGGATGACAAATCCATAGCAATACAAGGCTTTCCTTACAAGACAGTTAATGCACCATCAATCAACTAGTAGGAGTAGTTTCTGTGTTGCAGTCTAAGTATGTTTTCATTCAGCTCATTTGCACTTCAAAGCTGAAGTCGATAATTCAGGCCCAAGTAGGTGCAATTTGGGCTATTTCCCTTTTGTAGCATATGAAAACAAGCTGAGAAAATCTCTAAATTCATTTGCACAGGGCATTACTGGCCAGAGTTGGCAAAGCAGAGAAGCTGCTCGTTTCTTATAGGTGAGTATTATTGCTATGAATAAATCCTTTGAGAGCTCGGGGCCCCAAGTAAACATGGTTTGCTCTCTATTGGTGATTATTGATTTTATTACGTAAAACATAAGGATACTCTTTGTTTTACAACAGGTCTTAGAATCCTATCTTTAGCAAAACACTTGTGGGCTGAATTAACAAGCCCGGCCCATCATCTTCATGGATTAAGAAATGTTTATTGAATAGGAGGAAGGAAAACACAATGGGAAAGGTGAGCTCTGTGTAGGTCGGAGACAAAGTGGCTAGATTATTAGCAGGAAGTAAAAGCAGCAGCAAAGTGGTGGGGAAAGGCAATTACAGCCCTCTTTGCTCAAATAGCATTTAATGAAAACTCTCAGTGACCATTGTAGTACTGTGTAATACCTACGGAATGTTGTGTCTCTGGTATTACTTTGTTCTCTGTTACTCTATTCAATTCCAGATTCTACTAAAATATGCTAAGCACCTGCTTTGTGCATGAGACCTCATATCCCACATTTTGCAGGGCAGTCCTGCAAAGTTGGTCCAACCATTGCATTGTCTCCACACAGCTGCTATAATCAACAAAGTCAATGACTATCCACTGTGTTAGATGATTTCACAAGCCTTATTTTTCTGAGCCACTTATGAAGTTCTGTGAGAGAGGATCACATTTAAAGCAACTGGCCAATCCCCTGAGTTAAGGTTTTTTGTTTGTTTGAATTATTTTTAAACCAACACTTGCTGAGTGCTTTCTTTGTGCCCAGAACTGTACAAAACACTTTGCATGCATGATATGACCTCATTTAATCATCACAATATCCTTGTGGAGTGTGCACTAACACTGTGCACATTTTACAGATGAAAAGTTAACGAGAGAGAGATTAGGTGATTTGCCCAAAGTTAAGTCATTTGTCAGGTTTTCCTGGCTGTGAAAAGATCTTAACCCAGATTTCCTGATTCCAATTATGGACCTTTTCCTTTATATTATGCATACTGCCTTTCATGCCAGTGACACAGGCCAATACAATTGTAATATTTGGGATATATACAAATGTCTTCTTTGCAGAGACTATGAGCATTTTCAAAAGGGATAACTCAACTTGTGAGGATACCTTCCTGGTTTCTCACATTCTTCCTATCTTGGCCTTCCTCCATTTAGCCCATCTTTCTGTCTACTCATTCTCCAATACCCATCTCTGTTTAAATCAAATAATTTGCTAATGTCTCCTTGAATACTCCATGCTCAGCTAAAGCTCCATGTGTTTCTTTTCCCAGAATTCCACTCCCTTTACCTTCTCATCACTGAATACCAAGACTGAGACTTCCTGGTGACCCATCGCCCCTCCCCCGCATCACTTTGCTCCTAAATAAGCTTCCTTTTCTCAGTTTCATGCAAATTCACAGTTAATTCTATTCTGTGTGTTATTGTCTACTTTTAGTCACCTTGAAACATTTTCAATAAATCTTTTCCAAATCTCAAACCTATATCTGTAACAACCTTATTCACACTAAGGAGGGAATGATTATTTATAATCTTTAGTGAGTGCTAGACTTCTGCCTTACACTATGTTAGAGACTTCTCAAAAATTGCCATGGAACTAATCTGTAAAGTATGAATTATTGTGACCATTTTACAGGACAAAAAAATGGAGGCTTTGAGAGATGAGCAAATTGTCTAAGACAATGTTTGTGGCACAACCAGGACCCATAAGTCATTGTCCCCAAACACAAACACAGTGTAATGTGTTTATCTCACATTACACTGACTGTGTTCCCTCAGACATTTTTTTTTTAATTCAGCCCCTCACTAGTTCACGTAACAACTTTTAAAGATATTCTAGTAAAAAAAAAAAAAAAAAAAAAAAAAAAAGAGTCTAGAAAGGTCTAGTGTGAGTCTCCAGAGATAATATCAAGCACACTGGCCTGATTCAGGTGGGCATGTAACATTTCTTTGGATCTCTCTAATCATAGCTTCAAGGGTAGAAATAAGCACATCAGGGCAAAGTGGGCTCCCAGGTACTCCTTGCTGTTTGGGAAACCTTACTCCTCCAAAGGATTTTGAGCATTAATTTTGCCCTGTGCTGCTGTAAGAATAAGATATTTTTAAGCAGAATTTTCCACAATGACTCTTTTCAAATATGCATGCTTTCCTTTGTTTCAAAATTAGTGCCGTCATCTAATGAAGAGAAATAGGTTAAATTAATCAAAGTAAAATTTTAGACTGGGCATCAAAAAAAAAAAAATCCTGCTAATAGTGAGATCCATTAGACATTATTAACAGCCCCATTGATTGAGTCATTTAAAAGAAGACTGAGATCCCCCAAGATGATTCTGAGAAGACCCCAGGCCAAGGGAGAGGAGCAGATGGAGCCCACAGGCCCTCCAGTCTCGAATGTGGGTGATTTTTTCTGAATTCCCTCATTTTGCCTTATTGTCAACAAATCCTGCCATCATTTCGCTCAAATCTTTGCAGCATTTTTCCAGAGCTGTTAACAGAAATCATTTCTCAGAGACTGGGAATGAATGTCATTTTGTCATTTTCTTGGGGGATTAGAAGGGAAGAGCAGGCGGTCTCTGCTTCCTGAGGCTTTCATGATGAAAAAATAAGAAAAGAGTGAGGCCTGCCAGCTCATGGTGTACGAGATACAACTTCCCTTGGCAGTGCTATGCAGAAATAGTAACTGGAAACTCCTCAGCCAGCCTCTCTCCTTATTAACTAGAAGGAAGGACAATTTGAGACCATATCAACACCCCCAAATTTACTAGCACTAATGAGCTGCATGAACTTAATCATTGCATTATATCTGAAGAGTAAGAGGAACTTTAATGATCATCAAGTATAATCTGCTTCTTAATTCAAGAACTCCTTTTAATTACAGAATTCCTGTGAGATGGCCATTGGAAGCTCATTATTTCATTGAATTTTCCATCCGTGGTTAGTTGTTTCATTTGCTAAGAAAGTCACCCTTTTATTGATCTAGGACATTCATTTATTAGTATTTGCTTTCTCCTTTGGAATAATAATAATAATGTATTATGAAACAGTAATAATGATGATCAGTAGCAGAATTTTTTCTTATGTATTAGGCATGTAATACAATTTTGTATGTGTTTATGTTTTTATTTATAATCAGACAAAATCTTATGTTATAGGCATTATTATTTGCCCCTATTCTACACAAGGGTGAATTGAGACTTATAATGCTAGACTGACCTTGTTGAGGGTCACATAACTAATAAATGGAGATTTAGAATTTGTGCTCGATTCTGTTTGATTGCAGAACTCAAACTCTTTTGTGCTCTGGACACACACACACAAATCTTCTTGCTCCTCATTTTACACATTCAAAATACACTGTTCAATTCTTTTTTTTTTTTTTTTTTTTTTTTTTGCGGTACACGGGCCTCTCACTGCTGTGGCCTCTCCCGTTGCGGAGCACAGGCTCCGGACGCGCAGGCCCAGCGGCCACGGCTCACGGGTGCAGCCGCTCCGCGACATGTGGGATCCTCCCGGACCGGGGCACGAACCCGCGTCCCCTGCATCGGCAGGCGGACTCTCAACCACTGCGCCACCAGGGAAGCCCCTCAATTCTTTTTTTTTTTTTTTTTTTTTTTCTGGGTTGCATATCCCAGCTTCTCTAAGCATTCCTTAATTGATATGACTTTCAGTCACCACATGATCATAGTTGATTTTATTTTAGAAGTTTCCAGCTTTCTTTCATAATGTATGGAACCTTGAATTGGAAATAATATTGAAAGTGTGGTTTAAGTGCAACACTTAGAAATTCCATCACCACCCTTCATCACTTTTCCAAATCAAGTTTCTGCATCTGCAAAAGTTATTAATAGCAAAGATGATAATTGAATTAAAAGAACATCAAAGTACAAAGCTGTAGGAGATTAAAAAATACTTACAATTGAGAAGATTTTATTTGCAGATCATAAATTCTTTTTATTTACTTGAAACATCACCATTTTCTCTGTAAAACTGAGCCTACACTTACTTTATATGATTTCCTATTCTGTTTGAGGACATGGAGCTACAGCTCCCTCCATCTACTGAAATTTGGGGTGAATGTGTACTCAACTCAGCTGCCCCAGGTGCAACCACGCAGCAGGGGCTCCATTCTTACGGATTCAAGAGCCCCACTGTAAACTTCTGGCAGAGGTGATATGCTAAGAATAACTCAGCCTTTCAGATTAGTCCGAAAGAGAAATGAAAACTAAGTGTGACTGTCTTTGGGTGACCAAAAGAATCAAAAAGCATGAGATGCATAAGCATTATTCCCACAGCCATAGCGGGGTTCTGGACCACCACAGAAGTCACTGGCTGCTGAAGCCTCTGCCTGGAACTCTCAAGAAAGCTCTGATGCTGATGTGGAAATTCTTCAAAGACTGAACAAGGTCTTTGAGAAAGCTCCAGGGGTAGGTAGGGGAACTATGCTAGTATGCTTTCAAGGAACTCATATACATTCCAAGTAAGTAGTAAGACCAGTGCCAAAGGAAGCAGATAGACCTCTTTAAAAGAGGAAAATTGCAGTAAATGTGGTAGTTACAGTAATAAAATGATTTAATGTGTACTGGAATAATATCAGTCAAACAAGGAGATAAGGAGAAAGGGGGCCTTTGGAGTTAGGGTATTACTATAATTTTCCACATCCTTTTCCATGTGACATAATCATGTCCATGGCACTAAGGGTCTTCAAGAAAGTGTCTGGGGCGAGGCACCTATTACAATGAAAATTAGACACTAATGTTGGAGGTTCTGGGCTATGATGTTGGTTATTAAGTAGCACTGTGGTTGGAGGCACTTTTTTATGATTAGGTTAATATGTGTATGTAAATCTAAAAAAAAAAAACAATAGTGCAGAATGCATTAAACTAACCACTCTCCCTTGCTCCTCCTTTCCCCTCTCCAATTACCTAGTCCCTGTTCTTGTTACTTTCTAAAATTTTGCATCTTGTAGAGGTGACATCTATAGCTCTGAGGTGTTGAAATGACTTTGTTTGTTTGTTTGTTTGACTTAGGAAATTTAGGCATTATTGTTCCTATCTATTGAAGATGAAGATTTAGCTCACTTATATGACCCCAACTCCTCCTCCTCCACTTAACCTGTAGCTAATATTTCAGTTTTTCAATTGACTAAATCTTTAATATTGTTTCATCAGCACATACACTAAAATTGGTGTTACAGAGATTGGCATGGGGCAAGGATGATGCGAATTTGTGAAACATTCATATTTTTATGAAATATTATTCAGCCTTAAAAAATAAAGGAATTCTAACACATGCTACAACATGAAATATCTTTCAAAACCTAGTGCTGAGTGAAATAAGCCAGACACAAGGAAAAATATTGTATGATTCTCCTTATATGAGCTACCTAGAGCAGTCAACCACGTAGAATGGTGGTTATCAGGGGCTGGGAGAGGGGGCAGTAAGGAGTTGTTGTTTAATGGTTATAGAGTTTTAGTTTGGGAACATGAAAAGTTCTGGAGATGAATGGTTGTGATGGTTACAGCAATGCGACTGAATTGTACACTTAAATTTATTAAATTGGTGAATTGTGTTAAGTATATATTATACTAAAATAGAAATATAGGGATTCCCTAGTGACACAGTGGTTGAGAGTCCGCCTGACGATGCAGGGGACACGGGTTCTTGCCCCGGTCCGGGAAAATATCATATGCCGCGGAGCGGCTGGGCCCGTGAGCCATGGCCGCTGAGCCTGCACGTCCGGTGCCTGTGCTTTGCAATGGGAGAGCCCACAACAGTGAGCGGCCCATGTACCTCAAAAAAAAGAAAAAAAAGAAAAAAAGAAAAAAAAAAGAAATATATATCCTCATTATTTAACTTCTCTTATCGTTTGACTTCTTCCACATAAAACTAACGTTTCTGCACATCTTCTCAGATTTTATCCTCATTATACAAGAGTAACTCCATGTACAAACTTTTTCATAAAGATATGTACAAGTAATTGTTGCAGATATTGGTGGTGTTTACAAATTTATTTTCCTCTTTTTGCCTTCTATGCACCTGGGATTATTAGATTCAGACCCCTTGTGGCTAATAAGCCAAGTGACCAACTTCATTTACCAATGAACTGAGCAGCAAGGAAGTGAGCCATTCTCAGACCTGGGCAGTTAGCCACAGAGACCTTGGTTCTTTGCCACCACAACTGGTAAAATTTGAGATGGCTGTTTTTTTCTTTTTATGTTTCCTGAGATTATATTTAGGAGTAGGTATTTTTTCATCCATCATTTTGTGTAATCAGAGTACCCATTAAATAGAAATATTAATGTCTTTTTTCAGATGTGCACAATTTTCCTGTGTTTTATTTTGTTTATTTCTTCCCTTTTATATTCTGTTTTCTCCTTCCAGAGCTCATATTTGTCAGATTTTGTATCTCCTTGATTGTTCTCCTATATCTTCTACATTTTATCGCATATTTTCTGCTCTTTGCCCTTTTTGTTCTATTTTTAATGTAGAATTTCTTGACTTTAATCTCATTTTTTTTCTCTTTTTTTTAGTATCATCCTTCAAGTCTCTCTGAGAATACTAATTAGATTGTTTTCAAGTTTCTTCTTTTCAGTGAGTTATTTCTGTTTCCACTAGGATTGCTTTATTTATTTTGCCAGTTTTATGCTGCTAATTTTCTTTATATGCCTGAGTGATTATAAGTTATTTGTGCATATTTAAAACAGGAGGTATTGAACTGACTTTTCCAGGTAGTGGATTGGGTTTTCTCTGCTGCTGAATTATGTAGGCTTCTTTATTCTGTAAGATTTTTTTCCTTCAATAATGGGGGCTGATCTGGCCAGGTAGGCAGTTAAATCACAGAAGATCCAGGCTTTTGACAAAGGATTACCAAAATGGGAAGAAATTTATTCTGTGGTGCCAACATCCAGCTAATTGTCCTAATTCTCCCCAAGCAATACATTACATTTCTTTAATGTAGAGGTCATTGTTTTTGTTATGGTGATTATTGTTTTGCTCTGTTTTCTTTTGTCTTGTGTCAATGTGAAGTTTCTTGCTCTCTTGTTACATGCAGGAATGTGGGAAAGAGAGGAGAGGAGTAGGGACATGATTGACTCCTTATTCTAGAGATAGAATTTCAGTGGGACTCTCTATTTCTCCCCACTCACCAATTTTGTCTCACTTCCATGATCTCATCCTCCATACTTATGAATTTTATTCCAAAAGCCTTTGAGGTCCTACCTGAAAGATTAGCTTTTCCTGTCATCCCTTCTTACGTTAATTTTAGGCTATAGATTCCTCAATCTTCTTTGTTCAATTACATGGTTCTCATCCATTTCCATCTCCCAGAAATGTTTTGAAATCTAATGTTGAATGACAGCCCTTCTCCCATTCTCTTTCCTTTCCATTTATGGGTTTAATTCTGTTTTTATTCTCTTTTATTTGAATGAGAAATGGAGGCAAATGGAGGCATACCATATTGAACCAGAGATCAATATGGTACCATAATATTGATCACTATATTAAACCAGAGATCATCCTGTGCACTTGATGAAAACAGAGGACTGCATTGAATTTTGTGTATCTGCGGTGGATCAACTAGGTTCTCATTCAGGGTCATATGTGGTGAATTTAGATTGCTAGAACACAGGTAGATATTTTTAATGTTTTCTGGACACAGAGAACATCAACAACTTTTCATGGCTTTTAAGCTATTTGAAATGAACATGTAGGAAAATAGAAGGCAGATGAAAATCAGAATGTGAATCAATAGCCCTTTTTCTTGCCATAACTGTTTTAAAACTGGGCCTTGGAAAAAGTTGGTTATGACCAATACAAAATTCCATTATTAAACAAACTAGCAGTTCAGCTTTTGAATGTTTCTAATTGCAATGAGTTGATTGAAAAGAAACTAAAAAATAAAACTATAAGTATGAGAAAAACTAAAACATTTTATTAGGGTTTTGCTTGCCTTTTAGAATATGTTATATCTCAAAGAATCTTGAATTCAGGTTTTATTCTTGTAGTTTCCTGCATCTATAATTATTTCCCAAGTCGTTTTCCTCAGCTCTTATAAGAATACATCTGTGCTTCTGAAAAATATTCTCACAAGTGCTTGTGGGTGATTTATTGGTGCTTACAGCCATCCTATTTTGGGTGTATAAAATCGTGACTACTCCAAATGTCCAGAGTCAATAGCAGAGTGGTTTTTATAATCCGTTCAGACCTCCCTTCTGTCCCTCTGCTTTTATTAACTCACCCTGGTTTTGCCCTCCCTAAACTTCTAGGCTATTCATGATACAGTCTGCCTCCTGATATACCTCAGCAGGCCTCTCCCTCTGATATCTCATTTGTATCTTCTCTTTATAACAGCCTTATCTGTCTTATTCACAATTACATGTCCAAGCCTATTTTGACACATTTCTTTGTGTTAATTATTTTGTTTTTTTCTTTCTTTTTTTGTTTATTTTTTAAGATTGAAGTGATGGGTACAGTTCCATGTGGAAGGGGAGAAGGAGCAAAAGAGGCTTCTCCAATACAGACTCTATGTATCAAGCCAGAGTCAAATACTAGGTTGCACTCAAGGAGAAAACCTGTGTACCACAGCTTAAGTAGGTGTGATGAAGATGTGTGAAGTGCTAGAGTGTCCTGGAGCAGGGAGAAATCGGCTGGAAGAAGTTAACTGAAAGTGGCCTGGGTCATTATCACAGACAAGGGCTAGAGTTCTCAGTTGTGCTATTGAGCATGATGATACTTTATAAAAGAGAGAAATTTTGAAATTCTAATATGAGTCTCATACTACTTATTGTCCATTGAAAGAAAACATAAATGATTCACATGAAATACACATATACTATGCAATACATTTTAGTACAAATTATGTAAAATTTAACAATGACTAAGGAACTACTCTCAAAGAAACCTGGTATCTGATAGAACAGAGAGATAAGTACAAACATCATGGAGTGATAAAAGAGAAGGGATGACTACATTTTGTAAGTGGCAGTAGGATTTTTTAAGAACTGAAAGTAAATAATATATTTATGACTGTAGTTTTTTTAAAAAAATAATTCTCCACCCTAACCTTGGACCCACAAAATCAAGTCAAACCTTACCACTACCAGCCCCCGGATAACACAGGGGAGATGAGAAATTACATGGACAGCTTGCCAGCCAGCTCTATCATGTCTCATGACATGGAATAATGTAGAGTTTCCATTTATTGAAGTGTACTTAGGGTGGCCAGAAAAGAAGTTCTTGATAATCATTCTGTATGCCTGTAAAAAGAGAATACTTCCTTAATAAGAATATTTAAAATTAGGCCGTCTGACAAGTCATCTTGCCTAAAAACAAGTCCAAATCTTTTCATTGTTTTTTCTTATGGGAGGATTTGAAGTTACTTTTCTACTCTTCTAACCCTCTCTGAAAACTAACATGAAACCTGAATTGCCACTGATCTTTTGGGCCAGCTCTGGATATTTCTTTAAACAACTATACATTTTGAAGTATTCTGTTCACTAATGTGTTTATTTATACACCTGCAGCATATTTATTTTACAGTAAAATCTTCCATTTAGCCGTTTGCCAAAGGAAAGGTCAATCTGTGGTTAACGTCATTCATTTTATTAGAGGGAATACCCCAAACTGTCCTTATACATGGTTTGGTTATTCTACTCATCAGAGCTGTTTCTTTTTCCATCGTCATTTCCTTTAGTGAATTCCTGCATTTCTAGATTCTAGGTGCACAGGGTAAGAGAGAGAAAGTCTTCTTCTAACAATAGCATGCAACATAGGTTGCAATGCTCATAATGCAAATTAGGTCAATTGTGACCTGCTTGGTTTTTGAATTGTGAGACTGAATGAAATTTGAAGAAGGGGAAGGCACTATAGCCAGCATTGTCAGCCTGAGAACTGCACATCTTTTAGGGGTGGCATTCATACTGCAGACTACAGGGAATGGGACTCTGAAATCCTGTAGAAGCCTTACACCATCTCTATTCTTTAGTCAAATACAACAAAACACTGAGTTTTTTAGGGAAAGTTAGCATAACATCGCTACCTAGAACAGGAAGTTGCATCAAATATTCAGGCTATACTATATTAGTAACATTAGCATGTCTATAAGAAAAAAATAAAATAATGTTTAAAATTAAAATTTCAGTCTGCTTCATCCATGGAAATCAGACACTAATGATTCATTAAATTATCAAAGATACAATAAGCACATATTATGTACTATTCATTCTGCTAATGTTATGGAAAATTTAATAAAGAGTAAGACAGTGACCTCAAAGGAACCAAGGATCTGGCAGAAGAATGAGATAGGTACAGGTTTGATGGAGTAATAAAAGAGAACAGAGGTGGTATGAGTTCATCACAAAGCTATCTAACCTTAGGATTACAAAACAGAAACACAGATTTTATGATATAGACCAGAAGCACAACTGATGATAAATATCCTTGTATTCACAGAGCATTCAGATGCTTTTGGATAAAGAAGTCCTTATGTCTTTAGATATGATATTGTGTGGCTTTAGATAGATAATAGACACCAGAATATATTTTAAAAATATATAAATGTGAACAGTGAGCACAGTGCATGGTTAGAAAAGTGGACATCTTATAATGAAAAATAAAATTAAAAAATGATAGATGGATAGATAAATAGATAGACGGATAAGTAGATAGATAGATAGAAAAAATGGTACCTGGAGAAGATTAATAAAGGATCCATTTTAATCTTAGAGTTATATCTACAGCTATGAAACAGAATTGATTGATTGACTAAATGTATTTTTATTTCAACTTTGAACATTAAATATAATGATGTTTGTTTGAACCAAAAGCTCATTTTAATCTTTGATGTTGCCAATGATGTGTTTAAGTTTCACAAGAGGTAAATTTCAGTGTAGAACTTCTTTACGCCTGACGAATGTCATGGTGACGATTTTATCAAAGTCTTCATTAAGTTAACTTTTTTTTTCAAAACTAAAAAATAATGAGAAAATAGAATCCTGATTAATTTATGTGCTTATTGTTCTTCGAGTTAAAGAAATCTGCCCTTGTTCTACTTCATAATATGTAAAACATATAGACCAAGTTTTCTTCAATATGTTAAAGACATTTGTATATTGGGCAAAAATAAAGATTGATAAAATAAAAGTACAAATCATTTTTTAATTGTCATATAACCTTGTTTTCCCCCATTTTTTAGTCTTGTCTTCAGGAGAGCTAGAGAATTTGATTCAATCTGGAATCATGTTCCACTACACTAGCTCCCTGAGCTAGCCAATTATCTATGAAGGTTTCTTCTTGGATGCCCTCAGTTAGCTCTCTTCATTCAGTGGAAAACTTGTGATACTGAATTCATTCTAAATGACAGGCAGAAAAATCTGTACTATTTGAATGGAAACTTAAATATATAATGCAAGGTATTTGATTTAACTTAAATTAAATTAATTTAATTTTCTTGTCAAACCCCAACAAAGATGCTTAGTGTATCATGTGGTATCTCTTTGATATATAGAGGTGTGTATGTATGTGTGTGTGTATGTATATGTATATAAGAGAGAGAAAGACTGTACAATTTTCCTATGCCTTTTCAATGAAATCTATGCTTGTTGTTTTATTAAAAAAAAAATCAAATTTATATTAACATATATGAAGTTGTAAAATATGATAGGTACTACATTCATTATAAATCACATTACCTAACTTCCAATACTGTTTCTTAGAATTATTTCCCTCTATTCAGAATTCTACTGTAATCATGGTCAGACCATCTATCTACCAAAAACAGAACTACAGCAAATTGAAAGAATACTTGTCTCTAGTGTACTCTCTACCATAGAGATGTAGCTAATCAATAAATCTGTCAATCAGATGTCAAATCAAATCTGATGATCTCTAATCGACCCAGTTTTGTGCCAGATGTGGTAGAAGATATGAAAGCATAGGACATACTTTCTGTCCTCAAATAAAAATTCCAAGAATGGCCTTTAAAATGACAATGCAAGAATGACTAAGAGTGCTTTAGGAATTTTTTAAAAAAGAACACTGAGGAGACTACATAAAACGTGTAAGAAATTAAATATCCAGCATTTTAATATAGTTGAGTTCCCTCTGGAAGGATGTGTCCTCACCACAAAACTGCAAAATGGATGGCAGACAATGGGCAAGAGATCTTATTTAGTAGCAAATGCAAGTGTGGTGATAAAGAGCTGAGGAAGGGAAGAGAAAATATAGAGCAAAATGTTGTGGATATTAATGTAGTAAAAAACTTTACTTGAAACTTGAATAATGTTTTCCTCAAAACTAAAACCCCAGAGAATCACTAACAAGTTTATTTCAAGAAAATTTATTGGCAGCAGTTGAGACAAAATTTTATTTTTCACAGGTAATTTCTTTGATAATATTTTGGGGCAGCTTCACCCATCTTCTTCTTCACCTGCCCCTCCTTAACCCACAGAGGGGTACTGGAGGTGCCTGGAATATTGTGTCAGGACCTGTTGAGTATATAGTGGACCACTGCAAATAGCATGTGAATCTGTGGAGGACTAAGGCTTCTGAAAAGTTATATCATAGGGAGACACCAAACCAAAAAGAAATGAATATCTAAGTGTCTGTTGTGAGCAATTCACTTTTTAATCAACAGGTTGAATATGTGGGAAACAAGAGAAAAGCAAGGAGATTCAAAGTAGAAGCGGTAGACAGTGAAGAAATGCCAAGTGTTCCCTAAAGGATATTTGCAATGAATATTTTGAGGATGCCTCTGCTGTGAGTGGGAAGGTAGCCATCAAAACTACCCATCTGGTATGAGGAACTGCACCTTACAACAGAGTAGGTAAAGACAAGAAAATAAGTTCAATAGTATTGTCTTTATCATGCACAATTTGAATTGGCTTTAGGACTGATATAGATTGGTTGGTTGATATAGATTAACTTTATTCTATAATTCCATACTAAATATTGGGGCATTAGGGCCCTTCAAAAGAGTAAAATTGGAAATTCTACCTCTGGCTTCCCATGAATCTGTAACACTGATGTTAGGATTTAGCTGTAGACTGGCTTGTATTGTTTTCTGTCTGCTTTGTATTGATCAGTCAACCTTAGTTCATTCTGAGTGTGTATCTGCCAATGTGTGCAAGTATTAAGCAAGAATTGGACCCTGTCTTTAAGGAACTAGTTGTCTGGTAAATAAGATAAAACTTAAAATATGAAAAAATAAAATGTCTCATCACAGTTGTATTCTCAACATGTAGAATATGCATTTGCGTGTCACATGGAAACACATGAATGGTGTCTTAGAGCACAAAATATGGCTGGTCACAAAGTGGGTGTGCTTAGCTCTTGTAAAATTATCTAATTTGCTTATATGGATGTGACTGTACAAGTTTCTTGCTTCCTCCAAATTCAGTTCTCTATCTAGAGGCATACGTCTATGTATACACAACTATCTTTAACATTTTCACTACTTTTTTGCTCTTACCTGTGAAAGTTTTATATAAATATAAAGGAATATATAGATATATACACATATATATATTTTTGTTGTTGTTGCTGTTTGTTTGTTTGTTTTTCCTAGAAGTAATTGAGCATGTGGTGAAGAACTGAGAAAAGCCCCATGGAGGCAGCAAGACTCAGCAAATGGTGGAGTTGTCACTCATTTGCTGAGTGTTTCAGCCCAAATACTATTTGTGGAGTTTCCTTAAGAACAATCAGTATTTCAAATCTAAGTGCTACATAAGTGTATCTGCCACAAAGTTTAATTTAGGTCTTTGAGTGTCTGGTGTTTAACTATATATGTATTTAGTCAAAAAAGGGGCCAGAGTACTCAGCCTTCCATGTGAGAGAGTTCCTGATACATTGTATTTAAACTGGTATTTATCTGCTGGTCCACTGTGGTCCCCTTCCCACTCTTCCAACTCTTTATTCATATGAAACATGGTTTCAAAGACCAAAACTTGAAATTGTAAGTGAATAGTTACTGACTGTCCACTCTTCTTTTGCCAGCTCCCTTCTCCTTTTTCCTATGTCTAGTTGACTAAAGATATGTTTTGTTCCTAAGAAGGTGTTGAGATTTCTGACTGATAACAAACTCTGGTCCAGATGGTTATCCCTCACACCAGAGTCCTGACTCCCTGTGGTTTGTAGCTAGTAAGAGACTATAAGATTTAAATTGAGCCGTGAATCCAGGCTGGACCAGCCATTCTTGCAAAGTGTCCACTGTGGACAATGTAAAATAGCTAACTCTAAAGTAAAAAGAAAACAAAACAAACAAACAAACAAACAAAAAACAACAACAACAAAAAACCAAGAATCCTCCTTCAGCTTTGATCTCAGTAGTGCCAGCTATTTGGGCATTTTTAATATTTTAATTATTTGGTGAGTTTTGTTTTTTTTTTTTAAACTTCTTTCACTGGCGTATTTTCAAATGTAATTGGAAGTGACACAACCTACATATGGATTCCTAAAATATATAGATGGCAGTGAAGATTGTAACCTACCAGTCAAGATATGAAAAAAGAATAACATTTTTTTGAGTTCCAAAATATGAATTTAATATATGAACTAGGTTTCCAAACAATACAAATAGGTATGATATGAAGCTAAAGGCAACATTTACACTTTGTAATAAACAAGCTGGGTTAATTTGTATTTAATTTATTTATTCATTCCAAACCTTGTTACTTAACTCTGTGATGGGTACTTTGCTTAGTGGTAACTATTAAATGTAGTTTGTTTATATATGGGGTCTGAATTTTCATTGCAATGCACAGCTTTGCTGCACACAAAGTGCAGAAATTCTTTCCAGTAATGTATGTACAACTGGCGATAGTTTTAAATAATAAAATACTAAACACAAGCATGAAGTCTGTAATTCCCACATGGCAGTGGTGGCTGGAGAAGGCAATTAAGAGAGTGAAATCATAGTAGTAGTCGGCACTTGATCGTAAAAGAGGCAACTTCAAGATGGAAACATCACCTCATCTGATTATTAATAAATAAATATTGACATTAATTTAGTACTTTCCATCTTCAAAGCACTTTACAATTATTAATTAGTCCTCTTAGGACTATTTGAAATTTAATTTCTGAAGTTTGCATTTAAATAGGATATTCATGATGGTGTTTTTTGGCTTCAAGCACAACAGCTTCTTTTTTTTTTTCAATTCTCAGATTCTTTTTTTTTTCCTGGAATTAAAGATAGTAGGATGACTGTAGCTAAATAGACATTCCAAGAAAGGTTATCTCAGAATATTGAGCTTGGAGTCAGGAGGAGCTGCATTTGCATATTCCCACAGTAATGGACCAAGGTCATGGTTCAATTTCCCTAAGACCTTTGACCAGGAAGAGGTACTTTTAGGGCATCACATGAACCCACTTTTCCACCCAAACCTTTGTACAGATGTCATCTCTGCTTGGAACTGCTACTCAAACTGCTAGCAGCCTTGTATTCTCCTTTTGCCTGATGATTCCTAGGCATCTCAGTTTTATATATTTTATACCAGAGAAGCATTTCCTAAATTCTAGGTTTCTTTTTATCATCCAACTAATGTTTATAAAGTTACCAAATAAAAATAAAATTGTCGATGCTTATCTGACAGCTCATAGACGAACAAGAGGTCCATGATTATACAAATAACCGCCATACAGAATATGTGCTATTAAAAAAATAATCTCTTTTCTTAATTTATTTTTATTTTTTTTGCGGTACGTGGGCCTCTCACTGTTGTGGCCTCTCCCGTTGCGGAGCTCAGGCTCCAGACGCGCAGGCTCAGCGGCCATGGCTCACGGGCCCAGCCGCTCCGCGGCATGTGGGATCTTCCCGGACCGGGGCACGATCCTGTGTCCCCTGCATCGGCAGGTGGACTCTCAACCACTGCGCCACCAGGGAAGCCCAATAATCTCTTTTCTGAGCAGTATTTTTTTTACAAAAAATGAGGGAAAAGTACAGAGAGTTCCCATATACTCCCTCAACACCTATCCCTCTCCCGGTTTCCCCTATAATGAACATCCGTGTGGTACAATTGTTAGAATTGATGAGTCAATAGTGATACATTATTACTAACTAAAGTCCATAGTCTCCATTAAGTTTCACTCTTTATGCTGTACATTCTATATGTTTTGACAAATGTATAATGACATATATCCACCATTACAGTATCACACAGAATAGTTTTTCTTGTTGTATGTCTTTGCCTGTCAGTTAGTAAGAGTTTGACGTCTTTGTGACCACTCATCTTTGTTCCAGACATATCTGCACTTCAAGGAGGTTGTGTCCCTTTGGTGACTGCTTGTACAAACACTGCAACATCAGTCTTCTCAGCTCCACTGAGCAGGGAGTCTCTCTGTCCCTGGAGAAATGCATTTCATCCAGCCTGACTTGAAGATAAGACCAGGGTCTAAGGGTTGGTGGTGAAAGGGAGATATTTGCAAGTTAATTCCATTTGACTTATAAGAGGCCTCCCCAAATATATGTACCTGTCATGTATCTTGTCCAGTTAGAGAGCATTCTGGCACCTTATTTTGCTAGCCACATCTGTCACCTCCCTCACTTCTGCAATGTCCGGGACCATCACAGAGTCCATTGTAGCATCTACTCTGTCTGTGAAGCTACAAATGATTCTACTAATCATGAGTGGAAATTCACCTCTATATTTTGGAAAAGCAGCTTGTAGCTTATTTAACCAAAACAGATATACTGGCTTATGTGCATTTTTTTAAGATTCACAAACTTTTGCTGAACCACAACCCACCACTTAGTATACTGGAGCAATCTTCTCATCTCAATATAGGCATCTAATTGCTTTGTGATTATTTATCTATGTCTGTCTCCTCTTCTAGACTGCAGGTTATATAATAGAAACAAACTATTGTTTTTATTTACTTTTGAATCCCTCAAGAATTTAAACTTCATCTGCTACATGATAGAGCCTCAATTTCTGAATGGATTTAAAACACAAAAATAAAAACACATTTAAAAAAGTAGATACAGGGAGAATAATAAACTAGAAAATAAACTTTCTGTAATGTTTAAAGGATATGTCTATCTTTACCACCTAGTCCTTATCCCTAACGAATGTGTGATAGCACAGAGAAGATGAAAGGAATGAGAGAGTACGCTCATGGCTTGCGATATCATGACAAAATACCTTGATCAGAATATTATATGTACCTCAAATTCAGCCCCCTTTTGTCCATGAAGATCACCTCTAAATGCAACATTCAATCACTGAGGATAAAAACACTGATGACAACAATAGTAATTTTCCATTCCCCCAGTTAGGAGAGCCATTCCATTCACCAATGGAGGAAATTTCAGGCACTCCTCAAAGAACCTCAGATCTATGCAGAGATTCATGGCTTCCTAGAGGATTAATGGTAAAAACTTCCTGTTTACCTTTGGGCATCCTCTGGAAACCTCCCTGTTACCCTCTTATGTCTGGACCAGGCACCCCTATTAGGGCCCTAAGAACATGTTGCAGCCTCTCTCATTTTCCTTTCACTCTGGATTGTAATTGCCTGGATACTTGCCTATTTTCTCCACCAGTCTTTAGGTTACATTAAGACAAGAAGCCGGTTTGCTTTGCTCACTGTTTCATTGCTTATGCCTAGCTCAATGTCTGGGATGTAATGGGGGAAGGTGGGAGTGGGAAGGAAGCAAGGCAAACAGGCAAGCAAAAAAAAAGAATGAAGGAAGGCAAGTCTCACATCTAGAAGCAATAAACTTTACCTAGTAAACTCTGGAACATTAAGGTTTAACTGTTTCTCCTAGAATCTTGACTCTGAGAGCCCTGAGCTTTCAGGAAAAACAAAATGCCTACTTAGCAAGGGAAACTAGCTGGCCCATACCTCCTTTGGAACCATCCTTGACACTATGATTAGCCTTGATTTTGTTTTCCCATCTCTCTGACATATTAGATGACAGTGGATTAACTGACCTCACCTATACTTTACTGCTGTGTTCCATGGCATAGTTAATCACTACAGCCAGATATGGAGATGTTCCCAGCACTAACGATGATGTGGTC
Organism: Phocoena sinus; assembly: GCF_008692025.1. Taxonomy (NCBI): domain Eukaryota; kingdom Metazoa; phylum Chordata; class Mammalia; order Artiodactyla; family Phocoenidae; genus Phocoena; species Phocoena sinus. Next base: position 35,931,413 of record NC_045776.1, on the reverse strand, counting down.
CTGTGTTGTATGTATTGTTTGCCATTCCCTTTTTTGCCTTTGGACTATATTTGATTTTTGTCTTTTCTATCATCTGAGATGAGTTTAACTCACTTGTACCCTGTTGGCTTTGTTATTCATACAGGGCAGGCTGTCTCTTTCCGCTTAATATATAGTTTTTTAATTTTATACCTGGCATGTATGTGTATTATTGCTCAAATTAATTGAAGGCAGGGACCATGCCCTATGTTATAGCTTTACCATTTCTTTTAGTGGGTTAACTTATTATGTTGAACACAATAAGTCCTTGATATTTTAAAAAAATGATGAAATGTATTAAAAAGTAAAAGGAATTTTCTTACAAATAGAATGATTCTTTCTCATTCAATTCATATGTACTCCTTCCAAACCACCAAAATCCTGGGATTTATATTAAGAGTTTAAGATATTCAAGAAATGTTTTAAAAATTCAGTGGCTATATTTGTATGTGTATCATTTGTGTTTTCATTGGGTCCAGAAAAAATAATAAAGTGCTTGTTCAGTCTTGCTTGTTTTTTGTTTGTTTCCTTTATGTCGGACACCAAAGTAAAGAGTTAAAAGATGTCACTGCAAAGCATGAACTCTCCTTCTTTGTCACCACCCATGAAGACCTACTAGGATCCACCCTCACTGATGTCCCAAATGGCATCTCAGCAGCAGAAAGGTCAGAAACAAAAAGCTCCAAGTTTGTAAGATTTAAAGTCAAGTTATCAGGAGTTAGACTAGAGCCCCAAACCATACAGACTATAAGGTCAGAGCTTAACTGTTTTTCCATTTTATTACTCAAGGACAAGAGAGCTTGATGCATGAGACTCCAGCCCCATAAGCCGTCTACTGAGGTGGCCATTTCATCATGTATGGTTGCGAGTTCAGTACTGACCACACAATTTAAGTCGACACCAGCAGGGCCCTGGTGGGGATGTGAGAAGCAATGTCACACACAACATCCTTTTCCTAATTATTGGGACCCAGACAGGTGGCAGGAAGGGAATGAGGGGTGAGGTGGAGGGAGAAGGAGGGACAGGGAGGCACAGTGACATTTCCCATCTCAGGAGTACAAGATTCATTACCTCTGATGAAAAGTCACCAGGCTGCGGTGAGTCCTGACATACTCTGTGACAGGAGAAAGTGACATGGCTATTTGACATTCAGGGCTAGAAGTTTGCTGGTCTGTAATCACTAGTTAAAATTGAATCTTGTACATTGCACCCTGCCAGCACAGCTCAACTCTTGATAATTATTTGGATGCTACTGTATTTGGATTTTATTTCCCCAGCGGAGACGGAAGCTGGATTTATAGTTTACTGCTGGGTTAAGATTGGAACAGGCTAGACTTTTTTGTGGTTAATATGGCAGAGCCAAATAAATCTAGAGGTGTTTTTTGTCCCCATTTTAATTCTAAACCACTTGGGGATGGGGGTGAGGAGCCACAAAAGAATCAAAGGTTGCGTCTTCTAATTTTCCATGAACAAGCTACAATTCTGTCTGTGCTAATGCTTTTCTCTATTTTCCTTTCAGTTCATGATACTTTATTCCAGCCATCTGGTCATGGATGGGGCTAGGAAACACCATTTTGCAATAGCTATAGCCTGAGCGGCCACATGGATGAGGACATAGGTGGTCAATGCCACTTAACAACCACTTTTTCTTTACCTGGGGGTCAGGAAAAGGACAAGAGAAAATTTCTACAGCAGGTCATTTTAGTATAATTACGGAGTGGCCTTGAACTGTTGATTTGCATACAGGCATGCTGTGATTCCAACAAGAATATTCTCTCGTCTCATTCCTATTCTGAGGCATGAAAGCTTCCATTCTTTGCAGGAGCATGGACTGTATATTCACCCCATTATGCCCGGAGGGATCCCGGATGTCAGCTTGACAGGCTCAGTCTAACATTTTTGAGGGGTCACAAGCCATATGTTCATAGAAGGGTAAAGTGATCACCAGAGGTAACTTTATGTACAGACAGAATATGTATTTCCTGTGAACGAGGGTTTAGCTGTGCTTTGGGAAGTAGGCAGACTGGCCTGATCTAAGATATCTTTGTCAGTGTCTAAAAGTCCATCATTAGAAAAACATCAATTTAAATAAAAGCATTGTTTTCCCAAAGGTTGCAAGGTAAGTCACTATTTCTTGGAGGAAAAAATAATACATATATATTCTCAAACACTGGCAAAGATAGATAAAATGTGGTGGACATTTTGCTGGGAAAGGCTGATAGGCTCTGGTCCAAGAGAACTCAAGAATTGGTATTCATTGTTCTGGGGGATTCACTCTGAACCCAGGGCTGACTCTCAGCCTTGCTCCAGCTGCAACCTAATTTCTGACAGTTGATTGTGATCTCATCACTTACAGAGAAGTCTCATCACTTGCTCATCCACTAAGTTTTGGGATTGATATATGGGACTAGAATGCTGATTAATCTAATTCACGGTGAGAAATAACAGCGCAACAGGATTTACAACATGCAAAGGTCACATGACTGGTGCAGACATTGCAGATAAACTGGCCAAATCATAAACAGAACGTCTCCAGGTGATCAGTGAATCACCAGGGAAGTAAAAATGAATCCAACTCTTCACCGTCTTACTGAGACAGTAGATGTAGCCAAGGCTGTCTTCACCAAATCCAGGACCACATTAAGGAGCTGAGGTAGTCAGCATACTTAGTGAAAAGCTCCCTTTCTTCTGAATGGTGCTGAGATGGGCTCTGCCAATCATTGCTTTCTCTCTGCTCCTTTGCTCAGTCTTCAGTAGTAAACACCACCCCCTCTGCTCACCCTCCACTTCATACCAGAGAGATTATGTTGATATCAGAGCTCACTTTCAGAAATTAGTCATATTTTTCTGCTTTTCTAGTCACTGGGGACATAAACAACTTAGAGTGAATAAATTCATTACTTATTTTAATTCCACTAGAAAATACACCAATAGAAGGGAGCACCTTAAGGAGAGGGTTCCTTGTCCAATGCAGGAATTTCTGAACAGGGAAAAATCTAGGGAAGTAACTGAGTCTTGAGAAACTTGGCAGTAGAGTGATAAGGCTACCTGGTGAAAGGACACGAACAACTTAAGGAGGATAATATAGAACAAAGAAGAGAGACAAAAAAAGGAAAAAGAAAAACCCAGATATATCAAGAAGGCAGAAATTATGCCTACAATCTCCTAATGGAAATAGAGTAAGGAATGACTTGGACACCATGGTTGCTGAAATGATGTTCCCCAGCAGTAATGAAACTGGGGTACCTGGCTTGGTTAGTGGGGTGTGGCTAAAGGAATAAACCAACTTTTCATTCATATCATATTTCAGCTGCTCCTAAATGTAGAGAGTGGATTAAGGGCAGTTTCTCTTATCTATGGACGTCAATTACATTTGCTTAGGAAGAACAACCTCAATTATTCATTGTCTAAGCCACAAAACAAAAAAAACAAATCTGCAACTAATAAGGAATTTCATCAACAGTATTGTTTATGGCAAACCGAAGAGCAGTCCACATGTTCCCAGGGTTGGTAAAGGACCCCCTCCTCTTCTCCCCCAGACAGAATCTCACATATCATGTATGGTTCATTTCAAGGCCCCCTCTTCCATGAGGTCTCTCCTGCTTAACACAGTTGATCTTTCCTTCTCTAAATTTCTATAGAATTTAAACTTCTTTTTTTTTGCCTTACGCGGGCCTCTCACTGTTGTGGCCTCTCCCGTCGCGGAGCACAGGCTCCGGACGCGCAGGCTCAGCGGCCATGGCTCACGGGCCTAGCCGCTCCACTGCATGTGGGATCTTCCCGGACCGGGGCACAAACCCACGTCCCCCGCATCGGCAGGCGGACTCTCAACCACTGCGCCACCAGGGAAGCCCTAAACTTCTTATATAAATGTATCACATGTGTTTGATTGTAAAGTTCTTTCTGTATTTCCTATGTATACATCTTGCTTGAATGAGCAACTATAGCTTGAAGGAAGAAGTTTCTGAGAACTAATGTTAGTCTTTTGACCTTCTGGAAACTCAATGTTCTTAACTGTTAAGATAAGGAAATGAGAATATGGTCCTCAAAGTTCACTTCCAGTTCTAATATTCAATGAAACTGTGTTGTGCTTCCCTTGACCTTCTCCTGGAAGGGAAATGTATTTTTCTTTGTTTAATTTGGGCAACTCTGTGTTTGTTCAATCCAGAACTCTGTAAGAGCAATGCTTGGTATTAGACTCCAGAGATACCATAGGTGTATCCAAATGACAGCCCTCCAAATGCAGCAACACCAGCCAGAGCTCAAAGCAGCAGAATCGTCTCGTGAAGTGACTCTGCTTGTTCTGCAACTAGAATGTAGGAACTCTGGGCTTTGTAGAATCAAAGTATGTGTATGTGTTTAATATTTCATTATAGAATATTGTGTTGCTAGACTCTTTCTAGCCCCATCTTGTTTATATATATATATATATATATATATATATATATATATATATATTTCTGAGGAGATCAAGCTCTCTGGAGCCTTCTACTCATACAGCTCCCAGTTGTGAGCTTCTCCCACAGCTCTTGATGCAATTAGCATCCTGGAATATTGAACAGAAGTAATTTTATCATGCAATCAAGAATACTTCAGCTAAGGTTAGATGTGAGTAATTGCTGCACACAGAAGGAAAGGAAGCCTATGAGAGGTAGCATTGCTCACAGGTGTAAAGAACATAAGCCTTTCAACACCTAGGAGAGTGTGGTTTGTCTTTCCATAGTATGATTATTTTAACATTCATGCTAGTGTTCTTTTGAAGAATATTGATTACATTCATTGGCATTGCACAATTGGGTATAAAATCATCAGTATCCCACTGAACAGGAGAAATGGGGAAAGAATTTGTGGCAGCCTCATGTGAAGCTCAAAAATTACAGCATTGGATTTGAATAGATTTTCTCTACTTTCCTTCACTTGTATGTCACCCAAGAAGGAAGATTTTTGTTGCTGAGTGGGGTTAGAGCTTAGTACTCATCTTAGGAATACAAGGAAATGGAATCTTCTCTTTCCCACACGTCCCCTGGCTATGCCATCTGATCATTTAGCAACCAACACTTTTCCTCTGCCTTCCTGGGGGCTGTTAATTCAAATGCAGAGGGAAAACATGGGTTTGCCTTTTGTGTCACTCTCTTAATCAGAGTGATTTTCTGAGATGCAACTGTAGAGGATAGACTCTTTTATTTTAGGATCAGCAGCAGTTTTTACAATGTTAGGCAAACCTGGGCCCTCCTTAAAATGTCAGGAAAACAAAAATCATCCCCACCTGAAAGCCCTCTTGTATTGAAAGGATTTTTTTGGCTCTTTCCCTTAGGCTGCTTTCTCCTTATGTGCAATTTCCCAATCCCATTCACAAACTGTTGCCATGGTAAATAATTATATCACAGATGAATTGTGTACACTTCCTTTTCATAGCTGGAAGAGAAATTGCAGAGGAAAGGCGAAAAAATCAAAATCCTTTAAAATTACAGGGGAGAAGGCTGAGGAAAGATTGCCTCCTCGTTAACATAATTAGCTCCATGAATTATAAATTGGTATTAGAACTCGCTCTTCATGACAAAAAGACTAATTATATTTACTGATGTAAAATTAAACAATACCAAAGAAATTAACGGGACTCACCAGCAGCTCTCTTAACATTATCATAAAATTCAGAGATATGAATATCCCCAAAACTGAAGTGATTTAAGCAGCATAAACTTTAATGTTGCTCAAATGTACTATGCTGAAATATGTCTCCTGGCTAGTTTATAATTGCACTCCATGTTCAGAACACACACACATAAACACAACAGCAACAGCAACAACAACAAGCCCTTAGACTTATGCACAGAAAAGTCCAGATTTTTGGTACCCAAGTGGGATGCGGAAGTAATTTACACTGAGAATATATATATATATTTTTTTGTATTGACTGTTCTAAAGTCAAAGCTTCCAGCATAGAGGGTGACCTGTTAATTTAAAACAACTCTCAAATGTCTCTAAAAGTGGGGCTGATGTGAGAAAAGGTTGATTTGTCTAACTAGCTTTGCACACCCAGAAAGATTTCCCATAGGAAAAATGGTAATGGGTCAGAATGGCAATGTGAATTCTCCGCATTTTTGATTTAGGCACCCAAAGACCAATGATTACCAGCATTTCAACTGCATGAACTGTATGAAACCAAACAAAGAGAATACTTACTTGTATCCTAGGTAGAGGAGCCTGGGATGAATACAGGTGTCTTTGGAGAAAACCTTAGCTTATGCATTAATCCAGCCATGGAGTTCATTTCGGAGATCCATAACTGTACACCTGTACACTGTGTGCTAGGAATGGGAGAAAAAGAACAGAAAATAAAATTGAAAGATGTTTTCTATACTTCCAGAATTTATAAATCCTAGAAACGCAGCATTTCATTTAGAATAATATGCAGCCAAAATGAAGCTTTAAGAATATGACAAAGTGATTAAATCATATGTTAAGTGAAAAAGCAAGATAAAATTGCTATTCTAATGAGGCCTGGTGTGTGCATATGGGATGGCAATCTGTCACTGCTTTTCCTCCTGACCATCCTTCCTACTCCAGGACTTTTGGAGTCTAGATTGATTCACTTTGCTATTTAGAAGTATCTTCGAATCCATCCCTCACTTTGTATCTGAGAATGTTGATTTAGGCCACTTAGTAGGACACCCAGGATGGTGGGGAGTGGGGAGGAGGCTACATCTCAGGGAAGAACCAGGATCTCCCATTTCAAGGTACCACTGAGGGTCATATCAGGAAACAGATGGTATACTCAAATGGATTAATTGAGGAGATATTAATAAAGGAGCTAATGCAGAAAAATGAAAGCAGGCTTAAAGAAACCAATAAGGGATGATGTAGTATTCCAGGACTAATGACAGTAAAAAGTCATCACCACACCTGAAGGGACAAGAGGAGTATGTGGTTACCAGAATTTGAAAAGGGTAGGAGTACCAAACAGGAGTTGTGGACTTTGGTAAAGGGACACCCAACTGTGGCAACTTGGCCAGATGGGAGCAGGAAGAATGAATATCCCAATTTGACATTCCTGCCCTTTAGTCTTCTGCAGCTACCTTCCTTTGGCTAAGCTCAATGTGAAGCCAGAGGCCAGGCATTTTTACTTTAGTTTATAAGGATTATTCTCTTTGGGCACAAGCATGATGGAAAAGGGTGAAGAGTAGATCTGGAGAGATCAATAAGAAATAGCTAACACAAATGAGTGAATAACAGAGACAAGGAGACAACTTTCTGATAGATTAGCAAATTTTTCACTCTAGAAAATTGTACATTTCCAAATGAAAAATTTTGCCACTAAATTAAAAAATTATAATGTTGAAAATCTGGCCTAAATATTTACTATGGACTATCTCTTTCATTTTACTTTGAAGTTAAATGCATTTTTAAACCCTATGAGTCATTCAGCTTAGTAAAATAAATTTGGATTAATTTTTGAGACCTGAGTTGCCTCACCAATGAGACATTTTTAACAACAATTTTGTTATATGAATATATGAATGAGAGAATGAACAGTGGAACTCGCTAGGAAAATTCTCCCTTTCATTGGTGACATCCTTGATTGGATTTTGCTGACCTTTTGTTCATGATCTTGCTTTCCTAACTACAGTTGTCCCCACTTTCAATATCCAAGGAGATCAGTCTTGTTTTCCCCCAAATAATATGCCTTGAGGCTCATGCTAAGTTTTACAGTAAGGCTATTGGGTAAAGAAAGAATAAAAAAAAAAACTATTTTCTAATGATGTGGCAAGGTTGATTTTTATTTAGAATTACTATGCTATCACTTGTTAATATATGTGCCATGGTTATTTACTGCAAGGAAAATTGATACTTTTTTTTTCAAGCTAACAAACTGATATTAAGTGTATAATAGCAAAACTGTGTTTTTGTGTAATAGGTCATATTAAATTTTGTCCTTTTAAATACGACTCTTTCTGCATTTGTTTCTCAGACTATTTATCTAATATATTCTATAAATCTCTCTCTTTTAGCATATGGCTCTGATTTTATTAATACCACATAACTACATAAAGGTTTTTAATAATGAAAAATGTCTTTGTCACGTAGACAGATTAATGTTCTCAATGTTGTAGATATTAAAAGCCACTAGAGAAGAGAAACTAGACTTAAACAAAGAACAAATAAAGTAAGAAACCACGATTTATTTTTAGATAGTTTGTGTGGTAAAGTCTGATAATACAGAGACAAAACAAGCTCAAGCCAGTAATGGAAAGGGTATGGCATCTATACTGTCACATATGTCACTTTCCCATGGAAGACACCACAGATAGATCACAATATTACTTGTCCTCGAGATCTTGATACAGTTTTACCATCTTGATTATTCTGTTACCATCAGCCTTCTAGTCCTGATGGATCAGAGCCAGCCATGACTTCTGCAAATGCACAAAATATCAGAATTATTCATTCAATATTTCATTTTCCAATGAAAATAACCTTTAAAATTTATACATTAATTCTCTGTAATAAGTTAAATGAACATGCTTTCTTTTCTATTATGTTTACATTGAAAATGTAGTGCATGCATATGATTTGCAACAGTAGAACTTAAGCATGTATTTTCACTCAGTGCTACTCATATTCACTGAGAGGCATTAAGCAAGGGAATTTAGAGCAATAAAATACAGTTTTATAATAATAATAACAACTATGAAATCTTTCATGATTAATGCCAGATACTGTGGTAAACATTGAATGGACATTACTTAATTTCATCCCTTTAAAAACTGTAAGAGACATTATTATTCCAACTTTACAGTTGAGAAAACTGAGATTCAGAGGATTATGTAAGTTACCCAAGAACACCCAGCTAGTACCCAGTATGAACTCTAGAGTCATGATAAATATCCAATTTTGAGGACATAGTTTTCATAATAATTGTATAAAATAAATATCATATTGATCAGTAAACTGGATTCATAGAAGATAAATGAAATCCCCAGGCCATGTAGATGCCAAACTTACAGCTGAGAATTGAATCCAAGTCCACTAGGTTTTTGAGTTAAGGTATGCTTTATCCCCACCCCCACCAAATATCTCCCTAATAAAGTCATGAATTTAACAATTATTATTTGACTAACTCCTAAATGAAAACCTAGGGAGTATTTGACTATACACTCCTTTGAGTCAGAACCTGTCTCCTCCATAACTTTGAGAGGGTTCCCAGTCTGGTCAGTAAAAGTACATGATCAGTGCACATTGTTATCCTTCTGAAGGTCAAAGTCATCTGGAAATAGTGAAGATCATCAGCAGTTGTTACTCAAAATGGAGTTAAAATCAGATCACACTATAAATAGGCAAAGAAGGAAGAGCAACGTTTGAAACAATATCCACATTCACAACTCAGCTCTCAGTACACTGAGTGCTGAGAAACTACCTCCCAAACAAATGTCTGCATGGCAGGCAAATGTCTGCATTGGAGGTCTGCATGGCATTCAGAATGTCTCCTTGCCTGCTGGCTGAAATCCTCATCAGGGCGAGTTCCAAAAAGAAGTTATTTCACCTAAAGCCTGTCAATGTCCATTAGATCACCCTGGGTATTAACTTCAATTTTTGTGTTTCTACACCATAAAAAAAAGGAAAAACAACAACAACAACAACAACTTCATATGTGCCAAAGCTTAGCTGCCAACTGTTGGGAAAAAAATTCATTTCTATTGAATACTGCACTTTGGAATGAAAGAAAACCATTGTCTAAATGAAGCTGAGGCTTTCAGTCACCTATGCCTATATTACTGTGAAATCAATTATGTGGGCTCTTCCGAAAGTTACTGATTGTAGCAAATTGAATGGCCTTCATTTCAACATAATTTGGAGAGGTTGATGTAATCAGAGACCTTACACCACAGTGAAATACAAGATTCGTGATATCGGATGGTAAAAAAAGCTACAGTTGTTAAGCCTGTTCTGTACCTTCCTCTTGCGTCAATGCATTCCTAAGTACAAATGAAATTGTTTTGATGAAGGCAGTGATGGTTCTGAAGGGATGTGTGAAGGTGTAAGGGAGTGGAAGTAAGGTTGCTGGAAATCATACTCTTGTCCTCATATGCAAGGAGGCTGCAGAATCTAATCCTAGGCCTAACTGGCTGCAAATGAAACACTTTAATATAAATCTTAAGTTATGCCCCAGAGCTGAGGTTCAAGCCTAGATGTGAGGAGAGGTGAAATGCTTGATTTTTCTTGCCCTGACGTTTGTTCTGTTTCATTCTTTTGGAAGTCTAGAGGCCTAAATAATTGCTATTCAAATTATAAATGGATTCTCTCCAACCTCAAGACAGTGGGTTTGGTTTGAGAAAATTTGTAGCAGGTTTGGTTTCACTGCATTTACCTAAATGAAAAGTGTTTTATGCATTTGTATATGAGGAGCAGCATGTTTGCATTCAAGTGTTCTACTTTGTAATAGGTCAATTCTCATTGCACAATGCTGAGACAGTATGGTTTACACTAATAGATCAGTAGCAAAGGGACCATACTCCATCAAGTGTCTATGAGTTAGGTAAGCACAGGCTGGCCTTTGGGAGATAGAAGATGCTAAACAAAAATGTGCTTCTTACAAGGTGCTTGGGACACATTCTACATTTGAGAAATAGTCTGGCTTTGAGTTGGAGAACCAGACAACAGGGCTATCTCCCTTTGTATTCAGAAAGTTTAGCATTTGTTCTTTCTTCACTGATTTCAGAAAGCCCAGCTCAAGAGCAAAAAATTGATGACAGTTTTTCTTAGAGTTGAGAGGGCTTGAGGTAGTGAGAGGAATAGGATCTGGGTTCCATTTTCAATCCTTTGCCTTGAATCCATGGTTTACCTGGCTGAATTTCACTGTCTTCACTTGTGTATAGATATATTGTGTAGGTTAATTAAAGGATTAAATTGCAAAATGTGTCAGTGGGCATGTAATAAGAATGAGAAAATGTCAGTTATTATTACCCACTCAACTAGATTGTAAGACTCTTAAAAGCAATTGTCAAGCTTTTCTCTTTGCATAGAATAACTTTTAATATATATTGGGTGTTCAGTTATTTCTTGCTTGAGACAACATGATATCTTAGAAACAAAATGGATTAGAGTTCAAAAATTCTTATTTCAATCCCATATCTTACAATACAATCTTGAAAAAGATATTTGTTTTTCTGGGTCTATGATCTCATACATAAATGAAGAGGTGTATTTGAAAGCATTTATAAGATTTCCTTTAGAACTGCATTCTATGATACAAAATTTTATTTTTTGAAATATAAAATGAAATTTGACATTTTAAATATAAACGTGTGTGTAGGCATTTATATATTAATTCATGTATGTATATTATGTTTGTGGTTACTTGTTAACAATTGGACCAGCTTCCATGTATGAGGTTTAACAAACACACACACATCTACACACAAACTTTCTATACTTCTAATTGTATTTTTTTTGTTTTTAGTATTGGGTTGTATGAGCTGTTTGTATATTTTGAATACTAACCCCTTGTAAGTCACATTGTTTGCAAATATTTTCTCCTATTCTGTAGGTTGTCTTTTTATTTTGTTGATTGTTCCCTTTGCTGTGCAAAAGATTTTAAATTTGATTAGGTCCCATTTGCTTATTTTTGCTTTTATTTACTTTGCCTTGGGAGACTGATCTAAGAAAATATTGATACAATTTATGTCTGAGACTGTGTTGCCTATCCTCTCTTCTAGGAGCTTTATAGTGTTGTGTCTTATATTTAGGTCTTTAAATCATGTTGAGTTTATTTATGTATATGGTGTGAGGGAGTGTTCTAATTTCATTGATTTACATGTAGCTGTTCAGCTTTCCCAGTGTCAATTGCTGAAGACACTGTCTTTTCTCCGTTGTATATATTTTGCCTATTTTGTCATAGATTAATTGACAGTAGGTATGTGGGTTTATTTCTGGGCTCTCTATTCTGCTCCACTGATCCATATGTCATTTTATGCCAATACTATATACTATAGTTTTTATTACTATAGCTTTGTAGTATTGTCTAACATCTGGAAGGGTTATTCCTCCAGCTTTGTTCTTTTTCCTCAGATTGCTTTGGCAATTCTGGGCCTTCTGTGGTTCCATAAAAAAATTTGGATTTTTTGTTCTAGTTCTGTGAAAAATGTCGTAAGTATTTTGTTAAGGGTCACATTAAATCTGTAGATTGCTTTGGGTATTATGGACATTTTAATGACATTATTATTATTTTTTGATCCAAGAATATTGGATAGCTTTTCATTTCTTTGAATCATTGTCAATTTCCTTTAGCAATGTTTTATAGTTTTCAGCATATAGATCTTACATCTCCTTGGTTAAGTTTATTCCTAGGTATTTTTTAATGCAATTTTAAACAGGATTGCCTTTTTACTTTCTCTTCCTGATATTTCATTATTAGTGTAAAGAAATGCAGCAGATTTCTGTTTATTAATCTTGTATCCAGCTACCTTGCTAAATTCATTTATTTGTTCCAATAGTTTTCGTGTGGAGTCTTTAGGGTTCTCTAAACTTCTAGACTTTTAAACTACTTGAAGCAATATACCATGACAGTAGTCTATTCTAATTTTAAAATGTAATATAATAAATTTTTTGAGAAAAATATTATATTATCAGCTAAAGAAACAATGGAATTTAAAAACCAATTAAGAGGTAAGGTACAAAGAAGAAAATTTAAAACAAAATATTCAGGATTTTGGATTAGGAAATAACTTCTTCTGACAGAAGTTTTACTAAGGAGAGAGAAGAGCTCATTGAGGCATCATCTCTTGATCCCCATATACATCTGCTGGTAAGTACCAGCTCCAAGGGCAGTGAATTGAGAGGTTGAAGTTATTCAGATTTAGTAGGAATCAGTATGTACTAGATATTAGTCTGTCTTCTCCAAGAAATAGAATCAATAGAGATATCTATAACTATATCTAGTCTATATGTAGATCTAGGTCTATATTCATATGCAAAACTATATATTTATACCTATACTAATGTCATTCCTATGAGAAAGAAGTCTAAAAATCAAAGAAATGTTAATAAATGACACTGTAGAGGGATTTTTTAATTATCTCAAAATAAAATTATTTTTAAAAAGAAACCTAGCATTTTTATATGGTGTGTACTAACTCTACTCTATCTCTCTATAGTAATAGTTTTTAGTGGATTTCTACTTTGCCCTGTATTTTTTACTTTACATACTGAGAAGTTACACACACACACACACACACACACACACACACCACAAACACACAAATTTATTCCATCAATTTCATCATTGAATTAAATATTTACTGAAACAGTGAAAAAGCATAAGACATAATTTTTGCTTGAGATTATTTTACAGTCATCTAGGGAAGAAAATCAAACACATACAAATATTGGAGAAAAAGTAAACTTTACTTAATCCATTGCTAGATTTTCTGGGAGAGCCAATGAGTATCACAAAAAGCAGAGTCAGATAGAGCCTAGAATATTTAACAAAGGAAAGATTTGGACATGAAATGAACCTTGCAAGATACCTTGAAGAGGCAAAAAAGATATCGTGTGACATAGATAAAACACACATTTAAACTGGATAATGAGAGTGGGCATAGTGTATATTAAGGCTATTTTAAAACTCAGTTTGAAATGACTGATGTCTTGAATTAAAACACAGTCTAACCACATTCTAGCTCTTTTATCCTCTTGGTCTGTATACCTCTCCTAACACATACAATCCATCTGATAGTCTAATATATGAAGCATTTCAGCAAATTTCTTCATGTAAATTCAAAAGCTACCATTCTGCTTTTCTCTCTTTTGCTTTTCTAGGCTATGATTATTGTCTTTGAAAATAAATGTATTGGCTACATTCATTCTATCTTGTAAAACCACACCCAATATCTATGTTGACTCAAAAATAAAAGCTATTTACATTATCCAAATCAATATATCCCACTTAAAAAATAGTCAAGATACCCTGCTCCATATGAGTCATGTGATAGGCTCTACTAACCCTGTCACAATGATTCACCTCTGAACTGTCAGGGTTTTTTCCCTAACATAATATTGAAAAGATCAGAGAAAAAACTAAAGTAATTGGAGAAATATTATTTCTAAAAATAATATTCAAAAAAACCCAGAACTCTCCAGTAATAGAATAAATCACCTCATGTGTGCCCTATTAGTAAAGACATTCAAAGAAAAATGGGGTGACCTGCTTGTTCTTTCCAGGCTGCTGGAAGGGAAATTGTGATTTAGACCAGGGTTTGCACTCCAAGACTCCTGTTTTTTAGCTATTCTGCTCCAGCTTCTAACCACTTCCATTGACTTTCAAACTTTGTTTCCTCATCTTTAAGATGAAGATAACAAAAGCTATCACATTTTGTTTCCCATGAGGATTAAATTACATAGGATCTTAACGTTTCCAGTTTAATGCAGAATCTGGAAACCACTGTAATCCTCACACCTATGTCACCCCTTGTCATTAGCTTTGCTAAAATAATAATCTCTCCCAAATGCAAAAATAGTTAAATGCTAACACCTCCAAGATCTTTTTCCTGATTCCCCTAATCAAAAGTATTGCTTCCAACTACTTAATACATAATTTTATTTGTACATCTTTGCTAACATTTATCACTATCTAAACATGTATTTAATTTCCTCTACTTAATTCTCGACTTCTTGAGACCAGGGACCACAATGCAATTCACCTTGGTATCCTCAGGAAATGAATAGAGTAACAACAATAATGAACCTTTATTGAGGATTAATATATGTCAGGAGCTCTTCTTGGCTCTTTTACTCTTCTCAATAATCCTATGTCAAGGGTGGTAGTAGTATTACTAGTTTATAGAAAAAAACAGAAACCAAAATCCGATATTTAGGAGAGTTCAGCAACTTGCTGAAATCACATAGCTACCAAGAACTTGAGCTAGATTTTGAAACAAGACTGATTCCAGAAGTCATCTCCTAACCTCTGTTATGAGTGTGGTGATCTTCGCCTGAATATAGCCTTTGTCAATGAAGATTAATTTTGCTACATCTGCGGTAATAAGCCCATTTATCTTAAATAGGCAAAAGAGAGATTCCTAGATAGAAGTTGTCATAGCATTTTCATATTGGGGGGTTAGTAACAAAAGAGCTAACCAGAATATAATGGTGTCAGCTAGGAAAGGCTAGATGCAGACAAAACAGTTGGGAAGTTCTCGTGTTGAAGACAGGCTTTACTCAAGGAAGGGAGGAAAATTGGACACTGAGTCCAGAGAAAAGAACTTCAGAGAGTGTATGCAGACAAGCAGCCACTATCAGGCAGATCCAAAAGGTAGAAAGGGGAGCATTGTAAGAGTCAGATGGAGCATGAACATGTCTCAGGAATAGAACCATATGCAGAAATACAATAAGATGGTGTTTGAAGTTCAGTTCTATGGCTGATCAGTCTCTCAGAGGAACTTATTAGAGGAAGGTACATCTCTGGTCCTAGAGGAACTATGTATCAAGATAGACAGAGGTTGAAACTGTAAGGCAGGGGTCTAGTTACCAACCAAAGAAAAAAAAAAAAAAGAAAGAAGTTGCTGATTGCATCACAAAATCAAAATGGACATCTTGTATACTAGAAAAAGGTACAAGATCAGGGACAAACTAAAACCACTGTTGCCATAATGCTGAGCCAATTCAAATAATTACATATGAAAGCCAAGCTTCTGGTAGGATTAAAGTTATGTTCATTATAGATAGATAAATAGCTGTAGGTCTATCTATCTATAGACTTTTGGGGGAAAAGAACTAGGCAGATCCTGATAGTCACATGTTATAGGGAGCACCAAACTGACTTATTGAGTTCTAATAAAATTAAAGCAACATTAAATGTTAATGTAAACTCCTAAAAGAGTTTTCTAGCAGGCCTGTAAACAAGATGCTCTCTCTGATAGCAAAAGACAGAGAATGTGCAGAAATAATGACAGTATTTCTGCTTCAATTATAACTTTGTCTTTCAAATTTTATCATTCTCAAAATTACCCAGAGAGCTTGGTTAAAACACAGTTTCTGGATCCCAACTTCAGGGTTTCTGATTCAGTATGTTTGTGGTGAGGTCTGATAATTTGCATTTCTAGCAAATTTCCAGGTGTTACTGTTGATCTTAGACAGGGATCACAATTAAAGAACCCCTGAATTCAGGAAAAACTTCTAAGTTCCTAAGTATTACTAATGAAAATTGGTCCAAAGTGTCATTAACACTAAACAGGGAGTAGAAAACACTGACAGAAAACAAACAAACAAACAAACAAGCAAAAGCACTTGTCCAAAGATGATTTTTTTTTCATGGAATTTGAGATTTTGAGAATTTGAAATGATACTGTATTCATGAATTCCTGGATTCTGAATCTTACCTATCCATAACTAGGACACCAGCTCTCAGTCTTAGTGGTCTATATTCTTGTTTGAAAATATAGTATCTTCCAATATATCCATAGATGGGTTTCTACTCCAGCACAATTTTGTTTCTGTCCACACATTAACATGACATTATTAAATTGCCTTTCCATGAAATTAGGTGTCCTCCCAAATATCTCTGATTTTCTAATTATGCATCTGAATTTACCTAAACTTTAAAAATTGTATCTTTAATATGAGGAAAATTATTGGCAAATAAAATGGTCCTGAACAGAAGTATTCAAAAAGGAAGTGAGGCACAGTCACATTTCCACAAGGGTTAAGATAAGTTCAGGACCCATAGTTACCATCAATGTCAGAATTGAAAAGCAGGTGTCCAGCATGAATCCACATAGACTCATGACATTAATGGGAGTCCTGTGGCTTCATTCCCAAGCACCATTTTGAATATTCATCCCAAGACATGAATTAATACAATGTAGTTCCTGTACTGCTTGGTCTTATTGCTTAATTAATGTGATCAAAATGACAGAGGTGGACTTTACATTTTCTATGTCACTTCATCTCCTCGAAAGTTTCAGTGGAGTAATGAGTTTCATAAGAAGATGAGTCATTTGTATGTGAGAGTTTAATTGACAGGCTTAGAGGCATTGTACACCATTAAAAAGAAGTTATTCAGGGCTTCCCTGCTGGCACAGTGGTTGAGAGTCCGCCTGCCGATGCAGGGGACATGGGTTCGTGCCCCGGTCTGGGAGGATCCCACATGCCGTGGAGTGGCTGGGCCCGTGAGTCATGGCCAGTGAGCCTGCGCATCTGGAGCCTGTGCTCCGCAACGGGAGAGGCCACAACAGTGAGAGGTCCACGTACTGCAAAAAAATAAATAAATAAAATAAAATTTAAAAAGAAGTTATGCAAAGATATTGGCTGAGAAAGGCATATGGTGTTCTAATATTTATGGATAAGCATCTTGGAGCTAAATTCTGAGAATTAATTTATCATTCATCTGTACCATGTTTCCATAGTAACCCAAAGAAAGAAACAATGTGTTAGTATACCAATGACTATCAATTTTTTTTTCTTTCAGCAGGTGGTTATATACTCTCCCTATAAACAAGATATTGCCCTACAATATTCTGTGTGTGGTGGAGTCGGGGTGGGGGTGGAGTAAGTTAAATAAGTGTGACATAACTTCCCACAATCTTGCACAGAAATATTTTCCTCCAAGTTCTTAGATTTACTGTCATATTCCTGTCTTTGTCTTATGTATCACCTGTAACATTTGACACTGTTGACTGTCTCTTCTCCTTCTTAATTTTTTCTTCTCCCTGGTCTATGTCAAATTCTTGTCCTTCATATGTGACCCTAACACTACTCTTATCCTTTGACTATCCCTCATTGATATAACCATTCAAAACAAGAAGGCTCCTGGGTTATGATCTTGACCTTCTTTTCTGTACCTTCTTTAATGTTTCTTTGGTTATCTCATGTAGTTATACAACTTGAACTCTTACCTACAAAAAAGCAAGACCCCAAAAATATATGAGAGAATCAGAAAGTAAAATGTGTAGCTAAAACAGACAGGACATGCAATATTTCATTCAAGCCCCATGCTATATTGAGAAAAACAGCACTAGTGTTTATCAAGGTAATAACACAGATTTTTGAAAATAAAACTATTACAAATAAACTAAAATAATCCCTTTCTTTCATGCTACCCTGTTGCATGCTCAGTCACATTACACTTACAAGCTAGAGGAACATGAAGATATTTGTCTGACTTCTTATATACTCTGGGGTCTAAAAGGCTGTGTGCATCCTCTGTTTCCAAATTTAACGTGTTTCAAAGAAGGAATGATACTCTTTCCCCCAGTATATAAATTTATATCATAGTGAAAGCAATGGACTGCAGTGGGCTATCAAGAGATGACAGTCACAGGATCTCAAGATTTTGAGGTTTAATAGGTTTAAGAGTCACCAGGAACTTGCAAATGTAAACTGGTGCAGCCTCTTTGGAGAATAGTATGAAAGTTCTACGAAAAACTTAAAATAGAGCTACCATATGATCTAGCAATTCCATTCCTGGGAAAACATATGAAGAAAATGAAAACATTAATTGAAAAAAGTACATGCACCCCAATGTTCATAGCAGCATTGTTTAAAGCATCCAAGATATGTAAGCAACCTAAATGTCCATCAATAGATGAATGGGTAAAGAAGATGTGATTTGGAATATTACTCAGCCATAAAAAATAATAAAATTCTGCATTTGCAACAACATGCATAGACCTAGAGGGTATAATGTTTAGTGAAATGTCAGACAAAGACAAATATTGTTTGTTATCACTATATGTAGAATCTAAAAATATATAAATAAAACAAATAAATGAATATAACAAAATAGAAACAGATTCCCAGGTATAGAGAACAAACTAGGGGCTGCCAGTGGGGAGAGGAAAAGGGGGAGGGGCAAAAAGGATAGAAGTTTAAGTGGTACAACCTACTATGTACAAAATAAATAAGCTGCAAGGATATATTATACAGCACAGGGAAATATAGCCATTATTTTACAATAACTTTAAATGAAGTATATCTATAAAAATACTGAATCACTATGTTGTATACTTGAAACTAATACAATATTATAAATCAAGCATACTTCAATTTAAAAAAAAGAAAAGAGTGACCAGGAGCTTTATAAATAACATTTCATATTATCTTCCTAATATTTAGAAAATAAAATCTTAAAATACACAAGAAGAAACAAATGTAATTTCTATTTCCCTGTGGTTGTGATTTTGATACCATGAGTTTTTGAAAACATGGATTCAAAACAATCTTTCAACAAGCCAGATACAAAATGTAAAATTATACATCATCCTTGAGACTTGGGTACCAAATATTGTTATCTCCAATATGTATCAAATATTAAGAATGGAGTGCATAAAAATCTAAAAACACAATATGTATACCAGGTAGTGAAGAAGGGTCTGGGTCTTGTAGCAGCTTCAGAAAATAAAAAAACAAAACTAAAATAAATCAGAATATCACTTATAAAAGGTGGTTCAATTACAAAGCCACTTACATAAATAATAGCAGGCCAAGTAGAATATAAATATACAACATAAAGGAAAATAGAGTCAAGGATATTTTATTGTTCTGGAAAGTTCCTTCCCTAAACTTTTATATATTCCTCATAGGACAGAAATCAGCCCTAAAAGAGAGAACTGATTCTTAGACAATAGGTGGGACTAGAGAAAA
Organism: Phocoena sinus; assembly: GCF_008692025.1. Taxonomy (NCBI): domain Eukaryota; kingdom Metazoa; phylum Chordata; class Mammalia; order Artiodactyla; family Phocoenidae; genus Phocoena; species Phocoena sinus. Next base: position 35,911,760 of record NC_045776.1, on the reverse strand, counting down.
AGAATCAGAGCACCATGAAATGCTAGAATAGAAGACCTCTGAGATTGTCAGGTTCAATAATCTTCATTTGATACATGAAGAACACAAGGGCCAGACAATGAAAACACATAGAGTGAAAAGCATAAAATATTAAAGTCACACCTGAAACTAGCAATGATAAAATCCAAAGAGCTAATATTAAATGCGCATATATGTATAAAAGGAGATTTATACTACTTACACTTTTCAAGGCCTTGGTTGTACAGAGGGCATTAAATTAAAGAACTTATATATACAAGAACAGGAACAATATTATCAGGTCATAGACCACATTTGCATACTCATTTCTTCCTCATGATTCACTTAACTTTCATTCCTCACTGAATATAGTATATTTTTCTAAAGATTCCTTCTCTTTTCTGAGCAAAGATACCACTGAAATCTTGGGCCCAAATGAAAACAAATGGTCATTTGATGAGGCATTCACCTTGAAGAAATTTCGCTCTGGACTATAGTGAATTAAGATCACCACTTATACCACTGACAATCAATAACTGGTTGCTTAATCCCTGGCCAACATATTTCTTTTCTGCATTAAAAGAGCTAACTCAAAGATGGAGTATATGTTATTTAATAGAGTAATGAATAATTTCAAAAATGCATTCCTATTATTCCTTGCAGCTCTCTAAAGCCATTTAAAATCTCTTGCATTTCTTTGTAACTATTCTCAAACCAAACACTAATCTGTAGGTCAGGCTCTAAAGCTGTTTTATAATCTCACAAGTCACTTGGAAGTGCCCAAAGGGGTCCCATGTGGATTCCTTATGCTGTAAGTGAATTCATATATTAAATACACAATGTGAGAACATTTCAGTTAGCAAAATATAAGTCCAGGAGAATGATAACAGTTGACATGTGTTAATGTCTTGCATTTCCTGTGAGATACAAACTTCTGCATATTATCTCAAGCCCAGGTGTTAATCACTGCTGCAAGGCCTAAGGCTTGATTACATACGTTTGATGACCTGTTGGAAGATTCCACAGCAACATTATTTCTATAAAGAAATGGAAAAAAATCCACATTATTTGGAACTCATCTGAAGTGAAGAAGTCCACCCTGATTAGCTGACCCAAAAACAAAGCTCTGACTTCAAAAAACTGATGACCCAGAAACCAAAGGCTTAAAGTCTGAGGCCTCAGGAGGAGTCAAGAACCATAAGTAATACAGAAGAGTAGTTTCACCAAAAGCTTTTGGGGGCCTTGGAATATAAATATTACATTCTTGCGATTCCGCTAAGTGAGTGTATGCAAAGTGGTGAGAGGTGGGCTACACTTTACCTTGCAAACAGGTGAAGTTTGGACACCTTAGGCTTCTATGAATTTGGATTCTCACTAGCAGTGTACATTGAAAGAGTCCGGGAGATGGTGGTTTCTAGGAGAGGTGTGCCTAAAACTACATTGCTCAGTGTTGCAGGGGGAGTGTTAAAAATGGAATTATGCAAACTGGAGAGAGAGAGTAGCAAGACTTAGAGAAGAAACAACTCTGTTTTAGAGAAGTTCTGTAATGCCTGACAGAGAGGTGATTAGACATAGGTGATGCTACCTATAGGTTCTTAGATGTTCTCTAGGAAAATCTGCAGAGGACTTCAACTTGAATTAGGCAGAGGACAGAAACCCATTATATAGGTGTTACTGCTATTAATAGGAGCTCTTCCGTACTCACAGGTTTGTAGGACCAGAGAAACTTCAGTTGACATACTTATAAGCTTTGTCTCCTAGCCAGCCATGAGTATTAATACACCCTGTAGCATCTGTTTGAGTTCTTTTTATCAAAATCCCATATTTTATATCCCTGAAAGTCAAAGCCAATATTCTAAAGTGAAGTCTTATTTGTCTACCTGAGCCCACTATGATCTGACTCTTCTCTGAATTTGCATCTCAATTATCACCTGTACCATTCATTTAGTGAGCATTATTACAAACCCATTTCCGTCATTACTTATATTATCCTGAATGCCTAAAAGTGCAGAGATATTATTTTAGGATTCACAAGGATAGGGTGATCTTCCTCACTAGACTACAAGTGCTGAGATTGTTGGGACTTATCTTTATTTAACTTAGAGTAGTTTCCACTGTGTTATGCCAATGATAGACACTCAAAAGCTCTCAAATGAATGAAATATTTAATGTTCTACCACTGAGGCTATGATGGTCTTACCGAAGGACATGCCCAGTTGCTGTTACATGGTTTGGTTCATCTATTTATACCATAATGTAACCAATAATGAATAAATAGCTGAATTCTTCTCAGTAAGGTGTAATGATTCCTTGGGATAATTTTTTATTAGTCAGAATTGTGTTTTGATAAAAGTACAAAGAGAGAGGTGAAAAAGTGGACAAAAATCTGCTGAAAAATTTAAAAATTTTCACTAAAAACACAGCAGTAAAACAGTTGAAGCTCAAATATAGAAAATCATGTCTCCTGAAAATAAATATCCTCCAAGCTCATAAACACCAAGGCTAGTGGTCAGGAATGAACAGATGTTTATTGCCTCATGCACCCTCTGCTACTCTGGGATAATCTCTTAAATATCCGAAATCCAGTTTGAATTTAAATTAGATTCATAGTTTCTTTCAAGATTATTCCATTAAAAATATCATATGATTATCCAATTAAAATGAGGAAAAGAATCAGTAGGAGAGCAATCCCCTTTAATATTTTCAATTAAGATGTAGTGTGGCCAATAAAAACAGCTTACATTTTCATTTTATGGGTACCTATGGAGAGCATTATGACACAAATGACTCAGAAAAAGGTAATCGTTTCAAAATATATTGTAGTGGAAGACTGTAAACAGTGCAGTGTGTTAGCTTACAGAGGATGTGATGAAAATATAAAGTTTTTTTCAAAAGGGATTCATGTTTATTTTATAGTCTTTTAGGTTGCTTGTGCCTGCCAATTTTCAGCACATATTTTTAAAATGTCATGAAGTGTTCTCTCCCAGGAAAGGGTGGGAAGGTGAGAATATACCCATTAGGGGATAATATGTTTTTAAGAAGAAAAGAGTTGTGTAGCAACTCCATCCTGTCTGTGCTCTAGATTTGAAATAGAACTTCACCAGGGCATAGAATAAAGCCTTATTTTCTTATAGGACTATAGGGAGAAGACCAAAAGGCTGGGGCTACATGATGTCAAATGCAGCAAGGAATGTGAAAATTGTCTAACTAACAGCACTGCATCACACATTGTGAGATCTATAACCACTGAAATTTGGGCTGAATTATTTCATTTTCTCTGATTTCTTGTGACTCCAATTAATATCAATATTAATAGTTCTTAAAAGTCATAATATGTCATAGCATATTTTCACATGCTCTTCTGTGCATGTGATTTTATTGAACTAAAATAACAGTGACAAAATTCTCATGGACTGGGAATGGTCCTCAATTCCCCCATATTAAAAATGTTTAACCTAGTTTGATTTAGAATTTGTATACTTGACTTTGACTGAGAAAGAGTTTACCAAGAACTTATTGGCTAAAGATCTATCCTTGCACATAGAGATTTCATAAATATTTATCTAGTCATCTGTGAAAAAGCAGACCAAGAATATTGAGAAAGCTTCTCAGCAAACTAAAGGAGTAATGCAAAAAAATAATCAGAGTAACTGGAATTAAAATACATGCAACCAATAATAGAAAATTTGTTTTAAAAAAACTTAAATTAAAAAAATATGTTTATTATGTGTCAGATCCTGTACTAAATCATTACTATACATCTCTCAATATTTTTCACATTCCGGTGAGATTGGTGTTGTCATTGTACTCAACAAAGACCACATAGCTAGCACGTGGCAGCAAGTTGGAGCATAATCACAGTATCTAGAGCCATGTTGGTATGTAGTTCATCCCATGCGTATATGTACTTGACACTGTTCAAAGCACAGGAAGGACTGGAATAAACAGAGGTGAGCAAGTTGATCAAAATTCATTCCCTCATGGAGTTTACATTCTATCATATTTTGGGTATAATTAACACTTGTTTCCCAAGTTATTTGATAAGGTTTGTCCTGTTTTTAATGAATATGATGGATAATTAAAAGTCTGCTGGAGGACACTGAACATGTTCTCTCCCTGTACCTCGTGCTTATACAGAACAGGCCCACACTTTCTATCTATTTTCATATTTTCTCAGTAATATATAAACTACATCAACATTTAATTCAAATCCCACACTTCAGGGATGAGATAGATTTATTTTTTGCATACAGAAAAATTCAGAAGAACACTACAATTATTTTTGGCCACAGGCAAAAATTAATTCTAGAAGTTTGCTGTGTTAATTACTCCACCCCTGCACATCTAACTCAGTTTCCTTGAACGACCGTGCTACTTCATTTTCAAAAATTGTCATATAGAGAGTATCTTAAGTTTATTCACTTGAAGAGTTGGAACATCACTTCTTTCAGGAAGGTTTTATTGTTCCTAATGGTCAGGTTTTAAGTGGAAATATATGGCACTCTGAAAGTGAAATTTCGGGTATTACATTGGAGTGAAAGACATTTACAAGTCTGGAAGTCTTCAGTGCTATCTTTAACATGATATTGCATAAATAATTAATGACATGATCTGCACACACAACTTTAATAATCATGTGTGTATCTTCCTTTATCTCTTCCCACAATTTCTGGTATGCTTTTCCCCATCAAGATGAACTTGTTACAATTTTCATATGCTTGCTGTGGTTGTCCCACAGTGTTATTTTTTTGCAACTAATCATACTATTGTAAGACTGTAAGGATAATAATAGTAACATGTGAATTTTAAATAACTTTCTAAGTTTGCTATGTATATATATGTGTGTGTAGCTTATATATATATGGCACTGGGTATATCTTAAGTGGCAAAAAGTTGATTAAGTGGAGTAATATCTAATTGAGGACTTATTATACTCTGAGTGTATAAGATGGCTGTCTATTAATAGTAAGTACTATTAATAGATAGGGGTTTATTTGGTTTTTAATATTGGATCTTTTACATACAAATCACAATAACATAACCTTATTCTCAGTTTACCCAGCTGCAAAATTTGAATACAAATATATCTCTTAAGATTCCAGTATTTTTAAAATGATATACTTTATGTAAAACTCTTAGCACAGTTTCTGTCACATAGAAAGTAGTCTAGATTTGGTTAATACCAACATCATCTATGTCATCATCCAGTTGTCTTACATGTTAAAACATAGATAGAACTTTAGTTATTTGACAATAAAACAGATGCTTTATTGTTAGTCATCTTTATGTCACTTAAAGCCTTCATGATTGTTATATCTCTATAAAATTGCAAAATGACATAAATGTTGAAAGAATAAACGGTTGTATGATCTACACAATCAGAAGACCCTTCAGCTAAAAAAGAAAACATATTGCTCATACTAAGCTTGAGATTTTTTCTTTCAGGTCATTTATTCACATATTCATCATTCTAGGATGTTAGTTAGCTCCCTGATGAGGGAGTTACTGTGTTAAAATCACACTATAAACAGAAGAATATTTTTAGCCCATGTTCTAGGCACTCCCCCAACGCAGGTTATTTTGTAAATTGAGCCAGGATCTTCTGTCTCTAAGGTATGTTTCATAAATCTTTCCTCTCTGCCAAAGAAGAGATTGGCAAGATTGTTGAATTAAATCACAATCCAATCTTAGAGCCAGTCAGCATCATGTGGAAGCAGGGCACAAAGATCATCATTCTGGGACTTCCCTGGGGGTGCAGTGGTTAAGAATCCGCCTGCTAATGGAGGGGACACAGGTTTGAGCCATAGTCTGGGAAGATCCTACATGTCACAGAGCAACTAAGCACGTGAGCCACAACTACTGAGCGCTCATGCCTAGAGCCTGTGCCCTGCAACAAGAGAAGCCACCACAATGAGAAGCCTGTGCACCACAATGAAGAGTAGCCCCTGCTTGTCAAAACTAGAGAAACCCTGTGAGCAACAATGAAGACCCAACATAGTCAAAAATAAATGAATTGAAAAAAAAGATGATCATTCTAGTTTATATATTTTCTAATTAATTTCTGTATTTTTGATCCACAAATCTTACTTTGGCCCAATTTTAGAATCTGAATATGGAGACTTTAAAAAAACTTCTTATCAGATTAGCTCTTACTTCTGACCCTGTTATATCATCAACTTCCTCTTACTTTCTTCTATTAGTAAACTTTATTTCACAGGCTTACCATCATTAAGGAATTTACTGTTTTTAGTTTCTGTCTCTTAAAAGAATGTATCATTTTAGTGAGATCTCAAAAGCCAAACATAATGATTATTCAACTACTTTTGACCTGAATTAAGGTTCTGTTTTTAAAATTAATAGAATCACTTGACAACAGAAGGATCAAAATTGAGTGAGAAATAAGCTTTTGAAAGATAAAACTTATTCTATTCTTTAAATTCTAAGCACCTGACACATAGTATGTTCTTAAAATAATCTAAAGAATGGATGACAGAATGACTCAATAAAAGGATCAGGCATCTTGTAACTTGATAATGCATCTGTTTGTCACTATTCCCATGAACTTGAACTTACTACTAAACGAAAATTTCCTAAGCCTTAGTTTATATATCTGCAAATTGGAAAGATAGTACTTCACAAATAGCCAATTTGTGAAGATCAAATGAAATAATATAATGGAATTGCTTTAAAAATGTAAAAGTAACATACAATATACTTGGATAGTTATTTTTAAAAAATCACACACCACAAAGATGCTCACAGAACAGTTAATTAAGAGCCTTAAGAAAGTGTCCAGTGAGCCCCTACAGGTGTGGGGGGGACAGCCGGGTGCTGTGTTCATTGTGTGTGCACAATGTTTTTGGTTGTTTGACCTTCCTCCTACTCTCTGATCCTTCCTCTAGCCTCGAATCCTCACCACTTTTAGTATCTGTGGTTGTGTACCTTAAGGGAAAGATTTCTGCAAGTGCGATTGCTGGATTAAAAGAATGCTTGTGGCAGCTAAAAGAACAAAGAAGACGTATGAATAGTGAAATAAAAGGATATCAAACAATTCAGTGGGAAAAAAAGCAAGTTGCTAAGCAGTACAAAACAGCGTAAAATTATTTAGTTTAAATATGTATATTCTGTGTGTCACTGAGGATGAGGAGAGCTGAGGGGCTTAGCCAGGCTCCAGGTCATTTGTTCATCCTTTCACTCATTCATTCCTTGAGCTGACTCAAGATTTGAGATGGGTACTCTGTGGATCCTAGAATCAGTCTGGAGACGGTGATGAGATTGCCAAGTGGAATTGCCGTAATCCTTGACTAGCAAGAAGTAGCTTAATTGTTGAATCTCTGGCCTTTCTTCTGATCACTGTAGGGGTTAAAAGGACAAGCCGTGTGGCTGACAGGGTCTTGTTGCTCTGGCCGGGTGTCAGGCTTGTGCCTCTGAGTTGGGAGAGCTGAGTTCAGGACATTGGTCTACCAGAGAACCCCTGGCTTCACGGAATATAAAATGAAGAAAGCTCTGCCAGAGATCTCCATTGCAACACTAAGACCCAGCTCCACTCAATGACCAGCAAGTTACAGTGCTGAGCATCCTATGCCAAACAACTAGCAAGACAGGAACACAATCCCACCCATTAGAAGAGAGGCTGCATAAAATCATAATAAGGTCACAGACACCCAAAAACACACCACCAGATGTGGTCCTGCCCACCAGAAAGACAAGATCCAGCCTCTAGTAGGTCTGTGTCTTTAGAGAGTGGACTAGAGGATATGAGGAAGGGGAAGGGTAAGCTGTGACAAAGAGAGAGTGGCATGGACATATATACAATACCAAACGTAAAATAGATACCTAGTGGGAAGCAGCTGCATGGCATAGGGAGATCAGCTCCTTGCTTTGTGACCACCTAGATGAGTGGAATAGGGAGGGTGGGAAGGAGGCAGATGAAAGAGGGAAGAGATATGGGAACATATGTATATGTATGTTATGTATGTATATGTATGTCACTTTGTATGGCACTTTGTTATAAAGCAGAAACTACCACACCATTGTAAAGTAATTATACTCCAATAAATATGTTAAAAAAAAAAAAAAAGACCCAGCCTCATCCACCAGAACACCGGGACAAGTCCCCTCCACCAGGAAGCCTACACATCCCACTGAACCAACCTTAACCACTGGGGGCAGACACAAAATACAGTGGGAACTATGAATCTGCAGTCTGCAAAAAGGAGACACCAAACACAGGAAGTTAATCAAAATGAGAAGACAGAGAAACACACAGCAGATGAAGGAGCAAGGAAAAAACTCTCCAGACCAAATCAAAGAATGGAAAATAGGCAGTCTACCTGAAAAAGAATTCAGAGTAATGAGAGTAAAGATGATCCAAAATATTGGAAATAGAACTCACAAAATACAAGAAAAGTTTAATAAAGACCTAGGAGAACTAAAGAGCAAACAAACAATGATGAACAACACAATAAATGAAATTAAAAATACTCTAGAAGGAATCAATACCAGAATAACTGAGGCAGAAGAATGGATAATTGACCTGAAATATAAAATAGTGGAAATAACTACCACAGAGCAGAATAAAGAAAAAAGAATGAAAATAATTGAGGACAGTCTCAGAGACCTCTGGGACAACATTAAATAGATTAACTTTCGAATTATAGGTGGTCTCAGAAGAAGAAGAGAAAAAGAAAGGGACTAAGAAAATATTTGAAGGGATTATAGTTGGAAACTTCCCTAATATGGGAAACGGAAGAGTCAATCAAGTCCAGGAAACACAGAAAGTTCCATACAGGATAAATCCAAGGAGAAACATGCCAATATACATATGAATGAAACTATCAAAAGTCAAATACAAAGAAAAAATATTAAAAGCAGCAAGGGAAAAACAACAAATAATATACAAGGGAATCCCCATGAGGTTAACAACTGATCTTTTAGCAGAAACTCTGCAAGCCAGAAGGCAGTGTCAGGACATATTTACAGTGATGAAAAGGAAAAAAAAAAAGAAGAAAAACTGCAACCAAGATTACTCTACCCAGCAAGGATATCTTTCAGTTTCAATGGAGAAAATAAAACCTGTAAAGACAAGCAAAAGCTAAGAGAATTCAGCACCACAAAACCAACTTTACAGCAAATGCTAAAAGAACTTCTCTAGGCAGGAGAGACAAGAGAAGAAAAAGACGTACAATAACAAATCCAAAATAATTAAGAAAATGGTAAACAGAATACATACATATGGATGACTACCTTAAATGTAAATGGATTAAGTGTTCCCACCAAAAGACATAGACTGGCTGAATGGATACAAAAACAAGACCCGTACCTATGTGGTCTACAAGAGACCCAACATACAGACTGAGAGTGAGGGATTGGAAAAAGGTGTTCTATGCAAATGGAAATCAAAAGAAAGCTGGAGTAGAAATTCTCGTATCAGATAAAATAGACTTTAAAACAAAAAACTATTAGAAGAGACAAAGAAGGACACTATGTAATGATCAAGGCATCAATCCAAGAACAAATAACAATTATAAATATTTATGCACCCAACATAGGAGCACCTCAATACATAAGGCAAATGGTAACAGCCATAAAATGGAAAATCGACAGTAACACAATTATAATAGGGGATTTTAACACCCCACTTTCACCAATGGACAGATCATCCAAAATGAAAATAAATAAGGAAACACAATCTTTAAATGATACATTAAACAAGATGGACTTAATTGATATTTATAGAACATTCCATCCAAAAACAACAGAATACACATTTTTCTCGAGTGCTCATGGAACATTCTCCAAGATAGATCATATCTTGGGTCACAAATCAAGCCTTGGTAAATTGAAGAAAATTGAAATCATATCAAGTATCTCTTCCAACCACAACGCTATCAGACTAGATATCAATTACAGGAAATAACCTGTAAGAAATACAAACACAGGGAGGCTAATCAACACACTGCTTCATAACCAAGAGTTCACTGAAGAAGTCAAAGAGGAAATTAAAAAAAAACCTAGAAAAAAATGACAATGGAAATACAATGACCCAATACCTATGTTATGCTGCAAAAGCAGTTCTAAGAGGGAAGTTTATAGCAATAAAATCCTACCTCAAGAAACAAGAAACGTCTCAAATAAAAAACCTAACCTGACACCTAAAGCAATTAGAGAAAGAAGAACAGAAAAACTGCAAAGTTAGAAGAAGGAAACAAATCATAAAGACCAGATCAATAATAAATTTAAAAGAAATTAAGGAAACAATAACAAAGATCAATAAAACCCAAATCTGGTTGTTTGAGAAGATAAACAAAATTGATAAACCATTAGCCAGACTCATCAAGGAAAAAAGGGAGCAGACTCAAAACAACAGAATTAGAAATTAAAAAGGAGAAGTAACAACTGACACTGCAGAAATACAAAAGATCATGAGAGATTACTACAAGGAACTATATGACAATAAATTGGAAAACATGGAAGAAATGGACAAATTCTTAGAAAAGCACAACTTTCCGAGATTGAGTCAGGAAGAAATAGAAAATATAAACAGACCAAACACAAGCACTGAAATTGAGACTGTGATTAAAAATATTCCAACAGGGCTTCCCTGGTTGCACAGTGGTTGAGAGTCTGCCTGCCAATGCGGGGGACACGGGTTCGTGCCCCATTCTGGGAAGATCCCACATGCTGTGGAGTGGCTAGTGAGCCAAGGCCACTAAGCCTACACATCCGGAGCACGTGCTCCACAACGGGAGAGGCCACAACAGTGTGAGGTCTGTGTACCCAAAAAAAAAAAAAAAAAAAAAAATTCCAGCAAACAAAAGCCCAGGACCAGATGGCTTCATAGGCAAATTCTATCAAACATTTAGAGAAGGGCTAACACCTGTCCTTCTCAAACTATTCAAAAATATAGCAGAGGGAGAAACAGTGCCAAACTCATTCTACAAGGCCACCATCACCTTGATACCAAAACCAGACAAAGATGTCACCAGGAAAGAAAGCTACAGGTCAATATCACAGATGAACATAAATGCAAAAATCTTCAACAAAATTCTAGCAAACAGAATCCAACAGCACATTAAAAGGATCATACACCATTTTCAAGTGGAGTTAATCCCTGGAATGCAAGGATTCTTTAATATAGGCAAATCAATCAATGTTATAAACCATATTAACAAATTGATGGAGAAAAAACATATGGTCATCTCAATAGATGCAGAAAAAGCTTTTGACAAAATTTGACACTGATTTATGATAAAAACCCTCCAGAAAGTAGGCATGGAGTGAACTTACCTCAGCATAATAAAGGCCATATATGAAAAACCCATAGCCAACATCGTTCTCAATGGTGAAAACCTGAAACCATTTCCACAAGAATCAGGAACAAGAAAAGTTTGTCCACTCTCACCACTATTATTCAACAGAGTTTTAACCATAGCAATCAAAGAAGAAAAAGAAATAAAAGGAATCCAAATCAGAAAAGAAGAAATAAAGCTGTCACTGTTTTCAGATGACATGATAATGAACATAGAGAATCCTAAACATACTACCATAAAATTACTAGAGCTAATCAATGAATTTGGTAAAGTAGCAGGATACAAAATTAATGCACAGAAATCTCTTGCATTCCTATACACTAATGATGAAAAATCTGAATGAGAAATTAAGGAAACACTTCCATTTACCACTGCAACAAAAATAATAAAATACCTAGGAATAAACCTACATAAGGAGAAAAAAGACCTGTATGCAGAAAACTATAAGACACTGTTGAAAAAAATTAAAGATGATACAAACAGGTGGAGAGATATACCATGTTCTTAGATTGGAGGAATCAACAAAAAAAATAAACAATCCCATTCAAAACTGGGCAGAAGGCCTAAATAGACATTTCTCCAAAGATATACAGGTTGCCAACAAACACACGAAAGGTTGCTCAACATCACTAATCATCAGAGAAATGCAAATCAAAACTACAGTGAGGTATCACCTCACACAAGTCAGGATGGCCATCATCAAAAAATCTACAAACAATAGATACTGGAGAAGGTGTGGAGAAAAGGGAACCCTCTTGCACTGTTGGTGGGAATGTAAATTGATACAGCCACTATGGTGAACAGTTTGGAGCTTCCTCAAAATTTAAAAATAGAACTACCATATGACCCAGCAATCCCACTACTAGGCATATACCCTGAGAAAATCATAATTCAAAAAGAGTCATGTACCACAATATTCATTGCAGCTCTATTTACAATATCCAGGACATGGAAGCAATATAAATGTCCATCAACAGATGAATGGATAAAGAAGTTATGGCACATATATACAATGGAATATTAGTCAGCCATAAGAAGAAATGAAATTGAGTTATTTGTAGTGAGGTGGATAGACCTAGAAATTGTCATACAGAGTGAGGTAAGTCGGAAAGAGAAAAAACATATACCGTGTGCTAACACATAGATATGGAATCTAAAATGAAAAGAAAAAAAAATGGTTCTGAAGAAACAAGGGGCAGGACAGGAATAAAGACGCAGATGTAGAGAATGAACTTGAGGACACAAGGAGTGTGAAGTATTAGCTGGGACGAAGTGAGAGAGTGGCATGGACATATATACACTATCAAATGCAAAATAGATAGCTAGTGGGACACAGACACACGGCACAGGGAGATCAGCTCGGTGCTTTGTGCCCACCTAGAGAGGTGGGATACGGAGTGTGGGTGGGAGACACAAGAGGGAGGAGATTTGGGGACATGTATATGTATAGCTGATTCACTTTGTTATAAAGCAGAAACTAACACACCATTGTAAAGCAATCATACTCCAATAAAGATGTTAAAAGAAAAAGAAAAGAAAATGTCTATTGTGATGTAGACCAAGTGGAGGAGAACAATAGCAGGGCAGGAAGAACAAGAGGTTAGTTACTCCTGGACCTTTATTCTTCTCTCCTTTATAGAACCAAATCCTTAATCTATTAATACTATTAAGATAATTTTTTAAAATCCCAGATCAGGAGAAAATATTTGCAAATCACATATCTGGTACAAAAGTTGTATGTAGAATATATAAAATGACTCTTAAAACTCAATAATAGCTAAACAAACAACTCAATTAAAAATGGGTGAAATATCTGAACAGAAAAAAAAATACATAAAGCAACTAAGAATACTTTTGCACTTTAAAATATATTTAACATCATTTATTATTTGAGAAAGCAAATTAAAACAAATAAAGCAAATCAAAAATTATTGTCAAGATTTTAGAAATAGGCCAAAGATCTTAACAGACACATCACCAAATAATATATATAAATGTCTAAAAAGTATATGAAAAGATGTTCCACATCTTATATCTTCAGGGACATGCAAATTCAAACACCAATGAAATTCCACTACACACCTATTACAATGGCCAAAATCCAGAACACTGACATCACAGACACTGAGGAAGATGTGGAGCAATAGGGACTCTCATACATTGCTAGTGGGAATGCAAAATGATATAGCCACTTCAGAAGACAGTTGACAGTTTCTTAGAGAACTAAATATACACTTACCATACAATCCAACAACTGTGCTGCTTGCTATTTACTTAAAGTAGTTGAAGACATGTCCACACAAAAATCTGCAACTGGATAATTATAGCAGCTTTATCATAATTGTCAAAAACTGGAAGCATCTAAGATGTCCTTCAGTAAGTGAATGAATAAATATTCTGGTGCATGCAGACAATAGAATATTATTCAGTGTTTAAAAGAAAAGAGCTCTCAAACTTTGAATAGACATGGAGGAAACCTACATTAATATCACTAAGTGAAAGAAACCAAAATTAAAAGTTTGCATACTATACTGTACCAATTATATGACATTCTGGAATATGCAAATTTATGGAGACAGCAAAAAGATCAGTAGTTGCCAGGGGTCAGGGTGTGAGGGAGGGATAAATTGGTGGACTCCACTGGATTTTTAGAGCAGTGAAATTGCTCTGTATGATAATATTATCGTGGACACATGTCATTATACATTTGCCCAAGGTGGGATTGGGAGGGTGGGAGGAAGGGAGATGCAAGAGGGAAGAGATATGGAGATATATGTATATGTACAACTGATTCACTTTGTTATAAAGCAGAAACTAACACACCATTGTAAGGCAATTATACTCCAATAATGATGTTAAAAAATATTCTTAAGATATGATTGTCAATATCAAGCTGTGGTGAGGTTGTAGAGCAAGTCTAACTCTCACATCCTACTGACTGGAATACATTTTGTAGCCACATTAGAAATCAGTTTATCAGCTTCTTATAAAGTTAAACTTGCATTTATCATGCAACTCAGAAATCCCACTCTTAGGTATTCATCCAAGTTAATTGGAAAATTACGTACTTGTAAGTTTTCAGAAACTTTATTTATAATCACCCCAAACTGGAAACAACTCAAATGACCTTCAACAGGTAAATGCATAAATGTTTTCTATACGTTCATGCAATGGAATACTACTCAGTTATAAAAAATAAAACGTACTGGTGAGTCAGACAAGATGCATGAATCTTAAGTGCATTTTGCTATAGAAGTTTGATGAAAAAAGTCACATATTATATGCTTTTATTTTAAAAATTATGCTGAATTTTGTAAAAAAAAATAAACTATAAGAAGTGTATCAGTGGTTGCCAGCATTTAGAGTAGAAGAATTGATTGTTTACAAAGGACAGCAGAGTATATTTTGTGGGTAAAGGAGTTGATCTCTATAGCACTGTGATGATGTATACATGAGTGTGTGCATTTGTCCAAACCCCTAGAACTGTACTCCACAAATGATAAATTTTATAGTATGAAAATCAAAGGAAAAAAGATGTTCAACAAAGATGTGGGAAGAACACAAGATGCAGATTGTGACAAATAACTCTAATAATATTACAAATTAGTAACATAACTGTACTGAAAGAAGTATTCAAGAATGGAGCTGATTTAATAAACTTTGGGAAAGTTTTTTTCAAAATCTTTTCAAAAATTAAACCAAAATAAAAAATAAAATAATGAAAATATGTTCCTGCACTATTTATAATTTATAAAGATATAAAGTGTGTGTATATATATATATATATATATATATATATATATACATATATTTTGCTATACATTTATATATAAATAATAAGTTTTCTTGTTTTGAGTCATAGGTGTTTTAGAAGTGTGTTGCTTACTTTCTAAGCAGTAAATCAAAGCCTAGTTATCTTTTTGTTGCAGATTTCTAGAATTGTATTAAGATATAAAATAATGAATATGCTCAATTTTTTGAAAATATATTGTTTTGCTTTACAAAACAATATACATATATTGCTGTGAATACTCCATGTTCTCTTTAAGTAAAGACACATTCTGTGATTATTTGGTACAATGTCTATGTATATCATTTAGGTCAAGCTTGTTATTTGTATTGTTCAAATCCTCTATATAACTTTACTGATTTTGTTTCTCTTTTCTAATGGCTATTGAAAGAAATATCTTTAAAAAGTCCATTAAAATAATGAAATTTTTGTTTAATTTCTGTCTTTTGTACATTTTAATTTACTTTTGTTTCATATACTCTTGTTTTTGAGGACATGGAGAGTTAAGACTGATATATTCCTAATGGACCAACTCTTTAATCATTATAAATTGGCTTCTAAACAGTGTTTTGATGACATGTCACAAATATTTTATCTTGTGTTTTCATTTTAAATCAGATCTAAATACTCCCCATTTTTCTTCTTTTTTTTCCTTTTACCCATGAGTTATCTAGAAGTATATTATTTACTTTCCAAATATTTATAAATTTTCTAGAGATATTTTTTAAATATAGTTATTTTTATTGGCTCAGTATATGGCTTATCTTGGAAAATGTCTGCATGTAGTTAAAAAGGATATGTGTATTCTGATGTTGTTGTTTGGCATATTAAATGTCAATTAAGACTATTTGGTTAATATTGTTGTCTTTATTTCTATATCTTTACAGATTTTTCTACCTGTTCTATCAATTATTGAGAGAGGGATATGAAAGTATATAAGTGTAATTGTATCTATTTTCTTTTAACTTTGTCTTTAATTTTGTTTAAAATTTGAAATGCTCTTATTAGATGCATAAGCCTTTATGATTGTTGTGTCCTCCTGATGTAAGACCTCTCTGCTATTATGAAATGACCTGCTTTACCCCTGGTAATATTTTATGTCTGATATGTATAAAGCAGCACTCTAGTTTTACTTTGAATAATGTTAGCTTGTCATGTTTTCCTCATCCTTTACTTTTATTTTATTTTAATGTGGTAATGTCATATTTAAAATGTACATTCTAGTAGGCAACATATAGTTGGATTTGCACTTGGTGATGCCTTTAAATTATTTATAATTAATATGATTATTAATATCAGTTTTTTAAAATTTTGTTATTGGCTATTTACCCCCAAAACAATTTGCTCCCTTTTTCCTATTTTCCTTCCTTTTGTGCATTAGATTTAAAAATTTTTTCCATTATATTATATTTGTCAGCTTATTACATATACCATTTTTATTTGACTGTACCTTTAAGATTTATAGTGGGCATTTTTAACTTATCACAGTCTACCATGTAGTGATCTTACACCACTTGTCATAAAGTATAAGAACTTCACAATATATACTTCTACTTCTTACACTCCAATCTTTATGTTGTTATACATTTTATTTTACATACCTATAAAACCTATAATACATTTTTAATTTTTAGCATTGGATTATCTTTTCAAGAGATTAAATGATAATAAATAATTGCTGTATGATAATCCATACAGTTACCTGTTTTTGGTGTCTCACATTCCTTCATATAGACTAATTTCTCTATCTGGTAGAATTTCCTTCTTCTTCAAGGGTTTCCTTTAACTTTTTTTTTTTTTTTGACATTAAAAATGGACTTTATTTTTTAGAGCAGTTTTAAATTCATAGAGAAATTGAGCAAACGGTACAGAGAGTTCTTACTTATGTCCTACTCCCATGCACATATAAACAACCTCCCCTGCTATCAACATCCTGCAACAGAATGGTACATTTGTTACAATTGATGAATCTACTTTAATGCATCATTATCACCCAAAGTTCATAGTGTACCTTAGGGTTCACTCTATTTTTAAAAAAAAATTATTGGGGTATAATTGATTTACAATGTTGTATTAGTTTCAGGTGTACAGCAAAGTTAATCTGTTATACAAATATATATACCCACTCTTTTCCAGATTCTTTTCCCATATAAGCCAAGGGTTCACTCTTGATGTACACTCTATGGAATTTGACAAATGTGTAATGACACATATCCATCATTATAGTACCATACAGAGTATTTTCACCACTCTAAAAATCTCTGTGCTCTGACTATTCATTCCTTTCTACCTCCTAACCCCTGGCAACCATTTATCTTTTTTATTGTGCCCATGGTTTGGACTTTTACAGAATGTTTTATTGTTGGAATCTTATAGTATACGGCCTTTGCAGATTAGCTTCTTTTCCTTAGTAATATACGTATAAGGTTCCTCCATGTCTTTCATGTTCATTGTAGGGTGCGGCCGGATAGCCATTACGCATGCACTAAGTATACCGCTAGGGCGTATGCACCTAATATGCTAATCAGGTTTTGAAGCAGTGGCCTATCCAAAGTCCGGCTTGTGAAATGCGATAACCATACGGACGAATCAGGGACTTACACGAGTCCTTAAGCCCTTATATAAGCAGACAGGCTCGAGCGTACGGGGTCTTCCTTCCATCCGCCCGAAACCAAGCTGTACTCCAATAAAGTGTGATGCGAGAAGAATCTAGCGTGTGGTGATTCGTCATTCTGCTGGTCAGAAGCGGCTCGCCGCAAGTGGTGCCGAAACCCGGGAACCTGCGCGCCCCGCATGGAGGACCGATTCAGAACTCGACACACGGAGTGAACCGCCGTTAAGTAGTCCAGTTTAGGATCAAGATCCGATTTGGGTCCCGACAAGGTTAACAAGAGTCGTGGAAGATAATCCCAAGAATGATGTGGAGCGCTCAAGGAGTGACACTGGACTGGATACTGTTGATGAGCTTCCCCCTGCTCAAGGCGGAGATCAAGACGTTTTGGGGAATTAGCCGAACCTGGCCAGCCCCCATCCCCGTTCATTCTCAAAGTACCATTCTCCCAGTATTGTATTCCACTAGCTGTGAGATGAATACGGCTTATGCTAGGCCACTAAGCACAGATTGGATGCTCTGAATAAGAGCAAGCAGATTGGAGAATTCCTAAAGGGAAATTGGTCCCGCGAGGCGGAGAAGATGATATTTAAGCAGAAGTTGAATATCCTGCAGCTGAATGCAACCAGAGTGGATCCAGTGACTCTTGGAGAATTTACCACATGGCTAGCTAGAGCATTTTCCTTTTTTAAGGAATGGGTGGGTGTGGGACTGTTCGCAGCCTGCTGTTTGTTTGGGATAGTGTTGTGTCTCTGGTTGGTCTGTTGTATTCGCATTCGAACCCGGCGAGATAGGATAATGCTCACTCAGGCGCTTGTGGCCATCAGTGAAGGCGAGTCCCACGCAGCCTGGCTCTCCACCCTAAAAAACATATGATCGCCCTTGCACAGAGGGGCCTTGCCGCCATTGCACCTCTATAGGGGATCGGCCCTAGGGGCTGCCTCTGCACGGAGAGGTCTCGTTACCATTGCACCTCCATGAGGAGCCCATGCCACGTGAAGACAGCCCTTGCACCCTGCAGTTCGATTGCGAGCATTGCACGCAGGAGGGTGTCTGCAAATGCAAGCGGAAACTACCGGTACACCGTGTACATACCCCGGTATGAGCACTGGTACAGGTCAATGTCCGCTGCAATGGTCGAAAAGAAAAAAGGGGGAGATGTAGGGCGCGGCCGGATAGCCATTACGCATGCACTAAGTATGCCACTAGGGCGTATGCACCTAATATGCTAATCAGGTTTTGAAGCAGTGGCCTATCCAAAGTCCGGCTTGCGAAATGCGATAACCATACGGACGAATCAGGGACTTACACGAGTCCTTAAGCCCTTATATAAGCAGACAGGCTCGAGCGTACGGGGTCTTCCTTCCATCCGCCCGAAACCAAGCTGTACTCCAATAAAGTGTGATGCGAGAAGAATCTAGCGTGTGGTGATTCGTCATTCTGCTGGTCAGAAGCGGCTCGCCGCAGTTCATTGCAATTAACTTTTTAAAAAAAAATTTATTTATTTATTTATTTTATTTTTGGCTGTGTTGGGTCTTTGTTGCTGCACGTGGGTTTTCTCTAGTTGTGGTGAGCGGGGGCTACTCTTCGTTGCGGTGCGTGGGCTTCTCATTGCAGTGGCTTCTCTTGTTGCAGACCACAGGCTCTAGGCCAATGGGCTTCAGTAGTTGTGGCACACGGGCTCAGTAGTTGTGATGCACGGGCTTAGTTGCTCCACGGCATGTGCATGTGGGATCTTCCTGGA
This sequence comes from Phocoena sinus, assembly GCF_008692025.1. Taxonomy (NCBI): domain Eukaryota; kingdom Metazoa; phylum Chordata; class Mammalia; order Artiodactyla; family Phocoenidae; genus Phocoena; species Phocoena sinus. The sequence goes on along the minus strand of NC_045776.1, from coordinate 35,892,306 downwards.
ACAGGGATAGGACCTGTGTCCTCTGCATTGGCAGGCAGATTCTTAACCACTGTGCCACCAGGGAAGCCCTGCAATTAACTTTGGTATATTAATCTTGTACCTTGCTGTAATTGTTTATTTTTCAAGGACTTTTTTTTGTTGATTCTTTTAGATGTTATATATAGATGATCAAGGTGTCTGTGAACAAGACAGTTTTATTTCTTCCTTCTCAATCTGTATACCTTTTATTTCCTTTTCTTATTGCATTAACTAGGACTTCCAGTACAATGTTGAAAAGGACTGATAAGAGGGGACACCCTTGCCTTGTTCTTGATCTTAGTGGGAATGCTTTGAGTTTCTCACCATTAAGCATGATGTTAACTATAGATTTTTGGTAGATGTTCTTTATCAGGTTTAGAAAATTCCCTATATTCCTAGTTTGTGGGGAGTTTTTGTAATGAATGGTTGTTCATCTTCCTTTAACATTTATGGTAATGAGCGTCTGCTATTGATAAATTATTTCAGTTTTCATTTACTTGAAAATCTTCATTTGCATTTATTAAAAAAATACTAGACATAAAATTGTAGAATGGTATTTTGTTTTAGTCCTTTCACCACCTTAAATATGTCATTCTATTGTCTTTTGGTTTTCATTGTATTTGAGCTATCCTCTAATATATTATACTTTGTTTCTCTGTATATATTGGAGCTTTCTTCCTTCTAGATTCTTTTAAAAATTTATCATTGTTACTTATTTTGAGAAGTGTGATTATAATGTACCTTGGTGTACTTTTTTTTTTTATACATTTATTTATTTATTTGGGGCTGTGTTGTGTCTTCATTGATGCACATGGACTTTCTCTAGTTGTGGGGATTGGGAGCTACTCTCTGTTGCAGTGCACAAGCTCCTCATTGCTGTGTCTTCTCTTGTTGTGGAGCATGGTCTCTAGGCATGGGGGCTTCAGTAGTTGTGGCAAATGGGCTCAATAGTTGTATCTTGCAGGTTTTAGAATGCAGGCTCAGTAGTTGTGGTGCACAGGCTTTGTTGTTCTGTGGCATGTGGGATCTTCCCATATGAGGGATTAAACCCATGTCCCCTGCATTGGCAGGCAGATTCTTTACCACAGTGCCACGAGGGAAGTCCTACCTTGGTGTATTTTTTTAATGTAATTTTGTGCTTGGATTCATTAAGTTTCTTAAAATGCAGGTTTGTAAGTTTTATTACAGCTGGATAAATTTTGGCCATATTTATTCAAGTATGTTTCTCTTCCCTCCCACTTTCCTCTTCTCTGTGGACTCCAATTACACCTGAAGTTTTTTCACAGCTCACTTTTACTGTTTATTTTGTTTATTCTTTTTTTCTCTACTTTTATTTTTGATAGAGCCTATGGCAATGTCTTCAAGTTCACTTATTCTTTTATCTACAGTATCTAATCTGCCATTAATCTCTTCTAATATATTTTTCATCTTAGTCATCATAGTTTTTATCTCTAGCAGTTTGATTTGCATCTTTAAAAATATCTTACCTATCTGTACTTAACTTTTAAACTTATGTAATACAAATATATTAGCTGTTTTGATATTTTTGTTAATTTTAGTTCTGGTCAATATTGATTGATTGATTTTTGTTTTCACCACAGTTTATAATTTTCTGCTTTCTTTGTAGGCTTGGTAATTTTTTTTTTTTTTTTTTTTTTTTTTTTTTTTTTTTTTTTTTTTGCGGTACGCGGGCCTCTCACTGTCGTGGCCTCTCCCGTTGCGGAGCACAGGCTCCGGATGCGCAGGCTCAGCGGCCATGGCTCACGGGCCCAGCCGCTCCGCGGCATGTGGGATCTTCCCGGACCGGGGCATGAACCCGCGTCCCCTGCATCGGCAGGCGGACTCTCAACCACTGCGCCACCAGGGAAGCCCGGTAATTTTTGATTGAATGCCAGCTACTGTTAATTTTATATTTTTGGTTGGTGGATATTTTTGAATTCTTAAACTTTTGAACTTTCTTTTAGCACATAGTTAAGTTACTTGTAGATAGTTCAATGATTTCAGGCCATACTTTTAAAATGTTAGGTGAGACCACAGCTGAGTTTAATTCATGGCTAATTACTTCCCACAACTGAGGCAAAACCATTCTTATTACCCTAGCATCATAAGAATTACTCCAATGTCACATGAATTATGAAGTTTTTCAGTCAGGCTGGTAAAAACAGGCACTATATCCAGCTCTGTTGTTAGTGTCACTTACTGGTCCCCTAGTTCTCTTTGGTAGCTCTTTCCCTAGACTCAGATAATTACCTCACATGCATAAACTGATCTGTGTCATGCTGAATACTCACATCTGCAGATGTTGAAATTCTCTCACTGTGCGGTCTCAACTCTTAGGTACTCTGTCCTGCAAACTCTAGCTGTTTTGGTCTTCCTGGACTCGCACTCAGAATGCCGGCCCAGGTTTGCCTGGACTCCACCTCCTTGTGCTGCAGCCTAGAAATTATCTCAAGGCAGTAATCTGGGATAATCACAGGGCTTACTTTGTTTTTCTTTTCTTCTCTCTGGAATCACTGTTATCTATTTCTTGATATCTAGTATCTTAAATACTATCTTTATATTTTCTAAATTTTATGTTTTATTTTTTCTTAGGAGGGGTGAGGAGGGATTCAAGTGAAAGAGTAATCTAGTTGCTGTTTCTCCATCTGGGCCAGAAGCAGATGTACAGATAACTGGGATATTTTAATAGTTTCTCACCGACATTATTTCTGCTAGAACATCAATATAATATTTAACTTATCTGAGGGCACTTCTAAAGTCACCCTTTGCAAAACTGGCTTTTGTTTTCATATCCTTAGAATGTATGTATTTTCACTTAGAGTTTCTTACACATATCTCCATTCTCATCCCTTTAAGTCCTATAATTGTTAAAGGCATACCTGAAGCCGTCCCGGGATCCTTAGATATATACTGGTTTGTATTGGAATCCTATAACTTTATACAATTAAATTTAATTTCATGATCTTAAAGTTTCTTTAATTTTGAGATTGTGTTGTACTTCTTTTCTACCATCTATAGCACCTAGCTAATTTATAAGTACATAGTATATACTCTGTAAATAAACAGATAGTTTTATTACCAATGAAAAACATAGACTGAGATTTAATATAGACCAAATGACATTAAATGATATCTGACCTTGCTTCAATTTTAAATTCTGTGAAATTGCAAGGTTTACCATGTTGATAAAATATATAAAGTACTTAAAAAATTACAACCTTAAATAATAGTTGAGAATTATGTAAATGAAAAATACCTCCTGGGGATTTCACATAAGGAAAGGAGGCCTTATACCATGTGACAGGCATACTTTATGATCTTGTCTTTCTCAGAGGAGAATATGAATCTAATTCTGAGCTTCTCAAGAGACAAAAAATATATTGGCATTTAATTAACACCATAAGGCAGACAAACATAGCTCAATTGATCTTTATCTCTGATGTTTGCCTTGGATGCTTGCAGGAATAGAAAGCTTTCATCAATTTTATGCTTTTTGTAGTACCCCTTTAAAGTACCTTCAGGCATCATGCACATAGACTACATGCATAATACGGCTTTATTTATGGGGACACTTGCTGGGGCTTGTAAGAAGCTGTTTTTATATCATTATTCAAATATCAAAATGATTATACTGTGTTACTTATGTTAGCACCTCTGGGAGAATACACTTTTCTTATATTAAAAATAAAGTTTAAGTCATCCATATGAAAAATACCATAGTAACTCTTTCAAAAACCTTGATATAATTGTATAGAATTTTCAGAAGCTAGTTGAACTGATTCCGTAGGTAATTATTGACCTTATGACTTAATGTACTTTTTACTTTGGTACCATAGAAATAGAATCCTAAAGTTAGAATCTTCAATACAAAATAAGAAAAATAGTAATTTCTAATTTGACAAGTATTCTAGGAAATAATTTTGATCACTTTCTATGTCTCAGGCTATAATAAAATATAATAAAAGTCCTAGGGATAAGGCATCAAACATAACTTGAGGTCATTTTATTGGCAGTAATGGGAGACAGGCAGTAAGCAGATAAATAAATAAATGAACCACAAAAAATATCAGACAGTGATAAACAGAGAATTTTTTAAAAGGTGAAATTATATTGAATGCCAGATAGATGGGTCTAATTTTGATTGTGTTATCACAGTAGGTATTTCTGATGAGTGTTATTTAAATTAAAATCTAAATGATCAGAAGTGAAGTATAAAATGATAAGTGGGAATAATTCTTTAGGCAAATATATTAATTCACTCAAGACTCTAAGATGACTTATTAGTCAGGAGATGATCACTTTACCATCATTTAACATGTAAAAAATTACTTCTCCAGGTGCTTATTTAACTGGGGTTGACATGTTTTCTGTTTCATTAAGCCTGTCATGATCCCAAGCTTAGGCTTCACCTGACTGAGATTCCATGATATTTTGGCTGTACCATGTACAACACAAGGCTTTTATGGATAGTAAGTTCAGGAAAAAAGATTCTACAGAATCACATATAGGCTTTTTACTGTCCTAGTTTAGAAGTGACGTGTCACGCCTGCTTACATTTCATTGGCCAGATCTTACCAGACATCCCACTCAATTGTCGAGGGAGCTTAGGAGTGAAACTTCATCTGCCTAGTCAGAGAAGAACTAGATATTTGTGAAACAGTATAATATCTCTCCTAGATAATAAACAGCTTGAAAAATGTACAGAACACAATAAAATGGAGAGTGCTAAAATGTAGAGATGAGGAGAAAGTCCTATGCAGTGAGGTTAGAGATAGCAGTCAGAATCTTTTAAGGATTTTGTAAGCCAAAAGTTAGTTATTTGGATTATCTTAAGTGCAATGGGAATCTACTGTATGATTTAAAATGGTCTTATAATCTAAGTCGCATCATTAGAAGATCACTCTGGATGGTAAAAGGAATATGGATATTGGGCACAATAAAGAGGGGGAGAGGTAGGAGGCCATTGACATCTTATAAGAATTGGTTTGATATGAAAGTTAACAGTAAAGATTTAGAAATGTGGAATCATTTATAACATGTTTTGTAGTTCAAATTGATCTCCTGATGGATTGGTTGTGGAGGGAAGGATAATGTTTAGATTTTTGCCTTCAGGAATGACATGGTGACTATTGGTACCTGAGATGGGGAAGATATATAGGGAACATGTTTATAGTATAAATTCAGAGCTGTTTTTTGAATATATATGATAGGTATATTAGAGATCATTAACAATACATCGAATAGATGCTATCACCGGTAATTAAGGAAGTCACTGAGGATGGAGATACAGATTTTGGAGGCCTCAGCATATAGATGGTATTTTTCCACCATAGATAGGAATTTACCTAGGGAGACCTGATGGGTGTTATACAATAGGTTTACTGTTGATATGGAACTAGAAAGAGAGTGTCTGGATTCTTAATCTTAACAGTTCTTTCATTGTTAAATGCATTTTTCTGGAACAAACTGCACACATTTCCTTTTTTTTAATATCTTTATTGGAGTAAAATTGCTTTACAATGGTGTGTTAGTTTCTGTTGAACAACAAAGTGAATCAGCTATATGTATACATATGTCCCCATATCCCCTCCCTCTTGAGCTTCCCTCCCACCTTCCCTAACCCACCCCTCTAGGTCATCACAAAGCATCGAGCTGATCTCCTGTTTTCATGGTGACAAACAACATGGTAAGGTTTCCAGGGAATTTGTCTAAAAAATGGCCTGCCTTACTCTCTAATCAATAAGAAACTATTTTTTAAGACAGCTGCTATTTTCTGGTGCAAAATGCATCTCAACTTTTCCTGGCTGAGTGGTTTTGGAGGCTACTTCATGATTACATTTTATGTTACTTATTGAAGGGTCCACAATTACTATGCCATCTTTCACAGCAAAAGATCATTCTGTTGACCCTCCACTGACAAAGCATGTGAACTGGACAATGGGTTTTATCTAAGTGTCCACATTATCTTGCCTAGTTTCTTAGGGAAATAACCAAATGCATAAGATAGGAAGCCTTTGTAATCTCTACATATCCAAAACCTATTTAACGGACAAACTCACGTCTGAAGTTCAGTAAAACCTCTCTATGATGATCTCTATGTGTCTCATTTTGATGTGAAATTATGTAAATTTCAAATTATTAATCTGATATTTTGCGTATATATAATCCATCTTCTCTAGTAAATTATTAGAATGTGTAACTTCTATTTTAGGTCCCTCTTCAAATTTCCTAGTCTATCTTAGAGCACATAAGAGGTATTCAAGGGCTTTCCTGGTGGCACAGTGGTTGAGAGTCCGCCTGCCGATACAGGGGACGCGGGTTCGTGCCCAGGTCAGGGAAGATCCCACATGCCGCGGAGCGGCTGGACCCGTGAGCCACGGCCGCCAAGCCTGCGCGTCCGGAGCCTGTGCTCCATGACGCGAGAGGCCACAACAGTGAGAGGTCGGCGTACCACAAAAAAAAAAAAAAAAAAAAGTATTCAAGAGGGGTAGAGGGGAAGATGGCAGAAGAGTAAGACACGGAAATCACCCTCCTCCCCACAGATACACCAGAAATACATCTACATGTGGAACAACTCCTACAGAACACCTACTGAAGGCTGGCAGAAGACCTCAGACCTCCCAAAAGGCAAGAAAGTCCCCACATACCTGGGTAGGGCAAAAGATAAAAAGAATAAACAGAGACAAATGGATAGGGACGGGACCTGCACCAGGGAGGGAGCTGTGAAGGACAGAAGGTTTCCACACACTAGGAAGCCCCTTCGCGGGCAGACACTGCAGGTGGCGGAGGGGGAAGCTTCGGAGCCGTGAAGGAGAGCACAGCAACAGGGGTGCGGAGGGCAAAGAGGAGAGATTCTCGCACAGAGGATTGGTGCCGACCGGCACTCACCAGCCCGAGAGGCTTGGCTGCTCACCTGCCGGGGCGGGCGGGACTGGGAGCTGAGGCTTGGGCTTTGGTCGGAGTGCAGGGAGAGGACTGGGGTTGGTGGCGTGAACACAGCCTGCAGGGGTTAGTGCACCACAGCTAACCGGGAGGGAGTCTGGGGAAAAGTCTCGACCTGCCAAAGAGGCAAGAGACCTTTTCTTCCCTCTTTGTGTCCTGGTGCGCAAGGAGAGGGAATTAAAAGCGTGGCTTAAAAGAGATCCAGAGACGGGCATGAGACGCTAAGACTGCTGCTGCTGCCACCAAGAAGCCTGTGTGCGAGCACAGGTCAATATCCGTACCCCCTTTCTGGGGAGCCTGTGCAGCCCGCCACTGCCAGGGTCCCGGGATCCAGGGACAACTTCCCTGGGAGAACGCATGGTGTGCCTCAGGCTGGTGCAACGTCACGCTGGCCTCTCCGCCCCAGGCTCGCCCCGCACTCCGTACGCCTCTCTACCTGTGGCTTGAGTGAACCAGAGTCCCCAAAGCAGCTACTCCTTTAACCCCATCCTGTCTGAGCAAAGAACAGATGCCCTCCGGAGACCTACACGCAGAGGCGGGGCCAGACCGAAAGCTGAGCCCCAGGAACTGTGAGAGCAAAGAAGGGAAAGGGAAATCTCTCCCAGCAGCCTCAGAAGCAGCGGATTAAAGCTCCACAATCAACTTGATGTACCCTGCATCTGTGGAATACATGAATAGACAACGAGTCATCCCAAACTGAGGAGGTGGACTTTGAGACAAGATTTATGATTTTTTTCCCCTTTTCCTCTTTTTGTGATTGTGTATGTTTCTGTGTGAGATTTTGTCTGTATAGCTTTGCTTCCACCATTTGTCCTAGGGTTCTATCCGTCTGAATTTTGTGTGTGTGTGTGCTTTTTTGCTGTTTGTTTGTTTTTTCTTTAAAATTTTTTTCTTAATAATTATTCTTTATTTTAATAACTTTATTTTTATCTTTATTATATCTTATCTTCTTTCTTTTTTCTTTCTTTCTTTCTTTCTTTCTTTCTTTCTTTCTTTCCTTCCCTCCTTCCTTCCTTCCTTCTGTCCTCCCTCCCTCCCTGCCTCCTTTCTTCCTTCCTTTCTTTCTTTCTTTCTTTCTTTCTTTCTTTCTTTCTTTCTTTCTTTCTACTTTTTTCTCCCTTTTATTCTGATACATGTGGATGAAAGGCTCTCGGTGCTGCGGCCAGGAGTCAGTGCTGTGCCTCTGAGGTGGGAGATCCAACTTGAGGACAATGGTCCACAAGAGACCTCCCAGATCCACATAATATCAAAGGGCAAAAATCTCCCAGAGATCTCCATCTCAACACCAGCACCCAGCTTCACTCAATGACCATAAAGCTACAGTGCTGGACACCCTATGCCAAACAACTAAAAAGAGAGGAACACAACCCCACCCATTAGCAAAGAGGCTGCCTAAGATCATTATAAGTCCACAGACACCCCAAAACACACCACCAGATGTGGAACTGCCCACCAGAAAGACAAGATCCAGCCTCATCCACCAGAAGACAGGCACTATTCCCCTCCAACAGGAAGCCTACACAACCCACTGAACCAAGTTTAGCCACTGGGGACAGACAACAAAAACAACGGGGACTACGAACCTGAAGCCTGCAGAAAGGAGACCCCAAACACAGTAAGATAAGCAAAATGAGAAGACAGAAAAACACACAGCAGATGAAGAAGCAAGATAAAAATCCACCAGACCTAAAAACTGAAGAGGAAATAGGCCGTCTACCTGAAAAAGAATACAGAATAATGATAGTAAAGATGATCCAAAATCTTGGAAATAAAATAGACAAAATGCAAGAAACATTTAACAAGGACCAAGAAGAAGAAAAGATGAAACAAGCAATGATGAACAACACAATAAATGAAATTAAAAATACTCTAGATGGGATCAATAGCAGAATAACTGAGGCAGAAGAAAGAATAAGTGACCTGGAAGATAAAATAGTGGAAATAACTACTGCATGGCAGAATAAAGAAAAAAAGATTGAAAAGAACTGAGGACAGTCTCAGAGACCTCTGGGACAACATTAAAAACACCAACATTCAAATTATAGGGGTTCCAGAAGAAGAAGAGAAAAAGAAAGGGACTGAGAAAAATTTTGAAGAGATTATAGTTGAAAACTTCTCTAATATGGGAAAGGAAATAGTTAATCAAGTCCAGGAAGCACAGAGGGTCCCATACAGGATAAATACAAGGAGAAATACAACAAGACACATATTAATCAAATTGTCAAAAATTAAATACAAAGAAAGCATATTAAAAGCAGCAAGAGAAAAATAAAAAATAACACACAAGGGAATCTCCATAAGGTTAACTGCTGATCTTTCAATGGAAACTCTGCCAGCCAGAATGGAGTGGCAGGACATATTTAAAGTGATGAAGGAAAAAAACCTGCAACCAAGATTACCCAGCAAGGATCACATTCAGATTTGATGGAGAAATTAAAACTTTTACAGACAAGCAAATGCTGAGAGAGTTCAGCACCACCAAATCAGCTTTACAACAAATGCTAAAGGAACTTCTCTAGGCAAGAAACACAAGAGAAGGAAAATACCTACAATAACGAACCCAAAGCAATTAAGAAAACAGGAATAGGAACATACATATCAATAATTACTTTAAATGTAAATGGATTAAATGTTCCCACCAAAAGACACAGATTGGCTGAATGCATACAAAAACAGGACCCATATATATGCTGTCTACAAGAGATCCACTTCAGACGTAGAGACACATACAGACTGAAAGTAAGGGGATGGAAAAAGATATTCCATGCAAATGGAAACCAAAAGAAAGCTGGAGTAGCAATTGTCATATCAGACAAAATAGACTTTAAAATGAAAACTGTTAGAAGAGACAAAGAAGGATGCTACATAATGATCAAGGGATCGATCCAAGAAGAAGATATAACAATTGTAAATATTTATGCACCCAACATAGGAGCATCTCAATACATAAGGCAAATACTAACAGCCATAAAAGGGGAAATCAACAGTAACACATTCATAGCAGGGGATTTCAACACCTCACTTTCACCAATGGACAGATCATCCAAAATGAAAATAAATAAGGAAACACAAGCTTTATATGATACATTAAACAAGGTGGACTTAATTGATATTTATAGGACATTCCATCCCAAAAAAGCAGGATACACATTTTTCTCAAGTGCTCATGGAACATTCTCCAGGATAGATCATATCTTTAGTCACAAATCAAGCCTTGTTTAATTTAAGAAAATTGAAATTCTGTCAGTGTCTTTTCTGACAACAACGCCATGACACTACATATCAATTACGGGAAAAGACCTGTAAAAAATACAAACACATGGAGCCTAAACAATACACTAATTAATAACAAAGTGATCACTAAAGAAATCAAAGAGGAAATAAAAAAATACCTAGAAATAAATGAAAATGGAGACATGACGACCCAAATCCCATGGGATGCTGTAAAAGCAGTTCTAAGAGGGAAGCTTATAGCAATAAAATCCTACCTTAAGAAATAGGAAACATCTCGAATAAACAACCTAACCTTGCACCTAAAGCAATTAGAGGAAGAAGAACAAAAAACCCCAAAGTTAGCAGAAGGAAATAAATCGTAAAAATCAGATCAGAAATAAATGAAAAAGAAATGAAGGAAATGATAGCAAAGATCAATAAAACTAAAAGCTGGTTCTTTGAGAAGATAAACAAAATTGGTAAACCATTAGCCAGTCTCAAAAAGAAAAAAGGGAGAAGACTCAAATCAATAGAATTAGAAATGAAAAAGGAGAAGTTAGAATTGACACTGCCGAAATACGAAAGATCATGAGAGATTACTACAAGCAACTATATGCCAATAAAATGGACAACCTGGAAGAAACGGACAAATTCTTAGAAATGCACAACCTGTCAAGACTGAATAAGGAAGAAATAGAAAATATGAACAGACCAATCACAAGCACTGAAATTGAAACTGTGATTTAAAATCTTCCAACAAACAAAAGCCCAGGACCAAATGGCTTCACAGGCAAATTCTATCAAACATTTAGAGAAGAGCTAACACCTATCCTTCTTAAACTCTTCCAAAATATAGCAGAGGGAGGAACACTCCCAAACGCATTCTATGAGGCCACCATCATGTTGATACCAAAACCAGACAAGGATGTCAAAAGGAAAGAAAACTATAGGCCAAAATCACTAATGAACATAGATGCAAAAATCCTCAACAAAATACTAGCAAACACAATCCAACAGCACATTAAAAGGATCATACACCATGATCAGGTGAGGGTTATTCCAGGAAGGCAAGGATTCTTCAATATACGCAAATCAATCAACGTGATAAACCATATTAACAAATTGAAGGAGAAAAAAATATGATCATGTCAATAGATGCAGAGAAAGCTGTCAACAAAATTCAACACCCGTTTATGATAAAAACCCTGCAGAAAGTAGGCATACAGGGAACTTCCCTCAACATAATAAAGGCCATATATGAAAAACCCATGGCCAAAATTGTCCTCAGTGGTGAATAACTGAAACCATTTCCACTAAGATCAGGAACAATATAAGGTTGCCCACTCTCACCACTCTTATTTAACATAGTTTTGGAAGTTTTAGCTACAGCAATCAGAGAAGAAAAGGAAATAAAAGAAATCCAAATCGAGAAAGAAGTAAAGCAGTCACTGTTTGAAGATGACCCGATACTATACATAGAGAATCCTAAATATGCTACCAGAAAACTACTAGTGCTAATAAATGAATTTGGTAAAGTAGCAGGATACAAAATAAATGCACAGAAATCTCTGGCATTCCTATACACTAATGATGAAAAGTCTATAAATGAAATCAAGAAAACACTCCCGTTTACCCCGGCAGAATAAGCATAAAATATCTAGGAATAAACCTACATAAGGAGACCAAAGACCTGTATGCAGAAAATTATAAGACACTGATGAAAGAAATTAAAGATGATACAAATAGATGGAGAGATATACCATGTTCTTGGATTGGAAGAGTCAACATTGTGAAAATGACTCTACTACCCAAAGCAATCTACAGATTCAATACAATCCTTATCAAAATTTCACTGGCATTTTTCACAGAACTAGGACAAAAAGTTTCACAATTTCTATGGAAACACAAAAGCCCCTGAATAACCAAAGCAATCTTAAGAACAAGAAATGGAGCTGGAGGTATCAGGCTCCCTGACATCTGACTATACTACAAATCTACAGTAATCAAGACATTATGGTACTGGCACAAAAACATAAAGATAGATCAATGGAACAGGATAGAAAGCCCAGAGATAAACCCATGCACATATGGTCACCTTGTCTTTGATAAAGCAGGCAGGAATATACAGTGGGGAAAGGACAGACTTTTCAATAATTGTTGCTGGGAAAACTGGACAGGTACATGTAAAAGTATGAGATTAGATCACTCCCTAACACCATACACAAAAATAAGCTCAAAATGCTTTAGACACCTAAATGTAAGGCCAGAAATTATAAAACTCTTAGAGGAAAACATAGGCAGAACACTCTATGACATAAATCACAACAAGATCCTTTTTGACCCAGTTCCCAGAGAAATGGAAATAAAAACAGAAATAAACAAATGGGACCTAATGAAACGTAAAAGCTTTTGCACAGCAAAGGAAACCATAAACAAGATCAAATGACAACCCTCAGAATGGGAGAAAATATTTGTAAATGAAGCAACTGACAAATGATTAATATCCAAAATTCATAAGCAGCTCAATAACAAAACAACAAGCAACCCAATCCAAAAATGGGCAGAAGACCTAAATAGACATTTCTCCAAAGAAGATATACAGACTGCCAACAAACACATGAAAGGATGCTCAACATCATTAATCATTAGAGAAATGCAAATCAAAACTACAATGAGATATCATCTCACACAAGTCAGAATGACCATCATCAAAAAATCTAGAAACAATAAATGCTGGAGAGGGTGTGGAGAAAAGGGAACACTCTTGCACTGCCGTTGGGAATGTGAATTGGTACAGCCACTATGGAGAACAGTATGGAGGTTCCTTAAAAAACTACAAAAAGAACTACCATATGACCCAGCAACCCCTCTACTGGACATATACCCTGAGAAAACCATAATTCAAAAAGAGTCATGAACCAAAATGCTTATTGCAGCTGTATTTACAATAGCCAGGAGATGGAATCAACCTAAGTGTCCATCATTGGATGAATGGGTAAAGAAGTTGTGGCACATATATACAATGGAATATTACTCAGCCATAAAAAGAAACTAAATTGAGCTATTTGTAATGAGGTGGATAGACCTAGAGTCTGTCACATAGAGTGAAGTAAGTCAGAAAGAGGAAGACAAATACCATATGCTAAGACACACACATATATATATATATGGAATTTAAGAAAAAAAAATGTCATGAAGAACCTAAGGGTAAGACAGGAATAAAGACACAGACCCACTAGAGAGTGGACTTGAGGATATGGGGAGGGGGAATGGTAAGCTGTGACAAAGCGAGAGAGTGGCATGGACATATATACACTACCAAACGTAAAATAGATAGCTAGTGGGAAGCAGTCACAGAACACAGGGAGATCAGCTCCATGCTTTGTGACCACCTAGAGGGGTGGGAATGGGAGAGTGGGAGGGAGGGAGATGCAAGTGGGAAGAGACATGGGAACATATGTATATGTGTAACTGATTCACTTTGTTATAAAGCAGAAACTAACACACCATTTTAAAACAATTATACTCCAATAAAGATGTAAAAAAAAAAAAAAGAGGTATTCAATAAACTGTATGTATTCTGTATGTGCTGTTTGTATATGCAGGTATGTGTGTGTTTTGTGTATGTGTGTAACATATGTATATGGAGCTTCCCTGGTGGCGCAGTGGTTGAGAGTCTGCCTGCCAATGGAAGGGACATGGGTTCGTGCCCCTGTCCAGGAAAATCCCACATGCCACAGAGCGGCTGGGCCCGTGAGCCGTGACTGCTGAGCCTGCGTGTCCAGAACCTGTGCTCCGCCACGGGAGAGGCCACAACAGTGAGAGGCCCGTGTACTGCAAAAACAAAAGCAAAAACAAAAAAACATATGTATGTGTTTTTTCTTATGCATACATACCTATGATAAAGTTTAATTTGTAAATTAGGCACAGTAAGAGATTAAAAACAATAATAATAAAATACAAGAATCATAAAAACATGCTATGATTAATCATAATCATTAATCGTAAAAGTTATGTGAATGTGGTCTCTCTCTCAAAATATCTTATTGTACTGTATTCACCATTCTTGTGATGATGTGAGATGACATAATGCCTACGTGCTGAAATGAAGTGAGGTGAGCAGCATTAGGGCATTATTGATCTCCTGACAATATGTCAGAAGGAGGATCATTTACTTCAGGTGATCCTGGATCACTGAGTCAAGATGATACCGATGGATGGAGTGGGGATCCATGAGATTTCATCATACTGCTCAGAACAGTGTGTAATTAAAAACTGATGCATTGTTTATTTCTGGAATTTTCCACTTAATATATTTAGACCAAGGCTGGTCTACATGAAAGCACAGAAAGAGAAACTGGATAAGTGGGGACTATTTTACTATGGCCAATGTTATGTGCTCAGAATATTAAGCTAAGCAGTTTACATGTAGTTGCCTAGAACGTTGTTTTGGAAGGGGACAGTCATCCAGAAGAAATTGCTGTTTTTTAAAAATTTTTTATTTGTTTATTTGCTTGCTTGATTATCTATTGTACATTATACAGAATTTAAAATGAATGAATTTTAAGCATTCTATTTGATGAGTTTTGACAAATACTTGAACAAGTATAAAACCATCTCAATCAGCCATGATGGAAATATGGAAATTTCCACTAACCCAGATGATCCCTTGAATACTTTTCAGGCTACTTGCATTCCCCAACCACTGCTCTGATTCACATCAGGATAGAATTTTATGTGTCCTAAGACTTTAGTAACTGAGTAATTTTTGTGTCTGGCTTCCTTAGCTAAACATAAAAGTTGATATTCTTATATTTGGTTTTATTGATCTGCAATTCATTTTTTTTAACTTCTGAGGAATATTTCATGTTTGGATATATCATAATTTTGTTTTTTCCATTCTCTTCTTGATGGACATTTAAATTACTTCTAGTTTAGAACTCTTAGAAATAAAGTCTGTCTCAGAAGACATCTTTATTTCTCTTGGTAACTCCCTAAGAGAACTGTTGCATTGCAAGGCAGATCTATTTTTATTTTACTTTTTAAAAAGTTTGATTGGAGTATAGTTAATTTACAATGTTGTGTTAGTTTCTGCTGTACAGCAAAGTGAATCAGTTACACACATACATATATCTGCTCTTTTTAAGATTCTTTTCCCATATAGATCATTACAGAGTACTGAGTAGATTTTCCTGTGCTATACAGTAGATTTTTATTAGTTATCTATTTTATATGTAGTAGTGTGTATATGTCATTCCAATCTCCCAATTTATACCCCACTTACCCCCTGGTAAACATATTATTTTTTTCTACATCTGTGACTCTATTTCTGTTTTGTAAATAAGTTCTTTTGAACCATTTTTTTAAGATTCCACATATAAGTGATATTATATTATATTTCTCTTTCTCTGTCTGACGTATGTCACTCAGTATGACAATTTCTAAGTCCATTCATGTTGCTGCAAATGGAATTATTTCATTATTTTTAATGGCCTAGTAATATTCCATTGTGTATTTTTAACTTTATTTAAAAAAACTGATTTCCAAAGTCATTGCTACATTTTTAACTCCCCCCAAATTTTATGAGGTTCCAGTTGTTCTATTTCCTCAAGAACATTTGGTAATGAAATATCAGAATTTATCAGTACTAGTGGGTGTGAATTGGTAACTCATAGTCTGAATTTTCTATTTTCTTATATCTGTGACATCAAACTCTTTTAAATGTGCTTCTTACCTATTCTTTTTTCTTATTTTGTGATGTTCCAAGTGTTTTGCATTTTTGGATTTTTGTCTTTTTAAAAAATGATCTGTAGGAGTTACCAGTATATTCTGATACAAGTCCATCAGCTATATTTATGGACAATATTTTCTCTCAATCTGTGGCTTATAATTTCATTTTTTAATGATTTATTTGGAAAAGAAGATGTATTTAATTTTAATATAGTCCAGTTTATTAATATTATTTTTTTGTTCTTAGCTCTTATCTAAAAAACTCTATCTAAAGGTTGCATAATATTTTCCTCTGCTTTGTTTGAAAGCTTTATACCTTAGCTTTTATGTTTAGGTTTATCTATGACAAGTTTCAAATAAATGGTTTTGTATGATGTCAGATAGAGGGTTGAGGTTCATTTTTTCTTTCTTTCTTTCATACAGAAAACCTGTTTTTCCAAGATCCTGTGTTGAAAAGTATTTCTTTTTTCTTTTCTTTGCTTGTTTTTCCCAGTCACGTACCTTGATACCTTTATTAAAAGTAAACAAAGTTTGGCCAAATAAAGATGTGGAATAGTTTGCAAATATTTTGTTGAGATTAATTATATTCATGAGGTTTAGTGGCCTTAAATATAATTTTCTTATAGTATCCTTGTCAGTTTTTAAATAATATTCCCACTCTCATTTCGAATACTGTAACTTGTAATTTTCCCTCTTCTTTATCGTTCTTCCTGGTTTTATCAATTTCCTTAACACATATATTATGAAACTTTTTTGGCATTTGTTGATTTTCCCTATTTTTTTCCATTTTCTATTACACTGATTTTTTTCTCTTATTTTTATTATTTATTTTCTACTTACTTTGGGTTTATTTGTGCAAATTTTTCTAGATTTTCAAGTTGGAAACTTAGATCATTATTTGTAAAACCTTCTGTTCTAACATGAACATTTTAAAATACGTATTTCTAATAACTGTTTTAGCTACACCCCTCAAATTTTATTATGCTCTGGTTTATATCATTCATATTGAACTATTTTCTTATTTGCATTGTAATTTCTTTTCTGACACATTAGTTATTTAAAATAGTCTTGCTATATTTTCAAATATTTGTTGTTGTAAAGAGTACTCCATGTAATTTCATTATTTTGAAATTTGTTGAGTTTTTTTTGTTTTCGTTTTTTTGTTTGTTTTTTTGACACAGTACATTGTCTATCTTGGTGATTCTTCCTTGTGCAGTGAAAGAAAATGTGTATTTTGCATTGTTGAATTTAAGGTTGTATAAATGTCAGTTTGGCAATTTTTTTTCATAAGCCTGTTCAAATCTTCTATAACCTTATTGAAAATTTGTTCTAACAATTACTGACTGAGGGGTATTAAAAACCAAAATCATAATATGAATTTCTCCTTATACCTTTAGCTCTCTAATTATTTTCTCTGCTATAAAGTAATCTCTTTTATTTCCATTAATACTCTTTGTATTTTTATTCTTGCCGTATTGCTTGGAATAGTAGTCCAAAGCAACATTGAATAAAAGTTGGGACATACAATATTGCCTCATTCAGTCTTAAATGGAAAATATATATTCTTTCAACATGTATACTATCCCTGGACATTCTTTGACCAGCCTCATGGAGTTTTTCTTATTTTTCCATGTCCTTATACTTAGCAAAGCCTCAAGTGGAATTCATAGTGATTTTTGGAGGTCTTTGTCTGAGTGGTCCATCCATCCTGTATCTTGGCTCTACAGCTTCCAGCTGCCTCAGCCTTCCTGAACTCCAACTTCCATCTCCTCAACTGAGCCAAATCACTAGGTTCAGGGTGAGTCCTTCCTCTTTTTGAAAGTGTTATGTGTTCCCCCATGGTTTTGAAGTTTCTTCCACAGAAACTTCCCACAAAGGAAGCTGGGGTGACTGTAGAACTCACCTCATTTGTTTTCCTCCTCCCATGATCTCAGTGCTATGTTGCCTGTTATCCAAGAGCTAAAGATATTTCCATGAATTTTGTTTAGTTCTCCAGGTGTTTATATTAGGCAGTCAAGTCCAGTACTTTTTACTTCATCATGCCTAGAAATAGTTTCACTCTTTTATACTTACTATATTAAATTATTTCCACACTGAGTATTTGTTACATTTGCTCTCTGTGTCTACTGCTGATAGATATATGTTTGAGGCTTCATAAAAACTGTTTCTCAGTATCTTAAAACATATATAAATTGCTGATAAATGACTTGGTGCATAAAATTGTGTGGCCATTATGTATGAAAGCTATATATATTGTGAAAAGACTCTTTTCATTGTAATTTAATGAGAACTGCTTTAGACTTTACTTTGTCTAAAAAATAATATTCTCACTGTATTCTTATATTTTTGGTACTATTCATGCTGTCATCTTAGAGAATGTTTTCTCTTAGGCTTAATTTCCCTCTGATTTTGAGATTTGATATTTTTATAAGTGGATTTTAATTAATTTACATTTATTTTGTCAATCAGTATATATTTTATTTTATGTTACTCTACTTTAAATATTCTGTGTATTTATAATTTATTACGCTTTTTGTTGTATTTTGTCACTCTATATATAGATATAGATTAATTTTATCTATCATTAAAAATGTTAAAGTAGATACAATTTATATATTAATTTGTTGAAGCTTTATGAAGCTAAATAACACAAAGCCTGCAACTGAAGTGAGGTTTATTAAAACACAAAGCCCAGCCTCTTAAACAGTATATCAAACATTCTTATGTCAGTCATCTCCTTTTTCATTTCTCTTTATTATAATGTCTTTGCATTCATCCCATTTTCTTTCCATATCCAGTAATTGTGCCTTAATCTATTCTGTCCATGAGTTTTTTTCTCTCTTTAATATATTCACATAACGTATTGTGTACTATTATGATGATATATGGATATCTAAAATTTTGATAATTTTAGTAAATAGAGATATTCTCTTACTTTGAGACTTCAGACTGCATCTGTTTCTTCATAACAGAGAGTTTACAGGGTACTTGAAAGACATATAAGTCATTTAAGTTCTCTAATCTATAGTTTAATGACTTCTTAGTATCTCCTCACATTCTTGTACCCAGCACCTAAAAAGTAGAGCATACCACAATACTGAATAAGATTCAATAAATATTTTTGCATGAATTTATGAAATCTGCAAAAAAAACATACAGTTTTTTTGTGCCTGTCAGTAGATAGAATAAGTGAACCAACTTTTTTTTTTTTTAATCTCACATTGTTCATTTGATTCTGGTTTAAACTTGCTCTTAGAGTAATAGCAGGTCCAATTACTAGTATCAAATGTCCACTCAAGTAGAGTATCTGATGGTTTCAGGGACTTAAACACATGGTCTAGTATTTTATGCCCTTGAATAGCAAGTTAAAAACTACAAACCTAAGCAAGCTGGGCTACCAACACTTTTCCTTTTCTAGCCACTGTCATTAACATGGAGGTTCTTTAAATAGGCTTCACTTCTCCTTGATTTGCCACTCTCCATAAATCAGTAATAGTCATGTTCATTCCATGGTGTTTGAGTTGGCCTCATCCTCCCCATGAGAACGTGTGACACAGGCCTGCCCAGTCTCACTACTCCATCTCATTGGCTCCAGTGAATAGTTTCAAGGATGAGAATACTAGAGCCATGTCAGGCCAGAAGCCCCCATGGGCTTGTGCTCCACCTATTTGAAAAATGTTTTGCTTCCTCAAAGTGTTACTAATATAATAGCATAAATCTGAAGTACCAGTGACATTCTTTGTAACCATTCAAGGCAAGCTTACATGAGAATGAACCTAACATATTGGTTGATAGTGCTAAGACATGGAGTGGAAAAGAGAGAGAGTGAGTCCCTACGTGATAAACACCCCTGAATCTAGAGCCATCTCTAGACAATTTAATTATATACATGGGGAGAAGGGATTGACAAAACTTCTCTATAAGTGGCCAAATAGTAACTATTTTAGGTTTTGAGGACCAGGTGGTCTCTGCCTCAATTATTCAACTCAGCTGCTGTAGTGTGAGAATAGTCATAGGCAATACATAAAGGAATGATTGTGCATGTGTTCCAATAAAACTTTATTTATAAAAAGAGTGGCTGCTGGCCATAGTTTTCTGACCCCTGATATAACACAATAAATTCTGTTTTTTTTTTTTTCTTTAGTTAGAGTTAGATATCTGTCATTTGCCATTTGCCGCATTAAGATACTTGACTTTTAGAGAAAAAATTTTGTGTCATATTTGCGGAAAGTATATCTTCCATGCATATCTCCTATAATCACTCACACTGCCTTTCCTGCCCTACTTCCTATTCTTTTTCAAGTAAATGCAGTATTATAATGGGAGTAAGATAAAAGTGGAATTCTGGCTCTGGGAAGGGACTGGTAATCTGTCCATTTAAAAAAGTGCTGTACTTGCAGTGGACAAAGAGCTGCTTTGTTCTCTGCTATGTTTCCTGGGTCTCTAAGGGAGATGCTTTCTCCCCACTTTATTTCCAGGGGACCAGTCTGCTCCACTAAAGGAAGTGAACAACAGGAGAACCACTTTTCTCAGCCCAGCTCAATTGTCTTTGTACTTAATGCCAAATCTTTTCAGATAATAGCAAAAGATTTTCTGTAAGTTGAATTTGGTGGGGTGGGGGGGATGAGTTTTCAATGTTTTTCTGTCTTCCTTCTTTGAAAGTATTTCAGCAGAAAATGTAAAGTATCTGCATTTTAAGCTGCTGGCCCAATACTGTTTTGGACCAGCACATTGTTCAATATAATGAAATAAACACACTACAGGCTTTGGGGCATTTTTTTTTTTAGTCTGAAGTTATGGAAAATAAGAGAGAGATGGAAGGGCAGATTCTGGCCATAATTAAACTTCCCCAGAAGCCTATTTATTCCCCAAACTCGCAGCAAACATATTAGAAAGAGTCTGTTTCAGAAATAGGTGCCAGGCCCAGTAATTCAGGCGCATATGCATTATCTCATCCTGGGGAGTGGAAATAAAAGAAGAGGCATTAATCAGAACTCTAATCAGTGAGTGATACAATAAGGTGGATCTCACCTTATTTAGTTGGAAAAGCTCACATTGAGGCAATATCCAGGTAGTCACCATTTTCATACTGATTATATCAGGAAAAATGAGGGCAATGATTCAGATTTGGCAGCTGTGGTGTTCTCTTGTAAAAGAAACTAATAAAGGGACACTAAATCTTGATATACTTATCACATATGGGCTGTCAGGAGTATATAATCTTCTCCAAAGTTTCTTGGATTTGTTCAGTGAAGCATATTTCATCCAGAAGAAAAGTCCCCCTTACCCCGCCTTTTAAGGCATTGCCTAAAGGAACAAAACTACATCTTCTCAAATCACTGCTTTGTAGAAATATATTTATTAAAGGTTTTTTTTAAAAAAACACTCAAACACACATATATACACATCAATTTAATTTACTTGCGGACACAGTGACTTCACATGTGTGGAAGTGTTTTCAGTCCATTTATATATATGTAAAAGTATATGTTTTAAACCCATTACCCATTGTCATGTGTATTCTGAGATTAGATTGAGAGAATAAAACAAGTGAACAGAGAAAAGAATATTTCACATCTAAAGTGCAATACAGACAAATAGAGATAAAGTGTGTGTATATGTGCACATGCATGTGTGTTCAGAAAATTCCTATCTAGAGGTGAAGTTGATGCAGACAACTATGGTCAGCTTTACATTTTACTGTGAGTTAGTTCAGTATGCCAAGGAATGGGTAAGACAGACCATCATGAGGAAGTACAGATTTGTTGTCACTCTGGATGGACTTGTAGAGTAATTGATTGGGCTACTAATGGTGGATCCTCTAATAACACAAGTAGAATGGAGTAACTAGTTGTACATTTTATTTCAATGCACTTTCATCTGTTTCAGGACATCTTCTGGATGCAGGGCCTCTCATTGTGTAAGAGTTGTTATATCACAACAAGTGTTCTTTCTGGGGTAAACTAGAGGGCCTGAGACATTTTACAGTGCCCTCCTGCTAAGATGTCCAGTGGTACTTGACTGTCAACTGCCTCATTTTGTTTTACAGCATTTGAAGTGGGAAATAAATAATGCTGAAGGCAACTTTTTCTTAACAGTGTTATTTTTTTTCCCATTAGGATCTGTGTTCTCTTTGAATTCTTCCAAATCCATCACATTCAATTCTATAAGACTCCTGATTTTGAGCATTAAATATCTCAGAATTTTTTCTATATCTCTGTATTAATGTATGACCATTCGTATGAACATATATATTTTTTATGTACTCTGTTTGGAAGAAAATTCTTAGAGATATTGACTTCTTTACAGAGTTGGAAGAAATCTCCCAAGTATTAGTAAGACTTTCTGAACAGAGATTGTGTGGAGTATTGGAAAAGGTACTAAACCTCAAGTCAATCAACTTAGCTCTGAGGTTTACCATCTCCCCACCAACAGTTTAGACAATAGAACTAAATACTTTAATCCAGTTTGTTTGTTTTAATCTGAAAATAGAAGACAATATCTGTGCTATCTACTGCACTGGATTATTATAAACAAAATTGATGATGAGATAAAAATTCTTCATAATGTATAATGGACTACAAGAATTCGTATTGGAATAATTAATTTTTCTCACAGAGCTCACTTCATTGGCCATCTTTCTATTTCATAAAAGTCACAAGAACACTTTTATGGTCCTGAAGAGTTTTGTTTTGTTTTGTTTTTTCCCCTACAAACACTCCTCTCACAGATATATGCTCACTTTTTCCAGCTTTCTATAGAAAGTCATTCCTGATCAACTTATCTAAAATTACTTCATTTTTCTTATCTTCCTTACACTCCATTTCCTTGCCATGCTTTATTTTCCTTCATAACACTTATCATCACATGGTGTAGTATGTATTTGTGTTCCTACATTTATTTTATCTTACCAACTTGAGTTCCTTTTGTTTACTGCTATAACACCTATTCCATGATAAAGACTTCCATTAGCAGGCATTTAATAAATAAATACCTGTCAAAATTATCATAATCCAAAAGGGTAACTCTAGTATAAAACAATTAAAATTTCTGGGCTCCCCTGGTGGTGCAGTGGTTGAGAGTCTGCCTGCTGATGCAGGGGACATGGGTTCATGTCTCGGTCCGGGAAGATCCCACATGCCGCAGAACGGCTGGGCCCCTGAGCCATGGCCGCTGAGCCTGCGCGTCCGGAGCCTGTGCTTCGCAACGGGAGAGGCCACAACAGTGAGAGACCCGCGTACCGCGAAATAAATAAATAAACAAACAAACAAATAAATAAATAAATAAAATTTCTATCTTTATTACTGTAGGAGAAAATCTAGGTTTATGCCCAGCAGAGCATACAAACATTCTTTACTTCAAAGTGCTTGATCCAGCAACATGTAAGGCTGGCCTTAGATTCACAGTTGTTTGACCTCTTTCCTTTAACAGTGATGCATCCCTATGTCCCTGCTATGAAAACTCATAGTTTGAAAAAGATCTGCCAAATGTCTAAGGAAACGTTTACCATATATAGTCTTGCTGTTAACAGTTTCTGTCCATATCTTTGAATTATGTATGTATTCATCTTAACCAGAAGATATGGTATAAGCATCAGTAGAAATGTTTCTGAGTTTTTAATGATTTAAGTATGTAAGCCATTCTTATGGCATCAAATTCTTGTATTCTGTTTTTGTCAGTAGCATGACAACCTTTCACCAGTGCTCAACAAGAAAGAACATTCAGCCCACTGCTCTTAGGATGAAATGACATCAATTAATTAATCTTGATGCTCTAACAATACACTTTCTTTGTCTGGTTTTGCATTATAATGTCTGTAGAACTAGAAACCCTTGTGTAAGACACCATTGTATACTTATTAATTATTTAGTTAATTAAATAATTTTATTACTTCTTTGATAGTTTGCAATAGGGGAGAAATAGGAAAGTCAACTATTGGTTCAAATTTAGAAAAGAAAGAAATACTGTGGTTACTATCTCTATGGCTGAGTTGAATGGCACAGCAAAGTATTCAAGTAGTTTATATCTGAAAGTAGATAGTTAAATAATAGCCAAAAAAAAAAAAAAAGTGAAAATTGGGGAACAACACATCTCTATCAATTGTTCTTGCCTTGTTCTTGTTGGGTAGCATGCATAGTTGGTCTTATTTTTATTGAATTATTCCCCCAATATCTATTTACAATGAGGATAAGGAAGAAGATGAGGATAAGGATGAGGATAAGGATAAGAAGATATGGTGTAAGCGTCAGTAGAAATGTTTCTGAGTTTTTAATGATTTAAGTGTTCCCTCTTTCCAGAGAAATGAGAATGAGAATTTGGCATACAGAGCAGTCAGAATGGCAGATGCTATGACTGTGTATGTGTGTATATCTGCTAAGTGTTTGAAACAGACTTTGTGAATACTACAATAAAGAATAGTCCTCTAGAATTTCACTTGGAAATTAATGCTTAAAAGGAAATGAGACTGTTGCTCTCCTTGGGAGATAAATTCACCTTGTAGAGTGGTATTGACTAGTCTAGGCAGAAAAGTGGCAGTATAGACCCGTGCTCATGGCTTTTGAAGTCTTAACATAAAATTGGTATGATTCAATCTCTGTTGTTTCAATAAAGGACTTTGGAAATGTGCCTGGCAAGGTTTGGAATGTATCATAGTAGGTAGGGTCATTTTATCTCTGTGACAGTGTCATCAGTTATAAGTATTCAAAATAATAAAACTATAAGCATTTATATAGTATTTCCATATTTATGATATATAACACTTACAACCAGAGTTTATCAATAAAAATGCAGATTTTATTAGCAGCGTAAGGACACAGTCAGGGATTAAATATTCTAAAAATGTTAGAAAGATAAGTAATGTTAGGAACAACTAATATTTGTACTGGTCCACTTTTTAAGTTATTTGAAAATTTTTATTTCATTCCTCCTCACAACATCCTTGGGAGACAGTAATCTTCTATGATGAATTGTATCCTTCCCATTTGACAGCTAGAGAAACAGAGGCACACAGAGAGGAAAAAGAATTATACTGAGACTACCCAGAAAGTAAGAGTCAAACAGTAATATGAAAGTTTTGTTATATTTTATAGCCCAGGTTGTTGTGTATAGTTACAACTCACCCAATTTTTTCTACGTTCTAAGCTGGCCTGCTACATTTTAAGGGTAGATTTGAGGAGGCTGTTGTTTTAAATACGATTTTGTTTTGTTTGATACTTATGTGTTTAATCATTATTGCTGCTGGCTATTGTTCCCTTTCATGTATTTTAATACTTTAATCAATGGGAATTTTATTGGTACTTTTACCCTGAGGCTATTGAAAGTGGAGGGTGCAATTTTATAAATACACAATGGAAATAAGAAAAAATAAAACAGGTGGACATGGAGACCATCTGGGTAATAAAGCGATGACGTCCTTCAGGAGCTAGATAAAGAGGTAGAGCTCTTCCCTGTTGAGTGTTTGCACAAAACTCTCTGAGTTAAAGTTGGTTCAGCTTCTATGCACTATGTTTCCTTATTTAAAATTTATTTCTCTCTCCTGCTTCTTCAAAAATAATTTCAAGTCCAAATTTCATATGGGACATTAATCCGAATCATAGTCATTTCTTAAATATCTTGACTATATATTGCTAACATAAGCTTTATGCTTTATTTTTGTACTTGACTATATTAAATGTAGTGCCTAACTTTATGCTGTCTTATAGTCTAATTTTATATTTTTATTTTTTATGTATACTTGTCTCCTTTTACCCAAATAAATTTCAGAATCTAGAGGACAGATGCCATATCAGATGCTTCTTTGAAACATACCCCACGAAGTGATATATTCCTGTAACTTCTTGAAAAGTACCTGTGGGATTAACAGGAAACTAGTGTATAAATCTATTTTTTTTAGAAAGCTTAAACTACTCATTCACCATTGAATTTGTTTTCCTTATTCTTCAGTAATATGTTCAATAAACATAGAAAATGGGCAATCATCCATCCTCACTTCAACATTTTTGCCACATTTTGCAAAATTGTTACTTCTTCTTGTTCTAATAATGATAATCCTAAACTGACAATTTATCACCTGATCCATTCTATGTCAATAGGGCAGAGCGTTGAGGGGGTGCTGAAGAAACCTATCCCTGATATTTAACTATATCAAATGCCTAAATATGTTCTGGGTCTTCTAACCTATATCTAATATATATATATATATATATATATATATATATATATAAACAATTAATATTCTAAATTTTAGTTTATTCTTCCCTCCTTCCCCCCACCAATTGCTGAGAGGAAAAAAAAAAGGATGCAATTATTTCTTAGGACTCTTTAAAAATAAGGATTATCTGATTTCTTCATAATGATTAAACTGATGGAAGTAGAAAGGTTAAATGTTTGGTGGAGCTGACCTTCAAATGAAGAAGGAAGTTTATACCCTTTCTCAATTGTGCTAAAAGTTGCATTTCTTTTAATGATACCACTTAGAGCAGCAGGAAGCAAAGTGATCATCACCAGCAGGTACTTAGACAAGAGTGAGAGGTTGGATGTGGACTTCTCTATTAAAACATCCCTGTCTAAACAGACCTTCCTGGAGCTTAAGTGCCCATTGTTGGAGAAGCCAGGATACCACCTGTGAGTGCACAGCAAAGCTCACAACTCTATCTAATGAGAGGAACTGTATCAAGGAGAAATTATTAAATAGATGAAAGATCCATGGCATCTAATGGACAATTAGTTAACTTCATTCTTCAGAGTTTTTAAGCATCTGATAAATGGAGAAATAAAGAAAAATGCTCCAAGTGAAGCACTGAAGGGAATTAGAGCAGTCTAAAAGGAAATGACTCTCAGGTTTTATACATTTACAATATCATTTTGTGCTGGAAAGTAAAACACATAGTGATTATATGCCATTTTTCCCTTTGTTTAAAATTGTGAGCCAATGCCATTGTATGTGATTAGAACATATGCTGGGCCAGTTTGGGGAAGTGTACATTACAATTAGTGAGTGCATTCCAAGCATTTAATAAAATAACAATCAATAATGCTCTATCTGGAGTGGATCTTAAGGTTACCTGTTAAAATTTGTTATTCAACGGATGGTGAAACTGAGCTCCAAAAGGCAAAGCATTTTTATTTTTTCCTAGAAGTCAGTTCTAAAATGCAGGTTTGAAAAAATTTTTGAGATTAGTATTTTGTCTCTCCATCACACTGTTCACTTTAAGGATTTAGGGAAGACAAATAGAATGATGGTATTCTAAATTTAGTCTATGTAAATTAATTTATATTACTTTAAGGTAATATCATCAGTGAGTTCTAATTTCTTGCCTCACACTGGATAAGATTGCTTCAGAAGCCTATGGAAAAAAATATAGCATATACTTGCTCTCAAGTATACCTAGTTGGGAGAGAAAGATTCAAGTACAAAATGATAGAATGCAATATATAAAGAAGGACCAATATGTGTGACATGGGTAATATGTGCTTTCAGGGCCCAGAAAGGTGAGGTTACCATAAGCCAGCCCAACTGAGAAGACTCAGTAGGAAGAAGGGAAAGTTATCTCTGAATGGTCAATTAGCACTTGATGGTACAAAAGAATACAGGTCTCCAGCCATTGGTTACAGAATTGGGATATATGGGTGTGTGGTATTAGATTGATTTAAATATAGGATATTTAAACATTCTCTCAACTTGTTTGGGGGACAGTTTGTAGAGCTGCTTGTCTTATTTAGAGGGTTGAAATTTGATTCCATGAATCCAGCATCAAACACAGAGGACATCATCAATTAATACTGATAGCAATAGCAACAGTTATTCTATTTCTTATCTTCTTAGATCCTTAACACAACCCCATGAATTAGGAACACTACTTTTTCATACATTATAGATGAGAGAATTGAGACACAGAAAGCAGATTGATTTCAAGAGTGTGTGGCTCAAAACCATAGGTTCTTTACTGTTAAATTTTATTCAGAAAAAATTTTAAATTATAAGAAATATACATTGTTTAAAAAGCCAAGATTAAAATATTAAAATAAAAATGGATATCTAGTGGGAAGCTGCTGCATAGCACGGGGGTATCAGCTCGATGCTTTGTGATGACTTAGAGAGGTGGGATAGGGAGGGTGGGAGGGAGGCTTACGAGGGAGGGGATATGGGGATATATGTATACATATAGTTGATTCACTTTGTTGTGCAGCAGAAAGTAACACAATATTGTAAAGCAATCATACTCCAATAAAGATATTTAAATAATAAAAAATAAAATATTAGAATACAAATTTGTCTCTTATTATCATTTTTTTCCAGTGTGAACAGGACAGATTCCAAAGAAAATCAAAATTTCCCTAAGATTTCAAGATTTAATACTAACATAGAATTTACTCTGTTAATGTCTCCTTTCTGCTCAACCCTAGAGGTTGGTATTGATGGCGGCTGCTCCTGAAACTGGCGAGAGGAATAAGCCTTGGAGAACAGTCTGTCATTAAAAAGTTGCCATCCATCTTTTTTTGATATCTGCTGTGCTGCAGTAAGTCACAGTACTTCCCTATCCTTTCAATGACAGCTCATGGTAAGACAAACTCACCATGATAAGATAAATGGCAACTTTTTAATGAAAACCACTTTTTGTGAGATGCTTGGTTAGGTTACAGTTCCTCAAAGTGCATCTCATACCTTATCCCCTAATATCAAAACCAATGACCTATTCTTTAGAAGATTTCCTTTTCAGTCCTGTAACCTACATGCTTTACAAAGTCCCCTTCCTCCTTTTTTTCTGCCCTCTCAGAATGAGACCTTGAGTGACCCTGTAAATTTAACTTCTTACATCAATTTTTTGGGAAGTGTTTGTTTAGAAGACAAAAACACATTTCTTACACTATTTTGAAAATCACGTTTGAGTAAGGTAGGCAAAGTGAGTGGAATGAATCATTTTTATTTATTTGAATCACCTCTCTCCCCATAAATATAATATAAAAGTATTTTAAATAGCTGCAAGAGTTGGATCTAGAACTGGTTCTAATCCATCATAGCCATCCTATAGCTAGCTGGACCATGATTTCTCCAAGTCTCTGACCACCCACCTGTCAGATGGAGATGCTCAGTGTGACTTGGTCTAAACCTGATATGGATGCCACATCAGTGTGAGCTGTCAACTTGCCACAGAGACACCTTCAGGACCACAGTTATTGCTGTTGGGTTCCCTGGACACTTTTCAGTTTAGAAAATAAAAACATGACCTCATATGATATTTATAGGTCCCTATACAACTGTTAATATAATTTAGAGAATAGTGAATAATTTGGAAACTTATTATGTAAAACAAAAATGGAAACAAAAATACTGGTAAGGTTGCATTTGTTTTACCTCTGACCATCCAAAACCAATTATAAATTCCTAAATACATTTGTTTATCTCAGATAGACCAGTCAAAAGATGAAAACAAAATATCCCCCCACTACAAATTTCACAAGTACTCAGAGTTTTCATTGTGAACATAAATTTTTAGATTTTCACAGGCAGACAAAGGAGAAAATATAGATGTATTGACTCAATTTGAGCTGAACCAAGCACATGGATTTAGTTTATTTTCTTAGTATGTTATTAAATTACTATATAAGTGTATGGTGCTATTTTCTATTTTTCCCCTAAAATTCAGATGCTTAGTTTAAATCAGGATATTATTATATCTACATTTTTTTTTGCTTAATTCAGAGTTTAAGTCAAGTTTTGTTATACTTTATTTACTAAGAAAATTATGTAGTGAGTGACTGAATGATGAAAATGACAGGTGAATATATATAATAACATTTTGAGCACCTGTCATATATCAGGCACTAACTTAGGTGATGATGATTCAATGTTGAGTAAAATAAAAGTCACTACTCCTATGGTGAGCACAATTATGGTTGGGATTTGTGGAGTTGACCAATAGTAAATTCTACAGATTTAGAGAGCAAAGAAGTTAGAAAATAATAATGCGGAATATAATAACAAGTGGTATGGGATGGTAGTGGATTGTTTTCCTCTACAATCAGTGAAAGTGCCATTTGTGTTAATATCTAATGAGGGGGTGAGATCCAGGGAGGGTAATTCCAGACAGAGGCCCCAAGGAATGCAAATGATAATGAGACTCACATGTATAAAAGTAGGAAGGAAGGTCTTTGAGCTAGAACACTGTCAATAGGAGATAAAATCTTAGGAAATTATATTGGAGAAATAGGCATGAGTGATACAGCCAATAAACCCAAGGCAAGAAGTTTGGATTTATTCTAAGCATGACTGGAAGTCATAGAAGAATTTTATCCATGAAAATGGTATAATCTTAAAAAAAAAAGAGAACAATCTGGCCATTGCACAGAGAATGGATCACACAGCTAAGAGGAGACACAATAAAAAAAGAGAAGGCTACTATGGCAATCTCTGAGGAATGGCAGTGATTTATTCAGAGGTAATAGTGGTGTAAATGGAAGGAATTATGAAAATAATGAATATTCTGAAGCTGATATTAACCAAATTAGCTAATGGATAGAACAATGAAGGAAGTGGTGTGAGGAAAGAGAAGAATCAAGGAGAGCACTTAGGTTTTGACCTGAGCGATGACTTTAAATAGAAAAACCTGGAGAATATAAGGTATAGAGAGAAGATATCATTTTGTTAGTTTGTTTATTGTTTACTTACAAATGAAGTTTGAGATGCTTGAATAGATAGGCAAGTAGAAATGGTAAGTAGGCAATTGGATATATAAGTTTGAGTTTCAGGGGAAAGCTAAAGGTCAGTGATAGAAATTTGTGTGTCAGAAGCATGTTTTAATAGTTAAATGAGAGGGGACCGGATAAGTTCATGTAGGAAATGCATGGAGATAAAGGACATGTAGAGGTCAGAATAAGGAAGTAGAGCAAACAAAGTTGACTAAGCCAAAATGGCCAATGAATTAGGAGAACCAGAAGAGTGTGGTTTCAAAGAGACTGAAAAATATTTCAGACATAAAGGAGTAGCTAATTATGTAAAATGACATTGAAAAGTCAAATAAAAAGAAGACTGAAAACTGACCTTGGGATTTAACAAGAAGTTACTTTTACAAGATGCACATGCATACACACACACACGCACACACAAAACAATCAAAAATGATTCATGACTCTAAATTATAGTGCTTGCTGCGTGCCTCTATTCGTGAAGTAGTCAAATGCTAGTTCCTTATGTGGCTGATAAATGTAATCACCTCATGTCACTTTCTGCTATAACCATGCCTCTGGTTATAATTGTACAACTTTTGCAGAATGCCCACCCTTTAACATTGTTTATAACAGATGATAAGTTATGTTTCATGTGTTTAGACCCAATGGGATGATCTTATAAATCTTCCCAAGTAGCCATATTTTAATTTATGAAGTAAACAAAGTGAAACTTATCCTTATGAATGCTAAATAAAATAGGCAAAATAACAATTATTGCCCTTTCCCCCAAATAGTATAAAACCTTATGTCTTTGTAATAAAAGAGATGAGAAGGCAGGCCAAATTTCAGGAACTTGTATTTGTTACATAAATTCTTATTCAATGTGATATCTATTAATTCTGTGCAAATTATTTTGCATTTACATTGATGGGTTCTGAAATTTAATAGATAAATTAAAAGTTGAAGTTAAAAAAGATCATCGTATTGTAAGGGTCATGCAGGTTATATAGGGGTGGAGTGTATGGTCAGGCCATTCAAGATAACTCTATATATCACCTGCCTGACCAGTTCCTGCTTCACTCATGTGACTATCCAATTCTCTAAATTATAGGGCTTAATTAGTAACTGCCTACCCACTGCCTCAGCTGCTAGTTTCCCTGATAATTGATAAGCCAACCTGATATCAATTTCCCCTATAAATGGTACCCTCCCTCTCCCCCTAGTAGCGAAGATTACTCCAATATTCTGCCTTCTGTCTACCGTACATGGTGAGGTGTTGCTCCAGGACCTTTTGTTTTGGATGTGTAGGATCCTTTGTCCAATCAACCACTGATGTATTAAAAAATTCATCTTATGTTTCTCTCTAGTTGACCAGTATGTATTCACTGATATATTTTACCAATAGCTTTTATATTTAATAGAGTTAGAATCATAGTACATAATTTAATTTTGGTGATGGTCTAGAACTACCTTAAAAAAAGCCAAGTCTTGCACATCCTAAGCATCTGAGCTTTACAGGTACAGTAGGGTTGGACACTGTCCCCTCCCCATACCCTCCCCCTTCCCGCCGGCACGTGTAAGCAGGTTCTTGCCACTAGGAGGCCACCTATTATTTCAAGATAAAGAGATGGTTCTTCCCTTGGAGGAAAAAAAAAAATCTTAATAATTGCCTCTGTGAAAAAAAAGAGGAGAGTTTTATTTTAAATAATAATCCTAAACAGAATCTGCAAATGATATATAATTGTGCTAATAATAGAGGATACAGGTTTTTGAACATTTGGAAGAATCGTGCTTCCAGCATTTCTGTCTAGCTCTTTCTCTGTCCTTCTTTCACTTTCTTCTTCTTTCCCTTCCTTCCCTTCTTTTAATTTTTTTGTGGGTTACCTGTGGCACAGTACTGAAAATAGGCCAGTCCTCTTGTAGAAGTAGTGGCTGTATGAGTGACTGAAAACCTGAGCTGTAGTTTCACCTCTGCCTGCTATCAGCAGTGGATACTTACTGTATCACTTGAGTCCTGTGTTTCCCCTCTTCCTTTGTGATACAAGAACACTGGATTAGATCAGTCTTTTTTTAAAATTTTTGGAAGGATAGAGTGAAATTTATGGATCCTTTGAACAGAAGAAAATGTACCATCACACATTTACAATTATTTTGTATGTGTTCTTAAGTATATAAGAACTTCTGGACAAGAAGGCAGCCAGATTTAATGTCCACAACTTCAGATGCTACAGAGAGGAGCAAAGGTGAACAGGCAGGGAAAGAGATATTTGTTCGCATCCTCATACAGTTAATGAAAATCTGCTTTCCTATACTAATAGGTAGCACATAAAGCTGGCTTCCATAAACAATAAGAGCTGCCAGCAAGCCATTCTTGTATGCTGGAAGAACAGAGACCCAACTCACATTGATTTATAGATCTTGTTGCACCTTTGCTTAGTCAAGTGTGAATTTGTTCTTCTCCCTGCAATAATACAATAGATGTCTCTGACTGTATTCCTGGAGCATGGCAGGGATTAGTTTCAATCAATATAGAGTAAGCTCTTCTCTTGGCCATCATAGGCTTCTGTGGCATTTGGGCATTGCTATCTAAAGGCAAGTTCTTAGGAAGTCTTTTTTCACCTTTGCTTAATTAAGCATGATTCAACACAACCCAAAGGCTGATCATCTTATATATCAGTATCTCAAATCTCAACATAAGCATTGAGTTTTATCTTTGCATTTAGAATTCACTAAATGATAAAAATTCTTAATCCTTAGAACACAATCATGGCACAAT
The DNA here is from genome assembly GCF_008692025.1 of Phocoena sinus. Taxonomy (NCBI): domain Eukaryota; kingdom Metazoa; phylum Chordata; class Mammalia; order Artiodactyla; family Phocoenidae; genus Phocoena; species Phocoena sinus. The sequence continues at coordinate 35,858,960 of NC_045776.1, read as the reverse complement.
ATAGGAGCTTACTACCTGACCTGACAACTAATTCATCTCTTTAGCTTTTTTTATAATCACCAGACATAATAAAAAGAAAATTAGCTCTTTTACCATAAATTATTTAAATTACCCTAAGGCAAAAGCTGATATAAATCACATACTTGAAACAACATTTATGACTATTTTACATTACTTGATACCATAGCAGGAGTGACAAATATATGATGGATTCTGGCAAACAATTAGATTCTCTTGAATAAAATGGTGATGCACTACATTTTTTTTTTTTTATGACAAATAACTGTCTCGAGTAAGGGCAGCAGTAATTCCAAGTAAAATCTGAGCTTCAAGTTTATGGTAAGAGCAATAGGAACTTAATCTTTCAAATTCCAGGAAACTATATTTCTCAAAGCTCGATAATTGTGGCTGAATAAATGAATGTATGGCTTTTGGGGACAACTGGATGATAGTTTATTAAATGTTCATGAGGTTAAGGTTAATTTTACTTTGTCAAGGGTTACAGGGGCACTTTTAATTCCAACAAAGTTTTCTGAAAATGCATTTTACTAGTTCAAAGGAAGACTGGAAAAGAAGCTATGAATGACAGAGAAAATTATTTTTTCATTAGCAAAACAGTGACAATAACAGCCCCAGACAAAAAACAAAACACAAACGTTGAGGCTATTTTCTTCATGAAAGTGGTACATTTAAGGAAAGATAGATGCATCAATATTTAGTCCTATTGAGACTGTTATTCACAGAGAAATGTTAAGCCTGGACTCCCTGTCTTCAGGAGTGACAGCTCCTTTCTCTCAGTCACAGAATTGTGCCCACAACTTCCTCATTCATGCCACACCTTTCTGTTACCAAGTAAGTGCAGCATCATTTCAGAGAGAACTGATGTTAGTAAAATTAGCCAGTCACACACAGGAGCATTTATTGAGATCCTCTGGTTGTACATTTCCATATCACAGTTGAGAAAAAAAACAACCTGTAGACCAATGAGAAAGTGCATCAAAAACTGCAAGGGCAGCACATTTTTTTCGAATATCATCTCTTCTGGGAAACATTTCCCTCCTGTGCTCTTCCAGACCATTGATTCCATTCTGGACCCATAAAAAAGAGATTATAAATCAAGAGAAGAAGGTACTGGTAGAATATTATGAATGGTTTACAAGTTATTTTGTGAGCAAAATTGAGAACATTAGAGCTGCTGAGCAGCCTTCTACATCTAATCATTTTTTCCATTAGCTAAGTTTTTTGCCCACTCTAGAGAGAGTGGCATGATTTTTATAGCAGTATTGTATAGTAGAATTCTAAAGCATCAAACAGGCAGCGTTTATCAATTGCTACCCACTTCATATATCTTGTAAAAGTGTTAGTACCTAACATGGATACCCCTTCCTTCTGACATTTCCCAGGATATAAACCACCAGTTAGATCTCTGTAATACAATAAAGAGATATAATGAAAGTGATGCAAGATTAAAAGATAGTAGGGGGTCTTCTCTGGTGGCACAGTGGTTGAGAGTCCGCCTGCCAATGCAGGGGACATGGGTCCGTGCCCCGTACCGGGAAGATCCTACATGCCGCGGAGTGGCTGGACCCGTGAGCCATGGCAACTTAGCCTGTGCGTCCGGACCCTGTGATTTGCAATGCGAGAAGCCACAACAGTGAGAGGCCCGCGTACCACACACACACACACAAAACAGATAGTAGGTATCGGTTCCAATCTTAATGCTGCTTCAAACTATTTTTATAACCTTGGGAAAAAATGCTTAATGAAACTGAGCCTCAGTTTCCTTCTGAGTACAAAGGTAAAGAGGAAGCCACGTGTATCTCACAGGATGCTACACAGAAAAAAAAAATGGGAATACATATGTGGAATTCTTTCAAAATTGAAAAACACTTTTGAATATAAAAGCAGAGTAATCATCATCATTTATTATCTTATTGTTTTCATCATCATTTCTGTAGTGTTCTAAATGTCCATTGTCTTCTTCCAATGAATTCCATGCATATAATGAGATCATGATTTTATTTCTAGGTTGTAATGGACACTGTTTCTGAAGACTTGCAGTCATTCATCATCTTCTGGATAATAGTTCTGCAATTTCTGTCTAGGATCACATGTTTCTTCCCATGTGTCCAAATCAGTTCATATGGTTCCAAAAAGATCTTGACTCTACATCAGGAAGATGATATAAATTAGGTATAAACCAATCAGTGTTGCATTTATTTGGCTTCAAAAATTTGTTCAAGAATTGGAATATAATAACACTTTAACTGGAAATGTTGGAATAGCAATTGGGAAGGGTGTAATCCTGAAAACTACTAGCAGCATCTTATGTCTATATTAAACACATATCTGAGAATACAGACTTCACAGAAGTTTCAAAACTAAGACATGAAAGACAAAAACAGATTTTTATGAGATAGTTTAAAACCCTATGTTAAGCCATGACTCAATCAATTTTTGCCCTGTACTATTCAGTTATATGACCTAGTTAATATCCTTCCTTTTCCTAAGTCAGTTTTGATTATACTTACTGCCATTTTCAAACAAAATAATGCAAATACATAAAGTAAATATAATTTTTAAATTATATTTTTGAAAATCTAATTTTTGAATGCTTCTGTATGTTTTCAGGCATTCCATTGGAACTTTCTACCTTTATACACTTAATCCTCTCACACAGCTCTCTGAGATAGATATCTTCTTTATTCCCAGATTAAAGATGAGAGAGTTAAGAGGCTATGCTCAAGGTTACACAACTAGTAAGGGGAGGAGCCAGCATTCAATTACCATTCTGCCAACAGAAGCCGTACTTTTTATCATGCAATAAGGGTTTATTTATTTTATGGAAAAATTCTTCACAACACATAATCAAGGGGCAAGAATATTGTATGTGTAATTGAAATTCTTTTAATTTTAATTATGTCAGCTCTACCCTTGATTGTGCCTCCTTCATGGGAATCTGTAGAAACCAGAGAAAGAGAGGTTCAATGAAGAGTGCAAAGTTGACCTTAGAACAGAGATTAAGCTAATGGATGCTAAAGTCAAGTTGACGATTTGTATGGTAGCAAAAAGAGAGAGAATTTTTCTTCAGATTACACTCAGGAACTCCACTATAACATACTTGCCTCTGAATGGAATATGAAAGTTTGGAGCTTAATAATAGTATCAGAGTGTTTACTGCCATAGCTTCAACCCAACCACTCTGGGTGTCAGTTAGTCTCTGCTCTGTCTTGTTGTCACAGGAGATATTGTGGTAGAGAACCCAGAAAAGGGAATACAAGGAGAGTTGTATGCTGCTTGGCTTTCACAATTGTATCTGGTAGAAAATTAGAAATCTAAGAGAAAATGGGTTATAATTAAGAGGTAATATTTCCTGTAGTTCTGATTCCTTAGGATTTTAAAAATACCTGGAACTTTGCATTGCTGCATTAGGCCACTTTCAGAAAAGTTTAGGGACTTATTTTATGCAGGGCATACAATATGCAATCATGGCTCAGCTCTCCCAATAGTTATAAATGTGCAGCATAGTCTGATAGGGTTCACTTCTTTGTTCCCAGGTGGTTACATATCATCACTCAAAGGAATCACTTAAGATAACATTGATATATGAATTATTTTCCCTGACCAAGAGGAAGCTCTTTCCAGTCAATTGACACTCAGTTTTGAGTGTCTGAATGTCTCACAGTTGAATTATTAGAAAATGACATTGAAAGTAGGAAAGGCTTTTTTTTTTTTTTTTTACCCATCATCTGAGTTACTTTAGTATACAGATGAATGTATTTCCAGCTAATAGAGAAACTTGAAATAAATACTTAACAGCAGTTTTCATTAAAAATTCAGAATAATTTTCAATGTCAAATTCTAATTCCAGTTGTCATTGTTATTCAATTTAAAACAATAATGGTAATTCTCAACCCCTTCCTTCCTGGAGCACAAAACCAATGCTGCCTTCAAGGGAGAATGAGACACTGATTCATGTCCCTGTTACATCTTAGCTGGATTGCTGTAGTTCATTATAGTATTTCTTGACTGTTTACTTAGGTAGTAAATCTTGTCATTACATATACTGTATCTGTCACTTTTAAGACAGCTTCACAAAGGCCCTATTGCTATTATAAACCTTTAATTTAAAAATCTATAATTAAAGAAAGGCAAATATGTTATTTGAGGCTTGAAGCATTGGTGATTTGGAGACACTCCAACATTTAACTTGACCTTTCTCAAAGTAATAATTTCAGAGGTGAGATAAGTGGGGTTATGAGGCAATGGGTACAAAATCTCCAAAGAGATATTGCCTCATATTCAGGGCCTCATACCTTTGTCCACCTAACCACACTGGTAAGATTTTTATCTCTAAGGACAAAAGCTACAAGAATCAAATAGAAATGGTTTAAGAGACAGGAGATACTTCAATAGGCCAGTATTTTGAGGACCCTTGATTGCTGATCCTTGTTCCCTTGGGATTCTTCAAATTAACCTCCCTCCACCCCAATTTTTATCATCAAAATTAATTAAGAGAAGTTTTCAAGGGAAGCAAACTATAACATCTTTCACTTTTTCTCGACTTCTGTCTTTAAAAGTGAATATTAAAATTCATTTTTAATATTTTACTTTATTTCACCTTTTTATTCAGTGACTATTTGGCACTAGGCTCTCTGTTAAGTACTTTATTCATCACATCCTTGGCAAGAGTCTCTTAAAATATAAAAATAAATACTTTATATTAAATATAATTGAATGAAGTATGAGAGTCTGTTACTTTTTGGATCAGAAATTGAGATCAAATTTGGATAACGTGTCTGCAATATTTGAAGCTGCACCATGACCATTAATGTTCTCAAACACACAGGTAAAGTTTTTTGGAATTTCTGCTTGCTAAAATCTGGAGCAGACTTGATTGTTCCAGAAGACCAATGTTTCGTGGCTCTCAAAACCATGCATACTGTCCCCAGGTGATCTAATTTTTCTTCTCCTCCAAGCTTCAACTTCTATCTCTTTAAATGCAATTCCCAAATTTATAACTCTATTTGATTTCTGTCTTCCAGAATTATGTTGCCAACTTTAATATTTTTTGTTTTTTTCTTAATTTCTTTAAAATTTTGAAATAATTTTAAACTTACAGAAGTTTCAAAGATAGTACAGAGAGACCCCAGGTGCCCTTCACTCAGTTCCCCCTAACGTTGGCAACTTCTAAAACAACAGTTCAATGATCACAACTAAGAAATTAACATTAATACAACACTATTCACCAGTCTTCTCCTAATTTCCTTTCTCTATATAAGAATATAATCTAGGATCTGACATTACATTTACTCATCCTGTCTCATTCTTTATCTTTATGGTTTCTCAGTCTTTATCTGTTTATCATGACCTTCACACTTTTGATCAGTTATCTGGTAGAGCATTTTTTTGTCTGGTGTTTTCTCATGGTTAGACTGAGTTTAAGGATATTTGGAAAGGATAGCAGAGAAATGAAGTACTTTTCTCAACTCATCTTATTTTGTGTCATAAATTATGAGATTAAACTTGGTCACTTGCTGAAGGGGGTGTTTTTCATGTTTCTCCACTGTGAAGTTACTATCTTTCTTCTTTCCATGCTTTGTTTTTAGGTGTCCCTAAGTCCAGTTCACACTCAAGGGGAGGAGAATTAAGCTTCAATTCCTGAAGGGAGAACTCTGAAAGAAATTTTAAACAAAGTCAAGTCTTGAACAATAGGGGGTTAAGTGTTCCATCCCCTCTGCATAGTCAAAAGTCTGTGTACTGCTAACTCTGCCTGAAAACAAAATAATTGATAACAGACTTACTCAAGGACAGGAAGCTGAAAAATTCTGGATAGAATCAAGACTCAAGCCCTAGTTATTTTGATTCCACATAATCATACACAAACTTTTCTCTACATTTAGTTAATTTAAAGATCTGTAAGAAAATATAGGTATTTACTACATTTATTGAAAAAAAATTCTTTTTATCAGTGGACCCATGCAGTTCAAACTGTATTTATTGTTCAAGGGCCAACAATATATGTTAAAAGCACCTCAAACATTGAAAATATTTTGGGGGAGATACTTTGAATATATAAGGGTAACCTATTCTCTTTAAAGTTTTACTCACTAATTTTAGCATTCATTGTGGATTTTACCCTCAACAAGTATTACTGGCTGTTCTAATCATGATTTTTTTCACGTTTCCCACATCAGTTTCTCATATATTGGCTGGAATTTTTCTGTAAGGAAAAGTTATCATTACTTCATTATTTATTTGTTTGTTTATTTCTTCAATTGCTTATTTACATTGGGATGGACTCATGGGTATATATTTTTAGTCAAAATTTCATACTATCTTTATATAGTTGCTTAAATTGTTTCAGCTTTGGCCATTAGGTGCTCTTTCATATTGGTTCCTTTGTCCTTTTAACATGCACCTCTCCTTTGTTTTTCTTTATAGCACTTCTCTAATTTCTAGTCCCACAAGATTCTTCAGGACCTTCTGGTATTTCCAGACCCTAGTTCAAGATTCAAATATTTCTTTAAGGACCCCTAGATCAGATCCTTATTGGAAAATAATATTTAAAGTCCAAGAGGTATGCTCATTGCTAGTGAATTTTCACTGATTTTAAGCCCTCTCAGCAAACTTGCAAGGAAATGTGTGTGTTTTTACTAACCATGTATACATTTATATCTATATTTTCTTTATCTGTCTATTGTGTATATCTATCTAATCTATCAATCAAAATAAATATGCATTCATTCTGTTATCTCTCACGTTGACACACCACCTCAAGGTTCATTACTTCCTTTCCTGTTTTACCTGTTTTTAACTTCTTCATTTTACAAAAAAGAAGCCTGAATCTCATTATCTCCAATATATTTGCTTTTCCAAACCTTGTATACATGTAAAGTCAGAATCACTTACCTAGACTCCTGTGAAAAAATTAAATTTACCAATCATTGTAAATTGTTTGTGTACAGTTTTTTTGGTTGTTGTTATATTGTTGTTATTTTTAGCCTAACAGTGTTTGGTAAAAATACTGTTTTACAAATTTATTTAGGTTAGTTGCTTCCTTCCTCATCCTCTTTAGTGGGCATATGTCCTATATCTGTAATGTGGTTAGATTCCTTCTTCACAGTCTGATTGTTTCATTTTGAATTCTCCTACTCTCCTTGGTGTTTTTTCCTTTCCATTTTTTTTCCAAATATATGTTCAGCAGATTTATATAAAATGTATAAATTATAAGTACATCCCAATGATTTTTTACAATGTACATATGGACATTATTTCCATGCAGTTCAAGATATAAAATATCACTGGCACTCACACAGCTCCCCTTAGGACCCTCCCAGGCATTACTTCTCAAAAAGTAATCTTTATTTTTAAGGTTTGTAACGATGGGTTAGCTTATCTGTTTTTGAACACACTATAAATAGATTCATTTTTTTAACCCAGTATTATGTTTATGTGACCTATTCATTTTGTGATGTGTAGGAGTGGTTTGTTCTTTTGAATCATCCTATAGTGTTCTTTAATCAACTTTATTGAAGGACAATTTATAAACAATAAAATGCACCTATTTTTAAACATATGGTTTGCATTTTGATATATGTATGCTCTACTCAAGATACAGAACAGTCCCAGCACCACAAAGACGTTCTCTCATGCTACATTACAGTCTAGACCATTTCCTCATCCACTCCATGTCTCATTGATCTTATATCTTACCAACTTGGTCATTTTGAAATATTCATCTCTCTGTGTTCCTCCCTGGCTTTCAAAACAATCAGTCCTTCTCCATTGCTTTCAGGATAAAATGACTTTTTTATGTTCTCCATGAGCTGACCTCTGCTTACTGTCACTTGTTGCTCTCCTATTCATTCTAATGTCTTTCTATGTAGGATTACTTATAATTTCATGAATGTCCTGAGATTTGTCCTTTATGCCTTCATACATGTATGAATTTCTCTGAGAGCAACCTTCCTTTCCCTTCACACCCCTAGTCAGCCAATTAGCTAATTTTGATCTACCCCTTAGAACTAAACTCTGCTACCTTTTCCTCCAGTTGTGTGAGATGATGGCCCTCAGAAGTGCACCCATAGCACCTTATGTTCACCTCTGTCATAATGCTTATCATATGATATTTTTTAATTAATTTTTTACTTTTTATTTTATATTGGAATATAGCTGACTAAAAATGTTGTGATAGTTTCAGGTGCACAACAAAGTGACTCAGCCATACATATACATGTATCCATTCTCCCCCAGACTCCCCTCCTATCCAGGCTGCCACATAACATCGAGCAGAGGTCCCTATGCTATACAGTAGGATCTTGTTGGTTATACTTTTTAAATATAGCAGTGTGTACCTGTCAGCCCAAACTCCCTAACTATCCCTTCCCTCCACCCTTCCCCTCTGGTAACCATAAGTTCATTCTCTAAGTCTGAGTCAATTTCTGTTTTGTAAATATGTTAATTTGTATCATTTATTTTAGATTCCGCATGTAAGTGATATCATACGATATTTCTCTTCTCTGACTTCACTCTGTATGACCATCTCTCAGTCCATCCATGTTGCTGCAAATGGCACTATTTCATTATTTTTTTATGGCTGAGTAATATTACATAGTATATATGTGCCACAACTTCTTTATCCAGTCCTCTGTCAATGGATATTTAGGTTGCTTCCATGTCTTGGCTATGAACAGTACTGCAATGAACATTGGGGTGCATGTATCCTTTCAGACCATGTTTTTCTCCAGATATATGCCCAGGAGTGAGATTGCAGGGTCACATGGTAGCTCTATTTTTAGTTTTTTAAGGAAGCTTCACACTGTCCTCCATAGTGGCTGTACCAGTTTAAATTCCCACTAATAGTGTAAGAGGGTCCCCTTCTCTCCATACCCTCTGCAGGATTTATTGTTTGTGGACTTTTTAATGATAACCATTTTGACTGGTGTGGTTGAACATATTTTTGTGTGCCTCTTTGTCATCCATATGTTTCCTTCAAAAAATGTCTATTTAGGTCTTCTGCCCATTTTTTGATTAAGTTATTTGTTTTGGTGATATTAAGCTGCATGAGCTCTTTGTAGATTTTGGAGACTAATCCCTTGTCGGTCATGTCATTTGCAAATATTTTCTCCCAATCTGTGGGTTATCTTTTCATTTTCTTTATTGTTTCCTTTGCTGTGCAAAAGCTTTCAAGTTTAATTAGGTCCCATTTGTTTATTTTTGTTTTTATTTCCATTACCCTGGGAGATGTATCAGAAAAGAGATTGCTGCAGTTTATGTCAGCAAGTGTTCTGCCTATGTTTTTCTCTAGGAGTTTTATAGTGTCCAGTCTCAAATTTAGGTCTTTAATCCATTTTGAGCTTATTTTTGTGTATGGTGTTAAAGAATGACCTAATTTCATTTTTTTACATGTAGCTGTCCAGTTTTCACAGCAACATTTGTTGAAGAGACTGTCTTTCCACCATTGTATAGTCTTGCTCCTTTGTTGTAAATTAATTGACCATAGGTGTGTGAGTGTACTTCTGGGCTTTCTACCCTGTTGCGTTGATCTATAGCTCTATTTTTGTGCAAGTACCGTACTGCTTTGATGACTACAGCTTTGTATTATAGTCTGAAGTCAGGGAGCCTGATTCTTCCAGCTCCATTTTTCTTTCTCAACATTGCTTTGGCTATTTGGGGTCTTTTGTGTCTCCATACAAATTTTAAGATTTTTTGATCTACTTCTGTGAAAAAATGACATTGGTAATTTGATAAGAATTGCATTGAATCTGTAGATTGCCTTGGGTAGTATAGTCATTTTGACAATATTTAGTCTTCCAATACAAGAACATGGTATATCTTTCCATCTGTTTGTGCCTTCTTCGATTTCTTTCATCACTGTCTTAGAGTTTTCAGAGTACAGGTCTTTTGTCTCCTTAGGTAGGTTTATTCCTAGGTGTTTTATTCTTTTTGATGCAGTGGTAAGTGGGATTATTTCGAATTTCTGTTTCTGATCTTTCATTGTTAGTGCATAGAACTGCAGCAGATTTTGGTGTATTAATTTTGTAGCCTGCAAATATACCAAATTCATTGATTAGCTCTAATAGTTTTCTGGTAGTGTCTTTAGGATCTTCTATGTATAGTATCATGTCATCTGCAAACAGTGACAGTTTAATTTCTTTTCCAATTTGGATTACTTTTATTTATTTTTCTTCTCTGATTGACCTAGTTGGACTTCCAAAACTATGTTGAATAAAAGTGGTGAGAGTGTACATCCTTGTCTTGTTCCTGATCTTAGAGGAAGTGAGTTCAGCTTTTCATCATTGAGTATGATGCTAGCTGTAGGTCTGTCATATATGGCCTTTATTATGTTGAAGTAGGTTCCCTCTATGTCCACTTTCTGGAGAGTTTTTATCACAAATCAGTGTTGAATTTTGTCAAAACCTTTTTGTGCATCTATTGAGATGATCATATGGTTTTTATACTTCAATTTATTGGTGTGATGTATCATGCTGATTGATTTACAGATATTGAAAAATCCTTGCATCCCTGGGATAAATCCCACTTGATCATGGCATATGATCCTTTAATATATTGCTGGATTCAAATTGCTAGTATTTTGTTGAGGATTTTTGGATCTATGTTCCTCAGTGATATTGTCCTGTAATTTTCTTTTTTAGTGGTATCTTTGTCTGGTTTTGGTATCAGGGTGATTGTGGCCTCATAGAATGAGTTTGGGAGTTTTCCTTCCTCTGCAATTTTTTGGAAGAGTTTGAGAAGGATAGGTCTTAGTTCTTCTATAAATGTTTGATAGAATTCACCTGTGATGCCATCAGGTCCTGGATTTCTGTTTGTTGAGAGGTTTTTAATTACAGTTTCAATTTCAGTGTTAGTAATTGGTCTGTTCAAATTTTCTAATTCTTCCTGGTTCAGTCTTGGAAGGTTATACCTTTCTAAGAATTTGTCCATTTCTTCCAGGTTGTCCATTTTATTAGCATACAATTGCATATAGTAGTTCCTTTTTATCCTTTGTATTTCTGTGGTGTCAATTGTAACTTCTCCTTTCTCATTTCTAATTTTATTGATTTGAGTCCTCTCCCTTTCTTCTTGATGAATCTGGCTAAAGGGTTATCAATTTTGTTTATCTTTTCAAAGAACCAGCTTTTAGTTTCATTGATCTTTGCTATTGTCTTCTTTGTCTCTTTCATTTATTTCTGCTTTGATCTTTATGATTTCTTTCTTTCTACTAACTTTGTGTTTTGTTTGTTCTTCTCTCTCTAGTTGCTTTAGGTGTAAGGTTTGGTTGTATATTTGAGATTTTTCTTTTTTCTTGAGGTAGGTTTGTATTGCTATAAACTTCCCTCCTAGAACTGCTTTTGCTATAACCCATAGGTTTTGGACTGTTGTGTTTTCATTTTCATTTGTCTCTAGTTATTTTTTGATTTCCTCTTTGATTTTTTCAGTGATCCATTTGTTGTTTAGTAGCATGTAGTTTAGCCTCCACATGTTTGTGTGTTTTATAGTTTTTTTTCTTGTAGTTTATTTCTAATCTCATAGTCTTGTGGTTGGAAAACTTACTCGATTTTATTTCAATTTTCTTAAATTGACTGAGGCTCATGTTGTGGCCTAGGATGTGCTCAATCTTGGAGAAGTTTCTATGGGCACTTGAGAAGAATGTGTATTCTTGTGCTTTTGGAGAGAGTGCACAATAAATATCAATTAAGTCCAGCTGGTCTAATGTGTCATTTAAGTTCTGTGTTTCTTATGTATTTTCTGTCTGGATGATCTGTCCATTGGTGTAAGTGAGGTGTTAAAGCCCCCTCAATATTATTGAGTTACTGTTGATTACTCCCTTTGTGTCTGTTAGTATTTGCCTTATATATTGGGATGCTCCTTTGTTGGGTGCATATATGTTTACAATTGTTATATCTTCTTCTTGGATTGATACCTTGATTGTTATGTAATGTCCTTCTTTGCCTCTTATAACAGTCTCTATTTTTAAGTCTATTTTGTATGATATGAGTATCTCTACTCCAGCTTTCTTTTGATTTCCATTTGAATGGAATACCTTCTTCCATCCCCTCACTTTCATTCTGTATGTGTCCCTAGGTCTGAGGTGGGTCTCTTGTAGACAGCACATATACAAATTTTGTTTTCGTATCCATTCAGCCAGTCTATGTCTTTCGCTTGACACATTTACTCCATTTACATTTAAGGTGATTATTGATATGTGTGTTCTTATTGCCATTTTCTTCATTGTTTTAGGTTTTTTTTTTTTTTTTAGGTTTTTTTTCTTTCCTTCCTCTTTTGTTCTCTTCTCTTGTGGTTTGATGACAATTTTTAGTATTGTGTTTGGGTTACATTTTCTTTTTTTGTCTGTATCTATTGTAGTTTTTGTGTTCGCTGCTCCCATGAGGTTTTGATATAGCAGCAATATATGTACAAGGTTGTTTTAAGTTGCTAGCCTCTTTCCCACATAAAGGAGTTCCTTTAGCATTTGTTGCAAAGCTGATCTGGTGGTGCTGAATTCTCTTAGGTTTTGCTTGTCTGTAAAGCTTTTGATTTCTCTGTCAAATTTGAATGAGAGCTTGCTGGGTAGAGTATTTTTGACTGTAGGTTCTTCCCTTTCATCACTTTAAATATATCATGCCACTCCCTTCTGGCTTGCAGAGTTTCTGGTGAGATATCAGCTTTAAAACTTATGGGAGCTCCCTTGTATGTTATTTGTCTTTTTTCCCTTGTTTCTTTTAATAATTTTTCTTTGTCCCTGCCTGGGACTCTCTGCACTTCCTGGACATGGGTGGCTATTTTCCTTCCCATGTTAGGAAAGTTTTTGACTGTAATCTCTTCAAATATTTTCTCGGGTCCTTTCTCTCTCTTTTTTTCCTTCTAGGACCCCTATAGTGTGAATGTTGGTGTGTTTAATGTTGTCACAGAGGTCTTGTTTGCTGTTTTCATTTCTTTTCATTCTTTTTTCTTTATTTTCTTCTTCAGCAGTGATTTCCACCATTCTGTCTCCCAGGTCACTTATCCATTCTTCTGTCTCAGTTGTTCTGCTATTGATTCCTTCTGGTGTATTTTTCATTTCAGTTATTGTATTATTCATCTCTGTTTGTTTATTCTTTAATTCTTCTAGGTTTTTGTTAAACATTTATTGCATCTTCTTGATCCTTGCCTCCATTCTTTTTCCAAGGTCCTGAATCATCTTCGCTATTACTTTTGTGAATTCTTTTTCTGGATATTTGCCTATGTCCACTTCATTTAGTTGTTTTTCTGGGGTTTTATCTTGTTCATTCATCTAGGATCTAATCCTCTGTCTTTTCATGTGTCTATCTTTCTGTGATTGTGGTTTTCATTCCACAGCCTGCAGGATTGTAGTTTTCTTACTTCTGTCTTCCTTCTGGTGTAAGTGGCTTGTGCAAGATTCCTAATGGGAGGGACTGGTGGTGGCTAGAGCTGGGTGCTGCTTTGTGGGCAGAGCTCAGTAAAACTTTAATCTTTTTGTCTGCTGATTAGAGGGGCTGTGTTCCTTCCCTGTTGGTTGTTTGGCCTGAAATGGCCCATCACTGGAGCCTACAGACTCTTTGTTGGGGCTAATGAGTACTTCTCAGAACTTCTGCTTTCTGATGCCAGTGTCTTTGTCCCTGCAGTGAGCCACAGCTGCCCCCTGCTTCTACAGGAGATCCTCCAACACTAGCAGGTGAGTCTGGTTAGTCTCCTATGGGGTCACTGCTCCTGTCCCATGGGTTCTGGTGCACATAAGACTTTGTGCATGCCCTTCAAGAGTGGAGTCTGTATTTTCCCCAGTTCTGTTGAAGTCCTGCAATCAAATCCCCCTGGTCTTCAAAGTCCGATTCTCGGGTATTCCTCCTCCCATTGCTGGACCCCCAGGTTGGGAAGCCTGTTGTGGGGCTCAGAACCTTCACTCCAGTGGGTGGACTTCTGTGGTATAATTGTTCTCTAGTTTATGAGTTGTCCACCCAGTGGTGATGGCATTTAATTTTATCATGATTGTGCCCCTCCTACTGTCTCACTGTGGATTCTTCTTTGTCTTTGGATGTAGGGTATCTTTTCTGGTGAGTTCCAGTGTTTTCCTCTTGATGATTGTTCAACAGTTAGTTGTGATTCTGGTGCTCTTGCAAGAGGGAATGAGCACACGTCCTTCTACTCTGCCATCTTGACCCAATCTCCATCATATGACATTTTTATCAATTTAAATTGTATTTTCTAAATTATCATTATGTAAAATTTACTTTGCAGGATGTTTATTTCTGTCAATGTTTATACATGTATAGATTCATGTAATTACTTGCATAATTAGGATGCTAAACAGTTCAGTCCCATCACAATTCTCCCTCAAACTATCACTTTGTAGTCACCCTCTCTCTTTCTCTAATCTCTGGCAATGTCTGATCTCTTCTCCAATAGTACTGCTTGTCTTTTGGAGAATATTACATAAATGGGTCATAGGGTTTGTCACCTTATAATATTGGCTTTAAAATTAGTACAAGTTAGTGTGTGTGTTTATTAAATCGTCAAATAAGTCCTACAAAGTATATTTAAAATATTGTCTGGTAGAAAGTCTTTAAATCATTTAAGAGAAAAAAATAGAAAAAAAATATGTCTATGCTGCCTTTATAATTGCCTGAATAGTTACTATTACTAGTGTCCTATATTTCTTCACAGATTCAATTTATCTACTATTACTGAATCACTTCCTTTTAGCCTGCAGAATTTCATTTAGTATTTGGCTTCTAATAAAAAATTCTCTAAGTCTTTTTTTTCCTTTGGAAATGTCATTATTTTGCCTTCATACTTGAAGTATAGTTTTTATGGGTATAAAATTATTGATTAACACTTTATTTTTCCTTTCTTTCAATAGTTTTTCTATGCCTTTGCACTGACCATTGATTTTGATGAGAAGTGGGCTTATTATTGTTTTTCCTTGTACTTAATGTGCCATTTTACTATGGCTAGTTGCAAGATTTTCTCTTCATCTTTGTCTATCAACAGTTTCATTACAATATGTCTAGGTATGAATATCATTGTGTTTACTCAAAATTCATGGAGCTTCTTTGATATATAAATTAATGTTTTTCATCAAATTAGGGAAGTTTTGGTCATCATACCTTGGAATAATTTTTTTCTGTTTCTCTCTTTCTGGGGAAGTTTGGTGCAGTAATTTATTTTTTAATCATAGGAGTACTGCTCTTTTCAGCTCTCTGCATTTCTAAACTGAAATTGAAAGTCTATGTCACCAACATTTTATAGAACAGTATTTTGATGTACCATAAAAACCTCAAACTTAACATGACTCAACTTGATGTTATTTTTGTTATCTATAGTGAGTTCCTCCCTCTTGTTTCCTTATTTTTCATATTTAGGATCCTAAATCTCTCTATTCACTGGGTCATATCAACTGTTCAAGTCAAATTAACTTCAGAAGAAATGTTCAGTCGAAGCCAGAAAATAAACTACTAAGTGGAATGGACCTCTGCATTAATGGAGAGCACAGATTAGAGCCTATATTCCTGCTATCTTCAAGTTTCTATGACTCCCAAAATTGTTTTTTCTTTTCTCTCTCTCTTTTATTTTATAAGGTGTGGTACAGGAAAACAAAGTTCCTTAGGAGAATACTTGGGTTGCTGTTGCCCAAATGTCTTATATTCTGTGATATTACATAAATAATTTATTTTTGTGAATTATAGTTCCACTACTCTGTATTAAGAGAAGTATTAATATCTTGTGTTGATGAATTAAGATAATGTATGCAAAAATGTAATGATTGCACAAGTTCAAGACACCATTTTCATTTATCAGAGAACTTATGTACATATTCCTTAACATTTTAATAACCCTGAAGTTAGGATTGATACATGTTGGAGTCTAAGTAGCTATGCTTTCACCACCTCCCTTCTTAGTGCAGCATGAAATAACAGTACATTTTATAATTGATAATATTTTGGAATAAATGAAGACATAGCATCATATAATTATTATAAATTTCACTATTTCAGAGCACATTTTCTCATAAAAGAAGTCCTTATAAAAACTGTATGCAAAAAGTATTCCTAATTTGAAACCCTAGGGTAAGAAGCTAAAAAAATATTGAGATAAGCACACATATATGTGCAGGTATAGCCATTTTCATTTGTTGGCATGTATGATTCAACATATTTCATTGCATAAAATAAAAGGAAAGATTGGCATTCTCATTTTACTTTAAAATATTAAGGATCACATGATAATAGGTTATTTAAATATAAATAGATTATTAATATAATGTTTTAACATTTTATATTACTTTAATATATTTCTATTTTATTTTTTCTTCTCATCAGGAACCTTTTATATATGCAGGGCAAGTTTGTAGTATTTCTTTTCACAGATAGTGAAACTGAGCCCCCCCCCAAGTTATGGCCCTCATTTCATAGTGTATTAATATGGATTTAGAATCTGAAAGACGATTTGATTCCTAAATCTATTTTCTTTCTACCAGACCAGGTGTAATTTTTCTCCTAGTGGACTGTACAGTCACTATAAAAGCCTAAACTGGAGACTTTTTTTTTTTTTTTTTTTTAATGATTTTCAAAGAATTGTAACTGAAAGTTCAGAAGAAAGGAAGAAACAGTAATGGTTCATGTAGTTGAAAATATGAAACTCTCTTTCTTATCTGCTTCCTCTGCCCCTTGATCTTGTCTTTGAATGGAATCAATTAAAATCCTTACACCCTATTAAGGCCCTCAATATCCTTCTATAATCCATAACTATTGGTTCTGTGCCAATTATTGGCCTATGCCCACAGAACTGGCAAAAATACAAGAACAAAATCTGTTAATTTTAGTAAAATGCTCACTCTAAGTCAGACCTTGTGCATGTGTATTAGATTTTTTACCTCATTTTATCCACTCAGAAATCAGGTGTAGACTAGATTTCAAACCTACTCTGTATATAAAGATAGACTGGGCTGTTTCAAGGGCACAATGCTGGCCTTTATTAGAGAACATAGAAACAAAAATACACCTCATAGATGTTAAGTCATGAACAGATGATTGTCTCATGAGTAAGTTTTATCACAAAGTTGATTATAAATAACGAAGTTATTATCAAATTAAATTTAAAAAGGTAAATCTAGTATTCCATAAACTCTTTCTAGGCAACTTCATCTACTTTTGTGGCTTTAACCACTGAGTCATTTTAACAAATTACTTACAATCTTGTATCTTTTATCTAGACTTTAAGATGCTGGTACTTCTCCAGTTGGATTTCCAATAGTATCCCAAGTAAGATGCATCCTCTTCAGTACTATATAATGATGCTATGTTTAGAGTTTCTCAAACCAGATGCCAAAAAATATCACCCTCCCTTTCCCTGCCTCGCCCTCTCCTTGCACTTGGTCACTGTGTCTTGTTGTTCTTCCTGCTTTCAAGCCAGTTGAATCTGCCCTCTTTGTCCAACCCCATTGCTCTTTCCTTGACTCAACTCATAATCTCCTATTAGATAACTGAAATTATCTTCTAACTGCTCCTCATGCCTCCAGGCTTGCCTCTTTTCAATCTATTGTCCAATAACATCACCGTGTTTACTTCTCTTAAATGTCTACATGATTCTGTCACTACCTTGATTAAAATTGTCACTAAATATTAGGAAAGAAATCTAAGCCATCAGCAGGGCCTATGAAGCCTTTGAATATGTCTCCCTTGAACATCATCTCTTGAACTCCATCATGTACTTTCCCATCATGTTGTAGGCATTTTGAAATACAACGTTGGTACATAACCAATATGGTTATACAAGTATTAGACTAAAAATTCAGTGCATATAACAACTGATGCATTGCCGTAATCTCCTTTGATAACTGCCATAAAGTATGATATTCATACTGTATTCTTTCTCCACAAATTCAATGCAGCCAAATTTTTCTCAATAATTGAAACAAATTTTCATATTGTTGGCTTGTGCTGCACATTTATTTTAATTCATGTACATTAAGCATGCTTATAATGTGACTCCCGGGACTTCCCTGGTGGTGCAGTGGTTAAGAATCTGCCTGCCAATGCAGGGGACATGGGTTCGATCCCTGGTCTGGGAAGATCCCACATGCCATGGAGCAACTAAGCCTGTGAACCACAACTACTGAACCCGTGTGCCTGGAGCCCGTGCTCCTCAAAAAGAGAAGCCACCACAATGAGAGAAGCCCACACACCACAACGAAGAGTAGCCCCCCTTCTCCGCAACAAGAGAAAGCCTGTGCAGTAATGAAGATCCAACACAACCAAAAAATAAATAATAATAATAATAATAGTAATGTGACTCCCATGTTTTTCTCTTCTCCAAGTGCACAACATTATCTTTGTTTTTCTGACAAATGTTTACTTCACTTTCAAGATGTGACCCCGCAGCCATGTCATCCAGACTTCCCTGACCACCTCTTCTGTGCAAGGTGAGTCAGGCTATCTTCTTTTATGATACCATAACATTTAGATAATCATTGTATATCTTATTATTTGCTTAATTGTCACACTTTTCTTGCATAATTATGCTTGTTTTGATTTTTACAAGGATATGAGCTAAACCATTGGCAGAGCTCTCATTTTATGTGTCTTATACTTTGTTCTTAGGATGTTGCCTGGTCAGAATAGGGAATCAAGAACTGTTTATTTCATAAATGAGTAACTAATAAATATTATTATGTATAAATTTTGCTATACTGCATGATTATAAAGAATCAAATATTCAAGTAAGAAACTTAATGGGCATATTTTTAATGTCTAATTTGTAGGAAGAAAAGGAAGAGAAGGGAAACCTTGCTAGAAAATTGTTACTTTGAGGTAGAAGCTCCTTGGAGTTATTTATATTTGAAACCTATGAGTGTCAGACTCTTTTTGCAGGAGAGGATACATATGCAACCTTCTCTAAAACTTCTCAGGATCAACCATTAGGTCCATTTAGCCCATTTAGTTTGGCCAGAATACTGTAGAAAAATTTATGTGAGAATATTATTGTTCTCCTCAATATTTACTGTAAATAATGCTCTGTCTTGTCCTCCAGTCCCCAGCCCTCACAAATAAACACATGTCCAGCTCTAAGTTTTATTCCCATGCCCCTTTTTGTAAGAGTGTTTATGCCCAAATTGATAGAATTTGATGTCAATTTAACTTTGCTGTAGCTATCTTTTAATCTAGTGCTTTAATGTCTACTGTGGCTATAATTCATTCCTTCTACCCTATACTCTTTAAAAAAAAACTTCTATCCTTTCCTCTGTTTTCGTTTCCATCACCTAATCCCAGTAAGTTAGTGTTCAGTTTAATGATCCTGCAGTAATAAAATTAACAATATTTATGACAATGTCAACTCAGTATTAAAAAGTGCCTGCAACTTTACATCTAATGCATGTCTTCACAACGTAACTATTTGTACATGTTTCATCATCAGCTTTTTAAATTTTAATCTCCAATTTTAGAGTTGATTTTATCAAACTCATCATTAGTCTTTACAAAGCTACTTTTTTGTTTTACTTTTTATTCTCTTTTTACACAGTCTGAATTTCTATTCTGTCCCCTTTCATTGGCTCTGACTTTTATGTCAAATATGTTTTATAGGGGCTTCCCTGGTGGTGCAGTGCTTGAGAGTCCGCCTGCCAATGCAGGGGACATGGGTTCGTGCCCCTGTCCAGGAAGATTCCACATGCCGCGGAGCAGCTACGCCCGTGAACCATGGCCGGTGAGCCTGCACATCCGGAGCCTGTGCTCCGCAGGGGGAGAGGCCAGAACAGTGAGAAGCCCGTGTACAACAACAACAAATTATATATATATATATATATATATATATATATATATATATATATATATGTTTTATATATATAAATATGTCTTCTTCTAAAATATATAGTAATTATGTAGGTATTAATTTAATAAATGTATTAATAGTTGTAAGTGTGCATTTAATTTACAAATAGTTTATTGAGCTATATAAGTAGAATTATACCTCTTACCTTTTTCACTTAACACTTTTCAAATTCTGTCTAGATTGCCAAATATACTTCTGAGGTCTTAACTTTTAATGTTGTTTTTTTTTTTTTTAACATCTTTATTGGGGTATAATTGCTTTACAATGGTGTGTTCGTTTCTGCTTTATAACAAAGGAAATCAGTTATACATATACATATGTTCCCATATGTCTTCCCTCTTGCGTCTCCCTCCCTCCCACTCTCCTATCACACCCTCCATGCTGTCACAAAGCACTGAGCTAATATCCTGTGCCATGCAGCTGCTTCCCACTAGCTATCTACCTTACTATGTTTGTTAGTGTGCATATGTCCATAACTCTCTCTCGCCCTGTCAAAGCTCATCCTTCCCCCTCTCCATATCCTCAAGTCCATTCTCCAGTAGGTCTGCATCTTTATTCCTGTCTTACCCCTAGGTTCTTCATGATATATTTTTTTCTTAAATTCCATATATACGTGTTAGCATACGGTATTTGTCTTTTTCTTTCTGACTTACTTCACTTTGTATGACAGACTCTAGGTCTATCCATCTCATTACAAATAGCTCAATTTCGTTTCTTTTTAAGGTTGAGTAATATTCCATTGTATATATGTGCCACATCTTCTTTATCCATTCATCCGATGATGGGCACTTAGGTTGTTTCCATCTCCGGGCTATTGTAAATAGAGCTGCAGTGAACATTTTGGTACATGACTCTTTATGAATTTTTGTTTTCTCAGGGTATATGCCCAGTAGTGGGATTGCTGGGTCATATGGTAATTCTATTTGTAATTTTTTAAGGAACCTCCATACTGTTCTCCACAGTGGCTGAACCAATTCACATTCCCACCAGCAGTGCAAGAGTGTTCCCTTTTCTCCACACCCTCTCCAGCATTTATTGTTTCTAGATTTTTTGATGATGGCCATTCTGACTGGGGTGAGATGATATCTCATTGTAGTTTTGATTTGCATTTCTCTAATGATTAATGATGTTGAGCATTCTTTCATGTGTTTGTTGGCATTCTGTATATCTTCTTTGGAGAAATGTCTATTTAGGTCTTCTGCCCATTTTTGGATTGGGTTGTTTGTTTTTATGTTATTGAGCTGCATGAGCTGCTTGTAAATTTTGGAGATTAATCCTTTGTCAGTTGCTTCATTTGCAAAATATTTTCTCCCATTCTGAGGGTTGTCTTTTGGTCTTGTTTATGGTTTCCTTTGCTGTGCAAAAGCTTTGAAGTTTCATTAGGTCCCATTTGTTTATTTTTGTTTTTATTTCCATTACTCTAGGAGGTGGGTCAGAAAGGATCTTGCTGTGATTTATGTCATAGAGTGTTCTGCCTATGTTTTCCTCTAAGAGTTTGATAGTTTCTGGCCTTACATTTAGGTCTTTAATCCATTTTGAGCTTATTTTTGTGTATGGTGTTAGGGAGTGATCTAATCTCATACTTTTACATGTACCTGTCCAGTTTTCCCAGCACCATTTATTAAAGAGGCTGTCCTTTCTCCACTGTACTTTCCTGCCACCTTTATCAAAGATAAGGTGTCCATATGTGCGTGCATTTATCTCTGGGCTTTCTATCCTGTTCCATTGATCTATCTCTCTGTTTTTGTGCCAGTACCATACTGTCTTGATTACTGTAGCTTTGTAGTATAGTCTGAAGCCAGGGAGCCTGATTCCTCCAGCTCCTTTTATCGTTCTCAAGATTGCTTTGGCTATTCGGGGTCTTTTGTGTTTCCATACAAATTGCGAAATTTTTTGTTGTAGTTTGGTGAAAAATGCCAGTGGTAGTTTGATAGGGATTGCATTGAATCTGTAGATTGCTTTGGGTAGTAGAGTCATTTTCACAATGTTGACTCTTGCAATCCAAGAACATGGTATATCTCTCCATCTATTTGTATCATCTTTAATTTCTTTCATCAGTGTCTTATAATTTTCTGCATACAGGTCTTTTGTCTCCTTAGGTAGGTTTATTCCTAGATATTTTATTCTTTTTGTTGCAATGGTAAATGGGAGTGTTTTCTTGATTTCACTTTCAGATATTTCATCATTAGTATATAGGAATGCAAGAGATTTCTGTGCATTAATTTTGTATCCTGCTACTTTGCCAAATTCATTGGTTAGCTCCAGTAGTTTTCTGGTAGCATCTTTAGGATTCTCTATGTATAGTATCATGTCATCTGCAAACAGTGACAGCTTTACTTCTTCTTTTCTGATTTGGATTCCTTTTATTTCCTTTTCTTCTCTGATTGCTGTGGCTAAAACTTCCAAAACTATGTTGAATAAGAGTGGTGAGAGTGGGCAACCTTGTCTTGTTCCTGATCTTAGTGGAAATGCTTTCAGTTTTTCACTATTGAGGATGATGTTTGCTGTGGGTTTGTCATATATGGTCTTTATTATGTTGAGGAAAGTTCCCTCTACGCCTACTTTCTGCAGGATTTTTATCATAAATGGGTGTTGAATTTTGTCGAAAGCTTTCTCTGCATCTATTGAGATGATCATATGGTTTTTGTCCTTCAATTTGTTAATATGGTTTATCACATTGATAGATTTGCGTATATTGAAGAATCCTTGCATTCCTGGAATAAACCCCACTTGATCATGGTGTATGATCCTTTTAATGTGCTGTTGGATTTTGTTTGCTAGTATTTTGTTGAGGATTTTTGCATCTATGTTCATCAGTGATACTGGCCTGTAGTTTCCTTTCTTTGTGACATCCTTGTCTGGTTTTGGTATCAAGGTGATGGTGGCCTCGTAGAAGGAATTTGGGAGTGTTCCATCCTCTGCTATATTTTGGAAGAGTTTGAGAAGGATAGGTGTTAGCTCTCCTCTAAATATTTGATAGAATTCACCTGTGAAGCCATCTGGTCCTGGGCTTTTGTTTGTTGGAAGATTTTTAATCACAGTTTCAATTTCAGTGCTTGTGATTGGTCTGTTCATATTTTCTATTTCTTCCTGATTCAGTCTTTGCAGGTTGTGCATTTCTAAGAATTTGTCCATTTCTTCCAGATTGTCCATTGTCCATTGGCATAGAGTTGCTTGTAGTAATCTCTCCTGATTTTTTTTATTTCTGCAGTGTCAGTTGTTACTTTTCCTTTTTCATTTCTAATTCTATTGATTTGAGTCTTCTCCCTTTTTCTCTTGATGAGTCTGGCTAGTGGTTTATCTATTTTAATTATCTTCTCAAAGAACTAGCTTTTAGTTTTATTGATCTTTGCTATTGTTTCCTTCATTTCGTTTTCATTTATTTCTGATCTGATTTTTATGATTTCTTTCTTTCTGCTAGCTTTGGGGGTTTTTGGTTCTTCTTTCTCTAATTGCTTGAGGTGCAAGGTTAGGTTGTTTATTCGAGATGTTTCCTGCTTCTTAAGGTGGGCTTGTATTGCTATAAACTTCCCCCTTAGAACTGCTTTTGCTGCATCCCATAGGTTTTGGGTCGTTGTGTCTCTATTGTCATTTGTTTCTAGGTATTTTTAATTTCCTCTTTGATTTCTTCAGTGATCACTTCATTATTAAGTAGTGTATTGTTTAGCCTCCATGTGTTTGTATTTTTTACAGATCTTTTCCTGTAATTGATATCTAGTCTCATGGCCTTGTGGTCAGAAAAGATACTTGTTACAATTTCAGTTTTCTTAAATTTACCAAGGCTTGATTTGTGACCCAAGATATGATCTATCCTGGAGAATGTTCCATGAGCACTTGAGAAAAAATATGTATTCTGTTGTTTTTGGATGGAGTGTCCTATAAATATCAATTAAGTCCATCTTGTTTAATGTATCATTTAAAGCTTGTGTTTCCTTATCTATTTTCATTTCGGATGATCTGTCCATGGGTGAAAGTGGGGTGTTAAAGTCCCCTACTATGAATGTGTTACTGTCGATCTCCCCTTTTATGGCTGTTAGTATTTGCCTTATGTATTGAGGTGCTCCTATGTTGGGTGCATAAATATTTACAATTGTTATATCTTCTTCGTGGATCGATCCCTTGATCATTATGTAGTGTCCTTCTTTGTCTCTTTTAATAGTCCTTATTTTAAAGTCTATTTTGTCTGATATGAGAATTGCTATTCCAGCTTTCTTTTGGTTTCCATTTGCATGGAATATCTTTTTCAATCCCCTTACTTTCAGTCTGTATGTGTCTCTAGGTCTGAAGTGGGTCTCTTGTAGACAGCATATATAAGGGTCTTGTTTTTGTATCCATTCAGCCAATCTGTGTCTTTTGGTGGGAGCATTTACTCCATTTACATTTAAGGTAATTATCGGTATGTATGTTCCTATTCCCATTTTCTAAATTGTTTTGGGTTCGTTATTATAGGTCTTTTCCTTCTCTTGTGTTTCTTGTCTAGAGAAGTTCCTTTAGCATTTGTTGTAAAGCTGGTTTGGTGGTGCTGAAGTCTCTAAGCTTTTGCTTGTCTGTAAAGGTTTTAATTTCTCCATCATATCTGAATGAGATCCTTGTTGGGTAGAGTAGTCTTGGTTGCAGGTTTCTCTCCTTCATCACTTTCAGTATGTCCTGCCGCTCCCTTCTGGCTTGTAGGATTTCTGCTGAGAGATCAGCTGTTAACCTTATGGGGATTCCCTTGTGTGTTATTTGTTGTTTTTCCCTTGCTGCTTTTAATATGCTTTCTTTGTATTTAATTTTTGACAGTTTGATTAATATGTGTCTTGGCGTATTTCTCCTTGTATTTATCCTGTATGGGACCCTCTGTGCTTCCTGGACTTGATTAACTATTTCCTTTCCCTTATTAGGGAAGTTGTCAACTATAATCTCTTCAAATACTTTCTTTTTCTCTTCTTCTTCTGGAACCCCTATAATTCGAATGTTGGTGCGTTTAATGTTGTCCCAGAGGTCTCTGAGACTGTCCTCAGTTCTTTTCATTCTTTTTTCTTTATTCTGCTCTGCAGTAGTTATTCCCCCTATTTTATCTTCCAGGTCACTTATCCGTTCTTCTACCTCAGTTATTCTGCTATTGATCCCATCTAGAGTACTTTTAATTTCATTTATTGCGTTGTTCATCGTTGCTTGTTTCATCTTTATTTCTTCTAGGTCCTTGTTAACTGATGCTTGTATTTTGTCCATTCTATTTCCGAGATTTCGTATCATCCTTACTATCATTATTCTGAATTCTTTTTCAGGTAGACTGCCTATTTCCTCTTCATTTGTTAGGTCTGGTGCATTTTTATCTTGCTCCTTCATCTGCTGTGTGTTTTTCTGTCTTCTCATTTTGCTTATCTTACTGTGTTTGGGGTCTCCTTTTTGCCGGCTGCAGGTTCGTAATTCCCGTTGTTTTTGATGTCTGTCTCCAGTGGCTAAGGTTGTTTCAGTGGGTTGTGTAGGCTTCCTGGTGGAGGGGACTAGTGCCTGTGTTGTGCTGGATGAGGCTGGATCTTGTCTCTCTAGTGGGCAGGTTCACGTCTGGTGGTGTGTTTTGGGGTGTCTGTGGCCTTATTATGATTTTATGCAGCCTCTCTGATAATGGGTGGGGTTGTGTTCCTGTTTTGCTAGTTGTTTGGCATAGGTTGTCCAGCACTGTGGCTTGCTGGTCTTTGAGTGAAGCTGGGTGCTGGTGTTAAGATGGAGGTCTCTGGGAGATTTCTGCCGTTTAATATTATGTGGATCTGGGAGCTCTCTTGTTGACCAGTGTCCTGAAGTTGGCTCTCCTACCTCATTGGCAGAGCCCTGACTCCGGGCTGGAGCACCAAGAGCCTTTCATCCACACGGCTCAGAATAAAAGGGAGAAAAAGTAGAGAGAATTAGTAGAAGTATGAAGAAAGAAAGAAGGAAAGGAGGAAAGGAAGGAAGGAAGAAAGAAGCAAAGAAGGAAATAAAGGAGGGAGGGAGGGAGGAAGGAAAGAAGGAGGGAGGGAAAGAAGGAAAAAAGACAGAAAGAAAGAAGATACAGTAAAAATAAAATAAAGTATAATATAGTTATTGAATTAAAAAATATTCAGAAAAAAAAAAAAAGAAAAGGACGGATAGAACCTTAGGACAAATGTTGGAAGCAAAGCTCTACAGAGAAAATCTTACACAGAAGCATGCACATACACCCTCACAAAAAGAGGTAAAGGGGGAAAAATCATAAATCTTGCTCTCAGAGACCACCTCCTCAATTTGGGGTGATTCGTTGTCTAAAAGAGAGAAGGAAGGAAGGAAAGAAAGAAAGAAAGAACGAAGGTAAAGTATAATAAAGTTATTACAATTTAAATTAATTATTAAGAAAAAAAAAAAAAACAAACATGGACGGATAGAGCCCTAGGACAAATGGTGGAAGCAAGACTATACAGACAAGATCTCACACAGAAGCATACACGTACACATTCACAAAAAGAGGAAAAGTGAAAAAAATCATAGATCTCGCTCCTAAAGTCCACCTCTTCAATTTGGGATCATTCCTTGTCTATTCAGGTATTCCACAGATGCAGGATATATCAAGTTGATTGTGTAGCTTTAATCTGCTGCTTCTGAGGCTGCTGGGAGAGATTTCCCTTTCTCTTCTTTGTTCTCACAGCTCACAGGAGACTTTTAATGTTTTTAATCTATGGCAATATGGGCTGAATTGTGTTAGCCCAAAATTCACATTTTGTAATCCCAACACCTCAATGGGAATTTTAAATTCTCACTCTGTGATATGGGTAACTCATATTTGGAAAGAAAGTCTTTAAAGTAATGATTATGTTAAAATGAGGCCCTTAGGATAATGTCTTAATATAATATGACTGGTGACCTTCTAAGAAGAGGAAGAGATACCAGGGCTATGTTAGACATAGAGAAAAAGGCATGTAAAGAGCAGCAAGAGGGTGGCCATCTGCAATCCAAGGAGAGGGGCCTTAGGAGAAACCAATTCTGCTGGCACCTTGGACCCCAGCCTCTAGAACTGTGAGAAAATAAATTTCTATTGTTTAAGCCATCCAGTTTGTGGCATTTTGTTATGGCAGCCCTAGCAAAAGTAATACATATGGTAGTTCATTAGATAGATAGATGATAGATGATGATGATAGATAGATAGATAGATAGATAGATAGATAGATAGATAGATGATAGATAGATAGATAGATTATAGATTCTACACATACATGCACACATATACATATCTAATGTCACTCATATCTCCTATTTTAATAATGGTCACTTCAATTGTAACCAACTCTCAGAAACTACAAATAGTGCTATAACAAACAAATTATATATAGCCCCTGTGCAGGGATTCTTTAGTGCATATTGCCATGAAGTAGAAAGCAGAATGATAGGGCATGCACAATCTATATTTCACTAAGTGCCGCTGGCTTGCTCACTTAAAAGAAAACATCATGTTACCATCCTACCAGCAGCACATGAGATTTCCTTTCTCTCCATTGGTTAGCCAAATTAGTATCATTTGGGAGCCCAATTTAGAACAATCAGAAGGGTGTCAAACTAGATCTTACTGTTTTAAATTTTACTTCTCCGATTAGTAGTTGGACTGCTTATATTCTTCAGTACTTTTGACCTCCCTGTTGGTAATTACTATTCAAATAGTTTATACCTTTTGCTTGTTTTTCTCTTTTTCTGCTCCATTTGCAGAAATTCATTGTATTTAAAAAAAAATACATGACTTTTTGCTGATTTTAGGCATTGGAAGTATCTTCTTTCAGCCTATCAGTTTTCTGTTGACTCAATATCTTGCCCACTAAGTCCATTATATATAATCTAGTTAAATATATTGAATATTTCCCTCATTGTTCATAATTTGATTTATGTTTTTATCTACCCCCAAATCACGAAGACACTCTGCCATTTTTTCTGTTATAATTTGAATTTTAACTTTTACCTTTAGGACTTAATTAAACTGGATTTGGCCTTGACAAGTGGAAAAAGAGATATCCATGTTTATCTTTCTATGTACACTAAGACAACTATTCCAACAATATTAATTAAACAGCCCTCCCATCCCCCAACCCCACACACACATCACACTTGCCCTTTGATTCCATTGCCTAGGAACTACTTCTGCACTGTGCTTATTACTATGGCTTTGTATAATATCTTAATATTGGTAAGGTATAATTTCAAAATTGACTTAGCTATTCATGGGTCTTTATTCTTTCACATAAAATTTAGAATAAGTTTCTCAAATTCTTCAAAAAGTCAACTGTAATTTCTTTTGAGAAGCATTAAATTTATGCATTAATGTCCTTATGATCTTAAGTCATCCTCTCTATGAACCTCTTACATATCTGCATTTATTCATAGCTTTAACATCCTTCAATGTATTCTAATATGTCCTCCATAAAAATCAATGCATTATTTGTTAATTATTTTCAGCAACTTTATTTTCTAGGTGGCTATTCAATGTCCTAGAGACTTGCAAATTGATCTTGTAGTCAACTACCTTAATACAATCTTTTAGTTATACTAGGTTTCTTAATATATGCAACATATATGTATATGTATATGTATATGTATATATATATATACACATATATGTTCACTATTTTAAAAGGATTATAAATTTATCCATTATATATGTATATATACCTACAAAAAAGATATAGGTAGATAACTATATATGTCTATAGCTATTTTAAAGAGAGTGGAGAGAGATAAGCATATATATGTATTTTTACAAATAGAAAGATAAATAGATTTAAATATTTATATATGTACATACACATAGGTAGATTAAATACATATCTATATACATCTATTGATATAGATAGAATTAGATATATTGACTTTTCATTGTTTTATTATGTACCATATGTTTAGGATATATGTAATGTATTTCATCTTGGTATATTACATTTAGCACAAAACTGGATTATTTTAAGGTATATATTATTTAGGAATTTTGCATCTATATTCAGGAATTAAACAGGCCTCTAATTCACTGTCTCTGAATTATCCTTGTTTAATTTTATCAATAAAATTATACTAGGCTCATAAAAACACCTGGATAGGTTTCTGCCTCTTCTGGAACAACTTCTACAAGTGAGAACAATTCTGGCCTTTACTGGAGGAAAAAAATTGATTGAAAATTTCAATCTCTTTACAATTTTTGATATATCTAAGATTTTTGTTCCTCTTCTTCATACTTAACATTTATAACTTTATTATAAATTTATCTATTTTTTCCAGGCTGAAAATATATTGTGGTGTGATTGTTTATAGTATTATTTAAATTATTTGTTACTATGATAAGCAGATGAAATTTTTCCCCAATTTTATTTTGATTTCTTTTCATTTGCATCATCTCTCTTTTTCTCTTCATTATACTTGGCAGAGGTATCTCTATATTTTCTAAATGTTTTTAAAACACAGTTAGACTTCTGAAATCTTCGATATTTTATCTTTATTGACTTCTTCCTTTATCTTTATGATTTCCTTTATTATCTTTTTTTTTTTTTTAATGCTTCTCTAGAATTTTTTTCGGGGGATTTAGTTTTTAGTTTCAAGGGTTTTTTTTTGTTTCTTTTTTATTTAACTATTTATGTTTTGTGTGATGAGAATATTTGAGATATACATTCTTATCAACTTTCAAAAATATAATAGTTTTGTTAAATATAGTCACCATGATGTACACTAGATTTCCCAAAACTTATTCATCTTATAACTAGAAGTTTGTACTTTCTGATCACCATCTCTTCATTTCCCCCACTTCCTAGGCCCTGGCAACCACCGTTCTATTCTCTGACAAGGGTTTGGGTTTTTTTGTTTGTTGTTTTTACATTTATTATTTTGGCTTATTTATAACCAAATTTAAATTCCCCTCTAAATACTAATGGTTTAGCTGTGTTTTCATAGATTTTAACTATTAGTAATTTCATGTCATTTACCCCTAAGATCTTCACAAGCACCTGTTAGATTAAATTATCTAACTCAAAGATTATTTAGTAGAAAGATTTAATTTAAATTCATATACAAGTTTAATTCTGGATTATTCTTACTAATTTATAATGACATTGTATGTCAGTAAAAGAACATACCTTGATTTTTTTCTTTTGCAATTTTTGATATATTATTTAGGATTGAGGACATGATCAGTTTGTAAATGTATTTTTCTATGTATTCCATGTATTATTATTGGAAATATTGACCAAGATTTTAATTGGGCAAAAGTTATATATATATATATATATATATATATATATATATATATATATATATATATATATATAAATACAATGTAGATAAAATTATATTACTTTATGCCCAATATATATGTAGAATGTTTGTGCTTCTTAATCATGTAATTCCAACAAGCAATATATGTGCTAGTTTTTCTCTATTTAATCTATCAGGTTCTGAAAGATATATGACAAAATATCAAATTAGAATTGCTGATTTGTCAACTTCCTCTATAATTCTGTCAGTTTTTTTGTTTATGATTTTAAGTTATTTTGTCAGATATTTACATTTTCATGATGATCATATATTCTTGATTATATTCTTAATTGTACTAGTTCATAATATCCTTTCATGTTAGTAATTTTTATCCAAAATTTAATATTGTTTAATATGAAATTCCTACATTTTCCATTATTTTCTTATGTGTTTTATAATATATCATTTTCTGGATTTCTGTGTCATTTTTACTTGAAGTGTTCCTCATTAATGCACCATCTTTCAGATGTTTCCTTTTTACACAAAATTAAGTCTCTAGCTTTTGTGTGATGAATAGAACCTATTTTTTTATTAATAATACTCTCATATTAGTACTTATTTCTGCTTTCTTATCTTATTATATATATATATTCACTGTACTTCTTTCTCTCTTCAACTTTATTCCACTAAATAAATTAAATTCATTTCTTCAGAGTATCTATTCAGTATTCAAAGCTTCTATTAGTTTAGTTTAGTTCTTTTTTAAAATTTTATTTTATAGGTACCCAGTATCTCCAGTTGATTCTTCTTTACACCTAGCTTCTTGGCTTAATTCATATTTCTAATATCCTTCTCTGTCTTCCTATGGATAATGACTATTCAAACTTTTGTTTATTCATCCCATTAATTCTCTTTCATATGCCATAGTATACTCAGTTTGTTGGTTTTGTTATTTAGCAATTACACCTTTTACATGCCTTATTTTTTTTTTCCCTTAGAATATCAACTACATTGCCTGAAACTATGTCCCTTCAGTTATAGGGTGTAAACCTCACAGCTATGTATTTAGCACCCTTCTCCAGCCCCCATCTCTAGCACACACCAGATAATGCTGTTTTTAAGGGGATTAAGGGTACTCATCTTTAAAAATAATAATAATAAAAATAAACAACAACAATAAAAATATACCTAGGTTCCCAGGAGGTTTCCCAGGCCTGTGATATACCCCTCCTCTTTTGTGTACCTAATGAGGGTACAGGTCCTGACCATATCCTTTCTCCTTCCTTCCTACTGGATCTTTATTTAATAGCCTTTGTTGAAGAAGAGCCATCTTGCTAGTCTTCAAGCCCATTTCAGAAAGAGTAGCTCTGTATGCCATTGTAGTTTTGATGTGTTTTTGAGGGGAGGGGAGCTCAGTGCCCTCTTATTTGATTTCTTGATTTCTGTCAGATTTTTTCTCAACTGTGAGTTATCCTTGATTTTCCAGCATGTGTGTATCAAACAAAAGTAAAGAAAGATGTAAACATTAGTTTTACTCTCTCCAATAAGAATGGAGAGATCTCCCACAATCCCTGCCTTCCTACTGGCTCACTAATAAAGTTGCAATTACACACTTGTGTATGTCCTGAACTACATTGTGTGAACATTCTACCAATAATATTATCAAAGAAACCTGCCTGTGTAGCAAGCACTTAAATGGTAATAGCATAAAGTTCCTCCAATAGTGTGAGTCTCCCTTTCCTGTCTGATGTAACGATGAGTTGTATAGATGTTGTAAGTACATATCATTGTCATTTTAATTTTATTTGCTTAATTTTAATGGTAAATCTAAAGTCCTTCAAAAACTTTGAAAGAAGCTAAGTTATGAATCTATTTTGTTTCAAAATATAGGAGCATTGTGTAAAATTCCACTAACATTCCATATATTGGAGACTTTGACAAATACTCTTCATCCCATTTAAGAAAACAACAACAAAGACACTTCAAGTGTCTTTATGTGAGAATTTTCAGAATATTGCTTTCATTCTGTGTGCTGCCAGTGTGTCTGAGTCTAGTTGAAAAATAATTTGTGCTAATACAGACAATGTGCCAACAAAATTTCACCTTTTAACATAGGGATTAATACAGATGACAAAAAACAAAAGTAAACAAGCAAAAAACCCAAACATGCTTTACTAATTTTGTGTTTGTGAGTTAAAAAAGGAAAAGAAAAACTGAAGACAGCCGAATCTAGGCAGAAGGTTACATCTATATGGGGACAAGGAAGGAAGAAAGGAAAGAAAAGTGGTGGGTTAGGATGGTAGATCTCAGAAATTGAGAGCCAATAACTACTTTAAATGTAAGGGTCATACATTGACTGGCTACTTTATGAGAAGGGATTGAAGAGAACATGAATTCAGGGAGTAACTGGAATTAACAGAAGTGCAGGAAGTCCAGGAGCAGAGAAAAGGAAGAAAGGGCTTTACACTTTGGCACAAGTAGCCAGTGAAAGAAAGGAAGGACCTGAGTGTTGGTGGCAGAATATATTCTCAGTCAGATTAGATCCTGGGGCAAAGGAGTCAATATTAGGTATAGAGGCCATGTTTCTAAGAAACCAGCCTTCTCTGTATTTACAGAGACTACAGGCTTGAATGGATAAATCTTGACTATTTCTCTGAACTCTCATTCTTTACATAGGGACCATCTACATTTAGTTGTTCTGGGGAAAATTCCATCTCATTTAAATATAAATATTATAAAAAATCAGTAAAAGTAGCAACAATGAAAAGATATATAGTAAGACAAGGAAAATGGAGGAAAATTAATAGAAAATATAGCTATTATGTGTCTACTATCTTATTATAAACTACAAAGGATAGATGTGAGAAAGAAAAACACACTAAAAGAGAAAAAAAGAGACGTTAAAGAAAATAAGGATAAATGAGACATGTTTAAGACAGTAAACAGTATCCATAATACACCCATAAAACAATATGTACATCAGAGGAATAACTAAATGAAACCAAAACAATAAAACATAATACAACACTTAAATATTTTATTCAAGAAATCATTCCAGAAATGAAAGAAGCCTTACATCTACAAATAGAAAGTTTATATAATATTTCAGGGAAAGTTGGTTCAGAAAGGTCCTTACCAACATGTATATATATATATATATATATATATATATATATATATATATATATTTGAAATTATTGGACTTTAAAGATAAAGAACACATTCTTTGAACAGCCACAGAGACAAAAAAAAAAAAAAAAAAAAAGGTCAAGAGCCTCCCCAGGAAAATAATCAGAAATGTGCCTGACTTATCTCCAGTAACAGTCAGTGCAGAAAGCTGTAAACAGTGTCTATAAGTTATTCTAGAGGGGAAAAAGTGAAGGCCAAAATTGTTACAGCCCAATAAACTCTTTCTCAAGGATAAAGACTTACAATAGTTTTGAACATGAAAAACCCGAAGGAATATGGCACAGATGAGATTTTGGAAACTCCTGGAAGGTGAAAGCAAAGTAACTAGCAGATCAAAACAAAAACTTACATAGGAAATGTGGTGACAGAATAGAATATAAATGTCAGTGATCTACAAGTGTAGAAACGACACAGCTGACGAAAATGGGTAAGATTTGGAAAGATGAAAAGTGGAATAAACTTTCTGTTGCCTTATTTATTTTTTTTATTATATTTTATTTTATTTTTTACATATTTATTGGAGTATAATTGCTTTATAATGGTGTGTTAGTTTCTGCTTTATAACAAAATGAATCAGTTATACATATACATATGTTCCCATATCTCTTCCTTCTTGCATCTCCCTCCCTCCCACCCTCCCTATCCTACCCCTCCAGGCGGTCACAAAGCACCGAGAGCTGATCTCCCTGTGCTATGCGGCTGCTTCCCACTAGCTATCTACCTTATGTTTGGTAGTGTATATATGTCCATGCCTCTCTCTCGCTTTGTCACAGCTTACCATTCCCCCTCCCCATATCCTCAAGTCCATTCTCTAGTAGGTCTGTGTCTTTATTCCTGTCTTACCCCTAGGTTCTTCATGACATTTTTTTTTCTTAAATTCCATATATATGTGTTAGCATACGGTATTTTTCTTTCTCTTTCTGACTTACTTCACTCTGTATGACAGACTCTAGGTCTACCCACCTCATTACAAATAGCTCAATTTTGTTTCTTTTTATGGCTGAGTAATATTCCATTGTATATATGTGCCACACCTTCTTTATCCATTCATCTGATAATGGACACTTAAGTTGGCTGTTTCCTTATTTATAATAGTTGAGAGTCAAAGATCCCATCAGAAGTTGATAAATTAAATAGTAGACTTTTAAGAATATTTAAAAATGCAAAGGTAAAGAGTAAGAAAAAATATTTTATTCTATAAATTAAGTGGAGGAGAGAGTAGGAGGTGTGAAAAGAGGATAAAAACACAACAGAGGAAATTTTCCATACTAGTATCAATATTTTTTTAAAAAAGAAATAAACAACTACTTTTTATATATATGTAACTTTTTATTTTATGTTTTACATGAAGTACTTGTACTGAATGATGTTTGCATATTAGAATTAACTGGGAGGGTTTTAAAAAACATTAATGCCTAGTTTTCAATGCTACAGAGGTTTTGATTGATGTAATGCTACATCAACATAAAATAAAATAAACTCCAGATAGAATAAATTTTTATGTTTTAAAAATATAATTTTTATTTCTTTTAGAAAAAAAATTTGGGAAAATGTCTCAGTTATCTCAGGATAGTGTATATTTTAAACAATGTAAAAAGCAGAATAATCCAAAAAGAAGAGATTGATCATTTGACTAATATATATAAGGATTTAATTTCTTTTTAATAAATGGTAATGAAAATTAATAAAATAGCTAATGAAAGATACAAAGTGTATCTAGGTTGTAATCCCAATGTTTAAAATACACACACATATGTCTGTACACATAATGGAAGAAAGCAATACCTAAATTACTTCAGGGTTGAGTTGCAAGTGATGTTTTTTCTATTTCTCTTCACTATACTCTTTATTCTCTATTTTTTAACTATCCTCTTTTCTCTAAATTTCTATAATGATGTGTTCAATCTGCTTTCATAAGTCTATGGACATTTGAAGATGTGAGCAGTTTTAGATGTAGTGAAGCATTTCCCTTTGGCTCCATCCAGCCAAAGTAATGTCACCATGAGATTAGATAAACCCAGATTCTGCCTTGATACAGCGGATACTAATATCCATGAATTTGAACCTCTGTTCTGCCAAGTGGGAAGTAAATTTTTATGTAGAAGACAGCCTGAAAGGAAGTGTGTTCCACTAGATGGAATTAAACACTATAATGACAGGAACATGAATTATGTTCATAATGTAGTAACTTACTTTCTGTTCAACTTTGAAAAGGTAATTTAACTATGTGTTTCAGTTCCCATTAAATTGATGGTAATAATCTTTCTTTGCTAACAAAGTGCTTTGAAATCACTGTGTGACAAGTAATATATTACCGGAAAGTATTCTTATTTCACTCTGCCTTGTAACCTCACAGGAAAAGGCTCTATGCATCATTGTGAGTATTTCAATGTACAATGTTGAGGAAAACAATGAGGATGTGATTGAGAATGATATGGAAAATACTGTAATGCTCTTCTCTAAGTCAGTGTTATGAACTCACCTTGAATGTTGAATTGACTAATGGTACATTTACATCAATGGAATGACAAATGTAAGGAAGTTTCAGAGAAAGCACTCTGGCACCCTATTTGTGAAGGAGGCAGGGAGAAATAGAAGGTAAAAGAATTTAGTACACAAAAATAATACTATATTTCAAAATAGGTAACAGAATTGCAGGAAGTACATATAAGTGAAGAGAAAGAATGCTTATTTCTATCCTACGAGGACTTGAAGTTTGACTGAGAGACTCTTGGTATAACTAAATGGGGTGCCCTTTTACCAAGTTAGTTTCCAGCTACAGAGCACATTTAAGAGGTGGCAGAGAGAAAATAAAAAATGTAAAGAAAGGTTAAAGCAAAAGGTGTATGCAAATTTGTCTGTATACATATTTGAGTTGCTAGTGACATAAGCTTCTTGACACAAATATGAATGGAACAGGGTCACTTTTCTTGTGAAGTCATTAATTGCTTTGGTGCTTTCATGGTAGAAAATGTCCCTAAACCAGAAAAACCATAAAGCTGACCAGAAACACATTCCTAATTAATCACTGGGGACTTAAATTCTATAAGGAATAAAATAAAAGTCAGTAAATATTTATTCATCATATATGATAACATAGGACCAACAATACAAGATAACTCATCTGAAAAAGATTTGTAAACTCTAAAATACTACAAGTATTTCTATGTTCACACGTAGTCTCTTTTGGAAATCCAAAGATCATGTCTTTTCTTCACTTGGTAAGGAAGTTTCACTTATGATTATAAATCTAAAACATCTGTCCTACCATAACTCTAAAAAATTCAAGAAATAATATTTCCTTCTTGTTGGATTGTGGGTGGCATATAGTGTGACATAGTGTCACAGTGAATTCTGATAGATTTTGTTTCAAAACTAACCCATCACTTATTATTTTGATAAAATATCTGATCAATTTTCAGAATTTTTCTAAGACTCTGTTACCTCAGAAATAAAATGGAAATAGTACATCAAACTTAAAATCTGCTTGGGGAAATAGATGAGGCAATGTGTGTATAAATGTCCAGCAAAGTTTGAGGCATTTAATATTTGTCAACAAGTATCTGACTCATCAGCATATAGGGGATTTAACAATTCATCCTTATTTGAATAATATTCAGCTAATTACAAAATGCTCTAAGTGTCAGATTCCTCATATGTATCATCGGGCTAATAATAGCAAATTCATATGTTGCTGAGATTATTGTATACACATCAAGGATCATCAATAACTTTCATCTCCACCTTTCTTCCCACTCACGTTCTTCACTAGTTCTATCATTAAAGACAACTGCACCACATTGAACATTTACGGATTGAATTAGTCACCGAGTGCTTAAATGCTCAATCTGCTTTGCTTATTTTAATGTCTGATATAATAAGACTTGGCCATTTTACACAAGTGAATTACATGAACCATTTAATGCTGATACAGTCTTTAGTGATTAATTTCTATATAATAATAAGGTATACTGAACTCTCTGATATACCTGTCTAACATTTTTTTCATCCTTTATATTTCTATGGTTGCTAGAAATAAAAATAATATTTTTGAGAGGTTTCCAAGTTTCCAGTTCTGCATGTGAGGAGTTTGAAAATTGCCACTCTGTCCTAAGAGCAAGTAAAAAGCTAAACAGATGGGCAATTAACAACTCTTCCAGGATACATAAGAAGAGAGGATAGGAAAGGGGCAACCTGCTACTCCAAAGATTGGAGAGACAGACAGGCAAATACAGGTCATCATGACTTACCAGAACAGAAAATTCACCATGGAAACTGTCATAGGAATCAGTGCCAGAGTAGGAAAACCTGAACTATAATTAATGAACTGCTGGAGGTTCCCTGCAGGCACAGTTAAGAGTTAACAAATCAAGAGAAACTCACTCATAGGGGATTACTTACAGTATTCTGAGATTTACCTTCAGGATCTCAACCTGGTTTCCATAGTAAGTAAGAGAAAAACTCTCCAGTGCTTCTGGCAGCGGGGAGGGGAAAAGGAACCATTTTGAAATACTTTAGAGCACTGTTCTTCTTAAAAGGCCTGCCCTCAGAGGAAACTAGCTATCCAGAGCCTAACATGCTGGGACATTATCAGAGCCTAACTGACATAAGGGAAGTGAAATACCCAACTCCAGTCAGCTCTAGCCTCCTACATGGGAGAAGGGAAATAGCAAACTTGAATCCACTCTAGCCATCCTATTCTATCTCAGATGGGAAGAAGAAAAGCTGAGAAACAATTGTGAAGCTTATAGTCCAGAGGCACTGGCTCACTAAAAGACTGAGACCTGCGGCTTCCCTGGTGGCAGTGGTTGAGAGTCTGCCTGCTGATGCAGGGGACACGGGTTCGTGCCCCGGTCCAGGAAGATCCCACATGCCACAGAGCAGCTAGGCCCGTGAGCCATGGCTGCTGAGCCTGCATGTCTGGAGCCCGTGCTCCACAATGGGAGAGACCACAACAGTGAGAGGCCCACGTACCACAAAAAAAAAAAAAAAAAAAGACTGAGACTAATTGTAAGGCTATAGAATGCCTTCCTTTAGTCAAAATAATTGACTAAAACTCTCTTAGAACTAATATATGATTATAGCAAAATTGTAAGATACAAAGTTAATATACAAAAGTCAACCCATTTCCTATATACCAGAACAAGTGGAATGTGAAATTAAAATCAAAATTCCATTAGCATTTAAAGAAATAAAATATTTAGATATAAATCTAACAAATACAAATAAGGTCCATATGAGGAAAACTACAAAACTCTGATTAATGAAATATAAAATAAACTAGACAAATGCATCTAGAGATACCCCATGTTCATGTATAAGAAGACCAAATATTGTCAAGATGTCAGTTCTTTTAAAGTGGATCTATACATTCAGTGCAATCCTAAACAAAATCCCAACAAGTTCTTTTTGTGAATATCAACAAATTGTTTCTAAATTTTATAAGACAAGGCAAAAGATCCAGAATAGGTAAGATGATATTGAAGGAGAACAAAGTTGGAAGACAGACACTACCTGACTTTAAGACTTACTAAAAAGCTACAGTAATAAAAACAATGTGATATTGATGAAAGAAAAGACAAGTAAGTAAATGGAAATAATAAAGATCCCAGAAATAGACCAACATAGATGTAGTCCACTGATCTTTGATAAAATAAACAAACAAACTAACAAAGGCAATGTAATAAGCAAAGAGGCCTGAAGCAAATAGTCTTGAAACAGCTGAATATGCATAGCCAGCAAAATAGATCTAGACACAGACTGAACAGTTTCCACCAAAATTGACTCAAAATGATCACAGAACTAAATTTAAAATGAAATACTATAAGACTCCTAGGAGATAGCATAGGATAAAATCCAGATGACCTTGGGCATGGTGCTGACTTTTTAAAGATAACACCAATGCCACAATCCATAAAACAAACAAAAAAAACCCATTGATAATCTAGGCAGTTAATTATTTTTCTTTTATGGTCCACAGCTCTTCCTCATACATTTTATTTATTTGTTTGTTTGTTTGTTTGTTTGTTTGTTTTAACATCTTTATTGGCATATAACTGCTTTAAATTGCTTTAAAATGGTTAGTTTCTGCTTTATAAAAAAGTGAATCAGCTATACATATACATATATCCCCATATCTCTTCCCTCCCTCCCACCCCTCTAGGTGGTCACAAAGCACCAAGCTGATCTCGCTGTGCTATGTGGCTGCTTCCCACTAGCTACCGGTTTTTACATTTGGTAGTGTATATATGTCTATGCCGCTCTCTCACTTTGTCCAGCTTACCCCTTCCCCCTCCTCTTGTCCTCAAGTCCATTCTCTAGTAGGGTTGTGTCTTTATTCCCATTCAGCCCTAGGTTCTTCATGATCTTCTGTTTTTTTAGATTCCACATCTATGTGTTAGCATACGGTATTTGTTTTTCTCTTTCTGACTTACTTCACTCTCTATGACAGACTCTAGGTCCATCCATCTCACTACAAATAACTCAATTTTGTTTCTTTTTATGGCTGAGTAATATTCCATTGTATATATGTGCCACATCTTCTTTATCCGTTCGTCTGTTGATGGACACTTAGTTTGCTTCCATGTCCTGGCTATTGTAAAGAGAGCTGCAATGAACTTTGTGGTACATGACTCTTTTCGAATTATGGTTTTCTCAGGATATAGGCTCAGTAGTGAGATTGCTGGGTCGTATGGTAGATCTATTTTTAGATTTTAAGGAACCTCCATACTGTTCTCCATAGTGGCTGTATCAAGTTACCTTCCCACCAGCAGTGCAAGAGGGTTCCCTTTCTCCACACCCTCTCCAGCATTTATTGTTTGTAGATTTTTTGATGATGGCCATTCTGACTGGTGTGAGACAATATCTCATTATAGTTTTGATTTGCATTTCTCTAATGATTAATGAGGTTGAGCATCCTTTCATGTGTTTGTTAGCAATCTGTATATCTTTTCTGGAGAAATGTCTACTTAGGTCTAGACAGTTAAATTTTAAAATGTCTGCTCTGATAAAGAAAATGTCAAAAGAGTAAGAAGACTGAGAGAAAATATTTACAAAGACCGATCTGATAAAGAGCTATTATCCAAAATATATAAAGAACTCTTAAAATGTAACAAGAACAAACAATCCAGTTACAAATTGACAATATTTAAATGGACACCTCATCAAAGAAGATATAGTATTTGCAATTAAGCATATGAAAAGATTCTCCATATTATATGTCATTAGGAAAGTGCAAATTTAAACAACAATGTGATAACACAGTACACCTATTAGAATGGACACTGACAACACCAATGCTAACAAGGATGTAAATCAACATTACTCTCATTCATTACTGGTAGGAATGTAAGTAGTACAGTCACTTTAGAAGACAGTTTTTTCAGTTTCTTACAAAGCTAAATGTACTCTTACCACATACTCCAGTAGTCACAATCCTTGGTATTTTCCCAAAGGAGCAAAAATTATGTACACACAGATACCTGCATACAGATGTTTGTAGCAGCTTTATTCTTAATTGCCAAAACTTGGAAGCTCTTAAAACCATCGAGAAATTTGAACAGCTGTTTGGCTACATCACAAAGTATTGATTGATTGTCAAAATACCAAGTTATATGAGGTCTACTTGGATTAATCTATAGTTGAGAAAGGCCCTTGGATGTCACAGAAAAGTTTGAAAAACTTTCTAGAATTCTTTTTTTTTTTTTTTTTTTGCCGTATACAGGCCCTTCACTGTTGTGGCCTCTCCTGTTGCAGAGCACAGGCTCTGGACGCTCAGCGGCCATGGCTCACGGGCCTAGCCACTCCACGACATGTGGGATCTTCCCGGACCAGGGCACAAACTTGTGTCTCCTGCATTGGCAGGCGGATTCTCAACCACTGTGACACCAGGGAAGCCCTAGAAGTCTTCTTAATGTGACTACCATAATGCAGTTTGGAGTTCAACAATTCCTTTTGGGGCATCTCTTTACAATGGTACATTCTTCTCTGTTCATCAGAAGAAGAATCTTTGCAAAGAAAGTACAACTATCTCAAAAAGAACTAAAAAATCAGTCCAAAGAGTTTTGTATGAACACTCTAAAAACAAAAGTTTTCTAGGATCACCGAAAGTTTCATCTGCCCAGTTTGCAGGATAGACAGTTCTCTATCCAGATGGACTTCTGTCATAACAAAGGTGTCCCAATAAAAGAGAAGCTTTTAAAAATTCCTACCATTACTTCTTTGAGTGGCTAAGTCACTATATTACCTAGAAAAGATGACCACTTACTTAATATATTTGCACAAACCAGTTTCTCTGTTTTCAGACAGAGTGTAAGGTGAAAGAGAATTAAAGGGTCTGAGAAAGAATTCATGAAGATATTGATAGGTGATGGGAATTCTGTGGAAAATAGAGAGCAAGGTAATCGACAATTCAGATTGTATGAGGCATTTGAGGTACAAAAAGAAAATTGCCAACCCATTTCTTTTTTTTTTCTTAGTTATCTATTTATACATATTAGTGTATGTATGTCAATCCCAACCTCCCAATTCATTCCACCACCACACCCCCACTCTCACTTTCTCCCTGTGGGGTCCATATGTTTGTTCTCTACATCTGTGTCTCTATCTCTGCCTTGCAAACTGGTTCATCTGTACCATTTTTCTAGATTCCACATATATGTGTTAATATATGATATTTGTTTTTCTCTTTCTCACTTCATTCTGCATGACAGTCTCTAGGTCCATTCATGTCTCTACAATGCAATCCCTAACAAACTATCAATGGCATTTTTACAGAAATAGAAAAAAAAAATCTTAAAATTGTATGGAAACACAGAAGAATCTGACTAGCCAAAGCAACGTTTGAAAGAAAACTGGAGCTGGAGAATTGAGCTCCCTGACTTCAGACTATACTACAAAGCTACAGTAATCAACACAATATGGTACTGACACAAAAACAGATATATAGATCAAAGGAAACAGGATAGAAAGCTCAGAGATAGCCTATGCACCTATGGTCAATTAAGCTGTGACATAGGAGGCAAGGATATACAGTGGAGAAAAGACAGCCCTCTTCAATATGTGGTGCTGGAAAAACTGGACAGTTACATATAAAAGTATGAAATTAGAACACTCCCTAACACCATACACAAAAATAAGCTCAAAATGGATTAAAGACCTAAATGTAAGACCAGACACTATAAATCTCTTAGAGGAAAACATAGGAAGAACACTCTTTGACATAAATCACAGTAAGAACGTTTTTGATCCACCTCCTAGAGTAATGGAAATAAAACAAAAATAAACAAATGGAACCTAATGAAACTTAAAAGCTTTTGCACAGCAAAGGAAACTATAAACAAGACAAAATGACAACCCTCAGAATGGGAGAAAATATTTGCAAATGAATCAGTGGACAAAGGATTAATCTCTAAAATATATAAACAACTCATGTAGTTCAATATTTAAAAAATGAACAACCCCAATCAAAAATTGGGCAGAAGACCTAAATAGACATTTCCCCAAAGAAGATATACAGATGGCCAAGAGGCACATAAAAAGCTGCTCAACATCACTAATTATTAGAGAAATGCAAATCAAAACTACAATGAGGCATCACCTCACACCGGTTAGAATGGGCATCATCACAAAATCTACAAGCAACAAATGCTGGAGAGGGTGTGGAGAAAAGGGAATGCTCTTGCACTGTTGGTGGGAATGTAAATTGATAGAGCCACTATGAAGAACAGTATGGAGGTTACTTTAAAAACTAAAAATAGAATTGCCATATGACCCAGCAATCCCACTACTAGGCATATACCCAGAGAAAACCATAATTCAGAAAGACACATGCACACCAATGTTCATTGCAGTGCTATTTACAATAGCCAGGACATGGAAATAACCTAAATGCCCATTGACAGATGAATTGAAAGATGTGGCACATAAATGCAATGGAATATTACTCAGCCACTTCTGGCTCTAAAAGACAAGTGGAAATGATTCAAGCAAATTTGATCGTGTTTTATTGCATTCAGATATAACAGTTATTAAGAAGAAATAACAACCTTGCTTCATGACTACAGTTATTTTCAATCCACCACACTTTCTCTCAAAGAACTTAAAAGTTAGCTTAATTTCCAAGCATATAAGAGCTAAAACTAATGAAAGAGTTAAAAAATATAAGAGATTTTTCACATGTCATAATTAATGACAAATGAACAGTGCAGGATACATGTGGCTCTGACTGCATTACTTGGTGGCAAAGTTCAGGGCAGGCTTCAGGGAAGTGACATCCCTTTTGGCTTCTCTTAGAAAGTCAGCAACTGTAGCAGCTAAAAATAAAAGAAGAATAAACAGAAGAAATATATTTTAAATTAATATTCAAATGATTTTGAAATATTCAAGTGAAGCTACTGTGAGCATCAGTAATTACGCCAAAATATGAGTAAATGTTATAATTATAACTACAGTAAAAATTATCCAGCAGTTTCAGGAAGAGGCTCTGCACAGCATATTGATCAGCAGTTATAGGGCTTTTCTTAAGGATGAAAGCAACATGAGAGAACATAAATTCAGTTTGCTCACATTGTGGATGTTCCAGTGGCTGAGTCACAAGACCATACAAGTATCTAGCTTCAGGAATACTGGCCCCTACTGTTTACATCAGATGTAGTAATCTTATGTTAATACATTTCCTGGATTATACCATGGGTAGAAAAACTGCTCTCCATAGTTCTCTAAATTTCTCAGTTCAATCCAGTTAGCTAAGGAAGTTTGGGTTAGAATCACTGTTCTCCATTATTAGCTAGCTCCAGTACATTTCTAAAATCAGGTTACCACATTGAAAATATTACATCTAGGATTATAAATTTAGATTTATAATAGTGATTGGTAGGAAGAAGAACACAATTCCTGTTATTCTGCCTCTATATATTTCCACTCTCTACAGTTTGGCTCCACTGGAATCCTGAGACTCATCCCAATCTCTAGACCCAACCCTGGTCTTAAACATAACCTAGTCTGGCTGCTGGTTGTTTCTGCCTATTCTCCCTACCCCAATCCTGTCTTTTATGGCTTTCTTTAGAAAGGTGGTATGGTATGGTTTCCTATCAGGTTAAGTCAAAGTCTTCAGCACTGTATTCTAGGCTCTCCCCCATTAGACCCTACAAATACCTAATGATATCCTTGCAGAGGCCCCACATCTCATTAATGGTCCCAATTTACTTCTTCCACATCCTCACTTATTTCCAACGAATACATTCAACTGTCAATAGCCTCC
Organism: Phocoena sinus; assembly: GCF_008692025.1. Lineage (NCBI taxonomy): Eukaryota > Metazoa > Chordata > Mammalia > Artiodactyla > Phocoenidae > Phocoena > Phocoena sinus. The sequence goes on along the minus strand of NC_045776.1, from coordinate 35,814,469 downwards.
ACACATTCTATACCTCTGTGACTCCTTCCCTAAGAATCACACACCTCACCAATCCATGGCAGTGTTCTGAAAAGCTACTGGCATCTGTAAATACATCTTCATTCTCTAATTTATTACCTGCTTCTCAACTAATTAATTGAATTTCACCCTGTCTATCCAGCTCAGATTTTATGTTCTTTGGAAGAAGCTGTTTCTTAAGTATGTTTACAGTCCTTACACTCCCTACCATACTGCAACATGCATGCAGTTGAATACATATTTATTGAGTGAATAAATGGGGAAATAAGCAATTGAAATATTGAGTCTCAGGACAGCAGAGGACTCAGAGATCCTTGAAAATTTAAATGTCTTATAATAAACATTGATGGATTGAGAAAATTTGCTTTTTATATTTTACAAGTTTTAGGTTATGATTTAATGCAGCATAACTATAAAATTCACTTATGTTTGTTGGGATTTTAATGGAGCTTATAATCTAGTGTAAGAAGAGAGAAAATAAACAAGTAAACACTCAAATAAACAAGATGATTTATCATTCATTTTTGCTACATATATATTATACATGTTATATAGCACCATTTTATTGATGATTCTAAATTATGCAGTAGGGTATAAATATGAATCTTTTCCCCAACCACTGGGTTCAGTGCTGCTCTGCTAAATCTCCCTTTCCTGTACTTTAATGACATATTGGGCAGAAACCATAACTTTCTGGTTGATCTAGCTATAAAAACTCAAGCCATTAAAAACTTTAAACTCACTTTACATCACATTTCCTTCCCTCTCTCTAGTACAGTTTTGAGCTGGGGAACTGACTGCAAAGAATAGGGGAGACAAATGTATGGTATGGCTCTTATAGTCCTCAGCCTATTCTGCTGCTGAGGTCCCTTCAACAAGGGGGGCAGTCTCTTTATACAGGATATGGTTGAATTCTGCATACCTTTTCAAGTATACACTTGCCTCGGTGAAATTTCTCATTCTTGAAGCCCACTCCCCACCTGGTCCTGCCATTTTCTTTCCAATTCTTCCCCCTGTTCAGTTAGGCACAGGGGCAGCTCTCAAGTCTGTCACCAAGGGATAATTTCATAAAGTAAACAGCATGATCACCATTTTGTAGGAGAAGTGCCTTGGAGTCTCCTTGGATTCTAGCAGAGAAAAGAACTAAACCATGTGAATCTTCCACTTTGAACATGCCACTTTACTTAAGACCATATATCTTCATGACTTTCTCACCTTCACACCTGCCCTCTCTCTACTATATCCCCTTCCCTTTTAATGTCAATCTCATCTAGTCATGGCATGCAGGGGAAAATAAAATCTTGCTATATAAGCATGTTTAAAACATTTCCATCTTGCACTCAAGTCTTTTCAAGCTAGAATGCCCCTGCCTGGCCTGCTTGAAAATACTTTTTTCTGAGCTTTGGGCTCTAGTTCTCAATGGTAAAACACCAGGATATGTCCAAGTTATCACATCTATTTTATTTCTCCATCTTCTTTCCCTGTGAAGTTAGCAAAGTTTACATTTCTTTTCAGTGTTTTTATTTGCATGGCTGTCACCATGGTAACAATAATCCAAGACAAAAATGATTACCAATAGAGGCAGGCAAGGAATAGAGAATGATTCAAGACCATGACAGCATGAAGCTATCTATAAAAGGATTCTGAGCCAAAACTCCCACCATCCCCCAGCCACAGGGAGGCATGGCTCTGCAAATAGGCAGCCTGATGGGAGTAAGAATCCTGCTGGGTCTTTAGAGAAACTTTCTATTTTATTGGGCACTTGTAATTTTGGAGATGATAACTGTCCAACATCCTACCCAGTAACAGATCCAAGTAACTGATGAGATCATGAGTCATCACAATGAAGCTGAGTGCTTTGAAATTCTGTCCTATTCAGATTGCCTGGCTTTGATCCAACCTCTGCTTGTGGACTGCCTCAGGTAGTCTTGTGGTAGTCTTGTGTACCTGTACCAGGTGCTTTTATCGGATTCATGATTGGTTTAGCAAATACATTGTTTCCTGGCATATGAGAAAAACTAAGATGAACTTTTCAATAGTAGCAATAGCCAGCGTTAAAATGCAATTTTCAGGGCTCAACTAAAACTACCTCAGCCAAAGAAGGGATGACTTCTTTTGCTGTTTGTTAAAAGTAAAACCAAGCAATGAAGCAAGTTTGTTTCTCTTACACTTATTTTTTCTCTAGATCTTGTTTTTTTTTTTTTTTTTTTTTTTTTTTTTTTTACGGTACATGGGTCTCTCACTGTTGTGGCCTCTGCCGTTGCAGAGCACAGGCTCCGGACGCACAGGCTCAGCGGCCGTGGCTCACGGGGCCCAGCAGCTCTGCGGCATGTGGGATCTTCCCGGACCGGGGCACGAACCCACATCCCCTGCATCGGCAGGCAGACTCTCAACCACTGCACCACCAGGGAAGCCCTGGATCTTGTTTTTACAAGACCATTTTTGAGAAAAGTGACATAGTATCTACCAACAGAGGGAATAAAATAAAATGTTAGTTACATGTTATGTTAGTTACATGTCAGAATTATCCAGGGTGTAAGAGCTGTTTCCCCTCACCTGTATGCAGTTAAAGTAAAAAACAAATGTGTTTGTCTAAACTTTCAAGATAATAGCTATTTTGTAAACTAGTGCTGAGCATTTTGCAAACTAGTGCTGAGTATTTTGCATTTTGGGAGGCAATTAAGCAATTAAGCAACTGAAGTTAAAGTTTACCACCAAAAAAAACAATGAAAGGACACAGTCAAGTGAACAATTATTTTCTCACGTTCATTTGAAAATAGGATATCTGAATGAAGTACATCAAAATAACATTTGCACAGGTGGTTTCAATATCCAGTACACATTGAAAATTGTATTTTATTTAATGGATATCTATATCTTTCTGCCTATATGTTATGTTTACTTGGAGGTAAAGATTTATAAATGTTAACTTATTCAATCTTTATATCATCCACATGAGTTAGGTGTTATTATTATCATCTTCATTTTACAACATAGGAAACTGAGGCAATGAGTGGTAGATAGTTTCTAGGGTGTACACAATGAGGAAAGCATGGAGGCTGGACTTGAACACAGACAGGCCAGCTCAGAAATGCAGGCTCTGAGTTGCTATACCAGGCTACAAGGAGAGCACACACTCTGACCTTGCTGCCTATCAGAGTGTGGGGTGAGCTCCTTGGCTTTGATGCCAGACAGAGGTGAGTTTCAATCCTGGTTCTGAGCCAATCACCACCACCAGTATTGTCCAAGCATTCACATCTCTCGTCTTGACTTTGAGTCTGACTCCCCACCTCCAACACTCCTTGTGACACAAATAGCATACTTTCTAACCTGAAAATTTGATTCTGAAATTTCTCTTTGTCAGATAAGTCTTTTATGACCAAGTCTGTCTCTCCTGCTCTAATTTTACCAGACATCCAGGTGGTCTTGTCTCACCCAACTTTTTTTTTGTGTGTGTGTGTGAGACTTATTTTATTTATTTATTTATTTAACATCTTTATTGGAGTATAATTGCTTTACAATGGTGTGTTAGTTTCTGCTTTATAACAAAGTGAATCAGTTATACATATACATATGTTCCCATATCTCTTCCCTCTTGTGTCTCACTCCCTCCCACCCTCCCTTTCCCAACGCTCTAGGTGGTCACAAAGAACCGAGCTGACTTCCCTGTGCTATGCGGCTGCTTCCCACTACCTATCTATTTTACGTTTGGTAGTGTAAATATGTCCATACTCTCCCATTTTGTCACAGCTTACTCTTCTCCCTCTCCATATCCTCAAATCCATTCTCTAGTAGGTCTGTGTCTTTATTCCCCTCTTAACCTTATGTTCTTCATGACCTTTCTTTTTTTTTTTTTTAAGATTCCATATATATGTGTTAGCATACGGTATTTGTTTTTCTCTTTCTGACTTACTTCACTCTCTATGACAGACTCTAGGTCCATCCACTTCACTACAAATAACTCAATTTCATTTCTTTTTATGGCTGAGTAATATTCCATTGTATATAAGTGCCACTTCTTTTTTATCCATTCATCCAATGATGGACACTTAGGTTGCTTCCGTCTCCTGGCTATTGTAAATAGAGCTGCAATGAACATTTTGGTACATGACTCTTTTTGAATTATGGTTTTCTCAGGGTATATTCCCAGTAGTGGGGTTGCTAGGTCATATGGTAGTTCTATTTGTAGTTTTTAAGGAACCTCCATACTGTTCTCCATAGTGGCTGTATCTATTTACATTCCCACCAGTAGTGCAAGAGTGTTCCCTTTTCTCCACACCCTCTCCAGCATTTATTGTTTCTAGGGTTTTTTTGATGATGGTCATTCTGACCAGTGTGAGATGATATCTCATTGTAGTTTTGATTTGCATTTCTCTAATGATTAATGCTGTTGAGCATTCTTTCATCTGTTTGTTGGCAATTTGTATATCTTCATTTGAGAAATGTCTATTTAGGTCTTCTGCCCATTTCTGGATTGGGTTGTTTGTTTTTTTGTTATTGAGCTGCATAAGCTGCTTGTAAACTATGGAGATTAACCCTTTGTCAGTTGCTTCATTTGCAAATATTTTCTCCCATTCTGAGGGTTTTCTTTCGGTCTTGTTTATGGTTTCCTTTGCTGTGAAAAAGCTTTGAAGTTTCACTAGGTCCCATCTGTTTATTTTTGTTTTTATTTCCATTTCTCTAGGAGGTGGGTCAAAAAGGATCTTGCTGTGATTTATGTCATAGAGTGTTCTGCCTATGTTTTCCTCTAAGAGTTTGATAGTTTCTGGCTTACATTTAGGTCTTTAATCCATTTTGAGCTTATTTTTGTGTATGGTGTTAGGGAGTGTTCTAATTTCGTACTTTTATATGTAGCTGTCCAGTTTTTCCAGCACCACATATTGAAGAGGCTGTCTTTTCTCCACTGTATATTCTTGCCTCCTTTATCAAAGATAAGGTGACCATATGTGTGTGGGTTTATCTCTGGGCTTTCTATCCTATTCATTGATCTATATATCTGTTTTTGTGCCAGTACCATACTGTCTTGGTTACTGTAGCTTTGTAGTATAGTCTGAAGTCAGGGAGCCTGATTCCTCCAGCTCTGTTTTTTATTCTTAAGATTGCTTTGGCTATTCGGGGTCTTTTGTGTTTCCATACAAATTGTGAAATATTTTGTTTTATTTCTGTGAAAAACGTCAGTGGTATGGTAGTTTGATAGGGATTGCATTGAATCGGTAGATTGCTTTGGGTAGTAGAGTCATTTTCACAATGTTGACTCTTCCAATCCAAGAACATGGTATATCTCTCCATCTATTTGTATCATCTTTAATTTCTTTCATCAGTGTCTTATAATTTTCTGCATACAGGTCTTTTGTCTCCTTAGGTAGGTGTATTCCTAGATATTTTATTCTTTTTGTTACAATGGTAAATGGGAGTGTTTTCTTGATTTCACTTTCAGATTTTTCATCAATACTGTATAGGAATGCCAGAGATTTCTGTGCACTAATTTTGTATCCTGCTACTTTACCAAATTCATTGATTATCTCTAGTAGTTTTCTGGTAGCATCTTTAGGATTCTCTCTGCATGGTATCATGTCATCTGCAAACAGTGACAGCTTTACTTCTTCTTTTCCGATTTGGATTCCTTTTATTTCCTTTTCTTCTCTGATTGCTGTGGCTAAAACTTCCAAATCTATGTTGAATAAGTGTTGTGAGAGTGGGCAACCTTGTCTCGTTCTTGGTCTTAGTGGAAATGGTTTCAGTTATTCACCATTGAGAATGATGTTGGCTGTGGGTTTGTCATATATGGTCTTTATTATGTTGAGGAAAGTTCCCTCTACGCCTACTTTCAGCAGGGTTTTTATCATAAATGGGTGTTGAATTTTGTTGACAGCTTTCTCTGCATCTATTGACATCTATGGTTTTTCTACTTCAATTTGTTAATATGGTGTATCACGTTGATTGATTTGCATATATTGAAGAATCCTTGCATTCCTGGAATAAACCCCACTTGATCATGGTGTATGATCATTTTAATGTGCTGTTGGATTCTGTTTGCTAGTATTTTGTTGAGGATTTTTGCATCTATGTTCATCAGTGATATTGGCCTGTAGTTTTCTTTCTTTGTGACATCTTTGTCTGTTTTTTTATCAGGGTGATGCTGGCCTCATAGAATGAGTTTTTAATCTTCCAACTTTTTTTTTTTTTTTGGTGGTACGCGAACCTCTCACTGTTGTGGCCTCTCCCATTGCAGAGCACAGGATCTGGACATGCAGGCTTAGTGGCCATGGCTCATGGGCCCAGCTGATCCGTGGCATGTGGTATCTTCCTGGACTGGGGCACGAACCCGTGTCCCTTGCATCGGCAGGTGGTCTCTCAACCACTGAGCCACCAGGGAAGCCCATCTTCCAACTTTTTAATCTTCCATAGGAGAATTTGTAATGATAAGAGTTTAAATATTTTGAGGTTACTTAATTTTCTCCCCTGGACCCAATGTATAAGGAAGTTCAATTGGACCCAATGTACCAGGCAGACAGACTATGGGTATTTGTCATGGCTATGTTAGCAATATTAGAAGACAGAGTGCCTGGCACAGAGTATTGACTCAAGAAAAATATTCATTGAATAAATGCATTAACATAGAGGAATCTGCATTTTGGTTATAAACTGGAATAAATGGATTCTCCATTTAGATAATTGTGACTTATAGAAGAGGATCAAGTTCTATCTTGATTATTCATTGGTGCCTCCAATTATGTGGTATAACTGAGAAGGCCAAAAAAAAAATACAGATAAAAATATTTATCCATATTTACCTAAAACAAAAGCTACTAGGAAATAACCAAGATAGTTTGGGGAAGAACACATTGTACCAGAAAATTTTAATTTCTGCAGTTAAAGATTTGAGGTACTACATTGGAGTCATATACTCATAGTCTAAAATGTCACAATCCAATGTAGAACAATTCATAACTTGAGCAAACTTCTTAAAGTGCCTCACTGTTCCACTAGAAAGTGAATATTTTACTTTGCATTAATAATTACAATAACAAATTCAAAAGCAATTATTAGCATATGTGGAATGTGTTACAGTTTGCATAGTTTTTTCAATCCTATTATCTCATTTCCAAGAATGTTTTTCTGATTAAACTTTTTGCAAAGAATAATGTGTTCTCATTCCAACACTTCAAAACACACATTCTTGTAAAAATATGTTTGCATGTAAAACAATACACATGTACATACACACACACTCATAAACACATACACAGTCTTAGATAAAGTATATATAATCTATCAGTAGCCAACAATAGTGGTAGGTTGGTAGTCTAGTCTGCATGAATATTTTTTTCTCTTATTGATGGTTCTTGCCCTCATTAAAACTCTTAGGACCTCCTCTTCCATTTCTCTGATATACACACAAATACAATTTTTTTGATCTCCGGCAAAATGTTTAAAAATTGCCTGCACTTACATTTTTGTTTATCAAACATTTTTAATTGTTGCAATATACGTATTTTATTAAATAAGTTAATTGACTATTCTTACTCAAATATTTAAGCATATAACAAAGCATTATTTATATAAAATAGAATTAATTGGAAAATAGAAGTTCGTATGCCGTGTACCACAGGGATACTGATGGGTATTAGCCAGTTTATATATATATATATCTACCGTCAAACAATGGCAAACTGAAAGCACAAAATTACAATTTCCTCTAACATTAGACTGAAGGATTTCTTCCCCCAGAGTCTCACCATCACCATAGGCCAATTTGGAATGCGTAGAAGTTTCTATGTTAAGTAGAAGGAGCAAGGGATCACTCTACTTGCTTAGTAAAGGGGGTGGAGCTGTTCTCCGAGCCTCTAGCTATGGGTAATGCAATGATGATAACTGAGCCTCCAGTTACCCTCCTGTTAGGTGAGTAGGGACCCCTAAAGCCAGTAGACAGTTGTGTTGCAGTGGAACATGTATCTCAGGACACAAAGTCCCACGAGAAAGAACAGCCTGCCTCATGTTTAATGACTGGGAATTGGATTCCTTTTAAGTATATGGAGAGAAAGTCGAAATTACAATTCTTTAATCTCTTCTCTCCTTTACCATTATATATGGGTGAGTGGGGGATAGAGAACAATAAATTGTGCTACTTAGAGTTGTAGGCTAAGCCGTTTTCTTGGCAGCTGTGTCAATAAAGTACATACCTAACATCAGTTTCCCATAATACACATCATTCAGAGTCATATATTACTCAGTAAAATAGAAAAAAGGGAGACCAATATCAAAATGAAAAGAGAAATTGAAGTGCAACCAGAGCAAGTAGCAGCTGAACTTACAACAGCCAGCACAGTGAAACATTTCATCAGTTCTCCTGGAAAACAAGTGCTTTGGCATTAATGACCCTCCATATCATGTCCCAGAAAGCTGACGACCAGCTGGGGTGCAATAATAATGGAAGCAAATTTTTCTTGCTATTCTCAGGTAATTGGAAGTAAATAGATGACTGCCCCCACACATCACCCTGCAGACTGTGATTTAGTTCAAGAATTTTGAAGGTGAATGTTTCTGTCTGTTTGCATTGACTTTGATGTGGATTTTTCAAAGCAGGTGTGATAGGACAGTCGCCATGTGGGTATGTCATGGGTGCAAAAATGAGTGTTTTATGAGGCTCAGATGGGAGAGGGGTCATATATTCATCCTTCTACTTCCCTCCATACCCAAATATAATCACACTTCTGCCCAGCTGTTGGCGGAGGTTCCAAAATGGCTATGCAATCAGGCCTAGAACTGAAACCCCAACGATGGTGAGGGCTCATTCTGCCTTACTCAATAGACAGATATCCACATAGTTGTAATTATGTATTTATTTTGCCCTTAGAAAGCTGGCAAAAAAAGCATCTTTCTTCAGAAAAGGATTTATTTTTGTGATACACACAAAATATGCACACAGTGTACTAATTTTAGGGAATTTTCTAAAATTTAAATTTATAAAGGGATTCGTAAAATGTGACCCTTCTCAGGGATTATTTTGCCAGATCCATCATATAAATTTGGAAAGAGCTCATCTATTACTTGTGAAAACTTAGATTTTTACAAATAGATTAAGAAAGGTCCCAAATAAATTGGATTCTTAACTTACTTTCTAGAGGAATTCCATGGAATTTTTATTTAAAATTGTATTATAGTTTCAGTATGCAGTGTTTCTTAATACATAAATGTCACTATAACATATATGTTTTCTCTTATTTCTTTGATATTTGTATATTTTCAATCAGTTGTATTCCTTTCCATTTATAATTTTAATATCTCTTTTCCCCAAGGAGTATTTATTAGCACTGCCACGTAAATGACAATGAATTACCACATTTTCCCTTTTACCGTACAAAATTAATATTGTCATAAATTACATGAAATTTAATGAATTTATATGAAAATAATTTTTAAAATTTAAAAATGTACCTTTAGAAAATATTTGTATGCCTTTGTCTTTTTTTCAGCTTTATCAGTAACTATTGAAACCTCGTATCATGAAAGAGAAGAAAATGAACTGTCCTTTTAATCTTTAGAGCTCTTTATTTTCATCTTTCATTTAATATTGTACTTATATATTTTTCTTAGATACTTTAGTTGTTATATTTATATAATATATAACATTATATTATATTTATATAATATACTCCTGTTACTTGAGTGTTATTCTAGTTTTAAAAAAATATCTATTACCCTAACTCATCCAAAATAACAAAGGAATCAACCTACTTACACACAGTCTGACCTTCTTGCATCTTTCTCCTCTTTCATTAATTATATTTTTATTTCTACTTTGCCATGATTTATATTATGTAAGATTTTGTTTTTTTTCTAACTCAAGGTTGGATCTGGGTTTGACAGGTCCCAGAGCATGAACGATTTGGCCCTCTTTAATTAAAATAACACAAAACTATAATTGAAAAAGAAGTTAAAAATGCCTATTATTTCTTTTGACAGAAATCACAACAAATTAGAAATGTCAAAAAGTAAATAAATGTGTTTCCCCAAATCTCATGAAATTACATATTTTTATTAGCAGTCAGACACACATATATAATATGTTTGTTTCTCTATTTGGCTATACACTCTTATATGATCTATGATTTTACAAAATTATTTTTACAAAATTATTCATCTGTTTTCTAGAATGGTCAATTGACATTTTTATAGATGGAAAAGTTTCTTGCAGCTGCATAATTTTTTGTTGGTAATAGTATACAACTTTATATCTTACTTATCAAATTTAGGATAATCTTTAACATGATATTTTTCACAGCAAGCTATATGATTTCAGAACAGTTCAATTTTCTTGCACCATGATTAAACACTTTTAAATAATAAAATCACGTATTAATTTGTTTGTTTTCTGTGTTTTACTTGCTGTTCCAGTGACCATTTTTCATTCCGTTTCATCTGCACCCCTCAGACAATCAGGGCAAGGTAGGTCACAGTGTACATTAAGGCACAATTCAAGGTATGACATCCCACACAAATAGATTTACTGATTTTAATACTGATATAGATTAATGCTCTGCAAGCACAGCATTTCTATTTCATATCATTCCCAACAAAAATGTTAAAAAGGAAAACTGTGAGTTTCTAAATTTATACACTATATTAATATGAGGAAACATGTACTTTTGACTAGGTGATGGTGACAAAATATTGATAATCAAAAAGATTTTCCAGGAACCAAGTCTAGCTCCATTCTTTTCAAATCTTGTTCTCTTTTTCTACTCACACATTTCTGGTGCTTATGCACTTAGGATGACAGAAAACCTTTGAATTTACATTGTAACTTGACAGGGGCTACATTAGGTGGTGGGAATTAGACAGTCCTACCATTGTCCAAGGAAATGATAGTGAATCACATGAATTTATCACATTAAACTCCATCTAAAAATATTCCTAAGACAGTTTCTCTTAGCTAGTTCCCAAAAATGCCTGTGTATTTTCCAACAGAAGGGGATAGGTAACAGAAAGGGAAACTAGGGATGGAAGTCCTAACCCATAGTGTTAAAGTATCTTTTGTTTGCAAATTTTCAAAACTATGACCACAAGTGAAAATAATACTGAGAAGCCCTGATCCCAAAATACACATCTCCAGCCTTGGAAAGTGAGTGTTTATGTGAGGGAGCCTGAGTCTGAGGCTCATAGGCTTCAGAGAGTTGGTTCAGTGTTCCTGTTACTTTTATTTTATTTTTGAAATGAGAAAGTCATGTTTATTTATTATTATATTTTTTTTGCTGCACAGCACAGCATGTAGAAATTCCCCAACCAGGGATTGAACCCGCGCCCCCTGCAGTGGAAGCATGAAATCTTAACCACTGGACCACCAGAGAAGTCCCTGTTACTTTTAAACGAACTCTGTGCTCAACATCTAGCCTTTGAGATGTTTCTCCATTTACGTCTTTGTTGGATAAACATTATATTTTTAGTTGTTCTTTAATAAGGGTTCACTGACTAAACTCCTTATAGTTTGAAAATATCTATCAACTGACTTTGAACCCATATGAGAGTTTGGGCTGCAAAGAAAATATAAGCAATGCATTTTCTGAGTAGAAGCTATAAACAACACTGTCTCTAACTTTGAATGTGTCTTTGGAGAGGTTTGAAGTCAGTCTACTATTTCTGCCTTTACAGGTGACTTGATTTCTTTTAAAAAGAATTTGGCTTATATACCCTTAAAATTCTTTCTTTCTTTCTTTTTTTTTTAAGAAACAGTAGTTTTTAATTTATTTATTTATATAATTTTTATTTATTTATCTTTTGGGTGTGTTGGGTCTTCTTTGCTGCATAGGTCTTTCTATAGTTGTGGTGAGCGGGGGTTACTCTTTGCTCTGGTGTGTGGGCTTCTCATTGCGGTGGCTTCTCTTGCTGCAGAGCATGGGCTCTAGGCATGTGGGCTTCAGTAGTCGCAGCATTCGGGGTCAGTGATTTCAGCACGCAGACCCTTGACCTCACGGGCTTCAGTAGCTGCAGTGCATGGGGTCAGTTGTGGCGTGCAAGCTCAGTAGTTGTGGCTCTTGGGCTCTAGAGTGCAGGCTCAGTAGTTGTAACGCACAGGCTTAGTTGCTCTGCAGCATGTGGGATCTTCCTAGACCAGGGATCTAACCCATGTCTCCTGCATTGGCAGGTGAATTCTTGACCACTGCACCACCAGGGAAGTCCTTAAAATTCTTTCTTTACCTCTGAAGTCCAGTAAAATTACCAGGATGTATCTCCAGAGTGACGGATATCAGTTTTCTCTAGGATATAATTTTCCCTATCAACTTGTGAATGTGTGTGTGTGTGTGTGTGTGTGTGTGTGTGTGTTTGTGTGTATTTTTTTTTGCACCTGTGGGATCTTAGTTTCCTGACCAGGGATAGAACCTGTGCCCCGTGGAGTGGAAGCGCAGACCCCTAACCACTGGACCACCAGAGAATTCAACTAGTATATTTTAGTCTTTACTTCTCTTCTGGAAATTTTCTTGAATTAAATCTTTTTTTCTCATTTATTGGTTGCCCTTCCACTGGGATACTGATTATGCTTATATCCCTTTACTTTGCCTATTTTCATATCTAGCTTTATATCTCCAATCCTTTTCAACTATTTTTTAAATTTAATTTTAATCCTCCTTTCAGGCTTATTCTTATGTTCTTGGCTGTGCTTTCAATAGTGTTCATTCTCCTGTCTTGTATTCAATAGTTTCTCATAAGTTCCTCATTTTATTTATTTTTTTCCATAACTTTTCCACATTATTAAGTCTATTTCTGTTATCTTAGTATTTTGTTCTTAAAATATTTATATCTCCTTTGAGAGCTTATTTCATAGAGAGTATTTGTTTTATTAAAATCTTTTGATTTGTCCAAAATATTTCTTAAATGTATTGATCCTGTGGAAAATGTCTTTAATCCTTGTTCTCATTTGTTTTCAATGGGTGGAATTCCTCTCCTTCTTTATATTCATAGAAATCATGTGAATATTACAAATCTTGGCGTGAAGGTCATTCTTCCTGGGCCAGGTGTCCACAGAGGGAACAGTGAGCCCCAGACCCAGGTCTCTCCATGCACAATGTCTGACTGCATATTTGAGAAGCTTGGATTGAGATGGAAACCTGTGGAGACTGATAGAGACAGAGAGAGGCAGAAAGAGAGAGCTGGTTTTCCACTTTTCCTCAATAACAAAGTGTGGCAGCTGGGACGGTGCTCACAAAACCCAACTTCTCTTAAACCCTGCTGAAAGAACAGCCACAGTTTTCAACATTATCACACAGGTGCACTGTGTGTTTTTTCCTCAGATATTCCATAGTGTCAAGCAAGTCCCCAAGAAGCTTTAGCAGTCAGCTTATGTATCCCAAAACCTCTTATTTCAAATATAGAACTTTTGTTCCAGTCACTACATTGTGCAGTTTTTGCATTGAATGCCCTGCTCTTCAGCTCTCTCTATGATATAGTCAGAGATATCTTCTCATAGCATCTTTCCCCACCCCAGTCCAGCCATCACTAAGCTAATGATGGTCATTTCTCTTACACTGATTTGGATTTACAAATCACTCCTAGATGCGTTACAAAAATGTTTGTTTTTTTTCTGTGGTTTTCATTTGGTTTGGGGAGGCAGAAAGGGAGGGAGCAGATGCATTCTTACACTGCCCAAATCAAGTCAGAACTCTAAGTACAATATTTTTGGAAACAGCCAGAAAAGTCTTCTGTGGATCAACATTCATAAGTAAACCTATGTTCTCCTTCATTCATTTTTATCCGAGAATATAAATCCATTCACTTGAGCTTCCCATGCATTTTGCAATAGCTAATGAGAAAATATTTGAGTGTTTTAGAGGGTTTTTTTTTGCCTTTTTAAATTATTGTGTATCTAAAACTACTTAGAATGTCTATTTCTCTCATATTCTTTCATTTTTTTTACAGATTCTTATTTTCATTACTAAGATATTTTTAAAGAAACCAAAAAAAAACAACTTGATTTTGTACATTGGAAAAGGTAATTTCCATTTTAGTCGAATGTAAAAAAGTTTTCTTTTTTTCAGTTTTCAGTTTTAGTAGTAAGTTAAGAGAACCTCAGATCTGTTATATTGTATTCACATTCAGTGATCTCCTCTGAACGAGAAAAATGGAGACTTCAAGTATTTGTGAGAATACTCTGATACTCAGTTTGAAAATAAACGGTTAGACTAGACGTGTAGTTTAAGAAATTCAGTTTATACTTATTAAGCTATTATATATTAAAAGTACCTAGAGTAGTGTCTAATTTATAGTATTTGACCAAGACAAGTTAGTCCCCTTCTCTATTCAGTGAAGCTTGGCCCAAGTATGCCCTTGGGGGGAAAAATGAAAAATGTGAAAATTAGGTGATAACTGTCCTAGGATACCTGATTAGACTTCAATGTGATTAAAGAATTCTGCAACACCAGCAAGAATAGGGAGCACAAAAGTACATTTCCTGTTTCTTCTCTTATACTTAGTACTTCAGTAATCTGTCTGCTACAAACCTCTGAGCTCCCACTTCTGTATGTCAATTGCCAATTCAGAGACACCGTGAGGCTGATGCTAAGGAGACCTGACAGCACAGAGCAGAAAGGCACCAGAATAATCCTATGTGGCTGAGTGGCCCTGTGGACATAGACACTATAAGATGTAGAAATGAGGCCATAGAACGAGACAGTATTTTAGTGTATTTGGAGCCCGTAGGAGTCGAAATAAAGCAACTGTCAACCAAAGTTTCTTCTCTCTCAGCTTACGTATGATGGCATGGCAATTTTGATTATAATTGTATGCTATTTCAAAATTGCAAAGGAAAAAAATGTTTAACTCTGTTCTTATAGTATACATGATCTACTTTTTTTATCTAACACCCTCCCTTCCTTCTACTACAACCCTGCCCCCTTATAGAAGATATTTTCTAAGTTACAATTATTTTCGTAGACTTGTTTCACCCAGGCTGAGTCTGGGTAAGAAGGACCAGTAGATAGATGGGAGAAGAAGAAATGTATGTCCCCTCTTATGCTGGATGAAACCACATGGGTTTAAGGCCTGTATCCAAAAATATTCAAGTAGAGGTTTCCATTAAGGAAATGCATATGATAATGAGCAAACCCTCTAACAAGTACACTGTACTTGTTAAGTATATGGAATAGCACCAAATGTTTCATGATAAAAAGACAGATTTTTTTTTTTAATTTTAAAAATGTAACATCATAACTCTTCAATGTGCTTGCAACCCATCAAAATACTGGAAATTAAAATTCACAAAAATAATCACAGACAATATTGGGTAATTAAATAGAATTATTTGATTCTCAATTATACAGTTATAAATGAAATTACTATTGATGTGAGCTTGACATTAACATACACATTGCATTTGACTATTTTCTGACAGCTTTAAATGTCCATTGTTATATAATCAGAAAACCCAAGGTTTCTAAATGGTCCAGGAATGTGGACCTTATAACCACAATAACCCAAGATTATAGAGATATACTTTGAAAAGCAACGAGTTCTTCAGATATCACAAATTCTGCTTAGTTCAGTCTAATGACTTAGATGAAACGTTAAAAAAATGACCTGTTACAGTAATAGGTTTCAATTCTGTTGGTACAGTCAATCCAGAGCCTATTTTTACTTAATTTCTTAAAGTTCTCATATTTTCTTCAGATAAGTTAACACAGTATAGATATTCTTACAGTTGATATGTGATGTGTGTGCTTATTATCAAGGTAAAGATTTAAACTTAAAGAATGTCCACAGGGACACCATTGTAGTGTACCCCACCATTTGTTGTGTGACCTGTGGAAGGAGCAATTGTCTTTTTATTTAAAAATCTATTCACAACCGAATGAGATGCATACACCAGATAAAAATGCCCTTTCCGATTACATAGATTCCCATCCAGTGAGTTTAGAGACATAAGAGATGCATGCCTTCCTTGTGCTTTCTACATTTTTTGAGGGGTGGAAGAGGGAAGGGGAGAGAGGAGTAGTGCAAATTGAGTTCTATTTCTAAACTAATTGTAATACAAACTGGGCTGCATCACCCTTGATTTTATAAATACTTTGGAACAAAGTGCAGTGATTGCATAATAGTCCATCAAATGAGTGGTTGATTAGTTCAGTCAGTTTTACATGCAGTTTAGCTATTATTTCTACTAGAATGGAAGAAACTGAGCAAAACTGTCACCTTTGTGATGATGCCTGGCAGATGGGAACTGAGAATGAGTCTCAGTTGTAATATGCAAAGTCTGAAGGAAGTAATAATTAATTCTTCCATCTGATCCCTTACTCTCAAGTAAATATCATTTCAAAACCATGTTTCCTTAAGCATTACAAGTCTGACTCATTGGGACCTTTGGTGATCCTAACTGTCCTTTCCAATTTGATTTACTGTATCCTGCAAGATACTTTCTCTTTTATCACATGGGCTATTTTGAATCTTATGTTATACCTTAGTATTTTGTTCTGGAAATTTTATTTTAAATGCAATTTATTATTTTCCTTCAATTTTAGTGTTTGTAGAAAATGGTCCTCTCTCATTCCAACACACACACAAAATTATCTTCCTCAGTAAAAGCCTTTAATGTTCATGTTGTTAGTGTCTGTTTCTTGCTTCTGGTGGACAAGGGACAGAGAAAGTAGTGACTAATATCAGAATCATGAGTGAAGATATGTTTTATTCATAAACTTTGTACCTTCAGTGAAATTAAAAGCAAAGTAAAGGGTCGAAGCTGTGAACCTTTTTCCTAGAGCCTGTAAACCAATAAAGGCTTTATATTAGCTATTGATATCTATCTCTGAGTTGCCTTAATAACATCTTATTCCCTGTTTTCACCAGCCATCAATAATATTTCTGCCTGCCCGCTCAGGCCCCTATCTCTGCGTGCAATTGCATTATAAGGGTCTATAAGCCCAATTTGCTTCACATTCTTATTTTTGGAAAAGGCTGGCTGGCTTTTGTAATGAGAGCAGCTGCCAGGAAGGCTCGACAGAATTTGTGGCCCATCTGGCTTATAATCTTCACTCAATATCGCAGAGGCCTAAACTCTGAGACCTGCTGATAAGCCCAGGCACCCAGGCAAGCGATGGCAGCTTTCTCTGTGATTTCTCATTAAGGGCAGGGACATCTCTCTGGGAATCTCTCATATCCTGGATATCACATAATTTCCTTTTTCATTTTCTAATAAGTACAAGGGAGTTGTATTTTTTTACACTATAGTATCTTCCTGTACCCAGATATGAGTGAACAGCCATTTGTAAAATTTTGACATTTGAGTGTTTGGGTTTCCTAAAATATTTGTTGTTAATCCAAAAGGCGGAAGAAGAAAACTAAAGAAAGTGCCATTAAATAGATCAGAATATGTTAAATAACTATTTATACATTTTAGTTTTTAGAGATGATTCTTTTTCCTACTATATGTTTATATACATTTCCATCACAGTGCTATAGTGTGGCACCAGTGGTTTATGACAAACAAATATAGAATCAATAGCATAGCCACTGACTTACCCAGCATTGATGGGCTTGTTTTCTTGGTGACTGAACAAAAGGAGAGAAAGATAAAGAGGAGGCTGTTGAGGGTGGAGGGGTGTATAGGAGTTACATTGAAAGTATCTTCCTTCTCCTCTAACTTACCTATTGAAGATAAATTTTAAAAATCATGTGTAATAAGTTATCATGTAATAATAATCTTGTTTATCTTGTATTTCTAGCCTTTTATATTACATTTTTTATCCTTTGTAATGCACTCCTAAGTATGTCAGAAGAAAAAGGTGATGTAACCCCTACCCTTAGAAGTTTACAAATAGTGAGTCTGAATTTATTGACTTATAAACTATAGTTGGGAAAACTGTTATCTCCTCCAGTAGAGTTGCAGAAAGTGATTCTGTACTCTGGTAGATCTGCATCTACCAATGCAATTTAGTTTGGAAGATTGGCAAGCCTTTATTTACTATGCTATTTATCTCCTCTCCCTTGTAGAAATTGCTTTCGCTATATTTCCTATATTTTACATGTATTTTTGATAAACTTGAAATGGCAGTGACAATATTCTGAATAAAAATGCTCTCATGGGAAGAATCTGAATAATAACTCATCAAAACAAGGAGCAGGACTGGTTACTTGTAGGACAGAAGACTGGATCATTCCTGGAGTCAAAGCATACCAGTTAAGTATTTTCTTATCAATTATTCATCAAAAATTGATTAAGCACAGACTATGCATCAGGTACTATAAATGCCTTTAAAGAACAAAATTTTCATGAGTTAGAGAAACAACAACATATTTTGCCAAAAGGAGAGAAAAAGGCAAATGGAGGCTTAGATGCTCTGGTGAAGAGGGTGACGGCCCTTAAGGACATGCTGATAGGAACACATAAAACAAAACAAACAAAACTCCTGAAAAGCATATCCAAGACATTCAGGTTGAGAGTGACTGAGAGTCAACAACTTGTGTCCTGAGGCCAAGTGTGGACCAATGTATGTCAGAAAGAACAAAAATGCAGACCAAACTGGAGACCAAATGCAGAAAGAATGACTCACATCCTGAGCCAGAGCCTAAACAGCGTCCAGGAAGAACAAAGGATTCTGGCATGCATCCTGGCAATGGAACCAATTCACATGAACCCAGCTCAGTATCTTAGTACAAACGGAACTGAAGAAGGCCTGATTCCTGAGAGGCAGAGCTCACAGGGGCTTCTATTAGGTATTGCGGGAAACTAAAGCCAGAAATCCTTGTCATTGACAGCTGCTTTCTAGACTTTTATATTACTTTTATTTTACTCACCCCTTTATATGACTTAGTAAAAGTAACTTCTAAAAATATTTTTAACTTGACTTAGCTGAACTAAAACAAAATCACAATGTTGCCTTAGGGAGAACTAATTGATACTATTATGGTTACTGACATCTTTCTTAGGCCAGTCTCTCACATTTCCCTCCACGATCCACGTCCTCAAAAACCTGGTTCATATGTTGTTAACTCCTTTTGATGTTCAAATCACCAAGTGCTCCCCTGTTTCTCTGTATGGTACAGCTTATATTGTTGGAAATATTCATTTTCCTGTCACTTGAAAATATACCATTATTTAAAAATTTTTGTCACTTGAAAAATACACTGTTAGGTTTTTTCCTCCATGTATCCTCTTTATAATTTCAATGAGACAGTTTCCTATAGTTATTAACTCAGTATTTGGTACTTAGTAGGTGCTCTCAAAGCAATAATCAAGTCATTGGTTAATTCACTGATTGTTTAACAAATTCAGACTATTCAATTTTTTGAGTTTTAGACCTATTAATTGAAGTGCTCAACCACAAAGAGTCCTGAATCTTCTATTGTAAAAGAACAACTTTCTAATAATAACCACTTGCAAAGTTACAAAATGTAGTTAGAATGAGTCAGACTTTTAAATAAATAGGCTGTGTAAATAGTAGGTATGTGGAGACATCTTTCTACCTACAGTAAAATTTTTATCATGCTCATGTTATATTTCATCCTATTTTCTGACATAAATGTGGATGACATGGAAACTTTTGTACAAAAGTGAAATAGGAGAGGGTGTGGAGAAAAGGAAACCCTCTTGCACTGTTGGTGGGAATGTAAATTGATACAGCCACTATGGAGAATAGTATGGAGGTTCCTTAAAAAAACTAAAAATAGAACTACCATACCACCCAGCAATCCCACTACTGGGCATATACCCTGAGAAAACCATAATTCAAAAGAGTCATGTACCAAATTGTTCATTGCAGCTCTATTTACAATAGCCAGGAGCTGGAAGCAGCCCAAGTGTCCATCATTGGATGAATGGATAAAGAAAATGTGACACATATATACAATGGAATATTACTCAGCCATAAAAAGAAATGAAAATTGAGATAGTTGTAGTGAGGTGGATGGACCTAGAGTCTGTCATACAAAGTGAAGTAAGTCAGAAAAGAGAAAACAAATAGCATATGCTAACACGTATATATGGAATCTAAGAAAAAAAAAAAGGTCATGAAGTACGTAGGGTAAGACCTACTAGAGAATGGACTTGAGGATATGGGGAGGGGGAAGGGTAAGCTGTGTACAAAGGGAGAGAGTGGCAGGGACATATACACAGTACCAAACATAAATAGATAGCTTAGTGGGAAGCAGCCGCATAGCACAGGGATATCAGCTCAGTGCTTTGTGACCACCTAGAGGGGTGGGATAGGAGGGTGGGAGGGAGGGAGATGCAAGAGGGAATGAGATATGGGAACATATGTATATGTATAACTGTTTCACTTTGTTATAAAGCAGAAACTAACACACCATTGTAAAGCAATTATACTCCAATACAGAGTTTAAAGAAAAAAAAAAGTGAAATAGGAAAATCCTGGAGGAAGGAGTATGTGAGAGAATGTGTCTTTAGTGGGTGTGAGTATTTGGTTGCTCAAACACATGCCCAAGTCCTAATTTCACACTTTATTTCCCAGAAATTGAAGACAGCTAATTGATTTTTTACCACTAGTATGAAACTTTTATCTACTTCTTCATGCCTCATAGGATGGGAAAACTGATGTTACTGGGGCTTGATGGCTTGTCCAAGAAGAGGTGACAAGTCAGTAAATAGAAGACCCAGATTAGATTGTGCTTTATAATGTTATGTTTGTATTTCTATAGAGAATCATTGCAGTTGAAAAGGCTTTAATAAAGATCACAATGTAGCTATTTTTCTTAGTGATGCAAATTTTCTTAAATTCATAAAAATGTTAAGCAAGAAGGGACTTTAGAAAGTGAAGTCCTGAGAAGATAAACTGTTCATGTAGTAGAAGTCCTCAAATCAGAATTCAAGAAAAGTCCTCATACAGACATTTTTCAAGATATGACATAGAACTAAAAGAAGGAAAAGAAGAAGAGCGGAAGTAGAGATATATTTTTATATTTACCATGTTCCAGGCCCCACTTTAGCCACTTTTATATTTCTCAGATGATTTTATTCTCATCTTCTAAGTTACGTCCTAGGGTTACCATTATTCAAATGAGGAAATTATTAGAGCTGTATGTATTACAGGTTAGGAACCTACACCAACTAATAGAGAAATCCAAATCCAACCTCCATTTTCTAATCAGTCTGAAAAGATTTCCTAAATTGAATAAACATTAGGAACTTACTGAATAAGATAAGAGGACTTTTAGACAACCCTTGTGAGAGTTTCAGAAACAAGTTCTATTTTGATAAAACACTTAAAACATGGTGGGTATTATAAGGGTTTTTTAGAAATATTCCAGCTCTCCCATGTCTCCAGGCCCATGTCAAATTACAATTTCCCATGCTCCTAAAGATAGGGGTGGTCGTGGGACTTGACTCAGCCCAAAAGTATAGTAAAATGAGGCATGTCTAGGCAGCAGCTCTCAGAGGCAGTGTACATCGTACCACTTCCCTCTTTCCTGTCTTGTCCATGAAAAATCACACATGTAAGGAGCCTCTGTCAGTCTGGGTCCTTGAGTGACTATGATAAGTAGAGCTTAGATTGTCCCTACTCATCTGGTGAGCATTCAAAAATCTTCCTTGATGGAGCAGGCTTTCCTATCTGAAATAATGTAAATATGAAGAACACTATTCAAGACAGATTTGGTTTTGAATGCCTGTTTCTGCCACTTATTGGCTGGGTGATCATGGGTAATTGATTCTCTAACCTTTAGTTTCCTCACCAATAATATGATCATAATAACATCAATTTTATGAGGTTGTCATAAATGAAGTGTGGTAATATTTATAAATTTTTCAATTGAGTGCCTGTTACATACTACTGATGTATTAGAAATATCATCATCATCATCGTCATCATCCAGGGAGACAAGAAATTCTTTTTTGCAATATTTTCATAAGGGATTTTGAAAAAAAGTGGATAAGCTTTATTATCCATTAAAGACTAAGGAGGATCCGTAATAATAGCCTCAGAATTAAAGGACAAGAAGAATGACGCAGGACAGACTCTGGGCACCCTGTAGATGAGAGATGAACACAGCTCAACTGAGGCTGGGATAGGAGGTGACTGCTTTGAGAAAAACACATGAAGAGTAAACTAACTTCTGAGTATTACTTAGTTAAAATTTTATCTCTTGAAAAGAAGAATATTTTTCCCTTATGAAGGTAAAGGAGAATGAAAATGTCCATACATCCTTTGTCTTTTCTTCCTAAGCAGTTTCAGAGTCTTGGGAATGACTTGAAGCCACCTCAGTTGGGTTAAATTGAAGGTATGGGCATCTAGATATGAATCCTTGTTTGACTTTATGAAACACTAATGGAGGAAGATGTTATTAAAACAGAAAACAATAACAACAACCTCATCAAAGAACAAGTGCCTTGCAATTGAATGTCAGAAATTTTTCAGAGTTCTCAGCAGGAAACCTCCCACTGAGAAGCACAGCCTGAAATCACTTCCCAGGAGAGTGACTCAAAACCTGGATGTGTTCTGAACAGGTGTTTCAGTAAGTGTTGCCGACTTCATCCTTTAAGTCAGGAGAAAGCTCCAGCAATTATTTGGAAATCTTTAAAAATAAGGTATTCAATCGGGAACTGGGAGAAAAACAGCATATACAAAGGGAGAAAAAGAAATACCAGCTTTCTAAAATTAATAGACAATGTGTGTGTATGTGTATATATATATATATAATATATATAATATATATAATATATATACACACATTCATGTTCTCTATGTAATTAATATTTATTACCATCACTGTACTCCTTAATGTCTGTTTTTTTTTAATTCCCTTTATTTAGGCTTTCACTAATGGTACTGTAGCATTGAATAATCAAATGTCATGTGATTCTCAAAAGAAACATACCTCTGAAATTGTAGAATTATCTAATCCAGAAAATAATTTAACTAATCTCATAAAGCAAATTCCATATTTAGATATAAACCACCAAAGCTAACCTCTTCCCACAGATGGAATAATGTGAGCCAGTCAGGTTTGGTCACTTCCAGTTGGATTACATAGAGCAAGAGTAGGAATAAGAAGGACTTGGTTTACCAAGAGGACTTTTATTCCAGTTCTATCCCCTGGTTACTCATACATCTGATAGAGATCACCAAACTGTCCTGAGAATCAATGTCTTCATCTGTCATATAAATAAATAAACAGATAAAATATAGAACCTGTTTTACCTACATTACAGTTTAGTTAAAATAACCAAGTCGAATGATGTGCAAGAAAGCTTTAAAAAGCTCTAAAACAAGTTCATTCTTTACTTAAAGAATGGACTTGAGGGCATGGGGAAAGGGAAAGGTAAGCTGGGACGAAGTAAGAGAGTGGCATGGACTTATATATACTACCAAATGTAAAATAGATAGTGGTAAGCAGCCGCATAGCACAGGGAGATCAGCTCAGGGCTTTGTGTCCATATAGAGTGGTGGGATATGGAGGATGGGACGGAGACACAAGAGGGAGGAGATATAGGAATCTATGTATAGCTGGTTCACTTTGTTATAAAGCAGAAACTAACACACCATTGTAAAGCAATTATACTCCAACAAAGACATTAAAAAAATAATAAAATAAAATAAAATTTTAAAAAAGCTCTAAAACACTATAGAGATGCAAGGAAATATTATTATTGCTACAGCCAATTTTGGAATAAATGAAATCACACTGAACCTGAAGCTTCCCTATACTGAATTTATTCCTTCACTCCCTCTTACTCGTATAGTCTGCACTGTACAATTATCAACCTCTTCCAGAATAATTCTCTAAAATTTCTTTCTTCATAAGGCAAGGGTGAATTGTCCTTTATTGTGTTCCCTAAACACTTTATTTATACATATATTTATATAATATATATGATATATATGTATGTACATATATATATCCTTTCCTACCTCTGTGAGAGCCATATTTTTTTTAACTTCCTCATTTATGTGGCTCCTTTTGCACTTGGCAATACAGAGTGTTCAGAGGGTACCCGCCATTAATATTTTTAAAACTAGAAACTAAGAAGAATATGTAACAGGTAAAAGAAGTATAATAGAAAATGTTCCACACTTGTCTGGATAAAGTAGGGTGAAGTAGAAGCTACTCCCCCCAAAAATTCTAGTCTGGATTTCTGGATGTCCTCCAATGCTGGGTAGCTTCATAATGAATTCAGAAAACATGACAATTTATAGTCAAGAGTCTTACTGATTGAAGCTGTCAAAATGCATGAGGTCAGTTGGAGAAAAATATAAGGTATGCATCAAATAGAAAAACTGTGATATTTTCTTGAGAGACATAGTAGATAAATATCTATTCACTATCCATGATCTGCTGTTGTCTTCCTATCCAGAAACAGAGAATTAGAATAAATTAAAAAAATACTTTATTGTCCTCTCTGTCTTTCACATACACACACATACACACACACATTCACTTAAGCTACTACACGAAGAAATACTGTTCCAGCTCTTTAATTTGATGACTAATTTCTATATCAAACACATTTCTTCCTGGAATCTTTCACAAACACCAATCCCTAGCCCTTTTAACAATAAGATGTAATATTTACAAGAGTAAATGTTCCCTGTGCAACTCTGTGTTTCACGTTCTCAGGTTTATTATCGATGGGTATTTCATTTATTATGCAAATATGGAAATAATAGGGAATTGATGACCTTGGTTGAAAGTTAAAGGTAGAACAAGCAGTCTGACCCTTAGCCAAGCTTAATGAGAGACCAGCCCACACCTAATTGCAGCGTACCCCTGGCAACCTAATCTTGGTTTGGCATGGCAGTAGTAACTTTTCAGGGAGGAGTTCTCAGCTGGGTTGGTTAACAAAGACTTCCCAAGAGCCATGCTATTCCTTACTTACCTAGAACCTGAGGGAAGTGAGATGCTACATTTTTCTGATTACATGCCTCTGCCATCAAAGGAGAGTTTCTAATAATACATATTTTGAAAAGTGTTTTGAAATTTATTGTGTCATCAGGGTCCTGTTTTAAGGGTAGAGAGATACATAAACCTGTTTTGAGAGAAGAGTAGTAAGAGTCTTAATTTGAGGGCCACCGACTGCAAACAGACTCCATTAAAATTGCCACAAGACTCACTATTAATACATCCAATGATAGTAATAGCCACAATTTAAACCATTTATGTAAATGGAACTAACATACACTATTTATGCAAATATTAGTATGATGCCATCCAGGGCATATATACTTTTTTTTTTTTAATTCATCATATCATTGTCTGTGATCATAAAATTTTACTGGGTTAAGATATAAATTAAGTTTATAGGTTAACATATATCTTTTTTTTTTTTTTTTTTTTCCTGTACGTGGGTCTCTCACTGTTGTGGCCTCTCCCGTTGCGAAGCACAGGCTCCGGACACGCAGGCTCAGTGGCCATGGCTCACGGGCCCAGCCGCTCCACGGCATGTGGGATCTTCCCGGACCAGGACACGAACCCGTGTACCCTGCATCGGCAGGCAGACTCTCAACCACTGCGTCACCAGGGAAGCCCTAACATATATCTTTTGGGTCCCACATGTTCATAAAATTCTGTTTAAAAGAGCTTGGTGCAGTTGTAAGCCATGCACTTACTTAATTTACCCATGCTAGCACAAGAATAATGACTTAAATGTAGGCATTTTTAAGATCAGTGGCTATGTGAAAAATATCCATACATATAGACAAATACTGTACTATAATATAAAAGGATAAAAACGTGATTGTATAATAATTTTTGTTGCTCTAATTTAAAATTTATTTTAATGGTAAAATACTTGTCTTAGTCACCTCAGGGTGCCATAACAAAGTGCAATAGACTCAGAGGGTTAAAAACACACATTCTAGGGTCTGGAAGCCCGAGTACAGAGGGCCAGCATGGTTGGGTTCTGATGAGAGCACTCTTCCTGACTTGTAGAAATCGGCCTTCTCGCTATGCTCTTACATTGCAGGGAGAGAAAGGGCTCTCTGGCATCACTAATGTCCTCATTAGGGCCCTGTCCTCATGGCTATATCTAATCCTTGTTACTTCCAAAAGACTTTCCAAATACCATTACATTATGTGCTAGGGCTTCATCACATATATCTTAGGGGGACGCAGACATTCAATTCATAACAATTGCTGTAAATTTTTTTCTTTAAATGGCAATGCAATTGTTTTAAAGTGCCACTGAGATCTACCCAACTAAGATATTTCCATTTTAAATATATATTTGAAACAGTTTCCTTAACTCTGAGCTTTAATTAATTAAGAAAAGCTAAGCTTGACTATGAAGTGGAAAAATGTTTCACTATTAGTAACAAAAAATGTTCAGCATGTTTCCAATAATATACAGCTTTTATTACAGTGGGATCTTGCAGGGTGCTATTTGCCAACACCTCTTCAGGGAATCTTTATTTTAAGCAGAAATCATTTGTTACCCCAGTACTGGTTAGTATTTGCTTGTGCTTTTGTCAGTCTTCTGCCACATTGCTACATCCCAGAAATACACACTTACTAACACATCCCACCTGGAAAGGCTGCTGGGAGTTCTCAGTCTCTCTGGCTGCGATACTCAAAGTTCAATCCTGATAGAAAAAAAGTACAGCTATTTTATTAGTCAGGTTTCTCCAGAGAACTAGATAGATATAGATATAGGTAAAAATATAGATGTAGATATAATTTTAAGGAATTTTAAGAATTTAAGGCATTGGCTCACCTCATTGTGGAGGCTTGGCGAGTCCCATCTGATAGCTTGGTAAGGCCCTCAGGCCGGAAGCTCAGGAAAGTTGCAGTTAGAGGCCCAAGGTAGTCTACTTACAGAATTCCTTCTTGCTCTGGACAGGTCAGTTTTTGTTCTATGAAGTCCTTTCACCTGATTGGATGAGGCCCACTAACATTATGGAGAGTAATCTGTTTTGCTCAGAGTCTACTCATTCAGTGTTATCCTCATCCAAAAAAAAGACTTTCATTGAAACATCCAGAATAATGTTTGATTAATTATTCTGAGCACCATGGTACAGCTAATTTGACACATAAAGCTAACTACCGCAGATACTTAATGTCAGGAAATGATGCTTCTTAATTTTTTTTTTAATCCAACTCCAAACAGTCTTGGATGAATAAATATTTTTTGAGCACTTAGCATGAATTAAGCATTGGGGCAGGTACCCTTACACTCATGACTGTATTGATGCACAAGATATTCTTATGGGAAACACTTTAATATTATCTTCATTGTACAATAAGAAAATTAAAATTCAGTTGGTTTAATCAATCATGTGCAAATCAATATCCAGGTTACACCTCTCCTGGGGGACTCAGTCTTTTTCCATATTTTTGTGAATGAAATTCTATGTCATAACACAGGGTTTATACACCTTCACTTGCCCAGTCAGGAAAATGAGATTGTATATTTCTGGAATCTCCCATCCTTCTTCATCTTTCCTCCCTCACACATCTTCCCCATCTTTCTTATCACCCACTGCTTCAAACCAACCCTGTTATATTCTGGTTGTGCTTCTATTATTAATTGTGGCTACTAAAATGGAATAAGAATTACTGCCAATTTCTACTGTTCCTATGTGTTAGACATTATACTAAAAGTCTTAAATGCATCATCTCATGTCATTCTCTGTCACATGCATAAACAGTCAAATACACATATGTGTGACATACACATGCAGTTTACCTATGAAGCAGGAATACTGTACACAAGAGATAATTGAGGTTTAAGAGGTTTTAACTAAATAGCTCCTAACATCTAACAATTAGTAAGCAATGAAAATGAAATCTAGCTACCGCTGGAATCCTTGTGTTAGACCACTACCCTGTGCTACCTTCCATCCTTTATCACACAAAAAAGCAGGGTCATTTCAACACATTTTCTTCCCTATAAAAATGCTTATCAGAATGGGAGATTCACTCCTAGCAGGAGGTAGGATGTATACATTAATCTGACTTCCTTAGGTCCAGCTTGGGACCTAAATACCCACATTGCTGCTACATTCCCCCACCTCTATAGATATACATGCCCGGTAGGTCTCAGGCTCATGCTGCTTGGGATCTTTGAGAGTATTCCAGTTCCCCACAGTGAAGTCTGAACTCCAGCCAGTCTTCTTTTCCTAGAGGACTTGACTCTATGCATGATGACCCCTAGTAATGACCTTGATTCAGTTTCAAACTAAGAAAACCTCCTTGGAGACTTGTTGTCTGTCCATGGGGATCATTTTATGAGCTCAGACCCATTTGTCCAGAAAATAAGCTCCATGGACACAAAGACTTATTAAACTCCATCTAATAAAAATGATGAGAAAACAGAAAGGCTATTTAGGAGTCTCTTGCAATAATCTGTAACTGTTACATCTAAAAGTAATAGTCTATTATTCATTAATTACATAGATGAATAGCATCTTGTAATATTTTTTCTACATTGCCAATTTGCATTGGTAACTGACTCTTGTTATTTTATCTTTGGGATAGCCCATTGATCTCAGGAGTGGAGGAGAGTCTTACAGAGAAGAGCTACCTGTAGCCTAGTGGCCTAGATCAACTGATTTTCTAGTGAAATGTGATGTCTTTTCAAACTCATGGTAGGCTGACTCACTTACCTCACCTTAGAGAGACCCCATCTAAGTTAGTCTGCTGTCCCATGGTCTCCATTGAGCCCCAGATCTTCCAGTAACTCTGTTAACTGGACTCAGCAGCAGGGAGCAAGGAATACTTCACATAAAACTGATGCAGCTTGGATCTGGGGTAAGTGTGGCATAATTAGCCAATTTTGATTCAGGCCATGTTTTTACTCTTTCTTTTAAAATATTATCTATACAATATATCACTTAATTCATGACCTCAGTCTCAAGGCTGGATAAAGCACAACCTCACCCTGACCACACAGACCCATTCTGTGCTCCACTACACAATGGTATCCCCGCTCTCTGAATTCCTAGTGACAATTGTTACTGACACTAATACTTATTTTCTCTATGCCTTTAATAGTCTGGCTGGTCTCCTCCCAATTAAATGGCCAACTCTTGAGGGATAGACACTAATTTTTAAATTTTGTTATTCTCCCACATCATTAGTACTATATCTATTAATTAGTATGGAATAGGTGCCCAGAAGGTAATCTTTATTAATTTTATGTAAATAAGTATAAAATTTATGAAAAATAACATGTTGGAGTGGCCACTAGCCTATGTTAAAAATAAGGTGATTTCATTTCAAGGGCACAATGGTAGCACATATACTTAAGACTGAAGGAATGGCTGAATTCTCTTTAGATTGAGATGTTTGGGGAGTGGTCACAGACTTAGCTCTATCATTGTGGACATCTGCTAAGAATGCTAAAGGTAAACAATCACCTGAAAGATATATTTGCTCCCATGTAGTGGGAAACAGCAGCTCATTAGCTCTCTGCTTAGCTCCTTAACTCACCAGCTCGTTAGCCCTCTGCTCGTTAACTACTTAGCTCTGATTAACTCTGCTCACTTCCTCCTCCTATCACTCACAGTGTGAATGAACTGTAAATCTGCCAGAGCAACAGATGGCCATTCCAAGTCAGGGAGGGAGTTCAGGAGGTGGGGGATGGAGCTTTCCTAGATTTTTCTGACCTTGAAAATATTCCATTTTATTGAAGTTTGTGGGCTATGGTTTAACTACATCATGAAAAAAACAGGCACAGTTTTATTTTAAGTTGCAGAAGAGTTCACTTAAATTGATTCCCTGGGATGAGGCAAGTGTGCAATTACAGGACCATGTTAGGCTTTTTGGCAGTGGTCTACCCAATACACGGGGACTTTAAAACACAAGGGAATTCCTAAGAGTATTTATAATGAGTCCATATTAATGGTTTGTCACTTTCTTAGGCTTGCACTGGACACTTGTGCGGAATTCAAAAGATGCTATTTCAAAGATCATGTGGAAGAGGACAATATTTACATGTACAAACTACTGGAGAGCAGTAATCTCAGTTGTTCATCAGGAATTAAACTGTTGGTATAGGATATGTGTACTCTGGAAGTTCAGAAAAGAAAACATATTGGTTATCAATACTAAAAAAAAAAAATGGGGCTTCCCTGGTGGCGCAGTGGTTGAGAGTCCGCCTGCCGATGCAGGGGACGCGGGTTCGTGCCCCGGTCCGGGAAGATCCCACATGCCGCGGAGCGGCTGGGCCCGTGAGCCATGGCCGCTGAGCCTGCGCGTCCGGAGCCTGTGCTTCCGC
This sequence comes from Phocoena sinus, assembly GCF_008692025.1. NCBI lineage: Eukaryota > Metazoa > Chordata > Mammalia > Artiodactyla > Phocoenidae > Phocoena > Phocoena sinus. Next base: position 35,784,300 of record NC_045776.1, on the reverse strand, counting down.
AACGGGAGAGGCCACAGCAGTGAGAGGCCCGTGTACCGCAAAAAAAAAAAAAAAAAAAAAAAAAAAAAAAAAAAAAAATGAAGAGTTCCCCATTATTTAAATTATGCAAAATCACAAATATGGTTTCCATTGTCTAAGTAACCAAATTGCCTTATTGTCAACATGCTGTAGCCACACCTTTATTTTAAGAACATTTGTTTACCTGCACAGATGTTATCCCACATCTACTTGTTATGAGCTGCAGAATACACCACTTATTATAGCCAAACTATTATGCCTCCAGGTAGCTAAAACTTGAAGAACATATATTGTCTGGAAACGATGACAAATTAAATGATGTTTTGGCATCTTCTTTTTCATCTGTCCTCACATTCACTGTTTTATCATCAATAACCCACAGAGTAGTTGAGATAGTGTCTACTGCTAATAGCTTACTCTAAATCTGTTGATCACCTTGCAAGTCAAGACCCAGGATAGAGATAGTAGAGAGGTTGAGAAGATTTTGATATGATAGAAGAAAGTACAAGAAATATGTAGCTAGGATTGGTACAATGAGAGATGGTGGGCAGCCAGGTAAAATTCCAGAGCACTGAGAAGCAATCGAGACACTGCACACCTGAGTGAAAGTGTCTTGTCAGGGGTTGGGGACAGACAGTGGAACGGGGTGGTGGTGGGTGCTCTGATAGCCAATATTATCAGCCTTGCACTGTAATGGATGACTGATCCTATCTGCAGGGAGGGCCTGCTGCTAGTTTCATCACCTTTGTCTGTGAGGTAATGTCCCACTGATTTTAAACTGTGCAGATACAGTCTGTTTTATTGCTACCTCATTGTCTAAAAAAATTTTTTTTAAGTAAAAAGGAAATAGTGAGAACACGAGATCTGGGACTACCCTGATGATGCAGTGGTTAAGAATCCACCTGCCGGCACAGGGGACGTGGGTTTGATCCCTGGTGGCAGGAAGATCCCACGTGCCGTGGAGCAACTAGGTCCGCAAGACACAACTACTGAGCCCACATGCCATACTACTGAAGCCCGTGCACCTAGACCCCCATGCTCTGCAATGAGAAGCCACTAAAATGAGAAGCCTGAGCACTGAAATGAAGAGTAGTCCCCGCTCGCCACAACTAGAGAAAGCCCATGCGTAGCAACAAAGGACCCAACACAGCCAATAAATAAATAAATGTTCCTTTAAAAAAAAAAGAAAGAAAGAAAAGAAAATGCGAGATCTTTCTTAGATGCCTGGGGCTCTCTTCCTTCTGCTGTAAGAACTTTTGAAAAAGAAAACAGAAACAAAATATATTTCCTCTCTGCCCATAACAGAGACTAAAAATACTGTTACAACTGTACAATAGTTTAAGGTCAATGTATCCCTCTTCATGGCTATGAAAACCTGACCCATATAAGGCATTAAAATTCATAACACATGAAAATTAGGGAGTCCTGGGAGCACTTTCTTCTATATAGGTACAAATTTTCTCTGCCTACATCTAACATTTAAAGGGAACCATCTAGATAATTAAAATTCCTATAAATGAAATGTCAAAGTTAAATGTTTTATTAAGTCTTAATGCTTAGGCAAAGTGAAACCTTTATTCTAAAATAATATGTTTTAAATACTAGCAGTATCTTTGAGGGAGTAGAATAATTAAGGTTTGCCCACATAAAATGGGTCTTACAGGTCCATGTGCCGCTCCGATCAGTAAGTAACCTTTATGAAGGGGAATGTGATAATTAGTGTGTATTTTTGTCCTTAAATACTGCCATTATTTTAAACATGAATCCAGCAACTGTGGTAAAGCTAAATGTACATGGAGTAAATTAATCACACATACAGAAAGCAGAGTTGTTGAGTTAGGCAGATTTTGATTTGTTTTTTGTGTATTTGGCTTTAATTTTTTTTTCTTCTGCCCGTATTAGTGTGATTAATGCTATTCGTTGTCTTATCCACCTATGTGTATCATGTGGGAAATGCCCCTGCAAGCTATGCCTAGGTTCAGGGCAAGCATAATACATCTGAGATGTTGAGACAGTTTGAGTACAATTCAGTCTCTTGGTCATGATGTGGATCAATCCAGATCATGAAATGGGCTCTTTCCTAAACATTCTACTGTTATCCATAAGGTTTGAATCAAACATCTCACATACCACAGTTGTATAAAACCTTACACACAGACGTTATGGCTAGCCCTTTTGAATGCTAGGGTGATTGAACTTCCTATCCTTTGTTCCAATAGGGGAAGCTCAGTCACCATCGAAGCTGACTTCATTCTCACCAAAGAAACAACAGAATGGGTCCAGGGTAACTTCTGAGCAGAAAATAAAGAACTGTGATGTTGTAATTACTCGGATGGTCTGTTCTGGGATGATACACATCATCTCAACCACCTTATCCACTTCTAGCTCTCTGTGATGCTAGTAAGGCAAGACTACAATTTGCCCTACAACCCAGAGGCCAGCAGCAATTGACTTCTCCACTCTTCTCCTTTTGCTGTCTTGTGGTGGGGCTTCCAGTGAGAAGAAACAAATACTTTGGGGCACAGTCCCTAGTTTTCAGAAGATAAGATAACCAACTACTGACTGGAGTTGGTTCTTTCCTCATCAAGACCATTCTCCAGTTTCCCTTTGATGGCAGCATTCTGAAAACAAGATGTGAGACCAGCATCACCAGTCATCTGTGAGGGGATATTACCTCTGGCTGATGCATGCCATATTCCTGCAATCACACTTTATTTATATGTTTAAATGTACCCTCCACCCTTGTGTTTGAGTGGCAGGTGGTAAAGATAGCCAATTCTTCTGGGCAACATGCTAAAAAATAAAGTCAAGCCACATGGTTTTGGAGGGAGGTAAAAGGTCAAATACAAAAGCTAACACTTAACCATCTGGTGTAAATAGCAGAAACGGATACTAATAAATAGAGACCCTCTCCTCCATGGGTTCCCAGACACAAACCTTGGGCTCCATTCAGCTTGAGGGACAGGAAGTGGGACTGCACATTGCTGAATTAAAACTGAGCATGTTTAAAGGCAAGGGGCACAGAGATAATCAAGCCTTGGCTTGTGACCTCTTTCTCTACTGTAGTCACACTTTGGTTTTGGCAAGAAAGGACCTGGAATAGAGATTCTGAAGAGGGCAGAATGATGGCCCCCTGATCTGTGTGGTGCCCACAGATCATCTCCTCATTTCTTATGTCTATGACCCACCTTTCTCCAACAGAAAGACCTTGTGTACACTTACTAGCCACTTCCCAAGACTCCTAGTAAAACCTCAAATATGAGAGAAAGAGAGACTACATAGCAAAGAGTTCTGGAGGCCTCAATTTCCTCATGAGGACTTCTGAGATGGCCCCAGTGCCCTTGGTCTCACCCATCCTCTTTTCCCCTTGGTAACACTCAGGAACAGCATTCTTTGATGTCCCTTCCAGGACAGATACAACTATGTTATAGTAGATAACTTGATGGATGATAGAAAAATGAATCTTTATAAATTTTGCTCAGTGTTGGGAGGCATGGCTAGCAATTCATAAGGTGAAAACTTGAAAGAAGTCTCATGATTTTGAAAGCAAACAGGAAGAAAACTGTGCAGATAAGCAGAGCAAATCTACCTGCTTACTCTCCTTCTAAGGACAATTGATACAAATAGAAAATTGGCATTTTTTCTACCATTTTTATTTGCTTTTTTTCTTTATTTTGATTAAGGAGGGAGCAGGGAATACATTGTTATTCATAAATTTTAAATTATTATTTTACTCACCATTTTAAACTCAATTAGCACTTTAAATTTTTATATAATAAAAGCTATTCTTCGCCCTACTCTCTATGACATACGGCAGTAAACACCAGCTCTTCTGGAAAGTGCCAGAAGCAGTTCACTCATGTTTGGCTCTTGACTTGTGCAATGCCTATGAATAAAAGTTTAGGTAAGTTGGCATGCTAATTGCAGATTGGGTATCAAATTTGAAACGGTCATCCTCCCTGACCTTTCCCTACTTCTGTTCACTTGGCCACATTACTCTTGTTTCCTTAATCACGGACTTTTATCCAACAATTTAACCAGAACTCACTATACTGCCTATCACCTCTTAACTATCAGCAACTCACATCTAATCGGTTACCAAGTCCTGTCAATCCTAAACTGCTAAAAGTCTTTTCACTTGTGTCCATCCCAATGACCACCATCCAGTTCAGTACCAGTTCATCTCCAGTATCATCACCAATGCCTGGATTCTTCCAACGCCTTTAATTGGTTGGCCTTACCTTCCAACTACCCATCTCCTGTCTTACTTTCCTCACTGTAACCAGGAAAATCCAAAATCTTTCTAGAACCTGTCAGTGGTTTTCCCAAAGTCTAAGGATAATAATAATAATAGGGCTTCCCTGGTGGCGCAGTGGTTGAGAGTCTGCCTGCCGATGCAGGGGACACGGGTTCGTGCCCCGCTGGCAGAATCCCACATGCCGCGGAGCTGCTGGGCCCGTGAGCCATGGCCGCTGAGCCTGCGCATCCGGAGCCTGTGCTCCGCAGCGGGAGAGACCGCAACGGTGAGAGGCACGTGTACTGCAAACAAAAAAATAAATAAATAAAAAATAAAAATAAATAAAATAAAATAAATAATAATAATAAACCCAAAACTTCACAGAGGCTCTTATATGACCCAGCTTGGTATAATGTCACATTTTTGTGTCTCCAACCCGATTATTTGTCACTACTTACTTCACACTACCTGGTGACATTCTAAAGGACTTCCTATTCCTTCAATAAACCATGCTATTTTGTTCTCTAGACATTTATGTGTATGGTTGCCTCTGCCTGAAACACTGTTTACTTTTCCAACTCCTCTGCTTTACCTACTTCAGGTTTCAAATTTAAAGGCTCTTTTCCCAGAAAAAATGGGTCTTTCCTGATTCTCCCAAGTGGCTTCATTTCAGGAACAGCTACCTATTTTGTGTGTTTATAGAGTCCAGGTGTTTCTCTTTTCATATTCACATTATTAATTTTAACACACTTTTGAGCAGAGTATGTATAATGACCTTGTTATCTCATGCACTTCTATATTCCCAGTGATTACCCCAGAATAAGCATTCACCCAATCCATGTTGTATAAATAAATAGCAACCCCATCACAACATCAGTATCCTCTAAATACTCTCTTTTTATCATTTTCTTGTGTTCTGGGAGAACAGATACTTTTCAGACCTAAGCTATTCTTCCACTTCTCTTCACCTAGACAGTCAATCCCATTAAAACAGATAAATTTACTTTAGCTCATATAATAAAAAAAAAAAAGATAAGTTAATAGTAAGCTCATGTCAAGGTTTGCACTAGACATTTTCCATTGTCCTTTCCTGTGCCTGGTAGGATGAGTGTTCTCCCTGCTTCAACTTCAGGTGTTCATAACAGTTCTACTTTGGAGCTAAAATCCAAAGTGGAAGTTTGACTGATTCTGAAGCTTAGGCTGTTAACATTCTCCTTGCTGAGCGTCAGCTAAGTCCCCCTTCTTTGAGTACTGCTGGCTAATTGAAGAAAAGTAAACCCTGAATTGCTACAAATGCAAAGGGCTTAGGGTCAGAAGACCTGGTCTCTAATCCTGTTCATGAGCTTGAGCAAACTATTCCATCCTTAGGCTATGAGAACTGAAGCAAAATGATTTTTAAAACATATCCCTGCAAACATTATCCTATGTATGTAATCCAAATAAGACCACTGAAAATGTTTCTTGTTCCAAGCTCACCAGGTTTCTTTGTTGTAGGGTCCAGTTTGGGAGACAGGAAATATATACCCATCCTGGGCTGCACTCCTATAGCATGCTTCCCTGGACCAATTTCTGGACACTCTGTTTATTGCTTTAGTTCTTAAACAGTATTACTTATACCTTGTTGATCCACACAATTCTAGAAGACAAATATGCTTATGTTTATGTATACCCTCTAATATCCTGCTAAGAGCTTTGTACAGAAGAAGGGTTTATAAATATTATTGAGATACTGCTTTATTAGCAAAGATTCTTTGAGTGCTGATATGGGTTGAGAAAAAAATGAGCATTAAAACACGTCTTTGAGCTCTCATTCTCATAGAGAATCAGTAATAAGAAAGCAAATTTAAATAATTTTTGAATTAATGTATTAAAATGCCCCCAGCAGTGATCAGGTTTCTTGGTTTCCTGAAAGCTCCTTAGACTTTGTCACTTGGCATGTGGAAGCATTTTGCTAGGTAGGATTTTCCTTGTTCTACTGTGATAAGCCATGAAACAGATACTATTTTGCTAGCACAGTAAAACTCCTAACATAAACATTCTTTAAAAAAATCTTCCAGTTGATTGTGGAGAAATTATTTCAATATTAAACTAGATTTTTCCCAATAAAAATGCAGCAAAACTTCAAAAGTTCTGTGCTTTTTCTAAAAGTTACTTCCCTTAGAAGTTCAATTTTGATGCATCATAAGATAATTCCATTCTTTGTAACGCTGGTACAGTAAAGGGAGACACTTAACTCTGATACACTCTGTATCTAAACCCTGTGTGGTCTTCTGCCAATGGTGATGTCTTCTCAAAGCTTCAGCATGCATCTTACTGCACATGTCTTCTGGAGAAAGGGGAACAGGAGAGGCAGGCAACCTCTTTTGATAGAACCATCTTTGTCTCAAAACTGTTCCTGATTTTAAGGAAGAATTAGCTAAACAATTGTAAGTTTCAAATAGATGCATAATTTTCAAAGTTTCATAAGGGATTTGAAATAACATTTCAAGAAATTCAGAGGATAAACTAGTGAAACATGCCAGCATAAAGGGAAGGAGCATCAGTAAGAAAGAACAGAGTACTTGTAAGAGTCTTTTACCATATTAACCCATGCTTTTATGTGGGATAGAATAGATATTTACTGAGCTTGTGTAATTGGAAATAAATATTGTGATTCAGTGGAGAGACATTACTGTGGAAATGACCAGAAAAAAAGCATAACCTGGTATATATACAAGCTCTAATTATTTAAAAAATGTGAAATATGTAAAATAGTTTCTTCTGTAATTATTTGTTTCCTCCTTCTTTCCTTTTTGTTTTTGTTTGTTTGGTTTTTGCTTATGTTGATGCTGAATTCCAGAAACTGAGCTACATCCATTAACAGAACAGAATTACAGACAGTTCATCAAATGTTTGGAGAAAGAAAACACTATTGTCTCTTTTCTACAGAGCATATTTATACCAAGGAAACCTTGGGTTAGGAAAAAAAGCTTGCATTTTGGATTTAGATGTCGTTTTGAATCCTGATTTTTATTAGTTATGTTATTTCAGGCAGGTCACTCCACTTATATCAACCTCACTTTTCTTGTTTGTAATATATGATCAATAAATCATAACACTATACTGATACATATATAACCAGTGCTTAATAAGTAAGAGCTAATACATAAGAGAAGAGGTCCACCTCCCTGCATTGATTGAGGGGACCCTGCTAACTTTAACGACAGTATATGACACAATGCAGGGTAAACAATAAAGGCAAAATGTAGATGCTACTGCACGGTTTTAAACCTGACTGGTGGAGAATTTTGGGTTGCGAAGTCAATGTGAGACACTGCTTGAGATGCAGGGTAAACAATAAAGGCAAAATGTAGATGCTACTGCAAGGTTTTAAACCTGACCGGTGGAGAGAATTTTGGGATTGCGAAGTCAATGTGAAACACTGGTTGAGAAGCGTGGGAAATAGCACTGGGAGGAAAACAAAGGACAGGCAATGGATTACAGGAAACCATGTCTACTTCCTAATTTACCACCCTAATTTCTCCCTATGTGGCCAAACTTTGACCTAATTACCACTTTCTGCCCTGGCCATGCCCCATGCAGTTCTAAATAAGGGCTTGTTATTAGTGCACGAGTCATTCCAGAGCAGAATGAACTGCCTCATTTTGACACTGCTTTACACCACAGCAGTCCACTTTGATGTTTGTTTCTCCTTAACTAAATTATGAATGCTCTATTTCTCTCCATTGCCACTGTAATGAATTTACCAACAATTATATGCAGGGCTCCTTGGACTAGATGTTTTGTCTCCATTGGTGCTCATACTCTTCCGGGTGTTGCAAATCCTGGAGAAAATGTGACAATAGAGCTGGGTGCGAAGATGAAAGTCTCATCAACTAGGGAACACTGTGAAGTCAGAAACTAGTTAATGAGGAGAGGAAAGAGTATATTCTTTTAACGAATATATTTGAAAAGCTTGAAATATGTCATAAGTCTTAGTTGCATTTTCTCAAGTTTTTGAAATGTAAGATTCAGGCAACAGCCTTATGCAGTGTAACTGGGATTGGATACCATCAGTATAGCAAATTCCCCAGCAGTCCCTGTGAAATCTGTTTTGCTATGTCTTTCGTCTATATGGTGTTTCATATGTTTTCAGAACACTTTCACATGTTACACACAGATCTCTCGATGCGATGCATTAGTGACAAAAACACAAGTATCCCAATTGCTTATCCAAACGTTTTCCCACTACATCCCACTAGGGGGAGGGGAGGGAAAGCACAGAATAAGTAATACAAAGAAATGACTGTTGATTTTGATTTGCTTTATTTTGATTTGATTTATTAATATTTAAGAACAACTTAAAATTTGTTTTTAAATATAACAATATAAAGACTAAGAATTCAGCTTCCATTGTCTCATTCAAATTCTGTCATTTACTAGAAGTGTGATTTTTGATAAGCTAGTCACCAGCCTTCACACCTTTTAAATAGAGATATTATTACCCGTGTCAAAGAACAGTAATGAGTTTTAAAAGCATTGAACACAGTGTCTTCTGGCCTATAGTAAGGGCTAAAAATTTGTTTCCTACATTATCATGTACCTTGACTTATTGGATCTTACCATTCTTTCTTTATTTTCTTCTTTCTTTCTATTTTTTCTTTTCTTTATTCTTCTTTGTCAATAAAATTTCAATAAATGGTAGTTAGTGTCAGATGCTTTACTAAATGATTTTTATGTATTATCTAATTTAATCCCAAAAGCAATCATATAGGTTAGTACTGTTATTATTACAATTTTACAAATGGGGAAATTGAGATACAAAAAGATTGTTTAACCTGGACTATCACTGATTTGCATTCAGGAAGAATTACATAGTTCTGCTCATTAGCACTATATCATACTGCTTCTCACCTTAATATTTTTAACATAAGAGCCAGATTTTATCTTAAGTTACAATGCAACATTTAAACCCCAATGGAAATGAGATTTAGAGCTTTAATGTTTTAATAAATCATGACAGAAAGAAGAGATCATGTATATCTGAGCTCCATGAACCAGGCAATGATAATTAAGAGAAAAGATATGGGAGGCTATAATGAGTGTCCCTAAGCCTGTTATAAATAACTAGTGCCCTCCCTATATGTAAAGACAGTGCACTCTATCCCCCCAAATAAACTCACTTCACTCAAGGTTATGAAGGTAAACAGGACTCTGCACATAGAAAATGACTCAATGTTTTTCCTTCTCCTTCCAGTCAACCACGGCCAGCCTTGCTACTGAGGGTACCATTTTAGCACTTGTTTTAGTCAAGGGAAACTGTCTCCCCTAGCTCTGCCTCTCACAGATTGTTCTGTCTTCATGAAAGTCCATATAACTGCCAGAGGTTACTCAATGGTCTGTTTCTTATAGATAGAGTTATATTTTTGTCAACTCAATAATACATAAATTTGCTCACTCTGAAAGAAGTTGCCTAAAACAAAGCTTCAGATGTTGGGGAGAACTGAGATGCTGATGTCAACAGATGACAAATTAGATGCCTAACAATGCAAGAATCCTTACGGTATAGATTTTAACATAATTATCAATACATTCCTTTCAGCTGTTTTCCCATTTTAATTGCACACAGTTTATGTCTTTGTTTTATGTAGCTATTTCTATGAGAAGAGAATGGAAGCAGCAAGATGAAAATGAAAGAATTATGCAAAGGAACTGAAGGCTTGCCAAATACAGAATTTGTGGTTTCTACTTTGTTCATGATTTATGCATGATTACATTTTCAGTGTATTATCTTGCAAACTACTTCATTGCATAGTCCCAGTTTGTCTTTCTGGTGTCTGTATTTGGATTGAGACAAATATGCTTCTTTTATTTTCATTCTTAAAGTCAAAAACTTTTGGGGGGAGATATGGAATTTCCTTTATTTTCTTTTTTTAAACTAAGCACTAAACATGCTTCTTTATATTACTCCTATTTGATTTGATACTGAACTATTTCAACATCCTGGTTGTTTACTTCCTAACTTATGCAAAAGGATAAAAGCAGATCCATTCCAAAAGCTGATTCCTCTTGCTTCTCAGGATTAAATCCAGAATTTATCTGGTTTCTGGTTTAGCCCTGTCAGTAAAGAGGAAGGAGCCAAGGCTTCCTCAGGTAGTACCTATGGTGTACCACAGGGTAATATAAAAGGTATGGATGGAAAAAGACTGATGATATTTTAAGATATAAACAGAGAAGATCATAACGGCACATTTTATCACGAAGATTTAATAACTACTGGACTAAGGGGGGCAGGCACAGCAAAAGCTGGAGGAGAAAGTGGGAGAAACACATAAATGGAGAAACAAATAAATACAAGCAAGAAGAGACTCAGGATTAGAGGAGATTTGTCAACAAAAAATAGTATCCTACCATCAGGATGGGCTTCAGAGATTGTAAAAGGGCTTGAATACATCCTACCTCATGTCAGTATCAGCCTTGGTGTTGGGAAGAGGGCAGGTATAAAAGAGGGCAGGATCTAGTGTGGCCCAATAGGAATGCTCTAAAACTCATCTTCTACATTCTAAGAGATAAAATCATGACAGAAAATATAAGCAGTCATCTGACCAGTTATTAACTGAAAGAGGAAACCAGGAACTAATGTTCTGTAATCATACTTTATATCCCAAATTTGTTATGAAAAGAAAAAAAAATCATTTCTTCTGTCTGCATGGGCAGCCAAAGCCACACTCTCACAATAGCATGTCTGTTCCTTTTTTAACTTTACTTGTGTCCATGTACCTCAAATATCCTTACCTCCCAGCTCATGAATATCCATGCTTATCTACATCTACTTGACCCACATTATTAACTCTCTTCTCTTAATAATCATGTTTTTCTTGAAAGTAATGTACTCATATTTTGTTGCATGCTCTATCTAAGACTCATGCCATCAAGCCTTTCTTCCCAGATATTTTTCCCATTGAACAATAACTGGAAAAGTCCCATGTTGTTTTTTTCTTTTCATTCTTATTTGTATGGTTTTGTTCTTGTTGCTTAGAGCTCTGGAACATCCAGTTTACCTATGAGAAAACAAATTCTTCCTTGTATTCAACATAACTCAGGATCCTGACTTAGAAGGGGGTGATTGAGAACTACCCTAACTTAGCACCAGGACCAAAGCACCAGGAGATACAGTTTATAGTCTGAATAGCTTATGCTCATTCCTACATCTCATATCCAGATGTGGAGCCCAGATAATGCTAGTTTTTCCAAATCCCCAGATGATTCTAATGTTAATTAACTGTACCCAGGTTAATCCTCATTCTTAATTTTCTGCAAATATCTTTATGCTGAAAGGAAGATCTTTCATGTGGCTAAAAAGATCAATCAACTAAATCCAAAGAAAGGATGGATCTTCATATCCAATAGTTTATATTGGAAAATGCCAGGTGACATACATCTATGTGTCTTCACACACCTACATATGTGTGGGTGTGAGTGTTAAGTGTTTCAAACAAGCCTTGCAAACTACTGTACAAGCAACATTTTTTTTTTGAAAGTTTGGTCATGTGTAGGCAAATGCTGCACTTTGAGATATTCAGGCAACAACATTATCATCAAGGTGCTGCTATGATTTCAAGCTCCCCCATCTCACACTATAATAATTAAACTGCTTATTCCCAGCACCCCATCTAATTGTTGTTCTCAATCCTCAATGCTTCTGTCTGTTGTAGTAAATAATGAATATCCTGATATCAAAGTATGGATGTACAGCAGCTCCAGAAGTGAGACGGAGCATCTGCCTTTGTTTGGGTCATGCCCAAATGAGGTATAGTTGATTATGAAAAAAATTGAACCTGACTTATTCTATCTACCTCTCACTTTCTTTCTCAAATTTTCCCCCAGCCCTTAGTCTGCTATGGGGCACATGTTTTCTCTTTAATTATCATGCATGAAATAGACCAGATAAGACCTCATGCACATTAAGACCCCATAAACAAAAATAGTACTCAAGAAATAAGTGATAGCTCTGACTGCAAGATTGCATGGCCATCTCTAGACAAGAGCTCAGGTATCAGAATGGGGACCATGTACAATAATATTATTACTAAAATTTCAATTCAATAAAATATTAAGTAACTGACCCATATTCATTTTAGACACACCCTTACATGACAGCAAACAAAATAGTAGGAGAGAAAAAATAGGCACAAATAATTGCAATGCACAGTGAAAAAAGCAACAATAGCACAAGCACAAAGTTAAAAAAGTGTAGAGAAAAAAATTAAAAAAGAAAGTGTAGAGAATATTGAAGTAGGGAATTTTAAAAAGTACTTAAAGAAGATAATATTCATTTCTTCATTTTAAAAAGAAACAGATATTTATTTTGCAATTTTTATTCAAAATGATAAAAAAACACTACTGAAAATTGAATCATCAAGAAAAAACTAACAGTAAAATTTTCATACGTATCAGTATCAGTCAGGATTCTACCAGAGAAATAGAACCAGTAGGATATATATATATATATATATATATATATATATATATATATATAACCAGTAGGAGATATATATATATATATATATATATATACACACACATATATATATGTATATATATTAAGATATTCATCACAAGAATTTGGATTATGCAAATATGAGGCCTGGATAGGCAAGTCCAAAGTCCATATGGTAGGTCATTAGAAAGGGTAGGCTTGAACTCTAGGGCATGAGCTGAAGCTGCAATTCACAGATGGAATTTCTTCTTCTTCAGCGAAACCTCATTTCTGTGCATAAGGCCCACCCAGGTTATTTAGGTTAATCTCTTTTAAAGTCAACTGATTGTAAATGCTAATCATACCTACAGGATAACTTCGCAGCAACACCTAGATTAGTGTCTAATTGAATAACTGAGGATTATAGTCTAGCCAAGTTGATACATAAAACTAACTATTCATAGTCCACTTCTTGTCAACTTGGTACTGACACATATCTTTTTAAACCGTACTTAAACTCCAAATAAAGACAATAATGAAGTCATATTTCTGTCTAACATGATGCAACTACCCTACATATATTGAAAACACACTAACCCTTTTCCCAGAAAAGGATGCAAAATCCTTCAGCAACATTCCTTATTCTCCACAATATCCCATAACTTAAATATTCTGATGTAAACTATTATTAATATACCATATGTTAGATGATAAGGAAATCAGAGGAAAATTTTTGCTTAATACATATACTCACATTTATAGAAAAGTAAAGAAGAAATACCCATAACCATTATAGTTCTTATTTTTGCAAAATGTCAGGTGGTTATAGGCTGGTTGGGGTTACCCAAACCTTCATTCCTGAAGGATCTGGGCCATTAGAAGTCCTGCCTTAATTTAGTTATCGTAGTTTTCCTATGTCTTTAATCATAGGATATCATAATAGTAAAAGACATTCCAAGGAATCTTCTATATTCCAAACATACTCTTCCTTACCTGTATTTTGAAGTGGCAACCCAGTTTCTCCCACTTAGGATCAAGTACCTCTGCCAGTACAGTAACTCAGTTCTTAGCCTATTGATTCAGAGGCATGAGGAACCCAAAGTGACCAGGCGGCCATCTCAGCTTTCAGTTCAACAGAATCTTTGTTGTGTGCACTGATAAAAACATTCTTTCCTTTGGTACTAAGACCTCTAGACCAGCAGAGCATAATGTCAATGAGGCAAACCTTTTATTTTATTAAAAATAAACATAAATATTAAAGATTATTTATAAAATATAGATAAAATATAATATAAATTATTAATATTGCCTCTCCAGATTCCCTTTAGCTATTCTTATCATGATGCATCTACTACTATTCTTTTACTTTTTAGTTATTTTACATAAAGTGTCTTTCTTCTAGGTAGTCTGGAATTGAATCTACAAGTTTACATTCAATATTACAATCCAAGCCATTTAATTTAGATGTTTAAGCCATTTATATTTAATGTTATTACTGATACTGTTTCATTTAAAACAGTCCTCTTGCCATATGCTTTTGTTGTAGTCTATTTTTTCTTTGCTTCCCTTTTTCTCTTTTTCTGCCTTCTTTCAGATTGAGAAATTTTAGAATTCCATGTTATATCCTTTATTAGCTCATTCACTATAAATTTTTGTAGTTGCTTTAGGGTTTATAGTGTATACCTTTAACTTGTCACAGTCTATCTTTTTCAAGTAATATTATACCTCTTCATATATAGTTTAAGAAACAAGACAGTATACACCAATTTCTCCTTTTCCAGTCTTTGGATTCTTATTGTTATACATTTTATTTCTACTTATGCCATAGATTACACAATACATTTTTACTTTTGTTTTAGATAGGCAATTAAAAAAATTAATCACATAGTTACTATGTAATACTCTATTATTTTTGGTATATCTAGATTTCTTTCTAGTACTATTTCCCTCTGAGGGAATTTCTTTAATATTTTTTTTTTGAAATGCAGGTCTGCTGCTGATGAATTCTCTAACATTCTCATGTCTGAAATAGTCTCTCTTTCACTATCATTTTTGAAAAACATTTTATTGGGTATAGAATTCTAGGCTAACAGGTTTTCATTCAGTACTCTTGAAATGTTGCTCTCCTGTTTTTTGGCTCCAGTCACTTCCAAGGAGAAGTTTGTTATCTTTGTATTCTTTATTCTTTTGTATATAAGGTGTCATTTCTTCTGGCTGCTTTTAAGATTTTCTCTTTATCACTGGTTTTAAGCAATTTAATTAATCCTTTAAGCCTCACTTTTAAGTTTCTAGATCTTATTTTCTCCCCACTATTGAGACAAATCCCTTCTCTTACACCACTATTGTCTGATGAATTATGAGTTTTCTCTACACTGCTGGTGGTGATACGAACTATTTCCAGTCCTGTAAAAGTTCTGAGTACTGTTTGCTAAAGTCTTTTTGTGCATCTCTTTCCTCAGTCTACTTTACTTTCCTTACATGTATGAGGTATTCAGTACTCAGCTGAAAACATGATAAGGATCCTCTGCAGAACTCCAAAGTTTTCTTTGTGCATATTTCTTCTTTCTAGTAACCTGTCCTGTAAAATATACCTCTCTTGGCTTCACCACACTCCCAGCTTTGTATCATCTACTTTAGGAAAACTTCAAAGGTCCAACTTGGATCACTTACCTTATGCCCAAGCCTGGAAAACTTATACAGGCTGAGCTGGGACAGTTGTAGGGTTCACTTCTTTTGCTTCCTATTTCCCATGGATAAATGTCCTTTGACTGATATTCAATATCTTAAGAATCATAATTTCGTATCCTTTGTCTGAATTTTTAGTTGTTTCACGTAAGAGAATAAGTATGTTTCCTGTTCCTCCATCTTGGCCAGAGCTAAATTTTCTATAAGTAAATTTTTAAAGATATATTTTCAATGTTATTTTAGAAAAAAACCCATAGATTTGTTAAAAAAAAATAATGATTTCTACTGTATTCCATTATATAGAGTTGGCATACATTATTTAGCAGTCTTGATTTATGAGTAATTTTTGATATTTTTAACAATAATTTGTTTACATTTTCTCATGTACATAGTTGCTAATTTGTCCAACTTTTCCTAATGGAATGTTTCTAAAAGTGTAATTGCAGAACAAATTTTAAGGCTTTTAACACATATTACTAAATTGCTTAACTTGGTCAAGCTTCCTGTGATTTGTGAAGAATGAATAAAATGATTATATTTGTGTTTGAGAAAGAAGAAGCTCACAGTTGTGTGAACAGCTGTTGATGTTTGAGAGGAGGAGAGGCTAGAAACAAGAATTCCAGTTAGAAAACCAAACAGCATGACAATGGTGAGAGTCTGAATTAAAGTATTTCTATAAGAATCAAGAAAGGGGGGAGGGATTTCAGAAATATTTCTGAAGCACAATCCACAGGTTCTGAAATTAATTGGATGTTGGAAATCTTTGCATAATTTGGCCATGGACTGAAACAGGAAATTCCTAAGGCAAGGAAGTTTTGTACATGGGGAGGGTAAATGTGTTACTCAATTAATTAATTTGTATTTAATTGCATAGGAACTGCCTATGGGACATTCAAGGAATGATGGTTAATGATGGTTAATATAAAGTCAGTTTAGTTAAGAGATTTGAACTTGAGACATTGATTTCAGTATCTTTTTCAGTATGATTTTAAAAAATACATAGTAGTGGGAATCAATCATGGATACTCAACCTACAAATTTCATTTCCTAGGTAAAAATGTCTAGAGTGAGAAGAGAAAAAGGCCAAGGAAGGAATTAAAATCATGCATACATTTTGAGACTGAGTAGAATACAATAATGCTAAGAGAATACATGAAGGGATTGTTAGAAATGTAAAGGAGAGACTGGCATGCAAAATCCAAGGGATTGGGGGAAAACAAAATAAATGAAAAGGGAGAAATTGTCCACAATAACAAATACTGGCTCAGAAAAGTAAGTACTAAGAAATATCCAGGGACTGGGCAATTATTTGAGCAAAAGTAGCATTAGATAATTTGGGATGTCATCTGGCTATAGGAGTGGATGGCAAGAACTGTAAGATCCTGAATTTATTAGATGCATGAGGCAAAAGTCAAAAAGATGGAGTAGCTTTATGCCTATCAGATCCTCATGTCTAGCAAGCTAGTCTTGGTCATGGTGAACTAGAATAAACTTGGTCCTGGTCAGATAGGCTGGTAGCATTAGGGCTGATACTGGAGTTAGATTTAGGGTTGAATATTCAATATAAGAATTAATTTGACATATATGCACTACCAAACGTAAAATAGATAGCTAGTGGGAAGCAGCCGCATAGTACAGGGAAATCAGCTTGGTGGTTTGTGACCACCTAGAGGGGTGGGATAGGGAGGGTGGGAGGGAGGGAGACGCAAGAGGGAAGAGATATGGGAAAATATGTATATGTATAACATTCACTTTGTTATAAAGCAGAAACTAACACACCATTGTAAAGCAATTATACTTCAATAAAGATGTTAAAAAAAAGAATTAATTTGATTGCAACAAACAATGCAAACATGTATTTGTTGATTTTAATTGGGAAGAAGCTGCAATATACAAATATGTAAATGAGTTATCTTAAAGCTGCAGAGTCTGGAATACCTAACACTAGATTCAATTCAGATAGTATTTACTGAATATTAAAAAGAATGAAAAACAAAACAATAACAACAAAAGCCAGGGACTGGGGAGACAGAGTGAAGAGAGGGGAAAAATATTGGTCTCAGTAATTCTGAACATTTACTGACTACAATCCATGTAATGAAGGAGAGTTATTTATAATTAATGAATTTATATGATTTTTTTCCCTTTTTTGGCATAATAGACACTGTATCAAGTAAAGAAATGGATGGGTAGGAGATAAACAGCTATCAGAGAGGTTTTCATTAATTAGAGAGATTAGAGAGGCCTTTGGGAGGGGGCAGCCAGTTGCCTGATATTATTAGCCATTCTGCAGATGATGTTTTAATAGTTAAGTTTTGTCACTATTTTAGACATGTCACCATAAAATGTGGATTCTAGTGCAGTTACATGCAACACCTCAAACACATTTGTGCACTAGGAATTCCCTAATGATTAACGTTATTTCCAAGATTGCCAACAGAACTAATAATAATTAGCCATCTATAGCCTGAAATGCAGATAAACCATCAGCTTTCCCCTTCCCAATTCATTTCCTTCTTTTGTTTAATAGCACAATGAAACAATTGTCTTCTGTTTGTGACATCACAGTCACTCCCATAGTAACTGGCATTTCTTTCTATCACTTCAGTATGGGAATAATCAGACAGCAGATATGAATTCTTGAAGGAGAAAGAACATATTTATATATAAATACACTAACAACCAGCAATTTCTAGGAGACAGAAATAGAGAAGAATGGGAATATCTCATAGATAAGTGTTTCTTTTTAAATGTTAATTTTTGTCTGACTGTAAACTTCATCTTTAAACCCTTTCTCCCATTATTATCATCATACCTTGAGTGCTTACAGCTGAACATGGGTTCACTGTGACCTTTCTGAAATCACAAGTCATCTTTTCTCTTTGTCACTGTGATAATGGAATGGATCAGATTCTTCCTGCAGACATTATAATGGAGTTCAACTGTCTATGGCATACACTAATGAAAATGTTAAACCTTTCTCGTCTCCACCATGTGCTCAACAACACACAGCAGATGCCCTGCCTGGAGAAGCCCATATGGCAGGCTGGTATCAGTGATATTTTCTCTAATGTCGAGGGAGGACTGCTGTATGGAAAGGATGCTCGTGGCTGCCATTTGGAGGCTTTAGGTACAAGTGCATCGAGTAAGAGCCACTTTATCTGTCTGCCTGTCCCCCCCCTCCCCTCCCACCCCCCCCCCCCCCCCCCCCCCCCCCCCCCCCCCCCCCCCCCCCCCCCCCCCCGCTCCACAGTGCCAGCTAGTCTCTCATTGGCGGACAAGTAGGTCTTTCTTCTGTGTGATTCAGCGACACTGGAAGCCCGTTCATTACCCTCCACACCCCTCACCTTCCACCCACACACTATCTATCTATGCCCTCATAGTTGTCTGATGTTCCTTTAACAGTCTGGAAAATTTGTACTGAAACTGAAACATAACGATAAGATGCAAACATTGCAGGCAGGGATGCATGCTGACTTAAATCCTCATTATACAGATATCAGTATAAATCATGGGTGTTACTTCTGTTTCTCAAAGAAAAATACATTGTGGGCTATGCACCATTATGGGAATGGCGCAGCTAAAGCGGAGTGAGGTGGGGAGAGACAAAAATATTCTTTTAAATTTCATACCTACAGCCATTAAGTTACACTTCTGTTGGTTCACTATCACACACTATTACTCACTGTCTGTATTATTTAGCTAGGCATTTAAGGCTTGTGAGAAAATGAACACCGTTAATGAAGGGAACCATAAGAAGTAAACAGACTCTGCTAGGCATGCAGTCAGGCCCTACAGATATTATATAAGTTACAGTTTACTTAACTGAGCCAAAGGACATGTTTAGCAAAGGATAATAAGTTATATAAAGCAGAATGATGATAATGATGATGATGATGATTATGATTAGGTGTGTTTGCTTTTCCTGGTCTCTTCTAGTTCCTCAAAGGAGACTCTACATACAGAGGCTAGTGGCAATAAGCTGATCTAGACTTTTGATACCATAACCTTATTCCCCAGAAATTACAGCAAACTAAGAGATCTTCCAAATTTCTCTGGATGAAAAGCATATATCCAGAATCCTGATCTGAGTTAATTTCATTATTATTATTCCTCTTTCTCCATATTGCTGTATTATGATAGATTATATAATAATGGCTAGCATCTAGTCCAATCCCATCATAACTGTGTGTTCAGGTGACCAGAATATGGGCACATGCTGCCTTTTTCTTTCAAATCACAAAAGCCCAAGAGGGATTAACCTGGCATGCCTGGTCATGGCTTATCAACTACACTGTAGTTTAGTTTCTTCTTCAGGGACAGACTCAAACTGCATGTATGCTTGCCAAGTGGTAATTATGTGAATAATTTTACCTAAGGTCCCACTATTGGCAAAATATCATGGATAGCTAAGGTGTTTGCATTTGTTTTACCAGTGTTTCTGGAAATTGGCATAGACAAATCCCATAAGACTCAAATGTTTAGACTCCTCTCTGGCCATGTCATGGAATTAATACAGTGACTAGGTACTGCTGCTTTAAGATTATATCTCCCGAGTGTTCAACTAAACAAATAGTACAGCTTATTTTGGAGTTGGCAAAGAGGTTGGAAGTTAAACCCTGCAGTGATTAACACACAGGTTTTACAGTAACACAGCCTATGTTCAATCCCCATCTCAGACATGTTTTGTAACATACCTATGTCTCAGTTTCCTAATCTTCTCAAAGGAGATCATAATAGAAATCCATGGCATGGATTTGTCATGAAGGTTAAATTAAGTAAGGCACATGAGATAGCTACAACAACGCACGGGGCACAGTAAGCCTTTTGTAAATTTATTGGTCAACTTCAGGTTATAGAGGGAAGCTGAGACAGTTGAATTCTAAATTAAAATAAGTTCTTTGAAGACAAAGACTTTAATGTCCCCTTCAAATACACACACAGACACATGCACCCCAGAACATAGTTCAGTGCCTAAAACAAAACTGGGATATATGAGAGAATTCTGTAGTGTCTGTGATCTGTAGTCCCTGATCCATATAACTGGCTTAATAATCTCAGGACTGATGACTGAACCTTTTGCTTGGAACTCCTGTTGAACAACCTTTCTAGGACAATAGGCAGATGAATTATCATACTCCTAAAGATAAAAACTAAGACACTTCATAACAATATACAAATTGGCTCTGGTTTCCTGCCAGTGCATTTTCTGGTACATTGGATGAAGATTTGATTGCTGGCTGGCAAGTACACTGACTTGATGCGTGATCCCTGAGGTTTTAATTGCTTTGATCACATTCTTGTCTCACTGAAAAGTGCAGTTGTTGGCAATCACTCCTTCCCTCATTACTGCCAACTGACTTTAGCCTGCTGTACTTCTTTCTTTTATTGCTCCTCACTCTAAGTTTTCACACCAACCTAAAAAACAGTCCAAGCACTTTGACATACAAACCTTGGCCATCAAGAAGATCTCTCACTGGAATAATGCATTACTTTGGAGTTTACTGTAACATAAACTCAATAATTAATTAACTTTCTGTTCTTTTATCTTTCATATGGAGTCAAGTCTCTATTATAGGTGACAGCAAAAATATATGATACTTATATTAATCTGAGCTATCATTTACATTTTGATTCATTGATTGTTAATGCACCCATCTAGCGCCTTCATTTAATGCTTAATATGTGCAGTCCAAGATCCTGAGAATACAATAATAAAAAAAAAATGCAACACTTGATATCACAGAACACATTGTAATAAGACAGACAAACATTATCAACTACACAAACCAATGTAAAACTGTAACAGCTATAGTGCTCTAAAGTTGAAGTACATGGTTCCATGACTGGTAGGATTTGATTCAGCCTGGGAAGTTAGGGACCTCTTCCTGAAGAAATGGCTATT
Source organism: Phocoena sinus (assembly GCF_008692025.1). Taxonomy (NCBI): domain Eukaryota; kingdom Metazoa; phylum Chordata; class Mammalia; order Artiodactyla; family Phocoenidae; genus Phocoena; species Phocoena sinus. The sequence continues at coordinate 35,762,997 of NC_045776.1, read as the reverse complement.
GAACTATCAGAGTAATGACTGATGATAGTGAAAAACATTTCAAGTTGGAGGCAGAGAAAGCTCCACACTATCAAAATGCAAGGGAGGTTTGATCACAGACTCTGAAAGGAACAAAGAGAAGAGATTAGAATGACTGAAACAGAAACAGTGGGGTAGATTAAACAATAAGATAAAGCTGAAAAGGTATGTAGGAGTTAGATCATATCTGACCTTGAAGACCAAGTTAAGAAATATGAAGTAGAATTTAAGAACAATGAGATTTGAATGATTTTAAGCTGAAAAAAAATATGATCCAAACTTGCATTTTGAAAATAACACTGGCTACAATATGGAAAAGAGATAAAAAGAGAAGAGAAGAGATAAAGATGGACCAGTACAATGGCTATCATCAAAATTCTAGAAAGAAAAGATGACAACCTGGATAAAAGTTGTAGATGTGGATATGAAAAGAAACAAATGGGATAAAAAGATAGTTAGACAGTGATATGAGTGACACTTGGAATTAAACATGCATAGTTAGTGTCAGAGTGATTCCTAGTTTCCAGATTGCATAAATTAAATATATGATAGGGCCTTGTGCAAAGATAAGTAACATGTAAGAGGATAACATCAAATTTAATTTTAAACGTATCGAGATTTAAGTATTTGAAATATTTAGGAAGAAATGTCAGGTGAGCAGATGGCTAAACACATGTGAATTTCAGAGATATATCACCTGAATGTGTGTATTTGTGAGTTATCTTATAATTGGTAACCCAAGAAGTAGGAGTGAATAAACTTGTTGAGACAGGGAGTCTGAGTGATAAGAGAAGTGGGAAGAGAACTCATTTTTCAAAGTTTGAAAAAATTTTTGTACCATGAATGACAGGGCTCCCCAATAAATTGATGATTCAATTTCTAGGATAGCCTAAAACTGAACTAGATGCAGAACTGGGAAACTGGATAAAAGATACATGAGAATTTGAGAACATATATTTTCTAGTAGCTATAGTCATTTATTCTTACTATAGATATATCTGTATACCTATAGGTATATAGATTGACACTTTGATAATTACCTCTTGACTTTTATCTGAAGATCAAAATAGTAACCGATTATATGTGTTAATTTTACACCTTTTCTGCCAGTAAATAGTGCTAGTAAAGATATCATTCATAATGTTGCTCAATGTCCCTGATATGAAAACTTCAGTGACAAATTTTCTCCATAGCTTTTGTTTTCACCTAATTCAGAATGTTTCTGAGAAGGTAACTCTCCCTGCTATCCAATAATCAGGTCATTCTTCCCCTCAAGCTAAACCCTTAGTATCTTTTAAAAATGTAAATATCTTTTCTTTGGCTTCAAAGCTCTTTCTTGCTTTGCTCATGTGTGTATTTGTTACCCTCAGATATCTAGGCCCCCCACTACCACACTATCTTTGCTGCCTTCAAATCAACTTAATTATGTGATTCAGAGGTCCCCAACCTTTTTGGCACCAGGGACCAGTTTCGTGGAAGACAATTTTTCTTCGGATGGTTGGGGGAGGGGATGGTTCAGCGGTAATGCAAGCGATGGCAAAGGATGGGGAGCAGCAGATGAAGCTTTGCTTGCTCCCCACTGCTCATGTCCTGCTGGGCTGCCCAGTTCCCAACAGGCCGTGGACCAGTACTGGTTAGCGGCCCAGAGGTTGGGGACCGCTGATGTAGGTCATTCTTTTCTTTCTTTTTCTAGCTTCTGTCACTTCCTTGCATCTTCTCACATCTTATCCATTGGGCATTCCTACAACTCATATCTCCCCATTTTCATTGCTCTTTTTTAAAGGTGAGATCTTCCTCCAGGGGTTGAGAGTTACACCCAAGGCTCTGAAGATAAACATGTGAGCAATATGCAAACTAAACTGATTAGTTAGTTCAATGCATTGTGGGAATACATAAAAATAGGTAAACATAAATGTTCCTGCCCTCCAGTTTTCTTATAATTTACCTTAAGTGCAGAGTATCTTTCATCTCTGTTTTCCCCTTTCCAATTTGAAAACCAACTCACAGCTAAGATTTGTATGGAAGGCAGTATGGTTAAGACAATTAAAAAGTGCTATTTAAGGGAAGCCCAACCTCTCCTTCTTACACCACTTTTGAAAGTTCTAATCAATCACATCCCCTTACCGTTTTGATAAATCAAGACTATAATAATGCCAACATATTATTATAGATTTTTTTGTCAATGGTCATAAAATCAATACATTTTTATTACACTTTGTTGCTTTGAACCTTTGTATGTATTTGAACTCACCATATGACATGTGTGAATCTCGCTCCCTCTTCAAAATTTGGGGCAATGTCTTCTTTCTCCTTTGATACTCAGCACTAGGAAAGGCTAATACATTAGTCCTCCAAACCATTTTTAATTAATAATATTTGAGTAAAAATGACTTCCACTCTAACATTTTAAGATGGAAGTTATACCTATCTGTCTGTAGTCAAGATATGATATGGTTTGATGTCTATCAATTCAAACAAAATAAATTATTAACCCAACACTCACACATCTCACAGTGTAAAGGAAAGAGGAGGCATGGATGTAGGTGGCTGTATTACAGGATTTCCCTGCTATCCAAAATTAAAGTGTTCTTATGAAATCTTTCATAAGCCAAAATGTCCTAAAGTGGAGAATCAATTACCTCAGGATAGATCTTGCTAATGGAGGCAAAAAATAAATCGAGATTAAGCACATATGCTACCAGAGATAGTTCAAAGCTATGGCTGCTTGATGAGAGATGCTGAGTGTGGTTCCCAGGGAAGGAGCTTGGCTGTGCTGCTTTCACTCTTTGGGTGCCCACTATCTCTATAATGTGGAAAAACAAATGCTGAATAATTTTTGTGTTTTGCTTTTTTTTCATAAGAGAAAATCTTCTTCAGATTTCTGTCAGTCAGTGAAAACAGGTATTAATGTAGGTCTTTTGTAAAAATGAAGTGGCATAAAGCAAACTCTTGAAGAGTGGGGAATACCTGTATAGGCTAGCAGTTTGTCTTGGGCAAGTACTTCATTCAAGGGGGTGGTACCTTTCACTGGAGGACTTTAAAAGTTTTCTGATGGGAATTGGAGCATTTTCTAGGTGAAAAAATATACAGGTATAGAGAGTGGAAAGAATGCATTATGTCCAAAACTCCTATGAGTGCAGGAAATTGGGGCTATGCTGATAAATACACAAGTATGAAGTTGTGAGACTGGTTTAGGACCCAGCATGGAGAGTCTACAGTGCTACATTAATAGAATGACCCTTATCCTGGGATGTCCAGAATACTTAACAACTCTGATTATTAATAGCAAACTTCAGCCTCTCAAAAGTACCTTTTTTTTTTTTTTTTCTGTCCATGCCCTGTGGCATGTGGGATCTTAGTTCCCTCACCAGGAATCGAACCCATTCACCCTGAAGTGGAAGTGTATAGTCTTAACCACTGGACTGCCAGAGAAGTTCCCAAAAGTACCTGGTTTTAATAGCAGAATATATGATTATCTTGTACATAAGGAGCTGTGACAGTGTTATGTAGATCAATGCTTTCCATAGTGCATCCAACAGAATACAAGTACTGAAAAATGTTAATAGGGACTCTAAACAAAAGGCTTCTATAAACTGTTGTGAGAATATTGTATATGACTTACATCCTTCTTAAAGATTTGTGATGCATGCTTACAAGTCCTGTAGTGTAGATACTTATTTAAATGTTTTAACAATTTTTGACCACAGAAACCTTTTTAATCACAGGACACAAAGTAACATCAAAAAAGTGGGAATGGTTGTCTATTGATTGGAAGAGGGTTATAAGATAAGTGCTCATGTTGTAGAGACACTAGTCTTTAGCAAGTTGTGTTAGTAGGTGACAAACACTGGAGGTGGCAAGATAAATTATGTTTTTAATATTTTTGCTTATGTTATATATTAACCCAGGATGACAGACTGTATTTTCCAACAATGGATGCAATAACATCTTACATTGCACATGGTCCTCCAGAACCTTACCACTCCCCCACCAAAAGGTGGAGACTACATCTCTTCCCCTTGAACCTGAGTCAACTTTTGTGGCTGTCTCAAGCAATAGGATTCCACACAAGTTAGGGCATATGACTTCCTAATACGACTTCTCTTAGGGCCTAAGAGAGGATAGAAATCCTACCCAGCTCTTTCTCAGGATGTGCACTTTTAGATCCCTGAGCCACTCTTTAAGAGGTCCAGATACCATGAATCTGTCATGCTAGAGAGACCACACAGCAATAAGAAGAGATGCCAGAGGCTCCCAGGCTGTTCCTCTGCCAGGCATCTGAGTCTTCCCAGATCAGATACCAAACATGTGAGTGAAGAAGATGTGGAGATGACTCCAGCCCCAGCCACTGATTATAACTGCATAAGATGCCCTAAGCAAGAACTACCTAACTGATCTCAGTCAGCCACCCCCTAAAACTGTTAGAGATAATAATGAATGACTGATTTGGTTTAATATCACAATGCTTGGCATGGTCTGTTATGAGGTATTCAATGGCTGGAACATCTTTATTTATAGCAATTTTCAAAAAATCATAGAACATAATAAAATTTAAAAATAAAAGTAGTGTAAACAAGAAAGTAAAAGTAGAAAGATAAAATGAAGGTAAATGTGAGGTCAGTCCATAACACATGATGTAATTTCTTTAAATTGGTTAGAGGTGTTCCTGAATTTGGTTATAAACTTTCTAACAGCCATAGCCACCTTGATCTCTTACATCATCAGCACTGGTCAAGGGGTTAGGTGGAGTCTCATGTTAGATAAATGTCCCTTAAAAGGGGAAAGGGAAGAATGGGCCATGAGCACAAAACAGGGAATATCAAAGTCAACAGCAGACAGGGTTACTCAGAGTTTGAAGTAGGAGCACAGCAAGGGAAGCAAATAATATTGGATAAGAACAAAAAACATTATAGAGAAGATTTTTAAATAGCATTGATTTAACTTGAAAAAAGAGAAGAAAGAATAGAATATAATTCTGGGACTTCGAGCCCAGGTAACTAAGAGAATGGTGCTCTATTAAGAAAAGGTGGAAAACAGAAAGACAAATGTCTGCAAGAACAATCTTATTTAAAAATTTGCAGAGGGTCGGGCATCTGGACAGTAATATTCAACTCAGAAAGCAGACTGAAAGGTGGGGATGGGATGCAGAAAGCTGGTCAAATTGTAAAAAATTCTGAGATTTGTTAGTTGTTTCCTTGACCGTAACGGTTCAAGATGTGACAGTCAATGAGATTGCCTGGGGAAAGTGTTTGGGGAGAGAAAAAATATAGAGAATGCAAACTCTCAAGAAGTATGGGTGAGCATGCTACAGAAGAAGATGGACAAAGGAGGAAAAAATGTGGAATTAATAGTTGCACTGTTAGTTAATCATTACTCCAGAATATCACCTTCTTTTTAATGAAGGAGGAGGAGAGAAGTAAGGGAAAATTTAAAAGGCATGACAAAGAAGGGAAAGGAAAGAATGACGAAGATGAGAAGCAGTAGAAGAGCCTTAATCAGACTGAAATATTGACCTCTCCAAATCCTCAAGCTGACTCAGAACTTGGAAAAAACTGATTAGGGTTTTGGGGTACAGTGAGGGGCACCCCTTCTAATGCTCACTGGAGCCAAAAAAGGACAGTCCCAGTATATAGCCCTGGGTTGAGTTAATCAAGCTGGCTCTGTAACCAAGATGCTGGCTGTGCCACTCTGATCCCTTAATGTGCAGCACAAACCCATTTACTTGTTTGATTTTGCTCCTTTTTGGTAAATAATTTACATAGTTTTGCATTAGCTCAATTTGCAGAAATTGAGCAAATAGTGCAATTTTCTGTAATTATGCCAGTGCAAGACAGAAGTAAAGTCTGGCTGAGAGAGGTTTCATCTGAACTGAAAAGACATTTGGTGGAAATGGAGCATGAAAAGAAAATGAAGATCTGTTTAAATTGGCTCTGGCCAAAGTGAGAAAGAATAGAACACAATTCAGCTCACACTCTAACTGAACTAAAAGTCTTTGTTTTCCCTCTTCTCCTCTAAAAGTTGTCAGGTGGGCATACGTACACTACACATATGGTGTTATGCCTGCCCTCCCAGAGAAAAAACAGACACCATTGTAATGGCTGCCAATGTGATTTCCTCATTCATAAGCACATATACTACTTCTTCGACTGAACTCCTTTATTCTTCATGCTGACCCTCTATTTTGCACATCTCATTCATTTACTATCCCAAAATATCCTATAGGAACAAAACCAGGAAATTAAAGATGGAAATTCATTTTGTCAAGGGGCAACCAAGTGCACGGCTTTGGCTAGAAATCAGTGATGAAATTTGGAAAGTTGGAAAGAGATGTAATTGTTTACAACTTTGGGTGTGGGGCAGTACAGGATGCATTTCAACATCCCTGTCAATCTCTGAATTGTGAAAAATTGGTATAACTAGACCTTTTAGTCTTCTCTAATTGAAATGTGGTCTAGATAGGGATGGTTTGCTTCTATAAATTAAGGAATGAAGAGGAGACTCCCCATTTCTCTGTTAATTTGATGTTTTTAAGCAACAGGTCTGGTTGAATCTAATCCCAAATTAGTCTTTTTCCTTGTTTATTTTAACTTAAATAGTCTGATCCAGCTGGGTTCTGTCAATATCTAGCTATGGCTTTGACAGAATCATTTGTTATCTTGATGCCTCTATCTCCTTATCTTTAAATTAGTGTGCTATATTATAGGACCTCTAAGCTCCCTGGCCACGCAAGAATTTTTTGTCAGAATCTCATTATAAACATTTCAATTAAATATAGATATTCTTTATTATATATTTAAAGGTAAAGTGACAATAATCACTTTTTATGTAAGTCAAGTGAAAAGATACCTTTGCAATCTGGAACTGAGGGAGTGGTTTCCCTTTCTGAATACTCAGATAAAGGGTTAACCTGAATTTTTGTAAATGGGTAAATTCCATTAAATTCCATTCCATATCTATTTATTTTTGTGGGATCATATAATTACTATTTTGTATAATATGTTTGCATATTAATTATACAGTATTGCTGTAATGGACATATTTTGTTTTATCCTGCTCAGCATTAATCACTTCTTTGCTTTTAACAACCACCCAGTTTTCCTTTGTGGTGTCATCTTACCCTAAGTCCACAGGATTCTACTGAGACTGTCAATTATCATGCCCCACTTTCTTAACACATGGGTTCACCTAAGTTTATCAATCACATAGACTATTCCTCTGATTTTAGGTATATTAAACTAATTAGTTAATCTAATCAGAAGCTTATTTGAGGTTTGATATATCGATTCTGAGGGAGGAAAAGTCCCTTTTCCATCTGGATAATAACACATAAGAATGTAAACCTCAAAGTACCAGAGGCTGTATTTTTAGTCATGTTGGGAAACCTGCCTGAGAATAAAATGAACATAATGAGAGATCAGGGATGGAGATGGAGGAAGTAAGAGCAAGAGAGAAGGAGAAAAGCAATGACCTGATTTGGATCTGACTATGCACACAGTTTAATTACTGCCCTTGGACTTCCCAGATACATAAACCAATATAATGTTCATTGTAGAGGATGAGATTACTGTTCAAATTACTCCTTCCCTTGTTACCACCTCCATGGGTGGTGTATACTCCCCTCTACTTTGATGTTGAGTTCTTCCCCACGACTTGCTTTGCCAATGAGATGCTAAAATATGTGATGTTAAACAGAGGCTTAAAATGTATTTGTCCCACTGAGCTTATCCTCTAGTGTCCCTTTCATCTCCATGAAAAGTGCTACTTGTCTGCAGCCTGAGCTTCATAATTTATATTCATGGAATGGACACGACCCATAGCAAGAATCCAGCCCTAGCTATATCTGCACCTTAAAGCTGAGCTGTTTAATTGAGATCAGCTCACCAACTAACTCTTGAAAGAAAATAAATGATTGTTACTTCAAGCCACTGAGTTTTGGGGGTAGTTTGTTAGACCAATAGCTCAATACATATGCTTTAAAAAATATAACTTAGTTTGAACCAGGAATCTCTTCCTTGCTACTGAATGAATTTTGACTAATATGGAAACGTTCATTTCTTTAAAATTATAGTTAATCTGAGCTTTTATAATTGGGAAAATTCCAGGATCTGTCTCACTTTGCAATGTTAGATGCAATAAATAGGAGAGAGGTAAAAAGAACTGAAGAATAAACAATGAGAGAATAGGAAGTATTGAGAAAATGAGAGAAGTGGGAATGAGATAAAAGAATGAAGAGCAGTAACAAATCAGTAATTCTAGCTACAGACTCCAAATTTCTAAAACTCACACCATAAATTTAAATATGATTAGAAATTATTAATTTTCCACCCACCCTACCTTTGCAAATAATAAAATGAAATATTAAAGCTAATGTAAAACAAACAAAGAAATAAAACAAAAAACAGAAGAAAAATTGGAATAATATGGAACAATACACAGGTATTGTCTGTAATATCATTTTGGTCAAAATAGAGTGCTTTTGCCTTTCTTTATTTTGCTTACTGCATCTTCCCAATGGTCATAGTATTTAACTGCCACACAATCGAGTAGACTATAGAATGGCCCATGGAATTTAATTGTTAATTAAGGTCAGTGAAATAACCAACATGAGAGCAGAATTGTTTTAAACAGAGAAAATGACAATCTAATTGATTTTTTGCTGGTCAGCCTCTGAATAGTCAATATGATACCCATACAAAGTGACTTTTTTTTTTTTAATTTGTAGGTGTCTGAGTCAAGAGTAGGCAAAACCAAACCTAGTATAGAGACTACTCTGCATCTCCAAGAGATTCTAGACTTTGAGCTGGATCAGAGGAAAGCCTGCAGGAAAAACTTATCAATTCATATTTAATACTGAGAAAGGTGATTCATGGAAGTCATCCATGTTATTTAACCAATATGTCTGCTATCCTCCTTCTAGAAACATGGCAAGTCTGCACTTTCCTGTACCCCTAAAGCCAGGCCAGGCCATGTGCCTTACATTGGCTAATAAAATATTAGCAGAAGTTACACGTTACTTCCAGGCAAAAGCCTTTACAATCTATGTGTGATTTGTTATCTACTTGTACCCTTGCAGATGACTAGTAATGTTCAAAATCATAAAGTCTCCACTGGTGCCTGATTGAAGATGACATGGAACAGAAAACCCTGCTGACCGTAGATGGAGACATAGCATAAGTAAGAAATAAAGTTTTGATTTTATGAGACATTTAAATTATGGGGTCATTTGTTAGTGTAATTTAATCAATCCCTGAATGATATATGGGGGTCCTAATATCTCAGCAGAAAAGCAGTAATATGAGCTGGAATATCTTAGATATATTCTACACTGAATGTTATCTCCTTTTCAGTAGTCAGATCTTTGAATGGTCTAGAGAAATCTAGAAATTAACTAATCTTAACCATTTTACATATAGTCATAGAAAACTTATTCCTTTCTTGTTCTTCTCTTATAAAATAAAATTTAACCTTGGAACTCTTTCTTTGTAATGTATGTGTATGGTTGTGTGGATGAAGAGAGGTGACAGAAGATGAGGCTTTATTCATTTTAGTTTTTCCTGCTGTTTTCCCTTATTACTGGTGTTTCTCCTTCACCTCCTCCTTGGACAGCAGAGAAAGAACACTACAAAAAGCAATCTTTCACACTTAAAAGAAAGCCGATGCCTTGTCCTGAGTGTGTTGTCAGGAAAAAAAATAAGCTGTGTCTCTCCAATAACTGTGAAATTCCTTTGCCCCTAGAGAGGGCTGCTTCCTGTATCTTGGCCAAGTCATGACTTTCTTTCTTTATAAATACAGCCAGTGTGATCTCCAAAGAGATAAATGATGAACAAGGTGGAGGCTATTTATAGTCTGGCTAGGAAAAACAATTTCATTTAACAAGGATGTCAGTTAAAGTAATTAATGTAGATCAAGTGGACATGTGAATAGAGGAGGCTGTTGGAAAGTGATTAAATAGACAGCCTGATCCAGGAAGAAATATACCACTCAGATACTTCGGATTCATTTCTCTCAGTGACCTGGGCATTTCTTGGTGAGATGTGCACCCAAGGCTTTGAAAGACCAGGGCAATGCTTTTCTAGATTTCATTAAATGTAGCATACACTCACATTGAACAAAGCAGGTGGGTTTGTAGTTAGAACTTCTGGTCTAATTCAAATTTGCCTCCCCATTTTAGATCTTTCTTTGAGTTTCATTCAGAGATAACAGAGATGTAAATGAAATGTGTGACTTTTATTTGGCAACAACTTACTGAGTACCTTCTATCATTTTCCTTGGCAATAAACCCTCACATCACATAGATGTTGTCCTTGAATATCATGTTAAAAAGAAAACAAGAGAACAGAGAACTAACACAATGCAATTAAGTGTTATGTGAGTCTAACTAAGATTTCACAAGTAAGATATAGCAGCCTGTGTAGGTGTGGTCAGAAAGGAATATATAGAAGAAACTGGGCCTTGAATAAAAGAGTATATACCAGACCTCTTGATGAGCTTGAGAAATAAGGCAATGTCATTAAAAGCACACTCAGGTGGTCCTCCACTGGAGGTGAGCCTGGGAGACTCCCATCTAACTCCTAAAGTGGCCATCCAAAACCTGGGTGTGACTCAAAATAGCCAAAGCTGAAGTATGTGAAGAGTTTGGAGAACTAGCTTTAGCCAACCAAAGTGCAGTGAACTTTGGTCTCATCTCTCCACTCTGGTTTAACTGAATGCTGAAGAAGTCATAATATCATAGCTACCTGATTACAGGGCAGCGGAAATCAGAAAACTCAAACTTTTTTGTTTTACAATTTGGCTTTTCTCCTATGCACGTACCTCCATAGTGAAATAGAAACAATTATTTCAGAACTATTTATTCTTTAACATTTGTTATTTCCATCTCTAATGATTATTTAATTTTAGAAAAGAATCTGCAGCCTTTTGCAGGAGGTTCTTTGTCAGTTTATGGGACGTGATAGCAGCATGCTCTTCATTTCACATTGGCTAGGTTGCCTGATGAACAGGACATCCCTTATTCTTAAAGACAAGAGTGACTAGAGCAAGCATGCAACTCTGCTAAGGAAGCTGAACCAAATAGCACTGAAAGGGCTTTACAGTGTTGGAATTCTGATTCCTTAATTCATGACTGACACTGTCAAATAAGTATCAATAAAGACATGTGTAGAGTTCTTTGTAGACTCCATAACTGCAAAGAGAGGGAAGTTCCAGAGCTGGTGTGGCACATCTGAGTGAGGAGGGAGATCAGACTTACAGCCTGGGAGTCAAACATTCCATCTACACTTCTTTAGTCTCATGGGCAAGTTATTTAAGTCTCTGCCTCAGCTTCACCAACTACAAATAACATCTATTGTAGCAGATTACACTTAGGTAAAATAAAACAGTATATACAAGTAAACAAACAATAATAGATGCTTCCTAAATATTAGCTACCTTCCTACTTAGCCTAGAAATCTGTCAAAGAGGGAATAGACTGAGTGTCTTGAAAGTCAAGAAAATTGAAGCCATGAAGTTTCTGAGTGCTAATACACACTCTCATCTGGACAGGAATTTATCTTGGATCTGGCTTCCAAATTCCTGCATGGAGTGAACATTTTTATTAAATAACCTCTAATAATTTCAAAGTCTAAGATATCTAATTCTGGTACAGTATCTTGAGCTAAAAAGATTGGCTGACTTACCCAAAGACACAGAAAATAATTACAATTTTTGAATTAGAAGTCAGATCTCTAGACTTTTAATCCAAAGTACTTCTTCCAAATATAATAAGCACAGGAGAGTTAAAGGCAATTCTATGAATCTAGTCCTCTGTCCTCCCTCTCCTGACCTCTTACACTCTGTAGGAGGCTATCAGATGTGGCCTGTCCACAGCAGAGGATATGTTTCTATCTTGAGAAAAGTTTTCTTGATGTGAGGAGAGCTGGAGTTCACCAAGCCCAGCCTCAACAAGTGGAAAACCCAGAATCAAAAGTTAAGAATGTGGAATGCCAATTCTACACTGCCTCAAGCCGAATTGCAATGTGGGTCATGCAGCAGGATTTCAAAGTTTAGTGGAGGTTCGATTAGAAAAAGAGCAGATTTGGAACAAATGAGGGGGTAACAAAGAAACTGCAATAAGACCCCTAAAGCCCATGTCTGAATGTGTTAGACTGGTTTAAAGAACCAACGAAACAGGCAAACACACACAGTGATGCTTGTTTTAGTGGGAATTGTTTTAAGCAGGCTGTTTCCTCTTAAACTAAGGAAATTGCTTGTTAATGAGAAAACTGAGGTTCTAAAATAGGGGAACTGGGGGGCACCTTCAAGATGACAAAGGAGTAAGACATGGAGATCACCTTCCTCCCCACAAATACATTTACATGTGGAACAACTCCTACAGAACACCTACAGAATGCTGGCAGAAGACCTCAGACTTCCCAAAAGGCAAGAAACTCTCCACGTACCTGGGTAGGGTAAAAAAAAAAAAGGAAAAACAGAGAAGAATAGGGACGTGACCTGCACCTCTGGGAGGGAGCTGTGAAGGAGGAAATGTTTCCACACACTAGGAAACCCCTTCACTGGTGGAGACGGGGGGAGTGGGGGTGTGGGGGAAGCTTCAGAGCCTCATTGGAGACCGCAGCAACAGAGGTGCAGATGGCAAAGCAGAGATTCCTGCACAGAGGATCGGTGTCGACCAGCACTCACCAGCCTGAGAGGCTTGTCTGCTCACCTGCTAGGGCAGGTGGGGGCTGGGAGCTCAGGCTTCGGTTTCGGGGGTCAGACCCCAGGGAGAGGACTAGAGTTGGCTGCGTGAACACAGCCTGAAGGGGGCTAGTGCACCAAAACTATTTGGGAGGGAGTCCGGGAAAAAGTCTGGAACTGCCTAAGAGGCAAGAGACAATTGTTTCGGGGTGCTTGAGGAGAGGGGATTCATAGAACCACCTAAATGAACTCCAGAGAGGGGCATGAGCCGCGGCTATCAGCGCAGACACCAGAGACGGGCAAGAGACACTAAGGTTGCTGCTGCAGCCACAAAGAACCCTGTGTGAAAGCACAGGTCACTATCCACACACACACACACACACACACACACACACACACACACACACACACCCCAGGAGCCTATGCAGCCAGACGCTGCCAGGGTCCCGTGATCCGGGGACAACTTCCCTGGGAGAACACACAGCGCACCTCAGGCTGGTGTAACGTCACACCAGCCTCTGCCACTGCAGGCTTGCCCTGTATTCCGTACCCCTACCTCCCCTGGCCTGAGGGAGCCAGAGCCCCCTAATCAGCTGCTCCGTTAAAACATCCTGTCTGGGTTGGAAACAGAGGCCCTCAGGTGACCTACATGCAGAGGTGGGGCCAAATCCAAAGCTAAACCCCAGGAGCTGTGTGAACAAAGAAGAGAAATGGAAATTTCTCACAGCAGCCTTGGAAGCAGCGGATTAAATCTTCACAATCAACTTGAAGTACCCTGCATCTCTGGAATACCTGAATAGACAACGAATTATCCCAAAATTGAGACAGTGGACTTTGGGAGCAACTGTAGACTTGGAGTTTGCTTTCTACATCTAAATTGTTTCTGGTTTTATGCTTATCTTAGTTTAGTATTTAGAGCTAATTATCACTGGTAGATTTGATTATTGACTCAGTTGCTCTCTTCATATATATATATATATATATATATATAAAATTTTTCTCTTTTTGTGAGTGTGTATGTGTATACTTCTTTTGTTTTAGTATATTTTTTAGCACTTGTTATCACTGGTGGATTGTTTTTTTGGTTTGGTTGCTGTCTTCTTTCTTTCACTCTATCTTTTTCTTATTACTTTTATATTTTTAATTTTTGTTTCTATTTTAATAACTTTATATTATTTTCTTCCTTCCTTCCTTCCTTCCTTTCTTTCTTTCTTTCTTTCTTTCTTTCTTCCTTCCTTCCTTCCTTCCTTTCTTTCTTTATTTCTTTCTTTCTTTATTTCTTTCTTTATTTCTTTCTTTCTTTCTTTCTTCTTTTCCTCCCTTTTATTCTGAGCCATGTGGCTGACAGGGTCATGGTGCTCTGGTCAGGTGTTGCACCTGAGCCTATGAAGTGGGAGAACAGAGTTCAGGATATTGGTCCACCAGAGACCTCCCGGCCCCACATAATATCAAATGGCAAAAGCTCTCCCAGAGATCTCCATCTCAATGCTAAGACCTAACTCCACTCAACAACCAGCAAGCTACAGTGCTGGACACCGTATGCCAAACAATTAGGAAGACAGGACCACAACCCCAGCCATTAGCAGATAGGCTGCCTAAAATTATAGTAAGCTCACAGACACCCCAAAACACACCACTGGACATGGTCCTGCCCACCAGAAAGACAAGATCCAGCCTGATCCAACAGAACACAGGCACAAGTCCCCTCCACTGGGAAGCTTACACAACCCACTGAGCCAACATTTTGTGTCTGCCGGGAGCGGACACAGAAAACAACGGGAACTATGACCCTGCAGACCGCAAAAAGGAGACCACAAACACAGTAAGTTAAGCAAAATGAGAAGTCAGAGAAATACACAGCAGATGAAAGAACAAGGTAAACACTCACCAGACCAAAAAAATGAAGAGGAAATAGGGAATCTACCTGAAAAAGAATTTAAAGTAATGATAGTAAAGATGATCCAAAATCTTGGAAACAGAATGGAGAAAATACAAGAAACATTTAACGAGGACCTAGAAGAACAGAAGAGCAAACAAACAATGACGAACAACACAATAAATGAAATTAAAACTACTCCAGAAGGAACCAATAGCAGAATAACTTAGGCAGAAGAATGAATAAGTAACCTGGAAGATAAAATAGTGGAAATAACCAATGAAGAGCAGAATAAAGAAAAATTAATAAAAAGAATTGAGGACAATCTCAGAGACCTCTGGGACAACATTAAACACACCAATATTTGAATTACAGAGGTACCAGAAGAAGAAGAAAAAAAAATAGGGACTGAGAAAATATTTGAAAAGATTATAGTTGAAAACTTTCCTAATACGAGTAAGGCAATGGTCAGTCAAGTCCAGGAAGCACAGGGAATCCCATACAGGGTAAACCCAATAAGAAACATCCCAAGACACATATTAATCAAACTATCAAAAATTAAATGCAAAGAAAAAATATTAAAAGCAGCAAGGGAAAAGCAACAATTAACATACAAGGGAATCCCCATAAGCTTAACAGCTGATGTTTCAGCAGAAACGCTGCAAGCTATAAGGTAGTGGCAGGACATATTTAAAGTGATGAAACAGAAAAACCTAAAACCAAGGTTACTCTACACAGCTAGGATCTCATTCAGATTTGTCAGAGAAATTAAAACCTTTACAGACAAGCAAAAGCTAAAAGAATTCATCACCACCAAACCAGCTCTAAAACAAATGCTAAAGGAACTTCTCTAGGCTGGAAACACAAGAGAAGGAAAAGACCTACAATAACAAACCCAAGACAATTAAGAAAATGGTAATAGGAACATGCACAACGATAGCTACCCTGATTGTAAATGGATTAAATGCTCCAACAAAAAGAGATAGATTGGCTGAATGGATACAAAAACAAAACCCATTAATATGCTGTCTACAAGAGACCCACTTCCGATCAAGGGACACATACAGACTGAAAGGGAAGGGATGGAAAAAGATATTCCATGCAAATAGAAATCAAAAGAAAGCTGGAGTAGCAATTCTGGTATCAGACAAAATAGACTTTAAAATAAAGACTATTACATGAGACAAAGAAGGACACTACATAATGATTAAGGTATCAATCCAAGAAGAAGATATAACAATATTAAGTATTTATGCACCCAACATAGAAGCACCTCAATACATAAGGCAAATGCTAATAATCCTAAAAGGGGAAATCAATGGTAACACAATCATAGTAGGGAATTTTAACACCCCACTTTCAGCAATGGACAGATCAAACAAAATAAAAATAAATAATGGAAAACAAGCTTTAAATGATACATTAAGAAGATGTACTTAATTTATATTTATAGGACATGCCATCCAAAAAATACAGATTACACTTTCTTCTGAAGGGCTCATGGAAGATTGTCCAGGGTAGATCAAGCTTTGGTAAACTTAAGAAAACTAAAATCGTATCAAGTATATTTTCTGATCACAATGCTATGAGACTAGATCTCAATTACAGAAAAAAATCTGTAAAAATTGCAAATACATGGAGGCTAAACAATACACTACTAAATAAACAAGGGATAATTGATGAAATCAAAGAGGGAATCAAAATATACCTAGAAACAAATGACAATGAAAACAGGACAACCCAAAACCTATGGGATGCAGCAAAAGCAGTTTTAAGAGGGAAGTTTATAGCATAGAATCCTACCTAAAGAAGCGAGAAACATCGCAAATAAACAACCTAACTTTACACCTAAAGCAATTAGAAAAAGACAAAACAAAAAAAAAAAAAAAAAAAAAAAAAAAAGCAGAAGGAAAGAAACCATAAAGATCAGATCAGAAATAAATGAAAAGGAAATGAAGGACAGCATAGCAAAGATCAATAAAACTAAAAGCTGGCTCTTTGAGAAGATTAAGAAAAAAAAGATAAACCACCTGCCAGACTCATCACAAAAGAAAAGGGAGAAGACACAAATCAATAAAATTGGAAATGAAAAAGGAAAAGTAACAACTGACACTGCAGAAATACAAAGGATCATGAGAGATTACTACAAGCAACTATATGCCAATAAAATGCACAACCTGGAGGAAATGAACAAATTCTTAGAAAAGCACAACCTTCCTAGACTGAGCCAGGAAAAAATAGAAAATATAAATAGACCAATCACAAGCACTGAAAATGAAACTGTGATTTAAAAGTTTTCAACAAACAAAAGCCCAGGACAAGAGGGCTTCACAGGCGAATTCTATCAAACTTTTAGAGAAAAGCTAACATGTATCCTTCTCAAAATCTTCCAAAATATAGCAGAGAGAGGAACACTGCCAAACTCATTCTATGAGGCCACCACCACCCTGTTACCAAACCAGACAAAAATGTCACCAAGAAAGAAAACAACAGATCATTATCACTGATGAACATGGATGCAAAAATCCTCAACAAAATACCAACAAACAGAATCCAACAGCACATTAAAAGGATCATATACCATGATCAAGTGGGGTTTATCCCAGGAATGCAAGGACTCTTCAATATCGCACATCAATCAATGTGATAAACCACATTAACCAACTGAAGGAGAAAAAACCTATGATATTCTCAATAGATGCAGAAAAAGTTTTTGACAAACTTCAACACCGTTTATGATAAAAAACACTCCAGAAAGTAGACATAGAGAGAGCTTACCTCAACATAATAAAGGCTATAAGTGACAAACCCACAGCCAATATCATTCTTAATTGTGAAAACTTGAAACCATTGCCTCTAAGATCAGGAACAACACAAAGTTGCCCACTCTCACCACTATTATTCAACATAGTTTTGGAAGTTTTAGCCACAGAAATCAAGGATGAAAAAGAAATAAAAGGAAGCCAAATCAGAAAAGAAGAAGTAAAACTGTCACTGTTTGCAGATGACATGATACTATATATAGAGAATCCTAAAGATGCTATCAGAAAAATACTAGAGCTAATCAATGAATTTGCTAAAGTAGAAGGACACAAAATTAATGCACAGAAATCTCTTGCATTCCTATACACAAATGATGAAAAGCCTGAAAGAGAAACTAAGGAAACACTCCCATTTACCATTGCAAAAAAAAGAATAAAATACCTAGGAATAAACCTACCTAAGGAGATAAAAAAACCTCTATGCAGAAAACTATAAGACACTGATGAAAGGAATTAAGGATGATACAAAAGTTTGAGCTATATACCATGTTCTTGGATTGGCAGATATCAGCATTGTGAAAAATGACTATAATGTCCAAAGCAATCTACAGATTCAATGTAATCCCTATCAAAATACCAAGGGCATTTTTCACTGAACTAGAACAAAATGTTTCACAATTTGTATGGAAACACAGTCAAAGCAATCTTGAGAAAGGAAAATGGAGCTGCAGGAATCAGGTTCCCTGAATTCAGATTATACTACAAAGCTACAGTAATCAAGATAGTATGGTACTGGCACAAAAACAGAAATATAGACCAATGGAACAGGATAGAAAGCCCAGAGATAAACCCACACACCTATGGTCACCTTATCTTTGACAAAAGGGGCAAGAATATGCAATGGAGAAAAGACAGCCTCTTCAATAAGTGGTGCTGGGAAAACTGGACAGCTACATGTAAAAGAATGAAATTACAATACTCCTTAACACCATACAAAAAAATAAACTCAAAATGGATTAGAGACCTAAATGTAAGGCCACAAACTATAAAACTCTTAGAGGAAAACATAGGCAGATCACTCTATGACATAAACCACAGCAAGATCCTTTTGGCACACCTCCTAGAGAAATGGAAATAAAAACAAAAATTAAAAATTGGGATCTAATGAAACTTAAAAGCTTTTGCACAGCAAAGGAAAACAAAAATGTGACAAAAAGACAGCCCTCAGAATGGGAGAAAATATTTGCAAATGAAGCAAATGATAAAGGATTAATCTCAAAAATATACAAGCAGCTCATGCAGCTCAATATCAAAAAAAAACAAACCATTCCAAAAATGGGAAGAAGACCTAAATAGCCATATCTCTGAAAAAGATATACAGATTGCCAACAAATATATGAAAGGATGCTCAACATCACTAATTATTAGAGAAATGCAAATCAAAACTTCAGTGAGGTGTCACCTCACAGAGGTCAGAATGGATATCATCAACAAATCTACAAAAATAAATGTTGGAGAGGCTGTGGAGAAAGGGAACCCATTTGCACTGTTGGTGGAATGTAATTGATACAGCCACTATGGAAAACAGTATGGAGGTTCATTAACAAACTAAAAATAGAACCACCATATGACCCAGCAATTCCATGACTGGGCATATACCCTGAGAAATCATAATTCCTAAAGTGCCATGTACCACAATATTCATTGCAGCTCTATTTACAATAGCCAGGACATGGAAGCAACCTAAGTCCATTGACAGATGAATGGATAAAGAAGATGGGCACATATATACAATGGAATATTACTCAGCCATAAAAAGAAATGAAATTGAGTTATTTGTAGTGAGGTGGATGAACCTAGAGTCTGTCATACAGAGTGAAGTAAGCCAGAAAGAGAAAAAAAAAAAAATACCATATGCTAACACATATATATGGAATCTAAAAGAAGAAAAATGGTTCTGAAGAACCTAGGGTCAGAATAGGAATAAAGACGGAGGCATAGAGAATGAACTTGAGGACATGGGGAGTGGGAAGGGTAAGCTGAGATGAAGTGAGAGAGTGGCATGGACATATATACACTACCAAATGTAAAATAGATACCTAGTGGGAAGCAACCCCATGACACCAGTAGATCAGTTCAGTGCTATGTGACCACCTAGAGGGGTGAGAAAGGGGGAGTGGGAGGGAAACCCAAGAGGAGGAGATATGGGGATATATGTATATGCATAGCTGATTCACCTTTGTTATAAAGCAGAAAGTAACACCCCATTGTAAAGCAAGTATCCTCCAATAAAGATGTTAAAAAAAAAAAAAAAAAACTAAAAATAGAACTACCATATGACCGAGCAATCCCACTGCTGGACATATACCCTGAGAAAGCCATAATTCCAAAAAGTCATGTACCACAATGTTCATTGCAGCTCTATTTACAATAGCCAGGACATGGAAGCAACATAAGTGTTCATTAACAGATTAATGGATAGAGAAGATATGGCATATATACAATGGACTATTAGCCATAAACAAGAAACAAAATTGAGTTATTTGTAGTGAGGTGGATGCACATAGAGTCTGTCATACAGAGTGAAGTAAGTCAGAAAGAGATAAAAAATAGCATATTCTAACACATATATATGGAATCTGAAACAAAAAAAAAGGTTCTGAAGAACCTAGGGGCAGGACAGGAATAAAGATGGAGACATAGAGAATGGACTTGAGGACACAGGGAGGGGGAAGGGTAAGGTGGGACAAAGTGAGAGAGTGGCATGGAAATATATATACTACCAAATGTAAAATAGACAGCTAGTGGGAAGCAGCCTCATAGCACAGGGAGATCAGCTAGGTTCCTTGTGACCACCTAGAGGTTTTGGAATAGGGAGGGGCGAGGGAGACACAAGAGAGAGAAGATATGGGGATATATGTATATGTATGGCTGATTCACTTGTTATACAGCACAAATTAGCACACCATTGTAAAACAATTGTACTCCAATAAAGTTGTTAAAAAATAAAAATAAATTAAAAAAATAAAATATGGAAACTATATGCAAAATGAATTGTTTAGGGGCATAAGATACTGTGAAGGTCAAATGTAGATAGAATGAGAAGTGTCATAGAGGGAAACTCCCAATGATCAAAATATTTCATAGTTATTATGGAAATGGGGAATAAAAGGAATTAGAAAGGAGCTAGTGAAGATCTTTGTCCAAAACAGAGTCATTTCAATGATTACTCAGGTCCTCATATATGTGTCCAAGATAAACATTTTATGATCTCCATTTCTTGGAATATTAAAAATTATTTTCATGGGTAGCAAAGCATCATCCCTCTTTTAAAATAAAAAATACAAAATAGTGTTTAAACAAAACTCTGTAAACTGACATGGATACATTTTTTCAATGACTGATTTAAATTAGTGTCTTCCTGCTAGAGCAAAAAATAAAAATAAATATCATGAAACTAAGGGTTTCCAATTTCACAACTTCCAACCCACACTTTGCCTTACCACCCTGGTTTCCTTTGGAGAATTTGTCTCAGACAGATGGTAGTGAGTTAACAAGTCTAGACTGTGGGAGTATATTCTGCATTTGGCATCTATGTGGTTATATAGAATAATTTTTCACTGAAATGGCATGTATCATTGGGACAAGCTCCAGGACTTTACGACTTCTCTTTCCTCGGTTGAATACAGCAATGTGTACAATTTACTCTGACCACTGCAAAATTCCACCACAGCTGGAATGGAGAGCAACAGCTGCTTGCCAGGACACAGCAACAGGGCACAACCATATAGAATTGTAAATGAAGAGTCAGCCTTCGATAGACACTGCAGGGGGAATTTAAAGCAAGAGGAAGCAATTAGTTGAACTGGAACAGAGCCAGGCAAGTAGGACAAGATTTTCCCCAACTTTGGGAAGAAGGCAATGTGTGATACGTGAGCATGCTGTCGGTCTAGGCTCACAGGCCTAGGCATTAGGAGCAGGGATGAACTGATCATTGGGATCCTCTTTTGGACTAGGAAGGTGGATTGAGTTCCTGATTCAACCAGAATAACTTCATTTTTAAGCCTCTTATCTAAGTACACACCCAACCCCAACGTTGTTTAGCTTATGAGATCTGATAAGATTACAGTTTGAGAGAGGAGGTCTGTAACACTCTCTGATAGTGCTTGATTTGGCTTTTAATAGAAATAAACGGAATGTAGAGAGCTTGTGCATTGGAAGACACAAGATTGGCTAGCTTTTTTTTTTTTAACATCTTTATTGTAGTGTAATTGCTTTACAATTGTGTGTTAGTTTCTGCTTTATAACAAAGTGAATCAGCTATACATATACATATATCCCCAAATCTCCTCCCTCTTGCATCTCCCTCCCACCCTCCCTATCCCAACCTTCTAGGTGGTCACAAAGCACGGAGGTGATCTCCCTGTGCTGTGCGACTGCTTCCCACCAGCTATCTATTTTACATTTGGAAGTATATATAAGTCCATGCCATTCTCTCACTTCGTCCCAGCTTACCCTTCGCCCTCCCCGTGTCCTCGGCTAGCTTTATGGCAGAAGCTTCAGAGCTTCCCTGTGGCAGCTGGAGTGGAGACCTATAAGCTGATCTGGAGTCTTTTCTTTCTAATGGGAGCCACCACATTGTGTTCCTTTAATTACATCATGTCATGTAGTGTCCCGTGTGAAATGACACAGAGGAACACGTGGTGACCTGGGATAACTGTGATGAATTGCATCCCGAACAGAGGCTGGCTTTATTTATTATTTTTTTTGTGGTACGCAGGCCTCTCACTGTTGTGTCCTATCCCGTTACAGAGAACAGGCTCCAGACGTGCAGGCTCAGCAGCCATGGCTCACGGGCCCAGCCGCTCCGCGGTATGTGGGATCTTCCCGGTCCGGGGCACGAACCCGTGTCCCCTGCATCGGCAGGCGGACTCTCAACCACTGCACCACCAGGGACGCCCCCAGAGGTTGGCTTTGAAAGGCATCTGATGTGACAAAAAAGGTTGTTCCTATGTTTGTGGGAGTCATGTGTGGTTTACCATTACACATCACAAAATATTTAAGGATAAGATTATGTGTGAGCCAACAGAGCTTTTTGCCAACTAGTATTTTTATTAGTGAGGTGCAATAATTTTACACCAAAAATAATTTAAAAATGTAATTATTAAGTAAATAAAACAGCTTTCTGTCAAAGGAATTAATTTCCCATAATCGGATTAATTTCCCATAATCTATCATCTAGATAGAACTAACATCAGAGAGGGTTTCAATCTAACAGTTGTTTGTTTCCTGAACTTGAGATTAAAAGGAGCATAGGAGAAAGTAACAATTGTCTAGTTAGCCATCAAGTAGGATTATTTACAGTAGTTTCTCTGAAATTGTAATAAAAGATAAAAACAAACATCTAGAACCACACTGTACAATATGGTAGTCACTAGTTACATGAGAATATTCAAATGCAAATCAAATAATAAATTAAAGGGTCAGTTTCCTTAGTTGTAGTAGCCACATTTTAAGTGTTCAATAGTCATATGTGACGAGTGGCTGCTTTATTAGACAGCTCAGATACAGAATATTTCCATCATGCAGAAAGTTCTAAATGGACATCCCTGGATGAAAAGAGAGAAAAAAATAAATTATCTCTATGTTTCTGATTTCCTCACATATGTTGACAAGTAGACTAAATATCTGGTGATTAAATGCATTTATTTTCACTTTTTATGCAGATCTTTTCATGACATAGACAAAGTTTCATTTTATTGTGTGGGATTAGATGTTTATTTTCTCTTTGCTTGCCATGATTTGTAAATGATGTTTTCCCACTAAAATGCCCAGAATACAGGTTCCTTTGGAATGCAAATGAGCATCATTTTTAGTAAAACCAGGTTTGGAGTTTAGTTGTTGATGTTTTCAGCAGAATGGAAACGCACACACAGAAAACCACTTTACTGTTCCCTATAAAGAGGCCAGAGTACTGACTTTTTACTTGGGAATGATATACTCTTATAATTTCTAAGTCATGTCATTCACAAGTCTTTTTTTTTTAATTTTATTTTATTTATTTTTATACAGCAGGTTCTTATTAGTCATCAATTTTATACACATGAGTGTATACATGTAAATCCCAGTCACCCAATTCATCATACCACCACCCCCATCTCCCCGCGGCTTTCCCCCCTTGGTGACCATACGTTTGTGCTCTATATCTGTGTCTCTATTTCTGCCCTGCAAACAGGTTCATATGTACCATTTTTCTAGGTATGGTTAATATACATTTTATATATTTCTAGGTATATATTTCTAGGTATGGTTAAATATATATTTTCTAGGCATATATGTGTTAATATATGATATTTGTATTTCTCTTTCTGACTTATTTCACACTGTATGACAGTCTCTAGATCCATCCACATCTCAACAAATGACCCAATTTTGTTCCTTTTTATGGCTGCGTAATATTCCATTATAAATATGTACCACATCTTCTCTATCCATTCGTCTGTCAATGGACATTTAGGTTGCTTCCATGACCTGGCTATTGTAAATAGTGCTGCAATGAACATTGGGGTTCATGTGCCTTTTTGAATTATGGTTTTCTCTGGGTATATGCCCAGTACTGGGATTGCTGGGTCATATGGTAATTCTATTTTTAGTTTTCTAGGGAACCTCCATACTGTTCTCCACAGTGGCTGCAACAATTTACATTCCCAACAGTGCAAGAGGCTTCCCTTTTCTCCACACCCTCTCCAGCATTTGTTGTTTGTAGATATTCTGATGATGACCATTTTAACTGGTGTGAGGTGATATCACATTGAAGTTTTGATTTGCATTTCTCTAATAATTAAGGATATTGAGAAGCTTTTCATGTGCCTCTTGGCCATCTGTATATCTTCTTTGGAGAAATGTCTATTTAGGTCTTCTGCCCATTTTTAGATTGGGTGGTTTAATTTTTTTTAATATTGAGCTACATGAGCTGTTTATATATTTTGGAGATTAATCCTTTGTCCATTGATTCGTTTGTAAATATTTTCTCCAATTCTGAGGGCTGTCTTTTCATCTTGTTTATGGTTTCCTTTGCTGTGAAAAAGCTTTGAAGTTTCATTAGATCCCATTTGTTTATTTTTGTTTTTATTTCCATTTCTCTAGGAGGTGGATCAAAAAAGATCTTGTGGTGATTTATGTCAAAGAGTGTTCTTCCTATGTTTTCCTCTAAGAGTTTTATAGTTTCCAATCTTATATTTAGGTCTCTAATTCATCTTGAGTTTATTTTTGTGTATGGTGTTAGGGAGTGTCCTAATTTCATTCTTTTACATGTAGCTGTCCAGTTTTCCCAGCACCACTTATTGAAGAGACTGTCTTTTCTCCATTGTATATCCTTGCCTCCTTCATCATAAAATAGTTGACCATAGTTCCTTGGGTTTATCTCTGGGCTTTCTATCTTGTTGCATTGATCTATGTTTCTGTTTTTGTGCCAGTATCATGATTATCTGATTACTGTAGCTTTGTAGTATAGTCTGAAGTCAGGGAGTCTGATTTATATAGCTCCATTTTTTTCCCTGAAGACTTCTTTGGCTATTCGGAGTCTTTTGTGTGTCTATACAAATTTTAAGATTCTTTGTTCTACTTCTGGAAAAAATGTCATTGGTAATTTGATAGGGCTTGCATTGAATCTGTAGATTGCTTTGGGCATTATAGTCATTTTTCACAATGTTGATTCTGCCAATCCAAGAACATGGTATATCTCTCCATCTGTTGGTATCATATTTAATTTCTTTCATCAGTGTCATATAGTTTTCTGCATACAGGTCTTTTATCTCCCTAGGTATGTTTATAAATAGGTATTTTATTCTTTTTGTTGCAATGGTAAATGGGAGTGTTTCCTTAATTTCTCTTTCAGCTTTTTCATCATTAATGTATAGGAATGCAAGTGATTTCTGTGCATTAATTTTGTATCCTGCAACATTACCAAATTCATTGATTAGCTCCAGTAGTTTTCTGGTGGCATCTTTAGGATTCTCTATGTATAGTAACATGTCATCTGCAAACAGTGACAGTTTTACTTCTTCTTTTCCAATTTGTATTCCTTTTATTTCTTTTTCTTCTGTGGGCCATAGCTAGAACTTCCAAAACTATGTTGAATAATAGTCATGAGAGTGGACATCCTTGTATTGTTCCTGATCTTAGGGGAAATGCTTTCAGTTTTTTCACCATTGAGAATGATGTTTGCTGTGGGTTTTTTCATATATGGCCTTCATTATGTTGAGGTAGGTTCCCTTATGCCCACTTTCTGGAGAGTTTCTATCATAAATGGGTGTTGAAGGTTTTCAAAAGCCTTTTCTGCATCTATTGAGATGATCATATTGTTTTTATTCTTCAATTTGTCATAATAGTATATCACATTGATTGATTTGCATATATTGAAGAATCCTTGCATCCCTGGGATAAATCCCACTTGATCATGGTGTATGATCCTTTTAATGTGTTGTTGGATTCTGTTTGCTAGTATTTTGTTGAGGATTTTGCATCTAAATACAGCAGTGATATTGGTTTGTAATTTTCTTTTTTTGTAGTATCTTTGTCTGGTTTTGGTGTCAGGGTGATGGTGGCCTCATAGAATGAGTTTGAGAGTGTTCCTTCCTCCAAAAATTTTTGAAAGTGTTTGAGAAGGATGGGTGTTAGCTCTTCTCTAAATGTTTGATAGAATTCACCTGTGAAGCCATCTGGTCCTGGACTTTTGTTTGTTGGAAGATTTTTAATCACAGTTTCAATTTAATTACCTGTGATTTGTCTGTTCATATTTTCTAGTTCTTCCTGGTTCAGTCTTGGAAGGTTATACCTTTCTAAGAATTTGTCCATTTCTTCCAGCTTGTCCATTTTATTGTCATGGAGTTGCTTTCAGTAGTCTCTTAGGATGCTTTGTATTTCTGAGGTGTCTGTTGTAAATTCTCCTTTTTCATTTCTAATTTTATTGATTTGTGTCCTCTCCTTCTTTTTCTTGATGAGTCTGGCTACTGGTTTATCACTTTTGTTTATCTTCTCAAAGAACCTGCTTTTAGCTTTATTGATCTTTGCTATTGTTTTCTTTGTTTCTATTTCATTTATCTCCGGTCTGATCTTTATGATTTCTTTCCTTCTGCTAACTTTGGGTTTTGTTTGTTCTTCTTTCTCTAGTTCCTTTAGATGTAAGGTTAGATTTTTTTTTTTTTTTTGAGATATTTCTTGTTTCTTGAGGTAGGCTTGTAGAGCTATAAACTTCCCTCTTAGAACTGCTTTTGCTGCATCCCATAGGTTTTGGATCATCGTGTTTTCATTGTCATTCATCTCTAGGTATTTCTTGATTTCCTCTTTGATCTCTTCAGTGATCTCTTGGTTATTTAGTAACGTATTGTTTAACCTCCATGTGGTTGTGTTTTTTACGTTTTTTTCCCTGTATTTCATTTCTGATCTCATAGTGTTGTGGTCAGAAAAGATGCTTGATATATCAATTCTTTTAAATTTACTGAGGCTTGATTTGTGACCCAAGCTGTGATATATCCTGGAGAATGTTTCATGCACACTTGAGAAGAAACTGTAATCTGCTGTTTTTGGATGGATTGTCCTATAAATATCAGTTAAATCTATCTGGTCTATTGTGTCATTTAAAGCTTGTGTGTCCTTATTAATTTTCTGTTTGTGTGATCTGTCCATTGGTGTAAGTGAGGTGTTAAAGTCTCCCACTGTTATTGTGTTACTGTCGATTTCCACTTTTATAGCTGTTAGCATTTGCCTTATGTATTGAGGTACTCCTTGTTGGGTGCATATATATTTATAGTTGATATATATTCTTGGATTTATCCCTTGATCATTATGTAGTCTCTTGTAACTTTCTTTATTTTAAAGTCTATTTTATCGGATATGAGTATTGCTACTCCAGCTTTCTTTTGATTTCCATTTGCATGGAATATCATTTTCCATCCCATCACTTTCAGTCTATATGTGTCCCTAGGTCTGTAGTGGGTCTCTTGTAGACGGCATATATATGGGTCTTCTTTTTGTGTCCATTCAGCAAGCCTGTGTCTTTTGGTCAGAGCTTTTAATCCATTCACGTTTAAGGTAATTATCAATAGGTATGTTCCTATGACCATTTTCTTAATTGTTTTGGGTTTGTTTTTGTAGGTCCTTTCCTTGTTTTGTCTTTTCCACTTAGAGAAGTTCCTTTAGCATTTTTTTGTAGATCTGGTTTCATGGTTCTGAATTCTCTTAGCTTTTGTTTGTCTGTAAAGCTTTTATTTCTCCATCGAATCTGAATGAGATCCTTACTGGGTAGAAAAATCTTGGTTGTAGGTCCTTCCCTTTCATCACTTTAAGTATATCATGCCATTCCCTTCT
This sequence comes from Phocoena sinus, assembly GCF_008692025.1. Lineage (NCBI taxonomy): Eukaryota > Metazoa > Chordata > Mammalia > Artiodactyla > Phocoenidae > Phocoena > Phocoena sinus. The sequence goes on along the minus strand of NC_045776.1, from coordinate 35,735,298 downwards.
GGCTTATAGAGTTTCTGTTGAGAAATCAGCTGTTAACCTTATGGGAGCTCCCTTGTATGTTATTTAACATTTTCCCATTGCTACTTTCAATAATTTTTCTTTGTCTTTAATTTTTTGCTAATTTGATAACTATGTGTCTCTGTGTGTTTCTCCTTGGGTTTAACCTGTATGGGACTTGCTGCACTTCCTGGATTTGGGTGGCTATTTCCTTTCACATGTTATGGAAGTTTTCAACTATAATCTCTTCAAATATTTTCTTGGGTCCTTTCTCTCTCTCTTCTCCTTCTGGAACCCCTATAATGGGAATGTTGTTGCATTTAATCTTGTCCCAGAGGTCTCTTAGGCTGTTTTCATTTATTTTCATTATTATTTTCCTTATTCTGTTCCACGGCAGTGAATTCCACCATTCTGTCTTCCAGATCACTTATCTGTTCTTCTGCCTCAGTTATTCTGCTATTGATTCTTTCTAGGGTAGTTTTCATTTCAGTTATTGTATTGTTCATCTCTGTTTGTTCTTTAATTCTTCTAAGTCTTTGTTAAACATTTTTTGCATCTTCTCAATCTTTGCCTCCATTCTTTTTCTGAGGTCCTGGATCATCTTCACTATCATTATTCTGAATTCATTTTCTGGAAGGTTGCCTATCTCCACTTCATTTAGTGTTTTTCTGGGGTTTTATCTTGTTTTTTCATATGGTACATAGCCCTTTTCCTTTTCATCTTGTCTATCTTTCTGTGAATGTGGTTTCTGTTCCACAGGCTGCAGGATTGTAGTTCCTCTTCCTTCTGCTGTCTGCCTTCTAGTGGATGAGATTATCTAAGAAGCTTGTGCAAGTTTCCTGATGGGATGGACTGTTGGTGGGTAGAGCTGTCTGTTGCTCTGGTGGGCAAAGTTCAGTAAATCTTTAACCCACTTCTGCTGATGGGTGGGGCTGGGTTCTCTCCCTGTTGTTTTTTGGCCTGAGGCAACCCAACACTGGAGCCTACCCTGGCTCTTTGGTGGGGCTAGTGGCAGGCTCTGGGAGGGCTCATGCCAAGGAGTACATCGCAGAACTTCTGCTGCCAGTGTCCTTGTCCTCAAGGTGACACGCAGCCACCCCCCGCCTCTGCAGGAGACCTTCCAACACTAGCAGGTAGGTCTGATTCAGTCTCCTATGGGGTCACTGCTCCTTCCCCTGGGTCCTGATGTGCACACTACTTTGTGTGTGCCTTCCAAGAGTGGACTCTCTGTTTCCTCCAGTCCTGTCCAAGTCCTGCAGTCAAATCCCACTAGCCTTCAATGTTTGATTCTCTAGGAATTCTTCCCCCTGTTGCCAGACCCCCAGGTTGGGAAGCCTGATGTGGGGCTCAGAACCTTCACTCCAGTGGGTGGACTTTTGTGGTATAAGTGTTCTCCAGTCTGTGAGTCACCCATCCAGCAGTTATGGGATTTGATTTTACTGTGATTGTGCATTTCCTACCCTCTCATTGGGGCTTCTCCTTTGTCTTTGGATGTAGGGTATACTTTTTGGTGAGTTCCAGTGTATTCCTGTCAATGATTGTCCAGCAGCTAGTTGTGATTCTGGTGTTCTCACAATAGGGAGTGAGAGCACATCCTTCTACTCTGTCATCTTGGTTCTTTATGTTTTGACTGCATCTCTCACTGTAAAGTAGGTGAGTAAGGTCTTTGCCTCTTTCATGCAGTGTTTTATTTCCAGAAGAGCAGGATCAGGCAGGAAGTCCCAACCCTCATACCTGTGGCATGGTTACAGTTCTCTGTGCATAAGGATCTGTTCCTTTCTTTTCTTAGAGGCTATACACAGGCTCCTGAGGTGTCAATCTCACGTCTCCCGAGGTACAAGGCCAGAGCAACTCAAAACACGCCGTTTCTTTGTCACAGGGGCCAGCTGTCCTTCCTGGCAGCAGCCAGGGTCCAGAAATCTTCCCAGGAGACCTTCACTACCAGTACCTGGTATCTCTCCAGTGAAGCACAGCTTCAGAGTACTGCTCTCTCTTTCTGACCCAGCCCAAGTGCCATCACGCTATGGTGGAGCAGATGGCTTCTTTACCAAGTCCCTCAATCAGGAAATGCTTTCTTCTTGTGAACACCACAGGAGATGCTCCCGGGGCCTGGTCTGAGTAGGTGAAATATGGGGTTTCCCACAAAGGGAAGCAAGGCACACTGGAGACTTCAGGGTGCACTTTGTAGTGATGAATGTGAGAGGACAGGAGAAGTAAGGCTCAGTCCAGATATTGGGGCAAGGGGAGGATGTCAGCGGATGTGGTAAACATACCAGAGTCCAGCCCATGATGCTGCCACCTACTATTCTCATTCACGAATCTTAACCCTCAAAGTACACTTTACCAATAATGTAAAAACAGCAGTCCATTTTTCTCACCCAAATATAAATAATATTTATACTTTTTAGAAAGTTATTTGTAAAATATCTCTCCACACAATAAAAAATATTTTTTTCAAATTAATGTCCAAGAAAAAAAACAATATGAAATTCCACATTATATATATATATATATATATATATATATATATATATATATATACACACACATTATCCCATAAAACCTTTGTGAAATGGTTAGAGAAAGTATTTTTCCCAGTATCGCATCTAGCAAAAAGAGTTCCCCTCTCACCTCCCATGAAGCTAAGTCAACAGTAATGGCATTACTTACTGACAGAGCCAGGACTAGAAAACAGATACTCTGACACAGATACCAGGATCCTTTCTAAGTAGACTGCTTTTCCCACCTTGAATCCAGCTTGGGGAATCTCAGGAGTGCAGAAAAAAATAGGGTTTTATGAATTGAGCAATGAGTAACTGCCAGCTGTTTTCTTCAAACTCTGTGCTCTGAATGGTTTAGGAAAACAAGGGTACTGCTTTTTTCCTGAAACTCATTATTGTCAATGATTTTATTTCATTACTAAACTGCAGCTAGCTTTTTAATATTCCAACAAGTATGGGAAACTACATTATTTTCGGTGCTTTTAATATTTTATAATTACAAGCTAGAAACAGTTGGGATGTGGTGGGTAAGGGTGAAGGATTGTACTGTAGCTGGAAAAAAATCAATACCTGCTCCCGAGATAGGGTACTTGACCAGAAAGGATATTGCAAGATACAAAAAACACAGATATGAAATACTATTTCTCTGAAGTTGTTTTTTTTTTTAATCTTCCTGCATCAGCAGCACCAAACACAGATCAGATAGACCTACAGAGGCACTGTAATTCATTGTTGATTTCTTAAGATTACATAAATTTGTATGCATTGTAAATTACATATTAGTTCCTGAGATACCTCCTCTTTCTGGTAATTAACATTCTTTTAAAAATTGAAATACGCTGTAAAAATGAACTGATGGAACATTACATGGTAGCCTATTTAATCTTCCATTCTTTGTCTAGTAAATTTGGCCAAGTTATTTAATCTCTTTGGGCTTCAGTTAACTCATTGAGGTAATATTATCTGAATATTAATCCTTAGATCCCATCTCTACAATTCTGTGACTTTATAATTTTCTAAGTTGAATATTCCTTCCCTGTCTCATCTTGTTTTTAGGAAATGTTGACACTCAATTGGGAATCTCATGCAGACTCTTATGCCTAGATTTTCACCAGCACACACTGTACAATGCTTCCTCAGCCAATTCTACTTCCCCAGCAACTTCTGCAGCCTGAGCCTGTCCAGTTCTAAAGGACAAGTCGAATGTCAAACACTGACCTCTCCCTCCTTGCTCTGCTTCTCTGAGATTATACTCTCAGATCAAAATAAATTCTGGCCTATTAACCTAAATGTCATGGAATAGTACCTTGTTAAGTATGGAAGGCAACAAAGACACTTTCCTTGACCAAATTTTAGTCGGGCTTCTCTGAGCCCTATTTTCAACTATGCCTAGACTTTGGCCATCATGGCCCTGCTGGGCCTGCCTACCTCAGTTTTAACAGGAAGCCTGCCAAGTCAGTTTAATGAGAATTCACCCCCCTACACACACTCTTGATATCTGGTCATCCTGACCTGCCTTCAGCAAAATAACGTTAAGTTTATTTCAGCAAGAATCTCCTATCCTTTGGGGATATTTCTCTTAGTAATTTTTCATCCACTGACCCAGCCCCCCATTCTGCTTATTGACCTTATATTCCACCTGTCCTTCATGTGCATAGAATTAAACCCATTTCCATACTGAGGTCTCTTTTTTTCCTGTTGAAATAGCTTCTGAATGAAATCTGTGTCTATTGCTTTAACTACAGTCTGGTTCTGGTTATATTTGACAAAGAGATATTAATTATCTGACAATCAAATTATTTTACAGATGAAGAAATCAAAACCCAGAAAACATTAATGACTGTCCAATGCTTTTAATACAATTAAAGACATACCCAAGATTAAATAAGGCCTCCTGATTACTGTCCGATGTTTCTTCTCTTAGAGTACATACCTTATCCATTTCTTAACTTCTATTCTGGATATATTCTTGATGTTCCTTATGTCTCTAATAGGTAAAAATTCCTCAAGGCATACTCTCTCCAAATATACTTACATTTTGGTTGATACATAAACTCTTTCAATAGAATAGAGTGGTGAAAACTGGTCTTTGAGAGCCCTGCCACCCTTTTTCTATGATAGTGAGAGTGTCACTTAGAATATGACCACATGATTGGCCAGGCATTAAGCACTGTCAGCTAGGTGCCTTTTATTTCTCCAATAATATTTATGTTTTTATAATGCTGAGAGCATTTGTGTTGCTTACCTAATTCTCTCACATTTTGTTTCACCACGTATATAGAGGAAGAATATTTTAGTAATCTATTTATGGTTTAGTAACAGTATTAGTCATCGGACCACAATCAATCATTTTATTGCTTGGAATGTTACATGTTAGAGCTAAAATGGACTTTGGTGAACTTGACTTCTGGCTACCTCTTTTTATATAAGTGAATCCTGAATCTTAAGTAACTCCCTTCATTCACTCTCCAGCTACCTATGTGCAGCACTCTGTTTTCCATGTGAAGGCGACCATGCAAGCAAATGATCTAGAAGGGCTGACTGGTTCAGTGGATGGATGGGTGAAGCTTATGCCTTGCATCTTTCATTTTCCCTATAGTAGAAATATTAATTTATGCTGCCTAACAGACTCCTTTAATGAAAAATCAACATATTCTGAAATGACCAGCCAGCTAGGTTTAGAGATTCAATCTGTGTAGAGTAAACAAAGGTGAATTTTCAACTTCTCTGACTGGCCTGATGTTAAAAAAAAAAAAAAATGAGTGTGCTAAATGTGGAGATAAGATGAAAAAACTGACAGGAATAACTAACAACATATATGTGATGAACATAAAGTAAAGGTCAGGGGTGAAAATCAAAATTAAATATAGGAATAATTAAAGGAAAGATAAAATATAATAAATATACCCATGACTTAGGGTTGGATTACATTGTAGACAAAGAGCAGTTTACTTTTAGTTAAGGTATTTGTCAAATGCGTTTTATTGTTTATAACTGATGATTGCCACTTCCTCCAAAATTTCTCCAATTCCATACCTTTAAGTTGAAAGCAAGGCATTAATCCAATGCCTGCTAAATGTGCCCCTATGGTCTGAAACTCTTGAGGCTGTACATTCATTACTCCACACCTGGGTGTGGAGGAAATTCTCCTGTATTTCCTAGGTCGTGTTGGTCACTGGATCCACTGTTCCCCACTGCACTCAATGCAAACCTCTAAATTTTTACCATATTATAAAATTTTCTCATAAACTCCTATATTTCTTATATACTATATTGCAATAATATTTTACATGCTTTTCTCTTTTACTATACTATAATTTATTCATGGGTAAGTCGAGATTTTATTTGTATTTTTTTATCCACATGACGTCAAGGAATAGTTCTGGTTATTTGGCCCTTCACCACCTGCAGAGTCCCCGCCACAATCTCCAGATATGATTTCTACAAATCCAACAGATCTTAATATTAGCCCATCTGAAAGAGAGAATAAGCCAGAGAGAAGATAATCATATCAAAATAATAGAACATAAGAATTCAAGTTCAATGAAACAGATGTCATGAAGGAAATATAAAAGAATTTATTTTTTTAAAAAAATCTTCAGAATATATTGAAAACCTACCTATTGGAAAACACCTGGGGGCTGAATGAATCATTAAAAAAATATCTTTTTGAGTGCATTAATTATATTAAGATACAGTTCATAAAACTACTTAGGCTAAAATAAAAAGTTTTCCTATTGTATTGAAGCCAGAGTGGTAAGGAATCAGAGAGTCTGGGAATACTATTGGAGCAAGTATTGTTTCCTGACACCTGGAGATTTGGGGATTAATAACACTTTGATAAAATTAAATTAGGCTTTATGTCCATAAGACTGGGTTGAACCTGATGTATACTCTCTGTCCTGCACAAATCCAGAATTTTGAAGGAGTTACACTTTCAGTGACACTATAAGCTAGAAAAAAATCCACATGTTAGGAAAATATGTCAGAAGTAAAGCCTACCTATTTCCATGGTGCTTCTAGATGAAAAAGTTTTAAGAATAATAAAATAATTGTTATATTAATAAAATATAACATAGAAGACTCATAATTTATTATATTAAAATTTAATATATAAATTTTATCTAATAATTTGTAATAATACAACTCTATTGGCATAGAGTTGCTTGTAGTAATCTCTCATGATCTTTTGTATTTCCGCAGTGTCAGCTGTTACTTCTCCTTTTTCATTTCTAATTCTATTGATTTGAGTCTTTTCCCCTTTTTCTTGATGAGTCTGGCTAATGGTTTATCAATTTTGTTTATCTTTTCAAAGAACCAGCTTTTAGTTTTATTGATCTTTGCTATCATTCAAAATAGAAAATAATAACAGACCAATCATAAGCATTGAAACTGAAACTGTGATTAAAAATCTTCCAACAAACAAAAGCCCAGGACCAGATGGCTTCACAGGCGAATTCTATCAAACATTTAGAAAAGAGTTAACACCTTTCCTTCTCAAACTCTTCTAAAATATAGCAGAGAGGGGAACACTCCCAAACTCATTCTACGAGGCTACCATCACCGTGATACCAAAATCAGACAAAGATGTCACAAAGAAAGAAAATTACAGGCCAATATCACTGATGAACATAGATGCAAAAATCCTCAACAAAATACTAGCAAACAGAATCCAACAGCACAATAAAAGGATCATACACGATGATCAAGGGGGTTTATTCCAGGAATGCAAGGATTCTTCAGTATACACAAATCTGGCTTCCCTGGTGACACAGTGGTTGAGAGTCTGCCTGCCGATGTAGGGAACATGGGTTTGTGCTCCAGTCTGGGAAGATCCCACATGCTGCCAAGTGGCTGGGCCCATGAGCCATGGCCGCTGAGCCTGTGCGTCCAGAGCCTGTGGTACACAACAGAAGAGGCCACAACAGTGAGAGGCCTGTGTACCATAAAAAAAAAAAATATATATATATATATATATATATATATATATATATGCAAATCCATCAACGTGATACACCATATTAACAAATTGAAGGAGAAACGCCATATGATCATATCAATAGATACAGGGAAAGCTTTCAACAAAATTCAATACACATATGTGATAAAAACCCTGCTGAAAGTAGACATAGAGGGAAATTTCCTCAACATAATAAAGGCCATATATGACAAGCCCACAGCCAACATTGTCCTCAAAGGTGAATAACTGAAACCATTTCCACTAAGATCACGAACAAGACAAGGTTGACCACTCTCACCACTCTTATTCAACATAGTTTTTGAAGTTTTAGCCACAGCAATCAGAGAAGAAAAGGAAATAAAAGGAATCCAAATCGGAAAAGAAGAAGTAAAACTGTCACTGTTTGCAGATGACATGATACTATACATAGAGAATCCTAAAGATGCTATCAGAAAACTACTAGAGCTAATCAATGAATTTGGTAATGTAGCAGGATATAAAATTAGTGCACAGAAATCTCTTGCATTCCTATACACTAATGATGAAAAATCTGAAACTGAAATTAAGGAAACACTCCCATTTACCATTGCAGTGAAAAGAATAAAATATCTAGGAATACACCTACCTAAGGAGACAAAAGATCTGTATGAAGAAAATTATAAGACACTGATGAAAGAAATTAAAGATGACACAAACAGATGGAGAGATATGACACGTTCTTGGATTGGAAGAATCAACATTGTGAAAATGACTCTACTACCCAAAGCAATCTACAGATTCAATGCAATCCCTATCAAACTACCACTGGCATTTTTCACAGAACTAGAACAAAAAATTTCACAATTTGTATGGAAACACAAAAGAGACCCCAAATAGCCAAAGCAATCTTGAGAACGAAAAATGGAGCTGGAGGTATCAGGCTCCGTGACTTCAGACTATACTACAAAGCTGCAGTAATCAAGACAGTATGGTACTGACACAAAAACAGAAATATAGATCAATGGAACAGGATAGAAAGCCAAGAGATAAACCCATGCACATATGGTCACCTTATCTTTGATAAAGGAGGCAAGAATATACAGTGGAGAAAAGGCAGCCTCTTCAATAAGTGGTGCTGGGAAAACTGGACAGGTACATGTAAAAGTATGAGATTAGATCACTCCCTAACACCATACACAAAAATAAGCTCAAAATGGATTAAAGACATTTAATACATACATGTAAGGCCAGAAACTATAAAACTCATAGAGGAAAACATAGGCAGAACACTCTATGACATAAATCACAGCAAGATCCTTTTTGACCCAACTCCTAGAGAAGTGAAAATAAAAACAAAAATAAACAAATGGGACCTAATGAAACTTAAAAGCTTTTGCACAGCAAAGGAAACCATAAACAAGACCAAAAGACATCATTCAGAATGGGAGAAAGTATTTGAAAATGAAGCAACTGACAAAGGATTAACCTCCTAAATTTAAAAGCAGCTCATGCAGCTCAATAACAAAAAAACAAAAATCCCAATCCAAAAATGGGCAGAAGACCTAAAATGACATTCCTCCAAAGAAGATATACAGAATGCCAACAAACACATGAAAGAATGCTCAACATCATTAATCATTAGAGAAATGCAAATCAAAACTACAATTAGAAATCATCTCACACAGGTCAGAATGGCCATCATCAAAAAATCTAGAAGCAATAAATGCTGGAGAGGGTGTGGAGAAAAGGGAACACTCTTGCACTGCTGGTGGGAATATAAATTGATACAACCACTATGGAGAACAGTATGGAGGTTCCTTAAAAAAATACAAATAGAACTACCATATGACCCAGCAATCCCACTACTGGGCATATACACTGAGAAAACAAAAATTCAAAAAGAGTCATGTACCAAAATGTTCATTGCAGCTCTATTTACAATAGACAGGCGATGGAAGCAACCTAAGTGTCCATCTTCAGATGAATGGATAAAGAAGATGTGGCACATATATACAATGGAATATTACTCAGCCATAAAAAGAAATGAAATTGAGTTATTTGTAGTGAGGTGGATGGACCTAGAGTCTGTCATACAAAGTGAAGTAAGTCAGAAAGAGAAAGACAAATACCGTATGCTAACACATATATATGGAATCTAAGAAAAAAGAAAAACGTCATGAAGAACCTAGGGTTAAGACGGGAATAAAGACTACAGACCTACTAGAGAATGGACTTGAGGATATGGGGAGGGGGAAGGGTAAGCTGTGACAAAGTGAGAGAGTGGCATGGACATATTTACACTATCAAACGTAAAATAAATAGATAGTGGGAAGCAGCCACATAGCACAGGGAGATGAGCTCGGTGCTTTGTGACCACCTAGAGGGGTGGGATAGGGAGGGTGGGAGAGAGGGAGATGCAAGAGGGAAGAGATATGGGAACATATGTATATGTATAACTGATTCACTTTGTTATAAAGCAGAAACTAACACATCATTGTAAAGCAATTATACTCCAATAAAGATGTAAAAAAATTAAAAAAATAATAAAATAATAAAACTGCTCTAAACAAAAAGACATAGATACACACATAGATATAAAACATAAATATATATATATATGTGTGTGTGTGTCTATATATACCTTCTTTATGTATATAAAAAAGTTATTCCACACTAACATTCATCTAAAGAAACCTGGAATGTTCATTTTGATATCACACAAAGTATATTTCAAAGCAATAATGTTACCAGAGATAAGCATAATGATAAGTGAGTTGATCAAGAGGACATAAACCAAAGTTGATTCTTTGAGACAATCAATAAAATGGATAACATTCTAGTTTTATTAGGAAAAAGAACAAGATGGAGAGGGAAGACACAAATTACCAATATCAGGAGTAAGAGAGGTAACATCACTATATATTTTACAGATATCTAAAGGATAATAAAGATATATTGTAAACAACTTCATGCCTGTGAACTGGACAACTCAGATTAAGTGGAAAATTTCATTGAAAAACAAGAACTACCAAAAGTGTTCTCTATAGTTAATAAACTAAATAATCTTATTTATAATAAAAATATTAATTTTGTATTTTGAAACTTTCCAACAAAGAAACCTACAGGCCCAGATAACTACTTTGGTAAATTCTACAAAATATTTAAGAAAGAATTAATGCTAATTTTACACAACTCATGTAAAAAATTGAGGGTGACTCCTGCTCAGCAAGGTTAGCATTACTTTGATGCTAAAACGATACTAAGACTTACAAAGTAGAAAACTACAAATAAATATCTCTCAATGCAAAGATTCAAGATAAACTTTTAGTAATTCCTACAATATATAAGAATGAAAATATACCATGATCAAGCGTATTTTATCTCATGTATTGATGGTTGGTTTAATATTTGAAAATAAATCATTCAATTCACAAAATTAAGAAAATAAAAAGTAAACTCATATAAGCATTTAAGTAGACACACCTGAAAATTTTCAACATCTATTCTTGATAAAGTCTGTGAGAAAACTAGGAACAGAAGGAAACTTCCTCAACCTAATAAAGGGTATCTATGAAAAATTGCATATTTAACAGTAAAAGACTGAATACTTTTCTCTTAGGATAAAAAACAAAATAGGGATGCCACCTCTCAGAATTTCTATTCCACATTGTACCAGAAGTTCTAGTCAGTACAATAGCACAAGTAAAAGAAATAAATGCACCTGATTAAAAAGAAAAAAAATGTTAAACCTTTTTTTATTTGCAGATAAAATATAAATGTGGAAAAAGTCTGATAATATCTACAAAATGTTACTAAAACAAATATGTATATTTAGTAAGGTTGCCATGCAGAAGAATCATGTCCAAGAAACAATTTTACTTTTACATACTGGCAACAAAAATTGATAAATTTAAAATTTAAATTATCATTTACTATATTGCCAAAAATGTAAAATACTTAGGGTTAAATCTGGCAAAAGATTTATAACACCTGTATGCTAAAAACTAAAAAATCCTGAGTAAAATTAAAGAACATATAGACAAAAGGAGAAATGTTTTGCCAATAAGTCAGAAAACTTCCCACAAATTAGTGTATAGATTCAATACAGTCCAGATAAAAATTCCAGAATTGCTGTAATAATTGACAAGCAAAACCTAAAATTTCGTAGAACTGCAAAAGCCCTAGAACACCCAAAACAACTTTCAAAAAGAAGAGTAAATTTAAAGGACTAAAACTCCCTGAATTCAAGGCCTATTATAAATCTACAGTTATCAAGATAGTGTGGTCTTGATGAAGAGATAGACACATAGATTTAATGATCAAAAGAGAGTCTGGAAGTAGACCCACACGTATATGGAGAACTGATTTTCATACAAGGCACAAAGGCAATTCAGTGGAGAACGGATAGCTTTTTCAACAAATTGTGCTAGAAAAATTGGATATTATTACAAAGAATTGAACGTTGATTATTATCTTATACCATATACAAAAGCTAACTCAAAATTAATCATAGAGTTAAAATAAAACCCTGAAAAGTATGAAACGTTTACAACATAGAGCTCCTTTGTGATCTGAGATTAGGCAAACAGTTAGATTCAATACAAAAGAACAAAATATAAAAGACAAATTGGTAAATTGGAACTGATCAAAATTAGGAACCTAGGCTCCTTGATACATACTGCTAAGAGAATTAAAACACAAGCCTAATTTTCTGTTGGCAGAAAATAATTGCAAGACATATCTCTAGTACAAGAGTTATATTTAAAATACAAAAAGAACTCTTGGAATTCAATAATAAGAATGGGAACAATCAAATAAAAATATGGACAAATGATTTGAACACGAACTTCACCAAAAAAGATGCACAGATGACAAATGAGTACAGGAAAAAAATGCTTAATACCATTTGCCATTAGGAAAATACAATTTAAAACCACAATGAGAAACATCTATACACCTGTATTAGAATTTCTAAAATTAGGAAGAGGTTGATCATGTGATAGAACTGAACTCTCATACACTGCTTGTGGGGATATGGAACAATACAACTATTTGGGAAATTGTTTGGCAGTTTTCTAAAGAGTTAAACATTCATCTACCATATGACCAAGACATTCCACTCCCAGGTATCTACCCACAAGAAGTGATGAAATCATATGTCCACACAGGGACTTTACATGAATATTCATATCATCTTTATTTGTAACAAACAAAAAACTTATGCAATCCATATGTCCCTCAAAAGGTGAATGGTGAAACAAATTGTGGTATCTCTACACAATGGTATACCACTTGGGAATAAAAAAGGATGAGGTATTGATGCAGGCAACAACATCAGTGGATCTCAAAATAATTGTGCTGAGTGAAAGAAGCCAAATAATAAAGAATACTTTATTCTTTATTTATACATTTATATTCTTTATTCTGAAGAATAGATGAACCCAGTGGGGCAGGAAAAAGGAATTACATATGAGCACAAGGAAATTTGAGGGAGTGATGTATCTTGATTGTGGTGATAATTTTGCTTTTGGATATGTATTTTAAAACATCAAATAGTACATTTTAAATATGCGCTGATTGTTGTATGCCAATTATACCTCTATAGAGTTGTTTAAAAAAAAGTGGCTACTTCTTAAATCATTTTAAAATTTAGTGTTATCTCTTACTTAAATCAGAAAAGGATAGATGATAATTTAAAAAAATAATAATAACAATAGGCATATCTAACTAAAGTCCCCCCCAAATATTGTTTACTTTTACATAAGAAATAATTATATGTTAATTATTATGCAGGTCATCTTCTAAGGTACGAAATATTGTCACATGAATCATATTACTCTTATGAAAGATGGACTATTATTTTCATCATACTTACTTTTATACATGAGGAAACTGAAATATGGAGTGGTTAAGAAACTGACTCAAGGTCAGTTAGCTGGTAAGCGATAAATCTCTTATTGAAACATGATAGTTGGACTTTAGAGTACTTTTATATAACCACTAAAATATATAGCCTTGGGCTTCCCTGGTGGCGCAGTGGTTGAGAGTCCGCCTGCCGATGCAGGGGACACGGGTTCGTGCCCCGGTCCAGGAAGATCCCACATGCCGCAGAGCGGCTGGGCCCGTGAGCCATGGCCGCTGGGCCTGCACATCCGGAGCCTGTGCTCCGCGACAGGAGAGGCCACAACAGTGAGAGGCCCGCGTACCACAAAAAAAAAAAAAAAAGACTGACCTAAAAAAAATATATAGCCTGTGTTAGAGAAAATGGAATCCTGCAGTGTGTTCATACATACATATATGTCACTTTGAGAATATCCAAAGAATATGAGGATATTTTACAAATTAAAAATCTATTAATGAAATTCACTACTTAGCATATCAAAGGGAAAAAATCCTATACAATCATCTGAAATAATAAAAGCATTTGATATTATTAAACAACGTTTCACGATTGAAAAAAATCTATGATCTTTTAACAAACCCATTCCTCATGAAGAGTATCTACCAAAAAAAAATTTAAAAATATTAAAATTAAGGGTGAAAAATGGGGGGAAAGTGGCAGAGCTGGGTGGTGATGGTGGGTTGAATTGGGAGATTGGGATTGACATATGTACATCAATATGTATAAAACAGATAACTAATAAGAACCTGCTGTATAAAAAAATACATAAAATAAAATTCAAAAAAAAAACCAAAAAATGGTGAAAAGTTTAAAAATCTTACGATTACTTTCAAAAGCAAAAAGAATGTCCACTATTACTACTTCAATGGTGTATTAAAGGCTTTGGGTAGTGCAGTCATGTAATAAAAATATCAATAAACAAAGCATAAAAGAATCAAAGAGGTAGAAAGAAAAGTATCACTCTGATTGTTTATATAAAAGAATCTATGATAATCAATAGACACTCTATTAGTAAGGGAATTCATCAAAACTGCTTGTTTCTGGTTAAAGACCTAAATGTAAGTCCAGAAACTATAAAACTCTTAGAGGAAAACATAGGCTGAACACTCCATGTTCAGCACAATTGTGCTGGGCGTTGTGCCTTAATCTTGGTATAACAGAATCTTGTTTAGCCATTTATCTCAATAATATGTATTTACCTCAATAATATCTCATTTATCTCAATAATACCCCAAATTCCCAAGTTGAATATCTTAAGTTGAGTAGTCCCTTTCATCCTCATTATTGTGTTTATATGCCCGTGTAGCAAAGAAGTAGATCCTAAAGATTTTGTTCATTCATCACAGCAAGGTCCTTTTTGACACACCTCCTAGAGAAATGGAAATAAAAAACACAAATAAACAAATGGGACTTACTGAAACTTAAAAGCTTTTGCACAGCAAAGGAAACCATAAATAAGATGAAAAGACAACCCTCAGAATGGGAGAAAATATTTGCAAATGACACAACTGACAATGATTAATCTCCAAAATATACAAGCAGCTCATGCAGCTCAATATCAAAAAAACAAACAACCGAATTCAAAAATGGGCAGAAGACCTTAATAGACATTTCTCCAAAGAATATATACAGATTGCCAACAAATACATGAAAGGTTGCTCAACATCACTAATCATTAGAGAAATGCAAATCGAAACTACAATGAGGTATCACTGCACACCAGTTAGAATGGGCATCATCAGAAAATCTACAAACAACAAATGCTGGAGAGGTTGTGGAGAAAAGGGAACCCTCTTGCACTGTTGGTGGGAATGTAAATTGATACAGCCACTATGGAGAACAGTATGAAGGTTCCTTAAAAAAATAAAAATAGAACCACCATATGACCCAGCAATCCCACTACTGGGCATATACCCAGAGAAAACCATAATTCAGAAAGACACATGTACCCCAATGTTCATTGCAACACTATTTACATTAGCCAGGACATGGAAGCAACCTAAGTGTCCATTAACAGATGAATGGATAAAGAAGATGTGGCACATATATACAATGGAATATTACTCAGCCATAAAAGAAACAAAATTGAGTTATTTGTAGTGAGGTGGGTGGACCTAGAGTCTGTCATACAGAGTGAAGTCAGAAAGAGAAAAACAAATAACATATGCTAACACATATATATGGAATCTAAAAAAAAAAAAAAGATTCTGAAGAACCTAGGGGCAAGACATGAATAAAGACGCAGATGTAGAGAATGGACTTGAGGACCCAGGAAGGGGGAAGGGTAAGCTGGGACGAAGTGAGAGAGTGGCATGGACATATATACACTACCAAATTTAAAATAGCTAGTGGAAAGCAGCCATATAGCACAGGGAAACCAGCTCTGTGCTTTGTGTCCACCTAGAGGGGTGGGATAGGGAGGGTGGGAGGGAGATGCAAAAGGGAGGAGATATGAAGATATAAGTACACATATAGCTGATTCACTTTGTTATACAGCAGAAACCAACACACCATTGTAAAGCAATTATACTCCAATAAAGATGTTAAAAAAAAAATTGTTCCAGAAGAAATAACATAGCTACTATTGGCAAAATTATAAAATTTGTTTAGGAAATAATACAGAATTATATGGGGGAGGTCATTAATAAATTTATGTATAGCATTTAATAAATGAAACAATAAATAATAAATAAATCTGAAAATATAAAAAAGACTGCTTGTTTCTGACTCAATATATAAAAATCAGTCATTTATATATACCATCCATTAGAAAATATAATTTTAAATTGATGGCTTTTAAAATAAAAAAAATGTATGATAACAATGATTAAACTTATCTGAAAATATGTCAGAACTTCATAGAGAAAATTATAAAGCTTTATTGAAGAAAGCATATGTTGTAAGGTTGAATTTCCCCCATAACTATGTATTGATAGACTTCCAAAAGAAATCCAACAAGATTGTAAATTTATCATAAAATTCATGTGGTAAAACAAAGGGCCTTGAATACACAAGACAATTTTTAAGAACAAGGCTGATACCAGATATCAACGCTTATAATCATATACCCAATTTCATTACATCTAAAATATATGACTGTCAATTAAACTATATGCCTGAATGTTTACTAATATCAAACGTGCATAAACAGTTACTTTTATACTTATTAAAAGAACTCTTGGGCTTACATGTACATGTGTATGTGTGTATGTATATACATATATACATACACACATACAAACGTATACCTGTGCATACATAAAAAGAAAATTATAAGTGCAATAAATTGACTAAGATATTATGGAAATATTTTCTCCTTCAGAGTCTTAATCTTCTGAATTATTTTTCCATTCAGAGTTTATCAATATTTATGGGGTTTTTTTTCTTATATTACCATTCTTTGTATCATTAAAAGTGCTGGTGATTCTCATTTCCTTAAAAAGTGCTTCACTATTATCTCCAGAATTTTCACCCAAGCTGCAGATACCTGTTCTTTAAGTTGTAATGCTGGCACTTTGTTGATGCTACCAAAAGGTATCAATAAAACATTTCAGACAACTTCTGGGACACATATTTTTTCCTTAAATAATTCTTGAATGATTTATTGACTGAAACATTGAGGAATTATGATTATCCTTTCATGCCACCAGGAATAACAACTAAATTAATGCATAAGTAGGCACATAGCATATTTTCCATCACAAATGTCCTCTGGCTTAGAGTGATTGTAAGATGCCATCAATTTTAAGGTGTGTCCTAATTGTAGAGATGTTAAAATATGAAATATATATATATATTATGAGTGTTGAAATATGGCACTGTAGAAAAAATTTAATTCACATTAATCAGTAGAGAATGGATTTGTGTTATTCAATAAATGAGATGTGTTCATGTGTGGTTATTGCATCATGATTAGTAATAATAAAAATTAAATTAAAAACCTGTAAACAATAAAAATACCCAATATCTGCATGATGGATAAGTAAATTGTTGACCATTTCTAAATAAAATAATTTACAGAGGTGAAACCAAATGAACTCTAGTTTGTTTTTGTTTTGTTTTTTTCCTTTAGTGGTACGCGGGCCTCTCACTGTTGTGGCCTCTCCCGTTGTGAAGCACAGGCTCCAGACGTGCAGGCCCAGCGGCCATGGCTCATGGGCCTAGCCACTCTGCGGCATGTGGGATCCTCCCGGACCAGGGCACGAACCAGCGTCCCCTGCATCGGCAGGCGGACTCTCAACAACTGCGCCACCAGGGAAGCCCTCTAGTTATATTTTTGAACATAGATGAATCACAGAAACAAAAGCAAGATGGATAAATAAATTATGTAAATTAAAATGACAGAATAAACAGTTAAAATGAATTGAATACAGCTATATATAAAACATGGTTAAATCTCAAACATATAACACTGAGAGAAAATATTATGTAAAATATTTTGAAAAAATATATATTTTAATAAATTATGATAATATAATTATAAAATTTAAAAAAGACAATGCCATAAATCACACAAAGTACTTAAAGTTCTATATAATGGTATAGAAAATGAGGGCTTGATAGAAAGGAAGGAGGAAGAGATCTCAGGCAAAGGGAATAGAAAGAGAGAGAAAGGCCACCTGTACTAGGAAAAGAGGGAACTGTGGTGATCCTCTGAGGGAGATAGATTAGTTTCATGCAAGTATAGAGATAAGAAGAAATATTGCCATATCCATGTAACTACATACTTGAATTTCCAACACCAATGTTTTGCATGATCTCTTTTCCAATGGCTTAACTGATTCCAAGGAATATATGACCAATATTTAGATGGAAAACACCATTGGTACATTTTTTATGGCATTTTCTTATTTCATAAAAGTTGAATAATTTTATTCAAGTCCCACATTGAAGACACAATTGTGCTGGGCATTGTGACTTAATCTTGGTATAACAGAATCTTGTTTAGCCATTTATCTCAATAATATGTATTTACCTCAATAATATCTCATTTATCTCAATAATACCCCAAATTCTCAAGTTGAATGTCTTAAGTTGAGTAGTCCCTTTCATCCTCATTATTGTGTTTATATGCCCGTGTAGCAAAGAAGTAGATCCTAAAGATTTTGTTCATTCATCCTTGAAGGTTGAATTAATATTAGTTCCTTTAAAGAACAGAGAGCAAGAAGAATTCCAGCAATAGCAGCCTGTTTGGCTCTTTAAAGACTTTCTTCTGTTGAAGCAGAACTTGCAAGGACTGAGTTCAATGTTTGCCTTAAACAAAACATAATATTCTTTTCTCATTCCTTTTGCCCTTACTGTACAAAATTTGAATCACACATGAACCAATTAAATTACAAAACAAAAACATACTATAAGCAATTTCACCCTCACATACTTTAGTAGATACTAAAATATGTAAACTACTTCATAGTTTAAAATATACTTTCAGTTATACTGTTCTATTTGGCCCACAAAACAACTCAGTGACAGAAACTAGACTGGTATTATGTTTCTTGTGCTAAATATGAGAAAAATGAGCTCTTGAAAGTTATTATTATTTTTTTTAATTTGACATGAGGGGGTAATGTCACAACCCATATAAAACTGGGAGATCTTGCAAATACATGAGGATATTAGCCAGGAAAAAGTACATTTCATTTGTTTTGGTTTTTTTTTGTTCAACAATTCTTCAGGATTCCGAATATAATCTAGTGGCTAAATCCAAGGAAATAGCAAGTAACCACTAACATTACCTCTTGGTTTGCAAACAGGCCCCAAATACAGAGGCAGCCACTCCAGATTGGTAGTTGGCGGTATTAAGAAGAAGGGAACTTACACTGGAGGCTTGTCTTGTGTGCCTCAAGACTAGTAGACCATGCCCCCACCTGCCAGAACCTTAAGAGTTTATAGAGAGGCCTTAATGGGGTTCAGTCTCCTACACTGTCCAGATGGTCTCACCAAACAATTACTCTCTCAAGGCTGCATCCTTGAAGCCATCTCCCACTGTGGGAATGGTGGGCAGAAGGTGCATTCCAAGTATGGGGGAGAGGCGAGGATTCTCCTTTTGCCTAGGTCCAGTTCTGGGGCCAACAGGCAGCCATGTACATTTGATGACTTCCTCCAGCATTACTGATGACTCAAATAATTTGAAACACTTCTCTCTGGAAGACTGTCTTCCATTAATTGTTCTCTAAACCTTTCACTATTTATATATCTCAAATGTCTTTCTTTAAAGAGGGCTTTGGATTTTCCAGGGTAATTTCAGGATATCCTAAATTAATGAGTATTGAACAAATCCAAATGATGCTTGAGTTGAATAGAGAAAAAGTTGAGAGAAAAGTTTTCTGATAGGTACAGGCTGTGTTGATGGCAGTAATTAGAGAGCCAGCTAATGTCCAGAACATGCATCTTTTCTGGGAGCATCACTGACCTTTCAGAAGGGATGCCTTCAGAAGATCTAAGTGTGGGGCAATACTTTGGGGTCAGGTGAGTACTTGGCATAACTGCTCAAGGTAAGGTACACAGATTGGTCGAGTGCCTCTCATCCCACTGCAGTAAAGGTGTGCATTCTGATATCCTCTACCTTTCATTTCAAAACAACTCAGAAAACTGCCTGGTGTCTAGCCCAGCTCCCATGTATTTGGTATGGAAAGATCATTGGGATGAATAGAGAAACATGCTGAACTAGTTCCTCTTCTATTGATGCTTCAGGAGTTTTCCTGGAAGTGAACCTGTAGTCATTCAGCTTTGTGTGTATCTGCTGTGACAACTATATCATAGGTATAACTGCCTCCTTTGGTAGTGCCCATGCCTGTGAGTAGCAGAGAGTACTAGAAGTGAGCTCTCAAAGAATCCTTCCCCCATTCTACTGAGGGATGGTATTCAGAAAGTGTTGAGACTGATTCCAAAGCCTTGGTTCAAGCTTTACACCTACATAAATAACTTTGGATGGACAAGAGATTTATATCTTTACTCTGTATATCCAATGCCTGCCCCCCTCCTGCTCAGCCCCCACACTCATAGCTCACCTGTCCCTTCTCCTGTAGCTACCTCTAGATTGGAACTGTATTCTATGTGTTTCTGTTTCTTTTGTATTCTCAGCAGAGCTGTGTATCAGTTTATTAAGAAGCTTCAGTTCAGTGGAGAGTAAATGTGAAGTGCTATTTTTCTCTAGTCACTGCTTTCTACTATATTCTGTCCACTGCCCCATCCCTTCCTAAGACCTCAGCTGGATCTCAGGGCTTTTGTTCAAACTTTTTCATCACTTTCAAGCATTAAACATGCAGTCCAGTTAAAAGTTCCAAACTCCATTTCCTTCATTTCTTTTTCATTTATTTCTAATCTGATCTTTATGATTTCTTTCCTTCTGCTAACATTAGAGATTTTTTTTGTTCTTCATTCTCTAATTGCTTTAGGTGTAAGATTATGTTGTCCATTTGAGAAGTTTCTTGAGGTAGGATTGCATTTCTACAAAAAGCATGAAATTAGAACACTCCCTAACACCATACACAAAAATAAACTCAAAATGGATTAAAGTACTAAATGTAAGGCCAGGCACTATCAAACTCTTAGAGGAAAACATAGGCAGAACACTCTATGACATAAATCACAGCAAGATCCTTTTTGACCCACCACCTAGAGAAATGGAAATAAAAAAAATAAATAAACACGTGGGACCTAATGAAATATAAAAGCATTTGCACAACAAGGGAAACCATAAGCAAGATGAAAAGACAACCCTCAGAATGGGAGAAAATATTTGCAAATGAAGCAACTGACAAAGGATTAATCTCCAAAATATACAGGCAGGTCATGCAACTCAATATCAGAAAACAAACAGCCCAATCCAAAAATGGCAGAAGACCTAAATAGACATTTCTCCAAAGAAGATATACAGATTGCCAACAGACACATGTAAGGATGCTCAACATCACTAATCATTAGAGAAATGCAAGTCAAAATTACAATGAGGTATCACCTCACACCAGTCAGGATGGCCATTATCAAAAAATCTACAAACAATAAACACTGGAGAGGGTGTGGAGAGGGTGTTTGTGGGAATGTAAATTGATACAGCCACTATGGAGGTTCCATAAAAAACTAAAAATAGAACCACCATATGACCCAGCAATCCCACTACTGGCCATATACCCTGAGAAAACCATAATTCAAAAAGAGTCATGTACCACAATGTTCATTGCAGCTCTATTTACAAAAGCCATGACATGGAAACAACCTAAGTGTCCATTGACAGATGAATGGATAAAGAAGATATGGCACATATATACAATGGAATATTACTCAGCCATAAAAAGAAACAAAATTGAGTTATTTGTAGTGAGTTGGATGGACCTAGAGTCTGTCATACAGAGTGAAGTAAGTCAGAGAGAGAAAAACAAATACCATATGCTAACACATATATATGGAATCTAAAAAAAAAAAAAAAATGGTTCTGAAGGACCTAGGGCCAAGACAGGAATAAAGATGCAGATGTAGAGAATGGACTTGAGGACCCAGGAAGGGATAAGGGTAAGCTGGGACGAAGTGAGAGAGTGGCATTGACATATATATACTACCAAGTTTAAAATAGATAGATAGTGGGAAGCTGCCGCAATGCACAGGTAGATCAGCTCGGTGCTTTGTGTACACCTAGAGGGGTGGGATAGGGAGGGTGGGAAGGGAGTGTGGGAAGGAGGTCCAAGAGGGTAGAGATATGGGAATATATGTACATATATAGCTGATTCACTTTGTTATACAGCAGAAAATAACACACCATTATAAAGCAATTATACTCCAATAAAGGTGTTAAAAATGAATACAGACTCTGGAGCCAGACTGTCAAAAAAAAAAAGTTCCAAATTCAGATCTGATTTAAATTATTCTCTTTCCCTCTTCCAGGGGCAGGTGGGTTTGTGACTCAAGGGAGTGGCAGTGGAGGTTGGTGTCTGTCTTTACACTCTTCTCACTCCAGATGGAGTCTGTGGAGTGGGGGCATGGTCTTAATCTGGGACACCCCTCTCCCTCCGTTTCAGGAACAAAATTTTATTGTGCTTGGATGCTGGAAGTAAGAATTAAGTAGAGATTTTTTTGTATACAATTTGATTTTTCATGCTCTTAGAAAGGAAGAGAGGCATTTGTGTCTTGCTTCAGCCAGAAATGGTTCTATCAATAGCTCCTAGCCTACAGCTATGCACTCCATGTAAATGTGGGTGGTCTGCTTGTGTTTTGGAATTGTGCTAAGCCTCATCCTGGCCCCCTTTGTCACCAAGGACACCCATCAAAGAGGGTCAGCCTTGGCACACTTTACTCTTGCTACCATGACTTCGTGTCCTCCTCTAAGCTCTGTGATCCTTCACGTGAAACCCTGTATGCTCTTGGGTTCTCTTCTGTATCTTCAGTGGTTTCAGGGAAAACTATGTTACACTTTCGAGTCATACTGCCATTGAAATTGCTCTAGTAAACCACTGCCTTCAGAAATCTGCAAATGAGAATCCAGCATCTGCCTCTATACACTCATAGACCCCCAAACCCTGGGGATCACTTTAAAAGTTAAGAAATTTCTCATCACACTGCTCTGCACTAGACACTTGGACTGCAGTTTCCATAGCTCAGAAAGGCCATTTCTAATTAAAATGTCAGTATTTCTTTCCAAGTAATACTTCTGAGGTTCCCCTTCACCTAGAATCTCTTCACCCAAGAATGGGGGTGTATAACCTCTCACCACAAATACTGCACTTCCAGCCCCTCCTACTTCCTTAACTTACTTCCACAATCTTGTGATGTTAACAGGAAATCAGGAGACTTGCTGTGAGGTTTGGTGTAGCAGAATACACTCTGCACCTTTTAATGAGCTCCAAAGAGCAAACTGGCCTGAATTTTTGCTGCAGCTCTTGTGAGATTAGTATTGACTAATCACCCCTATTTGTCCCCAGCTTTGGGGCCTACTTACAATTCTAGAACAATAAGAGTGATCCCAAGTCATCACGCTATTTCACAATTGTACATAGAAAGAAGCAAGATCGGTTGTTTATTCTAAGGTTTCCTTGGATAAGAGAAATTTGGAGAAAGCCAAAAATTCTGATTCCTAAGACAAAGTCCAAAATTACCTAAAACCCAGGGGAAGCTGTGCTAGGGTTCCGCAAGTATGTTCTGAGTTGAGGACAAAGCATTGTGAGTTAGATTAGCCCTGATCAAAGAGCCAAGCCTTGTGGGTAAAAAACTATTGGCCAAGATGGAATCAGTCTACTTTCTCATTGCATGTATATTAGTACTGCTTAAAGAATTGTATTTCTTTATGTACTCTCCAATATTACATTTTTGTACATTGACTTCCTCATAAAGGAGGGTCTTTCTAGCCTTGAGCATTTATGCTTCTCATAGTTCTAGTATAGTCACTTGTATTTTGAAAAATTGTTTTGGTTTTTACATTTAATATACTAAATCCCAAATCTTATGTTATGCTAAAATGTTTACACTCTTCAAATAATACAATATTTGTGTTGATAAACAATGGAAATTATTCTCATTACCTATATATCCTATATTGTACAAATAAAATCATTTAAAGGGTAATATGTCTAGCTTCTTTGTAATCATACAAATTGAATTATTAATTTGAAAAAAATGTATATTTCTGGAGACAGGAAAATAGTTATTCAGTCAGAATCTCTTTCTCTTTTTCTCATTCCCTCTCCTCTCTCATGTTTTATATATTTATATATACTTTGTAAATATGGTTGTACATATATATATTTGATTCACATACAATATGTATAATTATATATAATTTGATAATACATAATATGATAGAGAGAAGATGGAGAGATCCCTCTCTCAACTCTAAAACATTGTAATAGTTTTCAAATCCAATTAAGTGATAGATATATACAAATGTAGTTACAATAGTATTTGATTTATAAGAAATCAACTGGCATACAACTCCTGAGTAAAACCCCTCTTGCATTTGGGACAGTCACCTATTTTAACATCCTATGCAAGGATGTTCCAGTTATGAAAATATTTCCTCTTAGCTCCAAATTCACTCTTCAATACATGCTCTGCAACAATGAATGGAGCACCTCAAGAATTTCTCCTTTACAGTAGGACAATGTTAAACTTTCTCCTGAGCAGGTGCTAGAGGACTATCAAAGGAGAAAAGGGCTCTGCTGTGGATTTTTGGCAGACTAAGTTTGGTCAACAGTGTAGGTGTGAGGACAGCCTATGGTCCTCTGCCATGACCATGGACCTAGAAGGTGTAGTTTCTCAGCAACCTTGCCGCTCCAGCCTGGACCAGTGATCACTCTCTCACAGACCTCCCTCAGTTCTAGGTCCTCCACTCTGGATGGAGGGCTGATGAACAGAAGCAGCACTGGGAATCAGGGTGGAGAAGAAAGCCAAGATTGAAGTTGGAAACCATAATAAAGGACATGAGCCAAAGAGGTAAGGTATAAGGAAAGAATGGAAGGTAGAGATAGGTTCAGAGAGGTCCAGTCAAGGATGGAGAGGAGACTGTTCAGGTAACTAAATCCTGCTCAAAGGACAAGGAGCAAATTGGACCTTTCAAATGCAATCAGAGCAAGAAAGGATTGCTCATTGAAGGAGCTACACCTCACTGAACCAACGCATCCTTTACTGATGTTTCCTGAGCATACACTTTGAGCAAGCCATTACGCTAAGTACATCACAGGTTCCAAGTTAACAAGAAAATAGGTCAGCCAGGAAATCTCTTGAAGTTACATCCAATCTTAAGATTTATAATTCTGCTTCGCATCAGTAATAATTAAATGAGATTAAAACATAAAGCAACTTCTTAAATAACATTTAAGATAAAATTTCATATACATTCACATCTGAATATAATTTATTTGAAGAATATAGCACAAAATAAAAATACTGTGGAAAGTTGCTAATAAATCACATTTTCTCCTTTTAATACACTGTTTCCGTGTCAAAGGTTTTACAAGGGCTTACATAAGACATGGGTCTGGCCACCAAGGGACATAGAATTGGGTTGAGCAAAATATATGTTAATTTAATAATCAAGTGACTTGTTCTAATAATACATATCAAAGATATTCAAGAAAGAGGGCTATTAATGGCTGGTTTAGTAAAGAACACTTCACTGAGGGGCCAGGGATTGGGTTGGATCTAAAAGAATTGGAACCTGGAGAGAAATTTACTTTTTCTGAAGAGAATTAGTTAGACCTTATGGAGGGTTTATCAGAGTCTGTACAGGAAACTATGGAAAATCAGATTGGAAATATATAATGGCTCCACACTGTGGAAGATATTTCTAATACCATTAGGAAAATTCAATTTGTCATTGTAGCTGACTTCAGTAGCTTGATAATATATGAATAGCTACTAAGTGTTTTCTGTGTTTTCTACAATTTCTCCCTCGTTTATTTGTTTTCCCCTTATCCCTGGATAGCACCTTTGCTACAGAGGGATATATAGCTCCAATAAGCACTGAGTGTTTACAATTCTCTCGAGTTTATTTGTGCATTGGCGTCATTCCCTCTGTTTTACAAGCAGGACTTGTGGTGCAATGTTTGGAAGCCATCACATGGGCCATGAGTTCAGTCTGTGCCTGTGTCTCCAGATCGCGTTTAGATTGCCTTGCCCTGAAACACATTCTACCCTTAACCTGGCTGAATGTGAGTTCCCTTGGCTTTTGATTTCACTTTCTCTACTTGAGACTCATGGCTGTGGGTTTGGCTGACTGTTTAGGACTTTGCCCTTGTCTATTAATCTTGTGCTGAAACAGGAGCTTTCCTCAGGGGTTGTATGCCAGTTGATTTCTTATAAATCAAATACTATTGTAACCACATTTGTGAATATCATTTAATTGGATTTGAAAACTAATAGAATGTTTTAGAGTTGAGAGAGGGATCTATCTCTTTGACCTCAGATGCAAGTCTTTCAAGGTGAGCCTGCCTCTTCCCTATTCAGGCGATATCTCTTTGCTTGACATGCCCATGAAGAAATCAATGTGACCTGCAGAACTGCTGAAGCTGGGAGATGGAAGGGGTCTTCATTAGGCCAATCCAATCTCTAATCGGATCTTCTCCAGTCGGCAGTAGGTGATGTGGAATTATTACTGGTCTGCTGATGGAGGAGGCCTAAGGAACCCTGAGGAAAGTGGATGCTTCTCTCCCTCCTCCAATTACCAAGGCAAGCCCCCCACCAAACACCTGGTTTCTCCCCCACCTACTGCCAAGCCCCCTCTTTCTCTTCAGCACAGGCAACTTCTGAAAGCACCAATACCCTGGGAAAGCTTGTTTCTAAATCTCCAAAAACTTGGCTCTTTGTAGAGTGCTTTTAAAATTTCTCTCTGACCTATCCTTAAAGAAGTGAAGGTATTACAGCTATGCTCTGAATTGTTCTTAAATGTCTGGTTATATGTAAGTAAAGCAATCCCTGTCCTGATTGTACCACTGCAAAGGACACATGGTGTACAGGGCCTGTAGAATGTTCTTTTGAATATCCTAAAATAGTCTGAGGATGTATTTCACCTTTAGAACTGTTAAATAATTATGTATGGTCAAGCCTGGTATAAAGAATCTAGTGAAATAATATAATTCTGAGTCAAAAACTGAGTTTACTTTTAAAAACATGGTTAGGATTTATAAATTGGCATTAATCTCTTACACGTCATCATTTCTGAGACTGGATCTCAACTCACATGGCATCTTTAAGACCTACACTCCATAATGCACATAGTGTCCTGACAATGGGCATCCTTATATTATAACACTTATTATGTTGTATAATAATTGGTTATTTATATATCTTTCTCTCCATCTAGACATCTAAGTGACTCTGTCATAACCATCATTGTGCAATGTTTGGCACATATAATGTGAACAATAAATATTTAGTAAATGTATAAAATATTGACCAAGAATTACTTTAGTGAAAATGAGACACTTAAATAGGTCTGTGGAAGTTTTTCAAAAATGTATTTATTTTTCCTTTGGCTGATATGATTGTATGCAATTTTCTTTGTTTCTCCTGATTACTGTCATTCTGTGCTTTCCAAATTTTCTAAAAGGAACATGTATTATTCTGTTAAATCAGAGAAAAGAAAGTTAAAAATTAAGAAAAAACATGTCTGTAGTGATATAAACAGTTTTACAGCCGTAATTAAGAGAAAGCATCAAGTATAATCAAAAGTGTGGTCAGTTTGGAAATGTCAATGGGTCTGCTACTTCTTTTCTCTCTTGCAGGCATTATGTGTGTACAGTCTAGGAGATACATAATTCACAGATGGGGATCTTTGAGGGAGGATGATGAGTGCATGCTTTTTTTATTCTTCAATGAAATTACAAATCTACTTACCTAAAAAGAGTTAATTTTTTGGATGCTAGACAGATTCTTCCATGTGCCATACAGGTGAAGTTCTTTCAGCTTGCTTACTGGCGGCAATCCAAATGAGATCAGCTTAATGGGAAAGATTTTAGCATCTTCCTTTGCCTTCAGTCAGCCTCTGCATGCAAATTCAATTTGAAAATGAAAATACAGAACTTTCTCCTTCATGGAATGAATGATCCTCCAGAAGTTCCCTCTATCTCAGTCACCCACACAGTGAGTCAAAGAAACAAAAACACACAAAAAAACTTTAATCTACTAATGCAATGGCAAGTCCTATTTTAATTATTCCTTGTGGCTTGATTTTTGATCTTTTATATAATTTAATGAACATCAATTCTGAGAGAGCACTAATAGTTCACTCAAGTCTTTTGCAAATGCTCTTTTAGCTCACATGCACAGGATTGAGACCAGTCAAAATGGTCAGCATTATAAGCAGAGTCCCACCAGCCTCCCTGCCTCTGTCATCTTTCACTGAATTGTTCCTTTCCTGGGCCTCTCCAGGAGCCCCATGCTGCCTCATTTCAGATATGATCAATGTATGCAGTGCCTTCCTTTCCAAAATTATCTCCCATTCTATTTATGGGGTCTGATCTCAGCCTGTCATGTGATGAGAAATTCTTACACATTTGAGAATTAGTGAGCAAGGCTTAAAGTTCTAACCTTGTGGGCACATTCTTTCCTGTGCCCTGAAGCTCCTAGTCCAAGGATAACCTCTGACTCAGTTTCTAATCCAAATGCAGAATGACATCCTGTGCTCAAGGAATAAAGCCCAAAGCACTCAATAAATTGGCCCAAGGAAAGTTCTTCAGTCTTATCTCCCAAAATGCCTCTTTTACAACTCTACTGACCAAGCATCCTGTGCACTTCTCATTCCTTGAAAGAGATGGTTACCTCATGGG
Source organism: Phocoena sinus (assembly GCF_008692025.1). Classification (NCBI taxonomy): domain Eukaryota; kingdom Metazoa; phylum Chordata; class Mammalia; order Artiodactyla; family Phocoenidae; genus Phocoena; species Phocoena sinus. The sequence continues at coordinate 35,706,705 of NC_045776.1, read as the reverse complement.
CACATGTTTTGATGTTTTATTCCTTCAGTGCTCACATTTCTACACTCACTCCTTCCTCAACATTAACACTTCTAAATTCAGCACAAATGCTTGCAACTTCTAATAGACTTCCCTCCTCTTTCCTTAGGATCATAGAATGGTTCCCTTTTCTTCTCTCCCAAAGCACTTTCCTTTATGACACTCTTCATTTATTGACTTGAGTTATAGTTACGTAGATGTATAAACCCACTAGATTTTAAATTTGTAGAAGATGGTACTACTTCTTTGTATGTACTTGAAGATTAATATAGTGGCCTGACCATAGTTAGAGCTCGACTAAATTTTAGTGGAAATTCAGAATTATTTAAATATTATCTTAGATTAGTCAACACTTATTTGATAAATAAAATCCTAATAATATAATTTCATATGTTTTAGGTAAGGGAAATATTTTGGGACTATTTATGTTTTTCCATTTTGGATTTGAGAAAGTCGTATTATGAGTGACTTCTTGCTCTTCCAAGATATGAGGCAAGTTCTACACTGTGTGCTATGGAGGTTCTCTTTATATGGACATTCAGTGAGAACACATGAAGGAAAAGCTGGTAAAGGGAATATTCCGTAGCTTTATGGTTCCACATAACTAATCATTAGGTAAGTACAAATGAAGACTTAGGGTTATGGAATTTACCAGTTACCTAACAAATCAGAGGTGTCCATCATCATGAAAGAGAATCTCCTTAGCGGAGGAACTATGTAGTCAGTGTGTTGAGAAATAAAATGAGGAAATTAATATTTGAAATATTCACAAATAGCTTATAACAGTACTTGATAGAGAGCAAACACTGTATAAGTGTTTGCAAAATAAAATAATTAATTCAAAAAATTTAAATAATTTTATTGATTTAACCACTTTAATGGCTATTATGTAACCATTCTTACAGGTAAGCTGGATGATATGTGTGATGACTGTTTCAGGGGACTGACCTAGTAGTTGTTAAGACTTCGGTGTAATGAAGTACTATACACATTTAACTTAAGGATGGTAATAGAATGAAATTGACTGGAAACAGAATTTACAATGAAGACTAGGGATTCTAAGAAGAGGTAAAAATAGGCTAGAACCAGATTGTGAAGAACTGTGAATTGATTTCAATGCTAAAGAGTTTAATTGTGTTATGTAGATTCAGCACACAAAAGATCAATATGGAAAACAAAGGTGGCATAACATGCTACAAAACTGCCCATATCATTTCCTGGTGAGAAAAAGGGCTCCTGAAACCACACTTACTTTTTATGGATTAATGGAACTGCTGAAATTGAAGGAATTGGGAGATATTTATTGGATCAAGTCTTTCCAAACACAATAAGGAAACTGCAGTTCAAAAAAGTTCAATGATTTCATGAAGATTCACACACTGGCCAAGTGACAGAGTAGGGACCACAACCCACATCTTATGTCCTATAGTCCAGGTCAGTATTCCCCAGTCCTCATCATCTGATGGAGGTTATTAAAGCCAGTGATAGTTTCATGAGCCCAACTCAAGCCACACAGATGACTCCTGAACTCTTTCCTTTATCAGAGATGGATATGATAATTAAGAAGAGCTTAGCAAAAGATATCATGGTATGACAATAAAAACAACTGATGTATTTATCTTTATGTCTATGGACAAGATACCACGTTAGTCATCAGAATAAGGGAAGAAACAAAGAAGGATAAAAGACAAGTTTCTCATACATCCTAGTGTGTGTAATCACCCTGATTCAGCTTACTACACAGGCACACACACACATATCCACAACCAAGCTCACCTCTTGTCTTCTGGACACTCACAATGATTATATGCTTCCTCCAACCCAGGAAGGGAAACACTATAACCAGAGAAACATTTCTATTCTCAAGATTAAAGACATATAGCCTAAGAAAAAGACTGAAGTCCATTTCTTGTCTTTCTTCATGAAATCTTGTCTCTAGCCTCTACATATTTTCATTTCTCTTTATACAATGTCAATTCCTGTCACAACCATCACTGATAATTGCTATACCCACTTGTAGATACTGCCCAAAGTTTAGGCCATCACTTTTTTTTCATCCTGTTCCCTACAATTTGCTAAGACTCGGAGGAGCAATTGCATATGTGTAGAGATCAGCCAATGACTGCTACCCCACTCTTATAAAAACTATAAAATTTTACCTGCAGAATAATTTTTTCAGAAATAAATTCATTTTGGTACTCATTTTAAAAACTTTCCCAGCTATAATGAGGTATAGTTGACAACTAAAAATTATATATATTTAAGGTATATGACGTGATGTTTTGATATCCTTATACACTGTGAAATTACCCCATCAAGCTAATTAACATATCCACCACCTCACATAGTTACCTTTTTATTTATTTTTTCTTTTTTTGTGGTAAGAACATTTAAGATTTACCTTCCTCGCAAATTTCAAGTATACAATACACTATTAGCTATAGTCACCATGCTTTATGTTAGACCTCCAGAACTTATTCATCTTATAACTGAAAGTATGAACCCTTTCACCAGCATCTCTTAATTTACCTCAGTCAGCAACAAACCATGTAACTAACATTCTACTCTCTGTTTCTATGAGTTCAATCTTTTTTTTTTTTCATTTCTTAGATTCCACATATAAGTGAGATCACACAGTAATTGTCTTTCTGTGTGTGGCTTATTTCACTCAGCATAATTCCCTCAAGCTTCATCCATGTGATTGCAAATGTCAAGATTTCCTTCTTGCTTACATCTGAATAATATCCCATTGTGTGTATATACCACATTTTTTTTATTCATCTGTTGGTGAGCATTATAGGATGTTTCCATATCTTGGCTTTGTGAATACTGCTGCAATAAACATAGAAGTGCAGATATCTCTTAGAGATCTTGATTTCATTTCCTTTAGATATACACCCAGAAGTTGGATTGCTAAATTATATGATAGTTCTATTTTCAATTTTTTGAGGACTCTCCATACTATTTCCAATAATAGTAGTACCAAGTAACAATTTTAAGAGAGCTTTAATAGAGAGACTGTCCTTTTCCCATTGTGTACTTTTGGTGTCTTTGTCACTATTTTCTTTTTGTTTTTTTAATAAAAGATTGACTTCTAGTTAGGCTACAGTCTTTATTTATTTTTATTTTTTATTTTTTGACACAGGCAGGAGAGGTTTATTCCACACACAACCACTTCCTGGCAAAATTACATGTTCCAGGGTGAGAGGGAGTGGGCCCCAACAAAACTCCAAATCCTTCAGACTTTCCATCAGTCAAATAATTGCAAGCATTAATAAACTTAAATAAACGATGTGTTTCACTTTTGTAGGGACTTAACCTATTTCATTAATTTATTTCAAGTTTCCCTTAGCTTTTTCATCCAGCAGATTCATCCAGGGATTCCATGATTTAAGTTCCTTATCACTCCTTAACCCATACATACCAGACCTCCCTGCTGTGTGGGAGGGACACAGGGGTGTGCTTCTTCATTTGTTCTTTTCACAAATGAACAGATTTTCACTTGAAAGAAATTTCTATTATACCAAACTCAGTGAGTCTTTAGAGATTCTCTTTGTCCCATTTGTTTTAAATACGCCTGGAGATAAGTGAGACTCCAGATTGAAAAGTCTCCAGAATATTTACAGACTGAAGCTTGATGTTGTTAGACAAATATTCCAAAAGAGAAAACAGTGAATGAAGTAATAAAAATAATTAAAATGAGGGTTAAGGGAAGAAAAGTGAAGATAAGTGAGTATAACAAAACATGTAGGATTTTGACACCCTCTCCCATCTTTAAAAGTCCATACAGAACATCTTCAAAGCTACTTCATCCCTTGAATTGGAGTAAGCTAGTATTTTTGAGTTGATTTTTTTGAGGCTGAGAGTTTAGGACAAAAAAATACTATATTTTACATAGAAGTTTAGAAAAGTAGCAGCTCAAGGAATTTATTTTCTAGTTTAAGGAAAAAAAAAAGCTAAATATAAATTTACATGAAAAATTTAATGCCCAAGACAGTCAAGGGCAAATGAAGTTTTAGCAGCTAAATTATATAAAGCACGATGTTACCGTTTAGTTAATATGAATGCCTATGCCTATCTTTGGCTCATTTAGTGAGCTGAAAATTTTTTTTTCAAACCCTTATATGCATTTACTAAGTTTCTAGAATACCAGAATACTGACACATATGATTGTACCATTTCATATTTGTCAAAGATGATTCTGAATTTCGCTAAAAATCACAAAGGAAACCAACAGTCCCAACGTTAATAGTTCTGATAACCCCACCAAAGAGGAAATACGAAGAGGAAATTAATCTGAGAGTCTGTCAGGGCAGAAGTGATTTCAACAGAAGACACTCAATATTCAGCTCTTCTGGACACTGGCTGATCCTCATTTTTTCCCAGCTCCTTCTGGACCTTCTGGACCCTCTTCCTTCTGCTTCAGTGACTGGCTGCAAGGCCAGTAGGAAAGGTGCTTGGATTCAGATGAGCAGGATTCTAGCTGTGGCTGCTCCACGTTCATTGGGGTGGCAGCCTCAGTTTCCACAGCTGTCAAACGGGACAATAATACCTGTCCCAGTTCCTCCACTGGGACGTTGCCAGCATCACCTAAGAACACGCTGTCCCAAGACAAGCCAAAGCCACCATTACTGGGCGAGTCACCAACAAAACTCAGCTTCGGTTCCCTCTCCCGGCAAGGCTGGTTCGACCTACAGTCAATAGGAAGCTCCTGGGGCTGGGACAGGATCCCTGGATCGGAAGGAGGCCAGACGCGAGCGTTTCTGGACGGCGATCAGGCTGGTGATGAGGATGTTAGTAACACCCCCCTGGCTGGGCTGAGATTTTACTATCCACGACAAAGGGTGCAGAAGCATAGTACTGAAGAGCAAATAGCCAACCCCCCAAACTCCTGTACGCCCTCAGGAAAATAAAGCCCTCGGCACTACAGAGAGCAGGGTGAGGGGAAAGGAGAAAGGCCGAGGCACCCCACCCTATCTTCCACGGCAGCCAAGCCGCAGGTTCCGCGCGTGAGGAGGGGGAGCTGTGGGCCTGCTTTCCGTGTGGAGAAGCGCCTCCTCCTCACGCCCCCTCAGCCTGCGCCGCCTCGGGAATCGGCCCCGGACCCCGCCGCCATGTTGGGTCGGGTTTACTGTCCTAGGCTACAGTCTTAAAAGATATAAATTGATTCAAATCTGTGACAAACAATGAAGTTTCTGGTAGGAAAATGCTTGTTTGTGTCAACTGATCGAGACAATTGAAATGCCAGAATTCTTTGTCACTAATATACAGTATCCCAGACACAACAGTATTCCATCCTGATTAATTCAACGATTAACCTTTTGCTTTAAGAACAGGCTTTGGAGACTTTTAGTTTTCAGCAACACACGTCATAGAATATGAAAGTTTGTACTTCATTTTAAATACTACAAAAGCCAGTGAACTAAGAGGTCTTATATATTTTAAACAATGATATGGTATAAAACCACATTAAAAGATACTAACAATACAAAGAAACTCAGGCAGTGTGCCTGATGAGTGTTGAAAGCAATATGAAGTATAGCTAAGGCAAAGGAGGTTTCAGCTTGGGATAGAATTTTATAAGATAGAGATTAGAATTTGGAAAAGGAGGACTTCTAGATAAAGAAAAAGCATCATCCAAAGGTTAGAATTATGTTTTGGGGAGTGTGAATAAACTAGTGTAACTGATACAGCTTAGAAGATAAGTTCAGATTCCCTGTGAAACAATATGCAAATATGACAAGGTCATATGTGGGGGCAATGATGGCATTCAAAAAAGCCAAGCTGTCAAACCATTTCTCTGTCCTTGCAAAAGAGTATGTCTGTCAGAGAGTTGTAAATGAGTTGAATTCATGTTAAGTCTAGGCAGACAGGAGACTTGGAAACAATCCAATGCATGCGATTGAAGCTTGCCATCCATGGCTTTCTTGATGCTCTTTCTTTTTTGGGGAATTGTTTCCAACCTCTGCTCTGATTATCTACATCCTCTCTGCTCATACTTTAAGGCCTATCTCCTCAGCATCACCTTCCCTACCTGCTCGACCCTCAATGATCTCTCGATTTTCTGAATGTCACTAGTTATGATGCTGATTAAAGTTTTAAGATTAATTTAGCAGTAGGAATCGCATGAAGTGAAGAGGGCAATGCAGAGTGACAGAGAGGCCATTTAGAAAGTTATTTCCATATCCACATTTGAGGTAATGAAAAGATGAACACGGGCAGAGAGACTGGAAATGGGAAAAAATATGTTAAAGAATCCACATGAATTAGCTATTGGAGAAGAAGAGGGCAAGAAAGGAAGAAATCCACAATTAGTTTTTAAGTTTGAAGAATTAAATTGACACTATGAAGAGATTCCTAAGGAAGCAAATATATGAAGGAATGAGTCACAAGAAGTGGCTGGAGGCAGACACCTGGAATCTTAAAAGAGGATGCACTCAGGGAAAGGTGTTGAAGCTGTGGTGGTAGATTGAGGTGGTGGCTGGGGTTGGGACCCTATAGTGCTTATATAGGTAAGGACCAGACTTTAAGATGTGAAGGTCATCAGGTTAATCAACCTGTCACTTAGTTAATATGTATTAATCGATTGATAACTGTAATACTCCTTTCAATGTAGAGGGAAACCTAAGTCCACACCACAACATTTCAAAATATTACAAAAATGCAAGAACCACCACAAACATTGAAACTGAAAAATCCACACTGTGACATTAGTGGCAATAACATTTTTCTTTTCCTTCCTTTCTATTCAGTCATTATTGGGATTTTGAACTCAGAAAGTCCACTATCTAATTTTACTGTTTTCTGGAATTGAATCTGTGCTCTTAAATAAACAGTTTCTCTTCTCTGTTATTTTCAGCTGATATGAAGGCTTATGGTTTAGACCAAACAAGGAAACAAGGGCTGGTGACATTGTTATCAGTTTTTTTTTTTTTTTTTTTTTTATTTAAGCAGTTCTTTTTGATCTATGTACTTTCCTATCTTCTGCTCTAAATATTAATATAGTTTTCACATGCAAAATACCTACATACACATAATAAATAAGAAGTCCCAAACTTGAAGCTTTTGGGGATTTCAATTTGATTACTTTAAAAATAAAACTGCCGTCAGCTTTGTTTGTGGAGAGGGTTTAGCAGCTCTGTTTACTCTAAAAGTAATCACTTCTTGATTCAAACTGCTTCACTAGTAAATATAATATCTTAGGACATTAATTATATGGGAGAGAAGTCAGCAAGAAGTAGCTGTTACAATTCATTACTGTACAAGAAATAGCAAGAGATGGGATAAAACGTAAAGACGGAGATAATTGTTATTGCTTGCCATGAATAGGATTGGGATAGATGGACTGGAATTCGTTTATCTTTCTCCTTCATAATAAACCTGAACATAGGCAAGAGAGGGAAGTTAAGTAAAGGTTTAATGCTCTGGAATACTGCAGACAAAACAGACACCTGGTAGCACCTTTTGAAAAAATATATATAAATTAACATTTTTATATAAAATAATGTATTTCAGTTCATAAAGTTCGGCAAGACCCCATGAACTATTTTGCCTTAGGTGTACAAACTTTCCTTTATAGCAATCCTTCTCAAAGGAGATTTTATTGGGGACTAGAATATATAAAACCTGCTGTAGTGATGCTGCAGTGCAACTTGGTTTTTAGCTGTGTGTGTACCGCACCCTGTCTCCCTCCCTTCACTCACCCTGCCACCTTGAGTCACCCCTGAGGAACTCTGGCACCCTATATAGCACAGTGCAAAGACCCCTGATCTTGTTATTTCATTTTACAGATGCTAAAATCAAAACCTAGAGAGAGGCAGCTACTTGCTATAACTTATATCATTAAATTGTGAGGAAGCTGACTAAAGAAAATGCCCCTTTGCTCAAGTGTGCTCTTCTTAGCCATATACCTTCTACTTCTTATTTGAGGACAACAACATCAGAGGGGTATTTCAGTGTCATTAACTCAGCATATTCCAGCTTCATCTTCAAGTAACTCTTTCTTCCTATTGGCCCAGGTTTAGACAATACTTTCCCTAATTTGACATAAATATTAGAATAGTTAGCTTATAGCAGGCAACACTCTGGAGAGAGAAGCACACGATAATTTAACCTGGAGTCCTGTGAGATTTTGTCTGTGACTAAACGGCAATGAGCATCAGGTTAGAAACAATTCCATACTAGGACATAATATACACAAGATATACAAATTTTTTGTGTTCTCGTTTTCACTTGTTGTTCCAAAAGCTCCTGACCATGTGGCGAGAACCCTTTTCATTGGTGTATAAGTCCAGTGTAAATGCTCAGAGCCTATGCAACCACACCAATATGCAAAGGTGAAAAAAGATCGATTGTCATGAGACACTGAATGACAGTTTAGAGTTAATGCTGAAAGTGCAACCTAGGCAAGATAAGGTTGCGTGGCTTAGTGTCTGGTAGGGAGAAGGATAAAGGAATGAAATAAAACAGAGTGGAAGAAGATTACTGCTGGGGCTGCATGGTTGTAAGAGAAGATTTAGGAGAGTGAAAACAAGAAGAGGAAGGAGTCAAATATCAATGACACTGAAAAAGAGCAGCTGTTCCTACCTTTGTCAATCATTTGGGGTAACATGGAATCCTATCCAGTTGGGTTCTGGAAGTGTGATTTCATCACTGTCTCTGTTCCTTACCTTAGTGAATGGAGTAAGAGATAATGATGAGGTTCCTAAACCTCCATCCTGGAATTCGAGCCCTGGTACCTAGCTTTAAGTGATTTGACAGATTTCCCTACCTTAAACCCAAGAAACTGAAAAACATTTGTATAAATGTTCTTTGATTTCCCCAATGGAGATTATATTCACATCACTCTTTTATTTCCCGTATTCCTAGATATGCCTCAGATCTCAAAGAGGAGAGTTAGACTGCTCAGGGGACACCAATTAATACCTCACTGTAATTGTTGCTAGCTGCAGAGAAGCCTGCTGTGTCTATGCTCCATACATGCTGTGTGCCATGGCCATCCCTTGATCATTCTCTTTCCTGATGGCTGCACAGGTCATTCATAAGGTATCTCCGCAGAGAGAGGGTACACTTGCACAGCAACATCTTCCATCTCACAGCAACTTTCTCAACAGAAACGCTCCAGCACGTCTGTTGAAGTACAGAAACTCTCAGCATGTTATCTTAATGTCAACTATATGAGTTCTTGCCCTACCTCTGCCATTAATTCACTGGATGAATTTGATAAATCACTAAATTTATTTTCACTTTAGGTCACTCCTTTTATGGATGGATGTAATAACTCATAATCTACTAATCCAATGGAGTTATTTGTATGATTGAATTAGATAAATATGTGAAAGTTTCTTATAGCAAAGTATAGAAAATACATTAGTATAGGATCTTGTGATTAATATGATCAGATTAAGAATCTTTATATATTAATATCTCTATTGTTTGGTTGTAGAATATACATATTACATAATATTGCAAATTATCACAGTATAATTTAACTTGCAAATATGTTAGGTAAGGCAAATATGCAAAGCACATGGTGTCAGATTCAGTCTTTGGAATGGTAGATACCAGCCATCCATATAGTCCTACCCACTTTGCTTCAGTAGAAATATCTTCATTTCCACACAATGAGAGTCATTCATTTATTTAACAACTAGACAGTCACTAATTTACATTTACCCAATTCAGGACCTTCCTGGAACCAGCTACTTTCTAAGGTTCTTGTTGTCAAGGAGTATCTAGTCTGTAAAGTAGAAAATTATTACAATTAAATCTAATAAGTAATTGAATTGAAATACACTTATAAAACAGTGGAAGCAGGGTGAAGTAAAGGAATAGACATTTCTATTTTTAGCACCACTTAAATTAAGAGACAGATTTAGAAACATTCATGGTTATTCTTCAAGTCTAAGCCTGGGCAGAATTTTAGAGGCTATCATGCTCCCCCTATCTCTTACTTTTTAAACTGTGATAAAATATATATAAGAAAAAAATATATTTTAACTATTTTAAATGTTTAATTCAGTGCCATTAATTACATTCGTAATGTTAATCCAGCACTAATAATATCTAATTCCAGACTTTTTCATCCCCCCAATCAAAACCTATTTCCTTTCCCCACACCCCATCTCTGGTAATCTCTAATCCAATTTTTGTATCTATGAATTTGGCTATATAAGTGGAATCATACAACATTTTCCCTTTGTGTCTGCTTTTTTTTCACATAGTATAAGAGCAAAATTTTTTTTTTTTTTTTTTTTTTTGCGGTACACGGGTCTCTCACAGTTGTGGCCTCTCCCATTGTGGAGCACAGGCTCCAGAAGCGCAGGCTCAGTGGCCATGGCTCACAGGTCCAGCCACTCCGCGGCACGTGGGATCTTCCTAGACCGGGGCACAAACCCGTGGCCCCTACATCGGCAGGCAGACGCTCAACCACTGCGTCACCAGAGGAGCCCAGCAAAATATTTTTAAAGTTCATCAATGTTGTAGCATGTATCCAAATTTAATTTCTTTCTATGAATGAATAATATTTTATTGTATTTATATACTACATTTTGTTTATCCATTCATCTGTTTATGAACCCTTAGGTTGTTTTCATTTTTTGACTATTGTGCAGTGGACGCTGATGTACAAGTATCTGTTTGAATCGCTGTTTACAATTCTTTGGGGTATATATAAAGTGAAACTGTTGGCTCACATGAGAATTCTATGATGCTTTTTTATTTTTTTTTAACATCTTTATTGGAGTATAATTGCTTTACAATGGTGTGTTAGTTTCTGCTTTACAACAAAATGCATCAGTTATATATATACATATGCTCCCATATCTCATCCCCCTTGAATCTCCCTCCCACCCTCCCTATCCCACCCCTCCAGGCGATCACAAAGCACCGAGCTCATCTCCCTGTGCTATGCGGCTGCTTCCCACTAGCTATGTGCCTTACGTTTGGTAGTGTATATATGTCCATGCCTCTCTCTCACTTTGTCACAGCTTACCCTTCCCCCTCCCCATATCCTCAAGTCCATTCTCTAGTAGGTCTGTGTCTTTATTCCTGTCTTACCCCTAGGCTCTTCATGTCATTTTTTTTTCTTAAATTCCGTATATATGTGTTAGCATACGGTATTTGTCTCTTTTTCTGACTTACTTCACTCTGTATGACAGACTCTAGGTCTATCCACCTCATTACAAATAGCTCCATTTCGTTTCTTTTTATGGCTGAGTAATATTCCATTGTATATATGTGCCACATCTTCTTTATCCATTCATCCGATGATGGACACTTAGGTTGTTTCCATCTACAAGCTATTGTAAATAGAGCTGCAAGGAACATTTTGGTACGTGACTCTTTTTGAATTATGGTTTTCTGAGGGTATATGCTCAGTAGTGGGATGGCTGGGTCATATGGTAGTTCTATTTGTAGTTTTTTGAGGAACCTCCATACTGTTCTCCACAGTGGCTGTATCAATTTACACTCCCACCAATAGTGCAAGAGGGTTCCTTTTTCTCCACACCCTCTCCAGCAGTTATTGTTTCTAGATTTTTTGATGATGGCCATTCTGACTGGTGTGAGATGATATCTCATTGTAGTTTTGATTTGCATTTCTCTAATGATTAGTGATGTTGAGCATTCTTTCATATGTTTGTTGGCAGTCTATATATCTTCTTTGGAGAAATGTCTATTTAGGACTTCTGCCCATTTTTGGACTGGGTTATTGGATTTTTGTTATTAAGCTGCATGAGCTGCTTATAAATTTTGGCGATTAATCCTTTGTCAGTTGCTTCATTTGCAAATATTTTCTCCCATTCTGAGGGTTGTCATTTGGTCTTGTGTATGGTTTCCTTTGCTGTGCAAAAGCTTTGAAGTTTCATTAGGTCCCATTTGTTTATTTTTGTTTTTATTTCCGTTTCTCTAGGAGGGGGTCAAAAATGTTCTTGCTGTGATTTATGTCATAGAGTGTCTTGCCTATGTTTTCCTCTAAAGAGGTTGATAGTTTCTGGTCTTACATTTAGGTCTTTAATCCATTTTGAGCTTACTTTTGTGTATGATGTTAGGGAGTGATCTAATTTCATACATTTACACGCACCTGTCCAGTTTTCCCGGCACCACTTATTGAAGAGGCTGTCCTTTCTCCACTGTACATTACTGCCTCCTTTATCAGATAAGGTGACCAAATGTGCGTGGGTTTATCTCTGGGCTTTCTATCCTGTTCCATTGATCTATCTTTCTGTTTTTGTGCCAGTACCATACTGTCTTGATTACTGTAGCTTTGTAGTATAGTCTGATGTCAGGGCGCCTGATTCCCCCAGCTCCATTTTTTGTTCTCAAGATTGCTTTGGCTATTCAGGGTCTTTTGTGTTTCCATACAGATTGTGAATTTTTTTGTTCTAGTTCTGTGAAAAATGCCAGTGGTAGTTTGATAGGGATTGCATTGAATCTGTAGATTGCTTTGGGTAATAGAGTCATTTTCACAATGTTGCTTCTTCCAATCCAAGAACATGGTATATCCCTCCATCTATTTGTATCATCTTTAATTTCCTTCATCAGTGTCTTATAATTTTCTGTATACAGGTCTTTTGTCTCCTTAGGTAGGTTTATTCCTAGATATTTTATTCTTTTTGTTACAGTGGTAAATGGGAGTGTTTTCTTGGTTTCACTTTCAGATTTTTCATCTTTTTAATTTATAGGAATGCCAGAGATTTTTGTGCATTAAATTTGTATCCTGCTACTTTACCAAATTCATTCAAACTTTTATTCAGTGGTGGCATCATTTTACATTCCCATCAGCAATGCACAAATATTCCAACATCTCCATATCCTTGTCAACACTTGTTATTTTCTTTTTTAGTTCCTTTATTATAGTCATCCTAGTAAGTGTAAAATGGTATCTCATTGCATTTTTAATCTGCATTTCTCTGGTAATTAGTGGTCTTGAGCATCTTTGTAATTTGTATATTTTATTTGGAGAAATACCTACTCAAGTCATTTTTCTATTTTTTAATTGCACTGTTAGTTTCTTTTGTTGTTCAGTTGTAAGATTTCTTTATATATTTTGAACACTAAATCCTTATCAAATATATGATTTGCAGCTATTTTCTCCCGTTCTGTTAGTTGTCCTTTCCTTTTCTTGATAAAGTTTTTGGTGAATAAATTTTTGGCTTTAATGAAGTCCAAATGATGAAGTTTACTTCATCTATTTTTCTTCTGTTGCTTATGGTTTTGACATCATATCTAACAATCCATTACCTAATCCAAGACCATGAAGATTTACTGCTTTAAAAACGCAAGTCATGGAAAACAAAAGAGCAAGTGACAATGTGATGAGCATGAAGCATAGAGAAGTGATAGACATATATTACATTCTGGAAGATGTGTCCCTAAACACAGTTTAGGAGGAGAGCAAGAGAGAAAGTCCCTGAGTCAGAGTATTCTGAGTACTGCAATATCTCATGAACCCCATCTACCCTAAAAGACAAAGAACCAGGTAATAGAAGGTTGGGGATCATTGCTATTCAGTTCCACAAAACCACATTACATACGTGCCTGATAGACACCAGGAACTGACGTAGAGACTGTAGCATGCAATCTGAAATCCTTCAATAGGTAAAAGAAGGGTATTATACCAACAAACAAATTGACATAATCATAGTTAAGGCAAATTCATACGATCTATCTGTTGAAAATCTCTGACACTCTTTATATTGTAATTTGCTCAAATATGAGTTAAATAAGAAAAAAAAAGAGTAATAGAAGATGTGCTGTACTATAAGGATAGAGGAACCACATACGAACACTTAGAAAATAGCAGACCCTTGGTGGATTGTATTATAGACCCCGGTTTTTCACCTCTACTTTTATACATGCCCTTTGCAGTATGATTTTAGAATTCCTTTCACTAAGGCAGAATATACTTCCCCACTCCTTGACTTTGGTCTGGGTCAAAGTATATTTCCCCGTCCCTTGATTTGGCTAGTAGAATGAGGTAAACTCAATGGTGTGCCAGTTCTGAGCCTACATCTATAAGGGCTTTCATGCCTTGGCTTACCCTCATGCATATCCATCATCATCAGGAGAAAAGAATGTCTGAGCTAGCCAGTTGGTAAGAAATTGGATAAAGGACAAGTAGGATAGAGCCTCTCTGTCCAATCTAACCCAGTTGAACCTAGTCTAGATCAGCCAATACCCACAGGCAACCCACAGACACATGAGTGATGATGAACCATTTTTGTTTGATTCATTAAGTTTTGGGGTAGTTTGAGTATACAGTTGTTAACTAAAGCAGACCCCTAAACTGATCTATTACAGGAATCAGAAAAAAGTGTAGAAAATTGAAAATTTCAAAAGATTGTAAGGATTATTTGGCCTCCATGAAATGTAAACAAAATATAAAAGAAAATAACTCTTGAGATTTAAAAAACTGGAATAAAATTAAAAGTAAGAAAAAGGTGTTTTAAAGATGTAAACAAATAATTCAAGAAAAAATAAAAACATTAATAGAAGATACAAATATAATTCATGAATAGGATGAACTAGAAAATCTCACAATGTATAATAAAATATAAAATAAAGAAGTAAATAGGTAAATATATATATATATATATATATATATATTTCAAGTGAAAAAATTTCCCTGAATCAGAGGAAAGGGGTTATTTTTTAGATTTAGATCAAAGAGTTTTAACCATAGCTCCAAGAAATCAATGACAAGAAACCTCTCTTTCATAGATTCTGACAATAATTTTAGTTGAAAAAATACAAAAATGTTTGTACAAATAGACATGTAGAATTTTTTAAAAAAAGAATACCAAAGGGGAAAATGGTTTTGCCTCAGACTTCTCCTCTTCAATCTCAAATTCTGGAATACAACAGAATAAAGATTACACTTCATCAATTCATGACAACTTTATATTTCAAAATTATAAGATAATAGATAAATATTGTAAGATAATTAAAGGCTAAGAATAGAATGGTTTTTAAACTTTACTCAGTAATTATTAAGTTGACTGAAAATGAAACAAGATCAAGAGCTCAAGATCAAGGCTGTTGAGGTATAAAACTCTGCATGTCTATTTGTAATCTTTGTGATTCTCAACTTGGAATTTCACTTGAATTATACTATAGATTATAAGGTGGTTTCCATAGCCACAGGGAAAAGTGTGGTACTTCAGGTTAATCCTTTTGATACTTTCCTAGAATAAGAAATGTGTTTCTTTTACCAGGAAAATTCCAGAGAAAAAAACCATAATTTTTATATCCACACATGCTGAGGAACTTAAGAAATTATTTAGAGGTTTTCAAAATGAATACTGAATGACCTAAGACATTCTATGATTAAAAAATAAAATAGGATAATAACCATAGATGACATCTCATTCAAAATCTTATCTATAAATTTCTTGTTATCAAACAAAATAGTAAGTATACTATCAAGTGCAAACAATAAAGCATAAATATTATTGTAATGAAGTGTACCAATTTTTTTAACATTCATTGCTTCTGGATTTTTTTTTTTCTTCATTTGTAAATTTTTCCAGGTTTCCTAGGAAAAGAGATTATTTTTATAATAGAAAAATATTTTACAAAGAGGAATGCAATTTCTGTATACTTCCTGCTAGTTAGTTTTATGTGTGATCTAGAGACTACCATATTTGTATTTTAGTGGTAAAGATTACATAACTATTTTGGAGAAATGATGTGAGAAGAAACAGGTGTTTCTTTAATTTTGCTACACATCCTGTAGTTTAATATACAAGTGACAGTTAGCTGCGCTACTGTTTGTAAATCACGCAAAGTTTAGTATTCATTGTCAAAGATAAGACATACAAATCAACAATATGATGAAATTTTATGATATAGTAATAATGTCACATTGTATTATGATTATTTGTAACTGCTCATCATGTTACTATGAGCTTTTCCATAAATAACATGCAAATATATACAAATAGTTACTATTTCCAGTGTCATTATAATACCATTTCCAGAGCCATTTAGCCCATTGTCTAGAAATAGGAAGTTAAGAGAGTTTGAACCTCCAAAAATTATGAATTGTAACTAGAAACTACAGAGCAGCATTTGACCTACAGTGATTGCCTTGGAGAAAACTCACCTGCACATTCATTTCCCTATCTGTGTTATTCATGAGCCTGTGGCTCCACGGTTCACTGCCTACATCAATTACTTTTAAATAGTTTGATACTTCAAATGTAGTCTAAGATAAGATTTCTTCCTGGAACATTTGAGGACTCGGCTCTGGTCAGTACCTTATTGTTAATTTGCAATTGGGTTCTTGGAATAATACCATGTCAATGGTGGCTGTGAAATGGGGAAATCATTGGTGGTGTATTTGAAATTATAGTCTCCTTGGAAATCATCTTCAGGAATAATACCTAAAATCACTGTAGCAAACACTTGAAAGTAATTTAGAATAAAACAAAATATTATTTTCAACTTTCTCCCACCTCTAGCAAAATTGGAAATCTTATTTTCATATGTGTTAACCATTAGGCTGACACTTCTATGTTCTCCTTTTCTCAGTGTTTCAGATCTGTAGTTGATTGTCTCTCCCTGCTAAACACAGGTTATAGGATTTTAATGGGACCTTATAACTAAATCTGAACTCTGATGTTTTGGAAAGCTTATGATCTGAACTGGCAGAGAGGTGGTCAGTTAAGGTGGGGCTAAAATTGCTATTTAAAACTGTAGCAATTTTTAGTTCCTCTATATAAGAGTTTAGAGTCATTTGTGAACTTGAGTTATTCCCCTGATAAGGTGAATGGTAAGTAACTTAAATGAGTCCTTTATGCAAGAAAGAAGGAACTTCTCTTTCAAATTGGGAAATTCTAGAAAAGAAGTAGTAAAATTTCTCTGTAAAAAATATACAGAAAATTGGATGAAGGTATTCAAAATGTACAAATCTCCAATTATAAGATAAATAAGTATGAGGCATGTAATGTACAACATGTTAAATACAATTAACATAGCTGTATGCTATATGTGAAAGTTGTTAAGAAAGTAAACCCTAAGAGTTATCATCACAAGAAATTTTCTTTAAAAATTTTGTACCTATTTGAGATGATGGATGTTCACTAAACTTATTGTGGTAATTATTTCGTGATGTAGGTAAGTCAAATCATTATGCAGTATACCTTAGACTTATACAGTGCTGTATGACAATTATATCTGAATAAACCTGGAAGAAAAACAAAAGAGAGAACAGAATAAAGCAGAGTGTATCACTGATAGTAAGCATAAAAAAATGTAAAAGATTTTCTTCTCCTTGTGAGAGACTGAGAAAGAGATTGAGAGAAAAACAGGAGGTCAAAGTGTATTTTTCTCTCTTCTCAATGGTCCTCAGAGAAGTGGGAGAGGGGAAGTTCAAACTCTGGGAAAGGGAACATAGTTGGAGGCACACATGTTAGGAGAAGGTATACATCCCTAACAGACATGGAAACAACTAAGCAAAGCAGAGGAGTAGCTGGTAAGGGACATATCTGTTTGGAGTATGGCTGTGACTCTAGCAATAGTTATATCTAGTAGTAACTATTGACAGTAGGTTTGATTTCTTGCCTTCTAATTTTCTTCCATCATCCTCAGATCATCAGTTAAACTGCCTTGAATTTTCTTGCCTTTGATGATCTGGTCTTAATTTTGTCTTGGAATGTTCATATAATATAGAAACAGATTTGGGGAGAAGGGAGCCAAGTAAACAGAATGAAGAAACCAAGTAAAAGATGATTATACAATGATCTTCAGGGAGTAGAAGAGTTACAGGCAGCAAAACAGCTACCAGTCTGGATCCATCTGACAGGCAGATTTGCAGGATGTGTAAACATTGCATATTAAATATGGGATACAAGATAGGTATGTAAGATTGTGCTTTCAATACAAGCCATGCGGCTGTGATAGAAGCACTTTAATGCATTACTGGTATATAGCAGAGAAAGTGGCAAATCTACCATGAAGGCAAAAGAGAAATATTTTAGGAGAGATTCACAAAGGAAATGATGCTTGAGCAAATTCTTTTTCACAAAAGGGAGTAGGTTAGTTGATGTTATGAGAATACAACAAGCATCCTAGGCAAAGAAAGAAATTTTAAAAATTAGGAGGAAGTGTATGTAATTCAGTATGATCAAGAGTATAAACAGGTAGGACTATTAGCAATATGGTAGTCTGGGGCTAGATCATGAAGAGTCTTATATTCCAAGAGAATATCTTTGCAAACCACACATAGTGGTCCAAATTCAGATAACAGATGTATTCTTTATTGCCCACACAGTATTTTTTTAATTAAAATTGGTTGCAAAAAAATTGAGGTTTCACATAAGATTCAGATTTCTGCCTCTTTTGAAAAATCAGGAGAGTTGTCAATATTGGGCATGGATTGCTGGATGGCAAGAATTGATAGAAGCTGAAGAACAGTTCTCTTCTTGACATGCACATATTTACTCCCCAAACTGCTTCTTTCTTTTATATTAACTGACTGGTCTCTGTTGACTTTGTGTTTGCCAAACTTGATCAAGGCCCTGGGTTCATTTCAGGATCACCCACATTTCTTTCCATCTGGCTCCAAAATCCTCTTATATCTGCTTAGAAACCATTCGTTCTTGCTGAGGTTCATCATAATTTTTGCCAGCCCAGGTATTTTGAAGTTGATTTTCTAAGGAAGAGGCAAGACCTCACTTTAAAAGTAGAAATTGAAGCAGGCAGAGGGGCTCTTCTTGGATGGTAAATTAGAACAATAAAAATCACTTGCATTTACATTTTTTATTCCTCTCACTCTGCTCTACTTACAGTGTCTGACACAAAGGTAGACACAGAATACAGTACTGGAAATGTTAAAGCTGTACCTATAAAATTATTTTCTAAGTACGTTTCAAGCATTATAAGGCCCTGTGATGTTCTCCCCAAGTAAAGAATCTTAGAGCAAAACAATAATTTTGGAAATTGAGTGTCCTTCTCATGATGATTTTGAATATATTTTAACATATCTTAAAAGTTACACCTTTTCCAACAACAGTCAATTCTCTTACGCCAACTGGGCGTCCTACACTTCAACTCAGTTCTAATACTAAACACCTGGAGTGAGTGCAGACCCCTTGAGTTAAGGGCTCAGTCCCACAAGACTTTCCTTACTTCAGACACCAGCCACAAGTCTTGGGTACCCTCAGGTTACTTGTACTTCTGCCCAACAGGCTACAAATTTGGGGGTTCCCATGACACTCCACACTCAAGTTCAATAATTCTCTAGAGCCACTCACAGAATTCAGGAAGGTGTTATACTTAAATTAAAATTTTATTCTAAATGATGCAACTCTTCAACAGCCAAATGGAAGAAATAAATAGCACAATGTAAGGGAGAAGGGCACGGAGCTTCATGCCCTCTCCACAAGTTCCATCATCCCAGGACATTGATATTCACCAACGCAGAAGCTCCCAAACCTCGCTGTTCAAGAGTTTTTATTGAGGCTTCATTATGTAGGCATGATTGATTAAATCATTGGCTATTGGTGACTGAGCTCAGTCTCCAGCCCTTTTGCCCTCCCTACAGATCTGGGGTAGGGCTGAAAGTTCTAACCATCTAATCAAGTAGTTGTTTTATCTGCAACCAGCCCTCATACTGCAGCCATCTAGGGACATCAAGAGTCATCTCATTAGCATAATGACACTCCTATCACTGAGAAAATTCCAAGGGCTTTTGAAACTCTGGGCCAAAAATTGGGGACAAAGACCCCATATTTTTTATTATACCACAGAAGCCCTTTAATAAACAGATCTACTTATTTTTGTTTAATTTGGTTATAACCATACAAATTTGATATATTTGATAACCAACTTATATTACATGAAATGAAATTTTGGAAATTTTAATTTACAAAATAGCAAAACAATCAATGGGAACACCCAGAAAGTGTATTATCTTTTTTAAAATTAAGCAAAGAGACAACAAAATAAAAACGAAACCTGCTTGTGTCACCAAATTGTTCAGCTGAAATTGTATACTTCCAGTGCTTTCTGATTTCCAGCCATACCTAAAAGAAAAATAGAGATAACAACACATTTTTTTAGCCTTCCCAGTTGTGTTTCCAAATTCTAATTACTGAGTGCAGACCCCAGGGCAGAGCAGGGGATGACTGAGAAGGGGATCTGAGCTGGCTCTCCATCACGGATTGCCCTCTAGGCTGGCCTGTGCATGCTAGCCAGGGGTGAAGTTCTCTTTATTAGTGCAGTTTTACCCAAAGAACAGTAACCTTTCAGGAGGGTTCAGGACACACACACATATCACACCTACACTATCCAGAGCCGATGCTCATTGTCCTGAGAACCCGTCCTGCCTCCCAGGTAGCAGTGAGCTGGGCTGAGGGGCATTCTGTGGAGCTGTGCTGAGCTTGGGGCTGTGCTTAGCCTCAACCTTCCAGCTGTGACAGCTCTCACTAGACAAGTGGAGGCTAACAATTCTAAGATGTAGAGTCGGTGGCTTGATTTTTAAATCCAATGAGTTAGCAACTTGATTTATCTGTAGATATTATAACTTCAACATAAATGGAGATGCCTTAGCTTCTTCCTTTTTGCATTTCAACTTCTTTCTTATAATAAGTTGCTCACTTTTTCATTCCTAACCCATATGGTCATATATTGTCAAGTGACCAAGAACTTAATAACTGGCTTCCAATCAGGCTTTTTTATTAATAAAACCAGAACAATAATATCATACATATCTATCATAGCGAGCTATAGCAGCTAATAGGCAATGTTTATTGAATTAATGCTTACTTAGATCTTTATAAACAACCTTATTTTGAGCACTTTATATACATTAGCTAATTACATGGCTACTTTTATTATTGCTGCTTCACAGTTAGGAAACTGAGGGACAAATGTCAAGTCACTTGCCCAAGGTCACAGTATTAATAGCTAAGTTAGAATTCACACTCAGGCAGTCTGCTCCATCGCCCACACTTTGCCACTCCATTCATACAGCTTCTTTATTGAGGAATAATCATGGGAAGAAGTAAAGCACTTTGGAAAAAGCAATTCACTTCATCAATATGTTTTTGACATGTATAATCAAATGCAGTGCAAAGCATCCCATGTGTGTTTGTGTGTGTATATACACATATTCATATATTTGTATACATGTGTATATGCACACACATGCATGCATAAGGGGTGTCTGTATGTGTGTATGTCTGTATATGTGTGTATTCGTGTAACTTCAGGAAAAGAGCAATAAGGCTGAAAGATCTATCATTAGTCTAAAATAGAATCATTTTATATTGAGGTAAGATACTACAGGATTATACCAATTTGAATATTTTAATTAAATTAATGGAACTATTTAGCTCTTAAAAATAACCTAAATTCTAACTGAAATAAATAATTACATCAAAGTGTCCTTTCTTAAGTTATTTTCTTCTTAGCCCTCATGTCTGTTCCTCACATGCATAGCTGACTAACTGCCTTCTCCTCAGTGACTGTGCACCAGGGCCCTCAGGCCCCTTTGACCAAATTGAGGGAGGTAATCCAGTGTCCACTCAGCATCTGAAACTTCCTGTCTCTCCCTGTGGTCGACTCCAGCCTCTGGACTCCCATCCTCCAGAGATTTCCTGGACTGAAGCCCTGCTGGTTTGCATTTTAAGTGCACTTACCTAAGATGCCTAACTCTTTACACCTTGCTTCTATTTCAAATCCCGAGTTGCTTGAGGACTGAGACTCTTTCTTCATCCCGAAAGCTACAGCATACCTCATATAAATAAAAGGCTGTCAGTAAACTGTGAGCTTATTTCTGATCTTCCACTTCCCTATTGTAACACTTTAAGCAAGTCCGCTACTTGCTTTTCTATCATAGCTTTGCTGATCTCCTCTGGAAAATGAAAGAGCAAAACTAGAAGCCTGGACAGCTCTGAGGGGCTGTGCTTGGAGTACAGAGCAAGTGATGGCAAAGCAGAGGAAGCATCAGGATGGTTGGTTGGACTGCAACATGTGGACTTGCTATGTTCAGATGTGTTATATTCAGGTGTCGAACCTCCTTGAAGGAGTTGCTCTTCTTTGGGTAAAACTGTTCTAATAGTGAGAGCACCAGCACTGCTGTAAGGACACAGCAATGGCACAGATCTCATCAGCAGATCTGTGATGATTTCATCTGGATTTCATCTGGTCTGAAGCTCTTCCATTATGGGGCAAGGTCAGGGAGGCAACTAGCAATTATTAAGTGCCCCCTGTGGTTGGGACACTATGCTAGAAGCTTTTAATTGTTATGTAATATAAGCCTCACAACAACTACAATATTACATATAACAAATTATCCATACTTTATGGATAATAAAACAGAAGCTTATTTAGAATTAACTTAGTCAAAGTCAGCCAATAAGCATTAAAACTGACACCCAAACTCAGGTTTATGTGACTTGCAAACCTGTATTCTGATTTTGAACTAATGGTTCATAGTCTTAGCCACTGCATTTGGTTTTCTAAAAGCTGGCTTAGCCTGTGGCCTTCTTGCTTTCCTTTGATAAATAGATTGACCCACTAGTCAAAGAAACAGTTCATAGATATGGAGAAAATTTTAAACAAAGGCTTAAACACTCAGGAAAGTTGGTGTTACAAAATTTCATTTTATTTCACCAAAGTACTTCTTTTTGTCTGTAGTACTTGGAAGTGTTCTGGCTCTTTCACTTATGCTTTTGAGCAAAAATGTTCACATTCCTTTCTCTTTATACAATCTAAAATGCAGTAGAATTTGGTTTAAAAAGAGTGTATTCTTTGAGGCAAAATAACTTACAAGCAAGTTTTGCAGATAGTTGCTGGGTAAATTGATTTCTGTGTACAAAATGTCCTTTCCCTGATTTGTTGATAAAATTTTAATGTTATACATGTTAGAACTATTAAACATATCCTCCAAGCATGGAGCTTTTATTAGTGTTATGGTTTTTCCCTTTACCAGTTGCTTTGTTAAGACTTTCACATCATGCTGAACATTGGGCAGATCATGGTGGTACAAAATAGGACGCTAACTATTACCAAAGGTACTCCTTGCATTATCTTTACTTGCTGCTCTGAGCATTAGGTCAGATCATGGAAAATAATAAGGTATACTTTAAGGAAAATTGGTGAATAGAACTTTAGAACCTATTACAGTTTAGATTTAATTAATACGAGGCATGGTCTTTCTGTGAATCTGTAGGCTTACCAAAAAAAAAAAAAAAAAGAAAGAAAGAAATGCAGAAAAGCCTGCTTCAGCAGAAGCACTAAAATTATATTAAAATGTAAGTGGTGGTCAAGTGAGGCCTGCTGTCAATGGTAGTCTCGGTGGATCATGACTGGGCAGAATGTGTGTGATGAGGTTAAGGGGAAGTCCAATGGAAAGCAACATGCACGGAGCAAGTTATTCAGAGCTGCTAGTTAGATATTTAGATTTATTTCCTGCCATTCTTTTAAGAACATGACGCACCAGGTTATTTGTGGTTGTTGCACCACACTCAGCTCAGAATGTTATCTGGGCCTTGGATGCTCCCCTTTCACTGATCTGCAATGCCCTGCTCTCTACTCCCCAGCATCTAAGTCCTTGTCACTTTGACTACCTAGGTCAATTGTTACCTCAGTCAATCAATATATATCAAATGAACATCTATATCATTTGCTAGTCACTATTAGGAGGGTATATTAAAAGGCTAAGAATGCTAGTGGTAAGGAGGCCAACTGAGGCTCCATATTATCAAAGGAAACCACCAGAACAGGTGTGACTTGAGTTGTAGGGGATTTGGGTTGGTGTGAGGTTTTCCAAATTTCAACTGCCACCTACAGGTCTATTTATTTTCTATTAATAAAAACAATATTTTTAACTTAAGCCAATTTATTCAGGAAATTTCATATCCCTGAAATAAATCATATACATGTATATATTTTAATAAATAAGTCACATATATATATATACAAGTATATATTTTTATTATGTTAAAAATTTTTTATTATTATTATTTTTTTGCAGTATGCGGGCCTCTCACTGTTGTGGCCTCTCCCGTTGCAGAGCACAGGCTCTGGTTGTGCAGGCTCAGTGGCCATGGCTCATGCCGCTCCACGGCATGTGGGATCTTCTCGGACCAGGGCATGAACCCGTGTTCCCTGCATCGGCAGGTGGACTCTCAACCACTGTGCCACCAGGGAAGCCCTTGCAAGTGTGTGTATATATATATATATATATATATATATATATATATATATATATATATATACACTTTTTTCCTGAATTTAAGTCATTAAAGCAACAAGAGCTAAGAAAAAGACAACAAAATTGAAGCAATATTTTGAAACTGGAGCTCTTACCTATTGCCAGCCTAAGGCCCTGAATCTAATGTCTACTCCAATTTTGTTAAGTATTTGATATTAGCTCAGATATAGGGACCTACTAACCCCCAAATGAGACTTTCATCTTCACACAATCAGTAGCATTGAAATAGAATTGAAAAGGGAATAAATCTCTCATTATGTGATTCAGTGACATTTAATGCTTCATGCACAAGCTATTGGAATGAGTACGAATCTTGCACTGGAAGTCACCTTGTATAGTGTTAGTGTTACACATCCTACACTTTGAAAAGACTGAATTATTGGAAAGATGAAAAAGAGGAAGTTAAATTAAAAAAAAAAAAGAAAGCAAGGGTAGTGGGTGTCCATGACTAAGGTGTTTCAGAAGACCGTTAAGCCACTCTAAGCAGGATTCTTTTTTCCTTCCCTAAACTCTATTGCACAATCATCTACACGTAATTTAGATATGACTTATTTCCTTCCTGATAATATAGTCTCATTTTATGCAGGAAACATGTCCAACACCTCTTTGTTACTCCCTCAGCAACCAACACAAAAGACATAATAACAAACATAGGAAATGTTACTTCATTGGAGTGTTTGCTGAGTAAGTAGTTGCACTCAAATATAACTAAAGAAAAACATTGGAAATAATAATTTAGGTGCTGATTAGTCATCACACCATTGGTGACGGTGTCTGAATAAGTGCACATGGGTGGGACTGAATCCACAACTGAGTTGGCTCCCAGTCCCAGATGTGATAAAAGCCTCCATCTGCACCAGGAAGGAGAATTAGCACAAGAACTAACCTGAGTCCATTTCACAGGACTCTTTTTAACCTATTCACCTGATGTACTAGGAATAAATTATGTGTCTTCAACAGTCTTTTCTGTCACTAAATAAATAGTAATATTCTTGAATTTCTAAAATACTATAAAGTTATTGACATGTAATTTTGTATAAAAGAACCAAGGTTGGGGCTTCCCTTGTGGCGCAGTGGTTGAGAGTCTGCTTGCTAATGCAGGGGACACGGGTTTGAGCCCTGGTCTGGGAGGATCCCATATTCCGCGGAGCGACTAGGCCCATGACCCACAGCTACTGAGCCTGCGCATCTGGAGCCTGTGCTCTGCAACAAGAGAGGACGTGATAGTGAGAGGCCTGTGCACCACGATGAAGAGTGGCCCCCACTTGCCACAACTAGAGAAAGCCCTTGCACAGAAACGAAGACCCAACACAGCAAAAATAAATACATAAAATTAATAAACTCCTACCCCCAACATCTAAAAACAAAACAAAACAAAAAACTATTAAAAAATATATTAAAAAAAAAAAGAACCAAGGTCATTCAACATTTGGAATGTCCTAAATAAACCAGAGACTTGTGCACCTTAGGATGAGATTATTGTTCTTATAGAACCACCTCAGAAAGAAATAAAGGAATGAGAACCAACCTCATTGATGAGGAATATATGTATATATATATATATATATATATATATATATATATATTTAACTATTTAACTATATATATAGTTAACATATATAGTATATATTATGTATAATGATTATATTATATATACTACTACATATTATATTACATATAATAATGATAGTATATATAGTCATTCAAATGGAAAAAGTTGTGCTTTAAAGGAAATAAACTATAGAATAAAAATAAAAATTTACAGCCTGAGCCCAGCCAAACCCACACTGCTGTTTTCTGCTCTGTACGTTCCTGTGAGGGACACTGTGATATACATCTGGTTTGCATGACTTTCTAGAAAATGTAATACTAAATGCTACTCAATATAATATAAGCTCACGTATATACACGAGCACACACACACACACCCTCACTAACTTAGGCTGAAAAAACTTTCGTGGAGACCCTAACAGTGAAAACCTTTCTGCAGCCTTGAACCCACCCCCAACTATTTCTGCAGTTCAACCCCAACTCTATGTAGTGGAAAAGGGAAGGCAGTCTGCTTCCATTGCTCTTCTCTTTAAGTGAGATAAGATCCTGTATTATACTCTGTACATATTTTCCCTTTATCTCCACAGTCCTTGTGTCTTAGCTTGTTCTTTGAGTTTAATGACTTTATTTTTTGCTTTGTTTTGCTTTTTCGTATTTCTTTGGGTTATGAGATCTTTACTGATTTCAGGAGTTCGTCCTTTTTTTCTTCTTTGAGTCCTTTTTTGTTCACCGTTAACTGGTTGACTTAAAAAATGTGTCAGAAACATATGGAAATTTTCTTTCCCTCCTTTGTTAGTTCAACATTCCTTTAGGAACTAAGAACAGTTGAAATTTACATTCATAGTGTGTTTTGGCCATTTAGTGATATCCTTACATTCATTCTCCTTCCAAAATGCAGCTTCTTTCAACAAAGACTAATTGATAGGTCTCTTTTGTATAAGATAGTTTTGAATTAATCTGGCAGCATGTGATGCGCCTGTAACTGCCTTACATCTTGTTTCCTCACCTGTAAGATTATACATCCTTCATCCTTGTTTATACACCACAAGTGTTACTACTTCATATAAAGAAATGCTTTTTTGGAATAAAGTTGACTTATCTGTTTCAGAATTTGCAGCTCTTTTCATATCACAAGTTAGTGAGTCAGCCACATCTCTAAGGCCAGTCCTAACAATATTACCATCAACCAGGAAAATAACAATAAAGGGAAAGAAGTACAAGGATGGATTATAATACCAAGGTTAGAAGATAGCTGAAGTGATGGCCAACCTATATGAAGTCACTGTGTAATTGTTTTTAAATCAAAGACCTTGTCTAGATAAGAATTTGAATGAAGAATCAACTCTTAAATATGATTCTATGAATAAAATGAATCCAAATGCAAAAACATGCAGAACATATACCATATGCCCAGAAATGTGCTAAATATATCAAAGGATAAAATATAATCAACATTTATTATCCTTGCCCTTAAAAGATCTTATATTCAAAAAAAAGAAAAAGAAAAAAAAAAAAAAAAGATCTTATATTCAATGTAGAGAACCAAGATTTAAAAACATGAATCAAGAAGAGAAGTAGTCTCAGAGGAATGTAATTAAGTTAGAAATGTGCAGTGGAGGTTATTTATGTTATGGAAGTGAGGGAGGACAGAGATTATCTCATGAGGCAGCACTGCCAGGAAAGGCATTGTGGAAAGTTAAGGAGACGTGTGGAGCATGATTCTATGGTGAAGATATTCTATGGATACCTCTAGCCTGGAAATTCCTTTTGTAGACATAATTGGTAGTGAAAAAATTAATAGTTACAGCTAAACTATAACACTGGACGTCAATACCCATATAAGGCCAAAATCAAGAAACTTAACGCTCATAAATTCTCTTACAATTAAACACATTGAAATCACAATTAATGTTGTTTTTTTAAAAGGTTAGGTAGATAAGATCAAACAAATATACATCATGTCCATTTCATCTACGCTAATATAAATATATTCTCTTCCTACCTGATACAGACCATCCCGAAGGAAGAGAGCAGCCACTTTTGTAGGCTCATGGAGTATCTAGACTACCCATATAGAGTAAAGGCTCCATTGACACCCTGTTTAACTGATAATGTGATGTTTTAAAAATGTATATTTCTAATATCCTCCCACTCCAATAAAACATCTTCATAATATCCTCAGATTAAGAATAATATAAATAAATATAAATAAATACATTGAGTGCTGGATCAAGTGCTCTATACATTTGTGTATATGAATTTGAATTGTAAAGTAAAGGTTTTTATTTTTTTAAAATGCTAGAAATCATGGTATTACCTTGGAGAAATGCACTTCTATATCAAGGATGATGAAATTATATAATAATGTCAGAAAAGATTTGAGCAAAATCTAATTGTCAGTGAGCCCCTGCACTGGGATTCAGTGAAGCTGCTCTTATTGATGTATGGCAATACTCTTCAAATGCTCAAGTGACACAAGCCTGGCAGGGATATTGACCATCACAGTAGCCTAAAATGATAAATGAAAATCAAGAAGATGAAATTTGGCAAGCATAGCTGTAAAAAGTTAGTGGGTTCTTAACAGGTCTAAAATTATGGCTCAAAATAGTCACAAAGTTTCAAAAAATCTATGATATCAAAAATTGTTAATTATGAGCTCCACATCTCTGAGAATATCCAAACATGTTAGAAGATACTTAAAGGCTTTTGTGCTAAGAATCTAGAATTTGGTGGGAAATCAACTATGACTGAATACTGAAGCCATTAACATCACTAATATTTCTTTTGTGCCCACATACACAGAGATGTGACCTGCATCTCTTCCAAGTCACCAAACTACCCAACCCTGGGGCTGAAAAATTTGGAACACTTTGGCTATGCAACTGAGATTACCAAAAAACAAACAAACAAACAAAAAACAAATGAAAACAAATGAAAGCTTAATAAAAACTTTCCCCAGTGAATTTCCAATGAACTTCCCCCTCCATTTCCTAGGACAACCAGCCACAGTTGCCTTAGTCCCACAGACACGCTTTAGTCCTGTTGTGGTTGGGAACTTCAGTAGTCAATTTCTTATTTATCACCAGGTTTGTACAAAAGTAACCACATCCAAACCACCTACCCAACCAATATTAGTAATGTCCTTTTACTTCCTGATTAAAATGTAAAGTGCTTTAAACATTCAGTGTAAACACATTTGTTTATTTCTTTCTTAATTTGTGAAGCCACTTTGCTGGCAGAGATCAGAGTAGAGGAATCCAAGATGTATTGATTTCTTTCTTCATGACTATTTAATCGGTTAAAGTGTACACCACTTGCAAGTGTCAAGATGCTGGTTACATTTTAATAAATGTCCTCTCTGGTAGATCAATACTTCTCAGCCCCCAAATAAATAAATAAGTAAAAGCACTGTTCTCTCATAAGTTAATGGGGAGAAAATCTTTTTACTATCGTCAGTCATCATGACAAACAAGAATATGAAAAGTGTTAATGAAATGACCAACTGTCTATAAAATAAAAGACTTGTAAGACAGTTTCCTTTCTTCCCTTAATTTGCTGAAACAAAATGGAAAATTACACTAGTACCTATCCAGCGTGAAATGATGTTAACAAGCAGAAAAAAATGCTATAATGAAGGACTTCTAGGATGTACTATGTATAGTCTTACTTGTAAAGAGGGAATTACTGGGCAGAGCTCTAGCCCTGAGCAACATCCCACCTCCTACTGAGGAGAATCACAGCTATCATCACGTCCCTCGGGAAGTAGCAGCCATTCAGCACAATACAACAAATTGATGTTCACAGCATAATAATTATCCATGTGCTGCAAACAATAGGCCACACAATTACCAACCAGGGCAATGCCATACACAGGCAAAGTGAAGTTGCAAAATGAAGTGATTGTACACATAATTGAGGCAATAGCCCCACAAAAAAGAGATGTGCACAACTTGTTATTTATTGAGCATTGTTTGGGAAGGAAGGGTTGCAAATATGTGAATTTTCCAGAACACTGAAACTTACCATTTAAGCATAAAACGTTTCATTTTTAAAATGCATTCCTTGTGAATGGATATCCTACTTAAAATATGTTACTAATTTCTTTATTAGTATATATATGTGTGTGTGTATTTGTATAGGTATATATATATACAAAGTGTGTAAATGTGATTATATTTTCATATCTCTCTTCATTAAACAAACAAACAAGTGAATTTTTTGCTAAGGAAAGGTGACCCAGAAAACACTACCTGGGCTGTCAACCATATTCAGGTAACACTTCCCAGTTTTCTGCGTAAGTATGACAGGGGACACCTAAATATACTGTAAGCCACCAATTGAAAGACTTATGAGGTTCTTATGCAAACACCACAGATGCAAAGCAACATAAACAAAATGGCATTCTTAAAATTAAATGGTATACAGTTGTAGATGGTTTAAATAGTTTGATGTCATTTTTTATGAACTTTTGTTTTTGTCTTTCTAGAGAGTTGAGCATAGTGGGATGATTGTGGGATTGAAGAAGCAGCCTGATGTAGTGGTCATGTCTTTGTTGTGAAGCTCAAACTGCCTGGACTCAAATCTTACCTCACACTTAATATCTATATGTTGTTGCAAATCTTATCTGAATCTTTCTGAAATCCTGGATTCTGTCCACAAATTAAAAATAGTTAGGACCCTCATACTACTTGTGATTTTTAAATAAGATCATTCATACAAAAAATATTTAGCCCTTTCATTGACACTTATTAAGTGTTCTGTAAATGTTAGCAATTTATGTAAGAAAAAGATGAGAAAATTGATTAAATAGGAATCTGACAATGCAGATACAAATGATAAGCATGAGAAAGACTATAAAAGGAAGAGGAAAGATTGCAAAAACTATAGGAATGAAGAAAGGAGTAAATGAAGAGAATCCAGGGGACACCATGCTCTTGAACATTCACAGAAAAATCACTATTTCAGTATTAATAAATATTCATCAAGCAATATCACAGACTAGACACAATGCCAGAAAAATTAAATTACATCAGATAATCTATTTTGTACCAACATCATTGAGGTGGAATTTGTCATTGCCATTGTGTAGATGAGAAAAACAAAACCTAGAGTAAAGGAATACTGTAGGAAATATAGTAAGATTCAAACATATTATTTAAATACATTATCTTTGGCTCTAAATCTAATGTGCTTTCACCCTATCACAGAGTCTACATATATCATTTTTTTCTTCTTCCTTGTCTCTCCTCCCTCTGATCCACTTTATCTTTCTCCTTATGTGTTTTCTGAGCACTTAAGTGTGAAGCGCTGTAATGAGAGGATAATTAAAATTAGGTCTCTACCCTCAGAAATTTCAGAGTCCATTTGAGGACAAAAATATATGAAAGTATGCATAAAACTTAACAGATGACTTCTCCAACAGGGATATGAGTGAAGTTCTATTGTTTCTCACTTCTACCTCTGCTTGGAAGGCTTTCTCTTCATTTCCAGGTTCCTAAATCCTGTTATCCATCTTTCAAACTTCAAGTCAAATTTATCCTTCTCCTCCATAACTCTACATGCACAGTGACCCCTCTTATTTAGATCTTTCCATGATTTATAAGCTATACTTGAAGAGCCTGTTGAGACATATAGTACAAAGACCCATTCCCAGAGTTTAAGATTTAGTATCTCAGTTGGGTCCTGGGAATTTGTACTTTACCAAGTTCCTAGATGATCCCGACACTGCCGATCCAGGGACCTTACTGGGCACCTCTGGCCATCCCACAGCACTCTTTCAGAACTTGGCAAACATAGCCCCCTGGTCTTAGCTAATGTTCTCACTTCATATGCTCAGTTCCGTACTTAGTCATTTTGTCCCTTGAATCCAAGGGATATTTCTTGTTATTCTTTGCACCTACTCACAGCTAGTAGCACATTATGACAGTCAATAGTATACATATAGAAAATGTGTTTTACTTTCCTCATTGATTGTTAGACTGCTTTACTGATGACTCAGTGGCTGATTCTCCCCATCACTTCCACCTCTTATGACAACTCCACCCAGAGCAGCTAGTATGTGTGAACTCAGAGTACTATGTGGAAACGGAGGTGAGCGTATGTAAATATTCGTATTATCGTATCTAACAAAAAAGATCTCTCAAATAATGATACTTATAACTTTTCTTCATGCTTACTTGCAGGGTAATACATTGACAGTTAACTCGGAAACACTGAATATTCTTCTTTTCTATAATGGAAAATCTTGCCTTTGCCTTATCATTTACACAATCTCCCTCATTTTTGTATTTTTCTGAAAATACATAATGAGATCTGAATGCTGATAAATGTCGTTTTTGAGGACATAATTATTGTAGTCATGTATTAATCTCTTCATAAACCTATTTTTGTCAGTCAAGCTTCAGAAGGGCAATTGTCTAATAAAAAATAAAATTTTAACTAATGCTATTTAAAATTGTTTTAACTGACCTCTCTCTAGTGTCCATTCCTTTTTCACTAGTGCATTTTAAAATTGTTTTTATTATCCCTTCCCTCTATAAATCAGAGTTAAAGTTGGCATTTCCATGTTTGATTTTGAAAAACAGAAGTAGAATTAGTCAACTTTTTCAGAGTATATATCATTGGACACAGACTACCCTTAACAATTCTGAATATCTGGTTCCAAAAACCCAATTTCTGGGTATAGCCACAAGTTGTATCTTCTACTAGAGTCAGCAGAGTCTCCATTAGTTATTGTTACTCTTTACTCAGTTTTGAGCTAGACTCTCCCAGAGTGCCAATTACGTCCTGAGAGCAAGTCCACACACCACAAGCTAAAGAATGAGTTTGACAATTATCCTATTAATTTGATCTATGTTTACAGATAGACAGTCAAACCAGATAATTCAGTACAAATAACTCACCCAAAGGACTTATTATCTGGACTGGTTATCTACATAGATCAAATTAGACCCTAATAACTCCCAAATCTCCACTTTATTTTATTTTATGTTATGTCCTATAGACATAACCAAAGGTGATTCTACCTGTTATGGCCCATGCATGCCAACCTATCTATTTGTAGAAAAGCAGATTCAACTTTCAAAGTTATCACATATTTACGGAAATGTTCCTGAAGTCTGGAAGTGTCAAAATAGCTGCTCATGGATTATCATTACATGTATTCTCCTTAAATCAACCAGAATATACATTTCCTTGGTATTACCGTTATCTTTGTTTTGTATAGTATGAACTCCAAGATTGGTTTAAATATCTCAGTCAGGGTCCACCTGACCACTTATATATAGATATCTCTACTTGTCAATGAAAAGTGTTTTACACTTGATCTTGTCTTAGCTATGAGAATCTGATGGTAAAAATGTTAAATTAATCTAAGCATATACTGTCAAAAGTAATTATTCAGGCACCTCTTCTTTTAGAACTCATAATACATGACTACAGCACTCGTCAAAGATAAAGAAGGTAATATTCATGTGTGTATCACAAGAACCTTTCTGAAGCATAGTAGATATTCAATAACTGATTGAATAAACATGAATATTATGGAAAAAATAACAATAAGGAAAGAAATATGGTAATGAGATCACGAATCTCATGAGACTAAGATAACCACTAGGATATTTTGGTACATTCTTCCAGAAAGGGTTCAAGGCACACTTTATGCACTTTTAATATTACATCATATTATGGAAAGAGCTTTGTAAACCTTTTTTACTAACTAGTATATCAAACTGTTCTTCACATAAATAAATATACTTCTGTGTCTGTGAGAGACCTGGTTGTATATCTTTTCAACACTGCCATTCTCCCCACCTTGTACTGAAACCCACCTCATCCCATTCAGGCTCTGACACCTTATATGGACCTACCTTCATGGTTCGTCCTGCTTGGGTTTCAAAGCCTGTGCCAGGCTGTCCCACCTTGAGCCCTGCTTGGACTCCAACACTGAAGATTGTTTCATCACCACACTTGGGCTCTGACACACTTTCTGGGATGTTCCTCTGTGTAGGTGTCCTTCCCACTGGCTAATTCTCTGACACCCACATCAAGGCACCAGCACATGCTGACATCCTTCTCTCTTCACTGGGGCTCTGACTCCCCATATTGAACTTTCCTCCTTTGTGGATGTACTACTCATCCTATTTGACCCATCAATGGCTTTTCTCAGCCCCCATATTTATGTTTACTTCGTTCTGTCCACCTAATGGCTTTAGGACTGAGTTGTTGGAAGGGAAGGGGAGGGGAATGGAGAGGAGTGAGAAAGAAGAAAAGATCTCTTTTATATAAAAAGAAAGTAATAATACTTAGGTGTTTAGTAAGAGTCTGGCTCTGTGCTAAATGTTTTGCCATGTTACCACATTCAAATAAAGAAATGCTCCTCTAGAATGTGTACCACAATTATTGATGTCATATCAATTATGTAAATGATCTAAGATACATTGAAAGAAACTCTCCTATTATCAGAGTATAAGTCTTGAAGGCAGTATTTGAACACATACTTATCTAATACCAAACCATGTTCTTAACTATAAGCTATAATGCTTCTCTGCCTGTAGTTTTTAACTCTTGGTTTTCATATTGATACTATAAAAGAAAAATAATATCAGTTTTCCTATTTTAAATGTGTGATTTTGCTAAATTAATGCAGGTTAACAATTCTTATTTTTTATTGTACTATGATTATCTCACTTAATTATTTTCCTTTTTATTTTTATTGTCTTACCTTGTCTCTTAATGTATCTTATTTACTTTTAATTTTCATTTTTCCAATTAATCTTATTTATTTTTACCCCTTTCTTTATCTTGTTTTTTTGTCTTTTTATAATGTTTTCTCAAGCAATTGTTACTTGTTTGTTACTTGTTTTTTTCTTAATTCATTTTAAACATATTTCTATAAATATGAAACAAAACAAACAAAAAATCACACAGAAAGAGTGACCGTGAGGGTATAATGGGAACTAAACAAGAAGACCTCCTCTTGGTCAACTCTTCCTGCTTTCTACCATAGTACCTGCTTTCTTTCCATATGTAAAACACATAACTGGTTCAAAAATATATCTGAAAAGACAGAAGACCCTATAATCACTAAAACCATCCACAAAATGAGGTCAACTTTTTTTTTTTTCCTTTTTAGCATAGGAGCTCACATTCAAAGCAAATCCTATTTAGAGATTACTTGTGTAGCATATTAGGTAGGTAAGGGAATGTATGTAATCTGAAGCCCTACCCACTCTAGAGTTCTGACTGAGCATGCATCACCACCAGCTTGAGTGCTCATTAAAATCCAAATTCCTGGACCTCACCTCCAGAGATTCTGGTTAAGTATATCTGAGGTAAAGCTGGAAAATGTGTACTTCTAACAAGCTCACAGATGCTTCTGATGTTATTGTCCAAGGACCACACATTGAGTAACACTGAATTAGCTTATTATCTACTATACTCACAGCCACAAAATACTGTGACATATCTCCAGTTTTTCTCTACTATCCTCCATAATTCAAACATAAAAATGTTTATTATCAACTTGTCTTCCATGCCCTGGTCTTTAAAGCATTTCTGCCAGGGTCTTTTGTTATGTAGAATATTTTTTACAGTAGAATAAAATTGTCTGACTTCCATACCCAGAGATTAAAGAAAAAATGTTGACTTGATTCCAAACTTGATTTAGTGTCACTTCACAATTTTTTTCTAGACTTTGTATAGCTAAGAGAGGAGTCAAAATGCATATAAGCCACTAATGGTCCTATTTCTTACTCCTGATGAGGCCAAGGAGGCAAAATTTCAAAACATATGGAGCTTATGCTAAAAATGTTTTTTAAAAATGGACTGTATACATTCCACATTCTTCCCCTACAGAATTGTAAAATAACTTCTTAAACAGAAAGACAATCAAAAATGCATGCTCCTATAGGTTCATCTGAACACCTGAAGCTTCTGCTAAACAATGTCCAGCAGCCCATTGAAATAAAATACAGTAAGAAGTTCTTTCATCCATTTCTAAATCTTGGACAATTTTTTTCTGTCAGTAGACATTTTAGAAGTCTCTCCCTAAGTCAGAAAAAGAAAGACAAACACCATATGATATCACTTATATGTGGAATCTAAAATATGACACAAATGAACTTATTTACAAAACAGAAACAGGCTCACAGACAGAGAAAGCAAACTTATGTTACCAAGGTGGGGGTTGGGGGAGGGATAAATTAGGGGTTTGGGATTAGTAGATACAAACTACTATATATAAAATAGGTAAACAACAAGGTCCTACTGTATAGCACAGGGAACTATATTCAATATCCTGTAATAAACCATAATGGAAAAGAATATGAAAAATTATATATATATGTGTGTGTATATATATATATATATATATATATATATATATATATATATATATAACTGAATTCCTTTGATGTCCACCAGAAAGTAACAGAACACTGTAAGTCAACTATACTTCAATTTAAAAAAATAATAATTAATTAAATTCTCTTCCTCACAGATTTTAATTTCTTTTAGTTGCAATGTCTTTATCTTTCATTAAAGGCTGCTATACCCATGCAGTTTTATATGGAGTCTATAAAGGAAAATGCAGGTGGGGGGGTGGAGCGGCAGGGGCGGGAGGAAGGCAGGGGTTGTCACACGGGGAAATGAATCCTGCCTCATCTCTTCACCACTCACCAGGGGACCTTCCTTACAGCAGGCGCAGCGGAGACAAACTGAAACCAGACTTCATGAGTTCAGACCACTGCCAGCAGCTAGTTCCTGGTTATCAGAAAAAGTAGATCAGTGGGTACTCCTTGGCAAGGAAGTTAACGTTTTTATAGAGAATATAGTTCCACTTAAAGGAATGAATGACTAATGATTGGATTTCAGATGGGGATATACATTAGGGCTGGAAAAGTTTTAGAGCAGAAGGAAAATGGATGAGGATATTAAGGTAAATCCAACTACAGAGCTATTTAATCCTTTATTGCCTCACAAGTCAACACACCTAACTGACCTTCCTGAGGGATTATGGGAGTCCAGTGCCTGCTGGTGAATTCCAATCCCCATTGAATGAAAACCTGCCTTGATTTCACAACCACCTGATAAAAGATGTTATCACCTTGCCAGTTCTCAGAAGGAGATAGTCCAGAAGGAGAGTAGGCTGACAGCCCTGAAATGTGCCCTGGGTTTTGCAGCTGGAGAATATAAGCACAGAATATAAGCACATAGATCAGAGTGGTGATTCAAGAAAATTCTGTCCCACATGGATTCTGATAAATATGCAAGCACTAAAACATTAAGCTACCTTTGTCAGCAATCTTAGATCCATTTTTTTTTCTTTCCTGTTATTTTATTAGCCACAATGATAATGATGCTAATAATAATCTACTTATTCCAGCTTCTGGAATGATTCTTAATAATTTATGATCTCCATTTTTGTCTAAAATTCAGCACAATTCAGCCTAAGAAAAGAAAAAAATGAAGTTACACACGGAAAATGAATTATGCACCAAATTGTAAATATTCCATTTCTTTTGTTGATCTGAAAATCCCCAAAGAAATATGAACACTTGATTTAAAATTCAGCTGCAGTGACATTTCCTAGCTGGAAAGACTACTTGCACAAATTCCCAAGTATTTGCCAAAAATAACTTTTTTGGTGGAGGATACTAGTACATTCTAATGTGTTTTTAAAAACTATCCTGTGCTTATATTCTCAAACATGAATAAAATATTTCTTAGTGGAAGCTTGTTCTCTGAAGAGATCTTTGCGACATTTCCTCCAGAAGGGACTTTGCATTGCTAGGGATAATTTTGCTATAATAAAGAGACATATGACAGCAACTTCCTGCCTAAAGAGTAGCAAAAGTCATATAAATGCCTACAATTACACTACAGACTTGACTATTAGATATCTTGGCCAGCAGATAAGTCACAACTGAAAACGAGGTACCCACTAAAGTCTAAGAGGATATGGAAGTCTACCTGCTGTGTTTTCACTGGCATTTTCAAACATAAAGATCCAAATAAATTAAGCTTAGAGAAATGTCTTCTTTTTTCCTGGTGACTTTTGGTTCCCTTATTTTATGTTTTTACAGTTGTTATTTCTTTAAAATAAAACTATGACCAGATTGGTTTCCATTCCTGACAGGCTATGTTAAATGATTTATGTTAAATCAAATATACCAATTGTCCAAGTACTTGAGGCATGTGGGAGAATAAGCAGAAAATATAAGTTACCGAACATCCTTCTTTATATTGATGATTTTCTCGGAACACACAGACACATAAAATCATTATTGCACCCTAAATATTTTAACACTGCTGTGAATAGTTGATATAAACAATTTCATTTTTTGCATGTTAGCTATAATAGGTACATCAGTAATAATAGCATCCTGTGATATTAATTTGTATAACATTCACTCAACACATATATAGTGACTATATACTTTAAAGCTTTTTTGTGTCCTTTAATTAATCACCCAACCCTGAAAAATGGCAAGACAAGGATAGTTTACCCTATTTTTTCTATGGATAAACTGAGAATTATAGAGTTTATAAATTAGAATTCTAGGTTTCTGCCTCCTACCATGAATCATAATTAATTGTCACTCAAGAGGAAGTCTACGGATTCTTGGTGTCAGCATCACTGAGGGCTTATGAACAATGTACAGTCTAAAGCTCTAACACAGGAAAGCTCTACAGAAGCAGAATATCAGGACCTTATAATTACATTTAACAGGCACCTCAAATGACCTGCTTCTAGTAACTTCTTCCCTAAATATCTGTTATTTATTTGTTATTATTTGTTATTTATTCTGTTATTTATTTGTTGGTGTCATCAATATTACCTGGTACTTGCATAAGCGTGCTTTTAGTCTGGAACAATGACAACAGAAGCAGAGATCCTGTCAGACAGACCAAATTAAAGAAAAAGATGATGGCAGGGGGTGCCACTTCACAGAAAGGCCTCTGTGTCTGACAGAAATGGGAAGTTAGAAAGTAAACACTGCAACAGAGTGGCCACTGTAGGGGGCAGCCAGGTGTGCACAATCCAGGTCTCATCTTTCTCCCAGCTGCATAAAAACACTATTACCAAAGAATTTCAAATTAAGCAACAGTTAGTGGAATACAAATGGGTAGATTTTTTTAATCAATTAATTAACTAATTAATTAGTAACTTGTTCTCACAAAGCAGGTACTCGAAATGTGAGTAATAAGATTTACTTTTGCTTTAAATTTTATTGGAGTATAGTTGATTTACAATGTTGTGTTAGTTTCAGGTGTACAGCAAAGTGATTCAGTTATACATATACATATATTCATTCTTTTTCAGATTCTTTTCTCATATAGGTTATCACAGAACACTGAGTAGAGGTCCTGGTGCTATACAGTCGATCTTTGTTGGTTATCTATCGCATACATAATACTATGTGTATGTTAATCCCAAGCTCATGATTTATCCTTCCCCTACCACATTTCCCATAAGTTTGTTTTAGAAAATAAGATTTACTTTTAATGTCCTCCCATTCCCCTTTCAAAACCCTTCTTCTTTCTATACCTGTGCACTCCAGTCCCACTTTCCAACTTCTCTGACAGCCTTTAAAAACCCAAATGATAGGGTCTCTAATGATGGAGTGTGAACCCAGCAATGGCTGCTGAAGGATTACATATCAGCTCTCCAACCCTCTCAAGTCACTCAGCACAGATGGCACCCCCCTCTCTGCTGGGAGGACAACATCCTGATCCTGAGATTGGTGGCCAAACCAATTCTGTTTATATTCCAGCTTACTTCAACTCAGATTGCCCTCGGGTTCACAGCAACTCATCTATAAGTCCAGGCCGGGACAGGATTGGAACAATCCTCATCTCTGGTCCTTTCTTTCTATACTTTGAGTGAGATTTGTCCCATAGGAGCTGCCGAGTCAAGCTTTTCAGTTCTGTGCTGTTCACCACAGTCAGGCAGCAAGTTGCAGAGAAACTAAAGAGCCAATCGATTCCTGCAGGGGGAATAAAATTCAATCATACCCTGTTTTTGTCATTGTTTATAAAACAAACAAACAAACAAAACTAGTAATTGACCTTTTTTCACTTTTTCTATAGTTTCATTGTCCTTAGGAAATAATGTTGTTGAAAAGCAAAAAGTGATCAATCAAAATAAAATTCACATGCAGGTTTTAATTGTATCTTCCTATTAATATTTTACACATGTCTTTGTTAGATACCGCAAAGAGTTTGTCACATGCTATTATAAAATGATATGCAACACACACACACACACACACACACACACACACACAGAGTTTCCAGTGAAATGCTGGCATTATTGCAATTTGCAAAATAACCAAATACCACATTGTGGTATTGCTAAAATCAATAAAGCTTTTGCTTTTCCTATAAGGTATATCTAATAACAATTCTCTTTCTCTCTCTCTCTCTCCCACCCCCCATTTCCTCCAGTCACCCTCCGTTTTTGATCTTTTGGCTCATCAATATATCATAAAGCAAATGTGATGACTCCTCCATATATCTGCTTTTCAGATTTCATTCACCTCTGACCTGTAATGTTCCAATTTAGCTAAAGTACTTTTATTTATGCTACTCCTTAGACCTATACATTTTGATCAAAGAAATGACACTCGCTGTTCAGTGCCTTCAGAGAGCACTTTGCAGGTACCATCCGTTCAGAAAAAGCAGTCACCCAATACATGAGATTGTGACAAGGTATAATGTAATGGTAGTTATGCGAACCTCCAATAAACCAGTGCTACTTCACAGATTACTTGGAGAGAAAGTCTCTTAGCGTGCTTGAAGAAGTATGAAATGAATTTCATTTCCTTCTCATTTGCCTTGCTTCTGAAAGGTTTCATGCAAGATATGTGACCAACTATTATAGTACTAATCCATCCATGACAGAGCTCAATTTTCTTTGAGAATTTACTTCTGAATGGGCTTCGGAAATACTTGAAAGCTCAAAATTAAAGTACACTGAACAGAGCAGCCACTGAGCTGTGGACAACTGTCGGTCAAGAAAACCAGTCGGAACAAAATGTAAATTAGATTTTATTTATTTTATTTTATTTTTGTAAAGTGATCTATAATGATGAGGTGGTAAAGTTTTATAGCCCATTTCCAAACAAGAACAATAAGGAGGGAAGTGGCGAGAACTGTTGTTAGCTTTTCTCATTACTGCAAATGAAAACAGGGAGATTGTGTTATGGAAACTCTGGAAGTGATGTGCAAACACTGGGGCTTGTTGCATGCACTCTTTGTTCTGGTGGGTGAGAAAGTGGGAGGAGGGGAACTGCCTGCCAGTCACAGGAGATAATGTCCATAAAGCAACCCACAGTCTTGGTGAGGACTGGTGGTCAGGGATGGCCCCACTGATTTTACCTGTGCCAAGGGCAGGTTTGATCCATTGAGAAGCAGGATTTTTTAAATCCAACACTGTTTGAGTCCATAACGTTGGGAGGTGAGGAATCCATTGGACAAAGTGGAAAACATGATTGGCAGAATTTCCATTCTAATTTGTGAATGGAAAGTTCCCCGTGTACTGGGCTCAAAAGCTCATATTCAGGGCCGAGCATAGACTCAGGCCTGCTCAGAGTAGAGTGGAGATACAAGAACAAATAAACCTTCTTTATTGATTTGGAAACCTAATGTTTCTAGTAACAACATGGAGGGGAGGGGAAGAGGATGAAGATTGACGCTTCCA
Source organism: Phocoena sinus (assembly GCF_008692025.1). Lineage (NCBI taxonomy): Eukaryota > Metazoa > Chordata > Mammalia > Artiodactyla > Phocoenidae > Phocoena > Phocoena sinus. The sequence goes on along the minus strand of NC_045776.1, from coordinate 35,665,210 downwards.
GAAAGTTCCCAATTTATAATATAAGCCACAAACTCAGGGTTAGGCAAATGTTAAAAATGGAATGTACTTTTTCGCTGAAATGAGAGAAATTCAGTGAACAGACCAATGTGCACAATAAACACATGCTATTCTAGTTGAATTAGATACTTCCAGAATATTTTTCTTTCTTTTTGAGAGGCATGGGTACATATTAAGAAGGCATTGACAATTAGGGGGCAAAGAGGCATGTGCATACCTGATGATGACTTTACATGAGACTTCACTCTCCATCCTTACAAGAAGAAATAATTCTCAAGAGAGAGTTACATCATTAAAATAGAAGTCCACCTGGGTGTGATGATGCCAAAGAGGGGAATGAAATGAAAGTGGAGTGTAAGATTTCTGATACCTTACAGGGACTGCCAACAAAACCCATTCCACAAAACTTTCCAGTGTTTTTGCTTATTTGTTTGTGTTTTATAAATAGAGGGATTTTGTTTCCCCAGGCAGGAATTCAACTTTGTAACTGTAATCCAATCAAAACAAAGTTTAGATAGTGATTATAAAGGGTTTCACAGAGATCCAATGGGCTCCATCTACCAGGGCTTTTTTCATTGATGAATATTACAATAGTTTAACACATTTCAGAAACCACATTACCTCCCACCTGGGTGACAAAGGAGTAAGCCATGGTGCCATGGAACCAGATGTTCTAGCCTCTCTCTGTGATGGCATTTCAGGACACTTAATTTAAAATGCCAGTTTAGTCTGAGGCCTGGAATAATGGAAAATTGGCAGATTGTCTTCTTTTTTGTCTTTTTTTTTAAAGGCCAAATTTAACATGTTTAAAACATCTTTCTAATTTTGGCTGTTGAAAATAAGCTTGGGCTCAACATTGTATTTGAGTACAATAATTAAAAGAAAGTTGTTTAAACCGATTTTAATAAACTAAAAGCTTAGAAAGGTCTTTGCAGTAAATGAAATATTTAGGCATTTATTTAAGCATAAGGTGTAATGCTTAAATAAAGCCTGGCATGGAAGGCCTTCTTTCCAATGTTAAAATTTTAAATCTGATGTGTTTCTTCAGTGAAATAAATGTTTGAAATAAGAGTGGATAAGAGAGGACTGGAAGGGGAGAGGATAAGAATGATGCCTCCAGAAAGTTCTCAGACTGTAAAAGAAACCACAAATTCAGTGACCCTTAGTTGCTGGAAAGAAATACACTATGAAGCTGAAGAGAAGGGGATTTAGTGAACAGATCTATAAAGACAAGAGTCTCATGTCATTATGGTCTGACTAGACTACAGAATTTTCTTTTTCTTCTTCCATTTTTGGAACAACCTTTCAAGAGGCATTCACAACTAGGGAGTTAGAGTATGGAGAGAGCATGATGGTGATCTCCTTTGAAATGTGGTTGAAAGACTTGGGGAATTTGAGCTGGAGAAGAGAAGACTAGGAGGAGAAAGGCAAGGTATAGGGATTCAAGAGAACTATCACGTGAAAAACTCTCTATTTACTTCTACTTAACATGGATTTTGAAATAATTTATGGGAGCGAGCAATGAAAAAGCCCCTTTTTTTTTCTGTCTATATTCTAAGATCCTAACGAGGATAAATAGTTGATGTTACCATGAGGCAGTATGTGGTAGGGGAATCAAGAGCATGGGCTACCTAATTCCCTAAGTTCTCTGTAGCTCTGGATACATTAATATATCTCTCTAGCCAATATTTTCTGTAAAATAGGTATGCATGTGATAGTACCACCTTAAACTGCTGTCTTGAGCACTGACTAGGCTAATACTTCTAAAGTACTTAGAAGACGTGCAGTACATATAAACCACTATCACCATACCCATGTGAAAAGATGGCCTAGCAATGAGCTGTTGCAAGATGAAAGGGCAAACCTGAATGCCTATCTGTCATGGTGGCTGCAGCAGGGTGTTTGGTTTATGGGTCTTTCCAACTGTAGTGGTTTAATTAAACATTACCTCAAAGAAGAATTCTTAGAAGTGGTTAAAAATCATTCTTCCTCCAAGAAGAATGTCTAGCATGCCTTGTCTAGCATGACTGGGCTAAGGAAAAGCTAACATAAAGCTTTCCAGAGTTTATCTTTTCCCCCTTATTTTTATTGTGGTCCTAAGAACCCCAGAGCCATAGAGACCAATATGGATGTTGGGTTGAGCTTGTGTCTCAGCCATATGGAGAAGATGTGGAACCCTTGTTTTCTGAGTTCTGTTTGTTCACAACCTATGCTACAAAATTCCCCAACAAATCCATCTGTACATTTCCTTGTTCCTGCCCATGGACAGAACTGAGAGGATTTGGAAACCATGAAGCCAGGCAGAACCAGAGGATGGAGGGATCTTGGGCCAGGGATCACAGCAAGGAAAGCCTCCCATCACACACCTTCACTGAACTCATAGGAGCAAGAAATGAACATGTATTGTGTTAAACCCCTGAGGCTTGGGGATTAACACAATATTTGCATTGTCTACCTTGACTAATAGACCAAGAAAATAAATATTAGTCCTATTTTGGTAATGGATGAGGAAACAGAGACTTAGAAGGTCTCAGGTTTCTTTACTCCAATCCCATTCTCTTCTTGATGCAACAGGTGTCTTCAAAAGAGCAATCTAATAGAAACAGCATGAAATACATAGCACTGTTATGGTTGTGCATGTATCACATCCTTTATATCCTTAAACATCCCTACAACATAAGCATTGTAATTATTCCCAATTAACTGCTGAGAAAATTGAAGCACAGAGATGTAAAATAATTTTTCCAATGTCACCACTTAGATAGGTGGTGATACCAGGATTAGAACTCAGATAACATAATTCTGATTCTGAATGTAGACCCAGCATACACCACAGGCTCTAGATAATAGGAGATTTCACTTAACTAAAAGACTTATGCCTCATGGGGAGCTGATCAACATGAAGAAAAGGAAGAAGTGAGAATTATATACAATCTGTGCTATGTGCCTCCTGCTTTTGATTTTGTTTCATTTCCAGTGTTTCTATGTAGGAATTGAAATCATCCAGGGACTTTGCAAGAGATCTGTCCATTTGCAGTAAGCAGAGGACCACTTTGCACAAGAGCGCAGGAGCCTGAATGGTTGATATGTAACAGCAGTTGACTTACCTCCTGCTGGTTTGGGGTCGTGGCCAAAATAACTGACTTATCATCTTGTTAGTCACATTATAAGTATGACCCCTCAGTGGCAATGACTGAGAGCTACTTCTCATTTATTCCTAGCCAAGGTAATGAAAGACAGTGGACCAAAGATATTCTGGCATCACATCTAGTCAAAAGAGCTAACACCAGCAATACAAGTCTTTGAAACCAGAAAAAGGAGAAAAAAAAAACAAAACTAATAAATAGATATATTCTGCTTGGTTCTTTTTTTACTGTGATCTCCTCTGCAATTTCACTGTAGCTAATGAATTTTGACATTATTTGGTGTCCATAAATTTGGTGTCCTCCCCGTGCCCCTCTCCTTCTCCATCCCATTTTTCTTCTTCCCCTTCTCCTTCTGCTTCTCCTTCTTCTTATTTGTCTTCTTCCTCCCCCTCCTCCTCCTGTTATTATTATCATAATTTGCTCTTAATATAGAACAACTCTGTATTAGGTACAAAGAAAAATCATATTATGTCTTCTAGAGCAAGTGTTACCACCACTTGTATTGTTGGCAAATTACCTTAGCCTCAGGTTTCCAGTGATGATTAAATCAATAATGTTTAAATCAGTCCTATTCAGTCTCCATGGATATCATGAATAATAATAATTTTAAAAGACATTGAATTTATATATACCTTAGTTTTAGTGAAAAAGGATATTAGCAGTCACAATTTTTGTCATCTCAAGCTGATCACTGTACCGTTATGCTTTCCTATGTTTTGGGTATCCTCAGTGGCTCATCAGGAATGGTCACCTCATATATATATATATATATATATATATATATATATATAATCTTCGAATCTTGTAATTTAACTATTCTTTTTTTTTAAAAAAGTCATCAGACTTCCACAGATAAATTATAGGACACAGCCATCTTACTTAACACCAAACTCACAGAACACATTTATACAATCCATTTGGCAGTGTGTAACACATTTAATATTTTGTTTTGAATTGTTATACAATTTTGAAATGTGTATACATTTTTGGTGTATTAAATTTTATTTAATTTTTTTGGTATCAGCTTCCTCAAAGCAGGGATGTCTTTTTACATCCACAGTAGTGTCCTGCACTGGGATTTGAACATAATAGCTGTACAAAAATGTCTAGTTCAAGGAGCTTCAAGATGGCAGAAGAGTAAGACGTAAAAATCACCTTCCTCCCCACAAATACATCAGAAATGCATCTACATGTGGAACAACTCCTACAGAACACACACTGAACGCTGGCAGAAGACCTCAGACCTCCCAAAAGGCAAAGAATTTCCCACGTACCTTGGTAGGGTAAAAGAAAAAAGAATAAACACAGACAAAAGAATAGGGATGGGTCTGTGTCAGACCAACTAGAGCACGGACTTGCGGATATGGGGAAGGAGAAGGATAAGCTGTGACAAAGTGAGAGAGTGGCATGGACATATATACACTACCAAACGTAAAATAGATAGCTAGTGGGAAGCAGCCACATAGCACAGGGAGATCAGCTAGGTGCTTTGTGACCACCTAGAGGGGTGGGATAGGGAGAGTGGAAGGGAGGGAGATGCAAGAAGGAAGAGATATGGGAGCATATGTATATGTATAACTGATTCACTTTGTTATAAAGCAGAAACTAACACACCATTGTAAAGCAATTAAAAAAAAAAGAAAAAAAAAAAAGAATAGGGATGGGACCTGCACAACTAGGAGGGAGCTGTGTAGGAGGAAAGGTTTCCACACACTAGGAAGCCCCTTCGTGGGTGGAGACTCCAGGTGGCGGAGGGGGGAGCTTCGGAGCCGTGGCGGAGGGTGCAGCAACAGGTGTGCGGAGGGCAAAGCGGAGAGATTCCCGCACAGAGGAGTGGTGCCAACCAGCACTCACCAGCCCGAGAGGCTTGTCTACTCACCCGCTGGGATGAGTGGGGGCTGGGAGCTGAGGCTCGGGCTTCAGTTGGATCCCAGGGAGAGGACTGGTGTTGGTTGCGTGAACACAGCCTGAAGGGGCGCTAGTGTGCCACGGCTAGCCGGGAGGGAGTCCGGAAAAAGGTCTGGAACTGCCGAAGAGGCAAGAGACCTTTTCTTGCCTCTTTGTTTCACGGTGCGGAGGGCATTAAGAACGCCGCTTAAAGGAGCTCCAGGGAAGGGTGCAAGCCACGGCTAGCAGCGCGGACCCCAGAGATGGGCTTGAGATGCTAAAACTGCAGCTGCAGCCACCAAGAATACTGTGTGCAAGCACAGGTTACAATTCACACCTCCCTTCTCAGGAGCCTACGCAGCCCACCACTGCCAGGGTCCCATGATCCAGGGACAACTTCCTCAGGAGAACACAAGGCGTGCCTCAGGCTGGTGCAATGTCACGCTGGCCTCTGGCGCCGCAGGTTCGCCCCACATCCATACCCCTCCTTGCACCCGGCCTGAGTGAGCCAGAGCCACCTAATCAGCTGCTCCTTTAACACGGTCCTGTCTGAGCGAAGAACACACGCCCTCAGGCGACCTACATGCAGAGGCGGGGCCAAATACAAAGCTGAATCCCAGGAGCTGTGCGAACAAAGAAGAGAAAGGCAAATCTCTCCAAGCAGCCTCAGGAGCAGCGGATTAAATCTCCACAGTCAACTTGATGTACCCTGCATCTGTGGAAAACCTGAAAAGATAACGAATCATCCAAAATTGAGGAGGTGGACTGTGGGAGCAATGATATATATATATATTTTTTTCTTTCTTTCTTTCTTTCTTTCTTTCTTTCTTTCTTTCTTTCTTTTTTTCTCCCTTTTATTCTGAGCCATGTGGATGATAGGCTCTTGGTGCTCCAGCCAGGCATCAGTTCAGGACATTGGTCCACCAGAGGCCTCCAGGCTCCATGTAATATCAAACGGTGAAAATCTTCCAGAGATCTCCATCTCAATACCAAGACCCAGCTCCACTCAATGACCAGCAAGCTACAGTGGTGGACATTCTATGCCAAACAACTAGCAAGACAGGAACACAACCCCACCCATTAGCAGAAAGGCTGCCTGAAATCATAATAAGGTCACAGACTTCCCAAAACAAACCACCAGATGTGGACCTGTCACCAGAAAGACAAGATCCAGCCTTATCCACCAGAACACAGGCACTAGTCCCTTCCACCAGGAAGCCTACACCAACCCACTGAAACAACCTTAGCCACTGGAGACGGACACACAAAAAATGGGAACTACGAACCTGCAGCCTGTGAAAAGGAGACCCCAGACACAGTAAGTTAAGCAAAATGAGAAGACAGAGAAACACACAGCAGATGAAGGAGCAAGGTCAAAACCCACCAGACCTAACAAATGAAGAGGAAATAAGCAGTCTACCTGAAAACCAATTCAGAATAATGAGAGTAAAGATGATCCAAAATCTTGGAAAGAGAATGGAGAAAACACAAGAAATGTTTAACAAGGACCTAGGAGAACTAAAGAGCAAACAAACTATCATGAACAGCACTATAAATGAAATAAAAAATTCTCTAGAAAGAATAAATAGCAGAATAACTGAGGCACAAGAATGGATAAGGGACCTGGAAGATAAAAGAGTGCAACTAACTACTGCAGAACAGAATAAAGAAAAAAACAATGAAAAGAATTCAGGTCAGTCTCTGAGACTTCAGGGACAATAATAAATGCCATCAACATTAGAATTATAGGGGGTCCCAGCAGAATTAGAGTAAAAGAAAGGGACTGAGAAAATATTTGAAGAGATTATAGTTGAAAATTTCAGTAATATGGGGAAAAAAATACTTAAGCAACTCCAGGAAGCACAGAGAGGCCCACACAGGATACATCCAAGGAGAACACACCAAAAAACTTATTAACAAACTCTCAAAAATTAAATACAAAGAAACAATAATTAAAGACAGCAAGGGAAAAAACAACTAATAACGTACAAGGGAATACCCATAAGGTTACAGCTGACCTTTCGGCAGAAACTCTGCAAGGCCAGAAGGGAGTGGCAGGACATATTTAAAAGTGATGAAAGGGAAAAAGCCTACAACCAGGATTACTCTATCCAGCAAGGATCTCATTCAGATTTGATGGAGTAATTAAAACCTTTACAGAAAGGCAAAACTAAGAGAATTCAGCACAACCAAACCAGCTTTACAACAAATGCTAAAGGAACTTCTCTAGGCAAGAAACACAAGAGAAGGAAAAGATCTACACAAACCACAAAAAAATAAGAAAATTGTAATAGGAAAATACATATTGATAATTATCTTAAATGAAAATGGATTAAATGTTCCAACCAAAATACATAGACTGGCAGAATGGATACAAAAACAAGACCCATATATATGCTGTCTACAGGATACCTACTGCAGACCTAGGGACACATACAGACTGAAAGTGAGGGGATGGAAAAAGATATTCTCTGCAAATGGAAATCAAAAGAAAGCTGGAGTAGCAATTCTCATATCACACAAAATACACTTTAAAAGAAAGACTATTACAAGAGAGAAAGCAGGACGCTATGTAATGATCAAGGTATCAATCCAAGAAGATATAACAATTGTAAATATTTATGCATCCAACATAGGAGCATCTCAATATATAAGGCAAATAATAACAGCCATAAAAGACTAAATCAAAAGTAACACAATCATAGTAGGGGACTTTAACACCTCAATTACACTGATGGACAAATCATCCAAAATGAAAATAAATAAGGAAACACAAGCTTAAATGATACATTAAACAAAATGGACTTAATTGATATTTATAGGACATTTCATCCAAAAACAACATAACACATTTTATTCTCAAGTGCCCATGGAACATTCTCCAGGTTAGATCATATCTTGCATCACAAATCAAGATTAGGTAAATTTAAGAAAATTAAAATCATATCAAGTATCTTTTCTGACCACAAAGATATGAGACTAGATACCAACTATAGGGAAAAAAAAATCTCTAAAAAACACAAACACATGGAGGTTAAACATTACACAACTTAATAACCAAGAGATCACTGAAAAAATCAAAGAGGAAATCAAAAAATACCTAGAAACAAATGACAATGAAAACATGACAGTCCAAAACCAATGGGATGCAGCAAAAACAGTGCTAAGACGGAAGTTTATAGTAATAAAATCCTGCCTTAAGAAACAAGAAACATCTCAAATAAACAACCTAAACTTACGCCTAAAGCAATTAGAGAAAGAAGAACAAAGAAACCCCAAAGTTAGCAGAAGGAAAGAAATCATAAAGATCAGATCAGAAATAAATGAAAAAGAAATGAAATAAACATAGCAAAGATCAATAAAACTAAAAGATGGTTCTTTGAGAAGATAAACAAAATTGATAAACCATCTGCCAGACTCATCAAGAAAAAAAGGGAGAAAACTCAAATCAATTGAATTAGAAATGAAAAAGTAGAAGTAACAACTGACACTGCAGAAATCCAAAGGATCATGAGAGGTTACTATAAGCAACTACATGCCAATAAAGTGGACAACCTGGAAGAAATGGAAAAATTCTTAGAAATGCACAATTTTCAGAGACTGAAACAGGAAAAAAAAAAAAAAAAAAACAAACAACAGACCAATCACAAGCACTGAAATCGAAAGTGTGACTAAAAATCTTTCAGCAAACAAAAGCTAAAGAACAGATTGCTTCACAGGTGAATTCTATCAAACATTTAGAGAAGAGCTAACACCTATCCTTCTCAAACTCTTCCAAAATATAGCAGAGGGAGGAACACTCCCAAACTTATTCTACGGGACCACCATCACCCTGATACCAAAACCAGAAAAAGATGTCACAAAAAAAGAAAACTACACACCAATATCACTGATGAATACACATGCAAAAGTCCTCAACAAAATACTAGCAAACAGTATCCAACAGCACATTAAAAGCATCATACACCATGATCAAGTGGGGCTTACCCCAGGAATGAAAGGATTCTTCAATATACACAAATCAATCCATGTGATACACCATATTAGCAAATTGCAGGAGAAAAAACATATGATCATCTCAATAGATGCAGAGAAAACATTCATCAAAATTCAACACCCATTTATGATAAAAAAAAAACCCTCCAGAAAGTAGGCATAGAGGGAACTTACCTCAACATAATAAAGGCCACATGACAAACCCACAGCCAACATCATCCTCAATGGTGCAAAACAAACCATTTCCACTAAGATTAGGAACAAGACAAGGTTGCCCACTCTCATCAGTCTTATTCAACATAGTTTTGGAAGTTTTAGCCACAGCAATCAGAGAAGAAAAAGAAATAAAAGGAATCTAAATCAGAAAAGAAGAAGTAAAGCTGTCACTGTTTGCAGATGACATGATACTATACATAGAGAATCCTAAAGATGCTACCAGAAAACTACTAGAGCTAATCAATGAATTTAGTAAAGTAGCAGGATACAAAATTAATGCACAGAAAGCTCTTGCATTCCTATACACTAATGATGAAAAATCTGAAAGAGAAATTATGGAAACACTCCCATTTACTACTGCAAGTAAAATAATAAAATACCTAGGGATAAACCTACCTAAGGAGACAAAAGACCTGTATGTAGAAAATTATAAGACACTGAAGAAAGAAATTAAAGATGATACAAACAGATGGAGAGATATACCATGTTCTTGGATTGGAAAAATCAACATTGTGAAAATGACAATACTTCCCAAAGCAATCTACAGATTCAATTCAACCATAGCAAATTACCACTGGCATTTTTCACAGAACTAGAACAAAAACTTTCACAATTTGTATTGAAACACAAAAGACTCCAAATAGCCAAAACAATCTTGAGACAGAAAAATGGAGCTAGAGGAATCAGGCTCCTGGCTTTGGACTATACTACAAAACTACAGTCATCCAGAGAGTATGGTACTGGTACAAAAACAGAAATATAGATCAATGGAACAGGATACAAAGCCCAGATATAAACCCACTCACATATGGTCACCTTCTCTTTGCTAAAGGAGGCAAGAATATACAATGGACAAAAGATGACCTCTTCAATAAGTGGTGCTGGGAAAACTGGACAGCTACATGGAAAAGAATGAAACTAGAACACTTCCTAACACCATACACAAAGATAAACTCAAAATGGATTAAAGACCTAAATGTAAGGCCAGATATTATCAAACTCTTAGAGGAAAACTTAGGCAGAACACTCTATGACATAAGTCACAGCAAGATCCTTTTTGACCCACCTCCTAGAGAAATGGAAATAAAATAAAATAATGGGACCTAATGAAACTTCAAAGCTTTTGCACAGCAAAGGAAACCATAGACAAGATGAAAAGGTAACCCTCAGAATGGGAGAAAATATTTGCAAATGAAGCAACTGACAAAGGATTAATCTCCAAAATTTACAAGCAGCTCATGCAGCTCAATATTAAAAAACAAACAACCCAATCCAAAAATGGGCAGAAGATCTAAATAGACATTTCTCCAAAGAAGATAGACAGATTGCCAACAAACACATGAAAGAATGCTCAACCTCATTTATTGTTAGAGAAATGCAAATAAAAACTACAATGAGATATCATCTCACACTGGTCAGAATGGCCATCATCAAAAAATCTAGAAACAATAAATGCTGGAGAGGGTGTGGAGAAAAGGGAACATTCTAGAACTTCTGGTGGGAATGTGAATTACAGCCCCTATGGAGAACAGTATGGAGGTTCCTTAAAAAACTACAAATAGAACTACCATATGACCCAGCAATCCCACTACTGAGCATATACCCTGAGAAAACAATACTTCAAAAACAGTCATGTGACAAAATGTTCATTGCAGCTCTATTTACAATAGCCCAGAGATGGAACCAACCTAAGTGTCCATCATCAGATGAATGGATAAAGAAAATGTGGCATGTATATACAATGGAATATTACTCAGCCATAAAAAGAAACGAAATTGAGATATTTGTAATGAGGTGGATAGATGTAGAGTCTGTCATACAGAGTGAAGTAAGTCAGAAAGAGAAAGACAAATACCATATGCTAACACATATATATGGAATTTAAGAAAAAAAAATGTCGTGAAGAACCTAGGGGTAAGACAGGAATAAAGACACAGTCCTACTAGAGAATGGCCTTGAGGATATGGGGAGGGGGAAGGGTAAGCTGTGACAAAGCGAGAGAGAGGCATGGACATATATACACTACCAAATGTAAGGTAAATAGCTAGTGGGAAGCAGCTGCATAGCACAGGGAGATCAGCTCGGTTCTTTGTGACCACCTAGAGGGGTGGGATAGTGAGGGTGGGAGGGAGGGAGGTGCAAGAGGGAAGAGATATGGGAACATATGTATATGTATAACTGATTCACTTTGTTATAAAGCAGAAACTAGCACACCATTGTAAAGCGATTATACTCCAATAAAGATTTTAAAAAAATAAAAAATAAAAAGAATTAAATTAAACTACAATGGGATATCCTCTCACACCGGTCAGAATGGCCATTTTCAAAATATCTACAAACAATAAATGCTGGAGAGGGTGTGGAGAAAAGGGTACCCTCTTGCACTGTTGGTGCGAATGTTAATTGATACAGCCACTATGGAGAACAGTATGGAGGTTCCTTAGAAAACTAAAAATAGAACTTCCATATGATCCAGCAATCCCACTACTCGGCATTTACCCTGAGAAAACCATAATTCAAAAAGCGTCACGTACCAAAATATTCATTGCAGCTCTATTTACAATAACCAGAACATGGAAGCCACCTAAGTGTCTATTGACAGATGAATGGATAAAGAAGATGTGGCACATATATTCAATGGAATATTATTCAGCCATAAAAAGAAATGTAATTGAGTTATCTGTAGTGAGGTGGATGGACCTAGAGTCTGTCATACAGAGTGAAGTAAGTCAGAAAGAGAAAAACAAATACTGTATGGTAACACATATATATGGAATCTTAATAAAAAAAAAATTGGTCATGAAGCACCTAGGGGTAGTGTATATATGGACATATATACACTACCAAATGTAAAATAGATAGCTAGTGGGAAGCAGTCGCATAGCACAGGGAGATCAGTTCGGTACTTTGTGAGCAGACAGAGGGGTGGGATAGGGAGGTTGGTAGGCAGGGAGACGCAAGAGGGAAGAGATATGAGGATGTATGTATATGTATAAATGATTCACTTTGTTATAAAGCAGAAACTAACAAAGCATTGTAAAGCAATTATACTCCAATAAATATGTTAAAAATAATTTTCTAGTTCTTAATAGTGGCCAAATTACCCAAAGTTTACAATTCCAAACCCAGCAAAGACTGTAGTCAGTAGAAATTTATTACCTTTTTCAGGAGTCTTCTGTGTTTTGTACGAAAGATTCTGCTCCTGAATAGAAATATTCTAAAAGACAAAGTGAGCTAAGTTATAATCCTACTGATGTTTCTTATGATTTTCATGATTACTTGGAACTTCCTGGACAACTTTAGTATTTCTAGAAGAATCCAGCCATGTTACACTCATCAATGGAGATGACTCAAGACTAAAGAGTTGAGGTACACCAAAAGCTTCTGGCCCTGAGATTTACCATCAATGGACTGGCCACCACCTAATTATGATTTAGCTATGCCTTACCTTCTCCTTTATTCCCTGTGGTTATGGCAGGGCCGAACAACAAAGAATTCTGTACTATCAGCCACAGGAAATAAAAGTGGAACATAAATATTTTTCATCTGCCAAGTAAGTATTTTTATTCCATGGGCACAGTGTATTTTTGTATTTAAAATGACAGATCCTGTCACAAAGGGTCTTAATATTCTATTGAAAACATATCTGTACTATAGCAGAGGTTAAAAAACTCATTTATTTATAAGACTTTCAGGTCTTATAGAGGTCTTCTGCCTCTTTCTCCCTGCAGACAGTTAATATCATTGAAAATAAAAAGTTGTTATATTATATGACAAGGCACAATAGTATTAAAAAGAAACACAGCCTGGCTGTTGCCAGGAATGTGCTCTGATGCAAGTAAACTTTTGGCTCTAATTGGAAAAAAGTAGGCGCTGTTTTTTGTTTTTTTTTATTTCCATTTTTTTTTCTTCCAGCTATTTTTACATTTTTTTCATGCAGAACTGGATTCATTAAAAGTTACACAATTAAGTTACACAAAATAAAGTAAGCTTTATTTCTTGGAGTTTTCAGGTTAAGAAAAAAAAACACCCAAGGAGTAGATGAAAGATGAGAACGGATCCTGGACCTGGCTGAGGCAGAGCATGTCTAACCTAAGCTACAGAGAAGCTTGCAACTTTAACAAAGCAAGGGGCAACAACCCACAAAGGCTGGCTAAAAGGAAAAGGGATGTTCACTCACTCCCCTGCAGCCAGTGTGGCCTTTTACTGCCTTCATCCCTGCAGCTTTGGAGCTTAGCTGAAAGATGGAGAGAACTCAGAGACTGACATTCTGCACCTGCTCAACACACAGTCAATGGGATACAAGAGCATTTTCACCACACACCAGACACCCACGGGGCTTCCTCCAGGATTCCACAAATCTCATGTCTGAGCACCAGCTCACCCAGTGAGGCCAGTGGCAGCTGTGCTGCTGAAGTGAAGACCACAGAGAAAACAGGCCTCACAAGTCTAGTGGGACTACAACCAGCTGCCACAGACTGGGGGATTACTGTAAGAGCCACTTGGAAACACATTAGCAAACCTGTCTGGAAGAAAACAAATGCAGAGCCAGAGAGCAATTCAGTGAGACACTAGTTTGCCCATTCTACTTGAGCATATGAACTGGAAAGAGAAAATAATATGGCTGAGCCCTTATGCACAGAAAAGCTTCCATATAACTTTTCTTCTCTATGCCAAGGTTCATAACAGGTGAGGAAGAAACAGCTGGAAGGAGGTGATAATTTCATTTTTTAATTTGTCTTCTCTGCTCTAGGCATTCTTCAGCTCAAAGCAATGCTTTCAGCTTCCTTCATTCTGCTTGTTTGTGTTTGAAGAAAAACCAAATTAGATCAAGGACTTTATCAGTCAAGGCCACAGTCCACCTTGGATCAGTTAGTTCAGCTAGGATTTACCTAGTACTGCTATGGTGATGGCATTGCATAAAGTGTTATAGGGAATCCACAGTCCTCATCTTAAAGCACCTACAATCAAGGAAGGAGGATAGACATGTCTTAAAAGCAGTGCCAGTGACAGGGATGCAAAACATGACAAACATTTGTAAGAGGAAGACATATATTAATTTTACTTAAAATACAATTGTGTTTTTATCTGATTATCTAAAAAATAATGCAGCCTGTATATATTCTACTTGAAAGGTAAACTTAATTTATAAATACTTTATTGTAAGCACAAGCATTTTTTCCTAATTATAAAGAGAAATTGTGATTTAAATAGATTTTGTTCATTTTTAGAAAATTTGGGGCATGGAGTACAATATTTATCATTCCAATCATTCTAAAATGTATTCTATAAACTATGGTAATACTGCCTCAAAATGCAATGTCAGCACTCTGTTAACCATGTGACACTATGATGAGAAGTCAACAATCTAGGACTAGAAAGAGGGTCTTCACTGGAACTGGACCAGGCTGGCACCCTGACTTTGGACTTCCAGTCTCTAGAACTGTGAGAAATAAATTTCCATTGTCTATAAGCCAAACAAACAAAATACAGTGGTAAAAAAAAAAAAGAAAAATGTCACAGCAAAGGTGAAAAATGTTTATTTTCAAAGATCTGAGATGATGCATCACAGAAGGTTAGAACTTCTACCATTTACAGTTCACTAGGTCACATCATGGAAGAAGATTCAACTGATATAGGATATGTGGTTTAGGCTGTGATAACCATTTCTAACAGTTTTCCTTCTCTAGACTTCTTGGCCATAGCAGAGATTTCTTGAGTTCCTTTGCATACATTTACATATCATTTAGAGTCTGAATTCCTGGCAAAAACTAGTTATAAGCAACCATGTGGCATGAAGTAGCACATGAAATTATGGAACAAACCTCTGCTTTCTTCTCTCGATGCCACTACTAAAGATACAATCTTAACAAAACAAGTTATTTTCTTCCTTCATAGTTGGATACTATCACTATCACGGATGTTATTTTTGACATATGTGGGTGTGGCTAGACAGTGACATTCAACTATGAACATGTGTCTGAAATCAGTTTATAATTGGGGGTTTTACTGGCAAGAATTCTAGTTTCCTGTTCAGCTCACAGGCATTTCTTCCTTGAGTAACCTTACATAATGTTTGTGATATGGTATGAACCACACATTTTGCTGCTTTTAAATTTTCATCTTTCCTGTTTGCAATTTTTTCTGCATGTGAAAACTTTCCTGTTCAACCTACAGAGCAGGGGCTGAGATTTCCACATTTGTTTCTCTGTGGGCTCTATTTTAGAAATGAGCCTAAAACAGTTGCTTCAGGTGTGCGTAGAAGGAGAAAATGATCTCTCTTATGGGGAGAAGGAGGTTAGAAAGTGGTGTGTATATGATATGAGAATATTAGAATGTGGCTTTGTGCACAAAAAGCTCAACTTTTCAACTTTTACAACCAGCTTTTATGGAGTGCCTATGATGTAGAAGACATTGTGTTAGGTACTGTATCTGGGATAGGGCACAAATATGAAGAAAACATGCTTCTTACAAACCAGGCTTTTCTGCTCCATTGGTAAAGAGCCATTCACTAAAACAAGCTATCACAAAATACCCTTAAATTCAAAGGAAGCTATGATTAGTATCCAAACACAATAAATTGTTATGGCTCTAAGCATAGGAAGACGAAAATGCGGAAGAACGTAATTTTATCAAGACAGTCAAACATTATTAGGCAAACCCACTTTCTACAAAGTGGAAGCCAACATATCTGGTTAAAAAGAGGAGGAGTAATGCAGGCAACAACTGGGATGATAAGCTTAAATGGTGCCAAAAATCTGTATGTTTTGAAATATCCTAAAGTCTCATATGTTTTTATTCCACAATTTGGTGACCTATAAGCAACACCATTCATGCCTGACTTGGCCATAGAAATAATCTGTATGTTTAGATTAATCACTTTGTCAAGTTTGTTTCCTAGGGATACACACTTTTGTTTTTAATACTCTCTATGTAAGCTATTCCAGGGACAATATATTGTGACACAATAGCCTAACAGAATGGTCTTCACTCCTCTCCGGATATTCTTTCAGACCAAATTTACATATATAGAAATGTCTTTAACATTTAAAAGAGACAAAAAGTGTTCAATCAAGCTAATGGTGAGGCATCAGAATTCAGATGTTTGGATAACAAAGCTGGCAATTTCGTGGTGTCTCTCTCTCTCTCTCTCTCTCTCTCTCTCTCTCTCTCTCTGTTTCTTTAGAGACCAAATGAGATAAATTGCTATCTGACCCATTGCCTGGGGATAAACATTAAATACTTTATCTGGGCAACCCAATCACCTCCAGCCAGAGTGGAGAATTGGCCTAAATAATGAAGGTGTGTGTCATTCTTCTCTTTGTCTGGCTCCTGGTAACCTTGACAGGAATGAGTGGAGACATGCTGATTTGTATACACTCAATAATTCAAGGTGTTTGCTTATCTTTCCTTGTCAGATGCTGCTCATCCCAAGTCTGTGTTACCATCTAATTAGCCATTTTTTTAACTTTGCTTTTCCACATAAAGCCTTCCTTTTTTTTCCATGAATTTAATTTGCAAGCAGCCTTGCTTTTTATCAAATGTCACACTTACTTCATTTGTTAACACGTTTTTTAGTTTTTTTATTCATATCTTTGATATGTCTTCCCCCATTTTTGATTCACCCTCAGTGTAATAATCCATTTGATTTTGCTTTCTGAAATAGAAATAAAACATTTGTACTAAAAATATTATTCCTCAACTGTGCTTTCTGAAATCAGATGATGTATATTTTTGTCTCTGAATTCTTTCTCTGGTATATTTTCATCAGTTTTCCTGGCTTTTAGTGCTCTTTATAGAATACTGTGCTTTTTCTGCTACTTGGGGTCTGATAGTGGTTCTTACCAATGTAAATATTACAGCTGCTTCTCAATATTTCTGGTTCTCTTTTTTCTGAGTTTTCAAGGGTTCAGCCACTCCCTAACCCTAGGTCTTGGCATCTCCCAGTGACTTGTATTGACCAATGAAATATAAGCAGTAGTGGCAGAAATATATATTTGCTTTTGTGAGACTCTACTGTGTAGTTCTTTCCCCTGCCTCAGTGGTCCTGGAGACAGTGCAAAGCTGAGCTAATCCTGGAGGACAGCTGCCCTGGGGACAGCAGAATTTGCCAGGAACCTTGGGTGAGTGAAGAATACATCTTTGCAATTTTTTAAAAAATAAATTTATTTATTTATTATTTATTTATTTTTGGCTGTGTTAGGTCTTCGTTACTGTGCGCAGGCTTTCTCTAGTTGCAGTGAGCGAGGGCTATTCTTCTTTGTGGTACGTGGGCTTCTCATTGCAGTGGCTTTTCTTGCTGCGGAGCACAGGCTGTAGGTGCACGAGCTTCACTAGTTGTGGCATGCATGCTCAGTAGTTGTGGCACACGGGTTTAATTGCTCTGTGGCATGTGGGATCTTCTCGGACCAGGAGTAGAACCCATGTCCCCTACATTGTCAGGTGGATTCTTAACCACTGCCCCACCAAGGAAGTCCCTATAATTTTTAGTCTTTAACACTACGGAGCTGTTTGCTGTTTCAGTATAGCCTAGCATAACCTAATTGATACTCTTTATTTGCAATTATTCTGCAAAAATATTTAGTCAGTGACACTCTGTCAGTCATAAACATTGAATGTCCAATACAAGGGAATTATAAAAGAAACTCTACCATAAATGAGATTTTAACCTCATCAGGGAGATAAGCTGACAGACACAAAAGAAACTGAAGGCAAGCAAGGCAAATGTTTGACTAAAATGCTTAGTTGTGACGTATGAATTCTAAGTGCTACAGAAGCTTCAAGAAAGCAAGTCTTCCCAGTAGGATGAAATGGACCAGAAGAGAGTAGAAAATAAAGAATTCCAGTATATGGAAAAGGCAAGGCTAAACACAAATAAGACAATAGGCAAGATACATGGTGAGAAGGGTTTTCAGTGAGGCTTGGTGAAGGAGAGAATCCAAGTGAATGGACAAGAGCTTCTACCCCATCTTCATTGCTCTCCATTTCTTTCAGGTATCTTTTCCCCTCAAATAAACTGAATAATTTCAGATCAAGGAATGGGTTTTCTTCACTCTACCACCAGTAGTAGTGATAGTTCTGTGTAAAAACATGGTTCATTTTACCTCAGAGACATTGCGGGTTCAGTTCCATATCACTGCAGTAAAGAAAATACTGTAATAAATTGAGTCACACAATGTTTTTTTGGTTTTTCCGTGCATATAAAAGTTGTGTTTACATTTTCCTGTAGTCTATTAAGTGTGTAATACCATTATGTCTGAAAACAATGTACATACTTTTATTCAAAAATACTTGATTGTAAAAAAAGTAAAAAGAAGAACGTTAACCATGATCTAATGATGCACAATTGCCACCAAACTTTAATTTGTAAAAATCGCAATATCCATGAAGCACAGTAAAATGAAGTACAATAACATAAGGTATGTCTACATATCGAGCCAGACATGGTGCAATGCCTGGGGCTCCTGCAAGTATTCAAGGGATGTACCTAAGCACCGCACACAAACAACTCCATAGATATGCCTCTGCCTCCTAGGAACTTGTGATTGACAAAGTGTCTCCTGGACCAAACTCTAGCCAAGCTCCTCCGAACCCTTTTCTCAACTAGGCCTCAAGCTTGGTCTATAAAGACTTGAACAAACACTAACATAGTTCCTAACAGATCAAGGCCACATCCCTAGGATGACTCAAGATCCCCCCGCCATTTAAAGTATCTGCCTGAGAAAACTCAAGGCTGCCAAAAGAATTTACTGTTCTTTTCAGCCAACATCTGAAGATAGGGCTCAGTCTCCAGCCTCTGTGGGAGGGTAGGAGCCTAACTTGAATAAGCGCCAGTTTGAAAACCCAGAAGGGTTTCACATGCACCAACCCTACTTCCTGTTTTTTTGTAATGTTTCACCTCCCTCATTCCAGGGAGCCTGGGTTCAGCCCTTCCCTATCCCCTCACTCTTTAAACCATCCAATTACCTCTGTCCAATCTGAAGTTGAACACAGTTCACATAGGACCTATTACAGTATTACTGATTAAAATTTGCCCTTACCATTTCAACTAGCGTCAGGCTTTATTTATCTTTGACATGATCTAAGCAGAAAAGCACACAAGCAAGTGGTATGCTAAGGATGAACCAGTGAGGGCACCCCACTTGCCTATCCCACCTGCTATGTCCTGACTCCTTCCCAGCCATCCTGACTGAGAACTGAGGATGAGACACAACACCTCCTTGACTTGGATTATTTCCTCTTGAAATCTAAGACTGCTTCCTCTACAGCCTAGTCATCTTTTTGATAACTGTTAACAACATTTAAAGTGCAGAAAGCAATTACCTAAAATCTACCAGAGTTATAACTTTGGGGGTCTTAGTTGAAAAGTTCCTATTTCTCTTCAAACTATAGAAAGTGGTTCTAGAAGTGCATTTTCTTTCTCATGTTGCATAGCATAATGAAAATTGTAATTGTATACATAATGGTTTGGACTGGTTAATTCAGAATAAAAAAAAATAAAACTCAGAAAAGTTTAAACACAAACTTCACCACTTGACACTGAAGGTAGTTTATGTGTTATCTTATCTCATTACTTCCATGTACATTTTTTGAGAATGACATTGGTCCCTTCTCATCGTTTCTTCTCATATCTTATATGTTTCACATTTATTTTGGGACATTAATATTTTTAGAGGAAATCCATTCATTTCCTCTTTCAGAAACATCACCACTATGCATGGTCTTTTAAAAAATGGTAGAAATAGTGTTTGGGGGCATTTGAGTTCTCTTTCTTTCTTAAGTCAGTGTCTCCTAAGGGCCACCATGATTTAATCATATTTTCCAACAGAGTGAAAGGAATTGACTACTGACTATCTCTCTTTTATTTCTCACTATGATTACTCCCTACCCCAGCATATATGCCTCCTGTGCATGTGCCCAAATTCCCATGAACAAGAAAGAAAGTAAACCATGCTTGACCTCTATTAAATTTGTCTTTAATCAGAATGATGAGTTTGCCTGTCCAGCATTCACAACTTCAAAATTCACTGGAAGCCCTGACTTTATTTTGCAGATACTTTTGATCAGCTGGACACAGGCTCACCATTTGGTTCAAACCAATGACTCAAGTCTCAAGTACTCCATCTATTAGACCTGCATAATCATCCAGCTTAGCTGCACATTGTCAATTTTAATTAAGGGTGTGCTATACCCATTAGAGAAAGTTTATGAGCCAGAGGCTGAACTTGTTTGGGTGTGTACCAGTCCCACAAATGGAGCTTTAGCACCTCCAAAAGAGTAAGAATAATAATAACAATAATAATAATGACAGTTGTGTCTCCTTGAATACTAACCTCCTGCTAAGTGCCCTTTCTCTGTTTGAATTTCTTACTAATTCAGTGCCATTAAAATAGATTCTCTTAAAGACTCTTCTGTCAAACACAAAAAGGAGAGATATATAGAGTGTGGGATTTAATTATCACTGCTCTGTATCTCCAAATGTGTGTTTTTCTGAGTAATAATTGCCCAAGTTTGTCTTCAAAAGGCATTTTAATAGTGCTAATACTAGTAAATGTTGCTCATTTTGTGACTGATGTGCTGTTTTAATGGTTCCCACGGTTTCTAAAAGTCATTTCTTATCATTTTACTGTAGAAAGAATCTTACTTTAATTATGTCATAATTGTTTGGAAGCCATAGAATCTTAATTAATGCCAATGGCTTCAAGGCACAAACCAAATGTAAAGTTTATATTCATGTTTGTTTCTTCGTCTCTCCCTTCCCAAGAAGATGCCCCCCATGAGCTTTTTCAAACTACAGACATTCACAGATGTTTTTAAAATATTCTGGTGATGTCATTCCTTTATTTTTTAAGTCAGATTTTTTTTCAGCTTTACCTCAGATTTTAAAGGTTAATAAAGAATCAACATTCTATCTTCACAGAGAAATCTTTATCTCGAGAATACAGTTGTTCACTCTCTCTGGTAAAAGAAGAAACCTCCAATTGCTCATTAGGTGGAATAGGATAAATTCCAAATGTCTCCCCTTGGAATTCCATGATTGTCACAAGCCAACGGCACTCACTTCTCTTAAAAAATCACCTCCAGTTAACAAACCACAAACGTGTTCTATTGATATTTTCCAACAAATATATGTGCTCATTCTCTCCCTCTACCCAGAATCCCATTGCGTCCCATTTCAGATCCCAGAAACCCTCCTGACACATCACATCTGAGTACAGGTGATTGTGCACCCCACATTTGGTTTCAGAAATCATATGTTAACTTCATTTACATTCTCAACTTTTTTATCTCTTAAAATCCCTTTACAGAGAAGACCATGCCTTAAAAGCCTTTGGATATTTCATGGTGTTTTACATAAGGTCTTGCTTAAAACAGATATTCCTTAAATATTGAGTTAGTGATTGCTTATGAACCCCCCAATTAGGACCTAGCAAAATTTCAAAGATACATCTAGAAAATATACCCTTACTTGGTACCAAAGAACCAGAATAGAAGTTCATTCTCCTAGGAGGAGAAAGTTAGAACTGACTTACAGATTACACTTCCCTACATTTAATAGAAAGAATAAACTCATTCCCAGAAAATTAAATGATGTTTCCCAGTTAGAAACAGAGCTGCAGCTAGATCATAGGTTTCCTGACTCTAAAGGTAACATTTTCCTTTGTAATTTTCACAAGTATAACATCAATCACTTTCGTTTAACTATTCCAGGTATCCACCTGATTGTCTTAGTCAAATCCTCATTATGCATCCTAACTGGTAAGAAACAAATAGCTATATGGAAACCACTGCTAATCTAACAACTCATTTTCTTTTTAGTTTCAATCTCCTACACAAACTGTGATTCAAATAACAACAATTCATTTATCTGAATTGATTTGCAAAAGGATTTAGGTTTTGTCTGAAACAGGGAGAGAATTTGCACATGGGCCCCTGAGGAGTAAGGGAAGTGATTGCAATAAAGGAGCAGGGGAAATGGAAAACAGGGCAGCATGACTCTGAACTTGGTTCAGCTCCATGACCTGAGACCTGAGTGCAACCAATAAACTTATTGATGTCACATGAGGAACCAGCAATCCTGTGGGGGTCAAAATGAGAAATGTTGGTAAAGTGTGGCAGAGAAGGACAATCTCTTCATTCTCTTGAAACGTAGTCCAGATGAAGAACCATACAATTTAGTGACTTTGGAAGTGGCAGGGGCTAGCCCTACAATCACAATTGTGTTGTCATTGTTGGCAAGAATAAAGCTATTAAGTCTTCTTCAGACATGCAACATAACTCAGGTGAGATACACTAAGAAAGGCAGAAAGAACATGGAAGACAACACACAGTAGACTGAGCGACCAGTGAAATATCCTAAGCAGAAGTAACTGAGGAGACATTTTCAGGGGTTTGGAGTTGGGGAAATTTCTGATACATCCATTCTAATGACTATTTTCTATGTACATAGGGAATTTGCAGTACACCCTATAATTAATATTCAGAAAGTACTAAAGACTGTGCTAGACACTGTGAACAGAGCTACAGAAGTGGCCAGGTTTTTCCTCTTAAGTGATCCCAATTACATTTGTTACTCTTATGGCAAAATCAATCATTATCTGAATATGCCTCTTGAGGATATGTCAGCCTGACCATTCTGTGGGTGTGCAGTGGTGCTAAAATGAATGAGATTCCTGAAGTTTTAAAGTGTCCTTCTATCATCATGTCCCAGGCCTCAACCACTATATTTGTGTTCCTGGAACAAATATCTCCTTAAGATGAATTAAAGATTTTTCAGACAGAAAGCCTATAATCATAATTGCTATAGTAAATGTAAGTCACTGACTAGGATCACTCTTGGAAACTGTTGGTATATAGGCTGGCATTTGAAACAAATGGTATCTGAATCAACTTTAGGGAGCAGGTATATGAGAATTATTATGAGCACATTTCTGGACTGTTACCTTTCCTCTTGTTTATCATCCATTATCTGCCTTTGTTCTGGTTCATGCTAGTCTTTTTATAATCCTTTTTTAAAAATACAAAATCAATACAACTTTAATTACAAAAAGCCCATGGTGCCTCTTGAAAAACAGGAAAAACAAAAAAAAAGGACAATTTGAAACGGGGCTACTGATCTAAGAAGCATGACCTCAGGCCATCTTATTTCTAAGGGGTGATGTTGTTGATCTGTTGGTCCCATTATAATGATTTACACATCTCTATCTGGCCCCTTTTGTTCTCCAGCAGGCTTTGTGTATGGTAAATGAAGAATTGCATATCAACCAGGGGTTTGACATTTACAATGCTTTGTAGCATAAGATAGAGTCACATCTGGGCAAACATTGTCCCTGGTGGTTAGCAGTTCATATCACCTCTGCGTAGTCTGGCTGCCAAAATGGTGAGCATTCATTAGAAATGTCCCATTTACTCTCAGAGCCAAATAAAAAGCACAACTAATCTAAAATGAATATTTGCAGGGTGTGCGTATGTGTGTGTTCAATTGGTACTGGCTTCTTCCAGGGGTAGAAGGCAGCTTGTTTGTCCTTTGAATATTGTTTGTATCAATGGTTTGATGCAATGTGAGTGTAACAATGTAGAAAACCTAATTCCTGATCATGAGGCCTCAGTCTGAGCTGTTGGACATTATACCAAATTGCCAGATGAAACTCTTTTGCTCATATTCATTGTGTAGATGCTACATAATAAATTAAAAACTTCGTTTACTACTTGACACAGCCTCAGGATTATAAAGACCCCTGGAAACGCTTTTTCCAACAAGTAGGCTTTTCTTGAGTAACTGGACTTTATGTTTGTTTGGTTATTTGCTTGTCTATGTTGTATCTACTATAAATTAAGTACTTGATCATGATTCTATCTTTGGGTTCACTGTTAGAAAGATAAGACACACAGCAATCCATCTAAAGTGCTATAGAGAACATCACAGCAAACATATGTGTGCATTAATATCATCCTTGAATTCATCTTATTTTCTACTAAGATTTCATGTCTTAATTTTTCACTTCTTTATCCACTTATCTTGTGTAATTTTGTTAGTCACTTAAAACCTTTTTTGGAACAAGGTAGATATAAATACCTAAAATAAATAAAGTCAAACAAATGAAAGAACTTGTGTCTGACCTCACGGAGCCCATGAATTACTGGGGGTTGGGGAACTGTATAAATTTAAAGAAAGATAAATATATAAGGAGTTCTATACTAAGTACCAATACATTGGAGACATTTAAAACATAGTACCTGAGAGGATGGGAGAATAACTAGGTTGTAGGACAGGGGAAATTAATAGTTAGGAGGGAATCTAAATACTGGATATCCAGTCAGTTATACGATACTGAGTGGAACAGGAACACCTAGGCATGAAGGTACACATGACATAAATGAGGAAGGGGGTGTGATTCTAGTGAGACAGACTGAGAAATTTAGAGGTCTTAAATATGCAAAATTTCTCATGTCATTCTCAGGGGCTTTACTCAGGACCTCTCTGGTCTTATTTTAGATACAATTTCAGCACACTTGTTTTTGTTTTCTCAGTTCACAGCAGATTAGAAGCAGTAGGAAAGCTGACAACATGAAGTGACAGCCTGATAAGAGTGGTGGAGAGGAAGCAGAGAGCAGAGAGATGACAGAATTTTGCAGCCTAGGACCATCCTAGTGGGGCAACACACCTCACAACCCAGCGGTCCTGCAAACCACATTCTCCATGTGCCAATACCTGATTTTGTAAGAAATGGGTTTATATGTTATTCAGTCAGCTTTGAATAAGAAATAGGTCATATATACTATTTGAAAAGCATATATAAAATAATTGTTAAATTGCTGTAGGCAGATCACCAATATCCCCAATCCAATTCTACCAGCACTTCTGTGACCATGTTCAACCATCATCAATATAATGATGCCATCTTGATGCCATCATTAGTATTATAAAATGTTTCTAATGCAACTTCTCCACATTGTATCCCTAATATCCCATTGTAATATCATATAAATGGTTCTTTTAGCTTCTGATTCTTTCAACTTTATGATCTGCAGCTCTGGTGTCATCAGCTCACCTCATGCCACAAGTGCTGACAAATTATTGTTGAATCAAATCTTCTTTCCCAAGAAAAGTTTTATTCCTTATGTCATCAGTCTACAGTTGTCCACCCTGCACCACATTTCTACAGATAGTCAAAGACTTAAGTATTGACCTTGGGACTTACAACTTGACAGTCATCTGCAACTTTGACAAGAATAGTTTTGGGTGTGTTGGATGACTATCTACTTAGAATACCATAAAAGTGCATGCATAAAGGACATACAAGTGGCAATACAGACAATGCTTTCAGAAGGGGGAAGAGAAATAGGACTATAGCTAAGGTGGTTAATGGGTAAACAGAAGGCTTGTTTTGTTGTTCTTGCTCTTACTGTTTGTTTTCTTTTAAGATTACCACATATCATGTGTCTTGAGACTGATGGAAATGATCCAAAAGCAAGGAGAAAATTGGTGATAAAGGAATGGAACCTTTGAGTTAGTGAAAGATCTAGTGACAAGGGGGAAGTCAAAATATGAAGTCACAGAAACATAGGGGTAGAACTAGCTAAGGTAGAGGTCTACCTCTCCAAGGGCTGTCCCTGCAAAGTTCCCCTCTCATCTTCCCAGAGGTCCTCACCTGTAAGAGAAATGCCAGAGTGGTCTCCTAACAGGGATAGGGGTGATAATTGGACTCTGCACATCTTAGGATTCCAGTTGACACAACTTGATCAGATTAATTTTATGGGTACCAAAGCATATTTTCAAAGTCTATTTCAGAGAAAGGGAAAAAAATGTTTGAAGAAAGAGAGAAAGCTGGAATGAGAAAGCAAAGGAGATTAATGGGCTCATTTTCCTCCTTTTTGTAAATACAGTTTGAAATCCTACCCAAAACAACCCAGACTGAAAATAAACTGGAGGCCTGGACACTCACACAAGCAATTCAGTTGTCAGTTAAAGGACAGTCTCCTGGCATTTTGAATGAAGCCACAGCACTAACATCCTGAAGGAAAGGGTGAAGGGAGGAGAAAGGGAAGAGAAGGAGGGAAGAGGGGACTGGGAGGAGAGGGAGAATAAAGTGGGGAAGAAAGACGAAGGAAGATAAGACAAACAGTAAGAAATGGAGAGAAAAGAGAAAGGGTAAATAGCCAAGAGGGGTAAGGACAAGATTTTCAGCTGTAAACAGTTAATCTTCCTTCCTCACACAAATGCCAATCATAGCAGCAGTGGGCTGTTAGATTAAAATGTGGCAGCAGCCCTGCCTCAAAGAGTAACGTGATGTTTTGGTCTGCTGTCTCGCTCCCCAGATATCATCACTACACAAAATAAAGACAAATGAATAATGTTAGTAGTTTTTAATGGAGAGTCCCTTTGAGTTTGGCTCAGAGACATTGGCCTGTGGTTGCATCTGATTATAACTCATCTCTACGGGGGCAGAGAGAGCTGTGGTAAATGTCTGAGAAATTATGAGCTTCTTTAGCAAAATGAACTCTGTGATTATAAAGACACTTGGCATTTGCACATTTTGTAGCCTTTCTCATCGGAAAATCATGGAGTTATTTTTATATTATAACTATATTCAAGTGTGTTGTCCCTTTGGGGTCCATACCAGTAAAATGTTTCTTTTCTCTCTGTCCTTCTTTCCTTCTCCCTTCCTTCCTTTCTTCCTTTCTTTCCTTTTTTTTTAGGGGGGGTGGTGGTGGAGACAGCTATTTGTAATATTGTCATCTGGATAGGCAGTAACAGAATTTGAGAAAATGTGTGAGACAAGAGCTTATAAAGCAGGTCAAAGGATCAGAGTAACATGGCTATGTTTTACATCTTTAGGAAAACAGAAACTCCTGTTTGGAAGTTAGCCTAAATTTAATTCCAGATTCCAGAGATTTTCGTATTTCCTGAAGGCAGAGCCATCCCTGCTTCCAAGCAATATCCAATATGGCCTGATTTGAGAAACAATGAAAGTCTCCCTAATCTGAAAGCATCATCTCACTGGCTACTAGTGATTTACACTTTTCCCATCACTTCAAGATCACCCTCTGCGTGGCCTCATTCTTGTGCATTGGCAATTTAAACTATCATCATACGTTAAGAAAGCACAACTTTGTCTAGTCTACAGAATTTGCTTCAGCCACATTATAAGGAACACTGAGCAGATTTCAAAAGTGTGTGTGCGTGTGTGTGTGTGTGTGTGTGTGTGTGTGTGTGTGTGTGTGTAGAGGAATACCCAAAACGTATTTGAGGGAGTGGAAGCCAAAGGAACTATGAGGGCTCTGGACCTGAGAGGAAGAAGTGAAGTAAACAGGGAGTAGAAAGATGCTGTAAACTGCTTGGACCCCCTATGAAGTCAAGTGGCTTCCATATCAATACTAGTCTGGTTGTATTTTTCTATACACTGTTTACTAAGAAGAAAACAGAATAAGCGAAAAATAAAATACTGTGTGACTGAGCAGAGTTAGAAGTTTCAGAGTCTCCATTTATCCAGATCCTGGTTTCCACTCACTCTCCAGCATTGACTGACACTTTTACCGGTTGGTGTAAGAACCCTTCCAGCTCTGGCACCTACCCCAGTGTGGGCCTAAAATACAGGACACCAAACTAAATTTGCATTTCAGGTAAATAAAAAAAAATATATATATATACATATATATATATGTATATGTATGTATGTATATATATACATATATACGTCTCATGCAATATTGGGGGCATACTAAATTCTTTTGTTGTCTGACATTCAAACTTAACTGATGACCTATATTTTTATTTGCTAAATCTGTCAATCCTACTAGAACCACATCCCAGTAGGATAAAACAGATCACAGAAATAGTCTGTTTACAGGTTAAACATTCGTCTTTGGACTGTTCCTTGACTTGTATGAGCTGAAGGTCTCTGATCTTCTGTATGCAAGACTCTGATCATCAGAGCAGCCTCCTGCCTGATTCTCTCATGGCTACCTGCCTTGCTGGTACCTTGTCCTCTCAATCAGGATCATCCATCTCCTCATCCTGAACTCACTGGACTGGCCCTGTCCTCTTGCCAACTAACCAAAGCAAAGAATACACAGGACTATGGGCTTCTAACAGTCTTATTTT
Source organism: Phocoena sinus (assembly GCF_008692025.1). NCBI lineage: Eukaryota > Metazoa > Chordata > Mammalia > Artiodactyla > Phocoenidae > Phocoena > Phocoena sinus. Next base: position 35,636,842 of record NC_045776.1, on the reverse strand, counting down.
GCTTCATCAGATACTTGCAGACAATTAATCTCCTTAACTCACCAAGGTTGCTAGAATGGCAAAACACTTTGCAAATTTTAAAGAGACATAAAATAAGATTCCATGACTGTTACCCATGATGTAAAACAAATATTGGCAAAATGTTTAGTGGAATAGGAAGTTGAAAGAAAACAATTGTATGTGCCTATTCACTTACCATAGAGTTTTAATCCCCCAGTCCCTAAAACATTGAAAGCTGTCTTTTCTTTCCTGGTCGTCTTGCCTTCATCTCCCCTTGAGAATGACCCGGTTTACCTTGTCACAGGGTAAAGCTCAGTTTTGGCAATCAGCAAATGTCTTTACTACTCAAAATTGCTGGAGCAGCTGCACTTCAGTCCCTTGCTCCGCAAGCAGGTTCCTGGTCAAGTTCAAAAAAGGAGCCATACCTTCATTTGTGGGATGCTGTGTTGAAGTCATACTTCAGAGACATGGCTTTGTGCAGCCTCCCGAGAGTGAGCAAGGCTTGAATCTCCATGACCTCTGCGCCCTTCGAACATCACAGAAAACACCATCATGGTGCCCACTAATTGGTCACCTTGATGTCAGTTACAGCACGGAGATCAAGGACGGAGCGGGTCCCGGAAAGTGAACTACACATGCTCTCCGAGGTGGTCTCTACAGGTCAGGCTAGCATCCTGCTGAGAGCACAGTGCGAGGGAACCTTACCCCAGGACTACTTGAAACATAGCTGTGCTGCACACGAACAAAGGATAGGTGGCCTCATCAGTGACCCTTTCCTCACCACCTACAAAGTCCAAATTGTCAGCCTTTCACACCTATTATGCTTCAATTATCTGTGGAAAATACTAAGTGCCATGGCCAGGATCTAACGTGCACAAAGCAGGCTCTCGAAATTAGTTTCTGCTTATTGGCTTTAAAAACTATTAAGTTTATTTTATACTGAAGGTAGCAAATCAGTCAAGGATTGCTGGTATGTTACATGCAGGGTACATTAAAGAAGCTCACTGTAATAGTAATCACATATTTTTTAGAATCCAAATGCAGTGTGTTTTTTTTTTGAAGAACTTACACAGTGGTAGGGAGAATTGGAAGAAACTTAGGGAATGCATTGTTCTATTATTTCCCTTGGGTTGAGTATGTGGGTTACCATTCCCACCCCTTCAAACCAGGCATTTTAGATGGTATGAGTGACTGGGATTAAATAGAAATTCAAAATTCTAATCAAAAATGGAAATAAAAAACAGTCATAACTACTGAAGAGGGTGAGGTTTATTAAAAAGTGCTTTATTCTGTCATTCAATTTACCAAATAAAATATTTCATGGAGTCAGTTTAGATAAGATATTTCTCTATGTGTACTGATCCTCCTCTGATCCCAATGCTAGGCCTAGGAGCCACTAGAAAGATTGGTTTCTGTCCTGAACATGGGCCCTCGTGCTGCAGGAGTGTAAGACAAATATTATAATTAAGAAGACACATTGGTCAATTAATGGTCTAGAAAACCATGATCATAATAAGAAACTACCTAGAACTCCTGGGACTCTGTAGGATAGAATTCACTGAACTCCTGAGGGTAGAATCCACTGGAATTAGTGAGGACAAACATCTTGGATGACATGTCAAATAAATGTGAAAAAGTTGTGAGTTTTTAATACATAGACATAAGAGGGGCCCATAGGGGCTCTATTAGCCTTTTGAGGCAAAAACAGTTAAACATCTTTTGAGTAACTTAATGAAGGCAAAACCTTTTGGGAGGCGTCTGGGTATGTTAAGATTCTCCTTCAGGGGTTCCATATGCTGGGAGTGGATGAGAACCAGATTGAGGGGTGGAACAGCCACTCATTGGACAAAAGCAGCTGTAGGTGGCAGAAAACCCAGCCTGTCAGATGGCACTGACAAGGCCATCCAGGTAGGAATTGAGGCTACTGTGGATTATTGATTTCTGAGATAACCTTGACATTTTAAGAAATATTGTCTTCCACAGAAATCTTGAAGGATATCTAACCAAGCAGAGGGTTAGGGAGTTCATTAACACAAAATAAGGAAAAATAAATAGAAACTAGGAGGAAGGATCAGGTCAGTTAATGGTATTCTAAAATATCAGACTAAATGGAAAAATTAACTTTTCTGCTTTTCCATCTTCTTTCTGTTGTTAATTTAAAAAAAAGAAGGTAGTGGTCTAGGCAAAAATAACTAGACAAGGGGGTAGAAATAGCAATCAGAGAGCAGTTTGTGCCTGCCTTTGTCAACCCAGGACTGCAGAAAAGAGTCAGGGACAGTGCATACTATTCTGCTCATAACTTAATAAAAACTGGGCTGGGATCAAGGGAACGGGGAACAGTCTGGAAGCCTCCCTCCCTGAACCTAGGATATGAAACAGACTGCAATGGTATCTAGTTAGTTAACTTGCTTAACTTGTTTAGCTTTTTAAGTACATTTTTATCTCCACCATTCTGTGGTAGTAGATTAAAGAAGGGGCCTGAGAAAAGGGAATAAAGAGACACTTGAGAAATTGTTTTGCAGGATAACTCTATTCAAAAAAGGGCTGGAGTTCCAACCTTAATAAGAGCTTAGGTAACTTCCTAATATTGTGGGAATGAAATAATAGGGCCTGAGGGCTAAGTCCTTGTTTTTCGTGCAAGAGGACTGTTGAGGGTTCATCTTCTCAAATGTGAACTCCGCTGGGTAATCAGTCATCCCCATGGTAACCCAGCAACTTTTAATTGTCTTTAATTAAGGGGTCACAGAGGCAATCAGCTACATTTCGAGACATTAATGAGGGAAGCATGAAGTGCAAATGGCTGCCAGAGGTAGACAGTGCTTATATAATCTAAGACTCCTCGCAGAATTTCTCAGGGAAAGTGTGGTAGGTGGTACATCCTTGAATTTGCAGGATCTCAGAAACCCAGTTGAAGAGGAGAAAAATAAAGAAAATTTAAGACCGTTTAGGAAAAAAAAAGAAGAAATATGAGAGATAAGTAAAAAAAAAACAAATAGGATCTTCTTATCTAAATTAATTTTAAAATAGGATGTAATGTATACCTGGAATTTTAAAAGATAAAGACCAAAAAAGAAGGCAAAAGTGAGCAAGTTAAATGAAGCTAAACAGTGACTTCACCAGAAGCCTGACATTGAATTACAAGGTAAAATTGGAAAATTGTAACTTTTCAATCCATCTTAAAGCTCACCTGCTTCAAGTAGCTTTCTCTGATTGCTACAGTGCATATTAATCACTCTTTTTAAAAAGTTTACTATGGTATTTACTGCCTGCATATTTGTTTGCCTAATCCTAAATGCCCCTATAGGCTTTATTTGGGGAATGCTGCACCCTGACTCCTTAAAGCAATTTAAGAAGTGATTTTATATATATTTTCATGCTTGGTTATCACCACATCCCTGAGATTTTTTTACACAGCTTATGTCTGCACCTGCATTTGTAATTGAAGAAACTGGACAATAAAGCCCAGCCTGGGTCCTATTGCCCCAAGTAGCAAAGGTCAGCCAAGGATCTGTGTCCTCTGACAAGGATTCAGTGTTTTGTCCACAATCACATGTGGCCCCAGGCAGGTACAACTTTGCCTGCTGCATCCCCTGAGACCTTTTACACATTATGGATGGTCAACACATATTTTACTCTAATACAGAAAGAGTAACTTCAAATCAGACTGTAGTTCTGAAATGGGACAGGAGAAAGTACATTTTCACCAAGCTTATAAAATTTAAATATGTACTGTGGGATTATTTCTTTTCATTCACAGTCTTATTAAACAATCTTAAAACGTATTGTTCAAAATTATATCCAATTCTTTGCTAGATACTTTGAGGGAAATTTGGAAAGAAAGACTTTCAGGAACAAGGTCTGAGTGAATAATTACTGGAGGATAGACCGCTCTCATTCTTCACAAGGAGATTTTTCCCAGCCTTGCCTTGTACATTCCTTCCAACCAAACATAAGATTTGCTTGCACTGGGAGTTGATGCCTACCAGACAGTTTTACTAATACTAATAGCAACCAGTGAATCCACAAAAACCTAAGTCAGCCACTATGTGCAAATCTAGATTCTTTAACAGAAAGAAAGGTACAAAATGGTCCTGTTTTCAAGGAGCTAACAGGCTAGTTGTGTGGCAAAGCCCACACAGGAGAGAACATTGATGACGAGGCTGATGAGCCCATGGAATAGGCTCTACAATTTGTATATTTAGACTTAGCAGGCACTGATCAAGCCCAATAACAACTTTTATGTTCTGGCTTTTCAGGCCTTATCTCATTTTATTTTCATAATAGTACAAGATATCAATATGATATAATTCACATTCACATCAGATGTGAATATTATCAAGTCCAAAACTCACCAATAGTTTTTCTCCTCAGGCACAGTAACAGCAGAATTCTTACAATGGCTATGAAGCCCATTGGATGGGATCCAGTCTTCCTCTTCCACATCCTTCCTAAGCCCCTACCTCCTGGTCCTCTCCTCCTCCCATCCCTCACCTCACTCCTGTGCTCTGGATATGACTGTTTCCTAAGTACACTCAGAGAATATATAGCCCGTTCCCACCGCAGGGCTCACCCACACTGGATTTCTTCCAAGTCTTCAATTCACTTCCCAGATCAAACCTTATTAGAAAGACCTTAGTAAACTTCCCTAAAGGAAACTTTAGGCCCCACCCTAGCAGCCAAACCCTTCATGTAGCTTTTCTTTTCTCCCAAACCTCCTCATGTTGACATATCTTTACATGTTGATCCATTTGTTGTCTCTCCCTGATCAGCTGAGGCTTCCTTTGTTCACTGGTATAGTCCCAGTGTCTGGGGTGGTACCAGATCTAAAAGGGCTGGATAAATATTTGTGGAGTCATCTAAATAAGGTAAATAAGGCTTAGAGAGCTTAGGTAATACCCAGTTACAGCTCCATGGCAGAAATGGAGCAGAATCCCCATCTTTGAATACTACCTTTCTGGATGGTCTTGGGGGAAGAGAGCCCACCACAGGCTGTGGGCCCTGAAAACACAACTTCTCATAACAGAACTTAGAGATGTTGACTTCTGTCTTTAAACTGAAATTCTGACAAATGTAAAAGAAGGTATGAGGTTTTTGAGAGTGGGTCCACATTTTTTTCTTTATTATTAATCTCTAATTACATCAATTCATCAACCATGGTTTCTTTATGTGTTCTGTGCCCAGCATTGCAGACAAAGTTTCTTTTTTTTTCTTTTTTCAGGGAGAAAGGTAGATACATGATTAAGTGATCCATTGATCAATAGATAGATAGGCAAGTAGATAGAAACTTTCAAATATGCTCTTTCTGGTTTCCTTATCTCTAACTGCAAACACTTCTGCCCCATGCCCACTTCCAGTAGCCTAAAAACATCAACATACCTTCCAGATATTTATCCAATTAAAACCCTGAAAAACAAAACTCTTTCCTCAGCTACCCATTATACTCTAGGTACTCAAAAAATCAAATCAAAGTTAAGTTATTACTACTTCACATTTCTGGGAAGACTTTTACATTTAGAAAGCTTCTAAAAAGACAGCAGGAATGGTAGAAATTATGGTACTATTTGTTTTAGGCCAAAGAAGATATCTGGAACACTCATGTATTTGGTTGGTCTGAATTCTCTACCTAAACATAAAGCTGGTTTTGGCCCAGAGGGAAAGCAAATGTTAAAAGAAAGGAAGAAAATGAGCTGTATGGCTTAAAGGAAAATAATTTTCTGAATTTGTTTTCTTCTCCTTTCTTGCACTTCACTTTCTATCAACAGAGGAATATTCTTTCTTCTACAAGGAACAGTCTCTCTTTCATGCACTGAAAACTGTCATTTTTGAGCTTCTCTCTGGGATAGTTTGATAAATTTTGATCTTTATCTTTCCTGGTGGTTTCAAACTTGAGCAAGAAAGAAAATAGAGTGAGAACCATTCTCACAGAGGCTTTTGTTTGGGTTTGTAGCAAAATATAATGCAAATTTGTAATAATGGCAATGGTAATGGTCCCATGTCAGTGGTATCTGCTTTGTTATTGGTTTTTGATGTTCAAATCTTGTTCATCTAGAAAAGAAATGTCTTTTAAAAATATGGAAATACAAGTACAAAATATAAAAGTACAAGGTTTTTGTTTCTCTAACTCCCTCTCCCAGTTAATTAAATTGAAATGGGATTCTGCTGTTTGCAGCTTTAAAAAATAGCCAATTTAAATTTAATTGGTATCTTTTTTCTTTAGTATTCATTCCCTGAAACTAAATTAATAATCAGTTGTATGCACTTCAGCTGAGACTATTATGACTTTTAAATGAAATTAATTTTAGGACCATATAGTGGATAAAATAACTACTAAGATAAGAATGACAACAGTACTATACAAAGGGTTAAATTGTTCCTCTGTGTTCTCTCTCTTGCTTTCTCTTTCTTTTTAACAATTACAGGGAGACAGGAGGCTCAAATCTATTCTAGGACCAGTAGCTGTTGTAAATCAAATTTATTACTTTTGTCCAAAACTGTCCTCAGTGGAGGATTTTTGGCCACTGGTCTGTTAAAACCTCTTTACTTGATCACTGTCCTATAATGTCCCCCTGACAGAAGGGGTGAACTGGAGCAACGGCAGTCTTTTCACCTTTCTCAAGTCCTCACAAGACCCTGATTTACAGGAGGAAAGTATTATATATCATTTAGCCAAAGACTGCCGACTCCTCAGAAGCCCCTCTTTCCTTTGGGAGCAGAATAGAACCTGGAGAAGTTGATGTGGGATGTGGCTTTTTATCTTCCTCTCTGTCTCACAGCTGTACCTCTGTTTTTAATACCTTGTGAATTTCTTTCTCTGACTGGATTTTGAAACATCTTTGATGGACATTATATCTATCAAGACTTTTGACATTCCCATCTCTTTAATCAAGAAGAATTCATCACCTTGATGGTTTACACCAAACACCATACCAGATGAGTCCAGCTCACAAGGACATGCACATTCAAGGACAAGGCTACGTGGAAGACCGTGCACTGAGTCAGGGGAATTTGCTTGTTATAACTGGACGGTGAAGCCATCTCAGTCTTCACATTACAAGGCTGTCATTTCTGAAGGCAAATGGAGAATGCCAGAAGAGGGCCCAGACAAAAAATAAATCATGGAATTATTTACTATTGACATTTGCATTTATATTACACGTTGTTTATTCACTTTTAAGTGAAAAGTCTTATTTTTCTCATTAAGAAATGCTAAAGCTAATTTAATTTTAAAAAAGAACCTTCTCTGATGAAATGCCAACTGATTGTGGGGGTAACTAAGACATATTTTGAATTAAAGGAGTACCCCGTATTTGAATACAGAATATTCCATACCCCATTCATACATACACACTTGAGATATGGGTATATTGAAACAGCATTTGTCAAACTTGATTCCCAGAAGCAAGTAATGTTCTCTGACCTCAGGGACTTTTAGATAGAGTTACTGTCCAAGCCCTATGATTTTAAATCTTTTCCTCCAAACAGATTTTAGAGGAGAGCTCACTAGGTGTTTCAAGAAGTGGAATCCTAAGGACCTAGGAGAGTGGCTGTGGAGAGGAATAGGTTCTAATGATTTCACAGATTTGTGGGAGGATGTTATGACTATTAGGGCCTTGATTTGGATTCCCTCAATACTAGCATCATTCTATAACTTCTAATTTCTCTTCTATTAAGAAGCTTGTAGTTAATAATCAGAAATTGCAGGGCCAAAGGCATGACCTTACATGTAGAAAGGTGTAAAAAATGACCTCACCCTATGCCATCAAATGTAGCATAAAAACTAATAAAAATTATTTAACAGGAATTCTTATGATGGAACTTGGTCTTAGGTCCTGTGTTCATTGTTGTTTTTCTTTGTTCTAAAGGGTTAATGTCTGGAACATGGATGATGAAACAAAGGAAAACTTTTTTGCTTAACAATATATAATTTAAAACCCTAGCAATTGTTTTTGGTCACTTTCTTGCAATCTGCTAGGTAATTTTTTTCAATTTATTTGGAATTAGTCAAGTATATTGTTGAAAAGGCAGAGTGAATTGATGCTAAATAGTTTTTGGAAGATGTAATTGTCTGATGATTTGTAAATGGCCAAGCTTATCAAAAAAGTAATTTAAATGTTATGCTGAAATGTTGTTCAGTTGGGTATACTCTGTAAACTGGGGGAATCCAATATTTTGCCCTCATTAACATGAGATTCTCTTTGCTTGGTTAAGTGATTTGAGGGCCTAAGAATATCCAGAATTTTGGAATCTGAATTTTTAATGACCCAGCATAAATATTACTCATAGGGTAATAATACCAAAGCCTTTTGTTTTGATAACTAAGTTGCATGCATCATTTGATTAGTTGAAATGTGGTCCGTGTAGTCTATCAATGTTTATCTTGGAAGAAAATGGGGCCCTGCTGAGTCTCTCACCATTTCTCTCCTTTCCCCACCACACCATTTGTGCTCTCTTCCATGTAAATGCTCTAAACTCCAGAGTGTTGATTGTTCATCAGATGAAAGAACTCTGACCAACTCATTCATTTAAACATATTACGGGTTTGATCATTTTAATTATTTCAGTTATAAAAAGAGTTAAATAATTTTTTAAAATAGGTATTAACAAGGTGAGATATTTGCTAAGTACTTTAATTGCTTTACATACATCATTTTTCCCCCAGCTCTACAGCAACTCTGAAGTAAGTATTTATCCCTAAAAACCATAAAGTACCTAGAGACTTGGTAAATGAAACAACTAAGCCATAATGTCAACTAGCCATGGTCACACTTCTGATGAATCACCAAACGGACTCTAAACTTACATGCTGACTGACCTCAGGCAATACGGCCTTAAAAAAAAAAAAAGGTCATAACCAATTCTGACAATTGTGTATTTTCAGGTTCTAGAAGGGAGACATCTGGACATACCCAGCAGTGGTTTCAATTTTATTTAGATCAGACTTAAGGACACCAATCTGTTTGGATGGAAGATTTGAAGCTGCATTTACACATTACTTTACATAAAAATTGAGGAATGCCAGATAAAAAATGGAAGTTCAGAGGTGATATAGTTTGTGAATTGACTGAACCCCCACCTGCCCACCCACAATACCCCTTCTCAACGCCACTTATAGATGAAAGAATGAACCAAAATTCCATTGCCAAACATCTTTGAGTCAGGCTTATAGAAGGATGGAAGAGATTGTTCCATTTTCCTAAGCCTTTTGTAAGAGGTACTCATTAAGAATAAGATGATGATCTTCTAATGCGCAAGAGTATCTGGAAGGGATAAGCCATTACCCCAGTATTTGCAAGAACATCTGAGCCTAGGTATGATATGATTTTAATTACCTAGGATGGACCATGGGACTGGTACCAGGACAAGGACAGCAGAAGGAATGGGATGACCCCAGGTCAGGGCTTCTTACAAAGGGCAGGCTAGCATGGAGCATATTATGACAGAGGGTTTGGAGAAGCTTGGTTTAGAGACCACAACCAGGATGGAATGGGAGAAGTAGTGCTGAGAAATAGAAGGAAGGTTACAAAGCAAAACATATGCCTGCTTTTTCTGCTACAATTTTTCAACGGCCCTGCTTCTGAGGTTTCCATATATTTCAGTTAGACCAGGTTGTATAGTGGGGACTGGAATGCATCTGCAACAGAGAGAAGGAAGGGTACAAGCCGGAGGTGGAGCAGACTCACTGCTCTGCTGTTTTGTTCTACTGCATTGAATAAAATGAATCTTTCAAACAGGTGAATTTTCCAACAGAAATGGCCCAAACAGCCTCAGCTCATTGAATAGAAAGTGTAATGGTGATCTAAACCTATTACCTTCAATGGAGTCTGTGACATTTTCTTCCAGCATATTGATTGGTGAGAGAGAGGGAGAGGGAGGCAGAACTTTTTCCTCTACACATTGTGTGGCATCAGTCATTGTAATGCTAGTCACAATGCATTAAAAAAGCATTGAGAATCAACAGGGCTGGCTCTTTTGTAGCAGGAGTAATAAATGATCTTACTGAACGGAATTAAAATGCTCTTTAGAATCTAACCTGTATACATCTTTCAAATTTCTCACCAAAAGGACCTCTCTCTCTCCTCCCCTACAAATCCAGATATCAAAAATTCTTATTAATTAACAGTTTTCATCAAGAGTACATATTTTCACCAAAGATTCTGGCATATTTTTACAGAGAAATACCATTAATACCATCTCTCAAAACTGTCCTCCTTTACACCAATGTTTATCTCAGATAATCTGCAACTGTGGTTGAGAAATTTCGATCTTATTTAAACTAACGTGGACAACAAAAACTTCTGGAGGGAAGAAATGCTTATTTTGTTGTTTTTGTTTTTGTTTTTTTTGTTTTCAAGCAGCCATTGCATTATTGTTGCTGTTTTTATTGCATAACACATCTCTGAAGAGAAATCAAATGGAATCAAATCCAGCCTCATTATATGGACATGTCACTTGTATGAAGGTGGCACTCCTGTTTCCATTAGAATATGATTGAAAAATCTTAGTTTCACTGACTGCAATAACCAGCTTATTCACAGAATTAGAGGGAATATGGAACTTTTTATAACCTCCTATTTTCTAGGTAAATTTTATTCATCATTTTCTATGAATTGCTAATTTTCTATATATGATAAATGCATTTATATGTAGGAAACACTATCATGAATTTCAAAGGAATATATAATAGCAAACATCTCAAAAATGGCTGAGAGGAACATGGAAGTTCCCTAACAGGAAGATACCTACTGAATTATCTTTATTATTAATGATATTAACTTATATTGAATCCATTTGTTTTGGTTTTATCTTAATTTAGCCTATTCAACATCTTGTCTCTAATATTTATATGTATTTTTCTTTGTCTCAGTATAAACCTATTGCATTTCATGTTATCTGAATTTTATAATCTTGCCTATTACTTACAAGCAATCTGCTGCTACAGTTGTTCCTAGGTGTTTTTATAAACTAATTTAACATCTGTTAGTACTATATAACTGTATCAACCTGCAAATGGACAATAGAACTTAGAATTGTTGAGAATTACTATGTAAATAAATGGAGTTACATTAATTGTAGGATCTACTCCATATTTCATGATAACTCGATGAATAATCAGTGTTATCTGGGTGATTTTCTTTTCAGTATTGCATGCAATATACGTTTGAATGTAATTGCATTTAATGCAAAGGATCATGTAAACTACCTTTTGAGTAAATTAACTGATAATTGTGCTGAATTAAGGAATTCGTATAGGTAATTCGGGAAAATGAGTTTTCTAATATAGAAATAAAGACTCAACTAGTCAATAGAATACAAGTTGAAAGGAGTTTTCAGAAGTTGCTTTATCATTTTGGTCTACATAGACAATTGTAAAGTAGTAGCTTTAAGACAGATAATACATCCAAAAGTGGAATAGCAAAAACTGCACAGAATCAATCAGGGAAAACTTAATTTCAGTTCCAGTTTTGCTGCTTATTTGTTCTATCAATTTTAAACAAGTCATTCCACCTTACTTACTTCTCTGTAAAATGGGAATGATCTTGACTATACACAGAATTGTTGTGTGGATCCAACAAATTCATCATGGTAAAACTCTCTTGAAAGACATATAGGGATCCTTTGCTGCAGAAGACACAAAACTAATTTCTATGAAGGAACACAGATAAACAGTCCTTGCTCTCAAGTAGGCTACAATGCTTAAAACATAGTAAGAAACTGTCACAGAGAAATTGCCAAATCATCCTCCATCTAAGATCGCCTCTTGTCCTGAAAGAACTAGGCACAGAAGCACTCCAAGTATCCCCTACATTCAGATAGGCTCAACCAAGATGTTCTAAGGAGAATGGATAGAAGGGATGCTGCACAGTCTCACAAGATTCTTGTTTCCTACTGTGGACAACCGACTGTCCCTGCCTGAAGACCAAGGGTGAAATCCCAACCATGCATACTAGAAAGTGAAATGGAAAAGAATATGCATTTCAAGGATCAATTAACTTCTATTTGATAGTCAGTATTCTTAAAGTATACCTTCCAATAGGAGGGAAGACTTCATCAGCTTGAATGTGCTTTTCAACACTAAGATTCTAATTATCTAATGACCTGAACAGCTGCTCATGACTATCTTTACAAAGAATGGTAAATAAGGAAGAAAAAGTTAGATCTCCAGTCCCCAAATCAGAATGGTTACAACATCAGGATTTCTGGCCTAAAGGTTTCTTAACAGTCCATTGTGAAAGCCTAAATTGTTAAGCTACAAACAGTAATGGATCCAGTCTCTCTATAATTATATATATATAATTAGATTCAGGAAATTCATATATATATATAAAACCATAGCATGCTAGGAGACCTCCATCAATTACCTTATTTTATTCTTCAGCAAACCTGTGAGGCTGCTTCTGCAAATAAGTCTCAAAGACAACCCATTTCATGGCAGTCAGAATAGGAACCTAAATTTCCTGGCTTCCATATTAGAAAAGGTTTAATATGAGATTGTCTTTTATAATTTTAGAATGAAAAGGCCTGATAGTCAATCTCTAATAATCCAAACCACACATAATAGCAATTGTAGTAACAATTTTAGAAGGCCTTATTTCTGAAGTGGGTTCTTTCTTGCTCTCTCTTCCTAAGCTGTAAGGCTTGGCATTCTATCTCCATTTTACAGATGAAACCGACTCTCACAGAAGGATCTAGAATTGAAACACTGAAATACCTTCCGAATCTTCAAAATTAAATGTTCTTTTCCATACCAAGATAGATTCTAGATTCCATGCCCTGGTATAAATGTCCCATATAATCATCTCCAATTGAGTGTGGTGTGACTTAGGAATATGATGGTATAGCCACTTCTTTGATGAAGTCATATTATATCAAAAAAGTTCATAGAACATTCCTAATTTGTTAATTTTGTCATTGTTGTCAAATAATTCAAATTGCTTGAAAATAATGTAGGGGGTAAAAGGGTAGACAAAGCACATCTGTGAAGAACATCTCTTCCACAGGCTATCTGTTTGTTATTTTTGACTCAGATCCTGATAGTCCAAAATTTTATGCAAAACAATAAAGTATTAGAGTTGACAGACTCTTATTGATCATTATAATCCCATATTCTTAAAGAAGTCACATTATTTCTCTTTTTTTTTATTGGAGTCTAATTGTTTTACAATGTTGTGTTAGTTTTTCCAGTACAACAAAACAAATCAGCCATATGTATACATACATCCCCTCACTCTTGAGCCTCCCTCCCAATCCCTCCATCCCACACCTCTAGGTCATTACAGAGCACTGAGCTGAGCTCCCTTTTCTATACAGCAGCTTCCCACTAACTATCTTACACATGGTAATGTATATATGTCAATGCTACTCTCTCAATTTGTCCTACCTTCCTGTTCCCCCGCTCTGTCCACAAGTCCGTTCTCTACATCTGCGTCTCTTTTTCTGCCCTGTAAATAGGTTCATCAGCACCATTTTTCTAGATTCCATATATATGTATTAATATACGCTACTTGTTTTTCTCTTTCTGACTTACTTCACTCTGTATGACAGACTCTAATTCCATCCACCTCACTACAAATAACTCAATTTCATTTATTTTTATGGCTGAGTAATATTCCATTGTATATATGTGCCATATCTTCTTTATCCATTCATCTGTTGATGGACACATAGGTTGCTTTCATGTCTTGGTTATTGTAAATAGTGTTGCCATGACCATTGGGATACATGTATCTTTTTTTTTTCTTTTTTGAAGTTCTGAATTTTATTTTATTTATTTTTTCATACAGCAGATTCATATTAGTTATCCATTTTATACATATTTGTGTATATATGTGAATCCCAATCTCCCAATTCATCACAACACCACCCTCCCCCACCACTTTCTCCCCTTGGTGTCCATACATTTGTTCTCTACAACTGTGTCACAATTTCTTCCCTGCAAACCAGTTCATCTGTACCGTTTTTCTAGGTTCCACATATATGCGTTAATATACAATATTTGTTTTTCTCTTTCTGATTTACTTCACTCTGTATGACAATCTCTAGATCCATCCACGTCTCTACAAATGACCGAATTTTGTTCCTTTTTATGACTGAATACTATTCCATTGTACATATGTGCCACATCTTCTTTATCCATTAGTCTGCTGATGGGCATTTAGGTTGCTTCCATGTCCTGGCTATTGTAAATAGTGCTGCAATGAACATTGAGGTGCATGTGTCTTTTTGAATTATGGTTTTCTCAGGGTATATGCCCAGTAGTGGGATTACTGGGTCATAGGGTAGTTGTAGTTTTAGTTTTTCAAGGAAGCTCCATACTGTTCTCCGTAGTTTCTGTATCAATTTACATTCCCACCAACAGTGCCAGAGGGTTCCCTTTTCTCCACACCCTCTCCAGCATTTATTGTTTGTAGATTTTTTGATGATACCCCTTCTGACCAGTGTGAGGTGATACCTCATTGTGGTTTTGATTTACATTTCTCTAATAATTAGTGATGTTGAGCACCTTTTCATCTGTTTCTTGGCCATCTATATGTCTTCTTTGGAGAAATGTCTATTTAAGTCTTCTGCCCATTTTTTGATTGGGTCGTTTGTTTTGTTTTGTTTTATTTTGTTTTTTTGATATTGAACTGCATGAGCTGCTTGTATATTTTGGTGATTAGTCCTTTGTCCATTGCTTCATTTGCAAATATCTTCTCCCACTCTGAGAGCTGTCTTTTCATCCTGTTCATGGTTTCCTTTGCTGTGCAGAAGCTTTTAAGTTTCATTAGGTCCCATTTATTTATTTTTGTTTTTATTTTCATTACTGTAGCAGGTGGATCAGAATGGATCTTGCTGTGATTTGTGTCAAAGAGTCTTCTGCCTATATTTTCTTTTAAGAGTTTTATAGTGTCTAGACCTTACATCTAGGTCTTTAATCCATTTTGAGTTTATTTTTGTGTATGGTGTTAGGAAGTATTCTAATTTCATTCTTTTACATGTAGCTGTCCAGCTTTCCCAGTACCACTTATTGAACAGGCTGCTTTTTCTCCATTGTATATTTCTACCTCCTTTGTCAAAGATAAGGTGATCACAAGTGTGTGGGTTTATCTCTAGGCTTTCTATCCTGTTCCATTGATCGATATTTATGTTTTTGTGTCAATACCATACTGTCTTGATTACTGTAGCTTGTAGTATAGTCTGAAGTCAGGGAGCCTGATTCCTCCAGCTCTGTTTTTCTTTCTCAAGATTGCTTTGGGTATTTGGTGTCTTTTGTGTTTCCATACAAATTTTAAAATTTTTTGTACTAATTCTGTGAGAAATGGCATTGGTAGTTTGATAGGGATTGTATTGAATCTGTAGATTGCTTTGGGTAGTAGAGTCACTTTTAGAATGTTGATTCTTCCAATCCAAGAACATGGTATATCTCTCCATCTGTTAGTATCATCTTTGATTTGTTTCATCGGTGTGTTATAGTTTTCTGCATACAGGTCTTTTACCTCCTTAGGTAGGTTTTTTCCCAGGTATTTTATTCTTTTTGTTGCAATGGTGAATGGGAGGGTCTCCTTCATTTCTCTTTCTGATCTTTCATTGTTAGTGTAGAAGAATGCAAGAGATTTCTGTGCATTCATTTTATATTCTGCAACTTTACCAAATTCATTGATTAGCTCTAGTAGTTTTCTGGTGGAATCTTTAAGACTTTCTATGTATAGTATCGTGTCATGTGCAAACAGTGACAGTTTTACTTCTTCTTTTCCAATTTGTATTCCTTTTATTTCTTTTTCTTCTCTGATTGCTGTGGCTAGGACTTCCAAAATTATGTTGAATAAGAGTGGTGAGAATAGGCACTCTTGTCTTCTTCCTGATCTTAGAAGAAATGCTTTCAGTTTTTCATCATTAAGAATGACATTTGCTGTGGGTTTTTCATATATGGCCTTTATTATGTTGAGGTAATTAAGAATATGGTAATAGGAGTGTACATATGGATAATTACCTTAGATTTATTTTTTTAATTGAAGTATAGTTGATTTACAATATTATATTAATTTCAGGTGTACAGCATAGTCATTCAATATTTTATATATTCTACTTCATTTAAAGCTATAAAAAATAATGCCTATAGTTCCCTTTGCTGAACATACATCCTTGTTGCTTACCTATTTTATACATAGTACTTTGTTTCTCTTAATTCCATACCTCTCCCGTGTCCCTCCTCACTTTCTTCTCCCCTCTGATAAACACTATTTTGTTCTCTCTATCTGTGAATCTGATTCTTTTCTGTTTTATAAATTTATTTGTTTTATTTTTTTAGATTCCACATGTAAGTGATAACATACAGTATTTGTCTTTCTCTGTCTGACTTATTTAACTAAGCATAACACACTCTACATCCATCCATGTTGCTACAAATGGCAGAGTTTCATTCTCTTTTATGGCTGAGTAATATTTCATTGTATAAATGTATACTATATCTTCTTTATTCATTCATCTGTTGAGGGACACTTAGGTTGCTTCCATATCTTAGCTATTGTAAATAATGCTGATGTGAACATTTGGGTGCTTATATTTTTCCAAATTAGTGTTTTTGTTTTCTTTGTGTACATACCTAGGAGTGGAATTGTTGGATGATATGGCAGTTCTATTTTAGTTTTTGCAGGAATCTGCTTTCCACAGTGGCTGCAGCAATTTACATTCCCCGAAACAGTGTACAAGTGTTACCTTTTCTCTGCATCTTGGCCAATATTTGGTATTTGTGATCTTTTTGATCATAGCCATTTTGACAGGTGTAAGGTGATATCACATTATAGTCTTGATTTGCATTTCCCTGAGGATTAGTGATGTTGAGAATATTTCCATATGCCCATTAGCCATCTGTATATCTTCTTTGGAAAAATGTCTTTTCAGGTCTTCTGTCTATTTTTAATGAGTTTTTTTTTTAATTGAGTTGTATAAGTTGTTTATATATTTTGGATAAAAACCCTTTATCAGTTATATTATTTGCAAATATTTTCTCCTATTCAGTATGTTATCTTTTGTTTTGTCAGTTGATAATTTCCTTTGCTGTGCAAAAGCTCTTAAGTATAATTAGGTCCCATTTGTTTATTTTTTCTTTTATTTCTTTTTCCTGAGACAGAGCCAAAAATTATTCCTGCAATTTATGTCAAAGAATGTAAGTAGTTTTATGATTTGGGATCTTATATTCAAATTCCTAATCCATTTTGTGCTTATTTTTGTATACGGTATCAGAGAATGTTCTAACTTCATTCTTTTACATGTAGCTGTCCAGTTTTCTTAGCATCAATTATTGAAAAAGACTGTCTTCGCTCTATTGTATATTCTTGTCTACTTTTTCATAGATTAATTGAGCATAAGTGCATGGATTCATTTCTTGGCTCTCAATTCAATTCCATTGATCAATGTATCTGTTTTTGTGCTAGTACCATGCTGTCTTGATTACTGTAGCTTCATAGTATATTATGAAGTCAGGGAGCATGATGCCTTCAGCTTTGTATTTTTTTTTTCTCAAGATTTCTTTGTCAATTCAAGGTATTTTGTGGTTCCATATCAGAAGAGAAAGCAAGAAAACAATCCCATTTGAAATTGCATCAAAAAGAACCAAATACCTAGGAATAAACTTATCCAAGGAAGTGAAAGACCTATACTATGAAAACTATAAAGTATGGATGAAGAAATTTGAAAATGACCCATTATTCTTCATGAGACTTCAACTTGTTTGTTATTGGCCAAAGGCAAGACTGAACTTCTCCAGATTGCTAAACCACTTCAGGTTTGTTCTAGACTAGACTGTCCCCATTTATGCCCATATAATTTTATGATTTCATATTCAGAAGTTGCACCACCCCTAGAACACTGACAAGTTTCCAGTTATTTTACAGAGAAATATGTTTTATTGGAAATAGAATCCAAGTATACAGAAAATCCCACCAACCTAGAAGACTAGTTGAAGAATTAAAGTCCAGTGTGAGAGTCACTATTTACTTTCTAGTTTATTAGATTTTATAGGGAAAATAAGGTTTATATTTCAAAGAGAAATCAGATGTATTGGTTCAACAGCTCAGAAGTTTCCTTTATAGATTCCAAGTCATAGCCATATTCCCTAAGTTAAAAATTGGCTATTCAAAGGAATCAAATCCAATTTTTGTCTTACACTTGCATAATCTACCCTTTGCTATCTACTACTCAATCTTTAGAATTCTCTTATTACAGTTATGAAACAATAATACTAAGCCTCTACATCTTTTCTCAAATTTTGCTAACTGAGCTCCTTAGGAGAAAAACTGTAAAACTTCTAATAAGGGTGTCACATGATTGGGGGATGTTTCAGAATTTATCTGTGCCAAGTTATGTTGCTACCCTATTACTTCTACCATATTAAATGTTTAAGGTTCCCCTTTTCTTTATTTTACTTTTAAAATACAATTATAATCATGTATTACTTGAGTAAACCAGTAAGCATAAATCAAACAACAATATAAAGAACATGAAAAAAGAAAAATAAGCCAGAGGAATGAAACGTTTTATTTCTTAGAAGTTAGTTTTATCAGCAGTTTTTTTTTTTTTTCCTATCACATTCCTTGTTTTTTTATGGATAATCTGTTCTCTGTAGTAGCAGGTCTCTGAGAAAAATTCTCTTTTTAAAAATTTAATTATTATTTATGGAGGTATAATTGATGTGTAGTATTATATTGTTTTCAGGTGTACAACATAGTGATTAGACAATGTTATATTGTGAAATGATCACCAGAATAAGTCTAGGTAACATCCGTCCACATAGAGTTATAATTTTTTTCTCATTATGAGAAATTTTAAGATGTATTCTGTTAGCAATTTTCAAATATGCAACACAGTATTATTAACTATAGTCACCATGTTGTAAATTACATCCTTAGTAATGTAAGTTCTTCTTCAACATCATTGACAAACTGCATTCAGACTTCATAAAACATGAAGAGATTAAAAATAGTATTCTCTTTTAAGAAACCTGATTCCATTTTAGACATTAATTTTTGAATATTTCTCCTTTGCTTGAATCAGAATCATATTCTTTTTGTGATTCTAACTCATTGATCTTAGATATGCCCGTAGAAGCTACATTTCATGTACATTATGGTTCTTCAAATAATTTTAGATCACCATTTTTGTACTCTCATCAGAAACTCTGATTCTCCAGTGTAAGCACCTCTCTTCCCTCTAATATATTATCATAGAATATGAGGCTTAGATACGCCCAATCTTCATGATATTTAGACCTTCTTGCCCAGAAATGTAGTACTTAAAAACAGAATATTCTGGTTCCAGCTGACCAATAACAAAAAATGTAAAGTATGAACTAAGTGATCATTTTTATGAAATTACAACACCAAATTTTTTAAATCACCATGTACTATGTTGCCACCTCATATTTGACTTTCTTCCTTTAAAATGTTATGACACTTTCAAAACTGTACAGGTTTCAGGATAGTGCTAAGGATGGATATGGCATGGGATTTGACCATAAAGACATTTATTTTCATTAAATACACCTAATCAAATCCAACCAATCATATTTGGATTGGATTTTGCCATATAATATTCTCTACCTATTTTTAGCTTTTAGCTACCTGTGGACTGGCCTTTTTCAGTGCATTAATATAAATACACAAATGGTTAAGACTGAGCATTGAGATCTAGAATATACTGCGAAAGATTCTACTAATTTGGAATTACCACTTTAATCAACATACAGTCAGCTAGTTTTAATTGAGTTTCAAAATAATCCAATTCACACTTTTATATTTGTCTAAAATGATGTCACTTGGGGCCTGGAGCTGACAAATGCCATGTTAAAGTATATACAAAAGTCTTCTACCATTTCCCTGATCTGTTCATCAAGTAAAAGTAGCATTTAAGGAAGTAGAGCAAATTTGTAGCTAGTTGTTTTTTATTAAGCTTAATGATTTATTTTAATAATTGTGACTAAAAATTAAAAATATGATGATGGTAATAAATGTTAATTGAGATCAACATCAGACTCACTTATTTATAGCTTGTAAATTCAAAATATTTTTTATAATTATAATGTTGGATAGGAGAAGATGAACAAATAAGAATGAGTCTCAAAAAAAAAAAAAAAAAAGGAATGAGTCTCACTCCCCTCATGTCCATTTTTAAGATCCTGATATCCCAAAACACATACAATGATAATGGAACAAAAAATATTATAGCACATGGAATTGGCATAGCCAATTTTGCAGTCATAAACTTTTTATCAAAATTTAGAGAAGCAAACTAACAAAAAATCAATAAATGTTATGAGATCCAACATTGCTCTTTGATATTTTGCCCTACTCACAAACCACCTTAGTCATACTGTTTGCTTCCTTTTGTGAAAATTAGATTGAGGTGATCACATTAATCCCTCTGTTCCTCTTCATCCTCCAAAACTCTTAGTAGATGACCAATATTGACTCTACAGCCCTATCTGCAAGTTCTCTCAGTACTCTGAAGTGCAATAATTAATGAGAAAAAGTTTATGGTAGTTTGGCAAATTTGGAATTTTTTGGTTTTAAGATTTTCTTGCAAATATGTTTTGTCCTTTCACATTTTAAAATAATTATCCTTATTGAAAATAATGAATCAATATAGAATGCGACTAGTTTTCTATAATGCTGTTTTCTCTTAATATTAAGTTAAGCCACCCATTCCAGGCACAACTATAAGAGGTCTTTATGTTTCCCTAATAAGTCTTTATTGTACGTGTTATTTTATATTTTTAGTTATTCCATTATAGGACTAAGCATCTATCATTTTATATTAATCCTGTGTTGGGATCTTCCTTCATATCTAAGTAATTATTCCAAGTTAATACACTTAAAAATATTATCTCTCCATTAGAGCTGTTATGAGGGGGGAGGAAAAAAATGTGTGTATTTCTTATTAAAAATAATAGTTTATGCAAAATGAATTTATTTATACAAAATTTAGAGAAAAAATAATAGGCAGGATGGAAAAGAAATCATCCTCATTCTTCCTCACATGGTTTCCAACCTGGTCTATGCTGTGGCATCTTACCAGAGTCAAAATTATTTGGTTTTATTTTTTAATTTTTTATTTTTTGCAGTATGCCGGCCTCTCACAGTTGTGGCCTCTCCTGCTGGGGAGCAGAGGCTCTGTATGTGCAGGCTCAGTGGCCATGGCTCATGGGCCCAACCACTCTGTGGCATGTGGGATCCTCCCGGACTGGGGCACGAACCCGTGTTCCCTGCATCAGCAGGCGGACTCTCAACCACTGCGCCACCAGGGAAGCCCGGTTTTGTTTTTTTGTTTGTTTGTTTGTTTTCTGTTATTTATTTGTTTGTTTGTCATTAAGAACAAATACTCATGCATCTTTTACTTTACAAATGAAGAACATCCTTCCGTCCTGGAAATCACTATCTCTGATCACTTAATATGTTCAGTTCTCTTTCCTTGGCTCCCATGTGACTTGCTTTGACCACACCTTTTAGAAAAGATTGCCCATGCTTTTCTGAGGTAGAGCCTACCTGTCACAGTGTTCCAGATGGTGGAGTCCCTGCGGTTCAGCATAAAGAAAGAATGAAGTTTGACTGTTGAGAACCAGAGCTAAGGAGCTTCATCAAGAAATACTGAGGGCACTATGTAGTGTGTGGGTCATTGGAAGAGGAATCAGGTCATATTACAGTGTTTAGAGATCAAAAGAATTGTAGAGTCAAGCAAAATGTTTAATCATGACCAGATGATTTTATGTTCTGGAGGGTCATACAGAAGTCTGTATTGGTAGCTCTCAAGGATATGTGGGTTGCTATCTGGAATCTGAGCATTCAATTCAGACTGGAACCAGATCTCACAATGTGCGTGGAACAGCCATAGATGAGTACCCCTGGGTAAAACAAGCCCCCAAGAGTTTCAAGACTTAGATGAAAAATCTGGGATTCAGGCAAAGCTTAGAGTGAGAAAAGGGAATAGACATGTGACATAAATTAAGGCAGAAGTCTAATCTTTCAACCTGGACCAAAAGAATACAGGGAATGAAAGGCAGTATTTGATTGGGGCATATCCCAGACCCATAGCAAGTATAATTGTTTTCAACTGGACTCAATCATTCTAGCTTAGAAGAACTGACATGGGAAGAGGTGGACATTTGTAATATAGCTCTCCAGTGCAAACATGCTCATTCAATTATGTAAAATATCTCCCTTCTTAGTTGCATGGAAATCTAAGGAGGTATTTTCCCAAGTCTTTCATTAAACTGATATTTATTGAATAGAAACTGTGCTGAGTATTGGAAAGATAACAGGAAATAAGACTTCCATTTCATCAATGTAAAAACCAAGAATAGTATATCAGTTGCCATGGTTACTCCCTTCTCTTTTGAAAAAAATGCTTTGCATATTATCTATATATTGAATATTAGTGCAGAACTATCTGAAGGTTTGAGTACTATATTTTCTCCAATAGAGTACAAGTTCCATAATTCAGTATTTTGTTTTGTTCATCATTTTAATTGCAGAACCTAGAATACTGTTTAGTATATAATAGATTCTTAATAAATAATAAAATTAATGATAACTAATTCTATTTCCATGATTCTCCCCACCCCATACTTTTCTTAAATTCTTCCTCTCTGGGGGTTAAACTAACATAAAATAAACAACTGCTTTTATAGCTTAAACTGAGACCTTTTTTCATTCTTTTTTCACTTCTTCATACTTCAATAGAACCTGATACATAAAATATTGAGCTCTCCCTTCTCCCCTGCTATAAACTAGCTCTCCCCTAGTTTAACTAGGCCTTAAACTAGTTGCTTTCACATAAACTCTTCCTACTACCAACTCTGTAACCTAGACATATCATTCCTTTTTTATATGAAATAAGGGAGGTTAAGATAAATGGAGCAACATACCACAGTCACAGTTCTTTAATTAAGGGAGACTTAATTAAAGTTTGATTCCAAATTTCTTTCATAACACTGGGAAACATAATTCTCCATCTTTTGAAAACTACTCCACCCTCCACTTTATTTATCACCTGAAAAACTAGTTTGGGGAGGGACTTTCATTATTTTATTACTATGTATATAAAATTAGTTACTCATTTCCTCAGAACCTATAAAACTTTCTCTTAAATCTTTCAAAAGCATGGATTACCTTCATTGTACAATAGAATATAAGATGTTACTACAGTTTAACATTCCTTCAGAAAAGGCTTATTTCAATTATAGATCTCTATTGGGTTTGGTACCTTTTCTTATTCTTTTTTTTTTTTTTTTATGTGTGATATTTGTTCATGAAAACATTTCTTTTAATCTTTAATTTTGGAAAATGTAAAATCTACCCCCATGTCCTCATTTTATATTTTTAAGTTATTTTAATGTAAAATTTACATATGTTTACACAAAATTTTAACTGAACAGTTATGATGAAGGGAAATATCAGTATAACTCAGTTCATACGAGTCTCAAGAAAAAAATATATATTTTTAAATTTTGTTTAGCAAAATATGTCCCCTCTGGGTCAAAGGTGCCATTGCCAGGAAGGGGGAGAATGCATACTTAGAGGGAATAAAACGCTCAAATCTGGCACTCAGGGCTTCTGTTTCAACACCTTTCTACCTAACCCCACCTCAAATAGGGTGCTGATGGTCACTGATCATAGGATAAGTCCTAGCTCACATCTGGCTCTGTCTCTAGCCACTCCATCTCCAAATTCACCTCATGCCAAGGTGATAACTGCCAGTACACACTGGAGGAAGATGTGACCTGTGCTCAATTCAGATCCAGCTCTCCCGTCAAAGCTGGTGGGCACATGCATACTGCATAGAGGTACTCCTACACAAAGACACCCTTTCAGGACCAAAATAGGTAACTATTTCACCTTATTTCATTGAAACAGAGTTAAAATGAGAAGACATGGTAATTTGTTTCGAATCAAAGAAGAACAACAAAAAATAAAAACCTTAAAAACAAATAAAACTAAAGAAAACAGAGATAAATAATTTACCAGAAAAAGATCTCAAAGCATTAGTAATAAGAAAGATAACTGACTGAACTTGGGAAAAGACTAGATGAACACAGTGAGAATTTTAACCGGGAACTAAAAAATATTACAAATAACCAGTCAGAGGTGAAAAATACAATAACTGAAATGAAAAACACACTAGAAGGAATTAACAGCATACTAAGCGATAGAGAAGAGCACATAAGTGATCTGGAAGATGGAATAATGAAAATATGCAATCAGAACAGCAAAAATAAAAACAGATTAAAAATTGAGAACAGTTTAAGGGACCTCTGGGACAACATCAAATGTACTAACATTCACATTATAAGTGTGCCAGAAAAAGAAGGAGAGAGAAGAGTCAAAAATGTATTTGATGAAACTATGCAGAAAATTTCCCAAACGTGAATAAAGAAACAGATATACAGGTACAGCAATCACAGAGTCCCAAACAAGAGAACTCAAAGAGACCCACACCAAGGTGTATCATAATTAAAATGGTAAAAGTTAAAGATAAGAGACAATTCTAAAGACAGAAAGAGAATAACAGTCACATATAAGGGAATCTCCAAAAGGCTATCAGCTGATTTTTCAGTAGAAACTTTGCAGGCCAGAAGAGAGAAGTGTGATATATTTAAAGTGCTGAAAGAGAAAACTCTAAAAGTGGAGATATTATAAACAACAAGGCTATCATTCAGAATTGAAGGAGAAACAAATAAGTTCTCTGATAAGCAAAAACTAAGACAGTTCATTAATACTAAACTTACCATAAGAAGAGTCTTCTCTATGTGGAAAAGAAAAGGCTATAACAAGAAGTAAGAATCTATAGGAAAGGAATCCCACTAATAAAGGCAAATATATTGTAAAGACTGTGGATCAACCACTTAAATAATCTAGCATGAAGATCAAAAGACAAAAAATTGTAAAATGAACTATAATATAACAAACAGTGAAGGGATAAATGTGAAGTTGTAAAATATGACATCAAAAACACAAAACATGGTGGAGGAAAGTAAAAAATGAAAAGCTTTTAGAATGTGCTAGAACTTAAATAACTCAGTTTTAAAAAAGTAGATATAGGTCAACATATATAAAACCTATGATAACCAAAATTCAAAAACCTAATAAATAGATATACAAAAATGGAGGGAAATGAACACAAGCATTCCACAAATAAATAAATAAATAAAGCATCAAACCTCGACAGAAGGAACTAGAATGAACAAAACAGAGAAAAACTTAAAAAATGACCAGAGAATAATTTAAAGGATGGCAATAAATATATACCTAGCAATAATCACTTTACATGTTAATGGACTAAATGTCCCAATCAAAAGACATAGGATAGCTGATTGGATAAAAAAGCAAGAACCATCTATATGTTGCTTACAAAAGGCTCACTTTAGACTAAAAGACATAACCAGACTGAAAGTTAGAGAATGAAAAATATGTTTTATGCAAATACAATAGACAAGAAAGCTGGGGTATCAATACTCACAGCAGACAAAGTGGACTTTAAAACAAAGTCTATAACAAAAGACAAATAAGGGCATAATATAATGATAAAGGGATCTACACAAGAATGAGATATAACATTTGTTAATATATGCACCTAATATAGAAGCACCTAAATCTATAAAGCAAATAATGATAAACATAGAGGGAGAATTTGACAATAATTCAATAATATTAGAAGAATTTTACACTCCCCTTACATCAATGGAATCAATGCTCCTATAATCCAGACAGAAAATCAATAAGGAAACTGTGGTTGTAAATAACACATTATAAAAACTCTACTTATTAAATATCTATAGGACATTCCAGCCCAAAATAGCTGAATACACATTCTTTTCAAGTGCACATGGAACACTCTACAGGACAGATCACATGATGATAGGCCACAAAAATCTCAACAAATTTAAGAGAATAGAAAGTATATCAAGCATTTTCCCCAAGCACAACAATACAAAAATAGAAATAAATTAGAGGAAGAAAAATGGGAAAATATACACATGTGGAGACTAAAAATACATGCTACTAAAAACAAGTGAGTCATTGAAGAAATCAAAGAGAAAAGTAGAAAATACCTCTTGTCAAATGAAAATAAAAACACAAATTTCCAAAATCTATGAAATGCAGCAAAAATAGTTCTAAGAGTGGTTTATGGGCTTCCCTGGTGGCACAGTGGTTGAGAGTCCACCTGCCGATGCAGGGGACACAGGTTCATGCCCCAGTCTGCGAAGATCCCACATGCCATGGAGCAGCTAGGCCCGTGAGCCATGGCTGCTGAGCCTGCGCATCCAGAGCCTGTGCTCTGCAATGGGAGAGGCCACAACAGTGAGAAGCCCAAGTACCGCAAAAAAAAAAAAAAAAAAAAAAAGAGTGCTTTATAATGAAAGACGTCTTCCTCAAGAAACAAGAATAGTCTCAAATAAACATCCTAACCTGTCATCTAAAGTATTTAGAAAACGAAGAACAAATAAAGCCCAAAGTCAGCAGAAGGAAGGAAATAATAAAGCTCAGAAAGGAAATAAGTAAAATAGAGACAAAAAAAATAAAAGATCAATGAAACCAAATATCATTTTTTAAAAAGGTAAACAAGATTGATAAACCATTAGCCAGCTTCACTTTTTAAAAAATGAGAGAGAAAACAAATAAAATAAGAACTTAAAGAGGAGAAATTGCAACCAATATCATAGAAATAGAAAAAAAAATCTTAAGAGAGTACTATGGACAGTTTTATGCTAGCAAATTTCACAGCCTAAAGAAATGGATACATTTCTACAAATATTCTAAAACTGAGTCAGGAAGAACTAGACAATCTGAACAGATGAATCACTAGTAGTGAAATTGGATTAGTGATCAGGTATTAGAAGTCCAGGGTCAGATAGCTTCACAGGGGAATTCTACCAAACATATAAAGAAGAGCTAAAACCTATCCTATGAAAACTATTCAAAAACACTGAAAAAGAGAAAAACATCCAAAATTTATTCTTTGAGGCCACACTACCCTTATACCAAAACCACAAAAGACAATACCAAAAAAATAGAGATCAATATTTCTGATGAATATACAGGTAAAATTCCTCAACAAAATATTAGCAAACAGAATTCAACAATATATAAAAAGGATCATACATTATGTTCAAGTGGGATTTGCTCCAGGGATACAATGATGGTTCAATATCAGAAAGAAAATCAATATGATATATCACATTAACAATAACAACAAAAAAGGATTAAAATCACGTGATCATCTCAATAGACGCAAACAAAGCATTTGACAAAATTCAGCATCCATTCATGATAAAAACTGTCATCAAAATTGTTATAGAGGGAACCTATCTCAACAACTAGAAGGCCATTTATGACAAACCCACAGCTAATATCATACTTAATGGTGAAAAATTGAAACTTTTTCATCTAAAATCAGGAAAATGACAAGCATGCCCATTCTCACCACTTCTATTTAGCATATTATTGGAAGTCCTAGCCACAACAGACAAGAAAAAGAAATAAAACATATCCAAATTATAAGGGAAGAAGTAAAACTATACCTATTTGCAGATGACATGACATTATATATAGAAAACCACCAAGTCTCCATCAAAAAACTATTAGAATTCATAAATGAATTCAGTAAAGTTGCAGGATACAAGATTAACATAAACTATCTGTTGTTGTTTTATACAATAATAATAAGCTATCAGAAAGTGAAAGCAAGAAAACAATCTCATTTAAAATTACATCAGAAAGAATAAAATACCTAGAAATAAACTTAATCAAAGAGGTGAAAAAAATCTATATTCTGAAAACTATGAAACACTGATGAAGGAAACTGAAGATTATACAAACAAATGGAAATGTATCTATGTTCATGGATTGGAAAAATTAATATTGTTAAATTGTCCATATTCTCCAAAGAAATCTACAGACTTAATGTAAACCCTATCAAAATACCCATAACATTTTCAAAGAACTAGAACAAATAATCCTAAAATCTATATGGAACCCCAAAAGACCCCAAATTGCCAAAACAATCTTGAGAAAAAAGAACAAAGCTAAAGGTACCATGTACTCTGACTTCTGACTATAATCCAAAGCTACAGTAATCAAAACAGCATGGTCCTGGCACAAAAACAGACAAATAAATCAATGGAAGAGAAGAGAGAGCCCCCAAATAAACTTACACACTTATGGTCAATTAATCTACAGCAAAGGAGACAAGAATATACAATGGAGAAAAGACAGTGTTCTTCAATAAATGGTGTTGAGAAAACTGGAGAGCTACATGTAGAAGAATGAAATTAGTTCACATTACCACACCATACAGAAAAATAAACTCAAAATGAATTAAAAACCTAAATATAAGACTGGAAACCATAAAACACCTAGAAGAGAGCATAGACACAACATTCTTTGACATAAATTGTAGCAATATTTTCTTAGATCTGTCTCCTAAGGCAAAAGAAATAAAAGCATAAATAAACAAAGTAATTAAATATAGAAGATTTTACACAACAAAGGAAACCACTGACAAAACAAAAAGGCAAACAACTGAATGGGAGAAAGTACTTGCAAATGATATGACTAATAAGGGTTTAATATCCAAAATATATAAACAACTTATATAACACAATATCAAAAAAAAAGAAACAGCCTGATTAAAAACTAGGCAGAAGACATGAATCGACATTTTTCCAAAGACATACCAATGGCTAACAGAGACAAAAAAAGATACTCAACGTTGTTAACCATCAGAGAAATTCAGATCAAAACCATAATGAGATATTACCTCATGCCTACCAGAATGGCTATCATCAAAATAGACCACAAATAATAAATGCTGGTGAGGATGCAGAGAAAAGCAAACATTTTTATACTGTTGATGGAAATGGAAAACAGTATGGAAGTTTCTCAATAAACTAAAAGTAGAACCACTATATGATCCATCAATTTCACTGCTGGGTATATATCCAAAGAAAACAAAAATACTAATTTGAAGAGATACATGCACCCTGATTTTCAGAGTGGCATTATTTGCAATAGGCAAGATATGTAAGCAACCTAAGTGTCCTTCAAGAGATGAATGAATAAAGAAGATGTGAAAAATGTGAGATATATATGTGTGTGTGTGTGTATATACACACACACACACACACACACACACACACACACACACACACTAGAATGTTACTCTGCCATAAAAAAGGAAATTTTTGCATTTACAACATGGTTGGACTTGGAGAGTATTATGCTTAGTTAAATAAGTATGACAGAGAAGGACAAATACTATATATTATCCCTTATATGTGGAATCTAAAAAATAAAACAAATGAATATAACAAAACAGAATCAGGTTTTTACAGATATAGAGAAAAAGCTAGTGGTTATTATTGGGGAGAGTGAAAGGGGGAAGGGCCACATAGAGGTAAGGGAATAAGAGGTACAAACTCCTATGTATAAAATAAATAAGCTACAAGGATATACTCTGCAGCATAGGGAATAAATCCAATACATTATAATAACTTTAAATGGAGTATAATCTGTAAAAATATTGGATTATTGTGTTGTACATTTGAAACTAATACAATATTGTAAATCAGCTATACTTCAATAAAAAATTATGTTAACAAAATGAAAACAACTTAGCAAAATTTGTGAGTTGCAACATAGGATTTTTAGAGACAAATTTATGGCATTGGATTCACATATCAGAAGGAGATCTAAATTCAGTGGTATATGATTCTTTCTTAGGAAACTAAAGAATGAACAACGACTTAAGTATAAAATAAGCAGGAGAAAAGATATAAGAATTAGAGAAAATATCACTACAATTAAAAACATGAAATCAACAGAAAAAATTAAATGAAACCAAAATCTGGTCATTTGCAAAGATCAGTGAAATTGATAAAGCTCTAGGTAGGCTAGCCAGGAGAAAAAGAGAGAACACACTATTTACTAATACCAGAAATAAAAAAAAAATAGGACTATCACTACTGAACTCATGGGCATTTAAAGAATAATAAAGAAATATTATGAACTCTATGCTCACAAATTGGGTAGTTTGTATGAAATAGACCAATTCCTTTGGACAATATCTATCAAAATTTATAAAAGTAGAACTATATAACATGAATAGGCCCATACTTATTACAGAAATTGAATTAATAACCAATAACCTTCTAAAACAAAAGCAATCAGGTGCAGATGGTTTCACTGGTGAATTCCACAAAACATTTGAGGAAGATTTGATGCCAATTCTTATACTATCTTAAGGGAACTAGAGGCAGAGTGAATACTGTCTCACTCTATGAGGCTAGGACTACTCTAATACCGAAAGCAGAAAAAAAATTATAATCACAAAATTTGTTTATTTCATCTAAATTGTTGAATTTCATGGCATAAAACTGTTAATAGTGGTCCCTAATTGACCTCCTTGATATTTGGAGTATTTATAGTGATAGTCTTTTTTATTCTTCATATTCATAATTTGTTTTGTATCCTTTTTGTCTAAATTAGTTTTAATAGTGATTTATTAATTGTATTGGTATTTTCAAAGAACTAACTTTAGCTGTCTTAATTTTCTCTATTTTTTTCCTACCCCAGTGATTTATGTACTTACCTTTATTATCTTCTGTCTCAGCTTTCAGTTTAATTTACTCTTTTAGTCATTGATTTTAAATATTTTTTTCCTTTCTAATGAATTTTTTCAAAGGTATAATTTTCCTTTATCTGGTAATTTAGTTGTATCACGTACTTTTCAATATGTTGTATTTTTCATTATTTTGAAGTTAGAAATATTTTCTAATTTTCCTT
The DNA here is from genome assembly GCF_008692025.1 of Phocoena sinus. Lineage (NCBI taxonomy): Eukaryota > Metazoa > Chordata > Mammalia > Artiodactyla > Phocoenidae > Phocoena > Phocoena sinus. The sequence continues at coordinate 35,606,033 of NC_045776.1, read as the reverse complement.
CACATTGTTTCTTGGATAAAAATTGTATTCTGTGTTGTTGAGTGTAGAGGTCTACAAACGTAGACTTGATCAATGGTTGAGTTGAGAGTTGATTTTTGTTTAGTTGTTCTACCAATGCTTGTGATTGAATTTTAAAATCTTCAACTATGATTGTTGATTTGTCTGTTTTTCCCTTTTAAATCATCAATTATTTCTCCTTGAAATATGAAGTTCTGATATTGAATATGTACATATTTGGCATCATTATACTTTCTGATGAACCGGTATTTTTCATTATGACACATCCCTCTTTATTTAAAACTCCTTTCCTTTGTTTTACTTGATGAGTGTTTGACTGTTTTATATTTCCACCCATTTCTTTTCACCTCATCTTTGTTTTGGGCCTTAAAATGTTCCTTTTACAGACAGCATAAAGTTGGGTCTTTTAAATTAATTATTTAATTTCTCATTTTTTAATTGAAGTATAGTTGATGTAAAATATTACATAAGTTACAAGTGTACAACATAGTGATTCACAATTTTTAAAGGTTATATTCCATTCATAGTTACTACAAAATACTGTCTATATACCCTGAGTTGTACAATTCATCCTTGTAGCTTATTTATTTTATACATAATAGTTTGTACCTCTTAATCCCCTACCCCTATCTTGCCCCTCTGTTCTCACCTCTCCCCACTGGTTACCACTAGTTTGTTCTTTATATACGTGAGTCTATTTCTTTCTTGACTAGTTTGTTTTATTTTTTAGATTCCGCATATAAGTGATATCATACAATATTTGTCTTTCTCTGTCTAACTTATTTCACTTAGCATAATACCCTCCAAGCCCATTCACGTTGTTACAAATGGCAAAAACTCACACTGTTTTATGGCTTAGTAGTGTTTGATTGTATATATACACCACATCTTTATCCATTTTTTTGTTGATGGACATTTAGATAGCTTCCATATCTTTAAATATGAAATAATGATGTTATGAACATTGGGGTACATGTATCTTTTCAAATGAGTGTTTTTTGTTCTATTTATCACTTCTATTCTTTATGCTGCTGTTATCATATATAATTAATCTACATTATTTAAACTCTCTAATTAAAGTATAATTATATAAAACTCTATATACTTTTGCTTTATGTAGTCATATTCTTTCAAATAAATCAGAAAAATATTTGAAAATATTCTACTACGTTTACCCCTTACTTGTCATTTCTAGTGATCACTATTGCTTCCTTTAGATTTGGTGCTATTTTTCCTCTATCTTGCAGAATCATGTTTAGCATTTTTCTGCATGTATGTGCACTGCAGCTGATAAAGAATTCTCTTAATAAGAAGTTTTGCTTATTTAGAATGGCCCTGATTTCACTTTTATCAGGGCTAGTTTCACTTTTATTTGAAACTCTTTTTATTTCACCCTAACTTTAGAAGGTTGATTTCTCTTTACATATCTGGATTGAGAGCTTTCCCCTTTCCTATGCTATAATACTTTAAAACTATCTGTGATTTCCTTCATTTTCTATTACTTATTTCAAGATTTTTCTGTTTATTTTTGGATTTCACAAATTTGACTTTGATATAACTAAGTGTGACTATATTTTTAGTTCTCTTACTAGGAATTTATTAAGCACCTTAGATCTAGGAGTTTTAAATTTCACCAAGTTTGTTAAGCTTTTAGCCATTATCTATTGAAATGTTTTTTGCTGCCCCTTTTGGGCTCTCTTCTTTTAGAGCTTCAATTGCACATATTTTAGACCACTTAATATTTATTGTTCAGCAAATTTCTGCACATCTGATCTTTTTCTTAAATCTTTTTTCTCTTTCTTTTTTAAAATGTATACTTTAATAATCTATTTTCAAGTAGATGTATTTTCTTCTTTTTTCATTTCAAATCTGCTTTTAAAGTCATCCGGTTAATTTTACAATTTAGTTATTATATTTTCAATGTAACATTTTCTATTTGATTCTTTTTTGTACTTTTTATTTCCATTCTAAGAATTTTCATTCTTTCTTTCATTATGCGTTTATTTTATTAAGATTTTAAACATATTTATAATAGCTGATTTAATGTACTTTTCTGTTAATTTTAGCCTCTGGGTGGTATTGGACTCAATTTCCATTGATAACATTTTTTTTCTTGAATATGGTTCACATTTTCCTATTTTCTTTACATGTCTAATTTGTGTGTGTGTGTGTGTGTGTGTGTGTGTGTGTGTGTGTGTGTGTGTTTTGTTTGATTTTATTATTGGATCCTGGATGTAGAGGTTTTGAATTCTGTAATGTTCCTCTGAAGAATGAGTTCTGTGTTAGAAAAAAGTTAACTTAGCTAGATTTAAACTCCAAACTCTGTATACTGAATCTGTGCTCAGTTGTCTTACCTTTCACCTTGTGCTTTATCCTTAAGGCCCCTGGAAATTCCCCTCCTCAACTACATGTAGAGTTTAATGGTCAACCAAGGATTTGGATGGATTTTTATATTCATATTTTGGGAGTCATCTCTTCAGCTACCTGCATTGAAGGATTCTACTCCTACCTTTCTGAGTGTTCTGCCAGCCACAGCATCTGCCCTCTGATACCTCCAATCTGTCAGGCTATAGCTTTATGTAGCTTGAGGTACTTGCTGACTGAGGAGTGTCCTCAGGCCCAGTGCTGCAAATTCACAACTTTTAACCTGCTGCAATCACTCTTGCATGAGTAAATGATACTTCAAAGTTCTGCATTCAAACAGTTTTCTTTCTTTTTTTTTTTTTTTTTTGTGGTACGCAGGCCTCTCACTGCTGTGGCCTCTCCCATTGCAGAGCACAGGCTCCAGACGTGCAGGCTCAGCGGCATGTGGGATCCTCCCAGACCGGGGCACAAACCCGCGTCCCCCGCATCGGCAGGCAGACTCTCAACCACTGCGCCACCAGGGAAGCCCTCAAACAGTTTTCTTAAATATTTTTTTCAGATTTTATAATTGTCATCTATGGGTGGTGGGGTTGTCTGACCAGGTTACTGCGTCATTACCTGAAGTTGGAACAGTCCCTAACTTTTAAAACTGTCATTGTCTTGTGCCTCAATCTTTGGAATTTTACTTTACTCTCTTGTTTCCTTATTGTTTTTTTTCCCCCTACCTATTAAGACCTCCTCATTAGCCTTCAAAAACTTGACCTTTAAAAAGTATTCTTCTAACACAACATTGTAAATCAACTATACTTCAAAAAAATACATTAAAAAAAAGTATTCTAGTTGTCTCACCTTCTTTGGCAGGTAAAGCAGATTACATTCAAATACACTGGACTTATCTCTTGCTGTTAAAATGAATAACTGGTTTAGTGGTAATATTTCCTGTTTTCATATCTCTATTTCCATATCTCCATTCTGTTTCCATATCTCTAAGATGAAGTCCACTGAGGGCTCCTACTATAACAGAGGTATTTACACTTATATTTTACTTTTAAACAAGATTATAAAATGATTATAGTCTCCATTTTACAATGAGGAAACTGAAGCTCAAAAAGTAAAGCTCAAAAGTAAATGAAGGTCTTAGAGTAAAAAAGTCCTCACTCAGAGGACTCAGGCAGAGGGCCTGAGTCTGAAAAACAGCTTTTTTCCATGATTACCATGCTCTTCCCACATCTTTTATAAACTATATCTGTTTCTGTGACTACTTTCCAAAAGAAACTGTATTTCCCAATCATGTAAAGTTGAGTTTTAGTATCAGTTTGAAACTTAGGTGTCCCTAATTATCAGCTGTGAATTAGCATGTATCTTTTCATCAGGATGCTCTATTTGGCCTCACTTCCTAATCCATCTATCTAGTTTGAACAAGATCTATCTTCCCCATTGCCATATTCTAGTGCTGACAGGCACATCTCTATGTAGCCTAGGTTACAAACACTCTCCAAGAGGAAGAAAGAGGGAGAGAAACAGCAGTTTACTACGGGTGCAGTTAAGGAAACTTTCGTCCTGTTTAGGTATTGATCATCTACCTTAATTGTTTATTAAATGAGGTCCTAGGTATGGGGATGTGGCAAGCATATGAGGAGAGAGAGAGAATACTGCAGAGTTCCCACAATTCAGTGTGGTCACCAGAATAATAAACTACACTGATGCTGTCTTTCCTACAGGCCCAAATGAGGGGCATTTTTTAGTGTGTTCAGCAGGTCTCAGGCAATGAAGAGTCCCTGGAAATGTTTGTGGAAAACAGTGTATGGAAGACGAGGAATTTAGGGAAGATTAAATGATATAATGACAACAATTTGCTCAAACTAGTGTATTCAGGCTGTGAGCAACTGGAAGGAAAAGCCCTTGCAGGCACTTGCCATTGAAATATGGTTGGAGAGCAATCCAGCATGTAAGTATCACCCTGCTATTTTCTTTAGGGTTTTCAACCTGAATCCTAATTGAAGAAGACATCTTTACAGTCACAAAATGTGAGAAATTTGTTAAGTTAATCTAAATTGCTTTCGGTAGGAATAAAAAGAGAAAAAAGGAAAAAAACAAAACAAAACACAACACAACAGAACTTGGAGCAGTGGGAATGAACAGAAGCGGAGCTGACTGCATACAGCATGTTTGCAGTAATAAACAACAGTGTTATTAGCAAATATAAAGCCCATGATAAACAATGCCATGATGTTCCATTCACCCTAATAGGCAGGAGCAGATAATTGGGACAAATAAAGTGCTAAAACAGTCTCTAACCACCCTTCCAAGAGTGTCTCTCCAAATGAGTGAATCGCTCTGCATGCTGCAAGGCACAGCGGTAGCCTGGGATACCAGCTTTTGCGTTTCAGTAAAAGAATATGCTCCCCTTGCTAATGGAAAACAACAGAAGCTAAAGAAAATTGCTGGAATTGTCAGATCTCTCTTTTTGTTTTTTTTTTTTTTTTTAGATGGTAACAAGTAGACAAGGAGACAATTCCACACATTCATTAAAGCCAGCAGAGAACTCTTCAGAATGCATTGTCAGTTGAAGCCCCCAACACTTCTAACGGTGGGGACTTTCAAATCTAAACTCAGAACTCAGTCTTTTCATGTGGCAATTTCTCCTTTTCCACCCTACCTGAACAAAATGTCTTGTCCCAGAAATGGGCTTTTTTTAAGCGAACTTTTCTTTTTCCTTATCAGAACATCATTCTGATGGTTCTGCTCTTTCCTTTGGTTGGTTTAGCTTATCCAGTAGATGGGAGTTTGGCACAACTGAGGATGTGATGTTCTTTCCATGGGAGTAAAGACAGGTAATTGTCATCAAACCATTTCTTCTTTCAGCTTCAGTTTCTCCATTTGTCCCTTTAGAGACTGCCTTGATTTACAACTCCAGATACTGACTGAAGTTATAAAAAATGCTAAAGTCACATTTCTGTTGAAAAGCTCTGAAGTTATTTAGGCCCATGAGGCAGGGAAAACTAATTGGAATTGGACTATCCATGAATTTTATTTATACATTCAACTACTCAACAAATATTGTTAGAGTATCTACAACATACCAGGCACTGTTTATTCTGGTTTTACCCTTTGTAGTTAGACCATATACCCATTTGCTGCAGCAGAAATCATAGTTAAATTAGCCTATCTCAAAGAAAAATAATTTATATTCCTCACTATTGAATTAAATGTTTCTCAACTCAAACTACCCTGTCCAAAAATGCATCCTTGAATGGCATAGATCAGAATGTGGAATAGTAGAGAGAAGGGGAAACAGTTTGGAATAAGAACATATTTTATATTTATGCTTATTATATATATATATAATATATATTTATATTATATAATATATATATAAAACTGAATCACTGTTGTGTAGCAGAAATTAACACAACATTGTAAACCAACTATACTTCAATAAAATAAATTAAAACCAATTCAATGGTATAAAGCACTGTCTTTAAAACTTAAACACTTAAACAAATGTGTTGACTAATTCATTCAACACAACTATTACTGCTAGTAGTACACTGTGTTAAAGAAGGGGAAGGTAATTTTGGATAATTGTTTGCTGTGACAGTGCATTAATTTCACTGCATTACAACCACATTGAAGGTAGGTGAAAGATGAAAAATAGAAGTGTGAGAATTTGTCAGATTTGTTTAATATATCCAAAATATTGTTATTATTTTATTATTGGAATTTTTATATACTGCATTGCTAAACTTTTCCCTCAGACCCAAATCCCTTTAGCAAAATCTATTTATACCATTGGGAATATTCACATATCACAAGTGGCCTACGTAGATTTCAGTGCACTTTATCTCCATTAATAATATTTAAAGCTATAATTCTGTTTTATCTAATGAAATATTAAATGTCTCTTTAACAAGTACATAAAATCAGAATATTTAACTTTACATATTTATTCAAATTTTCAGACATATTCTTAGAAAATAAAAAGACACAAAAATGCAATATAGCACCTGGCTTACATAGCCAAATAAAATAAATATTAGAGTGAAATTCAACAGAGTAGCACTCCAGTTCAGATAACTGAGGTTTAAAAACTCACTTTCATTGTAAGGGATGCTTTATGATATACATTATTGTCATATAGCTTAACTGAATGTGGAAATACATAGAGTAGGGATGGGTGGGAGCACTTTGATGATATAGGACTATAGCATTTTGTCTAGTCAGATTGGTCATGTGACTTCATTGTCTCCATTGTACTGCTGGTCTGTTTGCTCTCACTTGTGCCACTTCATTAACCCAGACATGCCTTTCCTCCCGAATCCCACCTGTCTAATCCTTAGCCATTCTTCAAGGCACTGAGGCCTCTCCTAACCACCTCAGGGTACACGCTGGGCTCTCCATTCTCTAAATCTCCTATAGCTTTTATTTGTTGGTATCACCCATTTTATGCTGAGAATATATGGCTTTATGTTTTCTTTACATAAGTTGATCCCCAATTAAACTGTAAATTTTCCCCCTTGGTTTTTCTACTGGGCACTGCATTTGGTACAATGGCACAATCACAGAAAGTTCCCAATAAATGCTTAATGCTACTCATCATATCATTGCAGGATAGACTGCCTGTACCAACCAAATGCACCTGTTCATTTCTCACCACCCTCTGGCCAGATGTGGCCCTAAACCTGTAGGTAATGGGAATGGGCCTTTCTCATTGCATTTCTGGCTCAGTTGTTTGAATCAGATACAAATTGATTGTGAGTAGAAGTTATTCCAGTCTGACAGCTGTCCAGTGTCTTGTTTGTGGAGGAGAAAAAATGAGAATATGTGGACTGAGTTCCTTTTTCTGATGGACCGCAGGATAAAGAGAGAGGAAAAATAGGAAGAGCCTAACATCATCATGACAATCAAGAGTGTGCCCACACTGAGCTTGCCCTGCACTCAGCCTTCGTGTCAAGGAAACAAGGTGGCACACTGACAGTCCCCTGAAAACAAGTGTGGTGACTAATTCTGACAGAGTAGCAGAAAACCTAATGGTATTTTTTGCTCCTTCTTTGCATTAATAGACTATATTGGTCTCCACAGCTGTCATTGTACCAGCACTTTTCATTGACACTAAAATTTATCTTTCAATATGAAATCGGTGTCAAAACAGTCTACAAATGGGATATTTCTAGCTGAAGTTCGTGGATTTTTCTCAACATGAAAATTTATTATTTCACTTTATTTTCAGGAATGGAAAACATGACCTTTCTACCTCTCACTTCATCTTAGTATCATGGATTGGTAAATACATTCTGACTTTCCATAGATATTTATTATTATTATCAAATTTCCACGGTAGAAAAATATGAAGGGGGAGAAAGAGAAAAAAAATATATATATATATATAATAGGGAAAAAAAAGAAAAATGCAGAATATCAGTTCAGGCTTGACGAGGTTCCCCTAAGAATAGATTACTTAGTCTAATGTTGTGGAAAAAATGACTGCTATACATCACAAAAGAGGTCAGGAAATTAAATTTTATGTGTCCTGCCTGGAAAAAAAAAGAGGAGTTTGGCTTGAAAAATAGAATTCTTCATGGCCTGGTGGGAATTTTGAACATTTCAATATCGTTTAAAAGAAAAGAAAGAAAAAGTCAATGGTGGAAGAAACCACAAGTCAAGGAAAAAATGTCTTCTAAATTGCAATGAAAGAATGTCTATCAAAGGCCCACATGGCTGCCAGGTCCTATCCTATGAGGTGATAGGAAGGATGGCAAGCAATGTTTTGGAGAGTTCAGTGAATTCTGTGAGGTTCAGGAAAAACAATACACCAAACGCTGGCAACCTCTATAATTATTTGTAGTTTCCCTCAAAAATGCAGCATCTTGGATTGGATGGCTTATGAAACTGAAGGAATATTGTCTACCATAAATTTAAGTAGAATTTTTTTCAATATACTCTTCTTATGAAGAGACAGTGCTCTTTCCCTCTTGTAGTGACCTTGTCTGCTTCTTAAGTCATGTTCTGAACCTTTTAATTATATTCTATATTTTTTTCACCTTTCTGACTCCTTTCCATATGAAGCCATGCCACTTTTCTTTTCACCAATGGTAACTAATTCACTTCATATCACTGATATACTTTTACTAATACCTTATCTGTTCTATCAAAAACTTCCGTACCATTTTATGATCTTTGTTTTTTCATTCCCATCAATAGTTTTCCATGTATCCATAAATATCTATTCACTAATCTCTTAATAGTAGCAAAAAAAAAAAACCCACAAAACCTCTTTTTGACCCAATTCTCATTCAGTTTGCCTCTTTTAATCTTCCTAACTTTTTATGACCTAACTTGGTGAATGAGAAGTGAAGTCTCTGGCATCATCTTTCTTATCTATCAGATCTTTTTTGTCTGACTTCTTCCCCTACCTAACTTAGAAGACAGAAATACATAGTTTGTCTTTTCAAGAAGAGAAATAACTCCTTAATAATCAGTGTTAGCATTATTTTCTCATCTTCTTTGCCTCTCAGCATTACGGCCCCTTTCTACTACCTTTCCAACTATTCTTTCCCTTTCCTCTTATCTTTTAAACAAATGCACTCCCCATGGTCAAATGCTAGATTAAGTTTAGCACTTTTCTTCTAGTCCCTTTGTCTCCTTTTTCTACCTCTTCTATATCCCTTTCTTATGATAAACATTTCTAATAGACTTCTGTCTCTTGAAATGTGGTGAAACAAATAAAGTTTTGCATGGATATGGAAGACGGTCTGGTTCAAGTCCTAGTTTGACCTGTTTCAGCTTTGGAGCTTTAAGTAATTCACTTAACATTTATAGCCTCATTTCTAATTTTCAGAAAAATAATAACTATATCAAAAGGATATTGAGAAGAATAAATAAGAAAATACATGGAAAATACTTATCGTTGAGACTGACATGTAGTAAATTCATAATAAAATTATTTTATCTTTTCAGTTCACACCACCACCCTTCTGGTTCATGCCCTCATTACATATTCCCATAATACATTACAATGAACTCTTTCATGTGTGAACTTTCAGCCTTTCTATTCCCTTGCTCTCTGTGCCACATATTATCCCAGTTCTCTGTCATCTTGAACTTGGTAGGTTGGAATTTTCTTCCTGAAGTACTGCTCAAATCATGTACCCGTACACACTAATCCCACTCTCCCCTTTTATTTAAAAAATCTGTTTTAATTCTCAACTGCTTATAGAATAAAGTTTAAGTCACATTAGCTTAGTCTTGAATGCAATCCCCAGTGTGGCACCAAGTTCCATTTTCTATTTTTTTACTTCCACTTTGATGCATCCAATGTTGTAGTAGAATTCATTTACTTAATGTCCTCTGAACATACCATGAAACTTTTTGGTGGTCCATGGTCTTGTTCTTGCTCTGCTTTCTACAGACAATGCCCTCTTCTCATCATCATTTACACCTCTAGAAATATCAGGAGTGTTTAGTGCTCATCCCAAAAGTCACCTACTGAATGATTTCATTATCCAGCTAACATCTCTTCCTACTCAATCAGCATCTTCCCTGATAAATCATAAATCATTTTGAAGGCAGAGATTGATGTTTACTTCTTTGTATGAACATCATTGAAACTCCTCCGAGTTTTTCTGAATTACAATAAACTTGTATTCTACAGGGCAAATATCTCTCTCTCTCTCTTTATTTTTTTGAACACCCCATGCAGGATGTGGGATCTTAGATACCCGACTAGGAATCATGACTGAACCCATGCCCTCTGCAATGAAAGTGTAAAGTCTTAACCACTGGACTGCCAGAGTAGTCCCAAATTACCCCTGTTTTTTGAAGAACTTTTGTTGGGTAAGCAGTTTCAAACTTTTTTCCCACATGTAATGCCATCTGCTGAAAGCCCTATAATTGGTTCCTTATTTTCATCTTGCCATCTACATACTGTTCACAACGTAGCATTCAGAGTAGTTCAGTAAAACAGGAAGGGCAAATAATGTACTTCTTTGCTTAAAGCTTTTCAATAGCTCACTGTATTTTTTCAGCTTTACTGAGATATAATTGACACAGAGTACTGTGTAAGTTTAAGTTATACAATGTTGATTTTATATTTATAAATTGCAAAATGATTATCACCATAGTATTAATTTCCCTATTTCTCTTAAAATAAAATCTGAATTTCATATATGACCCACAAATTTTTACCTGAACTTGCCCTTCATTAAATTTCTGAACTCACTTTCTAATGCTTCCCTCGTTGTTCACTTACTCCAGCGAGGTGTAGAGATAGATTTCCCAGAACTCACATAGAGCCAGGAATGGTACCTGCCTGCAAAATCCAGACTGTTGATTCACATGACAAGGAACAGAGTACACAGAAAGGGCTTTCATAAATAGTGGAAAATAATTAGCCCTAGACTAAGCACTACTCTGATCCAACCTAACAAATATTAAAAGCAAGACCAAAAAAAGTCAAACTATTTTCAGATAACTTACATGTATCCCAAACCAAAGCTCAGCAGAGTAATAGGTACAGAATCTAGCATCTTTAAGCTAAAATTCATGATGCTTACATCCATTCAGAACTTACCAAATATGCAAAGAAGCAGGAAAATATATCATGTAGCAAGGACAAAATTTACCAATCAACACCAACCCAGAACTGTTATAGATATTAGAACTGATAGACAAGGATATTACAACTATATCCCATACATGCAGAAAGTTAAATGGATCAAGTTAAGACATTTAATAGAAGACTCAAACTAAACTTGTAGAGATTTTATTTATAATGTGTGAAATGAAAAATACACTGGATATGATTAACAGTAGAGTAGACATGGCAAAGAAAATATTACTGAGTTGGAATTTGAAGACAAAATGAAGCACAGTGAGAAAAGAATGTTTAAAAGTTGAGCAGAGCATCACTGTACTGTGGAATAATTTCAGGGGACCTGAAAGAACTTTTCGAATTAGTGCTTTCATTTTCTTCAGATAAATATCTGGAACTGGAATTGCTGGATCATATGATATATATAGTTTTTTTTTTTTTTTTTTGCGGTACACGGGCCTCTCACTGTTGTGGCCTCTCCCATTGTGGAGCACAGGCTCCAGACGTGCAGCTCAGTAGCCATGGCTCACAGGCCTAGCCGCTCCATGGCATGTGGGATCCTTCCGGACCGGGGTATTAACCTGTGTCCCCTGCATCAGCAGGTGGACTCTCAACCACTGCACCACCAGGGAAGCCCAATATATCTAGTTTAAAAATATATATATATTATGTAAGTTACAGGTGTACAATATAGTGAGTCACAATTTTTAAAGGTTATACTGCATTTATAGCTATTATAAAATATTGGCTATATGTCCCATGTTGTACAGTATATCTTTGTAGCTTATTTTATACTTAATAGTTTGTACCTCTTACTACCCCTATATTGACCCTATCCCTAACCACCCCCCGACTGGTTACCAATAGTTCGTCCTCTATAAGTCTGCTTCTTTTTTGTTATATTCACTAGTTTGTTGTATTTTTGAGATTCCACATATAAGTGATATCATACAGTATTTGTCTTTCCCTGCCTGACTTATTTCACTTAGCATAATGTCCTACAAGTCTATCCGCATTACTGCAAATGGCAAAATTTATTCTTTTTTATGGCTGAGTATTATTCCATTGTGTGTGTATGTGTATGTGTGTGTGTGTGTGTGTGTGTGTGTGTATTTATCCATTCTTCTGTGGATGGACACATTGAACTTAAATCCATACCTCAACCATATATAAAAAATAATTTAAATTAGATCTTAGCACTAAATAAATGATTTAAACATCTGGAAGAAAACATGTAGAAAACTTTTGTAAATCTGATTTAAGCAAAAGGGCCCTGAATATATCATAAAGCAAAAAGATTGATAAACTGACTTCATCTAAATTAAATTATACTCTTTGATATTCACTAAAACAATAAAACAATCCAGCATCTGAAAAAGATATTTGCAAACCATATATCTTTATAATACTTGTATAAATAATACATAAAGACTGTCAATAAGGAAACAAAAGCCCAATAAAAATTGGAAAATGTTTACTAAATAAGATATACACATTACAAATAAGTGCATGAGAAGACACTCAACATCATTAGTCATTAGGGAAATACAAATTAAAACCACAGTGAACTATGCTATTCACCTGTAGAATGGCTAACATTGTAAAAAGTGGCAATAACGTCAATGGGAAAATACATGTACAACTGGAGCTGTTTTACACTGTTGCAGGGGGATGTAAAATGATACAATCACATTGAAAAACTGTTTTGCAATTTCTTAAAAAGTTGCACATGCACATTCTATATGATCCTGCCACTCCACTCCTATATATTTACCCAAGAGAAATAAAATAATACATTTATTCTAGACATGCACTTTAATGTTCATAGTAGCTTTATTTTAATAGTGAAAAATCTAGAAAAAAACAAATGCCCATCAACAGGCGAATGGATAAGCAAACTGTGGGACATTAATCAGTAATAAAAAGGGATGAACTATTGATATACTCAACAGCATGGATGAATCTTAAAATAATTCTGTTGATCAAAAGAAGCCAGACTAAAAAAGAGTATGTATAGTATGACTTTATTTATATAATAATCTCAGAAAAGTCAATTTTTCAATAGTGACAGAAGGCAGATTAGTGGTTGCCTAGAAGGGAAAGACAAGGATGGATTACCAAGTAATATAAGGAAATGTTTAGGGATAACAGATATATTCATTATCCTTATTGTGTTATGGTGTACACATGGCAAGACATCAAATTGCACACATGATATGAATTTTACTGTGTTTTAATTGTAACTCAATATAACTTCACAAAAATGATAGGAATATAGATTATTTGATCAAGACAGATTAAAAATCTGACAACTTTCACGTAAGATGAAGCATTCATCAAATTAAAAATACACATTTATTTAAAACATACATAATGTATGTAAGAATTTAACACAAACGATATAAAAGAAGTCTAAAAATTTACCAGAGTTTAATATCAGACCAAATTTTCTGATCACAAAATAACATTGGAAATGCTTAACAAAAAGGACAAAGATAATTAAAACTACTTTTCATATATTTGTTAAAAAATTACAGATTGCACACTAAATATGCACCAGGCCCTGTGGTGGATTAATTGGTTCTAAGTATTCTCAACTACATTAGGTGTCTATTATAAACTTCCAAAATGCTATTAACATGATAAATATGTTGGCATTCCATAATCATTCTTTGATTATTTTTTACTTTTCATCTTATCTCCCAACCATAGTATAAATGTTCTTAATATCACTTACCAAGTCTTTTCTCTCTCAAGTAGGAAAAGAATTGAGATACTGTTAGGTTTTTCAAGGTCTATTCACTAAATCATGTTGAATTAAAACTACTTCTCAGATTATAAAGATATAAGTAAAGGTATAAGTAAAAAAAAGATGTCCATTCCTTCATTACTTTTTATTTTCTATACACAAAAACAATGCTCTATTAGTTTCTCTATGAGGTTTTATTGTTGTCATAAGGACTGTTGTAAGGGTATTTTCAAGCTATATCTATCCTAGAAAATCCAGAGCAAATAAAGAAAATTCACAATGATATTTAGTATTATGTAAATTTTCCTGCTCAAACCTTATTACTGTTGAGTTTCAATGAGCTTCTGCATATCAGAAACTCAGTCCCAGCATTTATGAAAAAAATAAAAACCCTGAAAATTGTTATATCCAAATACTGAAAAAAGTCTCATAAATCATATCTGTAACATTAAAAAAAGTGCACTAGGTTCACATTTTAGTTCTTCAGTATAGTAACCATGAAAGATTTCTTAAGCACCACCTATGTTGTTCTCAAAACTTCACTGGCATTACAGGAGACACAAAGAAGTATAAAACATTGTCATTGCCCTTAGAAGCTTTCTAGTTGTTGAAGTAAAAATAAAAGACATGAAATAGGAAAAGAAAAAAAAAGTGTCTACGTCTAATAAACCTCCTAAGAGAAACATCAATTCAGACGTGAAATCTTCCTTTAAGTGATGAGACCTTAGCTGGATTCTGAGTAATATTCAATAAGTAAAGATGAAGAAAGAAGACATTCTAAAAGAGGAAAAGATATCAAGAGCAAAAGAAGGAGTATATGTGTAGGCAGAGAGGGTCAGGGATCCCAGGAGAAAGAAGAACAAGACATAGCATTCTGGACATAAAAGAAGTCATTTTAGGCCCTATGCTATTCTATGATCTAAGCCTGATGGCAATGCTTAGCACTGCAGAAGTTCAGGTCTCAGTAGATAATGATTTTAATGGAACAAAAGAATGTAAGAACAAACGACTCTTACCAGACCAGGAAAATAACTTAACCATATTGCAGATAATCAGTCGTAAAGACCCCCAGATCTCTTTCAAAGGTAAATACTACCCTGGTGCACATTCTTGAGCTGCTTTACAGGATCTCAACCCCTTGAGCATCCAACCACCAGACTGAAGCCTGAGAATTGATGATACTAACCCTTGCTGGAACTCGTGACTTCAATCAAATATAGCCTGAACTCTGTTAACCTAGAATTACCTTTGTCCCAATTATATGATGAAATTTCCTGTCCATCATGCAAGTGCACCTAGCACTCCACCTCTACCTGGAAGACTATAACCCCTCTTCCTATATATGCACATAACCTTAACTTAAACTTCCCAATCCTGATATTTAGAGAGACACTGCTTTGGAAGATATCCCCAGCATTCTCCTTTCTTGTTGCAAGTATTAAAATCCTTTCTTCTCCCACTCTTTGGCTTGGTTGAGTCATTTGGCTGGACACCTACAAAGAGGCAATTCCAGTTTTGGGGCAACATATGGGCCCTGAATAAACCTGTAAGCACAGAGCTTATAATATGCTGGGAATAATGATAAATAAGATCTTGTGTTGTAGATGCAGGCATTTTATGAAGTGGTTTAAACCCTAAGGCACAGAAGCAGAACTTGATGGGGTTGGAAATAGGGAGTTATCGAGGGTGCTCATGAAGAAGAAGAGGTTCGTTTTGCATGATAAAGATGGTGACTATAGTTGTTCACCTAGTATCCATTCTCTCCTTTCTTTTTAAGATATTTCCAAATCTGTTGGGGATAGCAAATATACACAGCTAAAAATATTACATTTTTCAGTCCCCTTACAGACAATGGTGGCAATTTGGCATATTTCCATCTAATGAAATGGAAGCAGGTGCTGTTGAAGGAGCTTCTGTAATACAAAGCTTCAGGCCTTGGAATAACTGGTTTACAGAGACTCAATGGATTTATGAGAGGATATGAGAAGAACAACTAGAGTATTTGGTGTGACCAATATTTAAGGGTTCGGGAAAGGGAGAGGTGCTGTGAAAGAACAAATAAGAAATATATGGAGGCAGAGAGACTAACCGTGTGTCAGGAAAGTGAACAGTGTTAAATGTTCAGGCAGGTCATGGGTCCAAGAAGACATTATATATTGCCAAATTCCATTGAGGACAGGAGACATATTCATCTGGACATGTAGTGTCAAGGCATCTAGATTCAGAGAAATAAATTAAAATTTCCTTTTATATTTACTCATAGATCAACATATAAAAACTAAACTGAACTTGATTAAAAAAAAAAGATGAATACCATACACAGAACTTGGTATACATACCACTATAAAGAAATACTGGGGGTGACAGAATTAGCACCAAATTTCAGGTTTTGAGAATTAAGTGTTTTTTCTAGAAGGATGAGAGACAGATGTTTGATTTGCAAAGTAAAGTCAGCAACTTCATGCAATACACATTTTTGATACCTACTTAGTTTGGGAAACTATTCTAGGAACTAGAGCTATAGAAATAAACCATTTTACTTCACATCAAGGAGCTTACAATCAGGGTTTATATATCATAAAAATTGATGTTTAAAATGAGTAATTACTATTTTAGAGACAAGTAAAAATTATTGCTTGTTTTTATGTATACACAAATTTTATATTTTTATTGTGTGTATAAAATGTATATGCAATTATTTATATCCTTAGAGACATATGCTGATGTTTTATTTCCTCCAAAATGCTTTGTCCAACATAGATATACAAATAGAATACATTTTTGTATGTCCATAAGAACATACAAATTGAAAAGGTATAAATGTTTAATGTATAATTAATTCATCACAGAGGATAATTGATCTTCCCAGGGTAGGGTTTGGAGAGGTTTTATAACAGCTGTGATATGTGAATATGTATTAAAAAGTTTGTCATATATAGAAATATTTGAGGAAAAAGTGAAAAACAGAAAGCCCATGTGAAATATTAGCATATATAAATATATCCAAGACTATATATAATTTTATATACATACATATGTATATATGTATATACACATACATACAGACACACATATGTATGAATTGGGATGTTTACCCTAATGGATACCTTGACTGATACAGACTCATATACGAATGTAACAGTGTTTATATCTTGGATTGGAAGAATCAACATTGTGAATATGATTATACTACCCAAAGCAATCTACAGATTCAATGCATCTCTATCAAACTACCAATAACATTTTTCACAGAACTAGAACAAAAAATTGCACAGTTTGTATGGAAACACAAAAGAACCCAAATAGCCAAAGCAATCTTAAGAAAGAAAAATGGAGTTGGAGGAATTAGGCTCCCTGACTTCAGACTATACTACAAAGCTACAATAATCGAGACGGTATGATACTGGCACAGAAACAGAAATATAAATCAGTGGAACAGGATAGAAAGCCCAGAGATAAACTCATGCACATACCGCGACCTTATCTTTGATCAAAGAAGCAAGAATTTACAATGGAGAAAAGACATCCTCTTCAATAAGTGGTGCTGGGAAAACTGGACAGCTACATGTAAAAGAATGAAATTAGAACACTCCCTAACACCATACACAAAAATAAACTCAAAATAGATTAAAGACCTAAATGTAAGGCCAAGCACTGTAAAATTCTTAGAGGACAACATAGGAAGAACACTCTATGACATAAATCACAGCAAGATCATTTTTGATCCACCTCCTAGAGTAATGGAAATAAAAACAAAACTAAACAAATGGGACTAACAAAACTTAAAAGTTTTTGCACAGCAAAGGAAACCATGAACGGGACGAAAAGACAACCCTCAGAATGGGAGAAAATATTTGCAAATGAAGCAAATGACAAGGATTAATCTCCAAGATATACAAGCAGCACATGCAGCTCAATATCAGAAAAAACAAATAACACAATCCAAAAATGGGCAAAAGACCTAAATAGACATTTCTCCAAAGAAGATATACAGATTGCTAACAAATACATGAAAGGATGCACAACATCACTAATCATTAGAGAAATGCAAATCAAAACTAAAATGAGGCATCACCTCACACCAGTCAGAATGGCCATCATCAAAATATCTACAAAAAATAAATGCTGGAGAAGGTGCGGACAAAAGGGAACCCTTTACACTGCTGGTGGGAATGTAAATTGATACAGCCACTAAGGAGAACAGTCTGGAGGTTCCTTATAAAACAACTAAAAATAAAACTACCATATGACCCAGCAATCCCACTACTGGGCATATACCCTGAGAAAACCATAATTTAAAAAGAGTCATGTACCACAATGTTCATTGGAACACTATTTACAATAGCCAGGACATGGAAGCCACCTAAGTGACCATCAACAGATGAATGGATAAAGAAGATGTGGCACATATATACAACGGAATATTACTCAACCATAATAAGAAACAAAATTGAATTATTTGTAGTGAGGTGGATGGACCTAGAGTCTGTCATACAGAGTGAAGTAAGTCAGAAAGAGAAAAACAAATACCGTATTCCAACACATATATATATGGAATCTATAAAACAAAAATGGTTCTGAAGAACCTAGGGGCAAGACAGGAATAAAGACACAGATGTAGAGAATGGACTTGAGCACATTGGGAGGGGGACGGGTAAGCTGGGACAAAGTGAGAGAGTGGCATGGACATATTTGCACTACCAAATGTAAGATAGATAGCTAGTGGGAAACAGCCGCATAGCACAGGGAGATCAACTTGGTGCTTTGTGACCACCTAGAAGGGTGGGATAGGGAGGGTGGGAGGGAGATGCAAGAGGGAGGGGATATGGGGACATATGTATAGTATAGCTGATTCATTTTGTTATACAGCAGAAACTAACACACCATTGTAAAGCAATTATACTCCAATAAAGATGTTAAAAAATACTATTAAATGATAGCATTATTATAATAATAGTAATACTTGTATTTTAATCGTATTAAATACTATTAATAATATTAAATACTATTTATTCTTCCATGTTAGTATGAAAATTGTGCAGAAAAGTAAATGTTGACTCTATGTATGAAGATGAGGTAGCTTCCTATACATTGCATGAACTCCTGGATTATACTGTTTCCTTAAACCAATAAAAATAATTAGTATTTCCACTCATCTCTGATACAAAACTAATCTCAGAGGTATAAGTCCTTTGTGTTTCTTCTGCTGTCCTAGGGAAAAAATTCAGAGAACTTTATTTTTCATGATAAAGAGACAAGCTTTAATTTTACAATGGAAAGAGGAGTGCTTAATAATAATTTAGGAATAAATAAAGAGAAATGGAATGAGAAGAGAGGGGGTGAGAGAGAGGAAAGAGAAGAGAAAGGAAGAGGATGATGTGGAGTGTGAAGCCAGGAGAATGGCAAGAAGTTGGTCTGGTTATTTTTAATAGGGAGCACACTCCTCGGAACTGGTTTGCAGATTGGAATCAGAAAGAACCTAAAAGATGGAGAGGAGAAATGTGTAGGAAGGACATGAAATACTCCTTGTTTATCCCTTGTATTTATGAGATGGGGAAAAAAAAGAATTTAGGGTGAATGAATCTCAAATACCTTAGACTAGTTTTGAGTTGGGATGCATAGAGAATAAGAAAAATAAGTAAATTTTGGTTAACCACAGAATTATTGTTCTTTTGGAAATGTAAGGTCCTGTGTTATGACAGGCAAACAGAGGTTCCCATTACATTTGTTTTTCTCTTCTGAGAATAGGTTTGGAGACTCTATGGACGCTGGTTCTTGTTGTCTACATAATCATGTAAACTGCCTTCTCTGCCAACAGAAAGGCTATAGCTATATATTGTATCATATATGTCAGCCTTTTTGTTCTGATTTTTTTTTTTTTTTTTTTTTTTGCAGTACATGGGCCCCTCACTGCTGTGGCCTCTCCCACCGCGGAGCACAGGCTCCGGACGTGCAGGCTAAGCGGCTATGGCCCACGAGCCCAGCCGCTCCACGGCACGTGGGATCCCCCTGGACTGGGGTACGAACCCGCGTCCCCTGCATCGGCAGGCGGACTCTCAATCACTGCGCCACCATGGAAGCCCTTCTGATCATTTTAATGCTGGTTCTATGTTTGTCAAAAATTTTAGAGAAAAATATAAACAAAACATTGTTAAACCAGTCATCAGAAAAATTTAATCAAGCACTTTCTAAGCAGTTGTTTTGAAAAACTATTGTTTCAGTAGTTAGAAATATAAATTATTTATGACATCTGGGCAAACATGGAAGGACTTCAGGGAGAAAGGGCTTGTGGGTAAAAGCTTGTTCCTTTTTAATAGAAATAAAAAAAGTGGTTTTAGAGGAAAAACTAGCTCTGAAGTTTTCATATTGTTAAAAGACCTCAGCTAGGGCAGCATTTATGTCTCCATACTCTGTGAATTTGTTTTATGTAATTTCACACTCCATCAGAAATGAGAGTTAAGTTCAAGAGACATTTATGTAAGGCTGAAATGGAAGATACAACAATATGCACAGTTCAGATATTTATACATTCTGCACAGCTGACCTAACACTGATCTTCTAGATCAGGGGTTCTCAAAGTTGAGTCTGTGAATGCCTGGGGGTACCCAAGACCCCCTCCAGGGGGAATTCAGAATCAAAACTACTCTTGTAGTAATTTTAAAGATGATATTTACCTTTTTCACTGTGTTGATAATGGCACCAATGGTGCAAAAACAATAGTAATTGTAACTGGCCATGCCTTAGTATGAATAAATCCAGCAGCAGTATACTGTAGAAGTCATTGTATATTCACTGCCACATACTTTTAGGAAAAGCAAAAGGCATTTTATTTAAAAGTGCCCTTAAATAAGTAGCTAAAGTACTAATTTTATTAAATCTCAACTCTTGAGTATATATAGCTCTTTATTATTCTGTGTGTGAAAATACAAAGTATGGACAAAGCACTTCTACATACCAAGCACTATAATTGTCTCAAGCGAAACCACATGTGTGCTATTGCTTTCGTTGTAAACTGAACTAGCCACTTTAAAAAGAATGGAATGTCATTTTTGAAAGACATTGAAAAACAACTGGCTATTCAGACTTGGGTATTGAGTAGACATTTTCTTGAAAATGAACTATGTGAGCCTGTCATTTCAAGACAGTCAATTGACAACATTTTTTCCATTGCTCAAAGTTGAGTTTTCAGGCAAAACTTAAAATTTTGAAAAACTTGTATCTGCTCCCTTAAGATGAACATCTTCCCAATACTTAATTTTCAGATAAGATGGATGGTGACATTAATCAATGAATTTATCAACATTTGGAAAATCTG
Organism: Phocoena sinus; assembly: GCF_008692025.1. Lineage (NCBI taxonomy): Eukaryota > Metazoa > Chordata > Mammalia > Artiodactyla > Phocoenidae > Phocoena > Phocoena sinus. Next base: position 35,584,997 of record NC_045776.1, on the reverse strand, counting down.
CAAAGCTCAATCAATTGATATTTTCCAAACGACTAAAGCACAATGTTATAAAATTAAGCACAAATGCAAGAGTCATTCAAAAAAACAAGATATATAAAATAATTTAATGTAACAGTGTGCAAAGCTTATTGGTATGGTTTCATAATCCACATTGCAACCAACCTATGAGAAACAATTTGTTGAGTTTTGGTATACTATCAAAAAAATATCCACAACTGTAAAGTAAAGGCTATTAAAACAGTCCTTCCTTATCTAATTCATATTTATTTACCCTCACACATATTTGAAGTGAAGCTGGATTTTGTTCATATACCTCATCAAAGAGACATATCCTACATCCCGATTACAGAAGCAGATAGGAGAACCCAGGCATCTTCTATAGACAGAGAGTAATTATACTTACAAAAATGTAAAACAATGCCATTCTTATCATTAATTTTTTCTTGTTATATAAAATACACTTACTCTCTACACAAAACAAGGTACTTATACAATGGCTTGTTATTTTTAAATGAATTAAAATTTTTAAAATTTCTTAGTCTTAATTTTTATTACAGTAAGTATCAATAGATGTAACCAATATTAACAGAAGTTCTTTAGGGTCCTCAATATTTTTTTAAGAATGTAAAAGGTATCTAGACACCAAAATATTTAAGAAATACTGTTCTAGATCAGTTAAGGCATTTTGATGGAAAGGAAAGTGCACAGGCTTCAGAATCAGGAAAACCTTGGGGCAGATGCAAACCCTATCTCTTATTTGTGTGGTCCTTGGGTGCTTAACTTTACAGAACATCAGTTTCCTTAGTCGGAAAGAGGGTTTTAAAGTATTTCCTTTATGTAGTTTTTATAAAAAGTAGACATAGTTTAAATAATGTAACTAGCACACATCTAGTACCTAGCACTGTACCTAGTAGATCTTCAATGACTTTTTAATACTTAATTTTTTTTATAGATTTCTGGCTAAATATGGTTAGAGATATTGGCATCAAATAGTTTTAAAAAGACAATAAACTACTTTTTATTTTCTCAAATCATAATCTGATCAATAAGACTGGGAATGCAGAAATAGCTTTTGACAATGAGACACTGACAGAAAAAAAAATAGGTAAGTATGTAGGTGAAGAAGTTCATTGGACCCAGGTATATTAATTATGTACAGGAATTTAGTAGTGAAAATTAAAAATAATTTCTTATGATGGGTACTAATTTAGCAGCTCTAGTTTTTTAGGTTATTATGTTGTGGGAAATTATGTGGCTGAAGCATAAAATCAGTTGAAATACCACACTCCCCAAATTATATTCAACTTGTGCTTTGAACCTTTAGAGTCTGAAGTTTCTGCCCCATGACTAAGTATTCAAAAAGACACAAAAAATCAGAAAGCAATTAAATCATTTTGTTTTGCAAATCTTCTAACCACATTCTCCCTCTTTCCATTCTTGGGACAAGGTCCTCAGTATTCCTGCCTCAGAACCATCACACTCGTCCCCACAGTCAACACACAGATGCTCTTCTCCTCCATGGAATTTACTTCAGCTGTACTCTCCCTCCTCCATTGTTCCCAAACCACAATCCTGTCATGATGCCACTCTGTTCAACACGCTGTCACTCATCACCCAGCAATGAAGTCACACTCTTGTTCCACGTGTTCCACTCTTGTTCCACATGTGGAATAATTTAATGGTTTCAAATGCTGGACCATTTCTCTCTTCTGAAATTCATCATATACCATTCCTTCTATTTGAATGTTCTTCCCGGTCCTCAATTCCACAAGATGAAGCTCAAACACCTTATCTTCTTGAATTATCTTCTGTGCTGTCCATCTTTCTGTGTAAATCAAACATAAACTTGGTGTTCTCTAGTCTCTCATTATACTACATATGAACAATTTCTATAGCACACGTCTTCCTATCATATGATTACTATTTGAAAAACTTAGGAGAGATCTTCAAGATGGCGGAGAGTAAGATGTGGAGATCACCTTCCTCCCCACAAATACATCAAAAATACATCAACATGTGGAGCAAGTCCTAGAGAACACATACTGAATGCTGGCAGAAGGCCTCAGACTTCCCAAAAGGCAAAACCTCCCCACATACCTGGGTAGGGCAAAAGAAAAAAGAAAAAACAGAGGCAAAAGAAAAGGGACAGGACCTGCACCTCTGAGAGGGAACTGTGAAGGAGGAAAAGTTTCCACACACTAGGAAGCCCCTTCACTGGTGGAGATGGTGGGTGGGTGAGGGAGAAGCTTCAGAGCCACAGAGGAGAACACTGCAATAGGGATGCAGAGGGCTAAGCAGAGAGATTCCCACACAGAGGATCAGTGTTGACCAGCGCCCACCAGTCTGAGAGGCTTGTCTGCTCACCTGCCAGGGCGGGTGGGGGCTGGAAGCTGAGGCTCCAGTTTTGGAGGTCAGATCAAAGGGAGAGGACTGAGGTTGGCTGCGTGAACACAGCCTGAAGGGGGCTAGTGAGCCACAGCTAGCCGGGAGGGAGTCTGGGAAAAAGTCTGGAACTGCCTAAGAGGCAAGAGACCATTATTTCGGGATGCACAAGGAGAGGGGATTCAGAGTATCACCTAAACAAGCTCTAGAGACAGGTGTGAGCCGTGGCTATCAGCACGGACAACAGGGACGGGCATGAAACACTAAGGCTGCTGATACAGCCACCAAGAAGCCTGTGTGCAAGCACAGGTCACTATCAGCACCTCCCCTCCTGGGAGCCTGTGCAGCCTGCCACTGGCAGTGTCCCATAATCCAGGGACAACTTCGCTCGGAGAACACACAGTGCTCCTCAAGCTGGTGCAATATCATGATGGCCTCTGCCGCCACAGGCTTGCTCCACATTCCGTACCCCTACTTCCCACAGCCTGAGTGAGCCAGAGCCCCTAATCAGTTGCTACTTTAACCCTGTCCTGTCTGGGCGGGAACAGACACCCTCAGGTGACCTACAGGCAGAGGCAGGGCCAAATCCAAAGCTGAACCCAGGAGCTGTGCGAACAAAGAGAAAAGGAAATTTCTCCCAGCAGCCTCAGGAGGAGCGGATTCAATCTCCACAATCAACATGATGTACACTGCATATCTGGAATACCTGAAGAGGCAATGAATCATCCCAAAATTGAGGTGGTGAACCTTGGAAGCAACTGTAGACATGAGGTTTGCTTTCTGGATCTAATATGTTTCGGGGTTTATGTTTATTTTATTTTAGTGTTTAGAGCTTATTATCATTGATAGATTTGTTTATAGATTTTGTTGCTCTCTTCCTTCTTTCTTAACATGTATTTTTTTTCCTTTTTCACTTTTTGTAAGTGTGAATGTGTATGCTTCTTTGTGTGATTGTGTCTGTACAGCTTTGCTTTTACCATTTATTTTTTTACATCTTTATTGGAGTATAATTGCTTTACAATGGTGTGTGAGTTTCTGCTTTATAACAAAGTGAATCAGTTAAACATATACATATGTTCCCATATCTCCTCCCTCTTGCATCTCCCTCCCTCCCACCCTCCCTATCTCACATTTCTAGGTGGTCACAAAACACGGAGCTGATCTCCCTGTGCTATGCGGCTGCTTCCCACTAGCTATCTATTTTACATTTGGTAGTGTATATATGTCCATGACACTCTATAATTTCTCACAGCTTACCCTTCCCCCTCCCCATCCTCAAGTCCGTTCTCTAGTAGGTCTGTGTCTTTATTCCCATCTTACCCCTTGGTTCTTCATGACCTTTTTTTTTTCTTAGATTCCGTATATATGTTTTAGCATAAGGTATTTGTCTTTCTCTTTCTGAAATACTTCACTCTGTATGACAGACTCTAGGTCCATCCACCTCACTACGAATAACTCAATTTCATTTCTTTTTATGGCTGAGTAATATTCCATTGTATGTAAGTGCCACATCTTCTTTATCCATTCATTTGTTGATGGACACTTAGGTTACTTCTATCCCCTGGCTATTGTAAATAGAGCTGCAATGAACAATTTGGTACATGACTCTTTTTGAACAGTACTGGGATTGCTGGGTCGTATGGTAATTCTATTTGTAGTTTTTTAAGGAACCTCCATACTGCTCTCCATAGTGGTTGTATCAATTTACATTCCCACCAGCAGTGCAAGAGTGTTCCTTTTCTCCACACGCTCTCCAGCATTTATTGTTTCTAGATTTTTTGATGATGGCCATTCTGACTGGTGTAAGACGGTATCTCACAGTAGTTTTGATTTGCATTTCTCCAGTGATTAATGATGTTGAGCATTCTTTCATGTGTTTGTTGGCAATCTTTATATCTTCTTTGGAGAAATATCTATTTAGGTCTTCTGCCCAATTTTGGATTGGGTCTTTTGTTTTTTTCTCATTGAGCTGCATGAGCTGCTTGTAAATATTGGATATTAATCCTCTGCCAGTTGCTTCATTTGCAAATATTTTCTCCCATTCGGAGGGTTTTCTTTTGGTCTTGTTTATGGTTTCATTTGCTGTGCAAAAGTTTTAAGTTTCATTAGGTCCCATTTGTTTATTTTTGTTTTTATTTCCGTTTCTCTAGGAGGTGGGTCAAAAAGGATCTTGCTGTGATTTATGTCATAGAGTGTTCTGCCTATGCTTTGCTCTAGAGTTTGAGAGTTTCTGGCCTTACATTTAGGTCTTTAATCCATTTTGAATTTATTTTTGTGTATGGTGTTAGGGAATGTTCTAATCTCATACTTTTACATGTACCTGTCCAGTTTTCCAAGCCCCATTTATTGAAGAGGCCGTCCTTTCTCCACTGTACATTCCTGCCTCATTTATCAAAGATAAGGTGACCATATGTTCATGGGTTTATCTCTGGGCTTTCTATCCTGTTCGATTGATCTATATTTATGTTTTTGTGTCAGTACCATACTGTCTTGATTACTGTAGCTTTGTAGTATAGTCTGAAGTCAGGGAGCCTGATTCCTCCAGCTCTGTTATTTGTTCTCAAGATTGCTTTGGTTATTTGCAGTCTTTTGTGTTTCCATACAAATTGTGAATTTTTTTGTTCCAGTTCTGTGAAAAATGCCAGTGGTAGTTTGATAGGGATTGCATTGAATCTATAGATTGCTTTGGGTAGTAGAGTCATTTTCACAATGTTGATTCTTCCAATCCAAGAACATGGTATATCTCTCCATCTCTTTGTATCATCTTTAATTTCTTTCATCAGTGTCTTATAATTTTCTGCATACAGGTATTTTGTCTCCTTAGGTAGGTTTATTCCTAGATATTTTATTCTTTTTGTTGCAATGGTAAATGGGAGTGATTTCTTGATTTCTCTTTCAGATTTTTCATCATTAGTGTATAGGAATGCCAGAGATTTCTGTGCATTAATTTTGTATCCTGCTACATTACTAAATTCATTGATTATATCTAGCTGTTTTCTGGTAGCATCTTTAGGATTCTCTCTATATACTATCATGTCATCTGCAAACAGTGACAGCTTTACTTCTTCTTTTCTGATTTGGGTTCCTTTTATTTCCTTTTCTTCTCTGATTGCTGTGGCTAAAACTTCCAAAAGTATGGTGAATAAGAGTGGTGAGAGTGGGCAACCTTGTCTTTTTCCTGATCTTAGTGGAAATGCTTTCAATTTTTCAACATTGAGGATGATGTTGGTTGTGGTTTGTCATATATGGCCTTTATTATGTTGAAGAAAGTTCCCTCTATACCTACTTTCTTCAGGGTTTTTATCATAAATGGGTGTTGAATTTTGTCGAAATCTTTCTCTGCATCTATTGAGATGATCATATGGTTTTTCTCCTTCAAATTGTTAATATGGTGTATCACATTGACTAATTTGCATATATTGTAGAATCCTTTCCTTCCTGGAATGAATCCCACTTGATCATGGTGTATGATCCTTTTAATGTGCTGTTTGATTCTGTTTGCCAGTATTTTGTTGAGGATTTTTGCATCTATGTTCATCAGTGATATTGTCCTGTAGTTTTCTTTCTTTGTGACATCCTTGTCTGGTTTTGGAATCAGGGTGATGATGGCCTCGTAGAAATAGTTTGGGTGTGTTCCTCCCTCTACTGTATTTTGGAAGAGTTTGAGAAGGATAGGTGTTAGCTCTTCTCTAAATATTTGATATAAGTCGCCTGTGAAACCATTTGGTCCTGGGCTTTTGTTTGTTGGAAGATTTTTAATCACAGTTTCAATTTCAGTGCTTGTGATTGGTCTGTTCATATTTTCTATTTCTTCCTAATTCAGTCATGGCAGGTTGAGCATTTCTAATAATTTGTTCATTTCTTCCAGGTTGTCCATTTTATTGGCATAGAGTTGCTTGTAGTAATCTCTCGTGATCTTTTGTATTTCTGTAGTGTCAGTTGTTACTTCCTCTTTATCATTTCTAATTGTGTTGATTTGAGTCTTCTCCCTTTTTTTCTTGATGAGTCTGGCTAATGGTTTATCAATTTTGTTTATCTTCTCAAAGGACCAGCTTTTAATTTTATTGATCTTTGCTATCATTTCCTTCATTTTTTTTTCATTTATTTCTGATCTGATCTTTATGATTTCTTTCCTTCTGCTAACTTCAGGGTTTCTTTGTTCTTCTTTCTCTAATTGCTTTAGGTGCACGCTTTAGCTGTTTCTTTGAGATGTTTCCTGTTTCTTAAGGTAGGATTGTATTGCTATAAATTTCCTTCTTACAACTGCTTTTGCTCCATCCCATATTTTTTGCATCGACGTGTCTCTGTTGTCTCTAGGTATTTTTTGATTTCCTCTTTGATTTATTTAGTGATCACTCCATTATTAAACTGTGTATTGTTTAGGCTCCATGTGTTTGTATTTTTTAGAGATCTTATCCTGTAATTGATATCTAGTCTCATAGCATTGTGGTCGGAAAAGATACTTGATAAAATTTCAATTTCCTTAAATTTACAAAGGCTTGATTTATGACCCAAGATATGATCTATCCTGGACAATGTTCCATGAGCTCTTGAGAAAAAAATGTGTATTCTGTTGTTTTTGGATGGAATGTCCTATAAATATCAATTAAGTCCATCTTGTTTAATGTATCATTTAAAGCTTCTGTTTCCTTATTTATTTTCATTTTGGATGATCTGTCAATGGGTGAAAAGTGGCGTGTTAAAGTCTCCTACTATGTGTTACTGTCGATTTCCCCTTTTATGGCTGTTAGTATTTGTCTTATGTATCGAGGTTCTCCTATGTTGGGTGCATAAATATTTACAATTGTTATATCTTCTTCTTGGATTGATCCCTTGATCATTATGTAGTGTCCTTCTTTGTCTCTTCTAATAGTCCTTATTTTAAAGTCTATTTTGTCTGATATGAGAATTGCTACTCCAGCTTTCTTTTGGTTTCCATTTGCATGGAATATATTTTTCCATCCCCCTACTTTCAGTCTGTATGTGTCTCTAGGTCTGAAGTTGGTCTCTTGTAGACAGCATATATAAGGGTCTTTTTTTTGTATCCATTCAGCTAATCTGTGTCTTTTGGTGGGAGCATTTAGTCCATTTACATTTAAGGTAATTATCAATATGTATGTTCCTATTCCCATTTTCTTAATTGTTTTGGGTTTGTTATTGGAGGTATTTTCCTTCTCTTGTGTTCCTTGCCTAGAGAAGTTCCTTTAGCATTTGTTGTAAAGCTGGTTTGGTGGTGCTGAACTCTCTCAGCTTTTGCTTGTCTGTAAAGGTTTTAATTTCTCCATCAAATCTTAATGGGATCCTTGCTGGGTATAGTAATCTTGGTTGTAGTTTTTTCTCCTTCATCACTTTAAATATGTCCTGCCACTCCTTTCTGGCTTGCAGAGTTTCTGCTGAAAGATCTGCTGTTAACCTTATGGGGATACCCTTGTGTGTTATTTGTTGTTTTTCCCTTGCTGCTTTTAATATGTTTTCTTTGTATTTAATTTTTGACTGTTTGATTTATATGTGTCTTGGCATTTTTCTCCTTGGATTTACCCTGTATGGGACTCTCTGTGCTTCCTGGACTTGATTAACTATTTCCTTTCCCATATTAGGGAAGTTTTCAACTATAATCTCTTCAAATATTTTCTCAGTCCCTTTCCTTTTCTCTTCTTCTTCTGGGACCCCTATAATTGGAATGTTGGTGTGCTTAATGCTGTCCCAGAAATCTCTGAGAATGTCCTCTGTTCTTTTCATTCTTTTTTGTTTATTCTACTCTGCAGAATTTATTTCCACTATTTTATCTTCCAGGTCACTTATCTGTTCCTCTGCCCCATTTATTCTGCTATTGATCCCTTCTAGAGTATTTTTAATTTCATTTATTGTGTTGTTCATCATTGCTTGTTTCCTCTTTAGTTCTTCTAGTTCCTTGTTAAATGTTTCTTGCATTTTCTCAATTCTATTTCCAACAATTTGGATCATCTTTACTATCATTATTCTGAATTCTTTTTCAGGTAGACTGCCTATTTCCTCTTCGTTCATTAAGTCTGGTGGGTTTTTATCTTGCTTCTTCATCTGCTGTGTTTTTCTGTCTGCTCATTTTGCTTACCTTACTGTGTTTGGGGTCTCCTTTTTGCAGGCTGCAGGTTCACAGTTCCCATTGTTTTTGGTGTGTGTCTCCAGTAGCTAAAGTTGGTTCATTGGGTTGTGTACACTTCCTTGTGGAGGGGACTGGTGCCTGTGTTCTGGTGGATGAGGCTGGATCTTGTCTTTCTGGTGGGCAGGTCCATGTCTGGTCGTGTGTTCTTGGGAGTCTGTGGCCTTATTATGATTTGAGGCAGCCTCTCTGCTAATGGGTGGGGTTGTGTTCCTGTCTTGCTAGTTGTTTGGCATAGGGAGTCCAGCACTGTAGCTTGCTGGTCGTTGAGTGAATCTGGTTGTTGGTGTTGGGTTGGAGACCTCTGGGAGATTTTCACCGTTTGATATTATGTGGAGCTGGGAGGTCTCTTGTGGACCAGTGTCCTGAAGTTGGCTCTCTCATATAAGAGGCACAGCACTGACTCCTGTCTGCAGCACCAAGAACCTTTCATCCACACGGCTCAGAATAAAAGGGAGAAAAAGTAGAAAGAAAGAAAGAAAGAGGATAAAATAAAATAAAGTAACATAAAGTAAAGTTATTAAAATAAAAAATAATTATTAAGAATTTTTTTTTTTAAATAACAGCAACAACCAAAAACAGATGGACAGAACCCTGGGACAAATGGTGAAAGCAAAGATATACAGACAAAACCCCACACAGAAGCATACACACTCACAAAAAGAGGAAAAGAGGAAAAAATAATAAATCTTGCTCTCAAAGTCCACCTCCTCAATTTGGGATGATTCATTGTCTATTCAGGTATTCCACCGATGCAGGGTACATCAAGTTGACTGTGGAGATTTAATCCACTGCTTGTGAGGCTGTTGGGGGAAATTTCCCTTTCTCTTCTTTTTTTGCACAGCTCCCGGTGGTGCTCAGCTTTGGATTTGGCCCCACCTCTGTGTGTATGTCACTGGAGGGCATCTGTTCTTTGCTCAGAAAGGACAGGGCTAAAGGAGCAACTGATTCAGGGGTTCTGGCTCACTCAGGCCAGGGAGAGGGAGGGTCATGGAGTACAGGGCGAGCCTGCGGTAGCAGAGGCTGGCGGGAATTTGCACCAGCCTGAGTCACACCATGAGTCCTCCTGGGGAAGTTGTTCCTGGATCCTGGGACCCTGGCAGTGATGAGCTGCACAGGCTCCCTGGAAGGGAGGTGTGGATAGTGACCTGTGCTTGCACCAGGTTTCTTGGTGGTGGCAGCAGCAGCCTTAGCATCTCATACACGTCTCTGGGGTTCGTGCTGTTAGCCATGGCTCGTGCCCATCTCTAGAGCTCCTTTAAGCAGTGTTCTTAATCCCCTCTCCTCGTGCACCAGGAAACAAAGAGGGAAGAAAATGTCCCTTGCCTCTTTGGCAGTTGCAGACTTTTCCCCGGACTCCCTCTCGGCTAGTCATGGTGCACTAACCCCTTCAGGCTGTGTTCACGCCACCAGTCCTCTCCCTGTGATCCGACCGAAGCCCGAGCCTCAGCTCCCAGCCCCAACCTGCCCCAGTTGGTGAGCAAACAAGCCTCTCGGGTTGGTGAGTGCCGGTTGGCGCCGATCCTCTGTGTGGAAATCTCTCTGCTTTGCCTTCTGTACCCCTGTTGCTGTGCTCTCCTCTGTGACTCTGAATCATCCCCCCTCCACCACCTGCAGTCTCTGCCCACAAAGGGGCTTCCTAGTGTGTGGAAACCTTTCCTCCTTCACAGCTCCCTCCCACTATTGCAGGCCCTGTCCCTATTCTTTTGTCTCTGTTTATTATTTTTTTCGTTTGCCTACCTAGGTATGTGGGGAGTTTCTTGCCTTTTGGGAGGTCTGAGGTCTTCTTTCAGTGTTCACTGGGTGTTCTGTAGGAGTTGTTCTACATGTAGATGTATTTCTGATGTATCTGTGGGTAGGAAGGTTACCTCCACGTTTTACTCTTCTGCCATCTTCCCCCTTTCCTCCCCTGCTTTTACCATTTGTCCTAGGGTTCTGTCTGTCCTTTTCTTTTTTTCTTTTTCTTTTAGTATACATTTTAATACTTGTTATCACTGGTGTATTTGTTTTTTGGCTTGATTGCTCTCTTCTTTCTTTCTTTCATTTATTACTTTTTAATTTTATTTTTAATAGTTAAAAAATTATTTATTTTAATAACTTTTATTTTATTTTATTTTATTTATTTATTTCCCCCTTTTCTTCTAAGCCATTTGGCTGACAGGGTCTTGGTGCTGTAGCTGGGTGTCAGGCCTGTGCCTTGGAGGTGGGAGAGTCAAGTTCAGGACATTGGTCCACCAGAGACCTCCCGGCTCCATGCAATATCAAATGGTGAAAACACTCCCAGAGATTTCAACCTCAACCCTAGACTCAGCTCCAATCAATGACCAGCAAGCTACACTGCTGGACACCCTATGCCAAACAACTAGCAAGACAGGAACACAAGCCCACCCATTAGCAGAGAGGATGTCTAAAAAAATAATGAGGTCAAAGACACCCCAAAACACACCACTGGACACAGTCCTGCCCACCAGAAAGATAGGCTCCAGCCTCATCCACCACTACATAGGCACCAGTCCCCTCCACCAGGAAGCCAACACAATGCACTGAACCAAACTTAGCCACTGGGGGCAGACACAAGAAACTATCAACCTGAACCCTATGAAAAGGAGACCCACAAAACAGGAAGTTAAGCAAAATGAGAAGACAGAGAAACACACAGCAGATGAAGGAGCAGAGAAAAACTCTTCAGACCAAACAAATGAAGAGGAAATAAGCAGTCCACCTGAAAAAGAATTCAGAGTAATGATACTAAAAGTGATCCAAAATCTTGGGAATAGAATGGAGTAAATAAAAGAAACTTTTAACAAGGACTTAGAAGAACTAAAGAGCAAACAATGATGAACAGCATAATAAATAAAATAAAAATTCTCTAGAAGGAATCAATAGCAGAATAACAGAGATAGAAGAATGGATAAGTGACCAGGAAGATAAAATAGTGGAAATAACTACCACAGAGCAGAATAAAGAAAAATAAATGAGAAGAATTGAGGACAGTCTCAGAGACCTCTGGGACAACATTAAAAGCACCAACAGTCAAATTATAGCAGTCTCAGAAGAAGAAGAGGAAAGGAAAGGGAATGAGAAAATATTTGAGGAGACTGTAGTTGAAAACTTCCCTAACATGAAAAGGAAATAGTCATTCAAGTGCAGGAAGCACAGAGAGTCCCATACAGGATACATCCAAGGAGAAACATGCCAAGACACATATTAATGAAACTACAAAAAAATAAATACAAAAAAAAAAAATTAAAAAGAGCAAAGGAAAAAAAAACAAATAATATACAATGGAATCCTTTTAAGGATAACAGCTGATTTTTCAGCAGAAACTCTTCAAGCCAGAAGGGCGTGGCAGGACATATTTAAAGTGATGAAAGGGAAAAACGTACAACAATTATTACTCTATTCAGCAAGGATTTCATTCAGATTTGATGGAGAAATTAAAAATTTACAAGCAAGCAAACACTAAGAGAATTCAGCACCACCAAAGCAGCTTTATAACAAATGCTAAAGAAACTTCTCTAGGAAGAAACACAAGAGAAGGAAAATACCTCCAATAACAAACACAAAACAATTAAGAAAATGGTAATAGAAACATACATATTGATAACTACCTTAATTGTAAATGGATTAAGTGCTCTCACCAAAAGACATAAACTGGCTGAATGAATACAGAAACAAGACCTGTACATATGCTGCCTACAAGAGACAAACTTCAGACCTAGGGACACATACAGACTGAAAGTGAGGGGATGGAAAAAGACATTCCATGCAAATGGAAATCAAAAGCAAGCTGTAGTAGAAATTGCCATATCAGACAAAATAGACTTTAAAATAAAGACTTTTACAAAAGACAGAGAAAGACACTACATAATGATCAAGGGATCATACCAAGAGGAAGATATAACAATTGTAATTATTTTGCACCCAACATAGGAGCACCTCAAAACATAAGGCAAATGCTAGCAGCCATAAAAGGGGAAATTTACAGTAAAACAATCATAGCAGGGGACTTTAAAACCCCACTTTCACCAATGGACAAATCATCCAAAATGAAAATAAATAAGGAAACACAAGCTTTCAATGATATATTAAACACCCTGGACTTAATTGATATTTATAGGACATTCCATCCGAAAACAACAAAATACACTCTCTTCTCAAGTGCTCATGGAACATCCTCCAGGATAGATCATATCTTGGGTCACAACTCAAGCCTTGTTAATTTTAAGAATTTGGAAATGGTATTAAGTATCTTTTCTGAACACAACACTATGAGATTAGATATCAATTGCAGGAAAAAATCTGTAAAAAAAACCGAACACATAGAGGCTAAACAATACACTACTAAATAACCAAGAGCTTACTGAAGAAATCAAAGAGGAAATCAAAAAATACCTAGAATCAAATGACAAAGAAAACATGATGACCCAAAACCTATGAGGTTCAGCAAAAGCTGATCTAAGAGGGAAGGTTACAGCAATACAATCCTCCCTCAAGAAACGAGAAGTGTCTCTAAACAACCTAAACTTACACCTAAGGCAACTAGAGAATGAAAACAACAACAAAAAAATTAGCAGAAGGAAATAAATCATAAAATCAGATCAGAAATAAATAGAAAGAAATGATGGAAGCAACAGCAAAGATCAATAAAATTAAAAGCTGGTTCTTTGAGAAGATAAACAAAATTGATAAATCATTAGCCAGACTCATCAACAAAAAATGGGAGAAGACTCAAATCAATAAAATTAGAAATGAAAAAGGAGGAGTAACAACGGACATTGCAGAAATACAAAGGATCCTGAGAGATTACTACAAGCAACTCTATGCCAATAAATTGGACAACCTGGTAGAAATGGACAAATTCTTAGACAAGCACAACCTTCCAAGATTGAACCAGGAAGAAATAGAAAATATAACTGACCAATCATAAGCACTGAAATTGAGACTGTGATTGAAAATCTTCCAACAAGCCAAAGCCCAGGACCAGATGGCTTCACAGGAAAATTCCATCAAATATTTAGAGAAGAGCTAACACCTATCCTTCTCAAACTATTCCAAAGTATAGCAGAGGCAGGAATACACCTAAACTCATTCTATGAGGCCACGATCACCCTGATACCAAAACAAGACAAAGATATCACAAAGAAAGAAAACTACAGGCCAATATCACTGATGAACATAAATGCAAAAATCCTCAACAAAATACTAGCAAACAGAATCCAGCAGCACAATACAGGGTCATACACCATGATCAAGTGGGGTTTCTCCCACTAATGCAAGGATTCTTCAATGTACACCAATGAATCAATGTAATAAACTATATTAACAAATTGAAAGAGAAAAACAATATGATCATTTCATTAGGTGCAGAGAAACCTTTCAACAACTTCAACAGCCACTTATGAGAAAAACCCTCCAGAAAGTAGGCATAGAGGGAAGTTACCTCAACATAATAAAGGCCATATATGACAAAGCCACAGCCAACATCGTTCTCAGTGGTGAAAAACTGAAATTATTTCCTTTAAGATCAGGAACAAGACAAGGTTGTCCACTCTCACCATTATTATTCAACATAGTTTTGGAAGTTTTAGCCACAGCAATCAGAGAAGAAAAAGATATTAAAAAATATCCAAATTGGAAAAGAAGAAGTAAAGCTGTCACTGTTTGCAAATGACACGATACTATACATACAGACTGCTAAAGATGCCACCAGAAGACTACTAGAGCTAATCAATGAATTTGGTAAATCTGCAGGATACAAAATTAATGCACAGAAATGTCTTGCATTCCTACACACTAATGATGAATAATCTGAAAGAGAAATTAAGGAAACACTTCCATTTACCATTGCAGCAAAAATAATAAAATACCTTGGAAAAAAACTACTTAAGGAGGCAAAAACATGTATGCAGAAAATTATAAGACACTGATGAAAGAAATTAAAGATGATACAAAGAGATGGAGAGATATACCATGTTCTTGGATTGGAAGAATCAACATAGTGAAAACGACTCTACTACCCAAAGCAATCTACAGATTCAATGCAATCCCTATCAAACTACCAATGGAATTTTTCACAGAACTAGAACAAAAAATGTCACAATTTGTATGGAAACACAAAAGACCCTGAATATCCAAAGCAATCTTGAGAAAGAAAACCTGAGCTGAAGAAATCAGGTTCCTGGACTTCAGACTATACTGCAAAGCTACAGTAATCAAGACAGTATGGCACTGGCACAAAAACAGAAATATAGATCAATGGAACAGGATTGAAAGGCTAGAGATAAACCCATGCACATATGGTCACTTTATCCTCGATAAAGGAGGCAAGAATATACAATGGAGAAAAGACACCATCTTCAGTAAGTGGTGCTGGGAAAACTGGACAGCTACATGTAAAAGAATGAAATTAGAACCCTCCCTAACACCATACACAAAAATAAACTCAAAATGGATTAAATAACTAAATGTAAGGCCACATACTATAAAACTCTTAAAGGAAAACATAGGCAGAACACTCTATGTCCTAAATCACAGAAGATCCTTTTGACCCACCTTCTAGAGAAATGGAAATTTAAAAAAATAAATAAACAAATGGGACCTACTGAAAGTTAAAATCTTTTGCACAGCAAAGGAAAACATAAAAAAGATGAAAAGACAATCCTTTGAATGGGAGAAAATATTTCCTGATGAAGGAACTGACAAAGATAATTCTCCAAAATTTACAAGCAGCTCATGCAGCTCATTACCAGAAAAACAAACAACCCATTCCAAAAATAGGCAGAAGACCTAAATAGACATTTCTCCAAAGAAGATATACAGATTGCCAACAAACACATGAAAAGATGCTCAACATCACTAATCACTAGAGAAATGTAAATCAAAACTATGATGAGGTATCACCTCACACCAGTCAGAATGGCTATCAACAAAACATCTACAAACAATAAGTGCTGGAGAGGGTGTGGAGAAAAGGAAACCCTATTGCACTGTTGGTGGGAATGTAAACTGATACAGCCACTATGGAGAACAGTATGGAGTTTCCTTAAAAATCTAAAAATAGAACTACCATACAATCCAGCAATCCCACTACTGAGCATATATCCTGAGAAAACTATAATTCAAAACGAGTCATGTACCACAATGTTCATTGCAGCTCTATTTACAACAGCCAGGACATGGAAGCAACCTATTTGTCCATCAACAGATGAATGGATAAAGAAGATGTGGCACATATATACAATGGAATATTACTCAGCCATAAAAAGTAATGAAATTGATTTTTTTGTAGTGAGGTGGATGGAACTAGAGTCTGCCATACATAGTAAAGTAAGTCAGAAAGAGAAAAACAAATACCGTATGCTAACACATACATATGGAATCTTAATTAAAAAATGATATTTAAGAACCTAGGGGCAGGACAGAAATAAAGATGCAGACATAGAGAATGGACTTGAGGACACGGGGAGGGGGAACGGTAAGCTGGGACGAAGTGAAAGAGTGTCATGGACGTATATACACTACCAAATATAAAATAGCTAGCTAGTAGGAAGAAGCCACATAGCACAGGGAAATCAGCTCTGTGCTTTGTGACCACCTAGAGAGGTGGGATAGGGAGTGTGGGAGGGAGACACAAAAGGGAGCAGATATGGGGATATATGTATATGTATAACTGATTCACTTTGTTATAAAGCAGAAACTAACAAAAAATATTTGGAGACTTGGAAAAATTGTATATGTATTTGAAATTAAAAAAAGAAAGAGAAATTTATTCATCTCCTAATCTATAGTGTCCCAGTTTAAACTACCACCATCACTTTCCTTGACTAATGCCAATAACCTCCTAATTGGTCTGCATGCATTCATCTTGGCTCCATTTAATCCATTTCCTACTTAGCAGCCACAGTGATCTTCTTAAATTATAATCAAACCATTAACCTACTCAAAACACTTAAGACTTTTCCTATTTCACTTATAATAAAACCCAAATTTCTTATCATGGCCTGACCAGCCATGCATGATCTGACCTCTATTTCTTCAACTTATCATCAGCTACTCTTCCTTGTTCCATCTATGACGCAACCATGCTGAACTCCTTTCAGTTTTCTGAATTCCCCATGCTCTTCCTTTCTCAAGGAAGAAAGAAAACTATGTACTACCCTTTCTACTGAAACACTTTTTATCTTGTTCTTCACATAGGTACTTATTTTTACTCATTCTTAATGTCTGAGTATATATGTTAGGTCTTCAGAAAGGCCACTCTTGGTCTTTCAGCCCTTCACTTCTTTCTTTCATTGTACTTATTAAATTTATACTTAAAAAAATATTTCAGCTTATTTGCATTTTTCTGTCTTTCCCACTGGAATGTGAGCTCCATAAGGTTGGGAAACACGTATATTTTGTACTCTGTTGCATGACTATCACCCAGCAGAAGACCTAACACAGGGCTCAATAAATATTTGTTGAGCAAAGAGATTAAAATTCAGATGGTATAATTTGGCATATTTTTACCTTTTGTCAATAAGGTCAAGGTCTCTTAAGGGATATTAATAAAACCGAACAAACACTATTTGTAAATTCTCAACATACTGAATTTATGAAATTAAGAATTGTCCCTCAAAAAAATGTTAGGACTCTTTAGAATAAATTAAGATGACTCTCAAAAAATTTGGGTAGTCTTAATAAAGCGTAATGTAACTTTAAGACGAAATCTACTGATGATGTGTTAAATATAAATGAGAGCGACTTTCCAGAAATAAAGCTAATATGTAATTTTTGAATTGTGTTCTATAGGAACATAAGGCAAATTTTATCTGTATTTCAAAGAATGTTCCTCAATTTCCACATTTACTTCCATTCTTTTATATGCACAACATACTTATTTCATTTCTTAGAATATAATCTATTGTTTATTTTTTAAATGTTAAAAGTCTTAATAGTGTTATATTCATCAAAAGAATGGGAACTTATTTGACTTTAGTTTTCCTTGACCTTGAAATTCTCCATATCGTTCTGCCATTCCTTACTTTTTTTCTTTCTTCTTTCTTTTCATCCTTTCTTCCTATTTCCATTCTGGAAATTCTTCATCCTCTTTACATTTTCTAAGTGCCATATCTGTTTACAAAGAATGGTGGGCACCTTGGTGGATATTGGATTGAAGGAGTAATTAAGAAGTTGCCAAGCATTATTATGATACACACTATCAGAGGACTCCATTTATTCTCCCCAAAGGACCTTCTTTAGATATTTCAATATGCCTCACACGCTTCATTTTATTTTCTTGCCTTTTCTCTGATTCACACGTCCCTAGATCCTTTGTTCATGGTCTCTCTAAATGAATAGAGTTATTTTTACCACCTGAGTCCTCCTGGATCATGTATTTTGTGCATTCCATTTGGAAAATCTGATCCAGGGCCCTTCAATTGATCAGTTGTTCCTGTAGCTACTTAGGTTAGGTACCACCTTAGAGCCTTTTAGCTTCAGCTATGTCCAGAATCCTGAGCCAGTTGTTTCTTCCTAGTAATAGCTGCAGCAACAAGTACTGCATAAGCTCAGACTGACTTCATTCAAACTCTCAACCCACATTTATGATTATGACCTTGACTGAACCTGTGCCTCCCATCTGTGGGCTTCAGCTTCAGTGAGGAATGAGATGATGGAGTCATACTTGGCTCCCAAAAGTCTCAAGTCTGATATGTGTTGTATATCCTCTTGTGGATGAGTGTTTGATCAATAGAATATAGTCAACTGAGGGTCAATTCTCCTTCCTCCAACCTAAGGACTTACTGACTTGAAATGATGTAACAGTTACCTGGGCCTTGGAAGATTATCCTGCAAAATGGAACATTTTGATGCTTTGTTTGATAAAAAGCAACTCAGCCATGTCAGTCACCACATACTGGCTCTCTCCTTCCCTCATCATTTCCCCTTTTCCTCTTCCAGTTTCTTTGGAATTTTTCTCACTCATAATGAAATAACACAATTGATTCATTAATTTGTGTATCAAATTCTACTGCCTGGGGAGCTCAGTTAAGACAAAGATTTCTTCTACTGGTACATCCATGATCTAATATTCATTCACTAAGCACCCTCTCCAACAGCTCTGCTTGTGGTCTATGAAAATGCGGCAAGAGACACAAAGCTCAAATGTCAAAATGATGGTTCCATCATCAACAGTGCAACCAAGGAAATTGTTCTTGATCAGGTATTTTATCCTTTTAGTAGATGTGAATATTATGCCAAAATCTGAATGAGGACCTTCAAAGGTAGGCTGTAAATCACCCATAGAATTCTTGTTACAGAGAATGTGTTCTATGTGTTATAATATCTATTTGATGTCTTCTTTTATAAAATCTTCTTAGACTATCCTTACCTAACCCAAATAATCTCTCTCTCTTCTGAAGATCTTGTTAGTCCCAAGTTCAACTGTAGGAAGAACTTATACAGTAAAAAATACATTGAAAGTAAATACAGTTATTAATTAATTAATCCAATACAGTTTTTTTCATCTTCCTATATATCAGGCAGTCTTCTAGGCATTGAGAATGTAGGGTTGATTGAAATAATCACAGTTTGTATTCTCACTGAAACTGTAGTCTAGTCAAAAGAAGGGTGCTGTACTCCAAAAAAAAAAAAAATACCTTAAGGTCTTCTCAGGTTTAAAGTACTCACTTCACAGCATTTTAATGTGTACTCTCTTGCTTTCTTCTCCAATTGTATCTGGTGCAGATATTAAAAACATATCTTTTGCTGGATTATTTAAAAAATAAAACAAAGAAACCAAGCAGATCACCATATCTAGAAACATTTGTACAATCCTCAGGGAGAAATGGAATTTTCTCTGATCCATCATACATTTGGGAAGGGAAAATGAGATTGAATTTATAATTTTTTTGTACCAGAGGACTAGTTTAAAAAAAAAGTGGATTATAATATGGTATGATACCATGGAGATTGGGACATGAGGTAAATGTAGTTTAGAATATTTGTACCCATTACCTGATGAAAGGGAGCCCCAAACATCATCAGACAACTTTATATACCTAGACATCGAATGAAAGTTTTGCTTCCATGCAACTTTTCTTTCTTCTTACATTAATTCAAAACTTCAAATGCATTAAGTTACATTTCATTCACAAATTGGGTGAGATGTTAAACTAGGGAGATGGCATCTGAGACACTTCAGGTTGTTAGACTTGTCACAGTCAATATAAGCCAGACCTCTCTCACATGTGCTAGAATACTCTACTCATAAAATATGGAAAATCTTCTACCCACACATACCTCCTGATGAGGGTTTTCATGGTAAAATTCAGTCACAGTAAAGACACAGATAACTAATAACACTTATTCAAAATTAAAATATTGGTGTCAGGGAAAGAACACAAGCATAGCACATATTTCCCAGGTATTTCTAATCACTTAATATACTCACATCTGTCCCCTTGAACCAAAGGCTTTCCTTTTCTATAATATAATTGATATAATTTTTATAATATTATGAAAATAAGTAAGCTGATAAATTAAGCTTTTAAAAATCTCATCTCACTTTATAATTTTATTTAGTGAAATGAATGCATTTCAAAAACTTATATAGCCTTTGAAAGTCCTTAAAATACAAAATGTTTAATATAGTTCTTTCCCCACAAAACAGTGATACTTAAATATTTTTATGTAAAAAATAAAATAACTGATAAGTGAAACAAAATGGGGACCAACAGACATTATCATTATAATCATAAATTATTAAAATAATGAACAATATAGAGAAAAATGGTATTTTTTTAAATCTATGAGTTGTTGTGTTGTGTTTGTGAGTGCACATTTAATCTTAGAAATGCAACCTCAAGTGCTAGGACAGAGAATCAGATTAAATCTATGGATTGCAAATATAAGCTTAGAATGGGGACAAAAATGAACCTCTTTTTGGTTTGAGAGCATCAATAAATGTGATTTACAATAAATGCATTAAATGATTATTAGTTTCAGGGGGTAACATTAAAGTAGAAAAGTTTCATCTAATTTGAAGTAATCAGAAATGTAAATTTAGGAAAAGAGTGAGCCACTGGTCTATCCAGAATTAGAGCTCAGTAGATAAAAGTTCAGCATGTCTTTGACTCTATACAAAATTGAACTCTTGCTTAGATTAAAATAAAGTTTATGTTTTTCAAACCAAACATACTACAAGGTACAGAGAGGTCACTGTACTTTGAAAGATGAAAACAGACTGAGTTTCTTGGGATTGCTACAAAGATCAACATGCAGAATCCACCTTTTCCTACTCCAATCTGTCAGATACAGATCAGCATGGGCTCCCAGGATACACAATGCAAAAGTGTGCTTAATGCTTAAGCATACATGCCACTAACTGTAGCCTCCTGAGAAATTGAAAAAAAAAAAGAAAAAGGATTGTTTTTAGAATTATCTACTGTTAGGTAGGAAAACTAGACATGTGTGTCCAAAGGAAACAATCATTCAGTCAATAGGTTACTGAACCAAATGTAAGAAATGGAAATAAAAGAGATTTGGAGCTATGGCAATAGTACAAATATAAACAAAGAATTAAGAGAGGGGTCAAACATATTAAGATGATGAGTTCAGTAAGCCCTTAACTCTAGACAAGGATTGAGAAGGATAATTGACTCCCAATTTAGGAATAAACTTTGAGAGCAAATGTAAAACTAGGATTCCTATTACCATTCCAATAAAAGACTCAGATTAAAAACACTGGATCTGACATAGAGAAAAATGAGTTGTCTAAATGATTTGTTCCATTATTTAGAAGAGTGAGTAAGATGCATTTATTAAGCTAATATTTATTAAGCACTTACTTTGTCCTAGGCAGTCTTCTAGGTAATTGAAGACCTGTATATTGAAAACTATAAGACACTGATGAAAGAAATTTAAGACACAAAGAAATGAAAAGATATTCTATGTTCATGGATTGGAAGAATGAATATTGTCAAAATGTTTGTACAACTCAAAGTTATCTGTAGAGTCAATGTAATCTCTATCATAATTCCAATGTTATTTTTTACAGAAATAGAAAACAATCTAAAAATCTATATATGGAACCTCAAAAGAGCCCAGATAGACAAAGTAATCCTGAGAAAGAAGAATGAATCTGGAGGTATCACACTTCCTGATTGCAAAACTTTTACAAAACTGCAGTAATCAGAACAGTAGAATATGAGCATAAGCACAAACCTGTGCATATATGTTCAACTAATTTTTGACAAAGAAACCAAGAATATATAATGGTGCAAGAATGTTTTTTTCAATAAATGGTGCCGGGAAAACTGGATATTTATATGCAAAATAACTGAATTCCTACCTTACATCATACACAAAAATAAACTCAAAATGGATTAAAAGTTTGACTCCGAGACCTGAAACTATAAGCCTCTTAGAAGAAAACATAGGAAAGAAAGTCCTTGACACTGGATTGGTCTTGACAATGTTTTTTTCTTTTGGATTTGACAATAAAAGGCAAGGAAACAAAAGCAAGAGGAACAAGTAGAAGTACAACAAATTAAAAAGCTTCAGCACAGCAAAGAAAACCATCAAGAAAACACAATTTATAAAATGGGAGAAAATATTTGCAGATCACATATCTGATGAGGGGTTAATATTCAAAATATACCAGAAATTCATATTGAAGAAATTCAGTAACCAAAAAAAATAAATAAGTAAATAAATAACCCAAATAAAAATGGGCAAAGGACTTGAATCCATGTTTTTCAAAGAAGATATATGAATGGCCAACAGGTACATAAAATGATATTCAACATCACTAATCATCAGGGAAATGCAAATCTAAATCACAATGAGATATCACCTCTTACATTTTAGAGTGTCTATTGTCAAAAAGACAAGAAATAACAAATGATAGCAAAGATGTGGAGAAAAGGAAACCCTGTACACTGTAGGTGGGAGTGTAAACTGGTAAGTCACTATGGAAAACAGTATGGATTTTCCTTAAGAAATTAAAAATAGAACTACCATATGATCCAGCAATACCACTCCTGGGTATACATACATAGGAAGTCACTATCTCAAATAGATACCTGTACTTCACGTTCATTGAAGGATTACTCACAATAGCCAAGGAATGGAAACCACATAAGTGTTTCCACTGACAGATAAATAGATAAAGAAAGTGTGGTGTATACAAACAATTGAATATTATTCACCCTTACAAAAGGAAATCCTGCCATGCAACAATATGGACAAACGTGGGAGGCAATATGCTAAGTTAAATAAGTCAGAGAAAAACAAATTCTGCACTGTATCACTGATGTGTAGAATTTAAAAACAGCAACAAAAAAGTCTAAACATAAAAACAGAGTAATATGGTGTTTGCCTGGGACTGTGTGGGTGAGAGGAATAGAGGCTGGTAAAAAAGGTACAAATTTCTTTCAGTTACAAGACCAATAAAGATTGATGTGTAGGGCTTCCCTGGTGGCGCAGTGGTTGAGAGTCTGCCTGCCAATGCAGGGGGCACGGGTTCGTGCCCCAGTTGGGGAGGATACCACGTGCCGAGGAGCGGCTGGGCCCATGAGCCATGGCCGCTGAGCCTGCACGTCCGGAGCCTGTGCTCCACAACAGGAGAGGCCACAGCAGTGAGAGGCCCGCGTACCCCAAAAAAAAAAAAAAAAAAAAAAAAAAAAAGACTGATGTGTAACATGGTGACTATAGTTGATAATATATAGGTGATATAGTTGATACCGTGTTGTATAACTGAAATTTGCTAAAACTTAAATGTTCTCAGCAAAAAAAAAAAAAAGAGAGAGAGAGAAAAGAAGAAAATATGGAAAGTGATGTGTTCATTAACCCAATGGTGGGAATACTTTCCCAAAGTATACAAATCATCACATTGTATATTTTATATATACTATAATTTTATTTCTCAATTAAGCTGAAAAAATGAACACAATAAATACGTTACATAGTATATTAGAAGGTAAAGAATGTTAATGCTTCTAAAACGTATTATACAGTGAGAGTTCACCTTAATTACTCCCTCCCTGTTAGCTACTGTTAACAGCTTTGGTTTCTGAGACACAAAACAGGGGCAGAGTTTCTAATTCCTTTCCTAGTCAATCACAAAACCATTGCACCTGGGTCTAAAGCATACTTGGAGGGCTTTGGGCAGCCCGACAGAATTACTTCACTCTTTTGGTGATCTCATTTTTATAATATCTTCTTTACTAGTTTCCTCACTCCCTTATTCTAAACTTTTAAAATTTCTCCAAACCCCAGGGACTCTTTGGTTCTACAATGTGCATTGGTGGGAGCTCAGTGGTGGTTAATTGAGGATGATGAGGAGGAGACAGGGCTGCTTACTATTATCTACTGTCACTGCTGGGTCTTGGAGGAAAGGATGGCCATGTGGCTGACAGGTTTAAGAAGACCCAGCACACAAGACTCAAACTGGCAGGACCTCAGTGACCTGCCTTCCTATCCAATATCTATTCGTGGCTGGAATAATTAAAACCCAAGAGAGAGCCAGCAGGATGGATAATAGGACTTGGTAATGACCCTCTTTGTTTCAACAAATTCATATAGCAGTTCCTGAATTTTAAAAAGTGTTTGCAAATCGATTTGTTAGCTGATAAAAAGTGAATAGTAATTAGTTTATAATAAAAAGGCCCATTTCCATGCTGGCTGGTGTGATGGGCTGGGGGAGGGATAATAGAATTTGTGAGGTCAAGCTCACTCAGGTAAATCTTCTATTAGACCTCCTCAGCAAAGTTAATAAAGCTAATCTTACCAGAAGGACCAGATCAGAGCCCCAGATTTTACCACTAATGTTCATTTTGGGGCAAAAAGATTTTCTCTCCAAGCTTTCTTATTTCCTATTCCATAGAGCAACACATTAGGTCATGAATACATCAGTGAAAATTTCTTTGTCCTATCCTTTTCCTTCACAATAAGAAGGTCCCAAGAGTTCTACTTTGACACTGAAACAAGTTTCTAGGATGCTGCAGGGAAATGCAGCCAATAATAATGATAATAAGTATTACAAGTGATTTAGTTTTTCTAATTAACCAAGCACTGTAATAATACCTAAATAGATGTTATCCTGTTAAAAGCTCACAATGACCTTTTAAGGTGTATGTTATGCCAATTTTAAAGGTTGAAAAAAAAATGAGGCTGAACTTGGTCAAATTTCTACAGATAAGTAATGTGAGAGTCAGGATTTGAACCCAAAGACTGACTCCAAAGTTTGTACTGCTTCTATATTATTGTGCTGTATCTTTGTAATAAAAAGTGCTTGAATTCTGAATGAACTTATCTAGACTTAAGTAAAACTTAAGAACACATTCTGAATAATAACAGACCCTCATGGGGTTATACCATTTGAACGTTCATAAAAATGCTACAGTGATTTCTAAAGGGTGATTAGCCATGCGCTCTGAAGGAAAATCCATACATATTTCATTAAACAATTATCTTAAACATAAGTACATATCATAAATTGTGATTGTAACACAATACAGTTGTTCCAATAAACGACTGGGATCTAGGAAACTGGCAGTGGCTCCTAGGAAGAAAATGCTGTGCCTGGGAAAACTGTTGTGTTCAGGAGATGTGGCAGTGACCAGTGGAATTTATGTTACTCAGCAATATCCATAGAGCTTAGAGAAGGAAGTTGGTACCCAGTCATCATGTAAGAGCATAGCGGAAGTTGCAGTGGTCCCTCTGTGAACCACATGGTACAGGGAAGCAATGGCAGCAGTGGTGGTGTGGACTTGAAGACACAGAATAACTGAGTGGTAGTTGAGAGGTAGTTTGTGAGCACATGTGAGTACTGTGGTAGCTTCCAGAAGTACCTAGAGTGGTCCTTTTCAAGAATTCAAGGTTCTGACTTCTTAGTAGGTATGGTGGAGAGCCACTGAAAATCTGATACCACTAACATTATTGCATTTGTCATCACAGTCTGGTGAGACCAGGAAAAGACAGATTGCCTGTAATTTACATGGTCAATGACATCAGATTCTTATATCCATGAACAAAAGGCAGCACCAACCAGGAGAATAGGGCACTTAGTTCCCCTCCACGCTGTTAAATATTGCCACTTTCATTCTCCTTTAATTGTGTTTTTATTTCTGATTACCCAATTTTGCTCTAAGCTTTTTCTTTTAAAGATATATCATTTTCAATCACTCTGTGATCAACTGCTCCTGGCTGTGGTGATTTGAATATTTCTGCTCTGATTAATTTATAATATAATGTACATCAAGGGGCAGCATTATGTTCAAGTTTGTAGAGAGAAGAACAATACTCCCCATATATACCTCCATTTTGGTTTCTCCTCCATGAAGGAAAGTATATCTGACATCATCTGAGGAGCACTGGAGAGTCTGTGCTCAGTTCCTCAGACCCCTCATAGGGATTTCTCCTTTAGATAAAATTTGCAATGTGAAATGACTTCATTCATTCATATGGCTCCTTGCCATTGGGATGGAGAATTATCCTCTCCTGTCCTTCCTTTATGACCTTCTAAAATTTCCATTGGGTGAAAGCGTTGCTTGGTTTTCCAAAAAGTGAAAATACCCACACTATGAATGATAGTTTGACTTTTAAGTGATATTGATGAGAAGGTGGCTCATATTTCTTTTACCTGACAGTTCGGTTTCTGCATTTTTTATTTCAAATTGGTCAATTGGAATGACTGAGCCACAAATCAGTTTGCTCACTGTTAGGGAACACTAAGTTTTTGTTTTGTATTTTTTCTTTTTGGCTGCACTTGTTCTTTGTTGCTGTGCGTGGTTTTCTCTACTTGTGGCAAGCAGGGACTACTCTTCGTTGGGGTGCACAGGCTCTAGGTGCATGGGCTTCAGTAGTTGTGGTGCATGGGCTTAGTTGCTCTGTGGCATGTGAGATCTTCTTGGACTAGGGCTCGAACCTGTGTCCCTGCCCTGCATTGGCAGGTGGATTCTTAACTACTGTGCCACCAGGGAAGCCCAGGGAACATTAAGATTATCTCAAAGTACTTAGTGCAGTGGTAGTCACATGATAGTTTTGAAGTAAATGCCTATTGAGATGACTGGGAAAAAGGCCCTAAAAGAATCCCTGCTGACATGACTTCTTGGTATAACAAGGACAGCATAATAATATTTTATATTCATGGAGCACTTTCAAGTAAAACACCTTCTTAATTATTCACAACTGAGTGTGATATAATAGGACAAGTATCATTAGTCCAATTTCATAGAAAAAGAGAAAAGAATCTAAATTTTACCCAGTATGACAACAGTAACAACACTAGCTTTTTGTCCAACACAATGCATAGCGTGTAGAGTTTGGTTAATTTCAGTTTAAAAAACATAAATTTTCCTGTTATAGACTTTCCTGGTTTGAAAACAAATTTTAAATCCTAAAAAAATGGTAAAGTCTGGAAAAAAAATGGGGAGATTACCAGTGAAATCTCCAAAGAAACAGGTAGAAATAGTTAATATAGATAATTATGCAAACAAGGTTTTCATATCCTAAGTTTTAATAAAATTAGGTTTAACAAAATCTCTAGAGACCAAGCCTTAAGGAGTTTATCAAGATGAGCATTCAACTGAGGAAAATTGGGCTTAAGGCTAAATTGACTTAAGGGTGAAAAACGCAGTGCCTCTCAGGGATCTATTGGAAAGAGATGGACTTATTTTTTGAAAAAAAAATAGAACATCTGCACACATATGAAAAAGTTCAAGTTTTTTTTTTTTTTTTTTGAAGCCTGGAGATAAACTGCAACCATGCTAATAAAATGGGCCAGCTTGCAGCACAAGTGATGAGAGAGAGATAAAAATGTATATCTATTTTCTTCAACATAGGAATGTTTTACACTGAGGACTCAAGTGTAAGATAGGAACGTTTTTACTGGATCCAGGTCAAACGTGGTGATGAGGTCAACTATACTTGTGTGTCTCTTTCTGTGTGGACATGGTTGGAAAAAAGAAGATTGTTTTATATTAGTATTTATTGCTAGAAAATAATTTAAATCTCCTTTCTGACAGACCCTTGAACCCTTTGAAATTTCATGTAAAATTGGGAATATGTGACATTTTCTATTTAGCTCTCCAACAGACCACCAAACAGTGGTTTAACTTTGAATGAAAATGTTTGAATGGATCTCTATTAGGTTCTTCTAATATCATATGCAAAATATTAGCTCTACATATGATGATTACCTGAATATTACTATCACCATAAAAAATAAATACAAACTATATAGACAAGTCATCATCTTGTTGCAGTAAATTATTAAATACAAGTCTTATCTCACAGAAAACTCTTCAGTATTTTGCCCATTACCTCCAATATAGACAAACAACTTCCATATCATGGTATTGCCATGTCCTCTATGAGCACTAAAAAACAAACAAACAAAAAGTCACCATATCACAATCATTACCTTGCCCCCCCAAAATCACCAAATCAAAGGTCAGTGTTTCAGTCCTACTCAATCTGAGACTGATGTCTTTGGATTGAATTAGAGACATTTTATTTTATTTTAATTAAATAGAATAAGTACTTCTTGAACTCAAAGTTGTGTAACCACAGGAAACAAAAATCTCAAAAGAAGAAATAAGACAAAGGCATAGGAAAAGGAATTCAGGTAAATGTCTTTCAATACCAATGTGTGTTAGGGATCTCTGTGGAATGGAGGGTTCAGGAATCTTTGACAGCTTTTTTGTTGTTGTTTCTAATAATTTCTACAAAAGTTTTCATATATATTCTTTGTGATAGCAAAAAGACTCATTAAATATGTTTCCATTTTTTTAATAGTTGGCCTTTGGCAAAATAAACATAATAGTAATAGAGGTTTCCTCTGGCCACGAGATGAAGCTCAAGACTTCTTTCCTCAAAGATTTTTGGGATCAAGGACCACAGCTGGTGGGAGAAGGGTGAGAACTTCCAGCTGGAGCAGTGAAGCTGACAGGGGTTGTCTCCTGCCTGACAGTAGGCTGATTAGATAGGTTTTGCTCTGGCACTGGGGCCAGTGTTCTTTCCCATTACTTCTTTTTTCCCCATTAGTATACCTTTCTTTTTTTTTTCTTTCTATACCAGTGCAGTGCTGGAATCTAGAGGACTATGATCTAATCTGTTGTCTACCTCAGAGAATCCTGGGGCACTGGTTAAATTGTATATTCTTGCAACCAATCCCACACCTTCTGAATTGGCTTTCTTTTTTAGCTTGAAGTTCTGGAAAATGTATTTTACAAAATACTCCCCCCTCCACTGCAGTCAGTAAATCTAATTCACAATTAAGTGTAAGAACCTCTGACCCTGAGGAAAGACAAATCAGGCAGCTCTGCTATGTTTAGGCAAGAGTTTTGTGATTTAATATGGTCTAGTCCAATCCCAAGAGACTACCTAGTTGTTTGCAGTGAAACAACCCAGATATTGAAGATTTCTTTTGCCTCTACTTCAGGTCATTTATCTCCTGAAGATATAAGGAGATATCCCCAGATCAGATATCTCCTGGGGATTTAATGACTATTACCATAATGAGTCACTGATTGCTCATTAGAGAATCATTGGGCTTTGCCCCTGAGCCAGTCCAATACAGTTGATCCAGGACCCACCTCTTACTCTTTTCTATCTCAGGAGAGATTTGGAGATCAAGGACAATATATTTGAGATTAGCTTATGTTATTCCAGCTGGCTCCACAGGTCCAATTTCATTCAGCTAATTTGATGATCTTTGATATGTAATCTGCCTTGATAAGAGTCAAAATGCTCCTTAGCACGAAGATGCCCGGTTTAATATTCCTCAAGGAGTAGGATCTAAATCACGTTAATAAGAGATATATGCTTTATGCATAGTATTATTTTATGCTTCTGGTGGGAGAAAATGAATACTCACTCAGGTGAACTACACTTGATCTAAGAAAACTAGCTTCCAATGTGGCTGCAGCCATGGTTGATGAAGAAACCAAAGTTGATTTGAGTGTTCAATTCCTTCTGTTTATTCACAGGGTCCACTATAGTTCAAATAAAGATTCCAAAATCACCGTAGGATTTGACAAGGAAGCAAGAGCTCATTTCAAGGGAGTAAAGCATGGAGTTTTCCAAGGGCTGAGGAAAAAGTAAATAAGGAGATAGAAAAAAGAGAGATATCAGGAAAATGAGAACATCCACAGGGCTATCTTCTTCCTGATGTTTGAAACTGTCAGGATTCCCTTCCTACCCTTCCTCATATAGTTTATGAAACAGATAAGACAAAGGTCCACTCTTCAATCCTCAACCCCATGATATCTACCTGACCTACCATTTAAAAAACAGCAAGAACTTACACTGACATTCAGTGTATTGAGGGTCTGTACAAGAATGGATTCACAGGCTTCCCTGGTGGTGCAGTGGTTGAGAGTCCGCCTGCCAATGCAGAGAACAGGGGTTCGTGCCCCAGTCTGGGTAGATCCCACATGCCATGGAGTGGCTAGGCCCATGAGCCATGGCTGCTGAGCCTGTGCATCCGGAGCCTGTGCTCTGCAACGGGAGAGGCCACAGCAGTGAGAGGCCCGCGTACCGCAAAAAAAAAAAAAAAAAAAAAAGAATGGATTCACGTCATCTGAAAACTTCTGATCCATGAATGGTTGTGGCCAAGATGGAGCTGAAGGTTCACAGACCCTTCTTTCAGGTTTTCCATATTGTTAGAAACCATAAATATCAGAAACCATAAGAACAATCCTCACAGTTCTCCTTTCTAATAGATCAGTGGTTTTGAAACTTTGGACCACCTCAGGATCTCCTGGAAGGCTAGTTAAAACACAGACTGAAGGACTTTGTATCCAGAGTTTCTTATTCACTAGGGGTCCAAGAATTTGCATTTCTAAACTAGTTTCCAGCTTCTGCTCTTGCCTATCTGGGAACCATACTTTGAGAATTTCTGCAATAGAGTGACTAAGAAGACATCCTGCAGAACAGAAAGCAGAGGTTTTACCACACCTGAGTTCCACATGAATAAGAAACTGAGTCTCAAAGGCATTTTTTTTTTAATGTTTGTAGGTCCACACACTGCCTTTAATAATAACTCTAACTTTTTTTTTTTTGCGGTACGCAGGCCTCTCACTGCTGTGGCCTCTCCCGCCGCGGAGCACAGGCTCCGGACGCACAAGCTCAGCGGCCATGGCTTACGGGCCCAGCTGCTCCGCGGCACGCGGGATCCTCCCGGACCAGGGCACGAACCCACGTCCCCTGCATCGGCAGGCAGACTCTCAACCACTGCGCCACCAGGAAAGCCCCCAATAACTCTAACATTTTAATATTTATGCACTTATTTTATGCTTGGCATTGTTCCAAGGACTTTATTAGTATTGTGACCTTCGGGACTTCACTGGTGGTGCAGTGGTTAAGAATCAACCTGCCAATGCAGGGGACATGGGTTCAAGCCCTGGTTCAGGAAGATCCCACATGCTGTGGAGCAACTAAGCCCATGCGCTACAACTACTGAGCCTGTACTCTAAAGCCTGCAAGCCACAACTACTGAGCCCGCATGCCACAACTACTGAAGCCCGTGCACCTAGAGCCTGTGCTCCACAACAAGAGAAGCCACCACAATGAGAAGTCTGCACATTGCAATGAAGAGTAGCCCCCACTCGCCACAGCTAGAGAAAGCCCGCATGCAACAACAAAGACCCAATGCAGCCAAAAATAAATAAATTTATAAAAAAAAAATATTGTGACCTTCGATCATGATACCTATCAGGTATGTGCTATTATTAGGAAACTGAGACCCAAAACACTTATCCACCTTTCCCAATGTCACACAGCTACTCAAAAAGAAAACCAGAGTACAAACCCAGGTCTCCTTTACTATCACTCATGTCTATGTTTGAAATGATCATGTCATGATCACTTTCAGGAAAACCAAAGTTCCAGCTCTAGATATTACAGAGCAACACAACTTTTAAAACTTGCACAGGACGCTGTAAATGTGATTTCAAAACCAAGCTCTATCACCTTATGCCATGTTACCTCCAAAGTATACATGTCCCTATGAATTTTTAGACTCATTAAAGAGTTTACCTAAGCTAATTAAGAGTGTGCCTTCCTTGGCTCTCTCCTAACTGCCCCTACAATATCTACATATTTTCTTGGACAACCCCAGAGCATGAGCAACCTTCTAAAGATAAGTCTGATTTCTCATGGGCTTCTGCAGCAACTACACTAATTATTGTATCAGTCTCTGCTGATGTTATTTCTTCCAGATGGAATTCTCTCTTCCTTCTTTGCATTCTACAGGCCTTTTATAACTCAATTACTAATGTAAAACACAGCTATTTTTGTGGAACCTTCTCAGATTGCTTAAACCCATGTGAATCTGTTATTAACTCAACTCATTAGTTTTGGGGTTTTTTTGTTGTTTTTCCAAATGTAAATCATCAGTTATGGGCTAAGTTGTGACCACCCAAAAATCCCTAAGTGAAAAGTTTTATGATATGGATGTGTACTGTTTTTAAGAAAGCACATATGAAAAGTTCCTGATCCAGTCAGAGAATGTTGTTAGAGTGACATGCCACTAGCTGAGTATCTTAGCCTGGATATGTGAGTAGGTATTAGCCAGGTGACATACCTGGAGAAGTGAAGAGTATCCTAGGCCAAGAGAAAAGTATATACAAAGTTCTGGGGATGGCAGAGAACTCTCACTAAGAGCAGAGTGTAGTGTGAGAAGGATTGGTGTGAGGACATGAGTTGAAATGGCCATCCAGTCACTCAATAATGACATTAATTTCCCAGGGACTGTGCCAGACTCTGGGTATACATAAATAATTATATAAATATATAAAACCTAACCTCTGTTCTTCATATTTGTAATCTAATAAGAGAGAAACAAATAATCACAGTAGAATGTGGACATTTAATAATCATTCTATCTTATTGCATTTTATTATATGTAAAATGCTATGGAGACTCAGAGGAGACGGGGTAGAAGAAAGTCAGAATCAGGAAAGCTGTCAAGAGAATGTATGACCTTTTTAAATTTTTTTAACGCCTTTATTGGAGTATAATTGCTTTACAATAGTGTGTTAGTTTCTGGTGTATAACAAAGTGAATCAGCTATATATATACGTATATCCCCTTATCTCCTCCCTCTTGCGTCTCTCTCTCACCTTCCCTATCGCACCTCTCTAGATGGACACAAAGCACCGAGCTGATCTCCCTGTGCTATGTGGCTGCTTCCCACTAGCCATCTATTTTACACTTGGTAATGTATATATGTCCATGCCACTCTCTCACTTCGTCCCAGCTTACCCTTCCCCCTCCCCGTGTCCTCAAGTCCATTCTCTATTTCTGTGTCTTTAGAGAATTTATGACCTTTGAACTGGTTTTTAAAGGAATAGAAGGAGGAAGGAGTTCATGAGAGAAAGAAAGAGGGAAAACATTCTGGGAAATGAGGAAATTATAGTATAGGCATGGAAATTACCAAAAAGACATGTGTAGATTAGCAAGCAATTTTCCAGCGCTGGAACTTGATGTACAAAAGTGGGCATGGCGCAGTGGTTGAGAGTCCACCTGCCGATGCAGGGGACACGGGTTCGTGTCCTGGTCGAGGAAGATCCCACATGCCGCGGAGCGGCTGGGCCCGTAAGCCATGGCCGCTGAGCCTGCGCGTCCGGAGTCTGTGCTCCGCAACGGGAAAGGCCACATGAGTGAGAGGCCCGCGTACCGCAAAAAAAAAAAAAAAAAAAAAAAAGGGCATGCAAGAAGCTGAACCAAGCAAGTAAACAGTGACCAAGATCATGAAAGTTAGTAAATATTTTTCCAAATGTTTGGAATTTATCCTTCAAATCATATGAAATTATGGAAGGATTATAAACAGAAGAGTAATATGATTGGACTTGCATTTCAGAAAGATCTTTTTTAATAAAAGTGTGCATAATGGAGACAGAAATGTAGTCTGGAAGGAGATATTTCACAACAAATTATAAACTCATTTGCATTATTTTTAAAGTAATGTTTTAGTGTCCTGTCTGTTAAGCTTCATGTTAAACTCTCCAAAGACAGGAGATACTGACACTTATTTTTCCTACAACCAAAGAACACAAAGTAAGGTACATAGGTTTTCAATAAAATTATACTGATTAAATGTTTGATTAAACTTAACTTTAAGCCTAGATCCCTACTGAGTGAAGGAAGATTTTATTCCTACCCTTCAGGAGAGGAGCAGCTGTATTCTTCTCCCTCGAATAAATGTCTTAGCCTGTCCAGAAACGGGTTATAACTACATCTGTACAAAGGAGGTGTTGGGAAGTTTAATTAGCCAGAGTTTATAATCTTCTTTGAGGCTGAATAGTGTTAATTATGCTTTATCTATCCACTTTAAGAGTCTAAGTCACATGTAACATATCTTAAGAGTTTCTGAGTTAGGAAAGTTTTTACCTTCATGAATTGAGCTAGGTAGCTTTTGTAAACACATATTCCAGCAAGACTGCCTTAGGGTTGACCAAATAACTCTGTGAAGATGAGAGGTTTACAGGTAAATTTGTAAGAAAACACACTGACTCTGTTGATATCAAACAAACAGGAGCTGCGAAGGAATTGCTCTGTGAAGAGATTTCTGTTCTTGGGATCCCCTGTTGATTACTCCTGCCCTCACTTCAATGGAACCAGTGTCATATCTTCCCATTCAATCTAAACATGGGCCCTCTTAATCCTCCATATTTAAACATGGGTGGAAAATGTAACTGGTAACTTAATACAGCTAGATCTGGAAGTAATATGCAAGTCAACAACAACAACAACAAATCTTGTGGGAGGCCAGTCTAGATGTAAGAGAGTCTTCTGGCTGTATCATCAAAGAATGTCTTCAAGTATGCTTTAAACCTTCAAATTCATAAACAAAGACCCTAAAACTGAGATGTTAGATCTCCCTCCTTATTTATTAAGGTCCCATTTTCTGCATTTTTGTTTCCATTTTGAAGTCTTGCCTTTTCTTTCAAATGACTTACACTGGCACATCTGTTTTCTTCAGAAGAAAATATATTCCCTACAAAAAGGTAAGTGATATTACCATATGGCTCCAATATACTTCAATTATTTAAAAAATAACATGATAGGATCAATAATTGTATAAAAGATATACACAGTGGGTGTCAGATTGCAATGAATATAGTCAATGGACCAAATATTTTGAAAAGTGCCTAGAGGAACCTTGTGTTTATGTGTGTTCAAAAGCATGTCATCTAAAATTAGTCCTAAATGTAAATTGATGCCTATATATAGAAGACCATATCTTAAAGGAACCAATACCATGAATGATAGTAATGATATCTGCTGATTATCTAGTGTCAGTTATGTACTAAGTACAGTGCTATGTGCTTTACATGTAACACTTCATTTCACTCTCTTAAAACCCTATGGAGTAGGTATTATGTACAACTTAGAAATGATTAAATTGAAAATTAAAGTAGGTAAGAAGCTTGCTAAAGACCATTCATTCCCTAAGTGAAATCATTGCAATGTGGTTGTTTGGACCAAAAGTCCAAACAACTTAACCACTTAACTGCTACAGTCATGCTTCTCAAACTAGGACAACAAACAACATGCTAGGGGTACAAAATGCCACAGATAATCATGGCTTACCAACTTAATTGAAAGGTAAGTAGTGGAATTGCATGAAAATTTTATCTAATTTTTCCAGATAAAGCATAGTACTTTAGCCTTATCTTAATTGTGCATGATACTTCTAACTACATGCCTCAAACTCTTGTGCATGCCTCTCTGCTCTTACTATAGTTTGATGAGAAATTTGAAGAGTCACACATTCTTCTATAATACTTACTGAAATTTCCCTCTGGATGTTATTTAGCCAAGCCATTTATTTGCCACCTTTTCTGCATTCAAAGTATATTACTGTGATACAGTTAACCATAGGAGGAGGATTCGAGCTGTTGTGACTTCACCATATCCTGCAACTAAGGGAATAAATTAATTAAATTTTATCTTTTCCAATGCCAAATACAGTAGTAGAGAAAGAAAAAGACATGCACACATGCATTCAACACCACATATTCAGTTAAAAAGACAAAGGAAAATACCTCAAGAATAGCAATGCATCTAGATACATTTCACTCTTGTAGACACTCATTGAAAGGTAAATGGTAGGACCAGGTATGCTAAAAGACAGCATTAGATTGTCTCATTTAGTTATCATGGAAATTAGTTTCTTGTTCATCTGGCCAAGGTTTTGTTTTGTTTTGTTTTCTGTTAAGAGGAATGTTCTTGGCCTGATAGGAATATTGGCAAGAATGCCCTGGTGGAGGATGGCATGTCCAAATTTTACTGGAATCTTTAGTGTTTAGGTCACATTATCCTATATGAGGGGTTGAGATGCCCTACCCTATTGGTTTTAATTCTGGTGTTGTGTTTTCCAAGCTTACACTTTTCTGGTGATAAAACTTCCATTAAATTTATTTGTTTGTCTACACATTTTATATTTTGGAAAACTTATTTGCTAAAAATTACTTCCAGAGTCCTCTGCTGATCAAAATAACTCCTGGATCTTGATTACTAAGTCATGGTAATAGTTTAGTGTTTAGTGTCATAACCACTTTGTTTCAGCTGATTTGCAGCTGTTACTAGGTCTCTTCCCATTCTTGTTTTTCTATGCTTAATTACATTATATTCAGAAGTTGACTGGGGAATAAAGAGCTAAAGTGGAGTTATCAAACAAAACAGCATATCATGGAGGGCAGGATGAAATTGCTGAGTAAGAAGACCCTGGGCTTGCCTCTTCCCACAAACATATCAAATATACTCCTACCTATAGAGAAACTATCTCTGAGAATTACCTAAAGACTACCAGAAAAGATTTTCCACAACTAAAGATAAAAAGGAAAAGTCACATTGCGACAGGTAGGAAGGGCAGAGATGTGATCTAGCTAGTGCCCACCCTCCTGGTGTTGTGACCCATAGGTAGAAGAGAGAACACAGCCTCAGAGTTTCAACCAGAGAATTGAAGACTCTGAACTCCACATTAGGCTCCCAAGTCCAGGACACCTGCACTGGGAAAAGGAGCCCTTATAACATCTGGTCCAGGAGACAGAGGGCTATAGGAAACTGAGGCTCTGCTCTTGAAGGATACATGCAAAAAATCACTCACTCCGAGTCCCAGGACAAAGGCAGCAGTCTGAAAAGTGCCTGTGTCATATGTAAAAGATATTCACTTACTAATTTAAAAATGTGTGTCCAAAGAACAGGGATCTATTAGAACTTTCTGTGGGTATGGAGAAGCTAGTAGGCACCAATTCTTTGTTCCTTTTTCTCTTTGGGGAGACTCACCTTCTACCTGGCTGACTTAGTATCATTTATGACATCCTCTATCTAACCTTTTAGCACCACTTGATCTTCCCCAGGTTCACTTGAAGACCAGACACAACCAATGCTCCTCCAAAGTGCCTCCCCAACCCACAAGCCACAGCATGTTCATTTGGCCAGTAGTGGAGTTCCTCCAGACCTGGCAGATACACTCGGCCAGCACCAGCATCCCTGCAAAGTGGCTCATGAACTGAGGGTTGGCCCCATACATCAGAGTGCCTGCAAGAGTTCTGACTGGGCCTTACAGCCAGCTCCAGTGTAGGCCAGCCCCACACACTAGTGTGTCTGCAGCATGTGCAGGCAGGCAGAAGGACACATGCAGCCTACACAAGGGACACTCCTCGAGCACCTGACTCTGGTAATGAAGAAAAAACACTGCTGGGCCCCACAGGATACCTATAACACAAAGTCATTTCTTCAATACTGTGTGATGTAGTTGATCTGCCTAATACATAGAAACAAACATAGAGAATTAGGCAATATGAGGAGATAAAGAAATACATTACAAAGGAAAGAAAAAAACAGTTTCTCAGAAAAAGAACTAAATGAAATGGAGATAAGCAACGTTCTAGATAAGGAGTTCAAAGTAATGGTCATAAAGATACTCACCAAACTCAGGAGAAGAAAGGAGGTACACAATGAGGACTTCAATTAAAAAATAGAAAATATTAAAAAAAATCAGGGCTGAAGAATACAATAACAGAAATACACAAGAGGGAACTAAGAGCAGATTGGATGACACAAAAGAAGGGATCAATGATCTGGAAGGCAGGCTAGTGGAAATCACCCAATTGGAACAACAACAAAAAAGGAATCAAAAAATTGAGGAGGTTTAAGGGACCTCTGGGACAACATCAAGAATACTACATTTGCATTATAAGAGTCCCAGAAGGAAAAGAGAAAGAAAGGAACAGAAAAACACTTGAGAAAATGATGACTGAAAACTTTCTTAACCTGGAGAAGGAAACAGGCATCCAGGTCCAGGAAACACAGAGAGTCCCAAAGATTTTGGACCCAAAGAGATCCACACAAAGATACATTCTAACTAAAATGACAAAGTTGATAAAATGAACATTTTAAAAGCAACAAGAGAAAAATAGCTAGCTACATACAGAGGAACCCACATAAAAATACCAGCTGATTTTTCAGCAGAAATGTTACAAACCAGAAGGGAGTTATGTGACATATTCAAAGTGTTGAAAGGAAAAATAAAAACAAAAACTTACAACCCAAAGTACTCTATCCAGGAAGTTGTTATTCAGAATTGAAGTAGAGATAGTTTCCTAGATAAGCAAAAGCTAAAGGAGATCACCAATAAACTGATCTTACAGGAAATTTAAAAGGGACTTCTTTAAGCAGAAATTAAAAGGACATCACCAGAAATGTAAAGTTATGAAAGAAAAAATGTTTCACTGGTAAAAGCAAAAATATTGTAAAGGTCGTGTTTCAACCACCTATATAGTAAGTATGAATGTTAAAGACAAAACTAGTAAAATTATATATATCTACAAGAATTAATTAAGGAATACACAAGATCAGAAGATGTAAAGTTAACATTAAATATGGAGGGGAAACGTAAAAATATAGTGCTTTTAGAATGCACTCAAACTTAAGTGACCATCAAATTAAAATAGACCGCTATATACAGAAGTTGTTATATAAGAATTTCACAGTAACCACAAGCCAAAAACCCACAATACATCCACAAAAATTAAAAAGAAAAGAATACAAACATAATTTAAAAAGTCATCAAATCACAAGTGAAGAGAGAAAAAGAAGAAAAAAGGAATGGTGAGAACAACAAAATGACCAGAAAACAATGAACAAAATGGCAATAGGCACATACCTATCAATATTTACTTCAAATGTAAATGGACTAAATGCTCTTTTCAAAAGATACAGTGTGGCTGGGCTGAACAGATAAAAATTAAGACTGAGTCTCTACTAGAGACTCACTTTAGATTTAAGTACACACACACACTGAAAGTGAGAAAATGGGAAAAGATTTCCATGCAAATGGAAATAAAAAGAAAGCTGAGGTGGCGATACTTATATTAGACAAAATAGACTAAAAAACAAAGACTGTAACAAAAGACAAAGAAGGGAATTACATAATGATAAAGGGATCAATTGAACAAGAAAACATAACACTTGTAAATATGTATGCACCCAACATAATAACACTTAAATATATAAAGCAAATATTAACAAACATAAGAGGAGAAACAGACAGTAATACAATAAGAGTAGGGTTCTTTAACATCTCACTTAAATCAATGGACAGATCATCCAGACAGAAAATCAATCAATAAATATTGACATTAAATGACATATTAGACCAGATGAACCTAATATATAATGACATTCCAGCCAAAAAGAGCAGAATATACATTCTTCTCAAGTGTTCATGAAACATTCTCCAGATATATCATGTTAGGACAAAAATAAGTCTCAATAAATTTAAGAAGATAAAAATCATATCAAGCAACTTTTCTGATCACAATAGTATGATATTAGAAGTCAACTAAGAGAAAAAAAAAAAAAAAAACAAACACATGGAATCTAAACAACATACTACCAAACAACAAGATGTTATTGAAGAAATCAAAGAGGAAATTAGGAAATATTTTGAGAAAAATGAAAATGGAAACAAAATGTTCCAATATCTATGCAACACAGCAAAGGCAGTTAGTTCTAAAAGGGAAGTTTATACCAATACAGACTTACCTCAAGTAACAAGAAAGATATCAAATAAACAATCTAATTTTACACCTAAAGAAACTAGAAAAAGAATAAACAAAGCTGAAAGTTAGTAGAGGAAAGGAAATAATAAAGATCAGAGCAATAATAAATAAAATAGACTCTAAATAATTAGCAAAGATCAATTAAACTAGGAGCAGGTTCTCTGAAAAGATAAACAAAATTGATAAACCTTAGGCAGACTCATCAAAGAAAAAGAAAGAGGACCCAAATACATAAAATAAAAAAAAAATAAATAAGAAAGGGAAGTTACAACCAACACCACAGAAAGAGCATAAGAGATTACTACAAAAATGATATGCCAAGAGATTGGACAATGTAAAGAAATGTATAAATTCCTAAAAACTTATAATCTTCTAAAACTTAATCAGGAAGAAATAGAAAATCTGAACAGAATAGTTACTAGCAATGGAATTGAATCAGCAATTAAAAAACCCACAACAAACAAAAGTCCAGGGCCAGACAGCTTCACAGGTTAATTTTACTAAGCATCCAAAAAATATTTAATACCTATTTTTCTCAAATTTGTCCAAAAAGTTTGAAGAGGAAGGAACATATCCAAATTCTTTCTACCAGGCCAGCATACACTGACACAATGATACCAAAACCAGACAAAGACACTACAAAAAAAAAAAAAAGAAAATAAAGAAAGAGAAATTTACAAGACGATATCTCTGATAAACATAGATGCAAAAAAATATTTTGACAAATTCAACATTTTTTTCATAATAAATAGTCTCAACAAAATGGGCAGAGAGGGAACATACCTATAATAAAGGTCATATGTGACAAACCAACAGCTAACATCGTATTCAATGGTGAAAGGCTGAAAACACTACCTCTAAGTTCAGCAACAAGACAAGGATTCCCACTCTCACCACTTGTATTCAACATTCAATCAGAAGTCTTAACCACAGCAATCAGACAAGAAATAACTAAAAGGAATCCAAATTAAAAAAGAAGAAGTAAAACTGTTGCTGTTTACAGATGACATACTATATATAGAAAACCTACAGATACCACAAAAAAAATCTATCAGAACTAATGAATATATTGAGTAATATTGTAAAATACAAATATACAGAATTCTGTGTCATTTCTATACACTAACAATGATCTGTCAGAAAGACAAATTAGAAAATAATCCCATTAAAATTGCATCAAAAGGAATAAAATACCTAGGAATAAATTTAACCAAGTAGGTGAAAGGCCTGCACTCTAAAAACTATCACATTGATAAAAGAAATTGAAATGTACACAGATAAATAAAAAGATATACTGTGCTCATGGATCAGAAGAATAAATCTGGTTAAATTGTCCATATTACCCAAAGCAATCACAGATTTAATGCAATCCCTGTCAAAATATCAACAGCACTTTTCAAAGAACTAGAACAAATTATTCTAAAATTTGTATGGAAATACAAAAGACCCCAAATAACCAAAACAATCTTGGGAAAGAAGAATAAAGATGGAGATATCACACTCCCTGATTTCAAACTATAGTACAAAGCTACAGTCATCAAAACTGTATGGTACTGACACAAAAATGGAAACATAGTCTGATGGAACAGAATAGAAAAGCCAGAAGTGAATTAGTCAATTAATCTATGACAAAGGAGGCAATAATACACAATGGGAAAAAAAAAAAAAACCACAACAGTCTCTTCAATAAATGCTGTTGGGAAAAATGGACAACTACATGCAAAAGAATCAAACTGGACTACTCTTTCATACCATGTACAAAAAGAAGTTCAACATGGATTAAAATTTAAACGTAAGACCTGAAACCATAAAACTAAAAAAAAGAAACAAAAACAAACAAACAAAAAACATAGGCAAAATGCTCTTTGACATTGGTCTTATTAATATTTTTCTGGATATGTTTCCTCAGGCAGGGGAAACAAAACAAAAATAAACAAATGGTACTACATCAAACTAAGAAGAGTTTACACAGCAAAGGAAACCACCAACAAAACCAAAAGGTAACCTTTTGAATGAGAGAAAATATTTTCAAATGATATATCTGATAAGTGGTTAATATCCAAGTTATATATAAAGAAAATATACAATCACATATCAAAAAACAAACAATATGATTTAAAAATGGGCAGAAGGGCTTCCCTGGTGGCGCAGTGGTTGAGAGTCCACCTGCCGATGCAGGGGACACTGGTTCGTGCCCCGGTCCAGGAAGATCCCACAGGCTGCGGAGTGGCTGGGCCCGTGAGCCATGGCCATTGAGCCTGCGCGTCCGGAGCCTGTGCTTCATAGTGGGAGAGGCCACAACAGTGAGAGGCCCATGTACCACAAAAAAAAAATCAATAAAATAAAATAAATAAATAAATAAATAAATAATACAAATGGGCAGAGGACCTGAGTAGGCATTTCTCTAAAAAAAACATACAAATAGCCAATTGATGCATGGAAATATGTTCATCATCACTAATCATTTGGGAAATGCAAATCAAAACCACAATGAGATATCACCTCACACCTGTCAGAAAGGCCATCCTCTAAAAGATAAATAACAAGTGTTGTCAAGAACTCGGAGTAAAGGAAACCCTTGTGCACTGTTGGTGAGAGTGTAAATTGGTGAAGCCATGATGAAAAATAGTATGGAACTTCCTCAAAAAACTAAAAATAGAACTATCATACAGTGCAATGATTCCACATCTGTGTATTTACCAACAGAAAACAAAAACACTAATTTGAAAAGATATATGCGCCCCTATGTTGATTGAAGCATTATTTACAATAACCAAGATATTGAAACAACTGAAACACACATTGAAAGATGAATGGATTAAGAAGAGAGAGAGAGGGAAATACTACTCAGCTGTAAAAAGAATGAAATATTGCCATTTGTGACAACATGAGTGGACCTAGAAGGTATCGGTTGGCCAAAGAGTTCATTCATTTTTTTCTGTAAGATAGCTTTAGTAGCGCTTAGTTGTCTTTAACTTCATTTGAAACAATTTTGTTAGATTGTATTGTGATGGCTGTCATATCAGCGTGCATTTAAAAAAAAAAACATCAAAACTGGTGAAATTTTGTGTGGCCATTTTAATATTGAAGGTGGAAGAAAAAAAGCAACATTTTTGCATATTATGGTTTATTTCAAGAAAGGTAAAAATGCACTGAAGTGCAAAAAAAAATGATTTGTGCAGTGTATGGAGAAGGTGCTATGACTGATTGAATGTGTCAACTTGGTTTGTGAAGTTTTGTGCTGGAGATTTCTCACTAGATGATGCTCCACGGTCGGGTAGACCAGTTGAAGTTGGTAGCAATCAGATCGAGACATTAATTGACAACAATCAATGTTATGCCACGCTGGAGATAGCTTACATATTGAAAATATCCAAATCAAGAGCTGAAAATCATTTGCACCAGCTTGCTTATGTTAATCGATTTGATGTTTGGGCTCCATCTTCTTGACCATATACATGCATGTGATCCTCTACTGAAACGTAACAAAAATGCTCTGCTTTTAAAACAAATTATGACGGGCAATGGAAAGTGGATACTGTACAATAATGTGGAATGGAAGAGACCATGGGACAAATGAGATGAACCACCATCAACCACACCAAAGGCAGGTTTTCATCCAAAGAAGGTGATGTATATATGGTGAGATTGGAAGGGAGTCCTCTATTATTAGCTCCTTCCAGAAAACAAAACGATTAATTCCAACAAATGCTGCTCCCAATCACACCAACTGAAAGCAGCACTTGATGAAAAGCATCTGTAATTAGTCAACAGAAAACACACAATCTTCCATCTGGATACCGCAAGACCACATGTTTCTTTGATGACTAGGCAAAAACTGTTACAGCTTGGCCAGGAAGTTCTGATTCATCTGCTGTATTCACCAGACATTGCACCTTCGGATTTCCATTTATTTTGGTCTTTACAAAATTCTCTTAATGGAAAAAAAATTTCAATTCCCTGGAAGACTGTAAAAGGCAC
Source organism: Phocoena sinus (assembly GCF_008692025.1). Classification (NCBI taxonomy): domain Eukaryota; kingdom Metazoa; phylum Chordata; class Mammalia; order Artiodactyla; family Phocoenidae; genus Phocoena; species Phocoena sinus. The sequence goes on along the minus strand of NC_045776.1, from coordinate 35,541,434 downwards.
CTGGAACAGTTTTTTGCTCGAAAAGATAAACAGTTTTGGGAAGATGGAATTATGAAGTTACCTGAAGAGTGGCAGAAGGTAGTGGAACAAAACAGTGAACACGTTGTTCAATAAAGTTCTTGGTGAAAATGGAAAATGTGTCTTTTATTTTTACTTAAAAACCAAAGGAACTTTTAGGCCAACCCAATATTATGCTAAGTGAAATAAGTCAGACAGAGAAAGAAAATTCTGGCTGATTCCATTTATATATGGAATATTATAAATAAATAAATAGAACAAATCAGAAACAAATTTATAGATACAGAAAGCACACTGGTGTTTGCCAGAGGGGAGGCGGAGTTCAGGGGCTGGGCAAAATAGGCAAAGGGGATTAAGAGATACAAAATTCCAGTTATAAAATGAAAAAATCACAGGGATGTAATATATAGCATATAGAATGTAGGTAACAGTACTATCATCATTTTGCATGATGGCAGATGATTATTGAAATTATGATTATTGTGTACTGTATTTGATTGTCATATAACTGTGTTGTACAACTGAAACTAACATAATGTTGAATGCCAACTATATTTCAATAAAAAACAGCAATAACAAAACAGAAAACAGTATTACATCTTTCCAGAATTTTGCTCCCTTGTTACACTGCAGGTTTAGTCATAAAATATACTTTGCAACGGCAAGTGGAGCTGGGGGCAGACGGATATATCAGGAGCTCCTCAGGAAAAAGCTGGTATGTTTGGTTTCCTGATATTTCTTCCTCTTCCCAATACTCCCATGCTATTTTCTAGTATACCTCCATTTCTTGAAAAGCATGTCAATGTTATCTATAGAAGTAAGAAATCAAACAATCTAAATACTATAGTCATATGCATTTCTTCTAGCATTTTAGAAATATAATCTAGCAACCCAGATTTTCTACATTTGCTTCTAGTGGGAAATTCTAATTTAGAACTTGTTTCTTTTGTGTACCTTACTGAAGGAACACAAAAGTAATTAACAGAGTCTGTGTTCTTGCTCTTTTGATTCTAGCCCTCCAAAATGTCACCAAATGTGTCCATGTGGCCATAGTTTCAGTAGGTAACAGGTAGTATGTCACCTGATTACTTCACCATCAATATCATGGTCTGTTAGTCCTTCATTCTGTGATGAGTGAAAGTGCACCATTGACCATACCAACCCAGTTCAGTTTATTCTGTATTTACTTTCCTTCATTTCTAAAGCCAATATTTGTATTGGGCTGGAATATATTAAAATCAAGTTAAAGAGGCAGACTTAAGCTAAGACAAATCAAAAGAAGGTGAAGGTTATTATTCAGGGCATGCTTTTCCTAGGTCAGAAAAAAATCTAGTCCTCAGAAAGGGACTAGAATTATAAAATAGAATAGAATGGTATTATAATGTTTTTCCTTCTCTCAACTCTGATCCTTTTCCTAAGCACACTTAATGGCTATTTATCTGCAGGTCACACTCTATGATCTCTTTAAATACCATTTAGTCCACTGAATTTGTGAACCCTCTATTTACAGAGAATCTGAATCAGATATTTGTCCAATCCAGGACCACTGGTGTCACATGGACCAGCACAAATCTTCTACAATTTTTTTTTTTCACTCATTGGAGTAGTTGAATGCATTACTCATAACAAACTGCTTTAGTGATGAATCCCATCAAACAACATTGAATCGGTGGTTTTCATGGGGCTGAAGAGAGCTGTGAACTTCCATCTCTGCAGATTTCACAGCCCAATAATTTTAATATACCTACATGTATTAGGGGGCAGATATTAACTTACACACTCTCCCATAGAGTGTTATATAGGGATCAATATTTCATTAGCACTCTCCAGTGATTAAGCCATGCACCAGCTAGACCCAATTCCCTGCAGTGAGTCATTGACATTTGCACTGTGGCCTGTGAGGTAATCTGCCCTTTTAAAGGAATGAAAAAGGTTGTAAACCTTTATCAATTACTTGACATCATTAAAATCTGCCCAGTCAATTTTGTGACAGTCAATCAAACATAAAAGTCTCTAGAGTAGTAAGCTCTCATTTTTTTAAACTGAGAAAATTGAGCCAACGATCTCTTGAAAAGTATCATTTAAATATCTAATATGTGCTCCAGAGAAGACAAGATGCTATGGCAGATACAAAGGCCTCCTGCTGTATGCCTTCAAAATACTTATTGACTAGTTGGAAAGTCACATCAAAATCTAATAAAATAAAACTTTACATACTAGCTAATTAACAAAAAGAATAAATAAATAAATAAACAATAATCATGGAAAGTTACTTCTTACTTTCAATATTATATCTCATATACTTTGAATCATGGAAGGAAAGAGGACCTGGTAAATGACACTTGGGTTGCATTTCTTAGGATTTATAACATTTTCATAGGTTGGAAAAAAAGGAAGCCCACTTTTGTTTAGGGAGAGAGGGGAAGGAATGGAACATAACTTAAGGGAACTGGAGCTGTACAAAATAACTTTTCACCTAGATATTTCTGCACACCAGAGCCTGATCACCACAACCTGGAGAGATCGTTATTTTGTGAGCCAGAACTGAGAAATTACTAGTAGGATCTGTAAAAATGAGAACCAAAACACTAGTTTGCAATATGTGTGAAAGAAATCCTGTTTAGAGTGTACTATTAAGGGAGAATCTAGAACCATCAATGTGAAATCTCACAGGTGCATCCTGCCTCCCTAACAACTCTTCCTCTCCTTGCACACACTGCAGGTGAAGATAGATTTCTCCAACAGGTAGACTTCTTTTTCCAGCAAGGCTTTTCCTCCCAAGCTTTGCTCTTACTACTGAGATAACTACCAGGTTGTTCTTGGCAGCTTCCAAAACACTTACATCTCCTGAATGTTTCACCCAAAAGCTTCCACACCTCCCACTGGGCATCAGATAATTTTTCATTTGCTCAAACCGTCAGAATGACAGTTCCCACAATTAGCCTTCCCAGAGGCTTCTTTCTTCCTTGGCAGTAGGTGTGGTGAATGTCAAAATCTCATCCTGTTAGCAGACTCAGTTTAGTATTAAAAGCTTTGTCTGTGACAGCAAAAAAATGTTTGGGGGCATGGAGGGAAAATTATCTTAAGAAGGAAAATGACTGGGCCATTTTTTTCATCCTGTTGTGCAGTGTTAGAGGGAAAAGCTCATCTAGCCCAACCCCGTTATTTTAATGAAGAAGAGCATGGAAACCTGAGAGGCAAAATGCCTAATCCAAAATTTGACAGAAAGTTCGTGGTAGAGGTAGTATTGGCACTTAATTGTGAAGACAAAAAGCCATGATTTATACATCTTTGAAGCCCCACAATTCCTAGAATAATGCCTTGTCCATAATAAACGCTAACTACTGTTTTGAAAGAAGACAAGATAATCTAAGGATGGATTCTTAACTAAAATTCTCAGATTAAGTCAGTTCTTAGTTTCCTTTTGGTTAGTTCAATTTTTCATCTACCCATTTACAAATAGACTTCATGTTTCACCTACTTTTTACCTGTAAATTTGTGTTTCTCTTCAGAATCAAGCGTTTTCTTCAACCAAGAGGGGTACCTCTCTCTGCCTTTGGAAAATAAGAAATATATTAACTCCCTACTCCTGTCCATGCCGTTTATCCCTTTGAGATTGTCCTTGGCTCATTTCCACAATTTCTTTTTTGGATTCTTAACATTGACCTCTCTGCACAGTGTCTTCAAGCCTTACATGAGCTGATCATTTAACAATTACTAGATGAAATGTTTGTGGTTAAAGAAATTAAATTCATCAATTATGAATTGCATGTGTATTGTTCAGTATTAGGCATATGGAGAATATAACAAATTTTTGTTTTCAGAAAATGTTTTATTCATTTTGGAGAAAAGGAATAATTTTATGAAGATTAATTGACAACAAAAAAGGACAGGAAATGACATAAAATACAAAATACAATAGATTTCTATACAGGTAATAAATGTGTTAACAGTGAATCCTGTGGGATAAAGTGAGAAGATCTTCTGAATAGGCTAGATGTGAGATGAGCTTGTGGATCAGACTTACATAAGTAAAAGGGAATGAAAGGAATATAGTAAGTGCCCTACATATGAATGAATTCAATTCTGAGAGTGCTTTGTAAGTCCAATTTTGTTCATAAGTCCAACAAGGTTAGCCTTGGTACCCAACTAACACAACTATAATAGGTTTAAAATACTTTTTACACAAATAATACATAAAAAACAAGCAAACACACAAAAAATAAATAAAACATTTTTAATCTTACATTACAGCACCTTGAAGAGTACAGTACAGCAGCTGGCACTTCTTAGCAGTACCAGCTACATCACTGCTGCTTTTACGGTTGCTTCTGGACATCCTGGGCTTGAAATAAAGATACTGTACTACTGTACTCTATACAGTACTGTACAATGAAGTGCACAAAAGCACAATCACTTGTAGAGGATGCACACATGTGACAATGTATGCCAGACATGTGAACTAACTTATGTTAAGACTTATGTTAACTTAGGACACATGAATGCACATTAGCATCTTTAGGAATTCATAACTTGAAGGTTCATATGTAGGTGACTTACTGTATTGGGATAAATATTTAGAGACAGGTATCTACCAGTAAGTTTTAATTAGATGTTTGTAAGTAGACAGTGTTGGTTACAACAGAAAATGGAAGGTATATATCAGGAACAAAGATGCAGTTATTAAGGGGCCATGAGTCTGGGGCCTCAGATTTTGACATAGGTGTTCAGATGTCAGATGAAAATCACTAGGTGATCTTGCTCTCATAGGGTTCATGTTCTCACTGAGGAGGCAGACATCAACATTAATTTAATATATGGAATTGTGTGAAATTAGATGATACTGAACCACCCTTAAGGGATAGATGTTCATAGGCTAATAGAATAAAGAAAGACTTGAAGTAAGTTTGAATTTAAATTGATATTCAAAGAGCATTGAGAATTGAATTAGCCATGAGTGTAGGAGGCATTACAGAGGGAAAAAAGTTTCAGACTTCTTTTATTTTTACCTGTTTACTGGTTTGGTGCTCCCACTCCTGATATTAATTGGAAATAAAAATATTTTATTGTTCAAAAATTATATCAAGTGTATTTTCTACCTTGAGAGAGAAGAACACACACATGATAAATTTTAGAGCTATGAAGTTAGTGTTTATGAGGTCCTCACTGCAGAATATATGTTCTACTAAGTTTCATCATTGTTTTGTAATTAATAATTATTGATTTTAAAATGTCAGTTTAAGTAAATACTAAATACTTAGAGAAATATAGATGATGGCTGTTTAATTATGAGATCTCTAAACATCTCTTTTCATATTCAAGAACCAATTACAAAAACAAGCAGTTTTTACTTTTGAGTATACTTAGTCTGAAAGATCACTCTAAGTAAAACAAAGTAGTATTAGAGGGCATGATTAGAAACTTATTCTTGTCAAGAAAATTATATAATGTTATTCTGGAACATATTAACACAGAAAAATATTTTGACAAAATCCATCACTTGTTTACGGTTAGAATTTTCAGGAAACTAGAAAAAGAAGGGAACTCTTTCAGCTGATAAAAAAGAAAAAAAATTAAAAAAAACTACAGCTAACAATGTACATAATGGTGAGGATCAGGACACTTCTCCACTTAAGATGGAGAATAAAGAAATAATATCCAACCTCACCAGTCATTTTCAACATCAGACTAGAAGTCTAAGCTAATGCAACAAGCCAAGGAAAAAACATAAATGATATACAGATTAATAAAGAAAAAATTGAGCTGTCTTTACTCTCAGGTGATAGAATTGCTTCTGTGTAAAAATTCCAAAGTATTGATAATGAAACTCCTAGAAATTAATAAACAACTCTTAACAACATCACAGAGATGGTTCAAGATGGTGGAGGAGAATGACGTACTCTCACTTCCTCTTGCGAGAACACTGGAATCACAACTAACTGCTGAACAATCACTGACAGGAAGACACTGGAGCTCACAAAAAAAGATACCCCACATCCAAAGACAAAGGAAAAGCCACAATGAGACATTAGAAAGGACACAATCACAATAAAATGAAATCCCATATCTGCTGGATGCATGACCCACAAACTGGAAAACACTTATACCACAGAAGTCCACCCACTGAAGTGAAGGTTATGAGCCCCACGTTAGGCTTCCCAACCTGCCGGTCAGGCAATAGAAGGAGGAATTCCTAGAGAATCAGACATTGAAAGTTAGCAGGATTTGATTTCAGGACTTCAACAGGACTGAGGAAAACAGAGACTCCACTCTTGGAGGGCACACACAAAGTGGTGTGTGCACCAGGACCCAGGGCAAGGAGCAGTGACTCCATAGAGCCTGAACAAGACCTACCTACTAGTGTTGGGGGGTCTCCTGCAGAGGTGGGGGTGGTTCTGTATCACCATGAGGACAATGACACTGGCAGCAGAAGTTCTGAGAGGTACCTATTGGCATGAACCCTCTCTGCCATTAGCCTCACTAAAGAACCGAGGTAAGCTCCAGTGTTGGGTCGCCTCAGGCCAAACAACCAACAGGGAGGGAACCCAGCCCCACCCATCAGCAGAAGTTGATTAAAGTTATAATGAGCTCTGCCCACCAGAGCAATAGTCAGCTCTACCCACCAACAGTCCCTCCCATCAGGAAGCTTGCACAAACACTTAGATAGCCTCATCCACTAGATGGCAGACAGCAGAAGCAAGAGGAACTACAATCCTGCAGCCTGTGGAACAGAAACCACATTCACAGAAAGATAGACAAGATGAAAAGGAAGAGGACTATGTACTAGATGAAAGAACAAGATAAAACCCCAGAAAAACAACTAAATGAAGTGGAGATAGGCAATCTTCCAGAAAAAAGAATACAGAATGGTGATAGTGAAGATGATCCAGGACCTCGGAAAATAAATGGAGGCAAAGATCGAGAAGATACAGGAAATGCTTTACAAAGACCTAGAAGAATTAAAGAACAAACAAGCAGAGATGAACAATACAATAATTGAAATGAAAATTACACTAGAAGGAATCAATAGTAGAATAACGGAGACAGAAAAACAGATAAGTGACCTGAAAGGCAGAATGGTGAAATTCATGGCTGTGGAACACAATAAAGAAAAAAGAATGGAAAGATATGAAGACAGCCTAAGAGACCTCTGGGACAACGTTAAATGCAACAACATTCACATTATAGGGGTCCCAGAAGGAGAAGAGAGAGTGAAAGGATGCAAGAAAATATTTGAAGAGATTAGAGTTGAAAACTTCCCTAACATGGGAAAGGAAACAGCCACCCAAGTCCAGGAAGTGCAGGGAGTCCCATACAGGATAACCTCAAGGAGAAACATGCCAAGACACATAGTAATCAAATTGGCAAAACTTAAAGACAAAGAAAAATTATTGAAAGCAGCAAGGGAAAAACAACAAATAACATATAAGGGAACTCCCATAAGGTTAGCAGAGGATTTTTCAGCAGGAACTCTGCAAGCCAGAAGGGAATGGCATGATATACTTAAAGTGATGGAATGGAAAAACCTACAACCAAGATTACTCTACCCAGCAATGGTCTCATTCAGATTCGATGGAGAAATCAAAGCTTTACAGACAAGCAAAGGCTAAGAGAATTCAGCACCACCAAACCAGCTTTGCAACAAATGCTAAAGGAACTTCTCTAAGTGGAAAACACAGTAGAAGAAAAGGACTTACCAAAAAAAAATGTAAAACGATTAAGAAAATAGTAATAGGAACATACATATCAATAACTACCTTAAACGTGAATGGATTAAATGCTCCAACCAAAAGACACAGGCTTGCTGAATGGACACAAAAATAAGACCCATATATATGCTGTCTGACATACAGACTGAAAGTGAGGAGATGGAAAAAGATATTCCATGCAAATGGATATCACAAGAAAGCTGGGGTAGCAATACTCGTATCAGGTAAAATAGACTTTAAAATAAAGAATGTTACAAGAGACAAGGAAGGACACTACATAATGATCAAGGGATCAATCCAAGAAGAAGATATAACAATTATAAATATATATGCACCCAACGTAGGAACACCACAATGCATAAGGCAACTGCTAACAGCTATAACAGACAAAATTTACAGTAACAAAATACTAGTGGGGGACTTTAACACCTCACTTACACCAATGGACAGATCATCCAAAAAGAAAATTAATAAGGAAATACAAGCTTTAAATGACACAATAGACCAGATAGTTTTAACTGATATTTATGGGTCATTCCATCCAAAAACAGCAGATAACACTTTCTTCTCAAGTGCTCATGGAACATTCTCCAGGATAGATCATATCTTGGGTAACAATTCAAACCTCAGTAAATTTAAGAAAATTGAAAGCGTATCAATCATCTTTTCTGACCACAGCGCTATGAGATTAGAAATGAATTACAGGGAAAAAAATGTGAAGAGAAAAAACACATGGAGCCTAAACAATACATCACTAAATAATCAAGTGAAGCGATCACTGAAGAAACCAAAGAGGAAATGGAAAAACACATAGAGACAAATGACAATGAAAACATGACAATCCAAAACCTATGGGATGCAGCAACAGCAGTTCTAAGAGGGAAGTTTATAGATATACAAGCCTACCTCAAGAAAGAAGAATAATCACAAATAAACAATCTTACATTACAGTTAAAGGAATTAGAGAAAGAAGAACAAACAAAACCCAAAGTTAGCAGAAGGAAAGAAATCATAAATATCAGAGCAGAAAGAAGTGAAATAGAAAGAAAGAAAACAATAGCAAAGATTAATAAAACTAAAAGCTTGTTCTTTGAGAAGATAAATAAAATTGATAAGCCAATAGCCAGACTCATCAAGAAAAAGAGGGAGAGGACTCAAATCAATAAAATTAGAAATGAAAAAGGAGAAGTTACAACAGGTACTGCAGAAATAAAAAGCATCCTATGAGACTACTACAAACAAGTCTATGTCAATAAAATGGACAACCTGGAAGAAATGGAAAAATTCTTAGAAAGGGATAACCTCCCAAGATTGAACCAGGAAGAAACAGAAAATATGAATAGACCAAACACAAATAAAGAAATTGAAACTTTGATTAAAAATATTCCAACAAAAGTTCAGGACCAGAAAGCTTCGCAGGTGAATTCTATCAAACATTTAGAGAAGAGCTAACACCTACCATTCTGAAACTCTTCCAAAATTTGCAGAGGAAGGAACGCTCCCAAACTCATTCTATGAGGCCACCATCACCCTGATACCAAAAAACAGATAAAGATACTACAAAAAAAGAAAATTACAGGCCAACATCACTGATGAATATAGATGCAAAGATTCTCAACAAAATACTAGCAAACAGAATCCAACAACACATTAAAAGGACCATACAGAATGATCAAGTGGGATTTACTGCAGGGATGCAAGGATTCTTCAATATACGCAAATCAATCAATGTGATATGTCATATTAACAAACTGAAGAATAAAAAGCATATGGTCATCTCAATAGATGCAGAAAAACGTCTGACAAGATTCAACACCCATTTATGATAAAAAATCTCCAGAAAGTGGACATAAATGGAACCTACCTCAACATAATAAAGGCCATATACAACAAACCCACAGCAAACATCATTCTCAATGGTGAAAAATTGAAAGTGTTTCCTCTAAGATCAAGAACAAGAGAAGGATGTCCACTCTTACCACTATTATTCAACATACTTTTGGAAGTCCTAGCCATGATAATCAGAGACAAAAGAAGTAAAAGTAATACAAATTGGAAAAGAAGTAAAACTGTCACTGTTTGCAGATGACATGATAATAAGCATAGAGAATCCTAAAGATGCCACCAGAAAACTACTAGAGTTAATCAATGAATTTGGTAAAGTTGCAGGATACAAAATTAATGCACAGAAATCTCCTGTATTCCTATACACTAACAATGAAAGATCAGAAAGAGAAATTAAGGAAACTATCTCATTCATCATTGCAACAAAAATAATAAAATACCTAGGAATAAACCTACCTAGGGAGACAAAAGACCTGTATGCAGAAAAGTATAAGACACTGATGAAAGAAATTAAAAATGATACCAACAGATGGAGAGATATACCATGTTCTTGGATTAGAAGACTCAATATTGTGAAAATGACTATACTATCCAAAGCAATCTACAGATTCAATGCAATCCCTAGCAAATTACCAATGGCATTTTTTACAGAACTAGAATATATCTTAACATTTGTATGGAGACACAAAAGACCCCGAATAGCCAAAGCAGTCTTGAGGGAAATAAACGGAGCTGGAGGAATCAGACTCCCTGACTTCTGACTATACTACAAAGCTACAGTAATCAAGACAAGATGGTACTGGCACAAAAATAGAAACATAGATCAATGCAAAACAATAGATAGCCCAGAGATAAACCCACGCAGCTATGGTCAACTAATCTATGACAAAGGAGGTAAGGATATACAATGAAGAAAAGACAGTCTCTTCAATAGGTGGTTCTGGGAAAACTGGACAGCTACAAGTAAAAGAATGAATTTAGAATACTCTCTAACACCATACAAAAAAATAAACTCTAAATGGATTAGAGACCTAATGTAGGACCAGACAGTATGAAACTCTGAGAGGAAAACATAAGCAGAACACTCTATGACATAAACCACAGCAAGATCCTTTTTGACCCACCTCCTAGAGAAATGGAAATAAAAACAAAAATTAACAAATGGGACCTAATGAAGCTTCAAAGCTTTTCCACAGCAAAGGAGACCATAAACAAGATCAAAAGACAACTCTTAGAATGGGAGAAATTATTTGCAAACGAATCAACAGACAAAGGATTAAATCTCCAAAATATATAAACAGCACATGCATCTCAATATTAAAGAAACAAACAACCCAATCCAAAAATGGGCAGAAGACCTAAATAGACATTTCTCCAAAGAAGACATACAGATGGCCAAGAAGCACATGAACAGCTGCTCCACAGCACTAATTATTAGAGAAATGCAAATCAGAGCTACAATGAGGTATCACCTTATACCAGTTAAAATGAGCATCATCAGAAAATCTACAAGGAACAAATGCTGGAGAGGGTATGGAGAAAAGGGAACCCTCTTTCACTGTTGGTGGGAATGTTAATTGATACAGCCACTATGGAGAACAGTATGGAGGTCCCTTCAAAAACTAAAAGTAGAATTACCATATGACCCAGCAATCCCACTACTAGGCATATATCCAGAGAAAACCATAATTCCAAAAGACACATGCACCCCAATGTTCATTGCATTGCTATTTACAATAGCCATGTCATGGAAGCAACCTAAATGCTCATCGACAGGCGAATGGATAAAGAAGATGTGGTACATATATACAATGGAATATTACTCAGCCATAGAAAATAATGAAATTGGGTCATTTGTATAGACGTGGATGGATCTAGAGACTGTCACACAGAGTGAAGTAAGTCAGAAAGAGAAAAGCAAATATCGTATATTAACACATATATGTGGAACCTAGAACAATGGTACGGATGAACCAGTTGGCAGGAAAGAAATTGAGACACCGATGTATAGAACAAACGTATGGACACTAAGGGGGGAAAGTGGTGGGGGGAGGCGCTGGTTATGTGATGAATTTGGAGATTGGGATTGACACGTATAAACTGATGTGTATAAAATGGATGACTAATAAGAACCTGCTGTATAAAAAATAAATTAATTAAATTAAAAAAATAAAACAAACAACATCACAACATGCAAGGTCAATATAAAAAAGACAGTTGCCTTCCTATATAACAGCAATGAACATTTGGTATTTGAAATGAGGAATAATGTATTATCTGCAATCTCAGCCTACCCCCTAATTTGAACTACTTAGGTATGACTCTAACCATATATGTGTGTGTGTTTGTGTATATATATATATATATATATATATATATATATATATGATTTGTATGTGAAAAATACGAAGCTCTGAGAGAAAAAATCAAAGATGATATAAATGCATGAAAAGATATTCCATGTTCATGAATTGGAAGATTCAATATTGCTAAGATGCCAGTACTTCCCAACTCAATCTATATACACAACTCAATTACAATCTCAGCCAGCTATTTTGTAGATAGCAACAAAATGATTTAATATTTATATGGAGGGAGATGCAAGAGGGTAGAGATATGGGAACATATGTATATGTATAACTGATTCACTTTTTTATAAAGCAGAAACTAACACACCATTGTAAAGCAATTAAACCCCAATAAAGATGTTTAAAAAAAAGAAAGGAAAAAAATATATATATATATTTATATGGAAAGATAAAAGACCTAGACTAACCAAAACAGACTGAAAAAAGAGCAAAGTTGGAAGAGTCACACTATCCAACTTGAAGACTTACTAAAAAGTTAATAATAAAAAAAAGTGATATTGGTGACAGAATATAGAACAATAAAGCAGAGGAGAAAGCTCAGAAATAGCCTCTTATAAATTTAGTCACATAACCTTTGTAAAAGGAACAAAAGCAATTAAATGGAAACAGGCTATTAAATATTTTCAAAAAAAGGTACTGAACATATTTTTATAAAATGAACCCAGACAGACTTTATATTTGGGGGGAAAATTAACTCAAAAGGCAAAAATTGTAAAAGTTTGAAAAGAAAACATAGAAATATACATTATTTGGGGTTTGGCAATGAGTTTTCAGACAAACACCAAAAGTATAATCAATAAAACAAAAAAAATTGTTAAGACAGGTTTATTAACTTTAAAAATATCTGCTCTGTGAAAGATACTCTAAGATACTGAAAAGACAAACCAAAGATGGGAGACAATATTGCAATACATATGTAATAAGGAATATTACCTATACAAAGAACACTTGAAACTCAACAACAGGAATACAAACAACACAATTAAAAAATGTGAAAAAGATCTTAAAAGACACTTCTCCAAATAAGACATGCAGATAGCAAAAGACATTTGAAAAGATTTTCAACAATATTTATCATTAGTGAATTTCAAACTAAAATAACCATGAGATACTATTACACACACATTAGAATGTCTAATACCCAAAAACCTGAGGAGACTAATTATAGCAAGAAAGCAGAGTAATAGGAGCTCTCGTTTATTACTGTTGGCAATGTAAAATAGTACAGCCATTTTGAAAGACAGTTTGGCAGTTTCTTACAAAGCTAAACATAGTCTTACCATGTGATCCAGCAGTTGCACTCCTTGGTATTTACCCAACTGATTTGAAAACTTATATCCACATAAAAACATGCACATAAATGTCCAGAGCAGCATTATTAATACTAATAAAAAAACTGAACACAACCAGCCATTCACTGGGTGAATGGATAAACAAAAGGTGGTACATTGGTACAGTGGAATATTATTTAGTAATAAAAAGCAATGGGCTAGCAAGCTATGAAAAGAAATGGATAGATCTTAAATTTCCAAGTGAAAGAAATCTGCTTGTACATACTGTGTGATCCCAATTATATGACATCCTGCAAAAGGTAAATCTATAGTGTTGTAAAAACATCAGTTGTTTCAAGGGTTCATGGAAAGGGAGAGAGTTGAATCACCGGTGGATTTTTAGGGTGACAAAACTATTCTATATGCTGTTATAATATTGATACATTACACTATGCATTTGTCAAAACCCATTGAACTTTACAGCACAAGAGTGAATCTTAATGTATGCATATTTAAAAAGTCATTCATGAGGCTGTTGGAATCACAAGATGGAATGCAGAATGTGACAAAACACTATAAACGTATCACAAATGTATGAAATGAACTCACTAAAAGGGGTACAGGGAGACAGCTGTGTGCTGACATAAGGTGCTAGAAATGAAGGGAGTATGTAAAACTAAAGGCAAAAGAAACAATACGTAAGTCCCATACTAGTTGGCCAAATTATTTCTCACTGGGATAAGAGTTATCAATTTTGATACCACTGTACTCGTGGTATTAAATATCATACAGCAAGTGTTCAATAACAGAAGTGAACACTTAAATAAGTGGATGGAGAGTGGTAGAAGCTGGATGTCTAATTGGAGACAACTATAAGGAGGCTAGAATGATAACATGGTACTGGATTAGAATTAGAGATAGTGTGAACTCATGTGTAGTTTAATACTGATACATGGAAATACATATACACATATAATATTGTTAGTAATTACATATAGAAATATTTATAGATATGTATATTCACATTGACTAGTAAACACACATATTTTCTTGCCCTGAGGGAGCCTAGAAACAGCACCGAAGTAGCAATGAGCATACCTATTTTCCACTTCTTGGTTCTTATTCTCCAATAAAAGGAACAAGAGCTCACTGGAGAAATGGCTGATATTAGAATGAGGGCAGCAATTTACAAGATGAACTTAGAGAATCTTAGAATGCCAGGAAGAAAGGAAGTGCTCAAAAAAAAAAAAAAAAAAGAAAAGCACACAATGTTGGTGTGTTAGTTCAGAACCTCAGGAATTCCCTGGGTAAAATCTGAAACTTGCCCTTGTACTCTGAGGGGAGAAGACCAAGAAAAAGAGGCCGATCACTACAGATTGGTAGGTGGCAGTATTAATAAACACCCAGAGAACTTACACATATAAGACTTATCTTGGGTGACCACAAGACTAGTATATCTCCTCATCTGCCCACCAAAATCTTAAAAGTTTATATAGTCAGCCCTCTGTACCCAAAACTGTACTATTCCTTTTATATAAGGGACTTAAGCATCCTCAGAATTTGGTAACCTCAAGGTTCCTGGAGCCAATTTACTGCAGATACCAAGATATGACTTTATAGAAGTATTAAAGGGGTTCAGTCATGTATCCAGTCCAGATGGTATCAACAACACATTACTCTCTAGAGAGTGTGTTCTCTTTTTTCTTTATTATTGAAGTATAGTTGATTTACAATGTTGTGTTTGTTTCTGGTGTACAACAAGTGATTCAGCTTTATATATATATTCTTTTTCATATTCTTTTCCATTATAGTTTATTACTAGATATTTAATATAGTTCCCTCTGCTATACAATAGAAACTTGTTATATATTTTATATATAGTAGTTTGGATCTGCTAATCCAAAACTCCTAATTTATCCCTCCTCCCTCCTCTTTCCCCTTTGGTAACCATAAATTTGTTTCTTTTTCTGTGAGTCTGTTTCTGTTTTTATTTATTTATTTATTTATTTATTGTTGGTATGCGGGCCTCTCACTGTTGTGGCCTCTCCCTTTACAGAGCACAGGCTCCGGACGCGCAGGCTCAGCGGCCATGGCTCACGGGCCCAGCTGCTCCGCGGCACGTGGGATCTTCTCAGACCGGGTCACAAACCCGTGTCCCCTGCATCGGCAGGCGGACTCTCAACCACTGCACCACCAGGGAAGCCCTCTGTTTCTGCTTTGTAAATGAGTTCACTTGTATCAATTTTTTAGATTCCACATATAAGTATTAACAAATGATATTTGTCTTACTCTCTCTGACTTACTTCACTTAATATGATAATCTCTAAGTCCATCCATGTTACTGCAAATGACATTATTTCATTCTTTTTTATGGCTGAGTAATATTAATTGTCTATATGTACCACAGCTTCTTTATCCATTCATCTGTCAATGGACATTTAGGTTGCTTCCATGTCTCAGCTATTGTAAATACTGTTGCTATGAACATTGGGGTGCATGTATCTATTTCAAAATAGAGTTTTCTCCAGATATATCCCCAGGAGTGGGATTGCTTGATCATATGGTAACCCAATTTTTAGTTTTTTAAGGAACCTGCGTACTGTTTTCTATAGGGGTTGCACCAATTTACACGCCCAGCAAGAGTGTAGGAGGGTTCCCGTTTCTCCACACCCTTTCCAACATTAATTATTTGTAGATTTTTAAAAAATAATTTTAAAAATTATTTTTGGCTGGGTCGGGTCTGTGTTGCTGTGTGTGGGCTTTCTCTAGTCACGGCGAGTGAGGGCTACACTTCGATGTGGAGGACGGGATCTAGGTGTGCGGCTTCTCGTTGAAGTGGCTTCTCTTGTTGCAGAGCATGGCTCTAGGCACACAGGCTTCAGTATTTGTGGCACACAGGCTCAGTAGTTGTTGCACTCAGGCTCTAGAGCACAGGCTCAGTAGTTGTGGCACACGGGCTTAGTTCCTCCGCGACACATGGGATCCTCCCGGACCAGGGCCCAAACCCATGTCCTCTGCATTGGCAGGCGGATTCTTAACCACTGTGCCACCAGGGAAGTCCCATTTGTAGACTTTTTGATGATAACCATTCTGACCAGTGTGAGATGATACCTAATTGGGGTTTTGATTTTCATTTCTCTAATAATTAGTGATGTTGAGCATCTTTTCATGTACCTATTAGCCATCTGTTTGCCTTATTTGGAGAAATGTCTATTTAGGACTTCTGCCCATTTTTTTATTGGGTTTGATTTTTTAAGTTTTTTTTCTTTTTGGTTATTGAGTTGTATGAGCTCTTTGTATCTTTTGGAAAATAATCCATTGTCAGTCACATCGTTTGCAAATAATTTCTCTCACTCGTAGGTTGTCTTCTCATTTTGTTTATGGTTTCCTTTGCTGTACAAAAGCTTTTAAGTTTGATTAGGTCCTATTTGTTTATTTTTGCTTTTATTTCTATTGCCTTGGGAGACTGACCTAAGAAAACATTGCTATGATTTATGTCAGAGAATGTTTTGCCTATGTTCTCTTCTAGGTGTTTTATGGTGTCATGTCTTATATTTAAGTCTTTAAGCCGTTTTGAGTTTATTTTTGTGTATGGTGTGAGGGAGTGTTATAACTGCATTGATTTACATGCAGCTGTCCAGCTTTCAGAGCACCACTTGCTGAAGAGACTGTCTTTTCTCCATTGTATATTATTGCCTCCATTGTTGGAGAATAATTGACCACAGGTGTGTGGATTTATTTCTGGGCTCTCTATTCTGTTTCATTGACCCATAAATATGTTTCTTGTGCTAAAACCATGCTGTTTTGATTACTGTAGGTTTGTGGTGCTGTCTAAAGTCTGGGAGGGTTATGCCTCCAGCTTTGTTATTTTTCCTCACGATTGCTTTGGCAATTATGGGTCTTTTAAGATTCTGTATAAATTTCAGAATTACTTTTTTTCTACTTCTGTGAAAAATGTCATGGGTAATTTGATAAGGATCATGTTAAATCCCTTTGTTAAAATGGCCATTTTAACAATACTAATTCTTCCAATCCAAGAGCATGAGATATCTTTCCATTTATTTGAATTATCTTCAATTTCCTTTATCAATGCTTTATAGTTCTCAGCATATAACTCTTTCACCTCCTTGGTTAGGTTTATTCCTATGTATTTTTCTGATGCAATTTTAAGAGTTTTTTTTTTTTAATCACTTTCCCTTTCTTATATTTCAGTGTTAGTGTAAAGAAATGAACAAATTTCTGTATCTTAAACTTGTACCCTGCTACATTGCTAAATTTATCAGTTCTAGTAGTTTTTGTGTGAGTCTTTAGGATTTTCTATGTATAGTATCATGTCATCTGCATATAATGACAAATTTACCCTTCCAATTTGGATATTTTCTTGTCTTATTGTTGTGACTAGGACTTCCAATAGTATATTGAATGGAAGTAGTGAGAGTGGACATCTTTCTCTTGTTCCAGATTTTAGAAGGAAGGATTTCAGTTTTCACTTTTAAGTATTATGTTGGCTGTGGGTTTGTCATAAATAGCTTTTAGTATGTTGAAATATGTTCCCTTTATACTCACTTTGGTAAGATTTTTTATCATGAAGGATTTTGAATTTTATCAAATGCTTTTTCTGCATCTATTGAGATTATCATGTGTTTTTTGTTTTTTCTTTTGTTGATATGGTGTATCACAATGATTGATTTGCATATATTGAACCCTCCTTGTGACACTGGGATGAATCCAACTTGATCTTGGTGTATGACTTTTTTTATGTGTTTTTGGATTCAGTTTGTTAATATTTTCTTGAGAATTTTTGCATCTATATTCAACAAAGGTATTGGCCTGTAATTTTATTTTATGGTAGTGTCTTTGCCTGGTTTTAGTATCAGCATGATGGTGGCTTCATAGAATGACTTTGTGAGTGGTCCCTCTAGAGGTTGGGTTTTTGGAATGACTCCAGCTGTGGGAGTGGTGGGCAGAAGGCACATTCCAAGGATAGGGGAGGGGTGAGGAGCTCCTAATTGCCTGGGTCCAGTCAGTGATCACAGCCTTTCCATCACCTCCTCTAAGATGAGTGTATGTCAAAGGGATACAAGAACTGACTGAAAGTTCTCAATAGCTAAGTCTGGAAAATTTGCACATGAAAATAAAGTAACATTGGGTTATAACCCAAATTATAAAATAAACACGCATTTGTTCATTCTGATGTAAATAAAAAATAAACAAATAAAGAGGAATATTCCATGCAGAACACGAATAATTTATGTAGATACTCTCCCCCCAAAGAGGTGAAACATAACTCTTCACTCCTTATTATGGGCTGCACACAGTGACTTCCTTCCAAAGAGAACAGTATGTAAATGGGGTGGGAAAAAAGTAATTTTACATTAGAGAAGACTGACAAACACTTCTTCAGCCAAGCAATCAAAATCAGTTGCAAAAATGATAAGCCATGTTGATAGAATATGTTCTTGATATGATATAATTAGAATGTCACTTTGCCTCTGTGGTTTTCCTCCTCAAAGTGCATAACACCAGTCTAATTATGAGAAAATCATCAAATCATCAAATAAATCTAAATTGAAGGACATTCTACAAAATATCTGACCAGCACTCCTCAAGGTCATGAAATACAAGGAAAATCTAAGAAATTTTCACAACCAACAGTAATCTAAGGTATGAATGTTCATCAAATACAATTTGATATCCTGATTGGGAACATGGAACAGAAAAAAAGACATAATGTAAAAACTAAGGAAATATGAATTATATGTGGACTTCAGTTAACAATAATGTATCAATATTAATTCATTAATTTAAAAAATGCATCATAATAAGGTAAAATATTAATAATAAGGGAAACTGAGTACCTTCAGCAGTTTTCTGTAAATATAAACTATTGTAAACAATAAAGTCTCTTAAGAACAAAAAAAATGCATGATGTGTTTTGTCTTACTTGAGAAGGTTAAAAACTTTGCATGAGTCCCCAGTTATGGCCTCCTGGAAGAGTGACACATTAAGCCCTCATAACAATGTTTGTAATAGGGAAACACATATACTCACACAAATACACACAAACACACACTCACAGCAAATACAAGAGGTAGTGACAAAAGAAAGCAAAATAAAAATGAAAGAACATCCAATCTTTTTAATCTACCTCTCCACCCAAGGAACCCACACAGTTCATTTTCCATAACTCCTGTCATTTAAAAAAAAATCATTTTATGAGTCAAGTTTCCTGTTTTCATTTGAGTGTATTTCAATACAGCCTAATGTATACAGACCATTCCTGTTCCAGCTCCCAGAAAGACTTATTACTTCATTTCTCTAGAATACCTAATATTAGAAACTCATTTACTTTATGGGAGTTGTTTAATACTTGGATAAGAAAAATAAAACATGTCTTGCCTCAGTCCAGTAAATAAGTGACAATCTGAAAATTTAATATAAAAATGATTAATTTTCATGGATAGTGATGTAGTCCAGTAAAACCTTGTAAATTTGCTCTATTAAATAGGTAAAATAAATAAAAATTTAAGGAAATATTTTATTTATAGACATTTTTTAGTATAGAGTAAGGGAGTGATGCTGTTCTAAAGCTGGAAGGAATTTTTGACATAGGTTTTTATATTTTAACAAACCAATGCCATACTTATCTATTTAGAGGAACCCATTTTAATGGATCCATTCATTTTATTCATGTAGCTAAACTGGTTATCCTATTGGCCTTCACTATGAAAAGAACTAAATGTTGTTTTTTCCTTTTAACATTGTCAATTTACTGTTTTAAAAATTAGTTAACTAAGAGCTAACTTTAGTTTAACAAGAATAAATAACAAAAACTCCAAATAAGTAGAGAATGAAATTATGAAGTTTCATACATTTATATTGTGTGTAGGAGCACTTCAATTCATCCAGTTCACTGACACCTAATTTCATAGTATATTTATTCATTTATTTATTGATTAATTTATTCAAAAAAATGTGTCAATTAAAAAACAAAAGCAAAAAACAAAACATGTTTTACACATCTACATAAAACATTCCATCAAAGAGAAAAATGACATTATAAACTAGAGAAATTAAAAACAAAACATTATGTGAGATGTATCATGTATAATATTTCTAGGCAGAAAGAAGTGATAAAGATTTTATTGTTGATTTTATTTACTTGTTTAGTTACTTATTGTATTCCTGTTTTATTCACTTCTAGGACAGAAAAAGAATTATGGAAGCACAATGGCAGCCCTTTTAATTTACCAAGTGTACTTTGTCCATTAGAAAAATGCTGTCTTGTTTACAGCATGCATAATCTGATTCATTTTTCTAACCACAGAAAAGCAGATTTCTCAATACCCAGCACATGTCTTTTATTTACTGAGTGAAGTAAGTGGGTGTGGCATAATAAATATATATATATATATATATATATTTGGCCTTTGTCCCAAAGTAAGGTTCCTAAATAGCTTGGAATTTCCTGAGTGATAGAAAAGATAGAAGCATATTTGTTTTTCTCCTGAGGCAACTCTTTATGTGTTCCTAGATAGTTTCAGGATGAAGGCTGTTTGTCAGAAAGACCAAATTTTAACTAGAAGCCTGGGACTTTCAGCCCCACTCCCTCAGCCTCTGGGAGAGGAGAGTTTCTGGAAGGGTGGCACACACAGAGAGGGCATGGAAGCTCCACCCATCTTCCCCCACACCTTACCCTATGCACCTATTCCATTTGGTTGTTCCTGAGTTGTATCATTTATAATAAACTAGCAAAAGTAACTAAAGTGCTTTCTTGATTTCTGGGAGCCTGTCCTAGCAAAGTATCAAACTCCAGGAGGGAGTCCTAAGAACCCCTGATTTACAGCATGCCAGTCAAAAGTATGGGTGGCCTGAAATTTACAACTGTCTTCTGAAATGTGGGTAGTCCCGTGGGACTGAACCCTTTAACTTATGGGATCTTAACCTAACTCCAGGTAGATAGTGTCAGAATTGAATTGAATTGATGGACACCCAGTAGGTGTCAAGGAATTTGAGAAGTGGTGTTGCAAAAGACACCATAAAATTAGTGTCAGGAGGGGAAAAAACCTCTCTGTTGGTCTCCTAAGAACTCAGAACAATTGATCAATTAATACGTTAATAAAAGTTACTTGATAGTTTCTACATCGAAAGATTTGTAGATTTCATGGAAGTTATAAGTTAGTTTAGATAAAGCCCCTTAAGGAACGTCTAGACAATTTGTGTCCTTGAAAGTATATTTAACAAGAGGGATAATTTGTATGAATTGCTACATTAATGGCAGAGATGATAAACATCATAGAAATTCCAGGCAGATACAGGTCAAAATCATGAAGAGATGACAATTAGAAAAATGCTTCCTGGGTTACAGGTCTAGGGTATGTCTTTGGCTCTCAAAGAAGTGGTAGGTGCTGTCAGGTATTAAGCTTCTAATTCAACTACTTTGGACTATGGTGGGAAGCATGTGTGGATGGAGCTAATGCTCAGAAATGGAAAATTCTTACATGTGGGTGTATGATATGCTCTTGAAGAGTCTGGTATATATTTCGTCTTCCTGTTATAAATGGAGCCTGCGTCCTTAATTCTCATGTAGAAGGCTGCCAGCCTAATACCTGTGTCACAGCTGGCTTAAGAAATAAACTCTTAATGGTGTTAAGCCACTGAGGGATGTGATGTTGTGATTTATAATAAGAAACATATATTTGGTCTTCATCCTTATTCTTGGCAAAGAGCTCCTAAAACCCTTGTAATTTCCTCTGATAAGAGTTTTTGTATGATGTTAATGAAGTGACTTTTGGAAGAGCTCAAGGATGGGGACTTGATGCCAGTGTAGCCAACCATGTTATTGAAGGGTTGAAACTTTCAATCTGACTCCCTGACCTCTAGGAAAGAGAACAGGGCTGGAAATTGAGTTAAATCACCAATGCCAATGATTTAATCATACCTACATAATGAACCTTCCATAAAATCCCAAAAGGACATTCTCTGGAGTTTCCAGGATGGCAAACCTGTGGAGGTGCTGGGAAAGTGGTGCACCCAGAGAGAGCATGGAAGTTCTATGCCCCTTACTCACACTTTTTCCCTATGCATCTCTCTCACCTGGACATTCATGAGTTACAACCTTTTATAATAAACTGGCAATCTAGTAAATAAATTATTTATCTGAGTTCTGTAAGCTGCTCTAGCAAATTAATTCAATGCAAGGAGGGGGTCATGGGAATCTCCAATGTACAGCTAGTTGATCAGAAGCACAGGAAGCAACCTGGACCTGCAATTGGCATCTGAAGTAAGGGCAGTTTTGTTCAGTTGAGCACTTAACCTGTGGGATCTGATGCTATTTCCAGGTAGATAGTGTCAAAATTGAGTTAATTGTTTGGTGGTGAGGAAAAACACACACATCGGAATTGGTGTCAGAACTGGAGTGGTTTTGTTTGTAATAGCAGTTAGTGTTACTAAACTAACTAATAAATAAACTGATAATAGAAGCTAGGTACTGTCATCATAAAAAAAAAAAAACTAAAATTTGGAGCATTAGTTTAGTGTTAGACACTAGGCAACAAGAAAACACACAATAATCTGATAGCAGAATATTTGGTAAAACTGCCATATGCAATAACTTGGAAGGAAGATCTTGCCCACTGAGCTGTGGCTCTAGGGAAAGTGGTTGCAAAAATTCAGTGGCATCGTGAGTTGGCTTCTAATCATGGCCTTTAGCAAAGTATTACAAGAAAGAGGTGAGTTCAGGAGAGAATTGGCTGGTTTTCAAACAGAGGTTGAAGAAGTAGCAAATCCAAAGAAAAGGGCTTTAGAGGGCTGGAAATATAAAGTGCATCTGGATCCTAAAAGGAAGAGATGTGAGTATAATTATTGGTAAATGAGAAAGTCTAGAAGAAACACACCTAGATTCTGCAAATATTTCAGATAAGTTTACTGTCAAGGAATTCAACCCTGGACTAAAATACAGTTTAAATGATCAAGTCATTAAACAACTTTGGGTACTAAGTTGCATTATCAAATACATTTCCAGTTATAAAATGAAGAAATCATGGGGATGTAATGTACAGCACAGTGACTATAGTTAATAATTCTCTATTGCATATTTGAAAGTAGCTATGAGAATTTCTCATCACAAAAAAAAAAAAAAAGATTTGTAACTATTTATGGGGGCAGATCTTAAATGGACTTACTATGCAACATTTTGCAATATATACAAATATCCAATGACTACTTGGATACCTGAAACTAATATAATGTTATGTCAATTATTCCTCAATTTTTTAAAAAGAATTCAGGAAAGACGAAAGACTACTAGAATATGCTTCTTTGTGCTACGCTACTTCAAGTGACGTTTTGATTCTGTTAATCTCTACCAGTCTTTCTCAGTAGAGAGTCTAAGTCAAAGTCTGCTTAGCATCTTTGGGTTGAGCACAAGTCAAGAATGAATTTGCTGGAGTGTTATGTTTACAATAAAAAAGGAAAGCTGCAAAAACTGTGTAACCCCTAAGGAAAGCAAATCCAAAACACCCCTTATTACTGTGGCCAGGAAGGAAAATGAACTAGCAAAAGCTTCTCAGGGATGTAAGCCAGGAAACTTGACAAACAATGGACAAGAGAGGTCTCCAAGAAAGGAGGCTTAATTAAGGCACTTCCCCAGCTTCCCAGAGAAAGGGTCCTGCACAGATTGTATCAGCAGGATTGCATACATGCTAGGGACAGAGTATCTTCTATTCTTACTTTTTCTTAGCAGAGGTAGAACAGAGGGAAAGTCAGTATAAAACTAAAGACAGCCCAATCTCCAAATTGGTACATAAAATGCTTCCTGCCAAACATCTGCATTGGACTCTGGATCAGTTACAAATATTTCTTATTGGTTTAACTATTAACATTTGGTGGTTAGTTTGTTATAACAGTAAGTATCACCCTAAACAATAAAAAGAGATAAAATTAATAGTCAAACAGAAAATAAAAATTTGTAGACAACAATATTGAATAGGACAGTTTCATGAGAGTGTGGATTAACTGGTCTTATTGGAGAAAGTATTAAGATATTGACCTCTTTAGTTTAAATGCAAATGTGATTAAGAAATCAGGATATATTATTACTCATACATATCTTAGGCTGAATTAGTGTTATCAGCTGAGCTTTTGCCACCAAGAGCTCTCTGAAGTGAATTTTACAAAAATGGCTTAAATTATCCTCTTCTCTGTGTCCATGAAGCCATGTGATATGATTCTGTAACTCTTTCCATCAAGAAGTAGAGTTTACTTCTCCACTCTTTGAATCTGGACTAGTTTTGTTGTTTACTTAGATGTACAGAATTAACAAAAGTAAAGTAGTGACAATTCTTTTTTTTAAATGAAAATAGATTTTAAAATAATGTTTTAAGTTATAAAATTTTTTTAAATAAATTTATTTACTTTATTTATTTTTGGCTGTGTTGGCTGTTAGTTGCTGTGCACGGGCTTTTTCTCGTTGCAGTGAACGGGGTCTACTCTTTGTTGCAGTGAACGGGGGCTACTCTTTGTTGCAGTGTGCAGGCTTCTCATTGCGGTGGCATCTCTTACTGCACAGCACAGGCTCTAGGTGCACGGGCTTCAGTAGTTGTGGCTTGCTGGCTCTAGAGCACAGGCTAAGTAGTTGTGGTGCAAAGGCTTAGTTGCTCCGTGGCATGTGGGATCTTCCTGGACCAGGGCACGAATCCATGTCCCCTGCATTGGCAGGCAGATTCTTAACCACTGCACTACAAGGGAAGCCCAAAGAGTTATACAATTTTTAAAGGTTACTTTCCATTTATAGTTATTACAAAATTTTGGCTATATTCCCTGTTTTGTACATTACATCCTTGAACTTATACCCAATAGTTTGCAGCTCCCACTCCCCTACCCCTATATTTCCCCCTCCTGAGTAAACACTAGTTTGTTCTCTATATCTGTGAGTCTGCTTCTTTTTTGTTATATTATTAGTTTAGTATTTCTTAGATTCCACATATAAGTGATATTACACACTCTTTGTCTTTGTATGACTTATTTCACTTAGCATAGTGCACTCCAAGTCCATCCATGTTGCTGCAAATGGCAAAATTTTGTTCTTTTTTATGGCTGAGTAGTATTCCATTGCATATATATACCACATCATATTTATTCATTTACCTGGTGATGGACACTTAGGTTGTTTCCATATCTTGACAATTATAAATAATGCTGCTATGAACATTGGGGTGCATGTATCTTTTCAAATTAGTTTTTGGGATATATACCCAGGAGTGGAACTGTTTGGTCATATTGTAGTTCTATTTTTCATTATTTGAGAAACCTCCATACTGCTTTCCAGAGTGGCTGCACCAATTTACATTCCAACCAACAGTGTACAAGCGTTCTTTTTTCTCCACATTCTCACCAACATTTATTATTTGTGTTCTTTTTAAAGACAGTCATTCTGACAGGTGTGAGGTGATATCTCATTGTGGTTTCAATTTGCACTTCCATGATAATTAGGGATGTTGAGCATCTTTTCCTATGTCTGTTGGCCACCTGCATTTCCTCTTTGGAAAAATGACAATTCTAAGCTGAGGCCTCAATAGTTCTGACATGCTCCTGCTTTGGATCTTAGAATCCTGCAACATTTATCCAGTGGGACTTCAGAAATGCTCTGGACTAGAGATTTTTTCTATATGGAATGGAGATGTATATTTTGTTTAACTGTCTCCATCTCACAGTTCTATATTGGGTGTAGTGGGGAAAGGTGAATAGAAATTTTTTTCTTTTTTGTTCATAAGTCTCCAAATCAACACAAGTTACACAATAAGAACTGCCTCTGGACCTAATGAAGATCATAAGGTCATTAACTTCAAGTGTGATGCCATGATGAAATGAAAATTTGGGGAGACTTGGGAGGAGGGGATATGTGTATTTTTAATGTATGAGAGATAGGAACAATTATGACCAGACAACACAAAGTTGCAGAGCGACTTTAAAAATGACTGTCCTAATTTCCCCACTTTACCTATGTCCCTTTGCAATGGAACTCTGCAGCCTTTCCCATCAAAAGGTGGCATCTCTTTCCTTACTTCTTGAATCTAGACTGGTCCTGTGATTTTGTCTGACCAACAGAATGCAGGCGAGGTAAAAGTAAGCCATTTTGAACCATAGGCCTCAAAAGTCTGTGTGTATTTCTGCTTTCCTTCTGGTAACCTGCTGCCCTGATGTGGATAAGCTGAGGGTAGACTTCTGGATCATAAAAACAGGGGCCCAAGTCACCCCACTGCTCCAATTGACAGCCAACTACCAGATGAAATGCACGAGTGAGGTCATCTAGACCAGTCAGCCCCCACCAACCCACCAGCTAATCACATATATAAGAGTTTACTTCAGCTCACTCAAGCCTAACCAGATCCAGCCAACTTTCTATAGACTTTTGAGAAATAATAAATGTTTGTTTTTTAAGCCAATACAGTTTAATGTGTTTTTTTACACAGCGGTACATAACCAATACAACTCCCAAGAAAATGAAATATTGATGGAAAACTTTGAATATGACTACCAAGCTTGAGAAAGAGGAAAAAAATTTGGAGAACAAGGCAATGACATGAAGAGCAGGAACTGTTCGTGCACTTAATTTGAGGGTATTGAGAAGTTAAATGACAATAAAAGAGCGTCCATCCCACAGTAAAAGGAAGACAGAAAAAGGAAGAAAGTATACTTGAAGGAAGGAAAATAAGAAAGTACCAAAGATCCTTTATGATACTTCTTTTTATGCTTTGCTAACATCAGGTTTGACTCATTGATGATTATTGGAGAATACAAGTGAAGGATAAGAGCTAAAATCTATACGAATGGAATCATGAGAAAATAGTCAACAGAAACCCACTGAAAACTATCTATATTCCCTGTAAAATGTTAGGCAGTTGAAGCACAAAAACAATATAAGTCAGGGTCTCTATTCACAAAGGAACTTTGAGTTTAATGAGAAAACGAGAGACATACATTAGGTCTTAACAAGACAGCATTATACTATGATGCAATGCATTGCTAGGTCTGAGCTACACAAGAGAGAATGCAAAGGGACAATAGAGTTGATTTGTCCAGCCACCACTAATATTTAGGTATTCTATTCAGTTTCTGTGCTGATAATACCTTGGCTGACACATGAAAGTCTCAAATGAGCAACACACTATGCCTGCTAAGGAGGACATGCTTCCAAAAATGGTTATTCTAAACTGTGCTTGTCAAAGGGAAGACTCTCAGATACATTCCAATATAATAGTAACAATGTTGGTAACTTTTCTCTGGGTAAGAATTGGAAATTAATGCAGTGAAGCACAACACTGAAAAATTATAAAACGACATAGATGAAGAGAATCAATTAAACTAGGGTTGGGAGTATTATACATAGAAGGAATGGGGTTGGAGTAAAATTAGACTTTTCAAAAGCAACACTGAAAACTAGAAGATACTAGTGGAAAGCCTTCAAAGACGATATGAAAATTATTTTAAGGTTTTGTTTTCTTTTTGGGGTACGTAGGCCTCTCACTGTTGTGGCCTCTCCCGTTGAGGAGCACAGGTTCTGGACACGCAAGCTCAGCGGCCATGGCTCACAGGCCCAGCCTCTCCGTGGCGTGTGGGATTTTCTCGGGCTGGGGCACGGACCCACGTCCCCTGCATCGGCAGTTGGACTCTCAACCACTGTGCCACCAGAGAAGCCCTTAAGGTATTTTTAATTCTAACTAATCAGAGGCATTTTGAAATGTATAAGGACTCAACAAATGTACATCTCTTGCACTCTTTTAGGAAACATCTTAAGGATAAACATCAACAAAAAGAGGGTAAGACTAAGAAAGAAGGTGTGAGATGCAGGAAACAGGAATTACAAAATGATTGAACAGCAAACAGAAGTTCCAGAATAACAATTAAGTCAGAGGCCTAAAAATAAATAATTCCTGAATGTAGCAGTCCCAAGGGTAGAAAGATAGTCCCAAGGGTAGAAAGTTGACAAATGATAGGTAGATGATAGATAGATAGATAGAC
This sequence comes from Phocoena sinus, assembly GCF_008692025.1. NCBI lineage: Eukaryota > Metazoa > Chordata > Mammalia > Artiodactyla > Phocoenidae > Phocoena > Phocoena sinus. Next base: position 35,513,201 of record NC_045776.1, on the reverse strand, counting down.
AGATAGATAGATAGATAGAGATGATAGATGCATACATACTTACATACATACAGAAAAGGAAGAAGGAAGAAAGGAAGGGGGGAGGGAGGAATGAATTGGTGGATTATGAAAAATATTTGTTTATAGGTGTGTGACAGTTTTAAGGAAATTATGAATTGATAAGTAGAAAATTATAAAATGGAAAAACTCAGTTCATATCATAACTCCAGGGACTTATCTGGCGGTCCAGCGCTTAAGACTCCAAACTTCCACTGCAGAGAGCATGGGTTCGATCCCTGGTCAGGGAAATAAGATCCCCACATGTTGCTCCATGCAGCCAAAAAACAAAAAAAAACAAAGTCATAACTCCAATAACAACAAAAATTGTTCTAAAAAAAAATCATAATAAAATATTTGGCTGGTCAACAAACAACTTTTGTACAATTATAATAATTAAACCCTATCTATTGTTGTAACAATTTTTAAAAATTTAGTTTACTTTTGAAAAATGTATTTAGGGTAGGAACAAAATAAATATCTCTATTGGGGCTGGGCATTGAGAAACAGAAGTATGGTGGTGGGAACAGAAGACTGGCACAATTAAAGGAAGGCACCCACTGATAATAGAATCATCTTATAATAAGGTCTGCGTGTTGACTCAATATCTCTGATTCTATGAATCTCTGGGTCTCATGTGTAAAAATAGTTTACCTAGCTCTTTTGACAACCAAGTGAGGATCATATGAAAAAATTCCTTGGATTCTGTAAAATTAAATGCATTAAAGACATTGTTACTTTTGCTATCTTGAATTTTTCATGCTATGCAAAATTCTTTGCTCTTAATGTTATTACCTCTCTATGAACTTCTTTTATACTGTATTATGAAAATGTCTCTAACCTATCTATTTATCCTCCATTTATATTTATATCAAATTCTGTAAATAATGCTCATTTATTTTTACTTTGTTCTATTTTACATTACACAATTATACTTTTGTAGATATATTGTACAACATCAATGTGGGCAGAAAAGTATGCTAAATATCTATATGTAAGTTTAACTAATAATTACAGAAACAGTACCTAGGAACTGAAACACAAATGAAGAAATGGAACATTTGCTGACACACCAGAAATTCCCCACGCTGTTTGTATCTTTTAAATAAAAATCTTCTCCCTCCTTCCTGGAGAAAAGCACTCTGCTGGCTTTTGCGGTAATTATCTCTTTGATTCTCTTTGTGGTTTTGCCAACTCTACGTGCATCCTTACACAATAGAGTTAAGTTTTATTTGCTTCTAAAATTTATAAAAATAGAAACATACTGTATGTATTTCTCTTTTTTCTTTCACTTAAGAATATACCTGGTTTCAGCAACTATGACGCTGGGGAGATCCCCACCAGATTAATGATGTCAGGTCTCATTGTCCTCGTAGTCCTTTGATCTTCTCAGTGAAATGGTTTGATACCAAGAAAAAGAAAAACATATCTCTATGTATTTGTTAACTGAAATGCTATAGAGCAAGGAAAATTAATAAACTATATAGGTATGCATAATTTTAAGTGACTGAAAAAAATAGGGAGGTATATAGATTAAAATGCAAAATATTCCTTTTACTGTACCCTGTACACCTGTGCTCTTCTTGTTTGTGATAGAATTTGGTGTGTCTCCTGATAGTCTTTTGTCTATTCATTTGCATATATGCACAAATATGCACATATATTTCTTTTTAAAATAAGATGGCTCTTACTCCATATATTATTCTGTGACTTCTTTTTTTGCTTAAAAAAGTATCTTAAAGATCTTTCCCATTGAGGATGAATAAGACTTTCTTACACTTATCAATAGTTGCTCTATGGTGACTCAGAGTAGAACTGTACTATAATTATTGATTCTTTATTGATAAACATGTACATTGTTTCCATTTCATACCTGTGACAAATATACTACAACGAGCATGCTTGCAGAAATATATTTGGGCAAGTGTATAAGTATTTTTGTAGACCAAATTATTAGAAATAGAATTAGTAGACCCAAAACTTACAAATATTTAAGATTTGTTATTTAATCCCCAAAGCTAATACCAAAGAGCCATTAAAAATCTTTATCAATGTTCTTTCCCAAAATAGTGAGTCTAGTCACTCAGTTTTTTGGTGTTGTGAAGCATCATATACTTCTTTTCAATGCAATTGTTTGCACCAGAACAAGCAGAAGAATCAGAAATATGTGACTTGCTGTATCACTGCTCTGCTTCTATCAGACACCAACAAAAGTCATTCATGTTGCTTTATAGTCACTAGTCATATGTGTTATATTTATAAACAAATCATGTTTCAAGGCTAGTTAGAAATAAGAATTCCATTTAAGAATTAGCTTGTGGGGCTCCCCTGGTGGTGCAGTGGTTGAGAGTTCGCCTGCCGATGCAGGGGACACGGGTTCGTGCCCCGGTCCGGGAAGATCCCACATGACGCGGAGAGGCTGGGCCCGTGAGCCATGGCCACTGAGCCTGAGTGTCCGGAGCCTGTGTTCCGCAATGGGAGAGGCCATGACAGTGAGAGGTCTGCGTACCACAAAAAAAAAGAAAAAAAAAATTAGCTTGTGATACATATTTGCTGAAAAATACAAAAACAAAAACAAATGAATAGATGAGCTCCAAACTCTACCAGGTATGTGGAATTACAAAGAGCTAGTTCTCTGTGTTATCATGTATAAAATGAAGAGTTCTGACAAGAATTGGTTTCAAAAGTCTTTTCCAACTGATGGATTCTTTGCTGAGGAGTTAAGACGTGTAATGATTAATTTTATATGTCAACTTGTGTAGGCCAAGGTACCCAAATATTTGGTCAAACATTAGTTTGTTTTTTTCCATGAGGGTATTTTTTATATTAACTCTTTTCTGAATCTACAGCCTACCTGCCTACCCTGTAGATTTTGGACTCCCTGGCCTCTACAGTCATATGAGCTAACTTCTTAAAAGAAATATCTCTCTCTCTCTGCCTCTCCCTCTAGCTGTCTTTCCTTGTACACTCTCTCTCACACACACAAGCACACACATTCTATTTGTTCTATTTCTCCAGAGATCTCTAATACAGTATGTAAAGTAAAAAGAACAAAATACTAGGCCAGTATGTGAGCAGATCAGGAATGACCTATCAGGTTTGGGCTGAGTAGCCAGAGAAACAAGCCCTAGAAATATGGAGTATATATTTGAATTGTTATGGATGTAGATCTCATATTCATTTTGATTTTGACATTAGCCTGGGATATACCAATCAGATTTTTCTGTATCACGTGGCCATGTATGAGGGTTTTCATCAGGCAAGCTAATTAATATTATTTTCATAAAAGTCAAGATTACATTACAGTCTTTGTGACACAAAATTTTTTATTTTGTGACATGAAAAATAATTTTCCTAGAATTTTTTCCAAAATGCTTATGACCCCAATTACATAAACTGTAGAAGTTTGTTTCTTCTCACTTTTCTCATGTTTTCCAGCACAGGGCTGGCTGCACACATAGTAGGAGCTTAACAAATACACATATTAACTATTCCTTGAGGAATTATGGAGAGAATGCACAGGGTTATGGGACTAACCTCCAAGTCTTCTTATGCCAAAGGGGCTGTGTTTCACTCAGAGGGGTGTCTCTGGTCCCAGCATGTTGGTAGGACCAGAATTAAATAATCATGACCCCTCAGCAACCCACATGGTTATGGACAGTTCAAAAGTAATGCAATCAAAGATGAAAACACACTCCATCTTCACAAAAAAGGAACTTGGTGCCTTTCTCCCAGTAGAAGCACACTCCTTTACATGGCAAATTGAAATATAAGGCTAATGAAATTTTCTCTATGGGTTGGGCTTCATTTATAAGACATGAGAAATAGCAATTAGATAAATTCCTGAAGCAGATGAATGTGGGTACCTATACATACCTTCATTGAGGTAAAAATCACAACAACCCGCTGCAACACAAATCAAAGGAAGCAATAAGTAGAGGTACCATACATAGTCGTGTTGAAGACAAGTATTTTAATCTAACAATTAGTTTCACCATGAATCAAATACTTTTTAGTAGCTTGAAATAAAATAGTATTTAGTTTAATTCTGATAAGGATGAAGCTTTGCTTCATTTGACCAAGGGTGTTTAAAATTTGAACAATAATGTGTAATATGGAAAGTCTTTAACGGCAACCTTTTCCTTTCTAACTAGTGCATAATATTGGTTTTGCAATCACTTAGTAATTATATGAAGAGGACATATTTATTACGAATTATTGATTTTATAATTACTGCTGCTGGCATTCACGTTATTACACAATGAAAATCTTTTAATATACAATGCTCTTCACCCTCAGCTGGCGAACAGATAGTGCAATGCAATTTAGAGAGTAGCCAAGAGTAGATTTTTATCGTTTTTTTTTTTTTTTTTTTTTTTTTTTGCCAACCAGCTAAATGGTTTGCTTTCTGAAAAATATTGCTAATGGTGCTTAAGCAGAGAGGAATGTCCAATTTCAAGGTCATTCCTGGCAGTTGATTACAGTCATCTAATGAGCACAACGTTCCTATTTAATTTAAAATTTAAGTTATTTTTGCTGCACTCATTGCTGTGAATTAAAAGTTATGACTGTAAATTTGCTGCCAGCTAAACAGACATCAAAGGCCACAATCATACACTGGATCATGACACGTGAAGATATATCTCTTATGAAATTGATTTTTCACCATGTGCAAGGCAGCTTTGCATTACTCTCTTCATGGAGTTTAGCACAGGAAATGTCTAGGCAGGTCGACTGTAATTGTCAGAGTAGTTTATATTCTGGGCCAAGAACTCCTTTTATTATTTTTTTCCCCTTCATGAAGATGTGCAAAAAAGGTTGTCTAAGCATATATTTTGATTTTACTAGCCAACAGATTGTGAACAGCTGATTTAAAGTCACTGTCACCCCCAAACGGGAAAAGATTAGGTTTCTGAAGATCAGAAATATTAAAAAGTCTGCCCAAACAATATTTGCTGCTCACCAGAATTCAAAATTGCTGATTTTCACCCTAGAAACAGCCTATAGAGTTTTGTAAAGGCTGTAAATCTATTATGCCAGTTTAATCCATCAGATTTTCACTATCCTGTGGATAAGAGCATCAAATAGAATTACATGGGCTTGATTAGTGATTTTCTTTTCTGGATATTGTGTCGCTATTACAGAGGGACATATATATATATATATATATATATATATATATATATATATTTTTTTTTTTTTTTACAAAGAATGTAAGCTGTGTCTAAATAAAATACCTGAAAAGTTAAATCATATTTTAAATGTATGCAGGTGGAATGCTATTTCTGGGCTCCTATGTGGGATTGCTTTATAGTCCTGGGCACTGTGCATTTCACTGGTGTGATTGGAAATTCATCATTAAAACAAACCATTGGAGACTTGCTGACCCCAAACCCCTTTCTTTCATCTGCAAAGGAAGCTAGTTATCATATTTCATGTGGAAGTTAAATTCCAAACTCACCAGTCTGACTTTTAAAGCCTTTTAAAAATCTCACCCTAACTTTACGTTTCCAATTTCTCTCTCACTATACTCCTCCTCTTCACAATATAGTCAGGCTTAGCTGTTCACTTCCCATGATTAGGATGTGCTCATTTCCATCCCCTTGCAACATTGCCATCACCTTAAATGTTCTCTCCCTTTCTCTTGCATATTCATTTGCTGTCGATCCTTCACATACCAGTTTGAGACCTAAGTTCCTCATGAATTTCTCTTCCTCTCCTTTTAGTCTATAGCACTCACTTAAAGACTTAGTTATATTCTACTTTTCTCACTGCCTGCTTCCTGTGTTAATTTGCAGTGGTTTACTCCAATAGAGGAGATTTTTCTTGAGGATGAGGAAGCTACTGCTTCTCTGTGAACACACAACTTGGGCCACAGCAGTGTTCACTAAACGTTTTGTAAATTAAATGTAATGGAATTGAATTCTGAGAAATAGGATTCTAGCAGTGACTAACAGGGACAAAGAACAATTGGTGAGGGTTCCAGACAGAGAGTAGCAGGTATGAAAGTCCTAAGGTGGGGACAAGTCTTTGTGGTGCTCAATAAAAATATTAAAATCTAATGGGCTGCAGGAGGGGGAAAAAGAGATGATGGTTTGAAATAAGGTAAGCAGGGCTGGATGAAAAAAAGTCTTGTGATGACCATAAGGAGTATGGATTTTGTTTGAAGTGTAATCGGAAGCCAGTCAGGGTTTTAAAGAAAGAAATTATGTGATCGCATCTACCAATTGAACGTGTATAAGGATATATAATTTGGTTGGTATTTTGGAGAGTGCAGTGATAGAGCAGCCAGTGGATTTTACCATCCCCTTCTGCTTTAGGATTCATACACAAAATCAGAGTAGGGAAGGAATTTCACTAACATATATTCACCTCATGGAAACATTTCAAGGAATAGGGTTGTGTGTATTTATATATATATGTATATGTATTGATATATACATGATATATAATTATATATTTCAGGAAGATATTCACACACTTACAGAAATTGCCAAGGTAAAACACATCACCAGTTGGAATCTTGTAAGTATTTCTAATGAAGTTGTTTTTCTTGGATTTATGACAATGTGAAACATGGATTGCTTCCTTTCATTTACACAGTTTCTAGAGCAGCTATTACCATTGTATTTTCCAAAATAGATTTTTCTTTTCCCATCTTGTAAAAATGTGATTTTTATTTATGTACCTTTCATTTGTCTCAAAATGTTCAGCTTAGTGACAGTCAATCAAACTAATGAATTATGAAATGAATTATGAACTGAAACTAATAGTAACTTAACTTTCCCAAACTGCCGGGACAGGAGGTAACATATAATTGATTCCTGGCATTCCATGATAGTGGAGTTTTCCACACATAATTTGCCACAACGTCAACAGCCTCAGGTTTGAGAGCCAGGTCATCCTCTAAGACTTCACATCAATTGGTCACAAAATTGGGTTGTTCAGCAAGTTGGGGTGCTGAACATTTAACACTCTGGTCCAACATCTCTTCTTGGGAAGCAGGGGTCTTGATAAGCATTACTCTAGAAACACAGAATTACTGTTTACCTCAAATTGGCACCTATGATCATTTTTGAAATCTGATGACATTTTGATCAATCCACTTCCAAAATAGATATCACTGAAACTCCTTTCTGTGCACAGAGATATGTGAGACATCATCTAATCAATTTATCTTCCCCAGATAATCCTGCAATTGAACCAGCCCGTTCAGTAGGTGTCTATACTTTTTTAAAAGCTTTTTCTCAAAAAACACATCTACACCTCTCTTTGAAAATACATCCCACAATCTTAACTACTTCTATCAGAGTGCCATGATGATGTAGTGAAAAAAATAATAGTAAGATGGGAATCAGTCATTTTCCATTTTTACCATGTTTTGCCAAGTTGACTAGACTGTGTTACCTTGGATAAGTTACTTCACCTCCCTAGGGCACAGTTTATTCATCAGCAGGATAAGGAGATTGGATTAATTGATCTTCAAGGTATGCAGTCTACCTCCAAATATTGTTCTTTTTGCCTTGATTGTTTGTTTGCTCTTACTTGTTTGTTTGCTTCCATCTATCACATATTAAAAGGCTGAGAAAAGAGTCTTCCTAGTCCTATTTATTATAATTCACATATATGAAGAGTACAATAGATGTGCCACTCTATATTTTATTTTCCTGTAAGGCAAAATGCTGTGTTTACTTTCATTAGGCTTCACAATTTCAGCAAATATTTTATCATGAAAGTAGGAATGCCAGGCCGGGCAGGCAATTATGCAGAATAGTCCTTCCTTCCTGCTATTACAATGAATACTTCCACCTCTTGCCAATCTAGAGAGCTTCCAAAGGCATCATGAGAACAGGTGATTCTAGTCAGTGCTTCACTTTTTATTGCTTTTCACTTTTTATTTCTGTTTATGTGTTTTTAAAGTATCCCCATGCTCTTTAGCTCTCAGACTAAGTCCTAGTTTGCCAATCCAAAGAGACTACTTGCAATGTTAAAGGAGATCAATACTATTTTGGATAAATTCTCACTATCCTTCTCAAAATGCAGGGGTTAATGCAAGATTAAATGTAGTAGCATAACTTTTGATTTTCTGTGTGACATGATTTTGTAAAATAGCAGATCATTCAGAAATCATTAATATTTGGCCTTGAGGTATATTAGAGGATGCATCTTTGATCTCCCTTTCTAATTATGTTTTGCTTTGGTTTAATCTTAAAGAATTAATTTGCATTCCCAAAGCACATACCAAGTAACAACAGAGAAAGGGACTTAGAAAAAAAACAAGGGAGAGAGAACTAGGATAAGCTTCTCAAATGCCATGGAAAAGTCATAAAGTAAATATGTAAGTAAATAATCCAAGATTTCATTAAATTTACCCTTTGTTCTGCACGCCAGCTTCTCTATCTTAAAGTTATTTCCATTTGTCTCCTCCTCGAAACCAAAGTCATTGAAGATCAACAAATAAATATGAATTTGTGACGACCTTCTATAAATACAGAATTGTAGAGAATGTGTGTTGAGAAACAAGTCTCTTGCCATTCAGAAGTTTCCAGTCAAAGCTGACCCATGAACCTAAAACATATGTAGTGCAGAAAATAAGAAATGGCAAAGCACAAAATATCATATAATTATTAATTGTTCAATTGTTGTGGCACAGTGCATCCTCGCCATAAGAGATTAACAGGCGATCAATAAGAGCTGCTAAAGGAGAGACAGTGTCACACGGGTGTTTGAAATGGGGTTTTAAATCTGAGTAAGATTTAAATAAACAGGAAGAAAGACAAGAGAAGGACATTCCAGATTTCAGTGTTCAGGAAAAAAAAAAAAAAAACAATTTGGAAATACATTATACAATACAAATACCCATTATACTGATGCAGGAGCTGAGCAAGCAATTTATTTTACTCATAAATTTCAAATAAAGAAACTTGAATCAAGATGTTACCTAAAAAATTTGCAATGAAAGAGGGGTAAATTCCCCTTGGCAACACTGTATGTCAGTTGTTGAAATTCACTCTCTACTTCTAGTTAAGCACAGTTGCTGGATTAAAAAAAATTCTAACGTCTAACAATATTTGAAGCTTTGTGCTAAGATAGGGTTATCAAATCCCATGCTTCAGGGCATCAGGGTTTTGCTGAAGGGCACTAATGAGGATTTTTATCCAGTCTCATTGGCATGTAACATCAAGAAAAAGCTGTGTTCAAGATCAGGTTACTGATGTCCTGTGTGAGCATAGCCTTAGACAAAAAATAAATTTCTATGGACTTTGACATATTTCCACTTTCCCACACCTCAGCACTCAGAGAATCTCCCAACGCCTTTGCTTGCTTAAATTGTCATCATTGAGACCAACTGGAGAAGTGATGCCATTAATGAGAACCTCATTGCTTTTCAGAAAATGTGAGTGTAAATTATGCTTCTCATATATTTCACCAGGTAATGATGTAGAGCCTATGAGATATTTTGTTTTGTATCATGCCCAGGAGTCAGGACAAAGAGTGAGGTTGGAGAAGAGATGGGAGAGGACTGGAGAATCAAAATAAAATATCTCTATCTCTATAAAGATATATCTATTTTTAAACAACTTACAAACTATTTACAGAGACAAGGTAACTGCACAAGAAACACATACAAGTGAAAAGGTGCAATAAAGTTGGGACAATAAGGACAGTAAGATAAGTCTGAAGACAAAATGGTATAAAAGAAAATATAGATCAACACCAAAATTTGGAAAAGACACAGTGCCAAGGAAGGATGAAACTACTGCTTTGAATGGCATTACTTAGTTACAGGAAGGGGAGTGGAAGAAAGAAGGCCAGTCTATGCCAGGATGGGGACCAGAGAAGCATGTTTGGGTCTCCTTATTTTAGCATTTGTGAGTCCACAATTTTTCTATGAGTTAAATATTTTTATTCTTACTTTACAGGTGAGGAAGGTGAGGCTTAATGAGTTTAATCAATTTGTTCAAGACTACACAATTATGTAATTGGTAGAGCTAGATTAAAACTTGGGAAATGTAAAATAAATAGCTAATTGGAAGCAGCCGCATAGCACAGGGAGATCAGCTCGGTGCTTTGGTGCTTTGTGACCACCTAGAGGGGTGGGATAGGGAGGGTGGGAGGGAGAGGCAAGAGGGAAGAGATATGGGAATATATGTATATGTATAGCTGATTCATTTTATTATAAAGTAGAAACTAACACACCATTGTAAAACAATTATACTCCAATAAAGATGTTAAAAAAAAAGTGGCCACCACATTAACAAAACAAACAAACAAATAAAAAAAAACAAAAAAAAACAAAAAAACTTGGGTGTGTCTAACCCCAAAGTCTTTGCTTTTCTCCACTCATAAGCAAGGCATAAGTTGATTCTGCAAATGAGGAAACTATATCCTGAGATGATTTTCAAAGTAATCAGAGATTCAGATGATTCCAGTTAGACGTTCATGTCATGAAAATAGAAAAGACACAGAAACAGTGAAAGAGACAGAAAGAAGTAGAGAGACACAGAGAGAAATAAGACAGAATCAGAAGAGAATAAGACTCTAGTAAGCCAGGTAAAATGGTTTCCATTCTTTTGAATATTTTAATATATCTTAGACACTCATCATTTCACAAATCAATCAACAGATTATGTTAATCCTATTACAATTTCGTAAAAAAATCTCAACCAGAATAGGTCTTTATCATTTCTCATGTTGAGTATGGTGAGCTGTTGCATCTCTCAGATGAGTCTAATATGATTTGCTTAGATCAATGGTTCCCAATCACACGGGGAGTTTTAAAATATCCCAATGCCTACGTGACATTACTTGCCAATTAAATCAGAAAGTTTGAGTAGGAGTCAGGCATAATAGTTTTTAAAAATTCCCAGGTGATCCTAATGTGCAGCAACATTAGAAAACTAGTGGCTTACTTGAAAATTCACTTAATTTTCCTTTATCCTAAATCTATCTTAAAATTTTATGTTTTCCTTATACAGGTAGATGTCAGATAACTACGTTTAGAGCTTAGGGTTTAAGCTTTGTGTAAAACTTATTTCAAAAACCAGCTCTGCCATTTCTTTGAGCATGCTACTTAAAATTTCTAAATTTTTGTTTTCTCACCCATAAATAAATAACACCCATCTCCCAATGCCCTCCGGTATTAAATGAGATGATAGATGGATAGGATCTGACACAGTACTGTTCCTATGGTGCTCAGGTAATATTGTCTCCTGTTTTTCTTTACCCACTTTAATGAGGAAGTTGAGTCTGCTAACAAAAGCAACTTGCCCCAGGTTCCAGAGCTAGTTAAAAGCATAACAAACCTAGACATTTTCCAGCATCTCTCTTTAAAGTATTGTTTTCATTGTAAAATTTTAAAGATAGTTGGGGGAAAACAATAACAACAGCAAAAACCAATCTAGAGGATTTTTCCACCCTCCTGCCTGAAAGTCTCCAATGTGCCTCTGAATCAAGCTTATGATCTGCTTAATGTGTCCCTGCCTCATCATTTTATACATTCTTGTCTCTCCTTTTGCAACATCTTTTGCACCCAGCCTGACTTCTGTCTTGCAACTTCTACCCAACCTATTTCTTCCTCACTTTTTTTCTTCTTACTCAGGGTATTCCTTCTGCCTTAGTTTCCTCTTATCAGAATATGACTCATCCTTTAAGAACCAAATGAAAATTTATCAGGTCGACAAAATATTTCTTTTTTTCTAAATTTAAAAATAATTAATTTATTTATTTTTGGCTGCATTGGGTCTTCGTTGCTGCACGTGGGCTTTCTCTAGTTGCAGCGAGGGGGGCTACTCTTCATTGTGGTGTGTGGGCTTCTCATTGCGGTGGCTTCTCTTGTTGTGGAGCACGGGTTCTAGACACACAGGCTTCAGTAGTTGTGGCACGTGGGCGTAGAGTGCAGGCTCAGTAGTTGTGGCACATGGGCTTAGTTGCTCCATGGCATATGGGACCTACATGGACCAGAGATCAAACCCGTGTCCCCTGAATTGGCAGGTGGATTCTTAATCACTGCACCACCAGGGATGTCCTGACAAAATATTTCTTATTCCTTCTATTAACCTTGGCTGAATAATAATAATAATATCCTAAAGTTAAAAATTCTCTGTTTTAATCCAGATGTTCACTAGTTTCCTTCCCTGGGATGGGGTTGAGGGCAGGGAGAAAGATTAGAATGCAATGCATCCTGGGGCTATTTGGGGATTTCTCAAAGAAAAGAGAACACGTTTTACAGAGCACCAGTAAGTCAATAAGATTGGGGCAGACTGTTATGATTAAGGAAAACAAAACATCACATAAGATTTCATTTACAAGTATATCTATAGTTTATTTCTATATGTGAAATAACAACCATTTAAATAATTCAAGCCTGGTAAGTGCCCAACGCTGTATCAATTTTCTAGCTATTTTGGAGAAAATGGTTATTCCTTCCTTAATTATTCAGTTGATTATGTCAATTCTACAATTCACTTAGCCAGTGTAGACTCAGTCTCAAAGTTTTAATCCAGAGCCTGTCACTCACTTCCTCAACAACCTTGGGCAAGTCACTTAATTTCTCCATATCTCAATTTCTTTGTCTGTAAAATTGGGATAATAATCTTGACCTCACGAGAGGTTACATGAATTAACTGATTAATGATTATAAAGCAATTTGAAAATACAGAACACTATATAAATGCTAAGTATTGTTATTAAGCAAATCAATTCAGAAAATCAAGATAATGACATTTCTTTTCAATCTATTTCTTAAAGTGTCTAATGTCTTTGCATCTAAGCTCTGTGTTGTAAAAAAGCAGTTTAAATATTTATAACTTAAAATTTTCTAGTTTAACCAGTTCCTACCGCATACCACAGAGTAGAAGAGGAGAAAAAAAAATTCTTGAGCTGGAAACTTGAACTTCTCACTCGCTTTGACTTTTTGCTTATATCTAGTTTAATTTAGGTGGACAAAAAGGGTCTATCAATCAAGTATATCTATCTATCTAATCTATCAATTTACTAGAATCCTGGAATTTCAGAGTTAACGTGGACATTAAAGACTTTATATTCCAATACCCTTGTTTAATTGATATGAAGAAAATATTGAAGGAGAAATGATTTGTTCATGTTTGTATGGACAGTTTGTGCCAGAGATGATTTCTATTTTCAATCCTTAGCTGCCTAGTCTTCAGATGCAGAGCAGATAACAGAACATAGGAGAAACATGAGGATCTTACTTGGAGAGACTGATGAGATTGAAAGCCTTGCAAATTATGATTAATTAATGTGAACTTTAAAAAATAACATGAAATGATTTGGCCAATTCCTAGTTCATCAATTGTGGAGTTTGTTCACACAGCTTTGGAGATAAAAATTATTAGGATTGACCATTGTGCAATTTCCAACTTTGATCACGTTGCATTCACTTAATTTTGTCACTTTTCCTTAAAATCAGATGACCTCAGGAATTAGGTTTCAGATTATATATAGAAATACAGATTTTAAATAAAGATACAAAATGTAATATAGAGTACTGATTTTCAATTCAAATATTACAGTTCTATGTCCAGCTCACCTGAGTAGCCTTAGCCAGGTATCCTCTCACTGGGGCATGGTTCCCTAATCCATTAAATAAAATGTCAGGGTAGAAACCTGCTAGAGTCTCTCAGTGCCAAAGTTCTGAATACAGTGATGTCTGAAACCAAAGTTTAGAATTCCTCAGGTAGACAGTGGATTCTGAATAGGTCATAGACAATAAATCTGATTGTAAAACCAGTCACACTTAAACCAAATGCTCATTTGAGGTTTCCTATCTTCAGTGAATACATCTGCAGGATGTTAATGCTGAAAGGAATATTAGAGATCATTTAATCTGATTCCCTCATTTTATGTTGAGAAAACTGAAGTCTTGAAATATTAAATAAATAGTCCAAGGTAACAAAGTCTATCAGTGAGGAAGCCAAGCATAAAACTCAAAGTTTTGGGCTTCCCTGGTGGCGCAGTGGTTAAGAGTCCGCCTGCCGATGCAGGGGACACAGGTTTGTGCCCCGGTCCGGGAAGATCCCACATGCCGCAGAGCAGCTGGGCCTGTGAGCCATGGCCGCTGAGCCTGCGCGTCCGGAGCCTGTGCTCCGCAACGGGAGAGGCCACAACAGTGAGAAGCCCACCTACCCAAAAAAAAAAAAAAAAAAAAAAAAACTCAAAGTTTTTGGTAGATCCAAGTTGACTGTAGTTCTTCTAAATCATTAATTAAGATGACATTGGGGGTAAATGACAATTATGCACTGAGGTTAGAAATTTCATAAGCCAAAAGAATAGTTAAATCTTTAAATATTGCTTCTCCTGATTTTCTTCTTTTTAGTCTTCACATGGGCTTGTTCTGAAGACATAGCTTTTAAAATAAGGTAATTCTTTTCAAAATAACAACTCAAATGTCATAGTGTCTAAAATACCATCATCAATACGCACCTTTCTCTTTGATGACCTGTCAATAATATGTTTCATGAATTTTGTTGCTGGATGAGTTGGGGGAAATCTGTCTGCTTCTTATGAATGTTTGGATTGAGCGATGGATACCTTACAGCTATCTCTTGCTCAGCCTTGGCTTTTCATAGCAATCCTACAGGTTAGGAAGGGGTCCAGTGCCCTTTCCAGAGAAACACTGGTCAGCTGAAATAAATGTTGCTGATTTAACATCCTCTATTAAGCAGTTTAAAGTACATTTTACCATCAAGTGGAATCCTTGCATTGACACTTGAGCATTCCTGAACCAGTTCTCATAACAACCCAGTAGTTTTATGAATATCTGAGGACCTGCAGAATTCAACATGTAAAGCCTCACCACACCCACTGTCCTGAAGTATGGAGGGGGTACCTCAATAAGAACTCCCCTCTTCACAAAAGCTGGTGAACAGGAATGTGGAAATACCATGTAGATCTCGATTTGTGGATCTTCTTTGGCACCAGGTGATATTTATAGGCTTTGCTGGTTATAATGCTTGGTATTCAAGTGTGAAGCTGTCAGCATGGTTGAGAACACAATTTTACCATAAGATGATACAGAACAACAAGCTACCACAAATGGCTGAATCTTCAGAATCTTGCATTTATTTTCCAAAAATTGGATTAAGTAGAACAAGTATCTCACCATCATTTCTGAATTCAGAAGCCCATTGCTAGGAATGCTATTTTCATCACCACTGAGGTCTCTCTAAATATATATCAGCCCACTCACAATCCCTATTTTAGCCTCCCATGGGAACCTCAAACTTGAAATACCTCACACTTAGCACACCATATTTTCTCTTAAGTTGTTGTAGTCAATTAATTAATTTATTAAATGACTCATAACCATAGGTCTCTGTATATGAGTCACCATACAGAGGGATATGGGGTTCTAGGAAATACCTGGATAAACTCCCTGTTTTTGGATGTCTGAAATTTCATGTGAACATCATTTCTGTTAAAAATTAAACATCTCTGGAAAGGTAGCAAATCAAGTGATCTACCATTTACAACTTAGAATAAATGAGTTTATTTGAAAATATCTTAGCACAGTTTTTAATGATAGAGCCCAGGGAGAAATAGTAGACAGACGATATCCTAGAGGATATAAATGTGTGTATGTGTGTGTACTTATGTTTCGGGACATAGTGAAAAATCAAGAGAAGATTCCAACAGTGAAAATTTTCTATAATCCTTTCTCCCCTCAAAACCCTATTCCTCCTGTCTCGGAAGAGCAATCCACCAGATCAGTGGTCCTCAATCCTCTCTACATAAAAATAAAGTTACCCAAGCACAACCCCAGAAATTCTGATTCTGTTGGATTAGAATGGTGCCCTGTCATTGACAATTTTTATCTGACTCTCCAGATAATTCTACTGTACATGAAGGGTTGAGAACAACCACCCCAGACCCTATACATTCCTGCTTCCACCATCAGCTTCAGGCTTCCTCAGACCTTTGTGTCTAACCAACTTTTAATGTACTGATGTGAAAAGCATTCCTCTTGAGTTAGTTGCCCTCTCAACACAGTGAAATAAGGCATTGATCTCCACAGTGTACATCTTCTCTAAGTTTCACAGTTCACAGCATGTAATTAAACATGAATGCTTTCCACAAGTTTCCCAGCACCTCCATTTGAAAAGATGCACTTGAGCATCAAGCACCCAGGGTGCAGTGTTTCTTTGCACATTAACACCTGAGAGCAGGAAAACTAATTTAGTGGTTCACAGCCCTTTTGTGGTTAGGTCCTCTTGAGAATATACTGAGTGCCATCCCATACTCAAACATTCACAACCACTTTACCTTTCAGTGAAGTTACAGCCCCATAAAATTCATCTATGGACCGTTCTGGTTCCAAGAACCTTGTATTCAGAATGTATAAAAGGATTTTTTAAGGATTAATGTTTCTAATCAGATGAAACCCTATAGAATAGTATTTTAAAATAAGGGCTTTGAATTTGAGCATGGGCTTTAAAATCTAGGTTCTGTTAATCATCATTAGCATGACATTGGGCAAATTATATAATTTTTGTGAGTCTTAGTTTTCTCATCTTTTAATTAAGTATAGTAACAATCATCTCTAAAGGTTTTAATGCTGTTTATAAAAAATAATGTATCTAAATCACTGAGTACAGCATCTGGCCATAGCAAATACTCAGCAAATAGAAATCACCGTGATGGTAATAGATAGTAAAAATAATCTTTAAGAAAAACTAACAAGTTCCAGGTAGATATAGCTTTGAGAGAGTGCGGGGCTGCTGGTGATGTATTAGGGCAACCAAGATAATTTTCCCTTCATATAATCTTATATTTGTCTGTTTGCATCTACACAAATGGTGCATGAATATTAGGAAGCTGATCTGAAGAAAAAATACATAAAAACTAACTATAGTAAGTTAAGCAGAGAAATGGGGTAGTTAACTGAACAGTAAGAGCATGAAAAAGATTATTGAGGACTAAGAACAAAGGGTTGGAATCTGATACAGAAACCACATCTTTTGTCCTCTGCTGCTCCTGTCCGGCTGATCATGGCTTAGGACTATGTAGTCTTGTGTGAGCCCATTTAGTAGCGCTCTCTGGAGATGACTGTCTACAGCTGGCTGCTGGACAGTGTTATGCAGAGTGAAGAAAGACCCCTCCTCTGCTACTTGGCATCAGTGGAAGAAGACCAGAAGGACTGATTTTGGGGATTTAGAAATTTTATTACCAACTAAGATTGTCTTCTGACCCCTGACTGATCTTTGGACATGAGAGTAGAAAGTAACCACCCCTGGTCACCATGCCCTTCTGATGGAGGAGGACTGCTTCCTGCAGCTTAAGCACCAGAATAGGAAAACAGAATCCTGGGGGCTCACAAGATCCACAGTGGGAAGCACACAACAGCTTGCGTTTGTCACCTATACCTTGTTTTTCATAGACAAGTCATAACATTGGCTCCAACATGGAACACACACAACTCTAAGCTTGGTTTTGGCAGGCAAATGAGAATGAAAAAAAGGCATCCATCCTTTCCTTATGGAATGTAAACATCTCACTGCTGGGCAGAAATTTACATCAGATTTTCATATTTGCAAGGAAATGTATATAAGTTACTCCCCAGAAGTTTATCCATATGTATACTCAATATTTGGCAATTTTGAACCAGCTTATAAAATGGCCTTTGATTTTTTGATATACACTTTTTTCTCAGTCTTATATAATAGAAACTTATAATATAGTAATTTTTTCTTAAATTCCCGGATTATTAGTTTGTGTTATTCTGAGCTGACTGCAGACTGTCACAATTAAGTCTGAGAGCAAGGCTGAGCAGTTGCATTGCACAAGGGTCTAATGCAACAAAAGACACTGAGGAGGAATGTGGTGGAGCAGGTCTGGATTTTAATGGAGCCACTTGCCCAGTCTATACTACTTGACCTACTTTCTGCTTCATACAGTCTAGCTCATGCAGATAGGTAAAAAGCAGGCTGTAGGTAAAAAACAGATACCACTTCCCAGCTGAGATTTCCATGGCAAATAATGAAATTAAAAGAGATAAACCCGTACACATGGATTGTGCAACTAATTTAAAAGGAACCTGATTCAAAGACTGTTAGATATTTATGCACCACTGTTTACATTCAATTATTCAGTCAACCTCATAGAGACAGGGTTACAAGATGGAAGGATGACAATTTCATGTTACCTTTCTGAAATTTTTTAACATAACAAGAAACAGCTATCCAGATATTGAGATGCAATCACTTTGCAGCTAATACAAAAGATACATATGCACACATGCGTGTGTATATATATATATATATATATATATTCATTATATTCATCATAGCTATCCAAGTAGAATATCAGTAACTCTCTGAACAAGTGGCAAGCCCAAATTAAATTAAAAGGCAATCACAGGAGAGTGTGAAAGCCATAGTTCATTGCACAGGGAGGTCAGTGAGCTCTCAAAGCCTGATGAGATGACAGGCCTGAATCACTAGTGGCCCAGATGAAAACCACTTTTGACTTCAAGTGACCAAGGAGGCCATGTATGTCCAAGTATCTTTCCACAGCCAGTGGCTTAAGCTGGAAAATCCAAGGTTAGACATTGAACCCTGTTAGAAAGGCAAAACCCCTTCATAAACCATTATCCCCTCAGTAGAAACCTTGTGTGTGCCAAAGATGACTGTAGGTGAGGGAAACAGAGGAAGTTTCCACCTTTGCCTACCCATTGTCCTGTATGTCTAGTTGAGTACATTAATGACCAAACACAGAAATGGTTACACAAATAGAAGCCCTAAAATGTGCCCCAAGGTTTACTAACACTGAAGGGTATGAGGAATCAATTTAAATTCCTCCCATTGTTATGCCTTTTTTTCTTTAGGAGTTCCAAGGTCTAAATAACTACATAGAACAAATCAAGGGAAAATAGGGCCCAGCTGCCTATGGCCTTTTTCGATGAATAGGACTCTAAGTCAGTCACTCAGCTGTTTTATTACTTGTCTTTAAGGCTGATGAGTCCCAAGCAGACCTGCATCACTGAATTCTCAATAAAGGGTTAGTGCTTGTCCTGCAGAATAATAAGAACTGCTAATGACACCAATTAAAAGCTGTAAATGTCATTTATACTTGTTTGTTATTTTTCAAATCAATAAGGCTGGAAAGACACAGCAGCCTGAGATAATTTAGATTGGAACGGTTTGTGGAGACATCTTAATGGATATATTACAATCAGTATTCTAGTTCTCCTTTTGAAGAAATTGTGTTCCTCATTGGGTCAATTCTGATATTTATTTAAAGCAGAACATATGCCCCAAATAATTAAACATAGGGGAAAATATTTAAGGCAATAAAAAGAGAGACAAGTATATATCTTTCTTAATTCCATTCATTAAGTCCCCTGTTTGAAAATGTCCCCGTTTTATCTGAGAAGATACCTTTAAATGGAATAATGAATAATTTAATAAAAAGTGAAAAATAAATTCAGGAAGAGAAAAGATTAGTAATGCAGACTACAGCACTATGCTCTGATGCTGTAGGAATTGCAGGAACACGTATTTTTATAAGGTTCTTACTCTTTTGCCAAATGCCAATATTATACTTGTATTTTGTGCATTCAAAAGATTGTGCAAACTGTGCATAATGTGTTAGAGAGTTTTGCCAGAGTATGAGGCAGTTGTTAAGAACTCTAGAGATACGTGTTTCTTTAATTCCAAAAGTAGTACAGGAGTCTCATTTCTCACTGGGGCCCTGTTCTAGCAAGAGAAAACTATTAAACATTTCACTGATGAGGCAGCAACCAGGGACAGACAACCCATTCCCCATAAAATGACTGAATTGTACCAATTATCATAGCTAAAGGGACATCTCACCAGAAAATTTGAGAATAGCGCACCAAATGAACTTCTGGGTATTTTTGTGAATGTGTTCTTAAACTCTTGTACTAGAATTTGGAATGTTGACAAAGATTATAAGAAGTAGCCCATGAAATTTAAAATTGCCTATCCTAGCTGTCTTCCTCTAGACACACCCCTTCTTCACTGAGTAGGTTTTCCGCTTTGTTTGAAAGATCAGATTTAAGTGGTTAATATTTTGAAGCTTTGTTTTTAATTACTTTGAATAGGACAGTGAAATCACCAAGCAAGGAAAAATACTTAAAAGTACAATTTGGAAAATTACTGTTTAAACAAACAATCAATGACCATTTTGAGTAAATGTCTACCTGACAATAAAATAATTAAAAACTTAAAATTTCAGATACTCAATTTGTTGTCTCTGCATAGCACTCATTATCCAGTGTGATTATTTACACTTAAGATAAGCATGGGTATCTAAGGCTTTAAATTAAAACAATTTAAAAAATTAAGTTAACTAATTTTTAAAATCAAACATACAGTGATGCAGTAGGGACAATTAAAGGGTACAGCAGTTCTACTCTACCCATATACCTTTTCTGGTTGATTCATTGGTACATATATTTTTGGCCTTTTGTGAATTTCAATGATGTGATATCATAGATAATAGAAAAAAAGAGCCAAACCAGATTTAGGAGTCTGTCTCAGTATGCTGCTGCCCAAATTATTTAATACAGATTGATACAAAATTTGATCTCCATTATTCTCAAGCTGGTCTTTGTTTTGAATAACATAACTATTGTATTTACAAATTGTCTCTAACTTACCTCCTGACTCGTAGTTGTCTATTCTATTACACTTTCCCAATTTTCTCATTTAGCCAAATTTATCTGTTCATTGTTCCCCAAGTATTTCTCACACTCTCTTCAATGTCACTGCCTCCATCTAGAATGTATCCTTTTTTACGTTATCTCCAGCTATGAAAATTCTACTATCCTCTGCAGACCAGTTCATAGTTCAGCCCCTCCCTAAGGCATTACCTGATCAAGCCAGTGGCGAACAGTGTCTCATTCATTTGTTTGCTCATTTATTTTGCACAGATTTATTGAAGGTCGGCTATGTGCCAAGCACTGTGGTAGGCTCTGCTCTCCCCTATAAAATACTAGTTCTTTATTTGGACCATTTGCATAACATTTGCTATATTTTGACTGATGTTACAGCAATTTGGGGTGAGTTTTATTTCAGCACAGGAAATGGTAAGTTTCTTGAGAGTTGAGACCTTGTTTCAGTTATTTTGAATTTGCTGCACAGAACGAGTGAGCATGAAGCTCTGAATGTACAATTCTAAGACAACTAAGCTGCTCAGTTTGGGGGAAAACTAATGAAAATAGGTAGCCCTGTGTCAATTTAGATAAAACACTAAGTTGGTTGTCTTATTTTTTTTTTCTTTTCCATTGGTTATAAAAAAAAAGTGGTTGATTTTAGATATGTTAAGAAAACATATCTAAAAGTAAGAAGTAAGTAACTTCTTGAATTTGGTTTCTTTTTGCCAAAGGTAAATCAGGTGACCCAATAAATGGACTGAATTAGGAATATCTGGTTTTGAGATGTGGTTTAGTATTTTTTTTTTAACACAGATGTGTACTCTGCAAGTCACCTGTGTCAATCATTGCCAGTCACAGAGCTGAGTGCCAAGATATATAGGAGTCCCTCCATCTCATTTGGTCTGTGATGAAAAGGAACAGAAAAAGATTTCCATAAGCCCAGCTGTGAGCTCAACCTAAAACCAATTCTTAGTGTTCAGGGGGTATAGTTAATCCAATACTAACTCAAATGCTCAAGGCCATAAAGAAGTAGGTGGACAGATGGGGCCAACTTTGGCTCACTGTACTTGGTACAGTGTACTTGGCTTTCTTCTTCATCAATTCCCACTCTTTCACTGTCTGAGGTTCCCTGAACTCACTCTTTCTGTCTCCAAAAGAGATCCACCAGAAACCATGAGATAAACTCCCTTGCTCTTGGAAGAAAGTTTATTTTAAGCATGGGAGGAATTATCCTATCTGTGGAATGCCAGACACCAGGAAGTTGGATGAGGCCAGACATTTTAGGGACAGCCCTAAATGTAAAAGCAAACTTTATATCTGAAACTAATATAATGTTGTATACCTTAATAAAAAATAAATAAAAATAAAATAAAGATAAATTAAACAAATTAAACAACTAACATTTTAATCACTTTGTGGAAAGGTCATTGTGCCCCCAGGGATTTAGGCTTCATAGATGTTTGTTGGATGACTGCATTTACTCATTAGTTTTCTAAAGTTAGGAACTTCCCTCTGTTTCTGACAAAGAATCTGATAAAGCAGGATGACCTCAATGGTGGAATGGACATTCCTGTTCATATATATATATTTTCTTTTTGGAAAGAAATTTCCAACTTCCCCATATATGAGAGTCAGAGGGTCACTAGTAAACAATATTTTCTGTTCAAAGAGAATTTATGTGAGTGTTCTATCTCAGCTATCAAATGTAGGTCAAGAAGTCTCTCATTTCCTGAAGGAAGGGCCCTGGCAGGGTCAGGATGCTCATAAAACCATGAATCAAACCAGACTAGGGATGACTAGAGAGGGGCAAGATGGTGGCAGGCTGGAGGGGATGGGACCCACTCTAGGAGGCTGCTCCCTGCCATGCAGGACTGCAGGCTCAGTGTTACCAGATCTCCATAAGAGCCAAAATATGGACCTTTTATGTGAAATCTCTCAATTTTCAAATGTTGGGCTAAATTTTTTTTTCTTAGTTCCCCAACCAGGAATTGAATGCGGCAGTGAAAGCACCAAGTCCTAACCACTGGACTGCCAAGGAATTCCCTTAGTATTAATATGCTATTAGGAATAAACAAAATATGCCCGTGGGCCATATCCAGGCCATGGACAATTAGTTGGCCACCTCTGGTCTTTTTAGAAACAAATTTGTGATGATAGAGGCTGTCTTGAAAGCAATTTCCACCCCTACCCCTACCTCTTTGCTAATTTGACCCCCATATGGTCAGTTTCCTGGCCTATCAGCAAAGGGAAAAAATATTTCTTAAAAAAGGGCCTTCTTAAATGATGCATGAGAAAATCTGCAATAAATCCCTCTGAATTTTGATCTTGCTTTCTTGGATAAAAATGCTGTTTCTACAAAGAAAGAAATAGTAGCCTTTACCTGGTTCCAATGCTTGTGCTGGTTTTATGGTCAACACAATCCATGTCAATTATGTATTTAAGTATTAAAAAGTAATGAGGATTTTTCAATTGCCATTTATAACTGTCACTACAAATTTCCTTTTGCATAAGGCTTGTGTGTCCTAACTAAATACTCCGTGATTTTTTCTTATTCTAATGCCCTTAATTAGATTTATAGACTCTACAGAGTTTTATGTTGATGAGAGAGTTAGAATACAATGCACACTAATAAAATATCCCCACTACCCAACTTGTGCTTTTGCATTTCAATGAATAATGAGACTTAAATAATGTTCTGAATATGTAGTTGAGGATGTTCTAAAGAAATATGGACTGATGATCCATCAGGAAACATTAATAAACATATGACCGCATGGAAGTGGTGACCAAAAGAAAGTGATTCACTGGGCTGTAAACCATTAAGGAATTTGGGTCATGCATGCCTGCTACAAATAAAAATGTATTTAGAAAACAACAGTTATACAGTCTCATTTTTAATTTCCTTTCAGTGACTTTTAGCTTGTTTTACAATTGAAGGTAATCATTGTATAACATTCTCAATCCTGTGGTAAGGATGTTTTACAATTGAAGGTAATCATTGTATAACATTCTCAATCCTGTGGTAAGGAAATTTACTCTACATCGTTTCCTTTGCACATGACACAGCCATTTTCATGGTTATAGCTAATTAGCTTCCTTTCGACATTAGATACGGAGGATATTTAAGCAACGTAAACTAGCTGTCATCCAGCGGCATCATAATCAAAACGGCATAAAATTTGCTATAAAACCTGCAACTAATAACATTTATAAGGCACCTTATTACATAAGGATATTGAAGAAGCTCAGACACTGTATATCACAATGCTTCCCCAGGGACCTGGTTCATATTCTAATGACTGTGTATGGGTTTACTTTAGGAGCTTTTATGCACATGCCTGAGCACAGATCTTACCCAGGCAGACTGATAAGAACTGAGGAAGAGCAAAGTCCAAAACCAAAGTACTGCATCTGTCTGAAATGAATCAGCAATACTGCCATTTTTCTCATTCACCAGCTAAGTTTTCTCACCATTTCATGGCCACGCTCATTTTAATATTCTTCCATATTTTATTTGAAGATATTTATACCTTCTCTCCTCTTGAAAGACTACTATTTTCTTCTCTAGCCTTTACACTTCCACTCAAACTCCATGGCTATCCTCAAGCCATGTTTCTCCCATGGGGCTTTCTTTGAGGCCTCGAACCACATTAACCTTTACCTTTGAACTTTTATTGTTTTTGCTCTCTGCCCTGTACAATCAGTGTCCATTCCTGCCTATCTTTTTCTTTTCTAACAAATTAACAACCCTAACGGCTCATTCTTATCCCATCATAGAGTCATAGACACTCAACTCTGGAAGTACATTAGAGCTCATGTTCCAACATTAAATTATATTTGACCAGTCCTATTTGGGACTTTCTTTTCCCATGTTGGCTTGCTGCCTGGGTCAATGTCCAGGGATATTCAGAATATTCACATGATTCCTGATTTGCTAACCTAGCTCCTGTCATTTCACAGTGTCAGACTTTGTTTCTGTTTTCCTTTACATTGCCTTAAATAAATCTTCTGAACCATGATTCAAACAGTCATCGGTCACCAAGAACAATTGTCACCTACAGACCCTACTACAATCCCTTACACTCATTTCTCATGCAGAAACTTGAATATCAAATATAATCTGTATAGTCAAGATTTTTCTATTTCTCCCTTCATTTAGTGAGCCCTCTATTAGGAGTATGACCAACCTTATTAGCTGAACCAATGCCATATAACTTAGATCCTGTCAACTATGATAATCAGGTTAGCTTATTTCCTATCATTTGATTTAAATGTCATGTTACACCCTCTCCAGTTTTCTGATTATGCTATGTATAAAGCTTGCTTTTTATTTCTAACTAGATTATAAATCTCTTATGAAGAAAGGTATTGCCATTACATGTTTTTATCAAAGATTTAATGTGTTCTCTAGTCCTAGGCATATAGCAGAGCTCACATATTCATTAATGATGATCTTCCGTAAACAACTTATATACAGCATGTTCTAAAAAAAAAAAAACATCATTCTAGCACCTAATAGGATCTGGCTACCCACTAATGGAAAGAACACCACAGTCACTGTTTGTAAGACATGCCCCAGATTCACCCTAAACTGTCCTTTCCTTACGGTAGTCTCTCTCTTTTTACTTTAAATTTGATTCTACAAAAAATTCAATTCTCAGTTTATAATTTTTGGCTTTATTCTCCAATGTTCTAGTTCTTTTCTATTTCTTGACTCAACTTAAGGGCCTTTCTGGTGGCAAATTTTCTATGCTTGACTCAGCATATGACCTACATACATACATATGTACATACAGCCCAGCATACAGCCTAGTTAAGTGTGTTTTCTCCATCTTGGAATACTTTCCCACTCCTTTAGTATTGCTTATACCATTCCCTTTCTCCATCCCATGGAGTTAACTATGCCTCCCTAGAAAGATACCTAATTTTTCCCATCTTTTATTATATATATATATATATATATATATATATATATATATATATATATATATAGTATTAAATGACTTAGCATCTTAAACTCAAATGGTGATGCAAAATATTATGATGGAAAGTTTGGAAAGATTGTAAAAATTGGAATATATGAAAATTAATTGGTAATAATATAGATCACTGAATGCCAAAAATATGCCAGCAACAGGAAAGCATTATCAAATCCTCCCTCCTATTTGTTAAAGGAGTTTGTGCACTGTGGGTTAGAGATTATTATGGTGAAAGGAATAGGTAGAATTGAGAGGAGATTGCATTACAATATGGCATGCAGAAATATATAACATCTTTATGAAAGGCCTGAAACTTCTTATGGTGTCCTTGGACAGCAAGTGCTCAATGATGTTTCCTGAGACTGAGTTGGGCACAGGACAATTGAAATGGCTTGATAAAGGAAATTTACCTCTTCATCTTAGAAAGCTAGGATAGATCTTATATCTGGCAGTAAGACAAACTAAAGTATAGGTACTATGAAATATTCTGGCAAAAAATATTTGTCGTCATCAAACTTGCATTTTAATGAGTTAAAGATGCCATAATGCCCAAATAAAGAGAATATATAGTACATCAGATGGTGATAAGGTTGGGAGGATGTTAAAACAGGGTTAGGGGATGTTTGACAAGGCTGGGGTGTACTAATTTAAGTAAAATGGTCAGGATGGATTTTACTGATATTGTGATACTGCATTCTTAAAGAAAGAGGTAAAGAGGTAAGCCATTAGAATATCTGGTGAAAGCATCCTTTATGCACAGTACACAATGGTGAAAGGAAATATTTCACCCTTGCCAGGCAACACTGAGGAACTTTTTGTGCTTGTGTTCATAAATATAAAGTGGTATCGGTTAACCTGGTTATGAGTTATTTTGTAAAAATTGGTTTTGGCTCTAGGGCTCAAAGTAAGTGGGAGTTTGGATCTAACTAAATTTAGCCTTTCTTCCAAGTGAGTATAATAAAGATAAAGAAGATTAAGGAAGTTGAGAGGGTAAACAAGTAAACGGTAATGAAGATGGAATGCAAACTAAGGAAGGAAATGAGGACATGGCGAAGAAGTGAGGGACACTGGAAAGGTGAAGAATCAACTAATTATCGATCCTTGTGAGGTCAAAGCTTATTCAAACTGATGTTTAGAGTGTAAGCTGGAAGGGTGGATGATGATTATCAGAGAAGGGGATTCTTAAAATGGAGGATATAGAGGAAGGTGGTCAATTATTTTGGTAAGGTCCAAGATAAAACTATGTCTACTGACAAACGAAAGTAAAATGAAATTCAAGATGCTTGCAGAAGAGTGATTACAAAGAACGCAGAGGACAAGGTATTACAGATATCATCCAGGTGGATACTGAAATTACAATGTAAGATGAAATGAAAGTGTTGGATAGAATGAGAATGAACCGGGAGCTAAATTATTCCAGCAAGGAAGCAGAAAAGCAGAATGGTCCCAAGAGCTTGTGGATGACAACAACAAGGAGGAGAAGAGATTAGGGAGTAACAAAAATGAATTAGGTAGGAGAGAAAGAGAAAGACACCCATGCTACTTACCACTGTACTCAGTGATAAGTGGATGTGAGAGAGAAACTCGTCACATTTTGAAAGGACTGTTGGAGACAGCATCCTTAGGCAAAGCCAGGTTTCCTTTTGAGCAGTGAATCACATGCTTATCAGTGCCAGTGACCTGTTTTTATAACAAGTATTTTATATTGCTCCTTTAAATCCTGGCATAAAGTCATAGATAATTTAACCTACCTAGACCATAACTTTTAAAAAATAAATTTAAAGGAGAAATAAAAGTAAAGTCATTTTTAAAAAGAAAATCATTGAATTATTTTAATATGTAAAGGCTAATGCACATTGACCTCAGAAGTCACAATGCAGAGGTCAGATGTACTGTATTGGTGACAGAGGCAAGTGAAGACTTAAAGGGGTAGATCTGAGATGCAGGGATTAGTGCAGGATGGTGGAGTAGAAGGACATGTGCTCACTGCCTCTTGTGAGAGCACTGGAATCAACATTAATTGCTGAACAATCATCAACAGGAGGACACTGAAACTCACTGAAAAAGATACCCCACCTCCCAGGATGGAGAGAAGCCACAATGGGATGGTAGGAGGGCTTCAATCACAATAAAATCAAATCCCAAGGATGCTGAGTGGGTGACTCACAAGTAGGAAAACACTTATACCACAGAGATCCACCCACTGGAGTAAAGCTTCTGAGCCCTACGTCAGGCTTCCCAACCTGGGAGTCTAGCATCTGGAGGAGGAATTCCTAGAGAATCAGACTTTGAAGACTGGTGGGTTTTGATTGCAGGACTTCAACAGAACTGGGGAAAGCAGAGACTCCACTCTTGGAGGGCACACACAAAGTAGTGTGCACATCAGGACACAGGGGAGGGAGTGGTGACCCCATGGGAGACTGAACCAGACCTACATGCTAGTGTTGGCAGGGTCTCCTGCAGAGTTGGAGGGTGGCTGTGGTTCACTTCATGGGCAAGGACACTGCCAGCAGAAGTTCTGGGAAGTACTCCTTGATGTGAGCCCTCCCAGTATCTGCCATAAGCCCCACCAAAGAGCTCAGTAGGCTCCAGTGCTGGGTTGCCTCAGGCCAAAAAACAAATAGGGAGGGAACACAGCCTCACCCATCAGCAGACAAGAGGATTAAAGTTTTACTACCTCTGCCCACCAGAGCAACACCCAACTCTGCCCACCACCAGTCCCTCCCATCAGGAAGCTTGCACAAGCCCTTAGATAGACTCATCCACTAGACGGCAGAGAGCAGAAGCAAGAAGAACTACAATCCTGCATACTGTGGAACACAAACCACATTCACAGAAAGATAGACAATATGTAAAGGCAGAGGACTATGTACCAGATGAAGGAACAAGATAAAACCCCAGAAAAACAACTAAATGAAGTAGAGATAGTCAACCTAACAGAAAAAGAATTCAGAATAATGATACTGAAGATGATCCAGGACCTTGGAAAAAGAATGGAGGCAAAGTTCAGGAATATGCAAGAAATGTTTAACAAAGCACTAGGAGAATTAAAGAATAAACACCTAGAAGAATTAAAGAACAAACAAACAGAGATAAACAACACAATAACTGAAATGAAAAATACACTAAAAGGAATCAATAGGAGAATAACTGAAGCGGAAGAATGGATAAGTGACATGGAAGACAGAATGGTGGAAATTCACTGCTGTGGAACTGAATAAAGAAAAAATAATGAAAATAAATGAAAACAGCCAAAGAGACCTCTGGGGCAACATTAAACGCAACAACGTTCACATTATAGGGGTCCCGGAAGGAGAAGAGAGAGAGAAAGGATGCAAGAAAATATTTGAAGAGATTATAGCCGAAAACTTCCCTAACATGGGAAAGGAAATAGTCACCCAAGTCCAGGAAGTGCAGGGAGTCCCATACAGGATAAACTCAAGGAGAAACATGCCAAGACACATAGTAATCAAATTGACAAAAATTAAAGAAAAAGAAAAATTATTAAAAGCAACAACGGAAAAATGACAAATAGCATACAAGGGAACTGCCGTAAGATTAACAGCTGATTTCTCAGTAGAAAATCTACAAGGCAGAAGGGAGTAGCACAATATATTTAAAGTGTTGAAAGGGAGCAACCTACAACCAAGATTACTAAGCAAGAATCTCATTCAGATTTGACAGAGAAATCAAAAGCATTACAGACAAGCAAAAGCTAAGAGAATTCAGTACCACTAAACCAGCTCTACAAAAAAATGCTAAAGGAACTTTCTAAGTGGGAAACACAAGAGAAGAAAAGGACTTACCAAAACAAACCCAAAACAATTAAGAAAATGCTAATAGGAACATACATATCAATAATTACCTTTGATGTGAATGGATTAAATGCTCCAACCAAAAGACACAGGCTCTCTGAATGGATACAAAAAACAAGACCCGACCCACTTCAGTCCTAGGGACACATACAGACTGAAAGGGAAGAGATGGAAAAAGATATTGCATGCAAATGGAAATCAAAAGAAAGTTGAAGTAGGAATACTCCTATCAGATGAAATAGACTTTAAAATAAAGAATGTTATGAGAGACAAGGAAGGGCACTACATAATGATCAAGGGATCAATCCAAGAAGAAGATATAAAAATTATAAATATATATGAACCCAACATAGGAGCACCTCAATACATAAGGCAACTGCTAACACTTATAAAAAAAGGAAATCAACAGCAACACAATAATAGTGGCGGATTTTAGCACCTCATTTATACCAATGGACAGATCATTAAGGCAAAAAATTAATAAGGAAACACAAGCTTTTAATGACACAATAGACCACATAGATTTAATTGATATATATAGGACATTCCATGCGAAAACAGCAGATTACAGTTTCTTCTCAAGTGCACACAGAACTTTCTCCAGGATAGATCACATCTTGGGTGACAACCCAAGCCTCAGTAAATTTAAGAATATTGAAATCATATCAAGCATCTTTTCCAACCACAATGCTATGAGATTAGAAATAAATTACAGGAAAAAAAAACACAAACACATGGAGGCTAAATAATATGTTACTAAATAACCAAGAGATCACTGAAAAAAATCAAAGCAGATATCAAGAAACCCTAGAGACAATGACAACAAAAACATGATGATCCAAAACCTATGGGATGCAGCATAAGCAGTTCTAAGAGGGAAGTTTATAGCAATACAATACTACCTCAAGAAACAAGAAAAATCACAAACAATCTAACCTTATACCTAAAGGAACTAAAGAAAGAACAAACAAAACCCAAAGTGAGTAGAGGGAAATTAATTACAAAGAACAGAGTAGAAATAAATGAAATAGAAACAAAACAGTAGCAAAAATCAATAAAACTAAAAGCTGGTTATTTGAGAAGCTAATCAAAATTGATAAACATTGAGACAGACTCAACAGGAAATAGAGGGAGAGGACACAAATAAAATTAGAAATGAAAAGAAGTTACAACAGACACCACAGAAATACAAAGCATCCTAAGAGACTACTACAAGCAATATTATGCCAATACAATGAACAACCTGGAAGAAATGGACAAATTTTTAGAATGGTATAACTTTCCAAGACTGAACCAGGAAGAAATAGAAAATATGAATAGACAAATCACAAGTAATGATATTGAAACTGTGATTAAAAATATCCCAAAAAATAGAAGTCCAGGACTAGATGCCTTCAAAAGTGAATTCTATCAAACATTTAGAGAAGAGCTAACATCGATTCTTCTCAAACTCTTCTGAAAAATTACAGAGGAAGGAACACTCCCAACCTCATTCTATGAGGCCACCATCACCCTGATACCAAAACCAGACAAAGATACTACAAAAAAATAAAATTACAGACCAATATCACTGATGTATATAGGTGGAAAAATCCTCAACAAAATAATAGCAAACAGAATCCAAGAGCACATTAAAAGGATCATACACCATGATCAAGTAGGATTTATCCCAGAGATGCAAGGATTCTTCAATACACACAAATCAATCAATGTGATACACCATATTAACAAACTGAAGAATAAAAACCGTATGATCATCTCAATAGATGCAGAAAAAGCTTTTGACAAAATTCAACACCCATTTATGATTTAAAAAGAAGTCTCTGAAAGTGGGCATAGAGGGAACCTACCTCAATGTAATAAAGGCCGTATAAAACAAACCCACAGCCAACATCATTCTCAATGGTGAAAACTGAAAGCATTTCCTTTAGGATCAGGAACAGGACGAGGATGTCCACTCCACCACTATTATCCAACATAGTTTTGGAAGTCCTAGCCACAGCAATCAGAGAAGAAAAAGAAATAAAAGGAATCCAAATTGGAAAATAAGAAGTAAAACTGTCACTCTTTGCAGATAACATGATACTATACATAGAGAATCCTAAAGATGCTACACGAAAACTACTAGGAGTAATCAATGAATTTGGTAAAGTTGCTGGATACAAAATTAATGCACAGACATCTCTTGCATTCCTATACACTAACAATGAAAGATCAGAAAGAGAAATGAATGAAACAATCTCATTCACCCTTGCAACATAAAGAATAAAATACCTAGGAAAAAAACCTACCTAAGGAGGCAAAAGACCTCTATGCAAAAAACTGTAAGACACTGATGAAAGAAATTAATGATGATACGAACAGATGGAGAGATATACCATGTTCTTGTACTGGAAGAATCAACTTTGTGAAAATGACTCTACTACCCAAAGCAATCTACAGATTCAATGCAATCCCTATCAAACTACCAATGGCATTTTTCACAGAAGTAGAACAAAATGTTTCACAATTTGTATAGAAACACAAAAGACACCAAATAGCCAAAGCAATCTTGAGAAAGAAAAATAGAGCTGGAGGAATCAGACTCCCTGACTTCAGACTATACTACAAAGCTACAGTAATCAAAACAGTATAGTACTGGCACAAAAACAGAAATATACATCAATGGAACAGGATAGAAAGCCCAGAGATAAACCCACACACTTATGGTCACCTTATGTTTGATAAAGGAAACAAGAGTGTACAATGGAGAACAGACAGCCTCTTCAATAAATGGTGCCTGGAAAACTGGACAGCTACATGTAAAAGAATGAAATTAGAACACTCCCTAACACCATACACAAAAAAATAAACTCAAAATGGATTAAATATCTAAATGTAAGGCCATACACTCTAAAACTCTTAAAGGAAAACATAGCCAGAACACACTATGACATAAATCACAGCAAGATCCTTTTACACCCACCTCCTAGAGAAATGGAAATAAAAATAAAAATAAGCAAATGGGACCGAATGAAGCTTAAAATCTTTTACACAGCAAAGGAAACCATAAATAAGACGAAAAGACAACCCTCAGAATGGTAGAAAATATCCACTCTTTTTTAGATTATTTTCCCTTATAGTCCATTACAGAGTATTGAGTTCCTTGTGCTTTACAGTAGCTCCTTATTAGCTGTCTATTTTATATACAGTAGTGTGTATATGTCAATCCCAATCTCCCAATTTATCCCTCCCCACCTTACCTACTGATAACCATGTTTGTTTTACATCTGTCACTGTATTTGTTTTTTAGATAAGTTCATTTGTACTCCTTTTTTGAAGATTCCACCTATAAGTAATATCATATGATATTGTCTTTCTCTGTCTGACTTATTTCACTCAGTATGACAAATCTCTAGGACTACTGGAAATTAATGTTGACTGTAAACCAATTCTTTCTTTTCCATATCACCACTCTTGCTGCAGGGTAATTCTCCTACCCCTGATATTTCGTCCCTCTCCTCAGTTCCAGTTACTGTGAAAACCAAAAGTACCCACACACATTTTTAAAATGCACCTACACTCTCCCTGATTAGACAATGAAGATTAGTATCCATGTTAGTTTATAGAAAAAAAAAAGGGGGCTTAAAGAAAATCTGATACATAAATGAAACTTTGGAATTGTGATCAAGTCATTTCTTAAAGTGATTAAAACATAGGCTATTTTGGACAAAAGCTAAACTTGAATATACACATATATTCTGAAGAGTGAAAATTGTCTATAATATTTCATGATTCAAATACTAGATGTGTCTCTCCTCCATCCATTGCCAGACTTAAAATGAACAAAATTAAGAAAAGGAAAGCAAAAAGTTTCAAAGGATCCTGCATATTGCTAGTTCCTAAAACTGTTAAGGGTTTAGAAATTCTTTGAAGAATTCTATGGACCTGAGCTTCAGCCAGGTTTATCATCTGATGAATAGTCCTTCTGGATGTTTCCTTAATGCGAGCATGTACATTTGCACACCTACAGGTGTGCTTAGATGAAGGTTCACAAGGAGAAAGCTGACCCTTTAGTGACAGGAAAGTTTAAAGTGAGTGTTTGCCTTCCTTTGTCCCACCTACTGATTGGCTGGAGCTTCCTGCTAATCAGGAGGACAGCAAGGGTGTTGACAAATAGAGAATGATTGATGTTTTGATGAGAAAAATCAAATTTGATGAGATTTCTTATCAAAATCAATTTGACGAGAAAAATCAAACCTGAGAGTTCAACTTATCACAGTTCCAAATGCTATTTTCAACAAAAAAGTTGAAATAATATCTGGTTATTCATAGGTGAAACAGAACAATGGAACAAATTGCTTCCAGTTCCATCAAAATTTATCACAACATTTTCACTGTCAAAGCTTTTTCAGGCTGTAAAATAAATACAACCTAGTTCTGTCTTTACGCACATATTCATTGCTTCTATACATGCACTTGCATTTTGTGTGCACAGATAAGCTGAGTTTAGTTTTTGTTCATCAAATATTTCAGAGCAGGCTTCCCTGGTGTCATAGTGGTTAAGAATCTGCCTGCCAATGCAGGGGACACGGGTTCGAGCCCTGGTCCAGGAAGATCTCACATGCCGCGGAACAGCTAAGCTCGTGTGCTACAACTACTGAGCCTGCACTCTAGAGCCTGTGAACCACAACTACTGAAGCCTGCACTCCTCAAGTCCACGCTCCACAATAAGAGAAGCCACCGCAATGAGAAGCCCACTAGCTGCAACTAGAGAAAGCCTGCTCACAGCAACAAAGACACAACACAGCCAAAAATAAAATAAATAAATTTAAAAAAAAATCAGAGCATTTTCCAGATATTTAGCTCTCCCTTCTCTTAGCTTTTTATGGATATTTAATGTAAAGGGGAAAAAATCCAGATTTTTTTTTTATTCATTTACACTTCAATCATCCATGTTGTTTAATGTCAGCTATTTGATATTCAAGAGCCCTTGGGCTTTTTCAAACATGCTTTGGAATATCTTTTTTTTTTTTTTTTCCTCCCCTAATATAGGAAGGAGAAGTAGCATTTTGCCAAAGGCAAGCCATAGTGAATGCTGGGGGAACAGGGTGCTACTTTACTCGCAGCTTGTGAATATTGAGTAATATCTAAATTAGAAGGAAAGAACTCTTGGTAGCTTGCTGTGTGTGAACACTTGGGCACCTATGTTTTGAACAGTCACATATGCAATCTGTATCATCTTATAGAATGAGAATTTTAATTTAATTCTATAAGGACTCCCTTTGCAGATATATGATAGCTTATCTCCCTCTTCCTCTTCATCCTCTTTCTTCCCTTCTCTTTCTCCTCTTCCTCCTCTTCCTTTTACTTCTTCCCTTTAATCTTGTGAAAAGAGTTATTGGGTCTAATTAATCTTTCTCCTAAGATATTCTTTCTCATGTTGAGAAATAGAGATATGAAGCAGCTTAAAAGAATCATGGAATTTTGATCTTTCAACTGGCTCATAATTTTTTTCTATTAAATATCATGCTGATAATTATCTAGCCTCTAGTTTATTCCAGATGCATGAGGCTCACTGACTCCTAAGGGGAGCAACACACACTCTTAAAAGTCATCAATGTTTATCTACTTCTCCTGGAAAATATCCAAGATTTTATAGAGCTAGAAACCTATATGTTTTGGTAACCCCCTGAAAGGGAAAGAATCAAAAATATAAATAAAAATCAGTCATGAAAGTTATACAAACTGTATAGCACACATAACTCTACCTAATGCACTGTGGTAACCTAAATGGGAGGGAAGTCCAAAAGGGAGGGGATATCTGTATGCATATGGCTGATCCATTTTGTTGTGCAGTGGAGGCTAACACAATATTGTAAAGCAACCATACTCCAATAAAAATAATAAAAACTGCCTTAAAAATAAGTTAATATTTAGTTAAATAAGTAAAACTACAATACATTACACATTTTAGAAAGGAGTGAAATCCAGCAAAATAGCATATTTATACTTACTATAATATATTTATTTATTAACTATCTAGCATGCTATCTACTATTTTACTGAAACTATTTGACTGCTGGCTCTTTGATCACCTCTCTACAGGACAACAGTTTTGTAGCATCATTTTTTTAATGGAATGAGTAGGAAAATAATTTACTCTTTCCTTTAGCAAGCTTTGATGGAAATGTATTTTTGTTTGTTTGTTTGTTTATGTTTCTTTTTATCACTCAAAAGAGACGGTGTCTCACTATGTTGCCCAGGCTGGAGTGCAGTGGTGATTCACAGGTGTGATCCCACTACTGATCAGAAAGGGAGTTTTGACCTGCTCCATTTCTGACCTGGGCCGGTTCCCCCCTTCTTAGGCAACCTGGTGTTCCTCCGCTCCAGGGAGTTCACCATATTGATGCCCAAATTAGTATGGACACCTGATTGCCATAGCACACTACAGCCCAGAACTCCTGGGTTCAAGAGGTCCTCCTGCCTCAGCCTCCCAGTTAGCTGGGACTACAGGCATGCACCACCATGTTCAACTGGAAATGTGTGTCTTTTCTTTTCTTCTTTTAACGTCTTTATAGAGGCATAATTACTTTACAATGTTGTGTTAGTTTCTACTGTATAACAAAGCGAATCAGCTATATGTATACATATATCCTCATATCCCCTCCTTCTTTAATCATTGATAGTTTGTTAAATTTTCTTTCAGCATCTTAACTTGTTGTCTGTAACATCACATAAATTGTTGAGACTGTTGTCTCATTTGGGTAAACATCTCCCAATGTTAATTTCCATATACAGGCTATAAGATGCCAGAACATTTCAATGTTTTTTGTGTATGTGTGTTTGTGTGTATGCAGTGGAAAACCTAAAAACCTTTGTAAATTGATGACACACATTGGACAATTTATGGTAAATATCCTTTTTGTAGTGGTCTATTAAGAGTTTTATGTTATCTTTACCAATGTTTATACTTTGTATCAGATCATCAAGAAATTAATAAGAACCGGTATAGATGCAAAAGGAAAGGCCCTGTTAGACAAGGAAGAGTGTGGGCAAAGGCATGGCCTGGTACAGACAAGAAGAACAGTTTAAGTGGAGTGGAGTGGAGAGCACCAAGTGCAATGAGACACGTGTGTGTTGGAGCCCAGTAGGGAAGTGAAGATAGGACTGAACACTGGACAGTGGCTTTCAGTCTATCAGTCTTTAAAGGTAAGGAAGTGACAGCTTGTTACTGGGTTATTATGCATATGAAGTGTAGCTTTATGATCATTTTCATTCAAGTTCTACAAATCCAATTCTTAAATGTACTAGCCTGTGGAACCTAGATAAGGGCAATCTAACCATGCACCAAAGTGACTATGTACCATATAAATATAACCCATTAAATCTATATTACATGTATTTGCAAACTAATTTCTCTACTCAAATTTCAGGAAACCCTGTAGCCACTCCAAAGTCATCTGACAAAAGGGATGATTTAGAAGAGGAAAGTTGGAATAGAAAGAGAAAGTGGCAGTAAAAATATCTTACCTTATAAATTTTACAAAAAGACATGACCATGTGAATGATTGAATGTCTGGCCTGTGCAAGCAAAGGGTCTTGATATGTGAAGTTTCACTGGCTTGATGCTTAGTATGTTTCTGTCCTTTCCCTTTCTGTACATTGGCCCTGGTGCTCTTGGAGCTCTCTGCATAAGTCTTTTAAGCATCTGAGGAAAGCTATATATTTTTGTTTGCAAATCTTTTCTTCCAGATAAAACGTCTTGGCTTGAGGTCACACCCCAGGGTATTTAAAGTGTCTCCACCTTTCTCTTCCCATCCAGTTTGCTGTTGCACCTAAAAATGTAACCTTAGGAACCAAACATCATAGAAGGCATTTGGTGCTTATGGCTTATACATTTGTTATTTCAACTATTCTTAAGGTCTCCTAGAATCACATATTGACAACTATGTGAAAGTACAGCACACTCTCACCTACAGCTGGTGGAAATGTAAATTGGTGCAATCATTGAGGAAGAAAATTAAGCAATAACTATTTAAATAAAAATCTGCATGCTCTATGATCTAGTACCAGCACTTAACAGGTTCTGCCCTAGAAAAACATGCACATGTGCAAAGTGAGTCATGTTGGGGGTTATTCGTCCAGCATTGTTTATATCAGGGAAAGTCTGGCAATAGTGCAAATGTTAATTTAGCAGGGAAATGACTTGAAAACGTGGTACATTCATATTATGGTGTAATATAGAGATGGTTGTCTCTACAGATAATAGATATATAGATTGATAGATTGCCAAGACATATTTTTGTAAATTTAAGCACAACCATCAGAATGATATACTAAACATAATGCATTTTTTTTGTAAAACAAACAGGCATAGAATATACATAAACATGTATGTAGAAAAATATAGCAGTAGTCAGGGAGGGCTCAGATTGGGATGATTGATTAAAGGAAATTTTTGCTATCAGTGCAGCCTTTTAAAATGCTTTGTTTTAAACAAGGAGAACACATTCAAATAGTATTTGAGTAACTATAATTTTCTCAATCAAAATCTTATTTTTTACCAAACAGATAACTCTGTATTACTGTTCCGCTCTTTATTCACACACACACACACACACACACACACACACACACACACACCAGAAGAGGTTCTACATGATAGGTTAAACAAACATAAATTTTAAATTCTAGATTTAAAGTGCACACATACACAAAAACTCTCTTTGAGTGACCTAGAGTCATGAGGTCATGTCATCTGACATAACCAGCTGTCATTGGGATAATATTAACCCAGCAAGAATCACATGAAATTTCCTGATGAGGTTTCAGATTTTAACAAAAAAATATTTCTTTGGGTTCTCTGACCAAGAATAGACTCCTGAATGTGTATCTGCAAAAATGAGAGAGGACGGGTGGGGAGACACAGGGCAGTAGACACAAGCACTGGTGGGGTGGCCTGAGATGGGCACCTCCTCCTTTCTGCTCCATGTCTTCATTTGCACCATGGGCTGCACTCAACCACATACACCTCATGGGTACA
Source organism: Phocoena sinus (assembly GCF_008692025.1). Classification (NCBI taxonomy): domain Eukaryota; kingdom Metazoa; phylum Chordata; class Mammalia; order Artiodactyla; family Phocoenidae; genus Phocoena; species Phocoena sinus. The sequence goes on along the minus strand of NC_045776.1, from coordinate 35,474,708 downwards.
TTGTGAGGGTCACAGGACAGCATATATGAAATCTCTACTGAAATTATAAAATGCTTTACACATGCCTGGCACTATTACCATCAACTTGGTGATTAACCAATAAATGGAAGATCGTTATACCTTTACTAAACACAAAATGTGAGAGAAAAGACTGAAAGGAAAGTCCATGTCTGCTTGATGAATAGTGACTGAGCTCTATAATGTCTGAAACCAGTGACCACGTCCATGGCACTGACAAGTCAGTTGAGTGAAAATAATTACCCTTTAGGTAGACTGTGTGAGATTTTTGTTTTTTTGTAAACAAGTTAAGTTGAATGGCCAATTCTAGGCAGTATGAACCTAAAAATAAGTGACGCTGTCTTTATTACTACCCTTAAACTGTAATCAGGACACTCTTGTTCAAATAATACTTGCCCATCTCAGTGGCCAAAGTCTGAAACTGGTCAGAGGAAGAAATATTCATCAGAGGACCCTTTAACAGGGTGTATATTGGACCAGGGTTTTAAGAAGATTTACTCTTTTTCTCTCTCAAACAAAATAATAGCTTCTCTGTTCTTTTCTTTTGCTCTCAAGCCTGAAGATGATTTGTGCCAGACAGAAAAGATCTGAATCTAAGGTTTTAATGTTGTTTTAACATTGTTTTTATTTTTAATCTGTAGATAATCCTAATATAATAGACTGTGAATCAATATTTATAAATGAATTTTAATCTTTTATAGAAGATCCATTAACAAACCCCAAATTTATTGAGCTATAAAATTTGGACCAAAGCTATGGCATGTAGTATAGTCTTATAGTTCCCAGCTGAAGCACTAGGCTCTGTAGATATGTTGCTTCACACTGCACAAGTGTTCTCTAAAAAAAAAATAAATAAATAAAAAGTATACGTTGACTCACACTGCACAAGTGCTCTCCAAAAGAAAAAAAAAAAAAAAGAAGTAGTATATTTGTCTCCTTTTTTACTTTTCCTTGGGATAAACATGGAAACAGTAAAAAGGGACTAAGACACTACTGGGGATGTCAAGCAGACAGTCTGCATAGCCTACAAGGGAGGCTTTTACAGAGTTACAGTGGCTGTTGCAGGGCAACCAGCTGCGCATCTGGAATCAGCTGGTGTAAATGAGGAGATTGTAATACAGAACCAACATTTTCCTTGGATTTTACTCCATTTGCCTTTAATTTTTATTAGGGCATTTAAAAAATTTATCCTTCCACCACCAGATGTGCAGACAATGAATATAACTGTGTTTTTGCCCCCTTGACTATTTTTTTTTTAATGGTTGATTCGAATAATGGCAATTATAGTCAAAATTGCCAGGTTAAGTGTTTGTGGGCTCCTTTTCCAGCCACAAAAGTTCATGAGACTGTGTATAGTCATCCTCCCTCCTCCTTTAACAAGGTGTGCCATTTTCCAGGAAGATTCCTGGACGCGTTTCCTCTCTACATTCCCTCATCCACCTCATCAGCAAAGCACACACTCTCACACAGACACCTATGTGTATACACACAGAGACATACAAAAGCGAGAAGGTCTTTTCAGAAACTGGTTTGGCATGATGGCCCTAATATGGACCTAGAATTTCAAGTGGAAAAAATGCTGACACTTGAAGTCTAATACTTGAAGTTGCTGCAGTCTTTTGTAAAATTGGCCAAGCCACTGGAGCACATGATGTAACTCAGCAGAACCTTGACAAAGTACTGTCACATTGTAGTATCCTTAAAATTCATTTTAAAGTTAAGAGTTTTTGAGAATTATCTTAACTCTCTTTGTTTGAAAACTGATTAAATCATTGTACTATGGAAACCAGAAGAACTGCAGAAATAATTTAGTTAGTTCTCTTTTCTTTCCTGGAGACTGAGGTGAGAGGTTAATTGCCAAAGTTCATGTGGCTTGTGAAGGCAGAGCCAGAACTGGCACTCACAACACCACATATTATTATGCAAATATACCTTATTTTGAAAAATAAAATAATTTGCATTTTCTTCCTGTTTCTCCATGGCCATGTATATTCTAGTTCAAAACTATAAAGCAGTTTTACAAAGTAGCAGCAAGGTACAGCATTCCAGGCTGGATGTATTTGATATTTCATGGCTTGGAGGATCATGTCCAGAAACTATTCAGCTCCCAAAGAACAAGGTGACTGCTCTTACTGCTCCCAAGACTAATCATAGAGGTGAAGGAATTGCCTTACACACCAGTCTCCTGAAAGACACTGTCTACTCAGTTTGCCCTCTGCACCTCCAGTCTTTTGTGTGCCTTTGGTCCAGCTGACTCAAATGCTCTTATGTAAATGTATTGCACTGCATCTTGTGATATGACGTTCCTTCTCTTAAGGATGCTCTTAAACATACTGGCTATACTTCTAATTTGTGAAAAATGTTTTTAATGTCTAAACTAACTGGCAGAAGCCTGATATATACTTTACTGTTGAAATAAAATATGGTTGTGAAAAAATTGTGAATACTGGTTCTTAGAACCATACACATTAAAAAAAAAAATCCAAAGGATAGAAAAATAAAAGAAGAAGAGATGGAGAAAGGAAGAATGTGGGAGTAAGAGCTGTTTGTGGCCAGGTTAGTTTTCTGTAACTCCTCTCTAAGGATCCCAAATGCCTAGAACCCTTCACTAGATCTAAGAGGCTAACACTCCATTATATTGTCCTAAAATCACCTGCTTTCTTCTGCATGGATCCAGCTCCAAGAGGGAGCTAACCCATGTATACTGAAAGCCAATTTTCCTCCTAGAATGTCTGAGAATTCCCTGTGTTCCTACCTAGATCAAAGCCTGTGCTTCTATGTCTCAGCCTCTCAATGACCAACTCTCTCAGTAGAAGTTGATAGGCTAGCTGCACTGAAGACAAGCCTATGCTATTCTGAGTGCTTGCTGAGCCTATAGACTCCACTGGAGGAACTCTTAATCATAGTTGGAATGGTTTGTGACCTTTGACCCTGCCACTTTATGTACAGTGGATGGTTATGGGGGTGAAAGGTGACTGACCCACAGGAAACTCCTATGGCTTGTCCAACAACCTATGCGGTACCTGGGCATGAGAGCACTGCCTAGAAAGACATCTTATGGGGCTAGCCATGAACTCAACTCTGTTGGATTGTGTGAGTATAAGACACAGAGAGAAGGCAATAGGGTAGCATGACACAAAGGCAATGAGATCCAGAGAGAACAAGTAGTGTGCAGAAGCCATGAGTAAGAAATCATGAGGAGATAAAAACAAGTGAATTAAGTGCTAATTGCTAGAGAAGTGGTACTAGTAGAAAGAAGGCAGGAGAATCCAGTGACCCCACAGTGGAGAATATCAGAGTGGGGGTTGCTGGCAACCTACAGAGGGGCAGCCTTTACTCTTGTGAGACTGAGTCACAAGGGATACTACCTGAACTCTAGATCTAACAAAAAGGAAGTGCCAAACAATGGCTTCCATCTGGAAGGTGGTAAATGAGATTCCACGTCCCACAAAGCTTTGAAGAGTACTTGCTGGAATGCTTTAATCTTTCACCCCAAGTTTTCCTGCAGTAAATCTTTATTGTCTGAGCTAAATTTATATGCTAGTGAGGGCCAATATGTTCTATTCTACACTTCCCATACGAATTGTAATATAACTCTGATATTCTGGAAAAAGCTGGCCATCAAATAATCTGTGCATTTTTTCTGTTTCCAAACTTAGTTTAATTACCTCATTTATTTATAAGAATTATTATCAAAGGTAAAATATGAAGTACAGGATAATTATATTTTGATAATGGAAAAAAAGAGAGTCAGAAGAGATATAAGGACTGCAGTGCTGGTCAAGGAAAGTAGTATATGTTTAGAAGTATATTTAATAAATACTGATATAATGCTTACTATTTACTAATCTCCATCCTTGGCACAAATATCCTATAATATATTACAAATATCGACTCTACAAATTTTAATTCACATAATCCTCATAACAACCCCTGGAGATAGGTACCTTTGTCCCTATTTATAGGTGAGGAAATTGAGGCACAGAGAGTTTACGTAACTTGAAGAAGACCTCATAGTAAACGAGGGGAAGAGCTGGGATTTGAATGAAGGAACATTGCTCCAGAGTAGAGCCTCTCATTCACTACATTTTACTGCCACTCAAATTTGAATTTGAAAACTTGAATTTTTAACTGATTGTCAAATACAGCTGACCCTTGAACAACAAGCATTTGAACTGCATGGGTCCACTTATACTTGGATTTATTTTTTGACAAATGCATACTAAAGTACTACACAATCTGTGGTTGGTTGGTTGAATCCATAGATGCAGAACCAGGGATATGGAGGGCTGGTTGTGGGACTTGCACATCCTTGGATTTTGGTATCCCCTCTGGGCCCTGGAACCAATACTCCACAGATACCAAGGGATGACTGTATATATTAAGCATCTCTCCTAAGCAATGTGTAGTCCCCAAAATATTTATCCTAGAAATCTAAGAAATGTATAATCTTGCTCATGTGTCAATAATTATGGACACAGTAGCTTAACAGTCAGTTTTGACATTTCCGTTATTCTACTTTTTCATTTTCGTAGTGGTTTAAAAAAAAAGAAAAGTTGGTTTAATGGTAACTAGCCAAGCCCAGTTCTCAGTCCTTTAAATATATTATCTCTAGTTATCATAGTAATTTTACAAGGCATCCCAATTTTATAGTTCAAGAAACAGGCTTAGGGAGTTAGTTTAGAGATTTCAGTTCACAGTTGCTCAGTTAATAAGGGAAACACCCAAGATTCAAAAATAAATATCTAAAGGCTATAGGTACCGTACTGGTATTTAAATAACTGAAAGAGCAATATGGTCTGCTCCATCAAGAACTAGTTTCAAGGAAGAAGAGCTGTAAGGTAAAGTAGGATTGGGGCCATATTTCCTACATTTAAGCTGGGAAAGACAACACCACAAAAGATTTGGAAACATTCTGGCCTGGTGAGGAAAAAGTGGGACATAAATTTGGATAAAACAGGTGAAGCCAGATTAAGGAGGTCCTGAAAAACAGCAGAGGAGTTTGGACTTAATGTGGTAAGAAATAAGGCTGTGAAGGCTGTTGAGAGGCAGAGGACATGATAAAAGCAGTGCTTGGGGAAGATTAATCTGTCAACAGTTTGCAGGCTGGATGCTATTTTAAAGATTGTATATTGTTATAGTACTTTACGTTTCCTTGGGGCTGTTTTGTATATATTTTTCTCTCCTCTATTAGATTATAAACTCTGTCAAGTCAGAGATCATGCTTTCAGCTGACTCAGTTTCCCACAGAATTTAGCCCAGTACTGGTCTGTTAGTCTTGATGGTTAAGAAATGTAGAAAAGCCACCTAATTGTGAGTAATATTCAAATATTTCAGGATATTTAGGACAGAGCCATATTGTCTTCCCTAGGCAAAAATAAAAGAATGAGTTTTTTTTTCTGAGTCAGAGATGTTGGAACCCTGTGTCCAGTGACAGAAGAGGTTATTGAAAAGGAGAGGAATGTTAAGAGTGAAAAGAAGAGGAGAGAGAGGGGACAACATTGACAGGAAATGGGCCAATGTCAGCTTGTCAGGGCACAGAGAGAGACACCCTCTAATTCCATTTGGATAATAGATTGAGTAATTATTCTAACTACAAAGACTGGGAACTGAAAAGACCGTAGAGCCAGATCACACTCTCCTGTCATTAAATATATTACAGCCCTAAGAATTTCCTCCCATATCCCGATTTTGCTCACTTGGCAAGCAGCTGCTTTGTGAGAACTGTGTAGAGAACTGTGATGTCACATCTGTGTTCAATTTTTTTTAATTGATTACTTAATAATATCTTTCTTGGTTCAGGATAAGGCAAAGACAGCACACAAGCTCTGTCTTTATCAATCCTGACTTTCCTCAACTAAGAAGAAGCCGAGACCCAAAGTAAAGTGATGAGTCTCTAACAGCTTATTAGTCTGGAGGAAGAATTAACACTGGAATCCATGTCTCCAGGGTCGCTGTCCAGACTTTGTCCGCTACTCCAATATCCCACATGCTGTTTTGTTTAGGATGTTGGAATTCTTTCTTTTTATCTCCCAAAAGCATAAAACTAAGTGATGACTTCTGACCCAAATATTTGTAATGCCAGAACCTTTTCTGGGTGTATTTATAAGCTGATGCACAAGCTCCTTTTGCTTCTTTTGTGTGATTTTCAGCCCTCTGTGATGCCAGAGCTGCCAAGGGGAAAATAACTGAAAACTCTGTGGGACAAAACAGCATCACTAAAAACTGCTACATTCCACACATGCTCAATGTCTGCAGTGTGAAAGTAATCTATCCTGCTAATTTTATAATGCAATATATCAAATCTTTCCTTCATACTTACCTTTCAGGACTGATGCCTTATGCATACATATTTTCACTGGGTACAGGAACATCCTTGTTTCAATGGTTTCTTTATGATCATGGCTGGCCCCTACTTAGATAATCTCTTCTGCCTCCACAGTGTTACTCTTGGTAATGGAAAGTTCAGCTAGTGGCATAGTTTATATCACCATATACAGTCGGTTAATGGCCGCTTTATTAGGTATTTCCAGTGAGATGATGGGCCATCTGAGAGTATTAACACCTGGATTTACAGTCATAATGATGGAATACATCAAAGTTCTTTACTAAGTTGAATTACTCAGTAACATCTTAAAAACATAAATAATCAAGAAGCTTCATTTTCAAGCCTAAAAGCCAAGAGTCTGTCTTGCTAGTTGACTGTGATGGAGTTATAATAGTGAAATACAACATAGAAAAACTCTCTAGAATTCTGCCTTGGGCATATAACATCAATAAAGCACCAGTGATCCCATTTCTAGACCCAAGTTCTTATGAAGGGCTCCTTTAAGACAGGCTCATGCTTTGAGATGCAGATCTTTGGGGAGGTGGTTTAGATGTCTAGTTATTTCACAGAACAGATAGAGAAGACTATTTCCACGTAATTAAATGTGTGCTCTAAAATATTGCCAAAAGGCTTCTAGGTTTCTCAAGATTAATTTATAGGCCTCAGGTACCCAATGAGAATAGTTAAGTCGTCAGGAAAATATCAAAAAGTAGAATAGAATAGAATAGAATACAAACAATAGATGTGTGGAATTAAACAATTTATACCTGTACTTCTAAAATAAAGAGTAAAAAAGAACATAAATATAGGGTTAATATAGTGGCCAATTTGACCAATATGAATGATGATGATAATTATAACTACTCATTTCTCTAGTGTTAAAGTATTGTGATCATCAAATAACTTATCTTTAAAATATTGGTAAGGCAGGTACTGTTTTCATTTTACAGATTATAAAATTGAAGCTTGGAGAGATTGAGTTAAATAAGGGGCAGAACCCATGAGTTCTGATTCCTAGTTAGTGTCTTTATATATCTTCAGTTCTCAAATGTCATATTTTCTTGAAGATTGGACTTATCTGGTATTTGTACTTCTCTGTTCATGTGCAGTGATGGACCATAATACTGTTATGTGTCACTGAAGCCAATGGGAACAGTAAGTATGGTTTATTCTCCATGCTAATCTGGCTAGATCACCCTCTGGACTACTTGTCATATGCTGACCAACCAGTATTTGTTCTCCAGGAAATAGTATTTATAGCTCAACCTGCATTACTAGAAAATAAATGGCAATCAAGTCTTCAAAACAGTGGCCTTCCAAATATTCCAAAGTTTCCAAATATCAAAATTTATGTCACATTTATAAACCATATGGACAATTGAGAGAAATACAGATTTGCCTCTCAATCTTCCAAAATTATTTATGTACTATCAATGTAAACATCTAGTTTGTGTCAATAGGAAGTCTATGTACTTTTTATGAGTTAAATGCCATTTATTTCTTCTGAGGCACAAATGAAGTGAATAATTGCATAATTGTTCATTCACACTCCATTGCTAGAGCTGAGCTCCTCCAGTTTTGTTTATAGTGATACTTATCACCTTGGACAGAGAATATGTGGTGTGCTCTGACCACTCCAAGGACTTTCAACAGCTTTTTCTTGCTTTCAATAGTAAAACATATGGGACATTACTTGTCAGGAAGAGTTCTCCTTTTTCACATTTGTCTTCCTCTTGTCCTCATTCTCTCTCCCTCCTTTTATGCTTTAGCCTCCCACTATTTTACTAATACTGGAATAAAACTGTGTTGAATTTTTCTGACCCAAATTTCAGCCTCAGTTACTCATGTCCATAATGCTTCAAAGACCTAGAGGGACAGCAGCTTATCAAAAAATGTCCAGCATACTTTATGGTTTGCTGAAATAGAGGAATGTATCTAAGGATGTGAACACACTTTTGTCAATACTTCGTTGGAAATCTCTCCTATTGATATGATTGCTGTGTCAAGATAAAGGTGGAACAAGAGGAAGCACAACTAGAATAAGTTATCACCAAGTAAGTAAATGAAGGGGCATAATTTTAAGAAGCAATAAGGGACAGACACCAGAGGAATTTATGTTAGAGTCTTTGCAGAGAGTAATTAATATATTGCATATGGAACCAACCCATCGAGAGATGCAATGGAAGTAATTAGTATGAAGTTTTAATAAATGAGTTAGACGTGTATTTAGAGGAAAGAGAATGCTGTGAGGTACAATTAATAACTCTGAGGCTGGGATGAAGCATATAGGACATGGAATTTTGGCTGCTTTTCTCTAGTCCCCTATCAGCCAGTCAGTTAAAAATGTGCCTTAGAGAACACTTCCTACAGCAGGCTCCCAGGAGTGTCTTGTCTGTGGAAATCAGGGAAATCTAAAAACAGCTCTGTTCTGTTTCAGAAAGATAAATGAACCTTCTATGGAAAGCAGAGATGTGAAAGGTTTTAGACAAACTCATTACAAGCTCCAGCACACACTTAGTGAATGGAATTGTGACTTAAAACCTCATACTGTCCAGTGTCCCTAGGGGCCAGGAATAACAGATAAAATACAAAGACAGTGCATTCAATTAAATACTGTAAATGAATGGCAGCTTGGCTTATCCTGCACTGTCATTCTCATTCTATCTCTGCTCAAAGAAAAATAGGAAAAGAGCATAAATTGGGGACATCAGCCATAAACATTTGTATATGCAGTCTCCTGCTTTTGGACAAAGAATCTCCATCATCCCAGCAAAAATTTCCAAATGAATAAATTATACATACAATCTGTGATTGACAGTCAACCCTGGTCCACCCATGTAGTCAAATATGTAACTTCTTAAGTAAGAGTTTAGACCAATAACTACATTTTATGTGTGAATGACCCACTAGGTGAAACAAACTCTGCTTTGGGCTTAATTATTTGCATGAATTTAGGTTGAAGTCATGTATAGAGAAGGACATTGAGAAATAAGTAAGAAAGTCTTAAAAGGGACAGAGAAGAAAGAAATGACCTAGAGAATCTCAATCCTCACCCCACCAACATTGAATGGTGGTGCTTTGTATCCCGAGAATTATTATCAGTTATTTTGGTAAAGACACTTCTGGTGTTTGGATTCCACATTGAAGTATATTTATCAATAAATATAGGTAAATATTAATGAAGGTATACCACATTTATGGCTCTGTACCATTACTGCTCATTCATTATCTCACTTAATTGCCATAACAATTCAAGAAGATATGTATAATAACAGCATTTTATAGATGACAAAACTGTTTAAAACCACTCAGCTGGTAAGTGGAGCAGCTGATGTTCTAACTCAGCATTTCCTGATGCCAAAGTTACCGCAATTTACCTCAGTACTCTCTGAGAGCAAGGTCTCATGGAATCACATTGTAAAATGAGAACTTAGGGGAAGAAGAATTGCAAGAAGGTGGTATAGTGTTTTAACGGCAAGAAGGAATGCAGCAGACAAGACTGTCTCTCTTTTCTTTCTTCCTTCTTTCCTTCCTACCTCTCTCCCTCCCTCCCTCCATCTTTCCTTCTTTCTTCCTTTCTTTCCTTCTTCCTTTCTTTCCTTCTTTCTTTCTTTCTTTCTTTCTTTCTTTCTTTCTTTTTCTTTCTTTTCTTTCTCTTTCTTTTCTTTCTTTCTTTCTTTCTTTCTTTCTTTCTTTCTTTCTTTCTTTCTTTCTTTCTTTCTTTCTTTCTTTCTTTCTTTCTTTCTTTCTTTCTTTCTTTCTTTCTTTCCTTAGTTTTTGAACAGCAAGAAGGAATGCAGCAGACAAGCCTGTCTCTCTTCCTTCCTTCTTTCCTTCCTCCTTCTCTCCCTCCCTCCTTCTCCCTTTTTTCCTTCCTTCCTTCTTTCTTTATTCCTTTCTTTCTTTTCACAATTGGAGTGAGTTCCCCTATCAATGTCAACTATGTTAATGACAATAAAAAAACAATACAATTTGTGATTTGGCCAAATACACAAACTTTTCCTTTTGAGTAAACTGTTACAATAATACTGGATGCATCTTCCATGAAACAAACAAAAGTCCAATGTTCTTATGTGGCACAAAAATGTGTTCCAAAGGCAATTAGTTGTCCCTTTCCTTCTTCCTGTATTCTTTCTCTACAAAAGTAATTTTAAGCAGTGTGTCACATGAGAGAAAGAGTGTACTTTTAAATAATTATGCATAAATTATACCCCTTAAGTAGTTATATATAGGCAAAAGTATACTTTACTCATTTGTCAAGCTAAATATACAGTTATTCAGAACTGAAAAAAATGTAAAAATAGTTGAAAACCATTACGTTTTATAAGAAAGATGCTTGTGTTGGATTAATAGAGGTGTGTGTGAATTCTTCCAGGATGAGGTTATAAAATGAGATACTTAGTTTTAGAAGACTAAAGATTGAGTGGTGCAGATTAAGGGAAACCTACACAAATACCCACCAAAGAAAGTTAGATTTTAATGTTATTCATGCATTCTTCCATTTCTTCATTCAACAAATGTTTATTGAACACTGACTGTGCTGGTCACAATGTTATATGTTGGTGACATAAGTGTTGAACAACCAGACATTATTTTGTCTTCATTGAGCTCACATTCCAGTGGGGAAGACAAACAATGGATAAGTAAAATGATGAAACCAAATTTAGTGATAGAAAATAAATAAAGGCGGCAAAGGAATTGGTATGGATACAGGAACATTTTTCTGGGGTGGTAAAACAATAACCTGAAACCTGAAAGAAGAAAGAAAGGTGTTAGGTGGAGAGATAAGGAACTAGTGTCCCCAGTTTATAGGTAATGTTTACAAAGACCTTGGAGTGAGAAGGACCTTTTTTATTTTTTTTTAACTTTTTATTTTATATTGGAGTAGAGTTGATTAATAATGTTGTGTTAGTTTCAGGTGTACAGCAAAGTGATTTAGTTATACATATACATGAATCTATTATTTTTCAAATTATTTTCTCATTTAGGTTGTTACATAATATTGAGCAGAGTTCCCTGTGCTATACACTAAGTCCTTATTGGTTATCCATTTTAAATATAGTAGTGTATACATGTCAATTCCAAACTCCCTAACTATCTCTCCCTCCCAACCCTTCCCCTCTGGTAACCATAAGTTGGCAAAAAGAGCTTGTTTTTGTTCTAAGAGGTGTTGGTTGTCTTCATGGCTGGGGCTTGGTGAGGAATGAGGAAATTGGGAGGATATGACATTAGAGGGATAGACTGGACCAGCATGAGCATGGCTTTGTGTGAGATCAGTGTCATGATGGGTTCATACATAGATTTCTTGGTTGACTACTGATAAGAGAACTGGAGAGATTTGAAATAGATTTTGGTTTTGGAATCTAAAGATTATGCTGATGAATTGAATGTTACTTGAGGGACTGGTAGATGGTAAGTAGTGTTTGAAGAGTTTTAAACTTTTGTTTGTTTGTTTATTTTTTATGTTTTGTGTGCAGAAATGCTAGGAATTTAAGAGGCAAGAAAGGGGTAGCTTGGGTTAAGAAACAGAGTGGTTTGTAAGAGGTACATGGTTTTCACTGGAGCATCTGAATCTGATTTACTGCAAAAGAGTCAGAGAGGAAGTCAGCACTAAGTCATTATCTTCTAAATTTTTACTGATTTAATATATGACCTGAGTTTGATAAGATTGCTTCAAGACCTGCCCAAAAAGAGACTGCAGGCCAGTAAAATTTGAGACCAAGTATCCTGTAGGGAGATGGAAAGGCACAGAGGGAAATCCAAAAATAAAATATAGAAATAACCATGTGAGAAGAAACAAAGTGACTTCCATTCTCAGTAAGTGCCTGAGACTGATTTCAGAGCTTTGTGAGTGAACAGACTTTGATAGTAGATGAGAAGAAACAGGTAAAGCTGTTGAGTACCTGAAAGAAAACAGATAACGATTAAGAAAGTGGAGCATTAGGGCTTCCCTGGTGGCACAGTGGTTGGGAGTCCGCCTGCCGATGCGGGGGACGCGGGTTCGTGCCCCGGTCCGGGAGGATCCTATGTGCCGCGGAGCAGCTGGGCCCGTGGGCCGTGGCTGCTGAGCCTGCATGTCCGGAGCCTGTGCTCCACGGCAGGAGGGGCCACAGCAGTGAGAGGCCCGAGTACCGCAAAAAAAAAAAAAAAAAAAAAAAAAGGAAAGGGTAGCCCTCAGAGATAGAAATCTGGACAAATAATCTCCCTAAAGTCAAGGAATTTAAAACGTTGCTGAGGACCAGCTTCTCTGTTGACTGGGAGAGGCTAATGTAACTTAGTGATTGTCCTTGCATCTACAAAAAGGGCAATTTTTACTCATTTATCTATTCATTCAATGACTATTGAATCTACCGAGGCCCTTCTAAGCTGAGGGCTGCTCTAAGAAGGAGTAAATTAGGTGTAATCTTTTCTGTTTGGACAGAAGCAAACAAACAAGACAGACATTGTTTTACAAGGCAGCCCCAGGGGCCCTAGAGAGCTGCATTGCCCACCCGCTTCTCACCTCTCCCTGCCAAATGCTCTCTTCTTTTCTAGTTGCTGTCTCTGAGTTTCAGTTCCAAGTGACATAAAATGAACAAATCAGACACTGTCCTTACCTTCATGGAGCATTTACCTGAGGACACAGGGATAGCATGAATTAAGAAACACATTGATATTGTCCACTAAACACAAAATTAAAAGTTAGAATTTCAAATACTGTGTGTGTTGTTTTTGAAGTTTAAAAGTTCATTCAAATGACCTTTTTTTCCCCTAGAGTTTCTATAATATCTCATTTTCTTGCCTGGCATATTATAAAGTTAAGGTTAATAGTTGCAGGTCTGTGAACTCAAGCATTTCAGAGTGTTCTTCCTACTCCTAATTAACCAGTTGTAGAATAAACTTCAAAAAAACTTTGTATTTTGTCTGCTGTATTTTCACCATCACCACATCCTATTTTCTTATTAATGCAATACCAATGTCTGCAGCGGCTGAAAACTTCAAATGTGTTGTCTTGACTCCCTGGGCCATGAATTCTCAACTCCTCAATAACACTTCCATCCATGTCATCTCGGGCTCTGTCATCTTCCTGGGGACCCACAGAGGGCAGAACTTGCCCTAGGACCTCCATGAAAGGCTGGTCTCCAGGTCAAAATCAGGAGGCAGCAGGTGTGCACTTCTGCTGAGCTGCAGGGAAACATGCTGGTTGCTGCCAAGAAATAAAGGCAAATCGGTCACAGAACTCTGCCAGGAAGAAGAGACCTCACGAGGAGCAGGTGGGAAAGGCGAGTGAAGAGCTAACACATTCACTTCATGCTGCACTCTTGAGGAAGTAAGAAGTTGGTTTGTATTCTTTGTTTTCAAGGAAAGAAGTTTCAAATGGACACAACAAGCAACCACTTGTCAGGGCAATTCCAAGGCCACAAGGAAGCCACCCTGTCCATACCTACCTCATACCCAATACCCCACAAAAGCCCCTCTTCTTACCTGTTCAGTTTCCCAGAGCCTCAACCTTTATATAAAGACTAACTGATTCAATAAAGAGAGGCCAGGGGTGCTTTGGTCTACCTTCAATGTTTTCCCTGCCAGCTCTATTACAATTTCTATGTCCCAGCCTTATTTAGGTTGGAGAGTCAGCAGATTCCCTGTAGCACTCCAAAGATATTTATTTATTCAGTCATGTTTCTTGTTGGCTCCTTGAAAAATGATCCTTGTTGTCTGAAGTGGGGAAAGGATGCAACAAACCCCAAGGGATCCTGTTACCCAATCAAGTAGGGGAGATGCTTGATTGAGGTGAGATAGTGGTTTGGAATTGCACTGAAATAGAAGTGCTCTGTTGAACATAAAGAACACTTGATTGCTATTAGTCCACAAATGCTTAAGGAGATTCTATGATGATCAAGGAAGAGGATCAATATAATTGATTTGGTATATTCCAAAATACAACTAACCTGACCATGACTAAAACCCTTCTGCGTAGTATGCTCAACAATTTAAAAGCATACTCTTGGGCTTCCCTGGTGGCGCAGTGGTTGGGAGTCCGCCTGCCGATGCAGGGGACGCGGGTTCGTGCCCCAGTCTGGGAGGATCCCACATGTCGCGGAGCGGCTGGGCCCGTGGGCCATGGCCGCTGAACCTGCGCGTCTGGAGCTTGTGCTCTGCAACGGGAGGGGCCACAACAGTGAGAGGCCCGCGTACCGCAAAAAAAAAAAAAAAAAAAAGCATACTCTTATTCAAAATGGCTTTGTTATCACAATAGAGTAATGAAAGTTAGGTATGAAATGCCATAGAGTACTTTTTTGTAAATGTCAGAAAGTAACAAATCTGAGAATTTTTAAATCCCTAGGTCCCCAGATTTGTTGATAATTTCTGCCTCCCAAGATAATTTCTCCTTAAGGAGTTGCTATAAATTAATTTGCATGTAAAGGGGCTTGGACATATTCTTGGCAGAGCAAAAAAGACAAGAAGTAGGAAGAGTGCATCAACCGTCCCAGCTGGAATGGGGTAAAAAGGAGCCCATATAGAATGAAGAGAGGTAGCAGCTATGTAAACAGGGAAACGATTCCACTACAAGAAGCTACCCTTTACCCTTTATTAGGCTTTTTGTGCTAAGCACTTTTACTTTTTTTCTCATTTAATCTTTAGAGTGACTCTGTTTTTAAAAAGCTATGCATCATCCCTGGGTAGCAAGTGGCAGGAACAGGAACTGAACTCCCTGTTTAGATCTTTAGGAAGGAGTCAGGCATCGATGAAGGAGGCTCTGCAACAGAAAGCCATCCCAAGGGTTTTAGACAGGAGACAGCACGTGGATTCCCCAGTGGGGACTTCCCAGAACCAAGGTTCAGCTTTAAAAGGAACCACCACTTTATTTCATAAGGTGACACAATTCTGCAATCCACAGGATTGGGTTTTTCCCTTCATTTTGCACAGGGAGCAGAGGTACTATGTAATTAGCTGGATCAAAGAAGCTGGAGATTTGTGATTAACTCCACAAAGAAGTCTGAAATAGCCAGGGTGGAGCTCTTCTGGAAATATTTCTTTCTTCTTATTTTCCTTTCTGATGCACATTCATGTCTTGAACTGAGTTAAGCTAGAACCACAGCTTCATATCACGTGGTATTTGTTCATTTATACTTGATTCTTAGACAGCAAAGGCTGTATCACAGGTAGTCCTTTACTGACGTCTACTTATTTCACTCAGACAGTCAGTCCTTACACTGTCTTTGAGTACTTTGATCAAACTGAGAAAAGGTAAATTAGTTTACTTGTTATCCACAAATACCCTGATTGGGATGGAAGTAGATAGAGTACCTTAAAGAATAAAGCCACAGGACAGATGAAAGCATTTAAACTTAGACATTTATATACCAGTATGTTCCAAACCAGTAGCCTAGCTTTCTTAAATATAGTTGGATGTAGTGTGCAACCATTATACAATCTCTCCTCAAAGGGACACTTAAGGCTAAATGGACTCCTGTAGTATGCACATAAATAAAAGAATTAACGGTAGTGCTTTGTTCTCCTGTATTGGTCAGAAAATACACACATGCATATAAATTATCACACACACCATAGTTATGTGCCATATTAAAAGCATAGGGCTTCACTAATCAGTTTGTTCACCTTGCATTTAGAATAAAAGCAAAAATAAGTATTCCCTCCTCCTTCCTTCTAGAATTCTTATTAACCAGATGTCTATTCTACATCCTGTTCTCTCAGGAACTTGTTTGCTAGTCAGTTGTCATAATTAAAAACATCTGCAAAGTTATTTTACATCAAAATCTTAAAGAAGAATAGTGCAAAGTGCTCCCTTTTTATATGGGCATCTTATGTCTTACCAATTCTAGAGTCAAAGGTAGAAATCTCTACTCAGTACAAGGAAAAGAATGCTGACCTGGGAACAAGGAAATGCATTCCATTTCACAGTCTGCTTTTAGTCAGATCCATGAACTCTGGCAAGTAACTTAGTTTTTCTGGTTGAAGAAAGAGAAACTGAAGTAAAGAATCTCTCAGGTCTCTTCCAGGGATGACATTCTATCTATGCATGTTTCTGAAATCATAAACATTCTGTGCACAATGACAGGACAGTAAAGCTGATAATTTTCACTAATATTCCCCCCAAATAACCCCACATGGAAAGTTTAAAGCCTCTAGTGCTGCTGTATATGCTTTGTTTTCTCTCTAATTTATATATATATAAATATAAACATAAATATATAAATGTTAGCTTTCTCCTGATATTTTTAAGAAATAGATATATGGCTTTCAATATTCTAATCACAAACACTTAACTGCCAAATAAAGCTGTGTTCACTAAATGCAGATTAATCTGTGTGTTACATGGAGATATGTGTGCGTCTCCCTTTGAATGAGCTCAGTCTGAGAAATTCATTTAACCTTTAGCTTCAAGTTTGAGGAACCTATGGTGACACTACTTTTCCTTTCCCCTGAATGGTTTATAACAGGGGTCCCAAACTCCCCTGTTAGGAACAGGCTACACAACAGGAGATGAGTGGTGGGAGAGTGAGTGAAGCTTTACCTGCCGCTCCCCATTGCTCGCATTACTGCCTGAATCATCTACCCCCACCCCTGTCCGTGGAAAAATTGTCTTCCACAAAACCGGTCCCTGGTGCCAAAAAGGTTGGGGACCGCTGGTTTATAATAACAATAAAACAAGGGGAAACATTGAAATTGACAGATATTAATTTATTCTTACCCTACCTGGTAAGAATCTAAAATGACAGTTCTCACTTTATAAAGCTGCAACTTCACTACGATACAGAAACATTCCAAGTCATCAGTTGTGCCTTTCTTAGTGAGCAATTGAGTTGCAACGGAAGTTGAATATGCATACTGAGAAGTATAAACTGAGAGTTAGCTATTGTTTTTCACCTGAGAGTTTGGAAAATTTTGAAACCAAAGCCACATTGCTATTTTATAATCAAAACACTCCACATCTTATCTCTACTCTGAGGTATACAGTAGTTTCTCTGATTTGCTTCAAATCATCTCATCTTTTCTGATAAGGTTGAAAAAAGATGGCTTTACTATAATCCTCCAGATCTATGCTGTTTCTTAGTGTTAGTGTTAAAAATAGGGACAAAGTGCTTAATTATTTTACAATACCTGAACCTTTTAAAGATGTTTAATAGTAAACACACGTGAATATTTCAAGCATACTACTTACTTAGCCAAGTGAGAAATGAAAAAAAGAATCATCCAATTGTTTTATCAATGTTATATATATGTTGAGATGTACAATTCAGAGTAGTGGACAATTTTTTTTTTCCTTCTCAAAACTGATTGCTTTGGTGATGCTTAGACACCTACAAAATGGTTCTCGCATTGTATAAAATTTTAAAGAGAGTAGTGTTGTACTTGTTTTCCAGCTAGGGTATTAAGGATATTTATATACAAATACCATGTTTGACTGAAATCATGATTTCAATTCAGTAAAATAGAATGAGAGGTTGCTTTTGCCTACTTGATATCAAATAATCACCCATAGGCCTTCTCACAAACTGATTATTTTGACTTCATAAATACACAGAGGTATGCTAAGAATATCTGATAATTTAAAACTGTTGTGGTAGTTAAGTGATAACCATTATTCTGAAAAAGAAAAAAAATTACAGAGCAATTATTCTATGCAAAAATAATCTTATACACAGAGATATAAGAAAACTCCCTTTTTGAGACAATTATCAATCACATTCAAATAGTCAGATCATTTAGAGGTGCTATATGGATTTCAAAGATATATAAACCTTCTCCAAACCTAGGAAACTTTTCTAGTATCCATGTAAATGTGTATGAACTCATGACAGAGATAACAATGAATTTGAGAATTTTTAGTTGGAGAATAGAAAAGCTCCTTTCAAAAACAGAGAATAAATTCCACCAATTAGTTAAAGTAAGGAATAAGCATCCAGCAAACCATCCTGATAATACATATACTTTATAGTAAAGTGACAGGAGAGAAAATTCTACCTGGGTATTTTTGAACCCCTATGTCTCAAATGTGAAATATGACAACCGTCTTTAATTTTTATTATTATCATTATTGCAAATGCAAAGGTGTTTAAATATGAAGATGCAAACTGAATTGCATGTCCAAAATATTATAAATGAACATGAGATTTTCCATCCCAGAAGAAAGGAATGATCTATATTGTTATTATCCCGAAGAAGAAGAAGGTGATTTATATAGAGTTACAGTGCACTCAGCTCTGTACGCTGGGCATGTGATGCCTGTTTCGGTTCAGTAGGCTTCCTGTCTAAATAAAACTGAAAGCAAAAGAGGACAAAGACAAAAACTAAATTCATCATCAGAATTACAGATCTGATCTCATCCATTCCACTAATCCAGCTCTATATGTCTTTACTCAAAGGTGTCACCAAGAAAGATTTATAGAAAGAAGGAATATCACCTACCTTCCCTACGTCAATCCAAAATGTTCCCAGATTTAGCACTCCCTTCCTTTTATTCCTTGGTGTTTCACCCCATTAATTATGACTCCTCTATTTCTTCCTCTTCTCAACCTCATCTGTCACCAAGTTCTGAAGATTATTCCCAAATGCCCACAACTTGTATGATCATCCAATGTCTTTTCTAATTGGCAGATGTTCCTTTTGGGCTCACAGTGATAGGGGAATAGAATGAGCAGTCATCCTTAATGTGGGAAGGTTGGCACAGCCAAACAAGTCAGGTGAAATCACTTATGTGATTAATGAGTGACAGATGTTCCAGCCCCATCAGTATGGCATTCAAGAAGCATTCTTCTTTACTCTCCTTCATGAAGTTTCTCTGTAGACTGTGAAATCTTTAAGCATGTCAAGAAGGGAAAGGAGAGCTCATCTCTGAGGAGAGAATTGTTATTCATTCAACAAATCCTTTCAATAAATATTTACTGATCTCTGAGTTGGGCCTCTGAGGACTGAGAGACATTTTATCAATGGAGTTAAGTATGTAGGAGGTCAGTATGGAATGAAGGATCAAAGTGAACACAGGCATTAAGTCAAGGAGGTGTATATTAGAAGGAAAACTGATCAACACATCTAATTAGAACAAAGAGTTGCTATCTGGCTTCTAGCTAACTCCTGTGTTCTCACATGACTATTTAAATAATATGTGTGTGTGCAAGCATGTGCATTTATATGGTTATCAGTAAACAAGCTCTGATTAGGAAAATTGATTGTTCCCAGTAAATTATTGTTTTAGGTTTACTTCTTTTTTTCCTGATGGGCAGCTCAGTCTATACAGGGGAGTCAATGAAGAAGGGTAGTTAGGGTTAGGAGAACAAGAGATGTCAGATGATAGAAATAAAGAAGAACACATACTTGGGAAAGTACAGAAAGAGGATGGATAACACAAGGACAGAAAGGAAGACATGATTCTGCAAAGAGTATTTAATGAAAGATCCCCTTTTGTCACTGACTTTGCTTGGCTTCCTTTCTACCAGTTACTCCATCCTGTGTCAACAGCAATTCCTTCAGGGCCAGAGGCCTTCTCTTTCCTTCCTCTCATAAAGCAGTTACAATGTCACTGACTCAGTGACATTGTACTGAAGAAGTACAACCACAAGCAAGAACCAAAAGGCCCATGTTACTGCTCTTCTTTTGAAAATTGTCTTCTTACCACTGGAGCCAGACTTCATATTTCAGTGGCACTGTCACAAAAGCAGGTTAAGAAGCTGGGTCCTTATTATTTCCACCTTTATTCTTCTTCTCTATGTACTTCTGTATTAATTTTGAGCCTGCAACCTGAGTGCTTACTCTGATTCCAGGTTTTCCTGAGCATTAATCTACATCTCCTGTAGGAGTAGATGTGCACCATCCACAGTACATATTAGACATTCATTAAGTGTTCGTTAAGTATATGAGTGTGTTGGAGAAGAGAGAACTCACCAACTACAGTTTGAGGGAGACCCAAAGATAAGGAGTAAAGGGAATGAGAAGAGGCTATTTTAACATAACTGACTAGTCAAAACTGGGAAGTTGGCAACATTTATCTTTGACCCCTTGTCCTACTTTTCTAGTGACTCTTATCCCTTCCTATTACAACTTCCAAGTGTCAAGTTCCCTCAGGCCACCAGTAACACTGATTAGCAAAACCAGCTTAAATGAATAAATTTCGGTTGTCTAGTGCAAAGAAGGTATAAATCATTGTTTATTGTTTATTTGTTTGACATGAGAGGTTTTCTACTGAATAGTAGGTGGTCTGCAGGCATGTGGAGTTTAGACTAGAAAGCCAAGGTTGAAATCCTGACTGTCACAGTCCAGTCATATAACCTTTATGACATTCAATTTCACCTTCTTATTATAGTGATAATAATAGCTATTTAATGGAGCTATTTTTAGTAAATGACCTAATTGCCTAAAAGCACAAAGAATCACATCTGGAACAAAGTAACTTATTAAAAATATTAACAAAAGCACCAATGTAGGTTCAATCAATAAATGTTAATTCTCATCCTATGTTTTTCCTTTTCTTTTTTCTGCTTTCTTTTTATTTTTCTCTTTTTCCTTCCTTGAAAATTGGGAGTCCCCATAATACTTAGTAAAGTGTCTTCTGCTGTGAGTTCTCAGAATATATTTAAATGAAATTGAATGTGTAAGGGAGTCAAAGAATGAGTGAGGAAGTAAATAAGTGCCAGATTGTAATGTCCTGTCTTCTTTCCCCATCTACTTGGGAATCTGTAATCAACTTTTGAAGTATCACCAGTCGAACACATCCATCTAAGCCCTAAAAATTTCCTGACTCTCATTTTTTAAAGGAATTATTCTATTTGAAAGTAATGTATTACTTTTAATTCCATATTTTGTTACATCACAGATAATGCTCAATTCTCTATGGTATTTAAAAAAGTGAACAGGTGATCCTGGTTCTGCTTTTTTGGGGATACAAAATTTCACCATGGAAAAACAGTTAGGTTTTTAATCAAATAGCTTCTTTGGTCATACAGATAGAAGGCCATTAAAAACCAAAAAACAGTGTAGGCAATAAGCATTTAAACAAAGCTAACTACACAATGACTACTGTCAGTGGAATTCAGGAAGCTTTGATGGTTAATATTAATTCCAATAGCATACCTTTGTGAACTGGTAAGGGGCCCAAAGACCTTGAATGTTGAAAAGAACTATAGACCTTCAACGTCAGACACACAAATAAAAAAATAATTAAAAAAAATAAAAATAGTGTGCATTGGAGATTTGAATAATGTAAAAGCCTTGGTCTGAAGTGGGGGAGTTGGAGGAAGAACTTGCAAATCATTGTATTTGTAGAACTCCCATGGAGTGTATTTTCTGTTTACTTAATGAGCAGTGGGTTGGCAGCTTTAATGTTTTTAAAAGAGCCTAAGAGATCATCATCATAGGGTCATATGTTAAGGACCAAGACAAAGTTAAGATTATGAGAGACAAAGTCCAGGCAATCCTGCACAGGTCATTTAGGGGAGAATTTCTGAAGACTGCAAAGGCTTGGTACTGAGTTAAAACTTCAAACTGAAGGGAACAATCATGTGGATATTTTATCTCAAAGGAAAGGGTGAAAACATAGCACACTGACCTGTGGCATTTCAAGTCTCTTTGCTTAATGTGTTGCTTGTTAGTCTTTCTAAAAGGGGAGGGGGTGATAAAATCAACTCCAGCACTAGAAGCAACACCAGGACAATAATTAGAAAACAATGAAAATGTCTTATTATACTTATTTCAACTATCCCAGGTGAGTAAAGGGCCTGTACAGTGGGGAATGGAATGGGATTCATAAATACTTCTGATGAATATCATCATTTAATAAGGTTTTGTAAAGTAACATGTCATATATTTTTCCTTATGAATCAAAGTGCATTTGGTTTCAAGTGCATCCTGAGAGAATTTCCAAAGAAGAAGAGAAACATACACACATTTGTACCATTCCTAAATGCATCTACCTTCACATGCCCAGGGACAGCTGTTTCCTGATAAGAAATCCCTGGGACGTAGACACTTTTAAGATGCTATTTTGTGATGTGAATTCTTCTTTTGAAATCATACTCTCTCCTAGTTTAAAACCTATCCAGATTATGTAAATGAAATTATCTAGATTAAATTTAGATATTAAGCTGGTTGAACAATTTCACATAAATGTCCCCTCATCAAGAAGGGAAAAGAAGCCAGTCTATGTTTACCTCAGAAACCAGAAAGGATTAGTGTCTAATTACCTGCCCATTTTCCTCACTCCATTATCTTAAAGCAAACACCTTAACAGATTGACTGAGCTCTCTCTCTTCCATTCTTCCTAAGAAGTCTTCTGTTTGGATGCACTGATACAATTTACAATTTGATAGAAACATAAAAAATGACAATGTGGATGGGTCACCAAGGAGGTGAGTAATGGAAACTGACACACTAGACACCTCAGAACCTCTGGGGAATCACAATGGTCAACCTGAGACTTTTGGAAAAAACAAAAAAAAAAAAACACAAGACTTAAAATCAATATTCCAGACAGTGAGATGAAGTCCCACAGGCATATGAGAACTATTAATACCTGAGATATTTTTCAAAATAGAGTTATGTGTATTATATACTTGTAAAACTGAAACTGGGAAACATTAAGAAAATTGCCAAGAGTTGCACAATCATGGATCTGCTCATTCATATATACATTAATGATGACAGATAACACTGACGTGTGATATGTGCCTATTACTATAGAAAGTTATTCAAAGATGAAAGATGTTCAGGTCCTCCTTTGAGATACAAATATCAGTCACAGCTCCAGAATAACAGAGCTGTGAGGGAGGTTCTCACACCATCCCAGTGCAAAAGGAAGACAAATTTTCTTCCTATAGATCAAGCAGAGGACTTCAGAAAGGAAGCACACCAGAGCTGGCATTTTCCAGATTAATTAAAAAAAAAAAAAAAAAAGATGGAAATGGCACTATAGTGAAGGCTCAATCTCCAAAGATGCACAGGGGAATCCTGGTGAAAATGCCTCTGGTCACACAACTCTAATCACATCTGCATATTCCACCCATCAGACCCCTGTAACCTAGATGCTGACCACCAGTTGCTGACATAGGCAAGGGGCTTCTCGGATATTTTAGTCCAGCCTCAGTTTTAGGAAAGCCCTGTGCAGCAGCTTTGGGATGGTATTTTTTCAGTCTATCTGTGCCACTTCCTTGGCAGCCAAACCTCTACGAACCTGGGGAGTCTTACATGCTGCTGCCTGTCTTCTCCCCACCCTTTTCTCAGAAGTAGCACATCTGTCATGATAAAAAAGTTGGCCCAAGACAGTGTTTTGCCCCTGCCTCTGTGATGGAGAGTTTCCTATTACCCATACAGCACTGGCACTTTCATTGTCTGTGCTCCCTGAACAAGTGACTTTTTTCTGTCTCTCACTTATAGACATAAAGCTTTCACTCTTGGGAGAGAAGGTTTGGGAAGCCCACAGGTATTTAAGGCATGTCCCTCCCCTGAGGTCCCCATCAGCTCCTGTACCACCAGTGGGTTTACTCAGTTTCTGGTTCTGCCCCAAATTTGCTAGTGACCACATGGTGGGAATGTTCTCGCATGTGAGTATTGCTTCTCCTTTGCTCAGGTGCCCCCATAAAATACCATAGTATTTTATGGTATTGTGCTGCCATGCTACCTCAACAGTCATGGGCTTAAGAAAAAATATAATTTTGTAGATAATCTGGATTTTATTCATTTTTAGGATGGGAGTGATTTTCTTTGAAGTTTCTGTATCCCAAGGCAGAAGAAGAAACCTATTTCAAAATATTGAAAGCAGAACATTTACAGAAATAAAAGGAGAAATAGACAAATAGCACACAAAGTTAGAGATTTTACCACACCTCTCTTTCAGCAGTGCAGAGAACAAGCAGATTATCTATATCTATATCCATATCCATACCTATACCTATCTATATCTTCTACAGAAAAACAGTTAGACTTAATGAGTAATTGAGCAAACAATTAAGAAAGGACATATTTTTAAAATAACACTTAAAATAGACCAAAATCATTAAATTCCTAGGAAGAAAATAAATCATTACTAAGAAAATGAAATAAGACCCAAATAAAAAGAAGGATATACCATGTTCTTGGATTGGAAGAGTCAATACTGTAAAAATATTATGTCTCATAATTGAGTTAAAATCAAAGCCATGTTATTTATAAATCTAGCAGATTATGTTTTGTGAAAATTGACAAACTAATTTATAAATTTCTTATGAAAATGCAAAAGATTGAGAATAGAAAAGACAATCTTGAGGGTGAACAAAGTTGGTGAATGAATATTTATTAGATATCAAGGATCAATATGAAGCTATAATAATTAAGATAGCCTGGTATTAATTCAAAGAAAATCACACAGTCTAATGGAACACAATAAAGATTCCAGAAGCACAAGTCACTTAATTTATTTTATAGATGTTACTGGAATGCAGAAAAATGAATGGTATTTTTAATAACATGAGACTGAATATGCAAATTGAACATTAGCCAAGCTACTATGTATAAAAACAGAACTCTGACCAACAATCTGCATCAACCTGCCTACAAGAAAAACTACAATCGACGGCAAAACATCCAGGAAGTCAAATCACAGACTTCATAATGATGAGCCCAAAATGGTCAGGACTTGATTAATAACTAACAGCTTCCCTACATTTCTCTCCAGCTCCAACTCAACCCAGGAGCAACTAGAGAAAGCCACATATGCTCCTCTGGGATGTCTCACTTCTTGTTTGCTTGCCTCCAGAATCCCAATGCAAAAGCTGCCAATCAGGAAATACCTCAGTCCTTCCTGTTTTTCCACTGTAAAGCTTTCCTACTCCTGTGCCTGCCTTTGAGTCCCTGCCAAGTGCAGGTGGGGTGGCTGACTAGCTTTTGATAGCAACCTCTGAATTGGTTTTACTTGTTTATTTACACAAATATTATAGGAGCAACTGCATACCTACATGTTGGTTTGCAAACTGGCCTCCACATGGGGAGCAAGGAGAGACCTAAGAAAGGCAGTCACTCAGACTGGTAGGTGGTTGTGCTAAGATGAAGGGAACTTACACTGGAGGCTTGTCTTGGTCACCACAATGTGATTAAATCTCCACCTTTGCCCAACAGCATCTTAATAGTTTATAGAGAGGATTTAATGTGGTTCAGTCATGCACACTGTCCAGATGGTCTCAACAGCACATCACTCTCTCAAGGCTGTCTCCATGAAAATGATCACACTGTGGGAATGGTGGTCAGAACATACATTCTAAGGACAGGGAGGGAGCAAGGAGCCTTCAATTGTCTATGTCAACCATTGATCATGTTGTCTTGATGACCTCCTTTAACACTACATGTGGAAAATGATCCTAGACCTCTTTCCTCACAGCATATATAAATATAAATTCCAAATGGATCATTTATCTAAATGTAAAAGAAAATACAAAATAGTACAGTAATATAGGATAGTATCTTCATGACCCTGTGGTAAACAAATATATTATTTTAAACTTTACACCAAAAAAAAAACTAACACAAGATCAAAATTGATGAATTGAACTTCAATAAATTTTAAAATCTCTATTAATTGGAGGAAATCCTTAAGAGATTAAAAATTCAGGTCTTAGAATGGAAGAAGACATTTTCAGTTCACATATTTGTCAAAAGACTAATATACAGAATATATAAAGAACTCCTATGAATCAAAAAAATAAAAGTAATGCAATAAAATTGGGTAAGAGACATAGAAAATTTTACAAAAGAGGACTTTGAAATGTAATAATCATATGAAAAAAGTGTAATCATCATCACCCACCAGAGAAATGAAAATTAAAACCAAAGTGAGATAACAGGACACACCACAATGGTTACAATTAAAAAGAAAAAAAAAAATCTAATCTCATTTTTTGGAAAAAATCTAATCTAAAATCAATACCAAATTTTGAAAACGATTTGGAGCATTCAGAACACTCATATAATACTGGTAGGAATACAGATTGGTAAAACCATTTTTGAAAACTATTGGTAGTTTTTAACAATACTGAACATCTGCTAAACCTATGATACAGAAATGCACTTCTAGATATATACCCAACAGATATGAGTATAAATGTGTACCAAAAGACAAGTATATTAAAGTCCATAGCAGCTTCATTTAGAATAATCAAAAACCGGGGAGGAGTGAGGGGACACCAATAGAAGAATGAATATAAACTGATATATTAATACAATGAAACAATATACAGCAATAAAAATGACTAACAAATATATATACAATATGTTTTAATTTCAAAATTAGTGCTTGTAAAAATAAGCCAGACACAAAAGAATGCACACATACATTACCAGACACAAAAGAATGCACACATATATTACATTTGTATAAAGTTCAAGAACAGAAAAAAACAAAAGCTAATCTAGGACAAAACAGTAATTAAGGACACTGAAGGAGGTCTGTAATACACTGAAAATTTTACCATCTTGATAGCAGTCCTGGCAAAGTTAATAGATTTGTAAAAATTCATTGAGCTACACTCTTAAGATTTATTCACTTTATGTGAGTAACTCACCAGTAAATGTCAAGAAAATAAAGTTTTAACCATTGGAGAGTTTTTACAGTGATGATGGCTTCAGGAGTTTCGTGACAATAATGGAGCTGAGAGTTTAGTGGAAGTCCGATTATTAGTGAGCTTGTTGCTGCAATAGTTGTATGGGAGGTCCAACAGTATTAAGATCAAGACCCTCCCTGTCTGCACTTTTTACTGTCTAGACTTCTTAGTTCTTGCTCACTTTTATGAACATGGTTCTCCAGCATTCCCATTGAGTCTATAAGCTACTCAATAACTCATATTTTCTGCATAAATGTTCTACAGTTGATTTCTGTTCCTTGCAACTAATAATCTTAGTTAAAAAAATGATCAGAAATGAAGTATTGCAGTGTAATAGCCCAAATATGTGAAATAAGCTAACCAGAGAATATAGTATAGAAGAGAGAAGGCCTCCATATTCCAGGCTGGAATATTTGAAATACTTATTATTTGACAGTAAAAACAGTGTTTGAACCACAGGTTTTGTATATTGGAAGTCAGACCATGTATATAACATGAACAACAATAGCCTAAGAATAAGTCATGTACTGGAACACCGGTCAGCTTCAGAAAGAAATAAAGACACCAGCTTAGCCTGACAATGGCTATTTTGTAGCAGTGAAAAAGAAAATACACCACTGTAGGGGACCTTCATGATGGCAGAGGAGTAAGATGTGGAGACCACCTTCCACGCCACAAATGCATCAAAAACACATCTACGTGTGGAACAATTCCTACAGCACACCTACTGAACACTAGCAGAAGACCTCAGACTTCCCAAAAGGTAAGAAACTCCCCACATACTTGGGTAGGGCAAAAGAAAAAAGAAAAAAACACAAAGAATAGGGACAGGACTTGCTCCTCTGGGAAGGAGCTGTGAAGGAGGAAAAGTTTCCACACACTAGGAAGCACCTTCTATGCAGAGACGGAACATGGGTGGGCAGAAAGTTTCAGAGCCATGGAGGAGAGCACAGCAACAGGGGTGCGGAGGGCAAAGTGGAGAGATTCCCACACAGAGGATCAGTGCCTACCAGCACTCACCAGCCTGAGAGGCTTGTCTGCTCACCCGCTGGGGCAGGTGTGGGTTGGGAGCTGAGGCTCAGGCGTCAGATGTCCAATTCCAGGGAGAGGACTATTGTTGGCTGTGTGAACACAGAATGAAGGGGGCTAGTGCACCACAGGTAACTGGGATGGAGTCCAGGAAATTGTCTGGAACTGCTTAAGAGGCAAGAGACCATTGTTTGAGTGTGCATGAAGAGAAGGTATTCAGAGCACCATGTAAATGAGACCCAGAGTGCCCTACTAGCAAGCTATCGCTATAAACGTGGACACCAGAGATGGGCATGAAATGCTAAGGCTGCTGCTGCAGCCACCAAGAAGTCTGTGTGCAAGCACAGGTCACTATCCACACCTCCCCCACCAGGAGACTGTGAGCCCGCCATTGCCAGGGTCCTGTGATCCAGGGACAACTTCCCCGGGAGAACACATGGCGTGTCTCAGACTGTTGCAACGTCATGTTGGCCTCTGCCTCTACAGGCTCGCCCTGCGTTCCTTACCCCTCCCTCCCCCAAGCCTGAGAGAGCCAGAAGGCCCTAATCGGCTGCTTGTTTAACTCTCTCCTGTCTGGGTGAAGAACGGATGCCAGAGGGCAACCTACAGGCAGAGGCTGGGCCAAATTCAAAGCTGAACCCCAGGAGATGTGCAAACAAACAAGAGAAAGGGAAATTTCTCTGTGCAGCCTCAGGAGCAGCAGATTAAATCTCCACAGTCACTTGATGTACCCTGCATCTGTGGAATACCTGCATAAACAATGAATCATCCCAAAAGTGAGGTCGTGAACTTTGGGAGGAACTGTAGACTTGGGTTTTGCTTTCTGCATCTAATTTGTTTCTGGCTTTATGTTTATCTTCATTTAGTATTTAGAGCTTATTATCATTGGTAGATTTGTTTATTGATTTGGTTGCTATCTTCCTTTTTCTGTTAATACATATTTTCCTTTTTCTTTTTTTGTGTGTATTTGTATGTTTCTTGGTGTGATTTTTTCTGTTTAGGTTTACTTTTACCATTTGTCCTAAGGTTCTGTCTGTCGGGGTTTTTTTTTGTTTATTTGTTTTAGTATAGCTTTTAGTGTTTGTTATCTTTGATGGATTTGTTTATTGGTTTGTTTGTGCTCTTCTTTCTTTATTTTTAATTACTTTTGTATTGTTTTATTTTAATAACTTTCTTTATTTTAATAACCTTTATTTCATTTTATTTTATTATTTCTTTATCTTTCCTTCTTTTTTTCTTTTTCTCCTTTTTCTTTTGAGCCATGTGGCTGACAGGGTCATGGTGTTCCAGGGAGGTGTCAGTCCTGAGCCTCTGAGGTGGGAGAGCTGTGTTCAGGACATTTGTCCATCAGAGGACTTCCGAACCCATGTAATATCAATGGATGAGGGTTCTCCCAGAGATCTCTGTCTCAACACTAAGACCCAGATTCACTCAACGACCAGCAAACTCCAGTGCTGTAGGCCCCAATGCCAAACAACTAGCAAGACGGGAACACAACCCCACCCATTAGCAAAGAGGTTGCCTAAGATCATAATAAATTCACAGACACCCCAAAACACAACACCGAATGTGGTCCTGCCAACCAGAAAAACAAGATCCAGCCTCATCCACCAGAACACAAGCACCAGTCCCCTCCACCAAAATACCTACACAACCCACTGAAGCAATCTTACCCACTGGGGACAGACATCAAAAACAATGGGAACTATGAACCAGCACCCTGAAAAAAGGAGACCCCCCAACACAATAAGTTAAGCAAAATGAGAAGACAGATAAATACACAGCAGATGAAGCAGCAAGGTAAAAACACACCAGACCAAACAAATGAAGAGGAAACAGGCACCTACCTGAAAAATAATTGAGTAATGATAGTAAACATGATCCAAAATCTTGGAAATAGAATGGAGAAAATACAAGAAACGTTTAACAAGAACTAAGAAGAAATAAAGAGTAAAAAACCCATGATGACCAACACAATAAATAAATTAAAAATTTCTCTAGAAGGAATCAATAGCAGAATAACTGAGGCAGAAGAACGGATAACTGACCGGGAAGACAAAATAGTGGAAATAACTACTGCAGAGCAAAATAAAGAAAAAAGAATGAAGAGAAATGAGGACAGTTTCAGAGATCTCTGAGACAATGTTAAACACACCAACTTTTGAATTATAGGGGTCGCAGAAGAAGAAGAGAAAAAGAAAGGGACTGAGAAAATATTTGAAGAAATTTTAGTTAAAAACTTCCCAAATATGACAAAGGAAATAGTCAATCAAGTCCAGGAAGCACAGAGAGTCCCAAAAAGAATAAATCCAAGGAGAAACACTCCAAGACACATATTAATTGAACTATCAAAAATTAAATACAAAGAAAAAACATTAAAAGCATGGGAAAAACAACAAATAACATACAAGGGAATCCCCATAATGTTAACAGTTGATCTTTCAGCAGAAACTCTGCAAGCCAGAAGGGAGTGGCAGGACATATTTAAAGCAAAGAAAGGGAAGAACCTTCAACCAAAGTTACTCTACCCAGCAAGGATCTCATTCAGATTTGACAGAGAAATTAAAACATTTAGAGACAAGGAAAATCTAACATAATTCAGCACTGCCAAACCAGCTTTACAACAAATCTTAAAGGAACTTCTCTAGGCAGGAAACACCAGACAGAGAAATGATCTACAATAACAAACCCAAAGCAGTTAAGAAAATGGTAACAGGAACATACATGTCAATAATTACCTTAAATGTAAATGGATTAAATGTTCCAACCAAAAGATAGACTGGCTGAAAGGATGCAAAAACAAGACCCATATATATGCTGTCTACAGGAGACACACTTCACTTACAGAAACATACAGACTGAAGTGAGGGGATCTAAATAGATATTCCATGCAAATGAATAGCAAAAGAAAGCTGGAGTAGCAATTCTCATATCAGAAAAAAGATACTTAATAAAAAAGACTATTACAAGAGACAAAGAAGTACACTACATATGATCAAGGGATCAATCCAAGAAAAGGATATAACAGTTGTAAATATTTATGCACCCAACATAGGACCACCTCAATACACAAGGCAAATACTAAAATCCATAAAAGGGGAAATTGACACTAACATAACAATAGTAGGGCACTTTAACAACCCAATTTCACCAATGGACAGATCATCCCAAATGGAAATAAATAAGGAAACACAAGCTTTGCATGACACATTAGATAGATGGATTTAATTGATATTTATAGAACATTCCATCCAAAAACAACAGAATACACTTTCTTCTCAAGTGCTCATGGAACATTATCAAGGATAGATCATATTTTGGGTCACAAATCAAGCCTTGATAAATTAAAAAAAAAATGAAACCATATGAAGTATCTTTTCTGACTACAACACTATGAGACTAAATATCAATTACAGGAAAAAACCTGTAAAAAATATAAACACATGAAAGCTAAACAATACACTAATAAATAACCAAAGGATCACTGAAGAAATCAAACAGGAAATAAAATAATACCTAGAAACAAATGACAATGAAAAGAGGACAACCAAAAAACTATGGGATGCTGCAAAAGCAGTTCTAACAGGGAAGTTTATAGCAATACAATGCTACCTCAAGAAAAAGGACCTAACCTTACACCTAAAGCAATTAGAGAAAGAAGAACAAAAAAAACCCCAAAGTTAGCAGAAGGAAAGAAATCATAAAGATCAGATCAGAAATAAATGAGAAAGAAATGAAGGAAACAATAGCAAAAATCAATAAAACTATAAGCTGGTTCTTTGAGAAGATAAACAAAATTGATAAACCATTAGCCAGACTCATGAAGAAAAAAAGAGAGAAGACTCATACCAATAGAATTGGAAAAGAAAAAGGAGAAGTAACAACTGACACTGCAGAAATAAAAAAAATCATGAGAGATTACTACAAGCAACTCTATGCCAATAAAATAGACAACCTGGAAGAAACGGACAAATTCTTAGAAAAGCACAACCTTCCCAGACTGAACCAGGAAGAAAGAGAAAATATAAAGAGACCAATCACACACACTGAAATTAAAACTATGATTAAAAAGCTTACAACAAACAAAAGCCCAGGACCAGATGGCTTCACAGGCGAATTCTATCAAACATTTAGAGAAGAGCTGACACCTATTCTTCTCAAACTCCTCCAAAATATAGCAGAGGGTGAAACACTCCCAAACTCATTCTATGAGGCCACCATCACCTTGATACCAAAACCAGGCAATGATGTCACAAAAAAAGAAAACTGCAGGCAAATATCACTGATGAACATAGATACAAAAATCCTCAACAAAATACTAGCAAACAGAATCCAACAGCATATTAAAAGGATCATACACCATGATCAAGTGGGGCTTATCCCAGGAATGCAAGGATTCTTCAATATATGCAAATCAAGCAATGCGGTACACCATATTTAAAAAAAATGAAGGATTAAAAACATACGATAATTTTAATAGATGCAGAAAATTCTTTTGAAAAAATTCAACACCTATTTATGATTAACCCCCCCCCCCCCCAGAAAGTAGGCTTTGAGAAAACTTAACTCAACATAATAAAGGCCATGTATGACCAATCCAGAGCCAACATCATTCTCAATGGTGAAAAATTGAAACCATTTCCTTTAAGATCAGGAACAAGACAAAGTTGCCCACTCACACCACTATTATTCAACATAGTTTTGGAAGTTTTAGCCACAGCAGTCAGAGAAGGAAAATAAATAAAAGGAATACAAGTTGGAAAAGTAGTAAAACTGTCACTGCTTGCAGATGACTAGGACTAATAAATGAATTTGGTAAAGTAGCAGGATACAAAATTAATGCACAGAAATCTCTTGCATACGTATATACTAATGATGAAAAACCTCAAAGATAAATTAAAGTAACACTCGCATTTACCATTGCAACAAAAAGAATAAAATAGCTAGGAATAAAGCTACCTAAGGAGACAAAAGACCTGCATGCAGAAAACTGTAAGATACTGATGAAAGAAATTAAAGATGATAAAACAGACGGAGAGATATACGATGTTCTTGGATTGGAAGAATCAACATTGTGAAAATGCCTACACTACCCAAAACAATCTACAGATTCAATACAATCCCTGTCAAACTGCCAATGGCATTTTTCACAGAACTAGAACAAAAAAAATCACAATTTGTATGGAAACACAAAAGACCCTGAATAGCCAAAGCAGTCTTGAGAAAGAAAAATGGAGCTGGAGGAATCAGGTTCCCAGACTTCAGACTATACTACAAAGGTACAGTAATCAAGACATTATGGTACTGGCACAAAAATAGAAATACAGATCAATGTAACAGGATAGAAAGCCCAAACATAAACCCACATATATATGGTGGCCTTGTCTTTGATAAAGGAGGCAAGAATATACAATGGAGAAAAG
Organism: Phocoena sinus; assembly: GCF_008692025.1. Lineage (NCBI taxonomy): Eukaryota > Metazoa > Chordata > Mammalia > Artiodactyla > Phocoenidae > Phocoena > Phocoena sinus. Next base: position 35,441,349 of record NC_045776.1, on the reverse strand, counting down.
AGAGTCTATTCAATAAGTGGTGCTGGAAAAACTGGACAGCTACATATAAAAGAATGAAATTAGAACACACCTTAACCCCATACATAAAAATAAACTCAAAATGGATTAAAGACCTAAATGTAAGGCCAGACTCTATCAAACTCTTAGAGGAAAATATAGGCAGAACACTCTATGACATAAATCACAGCAAGATCCTTTTTGACCCACCTCCTAGAGTAATGGAAATAAAAACAAAAATAAACAAATGGACCTAATGAAACTTAAAAGCTTTTGCACAGCAAAGGAAACTATAAACAAGATGAAAAGACAACCCTCAGAATGGGAGAAAACATTTGCAAACAAAGCAAGTGACAAAGGATTAATCTCCAAATTATACAAGGAGCTCATGCATCTCAATATCAAAAAAACAAAGAACCCAATCCAAAAATGGGCAGAAGACCTAAATAGACATTTCTCCAAAGAAGATATACAGATTGCCAAAAAACACATGAAAGGATGATCAACATCATTAATCATTAGAGAAATGCAAATCAAAACTACAATTAGGGATCACCTCAGAGCAGTCAGAATGGCCACTATAAAAAAATCTACAAACAATAAATTCTGGAGAGGATGTGGAGAAAAGGGAACTCTCTTGCACTTTTGGTGGGAATGTAAGTTGATACAGCCACTATGGAGAACAGTATGGAGGTTCCTTAAAAAAACTAATAGAAATACCATATGACCCAGCAGTCCCACTACTGGGCACATATCCTGAGAAAACCATATTTCCAAAAGGGTTATGTACCACAATGTTCATTGCAGCCCTATTTACAATAGCCAGGACATGAAAACAACCTAAAAGTGTCCATCGACAGATGAATGGATAAAGAAGATGTGGTACATATATACAATGGAATATTACTCAGCCATGAAAATAAACAAAATTGGGTCATTTGTAGAGATGTGGATTGACACAGACTATCATACAGAGTGAAGTGAGTCAGAAAGAGAAAATCAAATATGGTATGCTAACACATATATATGGAATCTATAAAAACAAAAACAAAAACGTTCTGAAGAACCTAGGAGCAGGAAAGGAATAAAGATGCAGAGGTAGAAAATGGACTTGAGGACACAGGGAGGGGGAAGGGTAAGCTGTGACAAAGAGAGAGTGGCATGGACATATATACACTACCGAACGTAAAATAGATAGGTAGTGGGAAGCAGCCGCATAGCACAAGGAGATCAGCTCGGTGCTTTGTGTCCCCCTGGAGTGGTGGGATAGGGAGGGTGGGAGGGAGATGCAGGAGGGAGGGGATATGGGGATATATGTATACGTATCGCTGATTCACTTTGTGGTACAGCAGAAACTAACACACCATTGTAAAGCAATTATACTCCAATAAAGATGTTAAAGAAAAAAAAAATAGAAAATATGTCATTGTTATCAGAGAACGTCTTGAATTATAAGATCTTAAATTTCAAATTTTACCTTCATATGTTTGATCTTCACAGGAGACCAAAGGCCTAAATGTGAGTTTCCCTACTCTAGTCAGGGATGCCCTCAACTCAGTGGAAAAAGCTCCCCACCAAGCTAGTTCCTCTATTACCTGGGCCATCTGTACCCTACCCAGTCCTCAACCCAATGGGTTTCGCCTCCCTGCCAACCCTCAAAATTATTCAGTGAAGCAAATCATATCATGCCACAGAACCAAGGGGCAACTAACCCTCTTGTTACTACAATGCCTGCCTCCCATAATCCATTCCAAATCACTCTGCTCATAGTTTCAACCCCTGTGTGGCACTGCAGACCACTAACAAACTTCAGCTAATAACTGTTATTAATCTCATCTGTCCACTCTTTCTGGTATCTCGTGTTCTGCCATTTTATACTATTTAGGGTGGTGAATAGGAGGTGATCAGCAAGCTTCTCTGACAGCAGACAGAACTAAATGGATCAAAGTCTAGACACCTGGAATCTGAAAGGACTAGAAAATCCAAATTCCCTTGTCCCAGCTAGATTTGCATAAGACAAATTAGGCTGTAAATGGCATACCATAATACAGCATCACAAACTTAGCACATAGGCCTTTTCAAGCATCTCCTGTAGATACTCTATAATGACAAATAAGACAGCTGAACTCCTGATGAAGATGCAGACTAAAGACAAGAGCAAATTATCAGTCTCTCTCCACCAGAATCTGTTGTGAATCGCTTAAAGGCAGAGGCCATGATAGATACAGACACTTTTAAAGTCAGGTCCTCAGAGATGGGCAGGGCTTTGAAACATTTTGCTTAGGAGACAAAGATCCCTGGACTCAAGTACACAGACAAGTCAAGATCTATGTCTCTAGCTAAAAGCCCAGTGTGTTCCAAAGCCAGTAAGTCCCTCTGTTAGATAGTTTGGTGTGGAATTATGAAGTCTGAAACAGCTACAGCCAATCTACCATTATGAAAATGAACCTCACTTTATAGAAGACAGAGAAAAAGGACCAGAAGAAACTGGCTCCTTCGTATCTGTGAGCTACTGAATCAAACAAATTCTGAAGTCAGCCTTACCTCTGGCCTTCCCAGGTATGTGGGACAATAAATCACTCTTATTGTTTAAGTCAATTTCAGCTGTGTTTTTCTATAGCTTGTTCTTACTGCTACAAGCATTCCTGTCAGAGAGCCCTAAATAGTTTTCTAAACTACTTTTAAAAAGTTTTATAATTATTGGAATATTTCTAGATACCTTAAAATTTAAATTAGTCCCCTATACCTCTGAAATGACCAATTCTAGTTCAGTTTTAGGGAAATAAGGATTTACAGCTATGGAGTCAATAAAAGAGTCTCAGCAGTGGGCGTAAATGATAATGAGAGAATGTCAGGGAAAAGATGGGGAAAATTAAGACCAGGAAGAAGTCTAGATGAGTGGTACTTATGAGTGTCAAAAGATAAAAATGTTCAAAGATGAGCACATGTAGACAGGAAAGACTTTCAAGTATAAGTCAGGAAGTAGGCAAATTTTTTTTCAAGAGAACTGTATGCATTCAAATAGCATAGTGGTGATTTATTTGCTAAGAAACTTGGTGAATCTTTCTAAATCTTTCTAAAATTTGATTACAACCTTTTAAGTGGGAGAGGGTCTCTAATTCAAGGAAGAACACAGCAAAAGGAAAAGTTACTAGGTGTGATTATGCTCTTCAAGACTGTGAAACAGATACAGAGAACAGGGAATTCCCTGGCAGTCCAGTGGTTAGGATTCCGTGCTTTCACTGTCAAGGGTGCAGATTCAAGCCCTGATTGAGGAACTAAGATCCCACAAGCCAGAAGGCCAAAAAAAAAAGGTTGGGATTAACAGATTCAAACTTTTATATATAGAATAGATAAACAACAATGTCCCAAGATCCTACTGTATAGCATAGTGAACTATATTCAATATCCTGTGATAGAACATAATGGGAAAGAATATGAAAATGAATATATATATATGAATTAATTTGCTGTACAATAGAAATTAACACATTGTAAATCAACTATACTTCAATAAAATAAATTTTAAAAAGCTGTGAAATATCTAGGCTTAAATTTCAGTGTATGTCCATTCTCCATTTTTTCTAACTTAAAAAAGAAAGAAAGATTATGCTCCATTTCTTATATATCCTTAGGAATTATTTTTATATCCATAAAGTTCTGCCATGGACTCAGGAAATCACAACGTGTTCCATCCCATCCTACTGCTGGGCTTATCCAAATACAAACTAAATAAATTAGTATATATCCCATACTAAATAAATTAGTATATATCCCATACATATGGCTTGTTTAATAAAATTTGAGGTGAGCCCAGAAAGGACACAGAAATGCTAAAGGAAGGCAGACCCTGTATGTAGAATGGAAATACCTGGAGATAGAGCAAGGGTCACCTGAAAAGGATAGAGTGAGTGACTGGGCCACATTCTGCTCATTGTTCTCATGGTTTCCCATCACCTAGAGAATAAAATGCAATTCTGTGCACAGCATACAATCATTACTCCACCTACCTGACTAGCCCAGTCTATGGCCATTTTTTTTTTCACTTGACACTTTGACAAAGGTGAAACACATGTACTTCTTATAATATATTCCTGATCATTGTCTTAAAACCTAATATTATTTTTATTTGGGATACAATCCTACCTACCTATTACCACAAACACAAACTTACATGCAACATCTTTAGTAAAACCTTCCCTGCCATATCCAGACTGGTATAAATGTCCCAGTATTTCTCAATTATCTTTGTGTTATAGCACAATGTTTTTGAATTTCAGTTGCGTGCTTATCTCCCTGGCCTATGGATGGGAAATGTGTCTTATTTATGTCTATTCCCATGGTATCTGCATCGTGTTTTGCACATACTGGGTTCAAAAGAAATATCTGTTGTATGAATGAATGAATGATGCCAGGAAGGCCAGCTTTATGAATTGACAGCAAAATGTATTTGTTATTTTTATGTATACTATAAAATGCTCTGAAACACAAATAATGTTCCTATTTAGATGCAGAAATTTAAATATCAGAATCATCTTCTTAGTTTAACTTACGACTTTGATTCCTATCAAATGTAAATTTTCTTTGAAATAATAACCCTTTATTATCAAGCTAGTCCTAAATTTAGGATTCTAAATTCTCCTAGATTTACTGTGTTGATAACCAGACTCACTCCCTTGGGTTTATCTACTCTTCCCTGACTCCCCTTAGTTCAAATATACTGCCTGGGGAAGTTGATCAAGCCCTGTGCTCAGGGTCGATGTTTCTGATTAGTTATGGTTTTTAAGTTTCTGATAAATTACTGAAATCTTCTTAGTGATGAGTATAAGGGCACATATATTCATATATTCTTGAAAGAAAAAGAGACTCCTATAAAGGGGGATTGAAGAAATTTGGGGAACTGAAATTTCAACATTGCAGTACACTGACAGAATTATGGATTGTGGGTTCCCCTGGTTCACAATAAATCATAATATTTTAACTGCCTCATTAAATGATAGAAATAAATTCCATACTGAGAAACTGGCATTTTGGATATAATCAATACCTCGAATGTAACAATATCAGACTTTTAAAAATGACCTCAGTTATTCCAATTGAACTTTTGCCCTTTGACCTTCATTAGTTTCTATTCTTTGCTTCCTAAGTGGAACAGACATAAAGTAAAACCCCTTGATATGTTTCCACACAGAGAAAGGATGATGATAGCGTCAAAAAGCCCTTACCAACAAGGTCACATTGCTTATCACTGCCAGATGAATTATTCACCATCTCAGCCTTCCTTCAACAAGGGGATATGGAAAGGTGAACTTGACAGTTAGCTTTGCACTTCTGGGGTCAGCCAAGCACTTATCTTCAGAGCAGCAGAGGAACGTTAATTTTACAAGGTCCTCTACTTGACTCTACTGCAATGGAAATACAAACAAGACCTTATCAGCCCAAGAGATCAGCCTTGGAGCTATAAGATAATAAACTCACCTTGAAAACAATAAACTCTGGCAGGGAAAGGTATGGATTTTATTACAGTGAATTTGCAGTTTCAGATATGAAGCTGCCTTCAATTTGTGCATAAGTATTACTTTTTACCTTTTAATTGGAATTCCCTATCTTTCTGCTGCACCTCAAAAAATACTGAATTCAAGGTTTTCTCTGTTTCTCTTGATTCCATTACCCTAGGATGCTGGTAAGCCTTTGCCCATTTCACTTTCCCCCAACTACAGGGTGTGTTTTAGCCCCAATTATAAACTCTGCATTATTTGTCTTTCATCTTCCTCTTTGTACTTTTTCTCTATACTGGGTCCTCTTGTCCTTCTTCTTTTTGTTTTAGTCTCATTTGCTGTGGAAGGAAATGAAGTAGTAGCTAATTTATAATGAATGTAGGTAATTCATAAGTTCTTTTATCCAGAAGGATTTTTTACTTAAGGCAGTCACAAAGCAGGAAGTAACCCAAATGGGTTAGTTTCTTGGTATTTTTTTTTTTATTCACTCCTTTATTACATTCATTCTAAAAACATTAGTTGAATACTTCCTATGCACCCTGCTCTGCAAATGGGAGGTAGGTAAAAGCACACACTCTGCCCTTAAGGAATGTACCTTTTAGTGAAGACACAAACATGAGAGCATTATGCTGCTGGGTGATAAAAGGAATTATGGAGGCAGACCAGATTATATGTCTCTCTACCAGAATTCTCAGGGATGATATTTTTCCTAAAGGTATGAAGGTTTGGGGAGTGTTTGAGACATTAACTTCGAGAACCTCAGCAGGTCAGGTGTCATCTGTCCTGACACTGATCTTCCTCCCAGGTTTTCCTTTTCTGCCTACCCTCTCACAATGGTCATTCTCTATCTTTGAAAAAGAAAAGCTTACTATGGTTTATCACCTTCAGTTATCAGAACCTACATCTTGACATCAAGAAAAGGAACAATTCAAAGTGGTGATTTTAGGGCCGAGAAAGTGAATCACTCTGGTAACTAAAAAAATCCTCTTACAAATCAGGTGTTTCTAATGTTTTGCTTTCAACAATATTGAAGGACAACTAATTGAATCAATAGCATATAGAATATTAAAAACAAATTTTAATGCTAAATCACTATGTGATTTCTTTCTTTCTTGCCTATAATTCAAGAGGAAGTCAAATAACCCATCTATATATTTACTGAACAATGTCCATCATGCTTAGTCTTTAAAAACTAAAACTAGAAAGAGTTGGTGAATTCTGCCTCATTCTAGAAATAATATTCACAAATAGATACATGAATTTAAAAAGTTATAAATGAGCCCTTTATGTCATTAAAAGATTAGTTCTAACAAATTTTACTTTTATATGTGAAATAATTATTTATCAAAATGTAACACAGTTATTACACCATTTTGGCCAATGGTATACTATGGAAAATTGTAATGATAATTCAATCCAGAAAAACAATTTTGATACTTAGAACCTATAATCATATAATATTAAAAAAACATTCAAATGCTATTTATTTATTTACTTACTATTTTCAGAGAAGCATGAGAGAATGATCAAATAAAGGTATTTAGGGCTTCCCTGGTGGCACAGTGGTTGAGAGTCCGCCTGCCGATGCAGGGGACACGGGTTCATGCCCCGGTCCGGGAAGATCCCACATGCCGTGGAGTGGCTGGGCCCATGAGCCATGGCCACTGAGCCTGTGCATCCGGAGCCTGTGCTCCGCAACGGGAGAGGCCACAACAGTGAGAGGTCCGCGTACTGAAAAAAAAAAAAAAAAAAAGGTATTTAAACATAAAACATATTAAATTTAGATAAATTACCTAATGAATATGAAATGAAAATATAAGTTCAGAGAATGAAGAGCTTGTTAATATACATAAAAACAGTACTAGCTGAGAGGAAAGGCTCAGAGGAGAGGAAATGGAAAAGAACAGTTCAGGGGAGGACATAGCAAGCACAAAAGCATGGACTCCAGAAAAAAGTTTTGCAAATAGAAGGGACTGCAGGTGATTATCAGCAAGAAATTGCTGGGAAAAGGAATGAGGAGTCCAACCTACCAGAGCAATGTTGCTTGAAGGTGGCAATACATTAAAATTTCTGGAGTGACTCTTCCCTCTCTCTATCAGTGAGATACATAGAGTTTTCTTAAGACTTTAGCCTCTTTCCTGAGTGCTCAGCCAGAAGAGTTAACATTTAACTCAAATCCAACGATTTTGAAGCCTCATCAAAAGCCAAATGAATTGAGTCTAGAATTTCTCAGATTCTCCTGGACTTGGAAGTAAATTCCAAGGTTCAGCCTAAGAGAGCTAAATATCTCAGCAGCCAAGAAAGTTAAAGTTGGTAGTGGTCAGTGGTCCAGCTAGTACATGAATTGAAGAAGAGTTAAGTATCATTCAGTAAAGAATTCTACCTGATATGCAAGTCTCATAGAAAGAAAAAAAAAGAAAAAGAAAAAACTGTTCCATGATACAATTCTTCAAGACTTGGGTCTTCCCAAGTGAAATTTTGGGGAAGAGAATTTTCTGGATGGCAGTTGACTCCTAAAATACATTTGGATAAAGCACAACAGAACAATGTAGAAAAGAAGGTCAAACATTTTTTTCTGATTAAATATAAAAAGCTCACAGGCAAGTTTATTCAATTTTAACTCCCAGAGTTTCCATTTTAAACATAGGTAATAAAATCTATAATTCTTTAAAAAGGAGAAAAGGAAGAGGAAGTAGCAGGGTGAGAGAAAAATCACTTGAAGAGCTTTACCAAATCTGAAACTTAGTGGGTCTAGCTTAGGTTGCAGATATTGAATTTATAATGACATCAATCCTAACAGGTGTGTGTTTTTCTTCAGGAGTTCTAAAGCCCTAAGAAAAAAAAAATCAGGAAATAATGTGTTAATTAGGGATAGGTTTTACAAAGTTGGTGTGATGGAAAGATGAGAGGTCAAGTGCATGGAGGTGGTTGGCAAGAAAATAATCAAAATAATGGACAAGGCTGGATGGAGATGGAACTAGAGGCAGAAGAAGCTGTGGATGTAGCTGTGAGTGTGCACAAGCTCACGGACCCTTGGAGGATGAGTGCGCAGATGAGTTTGAGGGACAGTAACAGGAAGCAAAAGAGGGCCCAATAGACAAATGATTACAGTGCAAGGAGCAGGAGCAGTGGTGAAAGAGATCTGAGATAAGATCACAGTGCAGCCAGAGAGTGATATTTGGGAGCTTACCACACTATTGAAGATCTTAGATATAAACTAAGTGAAGAAATACTTTGGATGTTTGTTGGGGCAATGAGAATGTTCGTTTCTACTCTAAAGATAATTAAATTATCTGCCTTGCCCAGACCACCTACGTAAAAAGCTAGTATGTTAACTTAGGATCTTATAAATGAATCTTAGCTCTTTCTACACATGTGAAGTCAAAGGCAGGAGCCTCAAATTTGAGTTGTATTCACATAATAAAAATTTTTTTTAAAAAAAAAAGGAAGAAGAAAGGAAAAGAGAGAAAGGGTGAGAAGAGGGAGAGGGAAAGAGGAAGGAAGGGGGAGGAGGGGAGTATGGAGGGAGAGGAACAGAAGAGGATGAATATGAATCTAATTCTATGGATTACCTTGTAGAAACTAAACTCAAGCTGAATAATTATTTTTTCAAGTCACCTTGATCTTATCATTGTCTTAATATTATATAGAAAGGAATCATTTTAGTCTGGCTTTTAAAATGGGAGACAATCACATGGACAAAATGGCTGTCACTGAACCTGCTCAGGTTCTTATTTTGCTTTCCATCCCCTGCACCACACCCATAAAAGCAACAATGTGATACTTTATTGGACATCTATTAAGTGCCAGACCCTAACAATGTCTAAGTATTGGGTTGGCCAGAAAGTGCGGTCGGGTTTAACCCGAATGCACTTTCTGGCCAACCCAATACTTGAGCTCCCGTTAGGAATCTCTCTCTCACACACACCTATGTGACCTTTGTACTTACAGCTTCCTCTCCCGGAATATACTTTCCCCAATTTTCCTTCTGAGATATTCCCACCCTTTCTCCAAAACTTAACAAATCATCACCTACTTTATGATAATGACCCTCCTAGGCAAATGAAGATACATTTGCTTCTATTAAGTTCATTATCTACTGCTATTGTACTATAACTGTAAATGTCATTTTTTTTAGTTACAAGATCATATTCTAAGGTGAATAAAATATATTAAATAAATATTTGTTGAATTAGTGGTCCAACAAATGAATCAATTAATGGATAAATCTGCCCCAATATATTTTGAACTCTTCTGTACCAATAAATTGCTACACACAAAAAGGAAAATGTTAGGCTCCAGTTAGAATTTGCAAGGATGAAATATTCATTGTATTTTAAGAAGCTTTTCCAATGACACCCTTCAATTTTTGCATTATAATCTATACTGATGGTGAAAATGGTAGTATTTTTCTTGAGGATTTCAGGAACCTTGATTCCAATGACACTGAGTACAAAATACAAGAAATGAAACAGGATGAAAAGGTGGATATAAGAAAGTGGTTGGAACACTTGTTTCTGCTATATATTGCATAAACTCTTATTCCTCCTCCTTCACTGCCTATTGCCACCTCTTTTACTTGTTACGGAATTGTCTTCATAATTTTCAAGGAACCAGCCAGATATTGTTGGAAATTATACTACTGTTAGTAATTTAAGTACAGGATAGTACGGGCTGATGAAGTACTATAATTTATTTTTATTGCATCAGTGACAACAGTAAATAAATGCACAGCATAACATGCTGAGATAGTCTATTGATCTTTTTGGTCAATATTGGATGAAAATTCATAACAAAACATAAAATTACAATATTGGTAGAAAAGATATTATTTTCAGCTTTTAATACTACAAGCAAATTTGAAAGGGTAAATGTTTCATTTTACACACATTTAGTATGTATGTAGAGGACCAAGACCTGAATTCATGGATGATCAGAATACACATAGTAATAATATATTTATCATAGGCTTACTTATTATATTACCTTTTGAAGGTAATCAGCCTAAGAATAAGATAGGCTTAAATGTTCATGTTCAACAACATAGATATCACAAAATCCAAATACCCAAGGAAAACTAAAAGATATTCTTCAGAGATAACATATTTCCTTCTAAGAACAAATTTTCTGTTTATAATCTTGATTATCTATTCAACATGATATCCAAAAAAATGTGAGTTGGATATTAGAGAGGATTTCAAGAGAAAGAATTTCCATAATGATAAATTATGTTTGCCTTCTTGAAGTAGAAGACATGCTTCAGAAAACATGGTTAAAAGCAAACCAAAAAACAAACAAAGATCTATGAAGCTTTTCAGTACAGAGAAGATTGTTTCACATACCTAAACAACTGCTTTGGATACTTTGGATTTTAATTTTACTAAGAAATAAGTGATGATAGTCTTCCCTTCATTGGGAATCAAAATTGTTTTCAAATGTATACAAATTTGACCTGAAAATGTGTCATATCAAGAAATTGACTTCAGTTTTCCTGTCATGGTGAGTTTTTGAGTCTGTATTAAGATATTCTAACAATTAGAAAACTTTTCAATTAAATTTGACCAGTCTGTTAATATGGATTCAATTTAAAGTCATTTAATAATAACTACTATGTGCCAGGTGCTGTGATAGGCACATGAAGAAATGGAGAGTTGATTGGTTTGCAGTTCCTAATATTACGGATTGAAAATTCTATTGGACCACTTCAATTTAAAACTTAAGAGTAACTGCCATACATCTTTGGGGTGTCATATGAAAAACTTAAGCTATTACAAGTTTGAGATGAGGGATTCAGAAATTTATCACAATAGTAAATTATATTATTTTTGAATTATCTTTATTCTTTTTTTAATACCTCAAATAGAGGGATTTCTTTTTTAATTGTATTGATAATTCCCTCCAAATCAGTGTATTTTTCCATCAAGAATGTTATACATCATGCTTCCTTTAAGAGTCAAGAGCTTTTTTCAAGAAAGAAATCTTATTTAAATAAGGCATTTAGCTCAGTAATTTTGAAAAGAATTATTGTTACTGGTAAAAATCAAATGATCTCCTTGAGACATTTCCCCCCCATTTTCCAATATTTCTTCTTCCCTTTTGACATCACTGTTTTTTTTTTTTTTTTTAAACATCTTTATTGGGGTATAATTGCTTTACAATGGTGTGTTAGTTTCTGCTTTATAACAAAGTGAATCAGCTATACGTATACATATGTTCCCATATGTCTTCCCTCTTGCGTCTCCCTCCCTCCCACTCTCCCCATCCCACCCCTCCAGGCTGTCACAAAGCACCGAGCTAATATCCCTGTGCCTTGCGGCTGCTTCCCCCTAGCTATCTACCTTACTACGTTTGTTAGTGTGTATATGTCCATGACTCTCTCTCGCCCTGTCAAAACTCACCCTTCCCCCTCCCCATATCCTCAAGTCCGTTCTCCAGTAGGTCTGCGTCTTTATTCCTGTCTTACCCCTAGGTTCTTCATGACATTTTTTATTCCTTAAATTCCATATATATGTGTTAGCATACGGTATTTGTCTTTTTCTTTCTGACTTACTTCACTCTGTATGACAGACTCTAAGTCTACCCATCTCATTACAAATAGCTCAATTTCATTTCTTTTTAAGGCTGAGTAATATTCCATTGTGTATATGTGCCACATCTTCTTTATCCATTCGTCCGATGATGGGTGCTTAGGTTCTTTCCATCTCCGGGCTATTGTAAATAGAGCTGCAGTGAACATTTTGGTACATGACTCTTTTTGAATTTTGGTTTTCTCAGGGTATATGCCCAGTAGTGGGATTGCCGGGTCATATGGTAATTCTATTTGTAGTTTTTTAAGGAACCTCCATACTGTTCTCCATAGTGGCTGAACCAATTCACATTCCCACCAGCAGTGCAAGAGTGTCCCCTTTTCTCCACACCCTCTCCAGCATTTATTGTTTCTAGATTTTTTGATGATGGCTATTCTGACTTGTGTGAGATGATATCTCATTGTAGTTTTGATTTGCATTTCTCTAATGATTAATGATGTTGAGCATTCTTTCATGTGTTTGTTGGCATTCTGTATATCTTCTTTGGAGAAATGTCTGTTTAGGTATTCTGCCCATTTTTGGATGGGGTTGTTTGTTTTTTTGTTATTGAGCTGCATGAGCTGCTTGTAAATTTTGGAGATTAATCCTTTGTCAGTTGCTTCATTTGCAAATGCTTTCTCCCATTCTGAGGGTTGTCTTTTGGTCTTGATTATGGTTTCCATTGCTGTGCAAAAGCTTTGAAGTTTCATTAGGTCCCATTTGTTTATTTTTGTTTTTATTTCCATTACTCTAGGAGGTGGGTCAGAAAGGATCTTGCTGTGATTTATGTCATAGAGTGTTCTTCCTATGGTTTCCTCTAAGAGTTTGATAGTTTCTGGCCTTACATTTAGGTCTTTAATCCAGTTTCAGCTTATTTTTGTATATGGTGTTAGGGAGTGATCTAATCTCATACTTTTACATGTACCTGTCCAGTTTTCCCAGCACCATTTATTGAAGAGGCTGTCCTTTCTCCACTGTACATTCCTGCCTCCTTTATCAAAGATAAGGTGTCCATATGTGCGTGGGTTTATCTCTGGGCTTTCTATCCTGTTCCACTGATCTATCTTTCTGTTTTTGTGCCAGTACCATACTGTCTTGATTACTGTTGCTTTGTAGTATAGTCTGAAGTCAGGGAGCCTGATTCCTCCAGCTCCTTTTTTCGTTCTCAAGATTGCTTTGGCTATTCGGGGTCTTTTGTGTTTCCATACAAATTGCGAAATTTTTTGTTCTAGTTCTGTGAAAAATGCCAGTGGTAGTTTGATAGGGATTGCATTGAATCTGTAGATTGCTTTGGGTAGTAGAGTCATTTTCACAATGTTGATTCTTCCCATCCAAGAACATGGTATATCTCTCCATCTATTTGTATCATCCTTAATTTCTTTTATCAGTGTCTTATAATTTTCTGCATACAGGTCTTTCGTCTCCTTAGGTAGGTTTATTCCTAGATATTTTATTCTTTTTGTTGCAATGGTAAATGGGAGTGTTTTCTTGATTTCACTTTCAGATTTTTCATCATTAGTATATAGGAATGACAGAGATTTCTGTGCATTAATTTTGCATCCTGCTACTTTACCAAATTCATTGATTAGCTCTAGTAGTTTTCTGGTAGCATCTTTAGGATTCTCTATGTATAGTATCATGTCATCTGCAAACAGTGACAGCTTTACTTCTTCTTTTCCGATCTGGATTCCTTTTATTTCCTTTTCTTCTCTGATTGCTGTGGCTAAAACTTCCAAAACTATGTTGAATAAGAGTGGTGAGAGTGGGCAACCTTGTCTTGTTCCTGATCTTAGTGGAAATGCTTTCAGTTTTTCACCATTGAGGATGATGTTTGCTGTCGGCTTGTCATATATGGCCTTTATTATGTTGAGGAAAGTTCCCTCTATGCCTACTTTCTGGAGGGTTTTTATCATAAATGGGTGTTGAATTTTGTCGAAAGCTTTCTCTGCATCTATTGAGATGATCATATGGTTTTTCTCCTTCAATTTGTTAATATGGTTTATCACATTGATTGATTTGTGTATATTGAAGAATCCTTGCATTCCTGGAATAAACCCCACTTGATCATGGTGTATGATCCTTTTAATGTGCTGTTGGATTCTGTTTGCTAGTATTTTGTTGAGGATTTTGGCATCTATGTTCATCAGTGATATTGGCCTGTAGTTTTCTTTCTTTGTGACATCCTTGTCTGGTTTTGGTATCAAGGTGATGGTGGCCTCGTAGAAGGAATTTGGGAGTGTTCCTCCCTCTGCTATATTTTGGAAGAGTTCGAGAAGGATAGGTGTTAGCTCTTCTCTAAACGTTTGATAGAATTCACCTGTGAAGCCATCTGGTCCTGGGCTTTTGTTTGTTGGAAGGTTTTTAATCACAGTTTCAATTTCAGTGCTTGTGATTGGTCTGTTCATATTTTCTATTTCTTCCTGATTCAGTCTTGGCAGGTTGTGCATTTCTAAGAATTTGTCCATTTCTTCCAGATTGTCCATTTTATTGGCATAGAGTTGCTTGTAGTAATCTCATGATTTTTTTTATTTCTGCAGTGTCAGTTGTTACTTTTCCTTTTTCATTTCTAATTCTATTGATTTGAGTCTTCTCCTTTTTTTTCTTGATGAGTCTGGCTAGTGGTTTATCTATTTTGTTTATCTTCTCAAAGAACCAGCTTTTAGTTTTATTGATCTTTGCTATTGTTTCCTTCATTTCTTTTTCATTTATTTCTGATCTGATTTTTATGATTTCTTTCCTTCTGCTAGCTTTGGGGTTTTTTTGTTCTTCTTTCTCTAATTGCTTGAGGTGCAAGGTTAGGTTGTTTATTCGAGATGTTTCCTGCTTCTTAAGGTGGGCTTGTATTGCTATAAACTTCCCCCTTAGAACTGCTTTTGCTGCATCCCATAGGTTTTGGGTGGTTGTGTCTCCATTGTCAATTGTTTCTAGGTATTTTTTAATTTCCTCTTTGATTTCTTCAGTGATCACTTCATTATTAAGTAGTGTGTTGTTTAGCCTCCATGTGTTTGTATTTTTTACAGATCTTTTCCTGTAATTGATATCTAGTCTCATGGCGTTGTGGTCAGAAAAGATACTTGATACAATTTCAGTTTTCTTAAATTTACCAAGGCTTGATTTGTGACCGAAGATATGATCTATCCTGGAGAATGTTCCATGAGCACTTGAGAAAAATGTGTATTCTGTTGTTTTTGGATGGAGTGTCCTATAACTATCAATTAAGTCCGTCTTGTTTAATGTATCATTTAAAGCTTGTGTTTCCTTATTTATTTTCATTTTGGATGATCTGTCCATGGGTGAAAGTGGGGTGTTAAAGTCCCCTACTATGAATGTGTTACTGTCGATCTCCCCTTTTATGGCTGTTAGTATTTGCCTTATGTATTGAGGTGCTCCTATGTTGGGTGCATAAATATTTACAATTGTTATATCTTCTTCTTGGATCGATCCCTTGATCACTATGTAGTGTCCTTCTTTGTCTCTTTTAATAGTCCTTATTTTAAAGTCTATTTTGTCTGATATGAGAATTGCTACTCCAGCTTTCTTTTGGTTTCCATTTGCATGGAATATCTTTTTCCATCCCCTTACTTTCAGTCTGTATGTGTCTCTAGGTCTGAAGTGGGTCTCTTGTAGACAGCATATATAAGAGTCTTGTTTTTGTATCCATTCAGCCAATCTGTGTCTTTTGGTGGGAGCATTTAGTCCATTTTCATTTAAGGTAATTATCGATATGTATGTTCCTATTCCCATTTTCTATATTGTTTTGGGTTCGTTATTATAGGTTGTTTCCTTCTCTTGCGTTTCTTGTCTAGAGAAGTTCCTTTAGCATTTGTTGTAAAGCTGGTTTGGTGGTGCTGAACTCTCTCAGCTTTTGCTTGTCTGTAAAGCTTTTAATTTCTCCATCAAATCTGAATGAGATCCTTGCTGGGTAGAGTAGTCTTGGTTGCAGGTTTTTCTCCTTCATCACTTTCAGTATGTCCTGCCACTCTCTTCTGGCTTGTAGGGTTTCTGCTGAGCGATCAGCTGTTAACCTTATGGGGATTCCCTTGTGTGTTATTTGTTGTTTTTCCCTTGCTGCTTTTAATATGCTTTCTTTGTATTTAATTTTTGATAGTTTGATTAATATGTGTCTTGGCGTATTTCTCCTTGTATTTATCCTGTATGGGACTCTCTGTGCTTCCTGGACTTGATTAACTATTTCCTTTCCCATATTAGGGAAGTTTTCAACTATAATCTCTTCAAATATTTTCTCAGTCCCTTTCTTTTTCTCTTCTTCTTCTGGAACCCCTATAATTCGAATGTTGGTGTGTTTAATGTTGTCCCAGAGGTCTCTGAGACTGTCGTCAGTTCTTTTCATTCTTTTTTCTTTATTCTGCTCTGCAGTAGTTATTTCCACTACTTTATCTTCCAGGTCACTTATCCGTTCTTCTGTCTCAGTTATTCTGCTATTGATCCTATCTAGAGTACTTTTAATTTCATTTATTGCATTGTTTATCGTTGCTTGTTTCATCTTTATGTCTTCTAGGTCCTTGTTAACTGTTTCTTGCATTTTGTCCATTGTACTTCCAAGATTTCGGATCATCCTTACTATCATTATTCTGAATTCTTTTTCAGGTAGATTGCCTATTTCCTCTTCATTTGTTAGGTCTGGTGGGTTTTTTTCTTGCTCCTTCATCTGCTGTGTGTTTTTCTGTCTTCTCATTTTGCTTATCTTACTGTGTTTGGGGTCTCCTTTTTGCAGGCTGCACGTTCGTAGTTCCCGTTGTTTTTGATGTCTGTCTCCAGTGGCTACAGTTGTTTCAGTGGGTTGTGTAGGCCTCCTGGTGGAGGGGACTAGTGCCTGTGTTGTGCTGGATGAGGCTGGATCTTGTCTCTCTATTGGGCAGGTTCACGTCTGGTGGAGTGTTTTGGGGTGTCTGTGGCCTTATTATGATTTTAGGCAGCCTCTCTGCTAATGGGTGGGTTTGTGTTCCTGTTTTGCTAGTTGTTTGGCATAGGTTGTCCAGCACTGTGGCTTGCTGGTCGTTGAGTGAAGCTGGGTGCTGGTGTTAAGATGGAGGTCTCTGGGAGATTTCCACCGTTTAATATTATGTGAAGCTGGGAGGTCTCTTGTTGACCAGTGTCCTGAAGTTGGCTCTCCTACCTCAGAGGCAGAGCCCTGACTCCTGGGCTGGAGCACCAAGAGCCTTTCATCCACACGGCTCAGAATAAAAGGGAGAAAAAGTAGAGAGAATTAGTAGAAGTATGAGGAAAGAAAGAAGGAAAGGAGGAAAGGAAGGAAGGAAGATAGAAGCAAAGAAGGAAAGAAAGGAGGGAGGGAGGGAGGGAGGAAGGAAGGAAGGAAGGAGGGAAAGAAGGAGAAAATGTAGAGAGAATTAGTAGAAGTATGAGGAAAGAAAGAAGGAAAGGAGGAAAGGAAGGAAGGAAGATAGAAGCAAAGAAGGAAAGAAAGGAGGGAAGGAGGGAGGAAGGAAGGAAGGAAGGAAGGAGGGAAAGAAGGAGAAAATGTAGAGAGAATTAGTAGAAGTATGAGGAAAGAAAGAAGGAAAGGAGGAAAGGAAGGAAGGAAGATAGAAGCAAAGAAGGAAAGAAAGGAGGGAGGGAGGGAGGAAGGAAGGACGGAAGGAGGAAAAGAAGGAGAAAATGTAGAATTAGTAGAAGTATGAGGAAAGAAAGAAGGAAAGGAGGAACGGAAGGAAGGAAGAAAGAAGCAAAGAAGGAAAGAAAGGAGGGAGGGAGGGAGGGAGGAAGGAAGGAGGGAAAGAAGGAAAAAAGACAGAAAGAAAGAAGATACAGTAAAAATAAAATAAAGTATAATATAGT
Organism: Phocoena sinus; assembly: GCF_008692025.1. Taxonomy (NCBI): domain Eukaryota; kingdom Metazoa; phylum Chordata; class Mammalia; order Artiodactyla; family Phocoenidae; genus Phocoena; species Phocoena sinus. The sequence goes on along the minus strand of NC_045776.1, from coordinate 35,423,471 downwards.
TATTGAACTAAAAAATATTTAGAAAAAAAAAAAGGGACGGATAGAACCCTAGGACAAATGTTGGAAGCAAAGCTATACAGAGAAAATCTTACACAGAAGCATACACATACACGTTCACAAAAAGAGGCAAAGGGGGAAAAATCATAAATCCTGTTCCCAGAGACCACCTCCTCAACCTGGGGTGATTCACTGTATAAAGGAGGGAAGGAAGGAAGGAAGGAAAGAAAGAAAGAACGAAGGTAAAGTACAATAAAGTTATTACAATTAAAATTAATTATTAAGAAAAAAAAATTTTTTTTTTAAAAACCATGGACGGATAGAGCCCTAGGACAAATGGTGGAAGCAAGAGTATACAGACAAGATCTCACACAGAAGCATACACGCACACATTCACAAAAAGAGGAAAAGGGAAAAAAAATCACAGATCTCGCTCCTAAATTCCACCTCTTCAATTTGGGATCACTCCCTGTCTATTCAGGTATTCCACAGATGCAGGGCACATCAAGTTGATTGTGGAGCTTCAATCCGCCGCCTCCGCGGCTGCCGGGAGAGACCTCCCCCTCTCCTCCCTGCTCTCACAGCTCACAGGAGCTCAGCTTTGTACCCGGCCCTGCCCCTGCGCGCAGGTCGCTGGAGGGCATCTGTTTTTTGCTCAGACAGGACGGGGTTAGAGAAGCCGCTGATTCGGGGGCTCCGGCTCACTCAGGCCGGGGGTTGGGGGATGGGGGAAGGAGGGGCACTGCGTGCGGGGCGGGCCTGCGGCGGCAGAGGCGGCGTGATGCTGCGGCAGAGGCCGGCGTGACGTTGCACCAGCCTGAGACCCGCCGTACGTACTCCCGGGGAAGTTGTCCCTGGATCCCGGGAACCTGGCAGTGGCGGCCTGCACAGGCTCCGCGGAAGAGGGGCGCGGAGAGTGACCTGTGCTCGCACACAGCCCCCCTGGTGGCGGCAGCAGCAGCCCTAGCGTCTCCCGCCCATCTCTGGGGTTCGCGCTTCCAGCCGCGGCTCACGCCCGTCTCAGGGGCTCGCGCCCTCAGCCGCGGCTCGCGCCCGTCTCTGGGTTTCGTGCTTTTAGCCGCGGCTCGCGCCCGTCTCTGGAGTTCCTTTAAGCAGCGCTCTTAAACCCCTCTCCTCGCGCACCAGGAAACAAAGAGGGAAGAAAAAGTCTCTTGCCTCTTCGGCAGGTGCAGGCTTTTCCCCGAACTCCCTCCCGGCTAGTCGTGGCGCACCAACCCCTTCAGGCTATGTTCAAACCGCCAACCCCAGTCCTCTCCCTGTGCTCCGTCCAAAACCGAAACCCGAGCCTCAGCTCGCAGCCCCGCCCGCCCCGGCGGGTGAGCAGACAGGCCTCTCGGGTTGGTGAGTGCCGGTCGGCACCGATCGTCTGTGCAGGAATCTCCCCGCTTTGCCCTCCGCACCCGTCGCTGTGCACTACTCCGCGGTCCCAAAACTCCCCCCTCCGCCTCCCGCAGTCTCCGCCCACGGAGGGGCTTCCTAGTGTGTGGAAACTTTTCCTCCTTCACAGCTCCCTCCCACTGGTGCAGGTGCCGTCCTTATTCTTTTGTCTCTGTTTTTTCTTTTTTTCTTTTGCCCTACTCAGGTACGTGGGGAGTTTCTTGCCTTTTGGGAGCTCTGAGGTCTTCTGCCAGCCTTCAGTAGGTGTTCTGTAGGAGTCGTTCCACGTGTAGATGTATTTCTGGTGTATCCGTGAGGAGGAAGGCGATCTCCACGTCTTACTCTTCCGCCATCTTCCCTAGGACCTCCGACATCACTGTTTTATTTCATCAGATGTTAGACAAAAAGGACTAGTCCTTCCATATATGAGGCAAAACTCTGAGACAAAAGTGAATTCTGAGCCAAAGTATGTTGAAAGCCTAGATATTTTGTTCAATAGAAGAATAAAATCTCCATGTGGAATACCATATGTATTCATTCTGGGACTTTTAGGTTCATCAAATTCTGTCATTTCAATAGAATTAAATTCACCTCAGTAGCTCTCATTATAGAAGATGATAAAATAATGGCTCAGTCTTAGAGGAAGAAGGTCCATCAAAAAATAGCTAACCTTCTATTAGGGGAAAAATGAACATCTATGAATTCTTCAGTAGTAAAATAGAGCAGACCTTTTTTTTTCTGTTTGTTTTGCATACATGTTTATTTGATATATAGGGAGTCAGAGATCTTAGAAATGCATTCCACCATGAGAAAGTAAATACAAAATCAGAGAAAAGGAGAACTGTCTGAAGTTGAAATAAGTCAAATGAAGTTAGAACACTACATAACACCATACACAAAAATAAACTCCAAATGGATTAAAGACCTAAATGTAAGACCAGACATTATAAAACTCTTAGAGGAAAACATAGGAAAAACACTCTTTGACATAAACCACAGCAAGATCTTTCTTGATCCATCTCCTAGAGTAATGGAAATAAAAAGACAAATAAACAAATGGCACCTAATGAAACTTAAAAACTTTTACACAGCAAAGAAAACCATAAATAAGACAAAAAGACAACCCTCAGAATGGGAGAAAATATTTGCAAATGAAGGAACTGACAAAGGATTAATCTCCAAAATATACAAGGAGCTCATGCAGCTCAATATCAAAAAAAAAAAGAACCGAATTAAAAAATGGGCGGAAGACCTAAATAAACATTTCACCAAAGAAGACATACAGATGGCCAAGAGGCACGTGAAAAGCTGCTCAACATCACTTATTAGAAAAATGCAAATAAAAACTACAATTGAGGTATTACCTCACACCAGTCAGAATGGTCATCATCAAAAAATCTACAAACAATAAATGCTGGAGAGGGTGTGGAGAAAAGTGAACACTTTTGCACTGTTGGTGGGAATGTAAATTGATACAGCCACTATGGAGAACAGTATGGAGGTTCCTTATAAAACTTAAAATAGAACTACCATATGACCCAGCAGTCCCACTACTGGGCATATACCCTGAGAAGATCATAATTCAAAAGGACTCATGTACTGCAATGTTAATTGTAGCACTATTTACAATAGCCAGGTTATGGCAACAACCTAAAAGTCCAATGATAGATGAATGGATAAAGAAGATGTGGTATATATATATATATATATATATATATATATATATATATATATATACAATGGAATAGTACTCAGCCATAGAAAGGAATGAAATTAGGTCATTTGTAGAGATGTGGATGGACCTAGAGTCTGCCATACAGAGTGAAGTAAGCCAGAAAGAGAAAAACAAGTATCGTATATTAATGCATATATGTGGAATCTAGAAAAATGGTACAGATGAACCTATTTGTAGGGCAGGAATAGAGACTTAGGCATAGAGAATGGACATGTGGACACGGGGGAAGAGGAGGGTGGAACGAATTGGGAGATTAGGTTTGACATAAATACACTACAATGTGTAAAATAGATAGGAAGTGGGAACCTGCTGTATAGCACATGGAGTTCAGCTCTGTGCTCTTTGACTACCTAGATGGCTGGGATGGGGAGGTGGAAGGGAGATCCAAGAGGGAGGGGATATAGGTATACATATAGCTGATTCACTTCATTGTATAGCAGAAACTAACACAACATTGTAAAGCAATTTTACTACAAAATATATACATATATACCAAAAAATGAGTGAATACAGTCATATCTAGAAACAACATAAGTGTTTACCCTAAGGAATAGTATTTTAACTGATATTTTTTGAGGACGTGAGAATAAGCTCTCTCCCCAGTCCAATCGAGCTAACTGGGGTCAGATTGATGAAAATTGTAATCAATGTTTTTGTGCCTTACCTGGCCTTGAAAGGGAAAATAAGTTTTGATTATTGAAAACAGAGTTAATTTAACAATAAGAACTTATTTAGCACAACTCAAGAAAGGGAAATATTTCTACAGGTCATCGTATTCTATTTGCTCTATTTTTTGCTGATGAAGCAATATTCTGGTTATCAGATTAGATTCTAAGATAACTTGGAAAGGTGCTCTGGTTAAAGAACACACAATTTTGGAACAGAACAACTCTCTAGCAGCTGATTATACCAAAATGTTCATAAATATGGCATTCAGGACTGGGACTCCATCAGTTATTACCCAGGAGTCATGGGTTCTTCATCCTTATGCTTACTGGTGTTTTCTTCCTTCTAAAACATATAGCAAAATTATCATGAGAATAAAATGTCTCAGGAAGAAACTTCATTGTTTGCTACCTAATTATTGCTTCTGAAACTCAGATGAAAACTTTCAGATAACCTGAATTTGGGTCAGAATTGAGACCTCCAATGCCTGCCCCCTAATATAGCACTTCATGGCCAAGAATGATCATTTGATAACTAGTTTGGAAGAATTAACTATGTTCAGGGAGCCACTGTCAACATTTGATGACCAAAAATCTAAACATAAAGCCATTTGATTATAGCTTGTCGGATAGAAAAGAATAATAATCATTGAAATACAAACCCAAAAGGCAGATTCATATTTGACCTGGAAAATAGGGATGAAGACCTCTACTTTCCCTTACCCAGGAGAGTGAGAAGTGAATTTCTCTTGACTTTCTCCTCCTGGGATGATCAGCCAGGAGACAGGCTCCTATTGGCATTGTTCATAGATGTAAGCTCCACTCTGACCAGCACAGGTCCAGCTCCACATATGATCAACATAGCACCTGAAGGAGTTTTTAAGGTACTGTGTTTAACTGAGAATGCTGAACTCTGCTCCCTCCTGCCTTGAGGCTTCAGAGCTGCACTAATCCTGAAGAAGCATTCCTTGCCACGCCTGATTTTGCTTATGTTCCATTCTATTGTTTTATAGTTGAGCATCACTTGCTGCTGCTACTAACACTTGCACCTTAATGGCAATGTTAACGATTACAATGGTGATGATACAGTTTTAAATTTGCATATCCTTTATGTGTTTCAAAATATCCTCATTCTAATTCACATGAATCTTCATAGTTAGTCTATTAGCATAGAATATAGTGATATTCATACCATTCAACAGGTGAGAACACTGCAAATCAAAGTGGTTATTTGGATTTCCAACAGCAGATTATTCCTGGGAGAGCCTGGAATAAAATCCATCAAATGACTGGACTCCAGTATCTCCTTCAAAGGCACTTCCTGCTCTTGGCAGAAACCAGTACTCTGAATCAAGGAAGTGCTTTCTTTTGAGTGTGTAGAAGAGAACTCTGGAGACCTAGAAACAAGAGGGTATAAAGGGAACCGAAAAGCTCTTTTCTTGCTGAGCACCTGAAACTATCACAACATTGTTAATCGGCTATACTCCAATATAAAATAAAGTTTTTTTTTTTTTTTAAAGCCCTTTTCCTGTCCTGCCAGACATAGAGAATGGACTTGAGGACACAGGGAGGGGGAAGGGTAAGCTGGGACAAAGTGAGAGAGTGGCAAGAGTGGCATGGACATATATACACTACCAAATGGAAAATAGATAACTAGTGGGAAACAGCTGCATAGCACAGGGAGATGAGCTCAGTGCTTTGTGTCCACCTAGGGTGGTGGGATAGGGAGTGTGGGAGGAAGACACAAGAGGGAGGAGATATGGGGATATATGTATATGTATAAACTAACACACTATTGTAAAGCAATTATACTCCAATAAAGATGTTAAAAAAAAAAAAAGCCCTTTTCACCCCCTTAGGCCCATGTGCCCACAGGAAAAATACCAATCCAACATTTCCTTTACAACTGATGTAAATCTTATTTAATTCCATGTATATGATTGATAACTACCTGCATTGTCCCTGCCTTCAAGTTACTTTCACTCCAGCAGTCCAGGTGGTTTCAATCACATACACAGGGTTGCTGAGTTGGAATAGGGGTGGTGAAGGGAAACAGATATTAACCATGTATCAATTAAAAAATAATAATACATTTTCAGGTAGAAACACAAACAGCACATTTAAGACACTTTTATTTCTTTAGATCTTATAAGAGGAGACAATGAGATGCTTTTAAGTGTTTGGGGGAAAAAATCCAGAGAAATATAAAAGATAAGGAAGAGTTAGAGGATGATTTTTAAACAGTAAGTTTTACGTGCTTTCCTTTTGAAAATGTCTGAGAGAATTATCCTGTATGTGCAACAAAATATACAATTCCCTTGGACATTCATTCTGTTTTATTATTACCTTAGCAGCCAATCATGAAAAGAAAGCAGACTCTGGCTTTTTTCATTCTATTTTTCTATCTATTTTTCATTCTAAACAGTAGAAAGTAAGCTTTAAGGACTTGAGATTGCAATGAAATTGAAGAGAAAAATAATCACAATTAAAGAGAATGAAGGGTGGAAGGGAAAGAGAAGGGGCTAGAAGAGAGCTTAGCAACTCAGAATGTGGCAGAAATGTTTGTGTCTGGTGACTTCACTAAAAGCCCCTGAGAAGAGGAGGCGGATGTTCACTTAGTCACCTTTAAATTGCCTACTACAGCTATGGATATACTTTGAGTTTAATAGACAAAGGTTAAATGTATACATGGATGCTGATCTGAGGGTATCTTCCTTCCCATGAATCATAAACTATCATAGCTCATTGTCAGCTGAATTCCTACTAATACAGAAATGAAGGGCCTTAGATGTAATTGAATGCCACTACTCACCTTGTTCAATTGTTTTTTGTTTTTGTTTTTTTTCTATATGACTTTCAGCAGAATGAGGGGGAAAAGCCTAAGACTATAAACAGGTGATTAAAATCTGTCTCCACACAGTCTCTGACTAGTTATATTACCTATGTAAGGAAATTTAGTCTGTCTGGGTCTCATTTCATTTAAATGAGTAGGCAAATGTTTCATTCTATATATGCTTGTATTAGGGTCCATGTCCTAATGATAATACTGTAAGTGGAAAGTGCCAGAACATATGGTTTTAACTGCCTTAATAGCTGACAAGGTGTGAAATATATAAATATATGTGTGTGTGTGTGTGTGTGTGTGTGTGTGTATATATATATGATGGCTTTATTTTGAGTACAGTGGAGTTTACTGCACAAAGCAAGCCACCATCTTCCTCCCTACCATTCATGAGTTCAAACTAAATTGTGGAGGTTGTGGAGATGCTGCTTCATCCTTTAATTACAAACATGTATGGCGGATTTGATATAACTAATGATACAATGACAAGAGAGAGTTTCCTTTCCCTTATTGATTTTATCCTCTGTAATATTAAAGATAAAAAATATAATCAGCTGAAAATATATTTGGTTTCCATGATTATGAAGTTCTATAACTGTGTACATTTAATGTCACCAAGTTTTTGTCCTCCTCAGCACTGCCTACGTAAGCAGGAGTAAAGTGAGATAAATAATTTTTTCTTTTTTTTTATGTTGAATTCTGTACGTAGCCAAATTTATGCTTTGAAAGGAAAATAAAATCATGGAACTGAATAATCTAGAGCAATTGTCTGCCCTAGTATGTAGGCCCTAAGCTCTTCAAAAGAGATGTTTTATTGTATTGATTTTTGCATCCCAAACCATCTGGCCCTGTCTCTGATGCAGAAAATGGTGCTTGGGGTGATTAAAAAATAATTGTTCAAGAAAAACATACTAAATGCTCAAATTCTAAGTATATTGACTAATGAATTATCGAGACGTGAACAAACACATGTAACCAACACCCAGGGTAAGAAATAAAATATATCTAGTGTTGTAGGTGCCCTCTCCATGCCCTTCCCAAGTACCACCTCTGCTCTTTCCCAAAGAGAACCACTGCCTGACTTCTAACATGACAGAGTATTTCTGCCTTGCCTTGGAACTCTATATGAATGGAACATTACAATATGTACTTGTGAATGTCTGGCTTCTTTTTTTTTTTTTTTTTTTTTTTTTTTTTTGCAGTACGCGGGCCTCCCACTGCTGTGGCCTCTCCCGTTGCAGAGCACAGGCTCCGGACGCGCAGGCTCAGCGGCCACGGCTCATGGGCCCAGCCGCTCCGCGGCATGTGGGATCTTCCCGGACCGGGGCACGAACCCGCGTCCCCTGCATCGGCAGGCGGACTCTCAACCACTGCGCCACCAGGGAAGCCCATGTCTGGCTTCTTTGACTCATAAGATTTGCAATATTCATCCACGGTGTTCTTTGTAGCTGTAGTACAGGCATTTTCACTTTCATATATCGTGACTTTTGTGAACAAAACAGACCTTTTCTTTTAATCCCTTCTACTGTCGATGGATATTTGAGAAGCTCCTAGGTTTGAGTTTCCATAAAAAATATTTCTGTAAAAATTCTGGTATATTTCTATTGGCATAGATGTAAATGTATTTCTGTTGGGTAGATACCTAGAAGCAGAAATACAGTTTCATCTGGCAGGCATTTATTGAGGTTGGTAGATACTTGTAGACAGATGCCCAAAATGGTTGTACAACTTTGCACTCCCTCCAAAAGTATGTTACAGTGCTGTCAGCCTTTTAAATTATAGCCATTGTGATGAGTGTGGGATGCCATATCCTTATGGTTTAATTTACTTTTCCTTCATTTTTAATAATTCCAAATGCCTTTTATTATCTTATTGTTCATTTGGATATACTCTTTTGTGAATTGCTTATTTGTCAGCCTTTTTCTTATACATAATAAATGTATAAATAATTATGTGTAAATAATTTATATACTATTATTACAAATTTTTGTTGAATATAGTATTATAGGTATTGTTTCCCACTAGTGACTCACGTTTTCACTTCATTTAATAAAGAGTTCTAAGTTTTAATGTACTTGATCATTTTATTCATTTATTGAAAAGATCTTCTGTTTTTTGAAGATGATACTATCTACAGTAAATATATATATATATATATATATATATATATATATATATAGTCTGAGATATATATATAGTCTGATAATTTTTGTAACTTAATTGGAGTTTAAGTCCATTTATATTTAATATGATTACTGATATTTGGGTATTTAACTACATCTTACTATTTATTTTCTATTTGTACCACAGATGATTCTTTTTTTTTCCCTTTTTTTTCTTTTGGGTTAATCAAGTATTTTTTATCATACAAATTTAATTTGTATTAGCTTAATACTTATACATACTTTTATTGTTACCTTAATGTCTTAGGGATTTCAACATGTATCAGTGACTACTAAAAATCTACCTTAAACTGAAACTTTTAATGCTTACCAGAAAATACAAGAGTATTAAAGTACTTGAACTCCATGTTTCTTTCTGCATTTTGTAATATCTTCTCATATATTTTAATCCTGCTTATATTTTGCATCCTACACTATTTTATTGTTGTTGCTTTAAACAAGGATTCAATAAGTCTAGCCCCCAGTCTGTTTATCTATGGCCTGTGAACTAAAAATATTTATATATGTATATATATATTAATGACAAAAATGAGAAATATGAAAAAGAGGGGCTATATGGCCAGCAAAGTGTAAAATACTTACTATCTGACCCATTATAGAAAAAGATTTGCTGATCTCTGCTTTAAACTATCAATATTAATATAGATTTACCAGTAGGTTTATTTTTTAGAGATCTTCTATCATTTTTACATTATCAGGTTTCACATCAGATCATTTTCTTTCTGCCTGAAGAATTCCCTTTAGTATATCTTTTACTGCAGGTCTATTCACAATACAAACTTTCATTTCTGGTAGATATTTTTGCTTCATATAAAATTCGAATTGTCAGTTATTTTCTTTTAACTCTTGTCATTTCTTCTTTAAATTCAGCTACATGTCTTATTATTGCTCTTTTGAGGGTAATGGATTTATTTTTCTTCTAGTTGCTTTCAAGAGTTTTCTATTTGTCTTTGGTTGCCTAATATTGTAACACGCTATAGCTAAGTTTTTTTTTTTTTAATCTAGTATTTATTGTTTGATATTTTTAGCATTTCTTGTATCAGTAATGATGTCTTAAAAGTGTTTTGGAAAATTCTCAGTCAAATTTTCTCAAAGTCTTGCTTCTAGCCCATTCTCTCTCCTCCTTTTCATGGGACTCCAATTTTATATTAATGTTTCACCAAGTTTCACATGCCTCTTATGATCTTTTTAATTTTCTTTTTGTCTTCCTTGGCTTTAATATTTTCTAATGATCAAGCTTGTAAACCTTTTTCTCTTCTATCTAATCTGCTATTAAGCTTATCTATTGAATTTTTGATTATTTTTTTATTTCTAGAATTTCCATTTACATGTATGTATATATGTATAACCCAGTTTTATGTTAAAATTGTCTGTTTTTCAGATATAAAATTGTTTTGGTTAAGTTTTTAGTGTTTTGTTTTTCTGCAATAATTTTCTGTTTTATTTTGAATATTTTAAGCCTGTTTATTTAACTGTCCATGACTATTAACTCCATTGCAGATATTCTCTATATTTCTTTCTAAAGTCTTGGTTCTCTTGATTTTTAAATCATGCTATCTTATCTTTCATCTTCCTGAATAGTTTTGATTTAGTACTAGCCATTGTATAAGGATACTTTGAGGTGACAGAAATATTATTTTCTGACAGAAAATATTTACCTTTAATTCTCATGGCTATATGGGAACTAGCAATTCCAAATGAATAACTTTCATTTGTTTAGAGATTAAGGTGATTTGAGTCTGAGATTAAATTCCTGTTAGGCTAGTCTATTTCTGGTTAAAAATTAATCTCATCTCTCTGGCTTACCTTCTCATAGATTTTTAGCTCAAACTTCTTCACCGAATTTTTTAGCTCTCTGAGTCCTCCAAATAACTTTTATTTTTATATGTGGTTCATTTTTATAGTTGTTTTCAGTGGAAAGATTTTTTTTTTGATTAGTATTAATGACCTATTATGTCATTTGAGAAAGAGAACTCCTATAAAGGCATTTTATTTTTAAATATGAGCATCTAACATTCCCCCAAAGAAAAAAAATGAAAATCATCAAAATTAAAAGTGTCTATAATTGATATATAGTCTGGACTGAAAAGAGAAATGAGTGCAAACATATGAACACTTGTCACCTATACTTTTATCTTTTTGATATTAATAGTACATGTTATTATATTTGCAATACAAAGCACATGAAGCAGTAAATCAGCCCCTCTTCTGAAAAGTAGTACTGTGAAGGGAATGTTATTTTCTTTTAACAATTTTAGGGAAGAAAGATTAATTATGAGCAGATCTCAACTTATAGTAATACTAGAGAAGAAATATAATTAATAAAAGGAAAAAGAAAAGAAAAAAGGAGACTAAATTTTGAAGTTTGGATTCTGACAGGAACTGATATGGTGAGCAACTGCTCTCCTTAGGAGATGCTTTGAGATTTGACTCAGCTCCTTGACAACCCCCTTGAACAAGTTATTGAAGGTAGCAGTCCAGTAGTAATCAAGATTTATCTAAGAGAATCACTATTTCCATGGTCAATAATATCTTTCTCAAGGAGGACATTTAGAGGATCAGAGGACATCTACTGGTGCTTTTACTTCCCTTTTAATATACAGCCTTCCCAGTACATAAATTAGCCATTAAACTGCATGTTATGTATATATGTAGTGTGTTACTTTGTGAAAGAATAAGTTCTTTGTATTTTTAAAATAGTTAGAACTTCCCATGAACCACAAATAAGCTCTGGCATTTATACCACAGTAAAATAATTCATGGAGGCTAACACAATCGTGGCTGTGAGCTCTAACTAAAGCAAGTATCCATAGTGGAACCCAGAAATACACAGGAAATCAGGATATTTACATGATATTAGATAGAGACTGAGCTTAGATTGTAAGGGAAAATGCATACAGAAGTATCTTTTGAATGTCTCTCACACCTTTCCAGTACCTCTTGGATATGATTTCCCAGACTTCATTTGTGTTTCATTTGCTCTGTTCCAGATTATCTCATTCTTCTTTATCTGGTCAATTCCCAGTCATCTGGAATGAGAGAATAAGGACAAATAGATGGAGAAACATTCACAAGATAATGACTCAACTTTCCCTGTGTGATTCTAGCAAGAACTTTAAACTTATTTAAGTCTATTGTGTTGATTTATCCAGTTAAGATATAGCCAAATAGATGATGCAGCATACCAAATATGTGATTATGACAGAGAAAATGACATGTAATCTTGATGTTTAAATACTGAGAGATAACATGTGGTCAACAGCATTCTGGCCAGGTCAACATGTGTAACAAAAACCAGATCACATCATTGTCAAGATAATTAGAATAATAAAGTAAAGGTAGTAGTGTTTGCTAATTCCTATCTTTAATGCTAATAACAGCAACAATTAGGAGTGAGCATTTTGCTGAAATTCTAGACAGGGGTTGGGGGTAGTCGTTGGAGTGGTTCAAGTATGTCCCATTAAGTAAGAAAGTACCATGTTTAGCATGGCAAGCCATTCACACAGAAAAGTGAAGGTTGTTTGTGTGTTATAAAATGGTAAGTGTTAAATAATAAAAATTATTCAAACTGCATATATAGCCATTGAAAGGCACTGAGTAGAAAGTTGGAAATAAGAATGGAATGGTTTATCAAAACTGTTGAGCTAAATTTTAAAAAATTATAATAGAGGACTTGGTATAATGGAAAGCAGAAATGATCAAGAAAAAAAAAAAAAACAGTGGGGCTTCCCTGGTGGCGCAGTGGTTGAGAGTCCGCCTGCTGATGCAGGGGACACAGGTTCGTGCCCCAGTCCAGGAAGATCCCACATGCTGCGTAGCGGCTGGGCCCGTGAGCCATGGCCGCTGAGCCTGCGCATCCAGAGCCTATGCTCTGCAACGGGAGAGGCCACAACAGTGAGAGGCCCACGTATGGCAAAAAAAAAAAAAAAAGGCTCAAAGCTTGAAAAGATATCAATAACATAAAAGGATGACTAAATTAGTTTAGCTAAAGACAGAAAATTCAGAGATATGGTCCCTAACTTGTAAAAAAAAAGAAGGTTTGGATGAACAGCCATGAATACTGTTATATATAATATAAATAAATGCATAACTACAGATTATGTCATGTCTGTTTTCTGATACACTTAACTAACTCAATCCGGCAGATCACTTTTAAAAAAAAATGTATCTGTAATAATCCCACTTGAATTATGTGAAAACTGTTTTATTAAAGCAATGCATCTGGTAGACTGGTGGTCCCACTTAACTTCAAATCTACAGAAAGTCTAGTGGAAATTTTTGCACAGTGATACATAGGGAACTCCCTTAGTAACTCCCTTAGAACTCATTAGTAACTAATGTTGGCAGGGTGGTCCATAGGGATTGTACCCTTCTTTTATTTATTTTTTTCCTCAAATAGTTGGTGAAATAAATTTACATAGAGATTCATAATAAATAGTATGGCTTTGTTTTTGTTTCTATGTTTCATTACTTAATAATACATTTCAGTGAGTTCTTCTGCCTATCTCATCCCGAGTCCTTTGTGTGTTCCATGCAATGTTCATGCCATTCCAAGAATGACCAAGCAGCTGTTGGAGGCACTTGATATTGCTCAAACAATGTTTCTGTGCTCTCTGTAATTTCATTAAAAAGTCAGTCGAGGAAGGTGGAGCTCTTAGATGTGCATAATGTGAACATTTTCTGTAAAGAAAAATGGGCACCATTGCTTTGCCATTTGCATATAGATTTCCCCCCTACTGCTACTTGAAAAAATTAAGAGCTTCCACCTTATCAGTTTCTTAAACATGTTCTTGAGAATGTCCACATTTATGTCAGCACTTCTTCAACATCTTAATGATGCTTTTGCGAGGACTGTGGCATCTGTATGGCTTGTTACCAGCCTAATGAAAAGTTGCTTTAGGTGTCCAAATAAACCTAAGAATGTTCTACGTTTTAGCTGACTGTAATATATCATCATGGCCTGCTTAAGTAGTATAAACTGCAACATGATAAAGCAGCTAACAAAAACCTGTGAGAACCAGTAGCTGGGATAATGGGCATTCGTGTAAGGATAATATAGCAGCAATAAAAATTTCAATAACCAAAGGTTATATACCATAATTTTTAATGGAGTTCTTGGCTAACTGAGCTTTCTTCAACTGTAGACACCTGGGTACGGTGTTCCATTACAAGCTACTCCAAGTTCCTTCCCACTTGGAATAATATTAGTGAGCTCATTCTTCTGGTCTTGAGATTCTGTTTTATTTAAATTGTACTTTTTGGGAATTGGATTGAGTCTTAACTGTACTTATAGTTAAAGCTCCAAACTGATTTTTCCTAAAAACATCATGGGTTCAAAGACTTTGTGATTTTTTTAATGAACATCCTATTTCCTGCAGAATGAAGGGCAGAGCACTAAAACTATCGGGTGGACACATTCAGTTATTTCATGATTACTTAGTGACTTCTTTCTCTGGACTCTCACCATTTCTGAAACTCACATGGTCTCTACCACTGCACTTGTCATTAGGGTATGCTCATTATTGGGACTCTCCTTTACCATCCTGACCTATTGAAGCCCTACCCATTTTTTCTTCCCCATCCACTACCCATGTCAAACGCTTTCACTTTTGTGAAAACTTCCCTATCGTCTCAGCCAGAGTATTTTTTTGTTTGTTTGTTTGTTTGTTTTTTCCCTTCTCCATATGAATGCCTATGGAAGGGATGCTGTAGTGATGCTTATCCTATTGTCACTAATTAAGCCAGAGTCCTCTAGCTGTCACAGAGAAAACCCTTTTATCCAACATAATCAATAACTGTGGTGGGTTTGATAACTGAAGGAGTTAAAGAATGGGATGATTTTTTAAGGATATACTCTTTAAATTCATTATTTTAACTTAAAACAGAGATGCATAAAATAATTCTTCAATATTTTGGTATTGTCCATGGCTTAATTTGAGTATAAATCTGGTGATTTTAATTTATCACTATTTTCCTTACATAAACTTTCCTAATGCATTATTTATGATTTCTAGATTGAAATTCTTTAAAATGGAGCCACATCTGAAATATACTTGTGTAAATTTATGGGTTTTTTTCCCTCCAATATTTATCATTATCCTACCTTGACTGAATTGGACAGTAGTATTATGTGGTAGCTCTTTTTGTGACTAAGAAATTGATTTTAATGAACCTTTCTATGGTATTGTATTAGGTTTCTATTGCTGCATAACAAATTACCCCAAATTTAGCAGCTTAAAATAACACACATTTATTATCTCACAGGTTTTGAAGGTCAGGACTCCTGACACAACTTATAGTTGGCTTCTCTGCTCAGAGGCCCACAAAGCTGATACCAACTTGTCAACTACACTATATTCTCATCTGAGGTTTAACTAGGAGATAATCCTCTTTGAGGGTCCTTCAGGTTGTTGGCCAAATTTATATCCTTGTGGCTTTGTGACTGAGGATCCTGGCTTCTTACTGGCTATTTGCTGGAGGTGACCTTCAGGTCATAGAAGCTGCCCACAGTTCTTTGATACATGGCTTTCTCTATAGGTAGTTTTCAACATGGCTCTTTGCTTCTTTAAGGCCAACATAAGAATCTCTATCTCTAGTGTGCTAAGATGGAGTCTTTTATAATGTAATAGAATCATAGGAGAAACATGCCATCACCTTTGTCATATAACATAACCTAAGCAAGAGAGTGACATCTCCTTAGCTTTGTCATATTCTATTGGTTAGAAGAAAGTTACAGTTTCTACCTGTACTTAAGGTGAGTGATTTTACAAGAGTATGATTCATTGGGGATCACTTTAGGATATGTCCATCATAGGCACTCAAATTAAATGATTTTTCTTAAGATTAACAGCTCTCTTTTTATATTCATCTTTCATCAGCTTATATAATATACAATTAAATTAAATAATTAGAATATCACATAAAATTGGTGTGAACATAATTGAAGATAAACATAACTGTGTCTTGGGAAGCATACAACTCAATTGATAAGAGTAAGTTTTCAGTCTACTATAGGACTCCATATGTATGCTTTATGGAAAGAATTGACAGTGTATGGAAAGCCAGTGAGTCCATGTAAATGGGACAGTTCAGAGGATTTCATTGAACTGGTTGTAAATTCATTTAAGGTTATGGCTCATGATTTTATGTGCACACACACACACACACACACATACACACTACACGTACTGTGTTTGTATACAGCAAGCTCTCAATAAACAGGAAGTAGATAAAGGAAGCTGGTGAAGCACTACAATACAAGTACCATACAAACTATTTAGAGGGAGTAATTGGTAAATACAAAATGATGAAAATTTGATAGTCTGCTAGTAAATCATAACATATTTGAGCTAATAGGAATATTAGGTGACATCTATTCTAGCTATCTCTTTTTATAAGTATGGAAACTTAGACCAAGGGAAGTTATCACTGAATCAGTATTGCATGCCTACTTTATTTATAAGTTCACTATAATAAGGAAAGAGAAAGATGTAAGCCAAGTGCTTTGAGATTATGATGAAACACATGCAAGGTTAGGTTACAAGCAGAGATTTAAGGAAGCTTAAATGTGGGATATTGGAGCTAGGCCCAGAAGAATTGGGATAGAGAAAGACAGAAAAATGAAGAAAAGCTTAGTCTTGATGGAAGATACAGAATTAGCTAAGGCACTGAGGCGTGAAAGTTTCATAACTTACTCAGAGATCAAAAAGTGAAATTTCTCATTTTAGAGAAAAGGGTATTTTGAAGGAAGTAAGGTCTTCTTCTTTAAAAAGTCAGAAGTATGTAAGGTCAAAGTGAAATTTTAAAGGGTCTTAGATGCTATACGAAGTGGTATGAATATATTTTCTAATATATAGTAATATCCATAAGAGGTTTTAGAGTAATAATATGATCATGGGTGTTAAGAATACACTTGTAGATGTAGTTTATGAGATGAACTTGAAGACAGAGGTGATATATGACCTAAATATACTCTAAGCCCAGGTGTGAACCTCTTCTTGAAGCACAAAGATCAGAGTGGATGGGGTATCCAAGTGGAATCAACTTCAAAGCCCAGAGTTCTTAAAGGGGCATATTTATGAGTATTGAATTCTCACAGGATAAAGACAAGAATAGAAGTGGGTTCCAGAAAGTTTTCAAAATCTTCATTGACATTGTGGGTGGGATTAGGACATCAATCAGTGATGGTGACAGATGATGTGGGTGGTATAATTGGAAATAGTTTTCCAAGAAAGTCAGGGGAGGAGCCAGTGTTGAGTAGCATCGGAGAGCAGTCATGTGGACCTAAGGGAATTTCTAGCTCACTTTTGACCCTAGGAGAATGCTTGTGGGAGAATGAAAAGCTGCCACTTAATGGTCATAGAAATGGTGCTTTCAAAAGAAAAGTTAATATTTTGGAGTAGTAGAAGAGATAGAAATAATCCTAAGAATCGTTGGAAGATATAGGAAAATTTCTGGGTAATAAAAGAAGAGTTCCTGAGTGTATAACACAGGGTTAGAAGTTGAGGCACACAGCATGAGGTTAAGAGAAAGTGATCATTAATTTCCAAACTCAAACTAGAATTTAGATCCTCTCACTGTACATAAACGCCATATTAAAGAGTGACATGGCTTATAGTTAAAAGTAACATCCATTAAGTATCTTCTTATCACAAGACATAAAACTTGTTTAAACTTCAGCTGGATGACATCATGAAACAAGCATTGTTAGTACATCACTGCTATTGTAATGTTTCTGAAAATGTGTTTTCTTATGGTGGGGTCAACACAAATACTGTTAACTAAATGACGCCATGTGGAAATTTTGCTTACACACTGCTTACTTCAAACCATCTCTTCTTTATATGCCCACCATATCTTTATGTAAATCCACACAATACTCAATCAACAAAGATAGTGTGAATTTCCTTCATGAGATGTGGAAGCTGTTTATTGACAGAAAGACAGCTCAATCCTACTGCCCACTCCTTAACTTTCTCCCTTCCAATCCAACCTACACTTTCTGTATTTCCATTAACCTTTACTGCTCAACCTCATCTTTATCTAATGACTCTACTATTCCTTTAGAGCTGTATTTTGTGAATAATGCCCTCCATTACTTACTTACTTGTTTCATAATTTTTCTTCCAAATTAAGTTCTCCCTGTCAAAGAACTCACAAGATCAGCTCTCATTCTAGAAAATTCCATCCTCAAACATATTACTTCTTTTGACTTCACTTTATCTATTTTAATATTGTTATACTTCATGAAAGAGCTGTCTATATCTACCATTAAAAATTCACTTTGTTTTTCATCAAAATCTGTTCTTCTCAGTGAGATGGTCAGTGGCCTTATAATAATAATTTTTTAAAAATCTAAGTCTTCCCTTGAGAGTTCTCCAAAAGGAAACTGTTTAATGACTTTCATCTACTTTCTGTAGATTATTTTTCTACTTATTTTCTATTATGTTTTTCTAAAATATTTCTATATTGCTCTATAGCATTTTAAACTTAAACTTATCATTGACTAATATTGAAATTTAAAACAATCCTATGCTTTCACTTTCTCAACTGTTGGCTCCTTTCTTTTAACAGATCTAAACACAAGACAACTCAGATTTACTTTATAAAATTAGACAGTTGTTTGGCCATATTCTGCCTTGATGCAAGTGAATAGGAAGCTCCTACAAGAATATAAGAGAACATTCTGTTAGGCGCTGATTAGGAAGTGAGAGTGAGATTCTCAAATTATAGTCAAGGTATTGCCATCCTCAAGTGTGCCTCATTAGAGCACAATCACAGTAATTGTATCTCTGTTCATTCACTTCCATTAATGCTTCATAGACTTTATTTTGTTTACTGCTGGATTCTAGAAAGCACCTAGCACATATTAGATGCCTAATAAATATCAGTTAAATAATGGAATAAACAGACTTATTTTCTTACCAGTCTCTTCTCCCTCTTAGCTTAATGCAGAGTCTTCAAAACTTTCGAAAGTAGTTTCAGATAATGCTCCCTCGTTCTATTGCAGTTTCACTTTTAGATTTGTCTTTTAATAGGGTTGATTTGACAGCTTCTCTTTATGTTTCTGGTTCCTTTTTAATTTTCTAGGTGGGTTCTTTCACAGAAACAGTAAGCTTTCCCAAAGCTGCTTCTCAGGTTATGATACCCCTTCAATCCTTGTAACTGTTGATTATATTATCTTTTGTTGAAGAATCTAGGTATTGAGGTGCTAAAAGCTGTATAAATAGTTAATGGAATGGAGTCACTTGCGTGCATAATTCAATTGTATTAGATGAATAGATCAGATACGTTAGAGTCACAGCGCTGGCAATAGATGGGAGACTTCTTCATTGCTACTAAAATACAGGACCAAGAGAGTTACTGGTGTTACAACTAGGATGAATTACTGCGACCAGCCAAGATATAATAATGTATGAATTATTGAATTGGCATCTTCCTGAGACAGCTTTGGTCACAGCCTTGCTATGTTCTGGAGATGACAGAAGGAGATTTGTGTGATGTAAATCTATAATCAAAGGGTGTTCAGGATGAAAGATGACCTCCAAGGTTATAAACCTGAGCAGGAGACTGCATCACCACATGAAAAAGAAACAGTAAAATATGAAGCATTTTTCAGTTAGTAGTTGGAAGCCGAAGAAACTCTACTCTCTTACAAATTTAACTCTAGGAAAGTTTCAGATAGTCAGAGATAGAATGTAAAATACTGAGGTAATCATGCTTTGGGTGGCTGAGGTGAGGAAAGTAGATCAGTACAATATGATGTTAAACATGTTTCTTGAAATTATGCCTAAAAAAGGATTAGAAACTAATTAAAACATTTGGGCTCTGAGGAGCAGAGGGACCTAAGGTTACACACACACACACACACACACACACACACACACACACACACACATACACACACACTGATTTACCTAGCAAATACTTAGGTAATTTGGGTCCTATATATAGTTAGGAGCAGGATATTTTGTTGATATACTGATGATTTCATATAAGTAGATCAAAGGGATACCATTATTTTGGAAGGTAATCTGAAAAATATGCTCTGATCGTGCTGACCAGAAGCACTCTTTTTCTTCTGAGCTCAGCTAACAAGAGCTGAGCAAGATTCCTGCAAGAGGAACCCAAACAGGCTGGGAACACATTCCTTTGCCCTCACTTCTTGACACACTGTGTGATGGAGATGGATCTGAGATGCAGCAGTTCCTTCCTGAAAACAAAGTAGCCTTTACAAAGGGCTGTTAAACTGCTGTCTTAGGTTGATTACTCTGTCCTCAGTAAAGTCCTTTATTTTTTACTATTAAATGGTCATATTTATTGATGACATTATTTTTGTCCAATGACTGTTTCAAGAAACAATAGGTCAAAAGCAGCAAACTATAGACAAGAGCTGGGGCTATGGAGAAAATTATCCCAAATAATAGATCATGGTTGGTTCAATCTGAGAGAGCATCCTCCAGGAAATTGTGCCAGATATTCAGGGAAAATCTCTTATAGACATGGCTTTAATTTAACGTAATGAAATAGTAATGCATAGATTTATAACATGCAATAAGACAACTTTATGTCTATACATAATTTCAAACAACATATGAAAAATACAGTAACTCAAATTAATGCATTTCTAACATATGATCAATTGCATTGCATTTCCTGGCTGTTAAAATTGTGTTTTATAGCATCAATAACAATTGTAATAAAAAGTGTTTCCTTATTAGGTCCCTCATCATTTTTTTTTTTTTAAAAAAAGGCAATAATGTAAAATTATCTTCAAAGTTACTTTCTTTTTAAAAATGACTTAATTGTTCTTATATTGTGTAATAAAGAGTATTGACAAAATTAATTCCAATAAAACCCCCACACTATTTTGCTCTTTTGCTTTCTTATAAGACAGCAAAGATACATCAAAGACAACTGAAAAATAGTCCTAGAAAAAGAACTTATTATTACTTATATAGTGTCAGAATAAATAAAATATAACTTATTTTGTTTATTGACTTGAAAATATTTAAATCACTGCTCTTTTATTTGTAAATAATTAATTATTTTCAGAATTTTATTTACTTAAATAGAAATTGTTTAAAACGTACTCAAAAGAACTAATATTTAGGCTGTCTGTATTTTTTCATCTCCGATGAGTATTATGCTTTCTTTCCCATTGCATGCACAGAGGCTTCCAGCCATCATTTTTTTCCCCCTCTGCTGTTCTCCAGACTAGAGAAAATAATATTTCTTACTCAAGAAGAGGGTAGATAATTCAAAAAATAATTTGTGGAGGGGTTTAGAATTTTCTCACTCCCTAACAATTGGAGAGAATTGATTTCTATTTATATTGAGAATAATATTAATTTTTAAATTTCTGTTTTCAAGCCTCTGAATGTTTATTCTGTGCAACCCAAGATTTGTTGGCATTCTCATGTCACCTAGTGGACTCTACAACTGTGATAATTATAAAGTAGGTAAGCAGCCATAAAAAGCCTCTATATTCAAAAAATCCAGAAGGAAAAAAATACATTTGACAAAAGACACAGGATTAAGTATTTTGTATTATAGTTCACTAAACATTAATTCTATACGTTTTTAAAATGAAAATAAACCTGCCATTGAAGTCTACTAAGATTGACTTGAAATGGCCTTTTCTGGCCTGGACATTTATGAAACACTAGGGATTATTCTCATAATAATTAGTGAGCTTGTGTCTTGCACCCACCATGGACAACGTCCAGTGCTACATGATGAAATCCCTGCCTTGTGGAGTGTGAAATCCACCTAGGAGAAAAAAAATCTTACACATGAAAATACAAATAACAGTACATAGTAATAGATGGTAAGAGTCATGATGAAGACCCAGGGTAAGATTCATAATATAAAATATGTTTTAAACTCTATTCACTGAAAATCAATTTTCCTTTTCACTCTTATTTTTTGTTCCCAGTATATAGATTCATGGATGGAGTATTTCTTTTCACTGGTGCACAGTTTTGAATTGGAGAGTTGTGTAAGGATACTTTTTCTCCACTCAGCCAATATGCTCATCTCCCAGAAGGAAACATTTTCTAGATTCTCTCATTTCTCAGAAACCCATGGATGAGCCTGGCAATTGACATTTTTAAATTACTGATGACCTGTAGTATTAATCCTTTCACCTTGCTAAGGCATGCCTGCTCGGCCATGGTAATCAGACTTTTTTACTCATCATAATCCCATTAACAAATTGAAAGATAGAACAAGAATTTTTTTACCAATCCCTCTGACAGGAAGCAGTGTAAAGGGGTTATAATTATGGATTATGTATTTTATTATACATTGGAGCAAGTACACATTAGCCTAATTAAAAACACAGTGTGAATATTCAACTGCATCGAGCTGCAAATGTTTAAGGGCTGTCTGTAACAGCTGAAAATATATTTTGGTCTCATAGCAAACCTCGTCAAGTTGTATGGAAAACTGAGTTCAGGCATTGAGGACTGTACATTTTTGTGTTGGCAGGTTTACTGAGACCTCCTCTTGTAAAACACTGGCTAATCTAGGACTCAGAAACAAAGCATATCTGAATGAACCACAAAATTATGAAGTGAGGTTTCGCTGAGGCCTACTAATGGAAA
Source organism: Phocoena sinus (assembly GCF_008692025.1). NCBI lineage: Eukaryota > Metazoa > Chordata > Mammalia > Artiodactyla > Phocoenidae > Phocoena > Phocoena sinus. The sequence continues at coordinate 35,401,044 of NC_045776.1, read as the reverse complement.
GAAGTCAGATTTTGTTTCACTAAATATCCCAACCTGAATTCAGTTTCACTAAATATCCTGATCTGATTTCAGTTTCACTAAATATCCCGATCTACCTTTAGAAGAACCTTTGAGTGAGAAGAAACCTACACCAGACCTAAGCAGAAAATACTGCTTCAACACTTTAAGAAGCTATCTTATTGTGAACTTCCAATATTGGCTTGGAATCATAGAATTGTAGAGGTAGATTAGCATGTCCAGGCAATACAGTCCAACTCTCAAATTAGAAGATCCAACAGGTGAAATGACTTGTCTAAATGCTTAGAGTAGACAAGGAGCAGAGCTGGACCAGTATAGCCACAAACATTTGGTCAGGCTGCTCATTGCATAACTCTAGGTGGCACCAGTTACGAAAACTCTAAGTGGGAGGAGAAGGCGGAAGATGGCGGAAGAGTAAGACGTGGAGATCACCTTCCTCCCCACAGATACACCAGAAACACATCTACACGTGGAACAACTCCTACAGAACACCTACTGAAGGCTGGAAGAAGACCTCAGACCTCCCAAAAGGCAAGAAACTCCCCACGTACCTGGGTAGGGCAAAAGAAAAAAAGAAAAAAACAGAGACAAAAGAATAGGGACGGCACCTGCACCAGTGGGAGGGAGCTGTGAAGGAGGAAAAGTTTCCACACACTAGGAAGCCCCTTCGCGGGTGGAGACTGCGGGAGGCGGAGCGGGGAGCTTCGGAGCCGCGGAGGAGTGCACAGCAACAGGGGTGCAGAGGGCAAAGCGGGGAGATTCCCGCACAGAGGATCGGTGCCGACCGGCACTCACCAGCCCGAGAGGCTTGTCTGCTCACCCGCCACGGCTGGCGGGGTTGCGAGCTGAGGCTCGGGTTTCGGTTTCGGTCGGCGGCTTGAACATAGCCTGAAGGGGTTAGTGCACCACGGCTAGCCCGGGAGGGAGTCCGGGGAAAAGTCTGCACCTGCCGGAGGCAAGCGACTATTTTCTTCCCTCTTTGCTTCCTGGTGCGCCAGGAGAGGGGTTTAAGAGCGCTGCTTAAAGGATCTCCAGAGACGGCCGCGAGCCTCGGCTAAAAGCGCAAACCCCAGAGACGGGCGCGAGCCGCGGCTAAAAGTGTGGACCCCAGGGACGCGCGGGAGACGCTAAGGCTGCTGCTGCCGCCACCAAGGGGCCTGTGTGCGAGCACAGGTTACTATCCACACACCTCTTCCACGGAGCCTGTGCAGCCGCCACTGCCAGGTTCCCGGGATCCAGGAACAACTTCCCCGGGAGAACGCACGGCAGGCCTCAGGCTGATGCAACGTCACGCCGGCACCTGCCGCCGCAGGCCCACCCTGCACGCAGTGCCCCTCCCTCCCCCCCGGCCTGAGTGTGCCAGAGCCCCCGAATCAGCGGCTTCTTTAACCCCGTCCTGTCTGAGCAAAAAACAGATGCCCTCCAGCGACCTACACGCAGAGGCAGGGCCAAATCCAAAGGTGAGCCCCTGTGAGCTGTGAGAACAAAGAAGAGAAAGGGAAATCTCTCCCAGCAGCCTCAGAAGCAGCGGATTAAAGCTCCACAATCAACTTGATGTACCCTGCATCTGTGGAATACATGAATAGACAACGAGTCATCCCAAGTTGAGGAGGTGGGCTTCAAGGGCAAGATCTATGATTTTTTCCCCTTTTCCTTTTTTTGTGAATGTGTATGTGTATGCTTCTGTGTGAGATCTTTTCTGTATAGTTTTGCTTCCACCATTTGTCCTAGGGTTCTATCCGTCCATTTTTTTTTTAATTTTTTTTAATAATTAATTTTAATTTTAATAACTTTATTATACTTTACCTTCGTTCTTTCTTTCTTTCTTTGTTTCTTTCTTTCTTTGTTTCTTTCTTTCTTTCCTTCCTTCCTTCCCTCCTTTAGATAACGAATCATCCCAAACTGAGGAGGTGGTATCTGAGAGCAAGATTTATGATTTTTTCCCCTTTACCTCTTTTTGTGAGGGTGTATGTATATGCTTCTGTGTAAGATTTTGTCTGTATAGCTTTGCTTCCAACATTTGTCCTAAGGTTCTATCCGTCGCTTTCTTTTTTTCTAAATAATTATTTTTAATTCAATAACTTTATTATACTTTATTTTATTTTACTGTATCTTCTTTCTTTCTGTCTTTTTTCCTTCCTTCCCTCCTTCCTTCCTTCCTCCCTCCTTCCCTCCCTCCCTCATTTCTTTCCTTCTTGCCTTCTTTCCTTCTTTGCTTCTTTCTATCTTTCTTTCTTTCTTCCTTCCTTCCTTCCCTCCTTTCTTTCTTTCTTTTTTTCTTTCTTTCTTTCTTTTTTTCTTTCTTTCTTTCTTTCTTTCTTTCTTTCTTTCTTTCTTTCTTTCTTTCTTCATACTTCTACTAATTCTCTCTATTTTTTCTCCCTTTTATTCTGAGCCGTGTGGATGAAAGGCTCTTGGTGCTCCAGCCAGGAGTCAGGGCTCTGTCTCTGAGGTAGGAGAGCCAACTTCAGGACACTGGTCAACAAGAGACCTCCCAGCTCCACATAATATCAAACGGCAAAAATCTCCCAGAGACCTCCATCTTAACACCAGCACCCAGCTTCACTCAACGACCAGCAAGCTACAGTGCTGGACAACCTATGCCAAACAACTAACAAAACAGGAACACAACCCCACCCATTAACAGAGAGGCTGCCTAACATCAAAATAAGGCAACAGACACCCCAAAACACACCACCAGACGTGAACCCGCCCACTAGAGACACAAGATCCAGCTTCATCCACCACAACACAGGCACTAGTCCCCTCCACAAGGAAACCTACACAACCCACTGAAACAACCTTAGCCACTGGAGACAGATATCAAAAACAGCAGGAACTACGAACCTGCAGCCTGCAAAAAGGAGACCCCAAACACAGTAAGATAAGCAAAATGAGAAGACAGAAAAACACACAGCAGATAAAGGAGCAAGATAAAAATGCACCAGACCTAACAAATGAAGAGGAAATAGGCAATCTACCTGAAAAAGAATTCAGAATAATGATAGTAAGGATGATCCAAAATCTTGGAAATAGAATGGACAAAATGCAAGAAACAGTTAACAAGGACCTAGAAGAAATAAAGATGAAACAAGCAATGATGAACAACACAATAAATGAAATTAAAAGTACTCTAGATGGGATCAATAGCAGAATAACTGAGGCAGAAGAATGGATAAGTGACCTGGAAGATAAAATAGTGGAAATAACTACTGCAGAGCAGAATAAAGAAAAAAGAATGAAAAGAACTGAGGACAGTCTCAGAGACCTCTGGGACAACATTAAACGCACCAACATTCGAATGATAGGGGTTCCAGAAGGAGAAGAGAAAAAGAAAGGGACTGAGAAAATATTTGAAGAGATTATGGTTGAAAACTTCCCTAATATGGGAAAGGAAATATTTAATCAAGTCCAGGAAGTACAGAGAGTCCCATACAGGAAAAATCCAAGGAGAAATACGCCAAGACACATATTAATCAAACTGTCAAAAATTAAATACAAAGAAAGCATATTAAAAGCAGCAAGGGAAAAACAACAAATAACACACAAGGGAATCCCCATAAGGTTAACAGCTGATCGCTCAGCAGAAACCCTACAAGCCAGAAGAGAGTGGCAGGACATACTGAAAGTGATGAAGGAGAAAAACCTGCAACCAAGACTACTCTACCCAGCAAGGATCTCATTCAGATTTGATGGAGAAATTAAAATCTTTACGGACAAGCAAAAGCTGAGAGAGTTCAGCACCACCAGACCAGCTTTACAACAAATGCTAAAAGAACTTCTCTAGACAAGAAACACAAGAGAAGGGAAAGACCTTTAATAACGAACCCAAAACAATTTAGAAAATGGGAGTAGGAACATACATATCGATAATTACCTTAAATGTAAATGGACAAAATGCTCCCACCGAAAGACACAGATTAGCTGAATGGATACAAAAAACAATACCCTTATATATGCTGTCTACAAAAGACCCACTTCAGACATAGAGACAAATACAGGCTGAAAGTAAGGGGATGGAAAAAGATATTCCATGCAAATGGAAACCAAAAGAAAGCTGGAGTAGCAATTCTCATATCAGACAAAGTAGACTTTAAAATAAGGGCTATTAGAAGAGACAAAGAAGGACACTACATAATGATCAAGGGATCGATCCAAGAAGAAGATATAAAAATTGTAAATATTTATGCACCCAACATAGAAGCACCTCAATACATAAGGCAAATATTAACAGCCCTAAAAGGGGAAATCAACAGGAACACATTCGTAGCAAGGGACTTTAACACCCCACTTTCACCCATGGACAGATCATCCAAAATGAAAATAAATAAGGAAACACAAGCTTTAAATGATACATTAAACACGATGGACTTAATTGATATTTATAAGACATTCCACCCTAAAACAACAGAATACAAATTTTACTCAAGTGCTCATGGAACATTCTCCAGGATAGATCATATCTTGGGTCACAAATCAAGTCTTGGTAAATTTAAGAAAACTGAAACTTTATCAAGTATCTTTTCTGACCACAATGCCATGAGACTAGATATCAATTACAGGAAAAGATCTGTAAAAAATATAAACACATGGAGGCTAAACAATACACGACTTAATAATGAAGTGATCACTGAAGAAGTCAAAGAGGAAATAAAAAGAAAAAAATACCTAGAAACAAATGACAATGGAGACACAACCACCCAAATCCTATGGGATGCAGCAAAAGCAGTTCTAAGGGGGAAGTTTATAGCAATACAAGCCCACCTCAAGAAGCAGGAAACATCTCAAATAAACAACCTAACCTTGCACCTCAAGCAAGTAGAGAAAGAAGAACAAAAAAACCCCAAAGCCAACAGAAGGAAAGAAATCATAAAAATCAGATCAGAAATAAATGAAAAAGAAATGAAGGAAACAATAGCAAAGATCAATAAAACTAAAAGCTGGTTCTTTGGGAAGATAAACAAAATAGATAAACCACTAGCCAGACTCATCAAGAAAGAAAAGGAGAAGACTCAAATCAATTGAATTAGAAATGAAAAAGGAGAAGTAACAACTGACACTGCAGAAATAAAAAAAATCATGAGAGATTACTACAAGCAACTCTACGCCAATAAAATGGACAATCTGGAAGAAATGGACAAATTCTTAGAAATGCACAACCTGCCAAGACTGAATCAGGAAGAAATAGAAAATATGAACAGACCAATCACAAGCACTGAAATTGAAACTGTGATTAAACATCTTCCAACAAACAAAAGCCCAGGACCAGATGGCTTCACAGGCAAATTCTATCAAACATTTAGAGAAGAACTAACACCTATCCTTCTCAAACTCTTCCAAAATATAGCAGAGGGAGGAACACTCCCAAATCCCTTCTACGAGGCCACCATCACCTTGATACCAAAACCAGACAAGGATGTCACAAAGAAAGAGAACTACAGACCAATATCACTGATGAACATAGATGCCAAAATCCTCAACAAAATACTAGCAAACAGAATCCAACAGCACATTAAAAGGATCATACACCATGATCAAGTGGGGTTTATTCCAGGAATGCAAGGATTCTTCAATATAGGCAAATCAATCAATGTGATAAACCATATTAACAAATTGAAGGAGAAAAACCATATGATCATCTCAATAGATGCAGAGAAAGTTTTCGACAAAATTCAACACCCATTTATGATAAAAACCCTCCAGAAAGTAGGCATAGAGGGAACTTTCCTTAAAATAATAAAAGCCATATATGACAAGCTCACAGCCAACATCATCCTCAATGGTGAAAAACTGAAAGCATTTCCACTAATATCAGGAACAAGACAAGGTTGCCCACTCTCACCACTCTTATTCAACATAGTTTTGGAAGTTTTAGCCACAGCAATCAGAGAAGAAAAGGAAATAAAAGGAATCCAGATCGGAAAAGAAGAAGTAAAGCTGTCACTGTTTGCAGATGACATGATACTATCCATAGAGAATCCTAAAGATGCTACCAGAAAACTACTAGAGCTAATCAATGAATTTGGTAAAGTAGCAGGATACAAAATTAATGCACAGAAATCTCTGGCATTCCTATATACTAATGATGAAAAATCTGAAAGTGAAATCAAGAAAACACTCCCATTTACCATTGCAACAAAAAGAATAAAATACTAGGAATAAACCTACCTAAGGAGACAAAAGACCTGGATGCAGAAAATTATAAGACACTGATAAAGAAATTAAAGATGATACAAATAGATGGAGAGGTATACCATGTTCTTGGATTGGAAGAATCAATGTAGTGAAAACGACTCTACTACCCAATCTATAGATTCAATGCAATCCCTATCAAACTACCACTGGCATTTTTCACAGAACTAGAACAAAAAATTTCACAATTTGTATGGAAACACAAAAGACCCCGAATAGCCAAAGCAATCTTGAGAACGAAAAAAGGAGCTGGAGGAATCAGGATCCCTGACTTCAGACTATACTACAAAGCTACAGTAATCAAGACAGTATGGTACTGGCACAAAAACAGAAAGATAGATCAATGGAACAGGATAGAAAGCCCAGAGATAAACCCATGCCCATATGGACACCTTAACTTTGATAAATGTGGCAGGAATGTACAGTGGAGAAAGGACAGCCTCTTCAATAAGTGGTGCTGGGAAAACTGGACAGATACATGTAAAAGTATGAGATTAGATCACTCCCTAACACCATACACAAAAATAAGTTCAAAATGGATTACAGACCTAAATGTAAGGCCAGAAACTATCAAACTGTTAGAGGAAAACATAGGCAGGACACTCTATGACATAAATCACAGCAAGATCCTTTCTGACCCACCTTCTAGAGTAATGGAAATAAAAATAAAAATAAACAAATGGGACCTAATGAAACTTCAAAGCTTTTGCACAGCAAAGGAAACCATAGACAAGATGAAAAGGTAACCCTCAGAATGGGAGAAAATATTTGCAACTGAAGCAACTGACAAAGGATTAATCTCCGAAATTTACAAGCAGCTCATGCAGCTCAAAAACAAAAAAACAAACAACCCAATCCAAAAATGGGCAGAAGACCTAAATAGACATTTCTCCAAAGAAGATATACAGACTACCAACAAACACATGAAAGAATGCTCAACATCATTAATCATTAGAGAAATGCAAAGCAAAACTACAATGAGATATCATCTCACACCAGTCAGAACCGCCATCATCAAAAAATATAGAAACAATAAATGCTGGCGAGGGTGTGGAGAAAAGGGAACACTCTTGCACTGCTGGTGGGAACGTGAATTGGTTCAGCCACTATGGAGAACAGTATGGAGGTTCCTTAAAAAACTACAAATAGAACTACCATATTACCCAGCAATGCCATTACTGGGCATATACCCTGAGAAAACCAAAATTCAAAAAGAGTCATGTACCAAAATGTTCATTGCAGCTCTATTTACAATAGCTCGGAGATGGAAACAACCTAAGTGCCCATCATTTTTGAATGGATAAAGAAGATGTGGCACATATATACAATGGAATATTACTCAGCCATAAAAAGAAATGAAATGGAGCTATTTGTAATGAGGTGGATATACCTAGAGTCTGTTATACAGAGTGAAGTAAGTCAGAAAGAAAAAGACAAATACCGTATGCTAACACATATATATGGAATTTAAGAGGGAAAAAAAATGTCATGAAGAACCTAGGGGTAAGACAGGAATAAAGACACAGACCTGCAGGAGAACGGACTTGAGTATATGGGGAGGGGGATGGGTGAGCTGTGACAGGGCGAGAGAGAGTCATGGACATATACACACTAACAAACGTAAGGTAGATAGCTAGTGGGAAGCAGCCGCGTGGCACAGGGATATCGGCTCGGTGCTTTGTGACCGCCTGGAGGGGTGGGATAGGGAGGGTGGGAGGGAGGGAGATGCAAGAGGGAAGAGATATGGGAACATATATGTATGTTATAACGTATATGTATAACTGATTCACTTTGTTATAAAGCAGAAACTAACACACCATTGTAAAGCAAGTATTCCCCAATAAAGATGCAAAAAATAAATAAAACTATAGTTAACAATCTTCAGAGCCCCTTGCAGAAGCTCTAGAAGTTTCCATGGTTCACAGTTCATTTCATGACCCAATACCTTCTTAATCTACCTACTTTAAGTATTGAATTTTTTCCAATTTTTCATCAGGATAAAACTCTTCTATCTCTGACTTAAATTATTTTTATTGAAATTGTATTCTCCTTGTTTTACCATCAGATGTAATACTTCTTTAAAATGTGCTATTGTGCTATTGACCTCTACTGATAAAAACTATTTTTCTCTTTCAGGTAAGCATTGAGCCTTGGTCCAGAAAGTGAACCATTATGACTTAACTTTGGTGCACTAATATATCAGTGAACCTCACACCTGGGACAAAGCTAAATATAAGATCACTGAGCAAGGATGGGTAGAAATATAACCCTTCCAGCATGTAACACTATGACAAGAAGAGCTCAAAGATTATGGTACATGCTGTCATCTACTTGTATTGCCACAGGGTGACTGGGTGTAGGTCATGACATCAAAACAGAGTTGGTTCTTTCCTAAACATGTTACATAAATATGAATCAAATCCACTCACCTTGGGCTTCCCTGGTGGCACAGTGGTTGAGAGTCCGCCTGCCGATGTAGGGGACGCAGGTTCGTGCCCCTGTCCGGGAAGATCCCACATGCCGCGGAGTGGCTGGGCCCGTGAGCCATGGCCGCTGAGCCTGCGCGTCCGGAGTCTGTGCTCTGCAAAGGGCGAGGCCACAACAGTGAGAGGCCCGCCTACCACAAAAAAAAAAAAAAAAAAATTCCACTTTCCTGCTCTACATCTCTATTCTGATCTATCATCTTGCACCTGAAAGATGTCAATAGTCTCCACATTGATCACCTTTTTCCATAGTTGCCTACATTTAACCCATTGTCCACAAAGCAGTCATCGAATATTCTTTATTTATTTATTTATTTTTTTGTGGTACGCGGCTCACGGGCCCAGCCACTCCGCGGCATGTGGGATCTTCCCGGACCGGGGCACGAACCCGCATCCCCTGCATCAGCAGGCAGACTCTCAACCACTGCGCCACCAGGGAAGCCCCATCAAATCTTCTTAATATTCAAATCTCATTATATTGTCTTCCCTTTAAACTATTTCAGTAACTGGCTAATGCCACTAAAATAGAGACCAAACATTTTACCATTGCTTCCAAGGTCAGGACAGTTCTTCTGACCTTCTCTTTGACTGCTCTGCTCCCACTACCATGGTCATCATTCTTTTCCACCTATGCACCAAGATACTTCTTGTGTCAGCAATTTTGAATCAATAATTTTCTCTCACTGGAAAACTTTTTCTCTTGCTTTTGGAATAATCAGAACTGTATCTCTTTATCTTGCAAGCTTCAGCATAAATATTATTTCATCAAGGAATTCTTCCTGTTCCCATCTCACAACTGTGTCCCATACCTGAGGCAAGGCATTGTGTAATCTGCTTTCTGGAATTTATTATAATTGCAATTTAACAATATTCTGTGTAACTAATAATTTAATATTTATCTCTTCCCCTAGATTAAAAGTTCCATGAGGTCTCAGACCCAGTCTTTTTTTTTTTTTTTTTACATTACTCTGTTCCCAGCATAGAGAATAGTGACTATACATAGCACATAGTAGACATATAATAAGTATTGTAGAATGAGTGAATGAAGGGGTGCTGGGTTGCATATAATGTCAGTCACACACATTGGGTAGGAAGTAATGAACTCAAATCTCTGAGACTGCAGGGCACTTGCACATCCTGTTTCATCTGCTTGGAATAATCTCCTTTCTGCTTCACTTTACTGTCTGCTAAACATTTAGAGCCTAGTACAAACATCACCTCATAATGATTCACACCTGCAGGCTAGTTCCCTCAGTTGGTCTCTTGTGGCATCTTTTCACTTCCATTTGTAGCATTTTTAATTTTATATTTAATTGTGCAAAAGTTTGATCATCATCTTGCTTGCACTTAAGCTTAAAGAACACAATTAACATACATTTCTGCTTACCAACATGCTAGGTTCTCAGGACAGTGCCTACTACATAGTAGGCTCTTAGGAAATGTTTATGAAATGGATAAGGTAATGAATATTCAGTATGTGTCTTTATGGAATCAAGATGTCCACTCTGAAAAGAATTGTTACTGCCATCATAGTGGTTATGTGTGTGTTTGAATTTTTGGCATTAACACTAGCTGAGGCAGTCCAGATTACAGTGGGATAACTCACTGTTTTACTGAATAGAGATTCTTTGATGTATATGATAAAAAGCAAAACTGTATTTCTTATGTTGGTTTATGATTTTCTTCATTGGTCCAGGCTCCTCAAGGATCTGTGGGAAGGGTCACTTCATTTTGTTCCATCAGAATCCTTACACTTGGTTATTCACTAAGTTACCCCACTTATAGCTCAGAGCCAGGGGAAGATACAGTTCACAGGCAAGTCTGGCCCAGGAACATTCTGACAGTTTCTGTAAGGCCAATAAAAAGAAAGCTGCCACTAGGTCATATTAATGTCTTCATTTACACGTGGCCTAAACAAGAAAACTAAGAAAAGCCATCTGGCTTAGATGCTGAGAAAATGCCTCAGGAGATCATAATAAACTGTCCCTCGATATTTTTTTCTCCAGGCTAAATGACCCAATTCTTCCAGGGTTTCTTAATAGAGTTTATTCTAGAGTACTACCTTTCCTGGCCACTGCTCTGAGTTGTAGGAATAAGTAGTTCCTTCTAAGCCATGTAATTTTTACCTTTTATCAAAAAGGAGGGTACATAAAAATACAAAACCATGAACTATCAGAGTTTTAACAATATGTGGAGAACACGTAAGTGCATCCTCCCATTAATAATGAGGAACCTGAGGCCCAGAAGAGCTGCCCAACTTGGTCAACGTCTCCCTAATAGGTATAACGATTGTCTTTTAGGTACTCATGATTGTCTTATAAAGCTATGTTTCTATTTTTAAAAAAGTTATTATTAAAATCCACCAGAATCTTTAGTTTTATTACTGCCTTTGACTTGGCAATAGTATTTTTAATGATATCCATATAATTCCTTAATGACTAATTGCTCAAACAGTTATTTAAGCTGGTGGCATCAAAATTTTTCTGTGATGTAGTTAAGTAGTAATTACTCCTTAGATACTTATCTTTCCTTACATATGCATGCTGATAAGTCTTGGATGTTGGAAAAAATACATAAAGCACAATGCAGAGATATAATTTTTTAATGAACAGTTTTATATTTTTAACTTTGGATATTGTAACACTCAATAAGTGACCCTTTACATATTAACAATTGTAATCATTGTTTTATGCCATTTATTTTATGGCTGTTTTTTTTATCATTTAAGAACTTTAGGATTCCTCAAGATTGATGGTTTGTCATGTGACACTGAAGCTAGTCCTGCAGGGAATGGAAATATGTGTGGAGATTCTTGTTGAGCGAATTCCCAAGGTTAGATATTCAGGCATAAATATAGGATAACCAGATTCACAACTGGTAGTCTTGGGTTCCTCTCATATTCCCCAGTTCTTTCTCTTCAATGCCCCATCATAAACAGATTCTTCACTGATAATCTTAAATAAGTAAAACAATTGTATAAGCCATTTAATTTATAATCCCTGCCATTGTGCTAAGTATTTTATATCATTATCATATTAAAATTCATGACTATATGAGATCAGTAGAAGTAAATACTATTTTTGTCTCCATTAGAAATACAGCTGACCATTGAACAACACAGGGTTTAGTGGCTCTGTAGCTCCCCACAGCAGTAAATCTGCATACAACTTTACAGTCTACCCTCGGTATATGTGTTCTGCATCCTCAGATACAAACAGCTGCAGATCGATTGGTACTGTAATACATATTTATTGGAAAAACCCTACATATGTGCTATTCAAACCCATGTGTTTCAAGAGTCAACTGAAATATAAATTATAATCTTAGGATATTGTATAACAATTATAATACTAATAAAAATAAAACATCCCAACTGTAGGAATTTTTAACTCCCTTTAATAATTATTTCAAGAGGAAATCACAGAATGTCTAGGATACATCCCAACATGTAGAGTTTCATGCAAGTTGAAACCTCAATGAGATACCACTAGGCACCTATTAAAATGGCAAAAGTTAAGAAGACTGAGCACACAGAGCATTAGTGAAAATGTGAAGGAACTGGAACTCTTAGACCCTGCTCAGAGGAGTGTAAAAAATTCAATCACTTTGGAAACGACTTTAGTAGCTTCTTAAAAAGTTAAATATGCACCCATCATAGGTCAAGTCATTTTACTCCTAGACATTATTCAAAGAAAAATGAAAGCTTATGTCCACAAATATGGGTATATGGAAGTTCATAGCATCTTTATTTGTAATATCACCAAACTAGAGACAACATAAACGTCCCTCAAAAGATGAAGGTATAAATGACCTATAATATTTTGGTACATTGGAATACTATTCAGCAATAATAAGGAATGAACAACGGATACATGCAACAACATGGATGTATCTCAACATAATTATACTGAGTGAAACAAACCAGATCCCCCCCCAAAAAAAGAGTACTTCCTGTATGATTCTTCTTATATAAAATTCTAGAAACTGCAAAGTAATGTGCAGTGACAGAACGTACATCAGTGGTTGTCTAGGAATGGAAGGGAGTGTATGGAAGAAGGCAGGAGGGAGGCAACACAGTGGGGCATAGAAGTCTAAGGAAACATTTCGGAGGAATGGATATGTTCATTAATTTGACTGTGATAATTGTTTCACAGCATATCCACTTGTGCAATTTAAATATTTATGGCCTGTAAGTTGTGCCTCAATAATGCTATTAAAATAAACTAAATACGTCCATAAAAGTGCATTTATTATTAAACAAAAAATATATGAATTAATCTATCAGCTCAAAGGGTTAGAAAATGAAGTAATTTAGTTCTATCAAAGCAAAAAAAAAAAGAGATAAATAGAAATAAGAACCAAAATGAAAGAATTATGTTTTTAAATATTAAATTGATAAATATTCTTTGTATAAAGGAAAAATATACAAACTTCCACTGTTTATAACAAATAAAATGTTAAAAGCTAATAATACATAAATGTAAGAATTTAAAAAGGGAAGACAGCATAACTATAATACACTAGTCATATGACAGAATTCTGTTAAACCCTGTAAAAATAATGTTGGAAAAGTAAGTCACTAGAAAAATATTCCAGGAAAATGAAAGTAAAAACTGACTCCAAAAGTAACTTAAAAATGAAAAACAAAAAAACAAACATGAACCATGGAGGGAATTTATAAATTTAATAAAGAGTAATTTTTTAAAGTTAGGCTGGGCTTCCCTGGTGGTGCAGTGGTTAAGGATCTGCCTGCCAATGCAGGGGACAAGGGTTTGAGCCCTGGTCCAGGAAGGTCCCACATTCCACAGAGCAACTAAGTTTACAAGCCACAACAACTGAGCCCATGTGCCACAACTACTGAAGTCCTCGTCCCTAGAGCCCATGCTCTGCAACAAGAGAAGCCACCGCATTGAGAAGCCCGCACACTGCAACAAAGAGTAGCCCCCACTCGCCACAACTAGAGAAAGCCCATGCAAATTAACGAAGACCCAATACAACTCAAAATAAATTAAATATTTTTTTAAAAAGCCTTTAAATAAATAAATAAAAATTAGGCTTAGTTTGTTTTATTGGAGATTTTTTTCAAATCTTTACAAAGCATGCATTTTCTGTGAGATTTTAACTGTTTACAAATATATGGCAAAGTCATGATTTAAAACGATGAAATTGGTCAGGAACAAATAGACAAATGTGTAGAAACTAATACTGAAAATAGTCCTATAGATAGAGACAAAGAAAATAAGTCCATTTGAAAAGGAGAGAGATGAATGGGAAAAAAAATACAATTAAAATATTGAATAAATATTTCTACTATTTGAGTAAACTATACCCTATTATTTCATATTCACTGAGTCAATAAATAGTGAAAAGATTGACCCAAGTTTTGTGTTGTATTGTGACAGTACAGGGACACCAAGTACATTCTTACTTTCTTGTACTCTTCATGGGACAGTGAGTTGGTACAACATTGCTAGAGGAAAATTTGGCAAAATAAATATTAATCACTCTGCTGTACATATACTCCAATATAAAATAAAAATTAAAAAAACATATTAAAACCTATTTATATTTCTGAGTCATACATTTCACTATTTGAAATTAATCTTAAAAATATTAAGACAGATGTAAAATTAAGTGCATACATTTGTTCATGCAATCATAGTGTGTATTTACAAAAGTTTAGCAAAAACACTAATACCTTAGGGTATTGTTTAAACATATTATATAAAATACACACATTGGTGTGTTATGTAGCCATTAAATCATGATATAGATATGGATTTATTGGCCTGGAAAGATTCTTTAAATATTACTGAGAAAAAGCATGTGTAATATTATTTGGTAAGTGTACACACATACACTCTCACATTTACTGCTCTTTTCAAAATTTCTAATATGTTTTAGGGAGACAAGGAGATAGTTGTAGGGTATTCTCAAAAAAGTTAACAACTTTATAATAGTTAATAAAATTCAGGTGTAGTTTTCATTTTCTTTTTTATATATTTCATTCTTTAAAAAAAAAATAATACCTTAAAACTTTTCTTATTATCAGGGAAAAACTATTTTATTTGGGGCACCTGAATGGTATATTTGAATACCCTCTTACTCTCTGACTAAACTGGATTTGTCTTTTATGAGCTCTAACCACAGGGAAAATGATTCTGATTTTGATTTTGTGAGTATTGTTAACCCATCCTCAGAACCAGCAAGAGAACATTAAAGAAAGGGAGCTGCTGTGTGCGGGGGTGGGATTCAGTGTAGAGGTTTGGTGAAGATTGCTATCTGCAGAATTCTCCAAATGAATTTGTGAGAAAATGGTTAAAAGAAATAAAAAAAAAATAAAATCCCCAAGCCATGAATTTGTGTTGGTTTGATGTTACATGGTATTCACTGAAATTAAAGTTTTCAAGTCACTAATTGATTGTAACTTATTTATTCTCCTTCCTTTGAAATCCAATGAACCTATGAGTATGAGACACATAAGGAGTCAGAGTGGCATGAGAAAAAGAGTCTACTTGGAGGTCCATCAAGAAAAACCTTGAAAGCTGCTTGCAGATTCTGATCCCATGGTTAAAATGTTGTTTTTTTGTAACCCACAATCTCACATTCTGAACTCTGCAGATGAGCACAGGTAGAATATTTGTCTTTGTTATTCTATAGATATGAAAACATGACCCACTTACCTTAAAAAATTAGAGAACAATACAACATAGAGTGTGGTAAGTGCTCAGTGGTATGATTTGGTTATGACATTATTTCAAAGCTATAGTTGTAATAAGCATGGAATATTACATCCAAAACTTGAATTTTCCAGAAGGTCTTTCGCCTCATATTTCTAAGAGGGTAACACTGCCATACATGCAGAAGATGGCCTGATCTGGAATCCAGGGCTTCATCACCAACTCCCTACCTCTCACTTATGCCCCAGAGCTCATCAATAATAACAAAAAGATCCATGACTCTCAACATGTTTGCCCATCTTCACCTCTACTATTATTACTTGAGTTCAGTTCTCTGTGGACTTTTCTTGAATTTTTGAAAATGGTTGCCTAACTGGTATTCCTGCCTCTTGCTTTGTCCTCTTCTAATCAATGCCCAGTGTGATCTTTCTAAGATGCAGCTCTGACCTTAACAATCTCCTGCCTAAAATGTTTCAATAATTCTCCATTTCCAGCAGCATCAAATCCAAACCCCTTAGGATGACATACAAATTTCTTTGTAATTGATCCTCTCTGCTTGTCTCTCTCTGCTTGTCCCTTGACACTTCATCACTTCATCCTGAAAGATTTGTCATTCCCACCATGTATCAAGCTCTTGTCACCTTGGGGCATTGACATCCCCCCCATCAGATATCCCCATCCTCCCTTTATTACCTGACTAACTTCAATTCATTCTTTAAGATTCAGTCCATATGTCACATCTTTCCGGAAGACGTTTAGTCTGATCTCGTGTGTCAGGAGTTGATAGCCTTCCTTCTCTCCTGTAATGATTCATGTGTATCTCTATTTTAAGATTTGTCTATGTAACAGTTTTCTTGTGTCCCTAGGTTCACTGTCAACTTCACTAAGGTCAGGAATTGCATTTCATTTTTGTTGTATTCTAAGGCAGATTCTCACCCTCTCCTTTAGGATATGTATACGATGAGTGTACAAAATATTTATTGAATTAAAAAATGAATGAATGATTGAATGAATAAATGAGTGGTGAAGAGTGTGCTGTATGAATAAAATTATTGAAGTGTGCATGCCATCAAGAATTAAATGACTAATTAATTAAGGGAAGGGAATAAATCTTTAGAAGAAAAATAAGACTATAAGACCAAACTTTTTCAAAGTTATGTATTATTTAGTGTTCAATCCACACAAATTAATAATCATAGATTGTTTATATGAATATACATAATTCATATATATATACTTGTGAGTATATAACAACAAATAAATATACATGTTTGCATATATGCATACGTGTGTGTGTGTGTATATATATACACATACACAGATACATTTCCCATATTCTTAACATAAATTAAACTGAGTTCCCACCAATATGCTAACTCAACACACCAAATAAAACTGGAGCTTATAAAATAGTCCACATTGCTCATTACATGCTCTCTTATGTTTAAGTCATTGCAAGATTTTTGAGGTTAAAATCTGTTATTATTCTACCTAGTGCTGAGCATTGTGTTAAACCCTCAGAAGTCACATTCATGTAAGGAGATGGGCTTGATTTCATACCTAAATGAGTAATTTTTTCTTGAGAAGTAGAAGTGCGGGTACCAGTAATGCAGAGAAGAACCAAAGCACCAAACTTGATATTTCATGAATTAAGAAAGTTTTTCAAAAGAAGCTTTATGCACAGTAGTTGACATTTTATTAATAATTCCTTTCTTGAAAGACTCATGCAGCTTGGGCTGTTTTCAGCTCTTTCAAGTCCTCTCTTTTGCTGATGTGGCAAGAGGCAGAAAATTCAAAGTAAAGCTAAAAGAAGTCTGGAAGCTCAGCCTTTGGGCAGTCATTTTCAGTATTTATGAGTGCCTGTAAACGGCTACTGAGCTGGTGGTAGCACCATTGATTCTATTTTTAACAGTTGACTTCCTCAAAATCAATGGGATTGACCAAACCAACTGTCAAGTCAGCAGCAACCAGATGATGGCCACACCGCGGTCCATTAAGGTGACCTGTGGCTCCAGGTAGGCACATGCCTCCAACCCAGCTTTGAGCTCAGGAGCACATCCTCCAGCACCAAATATGCTCAACCTCTTCTCTCAGGACCAGCTGAACCCATGACCATGGAAACTTCATAGAGAAAGACCCAGAAGTAAATTATGCAGCTCTTTAGCACCCTCTGGTGTCCAGTCTTCCAGAAACCCAAAATTCTCCTGGGTTTTTAAGAATACGACAACGATCACTCCTGCCCAAAGCTATGTAAGTCCTTGGGATGTTTAGCAATCCAGAGTGAGAAATTATTTAATCTGACATCACCTTTTTTTTGACTAAAGAGTACTACTAATGGGAAAAGTTTCCTCTCTAACTATCATCTAATTAAGTGGAATTAGTATCACCAAACCAGTGTGTTTTTGCATATAAGTAATATAAAAACTGCTTGCTCTGAAATCTGATATATACTTTGGGTTACACAAAGTAACATTTTCTAGAAAATAGTTGTTTATTAGAAGTCATTAAATATTTGAATTGCTCTTATACAAGATGAAAGATGAAGATAAAGAGATACTAGCCAAGCTAACACATTGATTACCCTTTAGGGCTTCTTCTCCCATCCTTATCCATGGACAAGTGTCAGAAAAGAGAAATGCTGAGGACTGGGCATCAGATCTGGGCCCTGGGCTGGACTCCACTTTCAGATTAAATGTGACCTTGGACAAATCACAATCTCTAGGAGCCTCAGTTTTCTCAAGTATAAAACAAGAATATAAGTCCAGGTCATCTTTGTCTTCTAGAGGACGAAATATGGAAAACTAAGATCCGATGAGGTTGTCAGCGTTTGGGTTTCCATATTACCTGAAGATGGCTGATGGGTGCATGGATTAAATTATCTCCATATGCATAAGTTTGAATCTTTTCATAATAAAAAAAATTAAATGACTTACAGTTGAAATCAATTTTCCAAGTTTTCCTGAATATGAAATTAATGAGACTCTATGACAATCCCCAAAACATAGGAAGAATGGTTGATTCTCATTTTAGGCTCTCTCATGATTATATATTTTAAAATAAGCATTGGTAGTTCAAGAAAATCTCCCCTTTCTTAGAGTGGCCTTAAGCAATGTATGAGAAGAAGTGAATTAGAGAGAGGGATTTCTTCAGAAAAGTGTCAAGTGTTCTTCATATGTTTTTATCATAACCACACTCACTTATTAAGATCCTACTAGGTACCAGGAGTTTTAGAGACCTCATTTTAATTAATCCTCCTAACATTCCTGCAAGGTAGATTGTATTATTCTCATTTTATAGAAAAAGAAGATAAGCCTCAGAGATGCAAAGCAATTTGTCCCAGTTAACATGTAACCTGTAAAGCTCATATTCAGACTAAATTTTGTCTGAACCCAAGCTGTTTCTACTTTCCATAGAAGTAGTTTCTTTTCACCTAGAGGGCAAATTGGGGAAGGGAAGGAATTCTTGAACACATTGTTCTGAATTTCTTTCCACCTAACAGTGGATGGTTTTAAGAAGTCCCAGAGGCAGACAATTTTGTGTTCCTGCTTTGTCTCCTTAGTAGAAGCCCATAGGTTGCTGGGGAGCCTTGCCCACTGAGAACACAGTCTACAGTGGAGCAGCTCCATGCACTCATTCACATTTCTGCAGCTTTTAATTGAACATCTACTGTGTGCCAGGTACTTCCAGGGAACTAAAATAAAACTGAAGTTGTTTCTTTAAAATTCTTTATCTGTCAGAAGAAACATCATAGATGCCTCCAAGGGAATAAGGAAGGTGTTGCTTGTCCCCTCCTTAGAAGAGCTCACCATGCCATGGCATCCAGAAGATACCAGCACAGTCACAGGAATCTGTGCCCAGATCCATCTGCTCTTTAACTGCTACCCCCAAATAAGCTCTTTGGTCCCAGACTGCCAGGAAGTGAGCTCTGGTTAGAGAAAGAGAAGTTGGAATGTCTCTACATCTTAGAGAGAATTAAGAAAATTCTATGTCCAAAGTGTATATAATTACTGTTGAGTCACAGTGATGCATCACTGAGAAGGCTCAACACCTGCCTGGGTTTCCAATTGTCTCTCTGCTCAACCTCTTATGTCACCATGCTTCACTCTAACTCACCTGAGACACCTGAACAGCAAGATTGTTGTTCTAAGGCTAAAGAGAGCTTACTGTATATACAATCTCTGTGGCTCTGCTTGGTAAGGAGAAAATAAAATAGGCAATTGTTACCTAATATTTCTCTCCCCTTTAGCATGCATTTCCCTTTCTGGATGTCGAAAAGATTTGTCCCAACACCTGGGACAACAAAAAGTCAAAGGCATTCTCCATAGTGTTCTCCAGATGGGGCTGCTAATGTGCCTTACCGGTCACGTGGTCATTTGGAAAAGAAGTCAGTTTGTCACTAAAAGCACTGATAACTGTGGTAAGAGGCAAAAATGACCGGGCCTGGAAAGAAAAAGCCACTTGCCCTGGAGGAGAGGTTGGAAATTATTGGCAACATTGGTCTTCAGCGTTTTCAGAGTTGTAAAATCTCCCGTGATTTACAGACCTAGAAATCAGAGATGAAATCAGAGAAAAAAGGAAACAAAGACTACAGGAAAAAAAGAGAGAAAAAAAAAGAGAAATGCAATCTAGCAGGGCAAACACAACCAGGAAGTTTAGATTGGAAAGCGCAAACACAAAGCAAGGACATTCTCCCCCTGCAAAGCTCTAGAGACATTGAGAATTCAAGCTTTTAGAAAAGCAAACCATTATCATATTTAATTATTTTCTTTCCATTTTTTTCTTAGCTTATACTAAATCTTCCCTTTTCCCTTCTAGTTCTTTATTTCAGGATCACTGGATTCTACTGTGTTTAAGGGGAAAAAAAGGAACGATAAACCTAAATTATAGCCAATCTGATTGTACTCACAGCTCAACTACTAGACAAATTGCAGCTCATGAAATTTGCTGTGGGTCAGGAGACTGAGGAATTTTATTTTAATCAGTCTTATTTGAAGCTGGAATGCCTTTGCAGCAAATCCTCTGAACAGGATTTCAGAGGGGATAGAGACTGGTCTTTCTTTTCCTCTCTTCCCTCTTTTTTTCTTTCTTCCTAGTAAACTGTTGCAGGTCTCTGGGAGACAATGGGAAATAGAAGTTGAGATAGTTCAATTGTATTCCAGTTTTGAATGAAAGCGTGTCTGGGGCTTAAGTTGGCTCCAGGCTTCCTGACAATGCAGGATTAAGCTGTCCAAATCTTTTCCCCAGTACTCATTTACATGGAGATGTCCCAGGTGGACCTCAGGTGCAGCCCCAGAACCACAAAGGCTCTGCTGATCTGTGTGCCTCACGGATGGTGAGGATTTCTGGGACATTATTCCATGTCACAGGGGGCCACGCAGGCTGCTGCACAGTCGGATGGTCTGATATCGCCACAACACAGCTGCCTCCTCAGCCAGGAGGAACAAATCAGAGGCTTTCAGCATAACTGGAGTACAGGATAGAGGCTGCATTAGCACTTCTCAGCATCCCTCACAGAGTTAGGTCAAGAGGCAGGTTAAGGCCAGCACCCACTCTTCTCTCTACCTTTGACATCCAGTTTGTGGAAGCATCCGAACAATGGTGAAATGTGTGAACTGGGACAGTCTGCTTTCTGAAGAAAAACATTTAGCAAGAGCCTAGCCTGCTGCCCCAGGTGGAGTCCTGCATAGACTGGTTTGGAAGTGCCAGAACTTTTGAGAGTTCAAGCACACCCCACATGCATACAAATACTTCCTCTGTGAGTGGCTAGAAGTCTGACACAATCTAAGCCATTCCTCTTCTTGGTAATATTTTTCTCCTTTATAGTTTTCATCTCAAGTGTCTTAATTCTCCATTTTAAGTCAAAGGAATTGCTAACCCTAGCCAAATAATCTGTGATACATAATAACTCTGGCAAACCAACAAAGGAAGAAACCCACAAAAGACCAGTTTGTGATTTTAGGAGGCTTATTCATGTCCTCATGCATTAACAATAAAGGATTATAAGCCTCCTTTTCTGGAAAAACACAAAGGATAGAAAAATGAGAAGACATTGTTAATGACCTCAAGTAGCTGATGCCCTCAGGTGGCCAATTGTCTGAGGTGGTGAGGGACAGACCAGGAGTAGCTGTGTCCTCCTACTGGAATGAGACCAAAAAAGGCAGGAGGTGGACTTGGAGAGAGTCCATTCTACCATGAGATCATACTAAACAGTGTAATCCAGTGGTTATCCTTTTGATAATACTACTAGCTAACACTTATTTAGTATTTACTGTGTGCCAGAAGCTGTGTGCCAGAAGTTATGTGCTTTGTGCATATTACCACAATTAATTCTCTCAACAGTGTTACGGGATTATCACTAATATTGTCTTTCCCATTTTACACAAAAGAAACTGAGTCACAGATGTCTGTAATATACTCAAGGTCAGCCAGCTAGTAAGGGACAGAATCATGTTTCTAGTTCAGATAGTCTGACTCTATTGCAGGACTCAGCAAAACACATACTATCCAGTTAGCAGAACTGGGAGTCAAGATTACTGCTCATCTTGAGAACCAAGTAGAATTTTGGTTTTCAGAAAGATAGTACCCCAAAAAGCTACATTTGTAAAAATTGAGTGTTGCTGAGTCAAGACTTGCGCTGGATAAAGTACCTTCTTTTCCTTAAACTACTGGCTCCTGCCTGTGACCAAGATGAGTGCAAAATCCTAGAGAACACCAAACCCTTGTTACTCCTGGTCTGGTTCTCCGACAACCTGCATGAGGAAACTTGAGCTGTTTGCTCAAATACATATTCCTAGGCCTCTATTGAATTAGAGGAGGGTGATTTCAGGAAACTTTGTTTTACAACAAATCCTCCAGAAGTTGCATGTGAACACTATAATTTGAGAACCACTGAATTCAACTTTCAGGGGGAACTCAAAAGACATTGGCAATGAGGGGGGATGGCTGCAAAGGCAGGAAACAGGGAGGATGTAGCTTCATTTGTGACTAGGCAGGCAGGAATGGGTAACCCACAGGGTGATAGTGTTGCCACTGTCAAATGTACTCTTAAAAGGAATATTATTATTATTTATTATTTTTGCCTTTGGAAGGAGTTGTAGTTTTGTTTTGTTTTGTTTTGTTATTTCGGTATGCAGGCCTCTCACCGCTGGGGCCTCTCCAATTGGGGAGCACAGGCTCCGGACGCGCAGGCCCAGTGGCCATGGCTCATGGGCCCAGCTACTCCGCGGCATGTGGGATCCTCCCGGACCGGGGCACGAACCCGTGTCCCCTGCATCGGCAGGTGGACTCTCAACCACTGCGTCACCAGGGAAACCCAGGGTTGTAGTTTTTAAAAATAATTTGAAAACAAATCATTTTTAACAGTTTTTAATAAAATATCACACTTTATTCTTGGGTTTCATTTCTAAGAAGCATAAGAACATAGTTACATTTCTTGGCATGAATCTAAGAAAATAAATTTTTCCTTACGAAATTTAAAGGAACTCTACATGAGAATTTGTCTAAATCCTCAAAGGTAAAGTCCAAATATTTACTTTTTAATGTGTGAATTAGAATAGCCATCTCTGTATTTTAAATCCACCTATTTTTGAGCTTAATTGAGATTCCTCTGAAACTAATAATGGTATATCTAATAAACTCTCATAATTTTATCTTAATACCTATGTCCCTTTATTTAAAGCCTATTATAATAAAGAAGAAAGAAGAGCTAAACCAAACAAAACAAAACAAAATCAGAAAAAAATCCAAGAACAATTTCTCTTTATTCATTCATTTTTTACTAAGAAAGACAGATAGTTTGTGCTAAGAAATTTGTTTACTTAAAAAAAAAGTTTCAATGAGTTTTTTAAGAAATTGATTCTATCACAAAGCAAGTAATTAGTGCAAGCATTTAACAGTAGCTTCAATGATTTCTATGCTTCATTGTAAACTCCTGAAGGATAAGTTTGTTTGTTGTAGTTTGAGACAGGCATTGCAAAACATGATCCTTAATTTGTATTTCCCCCAGCATCCCCCCAAATCTGCCTTTCCTCTAAAACTTTACTCATTGTTCTGAAGCATTTTGTTGACTGAAAACATTCTCTACATAAACTTCATGGAGTAAGTGTTGAATTTCTGCAGTGAGTGCATTTTTCATGATTAAAAGTCACAGCACAGCACAGTGCAAGGAGAACAGTCATTCTTGGTTATGAGTTCCTAAGTCACAAATAGTTTTAAACTCTGATTCACTTTTCAAAACATAGATTTAGCAACAAAATTGTGGCACTATGAATTTTGAAGTATTTACTTTGCATTGTATTTTTATGCAACTTTTGTACATGAGTAAGACATTCCAGATTCACCTGGATAAGCCAGAGTGTCATAAGAAAGAGATGGCATGCTCAATTTATGGTAATTCCAGAAGGATCTAACACAAAGGAGTGGGCTGGTATAGAGGAAGCACAAGTAGTGCAGGAAACTGGAGTTGACATTAGAGGAGTTGTAACCACCCCTAGGCCTGAAGGACAAGGAGAGGACAGTTACCAAGATGCTGAAGGACAGCGTTCTATTAAACAGACCACCATAAGAAAAGTAGTGGTCTTCTGTTGAGGGACACAGATGTCCCAAGGAGACCTTATACGGAGGAGCCAGGTAATAAATACCCCTCTCCCTCTCCCTCCTCTTTCCTTCCTATCTCCTCCTGAGGCTTCTATCAATTAAATCCAACAGAAGCCAGAGGGCATGAGAGCATGGTACATTACATATCAGCCTTGCAGGACTAAGAGAAAGATTCAGAAGTTGAAGAGAGTTTCTGGAGGCAAATGAAAGAGTTTTGGTATAACCTTCAACACAGTGGCCCTGCAATAAAAGTCTGACACACTGGTTTCAATATCTGCTCTGGCACTTAGCACATGGGTTACTTTAGGCAAGTTACCTGGGCTCACTAAGCCCTAATTTCCTCTTTTGTAGTATGAAGACTCTAATTACTCCCTTGCAATAATTAAATGAGAATACATGCATATCATCAAGTCCAGTGCCTGGAGCTAAGGAAGAAGTCAAGTATTAGTTCTTTTTTCCTAAGTTCTGTTCCAAGCAGCAACTGGTTTTCCATAACTATTCTTACTTTCTTCCTGGTTCCTACTTTGACAGATATCAGATATACATATACAACAAAAGAATGTCTTAACAAGACATTAATGAAAGAAATTGAAGACACAAATAAATGGAAAGATTGACATGTTCATAAATGGGAAGAATTAATATTGTTAAAATGTCCATACTACCCAAAGCAATGTACAGATTCAAAGCAATCCCCATCAAAATTCTAATAGTATTTTTTCACAGAAATAGAACAAATAATCCTAAAATTTGTATGGACCAACAAAACGTGATGAATAGTCAAAGTAATCTTGAGAAAGAAGAGCAAAGCTGGAGGCATCATGCTTTCTGATGTCAAACTATGTTACCAATCTATAGTAATCAATGGAACAGAATAGAGAGCCTAGTAACAAACCCAATCATTTACAACTAAGGATCCAAGACTATACAATGGGGAAAGGGCTGTCTCTTCAATAAACGGTGTTGGAAAAACTGGACAACCACATGAAAAATAATAAAACTCAACCACTGTCTTGCACAATTCACAAAAATTAACTCCAAATTGATTAAAGACTTGAAAGTAAAACCTGAAACCATAAAACTTCTAGAAGAAAACATGGGCAGTAAGCTCCTTAACATAGGCCTTGGTGATGATTTTTTGAATTAGGTACCAAAAGCAAAAGCAACTAAAGCAAAAGTAAATAAGTGGGGCTATATCAAACTAAAAATCTGTACAACAAAGGAAACCATCCATAGAATGAAAAGGCAACCTACTGAATGGGAGAAAATATTTGTAAATCATAAATCTGATAAGGGGCTAATATGCAAAATACATAAATAACTCATATAATTCAATAGCAAAAAAACAAAAAGAAAAGAAAAAAAGGGCTTCCCTGGTGGCGCAGTGGTTGAGAGTCCGCCTAACATTGCAGGGGACGCGGGTCCGTGTCCCGGTCTGGGAAGATCTCACATGCTGCGGAGCGGCTGAGCCCGTGAGCCATGGCCGCTGATCCTGTGCGTCCGGAGCCTGTGCTCCACAACGGCAGAGGCCACAACAGTGAGAGGCCTGCGTACCGCGAAAAAAAAAAAAAAAAAATCCAGCTAAAAAATGTGCAGAAGATTTGAATAGACATTTTTCCAAAGAAGACATATGGATGGTCAACAGGTGCATTAAAAAATGCTCAACAGTATTAACTATCAGGGAAATGTAAATCAAAACCACAATGAGATATCACCTCACACCTGTTAGAATGGCTATTATCAAAAAGATAAGAAGTGACAAGTGTTGGCAAGAATGTGGAAAAAAAAGAACACTTGTGTACTGTTAGTAGGAATAGAAATTGGTGCAGTCACTATGGCAAACAATATGGAGTTTCTTCAAAAAAATAAAAATAAAGATACCATATAATCCAGAAATTTCACGCTGGGTATTTATCTGAAGAAGATGAAAACACTAACTCAAAAATATATATGCACTCCTATGTTCATTGCAGCATTAATTACAATAGCCAAGATATGAAAACAATCTAAATGTTCATCAATGGAGGAATAGATAAAGGAGTTGTGATATATACATAAATAATTTCAGCCATTAGGAAAGAATGAAACCTTCCCATTTGCAACATCATGGTTGAATTTCAAGGGTATTATGCTAGTGAAATAAGTCAGACAGAGAAAGACAGATACTGTTTTATCTCTCTTATATGTGGAATCCAAAACCAAATAATAAACAAAAATCCAAGCTAATAGATAAAGAGAACAGATTGTCATGCCAGATACAAGGGATGGGGTGTGGGAGAAATTGTTGAAGTGGGTCAAAAGGTTAAAAATCAAAAACAAAAATAATTAAACACAACACTTTAGCTCCTTTAGATTAACACTAAACCAAATGAGTAAATCAGCAGTGGGACAGTAGTTTTTTGATGATATATTTCATAGAAATGCATCCAATCAGACACAAGTTGATAAATCTTGATTCTTTTAAAATACATATTTTCTATAGTAATTGATATGGCTTGTTTCCTAAAAATTTCTCTGAGTCCTCAACTGATATTTATAGATTGTTACAGTGGAAGTCCCTTTCTTTTAGTGATAGATCCTTATAGAGACCAATCTCTCTTGGCAGTGATCCATTCATTTGGATCTCTCTAAGCTGTACCTTGGCTGTTTTAATATCATGGCTGAATTTACAATGTGAGGCTAAGTCACACAATTTGAAGAAGTTATTGAATATAGACAACTTTTAACTGATAAAATGATAAGGCACAAAGAGAATAATTTGATAGGTAAAACTGGGAAAAAGGTAAATTTCCCTTAGCATTAACCCTCTTAGTATTTACCAATAACTGTCTCACTTGCACCCCCAAAATTCCTATTGCTTATAAGGAGAACTGACTTACTTACTTCAGTCTATTCATAATAGCTATAGCTCACATTTCTTAAGCATTTTAACATTAAAAATGCAATCTTTTAAAGTATATTATCTCTGGTAATCTTCAGAACAGCAAAAGTAGGTAAATATACGTTTGTTCCTCTTTGGAGGAAACTGGGGCTCACCCAGGTTATAGTACTACTTAGTAATAAAACCAGGGCTTAGTCAACAAGCATAAAGTATGCAATATCATTTTAACTTTCACCCAAATTTTGATTAAAAATTTGTTATGAGCAATTTTTATTGTGCAAGGCACAGAAGCTAAATAGTACAGTGAGTAAAGTCATCATCATTTCTTCTCCCCTCAAGTAACATGTTCCCAGCCCTTTGCTTGGCCCAGGTGATAGCTAAGAGTAAAAGTGCTCTCAGCCTAAACAACAACCAAATTCTACTTGAATATGGATTCTTGTGTATGCATTCAATATTTATATCTGATTGAGGTGCCTAATGACCCAAATGTATACACATTTATTGGTTTGAGCACTGGTATACATAGGAATATCTAACTGGTCTTCATGTTAAGGTAACGCAATCAACCTCACTCTTTTAACTAACTACAAATTGAGACATTAGAAGTCTGAAAACAATCACAACTACTTGTAGATTTAATTCACTCATGGATAGATATTTCTTTTTCCACCATCTTCTTGCCTTCTTCCATTTTTCTATTCTTCCTTTCTTCAATATTTTCTTCTGAAAATATTTGTAGAGCAGTGCCTATACTTTTATAGGTTGAAAAATCAAACCTCTGTTGAAAATCAGAATTTCCATCTATGAGAAATTTCTAGTTTAAAGGGAAATATGCAATCAAATCAACAACAGCCATAAAATATATTTTTTTGAGATGTTTAAGTGCAGCATTCTGTGGTAGCATAAATATGGTAATGTTCTGCAGAAGACTATCTTTAAGAATACTTAAAAATTGAGCAGGAGTGTTTCATGGAGAGAAGGGTGTTCCTTCAGAGGGGGCAGAAAAGGAAAAGAGCTCTCTGAGTCGTTATGAATGACTGATGTCTATTAATGAGTGGTGGGAAGATGGAGGGAAACAAGAGCAAGGAAAAGGTAAACAAGAGTAAAATACTGAACAGCCTCATATGCTATGCTGGAAAAACAATACCAACAAAATGTAAAGTTCCAGGGCCTTTTATAACACTAATATTAGATAACTAGTATTAGATTACTAATGCAGATGCTGAATGTTGAGGTGTTCAGGGAAACACATGATGCACTAGGACTATGTCTTTGAAAGATATTTTAAATTTATTTTAAAGATATCCTCTGCTATAGCCAGTAGGATTTTATTTTCTTTTTTCTTTTTTTTTTTTTTGCAGTCTGCAGGCCTCTCACTGTTGTGGCCTCTCCCATTGTGGAGCACAGGCTCCGGACGCACAGGCTCAGCGACCATGGCTCACGGGCCCAGCCGCTCCGCGGCATGTGAGATCTTCTCGGACCGGAGCACGAACCCGTGTCCCCCACATCGGCAGGTGGACTCTCAAACACTGTGCCACCAGGGAGCCCTTAAATTTATTTTAGATATACAAAAGAGTTATATTCAAAATTGAACATCTTTTGTGGCCTGGTACCTCCGTCAGAACAGATGTTGTTACCAATCAAAATAGTTTTCCAACAGTAAGTACTTGCTGAAAATAATACTGTCTGTGCAGGAAGAAAAAGTGTTGTTGAGGACTTGAGGTTGCCTTCCCATTTTCCTGCCAGAACAGTCCTAAGTGTTGTAAGAAAATGAGGAAATGGAAAAAAACAAACTCTTGTTTTGGTGTCTATATCTTCATCAATCTTCCAACTGATTGATCACACAGGCTTCACTACAAGAGGCCCTTTCCTGAAGTAGCAATTTTCAAATATATCCCTATTAGTTCACGAATCCTTGTTAAAGTCCTCACTCATTAGTCCATCATGAAAAGTCTCCCATAATCACGTCCAATTAGATCGTCTGAACCTACCCACCACATGCTTCCATCAGCTGAGCTTGCTGCTCAAATCTAAAATGGCCCCTATTGTTTCGTATTCCTTTGAGAAAATTTGGCTTAGCAGAAAGAATATGAGCTTTGGTTCAGCATAGCTCAGTGTGAATCTTATTTCTAACTCTGTGACCTTGGGCTAGTTCACTAACTTCACTGAAACTGTTTCTTCAATTGGAAAATAAGATGAATAATATCTACCTTGCTGAGCTGTTGCAAGCATTAGATATCATTTTATAAAATGTCAAGCAATGTGACTCGCACATAATAGCTTCTCAATAAATGGTGGCTGTTATTGTAATTTCTTTCTCCAGGTTCCTATTTGGCAGCTCCTGAGCATCTCTGTACTCCCCAAAGTGTTGTCCCAGTTCCTGTTCTATGTTCAGTTGATGTCAATTAGTTCTAAATTGTTACCTGGTGGGGAATCAAAGGCTGTTGTTCTCTTCCGTTAGCACAGTTAATAACCTTGAACAAGTCACCTACAATTTCTAGTTTTCAGTTTGCAAAGCTATAAAGTGAGAGGTTTGATTAGATGATTTCTAATGCTGCTTCCATCCCTATGATTATGGATTCCATTGTATTAACTGGCCAAGAGAGCAACCCTTGTCCATGCCTTGTGAGTTCCATGAGCTCTATAACAACTTCCTATACTTCACTGTATCCCAAGAGTCCCCTAGTTATCTAGTCCTGATTAATTGATAACTTTGATGACAATTATGGTGACCAGTGAATCAAACCATTGGCTTTCCCTGAGGTCATGTTGATAACAGACAAGTAATGGAAATGGCCACATATACATGATCTTAGGATTTGATTTTGATTTTTCCACATTGATCTAAAAGTACTGTCAAAGCCATGGTTAGGATATGTAGATGTCACCAAGACAGTAAAGGGAAGAAAGATGGTGTTTTCTTGATAAAATTTCAGATCCTTTCCTTTTGACCTCAATGTTTCATACACAGACAAGAAAAGGTCCAGAGTGCTGCCAGATACATGGTTGCAGCATTTGGTTACATAGATGGGATCTAATAATGAGACCATTTTGGTAAGGAAACCCCACATAAGTAGCTGTTAACAACTGGCATCAGGAATAAGATATGCATGAAATAGGAACAATTATGTCTGTCAGCTGGACTGGGGAGAAAAAAAGTGATAGTTATCTCCAATGTCAAGATGGTGACAATCAAGGAATAGGCTACACAATCTGAAATGAAGGCAATGATCTGAATAGAGCCCATTCCTACTATTAATATTCTTCATTTGCCAAGGGGGACACTCCTGAATTCCCAGACTCTAAGCTATTCTTAGCTGCTTAGAGACACTGTACAGTATGAACCAATTTTTCCATAGAACTCAATAGGTCAATCACCTACAGTCAGCATCATCTTTTGTGCCCAAACTCACAGAAAATGACATAATCTTCTGTCTACTTTAAATATACTAATTGTTTCTAGCATAATTTTACTTTTAATTTTTTTAATTTAATTTAAAGTTTTAATTTAATTTGTGGTTTTAAAAATTGCTTTTAAATGGGGAATCAGAAGGCTTATTTAGAGATAATGCATTACATATATGTGAATTTGGAGAAAGGTTAATTTCTATCCAACATCTCTTCATCAACTTGAGAATCCAGATGAATGAATGACACTAATTCAATAACATAAATATCCTTTTAATATTTAAATATTTATGTATTTATATTTGAAATATAAAAATTTTGAATAATATTATTTGACTGAATGAAGGAATGAGCTAGAGAATGAGCTAAGCTCTGGTTGTACAGTGGGGAATGAAACCAGCAAAAGTTCCTTTCTCCATAATTGTTTTAGTGTAGTAGGAAAAACAGAAAATAAAGAAGCATATAAAATAACCATTAGAAGAGGGTTACTATGAAGCAAACTTCATAGCAAATGGGATGATAAGAGTAGACTAATTCCTTGGCAATGTTGAACAATGCTTTGGATAGGCTGTCCAGGAAGTCCTCATTGATAAGGTGACATTCACATTAAGATCTTAAGTCTGAAAAATGGCTACTCTTGTAGTAGCCTGAGGAAGAGAGCATTACTGACTCCTTTGGGAGTCCTTTGTGCCAAGAGAGAGGAATACCAGAAGGTATAAATCTAGATTCTTGATCTCTGAAATTTTACCATATAAGTAGGGAAGTGGAGCTTGTACAAAACAATAAATATCAACCCTGGGAAGGTTATGGATTGTTCCATCATAACGGATGTGAGAGGTGAGCAGAGTGAGACTGGAGTGCCCTGAGACAGAGAAGCAACAATGGCCTGAGGGAAATTCTGAATCTCACTAAGAGAGGGAATCAACTCTCAGAAGATGATTTTTAATTAAAGTTCTGATTATGGGTTAGAATAGGATATGTGTATTATCTCCACCTATAACATCCCTCCTCTATTCAGACTTTAGATCCAGGAAAGTGTTGTTTATTTGTTTGTTTGCTTCATTGCTTTGCTTATAAATTCAGTCTCCAGTGGAGAGCCCTATTCACAGCCGGCAATCAGCGTATGTTCTCATTTGCTTAACTGAACAGCTTAAAGCAAAGATACAGAGTCCAACCACCCTTGTTCATTGCAATTAATAACATAAGCTATGCTAATGTCAAAATATTAAAGAGGTAAGTTCAACCCAGGCCAGGATTCCAAGGGCTTCCCAAGCTGTCTCATAAACTCTTGTCTTGGAATGGCTTGGGGAGCAAATAACCAGAGAAGAGTCAATGGGTCAGTGCAACTCAGTAATTTTACTTTATTGAAACACTACATATATATACATATATGAAGGATAATATTCAAAAGACCTCTATTAGTGTGGGCACAGCATGAGAGAACTCAAAAAGTACAGAAACCAAATACAGGTTGGATGAAAATGTATCAGCAGCTTTGTCTGAAGAGATATCCTAGCTATGCTAACCCTTTCCCTTTAGAAGTTGAGACCAAAAATAAGAGGGATATTGTTTTCTTGTGCTGACTTACAGCTCTGCACAGGGGCTTGCCAAGTCAGTGCTTCAAGGTCCCTGAGCTCACAGGTGGTCAGAGATTGTTTCATAGTTGAAAGTGGACCCTAAGAGCAACTGTTTGATGTAAAACCTTCTGGGTTTAGAAAAAATAAAATAAAATAAGTGCAGTTAGAATGCAGTCACATTGGAACTGCTCCTAATTCTGCACAGTGGCCCATATGATTTAGGACCACAGAAGGGTGATTGATGTGTGGTCAAGTTTCATTCCATTATGTCGATAATGAATGGCTAAACTATCACCTAACACCCACAAATCTCATAAAGTTCCTCTTTGTTTCTCATGAATCTCCTTTTGTTTTATTTTGGATACTCTATCTGGGTACAATGCAAAGGAAGATTCCTTTTATTAGATAAAAAAACAATTATTTCCATTTTAGTGAGCACTCTTGATTACAGTACCTAGAATTATTTGAACAACACTATAAATTGCTTATATGTCTAGACACCTGTCTAGTGATTTGATGAACATTAGAATGATTTCTGACCATCTCCCCTAACCCATAGCACTTTCCATTGTTTATTTCAATTAAGATATCTCAGTCTCTACCCATTTCTTTAGATATAAACATCTCATTGAGATCTAAGATTCTGAGTACTCTTATCTAGTCAATTTTTTCAGCTTATTAGTTAATAAAGTTTCCCCATACTGTACAATGTAGCTGAGTGTCAGAACTGAAGGGCTGGAACATTGGATCTGGGGTGAAAATGAAGTCACTGTGTTGGTCTGCAGCCCTAAGAAAGCATGTCTGTCCTGAGCAGGGTTCCAAAGAAAGGAAAACAGTTGGGAACCTGGAGTTTAGATGGGGCAAAGGGTATGGTGAGGGAATAGGGAGGTGAGAGAAGGGAAATACTAATCATCTCAAAATGTGAATAAGGTTGTACCACACCATCACTCCAAGATTCCAACCTCTCACCACAAATCCCAACTGGAATGAATTTGAGGCTCTCTTTTCATTTGCCCCAAAGTTCCTGGGGTCTCTAGCCCTTTCCTTCCTTGCCCTCAGTTTGTTTCTCTGTCTTTCCCTATTTCAATGTCCAGGGAGTGCTCAATCAATAAGAAAGGTATTTCAAAATAAGTGTGAGATCATTCAAAACTTAAAACCTCTATGAAGATAATATTCTGAATGATAATCTTGCCTTGCAATATGTAAAAATCTATGTGGGTTAGAATAAAATATGCAAATTTATGCAATCACTATTTGTGTGTACACATATATCGAATAAGCGTTTACACCTGCAAGTAAGCACTCAGGAAGTATTGAGAGAGTATATGCATTTTGCCCCTCTACAGATTCTTCTACCCCAATTTTGAAATAATAGGTCAGTTCTGCAACCCTGTGTCACATGAAAGGCCACATGCAAATATTCTTTTGTGTTCCTGAACTTTTCCAGAAATGGGCAGTTTGCTTAACCACCTGAGAAAAAAGCATGAGCCAGATGCAGACACACACCAGCAAGAACCCAGGAACACCATCACAGGTTGCTGGAATTCAGACTCCAAATATGCAAAGGAAAGCAATGTGAGTCCATCCAGCTGTGCTGACAACAAGGTTACCGAAATTCCCTTTACATGATGGTTTTGCTGAGGTCAGGTGATTACCTCACTAGACCCTGCTTGTGAAATTGCAGCCATCAGCAAAACGTGGGGTGGCTATAAGCTCATCAGCTGGAGAGCTGAGGAAACCAGTTTCAGAAAGGTGTCAGTTTAGAGATGTTTTCAACATCTCAGCGGTATGATGTCCAGATAGCAGATTGCATAACAACTAGCACAGCAAATAGATTGATTTTCTCCCCCCAGAGGAAAATGTTTGACAAAGGGAGGTGACCCAGTGCTTGAGCAGACTTTCTCCATGAGGGTCCTGCTGGACTTACCACACTTGAGTGCCAAGCAGAAGGCAATCTCATTTTTAACTGGAAATCAAAGACTCATCCCAAAATGTAATAATGCATTTCCCAAAAAATACTCCTTTAAAGAAACCAATCATCTAGTATCCTTCAGAATATATATTATACACATAAGTATATATGTATAATATATATGTAGATATGTAGATATACTTATATGTATAATATATATTCTATAAAACCTTAAAATAAAGCACCTGTTAATGTATTTTGCAATGCATGCTTAGCTTGAAAATCTATTTTTTCATTTTCTCTTAATTTTCTAATTTCACCTTATTTTGCCTTTTCCAGATGAGAACTTAATAATGTCAGACCTCAAATAATGACATCTTTAATTCCTTTTAAAGCTATTTTTCTTTGTGTAGTGTTTTATACAAGTTATGATGCAGCAGAGTTGATAGAATTCTAAAAAATAAATTAATCAAATTAATCAAACTGCCAGATGCTTAAATATAAAATACTGTAAATTGGATATTATTTTTGACAGTAACCAAAATAGAGCATAATGGTCAAATGAAAAATATCTTAGTTATTTTTCTTCCCTACCTTGTTTTCCTCTTTTTGAGTGTTTAGTGTGTAACTTTGGATGTAGTTGGGCCACAAATAAATTATTGTATTAAGTTACAGAAACAGTCACTTTCAGACAGAGATACTACGTGGAGATAAAATGCCAGCTGTATGTCTCTTGGTTGATTTGATGAAAGCTGAATCAGCAATGTTCTTCAAAGACACTTAGAATCATGTATTTTAGAGCTGTAAGTAATTTCAAGATTTCTAGTTCAATGTGCTGCTTTCAGGAAGTTAAAATAATATTTTTCTATTTTATTGAACTTGAGGTTCAGAAAGGTTAGATAAGCTCCTGGAGGTCATAAAATTATGCTGGAGAAATCTAGAATCCAGGCTTCTGCTTCATAATACAGTGCCTTTCTGGTATTCCAATAAAACAGACAGGCTTCATCTGTTACCATCCTCTTCACCTCTGTGCATGGCAATCATTGTTAATCAGAGCTGACCTGCTTTCCTGCTGAGCATGGAAGCAGCCTCAGAAAACATTGCATCTCTTCAAAATAATCAAGTAATCCACTTGGCAGATGGGAGGAAACCTATTTCCTGTCTCTGTGTTGGACTACGTTCCCTTAAAAACAGCCTTGAGGGGCACACATTCAAGCCTATGACAGGAAATAGTTTCTGAGTCAAAAAGGCCAATTAAGCTCATTAATTATAACAAATATACCACAGTAAATGCAAGATGTTAATAACAAAAGGAAACTGTGTATATGGGCAAGTATGGGAAAGGGGCATATAGTAGCTCTGTACTTTCTGTTCAGTATTTCTGCAAACCTAAAACTGCTCTAAACATTGTCTGGTTTTTTTTTGCTTTTTTTTTTTTTGGCCATTCCGCACAGCTTGCGGGATCTTAGTTCCCCAACCAGGGATCACACCTGGTTCCCTGCTGTGGAAGTGTGGAAGCACGAAGTCCTAACCACTGGACTGACAGGGAATTCCCAAAATAAACTATTTTTTTAAAGTCAGTAGATCTGCTGACCTATTCCTATTGTTGAGCTATATAGTTTATCACATGTACATTTGCACATGGCCATTACTAGGGACCATACAGGCAACTGTGATGGACAGGTCAGCCATATCTCTTACTATCTGAGGAGTGTATTTTGAGGATGGGTTTGCAATAGGAAACCTAAATATAGATCCTTCAAGTTAAACTGTCTTTGATGTGTATCCATGGTACAAGAATATTTTTTCTTGATAATAAAATAATTACCAAAGTATAATAGCTATTGTCAAAACTTTTTTTTTTCTTTTTGCAGTTTTCCTAAAATTAACAGGCTTAAACTGTGGATTATGGAAGGAAATATACTTCAAGTGTGTGCACTATGATTCAAGGGTAAATAGGTCCCACAGGAAAAGTTTAAAAAAGTGATGTTGTTTAGCTTGGCAAAGAGAAGACTAAAGGGTACCCTGAGAATTGTGTCTGAAATATGATGATCTATTAAATGCAGGATAGGAACCAGCTGTTTTTCATTTCCAGTTGAGGAAAGAATAGGAAATTGATGCAATAGAAGATTTGGGATTGATTATAATAGGCCTTCACTAATTAACCCTACTCATTTTTCAAACATACTTGATCCTTCTTTCACCAGAGACTTGGGAATTACCATATAGCATACAATTCAACATATATTAATATTACTACTTTGTAATTCTTCACAAGACATTTCAGTTTTTAATATATCAAGAAGTATATTGAGTATTTGCCAATGAGCTAAACTTATAGTATTTATTCCCAACTCTTCAGTATGCAATTCAATGGCATAAACTATTTCCCTAAGAAACAGGTTAATAAATGATTATGGTCCATTTGGCATCCTGAAACTTTTGAGTATGAAAAAAAATACCTAAACTTTCTCAAACCCTCCATGGTGAGAGAAAAAAAAAAATCATTACAAACATCTCTCTTAATTACACCTCCATACTCATCACATATATGCCCCACAGAGATCTCCTCCTCATTTCCAGAGTCCTAAAATACTACCACATATATCAGCCATGCACATATTCCACCGCAAGTCATAGTATTTCCCCAGAGCTGAAGAGAAACCTTGGATAACATGTCACATCTTTGTGCCTCCTCTTCAAGAGCTTAACATTCAGAGAAGAAATGTAGAAACTCTGAGGTGTAAATATCTCAGTTTGAGGCAGAAACTGAGTAGGCAATGGAGGTTTTCTGAAAATATAATTCATCTTTGTAAACAAATGGAGCATCATTGGTTGCATTGTTAGGACCAGAGTGAGGAAGTGAGGCCTTCAAAACTAAGGGGCTCAAGTTGCCACTCTCAAAGGCAAACTCAAGAGATACACAGGAATTAAGTCCTATGGCAGAAGCCCATCTCAATACAACCAGCAAGAAAAAAAGAAAAGTGAGCATGATTAAAAGAGCTTTAGAAATTAGGATAAGCTTGTCCTTCTATGTATTTATTTTTGGTTTTCCAAGACTGTCTTCCTATAACTAATAAATCTATAATGTGAAAATTGTTTGTGTACTGGACTTCAGAAGCCACAAGAAAACAGAACCTAAGGAAAATATGTCTGCAGCCAACATTAGGCCTAGCTCTAAGATTGAGAGGTGAGTTATAATTTAAGTGTAGACAAAATACTATACAACAATAAGTGAGAGAATCTTGGAAGACTCCTTGCAAGAAGTGACTTTTGACCAAATGTAGATAAAGAAGTTTAGCAAACAGATGTCGGAGTGAAAAATTTTAGGAAAATTCTAGAGAGTACTTTACCCATTCCTTAAATATCAGTTAAGGCTTTGTGTAGTAGGATACCAGGCTCAAGTGCTAGCTTTTTAAAATTTCAGCTTCATAATTGCTCTCTAGCACTGACAGAAAATCTCTGGGAAATTAAGAGTAAAGAACTGATGCAAATGGTAGTGGATACTTTGTAAAGAAGACAAATTGAAGAACAACACTATCTGTGGTATTGCTTGAGAATAGTCCAGTCCTAAAGTCAGGAAGGATCTTAGACACATTTTTTAAGATACCAGAGTTGGAAATTTATTTGTCCTATCATAAGGCCTTACCCATAGTCAACATGTGATGACACAGGCATGAATGTCTCATATGGATAGGCCCACCATCAAACAATCTCCAGGAACCAGTGGCAGATGTTGTCAAATAACTTAATCACTCTAAAAACAAATCTGTTTTTTTCCACTGAAACGTCTAATTGAAAACTAGTTGATTTCTTTGCTACTTTGCTCTTTCTTATTATCATTTCAGAACATTATAGAGAACATTTAACACTGTTAAGTATATGGAATTGAGCACTGAGTAATTTTTAAATCTGATTCTTAACCAGAAAATTTACACACACACACTCACTTACATACACACATGCATTATGCATTCAAAGTCACAATGAAGAACTGAATAACTTTTCCTTTATTTATGGTCTGAAGACCATCTTCTCCCAAAATACTGTAGAAATTGTGCACAATGTACTTATCACTCTCTAGACATTGGGAGAGACTTTAGAAACTAAATCTTGTTCTAAGCATCCACCTTGGTCAAATCATTTGATTTAGACTCCATCTACGTCTCTCCTGAAAGAATTAATACATAATAATTAAATCAAGTTTATATTTATTTTACCTATATGTCAATAGATTGACAATTGACAGATTAACCTTCTTTCTTGTCCTCAGCTGCAATCAAGGTCTTAATTTTTTATTACTGATTTTAGGGTGTGAGTCAATAGTTGAGTTCATGTGCATTCCAGGCTCCCCTTCCAGCTTCCCCCAGGGTCGTTGAACAGGATCTTTTTAGCACCTGAAAAGTTTGGCACACACTAAGGCAATTAGCTTCCTTTCACACCTAAATTTACCTCCACCCCATGCAAACTTACAGCTGTTCTCCTGCATTTGTTACGCAAATGATCTCCCTGGTAAACACTGAATCATGAGGCTGAGGCAATATAACCTTATTGGCCTCCTAGAGACCTGGTCCTATCTCCTTAAAATATTATCTCCACTACCTTTACTTTCTACATTTAGCATTGGGCACCTTGAGAATTTTCAATTATGCCTTTTAACATAATAATAGTGAAAAATAAACCCCTTTGAGCTGTTTACTTCTAAGTTTAGGTTTTTCAATTGTTTTTAAACTGGCTTTTAACTGTTAATTAACAAGTATTTATTTCATCAAAATACTTGATTATTTAATAGTTAATGCATCAAATATTATGTACAAAATACTTTATCTTTGACTCTGGGGAATAAAAAGTAATTGAAACCTTATTTTTACCTGCTAGATACATGGGTATACACACACTATGCCTCTGTGCAATATAAGTAGAACAGTGGCTTTTACTGTGATATTTGAGAAGTACTATAGAGCCCTTAAATGGATCCTAGAAGTTCCAGACTAAATAATATTTTTGAGGATTGAGTCATCAAGATTGGTCAAAGAATAAACTGAAGTGGAAAGGTCTGGATCAGACCTTGAAATATGAAGGTATTTGCCCATTCTTTTGAGGTTCAAATCCAGCATAGTTTAGTCAGGTACCTTCATATCATGAGTTAGATATAGAGAAGTGGGAAGTTCTAAGTGGAAGGTTGGTTTGCAAGGAGTCATTTAGGTGGAACTCTAGACTAGAAGTAGATAGGATAGCAAGCATCACCTAATACTCAGTACAAGGAAGGCTTTCCTGCTGGTGAATATTCAAGGGTGAGAAAGTACAGGGTTAGAGTATTTTTAAGTATAATAATGCACATTGAAAACCAAAATAGAAAACTTTGATTATCCAAGAAAGGCATGAGGGACACTGAATGCCTGAGAAGGAAACCACAGTGTACAGGAATATTAAACTACAGAATCAGTGAATGAATGCTACTCTTCCTGAGAAATCCTTGCCTAATCTCTGGCAAAAGTTTTGAATTCTGTTCCTTGAAGGCCTTGAAGACCATTGGCTTAGTATGTCAGAGTGTGTCAGGGTTTATAAATAGATCCTTCTTATTTAATTTTCTATATTAACTGAAGAGAGTAAATCATGGTCAATTAACAAAGGATATAAGTGCCAGTCTTGTTTATAGCTAGAGTTGTAAGGCAAGGAAAAATTTGGAGGTCTGTAGATATTAAACCTAAAAATCTGTTCAAAGAGGGTAGCTGGTAATATAAACTAGACAAGTAGTTGAAGATAAGCTGAAACCTGAAACTTGAGAAGGATTCAGAAGTTGTGAACATTATGCTCAAAACTCTGCAAAAGTGAGTCATTAATTTTTAGTACTTTAAAGAATTTTATAATAATTTAGATGTGCAGTAATATCTATAACATAAAATAAGGCATTTCTATTCCTTTTAAACATTTGTTTTATGTGAATCATTCTATATTAACATAAAGTCAAAGTAACTAATTTACTGTAGTGGCTTATAAACAATTGCATTTTATATATTCTCAGGAAAGTGTTATTATTACATTGTGTCAACCTTTATCTCCTTTTCCTTCTTTATCTTCCCTTTTCCTTGTTTCCTCCCTTCCCTCCCTTTCTTTTATTGTTTCTCTTTTTTCTTCTTTCCCTCCTACCTTCTTTATTCTCTTTCTTTTTTCTTTTATTTTTCCCATGCATGAAATATAAATAACTCTTGTTTTAAGGAAACACCTATCTGAAAATAAGACCAATATGAATAGTTGGAATTTAAAGTTTCGTTAAGACTTGTAATGAAAACGTAGCTCCTTACAATGCTAAAATTACATCAACATTTCTATGTCATACTTAGATCCTACATTTCCAGTTTGTACTGAGCAACTTCCTGAAGAGTATAGGAGAGGAGAATAAAACTCTAAGTCGGCAGAATTTAGCCTTAAATGTGATCTTGTGTCATATCTTCTTACATTGAGATATTATTAGGTTAAAGCTTACAAAAAGTCCTTACCATCATCTTTATGGCTCTGAGTTATGGTACCTTTATGGAGCTTGATGGGAAAATATCTTCATCATAGCAAATATTCTTAATTTCTTATCTGAAAAGGGGACATATTAATTTCATACCTTGTATAAACATTGTGTAAAAACAGCTTAAAATAACACACATTTATTATGTCATGGCCTTTGTGGGTCAAAAGTCTAGGCATAACTTAGCTGGGTCCTTTGTTTTGATTTCACAAAGTTGCAATCAAGGTATCTTTTGGCCAGGTTACATTATCATCTGCCATCTCAACTGGGGAAAATCTACTTCCAAGCTTACTCAGTTATTGGCAGAGTTCATTTTCTTGTGTTTGTATAGAATGAGAGACACAGCTTCTTACTAGCTGTCACCTGGAGGCCATCCTCAACTCTACAGCTCCCTGCCTTGTGACCTTCTCCATAGACAGTTTACAATATAGCAGCTTGCTTCTTTAGTAGGAGAATAAGAGCAAGTCCACTAGCCAGACAGAGTATATATAACCTAATATAACCATGGGAATTATATCCCACTACCTTTGCAGACTCTACTAGTTAGAAGAAAGTCAAAGCTTGCATCCGCACTCAAGGGGAGAAGATTATACAAGAGCATGCACATTAGGAGGTGAGGGTCATGGGGCCACATTAAAGTCTGCCCACCACAGACTGGCTATGGTTTAACATTCAGAGAGTCTTCAGTCTTGGAAAACAAGTAATCAACATGGTTTCATCCATCACAGCCAGCTAATCATCCCATCCATTTCACAAAGATCCCCAGAGGTAAGAAATATAGTGCTATAAAATAAAGATGATATTGGAGGGTAACCTGTTTGGTGACTGCTGAGTGATGAAGTTGCTGTTCATCTTGCTATTATTTGTGGTGTGAGCTTCTGATTTCTAATCCTAGCCATGATTCAGGGTCTATTAATAATGACAGGCCTAATTCCTCTTGAACTTCTTCCTCAACTTTCGAAATGTAGTTGATGATATACATCAATCTTAGAAAGGCAGTATGAGCTTTAGCATGTAAAGAATTCAGCTCAGTTTTGTACAGAAATAATTTTGAGTAAGAATTCAGCAGAAAGCAGCATAAATCTTTAAAGAGCTGACATAAAACAGTGTTGGGGTGGAGATAGAGTTCTAATTTAATATACAGAAGTGAAGGCTAAGGGGTGATTTAATTGCCATCTACAAATACAGGAGAAATCTTTATAAGAAATAAACTATTTTGCATATTCAAGGAAGCCCAATTTAGATTGAATTAAAGAAATAGGGGATTTTTGTTCAGTCAACAAAATTTTTTAAAGGCTTTGAAGAAATTGTAGTCTTTTCTAGGTGAGCTTTAAGCTAAATTGGCACATGTTTTAGGATGAATTGGAAATGTTCTTGACATGTTTTTGTTTTGTTTTTTGGATACTATTTATTAATATACATGACCTAAAAGTGTAAATTTTCTTCTAAAATAAAGAATTAAGCAATTTTTATTTCCTTATTAAAAAAAAAGTGAGGCAGACCGTTCTGAATTTTGATACTATAAACCAGTTTGTTTGAAGAGTAGCATCATACTAACCAGAGCAGGTAGCTGAACATAGAAGGGTATAAAGGTAGACTTTAGTGCCCAAATTAGCTCTGAATTTTTTGTTTGCATCAGTGAACATTTGAAGCTGTGACTTTGCTTATATATAAGAGATAATCATCATTAAAAGACTTAAGTCGAGCTAAAAAAGTAAATTCAACAAACACAAATAGAAAGGAAAAGAAAAGAAAACAACCAAACTGGTTATTTCACCATGCTGATTGGTCAGTAAGTGGTTAAGACTATTGAAGGGGAGGAAGAAATTTTCTTCTACCCTCCTAGGTTCTTCTGGCTGGTCTAAGAATGAAATTGACATGAGACAGATTAATAGGAAAAAATCAAACTAAAGTTTAATAACATGCGTAAATGGAGAGACCCAGAAGAACTGAGTAACTTTCCAAAATGGCTGAAGCCCACAGCTTAAATTCTATCTTCAGCTAAAGAGAAAAGAGGATTTAGGGATAGTGGTTTGAGACTTCAGTGGGGAAGAAGGCAATTCACGTGGAGATGGAAAAAAAAACAAATGTTTGGGAGATAAATATTTGCTGGGACATGCAGAGATTATGAGACATAAAGAGAACTCTGTTCTCTAAGAAATTTCCCCTCTATTCCTCTCCTTTATTCATTGCAGACATCTCTGGCGATAGATCTATTCCTGTAATAGGCCCTTTATCTATATTCTTCAGGCAGTTAGGAGGAAGGTCAAAATTTCTTTCTGAGTCTTTTGGGCCTTGGTTATTTTCAGTTTGAAATAAGCCACATGCCAAGGAGACATTTAGGGGTAGCAAATTTTGCTCTCCTATCCTGTTTAATCTCAAATAATGATTAATATCATGGACTCTAACTGTGAATGTCACCAAGTCCAATCTCTTAACATATGCATGATTCACTTCAATACCTTGGACAGATCTTCACCCAGATTCTTCAGTAATCATTTCATTGACCAAAACCCCAACTTTTCCTCAGTTAATTTGTTTCATGTTGCATGTTGAGAAAGGATCTTATCTTGATCCTTATTCTTTTTAATAGGATTATTGTCTTCTCTGGAGTTTATTATTATAAACTCACTAGTAAATAGTGAGCTTATTTTTCACTTTAACACAGATAACATTTTTCATATATGAAGAAGACCTCCAGGATAGTCCCTTAATATTCTCATTTTTCAGCCACCATCTAGAGTTCTTCAACTCTTTAATTTATTATTCAGCCTTAAGTTCTTCCAGAAGCTTTCCCCACCCCTGACACTGTATATACTAGAGAAGAGATGAGATCATAATGGGTTAAAGTGTTTAGTTAGATATGGATGGAGTGTTGACTTGCCTATGAATTTAACTTCAAAACCAGTTGCTTAATCAGTTCATCACAAAGACACAGACTGGCTCATAAAACAACAGATGAGTGAGCACACAATAAAATCTAAGCTGCAAAGGCCATTAAACACTAAAGATATATTGTAAAGCATAATTTGCTTAGGTAAGAACTTCCTGCCCAGTGTCACACCATGATGATTAATGCTTTCATATGTGAACAATATGAAAAAGATAATGAATTGATTGTGTTCTTAAAAGATGCCATTTTAGACCTGTTTGTCTTCCTCTCCTCCCTTGGGAATTAACTGACCACACTCCGTTAGTTT
The DNA here is from genome assembly GCF_008692025.1 of Phocoena sinus. Classification (NCBI taxonomy): domain Eukaryota; kingdom Metazoa; phylum Chordata; class Mammalia; order Artiodactyla; family Phocoenidae; genus Phocoena; species Phocoena sinus. The sequence goes on along the minus strand of NC_045776.1, from coordinate 35,357,578 downwards.
AAACAAGTGAACATTTAATGTTGGCCATTCTGCCAACCAACATGGGGAAAAATGGAATCATTTATCAAAGGCGGAAAAAAAAGAAATATAATGAAGTGGCTTCTATTCTGGGAAGTAAAGACCAGTAGTTATCTAGAAAGGTAGGCTGCCACAGATTCTAATTAAAGATAGAAAAGAGGCAAGACCTTAAGTTTGCTTTTATACTTTGGTTTCTGCCTATTTTGGTATCAGGGAGCTGATTTTAATCACATCACGAGTCTTTCTTTTTTTAAAGTTTATTTATTTATTAGGCTGAGTCGGGTCTTAGTTGCGGCCCTCAGGATCTCATTGCGGCATATGGGCTCTCTAGTTTTGACGCACAGGCTCCAGGGCATGCAGGCTCAGTAGTTGCAGTGTGTGGGCTCTCTAGTTGTGGCGTGTGGGCTTAGTTGCCCCACAGCATGTGGGATCTTAGTTCCCCAACCAGGAATCAAACCCGTATCACCTGCATTGAAAGGCATATTCTTAACCACTGGACTACCAGGGAAGTCCCATGAGTCTTTCTTGTACCTTAGCAATTGTCTTTTTTGGCAATTTTAATACTAGCCATTGCAAACACATCTGCTTCTTCTTGGTGAACATCCAATGGATTGTGAATGATAGTAAAATAATTGGGAAACCTATAAGTAGAAAATGAAACCTGAGGGCCATTTGTGATAATAAACTAAAGGCTACCCTCGAGATACAGCTAACATTTAACATAAATTCATCACTCAGCTGATATTTATTGTACTTAATACTATTCTAATAACTGAATAAAATACAAGGGAAATACAAGTCACAACCTCTGTTCTCAGGAGCTTATAACATTTTCATAAGAGAAAACCTGTGCCTAAGAATAAATACATGCATATATGCATATATATATATATATATGTATATATATGTGTGTGTTTATATATGTATATATACATTTACACATTTTATTATACATAATTGAGTGTTTTGTTAATGAAATCTATAGGTTAAGAGAAAGGAAGCAGCCATCCTATTCTATAAAGTATAGTGAATGAGACTGTGAAAGAAACGACTCTTTTTTTCTGTGTGATTTTATTATTTATATATATGTTCTATGAAAGCTAGCATGAATTATATATATAGCTATATACAGTTATATACAATTACACATATACAGAGAATTAATGAATAGTTCAAGTCTGTTCAGCATAAAGATAGAGGTTTTCACCCTAATACAGTCATTGTACTCACACTCTATGTATGACAAGAAGAGCCAGCTGAATGGATAAGAAACAGAAATCAAGAGATCAATGCAACTCAAAGGCATTTTTCATGGTAGGTGATGGTGTATCACCTTCAGCTGAGAAAAAATTGTACGTATAGGAATTCCTTGGAAAAAATTTCTGAGTTTTATTATGTACTGAATTGTTATTACATGTCATTCAAACATTTCCTTGGAGTAAGGCAGCTTGAATATCTACCGTGAAGACAAATTTTCATCTTCTAACTATTGGACTCCTCCATGGTTTTGCCCTATTGCAGCTGGCTATAGGAAGTAAGGAGCCAAGGTCTGACTTAAGCTGGGAAAGGTGTTTTGTTATTTACCATTGGTGGAAAAAGCAGAGAAGTTTGAGTGTTGGTCAGAGAGGTAATTTAGTAGAGCAGTGGTGGATAAATATTAACTAAATTAGTAAAGACAAGAGAAACTAGAACTTGGAAAGGGTAAAAGACAAAACAGGGACAAATAACCAGCAAAACTGTTTCAAGTTCAATCTGACTAGGTGATGTTAAGACGTTCTATCAAAGCTGCCCCAGAATGTTCTTCTGAAGTTCCATTATGAGCAACCAGCCAGTTCTTACCTGGGTGTGGCATATTTCTAGAGGACCTAAAGGAAGACAAATGAATGTTAAAGGACCTATACTAGTTTCTCCATAGGAAAAAAAAAAAAAAGTTAATAAAAGCTGCTTACTTTTCTTTTGACATACTCATGTAAATAGAGTGCAAAGATAATATAAAAGAAGAAAATGACATATTAAAATATGTTTATTACAACTGTATTAATAAGAAAATGTGAGAAACATCTTTTATATCCAACAAAAAGTAAAATATCTAGTAAAATATGGTATATACCCACAATGCAAATCTCAAGGTTGACACATTTAAAGTCTATGTTACAATATGAAAAATTTCACCTAGTATAAGAAATTGTTGAAATACATGTTTCTTCTTTTCTTCCTTAGACTATTACTTAAATGAGTAGAGTAACACTTAATATATCATGGTTACTGTAGATGACTATTTTCTTCCCTTTCTTTTTGGCAGGGATAATGTCTTACTCATCTGTCTATCTCTCTTATATATTGGACTAAATTCAACAATTGAGACTTCAGGAAATGAAACGTGTTATGTTACAGAAGTGGGAATCTTGGTTTTACTTCTAAATTTTATTTTATTTTTATTATATTCTGGCAAAAGCTATATGGTTATATTTCATTGTTGGTATCTCTAATTCACACCAGAAGTCAGAGAAGGACATTGTACCCAGAGATATTATCAATCCTTTATTGGTCTGTAGGACATGGAGCTTGCTCAAGGACTGACCATCTTCTGTTTCCTTGGAACACCCACTTGGCTATCATTTTTACAGCTCTGCTCCTGAGAGGCAGTGTGAGAGAAGGAGAGGTGGGTGATAAGAAATAAAACACTAGAAATGTTGTCTGCTGGGCATGAGAAGAACTGAAGAAAGATAAAGCTGCTTACATTTCTAATTTGAGGTGGTTGTCTTGGAGCAGTACATCTAGGTCTAGTGATCCTTCCAAGCTTTCCCAGAACCAATTTGTCAAGCTAATGTCCAGGCCTGCTGCCCACTCCATCTCCATTGCATCTCCCTGTCCCATGGCTGCATTATACTAACTGCATCCAGTCTTTCTGTGGTCACTTTTCCCTTTCTGGGTTCCAGGATGTCCTCAGCTCTCAATGCCAAGACTGTTTCTACTTCCTTGGTTTTCTCTGGTTTCTCAACTGACTTGAAAGAAAGTCCAGGGTTCTTTCATTTTACTTTTACATCCCGACATACCTTAGACATATAACACCAATACTCATGTCTCTATCTTCCAAGGGAAGCACATGGTTGTTGCCATACAGAAGTTACAGAAGAAACTCCCACCACACTGTACTGTCATGTCCGATAATCATTTAATCACTGACTAAACCTAAGATGCTGAGATCAGAGGATTCAGGAACTCTGGGAGACCTAAAAACCTTTCCAAGTTAAGTATTTATTGTTACCTCATTGCTCCCTTGCTACTTAATTTTCCTGAGTCTCATTTTAGGAGAAATTTACTCCTTTAGCCTTGCACACTTCATCTCAATTAACACGATATTCTCCCTAGAGGTCCCAAATTATTATTTTCAAATGTATTTTTTTATCTACCCTTGGAAACAACACAAGCAAATGGAGTTTGACTTCCAGCTTTCAAATCAAGTGTTGAGGCAAACCCTGTGAGTGTGGGTAATGTGGCACAGGCCCAAGAATCCTCCTCTACCACCAAGACAGAGAAAGGAGTCAAAGACAAATGATATAATTTCAAAAAGTTGGACAATTTCTTTTCTTTTAATTATACATATTCATTCACATACAAGCTAGCAGCTAACTGGTATATCCTCATTTATGTTCCCCGGACTTCTTTGGTAAGTCAGGGTTGATTTGGAAATGGGATATTTGAAATAGGCCACGTGTTCTTGTAGTTAATAATTGAACTTGGACCTTCCTATAATTCCATCTGTGGGAAAACATACCTTGGAAAATGTGGTAACAAGGTTTATATTTTTGTTTTAGGAACTAAATCTTCCTGGTTCAGACAGGTTAATGTTCAAAGTATAAGCTATTGATCACATTGTTGCCTATAATATAAAAAGTTCTGTTTTCAAGGCAGCATTATTTGGAAGTTTTGGGGGTTATTATAAATGCGTTACTTATATGTTGGTTTATTGGTTGCCTCAGTTCAAAACAAAATTGTGTTTCCTTTTGGGCTTGATTTCAATGCTGTTTAATGAATTTTTCATGCATACACACACACATACTCCCCCACAAACACACACACATCCCAGTGTTATTGTTTCATAGTTGAACCTAATAGGTCACATCTGCCTGCTTTGTTTGAAGGTCCAATTTCTCTACTTCCTGTGTAGCTTCCAGAGAATTCTGTGCTTGGTAAGGTGCAAAACAAATAAAGAAATGAACAAATAAAACCTCTGTATTTTGCCCTGATGATGGTTCTGTAGTGGCAGTGATGATAGCATTTCAAGTTTTAAAAACAAAAATGCCTGACCAAGTTCAGAATATTATCTAGATGTGTTCTGTGTGCTTTCCAGGGTACATTTTTTTGTTTTCTTTTCAAACAAGATGGTGAAACAGGGACAACAACTATTTTCCTTCCTCCACTGTCCCAAATCCACTGCCTCCATTAAAACACACCTTGAGCTCCACCCCCACATTGTGTTCCCCACTGGTGCCAATCTTCCAGTGAACTCCATTACCCCTTTGTAAACACTGGATGTGTTGACTTATTTAAAAATATAACTCAGGTGCCTGGCGAAACATGATGCCTGCCATCTCTTCAGATAAAGAGGATCCACTTATTAATCTGCTCTGATGCCATCTGCTTGCTCAATTGGGATTGACTGCTTGCTGTCCAGACTTGATACCACAGAAATCTGATTGAGGACAAGAATCTGTTTGTACATTTCCCCCCACTGATACAGCACAACACTGTTACAGCCAGGGAGTTAAGCTGATGTGACATGATGTCAGATGGCCTGCCATTGTACGTCAGAAATTAAAAAGAAAATATTCTTTCAAACTGGAATTCCTTATGTGATTTTTATATCCTTGGGCTTTGAGCAGATTGAGTATTGAATTGCTTGACTGGAGCCCATGGATAATTAAATACCTGCAACATTCGTCCCAGGGTGAAATTCAGCCACATTTGACTTGTTCAGCACTGTGTCTCAATTCTAACCATTTCACAGAAATCTTGTAAATATTGATTGGCAAAATCCCAAAGAAAGACTTTTTCTAACTCTGATTCTGAAAAGTTACAGAAGGAAAGATTTGATCTCTGTTTTTATCCTCCCTACTCCATGTCTAGTGGTTTGAGAAGTAGGTACAAATGTTGGACCTTCTTGTATATTTCTCAAGTTAGGACAGTCAATTCTTACAACTTAAAAAAAATAAAATAAAATGAGTTTATATGATCTACTAAACTAGGATGAATAAAAATAACAAACAATAAACAAGAATAGCAAACAAAAACCTAGCTCAAGATATATCAGTGGAATCAAAATAGTATTGATCATTTCTTAGGAAGCTTCTTGAGTCCCTCGGTATGAGATATTGATTACATAATGTTAACTCACTAGAAGAACGTAACATTGTGTATGTATATAAGGTTTTCAAGCACTGAAGGGTTGGCATTCCATGCTCATGCTATTGGGGTTGTATTAATGGTTGTGTTTTTGTTGAAAGGCAGGTAGAACTAAATTAAGTCTCATCTACAACCAAAACTGAATGACATAAAATTTCTGAAAAATATATATTAATTAATAAATTAAGAGAAAAAAGAGACACACAAGTAAGAATTAAAGATCTTACAAGAATTTTGTTAAGTAACAAGGAACAGAATATTATCACTTTCTTAATATTCAGCTTCTCTTTAGTCAAGGCTAATCATTTTCTAATTTGTGTATGCTTAAAAATTCACATGTGAAAAGATGTGTGTCTAATCCTTATTTTTTTATTATAAACTAAATGGTATGAAAAGTAAATACTATTGGAAAATATAAAATCTCATTCATTCAATGGAAATAACACTGAATAAATTAATAAATTTATGGACCTCTCTTTGATATTCACTTGTGAAGAGAGTGTGTGTGGGTATTTATGTGTATGTTTTTGTGGGACAGGTGTGTATAAACACATAAGGTACTTGAAGCACTGGAGAGAAAAAGGATTTGGTTAAACAGATGAAAGACAGTACCAAGCTAAAAGTGACATAAGTCAAGAATACCTTTCAAAAAATTGGGGGATGAGCTTCGAGATGGTGGAAGAGTAAGACGTGGAGATCACCTTCCTCCCCACAAATACATCAGAAATACATCTACATGTGGAACAACTCCTACAGAACACATACTGAACGCTGGCAGAAGGCCTCAGGAAGAAACTCCCCACGTACCTGGGTAGGGTAAAAGAAAAAACAGAGACAAAGAATAAGGACGGGAGCTGCACAAGTGGGAGGGAGCTGTGAAGGAGGAAAGGTTTCCACACACTAGGAAACCCCTTCGCGGGCAGAGACTGTGTGTGGCAGAGCGGGGGAGCCTTGGAGCCACAGAGGAGAGCACAGCAACAGGCGTGCGGAGGGCAAAGTGGAGAGATTCCCACACAGAGGATCAGTGTTGACCAACACTCACTAGCCTGAGAGGCTTGTCTGCTCACCCGCCAGTACAGGTTGGGGCTAGGAGCTGAGACTCGAGCTTCGGAGGTCGGATCCCAGGGAAAGGACTGGGGTTGGCTGCATGAACACAGACTGAAGGGGGCTAGAGTGCCACAGCTAGCTGGGAGGAAGTCCGGGAAAAAGTCTGGAGCTGATGAAGAGACAAGAGAGATTTTCCTTCCTCTTTCTTTCCTGGTGCGCAAGGAGATGGGATTAAGAGCACCGCTTAAAGGAGCTCCGGAGATGGGTGCGAGCTGCAGCTATCAGCACGAACCCCAGAGAAGGGCATGGGATGCTAAGGTTTCTGCTGTGCTACCAAGAAGCCTGTGTGCAAGCACAGGTCACTGTCCACACCTCCCCTCCCGGGAGCCCGTGCAGCCTGCCATTGCCAGTGTCCCGTAATCCAGGGACAGCTTCCTTCGGAGAACGCACAGCACGCCTCAGGCTAGTGCAACGTCACGACGGCCTCTGCCGCTGCAGGCTTGCCCTGCACACCTTACCCCTCCCTCCCCCAGTCCTGAGTGAACCAGAGTGTCCGAATCAGCTGCTCCTTTAACCCAGACCTGTCTGAGCAAAGAACAGTCACCCTCAGGCGACCTACATGCAGAGGAAGGTCCAAATCCAAAGCTAAACCCGGGAGCTGTACAAAGAAGAGAAAGGGAAATTTCTCCCAGCAGCCTCAGGAACAGCGGATTAAATTTCCACAATCAACTTGATGTAGCCTGCATCTGTGGAACACCTGAATAGACAACAAATCATCCCAAATTGAGGAGGTGGACTTTGGGAGCAATGATATATATATATATTTTCCCCCTTTTTTTCTTTTTCTGAGTCTGTATGTGCATGCTTCTGTCTGCATAGCTTTGCTTTTACCATTTCTCCTAGGGTTCTGTCAGTTCTTTTTTTTTATTATTATTAATTATTTTTTTTCTTTATAATTATGTTTTTTTATTGTCATAAACTATTTTATTTTACTCTTATTTTATCTCTCTTTCTTTCTTTCTTTCCTTCCTTCTTTCTTTTTCTCCCTTTTATTCTGAGCCATGTGGAAGACAGGTTCTTGGTGCTCCAACCAGGCATCAGGACTGTGCCACTGAGGTAGGAGAGCCAAGTTCAGGACATAGGTCCACAACAGGACCTCCCAGCTCCATGTAATAACAAACAGTGAAAATCTTCAGAGATCTCCATCCAAAGGCCAAGGCCCAGTTCCACTCAATGACCAGCAAGCTATGGTGCTGGACACCCCATGCCAAACAATAGGAAGATAGGAACACAACCCATCCATTAGCACAGAGGCTGCCTAACATCAAAATAAGGCAACAGATACCCAAAACACAGCACCAGAAGTGGACCTGCCCACCAGAAAGACAAGATCCAGCATCATCCACCACAACACAGGCACTAGTCCCCTCCACCAGGAAGCCTACACAACCCACTGAACCAACATTAGCCACTGGGGACAGGCACCAAAAACAATGGAAACTACGAACCTGCAGCCTGCAAAAAGGAGACCCCAAACACAGTAAGTTAAGGAAAACAAGAACATAGACAAGCACACAGCAGATGAAGGGGCAAGGCAAAAACCACCAGACCTAACAAATGAAGAGGAAATAGGAAGGTCTACCTGAAAAAGAATTCAGAATAATGATAGTACAGATGATCCAAAACATTGAAATAGAATAGAGAAAATACAAGAAATGTTTAACAAGGACCAAGAAGAAATAAAGAGCAAACAAACAGAGATGAACAACACAATAAATGAGATTAAAAATTCTCTAGAAGGGATCAGTAGCAGAATAACTGAGGCTAGAATAACAGATAAATGATCTGGAAGATAAAATATTGGAAATAACTACTGCAGAACAAAATAAAGAAAAAAGAATGAAAGAATAAAGGACAGTTCCAGAGACCTCTGTGATAACATTTAAATGCACCAACATTCGAATTATAGGGGTTCCAGAAGAAGAAGAGATAAATAAAGGGACTGAGAAAATATTTGAAGGGATATAGTTGAAAACTTCCTTAATATTGGAAAAGGAAATAGTTATCAAGTCAGGAAGCACAGAGAGTCCCATACAGGATAAATCCAAGGAGAAACATGCCAAGACACACATTAATCCAAATTATCAAAAATTAAATACCAAGGAAAAATATTAAAAGCAGCAAGGAAAACCAACAAGTAACACATAAGGGAATCCCCATAAGATTAAGAGCTGATCTTCCGCACAAACTCTGCAAGCCAGAAGGCAGTGGCAGGACATATTTAAAGTGATGAAAGAGAAACACCTACAACCAAGATTACTCTACCCAGCAAGGAATCTCATTGAAATTTGACAGAGTAATTAAAAGCTTACAGACAAGCAAAAGCTAAGAGAATTCAGCACCACCAAACGAGCTTTACAGCAAATGCTAAAGGAACTTCTCTAGCCAAGAAAACACAAGAGAAGGAAAAGACCTACAATAATAAACTGAAAACAATTAAGAAAATGGTAATAGGAGCATACATGTTGATAATTACCTTAAATGTAAATGGATAAAATGCTCCAAGCAAAAGACATAGACTGGCTGAATGAATACAAAAACAAGACCCATATATATGCTGTCTACAAGAGACCCACTTCAGACCTAGGGACACATACAGACTGAAAGTGAGGGGATGGAAAAAGATATTCCATGCAAATGGAAACCAAAAGAAAGCTGGAGTAGCAATTCTCATATCAGACAAAATAGACTTTAAAATAAAGACTATTAGAAGAGACAAAGAAGGACACTAACAAATGATCAAGGGATCAATCCAAGAAGAAGATATAACAATTGTAAATATTTATGCACCCTACATAGGAGCACCTCAATACATAAGGCAAATACTAAGAGCCGTAAAACAGAAATCAACAGTAACACAACCTAGTAGGGGACTTTAACAACCCACTTTCACCAAGGAACAGATCATCCAAAATGAAAATAAATAAGGAACCATAAGCTTTCAATGATATATTAAACAAGAAGGAATTAATTGATATTTAGAGGACATTCCATCCAAACACAACAGAATACACATTCTTCTCAAGTGCTAATGGAACATTCTCCAGGATAGATCATATCTTGGGTCACAAATCAAGCCTTGGTAAATTTAAGAAAATTGAAATCATATCAAGTATATTTTCTGATCACAATGCTATGAGACTAGATATCAGTTGCAAGAAAAAATCTGTAAGAAATACAAACACATGGAGGCTAAATAACACACTACTTAATAATGAAGTGATCACTGAAGAAGTCAAAGATGAAACCAAAACGTACCAAGAAACAAATGACATGAAAACACAACGACCCAAAACCTATGGAATGCAGCAAAAGCAGTTCTAAGAGGGAATTTTATAGCTAAACAAGCCTACCTTATGAAACAAGAAACATTTCAAATAAACAAACTAAACTTACACCTAAAGCAATTAGAGAAAGAAGAACAAAAAATCCCCAAAAGTTAGCAGAATAAAAGAAATCATAAAGATCCGATCAGAAATAAATGAGAAAGACATGAAGGAAGCCATAGCAAAGATCAATAAAACTAACAGCTGGTTCTTTGAGAAGATAAACACAATTGGTAAATCATTAGCCAGACTTATCAAGAAAAAAGGGAGAAGACTTAAATCCAATAGAATTAGAAATGATAATGGAGAAGTAAACAACTGGACACTGCAGAAATAAAAAGGATCATGAGGGATTACTACAAGCAAACTATATGCCAATAAAATGGACAACCTGGAAGAAATGGACAAATTCCTAGAAGTTCACAACCTTCCAGGAGTGAACCAGGATGAAATAGAAATATGACAGATCATTCACAAGCACTGAAAGTGAAACTGTGATAAAAATCTTCCAACTAACAAAAGCCCAGGACCGGATGGCTTCACAGGCAAATTCTATTCAAACGTTCAGAAAAGAGCTAACACCTATCCTTCTCAAACTCTTCAAAGTATAGCAGAGGAAGGGACCACTCCCAAACCCATTCTATGATGCCACCATCACCCTGATACCAAAACCAGACAAAGATGTCACAAAGACAATAAAACTGGAGGCCAATATCACTGATGAACATAGATGCAAAATCCTAAACAAAATACTAGCAAACAGAATCCAACAGCACATTAAAAAGATCATGCATTATGATCAAGTGGGTTTTATCCCAGGAATGCAAGGATTCTTCAATATATGCAAATCAATGTGAAACACCATATTAAAAAATTAAAGGAGTAAAACCATATGATCATCCTAATAGATGCAGAGAGAGCTTTTGACAAAATTCAACACGCATTTATGATAAAATGCTCCAGATAGTAGGCATAGAGGAACTTACCTCAACATAATAAAGGTCATATGACAAACCCACAGACAACATCATCCTCAATGATGAAAAAGTGAAACCATTTACACTAAGATAAGGAACAAGACAAGGTTGTCCACTCCCACCACTTTTATTCAACATAGTTTTGGAAGTTTTTAGCCATAGCAATCAGAGAAGAAAAAGAAATAAAATAATCCAAATTGGAAAAGAAGAAGTAAAACTGTCACTGTTTGCAGATGACATGATACTATACATAGAGAATCCTAAAGATGCTACCAGAAAACTACCAGAGCTAATCAATGAATTTGGTAAAATAGCAGGATACAGAATTAATGCACAGAAGTCTCTAGCATTCTTATACACTAATGATGAAAATCTGAAAGTGACATTAAGAAAACACTCCCATTTATCCCTGCAACACAAAGAATAAAATACTAGGAATAAACTATCTAAGGAGACAAAAGACCTGTATGCAGAAAATTATAAGACACTGTTGAAAGAAATTATATATATATATAATATATATAATATATAATAATATTATATATAATATATATATTATATATATATAAAATGGGAATATTACTTCAGCCATAAAAAGGGAACAAAACTGAGTTATTTTGTAGTGAGGTGGATGGACTAAAGACTGTCATACAGAGTGAAGTAGTCAGAAAAAGAACAACAAAATACTGTGTGCTAACTCATATATATGGAATCTAAAAAAAAGAAATTGTCAGAAGAACCTAGAAGCAAGATGGACATAAAGATGCAGACCTACTAGATAATGGACTTGAGGATATGGGGAGGGGGAAGGGTAAGCTGGGACAAAGTGAGAGCGTGGCAATGGACATGTATACACTACCAAATGTAAAATAGAATGCTAGTGGGAAGCATCTGCATAGCACAGGGAGATCAGCTTGGTTGCTTTGTGACCACCCAGGGGGTTGGGATAGGGAAGGTGGGAGGGAGGGTGATTCAAGAGGAAGAGATATGGGGACATATGTATAGTATAACTGATACACTTTTGTTATAAAGCAGAAACTGATGCACCCATTGTAAAGCAATTATACCCTCATAAAGATGTTTAAAAAAATCAAAAAATATTTTAACAATTATAATACTATTGTACAATATTTTCTCAATTTAATGAAACAAATTTCTTTACCATACATATTTAAGACTAAAATTTAAGAAGAAAAAAGATTAATGAAAGAAAACAATTCTGTTTTGTTTGGTTTTTTGTTTTACTTTTTAACTGAGGTTTTAATTTACAGAACGTTATATTAATTTCAGGTGTTGCAATGCAGTGATTTGAAATTTGTATTATATTGTAAAATGATCACCACATTAAAATCCAGTTAACATCTGACACCATAGATAGTTACTTTTCTTTCCTTTGATGAGAACTTTCAACATCCACTCTCCTTGCTACTTTTAAATGTGCAATACAGTATTATTAACTATAATCACTGTGCTGTACATGTATCACCCTGACTTGCTCATTTATACTCGGAAATGTATACTTTGACCCCCTTTATTCACTTTGTCCACCCCCCATACCCCACTTCAGGCAACCCATTAATCTCTTCTCTATACCCATGTGCTCAAATTTTTTGTTTTGTTTTGTTCTGTCTTGTTTGTTTTTTTGTTATGCTGTGATTTAGATTCTACAGGCAAGTGAGACCATATGTTAATTTTCTTTTTCTTTCCAACTTATTTTTACTTGGCATAAAACCTCAAGGTCACAAATGGCAAGATTACATTATTTTTCAGGGCTGAATAATATTCCATCGTGTATATATATATATATATATATATATATATATGTGTGTGTGTGTGTGTGTGTGTGTGTGTGTCACTATATCACGACTTATTTATTCATTATGCATTGATGGACATTTAGGTCATTTCCATTGTCTTGGCTATTGTAAATAATGCTGGAATGAACATTTAAGTGCATGTATCTTTTCAAATTAGTGTTTTTTGTTTTTCTTCAGGTAAATACCAGAAGTGGAAATGCTGACTCATATTGCAGTTCTATTTTTACTTTTTTGAGGAAACTCCATACTATTTTTTAACAGTGGCTTGTACCAATTACATTCCCATCAACAGTGCACAAGAGTTCCCTTTTTTCTCCACATGCTATAAACCATTCTAAGTGTTGTTGGGAGATTTCTCATTGTAGTTTTGATTTGCATTTCACTGTTTTCATCTTGCCAAATTGATTGAAAACTGACTGGATGTTGAGTATTTTTATCTCCATAGACTCCATGTCAGGTTTTCCCCTCAATCTAATGTAGAAAAGGTAGTTAATTCAAATGCATACTCTTTATACTAAACAGGAGTTTGGTCATGTATTCCTGGAACTCTTCTGGATGAACTGAGTGAATAGAGGAAACATGGGGAAAAAAAACTTATCTATTAGAGTTGTCCCTAAAGTCACACACCCCACATCCTCTCCAAGCACGTAGCTCTTTGTTTTCTTCTGGGATCTGAGTCAAAGTAGAATCCTTAGTGAGAACAGTATTAGCCCCTAAATGAGGGGGGAAAAAAATCACAAAAATAATGGCAAATGGGAGAGATCACATTCCTGGTATCATGGAATCCTACAAGTTCTTCAGGAAAGCAAAGGTGTTTTTTGCCAAGAAAGAACATTCAGAATGTTCTAGAACAAAAGTATTCATATTATAAACTATGAAAAATACACAAAATCTGTAGTAAAGCAAAAGATTACTTGTATTTTGTAGGATGAAGTTAAACTATGGTATTCTGTTAACTATATACATCCCAAAGTGAAAACCTGTCTGTTTTCATCTTGAATACCACACAAAATATGCTCTTTGTTACTCAGTAAGCATGAAGCAAAGACTGGCAAGAAGTATTCAAAGTGGCAAGTTTTCTGTTTGGAGGCAGGGCCATACCAATCTAAGCAACATAAATGAAAGATAATTTTAAAAATAGATCTAGAGAGAAAATTGTTTTAGTCTCCCAAGGAATGAAACCACTGAAACAAGTAAATGTTATTTCCTGGAGAGGGAGTGGAAGAGAGAGAAGTGAGAAAATAAAGGTTGCTCAATATCAATTTTCCATTTGGTTCAAGGAAAATATTTGCTGGTTAAGTTGCTTGTATCTTAAACTGAATATTTTTCTCATCCACACCATATCATTCTTTTTTTTTTTTTTTTTTGCTGTACGCGGACCCCCCACTGTCGTGGCCTCTCCTGTTGCGGAGCACAGGGTCCAGACGCGCAGGCCCAGTGGCCACGCTCACGGGCCCAGCCGCTCCGCGGCATGTGGGATCCTCCCAGACCGGGGGCACGAACCCTTGTCCCCTGCATCGGCAGGCGGACGCCCAACCACTGCGCCACCAGGGAAGCCCCATATCATTCTAATAGTCTTTTTTTTTTTTTTCAAAATTATATCTTCCTTCTTATCAAAAAGCTTTCTTTGAGCCAATCAAGTGGGAGGCCAGAAAGTTGATAAGGAGGTCATTATAACAACTCAAATAGAAGATATAATAAAATCCATTTCAAAGAGTAGGGGACTATTTCCTACTAACATTTACAATATGATTGATATTTAGGAATTCCTCTTCCCTTTTCCTCTATTCCTATCCCCCAAATGCTCTGTAGTAGAAAAATTTGACCTTGCTGAGGGAAGTAATAACACAACATATCTGCACCATCTGTGTAATTAATACCGCCTTCTGAAAGGAGCACCTGACCGGCAAAATACAACTCAAATGCATGAACACACTGAGGGACTCTTTGCCTTGTTCACCTTCTTTCTAAATAATTCATCAGTTTAATGATAATGACATTCAAATATCATAATTACAGCTGACTCTTTAAAAAACATCAATTCCACGGCCAAAAATAGAGTAACCAACCCCCACTCCTTTTCTCACCATTAACAATTAATGCCAAAATATGATCTTTATTCATTTCACTGACATAATATAAAACCAATGTAGATTTCCCATTTTTCATAAAATTTCCATCTGCGCTATTAGTTTCACTGATAGCAGACTGCAAAATGTTGTTAAGCTACAAGATGGAAGACACTGCAAAAACCTCACCATGTTAAGAAGCCATAAAATTTTATTCAGTTCATTTACTGCTACAGTCCAGTAACCCTATAGTAAGAGTGTGCTATTTTTATTGTGTATTTATTTAAAGGTTGAATATTTTGTTCCCTGGACTAGACATCTAACTGAGTTAATCTGGGTTCCTAATAGAAAGAGTTGTATTCTACTTCAGTGTTTATCATTCCCTTAAAAGTGTTTTTGTATTTTGGTTGTTGTGGAAAAGATGATAACAGAATATTGCAAACAAGAGCTTAGCTATGGTTAGGTGGCTCATTTGTGCTCAGAATTAAACAACCAGTGTATGAGCCTCACATGATGCTGAGTAGAAACACTCCTTTCACCATCTTGTTCCATCTCATGCCTCTTCCAAAGCAAGTCTCAGGGCACAGTGCAGTGAAACACAGTGCATCAGACCTTGTATTGGATAGTCTGGCATTTGGCCAGAGGTGCTTGACTGCTCACACAATCCTGCAGAACTCAGTAGCATTTTGGTATTTATTGCTTATTGATATAACTGCTCAGAATGTCTGAGCAGTTTGACATAAGTAGGTGAGATCTTTTTAGAACAGCAGGGAGCAGAGCCTGTTTTAGGTCTACTCATAAAACCATAGCCATTTAAGCTAACTTGTCTGTTTTCATACCAAGTTATATTATACTATTGTATACTGCACTATACTATTGTTATATAAAAGTTGTAGCATAAGGACATGAGGTAGAGAAGGAATGCTATGCACAGCAATTTTGCCAATACATGGAATTCATCTAAATATCCCAAGGAGCTTCAACAGGCTTTCCTAATTGTGGATCAATGGCAGCTATACCAGTGGTTACTCCACTACAGAGAAAAAATAAAAGGGCAAGTAAAGCTAGAAAAGCACAAAGAAAGAGAGTGGAAGGGACAGTTTTTACAAGTACCAAGGCTGGCTCCCTTAGGATAAGAGAGTTGTTTGCACCAAGTTTAACAAACTCCCAGGAAACCCAAGGATGTCCATATTTACTTAGGCCACAGGAGTAACTGTTCCCTGCTCAGTCCCAATTAAAGGCCACATGGAAACTCCAGGTGCAGTAAATAGATAAACTAGCAACAAAAATACAATAGCAAACAGGCCAGACATATGATGTACAACATCCATAATACATTCCTTCTGTGTCTGTGACTCGTTAGGAACCAAGAAGACAAGCCTGTCTCCACTTGGTCCCCTTGTCTGTAACACAGGCTGATAAGAGAACCTACACCAGCTGCAGTGTTTTCTCTTGAAAGTGAAAAATATGGGGTTGATAAAAGCAAGGTGTGCATTTTTAAAGGCACATGAGAGAGAGATTTAAATCACCTGAGATAGTCTGTGTTTATTCATTCCAAAGGGATACAAAGGATCTGTCTGGGTAGGATTAAAGAGTAAATGTTCAAAAGGAATATGTGAGAGTCCACAGGAGACTGGAAATATAAGAATGAATTAAAATGAGACAGAGAATATGTCCCAAAATAGCCACATAATGACTATTCGTAGTTACTATCTTGTTAGCATCGATTGTGGAATATTTGAGGGCCTGGGAGAATCAATGTATATGGTAAACAATCACCTCCTAAACTGAAATGTCAGAGATACGATACAGAATAATGAATATAAAATCTAGACAAAACTAATGACCAAACAAGATAAACAAATTAAAGCAGTTAAGCCATGAAGGGTGAGTGACTAACGATTGAGTTAGGAATCATCCCACTGAAAATCTGTCCATTTGAACAGCCCTTGCTGTGTGGTATCAACACTGTCTGACAGCTGAGCCCCTCATGTCTCCCTTTAGATTCTGTGATATAAAATCTGAGCTATGGATGTGAGATGCAGGAGCTCGGTATTCAGGCAGTGGTGGGGAAACCATTTCCAAATTGTACAATTTCATGATCATCCATCTATCATTCCTAGAGACGAAAGGTAATATCTTTTTCTTATTATAAACCTGGTACAATGGTCTTGTGCTCAGTTTCCCCCTAAAAATAATTTCCAAACAGTATTTTCTTTTCCTTTTTGCTTGAATTTTTTTAAGGGTGTTAGAAATCTTACATGATACCTTTCGATTGTTTGTTATTGTGTGCACCTTCCCCATTTTTCTATTTGCAATTGATTAGTGAACCTCTTCTTGTGGCTAAATGACTCAGCAGAGAAGGGATGTTTGATGGATCTCATTGGACTTGAGTCAACACTGTTCTGAAATAAAAGGAGCCAGTATGCTTTAATGGGACACTCCATCACAGGAAAGGCTCTGCTTCCAGCTTCCAATCATTTAGCAACTCCTTATAACCTAAAAGAGCATTATTAGGCAAAACGGAGATGTTGACACAATCTGATCTCTACAGTGTGTTTCACTTTTGGGTTTTCTTTTTTTTTTTTTTTTTTTGCTCTGGGCTCTGTTTTTCTTTTTTTGCAAAGGCAAAATTATTCTCTTCATTTTATGGATGATGAAACCATAGTTCAGAGAGGGGAATTCACTTGTCCAAGCTCATTCAGTGAATAAATGACAAAAATGAGGACCCTTCCCCCAAACCCTGTACCAAGTCTACATTCAGTTTGCCCAGTAGTCAAAGTCTCTCAAACTCCCAGCTACTTTTTGTTTCAAGGGTATAAAAGGCTTATTTTATTTTTATTTTACTTTTTAAACATCTTTATTGGAGTATAATTGTTTTACAATGGTGTGTTAATTTCTGCTGTATAACAAAGCAAATCAGCTATACGTATACGTATATCCCCATATCTCCTCCTTGTTACGTCTCCCTCCCATCCTCCCTGTTCCACCTCTCTAGGTGGTCACAAAGCACTGAGCTGATCTCCCTGGGTTATATGGCTGCTTCCAACTAGCTATCTATTTTACATTTGACAGTGTATATATGTCCATGCCACACTCACTCTTCATCCCACACACACTTCCCCATCCCAGTGTCCTCAAGTCCATTCTCTACATCTGCATCTTTATTCCTATCCTGCCCCTAAAAAATAGTCTGTTCTTCAGACCATTTTTTTTTTTAGATCACATATATATGTGTTAACATACGGTATTTATTTTTTTCTTTCTGACTTCCTTCAATTTGTATGAAAGACTCTAGACCCATCCACCTCACTACAAAAAAACTCAATTTCATTTCTTTTTATGGCTGAGTAATATTCAATTGTATATATGTGCCACATCTTCTTTAACAATTCATGTGTCGATGGACACTTAGGTTGCTTCCATGTTCTGGCTATTGTAAATAGAGCTGCAGTGAACATTGTGGTACATGACTCTATTTGAATTATGGTTTTCTCAGGGTATATGCTCAGTGGTGGGATTGCTGGGTAGTATGGTAGTTCTATTTTTAGTTTTTTAAGGAAACTCCAGACTGTTCTCCATAGTGGCTGTGTCAACTTACATTCCCACCAACAGTGCAAGAGGGTTCCCTTTTCTCCACACCCTCTCCAGCATTTATTGTTTGTAGATTTTTTGATGATGCCTATTCTGACAGGTGTGAGGTGATACATCATTGTAGTTTTAATTTGCAATTCTCTAATGATTAATGATGTTGAGCATTCTTTCATGTGTTTGTTGGCAATCTGGTTACCTTCTTTGGAGAAATGTCTATTTAGGTCTTCTGCCCATTTTTGGATTGGGTTGTTTGTGTTTTGATAGTGAGCTACATGAACTGCTCATAAATTTTGGAGATTAATCCTTCATCAGTTGCTCGGTTGCAAATATTTTCTCCCATACAGAGGGCTGTCTTTTCCTCTTGTTTATGTTTTCCTTTGCTTTGAAAAAGCTTTTAAGTTTCATTAGGTCCCATTTGTTTATTTCTGTTTTTATTTCCTATTCTCTAGTAGGTGGGTCAAAAAGGATCTTGCTGTGATGTATGTCATACAGTGTTCTGCCTATGTTTTCCTCTAAGAGTATAATACTGTCTGGCTTTACATGTAGGTCTTTAATCCATTTTGAGTTTATTTTTGTGGATGGTGTTAGGGAGTGTTCTAATTTCATTCTTTTACATGCAGCTGTCCAGATTTCCCAGCACCATTTCTTGAAGAGGCTGTCTTTTCTCCATTATATATTCTTGCCTCCTTTATCAAAAATAATGTGATGATATGTGCATGGGTTTATCTCTGGGTTTCTATCGTGTTCCATTAATCTATATTTCTGTTTTTGTGCAGTAACATACTGTCTTGATTACTGTAGCTTTGTAGTGTAGTCTGAAGTCCAGCAGCCTGATTCCTCTAGCCCAGATTTTCTTTCTCAAGATAGATTTTGCTATTTGGGGTTTTTAGTGTTTCCATAGAAATTGTTAAATTTTTTGTTTGAGTTCTGTGAAAACTGCCATAGGTAGTTTGATAAGGATTGTATTTAATCTGTAGATTGCTTTGGGTAATATAGTCATTTTCACAATGTTGATTCTTCCAACAAGAACATGGTATATCTCTCCATCTCTTTGTACCATCTTTAGTTTATTTAGTCAGCATCTTATAGTTTTCTGCATACAATTCTTTTGTCTCCTTAGGTAGATTTATTCCTAGGTATATTATTCTTTTTGTTGCATTGGTAAATGAGTGTTTCCTTATTTTCTCTTTCAGATTTTTCATCATTAGTGTATAGGAATATAAGAGATTTCTGTGCATCACTTTTTTATCTTGCTACTACCATAGTCATTGATTGTCCTAGATTTCTGGTAGCATCTTTAGGATTCTCTATGTATAGTATCATGTCATCTGCAAACAGTGACAGCTTTACTTCTTCTTTTCCAATTTGGATTCATTTTATTTCTTTTTCTTTTCTGATTGCTGTGGCTAAAACATCCAAATCTATGTTGAATAATAGTGGTGAGAGTGGACAACCTTGTCTTGTTCCTGATCTTAGAGGAAATGATTTCAGTTTTTCACCATTGAGAACGATGTTGGCTGTGGGTTTGTCATATATGGCCTTTATTATCCTGAGGTAAGTTCTCTCTGTGCCTACATTCTGGAGGGTTTTTACATAAATTGGTGTTGAAATTTGTCAAAAGCTTTTTCTGCATCTATTGAGATTATCATATGGTTTTTCTCCTTCAGTTTTAATATGGTTTACCACATTGATTGATTTTTGTATATTGAAGAATCCTTGCATTCCTGAGATAAGGTCTACTTGATCATGGTGTATGATTCTTATAATGTGCTCTTGGATTCTTTTTGCTAGTATTATGATGAGGATTTTTGCATCTCTGGGTTTTGCATCTCTGGGTTCATCAGTGATATTGGCCTGTAGTTTTCTTTCTCTGTGAAATCTTTGCTTGGTTTTTGTATCAGGGTGCTGGTGGCCTTGTAGAATGAGTTTGGGAGTGTTCCTCCCTCTGCTATACTTTGGAAGAGTTTGCAAAGAATAGGTGTTAGCTCTTCTCTAAATGTTTGATATAATTCGTCTGTGAAGTTATCTGGTCCTGAGCTTTTGTTTGTTGGAAGATTTTTAATCACAGTTTCAATTTCAGTGCTTGTGATTGGTCTGTTTAAGTTTTCTATTTCTTCCTCGTTCTGTCTAGGAAGTTTGTACGTTTCTAAGAAATTGTCTATTTCTTTCAGGTTGTCATTTTATTGGCATATAGTTGCTTGTAGTAATCTCTCATGATCCTTTGTATTTCTACATTGTCAGTTGTTACTTCTCCTTTTTCATTTGTAATTCTATTGAATTGAGTCTTCTCTCATTTTTTCAAGATGAGTCTGGCTAATGGTTTATCAATTTTATCTTCTCAAAGAAGCAACTTTAGTTTTATTGATCTTTGCTATCATTTCCTTCATTTCTTTTTCATTTATTTCTGATCTGGTCTTTATGATTTGTTTCCTTCTGCTACAGTAGGATTGTTTTTGTTCTTCTTTCTGTAATTCCTTTAGGTGTAAGGTTACATTGTTTATTTGAGATGTTTCTTGTTTTTTGAGGGAGGACTGTATTGCTATAAACTTCCCTCTTAGAACTGATTTTGCTGCATCCCATAGGTTTTTGGTCGTCATTTCACTGTTTTTTGTTTCTAGGTAATTTTGAGTTCCTCTTTGATTGCTTCAGTGATCTCTTGGTTATTTAGTAATGTATGGTTTAGCCTCAAAGTGTTGTATTTTTTACAGATTTTTTCCTGTAATTTTTGATATCTAGTCTCATAGTGTTGTGGTCAGAAAAGATCCTTGATATGATTTCAGTTTTCTTAAATTTACCAAGACTTGCTTTGTGACCAAAGATATGATCTATCCTGGAGAATGTTCCATGAGCACTGCAGAAGAAGGGGTATTCTGCTGTGTTTGGATGGATTGTCCTCTAAATATCAATTAAGTCCTTCTTTTTTTTTTTTTTTTTTTTTTTGCGATACGCGGGCCTCTCACTGTTGTGGCCTCTCCCGTTGTGGAGCACAGGCTCCGGACGTGCAGGCTCAGCGGCCATGGCTCACGGGCCCAGCCGCTGCCGCGGCATGTGGGATCTTCCCGGACCGGGACACAAACCCATGTCCCCTGCATCGGCAGGCGGACTCCCAACTACTGCGCCACCAGGGAAGCCCAAGTCCTTCTTTTTTAATATGTCATTGAAAGCTTATGGCTCCTTATTTATTTTCATTTTGGATGGTCTTTTCCTTGGTGAAAGTGGGGTGTTAAAGTCCCCTACTATGATTGTGTTACTGTTGATTTCCCCTCTTATGGCTGTTAGTATTTGCCTTATGTATTGAGGTGCTCCTATGTTGGGTGCATATATAGTTACAATTGTTATATCTTCTTCTTCTATTGACCCCTTTATCATTACGTAGTGTCCTTCTTTGTCTCTTGTAATAGTCTTCATCTTAAAGACTATTTTCTGTGATATGAGAATTGCTACTCCAGCCTTCCTTTGATTTCCATTTGTATGGAATATCTTTGTCCATACCCTCACTTTCAGTCTGTGTGTGTCCCTAGTTCTGAAGTGGGTCTCTTGTAGACAGCCTATATATGGGTCTCATTTTTGTATCCATTCAACCAGTCTATGTCTTTTGATTGGAGCATTTAATCCATTTATATTAAAGGTAATTTTTGATATGTATGTTCCTATGACCACTTTCTTAATTGTTTTGGGTTTGTTTTTGTAGGTCCTTTCCTTCTGTTGTGTTTCCCACTTAGAGAAGTTCCTTTAGCATTTGTCATAGAGCTGGTTTTGTGGTGCTGAATTCTCTTAGCTTTTGCTTGTCTGCAAAGCTTTTGATTTCTCCTTCTAATCTGAATGATATCCTTGCCAGGTAGAGTAATCTTGGTTTCAGTTTTTTCCCTTTCATCACTTTAAATATATTATGCCATTCTCTTCTGGCTTGTAGAGTTTCTGCTGATAAATCAGCTGTTATGCTTATGGGGATTCCCTTGTATGTTATTTTTTGTTTTTCCTTTGCTGCTTTTAATATTTTTTCTTTGTATTTAATTTTTAATAGTTTCATTAATATGTGTCTTGACCTGTTTCTCCTTGGATATTTCCTGTATGGGACTCTCTGTGCTCCTTGGTCTTGACTGACTATTTCCTTTCCCATATTAGGGTAGATTTCAACTCTAATCTCTTCAAATATTTTCTCAGTCCCTTTTGTTTTCTCCTCTTTTTCTGGGACCCATATAATTTGAAAGTTTGTGTGTTTAATGTTTTCCCAAAGGTGTCTGAGACTGTCCTCAATTCTTCTTATTATTTTTTTTCTTTTTTCTGCTCTATGGTAGTTATTTCCACCATTTTATCTTCTAGCTCACTTCTCTGGTCTTCTACCTCAGTTATTCTGCTATTGATTCCTTCTGGAGAAGTTTTAGTTTCACTTATTGTGCTGTTCATCTCTCTTTGTTTGCTCTTTTGTTCTTCTAGGTTCTTGTTAAATGTTTCTTGTATTTTCTCCATTGTCTTTCCAAGATTTTGGATCATATTTGCTATCACCACTCTGAATTCTTTTTCAGGTAGACTGCCTCTTTTCTCTTCATTTGTTTGGTCTGGTGGGTCTTTGCCTTGCTTCTTCATCTTCTGTGTGTTTCTCTGTCTTCTCATTTTTCTTAACTTACTGTGTTTGGGGTTTCCTTTTGGCAGCCTGCAGATTAATAGTTCCTGTTGTTTTTGGTGTCTGCCCCCATTGGTTAAGTTTAGTTCAGTGGGTGGTGGAGGGGACTGGTGCCTGTGTTCTGATGGATGATGTTGGATCTTTTCTTTCTGCTGGGGAGGACCATATCCGGTGGTGTGTTTTGTGATGTCTGTTACCTTATTATGATTTTAGGCAGCCTCTCTGCTAATGGGTGGGGTTGTATTCTGGTCTTGCTAGTTGTTTGACATAGGGTGTCAGCACTGGACCTTGCTGATCATTGAGTGGAGCTGGGTCTTAACACTGAGTTGGAGATCTCTGGGAGAGTTTTCACCATTTGATATTATGTGGAACTGGGAAGTCTCTGGTGGACCAGTGTCCTGAACTCTGCTCTCCCACCTCAGAGGCCCAGGCCTGACACCCGGCTGGAGCACTAAGACCCTGTCAGCCACCCAGCTCAGTATAAAAGGGAGAAAAAAAGTAATAAATAAAATTATTATAATTAAAATTTTAAAATTATTAAAAATAAAATTAAAAAGTAATTATAAAAGAAAGAAGACAGCAACCAAACCAAAAAAAAAAAAAAAAAAAAATCCACCAATGATAACAAGTGCTAAAATCTATATATAAAAAAAAAAAAAACAGAAAAAAGGAAAACGGACTGATCGAACTCTAGGAAAAATTGTAAAAGCAAATATATACAGACAAAATCACACAAGGAAGCATAGACATACACACTCACAAAAAGAGAAAAAGGAAAAAAAAATCTATATCTATATCTATATATTAAAAAAAAAAGGAAGAGAGAAACCAAATCAATAAACAAACCTACCAATGATAATAAGCTCTAAATACTAAACTAAGATAAACATAGAACCAGAAACAAATTAGATGCAGAAAGCAATCCCCAAGTCTACAGTTGTTCCCAAACTCTACTGCTTTATTTTGGGATAATTTATTGTCTCTCCAGGTATTTCACAGATGCAGTGTACATCAAGTTGATCATGGAGATTTATCCACTGCTTCTGAGGTTGCTGGGAGAAATTTCCCTTTCTCTTCTTTGTTCACAGAGCTCCTGGGTTTCAGCTTTGGATTTACCCCCACCTCTGCATGTAGGTGACCTGAGGGTGTCTGTTCTTTGCTCAGACAGGATGGGGTTATAGTAGCAGCTAATTAGAGGGCTCTGGCTCACTGAAGCCGGAGGGAAGGAGTGGTACAGAATGCAATGTGAGGCTGTGGCATCAGGGGCCAGCGTGACATTGCAACAGCATAAGGTGTGCTGTGTGCCCTCCCAGGGAATTTGTCCCTGGATCACAGGACTCTGGCAGTGGCAGGATGCACAGGCTCTTGGGAGGGGAGGTGAGGATAGTGACCTGTGCTTGCACAAAGGCTTCTTGCTGGATGCAACAACAGCCTTAGAATTTCATGTTCATCTCTGGTGTCTGTACTGATAGCTGTGGCTTGTGCCCATCTCTGGAGCTCATTTAGGTGGTGCTCTGAATCCCCTCTCCTCTCGCACCCTAAAACACTTTTCTCTTGCCTCTTAGGCTGGTCCAGCCTTTTACCTGGACACCCTCCCGGCCAGCTGTGGTGCACTAGCCCTCTTCAGGCTGTGTTCACACAGGCAACCCCAGTCCTCTCCCTGGGATCTGAACTCGAAAGCCCGAGCTTCAGCTCCCAGCCCCTACCTGCCCTGGTGGCTGAGCATACCAGCCTCTCAGGCTGGTGAGTGCTGGTTGGCACCGATCCTCTGTGTGGGAGTCTCTCTGCTTTGCCCTCTGCATCCCTGTTGCTGTGCTCTCCTCCGTGGCTCTGAAGATTCCCCCTGTCACCACCAGTGAAGGGGCTTCCTATTGTGTGTAAACTTTTCCTCCTTCACATCTCCCTCCCAGAGGTACAGGTCCTGTCCCTATTCTTTTGTCTCTGTTTTTTTTCTTTTTGCTTTTGCCCTACCCAGATACATGGGCTGTTTCTTGACTTTGGGGAAGTCTGAAGTCTTCTGCTGGCATTCAGTAGGAGTTCTGTTAGAATTGTTCCACATGTAAGTATAATTCTGATTTATTTGTGGGGAGGAAAGTGATATCCATATCTTACTCCTCCGTCATCTTGAAGGTTTCTCCCTGCTCTGGGCTTTTGACACCTTGTGCCCTTAAACTGCAATGTTCATGGTCCTCCTTCCCACCCCATACATCCCTCAATTTTCATATTTATCCTATTACACCTTTCTTTATTCTGATGTCTTCAGAACTGACCTGTTGTGGGTCTCATCTCATAGGAAGTTTCTTTTAAATTGGTGCAGTCACAGTGGAAAAGATGTCATATTAATTGAAAATGTGTGGATACTAAACAGTGACTGAGAGCATTTCTCTTTTTAAGGATATTTGCTTTGAGCAGGAAACCCTTCATTTTATATAGAGATGTAAATGAATTATATATTTATATATTATATAGACATAAACAAATTTATATCTAAGGGTGGGAATATCAGACACAAGGTCAGGCAAGTGGCAGAAATTTATTTAAATCAGAGCTGCTTAACTGCATGCTTTGTGGGAAATACCTATTCTGCCTTCATATAGTGCTTGTCCAAGCTGGTGTTTGTGAACATTCATTCTCACATTTTTTGATAAAGGGTCTTATGGGTTATGAAGGAGTAAAATTTTACCTAGTAGCATCAGAGAAGGACAATTTAAATTATAACATTTAGGCAGTAAATGAAATATATAATTTATTTTATTTTAGTTTGGCATTGTTCTAGCAATTTCATACCAGATATGGCTTTGAAATCTCTCATATTTGTTGATAAAATTATCCCTTATAGAGAGAGGGATAAATATCTTCTATCTTGTTACTTTGTGCACATGCTGGGTGTTATCCTTAATATGGGGCACATCTAATTGGAAAAGGTGGTGCAAAACTTGCCCTTCACTTTACCTTAAATGACCAATGAAACCACCTTGGCCTTAGGAGGTATTCAGGTTAACCTAAACTAATTGCCTATTATTGTGGATGATAGAATTGCCATAGACTTCCTCCTTGAAGGACAAGGTGGAAAGTGTGGCTGTGCCTGCATTAACACCTCATACTATCTGCTGTGCCTGCACTAACACCTCAGGCCAAGTGGAAATGTCAATACAGAAACATGAGGAGAAAGCCCCCTGGCTTTCTAAAGTAGACCTTATGGTTTGGTCTTTGATCAACTGGTTGGGAATGAGAATTTGGAGATACGGCTGAGGTCAAATATTTCAGGTTGACAGCATCTTGCTTCTCGGAATCCTGTTAGGCTCCTTAATTAAATGCTATATGAGATGAGTTGATTAGTCAAAGTTGTTGATGGAGTGGCTTATTCATGAAAATGTTCCAGAAATCATGATAGTGTGAAAACAATGGGTACTTATTTTGGGGAGACAATTCTCCATCGTCTTACATATTTCCACATATGTTGTGAGCAAACACACTGATAGCTTTTGTCCTGAATTTTCTTTTCAGGGATGTTCGTATAGTGAACTTCTTTGGAAAATAGAGCTGGTGTCTCCAACAAGAACAAAGAACAAGTTTGCTTACTGTCTTGAAGACAAGAGATAGTATCTCCCTCTAGAGCAAAGGGCAATCACACTTCCTGTCCAGTGTAATAAAGATGATGTCTCCCTCTGGACTAAGGGCAGACTTGCTTGATGTCCATTATAAAATACTTGGCTTCCCCAAGCTAAGGTTTTCTTCCTGAAATGTTAACCCACTACCTGCGTAGGGGTCGCTCAGCCCTCTTTACATCACCTTGTGGGAAGTGGGGCTTAAGGAACTAGTATAAGGCACGTTGCTACTCTCACTACTGCTATTGTCGTGAGTAACAAAGTCTTTTGTCTCTTACTCAAGAAAGTCCTGTCTTCTGCCTGTATCCATTAAACTGTGGTAGAGTAACTCATTTGTTTTCAAATAGTTCACAGTTCTTGACATCCCCTGAGTACTAGTACAGGACTAGCTTCCTCCAGCAAATCACAGCCATGTCAAGGATCAATTATTAGTATTTCGTATAAGCTGTGACTTCTATGCATTCAATTTAGATGTGATCTTCGAGACCATCCCTCATTCTATAGATGAGAATAATTGAGCTTTGGGTTTGTTTACTTAATATTATATGGTCGACTATTGGCAGCATTTGAGCAGTTGCTCAGTTTTTCTTATTTCCTATTTGATACCCTTCTAGGTATATTACATTAACTATAACAAAGATAAAACTCCAAAATATCCTTTGGTTTCAAATAACTATCTGATAGATATTTTTTTTAATAAATAAAGTATGAAAATGATGATAGAATGCTGCTTATCCCATATCATGAGAAAATAATGGGTTCACTTACATCCCAGGTTGGCACAGACCTCAAGTTGGATATAGCAGTGATTTGCGAATAATGGATGGGAACACTTCTGACAAGGCACATTTTCCTCTTGGCTAGCTGCAGCAACATTTGCAAATGCTCTGAAGTATTTGTTGGACCTTAAACATGTCATGTGCATGGACAACAGGAATTAGTGCTTTCTGCATTCATCCAAAATACAGGATTAGTTTCAGCCATCTTTTATACTCTTGGGGAAATCTTCCTTGAAGTGACAGTAATTTAACCTCATTTTTCATTTCTTTTTGAGCTTCTACACTCTTATCTCTGAAAGCCAATAGCTTATTTTATGCTTTCTCCTCTTGGTTGCTGTACTTTTCAGAACAGGTTATGTTATGCATTGTGTAAAAAACAACCTCCAAATTTTAATTCTTGCTCATCTTACATTTTCACCACAAGTCTTCTGGAGGTTTTGTCCTGCTTTATCTTCACTCTGGGACCCAAGCTGACTGAGTCTCTACCTTCTTGTAAACTGTCATGTCATCAGCTCCAAAAAACTTTGTCTTGAAATAATCTTGCTGCTGCTCACATTTCACCTGCCTACACCTGTATCATGGCTACACCCAACTCAATACATACTGTCATGTGCCAGAAAGAAGCAGCAGAGCTACGGGCTGAACAGTCCTAATGACAAGCACTTATACTGACTTTGACTCCAGTGTTTGCTTAAGGTTGTGTTGATTTAAAAAAAATATATATGCACAATGTGAGAGTTGTGAGTTAAGTTTTATTTAGGGCAAAATGAGGACTGCAGCCCAGGAGACAGCATTTCAGATATCTCTGAGAAACTGCTCTGAGGATACTAGGGGAGGAGCCAGGATATATAGGAGTGTTGCAAAAAATGACAGGAAGTTGGGAACATCAAAAGATTATTATTAATTAAAGAAAACCAGATATCTTAAGGAATTTATCACTTTTCTAAGTATGGGAAGATAGAGAGTCTGCAATCAATGAAATCCTTCCTTTGATATGCACCTTAGCTATCTGGAGCCAGTATCTGGACACATCCTGGGTTTCCTCAGGGCTCATCACAGGGAGTGGCTGCAGTCTGATGGCTGCTAGATGGCAGGTATTCTTTTCAGCCCTGAGTTCCTGGGGCTCACATTGGAGAGCTGCAATCATTGATGACTGTGTCATCCTTTGTTTATTGATATGGCAGGAAATATTTCATTTCTCAGTTGTGACTGAATGTTCCCTCTCCTTCCACAGCTTCAACTCCCATTTTGGCTGTCTCATTGTTTATGTCAACGACCTTTTTCTTACTGCAACATATTTCAATGTATTGCAAAGACATGTTACTGCATGTGATGTCGTGTAAGAGAAGTTTGGGTGAAGATTTTTAAAAGAGTGAAGTCAGAGATGGAAAGAAAGTTACAGGACTGAAAAATGGAAAGGAAAAGGGTGATTAAAGGCATAGAGAAGAGAGGGAATGAAAGAGAAAATGGAATGAAAAGAAAGAAAAGGAAAGAGAGAAAAATCTTCGAGAGGAGAAAATGCTGAAAGGAAAGAAAACCAATTGGAAATGAATACTGAGAGTGAAATTTGCACATTTCAACATGCTTAGAACTCCCTGGTGAAAAAAAAATGTTATGCAAATCTATAAGATATGATTTTAATCTTATGATGTTTTGTCCCAGGGCTGAAACCAAGTCCTAGGCTCATCATCTCCAGGTCCCCACTGATTTAAAGAGAAAAAAAAAAAATTGTTTTTTAAACTGGCAATAGAACAAAAGTTCTGAATCTCAAAGCAACAAGTGAAAACACACACATTAACTCTTCAGATTTTTCCTCTTCCTTAGGGCTCATTTTTTATTAGTAGGAAAAGAAATGAGAGAATTCAGCTGAGATTTGAATTTTTCCCCAACTCTAAAGAAAAGAGGTAGAACATAGCTGGCCCAAAACTTCAAATATCACGAGACCAAAATGGCACTTCAATAAGTGGAGGAATTCTTGACTATAATCTTTAGTTGCAGAGTTTTATTCTCTAGTAATCTCTTTATCTCTCTGATGGGTGGCTTTTTAGGTATCTGTGTGTGTGCACACGTGTGTGAGAAAGAGAGGGGTTGAGGGAATTCGTGGTGTGCTATAGTCTGCTCACACATACTCACACAAGGCAAACTAGTCATGAAAGGAGTATTTACACCATGGAAATAAGCAATGCCACAATTACAATACATGATTTTTTCTTTGCTTTCCAAAGAAATAGTTGCTGTATCATCAGCCCCCTGCCAGGAAAGATAAACTATAAAATTTTAAAGGAAAATAAAAGTATGTGAAGAAAGAGAAAAGAAAGAAACTCCAAAGAGAGAGAAAAGAAAAAGGAGTGAATTTGGAGTTGGAAGAAGAAATTTAAAAGTTGAGCTGTCCTAAATTCCAGCCCACAGAAGCCTTCCTTTTTGTAAGTAATGGGTTTTTTTGTGTGTGTGTTTGGCCTGAAAGTTTTGATCTCCTCATTTTGTTTTTTTGGGACCAGTAATAGGCAAGTAACAGTCAAAAACTAACCATATGCTTCCTGGGAGGCAGAGGCAGCCTTCCACTGGCAGAGTGAATCCAGAAGGGTGAAAACAATGGGCAAATGTGCTGCTCCTGATACAGGTTCCTGGTCTGACTGAGCTTTAGAAGCGTTTATCCTTCCACCTGAAAGACAAGCAAATCACCCACATCATTTGGTTTCAGAAACACTGGAGCCCAAATTCAGTAGTGTTTATAATAGCACCATGGAAATTTCTATGCCTTAAGGATTTGATCTCTGTGTTTTAAATGCAAAATCTCTGACTCATTAACACTTTAAACATTTACATCTAAGTTTGAATGAGCATCTGATGTTTTTATTAGATAGGGAAGAAAGATGACTGAAACATCCAAATGCCAAATTTTCTTTTTCTTTTTTTTCCTGGATCATTCAGATACCCCCAATTACCAATATCAAAAGATTACAAAATGAGGTAGAGACACTTTGGTGGGCCTAATGATGGACTCCAAGAGTACTCACACCAAGTACTTCCCAGAACTTCTGCTGCCAGTGACCTTGTCCCCATGATGAGCCACAACTTCCCCCTGCATCTGCAGGAGGCCTTCCACCACTAGCAGAAAAATTTTGGACAAGTTCATGTCTCTAAACTTCAATTTCCTCATCTTTAAATAGGGTATTAACAATAGCTGCTTCAAGATAGCCTCACCCACAAGAGGGCAGACAGCAGAAGCAAAAACTACAGTCCTGCAGCCTGTGGAACAAAAACCACATTCACAGAAAGATAGACAAGATGAAAAGGCAGAGGGCTATGTACCAGATGCAGGAACAAGATAAAATCCAAGAAAAAAAACAACTAAATGAAGTGGAGATAGGCAACCTTCCAGGAAAAGAATTCAGAATAATGATAGTGACGATGATCCAGGACCTCGGAAAAACAATAGAGGCAAAGATCGAGAAGATGCAAGAAATGTTTAACAAAGACCTAGAAGAATTAAAGAACAAACAAACAGAGATGAACAATACAATAACTGAAATGAAAACTACACTAGAAGGAATCAATAGCAGAATAACTGAGGCAGAAAAATGGATAAGTAACCTGGAAGAGAGCATGGTGGAATTCACAACTGTGGAACAGAATAAAGAAAAAATAATGAAAAGAAATTAAGACATCCTAAGAGAGCTCTAGGGCAACATTAAACACAACATTTACATTATAGGGGTCCCAGAAGGAGAAGAGAGAGAGAAAGGACCTGAGAAAATATTTGAAGAGATTATAGTCAAAAACATCCCTAACATGGGAAAGGAAATAGCCACCCAAGTCCAGTAAGCACAGAGAGTCCCATACAGAATAAACCCAAGGAGAAACATGTCGAGACACATAGTAATCAAATTGGCAAAAATTAAAGACAAAGAAAAAATATTAAATGCAGCAAGGGAAAAATGACAAATAATATACAAGGGAACTCCCATAAGGTTAATAGCTGATTTTTCAGCAGAAACTCT
The DNA here is from genome assembly GCF_008692025.1 of Phocoena sinus. Classification (NCBI taxonomy): domain Eukaryota; kingdom Metazoa; phylum Chordata; class Mammalia; order Artiodactyla; family Phocoenidae; genus Phocoena; species Phocoena sinus. The sequence goes on along the minus strand of NC_045776.1, from coordinate 35,326,252 downwards.
ACAAGCTAGAAGAGAATGGTATGGTATATTTAAAGTGATGAAAGGGAAAAAACTGAAACCAAGATTACTCTACCTGGCAAGGATCTCATTCAGATTCGAAGGAGAAATCAAAAGCTTTACAGACAAGCAAAAGCTAAGAGAATTCAGCACCACAAAACCATCTCTATGACAAATGCTAAAGGAACTTCTCTAAGTGGGAGACACAACAGAAGAAAAAGACCTACAAAAACAAACCCACAACAATTAAGAATGTGGCCATAGGAATATACATATTAATAATTACCTTAAACGTGAATGGATTAAATGCTCCAACCAAAAGAAACAGGCTTGCTGAATGGATACATAAACAAAAAACAAAAACAAAAAAAACCCATATATATGCTGTCTATAAGAGACCCACTTCAGACCTAGGGACACCTACAGACTGAAAGTGAGGGGATGGAAAAATATATTCCATGTAAATGGAAATCAAAGGAAAGCTGAAGTCGCTATACTCATATCAGATAAAATAGGTTTTAAAATAAAACAAAAATGTTACAAGAGACAAGGAAGGACACTACATAATGATCAAGGGATCAAATCAAGAAGAACATATAACAATTCTAAATATATATGCACCCAACATAGGAGCACCTCAATATATAAGGCAAATGGTAACAGCTATAAAAGAGGAAATAGACAGTAACACAATAATAGTGGGGGAATTTAACACCTCACTTACACCAATGGACAGATTATCCAAAATGAAAATGAATAAGGAAACAGAACCTTTAAATGACACTATAGACCAGATAGATTTAGTTGTTATTTAGAGGACATTCCATCCAAAAACAGCAGATTACACTTTCTTCTGAAGTATGCACAGAATATTCTCCAGGATAGATCACATCTTGGGTCACAAATCAAGCCTCAGTAAATTTAAGAAAATTGAAATCATATCAAGCATATGTTCTGACCACAACACTATGAGATTAGAAATGAATTACAGGGAAAAAAAACATAAAAAACACAAACACATGGAGGCTAAACAGTACGTTACTAAATAACCAACAGATCACTGAAGAAATCAAAGAGGAAATCAAAAAACACCTAGAGACAAATGACAATGAAAACACGACAATCCAAAACCTATGGGATGCAGCAAAAGCAGTTCTAAGAGGGAAGTTTATAGCTATATAAGCCTACCTCAAGAAACAAGAATATTCTCAAATAAACAATCTAACCTTACAGCTAAAGCAACTAGAGAAAGAAGAACAAACAAAACCCAAAGTTAGCAGAAGGAAAGAAATCATAAAGATCAGAGCAGAAATAAATGAAATAGAAACAAAGAAAACATTAGCAAAAATCAATAAAAGTAAAAGCTGGTTCTTTGAGAAGATAAACAAAGTTGATAAACCATTAGCCAGAATCATCAAGAGATAGAGGGAGAGGACACAAATCAATAAAATTAGAAATGTAAAAGGAGAAGTTACAACAGACACTGCAGGAATATAAAACATCCTAAGACACTACTAAAAGCAACTTTATGCCAAGAAAATCTACGAGCTGGTAGAAATGGACAAATTCTTAAAATGGATAACCTTCCAAGACTGAAACAGGAAGAAATAGAGAATATGAACAGGCTAATCACAAGTAATGAAATTTAATCTGTGATTAAAAATCTTCCAACACACAAAAGACCAGAAACAGATGGCTTCACAGGTGAATTCTATCAAACATTTAGAGAAGAGCTAACACCCAACCTTCTCAAACTCTTCCAAAAATTTGCAGAGGAAGGAATCCTCCCAAACTCATTCTATGAGGCCACCATCACCCTTATTCCAAAACCAGACAAAGATACTACAAAAAAAGAAAATTACAGACCACTATCACTGATGAATATAGATGCAAACATCCTCAACAAAATGCTAGCAGACAGAATCCAACAGCATCGTAAAAGGATCATACACCCTGATCAAGTGGGATTTATTCCTGTGATGCAAGGATTTTTCAATATACACAAATGAATCAATGTGATACACCATATTAACAAATGGAAGAATAAAAACCATACGAGCACCTCAAGAGATACAGAAAAAGCTTTTGACAAAATTCAACACCTATGTATGATCAAAACTCTCCAGAAATTGGGCATACAGGAAACCTACCTCAACATAGTAAAGGCCATATATGACAAACCCACAGCAAACATCATTCTCAATGGTGAAAAACTGAAAGCATTTCCTCTAAGTTCAGGAACAAGACAATGATGTCCACTCTCACCACTATTATTCAACAGAGTTTTGGAAGTCCTAGCCATGGCAATCAGAGAAGAAAAAGAAATAAAAGGAATACATATTGGAAAAGAAGAAGGAAAACTGTCAATGTTTGCAGATGACATGATACTATATATAGAGAATCCTAAAAATGCCACCAGAAAACTACTAGAGCTAATCAATGAATTTGGTAAAGTAGCAGGATACAAAATTAATGCACAGAAATCTCTGATATTCCTATACACTAATGATGAAAAATCTGAAAGAGAAATTAAGAAAGCACTCCTATTTACCATTTCAACAAAAAGAATAAAATACCTAGGAATAAACCTACCTAGGGAGACAAAAGACCTGTATGCAGAAAACTATAAGACATTGATGAAAGAAATTAAAGATGATACCAACAGATGGAGAGATATACCATGTTCTTGGACTGAAAGAATCAACATTGTGAAAATGACTACTACCCAAAATAATCTACAGGTTCAATACAATACCTATCAAATTACCAATGGCATTTTTTATGGAACTAGAATAAAATATCTTAAAATTTGTATGGAGACACAAAAGACCCCGAATAGCCACAGCAGTATTGAAGGGAAAAAGATGGAGCTGGAGGAATCAGACTCCCTAACTTCAGACTATACTACAAAGCTACAGTAATTGTGGTGCTGGCACAAAAACAGAAACATAGATCAATGGAAGAAGATAGAAAGCCCAGAGATAAACACACGCACCTATTGTCAACTAATCTATGAAAAAGGAGACAAGGATATACAATGGGGAAAAGACAGTCTTTTCAATAAGTGATGCTGGGAAACCTGGACAGCTACATGTAAAAGAATTAAATTAGAACACTCCCTAACACCATACACAAAAATAAGCTCAAAATGGATTAAAGACCTAAATGTAAGAACAGACACTATAAAACTCTTAGAGGAAAACATAGGAAGAACACTCTTTGACATAAATCACAGCAAGATCTTTTTTGGTCCACCTCCTAGAGTAATGGAAATAAAAACAAAAGTAAATAAATGGGACATAATGAAACTTCAAATCTTTTGCACAGCAAAGGAAACCATAAACAAGACCAAAAGACAACCCTCAGAATGGGAGAAAATATTTGCAAATGAATCAACAGACAAAGGATTAATCTCCAAAATATATGAACAGCACATGCAGCTCCATATTAAAGAAACAAACAACCCAGTCCAAAAATGGGCAGAATACCTAAATAGACATTTCTCCAAAGAAGACATACAGATGGCCAAGAAGCACATGAAAAGCTGCTCAGCATCACTCATATTAGAGAAGTGCAAATCAAAACTACAATGAAGTATCAACTCACACCTGTTAGAATGGGCATCACCAGGATATCTACAAACAACAAATGCTGGAGAACGTGTGGAGAAAAGAGATCCCTCTTACACTGTTGGTGGGAATGTAAATTGATACAGCCACTATGGATAACAGTATGGAGGTTCCTTTAAAAACTAAAAATAGAGTTACCATATGATCAAGCAATCCCACTACTGAGTGTAAACCCAGAGAAAACCATAATTCAAAAACACATGTGCACCCCAATGTTCATCTCAGCACTATTTACAATAGCCAGGATATGGAAGCAACCTAAATGCCTATCGACAGACAAATGGTTAAAGAAGTTGTGGTACATATATACAATGGAATATTACTCAGGCATAAAAAGGAATGAAATTGAGTCATTTGTTGAGACGTGGATGGACCTAGAGACTGTCATACAGAGTGAAGTAAGTCAGAAAGAGAAAAACAAATATCGTGCATTAACGCATATATGTGGAACCTATAAAAAAGGTACAGATGAACTGGTTTGCAGGGCAGAAGTTGAGATACAGATGTAGAGAACAAACGTATGGATGCCAAGGGGGGAAACCGCCCGGGAGGTGAGGATGTTAGTGTGCTGAATTGAGCGATTGGGATTGACATGTATACACTGATGTGTATAAAATTGATGACTAGGCTGGAGGGGGAAGATGGCGGAAGAGTAAGATGAGGAGATCACCATCCTCCCCTCAGATACACCAGAAATACATCTACACGTGGAACAACTCATACAGAACACCTACTGAACGATGGCAGAAGACCTCAGGCCTCCTAAAAGGCAAGAAACTCCCCATGTACCTCAGTTGGGTGAAAGAAAAAACAGAGACAAAAGAATAGGGACAAGACCTGCACCAGTGGGAGGGAGCTGTGAAAGAGGAAAGGTTTCCACACACTAGGAAGCCCCTTCGGGGGCGGAGACTGTGGATGGCAGAGTGGGGAAGCTTTGGAGCCATGGAAGACAGCACAGCAACAGGGGTGCAGCGGGCAAAGTGGAGAGATTCCCGTGTAGAGGATCGGTGCTGACCAGCACTCACCAGCATGAGATGCATGTCTGCTCACCCACCCTGGCAGGCGAGGTTTGAGCTGAGGCTCAGGCTTCAGTCGGAGCACAGGGAGAGGACTGGGGTTGGTGGCGTGAGCACAGCCTGCAGGGGGTTACTGCACCACGGCTGGCCGGGAAGAAGTCTGGGAAAATGTCTGGACCCGCCAAAGAGGCAAGAGACTTTTTTATCCCTCTTTGTTTCCTGGTGCGTGATGAGAGGGGATTAAGAACACTGCTTAAAGGAGTTCCAGAAAATGGCATGAGCCTCAGCTAATAGTGTGGACCACAGAGATGGGCATGAGATGCTAAGGCTGCTGCTGCTGCCACCAAAAAGCCTGTGTGTGAGCACAGGTCACTATCCACACCTCCCTTCTGGGGAGACTGTGCAGCCCACCACCGCCAGAGTGCCGTGATCCAGGGACAAATTCCCCGGGAGAATGCACGGTGTGCCTTAGGCTGGTGCAATGTCTCGCCGGCCTCTTCCACAACAGGCTCACCCAGCATCCGCACCCCTCCCTCCTGCCGGTCTGAGTGAGCCAGAGCCCCCGAGTCAGCTGATCCTTTAACCCTGTCTTGTCGGAAGGAAGAACAGACACCCTCCACCGAACTGCACACAGAGGAAGGGCCAAATACAAAGCTGAGCCCTGGGAGCTGTGTGAAAAAGGAAGAGAAAGGGAAATCTCTCCCAGCAGCCTCAGAAGCATCAGATTAAAGCTTCACAATCAACTTGATGTACCCTGCATCTGTGGAATATGTGAATAGACAATGAATCATCCCAAATTGAGAAGGTGGACTTTGAGAGGAAGATTTATTATTTTTTCCCCTTTTCTATTTTTGTGAGTGTATATGTGTATGCTTCTGTGTGAGATTTTGTCTGTATAGCTTTGCTTTCACCATTTGTCCTAGGGTTCTAACTGTCCATTTTATTTTTTCTTAGAAAATTATTTTTTATTTTAATAACTTTTATTTTATATTACTTTTTAATTTTATTTTATCCTCTTTCTTTCATGCTTTCTTTCTTTCTACTTTTTCTCACTTTTATTCTGAGCCGTGTGGATGAAAGGCTCTTGGTGCTCCAGCCAGGAGTCAGTGCTATGCCTCTGAGGTGGGAGACCAACTTCAGGACACTGGTCCACAAGAGACCTGCCAGCTCCACTTAATATCAAATGGCAAAAATCTCCCAGAGATCTCCATCTAAACACCAGAAACAAGCTTCACTCAACGACCAGCAAGCTACAGTGCTGGACACCCCATGCCAAACAACTAGCAAGACAGGAACACAACCCCACCCATTAGCAGAGAGGCTGGCTAAAATCATAATAAGTCCACAGACACCCCAAAAAACACTACCAGATGTGGACCTTCCCACCAGAAATACAAGATCCAGCCTCATCCACCAGAACACAGGAACCAGTCCGCTCCACCAGTAAGTTTACACAACCCACTGAACCAACTTTAGCCACTGGGGACAGACACCAAAAACAACTGGAACTACACATCTACAGCCTGCAACAAGGAGACCCCAAACACAGTAAGATAAACAAAATGAGAAGACAGAAAAACACACAGCAGATGAAGGAGCAAGATAAAAACCCACCAGACCTAAGTAATGAAGAGGAAATAGGCCGTCTACCTGAAAAAGAATTCAGAATAATGATAGTAAAGATGATCCAAAATCTTGGAAATAGAATAGAGAAAATGCAAGAAACATTTAACAAGGACATAGAAGAACTAAAGATGAAACAAGCAATGATGAACAACACAATAAATGAAATTAAAAATACACTAGATGGGATCAATGGCAGAATAACTGAGGCAGAAGAATGGATAAGTGGCCTGGAAGATAAAATAGCAGAAATAACTACTCTAGAGCAGAATAAAGAAAAAAGAATGAAAATAACTGAGGACAGTTTCAGAGACTACTGGAACAACATTAAACACACCAACATTTGAATTATAGGGGTTCCAGAAGAAGAGGAGAAAAAGAAAGGGACTGAGAAAATATTTGAAGAGATTATAGTTGAAAACTTCCCTAATATGGGAAAGGAAATAGTTTAAAAAGTCCAGGAAGCACAGAGAGTCCCATACAGGATAAATCTAAGGAGAAACATGCCATGACACATATTAATCAAACTGTCAAAAGTTAAATACAAAGAAAACATATTAAAAGCAACAAGGGAAAAAACAACAACACACAAAGGAATCCCCATAAGGTTGACAGCTGATCTTTCAGCAGAACCTCTGCAAGCCAGAAGGGAGAAGGACATATTTAAAGTGATGAAGGAGAGAAACCTACAGCTAAGGTTACTCTACCCAGCAAGGATCTCATTCAGATTTGATGGAGAAATGGAAACCTTTACAGACAAGCAAAAGGTGAGAGAGTTCAGCACCATCAACCCAACTTTACAACAAATGCTAAAGGAACTTCTCTAGCCAAGAAACACAAGAGAAGGAAAAGACCTACAATAACAAAACCAAAACACTTAAGAAAATGGGAATAGGAACATACATATCGATAATTACCTTAAATGTAAGTGCATTAAATGCTCTCACCAAAAGACACAGACTGGCTGAATGGATACAAAAATAAGACCCATATATATGCCAACTACAAGAAACCTACTTCAGACCTAGAGACACATACAAACTGAAAGTAAGGGGATGGAAAGAGATATTCCATGCAAATGGAAACCAAAAGCAAGCTCGAGTAGCAATTCTCATATCAGACAAAATAGACTTTAAAATAAAGACTATTAGAAGAGACAAAGAAGGACATTGCATAATGATTAAGGAATTGATCCAAGAAGAAGATAAAACAATTGTAAATATTTATGCACCCAACATAGGAGCATCACAATACATAAGGCAAATACTAACAGCCATAAAAGGGGAAATCGACAGGAACACATTCATAGTAGGGGACTTTAACACCCCACTTTCACTAATGGACAGACCATCCAAAATGAAAATAAATAAGGAAACACAAGCTTTAAATGATACATTAAACACGATGGACTTAATTGATATTTATAAGACATTCCACCCAAAAACAACAGAATACACATTTTTCTTAAGTGTTAATGGAACATTCTCCAGGATAGATCATATCTTGGGTCACAAATCAAGCTTTGGTAAAATTTAAGAAATTGAAATTGTATCAAGTATCTTTTCCTACCACAATGCCATGAGGACTAGATATCAATTACAGGAAAAGATCTGTAAAAATACAAACACATGGAGGCTAAACAATACACTACTTAATAACAAGTGATCACTGAAAAAATCAAAGAAGAAATCAAGAAATTACATAGAAACAAATGACAATGGAGACACGACCACCCAAATCCTATGGGATGCAGAAAAACTAGTTCTAATTGGGAAGTTTATAGCAATACAATCCTACCTTAAGAAACAGGAAACATCTTGAATAAAGAACCTAAACTTGCACCTAAAGCAATTAAAGAAAGAAGAACAAAAAACCCCAAAGTTAGCAGAAAGAAAGAAATCATAAAGATCAGATCAGAAATAAAGGAAACATTAGCAAATATCAATAAAACTAAAAGCTGGTTCTTTGAAAAGATAACCAAAATTGATAAACCATGAGCCAGACTCATCAACAAAATAAGGGAGAAGACTCAAATCAATAAAATTAGAAATGAAAAAGGAGAAGTAACAACTGACACCACTGAAACACAAAAGATCATGAGAGATTACTACAAGCAATTTTATGCCAAAAAATTGGACGAGCTGGAAGAAACGGACAAATTCTTAGAAATGCACAACCTGCCAAGACTGAATCAGGAAGAAATACAAAATATGAAGAGACCAATCACAAGCACTGAAATTGAAATTGTGATTAAAAATCTTCCAACAAACAAAAGCCCAGGCCCAGAGGGCTTCACAGGCGAATTCTATTAAACATTTAGAGAAGAGCTAACGCCTGTCCTTCTCAAACTCTTCCAAAATATAGTAGAGGGAGGAACACTCCCAAACTCATTCTACGAAGCCACCATCACCCTGATACCAAAACCAGAAAAAGATGTCACAAAGAAAGAAAACTACAGGCCAATATCACTGATGAACATAGATACAAAAATCGTCAAATAAATACTAGCAAACAGAATCCAACAGCACATTGAAAGGATTAAACAACATGATCAAGTGGGGTTTATTCCTGGAATGCAAGGATTTTTCAATATACGCAAATCAATCAACGTTACACCATATTAAAAAATTGAAGGAGAAATACCATATGATCATCTCAATAGATACAGAGAAAGCTTTCGACAAAATTCAACACCCATTTACAATAAAAACCCTGCAGAAAGTAGGCATCGAGGGAACTCTCCTCAACATAATAAAGGCCATATATGACAAACCCACAGCCAACATGTGCTCAATGGTGAAAAACTGAAAGCATTTCCACTAAGCTCAGGAACAAGACAAGGTTGCCCACTCTCACCACTCTTATTCAACATAGTTTTGGAAGTTTTAGCCACAGCAATCATAGAAGAAAAGGAAATAAAAGGAATCCAAAACAGAAAAGAAGAAGTAAAGCTGTTACTGTTTGCAGATGGCATGATATTATACATAGAGAATCCTAAAGATGCTACCAGAAAACTACTAGAGATAATCAATGAATTTGGTAAAATAGCAGGATACAACATTAATGCACAGAAATCTCTGGCATTCCTATACACTAATGATGAAAAATCTGAAAGTGAAATCAAGAAAGCACTCCCATTTATCATTGCAACAAAAAGAATAAAATATCTAGGAATAAGCCTACCTAAGGAGGCAAAAGGCCGGTATGCAGAAAATTATAAGACACTGTTGAGAGATATTAAAGATGATACAAATAGATGGAGAGATATACCATGTTCTTGGATTGGAACAATCAACATTGTGGAAATGACTCTACTACCCAAAGCAATCTACAGATTCAATGCAATCCCTATCAAAATACCATTGGCATTTTTCACAGAAGTAGAACAAAAAATGTCACAATTTGTATGGAAACACAAAAGACCCCGAATAGCCAAAGTAATCTTGAGAACGAAAAACGGAGCTGGAGGAATCATGCCCCCTGACTTCACACTATACTACAAAGCTACAGTAATCAAGACAGTATGGTACTGGCACAAAAACAGAAAGATAGATCAATGGAACAGGATAGAAAGCCCAGAGATAAACCCACGCACATACTGTCACTTTATCTTTGATAAAGGAGGCAGGAATATACAGTGGAGAAAGGACAGCCTCTTCAATAAGTGGTGCTGGGAAAAATGGACAGTTACATATAAGAGAATGAGATTAGAACACTTCATAACACCATACACAAAAATAAGTTCAAAATGGATTACAGACCTAAATGTAAGGCCAGAAACTGTCAAACTCTTAGAGGAAAACATAGGCAGAACACTCTATGACATAAATCGCAGCAAGATCCTTTCTGACCCACCTCCTAGAGAAATGGAAATAAAAACAAAAATAAACAAATGGGACCTTATGAAACTTCAAACCTTTTGCACAGCAAAGGAAAACACAAACAAGACCAAAAGACAACCCTCTGAATGAGAGAAAATATTTGCAAATCAAGAAACTGACAAAGGATTAATCTCCAAAATTTACAAGCAGCTCATACAGCTCAATAACAAAAACACAAACAACCCAATCCAAAAATGGGCAGAAGTCCTAAATAGACATTTCTCCAAAGAAGATATACAGATTGCCAACAAACACATGAAAGAATGCTCAACATCATTAATCATTAGAGAAATGCAAATCAAAATTACAATGAGATATCATCTCACACCGGTCTTAATGGCCGTCATCAAAAAATCTAGAAACACTAAATGCTGGAGAGGGTGTGGCGAAAAGGGAACACTCTTGCACTGCTTGTGGGAATGTGAATTGGTACAACCACTATGGAGAACAGTATGGAGGTTCCTTTAAAAACTGCAAATAGAACTACCTTATGACCCAGCAATCCTTCTACTGGGCATATACCCTGAGAAAACCATAATTCAAAAAGAGTCATGTACCAAAATGTTCATTGCAGCTCTATTTACAATAGCCCGGAGATGGAAACAACCTAAGTGTCCTCATTGGATGATTGGATAAAGAAGATGTGGCACATATATATAATGGAATATTACTCAGCCATAAAAAGAAACGAAATCATGTTATTTGTAGTGAGGTGGATGTACCTAGAGTCTGTTATACAGAGTGAGGTAAGTCAGATAGATAAAGACAAATACCATATGCTAACACATATATATGGAATCTAAGAAAAAAAAATGTCATGAAGAACCTAGGGGTAAGATGGGAATAAAGACACAGACTTCTAGAGAATGGACTTGAGGATATGGGGAGGGGGTGGGTAAGCTGTGACAAAGTGAGAGAGTGGCATGGACATATATATACTACCAAATGTAAAATAGATAGCTAATGGGAAACAGCCGCATAGCACAGGGAAATCAGCTCGGTGCTTTGAGACCACCTGGATGGGTGGGATAGGGAGCGTGGGAGGGAGGGAGACACAATAGGGAGGAGATATGGGAGCATATGTATATGTATAACTGATTTACTTTGTTATAAAGCAGAAACTAACACACCATTGTAAAGCAATTATACTCCCATAAATATGTAAAAAGAAAAAAAATGACTAATAAGATCCTGCTGTATAAAAAAATAAATTAAATAAAATTAAAATAATAATACAAATTTTAAACAAGATAATAAAGTGAGATAAAATACAAGTCAACACACAGGAATGTGCTGATTTTAGTATTAAAATTAAATAAGTATAAAATAAAGAACAGACATCCCCTGGTATCTGGTATGCAGCTATTGATCTGGAAAAAGCTTTTTAAAAATCCATACCTATTAAAAGACCACCAGGAGGGGGGACCTTGAAGATGGCGGAAGAGTAAGACACGGAGATCGCCTTCCTCCCCACAGGTACCACAGAAATACATCTACACGTGGAACAACTCCTACAGAACACCTACTGAAGGCTGGAAGAAGACCTCAGACCTCCCAAAAGGCAAGAAACTCCCCACGTACCTGGGTAGGGCAAAAGAAAAAAAGAAAAAAACAGAGACAAAAGAATAAGGACGGCACCTGCACCAGTGGGAGGGAGCTGTGAAGGAGGAAAAGTTTCCACACACTAGGAAGCCCCTTCGCGGGTGGAGACTGCGGGAGGCGGAGCGGGGAGCTTCGGAGCCGCGGAGGAGTGCACAGCAACAGGGGTGCAGAGGGCGAAGCGGGGAGATTCCTGCACAGACGATCGGTGCCGACCAGCACTCACCAACCCGAGAGGCTTGTCTGCTCACCCGCCGGGGCGGGCGGGGCTGCGAGCTGAGGCTCGGGTTTCGGTTTTGGACGGAGCACAGGGAGAGGACTGGGGTTGGCGGCTTGAACATAGCCTGAAGGGGTTAGTGCACCACGACTAGCTGGGAGGGAGTTCGGGGAAAAGCCTGCACCTGCCGAAGAGGCAAGAGACTTTTTCTTCCCTCTTTGTTTCCTGGTGCGTGAGGAGAGGGGTTTAAGAGCGCTGCTTAAAGGAACCCCAGAGACTGGCGCGAGCTGCGGCTAAAAGCGCGGACCCCAGAGACGGGCGGGAGACGCTAAGGCTGTTGCTGCCGCCACCAAGGGGCCTGTGTGCGAGCACAGGTCACTCTCCACACCCCTCTTCCGCGGAGCCTGTGCAGCCCGCCACTGCCAGGTTCCCAGGATCCAGGGACAACTTCCCCGGGAGTACACACGGCGGGTCTCAGGCTGGTGCAATGTCACGCCGGCCTCTGCCGCAACGTCATGCTGCCTCTGCCACCGCAGGCCCGCCCCGCACGCAGTGCCCCTCCTTCCCCCCCCCACCCCTGGCCTGAGTGAGCCGGAGCCCCCGAATCAGCGGCTCCTTTAACCCCGTCCTGTCTGAGCAAAAAACAGATGCCGTCCAGCGACCTACACGCAGAAGCAGGGCCAAATCCAAAGCTGAGCTCCTGTGAGCTGGGAGAACAAAGAAGAGAAAGGGAAATCTCTCCCAGCAGCCTCAGAAGCAGCAGATTAAAGCTCCACAATCAATTTGATATACCCTGCATCTGTGGAATACCTGAATAGACAAGGAATGATCCCAAATTGAAGAGTTGGAATTTAGGAGCGAGATCTATGATTTTTTTTCCCTTTTCCTCTTTTTGTGAATGTGTACGTGTATGCTTCTGTGTGAGATCTTGTCTGTATACTCTTGCTTCCACCATTTGTCCTAGGGCTCTATCTGTCCATGGTTCTTTTTAAAAAATTTTTTTTCTTAATAATTAATTTTAATTGTAATAACTTTATTATACTTTACCTTTGTTCTTTCTTTCTTTCTTTCCTTCCTTCCTTCCCCCCTTTAGACAACAAATCACCCCAAATTGAGGAGGTGGTCTCTGAGAGCAAGATTTATGATTTTGTCCCCCTTTACCTCTTTTTGTGAAGGTGTATGTGTATGCTTCTGTGTAAGATTTTCTCTGTATAGCTTTGCTTCCAACATTTCTCCTAAAGTTCTATCCATCCCCCCATTTTTTTCTAAATATTTTTTAATTCAATAACTATATTATACTTTATTTTATTTTCACTGTATCTTCTTTCTTTCTGTCTTTTTTCTTTCTTTCCCTCCTTCCTTCCTTCCATCCTCCCTCCCTCCCTCCCTCCTTTCTTTCATTCTTTGCTTCTTTCTTCCTTCCTTCCTTTCCTCCTTTCCTTCTTTCTTTCCTCATATTTCTACTAATTCTCTCTACTTTTTCTCCCTTTTATTCTGAGCCGTGTGGATGAAAGGCTCTTGGTGCTCCAGCCCAGGAGTCAGGGCTCTGTGTCTGAGGTAGGAGAGCCAACTTCAGGACACTGGTCAACAAGAGACCTCCCAGCTCCACATAATATTAAATGGCGGAAATCTCCCAGAGACCTCCATCTTAGCACCAGCACCCAGCTTCACTCAACGACCAGCAAGCCACAGTGCTGGACAACCTATGCCAAACAACTAGCAAAACAGGAACACAACCCCACCCATTAGCAGAGAGGCTGCCTAAATTCAGAATAAGGCCACAGACAACCCAAAACACACCACCAGACGTGAACCTGCCCACTAGAGAGACAAGAACCAGCCTCATCCACCACAACACAGGCACTAGTCTCCTCCACCAGGAAGCCTACACAACCCACTGAAACAACCTTAGCCACTGGAGACGGACATCAAAAACAACGGGAACTACGAACATGCAGCCTGCAAAACGGAGACCCCAAACACAGTAAGATAAGCAAAATGAGAAGACAGAAAAACACAGCAGATGAAGGAGCAAGATAAAAATGCACCAGACCTAACAAATGAAGAGGAAATAGGCAGTCTACCTGAAAAAGAATTCAGAATAATGATAGTAAGGATGATCCGAAATCTTGGAAGTAGAATGGACAAAATGCAAGAAACAGTTAACAAGGACCTAGAAGAAATAAAGATGAAACAGGCAACGATGAGCAACGCAATAAAAAGTACTCTATATGGGATCAATAGCAGAATAACTGAGGCAGAAGAACAGATAAGTGACCTGGAAGATAAAGTAGTGGAAATAACTACTGCAGAGCAGAATAAAGAAAAAAGAATGAAAAGAACTGAGGACAGTCTCAGAGACCTCTGGGACAACATTAAATGCACCAACATTCGAATTATAGGGGTTCCAGAAGAAGAAGAGAAAAAGAAAGGGACTGAGAAAATATTTGAAGAGATTATGGTTGAAAACTTCCGTAATATGGGAAAGGAAAGAGTTAATCAAGTCCAGGAAGCACAGAGAGTCCCATACAGGATAAATACAAGGAGAAATATGCCAAGACACATATTAATCAAACTGTCAAAAATTAAATACAAAGAAAACATATTAATAGCAGCAAGGGAAAAACAACAAATAACACACAAGGGAATCCCCATAAGGTTAACAGCTGATCTCTCAGCAGAAACCCTACAAGCCAGAAGGGAGTGGCAGGACATACTGAAAGTGATGAAGGAGAAAAGCCTGCAACCAAGACTACTCTACCCAGCAAGGATCTCCTTCAGATTTGATGGAGAAATTAAAACCTTTACAGACAAGCAAAAGCTGAGAGAGTTCAGCACCACCAAACCAGCTTTACAACAAATGCTAAAGGAACTTCTCTAGACAAGAAACGCAAGAGAAGGAAAAGACCTATAATAACGAACCCAAAACAATTTAGAAAATGGGAATAGGAACATACATATCGATAATTACCTTAAATGAAAATGGACTAAATGCTCCCACCAAAAGACACAGATTGGCTGAATGGATACAAAAACAAGACCCTCATATATGCTGTCTACAAGAGACCCACTTCAGACCTAGAGACACATACAGACTGAAAGTAAGCGGATGGAAAAAGATATTCCATGCAAATGGAAACCAAAAGAAAGCTGGAGTAGCAATTCTCATATCAGACAAAATAGACTTTAAAATAAGGACTATTAAAGAGACAAAGAAGGACACTATATAATGATCAAGGGATCGATCCAAGAAGAAGATATAACAATTGTAAATATTTATGCACCCAACATAGGAGCACCTCAGTATATAAGGCAAATACTAACAGCCATAAAAGGGGAGATCGACAGTAACACATTCATAGTAGGGGACTTTAACACCCCACTTTCACCCATGGACAGATCATCCAAAATGAAAATAAATAAGGAAACACAAGCTTTAAATGATACATTAAACAAGAAGGACTTAATTGATAGTTATAGGACACTCCATCCAAAAACAACAGAATACACATTTTTCTCAAGTGCTCATGGAACATTCTCCAGGATAGATCATATCTTCGGTCACAAATCAAGCCTTGGTAAATTTAAGAAAACTGAAATTGTATCAAGTATCTTTTCTGACCACAACGCCATGAGACTAGATATCAATTACAGGAAACGATCTGTAAAAAATACAAACACATGGAGGCTAAACAACACACTACTTAATAATGAAGTGATCACTGAAGAAGTCAAAGAGGAAATAAAAAAATACATAGAAACAATTTACAATGGAGACACAACCACCCAAAACCTATGGGATGGAGCAAAAACAGTTCTAAGGGGGAAGTTTATAGCAATACAAGCCCACCTTAAGAAGCAGGAAACATCTCGAATAAACAACCTAACCTTGCACCTCAAGCAATTAGAGAAAGAAGAACAAAAAAAAAAAACCTCAAAGCTAGCAGAAGGAAAGAAATCATAAAAATCAGATCAGAAATAAATGAAAAAGAAATGAAGGAAACGATGGCAAGGGTCAATAAAACTAAAAGCTGGTTCTTTGAGAAGATAAACAAAATAGATAAACCACTAGCCAGACTCATCAAGAAAAAAAGGGAGAAGACTCAAATCAATAGAATTAGAAATGAAAAAGGAGAAGTAACAACTGACACTGCAGAAATAAAAAAAATCATGAGAGATTACTACAAGCAACTCTATGCCAATAAAATGGACAATCTGGAAGAAATGGACAAATTCTTAGAAATGCACAACCTGCCAAGACTGAATCAGGAAGAAATAGAAAATATGAACAGACCAATCACAAGCACTGAAATTGAAACTGTGATTAAAAATCTTCCAACCAACAAAAGCCCAGGACCAGATTCCTTCACAGGTGAATTCTATCAAACGTTTAGAGAAGAACTAACATCTATCCTTCTTGAACTCTTCCAAAATATAGCAGAGGGAGGAACACTCCCAAATTCCTTCTATGAGGCCACCATCACCTTGATACCAAAACCAGACAAGGATGTCACAAAGAAAGAAAACTACAGGCCAATATCACTGATGAACATTGATGCAAAAATCCTCAACAAAATACTAGCAAACAGAATCCAACAGCACATTAAAAGGATCATACACCATGATCAAGTGGGGTTTATTCCAGGAATGCAAGGATTCTTCAATATACGCAAATCTATCAATGTGATAAACCATATTAACAAATTGAAGGAGAAAAACCATATGATCATTTCAATAGATACAGAGAAGGCTTTCGACAAAATTCAACACCCATTTATGTTAAAAACCCTCCAGAAAGTAGGCATAGAGGGAACTTTCCTCAACATAATAAAGGCCATATATGACAAGCCGACAGCAAACATCATCCTCAATGGTGGAAAACTGAAAGCATTTCCATTAAGATCAGGAACAAGACAAGGTTGCCCACTCTCACCACTCTTATTCAACATAGTTTTGGAAGTTTTAGCCACAGCAATCAGAGAAGAAAAGGAAATAAAAGGAATCCAAATCGGAAAAGAAGAAGTAAAGCTGTCACTGTTTGCAGATGACATGATACTATACATAGAGAATCCTAAAGATGCTACCAGAAAACTACTAGAGCTAATCAATGAATTTGGTAAAGTAGCAGGATACAAAGTTAATGCACAGAAATCTCTGGCATTCCTATATACTAATGATGAAAAATCTGAAAGTGAAATCAAGGAAACACTCCCATTTGCCATTGCAACAAAAAGAATAAAATATCTAGGAACAAACCTACCTAAGGAGACGAAAGACCTGTATGCAGAAAATTATAAGACACTGATGAAAGAAATTAAAGATGATACAAATAGATGGAGAGATATACCATGTTCTTGGATGGGAAGAATCAACATTGTGAAAATGATTCTACTACACAAAGCAATCTACAGATTCAATGCAATCCCTATCAAACTACCACTGGCATTTTTCACAGAACTAGAACAAAAAATTTCGCAATTTGTATGGAAACACAAAAGAGCCCGAATAGCCAAAGCAATCTTGAGAACGAAAAAAGGAGCTGGAGGAATCAGGCTCCCTGACTTCAGACTATACTACAAAGCTACAGTAATCAAGACAGTATGGTACTGGCACAAAAACAGAAAGATAGATAGATGGAACAGGATAGAAAACCCAGAGATAAACCCACGCACATATGGACACCTTATCTTTGATAAAGGTGGCAGGAATGTACAGTGGAGAAAGGACAGCCTCTTCAATAAATGGTCCTGGGAAAACTGGACAGGTACATGTAAAATAATGATATTAGATCACTCCCTAACACCATACACAAAAATAAGCTCAAAATGGATTAAAGACCTAAATGTAAGGCCAGAAACTATCAAACTCTTAGAGGAAAACATAGGAAGAACACTCTATGACATAAATCTCAGCAAGATCCTTTCTGACCCACCTCCTAGAGTAATGGAAATAAAAACAAAAATAAACAAATGGGACCTAATGAAACTTCAAAGCTGTTGCACAGCAAAGGAAACCATAATCAAGACCAAAATACAACCCTCAGAATGGGAGAAAATATTTGCAACTGAAGCAACTGACAAAGGATTAATCTCCAAAATTTACAAGCAGCTCATGCAGCTCAATAACAAAAAAAACAAACAACCCAATCCAAAAATGGGCAGAAGACCTAAATAGACATTTCTCCAAAGAAGATATACAGAATGCCAACAAACACATGAAAGAATGCTCAACATCATTAATCATTAGAGAAATGCAAATCAAAACTACAATGAGATATCATCTCACACCAGTCAGAATAGGCATCATCAAAAAATCTAGAAACAATAAATGCTGGAGAGGGTGTGGAGAAAAGGGAACACTCTTGCACTGCTGGTGGGAATGTAAATTGGTTCAGCCACTATGGAGAACAGTATGGAGGTTCCTTAAAAAAACTACAAATAGAATTACCATATGACCCAGCAATCCCACTACTGGGCATATACCCTGAGAAAACCAAAATTCAAAAAGAGTCATGTACCAAAATGTTCATTGCAGCTCTATTTACAATAGCCCGGAGATGGAAACAACCTAAGCGCCCATCATCGGATGAATGGATAAAGAAGATTTGGCACATATATACAATGGAATATTACTCAGCCTTAAAAAGAAATGAAATTGAGCTATTTGTAATGAGATGGATAGACCTAGAGTCTGTCATACAGAGTGAAGTCAGTCAGAAAGAAAAAGACAAATACCGTATGCTAACACATATATATGGAATTTATGGAAAAAAATAATGTCATGAAGAACCTAGGGGTAAGACAGGAATAAAGACGCAGACCTACTGGAGAACGGACTTGAGGATATGGGGAGGGGGAAGGGTGAGCTTTGTCAGGGCGAGAGAGAGTCATGGACATATATACACTAACAAACGTAGTAAGGTAGATAGCTAGGGGGAAGCAGCCGCAAGGCACAGGGATATTAGCTCGGTGCTTTGTGACAGCCTGGAGGGGTGGGATAGGGAGAGTGGGAGGGAGGGAGACGTAAGACGGAAGACATATGGGAACATATGTATATGTATATCTGATTCACTTTGTTATAAAGCAGAAACTAACACACCATTGTAAAGCAATTATACCCCAATAAAGATGTTTAAAAAAAATTAAAAAAAAAATAATAAAAGACCAATAAATAAATAAATAAAAATAAAGAACAAATTGTAGGTCACTGCTTGATTTTGTTCTGGTCTGGTTTTTTCTCAGACAAGCTGAGGAATTTTATCGAGGCATGGATTTAAGATAGAGAGTAGCCTAACACTCTCAAGGATGTATATGTTTTCCAAATCTCTTCTACTTTCTCCTCATTGACATCAGAATTATTAACAGCATAAGGAAATTTGAAAATTTCTACAGCCAAATCCCCAGTCACCAAGGGGGCCAGAAGCCTTCCAGAGCTCCCAAATGTAGAGTTTTTTTTCCCCTACTTTGTGGAACAAGCTGGAAGATGATCCAGGTTCCTACATGGGTCTGTGTTCCCAGCCTGAGAGGGGAGCACCAAGGAGGCCTGGGTGTTGAAACTGCACATTTGGGTTAGAACAAAAGGATCAGCACACATTGCCAGGAATTCAAATGAAAGGATATAAAGTCTCCAAGCCAAAGAGAGTACCTCTCTGGTTCTAAGATTCTTACAAAGTGAACTTACCCCAAATCTCATTTTCAACCCTAGCATTCTGAGTTCTCACAGGATGCTAAGTCTGAGAAATTGGTGTTTGATGATCTACCAGAAAGTCTGGGGTTGAAAGCTATGGCTTTTTGGTTGCAATGTCTTTGAATTATATGAATGGACTTTGAAAGTCCCATTTCCTTGCCTTCCTGTTAGGGACAGGTAGGCATCAACTGCTCCATCCCCACCCCAAAAAAAGACTTTATATTTTCCTCTTCTAAGACATATTGATATTTACATGTTTAATAACTTCCATATACATTTTAATATTTTCTTTCCTCTTTTCTACTTATTAGAGAAGAATAATACCCATGTTTTCCTTGTCATTTGGGAAAGTGTAGGGACATGGGAATTCTCAATATACATTGGATTCTTTTCTTTGTTTGCTTGTTTTTCAGCGAATGTATATGGAGGAATGGTAAACAGCACAAAACCTAGTATAATACTGGACTCATACTAGACAATTGAACCTGAACCCTTTGTGCTTGGCAGGCGGTTGCTCAGCTTGTTTTGATGGTTTCTTGCTCATTCTGAGGTTGGCTGCCACCCTCTACATCTCCCATCCCTGTACAGCTCACTCTGCATAACCTCCTTCCTTATAGGTACAGACACACAAACACGTTTGCCTCTCTCAATCCTAACCGTTCCTAAAGGCTCCCTTCAGCCTCCACTCCATAATCGAAGAAACACTGTTCTCAAGTATTCTGTCTTCCTGAAAACCTCCCTAGAACTAATTAATTGGCCTGCTATATTATATCTTGAGCTACAATTTGACTCTGTCTCCATGTAGATCCTCATTAATATTATGAGAACCTCAGGAATATACACCACAGTTTATTCATCTTTGTACCCCCAGTCCCTAGCATAACCCTGTGTGTATAGTAGGTTTGTGATGAAATTTTAATGAAAGAAGGAAGGAAAGAATCAATCCATCAGTCAGATAATCTGATCTTTAACTAAGAGGCAGAGGGTTACTCTTTCAAAGATAAAATAATAATTGTTTTTTAAAGAGTCTTTTGTGGAGAGAATATACAATCTCCTTGTGATTAGGGAAGTATTTCTCCCACTTGATTACCTATTTTGAGTGAAATTTACATCATTTATTGAGGTCTTCTGCTCAGATGAGATCAAATTCAATTGGCACTATGATTTACATGCCTATTAGCCTCTTCCTCAGTGCTGGATATTATGTATACAAAGAAAAATGCCAAAGTCTTTACCCTCAATGAACTCAGGTTGTAATGTGGAGGATAGGAAATAAATTATTGCAGTACTACAAAGATGCTTCTAAAAAGGCATGTGAAACAAGCTGTTGGGAACAGAGAAAGGAACACTTCCCAGGCTATACCTTGGACTGGTCAATGGAGGGACTCAGGGAGAAGGGGTTAATCATTTAGTTTATATTCTTTCCTTACACATACATGGCACCTAGAAAAAAAAAATCGATTGTTATCAAATAAATAAATGTATTGTTTAATAAAAAGAACTAAAATTCTATAGCATTGACTGGTGGTTATCTAATTTTTATTTTTCAGATATGTCACCTAATGTGTAAAACAGGGAAAGTGAGAATACATTATGAAGGATTAGACTAGGAAGAAGGGACTCTTTCCCCCTCCTTTCCTCTTTTATTCCTTGACTCTGGAAAGGGATCTACAAGCACAATTTAAAGCCCATTGATCAAACAAAGATGCAGAGTGGATATTTTAAAATTATATTAAATCATGAAGACTAAGTAGTTGAAGTTACAGCATGACCATGTAATAATTAAATACATAATTTTGCAAATAAAATCCCCCCTCAGTTGTTATGAAACAAAAAATAATTAAAAACTAATAAAATATGTTAAGGAAATTTATTTGATCATTAGGAAACAGAGGGATAAATCTCATAATCCCAAGAAGTGATATGGGGTAAATAGTGAATTTCATCAGAAAGGAAGAACTTTTTCTCTACCCTTCCAGTTCTTCTGGCTGGCCTAAGAATTAAATTGACACAGGACAGATTAACAGGTAAAAATCAAACCAAAGTTTAATAACATATATATGGTCAGGCCACCCAAGATGGCTGTTCTCTTGCTCTCTGTACATCTCCTGCTGGACCAATCCCTGCTTCACCTACATGCTACTTACATGACTGACTTTCCCTCTGAATCATATAGCCTAATCAGTAAATGCCTATATATTTGCCCCAACCCCAGCTAGTGATTGTTCTAATATTTAGATTAGAATGTCTCCAGGATGATAGTTTATCAAAGGGACGGTGAGGGGCACATTCCACTGCTGATTTCCCTAGTAACCAATGAACCAACCTGACTCAATTCCTTCTATAACTGGTAACCCCCTTCTCTCCCCGGGACGGAAGACTTCTGTACTGTCCTGCTTGCCATCTGCCGTCCACAGGGTGGAGAGTCTCTCTAGGACTCTTTTGCTTCAGACATGTAAGATTCCCCCATCCATTAAACCACTGATATCTCTGTCACTGACTCTAGGCTCTTTCTTCAGTCTTGAGGGGACTTGTAGGCCTGTAGGGTGCAGCCCAAAACATGTATCCATGGGAGAGACCCAGGAAAACAGAGTAACTCACCAAAATAGCTGAAGCCCTCACCTTAAAAACCATCTTCAGCTAAAAACAAAAGAGACGTTGGGGTAGTGGTTTGGGACCTCAAAGGGAAGGAAGGCAATTCACATGGAGATGAAAAAGCAGATCTTTGGTAAATAAATATTTTCTGAGTCATGTAAAAATAGTGAGACACAGAGTGGACTTGATCTCTAAGCCCTGAAGAGTTTCCCCCACCACTCCTAACCCATTTTCTTTGTAGATATCTCTGGGTGAGAGTGGTATTCCAGGAACAAAACTCCTATGTAAATTATTTTAGGCACTTAGGGAGAAGGTCAAAATTTCTTCCTGGGCCTTTTGGGCCTTGATTGTTTTCAGCTTGAAATAATCTACACGCCAAAGAGACATTTTAGGGTGGCAAGTTTTGTTTCCCTACAGTATCCCATAAATGTGAATAGTTTAAGATATCTGCAGATGCCAAAAATAAAATGGATCAACAAAGAACATCTTTATAAGAACACAACTCCAAACATTGAGGTTGATGCCAAGAACAAAAATCATTTCCCAAAACAGAGGCATGACATTGAACAGAGTCATAGCCTAAGACTAAATGAACCATGTGGCTGACTTGGGAACATTTTCTCTGTTTCTTATTGTTCACAAATAGATAAATTAATATTATCATGAGTAGAAACATTGCACAGTTTTTTTACCCCCAACCAGTATTTCCTCTTTTTCTACATGCTACTAATTTTAAGTGAAGTTACCTTTTCCTGTTGAGGTTCCTGTGAAAAGAATCAGAGTTCAAGCATATATCTAATTCACACCTTTGTTTCAGTTCCTACCCCCTCAAACCCTTCTTAGATCACCACAATTTCAAAGTTTCAGACGAAGAGTCCAAATTGGATTGAGTTTTATACACAGTCCATAATGCTCAAAAAGAGTGAGAGTTGGCCCTGTCCTTTCTTCAAACTGTGAAACTAGTCACATTCATCTGAAGGAGGTGTGTGTGTGTGTAAGATTATGTTCCATTAGGCTGCAACTAATGACTCAGGAAAAAAGGCAACAAGATATCAGCCTGAAACTGCAAATTACTAGGAGCGACAGCCTATTTTGTATTCTACTGTTTACACATTTTTTGAGGGGTTGGGGAGGGGAAACAACAACCACCTACATGGAATCTTGAAAAAAGAAACGGTGAGTGAGTGTTGTTCTCTGTATTACAGAGCTTCCAAAGGCTCTGGAAGAGAAAGGACTTGGATTTTTTTTCTGTTTTGTTTGTTTTTTGTGTTATTCCCTTTGGGCCATCTGCAAGTGAACCAGTCTAAACTGGTTTAATCACTCAATAGGAATTTGCAATTCTATGCTAAGTGCAATGAGAGATAGTAAGAGACTGTAAAATACAGAGAGGTATTCTGTGAAATTGGGGCATATAAGAGGCAGGTTTCAACGGATCCTTTGATAAAGCTCTCAGATGCCTCCTAAGGGGCTGAATTTCAGACATGTCCCTACTTCCAAATACTCTTTCAACATTAACTGCCAAAGAGGAAAGCTTACACTCCTGGTCAGTTATTATACTCTGGGTCTTTAAACTTATAAAGCTAAGTAATAAAGGTCCACATAAAGTGATAAATATCCACAAAAGTCATCTGTAATATGCAAAAAACACCCTTTTTTAGTAACTAAGAAAGTTGCTCACACTTAGGTCAAGTATCTGGTTTCTTTGCCTTGTGTAAAATAACATCCAGTCACTACAGTAACCCTAGTTGAAGTAAGTTATCTTGTGTTGATCAGAAACTTTGTCAAGTATCTACCTATGATCAGTAAAAATGCCAAAAACACATTGTTAAATAAAATTATTTAAAACAGGGGGGCCTCAGGGAAAAAAATATAGTGTGTGTGTTTATCTTTCTGTGTGCATGTTTGCATGTGTGTATACCAGCACCATAACCCTAAGTGATTTGTCCTCCATATGAAACTCTTCATATTTCCCAGGACTCTCTAACTCAGATTTGAATTTAAATTATCTACCCTGTCCCAAGTTTGTATTTGTAGTGCTTATCCCTAGATTTAGTATGACTGTTTAATAAAGGTCACTCAGACTCATTTCATAAGAATTTATATAAGTGGATAAAAACATCCATCTGTGAAAATCTATTGAGGAAATAGTTTATTATAAGTGATAATAGTCTATTATATGGCAAATATTAAGATGTTTTTATCTTTTTATCTGGGAGATCATGGGTATCTCACAAATATGAATATTACATTAATAGTAACCAACTTTTTTTTTTTTTTAAGACTACAAGATGAGCTCTTCTCTACATCCAAGCATCCCTTTTCAATGCATGACATCCCAGGATGTATGGAGCAGAATTCTTGATGGTGTGTAAAACCACAGAGATTTTTCTTAAAGTGTCAATATGTACCATCGTTTGACGGAGAATAATTCTATATCAACATAAACAGATTGCTATGAGAGGAAATAAAAATGCACAAAATGTTTGAAATTTCAACACAAGACTTCAAAGAAACTAAATGCTTGTATCTAGCTGCTTAAGTCCAAATCCTTAAATTCCTGAGTGCGTGTTGCATCTCTAATGTTAACAAAATAATCAATAACATTGATTGAATACAATGTATCAGTCACGTGCTTAATGCCTTCACCCATTCATTATTTTACTTAATTCTCACAACAGTCCTAGAAGGAAGGTAAAATTACTCCCATTTTTGAGGTATGGAAAATCATAAAAATGTTAAGTAAGTTTCCTAAATTCAGTAGTTATTTATAGTATTAGGATTCAAAACCAGGTTTGTTTGAATCTGAGGTCTTTTTTCTTGGTAAAATAAATTAAAGAAACTGAGAATTACTCTTAACTCATTGCAAAAATAATTAGATGGTTATATGCCATCCAACTCTTGAATTAGATCTACCATAAACTAATTTTAACATCTTGACCTACTTGTGCCTTGATAGATAACTAGTTGAGGATGTTAGAAGGATAAGTTCTTTATTACCAAGTAACAAACAAGAATTCTGGTTGTTAAAATATTTCCTTATAAGTTTGATGAACGTCAATCAATATACCAGGGTACACTTAACTATAAACTAAACAAAATGATTAGTTTAATCATGTAAGCCTAGCAACTAAGGACAGGACCTGTATTTATGTTTACACCAGGAGAAATGCCAGAAAGATAACTTTAGGTTTGACTTAACTAAGCTGTTTGCATGTTCTCAGGTTGAAGGGTCTTGCTGTTTTCATAAGTTATTGCAGATCCCCATCCCTTCCCTATGTACACTCCCCCACCTCCAATTTCATCTAGTCCAATTTCTTTAAAAAATCTACATAATGCAATTCCTAAATCCAATATTTTATTTTGCCCTCTTTCCAAAACACCAGATGTGAGCATCTCACTGCATCCTTGACCTCGCCACATGTAAATCTAATAAGCATCTGTTATGGACCAAATTTTTTTCCTCCCTCTGCTCAAATTCATGTTTGATGTGATAGTATTTGGAGGTAGGGTCTTTGGGAGTATGGACAAAGCATGTTGCCTGCCATATCAGAAAACAAAATATATTGGGGCCACCAAGCCATCAGCCACTGCAGCTGCAGTGGGATAGAGGGTGGATAAAACAGCATACTAGCCCTAGATAGTTAGAGTGCATATCAAAGGAGTGATTTCAATGAGCCCAGACTCTTGCATCTTCCCTTATGTAGAAAACTGCTAAATTAATTAACTTGATATGTCTGACTGTCTTTAATTAACAATAATCTTTTGGTCTTCTGACTACTTGTTTTTGTTTTTTTTGTTTTTTTTCAAAAACTCATATATCCTGGCTCCTCCCTTACCTCTTTGGAACAGTCCCTCAGAGCTATCCGACAGGCTGTCTCTCAGGCTTATGTCCTCAGTATGTCTGCCAAATTAAACATAATTTCAACTTATAGGTTGTGCATTATTTTTCCAATTGACAGCATGTAATTAAGTTTAAATGAAGTCATGAGGGCAGAGCTCCCAAGATAGGATTAGTCTCTTTGTAACAAGAGAATGGAGCTTGATCTCTCTGACATGTGAGGATAGGGCAAGAAGACAGCCATCTTAAGCCAAGAAGAGAGTCCTCACCAGAATGCAACCATGCACCCTTATCTCAGACTTCCATCCTCCAAAACGGTGATATAAATTTATTTTTTTTCAAATCCCCCAGTCTATGATATTTTGTTATGGCAGCCAAGCTGACTAATAAAGCATCCATGCTTAATGTGGTCAAAACAAGACTCCTGACAATACCTCTCCCCAACCCAACAAAATCTGCTTTCTCCCCAGTCTTCTACAGCTCAGTTCAAACTATTCTAACCCAAGGTGTTTCATCTGTCCAGAATGGTTTTCCTCCTGATATTTGCATAGCTGATTTCTTCTTAATACTGTCAAAGAATGACTCTGAGATAGTTTTAATGTAGTTGAATATTTACTCATATCTGAGGGATATCAATCCTGTATAGGTTGTCTCCCCAAACAAAGAAAAAGTTTACATTTATAAAAGTAAAAACTACAGACTGTGGAACAGGGTCCTGTGTTTGTTTGTCTGTTTTTGGTTTTTTCTGCTTAGATAGCTGATTGAATGAAGGCCATTAACAGAGTAGTTTGCCTTTGAGTAGGCTAAGTTGTCAGGGAAGGAAGAATTTTCTTTCTTTGTTTTGTTTTTTTAAGGTGTTCTGAGAAGTCTTGAGATTTTAGGTATTGTGTTACATCTCTGTATATGCATAACTTCATGTATTCTGGTTGGTACCCACAACTAATTCAGACCAGAACCACTCCATTTTTCTTCAGGATTTATCATCATTAATATCATAGCTCATGTCACCCTCTCAGACAGGGATTCACAATTAGCAATGGAACTCACAGATTTCATCTCCTTTACACCCCCTTCCATTTAATTTTCCTCACAGAACATAACTATCTGATTTTAAAATTGTATTTTATCATTAATTTACATAACAAACCCTCTACCCCCATGAAATACATTTTCCAAGAAAGTTCAGCTGTTTTTCCCCCAAGAGCAATGCATGTGATAGAGTTAATATTCACAATAAATATATGTTGAAAAAATGATGAATTGCTTGATGAATGAGGATCAGCCATCATCTGCTTTACCTTAGTCAATGTTTCCAAATCTAATTTCATAACATTACTAAACTTGAGTGCAAATTCCACTCCATTCTGTACCACCACAACATCAACTCCAGCCACCATGCTTTCCTCACAGTTCCCACAATGCTGTATAGACATCAAACCCCAGTTTTAATGTAGTTGAATATTTTGTTTGTTTAAACTGTCCACCTGGCCTTGTATTTTTTTTTTTTTTTTTTTTTTTTTTGCGGTACGCGGGCCTCTCACTGTTGTGGCCTCTCCCGTTGCGGAGCACAGGCTCCGGACACGCAGGCTCAGCGGCCATGGCTCACAGGCCCAGCCGCTCCACGGCACGTGGGATCTTCCCGGACCGGGGCATGAACCCGTGTCCCCTGCATCGGCAGGCGGACTGTCAACCACTGCGCCACCAGGGAAGCTCTGGCCTTGCATTATTTTAAACAGTTAAACAGTTTGTTTAAACTGTGCACTTGGCCTTGTATTATTTTCCTAATAACTATACCAGTAATATATAAATATATTTTATTGTAAAAGTCTTAATGACTAAAGATATATATATATATATAAAGCAAACTGACTTTTCTCACTCAAATACCATATTCATACAGACCTTATCTAAGGAAAACACTATAAACAGCTTGGCTTTCATCCTTCCAGAGTTATTTCAAGTGAAGGCTTTCTTTTCTCATTGATGTGTAGCCCATGCAAGTCTGTCTTCCCAGGAAAACTTCCTTGATCCCCAGAGCTCAGGACAGTGTCTCCCATACTTAATTGAATCAAGCTTTTGCTCTATGCCATTTTTTTGTCACTGAATGGGATACAGCCTTGAACAGGAAATTAACTTTTCATTTTAAAAGGTCATCTCTTCCTGAAAAGTATGTGAACTCCACTAAAGGCAGGACAATTTCTTCTACTTTGAATTTCTAGGCATGGTGAGTTTTTTTATGTAAAGGAAGTTGATGTCTTGGAATGCCTGTGAGACTTTTACAGAGAAAAACTGAACATGTGAAATAGAGTCTGGAAATCACAAAGAACACATCCAACTAAGTCCACACCTATTGTGTGGTTTTATTACCAACAACTGCTTTACACTCTGTGGGCCACTTTTATCTGAAAAGGAGGTGGTAAAAAAAAGTGTTTTTATATCCCCTCCAATACATGTTAATCTAATTTATTTTAAAAAAATGAGACTGAAATAAAAATGAACCTCTTGAAAGCACAAGAATTTTGGTAATCAGACCATTTCTATTCAAACTTTCAGACCAAAAACTCTGAAAACCTATCTCAGTACAACTTGTATTGCAGACATTGATTTTGTTAATTTACTCTTTTAGAGAAGATCTGGTTATTTTGTCGCTGTTGTCTTTTTACTTTATTATTCTATTATTGGCTAAATCATCAAAGAAGATCTGTGAGTACATGAGAGAACTGGAGATTTATTCCATTTAATCAGAGTCTAAATAACTTGTAAGTCTGGGAGGATATACACACATACACACACACTTAAGATTTTATATAGTTTTATTCACACATACAGGATGCCATGTATGAAGAGAGAAACCAACCTTTGGAAGTTCTGTTGACTCATTCCAGGGCTGATCTTGTGACCTTGGACAACATCTCTCTTTGAAATTACTACTGATGTAATAAGAGATGTAGGAGACCAGTTGGTCAGGTAGCTAAGCATAACCATACAACTATTCAGTGTAAGTCTATGCACATTTGTATGAATTATCCTGGTTTCTGAAATCACACTTATGGAGAATAGATTTTGATTGAATGTACTATTGTTACATGATTTTACTGCAAAACCTTAGGCTTGCTAATTATTTTCATATCATTTCCTTCGAAACCATAAAAATAACAATTTTCCCTTTGACTCTTGGCATGACTGCTGGCGACAACCCACTGCTGAAGTGTTGAGTAAATAGAGAATAGGAGATTTCTTAAACAAGTGAATTATTTAAATCTGCATATGCAATGAGACCTGTTAGGCAAAATATCTGCTCAGTAAGACCCCCAGGCTCTTAGAAAGATATTTGATATGTAATTTCCTAAACTGCTTACAATAGTTTTGGTATCTTATTGTTTATTTTGCATGAAATTGTATTGTCAGTAGGAAGGTTCCCAGAGAGAGTTTTGATTGAAATATGCTTGGATGAGCATTAGGTTTTTGTGTGTGTGTGTGTGTGTGTGTGCATGTAATAATATTAAATCTTCAAGTTTTTGCAAGTAGGGTATTTGCCAAGATTCAAATCAAAAAGATTTATTTCCTTTGTTGTGTTTTCACTCTGTTTGGTTCCTTTAAATAATGCACATTTTCTCCTTAGTTAAGCAAAAAAGATGTAGAAGCAAATGAAAGGTACTTAATTAGTAAGCACAAGCATTTCTAACACATGTTTGGCTCCATATCTGAAGTAAGAGAGGATCCCTAATTTTCTCTGTCCTTACAGCTTCAGCTTCCTTTGTGTCTTGGTTCTATGGCTCCTGGCTTCAAAGTCAAATAACTTGGGGCCAAAGGAAAGCTAATACTGACCTTATGTATTCAAGTCACTAGGTTAGCAGGTACCAAGCACAGGTAAGGTGTCCAGAATTGTGTTTGTCACTATACTGAAGCCAAAAAAATGAAAGACCCTGCTCCTCCTGTGAGCAGAAAAGGTTTTCCCACATGGCATCAGTTTTCAAACACAACTGGCCAATCACACTTGTAAAACCAACACACGTCAGGTGAAATCAAATAGAGAACTAACATAAATACACACACACAGAATATGCTTCTAAAACATAAGATTTCACACCAAAAAATAGAAATATTCTAAATATCCTGACTTCCTTCTTCTCAATTTTTTCTTTTTTGGTTGTTTATTTTCTCTTCTCTTCTCCTTTGATTTCCCTCCTATATGTCTCTCATTATTTCTCTGTCTCTCCATCTCTGTCTCTTCTTTTGCCTCATTTAGGGAAATTTTCAAAAGCCACAGTCTTCTTAAGATTCCAACCAATCTGATGTCTTTTCTACCCAGTTTCTCCACTGACAAGAACTGAATTTTAAATGATGTTCTCCGTATCCCACAAAGGTCTAATGTGATAAAATACAGTCCCTGGTGATATTATCGTATAGATGTTTTCCAAGTAGACTGAAAGCTTGGTGCCCTGTTTTGTAAGCTTGCAGGGAGAGTATAAGGAAGAAGGTGGAGAGCAGGATCTTTGCTGGTTTTGCAAAGAATTCCCTTTCAAGTCAAGCTCAATTCTAGTACGTTCAGCTTCTCTGTTCTAAGGTAACATATCTCTCTCTATGCTTCCCTATTGTTTGATAATCTGTAGCTTATAAATAAGCACTTAACTAGTCTATGATTTGTCAACTAACTGTCTTAGTCCTGACCAAACCCACCCCTATGATAGAATATGTATTCTTTGGGAAAAAGAATGCTACCATGACCTGTTTGGGTAATGACTAAACCACATTTAGAAACCTAGTAAAACTCTTTAAATATTTTCTGAGCAATTGAGTTTTTAGTTCATTAATTCTTAATTATGAAAGTTTTTATGATATGGGTAGTATAGGAGCAAATAGACTCAATCAAAGTTACTTAATCCTCTGTTATAAAGTCACAAGTAGAAAAATAATTTCTAAAGAAAACAAAAGCCCTTATCTCTCTGCTCTCATACAATTGCCTCTTCGCTCCTCCATCAGGAAGAGATAAAAAGTAATAAGCATATTCATTTTAGCTTGGATCTCCAAGTCCCTCACAGGCACATTTCCTCTCAGAGTAGGTCAATTTCTAGATGACTTACAGTAAGAAAAGATGCTTAAACAAAAAACCTGCCTCTACTCTGCTGAGACTGGAGAATTTTAAAAATCATTTGAAGGAAAGTATGTACTCAGTTTTTGCAATGAAAATACTAATAAATAGAATGAATTGTGACAATTTAGAATTGAACTGATTAACTTTAGGTTTGGGTATTTCTTAATAAGACTCTTTCCCATTACCTTTGTAATTGAACATTGGCTCTAAATAAAGGTCCAACTGCTCTTCCAAACCAGGAGGGATTAAGTGGTGGTCAATAACCACGTACCTTAGAAAGTATGTGTCTTACATTTGGAGGACAGGCTGATTTCCTGGAATTACTAATCTATGGCAAATTTTTGTTATGTGTTTTCCTTTCATTGTGAGTTTTAAGACTGCTCCATTGAGTCATTCCAACATTCTCGTCTCCTGATCCCAGATCTCCTGATCTTTGGCTCATTACTTGGAGCCAAAGATTTATTGTTCCCTACTTTGGAGGGTGTTGCTTGTAAGCAATTATGTTTGTTTAATTGTAGTTCATTCTTCCTCATATATTGTTGTGTGACTTTGTGCTCACTTTATTGTGGCTCTTGCTGTCAGGCTTAATCCCTGGAAAGATGTAAGTACATTAGAATTCATTACAAAAAGTAAGAAAAACACAAGTTGGGGTGGAAGAAAGCTCACAGAGAGGCAGCTTAACCTGCTGCTACTGCCTTTAGAGACAGAAAAACAAAAACCCAGGATAAAATGGTCCCCAGCGCAGCCTTAATCCAGGTCTGCAATGCAGTAGTCACTAGTGTAAAGTTCTATCATGGAAAAGACTGAAGTTAAGGTAGGACTAAGCTAGAAAAAAATGGTAATATATGTGTCTTCTTGCAATCTCTCATCCTCTTCTGTTCTTTTGTTTCTGGATTCTTTTTCACACCACCTTATTCCTCTTCCTTCTCATCTTACCCTACCCTTGTTACTCCCAACTCCCAACATTAGAAGCTTTTATTCTAGCCCTTCTCCATGGCTGCAAAGTCTTATTTCAAGAAAACACTGGAAACTCTTAGGTTATTACCTGGATCCACAGTATAGGGTGGGTCCCCAGTGGAACTGTCAGGTAGGTCAGTGTTTCTTAAACTT
Source organism: Phocoena sinus (assembly GCF_008692025.1). Lineage (NCBI taxonomy): Eukaryota > Metazoa > Chordata > Mammalia > Artiodactyla > Phocoenidae > Phocoena > Phocoena sinus. Next base: position 35,293,966 of record NC_045776.1, on the reverse strand, counting down.
GAGCATGAATTGGAATCACCTAGAGAGATTGTTGAAACACATATTGTTGGGCCCCCACCCCAGAGTTCCTTCTTCAGCCTTCCTGAGATGGTCCCTGAAGATGTGCATTAATACCGAGTTCTGAAGTAAAGCTGATTCCACTGATGTGGGGACCATACTTTGAGAACCAGTGATCTGCCTGCTGTCTTTAAATGTTAGCCTAAACCACACAAAAAGTCTGGTGGGAGCAAGCTGACCTCACATCAGAGTTTCAGCCAAGTCTGGCCTTTCCTGGCTCTGCCTTTAGTCTGAAGTTGTGGCTGTGCAGGAAGATAGCTCTCTGAACATAATCCACAATCTTGAAGTGACTTCCAGCAGCTTGCTGCTCCTCCTAGAAATATCTATGTTCCCAAGGGAAGTGACAGTGGTGGGTCCTGATATAGGAAAAGAATGAATGCCTTGGGGAACAATTTAGTGACAGAATAAGATACAAGATATTTTTGGACAGAAAAGACCTCACACGTGGCCTTACCATCCTGAGCCTGAGCTCTCATACAGTAATGTCTGAGTTTTGGAGGGAAGCTCTTCCTCCCAATGCCCTATTGCACAGGACAGTGTCTCTATGCTTCAAGAAAGGACTAGAGTATATTGGGATATGGTTTTGTTTAAAATTTAAAAAAAAATTTTGTTTAAAAATTAAAAAAGAAGGCCTTTTCTAGTTTGAAAGCTTATCTATGTGCCCATGTTCTTCCTGTATTTCTATGAACAAGTTAAACTAATGAGGGGAAACTGAAGAAATAGGGCATCGTGATCTGATTTCAGAGGAGGCCAAAGGCCTTGATATCCTCATCCTCCAAACTCACCTTTTTAAATTAATACCTGAAATTCCATTTTACCATTTATAGCTTCTATTGACATGTGACAATAAAGCCTTGTCTAATGTGTGGCATGTGGAAGGTATTCAATACATGACTGAATAATGCATAAATGAATGGATTTATTTATTCCAAGCCTTCAATTCAAGAGAAATTGCCTGATGTTCTTAAACAGCTGGCACCTAAAGCTGGTTTCACTCACATGTCAGTGTGATGAAGGCTCTGAGAACCAGTTTTCATTTGCAATGGTTCCTTGAGGGATATTCAAAGGAGGAGAAGTGGAGAAGACAGGGACACAAAAGGCACATTTTCAGACCCTAGAGTTTGCCCTCAGCCTTACATCCCCGGTGATCCCCACCTGTCATGGTACTGCTCTGGTTTCTGCTTCCTCTGACTTGAACCTATGACTGTGCCAGTTAGCCCTCTGGCTCTGTCTAAGGTTGCTGAGAATATGGTCACTAAAACTGATTAAATGCTAAATAGAAATTATGTATGTGAAATTCAGAGTGCAGCATCTGATCCATAAGTAGACACTCAATACATACTTGATTCACTTGAATCAAGTCACTGTCCTCCTTGGATTATTGCTAATTCCATTTTTCCCTGGCTCTGTGTTTGTTAATAGTCCTAGTTCTAATCTAATTTGGGATCTACTCTGGAGAAATTCTCAGGATTGAGCCTGAAGATAGTGTTTGTTTAAAGCAGGAAGGAGACAGAGGTGTGGGTATAATGCAATGAAGATCAGCAAACTTCACTACATCAAAATGTGCCAGACATCATTGATCAACAAATGAAAAATTGACATAGATTATGGGCTCTGATCGTTAAGGGGATGTGGGACTGTGGGAACTCCTTCCTCATCTTCAGGAAACTTAAGTGGGAAGATGATGTTTTTCTTAAATGCTAAAGAAAACATCTTTTATGAACCTTCTCATCTCATTTCTCTTTTTCTGCCTTCCTTTTCCCATCCTTACCCCTGTTATCTCAGGAGCTCAAGTCCCACTCAGACACATTACTTTAAAAAGCAAGCAAGTAATTTCATTCTTCCCTTTTCCCTTGCCCTATGCTATGCAAGTTGTCTGACTCATATATTCCTATATTACAACCAAATTTTTCTCATATGTATCATGCACAGACTGTATTCTCTCTCTGTCCACCTTAGTTTACCAGTAGTAGCTCAGCTTTTCCCATCAGACAATTTTCACAACATAAACACATCCACTTCAATTTTATTGTTTCCTCCTCTGTTTGCTAAAACTTTTTTCTCAGTTAGCACAGTATATATTTTCTCTCCTTATTTTCTTACTCATTAACATTTTTATTCTCACCCTCATTATTGCAATCATGATTTGAACAATGGGCTAATCAGAGTTTGAAATTTTAAAGTATTATTAGTGATATACCTTTGTTAAAGCAAGGACATCACACAATTTGAAGTGGCAATTAGGAATAATTAAGATCCTCTGTTGATAACATATAAACCCTTGAAAATACTCATAAGTCCCTTTCAAAATATCTCCAAAATCTCTACCTACCTTTTCATTCTTCTCTAATGGAAAAGGCTTGTCTCAGTATTAGCTTAAAATATACATAACAAACATATGGTTTGAATTTTAACATTTTTTTGTTCTGTTAAATTACTAGCATTGCAAAGGTGTTGCCTTTTATTTTACACTGTTTTATTTTACATTTTTTATTTTGAACATACAGCCTAATGAATTAATTAGGCATTGGAAATACTCTCCCAGAAATCTCAATCACTATAATATCATCCCAATGGAGAAACAGAAAAGATGTTCAAACAACTGATTTATAGAGAAATTTTCAGAAAATAATCTGTTGGTAGTTTTATTCTGCTGAGTAGAAAAAGTTAATTTCCTTTATATTTCTTTTGCCTTGATTTTATTGCTGAAAGATTTTTTTCTTAAAAATAACATTACAGGGCTTCCCTGGTGGCGCAGTGGTTGAGGGTCCGCCTGCCGATGCAGGGGACGCGGGTTCGTGCCCCAGTCCGGGAAGATCCCACATGCCGCGGAGTGGCTGGCCCGTGACCCATGGCTGCTGGGCCTGCGCGTCCGGAGCCTGTGCTCCGCAACGGGAGAGGCCACAGCAGTGAGAGGCCCGCATAGCGCAAAAAAAAAAAAAAAAAAAAAAAAAAAAAAAAAAAAAAAAAAAAAAAAAAAAAAATAACATTACAATGTATGTTATAGGTACATTAAACGATTTTTGAACAAGTTGAGTATTAAAAAATATAGTAAAATCAAATACATTATTAAGTAGAAGGTACCTTTTGACTTCTTATTTTCAGAAGATAAACTTAGAGTTGGAATTTCTTTTGCGCCTAGAAACAGGGAAGACAAATACAGCATCAGTAATGGATATACAAATGTGTAGAGGAAGATTAAAGGCAGGTTTTGAAACCTTTAGGGGACAAGCTAACTCAGAATAAAAACTATGGCACCTGCATCCAAAAATGACGGCCTCAGAATAGCTGCATAAATATCATGCACCAAATGGTTCCTCTTACCTTCAGCTTAAATACGGCCACAGAACCCCTTTTGTCCAGTGAAGTATAAACAAAAGAGATGAGGAGATTGGTGTCACTTCTGAGTGGAAGGTTTAAGAGCTAGTGAGCAGTTTAACACATTCTCCTTTCCTCAGTTCAGGTGAATGGTAACATTTTTGCCCTGATCCTGGAGAAGAGCCTCTAGCTGACCTATGTTAAGAAGAAAATCAACTTTGATTGTTCAATGCCCCTAAGATTTGGAGGTTTGTTTGTTATTGCAGTGGAACATAGTCCATCCTGGCTAACAAAAATGCTCATTAAAAATATAAATTTATGGACCATATTAAACCCTTGAATCAGAATCTAGAGCAAGTGAAGCCCAGAATTCTTAATTTTTAGCAAGATGTTCAAATACTAAACTTCCTAAATTTTTAGAATGAATGGTATATAGAGATGTTAGTTAATAAGAAATGTATATCAGGGCCAGATTATAAAAGGTCTTAAATGCTAGACTCAGGACTTTGGCTTCTTTCCTGAGGACAGTAGAAAGACCTCATATAATTGAGCAAAAGGCATTTGGGCTCATGAGGTACTACGGAGGAGGGAATTTAGGTACAAAACAAAACAAAGACACAAACAAACAAAAATAACACCACAATTTGAAGCTATTGTCACAACTCAGGATAGAATATCACTTAGGTAGGCATTTTGACTTTGTCCTTGAGTATGAACTTTTGAATTCAGAAGAACTGCCTCTTAGGTATGCATGCATGTCAGAGGTGTGTGAGGTGGGGGATGACCTACTGGCAATTTGACTGAAAATCTAAGGTATAATTTGAAAAAAAACTCATATAGTGAAATCTGCTACTGAAAATTGCTTAAATTACCAATCACTAGAATTTGGGACATTAGATACTTACAGACATTAGATTAACTTATTTTTGGCTTTGTATTTAGGCTGAGGACTACATTTCCTTAGGATAGTAGAGACTAAGTTGTTGAGATATAAAGGGATAGATAGATAGATAGATAGATAGATAGGAAATAGACCTAGGTTTATGTGTTTTTCCAAATATGTAGAGTGAAATTAATGTAAATTAATTATAAAATGAGGCATTCCCCTGTATCCACTATGCAGACAATGCATAATTAGTATAGCCTGTAACAAATCACGTACTTCTTTCTAAACTTTCCTCTTTTAAACTGTGCTTATGTTTAGATGGAGCTATATCCTAATCTCTATCTCATCAATATCATATTAGCATTTTACCTGGGTCTGACCAATGATGGTGTTTCATTTCCTTTCCACAATAGTGAGTTCAGATTGGGCATAGGCCCTATATGGGTCTCCGTGAGTCACGTCATGACTTTACTAAAGCCATCAAGAAAGAGGAACTATTTTCACTACAGGGTTGATGATATGTTTTCCCTTCTTCCTAATGTAGTTCTTTTTGTTTTGTTTTGTTTTTTTCTTTGCTGCAGTTAGGCATTTTTGTCCCCCAGGAAAGGAGAGAATATGATGTCGAATAAATTCATCTCAGAAATGAAAGTAAAATTAAAAATGGCCTTAGATTCTGGGAGGAGGACATGAAATAAGAAGTGCATGGTTATTGCTTTCCACTCCTCAGCTGAGGTTTCAACCAAGGAAGGAAATATCTAAAAATATGTAAGATGAGGAGAAAATCCAAAACAGGGAGGGCTTTCCTACCATTTAGAATTGGTGGAGGACAGAGACTCACACAGTGCTTAGGACAAACACTGGGTGGAAGTAGCACAATGGAAGAACATCTCTGGTGAAAGGGAACAGACCCAGATTGTGTGTCTATTTTCCCAGCATGGGTATAATGTGGAGTAAGCCTTGGTAAGTGAGGCAGGAGGGATCTGGGAGTCAAGAGCCAATGGCCTTGAAGCAAAGGACATCCCTGAAAGGCCAATGAAAATGGCAGGCAAACCAGCCACATCTACCCATTTCCATGGGATACATGAGCTTTGCCCATACACAGTCACCATATGCGGTAGGAGGAAATACGTGGGTCGATATCTGAGTTGGGAGAAATGTTTGAACCTCAAATTTAATCAAATGTTTATCTGCAACTCCTTGAAATACCCTAAAATAGATTGGTTTAAAGTGGCAGAGACACAACTACTACTGATCCTGCGCTCTAGAGCCTGTGAGCCACAAGTACTGAGGCCCCATACCACAACTACTGAAGCCCATGTGCCTAGAGCCTGTGCTCCATCACAAGAGAAGCCACCACAATGAGAAGCCCGTGCACCACAACAAAGAGTAACCCCCACTTGCCACAACTGGAGAAAGCCCGCACACAGTGACAAAGACCCAATGCAGCCAAAAATAAATGTATTAAAAGAAATAAAGTGGCAGAGACTGTGGTATTTTTAATAGGTGTGTGTAGAGTGGAGGAAAATGTCACTTTCAGCATTAATGGAGACTCCAGAACAAAATTAGAGCAGTTATTCATGCAATATACTTTTATTTCTTTGCATCTCTGAGGATATGTAATGTCTACTTCTGCAGATATATCCTAGGATGTTACAACCATCTTTGCCATTATGTAGGAAATGTGCAAAGAATGAAGATCACAAAGAGGAAAATGTATCAAGGAAAGAGGCTGAATCCCAATCATGTCTTTGGCATACCGAGAATACATTTGCATTGACTGCTCAGGTTCATGAAATAATAGTACATTCTTCCTTTTTTTTTTCACTCTTACCCAGTTTGCATTGTATTGCAACTTACTAAGACAGCAGTGTAATTACATTTACTAGCTGGGTAACCTCGAGCAAATTACTTATATTTCTGAGTCTCAGGTTTCTCCTCTGTAGAAACACAGTGTTTTGGTAACACTTAAAAGAGAGAATCCCTACAAATAATTTAACATATTAGCTTACTCAATTTATAGTAGTTTTGTTATTATTAATAACCATTCTTAGTCATTTAGCAAGAAAAATCTTACAAAAAGGTGTAAGATGCCTTGCATTTTTCTGCCAAACACATATTAGAAATATCCATTATTTATTTTCTATACGGTAACAATCAGTCTCTAAATAACTACCCACATGGATGATAAAGATCTGGCTAAAATGTTAATTTTTCCCCCTATCTTCTAGGTTCACAGGACCTAGTTATCATTCCTGAGATATTCTATTTATTTATTTATTTATTTATGTATTTATGGCTGTGTTGGGTCTTCATTGCTGCACGTGGGCTTTTTCTAGTTGCGACGAGTGGGGGCTACTCTTCGTTGCAGTGTGTGGGCTTCTCATGTGGTGGCTTCTCTTGTTGTGGAGCATAGGCTCTAGGAGTGCGGGCTTCAGTAGTTGTGGCACATGGGCTCAGTAGTTGTGTTGCACAAGCTTAGTTGCTCTGTGGCATGTGGCATCTTCCCCAACCAGGGCTCAAACCCATGTCCCCTGCATTGGCAGGAGGATTCTTAACAACTGCTCCACCAGCGAAGCCCCTGGGATAGTCTTCTTGGTTAAAGACATTTTTGTTTGCTTGAGAGCTCAATGTTTTTCCATATCACTGAAGTCTGAAGTGCAAAGAAAAAAAAAGAAAAAACACAGTTTAAATTATTATTTTTTTGACTTCTCACTGCAGTAAAACATAAGTTGGCTGAAATAATGAGATTCAATTGCTCATAAGTAAACTACAGCTTAAACAATGACAGCTGGACAGTATTTGTTGTCAAGCTTCTGTTTCAGAGGCAAGCTTTGTTATTGACTCATTTTTGACATATTTTCTACAGATTAAGAGTTTGGGGAAATGGGCCAAGAAAAACTTACCAGAGTGCTAAACTGAACTCTTATGAAATACAAACTCTTATAGGTTAATTCTGATCTCCTTTTCAAGTACTTAACCTTAACTTACTGACACCGACTATCAAGTGTTTTTTGTATCACTTATTTTTCAGTTATCCAGGTCCTAGACTCAAATACCTTGATTGGCATAAATTCCAATTAAGTCTGATTATGTTTCTTTGGAAGAGTTAATTAACTTATTTCTTTTAGTGTTCTGGAAGGAAAATGCCAAGCCATGTGGATTGCAAATGACCTTTAGAACACTTAGAGATTTGCAAACATGTGATGCACCAGTTTACTGACATTCCCATCCCTGATGAGACATAGAAAGAATAAGTAGATTTCACTTGAGTGACACTTCTGAGGAAAGATCATTTTCATCATCACCAGCCTCCTTGTGTTAACCCATCTCTATGATTTTAAATGTCCTGATAATCTTGTCATTTCATAGCTATTTTTCTGGCATAGTTATAAAAGTCAGAATTGAGAGTCCTGATCCATAGCATCTTTCCAGGAAAAAAAAAGACAGAAAACTATAAATTGGGGTAGGTAAACAGGGATTAAGAACCAAATCACTATTTAAGTTAGGCCAACACGTAACTGGGTCTTTGGAGTCTTCTCTTGCCTTCCTGACAGGAAAAGTAGACCCTTCACTTTCTTATTGATGTTGTTTGTCGGCATACTTGGTGGTGCTGTTTGATGGTGGGTAGGATTTTACTTCCTTAAGAAGATGTTGGTCTTTATAGGCAAGAGAACTGGCCACGTTACTTAGAAGGCAGAGAGAGGATCATCCCTTTGGTAGTCTATCCACTTCAGTCTACTCTGACTGTGGCTTCTCTCTTGGCCCTTTCAGACCTCTGCCAAGACAAAGGTCAACTGCCTTTTGTTCTAGTCCCTCAGAATTCAACTTTTTTCTAAGTGAAAGCTAACTAATAGTACCAACTAATACTTTCTGATGAAATAATTTTTAAAATTCAGATAAGAATAGAGGTTAATAATCTGTCTACCCTTCAAAGTCTAGGCAGATTTCATCTTTTCCATTTAACCTCCTTTGACTAGTCCATATAAAGGGGTTCCCCCTCCCCCTCCTCTGGACCTCTGTAAGGTTTATTATGTTCTATCTCTCCCACATGCTGCTTTGTATTGTTCCTTAATGTTTTTGTGAATGAAATATGCTATGGCACCACTTTTTGTCATATCAGAACTTACACTCTCAAATAATTGTTGTCCATTGGGCAATTATACAATTATTTTAATGATGCTGCTATAGCTCACAACACTGTTTGATCTCTTCTTTTGGACTTTACTTCAAAGCTTTTTTTTTTTTTTTTTTGTAGTACTTTTTTTTAAAGAACTCAATAGTGGTAAATTTTCATCTTTTGCAGATGGATTTAATTTTTGGAAATAGCTAAAAGTCATTCAGAACCAAGTCTAATGAATAAGATGAGTGATCAAGCTGGGTAATAGTTTGTTGTTAAAAACAAGATTTGATTATAACCTAATGAGACTTGTATTCTTGTGTCATAAACGGACACTGCGAGGAATTCCTAAACAGAGGTCTAAAACTGAACTGTGGTAGTTTTCCTTAAATAGTTGGTGAGCTTTTGTTGGCAACTAGGCTTTTACTTGGTGCACAGAAATTGGAACATAAATCTTTCATTGTATAGATGAGAAAACTGAGACTCAGAAAGGTGAGTTTACTTGCTCAAGTTCATCAGACTAAGAAAATCATGTATAACAATTGCAATAATGCAATGATGGAATAAGATATCTTTGGAGGTGGTGAATAATCACTTCAGAGTGTGTTGATTAAATCAGGAGAGTTCATATATGTTACAGTACATCAGGTAGCTTTATTTTTAATAACTAATGGGAATGTTAAGACTTTGGCTGAGATGTAATTTGAAGAGCTCCAAAACCATTCTGTACCTACAAATCATGGAGCTGGCATTTAGCTCCAAATGTCATCTTGAGTGCAGAAGAATCTCAACAGAATTCATTGAACCTCAGGAAAGTACCACAGGGTTAATTTGGCTCAACTACTCACCTAAGGATTGATCTACTACAGTATTGAGGATCACATTAATATTTGCTTTGTTTTTAACTTTCTAGGGATGGACAACTCAATATATCCAATTGCAGCTCCATTTATTGTCTTTCTTATATTAAGTTGAAATCACTGTATTGCCCAGGTATTGTTTCTACTTCTGACTGCTCTGTGACCACTAGATACATTCAGAATAAATCTAATCACTTTCCTATATATTTGAAGAAAACTATCAAAAAATCCCTAAACTTTTCTTCTTGAAGTTAAATATTCCACTATCCTCAAACATCCTTCATGTTAAGCAATTTCAAAAACTCATTCCCATACGAGTGGCTTTTATAACTTGAAATTCTTCTGTGAATTTGAGATATATATATATATAGATAGATAGATATATAGATATATATCTATCTATATATCTATATATATATATATAGTTTTGTTTTGTTTTTGTTTTTGCTGTACGCGGGCCTCTCACTGCTGCGGCCCCTCCCGCTGCGGAGCACAGGCTCCAGACGCGCAGGCCCAGCGGCCATGGCCCACAGGCCCAGCCGCTCTGAGGCACGCGGGGTCCTCCCGGACCGGGGCACGAACACGCTCACCCCGCATCGGCAGGCAGACTCCCAACCACTGCGCCACCAGGGAAGCCCGAATTTGATATATTAAGCTTGTTTTTGCCCTCCCCAGAGCAAACAGGTTCTCCCTTTGTCTCTTGAAATTCGGGATTCTGAAATATGCAGACTGTAAGAGAAACTGGGATACCTTAAGTGAAATGGGACTGGATTTTCCTTCAGTGGGGGTTGGAGCCTCTATCAGTACAGAGCATTCCGAAGTAACCTAATGAACTAGAGTCTTTTTGAGAATTTTGCTTTATGTTTCAGGGTTTTGTGTTTGATAATATGAAGGCCAACTAAATCCTAACTCTGACCTTTATTTCATAATATTTTCTTTGGATTCATATTGCATCTTTTCTCAAACACTTTATATTATTTTCAAAAGACTTCATACTTCTAAAAATCTTTCATTTACAATTTTATTGGATTACATTGCCTTAAAAAGTCAAGCATTATTATCTTTTCTTTTGTTGGTAAACTATCCAAGAGTTGTGGAAGTGGAAGCCAGCTATCAGGGGTTGAATAAATTGTACGTTACTATGCATGTTGTATAGTAGGCATTACTTTTAAAAAGAAGGCAGGTTTAAATTGTAAAGCTTTTTAAAAAAATGTTGTCCTCAGAGCTTTGTTTTGATACTGCATTGGAAATCTCTGAGTGGAATAAAGTTATGAAGAACCTGGTTTGAAAACGCTATTCTAAAAACAATTTTAGCTGTATGTACCATATAACAAAACAGCTCTTTCTATTGTTGATTGCTCTGAAGTTTTACAGTTACCCTTCCATCAAATCAACCTATAGGAAGTTACTTAGCCTCTGTGGACTGCAACTATCTCACCTCCAAAAGAAGTGTTTGAGAATTAACTGTGTTTCGGCCTTGATTTGTATGGACCGATGTTGTGTACCTTGCAGTTGGCTGGTTGGAGATAATTTTTTCCAAGGCACAACTTTATATTTTTCCACAAAGTCATCTCTTTATCTATTTATAGGTTTAGAACATAAATCTTTACACAAAATGGCATGAAAATATCTCACTGGACTCCAAACTTCAAATTCCTATACACTAGTTGAATGTTACATGTTTGCTATGTTCCAGATAATACTCCAGATCCTGGACATACATCAGTGAAGGAGACACACATGAGGTGCCTACTGCCCCCAAGGAACTTGTATTTCTATGAGTCAGACTGTATGCATTGTTTGGGTCAGTGATATTTGCTATAATATAAATAAAAGAGCCTCATGTGACCCAAAGGAATTGGGATGAACCTTTTTATTGGGGAAGAAGAAGACTTCTCTGAAGGGGTGACATTTAGTCTGAAACATAAATAGTAAGAAAGAGCCAGCAATGCTAAGGCCTGGAAGAAATACAGTTAAATATGTAATACTTAAAAAATGCAAAGGGATAAAGAGAAGTTGTTTAACTTATTTTATTTATTTTCTGATTGCCTTTCATCTGCCCATTAGCTCCCTATGTATTTATTTCTAAGAACACATTGAATAGAAAGAGAAGAAAGGTATCCATGTCTAGTCTCGCCCATTGAAATTTAATATTCAGATATTGAAAAAGGCTGTTTTCAATGATGCAGGCATCTCCTCTCTAAAGAAAAATAGGTTCTAAATAATATTTGGCTGAAGAAATGAAGTTTCATTTTCTTTCCCTATCCTTGTAGAGAGTACATTCCTATGAATATTCCTGGGATTTAACAAAACCACAGAGTATGTATGGTATCTCTCAACTCTCCCATTATTTATGATTTCAACAAATTCAACAATTGCTTCCTGTTACTTGAGGCTGTGAATATTATTCTTATGTGTCAACTTATCTGGGGGACAGTACTAAGATATGTGGTCAAACATTATCCTGGTGTTTTTATCTTTAATTTGTACTTAAATCAGTGGACTTTGAGTAAAGCAGATTGCTCTCCATAATGTGAGCGGTCCTCATCCAGTCATCTGAAGACCTAAAAAAAGAAATGACCATTTTGAGCAAGAGGAAATTCTCCAGTAGACTACTTTTTGGATTTTATCTGCAACATTGGCTCTTCCTGGTTCTACAGCTGACTGCCTTTGGACTCAAACTGCAACTCTTTCTTGACTATCCAGCCTGACAACTGCCTCCATCAGATTTTGGATTCACCAAGTCTCTACAGCTGCATGATCCAGTTCTTTAAAATGAACTGAGTCTATTGATTCTGTTTCTCTGGAAAACCCTTATTAATATAGGGCCATTCAAACTGTAGTGCCCAACACAGGCCTCTTATCCAAAACTAAGCCTCTTATCCTCATTTGTTCTTTCTACTGACTCAAGGTAATCCACATTTGGATAGATAAACTCTTGATATGAACTTTACTGTGTTACCATTCTCAACAGTATTTTTATTGTGAACTCCTTGGTAGGAAGGCCTAAGCCCTGTAGAAAAGTCATACAGCAGTGACAGAGCCAATGGGGCCCATATTCCATAGTCATTTTGTTTTGTTTTGGTTTGGTTTTGGTTTTGTTTCTAAATACACTTTACTATTTTAGAGCAGTTGTAAGTTCACAACAATATTGAGCAGAAGATACAGAGATTTCTCTTATACTTCCTGTCCCACACATGCATAGCATCCCCCATTATCAACATCCCCCACCAGAGAGGTACATATGTTACAATTGATTAACTACACTGACACATCATCATCACCCAAAGACAATAGTTTACCCCTAGAGTTCACTCAGTGTTGTACATTCTGTGGATTTGGATAAATGCATAATGACATACATCCATCATATAGTATCATACAGGGTAGTTTCACAGCCCTAAAATTCTTCTGTGCTCTACATATTCATCCCTCCCTTGCTCTCTCCTAACGCTTGGCAGATATTGATGTTTTTGCTGTCTCCATAGTTTTGCCTTTTCCAGAATGTCATGTAGTTGGATTAATACAGTATGTAACTTTCCAGATTGGCTTCTTTCACTTAGTAATATTCATTTAAGTTTCCTCTATGTCTTTTCATGGTTTGACAGCTCTTTTCCTTTGTCACTGAGTAATATTCTGTTTTCTGAATATACCACAGTTTATTTATCTAGTCTCCTACTGAAGGACATCTTGGTGGCTTCCAAGTTTGGGCCATTATGAATAAAAATGTTATAAACTTCTGTGTGCAGGGTTTGTGTGAACATAAGTTTTCAACTCGTTTGGGTAGATACTAAGAAGCATGATTATTAATTGTATGGTACAAGTATGTTTAGTTTTGTATGAAACTGCCAAACTGTCATCCAAAGTGGCTATTCCATTTTGCATTCTTTCCAGCAAGGAATGAGAGTTCTTGCTGATCCACCTCCTTACCAGCATTTGGTGTTTTCTGCATTCTGGATTTTGACAATTCTAATAGGTATGTAGTAGTATCTCATTGCTGGTGACATATAATGTGAAGCATCTTTTCATATGCTCAACTGTCATTTGTACATCTTCTTTGGTGAAGTATCTGTCAATGTCTTTGGCCTATTTGTTAATTGGGTTGTTTATTTTCTTACTGTTGAGTTTTTAGTGTTCTTTTTATTTTTGGATAATAGTCCTTTATCAGCTATGACTTTTGCAAATACTTTCTCCAAGACAATGTCTGGTCTTTTCATTCTCTTGACAGTATCTTTTGCAGAATAGAAATTTTTAATTTTAATGAAGTCCAGCTTATAAATTCTTTTTCTCATGGATCTTGCTTCTAGTGTTGTATCTAAAAATCATCACCAAATCCAAGGTCATCTGGGTTTCTCCTATGTCATCTTCTAGAAATTTTGTAGTTCTGCGTTTTGCATCTAGGTCCGTGATCCATTTTGAGTTCTTTTTTGTCAAGGGTCTGTGTTTTTTGCATGTGGCTGTCCAGGTTTTCCAGCCCCATTTGTTGAGAAGACTATATATCTTTTCTCTATTGTATTGCCTTTGTTCATCTGTCAAAGATTATTGGACTATAGTTATGTATCTATTTTTGGGCCCTCTGTTCTGTTCCATTGATCTATTTGTCTGTTCTTTCACTGATACCATACTGTCTTGATTACTATATCTTTATAGTAAGCTTTGAACTCAGGTAGTGTCAGTCCACCAGTTTTGTCCTTGTCCTTCAATATTGAGTTGGCCAAAGTTTGCTTTTTAATCATAGCTTAGAAGCCAATGTTTATCAAACTAAAGACAGCCTGGCTATAAAATTTTTATACATTAAAAAAAAGACTAGTAATAAAAGTACAATACCCTTACAAATTTAGGAAAATGATATGTGTTTAAATGAGATTTAATATTATGTAAATCTAGATATATATTTAATGCTTGAGAACTTTGGCCTGTGCTCCTTTTCTATTTGGTTGCATTGCTTAAGAATGGGGGTTTAAAGTTTCTCTCTGTGGGAAGAGGAAGGAAGGAGAGACCTACTGATGCCTCAAGGAACTGAGAGTCATAGAGGATGAATGACTTGCTCAAGATAGCCGAGGTAATGCCAGAGCCAGAATTCAGGTGTTAGCTGCCCTCACTTTCTCTTTGGAATTCTTATCATTTCCTATGGAAAGCCCTGGACGTCTGGAGCATAACAAATCAGCTTAAAGTATGTTCAATCAGAAGGCAACACATTTTTTAAAAGACCTATTCTCAAAGGGCGAGTAGAGTGCAGCCCATGCTCTTTCCAGACTAGCAGACACATTTCAGTCTTTCAGGGCATATAACAAGAACCTTTGGATTTGGATGGTAACAGTGCTTAAAGCTATTTGATGGGCAATTCCCCACAACTGACTTCACCTACCAAAAGAGAATCTGCTTATAGTCACTTCTCCAATCAGCCTTTGCTTATCCCCCTGCATTATCTACTCCATCTATACGCAAGTTTTCAAAAGGGCTAAGTGAAGACATTGTTTCAAGTGGAAACATTGCTTATGTGAATTCCATTTGTTTCCTTAAGGATAAGTGTTGAATGTGAGATTGCATAATATTCAGAATCTAGCAAATGGGCTTAACTGAGCAGAGAAGACATTTTTCTCCCCAGAAAGGTAAAACTAAAGATAAAAAATGCAAGCTGAACTCTGGAGAATATTCTTTCCAGTTATATAACAATCTGTGATACTGAATCTGAAAACTGTAGAATGCAGAGATTTTCCAGCTCGGCCCCATAACTTCATGGTAATGATTGGTACCATGTGTGAAATACATACGATATCCTCCTTACTGTGCTAATTTTTATATTGTTTGCTCATGTAGTCTTCACAAAAAACTAAGAAGTTGGAATTCTCATTTTATTTGCCTTACTCTCATTTCCCAACTTCCTGCTAATTATCCCTTTCCTTTGACTACAGATAAAGATTTTTTCCTTGAACGTCCAATACTTGGCACATGATAGGTACTATAAAACTAATGAATGGATAAATGAATAGCTAACCTTTGAACTTGGTGATATCAGTATGTTCATTGAATTATTAGAGGAGTGCTCTGATATTTGGTTTGGTCAACAGAAATGTCAGATTCTCTTCATGGTTCAACTATCCAAATATCTCAAAATACAGGGTGACCACATTCTCTATCCTTTTAGAATATTAGCCTCTCATGGGTGTGATATTAAGATACAGTTGGACCTGGGAAGGTCCAATCCTAATGGACCCTGACGTGGATGGAAGATAGGTGTTTTATACTCTTTAACAATCATTGACTAAATACATGCCTCCTCTGTTAAGTAACTTAAGATATGTGAGAGAAAAGATGGCATGTGACTGGCATTTAAAGGGTTTACAAATAAATTGGAAGATCAGGTTTATTCACTTAAAACTATGAGATAATT
This sequence comes from Phocoena sinus, assembly GCF_008692025.1. Taxonomy (NCBI): domain Eukaryota; kingdom Metazoa; phylum Chordata; class Mammalia; order Artiodactyla; family Phocoenidae; genus Phocoena; species Phocoena sinus. The sequence goes on along the minus strand of NC_045776.1, from coordinate 35,278,334 downwards.
CTAATGTAAGAAAACAAAAATGTGACAAATATATTTTGTAATTAAGGGATGGTTCTAAAGTATATCAAGACTATCAACCCAAATCTTACCCATCATTCAAGCCCTTAAGTCTCATCTAGTTCATCAAGACATTTTGAACTAATTTTATCAAATAAGATATCTTTGCACTGTGATGTTCATCTTCAATAGTTTATCACTAGATGAATAAGCAAAACCCATATGAATAAATTTCTATTTTCTTTTTTTTTTTGGCTGAGCAGCATGTGGTATCTTATTTCCCCGACCAGGGATTGAACCCGTGCCCTCTGCAGTGGAAGTGTGGAGGCTTAAACACTGGACTGCCAGGGAAGTCCCTCAAATGTTAATGAAATGACTTAGAGTGCTTAAAAATAAAACTGAAGTGTTTACCACACATTAAAAAATCAACCACTGGACTGAGGGCAGAAGTTTAACTTTTCCCTGAAAGCTGAAGATAAATGACGGCTCATGAAGAATCTATGTTTAACTCATGGCTTTCTGTGTTCCCCTGGAGCACACAAATTCCTGTTCAGATTCTTAATTTAAGAGTGTAAATTTCTGAAATTGACCTATCTCTGGCAACATTAGCCAGCCACATAAATTGTGTGAAAACTGAGCTTCTGTAATTTGGTCTGCTTCCGAAATCAAGTATTTTGGTCAGTCTCTGAAGTCAAGTGCATCACAAAATTTTGTGAATTGTCCTGAGCTTTTCTTTTCAAACTGGAAATGACAAGTGACATTACATTTCATAAATCTTGTGAATTAACATTTACTGAGCTTTTAATATACCTTATTAGATCCCATAGATAAGGGATTACAAAAAACAGTATAATCAGTAACCTTTGACAAGTTCATATCACTGTACATTAAAAAAAGAACTTACACCTTGGGGCAGTAAGTGCTATAATAGAGATATTAACAGGGGCTCATGAGAACCCAGGAGACAAAATGACTGAAAGTTAGGAAAGCTATGTAAAATCTCAACAAATGTGTAGAAGCATATTATGATGACTTTCAGCCCCAGTGGTTTTCTTTAGGAGTGTTTCACCATATCCAGTGGTATATAAGTTCTTTTTTTTATGTAATCAACACAAATATATTAGCTATTCACTGTGTACCAGGCCCAGGGCCAGACATCAGGGATAGAGAGGTTCAAGGCAAATAATATCACTGCTCTCTTCAACCTAACAACCTGTGTCAGATGTTTTAAGTACACATTATTTAACAAGAACTGTGATGGTTGTTTAATAAAAAAGAAGTAACAAAATGAAGCTGACTCAGTCTAGAGCATTAGTAAAGTCCTCCTTGTGAACTGGAGGCAATGATGGTTGAGCTGGATACTGAAGCTGAATAGGAATTACCGGGTGAAAGTCATATTCATTGGGAAGAAAGTAAGGGGGTTGTAGTGAGAGAGCCTGGTAGAGAAGGATCATTCCAAAAAGAGAGAATAACTTGAGGGGAAGGATGATCCAACTCCTCACTAACTTAGCATAAGTTTGTCTCAATTGTCATTTACCTACCACATTGTCTCTGCTTGTCCAAGTACTCTACCTTGAAAATGGGTGATGGCTTAGATGGGCAAGGAAGGTACAGTGAAGTTATTTATTTATCAACCCATGCAAATATGAAAGAGGAGGTAGATGTTCACAAAATATGACATAACAGACCTATGTTGGTTTCCCGAATTACCCACAGATATTTCCCAATAATACACAGTGACCTCATAGAATCATAGATGCTAGGATCAGAAAGGAATCTTATAAAGGAAAAATTATATTAATTTATTATAAAAAATAGGACAGCTTGGGTGAACTTAGATTTATTCAACTTCAAGGCAGAGTTCAAACTAGCAGCCAAGTTTCTTACACTTTTAATTATATAGTAAACTTCACCCACTGTACAATATACCTTCTGAGGTGATGGAAATGTTCCACATCTTCACTGCCCAAGAGAGTAGGCTTCACCACCAGCCATAATTGGCCATTAATCACTTAAAATATGACTGATGTGACTGAGAACTAATTTTTAAAATTTTCTTAAAACTTTAATTCAGTTAAATTTATATAGCCAAATGTAGCTAGTGGGTATTATATTGGATAGTACAGCTATAGTACATTCATCTTATTTAAGAAAAAAAGTAAAACAGGAGAGTTCTTTCTATTTTAAAGCAAATAAAAAAAAATCAGATTCATTCACAGGACTATCATAAGACTGAAGGGAAACAGAAAACATGCAAGGATTGCCACACAAGTTCACATTATTTTTAAGTAATATCAACATACACCACAAAAATAGCTATTTATGGAACCTACTTTTAGCCACATAAACAGTAAATTTCAATCACAGTATTTAATTGGCACAAGATAAACTGTATATATATTTAAACTATTGATTTTTAACATATTGTGTATATGCATGAAACCATCACCACAATCAAGATAAGAAATAAAATATGCATCACTCAAGAAAGTTTGCAGATGCCCTTTTGTAATTTCTCCCTTCTGCCAGCTTTTATCTCTCCCCCGACCCCTCCAATACCCAGATGGCCACTTATCTGTTTTCTGTTACTATAGATCAGTATGAATTTTGTAGAAACTTACATAAATAGAATCACACAGTAGGTTCTCTTTCTAGTCTGGGTTATTTGGCTCAGAATAATTATTTTGAGATTCATCCATGTTTTGGTAAGTTGTAATAGTTCATTCATTTTAATTAGTTGTTTACCATTATATAAATATATCCCAATTTTTTATCTATTCATCAGCTGATGAACATTTGGGTTCTTTCTAGGTCTTGGCTATTAAAAATAAAACTGCTATAAAATTTTTGTGTAGGTCTTAGCATAGATTTGTATATTTATCTTTGTGATTGTATCAGGTTTTGCTTCCTGTATTTTGAGGCTTTTTTATTAAGTGGGTAAATATTTATAATTTTTTTTTCTCCTAATGAATGAAGTCAATATAATGAAATGACTGTATTTGATAATGACTATTTTTAACATTATGTTTAAATATGTTTAAACATAAACATATGTTTATGTTTAAACATATTTTTTAAACATAAAAATGTTTAGAAAGTATTATGTGGTATGTTTTTATTCATTCTTTTACTTTTAACATATTTGTCTTTATATTTAAAGTGCATTTCTGTGGGTAGCCCATAGTTTTGTCTTGCTTTTGATCCAACTAACAATCTCTGACTTCTAATCGGGATGCTTAGACTATTTCTATTTACTGTGATTATTGATATGATTGGGTTTAATTCTATCATATTGCTACTTATTTTCTATTGGGACAAATGATTTTTGTTCTCCTTTTCTCTTTTTCAACCTTCTTTTAGAACAATTGAGTATTTTTTATAATTCTATTTTATCTCTTTTGTGTCTCATTAGCTATAACACTTTGTATTGTGACTTTAGTGGATGTTTAAAGTTTATCTTTAGTATTTCTTCAACTTATAGTAGTCTTTCTTCCTGTGACATTATGCCATTCATTGTATAAGAATATTTCAGTTGTATAATTCTACACCTTTCCTTGTGAACTTTAAATTATTTTTGGCATGTATATGACTTTTATATGTGTTTTAACCCTAAAACATATTGTTAATATATGTATATGATATATATATAATTAATATATATATATTGTTTTTATTATTTTTATAGTATAGTATTATTTTTTCTCTGTATAGATCTAGTTTTTTCTTCTGTATGTAGGGTTTCCTTTATCTTTCGTATAATGCATGTATGCTATTGATGAGTTCTTCCAGGTTTTATTTTTCTTTCATTTATGAAGGATGTTTTCACTGAATAAAGATTTCTAGGTTTAGTTTTCTCTTGAGAGCTACTTTTAAGATTTTTCTTTTAATTAATGGTTTTGAGCAATTACTAGCTTTACTGAGTTTTGGGGGATTGAATGTCATTGTAAATTTTGAATTACGGTGCTTTGGTTTTCATCAAATTTGGAAAACATACGGACATTATTTCTCCAAGTATTTTTTTTTTGTTCTGTTTTGTTTTTCTGACTCCTTCAGGGACTCTAATTATACCTCACTTATTTCCACTACCCCTCCCAGGGGTAGTTCTGTCTCTTTCTGCCTCTCTTTCCCTTTCATTGTTTCATTTTGGAAAGTTTCTATTGCAATGACTTTAAATTCACTTTCTTCCGCAATATTTAATCTGCTATTAATACCATACAGTATATTTTTCATGGTGGACTTTGTGATTTGCATCTCTACTAGTTTCATTTACATTATGTTTATATCTTTCATGTCTTTGCTTAACATGTTCAATATTTCCTCCCACTTCTTGAACATATGAGGTACAATTATAATAACTGTTTTAGTGTCCTCTTCTACTAATTCTATCATCTGTGTAATTTCTGTGTCAGTTTCCCTTGATTGATTTTTCTCTTCATTATGAGTTTTATTTTCTTGCCTCTTTTCATACTTGGTAGTTTTCATCATATACCAGACTGTAGATTTTAACTTGTTGAGTGCTGAATACTTTTGTATTCCTATATTCTATAAATTTTATTGAGTTTTGTTCTGGGATACAGTTAAGTCACTTGGAAACATTTTGATCCTTTCAGGTCTTTCTATATAGCTTTGATAGGTAGGATAAAAACAACATTTGGTCTAGAATTAATTTCCCTTTACTACTAAGGCAAAGCCCTTCTTTATCTGACACTCCATTAATTATGAGGAATTTCACTCTAGCTGGTGGATGCACAAAATCTCTCTTTCCATGTGAGCTCTATATGTTTTCCCTCTCATCCTTTGGAGTAGTTTTTCCCCAGTTTTAGGAAGTGTCCTCACATTCATGTGCTGATCAGTACCCTCTGCAGAATCCAAGTTGTCTCCCTGGGTAGCTCTTCCCTGTCTGCTCTCTGCCCTGCACACTTTAGACACCTGGCTTCCCTGGACTTCCAACTCTATCTCCTCAACTCAAGAAGTCCAGTGAACACCTTCTGGGCTCTCAGGTACTGCCTGCAACCTGGAAATTCTCTCTTGTCAATAAGCAGGGACAATCAAAGGGCTCATGTCATTTGATTCTTATGTACAGGAATTACTGTCCTTTATAAGTTGATGCTCAGCATCTTGAAAGCCACTGTTTCATACATTTTGTATATATTTTAAGTTGTTTCAGGTAGAAAGGTAAATCAGGTAGCTATTATTCCATCTTGGCTAGAAGGGAAACTGCCCAAATCACTGTATTTTTTAATATGAATTCTTGATAACCCTCACTCCACTTGTCCCACAAATAAAATCAATAAAATATTTGTTTGATTTTCTAGTAAGTTGCTGTATTTGCCATCAATTATTTAAAGTATTTCTTGGGAGTCTACTAGATACTGAGACTGCTCTCTGTTAACAAAGAGCTTTCTCTTTTTCTCTTCCCTTCCTTCTTTTCTTCCTTTATTTACTAGGCAAAACTTGAACATAAGTTCAATGCAAATAATAATAATGTTTCATTACCCAATAAAAAATACTGTTAATATTCTAGGAAAATGAAGAAATTTGTCAGAGAAGTGCACACTTTAGAGATGAAGGGGAAATATGATTGGAGAGTTTAGATTGTGAGAGGCCTAGGGAAGTGAGAAAGATGGACTTCTTATGGCACAGTGTGAACAACCAAATTCAATCCTCGTACCTACACAAAACTTGGAACTTGACCTACATTATTAAAAAATTCATAGTACAGTGAAGTAATTTATAAGAAGACTTACCCCATGTATTTCACATTTCCCAAGTCTCAAGCTTCTATAGAGTATGAATAGAATCCAAAAAAGGGAGTTTATTAAATTGGTTCGACCTGCGTTGGGAGCTCTTTTCAAACTTAAAATGTCTCCAAAGTAATAGCTCTCCTGTTCTTTGTTAAAGCAGTGCCTTTTAAGATAGGAAAGAGACGAATTGTTCACTCTTCACCCACTGTTCTTAGGAGGTTTGAAGAAGTTGCTAGTCCTTTTTCCTTCTGCCTTTTGCATCATGCCATCCCAAGGCACTCCTTGTCCTAACATTGCTCTCACCCCTACCAGTATTGTGTATCTTTTGTGGTTATCAGGATGTGCATTCAAATACAGTGGGAGGAGATGAGTCTATATGATGTATCATGTAGTCCAATATTTCTCATCTTGGCTTGGCTGAACAACTGCCTTGGGCAAGCTGAGGATCATTGCCCTCAAGGTGGTTTACTGGGCTCCCTGGAGTGTTGTTATTGTGTCCCCAATAGGTGAGAGTCCTGAGATAAGCTGGGGGTTAGAAATGGAAGTCATGGCAGTTTATTGTATTCCATTCATCATGTCTTGCTTGTTAGCATGCTGTTTTATAGCCACATTACTCCACAGTAGAACCATTTTAGTGTGCAAACCCCATATTTTGACTTTAATTTGAAACAGATATGATATAAAGATAAACGAGTTTATGTTTCTCATTCACCAACAGGAATTGTCCCTGGTAGTTTATAGGTGGTCAGTCAAGATGGGACAGGAAGCCTCCCCAATGCATATTAAATATCATATTCACAAAGGGGGAAATAAGAAGCACTGCTAACAAATGTTCAATTTCATTCGACTTTCCAATTTCCAGAGACATGGCTGAAAAGGCATGGACAGATACTGATACTTCAAAGAACAATCACTGCCTGGTTTCTTGGACAGTCAATGAGAATGGAGCACACCACTTTCCAAAATGTGCCTTCTGTGTCATATGCTTCCTGTTCAAGGTACAGCTGAGACCCTTCTATGCTTTTCCTAAAGGGTTTTATATTTATATAAATTTCAAGCACATTGATACTGACAGATCAATCCTTTTCACCCGTATATTTTTTTAAACATGAAGAAAGAAGACAGCCTAGGCATCTGCTGTTCACCTTTGCAATACTTTCAAAACCATTACATCAATCAGAAACTTATTTATTGAGTAGCTGAAATGTGCACATACCAGTAGTATAAGTGATGTAAATTAAAAGTGAAGTAATATACCTTTTGACTCTGATCTTAAGCAATATTAAAATTAAAAACAGTGAAATGCTTTTGGTAATGAGTAACAATGATGACAATTTATTGAATACGTATCACCAGCAGACATTATTAGATATCTTAAAATTTATCTCTAATCCTCATAATAAGTTTTGGAGTATGTATAACAGTCTTTGTCTTATAAATGAAGAAATTAATTAGCAGAGTTGGTTAAGTAACTTGCCCAGGCACACAGACATTGAGTAGGAGAACGGGAATGCACACTCCCATCTGTCTTTTGTTCAAGGATAAATTCCACTGCAACACACTAACTCTTTGTATTAGCTTCCTAGGGTTGCTGTAACAGGGTACCAAAACTTGGTGGCAAAAAACAATAGAAATTTATTTGCTCACACTTTTAGAGTCTGGAAGTCTGAAATCAAGGTGTCAGCAGGGTTGATTCTCAATAGATGCTCTGAGGGAGAATCTATTCCATGCTTTGTCAGCTTCTGGTGGTTGCAGGTAATCCTTGGTGTCCCCTGCCTTCCAGATGTATAACTCCAGTTGCTGCCTCTGTCTTCATATGGTATTCGCTTCTCTTCTTACGAGGACATCAATCATATTGGATTAGGACTTACTCTAACCCAGTGTGACTTCATCTTAACTTGAGTACATCTACAAAGACCAAATGTTTCCAAATATGGTCACATTTATAGATACTGGGGGTTAAAGTTACAACATATCACCCTCTTTGAGGCCCAATTTAACCCATAACATTCTTCAAGTTTGTTCTGTGTTTTATTATTCAAATTCATGATTACATTGAAAATGTGTTAGTTCTTTAAAACCCAGAATCTTACACATAATAGGTGCTCAATAAATTTATGATGAATATCGTTATCCCCATTAATATAACAACTTCATTCAATAAAAGCTGATGTTAATCCCAACACATCTCCTGAATTTATGACTGGAAAGAGAGATGACAGGGTTTTCCTTTGAGGAAAAAAATTAGCTCATACTCCTGAGATTTAATACCATTATATTGCATTAATAATTTAAAAACTAAAAAATTTCAGACTAGACTCTGACCATATGAAACCTATAAAGAGATCCTAAATAAATATGTGTACATACAATTGTACTAAGAGAGTGACAAATACTATAAAGAAGAAATGCATTGCACTGGTTATAATAAATTAAAGTGCTGAGGCCCATATTTCTATATAATTGAAGAATTAACTTTTGGCATGAAAGAATACAGGAATTTTATATATATATATATATATATATATATATATATATATATGGATTTGAAAGTATTTTCTATAGAATACCTTACCTCAGAAGAGTTTATTATTATATTGATAATTAAATGTATCTTATGAAATGCATCTTCTGACATACTTTTGATGATTTGTAACAAACTGAACCATTATCACTTCACCAAAGCCCGTATTTGTTGATTTCTTATGTAATTAAACATCCATCGAAGAGCTTTTCCCTCTAAAGATTTTCCCTCTAAAGTTTTTCCCTCTAAAGATTGATTGTGATAGTTAGAATAGAATAGAATGTGATAGTTAGCAATGTGGATATAAGTCCATGTTGAATTTTTGACGCCTGAAATTTAGCAAAATAAAGAGAAAAGACAGAAAATAAGGGTTTGGATAATATCTATTGTTAAGTAGAAGAGGCTCTGGATTGAAAGTAATATGTAGTGATACCAAAATCACTTTGATCTTATTTTGTGACTTTAAAATTAAGGTGGTTGAAACGGATAATCACTAAGGATTTTTTTCAGCTTAAATATTCAATGATTAAAGTTTAATTGGTCTAATTAAAGGACATGCTACTTCTCTCATTGATATTACTTTTTTGCTGTTGTTGTTGAGAGACCAAGGGAGAGTGGAAAGAGTGAATGGTTAGAATACGGAAAGTCTTCAAACTGAAAGGGAAAGGAAAGAGCCATCAACTCCAGCCAGAAGACAGAGCACTTGGAGGTCTCAGTCTAGTTAAGCTCCAAAAAGTCAGGCTCTACCTCAGGTAATACCAAAAAAAAAAATTGTTGTTGTGATTTTGTTTTAAACATACTACACAACAGATGTCCCATTACACTTTTCTGTCACAATGTCTAAATAAACAGAATGGATTTTGCTTTTTCTTTTGCTATCTCAATTTCAGAAATGTTAATTGGATATTCAAATAGGTTATTTTCTGTGTTTGAGATGGAATTCTCATGAAACCATTCCCAGAGGTCCTCAGCCTCACTCCAGCTGCTAAGGATCACTTGCACCCAGTGCACACTCGACTGTGACACAAAGGACACCACCTCATTCCCTGGCAGGGGAAGGGTCAAGCCAGCAGGTTTTGTCGGAATAGTTTGTCATTTTCCTGAATATCTCTGAAATATCTGGCCATGTGTATGATCAGTCTGATTTTGTATCCACAAAACTGAGAAACATAATATGAAAAGTTTTTCCTTCCAGGTTTTAGTCTGACTGTGATTGGTTTACATTGCATTCACTTTGTAGATATAGTTAAAAGAAGAACACAATGAGCAATTCCAATCCCAGAAATGTTTAATTCAAAGTCTATGCTCATATCTCATTAGATGATGAGTTGTGTGAATGGCCCAGAGTAACAAATAAGGTAGGAATTTTTGCCAGTAACTTAGCCACTTCAAGTCTGTGTTTTCCATTTATAATATGCGGAGACTCAAATGATAATACTGTGAAACCTGTCTAAGGAATAGAGAGTTATTCAATAAGTCTAGTTCTCCCAGATCTATTGTAATTATTCCTTATTCTACCACATGGTACCATAAACATGGAATGTTTCAGCCATTGTTCTTATACTGTGGAGATGATGAAATCTGTATGATTATAATCATCGATGTGTCACAGTTTTCCAGCAATTCATCTCTGTTGTTTACAACACTCAATTTATTTTCTGCCAGTGCTGATTGGATGATACTACAGGCTTCACAGTCTATAGTTTTTAGAATACATAACTTTGAGTCTATGGATTCAAAAAAGGATATACTAGTTTTGTACTTTCTAAGAGGAGTCACACCCCTGCACCCTGATACCTAGTGTTGTCAGATTTCAAACACATATTTATCTTCACGAGTAAGAAAAAGTAAATAAAAATTTCCAGGAATCCTCAGAAATTCCTGCAATCATAAGATATCCTATATTTTTATAATAATTTATTTATATATTTTAACTTTGTAGTGAACCACTATAATAATACACAGGAAATTATTTTTCTATGAAAGAGCTATATAAAGCTTTAGATGATTTTGTGTGGAAAACAAGGAAAAGATACAATAATCAGTGTATAGTTTTGTATTATTATGAACAAGTATATTGTGACAAAATAATGTATTTCAATAATACATAAAAATGATGTCTACCTGACATTGTCATTTGATAATAGAAATCATTAAGAAGCAACTATTTACACAAAATAAAGTTTAAATAAAACTATTTAAAATATTGAAAGACATACCATAAATACTTAAAAGCTACTCTTAAAATAAAAATTTAAAAACATGGCAAGTGTTAATCTCCCTGTTCCATATTCTTGATCTTTGCATCGTGGCAAATATTGCTGATGAGGAAAATTTTCTTTCATTTTTCAGTGATATTGTGGTTGGATTATTAAGAGTGAATCCAAAAGCATCTTCATAGTGCTGTTTCATACAAACTTTCATTAGTTTACTATTGCTGCTGCAACAAATTACCACAAAATTACTGGCTTAAGACAACACAAATGTATTATCTTATATTTGTAGGTCAGACGTATCATTGGGCTAAAATCAAGGTGTCAGCAGAGCTTCATTCTTTCTGGAGATTCTGGAGGAACAGTCATTTTTTTGCCTTTTTCACCTTCTAGAGGCACCTGCATTCCTTGGCTAGTGGTTCCTTTCAGCATCTTCAAAGTCAGCAATGTGGCACTTTCAAATCTTTTTCTCTCTAACCTTCTGCCTCCCTCTTCCATTGTTTGATATCTGTGATTGGACCCACTTGTATAATTCAGGATAATCTCCCCTTCTCAAGATCTTTAACCTAATCACATTTGCAGAGTCCCATTTGCCATATAAGAATATTCACAGATACCAGGGACTAAGATGCTAGCATCTTTGGGGGCCATTTTTCTATATACCACAAGCTCATTCCCTTTTCAGTGATGGAAGTGTTGTATCTGCTTTACAAAGAACTATAGTTTATAGCAAATATTCAAACTCCAGCATTCATCATTGGGCAACATTTGATAATGTAACATACATATCTCCTAGCATCATTCATAATACATACAAACTCACCTGTTGAAATTGCCAATTTGAGGACTTATTTTGCTTCCAACTTTACTGTTTGGAATATCACCTGCACAAATGTATAATGAATATGATACATCTAAGTTTATTAACCTATGTATTATTGGCAAGGACAACTCATTGTTTATAGCAGACAGGGCTGCAAACACGTAATATGGTATCAGTTACGATGCAGGAAGGTTAATTATACTGTGACCACTTTTCTCCTGTGTTCATGTCCTGACTCCCAGAAATGGCTCCATTTCTTGCTCTTGCTTGGACTTAACATTAGCAGTTTCCTTTAAATTAGTAGTCTCAATGCTGATTGTCACGTTTTACATTTCACAAAATTATAATATTTTTCCCGATTTCCCCAACTTCTTAACAGATGTTTTCTCAGAATACAGAAAGTCATATAAATTTTCTAGGAAATGTCAGCCTGGAACTCCTACAAAAAAACACTGATTACCAGAGCAACCAAATTCCTGGGTTGACTGGTTACATAGAAGTTTATAGGCATTTATGGTCTACAGTAAATTGACAGTTCCTTTGTAAGAGATCTTACATTATTTGAGCTAAATATTTGGATATCCCTCCTCTGTTAAAGTTCCAGGGCCATGGGAAAGTGTTTTGAATCAATTAGAAATGGGTTCAAGTCACCTGTCTGCCAATTAATGGAAATAGCTTTTTTTTTTTAATATCTACTGAAACAGTTTAACCATTTGACACAGTGTATCATAATAAGAGCATAGGATGAAGCCAGATAGCCTTAGTTCAAATTCTTACTTTATCCCTAATTACTTGTGCAATCACAGGACAGTTACTTCACTCCTCTGTACATTAGTTTCCTCATCTGTAAAAAGAGGGTCATACTATTATTTGCTTCCTAGAGATTTTATTTTTCACACCTATTTTCTGAGTAATAGAATAGCTATATTTAGTTCCTTCCTCTGAGGGAATCACTGTCTTAAAATTGTTGTGCAAACTTCCTAAGCATTTTCTTTATATGTTTACTATGTGTTGAAGTCACAAAAGACATAATTGGCATCTTTTAAAAATATTATGGATTATCTTGTTTTAGTTTTCATTCCGCAGCTTGCTTTTTCTACTCAAAATTATTATTTTTTATATTTGTCAAACTTGACCAAGTAGATCCCATTTATTCTTTTTAGTTGCTGTTTACTATTTCCTTGTTTGGTTATAATCCAACTCGTACATTAGCTCTGGTGTACATATGCAAATATTTCTCTAGGATATAGACTAGAAATCAAGTTGCTGGTTGTTAAGTATATTTTATTCACATTTACCGTGTATTAGTGAATTGCTTGTGGCTTTTATTTACATGTGTTGTCACCAATGCTTGATATTTACTTTAATTTTTTTTTTCAACCTGATGGGTATGAAATGGCATCTCATTGCTGTCTTAATTTTCAGCACCTGATTACTTGCAGGGTTACACAGTTTTTCATAGTTTTTTTTTTTTTTGCTGATTCAAGTTTCCTCCTTAGGGATTATTTATAGACTTAAGGCAAGTTTTCCATTTTTTTTCTTAATTTTATGTAGGAATTCTTTTATTACATAGAGACACCCTGAAGTTTAACTTTGGCTTCAGTATTCATAAAAAATATGATACATGGTTTTATCAGACATTGAAAGACAAAGTAACCTGTTTGATTTCTGACACACTGGTCATCTACCTGCTCAGTGCGGGCATGGCCACATACATTCCCATCATCTCATTGATGGTGGCGCAGTGGTTGAGAGTCAGCCTGCTGATGCAGGGGACACGGGTTCGTGCCCTGGTCCAGGAGGATCCCACATACCGCGGAGCAGCTGGGCCTGTGAGCCATGGTTGCTGAGCCTGCACGTCCGGAGCCTGTGCTCCACAAGAGTGAGAGGCCCCTGTAAAGCAAAAAAAAAAAAAAAAAAAAAAGAATATGAACAAGGTGTGGACCCTGAATTGATATTAACATCTGAATATTCATTGATATTCATTTTTAAATTTAGATAGGCATTCTAGATGCAACTTGAGATGAAAACCTCCATGGGCTTCTTCAGGCAGTTGAAATATAAGCATATTTATTTATTACAATAATAAAATCTTGAGATAATTAATGCTGATTTTGAAAGCTGTTAATTTGTTGTACAAAAATTATTAAGAACTTTCAAATAGTTGAACAATATTATCAGTTATTATGAATAGCAGAGAGTGCATTAGATAGATAACATTAACAAGAACATAATACCCACTTTGAGCCAGCAAATGTTTATAAAAATTTAAATGCTAATAAAAAGGCAGGATAATAGAAATTAGATTATATCACAATGCTAATCTTTAGAAGCATAAGAGCTATATTTAATTTTTAGTTAGTTAATTCAGCTCAGGCCAAGAGTTTTTCAAGAAAAAAAGTCCCATTTGAGAAATCTTCTGATCCCATGAGGATGAATTAAAAGCAGAATTTCAACTTTGCCACCTCTAAATGTCATGAGGAAGAAAAACTGCAAAATCATGTGCAACAATATCCATTATAAATCAGTTTTGATCTCAACATAGTGAAGAATGTGGAGAGTATAAATCCTAGAAGAAAGAGTGGAAGGGAAATAAAATAGTTCAAACAAATTTTCTTCTCATTTATCCAACTTGAAAATCACACTCTTTAAAAGTACACCTTAAGAACACAATTTCTCATCTGTTTGAATCTGGACACCCAAACTTTAGGCATGGTTGAAATACATTTTAGAGACTGCTAACCATTTTCAGTATCTAAAGTTGAAGGATTTTTGAGATATGCTCAAAACTTAAAAAAAGAGTCTTCTAGAAATGTTACTGACTTTTCCCACCTGAATTACAATTTGATGCATGTAAGTATATTAGTGATGTATGGCATATCTGCTACAAGTGAACTTCACTCTCAGTGTATCAGTGGGACTGTTGAAGCTATTAGTACTTAATAGTGCAGAGAAATGATTGTTCCTGTACCATGATGTCACACTTTTAAATTTAGCCATTCAAATTCTCAATAAGTAAGTTGTCATACTCATTTATGTTTGCAAAAATTCAGATTTAATTTTGTACCAGGAAACTGATTCTATAACATTTACATTCAAAGCTAGCCAAATATTTGTTATTCAGTGACAATAGGTATTTGGTAAATGTCTACCCAGTAGATATTACTCTATTATTTATTTGCTTTTCAAATATATATTTTTTTAGCCTGTTACTTTACTTTAGGATTTTGTTTATGGTATCTTTTGCATAAACTGCAGCACTTTGATGATTCAATTCCATTGTCCTCCTTGCTTGTTATAGCTACAGAAACTTTGACTGCCAGTTAATTCCATTATACATAATCCAGAATAAGTCCAGAGTCAGGTCTTACATTGGTAACTCAGGGTTCCTGCATCCTAGATATATTGTGGTGTAATGAAAGTCAGTCATCTTGTTCAGGTTTTCTTTTTCAGTATTCATCCAGGAGACCAGCATTCTCTTACCACTCCCAGGATTCTCAGGTCCCTCAGTGTGGTACTTCTGTTACTGTGTAAGTCCATTTTGCTGACCCTTTTGCACACCATGACAGGAACACAGCTTCAGTCTGCAATGCTCTGGGTACAAATGTTGTCCATTGCAAAGGTGAATAAGAAAAAAGCACTGCCCTCCACACCATGTGTCCCCATGGAGGAATAGATATGTAAGAAATAGTTACAAATAAGCATGTTATCCACTAAAGTAAATGTATGTAATTAAATAATTATGATAATTTTTCCATGTATGTAAATACAGACTCTGATACCTAATTGAGAATAATAGCCATTTTTGTTACTCAGTATAATTCATAAATACCTACCTTGGAAAGATTATAAAAATCTCTCTGAGAATTTCAGATTTTGGAGATGCTGGGAGTCAGTGTTGAACTGCTCATTTCATCCTTTAAAACTGAATACATCCTAGCCCACTGTCCCTGTGAAATCACCAAGCCTGCAGCCAAAGTCTGCTAAAGCATCCTACTTCAGGGAACTTGCTCTTTAATGCCCACTCTCAAGTAGCAAACTCTGGGATTGTTTCGTACTACTCCATTGCACTTGGTGAGCAGGGTCTCCCTGACAGAGTTTTTACAGAACCCAGGGAGTAGGGGATGGAGCTTCAAAACCCATGTGTGAAAATAACAAGGGTGAACTTCTTGGCCCTGACTGATTTCTCACTAACTGCAGTGGTAGCAACAGCAGCTCAGTGCCCTTACAGGGAATGTTAGGGTTCCTAGAAAGCTTATTCTTCCCTGAAAGTCTGCTCCTACTTTGAGTTACCTTCCCCATATCCTTTAACGTGTCCTGTTGGTGTCTTCCCATCAGTCAAGACAGTGTCCCGTTTCAACAACAATAAAAATCTTAGCTAAATGTAAGTTATCTAATATGGTGCCTAGAAGGTAATAGATTCTCAATAAGTATTATGGAAATAAATATACAATGAAAACATGCATAATCAAATCATCATTATTAAATATGGAAAGAACCCCAGATATGATGCAATAAAATTGCAACTGAACAGGGTCATTAACTTGAGAACTCTCCTGCACAAAGCAGCACATTTTAATTTTGAACAGTTTTTACTGTTAGAACATTCTCATTATTTAGCCAAAATCTGCCTCCTTACCATTCTGTCACCAAGTTTCATTTTGCCCTGTGTATATTTTCAGAGTAACTCTAACCTTTTTCCTATATGAGTCCTTCAAGTATTGAAATATAATCATCTTTATCTCTTCTTTACTTCTCTTTTTCTTTTGTCATTTTTCATTACAGGACTCATTTTTCAGCCTTTTAATTCCAAGTGGCCTCCTTCACAGTACACGGTAATCTCTTAATTCTTTTCATATGTGTTAATTACAACCTAACAACATCCCTCTTCTGGTCTGACTGCCTGAGGACCGTGGGATTTCCATCTCCCTTGTTCTTTCCAGACACTATGCCTCCTGGAATCAGCCTCAATTTGCATGGACCCCTTATTCACCATACTTTGCCTATTAAGCAGTAATACTGAGGTTTTGCTTTCACTTAGCATTTTGAACACACCTCTATTTTCTGTTTCTCATACTGTACACCAGTCCCTAGTTTTCACAGTAACTTTCAAGATCTTTGAGGGGAAATGCAGCTAATTTTTCACCTATAAATTCCTCATACCCAGTTCAATGTGAGGTATCTCTCAGGTCATCAAAAATACTTAACGAGTGTATAAAAATAAATGAACAAATGAAAGACCTAATTCCTATTTTTATGTAAACAGTTTTTAATATGTGTACTAGTATTCTCTACATGTGTCTCCATTTTTGCTCCTAAGTATGGAATTCTATTATTTTATTACTTTTTAATGATCAAAATGCACAGAATTGAATTAATTTTGCTCTGCACTTCATGGAACGATTTTGCCATTGGCCAAAGTCAGACTTTTATTTGTTCCTATGAAACTTCAGTTTGGTGTCTTGTATCCATTGCTCCTGCCTATTGTAACTTGTATTTTCTGTGATTAGCTATCTCACACAGCTCTGTATCATCTGCAATTTGTTCAGCAGAGTAAGAGGATTAAGAGAGTAGAAACAACAACAAAGAATAGATGATAGACTAAGTGCTGAATTTTAGAGCCAGAGACTTTAAATGCTCCAGGAATTTGGCAGAGACATAGAGCTTGAGCATGTGAACCAGATAAGCAAAGAGTAGAATCATGGAGAGGTGAGCTGGGTTAAAAAGGTTGGCTGGGATTAGAAAAGAGAGAAACCTGTGAGCAAAAGGAAACTAAGAGCCTTGTTGCCAGACAAAGAGGAGTAGGAAAAGTGGTAGGATAGTCATTTGGAGAGTTTGAATCAGGATTCCTCTTCCTTCTTACCCTTTCTCTATTAAGGCAGATGAAGTAAGAGACATTGTTGAGAAGCATCTTGCATTTTCTAAAAGCCTTTCTGTAGGCATTACTTTGGAATTTGTATTGGAAAGAATACAAAGAAAAAAAGAGGGCAGGTAGAATGTAGAGCAGTAGTGAGTAGTAGTAATGATCTCTGGGTCTCTTGTCACCACTAACCCCCCTTCTTCCATTCCAGGCAGAACGAGCCTTTAAGAGACCTCCTTCCTACTTTTTATTTAATTCATACTCCACCCTCCCATAGGCCTGAGGACTCTCCTACTGGCTGCCAATAGAGAAGTCACTCAGATGGTTACTGTCTAGCAATCTGTGGAATCTTGGAAATCCCATATTTAGCTGGGAGTGTGGAGACCTCATTACTTAATATTTTGGATCTTTTCTTATCAACCACTGTGATGCTGATGGGCCTCTTAGATGCTGGACCTCCATCAGCTCTCCTTCTAACACTATGAATTGTTTAAGTAACATGTTTTTTGTTTTTCACTTCACACTGACTGATAAAATATATACAGCCAGATTTGTTCCTGTTTATTGCTAATATTGATATCATCATATAATTCACTATTTAGATTTATTGCCTGCATTTATTGAACCTCATTCTTATTTTATTTTATTCCATTATTATGTCACAGTACAATCCTCCAATCTGCCTCCACATCCTGGACATCTTATCTGAAAACCGTTGGTCTAAGAAAGTTTGTCTAAAATATAGACATCAATCTAATCAGAGAATTTGACTTGTGGCTAAGATAAATAAGAATTCACTAATCAAGCTGCAGATGTTAAACTTTTACTAACATCAAGTTTTAGTTTTAAAGCTCTGTTTTCTTTATTGCATTGTATCACAATTTATGAATAATTTGCAAATGATATGTTAATAAAGTTACTGAAGAGCTTCTGCCTGGCTTTATGAATACATATGGAAATATTCTCAAGTACTAAAACAATAAAGATAAGAAAGGAATTGACATATATGTTTCTTTGCAGCTTATCATACTTCCTTGACTACAATCAAAAGCAGGATTCAGGAGTTTAGTTCATGAAATATGTGATGGTGACATAAACAGAACCCACATGGTTTCAGAAGTGGATGCGTCACATCCAGATTCCTGAATCTCCCACGGTGCTGTTGAAGACATTTGACAATGAAAAAACATTGTGAAAGCTGGTTTTCTTCCATCAAAAAATACCATGCAGATTTTAGATACACACAGTCTATTTAGTCCAATATACAATGAGGATAGAAGTGGACTTTTAGAGGATGTCTTGTTGAACATGAAATAAAACACAAATGATAAAAACATTCCTAATGTCTATATATTTTCTTGACATCTGAAGTAACTATTCAACATTAGGGACTATTCAAAATACCACTCAATAGTTTGATTGTTTCCAGGTAGTACAAATTCTACCTTCCCAGTACCTAATCATAGTAAAAAAAAAATAAAGCTACATTTCCTTGCAGCTGGGGTAAAGATATGTTTAGGTTCTACCAGTCAGATGCTCCTTGACAAAACTGATTTGTAACTGAATTATGTGGGAAAAGTGGAAGTGTGCAGAGAACCCATTTTACAAGGGCAAATCAAAGCAAAGCTGATGGGAAGCAGCATTAATCCAGGCTTCCTGATTCAGTAACTACTGCCCATAGCAAAAGTAAAGTGACCCTAACATGATTCTGAAAGTTCAACTTAGACTCTTTCTACCTAAACTAGAAAAAGTAAATTCTGTTGTCTGTAGCAAGAACCCCACCCATTATAAGCATCTACCATTGATCTATCACACATTAATTTATCTGAAACAATCTTAAATGTGTGCCTGTTTTACCTGTTTTGGGATTTAATTTATTATGTTTCCTACTAGACATGTAAATACATGCCTGTTTTATCTCTATAATATCATCAGAACTTAATGAGACATACAGAATAATTTATACATTTAGACCCATCAATATGGACTAAATTAAAGAATTTAAAGAAAAATATTTGGAAAATACTTTCAGTATATATAAATTTTGCTTCCATTACCCTACAATTACAACCTAATCTTTACATTTTAAATTTTAAAATACGACCACTTATTACATGCATAAGTGAACACAGTTATATGAGATAATTAGACTATATTAAAGCAATCTATAAATTAATCAATAACCATTTAAGGACCACCATTGTGTGACAATCTTGGCTAGGTACGGGTAGTCCAATACATTGTCCACTTTGCATTCCAACTGGAAGATTCAATATATGTTTATTCAACATAAAACTATATGTTCTAAAATGGCTTTTTCCCAAATTACTCACCTGCAGACACTTCAAACTGCAGTTCCAGCTTAATCCATTTTTTGAGCCAATCTTGGCTCCCCAAATTGAGAACATTAGAGCATCATCATGAAGACACAGTGGGAAGCATGATTGTCCTCAACTGCCACTGACCCAGTACTAGATGTATGCAGGGTGTACCTCAGACATCTGTTTGTTTACCAAACCATGACCTTCCTGTAAGCTCTATTGTATTCACTTGGATTCCTATTTGGCATTTCATTACCCTGGGTGTGGGACCCCATCACCTCCATTTCCAACCATGGATGTGACATTCTGCCAAAAGACCATCTGTAACCACAGTACTATCATACACCTGATTGTCCTCATTGCCTCTGCCTGAAGCCTCCTGCTATGTGCCCCAGCAGGCAGGGTTGGATACCCTCAGATATGGACATTGGCCTAAATCAAGCCTAAGATAATGACAAATCCTAGAGCACGGCAGTGTATGCTGCTAGTTGTACTCTTCTGGGGGCCAACCCAATAAAACATCTAATATTAATTAAGTACTTCCTATGTGCCAAACACTGTTTTAAGTACTTTGTGTACACTACTTCACTTAATCTTTATAACAATCACTGAATTATATACTATAATCCTTATATTTTATATATAACTAAATCTGACCAAGCATGCTTAGGTAATTTACCCAAAATGTGATAAAGGCCTAAATGCAAGATCTTAATCACTAAGCCATGCTAATACCACTCTGTGACCTGTGAGCTCATGGCTTCAGCCACATTCTTTTTTTTTTTTTTTGCGGTACGCGGGCCTCTCACTGTTGTGGCCTCTTCCATTGCGGAGCATAGGGTCCGGACGCACAGGCTCAGCGGCCACAGCTCACGGGCCCAGCCACTCCGCGGCACGTGGGATCCTCCCAGACTGGGGCACGAACCCGTGTCCCTGCATCGGCAGGCAGACTCTCAACCACTGCACCACCAGGGAAGCCCCCAAGAATCTATTTTTAAAAAGAAAGTTCTAATCTTATGATCTAGGTACCCTTTGCTACACACTTTCCTAACACATTTGCCTCTGAGCAGTTTGCAAACAAAGGCTAAGACAGACAAAGAACATATACTAAATTGATCATTACTGTGTCTGAATATTCACTATTTCAGAGAAAAGAAACTGTTCCATCTGATCTGGGGTATGATTATACTGTAGTCCAAATTGAAGTGTCTGTGGAACTGGATTGGGCAAGCTTCTCAGTTGCCAGTCATATCACTTACTCCGAGCGGAGTGAGATGAGAGCACTCATGGGAGACCGTGGAAGTGGTTCCCATACACCTAGACAGATGGATGTTTCCCTTGCATGCCTGGAGTACAGACAGAGCCTCTCCAAGGCTGCCAGTGCTATCCCATGCAGAGCTCTAGGGCACCTCCAAGAGCTCAGATGCTGGGTCATGTGTTCTTCTCCAATCAAACCAGCAAAAGTGTGTCTGAAATCACTGGGCTTGATTGGTGAGGTTTTGTCCACGACACAGGAATACAGTTAGAGAGATTGGATGTAAACATGTGAAAATTTAAATAATGAAAGATTCAAGTTGTTGTTTCAGGCAACAACAACAAAAAAAAGACAAAGTAAATATTTCCTGTATCGAAAGAGGAAGAAGTCTTGTGATGAATGACATTTCTGAAATTGATTCTCATCATTTACCAAAAACAATTTAAATCATATCTCAGTTTTAGCAAGAGAGGTAAGGACATAGGTTTGCTCTCACAGAAGTGGATGAAAGATTCATTCTTGCTTCTCCTGTCCCACCTGTTTCAGTCAAGGTTCTTCAGAGAAACAGAACCATTGGAGATGATAGATGATAGGTAGGTAGATAGATAGATAGCTTTAAAGGAATTAACTCAAGTCCTTGTGGGGACTGGCAAGGTTGAAGTCTGGAGGGCTGGCCAGAAACTCAGGAGGATTTCTATCTTACAATCTTAAAGCAGATTTCCTTTTCTCTGGGAAATTCAGTTTTGTTTTTATTTTTATTTTTATTTTATTCTTAAGGCATTCAACTGATTGGATGAAGCCCACACATTATCGAGGGTAATTTCCTTTATATAAAGTCAACTGATTGTAAACGCTAATCACATCTACAAAATACTGTCAACAGCAATATCTAGACTACTGTTTCATGAAACAATGGGGAATTGCAGTCTAGCTAAGTAGAAATGTATAAGTAACCATCAAATCACCCTTAGGGGACTCCTGTACACACACACACACACACACACACACACACACACACACACACACACTTGTAAGGTCTCCTATGATGCAGTGCAATTCCCTTAAAACATATTTCTTCTCTAATTGACCCTGGTTTTCATTTCTTCATACCATTCTTAATATTATTATTATTTGCTTTTGTTAAATATTTACAAATCAGCTCCACCTTTTTCATCATACTATTTTCTTTCATAACTAGTGGCAGGTCCCCAATCCCTTTCTTTATAATATTCTCAGGTTCCCCACAGTCTGAGCACACCCAGTCTCCCAGTCTCACTGACTGGCATCCTTCAAACCAAGCTTTGGATGTTGTCCATTGGTCCACTCCTTGGAGCCCTCTGACTGAGCTCTTCCTTGCTTTGCTTTTTGGGGTTTCTTTACTCAGGGAACCTTCATTTTGTTTTCAACTATTGACATTTTCACCATGGATTCTTTGTTGATTTGCTAAGTACAGACTTATTACTCTCTCAAGCCCTGGTGAATGGCTTTCTAATTACTTTTAAGGTGCCTTGGCATCTGATGACTGTATATAATTATTCATGTGTCTACCCATTTCCTCATTTTTTTGAGCACAAAACAGCATGAAGCTTGAGCAGCTTTCCATCTTTCAGTGTATCTCACTCAGATGCCAATGTGTGGTAGGTCTTTAGGATGTAATTTTACTATAAATTTTAAAAAAGGAAGGAAGGATAAAAAAGAAGAAAGGAAAGAAAAAAAGGAAGGAAGGAAAATAAGATTTAAATTAGCTGGAGAGAGAGAAAATATGAAATCATGAAATATCAGAATTTTAATAATGAAAATATCTTTAATGATCTTCTGGGTTTGTTCCATCTTTTAATAAGGAAGGAAAATGAGACCCAGAAGTTTTTGTTTTTTTGTGTTTTTTTTGCGGTACGCGGGCCGCTCAGTGTTGTGGCCTCTTCCGTTGCGGAGCACAGGCTCCGGATGCACAGGCTCAGTGGCCATGGCTCACGGGTCCAGCCGCTCCGCGGCATGTGGGATCTTCCTGGACCAGGGCACGAACCCGCGGCCCCTGCATCAGCAGGCGGACTCTCAACCACTGCACCACCAGGGAAGCCCTTGAGACCCAGAAGTTTTAAATGACTTGTCTAGACAAAAGACAAATGACCTGGGTAAAGTTAGCAGAAGTAGAATATACTTGTGCTTTCCATGACACCATGCTGCCAACACATGTATGATTCATGTCAGTGGACCGCTCAATTACCTCCTCTAATGACCCTCCACATCTGCAGACATTTCATCATTATGTTACCCATCACAGGGTGTGGTATGATAGCCACAGATTTGTTCTCAAGTTCTACAGCCACCCTCCTTCCTGATGGTGGAAGAGCCACACTCCCTGCCTGCTCTGGATTTGGGCTGAGCCAGGGACCTGCTTTGGCCTGGTAAATGGAAGAGAAAAAGGTTGCCAGGAACCACTTTGGTGGCTTCTCTTTCCTCTACAAGAGCACTTCTCAATGTTTCTGACAATAGAGGCTCTATAAATCTGGTTTTGAGTCAGTATCACATAGAGCAGAGCCTCAAGCTGGCCTATGAAGGGACACATACAGAGATCAAGAAATAAACCTTTTGTGTTTCAAATATTGAGAGTTTGAATTTACTTATTTCAGTGTAACTTAGCCCATCTTCTCAGATACTGTGGGCATACTAATGGTGAGTATATTAATTTGTTATGACTGCCATAACAAAATATCACAGACTGGGTGGCTTAAACAACAGAAATGAACTTTCTCCCAGTTATGAAGCCTGGAAATCCAAGTTCAAGGTGTTGGTGGGATTGGTTTCTTCTGAGGTCTTTCTCCTTGGCTTGCAGATGACTACCTTTTTGCTGCCTCTTCACATAATCTTTCCTTTATGTGCATGTACCCTTAGTGTTTCTTTGTATATTCAATTTCCTCTTCCTAAAAGGACACCAATCGGACTGGATTAGGGTCCATTCCACTCATTTTAGCTTAATCACATCTTTAAAGACCCTATGTCAAAATATAGGCACATTCTGAGGTACTAGGGTTTAGGGTTTCAACATATAAATTTGGGGCAAACACATTTTAGGCAATAAAGGTGAGAAATATCATAATCTGTTTAAGATGTTGAAAAATACATTGTCTAGTGAAGGGAATGCAAGCAATAAATTGATTTGATTGCCTTTCCCGGCCTCCACTTGAAAATACAGCTACAAGTGGGCAAATTTTATTTTGATTTATAGGATTAGTTTTAGTGTTACTTCCTGCCCAGCTCTGTTTTAGAAGAAGCTGGAGATAAAGAGTGAGGAATGGATAGTCACTGCTCACTCAATGTTTGTGAATTCTCCAGCATTTCCTAGCTTCCTTATTAGATGCAGCCATGTTCTAATAGTCAAAGAACTGTAAATGAAAATGATAAATCTCCCTTCCTGCTCAAAGTGTTTTAGAACTGGGAGGCCACCATGCAGTTTCTCTTCCCCTTTGGTGTGACTGTGGAGCCTGTGTTTTGGGATGTCAGAAAAAAAGTGGGAACAGCCTAGGTTGCTAAGTTACCACCTGGAAGATAGGTGCCTTGTGGAGCTGCTGGTCTTATGTCAGATTTGTGTGAGCAAGAAATAAATTCTTATGTATTAAGTCACTGAGATCTGGAGTTGTTTGTTACTACAGCAAATGCCTATCTTATCCTTACCCTTAAAAGGAGCATAGGTTACATACAGAATAGTTGGTGTGTGTATGCCCATAACAGCTAGGGGCAACAGAAATAAACAAAGACAATGATGCATTAGCAGGGTGAGCTTTCTTTATTTTTGTTTTTATTCTTTTTCATATAAGATGGAAAGAAACCAATAAAAATCGTCATCTGCTTCACTATTTTACCTCAGGTTGGCCTCAGATACCAACCTAACTGAACCAACTTTTCCCCCTGGACAATTTGTACTTCAGAAAAGCATTTGGAGCTAAGTTTTCAAAAGGGAGAAAGCAATTTAATGTTGAAAAGGTAAAGCCAACCATACATGAAAAAATGCATATCCATTGCATATTAATAACACAATATAATAATCTACCTCCTCACTTCTAGAAGACATCTCTGAGTCCTTTCCCAATGTTAAGGCAACTCTGAGCTCCAGGCCAATTCTGACTTTTTTCTCCTTGTTTCTACTAAGTGTTTGGGAGAGTTACGGGTAGACTCCAGGAAATCCATTTGAAATGGTACACTGACAAAATTCTCCTAGCCTAGAGAATGATGAACCAAAATGTGTGTAACTATGTCACCTGAAATAATAAAATGAACAGTGATGATTTATTCTACATAAGAAAGAACTTAGAAAGAGCATGGTTTTAATATTTTAAATGGTGTCTTGTATATGATTTAATGCAGAAATTACAAAATAATTTGGTCGTATGATTTGTTTTGAAGCAGTAGCAACCTCTATATTTTCAGGAATTAAAGTAAAGGAGAAATGACTTACAGAGCTAATGTAGAAGAAATTTCTCTATTGGAAACTATGTGTTCAGTTTAATGAGAGTTGCCCTTTACAATCTATAGGATCTATTCATTATTCATCCAGAAAACAAATTATTAGTATTGGGTTCAGTGATGTGTTTATAAATATCAAATAGGTTATACTCCCTGACCTCAAATAGCTCACATTCTAATAGGGGAAACAGATGAATGACAGAAAATTCTATAATGGTGGGAGAGACAATGGATATCCACACATAAACAGAGAATCATACATTCTCCTGGTGGTTACTGGAGGGTTTTTGAGGAGGTAACAATTGGGCTGAGACTTGTAGAAAGACAAGGGCAAGAACAGACCATTACAGGTAAAGGAAACAGCTTATGTAATGGCTCAGAATATTAAAAAAATGTGTGTTCTATATATTATGATCAGGGAAATGTAAAAAACAGTGTACAGCTAGAGCCTTTCATGGTGTGAGATGAAGATGGGATAGTAGAGAAGCCAGGATGTGGAAGCCTAGGTTTTCTTTAGATTTTATTTTATAAGCAATGGAAAACCATGAGAATATCTGAAACCCATGATATGATTAACTACTTTTGTACAATCTCATCCTTTTCCAAAGTTCCATTATTCCAAGAAATAATGGACTTTTACTTTCTTTTCACTTCCACAGTCCCTTTTGTATATATCTTAATAGTATTTAGCTTTTTCCTACTAAAATAGCCTTCATTTTTATCTTTGAATATCCTTCTTTTTCTTCCATTTTGATTATTCCAACAGCACTTAAGTGTCTTTAGTACAAGACTTGTGACCTCTTTGTCTTGATATATCTTACAGTGACAGGTATATAGGCTTGCCTATAATAGATGCTCAACAAAGGGCTATGGCTGAGATTCTATGATTTAGTCCTTGTAGCAATCTCCTTATGCCATGGAGAGAATGCCAGATAAAAGTTATAGCAAAATCTGAGGGGCAGCAAATATTTAATGAGCATTTAATTAAAGTTAGAATACCTGAGATCAAGAGCAAGACATGCCCTGTACCACATGAATTATTAACACATCTGAGACTCAATTCCCTCATGTGTAAAACTGTACTATAACTACGTTATTTATCTCACAAGGCTTTCGTGAGGATCAGGGAAGATGATGTGAATGAAAGCATTGCAAGAATTGCAAAATAATATAAAATTACTAGCAGTGTTGAAGATGATAATAATGTCAATAATGAAGATAATGATAATTAATTTGCAGGTAGCCAGACATACAGAAATACTCTATACTCGTATAATTCAGGTATAAGCTTTAGAAATGAGAATAACTTTCTCTATCACATTAAGCCAAGAGATATTTATTAGTCTGAATTTGGTCAGTGGTCCTCCCTCCTGAGATAGCTTCTTTTTGGAAAGTCATATCATATATTGTAGAAAACAGAATAGGGGTTCAGAATTGCTAGGTGCTGGTTCTGGCTCTAACAGTAGCCATCTTTTTGACTTTCATATCCATGGAATGGATAGTTATTCACTTTTGACCTCCTCCACTGGATTAAATTTTTGGTCAAATTAAAGAATGTCAAAATGTACCCCATTTTTTATGCAAAGAAATATGCTATTCTTATGAATGTAATACTGCATGGTGCAATGTCAAACATATTTACTGATTTCTGTGGACCTACTTAGGCCAAGAATGGTGAAGCTTGGGAACTCACAGTTATGACCATCAACTACATCATCGACATCTACCTACTCTAAGCTGCACTTGTACATGTAGAAACTTTACGCATAGAAATGGTTTTCCCAATCACCAAGAATGTAGGAGCAAGGTTATTGCAACTGTATGGGCACATAAAACAAACAAACAAACAAACAAAAATAACAGGAAATGAAATGTCAACAGCACGTGTAATACCTTTCTAATATATGTCCTTCACTTATTGATAGAGTTACCAGGCAGTTCTTGAAAGAAGAATTATTTGTTTATAAACCAGGTACATTATTCCAGCTCTTTAGAGGAAGAAAAAAAAACATCTTCATCATATTTTCTTTCCCCATATCATCCAATAATATATTTTCTACATTTTCTTGAATACACATTAATTTATTCATTCTTTCACAACTAATTTCTGGGCAACTACTATGTGCTAGTTACATTTGAGAGAGTCAAGGCTGATGGAATTGTCCTTGCTGTCAAGCACCTTTCAATTTAGTAGGGAAAACCAGTCATGTAAACAAATCAGAGCAATAAAACATTACAGTTGTTATGATAGAAGTATTTGCAGCATACACAGGGAGACACAAAAGGGAATGTTTAATTCTGCCTTGGGAGAAAGAAAAGGTTTTATGAAGAAGGTGGAGTTGACTTGGTTCTTAAAATATGAGTGACTTTACAGGCAGACAACAAGGAGAATACTTTCCTTAGACAAAGAGAATGGGGAACTAAAAATATCTCTTTGTAGAATGGGCCAGAGGTTGGATGATCAGCTTGCTGAGTAAATTATGAAGCCAGAGTGCTCAAGGGAAATCATAGATGAATTTTGGAGTCAGGTGGAGGAATTTAGAATTTATAATCTGAGCAATGACAAAGCCATTGCAGATTTTAAGCCAGGGAGCAACCTCCCATTTTAGAAAGAGAGTGTGGTGGTTGATGAGATGAGAAATGAGATTAGGCACTAGGACACCAATTAAGAGACCCTTGCCAGGTCTATATAAGTAAGAATGGTCAGCCTCTAGGTCCAAGGCAGTGTGAATTGGGTGAGTGACAACATCCCGCTGTATTATTTCCTTTTATTCCTACATCTCTAGTTTCTGCCCTCGTCCTAACCTATCAGAATTTAAAGATGTTTAAGGGTCTTTCATCTTAAAAACAAAACAAACTTTTGGCTATCCACACCATTTTATCTTCCCCTTCATTGCTAAACTTTTTCAAGTGTTATATTTTTTAAAAAATCTTCATCTCCAATTAACCTCTCCAGTTGAATTGAAGCCCTCAGTAGTCCTCTGGCTTCTGGGAAGTAATGCAACAGTAGTTAAGAGTTCGGACTCTGTATCAAAGCCTCAGGTGTAGTTCCTGGTTCTACCACATTGAACTTTACAACTGAGAATAACAAGAGAAATTTTAATCTCTCTCTGCCTCAGTTTTCCCATCTGTAAATTGGGGATAATAATGGTAACTTTTTAGTGGATTTTTGTGATTCTTAAAAGTGCAGATACATTAAAAGTATTTAGAGTAGGGCTTCCCTGGTGGCGCAGTGGTTGAGCGTCTGCCTGCCGATGCAGGGGATGCGGGTTCGTGCCTCAGTTCGGGAGGATCCCACATGCCACAGAGCAGCTGGGCCGCTGAGCCTGCGCGTCTGGAGACAGTGCTCCACAACGGGAGAGGCCACAACAGTGAGAGGCCCGCATACCACAAAAAAAAGTATTTAGAGTAGCACTTGGCACTTGGTAAGTCCTCAATAAATGTTTGCTAATTTGGAGACTGGTCCCCAAGAAAAGCAATCAACAGTATAAATTTGTGTATATCCAGAAAAATAAAGAATAAGGTGAGCTACTGTTGTCTTTAAAGGTTTCATAGAAGAAGTGAGACTAAAATAGTCCATTAAATCATAAGGAAGCTATTTGGAAAGATAGCAAAACCAAGGCCAATGTACCAAATCAGTCTACCATTGATTGAATAAACATATATAGAATATTACCCACATTAATAGCACTGTGCTAGGCCCTGTGGGAAATGGAAAGATGACTCAGACAGAGTCTGCTATCCACAGAATATAGCTCATCCAGGAAGATAAATAATATTAAAAATAATTTTTAAATAAGTTAAAGAGACATACATGAATGTAGAGCCATGGTCAAATATCTAGATATGGGACAGAGCATGTAGGAATATTTGTCATAATTATCTACCTCTGACTCTGGTGCTGAGCATTGAGGACAGATGTCAGTCCCCCAGATTACAGGCACATTCCCCAGTTGTGTAATTGGCAAGCAGTATTTTAGTTAATTCAGTCATTAGATGTGCTTCTGTGTACTTTAGTTGTAAACATCTTGGCCACAAGCAATTTTTGCCACAAACATTGTCACCACATAACTAATAGGCTGTAAGGCAATTTAGCTGTGAAAGAAAATAGCTTGTTGACAGCTTGATTTGACATCTACAATACAAAAATCTTGCCAGCTGACAATGATTTGCCTCAAGAGTTTGTTTCTTATTTTGAAACACTCTACATTGAAGGAAAAAGAGTCCAAGGTCCTCAAAGGCAGAGAGTTGAACCCATATTTCACATAGAACTTTGGAACAACAATCAACAGACATGAGACAGTATGCTAAGAGCAACAACATTGTAGAAAGCTGTCACTATGCAACAGAAAGCTCAGTTACAAATATGCATCCAGTATTTGGAAACTGATACTTCTCTTAATGAAGAAAAAAATTAGTGAAAAAGAAAAAGAGGGGGACCTTCAAGATGGCAGAGGAGTAGGACATGGAGATCACCTTCCTCCCCACAAATACATCAGAAATATATCTACATGAGGAACAACTCCTACAGAACACCTACTGAACACTGGCAGAAGACCTCAGACTTCACAAAAGGCAAGAAAATCCCCATGTACCTGGGTAGGGCAAAAGAAAAACAGAAAAAAACAGAGTCAAAAGAATAGGGACAGGACCCGCACCAGTGAGAGGGAACTGTGAAGGAAGAAAAGTTTTCACATATTAGGAATACCCTCACTGGCAGAGACGGGGTGGTGAGGGGGGAAGATATGGAAACACAAAGGAGAGCACAGCAACAGGGGTGCAGAAGGTCAAGTGGAGAGACTCCTGCACAGAGGATTGGTGCTGACCAGCACTCACCAGCCTGAGAGGCTTGTCTGCTCACCCACCAGGGTGGGTGGGGGCTGGGAGCCGAGGCTCCAGCTTCAGAGGTCAGATCCCAGGAAGAGGACTGGGGTTGGCTGTGTGAACATACCCTGAAGGGGGCTAGTGCACCACAGCTAGCTGGGAGGGAGTCTGGGAAAATGTATGGGCCTGCTGAATAGGCAACAGACCATTGTTTCAGGGGGCACAAGGAGAGGTGATTCCTTCCCTGTCTGCCCAAAGAAGGCAGAGCACCTCCTGAACGAGCTTCAGAGATGGGTGTGAGCCATGGCTATCAGCTCAGACCCCAGAGATGGGCATGGACTGCTAATGCTGCTGCTGTAGCCACCAAGAATCTTGTGTGCAAGCACAGGCCACTATCCACAACCCCCTGGGATCCTGAGCAGCACACCACTGCCAGGGTCCCACAATCCAGGGACAAGTTCCCTGGAAGAACACACAGTGTACCTCAGGCTGTTCCAATGTCACACCAGCCTCTGCTGCTACAGGCTAGCCTGCATTCTAATTATAGCTACCATACCCTTCCCACCACGGGGGCATGAGAGAGCCAGAGTCCCCTAATCAGCCGCTCCTTTAACCCCATCCTGTCTGGGCTGGAACAGATGCCCGAGAGCGACCTACATGCAGAGGTGGGGCCAAAACCAAAGGTGAACTGTAAGAGCTGTACAAACAAGGAAGAGAAAGGGAAATTTCTCAGTGCAGCCTCAGGAGCAGTGGATTAAATCTCCACAATCATCTTAATGTACCGTGCATCAGTGGAATACCTGAATAGACAATGAATCATCCTAAAATTGAGGCAGTGAATTTTGGGGGCAACTGCAGACTTAGAGTTGGCTGTCCATGACTGCTTTGTTTCTGATTTTTATGTTTATCTTAGAATAGTTTTTAGCACTTGTTATCATTGGTGGATTTGTTTATTGGTTTGATTGCTCTCTTCCTTTTTTTTAATATTATTATTACTTTTTTATTTTAATATTTTTTTTTCATTTTTTCTCCTTTTCCTCCTGAATCTTGTGGCTGACAGGATCTTGGTGCTTCAGCCTGGTGTCAGGCCTGACACTCTGAGTTGGGAGAACTGAGTTCAGGAAACTGGACAACCAGAGAGCTCCCAGCCCCATGTAATATCAATTGGCAAGAGCTCTCCCAGAGATCCCCATCTCAACTCTAAGACCCACCTCCACTCAACAACCAGCAAGCTACAGTGCTGGAGGCCCCATGCCAAACAACTAGCAAGACAGGAACACAACTACTGCCATTAGCAAAGAGTCTGCCTAAAATCATACTAAATTCACAGACACCCCAAAACACACTACCGGATGTGGTCCTTCCCACCAGAAATACAAGATCCAGCCTCACCCACAAGAAAATAGGCACCAGTCCTCTCCACCAGGAAGCCTACACAAGCCATTCAATCAACCTCACCCACTGGGGACAGACACCAAAAAAACCAGGAACTATGAACTTGCAGCCAGTGGAAAGGAGACCCCAAACACAGTAAGTTAAGCAAAATGAGAAGACAGAGAAATACACAGTAGATGAAGGAGCAAGGTAAAAACCCAGCAGACCAAACAACTGAAGTGGAAATAAGCAGTATACCTATAAAAGAATTCAGAATAAGTATATTAAAAAAGATCCACATTCTTGGAAATTGAATGGAGAAAATACAAGAAAAGTTTAATAAGGACCACAGAGCAGAATAAAGAAAAAAGAATGAGAAGAATTGAGGACAGTATCAGAGACTTCTGAGACAATATTAAATACACCAACATTTGATTTTTAGGGGTCCAAAAAGAAGAAGGGAAAAAGAAAGGGTTTGAGGAAATATTTGAAGAGATTATAGTTGAAAACTTCCCTAATATGGGAAAGGAAATAGTCAGTCAAGTCCAGGAAGTGCAGAGAGTCCATACAAGAAAAATCCAAGGAGAAATATGTCAAGACACATATTAATGAAACTATCAAAAATTAAGTACAAAGAAAAAATATGAAAAGAGGCAAGGGAAAAACAACAAATAACATACAAGAGAATCCCCATAAGGTTAACAGCGGAACTTTCAGCAGAAAATATGCAAGCCAGAAGAGAGTGGCAGGACATATTTAACATGATGAAAGGGAAAAACCTACAACCAAGATTACTCTACACAGCAAGGATCTCATTCAGATTCAAGGGAGAAATTAAAACCTTTACAGACAAGCAAAAGTTAAGAGAATTCAGTACCACCAAACGAGATTTACAACAAACACTAAAGGAACTTCTCTAGACAAGAAACAAACAGAAGGAAAAGACCCACAGAAACAAACCCAAAGCAATTAATAAAATGGTAATAGGGACATACACATTTAAGGACATTATCTTAAATGTGAATGGATTAACTGCTCCAACCAAAAGGCATAGACTGGCTGAATGAATATAAAAACAAGACTCATCTATAGGCTGTCTACAAGAAACCCACTTTAGACCTAGGGACACACACTGACTGACAGTGAGGGGATAGAAAAAGGTATTCCATGCAAATGGAAATCCAAAGAAAACTGGAGTAGCAATTCTCATATCAGACAAAGTTTACTTTAAAATAAAGATTATTACAAGAGGCAAAGAAGGACACTACATAATTATCAAGGGATCAATTCAAGAAGAAGATATAACAATTGTAAATATTTATGCACACAACATAGGAGTACCTCAATGCTTAAGGCAAATGCTAACAGCCATAAAAGGGGACGTCGACAGTAACACAATAATAGTAAGGGACTTTAAAACCCCACTTTCACCAATGGGCAGATCATGCAAAATGGTAATAAAAAAGGAAACACAAGCATTAAATAACACATTAAACAAGATGGACTTAATTGATATTTATAGGATATTCCACCCAAAAACAACAGAATACACTTTTTTCTCAAGTGCTCATGGAATATTCTCCAGCATAGATCATATCTTGGGTCTCAAATCAAGATTTGGTAAATTTAATAAAATTGAAATTGTATCAAGTATCTTTTTGGACCACAACGCTGTGAAACTATATATCAAATACAGGAAGAAAACTGTAAAAAATACAAACACTTGGAGGCTAAACAGTATGCTACTAAATAACCAAGATATTACTGGAGAAATCAAAGAGAAAAGTTAAAAAAAACCTAGAAACAAATGACAATGAAAACGTGACAACCCAAAACCCATGGATGTCGCAAAAGATGTTATAAGAGGAAAGATTATAGCAATACAACCCTACCTCAAGAAACAAGAAAAATCTCAAATAAACAGCCTAACCTTACACCCGAAGCAGTTAGAGAAAGAAGGACAAAAAAAAAAAAAAAAAAAAAAAAAAAAAAAAAAAAAAAAAAACCACAAAGTTAGCAGAAGGAGAGAAATCATAAAGATCATTTCAGAAATAAATGAAAAATAAATGGACACAATAGCAAAGATCAATAAACTTAAAGCTGGTTCTTTGAGAAGATAAACAAAATTGATAAACCATTAGCCAGACTCATCATGATAAAAAAAGGGAGAAGGCTCAAATCAACAGAATTAGAAATGACAAAGGAGAAGTAACAACTGACACTGCAGAAATACAAAGGATCATGAGAGATTACTAGAAGCAACTATATGCCAAGAAAATGGACAACCTGGAAGAAATGGACAACTTCTTAAAAAAGCAAAACCTTCCAAGACTGAACCAGGAAGAAATAGAAAACATAAACAGACAAATCACAAGCACTGAAATTGAAAATATGATTAGAAATCTTCCAACAAACAAAAGTCCAGGACCAGATGGTTTCACAGGCGAATTCTATCAAACATTTAAAGAAGAGTTACACATAACCATCTCAAACTCTTCCAAAATATAGCAGAGGGAAGAACACTCCCGATCTCATTCTACAAGGTCGCCATCACCCTGACACCAAAATGAGGCAAACATGTCACAAAAAAAGAAAACTGCAGGCCAATAACAATGATGAACATAGATGCAAAAATCCTCAACAAAATACTAGCAAAAAGAATCCAACAGCACATTAAAAGGATCTTACACCATGATCAAGTGGGGTTTATTCCAGGAATGCAAGGATTCTTCAATATATACAAATCAATCAATGTGCTACACCATATTAACAAATTGAAGGTAAAAAACATATGATAACCTCAATAGATGCAGAAAAACTTTCAACAAAACTCAACGCTGATTTGTGATAAAAACTCTCCAGAAAATAGGAATAGAGGGAACCTACCTCAACATAATAAAGGCCATATAAGATAAACCCACAGCCAACATCATTCTCAGTGTTGAAGAACTGAAATCATTTCCTCTAAGATCAAAAACAAGACAAGGCTGCCCACTCTCACCATTATTATTCAACATAGTTTTGGAAGTACTAACCACAGCAGTCAGAGAAGGAAAAGAAATAAAAGGAATCCAAATTGGAAAAGAAGAAGTAAAGCTGTCACTGTTTGCAGATGACATGATACTATACATAGAGACTCCTAAAGACTCTACCAGAAAACTACAAGAACTAATGGATGAATCTGATAAAGTGGCAGGATACATAATTAATGCATTCCTATACACTAATGATGAAAAATCTGAAAGAGAAATTAAGGAAACACTCCCATTTACTATTGCAACAAAAAGAATAAAATACCTGGGAATAAACCTACCAAAGGAGACAAAAGATCTGTATGAAGAAAACTATAAGACACTGATGAAAGAAATTAAAGATGATACAAACAGATGGAGAGATATACCATGTACTTGTATTGGTAGAAAAAACATTGTGAAAATGACTCTACTACCCACAGCAATCTACAGATTCAATGCAATCCCTATCAAACTACCACTGGCATTTTTCACAGAAGTAGAACAAAAAATTTCACAATTTGTATGGAAACACAAAAGACCCCGAATAATCAAAGCAAACTTGAGAAAGAAAAATGGAGCTGGAGGTATCAGGCTCCCTGACGTCAGACTATTTTACAAGGCTGCAGTAATCAGGACGGTATGATACTGGCACAAAACCAGAAAGATAGATCAATGGAATAGGATAGAAAGCCCAGTGATAAACCCACACATATATGGTCACCTTATTTTTGATAAAGGAAGCAGAAATATACAATGGAGAAAAGATAGCCTCTTTTCCCAGTGGTGCTGGGAAAACTAGACAGTACATGTAAAAGAATGAAATTAGATCACTCCCTAACACCGTATACAAAAATAAACTTAAAATGGATTAAAGACCTAAATGTAAAGCCTCTTAGAGGAAAGCATAGGCAGAACACTCTATGACATAAATCACAGCAAGATCCTTTTTGACCAACCTCCTAGAGAAATGGAAATAAAAACAAAAATAAACAAATGGGACCTAATGAAACTTAAAAGCTTTTGCAAAGGAAACTACAAACAATACAAAAAGACAACCCTCAGAACAGGAGAAAATACTTGCAAACAAATCAACTGACAAAGGATTAATCTCCAAAATATACAAGCAACTCATGAAGCTCAATATCAAAAAGCAAACAACCCAATCCAAAATTGGGCAGAAGACCTAAATAGACATTTCTCCAAAGAAGATATACAGATTGCCAACAAACACATGAAAGGATGCTCAACATCACTAATCATTAGAGAAATGCAAATCAAAACTACAGTGAAGTATCACCTCACACCAGTCAGAATGGCCATCACAGAATGGCCATCTTCAAAATATCTGCAAAAAATAAATTCTGGAGAGGGTGTGGAGAAAAAGGAACCCTCTTGCACTGTTGGTGGGAATGTAAATTGATACAGCCACTATGGAGAATGGTATGGATGTTCCTTAAAAATTTTTAAATGGAACCACTATACGAGCCAGCAATCCCACTACTGGGCATATACCCTGAGAAAACCATAATTCAAAAGGGATATGTACCACAGTGTTCATTGCAGCACTATTTACAATAGCCATGACATGGAATCAACCTAGGTATCCATTGACAGATGAATGGATAAAGAAGATGTAGCACATATATACAATGGAATATTACTCATCCATAAAAAGAAACAAATTTGAACTATTTGTAGTGAGGTGGATGGACCTAGCATCTGTCCTACAGAGTGAAGTTAGTCAATAAGAGAAGAACAAATACCATATGCTAACACATATATATGGAATCTAAAAAAAAAAAAAAAAAAAAAATGGTTCTGATGAACCTAAGGGCAGGACAGGAATAAAGACACAGATGTAGAGAATGGACTTGAGCACATGGAGATGGGGGAGGGTAAGCTGGAACCGAGAGGGAGAGTAGCATTGACATATATACACGACCAAATATAAAATAGATAGCTAGTGGGAAGCAGCCGCATAGCACTGGGAGATCAGCTAGGTGCTTTGTTACCATCTAGAGGGGTGGGATAGGAAGAGTAGGAGGAGATGCAAGAGTCAGGGGATATGGGGATATAAGTATACATATAGCCAATTTACTTTGTTATATAGCAGAAACTGACACAACATTGTAAAGCAATTATACTCCAATAAAGATGTTAAAAAAAAAGGAATGCAAAATAAGAAGACGGATCAATGAATAAACAAAAAAAGTATAAAAACTATGTAAGAAAGACCTGGAAGACAAGCACTTAGATACAACCTACAAAATGAAACCAATTATTTGTGCAGTATTGCCATGAATCTACAGCCACTTTTAAATGTATTCAAATGTTTTGTATTTCACAAGAAAGTCTTTTTAATATTTTTTATTCATTTCTCATGTTTTATGTGTTTTTTAATATCCCTCTTTTTATTTGTTATATTATCTTTTGCTACAAAATTGCCTTACAGTCAATTACTTAAGTGGTGAAAAGTTTTGCTGCAAAAATGCTTGTGGCAAAGATGTCTAAGATACTTATGGCAAAAATGGTGGACACAATTAGATATGGTTCTTATCCTGCTTGTTCCTCTCAGATTTAGCAGATTTAGAGACTGGTTCTGCATTGAGAAAGAGTCTCTCTCCTCCAGGGCATGTGCCTCTATATAGCTGGTGTCACAAATTTTGTGTTCAGGTAGATAATGTCATCATTACTGGAATGGAAATAAGGTTACCTGGGGCGATCTTTTCATATAGTTGGAAGGCAACCTTGCATAGTGGCCAAGGGCATGGAGTTAGGCAACAGGCAGCTTGCATTCAGCCTTAAGTATGAGATCAAAGATAAGACCCTTCACTTTCCTGTGCCTTAATTTCTTTATCTATAAAATGGAAATAATAATAGTATCTGCCTCATAGAGTTGCTGTGAGACATCTAGCATGTGGTAAAAATTAACTTCTGTCATGATTATAATTCTTATGAGGTAAAGATGGTGAAATCTTTGTCCCTAGATAACTGGGTCATAGCTGCTGTTTATGGAACTTCACATACACCAGCTTCGCCAACCACTTCAGCCTTTGTATTGTCGAGACTACCTGGGAGCATTTGACTTAAACTTTCCTGAATGGTTGCTTTAGGTTTTTATCTAAACATTTTGATTTTCATGCACTTAGAGGTAAAAGGATGTGGCCTATATTAAATGTTGGTCAAAACATTTTTTTTTATGATTCTTTAAATAAAACCCCACACTCTCCATGACATTAAATTACTTAAAATCCACATACAGAAGTAGTGACTTCTCTCCCACAAATAAATTAAAAAATCCCAGAATGGAAATGCATTAGTTAAAATAAGTGTTTGATCCCCATTTCCTTCTTCCATCCAGAAAGCCTTGAAGTGTGAGTATTACACTACTGCAGATTTCTATGTAGGCAGGGGATATATAGTCTGCTTCTGTAATTAATAACTATTAAAGTTGTTTGACTGATCATATCTTTGGCCTCCTGAAATCTCTTACGTGCAGGTGTTCATTAATGGAATCCATTAAATTAATATATTTCAACAGAGAGTAATTTATAATCTTTTATAAGATCTGTCAGGAGCCGCAGCAGGAGATACAGGACTGTCTCAGGGCATTACAGAACAAACCGGGCTCCCTCCCTCAAAAACGACCGGCCTTTGCATACTAAATATGAATGTCAATGCACTGGGCAGTCACATTAGGTGACTTTGATGCCATTTGCTGTCTGAGAATATGCAATATAAGCTTTTTATCACTGGTGAAGCCCTGAACAGGGCTGAACAATTTTTAGAGATGGTGAAGGAAAGGTGTGGGGGAGTTCTAACCACTTTATATGTGCCATAAAAAGGGAGAAATTGAGAATATAGCAGGGCTCTGGGAAAGTAATGGGTTTTCCTAGGGGTGAGTTACTCTCCCAAAGCCAAATATATTTGCAAGTTCTCTTAATGGGGCAGCCTCCCCGTTCTGGGAGGGAAATCAAATCCCCAATCCAAGGAAAATCAAAGTCAGCCTTGAATTCTGCCTCATCCTTCCCTCTGGCTCAGCCCCAAATGAACCTCAGTTCTCTTAGAGGTGGAGTATCCCTTCAGCAGGGCTGGGTTTTCAATAGACAAAGTAGAAACCACCTTCAGCTACCTTCCTGGGGTAGGTGCAAAAGCTGCAGAGCCATGTTTATGGTATGAAATTATACTTGAGAGGCTTTCATAATTCACTGAAAGCTGAAAACAAGCCTGAGAGAATCAATAAGGACATTATATAATTAGCAAATTACATCCTAGGGGCTGGTTAATGGACAGTCAGCTTAGAGCAGAGGGTCAGTAAATGAGGAGTGTGGGGCAGGAAGTCACTCTGTGTCACAAGGGGCTGAATGATGAGAACATGCTGGAAAAGTTAGAAGGCAGAAAACGTAAAAAGTCTCTTTCATACTGTTTATAAATGAAGTGAAACAGTTTTCTGGTGCTTTTGAAAGGAGAGTGAGGGTTGAGTTGAGGTTAAAGCACCTATGATTGTGATGAATCTCTCTTATTGATGGAATGTTGTTGTCATTCTGAGAATTCTCTAAGACAACTAGATGAGGCTTGCAGGCTCTATTTTAAAGGAGGTAACTGAGCCTTATCCCTATTCAAAAGTGAAATCATGGTATCCATGACGCAGTGGTGGTAACTAAAATTTACTCTTTTCTTGGAAATTCCTGAGGAAACACAGACTGAAGCATCTGCTTTCAGAACCCACCTAACAAGTCAGCAACACCACAAACACCACCATAAAACTGAAACCAGTGTGTGAGAGTGAGCATCCTTATGAAAGGGGGGGGTGCTTTTAAAATTTTGTTTTGTATCCTTGTTCATCCTTGTTCAAGATTGTATATATATATATATATATATATATATATATATATATATATATATATATTTATTTATTTATTTATACACACACATATATATGTATGTATACATATATATGTATATATATATGAATCTCTCAGTATATGATGAACACTATTTTAAAGAAACTTACTATTTACTGAATAAGCTGATTACAGGAGTTATTTATTTTTTAAAAATTCTTTGTTTTATGAACCAACTTACCATAGAGTTATCTATAGACAATCTACACCTAACATTTTTCCACCCCCCGATTTATAAATATGGGATTGTTCAAAATATAACTCTTGTATAAATATAGGATAGAACCATGATATAAATCTAAGTAAACTAATATACTCATAGCTGGCTAGGTTATAGTCAGAATTTATTTAGTTAACTTCCTTATTTCATTCAAATACTTCTGGAGATATTATAGGCAAGATTAATCAATGTTAACTACTTATATTAATGATTCAGTTTAAATCTTTTGAATAATAATTTGTCAAATAAATATTCCAAGATACTTGTTAAGTGCTAAGTTTATGAGGAAAAGTGAAACATGGTCCCTGCTCTTAAGAAACTTATCATTTAGTGAGAAAATCCAGGAGCTAATAATTAAGACAACATGCTAAACATGAATGAAGGTACATAAACCAGTGATGTGAGGTTAATAAGACAGTCACAGATCTTAACGAGGGTGGGGCTGGGACCTCTGAGTCCTGGGGACATTTGATCTGAGTCTTGAAGAGGTCTTTCGTTCACTCAACTTGTATTCATTAAGTGTCAATTATGTTCAGATGCTAAGTGAATGGAATTGAATTTTGTAAGGAGGGATACAGAAGGTCAAAGGAGGAAGATCATATTCAATCTGGAGCTGACAAATTGACAGCGAAAGGGAAGGGAATTAATATTTGCTGCCCATGTATTGCCTACCAGGTATTTGCACCTCCCAACAGTTCTATTTGAAGAATTTTTATTCCCACATTACAGATGAAAAACCTGAGTTTCAGAGAGGTTAATTTGCTTGTCCAGGTTCATAGAGCTTGTATGAAGCAGAGATGGAGTGTAAATGGATCCTGTCTCCTTTCACAGCCATGGTCTTCCTATTCTTGTAGCAGCTGCCTTTTTGTACAGGCAAAGAAACAGAATTATTTAAGATGAAGAGAGAGTCAGGGATTGCACCAGAGTCAATGTGAATTTGGTTGCTGAGGTACTTCATGCTTGAGCTGAAGAAAGAAGCTTCATAGGCAGTAGAACATAATGGAAAAAGTGTTGGCTTAGGGTCAGAATCAAGTGGGTTCATATTCTGGTTCTGTATTAACTAGCTATATTGTCATTGATACTGAGCCTAATCAGAGGTGAAATGGGGATAACAATATCCATTTGGGTCAATGTATACTGAAGTCCAGTGTTTAAGTAAATAATACATTGTTTAGCTAATGTTATTTTAACTTTCCACTCTGGTCACCCAAGGAAAATTTATTTCTTAATGTTTTGCAACAGAGAATTTCACTAAAAGAGAGAATTGATATGAATCAAACAAAAAGGAGCTCTTCATATTTATTTACAAAGTGATAATTTACTGCCTACACGTATCATTGACCAAATTCCATATGCAAAGGGCTAAGAGCTCTGGCTTTGATTCCTGTGTGGACTGCCTTGCTTCCGCTCCTGTATTTTTACATTGCTTTGTTTGGGACTTTGTGACAGAATTGTAAGTCCAAAAGGTCCGTTGAGTCCAGCCAAAGGATGCTTATTGGTTTTGGTTTTGAGATGTCCTACATGGGCTATACTCCTGTTACCTCTATGATATTAGTGTTAATTAGCTACAATTGCCCTGGGACTACCATTTTTCACTATTTTAGATAAAGTTTAGCTGACTTGAACCTGATTTAGAAACTTTCATTTACTACCCAATTCACTGTCCTCACAATGCATGAGATGGGTTGACACAATGAGCTTGACCACAGTTGAGAGAATCTCCCCGCTCCACAGGAGCAATAAGCAGAAGTGATTTCTGACATTAAGCAACGTCATATGATGACTACATTGGAACATTGAGACAATTACTTTAAGACCAGGCCCCTGAACTATAAGGAATCAAAAAGGATTTTAAATTGCTGGGTGACTATATAACCAGAGTAAGTATTCACTTTTGC
Source organism: Phocoena sinus (assembly GCF_008692025.1). NCBI lineage: Eukaryota > Metazoa > Chordata > Mammalia > Artiodactyla > Phocoenidae > Phocoena > Phocoena sinus. The sequence continues at coordinate 35,236,902 of NC_045776.1, read as the reverse complement.
ATTAACCTATAGATAGACTAAGTGGTGACACTTAAGGACAGTAGCCACGCAAATGGGCCTGTTACATAATCAAAAGTGCACCTTTATGGAGAACACTTTTAAGTTAAGCCTAGAGAGTAGAGTAAAAATGAATTGGATAGTATTTCTAAGAGATTGACTCAAGTAGAAAAGCTGCTAGAACCAAAAGAGAAGAAGCATCCAGTTGGAGAATTTTTTGAGTGAGATATAATCTCTCAGGTGATGGTTAAACCCAGACTAGACATGGCAGTAACAAATGTACTCTAAGGAACGATTTTGGTGGGCGGAATAAGTTGGCCTTATTGCCTTAATGGATCATTCCTTTATCTGCTGTGATATGAGAGCTGATGAGATCCTGCCCAAGACAGCAGGACTGCCTCAACACAGATTGTCTCTCCATCCACAGGGGTAAACACTTTACTGGGAGATTTAAAGTGAAATTTAGAATTACAGGGAAGTACCTAGGAAACGGATGTGTTTTTTCTTCATTGAACTCTTAAGAGGGTTTGTCAGTAAAGTTCAAGCAAGTAGGTGTGCTGAAAATTGCTTTAAAACCAAAGAGACAGTAGGAGGCATGCATATGCCAGAAATTATAGCCCCCGTGAGACAGACAAGCCCATTTTTCAGCAGGAGCAGCTGTTGGTGCATCTGCAGACAGGTTGCTGTCAGCAGTGTTGAGCAGAGAAACTTCAGGATAAAGGCGCTCCCTAGGAGGGAAGAGGCGCAAGGTCTCTGGTGCATGAGATTCAGCCAGGAAACTTGGGTGATGGGCTGAGTCCTGGCCTGACATTCTTGGAATTTAGAATTTCATCTGAAATTGAGAGGCTGGCAGAAAGTGGCACTGAGACTTTAGATTGGAGTTTGTTAAATCCTGAGCAATAAAAATTGCAGTTCACTCTAATGAAACTTCCTGGGAAGATTATTAGTATTAAAGAGTGACTCTCCCCCAAGAAATGATGCTTAAATCACAGTCACAAATAATTCCAAGTCCAGTTCTGCACAAGGCAGAACATGATTGCACTTTTTAAATTAAATTCACTCATTGCTTTGACGGTTGCTGTTTTCTGGAATTAATAGGAATTGCACACATCGGCCAAAGGGTGGCCACACTGTATAGAGGGCATGAAGGTACAAATGACAGAGGTGGGTGGGCAGGCAGAGGTAGGGACCGTGACATCTTTATTAGGCATTTACTTTACAGGAGTAGATAGATTAAAGTGTCTGTTAGAGTTCTAGAATGAAAATTTCACAAAACTATTGTTGATGTTAAGGCTCAAAATAACACTCTGTATTATACTATATAAAAATTTAACTGTTTCTTTTAATATCTCTGTAAGCATCATATGTACCAAAATTATCTTATATCCTTTATATGGCCCATAGTTGGTAACAAATTGATGTGTACCAGGTAGACACTCATTACTTTTAAAATTAAATGATAATATTGAAAATAAGTCTTTTGGACCTTTATTCATTAATAGTAACCATCTTTATTCCACAGACCTCAATGTGAATCATTTATTGAATTTCAATAAATCAATCACTTATTCATGAGTTCAGCGAATATATGTTGAGTTTTCTAACTATATACCAGATGCTTATTTTTCCAATAAAGAGATTAATGGCATGTGGTTCCTATCCTCAAGGAATTCACTTTGGAATCAATGAAAGAGACAAGAAAATGAGCAATCACAGTTAAGTGTTAAGTATCTTTATTCACCAACATGGACAATGAGCCTCGAGCTCAGCCTGGGGAGAGAAAGAACACAAACAGTTAGGGAACTGAATACAAACTAAGAGAACCGAAAAGAGAAGTAAGTAGAAAATCATGGACTGAGAGAAGCCTGAAGAATCAAGTTGAGGCCAGAATCTGAATAAAGTCATGCTAAAGTATGTGAAAGTAATTAGAAACCACTAGAAGACTTTGAATAGTAGTGATGTGAGCGGAGTTGCAGTTTGGAAAGGGAGAGAATAGTTTCAGGAAACATTCTTTCAAATACATGGAATATATCAACCTATATAATATCAATAAAAGTCTGATTAGTTAGATACCAATGTTATATCCATATTGTATATGGGAAAATGGAGACGAATCCAGGCAAGTTTATTCATTGTACTATACTCATCAAAACAAGTTGTTGCAGGATCTTATTGAAGATCAGAGTATTCCAGTGTATCAAATAAAATAATCAGAATAAAAAGCAGCATGCAGATCCTTTCAAGTACACCATCATGGATACAGCAATTGGAAACAGATGAACGAAAGATGAGAATCACATTCCATATAAAACCTTGTTGCACTAACCAGCAGTCAAGAGAAAAAATACTATAGAGAAAAACAGACTTCAGTCCACATGGCAAGTGAGTCCATGCTTACTTTGTCTTCCTTTAATACTATACATAACATTGCCATGTGTTTATTGAAGAAAATGACCTTGGAATATATTTACTTATAATAAGAATTCTCAAGGATAAGATTAAAGAGAATGAGAACACCAATGTTCAAAACACAGTGGCTGATTTTTTTTCTCAATTTGGAAAATTTCAAGTTCGGCTCTAAAAATTTAGAGCTTTAAGTAAACTTGTTTTGTAGGGGTATTGTCTTCATTTTCTCATCTTTACTATCGACATAACATTAGTACCTAAATAATAGGTCTCATAATATGAAATATGTTGATATTTTCAGTGTGCTTAAAAGAGTGTTTTCTGAACCAGTCTTCCTCTCCCCACACGCCAATCCTATAACTCTCCAAGTCTTACACATGGAATATTAAAAAAATCCACCCCAGACAGATATTCATAAAAATGACAAATGTCAAAGTTTAGAAAAACTAGGGGAAAATATATATTACAAACGAAGAGACAGCAATTGGACCAAGAGCAGACATCATCATCCTGGGAGATGTCACTAAAAATGTAGGTAATAATGTCAAAGAAATGGGTAAGAAACTCACCAGTCTAGAATTTTATACCCAGCATTATTGAAGAGTGGGCAAAATAGCTATTTTTTTTTTAGGTAAATGCTGAATTATTACCTACAAGTCTTCAAGGAAATCTCAAGTAAATAATAAACTTTATCAAGAGCTGAAGTAGGATCCAAGAAAAATGGCAAATATTGCAATATATAAGATATAATGGTAAATTATTTATCTATTAAATGTAAAAACTAAGTGTTAACTATTTCACATCTTTTAAAAGGGAGAACTAAAATTCTAAACAATTAGTAATAAAAATTACTAAATTAATTACTAAATTAATATATAACATTTTCCTTGTCATACCCTTAAAGAGAAACTAGTGAATAATTTATACTTTAATAAAGAATTGTACATGCATGTAAATATGTATATATAATATATAAATATATATGATTAAACATTTGAAAGAACAGATATATAATGCAGCACTTTCAAACCAGAAGAAAAGAGAAAAACAAAATGAAGAAACTAAAGAAAAACCTGATAATTTTGGGAGTTTGGGATTGACATATACACACTGCTATATTTAAAATAGATAACCAACAAGGACCTACTATATAAAACAGGGAACTCTACTCAATATTCTGTAATAACCCAAATGGGAAAAGAATTTGAAAAAGAATAGATACATTATAAGTACAATTGAATCATTTTGCTGTATACCTACAACATTGTTAATCAACTATACTCCAATATAAAATAAAATTTTAAAAAATAAATTAAAAAAAGAAAAATAAGTAAATAAAACAAAAACTGGGAAGAGAATAAACAAAAGACAACTACATAAATAAATAGAAAAAGCTAAGTATGATAGAAATCAGTATATCAAGTATATATATCAAGTATATATATCAAGTATATATCAAGTATATTAACAAACATATTTATAAGCATATTAAACTTGCTTATTAATATCAGAAAATGTAATATAGATTATTTAATCCATTATGCTATTTGTTAAAGATGCATTAAAAAAAGTGACACAGAGTGATTAAAAAATGAGAGAGAGAGAGAAAATATGAAAGGCAAAATAACCATAAGAATGCTTTAAAATAATAAAGTAATATTAAATTTATACAACCTATGTCATAGCAAAGAAAATCTAATGGAAAGAAAGATATGATGTAGTGACAAAAGGAACAATCCTAAAAATGTATCACAGACATAAGCACGTATATTCCTAAAGTAATTGGGTCAAAAGATATAAAGCCAAATCTAACGTAATTAAAAAAAATCGTCAGGTTATACTGAATATTTTCATATAAATTTATCAGACACTGAAAGATCAAGCAGACAAAATAAAGGTCAACATCTAAATGTTTGGAATAAATATATTAATACATATGAATATATCTAAGTCTACTTCTATTTCTTTTATAACTTTTACAAATCCCTATGCTTAAAAAAATAGACTATTTTCAAATGTATATGAAATATATTTTTAAATCTATGTTATAGGGAACAAAAAAGTTTTCATGCATTTTAAAGAATTAATGTCACATCAGCCATCTTTTCTGACTGCAAATAAATAAACAAGGAAAATTAAATAATAAAAAGATTTTGGATTTGTAATATACACTTATATAAGCCCTGAGTGAAAGGAAAAATAGAAATAAAATAATATTTAGAAGCAAACAAAAAGTAAGTCAATAAACATCAAATTTTATAAGGTAAACTTGTATTTAAATTTAAATAGAAATAGATGGCTTTAAGTTATACATAAAAAAAAAAAGACTGACAAATTATAAGTAAACTTTCAACTGGTAAAGCCAGAAAAATAATGTAATTAATACAAACAGTAAAAGAAAATAATAACAATTAAAACATACACTAATGAAATAGAAAGCAAAACTAACACAAAAAATATAAAAATAAAATTAAAAGTTGTTTCCTAAAAAGAATTAGTAAAGATTAAAGATCTCTAGTAAGAGTGCTCAAAAAGTAAAAATAGCTCGACTGGTCTTCCTTGATGGCTCAGTGGTTGAGAGTCCACCTGCTGATGCAGGGGACACGGGTTCGTGCCCCGGTCCGGGAAGATCCCACATGCCACTGAGCAGCTAGGCCCGTGAGCCATGGCCACTGAGCCTGCGCGTCCGGAGCCTGTGCTCCGCAATGGGAGAGGCCACAACAGTGAGAGGTCTGTGTACTGCAAAAAAAAATTAAAATAAAAATAACTCGACTAAACCCTATTACAAACAGAAAGAGAATATTACTGCAACAATAATGTTAATTTTAAAACATCATAGCTGAACACTGTGAATAATTTTATACCAATGAATTTGGAGACAAAAGTGAAATGGACACTCTGATAGAAGCATATAAACTGAAAAAATAAAATCAAAGAGAAAGAATAAATGAAAACTATGTATTACGGAAATTGAAATAATAGTCAATACTTCCTTCTTTTTCCTGTTCAATTTTATACACATCATACCTAGATAGATTTAGAATCATATGTAATCCCTGTCTTAGAGAGAATAGGAAAGCTATCCAATTTATTTTTTTAAGGCTAGGATACATTTTTATTAAACTGAATGAGAACAGTGCAAGAAAATATAAATTAAAGGACAATGCTATTATGAACATCTAAGGAGATGTAAAATAAAAGAATGAAATAAAGCAATTAAGGATGATAAACAAAACAATTATAGCAAATTAGGAATGGAAGAGCATGTCCTTAACCTGATCAAGGATATCTAATGATTTGGCACAGCAAATAGATGACAAAACCTAAATGATAAAGCTTTATTATTTACAAAGTACAAGAGAATCTACAAATAGTCTGTTAGAGTTAATGAGAGAGACAGCAACTTTGCTGTACGCAAGATTTACCTTCAAAAATCTACCATTTCTTTGTAATCTTACACATCATCAATAATAAATCTGAAAAGTAATAATAAAAGATACCATTAAAAATAGTGGACTTCTGTGGTGGTGCAGTGGTTAAAAATCCACCTGCCAATGCAGGGAACAGAGGTTCAAGCTCTGGTCCGGGAAGATACCACATGCCATGGAGCAACTAAGTCCGTGCACAAAAACTACTGAGCCTGTGCTCTAGAGCCCACGAGGCACAACTACTGAGCCTGTGTGCCACAACTACTGAAGCCCACGAGCCAAGAGCCTATGCTCCACAACAAGAGAAGCCACTGCAATGAGAAGCCCTTGCACCACAATGAAGAGTAAGCCCCATTCGTTGCAACTAGAGAAAGCCTGCATGCAGCAACGAAGACCCAACACAGCCAAAAATAAACATAAATAAATAAATAAATTTTAAAAAATGGCAACAAAACTAGGCACTTAGCTGTAAATCTAACAAAAGATGTGGTAAATAATATTAAAAAATTAGGGAAAATTACAAATAATTTTGAAGAACATAAAGTAAGATTTATATAACTAGAGATATATGAAAATTGCATAAATATATGCTGATTTAACTAAAGTTTCATATAAATTCAATACAGTTACAAATAAAATCAAAGAACTTGGCCCACAGAACATTTGAAAGGTTAAAATACAAGGAATACTCCAGAAGAAAAGGAAAGGAAGAGGTGGAGTAAGGATTTATCACATTAGGTACCAGATTTATTAAAACAGTGTGTAATCCTGGAGCAATGCAGATATATTACACCAATGAAACAGAATGAAAAACCCAAATTAGATCCACTTATGTGTGAAAACTTGATGGGTGACAAAAGTGCTATTAAAAACCAATGGGAGACATTGTCACAAATATTGTTTGAAAAATATCTGTTCACAAGGAAAATAAACATAGATCTCTAAGTAATAAAGCAGAAATTCATTTTAGATGAAAAAGAGTCTATATGTAAAATGATGAACTTAAGAAATTGTATAAATAAAATTACTCAAAAATATTCAAAATTATTTCTGTGGAGAAATAGACAAAAAATAAAGCTATCAAAACATGTGTGGAAATGACACACACCAACTTCAGAATAATGATTATATCTAGGCAAGGAGAAAGTGAAAGGACTGCAAGGTGAGGACTTAGTTCTTTTAGTCATGTTTCCTTGCATTAAAGGGAGAGAGAGAAATCTGAAACAAATACAGCAAAAGATTTCCATGTTTTAATACCAGTTGTTCATTCAAGGAGGTAGGTTATATGACTTTTTGGTCATATTTACATTTGATTGAAATATTGCCCAATTCAAACTCTTATAAGTAATAAAACAAAATAAGCAATATTGGCATCATCAAAATTATCTTTAAAAATAATATTGACTAAAAAACCTACATAAAAAAATCACTTATAGGGCTTCCCTGGTGGCGCAGTGGTTGAGAGTCCGCCTGCTGATGCAGGGGACACGGGTTCGTGCCCCGGTCCGGGAAGATCCCACATGCTGCGGAGCAGCTAGGCCCGTGAGCCATGGCCGCTGAGCCTGCGCGTCCGGAGCCTGTGCTCCGCGATGGGAGAGGCCACAACAGTGAAAGGCCTGCATAATGAAAAAAAAAAAAAATCACTTGTATGGTATAACTCCTGTTGTATAAAGTTGTTAAATTCAGCACAATTCTATATGCTACATGTGGATATAAGAATAAGTAATAAAATAATAATAATACAAATATGAAGGTACTCATCAGATTAAAGAATACTGATTACCCTGGGGGAGGGAAAGAGCAAAATGGCTTAGGGAGCAGTAAAGGTCATTTCAATTGAATTTGCAACATTATAGTCCTCAAAACAATTTCACTTTTGATAAATCTGGATAATAGAACACAGTTCTTCATGTTTTAAAATTTTCATGATACATACTAAAAAAGAAATTATAAATCTATAGAGTGTAAAAGAATGACCCTACTTCTCAAGTCAAAAACAGCAACACAAAAAGAAGACTCCCATCATGCATGGGAATTTGTTAGCACATTCCAAGAACTCGTTTTCCTAATAGCCTATGATATTACCTTAGATCATCGATTATTGATGATTATGATTATACTCACTGATCACATAAGATAATCCTTCTCTGCTTTGTTACCACTATATAATATATATCTTACATTGCATTCCCAAATCATAAAGTTTAAAGAGTTCTTACTGTTTCTAGATACAGCCCTCTAATCAAACTGAGGGTCTACCTGAATCATTCAGAACAGTTTTCAATCTGTCTTTTGTTAAGGAGCTGAGATCACAAAGAACATCTAAGAAACTCCTTGGGGAAGCTGCATGTTGTAAACGACTCTTCAAGTTAGCTTCTTGTTTAAGAAAAGTGCAGCTTCAATTAGATCGAAAGCAGAAGATTTAAGGTGGCTGTACTTAAATGATTTCAGGTCCTTACCTGACTTTATCAGCTGAGAATGTCAGCCGTGAAGTTGGGCTCCAGAGTGAGGTGAGCAATGAAGGAGATTCTGGAAACGTTAGGGTACCTGCTACCAGAAACTAGAGAAATACAAAGGGTCCCTGAACTAGTTATGAGAGAAGAGTGCCTAAAAGTCAGATTTCTATTTCTTTAAGATGGGGAAACTGGGCTAAGATTCCCCTCAATGTGGCCAAGTGTTCAGTGGCTGAACTCAGGGCAACTGGGTAAAGAGATATGAGAAAAAAGAGCCATCAAGGGACCATCAAAGGAGATGCCTACTCATTTTCTCTCTTTCTTTCCCTTCCACAATATATAATTTTTTCCTGGTGAAGGAGCACATTTGCAGCCATGACAAAGCCTGAATCCAAAACCATCTATCAATCTGAAGTGGTTTCTACTTTACAATCTCAAACCACTCCACTTCTATCTCTTTAGAGGAAAAATACAATGGAAATGCAAAATACTAATAACATATACATCCTCAACCCTTTCACATGGGTATTGTAAAGACTAATGAGTTACTGTTTGAAAAGACCTTAGTGGCTTCTTAATGAAAGGTAGAATATACATAGTTTTGAAGGTTTTATTTTGTTGTTGTTGTTATAATTACAATAGTTATATAGTCTGTGAAGCATATAGCCAGCCAAGCATCTCCTCCTTTCTTCTTCCTTGTTTATACTTGAAAAGTAAGCCTGCCTTGGTTGTGTTAATCAGTTTTTACTCTGTTGTCAGATACCATGGACCAAACTCTGGATTATTTAGTTAGATGAAAAGTCAAACACAACATTTCAGAAAATTCCCAGACCTTCATAACATTCCTTTCTCTCCTTTCCCATCCCTAAAGTGTATCCCCTCAAGAGTGCTAGACTTTCTATTCTGATACTTTGTCTAATCTGCTAATTTGGTTAGAGAGATCTGGGAAACAATATTAAGCAGCAGAGGAAGGTTTATTCTGTCCCCTTACAAAATGGAAGCTAGTCTTCTTTGCACATCTCTAATAATGAACATATGAGCTCAAAAACATCACTCAAGGATAACTGTGCATAGGTCTTTGTTTATCTGCAAGTTGATTGCTCTAGGTCTTCTCTGACCCTGGGTTCTAAGGTCTCTTTTGCATTTGCTGAACAGTATACCTTTTCCCTGCTGCCCACCCCTCTCTTGTTATGTATGGGCTGTCTCTGTCTAAAATTGCTTATGCTGATTTTCCAGACACATTTATTTATGTTCACTCACTAATTGAAAATCTCATATTTGAAGTTATTATTCTGATTGATGTCTGTCATTTTGATCAAGCAGTAGCTCACAGATGCTTTGTTAGAACAATTTTACAAGTGAGTTTATCATCATGTCTTTCTCTCCTGACCTTCTCTATGGCTGGGAGCAAAAAAACTCAGTGGAGGCTCAGAAAGAGATGTTTGGCAAGCCTTCCAAATTCATGTTTCATTATGTCTTCACTACTAAAAACAATTCTCTTTCAGACATTGTTGCTGGTAATGGAAGAGAAGCATAGCAAGCAGTCAGACTCATTGCAGGGGAAGAAAAACAAATGGAAATGGGACCTCTCCCCCTTGGCTGGAACTAACTCTCTGTCCCTAAGCCAAGCCCACCTTCTCACTCTCCTACACAGATAATATTGTGGGGTGGGGTTGAGGGGGACAGTTTCAGTAGGATCATGTTTTCCATGATATGTGAAGCTCAGAGAAGCTTGCAAATCTGAGTTACTGTAGATGGAAGGGCATTGAAATGTGGAAAGGGACTCAGAAAAGAGAGGTCGGACAGAAAAAGCAAAGTTCCAAGCATTTTACACATTTGCTAAGTCTTACTAACTTACTTGTTTTGTTTAAAAAAAAAAAAAAGTGTTTCCTAAAGTATATAAGTTGCTCTGTAACCAAATATACTCACATTCAAATTAATCTTCGTAATACTGCAACGGATATTCCTGTTTTGAATATTAACAATACTCATTCACATAGTTAAGTTCATTCTATTAAGAAGCTTATTTCAAATTATTTATTTCAAATTTCTCAAATGTATTTGAATCACAACTTTTTATTTATCACAAAGGTTCAGACCAATAAATTATTACTTTTTGAAATACTTTTTAAAACCCTGTATTTGATCATAGGCCTCCTGTGATTAGGTACTTTTGTCTATAGAATCATGAACCATTAGTGTTGGAAGAAATTTGAGCACATTTAATCCAGTCTTGTGTCTAAGGCAAGGAATTTTTCTACAGGAGGAATTCCTCTTAACATATGAGCACTTAGGGTGTGCTTGAATATTTTTAAAAATCCTACCTTATGAGGCCAGAAGGCTAATGGAGGAAAGCTTCAATTTTTGGAAAGAGATTCAGACTGAGTGAAAATTTTGGTTTCTGATCATTTTTAGACAATGACTACACTTTCCCTTAGGACTCCTCCCCATTCCTTTACTTATTTATTTAAAAAATATATATATTTAAGGTATTTTTTTTGACAGGCATTGCTGTAGATATTGGGGATATTTCAGGGAGCAAGAATGACAAAGTCCATGCCCTCACTGAACTTACATTCATTAGTGAAATCAAACAGGAAGTAAGCAAGTATAGTAAGTCCCCTATGTACGAACCTTCAATTTGCAAACTTTCAAAGATGCGAATGTGCGTTCCCATGTCCAATCACATAAGTTAGTTCACGTGTCTGGTGTACATTGTCACATGTGTGCATCCTCTACAAGTGGTTGTGCTCTTGTGTATTGATACTTTACAGTACTGTATAGAGTACAGTAGTACAGTATCTTTATTTCAAGCTAGGTCTGCAAGAGGACAATATCACTGAACTCCTTGCTGTGCAACACAAGGTACTTACTAATGAAGATGTGATGGAATTGGAAGCCCAGAGAAAGGACAAAGAGAGACAAGAGGAAGAAGAAGTAACTGCAGAACCGAAGGGATCCACGATGCAGGAAATGACAAGGGGATTTTCTTTATTTGAGGAGTCACTCTTAGTTTTTGAGGCACAGGAACGGTACACGAAGGTTGCAGCAGCTGTTCAGAATGTGCTACCATGGCATCTATGATAAGAAAAAAAGAGCTACTTCCCAGAACTCACTGTATAGTTTTTTCAAGAGGTTGATAGAATTGAATCTAGCAAGGAAGCAGAATCCGTGCCATCAACGTCAGGCATAAGTGAAATTGCAACTTGCCCTCTGTCTCCTACTGCTGGTGATCCTTCAGCTCTACCATCTCCCACCTCCTCTCCCTCCTCCAGTCAGTAACTCTTCTTGCCTGTTCACTCAATGCTAGCCCCTCTATGCCAGCTGTTGTACCATACTACTGTACTTTTCAAGGTACTGTACTGTGAGATTAAAAATGTTTTCTTCATATTTTGTATTTGCTTTTTATGTATTATTTGTGTGAAAAGTATTATAAACCTATTACAGTACAGTACTATACAGCCGATTGTGTTAATTGGGTACCTAGGATAACTATGTTGGACTCATGAACAAATTGGCCTTAAAAATGTGCTCGTGGAACACAACTTGTTTGTATGTGGGAGACTTACTGTAAGTTGATAAATAATATAACATCAAGAGATAGTAAATGATATGAAAATGTAATAAAATAATTTTAGAGATAGAGAAAGAAGAGGGGAAAGAAGGAGCCTGTCTTTAGTAGTCTGGTTAGGAAAGTTCTCTCTGAGCAGGAGATGTTTGAAGACACTAAAAGGAAGTAAAAGGAGAGTGGGTTGAACAGCAGGAATGAAGAGCAAGTTCCAAAGGCGTGAATGAGCTGGGTGAGGTGGAGGAGTAGCAGAAAGGCCCTGAGTGGAAAAGGGAGGAAAAGATGGAGATGAGGCTGGACAATTTTCAGAGACCAGACTGCAGACCTGTGGATAGGATACCAGGTAAGGCCTGTGGATTGTGTTCAAAATGGGATGGAAGCCACTGCAGGATCTGGAGACAATAAATGGTATTTTTAACCTTAAGTTTCCAAAGGGATCACTCTGTTTGGAGACTAGACCATAAGGGCAAGCAGGGAGCCAAGCACAAAGACCATTGCCAGGGTTGGATACTCTCCCCAGATCCCTTGTCCTTTGTGGTCTGTTGCCCATGTTCCTCTGCATGTCTTTGGACTATAAGTCCAGCAATTTTCAGTGGACTTGGTTGCTTACAAGCTCATCTCCACCACTCCTGATAAACCATCAACTCTGTAGAGGCAAGGACAATTAATTCTTCCTGTCCCTAGAACCAAGTCCAGTGTTGGGCGTATGAACACAAGTAAAGCCAGGCAGAATTTCGCTACTCCTTACAAGTGTCATCACTTAAAGATCTGCATTTAAAGGCAATCATGTCAATGTCTTTACCTAACAAGTCACTTTGAGTTCTGCCCCACCTGCCACATATCCACATACAGGTAAAGCCTACCCTATCTTATGAGGCTATCCATAACTTTACCTTTATTATCTGTGTTAACAAAGATTTCCCTACTTTGCTTACAGTTTCTTGTGTCAGTAATCAGACTTTTTTCATTGTTCTTTCCCAGAGTTTGTGGCCATAGAAAATGCATATATGCATCGCTTTATCCCCAGACCCTCATGACTAACCCAAAAAGTGATTAAGCAACGCTTACCAAGAAAATGAATTTGAGAAATCGAGCAGTATGTACAATATCATATTATTAGGATCCTTTAATATAATAAAGAATTCTTCTATTTTTAAGAGCGGGAGTTAAATGATATTACACTGTTTTATAGTAGCTAAAAGGATTTGTATTATAAAAAAAATATGGGGGAGAATGGTCAATCTACCTAGATGAGAAGACAAAAGTATAACATGAGTTTCTTAATATAACTAAGGTTTCCTGAAGGGAATGAAGAGAGAAAACACATTAGAAAATATTTAATAAATTTGATATAGCTTTGAAAATGCTCCTTCAAAATATAGTCATGTAGTCATATTGGACTGACTTAGTGGATAGTAGTTCCAGAATCAGAGAATTATTTGACACAGATAAGTGGGAGTGTGACAAGTGAGGTCCAAAGTAAATCAGAGGTTACAAATAGTATTTGGCATTTTGAGAATTCTAAAGATAATTAAAAAAAAAAAAAAAGAAGAAGAAAGAAAAAACCCCAAACTTCTAAAACATGGGTTCAAACATCACTAGGGTTCAAACATCACTAAGATTTTTCATTCAGTAACGTAGCTTCATGAAATTCTTGACATTTAGTTCAAAAGCTAGAAGTTTTTGACAGGAAATTGATCATGTAAGTTAAAAGTAATATGGAATAATGTATCTATTAATAATATTTGTGGCTGAATTTAACTAGATTTCAAATCCACTGGCCGATTAACTCCAGCCGTTTTTTTTTTTTGATTTCTCAGGGTAGAAACCAGCTGAGCTTTTAAACCAGTCAAGGGAGAGTATATTATTTCTATCCTCTTTTTAAACACTCTATAAAGAACTCTTCCGTTCATAATAGGTTTGTTTACTGCATAGTACAGCATGTTCTAATTATCACCCCTGCCTCACTAACCACACGGCTTATGTTCCCACACTCATTAGTTATTTTTATACCTCCTGCAGAAATGAAGAGAACGTTAATAAGAATAATACTTGGGGGATAACATTTTTGATAAAATTAGAAAAAAATATGCCTGATAGTACAGGAAATCAGAGCATTTCAGTTAAACTAAAAAGACCCATTACTAACAGCTTACTTTCTTTTCTGTTTTCATTTGTGATTTGCCTCAGTCCCTAATCTGATTCTTTCCCTCTTTTCTCTAATAATTTATTTGGTTATTATTTGATTTTTCCATTTATTTTTCCCTGTCAGACTGTGCTTCACTCTTTTCTCACCTTTAACTTGAGTATGTCTTCTATCTTTCCTGTACTCTCTGTATTTGGGAATTTTCTCTTACTTCCATTTTCTTTTACTTTATATTCTTCTCATTTTCTCCTTTGCTTTTTTTATCTCCCTCTTCCCCCCTCACCTTCTATCTTCTACTTATAATAACTTCTCTAATATATGCACAAGAAGTATCTTTTTATACCCTTGACTGGCAAAAATGTATATACATATATATTGATATGGGAATTAATAAATTTTCAACACAAGAAATGGGACCAGCAGGAATGTCAAATGGCACACTAAAACATTTTAAAATCACCACATAAGCTGAGTAAGGCTTAAATAATATTTGCATGACAAATAGTCTAAATAAAGGAGCAGGAACAACTAAGTAATAGAAAGGAAAATGGATATAAAAAAGATTCTTTCAAAAAATAATAGATTCACACAGAATCGAAAAAAATCTTTCCAATCTGCAAAATGTGGAGTCAATATGCTTTTTTCACACAATCTTTCCTAAAATATCTATGTGCTCAAATATTTCATAGGAGGTTAAATGGGCAACAGGTCTCACTTCATTAAGAACCACATTTGCTGTGCTGTTGATTTCACCATTCAAATAGCGGTTACTGTTTGTAGGAATCTTTTCTAGGATAGAAACTTTAAATGGATGGAAAAGAAAACATACATACACACACACACAAGCGGGGAAGATTGCTAATTAAAAGGGAAAGGAACAGCAAGGCGAGAATCAGTCTGTGGATATAAACATCTTCAATGATGACTCAGGAACACTTTTAGATAGATTACGTCAACTCTTCCCTCAATAGTTGAATATAATCATCCCTGTGAATTGATTGAAGTTTGAAAAAATAGCAACTAAGATGTCTTTCACATGCTTATAATCAGCTTTTGTAAATGTCCCATTTTAGATAAAATGGTTACCAGGAGAACATTGGTATGATGCAGAAATACCCCAGTTGACTACATATGGATTAATAGCAGTTAAGGCTGAACACCCCGAGAAGCCACTTATCCCAGTCCTTAAAGGCGGAACCACTTTGCTAGGGTGGAAATCATAGCTTTATATTGCCTCTGTCCTCTCCATCCACTGTCAGACCCAGCACAAATTTTAGCCCTGCTTCCCAAGGCTCACAGTATTTCTAGCCACTTGTTTCTCCATCTTAAGTGAACCTCCCATAAAGGTTAGTGTGATACAAATAAAAGGAGGGAGCAGCATCTCCCTTGTTCCTGGAATCTCCTTCACTTAAGACAGCCATCATCCTTCTTTGTTTCCAGAGCACATGTCCCAGAGGGGATCTCCTGTGGAGCTGAAGAAGGTACAACGTAGATGGACCGACGACAGACGGACAGTAGTCTCCCATCTCAAATGCAAACAGTAGGTATGTTTAATGGATTTGGGACACAAAACTAACAAAAGCAATTCTGTGCTTTGTTTTACTTTCTGTGTTCTCTTAGGACAGGTGCATTATGGTGTCTCAGCCATGATGATGTAAAGAAATAAGAGGGAGCTGAGGTTATCAGAAAGCCCACTCACCAGGTCACTAGCTAGAGTTGACTTCCAGGAGAGGTCATCTGCACCCACAGGACCCATGGAAAGTAAAACTCTCAGACCTTGCTCCCAATAACTCCATACACAGCAAAGCCCAAACACAGCAAAGCCATGCAACAGCCAATATTTAAGAAATGAGATTATCTCTCTCTACCTGCATTTATGCCTTGTCAGACATCTTTCAGTTGGGAGAGATGGAGTATCTGTCAGTGCTAGAGATGGTCATGCTCAATTCCTAGTTAGGAGGGGTAGTTTGAGAAACTGGGGCTGGGATAGGAGAGTATGGACTAGAGCTAAACCAGCCCTATAGCTGAGGACAAAATTGAGTGAGGGGTTAATGACTGAGGTGATGATAAGTGTTCAGGGTTCCTGTGGAATCAGGACCTAATTGTCAGAAAGGAGAATTGGGATATGTTTGATTGGGGAGAGGGACATTACAGAGATGGGGAATGTGAAGGGGGAAGGGGCTGAGAATAGCAGCTCTATCTGGGAACTTAGCTTTTGTGCCTGTGAGTGTCATTCCAGTTCCTACAGACTTAAGTCAGTGTAGAAATGTGGGGGGCCAGTGGATGAAAAAGACAAGAAGAAAAAATGCAGAAGTTCTCCAAGGTCCACCCTTGTAACATGTGGTATGAAAAGTACAAATTACATACCATAGCCAAAGCCTCCCCTTCCCTTCCCATCTTGAAATAGGAGTTCCTATCAGGTCCTATGATATTTTTCCTGCCCTCTCCCAAATTAAGACACTAGAGAAGAAGCTTGTTGTTGCCATGGTTATGTAAAAGCTAGTGCATCCACACAGCCACATGCCTTTGAAAACATCCTCAGCTGCAGCACATCAGGTTGGTTTGCAGAGGAATCTATAGTACCTTAAAGACATTTATGGAGAAGAAAATGCTTGTGTGTTAAACTTGGTGATGAATTGTTGCTTTGCTCTGCTTTGTTTTGGCAAAGAAAATCATTTCCTTGTTGTATACATAGAAATGGAAGGTTTCTCTCACTATAAAATCCAAGCATTTGTCCAGCAGAGCTCAGCATACGTCCCTTTAGCCAGTAGATGGCATATTGAAGGAAGTACATGATATCTAAACAAAATCTGTTTGTTCCTGCCCACCCCCAATGGTTGAGACCATTAATGACATCATTACTCTCTTTCCCTTATTTTCTACCCAATCAAAATCAATTTTTGGCCTATAATAGAGAATTTCTCATTCCACAGGAATGCTCTGGCAAGCAGTTCTCATGCTAAAAAGTCAAAGGATAATACATTCTGGTATTTTAAATTAAAGGGCTTATCAGGAAACATTTTCAGGGTTTATTTTTCAAAAGGAAATAAATGTATCCTCTGTAATTTCATATACTTTATAAAATATAAAGAAAAACCTTCAGTTCACTCTATCCATATGCAAGAACAGTCATTTGTAAGAAAATGCTTTTTCTCCTCTATTAAATACAGTTCAGTTGCTTTAGGTATTTTTTCCCTTTCTCTCCTCAGGTTTTGCTGTCAGCTGTTACTATCAGCAATGATTAAACACAGCAAGCATTGCGATTCATCAAGAACTGATAGATTCATCACTGATATAAACATTCTTTAGTCCCAAGGTCAGATCAGGTAGGAAGCCAGGGCAACTTCACACACAGATCTATGAAGCTTACTTAATTTATGAAGCTTACTCAATTTATGAAAATTAATTTATTGTCATATCATCACTGAACAACGTGCAGGCACACACACACTTACATTGAAACCATCATTTGATGAAATACAGATCCTTGGAAAGGAATTATTCAGTTAGGTATAAAATTGTTTGTTTTCTAACTTCTTTTTTTTTTTTTTTGCAGTACGCAGGCCTCTCACTGTTGTGGCCTCCCCCGTTGTGGAGCACAGGCTCCAGACACACAGGCTCAGCGGCCATGGCTCATGGGCCTAGCTGCTCCGTGGCTTGTGGGATCTTCCCGGACCGGGGCATGAACCCATATGCCCTGCATCGGCAGGCGGACTGTCAACCACTGCACCACCAGGGAAGCCTGTTTTCTAACCTCTTGAAACTTCAAACAAAGACACCAAGAAACTAACAGTTTACCTGAGTAATTCAGCCTTGTATCTCACCAGCTTTCTGAAGCTGATACAGAAATCTTCCAGTGAGAGCAAAATTATATTATATGCTGCCTCCAAATATGCATATGTAAAGCTTAAAGCTCAGCAAGATACATAGAAAACTATTTTCTCTTAAACGTCAGAGAACAGAAGAGAGTTGACCTTGGGACTATATATTGAAAACTTCTCTTTGAATCTGAGTAATGAATCCAAATCAGTTTAAAAGTCCTTAGAGTTGACCCCCTTCACCCTTCTGCATCTTGAAATTTCAATCTGAGATGTAAAGAATTTCTGTCTAGCTTTCAATCCTGGACATTCTTTTGAAACTCTCTCCTCCTTTAATTTCTATGACTCAACACTTCGGATTCTTCTTACTCCTTCTTAATCTTGCCTTTCTTCTCCTTCTACCATAATATTTTATATGCCCTGTGTACTAGGTTCCTATTGCTACTCTAAAATCTTACCACAAATTTAGTGGTTTAAAACAACAGGAATGAGGAGGAGTCAAGACGGTGGTGTGGGAAGATGCAGAGTTAGCATCTCCCCACAACTAGTGTGCCTGCTGGCCACTGGTGGGGGACTCTGACTCCCAAGGAGATGGGAGGAACCCCAGAGTGTGGCCCACCCAGGGTGGGGAGCCTGTTGAGCTCCCAAGCTGGTTCACCCCCTCCCAAGCCTCATTCAGGCCACGTGGGTCCTGGGGGCATAAGAGGGAGGCTGGGGATATCAGGAGAGGAAGGAAGGAGGGGTCCTCTGGGAGGAGCAGGAGAGGAACAGAGGGTGACTGCCCTGCCCACTCAGGCCTGGGGAGCCTGCTGAGCTCCCAGGCCAATCCCCTGACCTCCAAAGCCCCCACAAGGTCACAGGTCCTTGTGGGCATAGGAAAGAGGTCAAGAGGAGAGCAGAACAGGCAGGTGAGAGAGGTCCACTGGGAAGAATGGGAGAGGAGCAGAAGACAACTGCCTTACTCACTTGGACCCAGGGAGACTGCTGAGCTCCCAGGCCGGTCCCCTGACCTCCAAGTTTCCTCATTCTCCCAGGTTGCATTGGTCCTGAGGGCATAGGAATGAGGCTGGGGAGATCAGGAGAGGCAGGTGGGAAGGGCCCTCCCAGACCTCAGACTGGAGCAGGAGAGGAGACGAGTGCATTTTCCCTGCCCACTAGAGACAGGAAGCCTGCTGGGCTCCCAGGTGAGGTCCGCTGCCCTCTGAGACCAGGCATGGGGGCCATGCCTGGGTGCCTTCTCTTCCTTGAGCCTAAGCCCCACCTCCCACAGCCTCCAGGACCTTTTCTAGCCCTGTGAGTCCTGAAAATTGGCCCCACCCATTGCCCAAACCTTGCTCTTGCTTAGGCCCTGCTCTCCACAGCCAGGGGTCCCGCCAACCTTTTTTATTTTTTATTTTTTTTTCCCTCCTTCTTTTTTACTATTGTGGTACTGATGTACCTTCCAGTTGTTGATTCATCTATATTTTTATTTTTACATTCTTTCTAAAATATCTGTTAGTTTCCTAGTCTAATTTTATTTTTTACTTTGTTATTGTCCTCTTTTTTTTTTGCCACCCCATGCAGCCTGCAAGATCTTGATTTGCAAGCCCAGCATTGGGCAGAAGCTCCTGCAGTAGGAGCTCTGAGTACAAACCACAGGACTAACAGAGAACCTCAGACCCCAAGGAATATTCATTAGAGTGAGGTCTCACAGAGTTCTTCATTTCAGCACCAAAACCCAGCTCTACCCAATAGTCTACAAACTACAGTGTTGGAAGCCTCAGGCCAGTAAAACAGGAACACAATCCCACTCATAAAAGAAAAAAAAAAAAATTGAGATGGCAAAAATATAAGTCACAGATGAAGGAGCAAGGTAAAAACCTACAAGACCAAATAAATGAAGAGGAAATAGGCAATCTACTTAAAAAGGAATTAAGAGTAATGATAGTAAAGATAATCCAGAATCTTGGAAAAAGAATGAAAGCACTGATTGAGAAAATACAAGAAATGTTTAACAAAAATCTAGAAGAACTAAAGAACAAACAAACAGAGATGAACAACACAATAACTGAAATGAAAAATACACTAGAAGGAATCAATAAGAGAATAATGGAGGCAGAAGAACGAATAAGTGAGCTGGAAAACAAAATGGTGGAAATAAATGCCAAGAGCGGAATAAAGAAAAAAGAATGAAACAAATTGAAGACAGTCTCAGAGACCTCTGGGACAACACTAAATGCACTAACATTTGAATTATAGGGGTCCCAGAAGAAAAAGAGAAAAAGAAAGGGTCTGAGAAAAATTTTATAGAGATTTAAGAGATTACAGTGGAAAATTTTACTAACATGTGAAAGGAAATAGCACCCAAGTCCAGGAAGCACAGAGTCCCATACAGGATAAATTCTAGGGAAAACACACCAAGACACATATTAATCAAACTAACAAAAATTAAATTCAAAGAAAAAATATTAAAAGCAGCAAGGGAAAAATAAAGAAAACATACAAAGGAATCCCCATAAGGTTATCAGCTGATTTTTCAGTGGAAACTCTGCAGGGCAGAAGGGAGTGTCAGGATACACTTAAAGTGATGAAAGAGAAAAACCTACAACCAAGATTACTCTACCCAGCAAGGATTTCATTCAGATTTGATGAAGTCAAAAGCTTTTCAGACAAACAAAAGCTAAGAGAATTCAGCACTACCAAACCAGCTTTACAACAAATGCTAAAGAAACTTCTCTAAGAGAGAAACACAAGAGAAGAAAAAGACCCATAAAAACAAACCCAAAACAATCAAGAAAATGGTAAAAGGAACAAAGATATAGATAATCTTGAATTTAAATGGATTAAATGTCCCAACCAAAAGACACAGACTGCTGAATGAATACAAAAATAAGACCCATATATATGCTATATACAAGAGACCTGCTTCAAACCTAGGGACACATATAGACTGAAAGCTAAGGGATAGACAAAGATATTCCATGCAAATGGAAGTCAAAGGAAAGCCAGGGTAACAATGCTCATATCAGACAAAATAGACTTTAAAATAAAAACTGTTAGAAGAGACAGGAAAGAACACTACATAATAATCAAGGGATCAATCCAAGAAGAAGATACAACAATTATAAACGTTTATGCACCCGACGTAAGAGCACCTCAATACATAAGGCAAACACTAACAACCATGAAAGGAGAAATTGACAATAACACAATAATAGTAGGGGAATTTAACAATCCACTTACATCAATGAACAGTTCATCCAAACAGATAATAAATAAGGAAACACAAGCTTTAAATGACACAATAGACCAGATACAACTAATTGATATTTATAGAACATTCCATCCAAAAGTGGCAGAATACACTTTCTTCTCAAGTGCACATGGAACATTCTCCAGGATAGATCACATTTTGGGTCACAAATCAAGCCTCGGAAAATTTAAGAAAATTGAAATCATATCAAGCATCTTTTCTGACCACAATGTTATGAACTATGTTCATATCATAGAACTATGTAGGAAATCAACTACAGGAAAAAAAAAAAAAAAACTGTAAAAAAAAAATACATGGAGGCTAAACAGTGTGCTACTAAATAACCAAGAGATCATTGAAGAAATCAAAGAAGAAATTTAAAAATATATAGAAACAAAGATAACGAAAACACGACAACCCAAAACCTATGGGATGCAGAGCAGAAATAAATGAAATAGAAATGAAGAAAATAGTAGCAAAGATCAATAAAACTAAAAGCTGGCTCTTTGAGAAGACAAACAAAATCGATAAACCCTTAGACAGACTCATCAAGAAAAAAAGGAAGAGGATACCAATCAATAAAATTAGAAATGAAAAAGGAGAAATTACAACTGACACCACGGAAATGCAAAGGTTTATAAAAGACTACTAAAAACAACTATATGCCAATAAAATGGACAACCAGAAAGAAATTGAAAAATCTTGGAAAGGTACAATTTTCCAAAACTGAACCAGGAAGAACTAGAAAATATAAACAGACCTATCACATGTAATGAAATTGAAACCATAATGAAAAATCTTCTAACAAACAGAAGTCCAGGCCCAGATGGCTTCATAGGTGAATTCTATCAAATATTTAGAGAAGAGCTAACATCCATCCTTCTCAAATTCTTCCAAAATATTTCAGAGGGAGAAGCACTCCCAAATCCATTGCACAAAGCCACCATCACCCTGACACCAAAACCAGAAAAAGCTAACACAAAAAAAGAAAATTATAGACCAATATCACTGATGAACATAGATGTAAGAATCCTCAACAAAATACTAGCAAACAGAATCCAACAGCACATTAAAATGATCATAGACCATGATCAAGTGGGATTTATCCCAGGGATGCAAGAATTCTTCAGTATACGCAAATCAATCAGTGTGATACACCACATTAACAAATTAAGGAATAAAAACCATATGATCATCTCAATAGATGCAGAAAAAGCTTTTGACAAAATTCAACACTGATTTATGATAAAAACCCGCCAGAAATTGGACATAGAGGGAACCTACCTCAACATAATAAAGGCCATATATGACAAAACCACAGTCAATGTCATTCTCAATGGTAAGAAACTGAAAGCATTTTGACTAGGTTCAGGAACAAGACAAGGATGTCCACTCTTGTCACTCCTATTCAACATAGTTTGGAAGTCCTAGCCACAGCAATCAGAGAAGAAACAGAAATAAAAGGAATACAAATTGGAAAAGAAGGAGAAAAACTGTCACTATTTGCTGATGACATGATACTCTACATAGAAAATCTTAAAATGTCACCAGAAAGCTACTAGAACTAATCAATGAATTTGATATAGTTGAAGGATACAAAATTAATGCATGGAAATCTCTGGCATTCCTATACAACAACAATGAAAAATCAGAGAAAGAGTTAAGGAAACACTCCGGTTTACCATTGCAACAAAAAGAATAAAACACCTAGGAATAAACCTGCATAAGGAGGCAAAAGACTTGTACTCAGAAAACTATAAAACGCTGTTGAAAGAAATCAAAGATGACGTAAACAGATGGAGAAATATACCATGTTCTTGGATTGGAAGAATCAACATTGTGAAAAGGGCTATACTACCCAAAGCATTCTACAGATTCAATGCAATCCCTATCAAACTACCAATGGCATTCTTCACAGAATTAGAACAAAAAAGTCTTACAATTCATATGGAAACACAAAAGATCCCAAATAGTCAAAACAATCTTGAGAAAGGAAAATGGAGGAATCAGGCTCCCTGACATCAAACTATACCACAAAGCTACAGTAGTAAACACAGTATTGTACTGGCACAAAAACAGAAATATAGGTCAATGGCACAGGATAGATTGCCCAGAGATAAACCCCCACACATATGGGAACCTAATTTATGACAAAGGAGGCGAGAACATACAATGGAGAAAAGACAGCCTCTTCAATAAGTGGTTCTGGGAAAACTGGACAGCTACATGTAAAAGAATGAAATTAGAACACTACCTAACATCATACACAAAAATAAACTCCAAATGGATTAAAAACTTTAATGTTAGACCAGACACTATAAAACTTTTAGGGTAAAACATAGGAAAAATACCCTTTGACATAAACCACAGCAAGATCTTTTTTAACCCACCTTCTAGAGTAACAAAAACAAAAATAAACAAATGAGACTTAAAAGCTTTTGCACAGCAAAGGAAACCATAAACAAGGCAAAAAGACAACACTCAGAATGGGAGAAAATACTTGCAAATGAAAAAACAGACAAAGGATTCATCTTCAAAATATACAAACAGTTTATGGAGCTCAATATCAAACAATCCAGTTAAAAAATTTGCAGAAGGCCTAAATAGACATTTCACCAAGGAAGATATGCAGATAGTCAAGAGGCACATGAAAAGATGCTCAACATCACTAATTATTAGAGAAATGAAAATCAAAACTACAATTAGGGATCACCTCATGCATGTCAGAATGACCATTATCAAAAAAGCTAGAACCAATAAATGCTGGAAAGGGTATGGTAAAAAGGGAACCCTCCTACACTGTTGGTGATAATGTAAATTGATACAATCACTATGGAAAACAATATGGAGGTTCCTTAAAAAAATAAAAGTAGAGCTAACATATGATCTGGCAATCCCACTACTGGGCATATACCCTGAGAAAACCATAATTCAAAAAGAGGCATGCACCACATTTTTCATTGCAACACTATTTACAACAGCCAAGACATGGAACCAATTTAAATATCCATTGGCAGATGAATGGATAAAGAAGATGTGGCACATATATACAATGGAATATTACTCAGCCATAAAAAGAAACAAAATTGAGTTATTTGTAGTGAAGTGGAAAGACATAGAGTCTGTCATACAGAGTGAAGTATGTCAGAATGAGAAAAACAAGTACCATATGTTAACAAATATATATGGAATCTAAAACAAAAAAAGAAAAAAATGGTACTGATGAACCTAGTTGCAAGGCAGGAATAAAGAGGTGGACATAGAGAATGGTCTTGATGACATGGAGTGTGAGGGCAAAGTGAGAGTAGTATCGACATATATACACTACTGAATGTAAAATAGCTGGTGGGAAGAAGCAGCAGAGCACAGGGAGATCAGCTTGGTGCTTTGTGATGAACTAGAGGGGTGGGATAGGGAGGATGGGAGGGAGGCTCAAGAGGTAGGGGATATGGGGACATGTGTATGAACATGGTTGATTCATTTTGTTGTGCAACAGAAACTAACATGGTATTGTGAAACAATTATACTCCAATAAAGTTCTATTAAAAAAAATAAAGCAAGAGGAATTTATTCTCCTGTAGATCTGGAGGCCAGAATTTGGAAATCAGTTCTCACTGGTTTAAATTCAAGGTGTCAGCAGGGCTGGTTCTTTCCAGAGGTTTTGGGAGATATTTTGTTCTTTGATTCTTCCATGTTCTAGAGGCTGTGGGCATTTCCCAGCTTGTGGCTGCATCTCTCCAATCTTTGCTTTCATTGTTACACAGCCATCTCTTCTGTAGTCAAATCTTCTTTTGCATCTCTCTGAGAACAGTCATGATTACATTTACAGTACACCAAGATAATCTCCCATTTGCAAGAACCTTAAGTTAATCAAATTTGCAAAGGCCTTTGCCATAGAAAGTAACATTTGTGGGTTCCAAGCCTCAAAATATGGATATCATTGGGGGTCTTTATTCAGCCTACCACACCCTGCTTTCTCTGCTTTTTTGTTTTCTACCTTCTGGTGGTAATATTTGCTCTACCTGATTGCCTTCTTTATTCAGGGAACTTCTATTCTAAATGTGTTGTGTAGAGCTTTGCTTTACCACTCAAACTTGACACTCCAAGTAGCTGTTATACATTTCCAAGCAGACGGTGTGCTTAAAACAAACAGAAAATACCTAGAATTTAACTCAAAGAGTCCTTCCTCTCTTCTCCACAGAGATAAAAAGGTATCTATCATTGTCATTATTAACTATATTCGAACCTAGAATAATATTGACTTAGACCTTTCTTTTCTCCCCATATGACTTCTCTCTCCTATAGTCTAGTATTCCTTTGATGTACTCTTGTGTTCTCTGTCTTGTCTTTCCAATGTCTATCATGCTTGAAAGCTCTCTTGTGTTAAAACTTACATTATTTTAACAATCTTTTAATAAATTTTCCTTCCCCAGTCTCTCCCCATTCTGGTTTATCAATACATTTTGCTTCCAAGAGTTGTCCTTCCAAACTACTTTGATTGGTGTCATTCTCTTCCTCAAAGTATTCAGTGGGCTTTTCAATGACCCGAGTCCAAACAGTTAAGTCTTCATCCAGCTAAAGTGGACCCAACCATTTTCAGATGCATATGAGTTTCTCCTAATTATCATCTCTATGTATGAGAATCAAGTCTCCTAGTTTCCCATTTTGTGGATTTACTGATGTCATTCTTTTGCCTTGACATGCCCTCTTACAGCCCCTTCCTTGGGAGAGCACCTCAAATGCCTCCTCATCCATTATGCCATGCTTGATCACTCAAGTCAGTTACCTCTTTCTTAAAGTCAAAATTATTTTATGACACACTCTCCTATGCCCGTTTATATGAATGTTAGGTATTCAGAACATACTTGTTATGTAGATTAACCAGCTTTTCATAGAGAAGGAAAACACGTAAGATATGATTCACAAAAGCTTTACTATTGCAAAAGTGTGTAATGTGTATTTTTTGAAGACAGGTATAATTTTCTTACAGGAATATTTAAAAATTCTCTCACATGACTTTTTAAACTTATATCTTAACTTTCTTGGGCAACAGTTTCTCAACTTACCTTCATTCTGCATTTCAGAAGCAGGACAGAAACTTCAAAAAAAAAATCAAACTTCTTTCTTTTCTTTTGCACATTATTTGAGTTTGATGGATACCAAGAGACATATATCAGATCCTGAACAGGATCCCATTGAGAGTTCCCATGGCACTTCAGTCACTTAGTCATGATCTATGCTCTCAACAGTTGAAGATAATGACTTCAGGAACAATCTTTCATGGGTTTCATATTAAATGAGACGAAAGTGCAGGCACGGCATTAAAACACCTTGTTATTTGCAGAGTAACCTTAAATATGGAGTTGATCAAATTTCATAACCTTTAGTTTTAATTCTTCCATCGTATCTTCTTATACAATTCCTATTTTTAATAAAGATGTGCGTGTGTATGTGTGTGTGCATGTGTGTGTTTCTGCCTAAATTAACCCAGACACTTAATACAATATTAACACTTTAGAGCTAAATACAGAGCCAGGGAATTAAAATATAAATATGCTTATTTTTATGGTAAGCTTATCTATATTACCTTCAGGACTGTATACTTTAAAGAGACTATTATTTTTAAAGTGTGCTAGGGGCACATTATAATGCTAAGAGCCTCCATCTTTGATTTTCTTTATGCTGATTTGCATATTTCAATTTAGAATAAAATGTAGAGCTCATTAAGTTCTATTTTTGACAAGATGTTTTCTTTTAACATTAGTCCTAATAGAAAACTCTCCTTTCCAACAATGAAAGAACTTTCTCCAGAGTATAAAATAGTCCCCAAAAGATGGTGGAAGAATTTGAAAAGAATAGAGCCTAGGGGAATGAATATATGCATATTTTCCCAGAAAGAACCATAAATCCTTGTTAAAATTCATAAACATGAAGCAAATAACCACAGATAACTTCTGATAAACTAATATTCATAGGTGCACTTAGAATCACCAGGAGAAGGTATCATGTCATGCACCTGAGGAAACTAATATTCCTCAAGCTCTATTCCCAGTGAAATCTGGGAAATGTGAATTTCCCCAGGAAAATACTGGAATAAATAACATCTTGTGTTTGAAGACCTCTCTGACTAACTCAACCTAATTTCATAGAACTTACATGCTGCCTGCTGAAAGTGGGTCCTACAATAGCACTTTAGTTTGCAGAAAGTGTCAGTGAATTAAAAAGAGACAGAGAAAGAGACAGCAGTAAACCTGAGTTGACCTAAATAATAAATAATTTCTTAATCCACCCAAAGTGGAAACTAGTTTGGCTGCCTTCTTGGCTTTTCAATTAAGATTCAAGAAAAGGTCAAATGTCTAATGATTTTTGTAAATCTGGCTCATCATTTGCCCTTCATTTGTGCTACTTCCAAAGATAACCCGCTGTAGTTGCTTTATCACCAGGCTTCCTCTAAGCAGATGAATGGTAGGAAAGCATAGGCTGTGGGTACTCACTTATGAAGCAGCTGTGGTCTGAGAGACATTCA
Organism: Phocoena sinus; assembly: GCF_008692025.1. Lineage (NCBI taxonomy): Eukaryota > Metazoa > Chordata > Mammalia > Artiodactyla > Phocoenidae > Phocoena > Phocoena sinus. The sequence continues at coordinate 35,209,328 of NC_045776.1, read as the reverse complement.
AATCTGTTCAGCTCTATATGGACCCTTTATTAATGCCCCTCCGCAATTTGCTCTTAATTTTTTCACATTTGCTTATATATTTATCTCAGTGTTTTTATGTCCTTTTCATATTTGTTTTCTTATCTTTCTATTAAAAATGTAAGTTCCTTGAGGGAAATCATTGTATCCCACATTCCTTTTGTTATTTGGGGCTTTATCAATAAAGGGTAGAATAAATATATCATTTGCATGCAGTGAATGTTGCTGACTGACTGGCAAGCATTTATTTCCTGAATAAAAATGTCACATTCAGAAACAAATTTTGAAAGACTCTGAAGATTACTCCTGAAACTTAGCAACTCCTCCAAGCGAATACCGTCACATCTATAGAACTACAGGTACACAGCTAATAAACTGCCCGACTCCTGTGCTTCGATTTAAAGATCTTCCAAAGACTGGTTCTCTTTGGGTCACCACACTTGCCAGTTTGGACTTTTGAAACCTACTAATATGGGCTGACATAACAAATTAGCAACAAGAAAAGTTCACGGAAGGACAAGTGTGAGAAAGTGTGCCAAATATATTAGCATTCGTTTTGCAACCTTGTCTCCAGTTTGTGAGAAGTTGATGGTTGGAGGTTACGCTTTCATTAAAAATTGACAACATTTTAAATGCTAATCAAAACTGCTTGTCCTTTCTACTTCTATTTATCTTAGAAGGGGAAAGATAGAGAGAGATAGAGAAAGGGAAAAAAAAAAGGACAGCTTGCTTTGAGCTACAACAAGTATTCTCCCATTGCCCCCAGACCTCTTTGCTTACTCCTGTGTAGGGCAGATAAGAGCTATGCAGATTGAGTGTCAGGACCTCTGCCAGAAGTGTGAAGGGACCACCATATAAGTTAGAGATGTGCATTCAGGAGGAGGACAGAGAAGATGTGTGTGTGTGCCTGTGTGTGTGAGTGTGTGTTTAGGGGTGGCCTTTCACGTGAGTTGTTTTAATGAATGTTAGGAAAGAATTGTGGAGGTGTTGATTTGACAGTGGATAGAGAAAAGATATATTTTCATTAAAAAAGGAGCCATTTGGTAAAGAAATAACCATAAGAATCTATAAAATTAAAAAGAAAAAAAAAACTCTTTTAAGCATGGCTAGCAAAACATGACTGGCCATGAACCTTCAGAGACAGTGCATTTCATTTTAGACCATTCTTAGGAAGAGCTGAAGAGGGTGGAGGAAAATGCTTGGCTCAAACTCCTTTTTGTTCCAACTTTATTAAGATGTAATTGATGCATAACATTGTGTAAGTTTAAGCTGTACAATATCTTGATTTGATACATTTATATATTGCAAAGTGATTACCGCCATAGCATTAGCTAACACTTCCATCCCATCACAGAATTATCATTTATTTTTCTGTGGTGAGAACATTTGAGATCTATTATTTTAGTAGCATTCAAGTATATGACACAGTATTATTAGCTAAAATCACCATTTTGTCCATTAGATCACTATAATTTCTTATCTTATTAGAAGTTTGTACCCTTTAACCCATATGTCCCCATTTCTGCCATGCCCCAGTCCCTGGTAACCATCACTCTACTTTTGCTCTGATTTTGGCTTTTTTAAGATTCCACATGTAAGTGATATCATACAGTGTTTTTCTTTTTGTGTCTGACATTTCACTTAGTATAATGTCCTCAAGTATCATCAAGTTGTTGTAAATGGCAAGACCTCTTTCTTTGTCATAGCTGAATATTTCATTATATACCTTCTTTATCCTTTCACCAGTTACATATACTTATGTTGTTTCCATATTATGGCTATTGAGAATAGTGCTGCAGTGAACATGGGAGTACAGATATAAGCTGAGTGTACACAGAGATGTGTTTTCCAATGTTTGATATGGAATTACTTTCTTCCTACTCATTGTTTTCTGGCTTTTCAGGAAGAGGGTAAAAACATGAGCCAAAGAAGAAACTAGCTCAGATTTTAGTATATACTAAAAGATAGCCTGTATTTATTAACAAAATTACTCAATCAGTTCAACTGTTGCCTGGTCAAATCAACTTACATTTAATTTCTCACCAAATTGAAGACTCATTTGACCAAGAGCTGAAGTATGTTTGTGTGTGTTGTCCATATGTGTCTATGTATAAATGCATGCATTTCTTTGTGTGTGTATGTCAATAGAGCTCAGTAATCTATAACTGAGAAGATTATGTATGGAATACATACATAATGGAATAGTTTTCTTTGATGCAGATCTATGCTCTAAATCTGTGTTTCTCAAATGAGGCCCCATTGCATTCTTTTTTTTTTTTTTAACATCTTTATTGGAGTATAATTGCTTTACAATGGTGTGTTAATTTCTGCTTTATAACAAAGTGAATCAGTTATACATATACATATAACCCCATATCTCCTCCCTCTTGCATCTCTCTCCCTCCCACCCTCCCTATCCCACCCCACTAGGTGGACACAAAGCACCGAGAGCTGATCTCCCTGTGCTATGCAGCTTCTGCCCACTAGCTATCTATTTTACATTTGGTAGTGTATATATGTCCATGCCACTCTCTCATTTTGTCTCAGCTTACCCTTCCCCCTCTCCATGTCCTCAAGTCCATTCTCTACATCTGTGTCTTTATTCCTATCCTGGTCCTAGGTTTATCAGAACCACCTTTTTTTGGATTCCATATATATGTTTTAGCATACAGTATTTGTTTTTCTCTTTCTGACTTACTTCACTCTGTATGACAGACTCTAAGAGTATAATTCATTGTTGAGTAGGCTGTCTTGCAAATGTCAGAAATATCCTGTTTAAGATTCAGCTGAAAATGGCAAACTGGAAAGATTTTATCATCCTTCTTCTTCTTGTTCTTCTTAGTCTTCATATTCATTTGTCTTATTCATTTTCTTCTTTGTCTTCATCTTTGTCTCCTTCAGTCCCTTCATCTTCATGATCATCACATGCTACCATGAAGTTAACATTCATCATCTCATTTAATCATTCCCAAAACCCTAAAATGTAAATATTATTATTATTTCTATGACAAAATGCAAAGAGGGGCTTTGAAAATTAAGTCCTCTTTCCAGTAAGTGTTGTGCTGGAATTTGAAATCAGGTATGGATGACAATAATGGAAAGGCTCCCAACCATTAAACTAAACCTGAACCTTCCTCAGGAACACATCACTGATCTGTATTCAGAAATGAATCTTTGTCTGAATCTATTTATATTTTTAATGAATAGTGAAAGTTGGGATAATGAGTTCTGTAAGTTTATACCCCACTGTGTTAAAAAAATGGTTCTCTCTATTTATCCTAAATCCTCCTTTTTCAAGCTTCAGAGGGGGCCCTCTGTTCTGGAATTTGATGAATAGGTCCATCTCAAACCTCTCTATTCTTTTCAATTTTAAAGACTTGTAGATTTTTAGTCAATTCAGCTCTGGTTTATACAGTCTGAAGAAACTGATGTCCCTAAAGACAATATTTCCCTTCATTTGGTCGTTGCTATATTCTCTAAATTTTTTTCTCTAACTATCTTTGAAACAAAACACAGTTGAAACTTAACACAACCAAGCAAAGCATGGCTAATTTCTGAGGTGAAGCCTGGCCAATTGGGCTTGGCTGAGCTTCCATCTAAGCTTTCCAATGATGCAATAGGAGAGCTGACCTAACATACAAGGCTCAATTCATGACAGCACATGGAGAATGTTTTAAAATGAATGGGAATTATCCAGTGCTCCATTCTTTTCCTCTAGGTTTTGAAATCTGGTTTAAAAGATCTATTTATTTCAATAGATCTTTTGTAATGACCCATGAGAAGGACAATGTATCATCGTTTGGTTTTGATTTCATTATTAAAACCTCAACATGATTTCAGATTCCTGCAACTAGGGTCCTGAGTTGTATTATAGTCTGGAGACAGGGCAATATATTAGGAACTCTTGGTGCTGCCTGGGAAAACTGAATGGGAGAAAAGACTTCTCTGGCTCTTTTGGAAATGAGATAGTGGCTCAAAGTCATTAAATCTAACAGGCAATGGAAGGTGTGCCAGGCCTAGGGTAAGAGCCATTAAAAGTAAACATAAAGGCAGAGTCCACTTGAGGCTAACATTATCGTTCCCTCTAAGGCAGCTGAAGGTGTAAATATTCCTTGTAGATTTGCTTCTATCTTTTTATGCTGCAGTTCACTGTGCTAGGCTTGAAATTCCCTATGCTTGAGTTTTCTTAGCTTAAAGACCATCTGATACCTGGATTTGTGTGAGGAAAACAGCTTGGAAAAATTACTGAGAGATGCTTTGCATCAATAAATGCAAATTATATGCTAAATAATCACATCAAATAGATAAAGCCTCCTTCCAGTTTCTCAATTCTATTATAGCATTTAAATTTCAGAACCAAAATATAGTGAAATATACTTTTTAGCAGTTGGTAAAAAGGGGGCCTTAGAAACATTACGTGGATTCTCTCCTAACATGATAATTGCAACAACAAGCTTGTGCTGTTATAATCACCTTTTACCCTTCTCAATGACATAGGACGTGCTATCATTTCATTAATATAATTTTATAGATAGAGAAACTCAGGATACTGAGAGGTGAAGTCATTTCCCCAGGGTCACACTGTCAGTGCTGGGAGTAGAGCTAAGCAAAGACAACTAATTCTTAATTCAAAGAATACTATTTAAGCTGATGGGATATTCCTGTGATCGATAAAATGGGGGCCCACACCAAATGTGGACAGCCGGAGTGTCACACCAAGATATAAGTGAGAGACACAGTGGCAGGAATATCCTGCAGCTTGTGAAAATAATGGAGGTCAACATCAGCATATTCTGTAACTGGAAACTGTTCAATTAAGTATTCATTTCATTTCACAGTCATTTTTGAAAAATAAATCTGTGTTTCTTTATACCTTTAAGCACAGTAGTTTTATGCATTAAGTTGATGTGCATAACAAAATGTGGACTATTCTTTAAATTGCCAGATAAGAGCTACCATTTATATATTGAAGTTGTAACAATCACGTGCTTTTAATTCATTTCACCTTAGAATATGTTTCCACTTTGTAATATACTGCAGGATGTATTAGATGCACTGAGTCCATCTGATTCAAAGCTTTCTAATTGCTATTTAGAGTTTACACCAAGCAGAAAATCAATGTATTCAAAATGTAGTAGCTCTGCTGTTAACTCTAGTCATTTGCTTAAAGAGTAATGTCAAGCTGATAATTGAAATATGGCTTAAAACCATGTATTTTAATTCAAAATAAAAAATATTTGAAATATTACTCATTTGATCTTTCCCTACTCCACATGCAAAGGGCAGAGTTTGCTTACCTAGCTCAGCAGTTGCACTCAGGGATAGCTAGGACTTGCAGAAATGTTTGCTGATGGCAGGGTCTGGATTTCACCCCTATCTCAGGAATGATTTGGCCTTACTGAAAAGCTGTGGGGCTTCCAGAAAACCTTGTGATATGTCTCTCAGTAAGCTCTGGTTTATATTCTCCTCATGGGTGGGAAGTAGCTGTGTTGATTTTATAGACGTAGGTTCCACCCTCTGCAACTATACTTTGTTGCCTTGCTGTATTAAGGAACACAGAGACATTTGCTGTCAGATGAGAACTGCGGTCTTGTGATCTAATCTAAACACCCTGCATTCAGAAACTTAACATGACCTTTGAATGATGACCTCTATGTAGGGCACTGAGTCATGTCATTCGACAAATAGTTGGTGTCAGGAAAGATTTTAACTTATAAATATGTTTAGGGTATGACAACCACAACAATTGTGTTCCAATTTGTTTAAAGTTTTTTACTTATATGAGGGATTTGGCTTATTTTATGAAGTACAATATAAATAAAGTTTGAAAATTTTCCAGAGAGAACTGTCATACAAAAAAGAAAGAACTTTCTAACAATTTAAATGATATGAAAGATGAAATAGGATACCAAAGAGATAATCCTTTCCTTGAGGTAATGCTTTCCTTAATAAAATGGATGCCCAGGGTGTTACCAAAAGCAAGCTCCTGAGCCCTATGCATAGTGAGGCCAAACAAACCAAAACATCAGAATTTGGAGCAGAAAAGGTTTATTGCAGGGCCATAGAAGGAGACTAGTGGCTCATGCCCAAAATAACACAAACTCCTGGAAAGGTTTTAGAAAAACACGTTTAAAGGCAAGTTGAGGGAGGGGTGTATTTAGTTGTTGAAAACTTCTTGGTGTTGGTTGGAATCCTTGTCAGGTCAAGATGTTCCTGTAAACCTCCAATAAAACAAATGTTATTCTCTGTTATGCAGGTTTTTTTTTTATCTCTACATGAATGTACTCTTAAAGGTCAGAGCCTTGAAAATAGGCTATCCTTTATATTTCAGGCTATAGGCAACGTTCTTTTACAAAAGGTGAAGACCCAGCATGACTAAGAACAGGTGACAAAGCACAAGGGTTACAGATCTACTATGCAGTCAGATTTGTTCTTCACTTTTGCAAGGGGTTGTTTCAAAGACTTGATCCAAATGCAGTATGATGAAGCACAGGGGACAGCTGATATTCAATGTCTCTTCTAATCTTTAGAATAGGGAAGGTGGGGCCTGTGCCCTCTACTCTCCCACTGTTTTGTGCTTGTTCTGAACCTGTCCCTTACCATCATTTATTGAAAATTTTGGTGCCTAGTGTAATGCATTGTACACAGGAGGCACACAATAAATGTTTATTGACCTGATGATTGGAATACAGTGGGTGGAAAGGCAGATGCCATTGGTAACCAGAAAAAGAATAAAGTCCTGGAGAGACTATGAGCTACTTCATAACTCATCTTTAGGTAAGTGATTGCTGCTGCTATAGCAGATGAGTCTAAGCAAAATTGGTTATTGCTAGACTCTGCCCAGATTTGTGTCAGTTCTTTCAAATGTTGAATCCCAGCTATCTCTATAATCAGACAGGAAGCTACTTAATGTGTCAAAAATATGTGTTCGGGGCTTCCCTGGTGGCGCAGTGGTTGAGAGTCCGCCTGCCAATCCAGGGAACGCGGGTTTGTGACCCGGTCTGGGAAGATCCCACATGCCGCGGAGCAGCTGGGCCCGTGAGCCATGGACGCTGAGCCTGTGCGTCCGGAGCCTGTGCTCCGCAACGGGAGAGGCCACAATAATGAGAGGCCCGCCTACGGCTGTATATATATATATATATATATATATATATATATATATATATTTGTGTGTGTGTGTGTGTGTGTTCGTTGCTGAAAAGCAAAGGAAAAAAAAAATGTATCCTGTTGAATTTTCAGGAAGAAAGCCAAAGATAATAGAACATAATTATCACATATGCAATATGGTCAAAATGAAAATGTCCACTCTTGTTCAGAGGGTCACCAGATACCTGTAACAGGGATTAAGTGAAAAGGAAGTCACCTTCCTGGCTCTCTCGGGGCTTTAAGTATATCTCTTCCAAAGTCCTACTTTTCTTTTAGGAGAGAGAAAGGACATAACAAAGAAGCAATGTGAGCCAATCAAGAAAAAAGCTTTGGGCTTCCCTGGTGGCACAGTGGTTGGAAGTCCATCGGCCGATGCAGGGGACACAGGTTTGTGCCCCGGTCTGGGAAGATCCTACATGCCGCAGAGCGGCTGGACCCGTGATCCATGGCCGCTGAGCCTGCGCATCCGGAGCCTGTGCTCTGCAACGGGAGAGGCCACAACAGTGAGAAGCCCGTGTATTGCAAAAAAAAAAAAAAAAAAAAAGAAAGAAAAGAGCTTTTCTTGCAGGCTTGATTTACAATGGTTCTCAACAAGGGCTGATTTTGCCTTCAGGAAATATTTGTCAATATCTGAACATACCATTGATTGTTAAGGCTGAGGGTGGGCATGGTATTGGCATCTAGTGCACAGAAAACAGGAATGCTGTTTAACATCCTACAATGCACAGGACAGCTCCATTCAACATGAAATTATCCATCATAAAATCTCAGTAAAATCAGTACTGAGGGTGAAAATTCCTGGATTATAACTATGAATGTATTTATAAAGTGAAGAAACAGACAGGACACAATCAATATAATTCAAGTCACCAAATTACTTTATTTTTGGAGAAAAAAGAAGCATATAGTAAGTTAACTAAGGACTTTTATAGTACCTGGGTGTGTGTCCTATTTTGATTTTTACTTATCTTTGGTGCCGAAAATAAACTAAAGTGAAATAGAAGAGAAGAAATGGGTAATAAATCATAGGAGAGAAGTGGACAAAGAGACAGTGGAGGGGGGGGAGTATATAAAGGAGGAATGGAGAAGCAAAAGGAGTAGAAAAAGGAGAAAAAAGAGTGAAAGAAAGAAGTGGAGGAGATGGGCTGACAGTGTAAATCAGAATTATACTTTTATTATAATGAATTTTATGGATAATCTTTAATTATTAAGAGAGTACTCTAATTCTCCTTTTCTCTCACTTCTATGAATCCCTCAGAGGAGCCAATTACCACACGTGTAAAGAGGAATGAGAAGAGATCTTCCTATATTCAAAGATATAAAAGTGCAGTGCCAACATATACTAATAATAGGGACTCATTCAATGTAACCTCATAAGAGCAAGTCATCCCCATGCCCTGTATCTAGAATGGCAGCCCATCTCCATCAACACCTCTGCTTAAAACTCAACCCTGTCTGACATGTTCTTTATGTGTTGACTTTAAAAGCAAAGCAGCTTCATTGAGATATAATGCACATACCATACAATTCATCCATTTAAAGTATGCAATTCAATAGCTTTTAGTATATTCACAGTATGTACGAACATTACCACAATAAATTTTACATTTTCTACATCTCAAAAAAAACAAAAACCAAAAAACCCTCTAGCCTTCAGCTATCACACTTCTATTTCCCCAATCTCCCCGTTCCAGTCATAAGCAACCAGTAAACTACTTTATCTAGATAGAATTGCCTATTTTGGACCTATGTTATCTTCTGAGAGTTTTATAGTTTAGTACTTACACTTAGGTCTTTGATCCATTTTGAGTTAATTTTTTGCATATGGTGTGAAGGTTTCAACTTCATTCTTTCACATGTGGGTGTTCAGTTGTCCTGGCAACATTTATTGAAAAGACTATTTTTTCTGTTTTTTCTATTCTATATTTTATTAATATCCATTCAAATTGTTACTATTTCCTTCCATCTTCTTCTTTAGGCTTATTTTGTTATTTCCACATCTTAGGGTGCAAATATAGGTTATTGTTTTGAGGCCTTCTTTGTTTTAATATTGGCATTTACAGCTATAAATTTTCTTGGGTGCACTGCTTTGGCTGCAGCCCACAGGTTTGGTATTTTGTGTCTTCATTTTTATTCATTTAAAAATATTTTCTAATATATTTGTTTTTTTTCCTTTGACCATTAGTTATTTAGGAATGTATTGTTTAATTTCCACATTTTTTTTTAATTTTCCAAAATTTGTTTCTGTTACAGATTTCTAATTTTATTCCATTGTGGCCAGAGAACAAACTTGTTTCCATACTTAAAAATATATTGAGGTTTACTTTTTAACTTAGCATATAGCCCAACTTAACAGAAGCTTAATGTGCACTTAAGAAGAGTATACTGTATTTCACTGTCATTGGACAGTGCTCTGTAGAAGTCTGTTAGGTATAGTTGGCTATAGGGTTGCTCAAATCTTCTATTTCTTTTTTGACTTTCTAGGCACTTGTTCTATCCACTATTGAAAGCCATTACTATCAAATTTTCTATTTCTGTCAGTTTTTGTTTGGGTATTTTTACTTGTGTTTTGTCTGTCTACTCTATGAGGTAAATAATGTATTTGTTTTATTCAATGCTATATTTTTAACACCTAGAACAATGTATGTCATAGAGTAGGTTATCATTAAATAATTCACACATTAATATTTTTTCTAATTGTATTGTAGGCTTTATAAATAAAGGAAGGGATAATGGCAAATTTGAGTTCAGTTTTGAAACTTACATCAGCCCTTACCCAGAAGCTTACATATCAAACTTTGGCCATCCATCTACTCAATGAATGTTATTGACCATAAAGAGGCCAAGCACAAGAGAGTGGAAAGCTCCACACCACCAGTCCACTACTTACTGGAGTGACAGAAGCAGGAAAACCATGGGGCAAGTACTGGGATTGTCTGTGGTTGTAAGGACAATGTGGATTTCAGTGTCAACCTTGAATGTTTAAGATCATTGGGAATGCTGAGAAGGAGACAATCAAGGATCAGGAGTCTGTTTTTGAAGCTGGATGATAATAAATGTTCTAAAATAAGGCATAAACCTCCAAATTTGCTTAATTGTACAATATTCCAGGAGGGGAGTTTCCTTCCTGACCTCAGCTGGTGATCAGTTTATGCCCTGATATACACGATTTAATGGTCTGTATCATTTTTATCATATCACTGCAGATGTTATTCTTAATCCTATGAATGCCTAATCCTCTTGTTGACTACTTATCCCTGCTAATTATTTCTGCTGAGTCTGAAGTAAGCCACTCACAGCCAAGGCTTAAGAATGCGAGTGTCTCCTCCGTGGAGCCAGAACAGAAAAAAAAAAAAAATCTTCAAAGTTTATGGTAGAATATACTTTCGCTTACTGTATAGAAACTAAAGATAGCAGTTTGGTAAAGGTGATGTAGTTTTATTTAAAAAGGATACTTTCCTTATTTATTTTTTTATCACTTTGCTTATACTATCTCAAGAGAGAGAAAAACCACAATTTAATTTCTCAAGAAACTGAAATCAAATGAGAAAAACTTTGGCCATTAAAAAAAGGAAAAAAAAAAAAAAAAAAAGCAAAGAAATATACCGACATGTCACTTCCCAAGAAGGTCAACAGACATATTTAATGCCCTTTCATACACATAGACTCTGTGAACCCTCCCATAACAGAAGCAAAGAATGGAGCACTGAGGACTGGATAAGACTAAGCTAAACAAAAATAGCGATTTAAATATTTGACATGCACCTCTAGAGCCAATGGATAACCCAACATTGTGCTTGCCCTTTACATACAAGCATGAAATGATGGTTCCATGTTCTGCAGGCAAGTTTGTAGGAAAAGTCCATCCACCTCTTCAGGGCTCAGTGGTCCCTCAGTTATAAAAGAAGAAGATTTTCTTCCACCTTAAGGCCAATGTCTCTGGCATGATTATAGCCATGGGAAATACAGTGAATAATACATCCTTTCAGTTCCCAAGGAGATTTAACTTAGTGGGTCAGACCAAACTTTAACAAAGTTCCCCTCTTACTCTAGGTGTCAAGGAACATTACCATAGAATCTCAGCTATGAAGGGAAGTTAGAACTCATCTAGTTCAAAGTTGTCACTTATTTATGAGTCTCTATTCTAATATTCTCAGAAGTGGGTGAGATCATCCTGGGAACCTCCTCAGAGGTGGGCAATATTCAGTCTCACTAGGCAGCTCTTTCCAATATGTCAAAACACTGCCAGTAGAACTCAGTTTTAAGAATGTCATTCAGGAACAAATAATAAACCTACGACAAAGTCTCAGGTAAATAAGGAGCAGCAGCTGAGATCTAGTGGGAAGCAGATAGGAACACAAATTGAAAAATGTAGTTTTTAGTGGAAAGTGAGGAAATTAACACATTTTGAGGGTTTTTTTTTTGGGGTGCCAGACACTGTAGTAAGTCCTTTGCTGACAGCAGGCGAGTGAGCCAGATAGGACTTGCTCACTCTACATATAAGAAAACTAATAATGTGAGGCCAAGATATAACCACAGATAACCACACATGATGTATTGGCACAACAGATACAAAATGGATGATGCCTATCATTTATTCAATACCAGTGGCCAGTTTATTATGCTTTAAAACTAATGCTAGATAAAGTAAAATGTTTAAAAAGTGATAATTACAAATTTGAGACCAGTTATCACACAGTATAGTAATTTACACTCTGGCATGTTTAAACAATCTTCATGCATTGTGAGGCCTGCTTCTATGGTTTTTAAACCATATAACACAACAAATAAAACTGCTTTATAAAAATAAGCTTTACTACCTAACTTCCATAATTAAATATGTTTATTATAATAGGGATACAATTTACTGGAGCTCTGAATGCTCATCTATATAATTAATAATGAAACATGTTTTAATGAACATTTATTAGCAGTATGAAATGCAAATATCTGGTAGATCAGTCACCATCTAGTAAAACTTCATTTACTCCCTGAGATTAAAAAAAACCTGTGTTACCAGTATCAGTGTTTTGGTCTTGACAGCTCAACAATCTTCTCTGTAAAACTCATCAATTTGAATCCACACTGATACGGACACTGTGATAATTCAGAAGGTGGTGGGACTGAAGTTTGCCTTTGTACCATCAATGAAAAACAGTTTGCTAAATAAATTCATCGTGTAAGTAAATTATATAAAGGTCTATTTAGCCACTTAAAATAATTTTCTTTCCAATATCTTAGCACCGAACATTTGCATACACATGATTAATATGCCAGTTACAGATGAGTCTTATTTATTAATTCAAAGGAATTCAGTCCCTTGCTTACCAAAAAAATGACTGAATAAGTATTAAGAATCTACTAAATATAAGGTGATGTATTAAGAACTTGAACAGATACAAAGATATTTAGGAAATGAACAGTTCTCCCAAGAATATTGTATTCTAATCCAGTGATTCCTAACACTGGCTCCATATCAGAAACATCTGGGAAAAGTTTTTAAAATATTAATGCATAGCCTCCACACCTAAGAGTTCTGGTTTAATGAATCTGAGTTGAGGCCCAGGCAAACATTAGAAAATGATTATTTGGAGTTAAGCATTACAGTTCTTCAAATAGAGTCTTTTAAAATGCAAAAGCTCCCATGAGTATTAATGTATGAAGTTGTTGTCAGTCTTCTTGTCTTCCTGAGCAGCATTGTCAAGACTGCTTTCTTCTAGTCTCCTGGTTCTGGGGCTGGCAAGGGCCTATAAGTATGACCTGTACTATCCTAAGGTGAGCATATGTTCTTGGTGGCCCAGGACAGTCCTGGTTTATACCTGTCATTCTGACATGATTATTAGTGGTAGAGATTCCATGGGTTCTCAAAAGTGTCTTGGTTTGGATGTTAAATTATGTGTTACCCAAACTCTCCTATCAATCTCTAAGCCCCTCTTAATCATCTCTAGGGCCCACCTCTTCCTGTCTATACCCACAAACGCCCTTCTAAATCAGGACCATTTTAACTCTTGCATCCAGCCTCATCAATTCCCAGTACCTCACCACAGAATCCTCACCTTCCAACTGGTCAAATTGTCACAACTGTCATTAAAATAAACCTCACACTCTTAGCATGACAGGCCTCCATGACTTGTTCCCTGCCCATTTTCAGACCTTGTCCCTAGCTCCTCTGCCCTTCTGCAGTCCTATGGACCCCTTTATTTGTTCCCCTGTGGATCCAGGCATGCTGTTCTCTTTATCCAGATTCACTTTACCCACATCTTCAGCTAGCAATCCCATACACCCTGGAGCACTAAACACATAAATCACACTCTTAATGAAGCATTCTCTCACTTTCCAGGGAACAATCATTGTGGAGTGGCTTCTTTGCACACAGTTCTCTTATGGTTGTGATCACGTTGCTCTATATTTGTTCATTTGTTTTTTTTTTCTTTTATTTTTGTATGCTTATATTGACAGTCTGTATTGAAGAGTAGAACTTGCATTTTTGTTTCTTCAACCTCTATCTCAGGGTCTTCACTTAGTAAATATACTCCTCAATTGGAGATAAATTCAAATTACTTATCTAACACAAAGGAATGTGTTGAGATAACCACTATGCGTCTCTGGATCCTCTGGGTCTGACTGTGCATGAAATTCCTAACATTATACAGTGACCTGAAATAAATAACTTGCCCAGCATCCAGGTTTAAATAACTAAACCTGAAACTTTACTGTGGTTCATGTTCTTCCAAAATGCAGTAGGGGTATATTCATTATAGACTGTTTTGAAGATGATTAATTCTATAGATATAATAGTTATCATAAATATTGTAAGGAATATAACCATTATTTCTAGTTCCCATAAGATCCTAAGTAAAATAGGAATAATGAGATAAAAGATACACGTGTTCACATGCATACGTGAATGAATCATAGCTCTCATTCCAAAATACACACTGATTAGTGATAATGAGATACGTCTTTCAGGCAATAAATTTAAACTTTCATTCTGACTGATGGCCTGTCCTAAGATTTGTGAAAAATATCTTTATTGAAATAATTATAAAATCAATTCTGTTAAAACCAGAACTAACCTTGGCTTCAAGTCAAGAAATTCCAAGCTCAAATGTTGAGGTCTGTTGAGAAAATTAAAATTTAATTGACTTTATTTGACTGGCCTTATCAGAAGCCTATTTCATTCAGGTTTACTGTGTCTACTTAAAGCCAAGTTTTAAATGAAGAGTGACTTCCAAAAAATAAATAAATAAATAAAAGTAGATTATGGTAATTATTTAAATTTAGTTAAATGTTGTATTTACTTTTATAAAAGGTGTATGTGCTTGTGAGTGTGTGAGAGAGAGAGAGAGAGTGAGAAAGAGATTAAGAAATAATGAAAATCTGTTTTTTCTAATACAAGATACCCTATGTAACATTGTAGACTGCAAAATTTACAATGAAAAACCGGTTTCATAAAGCCTAAGGTGGTTCTTTAAGCAGTCACTTATTTAAATATTATTAGGATATTAAAAACTGAAATCTTTGATAATCACTAATATTTGAGGCACAGATTTTGCTATGAGACTATAAATGCCTATAAGAAGAATCTGGAATTTAGCAAGGAATAGAGAAAGCAGTGAGTTAATAATCACTGTACTTGGAAAAAAACAAAAGCTAATGATTGAGTTAACTGTGTATTCCTAAGAGGAGACAAGTAGGTGATTTCATTGGAAATACAGACCACAATGAGATAGAATCTTCAGTTTCTGTCTATAACTTGGACCAAAAATATACAGATCATCATAAAATTTCAAATTAAACTCTTGGTCTAGGTCTCGAGGAAATTGGAAGGAGGTTGCTAATTTTTGCGACAATCATCTTGAGGGCTCATATTTCCCCATCTTCATACTGTGAGGTAAATTTACTTTCTTGGTTGAGGATTATCAGAATGCATCAATAATGAGACAGGAGATAAAAGTTATGAATCAAAAGCAGGTAAACACCCTTAAGTGAAGAAGCAAATTTTATACAAAATTTATTAACTACACTAGAATGGGATTTCAGGGGCACTGAGAATATCTCTCCTGAATTACTCTCCTCTTTCGTAAGCCTGGACATCCTCTCCTTTAAAATGTGAACTCAGCAGGACAGATGTGTTGCTTGATGTTTTATCAGTCCCAGAAATTGTGGGCAAATAAAGAATGAGAGAAGAGATGGCCAAGAGAGGGAATGAGCTGGAGAGCATAAAATGTCACACAACTACTGAAATAGGAAAGATCTGAGAGCTATCGAAAGGACACACATTGGTGAGTGGAATGGAAAGACAACTTTGCCAACTTCAAAATTTTGATGTGTTAATAAACTCATAGAATGATAATGCCTGTAACCAGAGGCTTTGTTTAAAATAAATAAACACCCTACTTCAAACTCTACTAAATTGCCAGGCTTAATAAATTGGGACAACTACCATTTTGCTCTACATGTGACTTTTATAAATAGCAAACATTCTGTGGTTTATTCCTGCCTGGAAAGATGATGGTATGACTGAGACTGTGAAAGGCAACCATTATCTATTTCCTGAACCATTCACTCCCTCCCTCTCCTCAAGCCAACCATGCACCTAAGGACTGTCAGACAAACCACACTTTAGCTTCCACATATGGACAGTTCCATTTTGAGTGAAGGAGAGAAGTGGAAGCCCAAACGGTTGACATCCTTCAAAATATAGGACTTAGGATTTTTCCATCAACAAGGCATTGAATTAGGGAACCTGGCCCTTGTCTACCTCCAGTTAACAATAGTACAGGATTAACTCCAAAGCCTGCCTAGATGATTTTTTACCTTGAGGTATAGTCCAAAACTAAAATTTCTTGTGTTAAACAATGTAAGCTGTGGACTACATAGACATAGATATAGTGTCTATTCAGTGTCATAATGAAATTTTCTGTCTCCATATGACTTCATCCATAACAAGTCATTTGTTTTGTGAGTTTAAAAGAAGCTTTTGAGGGACTGGACACATATTTTAAAGCTAGTAAGCTGCTGATCCATTTATGCAGAAATTATCTATAGCATAGCCACACTTGCAATCATCAAAAGTAGCACTGCAGGAAGCAATTTAAGTTAACAGAAAGAAAATCAACCCACATTACATTTTCAGATTACAGATGGCAACAGAATGCACAGGAAACTGTGGTCTTGGGCCAATCACAAACTCTAGAGTGAGAAGAAGGAGCCTTTCTCTGCCCATATCTGAGATACCTCAGTCATGTCCTTTGCTACATGCCCTGCTTCCTGTGTGGCTCTGTCAATGTATCTCCTGCTAATTTCTTCACTAATACTCCGGTGAAAGGTAACTTAAATCCTTCTTGAAAAAACAGATATTCCTTGTCCTCAATCCCCTCACTGGAACTTCTCTAGTAGGTTCACCTCTAACATTCTGGATCATATTTCTCAGTTCCTGTGCCCTGAAGAATGGAGTTGGAGGCTGCATTGTCATACTTGTAAATCCAATACTGGCAGGTAACCTTTATTATTCTTGCACAAAAGCCGATAGAAGAAAGGAGGGATAAAACTCTGCCTCCTGCAGCAACTCACTTCACAAATTTAATAATATTTTCTCTATTAAAGTATTTACTAATTTGAGAAACATTACACCTTTGAGCTGTCAAGTGCTTATAATTCTGCCACTATCTTCAGTTGGTAGTTGTGTGCTGTTATCATTCAAAAAGTATGAACAGAACCCCATTTAAGGTATAAGTAGGCAATCGTTCCAAATTTATACCCAGTTTCCAAATTATTTCTGATCTCAGAGTTCCTTTTATTCTTAGATAAAATTTTTTCACTGTGGTTCTGAAATTGGTCTTGCTACTTCAAGATCTGGACCTGTCATAGACTTATAATTAACATCCATAAAATTCTCTCCAGATTCCCGAAAGTTGACTTCCATACATATCTCTTGAGCTAGAATTTTAGTCCATTTCAGGATCAAACTAATAAGGTCAGCTTCACCCATCCAACCTCCCCTAGAAGTGAAGATGAGCATTCCCTCTAAGTGAGGAAGAAGAGAGATGCAGTCTGCTAGGTGGGTGTGCAGTGTTACCTGTTACAGACAGTTGGACATACAATGAGGTATGCTTTGGTTTGACTTTTACAATACAAGGATGTCATACAGATCTTTATTTTATCAGGTAGGGCCCTGAACTTATTACCCTCAAAAGGCAATAAATATCTATCCTGACTCTACATTCACTTCCACCCCTACCCAACTTAAGAGGAAGGTAACACTGAGATTTTCTCAAATGAAAGAATTTGGGTGAGCCTAAACCGAGAAAGAGGTATTCTGTAGGAAATGGGAACTTAAAAGATATTTGTTCTATCCACAACCTATATCAATTCTATGAATTTAATCATATTTCAGACCCAAATAATTTTGGTCATGTAAGAAAATAGTCACAGATCCAGTCAGTAAGTTATCTATTGCCCAAGTACTGCACTCAGCTAGTTAGCAGGCCTTCAGTCCCCTGCTTTTCCTGAGAGCTTTTGCAGGAGACCCAGCTGTCTCTTTCTTTGCTGTAAACTAGTCAGTTTAAAAGCAGTCCTAGGAATGAGACCTGTTCAAGAAAGAATGGATTTTATGCCTTGCTTATTGCCTTCCAAATGCCAGGAGCTTTTCAGAGTAATAGCAACTGGTGTAAAAAAAAAGAATTTGAAATAAAAGAAGCTTTTACTGCCCCAGAAAGAGGCTGCACATAAACTTTCCACCTGCCTTAACCACTGGGGAATGTGTATGTGTGTGTACATATCAACAATTTCTGGCCAATGAGAATTTACCTTTCCTGTTAGCCTCATATCCTCTGGAATAATGTACATGATAAAAACAGAGCAGGAAAACAGGATCAAACCTCTTTAATTGCAGTTGTCAAATGTATTCTAGCCTAACACTTCATACATTCTGTCATCAAGAAGACATTTTACTGCTGGCACTGATGCTTTACCCTTGTGCAAAACCTTTCATCTTGGAATATCAAAGATTTCTGCAAATACTAATTCATTAATTAAGCCTCTTGATGACGGTTCAGAGAAAGAGAGAAGAAAAATGTATTTCAAAAAGAAAGAGATTTAAATTTTGTGTTGTTTGGGTGGCAGCATCAGTGAACAAAGAATGCCATTTCACTTCTGCCGTTGTGACCCCTCACAAATCAGTCACTGAATCCAGAATAGACCTTTCTATGAGAATGTAAACATTACTCAGGTGAATGATTCTTAGGTTTGTCATTAGTTTCTAATGAACCTTCTTCATGGCATTGGGTCATATCTTTTGTCTCTGATTCTATTGTTCTTTGTTCTCCTTTTCTAATAGAATGTGAACCCTTGTGAACTTGATGAGATTTATCGGTTTACTTCAGAGTTGCAGTAGAAAATTGTGGTATTAAAACCCCACCCCTAGGGAGAGGGAAACCTATCTTGGATTTAAGCCAGGTTTTCAAGAAACTGTCCTCAAATGCAAAGCCAATGAAAATGTTTGACTCTTTTGGTCTTAATTAGTTGAAATGCTGAAACTCAAAATAAATCAAAATAAAACATTATCACCCCAAGTCAATATATAAATAAAAGAGACTGGAGAATATTTCTACTCTTTCTACCACCCAACGGGTGTAATTTAAGTAACTCATAGCCAAAACAGAGCAAGTTTGTTGCTGTTTCTTAGACTGTTTGAAGTGTAGTTTATTTTACTACAGGTCCTTATCTGCTTTGAAAGACAGGATTAGGAAGTAGTATATAGAAAATGTTAGGAATGTGTGCCCAGAGTCACATGGCCACCCTCCTACACAGAATCACTTATATAAGGCTAATCATTACATTTTCTTAATCCATCCAAATGCATCTGAGGGTTACCAGTATAACCACTGGTAGTGTCAGGAAGAATCTAATTAATTGGCCATTACTCCAGGAAGTAGTTTGCTAACCCATACTTAGAGCTACCAAACAATATTTAGTAAGTGGTACAGGCACTGTGTTGGTAACACATTTGATACTTTCAAGGTTTTAGAAATTAAAACCTGTATCTACAAAACACATACAACTTCTATTAATAAATTGATAATTTAACTCTCTATCTTCTCAACTCTCTCCCAACAATAACCAATGAATTTTGTGGAAAATCAGAGGATGTTCTGCTAGGCAGGATGGATAAGCAAAACACATTTTGGTTCCTTTAAACTTTATATCAAGTAAAGCAATCAGGATTCTTCAGGGAAGATGGCGGAAGACTAAGACACAGATATCACCTTCCTCCCCACAGATACACCAGAAATACATCTACACGTGGAACAACTCCTACAGAACGCCTACTGAATGCTGGCAGAAACCTCAGACCTCCCAAAAGGCAAGAAAGACCCCAGGTACCTGGATAGGGCAAAAGAAAAATGAATAATCAGAGACAAAAAAATTGGGAGGGAACCTGCACCAGTGGGAGGGAGCTGTGAAGGAGGAAACGTTTCCACACACTAGGAAGTCCCTTCGCGGGTGGAGACTGCGGGTGGCAGAGGGGGAAAGCTTCAGAGCTGTGGAGGAGAGCACAGCAACAGGGGTGCGGGAAGCAAAGCGGAGAGATTCACGCACAGAGGATCGGTGCCGACTGGCACTCACCAGCCCGAGAGGCTTGTCTGCTCACCCGCCGGGGCGGGCGGGGCTGGAGCTGAGGCTCAGGCTTCGGTCGGAGCACAGGGAGAGAACTGGGGTTGGAAGCGTGAACAGAAACTGCAGGGGTTAGTGCGCCACAGCTAGCCGGGAGGGAGTCCAGGGAAAAGTCTGGACCTGCTGAAGAGGCAAGAGACTTTTTCTTCCCTCTTTGTTTCCTGGTGTTCGAGGAGAGGGGATTAAGAGCGCTGCTTAAAGGAGCTCCAGAGATGGGCACGAGCCGCGGCTAAAAGTGCAGACCCCAGAGACGGGCATGAGATGCTAAGGCTCTGCTGCTGCCACCAAGAAACCTGTGTGGGAGCACAGGTCACTATCCACATCACCCTTCCAGGGAACCTGTGCAGCCCACCACTGCCAGTGTCCTGGGATCCAGGGACAACTTCCCCAGGAGAATGCACGGCACGCCTCAGGCTGATGCAACGTCACGCTGGCCTCTGCCGCCGCAGGTTCACCCTGCATCCTCTCCCCTCCCTCCCCCCAGCCTGAGTGAGCCAGAGTCCCCGAAGCAGCTGCTCTTTTAACCCCGTCCTGTCTGAGTGAAGAACAAATGCCCTCCTGCGACCTACACGCAGAGGCAAGGCCAAATCCAAAGCTGAGCCCCAGGAGCTGTGCAAACAAAGAAGAGAAAGGGAAATCTCTCACAGATGCCTCAGAAGCAGTGGATTAAAGCTCCACAATCAACTTGATGTACCCTGCATCTGTGAAATACATGAATAGACAACGAATCATCCCACATTGAGAACGTGGACTTTGAGAGCAAGATTTATGATTTTTTCTCTTTTCCTCTTTTTGTGAGTGTGTATGTGTATGCTTCTGTGTGAGATTTGTCTGTATAGCTTTGCTTCCACCATTTGTCCTAGGGTTCTATCAGTCCGTTTTTTATTTCTTTTCAAAATAAATTTCTTCAAAATAAATTTCTTTTCAAAAATAAATTTCTTCTTAATAATTATTTTTATTTTAATAACTATTTTAATCTATCTTATTTTATTTTATCTACTTTGTTTCTTTGTTTGTTTCTTTCCTTCCTTCCCTCCCTCCCTCCCTCACTCCCACCCTTCTTTCTTTCTTCTCTTTCTTTCTTTCTTTCTTTCTTTCCACTTTTTCTCCCTTTTATTCTCAACCAAGTGGATGAAAGGCTCTTGGTGATGCAACCAGGGGCAGTGCTGTGCCTCTGAGGTGGGAGAGCCAACTTCAGGACACTGGTCCAGAAGAGACCTCCCAGCTCCACATAATATCAAATGGCGAAAATCTCCCAGAGATCTCCATCCCAACACCAGCACCCAGCTTCACTCAACAACCAGTAAGTTACAGTGCTGGACAGCCTATGCCAAACAAATAGCAAGACAGGAACACAACCCCACCCATTAGCAGAGAGGCTGCCTAAAATCATAAAAAGTCACAGACATCCCAAAACACACCACCAGACATGGACCTGCCCACCAGAAAGACAAGATCCAGCCTCATCCACCAGAACACAGGCACTAGTCCCCTCCACCAAGAAGCCTACACAAACCACTGAACCAAACTTAGCCACTGGGGACAGACACCAAAACCAATGGGAACTATGAACCTGCAGCCATCAAAAAAGGAGACCCCAAACACAGTAAGATAGCAAAATGAGAAGACAGAAGAACACACAGCAGATGAAGGAGCAAGATAGAAACCCACCAGACCTAACAAATGAAGAGGAAATAGGCAGTCTACCTGAAAAAGAATTCAGAATAATGATAGTAAAGATGATCCAAATCTTGGAAACAGAATAGACAAAATGCAAGACACATTTAACAAGGAACTAGAAGAACTAAAGATGAAATAAGCAATGATGAACAACACAATAAATGAAATTAAAAATACTCTAGATGGGATCAATAGCAGAATAACTGAGGCACAAGAATGGATAAGTGACCTGGATGATAAAATTGTGGAAATAACTACTGCAGAGCAGAATAAAGAAAAAAAAGAATGAAAAGAACTGAGGACAGTCTCAGACACATCTGAGAGAACATTAAATGCACCAACATTCGAATTATAGGGGTTGCAGAAGAAGAAGAGAAAGAGAAAGGGACTGAGAAAATATTTGAAGAGATAATAGTTGAAAACTCCCTAACATGGGAAAGGAAATAGTTAATCAAGTGCAAGAAGCACAGAGAATCCCATACAGGATAATTCCAAGGAGAAAGACGCCAAGACACATATTAATCAAACTGTCAAAAATTAAATACAAAGAAAACATATTAAAAGCAGCAAGGGAAAAACAACAAATAACACACAAGGGAATCCCCATAAGGTTAACAGCTGATCTTTCAGCAGAAACTCTGCAAGCCAGAAGGGACTGGCAGGACATATTTAAAGTGATGAAGGAGAAAAACCTACAACCGAGATTACTGTACCCAGCAAGGATCTCATTCACATTTGATGGAGAAATTAAAACATTTACAGATAAGCAAAAGTTGAGAGGGTTCAGCACCACAAATCCAGCTTTACAACAAATGCTAAAGGAACTTCTCTAAGCAAGAAACACAAGAGAAGGAAAAGACCTACAATAGCAAACCCAAAACAATTAAGAAAATGGGAATAAGCACATACATATCAATAATAACCTTAAATGTAAATGGAATAAATGCTCCCACCAAAAGACACAGACTGACTCAATGGATACAAAAACAAGACCCACGTATATGCTGTCTGCACTTCAGACCTAGAGACACATACAGACTGAAAGTAAGGGGATGGAAAAAGATATTCCATGCAAATGGAAACCAAAAGAAAGCTGGAGTAGCAATTCTCATATCAGACAAAATAGATTTTTAAAATAAAGACTATTAGAAGAGACAAAGAAGAACACTACATAATGATCAAGGGATCGATCCAAGAAGAAGATATAAGAATTGTAAATATTTATTCACCCAACATAGGAGCACTTCAATATATAAGGAAAATACTAACAGCCATAAAAGGGGAAATCAACAGTAAAACATTCACAGTAGGGGACATTAACACCCCAATTTCACTATGGGACACATCATCCAAAATGAAAATAAATAAGGAAACACAAGCTTCAAATGATACATTAAAAAAGAATAACTTAATTGATATTTATAGGACATTCCATCGAAAAACAACAGAATACACATTTTTCTCAACTGCTCATGGAACATTCTCCAGGATAGATCATATCTTGGGTCACAAATCAAGCCTTGGTAAATATAAGAAAAATGAAATTGTATCAAGTATCTATTCCGACCACAACGCTATGAGACTAAATATCAATTACAGGAAAAGATCTGTAAAAAATACAAACACATGGAGGCTAAACAATACACTACTGAAAAACAAAGTGATCACTGAAGAAATAAAAGAGGAAATCAAAAAATACCTAGAAACAAATTAAAATGGAGACAGGACAACACTAAACCTATGTGATGCAGCAAAAGCAGTTCTAAGAGGGAAGTTTATAGCAATACAATCCTACCTTAAGAAACAGGAAACATCTCGAATAAAGAACCTCACCTTGCACCTCAAGCAATTAGAGAAAAAAGAACAAAAATAAACCCAAAGTTAGCAGAAGGAAAGAAATCATAAAGATAAGATCAGAAATAAATGAAAAATAAATGAAAGACATGATAGCAAAGATCAATATAACTAAAAGCTGGTCCTTTGAGAAGTTAAACAAAATTGATAAACCATTAGCCAGACTCATCAAGAAAATAAGAAAGACTCAAATCAATAGAATTAGAAATGAAAAAGGAGAAGTAACAACTGACACTGCAGAAATACAAAAGATCATGAGAGATTACTACAAGCAACTCTATGCCAATAAAATGGACAACCTGGGAGAAATGAATAAATTCTTAGAAATGCACAACGTGCCAAGACTAAATCAGGAAGAATAAAAATTATGAACAGACCAATCACAAGCACTGAAATTGAAACTGTGATTAAAAATCTTTCAACAAACAAAAGCCCATGACCAAATGGCTTCACATGCAGTTCTATCAAACATTTAGAGAAGAGCTAACACCTATCCTTCTCAAACTTTTCCAAAATATAGCAGAGGGAGGACCACTCCCAAACTCATTCTGTGAGGCCACCATCATCCTGATACCAAAACCAGACAAGGGTATCACAAAGAAAGAAAACTATAGGCCAATATCACTGATGAATATAGATGCAAAAATCCTCAACAAAATACTAGCAAACAGAATCCAAGAGCCCATTAAAAGGATCATACAACATGATCAAGTGGGGTTTATTCCAATATACACAAATCATTCAACGTGATACAATATATTAACAAATTGAAGGAGAAAAAACATATATGATCCTCTCAATAGATGCAGAGAAAGCTTTTGACAATATTCAACACCCATTTATGATAAAAACCCTGCAGAAAGTAGGCATAGAGGGAACTTTCCTCAACATAATAAAGGCCATATATGACAAACCCACAGCCAACATCATCCTCAATGGTGAAAAACTGAATATATTTCCACTAAGATCAGGAACAAGACAAGGTTGCCCACTCTCACCACTATTACTCAACATAGTTTTGGAAGTTTTAGTCACAGCAATCAGAGAAGAAAAGGAAATAAAAGGAATCCAAGTCGGAAAAGAAGAAGTAAAGCTGTCATTGTTTGCAGATGACATGATACTATCCACAGAGAATCCTAAAGATGTTACCAGAAAATTACTAGAGCTAATCAATGAATTTGGTAAAGTAGCAGGATATAAAATTAATGCACAGAAATTTCTGGCATTCCTATACACTAAGGATGAAAAATCTGAAAGTGAAATCAAGAAAACACTCCCATCTACCATTGCAACAAAAATAATAAAATATCTAGGAATAAACCTACCTAAGGAGACAAAAGACCTGTATGCAGAAAATTTTAAGACACTGATGAAAGAAATGAAAGATGATACAAATAGATGGAGAGATTTACCATGTTCTTGGATTGGAAGAATCAAACTTGGGAAAATGACTCTACTACCCAAAGCAATCTACAGATTCAATGCAATCCCTATCAAACTACCACTGGCTTTTTTCACAGAACTAGAACAAAATATTTCACAATTTGTATGGAAACACAAAAGAACCCGAATAGCCAAAGCAATCTTGAGAATGAAAAATGGAGCTGGAGGAATAAGGCTCCCTGACTTCAGACTATACTACAAAGTTACAGTAATCAAGACAGTATGGTACTGGCACAAAAACAGAAAGATAGATCAATGGAACAGATATAAAGCACAGAGATAAACCCGTGCACATATGGTCACCTTATCTTTGATAAAGGAGGCAAGAATGTACAGTGGAGAAAGGACAGCCTCTTCAATAAGTGGTGCTGGTTAAACTGGACAGGTACATGTAAAAGTATGAGATTAGATCACTCCCTAACACCATACCCCAAAATAAGCTCAAAACGGATTAAAGACCTAAATGTAAGGCCAGAAACTATCAAACTCTTAGAGGAAAACATAGGCAGAACACTCTATGACATAAATCACAGCAAGATCCTTTCTGACCCACCTCCTAGAGAAATGGACATAAAAACAAAAATAAACAAATGGCACCTAATGAAACTTCAAAGCTTTTTCACAGCAAAGGAAACCGTAAACGAGACCAAAAGACAACCCTCAGAATGGGAGAAAATATTTGCAAATGAAGCAACTGTCAAAGGATTAATCTCCAAAATTTACAAACAGCTCATGCAGGTCAATACCAAAAAAACCTAAACAACCAAATCCAAAAATGGACAGAAGGTCTAAATAGCCATTTGTCCAAAGAAGATATACAGACTGCCATCCAACACATGAAAGAATGTTCAACATCATTAATTGTTAGAGAAATGCAAATCAAAGCTACAATGTGATATCTCACAATAGTCAGAATGGTCATCATCAAAAAATCTAGAAACAATAAATGCTGGAGATGGTGTAGAGAAAAGGGTACCCTCTTGCACTGCTGGTGGGAATGTGAAGTGGTACAGCCACTATGGAGAACAGTATGGAGGTTCCTTCAAAAACTACAAATAGACTTACCATATGACCCAGCAATCCCACTACTGGGCATATACCCTGAGAAAACCATAATTTGGAAATAGTCATGTACCAGGATGTTCATTGCAGCTCTATTTACAATAGCCAGGAGATGGAGACAACTTAGGTGTCCATCATCAGATGAATGGATAAAGAAGATGTGGCACATATATACAATGGAATATTACTCAGCCATAAAAGGAAACAAAATCGAGTTATTTGTAATGAAGTGGACGGACCTAGAGTCTGTCATACAGAATGAAGTGAGTCAGAAGGAGAAAGACAAATACCGTATGATAACACATATATGTGGAATTTAAGAAAAAAAAAAGTGTCCTGGAGAACCTAGAGGTAAGAGATGAATAAAGACACAGACCTACTAGAAAATGGACTTGAGGATATGGGGAGGGGGAAGGGTAAGCTGTGGCAAAGCGAGAGAGTGGCATCGACATATATACACTACCAAACGCAAAATAGATAACTAGTGGGAAGCAGCCGCATGGCACAGGGAGATCAGCTCAGTGCTTTGTGACCACCTAGAGGGGTGGGATATGGAGAGTGGGAGGGAGGGAGATGCAAGATGGAAGAGATATGGGAACATATGTATATGTATAACTGATTCACTTTGTTATAAAGCAGAAATTAACACACCATTGTGGAGCAATTGTACTCCAATAAAGATAAAAAAACAAAAACAACAACAACAACAAAAAACCCAATCACAGTCTGTTGAAGAGATTTGCAAAATTTGCATGAGATAATTAGGAAAATAGTAAAAGACTTTGACTGCAAGATAATATGAACCAATGATGAGGTATGTGATTATTTAAAGACTAACAAAATTTGACTTACATTAATAGAAGTATGGTGTCTTGAAAGCAAGAGAGTAATAGACCATGGTTAAAGAATTGCACTTAATTCTAGATATCACATTTTAGTTACAAACCAAATCCATCAGAAATGAATCCAGGCAAGACATTGAACTAGAAACTAGTTTAATAAGCAGCTAGAAACTCTGTCTTATGAGGAATGGTTGAGATGTTTACGTGAAAATAGATGTCTCAAAATATTTTGACTTTTGCATGTGGAAGAGGAGTATATAGAGTGAGCACTCTCAAGGAGAGTAGAAGGAGGGCACTGAGGAAATCTATTAGACTTCCATTCTCAATACAAAATAATTTCTATTACGTAGAGCCACATAAAATGAGAGGTGATGATGATGTCTTCGCTAGAAATATTACAGCTGAATTAGATGACCATATTTTTCTGTGCCATACAAGGACTTTATATTAGCTGGGAAATTGCACTCTATGAACCCAAAGGTCTTTCCAACAATACAATTTTATTAATATTTTAATCTATTCATCAAACTATGCTCAGACAAATGATACTCCTCTGCACAATATCTCAATCAGATGCAAAATTGTGGGGATGATTTCCACAAGAGACACATGCTACTGGAATATTAGGGATCTCTCCATTAGAAAACTTCTATTTGTATTGGAAGACATTTTCCATGGTTCTCCACTTCTAAAAGACAATTTCTGAATTTGAACCCAAATCAAGACAAAGTTTTCAATCATGCTGCCTAGTATGTGTTTTCAAAGAAGGTAGAAGTTTGTAAAATATAATTACTTCTCTGTCTATGCACCTTTATGACAATGAGATTACACAATGGAGTTTTATGTCAACTATTTATAAATAAAATATTTCTTTTTATACCATTTATAAGACTTCCTAATCATTTTTGAACTTGTTAGCTTAACCCTAACATCTTCAGATTCAAATGGTTTTATTATCATTATTAAAAATAAAAACACCTATTTGTGAATTGGATAATCATAATGGCTATATGTGGTTTTGAAGTTATTGCATTAATATAAAGTAATTAACGCAAAAGCAAATGACCCAAGGCTGCTAGTATGAGTTTAATAAAGGAGCAGAATAAACCCATCCAGTCTGCGGATGTTTAAATTGTCACTCACACACAGATTGAAATTTCCATACACCAATTGGTTTCTGGTGCACAATTCTGCATCTTTTACATGCCATTTTACAGGTAAAACTTCCCGGTTTCTATTTCTTCCACTTTTATCTTCCTTATGAAGGAGTTGGCTTATGTTTCTATGAATTAAGTTGTGCTGGTTTTCTTCCAGCTCATATGGTGACCTATAGAAAGAAAATAGTTGAGTTATTTGCATGACCTTTTATATTCATTTTGCATGAAATGAAATCATGTGCATTCCTTGTAAAGATACTAATGCCACTCAGCAGTGTATAGGGTTAATTGTTATTTTAATGAGAGTGACATGCAGCGCTGGGTAAGAATATGATTTTAAAAGCTACAAGCTATAA
Organism: Phocoena sinus; assembly: GCF_008692025.1. Classification (NCBI taxonomy): domain Eukaryota; kingdom Metazoa; phylum Chordata; class Mammalia; order Artiodactyla; family Phocoenidae; genus Phocoena; species Phocoena sinus. Next base: position 35,181,092 of record NC_045776.1, on the reverse strand, counting down.
AGGTCACATATCAGTGGAGTGGCAAGTTTTTATGGCATATTGCTAGGAACCTGGTCCATTCTATGCTCACAATCATGTTATTCTTTGCCTAGTGAAGGCCATATGCTTTGATAGCATACTAGAATTTTTTATTGGAAAACACTGTGTTTTAAAATCTCTCCAAATAACTCAAGGTTTTCCCATGGGATTATGTGATTAGAACAACCTTAGATATAGATGGAATATCAAAGATTAATAGTTAAACTAATAAAGTTATAATCCAATGATAGAAATTCAAAACAGATTTCATTAAATATCTACAGAGATAATGCCATTGGGTAATCCCCATTGTCTGTGTACTCACAATTCCAAATCGCATGAGTGCTATAATGACACAGTCTATACGACTATGTCACAGGTAGAGTGACACTTAAGTGGGTGATCAGAGAAGGCTTCCCTGGTGGCGCAGTGGTTGAGAGTCTGCCTGCCGTTGCAGGTGCAGGGGACACGGGTTCGTGCCCTGGTCCGGGAGGATCCCACATACTGCGGAACAGCTGGGCTCGTGAGCCATGACCACCGAGCCTGTGCATCCGGAGCCTGTGCTCCACCACGGGAGAGGCCACAACAGTGAGAGGCCTGCATACTGAAAAAAAAAAAAAAGGCTTCCCTGAAGAGACAGCATTTGAACTAAAACTTCCATGGTACCAAGGAGCCAGAAAGGTTAAGTTCAGGCAGAAAGAATAGCAAGTGCAAGGCTCAACCATGGAACTAAAGCGTTGCATTGAAAAAATATAAACAGGGCCAGGGAGAGTAGAATAATAGAAAAGGCAGAGAGTTGCTCATCTGAGAGCTGAAAGGCCACCAACATGGATATGGAGTTGGATTTCATTCTAAGGGAAATAGGAAGTCATTGGCGAGGTTCAGGCATGAATGTGACATAATTTTAAGCAACTGCTGCTATAGAGAAAGGATAATATTCAAGAGGGGGACCTGTGGGAAGGGTCTTGGTGCTGTCCAGCTGAGAGGTGATGGAGGCTAAATTGAGCTTCAGCAGAGGTAAAGAGAAGTAGACAGATCTGGAGAAAATTCTGTAGATAGAGCAGAAAAGACAGTGGCTGCATTGCCCAAATAAATGCACCCCTTGCAAAATGAAATTCAGTGTCTTTTCCTTGGATTTATCTTTTTCTTCATTGTTAGTCTCTCAGCTACTTTGACCTCATGGACAAACTTCTTAGAGCTAAGAAGGTATGACTTAGAATCAACATATTTCCCATATTTCCCATATTTCTGTCTTCAAACAAGATACAAACAGAATCATTCCAGAAAGATAGGTACTCTATTTTATTCCAAGAATGAGTTTGCTTTGGGAATCATTTCCACAGGAGCTATTGTTTTAAATGTCTCACTTTCATAAATTTTAAATTAACAATTGGTGAGCTTACTTATCACTGGAATTTGTACTTGAAGATCTTTGGGGAGATGAGTTTTGCAGAAACACACCTAGGAATTGGCATATATTCTATAGGAACTGATAGAATATAAAAATAAGAGGTAGTTTAGTCACTGCTGATGGGATGAAAAAAGGGCCTTTAGTGAGGGTGTGGTCCTTCATTTGCTAAAGGCCAGGGGTTCAGAGGAGTCACCTGGCTTTTCTCAGGTACCAAAAGAGGTTGAGACTGTAAATCAGGCTAAAAGGTACCACAACCATGAGAAAAGACTGATTGGGGCTCAGGCAACTGGTACAGAATTCTTGGCTGCTTGTTATGTAAGGATAATTTCATCTGCCTTTAGGCTATAAAGGAGAAAATTAGTCTCTGCTTCATGACTGGCCAGTCTTTCTTCTGCACAGTCTGCTTGGTTGTTGTCTCGCCATAGGAGTCTGGAGCATGTGTGAAAAATCAGCCATTGCTGGTCCTTTCTGGATAGTGACATTATCTTTTCCACACAGGGACTGTCACTGGCTTCTAACAGAGTTCTGTGGATGCTGGAGATAGGAGACTATTGGGCCAAGGACCTTGTTTCTTTTAATTATTTTTTTTCACAAATGATTAAAGATGTTTCCTTTTTCCTTAAGAGATAGAACCCAGAGAATTTCTAATACATACATCTGACATTTTCCCTCTTGTTGCCCCATCTTTTCCCTGAATCCTTAACATCTTGTGTTATACTTCTCCTGTACATCTCCTTCCAATCATACTATTAATAATATCATTCTCAGATCATGGATCACCAAAACTTTTCAAGAGCTTACAAATATAAAATGATGAGACTGGTTAGGTGTACATTGGGATTTCCATTCTCAAAGACTATATACAATATTTAGGGGAAAGAATAATGTCTATGTATCCCTACTAGTTTTTGTTTCTTACCTAAAATTCAGAGAAAGAGAAAACCTCTTCCAGTGTAAAAGTCAGAACTGAACATCTCAAGGAGTTCAACTAATGCTGTTTGCAAGAACCTGCTATCATAAATAGCCTTACTGGACCAGCCACTGAGGCTTTTCTCTTATCACCATTGTCACTCAGACATATGCCTAAATTCTCTAACAATGTTTTTTCAGGAGTTGAGTAAGGAGTTGTCATTAGGGACAAGAGATGTGGTCAAACACACAATCTCCACCTCGTCAGTAGGGTAGTTGACAATACTATCCTCATCCACATGGTTAGGGAGTCCATGGACTGAGGGATCATATGAGAATTTAACCTGAAAATAAAGGAATAGCACTGGACTATTAATAGCACTAGACTAGATAAAATTGGTCAACTGCTAACAGTACTGGAAAGAATAGTTCTTTTATACCAAGAATGAGAGGGCTGGTCCCCTGCTCAGAACTGGAATACATGGCCTCAGTCTTTTTGGATGCTCATATACTCAACCTCATAGAGATATTTTCTCCTGCTGTTTCTAGAGATCATTCTTCACCAAGCAGGCTTGACACAAGCTACTTTATATGACCTTTGAAGTGCCAGAATCTGAAGCACAGCAAGTGCAGTGACTTCTGGAATGAGACTTGCTTAGACATTCAAGATGCATGTTGGAACCAAATGGTCATGAGCAAAGAGCTGGAGCATATGCCTACACACACACATACCCATGTGTGTGCACATTCACATGCATACAAACATACATGTGCAAATGCAGATACATAGCTACATAGACATGCAAAAGCCTGTCAGCATCTGGGACCCTTACTGAGAGCTGGATGTCTAAGGTAAGGGCGCACATAGGAAATAGAAGTAGGGGAGCATTATTGATTCCAGCATATTCAAGTTGACTTCCCAGAATTCAACTGGATGATTGTAATAATATCTGAGATCTGTAAAGGCTTCTTAAGCAGTTTATTTTTCCTGTGGGAATTTGCCCAAAGCATGTGTTTATAATGGATAATTCTAGCCTCTACAGGCATTATAACACCCTAGTGTGTAATTTTGATTCCTCACCTTCAGTGTGACAGTCCTTGTCTCAATCCATAGGCCTTTAAGTGTCTGTTTCTAGAAATAAAGCTCTCTTTAGGGAATGAGGAGGGGCCTGGGATGAAGGAAGACTTTCCTGACCTCAGGGTTTGGTTAGACTTCCCTTCTGTTTTCCAGGAGTACCTGTGTCTTCTCTCATCAGAGCACTGACCTCAAGTCATTGTGATGTGTGTCTCTCCCACTGGTCTGGAGGCTCCTGGAAAGCAGGGGTTTTCTTACCTTTGCTACCTAATAAGGCCTTGCACACTGCCTGGTATGTAGTAGGTTCTCAATAATTGCTACAATTCACTGCTTTAATTAAATCTGAATTCATATTCTTAAAGACAGATCTATTTATTCACCAAAACTTATTAGCACTTGACATTTATGCTTTGTCATTCAGAGGGAAAAGAAAAAGAAGAGAAAAAAACAAACAGTTGGTCTTGAAAGGTTTATTTACAAAGACGGTGTTTGTTTGTGTGTGTGTGTGCATGTGCGTGCACACTTGTGCATGCAAAAAGCATGTGGAGACTAGGTCTAGATGGATCTTAACTAATTGCTAAGATTTTATGCATTTCTCACTGTAATAAAATGTATAATATACTTTAATCTATGTTAATTTGAACAATATGGTGTGCTTTCTAGACTCTGATCTTTATCATCACCCCCAAAAGAGAAGTTCTTACAACATTTTTGTTTCTAATAACGTAAATTCATTATCTCATTATTGGGTGGAAGACAGGTAGAATATATTGAAAACTGACTTAGACCTTTTTAAAAGAAAGCTGCATGGTTATAGATGCTGCTTGTTTGTGTTTTCCCATTTTATGCATCTTGCTCATCCCTGGTCCCTGCGGGCAGCTGGAATGAAAGGTCAGGTTACTGTCAACTGTGAGAAAGGCTGTTTCAGAAATGTTTCCAGCTGAGATCTCTCAGAAGGTGTCACACCTTGACGTGTGGAATAAGGTTTTAGGGAGATGCCTTTAAAATTCATATGTAAATATTATTCCATGTGATTATATGCATGTGTGTGTTATGTTTGTATGAGTATATGAAAGTATGCATATGTTATGTACGTGGGAGCATATAAATGTGTGCATGTTGTATATGTGTATTTTTTGTGTTTGTTCATGTTTGTTGTGTACAGTGTGCATGCTTGTGTGTGTTGCATTGTAAGTGTGTGTTGCATTGTATGTATGTGTTTAGTTGTACATTTGTTGTATATGTAAGGAAGTATATATGTGCTGTGTGTGTGCCTCTGTGTGACAGTTTTGCATTTTTTTCCATATATACTCATGAAGTGAAAGAGAAAATGTGTCATTATCTGTGGAGAATACAGCCTCAAATTAAATAGATTAAAAACGACCTTTCCTAGGCTGTCAGAGAAAATGTTGAAGGGTTTTCAAAAAGGGAAGGAAATCTCTCGGGCAACCATATCTATATTTGCATTGCTTGTTTCAGAATAAAGACAAAAAAACCCAAACACATCCACACCACACGCTCCTGACACAGAGTCATATTTTGAAAAGTGCCGGTTGGTAGCACCTCCGTGATGTGTCTGTCTGTGACATTTTAAGATCACAAATTGCTGCTAGGAAACACTCCCTCTTTTCATATTTACACTTAAAAAACCTTTTCTTCTTAATGGTTAATTAGGTCACTAATCAAAAGAAGCTCTTAAGAGGAAAATGAAATGTTGATATTTTGCAATTATTTGCTACTGTGAATAATACATAAACATACTACTTATGTAGAAAGTGGCTTTCAACCTCTTTTTCTGTCATAAAATCTCCTGTTGACAGCAGAATTTCTGTGCCTTGGGTCACAGACTACCACACTGCCTCCTTCCCTCCTTCTATTCACTTTGGGTCAGTTATGTGTCATTTTACTGTGCTTTTCTCAAATGCAGAATCACTGGCTAAGTGTGTATGAGTGTGTGTGTGTAAAGAACAGTGTTCTTGTCTATTTCCAATTACATCATTAGTGTTAATACACTGGCACACCATGAACTAATTTTAATGGAAACTCCTTTAGACATCATTTTAATCAGACATAGATGGTGTTCTAATAATTCTAATAATTTAATCCTGCAGCACTTCCTGAGTTCTTCAGCACCAGTATTGTGACAAGCACTAGGAACATGAAGATGGCTGGGACATGGTGTCTGCCCTTACGGTGCTGAGGGGGAGGTGACATACAGCTCCCAGCTACACTCAGGGACTATCTTAGAAGCATATAAAAAATGTTTGGCTTCTCATTTTGTGTTTCCTGCATTTCAAATGATCTTTCTTTCACCTTGCCTCAAGTATCTAATCCATTGTCAAAACCACCACCAATGACTTCACCCCCACAAAGTCTCCATCGCTAGCGTCCCTCTCTCTAAATCCAGCCTTCTATAATTGCAGCTTACTCATCCCCAGTATTATCACCAGCATGTTGTGAAAGCCAGAGTCCCACACTTCTTGTCACCTCCACCACTACCCAGCTGGATCCATCCACCATCATCTTCTTTCTGGATTACTATGTAGTCTTCTCTCTGGTTCTCTGGTCTCCAGCTTTGTTCTCTTGCTGTTGTATGACCTTTTGAAAAATGTAAATTAGGTCACATCAATTACCTCCACAAATGGTTGTGGAAAGAAAAAAATAAATTCTTTAACTCCATTCACTTGAGTTGTCTCAATTGCTCCCATGCTAGTCTAGGCTTATGTCATCAGAAAACGTGGGCAAAGACCCCTGCCTCTTAGTAGTTGTATTAATTTCCTTTTGTTGCTGTCACAAATTACCATAAGCTGAGTGGCTTCAACCCACAGAACTTTATTCTCTCAGTGCTCTGGAGGCCAGAAGTCTGAAATCAAGGTGTCAGCAGGGCATGCCCTCTCTGAAGGCTTCTAGGAAAGGATCTTTCCTTGCCTCTTCCTACCTTCTGATGGTAGCTGGAAATCCAAGGGTTCCTTAGCTTGTAGCTGCATGACTCCAATCTCTGCCTCTGTCATCACATGGTCTTCTTCCCTGTGTGTCTGTGCATCTGTGTGTTCTTTCCTCTTCTTATAAGGTAGTAGTTATTAAATTTAGAAGCCCACCCTTACCCAGTGTGACCTCTTCTTTAGTGAAATAATTACACCTGCAAAATCTCTATTTCCAAATGAGGTCACATTGTGAACTTCCAAACGGGTGTGAATTTTTTGTGAGGACACTATTCAACCTATTATAGTAATGATTGAGTCCTGAGGAAGACAAATGCATTCACAAACATGAGCTCATTCAAACTCTCAAACATTATGTGTTTTCATCTTCAAAAGGGACATTGTACACACCTACCTTCCTCCTTGAGTGGCTATGAACATCTGAATGAACATTGATGGAGAATGGTTGCACACTACAAGGGTCTACACACATATGTCAAACGATTTTATTATAAAGAAAACATATTGAGATATATAATTTTTGGAATATATTCTTAAATGTAGAAGTACAAAGTGAAATGAAATACTCCTGCATGTAAAATTCTGAATGCAATTGATTATCCTAAATTGCACATTCAATTTCTAGTATGTTTTCAAATATATATTAATTACCAGTGTTTTATAAAATTGGAAGAGTTTTGATGATTATGTCTTATACTGCCACATTTTAAAGATGGGGCTAATGAGCACAGAAAAATTAAGCTATATGTCCAAGTTTGTCCAGCTCATTGGTTGCAAAATGAGAACCCATTTTTTTCTTACTCCTGAGTGAAACGAGCAGCTCATATAAGAAGTCAAATTATCTGATTGGCTCATGGCCCTCAGTCTCTCCTTCTTGCAAACATTCTTCTGGGAATGATATCTTTAATACAGGAGGAAGCAGGTAGACATTTAGATTTAAAAGGCTGATTTGACATAGAGAACAGACTTGTGGTTGCCAAGGTGGAGAGGGGTGAGAGAGGGATGGAGTGGGAGTTTGGAGTTAATAGATGCAAACTATTATATATAGAATGGATAAACAATAAAGTCCTACTGTATAGCACAGGGAACTATATTCATTACCCTATGATAAAACATAATGGACAGAATATTAAAAAATATAATGTATATATGTATAACTGAATCATTTTGCTGTAGAGCAGAAATGAACACAACATTGCAAGTGAACTATACTTCAATAAAAAAATAAACTACTTTTTTTTAAAAAAAGGCTGATTGAATTCAACTGAGATATTGACTCATCACTTAATACTGCTTTTGTTTCTCAGTCTCTCTCACATTTTGTTTCCTAAACTGTAAAATGAGAAGAACAATATTTACTGATAGAATTAATGTAAATATTATTTGTTTAAAGTTATGAATCACATTTATTAACTATGCATACATAAAGGAGATTAACTATACATACACACGTTTAGTATATTTTTTATACATACACATACATGCACACATGTATGCAAAAGTCACACTTGACAAAGGAGAGATGAAGGTGATGATGATATGACCAAAATAACAGAGAAAAGCTTGTGTTTTGGGGAAGCAAATATTATTTTTTTCTCAAGGGACTAACAGAATGCACTTAATTTGACCCTGCAAGGTCTTTTGCTTATGTCATTTTATAAAATTTTCTCAATAACACTAGATAACAAAGATCACAATTTTACAGAAGAGAAAATTAAAGATCAAAACATTTAAGTAAGTTGCCCAAAGACACCAACTTAATTATGTGCTAAAGACGGATTTCAAATAGATATCTGTCTAAGGGCAAAAGTTAGGATCTGTCTCGGAGCTGATATACACAGACTGTGAAATATTTAGGGATGCAGCAACTAGAATTGTAGTATTAGCTAGAGCAGTTATTTACAAAGCACTGTTGATACCCAGGCATTGATGGACGAGTCAGTAAACGTGTGCTTCTGTCCCTGGCAGTTTCCAAGCTCAGATTCTGCCTTCACTCTGCCTCTCCGGATGACGGCTTGATTAATGAGATTTCATTCATAAAGTCTTCTGATGAGGAATGTGCACGGCTGTAAGTGATAAGTCATATCATTGTTTGGATTGGCATTGAGACATGTCGGCAAAATGTCTCCCCCTGTGGCTAGGGAAATGGAGAGATGATAAAATCAAATCTGTGGATTCACACTCGGCAAGTCTGTAGGCTTATCATAGGGGTTACTTTGAGTAGAAGTCAGTTGAATTCCTGGCTAGATGTTATGTGTTCAAATTCTCTATGTTTATTAAGTATTTTCAAGATTATATCTTAACCTAATCCTTTCTGAGACTTTGGAATTCATTCTAGTTTAGCTCACAGATGAATAAAACACAGCAGAAGTTTTTTTTTTTTTTTTTTTTTTTTTAAAAAGCCCATATATTGGTTTTCTCTGAATATTTTGATTTGGGGCAGAATCTAAGAATGAAGAATAAATTTAAAGTATCTTTGAGAGATATAGAAAAAAACTATAGAAAAATTTAGACATAACCACTAGGGTTTGAGCTTCAGTGAAGAACTTACAAAGGAATATTGTATATTTGTTAGGTTTTCAGCATCTCAGGGTATATATCTGAGGGGACACATAGTTTTTATTTGCCTGCCAATCTGACTGAAATCTCTGAGTGTGTCTACACAACTGGAAAAATATATATATTTTTAAAGTTTTAGTCAAATTTTTTTTTTGGTAAAGTGCTAAACAATTTCTTTGATTTTTGGTTTTCTGAAATAAACTTTTGTTTTATAGGGCAGTACAGTAGACACAGTCCAAATGAAAGCTGACTATTGGTCCCTTCCAGGTTTATATTTCTATGGGTCGATATTTCTAATTATTCAGGAACTTTTCAATAACCCTCAAACGATGCACAACTCATAGTTTCCAAAGAAAGACTCAGAAGTATTTTTCAAAGTAAGATAGGTTAGCTTACAAGGCCAGTTGTAAAACTGGTCCATTCATTCAAAAACATTTATGGAGCAACTATCATATGTGAGCAGTGGTGGTAAGACTAGTGGGACTGCAAGAAGTAAAAATCCACAGATGATTCAGCCTTGACTATAGGAGTTTCTTTAGAGACATACATGCAGGCACATTCTTATTTCATTGTCTGATAGTCTGCATATAACAGGTGCCATGTGAATAGGACTCACAAAACATACACTTAAAAAAGGTAAAGGATTCACTAAATGATGTCATGGTTTGATATTTTAGTCCTCATGTTTCTTGTGTACCACTTGTCTCAGTGTGTAAAATGCCACCATAAGCAAATTGCTATAATTTTAATCTTAAAGAAGGTCTAGCCTATAAGATAATTTAAAATTAAAGTGCAGATACCTTCTTCACAAAGTAGAATAAACAGGGACTAAGCTCCCTTCAGCACACCTAAACCCTGGTGATACACACATAAAATGCACACTTCCTGAGAATATATTTATGAAGTTGTCAAAAATACACAATACTTGGTAAATACGGAGGGAAGAAAGCAATACCACAGTGCAGCAGCTTGTTAGGCCTCACATTAATCAAGTGATCAAAGTGAGCATCATCAGTAGTGGGACAAAATCTTGGCATGCACATGTGGAAGGACGTAACAAGAAGCGCTGTGTTCATCCTTGAGAGTCCTACCAAAGATGTATAACCTGTATCTAATCACAAGGAAACATCAGAAAAATCCAAATTTGTGGTCATTCTACCAATATCTGGCCTATAATCTTCAAAGTATCAAGGTCATGAAATCCAAGGGATGGCTTTCAGGAAGCCATTCAGATTGAATGTGAGTCAAGAGATTGTGCAACTGAATACAACACGGTATTCTGAACTGAAACCTTAAAGGAGATTTCTGGGGCAATTGTAAACTTGACTGATGTCTGAGATTACATGATAGTAATATAGCAATGCTAATCTCCTGTTTTTGTTTGTTTGTTGTTTGTTTTTTGTGGTACGCGGGCCTCTACTGTTGTGGCCTCTCCCGTTGCGGAGCACAGGCTCCGGACGCACAGGCTCAGCAGCCATGGCGCACAGGCCCAGCCACTCCGCAGCATGTGGGATCCTCCCGGACCGGGGCACAAACCCGTGTCTCCTGCAACGGCAGGCGGACTGTCAACCACTGCGCCACCAGGGAAGCCCTAATGTCCTGTTTTTGATTGTAGTATTATGATTATATAAGGACAAGGACTGGCAAACGTTTCCGATAAAGTTCAGGAAAGGGCATGGTTTGGGCTTTATGACCCAAAACACCCAACTACTCAATTCCGACATTATAGGAGGAAAGCAATCTACACAATCTGTAAACAAGTAAGTGTGGCCGTTGTCCCAATAAAACTTTATTTACCAAAACAGGCAACAGATGGTATATGACCCACGAACAATAGTTTGCTGACTCCTGATTTCTTCATAGGGAATACACAAGAAAATTTCCAGTGGTGTGGGGGCATTGAATCAACAAATTACTATGAAGTGATTCAGGAAAAGAAAAATTTTACACTGTGCTTGCAACAATTTGAGATTTTCTCAAAATGAAAATATGTATATACAGAAAAATACTATGTTTCAAACATATCAGACATCCATAAAGATGATTGGCCTTAAAAAGTTTAAGTAACCAATGATTTAATATGTACCTGTAATGAAGATGTTAATGTTAATGTCAAAGTTAACCAGGAGTAGTTTAAATTAAAATGATTCATATAATTTGAGAATACAAAACTGCAATATTTCCAAATATTGCACACACACTTGAAAGTATGTATCATTAGATACACATGTGATACTGTTTAAATCAATTAAACAGTTTTAATTAGACATTTAAATATTTCAGCTACTGCCCTAAATGTTACATTTAATGATTAAAGCTGGGCAAAATGTTTTATTTGGATTTTCTTCATTGAGAAAACAGGGAAATTATGATCATATTCAAGTTTGTCTACTATCACTGTGCATGCTATCTCCCACTCTGCTTTCTGTAGAGTTCTTGCCCTTAAACTGAACAATCTGGTGGAAACAGAAAAGGTCAAGCTTTGTAACTCTGAGCAACTTTTAACTCTGAGTTCCAGTTTCATCAGCAACAAAATTAAATTATGACATGTATGTAGATAAATGGTCACATTTTTCTGATGTATAGTATATGCTCAACTAATATTAGCTTCCTTCTACCTCTGTTTCTTACATTATTTTAAACTTAATTGAATGCTCTCTATCAGTATCAATACAATAAAATGCTATAGATTTTTGAAGGTAGAAAACTTTTTTTTTTTTGTTATTTCTTCCTAGCAACCCACTTGATATGAACTACAGAGATAAATGTCAAAGTGGGCAACTGGTAAATATTTGGTGATAGATTGACCCAATGAGTTTTCTGAATTTTTTTTTCATTATCCTTTTCAATATGTTTCAATATGTCCCTTTTTATGTTGTCATTATCCCATCCTGCATATTTGACCACTTCAGGAAAGTACTAGGAAGGCAGATTAATTTTATTTTAATAAATTAACTTTATTTCCTTTAAGTCCTAGGCCTTGGGGTACAGTACAATAATAAAATAACAACCTCTTCTTAGGTATGTGCCTTTACCAAAATCCATGCTGGCCTGCTCACAGCAACATATATAATACCTCTTACTATAAAACTACTTCAAATTAAAATAAAACACAGTTCAATGTTATAACCACAGACACACACACACACACACACACACATGTACACACACACACAGTAGAAAAGTTGTGCTCATTGAAACACATCAATTCTATAAATTATGTAGCCTACTACTTCATAGTTATAGTGCAATTAGGCTCTTAATTCTGTTCCTTACTCCAGAACACTGTCTATTGCTTCTATTGAAATAACTGAGACATTTCTGCTGGGAAGATTTTCTTAAAGGAGAACATCTGATAATTCAAATTCATTTCATTAAGATACAGTAGCAATGGACTTCAGTAGTCATAAAGGTTAATTGATTGACATTTTCATTAAAACTATTAGCTTTTAAAGGAGCTATATGAAGCACTGATCACATTTTGCAGTATGTGTCCAAAAAATAAAGTGACATTTCAAACATTAATTTAGCAAATCTTTTAGCTAATTGTACATCTATTATGTGGTTAAATATGGAGGTCCAATGAGTTCTGTTTAGAAATTATAGCTGTCTCAAGGAGCACAATTAACAAACACAAAAGCAGCTACAACACAAAGTAATCCATGATTAAGGTCTTGTGAATTGCACAACATACTCAAGGACTTCAGAGGATGAAGATAATCTTGTTTAATGGGGGTGACTGCAAAAGCCTCAAGGAGGAGGTGGCCTCTGAGTAGGAATAACAAGCAAAGGTAGGATTTCAAAAGAGCAGAATCAAGAACAATGGGCTCTGTGAGTCTGTAGGTCTGTATTTATTCTGGTTTCCTGCCAATAATTTGATTTCCTTCAGACATGGGGAATTTACAAGGGGTTTGCCCACATTCTTGAAAGTGTAGACTTGTGTTTTGGGAAATGTCTCTTATCAAAGCAAAGAGGTTAACTTTTCACTCTCCAATATGTTAGAAATAATCCTATGTGAGTGATTCTATGTGTCTACATTCAAGTCTACATAGGCAACGATGCTCTGGATAAAATTTTAACTTTTATTCAAGAAACATATATATAGATATATAGATATAGATATAGATAGATAGATCGATTACTTCCTTTCATCTTGTCTGGAGAGTTTTGGGAGTAATTCAAGTAACACCAATCATTGCATTCTTTCACAATTTTGCTCTCTCTCTCTCTCTCTTGCTCTCTCTCTTTTCCCTTTCTCTCTTAGTCTCTGTTGCCACTTGAAATGATCATCTTTCCCCACTGACTTCCCCTCCTAGTGGAGGCGACAGCAAACTGTCCTCTACCTGAGTCAGAAACAAAAACTTCACCCCGGTTGCCCGCCTTTACAGCACTTCTGACATACAGTCAGTCAGGAACTCCTCCCAGTTCTACTTTCTCAATTATCTCCAAATACTATTCACTTTTCTCCCTTCTCGGCTACCACCATTTTGGTCAGACCATCCCCATGTATTTTTCTGATTATGAATTATTTTCTCCAACTGGCCTCCTTATTTCTAGACTTGCCTACTTCTAAATCAGCTCATATACCTTGGTGAGGACAATATTTCTACAGCGGTAAAGTATTTCTGAAGCTTGTAATAGACCATAAACTTCAGCGTAACTTTCACGTTTGATATGATGTAGGCTGCTCTTCACTGTCTAGTCCTACCTAATGGACACAACTTTCCCTGCGCATTGTACTCTGGCCTTGCTGAAATACCTTTTGTTTTCTAAGTGTCTGTCTCTTCCCTTTAGTCTTTGCCCATGATGTTTCCTCTGCTGGAATGAGTAGCAGTCCTGCACACCTGTGTGTATAGGTCTTCTTTTCCAGAAATCCTCCTCCAGCTTTTCTGTCTGATTGGGATCTATATCCTTTCTTCAGGTTCTTTTGAAGCCCCCTCCATATTTCTATCAGATCATTAACTGCAATGCACTGTAATTGTCTATTTGTATCTCTGTTTTCTTAAAAGACTTTAGGCTCTTTAAGGGAAGTAATTAGCCTTTTTATTTTTTTAATGTGAATAGATGGGCCAGTGCAGAAACTCTCTGAAGCTTCACAAAACCTTCATAGAACTTGACACATAGAGGGATTCAAGAAATGTTTAGAGGAGATGCTAGTATTTTAATCAATGTTCTCAATACAGAGAGACTCTAATGGTACACTTTATGATAATATGAATTCTGATTTTAAAAGAGAAAAGTAAGGAATATTCAAAACTAAACTTCATCTGAGCATATTCTATTATAATTTTGCATGCATGCATTCTTAATTATTCCCAAATACACTGTCTCCTCCCAGAGTAAGACTTCTATCACACCAGGACAGTTGACATTCATTAAATGTATTAAATGAGTAGCCACTAAGTGTGGAATGCAAAAACAGAATTCTATTAATCTTTATCTCATTTTTTCTGTTGATTTATGTTGTCTTTTTGGCTCTGACCAGAAGAAAAACAAAAAAAAACTTGCTAGCTAGTTGTGCAAACTTAACCTACAATGTTAAATTCACAGATAAGGTAAACACTGAGTTAATGCAAACTACAGTTTGAAATGAAGTCAAGAACTGATGCAACCTCCCATAATCGTTTAAAAATCCTGGATGCACAGTCTAGCTGCAAAGTTCAAAGATCATTCATCTCTACTTCCTCAGGGGAAAGAATATGGACATAGACCTCCCAAGGATATGAATGAATGTGAGCAGGCCTGTGTTCACCAGAGGGAACTGGGGAAATCTAGGACTCTGGGTATCTCTCCTAGAGAAAGGGGTAAAAAGCTAATAACAAAACATGTTGGGTTTGAGTCTCAGATTCACTGCTTATTAACTCTTTCATCTTTATGACTTTCAGTTGGGAATATGAAAAGACAAAAATTTCATGGGCTTATTTATCATGATAAACAAAAGTGTGTATATGAAAACACATTTATAAAAATTAAAATGCTAGGGGCTTCCCTGGTGGCACAGTGGTTGAGAATCTGCCTGCCAATGCAGGGGACACGGGTTCGAGCCCTGGTCTGGGAAGATCCTGCATGCCGCGGAGCAACTGGGCCCGTGAGCCACAACTGCTGAGCCTGCATGTCTGGAGCCTGTGCTCCACAACAAGAGAGGCCGTGACAGTGAGAGGCCCGCACACCGCGATGAAGAGTGGCCCCCGCTATCTGCAACTAGAGAAAGCCCTTGCCCAGAAACGAAGATCCAACACAGCCAAAAATAAATAAATTTATTTTAAAACAAAATTAAAATGCTATACATGTATTAAAGTTGTATTCTATAATGTAATAATATGCCATTCTAAACCATCTCCAGTAGAGTAGCTCTTGGTGTTGCTTATTTGCTTTTCTAATACATAAGACATATTTATAGTACCTATTTACTTGAGGGCAGAACTAACAGCTCTTAATCACTGGAAAATTCATTGGACCACAATTTAGGGATTTTGAATTCTCTTGTAATCAATGGTAGACAACTAGGTGACTTTGGACATGTCACTCAACCTACACGAAAGCACTCACTAGCAGAAAAGTTGCAACAGCTAGGCAGTAGCAGCTGTTCTGAAAAAACAAATAAGCAAACCAACAAACACCAAAAAAAACTAGAGAAATGCTTCTTTCTTAATTACTTTTTCTAATAAAGTATTAATTTCAAAATATAGCTAGACAGAGCTGGGTGAAGAAATTTTCCCTTAATTGGAAGGTTTTCAGGGGGCTAGAAAAAGGGACACTTGGAACTCCACAAATACCAGTTAATTAAAAACAAACCAAAACAAGTTCTTATCTCATGTTAAAAGCTAGTTAGTGAACAACAACAAAAGTCACAAAATTCAAAAATAGTTACTAAACAAAATTCATATACTGAATGCCCCAGAAATACAAGGTGTTAGGGGTAACATAAAGAGCTCTGAGATAGCATGTCATCCAAACAAGTTTATAATGCAGGTGAAAAGAAAGAGATGCACATAGATATTCTGAACTAGATCGGAGGACCATGACCTCTTTCATTCTTCCTTGGCTGGATTTTGTAAGCTGCCACATCTTTGGCCAAGATATGGTACATGCAGAACTGGCAGGTCTTGATTAACTCAGAGTTGCCTCACTCCTTTACTTCTGTGTGTGTATTTTCATCCAAACAGAGTTCACCCAGATACAAAGCAGCCCCCATGGGAGTCTGTATTCCTTTCAGCTTGGGTCTGAATGTGCCTTATTTTCATACACTCTTAGGACGCCTTCTTTGGGGCCAGAGGCAGGGTTGAGGGAGGAAGGAAGAGCTGGAGGAAAGAAGAGAAATGGGTCCTGATTATCCACGTGTTGCCCTTTTCATTGACATTATCTTGTTTCCCTGATCACAGCCTTGTTCTGCCAGATATGTTTCATTTTCTGCATAACTTAATCTGGGTGGGCATTTCAAGCTGTAATTTCCAAGTTTGATCTCCTATTGTAGATTCTGTTATCACTGAAAAAGAAGCTTTAAAGTTCAAAGTGACTTAAAATGAGCAATGCCTTAAAAGTTGGTATCTTTCTGATCCTCTCTACTGTTGGCTGCTTCAAAGAATGTCAAATTATTGTACATTGTATTGCAAATATCTCCAATTGGCATTCTTTAAAAATGCACTCAGGAAATCAGTCTTCCAGTTCAGAGGTTTGATGGTGCAACCTCTTGTTGTTGATGTGAAAAACTGGCTCTATGAGAGGAACTTCAGCCTCATACATTTCTCCCTTATGGCTTCCAGCTCATCATTCTTGTCCTCAAATAGTGACTGAGGTGATCTGATTGTTTCCAGATTATTTGAGGGAACAATTGGGCTCCTCTGTCCACACACAGTGTATTCCCCACCACCTGGAGAGACCAAAATACCCCAAAGATGCTTTTGTCTGACCTCCTTACTCAATCCTAGGCATGTCTTTAAAGCAAATGAAACAATTAAATCTTCTTTAGCAAAGCATACATATTAACCAGCTCTTACTCTTCCAGAATTCTAACCACAAGCCATTCTTGAGGGAACAGTCAGTTTCCTTGGATTTGAGCTAAATAGATAAGTGCTAAATTCCCAGATAAATATTTTTATATAATTCGGTGAACAATCGCATTCTACCATTTTAGGACTCTAAAAACTGCACTTCAGAGAGTTTGAAAATACATGCAAAAAGGAAAGTGTTTGGTTATACGATTAAAATACTCTTTTTTTTTTTATAACTTACATTGCATTAAGTATTTAAATAAAGTGTGCTGTACTGAATGTAATTTATCACCAACTTCAACATTCAATATCATATTATGATTTGCATAAAAAGTTAAGTTTCCTAATTGGAAAAAACGCTGAAATTAGAAACTGATATAAGCAAAAGCAAACAAACAAGAAAGAAGAAATAAAAATATGCCTAAAGTAGATGGGTAGAGAAACCTCACTACTGTGTACCTAACATATGTTAAACATATGATTGCACAGACACTGACTAGGCTGAAATCAGTCATTGCAATACCTATCGATAAAACCATGTATTTTTCAATGCAGTTAAATAATATGGCTAAAGTGAAGGGAAAATGGCTACCTCCTAAAAAGATAATTGTTTCAGGTATTTAGAAAATCATTGATATTATATTGTTTTTGAATGTTTTTTGAATGAACTTTATTTTTGAATGTTGGCACAAGTAAAGTGCTTGTTATAAATATTTATTTTCTACCCTTATAGTAGGCTCTTCAAGGACTGCTTGGCAAATACAAAAGCAAACAGACTCATGCAAAAATGAGTACAATGTTCTATAGTGCTCTGAGCTAAGTAAATTATTTAGTTATTTTGATTTAGTCCCAAATATATAAAATCATTAAACAGTAGTTGTGAACACTAAGTATTCCTCTATTATTTTGGAATAATTAACTTAGCTTTTGTTTGTTTGTTTTGTTTTCTAAAATGTTTTATTGTTGCATTAATAGTACATTGTTCAGAGTCTCACCAGTTTTATTTCCCCCAGACTAAACTGCACCCATGCAGCAACTTTTGTAAATCACAGGTAAACTTTACAACTCCATTTCAATGTTTGTGCTGAGAAAATTCACTCTCATTTTAGTATTTTCTTTAATATATTACTCATTTCCTTTTCTTGCTGTGGACTTATTTGCAAATGTATGAAAAAGGCCCTCCTTCCTTCTAGGATATATAAAAATATACAAAATTCCTCTTCTTTCTCCCAGGTCCAATTATGTTCAGGGTTCCTTTATCCCAGGAAAATATTCACACTTTTTTGTATTTCTCAATATTATTAAAAAAGTGTAAATGCAGGCATGAAAATCCTCAAAATTACACTGATTATAGGTATGATTGAAATAATACTGTTATCTGCAGGGTGATGGAGCTGGTGCTTCTAGGAGAAGATGATGATACCAGCTAGGGATAAAGTTGGGTTTTCAGAGCCTGAAAGGACAAAGAGATGGTGGGTTCTGTGACTGGCCATGATGCTCATGAAGGATAGAAAAGGTGCCCAGTCATAGTTGCTTGGGCAATAGGCATTAAGCATCACGACCTTGGAAGCTTCAGTGAAAGAGGTGGATGCTTCCACTTTCTAACAGACCCTGGGAGCTAGAAGAAAAGAACAGAGACAAATACATACATACATACATACATAAAACCTTATGCTTCTAAAAGAGGTCTCAGATCTGGATATGATTCCATTCCAAAAGATAAATAAATGTGACATTTTTTTCATTCTACACATAGTGAAGAAAAATATACCTCATAAAAAATATAATAAAATAAGAATCTGAAATATAAAAGTTCTCTTCCTTAGAAAATATACACCAGTATTTGGGAAAGATTCTTAGTTTATTATAACAAGGTTCTATTGATTTATTAAGGATAGGATTAGTGCATGGAAAGTATTACAGTTTGGGGATTAGTGCCTGGAGAGTATTACAGTTTTGCGATATAGTTTTAAAATGCTGTCCTGGGGGACCTTGAAGATGGCGGAAGAGTAAGACGCGGAGATCGCCTTCCTCCCCACGGATACACCAGCAATACATCCACACGTGGAACAACTCCTACAGAACTCCTACTGAAGGCTGGCAGAAGACCTCAGACCTCCCAAAAGGCAAGAAACTCCCCACGTACCTGGGTAGGGCAAAAGAAAAAAAGAAAAAACAGAGACAAAAGAATAAGGACGGCACCTGCACCAGTGGGAGGGAGCTGTAAAGGAGGAAAAGTTTCCACACACTAGGAAGCCCCTCCGTGGGCGGAGACTGCGGGAGGCAGAGGGGGGAGTTTTGGGACCGCGGAGTAGTGCACAGCGACGGGTGCGGAGGGCAAAGCGGGGAGATTCCTGCACAGACGATCAGTGCCGACCAGCACTCACCAACCCGAGAGGCTTGTCTGCTCACCCGCCGGGGCGGGCGGGGCTGCAAGCTGAGGCTCGGGTTTTGGTTTTGGACGGAGCTCAGGGAGAGGACTGGGGTTGGCGGCTTGAACATAGCCTGAAGGGGTTAGTGCACCACGACTAGCCGGGAGGGAGTTCGGGGAAAAGCCTGCACCTGCCGAAGAGGCAAGAGACTTTTTCTTCCCTCTTTGTTTCCTGGTGCGCGAGGAGAGGGGTTTAAGAGCGCTGCTTAAAGGATCTCCAGAGAAGGGCGCGAGCCGCGGCTAAAAGCGCGAACCCCAGAGACGGGCACGAGTCGCGGCTAAAAGCGCGAACCCCAGAGACGGGCGGGAGACGCTAAGGCTGCTGCTGCCGCCACCAAGGGGCCTGTGTGCAAGCACAGGTCACTCTCCACACCCCTCTTCCGCGGAGCCTGTGCAGCCCGCCACTGCCAGGTTCCCGGGATCCAGGGACAACTTCCCCGGGACAACGCACGGCGGGCCTCAGGCTGGTGCAACGTCACGCCGGCCTCTGCCGCAACGTCATGCTGCCTCTGCCGCCGCAGGCCCGCCCCGCACGCAGTGCCCCTCCTTCCCCCATCCCCCAACCCCCGGCCTGAGTGAGCCGGAGGCCCTGAATCAGCGGCTCCTTTAACCCCGTCCTGTCTGAGCGAAAAAACAGACGCCCTCCAGCGACCTACACGCAGAGGCAGGGCCAAATCCAAAGCTGAGCTCCTGGGAGCTGTGAGAACAAAGAAGAGAAAGGGAAATCTCTCCCAGCAGCCACAGAAGCAGCAGATTAAAGCTCCACAATCAACTTGATATACCCTGCATCTGTGGAATACCTGAATAGACAAGGAATGATCCCAAATTGAAGAGGTGGACTTTAGGAGCGAGATCTATGATTTTTTTCCCTTTTCCTCTTTTTGTGAATGTGTACGTGTATGCTTCTGTGTGAGATCTTGTCTGTATACTCTTGCTTCCACCATTTGTCCTAGGGCTCTATCCGTCCATGGTTTTTTAAAAAAAAATTTTTTTTCTTAATAATTAATTTTAATTGTAATAACTTTATTGTACTTTACCTTCGTTCTTTCTTTCTTTCTTTCCTTCCTTCCTTCCCTCCTTTAGACAGCGAATCACCCCAAATTGAGGAGGTGGTCTCAGGGAGCAGGATTTATGATTTTTCCCCCTTTACCTCTTTTTGTGAAGGTGTATGTGTATGCTTCTGTGTAAGATTTTCTCTGTATAGCTTTGCTTCCAACATTTGTCCTAAGGTTCTATCCGTCCCTTTTTTTTTTTTTCTAAATATTTTTTAATTCAATAACTATATTGTACTTTATTTTATTTTTACTGTATCATCTTTCCTTCTGTCTTTTTTCCTTCTTTCCCTCCTTCCTTCCTTCCTCCCTCCCTCCCTCCCTCCTTTCCTTCTTTGCTTCTTCCTTCCTTCTTTCCTTTCCTCCTTTCCTTCTTTCTTTACTCATACTTCTACTAATTCTCCCTACTTTTTCTCCCTTTCATTCTGAGCTGTGTGGATGAAAGGCTCTTGGTGCTCCAGCCAGGAGTCAGGGCTCTGCCTCTGAGGTAGGAGAGCCAACTTCAGGACACTGGTCAACAAGAGACCTCCCAGCTCCACATAATATTAAACGGTGGAAATATCCCAGAGACCTCCATCTTAACACCAGCACCCAGCTTCACTCAACGACCAGCAAGCCACAGTGCTGGACAACCTATGCCAAACAACTAGCAAAACAGGAACACAACCCCACCCATTAGCAGAGAGGCTGCCTAAATTCAGAATAAGGCCACAGACACCCCAAAACACACCACCAGACGTGAACCTGCCCACTAGAGAGACAAGATCCAGCCTCATCCAGCACAACACAGGCACTAGTCCCCTCCACCAGGAAGCCTACACAACCCACTGAAACAACCTTAGCCACTGGAGACAGACATCAAAAACAACGGGAACTACGAAAGGGCAGCCTGCAAAAAGGAGACCCCAAACACAGTAAGATAAGCAAAATGAGAAGACAGAAAAACACACAGCAGATGAAGGAGCAAGATAAAAACCCACCAGACCTAACAAATGAAGAGGAAATAGGCAATCTACCTGAAAAAGAATTCAGAATAATGATAGTAAGGATGATCCAAAATCTTGGAAGTAGAATGGACAAAATGCAAGAAACAGTTAACAAGGACCTACAAGAACTAAAGACGAAACAAGCAACGATGAACAATGCAATAAATGAAATTAAAAGTACTCTATATGGGATCAATAGCAGAATAACTGAGGCAGAAGAACAGATAAGTGACCTGGAAGATAAAGTAGTGGAAATAACTACTGCAGAGCAGAATAAAGAAAAAAGAATGAAAAGAACTGAGGACAGTCTCAGAGACCTCTGGGACAACATGAAACGCACCAACATTCGAATTATAGGGGTTCCAGAAGAAGAAGAAAGAAAGAAAGGGACTGAGAAAATATTTGAAGAGATTATAGTTGAAAACTTCCCTAATATGGGAAAGGAAATAGTTAATCAAGTCCAGGAAGCACAGAGAGTCCCATACAGGATAAATACAAGGAGAAACACGCCAAGACACATATTAATCAAACCGTCAAAAATTAAATACAAAGAAAGCATATTAAAAGCAGCAAGGGAAAAACAACAAATAACACACAAGGGAATCCCCATAAGGTTAACAGCTGATCTCTCAGCAGAAACCCTACAAGCCAGAAGGGAGTGGCAGGCCATACTGAAAGTGATGAAGGAGAAAAGCCTGCAACCAAGACTACTCTACCCAGCAAGGATCTCATTCACATTTGATGGAGAAATTAAAACCTTTACAGACAAGCAAAAGCTGAGAGAGTTCAGCACCACCAAACCAGCTTTACAACAAATGCTAAAGGAACTTCTCTAGACACGAAACACAAGAGAAGGAAACGACCTATAGTAGCGAACCCAAAACAATATATAAAATGGGAATAGGAACATACATATCGATAATTACCTTAAATGTAAATGGACTAAATGCTCCCACCAAAAGACACAGATTGGCTGAATGGATACAAAAACAAGACCCTTATATATGCTGTCTACAAGAGACCCACTTCAGACCTAGAGACACATACAGACTGAAAGTAAGGGGATGGAAAAAAGATATTCCATGCAAATGGAAACCAAAAGAAAGCTGGAGTAGCAATTCTCATATCAGACAAAATAGACTTTAAAATAAGGACTATTAAAAGGGACAAAGAAGGACACTACATAATGATCAAGGGATCGATCCAAGAAGAAGATATAACAATTGTAAATATTTATGCACCCAACATAGGAGCACCTCAATACATAAGGCAAATACTAACAGCCATAAAAGGGGAGATCAACAGTAACACATTCATAGTAGGGGACTTTAACACCCCACTTTCACCCATGGACAGATCATCCAAAATGAAAATAAATAAGGAAACACAAGCTTTAAATGATACATTAAACAAGATGGACTTAATTGATATTTATAGGACACTCCATCCAAAAACAACAGAATACACATTTTTCTCAAGTGCTCATGGAACATTCTCCAGGATAGATCATATCTTGGGTCACAAATCAAGCCTTGGTAAATTTAAGAAAACTGAAATTGTATCAAGTATCTTTTCTGACCACAACGCCTTGAGACTAGATATCAATTACAGGAAAAGATCTGTAAAAAATACAAACACATGGAGGCTAAACAATACACTACTTAATAATGAAGTGATCACTGAAGAAATCAAAGAGGAAATAAAAAAATACCTAGAAACAAATGACAATGGAGACACAACGACCCAAAACCTATGGGATGCAGCAAAAGCAGTTCTAAGGGGGAAGTTTATAGCAATACAAGCCCACCTTAAGAAGCAGGAAACATCTCGAATAAACAACCTAACCTTGCACCTCAAGCAATTAGAGAAAGAAGAACAAAAAAAAACCCAAAGCTAGCAGAAGGAAAGAAATCATAAAAATCAGATCAGAAATAAATGAAAAAGAAATGAAGGAAACAATAGCAAAGATCAATAAAACTAAAAGCTGGTTCTTTGAGAAGATAAACAAAATAGATAAACCACTAGCCAGACTCATCAAGGAAAAAAGGGAGAAGACTCAAATCAATAGAATTAGAAATGAAAAAGAAGTAACAACTGACACTGCAGAAATAAAAAAATCATGAGAGATTACTACAAGCAACTCTATGCCAATAAAATGGACAATCTGGAAGAAATGGACAAATTCTTAGAAATGCACAACCTGCCAAGACTGAATCAGGAAGAAATAGAAAATATGAACAGACCAATCACAAGCACTGAAATTGAAACTGTGATTTAAAACCTTCCAACAAACAAAAGCCCAGGACCAGATGGCTTCACAGGTGAATTCTATCAAACGTTTAGAGAAGAGCTAACACCTATCCTTCTCAAACTCTTCCAAAATATAGCAGAGGGAGGAACACTCCCAAATTCCTTCTACGAGGCCACCATCACCTTGATACCAAAACCAGACAAGGATATCACAAAGAAAGAAAACTACAGGCCAATATCACTGATGAACATAGATGCAAAAATCCTCAACAAAATACTAGCAAACAGAATCCAACAGCACATTAAAAGGATCATACACCATTATCAAGCGGGGTTTATTCCAGGGATGCAAGGATTCTTCAATGTACGCAAATCTATCAATGTGATAAACCATATTAACAAATTGAAGGAGAAAAACCATATGATCATCTCAATAGATGCAGAGAAAGCTTTCGACAAAATTCAACACCCATTTATGATAAAAACCCTCCAGAAAGTAGGCATAGAGGGAACTTTCCTCAACATAATAAAGGCCATATATGACAAGCCCACAGCAAACATCATCCTCAATGGTGAAAAACTGAAAGCATTTCCACTAAGGTACGGAACAAGACAAGGTTGCCCACTCTCACCACTCTTATTCAACATAGTATTGGAAGTTTTAGCCACAGCAATCAGAGAAGAAAAGGAAATAAAAGGAATCCAAATCGGAAAAGAAGAAGTAAAGCTGTCACTGTTTGCAGATGACATGATACTATACATAGAGAATCCTAAAGATGCTACCAGAAAACTACTAGAGCTAATCAATGAATTTGGTAAAGTAGCAGGATACAAAGTTAATGCACAGAAATCTCTGGCATTCCTATATACTAATGATGAAAAATCTGAAAGTGAAATCAAGGAAACACTCCCATTTGCCATTGCAACAAAAAGAATAAAATATCTAGGAACAAACCTACCTAAGGAGACGAAAGACCTGTATGCAGAAAATTATAAGACACTGATGAAAGAAATTAAAGATGATACAAATAGATGGAGAGATATACCATGTTCTTGGATGGGAAGAATCAACATTGTGAAAATGATTCTACTACACAAAGCAATCTACAGATTCAATGCAATCCCTATCAAACTACCACTGGCATTTTTCACAGAACTAGAACAAAAAATTTCGCAATTTGTATGGAAACACAAAAGACCCCGAATAGCCAAAGCAATCTTGAGAACGAAAAAAGGAGCTGGAGGAATAAGGCTCCCTGACTTCAGACTATATTACAAAGCAACAGTAATCAAGACAGTATGGTACTGGCACAAAAACAGAAAGTTAGATCAGTGGAACAGGATGGAAAGCCCAGCGATAAACCCACACACATATGGACACCTTGTCTTTGATAAAGGAGGCAGGAATGTACAGTGGAGAAAGGACAGCCTCTTCAATAAATGGTGCTGGGAAAACTGGACAGGCTCATGTAAAAGTATGAGATTAGATCACTCCCTAACACCATACACAAAAATAAGCTCAAAATGGATTAAAGACCTAAATGTAAGGCCAGAAACTATCAAACTCTTAGAAGAAAACATAGGAAGAACACTCTATGACATAAATCACAGCAAGATCCTTTCTGACCCACCTCCTAGAGTAATGGAAATAAAAACAAAAATAAACAAATGGCACCTAATGAAACTTCAAAGCTTTTTCACAGCAAAGGAAACCATAACCAAGACCAAAAGACAACCCTCAGAATGGGAGAAAACATTTGCAAATGAAGCAACTGACAAAGGATTAATCTCCAAAATTTACAAGCAGCTCATGCAGCTCAATAACAAAGAAACAAACAACCCCATCCAAAAATGGGCAGAAGACCTAAATAGACATTTCTCCAAAGAAGGTATACAGACTGCCAACAAACACATGAAAGAATGCTCAACATCATTAATCATTAGAGAAATGCAAATCAAAACTACAATGAGATATCATCTCACACCAGTCAGAATGGCCATCATCAAAAAATCTAGAAACAATAAATGCTGGAGAGGGTGTGGAGAAAAGGGGACACTCTTGCACTGCTGGTGGGAATGTGAATTGGTTCAGCCACTGTGGAGAACAGTATGGAGGTTCCTTAAAAAACTACAAATAGAATTACCATATGACCCAGCAATCCCACTACTGGGCATATACCCTGAGAAAACCAAAATTCAAAAAGAGTCATGTGCCAAAATGTTCATTGCAGCTCTATTTACAATAGCCCGGAGATGGAAACAACCTAAGCGCCCATCATCGGATGAATGGATAAAGAAGGTGTGGCACATATACACAATGGAATATTACTCAGCCTTAAAAAGAAATGATATTGAGCTATTTGTAATGAGATGGATAGACCTAGAGTCTGTCATGCAGAGTGAAGTAAGTCAGAAAGAAAAAGACAAATACTGTATGCTAACACATATATATGGAATTTAAGGGAAAAAAATGTCATGAAGAACCTAGGGGTAAGATAGGAATAAAGACGCAGACCTACTGGAGAACGAACTTGAGGATATGGGGAGGGGGAAGGGTGAGTTTTGACAGGGCGAGAGAGAGTCATGGACATATATACACTAACAAACGTAGTAAGGTAGATAGCTGGGGGGAAGCAGCCGCAAGGCACAGGGATATTAGCTCGGTGCTTTGTGACAGCCTGGAAGGGTGGGATGGGGAGAGTGGGAGGGAGGGAGACGCAAGAGGGAAGACATATGGGAACATATGTATATGTATAGCTGATTCACTTTGTTATAAAGCAGAAACTAACACACCATTGTAAAGCAATTATACCCCAATAAAGATGTTTAAAAAAAAAAAAAAATGCTGTCCTGACCCAGTTTTGATGCCTTGGTTAGGACTGGTTGTTCCCCTCTTTGAGTATCCCATTAAATCCACACCCTCAAATCACGTCCTATGTTGGGATCTCACACACTGGGCCAGTATATATCCAACTTACTCATCCCAAGGTGAGGTATCAGATAAACAGAGATAAACTTTATGCCCCAGAGCCTACTGAAATCATAAAAATTGCCAATCCTAAACCTGCTTAGCCTGGCTTATCCATTCCTTCCCACAAAGAAAATGCTTACCCACAGTCCCCATTTTCCCTCTGCCTTATGACCAACTCCAGTGCTTCCCCTGAGTGACCCTGGGTGGCTATAGTCTCCCCAAGGAACTCTGAGTAATGAAACTATAAAACATTTTCTGTATTTCTCTCTAGATGTGCATCTGGCTTCACCATCCCTCACCCAAGGTAATACGGTTAAAACAGTTTCTCAAGTACATTCACATTCATTACCAGAGCCCGTGTGCACCTGAGGTTGGGAAGTAGCGTCAGTGGCCTTTTTGCTGGGTCCCAGTATGGCTCCCAAATGATGGTTTCTTCTCATAAATGAAGTCCTTCTCTTTTGATGCTCTTGCCATTAGAGTTGACTATTCTCTATCTTACCTTAGTTAAGACACTGCAACTAGGTGTGTTCTTGGTTCACTCCTTCATGCCCTGCCATTATTCTGGGTGAATTCAATGCGTATTTGTCCATTTATTCCACACTATAGCATGTTGCTTCATGTATATTGTTTGACCTGTTTGTCTACTGATCTTGACCTTTGTTCAATTTCTTGGTCCCCCAGGCACACTTGGATGTCCTTCACTTCTAAAATAATTTCTGGTCAGAAGTCCAAAATCGGTCTCATAGAGCTAAAATCAAGGTGTCACAGGCCTGGCTTCTTCTAGAAAAAAAATATATTTCCTTGCCTTTGCCAGCTTTTAGAGACCAAATTATTCTTTGGCCATGGTCTCTTCCTTAATCTTCAAAGCCAACAGTATAGAATTGTCACATTCCGCCACTGACTCTACTTCTGTCATCATACTGCCTTCTCTCTACCTTGCCTTTAAAATAATTTAATTTGGGGGTTCTAGTTCTGGGAAAATTGAAGTAAACATATCACCCATGCTGTCTCTCCTACTGAGTACAACTATCAATCCTAGATCAATTTCATGAAGCAGTTATCTGAGGACTTCTAAAGGAAATAATAACACTCCAGATGGAGAAGGAAACTGAAATTCACATTTCCACCGAACTGGTGGTGAGCATTTGATATCACTCCACATGATCTCTGAAAACAGCCTGAAACTGAGAAGTGTGCAATAAGTGGACAAAGAGAATTTCAAAATAAGCACTTACTTTTGGCCTGAGGAGTTGGAAAACTGTTCCAACTGGTAAACAAAGTTAAAAAGCATCTGGGGGACAAAGGGAGAAATCATTTGTTTAGCACTATTTTATTGTTGTTGTTATTTTTCTTAATAATGGCTTTAGTGGACTTTCCTGGTGGTGCATGGGACACAGGTTCGATCCCTGATCGAGGAAGATCCCATGGGTGGAGCAACTAAGCCCGTGTGCCACAACTACTGAGCCCGCATGTCACAAGTACTGAAGCCCACATGCCTAGAGCCCATGCTCAGCAACAAGACAAGCCACAGCAATGAGAAGCGCTCACACCACAATGAAGAGTAGCCCCTGCTTGCCACAACTAGAGAAAGCCTGCACACAGCAATGAAGACCCAACACAGCCAAAAATAAATAAATAAAAATAAATTAATTTAAAAAATATAATGGCAGCAGCAGCCAGTGGGGCATCTTAAACTTAGAGGAAAGAGAAATGTTCTTTCTGTTGAGAGGAACTGTGCTCCTCTAGAGCACAGATCAAAGTTCCCATTTAGTTTTCTTCCTCTGTCAATTTATCACTTAGACCTGGATTCAGATACAGTCTCAGGAAATACAGGACAGAATAAGGAAACTAAGCCCCTGATTTCTGGCTGGAAAACTGGGAAGAAAATACTCAGGAAGCCAGAAAATTTCAGGAAGAGTACAGTGAAGAGGAAAATCAAAAAGATGATCACAAAATGTTTTACATGAATACATGGATTAATCTCTGAGTTGTTCATGCAAGAATTTGACTATAAATAGCCTACCACAGGCACTGAGATTCAAATTCAATGCAAATGCTAAAAAAAAACCCTGAAATGACATGGGAACCAAGCCCATAAAAGTTACATCAGAACTTGCATCTTGAGTGTAACATGGCCAAATGCATGCTAAAACAAAACAGAGCAAATCAAAAGAACAATACTCGTCATAGGACTAAGACCCAGACTTTTGCATTGTAATTGTCAAAAGGTTTAGTAAGCAATTATATTGCTTGGCATACAAAGGATGACGAAAATCTCAACTCAAAAATGAAAATACAGGGGCTTCCCTCATGGCACAGTGGTTGACAGTCTGCCTGCCAATGCAGGGGACACAAGTTCGTGCCCTGGTCTGGGAAGATCCCACATGCCGTGGAGCGGCTGGGCCCGTGAGCCATGGCTGCTGAGCCTGTGCGTCTGGAGCCTGTGCTCCACAACGGGAGAGGCCACAACAGTGAGAGGCCCGTGTAAGGCAAAAAAAAAAAAATCAGAAAAAAATTTTAAAACAGCTTTTATAACCATACTCCAGCAAGTAAAGAAAGACATTCTTTAAATAAACAGAAAGACAGACTCAGCAAAGAAATAGATGACATAAAGAAGAACTAAATTAAAATTCTAAAACTGAAAAATAAAACAAAGAAAAAGAAATTCCCGAGATGAGCTCAATAACATAGTGGGAATGACAAAGAGTCAATTAACTTGAAGCTATATCAATAAAATGTATCCAATCTAACAACAGAGATAAAAATTGAAAAAAGTAAACAGAGCCTCAGTGACTTGTTGGACAATACCAGAAGGTCTAACATTTATGTCACTGAAGTCCCAGAAGAGAGGGAAAAGAGTATGAAGAATAAAACACATTTAAAGAAATAATGACTAAGAATTTCCCAAATTTGATGAGAGAAATAAACAGAGTCCAAATGCTCATCAACTCCAAGCAGGATCAACTCTAAGAAATCTATTCCTAGACGCATGGAAATCAAATTCCTGAAAAGTAAAGAGAAATAAAATTACTGAAGGCAACCAGAGAAAAATAACATTTCATGTAGGGGAGCAATGATTCAAATAACTGTGGACTTTTCATCAGAAACCATGGATGCCATAAGAAATGGAATAAAATTTATAAACTATAGAAATAAAAGAATTATCAACTAGTTTTCTAGATCCAGGGGAAGTATACTTTAGAACTGAAGGTAAAATAAAAGTATTTTGAGATAAAAGAAAACTAAGAAAATTAATTATCTAGCAGATACACTCTAAAAGATATGCTAAAGGCCTTTTATACAGAAGGTAAATGACCTAGAGGGAAATTTAGGACATTAGGAATAAAGGAAGCATAGTATAAATTACAGCTGCTTGGATAAATATATTGGAGTATTCTTCACCTCTTAAATTCTTTAATATAATGACTGAAAGAAAAATATGTAACATTACCTGAGGATTTTTCAATGTAAGTAGATGTAACACAAACAACAATTACTACATGGAAGGTGGAGGGTGGAGATAAAGAGGAATAGATGGTGGCAAGTTCTCTACATTTTATTTGAAGTGGTTAAATATCAATCTCAAGTAGACTCTAAACACTAAGTATACATATTTTAATCCTGAGCAATCACTAAAATATTATATAGAGATGTGGGAAGAAATCAATACATTCATTTAAAAACAATATTAAACTATTCAAATTATCTAAATCTGCAAGAAAAGGGAAATAAAATAATTAACAAAAAAGGGGGAAAGAAACAGAAAACACATAATAAAATGATAGTCTTGAATTCACACAAATCAATAATAATATTAATATAAATTGATCTAGGCACATAAATTTAAAAACTGAGATCATAAGAATAGAATTTTAAAAAGACCCAAGTATCTGCTATCTACATTTAACCACTTTAAATAAAATTATATAAGTAGATTGAAAGTAAGAGGATGGAAATTAACACAACATGCAAACTCTCATCAAAAGAAAATTTGAATGAAACTATTAATATAAGACAAATTAGACTTCAGAGAAGAGGAAATAACAGGGATAAAGAGGGGTGTTACATAAAATATAACAATCTACCAAGAAGTTCTATCAATCCAAAATATGTATGCACCAAAGTAGAAAGCTTCAAAATGCATAAAGGATAAAACGATAGAACCTAAAGGAGAAATAGAATAATCCACAATTATATTTTGAGACTTCAGTACCCTTTTCTCAACAACTGTTAAAACTACTAGTGAAAAAAATCAGCAAGGATATAGAAGAACTATATCCAACAAATTGGATCCAATTGATATTGATAGGACATTCTACACAACAACAGCATAATATATGTCCTTTCTAAGTGCCCACAAAACATTAACCAAAATGGACAATATCTTAAAGTCATAAAATAAACCTCAACAAAATTAAAATAGTTGAAATCATCAGTGTGTTCTCTGATTATAATGGAATTAAATTACACATTGATAACATAAAGATAATTGGAAAATCTCCAGCACTTGGAAACTAAACAACACACTTCAAAATAATTCTTCTTTTGAAAAATAAATCTCAAGAGAAATTATAAAATATTTCAAATTGATTGAAAATGAAAATACAACATATAAAAATTTATATGGTAGAGTCAAATAGTGTTTAGAGAAAAATTTACAGCATTAAATATTTATAATAGTAAAGAAGAAATACTTCAAATAAACTATTTAAGCTTCTACCTAAAGAAATAAACAAATTTAAAAAATCATGATAAACCTAAAGGAAGTAGAAGGAAGGAAATAATAAAGAGCAGAAATCAATAAAACTGAAATAAAATGAACCAAAGACCATTTTTTAGAAGATCAATGCAATTAATAAACATTTAGCCACACCAAAAATTTAAAAAAAGACATAAATCATTAATATCAAAAACTAAAGAGGGATATCACTAGATACTGTTACACATCTACTAGGACAGTTATAAACAAAATCAAAAAACAAAGCAAAACATAAAAACTGGCAATGGTGCTAGTGCTGGCTAGAATGAGAAATCTAGAACTCTCATATATTTCTGATGAGATTTAATTATTACAACCATTCTGGAAAACTGTTTGGCAGTTATTCATAAAGTGAAACATACAGTTATTATATGCCACTGTGATTTCCATCCTAGGTATTTACTCTAGGTAAAAACTTACATTCGTGCAAAAACCTGCACATAAATGTGTGTAGCAAACCTATTCATAATTGACCCAGACTGGAAACACACCAAATATTCTTTGACAAATAAATGGAAAAACAAACTGTGGTAGATCTGTACAATGGAACACTACTAATACTAGAACTAATAAAAGGAAACAAACTACTGATACATGCAGCAGTATCAATGTGTCTCAAAGGAGCTATGCTGAGTAAAGAAGCCAGTCTCCTAAGGTTACACACTGTATGATTCCATTTATACGACACTTTGAAAAGGCAGCACTAGAGTGAGGAGAGGAGGAGAATGATAGCCATTCATTATGCACAGCACATGGGAGGTTTCTAAAGATGCTAAAATTGTTTAGTATTCCGACTGTCGTGGTGGATACCTGAATCTGTGTGTGTGTGAAAACCCAGAGCTATGCACCATAAAAAAGCCAATTTCACTGTACATTAATACAATAAGTAAAATTTTTGAATATCTCTAAGTCCACAGAAGGGAAAAGATCATTTCATTTGCCCCCAGCCTTTCACTCATACTCCAGGCACATCTGATTTTTTTCCAATATTATTTTATTCATATCCTATATTGTGTCGGGGGAGAAACAGTGTAGGCAACAGTCGTGTTGGGATCAAGGCTCAAGGGCTGGGTCAATGTTCTGTATCATGATTTCCAGGGCATTGTGAATAGAGCTACCATGTGGCACATTTCCAGGGATGTCTTTCACATTAAAACCACAGGAAGATGCCCCTTGGAAGGGTCTTGACTATGAAAGCCTTGAAATCACAAAACAGTATTCCCTACCTCCACCCTTTATACACAAATTGTGGTAATTCAACTTTCATTAGTAGTGGAACTTTATTTTTTGTATCTTAAGCCTTTAATGTTTATTTGAAATGCCAGTTTGGGGATAGGTCACTCTCTAAACTGCTATCTTGGTATGCTTATCAAATAGTGGCTGTCCCTTTTAAAAGGTCTTTTTTTCCCTTTTTTTTTAAACATATATATTGGAGTATAATTGCTTTACAATGGTGTGTTAGTTTCTGCTTTATAACAAAGTGAATCAGTTATACATATACATATGTTCCCATATCTCTTCCCTCTTGCGTCTCCCTCCCTCCCACCCTCCCTATCCCACAGCTCCAGGTGGTCACAAAGCAACGAGCTGATCTCCCTGTGCTATGCAGCTGCTTCCCAATAGCTACCTACTTAACGTTTGGTAGTGTATATATGTCCATGCCTCTCTCCCGCTTTGTCGCAGCTTACCCTACACCCTCCCCATATCCTCAAGTCCATTCGCTAGTAGGTCTCTGTCTTTATTCCTGTCTTACCCCTAGGTTCCTCATGACATTTTTTTCCCTTAAATTCCACATATATGTGTTAGCATACGGTATTTGTCTTTTTCTTTCTGACTTACTTCACTCTGTATGACAGACTCTAGGTCTATCCACCTCATTACAAATAGCTCAATGTTGTTTCTTTTTATGGCTGAGTAATATTCCATTGTATATATGTGCCACATCTTCTTTATCCATTCATCTGATGATGGACACTTA
This sequence comes from Phocoena sinus, assembly GCF_008692025.1. NCBI lineage: Eukaryota > Metazoa > Chordata > Mammalia > Artiodactyla > Phocoenidae > Phocoena > Phocoena sinus. The sequence continues at coordinate 35,147,760 of NC_045776.1, read as the reverse complement.
GGTTGTTTCCAACTCCGGGCTATTGTAAATAGAGCTGCAATGAATATTTTGGTACATGACTCTTTTAGAATTTTGGTTTTCTCAGGGTATATGCCCAGTAGCAGGATTGCTGGGTCATATGATAGTTCTATTTGTAGTTTTTAGGGAAACTCCATACTGTTCTCCATAGTGGCTGTACCAATTCACATTCCCACAAGCAGTGAAAGAGGGTTCCTTTTTCTCCACACCCTCTCCAGCATTTAATGTTTCTACATTTTTTGACAATGGCCATTCTGACTGGTGTGAGATGATATCTCATTGTAGTTTTGATTTGCATTTCTCTAATGATGTTGAGAATTCTTCCATGTGTTTGTTGGCAGTCTGTGTGTCTTCCTTGGAGAAATGGCTATTTAGGCCTTCTGCCCATTTTTGGATTGGGTTGTTTGTTTGTTTGTTATTGAGCTGCATGAGCTGCTTATAAATTTTGGAGATTAATCCTTTGTCAGTTGCTTCATTTGCAAAAATTTTCTCCCATTCTGAGGGTTGTCTTTTGGTCTTGTTTATGGTTTTCTTTGCTGTGCAAAAGCTTTGACATTTCATTAAGTCCCATTTGTTTATTTTTGCTTTCATTTCCATTTCTCTAGGAGGTGGGTCAAAAAGGATCTTGCTGTGATTTATGTAATAGAGTGTTCTGCCTATGTTTTCCTCTAAGAGTTTGATAGTTTCTGGCTTACATTTAGGTCTTTGATCCATTTTAAGCTTATTTTGGGGAATGGTGTTAGGGAGTGATCTAATCTCATACTTTTACATGTACCTGTCCAGTTTTCCCAGCATCACTTATTGAAGAGGCTGTCCTTTCTCCACTGTACATTCTTGCCCCCTTTATCAAAGATAAGGTGACCATATGTGTGTGGGTTAATCTCTGGGCTTTCTATCCTGTTCCATTGGTCTATCTTTCTGTTTTTGTGCCAGTACCATACTGTCTTGATTACTGTAGCTTTGTAGTATAGTCTGAAGTCAGGGAGCCTGATTCCTCCAGGTCCTTTTTTCGTTCTCAAGATTGCTTTGCCTATGCGGGATCTTTTGTGTTTCCATACAAATTGTGAAATTTTTTTGTTTCTAGTTCTGTGAAAATGCCAGTGGTAGTTTGATAGGGATTGCATTGAATCTGTAGATTGGGTAGTAGAGTCATTTTCACAATGTTGATTCTTCCATCAAGAACATGGTATATCTCTCCATCTATTTGTATCATCTTTAATTTCTTTTCATCAGTGTCTTATAATTTTCTGCATACAGGTCCTTTGTCTCCTTAGGTAGGTTTATCCCTAGATATTTTATTCTTTTTGTTGCAGTGGTAAGTGGGAGTGTTTTCTTGATTTCACTTTCAGATTTTTCATCATTAGTATATAGGAATGCAGAGATTTCTGTGCATTAATGTTGTATCCTGCTATTTTACCAAATTCATGATTAGCTCTAGTAGTTTTCTGGTAGCATCTTTAGGATTCTCTATGTATAGTATCATGTCATCTGCCAAACAGTGACAGCTTTACTTCTTCTTTTCTGATTTGGATTCCTTTTATTTCCTTTTCTTCTCTGATTTTTGTGGCTAAACTTCCATTAACTATGTTGAGTAATAGTGGTGAGAGTGGGCAACCTTGTCTTGTTCCTGATCTTAGTGGAAATGCTTTCAGTTTTTCACCATTGAGGATGATGTTGGCTGCGGGTTTGTCAATATGGCCTTTATTATGTTGAGGAAAGTTCCCTATATGCTTACTTTCTCCAGGGTTTTTATCATAAGTGGGTGTTGAATTTTGTCAAAAGATTTCTCTGCATCTATTGAGAGGATCATATGTTTTTTCTCCTTCAATTTGTTAATATGGTCTATCACGTGATTGATTTGTGTATATTGAAGAATCCTTGCATTCCTGGCATAAACCCCCATTTGATCATGGTGTATGATCCTCTTAATGTGCTGTTGGATCCTGTTTGCTAGTACTTTGTTCAGGATTTTTGCATCTATGTTCATCAGTGATATTGGCCTGTAGTTTTCTTTCTTTGTGGCATCCTTGTCTGGTTTTGGTATCAAGGTAATGGTGGCCTCTCAGAATGAGTTGGGAGTGTTCCTCCCTCTGCTAATTTTTGAAGAGTTTGAGAAGGATAGGTGTTGGCTCTTCTCTAAATGTTTGATAGAATTCACCTGGGAAGCCATCTTGTCCTGGCTTTTGTTGTTTGGAAGATTTTTAATCACTGTTTCAATCTCAGTGCTTGTGACTGTCTGTTCATATTTTCTATTTTCTTCCTGTTTTAGTCTTGGCAGCTTGTGCATTTCTAAGAATTTGTCAATTTCTTCCTGGTTGTCCATTTTATTGGCATAGAGTTGCTTGTAGTAATCTCTCATGATCTTTTGTATTTCTGCAGTGTCACTTGTTACTTCTCCTTTTTCATTTCTAATTCCATTGATTTGAGTCTTCTCCTTTTTTTCTTGATGAGTCTGGGTAATGGTTTATATATTTTGTTTATCTTTCCAAAGAACCAGCTTTCAGTTTTATTGACCTTTGCTATTGTTTCCTTCATTTCTTTTTAATTTATTTCTGATCTGATCTTTATGATTTCTTTCCTTCTGCTAACTTTGGGGTTTTTTTTTTGTTGTTGTTCTTGTTCTTCTTCTTTCTCTAATTGCTTTAGGTGCAAGGTTTGGTTGTTTATTGGAGATGTTTCCTGTTTCTTATAGTAGGATTGCTTTGCTATAAACTTCCCTCTTAGAACTGCTTTTGCTGCATCCCATAGGTTTTGGGTCATTGTGTCACTATTGTCATTTGTTTCTAGGTATTTTTTTGATTTCCTCTTTGATTTCTTCAGTGATCACTTCGTTATTAAGTAGTGTATTGTTTAGCCTCCTTTTGTTTGTAGTTTTTACAGATATTTTCCTGTAATTGATATCTAGTCTCACAGTGTGGTGGTCAGAAAAGATACTGATACTGTTTCAATTTTCTTATATTTACCAAGGCTTGATTTGTGACCCAATATATGATCTATCCTGTATAATGTTCCATGAGCACTTTAGAAAAGTGTGTATTCTTTGGGTTTTGGATGGAATGTCCTATAAATATCAATTAAGTCCATCTTGTTTAATGTATCATTTAAAGCTTGTGTTTCCTTACATATTTTCATTTTAGATGATTTGTCCATTGGTGAAAGCGGGGTGTTAAATTCCCCTGCTATGAATTTGTTTACTGTGGTTTCCCCTTTTATGGCTGTTAGTATTTGCCTTATGTATTGAGGTGCTCCTATGTTGGTGCATAAATATTTACAATTGTTATATCTTCTTGGATTGATCCTTTGATCATTATGCAGTGTTCTTCTTTGTCTCTTCTAATAGTCTTTATTTTAAAATCTATTTTGTGTGATATGAGTATTGCTACTCCAGCTTTCTTTTGGTTTCCATTTGCATGGAATATCTTTTTCCATCCCCTTTCTTTCAGCCTGTATATGTCTCTATGTCTGAAATGGGTCTCTTGTAGAGAGCATATATATGGGTCTTGTTTTTGTATCCATTCAGCCAATCGGTGTCTTTTGGTGGGAGCACTTAATTCACTTACATTTAAGGTAATTATCGATATGTATGTTCCTATCCCCATTTTCTTAATTGTTTTGGGTTCGTTATTGTAGGCCTTTTTCTCCTCTTGTGTTTCATCCCTAGAGAAGTTCCTTTAGCATTTGTTGTAATGCTGGTTTGGTGGTGCTGAACTCTCTCAGCTTTTGATTGTCTGTAAAGTTTTTAATTTCTACATCAAATCTGAATGAGATCCTTGCTGGGTACAGTAATCTTGGTTGCAAGTTTTTCTCCTTCATCACTTTAAATATGTCCTGCCAGTCCCTTCTGGTTTGCAGAGTTATGGCTGAAAGATCAGCTGTTAACGTTATGGGGATTCCCTTGTGTGTTATTTGTTGTTTTTTCCCTTGCTGCTTTTAATATGTTTTCTTTGTATTTAATTTTTGGACAGTTGATTAATGTGTCTTGGCATATTTCTCCTTGTATTTATCCTGTATGGGACTCTCTGTACTTCCTGGACTTGATTATTTCTTTTCCCATATTAGGGAAGTTTTCAACTGTAATCTTTTCAAATATTTTTCCCAGTCCCTTTCTTTTTCTCTTCTTCTCTGGAACCCCTATAATTCAAATTTTGGTTTGTTTAATGTTGTCCCAGAGGTGTCTGAGACTGTCGTCAGTTCTTTTCATTCTTTTTTTCTTTATTCTGCTCCTGCAGTATTTATTTGCACTATTTTATCTTCCAGGTCACTTATCCGTTCTTCTGCCTCAGTTATTCTGCTATTGATCCCATCTAGAGTATTTTTCATTTCATTTATTGTGTTGTTCATCATTGCCTGTTTCATCTTTCGTTCTTCTAGGTCCTTGTTAAATGTTTCTTGCATTCTGTCTATTCTATTTCCAAGATTTTGCATCATCTTTACTATCATTTTTCTGAATTATTTTTCAGGTAGACTGCCTATTTCCTCTTCATTTATTATGTTTGGTGGGTTTTTATCTTGCTCCTTCATCTGCTGTGTGTTTTTCTGTCTTCTCATTTTGCTTATCTTACTGTGTTTGGGGTCTCCTTTTTGCAGGCTACAGGTTGGTTGTTCCCATTGTTTTTGGTGTGTGTCTCCAGTGGCTAAGTTTGCTTCAGTGGGTTGTGTAGGCTTCCTGGTGGAGGGGAGTAGTGCCTGCGCTCTGGTGGATGAGGTTGGATATTGTCTTTCTGGTGGGTGTGTCCACGTCTGGTGGTGTGTTTTGGGGTGTCTGTGGCCTTATTCTGAATTTAGGCAGCCTCTCTGCTAATGGGTGGGGTTGTGTTCCTGTCTTGCTAGTTGTTTGGCATAGGGTGTCCAGCACTATAACTTGCTTGTCGTTGAGTGAAGCTGGCTGCTGGTGTTGTAATGTAGATCTCTGGGAGATTTTCACCATTTGATATTATGTGAAGCTGGGAGGTCTCTTGTGGACCAGTGTCCTGAAGTTGGCTCTCCCACCTCAGAGGCACAGCACTGACTCCTGGCTGCATCACTAAGATCCTTTCATCCACACAGCTCAGAATAAAAGGGAGAGAAAGTAGAAATAAAGAATTAATAGAAATAGAAAGAAAGAAAGAAAGGAGGGAGGAAAGAATGAAGGAAGGAAGGAAGGAGGGAAGGATGGAGGGAATGAAGAAATAAAGAAAGAAGATAAAGTAAAATAAAATAAAGTATGATAAATAAATAAAGTTTTTAAATAAAAAATAGTTGTTAAGAAAATTAAATTAAAAAAAAAAATTATGGATAGGACCCCAGGAGAAATGTGGAAGCAAAGCTATAAAGACAAAATCTCACACAGAAGCATGCACATACCACTCACAAAAGAGGAAAAGGGGAAAAAAATCATAAATCTTGCTCTCAAAGTCCACCTCCTCAATTTGGGATGATTCGCTGTGTAAAGGAGGGAAGGAAGGAAAGAAAGAAAGAAAGAAAGAAGATAAAGTAAATACAATAAAGTAAGATAAAATAAAATAAAGTTATTAAAATAAAAAATAATTATTAAGAAAAAAGTTTTTCTTAATTAAAAAAAAAAAAAATGGACGGATAGAACCCTAAGACAAATGATGGAAGCAAAGCTATACAGACAAAATCTCCCACGGAAGCATACACATACATACTCACAAAAAGAGGAAAAGGGGAAAAAAATCAAATCTTGCTCTGAAAGTCCACCTCCTCAATGTGTGATGATTCGTTGTCTATTCATGTATTCCACAGATGCAGGGTACATCAGGTTGATTGTGGGGCTTTAATCCGCTGCTTCTGAGGCTGCTGGGAGAGATTTCCCTTTCTCTTCTTTGTTCTCATCTCCCGGGGCTCAGCTTTGGATTTGGCCCGGCCTCTACTTGTAGGTCGCCTGAATGCGTCTGTTTGCTCAGACAGGACAGGGTTAAAGGAGCAGCTGCTTTGGGGACTCTGGCTCACTCAGGCCGGCGGAAGGGAGGGGTACGGAGTGTGGGGCGAGCCTGTGGCGGCAGAAGCCGGCGGGACGTTGCATCAGCCTGTGGCACGCTGTGCGTTCTCCCGGGGAAGTTGCCCCTGGACCCCGGGACCCTGGCAGTGGCGGGCTGCACAGGCTCCCTGGAAGGGTGGTGTGGATAGTGACCTGTGCTCACACACAGGCTTCTTGGTGGCAGCAGCAGCAGCCTTAGTGTCTTATGCCCGTCTACGTGGTCCGCACTTTTAGCCGCGGCTCGCACCAGTCTCTGTAGGTCCTTTAAGCAGCGCTCTTAATCCCCTCTCCTCGAACACCAGGAAAGAAAGAGGGAAGAAAAAGTCTCTTGCCTCTTCAGCAGGTCCAGACTTTTCCCCGGACTCCCTCCTGGCTAGCTGTGGTGCACTAACCCCCTGCAGGCTGTGTTCACTACGCCAACACCAGTTCTCTCCCTGTGCTCCAAGGGAAGTCCAAGCCTCAGCTCCCAGCCCCGCCCGCCCCGGTGGGTGAGCAGACAAGCCTCTCGGGTTGGTGAGTGCCGGTCGGCACCCATCCTCTGTGCATGAATCTCCCCGTTTTGCACTCCGCACCCCTGTTGTTGTGCTCTCCTCTGCGGCTCCGAAGCTTTCCCCCTCTGCCACCCGCAGTCTCCGCCCGCAAAGGGGCTTCCTAGTGTGTGGAAACTTTCCTCCTTCACAGCTCCCTCCCACTGTTGCAGGTCCCGTCCCTATCCTTTTGTCTCTGTTTATTCTTTTTTCTTTTGCCCTACCCAGGTACGTGGGGAGTTTCTTGCCTTTTGGGAGGTCTGAGGTCTTCTGCCAGTGTTCAGTAGGTGTTCTGTAGGAGTTGTTCCACGTGTAGATGTAATTCTGGTGTATCTGTGGGGAGGAAGGTGATATCCATGTCTTACTCTTCTACCATCTTCCCCTCATTCTCTCTCTCTTTTTTTTTCCCATTTTATTTTTTAATGTGAGAGAGAAGACACTATATATATGGAGAGAGTCAAGCAAGTTGTTTTGACTCTACTTATGGTGTCTTACAGAAATTAGAGACTTATAGTAGTTTAGAAATCTATGCTTCCCTTCATTTTCTTAGCTGTAAAATACTGATAATAACAGTTCTACATTATAGGGATGTTAAGGGTTAAATTAGTAGGAAAAAGAGCCTTGTATTCTGTAAGCTTTCAACAAATAGAAGCTACTTTTGTGGAAAGGAAGAGGCAGAGAAACAGCAGAGGAATTGATAATTTTGACTATTTAATTTTACCTAGGGCTGGAGCAGTCAGTCTAAACTAACCGAGATGTAAGGAGAGATCTACAGTCCATGGCCTCAGGTGATAAGTCTCAGACCTACTCCCTGGTCTCTTTAGTAGGCTGGTGGCTATTTGCAAAGCTAGCTAAGTATTATTGGAGCCTAAAAAAAAAAAAGAAAAAATAAAAAGAAAACAAACAAAAACTGTCTCTTCTTGTCTTTTAATTCAAGTTGTGAAATCCTATGCAGTCTAACCCTGAAAGGGATTCCCATGGTGTGGTACATACTAGAGCAATTAACTGATTACTGCTGTTCAGAAAATGTAGTCTTTGACACAGTAATATACACCTCCTCCCAGCAAGTCACAGTCTTGTTTATCATTATTGGTTTGGACTCTTCTGAGAGTCTTTGACACATAAGATAAGGCTCATATCCAAGCCAATTTGAATTAATTTCTTCCATAAGATTACATGAAACACTGGCAAATGCTTTCCAAAAATCAGAATCCCTTACATTTTCCTCTATTTCCTCACTTCTCTCCCATTTACATTACCTAGAATTAAGTATCCATATTGACCTGAAAACGGCTCCTTTGTTTTATACAGTTATGGATGATTTACCTACTGAAAACATTATTGGTAGAATAATAGAGTCAAAGTTTTAAAGTTGGAAGTGATGAAGCAAATTATGGTTTTATTCATGGATTGGAAATAGCAATCACTTCTTAAGTTTATTTTCTAGTAAAGATCACAGGTAGTTTCTTCCACCTTTTAACCAAGACCTTATTTAACCCACGTTACCTCTTTCTTCTCCTGAATACAAGCTTTTAGCAATAATAGCTACATCTCTAGTCACTTCAGTGTTTCCTCATGCAATTATACATGTGCACTTGACCACCTCCTAACCTTTGAGGAAAGTTAAACTTCTTTTATCCACCAGATTTAGAGTAGCTTGTCACCGCTGGTCTTCTGTCAACATCATCCAGTTGGCCCACTTTTTCATGTATAGACCTTTCCACTCTTCAGAGAGTTAAGATCTTTAAGGGAGGAAGCATGGTGATGTAAAATGACACTTTTATTGGAAGAATATTTATTTTGTGATTGATTCCTTGCTCTGCCCCTCTGTAAGAATGTAAACTTAGGCAAGCTACATAATCTCTTACAGCCTTTATTTACCCACTTATAAAATGAGAAGAAACTGCAGATTGTTAAGGTACCTGATGACATTAGATGCATAGTCATGTTTGTTTCTTCCTGCTATCTTAATATTCCCTCAAGCAGGAATTTTACCACCATTGCTATAGACAGACTCACTATTGAACACTTTCTGTTTAAATATTCTTAGACCAGGTATGCCTCTTGATTTTTTTCTCTGTTCCTACCACTCACCACTATATATATGGATCCACCAAATAGTTATGTTACCTGCCTACTCCTAGGTGGCATTTGCATTTGGTAGAATGCTTAGATCAAGTGTTTTATATCTAAATAGAAATTTCAATATATAAATGAATAATTGGTAAAGATGAACCCTACTTTCTCCAATGATGCATGTTTCTGCCTGTGTGTAGGGCCACATTCTTCAACCACTGAAGTAATAGCTATTCTAGAACAGTCATTGATTCCATTTGTCACTTTATTGTCAGAATCACAGAAGTGAATTAAAACCAGAGTTGTCGTTGTCATTTTTGAGAACATTCCTTTTCCAAGCCCAATACATAGTTTGCTGTTTCACTGGACAGAAAAGCATTTCTTAACAGAAAATGTGGTCTTTGCCTTTCTGCATGACCTTCCCTTTTTCTGAAACATCAAAACACCTTTTCCACAAATAGAGCTCTCCCAAAGTCAAAATTCTAGGACCAGACCATGTATACTAGGTTTGTTATAAAATCATCTTTTATGCATGACACTTATGCTCAGAGGAGAGAATGGATCAAAGATCAAGGAGTCTGCTGTGTGTTGACAAAGCTGCCAGAAATGGAGAGTTCCTCTCACCTTTCAGGAATTTCCTGATAATAAGGACATATGCTTAGCAAGGCACTGTTTATTCATAAGAAACTTCATATGAATTAGAAAAAGATACCCCTTCTTCGTATACACTGCATGGTTTGACAAAAGATGGTCTGGCTAGATTTTAGTCCACACTCATCCTCTTGACCAGTGAGTGACCAGTTTACAGTTAACAGCCTACCGAAATATACATGGTGACCTAAGTGGTGAACTTACATATATTTCAATTTTCATTCTTTCTTTATGACTTTTTTATATTTTCCCTTTTCCCAAGAGCTGTTCTGTGTTTGGGGAAGAAAGTACAAAGAACTGTGTAAGGGAGTAAAATTTGCCACCCCAAAATGTGTCTCTTTGGCATGAGGATTATTTTAAACTGACTATTTTAAGAAACAGAAGACTCAGGAAGTTTTTATTTTTACCTCCCCCTTAAGTGTCTAAAAGAATTTAGATAAAGGACCTGATCCAGAAAAGGAGATATCACCATAGATAACTACAGTATGATATGAACTAGGTGTGTAGACAGGGAGGAACTTAGCAAAGTCTGGTAAAATTCCTCTCCATGTCCCATTGTTTCTGTATGGTCCAGCAACATTTGTTTACCAAGCATTTGCTCTTTTTGTCTTCTGTGAATAGCCTTCCTCCTCTTTGAAGTCCTACATGTTTACCTCTTCTACTTAGCTCAGAATAGCATATAAGCCTCAATTTCCTGACTGTCCTTTGGGTTTCATACTTTTATGGAGTTCCTGTGCATACGTAATTAAATTTGTTTTTTCTCCTGTTAAACTGTCTTGTTCAATTTAATTATTAGGCCATCCAGAAGAACCTAGAAGTGTAGAGGAAGATATTTTCTCACCAACAACTGCTAAAATAAAGGAAGATGCATTTCCATGTCAATACCACCAATTTTAAGGCTTGAGAAAGGATCTCCCTGTGTGAAGGAGTTATAAAGAGAAAGAGATACAGTGAACAAGACAGGGGGAAGGGACCTGAGCAAGAGTGTGATGGGCTCCAGTGAGAAGATCTTTGAGCTCCTGGACAGATCCCTCAGAAGACAAAGACAAGGACTTCCCTGGTGGTGCAGTGGTAAGAATCCACCTGCAATGCAGGCGATACATGTTGGAGCCCTGGTCCAGGAAGATCCCACATGCCACGGAGCAACTAAGCACTAAGCCCATGTGCCACAACTACTGAGCCTGCACTCTAAAACCTGTGAGCCACAGCTACTGAAGCCCGCATGACTAGAGCCTGTGCTCTGCAACAAGAGAAGCCCTCGCAATTAAAAGCCACTGCACTGCAACAAAGAGTAGCCCCCACTCGCTGCAACTAGAGAAAGCCCACACGCAGTGACAAAGACCCAATGCGGTAAAAGATAAATGAATAAACTTTTTATTTATTAAAAAAAAGAAAAAGGAGAAGACAAAGACATATCAAAGAAAGAATGACTGTCACTGGAGCAGAAAAGCCATTTATAGTCTTTTAAACGCCCTGCACCCTTATTGGTTTAGTAACAGAGGATATTCCTGCACCCCTCTCAATGATATCTAGAAACCACAACTAGTGGCCACACAGGCGAGGAATAAGGAACATCTCATTGGTGACCTCTGTAGGTTAGTATCTAAGGACAAATACTAGTCCTCAACTGAAAAATGTTCTTCAGTACTAAGGCCCACTGAAACCTGGTTCACCCTAGGAAGTAATGTTCATGGGAGGTGGATCCAAAAGACTGTAGCTAATGTTTCTACCAGTCCATTAGGATGGTACCTAAAATATAATAAAATGTGAGTTATTTGAAAAAGTGATATTCAGGCACATCTTCATCCTTGGATGACAATTGTTACAATCTCGATTGGAAGATGATTACCAATGTCAATTAAGGGAGGACAGTGCCTGCCATACTCCTCACTCAATCATAGCAGGGCCTTTCTCAAATGATAGGCTCCTAGTTCCCAGACAAGACGAACTCTAAAAGATGTAATTCTTCCCTGCCTTCTGACCTTCCTCATAGTGATATGGGTTTGGTACTACTTCTTAAAATCATATTATTAGTGAGTCTTACCTTCTTTAAAAAAGGGAAAACTCACTAAATATAGGCAGCTGGTCCTCAGCCAGCCTGTGAAAGAGATATTTTTTGTGATAGAGCAGTGGTCCCCAACCTTTTTGGCACCAGGGACGGTTTCGTGGAAGACAATTTTTCCATGGACCAGGGCAGGGGAATGGTTTCAGGATGATTCAAGCACATTACATTTACTGTGCACTTTATTTCTATTATTATTACATTGTAATATACAATTAAATAATTATACAACTCACCATAACGCAGAATCAGTGGGAGCCCTGAGCTTGTTTTCACTTACCACTCGCTGATAGGGTTTTGATATGAGTCTGCAAGCAATTGACTTTTTATGGTCTCTGTGCAGTCAAACCTCTCTGCTAAAGATAATCTGTATTTGCAGCCACTCCCCAGTGCTAGCATCACTGCCTCAGCTCCACCTCAGATCATCAGGCATTAGGTTCTCATAAGAAGCATGCAGCCTAGATCCCTTGCATGTGCCATTCACAATAGGGTTTTCGCTCCTATGAGAATCTAATGCCACTGCTGATCTGACAGGAGGTGGAGCTCAGACGGTAATGTGAGCGATGGGGAATGGCTGTAAATACAGATGAAGCTTCACTTGCTTGCCTGCCAGTCACCTTCTGCTGTGTGGCCTGGTTCCTAACACACCACGGACTGGTACTGGTCAGTGGCCGGGGGGTTGTGCCCCACAATAGAGGATATTTCAGGTGCCACTGACATGCCATGCCTTTCTTTCCTTTACTTCTCTCTCTCTCTCTTATTTTAATTGTGGTAAGAATATTTAACTTGATATCTATCCTCAACAGAAATGTTAAGTGTCCAATACAATATGGTTAATTATAGGCACAGTGCTGTACGGTGTTCTCTAGAGCGTCTTTGTCTTGCATAATTGAGATTTTATGCCAGGTGACTACCAATTCCCCATTTTTCTACCCTCATGATGTGGTTACTCAGGCCACCTCCTCCTGGTCTGGCTTTAGCTCAAAAGACAAAACCTACTTCAATTGTCCTAGGTTCTGTCCTCTGCCACCATGCTCTGGCATAGAAACATTTTCGGGACAGAAAAGGTCTAAAATGTCTTGACATGACTGCTTGCCACAATGTTGACAACGAAGGACTTGGAATTCTGGGAGAGCAAACCACAACACAACATATGTTCATATACAAACTTCTCTTGCAGGGAGAGAAAAGCTTTTGTCACCTCCCAAAATGATAGTCATCTCAGGAAACCCCACCAACCAAGTCATGAAAGGCAGAAGGAGTTCATTAAGGGGTATATTCTCTGTTCAAAGCTGAAGATGGCCTCTCGGTGACAATCAGAAATAATGGGCTAAACACTTAGCTGGAAAATCTTTACCTTTCTCGTTGACCTCTCCTTTCTACTGTTTAACGTACTCTGGTAGGATGAGAAAAAAAAAAATGATACGGAACAAAAAGGTAGAATTTCATCATCTCAGTCTGTATGTGACCAAGATAATTTGGGGAATTGCATTCACTCACAGTATGAAAACATTTTGTCTGGTCCAAAGTAATTTAATTCCATCCAAATTTGAGTGAGGGCCCTTGGGTGATGAGGTTTCAGCCTCTGTCAAAAGGGAAGTGACAGCTGGGGGTAGTGACCAGGTACACAGCTGAATAACCACATTTCCATAAGAATGGATGTGACCTCCTGATTTACAGAGCACCAGAACTTTGCCGTGAAGATTCCAGAAATAAATATATATGCAACAAAAACTGTATAAACAGAGAAAAAATGAACCCCTCCTCCCTATAGACCTGCCTGGGCTTGGGGAGAGGCCATTGGATTGCCAGTGATGTGATAAGACAGTCTGCAAGCTGAGCTCTCCTTGCCCCACACCGAGAGACAGGCAAGGCCAAGTTGCTGAGTTCAACAGGAACATTTCACTAAGTCTGTGAAACCTATCATTGCTCACAGTGTCACACCATGGAAAATTGGAAAAGCAGAACAAATACAGAATTTGCTAGCAAAATGTCGACTGCCTCCGAAAAGCAATTGCATAGGTTAGGGTGTCTTGTTTCAAAGAAATAGAAAAACTAACAGAAAAACTTAGACCCCTTAGAAGATACCCAGGAGGTCTCAATATTTGCAGGAAGACTGAATGTCTTTTGATTATTTTAGCACTCTCCTATTCCTCTCTTTCTCTATCTCTGTCTCTTACTCACTCTCACTCTCTCTGTTCTTTTTAAAGTCACATCTTATGATTTTATGAACAAGTGATGTTTATGTTCTTCAGAAGCACTGTGTGTGGCACTTTCATTTTGAGAAGAATGAGGGGTTGACGGGAAACAAATCATTTATTGTCATGGAAGTATATGTGTTTGAATAAACTATTCTAGACTTATAATGCAAAGGCTAATAAATATTTTTTTTCACACTTGATCCAAAGTCTATTGCTATCTCCAATATACTATGTGGCAAAAAATGTATTTCCCTTATGGTCTAAAAGTTGCAAAAACCACAAATGTCTGTTAGAAGAGATGTGTGAAAAAGATAAAGTCCTTTGTGATCAAATCCTTCTGTTATGCTCCACAATAAACAGATTCTGTTTGTTAAAGCAATGATTCTTGGCAAATCCCATCCTCCTGTCTCTCTGGAAGATGTGGGTCAAATATGGACTCCACTAACTGGAAAATAGTTGGTACAAAATTTACATATACTTGGAAGTCTAGAGTGTTTTTCATTTGCATAAAATTCTAACTTGACTCCATAGGAGTCATGTGAATTTGGAAGAAATATTTAAAAAGTGTAGAAGGTAAGAGGTAGAACTATTATAGGATATAACACTTTCCTGAGTAGAGAAACAAGGAACGAATATCTTGCAGAGGGACATAGTTATCCTTCTGAGGAAGACATCTATCCGTTGGTTTAGATGATAAATAATTTCCCTCTAGTTATTTATTTACTCCTTAGTTTCTTGACAATTTTGATGAAGACAGTATTTTTCTTAAGGTTTTATAGTTATGAACTATGGATTTCAGAGGCTAAATAAGTACATCTTAATTTTTTTCACTATCATCCTTGTTTTTCTTAAAATTATATTTCTTATAAAAATAAACAATCTTTTATTCCCAAATATTGTGCATTTATAATAGCATAATTAATTAAAAAGAAAAAAACATGTCCTAGCTTTTGGTAGTGAATTACTGAGGACTGAGGACTTGAAGTTCCTAAAATATGTAGGGGAAAGAGCTCACACAGCCCCAGTGTCTGGCTTTCAGGCTGTCTAATTCCAGGCAGCAATAGTCACTGTGCTCACAGAGGGAATGGGTCTCCCTGGAGTTATGCTCTGTGGTGACCCTGAGCATCCTTAAATATGGGTCAGCAAATTATTGCAGGCACCATGACCAAGGCTTCAAGACTGCTTGAGTACCACAGGGTCACTAAGGATGGAGAACCACCCCACTACATGCTACCTCTTCCTGTTCACTGGTTTTGCTTTAGGGTCAGTGTTCTGAACTATCCAGAGGAGTTTTAAAAAAAGTCTTTACCTTTAGGTTGTGCCTCTGGATCTCCTGTGTCTCTTAGACGGACACTCTCAGAAAATCCTACTCAGCAGAAGAGACAGTTGAATGGCTCAGGGCTAACTTCCCTGAGGCACGTTTGGTTTTCCAGGGACAGTGCAGGCCCAGACCCCATCTCTCTTGGGGGATGGACGCGCAAACATTCAGCATGGGACTCTCTCTGCATGTAGAGAAAGAGGTCACCACTTAGAGAAGCTTCAAATTACTTAAAGTCATTAACTTCTGGTCTTGTCAGACTTAAGAGCCTTATTTGAATGTTGCATTCTCATTGTTACTAAGATATTGTGGCTTCAAGTAACACTGAGGACATGGAAGTCACTGACTGCAATCAAGTTAGCTAAGCTCCTCCAGAGCTAGTCACCTGGACATAGCACGAGGACAGGCCCTTTCAGTGTCTTACATCTCACGGCTAAGGGAAGAGAAATAATCTTTAGTCCTTTATCCCACAGCATTCAAGATATCAAAGGCCATGACCCACAAATTCTTTCATGGCACAGAAACAGGTTTATGTGCAACTTTCTTAGCACTGTATGTGAAAAACAACCAAACATCATATAGCCCGCTAATTGGGATTTTTAATAAAAGGAATAATGTAATGTGATAGAATAATGGGATAGCAGTTATTTAAATTTTTTTCTTATTTTTAATAATCTTTTATGATTAGTTTTAAGGTGGAAAAAAGTAACAATATGAATGAGAAAAGGAGTAATCACCATCACTTAGATATTAAGCAACTTTGAAAAGACAACTCTACTATAAATGAATGCAATCATATCTTACTTTTCATAATATAGGTACATGATTTTTAGATGTGACTTGGAAGTTGTGGGCCCAAGAGAATAGTTGTTTCTGAAGAGCCTCTTAGAGATATTGCAGTGATTATTTCACTAACTATATTTTTTGCAGGACATTGAGCGTTTTCATTGTCAATATAACCCAGAGAAGAAATGAGTAATGATCTATACTTGTTTATAAGGTTATAAGAAATTCAGTGAATTAAATTCTCTGTCACCAAGGATCACATTTTTCAATTTCAAAATCTGGTGTTGAAAATCTTACTATGATGTGTGAGTTTACTTCCATGTTTTAATGTGGAGAGTCTTGTAAACATCATTGATTTTCTTCTCTTCTCTTGTTTTGCCTTTTCTTTTTCCCTCCCTCCTTTTCTTTCTTTCCATTTTTCCTACTTTTTTTCTTTTTTTAAAATTATTTGGGCAATATAAGACTTTGTAGACCTCTATGCACAACTCTGAGTCTGATTTTACAAGAAGCTCAGAAAAATATGAAAAAGGTGGCTCAGTAGGGCCTTAACCCAAGACAGAGAAACTAGAGATGATTTTTATTCTTAAGTCTAAGTTCAGTAATCATCACACCTCACTTTGCCTACTTATCCCTCTTTATATTTTCTTTTCTTTTTCATCAAAATTCAAATCCAAAATAAAAATAAAGATAGTCAATTGTAGATTTTAATTGAATGTTACAAATGGTTGAGGTTTTATTACAAAATACACTTTTATAAAACATAGTTCCTCTTTTTTATATACATCATTTTAGGCATAGAATGAATCAAGATGTAAGCCAAAGTCACCAGTCCTGGCCTGTCTGACTTTGATAGTCAGGGAGGTGGCACCTGGGGACAGGGAAAGAGAAGGGGTTTCTGCCTCAGACCATCATGGCCCCACCTGAAATAACCTAGCATTTGTGGGGTGATTTGAGGAATGCTTTGAGGACCTCCTAACTTTCAAAGCCCCTCCTTTGACAAGATTTCATGATTAGAAACAATCCTTTATCCTAGAGTTTGTGCCTTTTTAATTAAAAATGTGCCCAGAAAGGAACACAGGTTAAGCCATAAGTAATTCACATTCAAATATTAAGACTGTACTAACATTCTTTAGTTAGTACTGTGGGTACTAACTTCTGGTCTTTAAAAGTTAGAAAGGAAATATGGAGACAAATGTTTTCAAAGTCTGAACAAGATTGGGTAAGAGGGTAGATTAATGGTAAAGAGAAAGATGTGTATTTTGTATATGCATTTATGAAAATTCATAGTATGGGCAGCCCTGAGCCTCATCAGAAAAGTGAGTAAAATTTGTGTCCAATACCTTTCTCCTTCTTTGAGTACATTTCTCCTACCAGGAAATTCCAGGCAAAGAGAACCCAAGGGCAATCACACAGCCCTTTGATGTCCAACCCTCTCTCCCCTTCTAGCCTGGTCTCCACCATCACAGGTCCACCATTCCCATACACTTACATATTCAGCTGGATCATGAGCTAAATGGATCTAATAACAAAATTCCAGCTAAGTATAAAACAAAACAAAATAAAAACTCCTTCTCAAGTGTATTTCCACTTGCCTTAACACATGAAATCATCTCTCCAGTGAAAGAATGGAGCTGTGCTATTTTCAGGCATATGGAACACCCTTGACATTCCTCAAAGCACACCCAGTACCTCAGGGAGCATTTCTTTTGACTGTCCTCAAAGTCCACTGGAGCCTATATACCCTAAACCATAAAATAGAACAACAGTTTAGCCAATGGACGCAGGCTGGAATGACAGCATACTCATCAGTGATTTACTCGGCTCAAACTTTGCAAGTTAAAAGTTTGATCTAGTTTTATTTAAACAGTCTTCCGGTTTTTAAAGTTTGTACATGTTCAATTTTAAAAGCCCTCTATGAATTCAGTATCCTATTGCATGTTTTTTGTTTTCCTTTTTTTTTTTTTTTTCCTTTTCATTAACAGTGGCCTTGAGCATATCAACCAACTCCTCAGTCAGCAAATTCTGTAGGGGGCTTTAGAAATCTATTTTCCCCACTGCAATTTCCTTTAAAGTTAAAAATCCTTCTGCTTATTACCATTCCAGGCCCTTCTCATATTCTCTCAGCCAGGTCCAAATGCAGTGTACACTTCCATGGAAGGTTCTGTTTTCTATGAATGTAAGAGCAATGGTTCGTAAGCTGGTACTCTACAGCAACCAGATCCAGATGCTGGGCCATTGCAAGAAGTCGATCTCTTAGAAATGATTCCTGCCATTCCCATGTGCCTCTATTGCTGTCCTGCTTCTCCCATCCTCTCTCTTGAACCCAACACTCCACCTAAAGAGATGATATAATAGGATGTCATACTTCTCATTCAATATGGAAAGGCCACTTCGATACTCATTGGCCTTTCTATGGTGGCCAATATATGTGTCTTTGGCTGGAGCCTTAGTCCCTGGTTGCAGTCAAGAAACTTGGGTCATTTAATGAAAAACATAGGAATTAGGTAGGAGGCAATATCTCTAGACTTATTCCTTAAAATAGGCTTGCAGGAATGCAAATATGATTCTCACCAGCACATTCTTTTTTCCTAAATTATTATACTATTTATTTAAATTGTTGGGCTACTTGCCTTACTCCCTTACTAGTCAGTAATCTCTTTGGGTAATATTCCAATACTCCAGGGCTTCGTACAGTACCTTTCAGCTAGAATAGGCCTGATAAACACTGACGGAACTCAACTTAATAAATTGAGAGAACCACTCATTTGGGTTTCTAATACAAAATGGCCTTGGCTATTCTGTTTTAAAATATTTAGCAGTTCAGTTAAAAACGCCCCTCTGAATTTTTTATGACATCATTTATCTTTCTATTTCTTTTCAGCTTTAAATTGTGCTGTCAGATTTATTTCCTGTGGTATTAGGTTTTGGTGTCTACCCAGTTCTAATCCCAGTTCTTCTAATGCAATTCAGTCTTTTTACTTCAAGACTCAGACTCAAATATTAAATCAACATTTGCCATTAAGACTCTACATTTATCTATGGGATGATGAGTGAATTCATCTTTTGGAAAGGAATATATATAAATACATCTTATCTAATAATTTCCAAAGAGAATCCACCCACATAATGTTTCTTGAAAATGGGGACTCCAGACCTCTGTGTGTTGCTTTCTCTGGGCCACCATAATGTCTACTGTCATTTCATTACCTCCACCTTGTGATTTTCTGCTGTTCACTGCCAAATAAGTTTTTCAGAGCATTGCTGCACAGTTTGCCATTTTTATTAAAAGCAGAATCTGATCAACGATGTTCCAGTTATAAAGGTAAAAAAAGAAAAAGATAATCAGACCTTGAATTAAATCACATCTGGATAGGCCTGTAGTTGAAAGCACTAATAATATACTGCATATGTATTTGTGTGGAGCGTGCCAGAAGTGAATTTTACATCATTAACAAAGTTCTCTATCGATCACTCATGATCTGGCAGCTGTAGCCAGCAAGGTGCAGAATCAAGTTTTCTCACTGCTGAATATGTATCATCATGGCCCATGCCAGTCCCTTCTATGCCTACGGGGTCTGCCAGCCTCACAGCTGCTTAGAGAGCAGGACAGGGGTTTGCATTAAGGTCCTTCAAGTCATTTCTCTCCCAGACAGGGATCTTGCATTTTAAACACCACTGTACAAAGAGCTTGGAACGTCTTCCCTGAGTCAGTTCTCCTGGCTCACTCTAGAGAACAGAGAGAAATATGTTAACTCTGAAAACAGCCACAGCCAATCCTTAGGAGGTAATGGGCTGTATGAGGCATGTGTGGTTGCCACCAATGCTCTCTGCTAATGTTGAGGGAAAATCTGGGATTCTCAGCTAGTGGCCAAGTAGGGTCAGAAGGAGTGGCGAGATTAATATGGCCCAGCTTGGTGAGCCCTTTGATTTTTTAAAGTACCCTTAAAATTCTGCATACCATTGTTAAAAATAAAATGTATTAAAGTAGTGCTTCATTTATTCCTGATTTTGATCCTTGCAACAAATAATCAGCAAGAGGCAGTGCTGAGAACTGATTCGGGGGGACCTTGAAGATGGCGGAAGAGTAAGACACGGAGATCGCCTTCCTCCCCACGGATACACCAGCAATACATCCACACGTGGAACAACTCCTACAGAACTCCTACTGAAGGCTGGCAGAAGACCTCAGACCTCCCAAAAGGCAAGAAACTCCCCACGTACCTGGGTAGGGCAAAAGAAAAAAAGAAAAAACAGAGACAAAAGAATAAGGACGGCACCTGCACCAGTGGGAGGGAGCTGTGAAGGAGGAAAAGTTTCCACACACTAGGAAGCCCCTCCGCGGGCGGAGACTGCGGGAGGCGGAGGGGGGAGTTTTGGGACCGCGGAGTAGTGCACAGCGACGGGTGCGGAGGGCAAAGCGGGGAGATTCCTGCACAGACGATCAGTGCCGACCAGCACTCACCAACCCGAGAGGCTTGTCTGCTCACCCGCCGGGGCGGGCGGGGCTGCAAGCTGAGGCTCGGGTTTTGGTTTTGGACGGAGCTCAGGGAGAGGACTGGGGTTGGCGGCTTGAACATAGCCTGAAGGGGTTAGTGCACCACGACTAGCCGGGAGGGAGTTCGGGGAAAAGCCTGCACCTGCCGAAGAGGCAAGAGACTTTTTCTTCCCTCTTTGTTTCCTGGTGCGCGAGGAGAGGGGTTTAAGAGCGCTGCTTAAAGGATCTCCAGAGACGGGCGCGAGCCGCGGCTAAAAGCGCGAACCCCAGAGACGGGCGCGAGTCGCGGCTAAAAGCACGAACCCCAGAGACGGGTGCGAGCCGCGGCTAAAACCGCGGACCCCAGAGACGGGCGGGAGACGCTAAGGCTGCTGCTGCCGCCACCAAGGGGCCTGTGTGCGAGCACAGGTCACTCTCCACACCCCTCTTCCGCGGAGCCTATGCAGCCCGCCACTGCCAGGTTCCCGGGATCCAGGGACAACTTCCCCGGGACAACGCACGGCGGGCCTCAGGCTGGTGCAACGTCATGCTGCCTCTGCCGCCGCAGGCCCGCCCCGCACGTAGTGCCCCTCCTACCCCCATCCCCCAACCCCCGGCCTGAGTGAGCCGGAGGCCCTGAATCAGCGGCTCCTTTAACCCCGTCCTGTCTGAGCGAAAAAACAGACGCCCTCCAGCGACCTACACGCAGAGGCAGGGCCAAATCCAAAGCTGAGCTCCTGGGAACTGTGAGAACAAAGAAGAGAAAGGGAAATCTCTCCCAGCAGCCACAGAAGCAGCGGATTAAAGCTCCACAATCAACTTGATATACCCTGCATCTGTGGAATACCTGAATAGAAAAGGAATGATCCCAAATTGAAGAGGGGGACTTTAGGAGCGAGATCTATGATTTTTTTTCCCTTTTCCTCTTTGTGTGAATGTGTACGTGTATGCTTCTGTGTGAGATCTTGTCTGTATACTCTTGCTTCCACCATTTGTCCTAGGGCTGTATCCGTCCATGATTTTTTTTAAAAAATTCTTTTTCTTAAAAATTAAGTTTAATTGTAATAACTTTATTATACTTTACCTTCGTTCTTTCTTTCTTTCCTTCCTTCATTCCCTCCTTTAGATAACGAATCACCCCAAATTGAGGAGGTGGTCTCTGAGAGCAAGATTTATGATTTTTCCCCCTTTACCTCTTTTTGTGAAGGTGTATGTGTATGCTTCTGTGTAAGATTTTCTCTGTATAGCTTTGCTTCCAACATTTGTCCTAAGGTTCTACCCGTCCCTTTTTTTTTTTTCTAAATATTTTTTAATTCAATAACTATATTATACTTTATTTTATTTTTACTGTATCATCTTTCTTTCTGTCTTTTATCCTTCTTTCCCTCCTTCCTTCCTTCCTTCCTCCCTCCCTCCCTCCCTCCCTCCTTTCTTTCCTTCTTTGCTTCTTTCTTCCTTCCTTCCTTTCCACCTTTCCTTCTTTCTTTACGCATACTTCTACTAATTCTCTCTACTTTTTCTCCCTTTTATTCTGAGCTGTGTGGATGAAAGGCTCTTGGTGCTCCAGCCAGGAGTCAGGGCTCTGCCTCTGAGGTAGGAGAGCCAACTTCAGGACACTGGTCAACAAGAGACCTCCCAGCTCCACATAATATTAAACGGTGGAAATCTCCCAGAGACCTCCATCTTAACACCAGCACCCAGCTTCACTCAACGACCAGCAAGCCACAGTGCTGGACAACCTATGCCAAACAACTAGCAAAACAGGAACACAACCCCACCCATTAGCAGAGAGGCTGCCTAAATTCAGAATAAGGCCACAGACACCCCAAAACACACCACCAGACGTGAACCTGCCCACTAGAGAGACAAGATCCAGCCTCATCCAGCACAACACAGGCACTAGTCCCCTCCACCAGGAAGCCTACACAACCACTGAAACAACCTTAGCCACTGGAGACAGACATCAAAAACAACGGGAACTACGAAAGTGCAGCCTGCAAAAAGGAGACCCCAAACACAGTAAGATAAGCAAAATGAGAAGACAGAAAAACACACAGCAGATGAAGGAGCAAGATAAAAACCCACCAGACCTAACAAATGAAGAGGAAATAGGCAATCTACCTGAAAAGAATTCAGAATAATGATAGTAAGGGATGATCCGAAATCTTGGAAGTAGAATGGACAAATGCAAGAAAACAGTTAACAAGGACCTACAAGAACTAAAGATGAAACAAGCAACGATGAACAACGCAATAAATGAAATTAAAACCACTCTAGATAGGATCAATAGCAGAATAACTGAGGCAGAAGAACGGATAAGTGACCTGGAAGATAAAGTAGTGGAAATAACTACTGCAGAGCAGAATAAAGAAAAAAGAATGAAAAGAACTGAGGACAGTCTCAGAGACCTCTGGGACAACATGAAACGCACCAACATTCGAATTATAGGGGTTCCAGAAGAAGAAGAAAGGAAGAAAGGGACTGAGAAAATATTTGAAGAGATTATAGTTGAAAACTTCCCTAATATGGGAAAGGAAATAGTTAATCAAGTCCAGGAAGCACAGAGAGTCCCATACAGGATAAATACAAGGAGAAACACGCCAAGACACATATTAATCAAACTGTCAAAAATTAAATACAAAGAAAGCATATTAAAAGCAGCAAGGGAAAAACAACAAATAACACACAAGGGAATCCCCATAAGGTTAACAGCTGATCTCTCAGCAGAAACCCTACAAGCCAGAAGGAAGTGGCAGGACATACTGAAAGTGATGAAGGAGAAAAGCCTGCAACCAAGACTGCTCTACCCAGCAAGGATCTCATTCACATTTGATGGAGAAATTAAAACCTTTACAGACAAGCAAAAGCTGAGAGAGTTCAGCACCACCAAACCAGCTTTACAACAAATGCTAAAGGAACTTCTCTAGACACGAAACACAAGAGAAGGAAACGACCTATAGTAGCGAACCCAAAACAATATATAAAATGGGAATAGGAACATACATATCGATAATTACCTTAAATGTAAATGGACTAAATGCTCCCACCAAAAGACACAGATTGGCTGAATGGATACAAAAACAAGACCCTTATATATGCTGTCTGCAAGAGACCCACTTCAGACCTAGAGACACATACAGACTGAAAGTAAGGGGATGGAAAAAGATATTCCATGCAAATGGAAACCAAAAAGAAAGCTGGAGTAGCAATTCTCATATCAGACAAAATAGACTTTAAAATAAGGACTATTAAAAGGGACAAAGAAGGACACTACATAATGATCAAGGGATCGATCCAAGAAGAAGATATAACAATTGT
The DNA here is from genome assembly GCF_008692025.1 of Phocoena sinus. Taxonomy (NCBI): domain Eukaryota; kingdom Metazoa; phylum Chordata; class Mammalia; order Artiodactyla; family Phocoenidae; genus Phocoena; species Phocoena sinus. The sequence goes on along the minus strand of NC_045776.1, from coordinate 35,124,349 downwards.
AAATATTTATGCACCCAACATAGGAGCACCTCAATACATAAGGCAAATACTAACAACCATAAAAGGGGAGATCAACAGTAACACATTCATAGTAGGGGACTTTAACACCCCACTTTCACCCATGGACAGATCATCCAAAATGAAAATAAATAAGGAAACACAAGCTTTAAATGATACATTAAACAAGATGGACTTAATTGATATTTATAGGACACTCCATCCAAAAACAACAGAATACACATTTTTCTCAAGTGCTCATGGAACATTCTCCAGGATAGATCATATCTTGGGTCACAAATCAAGCCTTGGTAAATTTAAGAAAACTGAAATTGTATCAAGTGTCTTTTCTGACCACAACGCCATGAGACTAGATATCAATTACAGGAAAAGATCTGTAAAAAATACAAACACATGGAGGCTAAACAATACACTACTTAATAATGAAGTGATCACTGAAGAAATCAAAGAGGAAATAAAAAAATACCTAGAAACAAATGACAATGGAGACACAACGACCCAAAACCTATGGGATGCAGCAAAAGCAGTTCTAAGGGGGAAGTTTATAGCAATACAAGCCCACCTTAAGAAGCAGGAAACATCTCGAATAAAAAACCTAACCTTGCACCTCAAGCAATTAGAGAAAGAAGAACAAAAAAACCCCAAAGCTAGCAGAAGGAAAGAAATCATAAAAATCAGATCAGAAATAAATGAAAAGAAATGAAGGAAACAATAGCAAAGATCAGTAAAACTAAAAGCTGGTTCTTTGAGAAGATAAACAAAATAGATAAACCACTAGCCAGACTCATCAAGGAAAAAAAGGGAGAAGACTCAAATCAATAGAATTAGAAATGAGAAAGGAGAAGTAACAACTGACACTGCAGAAATAAAAAAAAATCATGAGAGATTACTACAAGCAACTCTATGCCAATAAAATGGACAATCTGGAAGAAATGGACAAATTCTTAGAAATGCACAACCTGCCAAGACTGAATCAGGAAGAAATAGAAAATATGAACAGACCAATCACAAGCACTGAAATTGAAACTGATTAAAAACCTTCCAACAAACAAAAGCCCAGGGCCAGATGGCTTCACAGGTGAATTCTATCAAACGTTTAGAGAAGAGCTAACACCTATCCTTCTCAAACTCTTCCAAAATATAGCAGAGGGAGGAACACTCCCAAATTCCTTCTACGAGGCCACCATCACCTTGATACCAAAACCAGACAAGGATGTCACAAAGAAAGAGAACTACAGGCCAATATCACTGATGAACATAGATGCAAAAATCCTCAACAAAATACTAGCAAACAGAATCCAACAGCACATTAAAAGGATCATACACCATGATCAAGCGGGGTTTATTCCAGGAATGCAAGGATTCTTCAATATACGCAAATCTATCAATGTGATAAACCATATTAACAAATTGAAGGAGAAAAACCATATGATCATCTCAATAGATGCAGAGAAAGCTTTCGACAAAATTCAACACCCATTTATGATAAAAACCCTCCAGAAAGTAGGCATAGAGGGAACTTTCCTCAACATAATAAAGGCCATATATGACAAGCCGACAGCAAACATCATCCACAATGGTGAAAAACTGAAAGCATTTCCACTAGGATCAGGAACAAGACAAGGTTGCCCACTCTCACCACTCTTATTCAACATAGTTTTGGAAGTTTTAGCCACAGCAATCAGAGAAGAAAAGGAAATAAAAGGAATCCAGATCGGAAAAGAAGAAGTAAAGCTGTCACTGTTTGCAGATGACATGATACTATCCATAGAGAATCCTAAAGATGCTACCAGAAAACTACTAGAGCTAATCAATGAATTTGGTAAAGTAGCAGGATACAACATTAATGCACAGAAATCTCTGGCATTCCTATATACTAATGATGTAAAATCTGAAAGTGAAATCAAGAAAACACTCCCATTTACCATTGCAACAAAAAGAATAAAATATCTAGGAATAAACCTACCTAAGGAGATGAAAGACCTGTATGCAGAAAATTATAAGACACTGATGAAAGAAATTAAAGATGATACAAATAGATGGAGAGATATACCATGTTCTTGGATGGGAAGAATCAACATTGTGAAAATGACTCTACTACCCAAAGCAATCTACAGATTCAATGCAATCCCTATCAAACTACCACTGGCATTTTTCACAGAACTAGAACAAAAAATTTCGCAATTTGTATGGAAACACAAAAGACCCCGAATAGCCAAAGCAATCTTGAGAACAAAAAAAGGAGTTGGAGGAATCAGGCTCCCTGACTTCAGACTATATTACAAAGCAACAGTAATCAAGACAGTATGGTACTGGCACAAAAACAGAAAGATAGATCAGTGGAACAGGATAGAAAGCCCAGAGATAAACCCACGCACATATGGACACCTTATCTTTGATAAAGGAGGCAGGAATGTACAGTGGAGAAAGGACAGCCTCTTCAATAAATGGTGCTGGGAAAACTGGACAGGTACATGTAAAAGTATGAGATTAGATCACTCCCTAACACCATACACAAAAATAAGCTCAAAATGGATTAAAGACCTAAATGTAAGGCCAGAAACTATCAAACTCTTAGAAGAAACCATAGGAAGAACACTCTATGACATAAATCACAGCAAGATCCTTTCTGACCCACCTCCTAGAGTAATGGAAATAAAAACAAAAATAAACAAATGGGACCTAATGAAACTTCAAAGCTTTTGCACAGCAAAGGAAACCATAACCAAGACCAAATAGAACCCTCAGAATGGGAGAAAACATTTGCAAATGAAGCAACTGACAAAAGATTAATCTCCAAAATTTACAAGCAGCTCATGCAGCTCAATAACAAAGAAACAAACAACCTCATCCAAAAATGGGCAGAAGACCTGAATAGACATTTCTCCAAAGAAGATATACAGAATGCCAACAAACACATGAAAGAATGCTCAACATCATTAATCATTAGAGAAATGCAAATCAAAACTACAATGAGATATCATCTCACACCAGTCAGAATGGCCATCATCAAAAAATCTAGAAACAATAAATGCTGGAGAGGGTGTGGAGTAAAGGGGACACTCTTGCACTGCTGGTGGGAATGTGAAATGGTTCAGCCACTATGGAGAACTGTATGGAGGTTCCTTAAAAAACTACAAATAGAATTACCATATGACCCAGCAATCCCACTACTGGGCATATACCCTGAGAAAACCAAAATTCAAAAAGAGTCATGTACCAAAATGTTCATTGCAGCTCTATTTACAATAGCCCGGAGATGGAAACAACCTAAGCGCCCATCATCGGATGAATGGATAAAGAAGATGTGGCACATATACACAATGGAATATTACTCAGCCTTAAAAAGAAATGAAATTGAGCTATTTGTAATGAGACGGATAGACCTAGAGTCTGTCATGCAGAGTGAAGTAAGTCAGAAAGAAAAAGACAAATACCGTATGCTAACACATATATATGGAATTTAAGGGAAAAAAATGTCATGAAGAACCTAGGGGTAAGACAGGAATAAAGACGCAGACCTACTGGAGAACGGACTTGAGGATATGGGGAGGGGGAAGGGTGAGTTTTGACATGGCGAGAGAGAGTCTTGGACATATACACACTAACAAACGTAGTAAGGTAGATAGCTGGGGGGAAGCAGCCGCAAGGCACAGGGATATTAGCTCGGTGCTTTGTGACAGCCTGGAAGGGTGGGATGGGGAGAGTGGGAGGGAGGGAGACGCAAGAGGGAAGACATATGGGAACATATGTATATGTATAGCTGATTCACTTTGTTATAAAGCAGAAACTAACACACCATTGTAAAGCAATTATACCCCAATAAAGATGTTTAAAAAAAAATAAAAATAAAAATAAATAAATAAATAAAAGTCATTACAGTAAAAAAAAAAAAAAAAAAAAAAAGAGGCAGTGCTGTGTGTGGATTAAAAACCTAGGAACCAGAACCTCACTCCTTCCTTTGATTCCAGCTCAGTTGTTTATCAACTTTGTGATCTGGGCCAAGTTATTTAACTTCCCATGCTTCTTTTGTTTTATCTGTAAAATGGGAAAACAATAGTTTCTACCACATCGTGTTCCCATGAGAAATAAACACATAAAAACATGTAAAGCACTTAGGGACATGCCTGGCACAGAGTAAGCCTTAACAGTAGACATTATTAGAATTCAGGAGAGCTAGAGTTACTCTTGTCTTAGCTAAGTGATGATTGAAATTGGGCCCTCATTTTCCCGTGATCTCACTGGTAAGTGGCAAAGAGGGAATAGGCATTGATGCCTGCAGATGAAAAGTTACCCCATATCCCTCTGAAGTGTTAGGTGGTAAGTACTACCTGCAGCTGATGCAAAGCCTTTAACAGATTTTTGGGGTGTTGAGAGGAGTTGAGACTTATTAGCAAATGTGTATTTCCACCTTTTGTGGATTATCTAGTCTGAAACTTTTTCTTTATAATCAAAATTATTATCAAAGATGTATTGAGTACCTGCTACGTGCAAAGCTTTGATAAAGACTCTGAAATGAGAAACTGAAGTATTACCACATGGTTCCCATCCACCTATCAAGAGTTCTGTGTTTGAGCAGATGGCACTGACAACACATGCTAGAGAGTGTGAACGTCCACCAAGGATGGAGAGGGCCTTCGTGCAACCCATGTGTTTTCTTAGATGAAGTGGAATAAGAAATACTGCACTTAAACTCATAGAGGACTGGACACTGTGAGACCAGAACAGTGCTGAAGACTGCTGCCTTTGATCATCATGGAAATGAAAGTCGGTGGTCACAGAGCATCCATAGGACAACTTTTGGGACAGAAAGTTTCCCAGAAAAAAAAAAAAAATCAAAGTAATTTACTCCTTTCTGCATATAATATATATCTGTCATATTGCCAAAAAAGGCAAATACTGCTGGAGTGTTATGGGATATGAAAGCAATGAAAGACTCAATTTTCTATACCTGGCAACTTGTTGTCTAACTAGAGAGCTATATAACATGAATTTCAAGATTCCAAGTATAATATAGAAAAACACACCTTACAAACACCATCAATTAAAACAAACAAACAACAAAAAACAGTACTATGTTAACTAAGAAATAAGAGAGACACATGTATCCCAAATCAACAGAAATTCTCCCCCATCTCAGCCCTGCTTTTTCAGAGAGGAGGAAAACATGGGGATAAGGAACACTTTTTCAAGATGCAAGAGTCCCCTTAAGTAAAAATCAAAAAAAGCCAGACATACTTAAGAATTCCCTCTGCTTCTCCATCTTCTCTTTTCTGCCACATTTCTGTGGAGACAGGTCCCCTCCTTGTCCCTCAAAACCCCAGTTCTCCACCATTAGTTACCCCTCTAGGTGTTTTATCACTTTTCATCTTAGAGAAAGAGGAGTTGGGAAATAAAGGATTTCTTGTGCAGCAGTTACCTTTTTGCAGAATATTCTCCAGATTTCCAACCCTGTACCACCTGCCTGAGAGACTGAAGAAAGAAGAGGAGGGAGGGAAGGAAAAATAAAAGGGAGAAAAGTGGTTAAAAACTTAATTTAATATACCACACTAAAGATGCTGAAAAATGCATTTAGTTCAGAGCCTCCACCAGTGAGCACTGTGAAGTAGCATTTAACTCTAATAGGGGTTCTGCTTCATCAGCTACAATAATTATTTTCCTTAATTTGCCTTGGACATTCTGTATAATGATCTCCATGTTTGGGGTGAGGGTGTTTTTGTAAGCGAAAACAAAAAGCAAGTGTATGATTTACCTCACCTCCTACATTTGGCTTGCATGTCTTTTCCCAGGCCCCAAATGTGTCTTCACCCTCTCTCTGTCATCAGCATGAATTCCTTGACATCAAGACCATCCATCTCCACACTCCCATCCCCATCACCACCCACAATCTAATTGGTAATTTGCCACCTCTACCCTTTTCTTTAAAACTAAATCGGCTTACTGTAACTTACAAGAATATTCTGTCCCCTGCAAGAAACCCCAAAGAGGCTGATCTTGAAAATGTGCAAATGTATTATTTAAAAACTGATATTGAGATCGAACTGCGATGTGTGTTTATATCTTTCTGATCTCTATTTTTGTCCTTATTAACTATCCCCATACCCCGTTTCTCCAGATGTTAGCTACAGATTTTCAATCACACCCACTGGCAAAGCCAACCCTCAGGGAAGCTCTCAGCAGTGTCCTTCCAGAACCAGCCCAGCAGACGAAAGGCAGATGGAATATTCCAGGGGTTCTGATCTGAACATTTAAATGATCATTTAGTGTAACCCAAATCTGCGAGATATGAATTTTTAGGTTCCTACGCAGAGCAATACAATTGAGACAATGCAAAAGACTCTGGTGAGTATGTTGCACAGAAAATGCTCTGGAAGAGCTATAGTCAGCAGAGGATGAGTTTGGGGATACCCTGAGAGGGACTCAAGACAGCAGCAATGCTATTTGTAATAATCCCTTCCCCTGTCTGGCACTCTGTCTCTGCAAATCACACTCACAGCCACTATTTTGTTTTGTTTTGTTTTATTTTTCAATTCTCATTCAAGTATAGGAGTGATAGTAAGGCCACATGGTTTTGCATCTAATTTAAAATCTAAACAATTTAAGGCCATAGGAACAAATCTGTGGCAAGGCTGGAGCCAGCTCTCTTACCTTTAAGGAGGGTTCTCTTTGCACTGCTTTGTATTCCAAAATATGCTAATATATTACCTTGCCAATAAGCCTACTCTTGACAATAGGTTCTTATTTCAATATTTAGATGTTATTCAGAGACAAAATTTCAAAAACATTTTAATATAGCTGTCAGTGATCTTGATGCTAGACAACAAATGATTACATATACCATAATATATGATTTACACTTTTAAAATTTCTTTGAGGTGTACTTTCCACATCCTAAGATGAATAAGATACACCAAAAGATCTTTAGATGACTATTGGTTAACCAGCAAGTTCAGTCCTGGGTGGCTGATCTCTGCCACAGTAAGCAACCAATGATAAGTTAAAACAGCTTTTCCTAGAGTCAAGACTCCTGGCTGGGGGTAAGAACAGCTTTACACATACAAAATACCAGAAGGACATTTAAAACAGAGAAGATGTTGCCTATTAAATCCCATCTCCATTTTCACATTGAGAACACTGCAGCTTCCAAAATAAAGCTGGATCCTATGAACAATGAATAACATTGGGAATTTGAATTGGGTGTCAATTATAGAATATTTGAAGGAGTGCTTGTAAATAGCCTGTTCTCAAGGAGAATGTGTACCTTCTCCTTGCTGCATACATGTCTTCACATTTTGTTATTTCACTGGCACTATCTTTGGCTCCTGGGTTCTGAGAGATGCCTGAGAAATATGAAGGTATTAAAGAGTAAAAAGTATTTGTTTAAAGACAGGGACAAGCCCGTCTCCTTATCCCTTCTCCTATTTCAAACCTTTCTGTCCTTCCATCCAGCTATTACTTTAGATATTTTAAAGCTACCTTCACTATTATGAAGGTCTCTGAATTACAATTATACTTAGCTATGTATTTCAGAGATAGCATAAAAGTAACAGATATTGAGCAATCCTATGTGGCAATCATGGGGCATAATTTTTACATGTATGATCTCACTGATGATGCACAGTAATCACATGAGGTGGGTGCTGCTATTTGTGTTTTCTGATAGCAGTAATACCCACCTTCCCTCTTGACTTCCCCACGTAGATGTCCAAGAAAGAACACACAGTATCACCTTCTAAAATTATTTTTGCCCATCTTCTCTATTTCAATAAATGACATACCACCAAAAATCTAGGTATTACCCTTGATACCTCTTTTTATCTCCTGCCTCACACCCAATTTCTCGGCAGTCCTACTGACTCTATCTCCAAAGTGTACCCTAAATGCTTCCACTTCCTCCAGCTGCTTGCATATCCCAGTTCAGTTCACCATCATTGCTTGTCTAGACATGTGCAGTAGTCTTCTTACTGATATCCCTGCTCCATTTCTGTCTTACTATAATTGAAAAGAGTGATCTTTTAAAATATAAATCAATTTTAACATCCTTACCATAAACCTTATAATGACTTCCTATCACATTTAGAATGAAATGCAAACCCCATATCCTAGGCTGAATGATCTGGCCCATGCTAATCTTTAGACTTAATTATTCTTTACCTTGTGCTTTCTTTCTTATGAGCAGTGTTTCTTACACCCTCTAATTTGATTCCTGCTTTACCATCTTAGCACTTGTTGTTTCCACTACCTGGAATGTTCTTCTTCACAATTTCACATGGTAAGTTTTAACATTCAAATCTCAGCTTTAAATGTAACCTCTTAGAGGCTTTCCTTGACCACCAAATTTAAATTGTCACCTAGGCATTCATAGCTCTTATCACTGACATTTTTCTCTTTTCATATCTTAATTTGCTTGTTTATGTCCTGTCTTATCATGAGAGCAGGGACCATGTTTATCTTATTCATCATCAATACTGGATACATCATTTCCAGGGCTTCGAACAAAATAAAAATGTGGCCCTCTTGTTCAAAAATAATTAAGAATTTCAAGATGATGACAGCAGAGTATGAGGCCAAGTGAAGACTCTTTCTCAGCTCAGGGCCCTGTGTGAATGCTTAGGTCCCAGGCTCATAAGGTCTGCACACCAGTGCGCTCCCAGCACATAATATTTGCTTTAATTATATTTTTGAATAAATTTCTAAAAATGTATTTGTGGAATAAATTAATATATAAATTAATGAATGGGATTAAGGAAACTTGTTAAGCCCAGAGAATAAAATGCAGGGTTGGAACAGAAGCTCAGGTTGTCTGGTGCAACATTTCCCCTCAGCCCTTGTGCCACTCTGCATCCCAAGACAAATAAAATACAGTCTCTTGGGAAAAAAATCCAACCCCTGCTTTCAGTGAAATTTAATATTATACAGAAATGAGGAAGGGCACCAAGCAGCTACAACTCAAAATAAGTAATGTGCTATGTGTTCTAAGAGGGATATGACAAAAAGTTATAGAAATAGAAATGTGAGTGAGGTGAGGTGGCTAGAAGTTGTATTTGAGGTGGTCTTTGAAGGGTGATAGGAGTTTTCTCTGTGGGCAAGGAGGAAAGTTCATTCCAGAAGACCCAACAGAGGAAGCAGGCAGAATGTTTGGAAATGTGTTGGGAAGTCCAGAGTGACTGAGGAAAGACTATATGGAGTAAGAAGGAATAAAACTGACCCATCTGACAGATCCCAATTACGTTGCATAGTTAATGTTTAGGGCTTTCACCTTTGTCAGTAGGAAACAGGAGCCAGAGCTGTGCCATTCTGAAAGCAGAACTTGAGGGAGATGAATCTGGCTATAGGGGGCAGAGCAGGCAATGGGGGAGCAACCACAGGCCACTTGCCTGAGCCCAACTAGGGTGCTGGCAGCAGTCTTTTCCCTTTGTAAAAGACAAAGAGAATCACAGTTGCTTCATACATGCCTATAAGGCCCTTTGGTTTTGAAACTGTCTTTATTTTTCCTTGTGCTTTTCCAGGAAATTGCACAGGACTAGTCATTTAATAAACATTCTATAAATTCTTTATAAGTATTATGCAAAGTTGCAACATATAGTCGGGAGTGAAAAATACCTGAACTTAAACAAATGAGATCTTATTAATTTGGTAAAATAAAAACCAGTGTTGACCAAGAAATGAAAAAAAATGTGATTTTGGTAGATTTATAATTGAAAATAGAGACTTCTTCTCTCTAACCTATTTTTTAATCTCCGGGGGGGGGGGGAAGAGGTATAGATGAATGATAAAGAAATAGTCAAACAAATACTGACATTTACTGTGGTAACACTCTTTTCAGTGAACATTTTATTCAACTACCTGCCATGAACACACTATGATCTTTGGAATGGGTTTCAACAATATTGCTCATTAGACCAGTACATCAATTCACTTTCTCCCCCATGTCTCATCAGAGACAGCTCCAATTTATTCAAAAGTGACTTTCCTATCTCTATTCCTGCCCTGCAACTAGGTTCATCAGTTCCACTTTTTTTCTTTTTTTAAGATTCTATATATGTGTGTTAGCATATGGTATTTGTTTTTCTCTTTCTGACTTACTTCACTCTGTATGACAGACTCTAGGTCCATACACCTCACTACAAATACAATAAAGATCTATTAAAAAAGCAAAAAAGAAGATTAAAAAAACAGTGACTTGCTTTAGAGTAAGCCATCATCCTATCAGAATCTGTAGTATGTCTTCCCTTGGGGACCATATGACCATTTTGTTTAATTTAATTTAGGAAAACAAGACTGAATCAAATCTTGCATTACTTCCCTGGGGGAAAACATGCTTCACAAATGAAGAACTCCCAACCAAAGAAGATTTAAGTCCTACATCCTGTCAAGAAGTTCATTTACATATATCTTCTTTCTTTCTATAGACACATAAAACTGAGTTTATATTTATCCTCCACCTAAACACTCCTCATGAAATGTCAACAGCACAGAATGGGAAGTGAGAGGCATTTTCTGTTCTTACTCCTTATGAGACCACTTTGGAAACTGGGAAGGAAAGAAGAAGTCAGGCACAGTGAGGTCACGTACTGGTGATGCCCAATCAACTCTTGGGGTAAGGTCAAGGAATCAATAAAACTGTTTTGCGTACCTTCCATATGTAGGCCATATGCTAGGTGCTGGGCAAGGGAGGAGGGCAATACAGAGGAATATTCTGGCATACGAGATGACCACTGCCTACTTGGGAAGGTGGCACAGCCATTAGAAAAGGTCATTATTCAAATCAAGAGAAACAAAAATTTTGTATGCAAAGAAATAACATTTTAATTATTTGTATACTCCAACTACAAAGCTGATTCCACTGTGTCTCATTCTGGATATGAGGTGCAGAAGGAGTGTAAAATTGTATAACACCTATAGAAGACAAGTGAGCAATACCTATAATAAATACAAAAGCATTTACTCTTTGGCTCAGAAATTCCTTCTCAAGATACGTATCCTACAGATACACAAGCAAACATGAAAAAAAATGTGTAAACAAGAAAATTCCATGCACTGCTTTTTATATTTGAGAAATCAGAAATAACCTGTATGTCCATCATTTGGGGACTGCTTAAATATATTAGAACATATCAACTGATGGATTTTTTTTTTCTTTTTTTCTTGCGGTATGCAAGCCTCTCACTGTTGTGGCCTCTCCCGTTGTGGACCACAGGCTCCAGATGCGCAGGCTCAATGGCCATGGCTCACGGGCCTAGCAGCTCCACGGCATGTGAGATCTTCCCGGACCGGGGCACGAACCTGTGTCCCCTGCATCAGCAGGCGGACTTTCAACCACTGTGCAACCAGGGAAGCCCTGATGGATTTTTATAGCTATTAATTGATTAGTTAATAAAAAGAACACATAGAACAGAGTGTTGTGTGATATATAGTGTTTTCTCACAAAATGTAATATATATATGGGAACACTAAACTAATTATATAATGACATATATAGTATATACATAAAATTTCTCTCTCTCTCTCTCTCTCTCTCTCTCTCTCTCTCTCTCACACACACACACACACACACACACACAGAGACACACACAAGCATATCACATAAATGCTTAAAACAATACATTTAGCAACCATGTTTGCCTCTGTGTAACAAGGTCTAGGGGTCATGGAAGCAAGAGAAACAATTTTAACCATACCTGCTTTCACATATCTACAATTTTATACTTAATACATACATATTGCTAGTTTAAAATTAATACAATACAGTAAACGAATAATATAAAACTGAAGATGATGAAGCTGACTGGATGAGTATAACAGACTGTCCACTGCTGGAATTCAGTGAAGTGCATGCACCCCTCAAAGAGAGGTACTGAGAACTCAATCAGGGAAAGGGGCTGCTCTCAGGGTTGGAGCTGGAGCAGTGGTTTATTGTGCTGTGAAAGTCACTGACTTTACCCCCATTTCCAGAAAAAAGTGAGCTCACAGTTCCTCCTAAGTCCACTCTCTAGACTGGTGGTCACTGCTTAACATTAACCCTGGAAGACCTGTGGGAGGAAAGGAGAATGGACACCAAATTAGAACTTAGATTCATCCATGTGGAAAACCTTCTCTCATTCCATGTTGCCTTTCACATCTGTCCTGTAGAGGTTGGGGGTGAGTCAGGACCCAAACTAAGCAGTTCACCTGGCTCTGGAACACTTCTATCTCTTGAGTTAGACTCAGGAGAAGTTTTCATCAGAAAAAATGAAGACTTTAATGGTCTTAAATTGTTCTTACTCTTTTCTGCTTCCCGTTTTAAAATTCAGGCATGATCATTTCCTGGATGGCCATACCACTGGGAGGATGAATCTTTGTAGATTCAACTGGTACTTGTAGATGAAATGAGTATCCTTGTGCGAAAGACAACATTCACCAGATAATTGAGGAGATGATTTTATTCATGTTATTGAATATGGAGAATGTTCATTAATGAGGAACATCTCAATGAAAAGAAACAGCGCCTGTGTTCTAACAGAAGCAGGTAGATGAGGGGTGATCCATGAGTCTCATGGGAGTATATGGAAGAATGAAGATGGGTCATATCTTAAGATATGCAAAGGCAGAGTGGTCCTTTGTAGTTAGCTGAACACAAAAGGGTAGGGAGATGTATTAAGTATCAGTGTTTTCTGACACCATAGAGCTCAGGTAAAATTTGATATTATCATTTTCTTCCAGCTATAAGCAGAGCTTTTCCACACAGTTCTTCCAGTTCCTCCAGCTCCATCTTTGTCCTTTTCACCCTTATTTCTTTAGTTGCCAACCCGAATTCTCCTTTGATTTTTCTCAGTATGACCTGCTTACACAGATAACATATTTCTGGTCTAATTATTCTCTTTCTTCCTATCTATTTCATCTAACTGATTCTTTGTTCCGATTGGTTGATGTCTTCTCTTAATATCCTTAATGACTCTCCTTGTCACTAAGGAACAATTTCAATACTTAAGTAACTTAATAATCTTTCACCTAAATGTTCTTTAATAACATAAACCATTGAGCCTTGCTTGCCTTTTCTCATGGTGAAAGAGAATTTCCTCAATTCTTGACAAATACTGCTGGACCTCTTGACACAAAATCTATCCAGATTTGGGAAGAACTCTGACAAAAATGATCAGTTACAAAGGAAAATGGTGTACTTAACTCTCTTCCAATTTCACCAAAGACAGATCAGGTGATCAAGACTGAGCAATAACTTGACAGCAGAGAGGTTATTATTAAGTATTAGGACAGGTTCTCAAGGATGGTTATGAAAAGAGAAGAAATTTCCAGGCCACAGTAATCCATCACCTTAAGCAAACATAATATGTACTAATATTTCTTTAATAAAATATATACAGAGAGGAACATGTTTGTTATATAGAACCCCAACCATAACACCATAGTTTTTTACATCCCACATCCCAGTGACATGATATTACTTTCCAGTTGTATCAGCGTGTCTCTTGCTTTCATCCCTGGATACGTAGAAGTAGAGGTATTGAATTAGGAGCAGAACTCTAGCCATAGGTTTAAGATCTTAGTTCACTTTCTCTTCTTTTCTTTCCTGTAAAAAAAAATTTAGAGTACATTTGAACATTGTTACTGAACGGGTTATTTTATTGGATAAATGTTTGATATTGCTGCTGTTATTGGGTAGGGAAGCTTTTCATTCATTTTTTTAAATGAATTCAGTGCTAACATATGATATCTTTAAAATACTGTGCTGACTTCTGAATGTGCATCTGTGGCCATAGGTCCTTTATATATCCTAAACCTGCATGTTTCTGAACTTTTATATCCCTATGCAAATAAAATGCAGCTACAAGGATGCACGCATCTACATCCACAGCTAATTACACTCTTAAGGGCTCTTCATTTTCTTCCATTTACGCAAATTAAATCTCCTTGTTTTTCATCTGCTAAGTAAGCTTTAACATAGAAATACAGAGAAGAGAAAAACAATGAATGCCACCTCACCCTACCACACACAACCCCAACCTGCTGGGTTTAAAGGAAAATCGGCTATTTGCTTTAATTTTGTATGCCAAGCATTTTGCAGTGAAACACCCCTACAGTGTGCTCCAATGGGTTCCCATTTGGGGAAAGAGATTGTTACAGAGGGGCACTGGCTCTTCCCATGCCTGTCCCTGAGCCATTTTAAAAGGAGTAAAACATGCAGGAAAATGTTCAATGGATTTTATAGCAAAACATCATGGTGCTGTTATAAGCTTCCTTGTGGAAAACGGTAATGTGTATTCATATAAACACAATGGGGTTGAACATCACATCATATTCATTCGGATGCCTCCCAGTACCCAGGCAACTCACACACAAATGTCAATTTGCTTCCCCCCATAGCTCTCAGCAACTGAGGTTCCCAGACCCTACTGCTGCCCAGCAGCTCAAGGACCAATTGAATCTTTCTTTCATAAACACATCCTCACTCATATCATTGATGAGAAATTTGCTCAGTTTTCATACCTATCTTTCTAGTTAAGAATCAGCCTAAGATTATGGTAATGATGAATAGCCTTCTCCAATTTTTTTTTTTTTTTTCCCTTCGGTACGTGGGTCTCTCACTGTTGTGGCCTCTCCCATTGTGGAGCACAGACTCCGGACGCGCAGGCTCAGCGGCCATGGTTCACGGGCCCAGCTGCTCCGCAGCATGTGGGATCTTCCCGGACTGGGGCATGAACCCGTGTCCCCTGCATTGGCAGGCGGACCCTCAACCGCTGCACCACGAGGGAAGCCCCCTCCAATTTTTTTAACCCCATAAAAATAAAAGTCATTTTCTTATTTTTTTCACAAAATTTCAGAAAAACAAAGCAAATAGAAAATTAAAACAAAACCCAAACCTAAGAATAACAAAGAAACAAGCACTAATGGCACAAGTGCAATGGTCAAGGAGAGAAAACACAGATTCGGATACCCAGCTAGAACCTGCATTTGGCAATGTATGGGTTTTACGGATACTAATTAAAAAAAAAAAAAAAAAAAAAAAAAAAAACCTTTTAACTGCTAAACATCTTAGCATGTTCAGATAACTGAGCTGAATACTCAGCTGTGGGTATATGAAGGCAGCTGGCCATGATGGGCTGATTTTCAGACCATGATTCTAATTACTGAGAGGCTAGTCCTGGTCTTACCACTAGCAAGTTAATCTGAATAACAAACAGTAATTGAGTGTAGAGACTAATCTTGACACACTGACTTTTCCTAAACAAAATGTCATGGTTTGTGGTCTGCAAAATAAGCATAGCTATATATGACCTAATATCCTCCAAGAATTTTGGAGAAAATCATATGAAGTTAAATCAACTGCAGAATATATCCCTTCATACATATGTTAAGCCACACTCTACCTAGAATCTTGCAAATAGAAGAGATTCAAAATATCGATATTCCAACTCTGACAGCATCCAGGCTAATGTCTGCTTAATCAAGAAAGAAGACATACAGTAAAATGGGCTTGAGCCTGGAGTAAATACCCAAATTCTTATAACAGATTATTTTTGAATCACACCTCTTGGACCTCTGACTGTGTTAGTTGGTCAGTGTTTTATATGCGTTAATTTTGTATCATCATAGATACCTTAGCTCATGAAAGCAGGTATAAAAAAGAATGAAATAATACTATTTACAGTAACATGGATGGACCTAGGGATTATCACACTAAGAGAAGTCAGAAAGAGAAAGACAAATACCGTATGATATCACTTATATGTGAAACCTAAAATATGATACAAATGAACTCATTTATGAATCAGAAACAGACTCACAGACATTAAAAACAAACTTATCATTACCAAAGGGGAAACAGGGTAGGGAAGGGATAAATTAAGAGTTTGGGATTAGCAGATATAAACTACTGTACATAAACTAGATAAACAACAGGGTCCTACTGTATAGCTCTGGGAACTATATTCAATATCCTGTAATAAACCATAATGGAAAAAAATATAAAAAAGAACATATGGGACTTACCTGTTGGCACAGTGGTTAAGAATCCACTTGCCAGTGCAGGGAACATGGGTTCGATCCCTGGTCCGGAAAGATGCCACAGAGCAACTAAGCCCGTGTGTCACAACTACTGAAGCTGCCGTGCCTAGAGCCCATGCTCCACAAGAGAAGCCAGTGCAATGACAAGCCTGTGCACCACAATGAAGAGTAGCCCCCACTCACTGCAACTAGAGAAAACCTGCATGCAGTAACGAAGATCCAATGCAGCCAAAAATAAATAAAATTAAATCTTTAAAAAAAAAAAAAAAAGAACTCTGTCTAGATCTGTTAAAATAAAGTACATGTATGTATAACAGAATAACTTTGCTGTATAGCAGAAACTAACACAACATTGTAAATCAACTATATTGCAATAAGTAAACACTGATCACTCTGAAAAGAAATTATAATTTTATCTAGCACTGAATACGTAAAGCTGAAAAAGTTGCCGCTTTCACCTTTAAGAAGCTCAGATATCATTAAGGGAAGGAAAGATATACATAAATTGTTTGATTATGGCTGATCGTCATTTTAATAGTACTGCATAAAAATTGCAGTGATAACCTAAAGAAAAAAGATGAACACTTCTCAGGGCAAAGGATACAGAGAGGATTCAGGAAGGATCAATAACTAGGTGAGCAACTAAGACAGATGTTGGAGCATAAAAATTTGACATGTTGAAGAAGAAGAGGAGAATGAATGTGCAGAAAGACACAAGAAATATTATATATCAGCACGTTCATATAACTATAAACAATTTTTTTTTTTTGTGGTATGCGGGCCTCTCACTGTTGTGGCCTCTCCCGTTGCAGAGCACAGGCTCCAGACGCGCAGGCTCAGCGGCCATGGCTCACGGGTCCAGCCGCTCCACGACATGTGGGATCTTCCTGGACCAGGGCATGAACCCGTGTCCCCTGCATCAGCAGGTGGATTCTCAACCACTGTGCCACCAGGGAAGTCCTATAAACAATTTTTAAAGGCAAACACAGGAGGGGTAAAAAGGGGGAAGGAAGATGGGAAATAAAACTATATAGGTAGGGGATATTGAAGAGCATAGAAAGAAGGTTTAGACTGCATCTTCAATAAGAAGAAACCATTGAATGAATATATTCCAATCCTCCTTTCCAAGAAAAGTTTTTCCTAGGGTATATCTTTATCCAGGTCATTCCTAGGAAGACGTGGAATTCTAAGAGGCAAAGTCATGCTTCAACATCCATGAATCTCACTTTCTTTATAAACGTAAAATCAAGTTAATTTTCACACCAAAGGAAGTAATTCAGAAAAATAAACACAACCAGTACCCTTTGAAAATTTTATGAGAAGAAGGGAAAAACAAATTCCCTTGGCTGGGGTAATGAGGCTGGTGCTAAGAAGCAAGTTGTTTCTTCAACCAGTTGATGGTCTGTATTATTAGCATCCAAAGACTTCTTTCTAATTGCCCAACTGAGGCGGCAACTTTGCACATAACTCAGTTCTATTTCTACACTTGGAAATAGCCAGATTATTGGATATCAGGTTGATTGTCAAATGCAGTCCCGTTTGCCTAACCCCAATGATCCTCTTGAATTAAAACAGTAAAGAACTCTAAAACATCATATAAAATTCTTAAAACACTTCTCCCCCACAAATGAAGTGAAGGTTAGAAACCAGGGAGGTAACTGGGTGCAAAAGTCTGTTATAATTCTGAATATTTCAGCCTAAATCATGACATATTTCAGCCTAAATCAAGACATGAAGGATAGGCTAATTCAAGGTGGAGAGTCTAATAAAGGATCACTCCATAAGGTTAGGAACTCAAAAGGGCTGCACCTAATGCACAAAAGAAGACTTTAAGAAAACCTGTCTTGACTTTGGCACGGGATAGATGGAAAAATAAAGATATTATCCCTTAAGAATATATAATCACAAGACAGCCTTCATATAGGTTTGTGGTCTTATTTTATTCTTCTTGTGTGATCTGAAAAACCTCAAGTAGAGACCTTAATTTGAAATATTCCTGAGCTGGCAGTGCCCTTCCACCTCCACCCAACACATACCCCCCATTAATGACTATATGCAATTATAATTCATCTGTGTCAGAATGATACTTTTATTAAGGACTTGAGAATTCCTATAATGTGTCAATGAGAATGAGAAGCTCAAAGTAAATATATATATATATATATACACACACATATATATATATATTACATATATATATTGGGCACTTTGTGAGTTAAAAATAGAAGAACAACAAATAGTAGGATCAGAATCATAAAGATTAGATATTACAATTATCAGACACAAAATATAAAATAATTGTGTTTAATATAGTAAACAAAAAAAAAGATGTTTAAAGATAAGAGTAAGAAACAAGAGGTTATATATTATTAATTAAATTTGGAGTAATTGGAAATTGGATACATGAAATAAATAAAATATTTGAAAAATAAAAGCTCAATTGATGCATTAAGAGAGATTAGATACTATTAAAGGGAAAATTGGAAACATGAAAAATAGACAACCCTTTTTTTTGTTTTATTGTAATACAGCTTGGAGAGAGACAGATGATAGTAAATATAAGAGAGTCAAGAGTCATGGAAGATAGAGTAAAAAAAAATTCTAGCATGAATGCAATCAGAGTTTCAAGAAGATATAATAGAATGAGAAAGAAGCTAAATTGGAAGTAAGAATGGCTGAAAATATGAAAACATACATGAGATTTGTTGAAAGACAGAAATCTTTTGATCAAGGAATCCTAAGCAATATAAATGTTCAGGTGGTGTCTGGGGCTCAGACCAACATCCTCACATTCACACATTTTAAATGGCATTCTCACAAATTCAGAATTCCAAAATATCCAGGTTTTCTCCTAGCTAAAATACATCCTTTGCATTTAATTTGTTCTTGCAGTGGTAACAGAGTGATCCATTAAATTATTGATAAAGGGAGTTTAAATTTTCAGAATCCAGAAGGCCAGAAGTTAGATAACATGTCAGGTCCATGAGATTTCTAAAATATTTTAAAAGGGGAAAATGGAACTACTTGAACAGATTTCCTCCCATCCTTGATAAGAGCACATTTTCTGTTGCCAATGGCCTGCTGTTTCTTTCCTTCCTACTTTGCTTTGCTGGACAAACTGGAAGTGATAAGATGTTGTCCTAAGCAAGTTTACAACATTGATCAGGCAGGATTCATATAAAACTTGATCCCTAATCATTCATCAGTACATAAAATTGAAGCAAGAAAATTTGAGGTACATTTTCTCTGGGTCCCAAGAAAACAAGGACTTGATGATGAAGGCAGAGGTACATTTCATTTTCTTGCTGAGGCTGGATCACTCTTCAAAAGTAAAACCTGATATTGGTGATCTTTTTGTTACTCCAGAAAAATCTTAGTTTTCTTAAGTTGATTAGATATTTGTTACAGAGAAAAAGTTAAGTGCAAATTTTTTTTTTAATTTTGAAGATGAAGAGGAAGGTAGAAATAGAACAATTGATTGGAATTCTTGGTGTATTATTTTTATAAAGCGATTTTTAAAATTTATATATTTGAGGATGCCCAAGACAAATAAGGTAAAATCCACATCCTAATTATTCAACTTCATTCAGCACCTTTGATTATGAAACATGCCTGTTGTTTTTAGCAGAGTGCAAGTTAAACAAAAAGATGTGTTCATATGTATTTATCTTCCTTTACACTTTATCTTAAGTTTTCCACCAGCAGTCCCATCACACTCTTCTTGACTTTTCCAGCCCACATTGATTTATTGCTCTGAACTTCTACCATACATATTTTTATACTATTCACTTTTTTTAATAAATATATTTATTTATTTACTTATTTATTTTTGGCTGCGTTGGATCTTTGTTGCTGCGTGTGGACTTTCTCTAGTTGCAGTGAGTGGGGGCTACTCTTTGTTGTGGTGTGTGGGCTTCTCATTGTGGTGGCTTCTCTTGGTGCAGAGCACAGGCTCTAGGCACACGGGCTTCAGTAGTTGTGGCACACGGACTTAGTTGCTCCGTGGCAGGTGAGATCTTCCCAGACAAGGGATCGAACCTGTGTCCCCTGTACTGGCAGGCAGATTCTTAACTACTATGCCACCAGGGAAGTCCCTATGCTATTCACTTTGTTGTCTACATTATACCTTATTTTTATGCCCTGTTTATTTTGAGTACATTTCACATGTGACATGTTTCAATTCCTGAAGACCAGAAACCATGAATACTACTTGAGACATCCCAAGTGCCAAGGAAAAAGTTGTACTTCAGGAAGTACTCCACACACCCCTGTCTCAGATTATACTGCAATGGTTTATTGAATAAGTTTTATTTGTAGAATGAATGCATGTTATAAATAACAGATCCAATTTTAATAAATACATCATATTCCCTAAGCTGGAAATTACTACTATTTAATAGTCACACACCCAAATGTTTTTCTTAGGAGAATTGTGACTTTCCATGTAAAAAGTTATAAAAAACAAAAAAAAAAACAGTCTCTGCCTTCAAGAAATAGACAATTTAATTAAGCAATATTATCAGTAACATACCTGTAGAAGATAAGGACAGTCTACTTTAGCATTGATAGATAGTTCAAAAGGAGTCTTTAAAAATTAAAATGGGTTTTAAAAGTTTTATTATTTTTTTTAGTTTCACATTTGACAAATATGAACTAGTGTTACCCAATGTTGCCCATAATTAAAGTAAATGAGAGAGGAAAAGCAATTATTTGGTTCATCAAATGATTGATTGCACCAGTTTGAAGCCACCAAGTACAGGATTAAATATTCTCGGAAATTATCAGAATTGTATAATGAGGGAGTGGGGAAGTTAAGGATGGATGAACCAAATCCTCTTCCAAGTTTAATAAACATGTATTAAAACCCAAGTTTCATCAAATACTATTTACTTGATTTGGGATAAATTTCTTAAATGATATTTGAGTTTCAGTTTCCTCATGTCTAAAATGGGAACAATGACTA
This sequence comes from Phocoena sinus, assembly GCF_008692025.1. Classification (NCBI taxonomy): domain Eukaryota; kingdom Metazoa; phylum Chordata; class Mammalia; order Artiodactyla; family Phocoenidae; genus Phocoena; species Phocoena sinus. The sequence goes on along the minus strand of NC_045776.1, from coordinate 35,103,366 downwards.
CTTTGTAGAATTGTTTTGGAGAGCAAATACCCTAGTGAAAACCAAGGTGTCATCATGATCTGAAGCACAGTAGGCAATAAAGTCATTGCCACATAAATGAGCAATCTCTTTTGAAATAGATTACAAAATAAACATGACCCTTGCATTTTCTATGAAATGTGTCAATCACTGTGACTTCCATTACCACAGCCTATTCAAAGAAATCAGCTCTGTCCACAGGTCTATTTGAGGCAGGAGTCCCAGCCAGCCTTGTTTTGTACCACTCCCTGGATATGCTTCTTTTTAATCTTTAGTTTATTTGGGGCTATAATTGATTTACAATGTTGTGTTAGTTTTAGGTGTACAGCAAAGTGATTCAGTTATACATATACATATATCTATTCTTTTTCATATTATTTTCCCATTTAAGTTATTACAAATTATTGAGCAGAGTTCCCTGTGCTCTGCAGTAGGTCCTCGTTGGTTATCTATTTTAAATATAATAGTGTGTATATGTCAATTCCAAACTCCCAACTTATCTCTCCCCCCCCCCCCACCTTTCCCCTTTGGTAACCATGTGCTTGTTTTCTAAGTCTGTGAGTCTGTTTCTGTTTTGTAGATAAGTTCATTTGTATCATTTTTTTTTTTACGATCCCTCATATAAGCAATATCATATGATATTTTCTTTCTCTGTCTGACTTACTTCACTTAGTATGATAATCTCCAAGTCCATTCGTGTTGTTGCAAATGGCATTATTTCATTATTTTTAATGGCTGAGTAATATTCCATTGTATATATGTATCACATCTTCTTTATATATTCAACTGTCAGTGGACTTGTATAGACACAAAAGACCCAGAATAGCCAAAGCAATCTTGAGAACGAAAAATGGAGTTGGAGGAATCAGGCTTCTTGACTTCAGACTATACTACAATTCTACAGTCATCAAAACAGTATGGTACTGGCACAAAAACAGCAATATAGATCAATGGAACAGGATAGAAAGGCCAGAAATAAACCCATGAACCTATGGTCAATTAATCTACAGCAAAGGAGGCAAGTCTATACAATGGAGAAAAGACAGTCTCTTCAATAAATGGTGCTGGGAAAACTGGACAGCTACATATAAAAGAATAAAATTAGAACATTCTCTAACACTATACACAAAAATAAACTCAAAATGGATTAAAGACCTAAATGTAAGATTGGATGCTGTAAAACTTTTAGAGGAAAACATAGGCAGAACCCTCTTTAACATAAATCACAGCAATATCTTTTTTGATTCATCTCCTAGAACAATGAAAAAAATAAACAAATGGAACTTAATTAAACCCGAAAGCTTCTGCACAGCAAAGGAAACCATAAACAAAATGAAAGACAATCCACAGAATGCAAGAACATATTTGCAAGTGATGTGACTGACAAGGGATTAACCTCTGAAATTTACAAACAGCTCATGCAGCTCAATATCAACAAAACAAAACAAAACAAAAACAAAGAAAACAAACAAACCCAATCAAAAAATGGGCAGAAGTCCTAAGTAGACATTTCTCCAAAGAAAACATACAGATGGCCAAGAGGCACATGAAAAGATGCTCAACATTGCTAATTATTAGAGAAATGCAAATCAACACTACAGTGAGATATCACCTCACAACAGTCAGAATGGCCATCATCAAAAAGTCTACAAACAATAAATGCTGGAGGGGGTGTGCAGAAAAGGGTATCCTCTTACATTGTTGGTGGGAATGTAAATTGGTAGAGCCACTATGGGGAACAGTATATAGGTTCCTTAAAAAACTAAAAATAGAGCTACCATATTATCCAGAAATCTCACCTCTGGACATATATCAAGAGAAAACCATGGTTTGAAAGGATACATGCACCCCAAAGTTCATTGAAGCCATCTTTACAATAGCCAAGACATGGATATACCTTTCTGGATGAGCATTCCTCTAGACACAAAAGCAGTCATTCTTTAGACTAACAAAATTGCTGAGTAGTTCGATATGAACCATCTGTCCAATGGGAAAAAAGTTGGTGCAACTGGATTCTTGCTTTCAGGAAACTGAATAGAGAAATAGAGGGGGATAAAATCAGTCAGTTATGAGAAGCTTACCAGGAATGCAGTTCATTAGTTAGAGTAAGGAGTGAGGAGTTGTGAACAAGTCTATATGAAGAGAAAGCTGAAGATGGAGTAGAAAACATATGTAAAGAGACACAGAAAAATAGAGAGGAAAGCTAAGAGGACCAGGTAAATATGCAAGGAATAGAGAGAGAAGTAGGAAGACCAGACATAAAAAAGAAGCAAAGATTGAGGGAGGAGCCAAATTGAAAACTGGGAAGAAAACCTACTGCAGATTTTGGCCATTGCAATTCATAAAAGTGCTATGACTGGAGTTCCTCCACATGAGAATTTCAGTTACAATTGCTCTTTTCTCTTGCAGTTCCAGGAATGGAGATTATATTAAACTCCTGTCTCCCACCTTTCCCACCCTGAACTAGCGTAAATGAGTTTCTTGTAACAAAGTGATACTTTCTGCCTAACTAAAACGCCTTTGAAACATTTTAGGACCTAGAAGATCTATGTAGCAAATAAATGAATTAAACTGACACAGGAATGTCATCATTGCATTAATTCCCTTCCACTCCCATGTGTCACAGCATCACCACCTCCCTGCATTTGCTCATGTCATCCCTACATATGTTAAATGTTTTTTCACTTCTCTCCAGCTATTTAAATCCTACCTATTTATAAAATGCTCAGTTGAAGCTTTCTCATCTTCCTGAACACTCTGCTTATATAAATATCACTTAAATAAATTCCTTAAACAGTTTTTATACTTAATATTACCATATATTATCTCTTACACCTAATATTGCATTTCTAGTTAATGCATTGTTTTTGTTTATTTGTTTCTTTATCCAATCTATGTGTATATATCTAATCCATCACCAAAAAATATGTTTTCTGAGTGTGGGAACTGAGGCAGTTGAATTTTTTTGAAATCCCTTTATCTTTATCACATGATGTCACTGAAGGGCAGTACAGAAAAGAAAAAAAAGCATGAGTGAATAAATAAAAATCAAATGAAAGAAAGAGTGAATAAATTTAGTATGGTCAAAATACCAATATAAGATTGCTTTAGGAACTGTACAGGAAAGTTTCTTTTTTTTTTTAATGAGAAAAGGAGTAGGTAGCATTTGTGCAATCATTCTTTTGAGACTGGGTTCCTTGATTAATCCTATAGAGGCTGTTATAATTATGATTATTACCATCAAAACAATATTTGATGCAAAAAATCTATTTTAGGCACTATATTGTAATAATTTCAACCTATTATACCAATGCAAGATTCTTTAAAAACTTCCAATGTTGGGACTTCCTGGTGGTCCAGTGGTTAAAAATCTGCCTGCCAATGCAGGGGACAAGGGTTCGATCCCTGGTCTGGGAAGATCCCACTTGCCGCGGAGCAATTAAGCCCGTGAGCCACAACTACTGAGCTGGCGCACCACAACCACCGAGCCCATGGGCTTAGAGCCTGTGCTCCATAATGAGAGAAGCCACCACAATGAGGAGCCTGTGCACAACAACGAAGAGTACCCCCACTCACTGCAACTAGAGAAAGTCCATGCACAGCAACGAAGACCCAACTCAGCCAAATATATATATATATATATAAATAATAATAATAAATAGTATTAATAATAAAAACTTCCAATGTATCTGATTGTGTTAAAGAGGATATCACAAAGGACTGACTTGCTTTAGCAGGTCAGTTGATGAAATGAGGCAGAGGAGGTCTTATCACAAACTGAGGTATTCAGTTGGAATAGTTTGTTTTCAGTTATTTCTAATTTTAGGGGGAAAATAATTTTTCATCTCTTTTCCACACTTGAACAGTAGGTGGGCAGACACTGAAATTTTTCAGGAGACTGAGTGTGTGGGTAAGTCACTTGGAAGAAATTCAAACATCATGTGTATCACTGATGTTGACAACTCTAACTGCAAGACATGGGGGGAAGAAATCCTAGCTGACATTTTCAGGGTATTTTGTAAAATATAAATGCTCTGACACTGATCTAAAACCCTAGTTCCTGAGGGCTTTGGTGTGTAACCATGATGTGTGAGACTAGGCATGTACAAAGGCTTGAATGGAAAATTTTGCTTGAATAAAATTGGAAGCAGCTTATGTGTTCTGCCACTTCTCAAATCAACTGTAGCTTCTTGAGTTGGAAAACACAAAATTTGCTGTTCATTGTTTTTTTTTTCTTTTCCTTTTTTTTTTTTGTTTGGATAGCTTTCTTTGATTTTCCAGGGTCTAGACAAAGTAAAATGTGTTTCAGAAGCATAATGAGTAGTTTGCTTTTTTAAAATTTTTTTTTCCAATTCTTTTTTTTTATTGAATTATATTTGATATACAATGTTGTATTAATTTCTGCTGTACAGCAAAGTTATTCAGTTATATATTCTTTTTTTAAATATTATTTTCCATTATGGTTTATCATAGGAGGATATTGAATATAATTCCCTGTGCTATACAGTAGGACCTTGTTGTTTATCCATTCTGTATATAATAGTTTACATATGCTAACCCCAACCTCCCACTCCATCCCTCCCCCAGTCCTCTCCACCTTGGTAAATACTGATTTTAAATTAACAGAATAGATAATATACCACTTTTTCAAATGTATATTTTTCTTTATAATCATTATTTGAAAGGGGAAAGTAGTATCAATGATAACACACACAGACACATGCAGTTTTGAATGAGAAGGAATTAAAATAAAAGCTAAAGAACAAACTAGCAATGATTTAGACTGAGAACTTTAACATCTCCCAAATGGGGTCAGGAGCTTAGACTCTGGAAACCCAGGCAGAGTCTGAGCAATTGGAGTTTCTTTCTTTCTTTTTTAAACATCATTATTGGAGTATAATTGATTTACAATGTTGTCTTGGTTTCTGCCGTGCATCAAAGTGAGTCAACTATATGTATACATATATCCCCATAACACCTCCCTCTTAAGCCTCCCTCCCACCCTCCCTATCCAACCCTCTAGGTTGTAACAAAGCACTGAGCTGATCTCCCTGTTCAATGTGGCTGCTTCACACTAGCTATCTATTTTACATTTGGTAGTGTATATATGTCAGTGCTACTCTTTCAATTTGTCCCAGTTTCCTGTGTCCTCAAGTCCATTCTCTACTTCTGCATCTTTATTCCTGCACTGCCACTAGATTCATCAGTACCATTTTTTAAGATTCCATATATATGCATCAACATACAGAATTTAATTTTCTCTTTCTGACTTACTTCACTCTGTATGACAGACTCCAGGTCCATCCAACTGACTAAAAATAACTCAATTTTGTTCCTTTTTATGGCTGAGTAATATCCCATTGTATATATGTGCCACATCTTCTTTATCCATTCATCTGTCGATGGACATTTATATTGCTTCAAAACTACTGAGTAGCTTTGAGAAGCATTCATTTGAGTTTAGTATTGCTGTCCTAAGTTTCTTGTAGCATGTGTCCATGATGCTTGTGTGTGAGTGTGTGTAGGTATGTGTGAATCCAACTCATTTGCAGATCACTGCATTCATTTTTTAAATAGACATATCATCCTAGTCTAACAGTAATTGTTAAAATCATTCAGTACATACATAAGAGTTAAACTTCTAGAAAAAGAGAACTGAAGGTGTGAAGTTAACTGAATGTGTTGTAAGGGCTTTGGGGTGTATAGAAAAGAGTACCTGACTGCATCTTTGAAGGAATGGTTGTCTTTTTTTCTAACTTGTTCATCCATATTTATTTTAACATCTTAGTTTCCTTACAAATGTTTTTAAATCTTTAGAGAAGACATTTTATATATTTTTTTCTAGTACTAATAAAAAAGAGATTAAAAAAATATGAAGATGTGGACATATCCAAATTGTCTTTCCAAGCAAAAGGACATACATTTCTCACTCTGCAAGGTTTTGATGGCCATGATTAAGTGTCTCAATAATTCTGACTAAAGATGGAGCCTGACGGCCTCTGCAGTTTAAAAACAAAGATACCAAATAGGGTAAAATTGCAGAATTTCTCAAAGCTGGTTCAAGTCATGGTCATTGTAAATTTTTCTAAATTTTTCTTTCTTTCTTCCCCCCACCCCCAAATTATGACAATTTGTCTTACCATATTTCACTTCAGAGCTCACCTTTCATATTTGTGGTCCTATTTTTATTTACACCTCAGATTAACTTTGTAGGTGTTTTTGTAAAAAAGAAGAGCCCCAGCAAATTTGAATTCTCTTTCAAAATTATTATCATAAGTCTGTGGACAGTGATGCTTAACTCTTCTCTGCTGTAAAGGTGTAAGTTATCTGGAAATAAAGAGTTCTGTGTGAAAAACTGAGGAGGTAATGGTGCACGAGAAAACAAGAAATATAGGAAATGAAACTATGTGCATTTTAGCCCTGGTTGCAGAGTTAAAGTCACTGTTTGGGGAAAAAAAAATGTATTAGATATTCAATGGCTGACTCCTTAGATGATCTTATTTGTTATGGATGGGACAATAAACTGGAATGTGACATGATGATGTAGAGAAAAAGTAATTATGGGGAAAGAAAGGTACACTTGTGCTTTTTCTCTCCTGATAAAACTACATCTCTATTTATGGAACTGACTTTCCTAACAGTCACTTTCCCAGATGCTCTCCTCCATCTTTTCCTTTCCTTGCAGCTAGTTTCCTCAGAACCTGAACCCCTCATTCCAGCCAGGCTTTGCATGTAAACAACTCAACGAAGTGAATTTACTGTTCTGCCACAGGAGTAAACACAACTTCAGCTTCTGTTGTGGCCCTGATAGGCCAGATTTACTCCTGGGAACTCTGGGGTCAGTGCCCAGACACTCTCAGGTTGCAGTTGTTCTAGAAAAAGAAGGCTGAAAGAGGCCTGATGCTCTACTCAATCTCAATTCAGTTTCAGGGCCAATTAGCATTCAGACTGTGAATCCTCCAGTCTCCCAAAGAGACACAGATATGCATAATTTATTTCATGAACTGGAAATTGTGAGGTTAAGAGAGGGGTTTGGATCCAATTCTTCCCTTTCTTAAGAGTATAACCTCAGGCAAGTGTGGATATTTCTTTTATTCATTCAACAATCTATATGAATGTCAGGTACTGCTCTTGTTCCTGGGCATGTTAGAGGTGAGCAATGCTGACAACACCCATGCTTTCATGGAGTTTCTATTTAGTGGAGGAGCATAGCTCATACAAATATATACTGATAGACAAGAAAATATCAGGAAATGTAAGTGCTTTAAAGAAAAGCAAAGGTGAGGAATGCACTAGGTTAGTGCATCTCAGACTTTAATAACGTGCACACAGAAAAGCCTCTTATATAGTCTCATCCACCAAGGGCAGACAGCAGAAGCAAGAAGAACTACAATCCTGCAGCCTGTGGAACAAAAACCACATTCACAGAAAGATAGACAAGATGAAAATGCAGAGCACTATGTACCAGATGAAGGGACAAGATAAAATCTCAGAAAAACAACTAAATGAAGTAGAGATTAGGCAACTTTCCAGAAAAATAATTCAGAATAATGATAGTGAAGATGATCCAGGACCTCAGAAAAAGAATGGAGGCAAAGATCGAGAAGATGCAAGAAATGTTTAACAAAGATCTAGAAAAATTAAACAAACAAACAAACAAACAGAGATGAACAACAAAATAACTGAAATGAAAACTCCACTAGAAGGAATCAATAGCAGAATAACTGAGGCAGAGGAATGGATAAGTGACCTGGAAGACAGATGGTGGCATTCACTTCTGTGGAACAAAATAAAGAAAAAGAAATGAAGACAGCATAAGAGACATCTGTGACAACATTAAACACAACAACATTCATATTATAGGGGTCCCAGAAGAAGAGAGAGAGAGAAAAGATCCGAGAAAATATTTAAAGAGATTATAGTTGATAACTTCCCTAACATGGGAAAGGAACTAGCGACGTAAGTCCGGAAAGCACAGAGAGTCCCAGGCAGGGTAAAACCAAGGAGAAAAACGCTGAGACACATAGTAATTAAACTGACAAAATTAAAGACAAAGAAAAATTATTAAAGGCAAGAAGGGAAAAATGACAAATAACATACAAGGGAATTCCTATAAGGTTAACAGTTGATTTCTCAGCAGAAACACCACAAGCCAGAAAGGAGTGGCATGATATATTTAAAGTGATGAAAGGGAAGAACTTACAAGCAAGAATCTCTTTCAGAATCAATGGAGAAATCAAAAGCTAAATGGATAAGCAAAAGCTAAGAGAATTCAGCACCACCAAACTAGCTCTATAACAAATGCTAAAGGAAATTCTCTAATTGGGAAACACAAGAGAAGAAAAGGACTTACAGAAACAAACCCATAACAGTTAAGAAAACTGTAATAGGAACATACATATTGATAATTACCTTAAACGTGAATGGATTAAATGTTCTAACCAAAAGACACAGACTTGCTGAATGGATACCAAAGCAAGACACATATATATGCTGTCTACAAGAGACACACTTCAGACCTAGAGACACATAGAAACTGAAAGTGAGGGGATGGAAAAAGATATTCCATGCAAATGGAAATCAAAAGAAAGCTGGAGTAGCAATACTCATCAGATAAAATAGATTTTAAAATAAAGAACATTACAAGAGACAAGGAAGGACACTACATAATGATCAAGGGATCAATCTTAGCAGAAGATATAAAAATTATAAATATATATGCACTCAACATAGGAGCACACCAATACATAAGGCAACTGCTAACAGCTATAAAAGAGGAAATTGACAGTAATACAATAATAATGGGGGACTTTAACACCTCAGTTAAACCAATGGACAGATCACCTAAACAGAAAATTAATAAGGAAACATAAGCTTTAAATGACACAACAGACCAGATAGATTTAATTGATATTTATAGGACATTCCATCCAAAAACAACAAAATACACTTCCTTCTCAAGTGCACATGGAACATTCTCCAGGATAGATCACACCTCTGGCCACAAATCAAGGCTTAGTAAATTTAAGAAAATTGAAATCATATCAAACACCTTTTCTGCCCACAAAGCTTTGAGATTAGAAATCAATTGCAGAGGAAAAAAAGGTAAAAAACACAAACACATGGAAGCTAAACAATACATTACTAAATAACCAAGAGATCACTGAAGAAATCAAAGAGGAAATCAAAAAGATCCTAGAGAAAATTACAGTGAAAACACGATGATCCAAAACCTATGGGATGCAGCAAAATCAGATCTAAGAGGGAAGTTTATAGGAATACAAGCCTACCTCAAGAAACAAAACAAAAATATCTCAAAATAAGCAATCTAACTTTACACCTAAAGGAACTAGAGAAAGAAGGACAAACAAAACCCAAAGTTAGTAGAAGGAAAGAAATCATAAAGATCAGAGAAGAAATAATTGAAATAGAAACAAAGAAAACAATAGCAAAGATCAAGAAAACTAAAAGCTGGTTCTTTGAGCAGATAAACAAAATTCATAAACCATTAGCCAGACTCATCAAGAAAAATGGGGAGAGGACTCAAATCAATAAAATTAGAAATGAAAAAGGAGAAGTTACAATAGACACCACAGAAATACAAAGCATGCTAAGAGACTACTACAAGTAACTCTATGCCAATAAAATGGACAACCTGGAATAAATGGACAAATTCTTAGAAAGGTATAACTTTCCAAGACTGAACCAGAAAGAAATAAAAAATGTGAACAGACCTATCACAGGTAATGAAATTGAAACTAATTAAAAATCTTCCAGCAAATAAAAGTCCAGGACCAGATGGCTTTACAGGTGAATTCTATCAAACATTTAGAGAAGAGCTAACACCCATCTTTCTCAAACCCTTCAAAAAAATTGCAGAGGAACGAACACACCCAAACTCCTTCTATGAAGCCACCATCACCCTGATACCAAAACCAGACAAAGATACTAGAAAAAAAGAAAATTACAGACCAATATCACTGATGAACATAGATGCAAAAATCCTCAACAAAATACTAGCAAACAGAATCCAACAACACAGTAAAAGGATCATACACCATGATCAAGTGGGATTTATCCCAGGGATGGAAGGATTCTCAATATTCACAAATCAATGTGATACATCATATTAACAAATTGAAGAAAAAAAAACAAAACGTATGATCATCTCAATAGATGCAGAAAAAGATTCTGACAAATTTCAACACTGATTTATGATAGAAACTCTCCAGAAAGGGGGTATAGATGGAACCTACCACAACATAATAAAGGCCATATATGACAGACACACAGCAAACATCATTCTTAATGGTGAAAAACTGAAAACATTTCCTCTAAAATCAGGACCAAAACAAGGATGTCCACTCTCACCACTATTATTCAACATAGTTTTGGCAGTCCTAGCCACAGTGATCGAGAAGAAAAAGAAATAAAAGGCATACAGATTGGAAAAGAAGAAGTAAAACTGTCACTCTTTGCAGATGACATGATAATAAACATAGAGAATCCTAAAGATGCCACCAGAAAACTACTAGAGCTAATCAATGAAGTTGGTAAAGCTGCAGGATACAAAAGTAATGCACAGAAAACCCTTTCATTCCTAATGATGAAAAATCTGAAAGAGAAATTAAGGAAACACTCCCATTTACCACTGTAACAAAATGAATAATATACCTAGGAGTTAACCTACATAGGGAGACAAAAGACCTGCATGGAGAAAACAATAAGAGACTGATGAAATAAATTAAAGAGGATACAAAGAGATGGAGAAATATACCATGTTCTTGGAATGGAAGAATCAATATTGTGAAAATGACTATACTACCCAAATCAATCTACAGATTCAATACAATCCTTATCAAATTAGGAATGACAGTTTTTACGGAACTAGAAGAAAAAATTCTTAAAATTTGTATGGAGACACAAAAGACCCCAAATAGCCAAAGCAGTCTTGAGAAAGAAAAATGGAGCTGGAGGAATCAGGCTCGCTGACTTCAGACTATACTACAAAGCTACAGTAATCAAGACAATATGGTACTGGCACAGAACCCACAATATAGATCAATGGAACAGGATAGAAAACCCAGAGATAAACCCACACACCCACGGTCAGCTAATCTATGACAAAGGGGGCAAGAATATACAATGGAGAAAAGACAGTCTCTTTAATAAGTGGTGCTGGGAAAATTGGACAGCTACATGTAAAAGAATGAAATTAGAACACTCCCTAACACCATAAACAAAAATAAACTCAAAATGGATTAGAGGCCTAAATTTAAGACTGGACACTGTAAAACTCTTAGAGGAAAATATAGGAAGAACATTCTTTGACATAAACCACAGCAAGATGTTTTTTGATCCACCTGCTAGAGTAATGTAAATAAAAATAAACATATGGGACCTAATGAAACTTCAAAGCTTTTTCAAAGGAAGTTACAAACAAGATGAAAACACAACCCTCAGAATGGGAGAAAATATTTGCTTATGAATCAACAGACAAAGGATTAATCTGCAAAATATATAAACAGCTCATGCAGCTCAATATTAAAAAGTAACAAACAGCCCAATCCAAAAACGGGCAGAAGACCTAAATAAACATTTCTCCAGAGAAGACATACAGATGGCCAAGAAGCACATGAAAGCTGCTCAATATCTCTAATTATTAGAGAAATGCAAATCAAAACTACAATGAGATAACACCTCACACCAGTTAGAATGGGCATTATTAGAAAATCTACAAACAACAAATTCTGGAGAGGGTGTGGAGAAAAGGGAACCCTCTTGCACTGTTGGTAGGAATGTAAATTGATACAGCCACGATGGAGAACAGTGTGGAGATTCCTTAAAAAACTAAAAATAAAATTACCATATGACCCAGCAATCCCACTCCTGGGCATACACCCAGAAAAAACCATAATTCAAAAAGACACATGCACCCCAATGTTCACTGCAGCACTATTAACAATAACCAGGTCATGGAAGCAACCTAAATGCCCATAAACAGACTAATAGATAAAGAAGATGTGATACATATATACAATGGAATATTATTCAGCCATAAAAAGGAACAAAATTGAGTCATTTGTAGAGACATGGATGGATCTGGAGACTGTCATACAGAGTGAAGTAAATCAGAAAACAAATGTCATGTATTAACACATATATATGGAACCTAGAAAAATGGTACAGATGAACCTGTTTGCAGGGCAGAAATAGGAACACAGATGTAGAGAATAAACGTATGGACACCAAGCGGGGGAAGTAGTGGGGGGCAGGTGGTGGTGTGATAAATTAGGAGATTGGGATTGACATATATACACTAATATGTATAAAATGGATAATTAATAAGAACCTGCTGTATAAAAAATAAATTAAATTAAATTAAAAAAATAATAATGTGCGCACAAATTAACTTGGTTTCTTGTTACAAAGCAGATTCTGATTCAGCAGTCCTGGGGAGGGTTTAATACTCTGCATTGCTAACAAGCTACCAGGTGATGCCAGGGCTCCTTGGACTATGCTATATATAGCAAGCCATTAGCTATATATTAGCAGCAATTTTAGATGGTACAGTCATATTGGGCCTTTCTGATGAGGCTATGATTAAGTGGAGAAACCAGTCATTGACGATCCATTAGGAGAACTTCTAGGCAGAAGAAAGGGTTATTTCAAAAGCCTTAAAAGAGAGGAGTGATAGATATGCAGGTGAAAGAAAAGGAAAGAAGACCTTTGTGACTTAAGCATAGGGAGCAGAGGAGAATGAGGGAGTCAGGGTCAAGTCATGAAATCCAGGGTAAAGAACTGTATTTTATTCTTAGCATTAAGTGAAAGCACTGCAGAATTTAAGCAACAATCCTTGCATTCTCTGAGATCATTTGGATATCTGGGGAAATAAAATTTATTTTGCTTTGGTTTCTACTTGTTGGTGGATTGGCCTTAATAGATAAGGAAGTAAATACTTCTCTCAGTTTGTTTGCTGAAGTTGCTGGGTAGATGGTTGTCCCATCGACTGACTCTTTAAGGAAGCAGATTTTAGAGGGTCAGTCAAGAGTTTCACTTAAGCCATGTCCAAGGGGCACCTTAAGCCATGAGTAAAGATGAGAGGTAGAAATGTGTATTTGGAAATTATCAACATATATGTGGAACCGGGTAAAAATACTTAGGGAGAAATTATAGATAACAAAAAAGAGACCCTGGGCCTTAACTTTCATACCCTCTACCATATAATCTTTTAAATTAGAATGGAAAAATACAGCTAAGTAGGTTTAGCTTGTACAGCCATGGAGTTAAGATAAAAGCCAGGAGTTTTCCATGATGAAACTACAAAAAAAAAAAAAAAAGTTTTAAAAAGGAATGTAGTCAATACAGTTGAATAGTTCTGTGTGACCATGGCACTTGGAAATGTGAAGTTGGATTGTTGATCATTGTGCATATATACATACATATACTGTGTAGGGTTGACATGAGGATTAGAGATAATGGGTATAAAAGATAAGAAATACAAAGGTACAGAACTATTCAGTGTGCTGTACAAAGTCACAACAAAACAGGAATAAAGGCAGGACTTCTGACCAAGTCTTTCTGACTCTAAAATGTCTGTTCTTGACACTGTACCACTCTGCTTCTTGATCACATCAGCAGCTTTTCCCTTTGGATGAGGGATTGAGTTTCAGCCAACATACCCTGCAAGAAAATGGACAGTTTTCTTTTAGCTACATCTTGAAAAGTAAAAGAAGGAGGGGAGGGAAGGAAAGGAGGGAGGAAGGGAAGGGAGGGAGGGAGAGAAAGAATGATAATGAATTTCTAGACTCCTGGGTCCAGGTTGCACTAATATCTTAATTCTACATGTTCAGTGAATTAATACTAAATTCTTTCAAATCCACCTTTTTTCAGATAAAATTCAAGTGCTCATTTCCTCTGTCAAGCAGAGGAGCCTCATTTACCTCTGATGGATCCAGGTTACTTGAAGAATACTGCATCACTCCCTTTCCTTTCATTAAACCTTCAGTATATATGCTCAAAAACCTTGAACAACTACTCTGTATTTTAGAGAAAATCAAAATAAATTTGTCTGGAACTCAGTTATATTTAGAGATAGTGTCTCATCACCAACATGCCCCTAACTTTAGATGACACTTTTCACTTTTCACCTCACTTTCTTGTGTATTCTTATGTTCAGAATGTTTTTCTTGATGGTTTCCTATCCAGCAATCTCATCCTATCCCTAAGTAAATATTCCAATTACACATTTATTAAAGTGCCCACTTGAATGCCCCTTTCACAGAAAGCCTTACTCGATCAAACAAGACCAAAGTATTGTTTTATTTCTTGGAATTCTCATAACACACAATCCCTCTGTCATTTTGCAAGCTAACAACCCTATTTTTTCTGTTAATTCCACCAAAAGAGATATTCAACAAGCATCATGTGGCACTCATTTAAAACCCAGTGCCATGGAGGGCCACAGTGGTAATACAGACTCGCTTGTAACCTCTGAAATACTATGGAATTTCTGCCACTGATCCATTGTAGACAGTGATAGTGATAAAGGGGTATGCATTCTAAATGTGTAAGGACTGATGTGTTAAACTAACTATCATCAACTCTGTCAATGTATAGGATAGAGAGGAAATATGTGTGTCAGAAAGGGAGGGTGAAATCAGAAACCTTCTTTTCCAGGGCTTCGCTGGGTGTCTGGCATTGTTTTCCTGCTGATTAGTGAGAAGTCTCTAGGTACATTAATGTGGAAGGTTGGATATGTTTGACAATAAGTCAATGATACTTTTTGACACAACTTTAATAGTACTGAAGAAGTAATTGTAAGATGATGCCTTTTAATGGGATATAGATATAAGCGACCTACTTTTTATGCAAAGGTCAATGGTGTTGATGGGTAGTGCAGAGAAGATAATTTCCTTAGCGTGGTAGGAGAAAACTTGCATGTTTCATGAATGTATCTCTCTTTCTCTTTCCTTTTCTTTTTTCTTTTTTTGAATCTCTCCTACAGGGAAGAAAGAAGAATGCCCCTGCCAATTCCCTCCAGCTGCCACATTATTTGAAATAAGAAAAAGGTGATATCCCACAATGAAATGAGTCATGGCTCAACAATTGATGGTAACCTCTAGCTGGCTGAGGCCTTCAGAATTTGACAATCATATATGGAATGAGTTTTATTTTATTATAAAGGAAGTGGCTATGTGCCATTCCAATGAGATATACAAGCAGTCAAGGAGCAAAGGCTGAGTGGCAGAGACTGGAGGAGGGCAGATGGCACAGATAAACACGAGAGCACATCCATATGTGTCTTCATGTTACTTGCAGGTTGAGCAATAAAGGACAAGGATCAGCTCTGTGGAATTACACTTTATTGAAAGGTCATGGGCAAGCAGAATGAAGGGTGTGTTGTGAGCAAAGGGCTGCTTCTGGAAGGAGAGCCAGCTGCCTTTGGGCTGGATTGGAATTGCTGGAATCATGGGTCAGGCAGAGAAGACTATGGATCCTTCTAGACGGTGCCAGGGCAAAGAAAATCTCAACAGACATTCCTCAGCTACAGCTTTAGATCTTTGCATTTTACTGATTTTTTTTTTTTTTTTTTTTTTTTTTTTTTTTTTTTTTTTTACAGTTGGGGGAAAAGATAGTAAATAGAGAGAAAAGAGTGTGGAGAAGAGAGAACTAAGAGAGAAAAGGGAGGGAAGGGTGAGAACAAAGAGAGAAGAAGGAGGGGTGGTAGAGGGAAAGGAATGAGATAAAAGGAAGAGAGAACAGAATTTACACATGCTAAATGTACTAGAAACTACATAACCCCACAGCCTGCCTGTCCTATCAGAGTGGGACTTTGTCCTAAGCCACAATAAGGTAGTTTCAACAATGACCTTTTCTAGAGGGGATGTGTGTCCCACTCTGCTCTTTGCTCTCTCTCCATTCACTGTGACATTGCAGGAAGTATTTATTTTGGAAAGATTTGACCAGTGAATCTTACCAACCATGCTTCCCAGTCCCAAATTTAAGTGTCTCCAGTCATCTGTACTCTCCTGGATTTGTATTTCCAACTGGGCTATATATTCTCAGACAATCTAACATGCCTGCTCTCCAAACGTTTCTCAGTGTGCTGTGGATCCTGTCCCACAGTAATCAGTGCAAGGACATGAACTAACAGTGGTAGTTGACAGTGAAAATAGTGCTGCCATGTAGGATGGTGAGATGTTATGAGCCTTCACACACAACGGATTTGGCCAGTTGTCTAAGTTCATTGTGAGAACTTGGGGAAGGATAGAGCTTTGCCATTATCTTCCAAGTCAGTCATTCTTCAGTTCCTTAATATTTTCATCTCAGTGAATAACTGTGTTCATTTCAGCTGCCCATCCCCAAGGCCAGAATTTAGGCTTTCTACAAAACCAAACCAAACCAATTGACCTGCTTTACTTCTGAAATATGAAACTATCATATCCCAATATGTTGTTTTTCAGCTCTCTTACTTGGTTATTATCACAAATACATTTAAACTCCAATCTCTCTGATACTCTAGTGTGTTAAGCTGGTTAATTAGTTTTTTTTTTTTTTTTTTTCCCATCTATCATCCTTTTCTTTCTCCGTGTTCCTTACCACTCAGTCTGCTCTCTTTTGTCAAATATATCAACAGTGTTGTCCATCCAAGAGTCCTCCTTCTCCTGTAGCTGGAAAAATCACTCAGTAGCATTTTAGTATAAATTCAGCATATCCAGACACAATTTAGCCCATTGCACTGCTATATAATGGTGCTATTTCCAGCATTGTTTCAAAACATCTCTTCTTAAAATGTCCTATGCCCTGCACCACAGCCATGTGTCCATACAC
The DNA here is from genome assembly GCF_008692025.1 of Phocoena sinus. NCBI lineage: Eukaryota > Metazoa > Chordata > Mammalia > Artiodactyla > Phocoenidae > Phocoena > Phocoena sinus. Next base: position 35,086,515 of record NC_045776.1, on the reverse strand, counting down.
TAGATTTCAGAGAAAATAGAAGACATAAGATAGGGACACCATCAAATTCAATACTTACTGACAAGACAGGCATCTAATACTTCAATTTTTCTATATAAAGAAGTCCCCTTTCCCCATCTAAAGCTAACCCCTCACTGTATACATTAGATCCTATAATATCAACCTTCTTTTTGTCCAACATGCCTTCTCTTGAATTGCTATCTACATAACATTTGATCCCAATTCTTTCCAATTTATATTTAAACATGCTCAGGCACTATATCATTAAACACACACACACACACACACACATACAACCAAAAAAGAAAACTTGCACAAACCCTTCCCTCATTCCATGTGTTTTCCCTCCAGCCATGTGCTTTCTCTGTATAACTACACTTTAAAAAATATCTGTCACCTTTCCACACCTCAAAGCCACTCTTTAGCCCATTGCCTTTAGGACTCTATTCCTATCACTTGATTAACTAACCCTTGCCAAGGAGACTAATAGTATTTTTGTTAAATTCACCATCTGCTTTCTGATCATTTTCTTCTTTAACCTCTCTGCAGGCTTCAACTTTGACAACCATTCTGTTGTAGAAATGCTCTATGCTCTTGGCTTCCATAAAATCGTGCTGCATGCATCTTCCATCACCCCTCTGGATGCTTCTGCTCAGGCTTCTTTGCATTTCCCTTTCCCCACATAGCCTGTAAATGCTGATACTCCTTAGAATCCTAACCATCTCTTTCCAACTCCACCTTCTTCCATAGATCTAACTTGGAAATCACTCCCTTGGGGACCTTCCAAAACCTACAAATTGGGTTGTATCCCCTCCAAAGCACCTTTGCAAAGTACTTCAAGCTTGTCTCCTATTTGCATGTATTACAAAGCTTGTCATAGCTAATTTAGAGAGTGGCAACCTCATGGTACAATGAACTCCTCGGGAAGGAGGTTTGGCTTACTTTTGCTCTTGTAACTTCAATATTTAATTCTATACCTGGCCAAACTTAGTCACATTACACATATTTGTTGAATGAATGAGATTGATTATTTTTACCCTAACTGAAGAGGCAAATTTTCTGAAAATTTCTAGGCTATCTGGCATAAAATTTGAATATTTGAAAACAAGTGTACTAGTGGTTTCAATAGGGCTGGTAGGTCTAAACGGCAGTGTAATTGTATGGCTCGAAACTACCAAATTTTATTCTCATCACACCATGTGATTCTGAATAAATAACTCAGATCCCATGAGTTTCTTCTTTTTTTCATTTAAATGCTCAAATAATTAAACTACTTGAGTCAAATTTTCTTAAGAATTTAGGAAAAGGGCCTTAAGATAAAATTACATATCTAGACATTTTGGATTTTTACAGTAATTACAGGTCTGGTAACACAAACAAAGTGTGTTTCTCGATGTATGTGTCTATATCTATATCTAATTAGGTGTTTGTTGATTGACATCTTGATTGTTGGAAAGGTAGAAATGACTGATGATGATGAGGTATAAACAGAACACATGAAGTTTTATTGTGGAACACAGACACGAGCAAATTGATAAATTATTTTCTTGTTTTCATATAAATACTCCCAAAGTTAAATCTTATTGGCCTAGTTTTTACATGGATTAAAAAAAAATAATGACTATATCTACTAGAATTTTCACTATTATATTTTTACTAAAATATCCTGTCTTCATTTCAGGAAACTAGTTCCAACTAACATTTTAATTTGCTAAGAAAATTTAAGCACAAATTGAAAGATCTCACATTTTCTTTAAGAATGGAATTGTAGGGCTTCCCTGGTGGTGCAGTGATTGAGAGTCCGCCTGCCGATGCAGGGAACACGGGTTCGTGCCGTGGTCCAGGAAGATCCCACGTGCCGCAGAGAGGCTGGGTCCGTGAGCCATGGCCGCTGAGCCTGTGCTCTGCAATGGGAGAGGCCACAACAGTGAGAGGTCCACGTACCGCAAAAAAAAAAAAAAAGCTTAAGAATGGAACTGTAAATAACATTAAATATTTGTAATTATCTATTTTTCTCCTTATACCAACAATAAATACCATTGTCATAGTTAAATAATGTGATTGTGTGTGAAATACATCTAATACCAGACCAATTTTCCAAATATCAATCTTGGATAATGGAATTGTTTTCCTGCAGGAGAGAATGTTGATTCATGTGTTCACGAATACTTTCATGTTTTTTTGCAAGGTACCAAAAATTCAGAGAATCACAGAATCCTAAAGCTGGAAAGGGATTTGGTGATTGTAGAGTCCAACTACCTCATTTAACACGTGAGAAAACTGAAAACTGATTTCCCTGTCTCCACAAAGACAACTAAAAAAGTGTTTTCCAGTCTCTTCTGCCACAGATAAATCTGTTCTATCCATCAAGGCCAGCATCTTTCACCTTCTCTAACATCCCATTTTCTGCCTCACCCCCATGCCGATGCTGAGCTCCAGGCAGTCCCAACGAAGTGCAATTCCCTGGTATGGTCTCTCCTTCTTCGCTGTGACTTTCAATACACTCTTTTTTCTGTTTGAACCTTCCCTCTTCATTTGAATAATTCTTACTTTAAGATATGCAGCTTAAAGGTTGCCTCCTCCAGGAAGATATCCCTAATCTGAAAGGCTGAAACAAGTGTTTTTTCATTGTGTTTCTGATATGCTCTATTCTCTTTTTTGCCACAGTATGTATATTATTGCATTGTAAACATGGACTTTCTTCTCTGCCTGCCTGTTCTCCAGGGCCCAGCATAGTGCTAGCTCATAGATGGATCACACGGAATATTCACTATATAAATGATCACATTTATGAACAGAAGCAAAATACTTTTACATGCTGAAACTAAAGTCCAAACAGAAAGGGCATTATACAGGGCAAGAAATAAGAAATGGATTCAACTGTTCATTTCTCCAGATAGTATTGAAAATGAATTCATTGTTAAACTTTATTTCATTTAGCCGCACACAGAAAAACACATGTGCACGTGCACACACACACACACACACACACACACACAAACACACACATGAGAAGGCCTGAAAGAAAAAGAAACACTTTCAACTAAAAACTGTGTAATCATTCCTATTGGGGTCCTCAGGGCAAAGGCAGTAAAAGAGGGACTCGATTCACCACGTACCCTTTAGAGGATGCTGCAGCTGAGCAGACCAAACACCAAATATCTGTCAAGGCAGGTGCAGTGAGAATCACTGCTTCTCTGGATTGCCTTTTCTGAAAGACATTCAGCTTGGGAGATTCTTAAGCCCTGGCCTTGCCTGGGTCTTTGAAAAGCACTTACTGTTTCTTGCCAGCTATCAAGCCAACACCTCTGTCAATTTCTCTGAGGAAAAAGCTACATGATCCAGCTGACAAAATGATGTAAATTATGAATAATAAATTTCTCGAGGGCTTCAGTCCAAGTTATTTACTAGACAAGTATAATTTGTAATGTTTACTTAAACACTGGCTCTTAACAAAATACTTAGAAGCACTTAGGAACTTGTCCCCGAGTAGTCTGCATCTAAAATTTGGACTGTTTAATTGTATTGGGTGGAAAGAATTTTAGTGTCTGTTACACCATCCACCACCAAGACGACCAACTTCAGCCAGATCTGCAGTCATAACTGGACAGTGAGGTCTGGAGAAACACATTAGTGAAGCAGCAATGCCACTGCTATTGGAGCAAAGAAACATTTATCAGCAACCACAGCCTGGTGGAAGACGAGTCCTTACCATGACTCCAAGAGAAAACACGACACATTTAATATATAACCAAAGAAGTCCCTGCTGGACTACTTTCCTTAACCTCTAGAGTCTTATTTTTTTCATCATCTGATACACTTTACTGGTCGCTTTAGCATTTAAAATGAATTAAGTGCTATTAAACCCCATTTTTAGGTAGTTTCATCAGTACAGCCTAAGGGGATATAAAGCAAGGAGCTTTCTCTGGCAGAAATCCAGATACTAATGGTGTTAAAATGCTTTCTTCTTGCATTTAAGTCAGTAGTTAAGTCAAGTAGACAAACATATTTTAGACTATGTTTAAATAAGCACTTCATTTAGTGTTTCTTTTCAACTTACACATTTCCTCTTCCTTATTCTCTTTACTGGCTAATACAGAAAGTGACATAGTCACAGGTTTTTGTGCTTGGACAAATTGAATTTCTCAGTTAAACTCAGAAGATCTGAGTCTAATGACAATGATGATGATTATCATGAGGATGTCAGAGGACAAAAGGAATGAGAAGGGCAGTAAATCCTCACTGTGTAGACAGGCATCAAGGGGGTGTGTCTCCAGACACTTGACTGCATCTTGTTTGCAGAAGTAAGAAAATCACCACCAATTGTGCACATAAATTTAGGTTTTTGTTTGGTCTGTAAAGAAAATGAGTCTCAAATCTCATTTACAGCTACCATGGTTTTGGCAGAGAATGATATCACTAAAGCAATTTAACAAGGACAGTGGCATTTTAAATGTAAGCATCTAACTGTAAAAGAACTGGGAATATATATTTCTCCAGAGAGTGGAAAGAATAAAAAAAAAAAAAAAAAAAAAAAAAGGCAAAGGCAGGAATTGAAGGCCGTAGGGAGAGATTTTTGTTGTTAAAAGGATGTGTGCAAAGTGGTACTTCTAGACAAAAATGAGAGATTAGGCAATCCTAATTTATGATGTAAGTAAGCAAGGTGACAAGTGGATGGAATGAAAACAAAGAAACTTTTAGAGCACGCAAATTATACCCAGAAAAATTAATCATCATCATGTGGTTGAAAATATAATGAAAAAAAAAAAAAGAAAATGAGAGTTGGTTGTGATTTTTTTATAAAATGATGATTTTTTATAAAGTGAAGGGCAAATTTGAATACTTCTTTATATGTTTTTATGAACTTAACATGGTATTGGGCAAAGAGTAGGTGCTCAATAAAAGATTGTACAAGATAGATAATGGATGGATGAATGGACGGTTGGATGGATGGATGGATGGATGGATAAATGGATGAGAAGAACACAGTCTAAGCAATAGCCAGTGCAAAATCAGGGATGAACCCTAGGATTTGGGAATCAGTAGAGGTTAACATCCTAAGGTAGGAAGTTCTTAATGCCATACTGTGTCTCAGACAAATGTTTGAATTAACATATTCTACATCAAGGGGAAAACGTTTTATGGATGCTGCTCATTGACAGGTCTTGGGTGGCATTAGCTAGTATGTCTTTTGAACAGTCACTAATAATCCAGCCACTTATGATGGAAATGCTTTGAGGGCCAAAAAGAGGATGCAGCTCAGAAATAACTGCCTTTTTTTTTTTTAACATCTTTATTGGAGTATAATTGCTTTACATTGTCGTGTTAGTTTCTGCTGTATAACAAAGTGTATAAGCTATACGTATACATATATCCCCACATCCCCTCCCCGTAGCATCTCCCTCCCATCCTCCCTATCCCACCCCTCTAGGTGGTCACAAAGCACTGAGCTGATCTCCCTATGCTATGCGGTTGCTTCCCACTAGCTATCTATTTTACATTTGGTAGTGTATACATGTCAATGCCACTCTCTCACTTCTTCTGAACTTACCTTTCCCACTGCCTGTGTCCTCAAGTCCATTCTCTACATCTGCATCCCTATTCTTGTCCAGCCCCTAGGTTCACCAGAACCTTTTTTTTTTTTTTTTTAGATTCCATGTATATGTGTTAGCATACAGTATTTGTCTTTCTCTTTCTGACTTACTTCACTCTGTATGACAGACTCTAGGTCCAACCATCTCACTATAAGTAAGTCAATTTTGTTTCTTTTTATGTTTGAGTAATATTCTATTGTATATATGTGCCACATCTTTTTTATCCATTCATCTGTTGATGTACACTTAGGTTGCTTCCATGTCCTGGCTATTGTAAATAGTGCTGCAATGAACACTGTGGTACATGACTCTTTTTGAATTATAGTTTTCTCAGGGTATATTCCCAGTAGTGGGGTTTGCAGCAATCATATGGTAGTTCTATTTTTAGTTTTTAAGGAACCTCCATACTGTTCTCCATAGTGGCTGTATCAATTTACATTCCCACCAACAGTGCAAGAGGGTTCCCTTTTCTCCACATCGTCTCCAGAATTTATTGTTTGTAGATTGTTTTTTAACATCTTTATTGGGGTATAATTGCTTTGCAATGTTGCGTTAGTTACTGCTATATAACAAAATGAATCAGCTATATGTATATAGCTGATTCACTTTGTTTGTAGATATTTTGATAATGGCCATTCTGACTGGTGTGAGGTGATATCTCATTGTAGTTTTGATTTGCATTTCTCTAATGATTAGAGATGAGGAGTAACCACTTCTTTTAGAAACATGTATGTTTGGGTGAACTTTGCTTGCTGGGTTACATAACTATTTAAGATGCCAATTTTGAATGGGTATCTGGAATCTTTTTTCTCTCTCTTTATGAAAATATGCAAAATAAGTCTGTGACTCTGAGAAAACTAATGGAATTTGATCTTAGATTAAATATTATTGTCTGCAATTTGTTCTGTTCCCCCTTTATTAGATCTTCCTTTAAAATTTTAAGTTCTGAGGAGACCTTAAAGATGGTGGAGGAGTAAGAAGTGGGAGATCACCTTCCTCCCACAAATACATCAGAAATACATCTAATGTGGAACAACTCCTACAGAACACCTATTGAATGCTGGCAGAAGACCTCAGACTTCCCAAAAGGCAAGAAACTCCCCATGTTCCTGGGTAGAGCAAAAGAAAAAAGGAAAAACAGAGACAAAAGAATAGGGGTAGGACCTGCAACTCTTGGAGGGAACTGTGAAGGAGGAAAAGATTCCACACAATGGGAAGCCCCTTCATTGGTGGAGACAGGGATGGGTAGGGGTTAGCCTCAGAGCCATGGAGGAGAGCATAGTAACAGGGGTGCATAGGGCAAAGTGGAGAGATTCCTGCACAGAGGATAGGTGCTGACCAGCACTCACCAGCCTGAGAGGCTTTTCTGCTCACCCACTGGGGTGGGTGGTGTCTGAAAGCTGAGGCTCGGGCTTCAGAGGTCAGATTCCAGGGAGAGGACTGTGGTTGGCTGCATGAAGACAGCCTGAAAAGGGCTAGTGTGCCACAGCTAGCTGGGATGGAGTCCAGGAAAAAGTCTGGACCTGCCTAAGAGGCAAAAGACCACTGTTTCAGGGTGCACAATGAGAGGAGATTCAGAGCACCACCTAAATGATCTCCAGAGATGGGAGCAAGCCATGGCTATTAGTGCAGACACCAGAGATGGCATGAAACACTAAGGCAGCTGCTGCTGCAGCCACCAAGAAGCCTGTGTGCAAGCACACCCACCCCCTCCTGAGAGTCTGTGCAGTTCATCACTGCCAGGGTCCCATGATCCAACTCCCGCAGGAGAACACACGGCATGCCTCAGGCTGTTGGAACATGATGTCAGCCTCTGCCACCACAGGCTCGCCCTGCATTCTGTACCCCTCCCTCCCCCCAACCTGAGTGAGACAGAGACCCCTAATCAGCTGCTACTTTAACCCCATCCTCTCTGAGTGAAGAACAGATGCCCTCAGGTGACCTACATGCATAGGCGGGGCCAAATCCAAAGCTGAACCCCAGGAGCTGTGCAAACAAAGAAGAGAAAGGGAAATTTCTCCCAGCAACCTCAGGAGCAGTGGATTAAATCTCCACAATCAATTTGATGTACCCTGCATCTCTGGAATACCTGAATAGATAATGAATCATCCCAAAATTGAGGTGGTGAACATTGGGAGCAAATGTAGACTTGGGGGCTGCTTTCTGCATCTAATTTGTTTCTGGTTTTAGGTTTATGTTAGTTTAGTATTTAGAGTTTATTATCATTGGTAGATTGGTTTATTGATTTGGTTGCTCTCTTCCTTTGTTTTTATATATAGATATAGATTTTTTTTTCCTTTTTCTCTTTTTATGATTATGTATGTGTATGATTCTTTGGGTGACTTTGTCTATACAGCTTTGCTTTTACCATTTGTCCTAAAGAGCTGTCAGTTCATTTTTGTTTTCTTTTTTCAGTATAGATTTTAGTGCTTTTTATCATTGGTGGATTTGTTTTTTGGTATGGTTGCTCTCTTTTTTCTTTCTTTATTTTTGATTACTAGGTAATTTTTAAAATTTTAATTTTTTTAAATTTAATAACCTTATTTAATTTAATTTATTTTTTCTTTCTTTCTTTTTTTCTCGCTGTTCTTCTGAGCTGTGTGGCTGACAGTGTCTTCATGATCTAGCCAGGTGTCAAGCCTGTGCCTCTGAGTTGGGAGAGCCTGGTTCAGGACATTGGTCCACCAGAGACCTCCCAGTTCCATGTAATATCAAATGGTGAAATCTCTCCCAGAGATCTCCATCTGAACGCTAAGACCCAGCTCCACTCAATGAACAGCAAGCTACAGTGCTGGACACCCTATGTCAAACAATTTCCAAGACAGGAATACAAAACCACCATTAACAGAGAGCCTGCCTAAAATCATAATAAAGTCACAGATGTCCCATAACACAATCAGAAGTTGTCCTTCCCACCAGAAAGACAATATCCAGGCTCATCCACCAGTATACTGGCACCAGTCCACTGCACCAGGAAGCCTAGAGAACCCACTGAACCAACCTTAGCCACTGGGGACAGACACCAAAAACAACGGAAATTATGAACCTGCAGCCTGCAAAAAGGAAACCCCAAACACAGTAAGTTAAGCAAAATGAGAAGACAGAGAAACATACAGCAGATGAAGGAGCAAGGTGAAAATCCACCAGACCAAACAAATGAAGAGGAAATAGGCAGTCTACCTGAAAATGTACTCAGAGTAATGAAAGTAAAGATAATCCAAAACCTTGGAAATAGAATGGAGAAAATGCAAGAAATGTTGAGCAAGGAACTAGAAGAACTAAAGAGGAAAAAAAAAAACAATGAGGAACAAACAATAAATGAAATTAAAAATTCTCTAGAAGGAATCAGTAGCAAAATAACTGAGGCAGAAGAATGGATAAGTGACCTGGAAGATAAAGGAGTGGAAATAAATACCACAGAGCAGAATAAAGAAAAGAGAATGAAAAGATGAGGACAGTCTCAGAGACCTCTGGGAAAACACTAAAGTCACCAACACTGGAATTATAGGGGTCCCAGAAGAAGAAGAAAAAAGAAAGGAATTGAGAAATATTTGAAGAGATTAAGGTTGAAACTTCCCTAATATGGTTAAGGAAATAGTCAAGTCCAAGAAGTGCAGACAGTTTCATACAGGATAAATCCAAGGAGAAACACACCAAGACACATATTAATCAAACTATCAAAAATTAAATACAAATTAAAAATATTAAAAGCAGCAAGGGAAAAACAACAAATAACATACAAGGGAATCCCCATAAGGTTAACGGCTGAACTTACAGCAGAAAATCTGCAATCCAGAAGGGAGTGACAGGACATATTTTAAGTCATGAAAGGGAAAAACCTAAAACCAAGGTTATTCTACCCAGCAAGGATCTCATTCAGATCCAATGGAGAAATTAACAACTTTACAGACAAGCAAAATCTAAGAGAATTCAGCACCACCAAAGCAACTTTATAACAAATGCTAAAGGAACTTCTCTAGGCAGGAAACACAAGAGAAGGAAAAGACCTACAATAACAAATCCAAAACAATTAAGAAAATGTTAATAGGAACATACATATCTATAACTACCTTAAATATAAATGGATTAAATGCTGCAACCAAAAGAATGGCTGAAGAATGGCTGAATGGATACAAAAAGAAAACTGGCATAAATGCTGTCTACAAGGGACCAACTTCAGACCTAGGGACACATACAGACTGAAAGTGAAAGGATGAAAAAGATATTCCATGCAAATGGAAAAGAAAAGAAAGCTGAAGTAGCAATTCTTATATCAGAAAAAATAGACTTTAAAATAAAGACTAGCACAAGAGACAAAGAAGGACACTCCATAATGATCAAGGGGTCCAGCCAAGACAAAGATGTAACAATTGTAAATATTTATGCACCCAACATAGGAGCACCTCAAAACATAAGGCAAATGCTAGAAGCCATAAAAGGGGAAATCAACAGTAACAGAATCATAGTAGGGGACTTTAACACCCCACTTTCACCAATGGACAGATCATCCAAAATGAAAATAAATACAGAAATGCAAGCTTTATATGATACATTAAACAAGAGGGACTTAATTGATATTTACAGGACATTCCATAAAAAACAACAGGATACACTTTCTTCTCAAGTGCTAATGGAACATTCTCCAGAATAGATCATATCTTGGGTCACAAGTCAAGCCTTGGTGAGTTTAAGAAAATTGAAATCGTATCAAGTATCTTTTCCAACCACAATGCTATGAGACCAGATATCAATTACAAGAAAATATCTGTAAAAACTTAAAACACATTGAGGCTAAACAGTACACTATGAAATAACCAAGAGATCAATGAAGAAATTAAAGAGGAAATCAAAAAATACCTAGAAGGAAATGACAATGAAAACACGATGACCCAAAACTAATGGGATGCAGAAAAAGCAGTTCTAAGAGGGAAGTTTATAGCAATACCATCCTACCTCAAGAAACAAGAAAAATCTCAAATAATCAACCAAACCTTACACCTAAGGTAATTAGAGAAAGAACAACAACAACAACAACAAAAACGTTAGCAGAAGGAAAATAATGATAAATATCAGATCAGAAAAAAAGAAAAGGAAATGAAGGAAACAATAGCAAAGAACAATAAAACTAAAAGCTAGTTCCTTGAGAAGATAAGCAAAATTGATAAAACATTAGCCAGACACACAAGGAAAAAAAGGGAGAGGTCTCAAATCAATAGAATTAGAAATTAAAAAGGAGAAGTAACAACTGACACTGCAGAAATACAAAGGATCATGAGAGTTTACTAAAACAGTGATATGCCAATAAAATGGACAACCTGGAAGAAATGGACAAATTCTTAGAAAAGCACAACCTGCCAAGACTGAACCACGAAGAAAGAGAAAATAAAAACAGACTAATCACAAGCACTGAATTTGAGACTGTGATTAAAAATCTTCCAAAAAACAAAAGCCAAGGACCAGATGACTTCACAGGCAAATTCTATCAAACATTTAGAGGAGAGCAAATACCTATATTCCTCAAAGTCTTCCAAAATATAGCAGAGGGAGGAACACTCCCAAAGTCATTCTACAAGGCCAGTATCACCCTGATACCAAAAGCAGACAAACATGTCACAAAGAAAGAAAACTACAGGTCAATATCACTGATGACTATAGATGCAAAAATCCCCACCACAATACTAGCAAACCAAATCCAACAGCACATTATAAGGATCATACACCATGATCAAGTGGGGTTTATCCCAGGAATGCAAGGATTCTTCAATATATACAAATCAATCAATGTGATAAACCATATTAACAAATTGAAGGAGAAAATCCATATGATCATCTCAATAGATGGAGAAAATGCTTTTGACAAAATTCAACACCCATGTATAATAAAAACCCTCCAGAAAGTTGACATAGAGGGAACTTACTTCAACATAATAAAGGCCATATATGACAAACCCATAGCCAAAATCTTTCTCAATGGTGAAAAACTGAAACCGTTTCCTCTAAGATCAGTAACAAGACAAGGTTGTCCACTCTCACCACTATAATTAAACATAGTTTTGGAAGTTTTAACCTCAGCAATCAGAGAAGAAAAAGAAATGAAAAGAATCCAAATCAGAAAAGAAGAAATAAAGCTGTCACCATTTGCAGATGACATGATACTATACACAGAGAATCCTAAAGATGCTACCAGAAAACTACTAGAGCTAATGAATGAATTTGGTAAAGTAGCAGGATACAAAATTAATGCACAAAAATCTCTTGCATTCCTATACATTAATGATGAAAAATCTGAAAGAGAAATTAAGGAAACACTTCCATTTATGATTGCAACAAAAAGAATAAAATACCTAGTAATAAACCTACCTAAGGAAATAAAAGACCTGTATGCAGAAAACTATAAGAACTGATGAAATAATTAAAGATGATACAAATAGATGGAGAGATATACCATATTCTTGGATTGGAAGAATCAACATTGTGAAAATGACTATACTACTCAAAGCAATCTACAAGTTCAATGCAATCCCTATTAAAATACCAATGAAATTTTTTCCGGTAGTAGAAAAAAGTTTCACAAATTGTATAGAAACACAAAAAACCATGAACAGCCAAAGCAATCTTGAGAAAGAATAATAGAGCTGGTGGAATTAGGCTCCCAGACTTCAGAGTATACTACAAAGCTTCAGTAATCAAGACAGTATGACACAAAAATGGAAATATAGATTAATCGAACAGTATAGAAAGTCCAGAGATAAACCCATGCACATATGGTCACCTTATTTTTGATAAAGGAGGCAAGAATATGCAATGGAGAAAAGATAGCTCCTTCAATAAGTGGTGCTGGGAAAACTGGACAGCTACATGTAAAAGAATGAAATTAGAACACTCCTTAACACCATACAAAAATATAAACTCAAAATGGATTAAAGACCTAAATGTAAGGCCAGACGCTATCAAACTCTTAGAGGAAAACATAGGCAGATCACTCCATGACATAGATCACAGCAATAACCTTTTTGACCCATCTCCTAGAGAATTGGAAATAAAAGCAAAAATAAACAAATGGAACTAAATGAAACTTAAAAGCTTTTGCACAGCAAAGGAAACCATAAGCAAGACAAAAAGACAACTCTTAGAATGGGAGACAATATTTTCAAGTGAAGCAACTGACAAAGGATTAATCTCCAAAATATACAAGCAGCTCATGCAGCTCAATATCAAGAAGAAAAAAAAAAAAAAAACACAATGCAAAAATGGGCAGAAGCCCTAAATAGACATTTCTCCAAAGAAGATATATAGATTGCAAACAAACATGTGAAAGACTGCTCAACATCCCTAATTATTAGAGAAATGCAAATCAAATCTACAATGAGGTATCAACTCATGCCAGTCAGAATGGCCATCATGAAAAAATCTACAAACAATAAATACTGGAGAGAGTGTGGAGAAAAGGGAACCCTCTTGCACTGTTGGTGGGAATATAAATTGACACAGCCACTATGGAGGACATTATTGAGGTTCCTTAAAACACTCAAAATAGAACTACTATATGACCCAGTAATCCTATTTCTGGGCATATACCTTGAGAAAACCATAATTCAAAAAGAGTAATATACCACAATATTCATGGTAGCTCTATTTAGAAAAGGCAGGACATGGAAGCAACCTAGGTGTCCATTGACAGATGAATGGATAAAGAAGATGTGGCACATATACACAATGAAATATTACTCATCTATAAAAAGAAACAAAATTGAGTTATTTGTAGTGAGGTGGATGGACATAGAGTCTGTCATACAGAGTGAAGTAAGTCAGAAAGAGAAAAACAAATACCATATTGTAACACATATATATGGAATCTAAAAAAAAAAAAAATTGTTCTGAAGAACATAGGGGCAGGACAGGAGTAGATGCAGACATAGAGAATGGACTTGAGGACTCGCGGAGCAGGAAGGATAAGATGGGATGAAGTGAGAGAGTGACATGTACATATATATATATACTACCAAATGTAAAATAGATAGCTAGTTGGAAGCAGCCGCATAGCACAGGGCGATCAGTTTGGTGCTTTATGACCACCTAGAGGGGTGGGATAAGTAGCATGAGAGGGAGATGCAAGAGGGAGGAGATATGGAGATATATGTATATGTATAGCTTATTCACTTTGTTATAAAGCAGAAACTCACACATCATTGTAAAGCAATTATACTCCAATAAAGATGTTAAGATAATTAATTAATAAAAATGTTCAATTCTGTTATTCTTCTGGTCTTATCTCAAGGCTTACCCACCCTCCTCCCTGCCTTCCCACACTTGTTTCTCCCTATCACGTGGATATGAAAATTTCCTTGTTTTTTAATCTAATTTCTGTGGCCTGAACTTTCTGGTATTATAGTTGATGGTGAACATGTTTAAGTTTTCTCCTATTTTTTGTGCTACCTCAGGATAGACACATTTCTGTGCTTGCAGCTTCTTGTCTAGTGCCTTGGAGAGTAGGAAATGATGTGTATTTGTTTACTTGACCATAAGATAAACATTCAATAGATTTTTCCCACATCTTTTCTACATACATGTTCTGGAACTAAGATATTTCCATAAAATTATAAAGCTCAGCATTCACTGCACAGAAGGAAATTTAACAAATATTTACATAGAATCTCATTGGATTTGGAAGTTAACGTTGCATGGACCTCGGCTGCGTGTTAGTCAAATGGAAAATTCCATAGCATCCTTGGAACAATAAAGCTAAGTGAAGAAAATAATTTTATGTATTGTAATATAGTCCATTTGTAAAATTATACTAGTTCTTCAAAACTATACAGATAACATAAGCTTTTAAGAAAAGGAGAGAAATGGGTGGTTCCAGTTTGGAGATCTATTCCGGAAGGACTTGACCTTCAAATTCACACAGAAGGCTAAGGTGTATTTGAGATACTTTCAGTGGGGAACATGGGTATTCAGCAGTTTAATTCTCCTGCAGAAGCAGAAATTTCAATGTGAACAGAATTCATTTTTCCTCCATTACCGTAATATTCAATTGGACTAAATTATCCTGTAACAGCATTTGATCGAGCAGCCGCTGGATCTGGCTTCATTTACTTTAAGGTTAGTAAAGTCACAGCTTAAATTGTTTAAGAGTTAGCAGCATCAAAGTTCCCTCTTTTTCCTTTGTTAACTTCTTTACTTGTAAAGAGTTGAAAACTGGCACAGGAAGTCAAGCGTCAATATGGAAAAAACGCCAGAGGCTGCCACTATACTTTGGGAAGTTGAATGAGACAAGGATGTAAAAAGAAAAAAATGAGATGCATAAGGTATTTCTTGTTTTAAGCCAGTAAATCCTCAAAGGAAAACCTAAATCATATTTTAAAATATGAAAATGGAAAGAATAGTAAAATGAAAATCATCCATTTAGATAATTATTTTACTAAATGTAATAGAGAATCAGGCATGGCATTAGCGTTTGTACTTTAGAGAAATATTATCATAGACCTTCTCATTTTCATTCAAAGTGAATTGAGGTGAATGTTCCAAAGGACATAAAAGTAATTATTCTCCTTTCTGTAGGAGTATGACTTTCTGGAGCCAGACGTAAAACTATGTTTACCTTCAAGAGATAGGAGAACCATGAAACTAAGTTAAGTCAGAAAATCCAGGGATAATAAGGAAGCTAAAGATGAAGGGAGCAGATGTCACAGAGGAAAGGCTTTCAGGGAGATTCAAGACCAGGGGAGCCAGGTGATAGCAAAAATGTCCTCAGATAGTAGAAGTCAGACCTCAAAGCAGGTTGGGAATAGAGGCAGAAAAGACAAGGAAGTCATGCAAGTATTAGAAGTCAGAATAGGAAGCCAATCTGGAAGGGAGTTCTGAGGGGTCTGGAAAGTTTCTTCCATTTACCCGGAACCAGATTTATAATCTAAGAAGGAGATTTTAGTAATTCCTGTTAAAGTCAGAATGAGGTCTTGTGTTTTAACAGCAGAAAAGGCAAAAGTAAGATGAGTGTATGGGTTTGTGAAAAGTCACAAAACGGAATGAGGTGAGGGATGGGAGGATGAGGAGTATGGCGAGGGCCACAAATCTGGCTAGAAATCGATAGAGGTCAGTTTTTCGCTCTCTGTCTCCTGTGCAATCATGGGAATGTTATATTTTATGCAGTGCTTTTAGATATTTAAAAATTATCAACCAATCCTTTTACCACCAATCATAAACCACATCTGTGATTCAACCACTTTATATACCACAGCACATAAAACAGACCTGCCCCTTCATGAAAGAAGTAGTCCCTTCTCCCTGAAAAGGTGATAAGTGATCATGAATCCTGATGTATACAGACAAGGAGAAACTGAAAAGATGTTGTACAAGAACCTCAGGCCAAAAGCCTGCTCATGAAAAGTTCTCCAGGACTTTTACTTCCCACACAGAACACTGAGGATGGTAATTCTGAAGACCCCTTACTGAGCCATACTGCATTGGTCTATTTTAGGACAATAAGGGGTTGAAATCTCTTTCTGGGGATTTAAAAGTTGAGTTTCATGGAGTGCAGCTGTTTCAGACCTGCAGCAGACAGGCCTTGGAATTGATACAGTATAATAACACTGTGCTTCAGAACTGGAAGTTACTCAGGATGGAAATGGCACCATCGTACTCTTCAATGAGAAGCTTAAAGAAGATTTTAGTAATACTGAGTTGCAATTGCTCAGTGACAAAGGTACTCCCTAACTGTACTTTTGACAGGGTTTAATCTCATGAGGGTACAGTTCATAGAACATAATGCCTCCTTTTGAGTTTGGAACGATATAATAACATGCACAATCACAATCTATTATTAGCAAAGGCTGAATGACAGGTGATGCCCAAAGATAGATAGAAATGATATAGAGTACAAAGCAACAATCAAACAAATTGTGTAACAGTGTGTATTTTTGTATTCCTTTATTAAACTTACTTATACCTTATATATATGGCCTTTGGAGGCATGGGGATTAGAGAAGATTTCAAGGGAAAAATTAATGATTGCTTTGCTTTGGCTTAACTACCCTTAAATAGAAAACTTCTGAAATTAAATCTACTAGTTAAATAGAAAAACATTTATTTAAGAAAAAATACTACTCTCAAAATTTTGAAGTGCCCTAGGACTCATTCCTGGGATCTTTATCTCTTCTCCATAGGTAATCTCTTCTACTCCCATGGCCTCAAATTCATCTATATGATAATGACTCCCAAACTGTATTTCTAGCCTTGACCTCTTCCCCAATCACCAGGAGAATCTCTCTAAGGGATTTCAAATATGCATCTCAAATTTACCATATTCAAAGCAGAACTCTTCAGTATCTTCCCCAACACTTTCCCTCCTTCTTCTCTTTCTTCTATTTGTCCCATCTCCACTAGCTAACACTCCAACAACCAGGCAACCCTACTATTGTTAAATCAAAAAAAAAAAAGCATCTTTGATTCTTCTTCCTTTTCCTTCTCTTTTGGCATAAAATTCTCAAGCAGGACCTGCTGACTCTGTTAGCAAATCCTACCTGGGATCTGTCCAGTTCTCTTCATCCCTATTTCTGCCTTTCTCACCTACTGATCCTCTGTCATCCATCCTCTGCATGCCAGAGAGCCTCCAGAACAGCATTCTTGCCCACATTTTGTCCATTCTCTTACACAGTAGCCCAAGTAGGCTGTATATATTGTAAACAGGATCATGTCTTCTCCATTTTAAAACCTTTAAAGTGCCTTACTGCATTTAGAATAAAATGTAAATGTATGACTCTGGCCTATGAAGACCTACATAATCTGGCTTTAGTCCACCTCTACTCCTCTAGACCAAAACACTAAAGCCACAGAACATTCTTTCTTTTTTTTTTTTTTAATTAGTTAATTTATTTATTTGGCTGCATCAAGTCTTAGTTGTGGCACACAGGACCTTTGTCGTAGCATACAGGATCTTTCATTGCAGCGTGCGGGCTCTTCGTTGCTGCGAGTGAGCTTCTCTCTAGTTGTGTCACGTGGACTTAGTTGTCCTGCAGCATGTGGGATCCTAGTTCCCCAACCAGAGATTGAACCCATGTCCCTTCATTGGAAGGCAGATTGTTAACCACTGGACCACCAGGGAAGTCCCACAGAACATTTCTTCTGTTCCTGGGACATGCCAATATTGTTCCCACCTTAAGGCTCATTATATTGTACTTGAGGTTTTATCTGCCAGGAATGCTTTTTCCCCTAACTCTTATCCAGCATTTCCCTTTTTATACTTTAGGACTCCTCCATGACAATTCCCTGCACTTAGTAAACTATAATTTCTAGTTGAATAGGGTCATTGTCTTTATTATTCACCTAGAAAAATGTCTGTCACATGGTTGGTTCTCAATAAATATTTGATGAATACATGTTTTTTGGAGTTCTTGTGTTGATTCTATAATGGCAAGTGTCACTGTGTTCGAAGCAATTAGCTTCTTTGAGTGTCACCTTCTTAATTTGTAAATTCATGAGTTTGGACTACAACTTGATTATTTAGATACATTTCAGATTTAATTCTATAAGGTTTGTAGGCTATAATAATGCTATAACCTGCCTCTGATACAAATAACCAGATAGGGTGGTGGGGAGTAAAAATAAACCAAAAATATGAATTTGCTCAATTTTTTTTTTCTATCTTGTACTTTGATTAACAGTTAGATCATTCTGCTACTAGCCTATAGGCAATGCTTTGGTAGTGGTTTTACAGTCCAAACCACTAATTTTTTAAATTTCCTGTTTAATTCAGAAACAAAATTTGATTGACTATTTTTGTGAGAATTGAAGTTTATGTTAAAACAACTGTGCATAATTGTTAAAAAGTATTAAAATAATATTATATTTGTATAACATGTGGGAAGAGCGGCATGAGCAGGTCTTTGTTTAAATTTTACCTCTGCTCCTCAGTAGTGGCATGATTGGGACAAATTTTAACATCTCTGAACTTCAGTTTCCTCTTATAAATGATGGGGTGATACTTAAGTCATAGGAATGTTCTGAAGATAAAGTTCCTATGCAGTTTCTCACACAAAATAGAAACTCAACTATAATCAATGATCTTCCCCCATTTCTTTCTTCTTGCATACACTTCTATTCAAATATAAAAGCATTTTTTTCCCTGTGATCAATGACTTATTCTAACAGTGGTTCTGTAACCAGCCTGGAGGAGAATCACAGTGAGAAGAGCTGTGAATTAAACATTTTTGGCACTTTGTTAATGCTTCTCAGGAATCTTCTTGTACCAGAACCTCCCCTCCGTGCCCCTGCACAACCACCAACTATGTCCCAGCAATAAAACTTTAAACTATCTCAAAAACTAAGGGAGGAAAGCACTCCTATGTTCATATTTAGTTTCTGCCAGGATAAGAGAATAGATACAAATTACACATAACCACAGATCTCTTTATCTGTAAGAAATCCTATTGTCTCTTACCCAATGAGAAAGAGATTTTTCTCAAGATTGATTGCTTCCTTTGTTTTATAATTTCTGTTCTTAAGGTACTAGACTCTCTCCAATCTAATCTATGTATTACATTTGCATAAATTTTTCCACATACCAATCCCCCAGTCCTAGGATTCATTTGCTGGCTCCTTAGATTCCCATTTAAAATGACTTTAAAGTTTAAAACATTCAGTTCTATCAGAGAGTTATCTTATAAGGAGAAAAACAGAATAGTGAACTTAAAATAGATAATAGAAATAAAATAGACAGAAATAAACTTTTAGTTCCCATCTACACAACAACCCATGAGATTAGGTGTCATAATTAGAATGACAAATTGGTAAATAGAGTCAAGTTCTAAGAACAACTGTTTAATTTTTTAATCACCACTCCATGGGCCAATGACTGTCTGTGAAATTCACAATTCCTACATGTGCAAGTGTGAGTAACAAGGATGGTTTTATAGGAAATTTCTCAGTGCTGTCTCAGACTCAGCATGCTGCTCAGTGATGGAGGACTGCAGTGCCTGGTCCCTTGACTGAGTGAGCACAATTGGAAAAAGAGAAAGTCAGAATGAATCTTCCGGGATGTATAGGATATGATTGTCATTCAATTAAGAACATCTATTTCCTTTATTAGGAAACATTAATATCAACAACAATATTTAATGCATTCAGTTCAACAGATAACTGTTTATGGAGCAAAATATGATTAGTAAGCACAGTGCTAAGTCCTAATAAGTGCTTAGTAAATGTCAGTTACCATTGTTGCTGTTACTTCTCTGTATCCCTTATAATATACAACAGTACTTTATAAGACACTTTTTCTCATTCAATCCTCTCAGCAATTCACAGAATTTTTATTATTATTACTGTAATTGTTATTATTATCATCATGCTTATTTTACAAGTGAGAAAATAGAGAAAGTCAAAAATATCACCTCTGCCACTCTGAACCAATAAGGGTTTGATAAGAGGTTAGTGGCCACCTGTTCATATATTTCACACAGTTCAATGTTCCCCTCTATTACTTTTAGGCAGAAGGTCACACAGTCCCCATATGAATCCTTCCAGACTCAGGGATCCAAATATATAACAACAGAACAGCTGTTTTTGTGTTTTACTCACTATAATCTTCAGAGGAGTCTTCACATATCGAGCCCAATTCTGTCTCCCAATAATTTCTACCCATTGGTCTTATGTTAAACTCTCTCGGGCTTAAGAATAATTTTAACCCCCTCCTATATGGGTAAAATCATGGAAAACTGTCGTCATATGTCTCCTCCTCTTCTTCAGGCTAAGCATCTAGTTACTTCAGCAATGTCATGTGTGATATTTCTTACACTTTACTATCTGGTTGCTTTTCTTTCTGTGGACTACTATTTATCAAGGTCCGTTTTTGAAAGTGGCAGTCAGAACTTTATAAAATGCTTAAATCATCAGTTAGATAGTATGGATCATAGTAGGACTATTAGTTCCCTCAATAGTTAGCTTATAAAAATCCTATGAAAATTTCAAGTTTCAGTCCAATGTCACCACTTTGATATAAACATCATCTACACTCAGATGGGGAGTAGACATTATCATTTTTATAAATTCACTTATATAGCAAACATGTCACCTACCAATGATCTGGCCGCATTATTGTCATGATGTGAAGAACAAAACAAGTTTATTTTCTGCCTTCTTTGATCATACAGAAGTCATAAATTAAACAAATATATAAAATGCATGGGTAAAAAATCATGCATAATGACAAATTCTATGAAGACAAAGGTCAGGGTATTAGGATGGTAAATAGTAGAGATACACGACCTGTGATATTTTATGTAAGCTCTGGAAAATATCTAGAATAGGTCTAAAGTGAGTGTGTGGATGTTTGAGTGTGTTTGGGGCGGGGGGGTGGTGGCTGGAGTGTGTGACAGGAAGTAGAGGGCTTGGAGGATTGGAATGAGTACTTTGTGGAAAGGAAACATCTGGTCCAAAACTCTTGAGACAGGGAAGCACTTCACATTTTTAAAGAAAGTAGTGGAATCTAACATCCTTGGTGTGGTGAGGAAGAGAAAATGGCAGTTGTGGAGACAAGGAAAAGAACACCTCATGACATAGCACATTTTGCCTTACATATGTTTCTTTTATCCACTATAGAAATGTATTATCGTCCAAGTTAGTCATTATGCTTCACCTTTGGAGTCTTCACAATATCTTACAAGGGAGCCAACAAAGATGTATTGAATTGAAATAGATATTTCTTCATAACTATATACTACCTACAGTTTCTATAAGCAATTCTTGGTTAGTTAGCATAGTGATACAAATATTGAACAGAAGTGACCAAGAGCAAAACTTCATATCCCAACAAAATGACATCTCTCCAGATTGATAGTGATTAATTGATGAACACGTTTTGGATATGGTTGTTCAATCATCTTCACTCAAGCCCCAATTTCTTCATCTTACACATTAAAAAAATCCCAAAGAATTTTTTTATTTGCATTGTTGAAAAAGCCACTGAGGATTTTCTCAAGTTGATAAAGAATATCTTTGAAAAACCTACAGTTAACATCATATTTAATGGTGAGGAACTCAAAGTTTTCCCACTAAGATCAGATACAGGATAAGGGTGTCCCCTCTTACAACTCCTTTTCAACATCATACTGGAAATTCTGGCTTAGTGAAATAAGACAAGAAAAAGAAATAAAAATATACAGATTGAAA
This sequence comes from Phocoena sinus, assembly GCF_008692025.1. NCBI lineage: Eukaryota > Metazoa > Chordata > Mammalia > Artiodactyla > Phocoenidae > Phocoena > Phocoena sinus. Next base: position 35,064,760 of record NC_045776.1, on the reverse strand, counting down.
AGGAAAAAAAATAAACTTCTTTTTGTACACAGATGCCATTCTATAGAAAATCTGAAATAATTGACAAACAATCTGCTGGAACTATATAATAATAGATTATAGCAAGGTTGTAGAATACAAGGTTAGTATACAAAAATCACTCTCTTTCCTATATGCTAGTTATGAACAAGTGGAATGTGAAGTCAAATACATAATACCAGTTATAATAGCACCTGCCCCAAAATACTTAGTTTTACATCCAATAAAATATGTACAAGATCTATATGAGGAAAACTATAAAACCCTAATAAACAAAATCAAAGAACTAAACAAATGGAGAAATATTCTATGTTCATAGATAGGAAGAGTAGATATTGTCAATATATCAGTTCTTCCCAACTTGATCTATAGATTCAAAACAATTCCAATCAAAGTTGCAGCAAGTTATCTTGTGGATATTGAAAAAACAATTTTAAAGTTTATGTGGAGAGGCAAAAGACCCAGAAGAGCAAATATAATATTAAAGGAGAAGAATAAAGTTGGAAGAATGACTCTACCAGACTTCAAGACTTACTGTAAAGCTACAGTACTCAAGGTGTGTGCTATTGATGAATGAATAGACAAATAGACCAATGGAACAGAACAGAGAGCCCAGAAATAAATCTACGTAAATACAGTCAAGTGATCTTTGACAAAGGAGCAAAGGCAATACAATGGGGCAAAGACAATGTTTTCAACAACTGATTGTTGTAACACTGAACCTCTGCATGCAAAAAACAAAGGAATCAGGGGCTTCCCTGGTGGCGCAGTGGTTGAGAGTCCACCTGCCGATGCAGGGGATGCGGGTTCGTGCCCCGGTCCGGGAAGATCCCACATGCCACGGAGCGGCTGGGCCTGTGAGCCGTGGCTGCTGAGCCTGCGTGTCTGGAGCCTGTGCTCCGCAACGGGAGAGGCCACAACAGTGAGAGGCCCATGTACAACAAAAAAAAAAAAAAAAAAAGAATCAAAACACAGAATTTACATTATTCACAAAAATTCACTAAAAATGGATCACAGACCTAAATGCAAAACACAAAACCATAAAACTCCTATAAGATAACATGACAGAAAACCTAGATGACTTGGGGTATGGCAATGCCTTTGTAGATATAATACCAAAAGCATGATCCATGAAAGAAATAATAAGCTGAACTTCAATAAAATTAAAAATTTTTGCTCTCTGAAAATCAATGTCAAGAGAATGAGAGGACAAGTCACAGACTCAGAGAAACATTTGCAAAATACATACCTGATAAAGAACTATTATCCAAAATATACAAAGAACTCTTAAAACTCAACAATAAGAAAATAAACAACTTAATTAAAAAGTGGGCCAAAGGCCTTAACAGATACCTCACCGAAACACATATTCAAATGTCAAATAGGTATGTGAAAAGTTGCTCTAAGTCATATAACATCAGGAAAATGTAAATTAAACAGCAGCAAGATATCACTACACACTTATTAGAATGGCTAAAATCTGGAAATTGACAGTACCAAATGCTGGAGAGGATGTGGACCAACAGGAACTCTCATTCATTGTTAGTGGGAATGCAAAATGGTATAGCCACTTTGGAGGACAGTTTGTTAGTTTTGTACAAAACTAAACATACTCTTACCATACAATCTAGCAATCTTGCTCCGTAGTATTGTCCACACAAAAGCCTGCACAGGGACGTTTAGAGTGGCTTTATTCATAATTGTCAAAACCTGGAAGACACCAAGATAGCCTTCATAAATAAATTATGGTACATCCACACAATGGAATAGTATTCAGTGCTAAAAGCAAATAAGCTATTGGAAGCCATGAAGAGACATGGATTAGCTTAAATGCACATTACTAAGTAAAAGAATCCAACCTGAAAAGGCTACAAACTGTGTGCCAAATATATGACTTTCTGGAAAAGGCAAAGCTGTGAAGACAGTAAAAAGATCAGTGGTTGCCAGGGGCTTATGGTGATGGTGAGGAAGAATAAATAGGCAAAGAGTAGAGGATTTCTAGTTAATAATCCTTAATTTAGTGAAAATACTCTATGTTGTCATAATGATGGACGCTTGTCATTATACATTACCCGAATTCATAGAAAGTACAAAACCAAGAGTGAATCTAACGTAAACTATGGACTTTGGTTGATAATGATGTGTCAATGAGGCTCATCAGTTGTAGCCAATGTACTACCTTTGTGGGAGATGTTGGTAATGGGGAGGCTGTTCATATGTGGTGACAGAGTATATATGTAAAATCTCTGCACTTTTCCCTTAATTTTGTTATGAATCTAAAACTACACTTAAAGAGAAAAGTCTTAATAAAAAATAATTTTAGGCCAGAAAAATATTTTGACAAGTTTTCTTTTCCTTTTAGTTAGTGGTTATTAAAAATTTTGTTTCCATCGGAAAAAATGTTAAGAGTTTGAATTTATAAGTCCAATGGAGATAATAACCAATTTTCTAATATATATTTTGTCAAAATCTTTAAAAAGGCATACCTCCTTACCTTTTTCCCATAGAACAACCTAAGTTCCCTATAGAATTATATTGATCTTTTAAACAAAATTTGACAAACACTGCACTAGGTAGACTTCCTAAAGAGCTTTACATTGTCTTGAGAATGTAAGATTCTCTAGGTATGCTATCAAACAATGGGGTAAAACAGTATATAAAAAAGTAATAAGATGAATGACTATTACAGATAACACATGTTAAAGAATTCAGAGGAAGAAAATGATCCAAGAGTGATAAAATATTAACTTTGGGGTAAGTTTCATAGAGGAAGAATGTTTTAAGACCATTTTATTATAAAACATGAAGCTTACCTGTGGGTCCAACAGAAGAGTCTGGGTCAGATATAATCAACACCATTTGTGGGTCAGGAACTGTGGCTGCTGAAACTAAAAACACTTTTCTCAGCCTATGTAAATTTAACTTTTCCAACTAGAAAAACAAATGGTTTTCAAAATGACCATGAAAATAAACACTGAGAAATACTTAAAGCTGTTGATGACAAGTATGTGGTTCAAAGGCAGTAATTAACATAGGCAATAGGGGCTTTGAAAATGAGCAGTGGATTGGTCCCCTGTAATGGAATTTGAGATACTCTGTGCACAGGTCCTTTCCCTAACAACTCCTTTTCCTCATCCATTTGGATATAAGGATGTTTGGGTCATCAAGAGATCCCCATAATTTCAATACATGATCAAAATGCCCTATTCTACAAATTCAGAGCAAGTATACTCTTTAATATTTTATTATTTTCACTTACTCAACTACCCTCCCCAATCCCCTTAAAGACAAGTATTTTTTGGCAATCACTTGTTCTCTGGAATTTCTTAAGGATGTGAGAATTTATCCAACGAAGCATTTCAGCTCTCTTCCAAATGCCCAAGGGGGAACAGCTGAGGTTTTTTTTTTTTTCTTTTTTGGTCTCAAGACATCAGTCTGTAATAACCAGGTCTCTTGTCCTGGGGTTCAAGCCACCCACCTAGGCTCTCTTTCTTCCCAGTAATTTTATGTTGGAGAACAGCTTGACTTTCTGTGTCACTAGGTGGAGGAAAGGGTGAGCCTTCTCTTCATTTCCAGAAACCGCTGGCTCATTATTCAAATTAACCCACCAATAGAAAGACAGATTTGCTAAGCTTCTCAGAAAATCAGAGGTTGTTGCTTAGTAACATTCTCTTAAACAATCAGTGAATGCTGCCTTATATTTACTGCACTGGGAAGGGACATTCCAGGGATTCTTCTCTGACCACTGTAGGTAGGCTTTGGGATTCCCTGGCGTCTTCACTCCTACAAACAGGAAGGAGCAGCATGATTTTAATGTCTTCTCAAGAAGCCCTTTTAAATTTCAGGTGTAAGAGGTAACATGCAAAAATATTACTACAGGAATAATAGCTTTATTGTCTATGTAAAAAATTTAGACAGACAACTTTGCGAAGTTTAAGAAGAAAGAATGAGAAGTTATAGCTTAAGGAGTTACAGGCGGATTCTAAAGGCAAAATTCCCTCTTTGAAGTGATGCTGAAGACCCACATTACACTGGGAGCTACAGGATTATTCTCTGATTATTTTTTAAAATTATGATTACTCTCTTAAGGAAGACTTAAAGCATTTACATGGGAACAAAAACAATCCTATACAAAGATAATTAACCACTCACACTCAGTAACATCCTACTCATTCCTCAGTGTTCAGCTTGAAAGACAGAGGCATTATACAGTTTGGAGTATAAGAGCAGACATGGATTTGATATCAGCCAGAACAGTGTCTTACTAGTTGCTAGCACAAAACATTAAGCAACTGATCCCTCATGTTCCTCATTTAAAAAATTAGGAATTACTAACAACTTTTTAAAATTGCTGTGGAAATTAAATGAGATAATAATAACACATGTGACTAATGTATCTTCAGTGGGCTTCTTGGCTGTGTGATTTAATCAATTTACTTAACCTCTGTGCCTCCACGACCTCAAGGAACTGTTAGGAAGGTTATAAGTACCTAATATATGTAAAGCCCTTTGAATCATGCCTGGTATATGTACATGATGATGATGATGATGACACTGTGACTGTCTGACTTATAATAAACATCAGTCAATTGTGATCATTCATTTACATCCTCAGTGAATGACTCTTTAACTTAAAATCCACTTTTGGTCATTTTCAGTTCACAGACTAGAAAGCACATTGGTCTTAATATAAACAGAACTGGGTTCTAGTCCACACTTTGACAATTTTTATAAGAACTTGGAATAAATTATTATTTTAAATCTGATCAAGTATCTGCTTATCCCTTCTGCTTTCAAAACTCAGCTCATTGGGGGACCATTATAGCTCTTCTTATCTTCTAGCATCCAACTATCTCCTGACCTTAAAGTTTCTGCTTCTGCTACCACTTCTTCCTTCTCTCTACAGCACCTACTTCAAATCTGAAATGGCTCATGGATCACATAATGATTGTTTTGGAAGAACTTTCTCTACCAGATAACCTCACAGACCCCTCACCAGTTAGAGTGGCTGACTTTTTGACTAACTCTCATCACAGTACAAACAACTGAAATGAGGAGAGGGGACAGAGGATACAAAATAGAATTTAGAGGGTTCTCTGTTCTGTAGCAATGATGTAAGCAAACATTTTCCTTAAAATAAAACAGATACAGAAGACAATATGACTGATGTGTCTAAAGCAAAGTTTAATTGTATGTCCCTAGGCCCATATTTGGCACTAAAAAATTAAAGATGAATAAGGCACATTTTTTTTTGCCCTTGAGGAGTTTATATTCCAGTGTGTTAAACAGAAATTTCATAAACAATAAGAAAAAATCAGTGTGTAACTTCTATGATAAATGTACATGCTCTCTGCTAGGGCAAAATAAAGGAAGAAGACTTAGCTTATTCTGACGTTAAGCAAAGTTTACTTCATAAGATAAGATCCCAGAGGCTGAATCTTGAACAATAAGAAAGAGAAAGAGAAAAAAAGTGTAAGAAAGCTATTCTATAGCACAGAAAGGTGCATGAACAAAGGCAAAGAGGCTTGGCCAAGCAATGGGGAGTATGTGTGTCTGTGTGTGTGTGCCCCTACAAGCAGTTCAGCAATACCAGTCATCTAGAGAGTATGGCAGTATAATGCGTGTATGACAAGGGAGTGTGAAGAGAAAAAAAAAAGAAAATTGTGGGAATTAGTGGGTGTGGTAAGAGACTCAGAAGGGAGACACACACAAAGAGAGAGAGAGAGGGGCCTGTGCATCTAGGAAATGAGCACAAATCAGATTAAGAGAATCCCTGTGTGGGGTTCTTACTGCAGATAAAGGGTCTCTCTCTGTTGAGACCAGAGGTAAAGAGAGATCACAGGTAGGTAAACATCTAGTTGGGGAGCAGGGTTTTGAGGTCCATCCTGCCTAATGGCTCTACTCCATCTGTGAAGCTTTTGAAGGGCTCACCTGATGTAAGGGAGGTTAGGGTACTTAGGGGTGAAAACCTTGAGTAGAAGGCCAAAGTTCTGGCATACTCACTAAAGACACCAGGAAAGAATTAAGGACAAATAAACAAAACAACCAGCAATTAAAAATAACCAGGTGTACCTGTAAGGGAACATAATCTAAAAACAAACAAACAAACAAACAAAAAATATATATATATATATATATACTTATGTATGACTGAATCACTTTGCTGTACACCTGAAAGTAATACAACATTGTAAATCAACTATACTTTGATTAAAAAAAAGAAGCATAAAATAAATAAACAAATAAATAACCAGGAGCAAATAAACTATCAGGCAACATAAAGAGTTTATGTGAGATTAGATGCTATGACTTTAGTGACAACAATAAGAAATGCTGGATCCTTTTCATCAACAATGTCTCATTCTCTGGCTGGGAGGAGAGAATGCCCATTGCAGTATTGATCTGTTTTCCCATCTCTCCAGGAGAAGTCCTCAGTTAGTGTCAGGCTATTTCCAGAAGAGAAGGTGGAGGGTATTAATAAGAATGACTCAGGGATTAATCTTGTCTTTCAAATTTGCAATTTTTATGGGAAAATCTGGGTGGGAGGTATGGCAATGGGAAGCTGATTTCTAAAATAGACTAGGAAATCTTTGAAGTGGAGGATTTTATGAGCTTGGAGAACTGGCCCAACAAGAGTGACTCTTAGGAAGGTATAAGGATGAATTTACGTGGCAAGTGCATATTGTAACATGAGGTTGCTGGAATTACTGATGACAATCTGGCAGGAGTCTAGTAATAACACTAAATAGGCCTAATATTCAAACAGAACAGGACAGAACTCAACATAAATCCTTTGATTCTGCCTCCTCTCCTGTAATCTGGCAGGATCTTAGACTTTTGTTTAATATATTTTTGTTGTCCCCCACCTTTCTGCCACTCCAACATCACTTTGAAACAGCTTTGCTTTGCATTTCATAAAGCCCTCAGTAAGCAAAATTGTAGACTGTGAAGTTACACTCTATTTGGTGTAAATAATCAAGGTTAGTGAAGATTTTACACATATTACCTAATTCCTGGAGGGAGGTCAGGAGAGACTGTTTCTTGCCATGGTATATTTGCAGAAATTGTGGATTAGGGGGCAGTAAAGGAAACAAGACCCAAGACAAGATAAAGAGCTACGCATCAGAAGCCTCTATCCTACTGCTCCTTTTGTTACAAAGGTTGCCATGGTACTAGAAAAGGACAGAACTTGTGGCAAACAGGAGAATGTACTGTATTATGAGAGATTTTTTTTAAAAAATCTTTGCATATATATATATTTTTTTTCTCTCTGAGTCAGATTTGGTGAGAAAATTTCCTGACTCACATAATGTCTTGTATGCCATGCTAACAGTAACATCTTCCAAAATAACATACAGCAGGGTAGTCTCTGCCTTTCCTATTGAATCTTGGGACCCATCAGGGACACAGCTATTGGGCTTCTGTGTGTAGTTTCTGATGATAAAGATTTCTGATGTATAGGATTTGCAGGTGATGACAAGGTCAACGATGGGGCCAGGGTATAGATAGTCAAAGTGGTTTAGAGATAAAGGTCCCTGGGTTTTAAGTTGCACAACCACCTCTGCCCTTTGTTTCCAAATAAGTAATTTCTAGCTAATTACAATAAATACTGTAGCACCATTTGGATGTATCCTCTGAAGGAAAATTTCTGTTCTGGGCCAAATGCTTCAGCAATGAGGCTGTTCCTGCCAAAGTGAATTTTTCCTTTCTTTGTTCCTGTTGATAATCCTGACAATCTTTCATATGTACACAGAGCTGAAAGCTTTAATAACCTCAATTTTATAGATTAGGTAACAGGCTCAGGGACAGAAAGAGCTTCCCCCAAAGTGTACAGGACCCCAGCCAGGCTGGAGCTGAAGTCTCCATCTTCATATCCTGCTGCCTTCCTGCCTAGCCAGCTTGGTCCCTGGAATGAAGGCAAGTGTTTTCCAATAAGCTTATACGTATGTGTGTCCTCTGTGTACTCAGGCCTCGAGGACTTTTGTCATGGTCCAGAATCACCGGTCTTTAACAAGACACAATCTCCAAGAGGCTAAACTCCACCCTCCCCCCCTTTATTTTTTTTTTAAACACACTAGCACATCTGTGTGTCGAGAGGATGTGGTGTCCGGAGCTGCAGCATCCGACCCCAGAGGCCCTGCCAGATGCATCTGTTTGGCTTGCTCTTCTGCTTGACCTGCACTCCCGGGGAGGCGCCGGGCTGTTTAGACGCCTTATCCTCTGGCAATCTGTTCCGGAACACAGACCAGAAGGGCTGCTGAGGGCTGCGCCAGCTTCAGAATCCTGCTGCCATCTAGGGATGAGATGCAAGTCTTGGCGCGTGCGGGCGCCCACCGAGCGCGCGGCCTGGGGCGGGGTGCACCCGGCACCGCCGGGGACCCTTTGCCACCCGCCCAGTTTGCCGGACAGAAGCCGGGGAGGGGGGGCGGTGCAGGTGGAAATACAGACAAAAGCAGCTAGAGGGAAGAAGGAGAGCGAGAGAAAACAGCTGGGAGCGAGGGGCAGACACCTGCAAGGACAGCACCCAAGAGGGGAAGGAAAAGAATGGAAGGGTCCGTCAGAGAAAGCACTGCGCCTTAATAAAGATCAGAGCGTGTGTTTAGGCAGCTTGTCCGCTGTCTGCACGCGGCTGTCCAAGGAGGCCACAGCGTCCAGCTACTTTATTCCCATGTGTAATTGTCAAGGTTTGCGCTTGCAAAGGGGAGGGGGGCGGCCTTCTGTGAAGATTTTAAGGAAATCCGGAGAGAGGAGATTTACGGAGTTAACTGTATGCATCATATCATGGTGTAAGCGCCTCTTTCTTCTACAAACAGAACAATGGGTCTTTCAAAGCAGCGAAGGGGACTAGAGGGGAAAGCAGGAGGGGCGCACGGGTTGGGGAAGGGAGGCTGTTGACTGGGAGGCCCTGCTGGGAGACTTCAAATCAAATTCTTTCTGAAAGGAAATGTTATTAAAATTAACTTTAATCCTTCCAGCCAGACGGTCCATAAAAGCATACAATTAAGTCAAACAAATAACGAGAGCATTTTCTCCACTACCTGTTTCCCCTTCTGAGAGTAATTACTACAGGCTAGCCCTCTTTCATTCTGTGCAAACAGGAGTGCTTCGCTTCGCAGGTGCCAGGTTCTCTTTCACTCCCCTGCCTCTTCCTTCTCCACTGCCCCACCCCAAACCCGTTCAGCTTTTGGTGCCAACCAGCCTGTCTTCAGATACAGCCAAGAACAAAGGGGTGAATTTCAATATTTCCTCTTTGTGCAAGGTTAATTGAAAATCAAAAAGTCACTTTTCAAATGTCATATTAAATCCGCCACTGCATCAATTTCCTCTTGGTTCCCATCTCCATAGGCAAGAGAAAAGTGTTTTGGGGGATGGCAGGGAGGCGGGGAAATTAGGGACACAGTGAAGAAAAAGAAGAAGAAAGAAGTGAAAGGATTAAAAAGAAATCACAGATACACACAGACTTGAATTGCAGATACGCTAACGTGCACTGGAAAATTGTTTTCCAGTGTGTCCTCAGTCAAAGGCAGCCTTTCCATTCAATAGTGTTACTTGATATTCTAGAGACAGAATTGCATCCTAAACCTGGGGAGATTAGGCCTCCATGTTTTTATGTTTTAATAGATGGATCACAGTGTGATTGTCATAAATGCCACATTTTAAAATCTTAAAGGGTAATGTAATAACCTGACAATCTTCAGTCCCCCTTCCCACTTTTATTCCCCTTTCAGACAGGTACACACACACACACACACACACACACACACACTGTGCAAAAAAACACATCTTCATAGACCGTTCAGTTTTGTGTCACAGGGTATTTTGGAAGTTTGGTCTTTGAGCTGGAATTTAGTGACCCAGCATTATTAGCTTTGCTGCTGATCCAGTAACTGTTGTCCTTATTTCTAACTTTCCAGAGACTCAGTTTCCTCTCTACAAAATGGGGCATCAAATCTGCCTCCTAAAATCACTTGTGCAGACTACATGAGATGCCACATGAACAGAACCAGCTCATATGAATTCTTTAACCAATTCTCAGGTTTCTGAGACCTGATCTTGCTCTTACTTGTTCCTGAGGTCTGCAGAATGGCCTCTGATTTCAGGCTTCATCATACTCAGTCTGTGTCTCCTACACGCCCTGCTACTCTGCTCCATTCACCTACCAGTCCTCCCTGAAGGTATAATTCCTGTCACTGTTTTTTTCTGGAAAATACCCAGTATTTCCCTCTTGTGACGCACAAATAATCTCCCTAAGGATCATACTAATCACAGAAGGCTTGCCCAGTGAGAATCATTTGATTTGCCCCAGACTGAACTTTCTAATATACCTACAAATAAATTCTTAGCTAGACAGGCAGGGTAAAGAGGCAGAATTGTGGACTAAATTCCTTCTAAGATAAGGCAACTGTATAAGGTCCATAAATCTTCTTTCCTTTTCAATAATATTCCATTATTGTGGTGATATCAGATGTGTCCACCAACTCAAAATGAAAGGAAGGTGAGAAGAAGATGGCAACTGCCTAAACTCACTAGAATATATGTACAGAGGGAAGCACTCTACAACATTGACCATCTAGCTTGTGTCAAAATTCTAGTAGCATTTTCTTCATTAGAAAGATTAAATAGACAAATACTTTTTTACCTCTTGGATTTCTACCAACTCATACCTGTATAAATGCACTCTGTGTCCTGTTGGACCCTTTCTTATTTAAAGGTCTTAATTAAAATATTCCATCTACTATGTAACTTTTCTTAGCTTGTTCACATAATGAACTACTTCTTTGGGCAGCACTTGTTCCCATATAAACTTTTATGAGTGTAGGTAACAATTTTTTGCACATATTTGTTAAAATAGGTGTCCTCTCCCCACTCTCTAAATTTCTTGAAACAACAATCATATCCCTCTTCTTTCTAACCCAGGAACTTAGGAGTAGATGTATAATAAATAATTGTTGGAATTTGAAGAATTATGAAAAAGAAAATGAATCTTGGGCTGTATCAGCATTGTATCTAGACAATTTTCAAAGCAATTTTGTGATAGAAACCAACTTAATGGTTGTGTTGGGTCAGCAGAAAAGCACTCAGATGACTGGATGAATTAATAACTTTGAGAATTTGTAGATAGAGTCTAAGTTGACAAAACATACATGTGCATCCCAAAATGTTCTTTTATCTGGTGAGGCTGTTTATTTAACACAAGGGTACATTAAAAGTGTGTTGGCATGACCTACTCTTTTCTTAATCCACTTGGGTTTCTTAATCTTATCCAAAGCTCCCCTCCCCTAACACCACTCCCCAAAAGAGAGGGAGCAAGAGTGAGATTGAGAGAGGGAGGGAGGATGGAAGGAAACAAGGAAAATAAAGAAATCAGCTGTATTTAACTGATAAATCTACTCTGGAGTTAGAGTGGAATTCTGGCAAACTAGTTGGACAGCTCTTAAGGGCATCTTTTAAATCCCTACCTTCAGATCATTGTCATGCTTAGGATAATATATTATTGTTTCTTAGTGCTAGTGTGTTATATTTCCAGAAACAGATTCTCTAGAATCTTTATAAGGGTCTTAAGAATGAAAATTGAAAAATAAATTCATGAGAAGAATTTATTCACAGTGGTAGTAGTGGTATTGGAATCTATAATTACGCATAATGAGGGAAAATATGAGAACTTGGTTTTAGTAAAACTGGAATCTTGCCCTGACATTTCCTATTATCTTCTATATAACCATGGGCAGAGAACTAAATCCCTCAGATATTTGTTTTTCTTTTCTTTTTCCCCTCTGAACAATGTCATGATAATCCTGATCTAATATATGGATTATGGTGAGAACCAAATGAGATGATATCTGTGAAATTGTTGTGAAAAGGTTATATGCACAATAGAACTAGAGGGTAGCATTTATACATACTACATTTTAGTAACATGTGAATATATTGAATGTTTACTGTATGATGACTTTTTTTGGTATTCTGTGGCCACGAGCTGACCTGCAATTGGCTTTAACCTCTTAAACAATAAAAAATGCTAGATTAGAGTTTGCCATTATTACAAACAATTTTTATTGTGTTCCAGTGGTGTACCCATAGGCTAAAATCTCAAAGAACAATTCTTGTGGAAAAGATGGATATAAACGCTGAAGCATCTGAAGGAAAGGGAGCCACAGCATAGATAGGATTTGCAGGACCCATCTCTCTGTTAATTTGCATTACACGTTTTTTATTTCCTTCTCTTGCTCTCTTTTTTAAAAATCTCTGTGTCCTCCTTACTGCTAGAATTTTGTGAGATATTCAAAATGTGTGTTTAATCCATCCACGTTTGTAGTCTTTAGTGTCAAAGCTTCTGCTTAATGCTGAGTTAATGCTCAGTCGTGCCAAAGCTTGAAGCTTTCAACGCAGCTCGAAAACCAGCTGCGACACATCACTGATGCAGAGGCTTTGACTCCAGAGACTGCTGCCTGCATGGAGTAAATGCATCATTTTTTAAAGTTTTGTCAGTGCAATCTAAGAGCTGTGTGGAGTTTAACTGAAGATATTTGAAAAAAATGTACATTTGAAACCATTTTACAAGAATTATCTGGGAATCTTCCTTGAAACTTTGTCTTCTAAACATCTCACTCTCCCAGAACCAGGCCTGTTATTTTGGCCAGTTTCTGCTTTTGATTGGGTTGTGTTTCTTTCCTTCCCTCAGCCATCTTTCCCTTTTCAGTGAGCTGAGGAAAATAAATTTGATGAAGCAGACATTTTTCTCTGTCTGTGTCTTAGAATTATTGATCTTAGAAAGAAGAAGACCCTGAGTTATCCATTGCTACTTCAAGTATGGTCCATGGACCAATAACATCTGCATGTACTGGAAGCTTATTAGAAATAGAAATTATATGCTCAATCAGAGTCTCTGGGTATATGCTCAGGAATCTGTGTTTCAACTAGGCCTCTGGGTACTTTTTCTCAATACAAACATTAGAGAACCATCATTCTAGGCTACCTGGATCCAAAAATTCCTGATGTTGTACCCTTGGGAGATGGTCATACAGTCTCACTCAGAACATTTTAAGGTTGGGATATTCACTACATTGAAAACAATCTGTTCAGCTAATAAAAACAGTTAAAAGTCCTTTTCAAAATGTATTAAGCAGATATCTGCTTCTTTAGTATTTATTTGTTTTATTCTTCAATGCTTGTCATATTGTAGGTAGTCAATATACTTGCATTAAAAGGAAGAAAATATTGATCTTAGTTTTACCTCTAGATATACCCATCTAATCCAATTAATCCATATAATCCTTGTTCCCATCCTCTGCAGCCCATAACATATGTGAAAACTGCTAAGATGTCCTAGTCCTCTCTTCTTTAGGTTAACCACGGCTGGAGTTCTCACTTCCTCCTAAGAAGACACTGCACTAGGCTCATGAATTTCCTGCTGATTCACCTCTGGATCTGGGCTCTTTCTATGCCCAGAACAATGACAATCTCAGGACCTTTATATATCATCTGGAAATAAAACAGATTTCCCTGTCTTGTACAAGTGCAAATAATTTTTAAAAAACTTAAATGTTTAATTTAAATCTGTTAAAATTAATATTATTAATTCTGTTATGTTGAACTTTTGTTATTTTATTATTTCTTTCTTGACAGTATTTCCCTTGTATTTTAGAGATATAAAAATAATTGGTGAAAAATAATAAATGCTCCTTAAAGAAAGACTTTAAGAATGCATAAAAGAGAATTCTAAATACCAGTGATTACACAACCCAGAAGAAATAGCAGCTAGTATTTCCCTCTCTCCACTCCACCTGCTCTATATATACAGAAAAGAGTTGTTAGGTTTATGTGAGCAAATGAAGCAAGAATTAGGTTAATTTAAAATATATAATATTTTAATATATATTTTGAAATATGTATAATTTATAAATTTAAGATTATATTCTAAATAATTTTATTATCCATTTTTAAAATTAACTCTTTACAATGAACATTTTCTTACACCTATAAATATTCACAAAACATTGTAACTCGTAGTGACTGAAGAATATAAGGTACATGTACCATAATGATTTTAATGCCTTTTCTATTATGTGACTGTTATGGGCTGAATTGTTTCCCCTCTAAATTCATATGTTGAAGTTCTAACCAATAGCTCAGAATATGACTATATTTGGATATAGGATCATTAAAGAGGTAGTTAAGTTATAATTACCTTTTTAAAGGTCATTAGGGTGATTGGGTCATTAGGGTGGGACTTAGTGCAATATGACTGGCATCCTTAAAAGAGATTGAGACACAGAGGCACACAGAAGGAAGGCCATATGAAGACACAGGGAGAAGATGGCCATCTAATAACTTACATACTTATAAGTTAGTAAGTTAGTACTTCAGTACTTAAGAACTTAGTTAAGTACTTAAGTTACCAGGCTGCTTCCCCCCACCTCCCCGGGGCTTTATGGCTCCATAAAGTCAATCTTAGTTCCTGTGAGTCTATGTAACCAATATTTTCAACTGTGCTCTGTTACAAGGAGAAGAGATTCTTAGTTAACTTCTGTAAATAATTATTGAATATATTGCCATAAAAATAATAACTGACACTAAGAGTTTCTAAATTCTGGAGGGATCAGGTAGGGAGAAAAAGATAAATGTTTTAATTTTGCTTTCAGAGGTATAATTTACCAAATTGCCATAAGTCATAATTGGCTTAAGAGAAAAGAGAAAAAAGTTCCCCTAAGTCTTGGGAAAACAAAGATTAAAAAGATTAAAAAATATTTCAGACAAAAAGTCATACAAATTATAATCATATTCATCAGTTCATTCAGTACTATGTAATTAATTATTGTTGATCTTTTGTAAGCAATTTTACAAAGTCATCAGTTTTTCCATTAGTGTTCTATAATTTCTTACCCAGTTCAGTAGTCTGGTCTGAAAGTTAACAGCAACCTGTATTTGGCAAAAAGTACTTCTCTGAATCTTCTTGAAGATAAAGCATTTCTGTAAAAGCATCAGAGTAAAACAAAAACTGTCTGTAAATGACACAAGACTGAAAATGGCATGTTTAAAGATCTGATTACAATGTAATTGACAAAGATATTTGGTTATTTCTGTAATACAGCATTTGAGGATAACTAGAATTATGACATAACATTTTATCAGGACATATCAGATTTTTAGGAATTTCATATAATTTTAGAACACATATTAATAACATTCATCCACATAATATAACCTAAGAAAGTTTGTTATCAACTATTTGACAATGGTTCCCATGAAATTTAACATACCAAATAAGACTAATTAGTTTAATATCTCTCTTTGAGATTTTTCAGTGGCCTTCTGAAAGTTGCAAAGTGAGCTAGAGATCAAAAAAAATTATTTAGCATTGGATTTGGGAAAGTTTGTCAAAGATATCAAAAGGCTTTAAAATACTTGGTCAGAGGAGGTGCCTTCAAGATGGTGAAGGAGTAAGAGGTGGAGATCACCTTCCTTTCCACAAATACATGAAAATGACATCTACATGTGGAGCAACTCCTACAGAACACCGACTGAATGCTGGCAGAAGACCTCACACTTCCCAAAAGGCAAGAAATTCCCCATGTACCTAGACACCCTCAGGTGACCTACAAGCAGAGGTGGGGCCAAATCCAAAGCTGAACACCAGAAGGTGTGCAAAAAAGAAAAGAAAGAGAAATTTCTCCCACCAGCCTCAGGAGCAATGGATTAAATCTCCACAATCAACTTGATATACCTTGCATCTCTGGAATACCTGAACAGATAATGAATCATCCCAAAATTGAGGTGATGGACTTTGGGAGTAACTGTAGATTTGGGGTTTGCTTTATGCATCTAATTTTTTTCTGGTTTTATGCTTATGTTAGTTTAGTATTTAGAGCTTATTATCATTGGTAGATTTGTTTACTGATTTGGTTGCTCTCTTCCTTTCTTTTATATATATATATATATATATATATATATATATATATATATATCTTTTTTCCTTTTTTTCTTTTTGTGAGTGTGTATGTGCATGCTTCTTTGTGTGACTTTATCTGTACAGCTTTGCTTTTCCCATTTGTTCCAGGGTTCTGTCTGTCTGTTTTTTTGTTTGTTTTGTAGTGTAGTTTTAGCACTTGTTATCACTGGTGGATTTCTTTTTAGTTTGCTTGCTCCATTTCTTTCTTTCTTATTACCTTTTTTTTAATCTTTAATAATATTTTTTTAATTTTATTTTTTCTTTCTTTCTTTTCTTTTCTCCCTTTTCTACTGAGCTCCATGCCTGACAGGGCCTTGGTGCCCTGGCCAGGTGTGAGTCCTGAGCCTCTGAGGTGGGAGAGCCAAGTTCAGGACACTGGTCCACCAGAGACCTCCCAGCCCCATGTATATCAATTGGTGAGAGTTCTCCCAGCGATCTCCATCTCAAAGTTAAGATCCAGTTCCACTCAATGACCAACAAGCTACAATGCTGGACACTCTATGCCAAACAACTAGCAAGATAGGAACACAACCCCACCCATTAGCAGAGAGACTACCTAAAAGCAAAATAAGTTCACAGAAAGTGCAAAACACACCACTGGATTTCGTCCTGCTCACCATAAAGACAAGATCCAGTCTCATCCACAGGAACACAGACAACAGTCCCCTCCACCAAGAATCCTACAGAACCCACTGAACCAACATTACCCACAGGGAGAAGACACCAACAACAGCAGGAAATATGAACCTGCAGCCTTTGAAAAGGAGACTGCAAACACAGTAAGTTAAGAAAAATGAGAAGACAGAGAAACACACAGCAGATGAAAGAGCAATGTAAAACCCACCAGACAAAACAAATGAAGAGGAAATAAGCAGTCTATCTGAAAAAAAAAAAAAAAAATCAAAGTAATGATAGTAAAGATGATCCAAAATCTTGGAAATAGAATGGAGAAAATATAAGAAATGTTTAACAAGGATCTAGAAGAACTAAAGAGCAAATAAATAAAGATAAACACCACAAAAAATGAAATTAAAAATTCTCCAGAAGGAATCAGTAGCAGAAAAACTGAGACAGAAGAACGGATAAGTGACCCGGAAGATAAAATAGTGGAAATAACTACCACAGAGCAGAATAAAGAAAAAAAATAAAATGAGAAGAATTGAGGACAGTCTCAGAGACTTCTGGTACAACATTAAACACACCAACATTTAAATTATAGGGGTCCCAGAAGAAGAGAAAAGTAAAGGGACTGAGAAAATATTTGAAGATATTATAATTGAAAACTTCCCTAATATGGGAAAGGAAATAATCAATTCCAGGAAGCACAGAGAGTTCCATACATGATAAATCCAAGGAGAAACATGACAAGACACATATAATAAAACTATCAAAAATTAAATACAAAGAAAAAATATTAAAAGCAGCAAAGGAAAAACAACAAATAACATACAAGGGAATCCCCATAAGGTTAACAACTGATCTTTCAGCAGAAACTCTGCCATGCAAAAGGGAGTGGCAGGACATATTTAAAGTGATGAAAAGGAAAAACCTACAACCAAGATTACTCTACCCAGCAAGGATCTCATTCAGATTTGATGGAGAAATTAAAACCTTTACAGACTAGCAAAAGCTAAGAGAATTCAGCACCATCAAACGAGCTTTACAACAAATGCTAAAGGAACTTCTTTCAGCAGAAAACACAAGAGAGGTAAAGATTTACAAAAACAAACCCAAAACAAAAAACAAATGGTAATAGGAACATACATATACATATATATCTATAACTGCTTTATATGTAAATGGACTAAGTGCTCCAACCAAATGACATAGACTGGCTGAATGGATACATAAACAAGACCCATATATATGCAGTCTACAAGAGACTCACTTCAGACCTAGAGACAAACAGACTGAAAATGAGGGGATAGAAAAATATATTCCATGCAAATGGAAATCAAAAGAAAGCTGGAATAGCAATTCTCATATAGGAAAAAATGGACTTTAAAATAAATACTATTACAAGAGACAAAGAAGGACACTACAAAATCATCAAGGAATAAATCCAAGAGGAAGACATAACAATTGTAAATATTTAGGCACCCAACATAGGAGCAACTCAATACATAAAGCAAATGTTAACAGCCATAAAGGGGAAATTGATAGTAATGCAACCATAGTAGGAGACTTTAAAACTCCACTTTCACCAATGGACAGATCATCCAAAATGAAAATAAATAAGGAAACACAAGCTGTAAATGATATATTAAACAAGATGGACTTAATTGATATTTATAGGACATTCCATCCAAAAACAAAAGAATACACTTTCTTCTCAAGTGCTCATGGAACAATCTCCAGGATAGATCATATCTTAGGTCACAAATCAAGTCTTGGTAAGTTTAAGAATATTGAAATCATATGAAGTATCTTTTCTGACAACAATGCTATGAGACTAGATATCAATTACAGGGGAAAATCTGTTAAAATACAAACAATGGAGGCTTGACAATACACTACTAAATAACCAAGAGATCACTGAAGAAATCAAACAGGGAACCAAAAAGTTCCTAAAAACAAATGACAATGAAAGCACAACAACCCAAAACCTATGGGATGCACCAAAGAAGTTCTAAGAGGGAAGTTTATAGCAATACAATCCTGCCTCAAGAAACAAGAAAAATCTCAAATAAACCACCTCACCTTACACCTAAAGCAATTAGAGGAAAAAGAAAAAAACACCCCCAAAGTTAGCAGAGGGAAAGAAATCATAAAGGTCAGATCAGAAATAAAAGAAAAATAAATGAAGGAAACAAGAGCAAAGATGAATAAAACTAAAGGCTGGTTCTTTGATAAGATAAAAAAATATTGATAAAACATTAGCCATACTCATCAAGAAAAAAAGGGAGAAGACTCAAATCAACAGAATTAGAAATGAAAAAGGAGAAGTAACAACTGGCACTGCAGAAATATAAAGGATCATGAGAGATTACTACAAGCAATTATATGCAAAGAAAATGGACAACCTGGAAGAAATGGACAAATTCTGAGAAAAGCACAACCTTCCGACACTGAACCAGGAAGAAATAGAAAATATAAACAGACTAATCGAAGCACTAAATTTGAGGCTGTCATTAAAAATCTTCCAACAAACAAAAGCCCAGGACTAGCTGGTTTCACAGGCAAATTCTATCAAACATTTAGAGAAGAGCTAACACTTATCCTGCTCAAACTCTTCCAAATATAGCAGAGTGAAGAACACTCCCAAACTCATTCTACAAGGCCACCATCACCCTGATACGAAGACCAGACAAAGATGTCAGAAAGAAAGAAAGCTACAGGCAAATATCACTGATGAACATAGATGAAAATATCCTCAACAAAATACTAGCAAATAGAATTCAACAGCACACTAAAAGGATCATACACCATGATCAAGTGGGGTTTATCTGAGGAATGCAAGGATTCTTCACTATATGCAAATAAATCAATGTGATACACCATATTAACAAATTGAAGGAGAAAAAGCATATGGTCATATCAATAGATGGAGAAAATGCTTTTGACAAAATTCAACACCCATTTTTTGCTAAAAACCTTCTAGAAAGTTGACAGAGAGGAAATTTACCTCAACATAATAAAGGCCATATATGACCAACCCATATCCAACATTGTTCTCAATGGTGAAAAATGGAAACCATTTCCTCTAAGATCAGGAAGAAGACAAAGTTGTCCACTCTCACCACTATTATTCAGAATAGTTTTGGAAGTTTTAGTCACAGCAATCAGAGAAGAAAAAGAAATAAAAGTAATCCAAATCAGAAAAGAAGAAATAAAGCTGTCACTGTTTGCAGATGACATGATAGTATATACAGAGAAACCTAAAGATGTTACCAGAAAAGTACTAGAGCTAATTAATGAATTTGGTAAAGTAGCAGGATACAAAATTAATGCACAGAAATCTCTTGCATTCCCATACACTAATTATGAAAAATCTTAAAGAGAAATTAAGGAAACACTCCCATTTACCATTGCAACAAAGAGAATAAAATACCTAGGAATAAACCTAACTAAGGAGATAAAAGACCTTTATATATAAAACTATGACACTGATGAAAGAAATTAAAGATGATACAAAGAGATAGAGAGGTATACCATGTTCCTGGATTGGAAGAATCAACATTGTGAAAATGACTATACTACCCAAAGCAATCTACAGATTCAATGCAATCCCTATCAAACTGCCAGTGGCATTTTTCACAAAACTAGAACAAATAATTTCACAATTTTTATGGAAACACAAAGACCCCAAATAGCCAAAGCAATCTTGAGAATGAAAAATGGAGCTGGAGGAATCAGGCTCCCTGATTTCATACTATATTACAAAGCTACAGTAATCAAGACAGTATGGTACTGGCACAAAAACTGAAATATAGATCAATGGAACAGGATAGAAAGCCCAGAGATTAAACCCATGCAAAGATCAGATTGTCTTTGATAAAGGAGGCACGACTATACAATGGAGAAAAGACAGCCTCTTCAATAAGTGCTGCTGGGAAAACTGGACCGCTACATGTAAAAGAATGAAATTAGAACACTCCCTAATACCGTACACAAAAATAAACTCAAAATAGATTAAAGACCTAAATTTAAGGCCAGACACTATCAAACTGTTAGAGGAAAACATAGGCAGAACACTCTATGTCATAAATCACAGCAAGATCCTTTTTGACCCACCTTCTAGAGAAATGGAAATAAAAACAAAAATAAAAAAATGGGACCTAATGAAACTTAAAAGCTTTTGCACAGCAAAGGAAACCATAAACAAGATGAGAAGACAACCCTCAGAATGGGAGAATATATTTGCAAACGAAGCATCTGACAAAGGATTAATCTCTAAAATATACAAGCAGCTCATGTAGCTCAATATCAAGAAAACAAACAACCCAATCCAAAAATGGGCATAAGACCTAAATAGACATTTCTCCAAAGAAGATATACAGATTGCCAACAAACACATGAAAGGATGTTCAACAGCACTAATCATTAGAGAAATGCAAATCAAAACTACAATGAGATATCACCTCACACCGGTCAGGATAGCCACCATGAAAAAATCTACAAACAATAAATGCTGGCGAGGATGCAGAGAAAAGGGAAGCCTCTTGCACTGTTTGTGGGAATCTAAACTGATACAGCCACTATAGAGAACAGTATGGAGGTTCCTTAAAAAAACTAAAAATAGAGTTACCATATGACCCAGCAATCCCACTACTGGGCATATACCCTGAACAAAACATAATTGAAACAGAGTCATGTACTACAATGTTCATTGCAGCTCTATTTACAATAGCCAGGACATGGAAGCAACCTAAGTGTGCATCGACAGATGAATGGATAAAGATGTGCACATATTTACAATGGAATATTACTCAGGCACATAAAGAAGCATAACTGAGTTATTTTTAGTGATGTGGATGGACCTGGAGACTGTCATACAGTGAGGTAAGTCACAAAGAGAAAAACAGATTCCATATGGTAACATATATATATATATATGTATATGTATATATATGGAATCCAAAAACAAAAATGTTTCTGAAGAACCTAGAGGCAGGACAGGAATAGGGATGTAGAGGTAGAGAATGGACTTGAGGACATGGTGAGGGGGAAGTGTTAGCTGGGACGAAGTGAGAGATTGGCATGGACATATATACACTACTAAATGTAAAATAGCTAGTGGGAAGCAGCCGCATAGCACAGCGAGATCTGCTCGGTGCTTCCTGTCCGCCTAGAGGCGTGGGATGGCAGGGTGCGAGGGAGATGCAAGAGGGAGGAGATATAGGTTTATATGTATATGTATATCTGATTCACTTTGTTATACAACATAAACTAACAGACCATTGTAAAGCAATTATACTCCAATAAAGAAGTAAAAAAAAAAAAAACACTTTTCCCTGAAAGCTATCAGGTAGTTCATGTCTTTTGAACATGAAAAATAAACAAATAAATAAAAATAAAATAAGTAAATAAAATCCTTGCTCAAATAAGATCATAGGTTACTGTGAAACAATACTTATGCCCTTAAACAAATTGACAATATAAGATTTCAAAGGCGAATGCAAAAAATTACAACAGAGTACTTAAAAGGTAAAGAAACATTCACAATTTGTAATCAAAAGCAGATCAGTAGTCCATAATAACTTTGTCATCTTAATAGAGAAAGAAAACAAGCTTTTAGTTTTGTGTTAGCTTACTTTTAATACTAATATTCATTCACTCAACTAAATTCATTCTATCTTAGCCACCTGACCATGTGCAAAACTCTTCTATCAGGGTTTCTTTTCCAGGAACGTTATGCAACTTCATTTTTTACACAAAAATTTTGTCCTATGCTTTCCCTCTTTCTATATTTTTCTTTTATTAATTCCTCTTTAGGACAGAATTACTTACTTTTCATTTAACAAAATGCATTTCCATTCCTTATAGCTTGTAAAACTTTTCCTTGCATACAAATATATTTTCCTTATTAATTTTAGTATTTTAATTATATATAAGTAGAATTCTTAACTCTCAGAAACCTTAATTTCTAGTGAAAGCTAAGAAGTAAGCAATTGTGAACTGCTTGTTATACCAATATTTTTGTTTGTGATTGGAAAGTTATGAATGCATTTCATAATTTTTAGAAACTTACATTTCCTCATTGCATTTTTTTTTCAATGTGGTAGAAACCATTTTCATTCATAGACCTAAACATTAGTTTTTCTGTAATATGAAGACAAAATTAGGCATACTTAGCCTTGTTTAGCAGTTAATGTTTCAGTATTTTATCTTAGCTGAAAATGATCTGGACATTCAAAGATTTCCCATCGTTTAACTTAACTTAGCAAAACTCTAAAGTTTTAATTTACCAAAAGATTTTGGAAGCTATTTTTAAGTCTTATCCCCCTTATATCTATCTAAATCACTTGTTCCCAATAATTATGTTTAAATTACCTACAAAACCTTCATGAGACATTAGACAAAATCAGCCATCATCTCAAGCTGTTTTTTTTTTTTTTGCTGACAAATTTTGTAAAAAAATAACATAAACTTATTTATTTGACTTTTGGTAGAATGAAAATTTTATATTTAATGCTGACAACTCTAAAGATATGCCTATTTTAATTAAACCAATAACTGAAAATTTTAAATTTACTAAACATTAATCCTAAATCATTTAAAAAAATAGATTTGTTTCTATTATATATTTGAATTTTTAAAATATAAGCACTTGTCTATTTTAGCCAATTAGAGCTATATTTTATAAATTAATTTTGGCAATACCGCCCAAAGATAGAAAAATACCATATCTATACTGTACATATATATACATACATACAGATAGACATCGACAGATATCTTATAGTTTTTATCTTAAAACTTTAGTCATGAATCAAGTACAATGCAAAACTTACTAGTTTATAAATAACAGTTGGAATAAGTTAAGTTTATCTGCTCAGATGGCTAAGGCATTTTACTATTTGTGGAAAAGACTTTTAAGACTTGTATTTGTCCTTGATAAATAATATTTAGGATGCAGACTTTCAAGCAGTTTGTACTGATAAAAGGCCTCTTTCCCTACCTTTATTTCCTTTGGTTTCAGGTTCTAGTTGATTGAGTTAACTAGGCACAGTCTCAGGTGATCATGGGCTGTATTAACACTTCCAATTTTGTAGAGATTTGAAAGACAAAGACAGTTGTTTCCAAGTCCCCAAAGAACTGGTTTGCTGCCTGAGTGATATCAAAAGGCTGATCTGCCCATCCAACTACATTTTCTTTTATTTCCTTCTTTATATTAGGGAGATGATTTCCAACAAAAATGGAAAGCGAAATATTTCTATGTTTTAGAAATTGAGTTCAATGTAGCATGCCTTCAAAAAGTTTGCACAAAGTGTTCAATAAAGCCCATCTTTTCCTACAAGTCAGCCCAAGAGCAATTCTCCTTAGGAGCAAAAAGCCTCCACTATTGCTCCTATCGACCCGTCAATATCAGCTTCTAGCTTCCACCTCACACTGTTTGGCTCCCTTTAACATGCTGAGTTAACATTTCCCAAAGGACAGATTTACATTCCTTGTTTTACAATACCAGACAGGGGAAACATTCTCAATGAGACACAATATCTGTCCCCACAATATAATTAGGCAAAAGAGATAAAACCATCTTACATAAAGCCTGTTCAAACACACCAATTTTTTTTCAAACTTTCACCTCAATTCCATCAACACTTATATCTCTAACCATGGCCTCCACTAGGACCAAATCAGCAAGTCTGGGTCTTACAAGACTGGGTAGAAGTGTTCTGCCAGATACAACATCTATTTCAATAAAACACTCAGGCAACATTGATGTAACCTCTTCATATAACACCTGCTCAAACATTCCAACCTTTATAATCCTATCAACCCTTACATTTTTACATTTGCATAAACTAGTTGTAGCCTGAGTCAGGGTTCCACCAGTGGGTTTTGGTACCACAACTTGTGGGGTTTCCATATCGAGCCCTGGAAACTTCTCTCAATCCCTTAGCCATTTTACCTATTCCTACATAAGAGAGCTTGGTTTCCCAGTGGGAGGTTGAGCCAAAGGACACCAAGTAATTGCTGGTCAGGTTTCTCAGTGTAATTTTTGTCTTCTGGTTTTTTTTGTTTTTTGTTTTTCTTTTAATTTCTCCAGATTAAGGTAACTATAGTGGACTTGTTAGGGGCCTTTAAATGCTGGGGGTGGGTAATGGAGTCCCTTTTGTCCATGAACCTTAGATAGTGAAGTATTAAAACCTTTGTTTTACCCCCACCAATGTCCGTTTTATTCATCCCATTTCTTAAAATCATCTAAAGATATCCATTCTGCTGGGACAAGTCCCATGACTCTTCCCTTTCTTATTCCTCTTTGTTCTATCTCTTTCAATATTAGCTTTATTTACCTTATTTCTTAATAACGCTATAAAAATGTCCACCTTGTTGGGAAGAGTCCCTTGACTTTCTCATTGGCTTCTTCTCATTCTTTTGTTAATTAACCTAATGTTTTTATTAGCATCTGTAAGACCCATGAGGGGAAGTTGAAACTGCAAATTCAATAAGGCTTCCAAAACTTTTTTTTTTTTAATTAAGGGAGTTCTAGGGTTTGTTGCTATATTTCTTTGTATTCACTTTTAATTTAGTCTTTCCATACCTATCAATAAAAATTTTTTATAAGAGCTATCTAAAAATTTACCAATTTAGAAGTTTTTCCAATTTAAAGGATTCAACATCTGGTCATTACTTAGTAGGATCTTAATAGCAACTCAAACCAATAAGCCTTTTTATGGCTTAACCATGGATGAGAAAGATTTCCCACAAGAGAGTGCAAAAATGAGTAACTCACCAAAATGGCTGAAAACCTCACCTTAAATACTATCTTTAGTTAAAAACAAAAAAAGGATATTGGGAGCAGTGGGTTGGGACTTCAAAGGGAAGGAAGGCAAGTCACATGGAGATGGAAAAGCAAATGTTTGTTCAACAAATGTTTTCTGGTCCCTGAAGAGACAGTGAGACACAGAGTGAACTCTGATCTCTAGGCCCTGCAGTTTCTCCCACCACATCTAGCTCATATTCTTTGCAGATGTCTCTGGTGAGAGCTCTATTACAGAAATATGTCCTCTGTCTGTGTCCTTTAGGCACCTAAGTTGGAGGTCAGTATAAAGATTCCCTGAAGCCTGTTTCTTAAAAATAATCAGCCTAAATTTATCCTTATGACAAAGAGACACATTTTGGCGTGGCACATTTTGCTTCTCTACAAATGTATAGAAGATGCTTCCCAGAATCAGAAGATTCGTCTTGTGGAAATAAAGACTAGGGAACTGTCTCTACAGAACCCTTCTAACATCTACATGTCCGCTGAACAGGGAAATATACTTACAAGAGCCCTTTAGCTTGTTAACACATTAGTATATTTGTGTTACTGTTTATTGGTTTGATTTTTCAAAACAGTTAAATTCATCTTTATTCAAGAAAGAACAAGATGTTTCTCTAATTTACCTCAGGGTAGAGGCACCAGTATTTTTTAAAATGGCTCTACCAGTGAACACTTTCAGAAACTGAAGCTCTAGAGCCACAGATGGTGTCTGCACTCCATAGAAGTCCCCTAGAGGTGGCAGTCCTATAGGAAAATGTTATCTGGTGTCTACCAAGACCTTTGGAATTCGACATAACCAGCACACATAATCAACAGAAGGCAGGGGGAAACTTTGGGGATTCCCTCAGAAAACTGACTTAACTCATTTGGGAGCACATGTGAGAAATATTCTAAAGACACCCAGAAGAAAAATAAAAAGAGAGAGATTTTCATGGGACTAATGTCCTCTAAGAGCAGGTATTGGTGAGCAAACAACATAAGGATTCTCACCAGTTTAAGTTTGGCTCAGAGCTAGGGACAGCCACAATGACATCTTCAAACAAAATAGAGGAGCACATGAGCCCACACTATGGAATTATATGTAGGGATTTCCAGGAAACTTTAGAAGTAGGTAAATCTAGCCAGGATCTGTGGCCTTACTCATGAAATGGTGATATGAACACATTGTGAAATTGGGGCACCTGTATGTCACCTCACTAAATAGAGAAGAGGCATGATACCTGAGGTGAGGTACAGAGAGAGAGGAAACCACAGTGGTTAACAGCTTCGTCTTTGCTGTAAGACTGCCTTGGTCTGAAGCTTCACCCTAAAACTGATTCCCTATATGACTCAGCAAGTGATTTAATCTCTTACATTTTGATTTCCTCATCTGAAACAAGACCATAGTAATAGGAACTATCTCACTGATGTGTTGCAGAGATTAAATGAAATAATGCATACAAAGTACTTCATATAACACCAACCATATAGTAACACAGAATTGGTATTATTGTTTTTCTTCAGCATTGGAATTGTCCTATCCAATATGTCTTATGACATATGTGTCTTATTCATACTGTGTTACGATAATGTTTAGGTTATGGTAAGTGTCTAATGAATGTTTGTCAAATGGAAATTGTCTGAAATTTAGACAGCTTGGATAGAAAGTCCAGTGGTTCCATGGGGTGGGGGAGACCCTGGATGATGACCCTGGAAACTGCATTTTACAAGCACTGATATTGGCAGAGGGGATTGGGAATCAGATTTCATAAAGCTCACTGGGTAGAGTGGCTCTTTCAAATTTGCTGGTAGTGGTAGTGGTGTGGTCAGTGGGAAATGAGAGAGAATATGTTAAGATGTCAGAGGAGGGAATCACCATGGTTACTCAGCAGAATTTCTAGGGCTCAGATGTCTCCAGCCACCGGGTCAGGTGTGTGTGTGTGTGTGTGTGTGTGTGTGTGTGAGAGAGAGAGAGAGAGAGAGAGAGAGAGGTAGAGAGAGAGAGAAATGGCTTCCTTCTAGATTGGGGCCCATCAAATAATCTTGAGGATTTAGACTTCATTAGGTTTAGTGAACAATGATATTACCATCCCTTGGAAAAGTTCTACCTGAAATCCAATCTCACAAACTTTTTCATCATTTTTTTGTTTATTGGAAATGATAGTTAAGATGCCAAAAGCCTGTGTCCAGCTACCAGAAAATGAATTTCATATTTACTGCCTCCTAAGATGTTGACAAATAAGAGCACAGATGACTCTTTTTCAGTAATAATCTTTGCATCCATTTTATTGATGTGAAATTTTAAAAAAATAATAAGAAACAACAAACCTCTGAGATTAAATAATGATTTTCTCATTTTTATATCCCATACTTCTTATTTTATAGTATCAATATAAGTACTAGATGAAAAAACTCTCAAGCAGATTCCTCTAGGGGAATGAAATTTTCCTTTCCATCCAGGAAAATAATTACCAGGAACACAACTACTAATCAACAATTATACAGAATATTGATCACGCTCTTCTCATCTTTCATCTCAGCCAAAATATGTAACCAATGGTGGAGAAATCAAGCTCATCCTGTTCTCTTTATTTGACATAAACCTCTGTGGTCAAGATTCTCACTCTAGTCCTGCTAACACAGATGCCCTTGCTTTAATCTTAACCAGTTAATTAACAAAACAGGAGACAATTGAACGCAAGAAGTCTCTGGCTACAGAGTATCCAGATTTAGTTCTTCCCTTGTAAGCCCATTGCCTCCCTTAATCATTCCCTCAAACAGACCTTGGAGAGAAACAGTTTTCATTTGTGAAGGCAAATGTAAAACTGAGCCCCAGTGAGATGTAAAATGTATCTGAGATAGAGTGAGTAAAGTGCAGAGGAAATTTATAAATGAGTTATTCTTTATAGTAGCCTTGTAATGTCAGAAGTATCAGGGAATATGTGTGTCTAATCAGTTACACTTTATATCTACAGAGGTAGATCTATTTTGGAGTGTATTATACTTAGCTGGGGACTTTATAGTAGACTTTATTTTCATCACTGCCATCATCAGTGTAGTCACCACTTCTCTCTCACAGAATTTACCAAACTATGGCTATTTGTCCATTTGTTTCATTTCCACACTGGATTCTATTGCAAAGATGACATTCCTCACATCTATTCCATCAACGAACACAAAGTTATTTCACAATAAGCCATTACTGAATAAATAACAATGCTATGTTTGGCCCTGAATATTTTATACAAATGTAAAACTTCAGCAGGGATTTATAAATGACATAAACAAAAATTTAAATTTGACCTAGCTATATGAGGCATTTATTTTTACTAAGTGACATTAGAATTTGGGATGAGTGAATAACAAGTGCCCAATTTTGAGCAGGAAAGAAGGATACCTTTGAAAATCTGATGCAACATACAAGATCAAGCAAGTTTTGGGGATGCTGGCTCCACCTGGCCACAGGTCTGATGGAAAGTTAAGTACATTGATGGTTAGTGTCATTGTATGAAATTTCCTCAGAGATTATATCTAAACTTTAATTGACCTTGGAAAAATGAACAAGAACTAAGAGGGTAACTGAATGGAAGAAAGCTGTTGGGACATAAGTCAGACTCCAAAGGATCCTTTGGAGGAAAAACGTATACAGAGTCATTTTTGGTACTCAGTGAGAGTGAGAAAAGTTCCATTTGGAACATTTGGGAAATACGTGGAGTTAACAGAGTTGGGGCTGAAATCCTTTTGCAAGAGAGCTACTTGTATAAGGCCACAAGGGATTCTATGTGACCACCTTGCTTCTTTGTCCTTGCTGTAGATAATGCTTGCCCCAACTGGTGTTGTCTGGAAATTTGAGAGGGGTTTAGTGGCTTCATCCTCTTCATTAATACATCTGATTCGTTTGTCTTCATCTTCTCCCCACTTCTCTATACGCAGTTCACTATGTTTGGTTTCCTTAGACAAACTTAGACAAACATATCCTTAAATATATTTACCTAATTATACTATTGTACTCTAAAAACAACCACAAGTCTGCTCTCTGTGAAGACATATTTGTTTGATTAATTCCTGAGATGTTCTTTCTACCATGAATTCCTCTCTTGATCTGCTTTTCCTAGTCTGTGTTTCATGAACATGAACAACTAGCCCTTTCACAGACTTTGCAAATTTTTTTTTAAATTTAAACACACACACACACACACACACACACACACACACACGCACACTTTACCATGTCTTCCTTCTCTAACTCCTCTTCTCTCTGAGTTTTCCAGTAAATACTTTAGGTTGCCTCAGATCTAGGGAATTCTACCAGCTGGCCTGAGCCAGACCATGTCCCCTCCATATAGCAGTCCAGCTCTTGGAGGGTCCATCTCTGTTTACCCATCCATCACACAGGGGCGTCACTCCAGATAGAGAGGGTTACAAGGCCATAGTGCTCCCAAGCACCCACAGTGCTTGACTTCACATATTATTTCTCAGTAGAATTCCAAATGCTGTGCTGACACTATGATTTGACATCACTCTTCTCAGAGTCAACACCCACTCTGAGTGTTCATACCATGCCAGTTTTTCCAGCAGCATTTCCTCTTGCTGCTGTCAGACTCCTTGGAACCAAACACACTCAAGTTGCAACTGTACCTCCACCTTAATCATTGCTTTGAGAATGGTGAATTTATTTAGTCCTTTAAAAATTAGTTCTATAATATACTCCCCGTTGACAATCAATATGAGATCCATGTCCCCTTTGTTCTGTAAAGTTTATCCTCCTTGTTTTCTTTTCCTCAGTTTTCTTATAATACATGATCTACACTGAAAAATTTAGTAATTTCTCCCTGGACTAGCCACCAGTGCAATGTTCTAAATGATCCCTGTTTTCTTCCCTCCAGGCCCTGGTAGGATTGCATTTCCATGCCCGCTTTGAGGTTGAACATGTTCATTTGACTTTTTTGCCCAATAAAACTTTAAGAGTCAGTACACTTTCACCTTGCTCCTCACTCCTGGTTTGGTAATTGTGATAACACCGAAATGGAGCCTCCCTCAGACTGATCCTCTGTTTGGGTATGTTAAGAGTAGAGCCACCCAGTTGATCTTTGATGGGCAAATAACATGAATAAGAAATGAATTCTTGTTTCTGAGATTTTTGGGTGATTTGTTACCTTAGCATAACCAAGTCCAACCTGGCTGATACATTCTCTAAATCCTTGGTGTCCTAGTTTACATTGTCAAGAGATTGTAGCAATTCAGAGGAAGGATCTCCCTCTATTTGTTTTATATCTTTTATGTATTTGAAAGAAGTCTGGAGATATGCAGACAATAATTCATATATTCGATATAAATTCATTGAAAACACAACCTTGTTTTATCTCTTGTGACACTGATTTTTTTTAATTTTATTTTACTGAAATATAGTTGATTTACAATATTATGTTTAATTTCTGCTGTATAGCAAAGTGACTCAGTTATACATATATATACATGCTTTTTCATATTTTTTTTCCATTATGGTTTATCACAGGATGCTGAATGTAGTTCCCTGTGCTATACAGTAGGACCTTGTTGTTTGTCCATCTTATATATAATGATTTGCATCTGATAATCCCAAACTCCCAATCCTTCCCTCCTTGGCAACCACAAGTCTGTTGGGTGATAGGAGTGTATACTGAATACACTCAAGGTCATTTAGCATAGAAAAATTGGCCAAAACACCATTCTAAAGAGAAAGTGGGGAGTCCCCAGGATGTAGAATCTAACTTCAAAGTGCAACTAGCAAATGGCTAGTGGGAATTTCAGGGCATCAATCTGACACAAAATTATCAAGATAACAATTCATCTGTGCGTGTGTGTGTGTGTATGTGTGTGTGTGTGTGTGTGTGTGTGTGTGTGTGTTGATTCCTCCTGTATCATATATTATTTGTCATAGAACCACCTAAGAAAGTACTGAGGAAAGCTGAGACAGGAAAAAAAGAAGACGCAATAACATTCCAGTGGGAGAAAACATGCATAGCTATGATGAAATTAAGTAGGGGTGCAAAATATATAAAGCAAACAACTTGAGAAAAGCAAAATCATTCTGGAGGGAAAGACCACATGAAACTTTATGGAATTGTTGAGACTGAATATGAATTTTAATAATCATCTAGACAGGAGACATGGGAAAGTCTATTTTGCCATGATAAGATCCTGAATAAAATATGATAGAAGAATCGTGGGGAGATCATAAAAAACATCTAGTATATTAGCTGACCAGTCATTCATTCAACAAGTATTGATCAAAACTTTCTACATATGGACCACAGTGGGAATATAGTGGTAAGATTTCTAGAACCCCTATCTTCATTGAGCTTTATAGTCTAGTTCAGAAAAAAAATAGTAAACAAATGATGATTTAACTTAGAATTGTGTTGAGTGCTGTCAAGAAGTACAGTGTGATTAAAGGTATAGACCTAAATTGTTTAGCCTGGTCTAGGATGGCAGGGTGAGGAAGTTTTTTTAAGGAATAGATTGGGAAGCATTAGTGAAAGTACAACTAGAACACAGGGCACCAAGCTAAGTGGGTTTGAAATGAGGTTAGTCAGGAAGGTGAAAGCTCTAGAAGAAGTTTTGTTCTTCATACCACAAAAAAGGGGGTTCTTGAGGAAAGTAAATACAAGGCCAAATTTACATGGTTTTGCTTCTCTTGTCAACTTTCCTCAGAATAAATTTCTCTGACTGATATTGGTTCATTTAGGGGATGATCCCATAGACCATTTAAGGTCTGTCTTCAGAAACAAGAGTTAAAATAGCAGTTTCTAATTTCTTAAATCTTCCCATTAATATGGCCTCAAAATCTCTAAACCATGGTAGTGTCTAAATTAAGCCTTTTATATACACTGAACTTTCAACAAAGTGAGGGTGACTTTCTTGAAGATGAATGGGTAAGAATGTATTTTTCTTCCTAAGATATTTAAATCTCATGATTTGTATGTTAGAGTGCATGTATGTGTATGTGTCTGTGTGTGTATGTATGTGTGCATATGTGCATGTGTGTGTGCATGTATCATTAAAATTATATATGTGCAGGAGAATGTCAACATTTCCTGCTCTGGAATTTTCATACTAAACAAAAGGGAACTATTGGTATTCATTCATTTGTAAATAAATCTATACAGAATGTGTTTGTGTTTTTTTTTTTTAATAATTGTTTTCAAAATGTCATTGGAGTTACATTTTTTTTCTTTCCATTTAGGCCCCACAATGGCATATGCCAATTTTCTTTTCTGGGAATCAGCCAATCTTACCTTCTCCTTAGAGGCTGTCACTCAAGGGAAGTGGAGCCTTGTGTGGCTGGGAACTGGAGAATGGTTGTTGAAACGCTGGCATAAGTGCTTCACCATACTGGAACTTCTGAAAATGAGGGATTCAATATTATTCAATTCTTTCTGAAATGAAAAGACAACCTCTGTGGGAAGCAGAGGAGTGGCCCCAAAAGTGTCTCAAAGTCATCCTGAGGCAAGATTGGCATGATGGGAGCCATGTGGCTGCACACCAGTTAGTTCTGTGGGACCAGAGTTGTGATGCCCGCAAATGACTGCAGAGGTGGGCTATGGCAGCAGCTGTTGAGGGAAATGATGGAAAGTAGGGAGACGGCACAGTGAGAAGGAAGGAGAAACACTCTAAAGAGACACTGAAGCAAAGATTCAAACTGTGATTCAGCCAGATGGTTCGCCAAACCTACTGGCAGATGGACCAGTAGAGAGGCAAAAATAAGGAATAATGTGGGAACTTGGAATCATGGTTTAAAGCCATCTTTTCCTTGCTGAAGTCAGAAAAATAATGTCTTGGCTCCTGATTACCTATGGTGATTGAAAAAAAAATTATATATATATATATATATATATATATATGGAGGGAAATGTCCTAGGCTGGGTTGTCTCTGGTCCACTTTCCCTATGAACACAGGAAAGTGATGTGTGGTTTAGGAAAATTACCAGCATTTACTGAGCACTTATTATATATCAAATATTAGACTAGGCACTGGTTAATGAGTGGTAAACAAGATAGTCTATGTATTCCGACTGATAGAACTTATGCTTTGTTGACCAAAGCACACATGGCAATAGGCAATCATAATTCAATGTCATAAGTGACACAAATGGGAAACTACAGTGTACATTGGAAGCACTGAGGAGAGATATTTTGGTGGGTAGGAAGGGCTCAAGGAAGTGTTTCAAAAGAATGTAGGCACTAAGCTGAACCTTGACATCTGAGAAGTCAGCTAGATAAAGAGTGAGAAGTGGGTGGATGAAGGAAAGAAGGCGAGATTTAGGGAGTGGGTTCCAATCAGAAGACAAAGAAAGAGTATTTGTAAAAGTCTGATTGTAAGAAAGTTTGTTGCAATCATGAAGATAATATCTCCATCATAGCTTTTCCATCGTAGCTCAGCCTAGCCTACCTTAAACATGCTCAGAACAGTAACATTAGCCTACAGTTGGGCAAAATCATCCCACACAGAACCTATTTGATAATAAAAAGTTGAATACCTCATGTAATTTTTTGAATACTGTACTGAAAGTGAAAAGCAGAATGGTTCTCTGAGAATAGAATGGTTTTATAAGTGTATGAGTTGTGTGCTCTTGTGATAACGTGTTTGACTGGAACTGGCTGCCATTGCCCAGCATCAACAGAGAGCATCATACCACTAGCCCAGGAAAAAAGCAAAATTCAAAGTTTGAAGTACAGTTTCTACTGAATGTGTATTGCTTTCACACCACTATAAAACTGAAAGATCATAAGTCGAACCATTGTAGGTTGGGGACCATCTGTATTTTTTTTAATCTCGTTCAAACAATGTTTAGACTATCTAAATATCCATCTTATAGAGTACTCTAATCCATTTCACAATTTTTAAAAATTATAATTTTTAAAAAGGTAAAACATGGGGGCTTCCTTGGCGGCCCAGTGTTTGAGAGTCCGCCTGCCGATGCAGGGGACGTGGGTTCGTGCCCCGGTCCAGGAGAATCCCACATGCGCACAGAGCAGCTGGGCCCGTGAGCCACTGCCGCTGAGCCTGCGCTCCGCAATGGGAGAAGCCACAACAGTGAGAGACCCGCGTACCGCAAAAAAAAAAAAAAAAAAAAAAAAAGTAAAATGTGAAATAGACTGAAGAACATAAGTGTCATTTTACAAAAGCATCCAGGGATTTCCCGGTGGTCCAGTGGTTAAGACTCCACACTTACACTACAGAGGGCACAGGTTTGATCCATGGTGAGGGAACTAAGATCCCATATGACACAAAGACAAAAACATTAAAGGCATGCAAATGTACTCATGGGCTTCTGTAATTAGTCTTGTGTATGAAGACACAATCACCTTAAATAATGTAATAAAGTTCAGGTAACCACACATTATTAAGGATGAATTAATGCTCATATTTATATGTTCAATTTAAATACATTGTCCTAAACTTTCTGTTCATTTTGATAGCATCTTTTTTTTTTTTTTTTTTTTTTTTTTTTCATTTCTGTTCATTCTGAAAGTGTTTTTTCCCCTTCTCATTGGCAGGAGGTAGCAGAAGAGGATCTTGGATGGAAATCACCTAAGAATTCAAAACTGAGCACCAGGGTGGACTGGTGTCCATATTGGTGGCTTTCCAATTTCTGAATATTGGGATTTGACTACAGATGGAGGGCACTCTAGATGTGAGTTGATAGGACTTGGAGAGGTGCTGGCTGTGAGGGGGTCTATACGCAGATCACACACAGATATCTTTGTGGTGTTGGGAAAGTTGGGGTCAGGTCATGCGGGAGTACTGTTGTGGAAGACCCAGGAGTGCAGTAGATTTTACTTTTTAAGCAGTAACCCATTAAAAATGAAAACAAAAAGAGGCCTTTGATCTGTGCTTGGAGCCCTAGAGAACCTAAGCAGAAAATGGAATTAGAATTCCATAGTTTGTAGGTTGGTAACCAAACTCATAATCCACAGCCACACTTTTCTTTTCCTCATTCAGTCCAGCACTTTTAATATCTGAAATCAGTTTCCTTTACATCATGACAGGTTTTACATTAATCTACTTAAGGCTCCAAAATTACAACATTAAATCATAAACATAAAAACAAATAAATCAACTGACATGAGCTCTCTTTATAACTTATGAAAAAAGGAAAGGACCAAAGGTTGAATAACACTCAAATTTACACGCAGTTTAAGAAATGTTAAACATTTTCCTTCACTGTTTTTCTATTTTAATTTAAGAATTCAAAAGGACTGTGTCAGGTTTCCAAACATATAAGCACCAGGAACTACCCCTAAAAGAAAAAGAGTTTTTTATCATTCGGGAAGACATTTCTATGATGGGCATTTCCGTGTTCATCAATAAACTATATCTTGCTTCAAAACATGCAGACATGTAGGGCTGCTTCTAGCATCTCAGAAGGCTCTTAAAGTGGATTCCATAGCAGCTGATAAGAAATGGAGGAGAAGGGAGAAAACACACACTGCAGTGTTCCTATAGCTATGTGACCTCGAGTGAGTAACCTATCCTCAGCAATCTTCCTCTCAGTGGACTCAGCTGCAAAATGGGGGTGAAACCAATGTCCATTTCATTAGGTGTTTCTTATCACTGAATGAGACAGTGTTGGCCAAACATTTAAAACCCAGCCAGGCATATAATAAGTGATTGATAAATGTGTTGTCACTGCTGTTGATATTGCTGTTGTTGTTGCTATTATACTGCAACTTCTCCCAGTTAAGTTGATAACTTTCTACTTTTAGAATAATTGGGAGAAGTTAACATCTGAATTAGTCACTAGGTATCTGCTAGTAAGCAAGAGTGGAAGAGAGGAACAACTGTCATGTCAAAAATTGTAAGCTGAATACATGAATAAGAAAATGCCTACCAAGATATGGAAAGGCAGCAAGACAATATTGCTTAGATTTATGAAGATCAGCACAAAAATGCTAGTACAGCCTCTCCACAACAGAATAGTGTGTCCTTATAGAGAGAGAAAGTTGTATCCTTTAGCCTAGGGTTCAGACCAGTGGTCTCATCTTGAAAAATAAGAACACCATGAACAACAATAAAAAATAAAAAATCACCTCCACAGCCATGGTGATAAAATGATATTTGTAATTCAACAAAAAATAAGTTATTAAACAGCATATTTACTCTCAAGAGACTGTACCATTTCTGTTTCCATTCATTATCCTGGGGATATCTCAACTCTTAAAGAGGCAGCACCAAAATGAGGCTATGTCTGTTCTTTTGAAGATTCTGGGTTTCATATTCTGATTAAAAATCACAACTGCTTCTTGGCAGTGGAAATTATGTATCTCAAAGTCACCAGTGAGCTGGGTTTAAATTTGTGTTCATTTTTAAAAATTAAAAAAAAAAAATCCTGAGCAAACCTTTTGCTGTGTATTAAGCCTTCTGACCTTTATTGAAATAACAAAACAGTTATTCAAAGGACACAGGGATGAATTAAAGGTAACTTTCTATTTGCCAACATTCAATGGGGGGGATAACTTGCCTGCCTTTCTCAGAGGGTTGCTCTGAAAGAATGTTTGCAAAGCTCTCAGCCTTCTTAGGAGAGTGTTGAGTTATGATTTTTAAAATTTAAATGTCTGGATATAAAAAAAAGTTTGATATGTTAACAATGAAAATCTGCATTAGCAGATTTGAGTCTGTCTTGAAGAAAAAATACCAAAATGTGTATGGGGAAAACATTTTGAATTTTGAGTTCTAGGCCAGAGTTCTTCTAAGTAGCAGTGTGGACTTGGGCAAGCCAATGAAAGGAATTGTGTTGTTGGTGTTGGTTGTGGTGGTTTGTTTTGTTTTGTTTTTTTCACTCCAGAATTGTACACAAAATATAGACGGTTCTAGGGGGAAAGGGAATTGACAAATCCTATGGAGTACTTGAAATAGCTCTCATATTTATCCCTCTATCTTCTACTCTCATTGCTATTATCTAGGTCAGGTGTAACAACTGTAATAATCTCTGAACTGATTTTCCTGCTCTAGCCAGTCTCTCTTCAATCTCTCTAATATATTTATTCCATTTTTTTACCATTTCTTCATTTATGAACCATGAATGACTCACCATTGCTACAAAATCAAGTACAAAATCAAGTACAAAATCTTGTTCAACATTCAAGGGTTATAAAATATGGTGCCACCCTCACTTACTATTATTTTTATTTTTCTTCTACATATAACTTGTTTTTCAGGAAATAAGGTTGGCTGATTTCCATCCTTTAAATCCTTCTCGCATTTTCTTGCTTTTGCACCTTTGATGACATGGGCCCTTTTTCACAGGAGCCTGTACCATGCCTCACTGCACAAAATGCTGGCCACACACACACACATACACACACACACACACACACACAATCCAACTGAGTCAACTTTGGGAAGGTGTCCAAGTTGAGAACTCACTGACTTCTTTGTTTGAGAGTCAGTTTTTCTTCTCAGTGCTAAGAGTTGTTTTGGACGCTTTGCCAAAATATGGAGGTTACTCCATTTCTATTCACTTAATACTCTTTTGGGAATCTGTTAAACACATGTTTTGTGACATGAGACATTTGAACTCAAATTATCTTATTTTCCATCCTTAAATTTATAATCAATAAATTGTGCAGTGAATAAACACTCTATGTGTAAGATTATTTGTTGTCACAGACCTGTGGAGGAAAATCTCTTGAGGTTTAGGACTGAGCAGGAGATAAAAACTTCACTATGCTACTTCTGGAGAACTGTTTTTTTTTTTTTTAGAGCAATTCTTTTTTTTTTTTAAACATCTTTATTGGGGTATAATTCCTTTACAATGGTGTGTTAGTTTCTGCTTTATAACAAAGTGAATCAGCTATACATATACATATGTTCCCATATGTCTTCCCTCTTGCGTCTCCCTCCCTCCCACTCTCCCCATCCCACCCCTCCAGGCTGTCACAAAGCACCGAGCTAATATCCCTGTGCCTTGCAGCTGCTTCCCCCTAGCTACCTACCTTACTACGTTTGTTAGTGTGTATATGTCCATGACTCTCTCTCGCCCTGTCAAAACTCACCCTTCCCCCTCCCCATATCCTCAAGTCCGTTCTCTAGTAGGTCTGCGTCTTTATTCCTGTCTTACCCCTAGGTTCTTCATGACATTTTTTTCCCTTAAATTCCATATATATATATGTGTTAGCATACGGTATTTGTCTTTTTCTTTCTGACTTACTTCACTCTGTATGACAGACTCTAGGTCTATCCATCTCATTACAAATAGCTCAATTTCATTTCTTTTTAAGGCTGAGTAATATTCCATTGTGTATATGTGCCACATCTTCTTTATCCATTCATCCGATGATGGGCGCTTAGGTTGTTTCCATGTCCTGGCTATTGTAAATAGAGCTGCAATGAACATTTTGGTACATGACTCTTTTTGAATTTTGGTTTTCTCAGGGTATATGCCAAGTAGTGGGATTGCTGGGTCATATGGTAATTCTATCTGTAGTTTTTTAAGGAACCTCCATACTGTTCTCCACAGTGGCTGAACCAATTCACATTCCCACCAGCAGTGCAAGAGTGTCCCCTTTTCTCCATACCCTCTCCAGCATTTATTGTTTCTAGATTTTTTGATGATGGCCATTCTGACTGGTGTGAGATGATATCTCATTGTAGTTTTGATTTGCATTTCTCTAATGATTAATGATGTTGAGCATTCTTTCATGTGTTTGTTGGCATTCTGTATATCTTCTTTGGAGAAATGTCTATTTAGGTCTTCTGCCCATTTTTGGATGGGGTTGTTTGTTTTTTTGTTATTGAGCTGCATGAGCTGCTTGTAAATTTTGGAGATTAATCCTTTGTCAGTTGCTTCATTTGCAAATGTTTTCTCCCATTCTGAGGGTTGTCTTTTGGTCTTGGTTATGGTTTCCTTTGCTGTGCAAAAGCTTTGAAGTTTCATTAGGTCCCATTTGTTTATTTTTATTTCCATTACTCTAGGAGGTGGGTCAGAAAGGATCTTGCTGTGATTTATGTCATAGAGTGTTCTGCCTATGTTTTCCTCTAAGAGTTTGATAGTTTCTGGCCTTACATTTAGGTCTTTAATCCATTTTGAGCTTATTTTTGTGTATGGTGTTAGGGAGTGATCTAATCTCATACTTTTACATGTACCTGTCCAGTTTTCCCAGCACCATTTATTGAAGACACTGTCCTTTCTCCACTGTACATTCCTGCCTCCTTTATCAAAGATAAGGTGTCCATATGTGCGTGGGTTTATCTCTGGGCTTTCTATCCTGTTCCACTGATCTATCTTTCTGTTTTTGTGCCAGTACCATACTGTCTTGATTACTGTTGCTTTGGAGTATAGTCTGAAGTCAGGGAGCCTGATTCCTCCAGCTCCTTTCTTCGTTCTCAAGATTGCTTTGGCTATTCGGGGTCTTTTGTGTTTCCATACAAATTGC
The DNA here is from genome assembly GCF_008692025.1 of Phocoena sinus. NCBI lineage: Eukaryota > Metazoa > Chordata > Mammalia > Artiodactyla > Phocoenidae > Phocoena > Phocoena sinus. The sequence continues at coordinate 35,024,966 of NC_045776.1, read as the reverse complement.
GAAATTTTTTGTTCTAGTTCTGTGAAAAATGCCAGTGGTAGTTTGATAGGGATTGCATTGAATCTGTAGATTGGGTAGTAGAGTCATTTTCACTATGTTGATTCTTCCAATCCAAGAACATGGTATATCTCTCCATCTATTTGTATCATCTTTAATTTCTTTCATCAGTGTCTTATAATTTTCTGCATACAGGTCTTTCGTTTCCTTAGGTAGGTTTATTCCTAGATATTTTATTCTTTTTGTTGCAATGGTAAATGGGAGTGTTTTCTTGATTTCACTTTCAGATTTTACATCATTAGTATATAGGAATGCCAGAGATTTCTGTGCATTAATTTTGTATCCTGCTACTTTACCAAATTCATTGATTAGCTCTAGTAGTTTTCTGGTAGCATCTTTAGGATTCTCTATGTATAGTATCATGTCATCTGCAAACAGTGACAGCTTTACTTCTTCTGTTCCGATTTGGATTCCTTTTATTTCCTTTTCTTCTCTGATTGCTGTGGCTAAAACTTCCAAAACTATGTTGAATAAGAGTGGTGAGAGTGGGCAACCTTGTCTTGTTCCTGATCTTAGTGGAAATGCTTTCAGTTTTTCACCATTGAGGATGATGTTGGCTGTGGGCTTGTCATATATGGCCTTTATTATGTTGAGGAAAGTTCCCTCTATGCCTACTTTCTGGAGGGTTTTTATCATAAATGGGTGTTGAATTTTGTCAAAAGCTTTCTCTGCATCTATTGAGATGACCATATGGTTTTTCTCCTTCAATTTGTTAATATGGTTTATCACATTGATAGATTTGCCTATATTGAAGAATCCTTGCATTCCTGGAATAAACCCCACTTGATCATGGTGTATGATCCTTTTAATGTGCTGTTGGATTCTGTTTACTAGTATTTTGTTGAGGATTTTTGCATCTATGTTCATCAGTGATATTGGCCTGTAGTTTTCTTTCTTTGTGACATCCTTGTCTGGTTTTGGTATCACGGTGATGGTGGCCTCGTAGAAGGAATTTGGGAGTGTTCCTCCCTCTGCTATAGTTTGGAAGAGTTCGAGAAGGATCGGTGTTAGCTCTTCTCTAAACGTTTGATAGAATTAACCTGTGAAGCCATCTGGTCCTGGGCTTTTGTTTGTTGGAAGGTTTTTAATCACAGTTTCAATTTCAGTGCTTGTGATTGGTCTGTTCATATTTTCTATTTCTTCCTGATTCAGTCTTGGCAGGTTGTGCATTTCTAAGAATTTGTCCATTTCTTCCAGATTGTCCATTTTATTGGCATAGAGTTGCTTGTAGTAATCTCTCATGATTTTTTTTATTTCTGCAGTGTCAGTTGTTACTTCTCCTTTCTCATTTCTAATTCTACTGTTTTGAGTCTTCTCCCTTTTTTTCTTGATGAGTCTGGCTAGTTGTTTATCTATTTTGTTTATCTTCTCAAAGAACCACCTTTAGTTTTATTGATCTTTGCTATCGTTTCCTTCATTTCTTTTTCATTTATTTCTGATCTGATTTTTATGATTTCTTTCCTCCTGCTAGCTTTGGGGTTTTTTTGTTCTTCTTTCTCTAATTGCTTGAGGTGCAAGGTTAGTTTGTTTATTCGAGATGTTTCCTGCTTTTTAAGGTGGGCTTGTATTGCTATAAACTTCCCCCTTAGAACTGCTTTTGCTGCATCCCATACGTTTTGGGTCGTCGTGTCTCCATTGTCATTTGTTTCTAGGTATTTCTTGATTTCCTCTTTGATTTCTTCAGTGATCACTTCGTTATTAAGTAGTGTATTGTTTAGCCTCCATGTGTTTGTATTTTTTACAGATCTTTTCCTGTAATTGATATCTAGTCTCATGGCGTTGTGGTCAGAAAAGATACTTGATACAATTTTAGTTTTCTTAAATTTACCAAGGCTTGATTTATGACCCAAGATATGATCTATCCTGGAGAATGTTCCGTGAGCACTTGAGAAAAATGTGTATTCTGTTGTTTTTGGATGGAGTGTCCTATAAATATCAATTAAGTCCATCTTGTTTAATGTATCATTTAAAGCTTGTGTTTCCTTATTTATTTTCATTTTGGATGATCTGTCCATGGGTGAAAGTGGGGTGTTAAAGTCCCCTACTATGAATGTGTTACTGTTGATCTCCCCTTTTATGGCTGTTAGTATTTGCCTTATGTATTGAGGTGCTCCTATGTTGGGTGCATAAATATTTACAATTGTTATATCTTCTTCTTGGATCGATCCCTTGATCATTATGTAGTGTCCTTCTTTGTCCCTTTATAGAGAACTGTTGAAGTTATCCACATAAGTATCCAGTTATCCATACTTTCAGTAGGATAACACAGAGCAAAGGAGAAGCCCTGAACCCTAACTTCTCATTTCTAAAAGAGCAGATCTAAACTATGATCCCAAAGTTACTCCTAACAGGATCATTCTCTGATACTAGAATCAAAGGTCATGTATTGGTTGCCAATGATAAGAAATATGATTCATTTCTTAAACTACATATTAGAATATCACGTTTCTTGTATTGTTATTATTTATTTTTTCTAAGAATTCAAGGAAGAATTAAGTAAGGGTTGGTGAAAATGATAGATTTGTATCAGTAAATCCAAATTCTAGTGATGCATTTGCCACTGCTTTGCATATAAGCTTACTGCAAAATTTTGTTCTATGTATACATGTCTTTCCACCTGTAATATGGGATAATGAAATTATCATACAAGTGTATTATAAGGCTAAATTGAGATATTTTAGTAAATATATAGATATAGGTATACACGTGTTATAATTGGTTACACCATTCTTAGACTTTCTTCCTCTTACTAAAAACCATGTATTGTAAAAAGCTATAAACAGCTCTTCAGTAATTGTAAAATGTGCTAGAGAAGAGACCTATAAAAATCAAAATAAGTATGTTTCTGTGTGATAGAAATAAATCAATCATTGACATATTTTTCTATGTTCTTTTTGACTTGCTTGAATATAGGATAACTTTCCACTTTTCAGTTATGGAACAAATATAGGAAACTGTCCTTCAGACGTTCACACTGAGATGATGCTGGACTATGCAAATTCAATCTCTTGGCAAATTTACTATGTTCTCACAATTGCTAAAATGTGCATGTCTCCATTGTACAAAGCAGAATAAAGAGTGGTCTGGGAATGTGTAATTTTAATGATAATACACACGAGTCAACTAGTTTTTATAGATCAAAGTTACACTAATGAAAACAAGGTACCAAGCCTAAATTAATAAACCATTTATTTTTATATTAAGGTTCTTTGTGGAAAAGTAAAGAATCTCCACTCAATCTAAATGAAAAAGAAAAAGGCATATCATAAAGAAATGGAGAGGCACATGAAAACAAGGAGAGGAATTTGACTTAACATTAAGAACAACTAGGAAGAGGGACTCAAATTTCTAATAGATTCCTTCTCAATCTTTTCTCTGTATATTATTCTTCTCTACAGACTGACCACTTATATTTCTCTAATGTAAAGGATGCAAGCAGATTCAACAACAACTCCCCAAGTTTAAAGCAGAGCCTCTTTCTCTGTTCACAGATTTCCCAAAACTTTTTTAGGCCAAAACTCAAACATTTGTGAAAGAGAATGTCCAACACGTATAACAGCTTCAACCAACAATCAATTCACTGTTTCCAGAAAGCTGAGTTACATAAACACATGACAGCTCCCAGTGAAACTACATGGATGGATTGGACAAAGGGATGATTCCCAGGAAGTAAAGGTAAAGATGTTTACTACAAAATCCCAATGGCGAGCCTTCCCTAATTTCTTTGTCCAAGCATAATCCTCTCTTTTGATACCTCAGAGTTTTTACTTCTGTGATCCAGACATATTAGTGTTTGATTACACATTGTCTTATATTGTTCTTTACTACTCAAATACATATCTTCTTTCCCAAACAAGATACAATTTTTTTGGTGTATAACCATGTCATATTTGTATTGCATGTTACAGAAAGTCTAGCATGGTGCTGTATACATAGTAGCCACTTTAATAATTATTATTTAAATTAAGTAGATCCTTTAGCATGGGTAACTCCAAGTATGTGTTTAGTTCAATCAAAAAATGGTTTAACTGATTTTGTTTTTCTGCATCTATCTTTTTGAACTTACAGATAGGTCAAGTTTAGTCAGATCACTTGTGAAGCAAGTCCCTTCACATTGAAGCAGGGAAGAGACTGACAGCAGGGATGAATTGGTTGAAGTAGTTACCCAAATGATATGACATCTAAACCTTAAAGGAGAAGAATACTAGCACAGGCAGAGTAGACTAACAAATGAAATATCACATTCAAAATTTTTACTTATTTAAAACCCAGATAGGTTTTTGAAAAATGTCAACCAAGATATCCATTTAATTAAAAATTGCCCAAACAAAAATTTTCTAACTAAAATATTAAGGTATAAGTATTTTATAAAACTGTATCTCTATCTATACATATATTAATTAATATGATGGTAAAAATATGAACATTTTTTAGTTTAAAATTTTAGAAGTGCATGCATAGCAACATTTTATTAAGACTTTTCCCAACAATCAGAATACTTTATTCCCATCAAAATCATTTATAGACATTTCCACTTACTACTTTTATCAACTATGTTTCTTTAACAGAGAGAAATATAGAAGTTATTAATTTTGTTATTAGTATTAGGGTCAGTATTACTGCTGATTACAATCATTTTGATGTCATTATTTCTAGGAAATCTTTGAATAGTAACTTGATAATAGCCACTTTATAAAATGTTTTCTCCTATAAAATGTTCCATGTCTGTTTTATGAGTTACCACCTATTGCTACGTATTTGCTATTTAAAGTAATATGTGCTTCTGATATATTTACTTACTTCCAATATACTACTTTTACAATTTAATTTTCTCTCTGCTTCCCAGGAATAGTTTTTGATGTGGCTAATATAGGGATGGTGATGAATGCATACTTTCTAAAGGGTCAGACTGTTTCAGGAACCATTAAAATAATATCTTTATTATAACAATACAAGTTGAGAAGGACTTGAGTCTTTTAAGAAGTTCTAGAAATGTTTCTCCTACCATCACCTTTATTTTTAAAAAATAAATTATAGCTAATTTCCACTTATGAGATGGTTTTTGTTGGCAAACAGATGAGTGGGAGTTGGGAACTCAGGTGTAACCTACTTAAATCAGAGGGAGGATTAGTGCAAATATTCTTAAGTAAGCATTCATTGTCTAATCAAACGAAACTGGATTACTCAATGTTCAGGAGCATGCCTTTTCAAATCCTGGATCAGGCTCTCGACTAATGTGGGCTGCTCGCTCTGTTCCCATCGGGGCTGCAGAAATCTTCCATTTCCTTTCATTTTGGCATATGGGGCTGCATTTCTAAGCCATGACTATATAGCTAAATGAATCATTGATTTGGAAAATCTGAAATTCAACTTGTTCTCAAGCTCTTCCTCAAGAGAAGAGAGGCAGAATCAGCAAAGTATCAAAGTAAAAGCAAAGTATCAAAAAAGGATAGTTTTTCTTAAAGGTTTTTGGCAAGTGTAAGGTTGGAGACCACTATAACTATAAGTGTGTGTATAAGGGGGAGATTGTATTCTATATTCAGAAATAAGGTTCTTCATAATAGTTTGTCTTGGATATACGTTCAAAAGACAAAGTTTTTTTCTTATAGTACAGAAGCAAACACCGCTTTTGGCTTCTTAGCTGCCATGTTAAAATATATTGCTCTCAGCCTGAAATTCTTCACTGAAGTGGCTGGGACCAGTTCTGGGTACTTAAGCAGATAGCAATATCAATACTGTGAAAAGTTATATGATTAGAACTTCTACTTTCTTTACCTACCTTTAACTTCACCTTTCATTTTCAGTTATGTCTATAGAGGATGTTTTGTCAACAATTCTAGATATACACCCACCTCTGGGGAACAGTACAACATGCATTCCAGTAACAGTGTTACTTATAATTGAGAGTGTGCCTTAAACCTCAATGTCGATGGCCAAAAACTGTTTCTAAATTAAAGTCAGCCAGCTCTGGAACGTTCTGGAAATGTTAAAAACAACAACAACAACTTGCTTCTCTTCATGATAGGTGATCTAATTAGATATATCACTATTTAATGAGATGTATAGATTACCCTGATGGAACTGCTCAATGAAGTTCATGTAAGGTCAATGGAAGATGCAGGTATCATATCCGCTTAGTAACTAATTGGCTTCACACCAGAAGTGCCCCTTATCAATACAATCCACTTAACCTCACTCTCCTATCCCCTGAGTCCCTTTTCCACTTCAGTGCTGAGTGTTGTCAAAGGTTCTCTAGCTAAAGCAGGTATTGGAAAATAAATTGATAGGAACATCAACACTTAGGTATAAATGACAGACAAGTCTCAACTCTTAAAACTGAAAAAATCTGAAGTTTACTATGTCTGAAGGTTCTACTATATAGAACCATAATTTAAGTTTCCTGTGAATTGACCTGAATGAGAGAATAAGCTACCCAGATGACCTCATAAGTTCTTTCTCACTCTGACAATACATGGACTTTTTATGAATTTCCTAAGTGTGGTTTATTTGTTATTAACTCTGTTTTAGAGCTATGGAAACAGGCACTCAGAAAGGTCTAGTAACAGAGAAGAGAGCAACTTTCTGAGTTGTGGGTTTAGTAACATTCCTGGTCCAGAAGCTTCCCAGTTATTCTTATCTGTTGTGAGCCTTGCACAAGGTTACTTTCATAAACTTCCAAAACCAAACCATATTGGCAAATTTTCTCCTGCCTCTGATATCTCCTACCCATTTTCTCATGATGAGTCATTTTTGCTCTCTCTTATCCCATTCTTAATGTTCAGGTGATGACTCTAAAAGGGTTGCTATCAATATCTCGGTTTAGACAAAGCTCTGTAAGCCAAACTGCAAGCCTGAGCAAAGCTCCTTGTGTCCTTAACTGTAACCTTGGCACATGAAAAGTGACTTCCATTCGATTTTACCAACGTTTCGGTCAAAGATCAATTGCCATTGTAATTATATCATATATCACAGGACGGGGAATCAGTGAGAGGGCAGGCCCTCTAAACTAATACATATCATTAGCATTTAAAGAACACGAAAAACAAATTGAACAGTAGTCCTCATGTAACTCTTTTTTCTAGAGCAAATAATTTTCCAAATTAAAATGAATAAATTAATGAAATTGCCACATGTCTGAGAATACACCGGGTTGGTAATGTCGTCAAGCCCTCAGCAAGGTTTAGCTCATTGTACTTCTCTGTCTGATCATTATAACATCTAATCAAGAGGAGCTTAAATACTTCAGTGAGCTCTCAAAATAAATTTGATCTGAGCAGCTCAGGTCTCATGGATTCCTAGAGTTACTGACTAGGTGAAACATGTCTTTGTTTTAAACCCTGTCTCATCTCAGAGAGGATTAATGCCCATAATTCTCCTATCTCCATTTAATTGAGAAATGAAGTTTGAAGAGGCACCTCTGGAACACTCCACTTTGAAGTATGACCTATCACTGTCTACAAATAAATCTTCCTCTGCTCACACACTCTTACAAATATTTTTCCTGACCCAGAGGAGAAGGGAAGAAAGGCATTGTATGTGTGCACATGTGTGTGTATTTGCATGTCTCTATTCCAAGACACACATCATTGTTGTTTTCCCTTTTCCATCTTGGAATTATCCTAATGAAGGTATTCTCTGGGAATCTCAAACTGTGTCTCAAGCATCTGTGACCTTACCTTTCTCTAACATTCTAATAACTCCACTGGGACAAATAGCCCTTTTATTAAAAGCAGCACAATTCTTGAATTCATGTTATATGATTGGGACTTTTATTTTTCTTTGTCCACACAGATACTTCCTCAGCTGAACAGGCCCTAGTGGAAAAGGGCCAAAATTCTGAATACAGACTCCTCCTTGTGTCCTAGTATTGGCCCAATGTTAAGTTCTAATACAGAAAGGGCACACAGATGCACAGGAAGACTTAATGCCAATCTCACTTTTTCCATAAAAGTTGATGTGAGGATTTAATAAAGCAATATCTGTGAAGTGCTTAGCATAGGGCTGGGTACACAGTAAGTCCTCAGCCAAGTGGTGGCTGTTATCATTTGTACAAGGAACATTCACATTTGCATCCAAGACATAAGGCATCAGAAGGACTATATATGACACTCAAATATCTTTTCTAAACTAATTGCAAAAGTGAAATACCATCACTTCAACATTAACCTATTGGTCATACAGAACAACTCTAGCTCAGTGAGAATGGCACCACATAAGATTATGAATACTTGAAAGCAGGGATCATTGGAAGCTATTTTGTAGTCTGGCTACCACAACTATCTAAGGTATGCTTTACCAAATTGCTCTCTCTTACATGTTAACCTTCAAGGACCAGCTTTATGTGTTATTGTTGTGAGTGAGATTTCAGCAAATGATGATACACCCAGAAATAATAATATTTAAATATGACTATCTGTTATAATTTACAGATATTTTTATGCGATATCTTACTTTAGATTCAAAATAACCTATTATAATAGGTAACAGTAGATACTACTATAATAATTTTATAGGTAAGGAAAATGAAGATCAGGCAGACTTAATGATTGACCCAAGATGTTAACTAGATATCTTCCTAGCATTTTTGTGGCATTTTTTTTCTGCCAGGCTAAGCTGCCTTGTATATTTGTTAAATGCTTACCTGCTTACATGCTGGGACGATTTGCAGTAAATCACAAGCATGTGATTCTTGGCTTAAAGGTATTTTCTCTACTTTCTAAAAATCACTAGATTCCAGCAACTGATATATCTGCTTCTTTTTCTGTCCAATTACTGGCCACATACACACACACATATGCATATATACTTATAGGCACATATGCACACATACTCCTCTTTCTGGTCTCCTTTATTAATAGCAAACTAAATTTATTTCAGAAAATACTTGTGGTCATTGTGTCACAGAGAAATCTCCCGTTTATGCAAGTTAATATATATATAGAAACTTTGTAGCTTTCCTACCTTTATTCTAAAATAAATTATGAAAAGTTCTATGTTCAAGCTTCAGGAAGAATTTTTACTGTTTGGAGGAACTTTTTCAACTATTTCTATTTGAATTGGGAGCCATTGCTATAAGAAGAAAACGAATATTAATGGAAAATCCCAGAGTAGATTTAGAAAATCATTATAACTGTTCTGCCATAGGTTTGGGCCTTTGACAAAACACCTATTCAAGGATGGAAAATCCACTATTTCTCTTCTGCATTTCCCTTTCTGAATAGAGCTGGATTGAATAACCCAGGCTGATAAAGGATTCAGAGCAATTGCCTTACTAAGTAATAGTGACCCATGTTCTCATCAATGGGACAGAAACTGGCCTTCTGTGTATCTAACTATGTTGCCTTCCTTGTATTGGAGGGGTTGGGGGAGCAGATAGGTAAAAAATAGGTGAAAAAAAGCCCTCATAATTTTCAGTTTACATAAAACATCCTCTATCTAAGTACAAATTAGGATACTCCTCTCCTAAATTCTACATACTTGCAGACTTATTTGCACCTCTATATTTTTTCTTATGTATGACTCTTGTACTTCTAACACATGTCTACCTTCTTTATGCATATTCAGACCTCACTGACCCTCCGTGAAGCCTCCTAAATGAGTAATAACCAGTTACATCCTAACTAGTTGTATGATTTTCAAAGTGCTTTAACATAAACTAAGTCAGTGATCCTCACATAACCTTCCAGCAAGTATCATCTTACTGTTTTCATGAATAAGAAAAAAGAGATTGGAATGGTTCAATTAACAAACAAGGTCATAGAGCTAAAAAAGAAGCAGCACTGCCATTGATTCCTCCTTTAGTGAAACTTAAAACTTCTCCTCAAAAAAAAAAAAAAAAAAACTTCTCCTCACCTACAATCTGCATGAGATTTCCCTTTTCTGAGCGCTTGCAGCTCCTGGAGTCTGTCACATTCTAATGTAGCTTTTAGGTACCAACCGCCTGTTTTTTCCCATGTGTGTATAACTCACTGATGACCTAGAAATAGATCTGTCTTGCACATTCTGCATGAAGCATTCCTGCTGCTGGTCTTCTCCCTTTGTTCACCCAAATATGGCAGAATGGGAACAATGGGACCAACAGGGAGGAATGATTTAGACATTGTGGGTGCTTTTTTCTGCTCCCAGCAATCCTTGAGGTAGATAACATAGCCAGTTGAGACCAGGAATTACATACTCACTCATTTATTCATTCATTCACTTAACATAGTCCATGCCAATTATGTGATATTCTTTCTTAGGCCCTGGAAATACAAGTTAAAGGGTAAAACTTGATCTCCAGGAGCTTAAAGTTGAGGGGGGATACTTCTACTTTTTTTTTATGCAATGAAAACAAATGTAAGCACCAATGTGCAAGATAGAAATTGTTCATTTGATCATCTGTATCAGGGGCAAGCACATGACTCTGAGAATAGATCCCTCCTTTCCTATAGGACACTCTGAACTTAAGGATCCAAGTTTAATGACTAAATTATACTTACCTTAAACTGAGCATTACATGTCAGGACTTACATTTGCAGTGTAGGGATGGTAAATCCTAGACTATTTTTTCCTTTTTTTCTTATACAGTCTAACCTGAATGGAAAAGACAATATGAGGGTAATAAAATACTCCAGGCAGTCTGTCTTGGGTGAAGATGAGAGAAAAACCATGCATTCTACTTATATCCAAAGTATCTCATAGATGATAATTTCGACTGGCTTAGCTCTTGACTAATGTTTTGATAAATCAGGAATCAGGACTTAGAAATATACAACAGCTTTCTGCCTAGTCAACCATGGCACAGGTGGAAATGCACGCTCTGTGAATGTATTCAACGGCCACAAAATACATTTTGAATATGACATTGCCTTTTAAAATGCGTGATCATTAGATCAAAACTTCTGCTTCCATTCTCAAGGCTTCCTATCCCATCACATACTGGACTTGAACTCTGTACTGTCTGGCTGATTTTTCCATAGATGAAGAGTCATTGAACAATAAATATGTATAAAGTACTTTGGGGAATTTAGTGATGAGCCTCCAACAGGGGAAGTAACAAGAAAACAACAACATACAAAGCTCAATAGAGACAGTCCTCAAAAGAATAATATGAATGGGGATGGGGCACTAGACGTGAGAGGTCAATTACCAGTTTTGGGAAGCTTCATCTCAGAGAATGCTACAGGTAAATTGAACCTCAAAGAATGGGTATAATTTGTGCTACGGAAATTGGAATGAGCAGATATAACAGGCTTACAGAACAGCCTGAGCAGGTAAAAACCCTGACCATGATTTTCTACAATTATGCATTGTTTGGAACAATATTAATGATGATTCTCTATTCCATATATTTAGTATATTTATTAGATCTTACATTTGACCCTAAATGTATTTTTTCATACAAGAGCCTTCTACACAATATGTCATTTTAAAGTAGTTGATATCTTTCACAAAAGTATATACTGTACTCAAATTTCAAAGTTAAAATTGAGGCCCACTTCGTTTCCTATGGCATAATATAATGTTGCTTTATTGGCAAATTCTTATATTCCCTGTAAAACTCATCATTTCATGGTGACATTGCAAAACTGCCTTAATAAAATTAGGATGATTCTAGAAAGCTTGAAAACTAAGAGTGGTTATTCTCATGATATATGATCTTCCTGGACCTCTACCTCATAAAACTCTAATTTCCTTTCAAGTCATATAGAGAAGCCAAATTTTCCCTCTCTGTACACAACATTCATTTTTTTCCTCTCTCTGGGTTATTATTTAACTTGGTTACTATAATTTTTAAAGAAAAAGATAGTTTGCAACATTGCCTTTATGGAAGATGCAATACAGAGTAAAGTAATATTGATTGCATTGTAGCTATTAACTACTGTTTTAAAAATAAGGAAGGAATGTGAGACAGTGAATCAGGGCAAGAATCATCTTCACACTCCTACAAGATAAAAAGGGGAAAAAATTAGCAAACCATGTTCCAAATAATTCAAAATTTTAGAATTTCTTCTTCAAGGTCCACAAAGCCAGCTTGAAAGTTTAAGGTAATAGGTGAACTTATAGGAAACAGCCCTCAATGAACAAAGAATTTACCATATTTTAGAGGGTACACAGAGAATGACCAAGCTTTTATCATTTGGCTTCAGCCCACATTTTCAACATTGACTACTAAGTCCTTCACACAATTATACTGTCAAGTTAGACTGTTTTTCCTAGAATTTTCAATATATATTATTTTGATTCTTGCTGATAATATTCTCCTTCCTAAAAAGTTTAGATTTAATAAAAATATGAATTATGAAGGTATACAAATACCTTCATTCCTTGATCTTCCCTCATCAATCTATCTTGATCTCTGTGTTCTGGCTGTCAACAGTAGAAATTGGTAAACTGTTGCCAGTGAGGGTAAACCAAGCAAACAGGGATTCTATAGAGTAGGTTTCACAAAGGGAAACATTCCTAAACAAGCCTTTAAGAAGACATGGGAAGCATAAAGAACACAGCAGATAACATGCCATTAGTAAAGGAAGAAATGGAAGAAAACATTTTTTATCAAACTGAGAGAGAAAGGAAGCAGATGTCAAAAACTCAGTATGAAGTCAAGGCATAGGGACAGTAGAATCCAGAGTAGAAAACAGAGGTCAAGAGATTAAGTGGGAGGTTATTTCTGGAAAAAAAAAAAAAAAGTAAAGAAGAGGTGTAATTTATCACTGACGTTTAATTGACCTTCATGGTGAGATGCATGGAAGTCCCACCAGTGGTTCAAAAGCCTTAGACAGGGAAGACAGAATTAATCAGATTTCCAACTGGACTCATCTCTCTGTTAGGTATTGTGGCAATAAAAAAGATATGCTTCTTTAAAGAAAGTTAGAAGACCAATGTAGCACATAAATCAATTAGAAAATACTGTTTCACAGCACAGAATATTGGTTTCTATAGTTCCTCTAAAACACCTTGTTCATAGTGATTGAGCAGTAAATACTTGTTAAGTGAACATAAAAGCTGTTTGTGTTTTTCAGATTCTATGTACTATAAAATTGGAGGGGAAATTTAATGAAGGATAGATAATTAGGAAGGTCTAAAATGAGGTGGATCTTGGACTATGCTTTTGATAGTAAAAGACAGAAGCAAATGAGAAAAAGATCATGTTTGAGAAAAAATAAAAGGAATAAGTAATTTCTCCATTAGTTAGATCATTGCTCAAGGGCTGAACAAAAATTCCAGAGTCAAAACCCTAGTTTCCTAACTCATTCATTATTACTTATTCCAGAAAAATCCCTGATTTTTCTCTAAATAATACCACACTAACATATATTTCTGGTTTTCATTAAATATCACAGAAATACTGTTTCTTAGCTGCCCAAGTGCATATATCCATATGTAAGTACAAAGTCTTATTCCTGTGAAGTCATGTCAGGGCTGAAGAATGACCTTGAACAAGCTGTTCTTTGGACTTCAGTGTCATCACTCTGTAAAAGGTGAGGGCTGTAGTCCTAAAGTCTATGGTTTCTAAGTCTGAAGCAGAAATCTAACCATATTGTATCATTGTTTTCATTTAAATGATATCAATCTGAAGATATGCATGCATTATGGTCAAAATGAATATATTGATTTCTATACAAATTAAGGTTTTTGCTAATTTGCACTGATGCAATTGAAGCAATAAACTCAATGATAACAACAAAGTAGCTAATTAAGTTGATGATCATTTAATTTTACTTTTGATAATGCACATGTTTTTATTTAGGCTAATACAATGTAAATTATAAGCAGCTAGTTTTAAATATGCTCTCATTTGAAGCATCTGCTCAATGAAGGGGAACCACTGAAATGTGAACTCCCCATGCTGCTTCTGGTTGTGAGAAGAGGCTGACTTGAAGCCTGCAGTTCTCTGTGGCCTGATCATTGCACAGATGACAAACTTGTGAAATGAGGGAATGGTGTTTATATCTCTCCATACAGAGACACATTAATGGTGCATCCTGTCAATTTAAGAGAGAAAAACAAATACACTAAGCCTACTGCATTCATTCATTCATACACTCATTCATCCACATATTCATCCTTTCATTCGTTCATATGAAAGACTCGTAAAACATTTTTAAAAAACATATAACTTATCAAATACTCTGTTATCACCTATATGTTGAATCTAAAAAATAAAACATGATTATATCAAAACAGAAATAGATTTACAGATACAGAAAAAAACTAGTGGTTATCAGTGGGGAGAAGGAAAAGGATGGGGCAAGAGAGAAGTATGGGTTTTAGAAAAGACATATTGTACAGCACAGGGATGCATAGCCATTGTTTTGTAATAACTTTAAATGGAATATAATCTATAAAAATATTGAATCCCCATGTTGTACACCTGAAACTAACATAATATTTTAAATCAACTATACTTCAATAATAAACAAATATATAGCTTATGATCACAAGTCTCCCATCCTAGGAGCACAGATAAGCACCTAGGTAAGAAGACAAGAGAACTAAACTTTATCAAATATTAGGCTATTAGGGGTAGACACTATGCTAAGTGTTTTGCTTATAGCATTGTACTTAATCTGAACATGCAAAAAAAAAAAAAAAAAAACATAGGATACAGGAGCTGGATGTGACTTTTGAAATAAATTTTAATAGTAAAGACTGGGTTGTAGGTCATTAGAACAAGAGCAAAGGTATAGGATCTGAATGTTATTCCTATCATATTAAGGAAACACAAGAAAGTCCCATGTATCTAGGGAATAAAGCACATTTGGCACTATGACGGTAGAAGAGATGAGAAAGTAAGCTGGATCACTTAAAGGTTTTGAAATTCATCTTAAAATACAAACTTCTATGCTGTAAGCAAAAGAAAAAAAAATTAAAACCAAAATGTCAAATAAGTTCCATATTTTAGAAAGAAGAACATGCCGTTACTGAGATTGGAGAGGAAGGAGACCACAGGTGGGAAATGGTTGAAATGCCCATGACATGAAAGTCTGTGGACCAAGGCAGTCAGAACAGAATTGTAGAGGAGGGGCTGAGTTATGAGATATTTTAAATAGAAAACAAGTAAAACAAATAAATTTAAAAATCTGTACACTGGAACTCTTTGTGCCAGAAGTTACGATTGTTCTCTAACAATCAGACATATGGAATAAAATTATCAACTTCATTTCACAAAACTGATTGGAACACTTGGATTAGTTGTGTGGCCACATTTTTTTTTTTTTTTAACATCTTTATTGGAGTATAATTGCTTTACAATGGTGTGTTAGTTTCTGCTTTATAACAAAGTGAATCAGTTATACATATGTTCCCATATCTCTTCCCTCTTGCGTCTCCCTCCCTCCCACCCTCCCTATCCCACCCCTCCAGGTGGTCACAAAGCACCGAGCTGATCTCCCTGTGCCATGCGGCTGCTTCGCACTAGCTATCTACCTTACATTTGGTAGTGTATATATGTCCAAGCCTCTCTCTCGCTTTGTCACAGCTTACCCTTCCCCCTCCCCATATCCTCAAGTCCACTCTCTAGTAGGTCTGTGTCTTTATTCCTGTCTTACTCCTAGGTTCTTCATGACATTTTTATTTCTTAAATTCCATATATATGTGTTAGCATACAGTATTTGTCTTTCTCTTTCTGACTTACTTCACTCTGTATGACAGACTCTAGGTCTATCCACCTCATTACAAATAGCTCAATTTCGTTTATTTTTATGGCTGAATAATATTCCATTGTATATATGTGCCACATCTTCTTTATCCATTCATCCGATGATGGACACTTAGGTTGTTTCCATCTCCAGGCTATTGTAAATAGAGCTGCAATGAACATTTTGGTACATGACTCTTTTTGAATTATGGTTTTCTTAAGGTATATGCCCAGTAGTGGGATTGCTGGGTCATATGGTAGTTCTATTTGTAGTTTTTTAAGGAACCTCCATAATAAGTTATCTTAATACTATACTTACCCTATACAGCAAGACAGAACTGATAAATTACAGATCTTAGCAGGAGCCTGCCTCAAGACATTGACATCATGGTGAAGTACAGACCAGAAAGCATCCTTTGCACAGGAAGGAGAACCAAAAGCACAGTGCAGAGTTGAGCCAAGCACTTTCAGATTTTTCTCCTACATTCTCAAATCAGACAACGCTTCCACTTTCCACATAAAAAAAGTAAGTGATTGTTGTGGAGTGTAATCACTAGTGTGTAACTTATCTGGAAATCTTGTTAAAATGTAGATATTGTTGAAGTGGGTATTGGCTAGAACCTTGGATTTTGCATTTCTAACAAGCTACTGGGCCATTCTTATGCTGCTTCTCTATGAATTAATTAGGGAAATAGGGGACCTAGGTTGGCTACTGTGGCAAAGCTTTCCTATGTTAAAGCAGGGACTGTGATTCCAACTACATCTTGGTTGGACAGGGTGCTCCAATTCTATGATTTCCTGCAAAGTTCAGGATCAAAGACAGCTATTTTTTGCATATTACAACTGGCTAGGCTCACAATAACCAGCAATTGCTGAAATCTTGATAAATGTGTCCCAACATAACCATAAGAGGATAATTCAATTAAACACTCATAAAAAACATCCAGACTTAGAAGTGTTGATTCCAACTCTTTCACACTTTTCACATATTCTCCCTAGAGTGTTTAAATATTTTAAAATTAGCTCATTCTTCCCCCAGAGGTCTTCATTTCTTCATTTGCTTTATTTGATCATATTACCTTATAAGCTGCCTCATGTATTTTGGGGATGTATATGGTGACAGAAATACAATAATGAAATTAGCATTTCCTCCCCTAAAAGTTGGGCTTCAGTGTGGACTCTGCTTATCTGTGTCATCCTTACTTTCTTCATCACAGTGCTTTGTACCTAATAAACCCTTAATAAATATGTCTTGATTGATGTATATATTTGAAATTTTTCATTTCTTATGTGGATCTGAAGTATTAGGTTTCCCAAAGCTATTTCTTTTTCTCCCTTTAGAATTTGACTCAATTCTTTCTTTTTCAAAGTGCTAGTAAGTATCTCAAGTTTATCCTTTCAGCTTGGAGGTGATAATTTCCCATTCTGGGGGAAATGGATGCTATGCCCCAACATCTGTGCACTTACAAGGAATGTTTAATTAGTGTAATAAATGCAATTAAAAATGTCTCTAATGAAGAAACTGCTGCTCAATTTTTAGAGCAACAAAGAGGGGATGGCCAGATGGGTTAATTAATCACTGTTAGCTCTCATTTGATGAACGCTTTGAGGTTCTCTGATACAGTGAGACTATACAAATGCCATACATTGTTGTTATTATATCTAGATAGAATTATCATTTGGACCCTACTTTCTTAGGTCTCTCAGTTTAAAAAGTTTTCACTTTCAAAGTTGACCTTTCTTCTCTTCAGGTATAATTCTTTTGTTTATATCTCCCAATAAAAACTTAAGCTATACTACAATGGAAGAAGGTAAATGTCAATTTTCAAAATTTTAAAGGAGATTTGTTTACATATTGAGCAATGTACTACTTTATTATTTTTTTGAGAGAAACATGTTTTACTGTCACTGTTGTTAAACTCAGTGGGTGCCAACATCCGTCAGAGTGGAAAAGACTACCATTCCCTATATTATGTCACTGAGTCAAATTTCCATTAACCAATGATTTTTTGAGCACTTACCATATACCTTTTGTGAAAGAAGATTTTCAAAGTTATGTTCACTTTTATTAATATACTTTCTAAAAATGTTTGGGCTTCTTTCCCATACTTAGTGTACCATATTTCTTGTTGGATCAAATTTCTGGTTGGAAAAAGAATCAACTAGTATCTGAGATTTAAATGATTAGAGGAGTTAACTCTGGCTCCAAGGCACAATCAGTGATCTCCTTTCTTTTGTGTGCACACTGATAATATCTCAGTGGCACTGAGTGGCAGGAGAAAACAAAGGTTTGTGGCCATTGTTGCTCCTTGTCAAGACTTTACACAAAAGTACTGACTGTGGTATAATAGGGAATTAGCTTGCCAAAACATTACAAGGGGCTGAAGTTTTTAACTCACTGAAACTCTACTTAAGTTATTGTATGCTTGGATGGCTGCAAGAACAACAGATAGCTATGTAATTAATGCAAACCACATCAGCCTCCCTCACTTCCTTCTCATCTCCATGCAGACCAGTAATGAGGCGCCTCCTTACACACAATCACAGCACACTGACAAACCATCTTGCTGTGTGAAAAAGACACAGACATATCCAAGAACTGTGACAATGTTAGCAAGAACAGCTCCTCTTCACCAGAGAGTTCATGTCCTAAATATCCCCAAGGCAGACTCCTGGCTGGAGAAGTCTTCACCTGCCAGGCTCCAGACCAACTTCCAGGTCTAAAGGGCTCTTACATTATCATATAGAAAATAAAAGTTACTATCTAAAAGAATGATTTTCTCCTTTGTCCTTATGTCCTGAGAAAGTATTGAAAAGAAGGATTCTCTGAAACAATTACACATTTCACTGCTTATTTTCAGCACTACATGAGGAATGTGTACCCACCAAGAAATTAGAGTTTCTTTGGTGTAGCCTCATTAAATAGAATAAAAAAAAAATGATGTTAACTTTTATCATTAACAAAAAAGGTGAAATTTCACCTGATGTTCAATGAAATGTAATCCTCACCACTGTGTTTTAGTGGAGCTGTTCATCAGCATTGACTGACATCTCAGTGCACTCTGCCCTTACTTAACAGTGATAGTTGCTACAGGTAATACTGCAAAACATAAAATACAGTCTTTGACCCTGTGCATTACTTACTTTCATGAAATCAGTGAAATGGAATTTGTATGCAAAAAATGAAAAACTATTGAATGCAATAAAGTCGAATTCCAAATGGAGAATACAGACAACACATAATGGGAAATCAATGACTGAGATTTCCATTGGAGAAGGCAAAACAGATGTAATCGCTATAGGAAAAGTAGATTTCAAAGTAAGGAGATTCTAGACAAGGGTGTGTGAGAGAAACCAGAAGACTCGATACTTTTGTAAAAAATATCTTCTAAGAATGTCCTCATAGATGGTAATATGATAAGCAATAATGCTCTGCACAGGGAATAAAATTGTTTACTAATAGAGAGAAAACATAACAAATAGAAGTTATAGATAAAGACCTTAAGACCTATGCCTTAGATTTTTGAAGAAGACCAACAAGCAAAACAACAGTGAATGTTTAAAAATTAAGAATAAGAATTGCTAAATTACATGGTATAGACTCTATCCTTTATAAGAATTCACATTAAAGAAATGTCAATGAAAGATGGAATAATCCAGTAAGGTATCCTGAAGGTGACAGGTCTTCTCTTGCATTTTGACTATTAACTAGTATTTGAATTTATAGAGGAAAGATAATAAATACCAGATAGAACTAAAGCATAATATAAGCCATGAACTCAGTATTAGATCTCACATATTTATGGGACAGTAAGGATGAAGTGAGAGAGTGGCATGGGCATATATACACTACCAAATGTAAAATAGATAGCTAGTGGGAAGCAACTGCATAGCAAAGGAAGATCAGCTAGGTTCTTTGTACCCACCTAGAGGGGTGTGATAGGGAGGGTGGGAGGGAGATGTGCAACAGGGAGGATATATGGGGATATATGTATATGTATAGCTGATTCACTTTGTTATAAAGCAGAAACTAACACAGCATTGTAAAGCAATTATACTCCAACAAAGATTTTTTTTTAATAAAATAAAAATAAAGAACTTAATTCAGTTAAAGACACTATGCAGAAGGGAATAGTGATCCAATGAAGTTTAAAATAACTAATGAAAAGTGTTATTTTAGGTAGATTAACCAAAGACATTGGTTCTATACTTTGGTTTTTAGACTCCAGGTAGGCTGTGGAAATAAAGCTCCATGTTCATGTGGCTCCATGTGCAAATTGAAATGTGTATTTACTAAATAATGAATATATTTGCAACACATATATCCTTTAAATATGTATAAGTGCGACTAATACAATGAAAATAAATTTAATAAATGACATCTCTTATAATCTTATACCATTCTAATTTTCTCAATTAATGGGTGTGGTTACTATCTCATATGGAAGATGTATTACTTCCTTAAAAATGCTGCCAACTTACACTACCATTTGCTTCTCAGGTATCAAATGAAAGGCATACCAGATGCTTGACATATTTTCATTTATTGATTCTTCGTTTACTGAGTTACACTAACCTAAATAGTACCATTAAAATTGCTATATTTAATTTTTTTCTTCTTCTTAGAGTCTTATTAATTAATTAAGAATCAATTTCCTGTGTTTGGAGTTATAAAATGGTTATAAAATGTGTACATTCCTTAATGACGCCAGGACTTTCTTACTCTTATTTCTCTTTACTGAATAGACTATCTTTTCTTTGTCAAATAGCATTTGTGGTGTACTTTTAAAGACCAGAAAATAAAGACAAGCTTAGAATTCAGCTTAGAGTGACACATTTCAAAGCCAAACGAGCTTGTTGCATGTACCCCACAATTTGGATTTTCATCCCTGACAATATGTCAACTTGCTAAACACAATGTTCCATCCTCCAAAAAGCACTAAATAGTGAAAACAAGATTTGATGAGATACAGTAAGTAGGATATAAGTGATATCATAAAACAGCTCAAATTCAACAAAAGTTTTATCACATGCAAATAAGAAAAACATCAGCTGATTTCCCAACCTTGCTTCCCACTCCAAACACACAGCTATCTACCCCCATAACTGATTTCTGCAATAAGGTTAAATTTTTCTTTTCCAGGAAATGGAGAGTGTTGATGAATATGCACTTGAAAGTGTAATATGTAGTGACTTGGACATTGAAATAAATGTTTTAAATTGAAAGTGCTCTTTGATTTGTGAGCTTTTCTTTCCAAATACTTTAGCTGGAAAGGGTTAACTCAGAAGACCTACATTGCTCCATACCCTGGACATTCCAGAGAAAAGCCTGTTTTCAGGACTGACCCTTGGCCAAATACTGGGAGATAATCTCTGAGCCTGTGGAATATTGTGCCTGATAATAAGATTGTGTCTGTATGTTTGAGACTTGGGCCACGCAGAACACTTTAATCATATAAGTTGATTCTGACAATGTGATATCTGGTAAATGCTTGTTTTTCCTCTGGAAGTGGGGAATGAAGTCTGAGCCCCTGAGAGTAGACACCTGGGAGATGTATGCCTATAGAAAAAACCTCCAGTGAAATCTCTGGACATCAGGGCATGGATTAATGTCGCTGACTGGCAACACTTCACATGTGTTGTCACATTTTTGCTGGGAAAACTAAGTGCACTCCCACTGGCAGGGGACACCTGGAACATTATATCTTGGTTCTCCTGGATTTTGCCCATGTGCTTTTCCTTCTCTGATTTCACCTGTGTCACTGTAATAAATCATAATAATGTATATAACAGCTTTTTAAGCCTGAGGGTTTTCCTGGAGACCCTCAGAACACTTTTCTAATTCTCAGTAAGACTTCCCTAATTTGGTCCTCAATGCATTTCCTCTATTCTGAACTCTGACACTTATCATCAGTAACAAAGAATGTAAGGGCTGGGAGGGGGAAGGGTGAGTTGTGACAAAGTGAGAGAGAGGCATGGACATATACACACTACCAAATGTAAGGTAGATAACTAGTGGGAAGCAGCAGCATAGCACAGGGAGATCAGCTAGGTGCTTTGTGACCACCTGGAGGGGTGGGATAGGGAGGGCAGGAGGGAGGGAGACGCAAGAGGGAAGAGATATGGAAACATATGTATATGTATAACTGATTCACTTTGTTATAAAGCAGAAACTAACACACCATTGTAAAGCAATTATACCCCAATAAAGATGTTAAAAAAATAAATAACATCTAAAAAAATTTACTTTAAATGGACTCATGTTTTAGGAGTATTGGAATAACTGCTACATAAAATCATCCCATAGTGTATGAAGGTCAAAGAAGATCATCTTTAAACTCTACATTTTGCAGATGAGAAAACTGAATGCCAGAAGGAAAGTGACTTTACCTCAGGTCACACAGCTCTTTAGAGCTCAACTGTAAGGAGAATTCACTTTGTAGGATTCTCATGCACTGTATCAGGATCAGATTGTTCTATATTGAATTCTATTTAATGGAACATAAAACACTCAACTCCAAAAAAAAAAAAAAGAATGTAAGGGCTTTGCAGAACCCTCATTTGGATTGTTTATCATTGTTTATATATTATTAATTTCTCAGTTAAATTAATTGCTTATTTTAGCATGAAGGCTAGGAATGCCTTTTTCTACCCAAAATTTGCAATGCTTTCATAATACTCAACACTAAGTAGGCACTCAATCAATGCTTTTACATGAATGATCAGCCAAGAAACTGATGGAATTAATCGTGAGCTAGGAACATCTGTTAGTAATGTATCTAATTATGTTTGACAGCCTATCAGCAGTAGTCCAGAAATATTCTAGATTTCTATTACTGGTCTGCCTAAGTACTGATAGAGCCTATTTTGGCCAACTGTATCTTGCACATAATAAGCACCAGATGTTTATGAAATGAACGTGTAAAAGGGAAATCAATTCAGTTCTGTAAGAACATTGGTTGGATTTTCTATGGAGACCTAGGAAGGGCAAAATTATGGAAATTCTGAGTTTGAATCAAATACCTTAGGTTGAAGAATTTTTTCATGTATCTAAAATAATCCCAATGGTTATCTCAATCATTTACTTTACTTTTTGTGTGCTGATATAACACACAATTCAGTGGATATTTTATGTGGTATAACAAAATCTCTGTGCTATAGTGGAAATAGTCCTCAAGTATTTTTGATATTAAGTAAAGGCTCTTTAATGCCATTTTTTTAAAAAAATAGCTTTCATTTTGCTGTACAAGCTTGTGCAGGTCATAAAATTCAACTTAATATACCAGTAGGGAAAGGATGTAAAGAGGTAAAAGAAGGCATTATCAGGCTAATATAGCTGGTAAAATGACAGATGATGAAGCTGAGAAGAATAAACTTTTCTAAGTTCAAAAAATTATTTGGATATTTGGTTCATTGTCTTAGGTCATATTACTCAGGAACCTGAGATAAGTGCAAAGTGAACTTTTCAGAAATGTCTTCCAAGGAGAAATACGTGAGAGAGTGAAGGATACCAAGCAGAAAAGGAAAGGAAGCCAAACAAGAGTATGGTTTTAGGCAAAGTCCTACAGAATATGATTCAGCCTGATCCACATAGGGGTTGGGGTGTGTAAGGTCCACCTGAGAGTTGTTGCCTGTACAGGTAAGGAAGCTGAGCTTTCATGCCATTGAGTTATTTGCTAAGTTTTGCCCCAAAGATTTAAACTCCCAGGCATTCCTTACTCTTTGTGAGAACAGGAAAACTCCTTTTTCTAGAGGACAGTCTTCTGAGAAGAATCAGAGGTGCAAGCCACTAGAAGCAAAGTCAAACAAAAATTCAAAAAGAGATCTAAGGAGATCCAGGTGGAGCACTGAGAATACCCACAATTGATTAATAAAAATATGTTGTTGTACTATTAAATATGATCAATGGGTTATTTTTGCTTCAAAGAATGATCTTTGAAAAATTGTTGAACAAACATTTGAAAATTCTTTGCAATAAATATACCAACGTTTAAACAAGTTGTCTCATTAGTTGTTAGGAGGCAGAGATCAGTGTGAGATAGGGAGTAAACTCAGTGGAAAGCAGTAAATGGTACAATGAAAGAGGAGCATCCAGGCAGAACCAAGCGGAAAAGACATTTAAATCAATTGTCACTTGGAAGGTCTTTTGCCAGGAATATGTCTTCTTACAGGACAAATATACAGGTCTAGAGCTTGACTCTGTGAAATGTAAATGCTTAGGTTGAAGATGGGAATTTGAGCCTCCAATACATTTGATCACTACTGGTCAAATAAATAGAATTTAATTAAAGCTTGTATCATATAAGTGTTAAATTTGAGTAGTCTAGTTGGTATATTAAGGAATATTTTGTTTTGTTTTTAGTCTCTGTTTGTTTTCCTGCTGGCAGAATTTTCTCTCATATCGAGTTTTATGAGAACTTGAGAGAAATTTTTCTGTGACTATGCCAGGGGGGCCATGGTTATGGAAAATGAGAATTTCTGTGTTCAGTAAATTGCAAGGATGAATTCAAAATTTTCATTTATGTATGAGCAACTTCTCTTTTCCAGAGTTGATGTATATTCCTCCACGCTTTATGTCTGGGATGGCTTTGTGACTTGTTTAGACAAATAAAATCAGTGAAAGTAATGTATGATTCCCAAGCTCAGGCCACCAAAACCTTGTAGCTTCTCTCTCCTCCTCTTGAACCCTGGTGCTGTCCTGTGAAGAAGCTTGGGCCAGCTTTCTGGAGGATGAAACCATGTAGAACTGAGTCTTCCTAAGCCTGCCATCCTGTAATTGAGCTGACAGTATACTGCAGCCACATAAGTGATCCCAGGAAATACCAACAAAAGAAAACCCCAGATGAACCCAGACCAAATTGTTGATGCACAGAATTTTGATAAAATAAAATGGCTGTTATTTAAGTCACTTAGTTTGGGGATAATTTTTAAGGCAGCAAATGATAACTGATACAAGGAGGCACACATACATGGTAGCACACACAAGTATGGGGCTTAGAATCTGAGTTTGCACGGAGGCTACTATACATATCAGGCTTTTACAACAGAGTCTTTTGAGAAGTTGATTAAAAACCTCTGTTGGAAAAGTATGCAATCAAAATTAATGTATATATTGTTCAGCCCCTTAATTACACAGAAAATCACATACATATACCTTAAGCAACCAAACCCAGGAGTTCCTCTGGAATATCTCCTTGGGTAAGTGCTTGGTAAAAGCCTTGTGAGAAAGAATTGAGACAATAAGCCTCTCATTAGACATGTTTATTAATTGTCTTTTGATTTATAATTATCTATCTACCTATCACCTATCTATCTCCAATTGAAAAAAAACTAGTCTAATAATTAGCTGATACCTTTATTTATCACAAATGGAATGTCCATCCATTTAGTATGATAAACATATGTAATGTGTCTTGATCAGACATAAGTAGTTTGTTATTATCTATGGAGCTGATGAAAAAAATGAGGCACAGTTACACCTGCATTTTCCCAGAGTACCTATAAATGCCTTGCTCAGCAGCAGAATTCTGAAATCTTTAGAACTGCTTGTTGCTATCGAGATTAAAGCCCTCCTCATCAGTCATGCTATGATGTTATGGTTACAAACACTCTAATTAAGATTATGTACAGACTTCACAATCACTTTCTGATTGCCTTCTCATTAAAAAAACATTTTTTTAAGTTGTCCTCCTGGCTGACATATTTTATATTTGTTCCTCTGTTATGATTTCCACACAAGGGGAAAACTAGATAGAAGGAATGACTTAGAGAGAAAAAAATAGATTCAGAGAAGTAATGTCAGTATGTTATGAACTATGCAGGTGTTCTTTATGTTCTAGTCTTTGAAGGATGCTGGGATATATGTCTACTTGGCCAATAAATCTCAAATACCTCTTGAGACCCACAGTGCTGTGTGTAGAGAAAAACACAAGGAAAAAGTAGTGACCAGTTTAGACGAATAAAATATATCCCCTAAATGGGAGATACACTATATATTAAAAAAAAAAAAATAAGTCCTTAAGCAAGTCAATAATCATAAGAAAAACATATCCACTGTCCTGGCCAGGTATTTTGTTTATTTGTTGTACTTAATATATGGGTCTTCTTTCAAGGTGGAGAAATAGCCCAAAGACTGACATATATGAATTAATTTTTATTCACTTTTCTTTTCATTCACTTTTGTCTTTCTTTTCATTCACTTTTCACTTCCAAGCTCTTTTATCTTGTTTTCCATCCATGTTGTAACTTATTTGTCCAATTCTTTATTTTGTTAGTCTTCATCCATTCCAATATTTCATGATATTTTCCATTTTCTTAAAGGAACATGTAATTGCCCAGCTTATGGACGTATCTTTAATCTCAGTAAACATACTACGTACATTTGAAAAGAATGCATATATTGCAGTTGTTGGGTGTACTGTTCCATAAATATAAATTAGGTCAGGGCGTTTCATATTGTTCAGATCATATTGTATTACTGATTATTTTTGTCTGATTTTTCTATTAATTACTTAAATAAATGTGTTAAATATTCTACTATAATTACTGAATTGCCTGTTTTTCTTTTAATTTTGTCCATTTTTGTTTCACGTATTTTGAAGCAATGTTAGTTAGTGCACACACATTTATGATTGTTATGTCTTGCTGATAAATTGACCCTTTATCATTATGAAGTGTCCCTCTTTATCTCATAATATTATTTGCTTTAAAGTCTATATTGTTTTACATTAATATAGACATTTCAACCTTCTCAGGTTTACTGTTGCATGGCATATGCAATGCAATCACTAGTATGGGCTGAATTTTGGTCTACAGTTTTATTATTAATTTTCCTATTGTCCCCTGCTTTTTCTCTTGTTGTTGTTCATATGCAACCCCTTTCTTGCTTTCCCTTGAAATAGATATTTTTCAGAATTATAATTTAATTTAGCTATGGCTTTTAAAGATATAACTCTTTACAGTACTTTTAATGGTTGCTTTAGATGCTACAGTATGCATCTTTAACTTTTCATATTCTGACTATTAATATTGTACCACTTTAACTGACTTATTGAAACAACATTGTAACAATTTAGCTCCATCCACCATCATTTTGCTATAGTTGTCATATGTGTTATATCTATATTCACTATAAAATCCACAAGAAAATGTTATACATATATATATATATATATATATATGTATATATATATACAGTCTTTTGAATTTTAAATAAAGAGAAAAATTGTTTTAAAAATATATTGACTCAGTTATTTAACTATGTTTTCATTCTTTCTGGATATTTTAGTTTTCCTCACATATTATTTCTCATTCAGCCTAAAGATTTTCTGACAGCATTTCTTGTAGGGCTGGTCTATTCGAAATGAATCCTCTGAGTTTTGCTTTTTCTGAAATCATTTTATTTCACCTTTGCTCTTGAGTGATATTTTCCATAGACATAAAATTCTGGGTTGGCAACTTTTTTATTTACATTTTCTTTTCTTCTAGCACTTTCAATATTCTGTCTCCTTCTATTCTTGTTCCCATAACCTTTATAGAATCTTTAGTCATTTGAGTTGATGTTTAATTGTATGTAATATGTTGTTTGTCTCTAGTTACTTTTAAGATTTTCTTTTCTTTTTTGTTTTTAATTTCTATCAGTTTTACTATAAGCCTAAGTATTATCTTCTTCATATTTATTATTCTTGGGTTTATATAACTTTCAAGCATCTGAAAATTTCTATTTTCCCCCCAAGTTTAGAATTTTGGGGGCATTATTTATGTGACTAGTTTTCTTCCTTTTTTTTATTTCTCTTCTTCTTCCAGAGACATGTACACAGGTTTTAATATTTTTCTACAGTGTCTTGAACTCTAAAATTTTGTTCAATGTTTTTTCTCACATTTTTATATCAGATAATTTCTACTAGTCTATCTTCTAGTTTGCTCTTCTTTGCTGTGTCATATTCATTTCACAATTAAGCCCATCCACTCAATTTCAATTTTGATTTCATATATTATACTTTGAAGTTCTAAATTTTTCCTTTTCTAATGTGTATTTTTTTTCTGTCTTGTGGTTTTCTACTTTTTCATTCATTACAAGCATTTTTTTAATACTTCACTGTGCATAATTATGATAGCTCCTATAAAGTACTGGTTTGATATTTCCAATATCTATATTATCTAAGGGTTGACTTCTGTTGATTGCCTTTTTACCTGAAATGGATCACATTTTCCTTTTTCTCTATCTACATATGTTGATTAATTTGGGATTGTATCCTGGACATTGTAAATATTATGCTTCTGAGAACACAGATTCTGTTACATTCCTCTAATGGGTGTGGATGTTTTCAGTTTTATTTTAGAAGGCAATTAACTTGATTAGTTTCAAACTGCATTTTCTGTCTTGTTTGCAGTTTGTGACTACACAAATTGCAGTTCAGTTATTTTAGTCTCAGCTGAAAGATGATTTTAGTTTGTCCCTGCATGTGTGGTTCAAGATTCAGCTAGAGATTTGGCTAAAGTTTATACAGAGACTTTTCAGTTACCCTTCTCTAACTCCTTCTTCCTAGTATTTCTTCCCCATATTCTTGAGGTTGCTGTTGCCCTGGATTTCCCCATTTGGTTTTTGTCAACACAAAGCTGTCAAGGCTTTAAAAGAAAATTTAGTTATGTTGCCTTTCTGCAAAATCAGTCTTCCTTATTGCTGAAGCTGTATTAACAGAAAATACCTGGTGCTCATTCCTTCTTCTGAAGTTTAACTCACTTCCAAAAACTGTTATATCCCAGGGATTGTGTGTATGTGTGTGTGTCCAAACTTTATAGTTCTTACACACATGACGTTCAGTCTATAAAAATTCATTGTACTATCCTGGAAGAGAAACATTTTATCAATTTGGCAGAAAAATTATCAAACTTATGTAGAGTTTCTCAAAAAAATTGAGTGAACTTTGGATAAGTTGTTTAAATTTATATAGTCATTTACATTTTAAACAAATATTTGTTAAGCATACTTACCAGGTAGTATAATAGTAGAAAGAAAAAAATAATAATATCATCTCTTATCTGAGAAATATGACACTTAAGAAATCATATTCAATGTAGATATTTTATCTTAAAAAAGTATTTTAAATGCAATGCTACATCCAATGCTTTCATTCAGCATAGTAACATTTATATACATAATATAATAATGTGCTCATTGCCAGAAATAGTCCCTCTTTGCTTATCTTTACAGTAATTCCAGAGGAAAATAATAAGGCAGTAAAATCCAGTATACTTCAATATCTGCAATGCTGTGTACCTTACATTAGCCTTCTACTGCAACTAATATCAGCAGACAAAATTTAGTGAATAAACTATATTTTTCCTATTGTTTCTTTTTCCTGCCAGGCCTCCATTCCTTCCTCTCTCTATTCTTTCCTGCAAGAAATATTGAGTACTTATTATGTGCATGATGTTCTAAAGCAGTAAAGATGAAACAGCAAGTAGATCAGGTAAGGTAACAGCTAACTAAACTTATATTTTATAGAAAGAAAAACAGAATAAAGAAAAAAAACAGTTGTTAATGAGTGCAATGCCTTAAATAAAAAGCATAATTTAGTAGAGAGTACTGTGATAGCTTCTCTCTGTTGGGTGGTTAAACAGAAACTAAATTATGTATAAGATAGAGCCAGTAGTGGTCAAAACTGAGAGGTCATCCAAAACGATGACACAGCCAGTGCAGTGGCCCTGCATGATCTAAGCACTGACTGCAGACCAGTGTGGCTCTGAATGGAAAGAAGTCAATAAGGAAGAATGAGACATAAAATAATATAGAAAAGATAAGCATAAACTGATAATATAGACCTGTGTGCTACAAGGTATGAGCTTATATTTTATTCTAATTGCAAGAAGATACTATTGGAAGATTTTAAGCAGATAAAAAGTATTACATGCTTTATAATTACAAAATGATTTGTCTCTTCTGTGCATAGTAATTTACAAAGAGAGTAAAAGATGAGGATAAATGTCTGATGAAAAATTCATTGAAATAGTCCAAGAGATGGTGATGGCTGGAACTAAGATGATCATAGAGAAAACAGGTAAAAATGTGGAGATATTAGTTTTGATTTGAAGGAAAAATTAATTGGGCTTGGAAATGAGTTCAATATGGGGAGTGAAAGAAAGATTAGAATAAAGGGTGACATTTAGGTTTTGGCATAATCAACTTAAGACATTTCTTTTAAAAGGAACAATTATATGGCTTAAAACAGTTTTGTTTTAGTCCTGTGTCTGAGGTGCTTAATAGACACCTATGTAGAGATTCCAAGTAGATAAAAGAACAGTTTTTGTGTGTGAAACGTATGTAGAGGGTATTTAAAGCCAGATAATTAGATGATATTTCTAAAAAAAAAAATGTGTATATCAAATAGAAGGTTGTTAAGACTAAACCCTGGAAAATTCTAACATTTAGTGATCCATCTCAAGAAGATTATCCAGGAAAGTAGATTCAAAAAAATTAGACATTGAGATATAAGGAAAACCAGGATAATATATTGTCACTGATTGGAGAGAAAAAAGAATTTCAAGAAGAAGGGAGTGGCTAACTATTTTAAATAAAAGGCTAATTAAAATAAATAAAGACAAATAGCCACTGATATGAGCACTACGTTAGTTGTTAGACACTTGCTTGGGGGCAGTTTCAATGTCGTGAAGGGGCATCAGTTCTTCAGAGTACATTGAGTGAAAAAGGAGTAAGATAAGGGAGGAGGAGGAGGAAAATAAGATTTTAGAAATTCAAGAATTTAGCAGAGAAATGTGAAAATGTCTGGAAGGGATGTATGAAAATTTTTGATTTGTAAAATTTTTATTTCTCTCTCTTTGTTCTTCCCTCTATCTCCCTCTCTCTCTCTCTTTTTTTCTTTCTTTCATTATTGCCAGCAGGTAGAAGATACCAGAATATGTTTGCATGCTCATTGGAATAATACAGTCATTAGGGATAAAGATTAGTGATAAAGTGGTGATGCTGGAATAGGAAGAACCACTAAGGAGCAAAGTTCTCTTGATAGCAAGAGGGTATAGAATCCAGAGCATGAAGTGGACATGTAGAGTTTTTTAGGAACATGGGAAGTCATCCATTAATTTAATTCTGTAATATTTATTTTTCTTTTAGGTTACAGAATATGATTAAGTAATGCCATTGTGGATATTGTGCTGTGTTGCCCAGATTTTACCCTTTACAAACAAAGTATTCACTCCCACCAATGCTGGGGCAGTCGATGATTGGCAGAAGTTTTTAGTTTAGCCTCACTCCATGGATTGGCTCTTCTGAAGAGACTAACTCACCCAAGGTCTTGCCCCCTTCCAATCATTTGACCAATGACTGGTCAAAAATCTACCTCATTTGCTCCACATCTGAACAACTCTGTAGAAGAATTCCATGTCCCACAGTTCTCCACAGACTCAGTCAAGGCATTTTCTAATAATTAATATGCCAACTTTTGTCAAATCCTTCTCCTTCACTCACACATGAGTACTGATCCTGAGAACAGTTTCCAATAATCTTTATAGGCAAATATTTATCTCAGAGTCTGTTTCTTGAAAGCCAGCCTATGACAATTGATATCACAAATGACCTAAAAAGAAGACCTTTGTAAAATTAAGATTTTGGAGTTCTAGGTAATCTGGCAATAAGAACTCCACTACCTGCAGTAGTTATAGAAGCACTGGTGGCTTCTGGTTTGGTAGTACAGCAATTGTTTAAACTTCTATAGGTATTGAACTGAAATGATATATTGATAGAAATAATGAATTAGCAGTGTTTGAAAATTATAGGGAAATTATAATTATAAGAGCTATGGGATTTAATGGTTGATGCTGTGGAGAGAAAGACAAAGAAAGGCTAAGGGTGATCCCCATCAACAAAGGCTAAGCATAAATCTTAGACAGCATAGTTGTTATAAGTAGTAGAAAGACTGAGAATTGGGCCTAAGACTTAATTATAAGCATAGAAAAACTGAATTTTCAACCTTAGTGGAAAAGTAAAAGTAGTGTGTCCATGAGAAGTGGATTGAGAGGTTTGAATTGATGCACTCAAAATCAAATCCTCTGATTCCTCTAAATTTTCTGGACTTTAAAAGTTGCCCACTCTTCTGTGTTAAAGGCTAGCACTCCTCCCATACCTGAAGATGCTTCAGTCTTCTGCATTGAGAGATAAGCTCTTACTTCATTTATTTTCCTGACCAATAGACCAAAAAAAAAAAAAAAAAATTAAACCACAACATAACCTATTCAGAGAAATGTTGAGACTGCTAGGAGAGAAAAGGGATCTTACCTTGAAGGAGTTGAAAGACATAACTCCATATATAGGCAGGAGTCAAAAAAGTGTGTATGGGACAGATCCTGAGGATGATGATTCTTGGGGAGAGAGCATAATGTTAGATAAGTGAGAATTTATTGACACAGGAGCACTCTTTCATAATGTAGGATTTCACACCCTGGAAAGGATCATGGAATACAGTACTAACTCACTGCTAGGATGGCCTTTGGAAACTTGGAGGAAAATGCTCATAGAAAATGATATAGGAATGACAAATCTACTGTGGCAGGTGAGTGAAGAAGAAATCAGTAGGCTCAGAGATTGAATATTCTACATAAAGCTAAAAAGGCTATAAGACGGCCATCTTCTGCAGGAACACCCAGAGAGAAATCCTCTTTGTGTCAAAACAATAAGAGTATACTGGTGAAAGGGACCCCAGCATCATGAAGAAGCTCAGTGGTGGCTGCTCTCTTGTAGATCATGGATGACTGGAGATGCTATTACATAACTGGGCTCATTGAACAATGGAGTTAATAGGATCCCCATATAGTAGATGTCAGATGTCAGTCAGTATTCAACAGACAGAAGAAAAGTGGGTGAAATTTTTATAATAAGCAACCAAGTCATAGTGACAACCAGGAAATCCACATCTGTAGAAAACTATGGATATGGTTCATAGAGCAAGACATACATATGGGCAAGATAAGCCGCCAAAAAAATATTGCTTAAGGTACATAAAGAAAGAAAATCAAGTATGGATAATCAGGAAGGTAATGGCTTCTGCCTCAATAGAAAATCATGATTCCCTTACTAAAATTTCAGACTTCACCACCTCCCCCCTTTTTTTTTTTTACTGTAATCCATTAACTGAAAGAGAAACTGGATCTTTGGGGAAAGCAACCCTACAACACCAAGGGAAACATATATGGTAAAGATGCTTTCAGTCTTTCCCCAAGGAGATCAGACCAGATGAACAAGAACTGGCAAGTGCAATGAAGGCCTTTGAGGAGACAATTCTCCATGGGTCTCTAGCATTTCTGCATGTTAACAAGCAGAGGCACTGACTACATTTTTTTGGACTATCTTTTCAAGAACATTTGGAAAATGTAGTGTCTCTCCAGAGCAAAATGTATGTCTGTCTTCTGTCCAGGATAATAAAGACAAAATCCTCTCTGGAGTACAAGTCAGGCAGGGTTACTACTCATTTTAAAAGAATTCAGTTCATTGAGCTCAGGGTCCCTCAGTCATGATGCAAACCTGCTGTGCACACAGCATTCACCTGGGTCCCTTCATATCACCCCAATAGGTTTTGGTGGCAAAGAAAACTGATGCAAACATGTTGCTCACAGTGGTTGCTAGGTTGTTGGTAACACAATCCTTTATCTCTGATTCAGGGGTTTTGTGTCTTCATCTAGTATCCACAAAACTGTTACAAGATAACAATTTTAGCTTGCAAGTTGGATAAAATCTCAAATCCTTTACAGTTCTTAACAAGGACTTCATAAGATTCAGAGACTTATCACATCAGTAAATTCTTTCTGGCTCGATATTCTTATTTTTTAACTTTTTTTTAAATATTGGAGTATAGTTGATTAACAATGTTATGTTAGTTTCAGATGTATAGCAAAGTGATTCAGTTATACATATACATGTATCTATTCTTTTTCAAATTATTTTCCTATTTAGGTTGTTACATAATATTGAGCAGAGTTCCCTGTGCTCTACAGTAGGTCCTTGTTGATTATCCATTTTAAATATAGTAGTGTGCACATGTCAATCCCAATCTCCTTAACAGTCCCTCCCCCCCATCCTTCCCTCTGGTAACCATAAGTTTGTTCTCTAAGTCTGTGAGTCTGTTTCTGTTTTGTAAATAAGTTCATTTGTATCATTATTTTTAGATTCTACATATAAGCAATATCATATAATATTTGTCTTTCTCTGTCTGACTTACTTCACTCAGTATGACAATCTCTAATCCATCCATATTGCTGCAAATGGCATTATTTCATTCTTTTTAATGGCTAAGTAATATTCCATTGTATATGTGTACCACATCTTCTTTATCCATTCCTCTGTCGATGGACATTTAGGTTGCTTCCTTGTCTTGGCTACTGTAAACCGTGCTTCAGTGAACATTGGGGTGCATGTATCCTTTTGGACCATATTTTTCTCTGGATATATTTGGGCTCAATATTCTGGAGCATAAAACATCATTACGCTTGTCACCGCCCCATACTAACAAGGAGACAGGTGTCTTTGGGTTCTAGAAACTACGTTCTCTACACTTTGGAATATTCCTTTGATGTGTATATCAGATGACATTAAAGGATGCTAAATTTGGTGGAAGGAACTCTGCAGCACATCTAGGCTATTATATGAACAGTACCTCCTTCAGAAACAAATGCTGTATGGAGTACATGGAAAACCCTGATAGAAGAATCACAACGTAGCCCACTACATTATGCAAGACCATACTGGCTGTAACAGAGACTTATATGGCTTTTTGAAAACATTTCCTGGCTTGAAATAAGGCAAGAGATAAACGACCATGTGTCATGGAGTGGGGTTGAGACCAGAAATAACCATTAAGAGCTAATACCATGAACTATTAAGATTTGGTGTTATCAATATTGATCAATTTTAAGATAGAAATAGTACGTCTAAAGCGAGTCATAAACAGGTGTGGAGGTCACAAGTAAGATGCATTAGTAGATGTCCCAGACCCATGTGTCACTCACAGTGTTTCCACTAGTGTCTCTTCCTCAGCCCACACCTATGATTGTATGAGGCCAACTCCATATGACCAGCCAATTGGGGAAGAAAAAGGCTGAGTTTATTTCACAGTATAGGAAATAAACCCATGCCATGGCTCAGTATAAGGGCACAAACCAAAAACAGACTGTAACTACAAGGCATCCCCTCTCAGAGGTCACAACAGAAACAGTGGTGAATGGAAACCACCCTCCCATCAATAGTCAGAGGTTAGTGTAGTGCACCTGGCTATTCCATGTGTGGAAAGACAGGTGACCTGAGGTAAGAATTTATACATAAAGGCGTGAGCAGTGACACATTACTTGGCTGTTTGGAGCCATGGAATTGGAAGGGGAAAGATTAGAAGATCAAGGATAAGTAAGTCTGAGGAAGAGGCATATGTGTGGTCACAGTGTGTGGACATCTTTGTAATACATGCTAACGCCAGTCAAAGAACATCCATTTCAGAAGTCGCTACAAAGCCAAGTAGACAGAGTAACCTAGCTGATGTCAGTCACCTTTGGTCATTGACTACCTAATGCATCTGGAGATTAAGGGAAAGATCAGAACTACACACAAAAAAATAAGATTTATCAGTTTATTCAATCTATCTATTACATTTCAACTCATCATGTCTAATTTCATTACTTTGATTAGGTTAACATTCACCTGGCTACAAGGAATGTGGCTGTGCAGTGGGATTCCATCTTCTCAGCAGCCCATTTTCCATTTTGATCCTTATGACAATCATTATGGAAAAACAGGCAAAATATGTCTAAGATAGAAAAGACGAAAAAGTTACAAACATTTAAAAATTTAATGAAAGTCTTATAATTATGTTTACAAACTCTTGTACTGGAATCACTGTATATGTTTTTAAAACCATTTCCACACTTTTGTTTGAGAGAACAGAGTCCACTGAACACTGATTTTTTTTTTTCCCCAGAAGATAGAATTGAAGACTTAGTTACAGTGTAGGCAGTATATACATAGATCTAAGTTCATAAGATATAGGGTCCAAATAATAATTTTTAAAGTGGTTACGTCTTATATTAGATTTGAGCATGGACAAATTATTTTGCCATCTAAGTAAGAATCTGTTTATTTTTTTAATGGTTTAAATGATGTAATTTAGAGGAAGTATTAATACATAGTCCTGTATAAAGAAATCATTAAATAATCTAATAATATTATTTATAATTTCTATGCTAAAATAGGAATTATGGTGGTTAAAACAGAATGTTGTGAGGATTAAAAAAAGATAAATATATTATTTCATATTTGATGCACAAAAATGTTTTTATATCTTAACTCTTCTTTGGTGATATTATTAAAAGATGAATCTTATTTACATTATGATCACACTTTGTATTAGCTCAGTATTTACTTAAACACATTTCTTATTCTCTTACCACAAAAATAATAATAATTCAACATTTTAACTGTACATAAAGTATAGTGCTATCTAACATATTAGTTCAATCTTGGACTGACTAGAGTTTTGTGATAATTCAGACAGTGGTATATTGGAATACACTTTGCAATGGAACAAAAGTCTTTACTGAGAAAATGGAGAATATAAGTAGTACCAAAAAGGAAGATTTAAAGTGCTTAAGAGAACAAATCCTAACAATTCTTTAATTATTCCTACCAATGGGAATAATATTGAGAGCTTACAATGTGTAAGCACTATACTAAATTTTTAAATTGTATTTTTATCAATGATTTACATGCTTCTAGTTTTTATTTTTTAAATCATAATAATCATGCACAGTTTTATAGAATTCATTATTAAAAAAGCAGTTTTCTGACCCCTTCTCCATGCCCACATTTCTTATTACCCAGAGATAACCACATTTTGGTCTTTTAATAGATTTGTTTGTTATTTTATTCTACATATCTAAGTAATATTCTTATATGGTTACTTTGTGATTCTTTAGGAAGATGAGATCTTAGCAATCTTTCTCACCCCATTTGCCTTCAAATATGTATACTCTTACTGGACACGTAGAAGAATGAAATTAGAACACTTCCTTGCACCATATAAAAAAA
This sequence comes from Phocoena sinus, assembly GCF_008692025.1. Lineage (NCBI taxonomy): Eukaryota > Metazoa > Chordata > Mammalia > Artiodactyla > Phocoenidae > Phocoena > Phocoena sinus. The sequence continues at coordinate 34,988,211 of NC_045776.1, read as the reverse complement.
TAAACTTAAAATGAATTAAAGACCTAAATATAAGACCTGAAATCATAAAACTCCTAGAAGGGGACATAGGCAGAATTTTCTTTGGCATAAATAGTAGCAATATGTTTTTTTGGATCTGCCTTCTAGGGAAAAAGAAATAAAAGCAAGAATAATCAAATGGGACCCAATTAAACTTAAAAGCTTTTGCACAGCAAAGGAAACCATTGACAAAACAAAAGACAGCCTATGGAATGGAAGAGATATTTGAAAATGATATGACCAACAAGAGGTTAGTATTCAAAATACATGAACAGGTCATACAACTCAATATCTAAAAAACAAACAACTTAATCAAGAAATGAGCAGAAGACCTGAGTAGACATTTCTCCAAAGAATATACATAGATGGTCAATAAGCACATGAAAAAATGCTCAACATCACTAATTATTAGAGAAATGTAAATCAAAACCACAATGAGATATCACCTCACAGTAGTCAGAATCAGAAATTCTATCATCAGAGAGTCTTCAAATTATAAATGCTGGAAAGGGTGTGGAGAAAAAGGAACCCTGTACACTTTTGGTGGGAACATAAATTGGTGCAATCACTATGGTAAACAGTATGGAGGTTCCTAAAAAAACTAAAAATAGAACTACCATATGATACAACAATTCCAATCCTGGGTATATAACCAGAAAAAAAACAAAACAAAACCAAAAAAAACAAGAAAAACAAAAACACTAATTTGAAAAGATGCATGCACTTTAAAGGTCATAGGAGCACTAGTTACAATAGCCAAGACATAGAAGCAACCCAAGTGTCCATCAACAGAGGAATAGATAAGGAAGATGTACTATATAGATATATACAATGGAATATTAGTCATAAAAAAATAGTGATTTTTTTTCCATTTGCAGCAACGTGGATGGACCTAGAGAATATTATACTTAGTGGAATAAGTCAGAGAAAAACAAATACTGTATGATATTACTTGTATGTGAAATCTAATAAATAAAACAAGTATATATAGAAAAACAGAAATATATTCACAGATATAGAAACTAAAACTATAGTGGTTACCAGTGGGGAGAGGGAAGGGGTAGGAAATTAAGACATAAAAACTACTATCTATAAAGTAGATAAGCAATAAGAATATATTATACAGCACAGGGAATTATAGTCATTATTAACTTTTAATGGAGTATAATCTGTAAAAATACTGAATCACTATGCTGTACACCTGAAACAAATATAATATTGTAAGTCAATTATACTTAAATAAATAAATAAATATATACACACACACACACACACACACACACACACACACACACACACACACTCTCTTCCTGTATCTCCATCATCTAAAAATAATGTCATAATTTGGATTAAATCTATATTAAATAATTTAAATATTAAGTACCTTTTTTGTTTGCTCTTAAGTTAATAATTTTCTAATTTCTCTTGTGTTTACTATAGCTTTTTAAAATTAATTTTCACTAATTGATTCCATCCTTTCCTCATTTTGTTGAAATTTTGTTTCAAGACATTAAGATCATTTAGGGATTCTCTCTGTGTCATCTTCTTGAAGCAGCATTTCCATGCATCTTCTGACTTGCTTCAGTCTGGTTGACTGGCCTCTAGAACTGCTGTCCAGCTGTCTTTTCAAAATCCCTTCACCATCATCCAGGGGATTTCCTTTGCTTCTCTGTTGTGTCAGAATCTATGTACCATTATGCGATATCTCCTTTTATGGTTTATTTTCTTGTTTTTGGTAAAGCATATTATGCTGTTACTTTATAAGAAAGCGTCATGGACTGAAAAGTTTTGCTATCTCACAGGTCAAAAATGTCCTTATTCTACCTTTATTTTTGATTGATAGGGATTAGGTATAGTGTCATAAGTCTGAAATAATTTTAGCTCAGACTTTTGAAAACATTTCACCATTGTCTTTTAATTTTCATTTTTGTTTTGTTTTATTTTGTTTTAAGAAATCCAATACCATTTTCATTCTCAATCTTCAGTATACAAACTTATTACTCGCTGGAAACAAAAATAATCTGCTTGCCCACATTTTTCTGAAATTCAGGATTCTGTGTTCTTGTAAATGCGTATCTTAATTTGTTTTCTTGGGCCCTTTGTGGGCCCTTTCAACTCGGCAACTCAGTTTCCTTGGTTCTCAGAACTGTTCTTGATTTATTTTTTATTGTATTCCTTTCTTTGTTTTCTATGTGCATTCTTTTTTGAACACTATTATGAAAATATTGGACCTCCTTTACTGGTCTTGTAATTTTCATGTTGTTTATTATTTTTCATCTCATTCTTTTGCTACCTTCTGTCTGAGGTTTTGTTTTCAACTTTATCTTTCAATCTTTTTATTATATTTTCATTTCTTCTATTATAATTTTTATTCCCTAAAGCTCATATATGTTTTTTTTTAATGTTATTTTAAATTATCTTCTTCTTATTTCATGGATTATCTATCTCTTCAAGTTTACCTGGATACTGATCTTCTTTTTTCTCTCTTAGGATAATAAAACTATATATATATATATTTGAAATTTATTTTTCCTGCATAGTCTCTTTTCCCAAATATTTGTTCTTATTTGTTTATTCGTTCTGGCTTCTCTCCTGGTTATCATTTGCTGTCTACTTACATTTATAAGGGTAAACTAAGATACTTACTGGAACCTCTGAATTCACTGGGTGGGAATCAACTCTAATGTTCACTCAGTGTATTCTAGTTTAGCTGTTTCATTGAGCAATCATCTATGTCAGCACATTTAGAAAATTTCCCATGAGCTAATCATAATTTCCAGAAAAGTCTCCTGTGTTCTTCTGCCTGCTGGTCAGCAAATTGGCTGAAAATCCAGTGGTTAAGTTGGAAAAGAAGGCTAGGAGTTCTAACAATCACTAACATTGTGGTCTGCAGTATGGTGTACCTTCCCACAACTGTGCTTGACATTGTCCAGTCTAGATACCACTGCTTACCTTCTTCAGAGCATAAAATTTCAATCTTCTAATAGGGGGTGAGAGGTTGTCATTACTTTCCTATGCAAATTTGGTGAAGGAATCTGAGAAGAATTTAAATTAGTGTTTCTCAAAGGGAGATATTTATTGATATTTAGGGCTGGACAATTCTTTGTTGTATGGGATTGTCACATATAGTGCAGAAATATATCATTTCTAATCCCAGCCCACTAAATGCAAAAGCACCCGTTAGTCATTGCAATATCCAAAAACACACTCCCATATAGGCACCGCTCCATGGAGAGAAAACTGCTTAGGTTGAGATGTGATTTCTGAACACATTTTATCCACTCTTCTTATGTTAAGCCCAGTATAAATCCCCTCCCAAAGATACTACTCATTCATGAGGTTTTCAAACTTTCTGCCAGAGTACCACCAATTCTGGAGGTTTTCATGTGTTCTTCATGTAAATTGAATTGCTTCTTCAATTTATCCACTGCTAATTTTGAATTCAGCTTTTGGGGGGTCTGATAAATTCTTTAGTATCCATCAACTTTCTAGTGTTATTGTTGTTTCCTTTTCCTTTTTCTCTTTTTGTGGATTGGTACATTCTTAAAAGATTCCCTTATTGTCATTTTAGTGGGGGTTCAGCAGGGAATGGAAGCTAATGAAGACATCTAATCTACTCTTTTTAACTGCTGCAATAAATCCCTTTTATGTACTATTTCATTTCTGTCCACAACAACCATCTGAAGAAATAACTCAAGTCATCTCCATTGTTTAGCCAAGGAAACTGAGGCCTACAGAATATACTCCTTGCCTACGTGGTCCAGCTATTAAGAAACAGAGCAGCACATTTTAAGCCAATTCTCTGACACTCTGCTTAACGCTCTCAGAGGTTTTTGAGGGATGTTCTTGTTTGCCTGTGGGAGCAGGGTGAGCGTAGTGTGGGCAAGAGCCTGGGGGCAAGCTGTGGTTTCAAGAACTGGAGTATGAATTCTCTCCCAAGGAATCACAGGCCATAAAGAGTTAGGGGTCCCATTTTTTTTTTTTTTTGGCCCTCTAAACCTTGCTAATCTGCATGAGCAGAGCCCAAGATGACCTAGAAAGTCAGCCTGTTTTAGATAATCTCTTCAGATTGTGCCATCTGTGAGTAACCTTCACCACCTTACTTTCCTCTGCTCGGACCCTATGCCTTATCTCTATTACTCATTATTGGATGGAAATTTTTAAATATCATTTTTTGAGGGGGTCAAACACTCCTTAGACAATATGACTAAAGTAATAAACTATTTCCTAAAACTAATTCCCTTACACAAAAATTTCTGCTTACATTTTTAGGGATTTTGCACATCCTCCGAATCCCATCTGAGAGCCCTACAAGTCTATAGATTCCTTTATTTTAATATTAGTAGAACTATATTCTGAAAATCATCCACCCCAAATTTTACTTTTTTGTATATGAGAACTAGAAAAGCTAACATTTTTCCCCAGGACTTTTAAAATATGCTTTTGAAAAAGATCCTTTGAAGCTACTATAGGCAAAAGTTATTTTAAGTCACTGTTACCATGTTTTTTTCCTTCTGTTATAATGAACAAGTGAACTTCTAAAAATTTCAGCTTATAATAGTGGTTATGAGAAGGAAAAGGGAAATAAAGCTGTATGGAAGCTTGCTATATTTCATGAGATTTTCTAGAGGATTCTCTACTGATAGAATAAAATAACTTCAACATTAACCTATTTTCCTCCTGACATGTTATAGCTCAGGCAATCCACAGTAGGGTTCCTTCACTAAGTATGCTGTGATGATTAATTATGTGTGTCCACTTGACCAGGCCATGAGATGTCCTGATATTTGGTCAAGATTATTCTAGGTATTTTTTGAGGGTGTTTTTGGATGAGATTAACATTTAAATTAGTAAACCAAGTAAAGCAGATTGCTCTCACTTATGTGGGTGGCCTCATCCAATCAGTTGAATATGTTAATAGAGGAAAAACTCTGACTCTACCCTGAGTAAGAAAGAATTCTTCTTGTTTGACTGATTCATTTGAGACATCAGCTTTTTTTGTCTTTGAACTTGAACAGAAACATTAGTTGTTCCTGGGTTTCAAGCCTGATGACTTTCAGACTGGAACTACACCTTTGGCTCTCCTGCTTCTCAGATCTTCAAACTTGAGCTGGTATTACACAAACACTTCTCCTGGGTCTCCAACCTATCAACTCACCCTGGAGATGGTGGGATTCATGTGTCCATAATTGCACAAGTTAGTTAGCTAATTCATATATATTGTGTATATTTCATATTTTATATATATATATATATATATATATATATATATATATATAATCTCCTACTGGTTTGTTTCTCTGGAGAACACTAACTAATACATATATGTTCAAGAGGAGGAGATTTAATGGATAGGAAAAATCGTTTAAACTCCAAGGATGGTACACACTTTTCCTTTTTGAATAGAAGATGCCCAGTGCCATGATGCAAGCTGCACAGGTAATCCCAGCATACTCTGCAGAGCAGAGCTCTGTGAAGGCTCATGATGCATTTATTGCCCACAGAGTTATCACTTCACTGGACTTTAACAAACAAAATATTTAATTTATCTGCAGGTCAAATTAGCATCCTGGCTTTCCTTATTACATGAAGGCATTTTTTTTTCTTTTGAATAGAAGAAAGCAAATTTTTTTTTTCCTCCCATCATATCAAAGTGATTTTTTGTTTATGGAAACAAAGAAGATGCACTTTAAATATATAATTGCTTAAATGTTCTGTTTTCTGCAACTTGATATATCAGTAAATATAAGGAATCATACATCAAAAAGGACTAGATTCAAATTCCAGTTCTTTCCTTTATTAGTTGCACGAATACAGCTAAATCACATATGCTATCTGTATTTTAGTTTCTTATTTTGTTAAATATAGAAAATAATACCTTAGACTGTTTTTCTTATGGAGGCCTTATGAAAAATAAATGGGATAATATATATGAAATTATATGCAATATGTTTTTGATAATTAGTATTAATACACTTTAACACCAAAAAAGAAAAACAACAACAACAACAAAAAGAAACCAAAACAAAGGAATGCAAAATAATTTTTCTGAGGGGGAAAAGTTACAGTTTTGTCAGCACAAAAAGAAGATTGAAGACCATTCATATCAAACCTCTAATGCTATGACATTTTGTTTCCTATATGAGTCTATGCATACTTAGACCTAATATTTGTGTCTGCAAGCATATAGGTATCTATGTTACAGATTTACACAAGCATATTGGAACTGCTTTCTTCCTTTCTCTGAGCTTAGCTGGATGATTCCAGAATGAAAGGGATACTGATTAATCCCCAACCCCCCTACAAGCCTAAACATCAATGGGGTTAGCTCAAAAAGCCTGAAAAAGAGACAGAAAGATCACAGAATGTTAGAGCTAGAAGCAATCATCAAATCCAACTCTCCCCACCCCCATTTTGCAAACTCCCCAGATACAGAGAGAAGTTTTGAATGATCTTTTGAGTCAGGGAGAGAGCAGGAACTTCAAGTTGGCCTCCTAACTTTCCATCCCATGGCCCACTTGTTCCACTCACCCTACACTGTTCTGATGGTGGTGTCCATGTCTGGAGGGTAGCATCACGATCTGCTGCCTGTAGTTTACTTGACTCCTTCTCAGTACAGCTGAATTGTCATATGAAAGACTTTCCTGGCCTGGAGTTTGTTTAACATCTGTATGGAAAAAAGGGCACAAAAACTGTGTTTTGGGCCCTGGAGAAAGATGATTAGAAGTAGGGGAGGATATGTAAAGATATGAGATATTTTTATTTTCTGAGAACTCCTTTCTTGGGAAGGTCACTATCCAGACCCCATGTGTGGGTGTGAAGGAAGTACTTTCCACATATGGTAGTTGGCTCCTGCAACCACTGTTTTGTTTTTTTTTTTACTGTCTCCATAGCTTTGTCTTTTTCAGAATGTCATACAGTTGGACTCATACAGCCTTTTCAGATTGGCTTCTTTCACTTACAAATATGCCCTTAAGGTTCCTCCATGTCATTTCATGGCTTGATAGCTCATTTGATTTTAGTGCTAAATAATAGTTAATTGTGTGGCTGTACCACAGTTTGTTTATCATTTACCTATTGAGGAAGGACATTTTGGTTGCTTCCAAGTTTTGGCAATCATGAAAAAAGCTCTTATGAACATCTAAGTGTAGGTTTTTGTGTGAACATAAGTTTTGAAGCCCTCTGGGTAAATATCAAGGAGTATGATTGCTGGATCATGTGACAAGAGTACGTTTACTCTTGAAAGAAATACCAAGCTGTCTGACAAAGTGCCTGAACCATTTTGCATTCCAACCAACAATGGATGAGAGTCTTGTTGCTCCATATCTTCACCAGGATTTGGTGTTGTCAGTGTTCTGGATTTTGGCCATGCTAATAGGTGTGCAATGATATCTTGTTGATTTAATTTGCATTTCTCTGATGACATATGACTTGGAGTATCTTTTCATATGCCTGTTGACCATGTGTATATGTTCTTTGGTGAGATGTCTGCTAAGGTCTTTAGCTTGTTTTTTAATTGGTTGGTTGGTCTCTTAATATTGAGTTTAAAAAATTCTTTGTCACATGTGTCTTTTGCAAATATTTTCTCCCAGTCTGTGGCTTGTCTCCTCATTTTCTTGATAGTGTCATTCACAGAACATAAATTTTAATTTTAATGATGTCCAGCTCATTGATTCTTTCTTTCATGGATTGTGACTTTGGCAATGTATGTAGAAAGTCATTTCCATACCCAAGTTATTTAGATTATCTCCTATGTTATCTTTTAGGAGTTTTATAGCTTTACACTTTACATTTAAGTCTGTGATTCACTTTTGAGTTAACTTTTGTAAGAAGTATAAAGTATTTGTCTAGGTTTTTGTTTTTGTTTTTGTTTTTGTTTTTGGCATGTGGATATCCAGTTGTCCCAGCACCATTAGTTGGATGGACATTCTTTTCAGCCAAACATTTTAAAGCAAAGGACTTTGGACTTAGCCCTGTATAAGAGTATAAAGTTCACTTCCCCTGTCTTGTCACTTTCTCTTTCTATGCTGTTTCCTCTATTATACTATTTGTTAAAATTCTTAGATTTGTGTGCTTCCTCAGGCCTACTTTAGAGGGCAGGAAAAGGCTACTTAAATTCCCAAGGTGTTCAGTAATTCATGTTCTTCCTCTTTTAAGATTGTTTTCACTTTAAGAGTGCTTAAGGACAATGGAATTTGTTCCTTAAAAAGGAAAACTCTTTACTGGTTACATTTTCAGTTCTGTCACCAGGTTCTGTGACATGATGGCAAGAGTTTGAATTATGATAAAGAAGCAAGAATTTTGTAACTTTGGTTTCTCTATCATTGTTTTCGCCATAAATTCTCATTAAAGTTTCATAGCCCAGAGGAGAGTTGTACATTCTCTGGATAGCCTGCAATTTTCTGAACCTTTGAATATTTGTTGAGCCTTACTAGAGACTTGTGGATAATGCTGTATTCAAACGTATAATATTCATTACTATCACCATTATTAACACACACATAAACAAAAATCAGGCAAATATGTTAAAGAAAATGCAAGAAATAGCCTATCTGTTCTTTATCCTAACATTTATTAGATTAGTACCCCAAACTGTGAGTTCAGACACCCATACTTCTTCTTGACTTTCTCCAGGTTATGTTATCATTCTCTTGACTTTGCCCCTGTGACATGTAGTATTTCTTGGCTTATTCCTTCAAGAGAAATATCTAAGTTCTGAGTTTCTATTCCTCATCTTGTGATCCAACATTCTCTACATTTATTTTAAAGACATATATCAAACAGCACAACATTTTAGTAGTAGCTGCCAAACAGCTCTTGATTGTCTGCAATAGCTACTCCTAGAAGTTGTTCAGCAGTCAAATTACCTGCTGCCTTGAAATTAACTGTGGCTTGCTCAGTGGAAGATATTAAATCCTACTTACATACCATACTTAAAGCAGAATCTTTTCTTATTGTCTCCCCCTGACTCTTTCCCCACTTTCACATTTCTTGCTATCACAATTGTAATGTTTATCCGTTATTTATTGTCCTCCTTGGCAACATTTCCTATACATGACTCTTAATAGATATTGATCAGGAATTATGGATGTATTTCCAATTTTGGAGTCATTTTTGAATAGTTCCTCCTAAATTTTCAGACACTTTAGGACTAAGATAAAGATTCTTATGTAAGATAAGAAGAAAAATTGCAAATAAGAATCACCCCAAGTCCCTTTTCAGAATGCAAACTCTCCTCAAAAAGAGACACCAAGTTGTATTCTACCAGAGCCAAATTTATTTTCCCCTACATCTTGAAGCAATATTAGATAACTAGATGATTGTGTGTAATATTTATCTCATGTTCTGAAAGTTTCAATGTTTTATCTTCTTTGATACTCTTCCAACAATTTCATTCCATTTCCTTTGAAGCTAATTTTGTTTAATACCTCATGCCTCAGACCACGTAAATACCCTCAAGACTTATTTTTCTGTCTCTAATCCCTCTAGCCTAACTACAGGCTCTCCTTTCACCATGTTTACTGTCCTAAAGCACAGAATGTTTTTAATCTAAGTTCCCAGTTCAGGACCCTGAAATGTCTTCCAATAGCTAGGGAAAAGTCTTGGCATTCATGAGTTCAGTGACATTCACAAGTGCTATCATCTCTGCTTTTTCTCATGTTTCTCCTCCATGTGAATCACTTGCACCAGACAGACAGGTCAGTCCAATGTCCTACAAAAAAATTCCTGTGGGGATTCAGCTTTTGTGTGTAACTCATATCCACATCAATCCTGTCTTCCTGAAAATGTCTATTTTTTCCCCTACTTAGATCTAATGCATCATCCAAGTCTTAAATCCAATTTTTATTTCTCTGTGAAGCCTTCCTTAGCAATCAAAAAGAATTTCCTACCTCTTATCTTTAGTCACTTTTATTGCTTGCATTAATCATGTTGGCATGACTTAATCATTAGTGATTCTAGTTATTTTTTCATATGTCTCTTTTGTTTATCCCACCATACGGTAAGTCCCACAAAGAAGTCAGAGTAAGCTCCCAGTTAGACATATCTGATTGTATCTTTCCTTTGTCTAAAACTCTCCAGCAGCTCCCCATTGCAGCTAGGATAAAGCCATATATATATATATGGACCTTTACTACCTGACTCATGCCTACCTCTCTAGCTTTGTCTATAACTGTGTTTACCTTTTCCTCTCCTTCAAATTTGAAGCAACGGATCTACTTTACTGATTTTAGATTTTGTCCCCAGTCCTACATATAATCAGTCATCAAATCCTTTTGCTTCTACCTGCTAAATATCTTTGGAATCTGCCCACTTGTCCTCATCCTTATTGCCACTAATCTAGAATATGCCAACATTTATTCTTTTCTGGAATAATAACTTACCCTCTTTCTATCCTGAGTGATTTTATAAATTAGAGTGCTGAGTTTGAAGTGATTCTGAGTTATCAAAAAAGATACCTAGAATTTGAATATTCTGGGGTAAAAAATAAAATCGGAATCATTGTCAAATTGTTAATCATAGCAATAGATGACAGGAACTAGGAAGAGGGTAGAGAGTGAGTCAAGAAGAGGGCATAAGTCAGAATACCAAAGATATCTAACATTTAATAAAAGTAATCTGAGAAAGAGCAGGCAGAGAAGGAGAGGAAAACCAATCTAGGCAGGTATCATGAGAGACAGGAGAGACAAGAGAGAATAAAATAAGATTTAGAATGCCGAATCCTGAAAGCAGATCCAATGCAGATGAGGACTGAGATGCAAAGCATCACAACTCTGTGAAAAAGACCGGGTCAAATGTACCGTGAATTTAATACATGTCAAAAATATATTTGTTCATAATTGTTTATTTAAATTTTGTAATCCAGCGAGGTAGCTTGCTGTCTATGAAGGGGTGTGGCAATAAAGGGTGAAGCTCTTTTGAGATGTAGGATAAAAGAGACTGTTTTGTTGTTTATTTTCTTTTCCCAAGTTGGGAGAGACTTGAGCAAACATAAGTGCTGATTGGCATGACCTGTAGAAAACCAGGAGTTACAGGGGAGGGAGGGGAAGATAGAGAGCATGAGTTCAGCCAAGAAGGCAGGAGGCAAGGGATGCAGAACCCAGGTAGAGGGATGAGTATCAGCAGGAGCATCACAGTACCTTCCATTTTTCCCTGAGCACTGGCCAGATGAATGAATGGAGTTTCCTGGAATTTGATGAGTAGAAAAATATGCTGTTTATTTTTAATAGCTTCATTTGGGGGAAAATGTTGGAAGTGAGCTCGTTTGCTGGCCGACAGATGTTAAAGGTTGTGGGAGAAAAAAAAAAAAAAAAGTGGAGCCAGTATCTCCTGTCTCCACTTTCTTGACCCCTCTTGTTCATTAACCCCTTATTGTCAACAAATTGACACCTTGGACTAATACAATGTTATATGTCAATTATACCTCAATAACCTGGAAAAAAATAAAGATCAAGAAGTGATCAATACATTTGGAATCTGAAGATCTGGGTTCACATTACCCAGCTTTGAGGATTTTCCTACAATAACTGAATAGGCCCCTTTATGCTACTAAACTAGGTTCATAGTGTCTGACTTAGAGGTTTGTCATGGTGACACTTACCTGGGGCCTGCCACATAGTAGGTGTTCCAAAAAGTTATATTTAAATCTGAATCTGCATTGCCCTCCATCTCACTCCTTTAACTTATTGAATTAGATATTAGCAATGAGCTATTTCAAAGCTTTCTGCCAACAGCCATTATAAGGATAAAAAGGAGAAGGAAAGAAAAATTGTCACTAAATAGACAGTGCTATTCTCTGTAGAAAAGAAGGCACTCTGACTTAGTGCCCACCAAGCCCAGGGCCATTAATGAAGCCTGGCTTCTTTTTCTCCTCACAGCAGCCATTCAAAAGGAGAAAGTTCTTCTTGGCAAGGAAGTGCTATTTTCAGAGACAAGATTAGGCTCATTTTGGTCAGGAGCTGTGCTTCCTCAGTCCTGGCATCTCTGAAGATTAGGTTAAAAGGTAAGAAGGAATGACTCAGAATAATTACATTGCTTTACTTGTGAACTTTAAGATCTTTTAGTGGAGGAGTTTTACAATCAGTGATAGGTAGTCATGGAGAGAGAAAAGGTACAATCCCAGGGGACCAAAGTGGCAATGCCTGACAGAATTTCTACACAAAATGAAGCGTGGCCAGCCTTGCTGTTTTTTTCTACCTCCCCCAATTTCACAGGAATACTTTTAATATACCATCATCTTCCCAGTTTCTGAAAACAGATTTTATTTTTTTTATTCACCTTCACTGTGTAAGTGTATGTCTTCTATAAAATGGATTTTAGAAATTCCATTCTGAGATCAGGTATATGAAAGTAAAGCACATGTAAAGTTTAATGGTTATTTTATAATTGGGAAAAATACATCCCATAATGATGTCTCTGAATCAGAACCCAATGTCTTTCCCCTGAGCAATGATCAAGCCAACTATAGGAAATCATTTATTGATCCCTTATTAGATTTTTAGCTTAATGCTGAGCTACTTGGGAGATGCAGAGAAATAAAACAAGGCATTTCCTAGACTTAGGAGTTTACAGTCTACTTGGATGGAAAAGGCATGGTTCAACTGCACACTTGACAATAAGGAATAATATATAATCATGACTATTGAAGTGTAATACATAGCTACTTGTACTTATGGTTTTCATTTCCTTACTTGTTCCCCTCCTGTGTCCATCTACCTAGGTCCCAGAGTCAGAGACTTGGGGGGAATCTTTGATTCTTCCCTTTTTCTGATCTCCTATGTCCAATCAATTTGCTGGGTCCTATGGTTTGTACCCTTAAATATCTCTGGAATGTGTCTACTCTTATTTGGTCCATAATGTCATCATCCATTTGAGGCCACCATCTACTCATACCTGGAATACAATATTTTGATAACTACTTACCTGACTTCCAGCCACATCCTTTGCCAATGCATTCACACTAATGAGCCAAAGTGACCTAAATGTCAAATACTACAATGTCCTAAGTTTCACAGATAACCTCGATCTTTCACACATTTCTTCCTCATGCCTGTTTAATTGATTCTCTTTAAAACCATATGATAGCTCACCCTGGCTCTTAAGGAGACTGGGCTCCTCATCGCTTAGGTACTTGCTTCTCTGGTCCCAGATTGACTCACAGGACTTTTTTCCAACCACTCAACAGAAGGGTGTATAATATGGGCCCACGGACTTCCTTTCTGCTTCTCTCCAGCCCCATGCCACTCTGACCATATTTCACTTATCTCCATCTTTGGAAGTTATGGCACCAATATGTTGTATTTCTATTGTGTTCTGCCCTCGGTCTTAACTATCATCACTTATTGTAAATTTGTATTCTAGTCTTTGTCCTCAGCTCTATAGTTCAATAAGAGGAGGACTCAGTTTGACTTATTCATTTCTTACCATATGAGGATAGATCAGTACCTGGCATTATGTAAATAGCTGATAATCAATAGTTGTGTGAAAAAAAATGTGGGACCGAGTGAAAGCAAAGATAAGGTTCTGTAAGAGAATGGTAACTTTTATCTATAAACCAGCAGCAAAGGATTGAGGTTAGCTGGGGTTCAAGAGAGCCACACAGAGCATTCCATTGTGGGAAACTATATGAAGGAAAGCATTAGGAAAATTCTGTCAGCATGATAATGGAAAGCACTTGTCTGATAGAAGCAGTAGGTGAATGCTGGAAATACTGGGAAATTGACCTAGGTGTTAGGAGAGGGGACACAGGACTACGGAAAACCTTGACAACAGGAAATATATTTATATTTAATGAGGTAATAAAATGGAATATTTAAAACATTTGACCTATCATCTGGAGCTTGTCAGGGAAAGAAGGAGGAAAGCTTGTGTGAAGGGCAGTAAAACTCTATTCTTTCCCAATTCAGATACTAGAGCAGCAAGAGATCCTCTTTCTACAATCCTTGAATTGGACAGGAATTTTTCTCAAATCCGTGATTGGCAGGCAGGATGCCTCAAAATGTAAGTTCACAAGCCCTGTGGTCTGATGGATAAATCTAAATCAATGTACTTTTATATCCCAGCTGTACAATATCAGTCAAGTTATTAAACCTCCCTGAACCTCAGTTTTCTCCTTTGACAATGAGAATATGAATAATTGAACCCACCTCATACGGCTGTCGTGAGGAAGAAGGAATATAGCTCAGGTAAAGTGCTTGACTCATAGTAAACATTCAATGAAAGTACTTATTATTTTCATGACATACTGTACTTCTTTTTATTATTTTGTGTTCGCAGTTTCCATTCTAAGATAAAAAGGTTCAGTATGAGTTATGCACCCTTGTTAAATTAGTTTTCTATTGTGGTTTCTGATTAAATGTCATGTAAGAATCAAAGTAGAAATAAATAATCATGCAGACAAGATGTTACACCACAAAAGAGCTGCAGAACACAAATGAGGGGAATTTTACCTTTTGTGTCACTGTCTAATTCACCTGAAGGACTGTGAGATATTCAGAAGAACTTGATATTCTGTGAATTAGTAAGCGAGTTAACTCATTTGATCAAATATTCAAAGATGATAAATCAACAAATGTTCTCTATTCATTTATGACAAATATGATTCACACAGCACACAATAATTCAGATGACAGCAGACACACGTGGAGAGCCTGTTTAGCCCTCAAAGCAGAACTACATATAGGGCTGCATCAAGGTGAATTAACAGAAGCATGCTCTGGGATAGTCCACAGCAAAGCTGGAGATTCTGTGGTGAGGACAAGAAAGCCGAGACCCAGAAGAACAAGGGAAACAGAGTTGACAGAGAAATTGGCTCTGAAAAAAGATGTTAGTTTTCTCCAAGTCAGTTTCCAAAGGAATTATCAAGCTCAGCCACAGGTCCATATGCACCAGTATAAGAAAAGTCCAATGATTGTGCAGAGCAGAGTCCAGGACAGCAATGTTTATTGTAGTTAGGCAGAATACCATCTTGTTGTGGGAGAGCAATTCATTCATATCAGATTCCCAGCCAATGCCTGGGGCCATGATGAGAGGAACTCAGCCCCTTTGGGAAAGATCTAACAGTAACTAGATAGGGAAATAACATGCAATTCAAGTTGACTGACATGTAAGGAAACAGATTAAGAACCTGTTTGCTTGTTTGTTTGTTTTACTAGGCAGGATAAAAGAGCAAAGAGAGGTATAGGAATTAAGTGTGACTTAGTAGCAGGACAGACCATATATTTCAATAGAATACTTTTACAGAATCTAAAGTTCATTCTTATTCCACTAGGTATTGCAAATATTTGGTAGCACAGCTACCAAGTTCCACTGCTATGTTAGGAATTGATAACTTCCCAATTCCTAACTGATAAACTTTGAATCTCTGTCAACATTGGCTCTTATAATAGGGCCATGGACTTGTGGTTCTACCCATAAGAAAGATCAACTTCAGGGACGTGAAAAATGGCACAATTAAGAGAATCAAAGCAGTGACTAGAAACCTCCAATGTATAAGTCAGCGTGGCTGGACCTATGTGTCGTAAGACAACACCATGTTATTTACTAAGGAGAATGATGGAATCAACCATCTCTACCCTCTATTATTATGAGTACTGGGAACATTTTTATTAAATTGTATGTTGACTTGGAAATGAGATGAGAGCTTCAAATGTTTCTGATTGAACTATAGTACTTATGCACAGGTAGTTCTTGGAATCGTTATTCTGGTTATTTTACAGTTAAATATAAATTCTTAGAAAAGAAAGAATGGCTAGTGAAAACCAAAGGACTATTTTTTTCTTGTTTATTTGTTTCATTTGCAAATGAATGTCTGTGTTCTTAGGATGGTAAAATATGTTTTAAAAAACCTAACCATTACTTTTCTCTCACTTATTTAAAAACTCCTTTAGAGGAGCAATATAGCTTTTGGTTTCTTCTCCATTGCTTGTATGTTTCTTAAAAACATTTTGTATGTGCAGAATATCCAAGTATATCCCTACATAGTTGATAATTGCCATGTATTTTTACCCTTTATGAGGAAATGCATAACTAGGGTACCCCTTGAACTCAATGGCTTAATGTAGCATTGAAAATTAAAATAAAATGCTATTGAACACTTGAGAGAAGCTAATTGGTGAAGTATAATGGTTCAATATCAATAAAAACAATTTTGATATGATCATTAGAAACCATCTTTAAAAGTCATCTGTCTTCATTAAAGCTCATGGCAATGGACTAAAAGGCAACTTCTAATAATTATTTTTCTTATCTTTAACTTATGTTAACTTTTCTTAGGTGATAATTTGCAAAAGAAGTTCACACTTCTTTATTTAAATATAAAGCTTTGTGAAACAAACAAACCAAAAACCCTCTAATTATTTAGGTGCCACGTTCTTTTGACTAAATCTGTCCTTGTACATCTATGTGAAGAACTTTTCCTATACTAGCAAAGGATCTTGAATTCCAGAAAACAAAATGTACAACAAAAAAATATTTGCAGTTGTTTTAAAGAACAAACACACTTTCAAACTCATTTTTTTAAACTGCTTTCAATAATCTCCATTTTCAAAGTGTAGGAGTTGAGACTGGCTAAGACGGGCGAAAAAGAGATTATAAAAGCTCCACACAACTTGTCTTGTTTGGCACATCTACAGTTGAAAGTTTTAGCTTTCCTGCCAGGATGGTTAAGTTAACACTTAATTAGTATGTGTGCCAAGCAAAACATGCTTCTGGGCGGCACATATTTTTTTTTTTTATTTCCCCCCACTGCCCCTCAAATAAATAGTCTGGTTTCTGCCCAAAATATTCAAGGAAAATATTGTGCTTGCCTGGGGCAGAGGCCAGATGCCTCAACTTCCAGCTTCCTTCCATCAAAGCTGTGCAGTTTGGAAATTAAAATCTACAGCAATAATGAAACGCATTAAAATGCATGCAAAGTCTTGAGGGCTTATAATATGCTAAAAACTGGCAATGCATGTTTACATCCATATATCAACTTGGATGTGCTGAAAAGATTTAAAGTGTAAAATATGCAAATATGTGTCATATTGTCACACTTGGTCTCTCTAATGGAACTCCCTTTCATCTCAAGTCGTCTTAATTTCATGAATATTACATGGTCCTCACACCTTTTACTCCTGCTGTTGCTAGGCTGAGAAGATTATGAAAATATGTTAATAGTAACTTTCATCAAATAAAAGTTGCAATATTTCAAATAAAGCATTTCTCCCCTCCTCTCCAAATACAAATGGTGAAGTGTTTCACGCTATTTTGTTTCCCTGTGGGAGACTAGATAACTATAGGCCAATTAAATTAATGAGAAAAGACCATGTGAATGGCAATATTTGTACATAATCCTGGCTGGCTGCATATATAGATAGATATATAGTGGTTTTTAAATATTCTTGAGAAATGAAAATAGTCCCAGCTCTGGGGTATTGATAGTGTATAGAGATGATTTTTAAATTAAGCTGTCTTACACAAAAGCCCATGATTTTATATTTAATTGTTGTAACACTATGGGAAGTAGAAAGGGGAGGGGAAGTTTGAGGAATCTGTCTTCATTTATGAAGGTGAAGAACAATGATAATATTGGAATTTCAGATAATCTTCCTCCCCAAAAAAACACACATAAAAGGATATACTCTGTCCATCTCAGGCACATTGTCCTGAAAGTTTCAGAATGACAGCCTTGTTCCTTTATACTGACATCTGTTGAAAGGCTCATTTTGATGTGCCTTACTGACATCGTTATACTTGGTGGCTGCAAAACAATGAGAATCATTCTTTTCTAGACCAAATTCTCACCAATGGAGAAGAACTAGTAGCTTTGTATAAATAACAAGAATCTTATACTAAGTGCCAACCTGGATTTCATAACAGGGAAAATATGAAAACAAGAACTTGGAGTTTATTTAGAACTTTATTTTAGAAGAGCACTTGTTTTAATACATTTGGAGAAAAGATCATTTTAACCCATGAACAGTTATTCTATACATATTTAAAGGATGGGAAACTAAAAAAGTGATATTCTGACAACAATTGAAATGAGAAAGTTACTACCTCTCTGGCCCAGGAAACCTTCATATGGGCTCTGATCCTTTAAAGTGTTTGCACAGGTGATGAAAGGAAGGACACTCAACCAAGAGGGATACAGACAAGAAGCCTGTTCATGGGAGGCTCACAATGAGAAGGCTGAAGTGCAAAGTGTGCCAATACGACACAAATTTCCTGAGATGCCAAGGGAAGCAAGAAGGATATTGGAAACTATGTTTTGAAAGAAAACTGCAGGAAGATTAAGCTGCAGCCAAAGACAAGTGGTCTTGTGCTGACAGGTGACAAAAAGAAGATAGGCCTCCATCACTGTGTTGTTCTTTTTCTGAATTGTTGCTGTTGTTATTGCTGTTTGTGCTCTTTTCTTTTGTATTGTTGCTATCCCCTAAAAGAAGAGTTTATAGATTAGAACTGTTAGACGAATAAAAGAAAAAAAAAAAAGAAAATGCAACCCTTGTTATTTGAAGCCAGAGGAACTAAGCACACAGAACTTTTCATTTGGTTTTACTTTTATCAGATATTCCTCTTTTTCTCTTAAGTAGCATATAATCTTAGTAGAAACTTTGGATATTCCCCCAATTTGGGTAGAAAGCGACATCATTCTCCATCATTCAAAGACAACTTCTCCATGTATCATGGGAAATTTAGATTATACTCTTTAAACAATTTTATATGCTACATTTAAAAACTAAAGATTGTCTCCTGAATACATCATTAAGAATGGTTTATGTCTAAATCAATTGCTACATAATGTTTCATATTACATGGTTTTCATCAATATTGGATTCTTTCTTTTAAAAAATTGTCAAATAATATCAATGAAATACAAAATATTGTTTATATATCTTTGTCCATATTTAATTATAGCTTTAAACAAATTCCTTTTAAAGGGATCAGCACACTTTATAAAATAATCATATTTACTAAGTTTAAAAAATGTAACAAAAAGAAATAAGGTAAATTATCCTTTAAAATATATTTCACCCTGTATTACTTATTTTTCCTTATTGGCTGAAATGTATGAATTGGATTTTAAAAAAGAATATGGATAAGGCTTCCCTGACTGGTAACAGTGAGGTAGTTTTTTCAAAATAAACTCCTTTGAAAAATAATGAAATGTACTTAAAAAAAATTAATGACATAAAAACTCATTGAAGAATGTGTCTAGCATTCTAGTTAAAAATAACACATCACTCAAAAGAACAAAGCAATATGAGTAAGGAGTAAAAAATACAGAAAGGAGAAATATACCTACTTACACTTCATACACTGAAAATGCTTAACCCAGATTAAAAAATGGCAATGCTCACTAAGTTTAAAGAAATAAAAAGCAGGCTGACAATACCTGCAGGACAAAAGACAGTTTATGAGAGCAAATATGAAGAAAACAGAATAGGACAATAGATATAAAATACAATAAAGCAAATTAAAAACTCAGTGGAAATGTTTAACAGTAAAAATGACACATCCCAATTGAGAATTAATAAGATAGTGGCAAAGATACTGTTCGTGTGAAAACACAAGGAGAAACTAAACACAAAATTCAAGAGAGAATATGCTTTCAGAGAATAGAATGAGTATAAGAAGAATAGCAGAGAGCAGACTGGGTGGAGGTAGCATGTAGAAAGATAAGGGCTGAAAGTTCTTTAGAACTGATAATAAACCAGTTCATAGATTCAGCCCTAAGCAAGATAAATTAAATAGAAATTCATACCAGGAGACATCATAGAGAAATTGTTGAAAACGAAAGTCAAAGGAAAACCAAAGTCAGCCAGCAAATAAAACACAGATTTCCTTTAAAGAGTGCAGATAGACTGACAGCTGTCTTCACAAATGCAACAATTAAAGCCAAAAAAAAAAAAACCTTGGAATGGTATATTCAAAATACCAAAAGAAATCAATTGCACACTGATGCTACATGCAATAAAAAATAACTAAGAATAGAAGTAAAAATCAGGGCAATTTAAAACAAAAGCTAAGAGGATTAATCACCAGAGATACTTATTAAAGGACTGTTAAAGTATGGATTTCAGACAGAGAGATTGTGATTCTTGATAAAAAATTCAGTAATATTTTATCTGTGATGTTAAAAAGCAATGAAAGTAGTACACATGTGGACAAATGTTAATAGATATTGATTACTTAAAACAATAATAACGTTTGTTGTATAGTTTTAAATAGAAATAAAATGTAGACATAATGCCGTGAGACAAAAATCACATAAGTTTAAAAAGGTATTCATAGGATTGGAAGAGTCAACATTGTGAAAATGACTCTACTACACAAAGCAATCTATAGATTCAATGCAATCCCAATCAAACTACCAATGGCATTTTTCACAGAAGTAGAACAAAAATTTTCGCAATTTGTATGGAAACACAAAAGACCCCGAATAGCCAAAGCAATCTTGAGAACGAAAAACGGAGCTGGAGGAATCAGACTCCCTGACTTCAGACTATGTTACAAAGCTACAGTAATCAAGACAGTATGGTACTGGCACAAAAACAGAAAGATAGATCAGTGGAACAGGATAGAAAGCCCAGAGATAAACCCATGCACATATGGACACCTTATCTTTGATAAAGGAGGCAGGAATGTACAGTGGAGAAAGGACAGTGTCTTCAATAAATGGTGCTGGGAAAACTGGACAGGTACATGTAAAAGTATGAGATTAGATCACTCCCTAACACCATACACAAAAATAAGCTCAAAATGGATTAAAGACCTAAATGTAAGGCCAGAAACTATCAAACTCTTAGAAGAAAACATAGGAAGAACACTCTATGACATAAATCACAGCAAGATCCTTTCTGACCCACCTCCTAGAGTAATGGAAATAAAAACAAAAATAAACAAATGGGACCTAATGAAACTTCAAAGCTTTTGCACAGCAAAGGAAACCATAACCAAGACCAAAAGACAACCCTCAGAATGGGAGAAAACATTTGCAAATGAAGCAACTGACAAAGGATTAATCTCCAAAGTTTACAAGCAGCTCATGCAGCTCAATAACAAAAAAACAAACAACCCAATCCAAAAATGGGCAGAAGACCTAAATAGACATTTCTCCAAAGAAGATATACAGAATGCCAACAAACACATGAAAGAATGCTCAACATCATTAATCATTAGAGAAATGCAAATCAAAACTACAATGAGATATCATCTCACACCAGTCAGAATGGCCATCATCAAAAAATCTAGAAACAATAAATGCTGGAGAGGGTGTGGAGAAAAGGGGACACTCTTGCACTGCTGGTGGGAATGTGAATTGGTTCAGCCACTGTGGAGAACAGTATGGAGGTTCCTTAAAAAAATACAAATAGAATTACCATATGACCCAGCAATCCCACTACTTGGCATATACCCTGAGAAAACCAAAATTCAAAAAGAGTCATGTACCAAAATGTTCATTGCAGCTCTATTTACAATAGCCAGGACATGGAAACAACCTAAGCGCCCATCATCGGATGAATGGATAAAGAAGATGTGGCACATATACACAATGGAATATTACTCAGCCTTAAAAAGAAATGAAATTGAGCTATTTGTAATGAGATGGATAGACCTAGAGTCTGTCATACAGAGTGAAGTAAGTCAGAAAGAAAAAGACAAATACCGTATGCTAACACATATATATGGAATTTAAGGGAAAAAAATGTCATGAAGAACCTAGGGGTAAGATAGGAATAAAGACGCAGACCTACTGGAGAACGGACTTAAGGATATGGGGAGGGGGAAGGGTGAGTTTTGACAGGGCGAGAGAGAGTCATGGACATATACACACTAACAAACGTAGTAAGGTAGATAGCTGGGGGGAAGCAGCCACAAGGCACAGGGATATTAGCTCGGTGCTTTGTGACAGCCTGGAAGGGTGGGATGGGGAGAGTGGGAGGGAGGGAGACGCAAGAGGGAAGACATATGGGAACATATGTATATGTATAGCTGATTCACTTTGTTGTAAAGCAGAAACTAACACACCATTGTAAAGCAATTATACCCCAATAAAGATGTTTAAAAAAAAAAAAAAAAAAGACAGTATGGTACTGGCACAAAAACAGAAAGATAGATCAATGAAACAGGATAGAAAGCCCAGAGATAAACCCACACACATATGGTCACCTTATCTTTGATAAAGGTGGCAGGAATGTACAGTGGAGAAAGGACAGCCTCTTCAATAAGTGGTGCTGGGAAAACTGGACAGATACGTGTAAAAGTATGAGATTAGTTCACTCCCTAACACCATACACAAAAATAAGCTCAAAATGGATTAAAGACCTAAATGTAAGGCCAGAAACTATCAAACTCTTAGAGGAAAACATAGGCAGAACACTCTATGACATAAATCACAGCAAGATCCTTTTTGACCCACCTCCTAGAGAAATGGAAATAAAAACAAAAATAACCAAATGGGACCTAATGAAACTACAAAGCTTTTGCACAGCAAAGGAAATCATAAACAAGACCAAAAGACAACCCTCAGAAAGGGAGAAAATATTTGCAAATGAAGCAACTGACAAAGGATTAATCTCCAGAATTTACAAGCAGCTCATGCAGCTCAATAACAAAAAAAACAAACAACCCAATCCAAAAATGGGCAGAAGACCTAAATAGACATTTCTCCAAAGAAGATATACAGACTGCCAACAAACACATGAAAGAATGCTCAGCATCATTAATCATTAGAGAAATGCAAATCAAAACTGCAATGAGATATCATCTCACATCAGTCAGAATGGCCATCATCAACAAATCTAGAAACAATAAATGCTGGAGAGGGTGTGGAGAAAAGGGAACACCCTTGCACTGCTGGTGGGAATGTGAATTGGTTCAGCCACTATGGAGAACAGTATGGAGGTTCCTTAAAAAACTACAAATAGAACTACCATATGACCCAGCAATCCCACTACTGGGCATATACTCTGAGAAAACCAAACTCCAAAAAAATTCATGTACCAAAATGTTCATTGCAGCTCTATTTACAATAGCCCAGAGATGGAAACAACCTAAGTGCCCATCATCAGATGAATGGATAAAGAAGATGTGGCACCTATATACAATGGAATATTACTCAGCCGTAAAAAGGAACAAAATTGAGCTATTTGTAATGAGGTGGATAGACCTAGAGTCTGTCATACAGAGTGAAGTAAGTCAGAAGGAAAAAGACAAATACCGTATGTTAACACATATATATGGAATTTAAGAAGAAAAAAAAAAAAATGTCATGAAGAACCCAGGGGTAAGACAGGAATAAAGACACAGACCTACTGGAGGACGGACTTGAGGATATGGGGAGGGGGAAGGGTGAGCTGTGACAGGGCGAGAGAGAGTCATGGACATATACACACTAACAAACGTAAGGCAGATAGCTAGTGGGAAGCAGCCGCATGGCACAGGGATATCGGCTCGGTGCTTTGTGACCACCCTGCGTGGTGGGATAGGGAGGGTGGGAGGGAGGGAGATGCAAGAGGGAAGAGATATGGGAACATATGTATATGTATAACTGATTCACTTTGTTATAAAGCAGAAACTAACACACCATTGTAAAGCAATTATACCCCAATAAAGATGTTAAAAAAAAAAACCAACTTCCTATAACAACAAAAAAATAAAATACAAAAAAAAAAGTATTCATAGGTAATGATAATCCAAGAAGAAAATAAAATATTTTATTAATTTTATACTTTGGTTAGTTATGTGTGCTGCTAATTTTTTTCAGACATAGTCATAAAAGAGAGTGCATAACTAAACATAAAATAATCACAAAATAGCATCATAGATATAAACCTATATTGTATTAAATATTAAAGACAATCCAGGTAAAAGACAATCATATTCATGCCAGAATAAAAAACCAAATCCTATTTATAATGGATCCACATAAAGCATAAGATACAAAAAGGTTGAGATTCAAATTCTACATGTCAGACAAAATAGATTGTATAGAATAAAATACACTGACGATTGAGATAATTACTTTAGCATGATAAGATTCAAATGACCAAGAAGATATAAGCATTTAATATGTATGCCTTTAAAAACACAACCTCAATTTATAGAACAAATTTACTGGCTTATAAACAATAAACAAATTTGAAAAAGTTAAAACTAAAAAAAAATTAAATATTGTTCAAGTGTTGCAGAATTTTTCTGTGATTGACTGAATGAGAAATTGAAATGTGTCACCTATATTTCAAATCAAAACATGTGACCGAGAGATTGAACTTATTATCAAAGCCTAATGAATTCCCTCTAAACTCATTTTTGACTAATCAAAAAAAAGAAAATTAAAAGATAGTAATTGCATCACAAATTAACAATATGTTGCCTTTGTCATTAAAAACCATCTGTAAAACAGAAAAAAAAATGCATAGCCTTCGATGACTTGAAATTTTCTTCATCCATGATTATGAATTGCTTGTATATTGATAATCTAAATCTAGGTGTGCTGCTTTACATTAATACATGGACTCAGTTTCAGTTACAACATTGACTGTTGGGGAAAAGCTGAAGGCTCCTGATTCTGGGTATCTCTGCTTCTTCAACATTTAGAGCCAGCATAAAATATAAATACGGACAATCCTACTATTTATCATGACCAAAGTACCTGCTGAACCAGCTAGCCCACCGGGCCTGATGATTAAGCAGAGATGGTCAGTGATGGCATGGCAGACTTTTCACTTAGAATCATGTACTTTTTCAAAGTGTTCCTTTTATTATCTGTCCTAAAGCTCATCTATTTTTAACTGCTCAGATTTATTATAAATGGAGTAGCAAAGCTTATAAGGTCATGCAACCCTTGATTACAACTGCAGAAAATCAACCCAGATCCATTTTAATGAGGTACATAATATCTTAGTGGATTTTTTATCTTTCTTTTCTCCCTTCCTTTTCTTTCTTTTTCTTTCTTTTTTTCTTTCTTTCTTCCTTCTTTCTTTCTTTTTATCTTTTTCTTTCTTTTTTTCTTTCTTTCTTTCTTTCTTCTTTCTTTTCCTTGAGGTGAGGTTTCATCTCATCACAAGCTTTTCAAAATTCAAAGTTTATTAATTGGTTGGAAAATTCTTCAGTTTATGTCTCCTGACCCTGCTCCTTCAAATTTCTGCATGGAGTAAGAAAAGTGAGAGTCATTCTAGGAAACCAGAACAGACAGATTCATAGTGAACACTCAGAATTAAAAATGTACCTATAAAAAGCAGGTCATAGGTTTTCAGGTTTATTTTCCTTCTGCTAGATCCATCACCACAATATGCAAATAAGAGAGATGACTGCAGTCAAGTGACTTACCACTGATAACGGGAAAAGAGTAAACAACTGTCTGATTATGGAAGGAAGATGGACCACTACAAGCAAAAAACCTGAAAATTTTTTCAATTAATTGTGGGCTTTGTTTGAGTTGTATGAAACTACTTGTGGGGAAGTTTTATTATCCACCATATTAATTTAACTGAGCAATTCATTTGGCCATTTGTTGACACAGGAAATGTGAAAGAGGAAGTAAAAAATTATGTTTATGATTGATGATCATTTTTACATACTCAGAATGCCAGGTAGACAACTGGGTGAATGAATATACAATAGTTAAAGTGAATCATATGGGCCAGCTACCAAAACTTTTTACCACAATTGTAGCCTCATATGATCCTAAGGAAAATTTGAATAAATAAGTAGGTGTCAATATACACAAATTATTCCCTTCATGAAGAATTAGATTGTCCCACTCTTTCTGACCACCATAATGAAAAATGTATCAAGACAGACTAAGCTTTACTTTTTAGTGGGGTTTCCCAAGCATTAGCTTTGCTAATAATCCCTCATTTTAACACCAGGCCATACTTAAATAATTATTTCTATTATTATTATTAAAATCTCATTATTCTTATAACTTAGCCTAGTATTTCTTTTAAATACTGTATGATAGATGGTACTGACACAAAGTAAGTTTAAAATTGGTGTTTTATAATGTAAGCACATATCACCTTTTACAGAAGGTCTATTATCAACAACAGCAAGAAGATCCTATATTCAATTTTTAATTGGTCACCATATTTGCTATAATTATCTTTACATGTAATTCATATATATTTAGTCAGAATGTTATAGTATTGGGAATACTGGACATTGAGTGCAAACATTTCAATATATAGATGAAGAATCTAAAGCCCCAAGAAGTGACACTGGTGGCAAAATAAAAAAAAGTACCCAATTCTCTTGATCTCTAATCTAGTATTTTTTTTTTTTTTACCAAATATTAGTTTTGGTTATCAACCTAGAAAAGAGTATCAAAAACAGAAGAAAGACCCAAAATAGTATATGTCAATCACCCCAAAGGTAAGGGTATGAGGGTGAGTTTCACCTACTAAAATATAACTTTTTCAAAAAGACCAAAATTATGTGCATGAAGACAAAGATTAACAGAGCCAGATCATAAACTGAAAACATAGAGACAGCAGAGAAAGGGATTTTTATTTTTCTACCCCATTTTAGAATAATACAAACGAGAGCACTGTTAAAATATTAAATAAGTTAATTGGAGGCAAACATTATAGTATACCTATTATTTTAATGGTAAAGTATATCCAGTATAATGACCCATCAAAAAGCAATGAGTTGAGGATATTATGAACTTAGCACTACATTTAGTGGTGACATGAGTGTGTGTTCACTGGCTTATAATAGATTGTAAGCCGAACTCAAAAAAATAAAAACTTGTGAAATAGTTTTCTAAATAACTGTCAATTCACATGGCATTATTTTATTAGAGCCACTGTGGTTCTAAACATCTTATTCAAACAGCTAAAATCAGCCTTACCGAATGATGCAAACAGAAAGGTTTTCAATGGGGACTGATAAAAAGCTATATGAAGGGAGAAAAGAGGATATTCCAATGAAGGAAAAAGAATGGGCAAGGTTGAGTAGACAGAAAGAGGGCACAAAGAAGACAGCCCAGTCCACAGTAGAAAATATATGCTGAAGGTATTCAGAGTGGGCAATAGAAAGGCAGTTAGCAGGGCAGCCCAGGTAATCTAACTGGAGGTGTCTGTATTTCATATGTGATAAATACCTGAGAGATTAGTAAGGGAGTGAGGATTTTTGTAGGATATTGGTAAGTTTGTGTGCTCAAATCATTCCTTGATAACTCTGTCAGAATTCTGGGCTACATGGATTTTGACATTAAATTTAATGTCAAAGAATATTCTCTTCCATGCTGTCAATTGACATAATTAGCTATCCACTCAAATTTTTCCTTGATTGGACTATTTAAATATCTAAGAAGTACTCACTTTAAGTTGGTGATTATTGTTAGTCTTATATCAATATTTAAATACATGTATTTAATGTATGTCAGAAGAAACAATATCAGTGCAGACATTACACTAAAGTGAGACAAATAATCATGGTGACTGTCCAAAGCTCAGAAAACTCAGGCATATTTTCTCTTTTGCTCTTTTACAGGATACATGATATTTGTTAAATTAATATTCATAATTGATATATTTGCCCAGATATTCCACTCCTAGATGTTTGTCCCATAGACAGTAAAACACGGATTCATTACGTCTTTGTATAAGAATGTTCATAGCAACTTCATTCATAATAGCCTGAAATAGGAAAGAACACAAATGTGTATAAACAGGAGAATGGATGAAAAAATTTTGGCATATTAATACAATGGAGTACTACTTAAGAGTAAAAAAGAACAGACTACTGATACCCTCAATACCATTACACAAAAATATTATCTAAGTCGAAGAAACTGGACATAACCATAAATAATGTATATGACATTCTACAATAAACAGAAGTTACCTATGATGATAGAAATCAGGTCAGTAGCTGCTTCTGTGATGAAAGAGGTTGCCTGAGAAGGAGCACAAGAGGGCCTTCTGTGGGGTTAGAACTCTTCTATATCTTGATACACATTCGTCAGCACACTAAAGATCTGGCAGTTTTCTGTAAAGTAAATTTCACCCTAATAAAAGTTAACATACATAGTTGTTTTTCTATGTGTATTTAACTTCCACTGGAACCTATATTGGACTAATTATTAGAGGGTTTGCCATTTTACTTTTCCGTCACTCTCTGGTTGATGAAGGGCTTGAAAGATTTTCTCTGTTATATGTAATGTGTATTTCTTTATTGTTTTGAGGTATTTGGAGAAATTGTTGTGGGCTTCCCTAAGAGAATATTTGTTTTTATAAGATATATCTTACACATTTCTGAATAAAATTTATAATGGGATTTTACTCTTAAACATAATATTAATACTTCAGTTATGAAGTGGGTTATGAACAACAAAACCTCCTAACCATCCTTAAACTATTCAAATGTATCCACATTTCTCTTAATATAAGGTATAGCTTGGTATGCCTTTTCTTTATTTTTCCTTTTCCTCTTCACCACATGATGCTGTACAGTTCAAGGCTAATATTACCTGTAATTACAATTCCTTTTCTCAACATCTTGATCAACAACTTCAATGTTTTGGTCTTTTATTTCCTCAAATTCTGTGAGTCCAGCTCAGAAAGCATAGCATTACCATATTGTACTCAAGTAGTTAGATTTGGAGAATGAGTCCTAATAGTACTTTTTAATTTTAAGAAATTCAACATGTTCATATTATATGCTATAGAAGATTCCTCACTCATTTAAATGGTTCTGGTTATTAGTGAGGATTAAATAGAATGGCTTTTATTGTACTCTCTAGAAGCTCAGTGAGAATAATGCCCTAGAAATTAGGACACCAAGCTTCTTTTCCCAGTTACATCACAAATTCCTGCCCAGCAGTTAATTTCATTCCTAGAACATGGTTTGTTCATATATAGAGAATGCTTGTATGAAAAATAAATTTAGGGTTCCTTCTGGCTCTAATTATAAGGGTGTGCTTATTATAGTTGGAGTTTAAAAGTGAAATAAAGCAATCTAAAGTTAAAGATTCCAAATGTGCACACTGTATATAAATATTTTGTGGTTAAAAGTAAAACATGTATTGAACAATGTTTAATGAATTAGATTTTCCCCAGTACAGTGTCACTGTCCTATATAAACCTTGTTTGCTTGCTTGTTTGTGTTTTTCTTCTTCAGTTTTATTGAGAAGCAATTAACATACAGCACTGTGTAAGTTTAAGGTGCACAACACATTGACATACATCATGAAATGATAATCCCAATAAATTTAGTGAATATCCATCACCTCACATTGGTACAAAATTAAAGAAATAGAAAAATAATTTTTTTCCTTGTGATGAGAACTCGGGATTTACTCTCTTAACAACTTTCATATATAACATACAGCAGTGCTAATTATATTTATGATACTGTATATTACATCCCTAGTTCTTTTTTATCTTGTAACTGGAAGTTTGTACGTTTTGACTGCCTTTGTCCAACTCCCCCACCTCACACCCTGCACCTCCAGTAACCACAAATCTGATCTCTCTTTCTACGTTTGTTTGTTTTTAAAATATAATTGACCTACAACTCTCTGTTAGTTCTTGTTACACAGCATAATGATATGATATTTCTATAAATTTCAAAATGATCACAAAATGATAAATCTAACTATGATCTGTCACCATACAAATATGTCACATAATTATTCTCTACATTCCCCAGACTGTACATTTCATACAGGTCCTCATTTATTTTGTAACTGGAAGTCTGTACCTCTTAATCTCTCACCTATTTATTTTACTCCCCTCATTCTCTTCTCTCTGGCAACCACTGTTTTTTTTTCTGTATCTATGAGTCTGTTTCTATTTTGTTATATTTGACTTTTTAATTTGTTTTTTAGATTCTACATATAGGTGAAATCACAGAGTATTTGCCTTTCTCTACCTGATTTATTGCACTTAGCCTAATACACTCTAGGTCGATTCATGTTGTCATGAATGATAAGATTTCATTATTTTTCATGCCTGAGAAATAGTCCACTCTGTGTGTATGTGTGTGTGTGTGTGTATATATATATATATATATATATATATATATAATGTCTTCTTTATCTATTCATC
The DNA here is from genome assembly GCF_008692025.1 of Phocoena sinus. Lineage (NCBI taxonomy): Eukaryota > Metazoa > Chordata > Mammalia > Artiodactyla > Phocoenidae > Phocoena > Phocoena sinus. The sequence goes on along the minus strand of NC_045776.1, from coordinate 34,958,152 downwards.
TATTTATGGGCAACAAGGCTGCTTCCATATCTTAGCTATTGTAAATAATGATGCAATGGACATAGGGGTTCATATATCTTTTCAAATAGCATTTTTTGTTTTCTTTGGCTAAATATCCAGGAGTTAAACTGCTGGATTATATGGTAGTTCTATTTTTAATTTTTAGAGGAATCTCCATACTCTTTTCCATTGTGGCTGCACCATTTTACATCCCTACCAACAGCGCATGAGGGTTCCTGTTTCTCCACATCCTTACCAAAACTTGTTTTTTGTTATTTTTGTGATAATATAGCCATTCTAAAAGATGTAAGGTGATATCTCATTGATTTGATTTGTATTTCCCAGATGTTTAGTGATGTTGAGCATCTTTTCATGTGACTGCTAGTCATCTGTATGCCTTCTTTGGAAAAAATGTCTATTCAGATTCTCTATCCTTTTCTAAAAATCAGTTTTACTTGTTTATTTATTTATTTTATGTTGAATTGTAAGAGGTTTTTTTTTAACATTTTGGATATTAACCCCTTATCAGATATATTGTGTGCAAATATCTTCTCCCATTCAGTAGTTGGCCTTTTCGTTTTGTTAATAGTTTCCTTCACTGTGCAAAACCTCTTTAGTTTGATGTAGTCCCATTTGTTTATTTTTGCTTCTGTTTCCCTTGCCTGAGGAGCCATACTCAAAAAATATTACTAAGACCTATACCAAAGAGAGCACTGTCTATATTTTCTTCTAGACGTTTTATGTTTCCAGGTCTTAGATTTGCCTTTAATTTAATTTTGAATTTATTTTGTGCATCATATGAATGAGTATTCAGTTTCATTCTTTTGCATGTAGCTGTCCAGTTTTCCAACATCACTTATTGGAGAGGTGTCTTTTCTTCATTGTATATTCTTGCCTCTTTTGTCATAGATTAATTACTTATAAAGTGTGAGTTCAATTCTGGGTTCTCTATTCTGTTTCATTGATCTAAGTACCTCGTTTTTTTTTTTTTTTTTTTTTTTTTGGTCAGGACCATACTGTTTTAATTACTGTAGCTTTGTAGTATAGTTTGAAATCAGGAAGCATGATATCTCCAGCTTTGTTCTTCTTTCCCAAGATTATTTTGGCTATTTGGGGTCTATTTTGTTTCCATATGAATTTTGGAATTATTTGTTCTAGTTCTATAAAAAAAAATGCCATTGCTATTTTGATTGAGATTGCAATGAGTCTGTAGATTGCTTTGGGGAGTATTGTCATTTTAACAATATTAATCATTCCACTCCATGAATACAGTATACCTTTCCATCTGTTTGTCTCATCAATTTTTTCATCAGTGTCTTATATATAGTTTTCTGAGTGCAGGTCTTTTACATCTTTTGTCAGCAGACCAATATCACTGATGGATATAGATGCAAAAATCCTCAACAAGATATTGGCAAACAGAATTAAACAACACATTAAAAGGATTATACACTGTGATCAAGAGGGATTTATCCCAGGGATGCAAGGATGGTCCAATATCCATAAATCAATCAATGTGATACAACACATTAACAAATTGAAAGATAAAAATTATATAATCATCTTAACAGATGCAGAAAGAACTCTTGACAAAATTCAATATTCATTTATGACAAACACCCTCAATCAAGTTGGTATACAGGGAACATACCTCAACACAATAAAGGCCTTTATGACAGGTCCACAGCAAACATCATACTTAATGGTGAAAAGCTGCAACATTTCCTTTAAGATTAGGAATGAGACAAGGATGCTCACTTTGATGATTTACTCAATACAGAACTGGAAGTCCTAGTCATAGCAATTAGACAAGAAGAAAAAATTAAAGGAATTCAAATTGGAAAGGAAGAAGTAAAACTGTTACTGTTTGCAGATGACATGATATATAGAAAATCCTAAGCACAACAAAAATAAACTACTAGAACTCATCGATGAATTTGGTAAAGTTGCAGGATATAAAATTAATATACAGAAATCCATTGCATTTATACACACAAACTATCAGAAAGAGAAATTAAGAAAATAGACACATTTATAATCACATCAATAAAAAAAATCTAAGTATATAAAACTTGTTGGTCATCAAATATAAGGATCTGAAAAGTAGACACTAACATCACTTTTTTCAAGGAATCTTACAACTTGAAATGCTATTGATTAAAGGTACATTAAATACACAACTGTGGACACATATTTTTAATTATCAATAAATCAATAGGTTAAATTAACACTAAGCAAGGGCAAGAATAAATGTGAATTGTTATTCATGATGTAAAAATTATTAAATTAACAAACAAACAAATAAATACTGTATGGTTTGTGTTCTTCAGAATAGATCTTAAACAAAGATTTAAGTGAAAGTAATTCATTTTGGAGAGAATCTCTGGAGGGAACAGGGAGCAGAGAAAGAATGGCAGTTAATCAAACATGCAAAATTAGACCAGTTACTACTGTGGCAAGTGGAGCTCCGTCCCACAGCGGAACTCTAGGAGCCAGTGTATCACACACTTCTGAAATATTCCAACACAGGTGTAAGGCAGCATCATATTTATTCCTCCAGTCTCCTCAGTTGTTTGAAGGCAGATTCTGGAGCGCTCAATCTTCAGCAGGCCCAGTTTGCCCTATGCTTGTTATGAGAATGCTCTTGTAGCCAAAAAGCAGCCTCACAGGCAGATTATCAGGGATTCACAGTCATATGCCTTCTGTGAGTAGATGTGACTGCTAAGAGGATATGGTTGCATACCAACAGCTACATCAGAATAAGTTGAGTCCACAGCAACAGTCATCTTGGATCAGGTGAGATTTCAAGTGCATGAACTGATGAAAATGCATAAGTTGATTTTCAGTGAAGAGTTTAAGACTAGTCATAGAATAAGTTTGAAATATTTCAATACCCCAGTTTACTGGAAAACGCCAACCCCAGTATATTAGACTAAATAAACTTATTTTTTTTCCTCATAACTGAAAAACTATTGATGAAAGAAAGTCGATTCATTTTCTTGAAGTTGATACCAAGCAGGACCCTGTGGGGTTCCTGGACACAAAAGCGTTTCTGTGTCTCCCATTTCTTGATTACAGGAAATAGGCTACATTCAGCCTCCTTGGCCTTTCCTGAGTTCCAACTAGTAAGTTCAAAGAGGGAAGGAGTATGAAAACAGTCAAAAGAAACAATACTGCAGCTTTGGGATAGGTTGCTGATTCCCTCTCAAGGGATAAACATTACAATATTTTTAGCTGTTTTGCAGGTACTGAAATCCCCATCAGGTGGAAGAAGTTAAAGGAATGCTGCCCACAAGCATGTAGCCCGCAGACCAGTTGGAACCAGTTGATAATGCTGACTCCCACTTGTCTCACCACCAACCAATCAGAAGAATATTCACGAGCTGATCATGCCCTCTTTGAACCATTGCTATAAAACTCCTAATAGGTCAGGACACACAGTTTTAAGGGCATTAGCCTGCTGTGTCTCCCTTTGCCTGGCAAAGTAATAAAACTATTCTTTTCTACTTCACCCAAAACTCTCTGAGAATTAATTCAGTGTTGGAGTACAGAGATCAGATTTGGCTTCAAAATCACATCCCTGATATTGTCTGGGCTGAACTATAATACAAATTTTCTCACTGTCGAGTAAGAATTTTACATTTTGTAGCAGAAATACCAGTGGTTCTCAAAGTGTGATATCCAAAGTAGTGGCAACAACATCAACCGGATACTTGTTAGAAATGAAAATTCTTGGGTCCCACTCTAGACTTACTGAAAATCAGGAACTCTGTGGGTTTGTTCTAGCTATCTGTTTTAACAAACTCTCAAGGTGACTCTGATGCATACTAAAGCCACTGATACCTTCTATTAAGATTTTATCTATATATAAAAAAGGAAATGACATTTCTCTCATTCACCATCACCAAAAAAAATATGCTAGGAAAATTTTAAAAATGCACTGCATGCTGTATTTGTACTTTCTGGCTGATTTATATATATATATATATATATATATATATACACACACACACACACACATACACACGTACATATATATATATATATATATATATACATAGAGAATATTATATATACACATACATATATATTATAAACAATGTATATTTTATCCAAATATTTTTTTACTTATAGGTCAAAATATTAAAATACGTCCCATGTAAAAGTAATCAAATTTGTTAGCAACTTAGTAAACTAGATTAAAAACTGTGTTTAATTATATGTGACTTTCTGGAAGCCAATTTTTCTCTTTAGTCCTAAATTTCCTTAACTAAAGAAAAAGAGTCTTAAAGGTCCAGAGGAGGACCTTCAAGATGGCGGAAGAGTAAGACATGGAGATCATCTTCCTCCACACTAATATGTAAAAAATACATCTACATGTATAACAACTCCTAGAGAACACCTACTGAACACTGGCAGAAGACCTCAGAGTTTCCCAAAGGCAAGAAACTCTACACGAACCTGGGTGGGGCAAAAGAAAAATACAGAGACAAAAGAATAGTGATGGGACCTGTACCTCTGGGAGGGAGCTGTGAAGGAGGAAAATATTCCACACACTAGGAAGCCCCTTTACTGGCAGAGACAGTGGGTAAGTGCAGGGGGGATCTTTTGGAGCCACAGAGGAGAACATAGCAACAGGGGTGAAGAGGGCAAGTAGAGAGATTCCTGAAAAGAGGATCTGTGCAAAACATCATGCACCAGCCTGAGAGGCTTGTCTGCTCATACGCCTGTGCGGGTGAGGGCTTGGAGCTGAGGCTCAGACTTTAGAGGTCAGATCCCAGGGAGAGAACTGAGGTTGGCTGTGTGAACAGAGACTGGAGCAGGCTAGTGCACCACAGATAAGCAGGAGGGAATCCAGGAAAATGTCTGGAACTGCCTAAGAGTCAAGAGACCATTGTTTTGGGGTGTGTGATGAGACAGGATTCAGAGTCCCACCTAAACTAGATTCAGAGACAGACACGAGCCATGGCTATCAGTGCAGACACCAGAGATAGGCATGAAATGCTAACACTGCCATTGCAGCCACCAAGAATCCTGTGTGCAAGCACAGATCATTATCCACACCTCCCCTACCAGGAGCCTGTGGAGCCTGCCACAGCCAGATTCCCATGATCCAGGGACAACTTCCCCAGGAGAACACAAAACATGTTTCAGGCTATTGCAATGGTATGCTGGCCTCTGCCGCCGCAGTCTTGCCCCACATTCCATACCCCTTTATCCTCCTGAGCCTGAGCGAGCCAGAGCCTCCTAATCAGCTGCTCCATTAACCCCTCTTGTCTGAGTGAAGAACAGACACCAGAGAGAGACCTACACGCAGGGGCAGGGCCAAATACAAAGCTGAATACCAGGCGCTGCACAAAGAAGTGAAGGGGAAATTCTCCATGCAGCTCAGAAGCGGCAGATTAAATCTCCACAATCAACTTGATGTACACTGCATCTGTGGAATACCTGAATAAACAACGAATCATCCCAAAATTGAGGTGGTGGACTTTGGGAGCAACTGTAGACTTGGGGTTTGCTGTATGCGACTGATTAGTTTCTGATTTATATGTTTGTATTAGTTTAGTTTTTAGTGCTTGTTATCATTGTTGGAGTTGTTTACCAGTTTGGCTGCTCTCTTACTTTATTTATTACTTTTTAAATTTTTTACTTAAAAAATATTAATTTTTTTTTTATTTTACAAAATTTATTTATTTTATTAATTTTTTTTCTTTCTTTTTTTTCAACATTTTCTTCTGAGCTATGTGACTGATAGGGTGTTGGTTCTCCAGCTGGGTGTCAGGTCTGAACCTCTGAAGTGGGAGAGCCGAATACAGGACACTGGACCATCAGAGACTTCCTGGCCCCATGTAATATAAATCAGTGAGAGCTCTCCCAGAGATCTCTGTCTCAACGCTAAGACCCAGTTCCACTCAACAACCAGCAAACTCCAGTGCTGGACACTCCATGCCAAACAACTAGGAAGACAGGAACACAAATGTGTCCATTAGCAAAGAGGCTGCCGAAAATCATACTAATTCACAGACACCCCAAACCACACCACTGGATGCAGCCATGCCTACCAAAAAGACAAAATACAACACCATCCACCAGAACAAAGGCACAAGTCCCCTGCATCAGGAAGCCTACACAACCCACTGAACCACACTTACCCACTGGGGGCAGACACCAAATATAATGGAAACTATGAACTTGCAGCCTTCAAAAAGGAGACCCCAAACACAGCTAAGCAAAATAAGAAGACAAAGAAATACACAGCAGATGAAGGAGCAAAGTAAAGACCCACGAGATCAAACAAATGAAGAGGAAATAGGCAGTCTACCTGGAAAAGAATTCAGAGTAATGATAGTTGAGTTGATCGAAAATCTTGGAAATAGAATGGAGAGAACACAAGAAACATTTAACAAGGACCTAGAAAAACTAAAGAGCACAATGATGAACAATACAATAAATGCAATGAAGGAACCAATAGCAAAATAACTGAGACAAAAGAACGGATAAGTGACTGGGAAGATGAAACAGTGGAACTAACTACTGCAGAGCAGAATAAAGAACAAAGAATGAAAAGAATTGAGGACAGTCTCAGAGACATCTGGGAAAACATTAAACACCACCAACATTCGAATTATAGGGATCCCAGAGAAGAAGAGAAAAAGAACGGGTATGAAACATATATATGACGATATTATAGTTGAAAATTTCCCTAATATGGGAAAGGAAATAGTGAATCAAGTCCAGGAAGCACAGAGAGTCCCATACAGGATAAAATTAAGGAGAAACATGCCAAGCCACATCTTAATCAAACTATCAAAAATTAAATACAAAGAAAAAATATTAAAAGCAGCAAGGGAAAAGCAACAAATAACATAAAGGGGAATCCCAGTAAGGTTAACAGCTGATCTTTCAGCAGAAACTCTGCAAACCAGAAGGGAGTGGCAGAACATATTTAGAGTGATGAAAAGGAAAACCCTGCAACCAAGATTACTCTACCCAGAAAGTAACTCATTCAGATTCGATGAAGAAATTAAAATCTTTTCAGACAAGCAAAAGCTAAGAGAATTCAACACCACAAAACTAGCTTTACAACAAATGCTAAAGGAAATACTCTAGGAAGGAAACACAACAGAAGGAAAAGACCTACAATAACAAACCCAAAACAATTAAGAAAATGGTAAGAGGAACAAACATATCAATAATTACCTTAAATGTAAATGGATTAAAAACTCCAACAAAACACACTAGACTGGCTGAATGGATACAAAAACAAGACCCATATATATGCTGTCTAAAAGAGACACACTTCAGACCTAGGGACACATACAGATTGAAAGGGGGGGGATGGAAAAAGATATTCCATGCAAATGGAAATCAAAAGAATGCTGGAGTAGCAATTCTCATATCAGACAAAATAGACTTTAAAATAAAGAATATTAGAAGAGACAAAGAAGGACACTACATATTGATCAAGGGATCTGTCCAAGAAGAAGATATGACAATCGTAAATATATCTGCACCCAATAAAGGAGCACCTCGATACATAAGGCAAGTGCTAATATCCATAAATGGGAAATCGACAGTAATACAATCATATTAGGGGGATTTAACACCTCACTTTCACCAATTGGCATACCATCCAAAATGAAAATAAATAAGGAAACAAGGTTTAAATGATACATTAAACAAGATTTACTTAATTGATATTTATAGGACATTCCATCCAAAAACATCAGCATACACAATCTTCTCAAGTGCTCATGGAACATTCTGCAGGATAGATCATACCTTGGGTCATAAAACAAGCCCTGGTAAGTTTTAGAAAATTGAAAACATATCAAGTATCTTTTCTGACAACAATGTTATGAGACTAGATATCAATTACAGGAAAACAACTGTAAAAAATATACATACATGGAGGCTAATCAACATACTACAAAATAACCAAGACATCACTGAAGAAATCAAAGAGGAAAATACCTAGGAAAAAATGACAATGAAAACTTGATGACACAAAACCTATGGGATGCAGCAAAATCAGTTCTAAGATGGAAGATTATAGCAATACAATCCTACCTCAAGAAACAAGAGAAATATCAAATAAACCACATAAACTTACACCTAAAGCAATTAGGGAAAGAAAAAAAAAAAGATAGCAGAAGGAAAGACACCATAAAGATCAGATCAGAAATAAATGATAAAGAAATTACAAAAACAATAGCAAATATCAATAAAACTAAAAGGTGGTTCTCTGAGAATATAAACAAAATTAATAAACCATTAGCCAGAAACATCAAGAAAAAAAGTGGGAATACTCAAATCAACAAAAGTAGAAATGAAAAAGGAGAAATATCAACTGATACTGCAGAAATACAAAGGATCATGAGACATTACTACAAGCAACTATATGCCAATAAAAAGGAAAACCTGGAAGAAATGGACATATTCTTAGAAAAGCACAACCTTCTGAGATTGAACCAGGAAGAAATAGAAAATATAAACAGACCAGTCACACGCACTGAAATTGAAACAGTGTTTAAATTCTTCCAGCAAACAAATGCCCAAGACCAGATGGCTTCACAGGCGAATTCTATAAAACATTTAGTGAGGAGCTAACACCTATCCTTCCCAAACACTTCCAAAATATAGCAGAGAGAGGAATACTCCTAAGCTCATTGTACAAGGCCACCATCACCCTGATACCAAAACCGGACAAAGAGGTCAATAAAAAGAAAACTACAGGCCAATATCACTGATGGACATAAATGGAAAAATCATCAACAAAATACTAGCAACAGAATCCAGCAGCACATTAAAAGGAACAGACACCATGATCAAGTGTTTTTTTTCCCCAGGAATGCAAGGATTCTTCAATATACACAAATCAATCAATGTGATACACCATATTAACAAACTGAAGAAAAAAATACATATGACAATCTCAACACATGCAGAAAAAGCTTTCAACAAAATTCAACACCCATGTATGATAAAAACTAATCAGAAAGTAGGAATAGATGGAATTTACCTCAACATAATAAAGGCCCTATATGACAAACCCACAGCCAACATTGTTTTCAATGATGAAAAACTGAAAACATTTCCTCTTAGATCAGGAACAAGACAAGGTTGTCCACTCTCACCACTATTATTCAATATAGATTTGGAAGTTTTAGCCTCAGCAATCAGAGAAGAAAAATAAATAAAAGAATCCAAATTGGAAAAGAAGAAATAAAACTGTCACTGTTTGCAGATGGCATGATACTAATCATAGAGAATCCTAAAAATGCTAATCAATGAATTTGGTAAAGTAGCAGTATACACAATTAATTCACAGAAGTCTCCTGCATTCCTCTGCAATAATGATGAAGAATCTGAAAGGGAAATTAAGGAAACAATCCCATTTACCATTATAACAAAAAGAATAAAATATCTAGGAATAAACCTACTTAAGGAGGTGAAAGACCTGTATGAAGAAAACTATAAGACACTGATGAAAGAATTTAAAGATGATACAAACAGATGGAGAGATATACCATGTTGTTGGATTGGAAGAATCAACATTGGGAAAATGACTAGTACCCAAAGCAATCTACAGATTCATTGCAATCCCTATCAAACTACCAATGGCATATTTCACAGAAGTAGAACAAAAAATGTCATAATTTTTATGGAAACACAAATGACCCTGAATAGCCAAAGCAATCTTGAAAAAGAAAAATGGAGCTGGAGGGATCAGGCTCCCAGACTTCAGACTATACCACAAAGTTACAGTAACCAAGACAGTATGGTACTGGTACAAACACAGAAATATAGATCAATAGAACAGGATAGAAAGCCCAGATATAAACCCATGCAAAAATGGTCACCTTATTTTTGACAAAGGAGGTAAGAATATACAATGGGGAAAAGACAGATTCTTCAATAAGTGGTGCTGGGAAAACTGGACAGCTACATGTAAAAGATTGAAATTAGAACACTCCCTAACACCATACACAAAAATAAACTCCAAATGTATTAAAGATCTAAATGTAAGGCCAGACACTATAAAACTCTTAGAAAAATACATAGGCAGAACACTCTATGACATAAGTCACAGCAAGATCCTTTTTGACCCACCTCCTAGAGAAATGGAAATAAAAAGAAAAATAAACAAATGGGACCTAATGAAACTTCAAAGCTTTTTCACAGCCAAGGAAACCATAAACAAGATGAAAAAAGAACACTCAGAATGTGAGAATATATATGCAAAGGAAGCAAGTGACAAAGGATTAATCTCCAAAATTTGCAAGCAGCTCAATATGCAATAAACAAACAACCAAATCCAAAAATTGGCAGAAGACCTAAATAGACATTTCTCCAAAGAAGATATACAGATTATCACCTTACACCTGTCAGAATGGCCATCATTTTAAAATCTACAAACAATAAATTTTGGAGGAGGTGTGGAGAAAAGGGAACCCTCTTGCACTGTTGGCTGGAATGTAAATTGATATAAACCCTATAGAGTACAGTATGGAGGTTCCTTAAAAAACTAAAAATAGAGCTACCATATGACCCAGCAATCCTACTACTGGGCATACACCCTGAGAAAACCATAATTCAAAAAGTGTCATGTACCACAATATTCATTGCAGTTCTATTTACAATAGCCAGGACGTGGAAGCAGCCTACATGTCCATCAACAGATGAATGGATAAAGAAGATGTGGCACATATATACAATGGAATATTACTCAGCCTTAAAAATAAATGAAATTGAGTTATTTTTAGTGAGGTGGATGGACCTAGAGTCTGTCATACAGAGTGAAGTAAGTCAGAAAGAGGAAAACAAATACTGTATGCTAACATGTATATATGGAATCTAAAAAATAAAAATGAAGAACCTAGGGACTGTACAGGAATAAAGATGCAGAGGCAGAGAACGGACTTGAAGACACATGGAGGGGGAGGGTTAAGCTTGGACGAAGTGATGGAGTGGCATGGACATAATACACTACCAAATGTAAAATAGATAGCTAGTGGGACACAGCCACTTAGCACAGGGAGATCAGCTTGGTGCTTTGTGACCACCTAGCGGGATGGGATAGGGAGAGTGGGAGGGAGACACAATATGGAGGGGTTATGGGTATATATGTATACGTATAGCTGATTCATTTTGTTTTACAGAGAAACTAACACAGCACTGTAAAGCAATTATTCTCCAATAAAGATGTTAAACTATAAAAAAAATTCTGTCTAGCTCAATATTTTTCTGCTGCAATGACTAATTGTAATTTTGTATATATAGCCCTCCACGTTTCTGACTCCATTACTGCACAATTGTTTTAAGGAAGAGAATAAATCAGAAATATATATAATCTGGGGTTTGAATGATAGAAAACTTTTTTCCTTTATGCATCAGCTAGTATGCCAAAGTCTTGAAACTGATAGTCTTTAATTGAAGCTCGTTGACCCTTGGTCTGAGAAGGTGCAATCTGTGAGCTGGCACTCTCCAAGACTCTTAAAGACTGAGTCATCTTCTTGGGGCCAGAATATCCTGGCAGATGAGATCTAAGAATCAGGCAGCTGCAAAGAGGCTTCTCTAGGCTCTGCACTGCTTGCCTTGGCAACTCCTTTCCTGACCTATCAGAGCTTAGCTTTTCTGACCTATCAAAGCTACTTCTAATATTTAACTAACATTTTCCCTGATGCAGCTTCATTACATTACAAGATGTTCTCTTCTTTACAGTGTGAGTCACCCTCACCATCTTAAGGAGGTGCAGTTGCGTCTAAATAAGACACAATCAGTGTAGTTTCCAACTGATGTACTGCAGCTCATTTCTCCCCTGCAGTGAAGGAAGTAACTTTGAAAAGGACAGAATCATTCTTCTTGCTAAAAAGTGTCATCACTGCAAAGCTCTACGGTAAGCTAGTGGTCAGTCTGAGCAATCAGATTCATTTGGTGATTCATATGATTGATTTTCAAGTATTACCAGGACTGTTAGAGATAAGAATATATAAGCAAACAAAAAGAGAGCCTGCAGCATGGCAACCTATAAATTCAGCTAATTGTCTATTTTGAGGCAATTGAAGAGACTGTCTCTTAACTAAGTGTTCTCTAGTCAGAAATCACCTAATAGATTGTAATAACATACTAAATGCTTTCTTAGTAAATGATCAAAATAGTCAAAGCTTGAACACACACTTGATTCCTGTAAATGTCTGAGATACTTCCAAAAGAAAAGCCTGGGTTTTATTCGCAGAAGAACCAGGAAGGGTGGAGATGCTCTATCTCAGGTGGCAGGGTCATTTCAAGCCACTCAGATCTTCTCTTAGATATTTTAAGAGTCATGCATACAAGTAGAGTTGACAGGCAAAATATTTAATTTTATTTGTATTTGCTAAATCTGTCAATGCTAATACAAGTCAGAGTCTTCTTACTTAAAACTGAGAAAACAGACAAAGAGAACAATCACAGAATACATAATTTGCATAGAAATACACACTTTATAAAAAAAAAGTTTTCCAATTATTTATTTCCTCCCATATGAGGTAAACTTTACTTTTTTTGACAGTTGGCAAAATAGAGAGATTGAATGATTTGATAAAGGTCCTGAGCAATAGTAACAGGACAAACGCTCATAGCTTTTGATGCTGAGAGAGTATTCTACTCTGCCATGAGTCTCTAAAACCAACTTACAGGTTGTGGATGGTTCTTATCTGCCCAACATCCAGTATTTCTTCACCCAGGATATAAGACTGATAGTTTCTATGGAAAGTCATCCTCACTTTATTTTTGAACTGGAAGTTTGGTTGGGACTTACCCAACTACTAACTCCAGAGTTGACCATTATTAGCTTAATGTATCAAGATATCCCATCACAGTGACCATGACAAATGGTGCAGTGGGATGCTCATGATCTAAGCTGCTTTAACTGTGAAGTGAACTTCAGAATTTTTTTCTGAACTAGAAACAAGGAAGCTCTTAGCCTCAGTAGATACTGACAGCCAGGTGAAAGCCATAAGGGAAAGTGCAGACAATGAAAGGAAGACAAAGGAATTAGAGATGACACATGTAAGGAGATAAACCAACTACTGTTCCCAATGTATAAGACCTCACTTGGTCTTGAACATGTTCACCTTAACTTTTACTGGACCATATTCTCACTCACTCTCACCACAGCTTATGTCTTCTCTAATCTGGGGCTTCTTTAAATGTAATTTCCATTTATCTCCCAGTTTGCTTCCTTTATTTTCTATCTTTGAGATGATAACCTCTGAACACTTGAATACAAAAACCAAAAAGGAGCATGGAAAACAATCTTGCCTATAGAACAAAGAAACATAGATTTCATTTTTACAGAAGGACAGCTAGAGATAGTGTTATTAGCTTATTGCCAATTCAAGTTGACCTTACCATACAGCACAATCCCTGTTTTAAAAGTCTTTCTCCAGATTACAGTTTCTTCCTCTTCAAGGATTGTTTTCTGGCTGATACCAAATTCAATGACCTCTTGGTCAAACAGCCCCTATTACTGTGTATCCTAGCATAGAAGGAACTGACTTAAGGGCAAACAGGTGTTTTAGTCATACAGGAGGTTGGTGCTGTTCATGGAAATAACTGACTATGCAGCCATATTTCTGGGGTAGTTGCAGTCAAATGCTCCTCTTATTTGACTAGATAAATGCCAGGGTCAAAAACAAAAATTAGGCTGATGTTGAAAGTGAGACGCGCACACACACACACACCCACACACACACACACACACATTGTGTTGGTGTATATATATATATATATATATATATATATATATATATATATACATTCATTGTGCTGGTATTCTATTTCTGTTATGAAAGTAAATGCATTAAATAAATTAAATATCCTGAATTATAGTACTTAGATAAAAGGTACATTTAGATTTCAAGAGATCATATCTTTCTTTGAGCCCTTTAACACTATTTGACACTTATTTATATTTTCTCTTACACGTTTGTTGACTTGCATTATTTAAACTTGCAAAGTTCATCAACTGGGATTTTTCACTTCTCTTATATCCTCCAAAATGCTTAGTACAGACATATGCCTAGTACAGAGGGACAAAAAGCATTTATTCTTGTGTTTGAACACCTGAATGTAAATTGTCTCCCTAATACTTATGAGCTCTTACCTTATTTATTCTGTTCTATCATCTGTAAAATGGAAATAACAGTGACTGTTCCTCAGACTTCACTAAGTAGCTGAGGATCTAATAAAATAACACATGTAGGTTTATACTTCAATGCAAAACTGTGCATTGGTTAAAGCACACCCTTCTGATCTCTCAGATTATAGCCCAGTTCATTATTTTACACCTCTTTGTAAATTGTAGGTAACTGATAAATGGGCAAACTATCTTTTCCAGTTGTGTTTCCATTGACTTCCTTCCCCGCTGTGGAGAAAAACAGTTTCCATCTATTTGTTGTTCCATGTAAATTTGTGGGATTTTTGTTTGTTTGTTTGTTTTACTTTTCCTTTGAACAATGATATTATCTGTCTGATTCTCTCATTTGAGAAATATCAAACCTTTAACATTGTTCATTTTTTTTATATCTGCAAGAGAGTCATAATTGTATCTTTTTCTGAAGACTATTTTTTTTAACAGTTTCAGAGATCTTCCACCGAGGTGCCTAATGGATTTACCTATCACAACCAGGTAACCTTCCTCAACAGAGGAGGGCACCTTGTGGGTAGTTCCTGCCCAGGCACATCTTTTCTTAGTTTTGAGTTGACTCCAAAGATGTAAGAAAACTTTAATGATGACTCTCTGTTTCTCTAATGTTAATATTACTCTCATACTAAGTTTGTGTTTTTCCTTTTCTTTCTTTTTTTTTTTCCTAATAAGTTATTCCCTGTTGCTGGCAGCAATGTTTGGGAATTTAGCTTTATAGTCTGATTATTTGATTTTATGTTGGGTAAGAGACAACAGATACTCTGTTTTACTAATCTTTGTGATTAGGAGTTGGGTTTCATGGTCTGACCATTTGGCGATTTCTAGTCTGTTAGATGAGAGACAACAGAGAATCTAGTTTGTAAATCGTTTCTGTTCATCTGTTTTGAGCTAGAATCAACTATGATATATATATATATATTCTGCTGGGAAGGAGGTTGGCTCTATGGTAGACTAGTAAGATTTTGTGGTTCTTTATTTACTCTTGGTCCTTGGCTGATTTTAGAATTGAAGCTCTATATTTGTCTGTATGTCCCATTGTCTATAACTCAGGCCCTTATCTCTGATTGTATAAATGTGTAATGTTTTTCTACCTTTAGATGATATTGATAAATTAGACTCTAAAATCTCTTAAAGGGGGCTTCCTGGTGACGCAGTGGTTGAGAGTCCCCCTGCCGATGCACGGGATGAGTGTTCATGCCCTGGTCCGGGAAGATCCCACATATCGCGTAGTGGCTAGGCCCATGAGCCATGGCCACTGAGCCTGTGCGTCTGGAGCCAGTGCTCCACAACGGGAGAGGCCACAATAGTGAGATGTCCGCGTACCAAAAAAAAAAAAAAAAAATCTCTTAAAGGAACTTGTTCTTGCTGGCTTATAGAGATAAATAAACACTTATATAAACTGAATATTCTTAACATTTCCAGAAAATAAGGAAATTGAACTTTAATAGGCAAAAAAATGTATTTTTACAAAAAACAATTTAGAAATATTTTTAAAATTTAAGGGAACATAATTTAGATAAGTTTGGCAAATGAGACTACTTAAATATTTTTGTCTGAATGAAAATAGCTCTATGTTATCTGCTTTATCAGTGTTAAATATAATGCAAGTGTACATTCTTCTTTGTGTTTATGTTTTTCTTAAAGTAATACAATTTACTGATCAAATAATCTAGGATTAGTTTTACATAATGTCCAAGATTATGAAAAATGTAAATCTGTGTTTTGAATCTTTATTCAAATTAATTTTATTCCAACAGTAATCTTGCTTTGTAGTTGTCAGTTTGAAGAAAATTTCCAAGATCTTCAGATGGCTTAAATCCTTGGACTGATATTAGATCAAGTTAATTAGTTCACATTTGTTAGATACTTAGATCATTTCTGAGTAAGACAGAACACTGGAACATTGATTATTAAGCATGAGTCTTAAGTTTATGTTCTTTTGCTTCTTATTTTTATTAACCTAGAGGTTCAATCTTTGGGTCTGTTGATGACTGTGTTTATCATTGCCACTTTGAGTAGCTGCTCTCTGAGAGATATATGTGGCTACAGAAAGCTAGGGTGTGTGTGTGTGTGTGTGTGGTCTCTGCTACTCTGCTGTAAATTGGTGTGTCTGACAATTCACAATCATCCACCTCCATTTTTCTCAGTGAAATGGAAGTTACTTTAGTTAAAAGTTCTAGTTACTGTAAGTAAATGAGAGTGGACTAGGATTAATAATGGCAGAAACAGACAACTTTCTATGTAAAGTGACAAGATGTGTTCTTCTTTAGCAAGATAATAGTTTTATTCTAAAGTGAAGTAACTGTTCCACAATAAAAAGGAGGGTGGAGAAGGACAAAAGTCTCAATGGGTATAGAAATTTGTAAAACATTCAGAGAAAGAGAATTTTATTTGCTTTTGATAATAGTGTGTGCAAATAATGAGTGTGAAAAAGCTATGAAATATGATAAAATCTTAGCAAAGTTTGCTCAGTTTTGATGAGCTTGAGTTCTTAAATTGCTGTGTGTTGATCTTGGCCTAAGGTATGTCATTCTGTGTAATCTATACAGATTTTGTGTTTTAGCAGAATAATTTTCTGTGCTTCGTGTTCACTTTATTATAATCTTGATTGTTTAAAAATAACAACAAGAAAAATAACAACAAAGGCTTCTTACTAATGAGAGAGCTAAGGTTCTTTCCAATCATGTTACTTTGTATGTTTATTTTTAAATGTTTCATTATCACTTTCAAATGAGTAAAGAAGTTTTTCTATCTTAAGTGTTCAAATATCATGAAAACTGTTTACTTTTTGGCATTCCCAAAATTGAATCCTAAATGTAAAATGAAATAAAATAAAATAAAAATAAAAAGACATTTTTTGCACTAAAAAATATCATTGTGATTTCCCAGAGGGTTCCTGAAAAATCACATTTGTTGAAGCTTGTAAAGTCAGATGCCAGAAATAATTAAATTTATTTGATATGCTAATATTAATATTTATGGGAGGAGTTGTCAAATCTAAAGAGATGCCTCTTTTTACCTAGATTAAATTTTCATGGGTATATTGCTGTTAATATAAGGAAACTATACCCTGTTTGGGATGTACCTAGAGATGGTTAATGCCTTAGCTCTCCCAGACATGTTTCTATTTATCAGAGTTCTGGCTCTACTTTGCCTTATGATATTAGGCAACAATGTTTTCTTATTCTTTGTCTCCATGTCTGGTCCCTATGGGCTTTGGAACTACTTACTGAATATTCATATTTCATGGCTGTATGTTTATTTGCATAGATTCAATAAGAATTTACCATTTTTTTCCAGGACATAATTTGAAACATTGATTACATGGCCAAGTCTTTGTCTAGAGTGTCGTATTTGAGAATGTTGCTCATTTAATCAGCTCTTTTAAAAAAATAGATCTTTACTGGAGTATAATTGCTTCACAATACTGTGTTAGTTTCTGCTGTACAACATAATGAATCAGCCATACGCATACATATATCACCACATCCCCTACCTCTTGAGCCTCCTTCCCACCCTCCTTATCCCACCACTCTAGCTGATCTCCCTGTGCTATGTGGCTGCTTTGCACAGGCTGACTATTTTACATGTTGTAGTGTATATATGTCGATGCTACTCTCACTTCACCCCAGCTTCCCCCTCCCAGCCCCCACGTCCTCAAGTCCATTCTCTATGTCTACATCTTTATTCCTGCCCTGCCACTTGGTTCATCAGTACCTTTTTTTTTTTTTTTAGATTCCATATATATGTGTTAGCATATGGTATTTGTTTTTCTCTTTCTGACTTACTTCATTCTGTATGAGAGACTCTAGGTCCAACCTCTGCACTACAAATAACTCAATTTCATTTATTTTTAAAGCTGAGTAATATTCCATTGTATATATGTGCCACATCTTCTTTAACCATTCATCTGTCAATGGACACGTAGGTTGCTTTCATGTCCTGGCTATTGTAAATAGTGCTGCAATGAACATTGTGGTACATGACTCTTTTGAATTATGGTTTCTCAGGGTATATGCCCAGTAGTGGGATTGCTGGGTCATATGGTAGTTCTATTTTTAGGTTTGAAGGAACCTCCATACTGTACTCCATAGTGGTTGTATGAATTTACATTCCCACCAACAGTGCAGGATGGTTCCCTTTTCACCACACCCTTTCCAGCATTTATTGTTTGTAGATTTTTTTTGATAATGGCAATTCAAACTGGTGTAAGTTGATACCTCATTGTAGTTTTGATTTGCATTTCTCTAATAATTAGTGATGTTGAGAATCTTTTCATGTGCCTCTTGGCCATTTGTATGTCTTCTTTGGTGAAAGGTCTATTTATGTCTTCTGCCCATGTTTTAATTGGATTGTTTGGGTTTTTTTGATATTGAGCTACATGAACTGTTTTGTAAATTTTGGAGGATTAATCCTTTGCCTGTTGTTTCATTTGCAAAATTTTCTCCCATTCTGAGGGTTGTCTTTTCATCTTGTTTATGGTTTCCTTTGCTCTGAAAAGCTTTTAAGTTTCATTAGGTCTCATTTGTTTATTTTTGTTTTTATTTCTGTCATTCCAGGTGGTGGGTCAAAAAAGTTCTTGCTGTGGTTTATGTCAAAGAGTGTTTTTCCTATATTTTCCTCTAAGAGTTTTATAGTGTCTGTTCTTACATTTAGGTCTTTAATCCATTTGTGTTTATTTTTGTATATGGTATTAAGGAGTGTTCTAATTTTCATTCTTTTATGTGTATCTGTCCAGTTTTCCCAACACCACCTTATTGAAGAGGCTGTCTTTTCTCCATTGTATGTTCTTTCCTCTTTGTCATATATTGGGTGAACACATGTGCATGGGTTTATCTCTGGGTTTTCTATCCTGTATCATTGATGAATATTTCTGTTTTTGTGCCAGTATGTGTAACATACTGTCTTGATTACTGCAGCTTTGTAGTATAGTTTGAAGTCAGGGAGCCTGATTTCTCCAGCTCCATTCTTCTTTCTCATGATTGCTTTGGCTATTTGGGGTCTTTTGTGTTTCCATACAAATTGTAAAAGTTTTTTGTTCTAATTCTATGAAGAATGCCATTGCTAGCTTGATAGAGATTGCATTGAATCTGTAGATTACTTTGGATAGTATAGTCATTTTCACAAGATTGATTCTTCCAATCCAAGAACATGGTATATTTCTCCATATGTTTATGTCATCTTTGATTTCTTTCATCAGTGTCTTATAGTTTTCTGCATACAGGTCTTTTGTCTCCCTAAGTAGGTTTATTCCTAGGTAATTTATTCTTTTTGTTGCAATGGTAAATGGGATTGTTTCCTTAATTTCTCTCTCTGATTTTTCATCATAAGTGTATAGGAATGCCAGGGATTTCTGTGACTTAATTTTTTATCCTGCAAATTTATCAAATTCATTGATTAGTTCTAGTAGTTTTCTTGTGGCATCTCTAGGATTCTCTATGTATAGTATCATGTCATCTGCAAACAGTGACAGTTTTACTTTTTCTTTTCCAACATGTATTTCTTTTTCTTCTCTGATTGCTGTGGATAGGACTTCCAAGACTATGTTGAATAAGAGTGGCAAGAGTAGATAACCTTATCTTGTTCCTTATCTTAGAGGAAATGCTTTCAGTTTTTCACCATTGAGTATGATGTTTGCTGTGGGTTTTTCATATATGGCCTTTATAATGTTGAGGTAGGTTCCCTCTATAGCCATTTTCTGGAGAGTTATTATCATTAATAGGTGTTGAATTTTATCAAAAGATTTTCCTGCATCTATTGAGATGATAATATGATTTTTATTCCTTAATTTGTTTATATGGTGTATCCCATTGATTGATTTGCATATATTGAGGAATCCTTGCATCCCTGAGATAAATCCCACTGGATCATGGTGTATGATCCTTTTAATGTGTTGTTGGATTCTGTTTGCTAGTATTTTGTTGAGGATTTTTGCATCTATGTTCATCAGTGACATGGTCTCTATATTTTTTGTGGTGCGTGTGTGATATATTTTCTTGGTTTCGGTATCAGTGTGATGGTGGCTTTATAGAATGAATATGGGAATGTTTCTCCCTCTGCACTTTTTTGGAAGAGTTTGAGAAGGATTGGTGTAGGCTCTTCTCTAAACATTTGATAGAATTCACCTGTGAAGCAATCTAGTCCCAGACTTTTGTTTGTTGGAAAATTTTTAATTACAGTTTCAATTTCATTACTTTTTATAGGTCTGTTTATATTTTCTAATTCTTCCTGGTTCAGTCTCAGAAAATTGTACCTTTCCAAGGTTTTGTCCATTTCTTCATGGTTGTCCATTTTATTGACATATAGTTGCTTGTAGTAGTCCCTTATAATCCTTTGTATTTCTTCAGTGCCCTTTGTGATTTCTCCTTTTTATTTCTAATTTTATTGACTTGTGTCCTCTCCCTTTTTTTCTTGATGAGTCTAGCTAAGGGTTTATCATTTTTGTATATCTTCTCAAAGGACCAGCTTTTAGTTTTATTGATGTTTTCTATTGTTTTCTTTGTTTCTTTTTCATTTGATGCCTGGTATAATTTCAATTTTCTTAAATTTTCCAAGTCTTGATTTCTGACCTAAGATGTGATCTGTCCTGGAGAATGTTCTGTGTGCACTTGAGAAGAAAGTGTATTTGCCACTTTTGAGTGGGATGTTCTGTAAATATCAATTAAATCTATTTGGTCTATTGTGTCATTTAAAGCTTGTGTATCCTTATTTATTTTCTGTTTGTATGATCTGTCCATTGGTGTAGGTGGAGTGTTGAAGTCCCCTACTATTATTGTGTTACTGTAAATTTCCACTTTCATGTTAGTTAATATTTGCCTTATGTATTGAGGTGCTCCTATGTTGGGTGCATAAACATTTATAATTGTTATTTCTTCTTATTGGATTGATCCCTTGATCATTATGTAGTGTCCTTCCTTATCTCTTGTAACATTCTTTATTTTAAAGTCTATTTTATCTGATATGACTATTACTACTCCAGCTTTCTTTTGATTTCCATTTCCATGGAATATCTTTTTCCATTTCTTAGTGTTCAGTGTGTTTGTGTCCCTAGGTCTGAAGTGGTTCTCTTGTAGACAGCATATATATGGGTCTTGTATCCATTCAGCAAGACTGTGTCTTTTGGTTGGGGCACATAATCCACTTACATTCAAGGTTATTATCTATATGTATGTTCCTATTACCATATTCTTAATTGTTTTGGGTTTGTTTTTGTTTGTCTTTTTCTTCTCTTTTGTTTCCCACCTGGAGAAGATTCTTTAACATTTGTTGTAAAGCTGGTTTTGTGGTGCTGAATTCTCTTAGCTTTTGCTTGTTTGAAGGTTTTTTATTTCTCTTTCAAATCTGAATGAGATCCTTTCTCAGTAGAGAAATCTTTGTTGTAAGTTTTTCTCTTTCATCACTTTAATATTATCCTGTCCCTTCCTTCTGACCTGCAGAGTTTCTGCTGAAAAATCAGCTGATAACCTTAGAGGGATTCCTTTGTATGTCATTTTTTTTATTTTCCCTTGCTGCTTTAAATATTTTTTCTTTGAATTTAATTTTTGTTAGTTTGATTAAAACATGTCTTGGTGTATTTCTCCAGCTTTTATCCTGTATGGGACTCTCTGGACTTCCTGGACTTGGGTGACTATTTCCTTTCCCATGTAAGGGAAATTTTCCACTCTTATATCTTCAAATATTTCCTCAGACCATTTCTTTTTATCTTCTTCTTCTGGGACCCCTATAATTTGAGTATTGGTGTGTTTAGTGTTGTCCCAGAATTCTCTGAGATTGTCTTCAATTCTTTTCATTCTTTTTTCTTTATTCTGCTCCTCAGCAGTTATTTCCACCATTTTGTCTTCCATCTCCCTTATTTGTTCTGCCTCTGTTATTCTGTTATTTATTCCTTCTAGTGTATTTTTCATTTCAGTTATTGTGTTGTTGATCTCTGTTTGTTCTTTAGTTCTTCTAGATCTTTGTTAAACATTTCTTGTATTTTCTCAGTCTGTGCCTCCATTCTATTTCCAAGATTCTGCATCATTTTTACTCTTATTACTCTGAATTCTTTTTTTTTTGAATTTTATTTATTGTTTTATACAGCAAGTTCGTATTCGTTATCCATTTTATACATATTAGTGTATATATGTCAATCCCAACCTCCCAAGCATCACACCATCACTACTCTGCCACTTTGCACCCTTGGTGCCCATACGTTTGTTCTCCATATCTCTGTCTCAATTTCTGCCCTGCAAACCAGTTCACCTCTACCATTTTTCTAGGTTCCACACATATTTGTTAATACTTGTTTTTCTTTCTTACTTATGTCACATTGTATGACAGTCTCCAGATCCATCTACGTCTCTACAAATGACCAATTTCTTTCCTCTTATGGCTGAGTAATATTCCATTGAATATGTGTACCACATCTTCTTTATCCATTCATCTGTCGATGGGCTTATAGGTTGCTTCCATGACCTGGCTAGTGTAATAGTGCTGCAATGAACACTGGGATGCATGTGTCTTTTTGAATTATGGTTTTCTCTGGGTATATGCCCAGTAATGGAATTGCTAGGTCATATGGTAATTCTATTTTTAGTTTTTTAAGGAACCTCCATACTGTTCTCCATATTGGCTGTATCAATTTACTTTCCCACCAACAGTGCAAGAGGATACCCATTTCTTCACACCCACTCCAGCATTTGTTGTTTGTAGATTTTCTGATGATGCCCATTCTAACTGGTGTGAGGTGATACCTCATCGTAGTTTTAATTTGGATTTCTCTAATAATTAGGGATATTGAGCAGCTTTTCATGTGCTTCTTGGCCATTTTTATGTCTTCATTGGAGAAATGTCTATTTAGGTGTTCTGCCGATTTTTGGATTGGGTTTTTCTTTTTTTAATATTGAGCTGCATAAGCTGTTTATATATTTTGGAGATTAATCATTTGTCTGTTGATTCATTAGCAAATAGTTTCTCCCATCTTAAAAGTTGGCTTTTCATCTTGTTTGTAGTTTCCTTTTCTTTGTAAAAGCTTTTAAGTTTCATTATGTCCCATTTGTTTATTTTTGTTTTTATTTCCTTTACTCTAGGAGGTGGATCAAAAAAATTCTTTCTGTGATTTATGTCAAAGAGTATTCTTTCTATGTTTTCCTCTACAAGTTTTATAGGTTCTGGTTTTACATTTAGGTCTCTAATCCATTTTGAGTTTATTTCTGTGTATGGTATTAGGGAGTGTTCTAATATCATTCTTGTACATGCAGCTGTCCACTATTTCCAGCACCACTTATTGAACAGACTGTCTTTTCTCCATTGTATATTCTTTCCTCCTTTGTCATATATTAGTTGACCACAGGTGCGTGTGTTTATCTCTGGGCTTTCTATACTGTTCCATTGATCTATGTTTCTGTTTTTGTGCCAGTACCATATTGTCTTGATTACTGTAGCTTTGTAATATAGTCTGAAGTCAAGGAGTCTGATTCCTCCAGCTCTATTTTCTTTCGCTCAAGACTGCTTTTGTTATTTGGTGTCTTTTGTGTCTACATACAAATTTAAAGATTTTTTTGTTCTAGTTTTGTAAAAACTGCCATTGGTAACTTGATAGGGATTGCATTGAAACTCTGATTGCTTTGGGTAGTATAGTTATTTTCAAAATATTGTTTCTTCCAATCCAAGAACATGGTATATCTCTACATCTGTTTGTGTCTTCTTTAATTTCTGTCATCAGTGTCTTATAGTTTTCTGCATACAGGTCTTTGTCTCCCTAGGTAGATTTATTCCTAGGTATTTTATTCTTTTTGTTGTAATGATAAATGGGATTGTTTCCTTAATTTCTCTTTCAGATTTTTCATCATTAGTGTATAGGAATGCAAGAGATTTCTGTGCACTAATCTTGTATCCTGCAACTTTACCAAATTCATTGATTAGCTCTAGTAGTTTTCTGGTGGCATCTTTAGTTTTCTCTGTATAGTATCATGTCATCTGCAAACAGTGACAGTTTTACTTCTTCTTTTCCAATTTGTATCTATTTTATTTCTTTTTCTTCCCTGATTGTCATGGCTAGGACTTCCAAAACTATGTTTAATAAGAGTGGAGAGAGTGGACATCCTTGTCTTGGTCCTGATCTTAGAGGAAATGCTTTCAGTTTTTCAACATTGAGAGTGATGTTTGCTGTGGGATTGTTGTATATGACCTTTGTTATGTTGAGGTAGGTTCCCTCTATGTCCCATTTCCGGAGAGTTTTTATCATAAATGGGTGTTGAATTTTGTCAAAATCTTTTTCTGCATCTACTGAGATGTTCATATGTTTTTATTCTTCAATTTGTCAATATGATGTATCACATTGATTGATTTGCATATATTGAAGAATCCTTGCATCCCTGGGATAAATTCCACTGGACCATTGTGTATGATCCTTTTAATGTGTTGTTGGATTCTGTTTGCTAGTATTTTGTTGAGGATTTTTGTATCTAGATTCATTAGTTATATTGGTCTGTAATGTTCTTTTTTTGTTTTATCTTTGTCTGGTTTTGGTGTCAGGGTGATGGTGGCGTCTTAGAATGTGTTTGGGATTGTTTCTTCCTCTGAAATTTTTTGGAAGAATTTGAGAAGCATGGGTGTTAGCTCTTCTGTAAATGTTTGATAGAATTTGCCTGTGAAGCCATCTGGTCCTGGACTTTTATTTGTTTGAAGATTTTTAATCACAGTTTCAATTTTATTATTTGTGATTTGTCTGTTCATATTTTCTATGTCTTCCTGGTCCAATCTTGGAAGATTATACCTTTCTAAGAATTTGTCCATTTCTTCCAGCTTGTCCATTTTATTGGCATAGAGTTGCTTGTCTGTTAGGATGCTTTGTATTTCTGCACTGTCTGTTGTAACTTCCCCTTTTTCATTTCTAAATTTATTGATTTGAGTCCTCTCTGTCTTTTTCTTGATGAGTCTGGATAATGGTTTATCAATTTTGTTTATCTTCTCAAAGAACCAGCTTTTAGTTTTATTGATCTTTGCTATTGTTTTCTTTGTTTCTATTTCATTTATTTCTGCTCTGATCTTTTTGATTTCTTTCTTTCTACTAACTATGCTTTTTGTTTGCTCTTCTTTAGTTACTTTAGGTGTAAAGTTAGATTGTTTATCTTGTGATTTTTCTTGTTTCTTGAGGTAGGCTTGTATTGCTATAAACTTCCCTCTTAGACATGCTTCTGCTGCATCTCATAGGTTTTGAATCATCATGTTTTTGTTGTAATTTTTCTCTAGGTTTTTTTTTTTTTTTGATTTCCTCTTTGATTTCTTCAGTGATCTCTTGGTTATTTAGTAATGTATTGTCTAACCTGCATTGTTTGCGTTTTTTACATCTTTTTCCCTGTAATTGATTTCTAATCTCATAGTGTTGTGGTCAGAAAAGAAGCTTGATATGACTTCAATTTTCTTCAATTTACTGAGGCTCGTTTTGTGGCCCAAGATGTGATCTATCCTGGAGATTATTCCATGTGCACTTGAGAAGGAAGTGTATTCTGCTGTTTTTGGATGGAATGTCCTATAAATATCAATTAAATCTATCTGGTCTATTGTGTCATTTAAAGCTTATGCTTCCTTAGTAATTTTCTTTTTGGATGATCTGTCCATTGGTGTAACTGAGGTGTTAAAGTCCCCCATTATTATTGTGTTACTGTCAATTTCCTTTTAGAGCTGTTAGCAGTTGCCTTATGTATTGTTCTGCTCCTATTTGGGGTGCATATATATTTGTAATTGTTTTATCTTCTTCTTGGATTGATCCCTTGATCATTATGTAGTGTCCTTCCTTGTTCTTGTAACATTCTTTATTTTAAAGTCTATTTTATCTGATATGACCATTGCTACTCCAGCTTTCTTTTGATTTCCATTTGCATGGAATATCTTTTTCCAGCCCCTCCCTTTCAGTCTGTATGTGTCCCTAGGTCTGAAGTGGGTCTCTTGTAGACCACATATATATGGGTCTTTTTTTGTATCCATTCAGCAAGCCTGTGTGTTTTGGTCAGAGCATTTAATACATTCACGCTTCAGGTAATTATCAATATGTATGTTCCTATGACCATTTTCTTAATCATTATGGGTCTGTTTTTGTAGGTTCTTTTCTTCCTTTGTGTTTCCCAGTTAGAGAAGTTCCTTTAGCATTTCTTGTAGAACTGGTTTGGTTGTGCTGCATTCTCTTAGCTTTTGCTTGTCTGTAAAACTTTTGATTTCTCTGTTGAATCTGAATGAAATCCTTGCTCGGTTGGGTAATCTTGGTTGTAGTTTCTTGCCTTTCATCACTTTAAATATGTCATGCACTCCCTTCTGGTTTGTAGCGTTTCTGCTGAGAAATCACATGTTAACCTTATGGGAGTTCTCTTGTATGTTATTTGTTGTTTTTCCCTTCTTGCTTTCAATAATTTTTCTTTGTCTTAATTTTTGTCAATTTGATTACTATGTGTCTTGGCATGTTTCTCCTTGGGTTTATCTTGCCTGGGACTCTCTGCATTTCCTGGACTTGGGTGGCTAGTTCCTTTCCCATGTTAGGGAAGTTTTTGACTATAGTGTCTTTAAATATTTTCTTGGATCCTTTCTGTCTCTCTTCTCCTTCTGGGACAACTATAATGTGAATGTTGTTGTGTTTAATGTTTTCCAAGAGGTCTCTTAGGCTGTCTTCATTTATTTTCATTCTTTTTTCTTTATTATTTTCTGTGGCAGTGAATTCCACTATTCTGTCTTCCAGGTCACTTATCCATTCTTCTGTCTCAGTTATTCTGCTATTGATTCCTTCTAGCATATTTTTCATTTCAGTTATTATATTTTTCATGTCTGTTTGTTTGTTCTTGAATTCTTCTAGGTGTTTGTTCTTTAATTCTTCTAGGTCTTTGTTAAATATTTCTTGCATCTTTTCGACCTTTGCCTTCCTTCTTTTTCCGAGGTCCTGGATGATCTTCACTATCATTATTCTGAATTGTTTTTCTGGAAGGTTGCCAATCTCCACTTAATTTAGTTGTTTTTCTGGGGTTTTATCTTGTTTCTTCATCTGGTACATACCCCTCTGCTTTTTCATGTTGTCTATCTTTCTGTGAATGTGCTTTTTGTTCCACAGGCTGTAGGATTGTAGTTCTTCTTTCTTCTGCTGCCTGCCCTCTCTGAATTCTTTTTCAGGTAGATTGCCTTTTTCCTCTTCATTTATTTGGTGTTGTAGGTTTTTAACTTGCTCCTTTATTTGTGACATTTTTTTGCCATCTCTTTTTTTTTTTTTTTTTTTTTATGAGTGGTATTGTGTTCCTGTCTTACTGGTTGTTTGGCCTAAGGCTTCCAGGGATGGAGTTTGTAGGCTGTTGGATGGAGCTGGGTCATGGTGCTGAGATGAGGATCTTCAGGTGAACTCATGCTGATGAATATTCCCTGGATTCTGAGGTTCTCTGTTTGTCTAGTGGTTTGGGCTCAGAGTTCCCACTGCAGGAGACTTGGCCTGACCTCTGGCTCATGAACCAAGATCTTGAAAGCCATGAGAGGCAGCAAAACAAACAAACAAACAATAATAAATTAAAAAATAAAATTAGACTAGGAAACTAACAGATATGTTAGAAAGAATATAAAAATGAAAATATAGATGAAACAACAACTGGAAGGAGAAACAGAACCACAGTCATAAAAAAGAGGAGAGAAAAAAAAAAAGGTGAAAAAGGCCTTAGCTGTGGAGGATGGGGCCTAAACAAGGGCAGGGTTTGGATGGTGAGAGGGGCCTATAATTAGAACCCACAGGCCTGGAAAAGGCCCTGGGTGGTGTAGAGGTTGGAGCTTAGGCTCAATGAAACCAAAGGGACAAAGGCCTGCCTCCTGCTTCTGTTCTCAGAAGTCAGGGTACCTGGCCTCATCACTTAGCAGGTTTTCTGGGCTCAAGTGAGCAGGGTAAACATTGTCTGGTCCTCTCCTGCTCCTCCAGTCCTGGAGGTCCCCTCCTGCCTGCCTCTACTGCTATCCCTCAGCCTCCGTCCTATGTTCCCAGGACCAAAGTGGCCCGGAGGGACCCTTGGAGAGCATAGGAAGCTGCCTGAGATCTGGGCTGACTTCCCTGGGTTGATTGGGTAGGAGAAATGCTTGGAATCCTCCACCCTAATCTGAGCTCCCGAGGGTACCTCCAGGCATGGGAAACCCTCCCCTGTCTCAGCCATGCCTCAGAGGTGCCAGTCCTGTCTGGCCTCCACTCCAGTCTCCCCAAATCCTACCTGTTTACTTTGGTGTTCCTTCCATCTCCTTGGGCATCGAGGTCCCCCACCACCGTCTGGCAGGCAACCTAGTTGTGGGGACATGCAAACTCTGCATCTTCCCACACAGCCATCTTGACTCCACCCTTATTTAATCAGCTCTGACCAGCCACTTATAAGTAATTAAGTTTGACTTTATGGAGTCAATGTTTATGGATCTCTCTTGGGAAAAGTGGCTTGGTACCTAGTTTTTAGAGTTCTCATCCATAAAAGTGAGTATGGAAGGTCACTTTCAGGCAGGCCCAGGAAGCCTAGAATATTATGGTACAAGGCAAAGGGATGCATTTACTCAATTCATAGGTACTGTAAGTGAAATCTGGTAGAGGGTTTCTTGGCTTGGCTTTCTAGCCATAAAAGTTTTTTAAAAATCAAGTCTGACTCACTGACATAGAAAACAAACTTATGGTTACCAAAGAGGAAAATGGGGGGAAGGATAATTTAGGAGTTTGGGATTAACTGGTGCACACTACTATATATAAAATAGATAGACAACAAGACTTACTGCATAGCACAGGGAATTGTATTCAATATCTTGTAATATCCTGTAATGGAAAAGAAGCTGAGAAAAGAATACATATATATACATGTATTTATATAATACATATATATATATATATATATATACATACAAAACTGAATCACTTTACTATACACTTGAAACAACTAACACAACATTGTAAATCAACTGTACTTCAATAAAAATTAAAAATAAATCCAGTCTGAGATCCTTCACAAAAATTTCTAGAAAAGCAAATGTAAAAATGTCCATGTGGTATAGTAACATTTTCGATGTACCTATGTCAGTCAATAATCAGGCCATATCTAATGAGATCAGTCTTATTTCGTAATCAAGAGAATTATTTGAGATTTTTTTTATCAAAAGATAAGAGACTGTAGAAAAAAGATTATACTATAATGGAAAAATATACATTGTCTACATCACACTGTTCTGAATGGTCTGATTCTAGCCCTGTTCATTATATTATTGGGTCCCAGGACATGCTGCTCCAAAATATGCCTCAATGGCATATTGATTATTTTGAATTAAAGGTACTTAAGAAATGGCTGATGCAAGAAGAACACTTATACCCTCCCCACGTCTCCCTGCAAACAGGAAACAATTCTCCCACGTGAAAGGTACACTCCCTGTACTGGGAGGTAGAAAGACATCCTTATCATAGGGAATTCTGGAATGAAAAACCTGTATAAAGAAATCATGTTACTTCTTTACTACTCAAGCCCAAACTTTCCTTAAATTTCTTATTAATTAAGCACCCAAACCTAAGTTCCTTTGTCCTGTCAATTCCTCTCAAATGTATTGCTTCTTTGTCAAAAAAGCATAAAAACTGCCTTCTTTGGCCACTCCTTAGGGTATTTCTATGAATCATTCCTGCTAAGCATTGGCTAGATAATACTTGCTTAATATCTGATCTGCAAGATGCTCTACTGGGTGCCAGGAAGATGGAAATAAAAATGAATTTCAAGGAGTTTACAGTCAAACTATGTAAAAGGACATACACCTTGGAATATTATTAGATGTCAAATGAAAATAGGTGACATCACTGGATGTTTAATGTTTACTATGAGCCCAGTGCTATTTGGTGTGAGTTATAAGTATTACAATTTTCACCACAACTTTATAAAGCAGGTATATTATTGTTCCATTTTACAGATGGAGAAACTGAGGTATAGTGTCTGTCTGTAACCTGTCTAAAGTAACATAGCTGGAGAACAGGCTTGCTAGGGTCTGAATCCAGGAGGTCTGATTGAGAAGCATATGTTTTTAGCCACTTTACACATGGGAGAGACCTTGTCTGCCTGCTTAGGAGCCAGGAGTATTATGCCCCAATGAACTGGGTCTCCCTAGATGGCTTCAAAAAGGAAGAATTTATACTGGAATTTTAAGGATGGATAAAATATGTAGGAATACACAGTAGGAGGGACAAGAACATTGAGCAACTTGAGGGACAAATTGTTGGGATACAGGAGTTCATTATTTTGAAATCTGACCATCCATCCTCTGCTATCCTCATTCTTCATCTCCATCTCACTTCATTTCTGAGCTTACATCTACTCACAGCTGCAGAATGAAGCTCTGCATCATGAGGGATGATTTAAGCCTCTGTAGGTTGGGTATGAGAGGTGAGTATGAGAGCTTATACCCTCTTCCTGCCATCCTGGGGGAAGGGATTGAGTCCAGAGGAACTATGATATGAAAAACCATGGGATCTACAACTTTCATTTCTACCTTATACAATTTCAGTAATACATGAGTTACTTAAAACTGTTAATTTCGTATTTTTAAAATGCAAAATAAGAAAAGCTCTCACAAAGAATTATGCTTATATACTTTATAAACTCTGGAAGCAGAGAGAGGTGAGGTGACTCATGTGCTAGACTGTGTTTCTATGTTAAAAGCTAACCTCCCGGGCTTCCCTGGTGGCGCAGTCGTTGAGGGTCCACCTGCCGATGCAGGGGATGCGGGTTCATGACCTAGTCCGGGAGGATCCCACATGCTGCAGAGCAGCTGGGCCCGTGGGCCATGGTTGCTGGGCCTGCGCGTCCGGAGTCTGTGCTCCACAATGAGAGGAGCCACAGTGGTGGGAGGCCCGTGTACCGCAAAAAAAAAAAAAAAAAAGCTAACCTTCCTTACTTCAACCTCTTTATGGAGAGTGTGGTCTAATCGCCTAGTAAGAATTCTAGAATCCACTTCATCTCCAATACACCTGGTGTAAAATAATCACAGAACCACAAAATTTTAGACCAGGAAGAAACGACAAGAATGATGTTATTTATTATATTAATGAGGAAAATGACTTCTCCAAATCACAGCTCTGGCTGGTGACAGGCGCATGATTGGAAAAATTTCCTATGGAAATATATTTCTTAATGTATGTAGAGCTTATATGTCACCTAATCATGCATGCCTTGCATGGTGACCCTGATGTCCACTTCAAATTGACATTATTATTGATAACACAGTTTTCAGTAATCCTGTAAACTTCTAGAAAGACTCTACCCATTTGTTTTCATACCCCATGGCATCTAGCTGAGTGTCTTGCACCATCACTGCATTTGAAGAACAGACTGAGATGGGAAGCAGGAGGTGGGGGTTTAGTGGGGAGGTGAAGAGAAACCCGAATTACTTGCTTTTGGATAAAGATGTGAGAATCAGCAGATTCTTAATCTTGTGGCGTTCAATGGCTACTCCAAACCTAAAGATTTCTGTGTGGAGGAGATAGAATTTTAAAATTTACTTTAATCCTGACATCAAAAGGAAATCTGTAGAATGAAGCCTCCTTATTAAATGAAACTCACAATAAAAATAAATAAAGTTGGCATGAATACCCTTGCTAACAGAAGCTGCTGAATCTCCCACACCTCTTAGAGAGATTAATCCCTTCCTACAGGCCAAAATCTAATTATAAACCATTCTAATTAGTTAGGAAATAGAACGGCTGTTCCTTATTGAGGAAAAAGTCTAGGAAGAGATGCTACTACTGCATGAGAACATCAGAACAAGGCAAGGAATTTAGGTGTTAATGTAAATCCGTTGTCCTGTACCATAAAGCTTATTTGCTTGCATCAGTTGGCTATTGCCTATATATTTTTATGGGGCATCTGCAGTTTACTTTGCTGTTTTAAGTTCACTTTAGTTCCAGTTTCATTGTAGCAAGCCTTTAAACCTAAAATAAGCATTATGTAAAATATTATTTTGAAATGTTATTTTGTCTTTACATTAAATGGATCTTCAGGACTTTCAAGTGCTCTAGGGCAAAAAGAAAAAAATCTTCTAGGGAAAAGCCTTAATATTCCAGATATAATGAGTTTGTTTTACATTATCTTGCTTATTTTTTCCTCTGGACAACTTTCACTTGGACTCCTTTCATATCCCAGTTAGCAAAGGAATTGACCAGAACTAAGAACAGCCCTAGAGCAATAGCTAAAATTCTGCTGTGCTTGTCAGATACTGTCTGACCACTGATTACTGCCCAATGGGAATTTGTTTCCTTTATAAACTTTTTGGTGCATTCTCATCACTGTTCAAACAGCCTTTCTCTCTCTCATGAGAAACTTCTGGATGGTACTGAGGAAAGTGTGAGCTTCTTAATTTTCTTTTTATTATTTTAAATCTTGGGTTTGTATGCTATTTTAAAGAGTGAGATGAAAAATAAGCCTCTTCATAATACAGAAATCAGGAAAACATCGCAATAATTGATGATACTAATATGATCTACCTGGAAACTTGCCTCAGGCAAATCAGCATGAATCAGGCTGTAGAAGTACAAAAGGAATCTGTACTTTTCCTTACCTTTCACCTATGGAAAATATGCAAATTCATTAATTCTGTGCTATGGGGAAAGCTTGGGATTAAGTAGATTGTATTAGTCAGAGTCTTATTAGGAAACAGAATTTACAGTTAATGAAGGGAAATTTTATAGAGGTATAGGCAGGTTTAGGGGAACAGAAAGAAGCTAGGAAGGCTCCACTTAGAGAACTGCAACAATCTCTTGCAACAATTGCACATGGAGACTGGCAGCCCTTCCTTAGGGCCAAAGGACTTCAGGGAGGCAATAGTGCTAGTGGTGCCCATTAGGAGCTGGAAATATGGAAGAAGGGATACACTATAGGAGCGCATGGTGGGGCAGAAGGGTATAGAGAAGTGTGTGTGTGTGTGTGTGTGTGTGTGTGTGTGTGTGTGTGTGTGTTGAGGGGTGGGGGTGGGTGCAAATGGAGAAAAACCAACACACAAGAAATGAGTCCATGTCTAGCAGGAATTCCCTAGATAGATTTCCTTTTGTCTATATAAAAAGGAAACTCAGAAATTATGAATTTCTATTTTATGCTTTAAATATTTCAAACTTTTTAAAAAAATATTTGCATCCTGGCCTTGATGATTCTCTGGTTTCTGCCGTTGCAAGGTTAGTGTCTGAAAGGGGGTGTCTCTTTAAATTTTGCAACATACATGCTTCACTCTCTTTATCTTCATTTATGTCCTGTGGGATGAAATAGTTTATAGGTAAGTTCAGGTGGGAGTAGATCTAATAGTGAGATTACAGGTGCAAACTCAGGATCCCAGTCACATAAGCCTGGGATGTGGAACTCTATTCAAAAAATGCAGACATAAGGATCTGAACAGAAATAATTACTTTAACTGCCCCAGTATTCCTGATGCTGATATTGTAGTCATGTGAACTTCTTATATCCTTCTCCCTGGCACTAAACATTTCAGGCACTTGCATGGCTTGGCCTTGAAACTTCTTTTTCTGCTTAATCTTCTCTGAACATTCTGCATCCCAGTTTCCATCCTGAGACTCCTAGTCCTCTTTAGAGGGTCAGCTTGAAAGCTCATCTGCATCTGTGATTCCTTTCTCAAAGAGAATCCTTAGCTGAAACAGAAATTCCTTTAAGACTTGGAAGATGCTATAATGAGTACGTATTATGCTAGATATAAAGTCAAATAACAAATAATCTGAATTGTGACCTGGAATGCTGGTCATAATTTATGTTGTAACTTTATAGTTCTTCTCCTTCTGAAGACATAGTAGGACTGCACTTCCTTGCCCCTTTGAAATTGCGTATAGACATATTACTTTCTCTGGCCAATGAAATATGATGGTAGGATATATGTGGCGTATTGAAGTGGAAGACTTTAGAACTAGTACATGGTTCCCCACATTTCCTTTGCGCTTCCAAAGTGTTCCAGATGTTGGAGCTCCATAGACCTGCCTGGTGTTTTTTGGGGTTTTTTTTGCCTGAGTGGCATGCAGGATCTTAGTTCCCTGACCAGGGATGGAACCTGTGCCCCCTGCAGTGGAAGCACAAAGTCTTAACCACTGGACCGCCAGGGAAGTCCCTGATATGCCTTTTTGAATGAGTAGAATGTGGAGTGAAGCCTCCCATTGACCCAAGATGGACATTTAGGCAAGTGAGACAGAACATTTTGTTTTAAGCCACTGAAATTACCCAATTATGATTAATACAGAAATTTTAAGAAATACCACTGTTATGGACTTAATGTTTGGATCCCTACAAAAGCCATATGTTAAAATTTTAACCCCAATGTGATGGCTTTAGGAGATGGGGCCTTTGGGAGTTAATGAGGTCATGAGAGTGAAACCTTCATGAATGGATTTATTTCCCTTATAAGAATAGATATGAGAGCTTGCTTCCACTCTTTCTGTTGTCAGTCATCTACAAACCAGGAAGCTTGTTCTCACCACAACTCAACCATGCTGGCACCATGATCACAGACTCACAGTCTCCATAGATGTAAGAAATACATGTGTTGTGATAACCACACAGTCTATGGTAATTTGTCCTAGCAACCCAAACTGACTAAGACTGCCAATATTGACTTTGATGGCATACTTTAAACCCCACTGGCTGAAAACAAAGAAAGAAAGAAACAAAAAACCTTTATCAAACAACATCACCTAAAAGAGTGAACAAAAACAGCATAGTGGACCCTTAATAGGGACATCCTTCAAAGGTTATTAGTAAAAATCAAATACTTCAGCATGAACAAAGACATGGCTGTGCTTTAGTGTATATGTGGTGAAAGAGGGGAGTGGAGGCCATGAAGGTATCTATTTGCCTATTAGAGAAATTTTGAGATGGAGAACTGTTCTGGCAATATAAATGCATAAATAAAGCTCTTCCATATTATCAAGTGAGCAGAGTTCATAAAATCCTAGCATCAAAGGATTGAGGAAGATCTTCAAAGGTCACTTGGTTCATTCACCTCCTTTCAAGTAGGAGCACATCAAAACCATCCCAGAGAAATGAGAAGCTACTCTATTTTTAAAGCTTTCTCTAGAAAAAGATTTTCTCTGACAGAACTGTTTTTCAGTTAGTGTTTAAATCTCTATTCTGAATGATATGCCTCACTCACAATCAGGACACTTAATATAACACTCAACATCTGTATTAGTTTCCCAGGGCGGCCATAACAAATTACCCCAAACTGGATAGCTTTAAACATAGAAATTTATTTTCTCACAGTTCTGGAGGCTAGAAGTCTGAAATCAAGATGTCAGCAGGGCCATGCCCCCTCTGAAGGCTCTAGCAAAAATTCTTTCTTGCCTTTTCCTCGCTTCTGATGGCTCTCAGGTCCTTGGCTTTCTTGTCGTGTAGCTGTATCACTCCGGTTTCTGCCTCCATATTCACATGGCTTTCTTCCTTGTGTGTATCTGTGTGTCTTCATCTCTCCTTATATAACACCAGTCATTGGATTTCGGGCCCATCCTAAGACAGTATGAGCTCATCCTAACTTAACTAATTACAACTGCAAAGACTCGATTTACAAATAAGGTTATATTCTGAGGTTCTGAGTAGATACAGATTTTTTGAGGGTACTATTCAACACACCACAGCATCCTCTGTGCTACTTGTTCAGAGTCTGAGCACATCAGTGATTTTTTTTTTTAAATTACACCCATAACTGATCTTTCTTGCAGTCAATGTGAATTTTATAGTGTTGTTAATGGAGATGATTTTCATTTAATTATTTTTCTTGATGGTTTAAATTAATGCAAAATCATTTTCAAATGTCAGCATGAACATGGCCATTGAAATGATGGTTGGTAGGAGGAGAGAAATAAGCCTAAGACCCAGAAATTGAACTTGAGAAAGTAATAATATAGTCCCATTAGTTGATTAAATGGATGAAATGAGCACACTTGATACACACAATAAATCAAGATGTATCAATATTATGACATAATGCATAGTGTGGGGTTCTTTTGATCAAAAGTGATGCAAAAGCTGTGGAGAGAGGAAAAGTGTGAAATGCTGAAGTAATTAGGAAGATTTTAGGTAGGAAGGGGGAGACATAAGAGTAGATAGGATTTTATGAAAGGGCACATATTATATTCAGTTGAGGGAACTACATGATAATGCAGTAGAATTGGCAAAGGTGTAGCAGTCAATAGAATTGATGGGCCATAGAGGCCTGGCCATAGAACATTTGTGATGACAATAGCTGGGCTTTGGTTTATAAAGATAAATCAGGGCCTGCATGTGGAAGACTTTCAATGTCAAGTTAACTTCAAGCATTATCCTATAGGTAATGGAGAGGCCCTGGAAGTATTTGAGCCCTTAGAAGGACATGATATAGATGATGGAGGAGACAATGAACTTGGTGATAAGAGTAAAGTTTATGTTTTATGTATGGGAAACTAAAGATTGTTGCAATGGTCCAGGAGAGTTATAGGGGCTTCTTTCTTATTGAATAATGGGAAACAATAACATGGATGTTAGCACATGGAAATTATTTGATCCAGAGAAGATATGCCACTGAGGGATTTGTGTTGTTTTCTAGTTATGCTCTATGAGAAAACTCACTTTCCTTTCCCAGGTATTCCTTCATTCCTCAAGACAGAACATCAGTATCACTGCCAATGTGTGAAATCTGCTGCTTAGGCTGCTCTCCACTAAACCTGAGTTTCATTTAAGAAAATAAAGAAAAGTACATTCTCAGCCTTCTTTGTTGGAAAAAAATTTCCTTATTCAGCAAAAGATAATGTAAGGTTGCCCTGTTAACTCAGCCTTGCAGAAAACATTTCTATCAGTTGGCATGAGCTTTGTTCCTTTCACCTCAGGCAGGTGGTAAAGGCATTTTGCAAAGGAGGATTCCAAATTAAGTTAAGCACCAAAATAGGGAAATGGCCTTTTTCACCCTGGTGGGGAGAGATTGGACTGCTGAAGTATATCCAAATTCACCTCTTAAAGCTGCCATGTTTCAGTGCAGCTCTTTGGAGAATAAAAATGGAGAGAAAAGTTGACTTTGATGCCTTTCAAACATTCTTTTCATTGGCCATGCCCTAAAGTTCTGGGACCTGGACACCTCTGTAAATGATCACCTGCCTTATTCCAGCCAGACTTTGCTTTCTCTTGGCTGTCTAATGCCACTTCCTTCTAAAAGTAATGGATGCTTTTCATCCCAGGGGCATGTGCACATGAGCAAAGTCTTCCTGGAGGTAGAAACTTTCATAAGACACAAAAAGGTAACAGTTAAGTGGTGAAATACCAGATCTCAGAGTGTGTATGTGATAGTATTAGCTATTTTCTTAACTTCATAATATATAATTTGATGAATTTACTTTATTAGTCATGATCCAAATTAAGTAGACTTATTCAAATTGTGTCATGTGACTGTAGTTCATTTTCACAAATGTATACTATTCCACTGTGTTATTTTACTACAAATTGTATTCTCTTGTTGATGAGAATTTGTGTGTGTGTGTGTGTGTGTGTGTGTGTTTCCCTGGGTTTTTGCTTTTATAAATGGTGCTGCTATTAACATTCTGTTGTATATGCTCTGATGCATATGTGCAAGCATTTTCTCCTGGGTTATGTATGAAAGAGTCATATTGCTGAGGTTATATTTTACATAAATGTTCAATTTTACATGATAATATCAATCAATCTTTCAAAGCGGTTGTAGTAGTTCTTACTCCCACCAGCACTGTTTAAAAGATCCTATTGATCTTTCAACATTTGGTAATACAGACATTAATTTTTGCCAGTCAAATGGCACTATATGTCACCCTGCTTTGTGTTTTATTTGCATTACTCTGAGTACCTCTTTCATGTCTGAGTACCTCTTTCATGTATTTAATGATCATATGTGTTTTCTCGCTGTACCTATATTTCAGTGAGTATGCCAAATTATCTTTAGGTCTAGCGCTCCTTCTTAGTGTATTGTCTGGGTTACAAAAGGCTGGAAACTCATTTTCATTTCTTTTGATTTTCCCAAACAGTGTCCACAGAAGTCTTGCCAGCAGTAGTTTACGCTATAAGATGAATGGCCTCTGTGACTTCCTGTGTCTCCCAATCGGAAAGCCTATAGGAAGAGCTAGAGTTTATTCGATGCTCTGCTGAGCACAGAATGCTGTGTTACCTAATTTCTGTTTTTTAGGAACTTGAAATTTTGAACAGACAGTCACATTGATTTAAACCCTCACCATTTCACTTACTACTTGTCAGTATATTTTTTTCTTCCAGGTTTTGTTTTATTCTGCCCAAAGTGGAAATGTTGTAATTTTCATTTATAACCCTCAAACACCTGAGACAATTATTAACACTTATTTTTAAATATATTAATAATACTTTTTATTTTTAATAATAAACAAAATGTGGAAAAGATTACTCTGACATATTAAAAGTGGTCATCTCCAGGCAAACGTTTCAGCTGCTCATTTGACTTCTCAGATACAGCCTCTGTCTGACCACTTTCCATATCACAGAGACTGAAGATGTATACCACATTCAAGATTCCTGAATTATACTTCAATTTGAGGCTTTGCAGAATCTAACTTCAAAGCTATTCAAAAGAAGAACTTTGTGGGTTACCCAACTTCAAAGTGTACTTGAGATTATTTAACATCATTAAACAGAGCAATCTAAGAGACATAGATACAGGCTAAAGTCAAAGCAATTTTAAAGACATCACACAGGACTGTTTTTGCTATTACTTTTCCTCTCAGATTACTAAAGCCTAGAACATGCTACAGGGTGTGTGTGTGGGGGGCTAGGGGTTTAATGCACAGTTTGCCCTTATCATTTCCTTAGCTTTCTTTGCTCTTTCTTAAATGTTCCTTGATATATCTACTTCCAGTTCACTGACTAAGCATATGAATTTCTTTTCAAACAAATACAAGAGCCTATTTCCAGAAGTCATACTATGAGGCACAACTGTCACACATCTGACAGATATTCATAGTCAAGGATACAACCTAGCAGATCTGAATGCACTCTCTCATTTTTCTCATACTTTAACATTTATCTCTCCTTCATTCAGTAGCATTTGTCACCCTGCCTCTCTCCATGGCAACCCTTCTTATTTCAACACTCTCACTCTTATCCACAAACTAAATTTACATTTCTTGCAGTTAATAAATTTTGCTTGTTGAGAAACATTACTTCAAGAAGACTGAAGCCCAATGAACTCTCAAAGACAAGACTTTCAGAAGAAAGAGCCCTCCATTTCATTATAGCCTAGAAAAGACAAGAACAAATAAAAAAAAAAAGGCTATACATCAATCTGGGAGGTTGCTCTGCTTAATCTTATCTATCTATCAAAGAGCATTGGTAGAGCATTGGAGGGGGTGTAGAGCAATGAGCCCTCTGAGTTGAGTCTAACTCTGCAAAGGTGTATGGGGGTGTGAATTTATTGCATATGGAATATAAAACTGTTGGTTCAGTGTGATACTCAAATATATAGTATATATTTAATTGTGTCTCATTTCAGATGTTTTCTTCAGTTAGTTAAAATTATAGAAATTTATGGAAGCAAAAGACTTCCTAGATTATTTGTTCATGATCCTTACTTGCAAAGTAGGGAGACCATACAATTTATTATCAAAATATGGATACTTTCGAGAATGAAAACGGATACTATTAATAATTAGGCATTGACAGCAGGCATAAACAGGCACTATGACAAGCAATAAGGCACAAATAGTCACCGTAGTCTTAAGGTATAAGGGAGTTAAGTGGCTTAGTCTCATGTCTTGTAAGTGCCACACAACACCAGAAGCCAGGCTCTTAGCATCTCATTAGGAATGCATTGGAACTGAGTGAGCTACAATCTGAAAATGTGCATTGATCATTTTACCTAAGGTCTGAAGATGAGTCACATCTAACCACTGACCTAAGACAAATGGAATTAATGTTGCAACTGCATTCTCCTATCTTCTCACTAGACTTAAGATGGTAAAGGATTCTGACAGCATGTCTTCCCCTTGGGCAAATCAAACCAAGCTGACATGATCCACTCTGATATGGTAAACTTGTTAATGAGAGGCATGATGACCTTCTGCACATATGTACTCATCTCACCAACTCTCTGGGTGCAGGATAGGTGTGTCCTGGGTATGATACAGTGAAGAGTAATCAGTTGAGGTGTTCTTCATCCTTCATTTTTCCTGTTTCCCTATTTAGCACTGTTAATGAAAGGTATGTTTGCTATTCTTGATTCTGTTGTCTTTAGCATATACTGAACACCTACTGGGTACCAGAAATATGATAGGGAGTTTCACATACATCACTGTTACTTATTATATTTTGAGATTTGAATAATTTTTCTTACCAATGATTCATATGAATATGTTTTTGCATCTTATAGCCTGCCTGCCTCAGTATGGGTCCTAAGGTCACATGGAAAGCCCCCTACAAGGCTCTTTCTGCCAGTTTTCTCATAGTCAGGGAAAAACTTCCTAAATTTTCTGTTTCAGAAATGACTCGTTATATTCCTACCTTCACTCACAAAAATAAAGCAAAAAGTGAAATGCCTGCTATTTGAGAACAGTGAAGACACACTTGGATTTTCTTAGATGCATTTTGTCAAAGGAAATTTGTAGAGGAGGAGTGCAGGATGAGTCTTTGGTTTATACTGGCAAAATCTATTGAAGAGTTATGGGGGGAAAGCCTTCCCTAGACCTCACAGCGAACCTGCCTGAAAGAACATTAAAATCTGTGAGAAGGAATAATTCAAGGACATAAGTGACTGTATCATAAGGAGCAGGTATGTTGTAGCATAAATAAATTCAAAGACTGTGTTTTCAACGTTTCATGTAGCAAGAAGGAGACAAATTTTTCATAGAGAAAATTAAATTTAAGGTGGGACTTGAAGAAATGAGTAAAATTCTGACAGACAAATACAAGGCAAGAAACTTTTCAAGCAGAAATAAATAGCATGAATTGCAGCATAGAAACAGGAAAACATACAAAAGATATGATTAGGGAATAGACAAAATCAAACCTTAGCTGGAATTTGGGGGGAAAAGCAAATGGTGCAAGATTAATAGTAAGTCAAATCACTTGCAAATCCCTTCTCAGGAGAAATGTAAAAGACACATTCTAGCATATTCAAAACAAACACTATTTTTTTTAATACAACTTCTAAGACATGAAGCTTTATTCTTTGTAAATCTGTGTCATGAACATTATTTCATTTAAATTTCATAACATATCTATGGTATAGGCAAGGCCATTATTTCCATTTTGTGGGTTGGATAGCTGAGATAAACAGAGGTTTATTGCTACCCTGGTGGGATGGGTAATGCTCTCTCCTTCCTTCCCTCTTCCACTAGAAGCAAAGTGCTTAGTCCAAGAGCAATACCTTTTCACATGCAGGAGGCTTGTTTTCCTGTTGAAATTTTATTTGAGTTTTGAAAGTGGGACAATGTATTTGTCATGAAACTTCATTGGATTAAGCCGCTGCTTCAACCATGCTAATAAGACCACTGCACTCAAAATGTGAGCAGAACTTTGCTAACTCCAAACTGCTGCTGCCAAGCCATCTCATCAGTCCACCTGCTATACACCTAGCATTTCAGTCCCAGCTCCTAGGCCCAGAAGAATAAATATCAGCTCTGGCTTCAGACATTGGCCTCTTCTACACTGATGCTGCTGCCTACAGACCTCTTTGCCATCTTCAGGCCCATCACTCATCCCCCTAATGCCATTGACCAGGTTCTGAGCTCACAGAGACCATTGTGCAGATGGGGTCAGTATGAATGTCAAAGTGGCAAATTATAGCAAATGTTAATGGGAACAAAAGGTGTGGATGAGAACCCTGGACCCAAATATAATGGGGGTTCAGAAATATTAAAACTGCTAATTAATGACATTGGAACCATCCTCATTGGCTAAATAATAAATAAAAAATTATCTGAGTTGGTTTTACTAGTAAATTTAATTCAGGGAATATGGCAAAATGCAATGGATTCAACTAGTTTTAATCCCTGGTGCAGGTGTATGAAGGCAGGTGTATGAAGTAGTGGGGCCATATGTTATTTTCATGTAATTAGCATGTAATTTACACTCTTTAATTTAGACTTCACAGTTTGCTCTCAGTTTCTTTTTAAGTGAAAACTTCTTTAATTTTCTTCTTTGGAGATGATTTTGTTTACCTCTTCCCATGTTTTGTTTTTTTCCCCAAGTCTTAACAGAAGTACTCAGGTGGAAGAATGTATCATGGGATCAACATGATACAGAGCAAGCCTCTAGGCTTAAGTTAGTGAACATAATGAATGTTCTGAGCTCTCTGAATTCCCCCTTCCCCAAATCTATTCAGAGAGCAAACATAAAAGGACATGGCAGTCAGCTGGAGTGGGAAATATACTCCTTTGGCATAGGATTACCTAGATTCACAGTTCTTTATGTTTCAAGCAAAGGAGTGAATATCTGAGTTTCAACTGTCCATGGCAATCTCATGTGAGTAACAATTACTGTCTGTGTTCCTCATATCTTGACAGGAGCAAATGAGATAGGACATGCAAGTACTTTGATGAATATTGATCCTGTCTTTATTTTGTTGATATTTTTTTCATATGGAACTTTGCATTGATTTTTACTTTTTAACATACACTGAAATAAATATTTATCTTGATTACTAAATTTTTTCATGCCCTCTAAACTTTGTTTTTGAGTAAATGCTTTAATTGCCTCATTCTACTCCTCAACCTGGGCAAGTGCTACTTGGTGGTACAGCCATAAAAAAGGTTTCAGCCAACCAGATACTGCTGCAAAAGGATAGCTGAAAAGAGCTATTGAGTGCACCAGATGTCTTGGTCAGTTCAGAAGAAACACTGGCGCCCTAGGACATGTCAAAAAAAATATTGACACTGTTAACACAACGTTGTAAATCCTGAAGCTCTCTCCAGAAGAAATGACTAAATCTGGCCACTCGTTTCCCTTGAAGATGAAGCCCCAACTTCTTAGTAAAGCTTCCAAAATCTACTGCAGTATGGCCCTCTGCTGCCCTTTTAGCATTAACTCTTAAATCCACAATTGATCTGTCCATTCAGTTGCACGTCACTACTGCTCAGATCCCACTCTTAATTTAAATTCTATGTTCTTGACTTCCTTGTTCATTGTTCCTGCAATTTCATTTTTTTCGTCCTATTGAGTAGAGAAAAAATACTAACCAGCTTGCAATTTTGAACTGAATCTTTACTTCTCTGCCAGGCCTTTCCAGATGATTGCAGTCCAAGATGCCCTACCTTCCTAATATACATCATTGTAGTTTTGATTTGCATTTCTCTAATGATTAGTGATGTTGAGCCTTGTTTCATGTGTTTGTTGACTATCTGTACATCTTCTTTGGAGAAATGTCTATTTAGGTCTTCTGCCCATTTTTGGATTGGGTTGTTTTTTTGATATTGAGCTGCATGAGCTGCTTGTAAATTTTGGAGATTTATCCTTTGTCAGTTGCTTCATTTGCAAATATTTTCCCTCATTCTGAGGGCTGTCTTTTTGTCTTGTTTATGGTTTCCTTTGCTGTGCAAAAGCTTTGAAGTTTCATTAGGTCCCTTTTGTTTTTATTTCCATTTCTCTAGGAGGTGGGTCAAAAAGGATCTTGCTGTGATTTATGTCATAGAGTATTCTGCCTATTATTTCCTCTAAGAGTTTTATAGTGTCTGGCCTTACATTTAGGTCTTTATCCCATTTTTAGTTTATTTTTCTGTAAACACGCATGTGTTTTATTTTAATGTTTCTCCAATGAGATGGTAAAGTCCCAAAAGGCAGAGAACACGTCTTAGGATTTAATTCTCCACTATGAATTTTTACCTATGAATTCTTATGCACACACTCATTCACTCACATGCACATTACCTCTCTTTATGAAGATCTATATCTATAACACTCTCATATATTTCAAGCTTTATCATTCATATCATATAATTTTTATCTCCAAGCATTTAATTTAGGTTATGGTTATACCTTGTTCTAAATTCTTTCCAGTGGTTTCTTATAAATTAATTGAGTTCCCTAACTTGAATATTAGCTCCTCTATGGCAGGAAATGTGATCTTCCCTTCTTTTGGGTCATCTTTACTAACCTGCAAAGGCCACTGTATGTTTCTGACAATGTACAGCTCACACTCCTGAGTAAATAAACAGATACCTCTGGCTGGAGTAGGGGAAAAAAACCCCAACAAACTATCATTAACTTTACCATGGGTATTCTACCTAAAGTTGCTCCATATTTGAGGAATTCATTCTTCATAAC
This sequence comes from Phocoena sinus, assembly GCF_008692025.1. NCBI lineage: Eukaryota > Metazoa > Chordata > Mammalia > Artiodactyla > Phocoenidae > Phocoena > Phocoena sinus. The sequence continues at coordinate 34,913,704 of NC_045776.1, read as the reverse complement.
TTGATTAAATGTTTGCCTTCACTGTGAATTTTCCTGAACTGTGTAGATAGTTGCTAAATGAATTTTATAGGCTAAATCAATTTTCTGATGTAGAGACAAAAAAACTAACAGGAAACTTTAGAATCATATATCTTTCCTTTATATTCTAATTCTTTTTAATATCCTATTTACAGAGTATAAACTCTCAGGAACTCTTTTGATGTTTCATAACACTTATAAGAAAAGCTATCTCATAAGCTGTGCCCATTTTCATCAAGAGTTAGCCAAGGAAGAAAAACATGGTAATGGAGGGTGTTTGATCTATAATCAAACATCAAAAAATGTAAGTTATTCTCAAACTAGAATAGGATCTCAACAACAGAACAATGCAGGGGGTTGCAAGAATAGTGGTCAATCTATTAATACTGTCATGGTTGCCAGGTATTATTTGTATCATGTTTATCTCCAACTTTCTTACAAATTGTTTTTCAGACTCCGTGAGTTGCTGTGAAACCATTCTTCCAGAAGGAAATATGATTTCCTAAATCCAGTCAAGTGAGCTCACTTTAACAAGAAATATGAAAGAGCCCTCAAAGATGAATTCTTATTCTGAAATTTTACTTCCAAATTTGCATTGCATCATCTTAAAGTATGCAGGTTTTAACTGGAGCATCACTTTTCTCCCATAGTGGGATTCATCTTTCTTATTAGTGTGTTCCCATTTCTTTATATTTTCAAGCAAATTATTAAATGAACCAGTGGTGTATGGGGATATACTGTCTCATAAGCACCAATTTTAAAATTTTCTGGAATATTGAAAGCCAGTCATTAAAGGCATCTATTCTTAAAAATTAAATTACATTCACTTTTCTTAAATATATTATATTAAAAACAAACAAAAAATACACACCACATATCTTCCTGAATATTTTACTGCATGTTACTATTTACGCTTTTGAGGATAGTTATGTTTATTCTGTCTCTACTATGGAAAAGCCATATAATGGTGTGCTACTGCTCACCTCTTCCCAACCCCACATTCAGTTGCATCATATCCGTAGTTTGAAATTCACAGAAACCAGCAAACACTACAAATTAGGGCTTGATTTATTGCTTGTTGACTGATAGTCTTGAATTAAAAAAGTGATGGAGCAAGCATTATTAACACAGATTAAACTTTGACAGTGTCATGCCAGTAGCCTTTACATTGTGAATAGCACAAAAACTGAGGAAATATTTTTGCAGTATTGAAACTATTATCCAAATTAAGTAAAGAATGTCATTTCTGAAGGTGAAGTTTCTGTATGTCTTCATTATTTTTGTTTATTCTTACTTGTAAACAGACACAAAGTATCAAGTAACAGTCCAAACTGTATTCATTAATCATTTGTAACCATAGATTGACCTCAGTTATAAGAGATCAACAAAATCAACACACCATTCTAAGAGTATCAGTTGCCTATATGGAATCTGCAATAAGTAGTATATATTTTGTTACAATTTGTAACTTACATGCCGAACATATTTATTTTTACTTTTAAAATTTATAAGATAAATATGTATGTGTACACACACACACACACACACACACACACACACACACAAAGTTTGGGTTTTTTGGAGGGGAGGAGACAAACCACATGTTTAACATTTGCCAGAACAGCACTGCTGATAACCAAAGTATTATCAGATAATTAAAACTTTTATCTAATAAAGATATAAGATGTGACATCCTCATCAACCCCACGGATATATTTTGATTGGATTAGTGAATTTTGGATGTCTTAAAAAGCTTCATATAATTAGGCTTTATTGGTGAAATCATAGTAGGGAAATTTCCTATTACTGGATAGTAAGATTGGAGACCTTCTCCAGTGCCTTAAATCAAACCTTATAAAATTTGACTATGCATATATTACTTAACTAGTAACAGAGGATCAGAAAACAAGTGTATAATTTGGTGTAATTTCTTATACAGCAAGAAAAAGACATGATCTTGACTCCCAGCTCAGTTATAGTTAAATGTTGTCTGTTGACAACTAATTTTACTTTTCTGCAAATGCAAAATAAAGGAATTACATGATTTTACTAGTTCCCAATCATCACTACGTATCAAAATAACCTGCAGCACTGTTCAAATCAAAGAATTGTTTTCCTCTAACAAGATATACTGAAATGGAAACTCTTGAAGTGGTGCCAAGAAATTGGATCACTTTAATGATCCTATATGGCTTTTATGCTGGATCTGGAACCCCTCTATCTTCAAAAATCTTTGAAATCACACAGTCATAACAGTAAGCTGACTAGTTACAGGTGAGGGTGCCAGATATTTATATTTACACATTGTCCTGACTCATGGCTGTTACTTCTCACACATACATATTTTATATTTAGCATTCTCTCCAAGTGATTTTTGTATCCTAATAATATCCCTACAACAGCATACATAATCAGTGTTGTTTGTAAGTAATTATTTAGCTACTTATAAAGAAGCTAAATGTATGTATGCCAATATTTCTAAAATCTTATGCATAAAACTATGAGAAATCATGGCAAATCTTTATTAAAACCAAGATTTGCTATGGCTAAGGCACTCACCAGATCAATAGATTGATAACCATATAAATAAAAGAAAATGAGTTTTGATAAATTTGTTGGTGTAACTTGGTTAGCTCTTAATTCTTTTTTTAATGTTCAGTGCTGCAATCATTCTAATCATTTAAAAAATGTTACTAACAGTGATACTGAAAATATCTCATTTTCCCTTAGGTCTTATGATAGAATTCCTCATATTTATGCATTATCATTATAACAAATATTTAGAAATTACTTTAAAAGTTTGCACATATACCTCCCATAAATTATTATAGATATATTTAATTTTTATATCAATCTCTAGCTAAAATATTATCTCCTATATTTTTTATGAAAGGTAACTAAAGCTCAGATAGTCATTATAGAGAATCAGTTACAGAGATAAACTCAAAAATATGTAGGTATCTCCAGATTGTGCCACAGAGTGCCAAGGGGAGGACTAGCAAGATATTGAAGAGGATAGAAAATCCCTTCTAATGGCTCATGAAACTTGTCACAGCCATGTGGCTGACTGGGTCTTGGTGCTCTGGCTGGGTGTTAGGCCTGAGTCTCTGAGGTGGGAGAGCCAAGGCCTAGACATTGGACCACTGGAGACCTCCCAGCCCCATGTAATATCAATCAGCAAGAGCTCTCCCAGAGAGAGAATCCTAAAGATGCTACCAGAAAACTACTAGAGCTAACCAATGAATTTGGTAAAGTAGCAAGATACAAAATTAATGCACAGAAATCTCTTGCATTCCTGTACACTGATGAAAAATCTGAAAGAGAAATTAAGGAAACACTCCCATTTACCATTGTAACAAAAAGAATAAAATAACTAGGAATAAACCTACCTAAGGGGACAACAGACCTGTACTCAGAAAACTATAATACACTGATGAAAGAAATTAAGGGCGATACAAAGAGTGGGAGAGATATACCATGTTCTTGGATTGGAAGAATCAACATTGTGAAAATGACTATACTGTCCAAAGCAATCTACAGATTGAACACAATCCCTTCTACAAAGAATTTTTCACAGAACTAGAACAAAAAGTTTCACAATTTGTATGGAAACACAAAAGACCCCAAATAGCCAAAGCACACTTGAGAAAGAAAAACAGAGCTGGAGAAATCAGGCTTCATGGCTTCAGTCTATACAGCAAATCTACAGTAATCAAGACAGTATAGTACTGGCACAAAAACAGAAATATTAATCAATAGAACAGGATAGAAAGCCCAAGATAAACCCATGCACATATGGTCACCTTATTTTTCATAAAGGAGGCAAGAATGAACAATGGAGAAAAGACAGCCTCTTCAATAAATTGTGCTGGGAAAACAGGGCAACTACATGTAAAAGAATGAAATTAAAGTACTTCCTAACACCATACACAAAAATAAACTCAAAATAGATTAAAGACCTAAATGTAAGGCCAGACACTATGAAACTCAGAGGGAAAAACAGGCAGAACTCTCTTTGACATAAATCACAGCAAGATCCTTTTTTTTTTTTTTTTTTTTTTTGGCGGTATGTGGGCCTCTCACTGTTGTGGCCTCTCCCATTGCAGAGTACAGGCTCAGGACACGCAGGCTCAACGGCCATGGCTCAAGGGCCCAGCCACTCCGCGGCATGTGGGATCTTCCCGGACAGGGGCACGAATCCATGTCCCTGCATCGGCAGGTGGACTCTCAACTTCTGCGCCACCAGGGAAGCCCCAGCAAGATCCTTTTTGACCCACCTCCTAGAGAAATGGAAATAAAAACAAAAGTAAACAAATGAGACCTAATGAAACTTCAAAGTTTTATATGGCAAAGGAAACCATAAACCACAAAGACAACCCACAGAATGGGAGGAAATAGTTGCAAAGGAAGCAAGTGACAAAGGATTAATTCCCCAAATATACAAGCAGCTGGTGTAGATCAATGTCAAAAAAGCAAACAATCTAATCCAAAAATGGGGAGAAATCCTAAATAGACATTCTCCAAAGAAGATATACAGATTGCCATCAAACACATGAAAGGATGCTCAACATCACTAATCTTTACAGAAATGCAAATCAAAACCACAAATAGGCATTACCTCACACCAGTCAGAATAGACATCATCAAAAGATCTACAAACAATAAATGCTGGAGAGGGTGTGGAGAGAACCACAATGTTCACTGTTCCACTATTTACAATACCCAGGACATGGAAGCAACCTAAGTGTTCATCGACAGGTGAATGGATAAAGAAGAAGAAACACATATATACAGTATTACTCAGCCATGAAAACAAATGAAATTGAATTATATGTAGTGAGGTGGCTGGACCTAGGGTCTGTCGTACAGAGTGAAGTAAGTCAGATAGAGAAAAACAAATACTGTATACTAACACATATATATGGAATAAAAAGAATGGTTCTGATGAACTTAGGTGCAGGACAGGAATAAAGATGCACCTCTCCTTGCTGAGGTGTAGTTTCTTATGCATCTTGAAGGAGGCTCAGACTGTCCTGTCCTGTAACAAATTTCAGACAGCATATTAGCAAGCATGGTAAAAAAAAATTGGTGAACTGAATTAGTCCTGCCTCCTTAAATGTGGAATCACCTTTGATCTTAAGCATTGGGTGCTTCTTGACTTCTGTAGCCTTTGCTGTGCTGGCTTTTACCTGAACTTTCTATGAAGCTCATAGGTTTCCACTGGAGTTGCTTACCTGTTTTGAAACCCAGTTAATTTGACTCACTCCTTGGCATCTGAGCTGGCTTTCTATAATCCCTGCCCTCACTGTTTTAACTTAAATATAGACTCATCACCTAGCACTAGAACTTTGCCTACTTATTTAAATATTGTACCATGTGATACATCTCTCCATGACAATGAAATTTCCTGCCTCATGGTATGCCCCTGTCAATACAAAATTAATTTGGGTGGACTTTATGTCCTCTCCTTGGTCTGGTTCAACTGGAACACAGCCCACATATAAAGGGATGCAGAAATTAGGATTTTATATATAATGTCATTTAATGTCTATTTCCCCAGTAAGACTATAATTTCTCTAGGGTCAGGGATCATGCCTGTTTCTTGTTCATTACTCTGTTTCGAAATACTAACATAATGTCTCTACAGTAGGTTTTAAAAATTGTTGAATGTTATCATAATTAGAAGAAAGTTTGGTAATGATGTAATTAATTTAGTCTGTGTAGACATGGAAAATTCTAAAATGTGTATATATATATATATATATATATATATACATCTGTATGTCTATGTTTATGGATATACATATAGATATATAAATTTGTTCTCTCTCAGTTATAGGCTATTAGCTAAGCTTACATTTGTATTAATCAGAATCATCTACATCATTACATACCAGCAAACAACACAAAACTCAGTGGCTAAAAACACAGATATAATGTTTTTACTTATTATTCATATTACTCAGGTTGGTAAAAAGCTGTGCTGAGTGACATTCCCACTTGGAAGCAGTCTGTTGAAGAAGCCACTATTTAAAACGTTGTTATCCCTGTGACATAGTGAATGAAGCTCTGTAGGGTCTCAGATGTATAACTGAGTTTTCTGGCCTTTACTACTCAATAGCCAGAGCTAGTTACATGGCCCTAATGAACCATAAAGCCAAAAATACGATTCTACCATGTGCATAGGAAGAAAGAGAATTTCATGCATTTGGAAAATATCCCAATGTCAGCCAAAACATCTATTCATGCAAAGTAGAGAAGATATGCAACAATTTAAAATACAACTTTAGTTTAAGAAATTTTGTCCTGGAATATGCTAATGATGAAATACAACATTTTAAACATCTTAAAAAATAGATATTTATTTTTAACATCTCAACTTTGTAAATATAGGTATGAACTGAATCTCAGCTTAGATAAACATAAGATCATTCAAACACAAATCTCTTCCGTTTTGGGAAAAATGCAATCCAAAAAAATAATCATGCAGAGGGTTAACCTTCTCACTTAGATCAAGTCCAATCCCAGGGAAATATGAGACTTGGTCTGGAGCAAGAGGAGAAGATAAAAACATTACCTCTATAAAAAGTATAGGAATAAAAGACCTGAAAGTACGTTATACAGAAATGCATGAAGGAATTAATGGTTGTAGTCAGAAGTCAGTTTAATACTTATTGAAAAGAAGGCATTATCCTCCATAATCAAAATTTAAGTACATTAGGTGTCAGTGTTAATTTCATATTATTTCATAATTCTAACCATTGGTATGATAATTTAATAAAAAGAAAGGTTATTTTGCATGTCTGTGTAAATCAGCAACAGCTCCTACTTGGTTAGAGGGGATTGGAGGGGGTATTGATTCCTATTAAGGAAGTACCAAATGTGAGGGGGTGATTTATCCTTTCTTACATAAAATCCTTTATCATTAAGGAACTCTAAATATACAAGTTCATCCTTTTTCCCCTTAGTTTTTTTTTTTTTAATTACTTTGTTGAGGTATGATTGCATACAAAATACTGTACATATTTAATGTGTACAACCTGATGAGCTTGGAGGTAAGTATATATCTGTTAAACCATCACCACATTCTATGCCATGAACAAATCCATCATCTTCAAAAGTTTTCTACTGCCCTCTTTATTCATGATGATGGTAAGAATGCTTAACTTAAGATCTATATTTTTAGCAAACTTTTAAGTATACAGTACAATTTTGTTAACTATGCGCATTTTGTGGCACAGTAGACCTCTAGTTTTTATTCATCTCATATAATTGAAATATTGTAACCTTTAACTAATACCTCCTCATCTTCCCCTCCTTCCAGAAATTGCCATTCTACTCTCTGCTTCTGAGTTGGACTATTTTAGATTCCTTATATAAATAATATCGTGTAATATTATTCTTTATGTGTCTGGCTTATTTCACTTAGCAAAATTTTCTCCAGTTTCATCCATATTGTTATAAATGGCAGGATTTCCTTATTTTTTAAGATTGAAAAATATTTCATTGTATGTATATTTTTTATTCGTTCTTCCACTAAATATTTAAGTTGCTTCGGTTATTGTGAATAATGCTGCAATGAACATGAGAATATGCATATCTCTTTGAGATCCTGATATTAACTCCTTTGGATCTATACTCAGATTATACTATTATATATATACAGATTATATCTATACTCAGGATTGCTGGATCATAGGGTACTTCTATTTTTAATACTTTAAGGGGCTTCCATACTATTTTCCAAAATGAAGACACCAAATTACAACTCCACAAATAATGTGCAAGGTGTCCTTTTCCCTACGTATTTGTCAATGTTTATTTTTTTAATTTTATTTTTTTAGAATAGCCATTCTAACAGATGTGGCGAGGTGGTATCTCATTGTGAGTTTGATTTGCATTTCCTTGATGACTAGTGAAATTGAGCACCTTTTCATGTACCTGCTGGACATTTGTATGTCTTCTTTTGAGAAATCTCTATTTGTTTCCTTGAACCATTTTTAATCAATGCTTTTTTGGTTTGTTTTGTTTTGGGTTTTTTTTTTTTGCTATTGAATTATATGAGTTCTTTATATATTTTGGACATTAACCTTTTATCAAATATATGTTTTGCAAATATTTTCTCACATTCTGTAGGTTGTATTTTCATTTTGTTGATTTTTCCTTTGCTGTGCAGAAGTTGTTTAGTTTAGTTCAAAAAATCATTGCCAAAGACAATACCAAGAAGCTTTTCTGATATTTTCTTCTAGAAATTTTACAGTTTCAAATTTCATACTTAAGACATTAATCCATTTTGAGTTAACTTTCTTGTATGGTGTATGATAAGGTTTTTTTTTTTTTTTTCTTTCCTTTGCATATGACTGTGCTATTTTCCCAACACTATTTATTGAAGAGGTGGTCATTTCCTATCATGTATTCTTGACATGCTTGTTGAAGATCAGTTGACTGTACATGCGTGACTTTATTTCTATGTTCTCTATTCTATTCCATTGGTGCCTATGTCTGTCCTTAAGCCAGTACCTTACTGTTTTGATTACTGTAGATTTGTAAAAAAAAATTGAAATCAGGAAGTAAGATAGCTTCAGAATGTTTTTCTTTTTCAAGATTATGTTGATTATTGGGGTGTTTTTCATATGAATTTCGGGTTTCATATGAATCATTGTTTTCCCTAATTTTTGTACAAATTTCCTATGCATTTTTGATAGGAATTCAATTGAATCTGTAAATTGCTTTGAGTAGTAAGGATATTTTAACAATGTTAATTCTTCTAATCCATGAACATGGGATGGATTTCCATTTATTTGTATCTGCTTCATTTATCAGTGTTTTATAGTTTTCAATGTACAAGTTTTTTACTTCCTTGACTAAGTTTGTTTCTAAATGTTTTATTCTTTTTGATGCTACTGTAAATGAGAGTGTTTTCCTAATTTACTTTACAGATAGTCCATTGTTAGTGTATAAAAATGCACTGACTTTTGTATTTTTATTTTGTGTCTTTAATGTTACTGAATGAATTTATTAGTTCTAACAGTTTTGTTGTTGTTGTTGTTATTGTTATGTTTGTGTGGAGTCCTTAGGGTTTTTTACATATAAGACTATATCATTTGCAAATGTATAATTTTATTTCTTTTTTTTGACTTTTTTATTTTATGTTATGTTTTTTACATCTTTATTGGAGTATAATTGCTTTATAATGGTGTGTTAGTTTCTACTTTATAACAAAGTGAATCAGCTATATATATATATACATCCCCATATCTCCTCTCTCTTGTGTCTCCCTCCCACTCTCCTCATCCCACCCCTCTAGGTGGTCACAAAGCACGGAGCTGATCTCCCTCTGCTATGCAGCTGTTTCCCACTAGCTATCTATTTTACAATTGGTAGTGTATATATGTCCATGCCACTCTCACTTCATAGCAGCTTTTCTTTCCCCCACCCCATATCCTCAAGTCCATTCTCTACATCTGCATCTTTATTCCCATCCTGCCCCTACGTTCATCAGAACCTTTTTTTTTAAATTTCATATATATGTATAAGCATATGGTATTTGTTTTTCTCTTTCTGACTTACTTCACTCTGTATGACAGACTCTAGGTCCATCCACCTCACTACAAATATCTCAATTTCATTTCCTTTTATGGCTAATATTCCATTGTATATATGTGTCACATCTCCTTTATCCATTCACCTATCGATGAACACTTAGGTCGTTTCCATGTCCTGGCTATTGTAAATAGTGCTGAAATGAACATTGTGGTACATGTCTCTTTTTAAATTATGGTTTTCTCAGGGTATATGTCCAGTAGTGGGATTACTTCTTCCTTTCTGATTTGGATGCCCTTTCCTTTTTTTTTTTTTTAACCTAATTATTCTGGTTAGGATTTGTATAATATGAGCTATGTGAACAGAAGCAGTGAGAGTGGGCATCCTTGCCTTGTTCCAGATATTAGAGGAAATATTTTCAGTTTTTCATAATTAAATATGATGTTTGCTGTGGCCTTTTCATATGTGGACTTTATTTTGTTGAGGTAAGTTCCTTCTATACCTAATTTGTGAGAGTTTTTATCATGAAAGGGTGTTGAATGTTACCGAATGGATTTAATGCATCTATTGAGATGATCATATGATAGTTATCCTTCATTCTGTTAAAGTGTGCATTATATAGGTTTGCTGATGATGAAGCATTCTTGCTTCCCTAGGGATAAATCTCACTTCATCATGGTGTATGATCCTTTAATGTGCTGTTGAATTTGGTTTGCTAATATTTTGTTGAGAATGTTTGCATCCATGTTCATCAGGGACATTGGCCTATAGTTTTATTTTATCATGGTGTCTTTATCTTTCTTTGGTATCAAGGTTATGCTGGCATCATAAAATGAGTTTGGAAGCATTCCCTCTTCTTTTATTTTTTGGAAGAGTTTAAGAAGTTTTGGTATGGGACTTCCTTGGTGGCACTGTGGTTAAGAATCTGCCTTCCAATGCAGGGGACACGGGTCTGATCCCTGGTCTGGGAAGATCTCACATGCTGCAGAGAAACTAAGCCTGTGCGCCACAACTACTGAGCCCACATGCCACAACTTCTGAAAGCTGTGCAACTAGAGTTTGTGCTCCATAACAAGAGAAGCCACCTCAATGAGAAGTCCGTGCAATGCAGTGAAGAGTAGCCTCTGCTCGCTGCAACTAGAGAAAGCCTACACACAGCAACGAAGACCCAATGCAGCCAAAAATAAATAAATAAAATAAATATATATTTTTTTAAAGAAGAAGATTTGATATGAATAATTCTTCTTTAAATGTTTGGTAGAATTCATCAGTGAAACTATCCGGCCCTGGACTTTTCATTATTGGAACATTTTTGATTACTGATCCAATACCTTTATTTGTTATTGGTCTGTTCATGTTTTGTTTTTTGTTTTTATTTCTTCTTGAGTCAGTCTTGGCAGATTGTATGTTTCTAGGAATCTATTTCTTTTTGATTGTCCAGTTTGTTGGTATATTATTGTTAATAATAGTTTTACGATATTTTAGAAAATTATGTAGCTTCAGTGATAATGTCTCCTCTTCCATTTCTGATTTTACTGCAAACATGTTAACTGTCTTCAATAGGAAAACAAATAAGAGCTGCATTTTTGAAAATGTGTGAGTATGAAATGTAAGGCAGAAAGGTGTGGAATTCAGCCTTGGACAAAGGGATTAAAAAGTAGAAATTTCATCATCAAATTTTGATAAAATTTAACACCAGTTCATGATAAAAATTCTGAGTAAACTCAGAATAGAATGGAACTACCTCTACCTGATGAAAAACGTATTAAAAAAAATCTACAGCTAATATCATACTTTATCTTAAAATATTGAATGTTTTTCTCCTAATGTCTGGGAAAAAGGCAAGTACATGCCTTCTCAATCCTTCTATTCTTTGTTGCAGTGGAGGTATTAACTGTTGCAATAAGACAACAACAATATATAAAAAGCATAAATATTTAAAAGGAAGAATTAAAATCATTTCTATTTGCATATAACCTGCTTATTGGTGCAGATAATCCAAGGAAAATCTACAAAACAATTATTAAAACTAATAAATGGATTTATAACCATTATACAATATAAGCTTTATATACAGAAAGCAAATGAAGATTTTTAAATTAGTGTTAAAAACATAAAAAATAAACTTATAAAAGTATTCCATTTATAATAGCATCAAAATACATTAACGGTGTATGTATAAATTTAACAAAAGATGTACAAAACCTTTCTACTGAGAGCTACAATATATTATTAAATAAATTATGAAGGCCTGAATAAATAGTAAGACACGTTGTATTCAAGGAACAGAAGACTCAGTATTGTTCAGATAAAAATGCTGTCCTATTTGAATGTAGATTTAACACAATTCTGATAAATATTCTAATAGGAACATAAAAATTGACAAACTTATTCCAAAATTGACATAGAAAGGAAAGGAACCAAGAATTCCCAAAACAATCTAGAAAGAAAGAAAGAAAGAAAGAAAGAAAAAGAAAGAAAGGAAGGAAGAAAAAAAGTAAAAAAGAAAGAAAGAAAAAATAAATAAAGAGAACTTACACTACCTGATTCCAGTACATCATATAAAGCAGCAGCCTTCAACAAAGTGTAGTATTGCAATAAAGACTGACTAATAGATAAAAGTAATGAATAGAGAATCCAGTAATAATTTCACATTTATATGGTCATTTGCTTTGCAATTGAGGAGCCAAAGCATTTCAGTAAGTAATAAAATCTTTGTCAACAAATGATGCTGGTATAGTTAGATATTCTTAATAGAAAATATATATAGAAAATATACATCTATACCTATATATATAGATATAGATAGATAGAAAAAAATGTATATCTATATCTCATACCATATATAATTAATTGAGAATGGATTTTAGAGCTAAACACAACAGCTAAAATCACAAAGATTTTAGACAAAAATAGAAGGGACTATTTCCTGACTTGGGAGTAGTCAAAGTTTTCTTAAGCAGGATACATACCAATAACGATAAGATTAAAAAAAAAAAAAAAAAGAAATTATTACTTTTGGTTCGTCAAATCTTATAGTACTATTAATCAAAATACACTGTTAAGAAAATGAATCAGCAAGTCACAAAGTGGGGTAAAATATTCAATAGAAAGGTATCTGCCAAACTACGGGTATCAAGAAGAGATAAAGAACTTCTTCAACGCCAAATTAAAAGACACTTAATTTGTTAGATGGAAAAATATTTGAAAAAATATGGAAATGACTTATAAGCACATGGAAAAGTTCTCGGCACAAATTAGTCATCAGAGAAATCAAAATCGTAATGAGACACCAGTACTTATGCACAAACATTAAAGAGATAGTGAACAGTGAGTGTTGACAAAGATGTTGAACAGCTAGAACTCATTGGTTTAGAGGTGGGGGCCCTGGGAGGGTTGGGATAGAGGCAGGGATTGACTAACAAGGGTGTGGGAGTACTTTCTAGCTGTTGTTCCATGTCTTTGTAAGTTAAGGGAATGGATTACAAAGATGTATCCATTCATCAAATCCAGTCAATGTATACTTAAGATCTCTTTAGATGTCTTAGCTCAAAAGGAAAAATCTATTAAAAAATTGAAATATAATTAATCATTTGATGAAATACTTGGGGAAAGTGTATTGATAATTGAAATTTACTTTAAAATACATCAAAAATCCTGATGGTTGATATAAGGAATTCACTGTAAAGCTCTTTCAACTTTTCTTTATGTTTAAAATATTTACACTAGAACATTTTACAAAAGGTAAATATATAGCTCTAGCTAAAAATCAATAGATCACTATATGTCCTTCATTATCTAAATGCTTTACATATATAAGCAATTTTAAACCTTACAAGGATACTTTAGGATGGAATCTGTCATTATTCTCTTTACAGAGGAAGAAACAGAAACACTGTTTAAATGAAAATTAACAGGGAATTCCCTGGTGATCCAGTGGTTAAGACGCTGTGTTTCCACTGCAGGGGCCACAGGTTCAATCCCTGGTTGGGGAACTAAGATCCTGCCTGCCATGTGGTACGCTCTCCCTTCCAAAAAAAAAAAAAAAGAACAAACAAACATAAGTCTTCATCTTTGTAATAAGGAATCTACATGAAATGGTATAGGATACATAGAAGAGCAACGTGTATATTAAAGAGGTACAGATACTGGAAAGAAAAAAAATTAGCCATTTTCTATTTTTTCTACATCGAAACTAGGTAACATAAGAGTGGATGATTCTCCCCCTGAGAGCATAATAACATGGAAAATTCAGACAATGGAGTGTTTGTTAGTTCTGAAATATAGTACCCTTTGACATATTAAGATGGCTCTTTTTAGGGATACCACCAATCAATTAATCTCATTAACAACTTTCTTCCCCATTTCACTGTCCCACTGGTTTACTTGTAACCTAACCTATTACCTGGAAAGTTTTGCAAAAACAGGAGTGCACTGGTTCAGCCTGGATAGAGTGGCCTGCAAAGAAATCTTTCCTAGGTCTCATTCCCCTACATGACTATCCATGTGTCCCCAATATCCTAAATATCATCAGAAAAACCACAATAAGCAATAGCATGAACGTGCTTCTCAAAATATGGTATCCAAACCAGCAGCAGCAGCTGGGAAGCATGTTAGAAAAGAAACTCTCAGACCCTATTCTAAACCTACTAAATTCTGGTAGTGGGAATCTGTGTATAAGCTCCAGAGAGTCTGATGCATGTTAAAATTTGAAAACCACTGATATATGAGAAGCCATTAAAGCCTTCTATACTCTCTTTTGCTGTCATTCAGAGCCATTCAACTTTACAATGGGAGAAGTTTCTAAATCTGCAAGAAAATGACTGCAAAGTCAATTAGCAAGGCCTGGTCTGGTATAATTTCTCATATCGTTTTTTTACTTTTCTTCAACCTGTGCCACTTTCAGGGTATTTACTTCAAATGTCAGTTTCTCATTTTGGACAATACCCTTTTAAATAACAAAGGTTGTGTCTGCATCATTGTTGTATTCTGTAGAGTAGAAAACTCACAGTAGGTCATCAATAAATATCAGTCAGATTAATAATTGAATCATTTAATAAATGAGTGAGTGAGTATGCCTGCATGTGAGTGATGAATTTCTGACTGGGAACTTATTACCCTCTCAGGAGATAAAGAAAACATCCCCCATTGATTGGATCCATCCTGAAGAATAGCTAAGGTGTGAATAAATGCATGACACCTGGTAATATCAGCTTAAGAGCCTTCCTTTATTAGGGATAAATCAGAAAGCATATGCTTTGGGCTATTGCTCTGACCCTTCTCTTTGCACAGGATGTCACCTGCATGAGAGGAAGTATAACTGAAGAAGAGGGTATGACCACTTAGAGGTGGATCAGAGATCCAATCGCACTAGGGATTCTGACACCCAAATGCTGTCACATATAACCTGGGTTCTGTTTGTCATGAAAAAGGTTTTTTTTTTATAACTTTCTTATATTAATATAAAATTTAAATTATTTAATGTAATTTGTTATAGAACCAAAACTACATTTTAAAAATCAAGTTCATACTCTCAATAAGACAGTATCTATTGATGTTTAAAAAGTAAATTAGTCATTTTTAATATAATACATACTTTCTTAAAAGGAAGAATAAAATTAATATTTCTAAGAGAAATTTTACCTCTCAACCATATTATTAACCTAATCTGCCCATACCCTGTTTCTTTTTCACTTTTAGAAAGAAACTAATTGAGTTGTCAGGTTGTGTAAGGAAAGAGAAAAGAGTCACCTTATATTTGCCAATCAAATCAAAGTAAGTTCCTTTAGTCAACACTCCCTTCTCTTTCTCAGATACGAAAGGAATATAAGGGCTGAGGAATCACATAATAGTTAATATTTAATGACTTTAAAACAATAAATATAAATTTGCTGATACACAACTTGATTTATCTTTCCCAATATTTTTTCAAACATTCTGACCATAAAATAGCCTGCATCACATAGGTCCAGAAAAAGTGGGAGAGAATGACATATTGCATTGTATATAAAGCCAGACAAAACTACAATTTAATATAATATACAGAGATTCATTGATTTGTATAAATTCAATTAATTTTTTATTAAATGACATCATTGTTATCAAGAGCATATACTGTTATATTTCTGACTGATATCTACTAAACATGATAATTCTTATTGTTCTAACTTTAATTTTGAGAAAGAACATCTGGAAAGGTTTTCTGGAATGTTTTTCCATAAAAATTGCCCTGTATACAGATGGTTCCAGCGTTTGCTTACTGGTTCACCAATATCTTTGTTAAGGCCTTGTTCCATCTTCCCATTTTGTCCTTATAATTGAGTGATAACTTCTCCTGGTCACTAGACAGCTTCTACAGCAACCTTCATTGTGGCTGCATGAAAATGTCCAAAGAAAGGGGCATGGGTGAGAGTTCTTTTGTGTTTTTAATGGAGGTAAGCTTTTCCCAGAGAATTCCAGTAGACTTTGCCCCATGTCTTATTGACAAGAATTGGTTCATATGGTCACTACTACAGAAAGAAAGGTCTGGGAACATGAGTATTTGGCATTTTCAGTCTCCATCTTGGGAGGCTGACTTGGAGAAGAAAAGAGAAAGGAATGGTGTCTACAAAACTGGCCACTAGTAGAAGAATGTGTCACATTTCTTACTTATAAGAATGAAGTAACTACCGGTGCAATTTCAAGGTTAAAGATCATGAAAACATATTTTTTTTTTTAATAAGGAGGACTTCCTAGTAACCCTAAAATTATTTGTTACATTAGTCCTTCAATGGATCTTTTCCTTTCTATTACTGATTTTCATTTCATTATTTTTTCTGAGTTCTCCTTAATTCCTAGAATAAAAATGGAAAAGCAAAGGAGATGAAATGTGATTATGAAACTACAATAGGCAGTTACAAGTAAATATAGACTTAAAATTATGTCAAAAAGTCCACTCTTGCCTCCCCCAACAGAATAGTCTCTGGATTAAGGCAAGTTCCCGATCAGTAACTATAACTGATAAGTGTAACAGAGAGAAACAGAATATGTGAGTTTTCTTCTTTTGAGTTGAGATTTGACCCTCGTTTTTTGAAAATATTTAAATATTCTGTGCTCCCTTAAAGAAGTAAGAAAAAACTTAACTATATGAAAGCAACTATATGTATGTGTATGCACATATCATAGAGACATAGTCCTGTGTATATATATATATATCAACAAAACATCACTCCCTTGATGACAGCTTGGTGAATATTTCTTTCCTTTAGCAAAATTCTGATGAACCGACATTTCAGGTTCATGCAAACAAATTCCCCATGGAATTAATTTATTATTTGTATCGGTATTCATATTACTCAGCCTGAGAATGATGCCTTCAAAATATTCCACTGCCCTTTGTTGTGTGCAAGTGTATGTGAATTTGATTAGCAAAGCTGCACACCTAATCTAAGTTTCTTTCTGAGCTTGTGCAGTTAAAATAATTATAATAAAATCTATTAACTGCTTGTTACTGCAGGGGAAAAAGGCACTGCATCCAAGCTTCCACCTGCAACCATTGATTTTGAAGAGGTGAGTGACAGTTCCCTACTGCCTAAGTAGGTTATAACAAGCTAGCTTCAGGCTGCAACATCCAGTAGAGTGCAGAGGAGAAATGACTGGCCTCCAAACTTGTCTTAAGCCTCAAGAAAGAAGGAAAGGGTGGGGGGAATCTCTGCCAATAACTGCAGTGCCTATTCTCACATTCAGCAGTGGGAGCTTTGTAATTACCAACTCGCTTTAATTCCCGCTCACACCTTGGGGGGACAAGGCAGAGAACTCTCTCTAACGGATAGTAATAAAACTATTATTCATCTAATCATCCACAAACATATGTGTTTCTTTTGTAACGACTCAGTCACCCTCATCCCCATAAAACACACTCACACACATCAGCCAACTCATGCAAATGAAAACACAATAATGCAGACGACGTAAACCAAAAAACACACTGCTTTGCAGACATACAAAAATTCCACCTCACATTCATTATTTATACATATAATTCCAATGAATTCCTATCTACCCACTCACAATGGATAATCCCCCATATATAGTGATGAGGAGAATCGACACTATTATTTATAGCTTTCAAATGAAATCACCCCTTTTGCTTTAGTGACCTGGAAGTTAGAGGTGAAAGTGCATTTCCAATTGGAAGCTGGCCTCATTTCTCTCTTAGATTTTTCATTGGCCCATCTAGATGAGCTATAAGCCACACATCATCACTACTTGATTACAACCTTCTTTTTGTGTTTCATTGTGTATGTATATCATGGTACAAAAAATTATCTGATTTATCTCTGTCCATTTCCATCAAACAGACCTACACACATCTCTCCTTGTACCATGCTCCACAGGAATTGTATGTGTGCACACACATTATTTTTCCAGTATTTCTTATTAAAGAATAATAGGTAAATTCTCTCAACAGTATGAGAGTATAAAACAATCAGATTATGATATTGTGTGGGGAGGGTACCAGATACATCAATACAGATTAGTGCTGCCCTCTAGAAAACAATTGGGAAAGATTTGCTTTTGTTACAAAACTAAAGTTTTATACCTTTGGTTTATTTTTTTACAAACGTTTTTAAAAATCATATTGACAAAAATACTGACCAACTAAATTAAATTTGATTCAAAATGATATACCATGTTAGTTTTAAAACTTGTCTCTTAATAAATGTTCAGCATTTTTAAATGAAATTTGTGTTTAAATATTTTTTTACCATTGTGGTTTCTCAAGGGAATGTGCCATTGACTGTTACATAAATTTAATTGTATGCAACTATAAATATATTCTTATTGGACATTTTAATAGGTGCATCTCTATGAGAAGAATATTCTAGAAAATTGGTACAGTTACATGGATAATTCAAACAAATTATAACAACAATCACAATTACGATAATCAGTATTTCAACCAAGAGTAGGTTTGTAACAGAGGTTTGAACGGGCCAGTTAATTTCTGTAAACATATTATGACTTTTTCACAGGTAAACACACATATTCATATCTTTGGGCTATCTACACTATCTTAGAATTGTTGAAACTTTTCACTATCCAATACTATTTCCATTGTTGTGCTACTATATTGTATTGAACGTAATTTTACAATAGACAGGTCAGCAGGATAAATTTACCAGAAATGAGGCCTTCCATTTATTTTCCTGAACTCCAGGAGGTGTCATCTATTTGAACATATCCTGACCTATGAATCTAGGAGAGTTAGCCAGTACACAAAAGGAACTCATAGGCGGTTCAATATCTTTTGTTTATCTTTGATAAGACCAGCATGACATCCTTATTTCCCTCCATAAGCATATGGAACTTTAAAGCTCAGAGTTTGAGATACATTGCAGTACTTGTTGCTTCCTATTCAGCCTTGGTCAAAGGAAACCAGAGGTTGATACCTTGATCAGTACAGTTGGGTGCACAAAGGAAAATCCTCATCTTAAATATGTCCATTAGACAGTGAGCAGGGATAATATAGGTAATAAATAAACCCTACAAAAACCTGTGGCTGTAAACAGTATAGCAATCGTTCATATTTTCATACATACATATATTTTAAAGGTACTTCTGCATTGCCTTAGTAAGATTGTTTTGCCCAATTTCGAATCATGAGAGAAATTACGACAATAATTACCATCTAATCTAATATTCACTGAACTCAGCATGTATTTGCCATTCATTTTGCCAAATGCTTCACAAGTGTTATTTTACTAAGTCCTCACAAAATAATCTGTGAAGCAGGTATTATTGTCGCTTAAAGACAAATTGCTTTTAAAGATAAATACATAGAGGTTAAGAGTAAGTAACAATTCCAAGGGCACACTCCAGACAACTGACAAATCCAGACTGTCTTAGTTTGTGTTCCCTTACAAAGAGACCCATCAAAGATATGAGTAAAAGTAGTCAACTGGGAAGTTCAGGAAATAGTATTAGAGGAGAAGGGAATTGAGAAGATGAAGGGAAGGTGGTCAGTAGTAAGTGCCTTATCTTATAAGCCATCACTATATTTTACTGGAGATTTACCTTGTGGGGGAACTCTTGGAAACAGCAGACTACTTTCCTCAGACTTATCCAGTAGAGGTGGATGGGAACTGGAATGTGTATACATCAATTCTGCTGAGCTATTACTTGAGGGCTGCTGGGAGGAGTGGCAATTCCCCATAACCATAGTCAGAATAACCTTTCTCTGCTCCAGAGAAATCCTCCAAACAAATGATGTAGATTCTGGTACTTATTTGCCAATCTTCCTATCAGCACTGAAATGGCAAGTTTCCAAGTAAATGGATCTGGGCATTGCAGCCAATTAAAATATAGATTTCAACAGTGGCTCCATGATTTTATCTAGGACAGAGTTAATCTGGTTGGTGTACTGGATGATACATGTGTCATAAAATGGCATTATAACAAACATACTGTTTTTACTAGTATTTTTATTTGGGTTTGTTTTGATTATGAGAAAAGAACTAATAAAGATTTGAGAATTTTCAAAGCTTCAAGCTACCCCTTAAGCCATTGCGGCTTGGTTTGTGCCCAGATCTGTCTACAAAGCTCATGCACTTAACTACGCTACAAATATCTCTGATAAAATAACATCTCTCAACTGGGGAAAGTTGACTCCAATATCTCCTTTCAGAGGCTCTCAGGCTTCTGAGAGCATGATGCCCTTCAGGCTTCCCTGCATGCATTAAAGATCCTAAAGCACTTTAGGCAGTGACTACAGTAGAAATGTACCCATTTGATCTGTTGGGAGAAGAAGAGGTCAGTGGCCTCAGGGGAAGACACTTATTAGCAAAACTAGCTCCCCTACTGATCTGACACAATAGTTGAAAATTCACCAGCTGGGTTTGGGTTCTTAGGGAAAAACATATTGTCTGTGGGATTCCCCTCTGCCTGGTTGGTAATACTTTCAATGTAACTTTTCCCATGAGAATTTGCATTTTATCACTTTATTGTAAACTAGATTTTTAGGTTAGCAAGTTTCTATAATTGTCCTGATGTCAAGAAATAAAAGATGGGGACATTATGATGGAGGTTACTCAAGAAGGAAAATATGGGAAGTGGCTCAAAGATAGTGAGTCCTGTTTTGATGGTAATATATGGGCTCTTGGGCAGAATTAGAGCAAGTAGGAATTGCATCCAGACCAATGATTTCAAAACAAGAGTCTGGAAAATAATTGGGAAAGGTAGCCCTAAAAATAAATTCCACCTAGCTTTCAGGTTTTCCCAAGGGCAAACCTTTCTTTAAGACTTATCCTAGAGGATACTTATACAAATGGCAACTTAGACTCATGGACCACTGGGCATAAATATGACATGAGACCACAAAATTCAATTGTAATTACAGAAGAACCTGAAACCTTGAGAGGGTAAGTTAATTGTTCATAGGACTGGCATAGATAAGGATCCCAGAGAAAGGGACCCTAATATTTCTCTGGTCCTTCTATTCATCCCTGTCCATGAATAGAATTACAAGTATATATTTTTTTTCTTTCAGATTTTCAACATAAATATCGGGATAGAAAGAAAGAAAAAGATAAGTAGGAGCAATAAAAAGAAGAGAGATGGTCAGAGAAAGAAAAGGATAAACAAATAAGGCATCATGGCATGGTGGCTGTTCTGTTTGTAATTAGTAATTAGTGTATACTGCCTTTGAAAGAGCCTCAGATGAAAGGACTCTTGAGTAAGAGGTGCTTACCTTATGATCATAATATTAGAAATCAGCTACTGAAAGCTTTCAAGAGCTGGAGTCTCCCTTTTGGCTTTCAGCTGTACTCAAGGTTGAAATATCAGAGGTTGTATATTAGGGAGATGGGGGTCATCAAGTAGGCATTGAATAACTAATATCCTATAAAAGGTCATCTCAGGCAAGTATCAGAAAAACAAAAGGCTAGATGACTTCTAAATCTCACATATGTACAGATGTTTGAGCTAAAGGAGATTTTCCACTCAATGTAAATATTTTCTCATTTTGCTGTATTTTCTGGCTATGGATTTCTCTAGGGACTTTGATCCTATGGTGAAAGAATCAATTAAAAAATCATACAAAATGCCTACTGATAGGAAAATTACTTACTCTAGAAATTAAAATCTGGAAAACACAACTTACAAATATTCTGGAAAATAAATGTCTCCATTCAATTCAATTATATTTCACTCAATTTCATTCAGTTCACTTCTTCAACTATGTATATCATGACATATGACCATATCTGTGTTATGTGCTATGAGGGCTAAAGAACAAGTACTCACCTAATACCTACTTTTGAGGATGTGCTAATTTAATTAGTGGGATCAGGCACAGACACAGCAACCACCTGCCCAACATTGTGAAGTCAACACCATAGACCAGGGGAGAGATGTCAAGGTCAGAGCAATGGGGAGAATACATGGAGATGGTGAACCTCAAGTTGATGTTGAAGGATGAATTTGATTTGAAGGATGGAGTGAGGTCTTTCTGGATTGGGAGAACATGGCCAAAGGTAAATAAATCCGAAGAAAGGATAAGAGTGAGATACGGTGAAAGTGAGTTATTAACATTAGGTAAGTTTAAACACCAGTACCACTGCATACGAAGGTCCCATGTATTAATGAAAGCCAAATTAAGCACTTTTTGAAAGATGCACAAAATGAATGTAAAGACTTGAAAAGAAATTCATAAGTTAACAATACAGTGATTCAATATGAACTGTTTCTTAGAATTGTACAATTAACGGTGGAGTGTGAAAGTTGGATAATTATACCTTTTCAAAAACAGCCTGATGACATGTGGAATCTTCTTAGAGGATGGAAAATATCTCTTGTTTTTGCTTCATGTACCTCACAATAAACCACTGAGAACTGTAACATTTTGATTTAGAGTCTTAGAAACCTCAGGATTCATTTCCAAATTTCACAGCCTGTGCTAACAATGGATAAACATTAATGAAATATAGATATTAGGATAAAAATGTCTTTCAGTACGACATCTACCTGTGTTAGGGAAAGCATTGTGTTGTTCTTTTGTTCCGGTATTTCAGAATTGCTCAGCATTTCTGGGCATCTTTTATCTAAGAGCTATATCTACACAAACACTGAAGTGAAAAGTTGGAGCAATTGCCCAGTATTTGAGACAAAATGAAGGACAAACTCAAAATAAAGTTTAAAACAAACATTTTTAGATTGACTGTCCAGTCACCTTGGATGATTTGCCTATTTCACAATGGGCAAGTTCATTTTGTCTCTCTAATTAGGCACAAATGAAACTTCACCATTATTAGTCAATGGCAGCAGAGAACCATTAAAACCTACTAAAATAAATCCTAAAGAAAAGCAGTATTGAAGCACAAAGTTTATAACAAATCTAAATGAAAAATTTCATGCAAACTCTAGACTTCTCTAATTTTACTTTTGCTAACTAGAGTGATTATTAACTAGGAACACTTAACCCCTAAATCAGAAACAGCCCACAGAGCTCAACAGCACTGGGCTTTTATTAATTTTGTTTGTTTACTTTTCATTTCTTGCCATAACTTGTTTTCTCTTAATAACATTAATAAAAATGAAATTGGACATTGTGATTGAAAAATAGTCTCCTGCTTTGAAAATAAATGTGTCCGCTTCACCTTGATACTTATTTTCACCAACAATAGGAGATCACTTTCTGGTCAGAGCATTCAGTTCTGTCCTTGTTACACAAGTTATTTTTGGTCTTCGTTTTTAAGGAAAATTATTTGTCAGAAAATCTGTGTTGACCAGGTCTCAGCAGACCATGGAGGAAAGATCAAACATGACAGTGTGTTTAAGAATCATGAATTAAGCTTTACACAAAACACATACTTTACAGCTCTTTTCTGAATTCAATTAAATATAGACTTTGAGAGCCTCTCACCAGTAATAGACCTTTATATCATGTGATTAAAACTGTTGAATCTCTACTGTCTCTGATTTGTTTCATTAAATATGTTTCTAATTTTAACACTGTATTTCTGAGTTATTTTGGTTTGCAACAATAGCACACTGTTGAATAGATGTCATATTGGTGGAATTTTTTATTTCATATTTTTCTGTAAACATTCCATGCATAATTAATTCATAATCTATTCTAATATCTTTAAGACATAAAGTCCTTAGAGTCTACATTGGTCCTGTTATTATTGTTATTACTCTTACTGCTGGTGACATGTATGTTTGGTGAGTTTGAGTTGAAAATTATATTTTCTTAAAATTAATCTGTGGAATTCTGTACCTTTTACTCCAGAGAAGTTTTGCTTTGAGTTCTGTTGGGAGCAAGAGTGTGACCCTGGACTTACCACTCCTTTTATTCCCTTTGAGCAAACCAGATTAATTTTTCATCTCAAATTCAGCCCCTTAACATCACAGAAACTGTACACTTTTTCTGTGACTCCCAGAAATGGTACCGCTTACCATAGGGCTATTGTCTCCTCTGTGTGCAATTCCTTCTTGCTTTAAGTCACTATCATTTATTTATCTAGTTAGTTTTTAAATTTACTTATTTTTCCTTAGAGGTTCATTTTGCTTTCTTGTGAGCTCAGCAGTACTATCTGAATTATGTTTGCAGGAATTTTTCCAGAATATTTCTTCAAATTTCTTAGTCCTCCATGTTTCTGCCATACACGTATACAGATTCATTATTCTTCCTTAAAAAAAAAAAAAAAAAAAAAGTCCCTAAATAGTCTTAATCACCTGGTCCTTGGAAGATGCTGAGTCCTTTTGTGTGCCAAATTAGTGATGACTGGGGAAAATGTTTGTTTATTTTGAATTATATTGAGGGCAAGTGTGTGCTTTCTGTGTCTTAAGCTAGACTCAAACTTAATTTGCATACAAATAAAACAGACAGTACCTTTAGAATTCTGATTTTTGAGTACACTGAGAGAGACACATTGAATGGTTTTAAGGACAACTTGAAAATGTGCATTTCTCATCAACACAGGTGATTCTGATCAAAAGTTTGTTCAAAGATCACACCTTGAGGGCCAACAGCATATACCTATCACATACCTGTGCTCTCTTTCACTGTTCCTTTACCTAGAATACCCTCAATTCCATCTCCTCCTTTTCCTATTGTTTTTCTTAAGTCATCACTCCATTTTTCATGGTTAATTCTACTTACCTGATACCTCACCTCAAATACCACCACCTCCAGAATGCTTTCTTTCAATCCCTTCCAAAAAGTGATACTAATGTCTGTAGTATCTCATTGATGTACTTCTGCATTGTACAGGTTATTTAACAATATACATTTATTCACTTGGTTCATCACCAGGTAAAGTGTTCATAGCAGACTTGATTTTCTTGTATTTAGTTTCTTACACCCAAACTTAGCAGATTGCACAATGCATTGCAGACATGCAATAAATATGTCATTGTGAATACTTCTTCTGACAGAAAAATAAAACACATAGAACACATTTCTTTGTTTGAAAACCTAAAATTCCATCCTAACAAATTGTAGTAATTTTAATATCAGAGACATAGCTATAGGAGATCCTCATCCTATTTTGTATAGCTCCTGCAAGGAGTACACTGTATCTGTCTTTAGTCATCTGATTTTCTTAGAAACTATTGTAATAGGGAAAAAAAGAGACCTCTGTAAAACTGGGCTTAATTTTGAATACAGCAAGCACATGTGGGATTTATAGCCAACAAGCAAAATGTGGTGGTCAGTGTATGGAAAATTACTAAGAGGAGACATCAAGGGTAGGGAAATTCTTGCTAAACAAAGTTAATAAGATTCTTGATGAAGATAACCGAGGGCTATCAGATATCCAGGGTGGGTGATGAGGATTTGATCAGATATCAAGTGTATGGGATTCCTGCTAAACTGACTTAGCAGGATCCTTGCTAAAACTGCACTCAGCAGGCTGAAGACAGGATCCAAGGATAAGGCCTAGTCAAAAAGAAGACTTAGAGGAGCTTTTCTAAGGTTTGGTGGAGGAGAGACTCTTTTTCAACTTTACTGATTTTTCTTAATGTTGTTTATTATAGCTGCTATCATATTATATTAAGCATGTAAGAGAAAATATTTACAGTTAAAACCATTACATATTTGTAATGGTTGCATTTATGTGCTCCCAAACACACTTCCAGAAAAACTGTAGCCAAAGGTTAATTTTCTATGTCAAAGGTGAATATTAGCTCTTTAAATTAAAGCATTGACAGTATATTCAGCATAGCTGAGGCACACAGTCTTTCATCTCTTTGCTGCTGCTGCATGTAGCAGCTTCCTTTGTGTAGAAAGATGAGTGTCTGACTTCAAAGGACTAAGATTCAGTAGGACTTCAAAGGTGATGTGACAGATGGTACATGAGGAAGCATGGCCCAATGCCTATTCTCACATTAAAAGGTGTTTTTTTAAACATGAACTCTGTTGACATTTATACATGATAATGAGTATGGCATTTCATCTGCCCATGCTTCTCTGTTGTAGTCCCACGTTAGTTATCCACTGAACACGAAAGAATGCTGGGAGCCATCTTGAATAAATAGAAAGTTAGACAAAATGGCATTCAGCAACCTTTCAACAAATATCAGGCTTCATTTATGCTAGTGTCTTCTTGTCAATAAGGCAGACAATTCCAGGGTCATAAATAGCAATTATATTTAATTGATCCAATTCAATACCTCTTTACTGAATGCTGGTCATGCAGGCAACATTATATTAACCGCTATTAGAAAGAGATTTATGTGAAAGAAGGATATTACATAGTACCTACCAAAGGATATCTATGTGAGATTTTAAAGACACATACATGTGAAGAAATTTGGGGACTAGCCAAGGTGCTCAAATCCATGATACACTCACTGGGACTTCACCAAGGGGAGGTGCATGAAAAATATATTTGTCAGAGCTTTCACAGAGAACCCTCTGCTAGAAATCTCATATCAGGCAGCTGCTGAGTTACTCTCTATCCTAAGCAGGTAGAATTCATGAGGGAAGGAGAACTGGAGCAGAACCCAATAGAAAGGAAAAGATGCAAACAAAACCTTAGTTTTCTGCAAAATCACAAAAAGACAATTTAAAATTGTTGACCTTGTTTTTACTTTACATATTACTGAAATCCAAGCTAAAAGTTTTCAAAAGGAAAGGAAATATAACTTTCTATAATAGTACAGTTTTAAAGATTAGAAATTTAAATAAACCTTCCAGTTGTGTATTCTTATTGTGTTCCTGGCCATGGTAGGTTTGTAGGGAAAAGGGTAGCTGCAAAGTCTCAGTGTGCAGCTA
The DNA here is from genome assembly GCF_008692025.1 of Phocoena sinus. Classification (NCBI taxonomy): domain Eukaryota; kingdom Metazoa; phylum Chordata; class Mammalia; order Artiodactyla; family Phocoenidae; genus Phocoena; species Phocoena sinus. Next base: position 34,886,886 of record NC_045776.1, on the reverse strand, counting down.
TTTCCCCTACTTCCTTACACATAAACACAGCAACAGTAACTAACACATTCTTCATTTTTTTTAAAGCATGAAGTGCAAAGATCATTCATGCCACAGAGCTTATGCATATGGACTATTTAAATTGTTTTCAGTTGATATTAAAAAATATCATTCTTAATTAATTTGGCATTTCATTATTTTGATTCATCTAAATAAATGAATTTTGAAAGGTTACTGTGGCGATACCTATCAAGCGTCTTATCTGGAGATGAATTGAAGAAAAAATGGAGGCTGTGTACATTGCAAACTCTAATATAAATGTGTCATAAGACCAAAAAAAAGTTGTTACTGTCACCCTTGAAGTCAACTTGTCAGAAAGAAATGTAGACAGTGCTCCATAATCTTCAGTCTGAACTATCTTCCAGACATTCCCATCATCCTTCTCCCAATGTGGAAATATATCATTATGCTTAGCTAATGTTCAAAACATACCAGGCACACACAGTTTTTCAAACCAAGGGAATTATTGTGGCTACAATGGCCAGGAGGTGACACTGTCTTGAAAGGAGTATTTTGCTCAATGACCAAAATAAACAATCACCATCTATGGAAAACTCCTTGAATATATTATAGGGTTATATTATGAAGGAAAATATACCCTATATTTATATGCAAAGCCAGCCTGAGTTTAAAGGAAAAAGTTTGTGGCAGAAAAAAGTTAAAGTGGTCGTCATGCTTGAGCTGAAAAAGTGGTCCAGCTGGGAAAGAAACTTGTGTGTCAACTGACTTTTCCTGACTGCCATTGAAGTATTTGAGCAAAACACATCCTCATACATATTAAAGAAACTGAATATGAGGCATAATCTATCCAGGATTAAGACTGAATCCTCTCTAAATAAAACTAGTGAGTGTTTTCTTAACAAGTTAACTATTTTCAAGTTGCTGTATGTCTAAATACTGATGTACATCTGAATGTATTTATAATTTTAGCTACTGAAACTTCTTGATGAATATTTATAAAATTACCCTGTGTCTTTAAATTACTGCCTGGAGAAAAGACACCTACAGATAGGAACATCTACTTTGGACTTCATATTACTGGACATTTTGTATTAGTATAAACAATTATAATTTTGAGTTAGATTGATTCTGTAGGTAATATTCAATAATCAGTGTATTACCTAGCAAAATACAGAAGTTTGTACCTTCAAGTCAGTGACTGCCATAATATAAAAATAAGAATAGTAAGATGTGTGGCACAGACTTAGTAGCTGAGCCCTTGAGTGCTGAGCAGTGATAGAACATGCTTCACAATCTAAAAAGTTGGAGATCCATTCTGTGCAGTGACAAAATATTTGGTAAACCTCTCTTTGAAATAACTTGGAAGGAAGATCATGTGTGTATTGAGACTGCAGCTGTAAGGCAAGTTGTTAAAAAGAGCCTGAGATCTAGTGTGGCATAACAATTATTGCCTGCCTTCAATAAAATGTTATGATAAAGATGAGTTCAGGCAAAAATTCACTGATTTTCCAACAGAATTAGAAATGAATACAGATATTACCCTCCTTAAAGTGTTGGAAAAGGCAACAACTTCTGGACTCCGAAGAGAAAGAAGGAAGATCGAAAGTGAACAGTGTACTATAAGACTTTTTAGCTGAAATAAAAGACTCAGCTCTGGATCAAATATTAAAGTAAGATTATTATTTTCATAAGAAGCCTTTTATTTCAGATAGTTTATGTCACCATTAAACTGAGACAGTGGTAAGGGAATGAGGAAGCAAATAAATTAATCAAGAATGAGAAATGTGCTAGAGAAAAACATGGGCAGAAGTACTGTCTACAACTGAGGGTCTGAAGTTTTATCTTACTTAGAAGCTGACAGGTTGGTCATAGTCTCATGGATGCTAGCAGAAGATGCAGAATTCTGAGTCAAAGGCAAAGAATGTTTACTTATAGCAATAGCTATAGCTAAAGATTTAGGGTTTTATTTTTATTTATTTATTTTTTAACACCAATTCTCTGTGTCTCAGTTGTCACAGGGCAATGTAAAGACATCTGTATGCAAAGTGGGTTGCATTACAATACAGGAACCCTGAGCTTTGGGAATCCAAATATTTTATAATGGGTAATAAGCATGCCAGACCTGTGCTTGGTAAGAGATACTCTATCTTTAAGGCTATAAATAAGCCTGTTCTTTGGTTCAGAGCTAGACACTATCTCCAACTGCCAAGGCTCTTTACTATACAAACATCCTTGAAAAGACAGGCCAGGAGCAAAGGCAGTCCATGACTCTGGTGGCAAGATGTGTAGAATCATGACATTCTTATGGAGAATGATTTTCCAACATGTAATGGTACATGAAAGTCTCTAAAAGCAAATAGATCAGAAACTTACCAAATTTTTGAGTGAATTATATTAACAAAGAAGCAACAAACCTAGATTGAAGATGAAAAAAATATTTTTATCCATTAAGAAAAAGCAAACAAAAAATAAATAACAACAACAAACTTTAGACCATCAAACTTTTGGAGAGTGAAAGTTCTGTGGAGATCCAAGGAGGGCTTTTTGCAAAATTCCTACCTCTGATATGATTATGGGAATTAATGAAGAATGATTTATCTCACAGAGTATAGACATAAGAGACATGAAGAATATTAAAAAGAGTTCCACACAAGAAACAGAATCAGTCTAATTAGGAAGTATCTCTACCTTTTGAACTCTTATATTTTGAAGATTTGTTTGTAAAGAAACAGCATTTATTACAATGTTGATAATTATTATGTTATAAACATAGAAATTGAAATGACACTATAACTGAGGAAAGCAATTGAAATCAGGGGGTCAGATTCTTCTCCTCTGAAAATTAGCCCTGATCTTAGAAAGGTGAGTAGGAGTTGGCAAGAAGAACAGAGATAAAACTATTTAAGGTGATTAAATATACTGCATTAAAAAAATTCACAAATAAAACAGAGATGAAAAATAATCAAAAACAGAAAAAAAGTAACTGAGCTCTAGGGCATATTCAAGTAGCCTAATATATACGTAACTGGAGTCCCCTAAGAAAAGGAGGGGATTTAGAAAAATATTTGAAGAAATAATGGCCAGAATTTCCCCAATTTGTTGAAAAATATAAAGTCACACATTCAAGAAGTTCAATAAACCCCAAGCAAAAGATATATGAAAAAATTACATTAAGAAATATGATTATCAAATTGTTCAAAACCACTTATAAAGAACAAGTCTTAAAAAGCACCTAAAAAATGTTACTTCTTCCAAGAGGAAAATATAAAAGTATGACAAAGATTTCTCTTCAGAAAAAAAGCAGTTAAGAAAACAGGGAAAGTATCTTTAAAGCACTAGAAGAAACACTCTCAAACTAAAATTCTATAGTCAGCAAATATATCTTTTTAAAATGGTGGAAATGTATAGCACTAAAATACTATATTAGAGAAAAATCATCTTCTCAAATTAATAAGATTACCCCTCAAGAAACAAATAAACAAACAAAAAAAGAAAACAAATTAAAAATAGAGCAAAGGAAATAATAAAAAACAGAACTGAAATATAAAATAGAAAGCAGAAAAACAATAGAGAAAATCAATGAAACCAAAGGCCAATTCTTTGAAAATAATCAATAAAAATGATACACCTCTAGTCAGACTAATCAGGAAACAATTAGAAAAGACACAGATTAACAATAGCAGGGGTGAGAGATGTAACATCAGTAATCTTTCTAGTGTTTTCTTCGTAGACAAAAATAAAAAAATCATTATACCATTATTAAAAGAATAGAAAATATGAGGATCAATTTTTAGCCAATATTCAATAATGTGGGTGAAATGAAAACATTTCTTGAGAAACATATAATACCAAACTAACTCAAAAACAAAAAGGAAGCTAAAACTGAATACCTCTATTTCCTAAAATAAATTGAATTTACAGTTTAAAACTATGCCACAAAGACACTCTAAGCTTAGATTTTATTGGCAATCTCTACCAAACATTTAAGGAAGATAGAATATCAATTCTACACAAACTACCACAAAAATAAAGAGGGAATAATTCTCAACTTATTCTATGAGACTAGCATTACCCTGGTAGCAAACACAAACAAAGACATTAGAAGTAAAATAAAGTACAGAGCAGCATCCCTCGTGAACACAGATGAAAAACTTCTAAAAAAATTTTAGCAAATCAAGGCCAAAAATATATAAAAATGATAATATAACATGACCAAGGGAGCTTTATTCCAGAGGTTCAGAATTTAACACTTGAAAAGTAATTCAAGTTAATTAATGAAATTAACAAACCAAAAAGAACAAAGAGAACATATAATTCAACATTCATTAATGATGAAACTCTGTTTCCTAAGGATTGAAGAAACTATCTTTGACTTGATAATGAAAACCTATATCTAACATTATACTTAATGTTTAAAGACATATATGCCTTTTAAAGAGTAATAATTTTTTAAAGACTAATGTTTCCTCTGATGATCAAAAAAAGAAAAAGATACAAGGGCCTACTGTATAGCACAGGGAACTAAACTCAATATTTTATAATAACCTTTAGGAGAAAAGAATCTGAAAAAGAATGTATGTATATATATATATATATATATATACACACACACACACACACACACACACACACACACATACATACATATGACTGAATCACTGCTGTACAAAATTATAAATCAGCTATACTTCAATAAAAAATGAATTGATTAATTAAAAAAAAAACAAGAAAAAGATGTCTACTTTCACCACATATATTCAAGATGTGGTATAAATTATAACACGTGCAATAAGGAAAGAAAAAGAAATGAAAGACATCCAGATTAGAAAGGAAGAAATAAAAATGTCTTTATTTGCAGAAAGCTACATATCTACATAGAATATCTGATATTACTACATAAAAGTTACCAGAACTAATAATTGCAGTTAGAAAGATTACAGGAACTAAGATTAATACAAAACATTTAATTTTATTTATGCATGACAGCAATGAATAAACAAATTTAAATAAAAATACTATTTACAATAACATCAAACATATGAAATATGTTTGATCAAATGTGTGTAAATCTGATCAAATGTGTGTAAAACTATACATGGAAAACTTCAAAACTTTACTAACAAAAATTTATAAAGTCCAAAATTATTGGAGAGATGCACCTTGTTCATGGATTGCAAGGCTCTATATTGTTTTGATGTCAGTCTTCCCAAACTGAGCTATAGGTTCAACACAATGCCAAACAAAATCTCAGGAAACTTTTTTTTTTTTAACTGATAAGCTGTTTCTAAAAAATTAGGGGAGGACCTTCAAGATGGCAGAGGAGTAAGCCATGGAGATCAACTTCCTCCCCACAAATACATCAAAAATACTTCTACAAGTGGAACATCTCCTACAGAACACTTACTGAATGCTTGCAGAAGACCTCAGACTTCCCAAAAGGCAAGAAAATCCCTACGTACGTACCTGGGTAGGGCAAAAGGAAAAATAAAACACCGAGACAAAAGAATAGGGACAGGATCTACACCTCTGGGAGGGAGCTGTGAACAAGGAAAAGTTTCCACACACTAGGAAACCCTCTCACAAACAAGAGAGGCTTGTCTGCTCACCCACTGGGGCAGATGGGGTTTGGGAGCTGAGGCTCAGGCTTCAGAGGTCAGATCCCAGGGAGAGGACTGAGGTTGGCTGCGTGAACACAGCCTGAGGGGGTTAGTGTGTCACAGCTAGCCAGGAGAGAGTCCAGGAAAAAGACCGGAACTGCCTAAGAGGCAAGAGACCATTCTTTTGGTGTGTGAGAGGAGAGGCGATTCCATTCCCATGTGTCCAAAGTAGGCAGAGCACTGCCTAAGTGAGCTCCAGAGAAGAGTGCTAGCTGTGGCTATCAGCTAAGACCCCAGAGACGGGCATGAAATGCTAAGGTGGCTGTGACTGCCACGAAGAATCCTGTGTGCAAGCACAGGTCACTATCCACACACCCCCACCCCTGGGAGCCTGTGAATCTCCCCAACTGCCAGGGTCACAAGATCTGAGACAACTTCCCTGTGAAAACACAGGGCATACCTCAGGCTGTTGCAATAGCCTGTTGGCCTCTGCCACTGCAGGCTTGCCCCACATTCCAATTATAACTACCATACCCCTCCCTCCCACCAGCCTGAGTGAGCCAGAGCCCCTTAATTAGCCGCTGCTTTAACCCCCTCCTTTCTTGGCAGGCCACAGATGCCTGAGGGCAACATACATGCAGAGGTGGGGCAAAACCAAAGCTGAAAGCTAGGAGCTGTGCAAACAAAGAAAAGAAAGGAACATTTCTCCATGTAGCCTCAGGAGCAGCTGATTAAATCTGCACAACCAACTTGATGTACATGGCAACTGTGGAATACCTGAATAGACAACAAATCATCCCAAAATTAAGGCGGTAGACTTTAGGAGCAACTGTACACTTGAAGTTTGCTGTCTGCAACTGATTTGTTTCTGAAATTTATGTTTATCTTAGTTTACTTTTTAGCATTTCTTATCATTGGTGGATTTGTTTATTGCTTTGGTTGCTTCTTTTTTATACTATATTTTTATGTTAAAATTTTTTCTTTTATTTAGTATTTTTAAAATTTTTATTTATGTTTTTCTCCCTTTTCTTCTGAGCCATGTGGCTGACAGGGTTCGGGTGCTCCAGCCTTCTGTCACAACAGAGTCTCTAAAGTGGGAGAGCTGAGTTCAGGATCTTGGACAACCAGAGACCTCCCAGACCCACTTAATATTAATCCACAAGAGGTCTCCCAGAATTCTCCATCTCAACACTAAGACCCCACTCTACCCAATGGTCAACAAACTCCAAGATGGATGCCCATGACAAACACATAGTAAGACAGGAAAACAATCCCACCCATTAACAGAGAGTCTGCCTAAAATCATAACAAGTTCACAGACACCCCAAAACACACCACCAGACAGACAAGATCCAGCTCCACTCACGAGAACACAGGCAGCAGTAACCTCCACAAGGAAGCCTACACAAGACGCTAAACCAACCTCACCCACTGGGGACAGACACCAAAATAAACAGGAGCTATGAACATGCAGCCTGTAAAGGAGACCCCAAACAGAGAAAGATAAACAAAATGAGAAGACAGAAACATACACAGCAGATAAAGGAGCAAGATAAAAACCCACCAGACCAAATAAATGAAGAGGAAATAGGCAGTCTACCTTGAAAAGAATTCTGAGTAATCACAGTAAAGATGATTCTGGAAACAGAAGAGTAATAGAAATAGAAATGGAAACAGAGGAGTAATAGAAATAGAAATAGAGAAAATACAAGAAGCATTTAACAAGGAACTAGAAAAACTAAAGAGCAAACAAACAATGATGAACAACACAATAAATGAGATTAAAAATTCTCTAGAGGGCTTCCCTGGTGGTGCAGTGGTTGAGAGTCCACCTGCTGATGCAGGAGACACAGGTTCATGTCCTGGTCTGGGAAGATCCCACATGCTGCAGAGCAGCTGGGCCTGTGAGCCATGGCCACTGAGCTTGTGCATCCAGAGCCTGTGCTCTGCAACAGGAGAGGCCACAGCAGTGAGAGACCCACATACCTCAAAAAAACTCTCTCAAAGGAATCAATAGCAGAATAATGTAGACAGAAGAACAGATAAGAATAAAGAAAAAAAGAATGAAAAGAATTAGGGATAGGCTCAGAGAATTCTGGGACAACATTAAATGCACCAACATTTGAATTATAGGGCTCCCAGAAGAAGAAGAGAAAAAGAACGGGTGTGAGAAAATATTTGAAGAGATTATGGTTGAAAACTTCCCTAACATAGGAAGAGAAAGAATCAATCAAGTCCAGGAAGCACAGAGAATCCATTACAGGATAAATCCAAGGAGAAACTAGCCAAGACACATATTAATCAAACTATCAAAAATTAAATACAAGGAAAAAATATTAAAAGCAGCAAGGGAAAAACAACAAAAAACATACAAGGGAATCCCCATAAGTTTAACAGCTGATATGTCAGCAGAGACACTGGAAGCCAGAAAGGATTGTCAGGACATATTTAAATGGTGAAAGGAAAAAGCCTACAACCAAGATTACACTACCTAGCAAGGATCTCATTCAGATTTGATGGAAAAATTAAAAAACTTCACAGACAAGCAAAAGCTAAGAGAATTCAGCACTGTCAAACCAGCTTTAAAACAAATGCTAAAGGAAATTCTCTAGGCAAGAAACACAAGAGAAGGAAAAGACCTACAAAAACAAACCCCAAACAATTAAGAAAATGGCAATAGGAACATACATATTGATAATTACCTTCAATGTAAATGGATTAAATGCTCCAACCAAAAGACATAGATTGGCTGAATGGATACAAAAACAAGACCCATATATATGCTGTCTACAAGAGAACAACTTCAGGCCTAAGGACACATACAGACTGAAAATGAAGGGGTATTCCATGCAAATGGAAATCAAAAGAAAGCTGAAGTAGCATTTCTCATATCAGAAAAAACAAACTTTGAAATAAAGACTATTACAAGAGACAAAGAAGGACGCTGCATAATGATCAAGGGATCAATCCAAGAAGAAGATGTAACAATTGTAAATATTTATATACCCAACATAGAAGCACCTCAATATGTAAGGCAAATACTAACAGCCATAAAATGGGAAATTGACAGTAACACATTCATAGTAGGGGGTTTTAACATCCCACTTTCACCAGCAGATAGGTCATCCAAAATTAAAATAAATAAGAAAATACGAGCTTTAAATGACACTTTAGACAAGACAGAATTAACTGATATTTATAGGATATTCTATCCAAAAAAAAAAAAGTACGCTTGTTTCTCAACTGCTCATGGAACAGTCTTCAGAATAGATAATAACTTGGGTCACAAATCAAGCCTTGGTAAATTTAAGAAAATTGAAATTGTACCAAGTATCTTTTCCAACCACCATGCTATGAGAATAGATATCAATTATGGGAAAAAAGTAATGTAATAAATCCAAACACATGGGGGCTAAACAATATGCTGCTAAATAACGAGAGATCACTGAAGAAATCATAGAGGAAATCAAAAAATACCTAGAAACAAATGACAATGAAAACACGATGACCCAAATCCTATGGAATGAAGCAAAAGCAGTTTTAAGAGGGAAGTTTACAGCAATAAAATCCTTTCTCATGAAACACGAAAAATCTCAAATAAACAACCTAATCTTACACCTAAAGCAATTAAAGAAATAAGAACTAAAAAAATACACATCTTGCAGAAGGAAACAAATCATAAATAAATGAAAAAGAAATGAAGGAAACAATAACAAAGGTAAAGCTACAAGCTGTTTCTTTGAGAAGATTAACAAAATTGATAAACCATTAGCCAGACTCATCAAGAAAAATGGGGAAGATTCAACTAAACAGACTTAAAAATGAAAAAGGGGAAATAATAACTGATCCTGTAGAAATACAGAAGATAAGGAGAAATTACTACAAGGAACTATATGCCAATAAAATGGACAACCTGGAAGAAACGGACAAATGCTTAGAAAAGCACACCTTTCCAAAACTAAACCAGGAAGAAATAGAAAATATAAACAGACCAACCACAAGCACTGAAATTGAAACTGAGATTTAAAATCTTCCAACAAAAAAAGCCCAGGACCAGATGGCTTTACAGGTGAATTCTTTTTTTTTTTTTTTAACATCTTTATTGGGGTATAATTGCTTTACAAGGGTGTGTGAGTTTCTGCTTTATAACAAAGTGAATCAGTTATACATATACATATGTTCCCATATCTCTTCCCTCTTGTGTCTTCCTCCCTTCCACCCCACCCTATCCCACCCCTCCAGGTGGTCAAAAAGCACTGAGCTGATCTCCCTGTTCTATGCGGCTTCTTCCCACTAGCTATCTACCTTACATTTGGTAGTGTATATATGTCCATACCTCTCTCTCGTTTTGCAACAGCTCACCCTTTCCCCTCCCCATATCCTCAAGTCCGTTCTCTAGTAGGTCTGTGTCTTTATTCCTGTCTTACCCCTAGGTTTTACATGACATTATTTTTCTTAAATTCGATATATATGTGTTAGCATATGGTATTTGTCGATCTCTTTCTGACTTACTTCACTCTGAATGACAGACTCTAGGTCTATCCACTTCATTACAAATAGCTCAATTTCATTTCTTTTTATGGCTGAGTAATATTCCATTGTATATATGTGCCACATCTTGTTTATCCATTCATCCGATGATGGGCACTTAGGTTGTTTCCATCTCCAGGCTATTGTAAATAGAGCTGCAATGAATATTTTGGTACATGACTCTTTTTGAATTATGGTTTTCTCAGGGTATATGACTAGTAGTGGGATTGCTGGGTCATATGGTAGTTCTATTTGTAGTTTTTTTAAGGAACCTCCATACTTTTCTCCATAGTGGCTGTACAAATTCACATTCCCACCAGCAGTGCAAGAGTGTTACCTTTTCCCCACACCCTCTCCAGCAGTTATTCTTTCTAGATTTTTTGATGATGGTCATTCTGACTGGTGTGAGATGATATCTCACTGTAGTTTTGATTTGCATTTCTCTAATGATTAATGATGTTGAGCAATCTTTCATTTGTTTGTTGGCAGTCTGTATATCTTCTTTGGAGAAATGTCTATTTAGGTCTTCTGCCCATTTTTGGATTGGGTTGTTTGTTTGTTTTTTTTATTATTGAGCTGTATGAGCTGCTTGTAAATTTTGGAGATTAATCCTTTGTCAGTTGCTTCATTTGCAAATATTTTCTCCCATTCTGAGTGTTGTCTTTTGGTCTTGTTTATGGTTTCCTTTGCTGTGCAAAAGCTTTGAAGTTTCATTAGGTCCCATTTGGTTATTTTTGTTTTTATGTCCATTTCTCTAGGAGGAGGGTCAAAAAGGATCTTTCTGTGATTTATGTCATAGAGTGTTCTGCCTATGATTTCCTCAAAGAGTTTGATAGGTTCTAGCCTTACATTTAGGTCTTTAATGGATTTTGAGCTTATTTTTGTGTATGGTTTTAGGGAGTGATCTAATCTCATGCTTATACATGTACCTGTCCAGTTTTGCCAGCACCAGTTATTGAAGAGGCTGTTCTTTCTCCACTGTACATTCCTGACTCCTTTATCAAAGAAAAGGTGACCATATGTGCATGGGTTTATCTCTGGGCTTTCTCTCCTGTTCCATTGATCTATCTTTCTGTTTTTGTGCCAGTACCATACTGTCTTGAGTACTGAAGCTTTGTAGTATAGTCTGAAGTCAGGGAGCCTGATTCCTCCAGCTCCGTTGTTCATTCTCAAGATTGCCTTGGCTATTCGGGGTCTTTTGTGCTTCCATACAAATTGTGAAATTTTTGTTCTAGTTCTGTGAAAAATGCCAGTGGTAGTTTGACAGGGATTGCATTGAATCTGTAGATTGCTTTGGGTAGTAGAGCCATTTTCACGATGTTGATTCTTCCAATCCAAGAACATGGTATATCTCTCCATCTATTTGTACCATCCTTAATTTCTTTCATCAGTGTCTTTTAATTTTCTGCATACAGGTCTTTTTTCTCCTTAGGTAAGTTTATTCCTAGGTATTTTATTCTTTTTGTTGCAATGGTAAATGTGGGTGTTTTCTTGATTAGACTTTCAGATTTTTCATCATTAGTGTATAGGAATGCCAGAGATTTCTGTGCATTAATTTTTTATCCTGCAACTTTACCGAATTCATTGATTAGCTCTAGTAGTTTTCTGGAAGCATCCTTAGGATGTCATCTGCAAACAGTGACAGTTTTACTTGTTCTTTCCGATTTGGATTCCTTTTCTTTCCTTTACTTCTCTGATTGCTATGGCAAAAACTATGTTGAATAAGAGTGATGAGAGTGGGCAAACTTGTCTTGTTCCTGATATTAGTGGAAATGCTTTCAGATTTTCCCCATTGAGGATGATGTTGGCTGTGGGTTTGTCATATATGTCCTTCATTATGTTGAGGAAAGTTCCCTCTATGCCTACTTTCTGCAGGGTTTTTATCATAAATAGGTGTTGAATTTTGCTGAAAGCTTTCTCTGCATCTACTGAGATGATCATATGATTTTTCTCCTTCAATATGTTAATATAGTTTATCACAATGATTGATTTGCATATATTGAAGAATCCTTGCATTCCTGGAATAAACCCCACTTGTTCATGGTGCGTGATCCTTTTAATGTGCTGTTGGATTCTGTTTGCTAGTATTTTGTTGAGGATTTTTGCATCTATGTTCATCAGTGATATTGGCCTGTAGTTCTCTTTCTTTGTGACATCCTTGTCTGGTTTTGGTATCAAGGTGATGGTGGCCTCGTAGAAGGAATTTGGGAGTGTTCCTCCCTCTGCTATATTTTGGAGGAGTTTGAGAAGGATAGGTGTTAACTCTTCTCTAAATGTTTGATAGAATTCGCCTGTGAAGCCATCTGGTCCTGGGCATTTTTTTGTTGGAAGATTTTTAATCACAGTTTTAATTTCAGTGCTTGTGATTGGTCTGTTCATATTTCCCATTTCTTCCAGATTCAGTCTTGGCAGTTGTGCATTTCTAAGAATTTGTCCATTTCTTCCAGGTTCTCCATTTTATTGGCATAGAGTTACTTGTAGTAATCTCTCATGATCTTTTGTATTTCTGCAGTGTCAGTTGTTAGTTCCCCTTTTTTATTTCTAATTCTATTGATTTGAGTCTTCTCCCTCTTTTTCTTGATGAGTCTGGCTAATGATTTATCTATTTTGTTTATCTTCTCAAAGACCAGCTTTTAGTTTTATTGATCTTTGCTATCATTTCCTTCATTTCTTTTTCATTTATTTCTGATCTGATTTTTATGATTTCTTTCCTTCTGCTAACTTTGGGGATTTTTTGTTCTTCTTTCTCTAATTGCTTTAGGTACAAGGTTAGGTTGTTTATTCGAGATGTTTCCTGTTTCTTAAGGTGGGCTTGAATTGCTATAAACTTCCCTCTTAGAACTGCTTTTGCTTCATCCCATAGGTTTTGGGTCGTCGTGTCTCCATTGTCATTTGTTTCTAGTTTTTTTTTTTTTTTTTTCCTCTTTGATTTCCTCAGTGGTCACTTCGTTATTAAGTAGTGTATTGTTTAGCCTCCATGAGTTTGTATTTTTTTCAGATATTTTCCTGTAATTGATATAGTCTCACAGCATTGTGGCTGGGAAAGTTACTTGATACAATTTAAATTTTCTTAAATTGTCCAAAGCTTGATTTGTGACCCAAGATATGATCTATCCTGGAGAATCATCCATGAGCATTTGAGAGAAATGTGTATTCTGTTGTTTTTGGATGGAGTGTCCAATAAATATCAATTAAGTTCATCTTGCTTAATGTATCATTTAAAACTTGTGTTTCCATATTTATTTTCATTTTTGGTGATCTGTCCATTGGTGAAAGTGAGGTGTTAAAGTCCCCTAATATGAATGTGTTACTGTCGATTTCTGCTTTTATGGCTGTTAGAATTTGCCTTACATATTGAGGTGCTCCTATGTTGGGTGCATAAATAATTACAATTGTTATATCTTCTTCTTAGATCAAGCCCTTGATCATTATGTAGTGTCCTTCTTTGTCTCTTCTAATAGTCTTTAGTCTAAAGTCTATTTTGTCTGATATGAGAATTGCTACTCCAGCTTTCTTTTGTTTTCCATTTGCATGGAATATCATTTTCCATCACCTTAGTTTCAGTCTGTATGTGTCTCTACGTCTGAAGTGGTTTTCTTGTAGACAGCATATATATGGGTCTTGTATATGTATCCATTGAGCCAATCTGTGTCTTTTGGTGGGAGCATTTAGTCCATTTATATTTAAGGTAATTATCAATATGTATGTTCCTATTCCCATTTTCTAAATTGTTTTGGGTTCGTTATTGTAGGTCTTTTCCTTCTCCTTTGTATTTTGCCTAGAGAAGTTCCTTTAGCATTTGTTGTAAAGCTGGTTTTGTGGTGCTGAACTCTCTCTGATTTTGCTTGTCTGTAAATGTTTTAATTTCTCCATCAAATCTGAAGGAGATCCTTGCTGGGTAGAGTAATCTTGGTTGCACGTTTTTCTCCTTCATCACTTTAAATATGTCCTGCCACTCCCTTCTGGCTTGCAGAGTTTCTGCTGAAAGTTCAGTTGTTAACCTTATGGGGATTTCCTTGTGTGTTATTTGTTGTTTTTCCCTTGCTGATTTTAATATGCTTTCTTTGTATTTCGTTTTTGACAGTTTGATTCATATGTGTCTTGGCATATTTTTCCTTGGATTTATCCTGTATGGGACTCCCTGTGCTTCCTGGACTTAGCTATTTCCTTTCCTATATTAAGGAAATTTTCAACAAATATTTTCTCAGTCCCTTTCTTTTTCTCTTCTTCTTCTGGAAACCCTATAATTCGAACGTTGGTGTGTTTAATGTTGTCCCAGAGGTCTCTGAGACTGTCCTCAGTTATTTTCGTTCTTTTTTTCTTTATTCTGCTTTGCAGTAGTTATTTCCACTCTTTTATCTTCCAGGTCACTTATCCGTTCTTCTGCCTTAGTTATTCTGCTATTGATCCCATCTAGAGTATTTTTCATTTCACTTATTGTGTTGTTCATCGTTGTTTGTTTCATCTTTAGTTCTCCTAGGTCCTTGTTAAATGTTTCTAGCATTTTGTCTATTCTATTTCCAAGATTTTGGATCATCTTTACTATCAGTATTCTGAATTCTTTTTCAGGTAGACTGCCTATTTCCTCTTCATTTGTCAGGTCTGGTGGGTTTTTATCTTGCTCCTTCATCTGTGGTGTGTTTTTCTGTCTTCTCATTTTGCTTATCTTACTGTGTTTGGAGTCTCCTTTTCACAGGCTGAAGGTTTATAGTTCCTGTTGTTTTTTGTGTCTGTCCCCAGTGGCTAAGGTTTGTTCAGTGGGTTTTGTACGCTCCTTGCTGGAGGGGACTAGTGCCTGTGTTCTGGTGCATGAGGCTGGTTCTTGTCTCTCTGGTGGGCAGGTCTATGTCTGTGGTGGTGTTTTGGGGTGTCTGTGGACTTATTATGATGTTAAGCAGCCTCTCTGCTAATGGGTGGTGTTGTGTTCCTGTTTTCCTAGTTGTTTGGCATAGGGTGTCTGGCACTGTAGCTTGCTGGTCGTTGAGTGAAGCCGGGTGTTGGTGTTGGGATGGAGATCTCTGGGAGATTTTCACTGTTTGATACTATGTAGAGCTGGGAGGCCTCTTGTGGACCAGCATCCTGAAGTTGGCTCTCCCACCTCAGAGGCACAGCACTGACTCCTGGCTTCAACACCAAGAGCCTTTCATCAACACAGCTCAGAATAAAAGGGAGAAACAGTAGAGAGAAAGAATTAGTAGGAGTAGGAAGAAAGAAAGAAAGGAATGAAGGAAGGAAGGAAGGAAGAAAGAAAAGAGGAAAGAAAGAAATAAGGAAAGAAGGAAAGAAAGAAAGAAAGGAGGGAGGGAGGGAGGAAGGGATGGTAGGAGAAAGGAAGGAAGGAGGGGAGGAAGGAAAAAAGAAAGAAAGAAAGAAAGAAAGAAAGAAGATAAAGTAAAATATAATAAAGTAAAATATAATAAAGTTATTAAATTAAAAATTAATTATTAAGAAAAAATATTTTTAAAAAATGGACAGATAGAACCTTTGGACAAATGGTGGAAGCAAAGTTATACAGACAAAATCTCATATAGAAGCATATACATACACACTCACAAAAAGAGGAAATGGGGAAAGCATCATAAATCTTGCTCTCAAAGTCCACTTCCTCAATTTGGGATGATTCGTTGTCTAAAGGAGGGAAGGAAAAGAAAGAAAGAAGGAAGGAAGGAAAGAAAGAAAGAAAGAAGAAGAAAGAAAGAAAGAAGAGAAGAAAAGAAAGAAAGAAAGAAAAAAAAGAAAAAGAAAGAAAGAAAGAAAAAAGAAGAAAGAAAGAAAGAAAGAAAAAGAAAGAAAAGAAAGAAAGAAAGAAAGAAAGAAAGGAAGGAAGAAAGAAAAAGAAAGAAAGATAAAGTAAAATAAAATATAGTTATTGAATTAAAAAAATATTATTAAGAAAAAAATTAAAACAAAAACGGATGGATAGAACCCTAGGACAAATGGTGGAAGCAAAGCTATAGAGACAAAATCTCACACAGAAGCATACAAATACACACTCACAAAAGAGGAAAAGGGGAGAAAATACTAAATCTTGCTCTCAAAGTCCACCTCCTCAATTTGGGGTGATTCGTTGTCTATTCATGTATTCCACAGATGCAGGGTACATCAAGTTGATTGTGGAGCTTTAATCCGCTGCTTCTGAGGCTGCGGAGAGATTTCCCTTTCTCTTCTTTGTTCTCGCAGCTCCCAGATTTAGGCCCCGCCTCTGCGTGTAGGTCGCCTAAGTGAGTCTGTTTTAAGCTCAGACAGGATGCGGTCAAAGGAGCAGCTGATTCAGGGGCTCTGGCTCACTCAGGCTGCGGGGAGGGAGGGACACGGAGTGTGTGGTGAGCCTGTGGCAGCAGAGGCCAGCATGACGTTGCACCAGCCTGAGGCTCGCAGTGCGTTCTCCCGGGGAAGTTGTCCCTGGATCCCAGGACCCTGGCAGTGGCGGGCTGCTCAGGCTCCCTGGAAGGGAGGTATGAATAGTGACCTGTGCTCACACACAGGCTTCTTGGTGGTGGCAGCAGGCAGGCCTTAGGATCTCCTGCCGTCTCGGGGACTGTGCTTTTAGCCGCAGCTCGCGCCAGTCCTCTGGAGCTCCTTTAAGCAGCACTCTTAATCCCCTCTCCCCTAGCACCAGGAACAAAGAGGGAAGAAAAAGTCTCTTGCTTCTTCGGCAGCTCCAGACCTTTTTCCGGACTCCCTCCCGGCTAACCGTGGTGCACCTAACCCTTTCAGGCTATGTCCATGCGCCAATCCCAGTCCTTTCCCTGCCCTCAGCTCGCAGCCCCAACCGCCCGGCGTGTGAGCAGACAAGCCTCTCAAGGCTGGTGAGTACCAGTCGGCACCAATCCTCTGGCGGGGTATCTCCCCACTTTGCCCTCTGCACCCTGTTGCTGTGCTGTCTTCCACGGCTCTTGAAGCTCCCCCCCTCCCCCCACCACCCCACAGTCTCTGCTGCGAAGGAGCTTCCTAGTGTGTTGAAACCTTTTCTCCTGCACAGCTTCCTCCCACTGGTGCAGGTCATATTCCCTATTCTTTGTCTCTGTTTTCTTCTTTTTTTTTTTTTCTTTTGCCCTACCCAGGTACGTGGGGAGTTTCTTGCCTTTTGGGAGGTCTGAGGTCTTCTGCCAGCGTCAGTAGGTGTTCTGTAGGAGTTTGTTCCACGTGTAGATGTATTTCTGGTGTTATCTGTGGGAGGAAGTGATCTCCGTGTCTTACTCTTCTGCCATCTTCCCCTCGTCCCTCTTACAGGTGAATTCTATCAAACATTTAGAGAAGAGATAACACCTATCCTTCTCAAGCTCTTCCAAAATATAGCAGAGGGAGGACACTCCAAACTCATTACTATGAGGTCACCATCACCCAGATACTGAAACCAGACAAAGATGTCACAAAAAAAGAGAAAACTACGGGCCAATATCATGATGAACATAGATGCAAACATCCTCAACAAAATACTAGCATATGGATCCAACAGCACATTTAAATGATCATACCACATGATCAAAGTGGGGTTTATCCCAGAATGTAAGGATTCTTCAATATACACAAATCAATCAATTTGATACACCATATAACCAATTAGATGGATAAAAAAACATATGATAGGGCTTCCCTGGTGGCGCAGTGGTTGGGAGTCCGCCTGCCGATGCAGGGGACAGGGGTTCGTGCCCCGGTCCGGAGCGGATCCCACGTGCCGCGGAGCGGCCTGGGTCCAGTGAGCCATGGCCGCGGAGCCTGCGCGTCCGGAGCCTGTGCTCCGCAACGGGAGAGGCCACAACAGTGAGAGGCCCGCGTACCACAAAAAAAAAAAAAAAAAAAAAAAATATGATAATCTCAATAGATGCAGAAAAAGCTTTCAACAAAATTCAACACCAATTTATGATTAAAAAACTCTCCAGAAAATAGGCATGGAGGGAACCGCCCTCAACTTAAAAAAGGTCATATATGACAAACCTACAGCTAACGTTGTTCTCAATGGTGAAAAAATGAAACTATTTCCTCTAAGATCAGGAACAAGACAAATTCATCACTATTATTCAACATAGTTTTGGAAGTTTTAGCCATAGAAATCAGATAAGAAAAGAAATAAATGAATTCAACTTGGAAGAGAAGTAAAACTGTCATTGTTTGCAGATGACATGATACCATACATAGAGAATCCTAAAGATGCTACCAGAGAACTATTAAAGCTAATCAATGAATTTGGTAAAGTAGCAGCATACAAAATTAATGCACAGAAATCTCTTGCATTTCCATACACTAACGATGAAAAATCTGAAAGAGAATTTAAGGAAACACTCTCATTTACCATTGCAGCAAAAAGAAAATACCTAGGAATAAACCTACCTAAGGAGACAAAATAACTGTATGGAGAAATCTATAAGATACTGATGAAAGAAATTAAAGAAAGACAATACAGATGTAGAGATATACGATGTTCTTGTATTGGAAGAATCAACATTGTGAAAATGACTATCCTACCCAAAGCAATCTGCAGATTCAAGGCAATAGGCATCAAACTACCAATGTAGTTGAAATTTCACAATTTTTATGGAAACACAAATGAACCTGAATAGCCAAAGCAAACTTAAGAAAGAAAAATGGAACTGGAGGAATCAGGCTCCCTGACTTCAGACTATACTACAAAGCTACATTAATCAAGACAGAATGGTCCTGGCACAAAAACAGAAATATAGATTGATGGAACAGGATAGAAAGCACAGAGATATACACATATAGTCATCTTATCTTTGATCAAGGAGGCAAGAAAATACAATGGAGAAAAGACAGCCTCTTCAATAAGTGGTGCTAGAAAAACTGGACAGCTACATGTAAAAGAATGAAATTAGAACAATCCCTAACACCATACACAAAAATAAACTCAAAATGGATTAAAGACCTAAATGTAAGGTCAGACACTATCAAACTCTTAGAGGAAAACATAGGCAGAACACTCTATGACATAAATCACAGCAATATCCTTTTTGACCCACCTCCTGGAGAAATGGAAATAAAAACAAAAGTAAACAGATGAGACCTAATGAAACTTAAAAGCTTTTGCACAGCAAAGGAAACCATAAACAAGATGCAAAGACAACCCTCAGAATGGGAGAAAATATTTACATTCAAAGCAACTGACAAAGGATTAATCTCCAAAATATACAAGCTGCTGATACAGCTCAATATCAAAAGAACAAACAACCCAACTCAAAAATTAGCAGAAGACCTAAATAGACATCTATCCAAAGAAGATATACAAATTGCCAACAAACACATGAAAGGATGCTCAACATCACTAATTATTAGAAAATTTGAAATCAAAACCACAATGAGGTATCACCTCACACCAGTCAGAATGGCCATCATCAAAAAATCTACAAACAATAAATGCTGGGTTATCGTGTGGAGAAAAGGGAACCCTCTTTCACTGTTGATGGGAATATAAATTGATACAGCCACTATGGAGAATTGTATGTAGATTTGTTAACAAAACTAAAAATTGAACTACCATATGACCCAGTAATCCCACTACTGAGCATATACCCTGAGAACACCATAATTGGAAAAGGCACATGTACCACAATGTTCATTGCAGCTCTATTTATGGTAGCCAGCACATGGAAGTAACCTAAATGTCCATCAAGGGATGACTAGATAAAGAAGATGTGGCACATATATACAATGGAATATTACTCAGCCATAAAAAGAAATGTAATTGAGTTATTTGTAGTGAGTTGGATGGACCTAGAGTCTGTCATACAGAGTTAAGTAAGTCAGAAGAGAAAATAAATACCATATGTTAACACATATGTATGGAATTAAAAAATAAATGGTGCTGATGAACCTAGGGACAGGATGGGAATAAAAATGCAGTTGTAGAGAATGGACTTGAGGACACGGTGAGGCAAAAGGGTAAGCTTGGATGGAGTGAGAGAGTAGAACTGACATATATACACTACAAAATGTAAAATAGATAGCTAGTGGGAAGCAGCTGCATAGCACAGGGAGATCAGTTTGGTGCTTTGAAACCACCTAGAGGGATGGGGTAGAGAGTGTGGGAGGGGGACTTAAGAGGAGATATGTGGATATATGTATACATATAGCTGATTCACTATGTTATACAGCAGAAACTAACACAAAATTGTAAAGCAACTATACTCCAATAAAGATGTTAAAAAAAATAAAATAAATAAAAATTAAAAGGGTACAGAATAGCCCAAGCCAATCTGGTTAAGAAGAACAAGATGGGAAGGTTAACAGTATCAGATTTCAAGGTTTATTATAAAGCTACAGTAATAAATACAATGTGTTATTGGTCGAAAGGTAGAAAAATAAAACAATTGAACAAAACAGAATCCACAAATATACCCACACATATACAACAATTGAATTTTGGTCATACTGCAAATGCAACTCAGTGAAGAATGGATACTTCTTTCAACAAATAATGTTTAAAAAGTTGAGTATTGCTATACAAACTAATAAATTTTGATCCATATCTTGCATCACATACTGAAAATTAACTCAGTGTCAATCATAGATCTAAAAGTAAAGCTAAACTATAAAACTCCTAGAAAGAAAAAATTATTTCTACCCCTGGGTTAGGCAGAGATTTCTTAGCTATGACACCAAAAGCATGATACATAAAAGAAAATACTGATAAATTAGGATTCATCAAAATAATTAACTTCTGCTCTTTAAGATTCATTGAGAAGAATGAAAAGATGTTATAGATGGGGAGAGAATATGTACAATCATATATGTGAGAAGAAAAAGACGTATTTGTAATACAAAATCTCTTAAAACTGAAATACAAGAGTACAAATAACCCAATAAATGCTCAAGTGTTTTGAATAAACCCTGCTCCAAAAAAGATATATTCTCAACATAATTAGCCATTACACTAATAATATAATTAACAACACAATTATGTATCTCTACCTACTTACTAGAATGACTAAAATTAAAGACTAAAATGCATGCCTAAACATCAACTATTGAAGAGAATATTGAGAAACTAGTGCTCTCATATTCTGCTGGTGGAAATGTAAAATAATGCTACTACTATAACCACCCTGAAAATAGTTTGACAGTTTCTTAACAAGATAAACATATAACTATTATATGATTCAGCTGTTCCATTCTTAGTTATTTACTCAAGAGTAAAGAATATATATATCCAAAGACTTATGTATGGATGTTTATAATAGCTTTATTTTTAATAAACAAAAACAAGAAAAACACACAGATGTGTATCAACAGATAAATAGATAAACAAATAGTGGTATATCCATACAATGAAATATTATTCAGTGATAAAAACACTTATTGATATATACACAAGTGAATCTCAGAATAATTGAATAAAAAAACACCAGTCAAAAAATGTCCCTATTGTATGATTACCTTTCTATAAATTTTAGAGAATGAAAATTAATCTATATTGACAGAAAGCAGAAAAGTGACTCCTTTGGATTGGAAGAGGGGCAGGAAGGAAGAATTATGAATGATCACAAGGAAACATTTGGGAGTGATGAATGTGTTTATTATTTTGGTGTGGTGATGGTTTCAAAAGTATATGCACATCAAAACTTACTGAATTGTGTGCTATTTACAGTTGAGGGTATGTCAATTATACTTAAATATATTTTTTAAAGTACAAAAAATACACAGAATAGCAGTTGCTATAAAGAGTAGAATCCCAAGGGAAGCTGTCGGGGACCTTGAAGATGGCGGAAGAGTAAGACGCGGAGATCGCCTTCCTCCCCACGGATACACCAGAAATACATCTACACGTGGAACAACTCCAACAGAACACTTACTGAAGGCTGGCAGAAGACCTCAGACCTCGCAAAAGGCAAGAAACTCCCCACGTACCTGGGTAGGGCAAAAGAAAAAAAGAAAAAACAGAGACAAAAGAATAAGGACGGCACCTGCACCAGTGGGAGGGAGCTGTGAAGGAGGAAAAGTTTCCACACACTAGGAAGCCCCTCCACGGGCGGAGACTGCGGGAGGCAGAGGGGGGAGCTTCGGGACCGCGGTGCACAGCGACAGGTGCGGAGGTCAAAGCAGGGAGATTCCCGCACAGAGGATCAGTGCCGACCGGCACTCACCAGCCCGAGAGGCTTGTGTGCTCGCCCGCCAGGGCGGGCGGGGCTGCGAGCTGAGGCTCGGGTTTCGGTTTTGGACAGAGCGCAGGGAGAGGACTGGGGTTGGTGGCTTGAACATAGCCTGAAGGGGTTAGTGCACCGTGACTAGCCGGGAGGGAGTTCGGGGAAGAGCCTGCACCTGCCGAAGAGGCAAGAGACTTTTTCTTCCCTCTTTGTTTCCTGGTGTGCGAGGAGAGGGGTTTAAGAGCGCTGCTTAAAGGAACTCCAGAGACGGGCGCGAGCCGCGGCTAAAAGCGCGAACCCCAGAGACGGGCGGGAGACGCTAAGGCTGCTGCTGCCGCCACCAAGGGGCCTGTGTGCGAGCACAGGTCACTCTCCACAGGCCTCTTCCGCGGAGCCTGTGCAGCCCGCCACTGCCAGGTTCCCGGGTTCCAGGGACAACTTCCCCAGGAGAACGCACGGCGGGCCTCAGGCTGGTGCAACGTCACGCCGGCCACTGCCGCAACGTCACGCCACCTCTGACGCCGCAGGCCCGCCCCGCATGCAGTGCTCCTCCTTCTCCCCTCCACCCCCGGCCTGAGTGAGCTGGAGCCCCCGAATCAGCGGCGCCTTTAACCCCGTCCTGTCTGAGCAAAAAGCAGACGCCCTCCAGGGACCTACACGCAGAGGCAGGGCCAAATCCAAAGCTGAGCTCCTGTGAGCTGTGAGAACAAAGAAGAGAAAGGGAAATCTCTCCCAGCAGCCTCAGAAGCAGCGGATTAAAGCTCCACAATCAACTTGATATACCCTGCATCTGTGGAATACCTGAATACACAAGGAATGATCCCAAATTGAAGAGGTGGAATTTAGGAGCGAGATCTATGATTTTTCTCCCTTTTCCTCTTTTTGTGAATGTGTACGTGTATGCTTCTGTGTGAGATCTTGTCTGTATACACTTGCTTCCACATTTGTCCTAGGGCTCTATCTGTCCATGGTTTTTTTTTAATTTTTTTTCTTAATAATTAATTTTAATTGCAATAACTTTATTATACATTTACCTTCATTCATTCTTTCTTTCTTTCCTTCCTTCCTTTCCTCCTTTAGACAACGAATCAACCCAAATTGAGGAGGTGGTCTCTGAGAACAAGATTTATGATTTTTCCCCCTTTACCCTCTTTTTGTGAAGGTGTATGTGTATGCTTCTGTGTAAGATTTTCTCTGTATAGCTTTGCTTTCCAACATTTGTCCTAAAGTTCTATCCGTCCCTTTTTTCTTTTTCTAAATATTTTTTAATTCAATAACTATATTATACTTTATTTTATTTTTAATGTATCTTCTTTCTTTCTGTCTTTTTTCCTTCTTTCCCTCATTCCTTCCTTCCTTCCTCCCTCTCTTCCTCCCTCTCTCCTTTCTTTCCTTCTTTGCTTCTTCCTTCCTTCCTTTCCTCCTTTCCTTCTTTCTTTCCTCATACTTCTACTAATTCTCTCTACTTTCTCTCCCTTTTATTCTGAGCCGTGTGGATGAAAGGCTCTTGGTGCTCCAGCCAGGAGTCAGGGCTCTGCCTCTGAGGTAGGAGAGCCAACTTCAGGACACTGGTCAACAAGAGACCTTCCAGATCCACATAATATTAAACGGCGGAAATCTCCCAGAGACCTCCATCTTAACACCAGCACCCAGCTTCACTCAACGACCAGCAAGCCACAGTGCTGGACAACCTATGCCAAACAACTAGCAAAACAGGAACACAACCCCACCCATTAGCAGAGAGGCTGCCTAAAATCAGAATAAGGCCACAGACACCCCAAAACACACCACCAGACGTGAACCTGCCCACTAGAGAAACAAGATCCAGCCTCATCCACCAGAACACAGGCACTAGTCCCCTCCACCAGGAAGCCTACACAACCCACTGAAACAACCTTAGCCACTGGAGACAGACATCAAAAACAATGGGAACTATGAATGTGCAGCCTGCAAAAAGGAGACCTCAAACACAGTAAGATAAGCAAAATGAGAAGACAGAAAAACACACAGCAGATGAAGGAGCAAGATAAAAACCCACCAGACCTAACAAATGAAGAGGAAATAGGCAGTCTACCTGAAAAAGAATTCAGAATAATGATAGTAAGGATGATCCGAAATCTTGGAAGTAGAATGGACAAAATGCAAGAAACAATTAACAAGGACCTAGAAGAAATAAAGATGAAACAAACAACGCTGAACAATGCAATAAATGAAATTAAATGTACTCTAGATAGGATCAATAGCAGAATAACTGAGGCAGAAGAACGGATAAGTGACCTGGAAGATAAAATAGTGGAAATAACTACTGCAGAGCAGAATAAAGAAAAAAGAATGAAAAGAACTGAGGACAGTCTCAGAGACCTCTGAGACAATATTAAATGCACCAACATTCGAATTATAGGGGTTCCAGAAGAAGAAGAGAAAAAGAAAGGGACTGAGAAAATATTTGAAGAGATTATAGTTGAAAACTTCCCTAATATGGGAAAGGAAATAGTTAATCAAGTCCAGGAAGCACAGAGAGTCCCATACAGGATAAATACAAGGAGAAACACGCCAAGACACATATTAATCAAACTGTCAAAAATTAAATACAAAGAAAGCATATTAAAAGCAGCAAGGGAAAAACAACAAATAACACACAAGGGAATCCCCATAAGGATAACAGCTGATCTCTCAGCAGAAACCCTACAAGCCAGAAGGGAGTGGCAGGACATACTGAAAGTGATGGAGGAGAAAAACCTGCAACCAAGACTACTCTACCGAGCAAGGATCTCCTTCAGATTTGATGGAGAAATTAAAACCTTTACAGACAAGCAAAAGCTGAGACAGTTCAGCACCACCAAACCAGATTTACAACAAATGCTAAAGGAACTTCTCTAGACAAGAAACACTAGAGAAGGAAAAAGACCTATAAATAATGAACCCAAAACAATATATAAAATGGGAATAGGAACATACATATCGATAATTACCTTAAATGTAAATGGACTAAATGCTCCCACCAAAAGACACAGACTGGTTGAATGGATACAAAAACAAGACCCTTATATATGCTGTCTACAAGAGACCCACTTCAGACCTAGAGACACATACAGACTGAAAGTAAGGGGATGGAGAAAGATATTCCATGCAAATGGAAACCAAAATAAAGCTGGAGTAGCAATTCTCATATCAGACAAAATAGACTTTAAAATAATGACTATTAAAAGAGACAAGAAGGACACTACATAATGATCAAGGGCTTGATCTAAGAAGAAGATATACAATTGTAATATTTATGCACCCAACATAGGAGCACCTCAATACATAAGGCAAATACTAACAGCCATAAAAGGGGAGATCAACAGTAACACATTCATAGTAGGGGGACTTTAACACCCCACTTTCACCACCATGGACAGATCATCAAAATGAAAATAAATAAGGAAACACAAGCTTTAAATGATACATTAAACAAGATGGACTTAATTGATATGATATAGGACAACTCCCTCCAAAAACAACAGAATACATATTTTTCTCAAGTGCTCATGGAACATTCTCCAGGATAGATCATATCTTGGGTCACAAATCAAGCCTTGGTAAATGTAAGAAAACTGAAATTGTATCAAGTATCTTTTCTGACCACAACGCCATGAGACTAGATATCAAATTACAGGAAAGATCTGTAAAATATACAAACACATGGAGGCTAAACAATACACTACTTAATAATGAAGTGATCACTGAAGAAATCAAAGAGGAAATAAAAAAATACCTAGAAACAAATGGACAATGGAGACACAACGACCCAAAACCTATGGGATGCAGCAAAAGCAGTTCTAAGGAGGAGGTTTATAGCAATACAAGCCCACCTTAAGAAGCAGGAACATCTCGAATAAACAACCTAACCTTGCACCTCAAGCAATTAGAGAAAGTAAGAACAAAAAGCCCTAAAGTTAGCAGAAGGAAAGAAATCATAAAAATCAGATCAGATATAAATGAAAAGAAATGAAGGGAAACGATAGCAAAGATCAATAAAACTAAAAAGCTGGTTCTTTGAGAAGATAAACAAAATAGATAAACCACTAACCAGACTCATCAAGAAAAAAAGGGAGAAGACTCAAATCAATAGAATTAGAAATGAGAAAGGAGAAGTAACAACTGACACTGCAGAAATAAAAAAATCATGAGAGATTACTACAAGCAACTCTATGCCAATAAAATGGACAATCTGGAAGAAATGGACAAATTCTTAGAAATGCACAACGTGCCAAGACTGAATCAGGAAGAAATAGAAAATATGAACAGACCAATCACAAGCACTGAATTTGAAACTGTGATTAAAAAATCTTCCAACAAACAAAGCCCAGGACCAGATGGCTTCACAGGTGAATTCTATCAAATGTTTAGAGAAGAGCTAACACCTATCCTTTTCGCACTCTTCCAAAATATAGCAGAGGGAGGAACACTCCCAAATTCCTTCTATGAGGCCACCATCACCTTGCTACCAAAACCAGACAAGGATGTCACAAAGAAAGAGAACTACAGGCCAATATCACTGATGAACATTGATGCAAAAATCCTCAACAAAATACTAGCAAACAGAATCCAACAGCACATTAAAGGATCTTACACCATGATCAAGTGGAGTTTATTCCAGGAATGCAAGGATTCTTCAATATATGCAAATCTATCAATGTGATAAACCATATTAACAAATTGAAGGAGAAAAAACCATATGATCATCTCAATAGATGCAGAGAAAGTTTTCGACAAAATTCAACACCCATTTATGATAAAAACCCTCCAGAAAGTAGGCATAGAGGGAACTTTCCTCAACATAATAAAGGCCATATATGACAAGCCCACAGCCAACATCATCCTCAATGGTGAAAAAACTGAAAGCATTTCCACTAAGATCAGGAACAAGACAAGGTTGCCCACTCTCACCACTCTTATTCAACATAGTTTTGGAAGTTTTAGCCACAGCAATCAGAGAAGAAAAGGAAATAAAAGGACTCCAACTCGGAAAAGAAGAAGTAAAGCTGGTCATTGTTTGCAGATGACATGATACTATACATAGCAGAGATCCTAAAGATGCTACCAGAAAACTACTAGAAGCTAATCAATG
Organism: Phocoena sinus; assembly: GCF_008692025.1. NCBI lineage: Eukaryota > Metazoa > Chordata > Mammalia > Artiodactyla > Phocoenidae > Phocoena > Phocoena sinus. The sequence continues at coordinate 34,859,548 of NC_045776.1, read as the reverse complement.
AATTTGGTAAAGTAGCAGGATACAAAATTAATGCACAGAAATCTCTGGCATTCCTATATACTAATGATGTAAATCTGAAGTGAATCAAGAAAACACTCCCATTTACCATTTGCAACAAAAAGAATAAAATATCTAGGAATAAACCTACCTAAGGAGACAAAAGACCTGTATGCAGAAAATTATAAGACACTGATGAAAGAAATTAAGGATGATACAAATAGATGGAGAGATATACCATGTTCTTGGATGGGAAGAATCAACATTGTGAAAATGACTCTATTACCCAAAGCAATCTACAGGTTCAATGCAATCCCTATCAAAATACCACTGGCATTTTTCACAGAACTAGAACAAAAAATTTCGCAATTTGTATGGAAACACAAAAGACCCCGAATAGCCAAAGCAATCTTGAGAACGAAGAAAGGAGCTGGAGGAATCAGGCTCCCTGACTTCAGACTATACTACAAAGCTACAGTAATCAAGACAGTATGGTACTGGCACAAAAACAGAAAGATAGATCAATGGAACAGGATAGAAAGCCCAGACATAAACCCACACACTTATGGACACCTTATCTTTGATAAAGGTGGCAAGAATGTACAGTTGAGAAAGGACAGCCTCTTCAATAAATGGTGCTGGGAAAACTGGACAGGTACATGTAAAAGTATGAGATTAATCACTCCCTAACACCCATTACACAAAAATAAGCTCAAAATGGATCAAAGACCTAAATGTAAGGCCAGAAACTATCAAACTCTTAGAGGAAAACATAGGCAGAACACTCTATGACATAAATCACAGCAAGATCCTTTTTTGACCCACCTCCTAGAGTAATGGAAATAAAAACAAAAATAAACAAATGGGACCTAATGAAACTTCAAAAGCTTTGCACAGCAAAGGAAAGCATAATCAAGACCAAAAGACAACCCTCTGAAAGGGAGAAAATATTTGCAGATGAAGCAACTGACAAAGGATTAATCTCCAAAATTTACAAGCAGCTCATGCAGCTCAATAATAAAAAACAACAACCCAATCCAAAAAATGGGCAGAAGACCTAAATAGACATTTCTCCAAAGAAGATATACAGACTGCCAACAAACACATGAAAGAATGCTCAAACATCATTAATCATTAGAGAAATGCAAATCAAAACTACAATGAGATATCATCTCACACCAGTCGAATGGCCATCATCAAAAATCAAGAAACAATAAATGCTGGAGAGGGTGTGGAGAAAAGGGGACACTCTGCACTGCTGGTGGAATGTGAATTGGTTCAGCCACTGTGGAGAACAGTATGGAGGTTCCTTAAAAAACTACAAATAGAATTACCATATGACCCAGCAATCCCACTACTTGGCATATACCCTGAGAAAACCAAAATTCAAAGAGAGTCATGTACCAAAATGTTCATTGCAGCTCTATTTACAATAGCCAGGACATGGAACAACCTAAGCGCCCATCATCGGATGAATGGATAAAGAAGATGTGGCACATATAACACATGGAATATTACTCAGCCTTAAAAAGAAATGAAATTGAGCTATTTGTAATGAGATGGATAGACCTAGAATCTGTCATACAGAAGTGAAGTAAGTCAGAAAGAAAAAAGACAAATACCGTATGCTAACACATATATATGGAATTTAAGGGAAAAAAATGTCATGAAGAACCTAGGGGTAAGATAGGAATAAAGACGCAGACCTACTGGAGAACGGACTTAAGGATATGGGGAGGGGGAAGGGTGAGTTTTGACAGGGCGAGAGAGAGTCATGGACATATACACACTAACAAACGTAGTAAGGTAGATAGCTGGGGGGAAGCAGCCGCAAGGCACAGGGATATTAGCTCGGTGCTTTGTGACAGCCTGGAAGGGTGGGATGGGGAGAGTGGGAGGGAGGGAGACGCAAGAGGGAAGACATATGGGAACATATGTATATGTATAGCTGATTCACTTTGTTGTAAAGCAGAAACTAACACACCATTGTAAAGCAATTATATTCCAATAAAGATGTTAAAAATAATAATAATAAATAAAGGATATTCTAAAGACTTAAAAAAAAAAAAAAAAGAATGCTCAACATCATTAATCATTAGAGAAATGCAAATCAAAACTACAATGAGATATTATCTCACACCAGTTAGAATGGCCATCATCAAAATATCTAGAAACAATAAATGCTGGAGAGGGTGTGGAGAAAAGGGAACACCCTTGCACTGCTGGTTGGAATGTGAATTGGTTCAGCCACTATGGAGAACAGTATGGAGGTTCCTTAAAATCTACAAATAGAGTTACCATATGACCCAGCAATCCCACTACTGGGCATATACCCTGAGAAAACCAAAATTCAAAAAGAGTCATGTACCAAAATGTTCATTGCAGCTCTGTTTACAATAGCCCGGAGATGGAAACAACCTAAGCGCCCATCATTGGATGAATGGATAAAGAAGATGTGGCACATATACACAATGGAATATTACTCAGCCTTAAAAAAGAAATGAAATTGAGCTATTTGTAATGAGATGGATAGACCTAGAGTCTGTCATTCATGGTGAAGTAAGTCAGAAAGAAAAAGACAAATACCGTATGCTAACACATATATATGGAATTTAAGGAATAATATGTCATGAAGAACCTAGGGGTAAGACAGGAATAAAGATGCAGACCTACTGGAGAACGAACTTGAGGATATGGGGAGTGGGAAGGGTGAGCTTTGACAGGGTGAGAGAGAGTCATGGACATTACACACTAACAAACGTAGTAAGGTAGATAGCTAGGGGGAAGCAGCCACAAGGCACAGGATATTAGCTCGGTGCTTTGTGACAGCCTGGAGTGGTGGGATAGGGAGAGTGGGATGGAGGGAGATGCAAGAGGGAAGACATATGGGAACATATGTATATGTATAACTGATTTACTTTGTTATAAAGCAGAAACTAACACACCATTGTAAAGCAATTATACCCCAATAAAGATGTTTAAAAAAAAAAAAGAGTAGAATCCCATAGTAAGATTTTTACACTGCTGATCACCCAGTTTGGGTTGGAGTTTATTAATTTTACATTGATGATAAATTGCACATTTGCTTACTTTTCTCTAGTACAAAAAAATAATAAGATTGGAAACTGGCAAGGAGAAGGACATGGTTTCATAAATTCAGAGTTAGGGTTTCTAAAGTGCAGTGTATATAAATCAGTGGCTTACAATAATAGCTGGTAGATACTCTAATATCAGGCTGATGGATCATCTTCTAGTGCTGTGACAGAAGTAAAAACAGACTATGTGACGTGTATTCTTAAAGCTTCCATTCAGAAGTGGCTTCTGTTCTCATAGTATTTGCCAAAGCAAGTCACCTGATTAATCCTGACATCAAGGGTAAAGATAAATATAAACTCACAAGATGGTGCATCATATAAACTCACAGGTTGGAGCACCACAAGTCAAATGGCCAGATATGATGCCAATGAGACAGGAATATATAAATAATTATAATGCATGACAGAACATGTGTCTATATCCAATCTTTCCCTTTTAATAAAAACTATTTACTTACCCCCATCTCAAGAAGAAACCACAACTATCCAATCCAATTACAGTGTCAGATTCAAATCCAGGATCTTAGGATGGTATCTACATTAGACCCAGATATGTTTTCTTTTTAGCTCCAAAAGTCATCTAGTCCCCTCATATGCATTGTTGAAATGAGAACATAATAACTGCAGTAAACACCCCCATCTGGAGAGGGGGAGTGGAGGCATGCAGTGTCAATGCTCTGTAGTAGCTCTGACATTCTCTGAGCAGAATTATGAGGGGGCTTTGGGAGTATCCTTAAATAGCTGATTTTGCTGTCTGAAAAATCTCTCCCCCATTCTACTTTTCTTTGGGGAGTACATGCTTATTGCTGGCTGAAAATCTCTCTCATCCTGCCTTCTTCCATGTAGAAGGTCAGAAAACCCATGGTCATTTTCAACCTCTAATATTTAATCAGTGTTTCTTTAAGTTGTGGCTCTTTTTTCAAAAAACTTATGTCTCAACCTCTTATGTACTTAGACAATTCTGTTCACCAACAGTCACACACGCAATTCTTTCTAATATTTCTCTCTCTTTTCACTTAGTCATGAGTACATTTTGATTTCAAAGGCCTCCTTAGCTTTTACTTACTTGTATTGGTGGAAGTTGGCACCCTATTGCAGCTTTATTATTAGAAGCTCTTAAGTTTCTGGACACTTTCTAGTTCCTTTTTCTCTTTTTTGCATTCAGCCCTTTTTGGTCTGTTTTTTCTTAAGTCATTTATTTCTTGTAGTCACTTGTCAAATATAGCTCATAGCAACGAAAGCATGCTAATACAATTCTAGCTCCTAGAATCAGCTTATTTCAAAAACCAGGGTCATATCTTCCAAAGTGACAATTTTATCATGTTTTACTATTTCATAATCACTTTTATTTCTTCAATAAGTGTTTCCTTAACTTTGCTACCATGTCCTGAGAGCAATATAATAGCTTTTAGGTATTTGGCTATAGCACAAGAGCTTTCCTCTCCTGTTATCAATTTATACAGCAGTAAGCATAGGCTAAGTGATGCTTCAGTAGCCAACAGCTCCTCTATGCTCAGGAACCTGCAACAAAACAGTTTACTTGTTCAGTGTGGGACTGAGGTGGCTGTGTTTCTCAGTGTCTTCACTCATATGATGGAGTAATCTCTGTCTATGACATTGCCAGGTTCATGGCTGAGGAAAAATGAGTATAATGCTGTATATATATATTTACACACACCACTTTAGTTTCCATTCCTTGGCCAAAAGACAACAAGGAGGGAAAATAAAGTAAAATATGACCATTATCCTAGGAGAGTTAGCAAATATTGTAAACTATTAAGCAGTCTACTGAAGGGTATTTTGGAAAGAAAGACCATCCCTGGATTGGAATGATAGAAAATGGAATTTAAGTTGGGTAAGAAAGGATGTAAAGCAAGCAGGTGGAGGTATCTTAAATCAATGTATTGAGAACTATACTTGTCCTAAAATCAGCAGGTGTTATAATAGGGCTATTTGAGAAAAGGAGTTAGAAAATATATGAGAATTTCATTTGGGAAAAAAAAAAAAAGGTTAGCATTTTTTGGAGGAAGTATTCTCTGATTAAATCATAATATCTTTCTCTTGGATTTGGCATTCTATTATTTGTCAGTATCTTAGAAATTCTGATGTTTAAAATATGTCAATTTGAGTGCAATTAATGAACATTGGCATGCTGTTGTTATTCCCTAGTGGTTTTCAGAGAATTTTAACAATCAATATAGAGCTCTAAATATCTGTTTGAATGGACTGATAGACATTAATTGTAAAGACAACTGAAATTAGTGTATTGATCAGATAGAATTCTTTTTCATTTTTGAGGTACATTTGGCATCCTGATTGGGTTAATCCTACAGAAATCTCTAGAGTATAGTCAGGTTGACAACTCTCCATTTCATTTTCACTCAATTGTCCCTTTAAAAAATAAATAAAAGTAAAATGTGAAGGTAATGCCCCAGAAATAATCTGATTACTAAATCAAGGGCTAGCTTTAGAAATTTTCTTAAGGCCTGAGGTTTTAAATCTTATTCAGCAAACATAATACAAGTTTGCTCCAAATTTGCACTTCCTGAAAGACATAGAAAAGCAGCACTAGTTAAAAAAAAAAATTAAACCATAAATGTCATAATAAAGTCACAAAATAGCTTCTTTTTTCTCTATAGAAAAGATAATTGTGAGAAAGAATAAAGTAACTGAGAGGAATTCATTGTATTTCAAGACCAAGAAAACTTAAATTGTGCTATTTATTAGTTTACACTGTGGCAGCTCTGCCCCTATTTAGAAGGACATAGAACTCATTGTGTAGCACCCCAGAAACATGGGACACTGGGAGAAAAAGGAAGCCATCATCTAGAAAACAAACACTGGAATGAATTGCTATTTGTCACCTTTCTAACTGTTCTATTGACCCTTAGTCCCCATCTACTCTGAGTGGTTTCATGCATGATTCTTAATAGAGTACAAAAGAAAAAAGCAATGCCTGCATTTTTAGAATGAAAGAGTACTGCAAAGGTTGCCCCTTAAAGGTAAAGAATTGTAACTGTCATCTTTGTGGTTAAATTATTTTTCCTCTTGGAAATAAAAGAATGCTCTTTGAATGCAATTTTCTTTCTTTCTCAGAAGCCTTAAGTAATGAATGACAGATACTAACAAATGGAATTACACTCACTCTGCCTATCCTTAGATCAAAAACTCCAGAGGTAAATCAGTTTGCTAGCCATTTCCTCCAGCTTAGAACGGAGAGCATAAGCTTTACATAATTCCTGATAAACTGCCACCTCAGCATAATTAGGGGTATGAATAACCAGCTGATCAGCTCGACAGTGTTGACATGATCTGTAGAACATATCAGTAATTGTGCCTGCATGCTACATCCAATCCATTTATGTAATCCTTTTCAAGAAGGTAAGGACATGGGTAGCTGGTGCATGTTATTTGCTTTTCACCAAAATATAGAATTTTTAAAGATCTATCATGAGCCAAAACTTTTAACAGTTATGTAATTCATCAACCATATTCAGCAAACAATTTTTTAAAAAAATCCTACTAATGGGCAAATCATCAGGAGACACGTAGATGAAGAAAAACTTTATGGATACTTTTTTTTTTATCAATTTTCCCATTGAGTCCAGCCTATAAGATAAGTATCTTGTGGATGAAGGATGGTGAAGGTCTCAATTCTGTTCACACAGGTGTAGGATGCTGGTTAAATACCCAAAAAGAACTGAAGGACGTGGGAGACAACATCTAGTGCAAGCAAATTCATGTAGGAGAGATATTTCCTAATGTTATCTATAGTACAAGTAGTGAGAGTTTTTTGTTTGTTTCACATTTATTTGTTTTGGTTTTCCTTCTTTAATGGAAAGAATGACTATATACTGAAACCACACTTTCTTCTCTTATTGACCCATACACTTCTGTGAGGTTTCAGACTTGGTTAAAGTTCAGTTTTACAGGCACAATTCATGTTTAAGCTGAGAAATATATTTTGACTGAAATTAGAGAAGTAGTCTATAAATGAATTATAGTAACCTGTATGGATATTCAATCCAAGATTCAGAACACATTTATGCTATTGTATAACCAAACTAGATACTCAGTCATGCCCTGTCAATTGACACAGTGATCACTTTCTAGGGTTAGTTCACAGTGACATCTTACTTTAGGTGATTTTTTTCTTCCTTATTTTCCTTTTCTTATTTCTTTATTTCTTTTCTTCTTCTTTTTGTTTTTTTGATGATCAATTTGAAGGGAATATTCCCACTCCAAATTAATTCTCATTTACTTAACAGACAGGTCAGTTTGTCTGAACCCATTTTCTATTAGTAATAACCCACCATTTCTTTGACTACATTAGTGCTAAATCAATATGCTACTCTTTGGATGTCACATAACTAAGTTTTATTAATAGTTGACCCCTATGAGATGTGAGGTTACAAAAGGTTTTGGAAAGTAAAGAATTCTGAGATTTTATTGCAAAACAGTTCTGTGAAGGGATAACTACAGATCCTCAGGAAAAATGAAGACTCATGAAAAAATGAAGTCCTTCCTGAAAAAATGAAGACTCAATGTTATTGAATTCTCAGTAATGAGGATGTGTAGTATGTAAGACACACATCTATCTATCTATATCTATATCTATCTATCTATTTATCTATATATATGTTTATATATGCATATACACACATACATATATTTGTGTATATCTCACACGTTTATATACACACAATCCTGAAGAAAAAAGTTTTACATGTTAGCATACATCATCCATGTGTCTTTATCATGACACAGAAAAAGACTGGGCCAAAGCATTCAGAAATCGAATGTGAACTCATTTTGAAATACCAGCGGTGTTTGAATTTTAAATTAACCTATTTACAATGAAACTATGCCTGCTGATTGCCATCATCTTCAGGAAAATTAACAGTAACGATCATTGGTGTCATAATGCAATTTCCCCGCAAAAATCACATAGGCTTCATTGCTGTTTACATAAATTGCCATAAATACCAATTATGGCTGAACATAAAATGTAATGCTCTTTTTTTAATCATAATCAGACAATTGTTCTTCTAAGTCATATGCTAAGGGAATAGGATTTTGATTCAACCTTTGTTGTGGAGGCAGTGCTTCGATGGTAGTTAGCTTTGCTCGAAGTGCTGTTTGGCTTCTTGTCAAATCACTCACTCGCCATTTGGATCATGTAGTCCTTGTCCCTGTTCAGCATGTCCTCTAATACACTGGGAAGAACGTGCAGCTGTGCTAATGACAGATGAGGGAGATATACCCTGAAAGTGGCCTCTAGACTTCAGCCGATACGTGGCTTCCTGTGGGATTTATAACAACATTTGGTGTAATTACGCAGAGGCCCCCATAAAGGAATAATGCAATAACAGACCTGTTAGAGGAGCCCATTTGCAGTGCCGATTCCAGTTTCCCCCATAGGTCAGCAGAACAAATAGCCAGTAAAGGCAATGCCCTGTTAAATGGCTAATTTTCAAAACAAATAAGTGTTAAGTTGCTGGCGGAGGAGTAGAGGAAAAGGCCAAAAAGAAGAGCTTCAACATCCTCATCATTTTGGTCTCTAAGAACGAGATAAATCAGCTAGAAAGTTTATTCACACAGAAAGTCAGAGCAGGAGACAATTCTCTATGAGGACAAAAGCCTTGTCTTTGCTTTCCATCATCTGGCAAAGCAAAGGTGAGAATCACGCTGTTTGGGTCTATTTTATCTCACCATAGAACACTTTCTACTTGGCTCCTTGGTTATTCTTTGGCCTTTCTTCTCCTCTTGTTTACTCCTAAAATTTTAAAATAAAGTCTGCTTGAAGTTTCCACCCTCTTCTGATTCAGAGCAATCCTTAACAATTAGAATCAGAAGAAAAATCACTCCATTGATTCTGTGAGCAAAGCTGTCCATGTGTGTTGATGACCACACACAATTGCACGTGTCTGGGAGTGGTAGTGTTTGATCTGTCCCTCCCCACACCTCAAGATTGGGCCATCTCTGTTATTTTAATGAAGGCTGGCAATTTGTCCTAGTTCTACCTGATTCTATCCTAGTTGATTAAAGCAGGCTAAAGTGATACATCTAGTCAAGTTTAATGAAACAAAATTACAATTCTTGATCTAAGAAGAAAATAATAAATAAAACTGGTAGGGATTTCATCTGTGTGAGAAATCAAAGTGGAACAAATAGAAATCCAGTAAAATTAGCTGCTGTTGTTTCACTGTCTAAGCTGGGGAAATGTAAGCAAACAGCATCAGTAGGGAAGAGAAAATGAGACTTCTTTTTTTCATCTTTCATAATCTCATGCACTATCAGTAACAGGGTGAGACATTTTAATAAGGTGTGATCATCATTAAAAGACAGATATTTATCTTATCAAAGTGCATTAAACTCCCAAAGGAAGCAGGAAAAAAGAGAGAGCGAGTGAGAGACTTTCACAAACTATTTAATGAAATACTATGGTTTTAGCTCTTCTTGATTATTTTTCTTTAAAAAAACAAAAAACCTGATGCTGGACAAAACTGGTTCCAAACACAGACTGCACCCGGGGCCCATGTATTTTGAGAAGTCTCTACTGTGTTCTGACTTTGTTTAATAATTTCTAATTATGTTCTACAACACAGAATTAAATATTTCTATCTCCATTGTGTGTACTTATTCATGAGCTGGGCATTAATCGTAAAACAATGTATCTTGTTTATTTATACCAGATATGAGAATTTATGTTGCTGTGTTCAGGGTTCCCATCTAGGTCTTTATTTGTATACTGAGCCTCCTGGTTTTGCATGAAAATGGTTTCTGAGCTCTGGAGTTCATCTCCACTCTTGTGTTTAAAACAACAGCAGCAACAACTTGTTTAAAAAGAAGAATTTATGAATAACTAAGAGATTTCTGCTGTGGCTCCCTTGGTCTCTCACCAGCAGGTCAGTAGAGTATGTTTTGTGGACCAAGAAAATTCAGTTTGGGATTTGCTTTACAGTTTAGGATGTTTTCTTCTTGCAAAAAAATCTGCCTGGGCCATGGAGAGCTTTTCTTCTGAAATATATTTGCATACTGCTAATTTTCTATTTATTTACTGAGTTTTAGAAACATATGAGTTTGTTGGGGTTAGGGGGAAAAATACTTCCAGTATATCTTTCTGTGTACGCCTTCATGTGATCTAAGTCAGTGATCATAATAATCCATGATATATTTTTTCGTTTTTATAAAGAATATCTTGTCTTGATCATTTTATTAGTATAATTGACATATAATAAACCTAACTTATGGGTTAAATTTATACAAATTGTAAAAAGCCTTCCTCCTATGATGTCCCTTACCTTCCCAATTCTCCTGTACAGAGAAACAGTTTTATCAATTTCTCTGTGTTCTTTAAGTGATTTTTAATGTCTACAAAAACTGAAAATATATATTTCTTTTCCATTTTAATGACAATTCAGCATATTTACATCCTTCACCTTTTTCCTCACTTGACATTATATCTTGGAGATAGTTCCGTATCAGGATATATAAACCTCCTCATTCTTTTTTTACAGCTGTATAATATTCCACTGTATGGATATGTGTAAAGCACTTAATAAAGAGCCATGTTTTGTTTCTAATCTTAAACCTACTATACAGAGCACAATGATTGTCCCATAGGACTTCTTTTATTACCATTTGCATAGCTACACAGGATGAACAACTGGTTATGCATAGGAAATCTAGTGACAAGATTCTTTGCCAGTGTGATTGCAAATCAGATAAACATGGATCATTTTTAAGTCCTGTGCTTAAAGATAAAGGGTTACTGACTTAATTATTTTCAACATGGAGAAATAAATTAGTCTGTAAAAAGCATCAATGTGGGGAAAGTAGCTACATCTTTGCTATAAAACAGAGGAGGCACAATGGGGGCCCCACCAAGGCTTGTTGTACCTGATGATCTAGCAAGAACACCTACTGAACCCTGTGCCTGACTTCTTTCAAAACAATAACCACCTGGAGCTGAGTAGTACTGCCCTCTTCAGGCAAGAGCATGAGTGCCAGAATTCTCCCAGAGGTACCCTGGATGACTTAAGTCATTACCTGCTTGGACCCAGTATGCATTTAAGTTTTCTATACCTGAACTCAAGTATTTAAACCCACAGAGAGACTTAGAGTCAAAAGTCTAACAACATGTAGGATGCGTGTTCCAATAATGGCAATGATTACTGAGATAGTAATACTAAGATACCTGGAGAACATAAATTCCTCATGTTACATAAGAGTAATATGAGCCCCATTGGGCATCTTCCCTCCTCCCAACAACTTCAAATACATTTGGTTTTACTCAATCATACAGAAACCTGGTATCATTTCCAGGTCACAAGTGAAAACTTCTGGAACTGACAATACAGAAAAAAAATGAGGAAAGAAATACAAATGCATCATTATGGGGAGTCTAGTGCCAATCATATATGATGAGAAATTGTAACCATATTAGGCAAAATAATGTAGGGATACCAGAGGACTAAATCAATATGAACGTTGAAAGATGTCATACCTCCAATTTCTATTCCAGCATGTAAGGAGCTTGGAAGTTATCACTCCATCTAAGAACAAGTAAAAGGCTGAACAAACTGAAAATCAACAACCTTCCTTATATCTGTCAGAGAACTGAGGTCACAGGGCAAGCAGCTTTCCCTAAAATTGTAGAAACAGACAAGCAGATACAAAGAATTACAACTTACTAGAGTAGGAACCCATGAGCCAAAGCTCCATGGGAAATAGGACCAAAGTAGGAAAACCTAAACAGGGGCTGCTGTATTCTTGGAAGCTCAGTATAGACAAGTCTGAAAGTTAAAACTTTCAGGGCCCCTGTCTTGGGCCAGAGGTACACAATTATGAGCCCTCCAGAAGGGCTTTTGTTTACTTCCAGGAAATCTATCAGTTTCTCTCAGTAAAGACTGGAGAAAAATTCCCTCATTCTGCCTGCAGGGGAAGAGAAAAAGTAACCATCTTGCCACAGCATTCTGTTCTTAACAAGGCTTGCCCTCAAGAGAAACTATTTACCTGAGCCTAACTGAAAGGGGTTTTGTCAGAGGTTAACCAAACTGGCAGAAGGGAAGTACCCAACTCACACTAGCCATCCTGTCCCACTGAAAGGAGTGAAAACCAAACCAAACCAAACAGAACAAAACTGAGAAGCATTTGTGACGTTCATAGGCCAGGGGCACAGGTTCACTAAAAGACAGAGACCTGGGTATAAAAAGCATGACTCTGGAGCCAGCCTGCCTGGGGGCAGATTCCAACTCTATTTCCTACATGTATGATATGGGACATCACTATCATTGCTAAACATGTAAAGATTTTTGCATGGACATTCATTTTGGACACAAATGAAATATGGGGCATTTAACATTTAAAAATTATTATTGTGGAGGAGACCTTCAAGATGATGGAGGAATATGACATGGAGGTCACCTTCGTCCCCACAAATACATCAAAAATACATCTACATGTGGAACAACTCCTACAGAACACCTACTGAACCCTGTGGTGCAGAAGACCACAGACTTCCAAAAAGGTAAGGAAATCCCCCACATACCTGGGTAGGGCAAAAGAAAAGAAAAAAAAAAAAAGAGACAAAAGAATAGGGACAGGACCTGTGTTTCTGGGAGGGAGCTGTGAAGGAGGAAAAGTTTCCACACACTAGGAAACCCCTTCACTGGTAGGGACAAGGGTGTGGGGGAGCTCTGGAGCCACAGAGGAGAGCATAGCAACAGGGGTGCAGAGGGCAAAGTGGAGAGATTTCCACACAGAGGATAGGTGACGACCAGCACTCACCAGCCTGAGATGTTTGTCTGCTCAACTGCTGGGACAGATGGGGGCTGGGAGCTGAGGCTCAGGCTTCGGAGGTCAGACCCCAGGGAGAGGATGGGGGTTGGCTGTGTGAACACAGCCTGAAGGGGGCTAGTTAATCAAAGCTAGCTGGGAGGGAGTACAGGAAAATGTCTGGAGCTGCTGAAGAGGCAAGAGACCATTGTCTCAGGGTGCACAAAGAGAGGGTCTTCCTGCTCCGTGAGACACAGCAATGCCTAAGTGAGCTCCAGAGATGGGCGTGAGCAGCGACTATCATCTTGGACCCCAGAGGAGGGCACGAACCACTACTGCTGCCACCACTGCCACCAAGGATCCTGTGTGCAAGTGCAGGTCACTATCCACACCCTCCCAGATCCTGTGCAACATATCACTGCCAGGGTCCCATGATCCAGGGACAACTTCCTTGGGAGAACACATGGCATGCCTCAGGCTGTTGCAATGTCACACCAGGCTCTGTTGCTGCAGGCCACACATCCCAATTATGACTACCATAACCCTGCCTCTCCTGAGTGAGCAAGAGAGACCTAATCAGCCGCTGCTTTAACCCTCTCCTGTCTGTGTGGGGAAGAGACACCTGAGGGTGGCTTACACATAGAAGTATGGCCAAACCAAAGCTGAACCCCAGGAGCTGTGCAAACAAAGAAGATAAAGGGAAATTTCTCCATGTAGCCTCAGGAGCAGTGGACTAAATCCCCGCAAATCAACTTGGTAAACCCTGCATGTGTGGAATACCTGAATAGACAACGAATGTTCCCAAAATTGAGGAGGTGGACTTCGGGGGCAACTGTGGACTTGGGGTTTGCTTTTTGTGTTTGATTTGTTTTTAGATTTATGTTTATCTTAGTTTAGTGTTTAGTGGTTGTTTTCATTTGTGTGTTTCTTTATCAGTTGGGTTGCTCTCTTCCATATTTTTCCCCCTCTTTTTGTGAGTGTGTGTGTATGATTCTGTGATTTTGTCTGTTTAGTTTTGCTTTTAGCATTTGTTTTGGGGTTCTGTCCCTTCGTTATTTATTTTTTCTTTTTTTCTCCTGCTTCTTCCAAGCCATGTGGCTGACAGGGCCTTGGTGCTTTGGCCAGGAGTCAGACATGAGCATCTGAGGTGGGAAAACCAAGTCCAGGATGTTGGACCACAAGACCTACTGATCCCATGTAATATTAATCAGTGAGAGCTCTCCCAGAAATCTCCGTTGCAACACTAAGATCCAGTTCCACCCAACAGCCAGCAAGCTCCAGTGCTGGATGCCCTATTCCAAACAACTTGCAAGACAGGAACACAACCCCACCAATTAGCAGAAAAAATGCTTAAAGTCATACTAAGTTCAAGACACCCCAAAACACACCAACAGACATGGCTCTGCCCACCAAAGGGATAAGATCCAGCTCCACCCACCAGAACACAGGCATCAGTCCCCCCAATCAGGAACCTTACACAAGCCACTGAACCAACCTCACCGACTGGGGGCAGACATAAGAGGAAATTATGAGCTTGCAGCCTGTGAAAAGGAGACCCCAAACACAGAAAGTTAAACAAAATGAGAAGACAGAGAAATATGCAACAGATGAAGGAGCAAGGTAAAAACACACCAGGCCAAACAAATAAAGAGGAAATAGGCAGTCTATCTGAAAAAGAATTCAGAATAATGACAGTAAAGATGGTCCAAAATCTTGGAAATAGAATGGAGAAAATACAAGAAACATTTAAAAAGGACCTAGAAGAACAAAAGAGCAAACAAACAATGATGACCAACACAATAAATGAAATAAAAAATACACTAGAAGGAAGTAATAGCAGAATAACTGAGGCAGAAGAACGGATAAGTGACCTGGAAGATAGAGTAGTGGAAATAACTGCTGCAGGGAAGAATAAAGAAAAAAGAATGAAAAGTATTGAGGACAGTCTCAGAGACCCCTGGGACAATATTAAATGAACCAACATTCGAATCACAGGGGGCCCAGAAGAAGAAGAGAAAAAGAATGGGTATGAGAAAATATTTGAAGAGATTATAGTTGAAAACTTCCTTAATATGGGAAAGGAAATAGACAATCAAGTCCAGGAAGAAAAGAGAGTTCCATACAGGATAAACACAAGGAGAAAAAGCCAAGGCACATATTAATCCAACTATCACAAATTACATACAAAGAAAAAAATATTTTAAAAGCAGGAAGAAAAAAATAAATAAAAGCAGCAAGGAAAAAGTAACAAATAACCTACAAGGGAATAGCCATAAGGTTAACAGCTGATCTTTCAACAGAAACTCTGCAAGCCAGAAGGGAGTGACAGGACATATTTAAAGTGACAAAAGGGAAAAAGAACTACAACCAAGATTACTCTATGCAGCAAGGATTTCATTAAGATTTGAAGGAGAAATTAAAAGCTTTACAGACAAGCAAAAGTTAAGAGAATTCCATGCCCCAAAACCAGCTGTACAACAAATGCTAAATGAACTTCTCTAGGTGGAAAAAAACAAGAGAAGGAAAAGACCTACAAAAACAAACCCAAAACAATTAAGAAAATGGTAATAGGAAACACATATTGATAATTACCTAAATGTAAATGGACTAAATGCTCCAACCAAAAGACATAGACTTGCTGAATGCACACAAAAACAAGACACATATATGCTGTCTACAAGAGACCCACTTCAGACCAAGGGACACATACAGTTTGAAAGTGAGGGAATAGAAAAAAAATATTCTATGGAAATGGAAATCAAAACAAAGCTTGAGTAGCAGTTCTCAAATTAGACAACATAAAGATTAAAATAAAGACTATTACAAGAGATAAAGGACACTACATAATAAGCAAGACATCAATCCAAGAAAAAGATATAACAATTGTAAATATTTATGCACCCAAAATAGGAGCACCTCAAAACATAAGTCAAATGCTAACAGCCATGAAAGGGGAAATCAACAGTAACACAATAATAGTTGGGGACTTTAACACCCTACTTTCACCAATGGACAGATCAACCAACATGAAAATAAATAAGGAAACACAAGCTTTAAATTAAACATTAGACCAGATGACCTTAATTAATATTTATAATACATTCCATCCAAAAACAAAAGATTAAACTTTCTTCTCAAGTGCACAGGGAACATTCTCCAGGATACATAACATCTTGGGTGACAAACCAAGCCTTGGTAAATTTAAGAAAATTGAAATTGTATCAAGTATCTTTTCTGACAACAATGCTATGAGACTAGAAGAAAAAAACTGTAAAAAGTACAAACACATGGAGGTTAAACAATAAGCTACTAAATAATCAAGAGATTACTGAAAAAATCAAAGAGGAAATCAAAAAATACTTAGAAAAATATGACAATGAAAACATGACAACCCAAATTCTGTGGGATGAAGCAAAAGCAGTTCTAAGAGGGAAGTTTATAGCAATACAACCCTACCTCAAGAAACAAAAAAAATCTTAAACAACCTAACCTTACACCTAAAGCAATTAGAGAATGAAGAACAATAAAACTTCAGGGTTATTGGAAGGAAATAAATCATAAAGATACAATTAGAAATAAATGAAAAAGAAATGAAGAAAATGATAGCAATGATCAATAAAACTAAAAGCTGGTTCTTTGAGAAGATAAGCAAAATTGATAAACCATTAGCCAGACTCATCAAGAGAAAAAGGGAGAAGACTCAAATCAACAGAATTAGAAATGAAAAAGGAGAAGTAACAACTGACACTGCAGAAGTACAAAGGATCATGAGAGATTACTACAAGCAACTGTATGCCAATAAAAAGGACAATCAGGAAGAAATGGACATATTCTTAGAAAAGCACCGCCTTCCAAGACTGAACCAGGAAGAAATAGAAAATATAAACAGACCAATAACAAGCACTGAAATTGAAACTGGTTAAAATTCTTCCAAAAAACAAAAGCCCAAGAACAGATGGCTTCACAGGTGAATTCTATCAAATATTTAGTGAAGAGCTAATACCTATCCTTCTCAAAATCTTCCAAAATATAGCAGAGGGAAGAACACTCCCAAACTCATTCTATGAGGCCACCATCACCCTGATACCAAAACCAGACAAAGATATCACAGAAAAGAAAACTACAGGCCAATATCACTGAGGAACATAGATGCAAAAATCCTTGACAAAATACTAGCAAAAAGAATCCAACAGCACATTGAAACGATTATACACCATGATGAAGTGGGGTTTATCTCAGGAATGCAAGGATTCTTCAATATACACAAATCAATCAATGTGATACACCATATTAACAAACTGAAGGAAAAAAAAAACATATGATAATCTCAATAGATGCTGAAAAAGCTTTTGACAAAACTCAACACCCATTTTCCATAAAATCTCTCCAGAAAGTGGGCAGAGGAAGAGCCTGCCTCAACATAATAAAGGCCATATATGACAAACCCAGAGTCAGCATGATTCTCAAAGATGAAAAACTGAAACCATTTCCTCTAAGATCAGGAACAAGAAAAGTTTTCCCACTCTCACCACTGTTATTCAACATAGTTTTGGAAGTGTTAGCCATGGCAATCAGAGAAGAAAAATAAATAAAATGAACCTAAATTGGAAAAGAAGAAGTAAAATTGTCACTGTTTGCAGAAGACATGATACTATACCTAGAGAATCCTAAAGATGCTACCAGAAAACTACTAGAGCTAATAAATGAATTTGGAAAAGTAGCAGGACACAAAATTAATGCACAGAAATCTCTTGCTTTCCTATACACTAATGATGAAACATTTGAAAGAGAAATTAAGGAAACACTCCCATTTACCATTCCAAAAAAAAGAATAAAATACCTAAGAATAAACCTACATAAGGAGACAAAAGAACTGTATGAAGAAAACTATAAGACATTGATGAAAGAAATCAAAGATGATACAGACAGATTTAGAGATATAACATGTTCTTGGATTAGAAGAATCAATGTTGTGAAAATGACTATACTGTCCAAAGCAATCTACAGATTCAGTGCAATCCCTATCAAAATACCAACGGCATTTTTCACTGAACTAAGACAAAATATTTTACAGTTTATTTGGAAACACAAAATACTCTGAATAGCCAAAGCAATCTTGTGAAAGAAAAACGGAGCTGGAGGAATCAGGTTCCTGGACTTCAGACTACACTACAAAGCTACAGTAATCAAGACAGTATGGTACTGGAACAAAAACAGAAATATAGATCAATAGAACAGGATAGAAAGCCCAGAGATAAATCCACACATCTATGGTCAACTAATCTATGACAAAGGAGGCAAGAATAAGTAATGGAGAAAAAGCAGTGCCTTCAATAGGTGCTTCTAGGAAAACTGGACAGCTACATGTAAAAGAATGAAATTAGAACACTCCTTAACACCATACACAAATATAAACTCAAAATGGATTAAAGACCTAAATGTAAGGCCAGACACTGTCAAACTCTTAGAGGAAAATATAGGCAGGACTCTCCATGACATAAATCACAGCAAGATCCTTTTTGACCCACCTCCTAGAGAAATGGAAATAAAAACAAAAATAAACTAATGGGACCTAATGAAACTTAAAAGCTTTTGCACAGCAAAGGAAACCATAAACAAGATGAAATGACAACCCACAGAATGGGAGAAAATATTTGCAAATGAAACAACTGACAAAGGATTAATCTTCAAATTATACAAACAGCTCATGCAGCTCAATATCAAAAAAACAACATCCCAATCCAAAAATGGGCTGAAGACGTAAACAGACATTTCTCCAAAGAAGATATGCAGATTGCCAACAAACACATGAAAGGATGTTCAGCATCACTAATCATTACAGAGTGAAAATCAAAACCACAATTAGGTTTGATCTCACACTGGTCAGAATGGCCATCATCAAGAAATCTACAAACAATAAATGCTGTAGAGGGTGTGGAGAAAAGGGAACACTCTTGCACTGTTGGGGCAATGTAAATTGATACAGCCACTATGGAGAGCATTATGGAGGTTCTTCAAAAAATGAAAAATAGAACTACCATATAATACAACTATCCCACTATAATAAATGCTGGAGTGGGTGTGGAGAAAAGTGAACCCTCTTGCACTGTTGGTGGGAATGGAAATTAATACAGCCACTATGGAGAACAGTATGGATTTTCCTTAAAAATGTAAAAAAAAAAAAAAAAACCTACCATATGACCCAGCAATCGCACTATTGGGCATATACTCTGAGAAAACCATAATTCAAAAAGAGACACATACCACAATGTTCATTGCAGCATTATTTACAACAGCTAGGACATGGAAGCAACCTAAATGTCCATCAACAGATGAATGGATAAAAAAGATGTGGTACATATATACAATGGAATATTACTCAGCCATAAAAAGAAATGAAATTGAGTTATTTTTAGTGAGGTGGATGGACCTTGAGTCTGTCGTGCAGAGTGAAGTAAGCCAGAAAGAGCAAAAGAAATACTGTATGCTAACACATATATATGGAATTTTAAAAAAAGGTTCTGATGAACCTAGGGGCAGGACAGGAATAAAGATGTAGAGAATGGACTTGAGGACATGAGGAAAGGGGGAAGAGAAGCTGGGATGAAGCAAGAGAGTAGCATTGGCATATATACACTACCAAATGTAAAATAGATAACTAGTGGAAAGTAGCTTCACAGCACAGGAAGATCAGCTCGGTGCTTTGTTACTACCTAGAAGGGTGGGATAGGGAGGATGGGAGGGAGGTTGAAGAGGGAGAGGATATGGGGATATATGTATATGTATAGCTGATTCACTTTGTTATACAGCAGAAACTAACACAGCACTGTAAAGCAATTATACTCCAATAAAGATATAAAAAATAAATAAAGTACAGCCAGCATAATTTTACTAATATTTAAAGTAGATTATAATCATAGTATTAAATCATGTAATATTTTTCTGGTAAGTTTTTTAATTAATGGAAATTAGATGAAAACAAAGTTTGGCATACATTTAAAATTGTTCATCCAGAAATACATAGTACCCTAAAAATAAGGTATTGTGAAAGGAAATTCCAAGTCCCTTGTTTGTTATAATATAAAAAATATAATACATCAGAGCATCATGTGATAAACAGCCTATTTCTATGAGAGTTTCTCCTTGAAGTTTACTACCACAGATTGCTACTACTACTATGAATAGAATGATTCTAAATCATTGTTTAAGTTTTTCCAAGCATTTTTCATTTCAAGTTATATTATATTCATTTCAAATTATATTATAATTTGTAATTTAAAAAATACTGAGACATAGACAAAGGAGTATAGAATACCTCTGCCACCTCACCACCACATCACAGAAGGCCCTTTACAGCACTTCCTTTTACCCAGTATATCATGTCCAGATTTCAACCAAAAATTACAGGGTTTACTGAAAGGCAAAAACACAGTTTGGAGAGAGAGAGCAAGCTACCAGAACCAGACTCAGACATGGCAGGAATGTTGAAATTATTAGCCCAGTCACTTAAAGTAATTATGATTAATATGTTAAGGGAACTAATGAAAGAGGATGTTTCTTGATAATCTGGAATTTATGAATTGGGTAAGTAACCTGTATCCTATTGTCATATACATTTTCCACTGTGCATTTTTTACTGACCTTGGATACCCAAGGTCAAAGAATCCCACTCATTGTGGTGAGAAAGGAAGGTATTCAGATAGGGAAGGAGAAGAGCTATTCAAATGTGGGCACCCACAAAGTCATCCTAGAATGTGAGGGTTCTGAGGCAGAGCTAGCTTCACAGACACCTACTGCTAAAATCATCCTCTTAAATACAGGGTGAGTGTAGAGATGACCCTGCCACCTGAGAGCCATAAGGGGAGGTACATGGGAGCTGGGGCACCAACCTACCATTCACAGGAATTGCATTGTGTGTCTCCCCCTCCCCCAATCCATACCTTAGATAGTTCACTTCCTTTCTCTTCATGTAAGCTTCCTAGGTCTATCTGAAGATCTACTGTCTGGACACCCTGGAACTGGAATCCTACAAAATACAGGGATTCCACATGCAAAGAAAATCCCTAAATATTTATTTCCACATAATTTAAGTGTTGTGATTTGAATCCTCTAGAAGACAGGTCACCAAAGCAAATCCCTTGTGTTCCTTTCTTCCTGCTACTCACCTCTCAAAGGAAAGGGTGCCCCTTATTGCATGCCTCCTATCACTGTACCCTCATAGCCACACTCCTTCATGGAGGAGGGCAAGGAAAGAGCCTCCCTGGGCATGCACCCTTAAGCTGGCTCTGGAATGAGGGGGAAAGCTGTGTAAAGACTCACCACATTTTAAGAGACATATCAGAACATAGACCGTGTTTTATTTCTGGCATCTTTTACCAGTAACAACCTCAGTAACAGTCAGGCTGTGAAGATGAAAACTATCAAAAAGGAATGCTAATCCCACTTCTGGGAATACACCGTGACAAAACTATAATTCAAAAAGATACATGCACCCCTATATTCATAGCAGCACTGTTCACAATAGCCAAAGCATGGAAACAACCTAAATGTCTATTGACAGAAGAATGGGTAAAAGGATGTTGTGCATATATACAATAGAATATTACTGAGACATAGAAAAAGAATGAAATAATGCCATTTGCAGCAATATGGATGCAACTAGAGATTATCATACTAAGTGAAGTAAGTCAGAAAGAGAAAGACAAATACCATATGATATCACTTATATGTAGAATCTAAAATAAGGCACAAATGAACCTATCTACAAAACAGAAACTGATTCATAGACATAGAGAACAGACTTGTGATTTCCAAGTGGGGTAGAGAAAGGGATGGACTGGGAGTTTGGGGTCTGTAGATGAAAACTATTACATTTAGAATGGATAAACAACAAGGTCCTAACATATAGCACAGGGAACTATATTCAATATCCTGTGATAAACCATAATGGAAAATAATATAAAAGAAGAATATATGTGTATGACTGAGTCACTTTGCTCTACAGCAGAGATTGCCACAACATTGTAAATCAACTCTACTTCAATAGAAAAAGGGAATGCTGTTCACCGCTACTCAACGAATCAGCTCTGGAAGGGGTCGAATACAGAGGGGCTTTTACCTCCACACCTCTGGTTTGATTCCAGATATAAAAAGACTGACCAAACATCACTCTAATTAGAAGGCAATAAAGTTCCATAGCAAAACAAATTCCAGTTTGAACTCACTTCCAGGGGACATTTGTCTTCATTATAGGATGTGCATACTTGGGGTTTGGCGGGCATTTCTGCTTTAAAGAGGATTTTGCCATAATGAGTATGAAGATGGAAAACTTTTCTCAGTTCTGAATGCCCACCGCTTGCTCTGAACAGGGTGCCTCGGCCTCCAGGTGCCATTCAGCCAGGCCTGACTACCCTTCCAGACTGCTTTCCTATAATAGTTCCAAGAGAAGAAAGGAAAGAAAAACAGTGCTGACAGATTGTGGAGGTGATAAATTTCTTGAAAATTAGACCTGCTAATAGGGTAAAAGTCTATTATTGCTTGAAATCTCCTAAGGTTTCATACTTTTTATCCCCCTTCTCTCTCTTTCTCTATTTTTAATTGAAACACAAAATTCTGTAGGGGATATAGCCAATTGAGTCGACAACGAGTCAAAAGCTTAGGTGTGCAGCTTATTTTGTTCATAATAGATTTTTTTTTCCTGCAGCTTCCTGCAGTGTCCATCCCCTGCACAGTGGAATGGTTGTCATGGGATGCAGTGGCTTAGCCTTCTAGAAGAGTTTTTGGGCCACTGAATCACTCAGGTCCAATAGCTTCTTGTAAATGCTCCCACTGGAAATAGAAGTTTCCTTTTTCCCCATTTTCTCCAATTCTGCCTCACTCAGAGTTATAATTTAAGCAAATGCATCCCAGTCCTCTTTCAGATATTATGCATCTTGAGAGGACCACGTCAGAGCCAGATACAGAGACAGAAGAGAAAATGAGAAACACTGAGATGGAGGCATCTTCTAGTAGATTGTGATTCAGCCAACTGACAGTGTGTGAGAGACAGTAAAAATCAGAGAGCAAAGTTGGTCCTGCATGACCCCAGCATATGTCATTTAATTCTACTCTCCATTAAAATAGAAATTGTAGCTGCTTTTTCTGTATTACAGGATTCTAGTAAGAAACAAATGCACTGTAATGTGAATGTGATGGGTAATTTCCTTTCCAATTGGGGTATAGTTGTTTTACTATGTTGTGTTAGTTTCTACTGTACAGCAAAGTGGAGTCCCCTGTGCTATACATCAGGTCCTCATTTGTTATCTATTTTATACATATGAGTATATATAGGTCAGTCCCAATCTCCCAATTCATCCCATCCCCCCCTTTCCCCCTTGGTGTCCATATGTTTGTTCTCTGCATCTGTGTCTCTATTTCTGCCTTTCAAAGCGGATGTAGATGGACCTAGAGACTGTCATACAGAGTGAAGTAAATCAGAAATAGAAAAACAAATATCATATATTAATGCATATATGTGGAATCTAGAAAAATGGTACAGATGAACTGGGTAAATGGTTTAAAAAGGCAACCAATCACTACCTTACATCAAAAACAATGCAAGTATGGCTAACTAAAAGCCACAAATAAATTCAGAAGACAAAAGTAAGAGTATGTAAACTGAGGCTGTGTTCTAGATTTTTTTTCACATGTATATGTATTACACCTCACCAACTATTGAAGAAGTGGTGTGGCATGGCTGTAGTTGACATGTGCATCAGCTCTGGATCCAGGCTAACTGAATTTAAACCCTTGTTCTGTTGTGAAACAGTGAGTAATTGTTTCCTAGATCTCTTGTCTGTAGAAAGGTAATCATTCTGGAAGGAATTTTGGGATGCTACCTGGACAGAGTAAGGCTCAATTGACATTAGGTATTCTTTATTCCTCAAGTAAATCTCATATATTCCTGCCTCAAAGTTTTTATTACACTATCTTCTCTTCTTTTGAAAAGTCCTCCTGACTTGTCATATTGGCAACTGATTCTTTATTCGATTTCCTTTGGATTCAGGAGGCTTTCCCTGACCCTTAAACCTATAGTGGTGTCTCTTTTCTCTGAGCTTGAAGGATTATTGACAGTCCCTGATTTGGAGCTTAATTATAAACTGACGGTTGGTATGATGTTTTGTTGTTTATTATTTTCTAGGAAGCAGCATGAACAGTGGAATTAAACTTTGGTATTAAAAGACAAGAGATTTAACTTTTTGTTGCCCCATTACCCTCAAGTACTTCATTTATCCTGAGCTTCATTATATTAACCTGTAATGTAAAGATGATCATAATAACTGCCTCATGATTTTGAAGATCTACAAAAGGAAGATCTATGAGAGTTCTTGATAACCAGGAAAATTGATTTACTGTTCTTTTATGTGCTCTGGTCTATCCAAATTAAACATACAGTCTTGAAGAAATGAAATGTTATATATTTAGAGTCCTATAGTACCTGGCAGAATGCTCTGTGCCTGAGTGATACCCAATTAATATTTCCTGATTGTTAAGTTGATGTATTGAATAAATACATTAATTAACAGAGATGCAGATTGAATAAGGTTTCATGGCATGAATGAGAATAATTAGAAGAGAGACAGAGTAGGAAAGGCAGGTAGAAGGTGCCATAAAGTCATCCCAAAGAAAGGGATCAGCCTTGATTAAAGCAAAAGTATTTGTGTATTTGTGATGTGTGTATGTGTGTGGAGAGAGAGAGAGGAGGGAGAGATAGGGGCAAAAGCTTAAGAACTAGGTACATATATATATATATATATATATATATATATATATATATATATATATATATATATATATATAAAGGTTCACCATAAGAAAATGATGCTATGAGTAAATGTTCTCTCTTAACAATGCTGTGCATAATTCAGAAATAGAACAGGAGAGGAAACAAATATACTCTTATCCAAGAATAAGATGCTAGAAGAGATGGGACTTTGGTGACTTTCCCAGCCAAGAGGAGAAGAGAGGTGAGTAAAATTTATCAGGAGCAATGCAGCTTTATTAACTAACTGCTGCAGCCACCACAGTTGCTTAAAATTCTGACCGGTCCTGATAGAGAGCGTCCATCAGATTTTGATAAAGAGTGAATCATAATATGCCTTCTTGGGCTATGCTGAAGGTCTCATGGTAGTTCTGGTTCACAGGACCAGTCTTCTGGAACTCCACCACATAAGATATATGTAAGTTTGAAGCTTCTGCTTATAAGCAGTTTAACCCTAAAGGGAACTGAATATCTGGAAAAGGTTTAATTTTACACCCATTAATTTGCAATCAAGAAATTGTTTCCTAATGGTAAGGATTGTAATGATAAAAAAAAAAAAAGCTTGTTGATTCCATTGTGTGATTCCTAGAGTTTCAGTGATTTATTGCTCCCAAGTCACATCCCCAATCCTTTGCTTATGTCTAAACTTTCACACTTTAAAATAAGGCTAGACAACTATGATATCCTTCAGTAGGTGAATGGATAAATAAACTCTGGTACATCCAGACAATGGAATATTATTCAGCAATAAAAAGAAATGAGCTGTAAGGCATGAAAAGACAGGGAGAAAACTTAAATGCATATTACTAAGTAAAAGAAGCCAATCTGACTACATACTGTATGCTTCCAACTATGTGACCTTCTGGAAAAAGCAAAACTATGGATACACTGTAAAGATCTGTAGATGCCTATGGTGGGGTGCAGTGAAGGACATGGATAGGTACAACATAGAGGACTTTTAGGGCAGTGAAAATACTCTATATGATATTATGATGATGGATACATTTCTTTATATATTTTCCCAACCCAGAGAGTGTCCAGCATCATTAAGGTAAATTATGGACTTTGGGTAATTGCAATGTATCAATGTAGGCTCCTTCTTGGTAAAAGACTTACCATTCTGGTGAACGATGTTGATATTGGGGGATGCTATGCATGTGTGGGAGCAGGAGGGATGTGAGAACTCTCTGCACCTTCCTCTCAATTTTATTGTAAACCTAAAACTTCTTTAAAAAATAAATTCTTAAAAAACAGAACTAGAAATAGTGTTCCTAACCTCCATGACAAAGTATGACTAGTATCAGGCAGATGTTTTGGTGATCAGTGTACATGTTATGGGAAGGAAATAAGAGAGAAAATTACTTTGTGGAGAAGTGAGACTTCACAGAGAAGTTGGGCATTGAGATCAGAGGCAGGGAACCCTCACACAGTCTCCCTCTGTGGTCTGGACTGGAGGAAGTCATAAACTTGGGACATCTGAATTATTCTCATCAACCTCCTCCACACAGATTTCTACCATGTTCATTACTGTCTGGTACCTCGATGCTCACACATTATACTATCTGAACTCAAGCACAAGCCTTTGCTTATATACTTTGTGATTTTTGGATTTATGCATTATCTAATGAATTAGATTTCAAGTGAAGCAAGGACAATGCCTTTTATCGTTTAATATTTTCCACACCATAAAGGACACTACTTAAAAAAAAAAAAATCAATGAATGCTTGCTAAATGAATTTCTGATAGAATCAACAAGCCCAAACAAAGAATGTGAAACCCAGAAGTGGATTTAGAGATTTAGAAATTCAGAAAAGTTAAGCAACTTGCCCAAGGTTGTCACACCAGTAGTTGATAGCCACCCAGGACAAGAACTCAGGTGTTCAAATTCCCAACCCAGTGTCCTCCACTATATCATGAGGTGTCTCATGGAGCCTAACAAATTCGGCCTCAAGAATGTTATCTGTTTCCTATTGTCTTCATTTTTTTTCTAAATTTGGCACACAATTTTTGTTCATTGGACTATCTAAACTTCTACTTTTCATTGTTCAAGGGAATTGTCCCTAGAACTATCAACAAAAATGAAAGGGATGTCAATCCATCTGCTCATTCATCCATCACATGCCCCAGTGCAGTTATTTTCATAGTGCCGTGACACCGTGAACAAACACATGTGGAGAAAAAGAGAAAGACGAGAGGACAAAAAAGCCATCTGGGATGTTGATGAGCCATTTTCCTTACAGTGTGCAATACTCAATCAGAATTATGTATACAGTAGGTGTATCTGTCATGGTCTATGATGCTTTGGTGATAGTGCATTAGCCATTATCAATAGAGCCATTACAAAAGACACTACCTCAAGTTCTGCTGAGATGTATACATTGGCACATTGCCAAATAGTTGCATGTGGTGTAGAAATCTGCAAGAGTTTATTAGACATTATTATACTTACAGAAGCTTCTTGCTAAATAAACACATAGATTTCCAGAACTAGGGTCTCTAACTCAAACCCTTAAATCGATGTCTCGCACAAAGTTGTTAAAGAAAAGAATCCTGCAGTGTGGTTCTGTCTTTGTTTCATTACTACCATTCCGTACACATAAACATACTCACATATAAAGACATGATCACACACAAACACAGGAACATCACATTTTAAAGGGCTTAGAGCTAGAATTTAACCCTGCAAAGCTAGCACTGAACTCAAAACACAGCCCACAGAAGACCAGGTCTTTTCTCTCTCTTACATCCTCTCAGGACACCAATTAGATGACTGAACACATAGTCGGTACTCAGCAAATTGACTGAAATATTGAATTTTTTTTAACTGTCACAATCTCTGCAGGTTTTGTTTTATAGCCAAGGAGAAATTCTATGGTCATCAAATGATGATCAATTTCTTCAAGCAAGTGAGTTACATCCTAAAGAAAAGGAAGGTGATCTGACAGTTACAGGATTATAGATTGCTATTTTATCTTTTTTTTTTTTTTTTCAGACAGTGTGTAAGGTGGTAGAGTTGAAGGAAGTGAGGATTCTATTTTGTTAGTGATAATTGTGTTTTCATCCCATAAATCTGAGAGGGAACATACCAGCTTTTTACATGCTCCTCCTCCTAATCTCTCCTACAACACTATCCCTCCACCCAAATAAAAATACATGGGGTTCTAAGCTGGACATCAGTCAGAGCAAACCAGAACAAAGGCTTTTCAAATCTTCCACCTCTGGGGCTTTCCTGGTGGCACAGTGGTTGAGAGTCCGCCTACTGGTGCAGGGGATGTGGGTTCGTGCCCCGGTCCGGGAAGATCCCACATGCCGCAGAGTGGCTGGGCCCCTGAGCCATGGCTGCTGAGCCTGCGCGTCCGGAACCTGTGCTCCGCAACGGGAGAGGCCACAGCAGTGAGAGGCCCGCGTACCGCAAAAAAAAATCTTCCACCTCTATACACCTGTGAAGTGATGCTTACTTCTCCCTTTTGTCCAGCAAAAGGAAACTTTTTTTTTTAACCTTCTCTGATCCACTTCCCCTTTTTCCTCCTTCTAAAAAGGAATAATTTCTTTTTGCTGGAAGGAGGGAAGAGAGAGAGAAAACAAATGCTATCTGTGGCTGGTCTGGAGCAGAAATGTCTGTGGTTTAGGGCATGTGGGATATTTTTAGTAGTTATGGTGTATAAAAAGATTGGAGAGAAGGGGAGTTATTTTTACAGTTTTTTAAGTGGGTCATAAATTAGATCTCCTTTAACATCCTTCAAGATGTGTAACTAAATAATGGAATTATTTGTTAAACTTCTGGTTGCTGAACTGCTTCTTGAGTACAGTATTGTGGAAAGACTCGGTCGTGTGATTCCTAAGTTCCTAGTATTTATACAGGAAGACTTAGAGGTGAGTCTTTACAGGTCATCCAATCCTAACTCTCACACAGGATTTGGATCTCAACTGCATGATTATTGGAAGAGCTTTGGCGGGCCTCCGGTTAAGTACTTCTAATGTTGATATTTCATATGCCTCTGAACTTTGCTTTGCTACAACCTCCATGCATTAGTTCTAATGGTATTCTCTGGAGAAGCATAGAATAATTTTACTTCCTTCTTCACTATCTTCCACTAAACTATATTGTCAGTAAGTTTGTTCTCACATCCCTCAGTAAATATGTTCTCCTCCATTCTGAATATCACTGGTTCTTTCAATAACTCCTATGACATATGTCCAGACACTCTAAAATGACTTTTCCTCTTATCTGAATATATTTCATGTTGTAAATATCATACCTAAACTGTGGCTTGTAAGTAAATATAACACTCCAGATGTAGTCTAAGTGTGAGTGCAAGGGCTCAACAGAACTATTATTGTCTTTCATTTTTTGCTTATTTTTTTCTTGGCATTATACTACCTCATTTCTCCTCTCACATGCTGTTAGCCCTGGTTGAATAACCTTCTGTGTCCTAGGATAAAGCTTGCACACATGTGCTAATCTGTACACTTTCAGAGAGAGTTTGCACAGTCAGTGTGATAATTAACTCTGGAGTCAGATCTAAACAGGTTTAGATCCCAGCTGGACCATCCACAGGCTAAAATACTTTGAGAAAGTTTATTAACAAGTAAGTTTTTTCACTTATGCATTGTTTTTAAGCAATGTACTAAACATTCCTTTATGTATTCTTCTCAATGTTAACTTTTCAGTTTGAGCACATTATTGCAGATCTTTAAGGTGGTTTTGAAATTTTAAAGCCATTCAAACTTTCATAATTGAAATGGCTCAAGAATTCATTCTTCTACTAGCTTTCCATCATCTACCTGTAAGAATAATGTCTTCTACAACCTTTATCCTTAAAGAGTGACCCGTGGACCAGTAATATCAGCATTACCTGGAAACTTGATAGAAATGCAGACTCTCAGACTCCAGATCTACTGAATCAGAATTTGCTTTTAACAAATTACACAGGTGATGCAAATTAAAGTTTGAGAATCTCTAAATCTTTATTCACAGAGCTGAGAAAAATAGTAACCAATACAGTGTATTTGAGAATTACTTCTAAATCAGTAATGACCAGTTAATAAACTCTTTGTATAAGTTCAAGAAATATTAGAACACCTATTACTACTGTAATTTAAACAATGTTCCATCACTCTCTCAAAGTAGATTATAAGAATTTTGGACAAATGTTCCTCTTGATTTCCTCCCAGTTTGATTCACTCTTAATCTGAGTGAATGTGGGTCAAGGCTAGGGAGAGTGAATGCACAGCCTGTGGTCTGAAGGCTGGTGCCTGGCTTCAAATCTTGCCTTGACTGCTTAACTCCCAGGTGACTTGGGCCATTTGCTTACCTTCTAAGTCCCAGTTTCCTGATTTGTAAAAAGAAGATAATAACAGTACCTGTCTCCTAGCTTTATTGAGAATATTAAACAAGGTAACCCATGTAAATAATTTAGAAAAATGCCTTAAATGTGGTAAGTGTTCCCTTTACTTCCTGAATCCTTACAATGCTTTTATTTAGAGTGTTTGCTCTGGGTCATAATGGACTTTTTTGTATGCTGTCTCCATATTTAAACTCTAAGTGCCTTGATGATATTATTTTATGCAGGCATTGCCTAAGACATAGCCAGGTGATTTGTCTAATGTCCATACGTGAGACAGTTTGGAAGATGAAATGCATTTTTCAGCAGAATCTTAACCTAATCCACAAATGCTTATCCAAGCAATGATAAAGATGATAATAGTTATTCTATACTTCTATGACTGCTACTGCTAATCATACTATAGTGTCTAACTGCCTCTTATAGTGATATGATGTAACTCCTCTTTCTCTAGAGAGTTTGGAAGACAGAAGCTGGAAGGTGAGGGTGGGAGTCAGTGCTCCAGAAATCAAGTGCAACCAGTTGGCATGATTTGTGGACCAAGAATGTCACCATATCAGTAAGCAAAGAATTTTGTGGCAATCAAGGCATCAGCCACTGTATCCACCTGGATGGTGCACACTGAGGGGATTCAGGATATAGCAAAAAGGACACTGGCCTTAGATAATTAAAGTGAATATCAGGAGAATAATTTCACTAAGCCCAGATTCTTGCATCTTCCCATACATAGAAAAGTGCTAAATTCATTAACTTGACATGTTTGTTTTTCTTTAATTAGCATTAATATTTTGATGTTCGACTACCTGGGATTTTTTTTTGCAAAAATTTTCTGTATATCCTGCATCCTCCTTTACCTCTTTGGAACAGTCTTCAGAGCTATCCAAGAGGCTGTATCCTGGGTGAAGTCTTCAGTAAGTTCACTGAATAAAACACATATCTCCAGCATTTATTGTTTCTAGATTTTTTGATGATGTCCATTCTGACTGGTTAAGATGATATCTCATTGTAGTTTTGATTTACATTTCTCTAATGATTAATGAAGCTGAGCATTCTTTCATGTGTTTGTTGGCAGTCTGTATATCTTCTTAGGATAAATGTCTATTTAGGACTTTGCCCATTTTTGGATTGGGTTGTTTGTTTTTTTGTTATTGAGCTGCATGAGCTGCTTATAAATTTTGGAGATTAATCCTTTGTCAGTTGCTTCATTTGCAAATATTTTCTCCCATTCTGAGGGTTGTCTTTTGGTTTTGTTTATGGTTTCCTTTGCTGTGCAAAAGCTTTGAAGTTTCATTAGGTCCCACTTGGTTATTTTTTATTTTATTTCCATTTCTCTAGAAGGTGGGTCAAAAAGGATCTTGCTGTGATTTATGTCATAGAGTGTTCTGCCTATGTTTTCCTCTAAGAGTTTGATAGTTTCTGGCCTTACATTTAGGTCTTTAATCCATTTTGAGCTTATTTCTGTGTATAGTGTTAGGGAGTGATCTAATCTCATACTTTTACATGTATCTGTCCAGTTTTCCCAGCACCACTTATTGAAGAGGCTGTCCTTTCTCTACTGTACATTCCAGCCTCCTTTGTCAAAGATAAGGTGACCATATGTGCATGCGTTTATCTCTGGGCTTCTGTCCTGTTCCATTGATCTATCTTTCTGTTTTTGTGCCAGTACCATACTGTCTTGATTACTGTAGCTTTGTAGTATGGTCTGAAGTCAGGGAGCCTGATTCCTCTGGCTCCATTTTTCATTCTCAAGATTGCTTTGGCTATTTGGGGTCTTTTGTGTTTCCATACAAATTGTGAATTTTTTTGTTCTACTTCTGTGAAAAATACCAGTGGTAGGTTGATAGGGATTTCATTGAATCTGTAGATTGTTTTGTGTAGTAGAGTCATTTTCACAATGTTGATTCTTCCAATCCAAAAACATGGTATATCTCTCCATCTATTTGTATCATCTTTAATTTCTTTCATCAGTGTCTTATAATTTTCTGCATACAGGTCTTTTGTCTCCTTAGGTAGGCTTATTCCTAGATAAATGCTGGAGAGGCTGTGGAGAAAAGGGAACCCTCTTGCACTGTTGGTGGGAATGTAAATTGATACAGCCACTGTGGAGAACAGTATGGAGGTTCCTCAATAGACTACAAATAGAAATACCATATGACCCAGCAATCCCATTACTGGGCATATACCCTGAGAAGTCCATAATTCAAAGAGTCATGTACCAAAATGTTCATTGCAGCTCTGTTTACAATAGCCCAGAGATGGAAACAACCTAAGCGTCCATCATCGGATGAATGGATAAAGAAGATGTGGCACATATATACAATGGAATATTACTCAGCCATAAAAAGAAACAAAATTGAGCTATTTGTAATGAGGTGGATAGACCTAGAGTCTGTCATACAGAGTGAAGTAAGTCAGAAAGAGAAAGACAAATACTGTATGCTAACACATATATATGGAATTAAAAAAAAATGTCATGAAGAACCTAGAGGTAAGACAGGAATAAAGACACAGACCTACTAGAAAATGGACTTGAGGATATGGGGAGGGGGAAGGGTAAGCTGTGACAAAGCGAGAGCAAGGCATGGACATATATACACTACCAAACGTAAGGTAGATAGTAGTGGGAAGCAGCCACATAGCACAGGGTGATCAGCTCGGTGTTTTTTGACCACCTGGAGAGGTGGGATAGGGTGAGTGGGAGGGAGGGAGACGTAAGAGGGAAGAGATATGGGAACATATGTATATGTATAACTGATTCACTTTGTTATAAAGCAGAAACTAACACATCATGGTAAAGAAATTATACTCCAATAAAGATGTAAAAAAAAAACATATCTCAAATTTAGGTTGTGTATTTTTTTTAAGTCAACAGAGAACTTATATGTACTGGTTATACCTGTCTTCCATCAAACTCTTTGAGTAGTAAAGATGGTAAATACTTGTATAAACAGATAGAAGCCCCAGCCTTGCAATAAAAGTCTTCAATTTGAGTCTCAGCTTTCACATTTACTAAATTTCAGACTTTATTTAATTTAAATTATCTAGGCCTTCATTTCCCTGTTTGTAATATAGGAAGAATTTCCAACATTCTCACCAGGTGACTAAAAAATGACTATTCGTCAGATATATCTTTGTAAACCCTTAATTTCTAGGAAAAGCATGAAGAAGAAAAGTGATGTTGATAATAGAAGTATTTCCTTCCTTTGACTCTGGTGGTCTCTCTACTCTTACAAGATGTTATGCAAAACCTTTGCTTTGGATATGCTTTATGATTCTTCATGGAAATCTCTGAGAGAGGTATTAGAAGAAACTAGTGGAATTGATTTCTGTCAGCACCACAATTGCTGTTTATTTCTACAATTGACCCAATATGGAGACAACTATATTATATCAAAGATGTTAAAAGTTGCCCTTAAATAGCTCCCCCACTGGCCTGCCATGGTGTTAAGTTGCTGTAATTGTATTATTCCTTAAGGACATCTAGTGGCACTATCATTCTTTTTTTTTTTTTTTTTTTTTTTTTGAAGGTGGGTCAAGGCTAATGTGTTATCCTAGGAGGATTCATATATTAGCTAGTTAACATACTAGCAGAGGCTATTGTCTCTGATTAAGCCATTATCACCCCCTGTCCTGTAGCAAAGAAAATGACCCAAGGGTAATGGGTCACATGATGGACTCATTTTAATGAAAGAGAAGCAAAATTAACAGTTTGAGATTAAGTTTGGGGCTAGTTAAAATTTTGGTATCATGGCTTCCAGGCACTTAATCACTGAGACTGGGTCTCCAGAAGAGGCTTCAAGAAAGCTAACCCCATTTATTATCTTTTTCATGGGCCAGGATGTGTTGTTGACACACAGTGAGGCCAAACAAACCAAAACATTGGAGTTGGAATTTGGAGCAGAGAAATGTTTATTACAGGACCAAGCAAGGAGAACAGGGCAGCTCAAGCTCAAAAGAGCCAAAATAGTTGTTAGTTGATAGGTCTGGGGGAAGAGTTTTTATAGGCAAAATTGGAGACAGGGAAAGGTCTTTAGGGTGTGTGACTTTCCTCTGATTGGCTCGTAGTGAGGTAACAGGGCAGTGTTCTGGGAATCTCAATCATCAGCCTTCTGGTTCCAACCAGTCAGGGATCTATGTGCTTGTGCTCAGCCTGAAGTTACCATCCTCCACCTGGGTGGGGGTCTTAGTTCCCATAGAAGAACTCAGAGATGTGTATCAGATTGTCATGCACTTCTCTTGAGGAGGAACCAGGACCCTGCCCCACTGCTGCACTATTTTTTCTTGATGGCTTTCCTTCGTTTCTGCATTCCCTAACTCCTCTAATGAGTAACTGTTTGAATCTGCCCTTTGGAACTCAAGGAAGGTCTAGGAGGCTGAAACCTTTTTCCTACAAACAAGAAACAAGGGACACAGAAAAAGGCTTTTGTACCTGGGAGGGCCAGGTCCTGGTCAGTTTCAATCCCCCCTTTTCTCTGATACTTCTCAATCTTGAGGGGAACAGATGTTGGACAAGAAAGGGAATGACGTTTTAGATAGAGAGGTTAATCATAAACTCAGCAGAGAAACTTGGTTTTAGGAGGACTTGGTTTCAGATTTGCTTGCATGGTGGACTCCATATGTAGTTCAGCATGGGGTTCATATAAAAGTATTAATATTAATGGCCTTTAGGTTCCTTTATAAGACTTAAAACTAGTGGTTAAACTTCCTCTTTATCAAAGATACTGTTCCCTTTATCATCAACACACGAAATGCATTTTGAGAAATTTACTTCAGTTTCCCTTTAAGTTTATATATATATATATATATATATATATATATATATATATATATGTATGTATATATGTATCCACATGTACATACATCTATTCTGGAATAAATTTTGACTTAAAATGAAACATCAGTTCTTCATGTTTTCTAATATCTTTAGGCCCTGGAAAAGTTTCATCTCATAGACCTAAAGCTGTAAGATGATAATATTGAAATGCAAGTCACAAGCTTCAATTAGGTACAATCAGAAATCATGCGGTGACTTCATTAAGTATCATTAAGAATGATCAAAATATTGCTCTTAGGAAAAATACATCAAAAGCATTGCATTTACACATTGATTAAACAGGATCTGCAATTTCTAAAATCTGGTATGGGAAAAAAGAATGGAGTAAATTAAGTGCTCATATCCCACTTAGCAACAAGGGAGTGCTTAGCAACTGGCAAAGGAAGACATAAAGGGAGATAGTGGAAAACAAAATATGATCAGCTTCTGAAACTGGGGGAGGAATCAAGAAAGGACAATGTAAGTAATTGGGGCTGGAGGAGAGGTTGCTATCCCAGGAGCAGTGGGCAAGTTCATGTTAGCCTGCTTTGTATAAGATTTTTATTTTTATTTTTAGCTTTAGGAAATTAAGCTTATAATTAGGAAATCAAGAGTACAGGAAGGACTCTCATCAAAGCCATGAGTGTGGCTAGAGTCATCTCTGGTGACATGCATGTACCCATTTACAAATATTTTCCCCTTTTACTCGTGTACTAAGGTGCATAGCCGAGTTCTCAGTCCCACAACATTTTAAGTCTTAAGGAGGTTTAAGGAAGACTTGATGTTATATCCCTTTGAGAACTCTTCAATAGTGTTAGTTTCCTATTTACTCTCCCTGATCCCCTTGCTTTGCATTTTATCTGCATTTCTTGGTAGTACCATTCATCCCATGACTTCAGCTCCCATTGTGCACTGATAATTCTCAACCCTTCTTATCCATTTAGAGACACCTCTTTCCTGTGCTTCAATCTGTGCCCATGAATGTTCATGGGCCACTGAAAACTACCATGATAAATCCTATTCTCCCCACCCTCTTGCTCCCCACTTTGATATACCATCTTAGGAAGACCATCACCCATGCAGTCACCCCATCCAGGACCCTCCCTACATCTGTCTCCTCAACACCCACATCTAGTCTGTAGCTAAATTCATTGATTCTTTCCCTGAAATGTGTGTCAGTCTCACTCTCCTTCACAATAAATCTAAAATAAAAAATGAAAAATAAATCATCATCCTTCACCAAAATCCAAATTTGTAGCATCACATGAAGGTTCCTCATCATCTAGCCAAATTGACTTTTTTCTTTTTACCTTGTTTCTGCCATTCCAGTTTGCACGTAGCCCATGTTTGGGTCATATCAAATGTGTTCTCATTCCTGGAAGGTGCCATGTTTTCTGACAACTCTTATCCAAAATTGATAGTGTGCTCTTCTTTTACCATGCCCTGACTTTATCTGAACCTTGAAAACTTACATAGACTTCTCATGATTAACTCTTTGTATCATTCCTAATACTGAGCTTATGGTAAAGTCATATTAATTATTGTTTATCAAAGAATTCCCAAAGAACAGACATTTACAATCTAATTTCAGATATCACAGTAAGTGTCACTGGAAATAGTAGACATTCAATAAATATCTGTTTAATTGAATTAAATATATGGACAAGAATCCAGCATCCCCAAAATCAGAACCCACAGTTGAGGAGTTGAAAACATTTTTTCTGTAAAGAACCAGATAGTAAATATTTTAGGCTTTGCAGACCATATAGTCTCTGCGGCAACCACTAAATTCTTCTACTGTAGCATAAAAGCAGCCACAGACAGAAAAAAGAAAAAAAAAAAAAACATTGCAGTGGTCTAATAAAACTTTATTTATGGACACTGAAATTTAAATTTCATATAATTTTTACGTGTCACAAAAGATTCTTCTTCTTTCTTTTTTTTAACCACTTAAAACTATTGAAACAATTTACTCAGAAACTATATAAAACCACTTAGCCAGCTGGATTCAACCCACAGGCTGTGGTTTGCTGATTTCTGCTATAGCTCATCACTGGTTTCAGCTCCTTATTTGGTCAACATTTTATACAAACCTCATTTGGATTGTTGCCACCAACAGTTAACATAAATCATATCCATGTCATTGCTTTATTCTAGCAGTCATTTTAGCTATACCCCAACCTGGAAATCCCCCAGACTTATGAGACTTCCTCTTAATACTTGTAATTACTGTGTATATCGAACAGGTAAAGAGCTTATCCCATTCTTCCTAGCAATTTTAGAACAAACACAGAGCCTCTGTGTGATCCAGTGTTTGATAACCATTTGCTCCTATATTGTTACATCCCATAGTGTCACAATTAATTTTTCACTATCAACTTGCTTCCTAAGAATCCATTTTTTTCCCCTGAATTGCCATCTTCTCCTCTGTCAAGGCAATTTCTTCCCTTATGTAAAGCATTTTAATTTTTTTTAACAGAGCATCACTTTCAATCTTACTAATATTACTAAATTGATCTTACTAACCTTGACTCGCCCTTCTGCCCAATAGGAAATCATGAATTCTTATAATTTTCTATGGTAAGTCCTTTTCCTGTACTCCCAGTATTCCATACTTACTAAGATACATTATGATTCTTACTTAGTCTGTTCAAGCTGCTATTATAAAATACCATACACGAGGTCACT
Organism: Phocoena sinus; assembly: GCF_008692025.1. NCBI lineage: Eukaryota > Metazoa > Chordata > Mammalia > Artiodactyla > Phocoenidae > Phocoena > Phocoena sinus. Next base: position 34,822,029 of record NC_045776.1, on the reverse strand, counting down.
TATAAACAACAGAAATTTATTTCTGATAGTTCTGAAAGCTGGTAAGTCTAACATCAAGGAGCTGGCAGATTCAGTATCTGGCAAGGGCCTGCTTTCTGTTTCATAGATGGTCATTCTCTCTCTGTGTTCTCACATGGCAGAAGGGGGTGAGGGGACTCTCTGGGATCTCTTATAAGGGAATTAATCCTATTCATGAACGCGCTACCCTCATGACCTAATTGCTTCCCAAAGGTCCCAACTCCAACCACTATCATATTGGGAATTAGGTTTCAACATATGAATTTTGGGGAGAGACACAAATATTCAATCCAAACCAAATACACAATACTTATATTCAAACCAAGAATGATGAAAAGAGGAGGCAGAGTAAGAGGATGAGGAGAATAAAGAAAGGGAAAAAAATAGTAAGAGGGGATAGAGACCAAAAAGAAAGAAACAAATAGGAAGGTTATATTACATACTGAAAATGAGATTGTATGAAACTGTTTCACAAATATTATCTGCTATGAGCTAGGAAGTTGGAAAAAATTACTTTTGACCTGGAGAAGTTAATTAGTCAAAAAGAGAAAGGAAGCTCAAATCATATTTTTTTAACCTTTTTTCCTGAATCACACTCTATTTGAAAGTCTGATAGAAAATACTTCAGCCTGACAGTTTCTCAAGTTCCATCTGTGTTCAGGCTCTGGGCATCCTGGGTCTTTTTATATGGATAGAAATCAAACCCTAGTACAGCACCAGAATGTTCTAGCTTCTTGCAATGGTATTTACATCCCTCTGCTGCTCTTTCAAAAGATGTCCAGACCTATAAATATTAAGCTACATTTTGGGGCCCTAACATTGAATGAGGGCAGTTACCATTTAATATTGCCAAAGGAAGGGAATAGGTGCAGGAGTAGGCAAGGGAAAGAAACACAAAATAAAAAATGTCAAATCTGATTGATTTAAAACTAGGTAGGCAAATCAGCAAGGGCTGATTGATCCAGCATCACTGGAGAGTGAGGTCAGACAGGGCTGTTTTAAAATTATTTGGTATTTTCAGAAATTGATTACTTATGGAGAGCATTAAGAATTAGCTGTGCACATTCATTTAATGGGCCAGTGACTCTTGTACAGGCCTGGAGTCGTCACATTCAATCTCATCTACTCCTTGTTAACTTGCACTTTCTTCTGAAGAGTGTTTATTTATTACAGATGCTATAAGGATAAACTACAAACTAGAATAATAAATAATGCCCTAAATGGGATTTTGCAAGCACCACCTTCCCGCCCATCTTTCTACTCCCAGCCCCCAGTGTGACAGTCACCATTGTTTACAGGCCTGTGAATGTCTGTAGGGCTGAAGAACAAGTCCTTTTCTGTCCTAACGTGCATTTCAGTGAGGAGATAGCCACTTATATGGAGAGAACTTAAGGACACTGGGATGTCCTCCTGTTCCCCCAAAGTGCTCCTCAGTGGTCCATTCATTGAAGGGACATTCCACTGGTTCTTTGAGTTAGTAATACCCTTTGAAGATATGAACAGTCTTGGGAGAAATGTCATGTCTTACTGCAGTCCTAGATATACAACTTGGTATAAATTCATGTTGTTGGTCATTTCCTACACTTTCAGCTGGAAACAGGCCCCAAAGGGAAAATTGATATGATGGAGAAAGAGAGGAATATTTTGGAATATGAACCGTGGACCAATGGGTTATATTTGGGAGTGGCACTTCAAGAAAATCTATAGAGTGAGGCGATAAGAGGGCAGAGACTTTGACATGTGCGTGAGCGGGCACACATGCACGGACACACACAGACTTCACTCAGAATCAAAAACGGAACTTCATTTTTAACTTCCAATCTGATAACTGCCTAAAGGTAAGTCTCCAGAGATCTTTTCAAAATTTCCCTTATGGCTTTGCAGACACTGCCACACCGGAACCTCCCGCTCTGCCCAACCATGTTCAACCCTACCGTGTTCTTTGACATCGCCATTGACGGCGAGCCCTTGGGACGCGTCTCCTCCGAGCTGTTTGCAGACAAAGTTCCAAAGACAGCAGAAAACTTTCATGCTCTGAGCACTGGGAAGAAGGGTTTTGGTTTTAAAGGTTCCTGCTTTCACAGAACAATTCCAGGATTTATGTGTCAGGGTGGTGACTTCACATGTCATAATGGCACTGGTGGCAAGTCCATCTATGGGGAGAAATTTGATGATGAGAATTTCCTCCTGAAGCATATAGGTCCTGGCATCTTGTCCATGGCAACTCCTGGCCCCAACACAAACGGTTCTGTTTTTCATCTGCACTGCCAAGACTGAGTGGTTGGATGGCAAGCCTGTGGTCTTTCACAAGGTGAAAGAGAGCATGAATATTGTGGAAGCCATGGAGCACTTTGGGTCCAGGAATGGCAAGACCAGCAAGAAGATCACCATTGCTGACTGTGGACAAATCTAATAATAAATTTGACTTGTGTTTTATCTTAACCACCAAGACCATTCCTTCTGTAGCTCAGGAGAGCACCCCTTCATCTCCATCTGCTCAAAATATACTATAATCTTTGTGCTCTCATTGCACTTCTTTGGGTTCCATATTTTCCTTATTCCCCTCCAAGTTTAGCTGAATTGCAAAGTTAAGTTTATGGTTATGAAATAAAAACTAAACAATCAAAAAAAAAAAAAAAAAAAACAACTTCCCTTATGACATAGCAAGAGTCCCCACTAGAAACTGCTGGTTTATTCCTACACAGATTTTCTCTTTTAATTCATTAACAATAAGGACACACCATCCACATCCCTCTCTTTATAATTTTATACAACTTTTAAAGCTAAGCTCAAACTGCAATCCCGTGAACACTGTTACCTATTTCTTTGACTAAAATTGTCTTACTCTGATTTCCCATTATCTTTTGAAGTGCTTAATTCTGTTTTTACAGTTGAATTCTCAGATGATTTTATTTATCTCACATAAAATACAAACTCTTTTATGGCAAGAACTCCTGTTTCTTGTATCCCTAACATATGGTTATATCCAGGATGCAAACCCAAGTATAAAATCAAAATATCACTTATCCTCCCTCCCTTTTTTAAAAAGAGGGCATTTGGGTGAGGTGCGTGTACTAGAATGACTGTCACATTCTCCATGCACTGTATGGAGCTGACTAGTACTCCTGAGACTATAGCTTTATGGATTTTGTGTGTTTCTCCAACGTGAGTCTTTCAGGTATCTTTCTAAAATGGTAAGATAATTCCTTTAGGATATTTATTTCATATGAGTAAAGATATAAAGTGCATCAATGCATGTATATCCAACGGTGAAAAATGCAACACTTCATAGGCTTGTGTTTTTCAGCTGTCCCACAATACATTTACTGTCATCTAATTAGGCATTCTAAGAACATAAAGTCCCGTTGTGTTTACCCTGCAACAATTATAATCCAGTGTGCCTGACATCACAGTATTTATCCCCAGAAATAATGACTCCATGGCAAAGGCAGCAATATGAGCGCATCACAGGACCAAACAGAGCAGCGAGGGAGACCCTAAAGGAAGTACTCTATATTCAGATACAAACGGGGTTCACAATGAACACATCACCAATTTTAATAAACCTGATGAAAGGGAAGTAGATTGGATATGAAAGTCAAATATACTTGAGATCCCCTGCTTGTATAAGAGCCCCTCTTTAAATTAAGACTTTTCCAGGTGATTAAGGAGAATGCCAGCACTTCAAAGGGAAGCAGAGCCTTGTTCTCTGCAGCTCCACAGGCGACCAGCTCTCTTTCCCTTTGTCCAGATGGAGGCTTTGTTCTCCCAAAGTTGGTCAGGTGCTGCGCCTGTCCAAAAGGGGAAACGAGCGAGGCTTTAGGAGCCTGCACCTGTTTGAAAAGCAATGCCGCTCCCTTGGCTCCAAAGCCCCAAACATCAAATGCCTCCCTTTGCCAAGCAGCTTGGCTATTCCCCAGGCGTTTTCAATCTAGTTGAGTAAAACAAAAATTGCACAACTTGTCATTATTTTCAAGGAATGAGATGTGCCTTCTACAATTCCTTTTGAGTTAAATACAATGATGCTGAGCTTCCAGTGAACGCCAATGCTTTCTTTCTCAGAAAGAATAGAAATAAAGAATGGTAAAAGAAACACCAATTGATTGACTGCAATTTTCTCTGATATTTGTTATTGGTGTGTTCTTTGTATGCATTTTTATGGATAGGTAGCAGAAAAATTATTTTCCCAGGTCTTTATTAAAGAGAAGCCAAAACCTCTGGGAAAAGCTGGGACTGGAAGCCAGGACTTCTGAATCAACTACAAGATTCAAAACAAATAAATCACATAAATTTAGGAAAGTCACAAGTCATATAAACATTCAATTTCCTCATCTTTAAAATGCAGATTAAAATGATCTTCTCTAAATATATCCCATTTTATTATGAAACTAAAATTTTAAAAATTGATAAGAAAGTGTTTTAAAATGTTGAATATTCTCTGTAAATGTAAAGTAGTTTGAATGAGAAGTAAAGGGTGGGGTAGGATTCTTAGACAGGAGTCCTACCGCTCTTTCTATGGTGAAAGCTTCAAACCCAGGCAGAGAGAGGAATGAAGAGCAAAGAAAACAAATCAGAACAATCATCAGAAAGCAAGGGCATCCTCAATCTCATCTATTAAAAGCTGAGAAAAACACCTAAAAAACCTCCACCATATTTTTTTGTGTACAGTGCCTTTCTGCTGCCATTTGGTTACAACAATAGTGGAGAAAAATAAGCCGATAAAGCAAGATTGATTGCTGGGAAGATGATCAATTGCTGCTGTGAAAGGGGAAAAAACTGATAATTTTTTTTCCCTCTCTTCACAACCTTTTGCTAAAGCTGAGCAAAATGTGTCATGCATAAAAAGTATGCAATTTTCATGTAATTAGAGGAACACAAGATGAAAATGAGTTCCATCAGAGCAATCAAGGATGGTAATGTGGTATGTATTTGTCAGTGCCTATTTGTCATGAAAGCAAAACCCAGCAAGTTAGATATTTTATTTCATTTTAACTCTGAAAAACATAAATGCCATTTTGCCATGGCCAAATCTATAAATTTCAATAATCTTTTTTTTTTTTTTGAAAAGTGAAGTTTTTGGAACTGCAGATTAGATCATTTTACTCTTAAAGAATAGAATGCCATCTTAAGAAAAACACTGAGATTATAAGAAAGATTTATTTCATGGAGGGTCGGATTTACAGCGGGAGGTGATAGGTGATAGGTTTACAGTTTGCTACACAAAAACACAATATAATGCATTTTCTCTAAAAATAACACTTACATCTTACAGTAGCATGTGCTTCTGATCCTATCCCCATATCCCCAAAACCAAGGGTATTAAAGTTTTTATATTCTTCTTGAGCAAGAGGGCACATGTTTTTTCTTTCTTCCTTTTCATACAGTCTTTCCCTTCCTTTCTCCCCTTCTTTCTTCCTTCCTTCCTTTCTATTTATCCATTCACTTTATTCACTATTATTTTTTTGAAACAGTTTATTGAGCATCAGAATTGTGCCAGGCATCTAGATTCTGATTATGTAAATTAAAAAAAAAAACAAACATGACCCATGTTTCTTCAAGCTGATTTCACTTAGTGGGGTCAGTGGCAAGTAAGGAATTAATGCGATGGGATAGTGTTCATAATTAAGGACAGATTCAGGAGTTAATGGGGAGTTGTGTAGGCTTCAGCTGGTAAAGCTTATGGGAAGGTTACTTTCTGGTCAGTCCTGCTTTAGTCACTAAGTAGGACAGATGTGGGAAAAGGCAGTCCTGACAGATGAACAAGTAAGGCAAATGATATGAGGACACTGAAAGCTTAGCCTGCTTGTGAAGGTGCAACTAGTTAATTATTTTCATGGTGTAAAGTGTGAAATGAATTGGAGAAGGAAAAATGAGGAAGATTTTCATAGGCCAGGCTAAGGTGTTTGATCTCCATCTTCAGCGCAATAGGAATACTTTTCATGTTTAAAGCAGAAATACTGTATAATCAAATCTTGATGTAGAAGGGACAGTCTAGCAGCAGCATGGAGAATGGATGTGAGTGGGTAAGACCAGTTAGGACTCTATAAGAACAACCCAACTGAGAGATAGTGATGATTGGAGCAAGATGGGAAATGGATGGGTTTGAGATACCTTACAGGAGAATTTACATGATTTAGAAATGGATTACTAATAGGAGATTAGGCAGAGAGAGGACTTAAAATATTTAGTGCAGGAAATTGGGTGAATAATGATACCTTTAAGTAAGTCAGGGAACACAGGAAAAGGAGCAAGTATTACTTGGAAAATAGCGAGTTACAACTTGGTCCTGTTTAATGTGATATAATGGTGGAATGCTTAAGATAGATAATTATGGTATACACAATCTGCATATTTGGGATCCAGACATTTTCCCTTCCTGAAATATTGTGAGTTTGTAAAGTTGTCAGATCTAAGCTAAGACAATATTCATTCATTCATTTAATTTGAAAGTGAATAGCAAGGAACTACACTGTCTAAAGTAGTGGTAAAGCACAAGGGCTGTCTACAATATTAGACATTTTTGGACACAAAACATACCTCTTCCAGTTATGATCTTTTTGACCCAGGGTATTTGCAAAAACCCCATTAATCCTCATTTTTCTTATCTGTGAAATTAAAGTTATTATATCCTCTCTATAGAATTAATTATGAGGTTGAAGGGAGATGAAACACACAGAGTAGTTAGCACAGTTCCTGACATGTAGTTATATAATTAGCATTATTGAGATCCAAGTCACTAATGTGTATGTGAAGTCAACAAATATACAAATACCTCCAGGAAATTTGAGCTATCAAATTATTTTACTTTTTAAAATAATCTAGTACCAACTAATGCTAAATAGGTGATAAGTACATCTAAAAACACTTAGAAAAATATAATTTGATAGCCCTATATAACAAATAATCCTCATTGAACACTCACTACTGTGAAAATATGGACAGTGCTTTTGAGTCTGTGACTGTATAGTAATAATAACAATAATAATAATATTAACTCATATTTCTATAGTGTTTTTCCATTTACTGAATACTCTAACATACTGGGTTGGCCAAAAATTTCGTTTGTTTTTTTCTATAAGATGGCTCTAGTAGCACTTAGTTGTCTAAACTTCATTCAAAACAATTTTGTTACATTGTACGTGACAGCTGTCATATCAGTGTGCATTTTTAAAAAGACATCAAAATTGGTGAATTTTTGTGTAGCCATTTCAATATTGAAGATGGAAGAAAAACAGCAACATTTTCGACATATAATGCTTTATTATTTCAAGAAAGGTGAAGCACACCCGAAATGCAAAAAATATTTATGCAGTATATGGAGAAGGTGTTGTGACTGATCAAACGTGTCAAAAGTGGTTTGCAAAGTTTTGTGCTGGAAATTTCTTACTGGACAATGCTCCATCATCGGGTAGACCATTTTAAGTTGATAGGGATCAAATCAAGACATTAATTGAGAATAATCAACATTATACCACACGGGAGATAGCCAACATACTCAAAATATACAAATCAAGCATTGAAGATCATTTGCACCAGCTTGGTTATGTTAATCACTTTGATATTTGAGTTCCACATAAATTAAGTGAAAAAATGTTCTTGACTGTATTTCCGCATGTGATTCTCTACTTAAACATAACAAAAATGTTCCATTTTTAAAATAAATTGTGACAGTCCATGAAAAGTGGATACTGTACAATAATGTGGAACAGAAGAGATCATGTGGCAAGCAAAATGAAACACCACCAACCACACCAAAGACCAGTCTTCATCCAAAGAAGGTGATGTTGTGTATATGGTGGGATTGGAAAGGAGTCCTCTATTATGAGCTCCTTCTGGAAAACCAAATAATTAATTCTAACAAGTACTGCTTCCAATTAGACCAACTGAAAGTGACATTTGATGAAAAGTGTCCGGAGTTAGTGAACAGAAAATGCATAGTCTTCTATCAGGATACTACAAGACCACGTGTTTCTTGATAACCAAGGTAAAACTGTTATAACTTGGCTGGGAAGTTCCAATTCATCTGCTGTATTCACCAGACATTACACCTTCAGATTTCCATTTATTTCAGTCTTTACAGAATTCTCTTAATGGAAAAAATTTCAATTCCCTGGAAGAACTGTTCCCTGGAACAGTTATTTGCTCAAAAAGATAAGTTTTGGGAAGATGGAATTATGAATTTTCTTGAAAAATGGCAGAAGGTAATGGTACAAAGGGGACAATACGTTGTTCAATAAATTTCTTGATGAAAATGAAAAATGTGCCTTTATTTTATTTATTTTATTTATGGCACTTTTTGGCCAACCCAATATGTTGGCCTGTCATTTACTTTTCTTATACAAGCATACCTCATTTTATTGTACTTCATCTTATTGTGCTTCACAGATATTGTGTTTTTTACAAATTGAAGGTTTGTGGCAATCCTGTATTGAAGCAGTCTATAGGCACAATTTTTTCCAACAATAGTCACTCACATTTTGTAATTTTCATAATATCCCAAACTTTTATTATATTATTATATTTGTTATGGTTGGTCTGTGATCAGTGATCTTTGATGTTACTATTATGACTTGCTGAAGGTTCAGATGATGGTTAGCATTTTTTTTGGAGTAAAGTATTTTTCAATTAAGCTATGTACATTTTTTAGACAAAATGCTATTTTTTAATTAATAGATTATAGTATAGTGTAAACAAAAATTTTATATCTACTGGGAAACGAAAAAATTCATGTGACTTGCTTTATTACAGTGGCCTGGAACGGAACCCACAATATCACTGAGGTATGCCTATAATGTAGTTTTCTGGCTTTGGTATCAGGGCAATGCTGTCATTGCAAACTCAGTTTGGAAGTGTTCTATCTCTCTTCTATTATTTGAAAAATTTTGAGAAGGATTGGTGTTATTTCTTCCTTAAATATTTGATAGAATTTACCTGTGAAACCGTCTGGTCCTGGGCTTTTCTTTTTTGTTTCCTTTTTATTATTACTCATTCAATTTTTTACTAGTAAACTGGCCTGTTTAGATTGCCTATTTCTTCATGATTTAGTCTTCATAGATAGTATGTTTCAAGAAATTTAACATTTCTTCTAGCTTGTCCAGTTTGTTAATATATAATTATTCATAATAGTCTCATGACCCTTTCTACTTGTGTGGTATCAGCTGTAGTGTCTCCTCTTTCATTTATAATTTTATTAATCTGAGTCCTCTCTCTTCTTTTCTTGGTAAGTCTAGAAAAACCACTCAGTTTCATTGATATTTCCTATTATTTTTCTGGTCTTTATATAATTTATTTCTGTTCTGATCTTTGTTATTTCTTTCCTACAAACAATTTTGGGTTTAATTTGCTCTTCTTCTAGTCTCTTGAGATGCAAAGTTAGGTTGTTTATTTGAGATTTCTGTTTTTTCTTAATGAAGGCATTTATTGTTATAAACTTCCCTTTAGAACTGCTTTTGCAGTTCTCACAAGTTTTTGTTATGTTGTATTTCCAAATTCAGTTTTATCAAGATTTTTTGTTTTAATTTATCTTTTGAATTTTTTTTTTTTTTTTCTTTTTGCGGTACGCGGGCCTCTCACTGTTGTGGTCTCTCCTGTTGTGGAACACAGGCTCTGGATGTGCAGGCTCAGTGGCCACGGCTCACGGGCCCAGTCGCTCCATGGCATGTGGGATCTTCCCAGACCGGGGCATGAACCTGTGTCCCCTGCATCGGCAGGTGGACTCTCAACCACTGCACCACCGGGTAAACCCTGATTTCTTCTTTGACCCATTGGTTGTTCAGGAGCATGTTGCTTAATAGCCACATATTCAGGAATTTTCCAGTTTTCTTCTTGTAATTAATTTCTAGTTTCATACCACTTTGGTCAGAAAAGATGCTTGGTATGATTTCAATTTTCTTAAATGTACTATGATTTGCTTTGTGTCATAACATATTGTTTATCCTGGAAAATGTACCATATGCACTTGAGAAGAAAGAGTATTCTGTTGTTGTTCAATGGAATGCTCTGTATATGTCTGTGAGGACAATCTCGTCTGATGTGTAGTTTAAGTCCAATGTTTCTTTATGATTTTCCATATGGATGATCTACCCATTGTTGAAAATGGGGTATTAAAGACACCTACTACTGTACTGTTATCTATTTATCCCTTCAAATATGTTAATATTTATATATTTAGGTGCACCTATAGTAAGTGTATTTACAAATATTATATCCTCTTGATGGATTGACCCTATTATCATTATATATGACCTTCTTTGACCCTTGATATAGTCTTCAGCTTAAAGTATATTTTCTCTGATATACGTATAGATACATGATTTTGTTAAAAGTAGGAGATGACACAACTCTGGCCAATGAGACAGTGGATAATGTCTCATAGGCAACTTCTGGGAAAGTTTTTCTTGATGTTAAAAGAGAAAATACAAGAAAAATAAGATGGGAAAGGAAAATTCATCATTAAAAAACACAAATATATATCTTTTGAGTGGGCAGGTACCCAGATGTATTACTGGTACTGGAAATCCCATTTGCCCAAACCTTTTATCTGCTCATTATATGAGCATCTCTAGCAGACATTTGTTCATGGCTAACTATCTGGGACATTTCAATGATTATCTCATCAGTAATACAGCACCTTGTGCTTTCTATAATATTTTCTGGCAGTTATTTATTTCTTCCTCATCATTTACTATTTATAATGGGAGACAGATTTGAGGAGTGGTTGAGTATAATAATCTTTTCACCATCTAATAATCCAATAGGTATTTAAGAAGTATCAGTTAGGTATACTAGAGTATTATCTCTAATTTAAATTTCTTTCCTACTTTCCATTTTATTCTTTTGTGCAATGTGTCTAACACTTATGTTCTATTCCTTGTGAATGCAATTTTGATCACTCTCAAGATAATCTCTTTTTTATTTTGGCATTTATTCATGCCTTTAAAAAAGACCCTAATTCTTTCTTCTTAAGTTGCATTTTCCTTCACTTCTATAAACTGGGGGAAATGTTCCCTAAATTCTATTATGATGGAGCATCTTGAAACTAGGGGTTTTAGTGTCATATCCCCTCTTCTTCAAGATTAGTGTTAGGTTTTTTGTTTGTTTGCTTCCTTGTCAAATACCTATTGTTTTCATTAGCTACTTGTTCTCTAAAACATCAGGCATAACATTTTAATTTCTTTTGTTTTGTTAGTTATTTGTCCTTAATTTTTATTCACTTAAAGTAGCTTAGATGACACTTTTTGATATCCTTATTCTCTAACTTAGAGTCAGTAAACTTTTTATGTCAAAAAATCAGTAAAGAGCTTCCCTGGTGGTGCAGTGGTTGGGAGTCCGCCTGCCGATGTGGGGGACATGGGTTTGTGCTCCAGTCCGGGAAGATCCCACATGCCGCGGAGCAGCTGGGCCTGTGAGCCATGGCCACTGATCCTGCGTGTCCAGAGCCTGTGCTACGCAACGGGAGAGGCCACAGCAATGAGAAGCTCATGTACCGCAAAAAAAAAAAAAAAAAAAAAAAAAAAAATCAGTAAACTTTTTGTCAAGGGTCAAACAGCAAATTATTTAGGCCTTGCAGGCTACATATCTCAACTACTTATCTCTGCAATTGTAGCGCAGAAGTAATTATAGACAGTACATTTAAAAGTTAGCATGTCTGTGTCCCAATAATACTTTATTTACAAAAAACAGCTGTGGGCTGTATTTGGCCCATAGGCTGTAATTTGCTAACTCCTGTAAATCTAGTCTCTCAGTTTCAATATTCCAGGTGGACAGAACATCATTGTGACCTCCTGGGTGATTTAACTATAAGAAGCTCTGTGTTTCCTACTATTTGGAAGGATGATTTTGAGACTCTGACTAACACTTCGTGTGGTATCTACATTGTCTACTCATTCCTAATGTCAAAGAAAAGAAAAAACTTCAAGATAATATAAAGTTTTAAATCTTTAGGTTTAGTTCAATCAAGGTTTTAATATATTGTATACAATTTCAAATAATATATATATGTCATTGTCTTCTTTTCTTTTTTCAGTTGAATCTGAATTTTTTTCTTATTTTCTTTAATCACAGACATATAGAAGTTTTTGACCTTATGAGTTTAACTAGATTCCTGGCTTCTCTCTGCATAATAGAAAATCATCACCAAAGGGTGGCTGAGTAGATTCTATACAAAATAAACTCGTGAGAAAAACAGGATGTACTGCACCTGACTTTATTCTTTTGTCAAAGTTTAGTTGACTACACATATGTGGGTCTATTTCAGAGATCTCTATCATTTTACAAATACCAACCAGCCTGTCTTGATTACTGTAGCTTTACAGTAAGTCTTGAAGTCAGGAAGTGTCAGTCCTCTAACTTTGTTCTTCTATTTAATTAATGTGTTGGCTATTGTGAGTATTTTGCCTCTCTATATAAATTTTAGAATCAGTTTGTTGATATCCACAAAATAAATCGTTGAGATTTTGATTGGGATGGCATTGAATCTATTGATCAAGCTGGGAAGAACTGATATCTTGAAAATACTGAGTCTTGCTATCCATGAACATGAAATATTTCTCCATTTAATTCTTCTTTCATTTTGTTCATCAGAATTTTGTAGTTTTCCTTACATAGATCTTGTCCATATTTTGTTAGATTTATACCTTAGTATTTCATTTTGGAGGATGCTAATGTAAATAGTATTGCTTTTTTTTTTTTTTTTTTTTTTTGGCTGCACTGTGAAGCATGAGCGATCCCAGTTCCCCCAAACAGGGATGGAACCTGTCCCCCCTGCAGTGGAAGCACAGAGCCCTAACCACTGGACCATCAGGGAATTCCCTGGTATTGTATTTTTAACTTCCCTGGTATTGTATGATTAACTTTTATATAGGAAACTTATATCCTGCAACTTTGCCATAATTGTTTATCAGTTCCAGGAGTCTTTTTGTTGTTGTTATTGTTGATTCTTTCACATTTTCTACAAAGATGGTCATGTCATCTGTTAAAAAATATAGTTTCATTTCTTCCTTCCCAATCTGTATATACCTTTTATTTCCTTTTCTTGTTTTATTTCATTAGCTGGTACCTCAAGTATGGAAAGGAGTAGTGAGAGGAGACATATTACCTTGTTCCTGATCTTAGTGGGAAAGCTTTGAGTTTCTCATCATTTTAGTGTAATGTTAGCTATAGAATTTTTGAGGTGTTTGTAATCAAGTTGAGGAAGTTTTCTTCTATTCCTAATTTACTGAGTCTAGCTTCATTCTTCTGGCTAAATTACAAATTCAGAGCAGTAGAAAGAGACTACATTATTCTTAAAGCTAACACACTTTGCATGAACTCAGAAACTCCCAGTGATTTGAGACCTGTGACAATCAACCCTTGTTTCTAACTTCATAGCAAGTTAATGGGCCCCAGATCTGACCTCTTTACCTAACTTTTATTGTAATAAGATAGGACCTGGATTTCTGGCTTCTTGTTTATTCTAAAACACAAGGCCCTCTTCCTCCTTAGAAGCTATCTGATCAAAAGTTTATGGCCACTGACAGTTCCAGTTCCTCCTAACTTCCTGAGTTACCTTGGCTCCTTGTTCATGCCTATTCATAATCTTTAGCAATGGAAAATTCCCTAACCTTAGTTTATATACCCAGAACTCCAGTTCACTGAAGCTCAACCCTTACCTGGTATTCTTTTGCTGCTGTGACTCCAGACCCAGTATAAGGAAAACAGACTTCATTTGAAATGTTCATCTTTCTACCTCTAAAGAAAGAGCAAACATCAAAGCAGCTGAAGAAGTTTTAAACACTAGAGGAGGACTCAGTGAAAAGTAAATAGAAGGATAAAGCATAGACTCTATATGCATGTGGTGTGTGTGTGTGTGTGTGTGTGTGTGTGTGTGTGTGTGTATGAGTGTTTGAACTTGAATTTTCAGATTAGAAGTTCAATGAATGCGACAGTCTTTTTTGTGGTGAAGCATCAGTGAATAATTTCTCTTGATAAGTGTTGGAAAATGGCATATTCCCAAAAGGGAAAATGGGAGGGGCTCTGAGGAAATTGGAAAGTAAGACACAGTTTGGTAAGTAAGATTTGGACTTCTGCCAACAAGTCTTTACTAGGACAAGCCTATCTCTTTTGAGGTCAATGACAATCAAATATATGTCCGTCATCTACCATCTAATGTTTATATCAAACTGAATAGGTGTGATTTGGAAAGGAGTGCAAATAAAATAGTGTAATGTGGTATTTTGGAGGCTATAGGTGTACCCAGATATAGGCAAAAGGGCTCTCATTGGAGTTCTCTTATTAACTCAGAGACAGTATTCCAAGCTCTGGCCTCTGGTCCGTGCAAAATTTTTAGGACTGTGTAAAGCTTATTTTAAAAGAAATATTCCAATTTTGAGATAGCAGGGTGTTTTGTCTTTTTTTTCCCCAAGACCCAGATGGAAGTTGTCAAGAATATAAACTTATTCCCCACCTCTATCCTTACCCCCTATTGATAAACAAACCTATACCACTAGGTTTGTTTATTCCAAAGAGAATAAGCATGTGCTCACCACCAACAAAACATTGCTGGTTTAACACACCAGTGACTCTTAGGCCATCTATCCAGGTATTAATTATTTTGATTCTTTCCTCAGCTCACATAAGATGGTGATCAAGGATGAGCTCTTCAATCTCCAACCACAGAGACTCCTGACTGAGGTAATGAAGAAAGGCTTAAGGCTCCATGCAGGAGAATCTAAGAACCAGAAATGACAGGAGACAATAAGAACACTTAGAAGGTCCACTAGATAGACTAGAGGCAGAAAATCTGAGTTCTACTGAAAGTGTACTGCCAAAATATATAAACTAAGGTACCTCTCTTAGTTTTAAAACTAGTTAAAAGAGGTGACTGAATGCAAGTAAACCGAATCCCTGATTGTCCAGTGCACTGTGCTAGATATCCCAGTAGACTTAAAGACAGGTAAAAGTAGCCCATCACTTAGGAGGGTTTTCAATAAAACTGGGGGTGTCAGACAAGTACAAAGGGTGGGATATAAACCAAGTCATAAACCATAGTTTCACAAAAAAGTGAAACTATGCAGAATGGATGAGAGACAGGGTAAAAACAATTGACATTATAAAAGAGGGACTCAAATGTCAGTTTCACTTAATAAAGTACACCCACGATTCCCAGGCTTTTGCAAAGACTTTATAATTGATTTTCATGTGGGTTCTGCACTCCTACAGACCATCACATAAGTAAGAGGCTTTGGATTTTACGTGACAAACAATACTAACTCCATTCCTTTCTTTCCTACTCAAGAAATCATATGAGAATTGCAAATGAGTAAAAATTATAAAAATGCATTTACAGCAGAGATAAATGATTTAAATATTTTGTGATTGAATTATTATTATTATTTACCATTTGTGGCACACCTCAAAGTTAAAGCGTTCACACCCATTTAAAACACCGATTTAAAACATTCAAAAAACATTTGAATCTTTGAAGTTTTTTAGGTTAAAAATAGAAAAATAGGGCTTCCCTGGTGGCGCAGTGGTTGAGAGTCCGCCTGCTGATTCAGGGGACGCGGGTTCGTGTCCCGGTCCAGGAGGATCTCACATGCTGCGGAGCGGCTGGGCCCGTGAGCCATGGCCGCTGGCCTGCGCACTCAGAGCCTGTGCTCCGCAACGGGAGAGGCCACAACAGTGAGAGGCCCGCGTACTGCAAAAAAAATAAAAATAAAAGACACTGAATAATCATGAAATAATACTACTGGCATTTTTTTATTTTTTTTTTTTTTTGCGGTACGTGGGCCTCTCACTGTTGTGGCCTCTCCCGCTGTGGAGCACAGGCTCCAGACGCGCAGGCTCAGCTGCCATGGCTCACGGGCCCAGCCGCTCCGCGGCATGTGGGATCTTCCCGGACTGGGGCACGAACCCGCCTCCCCTGCATCAGCAGGTGGACTCTTAACCACTGTGCCACCAGGGAAGCCCCTGGCATTTTTTTAAAAACAAGGTAGAAGATATAATCAGCTATAGTATTCATAAATTGATTCAGAATTGCAAAAAATCTAGATATATGGGTATAATCTGAAGTGCAGTTTTAAGTATTCATACAAAAATGGATTTATAATATAATGGAATAAGCAGTTTGCTATCTACCTGATATGATTATAAATCAATATTTATTCTCTCTCTTATCTTCTTTATCTTCTTAATGACATTTTTCTCAGCTACACATCAAGGCAATAGAAAGCAAACAAATTCTAGTTCATTGCTTGCAACTAGAGATGCAGATAGTCAATATCACAACTTGAATATATTGAATCATATTGGGGCAGTTGGACATATCTGAGATTCTCTCTACTGAGTCCCACTCACCTGTCCCAATTTGGCCTCAGTGCCTGGGAAGAAACTTGGAAATGAAAAGTGCATGAATTTGTGAGACAAACAGATCTAAGTTAAAACATGTTTCATTCCTGGGTCATCTTGACAAGTTAATTATCTTCTCTGAGTCTCACTTTTTGCTTTGAAGGGTAATAGCACCTACGTTTTGGTGAGTATTATATATTTTGACCTATATGTGTCTATTGGAGCTATATGTTAACTCACTGCATCCTGACAACACTGTTTGGAGATTAAATTAGATGGTATATAAATATCTATATTAAAAACACCCAATGTATTTTTTGTTCCTTAATTTTATACCTACTTGACACTAACCCATCAATTTGATATGTTCCAGTTAGAGAGCAATGGGGGCATTATATATGTAAAAATAAAACCTTTTGTCTAGGACTATAAAGAGTGACTTCATGATCAATGTATCTATGGAGCAATAGCAAAGGTTTAGATTCTCTTCTCCTTTACTTTGCTTAATGCACTTAAAACTCTCTTCACCCATAACTTCTATAATAAACAGGCATCCAGTGCTGTTCACAGATAAATAAATATGTAAATAAATAAATAAGTAGATTCCCAGAGCCAGCTTGGAAGAATGTTTGATAATCTGAACCATTACGGAGGTGAAATTTCATTACACAGATGGTGACATCCTGATGTCTATCATCAAAACACAGCAGGTAGAAACTATCAGCCAGGCCCATTCCCTTCTATAAAATTACACTTATATTAATGTCACTCCAAATTTTATTATGCGGAAAATGATATTGCACTGGTCTCCAGCACCAGGAGGACAGCAGGGGGTGGGGTTGTAGGGGTGGTGAGGGAAGAATAAGGATGCAGTGATGGGAAGGTGGGAAAAGAGACTGTCTGTAGAAAGACCATGAAAACAAATTCAGATGAAGCCTGCTTAGGACTGGCAGATAGACAACAAAGTATATAAATATATACTTTATATATTGTAACACTTTAAATATACATAAATATATAATTTTTTAAAAATCCTTGTAGATTCTGCTGCCAGTTCATGCTGTTTCTTGATTGACTCACTGCCAGACGTCCTCTGCAAGCCCCCGATGGAATGTTTAAAAGGCCCTCCTGTGGGAGGCAAGGAGATTTACAGTTAATTTTTATTAATGAAGGATGACAGGCATCTCCGTTTAGCCAACAAGATGTTACACCAGTTTAAGAAAACACTCCTGTGTTTGCAGCAGGCATTCCCACCCCCACCCCACCTCTCTCTCCTCTCTCTCTCTCCTTTTCTCACGCGTACACACACACACATTCACACATACATATCTAAGCATACACATGGGAATTAATAGTACAATAAATTAAGAAGGAAAGGAGAACATCTACTTATTTAGATACCTATACTCTGCTACCAAAAGTGGAAGTAATGGGGATTACGTGAGAGTCTCACTGGGTGGGGTGCAGATGGATGACAATAAATGCTACTCATTTCCACTGCTGTTTCCCACTGCTCCCTCTCCCATTCCTATATCCCCCCAACTTTCTATTTACTAACACCTTAGAGAAGCTACTGACATTTCTTACGTGAATTACAATGACACATCACTTTTCCAACTGACCCAGCTACCTCTACTTGGGCTTCTGATTTACTTCCCACACTATAACAAGATTGGGCTTTACATAATACAAATCTATTGTATTTAATTTCTAATGAAAAACCTTCAGGACGTCTTCTGACTTTCCAGACAAATGGAGAATCTTCAATGTGACACCTGGAACACCTTATAGTAGAGACCCTGCCCGTATCTCCAGGCTTTGGGTTCTTTCAGTGTCTATTTGGTTTGTCCTACAGTTTTGGGGGGATTTCCTACTCACACAGATTTCTCATTTTTCTAAGATAAGCTCCAGCCTTGATACTTTAAGAATCTCCTCCTTAAGGTGATGTTCTTCCTTCCACAGATGATTGTTGATCATTCACCAGTGTTATCTCCACCACAAAATAACACTTTTGGCTGTTAAATTCCATACCCTATTTAACCCCTTCGTGCTGGCCCATTGATTTAATACCACCCTTCATCTTTCTAATCCCACTGAGGAGGTACTGTATCCTGCCTTCATGACTTGCCTATATTGTCCCTTTCCGAGTAATAACCATCATGCATATTTTGGTTTGAATCCTACACAACCTTAAAGAATGGGTTTTCTGTTATCATCTCTATGGAAATTTCTCCTCAAGTATTTTGAACTCTACTCATTTCTTCTCTATTTGTATTATATTTATATAGAGTTCTATAGACATTTACATATAACTTTTATTGTTTTCTAAGAGATGTATACCAGTCTGGTATCATCAATGAAGTGTAATCTCCATTGGTTATGGCATCTTTCTTAAAATTTTGTACAATATTAATATTAGAGTTTTAGAGTAGTCAGTAAATATGTAATGAGGAATGGCTGATACAAGGAATGAAATTAACTAATCATTCTGTTCATTAGGTAATCATTGGGGGAGTTTTATTTTTTAGTTTTAATGAACATATTTATGTTGTATTTAAAATGTGATATATATATATATATGTACATATATAACATACAGTGTTATATATAGATAGTAGAATGCAGGATAAGGTACATCCTCAGTTGGCTTTTAAGGAACAAATTAAGTTTCTAGTTTACCATTCATATTGTTTTGCAGTTTCGAGAGCAACAATACTCTCAGTTACCCCTTTCCTGAGGTTATTTTATGACTCAGATTAAACATTATAATGCCATTCCTTCACTGTATGGAGCCCTCAGATATTCTTCATGGAATTCCTTCATCTTTTTCACACCTCCTTTCAGGAAATTGGATGAATTAGGTGACCAAAACTAGGACTTAATTTTATAATATGGGCTGCAGAACTTTAAAATTCCCTTAATATTTAAATGAATACAATCCAAACTGGGGTTTTCAAACCTTGGGGTACCTGTGAATCAATGCCTGGGGTGCTTGTTGACTCTCAGACAGAAAACTTAAAAATACCTCAGTTGAGTATGCTTGAAGGAATCTCAGAAATCACAATTTTAATACACATATTTCTCTGCAGGTGTGGTGCAGAGTGCATTTTGAGAAATATTAGTTAGAGATCAATTAAATAGAAGAGTATGAATATGTAAGTGAAGTTATTAATCAGCAAAACTAAACACAAGCAAGTTGATGATCCCATTTCTACTACTGCTGTCTATAACGCTATTTCTTCACTCATCAAGAAATTCTGAGTTTCAAAATATGTGCCATTCCATTCATATTGGCAATGCCCAACAATAAACCACAGTTACAAAATTGCCCACTACTCTAATCAGAACTTTCATTCACCAAGTCATATAACATCCAGGTTTTGATTTCATTAGTTGATTTGAACATTGGTAATACAATCTGAATGGCTACAGAGTGAGTAAAATTGGCATCTTCAAATTGTGCTCTTAATCCAAATTAAGAGCATACTTTTATTCTTTTTGTTATTTTCTTTTTCTAGCACTAGCTTTTTTCTAGCTTTTAATTCCCATAAACTCCTTTTCATTACCCAATTTCTGATATGACTAGTAGACACACCACACACACACACACACACACACACACACACACACACACACACCCCTGAATTCCAAGGATAAATTTATTGTACTATATCCTAGCTTTAAGTCTTACCAAACCCCTGTTCTTGACTATCTTCATAAAAGGCTTTGAACTTTCCTTAAGGACAGTATCATGTAGTCATTGAGTAGAATATTGAATTGACACATTGTGTGCTTTTTGAAAAACATAGAGTTACAGTCAATTCAATTAATTTGAATTATACTCCTCATTCACAGGAAAGCCAATTTAAAATTGAGGTGAAATGTATGCACAATAAAATTTCATGCATGTTAAGTGTACATTTTGGTGAGTTTTGAAAACTGTACACATGTATTTAACTAGCAACACAATTAATGAAATATTTCCATCAACCCCCAAATTTTCCTGTGTACCTTCAAATTCATTCATTCCTCTTTCTTGAACACTCTGTGCCAGGAAAATACAGATATAATTGTACTCAGTTTGCATATTATAGAAATTCATATTAATGTAATCATGTAATGTATACATATTCATACCTGGCTTTTTAAACTCAGTGTTGAACTTTAAAGATACAGCCGTGTTGTTTTATGTCAGTGGTTTGTTGTGTTATTGCTGAGTAGTATTCCATTGTGTGGATGTATGACATTTTATTTACGTATTCACATGTTGATGGATATTTAAGTTGGGAGCTTATTATAAATAAAACTACTACGAACATTTGAGAACAAGTCTTTGTTTGGAGATGTTTTTATTTCTCTTAGGGAGATAACCTAAGAGTGAGATTACTGGACTATATACTAAACGCATATTTACCTTTATGGAAATTGCTAATTTTCCTATGTGACTGTACTATTTTACATTCCCACCAATAAATGTAAATGGTTCATTTGCTCCAGCCCCTGATTCTTTTTAATTGTAGCAATCAATTCTAATGGTTGTATAGTGGAATCTCTTTGTAGTTTTAATTCGTATTACCTGATGACTAACGATGATGAGATCTTAGTGCTTATAGATCTTTTGACTACTTTTTTAATGGACGTACTTGTCATATTTTGGGGTTGGAAGAGTGTTACTGACACAACTCTACAGCTTTTCTTTTCTTTTTTCTTTTTTACATCTTTATTGGAGTAAAATTGCTTTACAATGGTATGTTAGTTTCTGCTTTATAACAAAGTGAATCAGTTATACATATATATATGTTCCCATATCTCTTCCCTCTTGCATCTCCCTCCCTGCCACCCTCCCTATCCCACCCCTCTAAGTGGTCACAAAGCACTGAGCTGATCTCCCTGTGCTATGCAGCTGCTTCCCACTAGCTATCTATTTTACGTTTGGTAGTGTATATATGTCCATGCCACTCTCTTGCTTTGTCAGGGCTTACCCTTCCCCGTCCTTCCCATATCCTCAAGTCCATTCTATAGTAGGTCTGTGTCTTTATTCCTGTCTTACCCCTAGGTTCTACATGACATTTTTTTCTTAAATTCCATACATATGTGTTAGCATACGGTATTTGTCTTTCTCTTTCTGACTTACTTCACTCTGTATGACAGACTCTAGGTCCATCCACCTCATTACAAATAGCTCAATTTCGTTTCTTTTCATGGCTGAGTAATATTCCATTGTATATATGTGCCACATCTTCTTTATCCACTCATCCGATGATGGACACTTAGGTTGTTTCCATCTCCTGGGTATTGTAAATGGAGCTGCAATGAACATTTTGGTACATGACTCTATGAATTATGGTTTTCTCAGGGTATATGTCCAGTAGTGAGATTGTTGGGTCCTATGGTAGTTCTATTTGTAGTTTTTTAAGGAACTTCCATATTGTTCTCCATAGTGGCTATACCAAATCACGTTCACACCAGCAGTGCAAGAGGGTTCCCTTTTCTCCACACCCTCTCCAGCACTTACTGTTTCTAGACTTTATGAATGATGGTCATTCTGACTGGTGTGAGATGATATCTCATTGCAGTTTTGATTTACATTTCTATAATGATTAGTGTTGCTGAGCGTTCTTTCATGTGTTTGTTGACAGTCTGTATACCTTCTTTGGATAAATGTCTATTTAGGTCTTTGCCCATTTTTGGATTGGGTTGTTTGTTTTTTTGTTATTAAGCTGCATGAGCTGCTTATAAATTTTGGAGATTAATCCTTTGTCAGTTGCTTCATTTGCAAATATTTTCTCCCATTCTGACGGTTGTCTTTTGGTCTTGTTTATGGCTTCCTTTGCTGTGCAAAAGCTTTGAAGTTTCATTAGGTTTCATTTGGCTATTTTTGTTTTTATTTCCATTTCTCTAGAAGGTGGGTCAAAAAGAATCTTGCTGTGATTTAAGTCATAGAGTGTCCTGCCTATGTTTTCCACTAAGAGTTTGATAGTTTCTGGCCTTACATTTAGGTCTTTAATCCATTTTGAGCTTATTTTTGTGTGTGGTGTTAGGGAGTGATCTAATCTCATACTTTTACATGTACCTGTCCAGTTTTCCCAGCACCACTTATTGAAGAGGTTGTCCTTTCTACACTGTACAATCCTGCCTCGTTTATCAAAGATAAGGTGACCATATGTGCATGAGTTTATCTCTGGGCTTCCTGTCCTGTTCCATTGATCTATCTTTCTATTTTTGTGCCAGTACCATACTGTCTTGATTACTGTAGCTTTGTAGTATAGTCTGAAGTCAGGGAGCCTGATGCCTCCAGCTCCTTTTTTCGTTCTCAAGATTGCTTTGGCTGTTCACGGTCTTTTGTGTTTCCATACAAATTGTGAAATGGTTTGTTCTACTTCTGTGAAAAATGTCAGTGGTAGTTTGATAGGGATTTCATTGAATCTGTAGATTGCTTTGGGTATTAGAGTCATTTCCATGATGTTGATTCTTCCTATCCAAGAATATGGTATATCTCTCCATCTATTTGTATCATCTTTAAGTACTTTTGTCAGTATCTTATAATTTTCTGCATACAAGTCTTTTGTCTCCTTAGGTAGCTTTATTCCCAGATATTTTATTCTTTTTGTTGCAATGGTAAATGGAAGCATTTCCTTGATTTCACTTTCAGATTTTTCATCATTAGTGTATAAGAATGCCAGAGATTTCTGTGCATTAATTTTGTATCCTGCTACTTTACCAAATTCATTGATTAGCTCTAGTAGTTTTCTGGTAGCATCTTTGGGATTCTCTATGTATAGTATCATGTCATCCGCAAACAGTGACAGCTTTACTTCTTCTTTTCCGATTTGGATTCCTTTTATTTCATTTTCTTCTCTGATTGCTGTGGCTAAAACTTCCAAAAGTATGTTGAACAAGAGTGGTGAGAGTGGGCAACCTTGTCTTGTTCCTGATCTTAGTGGAAATATATTCAGTTTTTCACCATTGAGGATGATGTTGGCTGTGGGTTTGTCATAAATGGCCTTTATTATGCTGAGGAAAGTTCCCTCTATGCCTACTTTCTGCAAGTTTTTATCATAAATGGCTGTTGAATTTTCTCGAAAACTTTCTCTGCATCTATTGAGATGATCATATGTTTTTTCTCCTTCAATTTGTTTATATGATGTATCACGTTGACTGATTTGTGTATATTGAAGAATCCTTGCGTTCCTGGAATAAACCTCATTTGATCATGGTGTATGATTCTTTTAATGTGCTGTTGGATTCTGTTTGCTAGTATTTTGTTGAAGATTTTTGCATCTATGTTCATCAGTGATATTGGCCTGTAGTGTTCTTTCTTTGTGACATCCTTGTCTGGTTTTGGTATCAGGTTGATGGTGGCCTTGTAGAATGAGTTTGGGAGTGTTCTTCCCTCTGCTATATTTTGGAAGAGATTGAGAAGGATAGGTGTTAGCTCTTCTCTAAATGTTTGATAGAATTCACCTGTGAAGCCATCTGGTCCTGGGCTTTTGTTTGTTGGAAGATTTTTAATCACAGTTTCAATTTCAGTGCTTGTGATTGGTCTGTTCATATTTTCTGTTTCTTCCTGATTCAGTCTTGGCAGTTGTGCATTTCTAAGAATTTGTCCATTTCTCCCAGGTTCTCCATTTAATTGGCATAGAGTTGCTTGTAGTAATCTCTCATGATCTTTTGTATTTCTGCAGTGTCAGTTGTTACTTCTCTTTTTTCATTTCTAATTCTATTGATTTGAGTCTTCTCTTTTTTTTACTTGATGAGTCTGGCTAATGGTTTAACTATTTTGTTTATCCTCTCAAAGAACCAGCTCTTAGTTTTATTGATCTTTGCTATCTTACCTTCATTTCTTTTTCATTTATTTCTGATATGATATTTATGATTTCTTTCCTTCTGCTAACTTTGAGCTTTATTTGTTCTTCTTTCTCTAATTGCTTGAGGTGCAAGGTTAGGTTGTTTATTCAAGATTTTTTCATGTTTCTTAAGGTAGGATTGTATTGCTATAAACTTCCTTCTTAGAACTGCTTTTGCTGCATCCCATAGGTTTTGGGTCGTTGTGTTTCCATTGTCATTATTTCTAGGTATTTTTTGATTTCCTCTTTGATTTCTTCAGTGATCACTTCGTTATTATGTAGTGTATTGTTTAGCTTCCATGTGTTTGTATTTTTTACAGATCTTTTCCTGTAATTGATATCGTTTCCTGTAATTGATATCTAGTCTCGACAGCTTTTTATTTTATTTTAATAATTGAGTTTTTCAAAGAACAGAAGTATTTAATTTGGAGGAAATTCAATTTATTCACTTTCTCTTTAATGTTTTTATATCCTAAGTAATACTTGCTTATCCAAAAATTGCAATCATTTTCTCTTACATTTTATTTTAGAAGTGTTATAGTTTTTTACATTTACATTTATACTTTTCATCCATTTTAATTTGAATTTTTCATGTCTTATGAGATAAGGATCAAGGTTTGATAGCTTCCTTTTGTATACCCAAATGTTCTAGTACTATTTGTTAAATAGTGTCATCACTACTTATTGCATTACTTTGTCAGCTGTGTAATAGATCATTTGACCATATATGAATTGGCCTACTTTTGGACTCTCAATTCTGATTTTTTGATCTATATGTCTATCAAACACATTGTCTTATGGCATGCTTGAATCAAGATCCAAACTGGGTCAATAATTTGCATTAGGTTGTTGCATCTTTTTAAATCTATTTCACAGGACTTCTTAGTGCTATGGAACATATGCATATGTCCTACATATGTCCAGTAAACTAACAGTGACATATGGGGAATTTATTGGATTCAGGTTCAACTTTTTATATCAGAAAACTTACAGTGTTGCTATAAACTTCAATAATTAATCTTCAAGAGAATGTTGACAATTTTTTTTAATTTCCTACTTCATTATTGGTATAATCTTATATTTGATAATTTGAGTTGAAGAGTTTACAGTTATTTTGATTTTAGGAATCAAGGGAATAAAATGTTCTGAAAGTCTCAAAGCAGAAATAAATAATTTTCAGTGATAAAACTAGTACAAGAAACCCATTCTGAAGGCAGAGACTAGTCAGTAGATTTGACCCTGGGTCCTGGAGAACTTGATCCACAGTTGGATGTGTCCAGTCTCTTCACAGAAGTTAGGAATGCTTCTGGGGCAATACTGGAGAGCAGTTGTGTTGAATATTTTTCATTACTCACCATTTTCTTTCTTTGAACATACATCAAGCAACATTTTTAATCAGGGCTAGCCTCAACAAGATCCAAGTTAGAATATTTAGTCATGCAAGAATAAGAACAACAACTAAATATGTGCTAATGACAGTTCAATATAAAAATTATCTCTTTTGATATATACAGGACCAGCTACATTACTTGAAAGGCCTAGTGCAAATTAAAATGCAGAGTCCCTTGTTCAAAAATTATTAAGCATTTCAAGATTGCAAAAGTAGAACATTAAACTAGGTGTGGACCCTTACAAGTGTGAGGTCATTTGTAACCTCTTAGGTTACATTTCCATGGATCTTGCACTGAATTCATATGAAAACCTTAATTAACCCAATTTTACAAATGAAGAAACTGCAGAAGTGTAAGTTGGCTTTCATAAGGTGATGAAACTAAAGTTGTGAAGCTGGAGAGAAGAGGCTTTCAGATTCTAAAGAATGTTTGACACTAAAACATGGATTCTAAACACCATACCTTGTGATATAATAAAATAAGTTGAGAAAAGTAAGGAGGGCATAGGGAGAAAGAGCAGATAGAAGAATAGCTTTGAACCTCTTTGGTATAGTTTGAAATTTTGAGAACTAAATTTGCATTCAACAGCCAGTTATGAAGGACCTTGGATGACTCACTAATGAATATGAGCATTATACTCTAGAACAGCATTCTTGATGTATGTATCATCTACATCAGAATTACTTAGGGTACCTGTTAAAATTCAGAATACTGAGTCCTCAGATAGGCATACAGAACCAGAGTCCCAGGGATGTGTCCTGGGAATGGGTACAATTAATGGACCTCCTGAGTGATAATTGTGTAGTTTATATATCATTGGCAAGTCTAGACTCAAAGTCTTCCTCCACTACTGCAGACATCCAGAGTTCTACATCTTAGCTCCAACCTCCTTCCAGATCATGCAAAGAGCCCAGAGTGTGGAAAACAGTAAAGACCATGACATTTTAATGAATGGTTAATATTACAAATACATAAAACCAAAGTAGACATTGAGTGAATAGCAACAGTGGAAAAATAAAGAAAACCAATAAAAGAGAACTCAAAATTTTCTGAGAGTATATCTTGCCAAAAATCACATAGGGTAAATAGACTTTGGTATAAATACTTAGATAAAAATGAAGGGGACAAAACGCTACTGAAAGTGATATCTGCAGGGACAAATTTTACTACACTGAATTTTGCAGAATTTCCTCTGCAACAATGCTTCAAGTAGTAAATATTTCTTTCATAATTTTCTTTAAAAGATATTCATTTTGTATTCAACTTTCTCAAAATGGGAGATAAAGGTAGAAAAGGAAAAACAAAACAAAATAGGTAAATAAAATCACAATCACTACAGAACCTTTGGCTTAGCTGCCACAGAACCTTTTGCTCTATCACTGCGCCTGTCTTTGGAGTCTCCCACACTCACTGGGGAGAACACAGAAGAGCATGTTTGTCTGCCCAATGTGGAATCAAACACTCAGCCTCTCCTTGGAGAGGCTTTGTTGGCAGTCACACGTGGATCTGCTCCAGGACCGGCAGATTTCAGGCCCCTGGAGAGATGTGAGATTGCAAAGGGCAGGGAAGATTGGCAAAAATATTGACTTTGATATTTCATCACTTCACATTTCTAAAGAGTAGAAATGCACTGACAACTGTACCTTTCTAAGCAAATGCTACCAGAGGTTCCCAGCACAGTACACACACTGAAGACAGCAATACCAACAAAGCCCCCAACAGAACGATTTATATTAGAGCAAAATAATCAGCAGCATTGTTGCTTCTCTCTCTGCTTGATTTCTCTGTTCCTCTATTTGAGTAGCGCTTTACCGCTTCCTTAATTAATATTATGGGACTTTTAAACTTCTGGCTATTTGCAGATGCTTTTCTGGCCTCATTTGTCCTTTCATGGTGTATACAGCTTCCCTGACTGTTGAGATCTGAATGGTGACAAGCAGCACCTCAACTTTTTTTCTTTACCGTCACTTGTTCTGATACCAGAGGTTTCACCCAGGGAAAAATATTAAATATTATTCAGTGCTTGGCAGAATGCATTTATCTGGGAATGGTATCACCTTGCTTGGGGTTGCATAACCTGAGTGAAGAAGGTTGTGAAGATCAAGAGAGGCGTTTAAAGGGGTAGTTGGAGAAAACCAAAATCAAGCTTCCTCTGCTTCTTATTCTTAAATTTTGTTTTAATTGTGAGAGAGTTTGACTCATAAAATACCATAGGTGATAGATTGAAAACTAAATATTTTTCTATTAAAAAGTATGATATGTAAGAACAATTTAATGTTTGTTGACTCATTTTCTAGTATAAATTTTCTTTCCTGTTTTAGCTAGATATTGTAAAAGCTCATTTAAAAAAATGTGGTTTATCCCATCAATAATTTTACATATTATATTTTACATATTACAAATAATTACATACCTTTCTATGGCATGTAACCATTATTCTATGCACCCCTCAGAACCTAGACCCATTGTCACCTCTCCTGTGAGGCTACTCCCATTCCCATGTGCTGAGTTATTCAATCCCTCCTCTTGAGACTATGCATCCCCCTTTTGGGCACTTACTACACCATGTTAGAATTTCTATTTGAATATCTGCCTCTCACAAAAGAAGTTTGAATTGTGTTTACTTCATATTTGACCTCCTGTGAAGGCCATAGGCTTTGGCTTGGCACAGGTTAAGTATTCAATGTTTTGTTTTTTAAGTTGTTGTTACTGTTATTTTTTCACTTAGAAATGATTCTTGGTTGCACCTGAAACAGCACACTTTGGCTTTGGCAGTTTGCTTTGCTGACATCTTTGCTAACATCATCCCCAGCTACTTATTCCTCATGTAGGCATTACTTCTAAATTCACTTTGTCTCTCCACATCAAAATCTCTCTTGGAATCTGTTTTCCTGCCTAATTCTTACTGATATATGAGAACAGAAATTTTACCTAATTCTTAGTATTGTTATGAGGTTAAAACGAGATAATGCTTTGTTTAATACATGCCTGACACATGGTAAGCCCTCAATATATGTTACCTAATATAACATACAGAATAAGAATTCAACTATGGTATTTAGTATAAGCGTATTTGTAATATTATCTGAATTCAAAATCATTTTAAATTAGACAAAATGCAGCACTTCGTGGGTAACAACCCTTATCTTCCAATCATCTCAGAGAGACATTCTACCCCCAAAATGCACTGTGGCCTTGAAACCATCCATCACCATGGAGCTCTATGCAACCTCCAGCTTGTCAGAGAAGTATGATCAAGGATTTGGCTTTTGATGAGTTTTTTAACTCCTGTTTCTGTGCAGAATCCCCTTGGGAATGGTGGTAGTGGGCCTGAGGCCCCCTTCTTGAGTCAGTCCATGGTAATTACAGCAACTTCCATCCACTGGTTTGTAGTGTTCATTCTCTTTGCCATCATTAGAATTCCAAGGTTGTCTCACAAAAGAAATACACACACACACACACACACACACACACACACACACATTACAATAGTGAGAAAAGCAAGTCCAGGACAGGCACACAAGAATGTTAATTGACTACTTGTACATTTTCTTTCAAAGAACATTTTAAATTCATTCTTATATGAGTTTCATAAAAACAAACAAAAAGCAGATCAAACCAATCAGAAAATACTTTATGAGTGAGGTTTTTCAGGAAATACTATCTGCACCCTAGAGAAGAGGAAATGGGAGGCAGAGAGCTATGTTTTTAAGGCCATGATACCTGACAGTGCAAAGATGCATTGAGTGCAGTACTTCTTGTACCATCTGTTTCACTTCACTCTGAATCCAAGAAAAGCCCTAGCTTTGGACCAGGCCCTCAGAAGAATGTGGCAAAATGCAATTGGGATCCAATGGTCAGGGAAATTGAACTTGATAAGCTTTGGGGAAACATTTTTTTCTCTACAGTTTCCCCTTACTTTTTCTCAGACCCACATACTTATTGTTTGTTTTCATAGAATTTCCACTTATTAAAATCTGTTCTCCAAACCTACCATCTGGAGAGAATTTGGAAATGCCAATCCCACAGAAGTGAAACCTTCAGGTGAACTCACATTTGAGCAAGGAGCAATGATGGTGGGATTTTAGGGATAAGAACTGGCTATAGAGGAATGTCTAAAGCAAGAAAACTACCTAAGATCTAACAAATCATCTGTTCTTCCTAACATATGTAGTTCCTGGGGCAAGAATACAAACAGAGACCTGTAAAATACATGTTTAAATGTTTAAATTTTTATAAGTCAAGCCAAAAATTGTTAAATTATATTTGATCCTCCTACTTTGAAAAATATATCTTCTTAACAACCTGGAACGGCCCAATTGGATTTAGAATTCTTTGGTTCTCCAGTGTTGTGGGCCAGAAACATGACAGTGTGGGGAGAGCTGACCATCCCATTTTCTTCCCATCACTGGTTCTGTCCAGCAATGCAGGTATACACATGTGTGAACACTCAAGACTCTATATCAAACTCCATTTACACCTGTTGTAAATAGTCTCCCTTTGGCTGTCCCTTGGCCCTAGGGATGAGTACACTGGCTACTTCCTCAAAGGCAAGACTCGGAAAGAGGTCTGCACAATCCTTAGAAGAGAGCTGGGGCAGAAAATTCCAAGGTCCCACGTACTTGATGCATGGTCTAGAAGAGAAATTGGGGCTCCAAGTGAGCACATACAGTTTCATGGATGCCTACCACTGTGCAGAGACACACACGAGAGAAGGGTCAGAAAGGTACTTTCCAATGCTGGGGTCCCAGTTCAGGGTTCCTCCCACCTGAGACTAATATGACACTGCTCATCAACACCTACTGGGTTAGTCTAGGTAGAAAGCAGATTTCATGCAATTTTCAGGAAAGAGAAGATATGATGAATATTTTGAGAGTCTAAAAAACTAAGTTATACCAAACTCGAAAGAAATACTGATGTAATGAGAAGTCCTTTCCATCCACCAAGTCTAAATCTTATCCATGTTTTAAAGAGGGAGACCAGAAAGGTTGGGGAAGTATTTGAGATCTCTCAGAGACTCTATTGGGGGAATTTAGAAGCAACCTTGACTGCTGGAGAGGGAGAGAAATGCTTTAGCGGTCTTCAGGGATGGTAACACTTCTGCAACAGATGGGATGACTGACTTTTAAAAATTATGGTTCTATGCTTTTGGCAGAAGTTTTCAATGTAATTTAGGAAAGAGAGAAAACAGCATGAAGACAATTGATGCTGTTCTTTAAGACTGAGAAAAGGATATCAAAAATTAGAGTTGTTAGATGTCCTTGGCTGAAAACACAAAATATTTGTGAAATTTTTATGAAAAGACTTGCCATAGAAATTGGTGGAATGAAGTCAGGTTTCAAATCCACCTTATGTTGGGTCAGCTGCAGAATATGAAATTCCCTGAAAAGGAAATTGTCAATAAATTAAGTGAAACCAATGTCTTTTATTAGGCCTGTCACTCCTCTCACTTATTTTACTACTTTCCCTGCCTGCTGATGGTTTTCCCTGCTTCCTAAATCTACAATTCCTTTGCATTCTCTCAAAAATCTTTCTAAAAGTGAATTTGAACACATAATCATAAAGCATTTTTAGCTGCTCCTCATCAGTTGCATTTGAATTTCATACTCCTTAAAACAACTCATAAGATTATACCTAGTATCTGGCCTTGATCAATTTTTCTAGTTTCATTTCCCAACTACCTCCTCTAAATAATCCACAGAAAATTTTCCTATAAAATAACATGCTCCTTTAAGCCTTTGTGCCTCTGCATATTCTATCCCTCCTACCTGGATTACCTCTTCCTGCCATACTTGCCCTTGATGTACTTCTATTTATCTATCAATTCTTATTTTAAAACAACTCACCTTTTCTGGAGCATTTCATAGCTCCCTAAGGACAGTTGGTTATTTCTTCTTCTGTGTTTGCCCACATCTTGAGTACCTGCCCAGTAGGGCAGTGTATTTGCTGGATAGGTCTGCTGGTTCACCCTCATAATTTTCCTCTAAGTAAAGCCAGCAACCTCCTTTACATTTCAAATGACTGCCAAAGTTGCATATATCCCAAGATAACAAAATAACAGCTAGTAGAAGAAAACCTCATATGTTTCTTGTCTTTCTTTTTAAGAATGAGAATTTGTTTTCCTCAGAAGCTCCTCAACTGATCTACTTATTAGGTCATATGCTCACCCCTAAACTAGTCACTGGTTTTTAAAATGTACTGGAATTAAAATGCTTAAAGAGCTTGGAACAGTGTTATCTTCTATGAGGGGCATGTAGCTGAAGAAAAGTGTGATTCTTTTGAGAAAGTAGAATAGAAAATGAGGATTGAGGATGGCAATCAACAATATTTACTCCAGAAGTAAAGTGGCTTGGTTCAAATGGGTTTCACTAATATTGTAGCCTATATAGGTATTATAATTGTATCATACATAGGTACTATAATTATAAAATTAAAACAGCAAAAGAAAATAAAGGCTACTAGAGACTTCTATAATGAGAAGATGGGCACTTCCTCCCAGATGAGCTTGTCTTACAAGATGTGGTCTGAGCTCTGAAGAAAGACATCATCTAATATTTGCGACTGTGTTTCCCCTGTAACAACACTTGAACCTGATACCATGTTTTGGAGGCTTGAATCTCTCATGATTATTCTTAAATGGCAACTCTCAAAATCTTTGATTTCTGTTCCTCTATAGTAATAAAAGCCAAAGGAAGGGATAATTCAACTCATGGCAAAGACAAGTGTTTGATAAAATTGGAAATTGAAACTTCATGTTAATCATCTCAAAACTCCTTAATTTCATGAAACAGGTGAAAAAATGTGTATGGTGTTATGCAGAAATATTAGGAGGGAAATTAATTTGTACCAAGTAAATTAGGATTTCAGGAATTCCTTGTGAAGTTTCTTATATACCCAGGATCAGTGTTAAACATTAAAAAAAATCTCCCACCACATTCACGGACAATACCACCCAGGACTTGGACTCCTAATGAACAAGCATTTGTCTCACAGCATTGGACTAAGAGTACTGGACAAAGACCAAAGACTATGGAATATGTCTTGGGGAAAAAAAAATTAAAAATACCTGCTAAGGTGCTGTAATATGCAGTATAAATGAGGACTGTTACTTTAATCTGTGCCCAGTTATTATTGCTGGTGTTCATATGTCTTCTAATAATTCTCTCTTTTTTACACAAAAAATGTTGTGTTGGTAACTAAATTTGCTATGGAATCCATAACTTATAGATGATCTGGTAACATCTGGGTGGGATTATGATGGAATTAGAAGATAAACATAAAACATATGGAGAGTATGGATTCCAAGACAAATAGCATTTAAAGGAGCATGTGATATTCCCTGTGGATAAAGTAAACGGAGATGTCTTTGAATTGCCTCCCTGCTGGAAGGCCATCATTGTGTTTATGTTTGTTCTCATGGATCATGTTAAGACAGGAGCATCCTTGAAACTATACATGTAAGATGATGACAGCCAATGAGATAAAGGATAGAGTATCTGCAGCAGAACAGCAGAAGCAAACTGGAGAGGTCTCAGGCAGATTAGCACCTATGGTCAGCCAAGCTATGCCCCAAATCTCTTTCTTTATGAACGTACCCTATCCATAGACCAGTGCTTGTGAAATAAATATTGAAATGTCCTTCAAGCAGAAATTTTTACCAATTGAATCAGAATCAGATGCGCTTGTGATTCAAAGGTAACTGGACCAGATTCTGCATGATAAACCATACTGTGTTCAGGCATAAATGTCTCTAACCAGCAGGGTTAAAGGTAATTCAATAGGTCAATCGGACCAACTTCTTCTGTAACTTGACCCAGAAGCATGGAGAATTTTAAATAGGCAGGAAATGGGCAAAGGCACAGAGAAATGAATGCACAATGAGAAAAGTGAAATTCCTCTGCTCACTTTGTTTCAGGGATGGAAATTGTGTTGAAGCTGGGATCAAAAATGGATTCATAATCAGAGATTTCACTATGTGTTCTCTTTGGTAAATAAAAACAAAGAGATACAGAAGAGTGAATTTACATTTTGATGGAGCCAAAAAAAAAAAAAAAAGAGCTTTGCAAATAATCCTCTGAATAAAAATGGTTGCTTTAAAACAGCTATATTAAATTGTGCATGTCAAAATGCCCTGGGTGATACTTCATTCCATATGATAGCAAGAGACTTCTTGGGATAAGGAACTGAATCTAGAACACAACATAAAACATTGGTGAGATACTGACCCTCATTTAGAGGATGCATGTAGTTATGGATATCTGTTTGTGTGTATGTTTATGTACATATGCATATTTATCTCATTTAGCAAGTAGTTATGGGAGAAAATTACTTGCTCTCACAGCATGTTGCCAGGACTTTTAGGAGATATACAAAGAGAAAATTTGTTCTCTGACTTCATTTTATAAGGCTGTTTGGATAACTTATATCACAAAGAAAGAAAAATAATCAAGGGAATCTTAGGCCAGAGCATGGATTTGAAGTCATCAAATTATACAATCAGAGATTCTTAAATGTGGAAGGGAATCCAGGGGTCACCTCAATAGGTATACATGGAACAAATAATTAGACTAGTGAATGAAGAACCAGTGAATCTGATAAGAGCCCTATTGAATGGGATATATACTATTATTGGCTTGAATCCTTATTACTTTTACACATGTTAAATACACATCTACCTTCCTCTCAGTGTTTGCATCATGGTTTGTTTATGGGACATAGGTAAGAAGTCCTTGGTACATCTTTATGAAATTTACATTGTCAGAAGATACTTGTGCCAAATGGTTAGAAATGAGTATTTATTTTGTTTTTATCAATCAATCAGTAAAGGTGTTTTGTTCAATGAATGATAAAAGTGCAAAATAGTATAGGATAAAATGTGTATTCGTGGATAAACATCAAGAGAATTCAGAAAAAATTATTTGTAAATTCAGAAAAAAATAATCTGTACTAAACTATCAGAGAATTGTGATGCCTTATGGACAGCTGTTTTTTGTTATTAATAGGGTCCTAGCATGACAAAGAATTGTATTTCACTAAACAAAATATGTCTTCCTAATTTCACTGACTTCAATATCTTCCTCTTAATAGTCACCTTCCTGAAACACCTTATCAAATCTAGGTACAGTTGAAAAATTATGTATTCATCATACGTCCTTCCATGAATTCCATGCCACTTTTCTATTTTTTCTGTCCACCTGACTTCTTCTTCTTCAGCTCCCTCCATGGGGACTTCTTAAAGTTCTCTTACCTGTGTTACACAACCTAAACTCCCTAAGGTCAAGAAACATTTTTGTTTGTTTGTTTTCACTATTGTGTTCTCTGGGCTCACAACAAGGTGGCCTGCATTTAAGAGCTTGATGCCTAGGTTTTAGTAAAATTTAGGGAAAGACTGTGCTTTTAGTCTTGAGCTCCAGATTTGATAATGCATGGACCAATGCTCACCATAGATTTCATCAGAATCCTCAGTCAACATTTTTAAAACACAAACATCATCTTCCATTCAAAATAAATCCAAACATCTTCCAACACTACAAGTACCCTGATAAACTAAGTCTCTGGACTGCTTATACTTCTGACCAGAGACCCAGAATGTCAGAGAAAAATCATACAAATGGAACTCCAGTGACCTATCATAACACCACAGAGTTTCCTAAGAGGAGAAGTAATATTTACAGGATCTACCTAGATTAATTCTAGTTCCTTCTTTCCATTTCATAATGGCCTTCTGGAAAATGTTGTCTTGCAAATGTTCTACAAACTCTTAATTTTTTAAATCAAAATCTGTTGCAACTTAATGTAGTGTGTGCAAGCAAGAAAATGTACATTATTTTTTCTGATATAGCAGGGGCCATCACAAAATAGTTTTGAACAGAACTTTGAATTTTTTGGTCTAAAGAAGACAAAACACCCTAGAAACAAATAAGATGTTTCACAATAATCTATGATTTACAATCCCTTTCCCACATTGCCTGTTGCCCTTAGTGATCCCTAGAGCAGAAACAAACAAAACAAATCCTTTCAGCATATCTTCATGAAACTGTCTGGGATGTGACAAAACTTTGAGAAACAGTTTTGTGATAATGGTTTTGCACTTATTGGTGCTTCTCCAGAGAAGGTGGTGAATGGCTGTTTTCAAATACATAGAGGTATCAAAGGCTAAAGTCAATAAACACTTCTGTAAAATAATTGGGGAGGGAAAAAAAAGGTGGGGGAGCATAAAAGGAATGAAAAGGAAAGGAGGACCTATAAATATAAAAACATAAGGAGTATATTTTGGGAGAATAGATGATGCAAAACAAATTGGGAATAGTTATTGGAGGACCAAGGATGGCAAATAAAACAATGAAATATATGAGGCCTGTCCTCCTGCCTCAGGTCTAGCTCCTCAAACAGTTTTTCATTCCATTTTGTATATACAGGTTTCATCTGATTACTGCCAACAGAAAATGCTCAGATTTTCTGACTTTTCTTTTACTGTCAAAGGAAATAATAGATTGATGAGACTAAAAGGCAACTAATATAACATACTCTTCAAGAATGAGAAAAAATACAAATTGACCTGTGTTAATGAATAAATCATTTCTATTTTTCATGTTCTTGAAAATAATAGTAGCACTAATGATAATAAACAATAAAATAGAGTATTATGTTAAAACACTTTTCGAGGAGTCAGAAGGTCAGAATTTATTGAAAAAAGTGTACTTAATTGTACTGCTTAAAATACCATGGACTATAATATGCAAGGAAAAGAACTTGGAATTAATCTTGCATCTCTGGGAATACCTGAGTGATAAATTACCGAAGAATAGCCCAGAGAATTGGCAGGGCTGATGACATGAGCTAACTTGGGCAGTGGTGACTGAAGTACATGAATGACCTGTGCTGTATAAATGCACACAGAGCTGGGAGGCACCTTCTGTCTGGAAAGAATAACTCACATGAAGTGGGAGGGCAGGTTATTAAATCAGAAAATTCAAGGAGTCTGTTTATGATTTTCAAAGCAGTTTGGCTTAGTATAGACAGCCCAAAGCAAGAAGATGCCAGCCAACATGGGCATGTAGCCATTCAGAGACCTAGCCTGAACACAAGTTTAAAGTCAAATTTTAGAATCCTAGAATTACTGTAAAGTGAAGATAGCCTACACAATTGCCAAACACTGTGATTCTGACCTCTTCAAGGGATCAGAGAAGGATAATCACGAGTCAAAGAAAGTGAATGCATTGAGAATGTGAAGATAGAAACAATTTGATAATCTGGAGAGATCAGGTGAGCTGGAGATCTGGGAGTAGAATTTTAGGAGAAATAGAAATGGTGATTCAATCTTTGGCTTCATTTTTTTTTTGGCTCTGGCATCAACCAGTTTTGTGACTTTGAACAAGTTCTGTAGCCTTATAATACCCAGTTTATTCATCACTAACCTAAGAGGACAGGACTAAATATTTTCAAAGTGCTATCTTACTCAGAGACACTATTATTTTCTATTCATGATAGTGTTTACAATTATATGGTGCTCTGCAACTCCAAAATGTATTTACATAATAGTGTTTATTCTTTCAAACACTCCTGTGTAGTAGCTCATATAGAAAACAGTATAGCTCATTTTAAAGATAAGAAATGAAGGCTTAGAAAAGTAAGATGACTTTCTCAAGGTTGCCTAGCTAATTAGCAACAGAGCAAAGAGTAGGAATGTTTGTCTGCGGTATTTGTAACTACTTCACATTATTCCTTTCAGCAAAAATTTTTAAAGTTTTATGAAATAAAAAATAATTTTCTTACTTGCATTTTTTTCAATTGTCTTATATAAACAGGAGTTAAGAACTTCCTGAGAAAAATAGAAATAAACAAACAAAAGAAGGTCAAAAGAGGAAAAAAGAGAAAGCCTGTGCATTTGTATATTGAAAGAAAATGTAAACAGTTAAACAAGCAATTATTTAGTAAATTTGTATTGAGGATGGACAATGTGCACAGTCCTATGCTTGGTATTGTGAGAGGAACAGAGATTTTGAAAGGCAACATATTTACCCAGATAGGGCTTCTAGAATTTAATAGGAATATCAGGCATGTCTAAGAGGAATCCTGTTATAAAGCATAAAATATGATAAATGGTTTAATATTGTATATATAATCTTAAGATGTATGATATATGATTATATATATATATATATATATATATATATAAGAAATTTCAGAAAAGTGTCAAATCGAGTTCAGTTCAAGACAAGTCAGGGAAAATCTGAAAATTTGGTATTTGAGTTTGGAAATAAAGTGGAACATCTTGAGAATTGTTAAAGATTAGAAATCTGCCAAATTAAGCAATGCATGTTGGTTAATGTAGGAAAACAAATGAATAAAAGGATAATTAGAGCTCTTTGCAGCTAATTGTAAAAGTGGTGGGCACACAAGAACACATCACATCACATTGTTCACATCTTTTCTTGCCTCTCTTTCTCTTTTTCTTCACCTTTATTCTTTGCCTTAGTTCTGCTTTCAATGAACCCAAGATGATATAATAATAACCTGTGTTTAATGATCCAGGACATCATAAAGGAAAAAGTGTGACAGTAGAAGTTTTAGTAAAATAAGATACACACTACTATAAAA
Source organism: Phocoena sinus (assembly GCF_008692025.1). Lineage (NCBI taxonomy): Eukaryota > Metazoa > Chordata > Mammalia > Artiodactyla > Phocoenidae > Phocoena > Phocoena sinus. The sequence continues at coordinate 34,783,847 of NC_045776.1, read as the reverse complement.
AATTCTAAAAGAATTCTTATATTAATATAAAATACTATGGGTTCATATAACTAGGTAAATCCATCAGCATAAGTATAATTCTTCCTCAATTGATAGTGTGTAAGAAAGCCTCAACAAAACTACAGATGTTTAGGCATGCATAAATGTGTTAACACATATTCATTAACCTAGTTGTAAACCTATTTAAATATTATATGAGAAAAAAATCATGTAATAACCCATAAGGAAAAGACTGAAAAAAATAGCTATATAGATATGTATAACTGAGTCAATTTGCTGTACACCCGAAACTAACACAACATTTTAAATCAACTATACTTCAATAAAAAATATTTTCTTAAAAATCATGAAGAGGGCAGTGTAGTTATTTGTGCTAATGTATGTATATTTTGACTTTAAAGAAATAATTGAATTAAATGGAAAAGCTTACAATATAACAATGCACTGAAATCAACATGTCATTTTATTATCCAACACCTACTGCAAAGAACAGTAAATTAGGGTCTGCACTCTTAGATTAAAATTCCAGCTCTGGCAAGAGTTACCCCTTTAAACTAGAATAAGTCATTTCACTTTCTGGACCTCAGTCAAATGTGCAACTTGGAAGAGTCACAATTTGCAAGTTATGTACTACAGAGAAGAGTCCAGAAAGAGAATCTTTGAAAAAAAAAGTTCTGCGACAAAATATATAGAAGAAACACTTGTACCTCATCTAGAAGAAACACTTGTACCTCATCTCCAACTTGTAGATTCTCAAGATGTAATACATATTAAAGGTTCAGAAGAGCCCCATAGTAAAAAAATATGTTTAATTTCATCATAGTCTTTTCCAAATGTAAGATATTATAAAATGTGTTTTTCCACTGAAGATGAATATCTTACATAGATTTCTGTGGATGTAATTTTTGGAAATGCATTAATATCAGTAGAGACTTAAAATCCTCAGATTCTAATGTATAATATGGTTTTACCAGAAGGATTGAACTGGAATTTGAGATCCCATGCAGCACCCTCTAACCAGAAGAGAGATAAGCAGGTAACCCCCTGAGACTGAGGATTCAGGAAAAAAGAATCAAAGAAGTGTTACCTCCTAATGTAGGAAAGAGACATGAAGTTTTCCAGATTCAAACCTGAAGGAGATGAGCTGGTGATGAGTCTACTGATTATTGAGAAAAGCGTTTTTCCATTTCAGTGCTATTGCCATTTGGGGCTGGATATTGTCTTTTTGCAGGGAGGCTGCCCTGTGCATTCTGGGATATTTAGTAGCATTCTTGGCCCCTACATACAGGAGGTTGTAGCAATGAGGAGGCAAACTTGAGGAAGATCCCATGCCCCCTACGTGAGCATGAAAAAAAAAGTGCAATAGACATCCGGAGAAAATGAGAAGGCAGAAAATAGGAAAGGAGAAATGGAGTTAGAGAGAGAAGAACTGAAGGACAGAGAACAGGGAGAGTTGAAGAGAAAGAATAAATGAGAAAGAAAAGATACAGGAAAATAAAGGAGAGTGGGAAGAAAGAAAAGTGGCTTATAAAGGAGTTGAAGGATAAGGTTGTCTGGGGTCCTTTTCAGCCTTTCTGTAGGGTGTGAGCTTTGGAGACAAAAAGACCAGATTTTACTTCATTGTTCTGTGTCTTCCTAAATGTTATCTTAAGTAGTTCAGTTAACCTCTTTGAGCTTCTGTTTCTTGTCTGTAAAATGTGAATGACAATTTTATAGTTTTACATACTAGAGAATATGTATGTAATGAGCTTAGTACATTGCTAAGAATTTAATAAATGGTAACTGCTTTTATTATTGCTATATTTCATTGGTACTTAATCATGTGCTATCATTTTTTTTGTCAATTAACTTCATATGTCCACTATTTTTACTCTTACCTTTTGTTAGCCAGTCTATGCTAGCTTATGTTTCCATAATAAACAACTTTAAATCTCAGACGGCTTAAATGACATTTTACTTCATGTCTCTTTATGTCATCAAGGTCCCTTCTCTCATTCATCCTGGCTCACAGGCCCAGGGTGACAGATTTTCCATCATCAGGAAGGTCAGTGGGTACCATGCTACAGGTGAATTGTGCAGCAGCTCTTAAACTTTTCCCCAAGAAGTGACAAGTATCTTTGCTGCTCAGATTTCTTTGGCTAAAGCAAGACACATGGCCCCATGGCCAACTTCAAGGTGGCAATGAAATGCAAGTCTGTCATATGCCTGTAAATGGAGACATTATGAAAACTAGCAAAAGCACCAGACCTCACCAACCAACTTTCCTCACTGATAAAATAAGGAAATCAGGGCACCGATCTCACAGAGTCATTATGAACATTACAATGGTTAATACATGTTGAACATATAGAACAATGTCTAGCATATGGTAATCATGCAATTATTGCTAGATATCGAGAACTATTGCTATTGGAAACCCTTCTAAGACCATGATTTGTGCAGCCTTGTCTACTCACCAACACTTTGGTGCTTTGTACCATCTAGTTATTCAATAAATATTTGTTGAATTGAATAGTGTTCCAGGGACGTGGCTGGGACCACCCACCAGCTGGCAGACCAAGCACGTGTAGGTTTATCTGTTCCATTTCCCCTGCCAAACAGCAATGCATTCCACTGAGCATCCCTCAGCGGCGATTCTCCATTTAGGCAACAAAATTGACCTTAATGTAAATGTTCCCAGCCACATAAAACATGTTGTGAAGTGCACAGCAGCAATCATAGTTGACTGCCAGCTGCCCTCAAACTATGTGTATGCAATTTATTCCTCCACAAATCCTCCTGAATATAACAAATAACAATGCCTTTCTTAGAAAACTCCCAACAGGCAGCACACAAGGATACCAGTGGCACATTTTAATGACCTCTGCAAAAGAAGAAAAAAAAATCAAGATATGTGGACTTTAAAAACACCTGCATCCTGGTGAGACACTTGTTTGATTTGAGCCTAGGAGAGTGTTCCCACCTTTTAAAGCCTAACTGGATTTTGCTCCCTTGTATTACCTGCATAGTTAAATATGAGGCCACCAGGGGAAAACTATATAAGGAAAAAGGTAACTGAATTCTGGTCTCCTCTCTGCCATCCTCATGCTGAGGGACCGTGAGAACCTCACTTAATTATTCCGGGCATTAGTTGATGTACCTATCAAATAGGGAAAATAACATGTGCAGGATCTTTTTGTAAAAGATGATGAAATAAATTGATAGAATAAGATATTAAAATTCTATGAATAGATACAAAATTTTATGCAAATATTAGGGAATATCAGTAAAAATATTTCCTTTTGAGTTGTGGTATCCTCTTTATTTCTTGACATTTCCATGTCTGATTTCAATCAATGTTCTCCTGTAGGGCTGCCCGCTCTTCACTAAAGTTCATGTGTAATGAGTAGCAGGAAAAGCAGAATAAGGACATCTTGATCTCAGCCTCATCCTGGAGAGGTGCTCTCCACTGGGTTTGTACTTAACTCCAAGATCCTGATGGCGATACTCAGGTAAGATTGTCTCAATCCATTAGATTCCTCTAACCTGGAATTCATGAAAACTATAAAACTTGATTGAGAACCAGTGAACCCAACAGCTGAGAACTAAACAAGATGTATGGGCATTAAGAAGTATGTGCATCTAAATGCAAATGATCTGCAGTGGACTCTGAAGTAGGTGCTAGTTATGCTCTACTAGTAACTTTGGGGAGAACCCTTAAACCTGTGGGGCATGGAAAACAGTCTTTTCTCTGAGCCATGTGGGATCATCTTGTCCTTGAGTTTCTGACTCTTTTCTGTCTGTCACACCCTGCTTTTACCTCATGCCAGTCTACACAATTAAGCAATTCTTTTGTATCAGGGCCTTTGCTACTATTCACATAAATACCTTAATTATTCTTTAAATTGTGATCCATTTGTCTGAAGCTCCTGCATTTACATGCGGGTGCATGACTTATTCAATTTATTTGTAAAGAAGCAGTCTCTCATAAACTTTTGCAAAATGCTGGCTGTTTTGCTTCCTATGTTGGGCTTCCTTTTCTCTATCTACAGGTGCTCAATCTGAATTGTCAATCACGTACGTGTAAAGTTAGGTTGTAAAGTTAGTGACTTCACTAACTCCAAGAGATATTTGCACCACCAAGTTTATTGCAGCATTATTTACAATAGCCAAGACATGGAAACAGCTTAAGTATCCACTGATGGATGAATGGATAAAGAAACTGGGACATATATACACAATGAAATTTTATTCAGCCTTAAAAAAAAAAAGGGAAATCTTGCCATTTGTGACAACATGGCTAGAACTTGAGTGTGTTATGCTAAAGGAAATAAGCCAGATAGAGGAAGACAAATACTATATGATCTTCTTATATGTGAAATCTAAACAAACAAACTTAAAGAGACAGAAAATAGATTGGTGGTTGCCAGAGGCAGGGCGTGAGGGTGTAGAGGAAATGAATGAAGGTAGTCAAAAGGTACAAGCTTCCAGTTATAAGATAAAAAGTTCTGAGATGTAATGTACAGCATGGTGACTATAGTTAACAATACTGTATTGTGTATTTGAAAGTTGCTACAAGAGTGAATCTTAAATGTCCTCATCACAAGAGAGGAAAAAAAATACTTTTGTAATTATGTGAGGTGATGGATGTTAACTAAATTTATTATGGTAATTATTTTGCAATATACACATATATCAAATAATTATGTTGTAAACCTTAAACTAATACAGTGTTGTAGGTCAATTATATCTCAATAAAACTGGGAAAAAATAGAATGAACTACATAAGCATAAATTGAAAACAATATTATGGTGTTTTTGCTTCAGTGCTAAGTGTTTAACTTATAATAATAAAGGCTCATTTTGTCCTAGACCTTTGGACATAACAGTAACATAATTTTGATCTTACTACTTCTCATGTGTCCAAGGGAAACCTTAATTCTGTGGGGATTATTCCGATAGTGAGGAGTGTGGGTTCATTCCTTTGTTCTTCTACTTGTTAGAAATGATAATTTATCCAGAGAGAGTCAAGAAACTCTATAGATAGTTGAGAAAGGCATGGATACATGAACAGATGGATGAGTGAATACAAAGACAATCATAAAAATATCTTTGCCTACAAAAGAGAAGTATGTCCCCATAAGACAACCCCATCAAGCATCTTGTCAAAGACATGACAATAGCTTCTTTCAAGAAATTATTGCACATTCATAAATAGATTAATATTTTTAAAGTTTAGATGATTTATTATTAATATAAAGTATATATTATATTACATTGCTATATTATAGTATAGTATAGCATATATAATAATATTAATATATTATATCCTAATATTATAATGTGTTAATTACTATATTATATTAGTTTCAATAAAATATATATATTATAAATTATAATATATAGTATAGTATATAATATATTATACATATTTTATATATCAATATTATAGTATGTATAATATTATATATATTTTATTGAATATATTTATTAATATTTATTATTATACATAATAATGTTTATATTTAGTTGTATAAATAAAATATATGTATATATTATATAATATATATCATAAATTTTATATATATTATATACTTTATGTTATATATATGCATTATACTATATTATATGTATTATACATTGTATTATACATACAATATAATGTATTATAAATATAGTAAAATCTACATATTATTGATATAAATATTTTAAACAATATAATATATAAATATATATATTTGTATACAATGCTATATATTTATATATATTTATATGTAAATATAATTTAACATCTATCACATTATTTATATGTATTATTAATATTTATATATTATTAATATTTATCTATTTATAAATATATATTGATATACATATAATATTTATATATTATATAAAATATGTTTATATAATATATTATATAATATAATATATTAATATAATTAATATATAAATATATTAATTAAATTAATGTGTTAATGTAATATTTTATAAATGATATTTATATATTATACATTTATATATATGTATATATATGTATATTATATATTCACATATTATACATATGTATTTTACATAATAGTATGTAATCTATTTTATATAATAATGTATATTATATATAATAATATATAATATATATAATATATAAATATATCTACATTATTTATAAAATATTATACTAATACATTAATTAATTAAAACAATATATTAATATGTTTATATATTAATATAATATTAATATATTAGTATTTATAATATATAATGATATATTAATTATATACATAAGTATATATTATGTATAAACATATAATATATTTTTAAAATATACTATAAATGTATATTATAAAAATATTTGTATATTATTTATAAATATATTATATACTTATGTGTCTAGTATTTATATGTATAGTACAGTATAGTACCTCTTTGGCTATAATGAATGAGGTTGCTAGGAACTTTCAGTATTCAGTTAGTTAATGGAGGGCTCAGTTGAGTATGGAAACACAGGGATGGAGCTAATAACATATGTGTCCAGCTGAGCTCCCTCCAAGCCCTGGCAGCTCCGATTCCAGACCTGTGGGCTGCACCAGCTCTGGGAGCCTCTGTGCCAAGGCAACTGCAGGAGACAAGAGCAGGTTTCCACAGAAATGAACCTCAGGCCCTGGATTTTACCAAATTTATTTCTGATATTATGCACGACTTTTCCCCAACTTCGAAAATAACTTTCCATTAGGGTAGAACAGTCCTCAAAAACAAACAGGCATTATCTTGTTGTTGATAATAGTCATTTGCAACCAAACAGGCCAATTTTTTGTTTTGGCTTTTAGTTACGTAACATTTCAATTATTCATTTTCCCATGGACTCATAATTAAAGCAAAAACGTATGTACAAAACAACCACTTAAGTTTTTCTCTCAACACCTGCCAAGTGCTAAATAGGATTTTCTAAACCAAGTCACCAAACTATGTTGACCATACCCAGGAAAATGCCTCAAGAAAATAGAGCAGCCAAATAGGCAAGCAAACATGAAAGAGTGAAATAAAAGAAAAGATACCTGTACATAGAGGACAAAGAGAAAGAAAAGAAGTAACACATGGTGGGAAGAGCGGCCAATATAAAGAAGAAACCAAATAATCCAAACCAGATAACCCAGGCCCTGGTAGATGTGTCTTCTTTCAAAGTAGCCGGGAAAGAAGAAGGAGGGTACAGGAGGACAGCAGAGCTGAGCAGTTTTCATTGTGCCATTTATTTTTTTCATTTGAACATATAAATTCTTCAACATTGTGTATTTAAGTTTTCTAACATTTATTAAGTATAATGAGATTAAGAGGATAAAAAACATACCATAATTTAAAATACACTGCATTGAATTATGCTCTGTTTTGTCCTCTTCTCTATTTTGGGCTTTTAATCCTGCCACTTCCTCTGTCTATACCCTCTCTTCCAGGTCCAGTGACTATCATTTTTGTCTCATGGAGCCTTCAAATAACTTCTCTTTTTATCATAATTTCAATACAAATTTAAAAATCTACAAGAGATATAAGCAGTTTATTGGCTGTGTTGTGTACTGTTTCCTGATTGTTGAGTGTGGGTTAGACCAGATGGAAGCAACTTTTATGCAAAATTCTGATTTAGAACAGTGCACTCAATGAAGCAACAAGTATAACAATGATTCTTATCAAAGATCCTTTCCATTTGCTGCTTTTTTTGGTTCTTCTTTCATGTCTAATAAGGGAAGAAAAGAAGGAAGGTAAGAAGGGAGAAAAGAAAGAAAAGAGGGAAAGACAAAAGAAGAAAGTTACAAAAAACATTGATTACAGACCTTCTTTGTTTCTGGTAAAAAATAAAGTAATTCATACATCGTACATTTAACCACCCAGCAATACTGGAAGAACAATTATTATTACTATTTACCAGAATAAAATACAGCCTTACACAGGTTAGCTTGTATAGCTATCACATGGCTATAGAGCAGCAGGTTTCTGATTACAGACCACCATTTGTTAATTTACTGACATATCAACACCATGAATGATTTTAATTGTGTTGTTCAATACGGTATCCACTTATATGCCTACTCCAATTTAAACTAGTTAAAATCAAATAAAATTAAGAGTGCAGTCCCAACAGTTGCATTAGCCAAGACTTCAAACTACTACCTGGGCCAAGTAGCTATTGGAATGGACAGTGAGATATAGAAAAATCCTATCATTGCTAAGAATTCTGATGTCCAGAGCTGGTTTAGAATGTAGTAACATTCCATGGGTCAGAAATCATCTATTCCTATTGATTTTTGTGAGGATTACCACTGTACATGTGTTGTGATTTCCTACGCTTCTTTGAGGAAAATATTTTACTGGACAAAAAATGTCAATCTTTGATTATTTTAATGCAGAAGAAAATAAATTCCATGACATTCAAGTCTAAATTCTTGGTAGACCTCTGCAAAGTGATTGGTGAGATTGATGGGAACAACTGGTTTACATTTGTAAAACCCTATATTTTTTAATGCAAAATGGCATCTGTGCCTGTTAGTTGGATACTTAGACACACACACATAAATTGCCTGGGAACTAGAAAGGGGTATTTCTTAAGTCCTGCCCACATCTTGCCATTTTGAGAATCGTTCCTGGGATTCATTTTTCCTTCTTGTAATTCTTGTAAAGGGGGTAGTAAAATGCCTTCTCCTTGTTATAAATATTGCCCACTGGGAATATATCCTTCCTCCTCCTAATCCAGGTTTAATCCTTTAAAGCACTGAACTAAGTAAGAAACCAATGTCTGTTGTGGTAGCTGCCATTCTAAATAAGTTTGAGCTTTATGATCATTGCTACCTGTCTAGTGAGAAAGGAAAAATCAAACCTGTAAATGTAAACAGGAAACCCTGTTTTAGGAACTGGATTCGAATGTTACACCATGGCCATAGAAAAGCAGTGAGGACTAAGCCTTGCCTAGCCTGTGTTTGAACATTTTAGTCTTTTGCTGTTATTCTCTACTTGGCAGTGCAATGGCAACAGTAAAATCTAGGGATGCTCTGTTACAAGTTTCATGCAAAAGTTTATTAAATTTGCTCTCATAATTATTGTGAGCCCTAGAAAAGGTGACTTGTGCTCCAGAGTTTATACTTCTCCCACCTGAGCAGATTGATTTATTATTCTTCCATGCACTGGTAATTTCTATTAGAAAGCTTGATAACCTGGTATTGACAATTATAAACCATAATCAGAAGGTGAGAAAGGCTCACCCACTCTGATCTGTCGTAAAGCTGATACCAGCTATCTGGGAAGAAAAGAAACATAAGAAAGTAAACACTGAACTGCTGGTACATCTGCCCTTTTTATGTGAGCACTACAAAGTGTGAAACATGAATTCAAAGAAAGAGGATGATTTTCAGAGATTTAATCCCTTTAGAATAGAAAGCTTTGGTTGCAGTTTAAGGAGCCTTTTCACCTGAAGGTCACAGCTTGAATATCATCTGGATTTATGTACAGCATTCACATTCAATTATTTTTGAACTCTTTCTGCAGTGTTGCCTCCTTGCATTGCATAAATTGTTTATGTCCACTAGTCCTTTTGCACATTTGTCCTGCTCATTCTTGTCTGTTTTTCTGGTTAATATGCCCTGATCTTTTAAATTGGCTGATTGGTTATAATGGATGGGTTTATCCTCCTTCCTCCTTTCTTCACCTAGATATAATCTAGTTGGAATCAGGCCTCCTAGCCCTTGGTACTCAATAGAAAACAAAAATGAAAAAAAAAAACAAAATAACCACTGCTCCTGGAGTAAGGTGGTGTTTTATTGACCTTGGTATTTGGAAATACATTTTCTGCCTTCCAGCTATTTTCATCCAGTGTAAAAGAAGAATGAACTGATTTTCTTTTTATCCTTTTATTGAATATTTAAAATATAAATATATGGAAAAATATGGAATCTATACAGATGACCTACATATACTTATTTTAAGATAACAGTAATTTTTATTAACAAATATTAATTATGAACTTATTATGTAATAAAAAATGCTAGACTCCCCTTAATGAATTTATTTAATAGTAAGAAACATCTATTTGTGAAAAATAAAAAGTAAAGTGCAGAGTAATGATGACAAAAAAGCAATATATAATAAATCCTTCAGAGACTCATAGTGACAGAAAGACTGTTGTGGTCTGGGTTGATTAAGGAATACTTCATACAGGAGGTAGGATGTGAAGAATATACATCAGGAGAACAAGACAGGCAGAGAAATTAACTTGAAAGACATTCCAGAAAGTTACGAGTTGAAAATATGTTTAAGGTGTGCTGTGGAGAAGGTGAGATGATTGGCATGGAGCACAATGCCTTGGAGGCAATATCTGAGAGGTTTGGAGACAAACTGAGCCATCACTTGTTTCTTTCATATACGACTAGTCAATCCTTCCCCTCTTTGTCCTCATTCCCTTGCTGCCTCAACTAATAAAAGGTAGCAGACTTAGGTTTGCAGCCCTGTCCTGCAGAATCCACCATACCTTGGCCCTGACATGCTGAGATGACCTTTGAAGTTTGCGAGTTGAGGAGCCCAGCTGAAGATTCCAGCAGGAGGAGAGAACAAAGCCTAACAGTACTCAAACTGTGGTTTGGGGCTTTAACACTTTTCTTTCCTTTTCTCTTACAGCAATCAATTGCCTTCTATAGACACTGAATTCACTTACAAAATTAAAACAGAGAAATAAAGTGGAATGCAATGATCAGGAAATTCCATCTTTTCCCCCTTCCTTTCATCATTTTGTTGAATGTGTGCAGAACTATACGAGGTTATTTATTTGTACCCAAACAGGAATATATGATTTTCCATATTGGATCAGCCCATTGGTCCATCAATGTTGTATTCTGTCTTCCTCCAGCACCAGATGATACATGAAGCAGTGGAGGAGAATGAACTCCTCCCTACATACACACACACAAGGAATTGAGTCAATTGTGCTGTGCAATATATGGGGTGAAAGTCTTAGCTGCTCAGGATTGGACTGTATAAGTGAAATAAGGATTTAAAGACGTCTAAATAGGGCAGAAGCTGCATCATTTGAAGATCAATGTAAACAGTTCTTACCTTTAGAAATTGTGTCCAATGTCTTTCTTATCACTCTCAATTATAAGAACTATTATTTATCTCAATAGTAAATTGAAATAGTGAAATCAAAATGCCTCATTGCAGGAAGATAAAAGCAATACTCTGTGATAACTGACACATTGCTCCTTTCTCTCTGGTGAAAGCATAAATGCAGTCAAACTAGAATTTAACATAATGCCTCAGGATCTGACCCCCCCCCCCTTACATTGGTAATTATTAAAATGTGTTCAGTCAGTTCAGTTACTTAACCTATTCACTCATCAGGAAAAGACTTCTATTCAATCTGTATTGAAATCTTCTATCCGATCTGAAGAGTGCTACAAGAAAGGACTTCAAGGCTCAGGATAGCTGGGGACTTGAGGCACCACGATGCCTGTAAGGACATGGACTGTCATAGGTCTGGCCAGATGAAATAAAACATGCATTCAGAGAACAGAGGGACCAATTCTAGATTAAATGAAATGGAACAAACCCTATGCTTATATTTTCTTTTTGGAGGAGAATTTGAACAAGACATAAGATAATTAATCTGACATTCCTCAGAATCTAATAATTGTACAATTTAAAAAATATTCTCAGTTTTAACAGCAAATTACAAAATGGGAATTGTGCTCAACTATAAATAAGATACAGTTTCCTGATCTGAATAATAACTTTGCAAAGTTATTTCTAGTTTCATCAGGGATTTTTCAAACTGAAACCCCAGCCCAGACCAATTGATAATGATATAATAATGATGGCAGAGTCAGCTACATAATGTGTGGAACTCAGTATAAAATGAAACTTCAGGGCCCCCAGTTCAAAAAGCAGTGGAAAAGTGTTCATTAAAAGTATTAACATATAAATCTTTTTCCTTTAGAGTCCATGGTCTTTTATTCAGCTTGCCATAGTGTGTTTTATTTGCTATTTAATGTCATTCTAAATAGTGAAAAATTAAATTTAAATTACTGGCTAGATTTTTATCATTTATCTTTAGATTGTACAATGTCAGTTTTATATGCAAATATGAAAGCATTTAACTTGTATATGGAATCATCAAAATTGTAAAATTTGTATTCCAAGCTTGTGTATTTATATATATTTTGTTCCTACCAGAACAGAGGAAACACTACACAAAACTAATTCAACTGTTTGCATTTTACTTTTTGATGGACGTACATTCCACCAATACTGTCTACCTTCAGCTTAATGACAAGCAAGAAATAATTGAAAAGAAAATAACTATGGGTTGTCCTATCTTTCCCTTTTCCTTCTAAGTGTAAAGGGTTAGCTAATACAAAGGGAGTAACTTGATTAAGAAAGGATATAGTGGGGATCCTGGATTTTTCATGGTTCTTAGACTGCAACTGTCTTCATTCTGCATTCAAAGCAAGTTTTAGGTCAAATGGAAAGTGTGGTCTCTTGGGGAAGTGTGGCCTCACTTAGTTGTAGATGTAACACATTTCCCTTGTACTTTTAAGTCTTACTGAACTCCATTTCACTTTGCGTCCATCAGAATTTTATGCTCTTGGTACCTTGTAAATTTTAAGTGCGAATAGTCAGCAAGGAATGTTGGTAATGGTGCATATTTCCAGTATCTCCTCTGCTCACATGCATGCCCCAGTTTCCCACTTATAAAACACAAGTTCCAAGGTAAAACAAATTATTTAAGATGGAGACAATGGAGCATTCAACCAAATATTAAGCACCTTCAAATTGAGCTCTGTGTAATGCACAGGTCCAAGCCCATAAAGCTGAGCTTAATAATGATATTAATAAAATGTCTAACACTTGCTGTGCCTGACTGTGTGATGAAGCCACTTTCTAGGCATTATATCTTTAATTTTCACAATTGTTCTATTTTACATATGAGGGAATTGAAATTTTAAGATATTAAGCAATGGGTTTCTAGGGCCTTAAGACTCAAAGTATGGTTATCTATACAGCATCATCATCAGCTGAAGTTTCTTGGAAGTGTAGAACCCTGGGCCCTACAAGAGAGCTACTGAATCAGAATCTGCACTTTCAAGAGATCTCCAGGTGATTTGTGCGCACATTAAAATTTGAGAAATACTGTCTGGGTCACTCTGATGACAAGTGAAAGGGACCATGATTTATACTGTAGGGGAGGAGAAATTTTCTCCTCTACCCCTCTTGGTTCTTTGGCTGGTTTAGTAATTAAACTGACACATGACAGATTAACAGGAGAAAAATAAATTTAATTTTGTACATAAGGAGGCTCCATAGGTATGAAACCTGAGAAGTGACTGAAACAGGCTGTTTACATACCATTTTAGACAAATAATCAATTATTTGTGAAGATCTGACAAAACAAAAGTGTTTGGGCTTGGAGTAAGCATTTACTGAAGAAGTAACAAACTGTGTTTATATAGCTTCCTCTGCCTCAAATTCCCTTTCTCCAGTGATAAGGATGTCCTCCATCCTCCCGGCTAGGGAAGATACCTTGCCCTGGGGATTTTGTTTCCTGCTTTCAGAAAAACAAAGCAGGGTCAGACTGTTCTTGTACCAGATGTTTCTCAGGTAACTTTAATTCAAAATAATCAGTATATCACCTCGGCATATTTTGAGGTGGCCTGCCCCGAGACCCATTAATATCAAACTTCAGAACTCAGACATGAAACCACTACCCTACTGCCTTATATAATCTATATTTACAATGATGGTCCCTAGTCATATGTTTCCAAAGACAAACCTAAATTCCATGTTGACTGTAATGTACACCACTGGCAATAACCACAGGCTCAGAAAATCCTATTATGCCTTCCAGTTTTATAAACTATGGTAACATTTATGAATCATATCCTTATAGGACACAAAAATAAAGTTGAGGGACACATAGGAAGAAATGTATTTCTGAGGTTAATGTAAAAGTCCTTAAGAGAAGATGGGTTTTGAAGTGGACTATTTAGCTTGTTCAAGAGAAGTTGGGAAAGATACTTGCAAGAAACTTTTTCAAAATGTGAACTTCTATGCTCAATGAGCACTGATCAGTTAGTTTCCTGTCCTGGCAGCATGGTAAACCTCTAGGAGGGATAGACATCCCTCTTCCTCCTGGATAAAATCAATTCATATTCAGAGAAAGGAATTTTGATGGGGGAAGTTAATTCACAGCAATGCAATTATATTTTATGCAAATAAACATTGCAGTGCATATATGTTAAGTGAAGAGCACTGTGTTTGGTGCTGTAGAGAATGATGGGGATGCAACATACTAGACCCACCATCAGTGAACCTCTGTTCTAGCAGATGTTTAGTTATTTAACAAATATTCTATAAGTGAGAACTTTAGAGATATTAAGTTATTTCTCCCATACAACATTCCTATGAGGAATATATTATTTTCATTAGCTCACTCTTACAAATAAGGAAACTAGGCCCAAAGAGGTCAAGTACCTAGTCCATATTCACACATGGGTGGGACCTGGATTTAATTGCATGCCTTCTGCTTCCAGAGTCAATGCTCTTATTGCTACTCTAGGCTGCCTCTAAACCATATTCACACATTATTTTGCTGTAATTTGTGACAAAATAAAACTACAAAGCAAGGTGGGGTGGAAGACAGGACAGGTTTGACACAAAATTTTAATTAGATTTACTGAAAACCTGTTATGACAAGAATCTGAGATGCAAAGACCAAAAGAGTTAGTGAGTTTGTTTTCTAAACAAGTACGAAACTATGTAATTTGAATATGAAATATATTCTCTTGAAATAAAATAGTACAAACTATAGGGATTACCCTATTTCCTGTTTTTTGTCTGTATAAGTGTGTTTGTGTACACGTGCGTGCATATGTGCATGTGTATGTGTTTAATATCTATATCTTTATAGTTTACCACCAAGTAGAATGATTTGTTTCAATAATTTCAATTGATATGAGCCTTATATTCAACTCCTAGTTCTTTGCAAGGAGTTTTACAAAGCAGATCTAGGTATGAGATATTTCTCTAAAGTCCAATTTAGAAGTTATTCTACCTAGTTATGTGAGTTCTAAATACATAGCTTTAAATCAAAACAAAGAGTGCATTTTATTATCAGAACCCTAGGCAATGGTCATATGACTCTGACTTCTTGTGCGTAATTTCAAGGAAGGGTCCAGAGATTGATAAAGTAACCATCAATGGTGTGACTTGCTGTACCCTGAAAGTACGTGTAAACCTAACTATTCTGCAGAAGAATAAAATTGAGACTAAGTTGATAGGGGAATAAAATACCCAAGGACACCATCTTGTTTTAGCTTGCATTTCCTGTAAGTAAAAGGACCCTCATTTAACATCTATTGTAGGTTGAGTTGTGTACCAGAAAAATCATGCCCACCTGAAACCTCAGAATGTGATCTTAATTGGAAATGTAATTAGTTAAGATGTAAATGTGTTAAGATGAGGTCACACTGGATTAGTGTTGTGTCCTAAGTCCAATGGTTGACGCCCTTACTAATGTAACACACACACAGAGGGAGGAAAATATCATGTTCTAATGTGTACTAATGTGACACATATACTAATATGACACAGAAATACATAAAAAAGGAGGAACCATGTGAAGACAGAGGCAGAGATTGGATTGATGCATCTTCAAACCATGGAATTCAAAGGATTGCCAGCAACCCCAAGAAGTTAGGAAATAGGCATGGAAAATACTTTCCATCTGAACTCCCAAGAATGAACCAACCCTGCTGACACCTTGACTCCAAATGTCTATCCTCCAGAAATGTAGAGAATAAATTTCTGTTATTTCAATTAAGCCACCCAGTTTTAGTGTTTTGTCATGGCAGTCCTAGGAAATTAATACACTACCATTTAGTTGACTACCATTGAGCATTGCAGATGTTGCTTTACTGAATATAATTGAATTTTTCTTTGCTTCCCTGTCTACAGAAAGGATTTTTCATGACCTCAGTAGTTAATTTAATTACTCAATCAATTTCATATGGTAAAATATAATGTGCTTATTTGTAGTTTAAAAAGTAAACAAAACAAAATTCTAAATTATGGGCTGATTTGTTAATTGAACTATAGAGGTCAAGACTAAGGAAATATTTATGAGAAAATCCAAATGATTCTACTAGGACCATGACATATTTTATAAAAATGTCATCAAAGAGTATAATTTATTTGCATGAATGAATAAATTTCAGAGGATTTTATAAAATGCACACTAGGGAACTTGATCATACATAAAATCCTAAAATGTTTGTAACTGCTTGGAAATTATTATTTCTATTATATGTCTGTTTACCTATCACGATTAACATTGAAATTCTCAAAATGTAAAGTATCTCTATGCATTTTTCAGCAAGAGTAGGGTGAGGAGACAAGAGGAGGGTAGGTATTTGGAAAGGTTGTTGTCCACCCCTGAGTTACTCAAGAAGAAGGAGCTCAAGAGGGTATGTGTGTGCTTGCAGTGAGGGATAGAGATAATGTTCCTAGGGTCATTGGTACCAAAACAAACAAAAAAAAGTGTGTGTGTATTGTGGACCTGACAAAGTACCCAAGGTCTTAATATTAAATTTCATTGGGATTCTTTCATACCCAGTTTACCAAGTGGTATGTTGCTTGCCTAGGAAGGAATAATTTTTCTATCTATCATGTCTTTACTTTCTCTTCACTTCCTTTCCTATACACCATCCTATTGTGAATTTTTTATTTCTCTTTCTCTATCTGAATTTCTCTAGCTTTGTCTGAATTCCTGGTAGGTAAATTTATAAATCTTGCCTTTGGATAGTAAAAAGATCAGAGTTCTCAGGACAGAGACTAAGTTGATTGCTAAATTTGACGGAAAAGATGCAGACTTCATTTGTTTACGAGTTTGCCTTGATGTAATGTGTGTGTGTTTGTTTGTGTGTGTGTGTGTGTGTGTGTGTAGAAACTGAGTGAGAAAGAGGTGTGGAGAGAGAGGAAAGAGAGACAGAGAGAGAGGGAGAAGCCAAGAGCTATAGAAAGTTAGAGTCAAAGGTATAGAATGAGCCACAAGTATTCAGAGCTGTGTTATAGACCTAAACTTCTCAGGAAGCATCATCTACAGGATATCTTTGTAAATGTATAAGGAAGGTTCTCTGCTTTAAACTGATCTACTGAAACATTTTTATATCCTTATTCCTATGAAAGAAAATAAAAACTTAATCATAGAGGGTCTCTCTTTTCTTTTGTCAAAAATAGTTGTAAATGCATAACAAAATATCTACCTCTTCTAGAAAAATCATGAAACCCCACCACACAACAGAAAATTCACTTGTGTAAACAGTCTTCTTCTCTCCTCTTGTTACACAGGGGCCTGCAGTCAGCCTCCCAGCTGTAATTCTCTCCAACACCAGAGATATTAAGAATGTGAAGAAACTGCTTGAGTAGGTTATAAATAATAGTGAGACACAGAGAATTATATTTTCTAATAATTGGCATTACATTATAGGACCGAGAGGGGGAAAAAAGAAAGAATGAAAACAAAGAGAATGTGAATGAAGAGAATCAAGGATTTCTCATCTCTTCTTAGAAGTGGGGGTGGGAACAAAGAAACTAAAGAAATAGGGAAAGAAAGTGGAGAAATAGAGAGAGAAAAAGAGAGGGAGGGAGGGAGGGAGGGAGGAAGGAAGGAAGGAAGGAAGGAAGGAAGGAAGGAAGGAAGGAAAAAAGAAACCAAAGCTCATTTTGGGGTCAGTATTGATGCCCTGTCAAGCATATGAGTGAAATGGACTAAAGGACAAAGAAATGCAGCTGGAGCAGTGGTAATAAAGGTGTGTCTGCCATGCAGGGGAAGCAATTCCAGTTTCCATGGGCTAATTGCAAATGTTACTTCTTCTTGAAGATAAAGAAGAAAATCATGTGTTTATTGTATATTCACTGTCTCTATATCTGCTTATTTTATATAAAATTAGTATAATGCAAACTCATAGATATCAGTACTATAAAGACTGAGAGAGATCTAGGTTCTACCCTTAATTAGCCTATTATATTGTTGCCCATACTTCTCTGAAACAGTTTTGTCTCCCTGCCTACTTGACAGGATTTGGGGGTTTATTTAACATGATAATACATGGGAAATCATTTTTTTTTAATTTTAACATCTTTATTGGAGTATAACTGCCTTACAATGGTGTGTTAGTTTCTGCTTTATAACAAAATGAATCAGCTATACGTATACATATATCCCTATATCTCCTCCTTCTTGAATCTCCCTCCCACCCTCCCTATTCCACCCTAGGTGGTCACAAAGCACCACGCTGATCTCCCTGTGCTATGTGGCTGTTTCCCACTAGCTATATATTTTACATTTGGTAGTATATATAAGTTCATGTCACTCTCTCACTTCGTCCCAGC
Source organism: Phocoena sinus (assembly GCF_008692025.1). Classification (NCBI taxonomy): domain Eukaryota; kingdom Metazoa; phylum Chordata; class Mammalia; order Artiodactyla; family Phocoenidae; genus Phocoena; species Phocoena sinus. Next base: position 34,765,451 of record NC_045776.1, on the reverse strand, counting down.
TTACTCTTCCTTCTCCCAGTGTCCTCAAGTCCATTCTCTATGTCTATGTCTTTGGAAAGCATTTTTTAAAATGTAAAACATGATTTCTCTTGGGATTTCAACACTTCTTGAGAGATAGCTGCTTTGGAGGATATTCCTCTTTTAACAAAAGGCAAAATACATTACGTTTTTATGGAGCCATCATGAAGTGAGTGTTAAAGCAGGAATATAAAAAATGTAAGGCCTGAAACATAGTACAAAAGAGAAAAAGGGTATTTTTGTGAGTGAAGGTTGGGAATTATTTATCTAGGTTATCTACATAGTCAAACTTGACCAAACAAGGACTCTGTTTATTGTGTTTACCTTGATACTACCAGAAGGTGAAGTGCAGACTAGAGAGGGACAGAACCATGAAAGTCTAATAGTGTCCAACAGGGATAAATATTCACTCCAATTGACTCCAAAGGTTAAAGGGAACTGGGAGAGAAGAAGCAGAGGAAAGAACAGGAGTCAAAGAGAGAATGAAAGGAAAAGAAACAAGTCTGGATGTGAGGAAAAGGAGGACAACAAGAAAAAATGAATGGAGAGGCCAAGAGGGAGTGGGAAGATGAAGTTATACTACAACAGAACATGAAATATGGAAAGAGTAAGGGAAAACCAAGACATTGATTCAGCAGTCTTACGCAAACATGTTCTCAAAATAGTTAAGCACCAAACTTGACTTATCTTCAAATTTGCCTCTAGCAGAGACTATTGTTCACTATGAGATCCCTCTTCAATTTTCCAGTGGTTCATAATATCCTTGAAAAATCATTATGGGTCCTTAGCCTGAAAGAACTCAGGTATGAATAGAGAGCCATCCCTGTACTTTGTTAAAACCATTCCTTTAGAGTCACAGCAGTGTATAACTCTACAGGACTCTGAATTAGAGTAATATAATGCTTATTCCAGCCTGAATTCCAAACTGATTCTTTTGTTCTCATTTCTTCTATTTCTGGACCAATAGACAGATGACTATTTAAATGGTAGATTTCCCAAAATGTATAAGAAGCAGTCAAGTGTTATAAATAATTAAGAGTTCAGTTCAGTAACATAGTCATGAATTTATGAGTTTTATTGAATTTTCTCTACTCACTTCCCCTCCTCAATCTGCAAACTTATACATACTTATTTTCCCTTTAATGCCTACTTATTTTTTCTTTGATCCAAAGGTCAATTATCAAAAAAAATAACAAAACATCCAATTAGAGATGGCCACAGAGCTGAGGCTGTGTAAGCAGAAAGAGCAAAGCCACAACAACAGTAATCTTCAGCCCTGGCATCCTGATTAATTGAATATGTAGTTTAAAGAACACTTTGGCACCCTAGTCCCCATCCGTGCTTCTTTGTTTCTTCCAGAATTCTAATTTAGTTTGGATATCAAGTGGCCATGTGCTTTAGGGTATCTGGGCCACCACTCAGCCCCAGGGCATTCTGAATCACAGTGGTGATCTAGATCTGGTCCCTTACTCAGCCCCAGAGGATCCTGATTACAGTGTGATCCTGGCCAATGAAACATGAGGAGAAACATGCTGTTGGGCTTCTGTGAATATTTTTAATGAGACCCAGAAAAGCTAATGTCCTTTCCTTATCTTCCAGCCTTGGATGTAGTTGTCTAAGCCCTTCTAGCAACTAAGAGGGACAAGCCTACGGACAAAATTGATAACCTGACAATGGAAGAGGGAATCTGTACACTTGAAGATTAGGCCTGGAACTTCTAATTTCCCAGCTTTCAGAATTCTAAGAATGTAAGACTATAAAATATCTTTATGTTTCTGTTCTAATCTTAGCTGTGTTTCTGTTATTGCATCTAAGAATACTACAATACAAACATCTGCCATTATATATATATATATATATATATAGAGAGAGAGAGAGAGAGAGAGAGAGAGAGAGAGAGAGAGAGATCAATATCACATGGGTTCAAAGGCAGAATGAGGATGGGATACTCTTGAACAGAGACATAAATGGAAAAAAAAATAGGTGAATTATAGACAGGTACATTATTGACTGAATGATTCCTTTGAGAAAATTTATGGGGATGAGATTGAGTACAGAGAAGAGGAATTGGCCCTGAAGAGGAAGGATATTTTATACTTTGAAACTGAAATAAAGCAGATAAGAATTGCTACTGAGTTATATTCACAGTTGTGGAGGCTGGAAGCTGATGGGTTTTATCAATAACTGCGTGGATTTTCTTTTCGAAGTGTAGTTTTTTGATGATGGGGATTGAAGTAAGGTTTGGTAGTTTGGGTACTTGTGAGGTGGGTAATTTTTCAGGAAAACTGCTAAGAGGAATGAGAAAAGTGCATCAGAAAGATTGGTAGGGCTTCCGTTGTGGCGCAGTGGTTGAGAGTCTGCCTGCCGATGCAGGGGACACAGGTTCATGCCCATGTCTGGGAAGATCCCACATGCCGTGGAGCGACTGGGCCCGTGAGCCATGGCCACTGGGCCTGCGCGTCCGGAGCCTGTTCTCTGCAACGGGAGAGGCCACCAACAGTGAGGGGCCCGCGTACCACAAAAAAAAAAAAAAAAAAAAAAAAGATTGGTAAAGTACAGCTGAAGTTCCAGTTAGAGAGTATGGTTTGTTGGTGACCCTGCACACTATAGCAAAGGGATTTCTCTGAGGCCATTCAGTAATTTGAGCAGAGGGGCAGAGAAGATAGACTTTGATTGACTTGGTTTGGAGGGTTCTCCAGGAAGAGTTGCTGAAAATGTGTGAGAAGTTGCTGACTTAACTTTTAGTGTCTTTTTACACTGAAAGTGAGATAGGTTCACCCAACAAGGATTTCCAGCCCAATTTTTTTTTAAGTGTGACAGGTCTTGAGCTAAAGACTGATACACCTGGAAGAGGTCTTTAGAAGTCATCAAGTCCATTTCTATGTTTATAAAGAACGTTAAGTACTCTCCCATATATAAACCTCTGCACTATTTTCTCTAAATGAAAACTTTCATATTGGGAAGAGAAGAGAATTTTAAAGGAAGGAAAATATCATGCAAAATTCTCTTTTCCAAAACAAATGAAAGTCAAGCTCCTTTGAATAAGTAGAAGGTAGAGGTCATGATGATCCATCCCACCTGACTAGCATTTACGTTTCTCTTCTTTATCTTTATTGGCCCCCAGACACCTCCTTTGAACACTAGTGCTCCAATGAACACAGCTTCAACTGAAACTAAAGAATAAACTTAAATTAATTTGCTTGGTCAAGCTAGTAATATAACTTAAGATCATTTGTAACAAGATCACTCTTATAAATAGAATGGATGACTGTTTATCTGTTATAAATCAGGAACTACTATCATCCACTGCTCATGCTATTCCATTGTTTAACATCATTTCTAAACTTGTAATGGTGGATCCCATGGGTAGCTACTATTCACCATCTATGTTGACCTTGGATTGTATTATGACTTTTCATTTGTCCTCATTCTTTAAAAAAACAAACAAACAATTTTGATTGTCACTGTCAGATCATAAGGTCAAATCTGGGGTTTGGAAAATATGGTCACAAAAATAATGAGTATATTATGGCACCAAAGTTCTAGAGGAGCAGCCAAGGTAGAAAATGTGTGAATTTAACCTCCTTCCATAAAAACACAACAATAAAATTTCCTTCTTTCTAATGTTTTTCATGGTCCCCTTTACAAACTGCTTACATATTCACCCACCTATACTTTTTAATAACTCAAAGCCACAAACTTTGATCACATCTCCATATGTATTTTTTTCATTATCTGTGACTACATTCACTGCAGTTTATCTGTACTTCCTTTTTATTTCTCTCTCTTGTGATAAAACTGTTTTTCAAGGTTCTACCATTAGGCAATAGCAGAAGCATCATTAAATATGGTCAAACATGTTCACCAAAGCTTTCTAACCAGTTATGTTAATGCTCAGTATTCTTTGGCAAGAGAGTACTCACTTCCAATGGGAGGCCCACTATTTTCTGGAAGTTCTGGTGTTACCAGGTAACACAATGCCGTGAACTGGGCTTCATCAAATCCTTCCCACCATTATTGGAACCTCTAGCAATGGACCCAATCTGTGTTTCAATTCCAAATCTCAACACTATCCATATTCACTTGAGTATGAATATGAACAACCAACCAACATCATCTTAGCTTCATCTGTTCTAAATCTTCTCAGGAATTTGACCTGGCCTCCCTTTAAATTTTTCACAGCTCTGTGTCCCTGGAATATTGTCCTAACCAGGAATATTCTACATTAGAAAATAAAATCCCAAGTTCCTCTCCTCTGAACGAATCTTCACAGAAAACTGAAATTCCTGAAGAGTCTAAAGAAAGAGAAAAGGGGATCCTGTCTGACACTCTGTAAACAGAGCAAATACCACAGAAAGTCATTCGTTCCCTGAGGACAAAAGGAAAGGGCATCTCTTGCAAATTCTGCCCATCAACTCTTGATAAGGGAAGCAGTGATGGCATGCCTTTCAAGATAAGCAGTTGAAAACAGTCAAGTCTTCCTCTGTCAGCTGTAGAGACTTCAGTGGCATGGACTTAAATGTTACCAGTGTCAGAGAAAGCAGCATCCAGAAAATGGCAAAAGGTACAGGATGTGGTAATGAGACTTGACTGAACAATCATTTTTCTAATCAGTGAAATTGGTGGAGATTCCAAGATGGAAGGAATTTTGAATGTGGTCTATTGTGGTTCTGTCAGGACACCAATGTTGCCTTTCTCTGGTGGTGATTTGGAAGAAATACCTGTCAAGTGGTTTTCTTTTGGCTCCTGAAGTTCCGTAAAAGGGTATCAAATCATTTGCATTATTGTTTCCTGGCTCTGAGTTCTTCTACGGTTCCACACTGGAGTCAATGCCCCACTTCTGTTTCTTCTCAGCCTCTGGAATTCATCCAGTTTTTAGACTGACAGACCTAAGAAGCTTAACATTAGTAGCTAATGAGCTCAGCAGCTCACAACCAAGTACTCTGATTCCTGACCCCTCCTACCCATAAGAACTGAACTTTTGCAACCTGCAAGTAAATTGTTACATTATACCTTAGTTCCCCTAGCACTAACCTTTGCTTACTTATTAGAAAAGCATCTTGTTTGTGAACCTCACTCTTCCTAACTGGGGACGGGTTATTTGCAACTATGCATTCCTATTTGTAAATGCTAGTCTTCTTAGACCTCCTTCTGTTGTCCACAGTCTGTATTCATTCATTTATCCATTCAGAAACATCTACTGAGATTCTACTATTTGCCAGACACTGGTGGGGCTGAGCAAAGATAGGGCAAAACAGAAATGCGCCAGATCTTACAGAGCCTCCACCTTCCCCACTGGTTTGATCTCCAACCCGGAGACTATTTTTGGTAGGTAACTTAAGTACTCCCTTCCCTGAAGTCTCTGACCCAACTTCCCTCAACTTAATGGATCATAAAATGAACATAGTAGCACTGGCATTGTTGCCAATCTTGCTGACTCCTCACTGATTTTGTCAGCCCACAGAATCATTTCTTCCACTGCCTCTCGCCCACACACAATTGTTTTGGTTTGCTTTTCAACCTAACAAAGCCCCAGTCAAACCTCTGCCTTATTCAAGACAAGCCATTTGTGAGCAAGCTCATGCTAAAACATTTCCCATTATTTTCCTTACAGATTTTGGCATTTAACGGGGGGGGGGGGGGGGGGGGGTGGGAAACTTTGTTACTAGGCAGTAAAACTCTCCACAACTAAATATTCATGTTGTTCATGGATCAGCAAACACCCCAGTTTGTAATTGAAGAAAATATTTGGTATGTTTCTATTAAAAAAACTTTCCCTTCATGAATGTTTAAACAAGCTAACCTGAACAAGAGGCAGTGAAATGCATACCAAAAACAATTCTTAAACCTGAAGTCAGCTAAAGCATGGGGAAATCAGTGTGCTGGTAGGTATTTCTGAATTTCACACTAACAATTTCCTTAGTCCCCCTTTTCCACTTTTAAGCAAGCACTTTGGCATTTATCTTGGGTGCTCTTAGAACTCTGGTCATTGCTAAAGCTTTGTTGGTTTACTAAAAACCAAGGCTGACTTTGCATGACCATAGTCAGATGAAGCTGGGACATTCTGTTCCACTAATCAGCCTACAGCTTTCTCACTGGTACTTAATAGTGTTCCATAGATATCTATTAGAGGACTCATTTGACGTATGTATCCAATGAGATCAGTTCTATTTGCATAATTGTAGTGGTACTCATCCTGGTCTGTGGGAAAGAAAGTATCAGTCTTGTATCCAACTAAATCTGTGGTTTTGGGCAAGTTGTCTCATCTGTAAAATGGAGCAAGACAGCATCCAGATTCAATTATCCTAAAAAGTAGTCATGTCTTTTGTTTTTATCCATTATTTAATGCCACATCTGTGGACATGGCTTAAAAGACTCAGAGGTCACACATCAAAGTAAGATATATGTGCAAGATATAGGATTTCCTCAGATACTTTACTAATAGAAGAAATTTATAAATTCTCAGTTCCAGGGCAGGCACATCCTCTGGGATCACAGTTAGAGACTCCCCATTTGTATTTTCTTTAAACACCAGGAAAAATCCTCCCATCCTCGGAGATTTAGATGCTGGAGACAGCATCTTACCACATTGCAGCCTGGGTCTCACTAGTCTGGTACCTCCATACTCAAAGGGATCTACTTTCCAGAAAATGTATGCTGAGGTAATTGCTCTCTGATAAGTCTCATCAAATCTAGTTTAGATAAAAAGAGGGAGAAAAGGAAGGAATGGAGGAAGGAAGGAAGGAGGGGAAGGGAAAAGAGAAAGGGAGATGGGAGAGATGAAAGGAAATAAAGTGGAAAAGAATGTAGAAAGAAAGGTGGAAAAATAAGAATGTCAAAAACAATCCTTACCTCTGAGTTTGGGGGGCAGGTGTATGAATAAATAGTTTATACAGCCACAGTTGTGGCAAAAATTATTCCTACCTTATAAATAGAATAAAACAATTTTGGACACCCTTTAAATTTCTTCCTCTATTTCTCCCCCTTGCCTGAATTTCTTGCTTATTATGATTTTGTCTTGTTATTAATTAAAATGATTTCCCCTAATACCTCTTGAATATCTTCTTACTGAGTAAGGGAGAGACTTCTGACTCACCTTGATGTACAAATAGTCCTTAGAGATGGCTAAGTCTGTCCCTAAAACAGACAGATGAGGAAATGAAAATAGCTGGTAACTGGCAGAGTCAGAACTCATATCTTCTCCCCCAACACACATATCACTAACCCTGCCACACAACATTGCACCATCTTCCCATATTTAAATGTTTGCTGTCTCCCATAAAATGTAAGGAAAGTTCAAGTCATAGTGTAGGTTCAGAGAGAAAGAATGGTGTTCAGGTAAAAAGAGGATCAATCTTATGTTAGCATTGAGTCAGAGGAGAATATTAATAAGTTAGAGCAAAGGCAAAGGAATGGAGAAGTTATGACCTAAACATTTCAAGCCTACAGGAAATGAGCTAAGGGCTTTTTCCTTAAAATTCTCACAAACTCAATGTCTTTAAGGTTAGCTGACTAAAGAAACTTTTGTATTAATGTAGAAGTTTCTGGATAAAGTTGTCTTCTCTCTAGAAAATTCCATTTCTGCTTTGAAATCCTTTCTCTCCCTCCCTCCTCCATCCCCCAACCTCTTTCTCTCCTTCTTTCCCCATATTGGACAAAGTGCACAATTTCAGAGAGAAAAATCAACCTGACTCTTTTGATTTCATTAAAAACATGACAGTGAAGGGCAAATTCTAATACTGTTAACTTTAAAAGTTATAAAAATTGATTGCTTGTTTTACTCTTCATTTCTGTTTCATTATCCCTTTCTCTGAGAGATAAGTATTATAAATAAATACAGATTTAATCTCTGGAATCTACCACCAAGGGAAAATGTGTAGTTCACGTGAATGGAAGAAAAGTTAGACATAAAAAAGACCTCTCTGCCGATCAAACCTTTCATGTCCACGCAGAAATAATTACAGAGATGGTCAGTGGGGAGATTTGAGCAATTTACAGAGGTATAACAGTGGTTCCTATCAACACAGTTTTATATTCAGGGCAAGGCATAGAACTCTAGGTCCTGAAGCATTGCCTATAATCTTTATTTCATTTTTAGATGTTATGCTGTAATAAAATGTAAAAAGGGAATACATAAAAAGTTATAGAGGTGGGAAAAAACATGGTTTGAAGTTGTATGGCATTTCTTGACAGGACATGTTCCTAAGGATATGCAGAGAATAATAAATGCCATTTGAAATAAGTACACTAGAGATCTGAAACTAGATTGAAAACCCAAGTCAATTTTCCTGAGTGTCATTTGATTAGCTTTCTTATATAGAATGGAGGTTTAAACAATGCTGGGATTCTGAGTGCAGAGGTGCTTGGGAAAAAGTGAGAAATGGGTTCCTCCCACCAATTTCATTCAGATGGTTTTACAACATTATCTTTTCACATTCCTCCTGTGTTTTTGCAATAATCCATAAATGAAGCAGTGTCAGAGAAAATGTGATTGATTGTGGTGAAGCACGCATGCACATTCACGTGCAGTAAGTTATTTTTCTATTCCCTTTCCAATTTGTCCCAGACTTGCTCCAGGCCAAATAACTATAGCCCTATTCCAGGTTTTCAGTAGGAAGACAGAAACAAAGTTCTCAGCCTTGAGGGGGAAGCTCTGCACAGGTAACGAACAAATGAATTGTGCCTGGTGGCTGTTTTCATATAGAGAGGATTTTCTCTTATTTTTGCCAAGATGTTTATTCTGGTTTCTCAAGACACTATAGAAATGAGGCCTAGGTAGTGTCTAACAATTAGGTTTAGGATATATTTCCTGTATCATTTACCAACCCTTTATTTTCACTCTGTTATGTCTACATTGAACAGAACAGAAAATTTGTGCATTATCATGACCACACTAGCCTCTAATCCAGGTGTAAACTGTTGATTTCATCAGTAATTTAATAGGTTCTACCTTCTATAATATATGTATACTAAGAAAGTATTATTCCTGTTGCTCTGGTTTCTCCCCAAGAATAATCTACTTTAATCTTTTGCAGCCTAAATTTACTCGTGTCTCCTTGTCTTGTAGCAATTATATTCCGCTCCTGCCTTCAAAAGCTCTTCCACCATTTGATTAATTTGTTCCTGTCCCTAGGAATTCTGTTCTGAAGGGACTGCTCTTGGGTTCCTAATCTTGCAGAATGCACAAGCTGACAGTGTGTGTCCAAATCTCAATACTTGTGTTCTGAAAGTCTGGGAATATAAATTGTAAACCAAATTTAAGTATTTAATGACCAAGAGCCTATCTGCTATCTCAGTCTTCTATAAGACATTTCAACAGCCAACAGTTCTGGGCAGATCTTTAGTGAGACAGATACTTTCTGAAGCATTTGGTTTTAGTCCAATGAATGGTTGGATATGTTTTTCAGGCTAAGGGACTTTAATGTTTGTCCTAGTGTCACTGCCCCTTAAGAAGCACCTAATAAAGCCTGAGGATGCCATGTGTGTGTTTTGAACACCCACGTTTTTCCTAGACAGATCTTAGATACTCCATTGCCCTTCTTTCCCTCTTTTGCATTGGGTATGGCAGATGTTCTTGAACTCTGACAAGTAACAGTACTCTCGATACTCTTGACCAAAATGCTAACACCTCACTAACACTGAACAAACATTTCAAAAGGATGTGGGATGACAGTCCAATGTATGGAGGGGAAACCAATGATATCATATTAACATAGATGTCTATTTGAAAATGACTGGGTTATGAACTCAAACACAGCCTTTGTGGTGAAGACTGGACTTTTGAATCTAAAGTGGTAAATTAAAGTAAGTGAATAATAGAGTGTTTGGATTATCTTGGAGAAAAACCTCCACAGTAAAATAATTTATTTGATGAATTTGGCTCTTTCTCCTGAATTGATTCCAAATAATCTTTCAATTTTCCATTTAATTTTGATTATGTACAAAACTAAAATGTAATGAGAGGGCATGTATCCAGCTATCCAATAAAGTTGCCATGAATACTCTTCATAATTAGCACAGCCTGCTTTATTTATGTGAACCGTGCCGTGATTTCCAATCAAATTCTGACAATACCAAAGTCAAGTGTCCATACTGCTTGCTTAGGAATGCTTAACTCTATTGATATTTCTTTTAAATACAGTATCTCCATTTCCTTGTTTTCTTTCTTATGATACCTGGATTTCATTTCATTGATGCAATTCCTTAGATTAATCTCTCCATTACCACCATTAGATTATAGTTTATGACTCCCAGAGAGAAAAATAAACACATGCATGCACACAGTGCTCCAACACCCACTGAAAGCAGTTCAGACACACATATATATATATATATTTTTATTTTAAATCAGTCTCAGGCTGGTCTCGCTAAGCTACACTTTAGCTGATACCTCTCAGTCTATTGTCCAATATAGATTATAAGGCCCTAGGGAAGTGAATGTTGCTGAGTTCAAGAGATTTCTGGAGTTTAGTTAAACTATAGATAAGCTACTTATAGATTGTCTCAAGCCCATAGACAATCCCTCTTGCTTTTGTTGTTTTGTTTATAACAAAATATTACTTCCTTCAATTTCAACCTTGCAGGCAAGAAGGACATGAATTATTAAGAATTTCTTCACTAATCATTCTGTCTTTTGGCAACAATTCTGAATTATTCTTCTGGAGCACAAATCCACTGGGCTGACCCCTGACCCATTGCCTGAGAGTATACAATGAAACCAGAATCAGAGATAGTGTTACATGGCAGCTTGGAAAAGGAAATGACATCTCTAATAACAAACAGAAATGGCTAGTAATTAGTTGAAATGACAATAATTAAAAGAAATGACAAGTCTAATAAATTTTCACTTAAGTGTTGTCATACTGCACTTTGGGTTTTTAGCTTTCCATTTTAAATATTAATCTCAATGGAGTTTACTTTAGATGAAAAGTCATAACAAGTATGGAGATGGAAGTAATTCTGTACACACACTCCATCAAATTCTGTTTTATCAATGTCACTTACTGTATGATCAGTAGAGATAGACCTGGATTAAGACCTCATATTGTTCCCCTAAAAATATAGTATTTTAGTGTATACCTTATTTATGCAGCTTAAAAACATTCAGTCACAGGGATCAGATGGAAAGTGGTTGTTTTTAATTTTCTTTGATATCTTCAAAGATAAGAAGGTCTCACCCCTCCCTTTATTCCCCCTCTTCAGCAACAGACAAAGAAGGTTAAATCATATTAGCATGTCCTGTATAGCTAGCTGTAACCTAAGTGACCTGTCATGGCACTAAATGCCTACTAGAACTTCCTCTGTACTTGCAAGATGGAAATTTTACGCATCAACGCTTTTATGCATGCATCTGATTTGGGAAGTTCACTGCTTTATGGATATAAACATTGTGATCATGTAAATTGATCTACATAATGGGATTCTGTGTGTGTGCATGCATATATCTATATGGATATGGATGTATGCAAGTGTATTCTAAAAGGAAATGTAATACACGAAATGTTAACTCTAATGATATGAAATGCATTAAATTCAAACTACCTTGCATGTGTATGCAGATGCATTATGTCTCTATCATTGTGCTCTGAAGGAATTTAAAGTAGAAAAAATAAATTTATAATATACTCTGATGTGCCATGGTAAATGAGAGTGCAACATGGCACTATTCTAGGAAATAAGTAAGGTCCAAGGAAACCAAGACTATGAAGCTTCTAAGGACAACCTTTAGTAAAACTGAAATATATATATATATATATATATATATATATATTTTTTTTTTTTTTTTTTTTTTTTTTTTTTTTTGGTACGCTGGCCTCTCACTGTTGTGGCCTCTCCCATTGTGGAGCACAGGCTCTGGATGCACAGGCTCAGTGGCCATGGCTCACGGGCCCAGGAGCTCCACGGCATGTGGGATCTTCCCGGACCGGGGCACGAACCTGTGTCCCCTGCATCGGCAGGCGGACTCTCAACCACTGCACCACCTGGGAAGCGCCCAGTAAAAATATTTTATTCAGGGGCTCACCGCCCCTCCTTTCAGCTACCCTGGCTAAGCTCCTTTTGTCTCTAAACTATTATCTACTGAAAACCAAGAGTTCTACATTTCAGAGTTCTGGTAACCAAAAGTACAGTAAGTTCTCAGCTTTCTTCTCACCAAAATTCACCTTTGAGTCTCATTACTTCAAGGTCTATAAGATAAACTGAATCAGTTAAAGATTAATTCATTAAAGACTTGTCTTTTTCAGACAACCTAGTACCTTAACCCTGGTAATAATTCAAATTACCTTTGATAAAGTTTGTTTTGGTAATGCTAATCCTTGAAATTAATTTCAGGACTATGATAGAGTTGTGTTCCATATATTTATCACCTTCAAAACTGTCTTGTGTGCTTTTAAATGGCCTAAACAACATGATTGTTCATTTTTCAAAACTGAATTCAAATTACTCACCTTCCTATTTGTCATAATCAATATTGAGTAGATAATTCATATTTAATAATGATGCTGATGCAATGGATATTGATAACCTGCAAATAGCTGCTCTGTAGGTTCATCTCAACTACATGCTTACTTGTCACCTTAAGAAAAAATAATACACTTTACAGGACAAAATAAAAAATTAAAGCAGAAATTATCAGGCTTGGGTTTCTGTTCCAGACCTGCTAGTTATCCAGGTAGCAGCAGGATTACAAAACCAGTAGTTCTGTGGATTCCCACTTAGAAAATCTAGTTGTCATAGAAAATATAGTTGTCATTTGATCAAGAATAAGTGCATGTATCCAATCAGTTTTTTCCTTTGGCAAATACTTATTTCATATCTATTAACATATGGAGAAGACAAGGATGACTAAGAATTGGTCTTTATCTTCAGTTTTCATTTGTAACCTATATATAATATCAGCAATAAAAAATAATACCAGATCCAATGGCATAGTTGCTTTTGTTTGTGACATTGACCCAAAAATTATACAGATAATTTTTGAAACTACAAACTCTATTTAGAGCAGTGCTGTTGTGTAGGGTTTTATAGTGTCTCCCCCAACTCCAAACTTCATGTCCACTTAAAACCTCAGAATGTGGCTGGCCCTAAATCTAATGACTGGTGTCATTATAAAAAGACCATATAAAGGCACACAGAAAAGAAAGCCATGTGAGAATGCAGATAGAGATTGAAGTGATGTAGCTACAAGCCAAGGAACACAAAGGATTTTCAGGAGACAGTAGGAGTTAGAGAGAGAAAAGAAAGAAATCTTTCCTAGAGGCTTCACAGGAACATGGCCTTGCTCACAGCTTAATTTTGGAATTCTAGCCTTCATGCCTGTGAGGAAATAAAGTTCTGATGTTTAAAGTCACCCAGTTTGTGGTAATTAATTATAGCAACCCTAGGATATTAATACAGTTCATATGTTTGATTGTTTCTGATAAAAGTAGACTACATCTTCTTGCCCACCAAATATCTGGCTGAGATATAGAGATGTGCAGGGCTTTAGCTTAAGTTTAATATGTGACCAACTTAGAAAGCATATTCATTATGAAATATATATATAATAAATTCATTTCAAATACAGGATTTTTTCCTGTTTAGAGTTATTTAGATGTTGATCATGTCTATTAGTCAGTAGAGTGTAGGTTAAACTGTGATAACAAAAATCTCAGTATTTTGAAACAAAAATGGTTATTTCTTGTTTATGAGACATATCCATTCTGTGAGAACAGGATATTCTTCTTTATCCTCACTCTGAAACCCTGTTTAGAAGGAAAAGAGGTCTGGAGTGTCTAGAATGGTTTATTTACACTGACAACCTGCTGGAAAGAGCTGGGCATGTTATTTACTCAACTAAGAGACCAAGAAGAATGATCCCACCATGATCCCAAAGGTAGAGAGAAAAAAGAACATGGTGAACTATACACATAACCACATCACCATGCCCAGCTACTCTCAGATTCTTAAGACCCTTTTACTGCTTCATACTTTTATACTCTAGGAGAGTGTGGTACTCAGATTTTGTTCGTTGATGCACTGATGGATTTTATTTGTAAAAGTAACTAATCAAGAAGCATATTTCAAATCTCTGGATGAGATAGGTTTCTAGTTTATATTTGGTCACGTGATTCTACATGCTTTAAAGCCAAATTATATTTGGGGCTTCTCTGGCAGCACAGTGGTTAAGAATCCGCCTGCCAATGAAGAAGACACGGGTTCGAGTCCTGGTCCGGGAAGATCCTACATGCCGTGGAGAAACTAAGCCCATGCGCCACAACTACTGAGCTTGCGCTCTAGAGACTGCGAGCCACAACTACTGAAGGCCACAATGATTAGAGCTCATGATCCGCAACAAGAGAAGCCACCACAATGAGAAGCCTGTGCACCTCAACAAAGAGTAGCCCTCGCTTGCTGCAACTAGAGAAAGCGCGTGCACAGCAACGAAGACCCAACGCAGCCAAAAATAAATAGATATATATTTTTTAAAAAGCTGAATTATATTTGGTAATATAGTGCCATTATGAGAAGTAGCAACAGGAATTCAGAATATCATAAAGAAACGTGATATACAATGTAATAAACTTGGTTTTCCCCCCATTCTCGGCATTTATTACTTCACATTTGGAATTTTGCAATTATAGTTACTTTTCTTAAAAATATGAGCAAATTAGATGCATTTTTAAAAACAAAAACACTATTACAGAGATACGTGAGATAATTAAATAAATTGGGTCCCTATAACCAAGAAAATGCAAAAAAAAAATGGTGTTTGACGGCCTTCTTTAATTTATGACTGTCTATGAATAGTGCTTTTCTGCAGAAGATACTGTCTAGTGTTTTTTGTGGTTTTTTTTTAATTATTCTGTTTTAGACTTAGAGAATATCGAAAATAAACTTATGGTTACCAAAGGAGAAACAAACATGTAAGGAAGGGATAAATCAAGAACCTGGGGTTAACATACAAACACTATTATATATAAGATAGATAACCAACAAGGACCTACTATATAGCACAGGGAACTCTACTTGATATTCTGTGATAACCTATATGAGAAAAGAATCTGAAAAAGAATGAATATATATATAGATAGATAGATATAACTGAATTGCTTTGCTGTACACCTGAAACTAACACAACATTGTAAACCAACTATACTCCAATAAAATTTAAAAAATGAATAGATAAATAAAAATTTAAAAAATACTGTTTTATTTTATTTTTAACTATAACACATCATGGAGAAATGCCTTTAAATGATGCTTCCAAGTAGACCCAAGGATAGCCTCCTAGCACTCAGGTGAAAGTCCTAATAAAAACTTGCAGTACCATCACAACTGGAGTACTTCAAAGGGTGGGCAACTTGGCTGATAGAAATCTCACCAACCTCTTGGCAGGAAGTCCACACCTTCACTTACTGACCCTCGTACCGGAAGCTTCACTTGCTAATATTCTTTCACTGAGATGTAGCAGGTTTTTTCTACCTCCAAGTCCCACTCCATCACATGAGTTGATTATGATATGAGTTTAAACTGGACAGGCATCCTTCCCAAAATCATGTCAAATTCTGCTTTTTATTTGGCCAATGGATTCCCTGTTAAGGAGATAGCTATTAAATAAAAGTAACAGTTTAAAGTATGACAAAGTTAAGGGAAAATAATAATACTGCTAAATGGAGGCTTGAAGAATTCAAAGTAATAAAAGTATAATATGAGAATGATAGACCCTGAGAGATAAGCAGATTTTATGTGCGAATCCCCTTCACATCATACCATGTTACTGTCATCTTGTGTACATCTAAGTAAGACCTAGCCTTTCCTTCTTCTTACTTTGAGGACCTCACATACTCACCACACAGAAAGATATGGTTGAAAATGATTTTTATATCGATTTTAACTGTTAAGCAATGAATGGTCAGAACAGTTGAAAATGTTTTCACAACACAAATTGTATATTAACTCATTATGCTGTGACCCTAACTGAAAAAAATATATACTGTAAACATTGTCTTTTCTTCCTTCCTCACTTCCTCCCTTCCCTCCGCCCTTCCTCCCTTCCCTCCTGCCTCCCTCCCTCCCTCCCTTTCCTTCTTTCTTCCTTTTTTTTTTTTTTTTTTTTTTTTGCGATACACCAGCCTCTCACTGTTGTGGCCTCTCCTGTTGTGGAGCACAGGCTCCAGACGCGCAGGCTCAGTGGCCATGGCTGACGGGCATGTGGGATCTTTGCGGACAGGGGCACGAACCCGTGTCCCCTGCATCGGCAGGCGGACTCTCAACCACTGCACCACCAGGGCCTGAACCTGGAATTTTACAGCTTTGTTAAGAACAATGAATCAAAAAAACTGGTTATAGTAGGGCACACCAAAAGAATAGCTTTTTAGGCTTCTATGTATACTTTTATAAGAACAGGTACATCTCACTAATAACTGTGTGAAGTATTGTCATATCTTTCTATTTGAGTAAAGAACAATATCATTTTAAATATAAAGTACAAAGCATTGGTATTGTTTTTACCCCAGCAAAATGACATAAACATTTATGGCAGTATCAAGGGAAAGTGAAATGGTAGAGAAAGGTGAGGCAGGGTTTAGAGGTCAGGTCTCTGGGAACCACTCTTTTCTATATCATTTACTGCTAAAATGACCTCTGTCAAATCATTACAATTCCCTAGGGTTCGCTTTCCACCTTTTCCAATGGCTAGAGATAAGGAAACTGCTATTAAAATAACTTAACTAAATATCACTTATAGGATATTTTATCCTCTTCATTCACTCCTGTATCAGGGAATAGAGACTAAGAGCAATATAGTAAACATATTTAGAGTTATATTTAGGAAACGTATTAGAGAAAAATTTTAACTTGTCTTCTTTATTTTGAATTCATCTATTTAGATACTTACATATATGTAGCCTCTACACTCCTATATAATTCCTGACTATTTATTCTATTTCAGGTGGGTAAAAATACTATTGTTGCTATTAGATTGTATGATAAATGTGGTAAAGACATATATTTCTAGAGGTATAAAATTTCATAGGTATAAACATGCCTAACTTTAGAGCACAGTAGTCCAGTTCAAGGAGGAGGAGGAAGAGGAAGAGGGGAAGGAAGAAGGAGATAGGGAGGAAAGGGATTGGGAAAGTAGTAAAAGAAGGAGCAGTGTGAGGTTCCATAAATACCCAAAAGCTTAATGTAAAAATTCAACAATAAAAACAGCAGGGTTTTTTAATGTATCATGAAAATTCTACAAATTCTGCATGTCTCATTTAACTTAAAACAAATTGTACAAATTTTAGCTAGCTGCTTTTCTAGCTCAGAGGAAATCAAAATCAGAAAATTCTAAGAACATTTTCAGAATTACTGGATGAGACATGACTAACTCTAATCCAGGCAAAAAAAAGTATGTGTGGTGGGGAATGGGCTGACATATTTTTAAAATGCAGCCAGAGAGTACTGTGAATTTTAATAAAGAACAGTTCTGTTTTGAGCATATATTTATTAATATAGATTTTCCAAGTATATACAAAACATATGCAAGTCATTATGAGAAGATACAAATAGTGATGTGTCGCTATCTCTTTAGCCAAAGAAAATCAATTGAAAGTTAAACCTGGACACAAAAAATGTTGCAACGATGCATCTGGGTATATGCTGAGTGTAGACATACATTTGAGACTGTTGATGTAATGAAATTTGACGTTCCTAATTCAAATGCAGGTTTTATGCTATGGGTCATTTTTATAATCAAGGGTAACAGTGGGTTTTACTTGGGTATGACAGTAGGAAAGTCAATGATATGTAGGGGACAAGATATATAGGTGTTGGTGTTTCATTGGTCTTAGTGACAAGGACCATGGAAACATGTCATGTATGCTCAATACTAGCAGAGCAGGGACAGAAGCAACTATGTTATTACTGGGGGTGCTGTGCAAGACTTCTAAGATATTGTTACTCATTCTTCTGAACCAAAAGATGTTGAGGAGGTAAAGGGATGTTAATGTGACATAGTTTCTTAAGTGGAACGGCTTCCAAGGGCTTTTCTCTATACATCGGCAAACAGAGCTGTTGTTTGTAGAGTTTCTGGTTCCTATGTGTGAAGAATCCATGTGTAATGATACGTGGAAGACAGGTATAATATTGTAACAGTTAGCTATGCAAATACCAGAAGTCTAGTTAATCAAGTAAGATTTTTGGAAGAAAAACCTCTACCACAGTGTCATTTGTCCATCATATTGAATATTGTAAGAACAATAGCTGAATCTTAAATTCATGGGCATGTGAAGAGGACTTTTTCAAAATAGAAAAGGACAGTTACATCTGTAAAGAGGCTTATTTTGGTTCAGCTATCTAGTTACTTAACACCATTAGAAGGACAAAACCTATGGCATAAAAGAATGTCTAGAAGATAAATCAATCAAGGAAACATAAAAAGTGGGGTAATTTTATCCATACTTCTCAAGCCTTCCCACAGTGCAAAGATCAGGAGAGTTCCAATAAAAAGTCATTGAATGAACTATTAGTAATTGGAAAGGTGTCATAGCTGAATTGGAACCCATCAAAAAGTCTGGATTCAGTGTTTAGGAAGTGTCCTTTAGTAGACAGAATACAGAGTTTGGATTTAGTAAAACAAACAAGAAAATAAAAACTCTTTCATTAAAATAGTTCCCAATCCTCTTCTAGATTTTATAATATTGTTAGCAAAATAGTATATTTTTGACCCTTTAAAGTCTATGCATAGTGAGTGTCTCAAGGTATAAAGGGTTTAATAATAATAAATAAAGGAAAGATCTGTGAGAAAAAATCTTCTAATTGGGGATAAAGAGAAAAATCAGTGGCTGTCGTGGTTGTGAGTCACTGCACACCCTGGGAGAAATGGTTTCAATACAAAGGAGATTTCTTAGTTGTTTCCTTGCTTTTTGCTTGTGTGCATACATACACATACATATGGCATAAAATCCCAGGTGATTCTATCCTTGTTTAGAGTGTTCACTATTAAGCTAGTCTGGAATCAGTCTTAGTTCCTATGATGATCATCATAAGGCCAAAAAATCTAACATGTAGCTAGTCAGACAAATCTCTTTTTTTTTTTTTTTTTGCATTAAAAGAACTCTAGAATGATCACCACTATAGACAAGGGAGATAGAGGTGATATAAGATTGCTTAATTAGAATACCCTTAACAAATCTTCTACTATTGTGCTCTCTTAGGCATCTTCACAATCTTTTCACTTACATCCAAGATAGGAGTGACTCATTCTGTTCAGCCAATTTTCCACAAAGAGGAGGCAAAGTGTTATTTTGGTTTGCTTTTGTTTGTTTGCTTTTTTAATTTTTTTGTTTACTTCCTAAGAGTCAGTGTGTGTGTAAGCCCAGATAGAGTAAACCAGGCTGCCTGGAGGTTTAGAAACTGACTGGCCTCCTCCACACACTGAACCACTCACTCCAAGCACAAGTGTTTCAATTTTGTGCCTTAGCAAAACTGCAGATTATTATATACTATAGACCAATGGATTTCAACCTTGGCTGCAAATTAACATTCCACTGGGTGGTACTTTTAAATACCAATGTTCAGACCCCCACCTGTGATATAAAAACAGATTATTTCAAGTTGTATCTCTAGTATGTGTATGTAGCATGTGTGTGTGTGTGTACATGTGTATGTGATAGATGTGTGTGTGTATGGGGGCAGGGGTGCTTGGCATCCCAGGTGATTCTAATATGCGTGAGGGAATCAGGTTTGAGAATTACAGAGTTGTAGATGCATGCATCTTCACAGATACTTGCCAAATACAAAATCTGAGACCATCTAAATTATGAATAATGTATATACTGTAACTTCATAAGAAATGAAGAATTAGAAATAGCATTCTCTAAGAAAATAAAGTTTCATAATAAGTATTCTTTCATGAATAAGTTGCATCTTTATTTCTGTACAGAGATAGACCAGATGGGGACATGGAGCAAGGTCAAAGTTTTTCTTAAAATGATCACCTGTGTCCATACAAATACATGATGAAATGATTCTTGATTTTTCAGTAATAATCAGCATCCCCAATCTCTACACCAGATATGATGTCAGAAATAATTTTATCGTAAATTTCTTAAAAAACTTGGAATCACCAAATATCTACCTTAGTCTGAGAAATATTTCCATAGTATATCCCAAATCACATACATTTAAAATGCAGTTTTTCAAAAAACACATTTCACGACATATTTACCTTGTATCTACACTTAGACAACATATGACATGCTCAAAAATTCTGAGAGAATTTTGATTTCTTACTCACCAAAGATCTGTGAGAGACTCTTTGCATACATGGGAATAAAAGAGAATTTTCCCTGGGTAAATTTAGATTTCTTGTCTTCTAGAATCTTCTAAATCTTCCTGTGTCCTGCACAGCTGCTGTTTGGGAAAGTTTTACTTAGGCAGCTATCACCTTGCTTCAAGATCATCATCACTTCTAGTGAGTTATTGTCAGTCTCATCTTCCAGGACTGTGGTATGCACCTCAAAATGGCTCCTTATTTTGTTTATGTAAGTACAGCTTCTCTCTCTTCAACCTCAGAGCCTCAGAGTCCTTGTGTGCCTGCTCTTTGTCATGTCTGATATTCTCTTCTGTCCTACGGCCATGAGGAGAATTATATTTGTTGGAGAGAATTACCTTTTGATTTCACCCCAGTTAAACACTGACTCCCTTCCCCACCTCATGGAAGACACTACATCACTTACTTTACAAACACAATTTTAGGTGCCTCTAGAAGCAGTGCTATGCCACTTGCCCACAGTGGCAACTGCAAAGGTTCCACTTTCATGTGGAAGTCTAAAAGCCCACTTTAGGATCATCAAGTGATCAGGCAATCATTTTAATATTTAGAAACATTATCTTCCACATTACCAGGTAAGTGAAGGAATAAAGGTCACTAAATTGTCCATACTTTGCATATTAACCCTTTGGTTTATTTGCCTTAAATACAAATGATCTTGTACATGCAGACTTCACTAAGTAGGAAAGTCACCTCTGCCTTTATCATCATCCATCCAAGAAGAGCAAATTTGAGACAGAGTGCAGACTTCCAGACGGGCTTCCATTACTGTCTCCTCAGGCCACAAGTGCAATATATCTATGTAACCAGCTCACGTGTTTATATAAACACTTCACAACACCCAATCAATCACTTCTTTCCAGCCAGTACTTTTCTTATAGAACTATGTGCCCCTGACCTAGTAGAGACTACATGGAACTCTTTTCTTTCATGAGCTCAGAATTTAATGGGCCACACACAACAATGGTACAGATGAGCAATTTCAAGAGTTCTCATTATAACCAGGATCTGCGTTACAAAGATTCAGAGGGCACGTGTCAGAACGTACCTTCTGCCTTTAAAGGTATATTTTTTATACAAAACAATAAAACACACAACACTGACTGCTCTCTCTAAAGGTCAAAAGAGGTCGTAAGTCTTTTTCTAACTGTAAAACTCTGTGTGAGAAGAAGTTTACAAGTTTCTAACTTCCAGAAAGTTAACTTGAGTAATGTTAAAATCTGTGCAGTAAGCTAGACTGTCATCTGCAGTCTGGGAGAGTAAGATCAGAGACTTTCTGGGCATATATACCATTTTAACTAAATTGATATCTAAGTAATATTTTGTAATATTTTATATTTAAATGCTTTTATTTCTCAATTGTTCTCTGTAGATATGCCACCTCTGGCCCCATCCCTCCTTAGTGCTTGTAGATTCATTTATAATTGGTTTCCTTGTTTTAGACTGAAAACCACATATGAGAGCTGGGATTAGTGAAGTGTGCTTTAAGGAGGCTTTATCAGAAAATACAATTTGCCCTCCATAAACACAATAACTGCAGAAACAAAACAGAAAATTCTTTACCAAATCAACACTAACCACAGCATAGCCTGCATGGGGGAAGCAGACACACATTATCACAAAACTAAAGAGCATAAAACCGCTGATCCCATAGTTGCAGAGTCATAAAATCCTGTCTTCTATTTGAAAAATGTTTAATAGTGGACTTTGAATGTCTCATCTCAGAGAAAGCCTGGGTACCAGGGACTGAATAATTACATCTGGCAAAATATGGGGAGTCATCACGTCAGAGGAAGCAGATGGTCTCCCCATCACTCCAATACCCCAAATCCAAACAAGCTCAGTGTGTTTTGACAATTTGACAGTTGATGGAGAAAAGGCATTTCTCTCAATTCTAAACAGAAACAAGGATCTTAAGATGACACAGGGCTCTTCCATGAACAAAAGTGTGAGTTCCCATCAGCTGATCTCCACTGGGGTTAAGGGGATAGTACTGGACTGGCCACCCAGTGTGTTGCCATATCTCCTGTTACTAAATGGAGCTTAATGAAAAATTCTAAGTGGATCTCAGGCTCCTCAGAGGCAGTACATCACTTTCGTGAGGAGAGTGGTTGGAGGATAATATTTAGGATGTCTGTAAATTCTTTGGTGCCTGAGAAAAGGTGTCCTAAAACATTATTAAAATTACCACCTGGAATACACATCAAATCAAAGAGATGATTCTGTTTCTAAGTTAAACACAATGACAGCATATGTGAGATCATTATCAATCATATACAATTTCTTAGATTTTTAAGATATCTCCCTTTGACAAGTAGTCAACTTCCTAGAGATATTTCTCAATATTAAAGTAGAAAAATTATCCATAAAATTTAGGTTAAAATTCTTACTCCATGTAGGGAAAAAAATTAGAAAGTAACTGAGGTGTACTGGAAAGGACATAGGACTGGGAAATGTGGTGCTTGATTTGTCCTTCTGGATTTGCCACTTAGATTTAAGCATATGTGCCTCCATTCTCTAATACAGAAATGGAAGAAAAATAACTCTTACCTACAGATAAATGATGAAAATAAAATGCGGAAGTAAAACTTTTTAGCAAAAGCACAAAATTGCTGTTCAATGTAAAATCTGCTCAGACATAATTCTGGGCTCCTATTTTATCTTTCACCTGCTTCCAGGCAGAGTCATGTCTGTGGCTTCAGTCACCACAAATATACTGAGAACCCGAGTCCTGTTCTGAGACAGACCTTTTTTAAATACAAATATCTGACACCCCTGTTCTAGAGCCCCACCTCAATTTCAGCATGCTCAGCCTTACACTTGTTCTCTAAACCCACCAGGCCTCTGCAGCTCCTACTTACCATAAGAGGGAGATGGGGATGAGGGGGTAAGTTATTATCATAAACACTAAGTAGTTTTTTTTATTATATTTTCCTTTTGTTTATTTTATTTTATTATTCTCTAGAGGCAAAGATTTGACACCACATTTCACAATAATCTAATTTATGTGTTAGGGTTAATTCATGGGAGTTGGAGTTGGTAAGGAAACTTTTGGTTACATTAAGGTAAAACATCCTATTCTTAAATAAAGAATAGGGAAAAATTAGTTCTGCATTTATTGTAAAATGGTGCCTTCATTCTGGGCTGACTTGTATCACTGGATATTGGTTTTTTACCTTAAAAATATTGTTTATTCTCTGGGACCAGGTGCTGTTCAGAGAAGACCTCAAAAACCTACCTCTCTAGAAAGTAAGTTGACTTCTGAACTTTAGCAGGATGCCAGCAGGAACTGGAGCAGAGCCTTGGGCTGGGGACCCAGAGAGCAGCCACATTTAATTCAATCCAAACTGTTCACTAAGGAATCTCACTCCACTTGGGTATAAAATGAGATGATTTTACCTCTTCTAAACATTGCCTCAAACTGCGCCCCTCATTGAACAACTTCCTCCTCTTCCCTGATTTTTGTCAATATACTTGGAAGATTATATTACTTTCCATCTAGTTCAGATATAAAAATCAGTACGTCCACATGAAAAGCTTCCACTCTTATCTGATTCTAAACACTTTCTTTGCTATTGCTGGCCCAGGACTGGCTGGTACCTTTCACTCCCTCACGAGTACCCTTTTCCTACATTCTAACTCTCCAAGAATGAGGGACAGAACAAAGAAATGAAGGGTGAGAACAAATCATTATAATTATAAAATATATATATATATAACATATAATTATAAAATTATCCCCCTTACCTTACTGGGGATAATTTTAATCCTTTTCCATTGATGTCTGCTGCTTTTCTGCCTGTCCTGACCTGTCATCGATGATGGCCTCTGTGTGGCCACTGTTCATAAGCTGCTCACACTCTGTGCAATGGCAGAGCCCAGTGCAGCCTCCTGGCGCTCAGGACCCTGTCCAGCCTGGATGTTCCATCTGCCCTCAGTTCCCACTTGCTTCTTGCAACTTGGAAGCATTCACTCAGAGAGCAGCTCTGTGGAGCAGGTTTCAGGCAAGATGCCTCTACCTTCCGCACTGCTCTACAAATGTCCACTTGACCTAGGGTTAACTTGTCTTTGCCAAGCCTAGGGGTGTGAGTCAAGGTTGCCATTTTCTTTCGCTGACTGCATCTTCTCTCCAATTTTCTTTTCTACCCCTGGGGTGGATAGATTTGTAATTTGGCTATCTACATAGCCATCCAAACTGGAAAGTTCCAGTCTCCTGCCATCAGCAGCATCTCTCATCTTCACTAGAGATTTTCTTGAGTGTCTCTGCATACACTGCCCATCACAGTGGTCTCTCCCACAGCCTAAGAGGGATGAAGACAGTGGGGTAGAAATGCACTGTAGTAGGGTCAGTCCTGTGAACTTTAATAAACCCTGGAGAAGCTCCACCCTCAATCATTAGTGACTTTTTTTAGATTGTGGCTGTCTTAATACATTTTTGTTTTCATGTGCATAAAGTACTTATATTTCACATCAATTCTTTGGAATCAGCACTTTAATACCTTTTGCTTCCTCACTAATCCATTTCCACAAAGCAGCCAGAGAAAGCCCCTGAAATTACATTATAATACCCAGCAAAACCAGGAGGCTCCACTACCTTTCTAAGGAATGCCACTTTAGTTATTCTTCTCTCTTTATGCTCTAATTATATCTAATTTGTTTATTCTGTGCAGTGCGCTTTTTTGCCTCAAGCTCTCCCTCCTGGACTACACTGTTCCCAGGAGTAGCCCAAAATTATCACCATTTCACCTTAACCCCACCCTTTAGCTACAGCCAAGGTGAGGTGCTCCTAGGCAGCTGGGGATTAATGACCAATGTCTGACTTACTCCTTATTCATTTGTAACTTTTCATGTTAAAGGACAGTCTTTGAGGTGCTTCTCTGTCTTTGTAATTAAGTTAGTTTGCCCTTTTATAGCTCTCATCATACTTGAAATTACTTGCTCACTGATTATGTTCTCTGTTAAATAATATGGTTCTTGAGGACAGGGGTCAATCTCATGGATATATCTGGTTCACTGATCTATCCTTAGTAGCTAATGCATTTCCCTAACAGCTACTTATTTATTAAGTGAATTGATAAATGTATGGAGAATGGAACTACTGTCATTAATTTTTATTAGATTTAGCAAATGGTTGTTCAACCCTTCATTTGAATCTGCCCTTGGAGCTATCAAGAACTTTATCAACTCCATCTTTTTCCACATCTATTGATTTGTCGACATATTTTTGGTTTCTATTCATGTCAGAATTTGTTTGAGATTGCCACTGTGTGTTCCTTTCTATTTGCACTGGAGAGGTTGGTGAAAAAATGTAGTTCAAAAATCAAAAAAAGGAGTTTTACATGATTTTAAACTAGATATCTTTGAAGTCAATTTTTAAATGAAATAGTGCTTTGAGTTCTTAATGTCTTCTACATCTTAATTTTAACCTTTCTTACAGTTCATTCTTAAGTACTTTTCCCAGGAGAGTTTAAATGGCCTAACCTAACATCAATCATTGTTTCTAAGAAAAATTTTAGTTGTTAAGATTTCTTCATATGTATGCTTGTTTGGTTTTAAATTTTTACATATAATGGAACTGTTTTTTTCATAATTGCTTCCAACTTAAAACAATGAGGCTGTAGAGGACACTGAGCCTAGGCATACCTGCACAGAAGGGAACTTTGGCTGTGCTCAAACACCTTCCATCTGGTTCCTATCACATCAGGCTTACCCTCTGGACCCCGGCCACTGACATAACCTCCGGCATAGTTAGTGCAACCTTCCACCATTCTGCTGAATTTCTCTGCTTGTTACTCTTTCCCTGGCAGTTTTACTTAGCTAATATGGCTGTTAGTAGTAAAACAGCAAACCCTATTACTGGGGAGTCACTGAAAGACCAAATACATCACCCCCTTTATTTTATAGATCAAAGACTCAAGATTTCCAGGACAATGTGACTCTCTTGTAGTTCATAAGTAGAAGGAAAGAGACAAGGCTAGAATACAAGGCTCCTTCCACCCAGTCCAGTGTATATTTCCACTATAGAACATGAGTACATTGAGTCAAGCATTCTAGAAGTAATCTAGGGTATTTTTCTAACTAAATTGCAGATTAAAATGGAAGGATATGAACCATATCAGTATGAATACACAAATCCCACTGAGGAGTAAATCAGTTTTACCAA
The DNA here is from genome assembly GCF_008692025.1 of Phocoena sinus. Lineage (NCBI taxonomy): Eukaryota > Metazoa > Chordata > Mammalia > Artiodactyla > Phocoenidae > Phocoena > Phocoena sinus. The sequence continues at coordinate 34,738,968 of NC_045776.1, read as the reverse complement.
CGCACACATATAAGCAAACTGAGGACCAGAAATGGGAAAATATTCAATTATGAATACCTTTGTAGACAGAGCAACTGGATAATTTCAGGTAAAAACAGACAAAATTAAAAACAACATTTTATCCTACTCAAATTTTTTCTGGGAGTTCTGTTGTGTTTTGGGTTTGATTTAACTTCAAACTATCAATTCCTCTGCCTTTACTTGGTCTTTAAATAAGACATCAGAATGCAGCAGCAAGCTTCTCCCCATCTCCCTTGCAGCTGCAGTCCCACAAAGGTAATCATTCCCAAACTGTCAGAGAAATCCCTCCTCCCAGAAATGGTAGCTGGGCATATTTCTCTGAAGTTTTGTGGAAGTGGTCAGCTGCTGTCACTAAGGATTAACTGGTTCTCCGAATAACCGAAGCATAAATCAAAGTGGGAGCAAAAAAGACAGATCCTCCCCACCAGGTCTACAAAAGAAAGGGAAATGTGTCCTGTAGCCTTCTTTCATCTTCTCAGCCACACCCTCATGAGGAGAGTCAGCTGCATTAGCACAGTCATCTTCAAAGGCAAAGGACAGCAAAGCAAGGGGGGGGGAGGGGAGGAAAAAAAAAGCATTCTAATGACTAATTGGCAAAACCAATCTGTCTATATGTGTTATATCCCTATGTTACCTTCACAATTTTCCTTTTTAAGTTCTCATTGATCTAAGCCCAAAGACATTAAAGTGGATAATATATTCTGGTCTGCTCATCAGCAGAGTTATCCTAGTATATCAGGACTGGGACAGCTGGTAGCCCAAACCCCTAGTTTATCAATAAAGAAAACTGAGGCTCTAAGTGTAGGCAACTTGGCCAGGATCCTGTAGCTTCTTGGAAAGAGAGCCAGGACTAGAAATTCCATATTCTGACTCCTTCCTCATTCTGCATTCTTGGTAGGATATCTCATTACAAAATTATCTTTCCTTTACTGGGGGAAGGGAAGGCATGTTATTTTCTTGCCTTCTATAGATGCCTTTCTTCACCTCCTAACTTATATCAGGAGCCTTGGTTTTATCCTCTTCTATCAAAACTTGCAATGGGAAAATGTTTTACATCTGTCTTTTACCACTTAAGATAAATGAGAATCCCTGCATCACCTTCCCTGAGGGTGTGTTCATGTTCAGACATATATTCTGAGTTGTGGAATGGAAAATTTTTGTTCCTGTTAAAAGATTTGGCACTGGGGCAGATTGTGGGAAGGGGTAGGATTTTTTTTGACACTCTCATCTCTGAGCTACTAATATCTACTACTAGCAATACAAAATTCACCCATCACTTCACCTTTCAGGAGAGTATGTAGGGAATTTGTTAATAACTGTAAGATGGGGAAGTTCAGTTTCATAAGGTAGTAACCTCCTAGAAATTTTTCTCCAGTTCAGAACAGCATTCACTAGTGTAATGTGGAGTATTCCTACTTTCCAGAAGAGACAGTAAATGGTTTCTGTCTTTTTCTCTCTCTCTTTTTCCTCCTTTTTTTAAATCAGAAGAAATGTATTCTTCAGTGTCATTGTTGTTGTCTCCACTTCAGCATGTCTCTGCTCTGCCTCAGAGCCCCTGGGACTCAGAAGAGGGAACATCTGTTTGTCTGTTTCTGTTCTTTTTCACAGAACCTGCTAAATAGAGAAGAAGCTAAATTTTTAATGGTCCCGAAGCTCTGTGTGTGAAACGATGATACTGGGTTGCGATTGAAGAAGAGTTTTTAAGACAGGCAATTTTATCCCAACTTACATAATGCATGCCAAAGTGTGAGGCTGTTATAGAATCTCATCTGCAATTGTGAGCTGCATAATACCGCAGTAGTATTTTGAATATTATCAGATTCTCAATGGCAGAAATGCGTCTTAAGTGTTTGTGAGGAGTGAATTATGCCCTATTATATCGCAAGAGACCCTGGGAGCAAGGGAAGCAGCTGGAGAATGGCGGTTTTCTCTGATTTATTAACAGGGTTAGTTTACTGGGATTATGCTTATTTTTATGAGTGGAACGATTATCAGTTCTTAGGCTCTACTCCAAAGAGGGACACACACAGTGAGGAGGGGTAACTTCGCATGTCTCGCCTCCCTCCCCTGACAGCACCGGGACATCCGGCACTATTTGGCTTTCTTTGGAAGGAAGTAGGAAAACTAGAGAAATATATCAAGAATGGAAACAAATCTCCATAAACTGGCAAGAGAGTTTGGGGAAAGCTGGACCGGTGGAAAAGGAAAGCTCAAGAGGGATATGATCTCAGACTGTAAATATCTTCAAGGTAGCACTATAAATGAAGGGTAAATTATTCACAGGCTCAGCTGATGGCAGTAGTAGGTGCAGTAGCCTGGAGCTAAGAAAGAAGAAGCTTGGGCCAGATAATAAGAAAAGTTTACAGGACAGAGAAATAGGCTCTCAAGAGTCATTGCAGGTAAAACATTAGCAGGACTGATGAAGTGAGGGAAGGAGAATGGATGTAACACTTAGGATTTGGAGCTCCTGTTTCTGGAGATATTGATGAAAGTAATAAGTGCAAATATTTTCCCCCATTGAGTTCAGTTTTGCCAATTTTTTGTTACAAAATCTTCACTCTCCTGTGACTACATCATATTTGAAAAGCAAAACCTTCAGTTAGATTGTCATGAAAGTCACAAACAACAGCATGATGATCTGTCCTTCTTCTATAAAAATCCCCATTCCTGATTTTGAAACTTTGATGTAGGGACTGCATGATAAATTAGGCTGATATGTTAGAGAAAGCTTATTGAAGCAGATGAGTTCGAAAGGATGGAGAAGTTAGGGCATATTTTACATGATTTACTCATTATCTACAACATGATTATTCAAAGAAGGATTTGTGTCAGTAGTTCAGGATTTAAATAAGGAGAAGGCAGGAAGATTATTGTTCTAGCTGGGCATGTCTCATGAATTTTTCAATTGTCCCTCAACTGAATGCAGCAGGAAATGGCAACACTTGTAGCCAAGCAGCCCCTATCAGTTTGCTGGGTTTGAAACCGCTAGCTCTCAAGGGTTGATCGTTGTTCTCATCCCACAATTTGAAGAAATCATTATATCAACAAGTGTTAAGAGAATGAAAAATCCAGAGATGTCCCCACAGCAGTAGTTAGAATGTTACATCTAATTTCTACTTTACAAATTCAAGAGGGCACACACAATACTGACTCTCTTTCCATCACCAATTCAGAGTACCGTTAGAAAATGAATCCACAGCCATAGCGGAGGGGCAACTCCATTGGATGAGTAATATCTAAAATATGGAAAGCAGCCTGAGGCAGACTACACGCTGGTACAAAAGGTCAGAGTGGCTCTAACAATGGCATGGTATCAGGAGCAGGGTGAGGCTGAAGCAATTGCAGGGGAATTAGTTTGAGTGGCACAGGTGGGAATTTCTGCATCTCTCCTCACCCTCAAATCTTTGAGTCAGCACTGAACAACAGTGCCTCTCCTTCACTGTAACTCTACCCAGACATCGTTCTAAACCACAGTGGTAAGACCTGGCCCCATAGCCCATGGCCTCTGTGCAGAGACAGCATTACCAAAAACGTAACGGTGCATCCTAAATCAAAACACACCACCAGGCATAATCAGATAAAGACATAACTGAGCATAATCAAATATCTGGGGAGGGTCACATCATGAAGGAAAAGCACAAAATGCAGCAAAACGCACAGAAACAGTGAAGAAAACAGGCAAGATATTAGACTAAATATTAGTTATATATATCATTTGAGAAACACAAGAGGATATCATGATACTTTTTTTAAGATTCACCTTGAAAACTTGGAAACTGAAAATTTAATTCTTGAAAAATGTGAATAGAAAAGTTGAATAGTGGACTATTCAAATGCTAAATGATAATTGTGTCTTTTGGTAGCAAGGTGAAATTGAGGATTTCCCCCAACTCTCATGGAGTATAAAAGTAGAAAGATATTAAAGCACATGGGCATATATTTGGACATATGTAAATAAAGTTTGAGAAAGAGATCATAGGAAAATGAAGGAGAAAAGTGGTAAATACAAAATTCCAAATTTTTCCATGACTGAAAAATATATGACTTTCTAGATTGAAAGAATTCACATTTATTGTGACTTAAAAAAAAAAAAAAAGAAAAGACTGTGCATAGTAATATCATAGTGAATTTTGAAATTCCAAAGATCTTTATCCAAAGGTAGAGAGAACCCCCCAAGAGTGTCTTAAGTTTAAAAAAGAGCATAAAAGGAATTTGAAACACAACAACATACCTTGCCCTCAAATTCTCATAAGTAATGCTGAATGCAAGAAGTGCACTTCCTCAGGATTCTTAGAAAAAAAAAATGTTGAACACTATTATTAATTTTTTAGAGAAAAATAAAGATATTTTCCGATTTTGTAGGACATGGATATTTTACCATCCATAACTCAAATCTGAAAAAATTACTAAAGCATACATACCAGCAAGTAAAATAAATGAGTCCTAGTGAAGGAAATGAAGTTTAAGAAACTGCAGTGAGCAAAGAAATCAACACACTGTATTGCTAAGTCTAAATGAGCATGGATTACAAAATATCAACCTAAATCTAAAGTTACATATGGTACTGATGTTAGATAACATCACAAAACATGCAGCAGAAAGTGACTTACTGTGGAACCATTATTCACAATTTTATGTTTGCTTTTTTTCTTTATTCATGAGCTTAAATATGGTCTCATTCCTCCTGGGATGATAGAGAGATCCTTACTTCTCTGAAATCCTGTTGTAGGTATCATTTTATTTTTAAGATGTTTCATTTACTCCTCTTTATCTAGTACAAGATAAATTATAAATTCCTTCAAGGAAGAGAGTTTATCAATTTATTTAAATTAATAGGTGTTAATGACCAGTATTTTGAAGGTGTTAATTAGACAAAAAAAATATATAGTATAGTTTTCTGTACTGGCTGGTGCAGGAGATACCATGGAATCAGTTAGGGAATAGACATGATTATACTAAACCAAGGATCAATCATACAAACAAGTCATTTTTTAATAATATAATTTGTATGGTGCTGAGGAAAAGAGAACCATTACAATACAAAAAGCACAGATGCCTAACTCTGTTAGCTGGTAGAATTGTCTTTAGCAGAGACTTATACACAAAAACCTAGAGCTTATGATAAATTTCAGCTCTACCATAAAAAGGTTCTGGGCCCTTAACTGCCAAAGGAGCCCACTGAAAATGTCTGACACAGAACATATTCACATCCTTCAGTGAAGATGATGAAAAGAAAAAGCACAATATCCACAGAGAGACATTAAAAGACAAAGAGGAAAAAAGAATACTACTAAAAAAGTGTTGCCAACATCATCAAAAAATCTAGAAACAATAAATGCTGGAGAGGGTGTGGAGAAAAGGGAACACTCTTGCACTGCTGGTGGGAATGTGAATTGGTTCAGCCACTATGGAGAACAGTATGGAGGTTCCTTAAAAAACTACAAATAGAACTACCATATGACCCAGCATCCCACTACTGGGCATATACCCTGAGAAAACCAAAATTCAAAAGAGTCATGTACCAAAATGTTCATTGCAGCTCTATTACAATAGCCCGGAGATGGAAACAACCTAAGTGCCCATCATCGGATGAATGGATAAAGAAGATGTGGCACATATATACAATGGAATATTACTCAGCCATAAAAAGAAACGAAATTGAACTATTTGTAATGAGGTGGATAGACCTAGAGTCAGTCATACAGAGTGAAGTAAGTCAGAAAGAAAAAGACAAATACCATATGCTAACACATATATATATGGAATTTAAGGGAAAAAAATGTCATGAAGAACCTAGGGGTAAGACAGGAATAAAGATGCAGACCTATTGGAGAACGGACTTGAGGATATGGGGAGAGGGAAGGGTGAGCTGTGACAGGGTGAGAGAGAGTCATGGACATATACACACTAACAAAAGTAGTAAGGTAGATAGCTAGTGGGAAGCAGCAGCATGGCACAGGGATATTGGCTCGGTGCTTTGTGACAGCCTGGAGGGGTGGGATAGGGAGGGTGGGAGGGAGGGAGACGCAAGAGGGAAGAGATATGGGATCATATGTATATGTATAACTGATTCACTTTGTTATAAAGCAGAAACTAACACACAATTGTAAAGCAATTATACCCCAATAAAGATGTTAAAAAAAAAAAGTGTTGCCAAGATGTAGATAAAAACATAAACAAACTATTTACCATTGTTGAAGAAAGATACTATGTCCAACTCTGCATTGAAGCAGATAATAATAATAACAAAAACAACAATAATGATAATACATTAAAAAACATGATAGTGGGGCAAAAGTGGACATGGATATTATGAGTTGAAACAGGTCAGGAAAAAATAGAATAAAAAATAACATCATCACAGAAATGTAGGGGAAATAAAGGGAACACAACTAAAATATAAGGACCATAAGACATAAGAATGAAAATATAAGAAAAATTAAATAGAAATAAAGGATATACAAAAAAAGGCAGGAAATAGAGATTCAACCTACATATAAACAGTGTTATTAAAGGAAAAAATTTTTTAAAAAAACCAAATTTATAAAAAACAGATATTGAAATATTAACTCAAAAAATTCATACAATTAAAAATTATTATTTATAAATATTAAAAGATACAACCTGTGGCAGGGTATAATAAGAATGAATAACTGAAGCACATCATAGTAAAGGTACTGATGTTCAATCATAAAAGAAGAATCCTTAGGGTATCATGGGATACAAGTGATTCATATACACAAGGGGAGAAAACAGAAGCAAGCAAGCCGGCCACAACTTCTCCATAGCAACTGTCAACACAAGAAGAGCTCTCCAGGCAAAACCTACAAATTTTCTGAAGATAGAAAGTGACGTAAAGATTCTATACCTGGAGAAAATGTCAACTGATAACATTAGGAAACAAATGGTTTTAACAAGCAAAAACTCAGGAAAGATTTTTCTCTCTATTTTTATTGAGGTATAGTTGATTTACAATATATATGAGTTGTAGGCATACAACATATTGATTCAAAATTTTTATAGATTATACTCCATTTATAGTTGTTATAAAACATTGGCTATACCCCCCATGTTGCACAATATATCCTTATAACTTATGTATTTCATACCTAGTAGTGTGTACCTCTTAATCCCCTTCCCCTATCTTTTCCCCTCCCTCCATCCCTATCCTACCAGAAACCACTAGTTTGAGCTCTATATTTGTAAGCCAGTTTCTTTTATGTTATATTCAATGGTTGGTTCTGTTTTTTAGATTCCACATATAAGTGAAAACATACAGTATTTGTCTTTCTCTGTCTGAATTATTTCACTAAGCATAATACCTTCCAAGTCCATCCATGTTATTGCAAATGGCAAAATTTTATTCTTCTTTTGGCTGAGTAGTATTCTGTTTTATATATGTATGTGTGTGTGTATATATATATATATATATATATATATATATGTATATGTATATATATATAGCTTATCTTCTTTATCTGATGGACACTTAAATATCTTCCATATAGTATACTATAACATTACTAAACTATAATACTTCTGTATATTAATTTTGTATACTATAACATTACTAAACTCACTAAAATATAACATTACTAAACTCACTGATTAATTGTGTATACTATAACATTGCTAAACAAACATTACTAAACTCAATAGGTTTTTGGTGGTGTCTTTAAGATATTCTATGTATAGTATCATATAATCAAATAATGACAGTTTTACTTCGTTTACAATTCAGATTCTTATTTATTTTTCTTATCTGATTGCTGTGGCTAGGGGCTCCCAATACTATGTTGAATAAAAGTGGTGAGAGTAGCCATCCTTGTCTTGTTCTTATGGAAATGCTTTCAAGCTTTTCATCACTGAGTATGGTGTTAACTGTGGGCTTATCATTTATGGCCATTATTGTGTTGAGGTATGCTCTGTCTATACTTGCTTTTTTGAACGTTTTTTTATAAATAGATATTGATTTGTATCAAAAGCTTTTTCTGCATCTATTGAGATCCTATGGTGGTTTTATTCTTCAACTTGTTAATGTGGTGTACCACATTGATTGATTTATGGTTATTGAAGCATCCTTGCATCCATGTGATAAATCCCACTTGACCATGCTATAAAATCATTTTAATATATATCATTGGATTCCATTTACTAACACTTTGTTAAGGAATTTTGTGTCTATGTTCATCAGTAATATAGGCCTGTAATTTTCTTTTTTGTGATACCTTTGTCTGGTTTTGGTATCAAAGTGTTCCTGGCCTCATAGAATGAAATCAGAAATGTTCTTTCCTCTGCAATTTTTTGGAATAGTTTGAGGAACATAGGTGTTAACTGTTTTCTAAATAATTGGTAGAATTCACCTGTGAAGTCACCTGGTCCTACACTTTTGTTTGGTGGGATATTTTTTATCACTGGTTCATTATTGGTAATTAGTTTGTTTATAATTCTGTTTCTTCCTTGTTCAGTCTTAGGAGGTTTTACATTTATAGTAATTTTTTTCATTGCCTTTAGGTTTTCCCTTTTATTGACATATAATTGTTCATAGTAATCTCTTATTATCCTTTGTATTTCTGTGGTGTCCCCTTTTTCATTTCTGGTTTTATTGATATAGGTTCTCTCTCTCTTTGTGTCTGACTAAAGGTTTATCAATTTTGTTATCTTTTCAAAGAACAAGCTCTTAATTTCAGTGACTTTTTAATTGTTTTTTGTAAGTCTCTATTTCATTTGTTTCTGCTTTGATTGTTAAGATTTCTTTCTTTCTACTAACTTTGGGTTTTGTTTGTTTGTTTTGTAGATTCTTTATGTTTAAGGTTAGGTTGTGTGTTTTGGATGTTTCTCATTCCCTGTAGTAAGCTTGTTTTGCTATAATCTTCCCTCTTAGAATTGCTTTTCCTTCATCCCATAGATTTTGGATCATTTTGTCTTTGTTTTAATTTGTCTTCAGGTATTTTTGATTTCCTCTTTGATTTCTTCACTGATCCATTGGTTGTTTAGCAGCATGCTGTTTATCCTCTGTGTGTTTGTTTTTTCAGTTTTTTTTTTTTTTTTCTTGCAGTTGATTTCTATTCTTGTAGTGTTGTGGTTGGAAAAGATGGTTGATATGGCTTCAACTTTCTTCAATTTTTCAAGGTTTTTTGGTCTAGCATGTGATCTATCTTGGAGAATGTTCCATGTGCACTTGAAAAGAATGTGTATTTTGCAACTTTTGATGGAATATTCTACATATTTCTATTAAGTCCATCAGGTCTAATTGTTATTTATGGTCAGTGTTTCCTTATTTATTTGCTGTCTGGATGATCTGGCCATCTAAATAAGTGGGGTATTAAATTTCCCTACTTTTATTCTGTTACTCTCAACTTCTTCATTTCTTCTGTTAACATTTAATTTGGGTGCTTCTACTTTGGATCCATATATATTGACAATTGATATATTTCTTCTTGGATTGATCCCTTGATCATTATGTAATGTCCTTTGTCACTTGTAGTAGTCTTTGTTTTAAAGTTTATTTTTTGTAATATAAAGTATTGCTACCTTGGCTTTCTTTTGATTTCCATTTGCATGGAATATATGTATAAACCCCTCACTTTCAGTCTATGTATGTCTTTTATCTGAAGTGAGACTTTTTTAGGCAACATATATACATATTTGATTTTTTTGTTGTTTTTTTTGTGGTACACGGGCCTGTCACTGTTGTGGCCTCTCCCGTTATGGAGCACAGGCACCGCATGTGCAGGCTCAGTGGCCATGGCTCACAGGCCTAGCCACTCTGTGGCATGTGGGATCTTCCCAGACCACGTCACGAACCCATGTTCCCTGCATCGGCAGGTGAACTCTCAACCACTGCATCACCAGGGAAACCCCAGGTTTTTTTTTTTTTTTATCCATTCAGCTATTCTTTGTCTTTTGATTGAAGCATTTAGTCCACATACATTTAGCATAATTATTGATATATATGTTCTTATTACCATTTTGTTAATTTTTTGTAGTTGTTTTGTAGTTGTTTTTTGTTCCTTTCTTCTCCTTTTTTCCTATACTCTAGTGATTTCATGACAACCTTTAGTGTTATATTTGATTCCTTTGTCTTTTTTCTGTGTTTATCTATTATAGATCTTTTGGTTTGTAGCTGCCATGAGGTTTATATATAGTTAGCTAACTAGCTAGCTAACTATAAACCAATCTATCTGTCTATATCTAATTGTAATTGTTTTAACTTGCTGTTCTCTTAATTTCAAATGTATTTTAACAACCCTGCATTTGTACTCTCCTCCCTTTATGGCTAATTTCTGACATTATATTTTACATCAACTTGTTTTGTATATCCCTTAGCTGCTTATTGTGGATATAGATGATTTTACTACTTTTTATTTTAGACTTTCTTCTAGCTTTCTATGTATTTGATTTACTATGTTTACTGTATATTTGTCTTTACCAATGAAAGTCTTCCTTTCATAATTTTTATATTTCTAATTGTGGCTTTTTCATTTTTGCTTAGAGAAACCATTTTAATATTTCTTATAAAGCTGGTTTGGTGCTGGTGAAGTCTTATCTTTTGTTTTTTTGATTTTTTTTTTTTTTTTTTTTTTTTTTTTTTTTTTTTTTTTTTTTTTTTGCAGTACACAGGCCTCTCACTGTTGTGGCCTCTCCCATTGTGGAGCACAGGCTCTGGACGCACAGGCTCAGCGGCCATGGCTCAAAGGCCTAGCTACTCTGTGGCATGTGGGATCTTCCTGGACCAGGGCACAAACTCGTGTCCCCTGCATCAGAAGGCAGACTCTCAACCACTGTGCCACCAGAGAAGCCCTCTTTTTGAATATTTTTGATCTCTCCATCAAATCTGAATGAAACTCTTACCAGGTAGAGTATTGTTGGTTGTAGGTCTATCCCTTTGATCAGTTTAAAAATGTTTTGACACTCCCTTCTGACCTGCAGAGTTCCTGTCAAAAAATGAGCTGATATACTTATGGAATTTCCTTTATATGCAATTTGTTGTTTTTCCCTTGCTTTTTTTAATAGTCTCTCTTTATCTTTAAGTTTTGCCATTTTAATTATACTGTGTCTTGGTGTGTTCCTCTTTTGGTTGATCTTATTTGGGACTCTCTATACTTACTTCACTTGAATTTCTCTTTCTTTTCCTGAGTTAGGGAAGTTTTCAGCTATTATGTCTTCAAACATGTTCTCACCTTCTTTCTCTCTTTTCTCCTTCTGGGACCCCTATAATGTGAATGTTAGTAAGGTTGATGTTGTCCCAGAGGTCTCTTAAGCTTTTCCCATCTTTTAATTTTTTTCTGCTGAAGGTCAATTATTTCTACTACTGTGTCTTCCAGCTCATGGATCCATTCCTCTGTATTCTTCAGTCTGCTATGGATTCTTTCTAGTGTATTTTTCATTTTAGTTATTGTAGTCTTCATCTCTGTCTGCTTCTTCTTTATATTTTCTAACTCTTTGTTAAAAACTTCTTATTTCTCTCACTGTGCATCCATTCTTTTCCCAAGTTTTTTGATCATCTTTACCATCATTACCTTGAACTCTTTCCCACAAAGATTACCTATCTCCACTTGACTTTGTTCTTCTGGGGTTTTATCTTGTTTCTTTCACTGAAACATATTCCTCTGACACCTCGTTTTACATAACTGGCTGTTTTTATTTCTGTATATCTGGTAGATTGGTTATGTTTCCTGACTTTGGAGAAGTGACCTTTTGTAGGAGTCATCCCAGCTGCAAAATGTTCTCATCACCAGAGCTATATGCTCTAGTGGTGCCTCTTATGTGGGCTCTGTGAGTCCTTCTGTAGTGGCAGCCTGACCACTGTGGGCAGTTTGGTAGACTTGGATGGTCCCTGGTCTGGTTGGTTACCAGGCCCTGACTTGTGTGGAGATCTGGTTGGTGGGTCCAGGTCATGAGGTGGCTGGCTGAAGTATCCCTAGCATTCCTGGGGCTAGTGCTGGCTTACTGGTGGGAAGAGGTGGGTCCTGGGTCTGACTGCAGTGCCCAAGTGTCCTAGAGCTGGTATCAGACTGTTAGTGGGTGTGGCTGGTTACAGACACAGCTGGCTGAAGGGTCTAAGGTGCCACAGACCCCCATGTGTTGCTTATGTTGGTCTGCTCCTGGGTGGAGCCCAATCATTCCCAAGATTGTACTGTCCTGCTGTGGGTAAGATGGATCCAGCAGCTATGGGACCACTATCGTCTTTTATTTTTAACAACTTTATTGCAGTGTACTTGCTTTACAATGGTGTGATAGTTTCTGCTTTATAACAAAGTGAATCAGTTTTACATATACATGTGTCCCCATATGTACTTCTTGCATCTTCCTTCCTCCCACCCTCCCTATCCCATCTCTCTAGGTGGTCACAAAGCACCAAGCTGATCTTCCAATGCTATACAGCTGCTTCCCACTAGGTATCTATTTACACTTGGTAGTGTATATATGTCCATGCCACTCTCTCACTTTGTCCCAGTTTACAATTTCCCCTCCCTATATCCTCAATTCTATTCTCTGGTAGGTCTGCATCTTTATTTCCATCTTCCTGCTAAGCCTTCATGACCATTATTTTGTTCTTGTTGTTTTTTTTTTTTTTTTTTAGATTCCATATATATGTGTTAGCATATGGTATTTGTTTTTCTCCTTCTGACTTATTTCACTCTGAATGACACTCTCTAGGTCCATCCACCTCACTACAAATAACTAATTTTCGTTCTTTTTTATGGCTGAGTAATATTCCACTGTATATATGTGCCACATCTTCTTTATGCATTCATCTGTTGATGGACAGTTAGGTTGCTTCCATGTCCTGCCTATTGTAAATAGAGCTTCAATGAACATTTTGGTACATAACTTTTTGAAGTATGGTTTTCTCAGGGTATATGCCCAGTAGTGGGGTTGCTGGGTCATATGGTAGTTCTATTTGTAGTGTTTTTAAGGAAACTCCATAGTGCTGTATCAATTTACATTCCCACCAACAGTGCAAGAGGGTTCCCTTTTCTCCATACCCTCTCCAGCATTTATTGTTTCTAGATTTTTTGATGATGGCTATTCTGACTGGTGTGAGGAGATACCACAGTGTAGTTTTGACTTGCATTTCTCTAATGATTAATGATATTGAGAATTCTTTCATGTGTTTGTTGGTAATCTGTATATCTTCTTTGGAGAAATGTCTATTTGGGTCTTCTGCCCATTTTTTGACTGGGTTTTTTTTTTTTTTTTTTTATTGAGCTGAATGAGCTGCTTGTAAATCTTGGAGATTAATCCTTTGTTGGTTGCCACATTTGCAAATATTTTCTCCCATTCTGAGCATTGTCTTTTCGCCTTATTTGTTTCCTTTGCTGTGCAAAAGCTTTTAAGTTTCATTAGGTCTCATTTGTTTATTTTTCTTTTTATTTCCATTTCTCTACGAGGTGGGTCAAAAAGGATCTTGCTGTGATTTATATTATAGAGTATTCTGCCTATGTTTTTCTTTAAGAGTTTGATGGTGTCTGGCCTTACATTTAGGTCTTTAATGCATTTTGAGTTTATTTTTTGTAAGGTGTTTGTTAGGGAGTGTTCTAATTTCATTCTTTCATATATAGTTGTCCAGTTTTCCCAGCACCACTTATTGAAGAGGCTGTTTTTTCTCCACTGTATATTCTTGACTCCTTTATCAAAGATAAGGTGACACGATGTGTGTGGGTTTATTTCTGTGATTTCTATCCTGTTCCATTGATCTATATTTCTGTTACTGTGCCAGTACCATATTTTCTTGATTACAGTAGCTTTTCAGTATAGTCTGATGTTAGGGAGCCTGATTCCTCCAGCTCCGTTTTTCTTTCTCAAGATTCCTTTGGCTATTCGGGGTCTTTTGTGTTTCCATACAAATTGTGAAATGTTTTATTCTAGTTCTGTGAAAAATGCCAGTGGTAGTTTGATTGCATTTAATCTGTAGATTGCTTTCAGTAGTAGAGTCATTTTCATAATACTGATGCTTGCATTTCAGGAACAAGGGAATATCTCTCCATCTATATCATCTTTAATTTATTTCATTAGTGTCTTATAATTTTCTGCATACAGGTCTTTTGTCACCTTAGGTATGTTTATTCCTAGGTATTATATTCTTTTTGTTGCTGTGGTAAATGAGAGTGTTTTCTTAATTTCACTTGCAGATATTTCATCATTAGTGTATAGGAATGTAAGAGATTTCTGTGCATTAATTTTGAATCGTACTACTTTACCAAATTCATTGATTAGCTCCAGTCGTTTTCTGGCAGCATCTTTAGGATTCTCTACGTATAGTATCATGTCATCTGCAAACAGTGACAGCTTTACTTCTTTTCCAATTTGGATTCCTTTTATTTCCTTTTCTTCTCTGATTGCTGTGGCTAAAACATGTTGAATAATAGTGGTGAGAGTGGGCACCCTTGCCTTGTTCCTGATCTTAGTGTAAATGGTTTCAATTTTCAACATTGAGGATGATGTTGGCTGTGGGTTTGTCATATATGGCCTTTATTATATTGAGGAAAGTTCCCTCTATGACTACTTTCTGGACTGTTTTTATCGTAAATCGGTGTTGAATTTTGTTGAAAGTTTTCTCTGAATCTATTAAGATGATCATATGTTTTTTCTCCTTCAATTTGTTAATATGGTGTATCACGTTGATTGATTTGCATATATTGAAGAATCTTTGCTTTCCTGGGATAAACCTGACTTGATCATAGTGTATGATCCTTTTAATGTGCTGTTGGATTCTGTTTCCTACCATTTTGTTGAGGATTTTTGCATCTATATTCATCAGTGATATTGGCCTGTAGTTATCCTTCTTTGTGACAACTTTTTCTGATTTTGGTATCAGAGTGAGGGTGGCCTTGTAGAATGAGTTTGGGAGTGTTCCTCCCTCTGCTATATTGTGGAAGCGTTTGAGAAGGTAGGTGCTAGCTCTTCTCTAAATGTTTGATAGAATTCTCCTGTAAAGCCAAATTGTCCTGGGCTTCTGTTTGTTGGAAGATTTTAAATCAGAGTTTCAATTTCAGTGTTTGTGGTTGGTCCCTTTATATTTTCTATTTCTTCCTGGTTCAGTCTCAGAAGGTTGTGCTTTTCTAAGAATTTGTCAATTTCTTCCAGGTTGTCCATTCTACTGTCATATAGTTAATTCTAGTAATCTCTCATGATCCTTTTTTTTTTTCTGCAGTATCAGTTGTTACTTCCCCTTTTCCATTTCTAATTCTATTGATTTGAGTCTTCTCCTTTTGTTTGTTGATGAGTCTGGCTAATGGTTTATCAATTTTTTTTTTCTTATCTTCTGAAAGAACCAGCTTTTCGTTTTATTGATCTTTGATATCATTTCCTTCATTTCTTTATTTCTGATCTGATCTTTATGATTTCTTTCCTTCTGCTAACTTTGTGGATTTTTTTGTTCTTCTTTCTCTAATTGCTTTAGCTGTAAGGTCAGTTTGTTTATTTGAAATGTTTCTTATTTTTTAAGGTAGGATTATATTGCTATAAACTTCCCTGTTAGAACTGGGTCATCGTGTTTTGTTTGTCATTTGTTTCTAGGTATTTTTTGATTTCCTCTGATTTCCTCAGTGATCTCTTGGTTATTATGTAGTGTGTTGTTTAGCCTGCATGTGTTTGTATGTTTCACATATTTTTTCCTGTAATTGTTATCTAGTCTCATAACATTGTGTCCGGAAAAGGTACATGATACAATCTCAATTTTCTTAAATTTACCAAGGCTTGATTTGTGACCCAAGTTATGATCTATCCTGGAGAATGTTCCATGAGCACTTGAGAAGAATGTGTATTCTGTTGTTTTTGGATGGATTATCCTCTAAATATCAATTAAGTCCATCTTGTTTAATGTATCTTTTAAAGCTTGTGTTTCCTTATTTATTTTCATTTGTGATGATCTGTCCATTGGTGAAAGTGGGGTGTTAAGGTTCCCTATTATGATTGTGTGACTGTCAATTTCCCCTTTTATGGCTGTTAGTCTTTGCCTTATGTATTGAGGTTCTCCTATGTTGGGTGTATAAATATTTACCAATGTTATATCTTCTTCTTGGATTGATCCCTTGATCATTATTTAGTGTCGTTCTTTGTCTTTTGTAATAGTCTTTGTTTTTATGTATATTTTGTCTGATATGAGAATT
Organism: Phocoena sinus; assembly: GCF_008692025.1. Lineage (NCBI taxonomy): Eukaryota > Metazoa > Chordata > Mammalia > Artiodactyla > Phocoenidae > Phocoena > Phocoena sinus. The sequence continues at coordinate 34,722,829 of NC_045776.1, read as the reverse complement.
GCTACTCCAGCTTTATTTTGATTTCCATTTGCATGGAATATCTTTTTCCATCCCCTCACTTTCAGTTTGTATGTGTCCTTAGGTCTGAGGTGGGTCTCTTTTAGACAGCATATATATGGGTCTTGTTTTTATATCCATTCACCAATCTATGTCTTTTGGTTGGAGTATTTAATCCATTTACATATAAGGTAATTATCAATATGTATGTCCCTATTACCATTTTCTTAATTATTTGGGGTTTATTATTGTAGGGCTTTTCCTTCTCTTGTGTTTCTTGCCTACATTTGTTGTAATGCTGGTTTGGTGGTGTTGAATTCTCTTAGCTTTTGTTGATCTGTAAAGGTTTTAATTTCTCTGTTAAATCTGAATGAGATCCTTGCTGAGTAGAGTAATTTTGGTTGTAGGTTCTTCTCCTTCATTACTTGAAATATGTCCTGCCACTCCCTTCTGGCTTGTAAAGTTTCTGCTGAAAGATCATCTGTTTACCTTATGGGAATTCCCTTGTGTGTTATTTGTTGTTTTTCCCTTGCTGCTTTTAATATTTGCTCTTTGTATTTAATTTTTGATAGCTTGATTAATATGTGTCTTGGTGTGTTTCTCCTTGGATTTTTCCTGTATGGGACTCTGTGCTTCCTGGACTTGATTAACTATTTCCTTTCCCATATTAGGGAAGTTTTCAACTATAATCTCTTCAAATATTTTCTCAGTCCCTTTCTTTCTTCTTCTTCTTCTGGGACCCCTATAATTCAAATGTTGGTGTGCTTAATGTTGTCCCAGAGGTCTCAGAGCCTGTCCTCATTTCTTTTCATTCTTTTTTCTTTATTCTGCTCTGCAGTAGTTATTTCCACTATTGTATCTTCCAGGTCACTTATCTGTTCTTCTGCCTTAGTTATTCTGCTATTGATCCCATCTAGAGTATTTTTAATTTCATTTATTGTGTTGTTCATCATTGCTTGTTTCCTCTTTAGTTCTTCTAGGTCCTTGTTAAATGTTTTTTGCATTTTGTCTATTCTATTTCCAAGATTTTGGATCACCTTTACTATCATTATTCTGAATTATTTTTCAGGTAGACTGCCTATTTCCTCCTCATTTGTTAAGTCTGGGAGTTTTTGCCTTGCTCCTTCATCTGCTGTGTGTTTCTCTGTCTTCTCATTTTGCTTAACTTACTGTGTTTTTTGTTCCCTTTTTGTAGGCTTCAAGTTCGTAGTTTCCGTTGCTTTTGATGTCTGTTCCCAGTGGCTAAGGTTGGTTCAGTGGATTGTGTAGGCTTCCTGGTGGATGGGACTAGTGCCTGTGTTCTGGTGTATGAGGCTGGATGTTGTCTTTCTGGTGAGCAGTTCCACGTCTGGTGGTGTGTTTTGGGGTGTCTGTGGCCTTATGATTTTAGGCAGCCTCTGTGCTAGTGGATGGGATTGTGTTCCTGTCTTGCTAGTTGTTTGGCCTAGGGTGTCCATCACTGTAGCTTGCTGGTTGTTGAGTAGAGCTGTGTCTTCGTGTTGAGATGGAAATCTCTGGGAGGTTTTCACTGTTTGATATTACATGGAGCTGGGAAGTCTCTTGTAGACCAGTGTCTCGAACTTGCCTCTCCCACCACAGTGGCACAGCCCTGATACCTGGCTGGAGCACCAAGAACCTGTCCTCAACACAGCTCAGAATAAAAAGGAGAAGAAAAAGAAAGAAGGAAAGAAGATAAAATAAAATAGAGTTATTAAAAAAGTAATAAGAAAAAAATTAAGTAATACAAAAACAAACAAGCAAACAAACAAAAAATTGGAGAGACAAACCCTAGGAATAATGGTAAAAGCAAAGCTATACAGAGAAAATCTCACACAGAAACATACACATACATACAAAAAGAGAAAAAGGTAAAAAAAAAAAAAATATATATATATATATATATATATATATATATATATGGTTGTCCCAAAGTCCACCTCCTCAATTTGGGATGATTCATTTTCTATTTATGTATTCCACAGATGCAGTGTACATCAAGTTGATTGTGGAGATTTAATCCACTGCTCCTGAGGCTGCTGGGAGAAATTTCCCTTTCTCTTCTTTGTTCACTGAGCTTCCGGGTTTCAGCTTTGGATTTGGATGCACCTTTGCGTGTAGGTGGCCTGAGTGTGTCTGTTCTTCATTCAGACAGCATGGCGTTAAAGGAGCAGATGATTTGAGTGCTCTGGCTCACTCAGGCCAGGGTGAGGGGGGCTTACGGAGTGCAGAGCCAGCCTGCGGTGGCAGATGCTGGCATGACATTTCACCAGCCTGAGCCATGCCATGCGTTCTCCCAAGGAAGTTGTCCCTGGAACATGGGGCCCTGGCAGTGGTGGGCTGCACAGGCTCCCGAGGGTGATGGTGTGGATAGTGACCTGTGCTTGCACACAGGATTCTTGGTGTTTGCAGCAGCAGCCTTAGCATCTCATGCTCATCTCTGGGGTCCGTGCTACTAGCCATGGCTCACACCCGTCTCTGGAGCTCCTTTAAGTGGTGCTCTTAATCCCCTTTCCTCATGCACCAGGAAACAAAGAAGCAAGAAAAAGTCTCTTGTCTCTTTGGCAGCTCCAGACTTTTTCCCGGACTCCTTCCCCACTAGCTGTGGCTCACTAGCCCCCTTCAGGCTGCATTCACTCAGACAACCCCAGTTCTCTCCCTGGGATCTAACCTCCTAAGCTCCCAGCCCCCACCCATCCCGGTAGGTGAGCAGACAGGCCTCTCAGGCTGGTGAGTGCTGTGCTGGAATCTCTCCACTTTGCCATCTGTACCCCTGTTGTTGTGCTCTCCTCCATGGCTCTGAAGCTCTCCCCCCACCTCTGTCATCAGCAGTCTCCACCTGTGAAAGGGCTTCCTAGTGTGTGGAAACCTTTCCTCCTTCACAGCTCCCTCCAACTGGTGCAGGTCCCATCCCTATTCTTTGTCTCTGTTTTTTATTTTTTCCTTTACCCTGCCCAGGTATATGGGGAGTTTTTTTGCCTTTTGGGAGGTCTGAGATCTTCTGCCAGTGTTCAGTAGGTGCTCTGTAGGAGTTGTTCCACATGTAGATGTGTTTCTGATGTATTTGTGGGGAGAAAGGTGATCTCTGCATCTTACTCTTCTGCCATCTTGAAGCTCCTTGGGGCCGCTATTGTCTTGAGGTTACTGTCTGCCCACTGGTGAGTGAGGCTGGTCCTGAGGCTAGAGCCATCTCACTGGTGGACATGACCAGGAATTCTGGGGCTGTTTCCTGCCCACTAGTTGGTGGAGCTTGTTCCTGGACCCTCTGGAGGCCATGGCCCTGCCTACCTAAAATTGTGGACTCAGGGAGTTTTCAGGCAGCCTGTCTGCTGGTAGGTGGGGTCTCTCTCCACCCAGTTAGTTTCTTGGCCTGAGGCAACCCAGAACTGTTGCCTACAGGCTCCTTGGAGGGGGCAGGTCTGGGTCTTGAGGCTAAGCTAGAGGGAGGATTCCAAAATCACACCTGCCAGTATCTACATGGTATAACAAGCTCCCCAAAATTGCTGCTGTCAGGGTCTGTGTCCCCAAGGTGAGCTGCAGTTGCCTCCTGCCTCTCTGGGAGATTCTCCAAGATCAGCAGGTAGGTCTGGTCCAGGCTCCTTTCAAATTAATGGTTCTGCCCTGGGTCCCAGGTTGTGTGAGAATTTGTGTGTGCCTTTTAAGTGTGTGCTCTCTATTTTGGCCAGTCCCCATGTCTCTGAAAGTAAAGTCTGCTGACCTCAAAGCTGAACTTTTGGGACCTCATTTTCCTGGCACAGGACCCCCAGGGCTGAGGAGCACAATGTGGGGCTTGGACTCCTGGCTCCTTGGATAGAACCTCTACAATTGTAACTTTTCTTCTGTTTTGTGGACAGAGGTATGGGTCTCAACTATATTGAGACTCTACCTGTTCTACCCATCTGGTTGTGGGTTTTTTTTTTTTTTCTTTCTTTTAGATGTCATTATTTTGTCACAAAATAAAATTCCAACTCTGCTAAATCCATGATATATAGAAGCCATCACTACAAACACACACACACACATAAAAATAACTCAAATATATTGAAAATGTTTTAATTGGCAAAAATATTCTAGAAAAAGTCAAAGAAAAAGAAAGGGTCAAAATTGTGACCAAAAAGCTCTAGAAAGAAAAAAAAAATCACTTTTAGCTGCTAAAAGTTAAAATTCACCACAGAATATAACCAATAGAAATATCTATACTCCAAATAGCATAATACTAACACTTTTAAACAAAACACCAAGATATACTAAGAAAAATAAGTAAAAACATTAATAGCAGACTTTGTAATGTTATTCAGAACTTTCAAAGTGGTAATTTTGGGAAATTTTAATTAATGGGTTATTTCCAAGGTCAGAATACAGAACAAACACTAAGAATTGTCAAAGTCCCAGGGCTAGTAACAAGCTTTTACTAACCCTAGATCTAAAGTAACCAGAGATGTAAACCATTTCAAAATGTGGAGACAGGTACTTCCTGGTAGCCAAAGCAATGTCAGTAGCATAGTTACCTTCCTCTTGAATTTTTCTCCTAAAATGTATAAAACATGATGATAGTGGAAAACTAAGGTACAAATATTATATATTGTGAAAAAAGTTACATATTAATGTAAAAATTCTATATGCTGTGACAGAGTAGAAATATTATAATTAATCATGAAAAAGATGAAAGAGAAAACCAAAAGAAATAGAAAAATTCCTTGTTATATAGGCTATAGATCAGCATTAGAGGACATTGAAAAAAAACTGATAAATCAGATAGAAACTGTTAAATTAGAAAAAAGGAGGCTAAGATCATTTAGCAAAGGTACAAATACAAATATTACCACTAGAACAAAAATATACACCTCCTTAAATACCACAGGAAAATATTTAATAAATCATGTAAGGAAAGAAATGTAACAAATATTAAAAAAAATATATGTGTAGAGGCAAAATATTGTTGAGCTCAAACATATAAGTCATTTTGATGAATGTGAACAGGCTCAAGTCATCTAATGAAAAATAATAATTTCATATTTGGTCCACAAAGCAGAACCAAACTGCATGCTCTCTGAAAGAAAAAACACCTAAACTAAATAAACTCAGAAACACTAAAAATAAAGGAATGAGCAGAAGTATACCATAAAAATGGAAACAGATAGAATGGTAGTAGTAATCTTAATAGCAGAAAAGTAGAAATCAAACTGAAAACCTTTAAATGTGAAAAAGAAACTTTTTTTAATGCTAAAACCACAGTCTACAATGAAGATATAATATTTATGAATATTTAAGCACCAAGGAACACAATGAATACCTTTATGAAACAAAAAGTACAGGAGAAATAAGGAGACATAAATATAAACTTTAATAATAGGATACTTTTATACATCATTCAAGAACAAGGCAGATGAAGTGGACAAAAATAAATAAAAATAGAGAAGATAAAATAGTAACCATTAAGAGAGATCTTATGTATATATATTGACTTTTACACCATAATTACAGAGAATACAGATCCTTCTCAATCACCCACAACACAGTCACAAAAACTGATTATAAGGCAAGTTATAAAGAAAATATTAATAATTTCCATAAAGTGGAAATACAAACAACACTCTGATAGAAATGAATAAAATAATAAATTATCAACAAAAACAAAAAAAAACCAAAAGGCCCTTCCAAATGGAAAGCAAAAAAGCTGCTTATTAACCAGCTCTTTAATAAAATGTGGGATACAAACTGAAATTGCAAATTTTTATGAAAAGAATGGCAATGAAAGCACTATAGATCATAACATATGAGATGAATTTAGAGCAGTGATCACAGGAAAATACATAGAATTAAATTCTTTTATCAGTAAAAATGAAAGAATGGTAGTAAAAGACATACATTACCAGCTCAAGAAAAATACTAGAAAAAGAACAAAGCAAACACAAAGAAAGAAAAAAGATAAAGAGAATAAAAAATAAATTAATGAAGAGAATAGAAAAATAGACATAATGAATAAATGAAAAATCTGTTATTAAAATTTTGAAAAATTTAGCAAAATAGCAAACCACTAGCTTATTTAATCAAAAAATAAAGGGAGAAAGCAAAAATATGCAAGATGTGAGAAATGGGAAATAACTGTGAAATAAAATTTATATTTTATGGCAGGACAAGAAAAAAGTAAACAAAATTTTTTTCTCTGCCCTTTGGCCTTCTCTCTCCCCCAACACTGTGCATTGTGTATCCGCATTATACATTGACCACAACTTTCCCATCAGCAGGAATACCTGCTCAACCATAAGCAGCAATATTCTCCTAGTATCAACAAGACAACTCCTTAAAGATAGGATTCCTTCTTGAGCTCATAAGGGATCACATGCCACTTAGATCTGGATTATGTAAACTGTCAGTAATATGTCCTTTGAGGTACAGGCCTCTGTCTCAAAAAACTTATATAACTGTGCCTTAACTTCTAAGGGGCAGGAGAGCTCTCAGAGTTTTCTGAGATGCTCTTCCAGGATTATAATCCTCAAATTTGGCTAGAATAAAATTTTCCATTTCTTTCTTAGATCAACTGATTCATTGACATAACTGCTGAAACAAATAGACTTTTAAAAATTGTGGAACTATATTGTAGGCTTTTATGCAAGCAAATTTGAAAGCATAGGTGAAATGGTGTTCAGATAAAAACATACATAATACATGAAAGATATGGGAGCATTATGATCAGGAAAGATTCAATTAAGTAGGACACATATAAATAAGAAAGTAAGTTTAAGGCATGGTACTGTCTTCTAAAACCTTTTTCTGAAATATAAATATATAAATGTATGTTAAGCAGAAAAGTAGTCACACACTCACACCTATCATCCCGTCCCCCCACCCCCTCAACTAAACAGTATATTCAACATCAACCTATAATCCAGTCTGGGTTCTGAATATCTATTTGACCCTTTTTATGCTGCAATGTATCCCTACATTCCCCTTTCACCTTTTCTACTGCAAGATAGATGAAAGTACACACAAACTATTGTGATGAAGATCTATTGAAGAATGGGATGGATTCACCTTGCAAATATGCAAAGCATTAATGACAACTTATGTGAAATTCCCTAAAGGCTGTTCATTAAGCCCCAACCAGGCATCCTGCTGTGGCTCCTCTGAAAGAGATGACAGGGCACTGAGTCCTACAAATGGGACTCCCACTGGGAAGGAAGGACATTCAAACTGACTCTGTACCCTCAGGGTAGGTGTCCCATGAAAAACCACATGAGGGGGCTTGACTTTCACATCTGAGTGGTATGAATATATTTGCCTTTCATTTCCATGTTAGTCAGCCTACAGCAGTCTAATTACCACTTTCTAAAGACACTGTATAATACTGATGGTGATTAATATTTGATGAAAATCTATTGACCAAAATGAAGTGAATCCTTGAATATAACTGATAATTATTAAATCATTACTAATATTTACTGAGCAGTTATTGTGTGCAAGACACTTTAAGTGCTTTATTTCTATTATCTCATTCAATCTTCACACAATTTTATTAGGAAACTGAAACACGATTTGTATTGGTTCATTTCCTGTTTTTAAGTAGATGACAGATTTTTATCTTAAAGGATATTCAGGATGACTCTAAGTTTATTTGTGACTCAACCTACCATCCTGATGATTATTTTTTCTGACATTTTATATCATAATTATTTACAGGGATTCATGGAATTTGTAAAGAGATGTCACAGTCCTGTGATTATATTGAGCACACATTATAGGTCATGGGGCCACTGATACCTGTTTCCCAAAGGATGAATATTTGGCAATGTGTAACCCATGTTCCACGGAGTGATGATGACTTTTTTTCTCTTATTCTGATACTAAAATATATCACGATTTATGAAAGACAAATGCTCACTGGATAAGAAGATAAAAAGAACAAGAGAGTCTTCCCAGGTCTAATTCAAAGGATAGCAGGAAAATCAAGGCCCCTTAGCTACAGGTTTGTTCAGTTTTATGATTAAGGATAAAAGGTGAAAGAGTGAGGGGATTGTTCATTTTTTCTATGAAACATAAAAAAGATATAGGTGTTTATAATTTTAGGCCAATTTAATATTGAAAAAAACTCTTTATTATTGCTCTTACATGTTTTTATCTCCCACACAGTTTAGCATACTGCATCTTATGTTAATGAAAAACTACAACAGAGTAAGCATTATATTTGACTGGTATTTTTTTTTTTTGTACTTTCACCCAATATTCAATAAATCTTTACTTTGAATTTTATATATACCTAAACATTTTGAAAGGTCTCTGCTTAAAGTCTAGAAGAAGGAGGAAAAATAATGCATGTCAACCTTAGTTACATACAAGTGGAGCAGACAAGAACTTCCCATTGTTGATTAAGATCATGTTTTGTTTAACTACACTATAATATGAGTATAGTGTTCAGAAAGGTTCTAGTGTAACCAAGCCTTTGTGAAAGTTGACTAGAAACAATAGGGAGGGTATGAATGTCCTTGAAGGGGTACATCTTAATATTTCAGAGTCATCTCTGGTTGGAGCCACTGCAGTTTGGCAATATAACAAGATAGAAAGAATGTAGGGTTACAGCCTAGCTCTTCTCATAGTACCCATGACTTGAGCAAGTTATTGAATCTTTCTGATGCTCAGTCCCTTCCTCTCTATAATAGGGTTTTGATGTCCACATTACCTGCATTGTGTTTTAGGAATTAAATGAGCTAATGTCTATAATGTATTTAGCACAGTGCCTGATGTAAGTGTGCATTGAAGTAAGTCTGTACTTAAAAATCAATAGTAAGATAATACAGTGTTTTTCTAAAAGGCTTGTGAAGCTTGTGGTGGGGGGCGGGGCAGGGGGAACTCAGAAATGCTAAACACCAGGAACATTGTCATTACAGTGAACATTTACCACAGACTTAATGTATGTGACTTTGGGGGTCCTGCTAAATTCAGTAGTTCCATACATTCTACTATGCAGTTTTATTTATTTACAGATTTATTTACTCATAGCAAAAAAGGTATGTGTAGCATTGCCTGGTGTACATAGAAGGTTACTTTTGATGGATCTCACTCCATCAGGCATGTAACAACTGTCTCACTTAGTCTTACTGTTTCCTGGTCACTTGTGTCTACAGTCACAGCTATAGAAAATAACACAGTGGATCTCATTTTTAAATTGTTTCTATGATTTTTCAGCTGATAGAGATTATTTTTAAATTTCTTTCTCCACACATAATAAAAAAGGAAGAAGGAATTGTGGTGACTGTTCAAATCAACCACAGGTGCTATGTGTGTGTGTTTGTGTTTCTTCGTGAATGTGTTTGTTGGGGTTGAAAGGAGCATTAAGGTAAAAAAGGGAACAATAAAGGGGTTTCGTGGCAGTACAAAATTCAATAAATCTCAAAAATACTGAATGAGATTCTCTTTGTCATCTCTCTAACTAATGAGTTCAGACACCCTTTATCAGAGCTATATTCCAGCATATATAGCTTCATCAGAGCTATAGACCCTGGGTTTCCTGGGATCCAGGGTGTCCTAAGAGCATCTTCTTTCAGTGAAGGAATTTCTTGGGAGAAATTTTGTTTTGAAGAATCATTACAGCCTAGATATCTGCTCTTCATTCTGTATCTTTTCAGTTTAATCAAAAAAGTTTTCCCTGGGCAAAAAATGATGACAGTTTATATTCATTTTCAGCAACAGTGGAGAGTTATTAGTTCATGTAGTCCTGATCTAAAACTGAATTCTCCTTTACCTTTTAACCAAGCGGAGCTAGAGAGGAGCACATACTTCTTCAAGGTCTTTGTGACCTTGACCAGTGATTCTAAAACTTTATTTTGCCTAAAAATTAATAATGAAACTTGCTATGATTCCAGTTCTAATTTAGCAGACAGGGGGTTGTGCCTGAGATTCTACATTTCTAAAAATCTCCCAGATGGTACTGATGATGTTGGTCCTAGACCTACACATTAAGCTATAAGACTCTAAGCCAGGAGTTGATAAACCTTTTCTGTGAAAAAAAAAAAAAAAAAAAAAGATAGTAAGTATGTTAGGTTTTGTTATAACTACTCAACTCTGCTGTTGTAGCACAAAGGTAACCACAAATATTACATAAACCAAATGGTGTGGCTGCATTCCAATAAAACTCTAGCACTGAAATTTGAATTTTATGTAATTTTCATTTATCAGGAAATAATATTTGGGGGGGATTTTTTAAAACTTTAAAAATGTGAAAACCACTCTTAGTTTGTGAGCCATACAGAAACACTCAGTGCATCAGATATGGCCTGTGGGCTGAAGTTTGCTACTACCTGACCTAGACAGCAGTCTTGTCCTATAACTAGGACTTAACTTGTCTGTTACTATGAGACAGACTTTCTCTCTACCTCCTGGTTTAGAAAGTAACACATTCATAGGGAAATCTGTGTTTTTCCTGAAAGAGAATTATTTAATTTACAGCCTTTGACCTGAGTCTGCCACACTAAAGCTGGATGTACCTAGCCCTATTTCACAGACAGAGTAAGCAGGGGTACCTCTTTATTCAGGGACTTTAAGTTTATTAGGAGTTTGGTTACACCAAAATTGGAATCTACTTTACCATCTATTTCGGGAGAAGCTAGAATGTTATATCTTTTGTTAAATCTCTAGTGATATCTCAGCCTGAAATTATTAAAAAATTTCACGAATTAGACAATCTGTTTCAATGGTAGAATTTAATATTTCCCCTCCTGGTGCCAATGGATTTAGAAAGAATCCACAAAAGAAACTTATTTTGGGAAAGTATTTCTCCAACTTTTTTGCTGATTTATCTATGTCAGCACAGAGAAAATGATGTGTGTACCCAGGGCTCTGGGATCTAGATTTAACTGGCCCATAGCAAGTGTGAACTTTCTTTGAAGTCTCCCCTTTTATATTATAAATGCATGCACCTCTTGAATTTTATTCCATAATATATTGGTGTTTGTTATAATATAAAAATGTTTAAAATTACTTCTCACTTCATTTTCTTAAATTTTTTATGCTAAAAATTGAGAGTCCCAGGAAGTTGGTCAATGTTTACTGTATTGATTCACATATTCTTTCTGACACACTGGTGTGTGTACACCAGTTTGAGAATTTTTCAACTTAGCAAGGGTCCACAATTTTCCCTGGCAGGGTGCTAGACTCCAAATACCTATCCCTTCCATCTTCTATCAGCTCCCCACCCCAACCGCCAAGCCCTCTGCCATACGATATAAGGGCACATGCATCACAAAGTTCATTAAGGATTTTTTAGTTAATTAGTTGACACAGTACAAAGTTGCCTTGGTGTGATTATCGCTTGAACTTCATTTCTCTGTTCACAGGCTTTTTATTGTTCTTCACATCAAGTTAGCAATGGGGTATCTTTAATATATATAATAATACTATATGTAAAATACAATGGGTCAGAATGACCTGACTGCATTAATAACCATAACCCAGTACATACTCTGTCTCCATATGCCTTCAATTTCTCTCATACTGCATTTTATTGAAAACATGTGCTTACATTTGTATGGATTGCTTTTAATAACAAATTAATGCATCTTATCAAGTAGATATGGTTGAAAATCAGTGGTCTGATGATGTTTTAATGTTTGTCTCTCCTCATCTTCTTCATGGAAATCATTTATTCAAACTCCTGACATCCTAAAAATGTGAAAATTATGAGCAAATCCACCACTATAAGTGCTGCCCTAATTTTCAAGTTTCACTTTTTTCAGGTAACGAGGTCTGGGAAAAAGCACAGAGAAATGTATTGGGTTGGCTGAAAAGTTTATCCATTTCATACATATTACTGTATATATGTCAATCCCAATCTCCCAATTCATCCCACCACCATCACCACACCACCACCTTTTACCCCTTGGTGTCCACACTTTTCTTCTTTACATCTGTGTCTCTATTTCTGCCTTGCAAACCAGTTCATCTGTACCATTTTTCTAGATTCCACAGATATGCATTAATACACAATATTTGTTTTTCTCTTTCTGACTTACTTCACTCTGTATGACAGTCTCTAGGTCCATCCACGTCTCTAAAAATGACCCAATTTCATTCCTTTTTTATGGCTGAGTTGTATTCCATTGTATATAGGTACCACTTCCTTATCCATTCATCTGTCAATGCACATTTAGGTTGCTTCAATGAAGTGGCTACTGTAAATAATGTTGCAATGAACATTGGGGTGCATGTGTCTTTTTGAATTAAGGTTTTCTTTCTGTATATGCTCACTAGTGGGTTTGCTGCATCTTATGGTAATTCTGTATTTCATTTTTATAAGGAATCTCCATACTGTTATCCATAGTGGCTGTATCAATTTACTTTCCCACCAACAATGCAAGAGCGTTCCCTTTTCTCCACACCATCCCCAGCATTTTTTGCTTGTAGATTTTCTGATGATGCCCATTCTAACTGGTGTGAGGTGATACCTCATTGTGCTTTGATTTACATTTCTCTAATAATTAGTGTTGTTGAAGAGCTTTCTATGTGCCTCTTGGCCATCTGTATATCTTCTTTGGAGAAATGTGTTTAGGTCTTCTGCCCATTTTATTATTGGGTTGTTTGTTGTTTTAATATTGAGCAGCATAGGCTGTTTATACATTTTGGAGATGAATCCTTTGTCCGTTGACTCATTTGCAGATATTTTCTCCCATTATGAGGGTTGTCTTTTTGTCTTGTTTATCGTTTCCTTTGCTGTGCAAAAGTTTTAAGTTTCATTAGGTCCCTTTGGTTTATTTTGTTTTTATTTTCATTACTGTAGGAGGTGGGTCAAAAAAGATCTTTCTGTAATTTATGTCAAAAAATGATTTTCCTATGTTTTCCTCTAAGAGATTTATAGTGTCTGGTCTTACATTTAGGTCTTTAATCCATTTTGAGTTCATTTTTGTATATGGTGTTAAGGAGAGCTCAAATTTCATTCTTTTACATGTAGCTGTCCACTTTTCCCCACACCACTTATTGAAGATACTGTCTTTTCTCCATTGCATATCCTTGCCTCCTTTGTCATAGATTAGTTGACCACAGGTGTGTGGTTTTATCTCTGGGCTTTCTAACCTGTTCCATTGATCTGTACTTCTGTTTGGGGGGCAGTACCATATTGTCTTGATTACTGTAGCTTTGTAGGATAGTCTGAAGTCAGGAAGTCTGATTCCTCCAGCTCCATTTTTTTTTTTTTTCCCTCAAGATTGCTATTTGGGGTCTTTTGTGTCTCCAAACAAATTTTAAGATTTTTTGTTCTAATTCTGTAAAAAGTGCCAATGGTAATTTGATAGGGATTGGATTGAATCTGTAGACTGCTTTGGGTAGTATAGTCATTTTCACAATATTCATTCTTCCAATCCAAGAAAATGGGATATCTCTCCATCTGTTTGTGTCATCTTTGATTTCTTTCATCAGTGTCTTATTATTTTCTGAGTACAAGTCTTTTACCTCTATTGGTAGGTTTATTCCTAGGTATTTTATTCGTTTTGTTGAAATTGTGAATGGGATTGTTTGCTTAATTTCTCTTTCTGATCTTTCATTGTTAGTGTATAGGAATGAAAGCAATTTCTGTGCATTAATTTTGTAGCCTGAAACTATACCAAATTCATTGATTAGTTCTAATAGTTTTCTGGTGGCATCTTTACAATTATCTATGGATAGTATCATGTCATCTGCAAACAGTGACAGTTTTACTTATTCTTTTCCAATTTGTATTCCTTTTTCTTCTCTGATTTCATGGCTAACACTTCCAAAACTATGTTGAAAAATAGTAGTGAGAGTGGACATCCTTGTGTTCTCCTGATCTTAGAGGAAACGTTTTCAGTTTTTCACCATTGAGAATCATGTTTGCAGTGGGTTTGTCATATACGGCCTTTATTATGTTGAGATAGGTTCCCTCTCTGCCCACTTTCTGGAAAGTTTTTATCATAAATCAGTGTTGAATTTTGTCAAAAGCTTTTTCTGCATCTATGGAGATGATCAGATGTTTTTTTGTTCTTCAATTTGTTAATATGATGTATCACATTGACTGATTTGTGTATATTGAAGAATCTTTCATCCTGGGGATAAATCCCTCTTGATCGTGGTGTATGATCATTTTAATATGTTGTTGGATTCTGTTTGCTAGTATTTTGTTGAGGATTTTTGCATCTATATTCATCAGTGATATTGGTCTGTAATTTTCTTTTTTTGTAGTATTTTTGTCTGTTTTTGGTATCAGGGTGATGGTGGCTTCGTAGAATGAGTTTGGGAGTGTTCCCTTCTCTGCAATTTTTTTTTGAAGAGTTTGAAAAGGATGGTTGTTAGCTCTTCTCTAATTGTTTGATAGAATTCACCTGTGAATCCTGGTCCTGGGCTTTTGTTTGTTGGAAGATTTTTTAACCACAATTTCAATTTCATTACTTTTGATTGGTCTGTTCATATTTTATATTTCTTCCTGGTTCAGTCTTGGAAGCTTATACGTTTCTTAGAAGTTGTACATTTCTTCCAGAATATCCATTTTCTTGGCACAGAGTTGCTTGTAGTAGTCTCTTATGATGATTTGTATTTCTGTGGTGTCCACTGTAATTTCTTTTTCATTTCTAATTTTATTTATTTTCATCCTATCCCTCTTTTTCTTGATGAGTCTGGCTAAAGGTTTATCAAGTTTTTTTATCTTCTCAAAGAACAAGCTTTTAGTTTTATTGATCTTTGCTATTGTTTTCTTTGTTTCTATTTCATTTATTTCTGCTCTGATCTTTGTGATTTATTTCCTTCTTCTAACTTTGGGTTTTGTTTGTCCTTCTTTCTCTAGCTCCTTTAGGTGTAAGGTTAGATTGCTTATTTGAGAGTTTGTTTATTTCTTGAGGTAGGATGGTATAGCTATAAACATTCCTCTTAGAACTGCTTTTGCTGCATCCCGTAGGTTTTGGGTCATTGTGTTTTCACTGTCATTTGTTTCTAGGTATTTTTTGATTTCTGCTTTGATTTACTCAGTGATCTCTTTGTTATTTAGTAAAGTATTGTTTAGCCTCCATGTGTTTGTGTTTTTTACGGTTTTTTCCTTATAATTGATTTCTAATCTCATAGTGTTGTGGTCAGAAAAGATGCTTAATATGATTTCAATTTTCTTAAATTTACTGAGTTTTGATTTTTGACCCAAGATGTGACCTATCCTGGAGAATGTTCCATGTGCACTTGAGAAGAAAGTGTAATCTGCTGTTTTCGCATAGAATGTCCTATAAGTATAAATTAAATCTATCTGGTCTATTGTGTCATTTAAAACTTGTGTTTCCTTATTAATTTTCTATCTGTATGATTTGTCCATTGGTGTAAGTGAGGTGTTAAAGTCCCCCACTATTATTGTGTTACTGTGTATTTCTTCTTTTCTAGCTGTTAGTGTTTCCCTTATGTATTGAGGTGCTCCTATGTTGGGTGCATATATATTTACAATTGTTATATCTTTTTGAATTGATCCCTTGATCATTATGTACTGTTCTTCATTTTTTCTTGTAACATTCTTTACCTTAAAGTCTATTTTATCTGATATGGGTTTTGCTACTCCAGCTTACTTTTGATTTCCATTTACATGGAATATCATTTTCCCATCCCCTCACTTTCAGTCTGCATGTGTCCCTAGGTCTGAAGTGGGTCTCTTGTAGACAGCATATATACAGGTCTTGTTTTTGTATCCATTCAGCAAGATTGTGTCTTTTGGAGCATTTAATCCATTTACAATTCATGTAATTATCAATATCTATGTTCCTATTACCATTTTCTTAATTGTTTTGGGTTTGTTTTTGTAGGTGCTTTTCTTCTTTTGTGTTTCCCACTAGAGAAGTTCCTTTAGCATTTGCTGTAGAACTCGTTTGGTGGCGCTGAATTTTCTTAGCTTTTGCTTGTGTGTAAAGCTTTTCATTTCTCCATCAAATCTGAACAAGAACCTTGCTGGGTAGAGTTATTTTGGTTGTAGATTCTTCTGTTTCAGCACTTTAAGTATATCCTTCCACTCCCTTTTGACTTGTAGTGTTTCTGCTGAGAAATCAGCTGTTAACCTTATGGGAGTTCCCTTGTATGTTATTTGTCATTTTTCCCTAGTTAACTTTAATAATTCTTCTTTGCCTTTAATTTTGTCGATTTGATTACTATGTGTCTTGGCATGTTTCTCTTTGGTTTTACCCTGCCTGGGACTCTCTGAGCTTCCTGGATTTGGGTGGCTATTTCCTTTCCCATGTTAGGGAAGTTTTCAACTATAATCTCTTTAAATATTTCTTGTGTCCTTTCTAGCTCTCTTCTCCTTCTGGCACACTAATAATGTGAATGTTGGTGCATTTAATGTTGTCCCAGAATAGTCTTAGGCTGTCTTCATTTCTTTTCTTTCTTTTTTCTTTATTCTGTTCTATGGCAGTGAATTACACCATTCTCTCTTCCAGGTTACTTATCTGTTCTTCTGCCTCAGTTATTCTACTATTGATTCTTTCTAGTGTATTTTTCATTTCAATTATTGTATTGTTCATCTCTGTTTTTTTTGTTGTTTGTTTGTTTTTGTTTTGTTTGTGGTATGCAGACCTCTCACTGTTGTGGCCTCTCCCACTGCAGAGCACAGGCTCTGGACATGCAGGCTCACCAGCCATGGCTCACAGGCCCAGCCACTCTGCGGCATGTGGGATCTTCCCAGACCAGAGCACGAACCCGTGTCCCCTGCATTGGCAGGTGGACTCTCAACCACTGTGCCACCAGGGAAGCCCTGTTTGTTTGTTCTTTAATTCTTCTAGGTCTTTTTAAACATTTCTTGCATCTTCCCAATCTTTTCCTCCATTATTTTTCTGAGGTCTTATATCATCTTCTCTATCATTATTCTGAATTCTTTCTCTGGAATGTTGCCTATCTCCACTTCATTTAGTTGTTTTTTCTGGGATTTTATCTTGTTCCTTCACCTAGTACATTGTCCTCTGCCTTTTCATCTTGTCTGTCTTTCTGTGAATGTGGTTTTCGTTCCACAGGCTGCAGGATTGTAGCTCTTCTTGCTTCTGCTGTCTGCCCTCTAGTGGTTGAAGTTATCTAAAAGGCTTGTGCAAGCTTCCTGTTTGGAGGGACTGTTAGTGGGTAGAGCTGAGTCTTGTTCTAGTGGGTAGAGCTCAGTAAAACTTTAATCCACTTGTTGGCTGGTGGGTGGGGCTGAGTTTCCTGCCTGTTGGTTTTTGGCCTGAGGTGACCCAGCACTAGAGCTTACCTGGGATCTTTAGTGGGGCTAATGGCTGACTCTGGTAGGGCTCACACCAAGAGTACTTCCTAGAACTTCTGCTGACAGTGTCCTTTTCCCTGGGGTGAGCCACAGTCTCCCCCCGCCTCTGCAGGAGATCCTCCAACTCTGGCAGGCAGGTCTGGTTCAGTCTTCTATGGGGTCACTGCTGCTTCCCCTGGGTCCTGATGCACACATTACCTTGTACATGCCCTCCAAGAGTTCATTCTCTGTTTCCCCCAGTCCCATTGAAGTCCTGCAATCAAATCCTGTTCGACTTCAAAGTCTGATTTTCTGAGAATTCCTCCTCCTGCTCCAGGGTCTGCAGGTTGGGAAGACTGACGTAGGGCTCAGAACCTTCACTCCAGTGGGTGGACTTCTGTGGTATAATTGTTCTGCAGTTTGTGAGTCACCCACCCAGCTGTTATAGGATTTGATTTTATTGTGATTGCACCTCTCCTACTATCTCATTGTGGCTTCTCCTTTGTCTTTGGATGTGGGTTATCTTTTTTGGTGAGTTCCAGTGTCTTCCTATCAATGACTGTTCAGCAATTAGTTGTGATTCTGGTGCTCTCACTAGAGGGAGTGAGCACACATCCTTCTACTCCACAATCTTGAAACAATCTCCATAGATTTTTTAAAGCAATCTCTACAAAAGTTTTCAGTATTCTTAATTGGTATGAAGATACATATCATTACTCTACTATCTGACCCTCACAGAACTCAAAGAATGTATTTTTGAATGACTGTTGGTAATCACAAGGGAACAAGAAGAGGAGCAGAAATTGGCATTCATTACTAAAGGTGATGGTCTCTCCAGATGATGTGTTCTAGGAAGTATTTACTAGGTTGTTTAGTGAGGATAAGTAATCATCCCCCTCCCACCTTCTATGAGAAGCACGATCATTCCAACTAATGTATTTTTAGATCCAAATGGAATTTGAAAAAAAAGGCATACAGTTACTGAACAGGCTGGTAATCTCAGTGGTGCCAAGAGAGTGAGTCATATTTTTAAGTTTTTTGCACCGAACTGTTCAGTTTCAGAGTTAATACCTTCTTAACTCTTGCACCTTAGCTGGCTCACTCTCCTCATCCTAGCTCCAGTTGTAATCTCAATATACTTGCCATCTAGAATATATATCTCTGTACAAGGAAGGAGATAGACTGGGGGAGGGTTCAAGACAGTGGAATTGGAAGATCCTGAATTCACCTACTCCCATGGACACAACAAATCTACAACTGCATATGTAGTCATTCCCTCTGAAATGGACCTGGAAACTAGATGAACAAAGTCTACAACAAAGCTTAAAAGGACTGCATTGAGACAGGTAAGAGAGGCAGAGATATTGTTTCACCAAAGATAAAACCTACACCCTAACTGTGGTGACTTATAATCAGGAATGATCACAAAGTACAGTTTTTTTTTTTCCCCCCCTGAGGAACAAGGGATTTGAACTCCACTTTAGGCACCCAAACCTGTAAATACTGAACAGGAGAGACAGACCCCCCCCCCCCAAACAACTGGCTTTTAAAACCAATGGAGAATACATTCAGGAAAACTATAGAACTTCAGGGAATGGAAAACATGTTCTTAAAGGGTTCACACAAACACAGACCTCACTCAACATGAAAGCCAGTATAAAAACACCATATCAAAAAGCTCATGAACAATGGTGAAGGGGACCCACTTAATAATCTTGAAGCTTCTTCCAGAAAGGCAAGAATCAGCTGGGATGCTCCCCAGGAACTGAGACCCTTATGGGAGTCATTTTTGCAACCTCAGGCTACCGTTGTTAATGGTGGTGCTTGTGGGCGCCATTTTGGAATTCTCCATCTAACCTGCTAGCGCCAATGGGCAAGCCCACTGAGAGCCCTGCTCAGCCATGCACCTTGGCTGAGTCTCCTCATTGGCTGGGCAATAGTCCCACACACCAGCATGTCACAGCCTATGTGGCTGTGCCACATGGCTGGGCTGGGGGCTACTCTGACTGACCAGTGCACTGAATCAGTCATCATGCAGCGCAGCTCCCATCTACCAGTGCACCATATCAACAGCCACAGCTCCACCATAAAGGGAAGGCAATGAAGCCCACATACTTGACACCTCTTGAGTACCTGGCTCTAATAATCAGGTTGGATTGCCTCACAGGACATCTATGTAAGGTCACTTCTCCATGGCTGCGAAAGGTAGCTGATTTACCTAATACTTAGAAACAAATACAGAGATTTGGGCAAAATGAAGAGACAGAAGAATATGTTCCAATTGAAAGAATAAGACAAAATATCGGAAAAAGAACTAAATTAAACAGAGATAAGCAATCTATATGATAAAGAATTAAAAGTAATGACCATAAAGTGTCTTGGGAGAAGTTCACAATGAGAACTTCAACAGAGACAGAAAATATAAGAAAGTACCAAATGGAAACTCTAACTGAAAATACATTAGAAGGAGTCAACACTAGACTGAATGAGGTAGAAAAATATACCCATAAAATGTAAGACAAAGCAATAGGACTCACTCATAGCAGCAAAATGTAAAAAGAGCTTACAAAATAAAGATACCCTTCCCTAGACCTTTGATACAACATCAAATGGAATAACATTTGCATTATAGGGGTCCAGAAAAAGAAGAGAGAGAGAAAGGGCCAGAAAAATTATTTGAATAAATAGTGTCTGAAAAGTTCCTGAACCTGGGGAAGGAAACAGACATCCAGGTCCAGGAAGCCCAGAGAGTTCCAAATAAGATGAACCCAAAGGTACATACACCAAGAAACATTATAATTAAAATAGAAAAATTTAAATATAAAGATAGAATTCTCAAGGTAGCAAGAGTAAAACAACTTGCTACATACAAGGGAAACCTCTTAAAGCTAAAAGCAAATATTTTAGCACAAACTTTAAAGGACAAAAGAAATTGGCATGACTTCCAGTCATAAATTCTCTACCCTGCAATATTATCATTCATAATTTAAGGACAGATTAAAATTTTCCCAGATAAAAAAAAGCTAAAGGAGTTCATCATCATTAAACTGGTCCTACAGGAAACATTAACAGAACTTCTTTAAGCTGAAAAAATACAGCATTAATTAATAATAACAAAACATACAAAAGTAAAATTCTTACTGGAAAAGGTAAATATATAAAAAAGGTGGTGGATCCATCACTTACAAAACTAGAATGAAGGTTAAAAACAAAAGCAGTAAAGTTAACTAAAATTGCAATAATTAGTTAAGGAATGCATAAAATGAAAAATATTTTTAAAAGTCACCAAAATTATAAAACATGGAGAAGGGAGTAAATGCAGACTGCTTTAGAATGTGTGAAAATTTAAGTTGATACCAATTTAAAACAGACTGCCATTTACAAAGGATATTATATGTAGACATTATAGTAACCACAAAAAACAAAAACAAAAAAAACCCACCTCATATCCCAAAAAACATGAGAAAGGAATCTAGACATAACACTAAAGAAAACTACAAAACACAAAGGAAGAGAGAAAGAAGAACAGTTAGAATCTACAAAAACAGCCAGAAAACAATGAACAATATGGCACAAGCACATAACTATCAATAATTATGTTAACTATAAATGGAACAAATTCACTAATCAAAAGACATAGAGTAGCTGAATAGATTTATTTTTTAAAAGACCAATATATATACCTACAAGAGATTCACTTTAAAAGTAAGGAAAAATAGAAACTAAAAGTAAAGGGATGGGAAAAGTTATTCCATGGAAATGGAAATGAAAAGAAAGCTGAAGTACCTCTATTCATATCAGATAAAATATAACCTATAACAAAGACTGTTATAAAAAACAAAGAAATATATTATATAATGATAAAGGAGTCAGTCCAGCAAGAAGATATAACATTTAAAAACGTATATGCACCCAAAAAAAGGGTACCAAAATATATAAAGTAACTATTAATGGACTTAAGAGAAATCTTTAAAGCAATACAATAACAGTATTCGACTTTAACATCACCCTTCCATCAATGGGTAAATCATTCAGAGAGAAAATCAATAAGGAAACACTGAACATAAATGACACATTAGAACAGAGTAACTTAATAGATATATACAGAACATTACATATAAAATCAGCACAGTACATTCTTCTCAGAAGCACATGAGACATTCTCAAGGAGAAACCAAATGTTGGGGCACAAAGTAAATTTCAATAAATTTAGGCTATTGGAAATACATCAAACATCTTCTTGACCACATTGGTATAAAACCAGAAATCAACCACAAGAGAAAAAAAAATGAGAAAAACTACAAAAATATGGTGATTAAACAACATATTACTAAAAAAATTGGGTGATTGAAGAAATAAAATTAGCTAGATTAACAAAGATAAGTAAGAGAGCTTAAATAAATAGAATAGAAAATGAAAGAGGAGAGGTTACAACTGATACCACAGAAATACAAAGCATCATGAGACCACTATGTACAATTATATGCCAACAAAGGGGACAACCTAGAAGAAATAGACAAATTCTTATACAACCTTCCAAGATTGAATCATAAAGAAATAGAAAATTTGAATAGATTAGTTACTAGTAAGGAGATTGAAAGAGAAATAAAAAATCCCCAACAAATAAAAACCCATGAACAAATGGCTTCACTGGTGAATCCTATCCTACAAAACCTTCAAAAAATATATAATACTTATCTTTCTCAAGCTCTTCCAAAAAAATTGAAGAAGCAGGAAACTTTCCAAACACATTTTATGAATCCAGCATTACCCTGACAACCAAAACCAGACAAGGACACAACAAAAACATAAAATTACAGGCCAATATTTTTGATGAACATAGATGTAAAACTCTTCAACAAATTATTAGCAAACAGAATCCAGGAGTACATTAAAATGATCATACACTATGATCAAGTAGGATTTGTCTCAGATACAAGGATGGTTCAACATTTGCAAATCAATCAACATGATACAGCATATTAACAAAATAAAGAGTAAAAAAACATATGATCATATTGATAGATGCAGACAAAGCATTTGACAAAATTCAATTTGTGATAAGAACTCTCAACAAAGTGAATATAGAGGGAACATACTTCAATTTAATAAATATATAACAAATCCACAGCTAACATCATACTCAATGGTGAAAACCTGAAAGCTTTTCCTATAAGACCTGGAATAGGACAGAGGATGCCTAGTTTTATCCAACATAGTATTGGAAGTCCTAGTCACAACAATTAAGGAAGAAGAACAAATAAAAGCCATCAAAAAAAAAAAAAAAAAAAAAGGGAAAGGAAAACTAAAACTGTCACTATTTGCAGATGCCATGCTATTACACTTAGAAACCCCTAAAGACTCCTCCAGAAAACTATTAGAACTCAGTAAATAAATGAATTCAGTAAAGTTGCAGGATATGAAATCAATATACAGAAGTTTGTGTTGTGTTTCTATACACTGTTGTGTTTCTATACACTAATAACAAACTATTAGAAAAAGAAATTAAGAAAACAATCTCATTTACAATTGCATCAAAAAGAATAAAATACCTATGGGCTTCCCTGTTGGCACAGTGGTTGAGAGTCCGCCTGCCGATGCAGGGGACCCGGGTTCGTGCCCTGATCTGGGAAGATCCCACATGCCGCAGAGCAGTTGGGCCCATGAGCCATGGCCACTGAGCCTGCACATCCAGAGCCTGTGCTCCACAATGGGAGAGGCCACAACAGTGAGAGGCCTGCATACTGCAAAAAATAAAATAAAATACCCAGGAATTAATTTAACCAAGGAGGTTAAAGACCTATAAACTGAAAATTATAAGACACTGATGAAAGAAATCAAATAAGACACAAATAAATGGGAAGATATTCTGTGCTCATGGATTAGAAGAATTAATATTGTTAAAATGTCCATACTACTAAAAGCAAACTGCAGGTTCAATGTAAACCATATCAAAATTCCAAAGCCATATTTCACAGAACTAGAAAAAATAATTCTATTTTTTTATGGAAACACAAAATATCCCAAATAACCAAAATAATTTTGTGAAAGAAGAACAAAGTTGAAGGTCATGCACCCTGATTTCAAACTATACTACAAAGCTATAGTAATAAAAAAAGCATGGTAGTCACACAAAAAAAGACACACATATCAATATAACAGAACTGAGAGTCCAGAAATAAATACACAAATATATGGACTATTAGTTTACAACAAAGGAGCAAAGAAGATACAAGTGAAGGGACAGTATCTTCAATAACTGGTATTGGGAAAACTGAACAGCCACATACAAAATAATGAAACTGTACCACTATTTTACACTAAACACAAAAATTACTTCAACATGGATCAAAGACTTGAATGTAAGATCTGAAACCATATTATTCCTAGAAGAAAACAGGCAACAACCTCATTGACACCTGTCTTAGTGATGTGTTTGTGGATCTAACTCAAAGGGAAGAGAAATAGAAGTGAAAATAAACAAATGAAACTACATCAAACCAAAAAACTTCTGAACAATAAAGGAAACCATCATCTAAATGAAAAGCAACCTACTAAATGGGAGAATATATTTGCAAATTATATATCTAATAACAGGTTTTTATCCACAATACATAAAGAACTCATACAACTAAACAACAAAAATGAAACAACCTAATTAAAAAATGGGCAGAGGACCTGAATAAATATTTTTACAAAGAAAACATACAGATAACCAACAGGCATGAGAAAAAAAAAATACTTAACCTCACTAATTATTAGAGAAATGCAAATAAAAACCACAATGAGATATCACTTTACACCTCTTAGAATGCTTATTATTGAAAAGACAAGAAATAATGAATGTTGAAGGGGATATGGAGAAAAGGGGATTCTCATAAACTATTGGTGTAACTATAAATTGGTACAGCCTCTATAAAACACAATATGGAGGTTCCTCAAATAATTAAGGGTAAAACTACCAGATGATGCAGCAATTCCACTTCTAGATATTTATCCAAACAACATTAAAACAATAATTTGAAAACTATATTGTAACATTATTTACAATAGCGAAGATATGGAAACAATTGTCCATCAGTGTCCATTGATGGATGGACGCATAAAGAAGATGTGGTGTGTATACACATGCACACACACACACACAGAATAGAATATTACTCAACTATTTTTATTTTTTTTACATCTTTATTACAGTATAATTGCTTTACAATGGTGTGTTAGTTTCTGCTTGATAACAAAGTGAATCAGTTATACATATACATATGATCCCATATCTCTTCCCTCTTGCGTCTCCCTCCCTCCCACCCTCCCTATCCCACCCCCCAGGCAGTCACAAAGCAACAAGCTGATCTCTCTGTGCTATGTGGCTGCGTCCCACTAGCTATCTACATTACGTTTGGTAGTGTATATATGTCCATGCCACTCTCTCGCTTTGTCACAGCTTACCATTCCCACTCCCATTATCCGCAAGTCCATTCTCTAGTAGGTCTGTGTCTTTATTCCTGTCTTACCCCTAGGTTCCTCATGACATTTTTTTTTCTTAAATTCCATATATATGTGTTAGCATATGGTATTTGTCTTTCTCTTTCTGACTTACTTCACTCTGTATGACAGACTCTAGGTCTATCCACCTCATTACAAATAGCTCAATTTCGTTTCTTTTTATGGCTGAGTAATATTCCAATGTATATATTTCCCACATCTTCTTTTTCCATTCATCCAATGACAAACACTTAGGTTATTTCCATCTCCAGGTTATTGTAAATGGAGCTGCAATGAACATTTTGGTACATGACTCTTTTTGAATTATGGTTTTCTCAGGGTATATGTCCAGTAGTGGGATTGCTGGAGCATATGGTAGTTCTCTTTGTAGTATTTTAAGGAACCGCAATACTGTTCTCCATAGTGGCTGTACCAATTCACATTCTCACCAGCAGTGCAAGAGTGTTCCCTTTTCCCCACACCTTCTCCAGCATTTATTGTTTCTAGATATTTTGATGATGGCCATTCTGACTGGTGTGAGATGATATCTCATTGTAGTTTTGATTAGCATTTCTATAATGATTAATGATGTTGAGCATTCTATCATGTGTTTGTTGGCAGTCTGTATATCTTCTTTGGAGAAATGTCTATTTAGATCTTCTGCCCATTTTTGGATGGGGTTGTTTGTTTTTTTGTTATTGAGCTGCATGAGCTGCTTGTAAATTTTGGAGATTAATCCTTTGTCAGTTTCTTCATTTGAAAATATTTTCTCCCATTCTGAGGGTTGTCTTTTGGTCTTGTTTATGCTTACCTTTGCTGTGCAAAAGCTTTGAAGTATCCATAGGTCACATTTGTTTAATTTTGTTTTTATTTCCATTTCTGCAGAAGGTGGGTCAAAATGGCTCTTGCTGTGATTTATGTCATACAGTGTTCTACCTATGTTTTCCTCTAAGAGTTTGATAGTTTTGGGCCTTACATTTAGGTCTTTAATCCATTTTGAGCATATTGTTGTGTATGGTGTTAGGGAGTGATCTAATCTCATACTTTTACATGTACCTGTCCAGTTTTCCCAGCAACACTTATTGAAGAGGCTGTCTTTCCTCCACTGTACATTCCTGCCTCCTTTATCAAAGATAAGGTGACCATATGTTATGTGTGTAGGTTTATCTCTTGGCTTTCTATCCTGTTCCATTGATCTATATTTCTGTTTTTGTGCCAGTACCGTACTGTCTTGATTACTGTAGCTTTGTAGTATAGTCTGAAGTCAGGGAGCCTGATTCCTCCAGCTCCGTTTTTTGTTCTCAAGATTGCTTTGGCTATTTGGGGTCGTTTGTGTTTCCATACAAATTGTGAAATTTTTTGTTCTAGTTCTGTGAAAAGTGCCAGTGGTAGTTTGATAGGGATTGCATTGAATCTGTAGATTGCTTTGGGTAGTAGAGTCATTTTCACAATGTTGATTCTTCCAATCCAAGAACATGGTATATCTCTTCATCCATTTGCACCATCTTTAATTTCTTTCATCAGTGTCTTATAATTTTCTGCATACAGGTCTTTGTCTCCTTAGGTAGGTTTATTCCTAGATATTTTATTATTTTTGTTGCAATGGTAAATGGGAGTGTTTTCTTCATTTCACTTTCAGATTTTTCATCATTACTGTATAGGAATGCCAGATATTTCTGTGCATTAATTTTGTATCTTGCTACTTTACCAAATTCATTGATTAGCTCTAGTAGTTTTCTGGTAGCATCTTTAGGATTTTCTATGTATAGTATCATGTCATCTGCAAACAGTGACAGCTTTATTTCTTGTTTTCCGATTTGGATTCCTTTTATTTCCTATTCTTCTCTGATTACTGTGGCTAAAACTTCCAAAACTATGTTCAATAAGAGTGATGAGAGTGGGCAACGTTGTCTTGTTCCTAATCTTAATGGAAATGCTTTCAGTTTTTCACCATTGAGGACAATGTTGGCTGTGGGTTTGTGATATATGGCCTATATTATGTTGAAGAGAGTTCCCTCTATGCCTACTTTTTGCAGGGTTATTATCATAAATGGGTGTTAAATTGTGTCAAAACTTTCTCTGCATCTATTGAGATGATCATATGGTTTGTCTCATTCAATTTTTTAATATGGTTTATCACATTGTTTGATTTGCGTATATTGAAGAATCCTTGCATTCCTGGAATAAACCCCACTTGATTATGGTGTATGATCCTTTTAATGTGCTGTTGGATTCTGTTTGCTAGTATTTTGTTGAGGATTTTTGCATCTATGTTCATCAGTGATATTGGCCTGTTTTTTTCTTTCTTTATGATATTCTTGTCTGGTTTTGGTATCAAGGTGATACTAGCCTCGTAGAATGAGTTCGGGAGTGTTCCTCCCTCTGATATATTTTGGAATACTTTGAGAAGGATAGGTGTTAGCTCTTCTCTAAATGTTTGATAGAATTCGCCTGTGAAGCCATCTGGTCCTGGGCTCTGGTTTGTTGGAAGATTTTTAATCACAGTTTCAATTTCAGTGCTTGTGATTGGTCTGTTCTTATTTTCTGTTTCTTCCTGATTCAGTCTTGGCAGGTTGTGCATTTCTAAGAATTTGTCCATTTCTTCCAGGTTGTCCCTTTTATTGGCATAGAGTTGCTCGTAGTAATCTCTCATGATCTCTTGTATTTCTGCAGTGTCAGTTGTTACTTCTCCTTTTTCATTTCTAATTCTATTGATTTGAGTCTTCTCCCTTTTTTTCTTGATGAGTCTGGCTAATGGTTTATCAATTTTGTTTACCTTCTCAAAGAACCAGCACTTAGTTTTAATGATCTTTCCTATCATTACATTCATTTCTTTTTCATTTATTTCTGATATGATATTTAAGAGTTCTTTCCTTCTGCTAACTTTGGGGGGCTTTTTGTTCTTTTTTCTCTAATTGCTTTAGGTTCAATGTTAGGTTGTTTATTCAAGATGTTTCCTGTTTTTTTAAGGTAGGGTTGTATTGCTATAAACTTTCCCCTTAGAACTGTTTTTGCTGCATCCCATAGGTTTTGGGTCATCATGTCTCCATTGTCATTTGTTTCTAGGTATTTTTTAATTTCCTCTTTGATTTCTTCAGTGATCACTTCGTCATTGAGTAGTGTATTGTTTAGCCTCCATGTGTTTGTATTTTTTACAGATCTTTTCCTCGAATTGATATCTAGTCTCATAGCATTGTGTTCAGAAAAGATATTTGATACAATTTCAATTTTCTTAAATTTACCAAGGCTTGGTTTGTGACCCAAGACATGATCTATCCTGGAGAATTTTTCATGAGCACTTGAGAATAATGTGTGTTCTGTTGCTTTTGGATGGAGTGTCCTATAAATATCAATTAAGTCCATCTTGTTTAATGTATCATTTAAAGCTTGTGTTTCCTTATTTATTTTCATTTTTGATGATCTGTCCATTGGTGAAAGTGGAGTGTTAAATTCCCCTACTATGAATGTGTTATTGTCAATTTCCCCTTTTATGGCTGTTAGTATTTGCCTTATGTATTGAGGTGCTCCTATGTTGGCTGCATAAATATTTACAATTGTTATATCTTCTTGGAACGATCCCTTGATCATTATGTAGTGTCCTTCTTTTCTCTTCTACTAGTCTTTATTTTAAAGTCTATTTTTTCTGATATGAGAATTGCTCCTCCAGCTTTCTTTTTGTTTCCATTTGCATGGAATATCTTTTTCCATCCCCTTACTTTCAGTCTGTATGTGTCTCTAGGTCCGAAGTGGGTCTCTTGTAGACAGCATATATGTGGGTTTTGTTTTTATATCCATTCAGCCAATCTGTGTCTTTTGATGGGAACATTTATTCCTTTTACATTTAAGGGAATTATCAATATGTCTGTTCCTATTCCCATTTTCTTAATTGTTTTGGGTTCGTTATTGTAGGTCTTTTCCTGCTCTTTTGTTTCTTGCCTAGAGAAGTTCCTTTGGCATTTGTTGTAAAGCTGGTTTGGTGGTGCTGAACTCTCTCAGCCTTTGCTTGTTTGTAAAGGTTTTAATTTCTCCATCAAGTCTGAATGAGATCCTTGATGGGTAGAGTAATCTGGGTTGTGGGTTTTTCTCCTTCATCACTTTAAATATGTCCTGCCAGTCTCTTCTGGCTTGCAGAGTTTCTGTTTAAAGATCAGCTGTTAACATTATGGGGATTCCCTTGTGTGTTATTTGTTGTTTTACATTTGCTGCTTTTAATATGTTTTCTTTCTATTTAATTTTTGACAGTTTGATTAATACGTGTCTTGGCAAATTTCTCCTTGGATTTATCCTGTATGGGATTCTCTATGCTTTCTTGACTTGATTAACTATTTCCTTTCCCACATTAGGGAAGTTTTCAACTATAATCTCTTCAAATATGTTCTCAGTCCCTTTCTTTTTCTCTTCTTCTCTGGAACCACTATAATTCGAATGTTGGTACATTTAATGTTGTCCCAGAGGTCTCTGAGACTGTCCTTAGTTCTTTTCATTCTTTTTTCTTTATTCTGCTCTGCAGTAGTTATTTCAACTCTTTTATCTTCCAGGTCACTTATCCGTTCTTCTGCCTCAGTTAATCTGCTATTAATCCCATCTAGAGTATTTTTAATTTCATTTATTGTGTTGTTCATTGTTGTTTGTTTCATCTTTAGTTCTTCTAGGTCCTTGTTAAATGTGTCTTGCATTTTGTGTATTCTATTTCCAAGATTTTGGATCATCTTTACTATCATTATTCTGAATTTTTTTTCAGGTAGACTGCCTATTTCGTCTTCATTTGTTAGGTCTGGTGGGTTATTTTCTTGCTCCTTCATCTGCTGTGTGTTTTTCTGTCTTCTCATTTTGCTTATCTTACTGTGTTTGGAGGTCTCCTTTTTGTAGGCTGCAGGTTTGTAGTTCCCGTTGTTTTTGGTGTCTGTCCCCAGTGGCTAATGTTGGTTCAGTGGGTTGAGTAAGCTTCATGTTGGAGGGGACTAGTACCTGTGTTCTGATGGATGGGGCTGGATCTTGTCTTTCTAGTGGGCGGGTCCACGTCTGGTGGTGTGTTTTGGGGTGTCTGTGGACTTATTATGATTTTAGGCAGCCTCTCTGCTAACGAGTGGTGTTGTGTTCCTGTCTTGCTAATTGTTTCTCATAGGGTGTCCAGCACTGTAGCTTTCTGGTCGTTGAGTGAAGCTGGGTGCTGGTGTTGATATTGTGGTCTCTGGGAGATTTTCACCATTTGATATTATGTGGAGGTGAGAGGTATCTTGTGGACCAGTGTCCTGAAGTCGGCTCTCTGACCTCAGAGGCACAACACTGACTCCTGGCTTCAGCATCAAGAGTCTTTCATCCACACGGCTCAGAATAAAAGGGATAAAATGTGGAAAGAAAGAATTAGTAGAAGTAGAAAGAAAGAAAGAAGGATAGACAGAAGGAAAGAAAGATAGAAAGGAGGGACGGAGGGAGGGAGGAAGGAAGGAAGGAGGGAAGGAAGGAAAAAGGAAAGAAAGAAGGAAGATAAAGTAAAATAAAATAAAGTGAGATGAAATATAATAAAGTTATTAAAAATAAAAAAAAATTTAGAAAAAAATTTTAAAAACAAACAAAAAATGGATGGATAGAACCCTAAGAAAAATGGTGGAAGCAAAGCTATACAGACAAAATCTCACACAGAAGCATACACATACAGACTCACAAAAAGAGGAAAAGGGGAAAAAAACATAAATCTTACTCTCAAAGTCCACCTCCTCAATTTGGAATGATTCATTGTTTAAAGGAGGCAAGGAAGGAAAGAAAAGAAAGAAAGAAAGAAAGAAAGAAAGAAAGAAAGAAAGAAAGAAAGAAAAAAAGAAAGAAAGAAAGAAAGAAAGAAAGAAAGAAAGAGGATAAAGTAAAATTAAATAAAGTTATTAAAATAAAAAAATATTAAGAAAATAATTATATATATATATAAATATATATATATATATATATATATATAAAGGACAGATAGAACCCTAGGACAAATAGTGGAAGCAAAGCTATACAGACAAAATCTCACACAGAAGCATACACATACACACACAAAAAAAGGAAAAGGGGAAAAAATCATAAATCTTGCACCCAAAGTCCACCTCCTCAATTTGGGTTGATTCGTTGTTTATTCACGTATTCCACAGATGCAGGGACATCAAGTTGATTGTGGAACTTTAATCCACTGCTTCTGAGGCTGCTGGGAGAGATTTCCCTTTCTCTTCTGTGTTTGCTCAGCTCCCAGGGCTCAGCTTTGGATGTGGCCCCGCCTCTTTGTGTAGGTCACCTGCGGGCGTCTGTTCTTTGCTCAGACAGGGCGGGGTTAAAGGAGCCGCTGATTCTAGGGCTCTGGCTCATTCAGGCTGGGGGGAGGGAGGGGTGCGGACACAGGGCGAGCCTGGGGCGGCACAGGCCAGCATGACTTTGCACCAGTCTGAGGTGCGCCGTGCGTTATCCCAGGGAAGTTGTCCCTGGTTCACGGGACCCTGGCAGTGGCTGGCTGTACAGGCTCCCCGGAAGGGATGTATGGATAGTGACCTGTGCTTGCACACAGGCTTCTTGGTGGTGGCAGCAGAGGACTTACCGTCTCTTGCCCGTCTCTGGGGTCCGCGCTTTTAGCCACAGCTCGCACCCGTCTCTGGAGCTCCTTTAAGCAGTACTCTTAATCCCCTGTCCTCACGCACCAGGAAACAAAGAGGGAAGAAAATGTCTCTTGCCTCTTCGGCAGGTCCAGACTTTTTCCCGGAGTCCCTCCCACCTAGCTGTGGTGCACTAACCCCCTGCAGGCTGTGTTCACGCCGCCAAACCCAGTCCTCTCCCTGCGCTCTGATGGAAGCCTAAGCCTCAGCTCCCAGCCCCGCCCGCCCCGGCGCGTGAGCAGACAAGCCTCTCGGGCTGGTGAGTGCCGGTCTGCACCGATCTTCTGTGCGGGAATCTCTCCACTTAGCCCTCCGCATCCCTGTTGCTGTGCTCTCCTCCGTGGCTCTGAAGCTTTCCTCCTCCGCCACCCGCAATCTATGCTCACAAAGGGGCTTCCTAGTATGTGGAAATCTTTCCTCCTTCACAGCTTCCTCCTACTGGTGCAGGTCCCGTCCCTATTCTTTTGTCTCTGTTTATTCTTTTTTCTTTTGCCCTACCCAGTTACGTGGGGAGTTTCTTGCCTTTTGGGAGGTCTGAGGTCTTCTGCCAGCGTTCAATAGGTGTTCTGTAGGAGTTATTCCACGTGTAGATGTATTTCTGGTGTATCTGTAGGGAGAAAGGTGATCTCCGCGTCTTACTCATCCGCCATCTTCCCCTCCCTTCTGCCATCTTCCCCTCCCTTCTGCCATCTTCCCCTCCCTTCTGCCATCTTCCCCTCCTACTGAACTATTAAAAAAAGATGAAATCCTTCCATTTGTGACAACATGAATGGACCTTGAGGGCATTGTGCTAAGTGAAATATGTCAGATGGAGAAAGACAAATACCATATGATTTTCCTCATGTACGTAATCTAAAAAAATAAAACAAATGAACAAACAAAATAAAAGAAAAACAAACAGTAACAAAGAACAGATTTGTGGTTACCAGAGGGGAAGAGGGATCAGAGTAAGCAAAATAGGTGAAGGGGGTCAACTGTATGGCAATGGATAGTACCAAGACTTTTGGTACTGATCACTTCGTAGGTATAGAGATGCTGAATTTTAATGCTATACACCTGAAACTTATATCTTAAAGAAACGAAAAGAGACATCCTATATATTTCAAACTGCCTAACCTGACTTCTCATAGCTCTCTGTGCATGGATATGAGTACTCTTTTCTTTCACAACTGCAATACATTTGTCTAATTATGGTTCTACCAAATGAATAGACCCCTTGCCATTCCTTTTACATATTTTTTTTCCTTTCTTGTCTCTTGACTTTGTTTATGAACTTTCTTCTTCCTAACCTTTGAAATCCTATCCATTCACAAGACAAAGACCTTCTTCATTATTACTTCTTCCAGAATTACTTCCCTATAGCAGACACTGCGTTGTGCCACCCAGTTTTCATCCTCCACCCAACTTACAAAATTTATTGTCTTAGCTACTTAGAGAGTTGATGGCTTACAGATTCTCACTGAAACCTCCTTTCCACACATACCTTTGGCAAAAGAAAGCCATCTTACCCAAAGTCTCATCGTCTTCACAGGGATATCTTGCATCCAGTGGCTGGTTAGTACAACAGTTTAAGTCTGTCCCTCTTGCTATAATTCAGGGCAATTCTGAAGGGCTATCCCAACTTCAGTCTCCCTCAAAGGCTGAGATTTATAATATAAATTCATTATGTCCCAATTTAACCTTGTACTTAATCTTGTTTTTAACTGCCCAACAGGTGTGGATTCAAGAATGCTCACAATAAAACTCTATTTCAGAAATCTGTTTCCTAAGGAGTTCTCACCTACAACAGTTGGTGTAAGAGTGGTCCAAGAAAGTAGAGTATGAAATGTAATTTTAGAGTGGAATCACTCACTAGCTGACTGGCAATGAGGACCTGATCACTGATGGGAGACAGAGCACTGATAGTCTCTGTCATGTAGTAGCAGATTTGTTAAATATTTCATTGGTGCTAATATGGAATGGCATAGTGATGGAAAGCAATGCATGGACTAGGATAATGCATCATCCTTTTGATAATTTCAGAGAGAGATAATAATTCTAAGCACCATAGAATTTGAAGGCTGTTGAGGGCAGTAGATGATTTGGTGAAAATCAATAAAAGGTAGAAGGTAATTAATTATCCATTAAAGGCTAAGGACGAAAGTCACAGGACCTCCTTAGTAGATTATAAAAGGACTCATCTGTGAACAGAGGACCAAGAAAGCTGATAACAAGGCTCTGGTCTTAAGCAGAATTGTAAAAGAATTCCAGAGAAAGGTAATTTTGCAACCCCTGAAAATCTGATATGCCAGGGTCAGGGTCCTGACTGGGAAGGAGACATGGAAAGAGGACACCTGTGTATTTGTATTGATATACTCATAAATCATAAATATCCAAATTTCCCTGAATTCTTTGGGTTTAAAATAGTGGCTTCATCCTCCCCATTATTAGTTAGAATCCTCTTTCCCCCACTCCCATCTCTCTTACTTGAAGGAAAATAAAAATCTTCTTCCTCAAAAAACAACAGATGAAGTACACAAACACTTAAAATTTATCTCCTTACCCCTCTTGGTCACTATACAAAAAATTGGAGAACTGTAGGTGGTGGGCAATATCCAGCTGGATGCCTATTTCTGTTAATAAAATTTTATTAGAATTTGGAGTAAGATGTAAACTGTTTTACTTTTTGTTCTCATATGTTTGCCAAATATTTCTGATCCTTCTTTCTGACAGGAATAAATAAAAATACATGCACCAGTTAAATGACCGCATACCATATATCTGAACAAAGATAAGGATGACAGCTGCATTTGGGAATAAAATATTATTGAGCTTGGGATAGTTTAATATTCTCCTCTAGATTTTCTCTAGCCTCTGCAAGATCCACAATATGCAATAAATAAAGATATAGGAGAACTGCTATCCTGTGTACCTTAGCTCTTTGAGTGGCAATTTTTGATTTGCCATTTTGCCCTAGGGATGGGCAGTATTGGAAGCTGTCACATGACCTTTGCTTTTATCCCACAAGCCAAGGAGCTAATATGGGTGTTCTTCCAACAACCAGTTATATTTTAAGTATACATTTGAGGACCAGAGAAATGACCATTGAGTGGGTCAATGGAGCCAACTGATCCTCTGTGACAAAAACCTGGTCACGTATTCTATTTATTTTCTCGTTTGACCCAAATTTAATGGTGCAGTGGGGGCATGATGAAGCTTTCAGTTTCTGGGTATTGATAATAGATAACTTATGATCAACAATCTCAAAAATGTTTGTGTTTTTCTCTTCCATCATGTATGTTACTTATGTAAATGGCCATGGATTCTTTTTGGTAAGAACTGGGAAAATCATCACCACATACCCTTGCTGTGGTATACCTTCCTCCTGGGAATCTAGTCCTCCTCTCAAACAATAAGTTCTAAGTTTGAAAACTGAATTAAATTCAGAACTTGA
Organism: Phocoena sinus; assembly: GCF_008692025.1. Lineage (NCBI taxonomy): Eukaryota > Metazoa > Chordata > Mammalia > Artiodactyla > Phocoenidae > Phocoena > Phocoena sinus. Next base: position 34,688,106 of record NC_045776.1, on the reverse strand, counting down.
CAAAATTCTGTTTCTTTTCTTTTTTTACTTGTGTAACTGCCCTTAGCTTCCTGATTATACATTCTTATTTCATTTTGTTGTTTAAATTGAGAAATGTTCTTGTTAGTAGTCTGTTTACCTTGCACCTAGGACTGCCATGTTCTATTACTAACTCTACAGCTTTTTGCAGATCAGTAACGCCTCCCCCAGTTGCTACACCTACCTTGTTGTTCATTACATTTTTGCCCATATCAATCTGGTTTCCTTTTTCTCTGGAAGCAGCACAACCCCTGAAGCATACATCAATTCATTTATGAGGCAACTTTGAGAAATGTGTTAGCAATTTTATCAAACCAACTATGGATCGATTGAGATGATTTGCCAAAATCAACTTCAAGATAATATTGGCATTCTTTATTATTTTTTTTTTTCGGTAACGTGGGCCTCTCACTGTTGTGGTCTCTCCCATTGCGGAGCACAGGCTCTGGATGCACACACTCAGCGGCCATGGCTCATGGGCCTAGCCGCTCTGCGGCATGTGGGATCTTCCCAGACCGGGGCACGAACCCATGTCCCCTGCATCAGCAGGCGGACTCTCCAACTACTTGCGCCACCAGGAAGCCCTATGTTAAGTTTCTGCTTTTTGTTTTCGTTATTTTCAGTATGCGGGCCTCTCACTGCTGTGGCCTCTCCCATTGCAGAGCACAGGCTCTGGACGCACAGGCTCAGCAGGCCATGGCTCACGGGCCCAGCCGCTCGTGGCATGTGGAATCCTCCCGGACTGGGTCACGAACCCACGTCCCCTACATCAGCAGGCAGACTCCCAACCACTGTGCCACGAGGGAAGCCCTTGGCATTATTCTTTTTATTTGTTTTAGACCAGCATTGCTCTTTTTACCTACTACTGATATGCAAATTATATGTTAACTTTATTCCTGCCTTAGCTCTGACACAGAGTTTGAATGTTTTATGGTCTGTTTTTTCCTTCCAAATGCCCATCTGTACCTACACAGATTTTTTCATACAGGTGAGACAGTGCCCTCAAGAATTAGACACTGATAGCAAATAATTTATCACATAGAACCTGATCATCATTGCCCATTGTCCTAATTACAATCATATTTTTGACAATTGTATCAGGACTTGAAAAAAATTATAAATTCCTTTTAGTCATTACTTGTTACTTTTGGAAATGCATATAAATACTCTGCTTCATTGGTAGATAGCTTTCAGTTCTATTACCATTTGCTTTTTAGCTTCCCAAGGGTTGAATTGTATAGGTAATAAGACAATTTTTAAATTTTATAAAACATCTATTGATGAATAATACATACACAATTTAAACATACATAAAAATTGTATATTAAAATACCCATTGATGACATCTAACATAACTTCATTGCTAATAGTTGATACAAAACTGTGTAATTTACCAATTCTCTTTTTTCTTCCCTGGAGTTAGAGATGTAATCTTCAGAAGATAAGCTAACCCTTCAAAGTCCCAGTAGCTAGAACCAACAACATACTGCCTCTTCCAATTAAATTTTGGAACTAAGTGTCAGTGATGTGCTGGAGTCAGCTCATACCAGCTCAAAAGAAACTAATTGTTAAATTTTCAGGAATTTTGCAAGCTGAATTTTGAACACAGCCAGGATTAGAAACTAAATTATATTAATTATCAATTAAATAAACTATAATAAAAGCAAGGGTAATAAATACTCAAAATATATCCCTTTCTAATTATTTTATTGTATTTTATGTTATCTATGCTCTTAAGTCTATTGTATCTGTTTGTGGGGTACTATACAATGGTGGGCTAATACCTATCTCTTCCATCTCTACCTTCAGAAATGTCACATTGACAGATTGAAACAAACCATGGTGGGAGTATTTACACCACAGAAATTGGCAAATGCTTCAAAGCAGGACTCTCTCTCTCTCTCTTTTCTTTTTTTTGGAAACCTAGTTGTTAAACATTTAACAGCACACCATTGACTAAGCCCCTCCTTCACAAAGCTGCAAATCAGGAGCTAAGAAGCAATTTCATAATTTAGCTAATTGAGTAGAAAAACAGAGATTGCCCAGGTATATATATGTGCACAAAACTGTTTATCATGGACATACCAACAAGGGAAGAACTAAGAAGTATCTGGTAGTGAAAAAGAGGGCACCTGGACAGGAAAAAGCCACATATCATTCTATTATAGAATGGTGAAACCACAGAGGAACCTAAGGGAACTTCTTCTTCACAGAAGTTCTTCTCAAATACTGCCATTTTCTTTTTCTATACTATGTTGTTCATTCAGAACATAATGTTATCATTTTTTTTTCTTTCATCCATGTTTACTTACCTATTTTTTTAAACATATGTTGATGTTGAGATAATATATGATAAAATGATATTTATATTTTGCCAATTAATTAATATAAGACTATTTCCGAAATCTTTTTTATTCATATAGTTCCTGTAGTCTGATTTTTCTCAACTACTTCTGTCTCCAGAATAAAACTTTATCCTTATAAGGAACTATTGGACTTTCTATTTAAATAATAATATGCTAAATTTATTGAACACCTGAATTAGTGTTGGGTTGAACAACTTGGTGAGTTATTCATCATTTTACCTATTTTATACCAGAACTAAGCTCATGGAATTTATGTAACCTTTCCAATGTGATGCAATTAGGTAGAGTAGGGCTGAGATTCAAAACCAGTTCTGCCTCACTCCAAAGAGTGTTTTTTTGTCTTCGCTCTCCCCTACTATGCTACTTTATCTTATAGACATTTGTCTATAGAAAAAACAAAAAAAAAATAATTTGCCATAGTTTTGTGAAATTTCCAGATCATATTTTGCCTTTTGGCATTTTAGATCACATCCAAGCAAAATTAAAATCTCAGTCATTTTCAAGGTCACCTATCATTGTAGATATTTGTCATTGTCATGAACTATGTAACCCGGAGTACTTAAACTGAACTACTGAACAACTGAAACTTAATGTTATCTTCTATAAGATAGTTATCCTGGACTAAAGTAAGGAAACTGGGGACAGGGTAAAAGCACACTTAAGGTAATGAAATATGGAGTCATTAGCACTCTAACAATGTAATTATAAGGAGATGGACAGCATGAAAAAAAAGAAAGAAAATTCTATTGTACTTGGTGCAGCCGGAAAATAAGATATTAGAGGCAAGGCAGAAGGGCTGGCAAATTTGAAACAAATTAAAGGCAATAACCTTAAATATAGTGATAATAGGTCTGTGGGATTCACTACTGTAGGACATGTTTAAATGAAATAACAGTGTGGACCATGGGGTAGATAATTTGATGAACAATAACCTTGCTGGTGTTTTGGCTAAAAAAGATACACAACATCTCATGGACCTGATCTGATCAGCCCAAGGACAAGAAGAATTTAATTTTCCCATGAACCAGATAAAGTATTCATCAGAGTAACTAGAGCTTGTTTTCTCATATTACCAGGAACTACTTGTGAACTGGATTACCAGCTCAGGTATTAAACAGTACTTTGCAGTGGGACCCATAGAAAGTGATAGAATCATGTCAGTGTAAGAGATCACTCTAATTTTATTCTCCAGTAGTGGGGGTAAATTGCATTGAACTATTCTAATACCCTCTTCTAGTTGACAAAATTTACTAAATAACTGGATCAAGGGTAAGATTTCAATTTATGACCTTAGGAAGATGAAGAACACTAACCAAAGTTAGTGTTTTATGCACTAAAAACAAATAAACATCGAGGTTTATGTTATTCTTACTAAATGTATCTTCTGGATCCTTCCATCTTAGCACATAAAGAACCACGTTTTTATAGTCTTCTTAGTATTCATTATGTAAATAAAATGTTCATATTAGGGAAATGCTCAGTGGAGATAAAGGATATTTCACAACTCTTTTCTTTAACCATTGATAACAAACATTATTGCATACACATCTCTGTGAAAATGTACAAGTATATTTGTATAATAAAGTCCTTTGAATGGGATTACTAGGTAAATGGATAAATTTCTTCTCAATATTGGTAGATGTTGCAAAATTGTCCAGTAAATTGGTTACCAAATTGTACTCCTACCAAAAAAAATGAGAGCACATGTTTCCCTAACTCCAGTCCAACTTTTATTTGTTTTCTGAATATTGAAGTTGAAGGTAATTATGTTTTTTTATTATGCTGTTGTGTAATAGTGTATGAGGCCAGGCACCATTTCATATGTATAAAGCCACTTCTTTTTCTGTGACCTCATCATTTAAGTGCTCTCATTTTTTCCTATTTGTTAAAAACCCTTCTCTTATGGATTTATGTGTTCTTTAAATATTTAGTATATTAGTCCTTGTCTAGCCTTTCTAGGCATTAATTTTATCTATATATGCCTAAGATATCTTAACATGCTCCTATGCAATAAATGAAAGTTCCCAATTTACTGAGATATTGAAGAGTTAAAATTAGCAACATTTGGCTAATGTGAGTCTTTTTCTTTCTCTACCATCTGATAGAGATGAGATGTAAGAGTGCCAGCACCAAACATCAGCTATTAAAAGGATGAAATTAACCACACTGGGAGAGAGTAGAAGATTAATTTATTAATTTATTTACCCACCAACAGACTCATTCAACAAACATTTCCTGATTACTTACTGGGTTTCAGTCTTTTACTAGCTCTAAGGAGATCATTTTTACTTTAGCATTTTAATCCATTTCTAAGCAGTTCTTAATCACAGAAAGCATGATTTTTAAAAAGTATACATCTTCAAGATTTCTACATTTAATGAATGTTGCATTCTCCTTGTGTCCATTAGAAGTGTATTGAAATGCTCATAATAATTTAAAATAACAGTAGGAATTATTTTCCCTGAGGGAGATTATCATATAAAATACAGACCTAGGCAGTGCTGGGCTGGTATGGTAGGTTTTGAGTTACCAAAGTTCCTTTTGTCTTTCTGCTTTGCCAGCCTTACGCATGGCTTACATTTTCAATTCTCTTTATTATAGATGCTGGATCTCCAGCTATCATAACTGTGTCCCAGACAGCAAGCAAAAGGAAGCAGGTGTGAGGAAAGTATCATCTGCTTTCAAAGAAATCAACTTCTTTTAAAGAGCTTTCTAGAACATCCTACCCAATTGTTGTCATTTAAATCTCACTGGATGCTTTAATGAACAAGATTGTAGAAACGATTTTGAAAATGTATCAAATTATCTCATTGTATACCTTAAATATATATAATTTTAGTTGTTAATTATACCTCAATAAATCTGAGAGGAAAAACTCACTGTCTCTTTATTAGCAAGAAAACTTAAGGTAATGAATTATTAATGTTGACATTGTTGTTTTACTGGCTTTCTTTTTCTTAACCTGGCACCCACATTCATAGTAAAGAAGATGAGAATGGACATTAAGTAGCAAACTCTGCCATGCCATAGATTGCTTAATTCTTAGGAGGCAATCTTCCAGTTTCCCTTTTCTTCAAAACACAAGCAAGAGTGAGAAGTTGTACGCTACTCCTAACTTTGATGCCAGAGCTAAGGCTGCCATGCCAGAAAGACCCACCACCTGAGATTCAGAACAGGAGAAACTCAGCTTGAAGCCAAGGCCTTTGGAGAACCAGTCCTCAGTGTTTTCATATCTCACCTCTTATTTCTCTTTATCCTTCCTCCCATACCTCACACAAAATAAGACACTGAATTCAAGCCATTTTTTCTTCTCTTTTTTTCTAATAACCACAAAAGTTTAGATCCTTATTAATTCAAGGAATTTTCTGCCTCTCTTTCTTCAGACTTAAATTTCATTCTTCCTAGTTACTACAGCAAGATCAATCTTCTAAAACATCCCTTTAACTCTAAGGTTCCTTCCTTTCAAAAAGCCCTCATTAACTTTATAAGTCCTATTAAAAATGAACAAATGACAAGTCTTATTCGTGTGTATGAGACCCTCTACAATCTAGTCTACCTGGTCTTGCCAATATGGCCCTCCAAGAGTACCTAGCTCATCCTCACTCAGTATCTCTCCTCCTGCTGATCCCCTTCCCCTCTTTTCCAATCCTCCAGGGGCTAGTTCAAGTTTTTCTTGCTGAACAGAAAACGAATGATGTCAGGGAGCTTCCACCCCATGACATCTTTTCCATAGTAAAAGTCAGCGCTTCTGTCCCTGGACACTTGTCTACAGCACACATTGACATAATCTGAATTCCAGACATCTTTTTCATGTTTGCATTCATTGTTTGCATTATTTACATCTTCTACAATAGTTATGTTTAGTGTCAGAAGAAGCTCTAGCCAGCTATTTGAACACATAGTACGCTCTCATATCCCTTGGTTGAAACTAATATTTCTTTTTTCTCCTATATACAATATTTATTTTGTGATCAAAAGTCCCCCTTCTCATTATGCCTACCTCTCAATTTCTAACCAAAATTGTGTCTGGGCCCAAACTCCCAATCTGATGTTGCACAGAGCCAGAATGCATCTTCCATAGAGGTCAAGGCATTCCACAACTGGCTGACTATTAGCATAAGGCCTGGGATGGAAATGAATTATCAGCTTTTTTTAACTGGATGATTTCCACTGGGTTTTATTTTCTGTTTTCTTGTTAATAGAAATGCCCATAGGCAGTGGCCTCAGATAAAAAATATGGGCCTAATGGAATCTAAAAGTTCACATTTAATTTTAAAATGAGATTCCCTTTAGATTCCCAGCATTGCCAAAATTCATCTCAAAAGCAGAAAATGTCATTTTCTTTCCACCTTCAAAAGCAGCTGAACAAAATTTAAATACATCTGGTTATAACAAACAAGCTAGAAAGTGCACCACAACTGGGACAAGCTTGCACCCAGATCCAATTTTTATGACTGAGTTAGAAAGCCCTTGATAAATGGGTCTCGTGGTGCAATCCCTGCTGGTGCATTAACTGGAGCCACTACGGCAGGAAAGACTGAAGTAATAAGTATGAGTGACTTTTTCCCAAAGCAAGTTAAGTACCCCAATAGAAACCTAGAAGAAATTATTCTTAAATGTTCTCCCAGGCAGCTTGAGTCAACTTGACACCTCTTCTTTGCATGTGAATTCCCTGCATGACAAATCACATATACAGTTTGTGGGCTGAATTAGATGCTTTTATGAATGTTAATGCCACAGATTTGGAGATAAATCAGTGTGACAATAATGATTAAATTCTGTTTATTTCCTAGTTTGTTTAAAATTTCACCTCTAAAATGTAAGTTGAGATTATTTGAAGGAAATTTCCCCATTGGCCATGCTCATCTTTACAATTACAAGTTGGTAAATAGCTAATGACAACAATGATCTGTATCTTTTCCAGTGGATTGTTTGAGCAGAGATCATGTTCATTGTTGGGGTGGATTGCTGTTCCTAGGGCAATGAGATGGGTTTAGTTTACCTTTTTGAACTTTCAGAAGGTTCATTACTGGTTGATCCTTATTTCATAGCTACTAGATGGGCTGACAGGATAAGTAAGGTTTTTCACAGAAAGGATAATCACTTATTTGGTAACAAACATTTTCTACCATATTTGTATTGATCCGGAAAACTTATTTAAAGTTAGACCGTAAACTTGAAACTCAACCTACTCAATTTTGAGATTTGTATAAGTCTGTGTTAAGAGATGAGTTTTGGAGCCGATTTCTCAGTGGTAAACTCTGAGCTCTACTATTTACTAGCTACATGAACTTGGGCAACTTTTTCAAGCTTTTTGTGTCTTAGTTTCTTCAACAATAAAATGAATATTAGAATAATGCCTGTATCACATTATTTTCTTTCCCTAGTTCCCAATAAAAACCTTCTACTGAAGATCAGTGAGGTCTACTCTCAGAGTTGCCTAAAGTCCACATTTGGAATACACTTATTTTGGTGTATAAGCCTCTGTTGATGCTATTTCTCTTGTCAGGAATTTCTTCCTTTTGCTCCCCTCCTCCTTATTTATTCATTCTTATGTTTTAGGATCAGACTTATTAATTGACTTTTCCCCTGGCATTAACTGGAGGCTCTTGACTAGAGTCAGTATTGTCAGTCCATTTATGAGACCAGTCCATATTTTAGTTCTTCACCTTGTGTTAGATGGAATTCCCTTGGATGACCTTGCACTTATCCATTGCCTCCATGATGATCCTATAGTTGGAAGCATTGCTTTACAATGTTTGCTGTGACTGGGCACTCTGTTGTTCTGTACACTTAGTCAATATTCAGTGACTTCTTATTAAGGATGATTCTTATGCCCCTGGTAAGTGCTCTGCTTTTCTGAAATTCTTTTACCCCTTTAACACAGTCCCTTTTATTGTATGGCCATATCCACCTGGCAAAGTGTTCTGTCTCTCTCCTATGGCTAACATTATTTAGCACTATTCAGTGAATATCTTTAACACTTATTATGTCCTTGGTAAAAAATAAATAAATAAATAAAAGCAGCAAATTCTCAGTTGCTGGACTTTCTATTAACAGAAAGTGTTTATTAAATGGCACTTTGCACTTCCCCAGAAAATTATATTTAAAGTTTTTAGGAATATTTTCTCATTGAAAGAACAGTATGTGCATTTGGAATCTGTAAAAGAAACAATTATTTTCAGAATAGTTTTATAGTTACTGTATACTAATTCTAAATGAATTACTACTCCATGCATATATTGTATGACAAATATCTTAATCTGAATATTTTAAAAACTAAAATCCTATATGAACAAGCTTGTTCAGAGCCATGTGACATATTTGTAGCTTGCCTTGGATGTTCTGAGTCTCAAAAGTCTTTATATCACATTAAAACACACATTTATAAAATGAGGTAGACATAGATCATGATGAGGAAAAATTAAATCATGGAGTTCATTGAAATGCTAAAAGATGCCACTCTCAAATTTTATGCTATATTTTCCTTTATCATAAGCCTGTATTAACATGCCCTTAATGTTACCACACAGTGTCCAGTTCAAGGGAAAAAAAATCTTATAGGAAAACAGCAGGCATGGTTAAGTTAATGAATGCTATGATGCACTTAGCTTATTAGTGGCTGTATTAGTCTGTTGAGGTGACTTTGGTTTGGTCATTTACTGGTATACTTTACCTTTCAGTGTCCTGTCTGCATTTCTCACATTCCCTTTTCATTTTTGTTTCCTCCTCTTCTTTTTTTCATTAAAATATTTTTCCACTAAAATGAGACTTAAAATACTAGAGAGAATGGAAATAAATGGTGGGAAGATGCATCCATAGCATTTATGTAAAGATGAGAGCCTTGGAGTTCAACACTTATCTCACATGAACAAAAATGTGACCAACATAAAGGACACTTCAGTAACAAATAGAGTGACAAGTAAATATAGATAAATTTGGAGTCTGATTTTTGGAATGATAACAAGGAGAACATTTTTATCCTGACTATAGAAAGAGTTCATCTCTTTTTGAGAATTTAAATTAGGACAAGGAAGGGAAAGAATGTCTGCATGTATTCAGATCAAGAAACAAAGGGAGATAAGATTTTGGAATAAAGTTCACTATTTAAAATTTCAACTGGCTATGAGTCATCTGGCACAGTTACAATAAGCCTTTGTACTTACCAAGTGGCTTTTGTACAAAGATCTCACAAGGCAAAGAACTGCAAAGAATACCCATTTTCATTTTAGAAAGATGACAACTAAATCAGAAAGAAGGGGGCAGAATAGAGGTAAGTTTTGAATTCTTCATTATTGCCTCTCAGTAACATTTTTTTACACTAAAAAATTATGGGTATTTTATAAATCATTAGAAGCACAGATCTGAAGTATAAAATTCAATGAGTTTTGAAAAAATGATCACATCCATATAATCTTGACCCCTTTCAAGATAGAAAGTTTTTTTTTTTTTTTTTTTTTTTAACCCAGAAATTCTTCTTGACTGGAAAGTTAATCTACATCCTCTTCTTAAGGCAACCACTATTCTGATTCTTTCTTTCATCAAAGATTAGTGTAGTCTGTTCTACAATTTAATATAAATTAGATCATTCAGTATGTACATTCACATTTCTGGCTTTTTCATTTATATATATTTAGCAACCTTTTTTAGAACAGTATTAGGCTTAAGGAAAAAAAAAATAAGATAATACAGAGAATTCCCATATACTCCACACCTTCTTGCTTCTATTATTAACATCTCATATTATTATGGTGAAATTTTTAAATTAGAGAACCAATGTTGATACATTATTATTAAGTAAAACCAATTCTTTATTTACACTTCCTTATATTTTTTATCTAATATGCCATACAGGATACCACATTAAAGTTAGTCATCATGTCTACTTAGGCTTCTTGGTTAAGACAGTTTCTCAGGCTTTCCTTGTTTAGGATGACCTTTACAATTTTGAAGATTAGCAGTAAAATATTTTGTAGAATGTTCTTCAACTGGGATTTGTCTGATGTTTTTATCATGATTAGACTAGAGTTATGAGTTTTGGAGAGGAAGACCACAGAAGTAAAATGCCATTTTTGTTATATCATATCAAGGGTACAAATTATCAAATGACTTACCATTGTTGATGTTGACCCTGATCACCTGTCTCAGGTGATGTTTATTAGGTTTCTGCACTGTGAAGTTACTCTTTTTTCTCTTTCAGCATAAGTTAAAGTTCATCGGTTTTGTTGCATGTACCAGTAGTCTGTTCCTTTGTATTATGAAGTAATATTCCATTACATGATTAAATTGCAATTTTTTTAGTCATTCTATGGTCAATGAATATTTGTGTTTTTCCAGTTTGGAAATCTTATGAATAAGGCTGCTATGAACATTCTTGTACACATTTTATTGCGTGTTTATGTGTTTTTATTTCTCTTGGGTAAATTATTATAAGTGAAATGGTTGGATCATAGGTTTAATGTATATCTAACTTCATAAAACAATGTCTAACCAATTCACAAAATGGTTAAACCATTTTACACTCCCATCAGTCAGATATGAACATTCCAATTGCTTCTCTAATTCATTAACTCTTAGTATTTTGAGCCATTTTAATTTCAGCCATTATAGTGGGTATATAGTGGTATGTAATTGCTGGCTAATTTTTATTTCCTTTCTGACTAATGTCATTGAGAATCCTTTCATGTACTTATTGACCATGTATATATATATTTTTTCCATTTTAACTGCTCAGTTATCACGGAACTGCTTTTTCTCCTCTCCATTGGATTTCATTGACAGCCTTGTCAAAAAATCATTTTAGGGGGGGACCTTGAAGATGGCGGAAGAGTAAGACGCGGAGATCGCCTTCCTCCCCACGGATACACCAGCAATACATCCACACGTGGAACAACTCCTACAGAACTCCTACTGAAGGCTGGCAGAAGACCTCAGACCTCCCAAAAGGCAAGAAACTCCCCACGTAACTGGGTAGGGCAAAAGAAAAAACAGAGACAAAAGAATAAGGACGGCACCTGCACCAGTGGGAGGGAGCTGTGAAGGAGGAAAAGTTTCCACACACTAGGAAGCCCCTCCGCGGGCGGAGACTGCGGGAGGCAGAGGGGGGAGTTTCGGGACCGCGGAGTAGTGCACAGCGACGGGTGCGGAGGGCAAAGCGGGGAGATTCCTGCACAGAAGATCGGTGCCGACCAGCACTCACCAACCCGAGAGGCTTGCTGCTCACCCACCGGGGGCGGGCGGGGCTGCGAGCTGAGGCTAAGGTTTTGGTTTTGGACGGAGCTCAGGGAGAGGACTGGGGTTGGCGGCTTGAACATAGCCTGAAGGGGTTAGTGCACCACGACTAGCCGGAGTTCGGGGAAAAGCCGGCACCGGCCGAAGAGGCAAGAGACTTTTTCTTCCCTCTTTGTCTCCTGGTGCGCGAGGAGAGGGGTCTAAGAGCGCTGCTTAAAGGAACTCCAGAGACGGGCGCGAGCCGCGGCTAAAAGCGCGAACCCCAGAGACGGGCGCGAGCCGTGGCTGAGGGCGCGAGCCCCCGAGACGGGCGCGAGCCGCGGCTGAAAGCGCAAACCCCAGAGACGGGCGCGAGCCGCGGCTGAGGGCGCGAGCCCCCGAGACGGGCGCGAGCCGCGGCTAAAACCGCGGACCCCAGAGACGGGCGGGAGACGCTAAGGCTGCTGCTGCCGCCACCAAGGGGCCTGTGTGCGAGCACAGGTCACTCTCCACACCCCTCTTTCCGCGGAGCCTGTGCAGCCCGCCACTGCCAGGTTCCCGGGATCCAGGGACAACTTCCCCGGGACAGCGCACGGCGGGCCTCAGGCTGGTGCAACGTCACGCCGGCCTCTGCCGCAACGTCACGCTGCCTCTGCCGCCGCAGGCCCGCCCCGCACGCAGTGCCCCTCCTTCCCCCATCCCCCAACCCCCGGCCTGAGTGAGCCGGAGGCCCCGAATCGGCGGCTCCTTTAACCCCGTCCTGTCTGAGCGAAAAAACAGACGCCCTCCAGCGACCTACACGCAGAGGCAGGGCCAAATCCAAAGCTGAGCTCCTGTGAGCTGTGAAAACAAAGAAGAGAAAGGGAAATCTCTCCCAGCAGCCACAGAAGCAGCGGATTAAAGCTCCACAATCAACTTGATATACCCTGCATCTGTGGAATACCTGAATAGACAAGGAATGATCCCAAATTGAAGAGGTGGAATTTAGGAGTGAAATCTATGATTTTTTTCCCTTTTCCTCTTTTTGTGAAGGTGTACGTGTATGCTCCTGTGTGACATCTAGTCTGTATACTCTAGCTTCCACCATTTGTCCTAGGGCTCTATCCGTCCATGACTTTTTTTTAAAAATTCTTTTTCTTAATAATTAAGTTTAATTGTAATAACTTTATTATACTTTACCTTCGTTCTTTCTTTCCTTCCTTCCCTCCCTCCTTTAGACAACGAATCACCCCAAATTGAGGAGGTGGTCTCAGGGAGCAGGATTTATGATTTTTCCCCCTTTACCTCTTTTTGTGAAGGTGTATGTGTATGCTTCTGTGTAAGATTTTCTCTGTATAGCTTTGCTTCCAACATTTGTCCTAAGGTTCTATCCGTCCCTTTTTTTTTTCTAAATATTTTTTAATTCAATAACTATATTATACTTTATTTTATTTTTACTGTATCATCTTTCTTTGTCTTTTTTTCCTTCTTTCCCTCCTTCCTTCCTTCCTTCCTCCCTCCCTCCCTCCCTCCCTCCTTTCTTTCCTTCTTTGCTTCTTTCTTCCTTTCCTCCTTTCCTTCTTTCTTTCCTCATACTTCTACTAATTCTCTCTACTTTTTCTCCCTTTTATTCTGAGCCGTGTGGATGAAAGGCTCTTGGTGCTCCAGCCAGGAGTCAGGGCTCTGCCTCTGAGGTAGGAGAGCCAACTTCAGGTCACTGGTCAACAAGAGACCTCCCAGCTCCACATAATATTAAACAGCGGAAATCTCCCAGAGACCTCCATCCTAACACCAGCACCCAGCTTCACTCAACGACCAGCAAGCCACAGTGCTGGACAACCTATGCCAAACAACTAGCAAAACAGGAACACAACCCCACCCATTAGCAGAGAGGCTGCCTAAAATCATAATAAGGCCACAGACACCCCAAAACACACCACCAGACGTGAACCTGCCCACTAGAGAGACAAGATCCAGCCTCATCCAGCACAACACAGGCACTAGTCCCCTCCACCAGGAAGCCTACACAACCCACTGAAACAACCTTAGCCACTGGAGACAGACATCAAAAACAACGGGAACTACGAACCTGCAGCCTGCAAAAAGGAGACCCCAAACACAGTAAGATAAGCAAAATGAGATGACAGAAAAACACACAGCAGATGAAGGAGCAAGATAAAAACCCACCAGACCTAACAAATGAAGAGGAAATAGGCAATCTACCTGAAAAAGAATTCAGAATAATGATAGTAAGGATGATCCGAAATCTTGGAAGTAGAATGGACAAAATGCAAGAAACAGTTAACAAGGACCTACAAGAACTAAAGATGAAACAAGCAACGATGAACAATGCAATAAATGAAATTAAAATCACTCTAGATAGGATCAATAGCAGAATAACTGAGGCAAGAACGGATAAGTGACCTGGAAGATAAAGTAGTGGAAATAACTACTGCAGAGCAGAATAAAGAAAAAAGAATGAAAAGAACTGAGGACAGTCTCAGAGACCTCTGGGACAACATGAAACGCACCAACATTCGAATTATAGGGGTTCCAGAAGAAGAAGAAAGAAAGAAAGGGACTGAGAAAATATTTGAAGAGATTATAGTTGAAAACTTCCCTAATATGGGAAAGGAAATAGTTAATCAAGTCCAGGAAGCACAGAGGGTCCCATACAGGATAAATACAAGGAGAAACACGCCAAGACACATATTAATCAAACTGTCAAAAATTAAATACAAAGAAAGCATATTAAAAGCAGCAAGGGAAAAACAACAAATAACACACAAGGGAATCCCATAAGGTTAACAGCTGATCTCTCAGCAGAAACCCTACAAGCCAGAAGGGAGTGGCAGGACATACTGAAAGTGATGAAGGAGAATAGCCTGCAACCAAGACTACTCTACCCAGCAAGGATCTCATTCACATTTGATGGAGAAATTAAAACCTTTACAGACAAGCAAAAGCTGAGAGAGTTCAGCACCACCAAACCAGCTTTACAACAAATGCTAAAGGAACTTCTCTAGACACGAAACACAAGAGAAGGAAATGACCTATAGTAGCGAACCCAAAACAATATATAAAATGGAAATAGGAACATACATATCAATAATTACCTTAAATGTAAATGGACTAAATGCTCCCACCAAAAGACACAGATTGGCTGAATGGATACAAAAACAAGACCCTTATATATGCTGTCTACAAGAGACCCACTTCAGAACTAGAGACACATACAGACTGAAAGTAAGGGGATGGAAAAAGATATTCCATGCAAATGGAAACCAAAAGAAAGCTGGAGTAGCAATTCTCATATCAGACAAAATAGACTTTAAAATAAGGACTATTAAAAGGGACAAAGAAGGACACTACATAATGATCAAGGGATCGATCCAAGAAGAAGATATAACAATTGTAAATATTTATGCACCCAACATAGGAGCACCTCAATACATAAGGCAAATACTAACAACCATAAAAGGGGAGATCAACAGTAACACATTCATAGTAGGGGACTTTAACACCCCACTTTCACCCATGGACAGATCATCCAAAATGAAAATAAATAAGGAAACACAAGCTTTAAATGATACATTAAACAAGATGGACTTAATTGATATTTATAGGACACTCCATCCAAAAACAACAGAATACACATTTTTCTCAAGTGCTCATGGAACATTCTCCAGGATAGATCATATCTTGGGTCACAAATCAAGCCTTGGTAAATTTAAGAAAACTGAAATTGTATCAAGTATCTTTTCCGACCACAACGCCATGAGACTAGATATCAATTACAGGAAAAGATCTGTAAAAAATACAAACACATGGAGGCTAAACAATACACTACTTAATAATGAAGTGATCACTGAAGAAATCAAAGAGGAAATAAAAAAATACCTAGAAACAAATGACAATGGAGACACAACGACCCAAAACCTATGGGATGCAGCAAAAGCAGTTCTAAGGGGGGATTTTATAGCAATACAAGCCCACCTTAAGAAGCAGGAAACATCTCGAATAAACAACCTAACCTTGCACCTCAAGCAATTAGAGAAAGAAGAACAAAAAAACCCCAAAGCTAGCAGAAGGAAAGAAATCATAAAAATCAGATCAGAAATAAATGAAAAAGAAATGAAGGAAACAATAGCAAAGATCAATAAAACTAAAAGCTGGTTCTTTGAGAAGATAAACAAAATAGATAAACCACTAGCCAGACTCATCAAGAAAAAAAGGGAGAAGACTCAAATC
Organism: Phocoena sinus; assembly: GCF_008692025.1. Taxonomy (NCBI): domain Eukaryota; kingdom Metazoa; phylum Chordata; class Mammalia; order Artiodactyla; family Phocoenidae; genus Phocoena; species Phocoena sinus. Next base: position 34,672,282 of record NC_045776.1, on the reverse strand, counting down.
AATAGAATTAGAAATGAAAAAGGAGAAGTAACAACTGACACTGCAGAAATAAAAAAAATCATGAGAGATTACTACAAGCAACTCTATGCCAATAAAATGGACAATCTGGAAGAAATGGACAAATTCTTAGAAATGCACAACCTGCCAAGACTGAATCAGGAAGAAATAGAAAATATGAACAGACCAATCACAAGCACTGAAATTGAAACTGTGATTAAAAACCTTCCAACAAACAAAAGCCCAGGACCAGATGGCTTCACAGGTGAATTCTATCAAACGTTTAGAGAAGAGCTAACACCTATCCTTCTCAAACTCTTCCAAAATATAGCAGAGGGAGGAACACTCCCAAATTCCTTCTACGAAGCCACCATCACCTTGATACCAAAACCAGACAAGGATGTCACAAAGAAAGAAAACTACAGGCCAATATCACTGATGAACATAGATGCAAAAATCCTCAACAAAATACTAGCAAACAGAATCCAACAGCACATTAAAAGGATCATACAGCATGATCAAGTGGGGTTTATTCCAGGAATGCAAGGATTCTTCAATATACGCAAATCTATCAATGTGATAAACCATATTAACAAATTGAAGGAGAAAAACCATATGATCATCTCAATAGATGCAGAGAAAGCTTTCGACAAAATTCAACACCCATTTATGATAAAAACCCTCCAGAAAGTAGGCATAGAGGGAACTTTCCTAAACATAATAAAAGCCATATATGACAAGCCCACAGCAAACATCATCCTCAATGGTGAAAAACTGAAAGCATTTCCACTAAGATCAGGAACAAGACAAGGTTGCCCACTCTCACCACTCTTATTCAACATAGTTTTGGAAGTTTTAGCCACAGCAATCAGAGAAGAAAAGGAAATAAAAGGAATCCAAATCGGAAAAGAAGAAGTAAAGCTGTCACTGTTTGCAGATGACATGATACTATACATAGAGAATCCTAAAGATGCTACCAGAAAACTACTAGAGCTAATCAATGAATTTGGTAAAGTAGCAGGATACAAAATTAATGCACAGAAATCTCTGGCATTCCTATATACTAATGATGAAAAATCTGAAAGTGAAATCAAGAAAACACTCCCATTTACCATTGCAACAAAAAGAATAAAATATCTAGGAATAAACCTACCTAAGGATACGAAAGACCTGTATGCAGAAAATTATAAGACACTGATGAAAGAAATTAAAGATGATACAAATAGATGGAGAGATATACCATGTTCTTGGATGGGAAGAATCAACATTGTGAAAATGACTCTACTACCCAAAGCAATCTACAGATTCAATGCAATCCCTATCAAACTACCACTGGCATTTTTCACAGAACTAGAACAAAAAATTTCGCAATTTGTATGGAAACACAAAAGACCCCGAATAGCCAAAGCAATCTTTAGAACGAAAAAAGGAGCTGGAGGAATAAGGCTCCCTGACTTCAGACTATATTACAAAGCAACAGTAATCAAGACAGTATGGTACTGGCACAAAAACAGAAAGACAGATCAGTGGAACAGGATAGAAAGCCCAGAGATAAACCCACACACTTATGGACACCTTATCTTTGATAAAGGAGGCAGGAATGTACAGTGGAGAAAGGACAGCCTCTTCAATAAATGGTGCTGGGAAAACTGGACAGGCACATGTAAAAGTATGAGATTAGATCACTCCCTAACACCATACACAAAAATAAGCTCAAAATGGATTAAAGACCTAAATGTAAGGCCAGAAACTATCAAACTCTTAGAAGAAAACATAGGAAGAACACTCTATGACATAAATCACAGCAAGATCCTTTCTGACCCACCTCCTAGAGTAATGGAAATAAAAACAAAAATAAACAAATGGGACCTAATGAAACTTCAAAGCTTTTGCACAGCAAAGGAAACCATAACCAAGACCAAAAGACAACCCTCAGAATGGGAGAAAACATTTGCAAATGAAGCAACTGACAAAGGATTAATCTCCAAAATTTACAAGCAGCTCATGCAGCTCAATAACAAAAACACAAACAACCCCATCCAAAAATGGGCAGAAGACCTAAATAGACATTTCTCCATAGAAGATATACAGAATGCCAACAAACACATGAAAGAATGCTCAACATCATTAATCATTAGAGAAATGCAAATCAAAACTACAATGAGATATCATCTCACACCAGTCAGAATGGCCATCATCAAAAAATCAAGAAACAATAAATGCTGGAGAGGGTGTGGAGAAAAGGGGACACTCTTGCACTGCTGGTGGGAATGTGAATTGGTTCAGCCACTGTGGAGAACAGTATGGAGGTTCCTTAAAAAACTACAAATAGAATTACCATATGACCCAGCAATCCCACTACTTGGCATATACCCTGAGAAAACCAAAATTCAAAGAGAGTCATGTACCAAAATGTTCATTGCAGCTCTATTTACAATAGCCAGGACATGGAAACAACCTAAGCGCCCATCATCGGATGAATGGATAAAGAAGATGTGGCACATATACACAATGGAATATTACTCAGCCTTAAAAAGAAATGAAATTGAGCTATTTGTAATGAGATGGATAGACCTAGAATCTGTCATACAGAGTGAAGTAAGTCAGAAAGAAAAAGACAAATACCGTATGCTAACACATATATATGGAATTTAAGGGAAAAAAATGTCATGAAGAACCTAGGGGTAAGATAGGAATAAAGACGCAGACCTACTGGAGAACGGACTTAAGGATATGGGGTGGGGGAAGGGTGAGTTTTGACAGGGCGAGAGAGAGTCATGGACATATACACACTAACAAACATAGTAAGGTAGATAGCTGGGGGGAAGCAGCCGCAAGGCACAGGGATATTAGCTCGGTGCTTTGTGACAGCCTGGAAGGGTGGGATGGGGAGAGTGGGAGGGAGGGAGACGCAAGAGGGAAGACATATGGGAACATATGTATATGTATAGCTGATTCACTTTGTTGTAAAGCAGAAACTAACACACCATTGTAAAGCAATTATACCCCAATAAAGATGTTTAAAAAAAAAAAAAAAATCATTTTACTGTCTAAGAATGGATCAATTTCTGTGTTATTTATATTATTCCATTGATTTATTTTGGAAGCCAATACCACACTGTCCTGGTTACTGTTGCCTTCCAATAATTCCTTAAATCAGGTAATATAAATCTTTCATGTTTGTTTGTTTTTTCAAAGATTGTTTTCATTCTTCATGTCTCCACATTTTCATATATAGTTTAGGATCTACTTGTTAATTTCTACTAAAATTGTGCTTGGACTTTAATTGGAAGTTTATTGAATCTGTTTATCTGAATCTATTTTGGAAGCCAATACCACACTGTCCTGGTTACTGTTGCCTTCCAATAATTCCTTAAATCAGGTAATATAAATCTTTCATGTTTGTTTGTTTTTTCAAAGATTGTTTTCATTCTTCATGTCTCCACATTTTCATATATAGTTTAGGATCTACTTGTTAATTTCTACTAAAATTGTGCTTGGACTTTAATTGGAAGTTTATTGAATCTGTTGAAGAATTCATTTAGAATCAATATTAAAAAAATATTGTCTACCAAACAATGATATTATATAACTCTCCACTGGCTTAAGTATTATTTATTTCCTTTTATCATGGATGTATAGTTTTTATTATATAATTTGTACCCACATTTTGCTTTATAAGTCCTAAGTTTTACAAGTATTTGTGGATTTTTTTAAAATTTGATTTTCCTAGTTTTTGCTAATATATAGAAATACAAATATTTTTGTATATTCACCTTTATTCCTGAAACATTGCTAGATTTGTAGAATCCATATGATTTTTAAGCAAAATCATAATCATCACTGTTTAAAGATAGTTTTACTCTTATAATTTTTTTCTTCCTCCCCCCCCCCTTATTTTACTGAGTAGGACCTCCACTATAATGTCAAATAGAGGTATGAAAGGGACATCTTTGCCTTTTTCCAAATATTAGGGACAATTTATGCAGTTTTTCACCATTAAGTAGATGCTAGGATTAAGATATTTGTAAATGCTGTTCATCAGATAGTTGAATTTTCTTATATTCTTAGCTTGCTGAGAATTTTCATAACAAATGTGTGTTAAATTTTGCCAAATAGTTTTTCTTCATACATTGAGATAATCATACAAATTTACTCATTTATTTTGTTAATTTATTGAATTACATTGATTGATTTTTAAGTATTAAACTAACTTGCATTCCCATGAGAAATGTCACCTGATTGTGGTTATTCTCTTTACGTTATTTCATTCCATTTTCCAATACTTAAATATATATATATATATGCTTGTATGTTATTTCTGGTCTGTATTTTTCTTCTCTGATTATGGATTTCAAGGTTGTGCTGACCTCAAAATGTGAGTAAGAAGGTATTTTTTCTTCCTCTTTTTTCTGAAAAACTTGATGTAAATTTTATTTTATACTTTTCCTTAGATATATGTTAAATTTCAACAGACAAACCATTGAAGATGTGGTTTTCCTTTATGAAAAAGGTTTTTATTATTATAAATTCAATTTCTTTAATACTTAAGGGACTATTTAGATTTTCTATTACTCCTTGAGTCTGTTGGTAATTTGTTTCTTTCAATAAATCAAACCATTTCTTCCAAAGTATAGAATATATTGATATAAACTTAACTATAAATTCCATTATTATAATTTTAATGTCTATAGAATCTGTATTATCTGCTTTTTCAGCCCTAACATGGCTCATTTATGTTTTTTTCTTTTTGTTTTCTAACCAATCTTATTAGGTAGTATAATTTTATGCATTTTTCTATTGTGTTTTTCTTTTTTTTTTTTCTACAGCACTGATTTCTGCTTTCTTCTAATTAGTTTTTATATTCTATCTACTCTGGATTTAATTTGTTCTTCTTTTGCTAGCTTCTTAATGTATAAATTTACATCATTGATTTTGATTCTTTATTCTTTCCAACTGTAAACATTTGGAGATATAAATATTACTCTAAACATTGCATCACACAAACTTGGTATTTTGCTTTCATTCATTTTATTATTATTTCAAAATATATTCTAATTTCTTTTGCATTTTTTCTTTGACCTAGACTTTAAAATTTTTCAAACTTTAGGGATTCTCTAAGCCTTTTTTTAAAAAAAAATGTTTCCAATGTAATTAGGTTTTGGTCAAATCATAAGTTTTGATTTTAATATTTTGATATTTGTTCTTTGGAACAAGAATATAGTCTATCTCTGCAGAATCCTCCATGTATACTTGAAAACTCTGACTCTTTTTTTTTGGGGGGGGGGGCTGTAATTCCTATGAACATCCACTTAGGTAAAGTTGGTTAATAAAGTTTTCAAGTTTTCTATATTCTTAATGTTTTTGTCTATTTTTCTATCAATTACTGAGAGAAGAGTGTTCATGTACCTAAGTATAATTATGCATATTTATATTTCTCCTTTCATTTAAAAAAATATTTCAGCCAATAAATTAAACTTCTATGAAATCTAACTTCTACTGAGAAACATATAAACATGTCACCTGTCTGATATTAATGTTATATTCTTTCAATTTATTCACTTAATTTGAAATTCTGTTATTAGGTGCAAAGACATTCAAATTATTATGTTAACAGAGCTATTCTAGCTTTCTTATGATGATATTATCATGGTATATCTTACCCCATATTTTCACATTCAATTTAACTGTGCTTTCAAATTATTTCCTGAAAATAATATAAATTGAGCATTATTTTTGATCTAGTCTGAAAATTTCTCTTTTATTTTCATTTTTAGTCTAATTGTTTTTAATGAAATTATTAATAGGACTTTGTTATCTTGCTATTGGTTTTCTATTTGTTTCATTATAGCTGAACATTTTAGTTAATTTTATACACTATGAAAATTTCAAAGGCCAGTGATAAGAAACCTGTAATGGGTCCTGGTTGTTTTACTTAATAAAATAACTCTCTTCCAAAAAAAAAGAAAGTCATTAATTTTACAGATGAATAAACTAAGGAAATTTATTTGTTGATTACACTTCAATAAAGCTGGGTAATTTAATAATTAAAAAGAGATAGAATTTAAAAGTTTTAACACTGTTTTCTAGTGAAATTTGACAGATCTTTGTTTCTTTTAAAGTTTGAAATATAGAGTAGTTGTTTTTTTTGTTTGTTTGTTTCTACTATCATACAAAATTACATTTATAGTTTTGGGCACTGTATACCTAATAAAAACAGTATTTATATAAGCTAGAATTTTATAATTCTGTTTTTATGACAATTAATGGGTCCATTGATACAATTTAGAAGATGAAGATATCCAATACTCTGCTGTGTCTCAAATAATCTCATCAATAAATCAAGCTTCCATGAAATCTAATTTCTATTGCGAAGCATATAAACATGTCACCTGTCTCATATTATTGTTATATTCAATGTTTCTTGTACTTTAAGAAGAATATCTTACTTTGAGTCAAGGACTCTTGTGCAAGTAATTTTATTTAGGAGATGACTCAGGAATCAGGAACAGTTAATAGAAAAAGTGGGAAAGTCAATCTAATTGTGAGCTTTTGAGATGATCACTGTGGCTCACAGGGATCAGAAGCATCCAATAAAACATAGAATGCCACCTGAAGTTTAGCTTCCTGAAGGATGGGAGGTGAGAGCTTTTATACACTTCATATTTTTACATTCAAGTTAACTGTGTTTTCAAATCTAAAATTATATCCTTGAACTTCTAGGCTATACTGGTGCACAGAATGAGTTGGTTCCCATATCATAGGGAAAACCCTGAGGCAGAACATCCTTGGGTCTAAAAATTTATAGCAGGATGTGAATTTAAGCTGGCACAGCTACAACAGAAATCAGAGTGGCAATAGCATATCTAATTCTAGGTCAACATAAAATTTTGATGTAAAAGCTTGGAGAAAGAAATTAACTGTTAAATTAATTTAAAGACAAATGATTAAGAAAACCAAAATTGATTATTTTAAACTAATAAAGTTAGAAAGGTTATATAAGACCCTGAAATTAGAATAAGAAAGAAAACTTTCCCAGGACAGTACTTGCTTTTAAGAGGGAGAGATTACACATCAGGCTATGAGGAATTCACCCTGCACCAGGACTAGCTGAATTTAGTAAATTCAAATTTTGGGAAAGCAACAGGAGGCTTAGAAGATTAGAACTGGAAATGAGATCAGTATAAATAGTTTTTGTTTTTGAAGATAAGTAAGAGGAAACTCTGGAGAATTCAGGTACAAACAATCAAGAACTTGATCTTAGGGGTTTTGACAAATCCAAGAAAAAAGGAAATACAGTTGACCTTGAATAAAGTGGGGTTAGGGTCCCAGACCTTCTGCCGAATCAAAATTCTACATATAACTTATAGACAGCCCTCTGCATCCATGGTTCCTCTGAGCCTTTGATCTGCATCTGTGGATTCAACCAACCTTGGATCCTGTAGTACACTAGATCTTATTACTGAAAAAAAGAGCTGCCTATAATTGGACCTGAGAAATTCAAACCTGTGTTGTTTAAGGGTCAATTGTAGTTTGGAAATGTAATGAAAACTCATTGGTGAGAAAAAGGAGAATAAAAACAGGAGACAACTAAGATATTCCATTCCAAAGTAAAGCTAAATAGAAGTGTGTTATTACATACAACACTATTAAAATTTAGGGATTGTTTCCTAATATATACCAGAGTGAGTTATATAGATTTCAATCAATCACTAATGACACTGATTACATCATATAGATTTAAGATTTGAGAAAACATTTAGATATATCATCACATTTTTCATTGTGTATTGAGTATAACCAGCAATCAACAACCAGTAACCAACAGTATATTACATACATACATAATATACACTGCCATGTACTTTGTGTTATACTAAATAAATTTTGTTTAGTTTAGAGATCAATAGGCTAAAATACTTCAAATTCTCTTTGGCACTAGACATTTCCTAAAATCTGTACAAATAATTTAATTATTAAATTTTCAAAGATAATATTCACCATTACACTAAGCTACTAAGTAATGTCCAGTATTGATGATAATGCATGCCAATAGTAAATAGATGTAATTTAAATTTTTGTGTATGTGACTGGCATTTGTAAATTAAATCTTCCATACTAGAAATGGTCCTAATTGCTTGTTATATCACCAGAAAGAATTGACTATACCAACCAGTCCTTTGCCTGTGCTTGGATATTAACTAAATTTTGAGTATGAATTCTATCTCTGACACCATGAACACACATACCTTGTTTCCACGTGGTTTGAGTCATAGCCACTTGTTCATATACATTACAACTTTATGCATTCTGAATACATCCCTGGGTCACTATTTAATCAGAAAACATTCATGTAGTGAAGTATCCCTCTGACTTTAAACATAAGTTCAATTTTAACGGGGAAAAAATGATATCCTTGGGTAATTTAGCTGTCCCTTTGTCCTGATTTCCAGTGAGTGCCAAAACTCAGGAAAAGGAGCCGGTCTCAATGTAACCCTGATGGAGGGTAAAACCATTATAACATTTCACTGCCCTCTACAGGATGCAAATATAAATTGTTTGAGTAGAACTTTCCTTTCTGTATATAATTTGAAAATGAGACTCTCTAGCAAGGATCCAGAATTTAAAACAACAGTGGCACAGCAAAGCAGGGTGGGAGGGATTCAAATTGAGTTGGATGTTAATTAAACAATTAATGAATTTAATAATGTTAATTAATGAATTAATTAGCAAGATTTCCCCAAACTTTTAACAGCAATAAAAATGCCACAGTATTATAAGGTGACAATAATGCATGAGAGGTTTTATGAATCATTCAAATGAGGGGAAAATAAAAAAGATAGAGAAAGAGAAAAGAACTGGAGAAAAGGAGGGAAGATGTTATTGAAAATGAGTGGATGTTATTGTTTGATCTCACTTTTTTTCTCCCTTTTTGTTTGTTTAACTTCACTTGATTTGCTAACATGAAAACTGCAAAATGATTGATTAATTAGAAGAATATGCAAACTTTTTTTTTTCTTACATAGAAAAAAGAGTTTTATCCTTATAAGGTCCCATCCAAAGTCTTCATTCTGTATCATAGTTGGTTTTGAAAGTCATTTACATAATAGCTAACAAAAATGTACTCAGTAAAACACCAGGCTTTCTAAATACGGGAGATAATTATGTTGGAAGAATGATATTCCATTGCCATCTTCATTTTCAAGATACATTTATTCTCCCCGTGCACAGCGTAGAACAAGAAAACACATATTAACATATATTGCATAGGTGTGCACCATTAAATTGACAAGGTACAGGGAGTTGGGGCTGATTCAAGGGGTTAAGGAAGAGCAAAATCCAGGAAAGAAAGATATACTGCATTCGCTCCGTGGCATATATGTACCACCGGAATGGTATTTTTTATTATCTCCTGCACTGGGAACATTCTATTATTCCACTGGGAAGTCATAGCAGAAGAGATATAATTATCAGCAGAGTAATGGGGATGCTCTTGCTAATGGCTACCTATTCAAATATCTCAATATAATCGTCTTGCCCAATCTCTCCCCATTGCATACTCTTCTGGAGAAACTCATCAGTTATTCCACTTACTCCAGCATAATGAATTCCTTTTGCATTTTCTTTGTGAGAAATTAAGAGGAATCACAATATAATGTGTTGACATTTGAAATTCTGTGCAGAAAAGTTTAGGCTGGCAATTTAGTTTATTCGCAAGCTAAGGGAGAGGCTGCTTATTAAATTAGTTCCCTGTGTACAGAATGTGTATTTTCTTTGTAAACCTTTGCCTATGTATCTGAGTTGGGAGTTTTTTTTTTACCTTTCTTTATCCCATCTTCTCAAAAGTAAAGATAATGTGTTCCAAATTGAAGCACTGTGTTCTTTTAGATTTTTTTTTTAATGGTCAAAATTATTGACACCAAAGATGAGCATTGAGTGAGAGGCCCTTGTGAAAAGTGAAAAAAGTAAAATAAAATAAATGAGATGTTTCCTTAAAGAAAAGCCATCAAAGTGTGTTTTCTTTTCCTTCAACATTAAACCATTCATTCTGGCCACGCTCAAGAAAGATTAGATTGAAGATATTCTTCTTTTTATTTGTTCAAATCTAAGTTTCAGTAATCATTTCCATATTTTATACCTCTTATTTTTCTTTTTAAAGTTTCAACTCATTTTCTCTAATAAGACTTGTAAACTTCTAATAAAACAGCCTTTCCACTTTGTCTAGAGAATGCCAGCTATCTGGGCAGGTGATAACATGAATAAGTTTTAAAAAACTGCCATTGGAATCACTGAATTGGAAGGCAGTTTAGCTCTCCTTTCTTCCTATCTTAGAAGCTTGGCTAAGTTCTAACATTTGTGGGTGTGAAACCTGTGTCATCTGTTGACGAGGAGCAAGAAAATGAAAAAAGCATGCCTCATTTTGATTACCTTCCTGTCATGTCTTACAGTCTTGCTTTTATTTGCTTCCTCTAAAGTGTTTCATATCCAAATAAGTATTGTTAATGTAGTACCCTAAAATTTTTTGACAAAGAGAGGTTGGGAAAATAAATTCAGGGGGGGTATCCATTTCTCTAAATTTCTCCAGTCATTCCTGAACAGCACACAGATTGGAACTGCTGCATCACTCCGATGAACTCATCGGAGTTTGCTGGGAAGGGGTATAAGGGAACGACAACAGGACCTCCACTTCAGCAAAAGAAAATAGAAGTCAACCTGAGAAACTAACATGCATCCAGCACAATTTCCCTGGAATGTGTGAGAGCCAAAGTCCTGCCACACTCTCTGACTCCACCAACACTCAATCCACCCCTACTCCTCATCTTCTGGGAGGTACCTGGATTCTCTCCATTTCTTTTACTACCCTTGACTGTTAAGGCAATACCTAGCCTTTCCAAGTTCTTCCTAAAATTAGTCTAAACTTTTACATTCTCATTTCAATTACAGTTCTCTTCCAATATTTTTACATTAATGTTCCATTGAGTGCCATTCTTCTTCTTTTCTTCCACTCTGCATATTACCATCAATAATAAAATCCACTGCTACTACTTCAACTTTCAAATAGTTCTACTGTCGTAACTTCTGTAATATTGGATTTGCCACTGTGTTTGGGAAATGATCTCTTGATCTAAAATGTGAAGTTTTCTTTAAGAAAGATGGTTACATCTTTCACAATAAATCCCTTACTTAAAAAAGATATTGTCTCAATTTATGTTTGGAGATCTTCCATAAGCTAAATGGAACTGAAAAGGAAATAAATGGAAGGAAGTTCCTCACAACTTCCAAGGTGTGGCAGTGAAATTTCTCTGTATGTGTGTTATTAATAACCGATTGTGATGCATCAGGATTTTCAAATTCCAATTCATAACCTATTTTTTATTATACAGAGGAAAGCTAAAGGATTCAGGGGATATACAAATGACTACAAAGGTATATGTTTGAGACCATGCTAATCAAAAAAGAAACTCTGGTTTATAGTCTGAAAGGTAGTATGTTATTATAGCAAGAACACTTGATCAAAAGACAGAAGACTGAGTTCTACTCTTAAATCTAGTTCTAGTTAACTAGCTATGTGACCTTGAGGCTGTGAATCATAAGGCCTGTGATTCATCCATAAAATGAGAAAGTTAGATTTGATTTTGTCCAATACCCCTTCTAATTTGAAGCAACTCTAATTGCATTATTTGGACTTAAAGTATCTTTCTGAAAATCAGACTATTAAAGGACAGTAGGCATAAATTATTATACATAGTAATTTCATTTTAAATGATTCATTTTTAAGAAGTTTCTGATAACAGGCAAAGAAGAGGTAATATAATTACTTAGGAGAAGGTTCAGTGAAAAAATATGGCAAATGAGATCAAGCAATCCATCATTAGAGATTTGTTGAATGTCTACTGCCTTAAATATTATGAAAGATTAAAAATATTTAAAATATTTGAAATGGTCTCTTTCTTTAGTGACTTCTGCTTTAGGGGAATGGTAAAGTATAACCCTTTATAAAAATGTGGAGCTGTGAAGTGGCAAACAGTATAGTTTTATGAGGATATACAATAGAATTTTAGATAATGACATAAATGAAACAGTCTTATGGGAACAACTGGGATCTGATACAAAGCTTTAGAATGATTGGTGGTACCAAACTGAATATAAAACAAGGTATTTTTCAATTTAGGCCAAAAGACAGGGCACCCTGTTCCAGACTTCACTGAGAGGTTATAGACACATTTTCAAATGCTGTGTTCAATGACAGTGGGCATGTGAAGGACAAGCCCTAGACACAACTTAAAACCTTAAAATGCTCCAACATATTTTGAAAGAATTTATGACAATGAATATCCAAATGTTCACCAAAACAGAGTATCTATCAAGACACCCAAACCAGTAGACTTTCTTTTTTTTAAGACTTTACTATGAAGCTGTTTTTTGGCATGACGTAGAATATACTTCCTTTATTTACAGATATGGGTTCCTGACCAGGGCAATTATAGAGAAATATATAGGTTCACAGTATTTACTCTCTCACATACTTTTAAACTGACATTAAAAGTTTTTATCATAAGCTTATACTTATGATACAGAGTACAATATAAATGAATTAAAAGTATGGACATTTAAATATAAAATTGTTAAATCATTCTATTAAATGTATGCAATATAATCTAAATAATATGATTTGAAAGTTGCCATCATTATGAAAACAGTGGATGACATGAATTTCCATTGCAATATTAGATTTTTCAGTTTCTTTTCTCTCCATGAACTTATATTTCCATTCTACATCCCCCACAGTATCTTATCATTTAATATATTTTTATGCTTGAAAGTATTTTATTGGTTATCTTACCATCATTCTCTGCAAAAAAAAATTGTGTATGTAAAATTTAATTTAATATTTTATTTCTCTGAATGTGAAACTCCAAGAATTAAAAATTCTTCTCAATTGAGTTATTATAATTGAACTAATACACAATTGATCAAAATAATATAAATAGATCACAAATTTTGGTAAACAATATTAAACAAAATGCAGATGTTCATTGGAAATGCATCTCTTAATGAAATAGATGGGTATGGGTTTTATTTTTTTCCCCATTAGCTCATGAATTCATGGATGAATATTACTCATCACTACCATAAGACAGTGTTTATCATCAATTTTCCTTATTATTGTCTTTTATAAAAGGTGTGAGTACCATTTAAGCTAATGTGGAATGCAGGGCTTACATAGAACAATCAATGTCAAAACAATCACCCCAATAATAATCATCCTTTTGTTAGAAAAAATTTAGCTTTATTGTTAAATTTAAATAAAAGTATTCATACCTATCTCAACTTCACAACATCTCGCTCTGAATTTTTATTAAGATAGATACATTAATGGATGAGAGGTAAATAAACAATAGATAGATAATTAGGTGGATAGAAAATAAAATCACAAAGTCTTGATATGATTTTTTGGTCTGGATGAAATAAGGCACCACTGCATTTAATTCCTCCTTTAAGTACTCTTAGCCTTGCTCTCACAGGACTCACCTTTGGTCACAATGTGCTCTTTTAGAGTAGTTTGGTGTTTGGAAGAGTCAAAGTCATTCAAAGAAAATGATCACATCCTCTATCATACATCAGAATTTAGAACATTTCAGCTTAAGCCAAAATATCACCATTTCCATTCCCATACTTTGTCCATAACAGAAATATGTACAAAAGAGGGATAACAAGAAAAGTCTATTCTCCTCCTTTAGGGATAACAATATTCTCAATTATCTCTAGGTTTTAAATTCTGTGTGATGTGCCATGGAGAGTATAGTTTTCTTGTGGGAGAAGAACAGTTGGCAAATAGGAGAACTGGCCTCAGGTACTTTCTTGGGAAGATCCATTTTAGAATGAAGAACACATATACAAAATTGAGGATATGAAAATGTATTTCCTAAAATTATTGGTGCCAATTATCCCTAGGAAAGATATTTGTGTATTCTCAGTATGAAACCTGTTTCAGAAAAGAAGATTCCACATCATCTGCTAAAATAGATTCTACTTCCATGCTGATGATCTTGGTTTCCTTATCTCAGCATGAGCCCATCTCTCCTTATGGATCCCAACAATATGCCATGTGCTCCAAAACTATTATATAATCAAATCCTTCCAACTTATCCATAACTTTGAATTTAGATTATCATACACAGTTTACAGCTATTTAAAACTTAGGCTCAAAGTAAATTGTTCAAGATTTTATTAAAAAGAAAAGGCAAGTGTGAACTGCAAACAAATCTGCCTAACACCAACAATATGCACCCCAAGTCCTCTGTCACTCTAAACAATGAAAAGGTTATATTTTATAATTTTTGATGAATATACAGCTCTAATATTCTAAGATCCTGAAAGAGCAGCCAGTACAAAGCTCTTAGTGACACTGGAATTTTGGCCTGAAAATAAAACCAATACTTGACTCTATTTGAAAATATTAGCTCATGTTTCTGAAGTTTCTTACTCAAATTGGTCATCAATTTGAGTAACATTAACAGTTTCTGCTTTAGGAAATTAAAAATAATCACACTGCTTTCAGATTTTTTCCACCTGGTCCTCTCCAGTTATGCTAGTCAATAAATCTTTTTGTTTTCAAGTGGAGTTTTAAGTTATATCACCATCTGATTCCCATAGATGTTGGTTTCTTAGAATAGTAAAGAATGTGCTGTTGGAAAAATCCTCTCAATTGGGTATGGATGTGTGTGAGTATAAGTGTGTTGACAGAATTTGGAAGTAGGTGAGGAAGAAAACATTTGTTTAATTTTTTGTCCCCATCATCTAAAAAAATATATTTTCCCTTGAGAGTCTCTTACAGCAGTCATTTCTATGCTCTGCTCTTTTCAGAAAGAATTGACACGCTAACGTTCACTCAAAGCCTGACCAGTTTGTAAACTTGCCTCGCACATTCATTTTGGGAGCCATCTTTCAATGTCTTTCAGGGAGAAATAACAGTCATTTTTGTTGTGTTTATGAAATGGAAAAACATTTCTAAAAAATAGAAAATAGAGAAAAGAAAAATGGAGCTTTAACTGGTTTAAAAATAAAAAATGCTCAATTCAAGGTGTGTTACATGTTTACACTTATAAAAGTTAAAGGACAACAACATGGGATGACCTTCAAGATCGTGGATGAGTAAGACGTGGAGATCACCTTCCTCCCCACAAATACATCAAAAATACATCTACATGTGGAACAACTCCTACAGAACACATACTGAACACTGACAGAAGACCTCAGACTTCCCAAAAGGCAAGAAAATCCCCACATACCTGGGTAGGGCAAAAGAAAAAAACAGAGACAAAAGAATAGGGACAGGACCTGCACCTCTGGGAGGAAGCTGTGAAGGAGGAAAAGTTCTACACACTAGGGAACCCCTTTACTGGTGGAGACAGGGTGTGTGTGCAGGGGGAAGCTTCGGAGCCATGGAGGAGAGCGCAGCAACAGGGATGGCAGAGGGAAAAGTGGAGATTCCCGCACAGAGGATCGGTACCGACAAGCACTCACCAGCCTAAGAAACTTGTCTGCTCACCCACCGGGGTGGATAGGGGCTGGGAGCTGAGGCTTGGGCTACGGAGATCAGATCCCAGGAAGAGTACTGGGGTTGGCTGTGTGAACACAGCCTGAGAGGGTTAGTGAGCCACAGCTAGCCAGGAGGGAATCCAAGAAAAAGTCTGGACCAGCCTAAGAGGCAAGAGACCATTGTTTCAGGGTGAGTGAGGAGAGGGGAATCAGAGCACCACCTAAACGAGCTCCAGAGATGGGCACAAGCCACAGATATCAGTGCAGACACCAGAGGTGGGAACAAAATGATAAGACTGCTGCTGCTACAGCCACCAAGAAACCTGTGTGCAAGCACAGGTCACTATCCACACCACCCCTCCCAAGAGCCTGTGCAACCCACCACTGCCTGGATCCCATGATCCAGGAACAACTTCCCTAGGAGAACACACAGCATGCCCCAGGCTGTTGCAATGCCATGGTGGCCTCTGCCACTGTAGGCTCGCCACCCATTCTTTACTCCTCCTTCCCACTGGGCTCTGTGAGCCAGAGCCCCCTAATTAGCTACCACTTTAACCCTGTCCTGTATGGGTGGGAAACAGACACCTTCAGGTGACCTACACACAAAGGCAGGGGCAAGTCCAAAGCTGAACCCCAGGAGCTGTGTGAACAAAGAAGAGAAAGGGAGTTTTCTCCCAGCAGCCTCAGAAGCAGCAGATTAAATCTCCACAATCAATTTGATGTACACTGCATCTGTGGAATACCTGAATAGACAATAAATCATCCCAAAATTGAGGCAGTGGACTTGGGAGCAACTGTAGACTTGGGGTTTGCTTTCTGCATCTAATTTGTTTCTGGTTTTATGTTTATTTAAGTTTAGTATTTAGAGCTTATTACCACTAGTAGATTTATTTCCAGATTTGATGCTCACTTCCATTTTCTTGTTTATATATATATAGTTTTTTTTCTCTTTTTCACATTTCATGAGTCTGTATGATTATTTGTGTGATTTTTGTCTTTATAGCTTTGCTTTTACCATTTGACCTAGGGTTCTGTGTGTCCATTTTTTGTTTTTTTGTTGTTTTGTGTGTGTGTGTATGTGTTTATTAGTATAGTGTTTAGTACTTCTTATCATTGGCAGATATATTTTTTGATTTGGTTGCTGTTTTCTCTCTTTCTTTTATTTTATTACATTTTATTTGTAATAATTTTTTTATTTTAATAACTTTATTTTGTTTTATTTATTTTTCTTTCTTTCTTTCTTTCTTTCTTTCTTTCTTTCTTTCTTTCTTTCTTCTTTTTCTTTCTCTCACCATTGCTTATCAGGCCATATGGCTGACAGGGTCTTGGTGCTCCAGCCAGATGTCAGACCTGAGACTCTGAAGTGGGAGAGCAGAGTTCAGGACATTGGTCCACCAGAGAACCCCCTAGCCCCACATAATATCAAATAACAAAAGATCTCCCAATGATCTTCATCTCAATACTAATACCCAGCTCCACTCAAGGACCAGCAAGTTACAGTGCTCGACACCCCAAGCCAAACAACTAGCAAGACAGGACCACAAATCCGCCCATTAGCAGAGAGGATACCTAAAATCATAATAAGGTTACAGACACACCAAAACACACCACCAGACGTGGTCCAGCCCACCAGAAAGACAAGATCCAGGCTCACCCACCAGAACACAGGCACCAGTCCCCCCAACCAGGAAGCTTACACAACCCACTGACAAACCTTACCCACTGGGGGCAGACACCAAAACAATGGAAACTACTAACCTGCATCCTGCGAAAGGAGACCACAAACACAGTAAGTTAGAAAAATGAGAAGACAGTGAAACACAGCAGATGAAAGAGTAAGGTAAAAACCCAACAGACATAACAAAGAGAGAGGAAACAGGCAATCTACCTGAAAAATAATTCAGAGTAATGTCAGTAAAAATGATCCATAATCTTGGAAACAGAATAGAGAAAATAGAAGAAACATTTAACAAGGACCTAGAAGAACTAAAGAGCAAACAAATGATGATGAACAAAACACTAAAGGAAATGAAAAATTCTCTAGAAGGAATCAATAGCAGAATAATTGAGGGAGAAAATGGATAAGTGACCTGGAAGATAAAGCAGTGGAAATACCTACTGCAGAACAGAATAAAGAAAAAAGAATGAAAATAATTGAGAACAGTCTCAGAGACCTCTGGGACAACATTAAACTTACCAATATTGGAATTATAAGGGTCCCAGAAGAAGAAGAGAAAAATAAAAGGGACTGAGAAAATATTTGAAGAGATTATAGTTGAAAACTTCCCTAAATTGGGAAAGAAAATAGTCAATCAAGTTCAAGAAGCACAGAGAGTCCCTTACAGGATAAATCCAAGGAGAAACATGCCAAGACACATAATAAGCAAACTATCAACAGTTAAATACATAGAAAAAATATTAAAAGCAGCAATGGAAAAACAACAAATAACATACAAGAGAATCCCCACTAGGTTAACAGATGAACTTTCAGCAGAAACTCTGAAAGCCAGGAGGGTGTGGCAGGATATATTTAAAGTGATGAAAGGGAAAAAACTACAACCAAGATTACTCTACCCAGCAAGGATCTCATTCAGATTTGATGGAGAAATTAAAATCTTTACAAACAAGCAAAAGCTAAGAGAATTCAGCGTCACAAAACCAGCTTTACAACAAATGCTAAAGGAACTTCTCTAGGCAGGAAACACAAGAGAAGGAAAATACCTGCAATAACAAATCCAAAACAATTAAGAAAAAGGCAACAGGAACATATATATTGATAACTATATTAAATGTAAATGGATTAAGTGCTCCAACCAAAAGACATAGATTGGCTGAATGGATACAAAAACAAGACCCATATATATCATGTTCACAAGAGACCTACTTCAGACTAGGGACACATACAGACTGAAAGTGAGGGGATGGAAAAAATATTCCATGCAAATGGAAATCAAAAGAAAGCTGTAGTAGCAATTCTCATATCAGACAAAACAGACTTTAAAATAAAGACTATTATAAGAGACAAAAAAGGACACTACATAATGATCAAGAGACAAATCGAAGAAGAAGATATAACAATTGTAAGTAAACACCTAACATAGGAGCACCTCAATATATAAGGCAAAAGCTAACAGCCATAAGGGGAAATCAACAGTAACACAATCGTGGTAGGGAACATTAACATCCTACTTTCAACAATGGACAGATCATACAAAATAAAAATAAATAAGGAATCACAAGCTTTCAATGATACATTAAAAAAGATGGACTTAATTGATATTTATAGGACATTCCATCCAAAAACAACAGTATACACTTTCTTCTCAAGTGCTCATGGAACATTCTCCAGGATAGGTCATATCTTGGGTCACAAATCAAGCCTTGGTAAATTTAAGATACTTGTAACTGTATCAAGTATTTTTCTGACCATGCTATAAGCCTAGATATGAATTACAGGAAAGAATCTCTAAAAACTAAAAATACATGGAGGCTAAATAAAACACTACTAAATAACCAAGAGAAAACTGAATAAATCTAAGAGGAAATCAAAAAATACCTAGAAACAGGGCTTCCTTGGTGGTGCAGTGGTTGAGAGTCCACCTGCCGATTCAGGGAACACGGGTTCATGCCCCAGTCTGGGAAGATCCCACATGCCACAGAGCGGCTAGGCCTGTGAGCCAAGGCCGCTGAGCCTGTGTGTCCGGAGCCTGTGCTCTGCAATGGGAGAGCCCACAACAGTGAGAGCCCCGTGTACAGCCAAAAAAAACCTAGAAACAAATGACAGTGAAAAGAGGATGACCCCAAACCTATGAGATGCAGTAAAAGCAGTTCTAACAGGGAAGTTTATAGCAATACAATCCTACCTCAAGAAACAACTCAAATAAACAACCTAACCTTACACCTAAAGCAATTAGAGAAAGAAGAACAAAAAAACCTCAAGGTTATCAGAAGGAAATAAATCATAGATAAGATTAGAACTAAATGAAATAGAAATGAAGAAAATAATAGCAATGATTAATAAAACTAAAATCTGCTTCTTTGGGAAGATGAGCAAAATTGATAAACCATTAGCCAGACTTATCAAGAAAAAAAAGGGAGAAGACTCAAACCAACAAAATTAGAAATGAAAACATAGAAGTAAAAACTGACACTAAAGAAATCCAAAGGATCATGAGAGATTACTACAAGCAACTATATGCCAATAAAATTGACAATCTGGAAGAAATGGACAAATTCTCAGAAAAGCACAACCTCTGAGACTGACAGAGGATGAAATTGAAAATATAAACAGACCAATCACAAGCATGGAAATTGAAACTGTGATTAAAAATCTCCCAACAAACAAAAGCCCAGGACTAGATAACTTCACAGGAGACTTCTATCAAACATTTAGTGAAGAGCTAACACCTATCCTTTTCAAACTCTTCCAAAATATAGCAGAGGGAGGAACACTCCCAAACTCATTCTATGAGGCCACCATCAGCCTGATATGAAAACCAGTGAAAGATGCCACAAAAAAAGAAAACTACAGGCCAACAACACTGATGAACATGGATGTAAAAAGCCTCAACAAATACTAGCCAACAGAATCCAAAAGCACATTAAAAGGATCATACACCATGATCAAATGGGATTTATCCCAGGAATTCAAGGATTCTTCAATATATGCAAATCATTCAATGTGATAAACCATATTAACAAATTGAAGGAGAAAACCCATATGATCATCTCAATAGATGCAGAAAAAGCTTTCAACAAAATTCAACACCCACTTATGACAAAAACCATCCAGAAAGTAGGCATAGAGGGAACTTAGCTCAACATATTAAAAGCCATATATAACAAACCCACAGCCAACATCGTTCTCAATTATGAAAAACTGAATCCATTTCTGCTAAGATCAGGTACAAGACAAGGCTGCCCACTCTCACCACTATTATTCTTCATAGTGTTTTAGCCACAGCAATCAGAGAAGTAAAGGAAATAAAAGGAATCCAAATTGGAAAAGAAGAAGTAAAGCTGTCACTGTTTGCAGTTGACATGATACTATACGTAGAGAATCCTGAAGATGCTGCCAGAAAATGACTAGAGGTAATCAATGAATTTGGCAAAGTAGTAGGATACAAGATTAATTCACAGAAATCTCTTGCATTCCTATAACTAATTATGAAAATATGAAAGAGAAATTAAGGAAACAAACCCATTTATGATTGCAACAAAAAAATAAAATACCTAGGAATAAACCTACCTACAGAGACAAAAGACCTGTATGCAGAAAACTATAAGACACTGGTGAAAGAAAATAAAGATGATAGAAACAGATGGAAAGATGCACCATGTTTTTGGATTGGAAGAATCAACATTGTGAAAATGCCTGTACTATCCAAAGCAATCTACACATTCAATGCAATCCCTATCAAACTACCACTGGCATTTTTCACAGAACTAGAAAAAAAAATTTCACAATTTGTATGGAAACGCAAAAGACCCTGAATAGCCAAAGCAACCTTGAGAAAGGAAAACGGAGCTGGAGCAATCAGGCTCCCTGACCTCAGACTATACTACAAAGTTACAGTAGTCAAGACAGTATGGTACTGGCACAAAAACAAAAATATTGATCAATGGAAAAGGGTAGAAAGCCCAGAGATAAACCCACACTCAAAAGGTCACCTTATCTTTGATAAAGGAGGCAAGAATATACAATGGAGAAATGACAGCCTCTTCAATAAGTGGTGCTGGGAAAACTGGACAGCTACATGTAAAAGAATGAAATTAGAACACTTCCTGACACCATACACAAAAATAAGCTCAAAATGGATTAAAGACCTACATGTAAGGCCAGATACTATAAAACTCTTAGAGGAAAACATAGGCAGAACACTCTATGACATAAATCACAGCAAGATCCTTTTTGACCCACCTCCTAGAGAAATGGAAATAAAAACAAACAAATGAGACCTAATGAAGCTTAAGAGCTTTTGCACAGCAAGGGAAACCATAAACAAGATGAAAAGAGAACCCTTGGAATGGGAGAAAATATTTGCAAATGAAGCAACTGACAAAAGATTAATCTCCAAAATATACAAGCAGCTCAATAGCAAAAAACAAACAACGAACAACTGAATCCAAAAATGGGCAAATGCCCTAAATAGACATTTCTCCAAAGAAGACATACAGTTTGCCAACAAACACATAAAATGATGCTCAACATCACTAATCATTAGAGAAATGCAAATCAAAACTACAATGAGGTATCAATTCACACCGCTCAGAATGGTCATCTTCAAAAAATCTGCAAACAGTAAGTGCTGGTAGGCTGTGGAGAAAAGGGAACCCTCTTGCACCGTTGGTGGGAATGTAAATTGATACAGCCACTATGGAGAACAGTATGAAAGTTCCTTAGAAACCTAAAAGTAGAACTACCATACAACCCAGCAATCCCACTACTGGGCATATACCCTGAGAAAATCATAATTCAAAAAGAAGCAACACTATTTACAATAGCCAGGACATGGAAGCAACCTAAGTGTCCATCAACAGATGAGTGGATAAAGAAGATGTGGCACATATATACAATGGAATATTACTCAGCCATAAAAAGAAATTAAATTGAGTTATTTGTATTGAGGTGGATGGACCTAGAGACTGTAATACAGAGGAAAGTAAGTCAGAAAGAGAAAAACAAATGCCATATGCAAACACATATATATGGAATCTGAAAAAAAAAATCGCTCTGAAGGACATAGCAGTAGGACAGGAATAAAGATGCAGAGGTAGAGAATGGACTTGAGGATACGTGGAAGGAGAAGGGTAAGCTGGGACGAAGTGAGAGAATGGTATGGACATATATATATACTATCAAATGTATAATAGATAGTTAGTGGGAAGCAGTCACATAGCACTGGGAGATCAGCTCCGTCCTCTGTGTCCACCTAGAGTGGTGGGATAGGGAAGGTGGGAGTGAGACACAAGATGGAGGAGATATGGCAGTATATGTATATTTGTAGCTAATTCACTTTGTTATACAGCAGAAACTATCACACCATTGTAAAGCAATTACACTCCAATAAAGATGTTAAAAAAAAAAAAAAAAAAAGGACAACAGCACCCAACTTGGTGGAAAACAGAAAAATAATACAATACAGTTCAAAACAGTTTTTTTTAGACAAATTCTACAAGCATGCAGTTGTCATATAGACAATAGAAGTGTTCCAAACACACACACACCTACACACACTGGATGCTTACTATTTTGTTCCAGAATTGAAAACAGCCTAAATTTTTATAGGTCATTTTTAATAAATTTTATTTAAAATTTTAGTGGAGTTTTAAACTTAATTACAATATGTCATTTTCTAAATATAAATGTAAACCCATTTAAAAAGAAGATGAATAAAAACTCACATCTTATCATATAAAAATGTCTTTACTGCTGTTTTCTGATATTTTTCACAATTTCCTTTTCATGCTATTCTAAATATGCTTCTTAACTGAAACCAATATTGGTCTTTCGGGCCACACACAGAATTACTTAGGTATTAAATCACACTCACCCTCATCTTAGCTTCTTTTCTCCCATAGCCTTCTCTGAATTTTTGATTCCAAAAAGTACTCTCCTTCCTCCTCCCTACTTTGGCCCCTTCTATCTGTCATGACCTGACATTTGTTTTATTTGAAATATACTTTGTAAAACCCAAATGAGTTCCTATGCAGTAGATACTGGTAAGAAATAGGCTGGAGATCAAAAGTAAATTATACATGGTCATATTATTTTGACATTTTTGAGCTAGGAGTTAACTCCATAAATTTCAGACTACAGAGGTTGTTCCCCATCCACTGTGTGACACTGTCTCTTACCAGAGACTTCTCACATTGATAATTAGGAGACCATAAGATCACAGAATTAGGGGTTTGAATACCTTGATTTTATCTTCAACTCCATTGCTGCATTTGGTCCTGGTAAAATTAATATCCTCAAGATCCTTAGTTAAAAATCATGTCCAATGATATTTAAGTCCGCTTCCATTTCTTGCTATTGCTATCTTTATTACAACTCAAGGAGTGGTAAAGGCTTACTTACATTGGCTAAAATTGAGGGAACATGCACATCGATTTGCAAACAACATGTTATTTACTACTCTCAACATTACTTTAAGGAATTATTGACTTTAGAGATGAGGAATCTGACATTACTTACCAAGGTGGCCTAACTCAGAAATCAGAATGAGAATCCACACAGAGGCTTATCTAACTAGAGTATCCAGAATCTTACTCATAGCTTCCCCCTGCCTTGTTTTAGGATTCCTCAAGAAACAGGAGTTCAGAAAAGGAAAAAGTGTTGGATATCCTGGATGGCCCATGATAGAGTACAAATTGAACGGCATCTTAGGGATAAGCTATCTCATTAGCAAGGGTGAAAAGCAGGGGAAAACCTATTTGAGTAATGGCTTGTTCTCAAGAACAAGCCTAACATGTGTGAGACCAAATTTAGACTGTACATAATGGAGTAGGAAAGCATAAACCAAAATAATTTAGAAATAATGTAAAATTCTGGCCTTTTAACTTTTTATTTCCTCTTGTCACCTCCTATTCAGTGAACTTGTAACAAAGAATGACAAAGTATCACTCTCTACATCTCAGATTATATGTACATTAGAAATTATAGCAAAATTTGTGCAATATTTATGGAACCAAGAGGTAACATGGAAATACAGAAAAGAGAAAAAGGAAAAATACAACAACTAAGGAGAAGGCTGAACAGAAAGTGAATCTTGGGAATCACGCAGGCTAACCTTGCTCAGAGAATGTGATCTTCATGATCTGCAAGTTTTCATCAGAAAGATAAAACTAAAAATAAAAAGTGTGGGTTAAGTGAGTGGGATATATAGCTTTAAAAAAAAGAAAGTAAGCGACTCAGAGCTTAAAGCTTTAGAAAACTCTGCCACAAGATATGAAAGAATAAATTACATTAAGAGCTGTTTTAGTGTTTTCCTTATTTGGGGGGAGTGCAGTGTGGATTGATTTGGACTGACCTGTACTTAAAAGCCTGGGCATTCCTGGAAACAGAGCAGTTCTATTGCTTTATCCTCCTCCTTGCACACAAATACAAAACAGTAACTTTTACACAATCTGACTTCTCAACTCCTGTCTTTTTATTTTCTCAACACAACAAGACAGCCCTCCATCCCAATCTGGCTCCATATGACCTTCCCACCATCCCTGGATTTCCTGTTTTTCTAGCTTCTTTTTTTTTTCTACTCAGAGAGTTTAAATATATGGAGGCAGGGCTGGAGATTTTAAAGCCAAGGTTGCGAAGCTGTTAAATCCTGCAGCTCCACCAATTGTTCAACATTAATTTTTAGTTCATGCCAATAACATGATCCAGTTGGAACACAGCTACCATGACTCCAAAGTATACATTGTAGTGTTTAAACACACACACACGTACACTCACACACACACACACACACACACACACACACACACAAGCTGCCAATGAAAGAATAAAACATTTTGTTTGATTCAAATTGAAGCAGCATTCTACTGGATTGTGAAAGCCCACTGTTGAATTCTAAGAACACTGAGTAGCAAATAGAAATGCCAGAAGAAGGGGAAGAAAACAGAAGGAGGAGGTCACATAACACTTAGTGTCCACTCAACATGCCTCGAAGAGGGCTACACAGAGAAATTCTGAAAGCCAAATTGTACCGTTATCAGATACGACATATTGAGCACAAATTCTTGATGTTGCAGTAGGCAACGTCCTAGAAAGCTCTCTGTGAACAGGGAACTGCATCTTCATGCCACTTGGTTGATTTTGCCACATACTTGAAGAAGTAATTAGAATTTTTCTAAATAAGACTTTGGTATTCCTATGTGGGGTGGAGGAGGGAAGGATTGGGAGTTTGGGATTAGCAGATGCAAACTAGCATATATAGGATGGATAAACAACAAGGTCGTACTGTATAGCATAGGGAACTATATTCAATATCTTGTGATAAACCATAATGGAAAAGAATATGAAAACTAATATACGTATGCATAGCTGAATCACTTTTCTGTACAGTAGAAATTAACACAAGATTGTAAATCAACTATACTTCAATAAAATAAAATTTTAAAAAGACTTCTGTATTTCCATGAACAAATCTTTTCTATCTGCATCTCTTTCTCCTTTTTTATTTCTTTTTTAATTCTCTATTACATTTGAGGAAGTACCAATCCTCCAAGGACTAATCTCCAGCCCCTTATGCCCTACATCCTAACCTTGCATTTTTGGTTTTATGAAAGATAAAATATTATAGAGGAAATTGTTCCTTATCTCATGTTCCTTTCTCTACCAGATCATTCATACAAAATGTTCTGGCCCCCTGACGTCCAGTACTGTAGCCAGGAACCACATGTGGCTGTTGAACACTTGAAATGTGACTAGAATGAATTGAAATGTACTGAAGAACTACACAACAGATTTCAAAGACAATACTAAACAAACAAATGTAAAGCATCTCATTAGTAATTGTTTATATTGTTAAATTTTAAAATGATAATATTTTGAAAATACTGGATCAGTAACATATATTATTAAAATTAATGTCACCAGTTTCTTTTACTTTTTTAATGTGACTAAAGTAATATTTAAAATTGCACATGTCTTTTTCTTTTTTGTTTACATTTTGGTGGGTTATCTTTTGCTTTTGGTGGCAAACATCCTCCAATAGCTTCCTGAGAAAACTTTCATGACAAATTTTCTGAATCCTTTTATATCTAGTCATATGCTTATGTGTTTGTTATTTATTTGTCCTTGTCTCTACTTTTCTCACTATCTAAAAAATTTCTCCAAAGATAGTCTCTGTTCACTTGGTTTAAAAACTGTCTACATGCTAAGGACTTGCAATGTTAAGTCTTCAGGTCATAATTTTTTGCAAAATTTGAGACGACTACATCCACATTCTTATCAGGCATATTTACTTAAAAGTTATTCCATAGACATCTTACGTATAACTATAATCCTTTACACACACATGTGAGCTCAGTTATGTAAACATATACAGACTTGAGTCTTCTCACTCATAGCAAGTGATACCATTGGAGTACTCAGTTTCTCAAATCAGACATCTAAGATTCTTCCTTGATTCCTTTCTACAGACTACATAACTGCAAATCTTGATTTTTCTGCTTCCAAAATGTTTAACCAACCTGACCATTCATCTCCATTTCTAGTGGAATCAGTTTTGTTTGAGCCTCCACAATTGTGTTCCCTGACTTTCTCCTCACTGGACTTCCTGTTTTTACTCTTATTCTCTTCCAAT
Source organism: Phocoena sinus (assembly GCF_008692025.1). Taxonomy (NCBI): domain Eukaryota; kingdom Metazoa; phylum Chordata; class Mammalia; order Artiodactyla; family Phocoenidae; genus Phocoena; species Phocoena sinus. Next base: position 34,645,433 of record NC_045776.1, on the reverse strand, counting down.
CCATTTCCTACAGCCAGCAGAAAGAGTAGACAATGTAAAACATAATCTTATGGTGAAAATCTTTAACCACTCTCAAAATGAAGTACAAACCCATGAGCATGACTTATTTGGCTCCTCATGATATGATAACATCCAGCCTCTCCAATCCTTTCTCATACCACTTACAACCTTGCACACTCTGTTCTAGCTCCTCCTGGAAATCAGTCATTCACTAGCCTCTTTTAAAAATTTCCAACCTCTTTTCTGCCTCTGGGTTTTAACCCTTACACTCTCTAGGCTCTGCCATAGATCTTTGCATAACTGGCTCCTTTACCCAAGGCTTCACTTGGATATCATGTACTCAGAGAGGTCTCTTTTTGCTGACCACCCAGTCTAAGATTGCTCCCACTACTGCAGTATTCTCTATTTCCTATCACAAACCTCTATTTTTCCTTTACAGCAATTTGTGCAATAGTTTTCTTTTCTTTTAAGTAAATAAAAGTTCATTGTACAACACCTTCTCTGCAAAATACTAGCTCTAATATGGCAAACACCGTAACTGTATTATAGATCACTGTCTCCTGGCCCATGCACAATGCCTGCCATATGAAAGATGCTCATTAAATATGGACTGAATAGGACTTCCCTGGTGGCACAGTGGCTAAGAATCTGCTTGCCAATGCAGGAGAAATGGGTTCGAACCCTGTTTCTAGAGTATCTCACATGCCGTGGAGCAACTAAGCCCACAAACCACTACTACTGAGCCTGCATGCCACAACTACTGAAGCCCACATGCCTACAGCCTGTGCTCTGTAACAAGAGAATCCACCACAATAAGAATGCCATGCACTGCAACCAAGAGTAGCCCCTGCTCGCTGCAACTAGAGAAAGCCCGCATGCAGCAATGGAGACCCAACACAGCCAAAAATAAAAATTTTAAAAAAACAAAACAAAAAAATGGACTGAATAAATAAGTCTGTACTTACTGGTCCCTAGGAGCTTTTTTTCATCCCATAAATTCAAGTTTTATAATTATTGGCTAAATATAGCAGGTGTCATCATCTTTTAATGCTTCTCTTGAATAGTAGGAAATATGGAAGAGAATTATACATTTGCATTTATCATCAGCATATTCATATGCTGAGAAAGTCTCAGCAGAGGGATGAATATCTTAAGTCTAGAACATCGACTAAGTTTTTTATTGTGAAAATACACTTTTTTTCAACAATGGAACCACAAATCTACTGTCATTGGCAATGGGCATTTAATCCTCAGACCATCATATGAGAGATGGGGAGGAGAATATGGGTATCCCATTATAACTTGTCCATATATCACTATGGAAACCTCTCACACTATGATTTTCAGTCATTTATTTCTGTACTCCTTGCCCAGCCATTAAAAAAATAATCCCTCAAAGAAACAATGAAAATAGGATGAGAGGATTTTTTTTTTTTTTTTTTTTTTGCAGTAGGCGGGCCTCTCACTGCCGTGGCCTCTCCTGCCGCGGAGCACACGCTCCGGACGCACAGGCCCAGCGGCCATGGCCCACGGGCCCAGCCGCGCCGCAGAACGCGAGACCTTCCCAGACCGGGGCACGAACCCATGTCTCCCGCATCAGCAGGCGGACTCCCAACCACTGCGCCACCAGGGAAGCCCAGGATGAGAGGATTTTTAATGAGAGAATTGAATGCTTGTTACTTGAGTACTCTTTACAGATTCAATTTTGAGAAATGAATACCCAACTTGAAGAATTTGTCTAGACAAGAGAAAAAAAAGGAGAAAAACAGGTCTTTGGTGGTATATAAAAGCAGTACATCATAGCTTCAGCTCATATCAAAGACAAGAAAGCAATTAATCAAGAGTAACTTATAGAAATAAAATGGATGTGTGCTAAACTTGTATAAATGCAAGCTTTGCTTGATGGCACTCCCCATTAAGAAACAGAAATTGGAAATTTGAAATACTATATTATAACTTCAGTGAAATAGCTGTATTTTTATATAAAAATTTCAACCAGCCAGTTTTATTCAGAAGTTGAAGTTTCTAATTTTATTCAGAAGTTGAAGTAGCTAATTTAAAGGAATCACTGATCTCAATGAATTCCTAAAGTGCTAGTACAGCTATTGTTAAAATGGGTAAAATGTCTTCAAACTACTGAACTTGCTGCTTGAGCTTAATTCTAAGCTCTTTTAAAATGTTCTTTCTTCCCTCTATGTTGAAACTTGAACGGAGGTCGGTGGAGAAAGACGTGCCAGGAATTAAGATACTGATTTTGCAAATTCCTTTAAGAATTGTGGTTTGGTTCTTCAGAGAAATCAGCACAAATGAGGTAAGTTCTTTAATATAAAAGTTATATGGCTACAATTTGCATTCCATTAATCTGGTCTTTAAAAGTTGCCTTTCTCCCCTCTTTCCAAACTGTCATATCACACTATCATGTTAGAAAAATGTTATTTCTTGCTAAGCATTACAGAACTTTAGAACTAGAAGGGGAATTACAGCTACTCTAGTCAAACACTCTCATTTTCCAAATTTGAAATTTAGAGGCCAGAGAGTTTACATGGACTGCAAGGACCTGGCTCACATAATGGCAGTGCCAGTTCTAACCAGGGATTATATCTGGAAGTGCTCTCAGGGGCCATAAAAGTATCATTAATGAGTCCAGTGGGAAGGATGTGAAACAGTAGGGCATGTTGGAGCCAACAGAAAGTACAAGACCATATGCATGAGTTGACCAGTGAGCAAACACATTACAGGTGTAAGAAGTTGTGTATCCAACCTCAAGCCCTGTGATCATTCCATATACCATATTGTGATATACCGTATTGACTCTCTACTTTAGCTCCTTTGATATTTATGTTGAAAATAAATTAGATGTTCTACTTTAAACCATTGTCAAGTTGTTCATTTGTACATCCTTTTGTGTCAACTCATTTAGGCTCAGAGAAAATACAGATCTATATCTTGGACTAAAGTGAATAAACATTTTCCTTTGGTTTTGGGACTTACTTTATTCTAACAATGCTTTTTCAAAAAAAATTATATACTTTATTATTATTTAAAGGTATATGATAAATGATAATTGAAATTGAGTTAGTTCTATATGTTACTCAACAGGAGAGTATTTTTTTTTAATATTGTTTTTCAAAATGTTCCCAAAGTGTTTTCTTTTTCTCCTCTAAGACTTCCCTGCCCATCATTTCTGGCTATATATCCATAATTTGACTCTGAGCAAACAATTTTTATTGCTTCCCATCAGCTGATCTCTGCTTCAGTCTGGTCAATCCCTTTATTGCACCATCTCCCATAGGTTTATTATCAACCTTAAGCCATATTTTGCACCATCCCAAGAACTTAGAAAACTACCTTGGCTGTCACCTTCTTTAGGAGGCTCATGACATCACCCATTCCTTGTGAAACCTGCACTGCTTTCTGGGTGGCTCTGTCCCCTGCCAGAGATGGCCTTCCCCTAGATGGCTTTCACCCCCATTTATACCATAACATTTAGCACTCCTATGGTTTTTTGTTTGTAGAATTCTTGAGGATAGGAAACATACTTTCTCCCCTCTGTGTATTTTCCATACGGTCTAGTCTATTTTATGGTACTTGATCAAACTTCAACAGAGAAAACTAATCAATTTTTAAAATAAAAAACCTTAGGGCTCAAAGAGATTCTGACAAGAAACACAAACAATCTCATTCTTTTGATAGTTTGAAAAGCAGTGAAGGCCTGGTAGGCAGGATAATTGGCTGAAGCGGATGCTATTGAGTATACACTTGGTATTAGAATCCAGTCTCCCGAGTACTAAGCCAACACTTATTTCACTATCTCCTATCTCATTCACAATACCCAGAGATCATTAAGAACAGAAGAAAGAGTAACTTGCCTTGAAGAGTTGATGCACATTCTTGTCTGGATACAAGACACCCGGGCTGGGCATCCAGAATGTCAGCTCTTAGCTCTTTCAAAACAAAACCACCTGAAATAAAGCAACAGGCAGCGGGGAAAGCTGTCAAGTCCCCATTTGCAGTTTCTAGTAAAGATCACAGGAAAAAATAGACTCCAGCTTCAATTTGTCTTTATTTCAACTCCTCAAGGGCTCAGCACTAGCCGACTGCTGGAATTCTACACAAGCATGTTGACCAGCTTTATGCTTGCTTCTCCTCCTGTCTCCTTACACAATTAGTTCCTTGTTAACCACAAACCTGCAGTATCTTTCCCCTCAGGCTCTGCTCTTCTCTGTGTAGCTTTTAACCCCTTCTGTACACACTGTTTAAAACACTATTAAGGTGCCCCCATGGATGCCTGAGAGAAACCTTGTTGCCTCCTTGGTTTCCAAAGTAATTAGTTTACAGGGACATCTCATCTAACTGCAAAATCAGGAATAGATCAAACTCCCCCATCTGTGAAAGATGTTAGGAATGCAAATGCTACTCTTCCAGGTAACATAGCAAAACAGAGAGCATCAAAAGCAAGATATCCAGAGTTTCAGTCAAAGGAAAGACTGGAAAACCATTGCTTTTTTTTTTTTTTTTTTTGCGGTACGCGGGCCTCTCACCGCTGTGGTCTCTCCCGTTGCGGAGCACAGGCTCCGGACGCGCAGGATCAGCGGCCATGGCTCACGGGCACGGGCCCCAGCCGCTCCACGGCATGTGGGATCTTCCCGGACCGGGGCACGAACCCGTGTCCCCTGCATCCGCAGGAGGACTCTCAACCACTGCGCCACCAGGGAAGCCCCACCATTGCTTTTTTTTTAAACCTTTCTAAGCCCCAGAAAGAAAATTACCTGGGAAGACAAAAGGAGAAGGATGAGTCAAACAAAAGCACAAAAGCATCTTGGTGTTATCCTGAAGGCTTTTTCATAGCTGCTCATGTTTTAGTGAACGCCCCAAACTTGAAAAGCATGTGTGTGTTCAGGAGGAATCAGTGAGATTGTTAACTTAGGAAGTGAAGGGAACCCAGTGTAGGGAGGACAGGCACTTCTAGGAGTGCCAATTGGTCATCAAACCATGTGTCTTCTCACAGGCAGAATTGATTTAAAAATCAGAACCTAATTAACATTTGCCCTCTTTTTTCAGATCTTTCAAAAAAATAAAATACCACTAGGAAATGCTCCCAATTTCAGATTCCATAATCTGAAAATCTTCACTTGCAAGAAGCACATAGCTTTCCATATTCATTATTAAAGAAGAAAAACAAAGATTCCAACTGTAATAAGCAAAATAACCAGGTATAAAATAAAATTAAAAGCACAAGAAATTGTAAGAAAAAACCTGGTTATTTCAAATAAGAAAAACTTGAAAATATAATTTCAGAGTCATGCAGCAATTATAATCAGAGGAAATGGAAAAAAGAAGTGCTAGATGCAAAAGCCTCATCAGTTTTCACAAAGGAGAAAAATATAGATTGTGAAGATTTTATCTCAAGGACTTGGCATTGTTAACTAGTAAAATTGTCTAATTAATTATTCAGTAATTGATTTGTCCCTATTCAAAATATCAAGAAATGAAAAGTGGAAACAGTGTGTTATGTGTTTTCACCAAAAAAACCTCATGTTAAAGTAATCTTTTTGTTGTTGTTTTTGGTGGGTTTTTTTGATACTGTTGCTAGACTGCAAAATCTGGATGTTTCAGTAACAACATTGCTGGATTTCATCAAAGTTTTTCTCATGAAATAATTTTTTAGGCACTGGGGGAAAATGTGTAGAACATTTGAATAAAGTCAATGCCAATTGAACTTTGTTTCTTAAAGGATGAATGTCAATCCAGAGAGAGATCTTAGAGCTGTGTTGCTTCTTTCCAAACATAAGTGTCAGATGCCTGCTATGTGCTAGAATTTGAGGAAACAGCAATGAGCAAGATCCAGACAGGCAAAGACAGGCCCTCCCTTGTCTTCATGGAGATTATATAAGTTTGACTTATTAAAAAGTGGGTTGAGAAGTAGAAGGTTATTATTTAATCCTTAGATTTTACAAAGTCAGATGAATAAATCATCACATCAGAGACTTCAGGTTAAAAAGGTTAGGCTAAAATGATGCATCGTACCTGAAAGCAAAATAGTTCATAAGGATAAATGTAAATTTGAAAATCTATTTAAAACCAAACTTAGGGATGTCTCTTGAGGCCTTGAAGTTTCGGGAGACTGTAAGATTAGAGGAGGTTAGAATGTGATTTAACTTTTAAAATAGTTAATCGAGTCTTAAATTGTATAAATAAAGGTAAAGTTTAGTGTCCAAAATAAGGGAAAGTTAACTACACTGATTAGATCAACTTGGAAGTTTTCATTTTGCTTGGGACACCACAGTTTTAAAGAAAAATTATGTAAGAACCTAATAATGTGAAACATTAGGCAAGAAAATAAAAAAGAGTGGTACATGTTTACCAAAAGACTAAATGTTTAAATAGGACAAAACTAGCATTAAGTGATGAAGATTAAAAAGATACAAATTCTGTGCTGTTAAGGAAAAGCATACATATTTACCTACAACATAAAATAAGAAGAGAGGGTTGATGTTTAATGTGGTAGATACTAAAAGTGACCAAGCACACTCTGAATGGCAACCTGTCAAGAATGTTTTAGAAATGACCTCTTAATTAGAAAGGATTTTGGCCTAAGTAATATCTCTATGATTCCTTCTGATCTTCTAAATCTAAATCTGTGAGACTATGTAATAGAAATATTTTCTTCTGCACATTTGGCTTTAGATGAATGTTTCCTCCTGAATCACCATTATATAACCACAAGAGATGGACAGTTATTAAGTGGGAATGGTTTCTCCAATTTCTCTTGCTTTGATCTATGGATGTTATCATCTTAGAATCCAAATCCAAAAATAAGTGGACTTAGCATCTCAATCAAGCCACATTTTACCTTGTTTATTGTACTTTGTTCAAACAAAATATTAACATTCCTCCTATTATGAATGTAAGGAACGGCACCAAGAAACGGGGGAGAGCTTAAACAAGCTTTATTTGGGGACGCTCCCGGGCGAGGTTCACTGGTCCGAGAGAAAGGGGCCAGAGAAGTCGCGTCCGGGCGAGGGTTTGGGCAGAATTTATAGGGGAAGAAGGGAAAGGGGTGTGGCGAATCCGGGAGGGTGAAAGGTATTCCTTATTTGGTGGTCTTTTTGGGTATCGTGGCAATATCTGGTTCCGGTCGCATCAGTCTTGGGACCGTTAGTCCCGCCCCTCAAAAGGCGGGAAGGCTGGACCGGGTGGAAAGTCCCCAGGTCAGTTCTTGGAACTGGGTGGTCCGGAAAGTTTTGGTCTGATGCAACCTGTGAGTCTGATTGCTTTCCCCTGCCTCGGGCCAGTTGGCCTTACAATGAATATTGACACTGCTTTTGTCTCCAATTTTTTCTAAACAAAATTCAGATCATTTCATTCTATCCACATTTTAGATTTTGGGTCAATTAAGCTTGCAGTTTCTTTTAGTCTTTATGTTAAACTCAGAATCATTCCTAATTTGCCATGGTTTATGATATTTTAGGGTAGTTCCAGGGATATGACGCTAATTCTCAGGTTTGCTGGTATCCAATTGCAGAATTCTCTGGAGTGCTTTCTCCAGAGACTGACTTTCTGTCTCCTTCAGGAGAATAGTAGAGGCTGTTTTCTGCCTGTGTTGGGTGGAGGGATCCTTCCAGCTTCTCTCTACCCACTATTCTAGAAGTACTTGTTATCTAACCCTGTGTTTTTCCAGACTTTGAGGTATAAATATGCTTGCTTTTTCTTAAATTATTCTCTCAGCAGAATTGCAGGAGATGATTTTCCCCTGTTCTACTTAGTTACCACTGGTCCATCTGTTACTCATTTTCCAACATTTTGTTGACATCATTAGTCTGGAGTCATTTCCTATCTTATTCTTCTTGTCCTCTTGTATTTATATCTTTATTTTATTATGTTGTGTTTTCAGAAGGAAACATACAGTATAAGTGTTGATCTGACAGGTTTAACCAGAAGTCTCATCTTTATTTATTTATTTATTTTTCATTTCAAACACTTGAAGCTTTTTTGCTGTTTTTTATTAATATTAAAACGGAAATGACAGGCAAATGAATCCGAATTCCAATAGTATATATCTCTGTTCAGGGGAAATTATACATGGTAATAATTCTTTTTTTCTATTTTTTAATATTTCCTAGATATTGCAACTGTACTATTTTTATAAGAACATCTAATTAAAATAACCAAAATAATTTTTATTCAATATTTTCCATTACTGTGTAGTTTTAAAATAATTTAAATAAAATAGTTAACACCACAAAATTAATTGCCTTAGTTTTTATATTAAAAAAAATTCAGTAAAATAGTTAACACCACAAAATTAATTGCCTTAGTTTTTATATTAAAAAAAAATCAGAGTGCATTTTTGAATTAAAAGAGTTGAGAAGAATGGTTATAAAATAAAACAATGTATTATGGAGTGAAAGTTTACTGGGAATAGGTACTTAAAAAATACAAATCAGAGTGATTGATTGAAATTTAGGACTTGCGCGTTGTGAAGGTCACCATACTTCTTTTAAAGGTATTTGTTAAGAGTTTTAGATCCAGGACATTGCCTGCAAGAGCGTGGGTTATGAAGTTAAGGCCTGGCAAGCTAGGCTCAAATGATTTAGGCTTTAAACAGTTAACCTTCTCATTCTTCCAGAATTTGTTGGAAGGGTCTCCCTTGGGGGATTGTGAGTACCAAGCTCTACTCTTGCTTACAGGTTCTCCATGATAATCCCTGGATTTGTTCTGGGTGGGGACTGGAGGCTGTGGGATCCCAGAGAAGGATTATTGTTAACATTGTTATTTAAAAACAGAGTAAACAAATAACAAGGAATTCACTGTAGGGAATGTACTGCTTTGAGCTTTGAGATGGGGGGATTCAAATGGGATTTTCAAAATTATATTGCTCGTATTTCTAATGGAACAGATGTGGATTTAAAAAAAAATAAAATGAAATGAGTTCCTGAATGGTATTCTCCAAAGCAGCTCCCACCATACCAGCCAAAAGTGAGTAGACTAAATTTATAGGATACATTTTGGTGACATTTTTACAACTTATGCCAGTTCAAATCCATTTCATCTTATTTGATTCCATCTATTCCACTTCACTTTATCTCATGACAGGTCACTTAGATTTCCCTGAGCCTAAGTCATTAACCTTTTGGATACACATTTTTAATATTTATTAGTGATATTTAATATATTTAAATTGGTGACTTGAATTTCTGTAACTAAACTAATGTCCTTTTATGTATGTACAGGTATGTCTTATACAGACTTAAGCTTTTCCTCCTCTGGACTTCCTCAGCGATGAATGATATTTAATTAAGTAGTTTTAAAAAGATATTTGTAGGGCTTCCCTGGTGGCGCAGTGGTTGAGAGTCCGCCTGCGGATGCAGGGGACATGGGTTCGTGCCCCGGTCCAGGAAGATCCCACATGCCGCGGAGCGGCTGGGCCCATGAGCCATGGCCGCTGAGCCTGCGCGTCCGGAGCCTGTGCTCTGCAACAGGAGAGGCCACAACAGTGAGGGGTCCGCGTACGGCAAAAAAAAAAAAAAAAAAAAAAAAATTTGTAGATTTTGTGTTGTTTATAAAACAAATTCATACTCATGGTAAAAAATATAAATTGGAAAATGCAGTAAAGTACATGAAAATAAAGCTGTCTATAATCTTACAACTTTCAAAAATCCAATTGTTGCAGGAAAGAAAGTGGAGCCAGAGAGAATGGTCCCATCCCAGGGTCCGAGACCCTGGTTAAGCTGCCAAGTGTGAGTTCTTAGCTTCTAGCAGGAAGAATTCAAGAGCGAGCTATAGTAAAGTGAAAGAAAGTTTATTCAGGGAGATATACATACTCCACAGACAGAGTGTGGTCTATCTTGAAAGGTGACAGGTCATGGGAGAAACACACCCCACAGACAGAGTGTGGGCCATCTTGGAAGGCTAGAGGCACCAGGGTACGGGGTTGTCAGTTTTTATGGGCTGGGTAATTTCATAGGTTAATGATTGGGAGGATTATTCCAACTATTTTAGGGAAGGGGTGGGTATTTCCAGGATTTGGGTCACCACCCTCTTTTTTCGCCTTTTATGGTCAGCCTTGGAACTGTCATGGTGCCTGTGGGTGTGTCATTTAGCTTGCTGATGTGTTACAACCAGTATATACTGAGGCTCAAGATCTAGTGGAAGTCAATTATCCATCATTTTGGACCTATTTGGCTCTAACCAGTTTATGCTGTGTCCTCAATGGCTGTCATTCTTTTAAATGTTGTGCTCTGCCCCCTTCCTGTCTCACAAAGATACTATACTATAACATTGTAATCCTATGGGCTTTTTTTCTCATAAACAGGCAACTTATTATTGCTGTTGCTTTATAAATTTGGGCTCACAATCTATGCAATTTTGCATCCTGTTTTTTTGAAAATATATATATTACTCTTTAAAAAAATGATTTCCATTATATTTGGAAGGAACATTTTCCTTATCTCACATTTGGACAGTACAATTTTTAATGTATAGATGGTTCTTATTTTATTTTTTAAATCACCTCATTTCTGAGCATTTGAATTGTTTCTTGGCTATCACTCTGTGTGTGAGTGTGTGTGTGTGTGTTTGTGTGTGTGTGTGTGTGTGTGTATGAGTATATATGCATATATTGTAGAGGAGGAAAAATAATTTTCCCTCTACCCTTCCAGGTTCTTGGCTGAGATTGTGTAATAATAATTTTAAAAAATTAATAGGAGAAAAACAAACAGAAGTTTAATAACATGTATGCTTCCTGCATGCGAGAGAGATATCTGAGAAAAACTGATTAACTCCATGAAATGACCCAATCCTCCACCTTAATTAAATACCATCTTCATCTGAAGACAAGAGAAGGTGTTGGGGGTGGGGGAAGCCCAGGTACGGGAGGTTGTTAAGCAAAGGACAATCAACAAGGGAATGGTTGTTATGCAGATTTAAGTCTATGTCATCGCCATTGCTAAATTTCTAGAGATTTCATCCTCCTCCTCTTCCTGATACAAAGAGAAAGATACTCTTACAAGAGAGATTTCTTTTTATAAATGTAAATGTCTCTTATAAAAGGGTAAATTCTAAGTTTTTAGAGCTTTTCCTATATAAGCTCTTTCTTAAAAAATTATCAGCTCAAAATAGCACTTATGCCAAATAATCTTTGGCATATTTTGAGGTAGCAAATTCTGCTCCCTTCATACACAAACACACACACACACACACACACACACACACACATTATATATGTGCGAGAGAGAGAGAACGGATACAGAGAGACAGAGACAGAAACAGACATAGGCAGAGAGAGATAGAGACCTCAAATAAGATATTGTGAAATAAACAAAGATCAACAGAATGAATAAAGAAAAGGCTATTCATTCAGAGCTTGTTACAGCAAAGCAATCAACCACCATCACTTGTGTTTTGATGGAGACTCAAAGGCAGGCAGGGGAGTGAGGAAGCTTTAGAATGAAAAAAAGGAAAGAGTTCAGCTATTGGCCTGATTAGAGACTATTGGCATGAGGAAGCTATAAATGCGCCAACTAGAAGAGGGCCATCCTATGCTATTGGTTCAGGACACATTTTTGGATTTCTCTAGCTGGTCTTAAATTGGAAGTGGGGGAAAAAATTAGAAAGCTGTCAATTATCAGTCAAGTACTGCCTGGCATTTTGGGCCAGTTGTTACAGAAATTATTGTTTATTCCTGTATTGTTACTAGAGATAGCAGTCTGAGTTCCCAAATTTCTGACTAATGGCTGTCTTCTCGGCTGGTAATTGTAGATAAGGTGTTAGTTTTCTGGCTACGGTGCTGCAGATTGTGGATCAGAGTTTTATTTTTATATATGATCTGGCCATTGTTTGTATATTTGGTCTCTCAATATACACACTCTTTTAAAATACTTCAAATACACATAGGACATTTATATAAATTGATTATATCCTAGATGACCACAACAATTTCAGTAACTTCTAATTGATATTGTACAGACCTAATCACATGAACAAAATGTGGTAAATTAGAAATCAACATAAAAATCAGCATAAAAATAGCAAAGAAGAAAAGGAGAGGAAAGAAGAGGAAGAGGAGAAGGAGATTGTTGGAAAAGAAAAGAAAGGAAAGAGGGAAGGGAAGGGAATGGAAGGGAAGGAAACTAGTATCCACATTAACCACAAAAACTTCACAACTTTGGAAAGTAATTAACACTTATAAATATGACAAAATACAAATGGAAATTTCAATTATTTAGATACAATGGAAGTTCCACATATCAACATTCATGGAATCCAGATAAAGTATTTAGAGGGAATTTTATGACCTTTAATGTACATATTAAACAAAGCTTTAGTGAAAAATCTGTGTAGGTTATTTTTTTTCAAAATTATTTGGCTATTTTAACATGTTCAGATATATTTCAAGAATAGTTTTTACTTTGACTTTGTAGAAGTATTGAATAATGTTTATCCAGATTCCCCATTTTTAATTTTATTTATTTATTTATTTATTTAGGTTGTGTTGGGTCTTCGTTGCTGTGCACGGGCTTTCTCTAGTTGTGGTGAGTGGGGGCTACTCTTTGTTGTGTTGTGCAGGCTTCTCATTGCAGTGAATTCTTTTGTTTCAGAGCATGGGCTCTAGGCTCATAGGCTTCAGTAGTTGTGGATTACAGGCTTAGTTGCTCCGTGGCACGTGGGATCTTCCCAGACAAGGGATCGAACCCATTTCTCCTGCATTGGCAGGCGGATTCTTAACCACTGCTCCACCAGGGAAGTCCCCCATTTAAAAAAAAAAATATTTTGCCACATTTGCTCTTTCTCCTTATGTGTATATATTTACTTGTTCTATAGCATTTCAGAGAAAGTTGTGTACAGTATGTCATTTAAACTTAAATTCTCCATAGTATATTTTCTATAAACAAAGAACTAACTGTAGTGCAGTTAATAAATCCAGGAATTTTAATATCGATAAAAGAATACTATCTAATCAATAGCCCATATTCAAATTTCACCAATAGTCTCAATAATGTTCTTTATGCTAACCTTATTTCCAGGTTCCAATTCAGATTATACATTGAATTTAGTAACCATGACAGGACTCACTAGGCCTTTTAATCTGGAATTGCTTTGCAACACTTTTTTGTCTTTCATAAAATAGTTTGAAAAATACAAACAGCCTATTTAGTTTGTAGCTTGTACCTTACTTGGGTTTCCTCACAATTAGATTCCAGTTACTCGATTCTGTCAAGTATACAACAAGTAATGTTCACTCCAGAATGTTGGTTTCTCCCATTGTTAGTGATATTTTCTTTGATCATTTGGTTTACAGGTGTCTGTCATGTTTATTTAACTTTAAAGTTTGTTTTTTTGTTTTGAATAAAAGCTATTGTGAGGAGATACTTTGAGTCTATCTAAATATCCAGTTCCTCATCAAATGTTTGTGTTTGTTGATAATTCATACCAGAATCATTATGTCTATGGTGATTACAAAGTGGTGACTTTTCTAATCTCACTGTCCCTTCTACATTTATTAGTAGGCTTTGTACTGTAAGAGCTTTCCTTTCACTATATTTATGTATTTACTTGTTTATTTATGTGTTCCTTATCTTTAAAGAATCATGGAATTTTACTTAATGGATACAAATTTTTGTCAATGTATTTTATGCCTTTTTAGGGTAACCTTCTTGCAAGTAGAGTTTTCTGAAGTAAATGCATGAAATTCAACCAAGCTGCTTTCCAGAAAAGCCAGATTTGAATTCCTATCACTAGTGTATTAAAATGCTTACCTCACTATATTTTCTGGAGTTTGATATTGGTCAATGCCATGGGTGAAACATGAAAACTGACTGGTATTTTATTCTACAATTTTATTTACTAATAATATTTCAAGTTTATTTCATATTTATATTAGTATGCTCACTTACGTCTTTTTTTCTTTTGGACTGTTGGTATTTTTCTGACTGATTTTTTAAGGATACATACTTTGACATACAATTGTCCTTAAAATATCTTTTCCTGCCAATCATACTTGTGTTGCCAATATTTACAAAAGTCCCTGCAGCTCAGGAAGTTTCTCTAACCCTCCTTTCATAAAATTATCAAGAGGATGGCCAGACACCAATTTACCTGTCTGAAACCCAAGCCCCTGGCGTATTATTTATTGTTTGCAACGTGATATCTTGTGCAGACAGATGTCTCTGGCTGCTGATTTGTGCTTTACCACTGGACACTGTAACTCAAATTAGTCTCAACTCTGTTCTGTAGCCTGAGGATAAGTCCTGTTTTAAGCCCCTTATTCCCTCCAGGTACAATAGCCTTGGGTTCTGCTTGTCTTGAAGGGAAATTCTGACAAGTAGAAGATACATTAGGAAGAATACAGATTGCCGAAGCCTTTATGTTCAAGCCAAACCTGTGGTGGTTCATCTAGATTAACAGTTCTCGGTGTGTGGCCCTGGGAGCTTCTCAAGTGGTCAACAGAATTGAGACAATTTTCATAATAAAACTAAGATTTCATGTTTCTCCTTCATTCTCATTCTCTCATAAATATACAGTGGAATTTTCCAGAAGCTACATGATTTCTGATATTGCAATAGATTGAAGAAAAAACACATATGGGAATTCAGCCATCTTCTATTCAATCAGGCACTAAATAGATCTAGAAAATGTAAAACAATGATAATATCACTGGAATTATCTTTATTTAAAACATGTAGTTATTTTGCATTAAAATATGCTACTAACATTAGGATGTAATTGATTTTTTACATTTTTATTTTTAAATGAATTATTTAGTTTTTTAAGTTTAATATCTAATATGGTAAATAACAATAGATAAAACCCACATGAATGAAATCAGCAGTTAGAATTTTAAAATAAAAAAAACCAATTTTGTCACCTCTCTGCTGAAAACCCATCTATAATTACATTGCACATATAAATTCCTAATAAATGTTAGAACTCTACACTGTGTGGACTGACTCATGCCCACATTAGTAGCCTCTATACAACTCACTTTCACTCTGGAAGTGTTATATACACTGACCTTCTTTCAGATCCTCCAAGTAATCAATTTCTTTCCAATTTCTTACAGATGTTGCTCCCTTTGTCAGGAACATTCCCCTTAATGTCTTACATGGCTACCTCATCTTACCTCCTTGGAGATACCATTCCCAGATTACTGTCCTGTCTTTAACTATTCTCTAATTTTTTTTTTTTTTTTTTTTTTTAGTACCTTATCCTGTTCCATATAGACCTTGCTGATTTAATAAGCAAATCAGGGAGCAAATGGACTTGAACAAAACTAGTTCTTGGACATGGCTTATACTTCCCAGGTGATAATCTGCTGTACTGCCCACTCCTCTCTCTGGTTTCCCATTCTTTTCCCAAATCCTGAGGAGCAGAGAACTCATTTTCTTGTCAGTTTCATCAAAATTTCACATTTTAAATAATTTTTCTATGAAGTTAGTTATGTTTAATGGGACAGTTCTAAAATTCTGCCAGAGTTGATGCCTTCTGTATAGCCTTTCCAAGTACATTTAAATATTGATTGTAAGCATCTAAAGACAGGGAGAAAAAATTATATGCCTAACACACACACATGCACGCACACACACAGACATCATACCTAACCCACAATGAAATACAATGAGTTATTTGACCCAACATGTTAAGTGATGATTTGTGATCATTTATGTATGAAAATACAAATACTGATAATGTCTTAGCTGTGTTTAGTCTTGTCTCCATCACCACCATTGTACAACATTTGCTAATTGACAAGTGAACTCAATGAAAACTTGGTAGAGGATGAGCCTGGTATGCTATGATAAGGAAAGTGTAACCAGATGCGGTAAAATTCTTGCTGGATCTTTTACTTCTGAAATAATAGGTGATTTAAAGGGAACTGTAAAAGAAGACTTGGCTTAGAAGATTGAAAAGTGGAGAAAATCCACTGGAGGACAATTTTTTTAAAGATGTGATTAAAGATGCAGTGAAGTCCTGACTTGTTTGTAGATCACTCAGGGTACTTGGAATTGACTAGGATTTCTATACTTCAAAGTAATATGGAAGTATCAGAGAATTAAATTAATTGTCACCAGAGTGGGTTACAGATCCACTTTAAAGAAGAAAATGTTAATTTTCTACCCTCTTTCCTTTTGTACACTCCCCAGTTTTCCATCCAAGAAAGTACATACATCCAGGAAGCTCATTGCTTTCATGATATCTGAAGTCATGCTGGTCATAGAGAAAAGTGAATTGGATTTGCCAAACCCATTCCTATTAAGGTGTACATACTTTTGCTGTTAACTTCTCCTAGAAAAAATTTCATTTTAAAAAACAGACTTGATGAAGACCTAAAGGATGCATGACTGTTATCAAAGCCTGCAGTGATAGCAAAGAGAGCTCTAGTGGCAAGAGGCTTGCCTAGTTCTCTCAAATGACATATACAGATACTTACTGTTCTTCATCCTTTCCTTTCTACAGTACAGAACTCTAACCAATTGATAGGCAAGCACACTACTTGTGAACTGAGCATGATTCACACATCTCTTAATATTTTTGTTCAAACTGTGTTCTCTACTTGGCAGGTCCTATACGGTACTAAGAAAAAGTCTAAGTCATTGAGCCAGCAGAAGTGGGAATGAATCCTGCCTCACCCTCTTCCTACCTGGAGCTCCATACACAATTATATTCTCACTGATACTGTTTCCTCATCTGGGAATGAGAATAATAGATCCTGTTGTGAAAATTAGAGATGACATTAATACACGTATGGGTGCTTCATACATTAGCTAGTTTGATAAATATTATAGTTGTACAATAGACAGCACAGTTACATGAATGTGACAGATCAATACATATAGATCTTTATATACAGATCTTATTCTGTCTCTATACATGCATATTAGGTATATTATACATAGTACATATGCTGTCCCCACTTCCTTTTTTATATTTGTTAATCTAAGCTGTCTCCTCAGTTACAACATTGTCCAATCAGAAAGGACAGTGGCCACAAACACTGGGAAGGTCATCTTTGGCCCTACCAGCTGCTATCAGCCCCATATTAGTTAAATTCAGTGTCCATATTAAACAAAACTTCCTCCTTGATGTCGTTATCGATACCATCCATTGTTTATATCATCTCCCTCACTGAATTCCCATGGCACCTTTTCACTTGTCTATTTTATTTTGATAATTGAACACGTTTTAATTAACCTATTTTCCATGTTAAATTTTCCATATGCCACCCCCCAAGTAGACTGTAATCATTTTGAGAACAGGGAATATGTCACACTTCTTTCATAACTCATAATGTCATGGGAAATACCAGCCTATGAAAGGTGCTTCAGACTATTTGTTGAACTTTATTGAAATGAGTCTGCTAGGAATGGGAATGAAACTGCCATCACTCTCTGATCACAACTGAGCCCTCTTTTCACTCCCAGCTCTGCTGGCCCTGCACCCAGCCAGTGACCCACCCAACAGTGCAAATGCATTTGCCATTGGTTTGGTTAATGTGTCACTGTGCCAGAATAGAAAAAAACTTGTTTTTTCTCATGTTCAGTACAATAGGTTCTCCTATTTTGAAGTGGAATAAGTTTCCCAGTATGATTGCTTTTGAAGAGGAATATTTCTATGAGAAAAAGCTGGAAAGAGTTTGCTCCTGCTCTGACTGCATTTTTTAATCATCACTGTTTGCCCCTCCAGTGCATCCTCCCATTTCTGAAGCCAGGCTTGTGATTTTGATGCACCATCATGGCTAAATACAGTATATCATTTCAGCAGGCTCTTCACATTGTGTTATTGTTAATGATGCTTTTTATTTACCAGAACCATAGGCAATATGATATTACTCTCATTCAGTGAGCCCGGCAGGAGACTTTTTAAAAGTGTAATGCATTTGCTCTATGTCTCTGATCAGGTGGATCCGGCCTGGAAAAACTCCAAGTTGGATAATTACATTTTTGCTACCTATAATTACCACCACCCCTTTGAGAGCTTTTTGCATTCTTCTCCTTTCATACTCCACACATGAGTAGTGTTTGCTGAACACTATTTTTAAAAGAAAAGAAAATCAGCTAGTTTTAACCTCCAGGAGGTGAGGGGAGATTATGAATAGGTTAATGGAGAGGTCGGAATGGACACTTCTGAAATTGAAGGAACGTCATTGAAGTTTGTCTTTATTTTTCTCATTCCTTCAAAATCCATGTCCCTTTTCCCTTTTTTCCATGACCCATCTTCTCTCACTTTTAGATAAACAGCATTCTCATGCTATTATGACTTTCCCCATAATGAGAGGAAGTGATCTAGTAATATCATTCTTACTAAAGCATATACATTATGTTTCATAACTTGTCCAGAGGAATTTGAACTTTATAAATGATAGCTACTGGAAGGAGCAAAGGCAGCATAAGAGGACTGATTTCCAAAGGCAGGAAGTTAGAGCCCATGTCCTATGAGAAAAGAGATCCTTTCAAGTGGGGAGTGCAGTGCATACAACTAAATTCCCTCTCATGCTTACACACAAGAACTGCACTGCTTTTTAAAGTAAAAAGAAATACTAGATTCTACATTTCATTGTCTCTAATAGGTTACATTAGCATACAAGGCTCTTTGCACATAAAGTGTAACAGGGTCAAGAAGAATGCATTTAATGTTTCTAATGTAAGAGGTCCCAGGATCAACCATTTTTTTTAAAGAGTAAAAGCACCCGAAGTCAAGTGATGAAGGTGAATGACTAAGCTGAGTGATAATATCTGAGTACAAAAATATATGACCTTGAGATCCATAAAATAAGACTAAATTTCAATCCTGCCTGGTAGAATTAGAAAGGATGCCATGGCAGGGCATCAATCTTTGTATCATAGTTACATGAAGGGATGAGTTTTAAAGGGAAACTTCTGCTTTAGTGGGTAATACCCATTTTGATGGTGTGTCACATTTTTTTTTTAATGGATATACATGATGTGCTCATATTCCTTTCATACCTCTCCCTTCCCTTTGGAGACTTGGGTGCACACAGCATCCCTATAGTCCATGTCAGCCTATCCAAATGCCTCTCCCTCAGAGTCACATGTAGTTTACCATTTAGGCAATAGCTCAACTGACAATGAGAGCTGACACCACTGTAATGGAGGAGCCCAGCACATATTTATGGAACATTAATTCAGTCTATAATATTATAGCTGTCAATGTCGACTAATGTAGATTTTTATTTTATACATTTTTGCTTTTCTGGTATGCCTTGATTTTGTTAATTCTATGCAGATTTATGGGGGAATTTGCTATATATCACACTCGGTCACCTTTCTTTGCTTTCCTGATGTCACAGACAGTCACATGCCACTTGAATCTAGAAATTATTTGAGGCAGGGCTGAGCAGAGTGATGGATTTCTCTGCTTACACTGGACTCAGAACAGAGCCAAGGTGACTCTTAAGGGAACTGGCCACATATCAATTAACATCTGGAAGTGGTGGTGGCAGTGGACAAAACCAACTTACACTCTGAAGGTCTAGAAGGCAAGCACAGTTTTTGAAAAAAGTGATAATTTAAATTTAAAAGCGTTGCATTTTAGGTGTTGACAGGACATAAATGGAAACATTCCAAATGAGCATACACATTTGGGAGTGATGCTATTTAAAAGTAAGAAAAAAATGTGGTATTAGGAGACATTCTTTCTTTGAGGTCCTTTTAAATGTAATGAGTGGGGCCCTGTTTAAACACTTGGGCTTATATTAAAAGTTACAATTCTTTTGATCACCTGACTTGACAGTCATTGCTGAAGAGTTTCCCTGGTCTTTTGTCACATTTTGGCAGTAAATTTGGCTCATATTCTCAGTCTAGCATCTCGTTCTTGTAATACTGGTTTCTATGACCTATGAACACCATCATCCCATAACTTCGGTATTTCCCAATTGGTTTTAGTACAACAAAAAAGCAGCCCATTAATGACAGATCTGGAATCTTTGCCTTGAAATATTTTCCTGTTCCATGACTCTCTTTGATGGTCAGGGTCCTCCTGAATTTATTTCTACTGCTTTTTTTAACTTCGCAATTTGATTAAATCTCCACATTTTTTAAAGCACAATTCACCAGCCTTCCAACTTTGGCCATTGCTTTTTCCTTCAGAAACTGTATCCGTATTTAGAGTCAGTACTCCTAGACTGACTACTGCTAAGTAGACCTACTACCACCTCTAGTCCTACTGGTTCTACTAGTTTACTATCCACTAGAGCAAGAGCTGAGAAACTTTTTCTATAAGACCCCAGATAGTAAATGTTTCATGCTTTATGGGCTGCATATGGTCTTCTTTGTCAATCTTTTGCTTATTCTTTGTATTTTTTGGTTGGTTTATCTTTACAACCCTTTGAAAATATTGAGAAAAATTCTTAGCTTGGGCCATTCAAAAAAAACGTACTGATCCCATACCAAAAGGAGGAACAAGAATGGATTCTTATTCTGTAGAGAAGTCAAAAAGACTGCAGAGAGATGATGAATCATTGCCACTAAAAATTAAGGAGATAAAGTGGTGATTTTAGAATATGTAATTTTACTAGGGAAATTATTTTTCAAGTAAATGCAATCACTTTCTAACTTTTCTGTTTTGTGTGACTTTTCTTTATCTTCTGCTTCAAACAGGGTCAATATAACCCCGGTCTTCTACAAAGAATTTAAATAGTCCCAAGAGTCTGTTATATTCTTTCAAATCAAGTACAGCATGTTTGTAGTTCCTCCTTAGAGAATAAACCCACCTTGAGTTGACTCGGAATTGGACTGGACTTCATGAATAGACTGTGTTTGAGTATGGCTATGCACTTAACAAGCCATATGATAAGATGACCTTTCAAAATGCTTTTCACACTCTTGGTGTTTCCACTCTTCTTGAGGTACTATTTTAGATCCTGAAGGATTTTTTTTTCTTTGCAAATTCATATTTAATGGAAGATATTAACACCATAAGCCATGTTATCTGTCACTTGGCTTAGTCATATTGGCAAACAGATCTTTTGGACAAGTTTTTGCAGAAGATACAATGTAGCAAAGTGAAAGAGAAGAGGGAAGCAGGCATGTCCCAAGAGACTGTGGGGAAATGACCAATAAAAAATCTCTGACTAAAAGTTTGCTCTTCTGAACTTTCTTCAAGAACCTCCATTTCTTAGTAAGGATTATTAGTTACTAAGTATCATAAATTTATACTGATATCCAGAGAGGTGAATCCCAGGAAGGGATATTCCAGAGACACTTTTGTGCCTTCATAGCTATTGAAATAGCTGGGCCAAAGAGAATCTACCATCAGTCTGCTACCTGGGAAATCTCTGCTGTCCTCCATCAAATTCAGGAGAAAAGAATGATCTGCTAAGAAAGATTTCCTTCCCAGTTTATTGAATTAACAAGCCAGAAAACAAACCCACACATACCCAAGCAGAGGGGAAAATTTTCTTGGCTTGATGAAACATCTCCAAACAGAAAACTATGAATTCATATTACTAAACTTCAAAGGGCACAGACATGATGAAATAATGGAGTCATGTGATTGAAAAGGGATTCTCATTTTTGCAATATGGGGAAGGTAATTTGAAGAGTTCATTTGAGATTTCTGAGATTATGTATTCAGTGTCTCTTTCAAGAATTTGAGTAATTTGTTACTATTTTAAAAATTCAACTAGTGCTTCAGGCCACCTTTCAGTTTTCTGCTATTCTTTTTGTGACTAGCATAGGGCTTGCCCATTGTATGGATTCAAAGAGATATATTGACCAATTGATTACATTTTATGCCAAAGCTACCCTTGAACTTCATAAATCTCTTACATCTCAAATTTGTCACTCTGAATACATGAAAAAGGAAAAAGGCAATGTACCCCTCTTTGCCCTGCCTTAGTCACTCATTGTCCTTGTATCTAGTTCAAAGATTTATTTTTTTTAATCAGCCCCAATCAAACAATTCCTCTAACCAGTTAACCTTTCAGGTTGTTTTCCCCTTATTTCTGAAAGTTTGTCTTCAGCTGTCTTCTTTCAAGGAGTTCAAAAAGAGCCAAAAATGATACAGTGGGATAGTCTAAAAAACAGATGGAAAAGTGGTAACTTAATTAGTAGAAATATGAGGAATACTATATATCCTCCCCCTTTGGCACTGTAAACACACACACACACACACACACACTCACTCACACACACGTACAATCTTCCTCATGGTCATCTATTCTGAAGTTCTAACCAGTAGACTGATATTCATGCATTTAGAATGCTCACATCCCAGGCCCTTATCAGGTGATTTGTACCTAAAAAATGCCTTGCCAAACAGGTAGAAGCTAAAGGGAGAATTATTGGCAGAATTTCACAAGGAATAAGAAAGAGGACTGGGAATAGGGATTTGGCAATATGGTGTAGTACTTCTTTTGTTGGTATTCCCTTGCTAAATGTATCTTATGACAGCATGTTTTTAAAATATTAAGCATTTTAAATGTTTTATGGTATTCATTTAGCACAAATGGCATTAAATGTGCATAAATTACATGTTAATATGTTGTTGGGTTTTTTTTAATTAGTGAAAAAAGGCAATGTGAAAGGATCAGAAACAAACTTTCTGATTTCATAACTATTTTGAGGAAAAAGTACAACATGACTTTTTTTTAAAAGGCCCAATGAAATGGCATTTCTCTGAGTTTGTATGACATGAGGTCACTTTGCTCCATAATTTAAAGTTAACAATTTTAGTTGCCGTTGGTGTAGATTTAAATTTTCCTAATTTTCCAAGCATTCAAATTCCTGTCTACTTTGACAATCTCTTCACTCTGAGACATTCCAGCTTAGTTTCTCTTTGTTTTACAGTCATATGTTTTTTTTGGGAATGCTAAACGTTTGGGAACATAAGTGTGACAGGAAAACCAAGGAGCATTCTCTTTCTAAACAACAGCAAAACTCCAAGAAGATGCTCATCAAATAATTATGAGGCTTGAAACATTCAAAAGTCATCGTCTTCTGTGATGTGTAGAATAATTAAATCCAATAACAGCATGACATCAGTGGTAGATAATTTTCAGTCATAAGATGCCATTGTCTTGCATTAACTTGGAGGTTTTTGTCTCCATTTCACCAGATAGAGTACAAAACATTGTGACATGCTTAATATTTCTTCCGCCAAGATGTCCACTATGCTTCCTCACCCTTTACAGAGTTGTTGATTTCATCCTGCATTTAGCTGCCAAAAAAGCAATTGCATGTGCAGCACCAGTAACAAAGTGAAAATGAATTATGCATCAGAAGAAACTGCATTTGAGTTAAGAAACTTAGACTTCAGCATCTTCAAATTACAATATGATTTAAGAAGGAATACATTTAAGGAGATAGCAATGGACTGAGGTGAAGGGGTCAGCACTGGCCTGGTTTAATATAATTTAGTTTTCAATTATTTATTTTTTAAAGAGCTACTAAGCACACTGAATCTCTTTAATGGCAATGTCAAAGTATGGAGACTGGAGAAAAGCCATGAATAATAGTGACAGATTGTTATGCATGGTAATGTTATAGGGCTTCTGCAAAGGGAAGCGTTCACCAGAGCAGGGAGAACCGACAGGGAGCAGCCTGCTGTGAAAGCAGGGACGTGGCTCCCTTCTCTGAGCCACGAGGATGGCTGAACTCCACTTCTTCTGACATCTAACAGGCTTTGTCAAAGAGGCCATTAAACTAATCTGTCCGCGAGAATCCTGCAGTCCTCTTTTGACAAGTGGAATGTATTATTGTTTGTTTAACTTGTCCACATTTAATTTTATTGACAGTAAAATTGATTCAGTAAAATACCCTCACGCATTTTGAGCAACTATGCAGTGACTAAAACAGTGAAAAGTGTTCTGAGAACATGAAGCAACAATTTGCTCCTCCTTCAGGAAATCGGTCATCAAGGGAAGGGATTTGCACCAATAGGTCAAAATATAGAATATATAAATGTTAAAGAATCTGATGCAAATGAAAGTGTTTGTTAGTACGGAGGAGGAAGGAAAGGATCCTGTAAAGTAGAAGAACCTGGGCTCAGATTAGGGATCTCCATGTTTACCCATCGACTCCCCAAGGGTCCTGCTCCCCTGAGCCCACTATTCATACTTGCTCTCTTGCAAAAACAGCATCGACTGAGAAGACACCCTCCCTTTGCAGTTTTTCTCACTTAGAAACAGTAATTCACTTCTCCAATGACCACTTCTCATTTGGGTAGAGCAAATCTGATTCTATCAAATGGTCACTCTGCACACCTACAGAGCCTTTTGGGCACTAGAGGTATTAGGATTCTCACTCTCTCCCATTACCATACCATTTCCTACTACTGCTCCCGTCTTAGAACAAATTGCCACACCAGCCTAGTCTTTCCTGGCTTAGTGCTAAGTAACAAAGTCAGTGTCATATGGAAAAAAAAGAGAAAACAGAATTGGGAGTCAGGAAAGCAGATTTCTAGTCTTGGCTCTTCTGTGTTTATTTAGACAACTTTGAGATTTTGTTTCTTCAACTTTTAACTGAACAGATTGGTTAAATCAGTGGTATAAAAGCATATATATATATATATATATATATATATATATATACACACACACACACACACACACACACACACACATATATATATACATACATAACCTTCTAGTAATGAAAATATTTTTCTTTTCAAAGCAATTTTCTTTCCCAGACCCCAAGTACTGTGAGACAGAAGTAGAGCCATGCTAGTTGGGGCAAGAATGAGGAAGCATGATGTTCAACTTCCTTTCTGTTCCTAGCTGTGCTCCCTGAGAGTTCTGTGGAGTCCAGTCCTAAAATCTACAGGATGGCACAATTTCTAAAGTTCTTTCAAGTTCTCAATTTCTTGGATTTCATGCCATACTATAAAACATTTTATTCTTAACCATTATTATCTTAAACCCCATTCTACTACCATCTGTACTAATTTATTTTTTAACAAAACATGAAGAGAAAAAAGCTCTAACTAAAAGAATATTTAAGAATACAATTTTTGAGAAAAGGAAGGTAATGTTTCCCAATTGCACATCAAAGTGGTTCTAAGTTATAACCTAACCTGTACAGGAAGGATCAGTTAGCCATTCTACATAAACATCATGCAGAAGAATGTTTATCTGGGAAGAAAAGTTTTCATTTACCCTTCCAAATCTTCTGGATGGTCTAATAATTAAACTGACATAAGATAGATTAACAGGACAAAATCAGATTTAATGTTGCATGTATGCGGGCTTCGTTAGAATGTGAAGCCCACAGGCAGTCAAGTAATTGAGGCTTCTGTGCCATTCTGAGTTCAGGAGAAGGCGGTTATATCTGAGACTTTGAAGGAGGAGAAAGACAAGTCACATGGAGATGGGAAGAGCAAGTGTTTAGTAAACAATTGTTTACCATGCCAGGCACAGACAAAGAGACACAGAGTTTGTTGTGAACAAACAGGCCTTGCTAGTTTCCCCCAGTTGACCACACATAGTTCTAGGTAGTTATCTCTGTTGATAGTTTTCTTTCTGGAATAGGCCTCCATCTAAATTGTTTTTGGGCAGTTAAAGGGAAGGTAAAAGCTCTTCCTGAATATTTAGTTTCTTAAAAATAATCAGGGCTTCCCTGATGGCGCAGTGGTTGAGAGTCCGCCTGCCGATGCAGGGGACACGAGTTCGTGCCCCGGTATGGGAAGATCCCACATGCCGTGGAGCGGCTGGGCCCGTGAGCCATGGCCGCTGAGCCTGCGCGTCCGGAGCCTGTGCTCCGCAACGGGAGAGGCCACAACAGTGAGAGGCCCGCGTACCGCAAAAAAAAAAAAAAAAAAAAAAAAAAAAAAAAAAAAAAAAAAAAAAATCAGCCTTTAGGATTATTTTAATAATCCTCATGCCAGTGAGACATATTTTGAGGTGGTAAAGTTTTCTCCCTTTATAAGAGGAAGGAGACATAGGTGAAGAGTGCATCCATTTAAAACATCACTATAGATCAAAGGGTTTGTTCCCACTGCCAGGGGCAAGTGCCAGGCCACTGATAGTTTTTATTTCAATTTCCTTTTGCACACTTGTACTTGAAGAAGGCAATGCTCTTATGACTATTTCGTATATTCTGTTTGGGGGGAAGATTGCAGAGCATGTGATACTGAAACCGAGTCACCCCAAAACTGAGTTCCTCTGTCTAGTTTATGACTAAACTCTCTATTAAAAGCTTTATTTCCTTTCTTGTCCCATATCTATTTCTCTCAAGATTGAGGAATATCAAAGTAAAGCGGGGATTGAAATCAAGCAGGACCCTGTGGGACCCTCCTGGGTACAAAAGCCCCTCCACGTCCCCCATTTCTTGCTTGTAGGAAAAGGATGTATTCTCCTGGGTCTTCCCTGTGTTTCAAAGAGCAGGCACAGACAGTTACAAATTAGGGGAGTGAGGGAATGCAGAGAAGGGGAAAGCAGAGAAAGGAAATGCATAGAAAATAAAAGTAATGACAGTTCAGTGATTAGAGTCCTAGTTCCTTCTCAAAAGATATATATAACAATCTGAGGGATATATTTGAGCTCTTCTTCAGAAATTAAACTTCCCCACTCCCTGCCCCCCAGGTGGAGCATGTTGAGTACAAGCATGAACAATCAGACTGGTTGGAACCAGAAGGTTGATGACAGAGATTCCTGAAACACTGTCATGTTATCTCACCACCAACCAGTTAGAAGCAAATCATCCATCCTGCAGCCCTCACCCTCAAACATTGCCTTTAAAAACACTTCCCTAAAAACCATTGTGGACGTCAGTTCTTTTGAACATGACACCTCCCATGTTCCCTGTACTCCTTGCTTGGTGATCTGCAAATAAACCCTGTACTTTCCTTTATCACAATCCAGGGGCAGTACTTGGCTTTCTTGCATTATGGGCAAGCGGACCCAAAGTTCGATCCTATAACAATGCTGAGAAAACATCTCTGCTTAATTATGAAAATACATAACAGTAGCAAAAATGGAGCTGAAAGCAAAACTAAGTTCTTTATCTCCAACAAAGAAGATAATCTATTGATTTTTAAGCTTGCAGTTTAGCTTTAACTAGAATGCTGTATGAGGTCTGACTTTTAATATATTTTTTAACATATTTATTGGAGTATAATTGCTTTACAATGGTGTGTTAGTTTCCGCTTTATAACAAAGTGAATCAGCTATACATACACATATATCCCCATATATCCTCTCTCTTGCGTCTGCCTCCCCCCCTCCTATTCCCACCTCGCTAGGTGGTCACAGAGCACCCAGCTGATCCCCCTATACCATGTGGCTGCTTCCCACTAGCTATCTATTTTACATATGGTAGTACATATAAGTTCATGCCACTCTACCACTTCGTTTCAGCTTACCGTTCCCCCTCCCCATGTCCTCAACTCCATTCTCTCCATCTGTGTCTTTATTCCTGTCCTGCCCCTAGGCTCTTCAGAACCTTTTTTTTTTTTTTTTAGATTCCATATGTATGTGTTAGCATACTTTATTTATTTTTCTCCTTCTGACATAGTTCACTCTGTATAACAGTCTCTAGGTCCATACACCTCACTATAAATAACTTTGTTTCTTTTTATGACTGAGTAATATTCCATTGTATATATGGGCCACATCTTCTTTAGCCATTCATCTGTCAATGGACACTTAGGCTGCTTCCATGTCCTGGCTATTATAAATATTGTTGCAATGAACATTGTGGTACATGAATCTTTTTGAATTATGGTTTTCTCAGGGCATATGCCCAGTAGTGGGATTATTGGGTTCTATGGTAGTTCTATTTTTAGTTTCTTAAGGAACTTCCATACTATTCTCCATAGTGGCTGTATCAATTTACAGTCCCACCAACAGTGCAAGAGGGTTCCCTTTTCTCCACACCCTATCCAGCATTTATTGTTTCTAGATTTTTTTTTTTTTTTTTTAATTCATTTTATTTATTTATTTATTTTTGGCTCTGTTGGGTCTTCGCTGCTGTGCGCGGGCTCTCTCAAGTTGAGGCGAGCAGGGGCTACTCTTCATTGTGGTGCGCGGGCCTCTCACTGCAGTGGCCTCTCTTGCTGCGGAGCACAGACTCCAGGCACGTGGGCTTCAGCGGTTGTGGCTCATGGGCCCAGCAGCTGTGGCTCGCCAGCTCTAGAGCGCAGGCTCAGTAGTCGTGGCATATGGCTTAGTTTCTCCACGGCATGTGGGGTCTTCCCGGACCAGGGCTCGAACCCGTGTCCCCTGCATTGGCAGGCGGACTCTCAACCACTGCGCCACCAGGGAAGCCCTGTTTCTAGATTTTTTGATGATGGCCATTCTGACTGGTATGAGGTAATACCTCATTGTAGTTTTGATTTGCATTTCTCTAATGATTAGTGATATTGATCATCCTTTCATGTGTTTGTTGGCAATCTGTATATCTTCTTTGGAGAAATGTCTATTTAGGTCTTCTGTCCAAATTTGGATTGGGTTGTTTGTCTTTTTGATATTGAGCTGCATGAGCTGCTTATAAATTTTGGAGATTAATCCTTTGTCAGTTGCTTCATTTGCAAATATTTTCTCCCATTCTGAGGGTTGTCTTTTCGTCTTGTTTCTGGTTTCCTTTGCTGAGCAAAAGCTTTTAAGTTTAATTAGGCCCTATTTGTTTATTTTTGTTTTTATTTCCATTTCTCTAGGATGTTGGTCAAAAAGGAACTTGCTGTGATTTATGTCATGGATTGTACTGCCTATGTTTTCCTCTAAGAGTTTTATAGTGTCTGGCCTTTCATGTAGGTCTTTAATTCATTTTGAGTTTATTTTTGTGTATGGTGTTAGGTAGTGTTCTAATTTCATTCTTTTGTATGTAGCTGTCCAGTTTTCCCAGCACCACTTACTGAAGGGGCTGTTTTTTCTCCATTGTATATTCTTGCCTCCTTTATCAAAAATAAGTTGACCATATGTGCGTGAATTTATATCTGGGCTTTCTGTCCTGTTCCATTGATCTATATTTTGGTTTTTGTGCGGGTACCATATTGTCTTGATTACTGTAGCTTCACAGTACAGTCTGATTTCAGGGAGCTTGATTCTTCCAGTTCCGTTTTTCTTTCTCAAGATTGCTTTGGCTATTCGGGGTCTTTTGTGTTTCCATACAAATTGTGAAATTTCTTGTTGTAGTTCTGTGAAAAATGCCACTGGTAGTTTGATAGAGATTACATTGAATCTGTAGATTGTTTGGATAGTAGAGCCAATTTCACAATGTTGATTCTTCCAATCCAAGAACATGGTGTATCTCTCCATCTGTTTGTATCATCTTTAATTTCTTTCATAATTGTGTTATAGTTTCTGCATACAGGTCTTTTTTCTCCTTAGGTAAGGTTTTCCTTGGTATTGTATGCTTTTTGTTATGATGGTAAATGGGATTGTTGCCTTAATTTTTCTTTCTGATTTTTCATTGGTAGTGTAAAGGAATGCAAGTGATTTCTGTGCATTAATTTTGTATCCTGCTACTTTACCAACTTCATTGATTAGCCCTAGTAGTTTTCTGGTAGCATCTTTAGGATTCTCTATGTATAATATGTCATCTGCAAGCAGTGATAGCTTTACTTCTTTTCTGATTTGGATTCCTTTTATTACTTTTTTTTCTCTGATTGCTCTGGCTAAAACTTTTAAAACTATGTTGAATGATTGTGGTGAGAGTGGACAACCTTGTCTTGTTCCTGATCTTAGCAGAAATGGTTTCAGTTTTTCCCCATTGAGAACGATGTTGGCTGTGGGTTTGTCAAATATGGCCTTTATTATCTTGAGGTAAGTTCCCTCTCGGCCTACTTTCTGGAGGGTTTTTATCATAAATGGGTGTTGAATTTTGTTGAAAGCTTTTCTGCATCTGTTGAGATAATCATATGTTTTTTCTCCTTCAATTTGTTAATAGGGTTTATCACACAGATTGATTTACGTATATTGAAGTATCCTTGCATTCCAAGGATAAACCCCACTTTATCATGGTGTATGATCCTTAATGGGCTGTTGGATTCTGTTCGCTAGTGTTTGTTGAGGATTTTTGCATCTATGTTCGTCAGTGATATTGGCCTGTAGTTTTCTTTCTTTGTGACATATTTGTCTGGTATTGGTATCAGGATGATGGTGGCCTTGTGGAATGAGTGTGGGAGTGTTCCTCCCTCTGCTACATTTTGGAAGAGTTTGAGAAGGACAGGTGTTAGCTCTTCTCTAAATGTTTGATAGTATTCGCCTGTGAAGCCATTTTGCTTGTCCATTAGCTTTTGTTTGTTGGAAGATTTTTAATCACAGTCTCAATTTCAGTGCTTGTGATTGGTCTGTTTCTACTTTCTATTTCTTCCTGGTTCAGTCACAGAAGGTTGCGCTTTTCTAAGAATTTGTACGTTTCTTCCACGTTGTCCATTTTATTGGCATATAGTTACTGTAGTAATCTCTAATGATCCTAGGTATTTCTGCAGTGTCAGTTGTTACTTTTCCTTTTTTCTTTTCTAATTCTATTGATTTGAGTCTTCTTCCTTTTTTTCTTGATGAGTCTGGTTAATGCTTTATGAATTGTGTTTACCTTCTCAAAGAACCAGCTTTTAGTTTTATTGATCTTTGCTATCATTTCCATCATTTCTTTTTCATTTATTGCTGATCTGAACTTTATAATTTCTTGCCTTCTGCTAACTTTGTTTTTTTTTGTTGTTGTTGTTGTTGTTCTCCTTCCTTTTCTAATTGCTTTAGGTGTAAGGTTAGGTTGTTGATTTGGGATGTTTCTTGTTTCTTGAGGTAGGATTGTATTGCTATAAGCTTCCATCTTAGAACCGCTTTTGCTGCCTCTCATAGGTTTTGGGTCATCGTGTTTTCATTGTCATTTGTTTCTAGGTATTTTTTGATTTTCTCTTTCATTTCTTCAGTGATCTCTTGGTTATTAAGTAGTGTATTGTTTAACCTCCATGTGTTTGTATTTTTTAAAGAATTTTATCTGTAATTGATATCTAATCTCATAGCATTGTGATTGGAGAGGATACTTGTTAAGATTTCAATTTTCTTTAATTTACCAAGGTTTGATTTGTGATCCAAGATATGACCTTTCCTGGTGAATGTTCCTAGAGCACTTGAGAAGAAAGTCTATGCTGTTGTTTTTGGATGGAATGTCTTATAAATATCAATTAAATTCATCTTGTTTAATGTATCATTTAAAGCTTGTGTTTCCTTAATTATTTTCATTTTGGAAATGTCCGTTAGTGAAAGTGGGGTGTTAAACTCCCCTACTTTGATTGTGCTACTGTCAAATTCCCTTTTTATACCTGTTACCATTTGCCTTATGTATTGAGGTGCTCCTATATTTGGTGCATAAATATTTACAATTGTTATATGTTCTTCTTGGATTGATCCCTTGGTCATTATGTGGTGGTCTTCTTTGTTTCTTGTAATAGTCTCTATTTTAAAGTCTATTTTGTCTGATATTA
Source organism: Phocoena sinus (assembly GCF_008692025.1). Lineage (NCBI taxonomy): Eukaryota > Metazoa > Chordata > Mammalia > Artiodactyla > Phocoenidae > Phocoena > Phocoena sinus. The sequence continues at coordinate 34,614,050 of NC_045776.1, read as the reverse complement.
GAATTGCTACTCCAGCTTTCTTTTGATTTCCATTTGCATGGAATACCTTTCTCCATCCCCTCACTTTCAACCTGTATATGTCCCTAAGTATGAAGTGGGTCTCTTGTAGACAGCATATATAATAGGACTTTTTCTTGTGTCCATTCAGCCAGTCTATATCTTTTGGTGGGAGCGTTTCATCTATCTACATTTAAGGTAATTATCAATATGTATGTTCCTGTTACCATTTTCTTAATTGTTTTGGGTTTGCTATTGTACATCTCTTCTTTCTTTTGTGTTTCCTGCCTAGAGAAGTTCCTTTAGCATTTGTTGGAAAGCTGGTTTGGTGGTGCTGAATTATCTTAGCTTTTGCTTGTCTGTAAAGATTTTAATATCTCCATCGAATCTGAATGAGATCCTTGCTGTGTAGAGTAATCTTGGTTGTAGGTATTTCTGTTTCATCACTTTAAATATGTCTTGCTACTCCTTTCTGGCTTGCAGAGTTTCTGCCGAAAGATCAGCTGTTAACCTTATGGGGATTCCCTTGTATGTTACTTGTTTTTCCCTTGCTGCTTTTAATAATTTTTCTTTGTATTTAATTTTTGATAGTTTGATTAATATGTCTTGACATGTTTCTCCTTGGATTTATCCTGTATGTGACTCTGTGCTTCCTGGATTTGATTGACTATTTCCTTTCCCATATTAGGGAAATTTTCAACTATAATATCTTTAAATATTTTCTCAGTCCCTTTCTTTTTCACATCTTTTTCTGGGACCCTTATAATTCGAATGTTGGTGTGTTTAATGTTGTCCCAGAGGTCTCTGAGACTGTCCTCAACTCTTTTCTTTCTTTATTCTTTATTCTGCTCTGTGGTAGTTATTTCCACTATTTTATCTTCCAGGTCACTTATCCGTCCTTCTGCCTCAGTTATTCTGCTATTAATTCCTTTTAGAAAAATTTTCATTTCATTTATTGTGTTGTTCATCTTTGTTTGTTTGGTCTTTAGTTCTTCTAGATCCCTGTTAAATGTTTCTTATATTTTCTCTATTCTATTTCCTAGATTTTAGACCATCTTTACTACCATTACTCTGAATTATTTTTCAGGTAGACTGCCTGTTTCCTCTTCATTTGTTTCATCTGGTGTGTTTTTACCTTGCTCCTTCATCTGCTGTGTGTTTCTCTGTCTTCTCATTTTTCTTAACTTACTGTGTTTGAGGTCTCCTTTTCGCAGACTGCAGGTTCATAGTTCCCATTGCTTTTAGTGTCTGCCCCCAGGGACTAAGGTTGTTTCAGTGTGTTTTGTGGGCTTCCTGGTGGAGGGAACTAGTGCTTGTGATCTGGTGGATGAGGTTGTATCTCCTCTTTCTGTTGGGCTGGACTGCATCCATTGGTGTGTTTTGGGTTGTCTGTGACCTTATTATGACTTTAGGTAGCCTATCTCCTAATGAGTGAGGTTGTTGTCCTGTCTTTCTAGTCATTTGGCATAGTTTGTCCAGCACTGTAGCTTGCTTTTTGTTGAGTGGAGCTAGGTCTTAGCATTGAGATGGAGATCTCTGGGAGGCCTTTTGCCATTTGATATTATGTGGAGCTGGTAGGTCTCTGGTGGACCAATGTCCTGAACCTGGCTCTCCCAACTCTGAGGTACAGGCCCAACACCCAGCTGGAGCACCAAGACCCTCTTAGCCACAGGGCTCAGAAGAAAAGGGAGAAAAGAAAAAAGAAAGAAAGAAAGAATAAATTAAAAATAAAGTTATTATAAAAAATATTGAAAATAAAAAAGAAATTTAAAAGTAACTAAGAAAAAAGAAAATAGGAAGAAAGAAAGAAAAGAGCAACCAAACTGAAAAACAAATCCACCAATGATAACAAGTGCTAAAAACAATATTAAAAAAAAAAACAAAAATGGACAGACAGAACCCTGGGAAAAATGTTAAAAGTAAAGTTATACAGACAAAATCACACAAAGAAACATACACATACACACTCACAGAAAAGAGAAAAAGGAAAAAAAATATATGTATATCTATCTATCTATCTATCTATCTATATATATATATATATATATATATACATAAAGGAAGAGAGAAACAAAATCAATAAACAAATCTACCAATTATAATAAATATTAAACTAAGATAAACATAACACCAGAAACCAGTCAGTCACATATAGCAAACCCCACGCACGTCTACAGTTGCTCCTAAAGTCCACCGCCTCAATTTTGAGGTGATTCATTGTCTATTCAGGTATTCCAGAGATGCAGGGTACATCAAGTTGATTGTGGAAATTTAATCCACTGTTCCTGAGGTTGCTGGGAGAAATTTCCCTTTCTCTTCTGTTTTCGCATGGCTCCTGGGGTTCAGCTTTGGAGTTGGCCTGCCTCTGCCTCTAAGTCGCCTGAGTGCCACTGTTCCTGCCCAGACAGGACAGGGTTAAAGTAGCAGCTGATTAGGGAGCTCTCACTCACTCAGGCCAGGGGGAGGGTGGGGTACAGAATGTGGGATGAGCCTGTGGCAGCAAAGGCCAGCATGACATTGCAACAGCCTGAGGTGTGCCATGTATTCTCCCAGGGAAGTTGTCCCTGGATCACAGGACCCTGGCAATGGCAGGCTGCACATGCTTTTGGAAGGGGAGGTGTGGATAGTGACCTGTGCTTGCACACAGGCTTTTGGTGGCTGCAGCAGCAGCCTTAGCATTTCATGCCCATCTCTGGTGTCCGTGCTGATAGCTGTGACTCTCGCCCATCTCTGGACCTCATTTAGGCTGTGCTCTGAATCCCCTCTCCTCGCAAACCCCGAAACAATGTTCTCTTGCCTCTTAGGCAGTTCCAGACTTTTTCCCAGACTTCTTCTTGCCTGGCTGTGGTGCACTAGCCCCCTTCAGGCTGTGTTCACACAGCTAACGCCAGTCCTCTCCCTGATATCTGACCTCCAAAGCCTGAACCTCAGCTCTCAGCCCCCACCCAACCTGGTGGGTGAGCAGACAAGCCTCTCAGACTAGTGAGTGCTGGTTGGCACTGATCCTCTGTGTGGGAATCTCTCCACTTTGCCCTCTACATCCCTGTTGCTGTGCTCTCCTCTGGGGCTCCGAAGCTCCCCCGGCTCTGCCCCCACAGTCTCCGCTCACGGAGGGGCTTCCTAGTGTGTGGAAACCTTTCCTCCTTCACAGCTCCCTCCCACTGGTGCAGGTCCCATCCCTATTCTTTTGTCTCTGTTTTTTCTTTCTTCTTTTGCTCTACTCAGGTACATGGGGGAGTTTCTTTCCTTTTGGGAAGTCTGAGGTCTTCTGAGAGCATTCAGTAGGTGTTCTGTAGGCATTGCTCCACATGTAGATGTATTTCTGATGTATTTGTGGGGAAGAAGGTGATCTCCATGTCTTACTCCTCTGCCATCTTGAAGGTCTCTTCTGACTTCTTTTAATATTGTTTTTATCATCATGTAGTTCTTTATCTCCAGTCATTAAAAGATAAGTAGTGCAACTTTCTCTTTCTTGTGGGGAAAGAGAAAGGAAGAGAATATGAGCAGAATTATTTTGTCACAAGCCATTGGAACCAGTCTTATGACCTGGAATTCACTTTCCTACACATCTCATGTCCCAGCAAAAATAGAAGCTTTATTTTCAGTAAACTGCCAAATAATTAGCTAACTGCTAAAAAGATAGCTTGTTATGGTGTCATACCTTCAGAGAGTAAGTGAAAAAGAAGAGTTAATTATGACCAAGTAAAAGGAAAAAGAATCATTGTTGCTGAATAAAAAGAAATATGTATATTTATAGGTATGTGTGTGAGGAAATGAGAGAAAGTGTCTTCATCTTAATTAGCTAATTAATTCTCAGGATACAGTTTAACCTGTCAAAGGTAATTTCAGTAAGGGTTAGGGGGACTTTGGGATCTTCACCTGGTTGATGGTGTCTAGATCATGTTCTCCATGATTCTCTTGAATGCCACATTTTTTTTCCCTCAAACTGAGCCAATCATTCTACACAATCTCAATAGTCATTGAGGGATAGATGCAATTACTCCTCCTGGATGATTATCATCTGATACCAGAGTCAGAAGAAGAATGTAATGATCAGATATCACATGACCAATCTGATTTCTCTGGTCTTTTTTTTTTTTTTTTTTTTTTTTTGTGGTACATAGACCTCTCATAGTTGTGGCCTCTCCCATTGCAGAGCACAGGCTCCAGATGCGCAAGCTCAGTGGCCATGGCTCATGGGCCCAGCTGCTTCACGGCATGTGGGATCTTCCTGGATCAGGGCAAAAACCCATGTCCCCTGCATCGGCAGATGGACTCTCAACCACTGCACCACCAGGGAAGTCCTCTGGTCTCTTTTAATAATGCACTCCCAACTCCTTGGACTAAGGCCAGGGAAGAGGTTATGTAAGAATTGAAATCTATCTTTTTTTGCTTTGTTTTATTTTTATATAAAACTTGTTCAGAAAGTTTTGTTGCATTCTGTAGCCTGGGTGGAGTGGCCCCTTCCCTGGTCACATTGACATTCAGCCTGACAGCTGGATAGCATTTAAGGAGTCCCAAGAATCTGCTTGTTAGAGAGGACTTTGTCATTTCAGAAAGTCACAATGACAGAAAGACACGTTTCTTGGTATTCTTATAAAATTCTTGAATGTGACCACATAATTTAGGAGAGGTTTGTGTCATTACATTCAAAAAAGGTAGCCTGTCCTGAAGCATAAATCTGGCCTCTAAATTTGCAGACCACTGCAAAACTGACCATAATGTTTGATTTTGTGGGGTTAGTTGTCCTTCTGTGATGATATAAATGAAGGATATTAGATCATTGAAAAGCACTAATGCCTATCCAATAGAATCCTTTCAATTACAAATTTTAAAAATGAAAGTAAAGAAATTATGGAATTTCCTAAACAAAGGCAAATGTAATGTCTTCTTTTTAAGGAAATACAAAGAAAAACTATAGTACAATATAAAGGAAGGAGCACTTTTTAAGGTCATATGCGCATTTGGGTAAAATATGTATCTCTTCCCCTGTTGAGGGGTTCTGTTGTTGTTGTTTTCCTCTTGTCTTTCTCTAAAAGGTTTGTTCATATTGTCACAATCTGCTAGAGTTGCATCTCCACTCCATATGCAAAATCTCACCTCTCTCTTCAGATTAGGGATTAGTTTTTATTCTCCAACTACTCATTTTTTATTAACACAAAGAGAGGACTTACCTATTTGTAACGTGAATTTTATATGCAAATCCAGTCAGTAAACAGCAGAGTGGACACTAATTGTGATGACTTTTAAAGTTACTGAGGCAGACAATATCTTTGTCAGTGTCCTAAGGGTTGCAGAGGTGGAGTCTATGATACTATTGATCTAGTGGAGTTGGCCATAGGTGCTGAATACAACCATTGGAAATGGATTGTCATGAGATGGCAACACTGGAAATTTTTGTTCACTTTGGTCTTTGGGAAATTGATGGGAGTGGGAAGGTGTCACAATTTGCCTTTTCTTTTTTGCTCTATCTTTCTAGGGCTTATTTCATCAGCATATTTTTTTTTTAAGTGCTTTGAATGCAGATGACTCCTTCCTGCTGAGCTAGTCAAAGTGCTTTACATACATTATCTCTCATTTGTCCTCCTCTAATCCTCAGTGTTTGATAGGTGTCAAAGGAATGAAAGGAATGACTTTTTTTTTTTTATTTGAGGGGAAATCAGGGTTACAAAAATCAAAAATACAGAAGAGTGATTTTCCAAGATGGCAGCCAACTTTGGAATTCACTTATAATCCAGGAAAAAGGAAAAAAATACCTTATTTTATTTCCTTACTATTGTTTACCAGTAGCCTACTCTCCTTTTCTTTCCTAAACCTGAAAATGCTACATTCCTCATTTTTCTTGCCTAGAAGTGGATTCTTCTGTTTCATGAAAAGTAAATACAAGTGATCCCAGTTCCTGGCTGAAAAGACACTCCTTGTTTCTTCAGTTACTCTCTTCTCCATCAGTGGGTACTTGGAGCAGAGCCATCCCTGCCCTGAGAGAAAACACACACACACAGATGGAATATCTGCGTGAAAGAGAAATACAAAGTCAAAGTGATTTTGGAGCTATTTGTTATATCAATATAAACTTAGCCCATTTTCACTAATACATCTTATTGCAGTAATATTTAAACATAATGAAATAACACTCTACTACTTAAAATTTAATTGGAATCATAGGGTGTTCAAATGAACAAAAAGGTACATTCCTATCAAGCAAATAAGTTAATTCCTGTAATGTAGATTTCTACAAATCAATGAAGTAAATATATGTTGCTACAGGATATTATTTTTACTATTTTTCTATATTAAAAGCAATAAATTGTACAGATTGTTATTAATGTAAAAATAATGCATGCAAATTGAAAATAATTATGGAATACAAAAAAAAAACACACAAATAAGAAAATAAAAAATAATATCTTCTTCCACATCCAGAGATAACCACTGTTATTATTGGGGGCATTTTATAGTAATTTTTAGAAAAATGAACATTGGTGGTTTTTACTGTTACATTTCTTTCTGGTTCCCGCAACAAGGACTACAAAGCCAAAAGGACACCAGAAAAGAAAGCTGTCCACCTGATTTCTAGCTCTGGCTTGGACACTAATTAGCTTGGAGACTTTGCAAACCTGTTAACAGCTGCTAACTTCCTTTCTTTGTTGACAATTTTATTTCTGTTTCTGTTTCTTTCCATGAGATTTTAATTTCATAATCTTTGTTTAGACTTTTATTATCTGGCTTTAAGTCAATCCACAAAAAACAATCAACTGGATGTCAATTCACCAAATGATTAATTTCCCAAATGACCAGTTCACCAATTTTTTAACAGATTAGAGATGAATCTAAAAGAATTTTACCAGGAATAATAAATATAGTCATAAAAGTGTATTTTATTGTCAGTTAAAAGAGTGCTGGCATTTACTATTTTGTTTTATTTTTCTTTCACATTTTTAGTTTTCATTGGTAACTGCTTAATCTTTACTCATTTTTTGTTTTGTCAATCTTTCTTTTTTAGCATGAGAACTATTGTGATTTTTTTCAAAGTCTATTACTTAAAAAAAAAAATTGAATTTATATTTAATGATTCCAAATTTGTGGTTTTAATCATATGGGGATAATTTCTATACATATAAAATCATAAAGATGCCACCAGAAAACAACTAGAGCTAATCAATGTATTTGATAAAGTTTCAGGGTATAAAATTAATGCACAGAAATCTCTTGCATTCCTATACACTAACAATGAAAGATCAGAAAGAGAAATTAAGGAAAAAATCCCACTCACCACTGCAACAAAAAGAATAAAATACCTAGGAATAAACCTACCTAAGGAGGCAAAAGACCTGTACTCAGAAAACTATAAGACACTGATAAAAGAAATAAAAAAATGACACAAACAGATGGAGAGATATACCATGTTCTTGGATTGGAAGAATCAACATTGTGAAAATGACTGTACTACTCAAAGCAATCTACAGATTCAGTGAAATCCCTATCAAATTAACAATGACATTTTTCATAGAACTAGAACAAAAAATCTTAAAATTTGTATGGAGACACAAAAGACCCCAAATAGCCAAAGCAATCTTGAGAAAGAAAAACGGAACTGGAAGAATCAGGCTCCCTGACTTCAGACTATACTACAAAGCTACAGTAATCAGGACAGTATGATACTGGCACAAAAACAGAAATATAGATCAATGGAACAGGAAAGAAAGCCCAGAGATAAACACATGCACATACGGTCAACTAATCTATGACAAAGGAGGCAATAATATAAAATGGAGAAAAGACAGTCTCTTCAATAAGTGGTGCTGGGAAAACTGGACAGCTATATGTAAAAGAATGAAGTTAGAATACCACCAAACTCCATACACAAAAATAAATTCAAAATGGATTAAAGTCCTAATGTCCTAAATTAAAGTCCTAAACCAGACACTATAAAACTCTTAGAGGAAAACATAAGAAGTATACTCTTAGACGTAAAGATCTTTTTAGACCCACTGCCCAGAGTAATGGAAATAAAAACAAAAATAAACAAATGGGACCTAATGAAACTTCAAAGCTTTTGCACAGCAAAGGAAACTATAAACAATACAAAAGGACAACCCTCAGAATGGGAGAAAATATTTGCAAATGAATCAATGGACAAAGGATTAATCTCCAAAATATAGAAACAGCTCATGCAGCTCAATATCAAAAAAAAAGAAAACAACGCAATCAAAAAATGGGCACAAGACCTAAATAGATATTTCTCCAAAGAAGACATACAGATAGCCAAGAGGCAGATGAAAAGCTGCTCAACATCACTAATCATTAGAGAAATGCAAATAAAAGCTACAGTGAGGTATCACCTCACACTGGTCAGAATGGCCATCATCAAAAAATCTACAAACAATACATGCTGGAGAAGGTGTGGAGAAAAGGGAACCCTCTTGGCCTGTTGGTGGGACTATAAATTGAAACAGCCACTATGGAGAACAATAGAACTACCATATGACCCAACAATCCCCCTACTGAGCATATACCCAGAGAAAACCATAATTCAAAAAGACACATGAACCCCAATGTTCATTACAGCAGTATTTACAATAGCCAAGTCATGGAAGTAACCTAAATGGCCATTGCCAGATGAATGGATAAAGATGTGGTACATATATACAATGGAATATTACTCAGCCATAAAAAGGAATGAAATTGGGTCTTTTGTTGGATGGGGATGGCTCTAGTGACTGTGATACATAGTGAAATAAGTCAGAAAGAGAAAATTAAATATCATATATTAACACACATATGTGGAATTTAGAAAAATGGTACAGATGAACCTGTTTGCAAGGCAGAAATAGAGACACAGACATAGAGAAAAAACATATGGGGAAAAGGGGTGTGGCATGAATTGGGAGATTGGGATTGACATATGCACACTAATATGTATAAAATAGATAACTAATGAGAACCTGCTGTATAGCACAGGGAACTCTACTTCACTTTGCTGTACAGTAGAAACTAACACAACTTTGTAAAACAACTCTACCACAATTTTAAAAAAATGTTGTATTTATAGTTAATAAATTTCATATTTGTGGTTGTAATTATATGGCGATATTAGTAATTATTTCTGGGAATATTTACTTCCTCTTTTGAGTGATAAAACTCTTTTATGTTGGAGCTTCGTGCAAACTACTACCAAGTGAAATTAGTCCAAATGCATTAGCTAGCATTCAAAATTTAGTAACTTCTAATGTGAGATGATTTCTGGTTATCTCTTTCAAATACTTTTGAAATTAAAAATAATTAAATTTAACACTCAAGTAAGATATACTTTAAATCAATGTAATCAAATTTAGTTAAATTTTAAGTTTATATTTACATAATTTAAAATTAATTGTTCAAATTCTTTTAAATTTAAGGAATTTTTAATTTGATTGAACATCATTAATTTTACTCTATTATAATTCAATATTTAAATGTAAATTAATATTGATTTTAATCATTAGATAACTTCTCAGCTAATAGCCTAGTTGAAGTATTGGAGAATAAAATTTTAAAATGTTTAACCTTTAAAAATTCAAAAATCTATTTAACTGCTCTTAAAATAATAAGAGGTAACTAAGACATTCCAAGTAAAATGTCAAAATCTTAATTAAGATTTTATGTATTTTTTCAATGTGAACTGTACAAAGATAAACTGATAAAATTTTATGAGTTTATTTGGTCAAAACCCAATTTGAATCAGGCAGAGCCAAACTGGAAGTTGTTAGGATGGTCCACTGACAGGGGCCAGGTAGAGAATTCTAGAGAAAATGTGGAAGCAAGTAGGTAAACTGTTGATTGGCTACAGCTTAAAGCCTAGTTCGCTGTTTGATTGGTCATCCTTAGAGTTTTGATTTTGTATTTTTGAGGCATTTACAGACTTAGATTTTGGTTTGCTTAGGTAAACCACCAAGGCATTAAAGTCATCAGTTTAATGGCCTCCATGTTTAGTTAATTTAACAAAATACCAATCTGTTTTATAATTTTATTGTGTTTATTTTGCTATTTTTGTAAACATTTCAAACCAAGCGTAGTTAATATTCAGAAAAAGTGGATTTAATTATCAGTAATCTAAATTGAAATTCCTATTAAAACCCTGGAAGCAATAATTAAAACCATGAGCACATTGTACTTTGGGTTAATGGATTCTTTGCTGAATTGCTTCATTATCTCTTTCCCCAGTTCCCAACACTATTTAAACCAAAATTTACCACCAAACGACCAACTATCAAACAAAATAGAGAAGAACAATAACAGCAACAATGAAACTAGATTGGATTGTTTCAGTTCTTATCTAATAAAACACAACATGGAACACAGTGTTTTGATCCTTTTTGATAATGTATTATTTAATTGCACACAACTGCTTTCCCATCTAAAGTTACTTCCCTCATATACATTGTTCTCACCTGGTTTGGAAATTTTGCTCATTACATTTATTCAACAGATATTTGTGTAAGACCCTTCTGTATCTGGTATAGATACTGGTAGTTGGGGATAAGGGCTCTGTTTATCAGAGGCTTATGTTCAATAACAAACAAGCAAAATTCTTATATAATGTTTTTATGCTTTAACTGAAGTAGTTTACAAAGCATTGCAGTTCAACAGTGAAGAAGAAGCAAATATTACTGTCCAACAAACCCCTCTGTCCTCCCATGTTCGTCAACTCCCTTCAGGGCAACATCTCTCTTATCACATCAAAGCTTTTTGGGCATCTTGCTCTTCTATCTCTCGCCTCCTTGGCATCTTCATACTTCTCTTTGTCTTTCTCTTGTTTGAGAATGTTTTTCCTGCTCTCCTTCTACTTTGAGATTAAATATCACCATTGTAAAGAGGACTTCCCTAATGACCCTCTCTAAAGTAGCCAATGTCCCATTCAAGTTAACCTCTATTATATCACTCTGTTTATTCCCTTAATAATATAGTTAGTGCTTATCACTACCTATGAATAACTTGTTTCATTCACTTGTTTAATTATTTATTATTTGTCCTCCCCTGTTGGATTTTTTTTTTTTTTTTTATTGGTCACATGGCACAACTTGTGGGATCTTAGTTTTCCGACCAGGGATCAAACGAAGACCCACAGCAGTGAAAGCTCCGAGTCTTAAAACACTTGACCACCAGGGAATTAGCCTGCTGTTGGAATTTAAGCTCCATCAGAGCTTAAATTTCCTTGTTTTTTTCCTTGTTTTCACCTATTGTTTCCAGAGGCATTAGCGCATAACTGCATTTGATATTTGTTAGATAATTAATATATCTATGCCTTTATTTATCCACCTATACATTTATTCATTTCCTCAATAAATATTTATTATATGTCAGGCATTTTTATATGTCAGGCATTTTTTTAGTCTTGGGGAATAAGAGTAAATACAAAGGCAAATCTCTATCCTTATGAATGTTGCAGTCCAGAAATGGAGACAGACGTGAAGGAAATAGACCAGTAATAGACAACATTTGAGATGGTGATTAATGTTATGCAGAAAAATAGAACACAGAAGATAGAATGGGTTTCATTTGAAAGGGAGTTATATATGCTAAGAAAGGAAGATCTTAAGGAGAAAGTAACATTTAAATAGAGCCTTGAAGGAAGTGACAAACTATTTACTGTGATTAAAATAAAAGTAGGGCTTCCCTGGTGGCGCAGTGGTTGAGAGTCCGCCTGCCGATGAAGGGGACACGAGTTCGTGCCCCAGTCCGGGAAGATCCCACATGCCGTGGAGTGGCTGGGGCTATGAGCCATGGCCACTGAGTCTGCGCTTCTGGAGCCTGTGCTCCACAACGGTAGGAAGTATACAATTGTCTAGGTAATAGGTGTCATTGCTTTGAACCAGAATATTAGCAGTGTAGGTTAGGAGAGGTGGTCATATTCTAGACATACCTTGAAGTTACAGCATATGGAATTTGCTCATAGCATAAATGCACAATGTGGAGCAAGAGAAAGGAATTAGGATGACAGATTTTTGGTCTCATCCCTTAGAAAGATGGAATTGAAGTCTATGAAAAGAACAGGTTTGGGGGAAGGGAGGAAATTGGGAATAAGTTTGGGGCATGTTAAGCTTAAAATGCCTGTAAGACATCCAGGCAATAATGTGAAATAGGCAATTTGGATATAGAAATTGAAATTCAGAGAATTCACCCATCCATCTTAATAAATATTTACTGATTATCTATGCTATATCAGAAACTGTGATACAGTGCTCTAACTACTAATCTGAAAAAGACACCATTCCTATCTTTTAGGAATTTTCAGTTAAAAGGAAAAAGAGAAAAGTAAGCAAGTATTTCCAATAAGATGGGATGAAAATTTTCATGATGCTCCAGGAATATGTAGCAGTGGTTGGGAAGGGTTTTATTTCGGATTGGGTTAAGAAAAAAATCATTGGGAAAGTTGATGTTTTGGCAGAGACTTCAATGATGTTCAGGAGTTAGCTAAGTTGAGAGTGGGATGTAGAATGTTCCTTGCTGATTTTCAAATATATCTCATGTAATTCTATTTCTCGGATTTAGGTAGATAGTTATTATTTTTAAATAGGCAGCAAATTTTCAAATCCATCTAAGCAATTTGTTGCATATACTAATTTTATAGTATTGAGTAACTTGACAAATTATCTTATTAATATTTTTCACAGCCAACAGTCTTTAGGAATGGTAATCTGACCATTTAAATGGAAAGTTTAAAAGCCTATGAGAAAGAGAGGCCAAGAGGGAAAAAAGCTTGAAGATATGTAAGCGTTCCAGCCAGCGCATTCTAGTGATGGAAAAAATTTACAATAAAATCCTCATGAATGGATTTTTACAAATCCAGCTTTTGTGTTTTTCACTGGGATGTGTCTACTGCTAAGAAATTGTGTTCTGCCTTGTTCAGATACCAGGTTCTTTTCTTGCTGGAATGATGCTTTGGGGTTTATGATAGAAAAGTAAAATCTAACACCTTTTCCCCAAATTCTATTCCTACTTCATAAGCAACTCCTCTGTTTGATCCTCTCCCTGAAGTTCCTATTGACAGGGCATCAATAATTTTATTTGTATACCACTTTTCACAGCACTAAAACTGCTTCACAGAACTAGTAACATCCCAGTTCCCAAATTATAGACTGACAAATTACATAGACTGACAAATTATTTATTCAAAAGGCAAGCCTATCAAGCCTGCACTGCTTACCCTTCAGTGTGCAGAGCTGTATTGGCTGCATGAGGGAAAATGAGGGGAACATCAGATGCACATGTCACTCAACAAGCAGAGGTACTGGGGAAGTCTCTGCCATGGCCTCTTGGAGACACAGGCTGTGGACTTCTGGAGTTTGAGTGGCCATGTGAACAACCTTCATGTAAGAGGATGTGCCAGTTTCTCCAGTGACCCTTCATAGGGAACTCACTGTTATGAGACTCGAATTCTTGGGTTGAAAATTATCGTGGAGTACTAACCATTCTAGGGGCTGCCCTTAGTAACCATTTCAAGTAAAACTAGACACAAATGTCACTTCTTCATTAGCAAAAATTACAAAAATGGTGTTTTAGCCCTTCTTCAACATGGCTCTTCCACTCTGGTCAGGTTTATCTTTTCATTTTCTCTGCAGGCATTTCATCTTCTTTTCTCTTCTTCCTTTCCCCAGGTGACCATTTTCCCTGATCATTACTAATACACCTTTTTTCTCTTTCCAGTAATCAGATTACACAGGCATGCTCCTCTCTCTAATCTCAATAATCCAAACTAAATTCATATTCCTTTAATTTTTTTCTTTAATATGTGCATATCTGTATATATGTTGTAATAAATACCTATATGAGTCCCAATATTGGGCCAGAGTAATGTGATTATGTGAATTTCTATTGAGCTCTACAGACTGGTGTAGAGCTTGTGTAATCATGGTGTAATATGTATAGCACCACATATGCATACACACCATTAAATATTAAATTACTATATAAAATTACTATATTATTGTTCATATGTTGCTTTGTAAAATTTCCTTGTTTCTTATGCTCATGTGTTCCTGTTAAAGTGTTAAATACTTGAAACACTTGATGTATGACACATGTATGAAACACTTGATGATGCATATCTTTGTTTCTTAATTTATCTTAAATACATAGTAAAGAAATGTGTATATATATATATATATATATATATATATATATATATGTATATATGTCAGAGTATATAATTTTTGAGTGACTGGAATTACTGAGTTTTAGTTTATAGACTCCAAATAGTAGAGTGTAACAACATGAAGTTTGTATATGCTTGCATATAATATATGTGATGTGTATACATTATAGCTATTTGACAAATGACTATAAGTACCTGTATTCATAAACAAATGGATGCATACAATTATACCATTATTTTATAAAAATCAAGAAATTAGGTACTTACACTATAAAAATGTTATGTATATATAAAAGTTACACATATATTTTGTCTCATAATACCATAAAGCTAATTACAAGATTAAGAATTTATCTCAAGAGCTATTAAGAAAATAAATGTGTAATTTATGTTTAATTTTAGTGGGTTTACTCCTTAGGAAAATAAAATCCAATGGTTTTCACTAAAGATACATGTTATGGCCTGGAAAAAATATAGTATCTAACGTGTGCAAATACTTCCCTCTCAACAAATTCTTCTATTAGCACGTACATTTATAGTCATAAAACAACTTTTAAGCCGCATTTTACTAAGCCCTAAAGCAGATGAAAATCTAATGCAGATGTGGAATGGGAGCCAAGCAGATGCTGAAAAACCCTGTCAATATCCTAAAGGAATCCATTCCCTGTCAGAGAGAAACTTAATTTCTACTATAAAGAATTTGATTATGCATTGTTATACAAAATGTGATTAATGTTTTGTGGTGATTAATCAACTGCAAAATATATAATTATGCCATCTGTATTTTTCCAGCTTCTTGTCATTTACAAATTCTGCAGGGGAGTTGGGAGGTAGGGTGTTGAGAACTTGTGGCATTTGGAAAGCTTTAAAGCCACAGGAGACTCAACTGGGGAACAGAGCAACTTACAGGCCTGATCTTTATTCTAATGGAAAAGCAATAAGATCATAAACAAAGAGACTTCAAAGCCCCCTGGCTCCCTGCAGAACAGAAGACTCTGGTAAGGGAGGCCACAGCCTCTCATACATAGCAAGAATTAGCTCCCAAAGTTAAATTGCCATTTGCTTTTCATTCCAAAAACAGGTTACAAACTTCATTTTGACTAGTGGAAGGAATGGCCTAAGTGCCAGGCATGGATTTATCATTTATTTCAGTACATCAATAAAATAAATACTTTTGCATTTCTATTCCACTATAATCCAAGATGTAAGACTGTGATTAAGGTTTATGCCACCACCCATATTCATGCCTTCCTAAAAAGTGAAACTGTTAGAATTATATTTACACACGTGTCCTGGTTGGAAAAAAGTTTCATTATAGTTGAGAGTTGCTTATTAAGTTGAATTCTGCAGAAAACAAGGGTTTTAATGTATTATTTTGACCTAGATAATATGTTTCACTGTTTTTTTTTTCATTTTACTATTGCTTTGAGTGGGGGGAGCATTATGTAGAAACAGCTTAAAATGAGATCTGCTTCAAATTCCCAATGGTTTTTAGTAAGAAGAACAGCATCTATTGTGTGCTGAAGAGTAGCAGAGGGACATGGAGTGATTTTCCTAAAGCATACTTCCTTAACTCTAGATATACATTAGAACTGCATGGAATTTTTTTTTTTTTTAAATATAAGTCTGGGCTACATCTACAGAGATTAATTGTTCTGGGGTGGGGTCCAAACACTGGTGTTTTTTGAAGTTTCCAGATGATTTCCATATATTGTCTTCCAGGATGAATATACAATAATACAGTGGTTCTTCAAGTGTGGTCCTCAAACCATCAACTCGGCATCACCTGGAAACTTATTAAAAATGTAAATTATCAAGTTCCACTACAGACATACTGAGTTTGAAACTCTGGCATGAGGTCCAATGTACTATAATGCAGTAAGCCCTACAGGTGACTTGGATAAACACTAATTTTTCTTCAAACTTTAGCTGCGTTAATATCAAAATTTCTGATATAGTAGGTTTGGCATGAGGCTCAAGAATCTGTATTTCTAACTAGTTTCAAGGTGATGCTGATGCTGCTAGCTGGGAGACTACTTTGTGTACTGCAGGGTTGAAGTGTTGCAACAAATATAAGATGAGACTAACAAGACAACATATTTATAGATGTTTTTTAATATGTTATATATCACCCTTCTTAAGAATTGCCCTTTTGTCAAAGATAACCTTTGTAAAACCTTTAATTTCAAACCCCACCAGGTGGTACCCCACAGTCTTTGTCCAGATTCTAGAATAAAACCTAGAATCTAGGGGCTCATCCATCTTGTTCATTACTGAGTGTGGATTTAGCACAGTTTAGCTCTCAATAAACACTTACGGCATGAAAGAGATAATGAGAGAATATTTTGATTGAGCTTACCAGAAAATTCAGTCTAGCAAAAATTTCACTTATTCTTTTCAGTAGTTGTTTTACTTAATTTTAATTGACAGGCTGCTTTAAATACTATCGACTAGCTGTATTTTGCTTAAAAGATTGAATCTGTCTAGTTTAGCAACTGGCAACAAGCAGACATTTATTCACTAGACTTTTTGGTTCTGAACCAGTTACCATGAAGCTGAGAGAACATCAGGTGATGCCACCAATGCAGTTATTTCCTGTTCATATGGTCCTAATATCTATAAACCTTTAATCCTTCAGTCATATAATTATGAATCTGCCATCAGCAACTTACAGAACAGAGCAGTTCACTGATAAAGGATAATCCATCTATTTCCTTGCTCCTTTGTACACATGTTCTGATAATTATAACAATGTAAATGGAAATATAAAAGAATATCTATGACAGTTTAATCGGAATGGGGGATTTTTCCAACTTCTAAGACTGTCAGTATGATATTCTTATATGACTGCAGAGAGTGAAAAGTAAGTATTTTTGACACATAGTTTGTCAAAGGATAATTTCCTTCTTTCTCTCCTTTAGCAGGAGAGAAGGAAGAAAATAATTTATGGACTTAAACATTTAGGAAAAAAGAACGGGAGCTATTCTCTGTTAAATGTCAATATGCATCCAGTCTCAAAAACACACCTCTCAGTACATGTGGCTCCTGTACCCTTATATTGCTTTTAGAGGGATCTGGATGAAAGCTTCAGCTAAACTATTTCTGGGAGTTGAGAGTAAGGAGCTATTGTTCAATATGTCATCTTCACCTATGTATAAAATAGACGGTAGTTAGCATATTCTGCCAAAATCTCAAGAGATGTCAGATTGTGTCAAATTTAGCATATTTCATCAAGATCTCAAAAAGACTCTAGATTTATCAATTTTGTGAGAGAAGTATGATCTGGATCACATGTTCAACTCGCCAGTTGTCTATGAAAAAATAACAAAAGTCAACAAGAAGTAATATTGCTAAATGTTGACAAACAGCTTTATCACCCATAAGGATGACTCGAAAAAAAAAAACAAAAAACAGATTATTTCTTTGGAATTTGGAGATGACTCCAAAAAGAACATAGAAAGATTTGTTTCAGAGAAAGAGAAAATAATCAGCGAAATATAGTCATTTTTTGTAATAATGTTAAATGGAGTATAATCCATAAAAATATTGAATCAATTTGCTGTATACTGGAAACTAATATAATATTGTAAATCAACTATACTTTAACTTAAAAAGAAGAATCAGAATTCAATAATCTAGGAAAAACTACTTAAAGATGAGAAAATTGTAAAATAGAACCACCCAACACAACCTACATGCATGTTATTTCAATGAATTTGAAATAACATTATAAAATGTACAATACATTAATATATATGTAGTAAATAAATTAAAATGAAATATAAGATGGATTTTATTGATTGATTTATTTTTTCTATCCCCTCCCTCTTGGACCTCCCTCCCATCCCCCCATTCCACCCATCTATGTCATCACAGAGCACCAAGCTGAGCTCCCTGTGCTGTACAGCAGGTTCCTACTGGCTATCTATTTTACACATGGTAGTGTATATATGTCAGTCCTAATCTCTCAATTTGTCTTACCCTCCCCTTCCCCCACTGTATTCACATGTTTGTTCTCTATATCTGAATCTCTATTCCTGCCCTGGAAATAAGTTCATCTGTACCATTTTTCTAGATTCCACATATATGTGTTAATATACGATATTTGTTTTCTCTTTCTGATTTACTTCACTCTGAGTGACAGACTCTAGGTCCATCCACACATCTACAAATGACCTAATTTTGCTCCTTTTCATGGCTGAGCAATATTCCATTGTATATATGTACAACCCCTTCTCTCTTTGTTTTTTTCTTTCTTTCTTTTTTTTTTTTTTTTGGTACACAAGCCTCTCACTGTTGTGGCCTCTCCCGTTGTGGAGCACAGGCTTCGGACACACAGGCCCAGTGGCCATGGCTCACGGGCTCAGCCACTCCACGGCACGTGGGATCTTCCCGGACCAGGGCATGAACCTCCGTCCCCTGCATCGGCAGGCGGACTCTCAACCACTGCGCCACCAGGGAAGCCCTACAACCTCTTCTTTATCTATTCATCTGTCACTGGACATTTAGGTTGTTTCCATGACTTGGCTATTGTAAATAGTGCTGCAATGAACATTGGGGTGCATGTGTCATTTTGAATTATATTTCTTTCAGGGTAATATGTCCAGGAGTGGGATTGCTGGGTCATACGGTACTTCTATTTTTAGTTTTTTAAGGAACCTCCATATTGTTCTCCACAGTGGTTGTATCAATTTACATTCCCACCAACAGTTCAAGAGGGTTCCCTTTTCTCCACACCCTCTCCAGCATTTATGGTTTGTAGATTTTTTGATGATGGCCATTCTGACCAGTGTGAGGTAATACCTCATTGTAGTTTTGATCTGCATTTCTCTAATAATTAGTGATGTTGAACACCTTTTCATGTGCCTGTTGGCCATCTGTATGTCTTCTTTGTAGAAATGTCTATTTAGGTTTTCTGCCCATTTTTTGATTGGTTTTAAAATTTTTTTTTGATATTGAGCTGCATGAACTGTTTCTATCTTTCTGAGATTAATTATTTGCCTGTTGCTTCATTTGCAAATATTTTCTCCCATTCTGAAGGTTGTCTTTCTGTCTTATTTATAGTTTCCTTTGCTGTGCAAAAGACTTTAAGTTTAATTAGGTCTCATCTGTTTATTTTTGGTTTTATTTTCATTACCCTAGGAAGCGGGTCAAAAAAGATCTTGCTGTGGTTTATGACAAAGAGTGTTTTTCCTACATTTTTCTCTAAGAGTTTTATAGTGTCTGGTCTTACATTTAGGTCTTTATTCCATTTTCAGTCTATTTTTGTATACAGTGTTAGGTGGTGTTCTAATTTAATTCTTTTACATATAGCTGTCCAGTTTTCCCAACACCACTTATTGAAGAGACTGTCTTTTCTCCATTGCATATTCTTGCCTCCTTTGTCATAGATTAGGTGACCATAGGTGTGTGGGTTTATCTCTGTGTTTTCTATCCTGTACCATTCATTGATCTATATTTCTGTTTTTGTGCCAGTACCATACTGTCTTGATTACTGTAGCTTTGTAGTATAGTCTGAAGTCAGGGGGGTCTGAGTCCTCCAGCTCCGTTTTTCTTTCTCAAGATTGCTCTTGGAGTTTGGGATCAACATATCAATACTGCTATATTTAAAATGGATGACCAACAAGGATCTACTGTATAGCACAGGGAAAACTGCCAAATGTTATGTGGCAGCCTGGATGGAAGGGGAGTTTTGGGGAGAATTGATACATGTATATGTATGGTTGAGTTCTTTTGTTGTGTACTTGACACTATCACAAAATTGTTAATCAGCTATACTCCAATCTAAAATAAAAAGTTAAAAAAAAGATTGTTTTTTCTATTTGGGGTCATTTGTGTTTGTATACAAATTGTAAAATTTTTTGTTCTAATTCTGGAAAGAATAACATTGGTAATTTGATAGGGATTGCATTGAATCTGTACATTGTTTTGGGTGGTATAATCATTTTCACAGTTTTGATTCTTCCAATCCAAGAACATGGTATATCTCTCGATCTTTTTGTATCATCTTTAATCTCTTTCATCAGTGTCTTATAATTTTCTGCATACAGGTCTTTTGTCTCCATAGGTAGGCTTATTCCTAGGTATTTTACTCTTTTTATTGAGATGGTAAATGGGATTGTTTCCTTAATTTTTCTTTCTGATTTTTCACTGTTAGTGTATAGGAATGCAAGAGATTTCTATGCATTAATTTTGTATCCTGCAAATTTACCAAATTCATTGATTAGCTGTAGTATTTTTCTGGTGGCATCTTTAGGATTTTCTATGTGTGGCATCATGCCATCTGCAAACAGTGACAGTTTTGTTTCTTCTTTTCCAATTTGTATTCCTTTTATTTCTTTTTCTTCCCTGACTGCTGTGGCTAGGACTTCAAAAACTATGCTGAATATGAGTGTTGAGAATGGACATCCTTGTCTTATTCCTGATCTTAGGGGAAATGCTTTCAGTTTTTTGCCATTGAGAATGATGTTTGCTGTGGGTTTGTGGTATATGGCTTTTAGTATGTTGAGATAAGTTCCCTCTCTGCCCACTTTCTGGAGAGTTTTTATCATAAATGGGTGTTGAATTTTGTTAAAAGCTTTTTCTGCATTTCTTGAGATGATCATATGTTTTTTAGTTTTAATTCATTAACATGGCATATCACATTGATTTGCCTATATTGAAGAATCCTAGCATTCCTGGGATAAATCTCACTTGATCATGCTGTATGACGCTTTTAATGTGTTGGTGGGTTCTGTTTGCTAGTATTTTGCTGAAGATTTTTGCATCTATGTTCATCATTGATATTGACCTGTAGTTTTTTTTTTGTATGTGTGTGGCATCTTTCTCTGGTTTTGGTATCAGCGTGATGATGTCCTTGTAGAACAAGTTTGGGAGTGTTGCTCATTCTGAAATTTTTTTGGGAAGAGTTTGAGAAGGATAGATTTTAGCTCTTCTCTAAGTTCTTGATAGAATTTGCCTGTGAAGCTCTCTGGTCCTGGAATTGTGTTTGCTGGAAGATTTTTTAAAATATTTATTTATTTATTTAGGTTGTGTTTGGTCTTAGTTGTGGCACACAGGATCTTTGTTGCGGGACACGGGATCTTTCGTTGTGAGGTGTGTGCTCCTCTCTAGTTGTCACATGCAGGTTTTCTCTTCTCTAGTTGTGGTGTACAAGCTCTAGGGTGTGCACACTTTGTAGTTGTAGAGTACAGGTTCCAGAGCGCATGGGCTCTGTAGTTTGCAGCACACATGCTTTCTAGTTGAGGCACATGAGCTCAGTAGTTGTGGTGTGTGGGCTTACTTACCCTGCGGCATGTGGAATCTTAGTTCCCTGACCAGGGATCAAACCACCATCCCCTGCATTGGAAGGCAGATTCTTTACCATTGTACCACCAGGAAAGTCCCTGTTGGAAGATTTTTAATCTCAGTTTCAACCTCATTACTTGTGATTGGCCTGCTCTTATTTTCTAATTCTTCCTGGTTGAGTCTTGGAAAGTTGAACCTTTCCAAGAATTTGTCCATTTCTTCCAGGTTGTCAATTTTATTGACATAGAGTTGCTTGTAGTAGTCTCTTATGATCATTTGTCTTTTTGCAGTGTCAGTTGTAATTTCTCCTTTTTTGTTTCTAATTTTGTTGGTTTGAGTCCTTTCCCTTTCTTTCTTGATGAGTCTGGGTAAAGGTTTATCAATTTTGTTTATCTTCTCAAAGAATGAACTTTTAGCTTTGTTGATCTTTGCTGTTGTTTTCTTCATTTCTATTTCATTTATTTCTCCCCTGTTCTTTATGATTTCTTTCCTTCTACTGACCATGGGCTTTGATTTTTCTTCTTTCTCTGATTGCTTTAGGTGTAAGGTTAGATTTTTTTATTTGCGATTTTTCTTGTTTCTTGAGGTGAGATTTTATTGCTACAAACTTCCCTCTTAGAACTGCTTTTGGTACATCCTATAGGTTTTGGGTTGTCGTGTTTTCATTGTCATATGTTTCTATGTATTTTTTTATTTCCTGTTTGATTTCTTCAGTTATCTCTTGGTTATTTAGTAACATATTGTTTAGCCTCCCTATGTTTGTGTCTTTTACTTTTTTTTTCTGTAATTTATTTCTAATCTCATAGCATTGTGGTCAGAAAAGATGCTTGATATGATTTCAATTTTCTTAAATTTGCTGAGGCTTGATTTGTGACCCAAGATATGATCTGTCCTGTAGAATGTTCCATGTGCACTTGAGAAGAAAATGTATTCTGCTGCTTTCAGTTAGAATGTCCTATAAATATCAGTTAAGTCTATCTGATCTATTGTGTCATTTAAAGCTCATGTTTCCTTATTAATTTTCTGTCTGGATGTTCTGTCCATTGGTGTAAGTTGGGTGTTAAATTTCCTCACTATTATTGTGTTACTGTTGAGTTTTGATTTTATGGCTGTTGGCATTTGCCTTATGAATTGAGATGCTCATATGTTGGGTCTATAAATATTTACAAATGTTATATCTCTTTCGGACTGATCCCTTGATGATTCTGTAATGGCCTTCCTTGTCTCTTGTAACAGTCTTTATTTTAAAGTCTATTTTATCTGAAATGAATATTTCTACTCCAGCTTTCTTTTGATTTCCACTTGCATGGAATATCTTTTTCCATCCCCTCACTTTCAGTCTGTATGTGTCCCTAGCTCTGAAGTTGGTCTCTTCTAGAGACCATATATACAGGTCTTGTTTTTGTATCCATTCAGCCAGTCTATGTCTTTTGGTTGGAGCACTTAATCCATTTACATTTAACATAGTTATCTATATATATGTTCCTGTTGCCATTTTCTTAATTGTTTTGGATTTGTTATTGCAGGTCTTTTCCTTCTCTTGTGTTTCCTGCCTAGAGAAGTTCCTTCAGCATTTGTTGTAAAGCTGGTTTGGTGGTGCTGAATTCTCTTAGCTTTTGCTTGTCTGTAAAGCTTTGGATTTCTCTGTAGAATCTGAATGAAATCCTCACTGGGTAGAGTGATCTTGCTTGTAGGTTTTTCCCTTTCATCATTTTACATATATCCTGCCACTCCCTTCTGGCCTGCAGAGTTTCCCCTGAAAAACCAGCTGATAAGTTTGTAGGGATTCTCTTCTATGTTATTTGTTGCTTTTCCGTTGCTGCTTTTAATAATTTTTCTTTGAATTTAATTTTTGTTGGTTTGATTAATATGTGTCTTGGTGTTTCTTTTAGGATTTATCCTGTATGGGACTCTCTGCATTTCCTGAACCTGGGGTGACTATTTCCTTTCCCATGTTAGGGAACTTTTCCACTATAATCTCTTCAAATATTTTCTCAGACCCTTTTTCTTTCTCTTCTTCTTCTTGGACACCTATAATTCAAATGTTGTGCCAGAGGTCTCTGAGACTGTCCTCAATTCTTTTCATTCTGTTTTTTCTTTATTTTTCTCCTTGGCAGTTGTTCCCACCACTCTATCTTCCAGCTCATTTATCTGTTCTTCTGCCTCAGTTATTCTGCTATTGATTCCTTCTAGTGTATTTTTCATTTCAGTTATTGTGTTGCTCATCACTGTTTGCTTGTAATATAATTCTTTTAGTTCTTTGTTAAACATTTCTTGTATTTTCTTGACCCATGCCTCTATCCTATTTCTGAGGTTTTGGATCATCTTTACTATCATTGACTCTGAATTCTTTTTCAGGTAGGTTGCCTATTTCCTCTTTGTTTATTTAACATTCTAGTTTTTTTTTTATCCTGCTCCTTTGTCTGTAATGTATTTCTTTGTCATCTCATTTTTCTGATGGATGGGCCTGTGGTCCTGTCTTACTGGTTATTTGTCCTGAGGCTTCCAGCACTAGAGTTTGCAGGCAGTTAGTATAACCAGGTCTTGGTGCCAAGATGAGGACCTTTGGGATATCTTACTCTGATTAATATTCCCTGAAATCTAAGGTTCTATGTTAATGTAGCTTTTTGGACTTGGTACTCCCACCACAGGATCTCAGGCCTGACCCCCGGCCTATGAACCAAGATCCTGCAAGTTATGCAGCAGAGAGAAAAAAAAAAAAAAAAAAAGCAGAACAATAGCAAGGAATACAAAAATAAACTAAAATTAGAAAAATAAAATTATAAATGAAACAAAAACACCAAGGTAAAACAGAACAACCACAGTAGCAGGAAAAAAAAAAAGGCTGGAAAAGTCCTTGACTGTGGTAGGCCAGAGCTTAGGCAGGGAGTGGAGCTTAGATAGGAGTGGGGCTTAGGCTCAAGATCTACTCATGAGAAAAGGCCCTGGGAGGGTGAGGGGTGGGACTTTGGCTCAGTGCAGCTAAAGGGGAAATCCAAGGTTGGAGGATCAGGCCCAGGACCCTAGCAGGCTTGCCAGGACTTGAGTGGGCAGGGGAAATTGTGATTGCATTCCCTTTGGATCCTCAGATCCTCTGGGGTCTCTCCCCATCCCCACTGATCCTCTCACCATGGTTGGGCACTTCCTGAGCGACACACTCCCCTCCCCCAGCCACCCCTCAGGGCCACTGGTCCTATCCCGCCTCCACTTCTCCTCCCACGTCACTCCCCCCAAAAATCCTACCCAGTCACTCGGGGTTTCCTCCTGTCCCCCTAGGTGCCCAAGGTCTCCCACCAGTGCCTGTTAAGTGCCCTAGTTGTGAGAAGATGCAAACTCTGTGTTCTCCTACTCTGCCATCTTCTGAGATGGATTTTAATATAGAGTAAGGGCAGACATATAATTAGAAATTTTAAAAGAAAAGAAATGAAAAAAGATAAAAACAAGCTTTATCATCACAACGAGATAGACTTGACTTTGTGCATAAATTTAATCACTGACCTTTAGAAGCACAACTGTGCAAAGGACTAGAAAGGACATATAAGTCAGGAGTTATCACAGACTCATGGTGTAGTACTTCCAGTTTCCAAGTCTTTGTAAAACAATATCTTTGCATTCCAAAAACTTGGAAGAAGAAGTCCATTGTGAGAAGAATTTATAACTTGTATGTACTGAGAAATGAATGAATAAGTACTATCTGTATAGATACAGATTTACTTTGAAAAATGTTGGGTGAATAAGGAAAGTTGCAATATTGTAAGAATAGAATGAGAATATTTATGCAGTTTAAAGCGCACAGTAAATGGTTCATGAATACATTAGGGTTAGATACCTCTCAGAGCAAAGGTGGTGAATGTGTGGAGAAAGGAGTGCAAAGGTGAGTTCTGTAAAAAATTGACTTGACAAAAATCACAGATTAATTAATTATTAATCATGATTAATTATTACATGATTAATTATTAATATTTAATAAATTGATTATTTCTGGAGACCCATTAGATCACTTTATTTGTGAATAGTATGATCTTTAAACATTTGAAGAAACAAAGAAAGTGACACCACATAGTTTTGTCTTATAGTGGAGAAGAGAATGTTGTCCTAATTTCATCATTTATGTGGGCAAGTGTTTATTGACCTCTGTGAGTGGATTACTCGGTTGAAAGGACATTACAGTTAAACAGATACATTTCTGTCTTCAAAGAATTCACAATTTCAAAGCCCTACAGGATCTAGGAAAATTAAAGGAGGCTGAAATTCTAGGTAAATGTTCCTGTTTCTTAGCATTTTGTAAATAGTTCTAGTTTCTGTCAACCATGCTCTCTTTGCTATAACTTTTAATATTATTGTAAAAAGAATTCGACTCCAGGAAAATCAAAGTATATTCATTTTTACTTAATGTTTAAATATTGAGAAAATGTTATTTCTGTGTGTTCTGACCATTACAAGCTTCTTCGTAAGTATAACCACTAATAATTTGTTGTAGAACTTCAACTTTCCAAAGATGCCATAGTGGGGTAACCAATTAAAGGAGACCATTAAGGAAATATATTGCAATTAAGTTTACATTCAACAGATAGGGCTTGTTGGTAGGTAAAAGGAATCTTTTAAATGTGGGCTATTTATTTTTACATTTTATCATGTTGATTATCACAGCATGAGACATTCTTTTAGATTAAAAATGTTGTGACACGTTAACTTTAAAAAATGAAAAAGCCAATATGCACAATTAAACAATTATCACTTTCAACCTAGACTCACAAATGAAAATAAATAAGTAAGACAAGAGCACATAAACACTTAGTGGGTCTCAGTTACACTCACTGCCTCTGTGGCAGCTCCATTAACTTGAAACCTTGGATTGTTGTTAAGAAATTACAGTCTTGCCTCAGTAAAGGAGTAGAGTTATGCTTGCTCATAAGACTGGAATATATCTTCTTCATCATGAGGCTAAGCATTCTCCCTTCAAATGTGGAGTAGGTGTATGTCTTAATATGTGTCATTTAACAAGTGCATAATATACCTCCTTTCTCTTAGAATGTGTTTTCAAATTCCATTAGTGTCAGAAGTTTGCAACTTGAGGCAAAGACCATGCTTCAAATATATAGCAATGATACAGAAGATACAAAAGAGTAAACAACAGTAATGGCAACAAAAAAATCTCTTTATGCAGGCTAAAAAACTGGATTATATATTTTTGTGGTCCAGAAAAATGGAACAGATGCAGAGGAGAAAGAGGGAGCACAGCTCTGAAGTTGTGCTTGTTGGTCTCTAAGATTGTGAGTAGATAATGGCCATGGTATTCAGTAATGGACCATCTGCTTGAAGCCACCCAGAGAATAGTGCTCAGAACAGTCTACTCCAAAATGCACTTGAAAAGGCAGAAATGTAAGAATCTAGGGAAGCCTGAGGACAAGGTCAAAGCTATGTGATCAGCAAATGCAACAAACTACAGTTGGCTGGATGATGGGAAGTGCAAAATCCCTAATAGCTTAGCAGGAAAGAGATCTGAACCATTACTATAAGTGCTGAGGTCCAGTGAGGAGTGGGGGCCAGATCAAAATCATGAGACAAAGACAGGTAAGAAAAGGGAGGATGAAGTAAGAAAAGGAAAAACAACACATGCACGCACACAAAACTTCCCACTCAAAATTAGCATTTCCTCCATAATGGCAAAAAATAAATATATATAGTTACAGATATAATATAAATTCCTGGGAAAAAGTTTATTCCAGATAATATTAATTTTGTATAAAAGTCTTAGTATAGTTTAAATATAGTAAATTGCAATAAAATACAATTTTAACTTCCCTACAACAAAGACGTATTAAACAGAGTTAAAAGACAATGAATGGGCTGTGGTTGGAAGATGGCGGAAGAGTAAGACGTGGAGATCGCCTTCCTCCTCACGGATACACCAGAAATACATCTACACGTGGAACAACTCCTACAGAACACCTACTGAAGGCTGGCAGAAGACCTCAGAGCTCCCAAAAGGCAAGAAACTCCCCACGTACCTGGGTAGGGCAAAAGAAAAAAAGAAAAAACAAAGACAAAAGAATAAGGACGGCACCTGCACCAGTGGGAGGGAGCTGTGAAGGAGGAAAAGTTTCCACACACTAGGAAGCCCCTCCGCGGGCGGAGACTGCGGGAGGCGGAGGGGGGAGTTTCGGGACCGCGGAGTAGTGCACAGCGACGGGTGCGCAGGGCAAAGCGGGGAGATTCCTGCACAGACGATCGGTGCCGACCGGCACTCACCAACCCGAGAGGCTTGTCTGCTCACCCGCCGGGGCGGGCGGGGCTGCGAGCTGAGGCTCGGGTTTCGGTTTTGGACGGAGCGCAGGGAGAGGACTGGGGTTGGCGGCTTGAACACAGCCTGAAGGGGTTGGTGCGCCACGATTAGCCGGGGGGGAGTTCGGGGAAAAGCCTGCACCTGCGGAAGAGGCAAGAGACTTTTTCTTCCCTCTTTGTTTCCTGGTGCGCGAGGAGAGGGGTTTAAGAGCGCTGCTTAAAGGAACTTCAGAGACGGGCACGAGCCGCGGCTAAAAGCACGAACCCCAGAGACGGGCGTGAGCCGCGGCTAGAACCGCGGACCCCAGAGACGGGCGGGAGATGCTAGGACTGCTGCTGCCGCCACCAGGGGGGCTGTGTGCAAGCACAGGTCACTCTCCGCGCCCCTCTTCCGCGGAGCCTGTGCAGGCCTCCACTGCCAGGTTCCCGGGATCCAGGGACAACTTCCCCGGGAGTACGCACGGCGGGTCTCAGGCTGGTGCAACGTCACGCCGGCCTCTGCAGCAGCGTCACGCCGCCTCTGCCGCCGCAGGCCCGCCCCGCATGCAGTGGCCCTCCTTCCCGCATCCCCCAACCCCCAACCCCTGGCCTGAGTGAGCTGGAGCCCCCGAATCAGCGGCTCCTTTAACCCCGTCCTGTCTGAGCAAAAACAGAGGCCCTCCAGCGACCTGCGCACAGGGGCAGGGCCGGGTATACAGCTGAGCTCCTGTGAGCTGTGAGAGCAGGGAGGAGAGGGGGAGGTCTCTCCCTTCAGCCGCGGAGGCGGCGGATTGAAGCTCCACAATCAACTTGATGTGCCCTGCATCTGTGGAATACCTGAATAGACAGGGAGTGATCCCAAATTGAAGAGGTGGAATTTAGGAGCGAGATGTATGATTTTTTTCTCTTTTCCTCTTTTTGTGAATGTGTACGTGTATGCTTCTGTGTGAGATCTTGTCTGTATACTCTTGCTTCCACCATTTGTCCTAGGGCTCTATCCTTCCATGGTTTTTAAAAAAAAATTTTTTTTTCTTAATAATTAATTTTAATTGTAATAACTTTATTGTACTTTACCTTCGTTCTTTCTTTCTTTCTTTCCTTCCTTCCTTCCCTCCTTTAGACAGCGAATCACCCCAGGTTGAGGAGGTGGTCTCTGGGAGCAGGACTTAAGATTTTTCCCCCTTTGCCTCTTTTTGTGAACGTGTATGTGTATGCTTCTGTGTAAGATTTTCTCTGTATAGCTTTGCTTCCAACATTTGTCCTAGGGTTCTATCCGTCCCCTTTTTTTTTTCTAAATATTTTTTAGTTCAATAACTATATTATACTTTATTTTATTTTTACTGTATCTTCTTTCTTTCTGTCTTTTTTCCTTCTTTCCCTCCTTCCTTCCTTCCTCCCTCCCTCCCTCCTTTCTTTCCTTCTTTGATTCTTTCTTCCTTCCTTCCTTTCCTCCTTTCCTTCTTTCTTTCCTGATACTTCTACTAATTCTCTCTACATTTTCTCCTTCTTTCCCTCCTTCCTTCCTTCCTTCCTCCCTCCCTCCCTCCCTCCTTTCTTTCCTTCTTTGCTTCTTTTTCCTTCCTTCCTTCCCTCCTTTCCTTCTTTCTTTTCTCATACTTCTACTAATTCTCTCTACTTTTTCTCCCTTTTATTCTGAGCCGTGTGGATGAAAGGCTCTTGGTGCTCCAGCCAGGAGTCAGGGCTCTGCCTCTGAGGTAGGAGAGCCAACTTCAGGACACTGGTCAACAAGAGACCTCCCATCTCCACATAATATTAAACGGCGGAAATCTCCAAGAGACCTCCATCTTAACACCAGCACCCAGCTTCACTCAACGACCAGCAAGCCACAGTGCTGGACAACCTATGCCAAACAACTAGCAAAACAGGAACACAACCCCACCCATTAGCAGAGAGGCTGCCTAAAATCATAATAAGGCCACAGACACCCCAAAACACACCACAAGACGTGAACCTGCCCACTAGAGAGACAAGATCCAGCCTCATCCAGCACAACACAAGCACTAGTCCCCTCCAACAGGAAGCCTACACAACCCACTGAAACAACCTTAGCCACTGGAGACAGACATCAAAAACAACGGGAACTACGAACGTGCAGCCTGCAAAAAGGAGACCCCAAACACAGTAAGATAAGCAAAATGAGAAGACAGAAAAACACACAGCAGATGAAGGAGCAAGATAAAAACCCACCAGACCTAACAAATGAAGAGGAAATAGGCAATCTACCTGAAAAAGAATTCAGAATAATGATAGTAAGGATGATCCGAAATCTTGGAAGTAGAATGGACAAAATGCAAGAAACAGTTAACAAGGACCTACAAGAACTAAAGATGAAACAAGCAACGATGAACAACGCAATAAATGAAATTAAAACCACTCTAGATAGGATCAATAGCAGAATAACTGAGGCAGAAGAACGGATAAATGACCTGGAAGATAAAGTAGTGGAAATAACTACTGCAGAGCAGAATAAAGAAAAAAGAATGAAAAGAACTGAGGACAGTCTCAGAGACCTCTGGGAAAACATTAAACGCACCAACATTCGAATTATAGGGGTTCCAGAAGAAGAAGAAAAAAAGAGAGGGACTGAGAAAATATTTGAAGAGATTATAGCTGAAAACTTCCCTAATATGGGAAAGGAAATAGTTAATCAAGTCCAGGAAGCACAGAGAGTCCCATACAGGATAAATACAAGGAGAAATACACCAAGACACATATTAATCAAACTGTCAAAAATTAAATACAAAGAAAGCATATTAAAAGCAGCAAGGGAAAAACAACAAATAACACACAAGGGAATCCCCATAAGGTTAACAGCTGATCTCTCAGCAGAAACCCTACAAGCCAGAAGGGAGTGGCAGGACATACTGAAAGTGATGAAGGAGAAAAACCTTCAACCAAGACTACTCTACCCAGCAAGGATCTCCTTCAGATTTGATGGAGAAATTAAAACCTTTACAGACAAGCAAAAGCTGAGAGAGTTCAGCACCACCAAACCAGCTTTACAACAAATGCTAAAGGAACTTCTATAGACAAGAAACACAAGAGAAGGAAACGACCTATAATAACGAACCCAAAGCAATATAGAAAATGGGAATAGGAACATACATATCGATAATTACCTTAAATGTAAATGGACTAAATGCTCCCACCAAAAGACACAGATTGGCTGAATGGATACAAAAACAAGACCCTTATATATGCTGTCTACAAGAGACCCACTTCAGACCTAGAGACACATACAGACTGAAAGTAAGGGGATGGAAAAGATATTCCATGCAAATGGAAACCAAAATAAAGCTGGAGGAGCAATTCTCATATCAGACAAAATAGACTTTAAAATAAGGACTATTAAAAGGGATAAAGAAGGACACTACATAATGATCAAGGGATCGATCCAAGAAGAAGATATAACAATTGTAAATATTTATGCACCCAACATAGGAGCACCTCAATACATAAGGCAAATACTAACAGCCATAAAAGGGGAGATCGACAGTAACACATTCATAGTAGGGGACTTTAACACCCCACTTTCACCCATGGACAGATCATCCAAAATGAAAATAAGGAAACACAAGCTTTAAATGATACATTAAACAAGATGGACTTAATTGATATTTATAGGACACTCCATCTGAAAACAACAGAATACACATTTTTCTCAAGTGCTCATGGAACATTCTCCAGGATAGATCATATCTTGGGTCACAAATCAAGCCTTGGTAAATTTAAGAAAACTGAAATTGTATCAAGTACCTTTTCTGACCACAACGCCATGAGACTAGATATCAATTACAGGAAAAGATCTGTAAAATATACAAACACATGGAGGCTAAACAATACACTACTTAATAATGAAGTGATCACTGAAGAAATCAAAGAGGAAATAAAAAAATACCTAGAAACAAATGACAATGGAGACACAACGACCCAAAACCTATGGGATGCAGCAAAAGCAGTTCTAAGGGGGAAGTTTATAGCAATACAAGCCCACCTTAAGAAGCAGGAAACATCTCGAATAAACAACCTAACCTTGCACCTCAAGCAATTAGAGAAAGAAGAACAAAAAAAACCCAAAACTAGCAGAAGGAAAGAAATCATAAAAGACAGATCAGAAATAAATGAAAGATTGAGGAAGTGTAGATGGCGGAAGAGTAAGACGCAGAGATCGCCTTCCTCCCCACGGATACACCAGAAATACATCCACACGTGGAACAACTCCTACAGAACTCCTAATGAAGGCTGGCAGAAGACCTCAGACCTCCCAAAAGGCAAGAAACTCCCCACGTACCTGGGTAGGGCAAAAGAAGAAACAGAGACAAAAGAATAAGGACGGCACCTGCACCAGTGGGAGGGAGCTGTGAAGGAGGAAAAGTTTCCACACACTAGGAAGCCCCTCCGCGGGCGGAGACTGCGGGAGGCGGAGGGGGGAGTTTCGGGACCGCGGAATAGTGCACAGCGACGGGTGCGGAGGGCAAAGCGGGGAGATTCCTGCACAGACGATCGGTGCCGACCAGCACTCACCAACCCGAGAGGCTTGTCTGCTCACCCGCCGGGGCGGGCGGGGCTGCGAGCTGAGGCTCGGGTTTCGGTTTTGGACGGAGCTCAGGGAGAGGACTGGGGTTAGCTGCTTGAACATAGCCTGAAGGGGTTAGTGCACCACGACTAGCAGGGAGGGAGTTCGGGGAAAAGCCTGCACCTGCCGAAGAGGCAAGAGACTTTTTCTTCCCTCTTTGTTTCCTGGTGCGCGAGGAGAGGGGTTTAAGAGCGCTGCTTAAAGGAACTCCAGAGACGGGCGCGAGCCGCGGCTAAAAGCGCGAACCCCAGAGACGGGCGCGAGCCGCGGCTGAGGGCGCGAGCCCCCGAGGCGGGCGCGAGCCGCGGCTGAAAGCGCAAACCCCAGAGACGGGCGCGAGCCGCGGCTAAAACCGCGGACCCCAGAGACGGGCGGGAGACGCTAAGGCTGCTGCTGCCGCCACCAAGGGGCCTGCGAGCACAGGTCACTCTCCACACCCCTCTTCCGCGGAGCCTGTGCAGCCCGCCACTGCCAGGTTCCCGGGATCCAGGGACAACTTCCCCGGGACAACGCACGGCGGGCCTCAGGCTGGTGCAACGTCACGCCGGCCTCTGCCGCAACGTCACGCTGCCTCTGCTGCCGCAGGCCGGCCCCGCACGCAGTGCCCCTCCTTCCCCCATCCCCCAACCCCCGGCCTGAGTGAGCCGGAGGCCCCGAATCAGCGCCTCCTTTAACCCCGTCCTGTCTGAGCGAAAAAACAGACGCCCTCCAGCGACCTACACGCAGAGGCAGGGCCAAATCCAAAGCTGAGCTCCTGTGAGCTGTGAGAACAAAGAAGAGAAAGGGAAATCTCTCCCAGCAGCCACAGAAGCAGCGGATTAAAGCTCCACAATCAACTTGATATACCCTGCACCTGTGGAATACCTGAATAGACAAGGAATGATCCCAAATTGAAGAGGTAGACTTTAGGAGCGAGATCTATGATTTTTTTCCCTTTTCCTCTTTTTGTGAATGTGTACGTGTATGCTTCTGTGTGAGATCTTGTCTGTATACTCTTGCTTCCACCATTTGTCCTAGGGCTCTATCCGTCCATGATTTTTTTTTAAAAATTCTTTTTCTTAATAATTAAGTTTAATTGTAATAACGTTATTATACTTTACCTTCGTTCTTGCTTTCTTTCCTTCCTTCCTTCCCTCCTTTAGACAACAAATCACCCCAAATTGAGGAGGTGGTCTCTGAGAGCAAGATTTATGATTTTTCCCCCTTTACCTCTTTTTGTGAAGGTGTATGTGTATGCTTCTGTGTAAGATTTTCTCTGTATAGCTTTGCTTCCAACATTTGTCCTAAGGTTCTATCCGTCCCTTTTTTTTTTCTAAATATTTTTTAATTCAATAACTATATTATACTTTATTTTATTTTTACTGTATCTCTTTCTTTCTGTCTTTTTTCCTTCTTTCCCTCCTTCCTTCCTTCCTCCCTCCCTCCATCCCTCCCTCCTTTCTTTCCTTCTTTGCTTCTTTCTTCCTTCCTTCCTTTCCACCTTTCCTTCTTTCTTTATGCATACTTCTACTAATTCTCTCTACTTTTTCTCCCTTTTATTCTGAGCTGTGTGGATGAAAGGCTCTTGGTGCTCCAGCCAGGAGTCAGGGCTCTGCCTCTGAGGTAGGAGAGCCAACTTCAGGACACTGGTCAACAAGAGACCTCCCAGCTCCACATAATATTAAACGGTGGAAATATCCCAGAGACCTCCATCTTAACACCAGCACCCAGCTTCACTCATCGACCAGCAAGCCACAGTGCTGGACATCCTATGCCAAACAACTAGCAAAACAGGAACACAACCCCACCCATTAGCAGAGAGGCTGCCTAAAATCATAATAAGGCCACAGACACCCCAAAACACACCACCAGACGTGAACCTGCCCACTAGAGAGACAAGATCCAGCCTCATCCAGCACAACACAGGCACTAGTCCCCTCCAACAGGAAGCCTACACAACCCACTGAAACAACCTTAGCCACTGGAGACAGACATCAAAAACAACGGGAACTACGAACGTGCAGCCTGCAAAAAGGAGACCTCAAACACAGTAAGATAAGCAAAATGAGAAGACAGAAAAACACACAGCAGATGAAGGAGCAAGATAAAAACCCACCAGACCTAACAAATGAAGAGGAAATAGGCAATCTACCTGAAAAAGAATTCAGAATAATGATAGTAAGGATGATCCGAAATCTTGGAAGTAGAATGGACAAAATGCAAGAAACAGTTAACAAGGACCTACAAGAACTAAAGATGAAACAAGCAACGATGAACAATGCAATAAATGAAATTAAAACTACTCTAGATAGGATCAATAGCAGAATAACTGAGGCAGAAGAACGGATAAGTGACCTGGAAGATAAAGTAGTGGAAATAACTACTGCAGAGCAGAATAAAGAAAAAAGAATGAAAAGAACTGAGGACAGTCTCAGAGACCTCTGGGACAACATTAAACGCACCAACATTCGAATTATAGGGGTTCCAGAAGAAGAAGAAAGAAAGAAAGGGACTGAGAAAATATTTGAAGAGATTATAGTTGAAAACTTACCTAATATGGGAAAGGAAATAGTTAATCAAGTCCAGGAAGCACAGAGGGTCCCATACAGGATAAATACAAGGGGAAACACGCCAAGACACATATTAATCAAACTGTCAAAAATTAAATACAAAGAAAGCATATTAAAAGCAGCAAGGGAAAAACAACAAATAACACACAAGGGAATCCCCATAAGGTTAACAGCTGATCTCTCAACAGAAACCCTACAAGCCAGAAGGGAGTGGCAGGACATACTGAAAGTGATGAAGGAGAAAAGCCTGCAACCAAGACTACTCTACCCAGCAAGGATCTCCTTCAGATTTGATGGAGAAATTAAAACCTTTACAGACAAGCAAAAGCTGAGAGAGTTCAGCACCACCAAACCAGCTTTACAACAAATGCTAAAGGAACTTCTCTAGACACGAAACACAAGAGAAGGAAATGACCTATAGTAGTGAACCCAAAACAATATATAAAATGGGAATAGGAACATACATATCGATAATTACCTTAAATGTAAATGGACTAAATGCTCCCACCAAAAGACACAGATTGGCTGAATGGATACAAAAACAAGACCCTTATATATGCTGTCTACAAGAGACCCACTTCAGAACTAGAGACACATACAGACTGAAAGCAAGGGGATGGAAAAAGATATTCCATGCAAATGGAAACCAAAAGAAAGCTGGAGTAGCAATTCTCATATCAGACAAAATAGACTTTAAAATAAGGACTATTAAAAGGGACAAAGAAGGACACTACATAATGATCAAGGGATCGATCCAAGAAGAAGATATAACAATTGTAAATATTTATGCACCCAACATAGGAGCACCTCAATACATAAGGCAAATACTAACAACCATAAAAGGGGAGATCGACAGTAACACATTCATAGTAGGGGACTTTAACACCCCACTTTCACCCATGGACAGATCATCCAAAATGAAAATAAATAAGGAAACACAAGCTTTAAATGATACATTAAACAAGATGGACTTAATTGATATTTATAGGACACTCCATCCAAAAACAACAGAATACACATTTTTCTCAAGTGCTCATGGAACATTCTCCAGGATAGATCATATCTTGGGTCACAAATCAAGCCTTGGTAAATTTAAGAAAACTGAAATTGTATCAAGTATCTTTTCCGACCACAACGCCATGAGACTAGATATCAATTACAGGAAAAGATCTGTAAATAATACAAACACATGGAGGCTAAACAATACACTACTTAATAATGAAGTGATCACTGAAGAAATCAAAGAGGAAATAAAAAAATACCTAGAAACAAATGACAATGGAGACACAACGACCCAAAACCTATGGGATGCAGCAAAAGCAGTTCTAAGGGGGAAGTTTATAGCAATACAAGCCCACCTTAAGAAGCAGGAAACATCTCGAATAAACAACCTAACCTTGCACCTCAAGCAATTAGAGAAAGAAGAACAAAAAAACCCCAAAGCTAGCAGAAGGAAAGAAATCATAAAAATCAGATCAGAAATAAATGAAAAAGAAATGAAGGAAACAATGGCAAAGATCAATAAAACTAAAAGCTGGTTCTTTGAGAAGATAAACAAAATAGATAAACCACTAGCCAGACTCATCAAGAAAAAAAGGGAGAAGACTCAAATCAATAGAATTAGAAATGAAAAAGAAGTAACAACTGACACTGCAAAAATAAAAAAAATCATGAGAGATTACTACAAGCAACTCTATGCCAATAAAATGGACAATCTGGAAGAAATGGACAAATTCTTAGAAATGCACAACCTACCAAGACTGAATCAGGAAGAAATAGAAAATATGAACAAACCATTCGCAAACACTGAAATTGAAAGTGTGATTAAAAACCTTCCAACAAACAAAAGCCCAGGACCAGATGGCTTCACAGGTGAATTCTATCAAACGTTTAGAGAAGAGCTAACACCTATCCTTCTCAAACTCTTCCAAAATATAGCAGAGGGAGGAACACTCCCAAATTCCTTCTACGAAGCCACCATCACCTTGATACCAAAACCAGACAAGGATGTCACAAAGAAAGAAAACTACAGGCCAATATCACTGATGAACATAGATGCAAAAATCCTCAACAAAATACTAGCAAACAGAATCCAACAGCACATTAAAAGGATCATACACCATGATCAAGTGGGGTTTATTCCAGGAATGCGAGGATTCTTCAATATACGCAAATCTATCAATGTGATAAACCATATTAACAAATTGAAGGAGAAAAACCATATGATCATCTCAATAGATGCAGAGAAAGCTATTGACAAAATTCAACGCCCATTTATGATAAAAACCCTCCGGAAAATAGGCATAGAGGGAACTTTCCTCGACATAATAAAGGCCATATATGACAATCCCACAGCCAACATCATCCTCAATGGTGAAAAACTGAAAGCATTTCCACTAAGATCAGGAACAAGACAAGGTTGCCCACTCTCACCACTCTTATTCAACATAGTTTTGGAAGTTTTAGCCACAGCAATCAGAGAAGAAAAGGAAATAAAAGGAATCCAAATTGGAAAAGAAGAAGTAAAGCTGTCACTGTTTGCAGATGACATGATACTATACATAGAGAATCCTAAAGATGCTACCAGAAAACTACTAGAGCTAATCAATGAATTTGGTAAAGTAGCAGGATACAAAATTAATGCACAGAAATCTCTGGCATTCCTATATACTAATGATGAAAAACCTGAAAGTGAAATCAAGAAAACACTCCCATTTACCATTGCAACAAAAAGAATAAAATATCTAGGAATAAACCTACCTAAGGAGACGAAAGACCTGTATGCAGAAAATTATAAGACACTGATGAAAGAAATTAAAGATGATACAAATAGATGGAGAGATATACCATGTTCTTGGATGGGAAGAATCAACATTGTGAAAATGACTCTACTACCCAAAGCAATCTACAGATTCAATGCAATCCCTATCAAACTACCACTGGCATTTTTCACAGAACTAGAACAAAAAATTTCGCAATTTGTATGGAAACACAAAAGACCCCGAATAGCCAAAGCAATCTTGAGAACGAAAAAAGGAGCTGGAGGAATCAGGCTCCCTGACTTCAGACTATACTACAAAGCAACAGTAATCAAGACAGTATGGTACTGGCACAAAAACAGAAAGATAGATCAGTGGAACAGGATAGAAAGCCCAGAGATAAACCCACGCACATATGGACACCTTATCTTTGATAAAGGAGGCAGGAATGTACAGTGGAGGAAGGACAGCCTCTTCAATAAATGGTGCTGGGAAAACTGGACAGGTACGTGTAAAAGTATGAGATTAGATCACTCCCTAACACCATACACAAAAATAAGCTCAAAATGGATTAAAGACCTAAATGTAAGGCCAGAAACTATCAAACTCTTAGAGGAAAACATAGGAAGAACACTCTATGACATAAATCACAGCAAGATCCTTTCTGACCCACCTCCTAGAGTAATGGAAATAAAAACAAAAATAAACAAATGGGACCTAATGAAACTTCAAAGCTTTTGCACAGCAAAGGAAACCCTAATCAAGACCAAAAGACAACCCTCAGAATGGGAGAAGACATTTGCAAATGAAGCAACTGACAAAGGATTAATCTCCAAAATTTACAAGCAGCTCATGCAGCTCAATAACAAAAAAACAAACAACCCCATCCAAAAATGGGCAGAAGACCTAAACAGACATTACTCCAAAGAAGATATACAGAATGCCAACAAACACATGAAAGAATGCTCAACATCATTAATCATTAGAGAAATGCAAATCAAAACTACAATGAGATATCATCTCACACCAGTCAGAATGGCCATCATCAAAAAATCTAGAAACAATAAATGCTGGAGAGGGTGTGGAGAAAAGGGGACACTCTTGCACTGCTGGTGGGAATGTGAATTGGTTCAGCCACTATGGAGAACAGTATGGAGGTTCCTTAAAAAACTACAAATAGAATTACCATATGACCCAGCAATCCCACTACTGGGCATATACCCTGAGAAAACCAAAATTCAAAAAGAGTCATGTACCAAAATGTTCATTGCAGCTCTATTTACAATAGCCCGGAGATGGAAAGAACCTAAGCGCCCATCATCGGACGAATGGATAAAGAAGATGTGGCACATATACACAATGGAATATTACTCAGCCTTAAAGCGAAATGAAATTGAGATATTTGTAATGAGGTAGATAGACCTAGAGTCTGTCATACAGAGTGAAGTAAGTCAGAAAGACAAAGACAAATACCGTATGCTAACACATATATATGGAATTTAAGGGGAAAAAATGTCATGAAGAACCTAGGGATAAGACAGGAATAGAGGCGCAGACCTACTGGAGAACGGACTTGAGGGTATGGGGAGGGGGAGGGGTGAGTTTTGACAGGGCGAGAGAGAGTCATGGACATATACACACTAACAAACGTAGTAAGGTAGATAGCTGGGGGGAAGCAGCCGCAAGGCACAGGGATATTAGCTCGGGGCTTTGGGACAGCCTGGAGGGTTGGGAGGGGGAGAGTGGGAGGGAGGGAGACGCAAGAGGGAAGACACATGGGAGCACATGTATATGTATAGCTGATTCACTTTGTTATAAAGCAGAAACTAACACACCATTGTAAAGCAATTATACCCCAATAAAGATGTTAAAAAAAAAAAAAATAAATAAATCACAGCAAGATCCTTTCTGACCCACCTCCTAGAGTAATGGAAATAAAAACAAAAATAAACAAATGGGACCTAATGAAACTTCAAAGCTTTTGCACAGCAAAGGAAACCATAACCAAGACCAAAAGACAACCCTCAGAATGGGAGAAAACATTTGCAAATGAAGCAACTGACAAAGGATTAATCTCCAAAATTTACAAGCAGCCCATGCAGCTCAATAACAAAAAAACAAACAACCCCATCCAAAAATGGGCAGAAGACCTAAATAGACATTTCTCCAAAGAAGATATACAGAATGCCAACAAACACATGAAAGAATGCTCAACATCATTAATCATTAGAGAAATGCAAATCAAAACTACAATGAGATATCATCTCACACCAGTCAGAATGGCCATCATCAAAAAATCTAGAAACAATAAATGCTGGAGAGGGTGTGGAGAAAAGGGGGCACTCTTGCACTGCTGGTGGGAATGTGAATTGGTTCAGCCACTGTGGAGGACAGTATGGAGGTTCCTTAAAAAACTACAAATAGAATTACCATATGACCCAGCAATCCCACTACTTGGCATATACCCTGAGAAAACCAAAATTCAAAAAGAGTCATGTACCAAAATGTTCATTGCAGCTCTATTTACAATAGCCGGGACATGGAAACAACCTAAGCACCCATCATCGGATGAATGGATAAAGAAGATGTGGCACATATACACAATGGAATATTACTCAGCCTTAAAAAGAAATGAAATTGAGATATTTGTAATGAGATGGATAGACCTAGAGTCTGTCATACAGAGTGAAGTAAGTCAGAAAGAAAAAGACAAATACCGTATGCTAACACATATATATGGAATTTAAGGAAAAAAAATGTCATGAAGAACCTAGGGGTAAGATAGGAATAAAGACGCAGACCTAATGGAGAACAGACTTGAGGATATGGGGAGGGGGAAGGGTGAGTTTTGACAGGGCGAGAGAGAGTCATGGACATATACACACTAACAAACGTAGTAAGGTAGATACCTGGGGGGAAGCAGCCACAAGGCACAGGGATATTAGCTCGGTGCTTTGTGACAGCCTGGAAAGGTGGGATGGGGAGAGTGGGAGGGAGGGAGATGCAAGAGGGAAGACATATGGGAACATATGTATATGTATAGCTGATTTACTTTGTTATAAAGCAGAAACTAACACACCATTGTAAAGCAATTATACCCCAATAAAAATGATAAAAAAAAAAAAAAAAAAGAAATAAATGAAAAAGAAATGAAGGAAACGATAGCAAAGATCAATAAAACTAAAAGCTGGTTCTTTGAGAAGATAAACAAAATAGATAAACCACTAGCCAGACTCATCAAGAAAAAAAAGGAGAAGACTCAAAACAATAGAATTAGAAATGAAAAAGGAGAAGTAACAACTGACACTGCAGAAATAAAAAAAAATCATGAGAGATTACTACAAGCAACTCTATGCCAATAAAATGGACAATCTGGAAGAAATGGGCAAATTCTTAGAAATGCACAACCTACCAAGACTGAATCAGGAAGAAATAGAAAATATGAACAGACCAATCACAAGCACTGAAATTGAAACTGTGATTAAAAACCTTCCAACAAACAAAAGCCCAGGACCAGATGGCTTCACAGGTGAATTCTATCAAACGTTTAGAGAAGAGCTAACACCTATCATTCTCAAACTCTTCCAAAATATAGCAGAGGGAGGAACACTCCCAAATTCCTTCTACGAAGCCACCATCACCTCGATACCAAAACCAGACAAGGATGTCACAAAGAAAGAAAACTACAGGCCAATATCACTGATGAACATAGATGCAAAAAT
This sequence comes from Phocoena sinus, assembly GCF_008692025.1. Lineage (NCBI taxonomy): Eukaryota > Metazoa > Chordata > Mammalia > Artiodactyla > Phocoenidae > Phocoena > Phocoena sinus. Next base: position 34,572,741 of record NC_045776.1, on the reverse strand, counting down.
CCTCAACAAAATACTAGCAAACAGAATCCAACAGCACATTAAAAGGATCATACACCATGATCAAGTGGGGTTTATTCCAGGAATGCGAGGATTCTTCAATATACGCAAATCTATCAATGTGATAAACCATATTAACAAATTGAAGGAGAAAAACCATATGATCATCTCAATAGATGCAGAGAAAGCTTTTGACAAAATTCAACGCCCATTTATGATAAAAACCCTCCGGAAAGTAGGCATAGAGGGAACTTTCCTCGACATAATAAAGGCCATATATGACAATCCCACAGCCAACATCATCCTCAATGGTGAAAAACTGAAAGCATTTCCACTAAGATCAGGAACAAGACAAGGTTGCCCACTCTCACCACTCTTATTCAACATAGTTTTGGAAGTTTTAGCCACAGCAATCAGAGAAGAAAAGGAAATAAAAGGAATCCAAATTGGAAAAGAAGAAGTAAAGCTGTCACTGTTTGCAGATGACATGATACTATACATAGAGAATCCTAAAGATGCTACCAGAAAACTACTAGAGCTAATCAATGAATTTGGTAAAGTAGCAGGATACAAAATTAATGCACAGAAATCTCTGGCATTCCTATATACTAATGATGAAAAACCTGAAAGTGAAATCAAGAAAACACTCCCATTTACCATTGCAACAAAAAGAATAAAATATCTAGGAATAAACCTACCTAAGGAGACGAAAGACCTGTATGCAGAAAATTATAAGACACTGATGAAAGAAATTAAAGATGATACAAATAGATGGAGAGATATACCATGTTCTTGGATGGGAAGAATCAACATTGTGAAAATGACTCTACTACCCAAAGCAATCTACAGATTCAATGCAATCCCTATCAAACTACCACTGGCATTTTTCACAGAACTAGAACAAAAAATTTCGCAATTTGTATGGAAACACAAAAGACCCCGAATAGCCAAAGCAATCTTGAGAACGAAAAAAGGAGCTGGAGGAATCAGGCTCCCTGACTTCAGACTATACTACAAAGCAACAGTAATCAAGACAGTATGGTACTGGCACAAAAACAGAAAGATAGATCAGTGGAACAGGATAGAAAGCCCAGAGATAAACCCACGCACATATGGACACCTTATCTTTGATAAAGGAGGCAGGAATGTACAGTGGAGGAAGGACAGCCTCTTCAATAAATGGTGCTGGGAAAACTGGACAGGTACGTGTAAAAGTATGAGATTAGATCACTCCCTAACACCATACACAAAAATAAGCTCAAAATGGATTAAAGACCTAAATGTAAGGCCAGAAACTATCAAACTCTTAGAGGAAAACATAGGAAGAACACTGTATGACATAAATCACAGCAAGATCCTTTCTGACCCACCTCCTAGAGTAATGGAAATAAAAACAAAAATAAACAAATGGGACCTAATGAAACTTCAAAGCTTTTGCACAGCAAAGGAAACCATAATCAAGACCAAAAGACAACCCTCAGAATGAGAGGAAACACTTGCAAATGAAGCAACTGACAAAGGATTAATCTCCAAAATTTACAAGCAGCTCATGCAGCTCAATAACAAAAAACAAACAACCCCATCCAAAAATGGGCAGAAGACCTAAACAGACATTTCTCCAAAGAAGATATACAGAATGCCAACAAACACATGAAAGAATGCTCAACATCATTAATCATTAGAGAAATGCAAATCAAAACTACAATGAGATATCATCTCACACCAGTGAGAATGGCCATCATCAAAAAATCTCGAAACAATAAATGCTGGAGAGGGTGTGGAGAAAAGGGGACACTCTTGCACTGCTGGTGGGAATGTGAATTGGTTCAGCCACTATGGAGAACAGTATGGAGGTTCCTTATAAATCTACAAATAGAATTACCATATGACCCAGCAATCCCACTACTGGGCATATACCCTGAGAAAACCAAAATTCAAAAAGAGTCATGTACCAAAATGTTCATTGCAGCTCCATTTACAATAGCCCGGAGATGGAAACAACCTAAGTGCCCATCGTTGGATGAATGGATAAAGAAGATGTGGCACATATACACAATGGAATATTACTCAGCCTTAAAAAGAAATGAAATTGAGCTATTTGTAATGAGATGGATAGACCTAGAGTCTGTCATACAGAGTGAAGTAAGTCAGAAAGAAAAAGACAAATACCGTATGCTAACACATATATGTGGAATGTAAGGAAACAAAATGTCATGAAGAACCTAGGGGTAAGACAGGAATAAAGACACAGACCTACTGGAGAACGGACTTGAGGATATGGGGAGGGGGAAGGGTGAGTTTTGACAGGACGAGAGAGAGTCATGGACATATACACACTAACAAACGTAGTAAGGTAGATAGCTAGGGGGAAGCAGCCGCAAGGCACAGGGATATTAGCTCGGGGCTTTGTGACAGCCTGGAGGGGTGGGAGGGGGAGAGTGGGAGGGAGGGAGACGCAAGAGGGAAGACATATGGGAACATATGTATATGTATAGCTGATTCACTTTGTTATAAAGCAGAAAGTAACACACCATTGTAAAGCAATTATACCCCAATAATGATGTTTAAAAAAAAAAAAAAGACAATGAATGGCAGAAAAATATTTATAATGCATCTAAGTGACAAATTATTATTCTTTGGTACGTATTAAGAATTTAGCCAATCTTGAGGAAAAGTTAAACAACTCAAAGTTTATGAACACAATACATAATGAGAAAAAAATGTTCATTAAAGGCATGAAAAGATATGTAACCTAAGTATTATCAGGAAAATTAAAAAAATAAAATAAAATACGTCACCTGCAAAAAAATTAAAAAAAATACTTCACCTGCATCTAATTATCAAAAGTTAAAATGTTTGCCAATACATGTGCTGGACATAATGTCTTCTTTAGTACCCAAATAAAAAACTCATAGGTAATATTACCTATCTATACATACTTAAAAAAATAATATAATTCATGGTATTATAATATGTATCATAATTAAAACATGAAAGGAAGACTAAAAGAAAGTAATTTACAATTTACGATTGTACAGTTTCATACATAAATGCCTAGGCAGGACAGCATTATGTCAGGCATCTGCAACTGTATCACTGTGAAAAGGACAGCAGTGAGTCCAGACCTGCTATTTTTGGTAGACAATTTAATGACCCTAGGTATTGTTGTCATTAGTGATGTGCTTCTTTAAAGTAGCGACCAAGTTTTGTGCATATCTGTACCTCCCCACAAAAAATTGGTTTTCTCTATAGTTTACACAGTGGTCCTAGTCATTGAAAACTCAGCATAGGTTAAACTAAGCAAAAAATTATTTGGATTCATATGGAAGGTAATTTATGTGATAGCACTGATACTTACATACAAGTTTTGGTTGATTTGTTTTATCTCCATGAATATTCACTTATATATTCAAAAGTTGAGGAGCAAAATGATTCTTCACTTAAGGGACTGTCACATGCAGGGTTAGTCATCTCATATTCCTGACCCCCACTCACTTAATGCCAGTAGCACTTTCCAAACATAATGACAACCCAAAACTTCCCCACAAATTTCCAATGCTTCTCAGAATGTGGTACCACACTCTATGAGAAGCACTGACTACAGTGAGAGGGACTCTTTCAGTGTATTGATTGTGATATAAATTGGTGCAACTCAAGGCAGGTAGTTAATTTATAATAAACTTAAAGGTTTCATTCTCTAAGATCAAGCAATTCCACTCACAAGCATACACTCCAGAGAAATCCTAACTCATGACATGGGGAGGAATGTATGTGAGTGATTATTGCCACACAGAGAAAAACTGAAGTCAACTATTCTTGCAAAGGAATACTTGATAGATATACATATAAATGATAGAGCTACAGATATGCATTAATTTCAAAAACATAATATTGAGAAAAAGCTGTAGAAGGAGCTGTACAGAATGATGTCAATTACATACATTGAAAAAAATATGAAGCCAATACTTTACACTGTTAAACACACATACGTATGTAGTAAACAAACAATAACACATACCAGTGTTTAGACAGGCTTTTCCTCCAGCAACAGATGGAGGGGAATCTTCAATGTTACTTTCCTAAGGAAAAGGTTCAAAGTGGATATGTCAAAATGTTTTTGTTTTTAACCTGGTATCTATCAGAGTGTTTCTTATATTATTCTATATAATTATGTACAGTTATTTATTTTTCAATTATATTCTTTTAATTAAACAACCAGTATCTCTTTCAAGGCAAGGGTTTTTTATTGGTAACAGAAATAGTTATTTTTTTAGTAAGTCTTTTACCCTATACTTTACATATTTTCCTACAAATAAATTTTCCACAGGTCTCTTTGGATGGCCTCAATTCTTTCCTGTGTTATATGAAATCCACACTATTTCATGGGATAAAACTATGTTTCATTCATCTTTTTTTTCTTAGCTTGTAGCATAATTTCTACCTTGTATATCATGTATGAGAAATAAATAGCTGGAATGAGGGGGTAGATTTTGTATAAAAAATAAACATATGAAATGTGTATTATAGGAGAAATGACTTTGCCTTGTGCCAGGGACTTTATTTCAGAGAATATTTGTCCTGGAAAAAAATTTCTGCTGAAATAGATGTGTATTCTATAATCTCTCAAACTTTAAAAAGCAAAAATTATTTCCTAGATTATTTTTAAGTACTGCAGACATTTTGCAACAAACATTAAAGGAGAAAGAACCTACTTTTTTTTTTTTTTTTAATCACAAAGATTTCCTGCAAGGAATTAAAAAATAAGGGTAGCATTTAAAGTTCTGCCACAGCTGTTGAGACATTTTAATGTATTTTTGAACTTTGCACAATGACAGACTAGCAGAGATCTCACAATAACAGCATGAAAGCCATGAGGCAGTGACATTTCAAACACAAACCACTGTGTAAAGTGGGGCAATTGGAGTAAGACATGGTATATGAGAATGACTCAGCATCAAGGTGATGCAAAAAGATAAGCATCCATTCATGTTATCTTACTTATGACTTCGAATTGGTTAAGTTAATTTCAATTATTATTTGTACTGTATTTTGTTTCCACAAACACTTAAAATATCAACAGGCTAGATATTTACTTCAAGGAGGACAAGACTAAGTACTGAGGTGAAATTCTGGAACTCAGAATATGTAGGTCTCTCAGAACCACGTCACGCAAAAGAATGCCAAAATAATTCCCATTGTTGCCTAGGTATTATATTTAGTAAAAGTATTGAATATTTGTTGAATAAATAGATTAATTGGATTTGTCACAGTAGGGCATCATGCTTCATTTAGCCTGAGAATCAGCTTCCGTCAGTAGCATCAGATGTTGTTTTATAGTTGCAGGAATATCTATCATAGTGACAATTCAGAGATTAGCTTTATTTATTAAAAATGCCCATTTCCATTAAAGCCCATTTTGCATTGTCCTCATTGATTTATCTAGAATTTCACTAAGGTATTTTCACATGGACCCTGTTCCGGTGTGTAATAAAAACTCTTTATTAACCCTAAATTTACTATTTTAAAAATGTTAGAGAAGGGTTTTCTGGATAGAGTAGTCCATGAGACTGTCATATGTACTTTCTTCCAACCCCATATATCAGTTTTAAACTTTAAGCCTTATCCCTAATTTTCAGTCTTCAGTCAATCACTAATTCATTCATTTGGTTAATCAGTCAGTCAATAAATGTTTATTAAGTGCCATTGTGTGCCATGCGTCATAATAGGTGCTGGGGATAAAGTGGTGACAAAACATACAAAAGTCTCTGACCTCATGAGGCTATTTTGAATGGGGGACAAACAATAAATTGAAGAAAAAAATATAATCCACCTATCTATCTATCTATCTATCTATCTATCTATCTATCCATCTATCTATCTACCTACCTATTCACTTAATTATGCCAGACCATGTAAAGTGCTAAGGAGAAACTAAAGCAGGAATGTGTAACAGGAAGTGTAGGGTGGGGTTAGGGGAGGAAGTGAAGACTAGCAGTGATCACAGGCAGGTTGCAGTTTTATGTAAGGTGAGCAGGGAAGGCCTTTCTGAGTATGTGAGTATTGGAGTGAAGGTGGGAAGAAAGTGAGAGAGTAAACCTATGGGAAGAGCTTTCCAGGTAGCAGGGTCATCAAGTGTAAAGATCTCCAGGCTGGGCTGTGCCTGGCACATTCAAAGACCAGAGACAATGCCAGACTGGAGACCTCAGAGGTTTGCCTGAACCTCTGAAGTCACTATCGCTTATTTTGATCCACTTCTTATCTCTCTTCACCATGACTTTCATAAGTTACAAAAAACTAGCTCTGCAGGGACGCATTTTGATTTCCTACAGGAACGGTAATTAGTTTCATTTCTTTCCTCTTGAAATTTAGTATTTGTTAGCCATCCACCTCTCCCACTCCTCTCCTCCCACAATTTTATAGCATAAGTTTTCCTTAAAGTTTGCATGATTTGAAGTATTTTTGACCTCTTCAAATTATATATATTACAGTCAATGTTACAGCAGGTTATATCTACATCCTAAAAGGCAAATGAGTCTTCCTAAAGGAAAACTGAGGTATCTGAATTCCACTTTTTGTATAAAATATTTGTCATCACATTATACTCAGACTAAATAAATTGTTTAAATAGAGGACAAAAAATAAGAATTGCATTTAGTATTGGTACATTATATAGTTAAAATTTTTAAAGATGCAGCTTGACTATGGTGCAAATGATCCTTGATCTATATAGATTTGTTTTGCAGAGAGCACAAATGTACCCGGAATATATCCCTTGATTACAGAATCTTTTTTGTGGTAATAGACATGTTTTCAAATTTGCTTTACCCTGAACAAACTATGAAAACTCAAAACCTAATTCTGAACTCCTGCCTATACAGTATTATTTGAAAGATTTACATGTTCATTTAATTAATTATTAAAAACACTGGTGAAAACCCTGTGTCTCTATTCTGATCCATTCATACATTGTTTCAAACTGTTATAATTACTGCATCTGTGAAATATGTTCTATCTCGTACTATTAGCTAATATCTGCATAAAATCCCTCTGGTTAGTTCCTAAAAACATCCTGTCTATTTTTTTCTTCACTTTATAGGATTATAATTTATATAATATTTAATAAGTTTAATTGTTTTACCCATGTAATCACCGCCACAGTTAAGGTAGGAAATATTTTCATCACCCAAAAGGTTCTTTAAGTCCCTTCCCAGTAAATCACCATCCACCACTAGCCCCAGGCAACTGCTGCTCTGCTTTCTCAGCGCAGATTAAATTTGTCTTTTCTAGAGTTCCACATAAATGGAATGATATAGCATGTGCTCTTTTTGTCTGGATCCTTGGACATGTTTTTAGATTGATTGTGTGCTTGTCTACCAGTAGTTTATTTCTTTTTATTATTTCATTATGTGGTATATCACAATTTGTTTATTCATTCATCCACTGATGGACATTATTAGGGTTGTTTTCAATTTTTGACTATTATGAATAAAGAATCTTTAAATAACCATATGCAAGTCTTTGTGTGGACATATTTTCATTTCTCTTCCACTTAACAGTACAATTCCTTTATTTTGTGAAATTGCATGCTTAACATTTTAAGAAACTATAAAACTCTTTTTCAAATTGAACCATTTTAAATTTTCACCAGCAATTCATGAGTTTTAGTTACTCCACATCCTCACTAACATTATATGCCATTATGTGTATGTGTGTTTGTGTGAATTTTAGTTATTCTGAGTGTGTAGGAACACTTCTCTATGGATTTTAGTTACATTTCCTTCAAGGCTGCTGAAGTTGGGTTTCTTTTTATGTGCTTTTGGTAGTTGTATATCTTTATTTCTGAAGTGTTTGTTTAACTCTTCTCATTTTAAGAATTGGGTTTGTGTCATTATTATGTAGTTAGTGGAAAATTTTTAATACAGTTTCTGGAAATTTGTTATTATATATTATATATATATATATATTTATTTATTTATGTATATCACATATTTTCTCTCAGTCTGCAGTTTGTTTTTTCATTTTCATAACAGTGTCTTTCAAAGAGCTAAAATTAAAAGTTTTCTGTTTTAAAAAAGGTCAGTTTATCATGTTTGCCTTTTATGATTAGTTCTTTCTGAGCTCTATATAAGACGAATTTGCTTGCCACAGGTACATAAACGTTTTCTTCTTACTTTTTTTTCCCCTGTAAGCTTTATAATATTTGTTTTTACACTTAGATCTATGATCTGTTTTGAGTTAACTTTCATTTATACTGGGAGGTAAAGTTTGAGGTTCCTTATTTTGTATATATATACACACACACAGATATCCCAGCATCATTTGTTGTAAAGATGCTTTTCCTTATTGAATTACCTTGGCGCCTTTATTGAAAATCAATTGACAATGTATATATGGGTCTGAACTCATACATACAAGGTAAATGCACTGCTGGACTCTCTATTCTGTTTCACTGGTAATGTATGTATTCTTTCTCAGGTAATACATTGTCTTATTTACTTTTTCCATTATAGTAAGTCTTCAAATAAGGCAAAATTCTCAACATTGTTCTTTTTCAATATTGTTTTGACTATTTTAAACCATTTTCATTTCCATATAAATTCTAAAATCAGCTCATCAAATTCTCAATAAATCCTGTTGGGTTTTATTAGGTATTACTTTGAATCTATGAATGACTTTGGGAAAAATGTTTAAAGTTGCCCAATAATCCATGAAAATGGTATATCTCTCCATTTATGTATTTCTTTGATTTTGTCAGTTTTTGTAATTATCAGTGTACATGGCTTGCAAATACTTAGTCAAATTTATCCTTAAGTTGTTTATTTTTCTTTGGAATTTAAGTTCTAATAATTCATTGATATTTAAATATAATTGATTTCTATATACTGGGCTTGTATCCTGAGACTGTGCAAAACTTCCTCTGCTAGTCTAGAAGTTATCTCTTGGCAAAACAGACCAATTTTGGGCTTACTTTATTTGTTTTCCTTTCTTTCTTTTTTTTTTTTTTTTTTTTAGGTACGCGGGCCTCTCACTGTTGTGGCATCTCCCGCTGCGGAGCACAGGCTCTGGACGCTCAGGCTCAGCGGCCATGGCTCACAGGCCCAGCCTCTCCGCGGCACATGGGATCTTCCCAGACTGGGGCACGAACCCGTGTCCCCTGCATCAGCAGGCGGACTCTCAACCACTGCGCCACCAGGGAAGCCCTGTTTTTCTTTTCTTATACATCACAATCTTGCCTTGCCAATTGTCCAAAGTGTGAAAACAGTTATTGTATGTATTTAATCCAGTTTCCTTTTTGTTTACAGTGGGCATATAATTCCAGATTCCATTGTTATTTCATGGCATAAGTGGAAGGCCACAGTGATTTCTGCTTTTTTTCTTTTAATTGTTAATATTAAATGTATACAATGAAATTCAAGGAGATTTTGTTCCTTAAAATATTAAGCTTCTAATCCAAGAACAAGAAATAATTTTTTCAAGCTTTCTTTCATATTTCTCAGCAGAATTTTTAAATGTTTTATATTTTTATACTTTGTATTGCTAATTTGATATTCATAAATTACAATGCTATGTAATTATTTGGTTGACATATGTTAATGTTTTTAATATTCTTTTTTTCTTTTAAAGCTTATAATTGTTGACATTTAAGTTAATAATCAGAGTGAATATATTATCAGGATCTATTTTGTTTTTATTCTGTTTCAGAGGAGAAGTCTCTCGTTTTTTTCCCTTCCTCTTTCCTTCCTTCCTTCCTTCTTATTGATTTAAGCAACTTTTTAAAAATTGTGCTTATGTTTTTCTCTCTTACTTTCTTTCTTCTTTTTTTTGGTCACACTGAGCAGCATGTGGGATCTTAGTTCCTTGACCAGGTATCAAACCTGCACCACCTGCAGTGGAAGCATGGAGTCTTAACCACCGGACCACTAAGGAAGTCCCCCTGATTGAAGCAATTTTAAAATTTTACATAGCAATATTTTGTTGAAATTCCATGTCTTCTTTAATTTTGATCAATTATATTTTCTTACAAAATCATCCATTTTCATTATAGATTTTAGATTTTTGTATAGAATTGATTAAAATAGTCTGTATAATGAATATATATATTTTCTTGTATACCTGTGGTTATTTCTTTATTAGCATATCTGATAGTGTGTATTCACTTTTCCCCTTTTTCTTAATTAAATTAACCAGTTTTGGATTTTATGATTTAATTTTTAACACTTTAAAATTTCTTTACTAGTAGTATATTTTTTCTTCTTTATTACATTAATTTCTACATTTTGTTTCTTTTCTTCTCCTTTCCTTATGTTTATTTTTTTATATATTCTCTTCCTATCTTTCTGAGTTTACAGACTAATCAATTTGTTTTCATTAAATCTTTTACTGATAAAGTAGTTTAAGGCCACTTATCTTTCTCTGAGAAAAGATTTATCAGTCTCTGATTATATCGGATCTTCATTACCAATCCTTTGTGGCTACAATTGATTATTCTCCTCCCTTTCTGCCCCCCATGCCCACCACTAGTTTCAGGACACTAGCTGATCAAGAAGTTTGGCAGTAACAACACCACCTGTGAAGAAAAATCAGGATCACTTAACAGGTTGCACTGGAATGTGATATGCACTGGATTTGAATTCAATAATGTGTGAGTCATTTCACAAATTGGATGAGGAGATGGAGATAGTGGGGAGAATGTATAGACCTCTCCATCTCCAGTGCTCTTATAAGTTAAAAATAAAATGATTGAAAATATTTTAGAGAGTTCCCTGGTTGCCTAGTGGTTAGGATTCCGGGCTTTCACTACCGAGGCCTTGGGTTCACTCTCTGGTCCAGGAACTGAAATCCAGCAAGCCACACAGCATGGCCAAAAAAGAGAAAAATAATTTAATTTCTCATATTTGATAAATTCAAAATGAGCAAGCTGAGAGAGTTTACATACGTTTTGATAGACCCTAACCTTTAGAACTCAACATCAGGGTTACCAATCAGGTTTTCTCTAATTGATGCTTTTATTTCTTGGAGATTTATGGCCCAGTATGACTCCTTATATTCTTATGTTGATGAAGGCTTCAGGCATGACCCATCTATTCTCCTGAACCATGTGTAGTTAGCAAACTTTAACTTGAACAATGAGACAATAAGATTGTAACACATTGAAAACTAGTATACAAATGACAGAATAATATATATTTCAGAAAGAGAAAGAATGGCTTGGGGTAAGGAAAAAATTCTAGAAGCCTAAAAGAGAGTTACTAGTGAAAGCAGGCAAACAATAATAAAAAACACCAAAACTGTAAAGAAAAGAAAAGAAAAGATGCCATTGTTCATGTTAGCAACAACTAAAACATGAAATCATGTATACCTGCTTTTTAAACTCTCCTGGAAATAATTAACAAATATAAGTCTCTCCACAGCTACATTCTTTTTATTCCCTGACCAGCAGGTAATGCCATTTCCAAAGATACAAGTCTAAATCCTTCTCCATGGCAAAAGAGCTCATGGGAAAATGTACAGCTCAGTTTCTCTTTTTCAATTACATCTACTTACTCCCAACAAGCTTCACCCAAACAAGCCTAAGGGTTCTAAATAAGATGTTTTCCTCTTGAACACATCCAACTTGGCTCAGCCTCCCTGCAGTGCAGTTCCAATATGATTCAATATGATTCTGGAATAAAATCAAATGATCTGTGTTTCCTTTTTCTTATCTACTGTAAGGAATTTTCCAATCTCACAAGGCAAATTTTTGATTTATCTGGGATTCATGTTCAAAATTTATGTCTACAACCATTGAGAGATTCGTGTACACATTAAATTTATCCACTGAATTGAAATAACAGAAAATTGAGACAGTGTAAGATGGAATCATCTCTAATTCGTGTATATTAGTGAAATAAAATTGTATGTAGTTACCCCATGCTAAGTAGGCTAGAAATTTATGTTGATAATCTGTGTATGTACACAATTATTTTAAAATAATATAAAAATAGTGACCTATGAATAACTGTAGTTTAAACAATTCACAACATTAAATTAAAATTCTTGTCTCTTCATGCCTTTAGTAGTCCAGAGGATTACTTATAGACCACAGCAAAAAGAAGTTCTAACTTAGGTCACATGATCCCATTATATGATCCCAAGTTCCAAACTACGCCAGGCCACTGATCCATACTTCACTGGTCTCTGAGTCAGATGTTAATGATTCTTTTAGTGTAACCAACAATTCAATAGATGTACCAAGTTTCTGGGTTACCAGTACAGTCAAATCATTTGAGGCCAAGCAAAAGAAGAGTATCTTTGGAGTTCAGTAGCACATATCAGTATTTCCCATTTTCTCTTTGACTAGAATATTGTAAAAATATATGCAACAAAATTCAATGACACAAATATAATATTTTTATTGAATTGTTGGCAAAATATCAAAGATGCATTTTTCTTTTGCAATGCATATATTACCACTGTAATTAATACTATATACATAGGCAATAATTGATTTTTGTGTAAAAACAATGTACTCCTCTTCTTCGCTCATAATCACTATAATGGGCAAGATGTTGAAATAAAATTACTGTGGATTGAGGAGTATATCACATAGTGTGCAATATATTCTTTTTTTTTTTTTTTTAGTGTGCAATATATTCTTGAGGTGGCTAAGCATGCCACTTTTTCTGAGCCACCCTAATGGCATGCCCAAGAGATGGCAACTAAGTTTGATATGTTAAAAACCATAATTATAAAGTAAAGAATGTTCTATACAGAAGGCTAAGCTCTCACATAATGCTTCCTTTCCCCCCTCCCAGCTTTGCTAAGGTACAGCTGACATATAATATTGTGTAAGTTTAAGGTGTAAAATTCTATGATTTAGATATACATATATATGATTACTATAATAATGTTAATTAACATTCTCTTTCACCACACATATTAACTTTATTTGTATGTAGTGAGCACGTATCAGACCTAGCAACTTTCAAGTATATAATACAGTAATGTTAATTGTAGTCATCCTTATATACATCATATACCCAGAACTTGCTCATCTTATAACTGGAAACTTGTACACTTTGACCAACATTTCCCCATTTTCCCCACTCCCCAGCCTCTGGTAACCACTATTCCACACTCTCTTTCTATGAGTTCAGCTTTTTAAAAATTCTACTTATAACTGAAATCATACAGTACTTGCCTTGCTCTGTCTAACTTATTTCACTTAGCATACTGCCTTCAAAGTCCATCCATGTTGTTTCAAATGGCAGGATTTACTTTTCTATGGCTAAATAACATTTCATTTATGGCTATATATATAACATTTTCTTTATTTATCTGTCAATAAACCTTTAGGTTGTTTCCATGTCTTGGCTATTGTGAATAAAGCTGCAATGAACATGAGGGTGCAGATATCTCATTGAGATAATGAGTCCATTGGCTTCAGATATATACCCAGAAGTAGAACTGCTGGATCATATGGTAGTTCTATTTTCAATTTCTTGGGAACTTCCATGCTGTTTTCCATAGTAACCACACAAATTTACATTCCCACTTGTAGTGTACAAGGGTTCCCTTTTCTTTACATCCTCACAAGCATTTATTTTTTCTTATCTTTTTTTATAATGAACATTATAATAAGTGTGAGGTTATATCTCGTTGTGGTTTTGATTTGCATTTCACTGATGATTAGTGATGTTGAGCATCTTTTCATGTATCTGTTAGCCATTTGTATGTCTCTTTTGGAAAAATGTTTATTCAGGTTCTCTGCCTACTTTTTTAATCAGATAATCAATTAATTAATTATTTTTTGCTATTGATTTGTATTTACTTATATGTTTTGAATATTAACCCCTTATCAGATATATTGTTTTCAAATATTTTCTCCCACTCTATAGTTTGATTTTTTTATTTTGTTGATTGTTTCTTTTGCTGTGTAAAAGCATTTTAGTTTAATGTAGTCCCACTTGTTGATTTTTGCTTTTCTTGTTTGTGCTTTTGGTCTCTTATCCAAACATTTGTTTTCAAGACAAAGTCAAGGAGCTTTTCCCCTGTTTTCTTCTAAGCATTTTATGGTTTCAGGTCTTATATTTAAGTCTTTAGTCCATTTCAAATTAATTTTTGTGAATAGCGTAAGATAAGGGTCTGGTTTCATTCTTTTTCATGTGAATATAGTTATCACAACATCATTTATTAAAAAGACTCTCCTTTCCCTATTGGCTATTCTTGGCTACCTTATCAAATATCAATTGACTGTATATGTATGGGTTCATTTCTGGGCTCTCAATTCTGTTCCATTCATCTACATGTCTATTCTAATGCCAATACCATATTATTTATTTAATACCATACTATTTTGATTATTATAGCTTTCTAATATATTTTGAAATCAGGAAGTTTGATGCCTTCAGCTTTGTTCTTTCTCAGGATATTTGGGGTTATTCAGGGTCTCCTGTGGTTCCAGAAGAATTATACAAATTTAGAATTGTTTTTTCTATTTCTGTGAAAATTGCCATTGTGATTTTGACAGGAATTGCATTGAATCTGCAGATCACTTTGACTAGTATGGACATATTGACAGTATCAATTCTTTTGTTGCATGAATATGAAATATCTTTCTATTTACTTGTATCTTCTTCATTTTTTTTCACCAGTGTCCTATAAATTCCAGTGTACAGATCTTTCACTTCCTTAGATAAATTTATCCCTAAGTATTTTTGTTTGTTTGTTTTTGATGCTATTTTAAATAGGATGGCTGTCTTTATTTCTTTTCCAAATAGTTTGTTATCACTGTATAAAAACTAAACTGGTTTTTGTATTTTGATTTTGAAGCCTATAACTTTACTGTATTCATTTATCAGTTCTAACAGTTTTTTTGGTGGAGTATTTAGTATTTTCTATATATAATATCTTATCAACTGCAAACACAGACAGTTTTACTTCTTCCCTTCCAATTTGGATGCCTTATATTTTTTTTTCCTTTTCTAACTACTCTGGCTACAACTTCCAATACTATTTTGAATAGGAGTGTGTGAGTGGGCACCCTTGTCTTGCTCTTGATCTTAGAGAAAAACCTTTCACCTTTTCACTGTTGAGTGTGATATTAACTGTAGAACTGACATATCTGGCCTTTATTGTGCTGAGATGTGTTCTTTCTATACCCAAATTGTTGAGAGTTTTTATTATGAAAAGGTATTGAATAGTGACAAAACTTTTTCTGTATCTATTGAGATGATCATATGATTTTTAGCTTTCATTCTATTAATGTGTTGCATTATTATTATTTTTTTTTTTTTGCATATGTTGAACCATCCTTGCATCCCAGGAATAAATCTCACTTGATCAATTATAATTCTTTTAATGTGCTGTAGAATTCAGTTTTGCTAGTATATTTTTTAGAACTTTTGCATCTATATTCATCAGTATTATTGTCTGGTAATTTTCTTTTCTTGGAGTGTCTTATTCTGGCTTTAGTATCAGGGTAATACTTTCCTTGTAAAATGAGTTTGGGAATGCTCCCTCCTCTTCAAATTTCTGGAAGTGTTTGAAAAAGACTGGAGTTAGTTTTTTTTAAATGTTTAGTATAATTCAACAGTGAAACCGTTTCTAGGCTTTTCTTTGTTGCTAGGTTTTTGATTACTGATTCAATCTCTTTACTCATTATTGGTCTGCTTGAATTTTCTATTTCTTCATGATTCAGACTAGGTAAATTTTGTTTCTAGGAATCTATCCATTTCTTCTAGGTTACACAATTCATTGGTATATAGTTGTCCATAGTAGTCTTTTATAATCTTTTGTATTTCTCTGGTGTCTGTTGTAATGTCTCCTCTTTCATTTCTGATTTTATTTTTTGAGTCATCTCTTTATTTCTTAGTATAGCTAAAGTTTGTCAGTTTTGTTTATCTTTTCAAAAAAAAAAACAGCTTAGTTTTGTTGATCTTTTCTATTCTTTTTCTAGTCTCTGTTTTTATTTTCTGCTCTAATCTTTGTTATTTCCTTCTTTCTTCTTACTTTGGACTTAGTTTGTTCTTTTTTCCAGTTCCTTGATGTGTAAAGTTAGTTTGGCTATTTGAACACTCTATTTTCTTAACATAGGCATTTATCACTATAAACTTCACTCTTAGAACTGTTTTTACTTTTTCCATATGTTTTGGTACGTTTTGTTTCCATTTTTATTTTTCTCAAGATACATTTTTATTTCCCTTTTGATTTCTCCTTTGACCCATTGGCTGCTCAGGAATATGTTATTTAATCTTCACATATTTGTGAAATTTTCAGTTTTCCTCCTTTTATTGATTTCTAGTTAGTAAGAACTCCATCCCTTTGATATGACCACTGTTAACCCTGACATTCAGATCACAACTAAATATTCTAGATGCAACAAGAAAGAAGTAGGTCTCTTTGACTGTGTCCCACACAGCTGGAGAAGATCACTCACACACTTTCACTTTTCCCTGTAGGAGAAATTGCAGGCCAAGAAGGTTTCTCTTGGCACTGAGCTGGACCTCCTTAGGTATAAATTATGAAGGTAAAGTGAAACTATTCTTCTTACTCTAATCAATGCAACTAATCTCAATTTTTTTTTTTAATATTTGTCTTCCTTCCTTCCTTCCTTTCTTTCTTTCTTTCCAACTGTGTGCTGAACTTCTCTGCTGGAATCCTGTAAGGGGGTCATTATCAAAATGAGTGTTCTTTGGGGAAAAGATGGTAGAAAGTTCTTATTCTGGCAATACTCTCTCCCATGCAATGATTCTTCATGGAAAGGAGAAATATAGGGGTAAGGGAACATATGACTGATTATTGTTGTACCTTAATACTGGTAATATTTTGCAGGAACCTCTCTCTTACATAATCTCTATCATTGAGATAACTTTATACTATAAATTTCTGTTCAGGAAATGGGGTGATTTTGCTATCAAATTAATACACACATATGATGAATGGATCTTCTTTCACTCACTCCACCTTCACTAAAATGTTAATAGCCGATAAAATGTAGTTTATACTTTTCTAGAAAGAATATAATTAGGATCCTTCACCATAAATCAGTAACTGAAACAAATTACTCTCTAAAGGTAGACATTTAGTCATTAATATGAGAAGATTATGGAAAGATGTTTTTCCAAAATTCTCAATACTTTTCTGATTATGTGTTATTGGAGACATTCTATATTTGTGGATAATATTGGCCCTAGTTTCAGTACTTACATTGTGATTTATTTTTAAAAAATCATTTTTTTTTTGATAATTTGAAAATTGAAAGGTATTTCAGAAGCTCATTTAGTTCTTTAGTTTCTTCCTGTTTGTATTGACAGAGAAACTGTTAGATAATCCTAGAGATACTAGTAACCCCTGATTGCTTTAGAATCAACTTACAAATGGCTTTACTTCATATATGTGCATATATATACTGTTACCAGAACATCTGTTATCTTCTTTCAGTTGTGTCAGAATATACATTTTTTAGCTGGTTCACATTTTGATCTTAATTAGTTAAAATACTCTTGAGAAGTCTTTGAATCTTCCTGTCCACTAAAACTCTTTCAGATGGCCTATTAAATGACACATTAGTTACTTTTAACTTAAGCAACAGATGTCCTTCACTGGTCTGTTTTCAACAAGATGATCCTAAGCCATGAGATGTAATACTATGGGAAAAAGGAAATTCAGTTACATGCATATTCTGATTGCCATTTTCATCCAGTCATGAAGATGTATTTTAAAGAAGCTAAATCAACTTCATATACTTGGATCAAGTACATGAAGCCATTCAAAATACTCATTTTTTATTAACTGATGGGATTTTATACAGCCTTGTTCTTTAGAGTCAGCAACTGAGTTATGCCATTGTAGTTAGTGTTCTGAACCATTTTTACAAGCAGCCTAGTGCTAATTTGGAGACTGGTGTTTATATATATATGCTATTCTATTAATAATTTTATTTAAATAAAATATTATAGTTCAAAAATATCTTTTTAGACTATTTTTATTAATGTCCCAGATCTTTGTTTTTATTGTTAATAGTTGAGAAAATTAAAATAAAGTGATGAGTCTAAGATAATAATAAAATTAGTAGCTCATCTGTAACAAGAACTTATGTTTAGTTTCTTCAATCTCTGTACCTTTTCCTGTCAACCATATTCAATTCAACATGACATAATATATTTTCTTCTATTATTTTCTACTTCCCACTATTGACTCATAAATAATTCATATAGATTTATATTTCTGTTAACTCCTTTTGCATTCCTCATGGTGCCTAGCATAGGGGCATACATAAACTGTATGCTATATGTATTTATCACATGAATATTTTCTTGAAAAGCCTGATTAGTAATTGGAGAGCTCAGTGGAATCTCATAAGAATTCATGCTTCATGTTCTTTCTACTGCTTTCAGGACACGATGACTGAGATTAGACCCACTGTTTACATCTAAGGAGGCAACCATAGCCTCCTGACCATTTAACTTTACCTTCCCCACTTAATGATAATTCATGGCTTTATGAATTCTATGCAACTGGCAGCCTACATGAATATCTGAAAAATTTTATACAGCTGTATAATTTTATACAGCTGTATTGTAATGTCCCACCAACTCTATCTTGACATTTGAATTTATTTTTTCTCTAGAACACCTGGGTTACTTTCATTACAAATCTTATGAGTTTTATAGGTTTCATTATCATGTGAATCCACAGAAATTTGAGGATTAGGAAGTAAAATCATTAGTTATATCTTCAGGGGATAACTATGGTCACCTAGGAAAACCTTGTAAAGTTGTCGTAAAATGATACCTAGGACATTTTAAATGAGTTATGAAAAAGAAATGCTGCCAAGCAGCAACACCTTTGGTAGCTAAGGGTATAAAACACACTGTGTTTAGGGAAGAAACACTTAAATGACAGCACAGATATAAAGTGTAGTGCTCCCTGCTAAACTGGAGTGGTGCCATTAAAAACTGCCATAAAAAGAGCAGACCACTGGCAGACCAAGCATGATGGCAGAGGGTACTTCCTCAGCCTCTTGGAATGGGTTCATTTCTCTTTCTATGCTTTTTATAAATAGTGTGACCTTGGAACAAAAAGTCTATTTTATCTTTTCAGTCTCTACAACAAAATCAGGTCCTGATGATTTTTCTGTGATATTTAATTACTATCTTTCCAAGGATTTTGCTGCTCCCTTGCCAAAATTCTCCTTCTTCCAGCACCTACATATACAAAGCTCCCTCAGAATCAGGTGAACACAGTTGCCTCATTGCTATTTTTAGAGCTCTACCACTGTCCACTAGGAAAACAAACAAACAAACAAAAACATCTTCAGCCACATGACCCCTCCCTCAGCAGCAGCCTCAGCTTCCAGCTCTTCCACTCTTCAGCTCACCAAGACTGAACAATTTAGCACTCTCCTCTGTTCATCTTATCTACCTCCCTTTCCCTCTTGCTTTGAAAACCTTCCTTTTTGCTTTTCTATTCTGTTCCTGCCACACACATCTCCTTCCTCCCAAGATTATCTGGATATCTTTTTGCTGGCTTAAAAAACTACTGGAAATGGTGGGTGGTATTTATTGAACCATCAAAATACATACACAGTGCAAGCATTTGGGTGATACAGCGTAGTGCTAAAAATTTGGTAAACTTAATAGTGGACAAGATATAAGACTTTGGGTAGTTGATAACTTCTTTGAAGTTTAATTTTCTCCTCTTTGAAAAGAGAAAATTCCAGAGAGCTAGTATTAACATCAATGAAAGAAAATTAATGAGGAATAGCCTATGTGTTAGGGGCATGGAAGGTCTCAGGCTGCAATAGGCCATGGGTTAGGGGCTAAGTATTGAGAGTAATATAAAGAACACATGATAAAACCCTTTTAAAAGACTTTTGTTAGATGAGGGTGTCTTTTTCAATAGAGATATTATTTTTCTCCTACAAAAAGTGAGGAAATTTTACAATTTGTTCTAATATTAAGTAATGTTCCCTAGAGCATAGGTGGGGAGGAGTGGGAAGAGAAAGACAAACAGAAAGACAAGGAAGGAGGAAGTTTTTTAATTTAAATATCTGTCTAGTTATCTATCTACCTATCTATCTACCTATCTATCTATCATCTATCCACCTATAGATTGTTAGAGAGAACGGGAGAACATCCCAGAGAGGGGGAACAGAGCAGATTCCAGAATTACAGAGATAGTTCTCAGAATTGCTTACCTGAGTGTATGCAGAAGAAAGACCTGTTCCCCCCACAAAATAAATATCTTTTTCTGCAATTGAAATATTAAGGAAGAACCAATTCTAAACTCCAGCATTTCATATATGAGTGTGGTTGGTAAAGCTAGAGAAATAAAAGGTGCAATGCACTAAGTAAAGAATGAACTCAGAGAATTGCAAACAGAATTGACTGACAGTTCTCTGTAATTGTTATATTAAGTGATTTTTCCAACCCAGATCAACATAGAAATCCCAGGGAGTGTCAACTATTGATACCCAACCAGGATAATAAAAGGAGAAAATCTACTAGACTAGATCTACTTGGCTTAATATTTTCCTAATTTTTTGGTGAGGAATGATACATATTAATACTTGAAATTCTTACTGTGTCTGATACAGCTTATTGTATTTTTACTTAAGCTAAGTATATAGCAGTTTGCATAGACATTTCACTCTGTAGTTAAAAGACTAACATGAATACCATGGTTATCATGATAATATATTGAAAGAAATAATGCTTATATATTTAGTTTCATAAAAATATATGAACTTAGTGCATCTTATTTAACAATAGTAAGGCAAACCCACTAAGGGCTGTCCAAATGAGGTTCTTCCAGAAACAACAAGAACAACAGCAACAAAAACAAATGAAGCTCTTCTAGAATGGTGGCTTAAAGTGGGTAATAAGTATCTTAGCATGTATCTACACATGAGCAACATGTGATTTTGACAATTGAAACATTTATATTAAGCATGTTGGTTATACCTATAATTTTCAAATATGTATATAACACATACTTTACCCGTTGCCTTTATAAACACCATGGGAGATTAAAGATAAGGAGAAATTTGATTATATCTTCCTAGGTATCATAGACCATGGGACTAATTATAATTAGTTTGAACTTTGTGCAAGATCTAGAGTACCAAGAAATAAATCAGGAAGATAGGTTGGACTGATGAAACAAAACTAAGGTACTGTTGGGGTCAATACTGGTTAAAACTGCTAATCTAGACAACCCCTAGAACTTTTTTAAATCCACATTTACTTCCTCTACCATGCTCTCCTACTACTTGTTTTCAAAAGCAAGAATAGCATTTCCCTGGTGGTGCAGTGGTTGAGAGTACACCTGCTGATGCAGGGGACACGGGTTCGTGTCCCACTCCGGGAAGATCCCACATGCCGCAAAGCGGCTAGGCCCGTGAGCCATGGCCACTGAGCCTGCATGTCCAGAGCCTGTGCTCCTCAACGGGAGAGGCCACAACAGTAAGAGGACCGCGTACTGCAAAAAAAAAAAAAAAAAAAAAAAGTAAGAATAATTTTACTTTTATGTATTCTATATAATAAATTACTGAGTAAGATACTTCTAAGAAAATCTTCTTAAAATTATTTGTAAAACCACTGATCTAGTGCAATATTCCACCTCCAATATCCTTTTGAGTAACTCTGGCTATTAGTGAGAGAGCAGATTAAAATTTTAATTGGCACTACAAAGAGGACTGATTATTTTAAGCAAGCATTATATTGACACTAGCTGACTTGAGGAGAAAACATTATTTTATCCCCTACAACCTTTCTATTTTTCATGCCACCAGAATATTGCTATACAAACTTATGAACAAGAAGCATTCATGTATTAAAATGTGTATATGGTCTCAACATATATTGTTTTAATTTTTGTTTGCCCTTTATATAGTCCATATATTTAAGGCTTTCACTGTGTAAAGTCACTGCTGAGTAGACTTGAATGACCCATCAAAGTTTTTCACTGAAGTGAATATATTTATTCAAAAGGCCAAGGAAACGCTGATGAATAAGAAAAAAAAACAGGGCTTTTTTTTTAATGTGAGGAGTTTATAGCACAATGGAGGTTGGACATGAGAACTGTATTAAACATGGATTTTATTCTGTATTTTGAAGCTTTGACCTCTGCATTCTAACTGATCTTGAAGGGACTGCCTTTCCCAGGGTTAGCCAACTCCTAGAGATAGTAAACAACCCTTCCAGGAACATGATTTTCTAATGCAAACCAGACTATCTAGACCTCACATCCCAACAAATTTTCTATTAGGCTTTCGCACTTCAGGCCACTATCCACCTGCCCTAATCATTCCAGGGTCTCGCGCCAGAAAAATATGAACAGATGCTATTTGTAGAGCCTGATATAATTACTCAAACTAGTCAATCCTAAATCAGCTGCCTCACCTATTCCTTCCCAAAGAAACCAACATAAATACTACTGCCACATTTTCCCCTTGTTTCCTCAGCCTCTTGACTGACCCTGGTGTTTCTCCATGTGGCCCCCTGTGTGGAGTTCCATGCCTTTGTTTCTAGGAAACTGTAAGTTAATTTCATTTAGGACAGACATTTCTGTATCTGCATGTCTTACCATACCTGATTAAAACAAATCCTGGGTACATTTAAAACAGGAAGTAGATTAAATTGTTTCAAATTCTACCTGTTTGGATTTCCAATGTGTGAGATTGAACAAGTTGCTAAATCTAGGATCTTTTGTCTTCCTCAGCTCTATACAGTGAAAATAATAGCATTTAGCTCAAAAGATTGAGAATTAAATTTGCATATATATTAATTATAACGGTACCTACCACAATTTAAATTTTCAATAAATATGAGCTATTATTATAAGTATAACAAACCTGGTACATTATGAGGTTAAGGTCTCTCAATTTCTAAAATCATTTTATATAACACAATTTGTGCTCATGAACTATAAATTGCCACTCTCCATGTACATCTTCTATACAATTAACTATTATTTTTCAACTAGCAGATATTTTTATTCATTACAAAAGATACCATATTATTCCATTATCAGTGATCTAAGCATCACCACCTTCTGACTTATTAGTGAATAATTAGAGTAGTAAGAGCTTAACTAATTCAACAAATTCACTATACAGTTTTTTTCCCTCTCATTTCTTGAAGATTGACATTCAAGGATGAAAGCCTCCATTCTCTGATCACAATTTGAGAATTTCTTACACAAACCCAACACAGAGTTCACCCAAAAGCTCACAAGACTTGCGTCCTCTTAACTAATTTTACTGAAAATGAAGGCCTGAGCTAGCCTAAGCTCCCTCTCATATGTATTCATTACTGTTTCTATAGACTGAAAGAAGGAAATAATTGTAGATACATAAGAAGCAAAGAAGAGCAAAAAGAGGCAAAGAAAAACATTGTTTTTTAAATACACTGTAGATTTTCTTCAATTAAAGAATTCTTGTCACAGTCCTCAGATAAAATAGATACAGGGTAATATGTGTGGCTTGTAGATGAATTTCCTTTGAACCCTATGCCTGCCATGTTCTTCACTGAGGGACTATTTGCCAAGAGGTACCAGGCTCAATAAATTTAACAGCAGCTTTAAACTCAAACAGGGTATAACGTGCACTGAAGTGGATCAGGTGGCACCCTAGTATTTGTGATTTGAGTATTTCTGGAAGTGTCCAAAATCACTTCTTCATAGATCAGCCTTCATCAAATTCATCTTGGGAAAATATTTTCTTGGTAATTTACTCTCCAAAATAATAATTAATATATTTAAAGTAATAATGATAAAAATCATAATAAATATTGGAAAAAATGGTTCAAGATAGTGCGTACTAAAATCTCTGTATGGGGACTTCCCTGGTGGTGCAGTGGTTAAGAAGCCACCTACAGGGTACATGGATTTGATCGTTGGTCCTGGAACATCCCACACGCCACAGAGCAACTGAGCTCGTGCGGCACAGCTACTCAGCCTGCACTCCAGAGCCCGTGAGCCACAACTACTGAGCCCACGCACCACAACTACTGATGCCCGCACCCCTGGAACCTGTGCTCCACAACAAGAGAAGTCACTGCAATGAGAAGCCTGTGCACGGCAGTGAAGAACAGCCCCCACTCACCACAACTAGAGAAGACCTGCATGCAGCAACGAAGACCCAACGCAGCCAAAAATAAATAAATAAATAAATTTACATTTAAAAAAACCCACCTTTGTATGATGTAATTTATTTATTTAACACTGGAATGAAAGGACACCACCTAAAAAGTGGATATCTAGAAGAGACAAAATGCTAAAGGAAAAGAAAGGTAACCAGCACAAAATAAAGCCAAAACAAATAACTTTTTTTTTAACAAATTGTCCAAGATTATTTTTTTTTATTAATAAACTCTAAAGGAATACAAAAGAATGAGATTTAAACAAATGAGGAAAATCTCATTCTTGTGACATCTCTTTAAGTCCGTGTGTAATTACTTATCAGCTAGTATGTGTTCTAATACACACTAGGGTGAGCAAAAGATACAAGTATAACCAGATTAAACATAAATGGAAAACTAAACAAAGGTATGTGTCTGTGAGTATAATCTAAGGCAATAGGCCTTAATAGTTATATAACTCAGTGATTAAAAACCCCTTCTCATTTCTGATGAACCTAGAGAGATGTACTCCAAAATAAGGGAAATAAACTATTTGAACTAAATATGCTTTGTGCAATTACAGGGCTCCATGGAGAAGACTGCCAGATGATGATTCTTTTGGGAAAATACTTTTCTGCCTCCTCTGAGGTTTTGATGTTGATGACTCTGGTAATTGATATTTGTTTTTTTGGAATAAATATCCAAAATTCAGACATGAAACATATGAAAAAATAAGCCAGTAGTCCTGAAAGTTTTAGTCAATAAGGATCAGATTCAGAGAGCTCATGACTGTCCTGGGACATAATACAAGATTAAAGAGTGAACCTCCACCAACCCCCATTATTACAAAGATTGGCTTATCAAGACCTAGCTCTATTTATTCTCTTGAAATCTCTCTGCCACGTCCTTGGATAACTCAGATCTTAGGGAATTTAGTGCTGTATAAAGAGCAAGAACCATGGGTAAAAATGCCATGGTGTGACAGAGATAGTGTTTTCTGAATGGCTGATGGAGATTCACATGAGGAGGCTAGAACTGAAAGGCCATTTGTGGAAGATGTGCAAACCTTGGGCAAAGAAGCTAAGTTGGAGACTAGGGTCAGGCAGACAGATATCCCTTTGTCCCTTTGTGAAGTTTTAACTTAGGACTTTTCTGTATAGAAATCATATATATGTATCTATATTCAAAAATTATATATCTGATAAAGAAATTGCATCCAGAACATATAAAGAAAACTTACAGCTCAATATTAAAAAGACAGACAACCTAGTTAAAACTCAATTAGCAAAGAATTTTAATATACATTTCTCCAAATAAAATATATAAATGTTCAATAAACACATGAAAATATACTCAACATTTTTAATCATTACAGAAGTGTAAATCAACACCAAAATCAGATACTGCTTCACATCACTAGGAGGTCTACCATTTTAAAAAATGGACAAAAATAGTGCTGGTGAGGATGTGAAAAAATTAGAAACCTCGCACTTTGATGGTATGAATACAGAATAGTACATCCACTTTAAAAAAATTAGTTAGGCAGTTCCTCAAAATGTTGAACATAAAGTTGTCATATAACCCAGAAGTTATGCACCTAGGTATATATCCAACAGAAATGCAAATGTATGTCCACACAAAAGATTGTACACAAATGTTCATAGCAACACTATTTATAATAGTCAAAATGTGAAGACAATACAAATGTACATCAACTGATGAATGGATAAACAAAAGGTGATATATCCATACAATGGAATATTATTTGCCATTTAAGGAATGAAGTACTAATATATGCTACATCATGGATGAACCCTAATACATGATGCTAAGTGAAAAAGCCAGACATGAAAGTCCACATATTGTGTTTTCCAGTTATAGGAAAATTCCAGAAGAAGCAAATTTGTAATGACATAAAGTAGGTTATTGGTTTCAAGGAGCTGAGGGGAGGGGGAATGAAAGGTAGCTGCTAAAGGGTACAGGATTTGTTTGTGGGGTGAAAATTGTGCTAAAGTTAGAAAACTAGATAGTAGTGGTGGTTTTAGAACACTATGAATATACCAAAAAAAACTGACATGTACACTTCAAAACAGTGAATGTATTATATGCTAATTACATCTTAATACAACTGTTACAAATATATACAATTACTACACACAATGAGGGCAAATTATCATCAGATACACACAAATTTGCTTTTAATTCAATTTAAATTTGAAAAATGCTTTTAAAATGCTATCTAAATGCCAGACATTTACCAATAATAAATAAGTGCAAGGATGGATTTGAAATTCCTCTTTGATGAGCTCACAATCAGGCAGAGGATAAAGATAAATGCACCTGTTATTATTTACGAATTGTTCTTATAGAATACGGACTAAGTTGAGAAGTGCTTAGAAGGAATAGGAATGAGGAACAAATCAAAGTCAAACACAGGGAGAAGGTAAACTTTTAAATTGGCAATTAAGAGTTAGTTGGAGTTTTTCAGGATGTCAAACATGAGAGTGACATGGAAAGAACATTCTCAGTAAAGGATATATAGAATATGTACAGAACAATGATACAGAATAAGCTACAATTAATGCCTACATGCTAATATTCCATTGACTCTGAGTTCTATAAGAGATCAGAGAAGATATTATCAGAAAGACTGGAGAAAGCAACATTGTATAATTTTTTTTTTACATCTTTATTGGAGTATAATTGCTTTACAATGGTGTGTTAGTTTCTGCTTTATAACAAAGTGAATCAGTTATACATATACATATGTTCCCATATCTCTTCCCTCTTGCGTCTCCCTCCCACCCACACTCCCTATCCCACACCTCTAAGTAGTCACAAAGCAATGAGCTGATCTCCCTGTGCTATGCGGCTGCTTCCCACTAGCTATCTATTTTATGTTTGGTAGTGTATATATGTCCTTGCCACTCTCTCACTTTGTCACAGCTTACCCTTCCCCCTCACCATATCCTCAAGTCCATTCTCTAGTAGGTCTGTGTCTTTATTCCTTTCTTAACCCTAGGTTCTTCATGACATTTTTTTTCTTTTATTAGATTCCATATATATGTGCTAGCATACGGTATATGTCTTTCTCCCTCTGACTTACTTCACTCTGTATGACAGACTCCAGGTCCATCCACCTCACTACAAATAACTCAATTTCATTTCTTTTTATGGCTGAAAAATACTCCACTGTATATATGTGCCACATCTTCTTTATCCATCCATTCGATGATGGACACATAGGCTGTCTCCATCTCCAGGCTATTGCAAATAGAGCTGCAATGAACACCTTGGTACATGACTCTCCTTGAAGTATGGTTTTCTCAGGGTACATGCTCAGCAGTGGGACCACTGAGTCATATGGCAGTTCCATTTGTAGTTCTCCAAGGAGCTTCCATACAGTTCTCCACAGTGGCTGTACCAATTCACAATCCCACCAGCAGTGCAAGAGGGTTCTCTTTTCTCCACACCCTCTCCAGTATTCATTGTTTCTGGATTTTTTGATGATGGCCATTCTGACCGGTGTGAGATGACATCCCATTGTAGTTTTGATTTACATCTCTCCAATGATCAGTGATGTTGAGCACCCTTTCATGTGTTTGCTGGCAGTCTGTAAATCCTCCTTAGAGAAGTGTCCATTTAGGTCTTCTGCCCAATTCTGGATTGCGTTGTTTGTTTTTTTGTTATTGAGCTGCATGAGCTGCTTGTAAATTTTGAAGATTAATCCTTTGTCAGTTGCTTCATTTGCAAATATTTTCTCCCATTCTGAGGGTTGTCCTATGGTCTTGTTTATGGTTTCCTTTGTTGTGCAAAAGCTTTGAAGTTTCATTAGGTCCCATTTGTTTATTTTTGTTTTTATTTCCGTTTATCTAGAAGGTAGGTCAAAAAGGTTCTTGCTGTGGTTTATGTCATAGAGTGTTCTGCCTATGTTTTCCTCTAAGAGTTTGACAGTTTCTGGCCTTATATTTAGGTCTTTAGTCCATATCGAGCTTATTTTTGTGTATGGTGTTAGGGAGTGATCTAATCTCATACTTTTACATGTACCTGTCCAGTTTTCCCAGCACCACTTATTGAAGAGGCAGTCCTTTTTCCACTGTACATTCCTGCCCCTTTTATCAAAGATAAGGTGACCATATGTACGTGGGTTTATCTCTTGGCTTTCTATCCTGTTCCATTGATCTATATTTCTGTTTTGGGGCCAGTACCATACTGTCATGATTACTGTAGCTTTGTAGTACAGTCTGAAGTCATGGAGCCTGATTCCTCCAGCTCCGTTTTTCATTCTCAAGATTGCTTTGGCTATTCGGGGTCTTTTTTGTTTCCATACAAATTGTGAAATTTTTTTGTTCTAGCTCTGTGAAGAAATGCCAGTGGTAGTTTGATAGGGATTGCATTGAATCTGTATGTTGCTTTGGGTAGTAGAGTCATTTCCACAATGTTGATGCTTCCAATCCAAGAACATGGTATATCGCTCCATCTATTTGTATCATCTTTAATTTCTTTCAACAGTGTCTTATGATTTTCTGCATACAGGTCTTTTGTCTCCTTAGGTAGGTTTATTCCTAGATATTTTATTCTTTTTGTTGCAGTGTTAAACGGGAGTGTTTTCTTGATTTCACTTTCATATTTTTCATCATTAGTTTATAGGAATGCCAGAGATATTGGTGCATTAACTTTGTATCCTTGTACTTTACCAAGTTCATTGATTAGTTCTAGTAGTTTTCTGGTAGCATCTTTAGGATTCTCTATGTATAGTATCATGTTATCCGCAAAAAGTGACAGCTTTACTTCTTCTTTTCTGATTTGGATTCCTTTTATTTCCTTTTCTTCTCTGATTGCTGTGACTAAAACTTCCAAAACTATGTTGAATAAGAGAAGTGAGAGTGGGCCTCCTTGTCTTGTTCCTGATCTTAGTGAAAATGCTTTCAGTTTTTCACCATTGAGGACAATGTTGGCTCTGGGTTTGATTATATGGCCTTTATTATGTTGAGGAAAGTTCACTCAATGCCTACTATCTGGAGGGTTTTTATCATAAATGGCTGTTGAATTTTGTTGAAAGCTTTCTCTCCATCTATTGAGATGATCATATGTTTTTTCTCCTTCAATTTGTTAATATGGTGTATCACATTGATTGATTTGCATATATTGAAGAATCCTTGCATTCTTGGGATAAACCCCAGTTAATCATGGTGTATGATTCTTTAAATGTGCTGTTGGATTCTATTTGCTACTATTTTGTTGAGGATTTTTGCATATTTTCTCATCAGTGATATTGGCCTGTACTTTTCTTTCTTTTTGACATCCTTGTCTGGTTTTGGTATCAGGGTGATGGTGGCCTCGTAGAATGAGTTTGGAAGTGTTCCTCCCTCTGCTATATTTTGGAAGACTTTGAGAAGGATAGGTGTTAGCGCTTCTCTAAATGTTTCATAGAATTCGCCTGTGAAGCCATCTGGTCCTGGGCTTTGTTTGTTAGAGGATTTTTAATCATAGTTTCAATTTCAGTGCTTGTCATTGTTCTGTTCATATATTCTATTTCTTCCTGATTCAGTCTTGGCAGGTTGTGCATTTCTAAGAATTTGTCCATTTCTTCCAGATTGTCCATTTTATTGGCATAGAGTTGCTTGTAGTAATCTCTCATGATCTTTTGTGTTTCTGCAGTGTCAGTTGTTACTTCTCCTTTTTCATTTCTAATTCTATTGATTTGAGTCTTCTCCCTTGTTTTCTTGATGAGTCTGGCTAATGGCTTATCAATTTTGTTTATCTTCTCAAAGAACCAGGTTTTAGTTTTACTGATCTTTGCTATTGTTTTCTTCATTTCTTTTTCATTTATTTCTGATCTGATCTTTATGATTTCTTTCCTTCTGCTTACTGTCGCTTCTTTCTGTTGTTGTTTTTGTTCTTCCTTCTCTAATTGCTTTAGGTGCAATGTTAGACTGTTTATTCGAGATGTTTCCTGTTCTTAAGGTTGGATTGTATTGCTATAAACTTCCCTCTTAGAACTGCTTTTGCTGCATCCCATAGGTTTTGGGTTGTCATGTCTCCATTGTCATTTGTTCCTAGGTATTATTTTATTTCCTCTTTGATTTCTTCAGTGATAACTTCGTTATTAAGTAGTGTATTGTTTAGCCTCCATGTGTTTGTATTTTTTACACATCTTTTCCTGTAATTGATATCTAGTCTCATAGCATTGTGGTTGGAAAAGATACTTGATACAATTTCAATTTTCTAAAATTTACCAAGGCTTGATTTGTGATTCAGGATATGATCTATCCTGGAGAATGTTCCATGAGCACTTGAGAAAAATGTGTCTTCTGTGGTTTTTGGATGGAATGTCCTATAAATATCAATTAAGTCCATCTTGTTTAATGTATCATTTAAAGCTTGTGTTTCCTTATTTATTTTCATTTTGGATTATCAGTCCATTGGTGAAAGTGGGATGTTAAAGTCCCCTACAATGAATGTGTTACTGTCGATTTCCCCTTTTATGGCTGTTAGTATTTGCCTTATGTATTGAGGTGCTCCTATGTGGGTGCATAAATAGTTGCAACTGTTATATCTTCTTCTTGGACCGATCCCTTGATCATTATGTAGTGTCCTTCTTTGTCTCTTGTAATAGTCTTTATTTTAAAGTCTCTTTTGTCTGATATGAGAATTGCTACTCCAGGTTTCTTTTGGTTTCAATTTGTATGGAATATCTTTTTCCATCCCCTCACTTTCATTCTGTATGTGTCTCTAGGTGTGAAGTGGGTCTCTTGTAGACAGCATATATATACATGTATCTTGTTTTTGTATCCATTTAGCCAGTCTGTGTCTTTTGGTGGGAGCATTTAATCAATTTACATTTAAGGTAATTATCGATATGTATGTTCCTATTCCCATTTTCTTAATTGTTTTGGATTTGTTATTGTAGGTCTTTTCCTTCTCTTGTGTTTCTTGCCTAGAGAAGATCCTTTAGCATTTGTTGTAAAGCTGGTTTGGTGGTGCTGAACTCTCTCAGCTTTTGCTTGTCTGTAAAGATTTTAATTTCTCCATCAAATCTGAATGAGATCCTTTCTGGGTAGAGTAATCTTGGTTGTAGGTTTTTCTCCTTCATCACTTTATATATGTCCTGACAGTCCCTTCTGGCTTGCAGAGTTTCTGCTGAAAGTTCAGCTGTTAACCTTATGGGGATTCCCTTGTGTGTTACTTGTTGTTTTTCCCTTGCTGCTTTTAATATGTTTTCTTTGTATTGAATTTTTGACAGTTTGATTAATATGTGTCTTGGGGTGTTTCTCCTTGGATTTATTCTGTAAGGGACTCTCTGTTCTTCCTGGAATTGATTCACTATTTCCTTTCCCATATTAGGGAAGTTTTCAACTATAATCTCTTCAAATATTTTCTCAGTCTCTTTCTTTTCCTCTTCTTCTTTTGGAACCCCTATAATTCGAATGTTGTTGCATTTAATGTTGTCCCAGAGGTCTCAGAGACTGTCCTCAGTTCATTTTATTCTTTTTTCTTTATTCTGCTCTTCAATAGTTATTTCCACTATTTTATCTTCTAGGTCACTTATCCGTTCTTCTGCCTCAGTTATTCTGCTATTGATCCCTTCTAGAGTATTTTTAATTCATATATTGTGTTGTTCATCATTGCTTGTATCATCTTTAGTTCTTCTGGGTCTTTGTTCAATGTTTCTTGAATTTTGTCTATTCTATTTCCAAGATTTTGGACCACCTTTACTGTCATTATTCTGAATTCTTTTTCAGGTAGACTGCTTATTTCCTCTTCATTTTTTAGGTCTGGTGGGTTTTTGTCTTGCTCCTTCATCTGCTGTGTGTTTTTCTATCTTTTCATGTTGCTTATCTTACTGTGTTTGGGATCTCCTTTGTGCAGGCTGCATGTTCATTCATTCCCCTTGTTTTTGGTGTCTGTCCCCAGTGGCTAAATTTGGTTCAGTGGATTATGTAGGCTTCCTGCTAGAGGGGACTAGTGCCTGTGTTCTGGTGGATAACACTAGATCTTGTCTTTCTGGTGGTCAGGTCCATGTCTGGTTTTGTTTTTTGGGGTGTGTGTGGACTTATTATGATTTTAGGCAGCCTCTCTGCTAATGGGTGGGGTTGTGTTCCTGTCTTGCTAGTTGTTTGGCATAGGGTGTCCAGCACTGTATCTTGCTGGTCGTTGAGTTAAGCTGGGTGTTGGTGATGAGATGGAGATCCCTGGGAGATTTTTGCAGTTTGATATTACGTGGAGCTGAGAGGTCTCTTCTGGACCAGTGTTCTGAAGTTGGCTCTCCCATCTCAGCCACAGAACTGACTCCTGGCTGAAGCACCAAGAGCCTTTCATCCACATGGCTCAGAATAAAAGGAAGAAAAACTAGAAAGAAAGAAAGAAAGAAAGAAAGAAAGAAAGAAAGAAAGGAAGGAAGGAAGGAAGGAAGGAAGGAAGAAAGAGGATAAAATAAAATAAAGTAAAGTAAGATAAAATAAAATAAAGTTATTAAAATAAAAAATAATTATTAAGAAAAGAAATTAAAGTAAAAAAGAATAATAATAACATAAAACAAAAAACGGGTGGATAGAACCCAGGACAAATGGTGAAAGCAAAACTATACAGATAATATCTCACACGGAAGCATACACATGCACACTCACAAAAAGAGAAAAAGGGGAAAAAGTAAATCTTGCTCTCAAAGTCCACCTCCTCAATTTGGGATGATTCATTGTCTATTCAGGTGTTCCACAGATGCAGGGTACATCAAGTTGTTTGTGGAGATTTAATCCACTGCTCCTGAGGCTTCTGGGAGAGATTTCCCTTTCTCTTCTTTGTTCACACTGTTCCTGGGGCTCAGCTTTGGATTTGGCCCCGCCTCTGTGTGTAGATCACCAGAGGGCGTCTGTTCTTCCCTCAGACAGGACAGGGTTAAAGGAGCCGCTGATTCGGGGGCTCACTCAGGCCAGGGGGAGGGAGGGGTACGGAGTGCAGGGTGAGCCTGCGGCGGCAGAGGCCAGCGTGATGTTGCACCAGCCTGAGGCGCACCATGCATTCTCCCTGGGAAGTTGTCCCTGGATCCCGGGACGCTGGCAGTGGCGGGCTGCACAGTCTCCCCGGAAGGGAGGTGTGGAGAGTGACCTGTGCTTGCACACAGGCTTCTTGGTGGCAGCAGCAACAGCCTTAGCGTCTAATGCCCGTCTCTGTGGTCCATGCTTTTAGCCGCAGCTTGTGCCCATCTCTGGAGCTCCTTTAAGCAGCGCTCTTAATCCCCTCTCCTCACGCACCAGGAAACAAAGAGGGAAGAAAAAGTCTCTTGCCTCTTTGGCAGGTCCAGACTTTTTCCCGGACTCCCTCCTGTCTAGCCGTGGTGCACTAACACCCTGCAGGCTGTGTTCACGCCGCCAACACCAGTCCTCTCCCTGTGCTCTGACCAAAGCCCGAACCTCAGCTCTGAGCCCCGCCCACCCTGGTGGGTGAGCAGACAAGCCTCTTGGGCTGGTGAGTGCTGGTCAGCACCGATCCTCTGTGCGGGAATCTCTCCACTTTGCCCTCTGCACCTCTGTTGTTGTGCTCTCCTCCACGGCTCCGAAGCTTCTCCCCTCTACCACCCGCAGTCTCCACCCGCGAAGTAGCTTCTAGTGTGTGGAAACTTTCCTCCTTCACAGCTCCCTCCCACTGGTGCAGGTCCCATCCTTATACTTTTATCTTTGTTTATTCTTTTTTTCTTTTGCCCTACAGAGGTACATGGGGAGTTTCTTGCCTTTTGGGAGGTCTGAGGTCTTCTGCCAGCATTCAGTAGGTGTTCTGTAGGAGTTGTTCCACGTGTAGATGTATTTCTGATGTATCTGTGGGGAGGAAGGTGATCTATGTGTCTTACTCTTCCACATCTTTCCCCTGTCCTACTACATCTTCTTAGTATAATTTTTTTTAAAAAATTGTATCATCTTGTGTGCTTTCTGTTTGCTAATAATAAAAAAAATAATTTTTATCATTGGTGTTTAGGGAATTCCCTGCATCTAAAAATGCACAAAATTCATTCATACGGACAAGAAGATTTTGTCAAAATAATTGTTCTTAAAACATTATGCTGAATATCATCTGGACATTGATGTGGAGTAAGTGCTCTTTGCCTTAGGGATCAGCCCTCAATCCAGGGTGTTATACATGTCCAATTATGCATCTTGGTCTTGTGACTGCTATTTTCTCTGCAGATGGTTTGTTCCTGAGCCACAGCTTTTTAAAAAATACTGATATTATTAAGTGTTCAAGCCAAATTCATACTGAATAAAAGCTTTATCATTGATGCAGTCAGAAGAATTAGAAAACTCTTTAAAGGCAGTCTAGTGAGATAGACAAATAAGTACAACAGAAAAGTAAAAGGAGTGCTATAGGTACACATAGAAGAGAAACATTATCTAGTCTTAGGGAATTAGGGAAATGTAAGTGGTAAAAGTGATGTTAAAGTTAGGAAGTAACTTTGGTCCTAGGTGACAAAGAGGAGGAAAAATCAGCATGTGAAAAATAGCAGCCTAAAGGGAATAGGCAGGAACATATTGTGTGGAGTAGACAGGAGTGTTAGGTAAATTTTCTAGCATCAATTATTAACTTTAACTTTGTACTCTAAGAAAAATATATGGGGGCAAGTGTATTGTGGAATTTGCCTTTTTAAATGTCATCTTGGTAGTAGTGTGGAAGTGGATGACAAAGGCACAAAACTCTAAGGAGGGAGAGCAACTGTAAGGTTTTGAAGGAATCCGCTGTTAATTACAAGAGGTAGTAAAGAAAATGGAGAAGACATGTTGATTAATTGCATGTGGTTGTGAGAGAGTGGGAGTTACAAAGTGGGTGAGGTTTCTGGCTTAGGCAACTGGCAAAGTAACACAATTTCCCGAAATAAGAAAGGCAGGAGGACATGCAGCATAGGAGAGAAAATAAAACAGAAAAGGCCTTCAACTCTCACTTAGATGTCCAGAAGAAATTTCCCAGTAGAAAGTTAGATATACAGGTGTGAATCTCTGAGCTGGAGAGTCAGATGTGGAAATCAAAGTCATCACAATGAATGATAAAAACACTGGATAAGGGAAGCTAGTGTCAGGGGAGTATTTTAGGATAAAGAATAGTGGGGAGAGTTAAAGAAAGAAAAAAGTAGTAGACCACTGTATAAGAGAAGCTGAAGAAAGAAGCAGAATAAAGAAAAAGTTGTAATCAATAGCATTACAGGCTATCAGAATTTCTATGTGATGTTTCCTCAGATTAGGTTTATATTTTGATTTTATTTAACATTAGTATTACAGAAGTGATATACCTGATCAGGTTTTTTATAATGTCTCTTTGATTACTTGAGAAATCAACCTTTTATTTTTTTTTTAAACTGAGATATAATCGATATATGACATATTAGCTTCAGGTGTACAACATAATGATTTGATATTGATATACATGGGGAAATGATAATCTGAAGCCTAGTTAACATCCATCACCATGCATAAATATAGAACTTTTTACTTGCGTTGAGTTTTAAGATCTACTTTCTTACAACTTTCAAACATGCAATATAGTATTAATAACAACAGTCACCATGCTGTATATTATCCCCATAACATATATTTTATAGTGGAAGTTTGTTCCTTTTGACTTCCTTCACCCATGTGCCCATGCCCCATCTCTGGCAGCAACCATTCTGTTCTCTCTATCTATGCACTTGCTTTTTATCTTGTGTGGTTTTTTTTGTTGTTGTTTTTAGATTCCACATATAAGTAAGATAATACAGTATTTGTCTTTCTCTGTCTGACTTATTTCTCTTAGCATACAGCCTGCAAGGTACATTCATGTAGTTGCAAATGGCAAGATTACATTTTTTATGACTAATACGTGTGTATAACAAATCTTTTTTATCCATTCATCCATCAATGGACACTTAGGTTGTCTTCATATCATGGCTATTGTAAATAAGGTTACAATGAACATATGAGTCCATATGTCATTTTGAGTTAGTGTTTTTATTTTCTTTGGGTAAATACCCAGAAGTAGAATTGCTGGTCATGTTGTAGTTCTATTTTAACTTTTTTGAGGAATCGTCATACTATTTTGCATACTGTTTTACATTCCCACCAACAGTGTACTCAGGTTCCCTTTTTTCCATATCCTTGCCAACATTTGTTATTTGTTGTCATTTTGATAACAGTCATTCTAGCAGGTGTGAAGTGATATCATACTGAGATTTTGATTTGCATTTCCCTGATGATTAGTGATATTGAGAATATTTTTATGTGCCTATTGGCCATCTCTATGCCTTCTTTGGGAAAATGTCTATTCAAATCCTCTGCCCATTTATAAATTGGATTGTTTGGTTTTTTTCCATTGTGTTTTATGAATTGTTTATATATTTTTGATATTTATCCCTTATCAGATATATGATTTACAAATATTTTCTTTCTTTCAATAGGTTGCCTTTTCATTTTTTTAATGGTTTCATTTACTGTGCAGAAGCTGTTTAGTCTGATAGAGTCCCACTTATGTATTTTTGCTTTTGTGCCATTACTCTGGTGTCAAATTAAGAAGAAAAAAAAAACAGCACCTACACACATGTCAAGGAGCTTATTTCCTATATATTGTTCTAGGAGTTTTATGGTTTCAGGATCATAAAGGCATTCAAGTCTTTAATCCATTTTGAGTTAATTTTTGTGTATGGTGTAAGATAGTGGTTCAGTTTCATTCTTTTACATGTACCTGTCCGTCTTCCCATTTATTAAAGATACAGTCCTTTCCCCATTGTATCTTCTTGGCCCTTTTGTCATAAATTAATTGACCACATATATGTGGGTTTATTTCTGGGCTCTTTATTCTATTCTAATACTCTATGTGTCTGTTTTTATGTCAATACCATACTGTTTTGACTACAGTAGCTTTGTAATATTCTTTGAAATCAGGGAGTACAATGCCTCCAGCTTTGTTCTTTCTAAAGGTTGCTTTGACTACTTGGTGGTTTTGTGGGTCTGAACACATTTTACAATTGTTTGTTCTGTATCAATCTTAGACTTGTTAAGACTTGTTTTGCAGCCTAACATATGATCTATCCTAGAAAGTGTTCCATTAGCACTTGAGAAGAATGTGTATACTGTTGCTTTTGGATAGAAATTTCTCTATATATCTACTAAGACTATCTGCTCTCTTTTCCCGTCCTGAGAGCTGCAGTTTCAGCTGCAAGAGCAAGAACTGTTCAGCAGGTGACGGCAGCACCGGTGGAGGCAGGAGCAAGCTGGGAGGGTTGCTCTGTCTCCCTGGGTGCAGGAAGATGAGCAGACATACATCAGAAATACATCTACATGTGGAACAAACCCTACAGACACTGAACACTGGCAGAAGACCTCAGACCTCCCAAAAGTCTGAGCCGTGTGGATGAAAGGCTCTTGGTGCTGAAGCCAGGAGTCAGTGCTCTGCCTTGGAGGTGGGAGAGCCAAATTCAGGACACTGGTGCACAAGAGACTTCCTAGCTCCACGTAATATCAGTTGGCAAAAATCTCCCAGAGTTCTCCATCTCAACACCAACACCCAGCTTCACTCAATGACCAACAAGCTACAGTGCTGGACACCATATGCCAAACAACTAACAAGACAGGGACACAACCACACCCATTAGAAGAGAGGCTGCCTAAAATCATAATAAGTCCACAGACACCCCAAAACCCACCATCAGACGTGGACCTGCGCACAAGAAAGACAAGATCCAGCCTCATCCACCAGAACACAGGTACTAGTCCCTTCCACCAGGAAGCCTACACAACCCACTGAAACAATGTTAGACACTGCAGACAGGCACAAAACAACAACAGAAACTACAAACTTACAGCCTGCACAAAGGAGACCCCCAACACGGTAAGATAAGCAAAATGAGAAGACAGAAAAACACACAGGAGATGAAGGACCAATATAAAAACCCACCAGACCTAAAAAATGAAGAGGAAATAGGCAGTCTACATGAAAACTAATTTAGAATAATGATAGTAAAGATGATCCAAAATCTTGGAAATAGAATAGACAAAATGCAAGAAACTTTTAACAAGGACCTAGAAGAACTAAAGATGAAACAAACAATGATGAATGACAAAATAAATGAAATGAAAAATGCTCTAGATGGGATCAATGGCAGATTAACTGAGGCAGAAGAACGGAAAAGTGACCTGGAAGATAAAACAGTGGAAATAACTACTGCAGAGCAGAAAAAAGAAAAAAAGAATGAAAAGAACTGAGGACAGTCTCAGAGACCTCTGGGACAACATTAAATGCACCAAAATTCGAATTACAGGTGTTCCAGAAGAAAAAGAGAAAAACAAAGGGACTGAGAAAATATTTGAAGAAATTATAGTTGAAAACATCCCTAATATGGGAAAGGAAATAGTTAATCAAGCCATGGAAGCACAGAGAGTCCCATACAGGATAAATCCAAGGAGAAACACCCCAAGACACATATTAATCAAACTGTCAAAAACTCAATACAAAGAAAACATATTAAAAGCAGCAAGGGAAAAACAACAAGTAAAACACAAGGAATCCCCATAAGGTTAACAGCTGAAATTTCAGCAGAAATTCTGCAAGCCCAGAGAGACTGGCAGGACATATTTAAAGTGATGAAGGAGAAATACCTACAACCAAGACTACTCTACCCAGCAAGGATCTCATTCAGATTTGATGGAGAAATTAAAACCTTTACAGAGAAGCAAAAGCTGAGAGAGTTCAGCACCACCAAACTAACTTTACAACAAATACTAAAGGATCTTCTCTAGGCAAGAAACACAAGAGAAGGAAAAGACCTACAATAACGAACCAAAAACAATTAAGCAAATGGGAATAGAAACATACATATCGATAATTACTGTAAATGTAAATGGATTAAATGCTCCCACCAAAAGACACAGACTGGCTGAATGGATACAAAAACAAGACCCATATATATGCTGTCTACAAGAGACCCACTTCAGACTTAGAGAAACATACAGACTGAAAGTGAGGGGATGGAAAAACATATTCCATGCAAATGGAAACAAAAAGAAAGTTGGAGTAGGAATTCTCATATCAGAACAAAATAGACTTTAAAATAAAGACTGTTAGAAGAGACAAAGAAGGACACTACATAATGATCAAGGGATTGCTCCAAGAAGAAGATATAACAAATGAAGATATTTATGCACTCAACATAGGAGCACCTCAATACATAAGGCAAATACTAACAGCCATAAAAGGGGAAATCGACAGTAACACATTCATAGTAGGAGTCTTTAACACCCCACTTTCACCAATGGACAGATAATCCAAAATGAAAATAAATAAGGAAACAAAAGCTTTAAATGATATATTAAACAAGATGGACTTAATTGATATTTATAGGACATTCCATCCAAAAACCACAGAAGACACATTTTTCTCAAGTGCTCATGGAACATCCTCCAGGATAGATCATAACCTGCATCACAAATCAAGCCTTGGTAAATTTAAGAAAATTGAAATTGTATCAAGTATCTTTTCTGACCACAATGCTATGAGACTAGATATCAATTACAGGAAAAGATGTGTAAAAAATACAAACACATGGAGGCTAAACAATGCACTACTTAATAACGAAGTGATCACTGAAGAAATCAGAGAGGAAATCAAGAAATACCTAGAAACAAATGACAATGGAGACACGATGACCCAAAACCTATGCGATGCAGCAAAAGCAGTTCTAAGAGGGAAGTTTATAGCAATACAATCCTACCTTAAGAAACAGGAAACATCTCGAATAAACAACCTAACATTGCACCTAAAGCAATGAGAGAAAGAAGAACAAAACAAACAAACAAACAAAAAGTAAACAGAAGGAAAGAAATAATAAAGATCACTTCAGAAATAAATGAAAAATAAATGAAGGAAACGATAGCAAAGATCAATAAAACTAAAAGCTGGTTCTTTGAGAAGATAAACAAAATAGATAAACCATTAGCCAGACTCATCACAAAAACAAGGGAGAAGACTCAAATCAATAGGATTAGAAATGAAAAAGGAGAAGTAACAACTGGCACTGCAGAAACAAAAGATCATGAGAGATTACTACAAGCAACTCTATGCCAATAAAAGGGACAACATGGAAGAAATGGACAAATTCTTAGAAATGCACAACCTACCAAGACTGAATCAGGAAGAAATAGAAAATATGAACAAACCATTCGCAAACACTGAAATTGAAACTGTGATTAAAAATACTCTAACAAACAAAAGCCCCGGACCAGATGGCTTCACAGGCGAATTCTATCAAACATTTAAATACGTG
Organism: Phocoena sinus; assembly: GCF_008692025.1. NCBI lineage: Eukaryota > Metazoa > Chordata > Mammalia > Artiodactyla > Phocoenidae > Phocoena > Phocoena sinus. The sequence goes on along the minus strand of NC_045776.1, from coordinate 34,532,364 downwards.
CTAACACCTATCCTTCTCAAAGTCTTCCAAAATATAGCAGAGGGAGGAGCACTTCCAAACTCATTCTACGAGGCCACCATCACCCAGATACCAAAATCAGACAAAGATGTCACAAAGCAAGAAAACTACAGGCCAATATTTTTGATGAACAAAGATGCCAAAATCCTCAACAAAATAGTAGCAAAAAGAATCCAACAGCACATTAAAATGATCATACAGCATGATCAAGTGGGGTTTATTCCAGGAATGCAAAGATTCTCAATATATGCAAATCAATCAATGTGATACACCATATTAACAAATTGAAAGAGAAAAAAGATATGGTAATCTCAATAGATGCAGAGAAAGTTTTTGACAAAATTCAACACCCATTTATGATAAAAACCCTCCAGAAAGTAGGCATAGAGGGAACTTTCCTCAACATAATAAAGACCATATATGACAAACCCACAGCCAACATTGTCCTCAATGGTGAAAAACTGAAAGCATTTTCACTAAGATCAGGAAGAAGAAAAGGATGCCCACTCTCACCACTCTTTTTCAACATAGTTTTGGAAGTTTTAGCCACAGCAATCAGAGAAGAAAAGGAAATAAAAGGAATCCAAATCAGAAAAGAAGAAGCAAAACTGTCACTGTTTGTGGATGACATAATTCTATACATAGAGAATCCTAAAGATGCTACCAGAAAACTACTAGAGTTAATCAATGAATTTGGTAAAGTGCCAGGATACAAAGTTAATGCACCAGAATCTCTGGCATTCCTATACAATAGTGATGAAATATCTGAAAGTGAAATCAAGAAAAAACTCTCATTTACCATTTCAAAAAAAGGAATAAAATATGTAGGAATAAACCTACCTAAGGAGACAAAAGACCAGTATGCAGAAAATTATAAGACACTGGTGAAAGAAATTAAAGATGATACAAATAGATGGACAATTATACCATGTTCTTGGATTGATAGAATTGACATTGTGAAAATAACTACTACCCAAAGCAATCTACAGATTCAATGCAATCCCTATCAAATTAACACTGGCATTTTTCACATAGCTAGAACAAAAAAAATCACAATTGGTATGGAAATACAAAAGACCCTGAATAGCCAAAGCTATCTTTAGAATGAAAAACAGAGCTGGAGGAATCATGCCTGCTTCAGACTATACTACAAAGCTACAGTAATCAAGACAGTATGGTACTTGCCCAAAAACAGAAATATAGATCAATGGAACAGGATAGAAAGCCCAGAGATAAACCCACGTACATATGGTCACCTTATCTTTGATAAAGGAGGCAGGAACGTACAGTGGAGAAAGGGCAGCCTCTTTAATAGTGGTGCTGGGAGAACTGGACAGCTACATATATAAGTATGAGATTAGAACACTCACTAACACCATACATAAAAACAAGCTCACAATGGATAAAAGACCTAAATATAAGGCCAGAAACTATCAAAGTCTTAGAGGAAAACATAGGCAGAACACTCTATGACATAAATCACAGCAAGATTCTTTTTGGACCACCTCCTAAAGAAACGGAAATAAAAACAAAAATAAACAAATGGGACCTAAGGAAACTTCAAAGCTTTTGCATAGCAAAGGAAACCATAAACAAGACCAAAAGACAACCCTCAGAATGGGAGAAAATATTTGTAAATGAAGCAACTGACAAAGGATTAATATCCAAATTTACAAGCAGCTCATGCAGCTCAATAACAAAGAAAACAAATAACTCAGTCCAGAAATGGTCAGAAGACCTAATTAGCCACTGCTCCAAAGAATATATACAGATTGCCACCCAATACATGAAAGAATGCTCAACATCATGAATCATTAGAGAAATGCAAATCAAAACTATAGTGAGATATCATCTCACACAGTCAGGATGGCCATCATCAAAAAATCTAGAAACAATGGGTGGCCATCATCAAAAAATCTAGAAACAATAAATGCTGGAGAGGGTGTGGAGAAAAGGGAACACTCTTGTACTTCTGGTGGGAATGTGAACTGGTACAGCCACTATGGAGAACAGTATACAGGTTCCTTAAAAATCTACAAATAGAACTACCATATGACCCCGCAATCCCACTACTGGGCATATACCCTGAGAAATCCATAATTCGGAAAGACTCATGTACCAAAATGTTCATTGCAGCTCTTTTTACAGTAGCCAGGAGATGGAAACAACCTAAGTGCCCATCATCAGATGAATGGATAAAAAAGACGTGGGACATATATACAATGGAATATTACTCAACCATTAAAAGAAACGAAGTTGAGTTATTTTTAGTGAGGTGGATGGACCTAGCGTCTGTCATACAGAGTGAAGTAAGTCAGAAAGAGAGAGACAAATACCGTATGCTAACACATATATATGGAATGTAAGAGAATAAAAATGTCATGAAGAACCTAGGGATAAGACAGGAATAAAGACACAAACCTACTAGAAAATGGACTTGAGGATATGGGGAGGGGGAAGTGTAAGCTGTGACAAAGTGACAGTGGCATGGACATATATACACTACCAAACGTAAAATAGATAGCTAGTGGGAAGCAGCTGTATAGCATAGGGAGATCAGCTCGGTGCTTTGTGACCACCTAGAGGGGTGGGATAAGGAGTGAGGGAGGGAGGGAGATGCAAGAGGGAAGAGATATGAGAACTTATGTATATGTATAACTGATTCACTTTGTTATAAAGCAGGAACTAACACACCATTGTAAAACAATTATACTACAATAAAGATGTAAAAAAAAAAGGAAATAATCAGCAAACAAGCAAATACAAACAAAGAAACAAAAATTAATAAATGAGACAGTTTCTGGGCTTAAGAATTTTGTTTGCAATCTAATGTTTATTTTGTTGATTTGGCTGCACAAACCATTACAGTAAGTCTCTTGGGGAAAAATATTTTGTTGCTTTTAATATAGGAGTCAGCAATCTAAGGCTCTCAGGCAAAATCCACTGCCTGGTTTTGCATAGCCTGCAAGCTAAAAATGGTTTTCACATTTTTAAATGGTTTTAAAAAATCAAAAGGATAGTATTTCATGATAATTACATCAAATTCCAATTTCAATACCCATAAATAAAATTTTATTGCAAAAAAAAGAATGACTATCTACTCTAACATGTCATTTAAGGCCAATAGTTCTTTGCTGATTTTCTGTCTGGATAATCTACCTATTGATAAAGTGATGTATTGAACTTTCCTACTATTATTTTATTTCTGTCTATTGCATTTTTCTTCTTAGTTCTGTTAACATTTGTGTTATATATTTAGGTACTTCTGTATTGGATTTATAAATGTTATATCCTCTTGTTGGATTGACCCTTCTTGGTGTCTTATTACAGTTTTAATTTTAAAGTCTATATTGTCTGCTCTAAGTACAGATACCCCAGCTTTCATTTGGGTTCCATTTGCAGAGAATATCTTTTTCCATCCCTTCATTTTTAGTCTGCATGTTCTTACATCTGAAGAGAATTTTTTGTAGGCAACATGTAGATGGGTGTTATTTTTTAATGCACTCAACCACTCTATGCCTTTTTGTTGGAGAATTTAGTCCATTTACATTTAACCTAATTATTGATGATTATGTACTTATTGCCATTTTGATATTAGTTTTCTGGCTGTTTTTGAGTTCCTCTGTTTACTTCTTTTATTGATTTCTTCCCCTGTAGTTTGATGACTTTCTTTAGTGGTATGCTTAGGTTTCTTTCTCATTATCTTTTGTGTATCTACTACACGTTTTTGCTTTCCAGTTACCATGAGGTTATATATAAAATTTATATTTATAACAATCTTTCTACTTTGATAACTTAGATTTGAACACATTCTAAAGCTCTACATTTACTTTCCCCCTTCATATTTCATTTTTTTTTATGTCACCTTTTATATCATTTCATCTTATCTATTCCTTTTGCTTGTCTGGAAAACTCTTCCAGATTCTTAGGCAGCAGCTTTTTAAGAATGCAAATATATGTTGTCCTGTAAGCACCACTGGCCACGAAATCCAGAGAACATGGAGAGGTTCCCTGCATGGCAGTTGAAAAACTGGGGCTTCAGATGACTCTCTAAGCTCCTTTCTGGGAGTTCAAATCAGCTTTATTACATGATTAAGATGTTATCTGATAGAGTTTTCTACTTTGTATAGCTATTCTACATGATAAGTATCTTGTATTCAGAAATCTTGAAATTGTATAAATATACCACTCTTCAAATATTTTCATTTGTGTAATAGTATATATTGATGTCTTTTTCACTAATTAATTATTCTTCTAATGGTTACAAAATAGTGATTTTTCCAATTGCTTCAGTTTTTCTACATTCATTAGTTGTCATTCTGTTAAAAGGAGAGTTTCCTTTGTCTGTTCTCTTCTTTTCTTTCTCCCTTTCTTTCTCTCTTTCTTTTTTTCTCCTTTTCTTTCTTTCTTTGTAGTGGGTTTTGTGGATTTCCATTTTATCCAATGATTTAGAATACAAATTTTAAAAGATTCTCAAATTGTTTTAGTTTAGGGTTAATAAGAACCCTATAAGCCTAGCTTCTTCTTCCTTTTAACTTACCCCCTTTATTCTTTGAGCATTTTTTACTTTCTGGCCCAGCAAAATGGTCTAGGCTTATTTTGTACATTCCTTCTGCTCCCCTGGGTTTATTTTACTGGGAACAATATATGGAAACCAAGATCTGGACATCAGTGTTCTTGCTGATACTGGAGTGTCATTGCTCCCAGTCATTTCAGTGAAGAGAGTTGGGAAATTAGTGTAAGTAAACACACACACACTCACACACACACACATATCTATACTTACTTTTATATGTATCCATATACATCTATATTTAAATATAAAAGCATATATAAATATGTAAATATTTAAAAATATAAATGTGATATGTACATATATACAATATATAATTGTATATATGTAAAAGCATGACATTATACCAATATCTACAATTCTAATCCAATGTCTCATGTGCATTCCAGTTTTTTCTTTTCCTGTATTTTAACTCCCCAATCCAACACTGTGGATCTTGGTACCTATTATCCCCAATCTATCAGATCTTACCTGCATGGGTTTCAATTGCACCAGGCCATTTCTTCAGCTTGCTGGGTCCAGTCTTCCTTGTTTCCTTGTATGGACCCCACTGCTGCAAGTTTGAAGGAAAGGGGAGAGATAAGGCTATATATTTTTTTATTAGATCTTTCTATGTATATCCTTCTTTTCCATCACCATTGAGAGTTTTTGAGAGCAAAAATTAAATCTTACACTTCAATGTGTCTCTTAAAATTGTCCAGCACAATGCCTTACCCAAAATTTGTAACTGGAAATCTATGGGATGAATTCTACCAACACACATGTTTTATTTAGCCTGCTTTTAAAACAAAAGCTTTAAAACAAAAATATTTATTTAAAACAAAAATAATGTATTTTAAAACAAATATAATGTATTGAAAAATAAACTAAACAAAATAATGTTTTTTTAATAATGATTTTATTTCAAAGTTTATTTTATAGAAATTTTACACATAGTTTTCAATTTCTGACTTATCTCAAAAATCAGAAGTTATGGCATCAGTACTTATACTCCTAAACAAGAGGGAGAAAAACAAATGAGTGCCTGCTTCTGTATGTAGATGGACACTTACTAATAGTTCAGCTCGGATCTCCTGCCACAGTTTGTTTCACTGACTACCTGGCATTTGATGGAATTTGAGTTTATATCCTGGCACACAGGAGGCACTGGTTGAAACTATGAAATTTGTTAGTTAATTGATTACTCAAGGTCAAATTTAGAGTTCCAAGTCAACTGAATCAGTCTTTTCTAATAAAGCTCTGACAGTTTTTCTTTGTTGTTTACTCCACTACATACCTAATTTCAGAAATCTGGTCACTGCCATCTATGAATCATAGTAACTTCACCAGAGGATATTACTTGCAGTTCTCTAGAAGTGGAGGAGAGTGTGTTAGAACCATTAGTTTCAGGGGAATAAAAATTGCTCATTCATAATTTTGTGTGTGTGGTCTATGAGCTGTAAAGACCACTTAAGCTCTCTGCTTCATACAGTATTAGGTAAACATTTAAGAGGTAAATACTTTTATCCATCTTTGCTTCCAGCACATAAATAGACCATGAAAACTCCAGAGGGCTGGCTTGATATATGTTTCACTTTATTATTTTTCTTAAGCTGAGTTCTCAGTAATACCTTGTGTAGATGAAGGTAAGTGGACCATGCTCAGTGTGAGGGAAGAAAGGCAGATGTATCTGTGAAGCTATGTCATATATATATATATATATATATAGAGAGAGAGAGAGAGAGAGAGAGAGAGAGAGAGACAGACAGACAGACAGACAGAGACAGAGAGACAGAGACAGACACAGAGATGGAGACAGACACAGAGACACAGAGACAGAGAGGAAGAGAAAGAGAAATCTCTTTGTCCATGAGAAAGACATTTATTCCCAGGAAAATAATTGTCTGTTAATTTGTGAATTTATAGGCCAGTTGAAAAGAACTGAGGAAATAAAGTCACTAAAATAGTTATCAAAACAGTTATTATATTAATATATAATATTTTGCAAGGCTTGTGATTATATACCATGTTTAATACCTATAGGTATTTCTCTGCTAATTGTAGACATATGTCACTTTTTTTACTGTATTTTCCAATATGTTAGTTGGTGGTATATCAGTTGATGGTAATTTAACGTGATATATCTCAGTTGACAGTGACTCTACCTCGAAAAATGAAAATGACACTAAATTGATGGTGAGGCTGAATATTTTTTATGTTTATTTTTATCTCCTCTATCAATTATTAATCCATATCACTGAGATGTTACTGAGTTGTATAGACACATTACATATTAAGATGATCAAAACTTTTTTCCTACTTGACAGAATTACATCTTCTAGGTGACTCTTGCTCTTTTATTGATATTTACAGCTCTCATCTACAAAATTTAAAAATTTTAAGTTGTCAGATTTTTAATTTTTCTCCTTTGGATTCATTCCTTTTTATGGTTTGAGCACTTTTCTCTCTCTGAATTGAAAAAAATAAAAATATGTTTGTATTATTAGACACTGGGTGATGTGATAGTCTTTGGTTATACGTGGGCAACCAACACAAGGACCTTCTATCAATAAGCTCCCAGTTGGTTTAACAAAAATAGATATGTCAACAATTACCTTCATTCCCCACCTCTTTTTCTGTCCTCTTTGCCATTTAGGCCACAGGGAACTTAAAGGGCAGGGTTTGAGAGTTTAGTTATGGATGATAATGAAAAAAAAAAAAAAATACTGTTCTCCTCAGTATCAAACTCACATACTGACTCCAAATTGAAATTCACGGGGAAACTTTTCTCACTAATTTAATACGGTCAGTGTACATCTCAGAGGAGCAAACACTTCAACATGTTTCTTACACAGACAGACACCCAGACACAAACACACATTCTCATACTGTGATTTACAACTGCCAGAGAAATGTTGAAGGTGAAAAAGAGGAAATCAGGGACACGTCTCTGTCCATTAATAAAATTAAAGGTTTTACTTTTGCTGGGAGAGTGTGATTTAAGGGTTAATCAGCACCATGGTCCTTGCACATTATGTAAGAAAATATAAATTCTTGGCTACTGAATCTGTTCTTGGAAGCTCCAGGGGAAATTTCTGCCAGTCTGATGATAACCTTTTATGCTGGCTTGAATAATTCTCCTTGTGTAATTGGGTTTGCTTGCTATGTAAAAAGTGGCTGCTGGCTAATCGTCTGACTCTTTTTGTAGTATTTGAGTAGGACAGTTTACTTGTGCAGATGAAGCTTCTTATGTTCAGTTTTTCTCCACTCTGCTTGCAAGGACTCGGACTGCTCTATTTGCTTTGCACAGTCCCATTAAATTATTCAATGACATCCACATTCATATGTCTTTAGAACATTGGCTCCAAATGTGTCATATTCAAAAGAAAGCCATTATTTTTAGGCCATTGAAATCAGAAACAATATCATAAAGAAAAAGATTCTAAAAGTAGATTGTTCATTCATGCAGGGTACAACAGACTCTTCTCCAAGTTCTGTAAGTTGATTTCTCTTTAATATCAAGGCACGACTTTCTGTGGAATTTAAATAAAAGCTATTTCTCTTTTTCATTGAGGCCAAAGATGAGGGCAAGAAAAAGAACATGAGGGGCAAAGATATCTGAATGCCCTTGTTGTTTCTTTCCTTTGGGAATATCTACATGAAATTGCCAATGTAACCTCTGTCTCTCTTGAGGCCAGCACTGAGAGTTCTGAATGAGAATCTTATAAATATCCCATTTGTTCATATATATAATTTTGAGGAATATCCATCATGTTAATTCATTTAGGGAATATAAGTATTACATAAATCTAATGGACACTATGGGCAAATAATTTAATTATAAAATGTAAGGAAACACACACATGCACACACACACACACACACACACACACACGACTGACAGTATTACAACAGCTGCTGCAGAAACCTGCAAATATATATTTTGGTGCTTGCTGTGGTGCCCTGGTACATGATCCTGGTTTTATATATGATGTACCCTAGTATGAAAGGATTGATCACGTAAGAAGGTCTTTCATTTAGGATCTTCCAGGACAGTGGTCACCTTTTTGAGTTAAATGTAATCAGGTTATTCTGTCCACCTGTGGAAATCCTTGGTTCACGTAGTCAAATGACTCTTCCCAACCACATACATTCTCTGTTTTCAAAACAAAGCAAAGTCAAAAAAAAATCATCAATGACAACATGTAGAGCCTCAACAAATTTCAGGAAAGTAAGAGAGGGAAATCTTAGGTTTTTCTCCCTGTGATCATGTTTTCCCCTTCTCTCCAATTGTTTTTTGTTCCTAAACACTTTATTTCAGGACCCATTCACCAGCCCTTGCCTTTCTCTTTTCCAGTCCATTTTATGATTCATATTTCTATTTTACAATCATATTACACAGTATAAAGGAATGATATATCTGGAATCTCTGCTTTCCTGTACTCAGAGACTGGAAATAAGTTATTTTTTTTGTCCTTTGACCTCCTGAAGTCACCTTCACCTGCCAACCATGAGTACATTAGCAGTGTACAGAAAAATGAACTGGCTGTAGGAAAGTTATAATATAATGAAAAGTAAACAAAGATTTGGGTTCAGAAGTACTAAGTTCTTATTCCTAGACCCAGTGCCATATTTGCATGTTACATAATTGTGATTAATCATTTGATCTACCTGAATCTTAATTTTCATTTTCAGCAAATAGTCTAGCACCATTTGAGGATGAATGAAATGGTGTAAAAAAAAAAAAACCTTTAAATTGAAAAATTTTTGGTTCAAATTCAAAAACTAAATTCTCATATGAACATGATTCTTGCTACCTGGTGAGAGGTGGTGAAGTAGAAGGCAGCCCAGGTTGTGATGGAAATGGGAAAAAGTTTAGTCTAGAAAATTGTTGAGAAAACATCATGAGGAAAGTTGAGTAAATAATCATGGAACAAGGAGGAGTTAGGAAGTAATCTGGAATAAGCCAAAAACCAGAAACATTATAGAAAACAGAAGTGGAAAGAGTATAATTAATTTTATTATTATTATTTTAAGAAGAACTTGTGTCCTACTGGATTTAAGTAGCCATTCCTCTTATGCCAGCACACATCCATACAGTGCAGAATAAATATGAGTGCTTGTAATGCTCAGTTTATAATTTAAATTTAAGGCATCCCCAAGAAACAAAACCTCAAAGTGAGAGAAACAATACCAAGACTACAGAATCCCCAATTTCAAAGGAAAAATAATATAATAAAGTTCATTCAGCTTGACTCAAAACCATAAGATTTGTGCTTGGATTATCTAAGTAATTGTCCTGATTATAACTTCATGAGCAAAAGCAGAGATAAGGAAAACCTCATTTTTCTCCTACAGGTGTGTTTCATTTGAAACGTGCCATTTTATATGCAGCAACTTTTATTTAAACCAACTAGGTTTCAAACAGGTAGAAAAGTAACTAATGAGTTAATGTCATGGAAGGTGGTCAAAATTTTAAAGGCATTAAGGAAACTGAATAAATATGCCCAATCTCCAGGAAAAAATCAAGTGAAGAAATATTTGTGTGGTTATTGTTAACACTGGCCTAATCTCTTTGCTCAAATGTATAGAACATTAAGCACTGAATGGATGTGTTAAACAGAAATATTACATATTACAAAGGTGAAGCAATTCACTGTATATCCAGAAGGCAGTTATTCTAAGAGAGAGAGAGAGAGGAGAGAGAATGCACTATGTAATACTCTTTCATTCTAATGCCAAAGCCATTAAAGTAGGGATACAATATGTTAACTCACTGGCATTCTTCATTTTTAACAGAATAGGTTTCCCAGGGACAGTATTGAGAAGGATATCTTCATTACATTGTTGAGGCAAAAATCATTCAGTAGGAAAATATAGAAGGTATGGTTGATGAATAAACTACAGAGTACAATTCTTTTTACCTTTTCTTTTTCTTCTCTGTGGTTTTCACTTTACTCTCTTATCATCTTCATTGATATCAAAGAATGGAAGAGCACTAAAACTTGATAACATTTGAAGTTATAATGCTTTTAGATATAGCTTTAAAACTGATGAGTGATGAAAGCTATAATTTCTAGTATCAATTGACACTTTCTCTTCCACCTTTCATGAATTCAAAGAGCTTTGGGCTCCAATCTGCTTTTTTTTTTTTTTGCTGTTTCCCTGACCATTTTTATTTTAAATTTATTTATTTGAATAAATAATACATTCTTATAAAAAAATAACATACAGAGTGAAAAGAGAAAAAAAAAGTGTAAAGAGTAAGTTACTCTGCATTCCCCATTCCTGACTTTTAATTCTCCAATTCCCTTATCCATTTCTTGTGTCATTTAGAGGTTATCTAGAAATAGACATGTATTTTCACCTCCCCCCCAAAAAAAAGAAACAAATGGTTACAGACCATTTGTGATTCATAACCTTCTTCATTTAACCTCCTTTGGGCCATGTGCCATATCAGTACATATAGAAAATACCTCATTAAGCAAAATGCTTCAGAACATTCTATCATATGGACATGTCTTAGACTGCTCTGTAGGTTTAACAGCTGTATTTTATTTATTTATTTTAATTTTTTTTTTAATTAAAAAAAATTTTGTTATGTTCATTTGATTTATTTTTTAACATCTTTATTGGAATATAATTGCTTTAAAATGGTGTGTTAGTTTCTGCTTTATAACAAAGTGAATCAGCTAGACATCTACATATATCTCCATATCTCTTCCCTCTTGCATCTCCCTCCATCCCACCCTCCCTATCTCACTGCTCTAGGTGGTCACAAAGCACCAAGCTGATCTCCCTGTGCTATGCGGCTACTTCCCATTAACTATCGGTTTTACATTTGGTAGTGTGTATATGTCCATGCTATTCTCACTTTTTCCCATCTTACCCTTCCCCCTCACTGTGTCCTCAAGTCAATTCTCTAGTAGATCTGTGTCTTTATTCCCATTCTGCCCTTAGGTTCTTCATGACCATTTCTTTTTTTTTTTTTTTAGATTCCATATATATGTGTTAGCATATGGTATTTATTTTTCTCTTTCTGACTTAACTTCACTCTGTATGAAAAGCTCTAGGTCTATTCACCTCCCTACAAATAACTCAATTTCGCTTCTTTTTATGGCTGAGTAATATTCCATTGTATATATGTGCCACATCTTCTTTATCCATTCATCTGTCGATGGTCACTTAGGTTGCTTCCATGTCCTGGCTATTATAAATAGAGCTGCAATGAACATTGTGGTACATGAGTCTCTTTGAATTATGGTTTTCACAGGGTATATGCCCAGTAGTGGGATTGCTGGGTCACATGGTAGTTCTATTTGTATTTTTTTAAGGAACCTCCATACTGTTCTCCATAGTGGCTGTACCAATTCACATTCCCACCAGAAGTACAAGAGTGTTCCCTTTTCTCCACATGCTCTCCAGCATTTACTCTTTGTAGATTTTTTGATGATGGAGATTATGACTGGTATGAGATGATATTTCATTGTAGTTTTGATTTGCATTTCTCTCATGATTAATGATGTTGAACATTCTTTCATGTGCTGGATGGCAATCTGTATATCTTCTTTGGAGAAATGTCTATTTAGATCTTCTACCCATTTTTTGATTGGGTTGTTTGTTTTTTTGATATTGAGCTGCATGGTCTGCTTGTAAATTCTGGAGACTAATCCTTTGTCAGTTTCTTCATTTGCAAACATTTTCTCCCATCCTGAGGGCTGTCTTTTCGTGTTTTTATGGTTTCCTTTGCTGTGCAAAAGCTTTTAAGTTTCATTAGGTACCATTTCTTTATTTTTGTTTTTATTTCCATTTCTTTAGGTAGTGTGTCAAAAAGAATCTTGCTGTGGTTTGTGCCACGGACTTTTCTGCCTATGTTTGGCTCTAAGAGTTTTAGAGTGTCTGCCCTTACATTTAGGTCTTTAATCCATTTTGAGTTTATTTTTGTGTATGGTGTTAAGGAGTGTTCTAATTTCATTGTTTTACATATAGCGGTCCAGTTTTCCCAGCACCACATATTGAAAAGGCTGTCTTTTCTCTATTGCATATTCTTGTGTGCTTTATCAAAAATAAGTTGACCATATGTGCATAGCTTTATCTCTGGGCTTTCTATCCTATTATTTTGATCTATATTTCTGTTTTTGTGCCCGTACCATACTGTCTTGATTACTGTAGCTTTATAGTATAGTATGAAGTCAGGGAGCCTGATTCCAACAGCATAGTTTTTCTTTCTCAAGATTGCTTTGGCTATTTGGGGTGTTTTGTGGTTACATACAAATTGTGAATTTTTTTGTTCTAGTCTGTGAAAAATGACACTGATAGTTTGATAGGAATTGCATTAAATTGGTAGATTGATTTGGTTATTACAATCATTTTCACAATGTTCATTCTTCCAATCCAAGAACATGGTATATCTCACCATCTGTTTGTATCATCTTTAATTACTTTCATTAGTGTCTTAGAGTTTTCTGCATACAGGTATTTTTTTCTCCTTAGGTAAGTTTATTCCTCGATATTTTATTCTTTCTGTTGCAATGATAAATGGGAGTGTTTCCTTAATTTCACTTTCAGATTTTTCATCATTAGTGTATAAGAATGCAAGAGATTTCTGTGCATTAATTTTGTATCCTGCTACTTTAGAAAATTAATTGATTAGCTCTAGTAGTTTTCTAGTATCTTCTGTAGGATTCCCTATGTATAGCATCATGTCATCTGCAAACAGAGCTTTCTTCTTCTTTTCCAATTTGGATTCCTTTTATTTCTCTTTCTTCTCTGATTGCTATGGGTAACACTTTCAAAACAATGTTGAATAATATTGTTGAGAGTAGGCAACCTTATCTTTTTCCTGATCTTATTAGAAATGGTTTCAATTTTTCACCATTGAGGAAAATGTTGGCTGTGGGTTTCTCTTATATGGCCATTATTATGTTGAGGTAAGTTCCCTCTATGCTTACTTTCTGGAGGGTATTTATAATAAATCGGTGTTGAATTTTGTCGAAAGCTTTCTCTGCACCTATTGAGATGATCATATGGTTTTTATTCTTCAGTTTTTTAATATGGTGTATCACATTGATTGATTTGCATATTTTGAAGAATCCTTACATTGCTGGGATAAGCCCCACTTCATCATGGTGGATGATACTTTTAATGTGCTGTTGGATTCTGTTTGCTAGTATTTTGTTCAGGAATTTTGCATCTATGTTCATCAGTGATATGGGCCTGTAGTTTTCTTTCCTTGTGACATCCTTGTCTGGTTTTGGTATCAGGGTGATTTTGGCCTCCTAGAATGAGTTTGGGAGTGTTCCTCCCTTTTCTATATTTTGGAAGAATTTGCAAAGGATAGATTTTAACTCTTCTCTGAATGTTTGATAGAATTTGCCTGTGAAGCTGTCTGGTCATGGGCTTTTGTTGGTTGGAAGATTTTTAATCACAGTTTCAATTTCAGTGTTTGTGATTGGTCTGTTTATATTTTCTATTTCTTCCTGGTTCATTCTCGGCAGTTGTGCATTTCTAAGAATTTGTCCATTTCTTCCAGGTTGTCCATTTTATTGGCATATAGTTGCTTGCAGTATCTTTCATGATCCTTTGTATTCCTGCAGTGTCAGTTGTTACTTTTCCACTTCTATTGATTTGAGTCTTTTTCCTTTTTTTCTTGATGAGTCTGGCTAATGGTTTATCAATTTTGTTTATCTTCTCAAAGAACCAGCTTTTATTTTTATTGATATTTGCTATTGTTTCCTTCATTTATTTCTGATCTGATCTTTATGGTTTCTTTCCTTCTGTTAACTTTGGGGTTTCTTTTTGTTCTTCTTTCTCTAATTGCTTTAGGTGTAAGGTAAGGTTGTTTATCTGAGATGCTTCTTGTTTCTTAAGGTAGGATTGTATTGCTATAAACTTCCCTCTTAAAACTGCTTTTGATGCATCACATAGGATTTGGGTCATTGTGTTTTCATTGTCATTTGTTTCTAGGTATTTTTTGATTTCCTCTTTGAATTCTTCAGTGATCTATTGGTTATTAAGTAGTGTGTTGTTTAACCTCCATGTGTTTGTATTTTTTCCAGATTTTTTCCTGTAATGGATATCTAGTCTCATAGTGTTGTGGTCAAAAAGATCCTTGATACGATTTCAATTTTGTAAAATTTACCAAGGCTTGATTTGTGACCCACAATATGATCTATCCTGGAGAATGTTCCATGAGCACTTGAGAAGAAAGTGTATTTTGTTGTTTTTGGATGGAATGTCCTATAAATATCAATTAAGTCCATCTTATTTAATATATCATTTAAAGCTTGTGTTTCCTTATTTATTTTCATTTTGGGTGATCTGTCCTTTGGTGAAAGCAGGGTTTGAAGTCCCCTACTATGATTGTGTTACTGTTGATTTTCCCTTTTATGGCTGTTAGTTGTTGCCTTATGCATTGAGGTCCTCCTATGCTGGGTGCATAAAGATTTACAATTGTCATATCTTCTTGGATTGATCCCTTGATCATTATGTAGTGTCCTTCTTTGTCTCTTGTAATAGTTTTTATTTTAACGTCTATTTTTTCTGTTAGGGGAAGTGCTACTCCAGCTTTGTTTTGATTTTCATTTGCATGGAATATCTTTTTCCATCCCCTTACTTTCAGTCTGTTTGTATCCCGAGATCTGAAGTGGTTCTCTTGCAGACAGCATATATCCTGTCTTGATTTTGTATTCATTCAGCCAGTCTATATCTTTTGGTTGAAGCATTTAATCCATTTTCATTTAAGGTAATTTTCAATATATGTATTCCTATTACTATTTTCTCAATTGTTTTGCGTTTGTTACTGTAAGTCTGTTCCTTGTCTTGTGTTTCCTGCCTAGAGAAGTTCCTTTAGCATTTGTTGTAAAGCTGGTTTGGTGGTGCTGAATTCTCTTAGCTTTTGCTTGTCTGTAAAGGTTTTAATTTCTCCATCAAATCTGAAAGAGATCCTTGCTGCATAGCATAATCTTGGTTGTACGTTTCTCCTTTTCATCACTTTAAGTATGCCCTGCCACCCCCTTCTGGCTTGCAGAGCTTCTGATGAAACTTTAGCTGTTAACCTTATAGGGACTCCGTTGCATGTTTTTTTTTTGTTGTTGTTGTTTTCCCTTGCTGCTTTGAATATTTTTCCTTTGTATTTAATTTTTGATAGTTTGACTAATATGTGTCTTCACATGTTTTGCCTTGGATTTGTCCTGTATGGGATTCTCTGCACTTCCTGGACTTGATTGACTATTTCCTTTCCCATATTACAGAATTTTTCAACTGTAATTTCTTCAAATATTTTCCCAGTCCCTTTCATTTTCTCTTCTTCTTCTTGGACCCCTATAATTCAAATGTTGGTGTGTTTAATTTTGTCCCAGAGGTCTCTGAGACTGTCCTCTTTTTTTTTTTTTTCATTATTTTCTCTTTTTTCTGCTCTGCAGTAGTTATTTCCATTCTTTTGTCTTCTAGGTCACTTATCCGTTCTTCTGCCTCAGTTATTCTGCTATTGATTCCTTCTGGAGAATTTTTAACTTCATTTATTGTGTTGTTTATCATTTTCTGTTTGCTCTTTAGTTCATCTAGGTCTTTGTTAAATGTTTCTTGTATTTTCTCCTTTCTCTTTCCAAGATTTTGGATTATCATTACTCTCATTACTCTGAATTCTTTTTCAGGTAGACTGCCTATTTCCTCTTCATTTGTTTGGTCTGGTGGGTTTTTACCTTGCTCCTACATCTGCTGTATGTTTCTCTGTCTTTTCATTTTGCTTAACTTACTGTGTTGGGGTTTCCTTTTTTCAGGCTGTGGGTTCACAGTTCCTGGTGTTTTTGGTGTCTTCCCCCATTGGCTAAGTTTGTTTCAGTGGGTGGTGGAAGGGACTGGTGCCTCTGTTCTGGTAGTTGAGGCTGGATCTTGTATTTCTTGTGGGCAGCACCACATCCGGTGATGTGTTTTGGGGTGTCTGTGACCTTATTATGATTTTCGGCAGCCTCTCTGCTAATGGGTGGGGTCATGTTCCTGTCTTGCTAGTTGGCATAGGGTGTCCAGCACTGTAGCTTGCTGGGCATTGAGTGGAGCTGAGTATTGGATTTGAGATGGAGATCTCTGGGAGATTTCCACCATTTGATATTACCTGTTGCTGGGAGATCTCTGGTGGACCCACATTCTGAACTCAGCACTCCCTCCTCAGAGGCACAGGTCTGATGCCCGGCTGGAGCACCAAGACTGTGATCCACATTGCTCAGGATAAAAGGGAGAAAAAAAGAAAGAAAGAAAAAATATAAAATAGAATAAAGTAAAATAAATATAAAGGTATTAAAATAAAAAAAAATTAAAAATAATTATTGAAAATAAAAAAATTAAGAAGTTATTCAAAAAAGAAAGAAAGAAGAGAGCAACCAAACCAAAAAACAAATTCACCAATGATAACATGCACTAAAAACTATACTTAAAAAAAAAAAAAAAAAGGACAGACAGAACTCTAGGACAAATGGTAAAAGCAAAGCTGTACAGACAAAATCACACACAGAAGCACACACATACACACTCACAAAAAGATAAAAAGAAAAAAACAAAAATATATCATTGCTCCCAAAGTCCACGGCCTCAGTTTGGGATGATTCGTTGTCTATTCAGGTATTCCACAGATGCAGAGTACATCAAGTTGATTGTGAAGCTTTAATCCACTGCTCCCAAGGCTGCTGAGAGAGATTTCCCTTGCTCTTCTTTCTTCGCACAGCTCCTGGGTTTCAGCTTTGGATTTGGCTCTGCCTTTGCTTGTATGTCGCCTGAGGGCATCTTTTCTTAACTCAGACAGGATGGGGTTAAGGTAGCAGCTGATTAGGGGGTTCTGGCTCACTCAGGCCAGTGGGAGGGAGGGGCACGGAACTCGGAGCGAGCCTGTGGTGGCAGAGGCCGGCGTGATGTTGCAACAGCCTGAGGTGCACCATGTGTTCTCCCAGGGAAGTTGTCCCTGGATCACTGGCAGTGGCGGGCTGCACAGACTCTGCCCCAGCGTGTAGCAGACAAACCTCTCAGGCTGTTGAGTACTGTCCGGCACCAATCCTACATGCGGGAATCTCTCTGCTTTGCCCTCCGTGCCCCTGTTGCTAAGCTCTCCTTCATGGGTCTGAAGCTTCCCCCCTTCACCACCCGCAGTCTCTGCCCGTAAAGGGGTTTCCTAGTGCGTGGAAACACTTTCTCCTTCACAGCTCCCTCCTACTGGTGCAGGCCCTGTCCCTATTATTTTGTCTGTGTTTTTTCTTTTTTATTTTGCCCTACCCAGGTATGTGGGGAGTATCTTGCCTTTTGGGAGGTCTGAGTTCTTCTGCCAGCATTCAGGAGGTGTTCTGTTGGGGTTGGTCCACGTGTAGATGTATTTCTGATGTAATTGTGGGGAGGAAGGTGATCTCCATGTCTTACTTTTCTGCCATCTTGAAGCTCTTCCCAATCTGCTCTTAGCTATTGTTGAAGGCTTTCATTAGAAATAGCAACTGATACTCACATAGCCCTCAGCAGGGTTTGGCCTTCAATGGGTAGCAAGTGGAAATAGACCTATAAGCAGTAAGCAAGAAGAAACACAGTTTAAGTTTTAGAAAACCATTTGGAAGTGGCTCAGTTAAAATCAAAGAGGATTCATCCTTTCAAAAAAGAACTGCTCATTTAACAGATGATAATTTAAAGCCAGATATAGTTAGGGTACTGTTCTGGGTTCTGAGAAATTGTGTTTACAAAAGGGACATGGATTCTTCATTCATGGAGAGAATAAAAGTGATCAAATGCATTAAGAAATGAATCTCAATGATTTATTTCCCACTCTGGTGGTATTTGCTGTGGAGAAGCACATAATGTCACCCTTTGAGCTGAGAACCATGAAAGTCCCCAGAGAGATCTTCCCTTGGGAAATTAGGCTGACCTCTCATGATAGAAAATGAACACTGATGGTTCAGAAATACTCCTGTTATGGGTTGAATTGTGTCTTTAAAAACATATGTTGAAGTTCTCACCTCAGTATATGAATTTACTTGAAAATAGAATTGTGGGAGATTTAATTAGTTAAGGTGATGTAATGCTGAAATAACATCGACCCCTAACCCAATATGACTTGTGTCTTTATGAGAAGAAGGAAATTTGGACTCAGACACACACAGAAGCAAAACAATGTGGACAATGTGAAGACACAGAGAAGACAACGACCATGTGAAGATGAAGGCAGAGATTGGAATTATGCTGTTGAAAGCCATGAAACACCTACTGTTACCAGAAGATGGATGAAGAAAGGAAGGATCCTTCCCTGGAATTTTAAAAAGATCATGGTCTGGTCAACACCTTGATTTTGGAATTCTAGACTTCACACTGAAAAGAGAATACATTTCTCTGGCTTTAAGCCACTCAGTTTGTGGTACTCTTACTATAGCAACCTTACAAAACTAAAGTCACTTTATGGTACTACATTAGCTATATGATATTCAAGTTTCTGTGCTGTATCCTGAGAATATATATGATAAAACAAACTCATGAGTTCATATAAGAGAGTAAATAACCTATTAAAGGGAACATGTATTTCATATATTTTTTCAAAGTATAACTATTCAGTTGTGGTTAGTGCTAACACAAATAAGTATTGAGCTCCAATTAGAGGCCTAACCTAGTCCATATAAAAATGGATGATTTTCTCAGAAAAAAAGTGACTTTTAAATTAAAGCCCTTAGGAACTTCACTAGAGGTCTCTTTTTTCATTATTGAGTTTTGTCTGATTAGAGCTACAAGAATAGAGACTGAAATTCTGATATTAATGCTTTCTCAATAAGTATTTGTGGAGGAAATTATGGTAGAAAAGAAGGAAGGAAAGACAAGGAAGAGAAGGAGAGAGGAAGGTGAGAGGAGGAAGTGAGGGAAGGAAAGAAGAAAATAAGGGAGGGAGAAAAAGCAATAAACTGTTAGGGCAATTGATGCATGGCACAAATTTTAAAAAAAGAAAAATATTTTCTCATTGGCTTGGGAAAGATGTCCAATTTTATTTTATATATATATATATATATATATATATATGTATATATATATATTTGTATATAAACATATATAATATATAATTAAATATATTTATTAGTATGCATGTACTTATATATTTACAAATATAGTATATAATACATATTATATATGTATGCACACATATCAGAGTTAGGAGGGATAAACACTTTCATTCCAAGAAATGTTGAAAATATAATAATGTACAAATCGAGGAACTTCTTGAATTTTCACCAGAACCTTCTATGCACATATTTATGGACTTTGTGGGATGACATACTTATCCCACAAAAAAAATAGCAGAAAATCTATTTTTTCTGTAAATAGTGTCAGATATTTTCTCTTTATCAATTAATAAATTGCATTCTAATACATCTTTCAAATTAGGTTGTTAGTCCTAATCTAATAGTTCAGGATTTGCTCTAAGACTAAACTAATAAAATTGAATTTTTTGAAATGTACACAATAAAAAGAATTAGAGTCTTTTGAATAGTTATCACACTTGTATCTCTCCAGGAATCCAGGAGAAGTTGTCAACTGACTACTCTGTATCAGTTTATTTTACAGTCATAATTCAAGGTATTGAAGATACAAACATGGTAGACAAGATTAAAAAACAGGTTCATAACCCAACGCACCCACAGTATGGTTAGTGTTATAATATACATATGAAGAAAGTACTTTTGACTCACAGAGGAGACATCTAGACTACCTGGGAAACTCAGGAAAAGCATCGTGCAAGGATGGCATTTGAACTGGTCAGAAGGGTGAGTAGGTGTTTATCAAAAAATAAATGGGGAAATTCACTGCAGTGAGAGAGAAAACTATTTTAGGATTAGGGCATGTTTTCAGATCATCAATGTAATACATTTTAATTCATTAATAATATAGAGATAATAATCACAGTGTAATGAATTTTATAATGCATGAACATTTTTTCTATTTCAATATAATATTTCTTAGACTGATGATATATGTAACAGTTACCTTCTACTCCAGGGAAATTTCATGTTCCTTCAAAAGTAGGTATTAAGCACCAACTCTGTTTTCGTTTCTGAGCTTGATACTTTTAATTATTCCAGAATATATACATCCTTCAGGATTTTTTTCCTGAAGGATAATACTCTGTATGATGTCATACATATAATAACAAATAGAGACATCTTTACTTTTAGTGTTCAACCATTTAACAATATGTCTATAGTGACATTTTTTGTATTTCAGAGTAAAATGCTGACTACTTAACAGAAGGTGGATAATTGAAAAAGGTCAGGTTGTTGAGGAAAAGTTAAGGTGTCAAGAAAGCTGAAGGGAAAAGAGAACAACTTTAGGGAAGTCAAATTAAGTGAAGCTATGATTAAACAAATTCAGGTGAAACCGTGTAATTCTAAGTATTCAAGAGACTGATACCTTCTGTGCAACATAAATGAATTTATGAAGAACAATAACAAAATTATAAATTATCAAACTTTCAAGACATCTTATTTTTAATCTGTATTCATGTTTCTTTGTGTGTGTGTGTGTGTGTGTGTGTGTGTGTGTGTGTATGTGTTTATTGTTCTTCTGTGTCATCATGATTAACAGAATTTCTATATATATGGTCTCAAACTGTGCTTGGCATTTCTTACCTGTATATGAGATGTGGTAAGTGGCACTGTCACAGATAAATACCAAAGGAACTTACATTGGTATAATATATATTATACAAAATGTAGGAATATAAGTAATCCCCACATTTTGAAAGTTTCTACTATTACTTTCTGCTCCTAAATGGTCTAGTAGAACACCTGTAACACAAAGTTTAAAATAATTTTAATATTATCATTCTGGTAATATTTACTTATATATCATCCCTGGATAGCCATAAAATAGACTTCAGTTTTCCAGTTTGAACATGTATGAATTAGAAAACATACATGGATTAGAAAACATAAAATTTCTATTTTGCTTCATCTGCCCATTTACATTACAAATGAAAAGATGACAGTAGCCATGTCTCATGCCTTTCAATATATGCTGCAATCTTTATAGATAGAAGTACTAAATAATTGCTGATTACTTGGTTTTCAAAAAGTATAGCTTCTAGGATCATAATAGTTCTGATATACTAGACTTTACAAGTGATTATCTATTGCATAATTACCTACTATATTCATAGCACAGCAATGATATTTCAAGAATCTGGAGAAAACACTATATGTATTATATTTAAATATTTTATTTTACAATCACTTTGAAGTTGTTCAGTAAAATTGTCATGTCCATAAAAAAGTGATAGTTTTTAATAAGATATACAATGGGCTGTAATCTGGATGACAGGATATAAGTATTGACCCAATTATTTTTTCTACATGTATTTGACTATAAGTTTCATAGGTTTAGATATTACATATTCTGTATTAATGTATCCAATGTATTTATTATAAAATGGACATATAAGAAGTGTTTAATAAAATTGAATAGTTAAATAAACATAGGGATTTATTGGCAGGTAAAATTACATTCAAGAATAGATATGGAGTTAGAGGGAGGAGAGAACATTCTGATAAATGCTTATAAAGAGGATTGCAAAAGGCTTATATATGGAGAAATTGAAGTAGTTTGGGCATCTTCAGGCGAATCCTCCAGTTTTTAGACTAAGTATGAGATAGCAATATTATGTGAGTAGTGAAGGAGTGATAATGGAGACCAGCCCTACCATGATGGACTAAAAAGCAGGTGTTCCAGGGCAGACTAAAATCTATGAGGAGAGCATGAGCACAGAGAGAATCCCAGGCACTCCCTTACTTACACTAAGACCTAGGCAAGGGAAGCCTGTTGCTGAGAAGAGGCAGTAGAATTTAGAGAGAACAACGTGAGGTGCAGGGCACACAGGGTCAACTGCATGCTTAAAGTAGATTAGGAGAAAAAAGTTAAAACCTCCAGGAACTCAGATCCCAAGTTCTACTAAAGGGAGGGTTGAGATTCCACCCTCAAATTAATTGATTTATTTGCTGAATTGAATTTAATTAAAGAAAGAACAGAGACTAGACCATTCTCAACCATAGAGTAGATCAAACAAAGACCAGGCCAAGCACAATAGACTAGATTGACTCAGTAGCCTCTTCCCCATGGTGTCAGGCTAAACAAAGAAGAGGCATGCACTGCATAGACTAAAATTACTTACTTTATTCTTTCCAGTTCTTTTTCACATAACGCCCATGTTCAATCAAATTTATGAGACAATCAAAAAAAATTGTGATCCATCATCTAAAGATAAAATGATCAGTAGAAGCAAATAGCCCAAATGTTGAAATTATCAAAGACAGACTTTAAAATAATAAGTATGATAAAGGATTTAACAAAGAATGCATACAGTAAATGAGATAAAATGAGTAATTTTGGCTAAAAATGCTAGAATTAAAAAATTGGCAACAGAGAAGAAGAATAATTTTGATGGGCTTATCAGCAGAATGGATACAGCACATGAAAAAATCAGGGAATGTAAAGACAGAGCAGTGGAAACTATCCAAAAATAAAAAGAAAGGAAAAAAGTAAAATATAATATCTGTGAAAAACAGATAAGCTGGCCTAAAATTTGCGTATATGTAGACCCAGAAGCAGAAAAAGAAGAGTAAATGGGGTGAAAAAATACTGGAAGTAATATTGGATAATTTTTTTTCAAATTTGATGGAAGACAATTACAGATTAAGAACTTCAGATTCAGTGAACCCACACAAGATTAAAAACAAACAAACAAAGCACACAAAACACACAAGACAAAGATAAAGAGAAAAATTTTAAAGCATCCAGAGAAAAAGAATTATATACAGGAAATCAGGAAAATGGCTGAGATATCATGAGAAAGAAAAAGAGTGAAGACAGAAGACAAATGTAAAGTGTTTCAAAAGTGCTGAGTAAAATCAAGAAAAAAGGAGAAAGAGAAGAAAAGGAGGAATTTACATAACTGATTTCAAATTTACAACTATTGAAATAAAATGGGGACCAGGCTTGAAAATTCCCCAAGCAACCAAACCACTTAAGCCCTGTAAGCAAAAGTAAGTCTACCTTATTTTATGAACATTAGGAAAACTTAGGTTATTTCTTGTGACTCCAATAACCATAAAAGTTATCTTCTTAAAATGGTATAAGATAATCATTTTTAAACACTCCCCTGCCTTCTGGAAACCCCCATTGCAATCCAATTGTTTTAAAGCATAACCAACTTTCTCATTTTCACTTTATAAGCCATCGTGTAACATCCTGCCTTTCACATCAGTTTTGGATTTGAAGAGTCCCAGTTTGCAAACTGTACTTTTGTGCACAATCAACTCTTTCTTACTAAATACTATTTTACTGACCTGGTTTTAATTTTTCCTGTTTCTGAAAGTTTTGACCCTATAAAGACAGTGTGGTACTAACTGACTAAAATCTTCAGGAACTTGGATTTGACATAGTTCTTAGGTACAATGCCAAAAACAATTCATAAAAGAATAAACTAATAAAGGATTTTATCAAAAGATATCATAAAGAAAAGAAAGAAAAGCCACAAATTGGGAGAAATTATTTGCAAATTATACATCTAATAAAGAACTTGCATTCAGAAAATGTAAAAGATTTCTTTTTAAATTAAATAATAAGACAAAAAATCAAATAAAATGATAGGCAGCATTTTAACAAAGAAGTTGCAGGAATGGCTATTAAGCACATTAAGATCTTTAGTAATTATGAAAATGAAAATTAAAATGAGATACCACCTCACAACCAACTAGTACAGTTGTACTCAAAAATAAGGACTATAAGAAATATTGGAGTACATGGAGAGACTACAACCCCCTTATTATGATGGTTAAATGGGAATATTAAATTAGATAACCACTTTGGAACCCTGTAGTTTTAAAAAATTAAACACAAGCACACCATATAACCCAGCAATTACACACCTGGGAATCTCTACCAAGAGAAATTAAGTATATGTTCACACAAAGGCACTTATAGCAGAATTATTCACAATAGCCCCAGATTAGAACCAGTCCCAATGTCCATCAAATGATGAAAGTAGAAACAAAATGTTTTACGTCAAAATAATTGAGCACAATTAATCAATATATAAAGAACAAAATACTAACATATACTACAACAGGGATAAACCTCAAAATCATTATGCTAAGTGAAGAAGTCAGAGATAGAAGACCTCATATTATATTGTTTCATTTTTATTAAATCGACAGAAAAAAAAGCAGAAAAATATATACATAGAGGAAGCATATAAGTGATTGTCTATAGCTAGGGATAAAGACAAAGATTAACTAAGAAAGTTTTATTATATCAATCATGTCTACAGGAGTGGGGAGTGGCAGAGTATGTGTTGTCTTTTGTCATTTTTCCCTATACACAATATGAAATTCTTGCAGTAAATGATTTTTATTACTGGAAATAGCACTCTATTTCTGAAGCATGATTCCCACATTTTTCAGGCCAAGGATTATTAGAATTGTATTTGTGTGATTCCTTAGCTTTCTGCTTCTTTCCTGATCTCTCTTTCCATGCTGAAATTCTTTTTAAAAAGCATCCAAATGTATACTCACTGCAACATATATCAGTATGAGGTCATTTGCATTAAAAAAATCTCATCTTGGGGCTTCCCTGGTGGCGCAGTGGTTGAGAGTCCGCCTGCCGATGCAGGGGACACGGGTTCGTGCCCCGGTCCGGGAAGATCCCACATGCCGCGGAGCGGCTAGGCCCGTGAGCCATGGCCGCTGAGCCTGCGCGTCCGGAGCCTGTGCTCCGCAACGGGAGAGGCCACAGCATTGAGAGGCCCGCATAACGCAAAAAAAAAAAAAAAAAAAAAAAAAAAAAAAAAAAAAAAAAATCTCATCTTATTTGTGAAGCAGATTTCTTTCAGCATAAAGCACATGCTCTTCCTGAATCCATCTGAGCCCTTTTTAAAGAGTCCTTCTAAGCAAAATACTTTCATTTAAAAAAATGAACATTTCCTATACCCAAGTTAAATTTTTGTGTTGAGCTGAAGCAAAAAAGAAATATCAGCTCAGATGGGAAATGTGGGGAGAAACTACAGAGCAAAGCCTGGAAGATTAAATGGGAAATGACTCTCTAAGTTCTGATGTATGTTATTAATGATACACCTCAGGGGCTGAGAGAGGCAGCTATTTCTTAGCCCTTTGTTATGGTGAAACCAGTGATGGCTTCAATGTTTAAATTGTGAAAAAAATTAATTTTGCTATAAAAATATCTTTTATTTATTATAATAAATATCTTTTATTTATTTATTTTATTATTATTTACTTTTTTATTATTTATTTACTTTTATTTATTTATTTATTATTAAAAAATATCTTTTAATTACCTTTAAAAATGAACAACTTTATTGCCAAGAAGAAAATTCATCCTTGTGATATACATTATTTTACCATCACCTTCAATTATCATGTTCATGACTTTGATGATGTTTATTTGAAACACTAAGCCCTTCTTTGTTGTTACCCTGTGACTTAATGGCAGATAATGACAACAGATTTAAGTCTTGCATGTCCAATGGACAAAGAAAATCAGTCTGATTTCAAAGAACTGGCAATTTATATACAGCATTTTTTATATAAGATTGACCATTATCAAATGCTAAGTGATAAGTCCAGATTGTACAGATCTTAAACACAGTATGAAGTTTTAAAGAAGTAAAAATTCCTTTGGGTTGCAGTAGTAAGAAAAGATGTAGTAGAATACATAGGCAAGCAAAGAACTAGGGAATTGAGAAGGACCTAGGTAGGGCTGTGTAACGAATATAAAAATATTTCATGCAGTGAACAAAGAGCACACTTCAATGATAATATTCTACGCTACTACTCCTAACCTATCAGACTCTGAAAATAGTGGGGAGAGAAAGGTGGTTTTGAAATAATTAGAATCACAAAGATGGGCATGGGGGAAATGAGGATATGTTGGTCAAAGGGTGAATAAGTTCTGGAAACTTAATGTACTGGTGACTATCGTTAATAATAATGAATTATATATTTTAAATTTTACTAAGAGAGTAAATTTCAAGTGTTCTCATCACACAAAAAATAAGTAACTATGTGAGGTGATGGGTATGTTAACTAGGTTGATTGTGGTAATCATTTTGCAATGCATACATATGGCAAAACATCACATTGTATATCATAAATATAAACAAATTTTGACAAATTCTAGCAATATAGGTGATAGTTATCACAGGAAAATATTAGATGGAAATCTTTTTTTATAAAATCTATTATTTTAATAAACCTTTCTTCCTTACTTTTTATTTTTTTTTAATTAACTTTTTTTGGAGTATAGCTGCTTTACAATGTTGTATTACTTTCTACTGTACAGCAAAATGAATCAGCTATACATATACATATATCGCCTCTTTTTTGGTAGTTGGAAATCTTATGTTAACAAGTTTTATTACTTTAAAACTTATTAAGAGGAATTCATCTGTGTCTAAATTTCCTCATCTTTCAAATGAAAATCATGATCTGAGTTACCTGTGGAATGTTGTATATTGTAGGGGAGGAATAATAAACATTTTTCCTCTACCCATCTTAGGTTCTTTCCCTACAGCCCTATATATTACACCGGGAAAAGGCAGATTAACAAGAGAAAAATAGAAGTTAACACATGCATCCTGCACATATATATGGGAGCACCAAGTGATGAGTAATCCAGAGTTAGTTAGAACTTGAGTTTACACATCATTTCAAGGTAAAAAAAGGAAAGGTTTTGGGCTTCTGGGCTGGGGAAGCAAGTTATAGGAAAATGATGAAGAAAAAGTTTGGTAAACTGGGGTTGTTTTGTAGTATTCATGATGCAGATTTAAGTCATTGCCTTTTTCATTGAGTTATTAACTTCTCCACATTCAAGTCAGGGAAAAGGAGACATCTTTACAAATGGAAATTTCTTTAAAAATGTAAATTTCCTTTACAAAAGGAAAACTTGTGCTCTGGTTTTACAGCTTTTCCTGCCTCTGTTTGTCCTCAATGGCTTTTAGCTCAAAATAATCTATATACCAAAGAGGCATATTTGAGATGGCATATTCTGGATCCCTTCATTATATTAGAACTCTACATGAAGGTATAGTGATATCTGAGGATTTTAATTCATTTTTCATTATTTCATCCTCTTTGGGGAGTAGAGATTTGTGGCTTGAAAGTGTGTCTTTCTCTATGGTCTGAAAACTTTTGAATTTCGAATGAAAAAGAGAATAAGAAAGCAGCTAATATATATGTACATATAATATGCATAGTGGTCCCTAAAGAAACCAGTCTACCTCCTGTGTATACCTCTTTTCTTCCTTCTTTTCTGTCTCTCCTGTTTTTTATAACTTTCTCCCCTTTTCCCTCTTTTCTTTTTCTTTTTTCCTGTCTTTCTTCCTATCTTCCATTTCTTATCAAAAATTAGAAAAGTTCATATTTCACTTGCTTAGTGTGCTCATTTAGGCATGTGCTGAATTGCACTTTACCTTGAATACAGGCATTTTGTAAAAATGTTTATAAGGTAGAATATTTGTCTTCTTAAATAAAAAAAAAGTTTTTGAAAAATAGAAATAGCTATTTCCATGCCAAAAATATACAAAGGAAATATTCAAAAGATACTTTTTTTGTGCTCATTAACAATCATTTTTTACTGTTGCTTTAATGCAGAAGCAAAGCTAACACTATATAATATGGACTAAGTTATGAAACAAAGACCAGAGAACTTTCTCCATAATTTGCTGATTGCAAGATCTAAAGAAATCATAACTGGCAATTTTCATCCCTAAAAATTGAGCTGGCTAGCCTTGACTATATTTTATCTCTTCTTTACAGCCTGTTATGTGGAAACATTTATAACATAGATGATACATAGCCACTTTTATGATTGTATCAAACTTAAGAATTCTACAGGATTTGCTTTTGTTTTTTCAACAAATATCAAATTATTAATTTGCTTTAATTAATTCCTTTTATTTGCCTCTTTCCTGCTTGACTCAGTATCTTCTTTTAAATAAAAAGGTATTTTAGGCAAATTATATGTAATTTCTAAGAATCCATATGGTCATTTGATTAGTTAGTAAGAGTGTCCTTCCAGTGATTGTTTGCCTTAGACAGAGGCACACCTGCATTCCGTCAAAGATTTGCCTTTTCAGTGACCATCACTTCAACTGCAGATCCCTCTGCTCTCTGGGCCTTGCCAAGCTTGAAGCCCTCCTGAAGTCAGGGACAATGGTCTATCACTCTCTGACATACAGATAAGAAAGAGGGAGCTCAACAGTCTAGGTCATAAGGAAGAAATCTGCCATTCCTCTTTGGAATGTCCTTTAAGTTAATTTAACCTTAACTGCCTTCTCCATATTCTTTAGCACTCTGGTTTGGTAATATTTTAACCAACTGGGAAATAGCCATGATTTTCACTATTCCTTTGCTAATTTTTAAATCTTGTCTTTTTCTGATAGTGGTCAAGTTCTTAGTTATCTTTGAAGCTGTAAATACCCCATCTAATATGAAGTCAACACTATATCTTGGGAATTTCACACACTGGTTATAGCAGTCACTATCTCAGCAGATGTGTAGTGGGAAGTGATGGAGTTTAGTCCGGCTGCCTGCAGTTGAGAAATTAGTGATAGCCCTGAGCTTTTGGATCATGCACAGTGATGTGATATGAGATGATGATTTTCTTTGTTTTGTTTAATTTTTATTTTGAACTTTTAGTCTTGCAGAAGAGTTACAAAAGTAGTACAGAGCTTCACCTTATACCTTTCACCTAGCCTCTCCTAATGTTAACATGACCATGGTACAATGGTAAAACCTAAGATTTTAATATCGCTGCAGTACTATTATTAACTATAGATTTTATTTGGATTTCACCAGATAGTCTACTATTTTTTTTTTTCTGTTCCAGATTGAAACCAGGATCCCAATTCCCATTTAGTTACTATGACTCTGTAGTCTCCTCCCATGTGTCAGTTTTTCCATCTTTCCTTGTTTTATGCCACTTTGACACTTTTAAAAAGTACTAGTCAAGGATTTTGTATAATGTTTCTCCATTTTGGTTTGTCTGATGCTTATTGTGATTAGACTGGGGTTATGGATTTTAGGGAAACATACCAGAGAGCTGAAGTGCCCTTCCATCATACCATATCAGTGGCTACATACTAACATGACTTAGAACTGGTGATGCTAACTTTTAATTTGGCTGAAGTGATGTCTATTAAGTTTCACCACATAAAGTTATTATTTTTTCTTTCTGGACTTAATATGTTGTAAATCAGTCACTAAGTTCAGCCCACATTTAAGAGAAAAGAAATTAAGATGAATTAAGCTCTATTTTCTGGAAGGAGGAGTATCAAAAAATTGGGGGATATAGGTTAAAAACATGACAGTAATTAACAGTATTGTGGGGAATAATTTGAGCCTATGGCAAATATCCTATCACTCATTATTTTCTACTTTAACTGAAGCCAAACTAAGGGATGGACATCCACAAACCAGAAGGACATAAACTGGTAGATATTTTCCCTTCCATTTCCAGTTTTTTGAGAGTTAATTATTCTCTTGTTTTTTCTCTGTTTTGAAATGCTTTCTAGTGTCTTAACTAGTTTTTATTATATAGTTTATTGAAATTTTTATAATTATTATCTGTGGGAATGCATGTATCCACTTTACCTTGCTGTCATTACTGGAGGTTTCAAGGCTCAATTAATTTGATTGGTTTGCTTGATCTATTTATAATGATGATGTTCAATCCCCCAAAATTAAATTTAAACATATTTCATATAATATGTTAACTAAGGTACAAAATGACCTTAGCCATTTCATGACATTAAATGATTAAAACATATTTCAGTGATGACAAATGCAGTCATTCCTAACACACCATTTCTTAGTTACTTCAGAAAAATGAGATGTTATTATATTTCCCACATTTTATTAATATAATACTGCAAGTGCTAATTCAGTGAAATTAGCATTTGCAGTGTTTATATGTTGTAAATATAAACAACATACTGGTTTTCTTAGCTTTTGTTTCATTTTTAATTTTCAGCTGTCTCTTTTAGTATCAAATGCATTGTTACACTAACATGAGTGCTCAGGGCTCTTTCATTTCCTAATATGCTGTGATTATGGACATTTTCAGCCTTTGTTGTTGGTGTGGATTTCAAAATTGATCACTGTAGGCAGATAATCTAGGAATGGTTTTCCAGAGGTTAATGCCATTCTTTGGTTTGAAATGACTGAAGTTACCAGATTGAAAAGCAAGGTGCTTAAGTACTTTTGGCTTCCTTTACAAACAACTAGATTAAATCACAGGTACAGTGATTCAGCTGACTGTTGGTGAATACCTATGGTAAATTCCTGTGCACTCATGCATGTGTGAGTCTGTGTTAGCACACAAGCATGTGTACATGTGTACCTGTGTATGTGTGTTTGATGGGGCTTAAAGAAGGGCAGTTCAAGGAATAGAAGAGGAGAAAAGATGGGGTGGGAAGGAGATGGTAAAGAAAGAGTTAAATCAAACCAGTCAAAAAACCATTGAGTGGCTAACACTCTGTACAAGAAAATAAACCAGCAAGTGTGGTGAATATAAATCTCAGGCCCCTTTTTTCAATGGGTAATGTTCAGGTAACTAATCTGAGCAGTCTTTTCAAGACACAGAGCAGCAATTTTCAAATTGTGGTAATATTACACTCACAGGTCTTAGAGGAGGCTGGGGAGAAAAATGGGGCTCTTGGGCCTAACTCCTTCAAGAAGAGCTGAGCTTTATTTTCATCTGTTTTGTACAGTTGACATCTGAGTAAAATGCTTTGAATAAAGAGTTCCTTTAAGAAAAAATTGAAAATGATTCCATAATTTTGACCTCATAGAAAGCAGGGTAGCAACACCCTGAAAAGGATGCTACAAAACTAATTTAATTACTCTGATAATTATAAATTATAAGGGAAATATTTTATGTAAACAAAAACATAAACAATTGTGATATTAATAATAAAAAAGCATCCTATCCTCAAATTTCACAGCTTTATTAATATGATATTTATCAATATAATACTGTAACAGTTATTTCATGAAAATTTAATCAGGTGATTTTTGGTTTTGTGAATATAAGCAAATAATTGTTTTATTCATAGTTTTAAAATTTTCAGCTGAAAGAAAATATTTAAAAATATATACAGAGGACTTCCCTGGTGGTGCAGTGCTTAAGAATCTGCCCGCCAATACAGGGACATGGGTTCCATCCCTGGTCCGGGAAGATCCCACATGCCGCAGAAAAACTAAGCCCATGTGCCACAACTACTGAAGCCCCTGTGCCTAGAGCCCATGCTCTGCAACAAGAGAAGCCACCACAATGAGAAGCCCATGCACTGCAACGTAGAGTAGCCCTCGCTTGCTGCAACTAGAGAAAGCCCACGCACAGCAACGATGACCCAATGCAGCCAAAGATAAATAAAATAAAGTAAATTAATTTTTAAAAAGTAAAAAAAAAAAAAATATAGAGAGAGTGCCCTCACAGTTCCATGGAGCACACACTATTTAAGGAATTCTTAAAATAGTCAGTGGATTTAGCAAGTTTAGAATACAACTGAGGAAATAAAATGTATGTTATGCAAATGAAATCAGAACATGATGGTATCATATTTCATCTCTTATAAGTAAGTAGCAAAGTCAGGGATTGGTTATGCAAATTTAAATATTCCAATGGTTTTGAAAGATTCTGAAGCTTTATGGAAAAGGAGATATTTGGATTATTCCTGGTTCACAAGTTGAAAATGTAATGAGAGGATACAGGTTGATATATTCATACATTAACTTACATTGCCTTATAATTATAAACTTATTTTCTTGTATATAAACATACAGTGTGAAGCTTCCTAAATAAAGACTATTTTCAAAAGGATTTTTCATCTTACTGGTATTAGATCCCATTAATATAATTTGACTTTTGAAAAAGCATTCAAAATACTGGCAACATTACATATTTGTCCTTTACATAATGCATGATACTATGTGTTGCTAGAGAATAAGATAGAATCGTATGAAAATCACAAGAATTACACCTTTTGTTTCAGAAATCAAACTTAGGAAAGGAAGCCTGAGAATCAAGTAGCCCAATTTTATGAGTTTATATGTCAAAGCTTCATTTATTCCTAATGCAGCCATCAACACTTTTTGTGATCTCAGTTACTAAGAAGCCAGTTTGATTCCTCTGATTATGGACTTCCTAAAAGCTGGCTGTTAAGTCATAAAGGAAATAGAGAGATGCTTTGGAGAACTAATGGCTGCCCACATGTGCTGAGTCAGTCATGAATTTTATGGGAAGCTATGCTGACTTATGCAGGACTGCTTTATGTCTCTGAGATGATCTATTTTAACATGTTGATTGCTTCATGCTGGGCATCATTTTCCTTTAGAGACATGGGCAATTTATATAGTTTTACAAAATTAATTCTATATGGCAGATGAGAGGAATCTTAGGTAGAGCAACAAAGGAAATTCTAAAGTGAAACTATGTATGTGGAGATTTATATTAAACAAAATAATGCAGATGTGGGAGGATTTCTGTGATATTTTAATTGAAGAAGGTAGATTGGTGACTGCATTATGGACATCATCAGTATAGTCACATTTATTGGAAAATAGTAGAATGATTTGAGGACTCTTCATGGAAATACTATTTTATCCCACTCATTACCTTCCCACCCATCTCCAATTTTGTTTATGTCTTTCTTAATGAATGCCATAGAGCAGAGAAAACAAGAAAAGAGGATCTGATGGGCCAAAACAGTAAAGAAACATGAAACACCATGATAGATTTCATTAATTAGAAATTGAAATTAAAGACACTGACATGTGAAAAATTGTACCTCTGGAGGTTGTTCCAGGACAGTGTCTGTTCTAATTTCAGAAGTTAATTTGACAGAAATGTTTAAAGTATTGTGTGTAAGAGAAATATGGTGACCCAGAATAAAAATCACAGTGGGAGAAAAAGAAGTTTTATATCATTTTCCTTTCCAGTGCATGCTTTGATTAGACAAGCACCAGAAAGCCATATTTGGCACACTGCTGAAGGTCCTTGTATATAAAAAGCTAAGAAGGTTTTCTGTTCATTTTTCTGCCTAGGAGTCATGTGTGGATATTCAACTGATTTTTTTTTTTTTTTTTTAATTGTGGAAGTTTCCTTCTGAATAAGCGCTTCTGAATCATGAGATCCTCTGATGAGCAAATAAAAAGAGGGGAGAAGGTGGGAATAGAGGGGCAGAGGAATAAGGAGGAAAATCTTAATTGTTCTCTAAGTGCATATTAAATACTATGTGCTCAACTAAAAGAAGTGCAATCACAATTAACCAGAGTTCAATTACCTAGAAATTCAAATAAACTGAAACTATTTTTTTTAATTCACTCTAGTTCCTCAGATAAACTGAGGATAAGTGGAAACAATAATAATAATGACATCAACAAAAGAGTAAGACCAGCAATAAGATACTAGTTATTCTTTACTGCCATCTTCCTTGACACCTCCATTTTCTCCCCTGTTCTTTGCCCTGGGAAGTTGACCCAATTGACTATATCTATCAGACTTCCTTGTTCTCTTAGCATGAATGGGATTCCGCCAATAGAAGTTGCTAACAGGAGATTAAATGGCAGGAAGAGAGTGAGGTTAGGGTATTTTTTTCCCCTGGTTCCTTCCCTACATCACAGTGATTGTTGCATTTGTTGCCTCTTCTATGGCACAACTTCTGTCAGGCAGCTTCTCTTCTTTGGTCCAGCTCTACAGAAACTATTAACTTTCTTCTGCAGTGTTTTAACTCTATTGTCAGAAATATAAGTATGATTTTCGTCAGGTTTCTGGTAAATAATATATTTTTCATATCTATTAGATGTCTTTATAGAAACAAAATCAGATAAGGTGGAAGGAAATCCTAATTCTATGTTTAGCACTTCAAGGATTCCAAGTAATTCCATTAAAATAACATTTTCTCAGTCTTCCTGCTACAAATGGAGAAGAATCAATGTGTCCCAGGCCCTGTCATGAGATAGAGAGTCTCAAAAATGACCAAACTCTCTACCCTGCTCTGTATGTATACGCAGCTTCTCTCATGTTGGAATCTAAACCGTGTCTGTAACTGCTTTGACTGATAGAATGTGGAAAAAGTGACCTTCTGGGACTTCTGAGTAAGGTAATAAAAAAGTTATTCTCCCTACTATGGATAAATTACAGAATGTCCTGGTGGAGAGAAAAACCAAGTAGAGAAGCCCTAGAAAGTGAAACATGCCATAAAAAAAGAAGCCACCCAAAGGAGCTCTGAGGTACCAGATGTCCAGCCATCTGACAGCATCTGCCATTTTGCTGTAAGTGCATGAGAGACCTTGAGAAAGACTAACAGAGGAACCTCCAAGCTGGGCCCCAGCTGACATACAAATTTGTGAGATATAATAAAATGTGGTTTAAGCTACTACATTTTGGGGTGATTCATACTGCAGCATTAGGTAACAATAGGAATAGATATTCTACTTATTAGCAGTGTGACTGTGAAAGGTACTTCCACCTCCTGAGGCTCAATTTTCTCATTTTCAGAATGTGAATGACAATAGTTAACTATAGGTTACTTAGAGATCTAAACTAAAAATGAGATAAAATTTTTAATCATTCAGCATAGAGTTTGGGACACAGGAAGTATTCATTTTGTTCTTATTGGTATCATTATTATTACATGTTTTTTTTTTTTTTTTTAAATCTTCACCTCCTCTAGGAGGTTCTAGGATTAGTAAGAAAGTACAAAAAAGATTAAGATAGTCTCAGCAAGAGGCTGTAGGGACAGGACAAGGAAGTGACTAAATCTAAGGCAGAAGGAAAAAAGAAAACTTCTAAAAATGATAGAAGCTACTTAAAATGAGACTTGAATGATGAGAGTTTGCTTGGGAAGGACAGGTCTAGAAAAAAGCATTCTTAACAAATGTAGGAATCAGCAGCTATGGATACCAAAGCATGAGAGATTTTGAATGTTAAAGGAAATGGCCTTCATGGAGGACTGGAAGTTGTAGATAGCTGGAGGAAAGACATGCAGGGTGAGGGTTATGGGTGCTGGTGTGAGACCAGGTCATAAAGAAGTTTAGGGATGATTTTGAGACCTGTATGTTTTGCTCTGGATATTGGAACATATCCTAAAAGCACAGAGACTTGGCAATGTAGGTCAAAACTTCCAGTTGTGTGAACAATGGATTGGATAGAAAGAGGTTAGTGACGTGGAGTTAAGGGTGACAAGTAGAGAAATGCTGGCAGTAAAGCAGCAGAAAAGCAAATGGACAGTGATTCTTGATAATCAGACATATTTTGAGGTAACATCAATACAATCTGGTAACTACTCATTGAAGGAAGTAAGCAAAAAGGGGAAGGCAAAAGTGAGTCTCAGGTTTCTATCCTGTATTATTTGGTAAATGATAGTGACCTTTGTTAAGACAGGAAATACAAAGGGAAAGAAGAGAATATTTATCCACTATAGAAGAAGGGTATGGGTAGGAAGGGTGAAATCATCATTCTTTACTGGGTCCTTAATATGGGCTAGATACTTTTACAAAGACCTTTAAATACAAGTTTTTCTAATTATCTAAAATATTAGTGTAACTATACCCATTATATAGATAATGACACAGAGTTTCTTTAATTAAGTTACTTGAACAAGACATATATGGTTTGAATGACAAGGTTTTATAACTTGAAAATCCATACATGTTTCACTTTTAGAAGTTGTATATAAAGCTCAGAATAAGAATGGAGAGGCAGATAGATATATATAATGCTGTTGATGCTGTCTTGGGAATAGATGAGAATGGGTAGAGTAAGAAATGAGATCAAAGACAGAATCCTCTAAAGTATCAGCAGTTAAAAATTCAGAAGAAGATGAGTTATTGTGTAAACGGAGGCAGTACTGATGCAGAGGAAGAGATCAGCAGAGAATAAAGCCTAGAGCAGGGAGAGGGACATGGAAGAGGGCAAACCAGAAGAAGGGAGCAGACGCACAAATGATACACTACAGAGCGCTAAGGAGGTTGAGGAATGAAAAGTGGCCATTAGGTTGACAGCTAGGAGATATAAATAGTTGAAACAGTGTGGAAAATCTTAGTGACCCAGCTAGGATTGTCACTGCCCCCCTTAATTAGCTAGTCTCTACATAGCAGGGAGGAAGAAAGAGGACACTCTAGTCTTGGAGTGTGACATTAATAAAGTAACAATAATGGGAAAGCAGGAAGAGTATAAGGAGTTGTGTTATTACAAATTCATCTTCTAGGCAAATAATTTTTCACAATTCTGATTCCTGTTTCTATGTATTTTTTTCATAACCAAGTTTTTGCATTAAATCAGATGACCTTGGCCTCCATGACGAGAGACCACATGTGTCCACAGAAGTTATTTGAGTGTGGTTATACAGGGTTAAGCCACGTCAAGAACTGTGAAGGGTCTGAGACTTTACCCTACTTGTAAACTAACAATTTTGACTGCGACTCTCATGTGTATGTTGGCAGGAGACATGAGATTCCTGGGTCAAAGGCAAAGGATTTTCTTAAATATGACAATAGCAATAGTCAGAATACCAGCATTTTCTTGCACTAGTTCCCTGAGGCCCAGTTCCCATAGGGCATTCCAAAGAGGACCAGGTGACACCTGTACATGGAGTAGGTGGCATTTCAGTAGAGAAGTTCTGAGTTTAGGGAATCCAGATGTTTTATAACAAGTGGTATGTGCCTATATTTTGTTTCCAAGGGGAGATGTTAATTCCTTGTATTGAGCAGTTGGCCCCCAGAAGGAGACACTGTATCTTCCAAGGCAATAAGCAAACCTTTCTTTTCTCTGAAGTGACACACTCCATCTTCTAAGGCTGTTAAACAGATAGCCTGTAAAAAGGCACTCAGCCCCTCTCCTTGTAATGCAGAAACATGAGAAACCCATGGAGAACTGTCTCCTAATAAGCTGACCTAAGCCTCTAATGGTGAGCTCTTGGTTGTCCCAAGAAAAGAAAATGACAATCACCACAATTTTTATATGTAAAATTAATATGGGTCCAGAGATTCAATATCATTCATATACCCGCACATCTACTCTTAGCATACAAATTAATTTGTTTACAAAACCCCACACTTCTGTGTTTTAAACTTTTTTGCATGCATATGCATTTAACATTTCATTTGATGGTCCAAACAATTTTTGAGGTATATATGGAGAGGTATCATAAAATCATTACAAAGAGAAACACTGATAGTAAGAAGGATTATATTCTTCTCTAAGTCACGAAAATAAAGAGCAACTGAGCTTTAAACCCAATTATTCTTCCTCCCAGTTTGTTGTTTTCTATTTCCATACATTTTCAGGGGTGTACCCTGCTATAGCTAAGTTGATTGGAGTGCTTTTGTTTCCCCTACTCACTGGACCCATTTAATGTGTTATGTGAACTTGGGACTGACACCTTCATTCCCTCTGCCTTGGTTTAAGCTAGAAAATGGTATCAAGCACATATATTTTTCATCACTGCACCACTGGGGCAAGAATTATATAAGGTAATAGGCATGAGTGTTCATCACAGTATCAATCACTCAGTCATTCCTTTAGCATCATCCTCTTTCCCATCTCACTCTATTGTCTCCAGAACACAGTCCCAAATCTCATCTAGCCTGGCAGACATTCCTTGATCTGGTCTTTCTCTCCCTTCCAAGGCTTATTCTGGTAGCATACACACTCTGGTAAATCTGCAAAATCTTCCTTGTTTTGTTTCAAATTTCTCTCCTCTGAAATTGCATATCTTCAAAGAAGAACTCCAGTGGGACTTTTCTATTGAACATCCCTCTCTTCCTCTGTTAGGAAGTATGTCCAGTTATCTGTGGGCCTCTGTTGGCATCTTCTTTTTTTTTTTTTTAATTTTTTTATTTTTTTAACATCTTTATTGGGATATAATTG
This sequence comes from Phocoena sinus, assembly GCF_008692025.1. Taxonomy (NCBI): domain Eukaryota; kingdom Metazoa; phylum Chordata; class Mammalia; order Artiodactyla; family Phocoenidae; genus Phocoena; species Phocoena sinus. The sequence goes on along the minus strand of NC_045776.1, from coordinate 34,493,846 downwards.
CTTTACAATGGTGTGTTAGTTTCTGCTTTATAACAAAGTGAATCAGTTATACATATACATATGTTCCCATGTCTTCCCTCGTGCGTCTCCGTCCCTCCCACTCTCCCTATCCCACCCCTCCAGGCTGTCACAAAGCACTGAGCTAATATCCCTGTGCCATGCAGCTGCTTCCCACTAGCTAGCTACCTTACTACGTTTGTTAGTGTGTATATGTCCATGACTCTCTCTCGCCCTGTCAAAGCTCACCCTTCCCCCTCCCCATATCCTCAAGTCCGTTCTCCAGTAGGTCTGCGTCTTTATTCCTGTCTTACCCCTAGGTTCTTCATGACATTTTTTTTTCTTAAATTCCATATATATGTGTTAGCATACGGTATTTGTCTTTTTCTTTCTGACTTACTTCACTCTGTATGACAGACTCTAGGTCTATCCATCTCATTACAAATAGCTCAATTTCATTTCTTTTAAAGGCTGAGTAATATTCCATTGCATATATGTGCCACATCTTCTTTATCCATTCATCCGATGATAGGCACTTAGGTTGTTTCCATCTCCGGGCTATTGTAAATAGAGCTGCAATGAACATTTTGGTACATGACTCTTTTTGAATTTTGGTTTTCTCAGGGTATATGCCCAGTAGTGGGATTGCTGGGTCATATGGTAATTCTATTTGTAGTTGTTGGCATCTTCTTTATCTTGTAATACATATTGTGGTATGTTATCATTACATATGGTTACACCTTGCATTCAATAGACACCACACATTTCTTGAGGGACAACCACATGTCTTCCCACTTATGGTTGTGTCTTTATCCCATATGCAATGTCATATTTACCTAAATATGAAGCACTTTTTTGTATAGTTATTAAGACTGCAGGCCTTAGAGTTAGGTGCTCCTGGAATACACTCCCAGTTGTACCATTTATTAGTTGTGAAGGCTTGGGCAACTTTGTTAAATGTTCCAAGCCTCAGTTTCCTCATGTGTAAACTGGTAATGATTATATCTTTATCAAAGTTTTGGGGAAGTAGTATTTTTTAATATTCTTTAGCAAAATATAACTACTCAAAAATTATTATCTTATGAATTTAAATTTTATTCTTATTTTAAATTTTAACACTTTTGACTTTAGGCTCATCATGGAGAAATGACATTCCAGCAAATTCAGTTTAATTTCACTGTTCTCCACCTTCTAAACACCTTCTTTATGCTCCTATTTCTAGAGCTATGACTTGTTGAAATATTTTTAATGTGACTTTAAAGTATTTCCATTTTTAATATTTCATATATAAGACCAATTCATGTTTTATTACTCAAAAGCTACAGAGATTTTGAGGTCTCTTTACAATTCAAATACTTAAAAACCTAACAGAAGTGCCTTTGTTCTTTCAGTAATACCATCTGCAAATAAAGAAATGGTAGCTGTCCTCCACATCATGAAGTATAGCTATCATCCAAATCCTTAGATAGGTATGTGTGCAGCCACCAATATAGAATCCATATTTGGAGACCACTGGCTCATGAACTGGACTTTTTCTAAAATGAGTATTCTTTAAGCTTCTAAGGATATGGCTGCATCATTGAAAGCCTCCTTCCTCCCTACTTCATTTCCTATGACATATAGCTTCCCATCTGATGGTCCTAAAATGCCCGTTGCCTCAAACCATCATCCTACCTTCCACTTGTCAGTATTTCATCACTGCTTAACTAATAAACTCAAGTGTACCAGCTTCAAAGTCATTCCCATCACAATCAGCACACAACACAATCTTATCCTGCTTGACTTTCTAACCCTGTGCTCTCTTCTCCATGGTGTGGCTCCACTTACAACACATAAACTCTCATGCAATGTTTACTCAAACATCCGTCTTTCTTTTTGCACATAGGAATGCCATCACCAGTATTCTTCAGTTACAGGGATTTCAACATTGTGATAAATTCTTCTCTCCTCCAGTGGGTCCTCCCCAGCATACACTGACATCTCTTCTCTCTGACCTGCATTTACTAGCTGTCTACAATACTCTTAAAAATAATACTTTATCAGTTTATGTATATATTTTTTGGTTTTAAAACTATTTCATGTGTAACTAATTTTCACAGCTGAAGTCATTATCACCCATTAAACACTGAGTTGAAAATAACTTTCTAGCTTAATTAAGCAGACATCTAACACAGTCTTCTGAGAACATTTTATTTTACTTTTTTTTGTTTTTCAATGTTTATTTATTTTAATTTTATTTATTAATATAATTAATTATTATTTATTTTTGGCTGCATTGGGCAATGTTTATTAAAGTTAACTAAACATATTTAAAATTACACATATTACAAATGTTATATCAAAGATTTTTGTCACAAATGAGCACACCCAGATAACCAATTCCTAAGATACAGAACATTATCAGCACTTCAGAAATCCTCTTCGCATTCTCTTCCAGCATACTTTATTTCCAACATTTCAAGCATATGCATCTAAAACTTACAGTAGGATGATTTAAATATGAAGAATTACATTGCTCTGTGAGGGAAAACTACAGGCATTTACCCCATACCTGCTGACCAAGTAAGTTACTTCCAGAAGGAGCCACCTTTAAAATGTTTAATGATTTCTCCTGAAAGCTTTCTCTATTTCTCTAAGGTATACACTCCAGCCACTATCTCTTGATGTATGAAGTTTAGACATTACCTATGAATTCAGTTGTGAATGATGAGGATTAGTTCATTTATATACTCACATCCTTCCTTCATCCTCCAATTTTTATTGTCCTCAATTGTTAGTCATTGTAAGGGTATGGAATATTATTTTTTTGGTTTAAGAACAATGGGTAGTACCTTTCAATGTCTCACTTTTAAAGCTGAGGACATTTTCACCTCAAGCTTCCCTTTACCAATTCATCCTTTCTACTTTCCTACACCTTTCACTATACTGATGACATTTCCTTTGCTTTCTGTAACTATAATTATTTTATGTTTGGTTTATACCCACATTTCTCAAACCCAACTGCACATCAGAGTCACCCTGGACTGTTGAAAAATAGTAATGCCTAAGTCTGATCCTCAGAGTTCTGATTTAATACATCTGAAGAAGTTTAGTGTTGTTACTATCAAAGCTCCACAAAGATTTTAATTTGCAGCCAAGACTGAGAAACACTGTCTAGAGGGTGATTCAATAAGTTAAAAATCAATAAATTGATTTTACACAAGCATGGTTACATTAATGTTGTTCATGTCAGCATCACTATTGTAACATGACTGCATATTCTATTTTGACACACAATTTTCTTTTGAAAGTTCTAATTCCTCTTTATTATTGCACTGTTTGGTTTATTTTTGCCACAAACTCTTCATCATTTATTTTATGGGATTTACTCTTATTGTCAGAGGTCTTCTTCCTAGAACCCTCTGTCCTCTTGTCTTAGGCAGGTATGGAGATGTTTTCCTGGGATTTTCTTTCACTTCTTTCTAAATGTAAATCCTTTTTTTCTGATATCTCATGTCATCCTCTTTGTAGGTGGACACTCTAGGTCTCACTGCAGCTCATAAATGAGTTAACTGTTGAGAAACGGTACACGGAATTCTTGCTTATTTCACAATATCTTTGTTCTGTTCATGAAATTGGTAAAAATTATAAGAAATATAATTTGAAAATATTTTCTCTCAGTACTTTGATATTATTACTACATCATTTTATGGGATCTATCTTGCTGATAAAAATTTAATGACAGAATTGTTATCATTCCTTTTACTCAATAAAAGAAAGTGGGATCTTTTATATACAATTTTTATGATGACATATTTAGGTAATGATCATTTTTCTATTTATTGTGCTGAGCCACTGTGATTCATTTCAACTTGAATACTAGGAAGCCCTCTTATATTTTTCCTTCAAAATTTTCTTTACTTAGTTTTCTGTGTTTTCTTTCTTTCTGTAGTTCATATAAGAAGTGCAATTATTTTTTGCCTCAAGTTTTCTATTATATTGGAACTTCTTGTCTTTTTTCAAACTTTGGAGAATATTTTTTCAACATTATCTCTTACATTTTATTACACTTTGCTTTAAAATTAGCAATCATATTTTTACTTCAAAGATCTTTTTATTGTTTTTTCATTGTTCTTTTATTACATCCTGTTCTTTTTTTTTTTAATGGATGCCATATACCCTGAAGTCTATCTGAGAATATTAAAAGAGTATATTTTTTTATTATTTTCAGTTATTTTTTTTCCCCTCATAGATTTATTTTTCCTTAAAGGGCTGTTTTTCTACTGTTTTACTCATTCCTTTTCCCACAAACATCTCCTAAGTGTTGCTTAATTATATTTAAGTAAAAAAATAAACAGTAGAAATGCTGTGATTTAGTCCAAAATTTGTTAAATAATTGGTTTTCTTTCAGGATGCATAGACCAGGAAACAATATTTATCATTTCAGACCCTTAATTGATAGAAATTTATAAATATCTTTGCATCTGAATGCCAATCACCAGTGAATTTTTTTATGATTTGATGTACAAAATAGTTCTAGTAGTTTTCTGGTGGCATTCTTAGGATTTTCTATGTATAGTATCATATCATCTGAAAACAGTGACAGTTTTACCTCTTTTTTCCCAGTTTGTATTCTTTTTATTTCTTTTTCTTCTCTGATTGCCGTGGCTAAGACTTCTGAAGATATGTTGAATAAGAGTGGTGAGAGGGGACATCCTTGTCTTGTTCCTGATCTTCGTGTAAATGCTTTCAGTTTTTCACCATTGAGTATGATGCTTGCTGTGCGTTTGTCATATATGGCCTTTATTATGTTATGTTGAGGTATGTTCCCTCTGTGCCCATTTTCTGGAGAGCTTTTATCATGAATAGGTGCTGAATTTTGTCAAAAGATTTTTCTGCATCTATTGAGATGATCATATGGTTTTTATTCATTAATTTGTTAATGTGGTGTATCACATTGATTGATTTGCACATATTGAAGAATCCCTGCATCACTGGGATAAATCCCACTTAATCATGGTGTATGATCTTTTTAATGTGCTGTTGGATTCTGTTTGCTAGTAATTTGTTCAGGATTTTTGCACCTGTGTTCATCAGTGATATTGGTCTGTAATTTTCTTTTTTTGTAATACCTTTTTCTGGTTTTGGTATCAGGGTGATGATGACTTTACAGAATGAAGTTGGGAGTGTTTCTCTCTCTGCAATTTTTTGGAAGAGTTTGAGAAGGATCAGTGTTAGCTCTTCTCTAAATGTTTGATAGAATTTACCCGTTAAGCCATATGGTCCTGAACATTTGTCTGTTGGAAGATTTTTAATTATGGTTTCAATTACATTATTTGTAACAGGTCTGTTTATATATTTTTTATTTTTTTCTGGATCAGTCTGGGAAAATTGTACCATTCCAAGAATTTGGAAATTCACAGAATTCTAATTCAGATTAGAATTCTAATTCACAGAATTAGAACAAAAAAAATTACAATTCTTATGGAACCACAGAAGACCTTGAATAGCTAAAGCAATCTTGAGAAAGAAAAATGGAATTGGAGGAAACAGGCTTCCTGACTTCAAATTATACCACAAAGCTACAGTAATCAGGACAGTATGGCACTGGCACAAAAACAGAAATGTAGATCAGTGGTACAGGATAGAATGCCCAGAGATAAACCCAAGCACATATGGGTGCCTGCTTTATGACAAAGGAGGCAATAACATGCAATAGAGAAATGAAAACCTCTTCAATAAGTGGTGCTGGGAAAACCAGACAGCTACATGTAAAATAAAGAAATTAGAACACTACCTAACACCATACACAAAAATAAACTCAAAGTAGATTAAAGACTTAAATATAAGACCAGACACTATAAAACTCTTAGAGGAAAACATAGGAAAAACACTCTTTGACATAAACCAAAGCAAGATCTTTCTTGACCCACCTCCTAGAGTAACAGAAATAAAAACAAACAAGTTTAATTAAACAAGTTTAATTAAACAAATGGGACTTAATTAAACTTAAAAGTTTTGCACAGCAAAAGAAACCATAAACAAGACAAAAATACAACCCTCAGAATGGGAGAAAATATTTTCAAATGAAGCAACTGACAAAGGATTAATCTCCAAAATATGCAAACAGCTCATGGAACTCAATATCAAAAAAACAAAGACTCCAGTTAAAAAATAGGCAGAAGACCTAGATAGACATTTCACCAAGGAAGACATACAGATGGCCAAGAGACACATGAAAAGATGCTCAACATCACTAATTATTAGAGAAATACAAATCAAAACTACAGTGAGGTATCACCTCACACTGGTCAGAATGACCATTTTCCAAAAATCTATAAACAATAAATGCTGGAAAAGGTGTGATGAAAATGGAACCCTCCTGCACTGTTGGTGGCAATGTAAATTGATACAACTACTATGGAAGTCAGTATGGAGGTTCCTTAAAAAATTAAAAATAGAGCTACCATATGACCCAGGAATCCCACTACTGGGTATACACCTTGAGAAAACCATAATTCAAAAAGAGATATGTACCACAATGTTCATTGCAGCACTATTTACATTAGCCAGGACATGGAGCCAACCTAAGTGTCCATCGGCAGATGAATGGATAAAGAAGATGTGGCACATATATACAATGGAATATGACTCAGGCATAAAAAGAAATGAAATTGAGTTATTTGTAATGAGGTGGATGGACCTAGAGTCTGTCATACAGAGTGAAGTAAGTCAGAAAGAGAAAAACAAATACCATATGCTAAAGCATATATATGGACTTTAAAAAAAAAAAAAAAAGAAAATGGTACTGATGAACCTAGTTGCAGGGCAGGAATAAAGATGTAGACATAGAGAATGAGCTTGAGGACATGGGGTGGGGGGGGAAGATGAGGCAAAATGAGAGTAGCATTGATATATATACACTACTGAATGTAAAATAGTTAGCTAATGGGAAGCAGCAGCATAGCACAGGGAAATCAGTTCAGTGCTTTGTGATGACCTAGAGGGGTGGGATGGGATGGATGGGAAGGAGGCTCAAGAGGGAGGGGATACTGGTACATATGTATGCATATGGCTGATTCACTTTGTTGTACAACAGAAACTGACACAGTATTGTGAAGCAATTATATTCCAATAGAGGTCTATTAAAAAAAGAAAAAAAAATCACTCTACTTATGAATAATATGAACATACTTAGGCTGTGTTATTGTAGTGGTGATGAGTTTTTTGAATGTCTATTTGTCTTGTTTTATTTTTCCTAAACAGCAACACCTGATTGCACTTTATAACTCCCTCAACTCATGAAACTGCATTAATGTGATTCCAGCATCCTGTTGCTCCCAGATACCTGGCAGACATGAACAAAATTTTCTCTAAAAAATAATTTTAAAAGCCCATAATCCTATACCTCAATTTTTTTCTATAACTTTGCATTGCAAATTTGTATGGAACTATTCATATAGCCTCAAAAATAAAGAAGCAAATATTATAGAACCAGAATTAGAAATCACTTCATGCAAATACTCAGAGTAACTACAGAAAAAATAAATAAAAGAAGTTTTGAAGAACACAATTAGTATACTCAACCTGTACAACACTGCACTGGACAATTACAGAATATACACTTTTATCAGGGACATAATGTAGGTCTTAAGATTCTCAAATAATTTAAATCCCAGCCAAAATCTTAGTAGTTTTTTTTTTCTCTGTGTGCCTCTATTTTATACAGTTAGTTATATAGTTATTTGTTATATACAGTTCTAAAACTTATATGGAAATGCAAAGGAGCAAGAATTATGGAGACATGCTTGAGGAAGAATAACAAAGTAAGGAAAAGTGTTCTACAAAATATCTAGAATTATTATAAAACTAAGGTAAGTAAGATTGTATTATACTGGTACAACAATAGATGAATAAAAATGGAATAAAATAGAGAGCTCACAAACAGACACAGTTAGACAACAGAACAGAAACAGACACACAAACACCTGGTTTAAAGAAAGATGGCACTTTAGGACAACAGGAAAATATAATAGTTCCATCAAATGGTGCTGGAATAATTAGATATTCACATGAAAAACTTGTCATGATATTTTCTTTTCACCATATACAACAATCAATTCCAGATTGATATATTTAGATGAGAACACAAAACAATACACCTCTTAGAAGATAATATAGGAGAAAATCTCTAAATCTCCAAGGCTCTGATATAGGAAAACACTTTTTCAACAGGACACACAAAATTCTAACCCCACCCACCCAAAAAAATGATTGATATATGGAACTAAATCAAAAAAGAATGTATCCATCAAAAGAACACCGTTAGAGAGCAAAAAGACAAAACACAAAATGGAGAAAGATTGTTGGGAACATGCTAACCACAAAGGACTCATATCTGAGTAAATGATATACTCCTACACATTAATAAAATAAATGCACCAAGAGAAAATAAGCAAGATAATTAAACATACATTTCACAAAATATATTAAAAAATTTTTTACAAAGGCCAAAGTTGCTCAATTATACTAGCAATAAGACTTATTCAAATTACACTCCCAATGTGAAAATTCTTTGATGAATATGACATTTAGAGCACTTTTCTATAAATATTATATTACTGAATATGAAAACTTTTCATTAAAAAAGGAATATACAGAACTACATATAATTGCCTAGAGCTAGAACATTTTCAACATAGGGTGGGAATGATAAAGAACATCAGTATGAAATATGAAGGCACATGGTAATGGGTAGTTCAAATAATAGCTGGTCTAGAATTATAAGCTCTGGGTCTACAATGGCTACAAAACTTTCCTCTGCTACTCACCAGCTATGTAACAGTGGGCACATCATGTACTCATTGTAACATGTTTTTGTACTGTCTTTTTAAATTTTTTTAATTTTATATTGGAATATAGTTGATTAACAATGTTGTATTAGTTTCAGGTGTACAGTTATACATATATCTATTCTTTTTCAAATCCTTTCTATTATTTTATTTTAGATTTGAGCTCAGCATAGACACTTCTGTGCTTGTGGTAATTGTTAAACAAGATTATCTGCAATATGTTAAATAAACATGTGGGTGGAAGCTTAGGAAAATAGAACAATGCATCAAGAATTTATCTCTTTTCTAATTTTATTTTGTGTTAGCTTTGGATATTTTATGCTGTTGGGAAAAGAGAAAAGGAAGAAGACAGGGCATGAAAAAAAGAATAGACACAATTCTTTCATGGGTCACAATACTGATAGTTCAGGTTCAGGATATATTCTTTAAAGCAAAATTCTTAAAAATCTTCTAAGTTGTTGGTAAAATAATATTGTCAAAAGTGGCCCTGCAAGTTCATGGATGACATTTGATGTTAAAAGAGAGTACACCATTAGGAAATCACCAATTATTTAGCTGATGTCTGTTCACTTAAAATAATATATATTCACATCAATAGAAGTCAAAGTATTACAGAATGAGAAATTTATTTTTTTTTATAAGAACTGGATCCAAATCCATTTGATGAATTGACAAATACAATAGTAACAAAGTCTTTGCCCTCCCTCTCCCCTCTTATCCCTCTCAGTACATTTTTCTTCTCATAAAAATGTTGAAAACTATTCCCTTAGCTGTGCTGTATCCTAATCATGATATTTTTCTCTCCTTTGGGATTTATTATATTGAGTTTCTAGAAACAAATGATGATGACAGGATGATAATAATGAAATGTCATATTATTGTTAATGATATAATCAAGAATACCAATAAAAAATAAAACATGCATAAAAGTAAAGAATTTCAGATGGTGATGGCTGACTGTTCATACTGGCATGCCCAGAACATAATTATGGTTTAATACAGCCAAGATGGAACAAAGCTTCTGAGAAGGAGAGTTTAAGGGGTCTTTATTCGGGTTCCTGAGTCTGGCCTTCCTGCAGCTCTATTCTCTGAAGCAGTTCACTCCCACACCCTTTGTGCACACTCTTTATGAGCACTTGATGCACCAATTAAAGTCTACACATGCAGTGGCCAAACTTCCATCTCATCAAGTGCCACCTTTAACACTCTCCACAGCTTAGGGGAACTTCCGTGCCCAGAGAATCAATACAATATGGCAGCTGCCCCCAGGGAGTCTGAATTGCTAAGACAAAAGTACCATTTTGCACAAACGAATTCATCTTCTTCTTCTTGGGGTTACCAGGGCATCCATTGTCACCTTAGGTAAACATGTTCACCTGTGTGACACTGAGTAGAAGAGTTTCTTTCCCCTCGCAAATGATCAGTGATTGAAAGGGGTTAGAACAAGACACACAAGTGACTTGTTTGTGGAAATGGGACATGAATAGGGGAGAGCAGAAATGGGGCTGTGACTTGTTTTTGGAAATGGGACATGAATAGGGGAGAGCAGAAGTGGGGCTGGGAGGCAGATTCTTTTCTATACCTCGTGGGACCAGGACTGAGTGTTAGAGAGCTCCTGCTGGATAGTGCCTCTTTTAAAGTCTAGAATTGTAAGTCATGAGAAACAGATCATCTCAACCATTTCAGACCACTGCCTGTACATGTGCCTTTGCATTATCAGAAGAACTCAATAGCTCTCACTGTCAAGATGGCAGACCTCCTAGTGAAATCACCATAGTCATGTCTAAGTTACATGAAAAATGGGACTATTTCATTTATTTTATTTTTTTTGCAGTATGCAGGCCTCTCACTGTTGTGGCCTCTCCCATTGTGGAGCATAGGCTCCGGATGCACAGGCTCAGCAGCCATGGCTCACGGGTCCTGCTGCTCCATGGTATGTGGGATCTTCCCGGACCGGGCCGCGAACCCATGTACCCTGCATCGGCAGGCAGACTCTCAACCAATGTGCCACCAGGGAAGCCCAATTTAATTTTTTAAAAATGAATTTATAATAGTGGTTAGTTATGGTCCACAGACTATGGAGATCTTGTGTAAGTTATCACCTCTAATCAAAGAATTTAGCCTCAGAAATTAAATCCTAAATTTTCAGAATTTCCAAAATGTGATCTGCCACACCAAATTTGCATTGATGTGCACCAAGTTCATTACTTTATTATGATCACTCTAGGCCTTCCTAACTTTTTAATTTCTTGTAATTTTTTCTTAGTTCACTGATTGAGACAAAGCAGGATGCAATAATCAACAAAAATACTTGAATCATGTTATCATAAACAGTATTTGCTTCTGGGAGAAAATATTTGTATATACAGCCAGACTCCTTGGTTTCCTTTTATTACTATCTGTGACTTTGGACAAATTTTCTTAATTCCTCTGATTCAGTTGTTTTCAACTGTAACATGGGTTTGGAAATAGTATGTAACATAGAGGATTTTAAGAGGATCAATGTAAATCACTCAGAGGGGGGCCTGACACATGTACATGTAAGTCATTGTTGTTGTTATTATTATTACCATCACACAGTACTTAGTTTTGTTCTACATTCATTATTAACTCAGATCTACATTCTACATACCCTACATTTCCCAATCCTCTCTCCTTTCTCCTAGTGCTCTCAAAGGGGAATCATATAATCAGATCACTGGATCATAATTGTGTTGAACATGCTTGGTAGGGCCAAATATAAAGAATAATATTATCACTAAAGCAGTATCAACTTAGGATGGTTAAGTAACAAAATGTGGTAAAATGTTGACTGCCAATTTCTTGGTTAGTAGGATTCTGTTTGCTTTTATTTCACTGTATTTTCCTGCATCTCATTATTTTTTTCCAGTAGTTGCATTTTATGTTTTAGGAAAATAAGAAAAAACCCCACTATTTTCATAAAAGAAAATACATGTAATAAATGGCATGGAATTTATGACATTACTTAACTGTTCCTTTAGAAAGAATAATAAATTTTCCAAGAAGTCAAATTCCAGGAGGAAGGTCAAAGATATACTTACCTGGGGTAAGATAATCAAAAAACACAGTATTCTAGGAAGAATTAACATTCATTTGCAAAAGCATGTCAATTAAACTACTCTTTTTATTTAGAAGGTGAATATTTATTAAGTCAAAGTTTGAGAAATAAGCTAAAAGGAAATTTTCACTCCTCAATACTATTTCCAGTTGTCATTGGATGGAAAGTCATCATGCCCCCTGGCTTCTCTCTGGAAACTATATAGAAATATTTGTACTTAATTGAGAGTTGATTTTGTGATGATTACAGTTCAGAAAATTTTATTTCCTCCTAAATAAAATTTATTTTGGATCATAATAGCTTCCTATTCTTACATCCCACATTTCTTTTCTGATTTTATTTTACTGTTTTGATGCCTGCTTCTGAAAGGATTTATGGAAGCAACATTGACTTATGGATTCATTTACGTATTGATTACAAAATTATGTATTAAATACTTCTCATACTCCAACTACCATACTCAGATGTTGAAGAAAACAATAATGCACAAAATACATTCCCTTTAATCAAAAATTTAATATCAAATGAGTTATAACAACAAATATATAAGTTACTGAAATAAATCACAATAAGGTGATGACAATGAGGGTAAAACACAGTGGTCTTCTCCAGAAATTCATTTGCAATATTTACTATGACATTTAGAAGCAAAAGTAGGCCTTTGAGATTAAACAAACAAACAAACAAACTTTGATTTGCATTTGTTTAACTTCACCTTACACTTTAGACAATTTATCCAAGGGGCTTAGAGACATAATTTATAAATCACTAAATAATTTCTCAAAAAATTTGTTTTGTATGAATATTTATATGAAGTAATTTTTTCTGAAAGTAAATAGAATAGGAAATAAATTTGCACAAAAATGAAGTAGGATGAGTCATACATACGTGTTTCCACAAAGTAACTCAGTTCATTTTAATTCAAATATTTCAGTATATCCCCCACAACCTACATACCCAAAACTCTGCTAAGTGTTGTAAGTAAAAAATAGTAAAAAAGCACTTAAAATTTAAATGAGGTCAAAAAATTATATATTGGCTGTTTTGAAAAAAAATTGAGACATAAAATACTGTTTAATAAAATATATCTAAGTGTCAACAATATTAGAGAGATTAGTTACTGGGGTTAAAGAAAGTTACTGGGGGAAAGTTGAGATGAGTTTTGGTAAATTAATTCTATTAATTTGTTAAATTAATTCTATTTCTATATACGTTAAAAAGGAATTGTGTCTCTATCTCCATATGCCTCTCTTTAACAAAATGTCATTTGTTTTCCTACATGGTCTTGATTTCAGAAACACTCTGCTTGTACCCAGGAATGATTGGTCATCTGGCCTATCCACTATCATTCTTTCAAAGTATTTCACTGTACTCTGTATATCACATGGCTGAGTCAGAAGGTAGGCCAGACTTAGAGGAGAGCCTGAATTTCCATTATCATGTTTCTCTTTACATGAACTTGCAGACAAGCTCTCATTATGAGGAAGGAGAATTGTTTCCTGCCATAATGTGATGCTGTCTTAATAAAATTTTGTAACCTGCAGTCTTTATATTTTGCTTTTCCCCTTCCTCTCCCTTTACTTATTTGGGAGCACTTCATCTAAATCATTGCTAGTTGGACAGTCCTTTGTGAATCTTAATGTGCTCTGATACCCCTATCAGTGAAAATGGTATTGTCAACATTTATGTCAACAATGAGATTGTAATTTTTGACAGTAATGTTCCCTGGGCTTGATCTAAAACTCTCTGTTCAGGTTGACAGAGCTGTCTGTCAGTCCCTTCTGCCTGACACTTCTAAGTGACTAAGAACTTTGTGGGACTCACTCTAGGAAAAGAATCTCATTCCGAGTTCTCCTGTTAGGTCCAAGTCTCATCTGAAAGCACTGTCCATGTTACCCAGAGAGAAATGAATGTATAGGAGCAGGAACTTGGGTCAGCAGAAGGTTGCTGTATAATGTTCATAAATATCTGTGGAAATAAAATGCACCAGTGGTGACTTTTCCTGAAGGCTGAATCTTGTCAAGACCTAATACATAAATCTGAAACCCCATTAAAGAACATTGGTATTACTTCTTGATTCAAATAGTATGCTTCAACATAACACTTCTTGTTTCAAAGTACAAAATTATGCTCTAAAATTTTATGATTTGTATGATTAAAGTGCCCCATTTTGAACGTTTCTGCTATATCATACTCATCACTATGCCCCAAATGTGTTGTGTTCCTTCCCTCATCCATTTTTTTCATCAAATATTTCACCTTCCAGAAGTTACTTCGACTTCTCTGTAACTATTAGATTAGTAATTTTTCTTTCTTTCTTTTTTGCTGCACTGCCTGGCATGTGGAACTTCCCTGACCAGGGATCGAACCCACACCCCCTGACATGGAAATGCAGAGTCTTAACCCCTGGACCACCAGGGAAATCCCTAGATTAGCAAAATTTAAGGAAGTATAAGATCACAAAAAACTAAAAACTGGTACACTCATGTATTACTCCTGACACTGTAAATTGGTATAAGCTTTTACAAAAGCAGTTCAAGTTTATATAACAAAAGCTGGGAGTGGGGAATGAGTATATACTATATATACATATTAGTATATACAAAGTGTATGTATACGTATATATACACATTCATATCTTTTCCAATAATTCTGCACCTGAAAATACATTCTAACAGGATAATTCAAAATAAGATAAAATCTAAATGCACAAAAGCATTCATTGCAACATTAGTTATAACAGCTAAAATTGGTTATAAGTAAATGTCCAATAAAAAAGTGGTAAGCACATCATATTACTTCAAATTGATGAAATCATATGAAATATTAAAAGGTATTATACTCCCTTTATTATTTTCTACCTCTGTGACCATACCTCCTCAATGTTCCTTTTGAACTGCTTCTTCTTGTTCAGCCCAAATATAAACATCTAGCTCTATTTATGCACTATTCTGGGTTATGCAGCAACACAGAATCATTCCAGGATACCACACTTCTAACTATATTATGAGTATTACTTAAATAGAAACATAAACGCTTTGTGGACAAGAACTGTGCTTTTTATCACTGTCTTCTGGAGACTAGAATATTATAGACTATCAATAAGTATCAACTGAATTGCTCCACATTGTAAACAAATGGCTCTAATTCTTTGGTAAGTAACAAAAACAAAATATAGAAGAATATTTACAATATTGTAAAAGATTTAAATGTATTGATTATAGGAACCAGGAGTCAAAAGGTAAGAAGAAGAATGAAAACATACCAAAATTAGATTGCTGTGATTATGAGTAATTTAAAATTTATCATTTCTTTCACTGTTGTTATAAATACAATTTAAAAAATGATACTATGTTCAATACTCAGATCTAAACTTTTCTTACATCTTTACTGGAGTATAATGGCTTTAAAATAGTGTGTTAATTTCTGCTAGATAACAAAGTGAATCAGCTATACATATACATATATCCTCATCTTGCCTCCCTCTTGCGTCTCCCTCCCATCCTCCCTATCCCACCCCTATAGGTAGTCACAAAGCACCAAACCGATCTCCCTATTCTGTGCGGCTGTTTCCCACGAGCTATGTATTTTACATTTGGTAGTGTATATATTTCCATGCCACACTTTCACTTCATCTCATTTACGCTTCCCACTCCCTGTGTCTTCAAGTCCATTATCTATATCTGCGTCCTTATACCTGTCCAGCCCCTAGGTTCATCAGAACCAGTTTTTTTTAGAATCCATATATATGTATTAGCATACAGTATTTGTTTTTCTCTTTCTGACTCACTACACTCTGTAAGACAGTCTCTAGGTCCATCCACTACACTACAAATAACTTAATTTTGTTTCTTTTTATGGCTGAGTGATATTCCATTGTATATATGTGCCACATCTTCTTTATCCATTCATCTGTCGACAGAAACATAGCTTGTTCCATGTCCTGGCTACTGTAAATAGAGTTGCAATGAACATTGTAGTACATGACTCTTTTTTGAATTATGTTTTTTACAGGGTATATGCTCAGTAGTGGCATTGCTGTGTCATATGGTAGTTCTATTTTAAGTTTGTTAAGGAACCTCCATACAGATCTCCACAGTGGTTGTATCAATTTACATTCCCACCAACAGTGTAAGACAGTTCCCTTTTCTTCATACCCTCTCCAGCATTGTTTGCAGACGTTTTGATGATGGCATCCTGATCGGTGTGAGGTGATACCTCATTGTAGCTTTAATTTGCATTTCTCTAATGACTGGTGATCTTGACCATCCTTTCATGTGTTTGTTGGCAATCTGTATATCTACTTAGGAGAAATGTCTATTTAGGACTTCTGCCCATTTTTTGGAATGGTTTGTTTTCTTGATATTGATATTGAGCTGCATGAGCTGCTTGCGTATTTTGGAGATTAATCCTTTGTCATTTTCTTCATTTGCAAATAATTTCTCCCATTCCAAGGGTTGTCTTTTCATCGTGTTTGTGGTTTCCTTTGCTGTACAAAAGCTTTTAAGTTTCATTAGGTCCCATTTGTTTATTTTTGTTTTTTATTTCCATTTCTCTAGGAGGTGGGTCAAAAAAGGATCTTGCTGTGATTTATATCATAGAGTGTTCTGCCTGTGTTTCGCTCTAGGGTTTTATAGTGTCTGACCTTACAATTAGGTCTTTAATCCATTTGGAGTTTATTTTTCTGTATGGTGTTAGGAAGTTCAAATTTCATTCTTTTACATGTAGCTGTCCAATTTTCCCAGCACCACTTATTGAAGAGGCTCTTTTTCTGCACTGTATATTCTTGCCTCCTTTATCAAAAATAAGGTGATCATATGTGTGTCTGTTTATCTCTGGGCTTTCTATCCTGTTCCACTGATCTATATTTCTGTTTCTGTGCCAGTACCATACTGTCTTGATTACTGTAGCTTTGCAGTATAGTCTGAAGTCAGGGAGACTGATTTCTCCAGATCCATTTTTCTTTCTCAATATTGCTTTGGCTATTCAGGGTCTTTTGTGTTTCCCTAAAAATTGTGAAATTTTTTGTTCTAGCACTGTGAAAAATGCCATTGGTATTTTTTTTTTTTTTTTGTGGTACACAGGCTTCTCACTGTTGTGGCCTCTCCCGTTGTGGTGCACAGGCTCTGGACGTGCAGGCTCAGCAGCCATGGCTATGGGACCAGCCACTCTGCAGCATGTGGGATCTTCCCAGACTGGGACACGAACCCACGTCCCTGGCATTGGCATGTGGACTCTCAACCACTGTGCCACCAGGGAAGCCCTGCCATTGGTATTTTGATAGGGATTGCATTGAATGTGTAGATTGCTTTGGGTAGTATAGTCATTTTCACAATATTGATTCTTCCAATCCAAGAACATGGTGTATCTCTCCATCTGTTTGTATCATCTTTAATTTCTTTCATCAGTGTCTTATAGTTTTCTGCATACAGGTCATTTGTCTCCTTAGGTTGGTTTATTCCTAGGTATTTTATTCTTTTTGTTGCAATGGTAAATGGGAGTGTTTCCTTTATTTCTCTTTCAGATGTTTCACCATTAGTGTATAGGAATGCAAGAGATTTCTGTGCATTAATTTTATTTCTTGCTACCTTACCAAATTTGTTGATTAGGTGTAGTGGTTTTCTGGTAGCATCTTTAGGATTCTCTATGTATAGTATCATGTCATCTGCAAACAGTCACAGTTTCACTTATTTTCTGATTTGTATTCCTTTTATTTCTTTTTCTTCTCTGATTGCTGTGGCTAAAACTTCTGATACTATGTTGAATAATAGTGGTAAGAGTGGGAAACCTTGTATTGATCCTGATCTTAGTGGAAATGGTTTCAGTTTTTCACCATTGAGAATGATGTTGCCTGTGGGTTTGTCCTATATGTCCTTTATTATGTTGAAGTAATTTCCCTCTGTGCCTACTTTCTGGAGGTTTTTATCAGAAATCGGTGTTGAATTTTGTCAAAAGCTTTTTCTGCATCTATCAACATGATTATTAGTTTTATCCTTCAATTTGTTAATATGATATATCACACTGACTGATTTGTGTATAGTGAAGAATCCTTGCATTCCTGGGATAAACTCCACTTGATCATGGTGTATGATCCTTTTAATGTGCTGTTAGATTCTGCTTGCTAGTATTTTGTTGAGGATTTTTGCATCTATGTTCATCAGTGTTATTGACCTGTAGTTTTATTTTTTGTGACATCCTTGTCTGGTTTTGGTGTCAGGGTGATTTTGGCCTTGTAGAATGAGTTTGGGAGTGTTTCTCCCTGTGCTATATTTCGGAAGAGTTTTAGAAGGATAAGTGTTAACTCTTCTGTAAATGTTTTACAGAATTCACCTGTTAAGCTATCTGGTCCTGTGCTTCTGCTTGTTGGAAGATTTTTAATCACAGTTTCAATTTCAGTGTTTGTGATTGGTTTGTTTATATTTTCTATTTCTTCCTGGTTCAGTGTCAGAAGTTTGTACTTTTCTAAGAATTCATCCATTTCTTCCAGGTTGTCCATTTTATTGGCATATAGTTGCTTGTAGTAATCTCTCATGGTTCTTTGTATTTCTGCAGTGTCAGTTGTTACTTCTCCATTTTTATTTCTACTGCTGTTGATTTGAACCTTCTCCCTTTTTTTCTTGCTGAGTCTGGCTAATGATTTATCAATTTTGTTTATCTTCTCAAAGAACCAGCTTTTACTTTTATTGATCTTTACTATCATTTCCTTCACTTCTTTTTCATTTTTTTCTGGTCTGACCTTTATGATTTATTTCTTTCGGCTAACTTTGTGGTTTTTCTGTTCTTTTTACTCTAATTGCTTTAGGTGTATGGTTAGGTTGTTTACTTTAGATGTTTCTTGTTTCTTGAGGTAGGATTGTATTGCTATAAACTTCCCTCTTAGAACTGCGTTTTCTGCATCCCATAGGTCATCAAAATGATCCATGATCGTTTGGGATCATCATGTCTACATTGTCAATTATTTCTAGGTATGTTTTGATTTCTTCAGTGATCTCTTGGTTATTTAGTAGTGTATTGTTTAGCCTCCATGTGCTTGCATTGTTTAGCTTCCATGTTTTTATATTTTTTACAGTATTTTTCCTGTAATTGATATCTAGTCTCATAGTGTTGTGGACAGAAAAGGTATTTGATATGATTTCAATTTTCTTAAATTTACTAAGGCTTTACTTATAGCCCGAGATATGATCTATCCTGGAGAATGTTCCATGAGCACTTGAGAAGAAAGTGTATTCTGTTGTTTTTGGATGGAATGTCCTATAAATAACAATTAAATCCATCTTGTTTAATGTGTCATTTAAAGCTTGTGTTTCCTTATTTATTTTCATTTTGATGATATGTCCATTGGTGAAAGTGGGGTGTTAAATTCCCCTACTATTATTGTGTTCCTGTTGACTTCCCCTTGTATGGCTGTTAGCATTTCCCTTATGTATTGAGGTGCTCCTATGTTGCGTGTATGAATATTTTCAATTGTTATATCTTCTTCTTGAATTGATCCCTTGATCATTATGTAGTGTCCTACTTTGTCACTTGTAATAGTCATTATTTTAAAGTCTATTTTGTCTGATATGAGAGTTGCTACTCCAGCTTTCTTTTGATTTCCATGGAATACATTTTCCATCCCTTTACTTTCATTCTGTATAGTCCCTAGGTCTAAATTATGTCTCTTGTAGACAGCATATATACGTGCCTTATTTTTGTTTCCATTCAGCCAGTCTGTGTCTTTTGGTTGGAGCATTTAATCCAGTTACATTTAAAGGAGTTACCTATATATATGTCCCTATTACCATTTTCTTAATTGTTTTGGGTTCGTTATTGTAGGTGTATTCATTCTCTTGTGTTTCCTGCCTAGAGAATTTCATTTAGCATTTGTTTTAAAGCTGGTTTAGTGGTGCTGAATTCTCTTAGCTTTTGCTTCTCTGTAAATATTTTAATTTCTCCATCAAATCTGAATGAGATCCTTGCTGGGTAGAGGTATCTTGGTTGTAGGTTTTTCCCTTTCATCACTTTAAATATGTCCTGCCACTCCCTTCTGGCTTGCAGAGTTTCTGAAAGACCAGTTTTTAACCTTATGGGAATTCCCTTGTATGTTAATTCTTTCTTTTCCCTTGCTGCTTTTAATATTTTTTTCTTTGTATTTAATTTTTGATAATTTGCTTACTATATGTCTTGGCATGTTTCTCCTTGGATTTATCCTCTATGGGACTCTCTGCACTTCCTGGACTTGACAATTTCCTTTTCCATATTAGGGAAGTTTTCAACTATAATCTCTTCAAATATGTTTTCAGTCTTTTTTTTTTTTTTTTTTCTCTTCTCCTAGGGCTCCTATAATTCAAATGTTAGTGCTTTTAATGTTGTCCCAGAGGTCTCTAAGACTGTATTCAATTCTTTGCATTCTTTTTTCTTTATTCTGCTCTGTGGTAGTTATTTCCACTATTTTATCTTCCAGGTTACTTACCTGTCCTTCTGCCTCAGTTATTCTGCTATTGATTTCTTCTAGAGAATTTTTAGTTTCACTTCTTGTGTTGTTCATCATTGTTTCTTTGCTCTTTAGTTCTTCTAGGTCCTTGTTAAATGTTTCTTATATTTTCTCCATTCTATTTCCAAGATTTTGGATCATCTTTGCTATCATTCCTATGAATTCTTTTTCAGGTAGACTGCATATTTCTCTTCATTTATTTGGTCTGGTGAGTTTTTACTTTGCTTCTTCATCTTCTGTGTATTTTTCTGTCTTCTCATTTGGCTTAACTTACTGGGTTTGGGGTCTCCTTTTCACAGGCTGCAGGTTCTTAATTCCCATTGTCTGTGGTGTCTGTCTCCAGTGAGTAAGTTTGGTTCAGTGAGTTGTTTAGGCTTCCTTGTGGAGGGGACTGGTGCCTGTGTTCTGGTGTATGAGGCTGGATCATGTCTTTCTGGTGGGCAGGACGGCATCTGGTGGTGTGTTTTTTGATATCTGTGAATGTATTATGATTTTAGGCAGCCTCACTGCTAATGGGTGGGGTTGTGTTCTTGTCTTGCTAGTTGTTTGGCATAGGGTATCCAGCACTGTATCTTCCTGGTCATTGAGTGGATCTGGGTCTTAGCATTGAGATGGAGATCTCTGGGAGAGATGCTGCCATTTGATATTACATGAGGCCGGGAGGTCTCTGGTGGATCAATGTCCTGAACTTGGTTCTCCCACCTCAGAGGCTCAGGCCTGACACCCGGCTGGAGCACCAAGACCTTGTCAGCCACACGGCTCAGAAGAAAATGGAGGAAAAAAAGAATGAAAGAAAGAAGAAATAAAGAAAGGTGAAAATATAATAAAGTTATTAATATAAAAATTTAAAAATATTATTAATTTGTTTAAAAAAATAAAAAAGTAGTAATAAAAAAGAAAGAAGAGCGCAACCAAACCGAAAAACAAATCCTCCAATGAAAATGAGCACAAAAAACTTTACTGGAAAAATAAAAACAGACAGACAGAACCCAAGGGAAATGGTAAAACCCAGCTATGCAGACAAAGTCAACCAAAGAAGCATACACTTCACACTCACAAAAAGATAAAGGAAAAAATATATATATACATATATTAAAAAAAAGGTAGAGAGCAACCAAATCAATAAACAAATCTACCAATGATAATAAGTTCTAAATAC
This sequence comes from Phocoena sinus, assembly GCF_008692025.1. Classification (NCBI taxonomy): domain Eukaryota; kingdom Metazoa; phylum Chordata; class Mammalia; order Artiodactyla; family Phocoenidae; genus Phocoena; species Phocoena sinus. The sequence continues at coordinate 34,472,307 of NC_045776.1, read as the reverse complement.
TAAATTAATACAAACATAAAACTAGAAAAAAATTAGATACAGGAAGCAATCCCCAAGTCTAGTGTTGCTCCCAAAGTCCACCCTCTCAATTTTGGGATGATTCATTGTCTATTCAGGTATTCCAGAGATGCAGCATACATCAAGTTGATTGTGGAGATTTAATCCATTGCTCCTGAGGCTGCTGGGAGAAATTTCTCTTTCTCTTCTTTGTTCACACATCTCCTGTGGTTCAGCTTTGGATTTGGCCCCACCTCTGTTTGTAGATCACCTGAGGGCATCTGTTCCCTACCCAGAAAGTACTGGGTTAACGTAGCAGCTGATTAGGGGGCTCTGCCTCACTCAGGCCGAGGGGACAGAGGGGTATGGAATACACGGTGAGCCTGTGGCAGCAGAGGCTGACATGACATTGCAACAGCCTGAGGTCAGCTGTGTGTTCTCCCAGGGAAGTTGTCCCTGGATCACGGGATCCTGGCTGTGGTGAGCTGCACAGGCTTCTGGGAGGGGAGGTGTGGATTGTGACCTATGCTTGTACACAGGGTTCTTGGTGGCTGCAGCAGCAGCCTTAGCATTTCATGCCCATCTTTGGTGTCCAAGCTGATAGCTGAGCCTTGAACCCATCTCTGGAGCTTGTTTAGGCAGTACTCTGAATACCCTCTCCTTGTGCACCCTGAAACTATGGTCTCTTGCCTCAGGCAGTTCCAGACTTTTTCCTGGACTCCCTCCTGGCTACCTGTGGCACACTTGTCCACTTCAGGCTGTGTTCACACAGCCAACCCCAGTCCTGTCCCTGGGATCTGAACTCCTAAGTCTGAGTCTCAGTTCCCAGTCCCACCCACCCTGGCAGGTGAGCAGACAAGCCTCTCAGGCTGGTGAGTGCTGGGCAGCACTGACCCTCTGTGTGGAAATCTCTCTGCTTTGCCCTCTGCACCCCTGTTGCTCTGAAGATTCCCCCCTGCCTACCCCCTGTCTCCACATGAAGGGGCCTCCTAGTGTGTGGAAACTTTTCCTCCTTCACAACTCCTTCCCAGCAGTGCAGGTCCCATCCCTATTCTTTTGTCTGTGTTTTTTCTTTTTTCTTTTGCCCTACCCAGTTATGTGTGGATTTTCTTTCCTTTTGGGAAGCTGAGGTCTTTTGCCAGCATTCAGTAGGGGTTCTGTAGGAGTTGTTCCACATGTAGTTGTATTTTTGATGTACTTGTAAGGGAGGAAGGTGATCTCCACGTTTACTCCTCCATCATCTTGAAGTTCCCCCCTCCAAATCGAAGACGTTATTTCTTAACTTTGTTTTAAATTTCCATTTTCTGTAAGTCTATGACATCTAAGAGTTGGGCGCCTTGAATAAGTCAGTGAATTTATTTGAGAGCTAGTTTCCTCATCTACATAATGGAGATAATAATACCAACCTGACAATATTTATTACAGTAGCAAAACAATCTGTCTACTAAATATGTACCAAATAGCATAGAGGAGCTCTTAAGTACCCAGGAAAGAGGTGACACTATAGAGAAATTTAGTTCAAAGTTCCTGAGAAGGTACGCAAAGTGAGAAATACTGTATATTCCATGTCTGACACAGGAGAACATAATATCTGGTTTAGTTTTAATCCACAAGTAGTTATCTGCCTTGACCCACAAAGTGGAGAGTCCTCTGTTGGACACCAACTCTTCCTCTCTAAAAGTTGAAAACTGAGGCTGTACTTATCTTGTGCTCACCTGTCTTCAGTTCCTAAGACCACATTATATCAATTAAGTTTCACTGATATAATCTCAAATTCTTACTTAATAAAACTCGAAGTGATCACTTCATATTAAAACAATACATAGTAAAATCCAACATTTTTATGTATGTATTTCTATGAGTTTTCAGCCATTAAATCATAACCACAGTTAGGATATTGAACAGTTCCACCAATCTGAAAGACTTCCTCATGTTGCTCCTTTGTAGTCAACTCTTGTCATTAATCATCTTGCTGGTAATCACTAGACTGTTTTATGTTTCAATAATTTTTTGACTTTTTTAGAATGTCAAATACATGATATCATACAAGATTTAGCCTTTAGATTCCAGCTTCTTTAACTTAGCATAGTGTCTATGAGATTCATTGGTATCTCACTATGGATTTTTAAATTTCCCTAATGGCTAATAATGTTGCATGTCTTTCCATGTATTTATTTGTCATTGGTATATCTTCTTTAAGGGCTGCTGTTTAGTCTTTACATCTCTCTCTCTCTCTCTCTCTCTCTCTCTCTTTTTTTTTTTTAATATGCATGCTCTGCATGATGAAATAACCACTACCTCCCTGAGACCCACTCCATCATGGGGCTGTTACAAAATGCATCTTAATTTAGCTGGTTGAGAATCCACTCAAGAAATGTATTATCAATGGGAAGAGGGGATGAAAAAAGACTGGGTGAGTCTCACAAAAGTTCATTCCCTACTCTCTAATTTCTATGTTGATCTCAAGTTCAATGGAGTGCCAAGTATGGCAATGGAATCTTGTATTAGTTTCTCAAATAGGGCTCTTTATGATTTTAATACAATTTCCTTTAAAACCCAAATGTAGAAAACTGTGATTAACAAACCAGAAAATGATTAAGAAGCTATTTGTTCAGAATAAACATTATTTTCAAGTACACATGGAACATTCTCCAAGATAGATCACATGCTAATGAAACCTAACAAACAAGTCTACCCTAACAAAACAAGTCTCAATAAGTTTAAGAGAACTGAAATCCTATCAAACATCTTTTCCAACTACAATGGTATGAGAAAATAAATCAATTAAAAGGAAAATAAACTATAAAAGCAAAAACACATGGAGGCTAAACTATATACTACTAAACAACCAATGGATCACTAAAGAAAATAAACAGAAAATCAAAAATACCTGGTGACAAATGAAAATGAAAACACAAGGGTCCAAAAATCTAAGGGATTCAGCAAAAACATTTCTATGAGGGAAGTTTATAATGATGCAAACTCACCTCAAGAAACAAGAAAAATCTCAAATAGCCTAATCTTACACCTAAAGTAACTGAAAAAAGAACAAACAAAACCCAAAGTTAGTAGAAGGAAAGAAATAATAAAGTTCAGAGCAGAAATAAATGAAATAGAGACTAAAAAATAATAGAAAAGGTCAAAGAAACTGAGAACTGATTCCTTGAAAAGATAAATAAATAAATAAATAAATAAATAAATATATATATATATATATATATATATATATATATATATATATACCTGAACCAGACTCATTAAAAAAAAAAAGAGAGAGAGAGAAGCTCAAATAAATAAAATAGAAATAAAAAAGAACAATTACAATGGACATCACAGAAATACAAAGGATCATAAGAGATTACTATGAACAATTATATGCCATTAAACTGGATAACAGAAGAACTGGATAAATTCCTGGAGTACCAAGACTGAATCAGGAAGAAATACAAAATGTTAACAATTTCATTACCTGTAGTGAAACTAAATCAGTAATATAAATAAAACAAACAAATAAAATGAACCAAAAATACAAACAAAAACTCCCAACAAACAAAAATCCAGGACCAGATGGCTTCACTGGTGAATTCTACCAAAGATTTAAAGAAGCATTAACTACTATCTTTCTCAAAGATAGTAAAAGCTGAAGTGGAAGAAATGTTTCTGAACCCATTCTAAAAGTCCATTATTACCCTGATACCAAAACCAGACAAAGACACCCCCAAAAGAGAAAATTACAGACCAATATATTTGATGAACATAGACACAAAATCCTCAAGAAAATATTAGCAAATCTAATTCAACGATACACTAAAAGGATCATACACCATGATCAAGTATGATTAATTTCAGGGATGCAAAAATAGTTCAGTATCTGCAAATTAAAACGTTGAAGAATAAAAATCTTTGATCATCTTCAACAGACGCAGAAAAACCCTTTGATAAAATTCAGCATTTATTTATGATAAAAACTCAAAAAATTTAGTATAGAAAGAACATGCCTCAACATAATAAATGTCATGACAAACCTATAACCAACATCATGTTCAATGCTAAAAAGCTGAAAGCATTTCCTCTAAGATCAGGAACAAGACAAGAATGTCCACTCTCACCACTTTTATTCAACATAGTATTGGAATTCCCAGCCACAGCAATCAGACAAGAAAAAGAAATAAAAGGAACATAAATTGGAAAGGATGAATAAAACTGTCAGTGTTTGCAGATGACATAATACTATATATAGAAAATCCTAAAGATGCTAATAAAAATGTTAAACCTAATAAATGAATTCAGTAAAGTTGCTGGATACAAAATTGTATACAGAAATCTGTTTAATTTCTATATGTTAACAATAAACTATCAGAAACAATTTAAAAAAAACAATCCCATTTACAATAACATCAAAAAGAGTAAAATAACTAGGAATAAATCTAACCAAAGAGGTAAAAGACTTGTATTCAGAAGACTATGAGACATTGATAAAGGAAATTGAAGAGGGTACACAGAAAAATTGAAAGATATATGATGCTCATGGATTGGAAGGATTAATATTATTAAAATGATCATACTACCCAAGGTAATCTACAGATTCAATTAAATTTCTATCAAAATACCAATGGCATTTTTCACAGAACTAGAACAAATATTCTAAACTTTGTAGAGAAACACAAAAGACTCTGAATAGCCAAACATTCTTGAGACAGAAGAACAAAACTGGAGATACCAGGATCCCTGATTTCAAACTATCACTACAAAGCTACAGTCAACAAAACAGTATGGTATGGTCACAAAAGTAGGCCCATAGGTCAATGAAACAGAGTAGAGAGCCCAGAAGTGAAACCATATTTAAATGGTCAGTTAATCTATGACAGAGTAGGAAAGAATGGGGAAAAGACAGACTCCTCTTCAATAAATGTTTTTGGGAAAAATGAACAGCTACATGCAAAAGAATCAAATTGGACTAATTTCTCACACCATATACAAAAATAAAGTCAAAATGGATTAAAGACTTAAACATAAGATCTAAAAACATAAAACTCCTAGAAGAAAACAAAGTACACGCTTTGATATCAGTCTTATCAGTAATTTTTTGGCTATGTCTTCTCAGGCAAGGGAAACAAAGGCAGAAATAAGCAAATGGTCATACATCAAATTAAAAAAAAAAAATTCTGCAGCAAAGGAAACTATCAACCAAATGAAAAGGCTGCCTATTGAATGAGTGAAGATATTTGCAAATGGTATATCCAATAAGGGATTAATATGCCAAATATACAAATAACTCATACAACTCAACATTAAAAACACAAACAAGCAAAACAAAAACAACCCAATTAAAAAATGAGCAGAGGACATGAATAGATATTTTTTTTCATAAAAGACAGAGATGGTCAGCAGGCACATGAAAAGATGCTCAACAACACTAATCATTATGGAAATGCAAATCAAAACTACAATGAGATATCACCTCACACCTGTTAGAATGACTATTATGAAAAAAGACAACAAATAACAGGTTTGGGCTCAGATGTGGAGAAAAGGGGTACCCTAGTACACTTTGGTAGGAATGTAATTTGGTTCAGCTTATGGAAGACACTAGGGAGGTTCCTAATAAAATTAAGAAGAAAATTACCATACAATCCAGAAATTCCCCTTTCTGAGGAAAAAAAAAAACTAATCTCAAGAGATATATGCATACTTATATTCATTTCATTGCAGCGTTATTTATAAACACCAAGATATAGTAACGACCTAAGTATTCATCAATAGATGAATGGATAAAGAAGGTGTGGTAAACATATATACAATGGAATTAGAAGGTATTATGCTAAGTAAAATAAGTCAGAGAGTGATAAACAATTATCCTATAATTTCACATATAAGTGGAATCTGTAAAACAAAACAAGTGAACAAACATAAGAGTCACAGATTCAGATAACCAGCAGGTGATTGCCAGAAGAGAGAGGAATGGTAGGAGAAAAGAAATAGGTGAGGGAGATTGAGAGGAGTAGACTTCTAGGTAGAAAATAAGTAAGTCAAGGGGATGAAATGTATAGCATAAAGAATATAGTAAATAATAGTGTAATAACTTTACATGGAGATGGATGGTAACTAGACTAATGATGGTGATCATTTTACAATGTATCAAAATATCAAATCACTATGTTGTGCACCTGGAACTAAAATAGAGTTTTAGGTGAATTATACTTAAAATAATGGAAACAAACAAACTCATAGAAAAAGAGATCAGATTTGTGGTTACTGGAGGTAGACAGTGGGGGAATTAGATGAAGGTGGTCAAAAGGTGCAAACTTATAAGATATATAAGTACTAGGGGTGTAATGTATAACATCACTAATATTAACAATGCAGAATATTATATATGAAAGTTGTTAAAAGAGTAAATTCTAAGAGCTCTCATAAAAAATAAGTTATTTATTTCCTCCTCTTATGCTAAGGCTCCATTCACTTTGCAGGTAAGTCACTAATACTGGGGACATTATTCTATGACTAAATGTTTCTTGAAGGTTTACTTTGTAAAGACACTGTGTGAGTTGCTCAATAAATATTTGTTGAAGTGAACTAAGGATAAATATACAGAATTATATATTCTAAATACAATCTATAACTTACATTAAATAATTTAAATATTTCATATCTAAAAGCCACACTGGGACTTTTTACCAAGTACTAATGGCATGCTAGACATAGTGGATGATTAAAAAGTTGAAAAACATAACCCCAACCTTCAAGGGTTTGTGATTTTCATTGAAAGACATAAATATATGAACCAAAGGATGAAATATGTACTAAACTGTGCTAAGTTACGTTTTGATGCTTGCACAAATGCAATGATTGAACTGAATATAGCCCTGGAAATGGTTTCCCAGCAGAGCTGAACTATAACAGGGGCATAATAGATGGAGATGTTAAAAATCATAATTTTTTTTGAGCCCAAAGCACAATGGGACACAAAAATCAACATGGAAAAGACATTAAAGAAAAGAAATATTAATTAGGTCCTGGGGAAAAAAAAACAAAGCTATCACCCAGGAGAGGATAGGATAGGAAAGCAGTGGAGTTTGAATATGACAGTTATGCCATTCTTCAGGTGAGACACAGATGTAAGTGGCAGGGAAAGTTTCCCAGGTAAACAGAACACAGAGGCAGGGAACTACTGCCAGTGATATTTAGAGCAGCAACTGAAGACAAGTAATGTTGAGAAAATCTTCCCATGGCCAAAAGAGTGGGCAATAAGATTGAGAGGTAGGCATCAATTCTAGAAAAAAAAAAAAAAAAGTGTTAGAGCATAGGAATAAGGAGCCATGCAAAAATCTATCTTTGGCTTTAGTCAAGCTGAAGACATATATATATGTGTGTGTGTGTGTGTGTGTGTGTGTGTGTGTGTGTGTGTGTGTGTGTGTCTAATATATACATCTAATATATGTATCACTGGGCTACAAGACTGCAGCTCTGGGAAGGGAACTAATTTTCTTTTACTTGGTCATGGTAGGAGGATGAACCTTGAATTGAACTACAAGTGGGTTTAGCCGAGGGAAGCTAGAAAAGACTAAATTGGGAGAATTTAGACATAATTGACATTAATGAGCATGGCTGCAGTCATGGAAGCAACCTAAATGCCCATCGACAGATGAATGGATAAAGAAGTGGTATGTATATACAATGAAATATTACTCAACCATGTAAAGGAACAAAATTGGGTCATTTGTAGAGACGTGTATGCATTTAGAGACTATCACACAGAGTGAAGTAAGTCCGAAAGAGAAAAACAAATATCGTGTATTAACGCATATATGTGGAATCTAGAAAATGGTACAGATGAACTGGTTTGCAGAGCAGAAATTGAGACACATATGGACACTAAGGGGGGAAAGTGGCAGTGGGTGGTGGTGCTGGTGTGATGAATTGGGAGATTGGGATTGACATGCATACACTGATGTGTATAAAATTGATGACTAATAAGAAAATAAATAAATAAACATGAAAAAAATTAGCATGGCTGAAGGATAAAAAGTTATAGATAGTTTTGATATATAGGATATTGGTGAAAAGAAGTTGATGGTGTTCCTCTTTAGTGTGTATTTTACCTCTACCTAGAATAAAAGATCATATTTTGCTTCACTGGTACAGATCTAGTCATTTTCAACTGGTAATTACATAACTTCTTCCTCTTCCCCAAGGAGAGAGCCCATTTTACAAATGCAATATACAAATATAGGCAATATACAAATAAAGGCACCAGTGGAGGTAGACCTGAAAGCTTTTAGAGAGCTGATAAAATCTGATTAAATTCTTCTTTTGTTGTTATTATGTTTTCATCACCTTTGTCATGGTGTCTACACTCCTGAACTCCACTTGGGAGCAGCAGTAACAAGGTATCACAAAACTGGCTTTTCTCACTCTAATTCCAACCTGCCAGAAACAGCAAACACAGGAAATATCAGGAGAAAACCCCTTGTCATACAATTTACCACCCAATTTTACAAACCCGAGAGGTTTAGCTACTAGTAGTTTCCAGTGTTTCAAATAAGCTTACTAGTTTGGGGCTATTTATCCATAATAAACTTCTAAATATGCAAGGTCAAAACTACGGGTTTTCAGCTTACACTAGATTGATGAATATTCTTTGATGATTTCAGGGAAAGAGAGGAGTTCAATATAAAGGAGATACCATATGATTCTACTTCTATGTTACTACCTAATATTTATAGTGAAAGCTGTACCATTGCAGAGCTAAAAAGAGACCTTGAAGATAATCTGATTTAATGAGTTCATTTTGCAAAAATGTCTGAAAATGAGTTACCCAAGATCACACAGTTATTTAGGGGAAGAATATAAATAATAATCTGGGTTTATAACTCTGCACAGGTATATATTCCATTCAGAAATTGAATTGAATTCACTTCAACAGGAGCCCATAGCTGTTCTACAAAAGAAGTAGAAGGCATAATATTTTTCCTCAATAGCCTTACTCTGTCTACAAAACACACGGGTATAAAGCATATGATTTTTTTTTTCTTTTTAACATCTTTATTGGAGTATAATTGCTTTACAATGGTGTGTTAGTTTCCATTTTATATCAAAGTGAATCAGCTATAGATGTACATATATCCCCATATCTCCTCCCTCTTGGATCTCCTTCACACACTCCCCATCCCACCCCTCTAGGTGGTCACAAAGCATCGAGCTGATCTTCCAGTGCTATGTGGCTGCTTCCGACTAGCTATGTATTTTACGTTTGGTAGTGTATATATGTCCATGCCACTCTCTCACTTCGTCCCAGCTTACCCTTCCCACTCCTCATGTCCTCAAGTCCATTCTCTATGTCTGCATCTTTATTCCTGTCCTGTCCCTAGGTTCTTCAGACCCTTCTGTTGTTGTTGTTTTTTTTTTTTTTTTTAGATTCCATATATATGTGTTAGCATACGGTATTTGTTTTTCTCTTTCTGACTTACTTCATTCTGTATGACAGACTCTAGGTCCATCCACCTCATTACAAATAACTCATTGCTTTTTATGGCTGAGTAATATTCCATTCCATATATGTGCCACATCTTCTTTATCCATTCATCTGTCGATGGACATTTAAGTTGCTTCCATGTCCTGGCTATTGTAAATAGAGCTGCAATGAACATTGTGGTACATGACTCTTTTTGAATTATGGTTTTCTCAGGGTATAAGCCCAGCAGTGGGATTACTGGGTCATATAGTAGTTCTATTTTTAGTTTAAGGAACCGCCATACTGTTCTCCATAGTGGCTGTAACCATTTACATTCCCACCAACAGTGCAAATGTGTTCCTTTTTCTCCACACCCTCTCCAGCACTTATTGTTTGTAGAATTTTTGTTGATGGACATTCTGACTGGTGTGATGTGATACCTCATTGTAGTTTTGATTTTCATTTCTCTAATGATTAGTGATGTTGAGCATCCTTTCATGTGTTTGTTGGCAAACTGAATATCTTCTTTGGAGAAATGTCTATTTAGGTCTTCTGCCCATTTTTGGATTGGGTTGTTTGTTTTTTTGATATTGAGCTGCATGAGCTGCTTATAAATTTTGGAGATTAATCCTTTGTCAGCTGCTTCATTTGCAAATATTTTGTCCCATATGTGAAAATATGCTAAATATCATTAGTCATTAGGGAAATCTAATGATACCACTGCACATCTATTAAGATATCTACAATTAAAAATATCAAAAATGCAAAGTGTTGGTAATGATATAGAATGACTACTTTGGAAAACAGGCCATTTTTTTTGGAAAAGCTAAACTCACACCTACCATAATATCCAAACATTCTACTCGTTCCTGAATATTTATACCTCCACACAGGGGACAGAAATCCTATACTAAGACTTGTATAGGGATGTTCATAGTGACTCTGTTTGTAATAGACAAAATCTGGGAACAATCCAAATAAGTAAATGGATAAAGAAATTATATAGATGTAATGTAATATTATTCAGCAATAAAATATGAGGTAGTATTGATCCACACCACATGGGTAAGTATAAAAATAGATATGCTATTTTGAATGTATACTATATAACTTCACTCATAAATATAAAGATATAGTAAATGCAAACTGATCTATAGTGACAGAAAGCAGATTCATGGTTGCCTGGAGATAATTAGGAGGCAGTACAAAGGGGGGAAATTAATCTTTGGGAGATTATGGTTGTGTTCACGATATTGATCATGGTGTTTTCACTGGTGTGTACATATCTTGAAACTAAATAAATTGTGCTCTTTAAATATGTACATCTTATGGTGTGTCAATTATATCTCATTTATATATAAATAAATATTCCATATTCAAGTCTCTTAATTATTTTGCTCATTTTCATTTGACCATGAAATCCACTCTATTTTATATTCCAATTTTTCAGCCCTTCTATTGATGTAAAAAGGCTTGCATCTCATTAAATAAGCAAGCAGTAAACTGAGAAGTTTTAATTAAGTACTAATACATAAAGCTAGGTATAATTAAACAATAACAAAATCTCTCAACTCTACCTGACTATTGTGTTAAAATCATCAGTCTTTTTTTCCCCTCTCCTCTAGCAGACTGTATGATCTCTGAGTGTCTTATTAAGCTTTTTAGTATAATTCTGACAAGGTCATCTTTCAAGATATAATTTTAAATTAATGAATGAGTGAATAAATTAATGAATGATGCCTAACCTTAAAAAATATAGCAGTTTAGTATTGAAGACAATATATAAATTTGTTTAAACTTATGTAAGAGCTGTAAAAATTCATATCACATCACATGGGACCAAATAGGCAAGGAATTGCCTAGATCTACAACCTAGGGCAGGCAGGTTGAAACAGCATAGGTTACAATTATGGCAACAACAAAATCCCAAAGGGATGAAGGAGCAACGCATATCTGAGGTGGGTGGAAATCATCTGACTATTTTACCACATAGCCATGTATCTCTTGCCCTTTCTACTCGCCTGCCACTCCTCTCTCTTTTAACCAGTCAATTGAGTGTTTTTATTCTCTAGTTAAACGGTTTCCTATTGCTCCTTTGTGCTCTGCCTGGTTTCTGCCATCTCTCTTTCTCCTTTACATGGCTACCTCAGAAAAGTGGCTTTCATGCCTAAGCGATGGGGTAAACACCAGTGTGAGAGACCACCAATTCCTATTCATAAAAACGCTATTGAAATTCTAGCTGGTTTCCTGAAGACCTCACTGAAGTGTAGCTACTTCTTCATTCTTTTTGCTCCAGAGGAGAATTTTTTTTCTTAAGACACTAACTGGTCTGTTAAAACCTTTTGCTCTTAAGCTGTACCACTGCATGGCTTCCATTATGAGCATGGTTAAATAATTCTTAATTAATCCTCTTTTATCACTAATACTCAGCTCTTGTGAGGAGGATTTACTACTTTTAATTCTATATGGAACACAAATGGGTTACCAAATTGTTCTGTGTTATTACTGACAAGATATGTTGCCATCATTTAATTACATTAAATTTTCAATTTTTTTTTTTTTTTTTTTTTTTTTTTTGCGGTACGTGGGCCTCTCACTGCTGTGGCCTCTCCCGTTGCGGAGCACAGGCTCCGGACGTGCAGGCTCAGCGGCCATGGCTCACGGGCCCAGCCGCTCCGCGGCATGTGGGATCTTCCCGGACCGGGGCATGAACCCGTGTCCCCTGCATCGGCAGGCGGACTCTCAACCACTGCGCCACCAGGGAAGCCCTAAATTTTCAATTTTTGAGAGTCTTCTTTAATGTATGTGACTATACATATTGGGTATAAGGGATATGAAAATAAAATTGTGTCCAGGGTCCTGAATTGGACTTGGAGAGGCAATTATTTAAAAAAGAGCTGAGCTCTGGCTGGGTTTCTGCCAGGCAACATGTGACTTCAGAGTGAAAGCCTTCATAGAAACCTAGCACTTCTCAGAACTGGTAGACAGAAGCATGCATTAAAATGGTCATAAGGTCATAATTATGCAGCATTTAGGGATGTTGCTATTTGAAGACAGATCATTTAGAATTCTAGTTGTGGAAAGTCTCTGAAGAGCTACAGTGTACTTAGGTTATCTTCCTCTGAAAGTGATTCCACTTTTTGGCCTGTATAAATCATTTGTTAATTAATCACACAGTATGTTCTATAGGAGACTTGAATTGTAACTAAAGTATTTATCCCTGAGAATAAGGATAAGTATGCTTATACTGTGTTTCCCCAAACAAATTATGAGATTCTTAGGGGTAAAGCCCATATGTGCTTGGCCTAAAAAGGGAGGTTGAACAATCTCTTGCTTATGGTTTGTGCCAATAAATATGTTAATTTTTTATAAGTTACTGAAACTTTGAATAGTGCTTGTATGACAAATAAATATAATAGAATTAAAGAGGGTGTTACAAAATCTTAAAAAAATTTAAGGCACATTAAAAATAAATCCTGCTTTAAGGGTGAAATGTAGAAGGGACATAAAACCTCCTACTTTATGGGCATTGAAATAATTCAAAAGATGGGGAAAAAATAAATATTAATGGATGAAAAGAAAATCCAAGTATTTAGCAGGCTTTTCTAACTTTTGAAGTTAAAAGAATGTAACAATAAGTACAACATCAAAAATCCATGGATTTTACTAACTTTCCTAGATCTCATGAGAACTTGCATCTTGAGCTTTAGACTGGTGTATTCTTATGATCTTGTTAGACTGACAAAAGTGGGCAGATAATAGATGACAGATGTCTTTGTTTCCAGTGGCTGCTGTAACAAATAACCAAAATGTTTGTGGCTTAAAACAGCAGGGTTTTTTTTTTTTTTTTTCTCTTACTATTCTAGAGGCCAGAAGCCTGAAATCAGTATCATTGTACAAAATCAAGGTGTCAGCAGAGTCACTGGCATTTCTAGGAGAGAATATTTTCCTTGCCTCTTCCAGCCTTTGGTGGTTACTGGATTTCCATGCTTGTGCCTGGGTACTAGGTAAAGTAGTCACATTGCCTTCTCCCCTTCTGTCTCTGTGTCAAACCTCTCTTGTGCCTCTCTCTTATGAGGACACTTGTGGTTGCATTTAGGGTACACCCAGATAAACCAGCATGATCTCTTGATCTCAAGATCTTTCATTTAATCACATATGCAAAGTTTTTTTTTCCAAAAAAGGTAACACTTAGAGGTTGCAGAGATTAGGTCCTGATATCATTGGAAGTAATTATCAGTCTATCATAACAGCTGTCTTTGATTTTGCTGTTATTAAAAGTAGCATCACATTTATAACTTTGGCTTTGTGGTTAGACCGAGCTGAGTTCACATCCTTGTACAATCAAAGTCATATTGAAGAAATTATGTACCTTCATGTTTCAATTTCCCCATCTGTTAAATGGGATAGGCATGAGTAGTGTCTCACGATATTGTCGTAATGATTCAACAGAATAGTGTATATAAAACAGTTTGGACTTAGTAAGTCCTCAACAAATTATAGCTTTAATTATTTTTATAAAATTAATAAACACTCTGATTTATTCAAAACAAACTGCCAGTTAATCTAAGGCTTACAAGAAGTCACTAAGCTTGGCTGTCATTTGCAGAAGCTTACAATCTAATTGGTGAGATAAAATTTACATGCATAAAAGAATAGCAGAAAGGTAAGAAATGCATGCTGGAAAGCATAAATGTTAGAATTGTTCAAAATAAGTATTAATCAAGAGCATGACAGGTTTTTATATAAAGCGTTTGGATTGGTGGGGCTGAAATATAGGCGATGCAAGGTCCCACGGGAATAGGGCTTATGTAGTGGTCGGGAAAAATAGGGAAGGTTAGTAGGCACATAATAGAACACAGAAGGTGCATGAAAGGCAGTAGTAAAGTATTAGAATGGTAGGCTAAAGACATATATTATGGTCAGTACACTGGCCCAGAAGCTCCATGAAGTCAATGGCCATTCCACCCTACCTCCTCTTCTCTCTCTTTCTCTCACAAACACATGCACACAAAAATACTTTATCTCCTGGTTTAGTACTTAGCTCCTAAGAGTTATTCAAACAACATTTGCTTCATGATTGAATGAGAAGATAAATGAAGAATAGAACAGATATTGGGCTTCCCTGGTGGTGCAGTGGTTGAGAGTCCGCCTGCTGATGCAGGGGACACAGGTTCGTGCCCAAGTCCGGGAAGATCCCACATGCTGCGGAGCGGCTGGGCCCGTGAGCCATGGCCGCTGAGCCTGCACATCCAGAGCTTGTGCTCCACAACGGGAGAGGACACAACAGTGAGAGGCCCGCGTACCGCAAAAAAAAAGAAAAAGAATAGAACAGAGATTTAAAAAAAAATAGTCTTCCTGAAACTGGGAATACCTGGACAACTAGGGTAAACTAGAATTTCTAAACCATGGCACTATTGACATTTTGGGCTGGATAAGTCTTTGTTGAGGTGGGGAGATGCTGTCCTGTATATTGTTCAGTGTAGGATTTTAACCATCCCTGGCCTCTACCCACTAGATGCCAGTTTCATTTTTCCCCAACATATGCCAATGAAAAATGTCTCTGGATATTGCCAAATGCCCTTAAGGGGATAAGGGCAAAATCACCCCAGGTTAAGAACTATTGAATTAAACCAAGAGGAACGTTATGGGAATTAATTTAAAAGTTGAGAAGAATTTCAAATAAAACAAATTGGAGTAAAATCAACCAAACATACTAATTGCAGAAGACATGTCCTCTACTGACTTTACCTAGTGAAATCTAGAACTTAATTCCCCTAGTAATATAATAAAATAATTCTTTAAAATTCCAAATAATTAAAAAAAAAAAATCAGACTACAGCTGAAATGTTTGGTATTGTTATAGGTATTGTTATAGCTAATACATTTGGAGGGGAGGATCTCCATGAAAAAGGAGGCCCCAGTCAGCCAGAGTTGCTTTGAGGGCTGTGTCCTGCAGTTCTACACCTCATGATTGCCCTACAGAGGATGCAAGCATATCCCGGGGCATCAGTGCACATCCGGTAATCAGAACTAGACAAGATTTAAAAGGAACAAAGAAAACACGCATACCGATTTCTGCTGCATTAAATACATTTATGCATCAAAGGAAAAGAACACAAAAATGTTTCAATTTGAGTTACATACTTAAAATTCCATTATTAAAAAAATTCCATGCTCTCCAGCAAATTTGGTTATATTTTTATACTTTCATAGCCAAATGGTTTCTTTTTTGTGGGCAGTTTCCTGGAATACAATGAAACTGGCCATGGCCTTTGGAAAACAAAATATGCAATTGCCCGTTTAGCATAACAATACAAAGGAATGCATTTCTAAACATTTCATAAAAATTTGGTATTAGGAACTTCAGATAGAGTTACTTTTTATTAACTCACAGTAATAGAACAAAATGTGAACCTGGGAAAATTAAGTTTGCAGATATACAAGAATCCCTGTGTTTTAAGCGTTATTTAAATAAATTTTAGCTCCAGGTAAAATTATAAATCTGCTAATATTTGGAGGGTACAGACTCTATTTCTTCTTCTATAACTTCTTTTCCTTCTTGAATGTGCCAATCCCTGGGCATCTAATTCTTTGATGCTTTTATGTGTAATTTATTTATTTACTTATCGAACAATTATTTATTTAATATTTATGGTGTACCAAACATAATATTCGACAGTGATATTATCAGAATGGATAACTCACAGAACTCCTGTTCTCCCTGGCCTTGTTTCTCTCCTTAATTAAAGTTTTCTTGTCCATTTTTATTTCTTCCAAAAGCAGTTTTCCTTTTACCCACAGAGTGTTATTCTATTTTAAAGATGATATGATGAATTATTACTAGTATATTTCTTTTTTTTTTTTTTAAACATCTTTATTGGGGTATAATTGCTTTACAATGGTGTGTTAGTTTCTGCTTTATAACAAAGTGAATCAGCTATACATATACATATGTTCCCATATGTCTTCCCTCTTGCGTCTCCCTCCCTCCCACTCTCCCCATCCCACCCTTCCAGGCTGTCACAAAGCACCGAGCTAATATCCCTGTGCCTTGCGGCTGCTTCCCCCTAGCTATCTACCTTACTACGTTTCTTAGTGTGTATATGTCCATGACTCTCTCTCGCCCTGTCAAAACTCACCCCTCCCCCTCCCCATACCCTCAAGTCCGTTCTCCAGTAGGTCTGCGTCTTTATTCCTATCTTACCCCTAGGTTCTTCATGACATTTTTATCCCTTAAATTCCATATATATGTGTTAGCATACGGTATTTGTCTTTTTCTTTCTGACTTACTTCACTCTGTATGACAGACTCTAGGTCTATCCATCTCATTACAAATAGCTCAATTTCATTTCTTTTTAAGGCTGAGTAATATTCCATTGTGTATATGTGCCACATCTTCTTTATCCATTCATCCGATGATGGGCGCTTAGGTTGTTTCCATGTCCTGGCTATTGTAAATAGAGCTGCAATGAACATTTTGGTACATGACTCTTTTTGAATTTTGGTTTTCTCAGGGTATATGCCAAGTAGTGGGATTGCTGGGTCATATGGTAATTCTATTTGTAGTTTTTTAAGGAACCTCCATACTGTTCTCCACAGTGGCTGAACCAATTCACATTCCCACCAGCAGTGCAAGAGTGTCCCCTTTTCTCCACACCCTCTCCAGCATTTATTGTTTCTAGATTTTTTGATGATGGCCATTCTGACTGGTGTGAGATGATATCTCATTGTAGTTTTGATTTGCATTTCTCTAATGATTAATGATGTTGAGCATTCTTTCATGTGTTTGTTGGCATTCTGTATATCTTCTTTGGAGAAATGTCTATTTAGGTCTTCTGCCCATTTTTGGATGGGGTTGTTTGTTTTTTTGTTATTGAGCTGCATGAGCTGCTTGTAAATTTTGGAGATTAATCCTTTGTCAGTTGCTTCATTTGCAAATGTTTTCTCCCATTCTGAGGGTTGTCTTTTGGTCTTGGTTATGGTTTCCTTTGCTGTGCAAAAGCTTTGAAGTTTCATTAGGTCCCATTTGTTTATTTTTGTTTTATTTCCATTACTCTAGGAGGTGGGTCAGAAAGGATCTTGCTGTGATTTATGTCATAGAGTGTTCTTCCTATGTTTTCTTCTAAGAGTTTGATAGTTTCTGGCCTTACATTTAGGTCTTTAATCCATTTTGAGCTTATTTTTGTGTATGGTGTTAGGGAGTGATCTAATCTCATACTTTTACATGTACCTGTCCAGTTTTCCCAGCACCATTTATTGAAGAGGCTGTCCTTTCTCCACTGTACATTCCTGCATCCTTTATCAAAGATAAGGTGCCCATATGTGCGTGGGTTTATCTCTGGGCTTTCTATCCTGTTCCACTGATCTATCTTTCTGTTTTTGTGCCAGTACCATACTGTCTTGATTACTGTTGCTTTGTAATATAGTCTGAAGTCAGGGAGCCTTATTCCTCCAGCTCCTTTTTTCGTTCTCAAGATTGCTTTGGCTATTCGGGGTCTTTTGTGTTTCCATACAAATTGCGAAATTTTTTGTTCTAGTTCTGTGAAAAATGCCAGTGGTAGTTTGATAGGGATTGCATTGAATCTGTAGATTGCTTTGGGTAGTAGAGTCATTTTCACAATGTTGATTCTTCCCATCCAAGAACATGGTATATCTCTCCATCTATTTGTATCATCTTTAATTTCTTTCATCAGTGTCTTATAATTTTCTGCATACAGGTCTTTCGTATCCTTAGGTAGGTTTATTCCTAGATATTTTATTCTTTTTGTTGCAATGGTAAATGGGAGTGTTTTCTTGATTTCACTTTCAGATTTTTCATCATTAGTATATAGGAATGCCAGAGATTTCTGTGCATTAATTTTGTATCCTGCTACTTTACCAAATTCATTGATTAGCTCTAGTAGTTTTCTGGTAGCATCTTTAGGATTCTCTATGTATAGTATCATGTCATCTGCAAACAGTGACAGCTTTACTTCTTCTTTTCCGATTTGGATTCCTTTTATTTCCTTTTCTTCTCTGATTGCTGTGGCTAAAACTTCCAAAACTATGTTGAATAAGAGTGGTGAGAGTGGGCAACCTTGTCTTGTTCCTGATCTTAGTGGAAATGCTTTCAGTTTTTCACCATTGAGGATGATGTTTGCTGTGGGCTTGTCATATATGGCTTTTATTATGTTTAGGAAAGTTCCCTCTATGCCTACTTTCTGGAGGGTTTTTATCATAAATGGGTGTTGAATTTTGTCGAAAGCTTTCTCTGCATCTATTGAGATGATCATATGGTTTTTCTCCTTCAATTTGTTAATATGGTTTATCACATTGATAGATTTGCGTATATTGAAGAATCCTTGCATTCTTGGAATAAACCCCACTTGATCATGGTGTATGATCCTTTTAATGTGCTGTTGGATTCTGTTTGCTAGTATTTTGTTGAGGATTTTTGCATCTATGTTCATCAGTGATATTGGCCTGTAGTTTTCTTTCTTTGTGACATCCTTGTCTGGTTTTGGTATCAAGGTGATGGTGGCTTCGTAGAAGGAATTTGGGAGTGTTCCTCCCTCTGCTATATTTTGGAAGAGTTTGAGAAGGATAGGTGTTAGCTCTTCTCTAAACGTTTGATAGAATTCACCTGTGAAGCCATCTGGTCCTGGGCTTTTGTTTGTTGGAAGGTTTTTAATCACAGTTTCAATTTCAGTGCTTGTGATTGGTCTGTTCATATTTTCTATTTCTTCCTGATTCAGTCTTGGCAGGTTGTGCATTTCTAAGAATTTGTCCATTTCTTCCAGATTGTCCATTTTATTGGCATAGAGTTGCTTGTAGTAATCTCTCATGATTTTTTTTATTTCTGCAGTGTCAGTTGTTACTTCTCCTTTTTCATTTCTAATTCTATTGATTTGAGTCTTCTCCCTTTTTTTCTTGATGAGTCTGGCTAGTGGTTTATCTATTTTGTTTATCTTCTCAAAGAACCAGCTTTTAGTTTTATTGATCTTTGCTATTGTTTCCTTCATTTCTTTTTCATTTATTTCTGATCTGATTTTTATGATTTCTTTCCTTCTGCTAGCTTTGGGGTTTTTTGTTCTTCTTTCTCTAATTGCTTGAGGTGCAAGGTTAGGTTGTTTATTCGAGATGTTTCCTGCTTCTTAAGGTGGGCTTGTATTGCTATAAACTTCCCCCTTAGAACTGCTTTTGCTGCATCCCATAGGTTTTGGGTCGTTGTGTCTCCATTGTCATTTGTTTCTAGGTATTTTTTTATTTCCTCTTTGATTTCTTCAGTGATCACTTCATTATTAAGTAGTGTATTGTTTAGCCTCCATGTGTTTGTATTTTTTAAAGATCTTTTCCTGTAATTGATATCTAGTCTCATGGCGTTGTGGTCGGAAAAGATACTTGATACAATTTCAGTTTTCTTAAATTTACCAAGGCTTGATTTGTGACCCAAGATATGATCTATCCTGGAGAATGTTCCATGAGCACTTGAGAAAAATGTGTATTCTGTTGTTTTCAGATGGAGTGTCCTATAAATATCAATTAAGTCCATCTTGTTTAATGTATCATTTAAAGCTTGTGTTTCCTTATTTTCATTTTGGATGATCTGTCCATGGGTGAAAGTGGGGTGTTAAAGTCCCCTACTATGAATGTGTTACTGTTGATCTCCCCTTTTATGGTTGTTAGTATTTGCCTTATGTATTGAGGTGCTCCTATGTTGGGTGCATAAATATTTACAATTGTTATATCTTCTTCTTGGATCGATCCCTTGATCATTATGTAGTGTCCTTCTTTGTCCCTTTTAATAGTCCTTATTTTAAAGTCTATTTTGTCTGATATGAGAATTGCTACTCCAGCTTTCTTTTGGTTTCCATTTGCATGGAATATCTTTTTCCATCCCCTTACTTTCAGTCTGTATGTGTCTCTAGTTCTGAAGTGGGTCTCTTGTAGACAGCATATATAAGGGTCTTGTTTTTGTATCCATTCAGCCAATCTGTGTCTTTTGGTGGGAGCATTTAGTCTATTTACATTTAAGGTAATTATCGATATGTATGTTCCTATTTCCATTTTATATATTGTTTTGGGTTCGCTACTATAGGTCATTTCCTTCTCTTGTGTTTCGTGTCTAGAGAAGTTCCTTTAGCATTTGTTGTAAAGCTGGTTTGGTGGTGCTGAACTCTCTCAGCTTTTGCTTGTCTGTAAAGGTTTTAATTTCTCCATCAAATGTGAATGAGATCCTTGCTGGGTAGAGTAGTCTTGGTTGCAGGCTATTCTCCTTCATCACTTTCAGTATGTCCTGCCACTCCCTTCTGGCTTGTAGGGTTTCTGCTGAGAGATCAGCTGTTAACCTTATGGGGATTCCCTTGTGTGTTATTTGTTGTTTTTCCCTTGCTGCTTTTAATATGCTTTCTTTGTATTTAATTTTTGACAGTTTGATTAATATGTGTCTTGGCGTGTTTCTCCTTGTATTTATCCTGTATGGGACCCTCTGTGCTTCCTGGACTTGATTAACTATTTCCTTTCCCATATTAGGGAAGTTTTCAACTATAATCTCTTCAAATATTTTCTCAGTCCCTTTCTTTCTTTCTTCTTCTTCTGGAACCCCTATAATTCGAATGTTGGTGCGTTTCATGTTGTCCCAGAGGTCTCTGAGACTGTCCTCAGTTCTTTTCATTCTTTTTTCTTTATTCTGCTCTGCAGTAGTTATTTCCACTACTTTATCTTCCAGGTCACTTATCCGTTCTTCTGCCTCAGTTATTCTGCTATTGATCCTATCTAGAGTGATTTTAATTTCATTTATTGCATTGTTCATCGTTGCTTGTTTCATCTTTAGTTCTTGTAGGTCCTTGTTAACTGTTTCTTGCATTTTGTCCATTCTACTTCCAAGATTTCGGATCATCCTTACTATCATTATTCTGAATTCTTTTTCAGGTAGATTGCCTATTTCCTCTTCATTTGTTAGGTCTGGTGGGTTTTTATCTTGCTCCTTCATCTGCTGTGTGTTTTTCTGTCTTCTCATTTTGCTTATCTCACTGTGTTTGGGGTCTCCTTTTTGCAGGCTGCTCTTTCGTAGTTCCCGTTGTTTTTGATGTCTGTCTCCAGTGGCTAAGGTTGTTTCAGTGGGTTGTGTAGGCTTCCTGGTGGAGGGGACTAGTGCCTGTGTTGTGCTGGATGAGGCTGGATCTTGTCTCTCTAGTGGGCAGGTTCACGTCTGGTGGTGTGTTTTGGGGTGTCTGTGGCCTTATTATGATTTTAGGCAGCCTCTCTGCTAATGGGTGGGGTTGTGTTCCTGTTTTGCTAGTTGTTTGGCATAGGTTGTCCAGCACTGTGGCTTGCTGGTCGTTGAGTGAAGCTGGGTGCTGGTGTTAAGATGGAGGTCTCTGGGATATTTCCACCGTTTAATATTATGTGGAGATGGGAGGTCTCTTGTTGACCAGTGTCCTGAAGTTGGCTCTCCTACCTCAGAGGCAGAGCCCTGACTCCTGGCTGGAGCACCAAGAGCCTTTCATCCACACAGCTCAGAATAAAACGGAGAAAAAGTAGGGAGAATTAGTAGAAGTATGAGTAAAGAAAGAAGGAAAGGAGGAAAGGAAGGAAGGAAGAAAGAAGCAAAGAAGGAAAGAAAGGAGGGAGGGAGGGAGGGAGGGAGGAAGGAAGGAAGGAGGGAAAGAAGGAAAAAAGACAGAAAGAAAGATGATACAGTAAAAATAAAATAAAGTATAATATAGTTATTGAATTAAAAAATATTTAGAAAAAAAAAAAAGGGACGGATAGAACCTTAGGACAAATGTTGGAAGCAAAGCTATACAGAGAAAATCTTACACAGAAGCATACACATACACCTTCACAAAAAGAGGTAAAGGGGGAAAAATCATAAATCCTGCTCCCTGAGACCACCTCCTCAATTTGGGGTGATTCGTTGTCTAAAGGAGGGAAGGAAGGAAGGAAAGAAAGAAAGAACGAAGGTAAAGTACAATAAAGTTATTACAATTAAACTTAATTATTAAGAAAAAGAATTTTTTAAAAAAAAGTCATGGACGGATAGAGCCCTAGGACAAATGGTGGAAGCAAGAGTATACAGACAGGATCTCACACAGAAGCATACACGTACACATTCACAAAAAGAGGAAAAGGGAAAAAAATCATAGATCTCGCTCCTAAATTCCACCTCTTCAATTTGGGATCATTCCTTGTCTATTCAGGTATTCCACAGATGCAGGGTATATCAAGTTGATTGTGGAGCTTTAATCCGCTGCTTCTGTGGATGCTGGGAGAGATTTCCCTTTCTCTTCTTTGTTCTCACAGCTCACAGGAGCTCAGCTTTGGATTTGGCCCTGCCTCTGCGTGTAGGTCGCTGGAGGGCGTCTGTTTTTTCGCTCAGACAGGACGGGGTTAAAGGAGCCGCTGATTCGGGAGCTCCGGCTCACTCAGGCCGGGGGTTGGGGGATGGGGGAAGGAGGGGCACTGCGTGCGGGGCGGGCCTGCGGCGGCAGAGGCGGCGTGACGTTGCGGCAGAGGCCGGCGTGATGTTGCACCAGCCTGAGACCCGCCGTGCGTACTCCCGGGGAAGTTGTCCCTGGATCCCGGGAACCTGGCAGTGGCGGGCTGCACAGGCTCCGTGGAAGAGGGGTGTGGAGAGTGACCTGTGCTCGCACACAGGCCCCTTGGTGGCGGCAGCAGCAGCCTTAGCGTCTCCCGCCCGTCTCTGGGGTCCGTGGTTTTAGCCGCGGCTCGCGCCCGTCTCTGGGGTTTGCGCTTTCAGCCGCGGCTCGCGCCCGTCTCGGGGGCTCGCGCCCTCAGCCGCGGCTCGCGCCCGTCTCTGGGGTTCGCGCTTTTAGCCGCGGCTCGCGCCCGTCTCTGGAGTTCCTTTAAGCAGCGCTCTTAAACCCCTCTCCCCGCGCACCAGGAAACAAAGAGGGAAGAAAAAGTCTCTTGCCTCTTCGGCCGGTGCAGGCTTTTCCCCGAACTCCCTCCCGGCTAGTCGTGGTGTACTAACCCCTTCAGGCTATGTTCAAGCCGCCAACCCCAGTCCTCTCCCTGAGCTCCGTCCAAAACCAAAACCCGAGCCTCAGCTCGCAGCCCCGCCCGCCCCGGCGGGTGAGCAGACAAGCCACTCGGGCTGGTGAGTGCCGGTCAGCACCGATCGTCTGTGCAGGAATCTCCCCGCTTTGCCCTCCGCACCCGTCGCTGTGCACTGCTCCGCGGTCCCGAAACTCCCCCCTCTGCCTCCCGCAGTCTCCGCCCGCGGAGGGGCTTCCTAGTGTGTGGAAACTTTTCCTCCTTCACAGCTCCCTCCCACTGGTGCAGGTGCCGTCCTTATTCTTTTGTCTCTGTTTTTTCTTTTGCCCTACCCAGTTACGTGGGGAGTTTCTTGCCTTTTGGGAGGTCTGAGGTCTTCTGCCAGCCTTCAGTAGGAGTTCTGTAGGAGTTGTTCCACGTGTGGATGTATTTCTGGTGTATCCGTGGGGAGGAAGGCGATCTCCGCGTCTTACTCTTCCGCCATCTTCAAGGTCCCCCCCTATATTTCTTGATATATGACCCCTCTTTGACAACAAAATCATAGGATATTTTTTAAATTACAAATAATAAAAAGTAGAAAGTTTTTAGCATTATGGCTTGAGTGGGGCCAGCATTATTTGGGAATAAGTCTTATTATAGCATCCCTCTAATCACGTGTCGTAGGGAGACTATATTTCTGATTACTTGGAGTATATGCTTCCCCATTTCACCTTGTTTAGGAGCCCATAACCTACTTTTCTTGTCTTTTGAGAGGAAAAGCATTGGAGTATTTGATTACTTGGCTAAAAAGACTTAACAAGTGACAGGAAAAGAAACAAACAAAGAGAAAGCAGATAAATGAACTGATTAATCATCTCTGTTTCTGATACACACTTGATTTCTTTTAGGTCAAAACACTAACTTCCCAGTGCCCCAATCTTATTGAGTTCTTGATAACCCTAAGAAGAACAATCTGTAGTTAAAAGTATCAGGGGATTGAAATATAAGTGAGGAAATGGCTGAACAGTGACTATTTCCAGAACTGTTCTAGGCCCTGCAGAAGTGTAGAGACTATGTCATAACTCATTTCTCTTAGTGATGCAAGCATGAAATACTCCAGAGTGTCAAAGTGGTTGTGGATCAACATGAGTTGCCATGTTCAGGGATGATTCCACGGTGAGCTTTGATATATCCTTTAGCTATCTATATGCCATAAAGAAAGGAATTATGTGAAAATAAGCTTTAAATGATTAAATCACTCCAATTTGCTTTTATTTACAGTTGTATAATTCCTGAGGATAGTGTTTGAACTGAATACATTCTGACAGCACAACAATACAATTCCAATGTTCAGTGTGGAATCACACTTCTATACAGATCTCTTACTTGTTTTGCTGCCTTTTCCTCTATCTGGTTATCTACCATTCACTATTCAGTAGATAATTACCATCTTATTATATTTCTATCTTAAGATGGAACAAGATAAGTAAAACAAGGGAATATGAAGAGAATCTAGACAATCCCATTTCATAGCACCCCAATGAAATGTAATTTGTATTTTTCAAGATTTTGAACCATTGTTTGTATTCAAGAACACTTGGATCTCAGTGCTAGTAGAAGGCAAGTAAAAGAATAAAGTATTATTTTACTGTACTCAAAAAGTTTGGTTCATAACTCCCTCTCCCCAGATTTCCTCTAGGTATTATTAAAGTCCTTGGGAATTTGTTTTTTAATTTAAAAAAATGCTTTAAGATCTCAGACTGTCCACAAAAGGGCTGTAGTACTATGAATCACATGTAGGTAGTTTTTGCAAACTTGATTTCAAATATCTGAATCTTTGTATTTTGAGATGGTGAGAGGTCATACTTTTCTACCATGAGTAATGACATGAGCTGGTATCTCTACTTGATGGACTTGTGGCCAGAAAAGTACATCAAATAAAAAGTGCTCCCTGGGCTTCCCTGGTGGTGCAGTGGTTGAAAATCTGCCTGCTAATGCAGGGGACATGGGTTTGAGCCCTGGTCTGGGAGGATCCCACATGCCGCGGAGCAGCTAGGCCCATTAGCCACAACTACTGAACCTGTGGGTCTAGAGCCTGTGCTCCTTAACAAGAGAGGCCGCGATAGTGAGAGGTTTGCACACCGCGATGAAGAGTGGCCCCCTCTTGCCACAACTAGAGAAAACCCTTGCACAGAAACGAAGACCCAACACAGCAAAAATAAATAAATTAATTAATAAACTCCTACCCCCACTATCTTATTAAAAAAAAAAGTGCTCCCTTATTAAGCATGTATTGCATAGAGTCAGACGTCTCTAAGACATCTTGGAACAATTTTTTTTCTTATGACTCTGTAACACATGCTTAGTCAGGTAGGGTCATAATTTGAGAGCATTCAGATGATTCTCTGTTTGAGTACATTTCTTTTACCAGTATGCCAAAATTATAGAATGTCTATCATTAGACATCCTCTTTAGTTAAGGCGTTAATGTTTCTTATTAAAATGAAAATATATTATTAGATATTAATATCTTATTACTAATTAGTTAATCAATTTTATCCTGACTAAAAGAAGGACTATGAGACAAAGGGCTATAGGACCAGGGCAAGAATATTTATGAGGTTAAAAATCAGTAAAGGCCTGAACCATGGGGCATTGTTGGGAGGAAGTTTCATATGAGACAGCACAGAGGAGGGATTCTAGGAAGGCACATCATATTCTGGAAGCACTGAGAATTTCAGATCTGTCTCAAATCTTGATACCAGGGTAATCATATATGATAACTGAGCCAGTGACCTAACCTGAAATGTGTGTGTGTACTGGGGGATAGAAAGGAGTCAATATCTACATGGCTCATATGGATTTGCGTTCTGAAAATTTAGATTTACTTTGGAGGAAAGATGTGAGACAGATTTTACGACTTTTTATGGGCATATAGAGTACCTAAATTTCAGCAAATAACATGGCCACAATTTGGGGGATATGTGTTTTTGAGAGATACTGAGAAAATAAAGTAAAACAAAACAAAGTAATAATAATAATGATGATAATAATGTTTATGCAGCAGCCAGTGCACAGAATGAGACCCTGTAAAGATCGACGACAGCAAAATGTGAAAGAGAGTAGAGGAAAGGCAGTTATTGGTCATGAAAGTTGTCCCAGGGTGTGTCACTCTTGTCCTTCCCATATACATCCCCAGAGAACAGTCCTCTCTAGGTAGTAAATCCTAGTTCCTGTGGTCCCTACAGATAGAATATTAGTTGGCATAAGGGAAGTCATGGTCTACATTAATAACAGCTAAATATTTTATATGTAAAGTAATATAAAATCAGGGACTCTTCCATGCATTTTTTATGGAAGGGCCATTTCGAGCTGGTTAAAAAGGCCAGGACAGAAAATAAATTACAGTTATCTAGAGAGACCGTCTCCAAAAGTGTAAGGGTAATTAAAGGTGGAGAGTGCTTCAGCCTGACTTTCCAGACATCACGATGGAAAGACACTCCTCTGTCGCACATTCTAAATAATAATAACTAATACTTTATTATCATATCACATTACCAATTCACTCACTATTAACACTTCGCTTCCTAGAATATTTATATGCTTAAAACCTTAAATTTCTTATTAGTTCTCAAAATAAGTTTGGAATTAATGATAAGAAAACTGAGACAGAAATGAGTAAGTCAATTTTCCCAAGTCACACAGGAATAAATTATTGGAGCCAGGTTTAAACCCAGGCAAGAGGGAGAACTACTAATTATAAGACATAGTGGATGACTTTATGGACCTTTGCTTGGTGTGACCTCAGTAAGTCTCTTAACTCTCATTGGTCAAGTCTGTAAAATGAAAAGTGTGGCATTGAAATTCTAAAGTCCTTTGTAACTTTTAAATTCTATGACTTAGTCCTAGTGAGTCACCCTCATATCTCACTAGAGGGTCAAAACATAGATTGCCATATAGCAGAAACTTGCCTTTGTATTATTTCACTTTTAGGAATTCAATCCAAGATAATATAAAGAAAAGATGAGAATACTTCTCTGAGATTTATACATACTAGCACACAATTTGGGGACAGCTTCAATATCTAATAGAAGGGGATACTTTACATTTTGTTACAAGGTCATACTCTTATTAAAATCATATTTTCAAAGAATAATTAATGATATTGAAAAACTCACAATACAATAGTAGGCAAAAAATAAATAGAAATAAAATTATTAATATAGGGCTATCTGGTCTTGATTTATATTTATGTATTCATGTATATATATGTTTATATTCTTTAAAGGTAAATGAAAGCAAGTATTAGTTTTTATTTTGGTAACATAATTATACATGATTTCTATTTTCCAAATTTTTCCAACAAGCATTTATTTTTATGATCAGAAAAATAAAATCTTTTTGAAACAAAATGTATTTAACGACCTATATCAAATTCCATGAAAAATTTTCTTCTCTCTTTTCCACATCTGATCATCTTAGAGAATCAATGAAGATCTAAGACTGACTTTCCCTGGATCCCCCAGGAATCTGTGACATTCTTATTGCAATCACTTAGGTAAATCCTTGAAATGGCCATATACTTTCTGGAATGACAATATACATTTGGAATGATCATACAGATTTCCTTCCTGGAGGGTATGTTGATGGCACCAAGTTATCCATGACCTGAGACTCTTTCATGAAAGTGTGTGTAGTTCTGTTAAACCCATGGTCATCTGATGCTACCTCTAATAGTATGTAGCACATTGCTTGCACTCAATAAATTTTGTCATAGTAATCAATGATAATGAGGTGATAAAAATAACTGAATTTAGTAGCACTGATACAGTAGCTCTTTATGAGTTGCTGGTAGGGAAAGCAAGTTGTTAGCAAAACCAGGAAGGCCTTGGTGTTCAGCATGATAGACCTTACAGAACAACAACCTGTGGAGCGGAACCAATCTCAAGTGTGCAAACATGTGGGCCTGCAGTAGTATCCGTTTGCAATTCTCAGAATTAGGGCTGATTAAGTAATATAAAGAGAACTAGAAAATTTTTCTTGACTCCAATTATCTCTGAATTATATCTATGCTATTATGACAACAGGATTTAAAAAATCTGAAAATGTCATGGACTTGGTTATGTTATATAGGCAGATTCAGTGTGACTTTGTTCCATTGCAATTCATATCTTTCCCAAAGAATCTGTCCCAATCACCACGATTTTAATGTTCTTTCCCCTTTCCTACTGTTGTTAACACTTATCACCTTATTGGTGCACTCAGATATTTGATTATATTATTTGTACCTTGGATTACTTATGCAATTTTCCCTCTATATCCTCTTTGTGAATTTGTAAATTAGAGGATCATAGGCTTGATTTTTTTTTCTTTCTCACCAAAAGGTGATGTTAGAAATTTACAGCTCTTATGAGCAAGGCCCTAGTCCACCCCTAGGAAGTAACAGTGGCCTGAGGATTTGATATGTAATTATTTATCTCTTTTATTATTTTCTTCTCTCTTCACTACAAGTTAAGTTGTAGGAGGGTACAGTTTTGTTTTATTCATAATGTAACCCCACGACTGAAAAATTATCTGGAACCTAGGGAGCATTCAATAAATATTTTTGAGTGAATGAAAGAATATTTAGAAACAATTACTCTTCCAGAAAACATACATCACTTATGAGAGCTTACCTCATCATTTCTCAAAAAAAGCCTTTCAAATCCATGGGGCTTGGCTAGGCTGGCTGGGGTAGAGTAGGCTGATTTGAGAGCATTCAGCCTAAATGTTACATAATTTCCTTTGCATTTATCAGAGAACTGTGTTAAATTCATTCATTTTTCCCAGCCCCTGACATTAACCTGATTACTTCCTAACACTCAATTGTGACAGATGAAGTATTTCTCGTATCCACCTTTCATCATGCTCTCTAATCCAAGACATCAAGTTTAAGCTTGCTTAATCCGAAAGAATCACAGTTGACTGGATCCCCCCCTCCAAAAAAAAAAATCATGGGATTGGCCACAAAGGGGATATTCACTAAATACCTGTTGTGTAAAATGGCATACTCTACTTGGACACCAGCCATAACAGCGAAGAAATTCCTATGTATATAAGACACAAAGTAAAAGATGTATAATAATGATAATTGTTATTATTCAATAATCTGTCTTTGTTTTCAGTTAATACACAGAGGAAATGGATTATGCATTTTTGGTGAGCTTTCAGTTATATAGCTGTAGATAGTAAATATGAGATACGCATATGCTGAAGAATTAAGACTATTCTGACTTCCTTCAACACCTATTTTTAGGTTTTACTGAAAGTCTCTGTGTGACCAGGGAATTGAAAAATAAAATACATAATCAAACAAAACTTAAAGAGGTTGTTTTCTATTGTTGAAATTATACTCCATGAAGAGCCAGCTTACTTATGTATTCCAATGTCATGTGTGTGTGTGTGTGTGTGTGTGTGTGTGTGTGTTTGTGTACTTTTTTACTGAAGATACCATGTCTCTCAGAATGTAAGTTGTTTTGGTTGAAATGCCTCAAAGCGTAACCCAGAGCTAGACATAGGAGTAGGCACTAGAAACATCTCCAGATTGCTAGGCTACTGTTTGAAGATGTTTTATGTTTGTGATCCCTATATTGAACAAGGAGAGTTACTGCTCATCTACTCCAAAAGATTTACCGTCATCATCCTCAAAATTAATCATAGAGTTCCTCATTTGAAAATGCCCTTAGGGATCATTTTTGCCAACCCCTGGTCTTGAAACATGAAATTAATTTACCCCATGCTGAATGGGTGATCATCTAACAAATTCTGGAATAAGGACATATAAAAAGTAGAAATTCAAGGCTTGAATGTTAAATATGAAATAGCAGCAAAAGTAAAGAGGCACCAGAATTCAGGAAGAATAAAGGACAATTGACTTTTAGAAAATTTGAAAAAGAGAAATGATACCAAGTCTGATACTAAGTAGATCAGTGTCAGGAAACATCACCCTTTACGTGAAAGTAAATCGACAAAACCCCTTCCTTTCCGCCTGTATCTCTTTCACAGACCAATTAAAATCACGTTTTCTTTGAACACACACAGAAAAAAGAAAGAAGCGTCTGGGCACGTAAGGGACATCAGTCGTCTGGCTCTGCCGACAGGTGCATTTGTCATGCCCTGGGGAGAAATGACAGTGCTTTCAGTTTATTAATTGAGAAGATTATACACCTATGATATCCACATTTTCTCATTCCCTTTTTTGGATAGGGGGATGGAGGAGAAAAATGGACATTCTACATTTAAGAAGGAAAAAGAAAACCTGTTTTTTGGTTTTATTGCATTCTAATTAAGCATGAAGGAAATGAGAGGTCTTACAGCAATGCAGCAGGCTTGAAACACTGACAAGGTCAATTATCTCTTGATAAGCCCTGCATCAACAAGGATTAATAATATGACTGATATTAATTGAATGTGAATTCATTGAGTTTTATTTCTTATTTTAAAGTCTCTTGGCTGGTGTGCACGCCATGGTGTGTGGAGAATGATGGATGGAAGTGATAGAGTCACTAATATACCCTTAGATCCCTGTGGCCTGCTGGGCACACAGAGGATGCAGATTTTATTTTCTTTTTTGGTTTCTGGCCACCACCATCCTGGTAGGAACTGAAAAAGGTCTAGTTTTATAATGTAATTTGTTCCATGAATGAAGAAAGTGCAAGAGACTTCAGACCTATGAATTCAGAATTTCCCAAATGAAACTGAAGTGCAACTAACCGATGATGTCATTTAAGGTGAAGTAGGTCTACTGGATTTCTATAGAAAAGAAGATAGCAGGTCCTACTTTCTTTAATTGCCTCCATCATCACAGATGACTTGTTTACTGTGAATAAATATGCATAATGTTTGCTTTAATTTTGTGCGCCTTTGTTATGAAGTTAGGAATGTATGCCATAGACAAAACTTGTTTTGAATGAATTGAAAAATGGAGGCTAAACTTGTATTGGGTGTTGAGATCTTTTAACTGATTTTCCTGACTTGGTGATTGAGATGCTACTATTTTCATCCAATTTCTTCCCCACACATGATCTTTCTTTTATATCTAGAGATAGCTAACCTCCAGTCACTGATCACATGAATTCACATCTCTCCTTTGCAGAGTTGAGAGGGAATGTAAGAGGTTGCAGCACCAAGAATATAGTAATTCCTTGTTTTTGAAACATTGAGTCTATAAAATGATATAGCACTTTATTTTACTAATCCTTTGTGTTTGAAATGCATTTTGCATTTTTTAAGAATATAGTTAAAAATGAATGTTACTCATAGAAATGAAAGTGAGAGAACCAATAAAAATAACTGTAAGTGCAACAAAAGGCAGAAAAGTGATTTGAGTTCAGCTTATTGAAGCCTCAGAGGCATTAACTGCACATGAGATTTTAAACATAATATCAACCTCCAATTTAACTCTTCTTTAAATTACTCCTATCTGCCTCAGCTAAATGTTAAACCTCCCTCCTCTGAACTGATAGTCCAAAATTTACTAACCTTAATTTGGCCAGCAGAAACTAGCTTTACTATTTATATCTCTGTCATATTGCAATTCAACCCATATGTTGGTGTGTTTGATCTTTCATGTGTGTGGTCTTATCTCCTCAACAGATAAATTCCATTTCTTTAACAGTTTCATATCCTGCAGAGCATCAGGCAAGGCAGAGGATGCACTAGGTGCCAAATATTTAACTGAGTAAATAATGCTCCCACTTTTTCAGTACTAGATCTGTGATGGGAAATCAGTGACAGGTATACGCAAGCTGCATGTGGAGGTGTTTTTCCCCATGTTATCCTGATATCTCTAGAGAATCATCTGGATTTAGCAAATAATGACCATACTGGGGTAAGAAGTAGGAATCACAGGACATGGTAACTACTATTCAAAACTATCACACCATAGCATGAAGTGGGAATAAGGGGATGAGTGAAAAAACAACTTTTACTGAAAAGAAGAAAGGAGAGGAGACTCATTAGTGGCAAAACAAAGCCATAAGCCAGACTCCTCCAGAGGCACCAGAAGTTCAGAGCAATGAAAAAGGCGCTGGAGAGGTTAGTGCCATCTGTAAGTTTACATGTTGATAGCTTAGAGGGGAAACAATTACAGTTATTCAGAAATACTGTTGAGAAAGTCCATAATTAAGCAAAGCAATATTTAAATAGAATATAAATAGTTGGAGGTATTGTTCTCTGTTTTGATTATTTCCTCATTTTTCTTGGGATCCACCATTTAGCATTGTCCAGGAAGAGTGTGAGATCCAGGGCCTGATGATACAGTTTCTGATACACAATCTGCTCAGTGATTTTGTCTGCACATTTTCCCTCCTCTGTGAATGGGGTTGGCAACTACACCTGCCAAGAAGTGACAGCAGTCGAGGGCTAGAATATTAAAGTCTGATGCGTGTGACTGGGGTTCAATGAAAATACATCAGGGAAGATGAAACTCTTCCAATTCAGCTGCACATATTGCTCTGCAATTTTCAAAACCAAAGTACCTGGAGTCTTATTGAAACACATTGCAATGTCCCATCACCCTTGTCTTTCAAAATGTGATCTGACATTGCCTTCTCCATTTCCCATTTTCTCAGTTAAATGCAAAGCATATTTGTAAATTATATTTATTTTACTGTGAATAAGGTTTGGATTCCTTTCTACTTCATGGTTGTGTGCTTTACCTCTGCCCTCTTAATGCATTTCTGTGAAGTACATAAAAGTGGGGCTCATCATCCAGACAGGCATCTTCCTAGTTACTATGATGAAGAGAGTGACATGGTAGGTTCAGAGTCACACTTTGTACTTATATTTGGAAATATACATTGCAAAAATGACCTTTAACATTGTTTACATAATAATCTCTATTTGTCCTTACAGAATTGTTTATATCCCTACTTTTTCTAATTCTGTTAGATGATAAGAATCTAGTTGGGTTGTATAAGGTACACTTGATGTAAGAAGCAGACAGTTCTACATTTTTGTCTGATGGTTGAAGAAATATGACAGATTTCTTCTGCCCATGGCTAAATATTGAAGTCTGTATTTTCTGTTCGTACCTGAAAACCATACTAATCATTTTGAAGCCTGTCTCCTCAGAAAGGGGAAGAGGCAAAGTTTTCCTGCCCATTATCCATCGTTCTAGCACATTCTCTTTGTGTTTTTCCTCTCCATAGTCCTGAAAATGAGATTCTTGGGCAGTATGAAGTGAAAGACTCTTCATGTGGTGGTAGGTGGAGCATAGTCAACTTTGAATGGTACATAAAGTATTAACTTTGAATAATAAGTCTGCAGCTTAAGATCTATGTGTTTTGAGGTAAGTTGCACACACTTTCTGAGCCTCAATTACCATCCTTAAAATGAGAATATTAGCATGTATTCTAGAATGTGAGAATTAAAGGAATTAAAGGAAAAATCCATGCAGAGCAACCATTTCTAAGAAAGGTAAGAAACAGATAGGGGTTACTTAACTCATCTGGAATCCAAATTCCTTCATTAGAAAATGAAAGTATTTAAATAATTAGTAATGCACACTTTAATGGACCTGGTATTAACCTTATGCTTCATCGATAGTAGCTCATGGAACATTCATTTCTATTCTATGAGGTTACATCATAATTGTTTCTGAAAGATTAGGAAACTAAAGCTTAAAGAAGAAATTAGGTACCCTAAGTTGCCCAGCTGGCTGATGATAGGACTGAAACTATTTGACTTCAGAGGGCTACTAGCACTCACTGCAGCATGTTTTATAGGTATTACTATTCCACTTAATAGACAAATAAGATGTATTTTGGTGAAACACTGTTTAGGATGAGGGAGATAGACCCATGTCATATAAACACTGAAATGCTTAAAAAATATTATTGGGAAATTTATCTCAAAGATAACCCGTAGATGTAAGAAACTATCTTATGCAAAAGTGAAAGTTTACTTTCCATGAAAATATGAAAATATAGAAGATCTTCTTAACTGATGCTCTTATGAGTTGAAACTTTTTTTCAGAATGCATTTTTTTGCATCTGGTTTGTTTCAGATATGACATGATAACATATACAAAAGTCCTTTGAAAAGTAGAAAGGTTTATGTTTGTATCAGTTAAATCAATGGCTCATTTGACAGTAGGTTACTTGAAACAACTTCAGCTCTTCTGCATTTCCATTCCTGAAAAAAAAAGACCGTAGGAAGGGATTTTTTTTTTTTTTTTCCCAGCAAAGGTTCTTAGCAGGAAGGAAAACAATTTCTATGCTTTTAATTTTGCAGAAGGGAAATGACATAGTCTCCTCAGGCCCTTACTTGGACAATTCTATATAAAATAAGGTAGCAGATTAGAAACAGAGAAGATATGCTGATAAAGGTGAAAAGTTACTAGTGATAACAAACAGCAGAGGAAGGTGGTAGAACTACTAACATGAAATAGAAGTGCCATGGAATTCAAAATACAGGGCCACTACCAGAAGGAGAGGTATACAGGCTTGGACCACCTAGAACCATGATTTTTGTTCATGAAGATGACTAAGACAGCAAGAAAGCATGAAACTATCCTCATAGTCACCTATTTAAAAAGGCAAATTCTTACTAAAAAATGTTCTCTCCCAAATTTTATCATAAATAATGTGGGTTGCTTTTTTTTTTTTTTTTTTTTTTTTTGCTTTGTATAAAGAAGTAATCTTATTTGTCTGAAAAAATACTATCATGGATGAAACCTGTGTTATTATATCTTGGCAAGCAAATGACTTTGAGTCTGTATGACAAAAGATTGACTTACTGCCTGAGATAAAATGTTGCAGCATGAAGACACCTTTCAATACAGTGATTGAACATATCTACAAATAGTAATTCGTGTTGGGGGCCAGGAAGAAAAGTTGTTGTTTAGTAAGTATTCTCTTCAACAGGGAAGTCTTGACCAAAACTCACCACACAGCATGGGTTCATATAACTCAGTTGCCTGCTCCTTCAGTCATAATATTGGTTGACTCCATTAGAGAAAAAACCAAATTATCTGGCATTATTTAAACCAAGCAACTGGTGTATCATATGACTTTATGTCCTTCAAAAGTGGTGACTAGTCTAAAACTATCGAGAACCCTGACTGTAGATAAGAGAGGAATCACAGGAATGATGGGGTTTGATTAAGAGCCTATTTCAGTCTGGTGATCTTAACCAGGCTCATTATTTCAAATATCAACTTGTTTTTCTACCCCATTTTTTCTCCTGGATTCTAGCCTTATGCCTCCAACCACCTAGTTAACATTCTTTTTTAGGTATGCACTAGACTCATGCATAAAATGGGAATGGATGTGGTGTGAGTTGCTCTTTAAGGATGGTTAAAATTCGGCAAAGAAGAGAGAAGGGAATGCACACACATGCAGCAGCACAGAGTTGTACAAGAGCATAGCATAGACCAACTAGGAGAAAAGGGAAAGTCACAGCACAATTATGATAAATGGGAAACTTATTTTGCAGTGGACAAAATAGTACATTTTATCTCCAAATATGATAGAAGAAAATGAATGAGAAATTCTTCAACGTCTCTATGAAAAGTCCAGATTAGATGCAAAAACAGAGGAGCTAAACACTTCAGCTTAATGACTTTTGAAATTTTAACATTTCAAGTGTCCCCACAATTCTAATTGATAAATATCCTTCTGGAATTCCTTCAGATTTTCAAGTAACTCTCCAGTCTTCAATAGAAGGAGACAAGAAATCAAAATGTGCCTTCAGATTTTGGGGGACATTTTGTACAATTTCTATGCTAAGTCAAGATCCAGTTCAAGAATCAATCAGGGTCTACCACCATCCCCTACCCCCTACCTTGGCATATTCCTCATTATGTTCAAGTGGCTACAGTTTTTATTGTTGAAACCCAAATTATCTTCATCTAACTCTTTCCCAGCAGCAATGAGCTTAGAAGCAATAGGATAGCAGGAATTTTCTTTTATGTCTCCTTTTTACCCCTAATATTTATTGCCTGTTCACTGCAAGAACAAGCATGAAAAAATAAGACAATTTCCAAAAACAGTCTAAAATCCCAAAAGGTAAGATATAACCATCTGGAGTACAACAAGCACATCATATTTTCTTTCCTTAGCAAGACAGTTCTGAGTTTTACGGAAGGCATCCCAGTAGGCAAAGACCTACTAGCTGTTTATAACTCCCTAAAAAATTTAAAAATAATAATAAAACCGCAATGTTTCTTTAATGTCACAGTCTGAATTATAAGCAAAGAGTTGGCACATCTCTCATTTTACTCATTCTAATTACAATTGCCTTGTCACTGAGATGCCAACCTGAGGAAGAGCAAATCAGGTAGCAAATCCCCAGGGGCCGCTTAGTAACAGGAAGGCTGTTTCCAGTGGAATCAACATGACAATTTCTTCTTTCCCTCTTCAAAGTCGAGAGTCCCTCTGGACATATTCACATTTGATTATTTCACTAGGCTCTCTGTCTTCAACTGCTTGATTAGCATCTCACTCACCGAAGAAATTAGACTAAAGTTTGTGACCATTAAAAGGAAACCAAAGCATGTGCATGGGTGTCTGCTCATGCATGAGTCACACCTATGAAAACCATTTTCTCAAGTGGGCACCAAGAGTTGGCACTGATGTTAGTGTTCAAGGACCACTCTGTGTGTGTGAGTGTGTGTGTATGTTGCCGTTTATGGTTTTAGAAGGTGATCTTTTTACACATTTCAGTCTAGAAATGTGAAGTCAGAAGTTTGAAAACTTTAGGCAAAGGTGTGCAAGTTGGTTCTATAGGTACCTGATTTTCCTCTTTCAAACTTTAGAGCAGCTGTGCTTAGAGATAAGATCATTGTGCCTACTGCTATGAAAATTCATATCAAACAGAATTCTCTCTGGTAAAACACTTTCTATAGACTGATGCAATTAACATTAAAGAGGAATTAATATATCAAATTAAAACTACTCTGAGAATAATACCAGGATAGTCTTCCCTTAGTCTATCCCCAGCCATTGCTTGTGATTGATCAGTGGCCCAGGGAATAAGATAGAAAACAGACCTAAGGAGCCACAATTCTGCCTTAAGAATCATTTCTCCTACACCTTCTTTGACATTTTCCTTAAACCTTACCTTGGTCAATAGGACAATGATTCTTAAACTTTGGTATATAAAAAGAGCAGGTAACTGGGCACCTGGTCCAGACATCCCACTCTACTACAGGTAAGGTGTAGCCCCAAAATCTGCATTTTTAACAAGAAACAGGGGTGATTATATTAGAAACACTACTGCAGTTATTCTCCCAGTTCCCAAGTTCCATAATGATAATGTCTGTATCATAAAATTGCCCACAGCTCAACTAGAGTGCACTTTTAATTATGATGTATGTCAGCCCCTCCCAAGTAACTTCTAAGAAAGGACTGGGTATTAACATTTTCTTTTTGCTATATAACATCCCTTACATAATAAGTGCTCAGTAAATACCTGCTGGTATGAGTTGATTTAATGTAGAAACCAAAGCCATTTTGTTTAAGTGTCTTC
The DNA here is from genome assembly GCF_008692025.1 of Phocoena sinus. NCBI lineage: Eukaryota > Metazoa > Chordata > Mammalia > Artiodactyla > Phocoenidae > Phocoena > Phocoena sinus. Next base: position 34,434,366 of record NC_045776.1, on the reverse strand, counting down.
TTCCTAGAAGCTAAAGTTTCTTCTGCCAACACATAGACCATCTTGCTTTGAATTCTAAATTATTCCAGAAGAACATTAGTCTCTTCAAGGAGGTTGGTAATGGAGGACTAGCTCTCTCATGGGACTGCAGATTTCTTGTCTACATCTCCAGCTCACACTAGGTGAAATGATTCAGTGTTTCTGTCCAATGCATGGTTGATGGTCTGGTTCCTTCACTCATGGCCACCTGAGCTGCCCAAGCTGAAAAAATACACCTTTTCCTAGGACTAGAGGGTCAGCCAATGAGAACAGAATTATATCAGCCAGGATATAGATTAAATGCTGGAGTTTTGGACTTCATGTCAAAAACTAGTTTCATATTCTCCTTCATGCTCAGAGATCAGCAAATTGAATTCTCAGCATTTCATGTGACAACTCTGTGTCTGGTGCCTTAGTGTTTCAGGGAATGAAGACAAGTGAGTCATTGTCTTTGCCCTCAAGAAGCTTGTAGTTTAATTTGGGAGACAGATGATACATATGGATAAAATAAAATAGGAATAAATATTTAAATAACACTTGATGATGGAAGGGCACTAAGTATGTCATTATTTGCCAAAGAATACAATTGTTTTAGAAACGTTAGGGAAGAGAGAAACAATCTTCAAATGGAGTGAACCGAAAATCCTTCAAGGTGGAGGTGACTCTGGCTGACTGAAGCAAATAGATGGGTCTGAATACACAGGAGATTTATCAGCCTGAGTAGAAATGAGCCCAGCCAGAAAGGGGGGAGGAAGGCAAAGCTGGTCTCCTTTGCTCCTTTGTCTCTACTATAAATTGGCATTCATTTAAAGATCTGCCAGCTAACCCATCACATTAGAGCTACCCTCTCTGACCCCACCAACAAATAGCTTTGCAACTCATATGTTCACATATTTCCTAACTCTTACAGAATATATTTTTTTATGTACCAATTTTGTACTTGACTGTTACATTGCATACTATGCATTTTTTATGTCTGTACATCCCTCTCTTCTCATTGAAGATTCTCTCAGTATTTCATTTTCATGATGTCAACTAGCAATCAATTAATTAATCTTTACATAAATAACAAATGAGAAATTTAAGGGAAGACCTGGATAAAAAAGGCAAAAAGGGGTACACTTTTCAGAGAGACTGGTTTCTCTCTCTCTTTTTTTTTTTTTTTTTAGTAGAACAAGAAGTTTATTATTCCCACTCAGTAGTTCCTGGGCTTTGATGTTAAGTCATACATAATTCAAGAAATACCAGGAATCTTCTTAATCTCAGTGACCATCTTTAACACCACCTCTACAGGGATCTCATTGCCAGGGGTTGCAGGTATTCCAGTCATGAAATCACTAGTAATAAAGATTTGAATAACCACGGATCTCTGGCATGAAGGCTGCTTCTGAAGTGGGTTCCGATCAAAATGTAAAGGTGTCAAAATCACCAGCATCTGGCTGATTTTCCCAGCATACCCAGACTCCCTGAGAATGTTATGGGCCTCAAAATCAGCTTGGCGTAAAGTACTGAGCACCCCTGTTGTCAAGAAAGTGGAAGTAACATCTGTAGGAGGTTCTTTAACTGGTGAGCCAAATATATAGACAACTCTGTTAATGTTGTGAAACATGCGAGGTATAAGTCTAGCCAGGAAAATAAGAGATTCCCAGTCAGGCTCATCCTTACTGGAGATTCCACACACATAACTATAAGAGCGACAGTCACCCTGCACACCCACAGTTTTAATTGGTAGCAGGAAGGCATTCAGTGAATGCAGACTTGTAATTTGCATCAGCTTCTCCTGATCCTTTTCTGTTGTGCAGGCTTTGACTCTCTGTAATAGTGTATGTGGCTTTTTAACACTTGCAGAAAAATCAGCTACTATTTTCAAAATATTGTTGGTTTCAGGAAAATCCTTACAAATATAAGGCTCCTCAGCACATATTACTCTGATTGCCAGGCCTGGACCTGGGAATAGATGCCTGGAAGCTAACTCTTCTGGAAGTCTAAGTTCTCTGCCTAAGATTCTACTTAATCTTTATGAAAATCTTTCAAAGTTTCTCTCAGAGAGAAAAGTCTCAAGTCACATCGGGAGGGCTGTGACTCAGGTAAAGTAAGTCCATATCAGCAGGAGATGTACACTCAAGTCTAAGCAGGGTAGAGGTTCTATTGTTCATTTCACCAAATTTCTTGATTTGTCAGTATTCTATCAATACCTGATCACAGAAACAGTGCACCTTAGTCTCACTCTATCCAAAATGCCTATAGCTTCCCATTACTTATGAAGGAATGGTCCTTTGAACCTCTATAACAAGATTCCTCCCTGTCTCTCCAAACTGCAATGCCATTGCTCAGTTGTCCATTACGTTAACTTCATTAATTATTTTCCTCACTCACTTTGTATTTTTCTACCTTAGCCTTTGGCTCAAATGCTCCATCCAGCAGGTAAGGCCTTTTGTTCTTCTCTTTGATCTGCCCAAAGCTATCCCTCCTGACCCAGACAGAGCTCAGAGGTTTTTCTAGACATTGTTGATTTCTTCTCATTTCCACACCCTTGTGTGTAGAGGCACAGGCATTAAGTACATGTGACTGATTTGATTGCATGTGTACCATGTATGTGAATGACTGCAGATCATTAGATGAGCCATTATTTACCTAAGTGTGTGTTATTTGAAAAGGGTAGACTTTTGGACATAGGAGCTGGAATCAGTTTCCTGTGAAATCCTTAGTCTCAGTGGCTGGAGGGGTGCTGACCTCAGTGGGGCATCCAATGTGTTTTTATAGGTCCACACAGGAGTTAGTGGAGGCTACAGAGGAGGTTTCCCATCAAGCCTGCCTAATCTACTTGATTGTCCCCAAACAGAGACTTTTCCACAGTAGGAATAAAACATATCTCAGATGTCCTTCTCCCCTGTCAGAATAAAGTGAGTTGCATACATTTGGGCAGTTTAGGTGGTATGTAAAATGCAAACAAACATTTACAAAACCACTGCCCTTTGCAGAGATATGATGGACACTGTACATCCCTATAAAGAGGGGGTGATTGTACGTAAATGAGCCTCAAACTTTTAGGAACCATTGACAAAGAAACTTCTCTATTTTTCAAATAATTGCTTCCAGCTTCAGTTTAATAGCAGATGAAGCAGTTCAGTCTGCCTGGGCCTGAGCTGATAGAACTCATTAGTGGATGACTCTGGTGATCAGAGGTGGTTGCAAAGCCACCTTTTCCCTCAGGTAACAATTCAAATACCAGAAATGTTTTCCAACTATGAGCAGCATGTTTAAAAGAGAAACTCAAGTGTGACTCAAAGCTAATATAAATCAATCACTATTAAAACTTTTTGGAATACAGCTCTCTTTTCCTCAACTCTTCATGTCAAATACCAATGAGCATGTCATATATTATTATTCCCTAGAATCTTAAAGAATGAAGAAATCAACAGACATTTAGATAGGCACCAGGAACAGAAACAATACTAAAGTGAGTGAAAACAAGCCTAACGAAATGACAGTTTTGTCTTTTCAGGATATCCATGACCCAGAGTTGCATCATACAATCACTCAGTTAAATAATAAATGCACTTATAGCTGAGGAGGGAACAGGGAAGATTAAATGAGGAGGGAGGTGTGAAGGAATGGAATGTTTTCAATGCTTAGAATGGTACCCTTGAGAATCAATAAGTTTAGGGAAAAAACTGGAAGGAAGTTCTAGGTACAGGCACCTGAAGACCAACTGACTTAATCTCAAACTAGAGATGCCAATGAAAGAGTGGGAAGTTTTCTCATATGGAAGGAATTCATGTAAAATAAAGTTTAATTGAGACCTAGAAAATGGACCTCATATGGGAATGATTCCCTGATAATGCAGAAATGACAGAAAATGTGTTAAAATAATTTAACGGGTCCAGTTGTACTGGATCAAATGATTAACGGTATTCCATCTGCTTTCTAAATGTCCCTACCTTCCACTAATTCCTCTGAAATTTTGCCATTTCAGCCAAGCTGAAATTTATTAGCACCCACTTACTGTGATTTACATGCTGAATGATTTGCACATGTCTTTCCCAGGCTATTTGCGTACCTTTATTAGGAATACAGTTTATTTGGGGGCACATTTGATTTATAAGCATTTGGCAAGTCTGCCCTTCTATTCCTTTTTCTTTTCAATTTATGCAAGGGCAGAGTTATATTCCTGGGGCTCATTCATTCCCTAGGAAATTAATTTTTTTAACTGAAATCTTCCGTTTGGTAAAACATTTGTAACAAATTAGATTCAATCTCCTTTGCTTGGCTACAACAAAAAACAGTAGTTAGAATCAGGACTTCCCTTTGGTAACATTTTGAACTAGATGAAGTTTGTATACAGTGATTGTGTGCTCAACATTCTATGCCTATGTTCTCTTCTTTATACTTTATCTCAAAATACAGAGGTATCACTTAAAAAATATTCCCATATGTAAATCCACCCCCCCACTCCCCCCACCCCCCAGTTTTGTCTCTCTCCTACTTTTCCACCTTTAGAAGACCATATCTCACTGCCTGCCCTTAGCTGTCAAGAGGGAAATGATCTAATAAAATTATACCACCAGAGTGAGAATGATGTCCGCCTCCATAAGGCAGGTGGGATTTGAAATGGAATGGTTAGAGAAACAATGCCTTAATTATAACTTCATAATTTATAATGAACCATTCATATACATTATGTAATTTGATCCTTGAAACATTTTTCAAGATCATTATTATTCATGCTTCAGTTTTACATGTGGAAAAACTATAACTCTGTATAGATAAAGAAAGTAATTTAGGATTAAATTGGGGGTATTGGGTGTCCCAAGCCTGGTCACCTATCACTGAATTCCCTAAGTTCCCAACCGGGCACTGGCTCCTTAGTGAGTGCTAAGAGACAATGAATGAATAGTGGAGTTTTGTTTCTGGAGCAGACTCTGAGATGCATTTTCTCCTGGGCAGGGCAGGCAGCTTTCTCTTGTCTTTCAAATCCAATTACCTGGGTGGCTTCCTCTTCTGCCTAAAAGTGAGGAAGAGGAGAAAAAACTGCATTAGAAAAAGGTTGAGTGCAACTACCGGGGAATCTAATTTAGGAGGTGATCTCACGGCCTCGTACCCACACAAAGGTCCACAGCAGGTCATTCTTGTCAGCTGCTCCAATCAAACTATTTCCATTTTTAGTCTATGGCTGCTGTTCAGTGACCTTGTCCTGTGGCACAGCCAGACAATATTACTAGAGAAATAGGAGCTGCAATAGCCTAATTATACAATTAGACATTCATTTAACCCCTAGAGAGCTTAAGATTTTTCTGAGAACCAAAGAAGTGGTTGGCTGGAAACTTGTTTTGAAAGATTGTCTCACCCCAAGATACAGAACCTTGTCCACATAAGGAACATAAAATTATTACCTAAGTCACACTGGTGGACATCATGAGAAAAATAAAATTACTGAAGACATTGAAAATTCATAGTAATGTAGCCAGATTTTGAAATTTGTAATCAAGTTTGCAGTATTTAACAAGGTAAAGTTTAGCAGTGTAAGACATTTTGCAATCGGATTGTGTCCAAACATTTTTTTATTTGAACAATTCGTGGTAGAACTGTCATCTATTATCTACCTGTGTTTCTTTGCTCTTGTTTAATATCAGGAATACAAGATGCTAGGAAAGAGTAGTGGCTTCTAAAAAAAAAAACATTAAAAAAGGAGGAAGAAAGATCAAATTCTAGAGAACAGTCCCTTCCTGCTTTTATCTATCTTAAAATTGATGAATTCATGGTTAGTTGCCAAATTGTCTTTCTAAATAGTACTGACATGTGCTGACATCAACAGCAGGATGGGAAAACATTTTTCTGTAAAGAGTCAGATAGTAAATATCATAGTTTTTGCAGACCGTGTGTGCTGTCTCAATTCTTAACTCATTTCTGCTGTTGTAGTACAAAATCAGCCTTGGAAATTATGTAAAGGTATGGATACGGTTGTGTTCCAATAAAACTTTGTTTACAAAAAAAATTGCAGCAGGCTGCATGCGACCCATGGACTATAGTTTGCTATCTCCTGTTCTATAGAGTCCACAGGGTATTGAAAGGTATGGTAATATATGTTAAGGGGAGATAGGTCATTGTTTCTTTTCTTTTGTCTCCATTTTCAAAGTTGTTACAATAAACTAAAGGAGTTTAATAAATATAGTATTTTTCACAGTAAAACTGAAATTAAGTATAAAAATACCTCATCAGAGTAATGAAAAAACAAACAAATATGTAATTTTACTGAGCAAATCACAAACATCTTTAACAACTTCAAGGAAAAAGCCCATTTTTTTATTTTTTGCATTCTGTGTCATTTCAGTTGATAAAAATTTGGACACTGTAATGCATTTCTGAGATTACTCTGCTACAAGCAAATACAAATCTCTACCTCTACAAAATTCTCTTTCTTGTTGTACCCTGCTTTCTCATGGCTTTTGCTCATGTCATGCTTCTGTCCTTTGGTAATCTTCCTCACTTAGACTGTACCTTCCTCTTTCTGCTAGATCCATTTTAAAATTTCAGGACTAATCTATGTCCCATATTTCCCCATAATGCACAGTTGGCTACCTAAACTGGCCATTCCATTGTTATCTTCCCTCCCTTGTCTTCAAATCTAGCTCCAGCCTCCTGTTTCCATGGTCTTAAGGTGAACATCAGTGTCTTTACATATTTTCATAAGTAGAGTTTTGTACAGAGAGAAGGCATTAGCATTTTAACTCATATTTTCCCCTGTCTGGAAGGTGGATTCTGCAGAGTAGTCCTGCTACCTATTGTATTTCATGTAACAATGAACATCTGTGAGATGACTGGACAGAATATAAGACTAAGTTTGGAGCTCAAGATACTGGCAATTTTTGCTACAGTGTTGTTTGCAACTTTTTACATCAGTTGACTCACATAGAGGTCCAAAAACTATAATTTCCATCTCATTATACAAGGTTCTATTCATTTCAGCTAATCTGCCATATTCCTGGGAGTGAGTTGAGATATATAACTAGCCTTGATATCATCTCTACCTTACAATTACAGAAATAAAAGCTTAGAAATTTCAGGGAACTAACCCCAAATGGCATAAGTGTCACTTTTATTGTAGACTACCTATAATGCTATATGGTCAGGCAAGTGTTCCTTCTGGTGTACACATTGCCACTTTGAGGATAAATGTGATCCTTGTTACCAGAATTAAATGATCAAGGATAAAATTGCCTACTAGAAATAAATTGACATAGGAAAAGCCAAACATACAGAAACATCAAAACATTCTTGCCATAATGAGTGTAACCAGAACAGGTGCTTCCTCTTGGGCACTTTGCAAAAACACAGCCTATTTGAAAATGCTCGTTACATTCCCTTAATTTATCTACCCTCATTCCTTAATAATTAAGGAATCAAATTCATGGTGATGATACCAGGGCCCCATGTCTTAATTGACCATTTGCATCTACTCCTCATTCCTCACCTGAAACTATCATCTTCCTTTTAGGACATCACATGGGACAGCAGGAATGCTGAGCAAAATCTCATAAACATGAGGCTTCAAAATGCAGCCAGACAGTTGCAAAAACTGTAATGGACTGGGGTTTTCTAACTCCTGGGGTATTGGCTTCCTTTACTTTTGTGGAGATGTGTTTTCATATTTGGTGCTCCTACCACATCTTCAAAAGTCTGCAATAAGTTTCCCTTTTGAGGACAAAAAGATGTCAGATTTTCTCATATTTTCGTATCTCTCCTAAGCTTGATTAATAAAGGAAGCCTTGGGTCTCTATCCATTTTATCTTGTTGGCAATATATATATATATATATATATATATATATATATATATATATACACACACACACATATATATGCATTGTAGAATGATCCTTTTACATCCTTTTGTATGGCTAATAACTAAGATCAGGTGGATAAATGAAAAATCCCACAATATTTGCTGCTAAAAAGGGGGGAGGAAAGGAAATTTTGGTATATTTCTAAGTCTGGTAGCAAGGAGGTATGTTGGTGGGGCCAGTTGGAGGATGTTCAGAGGGGACATCCTGACATAAAATACAAAAGGAAAAGAGAAAGACATAAAAGGGAAAACATTGTGACAGAAGGAGAAAAGCAAGCTAATAGAAGCCATCTATGTATAACTTTAGGAGAAAGGCATCCTTAACTGGGCAGACAGTGCCTCTAGTTACAAATCCTTAACCGACAAGCTATGAAGACTTGAGTATTTTAAACAGTTCTGTAGTTCACTATATTTATCTATCACCTAGGAGTAGAAATAATAACCCACGTGTGAGCACCAGAGATGGTTCTGTGCCACATACTCCATCTCCTTCCTCTGTAAAGATCTCAAACTTTGTTTAAGTTTTGGATGACCATGGTACTTTCTACTATCCTGGGATGAAAGCTTATTATGAACAATTATGATAATTCATTCTGCGAGCCTGCTCTGAGTTCACTCAAGGGCATATGACACAGCCAAACCTGGCCAGTGATATTGGAGGAGACATCTACTGGGAAGTTTCTGGGAAAGCAACCTGCCCAAGGCAACACAGTTGTAAGTGGCTAAGCCAAGATTCTAACCCAGGAAGTCTGACTGTCTTCTTTTGAGAAATGAATAAGGAACACCAAGAAGTTATTTCTCTCTGACTCCACAGCAGACATTCTCAAATTGTAATGTCAGAAAGAATACCTCGGAAAGTTTATTAAATGCAGACTTCCAAAACCCCACTTTTGTTTTATTATTTTATTATTAAACACTCTGGTCATGTTGTGGTGCATGTGAACTTGAAATCTTACCATGAGATGCACCCCCTGAGAGGATTCACTAATTCTAGCTCTGTGAATGGAGCTGAAGAATGGGCAGTTCCTTGACCCTCTTATATACAGTGGTTTATTTCGTCTGGGGAATTATATTGTTTATTCTATAGTCCCATGGAGGTAAGTGTATGAATTTTTAAATGGTTTGTGTTTGGTGAATAATGCTAGAATTCTGTCCCTTGTTTAGACAGAACATGTACCTACTGGTATGTGCTTGATGTAAGTACTAGGTAGTTTCAATGTCAGACACATTCATAGAAGCCAGCCTCATAGAATCCTGACAAACAATACTCTGGCATCTCAATGAGCCAACACAGTGTTTCCAGGACAGGAACCGCCTTTACAAAGAGATGGACTTGTTCATTATTCTGAAAGATTAAGTACCAAATACCTCATTAGAGAAAGTACAAGCTGAAAAATGGATAACAGCTGCAGAAAAGGAAAAAAGCCATTTGCAGGTGAGAAAGTGGGGAGGGTGGGAACTATTTGGTTCTGCACTGAATTGGTCTGGCTTTCTTTCCCAATCACCCAGGGCCACATTTTGTCCAGAAATAGTGCTCATGAGCTTCCAGATTCTTGCTGCAGTATCCAGGTAGTACTCACCATTAGAGTCCTAATGGAATTAGTAGAAATGACAGACTTCTCAATAAGTCACATGGTCTCTTCCATTTGAACGAGAATTGACTGGCACAAATGATTAACATTTACAAAGCCATATGGGTTCCAATCATATTCCTTTTGTTCATATTTTCAAACAATTCAATATAAGGAAGTAGAAACAAGGTAATACATGATTTGCCTATGACAGGAAACAAAATTAGAATTACAGCATGATGGAAAAGTTGGATCTTAAACCAAATTAAACCAAACTTGTTACCCATTGGTCACCAGATTCCCAAGAGCTTGTGTATTATGGACTTATTACAATCCATAATATATAACCCATTGCTTTGAGTAGAAGGGTGGAAAAAAACACTTACTCCAAAGTAAACAAGAAACCAAAGAAGCTTAAATGATAATACTGTGGGTTTCAGTGAAAATTATGCCATTTCAGTGAAACAGTGTTTTGTTACTTTGTTTTCTACACACCAAACTCCAGCCAGATTGCCACGTGTTCTCCCAGCTGAGTTCCCTCTATCCTGCCTTTGCCGTGTCTCATAAACTCAACCAGACTAATTTCCTCAAGATTCTCCTCAAAGCCCTGAGGAGTCTTCCTCATTTTTTTCATCTTAATACCCATAGTGTTTGGCTGGAAAATTGCTGGGCAACGTTTCTTCTCACTTCCATTTCTGAGCAGGCTATGCAGCTTCTACATGGGCCATTTCCATTCCTCTCTCTGATATTCTGTGTTTTCTTTCCTGTTTGCGCTGTGACACAATCTCATGCCTCCTTTGTCTGGGCTAGTCCTTCCTCTCCATCTTTGTTAAAGTCTTCTCTCCTTACTCCATCTCTTGAGCTCCTAGAAACTTTGACACCTGATCTCAAAGACTGACTTCTTGTTCTTAAAAGGATGGTGCTCTTCTCCTATTTCTTGTGTTGTAGTAGTTTTTGTTTTAACCAATTGAATCTGAGAAGTATCTGAGAGGAGAGACTGTGTTGCACAAATCCTCTGTTCCTACAGCCCAGTAACGCCAGCTAGGAGAGACCTTAAAGATCATTTGAGTGGTTTCCCAGTATTTTAAAACTGCAGTCTTTGGGTTCAAACATAGAAGCCTACAGTTAGAACATACCACATGTGAGTAAACTGCCCATACTAACCTATTCTTTTTACCTTGTTTGCCCATTTCTCTAGAGAATCCTCAAAACTCTGAAGAACAGAATTTGAAAGCCACTGATGGGCAATTTCATTTCATAAATGAAGAGTCAAGAGCTCTAAGAAGAATGCAGGGTACCTACCCAAAGACACAGAGCTGCCATCTTGCACAGGGTGACATGTCATCTAACCCAGAATAGGTTCTAGTTAAACTGAATGTGTTGGTTGATTGTCAGCTGTCATGCAGCAATTACCTAAGCTTCACTTCAAGGACCACGAAATGAGAAGGAACACCAATTTACATCAGGAGAAAATGTGTACTACAATACTTAAGAGAACTTAGTGATATATATATCTGTGTCTGCTAAGATTTTGAGAGGTTTGGAATATGAGACATATTGCCCTTAAGCACGTAGGGAAGTCAGGAACCTCCGTGAACCAAGGGCATCTCAGAGTCTTCCTCGCTTGCTCCTATGGTTCTGAATGATCTCTATTTAACATCACTCTTCCAAAGAGTTGGTTAACCAAAGAAAATGAACAATGACCTTAAAAGTGAAATTCTTATTTCTGAGGGGTCAACAGCCTTCTTGATAGGGTCCTCTACTCTCAACCAAGTAGAACTGCAGTGGGAATATTCCTCCTCCTCTCTGCAGTTACTCTGAGGAGTTAAAGATATGTAGCGCCAACTGTGTTCATTATTACTAACTCAATCCTTAAATAAACTGAGTAATTTGCAGCAGAATTGCTATTACATAGAATAAGACTGTAGTTTTTCCTTTGCTCATTTATGTATTTAGCCAAGGGCTACTTTGTATTCAGAAGGTAGTTTGCCCTATTTAGCGATCTCCTTTGCAACCTGTAAGCCTGGTGGGTTTAAGAGGCTTGTATTGTGGCTCCTGAGTAGCTGTTGATTTTCCTTCTCTGTGAACTAGTAATTGACACACAAAATTTAACAACCTCTTAATTATTACCCTGAAGCCAATTGTCAGGTGGATGTAGAACTCAGGAAATTCTATTCTGAAGATGACTCAGGACTCCACACTGCAAGCCATAATCTGGATTTCTCTAGTATCTATTTTACAGTCTATCACCTCTCTTATTCTGACTTGCAAAGGAAAAATGTCAGTATGACATGTGTGAGGCAATGTGCCTTCAGGACAAATGTGTATCTACATGATCTACATCCATGGAATACAATAGTAACATGGGCAATCCACAAAACTGACTACGCTAATGTGGAATGAAATTTCGCATTTGGATGCAATATGTATCTTTTAAATAATATTTTCCCTAATATTTCCTTGCTTGTTTTTTTCCCTAGTGTTGATCTAGTTCTTCTGTGACCTTTAGTCTAGCTCATCTGTGACCTTTAGTTTTTCCTCAACATAAACACATCCCTTAATAACCTCTATTTATTGACTCAATTTCAATGAAAAACTATAAAAATACACAGAATCTGCCCCTTTGAGTACATGCCCTAACTACCATTTGGTCTTTAAATTGACAAAGAAGTGAAACTTCGGGTTTCACTTATAAGTTGGGTTTTACATACAAGTCAAATTTGATGTAATCTTATATATATATATATATATATATATATATATATATACTTTTTTTAATGGTTAATATGGAGTAACAGCAATGGGCTGGCCCAAATATTAGAGTGATACAGGTGAATATAAGACTTTGCTAAGATTGTCTTCTTTTATTGGAAACAAAGAGTAAGGGGGTATTGGAGCTATTTAACACCATCCATCCATGACAGTTTGTGGGTCCCTGATCAGCCAGGTGGTTATCCTTTGATGCAGGTTGCCACAGATGTGGGTACTCTCAGACAATCAGGGTTTAGCACAAGCTCATTTCCCAAGGTCCACTGATTCAGGACTTGTTGCTTTCATTCCAATTTGTTCCTCTCTTGCTTCCCTACGCCCACTGCTCACACCCTCATCTTCCATCTCACTTTATTATATGTGAATTCTAGAACTTCTGATCTTGCTAGATTGTCCAATTGTCCCTTCATCTTGACTTACTCTTGTCCTATATATGTGGATACCCGCTGCTGGAGACTTGAGATATTTATTTTCCTGAAACCCATTGAGGCTCCTCTATACCTGGTGAATCCATTGAACTCCATGACACCTAACACAAGATTGAGAATTACCTTTAAATATTTGGGTATTAAAAATAATCAAAATGATCAACTGCTTAGCTAACTGCTAATTGCTAAGCCAGGCAATTTAATGTGAACCTTTTGTTTCAATTTTAGAATTCCAGTCTCATTTTTCTTGGTATTAGTTAGATTTTTTTTGTTTGTTTTTTAATGTAACCACATTGCATCACTGAAATGCAGTTCAATGTTTTTATATGTTAAAACTTTCTGTGAATGACTTACAATTCCATCTCATTTACTCGGGCTGAAATTAAAGAAAAGAAACATGAAATACACGTCAAAAAATATGGTAAATTTATAATAGCAGAATAGCAAGAGCCATGACCACCCATATAATGATACTTCATTTTGCTGAAAATGTGGCTCAACACATGTGTCAGTGTCAACCCAAGGCTGAGATCTAATTAGGGAACATTCAGCCAGTCTGATTATGTGTTTCTTGTTTGATGACAAATTCGTTCATTTTGCAATAAGATTTCTGTGAACATCCAACAATTTGTTTCTGAGCCTGAAGCATATTTTAAAAATATATAACTCTATGGGGTAGTGAATAAGAGTGTTCTTCAGTAAATAAACATTAACACACACTCTGCTCATCTGACCCTTTAGATGAAATTGCCAAGTGTGTTTAGTGAATCAACAAATTCAATCAATTAATAGTTTTGAGTGCTAATTTGGCTGTTTTGTTTACTGAAGACAATTGGTTAGTAGAACACCTAGCTCATTTGATTTAAATGAGTAGATCAGTTGTGTTTGTAGATAGCATTTGAGTTTCAAAGACCAGACATGTCAGGGAGACCACTTTGAATAGGAGAAAAAAGACACAGCAGGTTTGATCTTGTTTTTATCACAAACTAGTTGTATGACCCTGGGAAAGTCAACTGATATGTTAGACTTCTGTTTCCTTGTTCATATCATATCCTTCATACATTCATCACTGGGAGAGCAAAATGAAATAATGTCTTTGGCTTTGCTTTGAAATGTGTATAATCACACATATGGAATGGAGAGGAAACTATTTTAGTTTACCAGCTAGCACTAGGATTTTCTGAGGAACGAAACTATATTTTTGAAAGAAAATATGTTGATAAGACCTTGGTTCCAGAGAGAGACATATAAATAAATAATAAAATGATCCTGAAATTTTTAGAGAAAAGGCTAAGAAGGAGAGTATAGAAAGAGGAGGAAGTTCCTGATGGTGAGACAGACAAATAACATTTCACAAATAAAGATGTCTCATATGATTTAATTTGAAGTTATTTGCATCGTGACACAAACTATTCCTCCTCTCTTCTTTCTTCACTATACTGCAAACACATACTCCATCAAGGACTACAGTGCTGGCAAATTCGAATTTAGCAATGAGCTTAATATATTGTAGGATGAGAACAGCTAATACAGAAACAGTGTCCTGGAGGTTATGGTTTTGAAAATGCAATACAATCTTAGCCTATCCATAGGCTGTGTGGAGCCGAGCATTCAAAAAACTACTTAGAAGTCCCAACAACTCTATGTGATAGGTAAATTATGATCACCATTTTTCAGATAAGGACAACGAAGTACAGAGTTTAAGTTACTTGCCTTAGGCCACATAGGGACAGAGCCAGAATCCAAACCCAGACATCTGGACATGAACGTTATGATCTGTATTATATTGTCTCTCTTAATTTCCAGTTGTATTATCTGGAAAACATTTCAAAGGGCTGAAGGACTAAGGTCTGTAATTGAGTGGTACATAATTATAAAACCATCAGGTGATCAGTTCAACTGGGAGACAGCTTTGAGGTCACTAAATTCTATTCCGGCTCCAGAGTCCTGCTTCTGTTGTCCTGCTACATTGTGCAGCATCCCCAGGACTGAATGGGGTGGGGGGTGTGTTTCACTAATTGAAGGTGTGTAAATCAGACCCACATAAGGGGACCTAGGCAGGAAGCCAGAAGTTCCAGAGTTCCAGTCTCTGCTTTATCCACTCAGGGTCTGCTTTTTCTCATATATAAAATGAAGAGTTTTTATTAATGGGTTCCAGGGTTAGCAAACCAAAATGTTATACTTCTCTCCCATAAGCCATCAAATTTTCCATGTTGTATCTTGGTCGGTGGCGTCATAAAACTCTCTTGACCCTTAAAAGAATGTCTCAGAATGAGGTCCTTTTCCCTTGAGTGATTGTAAAACAAACACATTTCTATGAGTGACTTTCCATACTGTTTTTTATGTGGAGTAAGAATGTTTTTGTTCTATATTGAGGATGAAGGATGCTCCTTACTGTACACAAAATACTGGTCCTGAACAGTCCCTAAAACTTCTTGTGTTTGTGTATTTTTTGTGTGTGTGTGTGTGGAGTGATGTGTATGAGTGTGTGTATGGGATATGTATCATGCACAGTATTTAACATAACTTCGGGGAACTTGCTCTAAAGTGAAGTTTTTATACACACACACACAAAAACAATTTTAAAATATTTTGTGTACAAAGTAAGCTCATGTAAATGGATATATTATTTACAGATATGTATTTTTATTTTTTCTGAAGCTGTATGTGTATTTTGTGTGATTCTTATACTCTGTTTCTTTTAATATATATAACATTGTCCAGGACTGAAAGCTTATTTTTCTGTGTAATATTTATATTTATACAGCCTTGACATACAGACTTAACTATCAGAGTAAGATATGTCACTGAGTTTGCTAGGCAGAGGAAACTTTACTATTGTAAAGGTTCCCAGTAAATTACCAATTATAAGAAGTGAAGTCATACTCTCTTGGTTTATAACATTAAGATGTCCAAAAGAAAACAGAACAGTCAGTAAAATTAGGTGTGAAATTCAGTGTGTGGGATATCTGAATTTGGATACTTTCTAACAGTTTTTTTTTTTTCTCTTTAGCAAAGACATGGCTTGGAGGTTACTTTTTCCTGATGGATATGTCTATACATTATCTACTGAATTTAAGTGTATTTATTGTTTTTGCTGGCATTTCTAACTTCTTTAATTGGATTTGTATTATTTTCCTTACTAGCACTTGCAACACCTTCCGATTTATTGTTGCTTCCTGTTTTCATTAGTGTGTGGTTCCCTCCTTCTTCCAGGCCATTAATAAAGGTATTGAATAAAGGCACCTCTCCCAGCTGCTGGTGCCCTCCCCCCAGTGCCTCCCTCAAGATGGACACATTCCCATTCATCATCTCTCTTGGTTTACTGTGGTCCATACAGGGAATGTAACCACATTCTTTTTCAAGTCTATTTTTACTATATTCTGCAATTGCATTCTCATTGCATGTTGGACCTGATATTTTTTTTCCAGCCCCTATGAATCATTACTAAAATCAAACTTAGTGGAAACCAGGAGATCAGGAAAAGAAACCTACCAGCTTATAAAGTGTTGGTGTAGTTGGTCTTTTTTGCAATGGTTGGGGAAATCTGAAACCAACAAGACTGATGTAATTTGTATCTCAGACACAATAGATAGTCTGTGGGGCTGGAACAATCACTTCTGATTCCTAAAGGCTGGAAAAATGCATCAATGGTTAGACAGAGATGTTTATTATTCCCAATAAATGCCCTGGGTCTGACAATTTTTCTTAGTTTAATATACGAATTTCATTTCATAACAGCAATAAGACACTCCAGGCTGTGCATTTGTTAAGGATTATTGCACTTCTTGGGTGGTTTAAGTCATTCTGCCTTTAGTCTTATGCCATATAACATGACCCAAGGCACCTTATAAATAGCAGAGAAATGCACTGCCTGTCATGTGTTCCAGCTTGAATAGCCTTGTAAAGGGACATGGATTATAGAGGTATGATAATAACTATAAAACAGGAGTGGTAATTTAAGTGCCTGTGTTGGATAATCCATATGATTAGTATTTTTTTATTTTGTTCTTTTGTGTTTCATTCTACTTAGAATTCTCATTTAGTGAAATCACTGCTCAGCAATACAATGTGCTAATGGGGTTGAAGGCAATTCAAGATCTAATTTAATATTTAAACCTTCTCATTGTTTTGTTTACCAATTAGCTGCCAGAGGTTAGGCTGGAATTAGCTGACATACATGGCAGACTCATGGGCTCAGAGATCGCAGGTTACCACCATACGTTATAGCAAATATTCTCAGGGCTGAATTTTGAAACTTCATGGAAAAGTAATACCACAGAAGAACACCTTAATGTTTCAATACTACAACTGAAAGAGCAAATGAGCACTACTTGTGTTTCAAAGTTAAAGTTATAAATGTATAATATGTAACTTTATGCCACCAGTAGTAAGATTGCTCTTACATTAGACCATATGGGGATTTGGCATTTTGTAAACCAGCATCTTATTATGTCAGGTGAACATTTTTTGAAGTTTTTTTTGTTGTTGTTTTTGTTGTATCCAGATATTTGACATAATGGTATTGAAATTTATCCACAGTTTGTTTTCAGTCATTTATTATTTAAATTAAATTTTAATGGGATATAGTTGCTTTACAGTGTTGTGTTAATTTCTATGTACAGCAAAGTGAATCAGCTATACATATACATATATGCCCTGTTTTTTGTATTTCCTTCCCATTTAGGTCACCACAGAACATTGAGTAGAGTTCCCTGAGCTATACAGTAGGCTCTCATTAGTTATCTATTTTATACATAGTATCAGTAGTGTATATATGGCAATCCCAATCTCCCAATTCATCCTCCCCCTCTTTCCCCCCCTTGGTGTCCATATGTTTGTTCTCTACATCTGTGTCTCTATTTCTTATAAAGGAAATAATGTAGAAATATTTACTGTGAAGAGGCTGACAAGGGTTAATGAGGGAAAATGAGATTAATCAGTATGTGGAATCAGGTCCCTGAGTTTCTAGTTCTTCCTCCTTAGCTGACTTGGGCATTACGCTGGCTGCTGTTTGGCTACAACATTTTCTTCCTCACTTAGATGGAAAAACTGTGAAGTTGGTGTGTATAATACTTAGAAGGAAGGCAATAGATGTATATATTTATGATGCATTTCAAATCTATCTACCTATCTATCTACCTACCTAACTACCTATCTAACCATGATAAGTGAATGATTATGGAAGATAATCCACCAACACACACCCCAACATCCACTCACCCCCATGATACTTAACCGTCATTCCATGTCAGGACAGATATTCATTTTCACATCTTCTCCTCATCTTTCATGAAATGCTATGACTATAGCATAGACTTTGTGAATTACAGCAGTAGAAGAAGTCCTAAGAGCTTTCTAAAGCAAGCTTTCATTCATGTAGGAATTCTAACTACCACATGCTGGATGGATTTTCATTCTCTCCTATAATGGACAGCTATGGTTAGAATTTTCTCCTTATATAAAAATATACCTCTTTATAATCTCTCCACATTGGACAAGGTCTGGCCTTTTATACCAACATGAAAAAATGCTGTTCAGTTTCTGATTCTAAGTTCCTATGAAGACTAAACTCAATATTTCACTTTTCTTTTGTTACTTTTAATTCAAGACAGGAGGTACTGCAAGGCACATTGCTAATTGTAGCATGTATGCTTAATGATGAAATTCTCTAGCAACTACAGAATGTTCTGCAAAGCATTTTATAGATTAAAGTTTTCCATGTTTCTTTCAGTGAAAGGAGAAGAAAGACTGATAACATTGACAATAGCTTCCATTTAAATTCATGTAATAGATCTAATATGGTACTTTGTAGCATTTTGCAGAGCTGTTCATTTTATTTTATCAGGATAGGAGTGGTTATTTTTTAACAAAAGAATAGGATTTAAAGAGTGTATTAAAAAGAGAGTAAGTACCTTGGTATTGATTTTTATAATATTTCACCCTACTAATATAAAGACTATCGTGTACATTATTAGCTCAAAATTCTTAATTTTTAAAAATTTTATTGCTCTTAGAAATTGCAAGCCTGCTGAGGGCTAAAACCAGGCCTAATCACTTATCACTTGTAATATGTCTGCCAACAAAAATGATATATCCCATCAATGCTAGATAAATTTACTTATCGATTAATAAACTTTTCTTCCATAGTATTCTCAATACACAGCTTAAATAAAATTCCCACTCTACCTTCTGGCCACACCACCTTCACACCAAAGATTTATCACCTTATTATAGCCCAGAGTAATTTTTTTCTCTATTTTTGTGTTTTGTAATAATCAATGGTCAGGCCATTGTCACCAATTTTTCATATGTTACATTGTGCAATTAACTGCATTGACACATTGAAACATTTTTTATGCTTTATATGATTATTTAATGTTTTACTTGTTTGTCTTCATTGACAAACTGGAACTTTATGCCACCAGTAGTAAGATTGCTCTTACAGGTCCTTGCTTTTCCTCAGCCCCTTGCATTTGGGTTAGTCAAGTGGCAAAAATACAAGCTACATTTGCACACTGTGACCAGATACTTAGATTGCTCATTTAATTATTTCCAGCATCCAGGCCATCTGACCTATGGGGCAAGCAAATTTAGAATCATTGGGACTCACACACAGCGTCTTGTGTGCTTAGAACTGTGTATCAGTGAGGTGAAGTGGAAAGTACTGAATCAATAAAGTCTCCTTTCAGAAACTGCACAGTGACAGCCAAAAAATTTTTTTTCCACATATATATTTGAATGCTCAGAGAAGATTTTTTAAAATCCTGAAGAAGAACAGATGTGCTAGAAGTGTGAAATGGATTAACATCAAAGCCCCCTGGGAAAAATCCGAAACATGAAATGCAGGCTCCTGACTGACAAGAGCTATTCAGAGCAAACAAAGCCTGGCAGCGCAATTCAGGCTGTGTCTCTCCCTGAGCTGTGAGAGGCTTGTGTGGCACGTAGAGGTGCAGGAAAGGAACCCTCTCTGAACTTTGAGGAAATGTAGCCTCCGTGTGTGTTGATGTGCAGGAGATGGAAAAGGCAAGGCATACTTTTTTTTTTTAAACCATGAAAATACAGGTCTGTTTTGTATATAGGCAGAGAAAGAAGTCACTGGTGTATTTGATACGAAGGGCAAGGGGAAGAAACCCTTGTAGAAAATTTTATTTATGCATCACAATAACTCAAATGTTCAGTATTAATGACCAATTCCTCTGATATTTATAGGCTGGAAATGGTGAATCCCTATTGTCTCTTGTAGTTCTACCATGACCTCACAGAATTTAAAGATTTGGTTATTCATCTTCATAATTTAACAGTACAAGACAGAGACTAGAAACTACATTATCTTTCTCAACAGTTTCAACCAAGTTCTTTTTGAATAGCAATATTTTTGTAATTAGTTCATTTTGTTTTAAAAGCATGAACATGAGCAATTTACAAAATAAACAGGTAAAATCATTGAAAGCTTAGATCTGGAAATTTTGAGTATAGTTTGAGTCTTAAAATAATACAGCAAGTGGAAGAGATGACTTTGGAATTAGAGAGGATTCTGGTTAAAGGATGTTCCACCCTTTCTTGAACTATCACCTCACTTTATGACTATGCTTTAAGTAGTAACCTCAGAAAACTTTAGGATGTATTTGCAAAGTAATTAGCCCTTTGATTCTTCTTTTCAAAACTTTTTCAAATGCGTATAAAACAAAATCATCCCCTGGTATTTGATCGTGTTGCCCATACAATGATATATTCAAAGTTGTGACAAGCCCTCCTTTATGAAGGTTTGATCTTTGAGAGGAATCAAAGTGGGAATCACACCTGTCAGTTGAGATGATTCTGCCTTTCCAACAACTGGGGCCATTTGTGTTTCAGAACGGTGGAAGATGGTGGAAAGTGCCTATCTACTTTGAACCAAGAATCACAGGTATCCCAACTCATCTACCAGACCTCACATCCACAATGGGAAAAAAAGAAAAAGCTCTGCTCCAATATTTTATATAAAATTTACAATACTAAATAATGAATTGAGTGAAAAAATATTTATTAGGAGTCCGTGATATTTCAGGAAATGTTGGAAAAAAAGAGAGAATAAAAAATTTAATCATGACTGATGAAGTTCAAGCCACAAATTATCCAAATCAATCATGGTGCATTTATCATACTCTGCTTTGTTAACTGCCTTTTTCCTTTGCATATGACCTGTCTCCCACCAAGTTTTAATTACATTGAGATAAATATGGTGTGGTAGTTAACAGCCAGTTTGCAGAGCCAGGTACTTATGGGTTCAAATCTTAGGTTTTCCATTTAATGGCTTTGGCAATCTTTAACAGTGCCTCCATCACTCTATTGCTAATGTCTCTGATTTTCACTTTCCTTTATTGTAAAAGGTAAAGAAAAAAAGATTGCTTTATTGATATTATAAATCAAGGTAACAGACATGAAGAACTTAGCACAGTGCTTGGCAGAGACATGCTAAATAGCAGTATTGCTGGAGGTACACGTTAGAGCTCCTCCCTCCACTCAGTCCACTGGAAGGACTTGCACAGTGTCTACAATGGGGTTGATACCGAATGCTGGTACACTGATTAATTTTAATGTGTCTGTAACTAATTTTTTGAATGTATTGTTAAAAGAAAAAAAAAAAAACTACCTAGTCACTTACAAAATATATAAAGCTGGCTCTGCAAATGGTTGTCAAGAGATGCAACTTGAGGTGCATGAAGAGGTCCAAGACCTACTTCCTGGAAGTCTGAAAATTTCTTACTCTGCATTTGTTTCCTGGAAGTGTGAAAATTTCATAATCTTTCAAGATAAGCATTTGCAATCTACTTTTTAAAATACTGATATCATTGAGATGGGTAGCTTATTAATTTATTAACTTTTTCTATAACTTAGTTTATCCAAATATTTGAATTTTTAAAAGTCATTTATGGAATCCCTTGGATACAAAACTATTTTATTCATCTTTGCAAGCAGAGTATGTAGAAGAATATACAGTAGGCACTTAGTATTTATTTAAATAGATAAATCCATGCATGGATAAGAAAGCTCTTTTTTAAGCATGCTAGTATGTAAGTTTCAAGTTTGTGTTGGTGGTGGTTGATTGGTGGGTAAAGGGCTACTGAGTTATTAATGGCATCAGAATTCAAGTGAATGAAGCAGAAAACATTTAAAAATATTTTTCCTGCATTCTTATTTTCCCTAGACCTCTCCCTGGTGTTATGACATCAAACAGCCATATAGGCAGACTGTAACTAAGATTTTTCATGACCTACAGAGAAAAATCATAGCCTTACTTATGTTGGAGATGGGGGAGAATTCCTCTCCTGGTCCAGAGTGGTTCTTTTCCACTAGAGAGACTATTGTGCCATGGAGAAACTACCTAGGAGGCTTCAATTGCTTCTTTCCTCTGGGGAAAAAAAGAGAAACATAAGAATCCAATAGAGATGAGTTATTAGTTAAGTATAAATATTATCTGAAGGTAAAATTTCAAGCTGTAGAGAATATTTGATCTTAAAATTATTTATCTCAAAACTTTTGAAGGAAATCAAAAGAGTTTTGGTGCGGGCTTCCCTGGTGGTGCAGTGGTTGAGAGTCCGCCTGCCGATGCAGGGGACACGGGTTCGTGCCCCGGTCCGGGAAGATCTCACATGCCGCGGAGCGGCTGGGCCTGTAAGCCATGGCCGCTGAGCCTGCGCGTCCGGAGCCTGTGCTCCGCAACGGGAGAGGCCACAACAGTGAGAGGCCCACATACAGCAAAAACAAAACAAAACAAAACAAAAACAAACAAACAAAAAAAAGAGCTTTGGTGCTTATTTCTCCATGAAAAATCTGTTTATTTTGTTTTTTGTTTTTTGGTGTGTGAGAAGATTACAATCAAAACATTTCCCCCTTTACTAGACTTGGGTGCCTGCTTGAGGTTACTCTATGGTGTTTACCTAGTATCTTCTGAATTGTTCATGAGTTTTCCACCCACTTGTTCTTTATGAGGGAAGTTACCTTTTACAGAAACAAAAGTTTGGATTACAGTTGTATGCTTTTCTCTGCATGGTTGGGGGTAGGCTAGGTAGTGAGGTGAAATGTCTTTGTCTCTAACTATGGAGACAAGAATGCTGAGACAAGGAAGAAGAACACAATGGGAATCTCTAAGAATTTAAACCATGGTAATTTCTTATGTTACAGCATTCACATAGCAAGAATTTACCACTGACATTTGAATATATCAAATCAGAAGAAAAAATACAACTATCAATATTCTGTCTATTAAAATTTTAGTGTTGCATTGATGAAAGCAAGGACAGAAGGAAGGAAAAAACATATCTGGATATTAGTTGGTGACTTGGGCCAGAAAATGACTAAGAACATCTGCCAGGATAGAAGCCCAGAAATAAGAAAGGTGTCAACAAGCCAATAAAAGGAAACTCAAGCAATTAGGCAGCAACATCAGACAGCTATAAGTCAATCAATGAGAAAATATTTCAAAATATAAATGGAGAAAATAATTTGGAAAAATTTGGTGAGTGGGGTTAAGTAGACATTTAAATAGATGTATAATCAGGACCAGAGAGGTCCACTAGCGGAAAGAAAACCTGGAACCCAACCATGCTCTCAATCTTTTGGAAAACACTGATGGCACTTAAGCCACGGGGTTCAAAGTGTGGTCCAAACCTTAAGTGAGTACCAAACAAGGAACACACTGAGTTATTAAAATTGGACATACAAAAAAAAAAAAAAAAAAAAAAAAAAAAATTGGACATACAATGGGAGTTATTATGAGGCATAAGACAAGGAATCAAGGGCTCAACTGGTACAGCAGGACTAACAACACACTGATTCAATAATAAGCCACTAGGCTGTGGATCCAGCTATTGGATATGTTATTTTTCTATAGACCAAAAAATCCCACTCTGCAATGGATTCAGCCTATAGATATGGATTTGAGGTTTTCTGAGGTAGATTTCCATGTGAGTCATGAAAGCACTGATGTCAAAGAGAGATGTCTCACAATAAAATCTTCTGAGAGAGCAGGAATTATGATGTGGTCATCAAACAGGCTCTAAGTGCACGAAGTAATTGGCAAGAAGCTCATGCATGAAAGCCATGACTTTTTGTTTAAAAGTGTTATTCTATATGTAAACTATATATAAATAATAAAAACATTATACACATAATCAATTATATATATTTATATACATATGAAGTCAAGTTTTTTAATTTTTTCGGTACGCAGTCCTCTCACTGTTGTGCCCTCTCCTATTACAGAGCACAGGCTCTGGACGCGCAGGCTCAGCAGCCATGGCTCATGGGCCCAGCCACTCTGCAGAATGTGGGATCTTCCCGGACCGGGGCACGAACCCATGTCCCCTGCAACGGCAGACGGACTCTCAACCACTGTGCCACCAGGGAAGCCCCGTAGTCAAGTTTTTCATTCAACTTAAGAATAAACCCACAAAACAAATAGAATGGCTCTCTGTGAGAAGAGTGAGTGGACAGAAATAAAGGGGATGTTGTTAAAAGATGTGATGACAAATGTGGCAACTGACAGCTATCAAGTGCCCTAGAGAGAAGACTATACTGTTGCAAGAACAATAGTGAACAATGTTGATTTTGTTCTCTTCTGTTCTCTTTGCTTTAAGAAGCAGGGAAGCTTATAAAACTATTTAGAAA
The DNA here is from genome assembly GCF_008692025.1 of Phocoena sinus. NCBI lineage: Eukaryota > Metazoa > Chordata > Mammalia > Artiodactyla > Phocoenidae > Phocoena > Phocoena sinus. The sequence goes on along the minus strand of NC_045776.1, from coordinate 34,410,087 downwards.
GTTTCCTAGACAACATGGTTACATGTTGGGAGATGTCATATGCAAGCTTCAATTATCTGACGAAGCCACTTGGACACAACACATAATTTGCAGGAGGTTCTGGATATATGAGAGGCAAATAGAGCTCTAGAGATAAATATCACAGTGAATGAGAAATCAAGTCTTAGAATTGTTGGGAAAACACAGAAGTAACATACCTTAGCAGTATTCCTCAACATGGCCTTTCTGAACTACGAATGAATAATAAAAGGGGGTCTGACAATTCCTGATCCTTCTGTCTTCCTTCAGTTTCCAGCTGAATGGTTGAAAGGCTAGAAGTCTCCTACTTTGTAGAGTTTGCTGCTCAACACAGATTCACTTAAGTCTTAGATACTGGAGGTTTTATCTGCTTATTTGATGATTGGAATTGTCTGCCTATTATTGATCTCTGCCACTCTTACGAACAACTTAAGTGTCTGACACAAGTGAGTTTATAAAGTAGACCATATTTTTTATCCATTAACTAGCACTTTATGTACTCTCCAAAATCTGTAATGAGCTTCACAGCATTTCCTCAGCAGTAGCACTGCCCAGTGAGGGATCATGTATCAAGGTACTTTCAGTCCATCTGCCGTAAAAGAAATTGACCGTTGATTATATTCTCCCCACCTCCAATTATCAGAGAGTTACCGCTTCTCCCTAATTTTGAAAAGTGGGACATAGTTACAGGGTATTTTTCTTTAATACTTCTGTATCTAACAAATAGGTGTGTTTTGTGATTTTTGATACTTGTTAGATTACGCACATTTACCTGCTTGAGGAAACATACTAGGAAAATTGTAAAACTTCATAGAGAAACCTCAGTAAAACTACGCTAAAATCTTCAAGGCATTTTAAAAATCATCTCTGTATCTAAAGTACAGGAAGAAAAGATGATCAAATTTTTCAATGTCAGTGAATTACCAGATGTTTTCCTATGTGCTTATATACATTATCTCATTTAATACTCCCAGGAAACCCTGTGATGTGCACATGAGTTTGCTATTTACAGTTGAGGAAGCTGCATTGCACTGGTGTTATATTAATTTGAAGGACCAGGATAAGATGCCAATTCCTGGGTCTCTAAAGCCCAGTATTTTTCAGTTATATTAATGTTATGTCTATAATCATGGCATATATTTGTTTGGAAATGTATAGTAATAATGACAGCAACAATAGTGCAAAAGCCAAACAGCTAACATTTATCAAAATTTAACATGTCATAGGACCTTTTCAAGTATGCCTTCATTTAATCATCAAAACAACTCTGAAAAATATTATTATTATTATATTTTAAAGGAAAAATAATGAAGTGAAGAGAAGGTAAATAATTTGCTCACATTTGCACAAATGCTAGTGATGGGCAGGTATTTAACCCCAAGTCTGATTCCAAAGTTCATGGCCATAATAACTGTGATAAGTGCTTAACTATGGTAAGTGCTTCCAAGTTCATTATTTTATCTGAACCTATAAAACTTTACGAGAGAGGTAGAGCAAGCATCCGTTCACTTTACAGGCAATGAAACGGAAGGTCTGACTTACAGGGAGCCGGTGAGTAGCAGGGCAATGTCTCAAGCTCAGGCCTTCTGATTCCAGCCAACACACCTGCTACATGAAGTCACATGATGCTTGTGTAATGGAGAGAACATGGCATGTGCTTTCTGTGAAAGAAGACAGAGTTCCATGCTCTATCCCATAGCTTGCACATGTGAGTCATACTGAGCATCATCAAAAAAGGTAGAGCAAGACTGAAGTAAGTCTCTTCATCTTCTTGAGCCTGATTTCTCAGCCAGCCAAATCAACCTAAAAAAGCTACCTCACAAATGTATTGCTAAGAGTGAAAGAGCTAAGGTATGTGAATGTCCACCTCCAACCTGAGTTTCACAAATTTTGAGGGCTTAACACTATTTTACAATAAACAAAATACAGTTCTTGTCTTCAAGCAACTTATAATCTGGTTGTGGGGTAAGAGTAGCCCTCATGCAGTAATAGTAAATAATGAAAAGTGTATGATGTCTGTGCAGAAGTTTAACAAAAATGAATACGAGTGAGGGATGGTATCGTCAGGCGGACTTTAGGAAGAGATACTGAACTGATTCTTCAGGGCTCAGCTCTGCAATAAAGTGGGATTCCAGGTGAAGGGAATGATTTGACTCTCTGTGATCCCTGTGGTTTTCCTAATGGGATACCTTGGAAAAAAGTCTCCAGACCACGTTCTTCTATGACTCTTCAAAAGTGTTTTAGGTGTAGACAGAGTAGCTGGTACCTTCAAACTTTGTGTCTTAATTTTCTGAGTTTATTTTTCAGACCTCTGCTAATACACTGTAAAAATCCACAGACTTCTGGAAAGAGAAATACTGCAAATTCTTACCTAGCACTAACATCTTTGCATGTATAAATTTCTCATTTTGTTTTTCTGTCTATAAGTTAACTGAAAGCCAAAGACTAAGGGATGTAAATGTTTAAAAGGAATAATGAGGGAACACAGCAGAGGGAGATAACACTGGTTGACAGTTCTAGTAAAGTATTAATATTTCTGACAGTTGGGGATTTTAAGAAGGCTTTGGGTATCCACAGGAAAGGGAACCTAAAGGTCTGTTGGTGGCAATGTGGTATCTCGTTTCCCAGCTTATTATTTTAGTCCCATCTACTGTGTTTCTTAGGAAACACAGTATTTGCTCAGGAAATACCTAGAATATGAGGGACAAGAAACAACAGATGCAATCCTCATGAGCCCAGGATTCCCGTCCATTTATCAATGTAATTTTCACTTTCCCCAACCCTAGCAATCACCATTTACATAGTTCTTCTTTGACTTGACCTATATAAAGACAAATTACATATGGATGAGATTGCTGACACCTTGAAAGCAGAGAGCTCAGTTCCTCCTAAGTGATCACGGCCATAGAGGATGTTGGTACCTAAGGCTCCCATCACCTCAACCCTTGAGCTGTTCCAAGCAAGCTGACCAGATGTGAACTAGAAGCACCAGCAGCTATTTGCTTCAGGGTTTTCTCTGCCTACAAGTGCCCACTCAGTCCTGTGAGAAAGGCATAGGTGAGTTAATGCTTCTTGTGAGATGTCCTAGAGCAAGGACTGATGGGACTACATGGATAAATACCCTGGTTATCACCTTGCGTGGAATACGTCTGATATACACTCTTTTAACTGACTCCCAGTGTTTCCAGTCAGATGAAGAGCCAGCTGCCCAAAGTAATAACATGTTTTTTTTTTTTCTGTTTTCTTTTTTCGCTTTTTTAAATTGAAGTATAGTTGATTTACAATGTTGTGATAATTTCTACCCTACAACAAAGTGATTCATTTATAAATATATATATATATATATATATATATATATTATATATATACATCTTCTTTTATATTATTTTCCATTATGGTTTATCCCAGGATATTGAATATAGTTCCCTGTGCTATACAGTAAGACTGTGTTGTTTATCCATTCTATATGTAATAGTTTGCATCTACTAACCCCAAACTCCCAGTCCATCCCTCAAACATGCTTAATACCACACTGGTTTTCTTCTCTGTTCCTGCCTTACCTCATTCCCTTAACAGTTTCCTGGGATCATCTCCCAAGTAAGCTATTTGCACTGGAATCATAATGTCAGAAAAGAATCCTACTCCTGGTAGAATTTCACATGATGTAGGTGAAATGTGTATCACTGGATTCTCTTCAAGACCTGTCAGTTATATTGTAAAACGTAATAACATGACTTCATAGCATTTCATAGTTAAAAAAATCTTTAAAGCCACTTTAAATAAGACTTCATTTCTACCCAAAGAAGCCAAGTAAGAAGCCCATTAATAGTAATGCTTTGCTCTTGTGAATAATTTTGCACTTTTTAAAGCACTTTCCCATATTTAATCATATTTGATCCTCATGACAACCCTGTACGAAATGTAGGGCAAAAGTTAGCTTGAGGGACAATGTGGAGTGGTGGAAAGAGTTCTCTGAACTGGGAGTCTAGAGACCTAATTCTGTCAGTAATTAGCAGCCCATCCACAGGCAAGGCCTTAACTCTCTCTGGGCCTCGGTGTCCTCATCATGGTGCAGGGCTGGCTGGCAGGATTTCTAAGATTACTACAAGTATTATCATTCTATGACAACCAAAATACAGAGATGGAGGGTAAGGTATGTGAGAGTGGGTTACCTTCCTTAGGGGCCGACAGTGGTCAGCAGCAGAACCAGGACTAAAAACAAGATCTAATGACTTTAGAGAAAGGGAGCATTAAGTAGCAAATGCTGTCAAGTATTGATGAAGAGCCTTTCATATCAGCCACTGAGAGCACATGATGTACTACACATTGTCATAAATCCTGAAAAAAATCCTGCAAGATATGTTTTATTGCCAATATGCAGATTAGGAACCCTAGATTCCAAGTGTTTATGTCACCTGGCCTAGGTCACAAGCTCTCACTGGAGCTCCTGATATTTGAACCCCATTTATATGATTCCAAAAATGTCCTCTTCTGTTAAACAAGTATTTTGGGGTTTGTTTTACCAAAATGCAGGTTTCAAATCACCTGCATCTCTGATTATATTTCCTCATCTTTAAAATGGACATAATTGGGCTTCCGTTGTGACACAGTTGTTGAGAGTCCACCTGCCGATGCAGGGGACACGGGTTCGTGCCCCGGTCCGGGAAGATCTCACATGCTGCGGAGCGGCTGGGCCCGTGAGCCATGGCCACGGAGCCTGCGCATCCAGAGCCTGTGCTCCACAACAGGAGAGGCCACAACAGTAAGAGGCCCACATATGGCAAAAACATAAAACTAAAAATAATTAATTAATTTAATTAAATTAAATGGACATAGTTATTCCCTTAGGGTATCTGAGAGGATTAAAAGTGACGAAGGTTTCAAAGTCTTCAGAATATGATTTCTGCTGAGTATATGTTACTGTTCTTCCCTAATCCCTATCAATTTTTCCACCAAAACAGAAAACCCAGCTTTCTACAAAGACCACAATGGCAGCTTCATACAGCTGAAATCTGCCTCTCTCCTGTATTTATACATGGGTAAGGCTGGGAGGTTGAGTGCTACATGAGAAACATGAATATCTTGTGATTTGATTTTTTTGTCCTGTCTCTGTTCTGATTCCAACCATTAGATTTGTGAAAAAGTCAATGTCTATCTATGGTTCCAAGATTCATATTGTATTTAACTGGTCTGCATTGCCTACTCTTCTCAACATTTTACCCACGAGCTTGCGTGTGCCCACACATATGTATGTATGTATAGGAAGTGTGTAGGATGAAGATGATTTCACTCCCCATAAATTTCAGATTCTGCTAGTAAATGCTTCATAATTAGTGGACTGTGACTGTACCATAAGGCTAGTAGGACATGTTGCATATGCTAGGGAAATTGCATAATAATTATACTTTAGCTTAAATTACATCAGAAAAAAGTTTAAGACTTTTAATTAATAGTTGAAAGATTAATCAATCAATAATTATAGTAATGGTTATAGGGTATAACTGAGCTTAATTGGAGGGGACTTGTTAAAGATTAGAATAAACTTTTCAGATTCCTTGTCTTGAAAATATTTTTAAAATGATGGATTTTATCTCATAGAATTAAAAAGAAATACCAGGATTGTAGATTATGTGTCCTTGGTAACTCAGCCATGAAAAGGAAAACACATGATTGAAGTAAAAGAAATTATTCTATTGTTCAGCCTGTACATCATTATATTGATAATTTGTACAAGTTTGAGATTAATAGAGGAAAATATATATCTGAGGAAGTCTATAGAAAAAGAAAAAAAAAGGAATTGCTTGAGACAGCTTTCTTTGGAAGCTAATTTCTCAGGGGTGCTCTTTCCATCTCCAAGGGCAAAATGGTTGTATGAATTCAAATGACATTCTTATCAGAGCATTATAGAAATAGATTCAGTAGAGATCAGACATCTCAAGGAGAAAGTCCCTGTTTATAGGATGGAGATGACCCCTCTCACTTAGCTGATCTTTTCTAATCAAATCCAAATGGCAATTGGGACCAATATCAATTCTACCTGAAGATGGTTCATTTCTCTTTGGAGAACAGGTAGGTGATCTCATTTCAGGGTCATCTAATTGATGAGGATGAATCCCACAATGAACGGCCCAGATGGAGATTTACATGCTCAGGTTGGCATGAGTGGTGGTTTTTCAGAGTAGACAGCACCACATTATTGATCTTGCACATGATTCTCAGGAAACACGCCAAATATAGTCTCAAAATCTCAATACAAGCAAGATTAGTCATACAGGAAGACAACCTCACAGAGTATTTTCAAAAGTGTTTCAGCCCACTAGAAAATCTACTTTGGCTACCAATTGGGGATTGGTTACTTCCACACTTGCCAATGACTTATACCCATTTCCTCTTGTTCCTTGTTCAACTTACTGTGTCCTCTCAACTTAAATACAGTCCCAGTCATGACAAGGATTTTGTATGTGAAAACATTTAACTAAATAGTTCATGAGCTTAATCAATAAAAATGCTTATATTTATTATTTATTGTATTTGTCCCAACACATATTGGTCATTGTGGTAGAAGCAAGTAAAGGAAAAGATTGTATATCCCCTCCCTTAACTTCTATAAAGCTAAAATACATTATTGACTGAGAGCGTAATGTAGTGATAGAGCAATGGAATTAAAGTCTAGCACTAATTTACCCATATTTTCTGTTTGGTTTTTTGGGTAAGTTACCTAAACTATCCTGTCTTCAGTTATTGTATGTATAAGAAAAGCTTATTCTGATTTTTTCCATAGTTCATCACTGCATTGCAATTTTGACACTAACTATCTGGAGTTAGTCCAGGCTTCACAAGTTAAGGGCACAGATCCCCGTCTGGTCACAAGTTCTGGGGTTCCTAGGCCACCCACACTTTTGACCAACTGGTTACAAATTTGGCAGTCCCCACTACCACCTTGGGTTTGATAATTCACTAGACCAACTCATAGAACTCAGCAAAATACTATTACTTATGATAACAATTCTAATATAAAGGATAAAAATAAGAACCTGTCAAAAGAAGACACCCATACAAGGAGGTACAGGATGGACTTGAATATGGGGCTCTCATGTCCTCTCCCCATGGAATCAGGGCACATCACCCTCCCAGCATATCTCTGTGTTCACAAATCAGGAAGCCCACCTGAGCTTTAGTGTCCAGAGTTTTTATTGATTTTTCCTCACATGGGCATGATTGATTTAATTATTGGCCATGTGATTGAACTCAATATTCAACTATATTTCCCTCTTCAGAGGTTGAAAGTTTGGGTTAATATCACATAGCTTAAAGTCTCAACCCTCTAATAACATGGCTAGCTTTTCCAGCATGGCCTATCTTCATCCTGAAACTATGTAGGGGCCTATCATGAGTTACCTTTTGAACATAAACTAAGGTGTGGCCACAGGGTCACACCACGGATAGCAAAGATACTACTATCACTTACAAAATCCCAAGGAATTCCTGCCCAGGGACCTGGAAAAATGACCGGATAAATTAAATTATTTATTATACAACACCTATAGATTGTGTTCAGTAAACAATATAATATATGCAATTATGTTTCTTTTACTTTAAATTACTAAGCAACAGTAACATGTCCTGATTTTATTGTTAGAAAATATGAGAACAATGCAATTTTTAATTTTTTTAAAATAAATTTGTTCATTTTATTTATTTATTTTTGGCTGCACTGGGTCTTTGTTGCTGCGCACAGGCTTTCTCTAGTTGCGGAGAACAGGGGCTACTCTTCATTGCAGTGCATGGTCTTCTCATTGTGGTGGCTTCTCTTGTTGCAGAGCACGGACTCTAGGCACACGGGCTTCTGTAGTTGTGGTGCACAGGCTTAACTGCTCTGCGGCATGTGGGATCTTCCTGGACCAGGGCTTGAACCCGTGTCCCCTGCATTGGTAGGCAGATTCTTAACCACTGCACCACCAAGGAAGTCCACAATTTTTAGTTTTATTCACTGTGATACTATCACTGTGAAATACCACTTAAAATTTCAGAAGAGAGAAATGTCAATGCTGGCTTCAGCAGTCAGAATTTTCATAGCTGAGATAGAACTTAAGCTGGGTTTTGAAGGATAAGTATAAACTGCTAGAAAGAAATGATCCCTTATATTCCATGTAAGCTGTTGATGCAGTCAAAATAATTTAATGAACGATAAATGTAGTCTTGCTGACTGATCTTTTCACCTTTTGATTTATTGCTTTAATGTTTTGAGAACACACAGCTCAAGAGAACCCAAGTGTTTTCCTATAGATGCCCATGAAAACCAACTTATAAGGGAAATAGAGGAACAGCAGCCTTTCTACCAAGTGTCCCTTTCCTCCCTCTCCCTCCCACAGAGCATTGATCTCTCTGGTACCTGGATTATGGGGCAAGCCTGGTTCCATTCTAATCTCTATCAATTTCTAGCTTGATAAGTTTATACAAGATACTTGTCCTCTCAGAAACTTGGTTTCTTCACCTGCTAAGTGAAAATAGTACCTGCATGTCTACCTCAAAAGACTATTTTATGATCTAAAAGTGCTTTATAAATTTAACAAACCATCTTATTTTAGAATTGAGTTCAAAGGTAGAAATTAGGAAAAGTTGAAAACAGGCAATTCATCTTTAATAGTATTGCTGTCCCTTTCTGCTACCCCCTCTTTCCTTTCAGCAGATATTCCTTCACCTACCCCCTTAGGAGAATTCTATTATTTCAGCTTATTTTTCAGGAAGTTCCAAGAATTAGAACTAAGAATTATATTGTTCTACATATGAAGGAGGAGATTAAATATGTATAATTCTATAAACAGGAAACATCACCTGCCAGACAGAGAGTGAGTGACCCTGTACAGATAGGACGACATCTCTATCATTCTGATCTGGAAATCACAGTAGAGAGAGAAGGCAGCAGTATAAACAAATAACCATAGTGCATTTCCTACTGTGGTAAGTGCTATAAGTGCTATAAGAATGTATACTAAAAGTGTTGTGTAAGTTTAAATACAAGAAAAATTAATTCTGACTCAGGGGAGGGTCAGGGCATGATTGGAAAAAGTGATGCTGTGCTTGGTCTTGAAAGACAGGTTGGGTTTGAGAGTCAAAGAAAGGGCTGCAGAAGCATTTAAAATGTAAGTTCTAGCAAAAGTGAAGTGCCAGGGGTGGAAGAGCAGGGCACATTCTATGAGTAGTGGGTGGAGTGTCAAAGCCAGAATGTGAGAAATTTGGGATAAAACACTGAGAAGGTCCATCATATGGAGAAATGCACAGCAGGTGTGTGTACAGGGAGGAGGCTGCTGATTACATCTTTGTTTTAGAACTACCACTCTTACTCTGGTGGAAGAGTTGAGAAACTCATGTTTCTCATGCACAGGAGAAACTCAAGTTACGGAGTCTAAGAAACATTTCAGGGAGAGACTGGTAACATGATTTTTACTGTGGGATTCCTATGTGACACGCTATGCTCAAAACCTACTAAATGTGTTATTACCTTAAATTGCTGAAACAACATTATAAACTAAATACTCTTGTCATCTGTGTTTCATAGACAAGGAAGATGGGAGCCCAGGGACTTATGTAAATTGAGCAAAGTGGTACCAGGACATTTGGCTCCAGATTTATGTTTCTTAAACACCACAAGTTGACCAGGGTCCAAGCAAACAAAAAAATAGAGAAGGGAGAGATCTGTGCTTGACTGAGAGAAATTTCAGAACTATGATCCTCTGTACTTTTGAGTTCAAGTGAATGGTGATGCTAAAGGAATAGGAGGAGTAGAAGGGAAGATAAAGAGTATGGCTTTAACTTGGTGAATTTTTGACCTATGTAGAATGTGCATAGATATTTAAGAGTCATTAACTTTCAATGAAAGTTGAAACCATGGAAATTCATGAACTTGCCAAGAAAGAGAATGTATCACAAAAGAAGATAAGTCAGTTACCTGAAGAATTTTACATCAGTGAGGAATGTGTGGAGCCAATAGTTTGGATATCCCCTCTAATGATGAGTGCAATTTCTTTCCCAATGACTTTGCATTGGTTAAAAGTTGATTGACATCTGCTTTCACCACAGTCCAGAGATTTGACAGCCACTTCCCACAGAACTCACCACTACAAATGAGACTAAGAGTCCATGGCCAAAAGCCTAGGACTGTTGGGAGACACTTAATTACCTTAAAATCTCTACAGCCTGGGGAACATAATGGTTAACGGGGTAATCAGATGGAAGATGTGGAATTTTAAATAGTAGACTGTGTCACTTAGAGTAGATTGTTTTTCCATTGGAGATGATAAAACGCTAGTGCATAAATGGTGACTGGAGCATAGCTTCAGCATTCATAAATCAATAATTGACAAAATGTACTCATGCATAGCTAAGTAGACTGTCTGGTAGGTTAAATAAACTGGTAATTGTATACTGCAGGGCTCAGGGGAATTATAGGTAGGGTTTTATTCACCAAAAAGAACTAGAGCTGGGTATTTCTTTATAAAAACCTGTCTGATTTGTTGGGTATCCCTAAGATTTTTATGGGTGTCAGCTACATATGTTAGGTGTATATTGGAAAGATGCTAAAGCTGCTTCCCAGGTGGAAGTATTAAATAGGCTGAGGAATTTTCCTCAGCTTCCTTAGAATCAAGCAGTTTTTCAAAGTTGAAGGTCTTCTGGTCTTTGCAGAGCACTGTCATATTTCCTGGCAAGAAAAAAAAGGAAAGAGGAGCACTTGGAAGGCTAGTCTAAAGTAGCAGATTGACCAGGAGCAAAGTTGTGATTTTGGAAACCCTGAAATAAAGCAGACTACCAGAATTGTGAACCTAGTAAGGGACTTTCTGATCATACTTCCTGGTACCTTCTCTACCTGGAAGCCTCTGCGGCATCCTGGATAAAATATTGGGTCATTATTGACATGTTGGCAAGTGTCACAATAGAAATGTTACATGGGACAACCATGGGAAAGCTCTGACAGTTCAAGGGAAAGTGTAAAGGTACAGTGTCACCACTTCTAATCTTCTGTAGTGTGTGAAGACCATTTCTAGACTATATTAAAATCACTTTTGAAAAATAAAGTAAACATGTGACACATTTCCTGATTTATTCTTTCATTGTCTATGTTTATCTTTTATATGAATTCTTCCCCAACTAACCACACCAATGGATAAAAATGTCCCGTGTGCTGAATCCTTGTAATTGCCACAATCTTCATCACAGGGTCCTTGAATATTTGTGTGTGCAGAACTCTTAAAGATCATATAAATAAATACCATTTCCCAGGTTCAAAAGCTGAAAACAAGACACTAGAAAGAGATTCCTCCAACTCAAATAATTTGTTAGTCTGAAGATCCAGCTCTGTTACTAACATAGACAAATCAGAAGAATGAAATGGTGTGACCTAGGCAGAGAACAATGGGTGGTGTGAGATGGTTAGGCAGGAGTGCAGGAAGCATGGGAAGACATGGGCTGTAGCAAGCAGAGTCTGAAAGGATTGGCAAGCACACTAAAGAACTGGGCTTAGTAGGTTCGGGAGAACATGCACAAATACTAATTGGGTAAAACTTTGTCAGATACAAATTTCAGAAACATAATTCTGGAGACAGTGGGAAAGATGGGATCAGAGGTCTTAGTTATGAAGATAATTAAATATTCTTGGTCAGTAAAAATAAGTTCTGAACTAAGAAAAATATATCATACTTCTCACTATTGAGTCCCTTAAATTATGTCTACTGTAAATATGTTTGTTTTCTTGAGTTAGATTCTAAATTCATTCAGGATGAGGTCATGGTCTTCAATTTAGCACAAAATTTATCATAGGATGGGAGTTAGCAGAAGATCATTCAATGTGTTTTGAATGAAACGTGTGAGCACATGTTAGCTTTGGGGTGGTCATATGATAAAATATACTCAAATCTTATTCTAACACACATCCATGCTTCAATATATACTAAATCCAAAATATTATGTAAGTCACTTAAATTGGGGGAGCTTCAATTTCTTAAATTATAAAATATAAGAACTATATTTGATATACTCTAAATTCCTTTCCAACTTTAATGTTCTATCATTATGGTTTTCACAAACTCAGCAAGTAGTTATATTTACTGTCTCCATACGCCTGCTTAAAAAATTCACACTGGTTCACTGCTGTGATATCATCAACCATGGCTTCTACCCCCTTGCCAATTTTATAATTATGATAAAGGAGATTCATGTTGTTCAGAGGCCTTAAGGTTCAAAGTGATTCATATTTTCTAGATATTTCACTGTACTGTAGAGTCCTAAAGGGACTCCTCATATTCTAAAGAAATGCATCTGCACAAAGAACATACTTTTCATCCTTCAATTGCATACACCTTGAGAAGAAAATAATGCAATTATCATTTAATTTTTGTAGTCTTTAAAATTTACATTCAATATATTTTGAGTTTTTCAGACTATCTGCAATGAGGTAAAAGTGAGTTAAAACAAAATGTCTATTTCTATGCATGATTTGTAGATTTTGTAATTAATGTCATTTGTCAGAATCAACATGTTTCTTCCTAAATACTAGAGTCAAAAGACAGCTAGTAAAAGGGGGACTTCAGAGGAAAAGAAAGAATATTTTCTTGTTACTGTGAATGGGCAAGATTAAAATGCTTTGAACATCTCCTGCTGTTCATAGTTCCTTTTTATTATGCAGTTATAATAGGAACTATGAACTATGAACTATGAAGAATGGATCAATCTAGAAATACCTTTTTTTTTTTCCTGTGGCATGTTTACTTTTATGATTGAAAACTGCTCAGGTGGGAGACTAATAGAACTGGGATATTCTTATTAGTGGGAGGTTGCCCATTTCTGCTGAGAATTGGTAAACAGATAACCATTTTTGATAGTCATGTATCTTAGGATCAATCACTCCTGATTTTGACTTACTTTTGAATTACTTTCTATTTTTTTTTGGACATTTTAAAAATTATCAGTGAGAATATCAGGCATTAGACAACATGATAGCTATGTGTTTATAAATGATAGAAATTGAAAAAAAATCATAGCTGCAGTTGGATCTTTGTATATGACAGATGAGATTCTGTTGTTGAAGAGCCTGGAAAATAAACAGTAACTTGAGTGAGAGCTCCCAGGGAAAATATTTAATGGGGGTGGGAGACATCGAGGAGGACAGGATTGGGCAAGTCACTTTCATTCTCTCAGGCTTAGTTTTTTCATAAATGAAGAAATTTGGGCAAATTTCTTTCTGGCTTTAAAATGTAAATATATACTTTGATGTATGTTTAATGTTTGTGGTAGGTAGAAAAAGACGTGTCCATATCATAATCCCTGGAACCTGAAATTATTATTATTAGATTACATGACAAAGGGGATTACAGTTGCATAGAATTATGTTTGCTAATCAGCTGATTTTGAAATAGGAAGATTTTCCTGGATTATCAGAGTAGGCCCACTGTAATCCCAAGGGTCCTTACAAGAGGAAGGTGAATGCAGGAAAGAGAGCCAGAGGGATGGCACCTTGCAGACTTGACTTGCGGCCACTGACTTTGGAAATGAAGAGAGAGAACCATGAGCCAAGGGATGTGAGCAGCCTTTAGAAGCCGAAAAATGCAAGGAAACATTCTTCTCTAGAGTCTCCAGAAAGAAACACAGCCCTGTTGACACTTTGATTTTACACCAGTGAGACCCATTTCAGACTTCTGACCTCCAAAAACCTAAGATATTAAAACCATGCGGTTTTTAAGTCACAAAATTGGTGGTAATTTGCTACAAAATGACCAGGAAATGAATATAATGTTAAAGGATCCATCATTCCAAATTTGTTGAAGCAGGTTATTTCAAAAACTAAATAAAGGAACTTGAAATGGTTAATAACAATTTTGCTTACAAAAATATGTTTTATCACATGATTAGACAATTCATTATATAACTAAATATCATTTTATCTGAAATTTTCTTTTTATTCATCAACATACAAAATTAACAATTCTTAAAAATGTCAACACTGGTATACTGGGGAAAAATAGGCACAAAAATCATTCCCCAAATCAGTGGGCTCACTTCTAAAGAAGATGCAATTAATTAGTTTGCAGATAAGTTAGTTAGCTTTTTTTTTTTTTAATATATTGTTAAATTCCAAACTTTCTACAGGTCACTCAACAACCAAGTTGAGTGTCATTTGTATATGACAGATGAGATTCTGTTGTTGAAGAGCCTGGAAAATAAACAGTAACTTGAGTGAGAGCTCCCAGGGAAAATATTTAATGGGGGTGGGAGACATCGAGACATCTACCTACCACAAACATTAAACATACATCAAAGTATATATTTACATTTTAAAGCCAGAAAGAAATTTGCCCAAATTTCTTCATTTATGAAAAAACTAAGCCTGAGAGAATGAAAGTGACTTGCCCAATCCTGTCATATAAAAATGATGCAAATAAATTTTTAAGACATACTAAATAAGTCTTTTCTTTCCACGGTTATCATATTTGAGACATAGTTACTATGAATGAAGAGAAATTCATTTTCCCTCACCAAGTCATATCCACTTCTCTAACAAGTCTTTACAAAATCAATTGTTCATGCCCTTGCTTTCATCCTAATATTGAGATAAACATCTACAGTATCAACTGGGTCTGCTGCATGAAATAAAAAATGTCAGGAAGATTGAGAAGGGACAGCAGCCTTGAGACTTTCCAAAGAGCTCCCAAAGGAGTCTCCAAATTTGACATGCTTACCAGATTCATGAAGCTAGGAGTAAAGGAATTCCTGTCTCCATTTCATAGTGGTTAGAGATCTGGTGCACATGTATGGACCAAGCCTGAAATTAGAATCAGAATCTTACAAATTAGCCCTCAAATTTTACTTGCATATCCTCATCTGTCTTAATATGAGGACAAAATGACTCCTCACTCACAGAAGTATTGTTTCTAATATCAACTGAAATGCTATAAAAGCAGTTTTTATTTTCATTTATGATAACATCAAAATGAATAAAATACTTAGAAAAAGTTTTAACCAAAGAGGCTAAGCTTGTATACTGAAAACTATAAAATGTCACTGAAAGAAATTAAAACATAAATAAATGGAAAAACATACTGCGTTTATGAATTGGAAGACTTAATAATGTTAAGATGACAATTCTACCCCAAATGATCTACAGATTTAATGCAATCCCTATCAAAATTCTAACAGCCTTTTCTTGTAGGTTAAAAAAAGAAACTGATCCTGAAGTTCATATGGAGTCTCAAGGCCTTGATTCTAAATAGCCAAAACCATCTTGAAAAAGTAGAAAAACTTGGAGACAACACACTTCCTGTATTCAAAGTTACGCAAAGTTATAGTAGTTAAAACAGTGTGGAACTGGCATCAGGACAGACATAGACACTAGTGGAGTAGAATAAAGGGACCAGAAAGAAACTCAGATGTATGGTCAACTGATTTTTGGCAAGGGTGCCAAAACCTTTCAATGGGGAAAGGACTGCCTTTTCAATTTATGGTGCTGGAATAACTGGATGTTTAAATAAGCAAAATAATGAAATCGGACCCTCACCTACATCATATACAAAAATTAACTCAAAATGGATTGAAGACCTAAATGTAAGACATAAAACTGCAAAACTCTTAGGAGAAAACAGGGGAAACAATTCATGACATTGGGTTTGGTAATGATTTTTTGTATAGGATACCAAAGGCACAGGCAACAAAAGGGAAAATAGATCATTGGATTTCAATAAAATTAATAATTTGTGCATCAAAGGACATTATCAAGAGTGAAAAGACAACCCACTGAATGGAATAAAATATTTACAAGTCATATATATGATAAAGCATTAACATTGAATATATAAAGAATTTGTACAGCTCAATAACAATGACAACAACAAACAAACTAATTCAAAAATGGACAAAGACTTAAACAGACATTTATCCAAAGAAGGTATGCAAATGTCTAGTAAGAACCTGAAAAGATATTCAACTTTTACCATCATCAGGGAAATGCAAATCAAAACCACAATAAGATATCACTTCATACACATTGAGATGGTTATTATCTTAAAAAGTGGAAAATATTATTTTAAAAATTGTTAATATGGATATGGAAAAATTGGAATACTCCTGTATGGCTGGTGGGGATGTAAAATGAAGTAGCTGCTGTGAAAAATAGTTTGATGGTTCCTCAAAAAGTTAAGCGTAGAATTATTATATGATCTAACAATTCCACTCCTAGGTACATACCCAAAATAATTGAAAGAGTCAAATTGATACCTTATAACAATTTTTTACAAAGCATTTTTTACAAAAGCCGAAAGGTAGAAACAACCTAGGTGTCCATTGTATACACACAATGAAACATTATTCAGCCATATAAATAAATGAAATGCTGATACGTGCTACAACGTGAGTGAATTTTGAAAACGTTATACAAAATAAAGTAAGCCAGACACA
This sequence comes from Phocoena sinus, assembly GCF_008692025.1. Classification (NCBI taxonomy): domain Eukaryota; kingdom Metazoa; phylum Chordata; class Mammalia; order Artiodactyla; family Phocoenidae; genus Phocoena; species Phocoena sinus. Next base: position 34,393,629 of record NC_045776.1, on the reverse strand, counting down.
AAGGGACAAATATTATATGATATGACTTATATGGGTTACTTAGAATAAGCAAATGCATAGAGACACAAAGCAAAAGAGAGGTTATGTGCTGTTAGTGGAAGGGGAAAATTGGGGGTTACTGTTTAATGGGTATAGCATTTCTGTTTGGGATAATGAAAAAGTTTTGGGAATGTATAGTGGTGACGGTTGCACAAAATGAATTTACTTAATGTCACTGAATTATACACTTAAAAATGGTGAATTTTATGTTATATATATTTTGCAACAATAAAAAAATGCAAAATAAAACCCAGTTTGAATAATAATAATAAACGGAATTAGCTAAAATTTACTATGCATTTAATTTATACCCTGTATATTCTGACTGCTTTACCTGTATTAATTATTTTACCTTTACAATATCAGTATGTGGAAATTTTTCTTATTATTATACCCATTTTCAAAAAGTTGAAACAGAGGTTTAATAACTTGTCTAAGGTCACATAATAAGTGTGTGCAGTGGGCAGGAAGACTCAGATTTGAATCCACAAAATATGGCTCTAGATCCATGTTCTTAAGTTGCCTCTTGAATCATCCTAATGCTTCCCAAATTATTGCTTAATTGTAAAAAATTTCAAATAACTGTCTCACAATTTATTCTGAATAAAATATTTTCAGAACCAATAGGGTTTTAGCTATATTTAGTACAGACATTAGGATTTGGGTCTCAATTCAGGAGTAACTGACTAGGAAAATTTGGCTCTGTATCTCCAGCACTAGCTTTTCCCCCTGCTGTCAGGCAAGGTCTTTGTTGGGGGCAGTGAAATAGTACAGGTGAGATAAAGTGGGGAGTAAGGAAATGGGTGATTTTCCCTTCCACCTCCCCTTTACTCCTAGCAATCCTGGGGACCTTGTCTGTAGCCCTAGGACCTTCCAAACCTGTCTTCTACAAAGGATGTCTCTGTGGAGTTTTCAGATGAATTGGAGACCAAGTTTGTAAGTATTTACGACTAGTCCAGTCAGAGCTTCTAGAAAAATGGTTCCTGAAGGCAACTGTCTACATGACTCTGCATTCGATAAGCAAATCTTGGCAAAGTAACTTTCCTCCTGGGGGAGTCACTTCTTTATCTTGTAGTAAGAAATTTAATTTTAGAAATCAAATTTTTCTAATCCCCAAACCCTTGATTTAGGATTCCTCACAGGACTTCAAAGGGAGGTGACCCTTCTTGAGAACAGACATGTGCCATATCTGTCTTACAGATGGCTCCTGCATCCTGTGTAATTTGATATTTCTTTCTGTTCTGCAGTTAGGTGGCTCAGATTCTTAATTAAAAGATTCATTTCTATGGCAGCTTCTTATAAAGCAAATATCTGCACATGAAGGAAGAGGAGAGAGAACAGAAGGAGGAGGGAACACTGTCTGCTTTCCACCAGATACTGAAATGCTCCACTAATCTTTTTTTTGCACCTTGTGGAGTTTCAATTTTCCCTTTAAAATGTGGATTAAACAAAGTTGCCAAAAAACATATGCTTTTGTGTCAAACATTTCACTTATTTGGGAGGCTGAAAGCAGCTTGAGAATGCTCACTGCCTCTGCCTGAGGAAATGGAGCAGGGTGGTTTGGGCTTTTAATTCGAATCTTCTGGAAGCTGAGGTGTGGACACTGGGGGTGTGGCATGGGATGGACCATGGGTGGGCTGCAAAGACATCTCAGGTGGTTGCTCCCAGAGGACAGAGGAATCAGGGCCAGTTGCCAACTTGGATACTGGCCCATACCTCTCTGGGCTCTGATCTTATTAAGTTTCACAGCTAATCATGGTTGGGATGAGTCATCACTTGACTAGAGGAGACCTCAAGGCAAATCCATCTGCTGTAGGCAAACTGCTAAGACAGTGGCCAGCTTTCTGCCACTTGCCTGCAGGCCTGACCTTCAGCTTACCTTCCAAGTAAGACCTAAATTATGTAATTTCATGGAGGTAGACTTCTAAATGTGGTGCTTAGGAAGTGGAAGGGCAAAGAGTTGTGGGTCTTGGCACAGATGTTCCAGAAATTTAACTGTTATAGACTGTCCCAACTGGCCAGTAACACCAAGGGTGACTGTCAAATGACTTGGGTTTGTGGGCAAAGTTACAGTTTAACAAAAGATAAGAAAAATAATGGCTTTGACCCATATTGCAGAGACATAAGGTAGTAATTCTTCTCAAACAACTAGTTTTGGGACTTTGAGACGTTAATTTAATCTCCCTGAACCTCAATTGCCTCATTTATCAAATAATATGCCTACCCTACGTTTTGACCAGGGATTATTTGATGATAAAATAAAATGTGTATGAATATATGATTATAATCTGACAAATTACATTTTGTTCCTCTTATTTCTTGATTAGGTTAATGTGGATGATAGTAATAGCAGATATTTATAGGAAATTTTATAATTCCTAAGCTATGAGGTATGAGTGAGAGTTTTTAGATAAATCATGTTACATAGACTTCTCTCACCTGTGAATTAGGCAATATTGTTCCCATTTTGGAGATGAATAAATCAAGACTCTCTGAGACTTCAACTAATTTGCTCCACATTATTCCACTAATACTTGGTTAAAAAAAGAAAGAAAGAAAGAAATCAACACTTAGCTGGTTGAATTCCAAGCTAATACTTTCCTCTATGTTGTCCTCTGTCATTGACAGTGAAGTAATGTTTCACTCAGTCCTTACTGCCTCACTTTATTTATCATGATATATTTGCAAGTTATTTGAATATAGTGAATATTGAAATTTCTTCTCCTGACCCCCCCCATGTCAAAATGTCTTTAAGGAATTCATGAACCAAAAGTACAATTATTAAATGATTTTCAAGTCAAGAAACACTGAGTTAGCTCCTCTATCTTTGCTATATAACACTACTTACTTTAGTAAATGATATTAGTTCATTAATTTTTAGAAACAATTAGAGACAGAATGTGGAGTTAGACTCTCCAAGATTGAGTTGTAGCTCCTACACTTGCAAATTGTGTCCAACTCAGTTTGGTGTGACTCAGTATCCTCATCTGTAAGTTGGAAAAGTAGACTATCTAAGGGCTTTTGTGATTATGAAATGACTAGAACAGTTTCTAGTATATAGTGAGTACTGTTCACACTCACTAGCTATTCCTCTTATGCATCAGTGATTTGATCTGTCTTTGCAGTGTAATTATGATGGGCCTATTCCCTGTCCAGATTCCATCCTTGGCTTCCTATAAATAGCAGCTATTATTGTCCACATTAAGCTGCAAGGGAACTAAATTCCTTCATGAAGTTATTTCATTAGAGCTTTATTTTCTTATTTTCTGGAATACTTTTCAATCTTCCAGGGTCCTAAAGGGGAGATAGATAGGGAGCCGAATTACATATGAGCTTTCTAATAATCTTAGTTCAGAAAAAGATGTATTAGGAAGAGTAAGTGGATGAGAGATGGGGTGGGGAGTGGGGATAGGAGTAAGAGGCTAGGGTCAGAAGGAAGCACTGTATGTGGTGGGATTCCACCAAAAGACACCCTGCTTTCTCCAGAAATTTATCTCTGATTAGTCTTGGGGCAGAGTCAGTGTCATGGTGATTCAGTGTGTCATCATCTTCATATGGAAGGCACAGATGTCTATCTTTCCAACCTTGTGCTTTTCCTGAGTTCCAGGTTCTGACATCCAACCTCTTCCTGGAAGCATCTAATGGGCACATCAAAACCCATAAGTTCAAAATGAAGTACTGACATCTATCCTCAAACTTGCTCCTCTTTCTGTGTTTCTCTCCACCACCATTCACTGTAACACAAACTAGTCCCTCAGTACCTTTTGTTTTATAAAATTTTTGTTTTGATAAACTTTTGGCATTTTATCCCCTTATCTCCATTTCATTGATTTAGAAATTCATATTATCTCATTTGGATTGCCGTAAGAGATTGCAAATTCTTCTCCTTTTCTTCTGTGGAGCCCATATCTACTTTAAAGAGTAATCAAAATGGAGGCCACAGTTTGAATATTTCCTTAGACCAGATAATCATAGTTATGTAACCCAAACCTAAAATTATCATGATTTCCCCCAAATGCTGACTCTGATTTTAAAGAAACCTTCAGTTCTCCTCATGTCTGCATGACCTTAGAGCTTCCTGTCCAATAAGCTACTAATAAGTAAGATTATGCAGTGAAAATATATTTCTAGTAACCAATAACAGTAAAAAAAAAATGTACATCCTCATTCATGTTTTGTAAACTGAGCTGTAACTGCTGAAGGCTGAACTTAAAACTACTTTCAGGGGCTTTCCTGGTGGCGCAGTGGTTGAGAGTCCGCCTGCCGATGCAGGGGACACGGGTTCGTGCCCAAGTCCGGGAAGATCCCACATGCTGCGGAGTGGCTGGGCCCGTGAGCCATGGCCCCTGAACCATGGCAGCTGAGCCTGCACGTCTGGAGCCTGTGCCCCGGAGACGGAGAGGCCACAACAGTGAGAGGCCCGCAAACCTCAAAAAAAAAAAAAAAAAATACTTTCTGTTTCAAGTCTCCCTATTTGTGAACAGTTTTTATCTCACTAAATAAAATATTCATATCAGTTAAAGCTCTCTGGATTTTCTTTTGATACTACCTTCATCTGCACTGACATTAAAATCTTTCTTAATATGAATATAATTACATCACTGCTCTGTTCCCATACTGTATAATTTTAAGGTTAAAATGACATGATATTGACCATAAAGCTTCCCAAGGCCTGTTCCCTGCCTCTACACTCAATCTTGTCTCCCAGGCTAGTACATGAACTAACTAAATTCACTTCCAAGTTCTCAAACCACTGCTTTCAACCTCTGGCCATTTGCATGTGCTGAGTCCTCTCTGAGGAATGCTAAACCTCCAGTCTCTGCTTCTAGTAATTACTTGGCCCAGGAGACATTACTTCTACTTAAATATCCTTTCCATGATCTTCACAGAAGTCTAGGCATATAATTCACATTTCTCCTTGGCCCACTTCCTACTGGACCACAAATCTTCTTGAGGGCAGAGATGGCTGTCACTTTTGCTTAGTAGCCTACATACCTAACAGAGAATCTGGTTTAAAACAAATTTTGAGTAATCAATAAATGAGTATCATATGAGAGTAAGATGCCTTTGGTTACATTATCAGTTAGAGAGATACTTCAAGCAAAAGTATCCTCTGCTTCCTTACCAGGAAAGTTTAAAACAGGTAAGGATATATATATTCTAAGGGGTAAATAGACAAATATTGTTTATATATATATATATATATATATATATATATATATATATATATATATATATATATATATAAAATGTAATAGAACATGGATAGGGCAACCTATAGATAACAGTATGCCATGGAGGCAAGCAGTCAGACATTGGAGTAGGATCCATGAGGGAGACTCAAGGAGGCTGTTTTCTGTTCTAAACTCCATATGTGAACTTAGGGCACCTCATTCTGCATTATGACCTTCACTTTAAAAGAGAGGTGGGTTTAGGGTGGTTGACATCCCACATTCTTTCTAGCTCTACAGTTCTAGTTGGCAAAAATTATATAATCTTATTATGGTTTGAATTTCACCTTGATTTACTATATCTCTATAACTTGAGTCTTTGAGTTTACAACATGTCTTAAAATACAATTTCAAGACATGCTGTGATGCTGGGGAACATAGATTTGAGGATTAAAATATCAGTCAGTTCATTGAACCTTTTATTGGGTACTCAGTAGAAGCACCACAGTGTTTTAGGTATGGTGAGCATTGCAAAAAGTAGGATGAAACCCAAGTCTTCAATGACTCTAAAATCTAAGGAAGTAAAAACAAAAACAAGAAAGAGAAGAGAATGTATTCTAGGGCTCTGACCTTGCTCAGTGGCTATAGTAATAGCCTAAAACACACGAGACATCAGGGTTGTTGAGGAAGGCCTGATAGCAAAATCATGAATTTAGTTGGACCTTCAAATCTTTCAAGAGTGGTGACAAGGGAGAATAATATGTAATCAGGCACAAAGGCAAAAATTGACACTATTGGGTATGTGTAGGGAACTGGAAGGCAAAGGGGAGATGGGATTTGTATCGTGGTGTGGAGTCAGGCCTTTCTAGAGGGAGAACTGAGCCCCACAGGGAGACTGGGATGGAAAGAAGAGACTAGACTAGCAGGCAGCTGGGAATTGATCAGGGATAGCAAACAACACAACACAGAGACACTCCAGAGTGTGAGCAGATCTGTGTGTGGCAACCAGAATGCTGCCTTAAGAGGAATGGATATAAGGAAGGGACTCCTCAGGGTGGTATCCACAACATTGTGTGGGTTAATTCAGAGTGGTAACCTCCCTCCTTGGAAACCACAAATCTAGAAAAAGCAGACATTTAAATCATATGAATCAGCCTTGCATTTATGATCATGTTTGATGCTTCATCTCTCATTAACTCCCTCATTGCCTTGGGTCTATGTTTATACATCAATAAATAGGAGTTCCACCTCTCTGTCCAGTTGTCTGTTTGTTCTAGAACCAATGCCCCTTAAAATACAAACACTGGCATCTTACCCCTCGTATTCATGAGGGATTCCTATTCCCAAACCGAAGACTCTCTTTTCCTTCTTGCTTTATTCTGGTAGCTACATCATTGAGAAGACACTCTCCACTCAGTGAGGAATACCTCCTTCCAGGCAGGGGACTATATGGGTGCATATGTTTTGTTTCCTTGCAGTCCAAATATCTGGGTTCCGGCTGAAAAACTCAAAGCAAATGGAGCACTCATCTGTCTATGGTTATAACGATTTACTCACCCAATAAAACTTAGATTTATCTAAATTAGATTCATTTAAATTTGCTTGTCTGTCATCTCTGTTAGAAAACATGAAGGTTTTCTTACTTGTTGATGAAGGAGGTGAGACTTAATTTACAGCCTGTTTATTCTCCTTCTGTCTCTGTCTCTGCCAGTTCTGTACACACTCCTGACACTCATGGATGTTCTCACAGGGAGATGGTCCAGCCTCAGCTGATGCAGAGCTTGGAAGAAGGGATAAGCAGCCTTGGCTTCGGATTAATGAGCTGTTTGACTGGGACATGACGTTGGTTTAATAGCAGTTTTCCTTAAATGTGGCATGATCAAGAATTTGCAGAAGTTTATTCTTAGCTCTTTCTTTTGGCTTCTGCAACATGTTAACAGCTTGTGCATTTTGTAATGCCTTTTTTTCATTGCCATGGCAACCATTAAAACTTAAGGTGTAAATGACTAGAGATCTGGCCAAGCTATTGGTTGCTAGCACGCTGGAAAACAGTGCAAATGAAACCACATCTAGTCGGCGGCAGCTTTTTACAGGTGTACCCCGCCTTAATTAAGCTGACGTGAGATTTCATAGCAAAACAACAATTATTAGGATAAATTATTAGGAAATGATTATCCACATCAGAAAGTGCTGACAATAGCATCCCTTTATACAGTGAATTCCTTAGTTGATTTTAAGGTATATGATTATGTTGACCACAAGCCAATTTATAGGAAATTTTTAGGAGTGTTTATGCAAACCCTGAGTAACTAAATCTTAGAGAAGAGTCAAGAGTTTGATTTCAGAGCCAAATTAAGTTGGTAGGCATATATTCTACCTAGATCTCACCACATTTTTATTTTTGCTTCTAAACATTATGGTGATCAGCTCTTTCAAAAATGGTATGGTAGGGCTTCCCTGGTGGCGCAGTGGTTGAGAGTCCACCTGCTGATGCAGGGGACAAGGGTTCACGTCCCGGTCCAGGAAGATCCCACATGTCGCGGAGCGGCTGGGCCCGTGAGCCATGGCCGCTGAGCCTGCGCGTCCAGAGCCTGTGCTCTGCAACGGGAGAGACCACAACAGTGAGAGGCCCACATACCGAAAAAAAAAAAAAAAAAGGTATGGTAATTAATGAACTATTATCAAACATACTTTGAGTTGCCAATGCTAAGCAAATCCAGGCATGTATGTCAAGCAAAGCAAAAGACAAACAGACAAGTTAATAAATCCAACAAAACAACAACAACAACAACAAAAATAACAAAACTGACAATCTCAATTATGACCAGGTCAATGTCTACAATACATATAATTTATTTATATTATTTTTATTTTATTTTCCAATTCTACAAGTCTTAATTCCATTCAGCTCTATGCTGGGCACTGTAGGAGGTACTAAGTACATGTGAGGCAAAGTTCCTATTTTCAGTGAATTTGGCAATCTATTTGAGAATATGATTTACATGAAGAAAACAAATATAAAACAAAAACCGTTTTTTACACGTTAAAACAAATACTCCTAGAAATATGCTCTGTGAGTTCAGGAAGTAGAAGAATCACCATGAACTTGATAGTCAGGAAACATTTTATATAAAAGGTGAAATCTGAACTTCGTATTGAAAGATCAGGTGAGATTTGGCTAAACAGACAATAGGATTTGGAGGATGGCATTTCTGAAATATTTTTCAGAAGAAATATTTCTCACTACAGTGAAATCAAAATGGTTTCTTGAAAATATAAGGTAGTGTGAATGCTGGATGAGAAAATGGTTCATCCTCAGTTTAAGGTAACATTTTGTTTAAAATATTGGTATTCCTTAGGAAATATGAGAATATTTCTTCATAGCTCAAATGAAGATGACAGCCTTTCCCTGTCTAATATGATGACGAATTCATGCTGAACACATAACAAAGTTTGATGCACTCTTACCTTAAGGCTATGATATATTTTAGGCAGAAGAAAATATATATTTAAGGAAATAACTGGATGAAATTTACAGGCATCTTAACAGTACCACCCAAATCAGAGAAGTATGTTTCTTAATAAGATTTTTAGGTACCATGTTTCTTCTTATTCTCATCCAATTAAACTACAGTGATTAAAATGTGGATTGTGATCTTAGTTGAAATAAGAGACACAAACATCCAATGTCCACCTGTTTAATGAAAATACATCTTGAGAAAGTCCATCTTCAGTGCTGCCTTCTACAAAGGTAGCATCTAACATTGTCTACTTCCAATCTCCATCACTGGTAGGTGCTTGTTTAATCAAGAATCTTATTTATTACAGGCAACTAAAGTGAGAGCGTTTTGTGAGAGTCTATCTTGATGTTGAAACTGGGAGGGTTGCCCTGGCTTTTATTACCTTTAGTAAAAGTAGGATAGATTTCAGCATTTTATTTGTAGACTCCAAGATTCTCTTACTAGAGCAAAGTAGTTCCTTCCTGCACTGCGGGTCACTGCCTTTGTAGTTGTTCATAACAATAGAGCCTTAATGAATCGTCCCCCCAAATTGGTAGTTATCCATTAAACAATTATAAGAGCTTGAGGAAATGGAAAACCCCACTGTATGATTAAATGAGCAAGAAAAAATTTTTACTTTTCCATTTTCATTCATACTCATTAGATAATTGACCCCAAACAGGCAATAATCTACTTTGCTGTTGGAAACAACAGGACAAGTCATTATGCTCACAGGAATGCACAGACACACACTCACACTCTCCCACCTCTCCCTCTGGCTCTCTCTAACATGAGATTCTATCTTAAGAGTACCATTTCTCTTTTTAACTCTTGTATTTATTTCTGTGAAAACACTACTACCATTTTAATTAGAAAAAATGCCATCAGTCACTGGCACCTCAGTGTAAGTATATTATCATTCAAAAGAAGCAGTTTTGTTGTGTAAAAATGCATAAATATCTGGGGGCACTTTGGAATCTATAGAAGCATAAATACTGTAAAGTGGGCAAAGACCCTGGTGGTGAGTTAAAGGCAAATGTGTAATTTATTTAGGAGTCTGGAGAACTATATTCCCATCCTGGTTTTAAATGACAGAGCCAATTTAGTCACACTAGTTAATTTTGTTGAGTATCTCTTTCTTTAACTGCCACACAAAACGATTGAACAAGATGACCTCTAATTTCCATTCTAAAATTTTATTTATATAGTTATAATTGCAAATTTGCCAAGGATCTGTCCTTCCCTAGTGGACAATTGCTAATAGATATAGCAGAATAGATTAATGACTAGTCCCATCTAATAATTTTTAAAAATCCTTATAGAGTCAGCCAAATTAAGTAGCCCTACACTATTAATATTGATCTTTCCTCTTTTCATTAGAGCCCTGTCTTAGAATTCTAAAATAATCCCTGAATTTCCACTCACTGCTGTACATCCTTTGTGTAATTCCTTCCTCTTGAGGGAGGGAAGAACCTGGGAATATGACAAAATAACTCTCTGCTGGCCAATTACAGAAGGAGAAATCAAAGTGATTACTTCTACTGGCCTGTTTTGAATTGCCTATGCAGGCCATGTAGCAAGGAACCATGGGTGACCTCTAGGAGCTGAGCAGACTCCTCAACCAGCAAACAGCCAGTAAGAAAACAGAGATCTCAATCATACCACTGCAAGGAAATGAATTTTGTAATATCCAGTGAGCTTAGAAGAGGACCACAGGGCTCAGGTAAGAGCCACAGTCCCAGCTGACACCTTGATTTCCACCTGGTGAGACCCTGAGCAGAGGATCCAGCGAGTGATCCACAGAAACAGTGAAATCATAAATTTGTGTTCTTTTCAGCTGCTAAGTGTGTAGTGATTGGTTATACAGGAATAAAAAAACTCATACTAGGCCCTTAGACTATCACTTATTTCTGAAGATTGAGTTCACATAAGCAAATGTGAACATCTGATGAGAGAAGATACTGGAAAAATACCCACCAGTACATTTGACAGAGTCAAGAAGAAAAGGATCTATGGGCAAAGCAGACTAGATGAAAATGGGTTTCCTTTGGCCCATTATGATCTCATCTAACACTTGGGCATTCAGACCAGCACTCACTTCCCTGCCTATCTAGTTTTTTTATGTGCACATGCTTGTGCATAAGTGTGAGTACATGTTGTATGTTTGTATTTGTTTGGTAATGAACCATATCAGATATTTTAGGACTAGTTGTTAAGCCACTTATAATGGATATAACTATGCAAGTCTGCCATTGGGGAAATTTTCTCCTGACCTCAGCTGGTGATCAGCTTATGACCTGAAGCATAAGAACTGATAGGCCCTATAATTTTATCCAAGCTAATGTAACAGCATCTGCTGTCCTTGGTGCTTGCTATCTGATTAAGTTCCCAAATTAGGGATTGCTTTTGGTAACCTGAATTCTGTCATGGTGGTAAAATCTGACAATATCTGCTCTTATTTTTGACTCTCCCATCATGGAGTATTTCTTTAATAACACATGGACCGTCTCAGACCGTCACATATTCCTCTGACACTTTATTAGAATTTGTAATTTTGTAATCCAACTGAAAATGAGATTGCATGCTTTCTAATGTAAGAAAGGAGAGAGGGAGCCCAATTCAGCTTTAAAACTGCAATTGTTTGCCTACCTCCAGGGACACATCTCACAGATTGCCATGAAAATAAATTGGAAGGTCTACAATTCCAAATCACTGCTTACCATGTATTACTTCCCAGATAAAAACAAACACTACCACAACCATCATCACCATCAGGAATATACAAAAACACATCCAAAAACTTTCATCCCTTCATGAGGGAAAATGCATTACAATTAGATTAGACTATAACCATTCAGAAACTGTGTTTGTTTTCTGCTGCTTTAAAAATGATTTATTACTTTTTACTATTTTTTTTCAAGAGTATTCTTTCAAGATTTTTCCTTTAGGAAAAGAGCAGTTTGGCTCTCTGTGTCATTACCAAAGGAAAGCGAAAGCCTTCAACTGCGGACGGCTGCAATTTCCACCATAACAGTCAACCCAGCAATTAGAACCGTTTGTTACAGTGACAGCAAAGAGAACCATTTTCAAGCAACAAGGCAGAAGAGTAGGAGCTGGAGGAAGCGAGAGCATGTTCATTCGAAGGGGACTAACGCCACACAGCAGCTAATCCTGGAATAGCAGGCAGTCTGGGGAACTGAGGCTACAAAGGCTGAGATATTCACATAAATTCTTGAACTTTAGCGAAAGGTCTAATCTTGCCTTCTCTGACTGAGAATGAAATTGGATCAGAAATGTTGGCCTTTAGGGAGAGACAAAGGATTTTTATTCAGTCCACTTTCTAAATTAACTTCTTTTAATATTAAAAATGAAAATAAAAAGATGGACATTTCCATTGTTAATTCTGTATTTGAGATAGTATTTCAGGTTCAGAAAACACCTCACAACAGAAACTTTGCCAATGAAGCCATATTTATTTTACAGCAAAGACATTTGAAATATAACTTCAACATCTTAAATCTGTTGCCACTTAGTCATTTCCCCGGATTTTCACATATTTAAATTATGTTTAAAGTTTCATTGATAGCTTGAGAGAAAATGCTATGTTTGATCTCTTTTTTTCCGCTTCCATCATTCTTCTCCTTGTTCTTCTTCTCCTTTTTTTAAATATAGTCTTCTTACCTTTGGGTTTGGTTCTCTATTCTGGCAATGACAAACTGTATAACTCTGGGACTTGCCAGCTTCTCTTGGATGTTTATTTCTCCCTGTCTCTAATAAAGCAAGAATGTAACTTGCTCACCTCAAAGAAACCATCTGAGAATTAAAGAAATAATGTGAAATGTTTGATTTTCTCAGGACCAGGTACTTTTCCCTTCTTTGTTCAAGAACTATTAGTATATAGGGATTCAATAAATAGCCAACCACAGAACAGTCTTAGATGTTGAACAGGCATCTTGCTAGATATTTTAGTGGCAGATATTTGAATATATCAAATTCTCTATACCACAATGAAAAGAGCCAGGTTAACACACCTAGGAATTCCCCTCTTTTTAAAGAGGAGGTGGTTTGTCGGGAATGTTTCAGCTACTGTTTTCCAGTCTGCCTTTCAAGAAGCAGCTATTGTTAATGCAGAAAACAAAATGTTGGTAGTTTTTCTCTTCTGCTTTGTTTTAGGAAGGATGAGGATTTGTTTTATCCTTTTATTTGTTTTGCAACAGTGCAACTACTGCTTTGGGACCGAGGCAGCTTCTGCTGGAGTCAGAGGTGAGGTTACACTTGACTGAATAAATCTAAGATCAATTTGTTGTCTCATACTTCAATATTAAATGCAGCTTGAAATATAATTGTTAGTCTGTGCACTCTCTGTTTTAAAGGAAGTGTTCCAGCATCTCAGAACAGGGAGTGTGGTTATCGGTGATAAACCAAGACATGTACACTAAACCAAGGCTAACCAGAAATTTTCAGGCTGAGAGAGAGAGAGAGAGAGAAAGAGAGAGAAAGAGAGAGTGTGCAAGTGCAAGGAAAACAAAGAAGGGAGAAGGAAAAGGCAAAAAACAGCAGAGCTTGTAGTAGTCAAAACATTGTGTGCCTTGAAAAATAGTCAAATTTGGAAATCTGCAAAAAAATTTGCAAAGAAGATGTATTATTTAAACATTGCTTTTGGCCTTCCCTGGTGGCACAGTGGTTGCGAATCCGCCTGCCGATGTAGGGGATACGGGTTCATGACCCGATTCGGGAAGATCCCACATGCTGCGGAGCGGTTGGGCCCGTGAGCCATGGCCGCTGAACCTGCGCGTTCGGAGTCTGTGCCCCGCAACCGGAGAGGCCACAACAGTGAGAGGCCCGCGTACGACAAAAAACAGAAAAAAACATTGTTTTCATCATTTTTCCTATGTAAAAGGTCTCTCCTTGTACAGCTTCATAACTCCTGCTTTGGAGGAAAGATGTCACCCTGGGCAAGTGACTTTCCCCTTTTGGGAGTATTTACATCTTAAAAGGGAGCTTCTGAGAAGACACAGTGTGTGCTGGAGGGAGTGGAGGTGAGCAGGTTGTTCCCAGCTAGGTGGGAAGGGCTTTTGAGATGCCCTTGGAATCAAGATCTGTAAGGCTTTTCCCCATTATATATTAAATGATATACCTTCATTTTTAAACAGACAAACAAACAAAAAAAGTCTCCACTTTTGCCTGCCCCCTCAGACCCTGCTGATCACCATTCTACTCTCTGTTTCTGTGACATCTGTGAGTTTGCAAACACATTCCTGAATAAACAATGGTGTGAAGAAGAAATAACAAATAAATAGAAAATACCTTGAGATGAATGAAAATGAAAAGAAAACATACAAGAACTTTTGGGATAAATGTAATGCAGCACAAAGATAGCAACCTATGGCTGGAGATATCTATATTACAAAAGATGATCATAAATCACTAACCTGATAGACATATAGGCATGTGTGTGGGTTTATGAAAATTGCAAACTAGTAACACTAAATACAGCAAAATATAAGCAGTGATTATTTTGGGCCGTTTAATAGACATGCTCATTTTCTAACAGCTTTATGTTTTCCCCATTATATGTTAAATGATATATCTTCATTTAAAAAAAAAGAGAGATCTGTAAGGCTTGATGTTCTGGACTTGCATTCAACTGGACAAAAGAGAAAAAGGAGTGATCACCAAATCCCAGTTTTGAGGCTCCACAAATTGAGATGCACACTGAATCAAGAGGTTGTGGTGTTGATTCCAGGTCTGATGCATTCTGAAGTGGCCTCTCCATCATGCTGGGCTGAGTGACAAGGGCAAACATGTATGTCATGTCTGACCAGGAGAGTAAGACACAGTGTCTTGAACTTACTGGCTGATAAGAAGTATTTCCCTCCCTGAAAGTCAGCACAGGGTCCTGGAAAGGGCAGGGTTCTATTATCAGACAAGTGAGGGTGTGTGTCCCCACTCCATCATTTACTACTTATGTAATTTTAGGCAATTTACACAAACTCAAGGACCCTTCATTTTCTCATTAGTACAGGGACATGATCATATTTACATAGAAGGATATGGGGAAAATTCAAATAAGGTGATGACCATGATAGTTATCCATTCATGTGTATCTGTTTTTGTCAAATCAGCCAAAGCTTACATATAACTTTGTATTTAATCTTTGCAGTCTTGAATGATAAGCATTATTACTATTTTGAGGGTAAAGAACCTCAGAGTTTCAATGTAGTTCTCAAGGCCACAGCCATTAAGTGAGAGAAATACATTCAAAGTCAAGTTGGTTTGACTCCAAAGCCTTTCTTCTCCTGTAGAGTCAATGAAATCTGTTTATCTGTACAATCTGCTTTGCTGACTTGATACATCTTTGGTGACATCCTGCTCTATTTAGGTCCTGTGCCAGTCCATGGGTCACAGCAGAAAATGGGGCCGATGAAGTGAGGCAAGAGAGACTGCTCAAAACAATACCAGTATCTGTTCTGTGTTTTGTATTCTTGAATAATACTGACATCCTTTCCTCCATTTGAAATCCATTAAAAATTTGAAGATGACTCTCAGGTTCCCCCAAGACTTCTCTTTTCCTAACTAAACACCACAATTTCCTGAAGCATTTGTATAAGCATTTGGCTTCTACAATTCTCAAAACCCTAGCTATTCTTTAACTATTTCTTTCCTCTATCCACATGAGATAAAACAGTTGTACTATTAATAAAAGAAAGAGATAGCATAATCCAGTCTCTTGGGAGAATTTTTAATCAATGTTATTTTTATAAAAACTGTTTTAGGTTTATTTTTTTGGAATTTTATTTATTTTTATACAGCAGGTTCTTATTAGTTATCTATTTTATACAAATTAGCGTATAAATGTCAATCTCAATCTCCCAATTCACCCCCCACCCCCCCACACTTCCACCCCCCTTGGTGTCCATACATTTGTTCTCTACATCTGTCTATTTCTGCCTTGCAAACCGGTTTATCTGTACCATTTTTCTAGATTCCACATACATGCATTAATATACAATACTTGTTTTTCTCTTTCTGACTTACTTCACTCTGTATGACAGTCTCTAGGTCCATCCATGTCTCTACAAATGACCCAGTTTCATTCCTTTTTATGGCTGAGTAATATTCCATTGTATACCTGTACTACTTCTTCTTTATCCATTCGTCTGTCGACAGGCATTTAGGTTGCTTCCATGACCTGGCTATTGTAAATAGTGCTGCAATGAACATTGGGGTGCATGTGTCTCTTTGAATTATGGTTTTGCTGGGTATATGCCCAGTAGTGGGATTGCTGGGTCATGTGGTAATTCTATTTTTTGTTTTTTAAGGAACCTCCATACTGTTCTCCATAGTGGCTGTATCAATTTACATTCCCACCAACAGTGCAAGAGGGTTCCCTTTTCTCCACACCCTCTCCAGCATTTGTTGTTTGTAGATTGATGATGCCCATTCTAACCAGTGTGAGGTGATACGTCATTGTGGTTTTCATTTGAATTTCTCTAATAGTTAGTGATGTTGAGCAGCTTTTCATGTGCCTCTTGGCCATGCATATGTCTACTTTGGAGAAATGTCTATTTAGATCTTCAGCCCATTTTTTGATTGGGTTGTTTGCTTTTTTAATACTGAGCTGCATGAGCTGTTTATGTATTTTAGAGATTAATCTTTTGTCTGTTGATTTGTTTGCAAATATTTTCTCCCATTCTGAGGGTGGTCTTTTCATCTTGTTTATAGTTTATTTTGCTGTACAAAAGCTTTTGTTTCTTTAGGTCCCATTTGTTTATTTTTGTTTTTATTTCCATTACTCTTAGAAGTGGTTCAAAAAAGATCTTGCTGTGATTTATGTCAAAGAGTGTTCTTCTTATGTTTTCCTCAAAGAGTTTTATTGTGTCCGGTCTTACATTTAGGTCTTTAATACATTTTAAGTTTATTTTTGTGTATGGTGTTAGGAAGTATTCTAATTTCATTCTTTTATATATAGCTGACCAGTTTTCCCAGCACCACTTATTGAAGAGACTGTCTTTTCTCCATTGTATATCTTTGCCTCCTTTGTCATAGATTAGTTGACCATAGGTGTGTGGGTTTACCTCTGGGCTTTCTATCCTGTTACATTGATCTATATTACTGTTTTTGTGCCAATACTATATTGTCTTCATTACTGTAGCTTTGTATAAACTGTTTTAGGTTTATTTTACTCTTCAATTTTTCTCTTTAAAATTCCTCCAGCGAGGATCTGAAAGCCATGCAAGCCTTCACAGATATCAACCTCCACTGTGACCACCAAGGGAAGAATGGCATTGGTCCTGGGTTTCAGCCATCAGTTTGCCATTGTCTAACTGTCCACCCTCACTGAATAGATTGGAATAAAAAGCCCAGAGAGGCTGAGGGCTTTTCCAAGGTCACTGATTTCATGTAGGAGAATTAGAATTAACGCCTATGCTTCCTGCCCTCCTGTTGAGAGTCATCACTTCTGTGATCCTCATCAGACCATTTCTACAAGTGGGATCCAGCCTCAAGAGACCCACTTTCCAACCCCACAGGCTGCTCATCTTCTAGTGAAATCACCATCTCATCACTGCAACCATCTCCTCCTATTATGACATTCACAAATATGTACTCACATGTACACACACTCACATGCACTCATATACATGCATGGAAACACACATCTCACCCAAGAACACACCCAGATATGCACACATGCATACCTTCACATGCAGACATACACACACTCATACACAGGGACACACAATTCCTATTGGTCAGTGTAGAACAGATTTTTCCATTCTTGAACCTGAAAAACTCATATTCATCCTTAAAAATCTGATTCTGGGGCATCCCTCTTCTATGACCATTCCTCCAGAGATGACCCATTCCCCCTCTGTATTACCCAGGAGGGAGTAATATTATGCACTATCCTCCACTATTTTTGTACTATTTTGTCCACTATTTTACTTTTCTGTTGCACTGTGTAGATTGTAACTGCCTTCTGTAAAGAACCACATTTTGCTTTTTTTGGTATTCCCATAACCTACCAGAGAACTTGTCATAATAAGTGTTTCCTGAACAGAAATAAACTGCTGATACTGTAGTTAAAAGTAGTAGAGAAGCAGGTATCCTAAGGGGGGAAGTAATACATAATACTCTGCTGCTCAAGCATTTTCCCCTCACCTTGCATTGATTACTAACTTTGTACTAGAATTACTATGATTCATTCATTCACTTAAAGAATGTTTCAACCTACTCTGTGATAGACAATGTGCTAAGTGCACTGAAGGTAACAAATCTGGGTGTCAAACACCCTGTCTTCAAAGAAGGTATCATCCAGGTTTGAAACAGCTAGGTAGCATTTTTTGGGGCTCCAAGGAGCTCTGGTTCTTTATGTCTCAGTACAGAAAGAATCCAGTGAGAGGCAAAGTGATAGATAAGAAATGATTTATTAGAATAAGACGCTTGTGAGGCTTACAAGTGGGCAGGCAAGTGAGTGTTGTGCTGCCCGAGTACTTAGTGGGTTATATTTTCATCATCAAAGGAAAAGAGGGGAGGGGGAGAAGACCGCCTTCTTCCTCATTCTTTGAGTCTTCCATCATTAACTCCTCCTATGTGTCAGGCAAGGAAGTTTTTGACCCTATATGGCTTATCAGGGACTGTCGTGCTGCTACAGAAAAATTATTTCAGATCTCAGTACAATGAGGGTCTTTCTCTTTGAAATGTCACCTTTCCTTAAGTTATTGTTTTTTTATGTGTGCAGAGAGCATGCCCTAGGGGTCATTAACTTGTGGACATCGCTGGGCAGAATGTAGGCTTTATTTTTCTACTATTGTTTTATTGTCTTAAGGTATGACTTGTGCTTCCATTGCATGTTTTTTTTTGCTAAGCAAGTTAGCTTGGTTTTGTTGTTAAGCAAGCCTGTCTGACTTTGATGCCAAGCAGCTTGCTCTGCTTCATGAGTCAAGAAAGCCCACATGGTTTCAGAATTTTTCCATCATTTTCTTGAGTGAGCATTAACTTACTGCAGTCTCCCAAAGCCCCCTAAAGCTCCCTCTCTATCTACAGTCCCCTCGTGGGAACTTTGAACTATTGGATCATCGTACTCTAGCCCTATCAGTTTGAGTTGGGGGTGTTGTGGTGGGGCAGAAGAGTACAGACATCCATGAACACTGCCATAATGAGAGAGTACTAAGAAAAGTTAAAAAGAAGTGCTATGGAAATTCAGAAAAAAGCAAGAGTAATTTGAGAAAGCTCTATGCCAGCCTCTGGTCTCTGTACCTGGTGCTTGCCAGCTTCCACTCCTGGTATATGGTCTTTAATTCGGTCTTACAGGACAGATATCTCCCTAAATCCCAAGTCATAGAGAACCTTTCACTTACATAAGATTAACTTTATCTGTCCATTACCACTGGATCCTAATATATGTAATCCCATTTCAATCCTGAGGCAGTTTTACATTACAGCTTACAGATCAGGTTCTAATAAATTCAAACACTGGCTCGCTTGTAAAATATTCCAAGAAAAACCAATGCCAAAAGAAGGACCAAAATGCCAGAGATTTTGAAAAATCCAAGTAGCTCAATTATTTTTTTTTTAAGTTTTAGATGGATTCAAGATTGATAGCCTGGGAGAAAGAGAGGAGAATGCCATGAAGAAATGAAAATAATGCTTTTGACAGGAAGGAATAGAAAATGTGGATTGAGCCAACCCCTATGAAGGCATAGAGGAAAACAAGATCAAAGAAAAACTTTAGAGGATTCTCCCACCACTTCCCCTCTTGTCTTCAGGGCCTGCAGGGGCAGTGGGGGCTGGGTTTGTTTTGTTTCATTTTGTTTTATATCCACAGAATGAGTACTTTCTCCCATCTTCATTCTCTCTGCAGGACTCCCTACCTCCTTAAATACAAGAGTGGCTGCAGTTTAGACAAAGAAAAGCAGGTTTATATGTGTGTAAGACACATGGGAAAAATGCTCATTTCCTCTCCAAGTTCTTCCACCATTTCCTATCCCTTCACACAGACCCAGGCCAACCTCTATTGCTTGATCTATGGTACCATGGATCATGGACAAAAGCTTGTTATTCAAGTTCAGGAAAGGATGCCCACACAAGAAACAAAGGAGAAGGAGCACGGTATTCTAACAACACTATGAAAGGCAAATGCCTGACAGCAAACCTGCCAGGGAGCAGGGTTTGGTAAAAGGAAAAAGAGAACTAAAGAGGGACAGGCCACTATGACAGTATTTATTGTGGAGGATTTGGGGGCAATAAAGAACAAGCAAGATAGGAGATCAATCTTCTCTGTACCCTGAAAGTCAACTCCCCTTTCCTCCACCAAACTCTTCTCCCCATAATGTCCCTATGTCTCCTCACATTTTCCAATGATTAGAATTCTTTCTTCAGAGATATTTATGCTCCTGAATCCAGAATGATGACTCTTGTCTTTTTTATGCATTATTATGACTCTTTATTCTCTCCTTGGTGCCTATGCTTATGCGCACACACACACATTTGCCTTGTGGATTGATAATACAAGATAAAGGGAATACTTATTGTTTTGGGGACTTCCAAGCATTTTCATGAAAAACATGTTCATGAAAATCTCACAAAAGTCCAACAACCTGGGCATTGTTATTATTGTCACTGTTTCACAGATAATGAAATGGTTTCATGGAAGAAAGACAAGTTAATCAATAATAATACACCAGCTAGTAAGTGAAAGAGCTTGAATTCAGTCCTTTAATGGTGTATTTTATTAATAGCATATTTTAGTTGTTCCAACACATCAGTTTGCCTTTGCTATCATTATCTTACCTGGTTTCCATGGCCCTAGTTCAAATCTTTTTTTCCTCTATGGTGTCTTTTTCTGAACACATAAATCTACACAATTATCTTCTTTGAAGTTTGTTATAATAATAATAATAATAATTGAAATTATACATTCTGATAGTGTTTTGCAGTATATAGCATGGTGCTATTGTATACCATGCTTGTTATATTATATATTTGTGCTTATTATATATAAGCACAAATGTTATAAAATCTTACCTAAAAATGTTTATTGAGTGTTTACCATGTACAAGTTATGCTTATAAGGAACTCCCGTTATTTTCCAGCTAATCCAAATAAATATTTTATTTCACTAATTATATCATAAGCTTTGTAAGGCATATGCATCCTTTATATTTTCTCTTTGTTCCCCTAGTGTCTACCACTTCCTCATCCCTGTAGAGCCTGTACACATAGTATGTGTGCAATTAAATCTAACTACACGATTCATAACAAGTAAAATACAAGTTCATAATTTTATTAGTGTCTTTTATTGTTGCTGCTTTTGTGATTACTGAGTGCCCATTTCAGGGTGTTTCTATGTCTAAAATGCTTAGAAAATACCAAACCTTTCTAACTTCAAGGGTTTGGCAGATCTCATTTGTGCCAGCCTTTAAGGGCAGCTGAAAAAGCCTGTTTTGACACATAAAATTTAGTTCTAGGTTTGTTTTTTTTTTCAGCTGCTAATGTTTCATGTTGAGCCAAAATATGAACAGCACCCTGCCAGCCATATTGTATTACATTATGAAACTGCAAATTGCATTAACAAGATAATCTAATAGCTTTTTCTGAAACAGGAAAAACGTGCACCATCATTTTCTAAAGGGCAGGGAGAAAATGGCATCCTTTTGGACATCAGTAGATGTGGAGAAAATAATTCAGCCCAAGTGAGACTTTGGGCTTCTTTCTGTGACAGACGTCACCCTGCCAGTCATTCTGCCAGTCATCCAGCAGCATACAGTATAATCTGGGAGATGTGATTTCTCATCATCACCTTGGTACCTCTCTGTAGCATGAAAATGAAATTACTAATTGCAGGTAAGAATAAAATCTCCCTAGAAGAGCTTTCCTTTGACATAAGATGACAGCTTTAAATTTTTATACTTAATAAGATGGACCAAGTTTAAGAAAGTTTCTCTTTCTTAGCATGAGGAGTTGTGGACAGTAAGGTATCTTCAACTTTATAAAAGAAAAAAAAGATTGTAATCTCTCAAGCAAACTACTCTAGTATTTCTTGTCTTAAAAATATCCAAATGTTCTAAGAAAGCAGGATTCAGCTTCTAACTCTCCCACCAGAACCTTACTCAAGTCACCAAAGAGATGGTAGAGTGAGAAAAGATATTTATCAATGCTGAATCTGAATCCTGGTGTGTGTCATGTGATGGAACTAAGTCAAAGGAAGGTGGTGGGGCAGACACAAGAGCCACACAAGAGCCATTCCTGATGAGTGGGCTTTAGTACTGAAGAGTAGGGGGTAAGGGATGATGGTCCAGGTAGACAATGGGAGACATGAGTCTGGCCATTGGGTAACCCACCCACCCCGCATGTACTCTTCTACCTTTTCCATGCCCATGTTGATTAATAACATCTGAAACTTAGTGGAGAGCAAGCTATGAGAAAGCCTAGAACTGCAATAATAGGAGACGATTTCAGCCCCGTATTCCAATAGGAGCAGAGGCACCTCACCCAAATTTAAAGGCAGTAGAAATATTTTCAAACTTGACCATTCACCATAATGCATTCCAGCACCAGCTAGAACTCTGTATTCCCCTCACACAGATTAGGAAAAAGAAATTTATTTTTGACATAAGGTCAGAAAATAAGCATATTGCAGAGCAGTTAAATGGGTGGGAATAACAATTATGTTAGGAAAGAAGATATATTTATAAATAGCAACTGCTTTGTTCTTTAAAAAAAACAGTTGAAAACTGGGATGATAAAATAATAGACTCATGACAAAGGCAGTGGCTGACTTGAAGAAATAACTAATGCAAGCACATAATCACAGTGCAGATTCTGAAAAAGCACACTGAGCAGTCACGATCAGAATTGAAATGACAGAAAACCAAGTAAATTATGTGGAGAACAGGCTTAAGGACACTCAAATTACAGAATAAATGAACATAAAAGTGAAAGGAAGAAAGAAAAAATGAAAAAAGGGAAAGAAGGAAGGAAGGAATTAAGTAAGGAAGGAAGGAATGAAGGAAGGAAGGAAGGAAGGAAGGAAGGAAGGAAGGGGGAAGAAATAAAGGAAGAAAGTAAGAAATGAGAGATGTCAGTGGAGATCATCTTGTGAAAACCTGTGCTCCTAAAGAAGAGAACAAGACCAAAGAAACAAAAAATAATCACAAAGACAATAATACACAAAAATGTATTAGAAGAACTAATACATTTAACTGACAGAAGACTTGCTCCTGAAGATGGAAGGTCTTCAACGTACACAAGTCAAAATGAACTCATATCTAAACAATATGCTAGTGAAATAATGGAATATAAAGAATAAAAATAAAATTCTAATGTATCTTCACAGAACAAAATATCACATATGCACAATTACAGGAAGATTGGTGATAACTCTGAAAATAAACCTGTCTCGCATTTTCCCAATGAAGACTTTGAATAAATGGAACCACCTTGAAAACGTAGTACAAGTTCTAATAAAATGAATTAATTTATTAATTTACTTGCCCAGGCATGTTTAAATTCACATGTTATAAAACTGGTAGTTGAGAATTATATTTTTTTCCTACAACTTAGATCATGAAACACTTTTGTTCAAACTCTTAGCATGGACCTTTGGTGTCAATCTCTTCATCATTATCAGAGTCATTTTAAGATCATTTAACCTCCTAGGTTACACCATTAGAGGCTGCAAAGTTTCAACTTGTTGACTTATAGGAGAACGATTGCCTGTGGCTAGGTCTAAAAGTCTTACCAAGCTCAGTCTCTTCCATATAAGTTTGATGAGTTATGGCTGTTTTGAATATGTGTTAAAATACAACAAATAGAAATTTTATATACAGCTACAAGTTTTCATTTTAATAACATTAGGACAGTTTAAAAATCGTAAAGATGTATATCATCAACAATGTAACTATGTGGCCTACGCTTTAAAAAAAAAAAGTTTTCAATGGTTAATTTACAATGCAGCCCAACACTTGCCATCATGAAGTAGTACCCCCAGGAATAATGAAGACAATTCAGTTAAACTCTTTGCCTTCTTGTTCTATTGGATAGTTTTGTGAACCCCTAAAACCCTCACTGATCGAGGTGGTTTCAAGCTAACGTGTCTCTGCAACCGATTCTGTGTTCCTTGTAAGAGAGATGCTGAAAGGACTAGATAAATCAACTCTCTCTATGCTGAGGCTGGATTCAGATTTCTCTTTTGTATCATGAACAACCAGATTCCAACTGAAGAAAGCGTTAGAATTCTCAAATTCTATATCTAGCCAAGAAGAAGTGATCCACATGTGAAGAAAAAAGACCACATCAATCATAAAAGAACTTGAGAAAAGTGGGCTTCCCTGGTGGCGCAGGGGACACGGGTTCGTGCCCTGGTCCGGGAAGATCCCATATGCTGTGGAGCGGCTGCACCTGTGAGCCATGGCCGCTGAGCCTGTGCTCCTTGATGGGAGGGGCCACAGCAGTGAGAGACCTGCATACTGCAAAAAAAAAAAAAAAAAAATAACTTGAGAAAAGTAACAGCTATGTACACTTTCTTTTTTTTTGGAGTATCTATATATACTTTCTAAAACAAACTTATTAGAAGGCATATACTTTTTTTATAAATTCAGATTATAAATGGTATATTATTTTGGAAATATACTTCATATAAGGATTAATTTAATTATGATAGACTTTAATCAAAAACAGAAGCTCAAACTTGGAGGAAGAAACTGCAGACATTTACCTTCCTTAATTTATTCATAAAAGCTAATATGGTAAAGAACTTAAAAACTGAGTTTA
Organism: Phocoena sinus; assembly: GCF_008692025.1. NCBI lineage: Eukaryota > Metazoa > Chordata > Mammalia > Artiodactyla > Phocoenidae > Phocoena > Phocoena sinus. The sequence goes on along the minus strand of NC_045776.1, from coordinate 34,369,145 downwards.
ATTAATTTCAATACTTCCTAATTCTGTGAGTCTGTGTTGATTACTACCATCTCTATGAGTGGGTCTCCTCATTTATAACACTGGATAATTCCAGAATCTGCCTCATGTGGTTGTCATGAAGATGATACACATTCACACATGTGAAGTACTGACAACATGGTCAGGTCACAGTAAGTCATTAATAAAATGTCACTGTGATTATTGTTACCACTGAACATACTAGGAAATCAACAGATGGTATTCCATTCTCAAAGATTATAATTTAAGGGGACGAGGGGAAGATGGCAGCTCCCCACATATACACCAGAAATACATCTACACGTGGAACAACTCCTACAGAACACCTACTGAATGCTGGCAGAAGACCTCAGACCTCCCAAAAGGCAAGAAACTCCCCACGTACGTGGGTAGGGCAAAAGAAAAAAAGAAAAAACAGACAAAAGAATAGGGACGGGACCTGCACCAGTAAGAGGGAGCTGTGAAGGAGGAAAGGTTTCCACACACTAGGAACCCCTTCGCGGGCGGAGACTGTGGGTGGCGGAGGGGGGAAGCTTCGGAGCCAAGGAGAAGAGCGCAGCAACAGGGGTGCGGAGGGCAAAGCGGGGAGATTCCCACACAGAGGATTGGTGCCGACCGGCACTCACCAGCCCGAGAGGATTGTCTGCTCACGCGCTGATGCGGGAGGGGCTGCGAGCTGAGGCTCGGGCTTTGGTCAGAGCGCAGAGAGAGGACTGGGGTTGGTGGCGTGAACACAGCCTGAAGGGGTTAGTGCACCACGGCTAGCCAGGAGGGAGTCCAGGAAAAGGTCTGGAGCTGCCAAAGAGGCTAGAGACTTTTTCTTCCCTCTTTGTTTCCTGGTGCGTGAGGAGAGGGGATTAAGAGCGCTGCTTAAAGGAGCTCCAGAGACAGACACGAGCCACCACTAAAAACGCGGACCCCAGAGACGGGCAGGAGATGCGAAGGCTGCTGCTGCCGCCACCAAGAAGCCTGTGTGAGAGCACAGGTCACTATCCACACCCCCCCTTCCGGGGAGCCTGTGCAGCCCACCACTGCCAGGGTCCAGGGATCCAGGGACAACATCCCCAGGAGAACGCATGGCGAGCCTCAGGCTGGTGCAATGTCACGCTGGACCCTGCCGCTGCAGGCTCGCCCCGCACTCTGTGTCCCTCCCTCCCCCCGGCCTGAGTGAGCCAGAGCCCCCAAGTCAGCGGCTTATTTAACCCTGTCCTGTCTGAGCAAAAAACAGACGCCCTCCGGTGATCTACATGCAGACATGGGGCGAAGTCCAAAGCTGAACCCCTGGGAGCTGTGAGAACAAAGAAGTGAAGGGGAAATCTCTCCCAGCAGCCTCAGAAACAGCGGATTAAAGCTCCACAATCAACTTGATGTACCCTGCATCTGTGGAATATATGAAGACAACGAATCATCCCAAATTGAGGAGGTGGACTTTGAGAGCAAGCTTTATAATTTTTTTCCCCTTTTCCTTTTTTTGTGAGTGTGTATGTGTATGCTTCTGTATGAGATTTTGTCTGTATAGCTTTGTTTCCACCGTTTGTCCTAAGGTTTTATCCATCCCCCCCCTTTTTTTAATGTTTTTTCTTAATAATTATTTTTTTAATTTAATAACTTTATTATATTTTATTTTAGTTTACTTTATCTTCCTTCTTTCTTTCCTTTTTCCTTCCTTCCTTCCTTTCTTTCTTTCTCTCTTTCTTCCTACTTCTACTAATTCTTTCTCTCTACTTTTTCTCCCTTTTTTTCTGAGCCATGTTGCTGAAAGGCTATTGGTGCTGCAGCCAGGAGTCAGTGCTGTGCCTCTGAGGTGGCAGAGCCAACTTCAGGACACTGATCAACAAGAGACCTCCCAGCTCCACATAATATCAAACGGCAAAAATCTCCCAGAGATCTCCATCTCAACACAAGGACCCAGCTTCACTCAATGACCAGCAAGCTACAGTGCTGGACACCCTATGCCAAACAACTAGCAAAACAGGAACACAACCCCACCCATTAGCAGAGAGGCTGCCTAAAATCATAAAAAGTCCACAGACACCCAAAAATACCACCAAACGTGGACCTGCCCACCAGAGAGACAAGATCTAGCCTCATCCACCAGAACACAGGCACTAGTACCCTCCACCAGGAAACCTACATGACACACTGAACCAACCTTAGCCACTGGGAACAGAGGCCAAAAACAATGGAAACTATGAACCTGCAGCCTGCAAAAAGGAGATGCCAAACACAGTAAGATAAGCAAAATGAGAAGACAGAAAAACACACAGCAGATGAAGGAGCAAGATAAAAACCCAGCAGACCAAACAAATAAAAAGGAAATAGACAATCTACCTGAAAAAGAATTCAGAATAATGATAGTAAAGATGATCCAAAATCTTGGAAATAGAATAGACAAAATCCAAGAAACATTTAACAAGGACCTAGAAGAACTAAAGATGAAACAAACAATGATGAATAACACAATAAATGAAATGAAAAATACTCTAGATGGGATCAATAGCAGAATAACTGAGGAAGAAGAATGGGTAAGTGACCGGGAAGATAAAATAGTGGAAATAACTACTGCAGAGCAGAATAAAGAAAAAAGAATGAAAAGAACTGAGGACAGTCTCAGAGACCTCTGGGACAACATTAAATGCACCAACATTCGAATTACAGGGGTTCCAGAAGAAGAAGAGAAAAAGAAAGGGACTGAGAAAATATTTGAAGAGATTATAGTTGAAAACTTCCCTAATATGGGAAAGGAAATAGTTAATCAACTCCAGGAAGCACAGAGAGTCCCATACATGATAAATCCAAGGAGAAATACAACAAGATACATATTAATCAAACTGTCAAAAATTAAAAACAAAGAAAGCATATTAAAAGCAGCAAGGGGAAAACAACAAATAATACACAAGGGAATCCCCATAAGGTTAACAGCTGATCTTTCAGCAGGAACTCTGCAAGCCAGAAGGGAGTGGCAGGACATATTTAAAGTGATGAAGGAGAAAAATCTACAATGAAGATTACTCTACCCAGCAAGGATCTCATTCAGATTTGATGGAGAAATTAAAACCTTTACAGACAAGCAAAAGCTGAGAGAGTTCAGCAACACAAAACCAGCTTTACAACAAATGCTAAAGGAACTTCTCTAGGCAGGAAACACAAGAGAAGGAAAATACCTACAATAACGAACCCAAAACAATTTAGAAAATGGGAATAGGAACATACATATCGATAATTACCTTAAACGTAAATGGACTAAATGCTCCCACCAAAAGACATAGATTGGCTGAATGGATACAAAAACAAGACCCACATATATGCTGTCTACAAGAGACCCACTTCAGACCTAGAGACACATACAGACTGAAAGTGAGGAGATGGAAAAAGATATTCCATTCAAATGGAAACCAAAAGAAAGCTGGAGTAGCAATTCTCATATCAGGCAAAATAGACTTTAAAATAAAGACTATTAGAAGAGACAAAGAAGGACACTACATAAGGATCAATGGATCGATTCAAGAAGAAGATATAACAATTGTAAATATTTATGCACCCAACATAGGAGCACCTCAATACATAAGGCAAATACTAACAGCCATAAAAGGGGAAATCGACAGTAACACATCCATAGTAGGGGACTTTAACATCCCACTTTCACCAATGGACAGATCATCCAAAATGAAAATAAATAAGGAAACACAAGCTAAATGATACATTAAACAAGATGGACTTAATTGATATTTATAGGGCACTCCATCCAAAAACAACAGAATACACATTTTTCTCAAGTGCTCATGGAACATTCTGCAGGATAGATCATATCTTGGGTCACAAATAAAGCCATGGTAAATTTAAGGAAATTGAAATTGTATCAAGTATCTTTTCTGACCACAACGCTATGAGGCTACATATCAATTACAGGAAAAGATCTGTAAAAAATACAAACACATGGAGGCTAAACAATACACTACTTAATAACGAAGTGACCACTGAAGAAATCAAAGAGGAAATTAAAAAAAAAATACCTAGAAACAAATGACAATGGAGACAGGACGAACCAAAACCTATGGGATGCAGCAAAAGCAGTTCTAAGAGGGAAGTTTATAGCAATACAAGCCCACCTTAAGAAATGGGAAACATCTCGAATAAACAACTTAACCTTGCACCTAAAGCAATTAGAGAAAGAAGAACAAAAAAAGAAACCCAAAGTTATCAGAAGGAAAGAAATCGTAAAAGTCAGATCAGAAATAAATGAAAAAGAAATGAAGGAAATGATAGCAGAGATCAATAAAACTAAAAGCTTGTTCTTTGAGAAGATAAACCATTAGCCAGACTCATCAAGAAAAAACGGGAGAAGACTCAAATCAATAGAATTAGAAATGAAAAAGGAGAAGTAAGAACTGACACTGCAGAAATACAAAAGATCATGAGATTACTAAAAGCAACTCTATGCCAATAAAATGGGCAACCTGGAAGAAATGGACACATTCTTAGAAATGCCCAACCTGCCAATACTGAATCAGGAAGAAATAGAAAACATGAACAGATGAACACAAGCACTGAAGTTGAAACTGTGATTAAAAATCTTCCAACAAACAAAAGCCCAGGACCAGATGGCTTCACAGGCAAATTCTATCAAACATTTAGAGAAGAGCTAACACCTATCCTTCTCAAACTCTTCCAAAATATAGCAGAGGGAGGAATGCTCCCAAATTCATTCTATGAGGCCACCATCACCTTGATACCAAAACCAGACAAGGATGTCACAAAGAGAGAAAACTACAGGCCAATATCACTGATGAACATAGATGCAAAAATCCTCAACACAATACTAGCAAACAGAATCAAACAGCACATTAAAAGGATCGTACACCATGATCAAGTGGTGTTTATTCCAGGAAGGAAGGATTCTTCAATATATGCAAATCAATCAATGTGATAAACCATATTAACAACTTGAAGGAGAAAAAACATATGATCATCTCAGTAGATGCAGAGAAAGCTTTCGAGAAAATTCAACACCCATTTATGATAAAAACTCTGCAGAAAGTAGGCATAGAAGGAACTTTCCTCAACATAATAAAGGCCATTTATGACAAACCAACAGCCAACATCATCCTCAATGGTAAAAAACTGAAAGCATTTCCACTAAGATCAGGAACAAGACAAGGTTGTCCACTCTCACCACTCTTATTTAACATATTTTTGGAAGTTTTAGTGACAGCAATCAGAGAAGAATAGGAAATAAAAGGAATCCAAACAGGAAAGGAAGAAGTAAAGCTGTCACTGTTTGCACATGACATGATACTATACACAGAGAATCCTAAAGATGCTACCAGAAAACTACTAGAGCTAATCAATTAATTTGGTAAAATTGCAGGATACAAAATTAATGCACAGAAATCTCTTGCATTCCTATATACTAATGATGAAAAATCAGAAAGTGAAATCAAGAAAACACTCTCATTTACCATTGCAACAAAAATAATAAAATATCTAGGAATAAACCTACCTAAGGAGACGACCTCTATGCAGAAAATTATAAGACACTGATGAAAGAAATTAAAGATGATACAAATAAATGAATAGATATAACATGTTCTTGGATTGGAAGAATCAACATTGTGAAACTGCCTCTACTACCCAAAGCAATCTACAGATTCAATGCAATCCCTATCAAACTACCACTGGCATTTTTCATAGAAGTAGAACAAAAAATTTCACAATTTGTATGGAAACACAAAAGACCCCGAATAGCCAAAGCAACCTTGAGAACGAAAAATGGAGCTGGAGGAATCAGGCTCCCTGACTTCAAACATTACTACAAAGCTACAGCAATCAAGACAGTATGGCACTGGCACAAAAACAGAAAGATAGATCAATGGAACAGGATAGAAAGCCCAGAGATAAACCCAGGCACATATGGTCACCTTATCTTTGATAAAGGAGGCAGGAATATACAGTAGAGAAAGGACAGCCTCTTCAATAAGTGGTGCTGGGAAAACTGGACAGGTACATGTAAAAGTATGAGATTAGATCACTCCCTAACACCATACACAAATGTAAGCTGAAACTGGATTAAAGACCTAAATGTAAGGCCAGAAACTTTCAAACTCTTAGAGGAAAACATAGGCAGAACACTCTATGACATAAATCACAGAAAGATCCTTTTTGACCCACCTCCTAGAGAAATGGAAATAAAAATAAACAAATGGGACCTGATGAAACTTAAAAGCTTTTGCACATCAAAGGAAACCATAAACAAGACCAAAAGACAACCCTCAGAATGGGAGAAAATATTTGCAAATGAAGCAACCGACAAAGGATTAATTTCCAAAATTTACAAGCAGCTCATGCAACTCAATAACAAAAAAACAAACAACCGAATCCAAAAATGGGCAGAAGACCTAAATAGACATTTCTCCAAAGAAGATATACAGACTGCCAACAAACACATGAAAGAATGCTCAACATCATTAATCATTGGAGAAATGCAAATCAAAACTACAATGAGATATCATCTCACACCGTCAGGATGGCCATCATCAAAAAATCTAGAAACAATAAATGCTGGAGAGGGTGTGAAGAAAAAGGAACACTCCTGCACTGCTGGTGAGAATGTGAATTGGTTCAGCCACTATGGAGAACATTATGGAGGTTCCTTAAAAAACTACAGAGAACTACCATATGACCCAGCAATCCCACTACTTGGCATATACCCTGAGAAAACCGTAATTCAAAAAGAGTCATGTACCAATATGTTCATTGCAGCTCTATTTACAATAGCCCAGAGATGGAAGTAACCTAAGTGCCCACCATTGGATGAATGGATAAAGAAGATGTGGCACATATATACAATGGTATATTACTCAGCCATAAAAAGAAATGAAATTGAACTATTTGTAATGAGGTGGATAGACCTAGAGTCTGTCATACAGAGCGAAGTAAGTCAGAAAGAGAAAGACAAATACCGTATGCTAACACATATATATGGAATTTAAGAAAAAAAGAAATGTCATGAAGAACCTAGTGGTAAGACAGGAATAAAGACACAGACCTCCTAGAGAACGGACTTGAGGATATGGGGAGGGGGAAGGGTGAGCTGTGACAAAGTGAAAGAGGCATGGACATATATACACTAACAAACCTAAGACAGATAGCTAGTGGGAAGCAGCCGCATAGGACAGGGAGATCAGCTTGGTGCCTTGTGACTGCCTGGAGGGGTGGGATAGGGAGGGTTGGAGGGAGGGAGACGCAAGAGGGAAGAGTTATGGGAACATATGTATATGTATAACTGATTCACTTTGTTATAAAGCAGAAACTAACAAACCATTGTAAAGCAATTATACCCCAATAAAGATGTTAAAAAAAATTATAATTTAAAAAATATTGGCTTGGCAGTAGGATTTGGTGTAATTTTTTTTTTTGTTTTGTTTTGTTTTTTTTTTTTTGCGGTATGAGGGCCTCTCACTGTTGTGGCCTCTCCCGTTGTGGAGCGCAGGCTCAGCGGCCATGGCTCACGGGCCCAGCTGCTCCACGGCATGTGGGATCTTCCCGGACCGGGGCACGAACCTGTGTCCCCTGCATCGGCAGGCGGACTCTCAACCACTGCGCCACCAGGGGAGCCCGGTGTAATTTTTATTTTAAATATTTTTTCTCATCTATATTTTGGTTCATTTCTTTCTGAAATGATTACCTATTTCTTGGACAATTTTAACTATATAATAATTAAAATAAATGACTACAACTATGAAATTCATTTTAAAAATAAATTCAAATTTGTCATAATTCAGTTTGTAATAGAACAGTAAATCAATAGTCTTCATCCCAATAATTGTGTGTGGCAAAATCGCATAAATGTCCTGAGTTCTAGATTATTGCATGTCAAGAAATTAGAAAAAAGAATCCTTCTCCCCATCAACAAGCATATTACATAAAATAAAAGTTAATTAATAAACTATGCAGATCTCCATTGATTGAAATGTTATAGATTTTATATTTGCTCTTTGCCCACCACTCTTTTATTGTAATTTAATGGTAGTGAGGTGGTTTTACTTGGTATGTGGTACGTCTATGGAAACAGCGTATCTCCATAGGGCAGTAGTGCTAGTTACCACAGAATGCAGGGCACACCTTGCTGCTGCTTTATTTGATATTCAGTCAGGATGTGGGCATGAGCATGGTAATGTAACTGCCTGCAATAGTAGCATACATTGAGTCTATCCTTCAAATTCTTTATGGAAACATGGTGGAAATTAAATATGTTGTTAGAAAACTTTATTACGTCTTCTGTGCAGGTGGAGATAGCCAGACTTGAGAGACCAAGAGTAAATACCGAAATTAGCTGGAATACTTCAGTGTTCACATCGATCAACAGGGTGAATGCTAGGGGTAATAATAAAAGAGAGTCTTAACAAAACTTTATATGTTTAATAGAGGTGCCAAAATTTGAAGGTCACATGTTAGCATATCTCCAAGTGTATGAGTAGAATTCCAAGCCTCAAATGAACCTGAATATTATATGTTAAACATCCTAATTAGATCAAAACTGCCTTATAGAATTTGTTTCTCTGTTCTCTACTGAAGAAGCATTTGATAAAGAGTAGCTTTTCTTGATGGTGATGAAAATGACTGTGAAATGTCAAAAGGTATGTCACTGTGCTTCTTCTTCACACCATGGTCCTTGCTAGTGGGAAGGAGAGAGTATGAGCAAATATGACACAGGAATGACCTTGGAGAAGACTTAAAAGTAACCTTAAAGATCTGTAAAGCTGCATTTTGATAAAGTCAGTGGGTAGAGTAATAATGCTATATTTCCAAACACACTTAGGAGTCAAAATGAATAGATTGAAAGGCAGAGATTCTCCCCCCAGCTGTGTAGGGATCATCAGACCATTATGTTTATCCTCTGCAAAATGGTTTGTGTTGAAATTATTTTTTTAAGGGCACCATTTCTCTTAGAAAAAAAATCACTAATTTGCCAGTTGAATATCCCATAAGATATTGAAAGGCGTTAGTGAATACAGAGTGAGTATTTTAATTTAAAAAACATGTGCATTCCCCGTTGTTCAATAATAATAGGTATGAATAACATCTACTTTAGGTTTTCAGATGTAATTTATGGTGATAAGACTTTAAGACAGAGGATGAATAAGCTGATGGATGATATACATATAGTTGAAACACAGGTAATGATTGTGACAGGTTTTGCATTAGGTTATGACAATCTGAAAACAAAATAGTTTAAAAAAAACTGCTGTGAAAGAGAGTGAATTAATAAACTCTGTTAAAACAAGTGCTCGGATTCCTATACTGTACATCTTAATTTCTGGTTTAGGAGGTTCCCTGCCAAACAAAACATGATCAGTCAAATCTTCAATGGGGAGGGGGAGGGGTGGTTTCAGGAAACTTTTAGGATTTGACATTGAATAACCCATATATCATCTCTATAAAGAGCAATGATGACAAAAAACATGAGGAAGGCAGAGAAATTAACTCCTGGTTTATCCACCGATGTATTTCTATTATTCCTTCAAATGAAAAGATACTTCAGCACAGTTCTTTAGTGATATACTCTCCTAATACCCTTAATTTATTTCTCTTCATAGATTCTCTTTACCACAACCGTCATTAATCATTACATACTTATGTGCTTGATAATGTGTAGTTTTTTGTCTGTTTCCCCCACACTTCTGTAGGAAATAATTGTGGTAGCTAACCCATCCCTCCCACCATGGCAAGAAAACATAGACTAAGCTCAGGAAAGATTCTATAAGTCCTTGCAGAGAGCAAGTACCATAGACATGTCATGCACAGTACCTGGTAAGCTCAGAGCATGTTATGGTGTTTCCATCATCATGGCTGTTAGGGAAGATGATCAGGTCACCAACTAAGAAATCCTGCTTCCTAGAATGAGGTCAAAGTGAGAAGAAACTGGCCCAGCTAGGTGTTGTTCTAGATAGCAATCAGGTAGCCAAAGGCACAGTGTTCAAAAGGTATACTTATCTAAGGTATGCTTCTGGCCATGTTTGTTCCAGATGATTCCAACTGGTGGAGAGCACATAAGAGCTGAAATGGAGAATTCAGTCATGAGAAGAAGGGCCGGAGAGTCTTAGCATGGTACCAGGGGCCCCATATTCCAACTAGAGTTCAGGGCCTGGCTTTGGCTCTAGCAGTAGTTTAGACAGGGAATCAGATGGAATGTAAAAACGAGAGTTCTTAGTGGATGGTGAGTGCTACACACTGGAAAAGCAGTGTGTAGAGAAACATGGGTTGGAGAGAAGCTTCTATTTATTAAAACTCCTCTCTGTGCTTTTCATATGAGAATGTAGGAGTCTAATGTGATCACTGAACTCCCTCCTGTCTCAATGAAGCCTTGAGTCTAGGTAGCACTTTTATCTTTATTAGGGGAAGAATTGTCCCACACCATGACCTTTCAAAGCCTAAGCAATATTTCCTTCTAGCACTGACATGCTTAGGGTCACATAAGAAAATGCTCCATAGAGTTCTACTGTTTTCCAGCAATGCTGCAGTCACTGGCTCAAAATTGGGCATAGTAATTGCCCTTCTCCTGCAAAAACCATCTTTGGAATGTGGAGAGAAAAGAATGCTCATTAACATTCTTTGATTGTAGTCCCCTTGACTGTGGATGTTTGGTAAAGGATAATGTTTTGAAAAAGTTAGATATCAAAATGTTCTTTTCCATGAAACAACCACCACTATATTAATTTATAAATGTTAATCAGTAATGAGTTGGATAGTAGTTCAACTTTATTATTGATATAGTGAGTTCATGGGGTTGCTAGGAATCTAACCTCCTTGAGGTTTTCAATGGAAACATGAGTTCTGTGTTCCAAACATGTGACTTCAAAAGAGTCTTGCAGTATTATTTGTGTTTATGTCAGTGTTACTTTTACTAATGTTAGTGTCTGGTTTTTATTAGGCTTAATATGATAGTCCTTACAATAGTTCATTAAACAACTAAAACAAAGAAAAAAAAAAAACCTCTCCTACCTCACACTTATTTTTCCAAAGACCTCCACAAGACCTGTTAGTCTGCAGAAAAAAAAAAGCAAAAGTCCAAGGGCACATGCTGTCAACCACTGTCATTCCCACATACTTGTACCTCAGAGTCAGCAAAAGCAGGCTCTCCTCTCTCACTCCTAAACTCATGAGACTAAAAAGAAAAGGGAAAGGCATCAAGTCTGAGATATTTTATTCAACCCTATGACCTATGATAACATAAAGAATATATTTTCTGTTTAGTATGACCTCATTTCCTAAAAGATAAGCCTCCTATATATTGAAATGTCCTCTATCCCCCCAGGGCATAGAGACACCAAACTTGAGAGTCTTATTGCTGTCTTTCCTTAGTATATGCTCTTCAGAAAGTCTCTTAACATTTCTACGCCTGCCTTTGCCCTTCTGCAAATTAATCTTGTAATACCCATTTCAAAAGAATGATAGGGAGCTTTTGACATGTGTAACAACGACTTTGAGATCCTCAGATGAAAGAAGCTTCGGATGTACAAAAGCATTATCCTTGTTGGTTGTGCATTTTTTGCTATGGTCTAACTGAGGGCAGGGATTAAGGGAGATTAATTGTGCATATGATCTGTCTAATCAGTTAAGGAGAGCGCAGAATGCTCATGACCTTCAAGAATATCAAATAAAACAATGTGCCAAGGCAGTTTCCTGAGTTTAGTTTATTGTTTCAGCAGAGGTTGAGCTAGGAGAGAAATGGAAGTGCTTGGGTTTTGAGACAATACAACTGAGAAGGAGTATAAAGGCAGAAATACATGCATATAATGTGAGTAAATATTGTGAGCAAAAATGTTGGGCCTTAAAACAAAGATTTTTAAATCCCAATTTTTTCTCCTTATATATCTCCTTATATTAGTGTGCTTTGTGGTGTAGGAAATGTGATAGTTCTCATTTCACTGCCTAAAAAATGGGTTGAGGAGAGAAACCACCTGACTTAATCTCCTCAATCCTCTGTATTCCTCAGTAATACATAAGATTCAATAATAGGTGCTCAGTTCCTCTAATCTATTGAGAGGGAAGTATTAACCAAATAGAAAGAATGCCCCTTGGAGAGAAAGCCATGACTATTGTTAGGAAGGTCAATAAAGTTCAAAATTATTAATCACAAAGACTCTGAATTACATTGGGAGTCCTGCCCTTCAGCTTTATAAGCTCTTTTTAAGTCCATCAACCAATCCTAAGGAGGGAAGTCTGGTACTTTCTTTGGCTTGGTAAGTATCACAAATGTAATTGCTTTCCTCTATCATCTAATAATCTCATTGCCCTTTTAACTTTTTCTTTTCTTTTTGAAGAATTTATTTTAATTTAATTTTATTTTTTATTTTCAATTTACTGTAGATTCACAGGAAGTTGCAAAGATACAGTATTATGGAGAGCTCCCCTGCTCCCTTCACACATATTCCCCCAACAGGTACATCTTACATTACTATAATATGATATCAGAACCAAGAACTATATAGGCACTATGTGTGTTTAAAGTTCTATTCCAATTTATCTCATGATTGTGTAAATGCCACCACAATCAGGATTTAAAAATATTCTGTCCCCACAAAGATCTCCCTGATGCTCTTTTTACCTTGCAACATATGCACAAACCATATCCTTTAACTTTATGTTAAGTTAAAGTTAAACCATATCCATGTCATAAATTCTATATGATATATAAAATTGTACATACAGCTTATAGTTACAAAGTGCTTTTACATATTGTTTATAACACTTCCAAGATGTGGAAAAGCAAAAATCCTTAGTTTATGGATAAATTTTAAGAAATTACAGAACTACTAAATACAGAAGCTGAACTTACAACCTCATGCTGTTTCTCAATTGTGACGCTAACAATGTAATAGAATTTTCTGGAAAAATGGAATCTGAATACAGACAATCACCTAGGGTTTTTTAGGCTCCAAATTGTCCTTGTGTAATGGAGTTAGGGACTGCCACTGTTCCTGAAATTAAGGGGAGCCAAGAACAAATCCTTTTCCTCCCCCTAAATTACCAGAGTTATAGAGACCTAGACATGTGGTGAAGATCTAAAGAGATAACGACAATGGAAGCATATTCATAAGCTTTCACCTATAAATAAAAATAAAAAAAAATATAAAAATAATGGGTCATTATCATAATTACAATATTAACTAGATTATAAAATGGATATAACCATACTACTGACTCTAGAGAGGTGCTGTGAGGATTAACACAGATAAGACACATCAAATTCTCATCACACTCTCTGACTCGTAATCTCTGCATACACGTTCTGTCCCAGCAGCATCACCAGCTTCATCATTGTTTTACTTGAGGATTTCTAAAATTTAAAGTGTAAGGACATAGACATCAAACATTATTTTTAAAGGCTTATTCTGGATCAGAGGTGCTCATCTAGAAATAAGAGAAACAATGATGCCATATTATTGAGTAAGCTCAGAAATATTGAAAATCCAGGGCCCTAGAGAAAAAAAAAAAGTTAAGACTAAGACTGAGGTAATAAGGCCCTGAAAGAAGTCCATAAGGTATAACTCAATCTGATTTATGGATTAACTACAACTTGCCCAACTAGCAAATACCCTCATTGAGTGTTACTATATTTATCAGCATAAAGTCAGAATGATGGTTTTAAGGATGAGGAATTCTGACTGTACTTTCGTCAGATTGGACATTTTAACAGTTCTCATCTAGTTTGCTCTCTATGTCTAGGAGACAGAAGAATTTTCTAGTATGGCTGTCTGCTATGGCATCTCTCTCATACCTCATAGACACCAGAAGAATAGTGGAGAGGAGATTGCCCCTCGTCCAGGGTGGTCAATGCCGAGGCACTGCAGTGATTTTTCTGCTCAGTATGAGCTGATTATTATTGTCATGGCAGCCTTCCAGCCGGAAAACATCTCTACTCTATGCCTGCAGTCTCACTATTAATGTTTTATTTATCTGTGTTAAGTGTTGCCCTCTCCCCACTGTCTTCATTAGAATGCAAATTATACATTAAATAAGCTCAAATATATTTATCAGAGCAATTTCTCTTTGTGAGAGAAAACAGGCAAAAGAGAATGCTTAGTGCCTAGGATAGAAGGAAGACATTGAACTGGGGTCAAGGACTTAAAAGAGGGGTTTGCTTAACCTTGATGCCAGAGCAAAGGTAATTTTAAAAAGTTGGCATAATCATCCTATGCCACTGTGTCTGTGGCTCAGTTTTTGTGTTTAATACCTCTGGGCACCATGGTCTTATTTCATTCCTTAATGCTACAGATCCATTTCAGAGTCCAATGAATAAATGTCACACTCTTTGTTTCTGGTTATAGAACTGACTCCAGTGCCCTCTGAAGGTACAATAATCAGTTAGGTCCCAGCATTTATAGGAATGAAATATGTATTAATGAATATTAAATAATAAGATAAATTGGCAAGTACTAAGGTGTTTTGATTCATGCAAGCTATAATGTTTTATATATACATGTATATGTTTATATTTTAAGGTACATGAATCAGAATGCATAAGAATGCTTGTAATTTATCTTTATTCTCAATATTTATTAATGTACAATACTAATAAATTTTAGTGCATACACTTGTAAATTTTTAATATATATATGTTCTGAGGGTGAGTAAAATGAGTAAATATTAGAAATAAAAAGAGCAGAATGATAAATGCAACTTCTTCTACACACTAGCTAAAGTTTGTTTTCTGAATGTAACAACTTTGCTGTGTCAAAGTAGCTTTTAAACTCTTTTATCTTTCCATTCCTGTCCTGTTTTTCTGTTGAAGTCATGGAAACCACCATTTTTCCAATAGAGAGGCAGAGACTGAGGGGTAAATTAATCCACACCTTGATATTTTAGGAGCAGCTCTCTACGGGTTTGCAGTTTGGTTTATGTAAAAAGGAACAGAAGGCAAATCATGTTGTGATCATAGGCTTGGTGTCCTACTTTTCTATCTCGTTCTTCCAATGGTCCTCTCACTGAACCCAAGTCTCACAAAGAGTCTGAAGAAGGTTATTACCACTATCGGACGGATAAAAGAGAGAAGTACCAAGGATATTTATGTTTTATTCAGGGACAGAGAGATGAGAGGACGTTGGGTAGACTTTTAGCCCGACTGGGTTGTATGTGTTTGGAGGAGTAGGTGTATCTGAAGCAGGAAAGGAAGTGAAGGGCTCAGGATTAGAGATGCCATATTGTGGCACCAGTGTGACAAATAAATGATGCTCTCCACCCCACATTGTAGACAGAATTTGGTAAAGTGAGCTCCTAAATCTAAACTTACTATACATAAGAAAAACTGGAGTAAGTGTTTTAAAATGCAGGTTTAGATCTCACTCCCGGAAATTAGCTATGTTCGGTACCTTGGGTGAAGTTCAGAATACTGCATTCTGCTGATTGCTATGTGGTGATCCACCAGAGGCTCTGAGGTACACCTTCCTTGAAGGCAGGGAATCTGTCCTGTTCACCTTTGTATCTCTAGTCAGTGGCAGAGAAGCCAACACACATTGGTGCTGAATAAAGGATGTGCTGAATGATTA
Organism: Phocoena sinus; assembly: GCF_008692025.1. Lineage (NCBI taxonomy): Eukaryota > Metazoa > Chordata > Mammalia > Artiodactyla > Phocoenidae > Phocoena > Phocoena sinus. Next base: position 34,353,579 of record NC_045776.1, on the reverse strand, counting down.
CTAATGGATAACTTTTTGATTGCCCATTATGAGTCAGGTTCTTTGCAAAGACTTTTTATATACATGATATCATTTCATCCTCCCAGCACTAATATAACCTCCATTTCCTACTATTATTGTTAGAGATGAGAAAATGCATTTAGAGAGGGTAAGTGATTGAGTGAGTACATGAACTCATGTACATTAATTCCCAGATCTGCTTTTAGGTTTGCCAGGTAAGTGGACAGATGGATGAATGGATGTCAGAGTGGAAATCAAGATGACAATTATAAGGTAAATTATAAGAGGATTAAACTATCTGGGTTCACATTTGAAAATCACATATTTGTGGAATATATATTAACAACTATATTATATTTATGATTAAACATTATATTGATAGTTTCATGCTATACATAGGGATATATCATACTTGACTATATCAACATACACTGACTCATTAAACAATTCAGCATTCATTATGTATCTACTTTGGGCCACTCATTTCACTAGACATGGAACATAGAACAATTAACATAAAAACATGGTGCCCACCCTCATGTTAGTAATTATAATAATAACAGAAACAACAACATCAACAGCAATATGCACTTCCCATTCTAGATCCCAAAACACTTTCATATGCATTGTCACATTTGATCCTCATGGCAACTAAATAGAGAGAAGGTCATTTTCACCTCTGTTTTACATGTAAGAAAACAAGAGACACTTTACCAAAGCTTAAGATATAAGTAAGCCATAGAACTTAAGAATACTCAAAGTATTTAAATGTTTATCTTGATTATCATCACGAGGCCACTCATCATTTCTATATCAATAGCTGTAGAATTCTATGCTGAGCAAAAGGAAAAAAAAAACATAAAAGGAAAAGTAAACCACATTTAACTGATTCATTGATCTGTCTAAACTAATTCTTTAAACTCTTTTTTCTAGTTTTGCTTTGAATGATTAACTGATATTATATTCTTTACCATCAAAATGATAAATTATTCTATAAGATTGATGGAGGATGAGGCTTTGATGGATATCTAAGATGCTCAAATATGTACATATTTGTAAATTTTAGCTCTGATCTCTTTGCATAGGAAGAAACATAATTTGAGAAAGGGCATACATTTTAAAAGCCAAATATTGTCTCTCATTTTTATAGATATTGACTAGAATACACACACATGCACAGACACAAGCATATAACCACACATATGTGTACACATATATACACAATCTTAAAATGCACAGAGGAGCCTATAGTTTTTATAACTCTCATAGAACTACCTTCTCATTTGTTTGCAGACTGGAATCCCCTAGAAGGTGACAAAAGAGTTGCTGTATAGTTATTCTAGTTTGAACATACAGCTTGGAATTGCTTAGCGTGACCTCATGCTAGCTCTTAACTAGCTTTTCCTGGCCAGCCAGCCAGCCATTCTAGACTTCACTATGGTCATAAGGGTCTAATGCCTCCTTAGTGATAACCTTCTCTCATTCCTGGCATGTTACTGGCCTCACCTCAGGATTCTGCTTCACATCGTGCCTGAAACACAAGCTCCCTTAGCTTAAAAGATTAACCAGAAGCCTGTGGCTAACAATAAACTGCCCATCCCACTCCCATTTTAGTGCCTGGAAATTAGAACATGTTGATACGTATTATTATTGAGTCATAGACTTGGCATCATCCTCCGAAGGTCATCTATCTCCCCACCATCCTCCAAGCATGGCTGCAGATAAGCCACCCCTATAACTAACCATTTACTCACAGTTGATTTTGAATGTCTCTGTGTCCTAGCTAGTCACCATTGCTTTCCTTTTGCCACAAACCAAAGGAGAAGGAAGAAACAAGGTTATAGAAGTATGAATGGTAGTGATACCTTGGTGTTTCCTTTCTTCTTTACAGGCATTTTAATGGCAAAAATGGTACCTATTGGCCTTGACTGCAGAAGGCTTATGGGTAAATACCAATTCTCTGAGAATAGAACTATGAGTCTTGAGAGCTGCAAGTGGTATATTACCAAATATCTTCCCCTCAACTTATACATGAACAAAGAAAGGCAGAAATGCAGCCACAGTCTCAGAGATGAGGAATTTTAACTTTCCTGAAGTTCCACAGGAAAGAATCTACAAATAAGAATAAGTATGTATTAAAAAGTTAAGTCTTCTTGATCTTAAACAAAACCAAATGTAAGCAACAAAATATGTTGAGATATAATTTTGTTGTAAGGGTGAAAATAGAGTGGACTTAGCTTAAGTTGATGTCAACTTCTCTAACTGCTCTTATACCTGCCCTGGAAATAATAATAGCCAGCAAATCAATCACATGTATATAATAAAATGTTTGTCTTTCATTGTTCATAGCTATTCATGTAGGTGTATTACATCCTTATGTGGTGGTAGTGGTGAGAGGTAGATGGGGATCCCTTCTGTTCTCTTTAAGTATAAAAGTGGGAAGGCAACAAAAGATCCATTCTCTTTCTCAGAGATTTCCATTGAGGGCAGAGTAAATTGTCCTGAAACAGAAATTCTTAGATTCATTAAACATATACAACCTTTTGCTCTTGTGTGGCAATGAAGATATCTGATCTTCTCAGCAAACGTCAGAGTTCAACAACTCCCCTACTACCTTATCTTTGAAGTGTAGAATGTGCCACTAACCACCCCTGAACTCAGTTCTATAATGGAATGGAATTAAAAACAATATAGTAAAATGAAACACCTCAGAGCACTTCATTAACTCTAAAATATGACAATATTTGTAGTTAATATTAATATTTGTTATGAGTTGTTATGAGTGTCTCCTCAAAATTCATATTTTGAAGTTCTAACCTGCAGTACCTCATAGTATGACCTTATTTGGAACTGGTTCTTTACAAAGGAAATCAAGTAAAAACAAGGTTATTATGGTGGGCCTTAATCCAATATGACTTGTGGTATCCTTATAAAAATGGGAAATGTGGTTACATAGACACGCATAGAGGGAAGACATTGTGAAGACACATAGGGAGAAGGTGGCCATATATAGGCCAAATAGATAGGCCTGGGACAGAACCTTTCCTCACAGCCCTCAGACAGAACCAACCCTACTGATGTCTTGATTTTGGATTTCTAGTGAGACAATAAATATCTTTTATTTCAGCCACTTTGTGGTGCTTTGTTATAGTAAACTTAGAAAGCTAATACAATATGCTTGTCATTTTAAAAAAAATATTCCAGAATGAATAAGTATCAGTGCCAATCCAAACACAAGAGTATTTTCCATTTTTCATTATCACTAATTTCACTAGATCCTAAGTCTCTCTAATAGGGACATGGGGCCAGGAGTTCTAAATGACTTTTTCATGCATCTAATCATATGTCCCAAATTACCCATCCCACAAGTGTGATTAGATACAAAACCATAGTTCCATGCTTCTCTTTATACGACAAAGGCGAAGTTTCACTCACTCTTTTATTCCACATACACTTAGTCAGGAGATTCTCCAAAGAAGGAATAAATAGAGTCTACAAGGAGAGGCAAGAATGCATACTGTACCTTGAACAATGGAGATTAAAGGAACATAGACAAACTCATCTTTAGTAGGACTATCTGATTCTCCTCTGTGTATTTTACATCAGACTTTAAAATGTTATTATGGGATTGTTATTTGAAATATTTACATCTAAAACTCTGTTGAGTCCTTATAAATCATCATACAGAGAGTAGGAGCTAACAGTTGTCATTGCTCTAGATTTACCCCAGAAAACATTGCCTGTTAAGAGCAAAGCCAAGCTTATTTTATTTTTATTTATTTTTATTTTATTTATTTATTTATTTATTTTTGCGGTGTGTGGGCCTCTCACTGTTGTGGCCTCTCTCATTGTGAAGCACAGGCTCCGGACGCGCAGGATCAGCGGCCATGGCTCACGGGCCTAGCCGCTCCGTGGCATGTGGGATCTTCCCGGACCAGGGCACGAACCTGTGTCCCCTGCATCGGCAGGAGGACTCTCAACCACTGTGCCACCAGGGAAGCCCGAGCCAAGCTTCTTTTAAACTAAACCCAAGTAATGGTCTTCTAAGAAAAAGAAAAGACACAGTTGAACTCTGGCGTATCAGCAACCTCATGGGTGTGTGAGTTTGGGTGCACTCTGAGAAGAGGATTAGTGTCTAAGGGATTTCTGTAGAGAGTAGAAGAGTGAGGTTAGGGCATGGGAAGAAGCCCAGTAGAGGTAAAACCACATCCTTAGGCTGAACACGTATGGGAGCTCCTGAGTTTATATCCTAAGTGAAGGCAGGGGTGCTGAAGTTTCATAGCCCAGCAACAGTCAGACATTAGCTTAAGGGCCTTGCAATGGAGACGCTTCCTGCTTGCATGCAAAGTGGCTTCCTCACAATAAGAGGCAACCTTGCAAATATTGTCACAGATGTGGGCCATTAGAAAATGAGCTATGGTTGGGGGTGAGGGGAAGCTGTAGGCTCCTAGAAATGGAAAAATGTGAACTGAGGGGATGGGGTGGAATGGCAATAGCTACAATGGCTACCACAGTGGGTTATATTTTTCAGAATATCTCTATCCATTTCCTGCTAAGATAAATAGTGACTACCAATAAATAGGGACCAATACATGGCAGTCTTTGAGATTTCTATCCAGAAATTCCATAGGCAATGGATTCCTACTTGTTTCATCTAACAATTCTTTTCATTTGAGGGTTTGTTTTCATTTTATTTTCATTAGTTACCATGCTTACAGAGAAGTAAATAAAATATGTTTACTGCTTTAAAGACAATTATCAAACAAAATGCTTGTGTATTTACAACTCAGATTAAGAAACAGATCATTGTCAGTAGCTTAGTCACCGTGTCTTTCTTTGATTATACCTTGCTCCTTCTCAGGAGAGAATCTGCTAGGCTGACTTTCTTGTTCATTAGCCTATCATTTTCTTTAGTGTTTTTATCTTTGTTTGTATTCCAAAATGATACATTGTTTCATTTGACTTTTTTTTCCTTTTAATAATTTCATTTTGTCTGCCTGGTTAATGTAGTATCAGTCAGTGATTTTTTCCGCTCTAAAGTTACTATTTTCCCCTTGTTAATTTGCTGGGAGTAGATGGTAAGTAATTTGTGGGGAGATACTGAGAAGCTATGGAGTATCCTGTATCATATCCATATATTAGGGGTGAATGCTCCATCACTATATTTTGGCCTCAACTTTGTTTTTTATTTTATATTTTATTGAGCTATAATTGGCATTCGACTCCTTTTTGAAACTGATATAATTTTTAATTAGACACTGTATATTCTCCCAGAACATACTTCTTTGTCTAATGTTGTGTTTTTTAGATCCACTTATGTTGACAACAGTAAATCTGTTTAATTCTACAGCTGATGTGCACATGGATTGTTTCTGACTTTTGCCATTACCAAAAGTATCCTGTTCTGAATATCCTTGTGCCCTTCTCTGGGTACAGCTATGCAAGGTGATATCTATGGAAACATAGATGTCCATGATGGTCCCATCAATTCATGTCTCTGAAAATACTTGATATGGCCAGACTTTGTCCTATCAGCCATTCTGTTGGGTTTAAATCTTCATTTTCCTGATACTAATTAGGTGGAGCATACTTTTATGTTTATTGGCCCTTTAGATCCCTCTTCCCTGAAGTGCCTGTTCCAGGTTTGTTGACAATATCTGTTAAGGTTGTTTTCTAGGAGTTCTTTATATATTTGAAAACTTACACTTGGTCAGTGTTATGTGCTCCAAATATCTTCTCCCAGTTAGAAACTTGTTTGTTTACCCTCTTTATGGTGTTTTTTGTTGTTGTTATTGTTATTTTAAAATGAAAGTTCTTTATTGTACTGTAGCTGACTTTATCTTTTCCTCTATGATCTCTTTTTGGGTAAGTCTAGAAAATGATTTTCTTTCCTGAGCTCATAGAAGTAGTCTCTATATCATCTTTTAAGAATGTTATGGTTTCATTTTTCACATTTAGTTCTTCAACTGACCTGTAAATATTTTTTTTTAAATGACTCCTTATTTCTTTAAATAGTTAAAGAAGACCTGATGGTTTGTAAACTTAAATTGTATAATATACCAAGATCTTCATTACACTAAATCTCACAAAATGAAGCTATGTTTAAAATACCTTATCCTTCCAAAATGATGAATTATACCTCTGTTTACTTACCTTAAAAGAACAGAAATGCCAATGCTTGTCTGCACTTTGTGTATTTAGTAAGTTAGGCAGTCGGTTAATTATTCTCTCCTCTATCCAGAGAGCATTTATGGAGACTTTTCTCTAGTTTGTATTCTTGGTAGAAAAGCAAATAGAGGTTTCTATAAGGTGAAGGAGATTTAGAAGTGAGGAAAGTTATTAAGGGCAATGTATAATCTAATATATATCTTCATAGAGATGAATGACTTTCAGAAGCCATTTTGGCTTTTCTTTTATAAACGTGCACACATACACACACACAACCAAAAAAGGATAGTCCATTTTTATGTTATATAAGTTTCCAAGAGTCCAGTGGATATGGGTAAAGTAATGAGAAATAATTATTTTCCCTCCATTATGGACTTCTTTAGTAATTGGTATCATACATATTAACGGACTGCTGCTTACCTTTTTGGAAACGAGTAGAATTGATATAATGAATAGTTCCCAGTTGATATTAGTGCATTCCAAAGTATTAATCAGTAATATAATTGAGAACTAAAGTCACTGAATTCAGTTTTAGAGACTTAAACCATGCCAAATCTTTGTCCCTCAAAAGTATTAAATGAATGATAATGAATGAATAAATGAATGAAAGGATGAATACTAAATACCTATATAAAAGTGGGTCAACAGTTTTATGAAATAAAATGTGTCTGTGAAAAAGATGGTTTACCTGATACAAATGTTACTACTACTACTAAATATTCAAGTGATAGAACTTTGCTTTTCAAAGCTCTTGTTGTGGCATTTTTATCAGTAAAGACTACATTTTTTTAAAAGTAATTTATAGTGAGCCTTGGTATTTGGAAACAGAAGTTTTATTTGATCCTAGAGATGAGAAATAAGGTTTTTCATAGAAAGATGGAAAAGAGAACATCTTAACCCAGTGCCTCTTCATTTCTTTTTGTTTCTTTAGATCCCAGAGTATCGAAATGCTTATTATTATTATTACTTGTTTCATCTACAGTATGCTTATCAAAGTAAGTTTCTCTGTCACAGCTGGAACAATCAAGATTTCTTTTGTTGCTTATAATAAATAAATACTCAATTGTGAGAATGTCCTCAGGGAAAGTTCATTAAAGAAGAAATGAAAATGCTGAGAAATAAATGGTTATTGTGACTGCACTTGTCTTGATATAATATGCAAAAATGTAATTTGGCTCTGTAATGTCTGGAATGTAACAGAAAAGTTTAAGGTGGAGAAATGGAAAAGATGTTGCATTTATTACATTATTTCAATTATCATTTGCTTCTGAGAGTGGGAGAATTTAGATTTAAAACAGTATTTTGGAATAAAATGTGAATGTAGCTAACAGGGAAAAAGGGCAAAGTACACAAATGGGAATATTAATTAATAACTAGATAAAGTGTGGCACATCTCTAGAATTTCTTGAGAGATGCTATTTTAGATTTAATGTCTAGATGTTTGGATTTTTTTCTTCATTTTGTTTAAAGTCTCTACTGACAGCCTTATTCAGCAGTTTCCCAGGTTACTTTGCCTTCTCCTTGTTTTGGCTCAATGACAAGTAACAATTAACCAGTCAGGGAACATTGTAATAGAGATGTGAATGGCTTGAGGTAAGTGTCTGATATCAGAAAAAAGTTCTCTAGGTAAAACAATCCTTTTCAGGGATTCAGGATAAGGGAAAGAAAATTAACCTTGCTTTTCTTCAGATTTAATTCTCCTTACTTGTCCTTATTCCTCAAGTTATTTTATTTTTTATGTCTCCAATGTAGATTTGCATGGTAGTTTTGTTTTTCTCAAATTGTAAGGGAGGATAGAATTAAACAAAGAAAACAATTAAGACAAATAGATGACATGAGCCAATGTGCTAGAGAGTAGAGGAAGAGGAAAGAGAGAAGGCAGAGAAAAGGTAAGGTGGATCATTGCATTCAGAGGCAATAGAGGTAACTAAAAGGCAAGCAGCTAGAAGAGGAATTGAAATTAAGGCCATTGTTGTTGTCCCTGTCCTAAGCTCTCTAAGATTCCTTCACCATTTGCATTTAGCTAGCATAGTCAGCCACTTGGTGAAATTTCTTAAATCTGACCCTTATTCATTGTCACCAAATTTCCAGTTCAGCGTAATATGTATATGCAGGCAGTACTCATTGACAGGATGACACTACATTTTAAAAACTTCACACACACACACACACACACACACACACACACACACACACACAATACAAATGCTAAGAATACCTCAGTGAGAGGGAATTGGGGAAATATGTGATTATCTAGTGACTCTGGGAGCAATTTTGACCAGTAGTTTGAAATCTTTAAAATATTTCCTGGAGACATATAGTCTTAAAAAATATACAAAGAGCCACCCAAGGTGAAGGAATAGAAGGGGGCAACTTGATGAAAATGACAGGGATTAAAGAGAGAGGATGAAATGAAACTAGAGCAAATGGATATATAAAATACCTATTCTGTATTTAATACTGAGTAAGGCACAGGATATGTTGACACTGCAGAAGAGAATTCTTTACATTCTCTGGTCCCCAAGAGATCATACATTGTAATGTAATTTACTCCATTAATAATGAGTAGAGGAAAAGTTATCAACTCTAGAGGGCAAAAGTGATTGAGAGGAACTACAGGGAGATTAGAGGAGGAGATTCTTGAGTAGATAAAGAAGAGAGAGAAGATGAAATATTCTGGGGGTGGGTAATGAGAAAATGGAATAATGGGAAAGTAAAAAAAATGTAATGTACATGTTCTGGAAATAATGCAAGCAAAAATTTGGATAGGTACAGGATCTGATTTGAACCTTCCAAAGGAGGGATATAAGTAGAACACATCTATGTCAGAGGACAGCTGTATTGGAAAATTGTTAGCATGAAAGTTGAAAACTGTTGATGGAAATCAACTATAAAATTTTAAGTAACCAATGAATTGCTTTGTGTACAACATTATCTCATTGAAAACGAGATGAATCATAAAAACTGTCCATCACTGATGCTCAACAAATGAGTGATTAAATCAAATAAATCAATGAATTAATAAAAAAACAAGTAAATGAACATAGTGCATTAAAGGAAAATTAGCTTGGTGACAGAATGAAAGTACAGAAGTGGCCTGGAGACAAGGAGGAGACCATTTCAGGAAAAAAGATGAGAGGAAATTATGGTGACAATGGTGACAAGGGAGAAAGAAAGAAGGAGCTGAAAAGGAATGCAAGGGTCAAATGATACTCCCTAGGGAGTAGTATAACACCTGACTATTGGGAGAAAGAACTGGTTTAAAAGGAATTGTAGGGCTTCCTTGGTGGTGCAGTGGTTGAGAGTCTGCCTGCCGATGCAGGGGACACGGGTTCATGCCCCGGTCTGGGAAGATCCCACATGCCGTGGAGCGGCTAAGCCTGTGAGCCATGGCCGCTGAGCCTGTGCATCTGGAGCCTGTGCTCCACAACGAGAGAGGCCACAACAGTGAGAGGCCCATGTACTGCAAAAATAAATAAATAAATAAATAAATAAATAAATAAATAAATAAAATAAAAAATAAAAAAAAAGGAATTGTAAGTTTGGTACCAGAGACATCAACATTTGCTGACACTGAAAATGTGTAGGTGGCAGTTTGAGATACAGGACTGGACCTTTGTACAAACTCTAACCTGGGATATCATAGTAAGCACAAATACAGAAGTTGATGGAGACCATGAGAATGCATGATGTCTTATTGAAAAGAAAATAGAGAAAGAAGAACTGAGACTTAGGAATATACTTACAACTTGTTAAACATACACTGATATGCCCTGATCTAAAAGATGGAAACCCTCTGTTGACTAGGCAAAACAAGCTGGCATGGATTTGTTGTTTTTTTCTGTTTGAGTGTTGAGGTGTCTGAAAATGAAACAATTTCAAAATTGATATTGATCAATAAAGGTCAGTCCTACCATTTGCATTTGAGTAAATTCAGGGTAGCTAAGTTGGTTACTCATTTTACATTGTAGAGAGATCCCTGACACCACTGTAAACATTCCCTTTGGGATTCCTTGATGAGGCTCAACTGTTTTCATTTAGCTGTCTGTATTTCTGTTTTTGGTATAATCTCTCCTCACATTTCTAAAGCAAATGAATCAACTTCCATTTCTTAAGCACACAGACAACTAGAGGAAGGGCAATTTATTTTATTTTTTGGAAATAATTTTTTTAAAAGTCCAAATAAACAGAGTTACTTTTTATTTTGTTGAAGCATTTCCTATACAAAATTCTTCAAACTTAAATCTACAGTGAAAACCTGTATTGGTAGTCAAATTAACTATTTAGAATTATAAACCAAAGGAAGTCAAGACAGTATCATTTTTATAATCTGAAGTAGTAGGGCAGTGGATGGTAGGTAGTAGTAGGCAGTAGGATGGAGTGTAGGATAAAATTCTAAGAGTTCAATAGTTATTTTAAAATTTGCAAATATAACTAAAAACAAAAACAAGCAATGGAAGAGATAATATTTAAGTTTGAGTAATCACAAAATTTAGGGATTAGCAGTAGTATTGTCAAGTATTTTTGAAGCCTCACTTTTCCTTATTAATTCCCCTTCCAAAGTTTCTCTTTGTCATATGTTACTACTGAATAAAATGGTTTAGGTGGTACTCCACTATGTAACTTAATCATGTGTGCCAATTAAACAGAACTGTCTGTTAATTACTAGGAGAGCTACATAGAAAAAAAATTGCCTGGAGGTTTTGGATTGTTTGTTTCCTTTTTTTCCATTTTATATTTAGCTGTCTGGACTAAGTATATTTAGTCAGGGCTTATTATTATAAGTCAGAAAGTCACCATGAGCTAATTATTTTCAGTTCATTTATGTGATTAATGTTGAAAACTTGGAAACTTGTGCATACCTTGAGTTGGCTTCAATTAATCAATCTGAGAAAAAGAAATTCAAGGTGCCCCCAGTCCTACTGAAAGCAGTGAAGTGCTGCTGGATTTGAAATATGTTATTAGTTATTCTGGCTGGAATAAGCATGTTGACATTGCAGACCCCTCTCATCCCTCTCATCTGACTCACAACGGAATGCAGAGGCACTTCAAATGTAGAGAATAGATATTTTTAGTAGATTATTCTCAGATGTACAACTCGGATGTGTAACTCAGACTTTACAATGAGAAGCAGAATTGATAGAATGTCTACATGGTCAGGAAGGCACATTTCTTCAATCACAGGATCCAAAGACATTGACTTCATTGGGACTTCCCTCATGGCACAGTGAATAAGAATCCACCTGGCAATGCAGGAGGCACAGGTTCGAGCTCTGGTCCAGGAAGGTCCCACATACCACAGAGCAACTAAGCCCATGTATCACAACTACTGAGCCTGTGCTCTAGAGCCCATGAGCCACAACTACTGAGCCCACATGCCACAGCTCCTGAAACCTGCATGCCTAGAGCCCGTGCTCCACAACAAAAGAAGCCACCACAATAAGAAGCCCACACACCTCAATGAAGGGTAGCTCATGTTCGCTGCAAATAAAGAAAACCCACACGCAGCAATGAAGACCCAATGTAGCCAAAAATTAATTAATTAATTAAAAAAGATAAAACTCTAAAAAAAAAATTGACTTCATTACTGTTACTAAATTCTGGCTTGGGCCAAGACTTTCAGAATGCTTACCTTTCGACAGCTGTTTGGTGGTTTATTTAAGACTTCCATGGGCAGTCTCAGCACAGTTCCTTCTGGACAAGTGTCAGCATCTCCTCCAAATCTCTGTCATCCTTTGCCTTAATTGGCTCCATTAACAGGTGTTCTAAGGCCAAAAGATGAGGATTCAACTGATTCATCACTTCCTAAGGCCTAATGTAAAAGATATCATTTGAAGCACACTGGATGTGAAGCAGAAGCTTGGAAATACGATCTCACAGCACATTTGGCTTTAGCTGGTAAAATGTAGTAATGGGATGGATTGATTTAAATTTGAACTCTAGCCTTGATCCTCATGCCAGTATAAGCTGGAATCTCAGTTATTGTAACTTCCTTGTCCTCTATTTGGAATGATGCCAATGAATATATTACTGTTAATACTTCTAATTTTTTGTACTCTCATTATATCAAACATTTACTTTGCTTTTCATAGTACCTTATCATTATCCCTTTTTAAAGTTGAATAAACTGAAGGTCAATGAAATTAAAAGGCTGGCCAAAAATTTTGTATACCCAGAAAGTAGACTAATGGTTGCATGGGTCTCTAGGACGGAAGGGTAATTACCTTTAAATGGGCATAAGGAATCTTGTTGGGGTGATGAAAATGTCCTAAAAGAGCTTTATGGTGATATTATTTGTATATTTACCAAAAAAAATTAGATTGTACACTTGAATGGGGTGAAGTTTATGCTTTTTAAAATATACCTCAAATAAAGATCCTTAAGAAGAAAAAATCTTACCAAAAGTCACATCATTTTACTCTACCCTTGGTTCTTGCATGTGTACTGCAATGCAACAAGCTCTGGGAAAACACGGAAGATCTGGTTCCCCTCTAGTTTGCTATATAGAATGTTGGGCAATTTATGTACATTTTCTGGGTAGTAGTTTCTTTAACTGTAAGTGAGATCACTAAACTAGTTACGTGTCTTGAAGATCTTGAATTAATTCCAAGAATATCTAATTCTAAATGAGTAAGCTCTCCATGAATTGGTATGCAATGGTATAATATGAGTCAAAAGATTGCATATCAAAAATGATGATTCTGGAAAGGAAAGACATGAAAGTATTTATTATCACTTGATAGTGGGGCTATGGGAATTTAATTTATTCCATTATTATCTCTTTATTTTTAAAGTATTCTAAAATAATGTGTTTCAAAAAGGAAGTGACTTATTTAAAGAAAAATAGCTCTGTAAGAATATTTGATGAAAACAATTTCATATGGAAACTAAAATGGAAAATCCTGGAGAGACCTTCAAGATGGCAGAAGAATAAGACGTGGAGATCACCTTCCTCCCCATAAATACGTCAGAAATACAACTCCTAAGAACACCTACTGAATGCTGACAGAAGACCTCAGATTTCCCAAAAGGCAAGAAAAACCCCACATATGTGGGTAGGGCAAAATAAAAAAGAAAAAACAGAGACAAAAGAATAAGGACAGGACCTGCACCTCTGGGAGGGAGCTGTGAAGGAGGAAAAGTTTCCACACACTAGGAAGGTGCTTCACTGGTGGAGACGGGGAGTGGCGGAGGGGAAGTTTCAGAGCCATGGAGCAGAGCACAGCATTAGGGGGTGCAGAGGGCAAAGTGGCGAGATTCCCACACAGGGGATCAGTTCTGTCAGGCACTCACCAGCCTGAGAGGCTTCTCTGCTCACCTGTTGGGGCAGGTGGGGGAAGGGATATGAGGCTCAGGCTTCGAAGTTCAGATCCCAGGAAGAGGACTGGGGTTGGGTGCATGAACACAGCCTGAAGGGGGCTAGTATGACACAGTTAGCTGGGAAGGGGTATGGGAAAATGTCTGGAACGGCCTAAGAGGCAAGAGACCATAGTTTTGGGGTGCGTGAGGAGAGGGGATTCAGAGCACCACATAAATGAGATCCAGAGACAGGCGCAAGCCATGGCTATCAGCGCGGATGCCAGAGACGGGCATGAAATGCTAAGATTGCTCCTGTAGTCAACAAGAAGCCTGTGGGCAAGCACAGGTCCCTATCCATACCGTCCCTCCCAGGAACCTGTGCAGCTGTCACGTCCAGGGTCCCGTGATCCAAGGACAACATCCCAGGGAGAGCACACGGCATGCCTCAGGCTGTTACAACATCATGCCAGCCTCTGCTGTCACAGGCTCACCCCATGTTCCATACCCCTCCCTCTCCCCTGCCTGAGTGAGCCAGAGCCCCCTAATCAGCTGCTACTTTAACCCTGTCCTGTCTGAGCAAAGAACAGATGCCCTCAGGTGATCTAGAAGCAGAGGTGGGGCCAAATCTAAAGCTGAACCCCAGGAGCTGTGGGAACAAAGAAGAGAAAGGGAAATTTCTCCCAGCAGCCTCAGGAGCAGTGGATTAAATCCCCACAATGAACTTGATGTACCCTGCATCTCTGGAATACCTGAGTAGATAATGAATCATCCCAAAATTGAGGCAGTGAACATTAGGAGCAACTGTAGACTTGGGGTTTGCATTTTGCATCTAATTTGTTTTTGGCTTTATGTTTATCTTAGTCTAGTATTTAGAGTTTATTATCATTGTTAGATTTGTTTATTGATTTGGTTGTTCTCTTGCTTTTTTAATATGAAGATATATATATATATACATATAGATAGATAGATAGATAGATATATATATTTCCTTTTCTTCTTTTTGTGAGAGTGTATATATATGTTTCTTTGTGAGATTTTGTCTGTATAGCTTTGTTTTACCATTTGTCTTAGCATTCTGGCAGTCTTCTTATTGTTTTTTTAACATGGTTTTTAGCACTGGTTATCATTGGTGGATTAGTTTTTTGCTTTGGTTGGTCTCTTCTTTGTTTTCTTCTTTCTTTTTTTATTACTTTTTATTTTTTTTTTTAATTTTCAATAATATTTTTAAATTTTTATTTTATTTTATTATTTTCTTTCTTTCTTCTGTTCTCCCTTTCCTTCTGATCTGTGTGGCTGACAGGGTCTTGGTGCTATGACTCGGTGTCAGGCCTCTGCCTCTGAGGTGGGAGAGCCAAGTCCAGTATAGTAGTACACAAGAGACCTCTTGGCTCCATGTAATATCAAATGGTAAACGTTCTCCCAGAGATCTCCATATCAATGCTAAGACCCAGCTCCACTCAGTGACCAGCAAGCTACAGTGCTGGGTATCCTCTGCCAAACAACTAGCAAAACAGGAACACAACCCCACCCATTAGCAGGGAGGCTGCCTAAAATCATAAGTTACAGACACCCCAAAACATGCCACTGAACGTGGTCCTGCCCACCAGAAAGACAAGATCCAGCCTCATCCACCAGAACATAGGCACCACTCCCCTCCACTAGGAAGGCTACACAACATACAGAACCAACCTTAGCCACTGGTGGTAGACATAAAAAACAATGGGAACCTGGAGGCTGTGAAAAGGAGACCCCAAACACAGTTTGGTAAGCAACATGAGAAGACAGAGAAACACACAGCAGATGAAGGAGCAAGGTAAAAACTCATGAGACCAGACAAATGAAGAGGAAATAGGCAGCCTACTTGAAAAAGAATTCAGAGCAATGATAGTAAAGATGATCCAAAATCTTGGAAGTAGAATAGAGATAATATAAGAAATGTTTAACAAGGAATTAGAAGAACTAAAGAGCAAAAAACCAATGATGAACAACACAATAAATGAAATTAAAAATTCTCTAGAAGGAATCAAGGGCAGAGTAACTGAGGCAGAAAAACGGATAAGTGACCTGGAAGATAAAATAGTGGAAATAACTACCACAGAGCAGAATAAAGAAAAAAAAAAGAAAAGTATTTAGGACAGTCTCAGAGACCACTGGGACAAGATTAAACACACCAATATTCGATTTACAGGTGTCCCAGAAGAAGAGAAAAAGAAAGGGACTGAGAAAATATTTCAAAAGATTATAGTTGAAAATTCCGTAATATGGAAAAGGAAATAGTCAATCAAGTCCAGAAGCACAGAGAGTCCCATACAGTATTAAATCCAAGGAGAAACATGCCAAGACACATATTAATCAAACTATCAAAAATTAAATACAAAGAAAATATATTAAAAGCAGCAAGGGAAAAGAAACAAATAACATACAAGGGAATTTCCATAAGGTTAACAGCTGATCTTTCAGCAGAAACTCTGCAAGCCAGAAGGGAGTGGCAGGACATATTTAAAGTGATGAAAGGGAAAAACCTACAACAAAGATTACTCTATCTATCAAGGATCTTATTCAGATTCGACAAAGAAATTAAAACCTTTACAGACAAAAAAAAGCTAAGAGAATTTAGCACCAGCAAACCAGCTTTACAACAAATGCTAAAGGAACTTCTCTAGGCAGGAAACACAAGAGAAGGAAAAGACCTACAAAAACAAAACAATTAAGAAAATGGTAATATGAACATACATATCAATATCTACCTTAAATGTAAATGGATTAAATACTCCAACTAAAATACATAGATTGGCTCGGTGGATACAAAAACAAGGCCTGTATATATGCTGTCTACAAGAGTACCATTTCAGACCTAGGGACACATACAGAAAGAAAGTGAGGGGATGGAAAAAGATATTCCATGCAAATGGAAATCAAAAGAAAGCTGGAATAGCAATTCTCACATCAGAAAAAAATAGACTTTAAAATAATGACTATTAAAAGAGACAAAGAGGACACTACATAATGATCAAGGGATCAATCCAAGAAGAAAATATAACAATTGTAAATATTTATACACCCAACATAGGAGCACCTCAAAACATAGGCAAATGCTAACAGCCATTAAAGGGAAAATCAACAGTAACACAATCACAGTAGGGGACTTAACATACCACTTTCACCAATGGACAGATCATCCAAAATGAAAATAAATAAGGAAACACAAGCTTTAAATGATACATTAAACAAGATGGACATAATTGATATTTATAAGACATTCCATCCAAAATCAACAGAAGACACTTCCTTCTCAAGTGCTGGAACATTCTTCAGGATAGATCACATATTAGGTCATAAATCAATCCTTGGCAAATTTAGGAAACTTGAAATTGTATCAGGTATATTTTCCAACCACAACACTATGAGACAAGATATCAATTACAGGAAAAAACTCTGTAAAACATACAAACACATGGAGGCTAAAACATACACTACTAAAAAACCAAGAGATCACTGAAGAAATCAAAGAGGAAATCAAAAAGTACTTAGAAACAAATGACAATGAAATCACAATGATTCGAAAGCTATGGGATGCAGCAAACCAGATCGAAGAGGGAAGGTTATAACAATACAATCCTACCTCAAGAAACATGAAACACCTCAAATAAAATACCTAACCTTACACCTAAAGCAATTAGAGAAGAAGAACAAAAAAATCTCAAAGTTAGCAGAAGGAAAGAAATCATAAAAATCAGATCAGAAAAAAAAGAAAAAGAAATGAGGAAACAATAGAAAAGATCAATAAAACTAAAAGCTGGTTCTTTCAGAAGATAAAAAAAATTCGTAAAACTTTAGCCAGGCTCATCAAGGAAAAAAGGGAGAAGACTCAAATCAATAGAATTAGAAATGAAAGAGTAGAAGTAACAACTGACACTACAGAAATACAAAGGATCAGGCGTGATTACTACAAGCAACTATATGCCAATAAAATGGACAACCTGGAAGAAATGGACACATTCTTAGGAGAGCACAACCTTCTGAGACTGCACCAGGAAGAAATATAAAATATAAACAGACTAATCACAAACACTAAAATTGAGACTGCAATTAAAAATCTTCCAACAAGAAAAAGCCCAGGATCAGAT
Organism: Phocoena sinus; assembly: GCF_008692025.1. Taxonomy (NCBI): domain Eukaryota; kingdom Metazoa; phylum Chordata; class Mammalia; order Artiodactyla; family Phocoenidae; genus Phocoena; species Phocoena sinus. Next base: position 34,335,985 of record NC_045776.1, on the reverse strand, counting down.
AGCTTCACAGGCAAATTCTGTCAAACATTTAAAGACGAGATAACACCTACCCTTCTCAAATGCTTCCAAAATGTAACAGAGGGAGGAACACTCCCAAAGTCATTTTACGAGGCTACCATCACCCTGATACCAAAACCAGACACAGATGTCACAAAGAAAGAAAACTACAGGCCAATATCACTGATGAACATAGATGCAAAAATCCTCAAAAGATATAAGCAGACAGAATCCATAACCCATTAAAAGGATTGCACAACATGATCAAGTGGGGTTTATTCCAGGAATGCAAGGATTCTTCAATATATGCAAGTCAATCAACATGATCCACCATATTAAAAAATTGAAGGAGAAAAACCATATGATCATCTCAACAGATGCAGAAACCAAAAAATTTCAACAAAATTCAACACCAATTTATGATTAAAGAAAAAAAGAACCCTCCACAAAGTAGGCATAGAGGGAACTTACCTCAACATAATAAAGGCCATATATGACAAACCCATAGCCAATATCATTCTCAACAGAGAAAAAATGAAACCATATCCTCTAATATCAAGAACAAGACAATTTTTCCCTCTCTCACCACTATTATTCAACACAGTTTTGGAAGTTTTAGCCACAGCAATCAGAGAAGAAAAAGAAATAAATGAAATCCAAATCAGAAAGAAGAGGTAAAGCTGTCAATCTTTTCACATGACATGATACTATACATAGAGAATACTAAAGATGCTACCAGAAAACTACCAAAGCTAATCAATGAATTGGGTAAAGTAGCAGGATACAAAGTTAATGCACAGAAATCTCTGGCATTCCTATACACTAATGAAGAAAAATCTGAAACAGAATTTAAGGAAACACTCCCGTTTACCACTGCAACAAAAAGAATAAAATATCCAGGAAAAAACATACCTAAGGACACAAAAGATCTATATGCAGAAAATTATAAGACACTGATGAAAGAAATTAAAGATGATACAAACAGATGGAGAAATATACCATGTTCTTGGATTGGAAGAATCAACATTATGAAAATGACTATAATGCCCAAAGCAATCTACAGATTCAATGCAATCCCTATCAAACTACCAATGGCATTTTTCACAGAACTAGAACAAAAATTTCACAATTTGTATGGAAACACAAAAGACCCTGAATAGCCAAAGCAATCTTGAGAAAGAAAAACAGAGCTGGAGGAATCAGGCTCCCAGACTTCAGACTATACTACAAAGCTACAGTAATCAAGACACTATGGTACTGGCACAAAAACAGAAATATAGATCACTGGAACAGGATAGAAAGCCCAGAGATAAACCCATGCCCATATGGTCATATTAGTTTTGATAAAGGAAGCAAGAATATACAAGGGAGAAAAGACAGCCTCTTAAATAAGTGGTTCTGGGAAAACTGTACATGTAAAAGCTACATGTAAAAGAATGAAATTAAAACACTCCCTAACACATACACAAAAATAAACTCAAAATAGATTAAAGACCTAAATATAAGGCCAACACTATAAAACTCTTAGAGGAAATCATGAGCAGAACACTCTATGACACAAATCACAGCAAGATCCTTTTTGACCCACCTCCTAAGGAAAGGGAAATAAAAACAAATGGTACCTAATGAATCTTAAAACCTTTGCACAGCAATGGAAAACATAAACAAGATGAAAAGACAACCCTCAGAATGGGAGAAAATATTTGCAAATGAAGCAACTTACAGAGGATTAATCTCAAAAATTTACCAGCAGCTCATGCAGCTCAATATCCAAAAAAACAAACAACCCAATCCAAAAATGGGCAGAAGATCTAAATAGAGATTTCTACAAAGAAGATATACAGATTGCTAACAAACACATGAATGGATGCTCAACATCACTAATCATTAGAGAAATGCACATCAAAACTACAATTAGGTATTACCTCACACCAGTCAGAATGGCCATCATCAAAAATCTGCAAACAATAATTGTCAGAGAGGGTGTGGAGAACAGGAAACCCTCTTGCACTGTTGGTAGGAATGTAAACTGTTACAGTCACTATGGAGAACAGTATGGAGGTTCTTTATAACACTAAAAGTAGAATTATCATATGACCCAGCAATCCAACTACTGGGCATATACTCTGAGAAAACCATAATTCAAAAAGAGCCATATACCACAATGTTTATTGCAGCTCTATTTACAATAGCCAGGACATGAAAGCAATCTAAGTGTCCATCGACAGATGAATGAATAAAGATGTGGCACATATATACAATGGAATATTACTCAGCCATAAAGAGAAGTGAAACTGAGTTATTTGTAGTGAGGTGGATGGACCTAGAGTCTCTCATACAGAGTGAAATAAGTCAGAAAGAGAAAAACAAATACCATATGGTAACACGTATATATGGAATTAAAAACAAATGGTCCTGAAGAACCTAGTGGCAGGATAGCAATAAAGATGCAGATGAAGAGAATGGACTTGAGGACATGGGGAAGGGGAAGTGTAAGCTGGGACCGAAGTGAGAGAGTAGAATTGACATATATACACTACCAAATGCAAAATAGCTAGCTAGTGGGAAGCAGCTGCATAGAATAGGGAGATCAGTTCGGTGCTTTGTGACCACCTAGAGGTGTGGGATAGAGAGGGTGGGAGGGAGATGTTAGAGGGAGGGGATATGAGGTTATATGTGTACATATAGCTGATTCACTTTGTTATACAGCAGAAACTAACACAAAATTGTAAAGCAATTATACTCTGATAAAGATGCTAAATTAAAAAATAATCTTGGAATATGTGTCACCTCTGATATAGTAATGCCATCAGTGGTATTAAATATAATTTGATTTAATAAGAGTCAATTACTTAGAAATATTTCCCAGTATTGATTATCTAACATATACTTGAGTATCTTTAATGATACACCTCCAAAGTGGTATATTTATGTTTAGGCTAGTTGGATGAATTAAAAGTTATTTCTTCCATGATTAAAAAAAAAGAAAAAAGAAAAGAAAATGAACTCACCATCTCTGAGGAGGTCACACCCATTTTATTTTTTTATTTTTTAGAAAATTGTTCCTCCCTTGAAAAACAAAATATATTTTGTAACAAGATAAGGTTTTATTACTAATAGCTAAGATTAAACAGAATTCTACTCATTTTTTTCCAAAGTGGTAGATCCTTGAATATTTGAAGATAGTTACTATTTTCCATGCTACATGTTTCTTGAATAATCTATCTCTTCTCTCATACTATTTTTTTAATCATAGAATTGTTATGCAAGCTATTTTTTATGAACGTGTGTGTGTCTTTGGTGAAAGGTAGAGGGAAAAGGCAGACGCCTACATGTCTTTATATGTATACTAAGAGAAGCATCATTTGGGCAATGGAAAATTAATCGATTGTATATTATATTACATTATCTCATATACTCAAGATTTTGTTCATTCAGTAATATGAGTTGCTTGTAGGAATGTCTACATACAAGGCCACATGTATGCTACTGTGATAGACACAGCAAAAGGCAACTGACGATGCTTGTGTATCAGCAAAATACTAGGTTTTACAGTAAGCACTTTACCCATATTACCTGTTTACATCATGTCACAAAACATGATTTAGAGGGCATGTGATATAATGGGAAGCCGAAAATATCTTACTGAAATGAGGTGATGGGGCTGAGGAGCTTCTTGCCAACTTTACCAGGAGAGAAAATGATCTGGGCCTTGAAGAAAAATGAAACACACACAGAAGGTGGGGGCTTGTGGACATCGTCATTACATGTAAAAAGCATTTTATATGCTAAGCCATATAAGTAGGAAATCTTATAGGAGGTGGTAGAAGATGATTTTGGAGCAAAGAAAATATTGAGAGATATCCTTGGAAATGAAGTTAGAATGGTATGCTGAAGCCAGACCATGGTGGTGGTGGTGCAGGGCAGGGGATGATCACGAATGCCAATCAGAACAATCTGGCCTTGTTTTGTGGATATTCAATGTCACTGAATGCTTTTGACCAGAGGTGTGATGTGATTGCAGTCGAACTCAAAGCATTTTACTCTAAGTACAAGGAGATGCATGATCCCTTTAGGGCACTTATGCTTAGAAATTCTCAGGGCTCACTCCAAGGTCCCCTTCAGTCCTTCTTCCTGTTTTCTTTATTGCTAAGAAGTCTCACCCAGTTTCAGGTTTTGTTCACCAGACATGTGGCAGTGATGTTTCTCACAGTTTCATGTTTTCTGTCCATCATCCATCCATTATCTCTGTCAATCCAAATTTATAATCCAGAAACCAACAGTCCTTCTAGATACCTTCCCTCTCTCACCAGTAATATACAATTCATTACCAAGTCAGTTTCTGGACATGGTTGTTTTATTAATTCCTACTCTTTACTGCCTGTGTGACCTACAAAAGCTTCTTCTGCTAGGCTTTAGATGGTTTCTAACGCTGTGCTCTCAGAATTTCATTGCCCTCCATATAGCCTCAAATTCTCAGTGCTACAGAACATAGTAAAGGAGATTATAATCAGTGGAAGTAATTTATAGAAGTGAGAGATCTTTTTGTTTTCAAAAATTAATGGAGTTTTTTTCAAACTGAATATCTGTCTTTTTGAGTAATCAAAATGTGCATGGCCTAATGATTTACCTACTGAGGCAGGAGCTGTACAATGTCAATATTGTTCAAAGCAGATTCTAACTCACCTTTTAGAGAGGGAGAAATAATAGATCACAGAGACCTAATTTTTTCTTCTTTCTTTTCTACTGTGTCAAAAGCCACTTAGTATATTATGGAAAAGATTCTTAAAAATATCACTAGCCGTGATGAATATCTTTAAACCTGATTTTATCAGAAAACATGTCTTCACATAGCATGGAAAAAGAGCTGTGCTAAGTCTCTCCCCTGGAAAATAATTGTCTGTAGTTGCCAAAACCACATCTGCCCTGGAGTTGATCAGGTGACCTCATTTTACTTTCTGACAGGAAGAAAGTTCTGTGATCAATCAATGAGTAGGTGTTTACCCAACCCTATGGAACTGGCTTTTCTCTCTCTCTTAATAGAACAGTATAATTCCACTCATAATTAATTGGGTTTTCAGAATGCAATTAAATTGAAAGAGGTTCAAAACCTCTTATAGTGTTGATCTGTAGAGGTATGTTATTCAGTATTTTTCTGTGAATGGGAAATAAAATGAATTCATGATTATCTGTGTTCAGAATGGGAAAATTAGTTAACATTTGAAGGAAAGTTCCACGTCTTGCATGAAATAACCTGGTTTATTGTCACACTAAATGTCTGTCTTGTTGAAATGAGCTCTCTGAATAGGTATCACAGGAGCTCTTTGAATTGCCAGAACTGAATCTCATAAACATTCATTAATATAATACTTTGGGAAATATTTTCCCTTTCCAAAACATTGCAGTTTATGAAAAAAACATTTTGCCATATTGGAGAGATAAATCCTAATGCTGGAAACAATTAAAAAGAAAATACAAACAAAAGTTTTAAAATGTTATCTCTATATACCAACTGATGGAGAAGGGGTAGAGGAGCTCTGTGAGGGATTTTTAGCATTTTTAGTCTCTTCAGGACAAAGACGAGCAGGTCGGCAATTGTTTCTCCTTTACCATTTGCATTCTATTTTCACCTTTCTGATGAGAACTAAATCTAGATCTGTCCATTTTTATACATTAGACACGTTGACCTAAGACTTGACCACATCTGTGAAGAGAGACACTGCTCATGCTTTGTAACTCTTTAAAGCTTTCAAAATAATTGTAGAGTTTCAGAAGAGATGCATTTGACAATGGAAAATAGGTTTAGTTATTTGTGGTGTAACATTGGCCTTTTATAAATCTTTCAAATACATAGGAAATTCTGAGACAGACAGACTGAGTGTGGTTCTATAGTCTAGTTCAGCGCTTCCCAGACTGTGTTCACATAATGGAAGATAATCTGCAAAACAAAACTTTCATGGGATTAAGATACTCACTACAGAGCAAATGCTTTACGAGCAGTAGAGCTAGGGTAGAACCTGCTCTTATTAACCACAATTCTCAAGGTTTCCTACTATTTCTTGTAAACAGACACGGCTCATTCTTTCATTCAGCAATAGTAATTAGCACCACTGTGTGGCACTCTTTTAAATGCAGGGCATATGGCATTGAACAAAGCTAACAAAACCTCTAATCTCCTGACACTTTCATCCTGAAAAAGAGAGACACATAAGCAAAATAGGTAGTGTGAGATCTGTAATGTAAATACACAAAAGTAGTGTAAGTGATATGTCCTATGGAGAAAAATCTAATTAATTGGAAAAGGGGATTGAGAGTTTGGGGCAGCAAAATTTTAAATAGAGTATTCATAGCAGGCCTCAGAGAAAACAGGACATTTAAATAAAGACTTCTAGGAGAGGATGGAACAAGCCTTGAGAATAATTGAAAAATAATCCAGGCAGAGGGGGAAGCAAATACAGAGCTTCTGGGACAGTGAAGTACCTGTTAAATATCAGGATGGTAAAGAAGCCCTATGTAGCTTGGGGATCTAGTCAGAGAGATAAGTGGGAGAAAATTCTCATAGAATTTTGTAACAGGACACTTATTGTGCTCAGAAAGAGGGAAATACTACAGGAGTACTCTGAACAGAGAATAACATCATCTGAATTTGTTTTAAAGTGATGGTTTTATGTTCTGTGTATGTTTTTGAGAATAGACTCAAGAGGGGCAAGGGAGAAAAGAGGACAACTCATTTTTGAGCAATCACAAGGAATTGGTTTGATTAGCTTGATGGGATTTGGAATAAGAGTGGCAAGGAGAAATTGGACTCTAGATGCATTTTTAAATCATCAGAATTTGTTGAATAATTAGTTGTGGGATATGAAATAAAGAAACAAGAGAGAAAGTCTTCAAGGTTTTTGAATGAGTACCTGGAAGGATGGAGTTGCTGTGAATTGAGGTGGAGAAACTGTAGTAAGAATAGATTTAGGATTGCAGAACAGTGGTCCAGTTTTCTATATGGTAAACCTGAACCTGTTAACTAGAGCTAAGAATGTAAATTTGGATACACAGGTTTGGAGTTCACAAGAGAGATGTAGGTTGAATAGAGTCTCCATTAAATTCATGTTCTTCCTGGAATCTCAGAATGGGACTTTATTTAGAAATATGGTTATTGTAGATGTAATTATTTAAAATAAGATGGACCATACTGGAGCAGAGTAGGGTGGATTCTTCATCAATATAACTGTGTTCTTATGAAAAGAGGGGAAGACACAGACATGCAAGGAGAATGTCATGTTATGATGGGGGCAGAGATTGAGTGAAGCATCTATAAGGTATAATGAACACCCAGGATTTCCAGCAACACCAGGATTGAAGAGAAAAGCATAGAAGAGAGTCTCCCCTAGAGCATTCAGATAGAGTATGGCTTTGACAACACTGTGATTTCAAACTTCTAGCTACAAGAACTGTGAGAAATAAATTTCTGTTGTTTCAAGTTACCCAGTTTATGGTACTTTGTTACAGCAGCCCTGGAAATGAATACATAAGTCACCAGCATACAACAGTTACTTAAAGTCAAGAGACTAGATGAAAGTCCCTGAGATAATAAGTATAGTTAGAAAAAAAGATGAAGTCCAATGTCTGAAACTTGGGTAATGGTAGCTTCTCAAGGTCAGGGAGATGAGAAGAAACCAGAAAAAGAGACTAAGAGGTAGCCAGTGAATTAGGAGAAGAAAAAGGAGAACGTGGGATCCTGAAACCCAATGGAGAAAGTGTATCAAGAAGAAAGGAATGTAGTACATGCTGCAAATAGGTAACGTAAGATGAAAGTTGAGAATTGACCCTTGGTTTTAATAATGTAGCAGTCACTGGTAACCTTGACATTGAATTAAGTTACCATATTGAAAATTGCCTTGACAAAATTTTTTTAATCTTCAAAGATAATTATTTATACAATCTAATATAGTTTTCAGGAAGATAGCTGACAGAAATGATAAGATAAGAAAAGCAGGATGTGGTGATGTTTTCATGAAAAAGACTTAAGTCAGGTAAAGATGAGAAATCCATGACTATCATTCTCACAAAAAGAAGTAGATTTGTGAAATCACAATGCAAAACTTCCCCCATTGCATAACCTTATATTTTAGAGGACATTGATCTGTATTTTGGCTGTTACACTTCTCCTTTGTGTTGTTAAACAGAAGAGAAAAAAAAAATCCCTAAAAAAATGAGAAAAGACAAAGAAAGCCACAAACACAAAAGGCTAGAAAGTGAGACTCATATGGGATCATCCTCTTTGTTGTCCCCAGGTGAGAATTGTTGATGACAGAATGCAGAACACCAGGAGAAGTCTTTGTCAACAGCATTGATGTTTCCCACTGTAATTCTTTGCTTTGAAACAAAATTGCAATTCTCCTGACATCAGTTTTCAATTCATTACCCCAGGTTTGTTGGTCTCTGAGGAAGGCCAACTTATATATGCAGCAGCTGAAATAACTAGTTGGGGCTAATGAGACTGAGAATGTCATGGACTGGTTAATATTCATATATTTGAAGGGAGCATCTCTGTTTAACCTGAGGGCTGTATTTCATTAGATTTATGCACTGTAATGCAATACCTGAAACTGAATGAAACTGGTATTGTTTTCTTAAATACCAGCAGTTTTCATTTATGCTTCAGATGAAAGTCTGCCCAACTTTGGAATATGTAAATCTGTTTTCTCTCAGCTACTAAAAATTTCTTATTGTGGTCACTGTGTTCTAATGTTACATACAGGTAATTCCCTTAGATATTAGAATAAGACGTTTTTATTTCCTCCACACCAGGTATCACAGCTCTTCGTCAAAAGTCTTAGGCAGTTGTAATAACTAAAGTAGCAATCACAGTCTGGATATATATATTCCTGCCAGTGCCATGCAGGATAATAGGGGCAGTCCAATGTCCAGGAAAGAAAGATTAGATTCCCAGAGGATGAAACACATATAAAGGTAAAGGTAAATGAGGAATGCTGTCCTTGTGCTTTTGTTAGACAGAGAGATATTGAATATCATGGTAAACAAGAAGAGTCCAGAAGGGTGGATCTCAAAATCGGACTGCATTAGAATCAAGTGAGGATCCTATGAAAAAACACTAATGCCTAAAGCCCTCCAAGCCTCTAGGCTTACTGAATTAGAATATATGGCCCTGGATCATAGGTATCTGTACAGGAAGTACAGACAAGAATAGCCTGCAGGAAACAATTAGCAGTGAAGACAGTTCCAGACATAAACTCTAGTAAAGTTCTCTATTATGTTTAATAGACATATTATTATGCCTATTGTTTCATCTTTCTTGTTGAAAATTGGAATGATTACAGAGTCCTTCATGTGAATCCTATTATTTTTAAGGTAGAGAAAAACACAGGGGACTTAAAGAATGGTTCAAGAAATAGTCATTCCAGAAGATACTGCATGCACGCACATATGTGAAGTTTCCATTACAAAATACACATATGAAACACTGAACACATACAGACCTGAAGATACCTTGATGACCCAAATTACACATTAATCCATTTCAGATTATGTGGAATACTACAATTAAAAAACAGTTTATTGGTTCACTTTTTTAAATGAGTGTTTCCCATATTTTTTGGCCATTGGAATCTTTATTTTCTCTGCATATCCTCAACACAGTTTGGAAAATGCTGCCTTTGGTGGAATTTTTTTTCTATTTAAGTTTTACTTTTGATTCATGCATTTGCATGTAATATATTTTATTTTAATGAAACCTTTTCTTTGTTAGTTTTTTTAGAGTGTAATTACCCAGTTGAATATACCAAACCAGGAGCCTCAAACTTAAATGCACACAGAGTTCAAGAAGGTAATAAAATGTGTGAACTGACTTGGCTGCAAGTCAATTGGTAGTGGTGGTATCTGTGGGTAGCTGGGGAATTTATGGTTTGCCTACAGTTAGAAAGGATCGTGTTCTCTATCCTATGGCCAGCAATGCAAATGCACTTTTCTCTCTTTCATATGTATATGTTTGCACATCTATCATCATCCATCTATCATCTATGTATGCATGTATGTACCTATCTATCATCATCTATATATCTTGAAAGCAAGAGACTTTGCTAACACAATTCAGACTTTGGGTATTCATTTACAAGCTCTATTCTAAATCAACCTTGCCTTTAAGGCTAAGAATTCCAATATATTTTCTTGATAGCATTCAAGTACTTGTTCATTAGCAACTTTCATGAAAGAAGAAAGAAGACAAATATTGTAAATAATGGATAAGTCATAAAGATCCATCCTAATTACATTACATGGCAAAATCATTTTTGTATTTTATATTTACCTAGGTCATAACAGAACACTGATATATTCAAAATGTCTATTCCCTGTGGGAAAACAGAGAACAAGTAAGGTAGAGGAAAAAATTCAAAATCTGAAGCTATGAGGCAATGGACAAAGACTCTCACGTAGTTAAAATGAGCTTGCCTGATCCCCATAGTCACTAAGTGCAACAAACTCAGATAATAAAATATCCCTAAAGCTTACACAGATATAAAGAAAGATCTGCTTTAATTACTTCCAATGTTTAAATGTCTAAACAGCAGGTCTTACCCAGAAAGGGAGTAATGTTAACCAAAGATCCAGAGAGAGTCAGTGGCTCCACATGCCTAGATGTCATAGGGCAAGGAAACAGTGGACCTTGATAGGAAGTAAGAGAGTATATAGATACTGAGTTTAGTGGGTAGAGAGGGAGGGAAAGTTGTAGAGGAAATAAAAGGAAGCACCTGAGACAAGCCTTCCCACATGATAAAAATACTTCAGGCTCTGGGAGCTAAAGAGTCACAGAAATAACACGGAGTAAACAAGAAGTTTTCTTCTGTGCGATGGGACATTTCTAGCCCTTTCTGGCCCAGTGGAAGCAAGAGAAGTCAATCTACCTGCACTCATTTTATTTTTGAGAATTTTTGGTATTTTCTTTTGAAAATGTAACACTCCGTGAGCACGTACCTTTGAGAAATAAGTAGGACCGTTGAGAAGGAACTTTGCCTCAGAAATGTGGCCATTCCTGTATTTCCATTCTTGAGCCTCTAACTGTGGCATCTCAGAGGGCAAAGTTTAACTGCTTTAGCCTAAACTGTTTTGTCCAGTGGGTAACACAGCATGCTGAAAGGAAGCACTTAACTTAAAAAATGGTAACAAGAGTGGATATCCTTAGAAATATATTGATTTAAAAATGCTTTCCCTTCTTGGTCCAATTTTGTCAAAGCACTTGTAAATTTAAAAAATATTTTTAGAGCAATTTTAGGTTTATTGCAAAATCAAGAGAATGGTAGAGAAATTTCTCATATACTCCCTGGCCCAACAAAACACAGTCTCCCCTATTAACATTCCCTACCAGAATGGTACATTTTTTTCACAAAAGATAAATTTACATTGACACATCATAATCACCCAAAGTTCATAGCTTACATTAGGGTTCACTATTGGTGTTATACATTCTATTAGTTTAGACAAACGTACAACGGCATTTATCCATCACTATAGCATGCAGAGTATCTTCACTGCCCTAAAAATCCTCTGAGCTCCATATATTCATTCCTCTCCCACCTCAACCCCTGACAACCACTGATCTTGTTACTGTCTCCATAGTTTTGCCTTTTACAAGAATGTCATATACAGTAGTTGGAATCATACAGTATGTAGTTTTTTCAGGTTGGCTTCTTTCATTTAGTAATACACATTTAAGTTTCCTCCATGTCTTTTCATAGTTTCTTAGTTTTGTAAGAAACTGCCAAACTGTCTTCAACAATGGCTCTACCATTTTGCATTCCCACCAACAATGAATGAGAATTCCTGTTGATATACATCCTCATCAGCATTTGGTGTTGTCAGTGTTATAGATTTTGGCTGTTCTAATAGGTGTGTAGTGGTATCCCACTATTGTTTTAATCTGCATTTCCCTGATGGCATATGTATGCAACATCTTGTCACATGCTTATTTGACATCTCTATATCTGCTTTGGTACTATGTTTGTTCAGGTCTTTGACCCATTTTGTAATTATGTTATATATATTTTTATCATTGAATTTTAAGAGTTCTTTTCATATTTTGGGTAATATTCTTTTATAAGATGTGTTTTTTTGCAAATATTTTCTCTCAGTCTAGGGTTTGTCTGCTCATTCTCTTGACATTGTCCTTGACATAGCAGAAGTTTTTAATTTTGATGAAGTCCAGCTCACCTGTATTCCTTTCACAGATCATGCTTTTGGTGTTGTATCTAAAAACATCATTGCCACACCCAAGGTCATCTAGGTTCTCTCTTATGTTATCTTCCAGGAGTTTTATAGTTTTGCATTTTACATTTAGGTCTGTGTTCCAATTTTAGTTATTTTTGTGAAGAATATAATGCCTGTGTCTAGATTTATCATTTTAATTGTGAATATTCAGTTGTTCCAGAACAATTTGTTAAAAAAGATTATCTTTGGTTTATTGTTTTATTGTATTACCATTTCTACTTTGTCAAAAATCAGATAATTTGTATTTAATGTGGGTCTATCACCGGGTTCTCTATTCAGTTCCATTAATTTGTCTATTTTTTACCAAAAGCACACGGTTTTGGTTACTGTGGCTATAAAGTAAGTTTTGAAGTCTAGTAGTGTCAGTCCTCCAAATTTGTTCTTCTCTTTCAATATTGTGTTGGCTATTTTGGATCTTTTGTTTCTCCATAAAATCTTTAGAATAAGTTTGTGAATATACACAAAATAGGTTGCTGGGACTTTGGTATTGACTTGAATCTAGAGATCAATTTGGAAAGAACTGACATCTTGAAAATAGTGAGTCTTCTTATTCATGAATATGGAATATCTCTCCATTTTAGTTATTTGATTTTGTTCATCAGAGTTTGGTAGATTTCTTTATATAGGTCTTATTATATATTTACACCTAAGAATTTCATTTTGGGGGCTGTCAACATAAATGGTATTGTGTTTTTAATTTCAAATTCCATTTGTTCATTGCTGGTATATAGGAAAGTGATTAGCTTTTGTATATTAACCTTGTATCCTGAAACCTTGCTATTACTTGTTTATTACTTCCAGGAGATTTTTTGTTGTTGTTTATTCATTTAGATTTTCTACATAGATGAGTATCATCTATGAACAAAAAGAGTTCAATTTCTTCCATCCTGATATGTATACATTTTAGTTCCTTTTATTGTCTTATTGCATGAGCTAGATCTTCCAGTAGGATGTTAAAAAGGAGTTGTGAGAAGAGAACATTCTATAGTCCAATGATTAGGTCTGAGTATTTTACTGAGTCTATGCCTTCAGACTGTGCACTTAACACATTTCTCAGGTTTTCTTCTCCCCTTAAGGTAGGACAGGGTGGCTAGAGTGGGCTGGAGTTGTGTGTTTTCCTTCCCCTACATGGAAGGTTAGAGGGGCCAGGAGTTGGTTATTTCGTTTTACCCAGGTGGAACACTACATACAGCTAACTAGTATTGGTTACTTTCCTCCCCACCAGGTTTCAGGTAGACTCAGAAAATAACCCAGCAGGTTAGGCTCTGGTTAACTAGTTTCTCCTAAGGGTTGGTCTTTTTAAGAACAAAGTATTCTGATATGCTTCAAAATGATTCCTTTTCCCCTCCCCCCAGCTTAAAGGCTAAGCAAATTTTTTTTTCTGTTATTTACTTTGGGAACCTAGTATAGTTCCTGAGGGAAATCTCACAATACTGTGGTGGCCTCCTATAACTGGGTCTCCCTAGATTTTTTAACTCTCAAAGCTATCTACACTGACTCTCCAGCAATTTGTCAATTCCAGGTCAGGTTTTCCTACTTGGTACTAGTTTGTGTAGTGGATAGTAATTGTGACTCACTGTATTCACCTATATATCTCTCCAACCTTGGAGGCAGTGATTTGCTCTGTGTCCTCCCCTCTTTTATGGATCCAAGAAGAGTTGTTGATTTTTCCATCTGTTCAGTTTTTTACTTGTTTTTAGGAAAAGGTGTCGAATTCCAACCTCCTTACTCATGGAACTGGAAACCCAAGCCCATTCTTTTTTTTTTTTTTTTTTTCATTAGGCATACATGATAATAGATCCTTTGCAACATGACAACTTTTTCTGGATGGGAAGAAGAATCTTGAGGCATTTGAAGAGGCATATCAAGCATACAATAATAAGGTTGTGAAGAGATGAGCAAAGTGCCATGTAGAACAGACGTTGAGCTACAGTTAAACATATGGAATCACTGGTATTCTGCAATGAGATAATGGTATACAAATAAGCATGATGAGCCTGTTTTGGTAACTCCTGATATTGTTTAAGTAAAATGGACATAATTGAATCCACAGTCTCATTTTGCCTGTATATCCCAAATTCCTCTCTTTTCTTCTTGGTTTCCTTCTTCTAGGAAGTTCTGAAAGCCAAAGTATCTGACATCCAGGTTATTTTAATGCTTGACAATTAAATCATGAGATACAATCCTACAAAAGGATATATTTTGATGATTATAAAGGAAGCTGCTCTGATTATTGAAGAGTACTTAGTCTTCTGCCCCTGATCTATCTCTTTAACAACAAAAGGGAGATTATTTGGTTCAATCGGGAAAAGCACATGGATAGAGTAGATATATAATAAAAACTGGCACTTTGGGATAGCTCTATAAATGTTCAAGAAGTGAGAAGTGAAATTACCCAATTCCTCCTCTGCTCAAGAGTATGTCTTTAGAATTATTGTACCAGTGTCTTAGTCCAGTTGGGCTTCTATAACAAATTACCATAAACTGGATGATTTATAAACAACAGAATTTTATTTCTTACAGGTCTGGAGGCTAAAAGTCTAAAACCAGTGTGCCAGCATGGCTGGCTTCTGTGGAGAGCCCTCTTTTGGGTTGAAGATTGATGAGTTCTTCTTATATCCTCATATAGCAGAGAGAAAGCAAGCTAGTTTTGTGTTTTCTTCTTATACGGACACTAATACCACTCATGAGGGCTCCATCCTCGTGACCTAATTACATCACAAAATCCATTCTCTAGATAACATGATATAAGTGATTAGGAATTCAACATATGAATTTTGGTGGGACATAGACATGCAATTTATAACACCCAAGTATCTTCGGATAAAACTATATGAATAGGATAACAGTGCTTATATTGAGAAAGTAGTTGTATTTGTTTGGGGATCTTTAGTAGTTCCTTTCAATATTTTTATTATTTTATTAAGCATTTTTCCTCTTTTTGTTTATTTCTAGCACAGTAGGCTCTGGACACTCCCATAAACAATGCCCTGGAAGCATGAGGTACCACAGATAATAAAAGTCAGACACCTTCTTTTAGGTCTGATATTATTTATTTCGATCTTACAATTGAAACTGCAGACTTATTTTCTGAGTTAATATAAATTTTGTTTATTATTGCAAATATTTGATTGTCAAATGTTGTCTCTGAAAATAGAGATTTAACACATCAAAAAGTATATAGGAAGGATAACTTTAATAACAGAAATTGTTGGGCCTTGTGAATTAGAAATGTGTATATTATAATTTAGGTCTCACTTGCATATAATATGTAAGGAAGATCTGTAAACCTTTTGTCTGATAACAGTCTGATTTTCATTTTACTTTGCTCCTTCTCTTTTTCCTTTTGTTAATAAACTCTGAAAAGCAAACAATGGGATAGGAAAAGATAAGAGAAACTGCAGCTCCATCAATTTTCTCATTGTGTCTCATTAGCTAAGAAACTAATGTTAGTACCTTTGTGATTTTTGTAGTATTGACTTTAGGCTATTTTCAATTTGTGAAAATAAATGACTTCCTCCATTTCTCTTTGTTTCTTCTGAATAAGAGAATCCTATGGGTTCAAGTGTGGTAATAAGCTAACAGTATTTAAGATGCCTCTTAATGATACCCATAATAATGTTAAAAGTTGGAATACCAGTATTAAAATCAATTTGCAATCTGTCAATTTTACTTTTTTATACTTTGTCTTGTGTTTTTAGTTACATACATGTTCAAAATTACTGCTTCATAGAAAACATTACTTTTAACTTTAAATAATGACCCTCATCTTCCTTACTACTATTTTTAACTTAAAGTATACTTTAACTGCTATAGATAACCAGCTCTTTTTAGCTAGAACTGTACCAGGTACTATTTACTTCATCCTTTCACTCTGTGTTCTTCTGATACATTACGTTCTAGTTTTGTTTCTTTCTTATAGCAGATAGCCAGATATTTTTACTCTAATCTGAGAATAACTGTAATTTGATGAGCAGCTATTAACTTTGATTGCATTTGCTGATGTATTTAGACTTCAAACCAACTCATTTTGTAGCCTTCAACTTTTTGTTCCATTTTTCTCTTTTGCCTTTTATTTGCTATTTTTTTAATTTATTAATTTATTTATTTACTTTGCGGTATGCGGGCCTCTCACTGTTGTGGCCTCTCCTATTGCGGAGCAACAGGCTCTGGACACACAGGCTCAGAGGCCATGGCTCATGGGCACAGCCACTCCGAGGCATGTGGGATCTTCCCAGACTGGGACATGAACCCGTGTCCCCTGAATCAGCAGGCGGACTCTCAACCACTGCGCCACCAGGGAAGCCTGCTATTTTATTCTTATTTCCCAGTAATATATAATTTTATATTATATTTATTTTATTTTAATGGCTGCCCTTAAGTTTTTAAAACACTTGCTATATTTAAGAATATTGATTCCCTACTGTATTTCACTATAAAAAAACGTTACAGATAGACGTATTTTCTTGAAGCAGCTACTGGATTCAGCCAACTTAGTTATGTTTTCTGTTTCAGCTGAAACCATTTCTAAAGAGTTCACATTCTATTTTCCATAGAACATGCTACATATGTCTAGTATTGAAAATTATTTTTTTCTAATCCAATATTAATCATCATTATTATTTTTACATGGTCAATGGTAATTTAGATTCACCATTAGGTTTAGCAATCTAGTTGTTCAATATTTCATATAGCATTTCATTACCTCTGTGTTATTGTTCTTCTTGAAATTCAATTATAGTTAGTTCTTTTTAATAAGGGATTTATAAAAGGTAAATCTTCACAGTTTTTTTTTCCTTTTTCCTCAAAATTATTATTAGGAATTTCACATCTGACAGGGATGTGTAAGCTTCTAACAAATTAATTATCTTTTTAACTATAAACTATATATGAGGGTTAAAATATGCTAGCTGACATCTCTACATCTCTAGAGAATAACTAAAAGCCAGGAAACATTGGCAGAGAGTTGAACCTTGGAAGAAACTGGTTGTCATGGGTGAGTTAAGGATGCATATTGTAATCTCTAGAGCAATAAATTAAAAAATGCAAAAATTATAGATAAAACATAATTAGTTAAATTGGAGTTCTAAAAAGAAAAATAATCAAAAAGGGTGCGAAAGGTAAAAGAGGTTAACAATAAAGGAAATAAAAAATAATAAAATAGTGATGTAAAATTGTCCATATCAATACTTGCATTAAACATTAATATAATAAACACTTCTATTAAGAAGTGCCTATTAAGAGGCAATGATGATCAGAAAGGATATTAAAGTAAGATTAAGCTATATACTGTCTACAAAAAACAATATTTTAAGTATAAGGACAAAAATATAAAGTAAATGAATGTAAATCTGCATGCAGATAGAAAACACAAAAAGCTTGATGTGAATAAAATAAAATCAGATATAATAGACTTTTAGCAAGGCATTTCACCAAAGATATAGAAAGAGAACTTTTATAATAATAAATGAACAATTTATCAAGAAGATATAACAATTATTAATATACATGGATAAAGCAGAATATCAACATACATGAAGCAAAAATTGACAGAAAGAAGAAACTTACAATTTCAATAATAGGACATTTTTCAATAGTAAGAAATTTTATCATTGTTTCCTCAGCAACTGATAGAACAACTAGGCCTTGATGCCATATCAATAAACACATAGAGTAGCTGAACAGCATTATTTACTATCTTATCTAATTGTGTCTCAAAAAAATGATATCAGACAGACGATAACCTCTAAGGTCAATGGAATTAACTAAGAAATCAATTATAATATGCTATGTAAGAACACTCAAATATTTTTAAATTAATCATTAATCATCATAGTTTTAAAAATATTATAAGTCAAAAGCAATCACAAAGAAATTAGAACATATTTCAAATGAAACAAAATAGGTGGAAAATTGTGAGATGCAGCCAAAGCTATTGGATAAAAATCGGTAGTTTAAACATTTATAGACATGAAGAAAGGTTTAAAGTCAATTACCTAGGTTTTCACTTCCAAAATCTAGAAAAAGGAGAACAAAGTAAACCTAACATAAGTAGAAAGACATAAATAAAGATAAGAGCCTAAATCAGTGAAATTGAAAAAAGATTGAAATTATATACAATAGAGAAGCTTAAGAAAACAATGAGCTGGGAAATGTCTAACAATTCTGGGTAAAACTAAAAATAATATCAGGAATAGGAGAGGGTGGTTACTACAGATGCTACATATATTAAAAGGAAAATATTGAAATATTATTAATATATACATGACAAATTAGTGGAAATAGACAAACTTTTTAAAAATACCACTTGCAAAAGTTTACACAAAGTGGAGCAAAGAGTATAAATAGCCCTATACTTATTAAAGTGTGTAAATTAAGTATTAAAACTTTCCCACCAATTAAATTCTAGACCCAGAAGTTTTGTCAGTGAATTATATCAAACATTCAAAAAAGAATTAACACCAACTCTACACAGTGTCCTTCAGAAAAATAAAATACTTTCCAAATTGTTTTGTAAGCCATACATAACCCTGAAAGCAAAATCTAAAAAAGACCTTACAAAAACAAGAGAAAAAAAAAATTGCAGAAAAATGCTCCTCATTAAAAGAAGTTGCAAATATGCTTAACAATACATAAAACAATTTAATACAATAATAGATAAAAGGATAATACAGCATGAGAGTTAATGAAGGATAGCTTTACATGCAAAATCATTCAATGTAATTTAGCTTATTTTAGTAATAAAGAAAACAAGTGATGCAGAAAGCACATTTGAAAAAAATTAATACCCACTTCTGTTAAAGTGTTTAACACTAGGTATAAGGGTATAAAAGAGAATCTCCTCAGTCTGATCCAGGGTATCTAGGAAAAACAGAAACAAACAAAAACCCTACAATTAACTAAATTCATACTTAATAGTGAAATAGGGAAAAATTTCCACCTAAAAGAAGAAACATAGTAAGGATGTTCATTAACACTTCCATTCAACATTGTGCTGGAGAACTTAGCTATTGCAATAATGCAAAATAAAGAAACAAGTTATAAGGAGTAAAAAAGAATTATGGCATTGTTATTTTCTGCTGACTCATTTATAGTAGGTATGCTCTTGTGTGTTATGAAATTTTTACATTTAAGTTCATCTTCAGTGAAGATTCAGGATTTCCTGGGCTTTGACTCTTTCTCTACATAGGTTTTATTTGCTTATGTCAGGGAACCTAGATAATCCCCTGCCCGACTCAACTTATTTTATTTCTTGTCTCAGGGACAGAGGTCCAAGACTTGATTCTTTCAAGGGAGAGACAAAACCAGAAAGTGGCAAGTTTCCTGGTGGTCTTCTATGGCAATGGACACATATTTTCTCTCACTCTTTCCTTATTTGGTTTCATCCAGGTCCTCAGTTCCAAGTTCTTGGCACTTTTGGGTCTAAAGCTTTGACTTGCGTCACTATACAGGTATTTAAATGTTCCCAACACATCTCAGGTCATTAAAATTATTATCTCTAGGTCTTACTGGCTTTGATTCTACCATCTGAGAATTTCTTGTTGTTGATATATTTTGTTTGTTTTTTTCATACAATCTTTGCAATGCATTTTTTTAAAATTAATTTATTAATTTATTTACTTTTGGCTGTGTTGGGTCTCTGTTTCTGTGCAAGAGCTTTCTCTAGTTGCGGTGAGTGGGGACCACTCTTCATTGTGGTGCGGGGACCTCTCACTATCGCAGCCTCTCTTGTTGCGGAGCACAGACTCCAGAGGCACAGGCTCAGTAGTTGTGGCTCATGGGCCCAGTTGCTCTGTGGCATGTGGGATTCTCCCAGACCAGGGCTTGAACCCATGTCCCCTGCATTGGCAGGCAGATTCTCAACCACTGCACCACCAGGGAAACCCTTGCAATGCATTTTAATTTTTGTTTTTGTTACTATAATCTATGAGTGTTTTAGATGTTTGTAGAGAGGATTTTTAAGTTACTTTTCTGTGTCATCTTGCAAGAGCCAGAAATACTTTTGTTATAATAAAAATATTTTTAACATTTTAATTTTTACTAACACATGGAAAATGGTCACAATATATTGAGTTAAAAATAAAAATTATAAAATTGCTTTATAATATATATATTTGTAATATAGTCATGTAGTATAGTAACAAAAGTAAAAGTGATCATTTTTATTGCTCTCTTCAAGCATTGTATATTGAGTATATTCTACATTTACAGTTGAATAAGGAAAAGTTATTGAAATTAAAATAAACAAAAGGAAAGAAAAAACTAGCACATACATAATGAATACATTGGAAAATACAAACAGCTCCCCTAATACATTGAAGAGTCATTCTGTGAAACATAAGGTGAGTGGAGAAGATTCTTTAAGAAACTCTAGAATTCATCTGAAAATTATTTCATGGGATTCCCAAACTAGAAATTGTGGGTCTAATTCTCCCTATATATTGATGAAACGATGAACCTGGCAACTCACAGCTGGGCAAATACCAACCCTAGTGTAGTGAAAAATAACCTAAGAGTTATTGGTCAAGTTATTAATTCCTTTTTGCATCAAAATATTCACAACACAGACCCTACCTTGTGGGAATGTGACTGTTAGAGATGATTGTGGTCTTTGCCTTTGTCATTATCTTCCTTAATTTCTTAACTGTCTGAGAATGACTGGTCCAGCAGACTCAGCTCTGATGCAGTAAAATTTGAAGTCACTCAGGAAAGGATTAACTTTACATTTAACTGATCATAAGATGAATTTGGTGAGTGATGAGAAGTTACAGAGAATACATGTACATTAGATGACAGGGAATTGAAAATATTACTGTAACTTATTAAGTATTGATTTTCATAGATTTCTTGATATTGCTTGACACAAATAAATGATAGAGGCAAAGAAACTTGATAAAGATAAGAAGGATGGGGACACAGTGGTCAGAGTGAAGAAATACTGATTTGGACTCAGGTGTTATAATTACCTGTCTGGAGAAGAAAGCAAAAGCAACAAAATGACTGTAGACAGGAAGTATGGCAAGATGGATGAGAACATAAAATTAATTTTCAAAATGAGTGTGATTTCAAAGTTACAGAATTGTTTCTTTTGATGAGTCACTGTATTATTTTCTTTCATTTCTTCCATCTAGAGTTTAAATACAATATTCTCAATATCTAATTTTTGATAAGATCTTGCTGTGGAAAGAATATCATAATCAGCATAAGCTGAAAAAAGTCTTTCTTTATAAAGACTATGATACTGTATACTATTACTTTCTAATTTACATATGTAAAATTCACTGTTGCAAGACCCCACTGCTCCAGGCCAGGTATCCTAGAGGAGAAGGGCATACACTTCCTTTTACCCAAACTCTTTATTTTTTTTTTATCTGTAACTTGAATCTTAAGTTCTCGGTACACAAGTTGTACATCTTGCAGTAAATCTATTTTCTCCTTTGGCTGTCACTTACATTCTGTCAGTAACTAGAATTAGTTGATTGTTTCTATTTATTATTTTTCTAATTAGTTTACTTCAGTTACTACTTCTTTAAACTAGACTGTGATTACCTTTGGATTCTACTCTGGCAGTAGCTTTATAACTAGTCTTTATTTGAATCTCAAGATCAGGTCCATCTTGAACACTGCAGTCTTTCTGACATTCTTAGTGTATCTGTGTATAACATAACAGCTCTCATTATTCACCTATAATTCTGAGATTGTATGTTTCTATTTCTTTGCTCTTGTTGTTTCCTCTATGAAGGCACTACTTTTTTCTATTTCCATCCATCAACTTATACTCATCCTTCAAGACCCAGAGGCAAACGTCATATATTTCACGGCAAACTCATTTTACTCTACGATTAAACTCCTACATTTTGCTTAAAAAATGTTTAAATCTAAGACCTGTTGAGATCAGGATGCTTGAGATAATGTTTAGAAAGAAAATGTAACCACATATCTGGAATTTTTCACCTCAGGAATAAGTCTACATTGAAGACAAGATTTTGGAGGCAATTAGCGTACACATACTTGGAAATTGCGTGAAGCAATAGATCCTTCAGGGAGACATTAGAGTGCTCAATAGTGTCCGAGTTTTCACATTGTTTATAACCAAAAATCCAGGTTCTTGAGTTGCCCGTGCAACATTTCTGGCCCCAATTTAATTTCCAAACTTTCTCACTATCTTTTTTTTTCATTGAATGTCTTCATTGGTCAGTAGGTTTTTGTTTCTAGAATCTTCTATATTACTAAGAGTGTGCATTTTTTATGATACTCTTTTCCTCAGGAAGTTCATCCAACTCCTCTCTGTTTACATTAATTCTACTCAATTTTTAAGGAATAGTTTACATATTACTTGCTCTGTGAGGTCTTTCCTAACTTCACTATGATTTCTTCCAAAAGAAAACAGCAATATCATTATTATATCATAGAATCAATCATTTGGAGGCATAGAATCACACAATTAACTAGATGAGGGACTAGTCCAAGTTCACACAGCTTGTATAGAATTTTTGACACCGGTGTATGTCAGAAACTACACCAGAGATAAGATCTCTTCCACTTCCATTTCATTTTTAGGTTTACTGAACTTGCCACTTTCCATTACTAATTAACCTTTTAAGTGCATAGCTTTGCTTTTTTTCCCCCTATCTTAGCTTTCACATTTTAAACTCCTTTGTATTTAGCAAAGTACTAGGCAGAATAAGCACTTAGAATAAATTTTGCATAGTATATGTTCAATGAACTTTATTGTTTTTGTTACAGACCCCAAGGATCAATATTAAATTGTAGGTTATATTGTAGTTGCCCCCAAGTATCCCTTGCACCATTATTTCCTGATCTGTTAAACAGTAGAAAAATCTGGATCCTCCTACTTGTTTTCCTTGTAAGCTACTTATTTTTACTGTAGTAATTACAGTTTGGGAAGCTTTTGAAATCTTGGCCAAACCATCTTAGGAAGGTAAATTATTTTTAGCTAAAAAGTAGAAAATAGATTTCAAATCTCACCTGTGTCAGCATATGGTATTTTAAAGCTAATCTATTTGGTTTTATTTTTTCTCACTTTGTGAAACATCAAAGACAACTCAGTGAAAGTCCATTCTTTCCATATTTTTTTTTTAAATTTATGGTTTGCTAAATAGAGAAAAATAATTTTTAACTCAGCTTATGTCAATGCCATGAGAATCCTATAGATTTATTACTTATATTAACAGTGATGATAATAGGACTTTATGAAGTACTTCATTATATATTACTTTAAATATATTGTATAAAATAGGTAAGGCAGGTATCATTAGCTCTATCTTACTGGTGAAAAAACAGGCTAAATGAAATTCAGTAACTTGTTCAGAAATTCACAAGCTAATAAGGAGAGCTGGATTAGAATTCAGTTCTCTTGTCTCCCTTCCCAATCATTCCTATTACTTCATGGCCTGTCCCCTATTGGCGAAGCAAGTCCCAGTTTGGCTGTGAAATGGAGATTGCTTGTAATTGCTGCCAAGGAGGCATATTGAGTGGGATGAACTGAATCTTTCGGTTGCATCAGGTTCTGCTGTGCATGTATGAATTTTGCCAGAATCAGCTTCTTTCATCAAGATGTTCATTTTCCAGAGATGAAATTTAATGGGATGAAATTTCATATAGTCCATGGTTAGTGGATAGGAAATAAAAAATGAATATTCTGTGCTGGATAACATCCACAAAAATATCGAGAAAATTCTTATGGTCACAACAAGAAAACTTCAATTTGGCAGAATTCAATTCTCAAGAAATCTTGATTAATGGAAAAAGTTGGGGAGAATAGGAATATTACAGGAAAATAAGTGAGCAGTGCTGTGTGTGTGTGTGTGTATGTATAACTTGAATTCTAATCTTATCTTTAATTATTTGCCTCCTCACAAAAGTTTCTCACTGATCTTAGGTATCTCATATCTTGGTTGATTAGACTGATTGAACGTTACTGGAAGTATTTAGGCAGGAATAGGAAGTGCTTAATAATGACTTTCATGTTTTCTGTCTTGGGACCCTGGGAGGATGGTGGTGGCATTCATTAGCTTTTTTGTTTGTTTTAATTTAGTTGGTATGACAGGTGTTCACAGCACAATTTTACAGGAAATAAAGTAGGGATGGAAGTTATAGGAAACATTATAAATGAATTAATAGCTCAATTCACACATAGGACTGGAAATGAGAAATTTGGGGATATCTTTCCTGATCTTTTCATTTTGCAAACTAAGGCATCCTCTGTCGCAGAGTAGGAAAAACTGAGCTGGTATTGTGTCATATTACCTTTTCTAATTTCTCTGATAAAATCTCTTCTAACTTTCTATTTGCCTTTTTTTCATCTGTTCCAGAAGACTGTATAACTTTCCTATCTTCTGCATTTTAATCCTGAGAAGTTTAGTGACTGCTGTTCCTTCAAGGAACAAATATAGCAGGGCATCAAATGCTGAATTAGAGCTCACATCATAGGCTGCCAACAGCAGCAACTTAATACACAGATTCTTAGGTCCTGTGGTTTCCGTCTTTATCAAAAGTCATGTTTTGTAGGCCTTGACTTCATTATTCAATGACCAAAGGAAGAGTGGTCAGATGGATGAAAACTTTCCTTTCTCTTCTCTTCCATCAAGTCTTCCCAAGTAGGTCAATGAGGTGTGAAAACATTGTCTCTGGCTTTTCTCCTTCCTTTCCTCCATTTTACTTTTCTGAAAATGTGCTTTCTCCAAACATGCTCTTCATATATCATCCTCATATATTTATGGCCTCATCTCTCTCACTATGTGTAAGGCTTTTATCTGTGACAAAAATGTAACGCCAAGCCGGGGTGGCCTCTGTGGTCACTTGATGTTTACTCATCTAATGCAAACTGATTTCATTGTTTGTCCAAGAAAAACATCACCAGAAAGGTAAAGCTATAACTAAAGCCTTTTCTCAGGGATTAAAAGTTGAAGAGACATTAATAACAGAAAATATATTGTTATCACAACCATCTTCTCTCCTTACTAGAACAATGATTAGGGCACCCTGGTTCTTCTTCTTTATGATGTCTCAACTACCCCAAATATTGTCTAAAACCAAGAACTAATCGAACATGGAATTTTATATTTCGACAATTGCTCTTATGTGCTACTCTTGTCATTTGGGCATAATATATAACTGTAGCATAGTGTATTAAACCATGCCCATATAATACATATGATAAGATGAAAGTGAGAACTTTAAGCCAAATTCTCAAGTAACTAAGTGTTTAATCCACAAAACAGCCAAGAGCATTATTTAATTTTTATTATACTAAAGGTTATTTTTCCAGCTCGAAGGAACCCTCCTATTCTGTCCATTTTGGCTTGAATTTGGAGAACAGCACTAAGGAGTGAAGATCAAGGAGCAGAGAAATGGAAAAGAGAGAGAGAGAGATTCTGACTGGGAGAGAGGCTTAGTTGGAGTCTTTGGAGGACAGTGCTTACCTCTGACTGTGCTATAAAACTTTATTTGGACTTCAATGTCACTTAACCTCTAAGAGTCTCAAGGGCTAAATGATAACCAAAATCTCTTCCAGCTATACTGACTATGGTTATTAAGACCACACAAACAATGACTGTCACTGTCTCTGTGTTGTAAACAAATTAAAAATAAGTTTAAGAACTTGCAGCACCAGCTGTCCTATATGGTCAAAAGGGTTTTCCTTGGTGAAGTTTAGGGTTGCTGGCTCCTAGGGCTTGGGCTGCAGCTCAAATGGGCTTTTTAGAAGTCAGCAGACTACATTTCTATATGGATATAACAATCTCCATAAATTTTATTGCAAACATTAATAAATTCTTTAGTAGTACTTTTCAGAAAACAGATAAATAGAGGGTCTCAGAAAATAATTTCTCTTTCAAAAGTAAATGATATAATGAAGATACTTTCTAAAATCACCAGCAAAGTATACCCAAATCTAGGGAAGCTACCTTATTTGCTTACATGGCTCCTGGACTATAAATGATGAGCTCATTATATTTAAAGCTCTTTGAGGAAACTTAAGCATGAAACATTCTCCATAAAATCAAATTATATTCTAGGTCATTCAACCTCAAAGGTTGTGGCTGAGGCTTCCTTTCCCATAATCACTGCTATCCAGAGTAACACACCAGCTCTACGATACAACAAGGCACAGATTTTTGAAAAACAGCTGGATAATAATTCTAAGATTCATAAATGCTTCCTTATGACAACACCCTGCCACCAGAGGCACAGACAACAGAGATAACCCAGCTGGTATGACTTACTTTCCAAAGCCATAACCCTAATGCATCCCAGTGGGGGAAATTCAAAGAGATTTATTATTAGTTCTGAGCTAATGCTGATCAATGAGCAAAATGCCACGAGGCTGTGGCCAAAGCCATATATGCTGTCCAAGAAAAAATAAAAGGGAAGGATAAAGGGGGAAAATGCCCGCAATATTCAAGAGAAATACAAGGGAGATTAAAACCACTTTTGTTAGGAAACTATCCCTCATGACCAAGAGTGGTACTCCACCATCTGCTCTCTGTTCTGCGGTCTCACAGTGCAAATGCCTGTCATGTACAACAAGCAAAAGAAACATTAGGAAAAGAGAACATTTCCAAGGTAATTTTCCTAATATCAAGTAAGTTGATCAACAATCTGCTGGCCTCTGTTTTACTACATATCCTCAAGTCTCAGATCTATAAGGGCAGACTCCAAAAGAGCAACACCTTACTGCTGAGAGTGGAAAGGACAGAGAATTTTACCCTCAGGGAAGGTGGTGAGACAATACAAAGTGACAGAAAGAGATGCAGAGAAAAATGGACTTGGACACTTGGAAACCAAGTAGAAATATGTTTAATATATAGCATTCCCATCCACCTTGCTGTGAGTTGTAGTTTGCATCTTAATTACCAGCTGACATTCCCAAAATATCCTTGCACCCATGGGGGAAAAGTTGTGGAAGATTTTTAGCACTGGCAATGCAAATGACAAAAGCAAATATCTTGAGGAACAGGAAATGTGACTGTCATGTGTAAGTGCATGCAGCAGAGGTGGAATGGACAGGAGAAAAATTAGAACAAGAGAAGAAATGGTTTGTTCCCAAGTACAAAGGACAGGACTGTAGGATGGCCAAGTCTGAGAAGACAGGTAGAACTAGGAAGATGCTAGAACCAGATTTAGACAAAAGATCAGTTGCTAGTGGAAACCCAGGGCTAAAAGGCAAAGACTCCTAGGAAGCAAAAGTCAGAAAATGCAGCAGATCCCAGATCTGAGAATGCAGAGTACTCTAAAGACAGGCAAGGACATAGTCACTAACATAGGCCTTGGTAGCTAGAGTGGGTCTATCCACTTTCACCTTTATTTCCCAGCTACCCTGTTGAGCAGCTACTTTAAACAACATGGGTCAAGATGTTGGTAGTGGATGTCAACTCAAAACAGCTGACTTGTTAGTAAACATGGGTACAGGAAACAGATAGAGAAAAACTGAGTGTCCACCAGCAAAGGCAGTCATATAGTGCATTATTTTAAAATATGGAAGCCACTAAATAATGTCAGACTTTAATATACAAGAGACAAACTTGCCTAGTGTTTAAGCTTATGCACTAAAATGGACAGGATGTTGAATTTCCTTTCACTTGTGTCTCTTAGGAAGACTGTGACCTTGGGCAAGTCACTGAATCTGGATTTATAATCTATACTCTGTATCATAGAGATATTTTAAGAATTAGATGAAATACTCTGCATAAAATTCCTAGCACAATACCAATATTTCTCTGCTCAAATATCTTAACTATTGTGTGCATTGTGTGGCAAGTATTGCCCTAGGCACCAAAGATTTGGAAATGGACACACAAAATCCCCTTCCCTTACAGAGCTTACATTCTGAGGTGAACATGCATTTACACTAAATAAACATTAGCTATTATTACTATCATTTAATGCTTTGCTTAAATTAGTATTATTGTTGTTATTGTTACTATTCAAATTACTTTTTTTCTACAGCTATGATGGAAACCAACATGCCCAATTCTATCCAAACAATTAAAGATGTGATTCAAACAGTAAATAAAATTACATGTTGACTTGGTAGAAAGGCAAAAAGGAGGAAGAGGAAAAGGAAGAAAGGAAGGAAGGGAAGGAGGGAGGAGGAAGAAAGAAGGAAGGAGGGAAGGAAGGAAGGAAGGAAAGAAGGAAGGAAGGAAGGGAGAGAGGGAGGAAGTAAGGGGAGAAAGAGAAAAAAAGAGAGGAGGGAGGTGAGAAGAAAATGTGAAAATGTTAAAAAACCTGGGTGAAGAATGGAATTTTGTAAACCTGAATTCGGGAGATATGCCATCAGAAAGCTGGAGATATAAGGCATGGGAAGCACTTGGTAGAGTGCTGGAACATGGAGATAGAGAGTATAATAATGGACCAGCCCCACATTATTTCTTAACTTTGGGTAGGCCAGTAAACTTCTAAGGTCTCTAATCCACCAAAACAATTTAAGATTTCAATGAGTCTGTTAGGTATCAAATAAAATAATAGATATATAATGATCATCAACACAGAACTACAAGTAATATTCTGGGAAACCTTTGGGCCATAGAACATTTTAATAGCACAAGATGACTTGGAGAGCTCAGGGAAAACCACTTTATTCTGACCCTATTGTTGGGCCCACCTGTTCCATTGAATTGATTCCTTCTTGGACCCTGGCTGAAATTTCAGATAGGCCCAAATCTCTTCCTCTCAGATAATCATATATTATTGCATACATGAGAACAGTATTTTTTTAATACCATGATTACAAATATCATTTGGATGGTCCTGAGTTTTACCTGGGTATTTCAAACATTTTACTATTCATTTTAATTGGTCATCTTGCAAAATAAATGTTCTTTAACATATTCTGTCCTCTATATTTTTCTATTTTTGTGTGTTTATTATGGGTAAGCACATATTTTATCAACATCTTTGTGGTATCAGCTGGGAGGAAGTATGGCACATACTTTGCAAGCACAGACTGGGGAGTAGGGTGCAGTCATTTGTACATTCAGAAGGAAGAGTTATATTCCCTCTTTAAGTTTCTGTTTCTTCTTCTGTAAAATGGGCATAATCATAGTAATCACTTCACAGGACTGTTTTAAAGAATAACTGAATCTGTTTAAAATACTTAGCACACTTAATGACACTTACTACAGTGAAAAATCAGTGATATGACCATGCTATTAAAGCATTTTTTGTTTTAGTGCATTATATAACAGAGTTATTTTACTTCTTTTCTGAGATAAATACTATGTAATCCAACTGGGCCATTATTGGTATATCATTCAGTGTATTTTCTATTAAGTATTTTTTTAAAAATATTTGTTTTCTAAAATGAGATTGATACATTGTTTTTGTTTTTGGGAGAGCTTTGTCAAGTTTTAGGATTGGCCTTATTTACTTTTGAGAAAAAATTTAAACATTTCCATTATTTAATGTGATGAATAGTTTATATACCATATGTACTACCTGCTCATTACAGTTTAAAATAATTTGTCAGTAAAATCATTGGAACTTAGAAGTTTTGATTTGAATAGCACTTTAAAATTTAATTTCTTGCTTAGTCATTTGACTGAGAAATGAGTACAAATTAGCATAATACACATATTTGTTTTTTCATGAAAAGTTTATCTGTTATGCTTATTTCTAATTAATTGTATAAAATTTATAGTAGATTAAACTCGAGTTTAGTTGATTTTTAAAAAAAAATAACATTTTGAAAAATGTTACAGTTCTGAACTCTAATTTTTCTAATTTTTATTTTCTCTTAAAATATGATTTCAATTTTATTAACAATTTTTTTGATTTATTAAAGAGAAACAACGAATAATAATTACATAAAATATTTTTTATTTTATTTTAATAATGCAAATTAAGAGCATTTCCTTCTAGAACTTTGGCTGTGTTGTATAAATTCGGTTATATAGATTTATTTTTTAAATGTTTTACCTAATAATGTAGAATTATATTGCTTTCTTCATAACTTTTGTTGTGTATTTACTCCAGAGTTTTGAGGGATTTTTTTTGTTTGTGGTTTTAAATATGACCATCAATTTTTAATTTTAAGCATCATGATCATTACCTGATTTATACTCTTGAACAAATGGGTGCTTACAACGTTTTGGGGAGGCTAGGGTTTAGGGACCTGATGTCGGGTGTAGGAATTAAGCAGTATTTACCTGCAGGCTTTAGATACTGGGTCAAAAAAAGTTTCCAAACAAAGCAATGATGGCTGAACTTGGATCCAAAATCCAATTTGAGATAAGCAAAAATGACAATTTTTGCTTGTTTTTAATGAGAACATAGCAGTATTTTCTATATATTGTTATATACAATAAAATAATACAATGTTTAAAAGATATCTGCTATCAATGTCCAATTCTACCTCCCTAAAGAACTGGTACTTACCTTTAATTAGTGTGGCTACTGGAAGAGATCTTGTACTTTTCCAATTCCTCTTAATGATATTATTATTATTATTTTTTTTTGCAGTACGCGGGCCTCTTACTGTTGTGGCCTCTCCCATTGCAGAACACAGGCTCCAGACGCACAGGCTCAGCAGCCATGGCTCACGGGCCCAGCTGCTCCGTGGCATGTGGGATCTTCCCGGACCGGGGCATGACCCCGTATCCCCTGCATCGGCAGGTGGACTCTCAACCACTGCACCACCAGGGAAGCCCAATGTGTTTGTGGCACAAGATGTGATCAATTCTGGAGAATGTTTCATATGCACTTGAGAAGAATGTGTAGTCTGCTAATTTTGGATGGAATGCTCTATAAATATCAATTAAGTCCATCTGTTCTAATATATCATTTAAGGCCTGTGTTTCCTTATTGATTTTCTGTCTGGCTGATAAGGCTATTGATGAAAGTGGGGTGTTAAAGTCTCCTACTATTATTGTGGTACAGCTGATATCTCCTTTTATGACTGTTAGTATTTTCCATATATACTGAGGTGATCTTAGTTGGGTGTGTATATATTTTCAATTGCTATATCTTCTTCTTTGATTGATCCCTTGATGATTAGGTAGTGCTCTTCTTTGTCTCTTGCAGCAGTCTTTAAAGTCTATACTGTTTGATATGAGTATTGCTACTCCACAACAAGGTGGTAAGAGGGGTGAAATCATGATAAAATCAAATCCCATACCCAGTGGGTGGGTGACCCACAAAATGGGAAATAATTATACCACAGAAGTCCTCCCACAGGAGTGAAATTTCTGAGCCCCACATCAGGCTTCCCAGCCTGGGGGTCTGGCATAAGAAGGAGTGTTTTCCTATGGGCACAGAGAAGTCTAATTTGTTTCTAAAGTCACAATAACCTCTATTAGTTTATCATTCACCTTTCTTTCTCCTCTCCACTGATCTTCCCTCATTCTCCTTTCTCTTTCCCTTTCTCTTTCACTACTCTATTAATTACACTAATTTTTTTTCTTTATAAACTTCCACAATGTAGGATTAGAGTAAATTAATAGGTCAATCTGATTGTAGTAGTATACTGTATTTCTACAGCATGGAAGAGAGCCTCCTAAAACACCTAGATAAATGGGAATGGATGGTGAGAGTAAAAAATGGGATTTTGAGGGTGCATTTTTATGCATTACTCTTTAAAATTATCTTACCTGTTTCTGACAAAAATAATGTGAGTTATTTTATTCAATTTGGAATGTAAAGGAAAGCATAAAGATAATGGAAAAAATTCACTTGTAATCTCACCACTTTGAAATAACCATTGTGAAAATATAAGCATATTCCCTAGTGTTTTTTTTTTTTTTTTACTCCTTTTGAGTTTAAAATGAAATTGAGAGGCCACTGGTGATATACTTATGAATAATCTTCTTTTTTACACTTAACACATATTGCAACCTTTTTCTATTTATTTTTACATTTTGCAAACA
Source organism: Phocoena sinus (assembly GCF_008692025.1). Lineage (NCBI taxonomy): Eukaryota > Metazoa > Chordata > Mammalia > Artiodactyla > Phocoenidae > Phocoena > Phocoena sinus. Next base: position 34,303,826 of record NC_045776.1, on the reverse strand, counting down.
TAGTTTTAGTTCTCTCCCATGAATGTTAATTTAAAACTAATCCTCTCTTATCAAGCTTTTAGGTTCTTTCAATTTTTTACTATTATAAATAATTCTGTGATACAATTTTGTATATATTTTTGCTTGGCACTGATTGTTTTCTTATGTAAAATAATGGAATGCAGGCTTTTAACAGAAGCTGTCTTTCAATAATTTTACTTTTCCTTTAAAATAGAATATATGCTAAGACATCAGGGTCTTAATGGACCTAAAATTAATAATTTCCCCAAATTAAGTAAGACATGTAAACTGTTACTATTTTTTAAAACTTTTGTTTCACATTTAAAAATTCTAAAGGAGCACAAATAAACTGACATAAAAGCCAAGAAGTTTCTGATGTCTAACTCTACTTTTTAGATGAAAGTTAAATCACTAAGCCTGTGCCTGGAAAGATCCTGTCAATAATTCCATCTGAATATTCTCTATATATGGTCTTTTCTCTGACCTGATTTATAGTCCTTATATTGTCCTGCTTGTAATTTGTCTCTGTTTTCCATTTCAAATAGTAAAAAAATCTCAGACTCATCTCTCTTCACAAACTTGCACTATTTTTACTCATGTGACCAACATTTTAATGAGTTTAATACAAATGGAGTATTTTATGCTCTAGACTTACAATGGTCTTCATAATTTAATGAGCAATGATAATAACAAGCATTTTTTGATCATCTTTACTGTAGAGAGGATGCACTTGCTTCCTAATATAAGGCCATGAGAATGCCTTTGAAAGAATCTACAATTTACTTGATAGCTAGAAGCAAATATTTTTATGACCTGAAGCTCAACAAAATTTTCACATGAGAAAGTCATACTAGTACATAAATCAAACTGTCTGCAAAGACATTTAGAAAAACTATAGGACTGTACTTTTCTAGCCATAGTTTTTATGGAGATAAAAATTCAATCCACATGTAACTTAAAATTGAGTAACTGGAAATCAAGGTCTTGGGGCAGTGGGAAATTGAATACTTTCATTCAAATGAAAGAACAAAAAAATTAAAGTCTAATAAGCAAGCATATTCTACTTACAATTCCTCATACTATAGTTGCAACAAATGTTTGAGGAAGAAAAGAGAAATAGAAAAGAAAAGAAAAAAGAAGAAAGAAAAGACAGATCAATGGCAGAAAGGAAAAAAAGGGAAGGAATAAAGAAGAAGGAACAAAGGATGTGAGATTGGGTTGAACTGTTGTTTGCTGGTACATGAAGTAATGGGTAAATTGATAGTTTATCTCTTAGTATTACAACTCATGCCTTCTGCTTCTTCACTTTATTTATTTATTTATTTTTTTATTTTGACATGTCATGTATCTGAGGTAAAGAATGGAAAGAAGTTAGCACCTGGATACAAGGGGATTATTAAGATGTTTGTATTATTTTTTAAATATATCAGTTAATAATAATCTTTGCTCCTCACCACATGATTTATTTATGTCACATTTAGCATAAATTAATTGAATGCTCTCTAGTAATAATGGTTATTATACTACAAATAATACTCCAAATGTATCCAAATACTTGGATAGCAATAATGATCATTATACTCCAAATACTCCAAAGAATCTGGAGTCCATCAAACAAAGGTATACAAAGGGTGGTTTGGGAAAATTTCACTTCAGTGACATTGATGGTCAACTACTCAACAGAATTCACTGAGAGGCAGCATAAGTACTTTTCTGTTAGCCTTAAAATTACATATCAATGTGTGTCTCTTTGGTCCACTTCATTTCCAATATACCTCTGTGCTTAAGAATAGACTTAGGCTAAAAAAAAAAAAGAAAAAAAGAATAGACTTAGGCTCTTGTGATTTTATTTATCTCAACAAAATAAATAAACATACTGAAAAAAAGGAGAAAACAAATTGATATTCTTTCCTCTTGATTTTTCACAAAAGGTTGTTTTTATAAAATAAAATGTTTAGTTTAAATATTTTCTGAATGATTGCTATATTTCATGCATGAGCTAAAAGGTAGAAGTATAAATTAATTATCTTTTGGCAAATTTGGGTAAGATCTTTCTGCAAAAATTTTGTTTGATCAAAATTTCTCCAAATAACTTGAATTTTTTAAAAATTGAAGTATAACCTAAAATGGAAAGAATCAAATTGAATTGAATTTTTAAAAGCAGAATGTAAGCACACATAATTAAGGTGTTTGTGTGTGTATATATGTGGGTGTGTATATATGTGTGTGTGTTTCAAGATACATGCTATCTTTTGTGTATAAAATATCTGGATAGTTTTATTCTACCTCTTTTTACACTGCAATTGTGTGTTTGAGATAATAGAAACTGGAGCTTTTGCAAAGTTTTACAACTTACTATGAGCTGTCAAATCAACTCAGTGAAACACCACATTCAATTTACTACTTGTCATCACAAACTTTAGAAAAGTCATATGGGAGTTCAGGTACATTGTCAACCTCTGTCTTGACCTCACAGATTTCAAGGTCCTATCAGTGTGATATGAACTTGACTATTTTTTTTTTCTAAGATGACAGACAGTTCCTGTAATATTTAAGTCCCCTTTCCTGACTGACCAAGCACATGCACATTCTCAAAGCTGATATGAATAAAGAATAACTGGAATATTTGATTGATATAACTTATCTTACAAACTATGCAACATCTGTTGTTACCTTCCCTAGGAATATATTTGCCTTATGCAGACATGAAAGCAAGACAGATTTCATATTCAGAGGAGCACACTAATCAATATTCTTATAAAAGGGAGGACTTAGTATAGGTAAGAGATGATAAAAAAGAAATTAAATAACATATTTTCTATGATTTTCCCTTTCTCTATAGTGATATATATTAATGCACAATGATTGTATGGATATAACAATAGGAAGAATCACTATGTTGCATTTATTATTCTCCAATAAGCTCCAGACACATATGGAAATCCTGTTAGTCAAAATGTTTGGCATAGGAGTTGGCTGCTTAATCAAAAAGGTGATTTTCATTAAATATAACAACATTTGTTTATTTACAAATCACGTTTCTTTTCTTTGACCTCATCAGTTGGTATCTATTGAGTCCTATGATTTCTTTCTTATATAAACCATATCCATAATGAGTTATCCAGGCATTTCAAAATTGGCTTTTAAAGGTTGAATAGCTATGTACTTCAACCGCATTTCAGGCATACTTGATGAAATGTACAATGAATCATCATGTGATTGTGTATGTTATCATCATTCACCTAATAAACATATATATATATATATATATATGTACCTATATGTTAGTAAATGAAGATAAATGTAATTTGAATGTATTGTCGATTTCTGAATATCTATTTTAAAATGTACTAAAATATTCTAGTAAAGTTTCCCATGTGTTCAATATATTAATTGAATTATATATTTATTAATGCAACTGTAAAGTCTTCATAATAAATTTTGATTTTAAAAATTATAAATTTTATGTAAATAACTATTAAGAAACTTTGAATAATTAAATAAGTAAATAAATTAACATTTAATATGGATATTATGAGAGTGATTTGCCTAGATAATTTTAGAAAGAATCTGACATGTTTTGAGCCAAGAAGTGATCATAAAAATTAATAATATAGAACAGAAAAATTAAAATCTGATTTTATAAAAATTCTGATGTTTATAAAATTATTTAGTAGACATGATCAAAACATTTAACAATATAAATGTTAAAAATTATAAAAAATTAGAGTTACTTTAGTACACATAGGTCATGGATCTTAAAAAAAAGTCTTACTTAAGAATGTTTTACATACTGTGGAGATTGAATGAAAGCTAGAATTTCAATCTCAATTCCACAAAATATCAACAAAGAAAAAAGCTAAAAAATAAATTATTTCCAATCCAGGTATCATATAAAAAATATAATGATATTAATAAAGAAATAGGTAAAATAGATATTCACCAAAAAATCTTAATCCTTCAGTGACCTCAGCTAAAAGTGAGCAGGCACTTATAAAGCTGTGACTGCTGAAAAATTTTTATTTCCTCTGACAAAAATTCAAACGTTTAAAATTTAACAATTATAATGTAATATGAAAATTGTGGTAATAATATAATTTTATGCAATTTTAGATTTATTTTTATATCCTAGAATGATAATGATGTTTGACTTTAATAAAATTTTGATTTTAATACTCAAAATTCTATCATTTGGCTTTTAACCAAAATGTGTATTGACTGAACATTGAAAAATAGATATCTCAAACATATTATTATCTAAAGAGAACTAATACTTTCCAAAGAAAGCCATTTAAGATCTGTTTCCCAAGTATATTCTGAAATCTGTACAAGTCTGCTTATGTGCAGTACTATTACTCTAGCTAAACTCATCACTACCTTTCCTCTGGGCACTTAGAGGAAAATCCTAAGTGTACTCTGCCTCCTTACAATCTCTTCCAAAATCATTAGTGATCTTCCAAATCAGTGATCTTCCAAAATCATATCACATAGCCCCATCTTAAGTTTCTGTAATGGTTTCCCTATACATTTTAAAAACATAAATTCTTTACTTTGGTCTAAAAAACTTCTTGGAGCCATCTCTTTACTTCTTTGAGTATTTGAATATTTCTCTCCAACTCAATCTTCTAGCTCTTCTACTATTCTACTCACGTGCAAACTAACAAAGCTCGTATCTGCCTTAGGAACTTGCTTTTTATTCTGCTTGGAACTTTTGATGCACAAATTCTTATAGCTTGGTTCTTCAGTAAGGTCTCAGCTCTGACATCATCTTTTCTGAAAGGCTCATCATATCAATCTAAGGATTCTGAGCCTCAGAAAGTTACATCTGCTTTTGAGACACTGATATATGCTATAAACTCTTTCTCCCCAAAATGTACATATTTATAGCCACACAAGATTTCATTCAATTTCAAGGTGTTCATGAAACCTATTAAGAACATATTCACAGGCCCTCAAAGTCCAAGTAACCCAGGTCAAGAATACTGGGTCTCTCTATTCCTTATAACTAACACTATGAACTCTCTAGGAATTTTTATGACCTAAAATTAAAATTTTATCTCTCTATTTGTTAACCTATATAATACCTATTTTTCCTTTTAAGTATAAGTTTTATAAGAGGAGACAGGAGCCTTTTCTTGTCTTTCTGGTTTACTGAATCCCCAACATCTGAAATAGTGTCTAAATTTGAATAAGCATCCAATAAATAAATATCTGTTGGATGATTGAATGAATGATTGAATCCTTGTTGTTTATGTCAATTATGAGAGAGAAGGTATACATGATAAAGCGGCCTGATCTATTTATATAGCAAGTGTGTTGATTTTGATATTTCCCAGGTTCAAGAAAATTTCTGTGCCTCTCTCCAGAAATTCCACTGGCATCTGCTTTTAGTACTTGAGAACTGAGTCACTACACATCAACTGTCCCATACATGGAGTGAAGAAGTTGAAGATCCAAAAACACCAGGATAGATTAAAAAATACTCCTAACATTATAATTGAGACTTGCCTATTTTGTCAGAGCAGATCGATTTGGAGAAAAAGGAGAGTAGTCACAGGAAAGGAAACCAAAGCCTGTGAGTTAGAAAGATTGGAAGTTGCACCAAATGATTTTGAAGTGATTTGGAGTCATTTATTGTAATGGGTTAAAATATAGTATCTTGTATCTCAGAGATCTAAGTTTAATTTTCAACCCTGCCATTTACTAGTTATGTGACTTTGGGTAATTTTATTCAATCATCAAGTTTTGTTGACTTTCTGATAAAAATGTTTGACACTTCCCACTGTTTAGATCTACTGCAAAGATCAGACAGCACTGTTACACATTTTACTATTTCATATGCTTCTTATTCATCTTGTTTTCATGATTCTATACTCATTCTTCTTCCCAATTCCCCTCCTTTCCTTCTTCCCAATTCCCCTCCCCTTTTTTTCCCAATTCTTTTCTCCACTGCTTTTGACTTGATATGTGATTTGATATGTTAAGTGTTTATCTAACTTTCTTCATAAAATCTTATCTAAATGGCCTGCCTACTGAGTTCTAGATCTCTATTGAATATGTAGATGGTTGGAATTTTCCATAGCCCAGTAGGACTGGGTTGCCAGGCCTGAAATTGTTTGCCAAGTGTTTTTGGACCCCTAGTCTCACCATGAGTTGGGTACACAGAGATTACCATTGTAGAAAGGCCATGTTTGCATCCTGAACTCTGTAAACACCTTTCTTTTCATTATCATCATTATCCTTCCAGCTCCCTGAAAAGTTGTTTTCTGGATAAGACTCATATTAATAAGTTGGCTTTCTTTTTTTTATTAATAATCATGATCTTCATCAACATCATTATTTTCTCTTTACTGATTTTTTTTTTGTTTGTTTTTTTGGACAAGATATACCTCATCTGTATGAATAGCTCAACAGTACAGAACATTATACAAGGCAGGTACGGGCAAACGTTTATGTAAAGAGCCAGATGATAAATGCTTTTGGCTTTGTAGGCCATACAATCTCAGTCACAGCTGCTCAACTCTGCTGTGGGAGGATTAAGCAGCCATAGAAACAGGTAAATAAATAGTGTTATCTGTGTTATTATAAACTATATTTTTAAAATTGACAATAGGGCAGATTTAGTATGTGGACCATAGTTCGCTCACCTCTGACATAGAGTAACAAATAAAATTCTTCATCTCTATACACTTTAAATATATTTTAAACTGCAGCTTGTCATTTGAGGAGATATAATATGTAACTGTAATTGCATAGCTAATTTACATGTTTATAAGGTCACTGATGGAAGTAAAAACACTTCTCTTCATAAGAGCAACCCTGTTTAAAACCTTTTTATCAAAATATTTCGGATATCATGCACATACTTAAAATCCAAATGTATGTACCTAAAATTTTAGAATTGATCTTTTAATTTCTAAAATCACTTTAATTAGTTTGCCTAAATATAAATGTAAACTCATTAACATTAAATAATTCTTTGTGTAGGAATTATAGTTCAAGGTTATGTATCTTCACAATATAATATATAGACAAAAATTGAAACATTCATTTGTTGATCCTTTGTTTCTTTCTGACATTAGGAAAGACACTGTGGATTTACCACATTTAAATTTAGCCTCAGTCTTGCACAAGTAGTTAGTTCTTTTTATCTTTTCTATCTCCTAATTGCTTTGCTCCTTTTATTGAATAGATCCTACCCATAGTTGTCAATAAAGTAGTTTCCAAATTATTATACTGCCATTCACCACACTATCACATACCAGAGAAAATATCAGTGGTTTCCCACTACCTGCAAAATAGAGTTCAATATTCTTGACAAAGATACTGAAGTACTCTAGAATATATTATCTATTTACATCTCTAAGATTATTTTTATTTTTTTTATTATTTTTTAATATTCCTTTGTACAGTTAAATGAAATTATTAACCACTATGCTGTGTTCTAAATGCATTTTGCACATTCTCAGTTTCAGGCATTGGATCATATGATGGTTTCAGTCCTTTCTTCTTTTATCAAAATCTAGAATTCATGATCTTTATATGAGTATATATGTATTTTTCTAGGGAGAAGACAACATTGTTTACTGTGTAAAAAATTTCAGAAAGGATGATAACAGAATAGTTAAAAATCTTTCTAAGTTACTTTTGCCTTAATCTACCAAATTTGGTAGCTAGGCACAGTGCTCTATGACCTGTACCAAAGAGAGCTAGACAGTCAGCATCTTAACTATAGCACTAATGCCTGGGTATGCCCATTTTCAAGATGAATATGGTTATAAAGTAAAATAAACAAATGAATAATAAATAAATACATGCTTGAAAAGAAATGAGTTTCAATTTGACTTAAACGAACAGCAAACTTGAAATTAGGAATGGCTTTGTGGTATGATTGAACTACAGGTAATCTTTCTTCTCCAATACACCATCTGTTTAATCCTGTTTGTTTGAATACTGTCTTGCTTCTTTGTATTAGGAAAGATTGGTGCTTTGTTTAATTTGCTTAGTATTTTTACTAGACTTGATATGTTCCAATGGGCAAATGCAATAATCTAACTCACTAATTTATCTCTCCTCCACTTGCCCCCTATTAGCTTACACATTAGAAAACCAATCACTATGGTAGCTATGCTTACCCTTTCTTCCTCTTTTCTTCTTTTTCATTTCTTTTCTTCTCCTCCCATTCCCCACTGTAGTTATATGTACACCAGTCTTCTTAGAAAATTGTGTAGAGGAGGTAAATCAGAATGACAAGTGAATGGGAAAGAAGACCACACAAGTGGAAGGGAAAATAATTAAAAGTGATACAGTGTATCCAATAAGCTGGAGTGCTAATATGAGAAGAAAAAGTCTCTTTGTCCCAGGTCATTCAGAAAGTAAAATTAGAACCAAAGAACCAAGAGGCAAATTTGGGCTTACATTATGACTTTTATAAGAGCAAAAGTTATCCAACAATGAATTGTGCTGCCTAGTGAGGACAGAGATTTGCTGTCATGTAAAACAGTAAAGCTGAGTATGCCAGGGATATAAGAGATTAATATCCTGGGCATTAATTCTGGTTGCTGTAGACTCTGCTGAGTTAATCAAATCCACTCTTCTGATTTAAACAAAGATACAAAACAAAGCTGCAGTGTAATAATTGTCTACAGCATTTTCCTGATTGTGGTAGCAACTGATTTGTCTGCTCTCTTACCCTCTCTTCCAGTTAGTAGTTCTGATACAAAACATATCCCTGGTAATCAGTGTGGGCACATGGTTAAACTGAAAGAATATAGATATCTCATTACATTACTGTGGCAAAAGTGATTGTTTTAGAGTAACCAGATTCCTTCTCTAGACAGGCAATGAATGAAAACAAAAAACTCTCCCTCTCCACTGTGGTTGTTAAGTTAAATGATTTGGTCTGTGAGTGCCCAGTAGTTGTTCTCCCTGGTCAAATGTAGGAAAACCATGTATAGCAGAAAAAAAAAATGTGACTACACATAACGACTAAGCCAAAAGATTAAAAAAGTAAGAGTCACAAGGATACTGTTAAGTTCCTTGGATCCTGTCATGCATCTAATCATTGTCATTCCTGTGTTTCCCAATTACTCCATCTAATAATTGTCTCCCTAAAGAATCCAGTCTAACATAAGGCTCAAACTCAATCAAGCAACATATACTAAGTGTATCAGATTATTAGTACCTGACATTTGTAGTATATTTGATGTACAATGACCTCTTGGAAGTAATACTTGTGGATTTCAAGAAAATATCATGCTGTCAATGACCTTTCTATCTACCCTGTCTAGAACAGTTTTAGGGCCCTGACAAGAGGACAAGATTTCATTTGTGTGGATCAATCACCTGGATCTGATTAAAACTCTAAAGCTCTTCATCTTAGATATTTTTACAGATATTCCCTTCATGGGAAAAGGGAGTGAACTCAAACCCTAGAAGTCAGGGGCTTAGCCTGATGCTTCCCTTACTAATGCAATATTTCTTTAAATTCTTGTCTTTATTTTTTCTTAGTCATCAAATTTTGCATTAAAATCCATGATAGATAAATTTTTATTTTAACATAAACATACTTTTTCAAATTTTCAAACTATTTTCCAGAAATTCTTCAGTAGAAAATAATGCATTAGGAAGAAATACTATGTTTATAATACAGTGTTGTATCACTTTCTAAAAGTAGGTGCAAACTTGCTTCAGAAAAGTTGATGGCCAAAACCTGTTGGCACAACAAAAAGCAAGCATTTTTATCCAATGAGAATTCTGGAAGAAATCCATGTTAAGATTTATCTCAGATTTCTAACTGTCCTGTACTTCACCAAATCTAGCTTATTTTATTGGTCCTAAATCCAAAATATGGTCACACATCTATTGCAAAATATAATACAAATTACCCTGTAAATAAAATACATTAAAAATAACCAGGATTACTGATTAAGTAAAAGAAGTTGGTCAAGCATTTCTGATAATTTGTTCATAATATTTAAAGTGACTATGGTTTTGAGAATCCAGAAAACTGTAATTAGTCTTTGTAATAAGATTGATTGATATAATCATTACAAATAATGAATCAGAGTCTGAAGAAAACTTAATTATCTCAAACCTACAGATTCTAACTTTGCAAGTTTATTTTGGTATCTGCTTGACCTGCTTTGAGAAGCCAAATTGCCATGGGAATCAGAGAGAACAGCATGAGAAGTGGTTTTTACCAAGCGGTACCATGGGAGGAATCAGATTGAAATTTAAAATGTGATATAAATTATTCACCACGATGTTAACATTTTAAACAGAGTCTTTTCACATCTCATATTCCGTTGGGATCCACAATGATCCTCTGAGGTAGGTAAGACTAGTATCATTATCCCCACTGTACAGATGAGGATATTTATGCCCTTGAAATTTGAATGAGTTGCCTAAGGTCAGGCAATATTTAATCTAGAAATAGATCATGGAGTACTCTCTCTCTTTCTGGGCTTCATCTTTTCAATTTTGCTGCCTGCTATTCAGAAAAGAGATACTGTGCTTAGTAATACTCTGGCATTAAGAAGGAATAGTGTATTTTGATATCAGAGAATAGCCAAACTGATATTAACCTAGATCTTGGCACATGTATTGATTTTTTCTGTTAAACACAGACACACACACACACACACACACACACACACTCATAAGGCATAAGTCATAGCTTATAATGAGTACATAAGTAAATGTATTTCTTAGTACATTTCTCAAACATAACAGAAAGCCCAGTTCTCAGTGCAACATCTTAGAAAGAATCTTTCATTACCATATTTTTCTTCTTTTACCAAATCATTAGCAATACCTCTAGCTTTACCTTCAGCATATCCTGAATCTAAAAGTTCTGCTTACAACACCCTGACCCAAATTACCATCAGCTCTCACCTGGGTCAGTGCAATCACATCTTAAGTTGTTTTCTTTCTTCTAATCTTCCCTTTCTATATTCTAGAAATAAATTCTATATTCTAACTTTGCCCCAAAGTTAAAACAATCTTCTAAATCCGTGAATTAAATAGCTTCACTCATTGAGTAGAAACTCAACAATTTTAGGAGCTTCCCAACACATTTAGAATAAAATGTACATCCCTTGCCATGGAAGAGACTAGCAATGGGCCTCTGTTATCAACCACCCTCTTCCCCCCAACCCATTTTCTTCTAATAATATGGCTATCTGAAAATCTAGTGGGACAATGGCTACCTAGCTTCCTTTGTGGACTAGTGTGGGTGTCAATATGTATGACTTAGGAGTCACACCCTTAAATAACACGTGTGCTTGTTTTTTTCTTCTCATCAGCTAAAACCCAGACATAGTGGATTAGGATATCACCCATTTGCAATTAACAAGTGACAAAGAACTGGATAACTTATGAGCAAGGCCACCCAAGAGCCTTAAACTGCTCACCTCCAGAACATGATATGAAGGAGGAACAAGTGTCTGCTAAGTCTGAGCCTCTATATTCTGAAGCTTCCTAATTATAGCAGCTTAGCCTGTACTTGGTAATGTCCTTACCAGGATCTACAGGCAATGCACAGTCTAACTCCTACCCACAGCTCTGACTTCGGCTCTATCCTCTGTCATTCTGACCCTGAGCCACTCTACGCTCCCTGTGCTTTGAGAAGCCCATGTGGCCTTTCCACTTGTTCCCTTTTCCACCTGGAATGTTCTTCCCCCAAATCCTCACTTGCCTTTACTCCTTATTTTATTGAGACCTTTGCTCAAATATCCCCTTCATAATGTGGCCTTCCCTGACTATTCAATCTAACACAGCCTCATCTTTCTATCACTGAGCATGATCTCTCAATCTATTTTATTTTTCTCAAAAAAAGTGTCACTACTTACATTATGTTATATATCTACATACTGTTTTCTCTGTTCAAGAAAAGAGCTTCATGTAGGCAAGGGCTTTGTCCTGTTTATGCTTATATTGCCCAGAATGGTATTCAGCTCATAGAAGCTCCTCTCCCTTCACTTATTTTTTTGACTCTTAAGTTATTGAGCAGCCTGCTGTGGAGACAGAGATGAGCAGGAAGATAAAGAATCACATGGAGCTGAAACCTAGACTGGGGACTGCAGCTGTGTATGTAAACAGAGTCTCTTCCCCAAGTCCTAAGGCTGTGTTAGGACCTCCATTTTTTTTTTTAAATTGCTTCTCACTGTATGAAGGAGATCCTACTCTTATCCCTGTATTACTGGTAAGTTAACTGAGATTTGGTGAGATTAATAACATCACCATAGTCACATATCTGAGAGACTGGATGTCTGCCAATGGGCATTTTCTTAAACAGAAAACAAATCATTTTATTGTTAAATTAACAAGCACACTGAAATATCCAAGGTTTGTGGCCTGGTGTAATGGCCCTCATACTCCTCAGCCTCATATTTGCTCCACTCCATACAAAGGCAACTGGGTCACTGAAACTCTGTGCCTTTGTGGGATGGGATAGTGTGAGGGTTTTGGAATCAACTGAAAAAGAATACTTTGCGTGAGTGCATACTGGGGATTGCTTACATGAACTCTTCTTTAACTATATGCAGGAGGATAGAAGGGCGTGGGGTCAGTTAGTTCACTGTTGATTTCTCCTTGTATAATAGAAGTGGAAGCCTGAAGGAGGTATGAGGGGGTTTCTGAAGTCTGACAGCAGTTGCATTGGTACTAAGCAGAGGGGATGTCTTTCCCAGTTACTCTGAGAGAAACTGAACTTCCCAGACATAAAGTACATTTAGCTTGGAGACAAATATTTGGGTGAGAGCTTTTGGAGACAGAGGTACATAGCTGTACACCCCTCCTACCTATGGAATTATGAGCACTAGATTATATCCATGCCACTTGCTCCCATGACCCCTTGAATGCTACCTTCCCTAATGGCAACATAAAACATGGTTAATAAATGTCTTAGTAATTCTTAAGCTTTATTGAAGCAGCTATCAGTATTTCAGTCAGAAAATCCATTTTGGTGACCAAAGCTGGATCCTTGCAAGCACCTCAAATCAGAATCATTAATCTTTTCTCCTCCATGTTTTATTTTCTGAGTCCATTACAGGTCCCCAATACCTTCCTCACATGTTCACCCCCACTCAGATGATTGAATTACTTGGTGTTAATCCGGGTCAGCATCAAGTCGTCATGAACCTGAACAGAATTCCATAAATGAAAACTATAATTAGCGGTCCCTATAAACTAATTAAGGCATGAGCTGCTGAGCAAATCTGAGACTCACTGAGTCATAAACCATGGGTCAAGCATGGCATAACAGAAGAGGGCAAAAACAAAATGGGTGCCTCAATACAGAAGGCACCGTGGATAGGAAAGTCAGACCAGTGTTATGGATTAATGTGTCCTCCCAAAATTCTTATGTTGAAGTTCTAACCCCCAGTGTGATTGTGTTTGGATATAGGGCTCCTACACAGGTAATTAAGGTTAAGTGAGGTCACAGGGGTGGGGCCCTAATCTAATAGGACTCAAGTCCTTCTAAGAAGAGGAGGATACAAGATCTCACTTGTTTGCATGCATGCATAGGCCCAGAGGAAAAGCCATGTGAGGACACAGTGAGAAGGCAGCCATCTACACGTCATGAAGAGAGGTCTCACCACAAACCAACCCTGTTGGCACCTTGATCTTGGACTTCTAGTCTCCAGAACTGAGAAGATATATTTTGGTTGTTTAAGTAACCCAGTTGATGGTATCTTGTTATTGCAGCATGAGCAGACTAATATAATTAGTAACTAACATTTCAAGAGATACCTTCTGGACAGCTCTATGAATAAGAATCAATATTAATATACAATTTAGGGAAGTTGAGGCTAATATATCTAGGTAATGTATTTAAGGCCACTCAGAAAATGTCAGAGTTTGGAAACGAAAGCTCAAGACTTAAAATCCACATGCTCAGACAGTATGCACTTACATCACCCTTAGACTAGCACATACCTATGAAAAAATACATCTTGGTCTTCAGAGATAAATAGTACTCTTTAAAAGACTCATATCTGTGCAGCTGAAATATAAAATATATTTATAGATTTTTCTCTCTATACATTTCAATGTGAGTAAGGCACTCACACACATTTACTGCAGAAGACTGTTAAGATTGTGCATCTCCCCTTCTATGGATTAGTGTATAAGAGGGTAAACAGCTCATACCTACTACCCTTCTTAATCTAAGAACCTACTTTTTGAAGTAATCAACAACAAAAAAATCAACAACCTTTTCCTTTAACAGTTGTCATCATAGCAAAACCATCAAAGTCAGGAAAAGTGAGTAACAGAGCATACAAGTATTGCCTTTCTCCCAAGCTAACTGCTATTTCATGTCCATGTGATGTATTAACAATCCACAATATAGTCCTACAATTTAATAATTTACAAACAGTTAATAGTATTTTTTTTATTAAATCAGTGAAGCAAGAGGTTGAATCAAATTGTGAGATAAAATTTAAGGACAAACAAATTCCAAATGATGGTTAAATGCTTAATCAAGGTGTTTCAGTGATGACATAAATGTCAAAACAAGAGACTTATGCACCCAAATCTTTAAAACATCAGGGTGTCTTATTATTTTTAATACTTTTCAAAAAAACATGTATTTTGTAATCAACAATTTCTATTACTTAACTTTATGGTTCATAAACTGTTATAGTTGTCAGAAGATCTACACATTTCTCTTTCTATTCAACTAATAAAAACAAATAAGAAAACTAAAGATATTTTTATTTTTATATGGGGTTATGATTGAAAGTTTTAAAAAGACTTTTACCTCCTCTCCCAAATGCTTTTCTGGGACATGTGAGGTGGGTGTCCTCCTGGGACAGAATGTGACTTTAACGTATACTGATTTATTTCAGATCAGAGCTTTTTGCCTGGCAATAAGTTAATCTTCTATCTCTTTAGATTCTTTTATAGATCTAATATGTCAAATAATTTCTTTACAAATATGATAGTACTTACATTGGTACCAGAAGTTACTTTCTGAATGCTTCTGCCTCCTTTCAATTTTTTTTTTTTTTTTTTTTTTTTTTTTTTTTTGGCAGTACGCAGGCCTCTCACTGCTGTGGCCTCTCCCGTTGCGGAGCACAGGCTGCGGACACGCAGGCTCAGCAGCCATGGCTCACAGGCCCAGCCGCTCCGCGGCACGTGGGATCCTCCCAGACCGGGGCACAAACCCGTGTCCCCTGCATCGGCAGGCGGACTCTTAACCACTGCACCACCAGGGAAGCCCCTCCTTTCAATTTTTATTCTCACTACAAACTTCTAGGGTAGATGGGGCAGACATTATTTTCTTCACTGTGTATAGAAGAAAACTAAGGTTCAGTGACTAGCTTAATATGCATTATCATGTGTCTTAGTGCTTTCTCCACCGTTGCATGCAAGTGTTCACAGACAGGCTCTTTATTTCTTTCACACAGACACTCTTTTGTTTACTTTCTATGAAAAAAAAATACTATAATAATCAGAAAGGACACAGCAGTAATGAAAATTAATGAATTCTCAGTATTATCTCTCACAACACCAGGATTTCAGATATTCTTCAACCATCACAGTAGCTCATTTATTGAGCACCTAATGTGTGTTCTGAACATTGTACTGGTGAGAGTCCAACCTTTAAACACTTAGACACAACATTAAACACTTAGGTCCCATCCCCAATTGGCTTAGGTTGCTAGAGGAGAAACCTTTGAAACTGTGACTGCATAAAATAATTCATTTGACTCAATAATTTGCACATGAAGACTTTTCATTACTACATAGTTATATCACATACATTAATATAAATTATCTAAAGATATAAAACAATGCAACATCTTTCATCAGGCAATGCAGATCTACCACATGTATGATGCAAACTATAATTGCCATGAAGTCTTATGGTCATTATGGCTGTACATATAAGGAAAAAATATATTTTTATAATGAACTATTTGAGCTGGTCCTTATTTATTTGCTTTAGATTTTCCTGCCAACTCATCTTTCAACCTGTGAGCCATTCTGCCATTCCACCTCACTTACCATATACTTATGCTTGGCTCACTCAAGCAAATTCAGGGGGAAACAATCTCCACATCATGGAGACAAATGACTAGTTGAGCACTGTTTTCATGGTCAGTAAGTTACCTGGATAGTACTCTTGGGCTTCCAGTTAAATAACCAAAACTTATAAAATAAAGAATTGGAAAAAAAAACAACTTACTTTTAAAAGATAATAATGTTACTTTTATGACTGCAACTCATCCATACTTTGGTATAGACAGTTCTACTATATTTATCATATCGACATATATTGTCTTCCTGGAGTCTGAGTTAAAATACAAATTCTTGTTATATCATTCACTCATGCGTGGTATATATTAGTTTATTATAAGTGTGGTCCTTTTAGTTTGCATGAACCAAGTACTTGGAATGCTTATTTGCTGTAATTGCCTGGCTCCTGCATACACTAGGACCTGAGATAGTTAGACAACTTTTACAGTTGTCGGTTTAAGGAATTCCTCCTCTAAATAGCTGTGTAGAAATAGTCCATATGACTTTTTCTCCAAGTTAAAATGGATAATTTAGGAATTTGTGACATTTTCCAAGCCACTCTGTTTTAAACTCTAATGTGTTCTGAATGTCTTATATCTCACTAGCTCAGATGACTTCCCTACCCTGACTACTTAATATGCATGCCTCAAAATAAGATTGTGATTCTGTTCCCTCTCCCTGGGCATTCTCTTTTCTTGGACTCACACATGGTTCAAGTGTTTCATTTTCAGTATCACACAAACCCTGAACCCTCATCAAAACTGTGAATATCCAACAGGTTTACTGGCATTTGCTTGTAATCATCTTTCAAATAAGCTGTCATCACAGTCTTAATCTGTCTTTGGCTGCCCTAATTATTCCCACATTACCTGCAAGTCTTTCACTACTTGAAAACTTTGTTAAGATTTTATGTTTATTCATCATTGATTGTGAAAGTGTGCGTAAAGAGATGTTACTCAGTTACACACATAGAGGAACTTATCTGAGCACCTCCTCATGGAAACCATAAAATTCCAAAAGTTCGATCATAATCTACTGCTAAACATTCTACCTTTATCTCATTTGGAGGAAGAGTTAAAGATATGTAGCATCTACACTATTACAAAAGCAATTATGATGATAATCAATTATCCAGGTATTTTATTGATTTGATGTCCAAAGTTCAGATGTTTAGAAATATCTATGAGTGCCATGATGTAACCACATATTCCAGTCTGCTGAAATGGATAATATTACTCTCAGATAATCTATTTTGCTAATAATGCTTTATACACTTTTCCTGCACTGCACAGTCCAAAAGACAAGCAGAAAATCAGAAACACATCAGTTCTGCAGTTGCTGCTAAGAGATTCTACTAGACATGAAATCATCCTACTACACTCATTTTGATCTATTGGCTATCTTTAAAGGCCTAGAAAACAAAGAGGAGGTAAGTAAAACTTAACAATCAGCATCATGTCATAAAAAAATACAAGTTCAATATACTGATTTGTCTTTATTTGTCTTCTGGCCCAGAATGACAGTTCCTGTTCCAAATACTCTATAGCTGTAATCTGTTCTTTTTTGAATTATATTTTCCATGAAATTTTGCAGAGACAATGCAGGAAAAGTTCATGATTATCTCCTTGGCAGCTACAGATATTATTCCCATTGTGTCTTTGTTGAATAAAAAATTTAAAGCACAGAATTAGCTCTGGAAGATTGACTGGATTCTAAATGAACTTTCTGATAGTGATGTAAAACTAGAGGGAACAGAGAACCAGTAATGAAGGGAAACACAAGGCTAAGTATTGGGAAGTAATTAGTGAACTCATCACTGACAACCCTCTGATGGCCTGAATTGCTTCCAGAAATATAAGAGTATATTGTTTAAAAAACAATGAAATCCTTTATGCACATTCATAGAATTATTTCACATTCATAGGCAAATAGTGAGGCCCAAATTCTCTGAACATACTAACATGTATCAACAGGGAAGCATTATAATTGGCACTGGCATATTTGGGTGTGTAAAAGGCACCAATAGTAAATGTATGAGCTACAGACCTATGGATCTCATAAGGTCCCTAGAAATTGTGGTCAAACTTTGTAATTTAGCTAAGGTCCATTAACAGCAGCATATGCATAGATTCTACTAGATTTCTCAAGAGGTATTAAGTTGTTTGTACTGACATCAGGGATAAAAGAATAAAGCAAAACCTGTTATCAGTTTTTTGCCCCTTTCAGGTTAATAGTCCTTATTTTTGGGTCAGTAGAATGTATGTGTATATGTTTTATAAATGAAAAACAGAACACTGGAAGCAGAAAAACATTCATAGTCTGGGTTCTATGCACATGATTATAATACATTAAAATTGAAACCTCCTACACTTTCCTTTTTGACTAATATAGAAAATCTAACTCTGCATTGTGGTAATCACTTCCCTTTATAACCCAGTATTAACTCATCATTCTGGTTCCAATTAAGCCTTTTTCTTCAACAAATGAATACACTTCAGTCCTCTAAACTCCCATCTCTTCCATTCATTTATGCTATGTTTGTGTTTACATATTATTATCCATTCTCTTTTCATAATTGTATACTTACCATTTTCCAAGGTCCATGTCAAGGACTATTGCTCAGAGCTCCCACTGTCCACAAACACCACATTCTTCACTAATGATATGACGTAATCATTTGCTATTCCATGGTCAATATTAGATATTTGCACTGGTTGCATCTTTTATATTTTAGTATTTATTATTTCAATCCCTACTTTTTTCACCTTGAGTGAATGTGTGTATGCATGCAGGTGTGCAATTGTGTATACATTATATATAGCTTAAGCACCTGTTTAGATTGTAAATGCTTGGGAGTACAAATAGTATCTGAAACCTTATTTTCTAGTCTGTATAATTGCTAATAGAGTATCTTATCCAAAAATACCTGTTCAATAAATACTTGGATGTATTTTCCTATATTCACAAGTTGCTACACTTAAAAATGTATAGCTGTAGAAGCAGTGATAAATGCCATAGTATATTTATAAGCATATTTTATAAAAGTTAAAAAAATTACTTTAATGTAAACCAAATGATCATTTCTGAATGATTATTATGGACACGGAGTTTAACAAATACTATATGAAAGTACAAGATAATCATAAAAAGACAAGAAAAATTTCCAGGGATATTTTGCATCAATCATCTTATCTAATTTCCCAATTATAGAAAAAATAATTAAGATCAGGAAGGAAGCTCAGTGACCTTCTAAATCAGAAGAAATAACTCCTGAAATGTTAAACCACCTGCTCTCTGCCCTACAGTTTTCTGGAAGCACCAGCACTGGTGCTAGAATCATGCATGGTCTCTCATTAAATTCAACATGCTACCCCTGAATGGAGTGGAGCTTCTGATCCATCAGTACTGTAGACTCTTGACTTGCACTGGACTCAGTAACTGCAGCTATCATTTGCCCTTGCTTCCTGTGTATGAAGCCTTAAGTTCTAATTTTTAAATCATTGTGCAGACTGCAAAATTAGCTAACAAACTCTCTCTTATCTCATTGCTAGTGTCACACAGTTTTCTACTACCTAATGTGACTTTTCTTGAATTCCTTATCTCTCTTTTGGTTTTGGCTCTGCTTTAATTCAAATTGCTTAAGCTTACAGCCTATGCCTTTTTGCATTTCACAGCATCTAAGAGAATGTTTGGTATCGTAGTTTCTTACTAAATATATTTCTTCATTGGTGACAATTACATAGCTAACTGTTCTATTGCCCAAACTTTTGGAATCATATTCACCTCTAATTCCAGCTGAAGCAACAGCGATCCTCTCATCTATGGCAGAGAACTCCATGAGACATTGAAAAGGAGCTCCAGGTGTGCAAATGATCCCTAGTGGAGATTGGGTATCCAATAACTGTCATTAAAGATTTGTGGCAAGAGCTCTCCCTCAGGAGCTGGGTTACTGACATATCCACCGTATTAGGAGGTTGTGCAGGCCTTGCAACAAACACTGTATGATGGAAATATATCCAGAGGGCACAAGTTAGTTACACATGCAGTTAGTTCAGACATTTTGCTGCAACTTATGACCTCGTGTCCTCTCTCTCTCAACTCACATTTATGACCTCTTGAAAGTTTTCCCACTTGATGAAGAAGAAAAAACCCAGGCCTGGTTCAGAAGTGGGTTGGTTTGCTATGTTGGTACAACTTTCACCACAGTCACACAAGGAATCAGCCATAAGAACATAAAGGTGAGGGAAATTCTTCCAGTGGGCAGAAATTCAAACATTAAAACTGGTTGGGAACTCTATATAGAGGGAGATATGACTGAGGGGAGGATATATAGAAACAGTGGCTTAGGGTTTAACCCATTAATCAGGGACATGGGAAATGTTAGATTTGAAAATCCAAGACAACAAGATCTTCGTAAGAGACACGTGGATACACTTGTGGGACTGAGCATATTGTATGCCAATCTTTTCCTCTCACTTCAGTTCCCACCAGAAAGCACCCACGGGGAAGACTTTTAATCACCAGGTGAACATAATGGCTTGTCTACTGGCTATTGGTTAGAACTGTCCTCAGCCTCTGCAAGTATTTGCACAATGAACTCTCAGATGGAATAGCAGTGGTTTTAAAGATGGAGACTCTAAATGAGCCCACATCTAGACTCCATATGAGCAAGTTGATTTGGCTAACATTGCTGCCGAATGTTGTGCTGTCATCAGTGGAAGCAGGCTGAGGCCTCAATGTGGTACCTTCCCTTGAGAAGAACAGCAAACCACCTGGCAAGTTGATTACATCAGACTCCTTCCACCTTCTAGGTGATAGAAATTCATTCCTACCATAAGTTTTCTCTCCTCAGGGTAGAATTTGCTTTCCCTGTTGGCAGTGCCTATGCTGGCACTACTGTTGAATGCTTATACAACAACTGGTTTACTGACAATGGACACCACACGATTATTTTTCTGAACAAGAGGCCCATTTTACAGTGAATGTAGTGAGATCAGTTCACCTTGCAAGGTCATTGTAAAGACTGGAGATAATTAAATATGTTATCTAACCTTTAGTGACAATTCCTTAACATTTTGAGGTCTCACAATAAGTATAATGACAGAAATTATTTTTATTGGGCTCTGCTCTGGGGACTATTTTAAAAATATAAAAGACATATAAATGAAGTTAGTATATGTAACTAGCTTAAGGTCATGTAGCCAGTAATTGTAAAAGCTAGATATGAATACAATATCTGATTTCAGAGCTTAATCTCCCTGTAGTATGATATATCACTCCATCACAATATTATATCACTGAGACAGATGACACATCACAGCCAGCTGTTCAACAATTGCCCGATTGTTAATATGCATTTACTTGGAGAACATTTTAACATTAGAGGGCATTAATAATTAGTCATCTTACATAGCACAATAGAAGTTATTGCCTGTTGAGAGTGGAACTGATAATTCTTTTAATCAAAATTCACTATAAAATCTCAGTTAATTGCTTGATAGTTTTAATATCAATGCCATAGGTAAACTCATGTCTACCCAAAAGTTTCAATTAGATAAATTAAGGGGTTATTGTAATTTCAATAAAAGAATGATACATTAAAGTGAATCTGGAAGAAGGATGTTGATGTTAACTCCCAAGGCCAGACTCCCAATCTACTCTGCAATCTAGAATTTGACCATATACTTAAGAAGTAAGGATTGATTTCTGAGTGCCCAGAAATGTAAGAATACAGATTTATGTCTTTGTAAAGTATGCAAGATCTCATCTCAAGTAGGCAATTAAATGTGAAATTAGACAATATATTAGCATCTGTAAAGAGATGCGATGAACGCTGAGAAGCCAATGAAAACGCCAGAAAGATAAAGAATGCTGAGAACATTTAGAATAGGGACAAATTGTTCCCTAAAATACCCCTGTTCTAAAGTGAAATATAATGTTTTTATTGTTTTTTTGTTTGTTTTTTACATCTCTATTGGAGTATAATTGCTTTACAATGGTGTGTTACTTCCTGTTTTATAACAAAGTGAATCAGTTATACATATACATATCTCTTCCCTCTTGTGTCTCCCTCTCTCCTACCCTCCCTATCCCACTCCTCCAGGTGGTCACAAAGCACCGAGCTGATCTCCCTGTGCTTTGAGGTTGCTTCCCACCAGCTATCTACCTTACGTTTGGTAGTGTATATATGTCCATGCCTCTCTCTCGCTTTGTCACAGCTTACCCTTCTGCCTCCTCATATCCTCAAGTCCATTGACTAGTAGGTCTGTGTCTTTATTCCTGTCTTACCCCTAGGTTCTTCATTACATTTTTTTCTTAAATTCCATATATATGTGTTAGCATACGGTATTTGTCTTTCTTTTTCTGACTTTATTCTGTATGACAGACTCTAGGTCTATCCACCTCATTACAAATAGTTCAATTTTGTTTCTTTTTATGGCTGAGTAATATTCCATTGTATATATGTGCCACATCTTCTTTATCCATTCATTTGGTGATGGACACTTAGTTCATTTCCATCTCTGGGCTATTGTAAATAGAGCTGCAATGAACATTATGGTATATGACTCTTTTTGAATTATGGTTTACTCAGAGTATATGCCCAGTAGTGGGATTGCTAGGTCATATGGTAGTTCTATTTGTAGCTTTTTAAGGAACCCCCATACTGTTCTCTATAGTGGCTGTACCAATTCACATTCCCACCAGCAGGGCAAGAGTGTTCCCTTTTCTCCACACCCTCTCAAGCATTTATTGTTTCTAGATTTTTTGATGATGGCCATTCTGACTGGTGTGAGATGATATCTCATTGTAGTTTTGATTTGCATTTCTATAATGATAAATGATGTTGAGCATTCTTTCATGTGTTTGTTGGCAGTCTGTATATCTTCTTTGGAGAAATGTCTATTTAGGTCTTCTGCCCATTTTTGGATTGGGTTGTTTGTTTTTTTGTTATTGAGCTGCATGAGCTGCTTGTAAATTTTGGAGATTAATCCTATGTCAGTTGCTTCATTTGAAAATATTTTCTCCCATTCTGAGGGTTGTCTTTTGGTCTTGATTATGGTTTCCTTTGCTGTGCAAAAGCTTTGAAGTTTCATTAGATCCCATTTGTTTATTTTTGTTTTTATTTCCATTTCTCTAAGAGGTAGGTCAAATATGATCTTGCTGTGATTTATGTCATAGAGTGTTCTGCCTATGTTTTCCTCTAAGAGTTTGATAGTTTCTGGCCTTACATTTAGGTCTTTAATCCATTTTGAGCTTATATTTGTGTATGGTGTTAGAGATTGATCTAATCTCATACATCTACATGTACCTGTCCAGTTTTGCCAGCACCACTTATTGAAGAGGCTATCCTTTCTCCACTGCACATTCCTGCCTCCTTTATCAAAGATAAGGTGACCATATGTGCATAGGTTTATCTCTGGGCTTTCTACCCTGTTCCATTGATCTATCTTTCTGTTTTTGTGCCAGTACCACACTGTCTTAACACTGTAGCTTTGTAGTATAGTCTGAAGTCCTTTGGCCTGTAGTTTTCTTTCTTTGTGGCATCCTTGTCTGGTTTTGGTATCAGGGTGATGGTGACCTCGTAGAATGAGTTTGGGAGTGTTCCTCCCTCTGCTATATTTTGAAAGAGTTTGAGAAGGATAGATTTTATCTCTTCTCTAAATGTTTGATAGAATTTGCCTGTGACGCCATCTGGTCCTGGGTTTTTGTTTGTTGGAAGATTTTTAATCACAGTTTCAATTCCAGTGCTTGTGATTGGTCTGTTCATATTTTCTATTTCTCCCTGATTCAGTCTTGGCAGGTTGTGCATTTTAAGAATTTGTCCACTTCTTCCAGGTTGTCCATTTTATTGTTATAGAGTTGCTTGTAGTATTCTCTCACGATCTTTTGTATTTCTGTAGTGTCATTTGTTACTTCTCTTTTTCATTTCTACTTCTATTGATTTGAGTCTTCTCCCTTTTTTCTTGATGAGTCCAGCTAGTGGTTTATCAATTTTGTTTATCTTTTCAAAGAACCAGTTTTTAATTTTATTGATCTTTGCTATTGTTTCCTACATTTCTTTTTCATTTATTTCTGATCTGATCTTTATGATTTCTTTCCTTCTGCTAACTTTGGGCTTTTTTATTCTTCTTTCCCTAGTTGCTTTAGGTGTAAGGTTAGGTTGATTATTCGAGATGTTTCCTGTTTCTTAATGTAAGATTGTATTGCTATAAACTTCCCTCTTAGTACTGCTTTTGCTCCATCCCAATGTCTCCATTGTCATTTGTTTCTAGGTATTTTTTGATTTCCTCTTTGATTTCTTCAGTGATCACTTCGTTATTAAGTAGTGTATCATTTAGCCTCTATGTCTTTGTATTTTTTACAGATCTTTTCCTGTAATTGTTATCTAGTCTCATAGCACTGTTGTTGGAAAAGATACTTGATACAATTTCAATATTCTTAAATTTACCAAGGCTTGATTTTTGACCCAAGATATGATCTATCCTGGAGAATGTTCCATGAGCACTTGAGAAAAATGTGTATTCTGTTGGTTTTGGATGGAATGTCCTATAAATATCAATTAAGTCCATCTTGTTTAATGTATCATTTAAAGTTTGTGTTTCCTTATTTATTTTACTTTTGGATGATCTGTCCATTGGTGATAGTGGGGTTTTAAAGTCCACTACTATGAATGTGTTACTGTTGATTTCCCCTTTTATGGCTGTTAGTATTTGCCTTATGTATTGAGGGGCTCCTATGTTGGGTGCATAAATATTTACAATTGGTATATCTTCTTCTTGGACCGATCCCTTGATCATTATGTAGTGTCCTTCTTTGTTTCTTGTAATAGTCTTTATTTTAAAGTCTATTTAACTTATATGAGAATTGCTACTTCAGTTTTCTTTAGGTTTCCATTTGCATGGAATATCTTTTTCCGTCCCCTCACTTTCAGTCTGTATGTGTCTCTAGGTCTGAAGTTGGTCCTTTGTAGACAGCATATATATGTGTCTTGCTTTTGTATACATTCAGCCAGTCTGTGTCTTTTGGTGGGAGCATTTAATATATTTACATTAAAGGTAATTATCGATATGTATGTTCCTATTCCCATTTTCTTAATTGTTTTGGGTTTTTTATTATAGATCTTTTCCTTCTCTTGGCTTTCTTGCCCAGAGAAAATTCTTTAGCATTTGTTGTGAAGCTAGTTTGGTGGTGCTGAGCACTCTCAGCTTTTGCTTGTCTGTAAAGGTTTTAATTTCTCTATCAAATCTGAATAAGATCCTTGCTGGGTAGAGTAATCTTGCTTGTAGGTTTTTCTCCTTCATCACTTTAAATGTGTCCATCCAGTCCCTTCTGGCTTGCATAGTTTCTGCTGAAAGATCAGCTGTTAACTTTATGCAGATTCCCTTGTGTGTTATTTGTTGTTTTTCCCTTGTTGCTTTTAATATGTTTTCTTTGTATTTAATTTTTGACAGTTTGATTAACATTTGTCGGCATATTTCTCCATGGATTTATCCTCTATGGGAACCTATGTGCTTCCTGGACTTGATTAACTATTTCCTTTCCCATATTAGGGAAGGTTTCAACTATAAACTCTTCAAATATTTTCTCAGTACCTTTCTTTTTCTTTTGCTCTACTGGAACCCCTATAATTTGAGTGTGGGTGTGTTTATGTTGTCCCAGAAGTCTCAGAGACTGTCCTCATTTCTTTTCTTTCTTTTTTTTTTTTTCTGCGGTACATGGGCCTCTCACTGTTGTGGTCTCTCCCATTGCAGAGCATAGGCTCTGGATGTGCAGGCTCAGCAGCCATGGCTCACAGGTCTAGCCGCTCCGTGGCATATGGGATCTTCCTGGACTGGGGCATGAACCCATGTCTCCTGCATTGGCAGATGGACTCTAAACCACTGCACCATCAGGGAAGCCCCATCTTTTCATTCTTTTCCCTTTATTCTGCTCTGCAGTAGTTATTTCCACTATTTTATCTTCCATGTCACTTATCCATTCTTCTGCCTCAGTTATTCTGCTATTGATCCCTTCTAGAGTATTTTTAATTTCATTTATTGTGTTGTTCATCATTGTTTGTTTCATCTTTATTTCTTCTAGGTCCTTGTTAAATATTTCTTGTATTTTCTCTATTCTATTTCCAAGATTAAGGATCACCTTTACTCTCATTATTCTGAATTCTTTTTCAGGTAGACTGCCTATTTCTTCTTCATTTGTTAGGTCTGGTGGGTTTTTATCTTACTCCTTCATCTGCTGTGTGTTTTTCTGTCTTCTCATTTTGCTTATTTTATTGGGTTTGGGGTTTCCTTTTTACAGACTGCAGGTTTGTAGATCCCATTGTTTTTGGTGTCTGTCCCCAGTGGCTAAGGTTGGTTCAATGGGTTGTGTAGGCTTCCAGCTGGAGGGGACTAGTACTTGTGTTCTGGTAGATGAGGCTGGATCTTGTCTTTCTGGTGGGCAGGTCCACGTCTGGTGGTGTGTTTTAGGGTGTCTGTGGACTTTTATGATTTTAGGCAGTCTCTCTGCTAATTGGTGGTGTAGTGTTCCTGTCTTGCTAGTTGTTTGGCATAGGGTGTCCAGCACTGTAGCTTGCTGGTGGTTGAATGAAGCTGGGTCTTGGTGTTGAGATGGAGCTCTCTGGGAGTTTTTCACCATTTTATATTACGTGGAGCTGGGAGGTCTCTTGTGCACCAGTGTCCTGAAGTTGGCTCTCCCACCTCAGAGGCACAGCACTGACTGCTGGCTGCAACACCAAGAAACTTTCATCCACATGCCTCAGAATAAAAGGGAGAAAAATTATAAAGAAATAAAGAAATAGGATAAAAGAAAATAAAATTAAAAAGGTAAAATAAAATAAAGTTATTAAAATAAAAATATACTTATTAAGAAAAAAACTTTTTTAAAGTAATAAAAACAAACAACAGAAAACAAAAAATGGACAGATAGAACCTTAGGACAAATGGTGGAAGCAAAGCTATACAGACAAAATCTCACACAGAAACATACACATACACACACACAAAAAGAGGGAAAGAGGACAAAATCATAAATCTTGCTCTCAAAGTCCACCTCCTCAATTTGGGATGATTCGTTGTCTATTCATGTATTCCACAGATGCAGCATACATCTAGTTGATTGTGCAGCTTTAATCCACTGCTTCTGAGGCTGCTGGGAGAGATTTCCCTTTCTCTTCTTTGTTTTCACAGCTCAGGGGCTCAGCTTTGGATTTGGCCCCACCTCTGCATGTAGGTCACCGGAGGGCGTCTGTTCTTTGCTCAGACAGGATGGAGTTAAAGGAGCAGCTGCTTCATGGCCTCTATCTCACTCAGGCCTGGGAGAGGGAGGGGCATGGAGTGCAGGGCGAGCATGCAGTGGCAGAGGCCAGCGTGACATTGCACCAGCCTGAGGAGCACTGTGCGTTCTCCTGGGGAAGTTGTCCCTGGATCCCTGGACCCTGGCAGTGGCGGGCTGCACAGGCTCCCCGGAAGGGAGGTGTGGAGAGTGACCTGTGCTCACACACAGGCTTCTTGGTGGCAGCAGCAGCAGCCTTAGCATCTCATGCCCGTCTCTGTGGTCCACGCTGTTAGCTGCGTCTCACGCCAGTCTCTGGAGCTCCTTTAAGCAGTGCTCTTAATCCCCTCTCCTCGTGCACCAGGAAACAAAGAGGGAAGAAAAGGTCTCTTGCCTCTTCAGCAGGTCCAGACTTTTTCCCAGACTCCCTCCTGGCTAGCCGTGGTTCACTAACCCCTTCAGGCTGTGTTCACGCTACCAGTCCCCTCCCTGCTCTCCGACTGAAGCCCAAGCCACAGGTCCCAGAACCGCCTGCCCCGGCGGGTGAGCAGACAAGCCTCTCGGGCTGGGGAGTGCCAGTCGGCACTGATCCTCTGTGCGGGAATCTCTCTGCTTTGCCCTCTGCACACCTGTTGCTGTCTTCTCCTCCGCAGCTCCAAAGCTTCTCCCCTCTGCCACCTGCAGTCTCCACCCACGAAGGGGCTTCCTAATGTGTGGAACCTTTCCTCCTTCACAGCTTCCTCCCACTGGTGCAGGTCCCATCCCTATTCTTTTGTCTCTGCTTGTTCTTTTTTCTTTTGCCCTACCCAGGTACGTGGGGAGTTTCTTGCCTTTTGGGAGGTCTGAGGTCTTCTGCCAGCATTCAGTAGGTATTCTGTAGGAGTTGTTCCACGTGTAGATGTATTTCTGATGTATCTGTGAGGAGGAAGGTGATCTCCGTGTCTTACTCTTCTGCCATCTTCCCCCTCCCTCCTAAAGTTCAATATAATGTTTATACTAATTAATATGACACGTACAAGATAGCTCCTCTAGCTCCCACCAACAGTATGCTTAGAAATGTGTGCAAAATATGGCTGCTTTATTGTAAGTCCTATGTATAATTTTTAAGAATTAAATAATGCATTTAAGTTATCTTAAAATAAAATTTTGGAATGTTCTCACACTGGGAATATAAATTTTCACAACATTTTTGAAAAGACTAAAGAGACAATAGAATAAAAGCCTCAACAAATGCCACTGCCCAGTTTTAACTGTGTGTCCTCATGTGGTTTAAGAATTTGCTTTTATTTCCCCCCATTTCAGAGGAGGCTGACTAAGGCCATTAGACACAGTGATTAAGGTAAAAGGTATGTGAAGAAGTAATAAATTCATGTGTGGTAAATGTCAATATTAAATATAGGTCATACAGGATGGAGCACTTTTTCTCAGAAACCTGAGTTCAAAGCTAACAGTAACAATGAAAATACAATAATGCTATAATGCCTTAAGACTGGAGTTGCTCCCAATTAACTAGTTTTCGAGACCCCTTCTGTTGTCTAACTTTCTTTTATATTTCAAGAAACTGATCAATAGAGGCCACCTCCCTTAACTATATAAGTCGCCAAAGGTGAAAAAAAAGTCACTAAATTAAAATTTATTTTGCAACATAAACGAGCCAGTGCTATCTGCAAACAGTATAATTAATTGGGATTAATTTCATGTGCATATTTTGTCATTGCAGTTGTTGATGGAGTAATACATCAAAGGGACTTTACCTCTGTAAACATCAATGCTACATAACCTTGATTACTGTTCTTGTGGATGTCACATATAATACTAACCAGTATTGGTTTGTAGCAAACATCTTAGAGAACAAATATAATTTGCTTTTTTATTGACATTTTTCAAGATGAGACACAATATGTCTTCCTGGGGCAAGGAATTCTCTAACAGAATACAAGCTCCTAGGGGAAGCAATGGAGGCAGTGTTGGTACAGGTGGAAATGGTGGAGAAGGAAATTACAAAAGTGTGAAAAAAATTCTTTACATTGATATGGAAACTACTAATTCTGTTTTGGGAATATAGACTTCCCAGTACACTTATAGAAAAACCAAAGAGTTTCAATTCTATAGAAGAATACCATTTTGTAGTACCCAAAAGAAAAAATAACTAATTTTATGGTAACAGACTTCATATAATCTTTATCCTTACTTCCCCTATGTATTAGGCCTTCTGTTGTATCAATTATAACTAAAGTGGAGGACATGGAAGGCAAACTTTCAACTGGTTTTATCTTGAGTTGACTTTTAATGATTTACTGTGTACTAAAAATTATAATGGCAATACCATTTTTCAGATATGTACGTTTGAAAATTTCTTCCTTAGGTAGCTGTCATTTCAACTTTTGTATCATTATCAGGATTAAGAGAATTATCAGTGCTGTACCTATAATGCTAGCCAATCAAATAACATGTATTAAAAACTTATTGGGAGTTCAGGAAGCTTTCACAAGACTCTTAGGTAACTTCATCCACCAGAGGACAGACAGCAGAAGCAAGAAAAACTACAATCCTGTAGCCTGTGGAACAAAAAAACACATTCACAGAAAGATAGACAAAATGAAAAGGCAGAGGACTGTGACCAGATGAAGGAACAAGATAAAACCCCAGAAAAACAATTAGAGTGAAGTGAAGATAGGCAACTTTACAGAAAGAGAATTCAGAATAATGATAGTGAAGATGATCCAGGACATCAGAAAGAATGTAGGTAAAAATCAAGAAGATGCAAGAAATGTTTAACAAAGACCTAGAAGAATTAAAAACAAACAAACAGAGATAAATGACACAATAACTGAAATGAAAAATACACTAGAAGAAATCAATAGCAGGATAACTGAGGCAGAAGAACAGATAAGTGACCTGGAAGACAGAATGGTGGAAATCAACACCATGAAACAGAATAAAGAAGAATGAAAAGAAAGGAAGACAGCCAAAGGGACTTCTGGGACAACATTAAACACACCAATATTCACATTACAGTGGTTCCAGAAGGAGAAGAGAGAGAGAAAGTATACAAGAAAATATTAGAAGAGATTATAGTTGAAAACGTCCCTAATATGGGAAAGGAAATAACCACCCAAGTCCAGAAAACACAGAGAGTCCCAGACAGGATAAACCCAAGAAGAAACATGCTGAAACACATAGTAATCAAATTGACAAATAATAAAGAAAAAGAAAAGTTATTAAAAACAGCAGGGGAATAAAGACAACACAAAAGGGAACCCCTATAAGGTTAACAGCTGATTCCCAGCAGAAACACTATAAGCCAGAAGGGAATAACATGATATATTTAAAGTGATGAAAAGGAAGAACCCTATAACCAAGATTGCACTACCTGGCAAGGATCTCATTCAGACTTGATGAAGAAATTAAAAGCTTTACAGACAAGAAAAACCTGAGACAATTCAGTACAAAAAACCCAACTCTACAACAAATGCTAAAGGAACTTCTCTAAATGGGAAACACAAGAGAAGAAAATAACCTACAAAAACAAACCAAAAACAATTAAGAAAATGGTAATAGGAGCATACATATCAATAATTACCTTAAATATAAATGGATTAAATGCTCCAACTAAAAGACACAGGCTGGATGAATTGATACAATAACAAGACCCATATATATGCTGTTTACAAGAGACAAAATTCAGACCTAGGGACACATACAGACTGAAGTGAGAGTATAGAAAAAGATATTCCACACAAGTGGAAATCAAAAGAAACGTGGAGTAACAATACTACATCAGATAAAATAGACTTTAAAATAAATACAATTACAAGAGACAAAGAAGGATGCTACATAATGATCAAGAGATCAATCCAAGAAGAAGATATAACAATTATAAATATTTATGCACCCAACATAGGAGCACCTAAATACATAAGTCAAATGCTAACAGCTATAAAAGAGGAAATCACCAGTAACACAATAATAGTGGGAGACTTTAACAGCTCACTTACAACAATGCAGTGATCATCCAAACAGAAAATTAATAAGAAAACAAAAGCTTTAAATGACACAATAGTCCAGAGAGATTTAATCGATATTTATAAGACATTCCATCTGAAAACAGCAGGTTACATTTCCTTCGCAACTGCACATGGAACATTCTCCAGGATAGATCACATCCTGGGTCACAAATCAAGCCTTGGTAAATTTAAGAAAACAAATCATATCAAGCATCTTTTCTGACCATAATGCCATGAGATTAAAAGTCAACTACAGGGAAACAAAAGTAAAAAAAAAAAACACATGAAGAATAAACAATTCATTACTAAATAACCCAGAAATCACTGAAGAAATCAAAGAGGAAATCAAAAAATACCTAGAAACAAATGACAATGAAAACACGATGAACCAAACCCTATGGGACACAGCAAAAGCAGTTCTAAGAGGGAATTTTATAGCAATACAAGCATGCCTGAAGAAATAAGAAACATCTCAAATAAACAATCTAAACTTACACATAATTAGAGAAAGAAGAACAAACAAAACCCAAAGTTAGTATAAGAAAGAAATCATAAAGATCAGAGCAGAATTAAATGAAATATATACAAAGAAAACAGTAGCAAAAATCAATAAAACTAAAAGCTGGTTCTTTGAGAAGACAAACAAAATTGATAAATCTTTAACCAGACTCATAAAGAAAAAGAGGGAGAGGACTCAAATCAATAAAATTAGAAATGAAAAGGAGAAGTTACAATGGACACCACAGAAATACAAAGCATGATAAGAGACTAATAGAAGCAACTCTATACCAATAAAATGGACAACCTGGAAGAAATGGACAAATTCTTATGAAGGTATAATCTTCCAAGACTGAACCAGGAAGAAATATAAAATATGAACAGACCAATCACAAGAAATTAAATTGAAACTGTGATTAAAAATATTCCAACAAACAAACGCTTGGGCCAGATGGCTTCACAGGTGAATTCTATCAAACATTTAGAGAAGAGCTAAAACACATCCTTCTCAAACTCTCCCAAAAAATTTCCGAGAAAGGGACGGTCCCAAACTCATTCTACAAGGCCACCATCACCCTGATACCAAAATCAGACAAAGATACTACAAAAAAAGATAATTATAGACCAATAACACTGAAGAGCATAGATGCAAATATCCTCAACGAAATACTAGCAAACAGAATCCAACAGCACATTAAAAGGATCATACACCATGAACAAGTGGGATTTACACCAAGGATTCTGCAATATATGCAAATCAATCAATGTGATACACTATATTAACAAATTAAACAATAAAACCCATATGATCATCTCAATAGATGCAGAAAAAGCTTTGGCAAAATTCAACACCCATTTATGATAAAAACTCTCCAGAAAGTGGGCATAGAGGGAACCTACCTCAACATAATAAAGGCCATATATGACAAACCCACAGCAAACATCATTCTCAATGGTGAAAAACTGAAACCATTTCCTCTAAGATCAGGAACAAGACAAGATGTCCACTCTCACCAGTATTATTCAATGTAGTTTTGGAAGTCCTAGCCATGACAATCAGAGAAGAAAAATAAATAAATAAAACAAATACAAATTGGAAAAGAAGAAGTAAAACTCACTGTTTGCAGATGACATGACACTATACATAGAGAATCCTAAAAATTCCACCAGAAAACTACTAGAGCTAATCAATGAATTTGGTAAAGTTGCAGGATACAAAATTAATGCACAGAAATCTCTTGCATTCCTATACACTAATGATGAAAAATCTGAAACAGAACTTAAAGAAACACTCCCCCTTACCATTGCAAAAAAAGAATAAAATACCTAGGAATGAACCAACCTAGAGGGACAAAAGACCTGTATGCAGAAAACTATAAGACACTTATGAAAGAAACTAAAGATAGTACCAACAGATGGAGAGATACCCCATGTTCTTGGATTGGAAGAATCAATATTGTGAAAATGACTATACTACCCAAAGCAATCTATAGATTCAATGCAATCCTTATCAAATTACCAATGGCATTTTTTTATGGAACTAGAACAAAAAATCTTAAAATCTGTGTGGAGACACAAAAGACCCTGAATAGCCAAAGCAGTCTTGAGAGAAAAAAACAAAGCTGGGTGAATCAGGCTCCCTGAATTCAAACTATACTACAAAGCTACGGTAATCAAGACAATATGGTACTGGCACAGAAACAGAAACATAGATCGATAGAATAAGATGGAAAGCCCAGAGATAAACCCACGCACATATGGTCAACTAATCTATGACAAAAGAGGTGAGGATATACAATGGAGAAAATACAGTCTCTTCAATAAGTGGTGCTGGGAAAACTGGACAGCTACACATAAAACAATGAAATTAGAACACCCCCTAACACCATACACAAAAATAAACTCAAAATGGATTAGAGACCTAAATGTAAAATCGGACACTATCAAATTCTTAGAGGAAAACATAGGAAGAACAATCTTTGACATAAATCACAACAAGGTCATTTTTAATCCACGTCCTAAAGTAATGGAAATAAAAACAAAAATAAACAAATTGGACCTAATGAAACTTAAAGGCTTTTGCATAGCAAAGGTAACCATAAACAAGACAAAAATACAACCCTCAAAATGTGAGAAAATATTTGCAAATGAATCAATAGAAAAAGGATTAATCTCCAAAATATATAAGCAGCTCATGTAGCTCAATATTGAAGAAACAAACAACCCAATCCAAAATTGGACAGAAGACCTAAATAGACATTTTGCCAAAGAAGACATACATATGGCCGAGAAGCACATGAAAAGCAGTTCAACATCACTAATTATTAGAGAAATATAAATCAAAATTACAATGAAGTGTCACCTCACACCAGTTAGAATGGGTATCATCATAAAATCTATAAACAACAAATGCTGGAGAGGGTGTGGAAGAAAGGGAACCCTCTTGCACCCTTGGTGTGAATGTAAATTGATACAGTCACTATGAAGAACAGTATGGAGGTTCCTTAAAAAACTACAAATAGAATTACCATATGACCCAGCAATCCCAGTACTGCACATATACCCAGAGAAAACTATAATTCAAAAAGACACATGCACCCCAATGTTCATTTCAGCACTATTTACAATAGCCAGGTCATGGAAGTAACCTAAATGTCCATTGACAGATGAATGGATAAAGAAGATGTGGTCCGTATATACACTGCAATATTACTCAGCCATAAAAAGGAATGAAATTTGGTCATTTGTAGAGACGTGGATGGATCTAGAGACTGTCATACAGAGTGAAGTAAGTCAGAAAGAGGAAAACAAATATTGTATATTAACGCATATACGTGGAACCTAGGAAAATGGTACAGATGAACCGGTTTGTAGGACAGAAATTGAGATACACATGTAGAGAACAAACTTATGGACACTAAAGGGGGAAAGTGACAGGGGTGGGGGTGTTGGTGTGATGAATTGGGAGATTGGGATTGACATGTATACACTGATGTGTATTAAATGGATGACTAATAAGAACCTCCTTATAAAAAATAAATTAAATTAAATTTAAAAAGCACACAAAAAACCACATTACTCCTAGGTATACTCCCCAAATTTGTGTACATACATACCAGTGGTCATGTACACAATGCTCATAACAGTATTGTTTTGAAATAGCTCCAAACAACTCAATTGTCTACATTAAAAGAGTGGATGAATAGATTGTGGTACAGTCTTACAATTGAATAGTACAAAATAAAACTGAACAAGTTATAGTGACATAAATCAACATGGATTGCTCTCATAAACCAAGCAAAACTAACTTAAAGAGTTTAGAGATTTGTACTAAAGTCATAGAACTCCAAAAGAAAACAAGAAAAAAATTACCACAGGGTTAAAAATTATGTTTAACTTTACTTTGAAAGGAAGGGGAAGTGGGGAAGTCACTAAGAACCTTCTGGAGTGTTGACAACTTCGCATTTCTAGACCAACGTAAATGGGTGTTTGCTTCATAATAATTTATTAATTGGTACCTTTATGTGTTATGTCAGTACATGCTATATTTCATAATAAAAACAAAATAGTTTTTGAAATGCCTTACTCTTATAGCCTCGCATGGAAAACTATGTACATCTGGGCATGAATGACTGTGAGGGAAACATTCAAATACTTCTTGAAAGATTTACACATTCATCAACCTGGTGACACTTTTATCCCTGACTAATATATACACTTGGAACAAGTTTACTTAATTAGACTTTTAACTTCCTGCTTCCATGCTGTAATATGTCAGAGACATCAATTATTTATCTCTTCAAAAGTCTTGTTAACAAGGTTGGAAATGAATTTAACTGTTGTGTATATAGAAATCTGAGATTCAGAAATTATTTGGATTTCTGCAGCTCTAACACCTAGATGCTCTTCAACCCCCCATTTGCAAATGTGCTTCCTTTGAGATCTGATTGGGTTATAACTTATCATTCAAGCTGGCCCTAATAAATTACTTATCTTTTGCATCCTCTTGACTCCTTCAAGTCCTGAAGTATTTCTTATAGGCCTGAGGCTACCAAGACAAAGGAGATGTTATATTCACACAATTTAGGGTGAAAGACCAAAGGCCACAGTTTCCCACAGAAATTTGGTAATTAAAAGAAGACAAGATAGGTCAGTTGTCAATGCAAAGATGGCTTTTTTCTAGAAGAATT
Organism: Phocoena sinus; assembly: GCF_008692025.1. Classification (NCBI taxonomy): domain Eukaryota; kingdom Metazoa; phylum Chordata; class Mammalia; order Artiodactyla; family Phocoenidae; genus Phocoena; species Phocoena sinus. Next base: position 34,267,831 of record NC_045776.1, on the reverse strand, counting down.
TCTGGCACTTTGATCATCACTGGTCATATTTGAGTGAGCTTCTATTTGACCTATGCTAAAAACAAGTCCTCATAAATTTAGAATTAAAAGAGACTTTATGGATTATGTAGACCAGTTGCAATCTTTATATATGGCAAAACAAAGACAGAGAACAATTAATAAACCAAACATCATGGAACTAGAAAGGCAGCATTAGAACACAGTTATTTTCATTTTAAGTGTTCCTGTTTTTTTCTGAAATGGTAGATTTATAGTAGGAATAGAAATACTGTCATTTTGTATGGAAATCTGAGAAGAGAAATGAGAGAAGCAGGATAGTTGAGGTAGTAATCTCTGTTTCTACCTTTTGTGTACTAAGATGTACATGTTTTCCACGAAACTTTTCCCTGGATTCTTAAGTCACTGTAGATCTCTCTCTTCTTGCAGTCCTATGACAATTTTTTTAACCTTCAGAAAATCCTTAGAATAGTTGATATTATTTTTTATTGTATCGTTGTGCACGTACGCCTCCTTCACTTTTCCTTGATTGCATATTTAAGTCTTTCTAATCATCTAGCTTTAAACTTCATTATGCATCTCATATTTTATTTTTTTCCCGTCATCTGTTCTCTTTGACTAATCACAATGTTTTAATCACTTTTTAAAACATAAGGAGTATAGAAATGTCTTTACAAATATATATACTAGTCCAACTTACGCTTCAACTGAAAAAAAATCCTAGAGACAAACATTCTGATGATGGAATAACACAAATCATTTCCATGCATATCCACTTATTCTAATCTTTCTCTCTTAAATCCCCAACATTACCACCTATCCAGGACCACACAGATCCCCTCTGAAGGTTGTGCCCAAAAAGGAACAGCATCTGGTAACTGTATTCCATTAGACATTTAAATATTTTCAAAAATGAAATGCATTAAACACCAAGAGAAACACAAAATCTGACTTCTGTGACTCCAGAAAGTGTAGAAATATTTTATTAGATCTAAAAGTACTAAATACAAGTGTCCCAGGCTCAAATGAGGTCGAAGAATTGTACTGCTATGTTTGCTTAGCTTCCTAGCTCTCATTAAAGCAGGTGATATTTGTTTATTAATAATTGTGCTCAACAAGTGTCAGATATTAATATCTAGCTTTATAATAATTTATAAAGATATTTTATACTCTTCACAGCAACCTTTATTTTAAAGATGAAAGGGTATTGTGAAATGCGTTAAATATAACTTTCTGTAAGTCATACATCTGCTAAGTGGCAGAGACAGAATTCCATTCCAGGTGGGATTGGCAGCAACATTCATGTGATTTTTTTATATACCAGGCTTTCTCTCTACCTTTTATTCCTGATCTTACATAGTAGACTACTTGTCAGTCCTATTTTGTATAAATACAAGTCCTAAAATCCCTTATTCTCCTTTAATTTTCCCAGAAACCCCAGACCTCTCATTTAATCTAAGGCTCTTACCTAAGAAACCATTTTAGTTCCCAAATGATTTCCCCATAGTGATCGGCAACACTTAAGCCCAGTGAACAATCTAACACTTAAACATGTAGCGTAGATGCACCAGTCAACTTTGGGACTTTCCCTGAAAACTTGTCACGACAGTTCCTTTCCCCAAACTGCAAAATATATAACCAAGAAATAGTAAAGAAGCAGTGAATTTATATCCAGTAGATAACAGAGAGGACATATTTGATGTATACATGCTTTGGTGGTATGGCTGATGCAGAGATTTGGGTGGTGTGGTTGCCTCCCAGATATGCATTAGAGACAACACCTGCCCACTCCTTGCCACACCTATTCTGAGTTCAGTATAGTGAGTTGGCTATATAGAGCAAAGACAGATGGAGCATAGTTTTAAGCAAGTTGGCTCTTGATTATTTTTCTCTACTGGGCATAAAACTTCAATAACTCTCCTACCTTAATTGTGTCCTGCCAGAATGAAGAAAAAACAATTTCCATATAAGCCAGCAATTCTACTACTGGGTATACATCTGGAAAAAAATAAAAACACTAATTCAAAAAGATGTGTGCACCCAAATGTTCATAGCAGCACTATTTACAATAGTAAAGACATGGAAACAATTCAAGTGATGATCAACAAATGATTGGTTTAAGAAAATGTGATATATATATTTGTGTGTGTGTGTGTGTGTATATATATATATATATATATATATATATAATGGAATATTACTCAGACATAAAAAAGAATGAAATAATGCCATTTGCAGCAACATGGATGGACGTAGAGAATATCATACTAAGTGAAGTCAGATAAAGACAAATATTACATGATATCAATTATATGTGGAACCAAAAAGTAATACAAATGAATCTATATACAAGATAGAAACAGACTCATAGACATAGAAAACAAGCCTATTGTTACCAAAGTGGAATGAGAAGGAGGAAGGGGATAAATTAGTAGTGTGAGGTTAACAGATACAAACTGCTATACATAAAATAGATAAGGAACAAGTATTTACTGTATAGCGCAGGGAAACTATATTCAATATCTTGTAATAACATGTAATGGAAATTAATCTGAAAAAATATGTATATGTAACTGAATCACTTTGCTGTACACCTAAAACCAACACAATATTGTAAATCAACTATACTTCAGTAAAAAAAAAAAAAATAATTCTTGATATACGGTAAGTCCCCTACACATGAATGAGTTCCATTCTGAGAGTGCATTTGTAAGTCCAATTTTTTCATAAGTCCGACAAAGTTAGCCTAGGTACCCAACAAACACAATTGGCTATATAGTACTGTACTTTAATTGGTTTATAATACTTTTCACACAACTAATACATAAAAAACAAACACAAAAAAATAAAGAAAACATTTTTAACCTTACAGTACAGTACCTTGAAAAATACAGTAGTACAGTACAACAGCTTACATACAGGGGCTGGCATCGAGTGAACAGGCAAGAAAATTTACTGACTGGAAGAGGGAGAGGAGGTGGGAGGTGGTAGAGCTGAAGGATCATCAGCAATAGGAGACAGAGGGCAAGCTTCACTTTCACTCACGCCTGATGTTGATGGCACAGGCTCTGGTTCCTTGCTGGATTCAATTCTATCTACACTCTTGAAAAAATGATCCAGTGATGTCTGGGTAATAGCTCTTTTCTTCTTGTCATAGATGACATGGTAGTACTGGGTTGCATTCTGAATGGCTGCTGCAACCTTCGTGTACCATTCTACATTCAAGTCCTGTGCCTCAAAAACTAACAGTGCCTCCTCAAATAAAGAAAATCCCCTGCATCTCCCTCCCACCCTCCCTATCCCAATAAAGATGTTAAAAAAAAAGAAAAAGAAAATCCCCTTGCCATTTCCTGCATTGTGACTCTCTTCAGTTCTTCAGTTACTTCTTCCTCTTGTCTCTTCTTCCTTTCTCTTGGCCTCCAATTCCATTAGGTATTCATTAGTAAGCTCCTCATGTTGCACAGCAAGGAGTTCAATAAAGTTGTCCTCTCACAGATCTAGCTTGAAATAAAGATATTATACTACTGTACTCTCTACAGTACTGTACAGTAAAGTGCACATAAGCACAACTACTTGTAGAGGATGCACACACATGACAATGTACAGCAGACACGTGAACTAACTTATGTGATTGGACATGAAAATGTACATTCGCATCTTTGAAAGTTTGCAACTTGAAGGTTCGTATGTAGCAGAATTACTGTACTGATATACAAGTGACCTTTTGTACTGTGGACAACATTACTATTTGGGGAGTATTTGCACTAACAGACTAAGCACTTTTGTTAAATTGCACGTTTACAAATATCTGCCTCCCTTCACTCTTGAACCAAGCCCCAGATCAGCATTGACCCAACAGAGAGGGTTAAAGGCATTTATTAGAATAATCATTGTATTTGCTTGAGAAAAATCTAACTGGATGTGGATTTTTAAGTGAAACTTTGTGATAACCCTGTCAGTTACTTTCCGTACTTTGAAATGATACTCTTTTCTTAAAGGTTTGTGATTACAATGTCTTCTTGGTAGATTATCTTATCATCAAGTTATACCTCTTTATTTCTTATAATATTTGCTGCTTTAAACATGATTTTGTATGTTACTCAAGTCCTTACATTAATTATTATTCACCTGCTTTTTTTGGTTACTATTTATCTGGTTATATTTAAATTAAATATGGATAAATATATCAGTAATTTCATCCTCCTCTGATGGAGACAAGACCTTAGATTTCTACACTCTCTACCTGAACCCTTTCTCTTCCTTGTGACTAATGCCTCAACATCGAGTCTTCCCCAGTGTATAGTTCTAAACAAATTACAATAACTCCTTTCGCTCCTCCAGGTTTAGGGGTGGGCATGTGCTCTAATCTTTGTCAATGAATCATGAGGGAAGGTCAGGCTCCTGGAAAGAAATTTCCTCTTTTTTTTTTTTTTTTTTTAATAAGCAGGCACAGAATAGAGCCTTTTATGTCTCTGAGGCTGGTTATTCCTCCATATCATTTATGGAACTGCTACAATTAATTTATGGCTCTGAATTTAGCTTACAGTCAAATTCAGGTTGCACCTGAGGTCAATGCAGTATGTTGGGCCCTTGTTAATAACAGTTAGCCATGATTTACTAATCTGGAGCCTACCTTACCTCCTGATTTCTATTAAATAGCCATTTTTAAAAACAATTTAAGCCATTTCAGTTTTCTGTTTCTTAAAGCTAAATGTATCCAAAATATATAAGTATATAAATATTTTTGTTTCTTTCCCTCTCTAGCTCTCTCTCTCTCAATAGGGCAATATCAGTTAGATTTCCCAAAAAGATTTTACCAGTATTTGGACCAACAAGAAAATACACATGCAAACATTCTAAAATCCAACCTTTATTAGATCTCCAGGGAAAGTCGGCATATGGTAAACTCTTTGTGTCTTTGCCTGAGAATGTTTTTACTTTCTTTCACTCCTAAATGGCAGGAGTGGAACTCCTATACAATTCTAGATTGGCAATGGTTTTCTCTCAGTTTCTTGAATATATTGTTCTATTTTCTTGCATTTATTGTTGCTTTTGAGAAGGTCTAAGGTCAGTACAATTGTTAGCCCTAGTAGTTATTTTTTCTTATTAAATCTTCTTTGGTTACTTTTTTTTTTTTTTTTTTTTTTTGCGGTACGTGGGCCTCTCACTGTTGTGGCCTCTCCCGTGGCGGAGCACAGGCTCTGGAACCGCAGGCTCAGCGGCCATGGCTCGCGGTACCAGCCACTCCGCGGCATGTGGGATCTTCCCGGACCGGGGCACAAACCCGTGTCCTCTGAATCGGCAGGCAGACTCTCAACCACTGCGCCACCAGGAGAGCCCTTCTTTGGTTACTTTTGATATATTCTCTTTGCTTTTGATGTTTCTAATTTCACCATTATGTGTTTAGGTGTTGATTTATTTTTATTTACACTTCTTAAGACACTAAGATTCTCTTTCAAGTTGAAGACTTTTAACTTCCTTCAGTTCTGAAAAATTCCCTGTCATTATCCTTTTACCACTTCATTTTCTTCTTTTTGCCCTTTAATATTGATTAAAGTTAAGTTGGCCCTTTTTATTCTATTCTCTATATCTCTTAGTTTCTTCCTCATATATTCATTCTCTTTCTTTTTCTGAGATATATCATGAATAACTTCCTCAAATTTATCTTCTAATGTACTATGCCCTGCTTCATGTGTATATAATTGCCTTAATACATCTATCAATTAAAAAAATGTTTTATGCTCATAAATGGCAATTTTTCAAATATGACATTCATTTATTTTCATAATATGCTCTACTTAGTGTTGTTCTTCAAGTGTCCATTTTGCCTTTTTTTAGAGTACTTACTGATATATTATTGTGGTTTGTAAAGGCTGACAACTATGCCATCTTTAATGGGTTATGGTATTTTATGAAGACTCACACCTGTCTCTGGTAAGCATTTTAAGATTCATGTCTTTATTTCCCTCTCAGGAGACTTGCAGTTTACATTAAGCTGGGCCAAACTACTTATTAATTTCTCAATGTAAGCTTTTTGCTACAGGTGAATAGTATGAGTTCAGACCACACACTTTCACATGGAACAGGTTTGATTTTCTAATTCTAAATGCATGAATCTTTTCCTAGTTTCAGCCCTGGGCATCCAGTTTTCAGCCTATACCTGGCCAGCTAATATAGTCTTTCAAGAACATGATTTAATAACCATGAATCTATCTATACTTATTTCCTTGGTGATTTCATCTTGTCTAATGGCTCATCTTATCTAATGACTTTACATACTATGTATACACTGATGATATCCAAATTTACATATTTAACCCAGACATCTCCCATTGAATCCAGACTCATATAACCAACTGTCTACCAGATGGCTACTTAGTTTTCTAAGAGACATCTCAACCTTGGCATACTTTATGACTGAGTTCTAATTTTTGTGAAAAAAAAAATAGCATTTGCAACATTCTTCTTCATCTCAGTTAATGACCTCATCTTTCCAGTACCAAGACAAACTTTGACTCTTCTAACTATCTCACATATATGCCATCTGTCAGGAAATCCTAGTGAATTCATCTTAGCATATCAACATTATGAGCATTCTTTTCACCTCTACTGTTACCAGTCTGGTCCAATCCACCATCACCTCCTACTTGGATGATTAACATAGCCTCAGAATTAAACTTCCCACTTTCACCCCTACCTCTCTTAAAAGTACCCAGATGATCTGGCTGCTCATTAATACTCTGACCTAATTTCCTTATATTTTATCACTCAGTTTTAACCACAATGGTCACCTTATTATTGTTGAATGTTCCTGGAAGTGTCCTGACTGAGGGCTTTTGTAACTGTCGTTTCTTCTGCCCAGACATACACATGGATATGTCTTTGACTTATCTCATTCCAAACTTTACTCAAGGTCATTTTTTTTTTTTTTTAGGATATTTCAAATGACTCCATTTAGACTTGCAGAAATCCTCATATTCCTTATATCTGTTATCTGTTTATATTTCCTATGTCATCTACCATAAGATAATGTATACTTCTTTACTTTATTTCTGTCTTCCTTCTCCTCCATGACTAGAACACAAGTTTCCCAAGGGCACAAATGCGGCTTTCTCTTTTCTTCTTTTCTTTTTTTTTTTTAACTTTTATACTACCAGTGTCTAATGCACAATGACCCTCAATCATTGTTTGTTCTATGGATGAATAAAAACAAAATAAAACAAGCAAACAGAAAACCCAAAAGCATACAAATATTTGGGGCTCCACCTTAATATGTGGTTTCATATTCAGGCAACTGAGTTCCTATCCACAGCATGCTTAGGCCTACGCTTTGTCTCAAGACACTCAGGAGTATAAAGACCTCACTTCCTACATGTATGTCAGGTTTAATTTTCCAATTCTGATTTCACTCAGGTCCCAGTGTCCATTTAGAATCCCTTTGCCATATTTTATTCAGGATTTCTTTGTGTTTGAAGTAGGAAAAGGGAGGATTCTTGTATCAGCTCAGTCTGCCATAGTAACAAATCTTGGTGTTTCCTTTATTTGTAAGAATATATTCAGAGATTGGAAATTAACTGGATGTTTAGCATTACTTGGATGATTACCTAAACAACACTCAGTTGTTATAGAGATGATCTCTACAGATGTTATGTCATAAAGTATAAACAATAGGCAAAAACTAATCAAATGTGATTTCCTAAATTTTGTATCTGGCTTCTTCAAATTGTCAATTCTGACAACTTTTTGTCAAGCTGAATTTTGGTTACCACTGTCTGGCTCATCAGGGAGAGGTTGATTTTTTTTTTCCCTCGCAAAACTCAATGAAATATTCTAGTCAATTAAAAGAAAACAAATTTGTAAAAAAAAAAAAAAAAAAAAGCTAAATTTGAAAACTCAAAAACACCCTAAATTTAGAGGCTATCTAAGCCAGGGACCACCACAGCATGCATTCTCTCATATTAATTGTACAGTGGATGCATTTTATATAGGAAAAGATTCAATTTAATTCTATTAAAGGATCAATTTATTGTAAAATTTTAGAATAAAACAAACTGGCTAGATTTTAACTAATTGGACAAGTGCAACCAAAAGATGAGTGTAAATATCTTCAAGCAGCCAAATTTAATCTGTACTCTAGAGCTTCTCCAAAGGCCTATAATTCCATATTTAAATAGGAAACACAAATAGAAGACAGATAATGAATTAATTTTTTCCTTAATTTATCTTGCATATTTAATCCATTATTGTTTCTTCTCTGCTTGGATTGATCCACCAACATAAATGACTTCACTCATGTTCACATTTTCCTCTTATGTTCTAACTCAAGCATATGAACCTTTCAAGAAATCTCACTGTAAAATCCAATCCATGACACTCCCCGTCTATAAATTCCTATAGCAATTGCTTGTTACTAGGCTTGACACCTAAACATTCATTGCTTTGTATTGTGCTAATTATTTGGCTTGGTTTTATAGCTTAGTTTAATGGTGTAAAAAAGATATAGTCATTGTCTCCTCCAGTTGTACCTTCACATCCTTAGGTCAGAGACAGTGGTGTTTTTTTTCTCAGTAAACAAATATTTTGGTATGCTTACTATGTGAAAGAAACACTTTTCCCTTTTGTAAACAGATTAAAAAAATAACTTTTATTTCCACAGAACATCAACCCCAGAAAATACTTTCTTAACCAGCTTGAAATCAATTACTTTATACTCTTGGTATTTGAACTAGTGCTAACTTTCAAAAGCTGGGGTAACATTGTTGAAGACTTAGGAGTGGGATTTCACAAAGCGAATGTTTGGATCACGTGTATAACCAAAGCAGATGATATGAATCAGCAGGGGATAAATGAGATTCCAAAATCAGCAGATAACTTCATTTTAGCATTCATTCTGTTTTTGCATTAGCAAAATGAACAACATCCAATTTATTTTTTCAACATTGCTCAACAGCATCAAATACACATTCCGGCTTTCACTGTGTTTGTATCTGTGTTCACATCTGAACCTGGAACTATTCCATACCTTATTGCATTTCTTCTGAATATATTCAGCTTGGGGATTTCATGGTGAGCAAAGAGCTCTCAGAACATAAGTTGCAATATGTTGCTTTTAGCAATTCAACATCATTCGTTGGAACTTCCAACATTTTGCATTTATTTTCCCAACAACATGTGCATATACATCAACACATTTACATAAAGTATTCAAAGAACAAACACATAGGTTTGCTTTTTCTCCAAAGAACTTTGTAAAGTTGCCAATATGGCATTTTTCCTCGTTGGTCAAATTTCCTTTTTAGTGTTATAAAGTATAAATATTTTAGATCTTTGGGTACTCTGCTGGAAATGTGTCCTCTTCAGTCATATTCCTACTGTCAGGCTGAGGGGAAAATCAAACTGACCTGTCAAGGAACAGGAACTGTTTGTGGCTGAATTATTTCATTTCAAACCAAAGCATATATTTTGTTTGTTGTTTGTTTTTAAATAGTTACTGGGTATTCACAGCTGAATTTGTTTTCCAGTGAAAACTTATCTTCCTCATTATATAACTACAACAATGAAATAAAGAGAGAACTTCTTCATGTCACAGGGTTCAAAAAATTTAACACCAAGTTTTTGAAGTTTAGTTCTCTGATGTAAACAATGGCACAAGTAAGTTAGTGAAGTAAAGGCACAGAAATAAAAAGCTGTCAACATCTATCTATTATTTCCTCTCTGCAACCCACACAGCACTTCACCCCCAGCTTTTCATTCTGCTACAAACTCACTTAAGCAGTAAATTATTTTTTATTCTATAGTCCTTAATTCAGAGCTCTGCTCTGTTCTTCCCGGTCCAAGGCCAAAGCTCCTTGCCAGCCCTTTGTCAATTCTTAGTTTAGTCCCACTGATTTTTAGATACTTATCACTTATCTATGTGTCTTGCTCAAGGTCACTGACAGCCTTGCAGAATGTTTATAGATTTTTATTTACTATTTAGGGTTTTTCCTAACTAAATTTAGTTGGTGTGTTGAGGGGAACAATGTGGATTTCTTATAAAATTTAATTTTCTGATTTCCCTGAAAAGTTAGAAAATGTGACATCTCCTAAGAAAATGTTCACTGTTCATTCATTTTTTCATTCAAAAAATCACTGCTGAATAAACATCACTGCTGATTTTCATAAGCAGTCTGCTGGGCATGAAGAATTCAAGTCTCTGTTTTTAGGCCTTATTGCATAAAAAAATAGTGTTGTTGAGATGAGTAGATACGTAAACACATCATAACTCAGTGTAATAAGTCCCTTAAGATAGGTCCTCTAGGAAAACAGAAAAAGGTGAAATTTACTGTTCATGTGGTAGATGAGAAGATGATCTTTTTATAGGATCATTGTCTTAAAAAATGAGCTTGACTTCACCAAATGTTAAAGTCATTGTCAGCAAATAAACAGCAAGGTGACATGACAGCACCTAATGTTTTAGTATAGTGAATGAGAGTAAAAACATCATTATTAATCTATGAAAATGATAATTATTGAAACAAATTGGCTGTACCTGGAAGAACATTTGATAAAACACACCTACATTTATCAACCACACCATCTGAACTGAGAATTTGTAGACATTGCAAAACTGACAGCATTTTTATTTGTTTTATTTATCTTACTGTGGTTAAAGAACATGATATCATAGGAATATTTTGGTGAATGGAAGGTCTTATAGGATGAATAAAAAGCCATATTTCAAGCTCTTGAATAAAATATATAAAATTTAGTCTGGGAAAATATGGCCTTATTGACATTTTCTCTCATATATGTGATGAACTACTGTATGCAAAAGTAAACTTCTAAACAAACATGACATTTGGGGTGAGGCATATAATTTTCTAATCAAGTGGTCATTAGAGTGGATTGTTCAATACTATTTATTGAGGTATTGGAAAGATATATAACATTTACATTCATATCTATATTTTAAAATTTCTTTTGATGGAACATCTTCAACCTGATAAAAGGCACTGTGAAAAACCCAGAATGTTTTGTTCCTAAGACCAAAAATACAACAAGGATATCCACTGTCACCACTTGTACACACCATTGTGTTAGAGACTCCAAACAGTAGAATAAAAAATAAAAAAGTAACAGCCATCCATATTGGAAAGGAAATAATACAACTATCTTTTATCTCAGATGACACAATCTTCTAGGTAAAAAAACAGCAAGGACAGGCAAACTACCATGGTGGAGCAAACCTCTCCTGTTTTCAGTTTATTGTGTGTCCATCAAGCTAAGAATGTTCATCATTAAAGGTGAGAAGATGAAGAAAAAGGAGAAAGAAAAAGAGAAGGAAGAGAAAGAGGAAGAAAAATAATAAGGGACAAAGATGTTATGTTGCTTACAAAAAATAAAATGCTTATTATTTGCATTCTTGACAGAAAAAAGTTTTCCAATGCTTTAATTATGCAAAAAAGTTACTAAAACTTATAAGTGAATTTAGCAAAGCTGTAGTCTTTTCATTCCTAGGTTTTTTCCCAAGGGAATTATTTATGGATATATTTCCATAAAATTATTTGTATCCTAGTGGGTTTTTTTTTTGTTTTTTTGTGTTTTTTTTTTGTGGTACACAGGCCTTTCACTGTTCTGGCCTCTCCCGCTGCGGAGCACAGGCTACAGATGTGCAGGCTCAGTGGCCATGGCTCACGGGCCCAGCCGCTCCGTGGCATGTGGGGTCTTCCCAGACCGGGGCACGAACCCACATCATCTGCATCAGTGGGCGGACTCTCAACTACTGCGCCACCAGGGAAGCCCTGTATCCTAGTTTTCACAGCAGCTTTATGTATAATAGACCCCAAAGGGAAACAATTCAAATATGCATCAATAGGTGAATGGACAGATATACAGTAGCATTATCAAATCAATGGAAGGCTACTCAGTAATTAAAAGGAATAAACTAATGATACCTTAATGAATCTCAGATAAGTATGTAGACTGAAATATACTAGACAAAAAAAGAGTATATACTGTATGATTCCATGTATATAAAATTCTGGAATGTGAAAACTAAACTACAGCAGCAGAAACCGATCAGTTGTTGTCTGGTGACAGCGAGCATCCAGAGGTGAAAGGGTTAATTACAAGGGAGCATCAGGAAACTTTGGAGGTATGATTATGTTTATTATCTTGATTGTGGTGATAAATTTACAGGTGTATACAATTTCAAAAATAATTTATTTGTACACTTTACATGTGCAGTTTATTGTATATAAATTATATTTCAATAAAGCTGTAAGCAAAATGTGAAGGAAGGAGCTAATGTGTTAGAGGGAAATTTATAGTCTTAAAAAAAGACCATATATAAAATTAATGATCTAAGCTTCCACTTCAAGAAAGTAGAAAAAAAAATAAAGAAAGAAAGAAAGTAGAAAAAAATCCAAATAGAAGAAAGCAAATAAAAAATAATAGTAAAGTGGAATATAAAAAGCAGTACATTATCATCATGGCCAATTTGATTTTTTAAAGAGATTAATAAAATTGATAAATCTCTAGCTATAATGATTGAGAAAATGGGAAAAGATAGAAAAAGGATACAGTGCCTACAACAGACATTAAAATTGTAAGAGAAATGCAACTCAAAACCACAGTGAGATATCTCCTCACACTGGTCAGATGGCCATCATCAAAATGTCTACAAATAATAAATGCTGAAGAGGTTATGGAGAAAAGGGAACCCTCCTACACTGTTAGTGGGGATGTAAATTGGTGCAGCCACTATGGAGAAAAGTATGGAGGTTACTTAAAAAACAAAAAATAGAGCTATCATATGATCCAGGAATCCCACTCCTGGGCATATATATGGAAAATACAAAAACTCTAATTTGAAAAGATACATACATGCCGATATTCATAGTGACACTATTTACAATAGCCAAGATATGGAAGTAACCTAAGTGTCCATTAACAGACAAGTGGATTCAGAAGATGCAGAATATAGATACAATGGAATATTATTCAGCTATAAAAAAGAATGAAATAATGCCATTTGCAGCAACATGGGTGGACCTAGAGATTATCATACTAAGTCAGACAAAGACAAATATCATATGATATCACATATATGAAATCTAAAAGATATATATACAAATGAATTTAATTACAAAAGAGAAATAAACTCACACACAGAAAACAAATTTATAGTTAACAAAGGAGAAGAGAGGAGGGAAAAATTAGGAGCTTGGGATTAACATATATACAGTACTATACATAAAATAGATAAACAAGGACTTACTGTACAGCAGAGGGAACTATAATCAATATCTTGTAATAACCTATAATGAAAAAGAATCTGAAAAAATATATATACATAAAACTGAATCACTTTGCTCTATACTTGAAACATTGTAAATCAATCATACATCAAAACAATTTTAAAATATTTATTATTAACTAAACTAACATATGCACAAATTTATTCTAGAAGTCTTTCCTCCATGTCTTCAAGATAAGGAACTTTTGTTTTTAGAACTCTGAGTAGTCTTATTTTTGAAATTAAAATGTTATTAAAGTAATTATTACAGCTCAAAAATACAAGTGTACTAGAAGACTTGTAAATGACCATTTAAAGAAAGACCTACTTTATTGTCATTTGACAACCATCAAGCACATTTTTCTCTTGTCCTTGGCAAACAGAGGTCCAGTGAAGAACAAGGTTGAAATGAATATGACATTTACACATGCTTATCTGGACAGATATAATTGTTCAAATTATACACATGCTAGATTTGGACATCTATTCAGAATCATAAAAATAAATAAATAAAAGTGGAAAATCCCATTTAGTGTGAATCCCTCTGAGAATCCATCATCCTGGTATAAAATTGTACTTATAGAATGAGCAGCATCCTTCAAGATACGTTTCAGTAAGACAATCTGGGGCTGATGTTTGAGGGATATTGTGGGATGCAAAAAATACATATGTATCTGGAAGACTTTTCTAAAATTCACCATAGTTTCAGTCATGCATGTGGAGAAATAGCCATGAAACTCCACTTTAGGATTTTTTCCTGATAAGATACTCTATTAACACCTGTGAACAGTCCAGCCTACCCTTCTAGAAGCCAGGATCAGAACATTCCTCCCCACAATGTTATGACAGAGCTCTGTCAGCTGAAAATTTGAAAGTCCATATGTGACAAATTATATACAACATTGAAGACATTCTTGTCTTCTGGTTTCTTCACTTTTTTTCCAAAAATAAATAAAATTCTACATAATTTGAAATTGTTTCACATGTCTCCTATGTCAGGATTTATTTTTAATGTTCAAGGAAGGAGAAAATGAGGGAAATTGAAACCTAACCAATGGGACTTAAGGGGAAGTTTGCTGATAGGTTTCAGAAAAAGGTTTATGCCCTAATTAAAAAGAAAAAATGGATGAAGGGGAAATATATCTTTATTAAGATCCTGAATCTGGCTATGTGAGAATGTGTTGTCTCAGATTTTCCAATTATTTTAGGGTTATGAGTGGTGGGCTTAAGAGTGAGACTGCCAAGTTTAGGATGATGTAGCAGAGAGATGGAGAGAAAGATGGAAGACCTGTGATGATGTTGTTGAATTCCTATCAGGATTTCATCAATCTTGATAACCCCTATTTCCAGACTTCTTAATAGGTGAGATGCTAAAGTTTTCTCATTATAAGCTTCTCTTAAATTTTAAAGATAAATCCAACTAAAAAAAAAAATCTCTTTCATCTCAACATAACTTGGCTGCATTGGCAGTGGTTCTGCCTTGTTAATTCAACCTGACAATGATGACTAGAGGGCTTGAGTCACTTTTCTTCATACCATGCATGGCAAACTTTTTCTACAAAAGGGTGTGATAGTAAATATTGTGGGTCACAAGGTCTCTGCCACAGCAATTAAATTCTGTCCTTATATGGGCTTCCCTGGTGGCGCAGTGGTTGAGAGTCCGCCTGCCGATGCAGGGGACACGGGTTCGTGCCCCGGTCCGGGAAGATCCCACATGCCGCGGTGCGGCTGGGCCCGTGAGCCATGGCCGCTGAGCCTGCGCGTCCGGAGCCTGTCCTCCGCAACGGGAGAGGTCACAACAGTGAGAGGCCCGCGTAACGCATAAAAAAAAAAAAAAAAAAAAATTCTGTCCTTATAGTGTGAAAACAGCTGTGGAACATACAAAAACAAATGAGTCTGTTTGTATTCCAATACAACTTTATTTACAATTCTGATACAGGCTAAGCCATAGTTTGCTAGTATCTGCTCTATAACCTCTGCTTTGGGAGAGTAGTAGGGACCTACAATGTTTTACCTAGAAGGAAAATTATTGTGGATATTTCAGGAAGTATATCTATAAAGGAAACCCTGATAAGGTTGGGGTTTTTTTGTTGTTTGTTTGCTTTTTGAGTTGTTTGGTAATGCAAGTGCCTGATTTAAGCTTTGATTGCTGAGGCATCCATTTCAAAGAGGCATCCACTTCAAAGATCTGGAATAAAAACATTGCCAGCCACATGACTAGATAAAGAGCCAAGCCAACTTTCCCAACTGAGACAACCCCTTTGTCTTAGGAATGTTGGAAAATTTCAACAACTGACCATTTGGGCCACTTGTTTTTCTCCTCCCATGTTTTAAATTCATCAATAAAGAGTGAGCCTGTGAAATCCTAGGCCCCCACACTTGACCTCAGTAAAGGCAGGGCTCATGTGCTCTCTCTCTCTCTCTCTCTCTCTACTCATGACCTCGCTCTGTGGCCTCAAGTGTGCTGGGTAATTTCTAGGTCTTGCAAGTAATAAACCTTTATTGTTTCCTGTTAGTTATTGTTGAAGGGCATCTTGCAATTGTAATAAGAATCAGAAGGGCTGGTCCAGCCACAACATTGGTTATTGAGAGGCTGAGACCACACAACACAATATCAGTACTGTTCAGTATTGGCCATAATGTAAAATTCTCTAGGGTTGAAAAGGGTGAAAGTACCTGGGCACCAGGAAGACCAAATCCACACTCTACCAGGGAGAAGTGAGGCAGAGTAGTGTGGGTCAGGATATTGCCTGCCATAGAGGGTAAGGGTTAGGAATTTCTTTACAGGAACAAACATGATAGCTGCCTATGGCAATCTTTAGCAATGCTTAATAATAAATAATGATTAATACATTATTTTAAATTAATTAGTTTATTAAAAGAACAGCAAATATTGAAGTGAAATGTCATCTTTCTTAGCAAAATCCTTCCATAAGACAATTGAGACTCAAATTTCTACTGTATTCCTTAGAAGACTCTCAATTACAGATAGCTTTACTATTCCATTCAATTAGCTCTACAAATATTTTCACAGTGCAGACTTTCTATATCATTTACCTTAATTTTTGATTACTTTCAACTCTTCCCTCCATCTAATTAAAAGATAGATTTTAAAGAAAGATTAGCAGACTATATGTGTGATATGTCGAATCCTCCTTAAAAGTCTTTGTGCTGCTGATTGCCTTGTCTCAATTTTTTGCTTCAATTATTGCAGGACCCCAGAAGAGTAACATTAATTTAGAAGCCATATCCCTACCTACAGCTGCTTCTGATATGTTCTAGCCAATTGAACTAAAAAAAAAATGGTCTTATCAAATAAACTGATTATGGTGTGCTTCTTATCCAATTATGGATCACTTTTTATAATTCACTTTTATAAAGTTTTCCATGTCAAATCAGAAATGATATTAGACATTCATATTTATAGAAGTAACACAGTATCAACAAGCTGATTTGGAGACATGAAACAACCTGGGTTACACAGAGCTATGTGGGAAGTTTTGTCTAAAGGAAGCTCTGATAAAACAAAGGGAGAGGACACATGAATTAACACAAGTTCTCTAAACCTTAAGTACACATAAGCAAGAGTCAATTAGAAACTTGATTAGAGGAGGGCCTCCCATTTGTTAAGTGAATGAGCTGGGTGAAGCATGGTGTTCTTCCTTATTTTTCCAAAACAAGGGATTCTTCTGCTGAGGGATTAAAAAAAAAATGGTGCACTCAGCAGTTTCTTTGTTTTCATCTTTGCAGCACTCTTGGTACCACACTCCAGAATGGATAAATTAAAATTGTTTCTGTATAATCCCCTCAGAGAGGTTTTATTGTGCATAGACTAGTTATTTTAGTTGAGCAGGCTTAAAACATTATGCCTTTTAAAGCCTAATAGTTGTGTTGGTGTAATCAATTCTAATACGTAACATTTGGGATGTATCTCCAACTCTCCCAGGCCCTGTTGTTGCAATAAGGTATTTTTTCATATTGTGAGAGCTAAGGTTAGGGCAAGTACGGGTGCGATGATAAACATAGTGGTGGAGGATGTAGCTGGATGTAAACAGTTTGATTGCATAATAAGAAAGGTGGTGTATCATTGCTGGTCTATATAGGAACATGAAGGAGAGCTGCTTAAAAATTAGGGAAAAACATGCGTTATTTCACAGCAGGGAACTCTTCCACCCATCCCTGTTTGGGGATAGAAAAGGACAGAAAACCTAATAAGCCTGACAGTTCAAAACTGCACTGGATTAACACAAAAATGAAGTTGTCAATCAATTCTATGGCAAGAGAGTAGGATTAGTCCAGATAGTCTGGTACCTGTGGATCAAAGAGCCTTGGGAGGAAAAGAACTCAATGGATAAGTATGACAACTTGTCTTTGAGTGGAAAGAATGAGGGCTCAAAGGTGAGGATCTGTTGCCACAAAATCTCTACATGAACTTGAGATTTAATGGCTTTGGTCCTCAAATTTCACTTCTGCAAGATGCAAACCATTGTACAAGAGCGCCTGGAGAACTTTGCCAAATTTTACACACATCACACTAGAATTTTTTCAAGACCCTTAGATTTTTCTCAAAGCTCCTTTTTATTTTCTAACTTAATATTTTATATTTTGAGACAATTGTAGAATAATTTTGAGTTAGAAAAAATAATACAGAGAAATCTTGTATACCCTTTACTCAGTACCCGCATGGTGACCTCCTCCATTGTCAAAGTACAATATCAAAACCAGAAAATTGACATGGATATATTCCTTCAAACTTGTTGAAATTTTACCAGTTTCACATGCACTCCTGTGTGTGTGTGTGTTTATTTAGTTCTATGAAATTTTAATCACATGTGTAGTTTCATGTAATATCACCACAGTCAAAATACAGAACATTTTCATCTGCAAGAGTCACTCCTGTTATCATTTTATAGCCAAACTCACCTTCCTCACTCCTCTCTTCTTTAACTCCTGGCTACTAAAAACTGTTCTCCATCTTTATAATTTGTCATTTCAAGAATGTCAAAAAATGAATTATATAAGTAATCTTTCGGAAGAAATTTTTTCAATCAGCATAATTACCTAGAGACTCATCAAGTTGTTTGTATCGACACATCTAAAAAAAATATTCCGGGGCTTCCCTGGTGGTGCAGTGGTTGAGAAGTCTGCCTGCCAATGCAGGGGACACGGGTTCGTGCCCCGGTCCGGGAAGATCCCACATGCCGCGGAGCGGCTGGGCCCGTGAGCCATGGATGCTGAGCCTGCGCGTCCGGAGCCTGTGCTCTGCAACGAGAAAGGCCACAACAGTGAAAGGCCCGCGTACCGCAAAAAAATAAATATTCCTGTGTAGTACTCCACAGCATGGATATACCAATTTGTTTAATCATTCACCCAGTGAAGGACATCTGGGTAATATCCAGTTTGTGACTATTAAGAATAAAGCTTCTATAAACATTTGTATACAAGCTTTTTCCTTGAGCGTGTATTTCTATTTCTCTGGAATAAATGGCTAAGAATCGAATAGCTGCATGTTTAGCTTTATAAGAAAATGCCATGCTGTTCTCCACAGTGACTGGACCATTTTACATACCCATCAGCATTATATGAATTATTGAGAAAATGGAATGATCAAGTTTATTCACATTCTCACCTGCATTTGATGACATCAGTAATATTTTAAGCTTTTTTGATAGGCACATAGTGATAGCTCATTGTGGTTTTAATTTCATTTCCCTAATGGTTAATGATGCTGAATATCTTTTCATGCTATTTTCTTACCTGTATAGTACCCTCTGTAGTATAATGTCATTTATTTTGCCCATTTTCTAATTGAATTGTTTTTTTGTTTGTTTGTTTTCTTTTTGGAGTTTAGTTTTGAGTGTTCTTTATATATTCTAGACACTGGTCCTTTGCTGAGTATGTATTTTGCAAATAATTTGTCCTATTTTGTAGCTTGTTCTTTCATCCTTTTATCTGGAACTTTTGCAGAGTGAATGATTTTAATTTTGATAAGGTCTAATTTATCAATCTTTCTTTAAAAGATCATGCCTTTTGGTGTTAAGCCTAAGAAATTCTGCTTAGTCCTAGATCCTGAAGATTTTCTAATGTTCTGTTCTAAAAGTTTTATAGTTTTATGTTTACATTTAAGTCAGTGATCCATTTCAAATTCACTTTTTAAAAGTATTAGGTTTATATCAATGTCTTATATGTGTATGTATGTATTTTTTTTTTTTTTTGGTCTTTTGATCTTTAAGTTTCCTTGTTGTAAAGGCTATCCCACCTCCATTGAATATTTTTTTCATTTCTGTGGAAAATCACTTGGGCACATTTATGTGAATGTTTTTCTGCGTTCTCTGTTCTGTTCCATTGATCTATGTGTCTCTCCCTCCAACAATACCATGCTACCTTTATTATTATAACTTTAAGGAAGCCTTAATATAGAGAAGATTGATTCTTCCCATCTATTAATAATTTTTTTTCCCTAAGGACTGTGTTTTTCTACATAAATTTAATATCATGTCTATGTCTACAAAAAATATTGCTGGGATTCTGCTAGAAAGTACATTAAAACTGTAGATCAGTTTGGGGAGAACTGATATATTTTCCATGTTGAATCTTCTGATCCATGATTGCAGTATGTCTCTCCATTCATTTATGTATTTTTATATTTCTTTTATCAGCATTTTGTAATTTTTGGCATACAGATCCTATGATTTTATTTTTAAATTTGTAACTAATTCAATTTTCTTTGGGATGATTACCTTATTATTTTTATCATTCACATTTTCTTACATATGTCTTCTATATGGCAAGTGATTTCTGGATTTTCTCCCCAAGATCAATTCCATCTTCTGTGCATTTTCTCACACTATTGCTTCAACATGGAAAGCTTCCCCCGACCCCCTCTCATTATGGTCTCAAGTTCTTTAGGAAGGTATTCCAGTAGAGCTGGCCTTTGAAAGAAAATCAGGGATTGTGCCATTTATTGATTGGAATTTAAATCGTGGCTCTGCAATTTTGTGAGTTCTATGCAAGTCATTTTACTTGTCTGAACTTTAATTTTATCACATAGAAAAAGATAACATTGTTTAACACAAAGTTCAGGATGTGTGTGTGTCTAAATTGAAAATCATATTTATAGTACTAATTAGAGAAACAGACATATATAGCAGATGTTCAACAAACAGCAAATATTTTTATCTCCCCAAATTTTGATTGTCAATGGCACTTATTGTCAGTTAATAGATTTTGGTATTATTATATTTTATTAATCCTTTTTGTATATATTGATTTTACTCAATGTCCTTCATAATGATGTTGTAATATGTGCTGTGTGTGTGTGATTCCATGGATAATTCATAACCTCTATAAAGAGCAGTGACTGGGTCATTTTTATGTCTATTATGGAATTTAGACATGTTGTTGGAGTTATTGTTTCACACTGAAAGACTCTGGCTTTCATGTCAGAAAATCCTGGATTCTTATCTGCAATGCAGCATTGGGAAATGTTATATTCTCTGAACTTTAGTTTTCTTATCCATAAAAAGGGGATAATAATACTACAGTAGTTTTGAGAAGATTTCATGCGAGCATATGTAAAAGTGCATTGTAATGCACATATCTCTAACTGTAATAGAATTACTAGTGATTGGTTGTCTTGAGGGACTTGTAAAGCAGCTGTGGGTACCTTCTATTTCACACAAGCAAGTAAAACTGAGATATAGGTATGCTTACTGATTTACAAAGTATAATATAATTATTTGATAACAAAATATTGCTCAAGAATGCTGCCCTCAGAATTCTGATGCTGGAATAAACTGTAAAGATAAATAGTTAAACTCATCTTGTTACACACATACTCACACACACACATCTCCTAGATAGGATAAGTAGCTTCTCCAAGGTCACTTAGCTGAAAGGAGGTAGAGCCAGAAAAAACTCTGGTATCCTGATCCCTAGCCATAAGCTGTTTCCTCTAAACGATTTTCCCTCATTTGTGCCCTGCTCTTCCTGGCATCCTGGCTCAAATTACTTCCTTACCCATTCATATTTGCTGCCTCCAAACTCATCATACTTTCCCTTCCAGCTCTGAGTCCATATGGCAATGCTCATGTGGGAGGTGGATGTCTGAAATTGCCGCCATCACTCTATCCCCTTCCAACCATGTGAGTAGGATAGAAAATGACTTTTGGGCACTATTAACCCGAGTTGGCTGAGATTCACGGATGCTGAGGTGAAACACTCTCCATCGTATTTGCAAGCCCTGGAGCCAGTCTTCGGCCTTCTGCAAACCAAGATGCCTTTGGGAGTTTAGAATGTACTTTCTGTACCTTTTTCAAATGACCCCATTGAAAACAGGAGCATGAGGCAGGAAAAATGGATCCTAGTTACAAAGGGTTATATATGAAAAATATTCTGAGTGTCCAACATGGGTGGAAAACTTTGTAAATAAGCACATGCATCATAAATCTTCAGGTCCAATGAAACATGAGGGTCTGTTTCACACATGAGGGGTATGTTATTTACCATTTATTTGTCTTTGCAATCTCTCAGGCAGGATCATTATGAGTTGAAAAATTCAGGGAATACTTTCAGAGAGAGTAAGAATTGAGCTAAGTTAAGAAAAATTCTATGGTGTTAAGTTTTGTTTTGTTCTGTCGTAGTGGCAAATTTCAGAGCCAAATTACCACAGTCATAAAAGTAGTATGATTTGAAGCCTCCTAAAGTCCCCTTTGCCAAAATATATATATTCATATCCTGCCATGTCATCTAAACTTTCCACAAACAATTCTTCCTCAGATTAAAATAATCATAGGCCTTGCTAACAACACTCACCTGATATATTTTGTAGGATTAATTCTTACTGACAGGAAATTCCATAAGCAATACCTCAAAGGACACAGTAGTTTTGATGGGGAAATGCAGAAAAGGGTCACTGCTCATGGTGTTACTTTGTGGTGATGGTCTTAGATGAAATTCTGTAGTGAAATTAAAGAATCATGAGGAAGGAGGGGCGCCACGAAATTCCAGGGCACCTGACAGGAACAGGAAAAGACTAAGGAAGAATTAAGTTTAAAAGGACATTAAAGACATACTTTTAACATTTTGAAATTCTGCCTAGAATGTATGGAAGAGGCTCTCTCCCAGCCATGACTCAGCTGGAACACAGCTGTACACAGCATGCCTGGCATTCATTGGGTCAGTCAAGGACCAAGGCCACCTAAAACAAAGACTGCTAGAGGGCACCAAGAAATAACTTCATTTCCCCAGAACAGAAGTCAAAGAGCTTTGGGCAGAAGAATATGAAATGTGAGCTGACTTCCTGGTCTCTCTCTGGCCATTAGCTAATGCCTAGGAGAATGAAATTTCTTTGCCCTTTTAACATTTATCTGTCTATTTAACTACAGATAGTAATACTAGCACTAGAATGATACTCAGTTCTTTAGAGAATCGGCCATCAATGTATCCCATTGTCCTTCCATGGTAGTGAATTGTCTCTAATGACAACATTTTCCATGTACAAATCTTTAGTAATAAATTTACTGATTCTAGATGCCAGTTTACTGATTCTGAATAGCTTTTGTGTCCTTAAAAGGTATGAGTAAGTTAAACTTCTAGGCAAATGAAACTCAGTGGAAGTTTGTACACTTTCTTTTTGTAAAAGATGGATTTGGGGGATTTCCTTTTCTGCTTTCCTGAGTCAGCAGAGGATCTTACAGCTCATCAACATGCATGTACATTCCTCATGTAAGAAAAGGCTTGGTTTAGTCTTGCTTATTCATCACAAAGTCTATGTCTACATATGGCCAAGAAATTGAGCATTTTCTGCATTATCCAGATTTGCAGCTGCCTTATGGCTCAGCTGATTGAAACTCATCAATGCTACAGACTAAATTGGACACTAAGATACCATCAAGTCACACACAAAAACTTATTCATTTATTCTTTTCAATAGGGCTCCTGTAGGTAGACTGCATGATGATGGTCATTATATGGAACCCAAGTGTTAGTGGTCATTATGCAGAGAGGACCAGGATTAAATATTCTTTCTACTATCTAGATAATCAAAATAAATGATGAAAATCCCCTGATGTTTCCTTACTGATCCAAAGGGGATACAATAAGAGTGTCTTAATTTATGATTCTAGACTTGTTGAAGATGTTTTGCCCTACAGAATACGTGACCTCTACTTTAGATGAATTGGGCTACTTAATAACTCTTTAAAATCTTTACATTTTGCTGTACAGTTTCCCAGAGTTTCTTCTCTTCATGAATGACTCACTCTTATTGCCCACTCATATTTTTCCAATGAATTTCTTTATCTGGTGATTCAGCATACTTTTCTGTGGAGTCACTATACTAAATGTTGAGACTAAAATAATAAATATATCTGACCCTTCCCTCAATGGATTTGCAGTCTTCTAGAAGAGATAGGGATAAATATAAAAATAGAGATAGAGAATTTAAAAATTCTGCAATAGAATATATGTAATCAAAAAGAGATATGCAAAATAACTACAAAAAATAGAACAACATTCTCTAAATACTAACCTTGAAAAATAAGAAAGATTTTAGAGTAGAAAGAATACTTGGTCTTCAACTCAAAAATAATGTTTATAAGTAGGGGGGAAAGACAATTCAAGTAGTATATATGGCACAAATAATAGCCCAGTGGCTTGACACAGTATCACATACTTGGAAATTTAATAGTACTTGGGTATTACTGGAATATAATTTTTGTGATAAAGAGTGTGAGAAAACTGAGGAATGAAAATTGAGAAGGATATGCTAGAAAATGATAAGAACCAGATTCTGAGGTGCCTAATACTTAATTTAGATTCTATCTGTTCTCTAGGCAGGGGAGAGGGATGGTACTGTGCCTAATTATATTTTCACTCTAGAAAGATAATTCAATTGGATAAGAGTAGAAACTGTAGTCAAGAAAGCTAATTGAGAAGTTATTCTATACGTCCAGGGATCGATAAAGAGATTCAAATTTGGTCAATGATAGTTGACATGGAGAAAATACCTAGATGTAGAAGATATTTAGGAAGGAGGAATTAGTAAATAATTGAATGTTGAGATAAGTGAAAGAAAACAATTGAGGATGATTTGAAAAGATCTGCCCTGTGTTACTGGATGCATGTTCACTCATTCATTATTACATCATATATCAGATAGCTTTGTCAGGGTTGAAAGCAGAAAGGGGCTTAGAAAATGAGTGAAATATATGGTTCCTTTAGTGTACCCAGGTGACAATGTCCACTTGATTATTGAAAATGCCAGTTTGGAGCTCAAGAAAAGTGTCCAGGTTAATCACACACTTTAGAAATATTAGATAGGAAGAGATAATAGTGAAAAATACCCAGGTCTATGAAAATTTGAATATGAAGTATATGCTATCACTGCAGCCTGAGAATAGAGCATCAGATGCAAGTTTCTGGGGATCAATCAACTGTAAAGATTAAACTGATACCAAGTATCTTAAACACTTTGTTTTCTGGAACAGTTTATTCTTCATATTGCCTTATACTTCCACTTCTTACATACTTCCTTTAAGCCTGGCTCTTCCTCTTAATGCATGGTATTTTCATGATCTACTTCTATGTGACTTTGGTGTCAGAAAAGCATGTGACCAAAGCATATTAACAAATAGAAAGAAAAACATGTAAAAGATGAGGGATATGTTCCATGTCATAGATTAAATTATTAACATTTTCAATCAAATCTGACTTGATTTCATACGGCCAAGTTCCTTTGACTACTTTACTTTATGCTGAATTGTTCACAAAATTAATAGTTACTTGAGGAAACTAATGTAAATTGCCAAATTTTTGCATCATGCAGAGTAGAACTGAGCAAAATGAACCAAGGGATTTATTGGATTAGTTAACAGAAAAGGCAATCTCCATCCTCTTCTTCAGAGACAAAATCCTTGTAAGAAACGTCTATAATTTCCAATTCCACACTTTCATCTCTGGCTAAAGCCCCAGCTGCTCCAATGAAACTACCATTTCTAGTGTTACTCAGGATTGCTTCATTGCAACATATGGGTGATGCTTACACTGGATCTATTTATAGCATTTTACACTGTGAAATACCCCTCTTTCTTGACATTTTTTCTTCCCTTAATTTTTGTGATTTTTCTATTCTTCTAATGGTCCTTCAAACTCTTCAGATACTTCTTCTCAGACTTATTTTTATTTTCATTATTATTTTTTAAAAACCTTTTTTTCTCATAAAATAAAATACAGGGAATGCGCAAAAATTCCTTGATTTTTTAGGTGCTAACTACCACCTAAGTCAAAAAACAGTTTTCCCAACCAGTCTAGAAATCTATCCATAACAACCATGCATGCCAGTCACAACTTCCTCTCTCCCCTTAAACGGAGCCATTATCCTGAGTTATAGAGTCACCATTTTTCACTTTACTTGGATCCCTTTAAGTCTGAATTTACCTCCCCACTTTTTGTTGCAGAACTTGGATTATTTAAAGAGATAGGCATTTCTTGCGTGCCTATGGTATGATGTCTTGCAAATTCCTCTCATTTTACCGGCCAGGTAATAGGTAAGGACTTTGGCTTCCTTGCTCTCTAGCTAGTATTTGGGGAAGGAAGAAATGAAGAGACAGAGGAAGAAATAAGATTCAATCTCCAAGCCCAGTGTTCTTTCTATATACCCCTGAAATTTCCATCTAAATGACCAATCTTTTGGAGAAAGCCATTTAGGAAGAGAACAGGGAAATGCCAGCGTGTACATGTACCTCAGCAGGGAACAAAGGCAGCCACACTGAGTATGTGCTGTGTGCTTCTGTGTTGAGCCACTCCAAGGGATGTGGGCATGAACGTGGTAACATAACTGCCTGCAGTGGTGGCATATATTGAATTTCCTTTAAAGTTCTTCATGGAAACATGGTGGAAATTAGATGTGTTACTAGAAATTTTTATTAGGTCTCCTGTGCAAGTGGAAATAGCCAGACTTGAGAGACCAAGAGATTAGATTCAAAGTCACTAGCAAGGTACTGGTGGAGACAGAAACAGAACCTGGCTCTCCTCAGAGACTCATGTAGGTGACCTCAGAAATCTGAGGTTACAACAGAGTAGAAACCCACAGGCCTAAGGTTATTCATCCCTCTGCTCCATCCCAGGCTGTCTCTGCCCATCGTCCATTGCTTCTTTACCACAAGTTTTCCCATGGCTCAAGATGACAGGAATTTCCCCACATCATACTATAAAGGCCTCTCATACCCAGCACAGCTTTACCCCAGCAGGCCCTGCGGAGTGAGGAGACTAGGGTAAACCAATGGAGCAGAGAATCAAATGGCCTCCTTTAGTATGAAAATTTATTTGCAAAAAAAAGTGTGCTCCATTTTCAGAGGATTGCCTTACATAACTTTGAGAGCAAAAAGTCATGTTTAAGTTGGGGAATGCCTGTCACGTGTGAAGGTTGTGGCATCACCTTGCACGCAAGCCCCATAGGGGGCTTTTGACAGTTCCCAAATGTTCTCCAAAATGGAGGTAGGGTAAAATATTTCCTTAAGAATACTCCCACCAGAGGCACTGAGAACATCTCCACCAGGACTGCCATACCACTAGGATTGCCATCCATCTTGTGCACAGACCAACCCCAGTGAACTTCGCTCACATTGCGTTCAGTGTAGATGGTGCCTTGGGGATGTGCTATAGACTGAATTGTTATGTCCCCCCCCCAAAAAAAATTCATATATTGAAATTTAACCCTCAATGTGATAGTATTTGGAAGTGGGGACTTTGGAAGATGATTAGATCATGAGAGTGGAACCCTTATGAATGGGATGAGGGCTTTTATAAAACACAGAACTCCTTAATCCCCTTCCATCATGTGAGGATATTGCAATAAAATGACTGCATATAAACCAGGAATCAAGCCCTAACTAGACACCAAATATGCCTGTGTTCTGATCTTGGACTTTCCAACCTTCAGAACTTGTGAGAATTACATTTCTGTTGTTTATAAGCCACCTAGTCAATGGTATTCTATCAGAGCAGCTAGAATGGACTAAGATAAGGGGTATGGTGAAAATCTGAACAACTATACTGATAACACTGGTCTCCATTTTGCCTACTTATTCAGGTAATGGAGACTGGTTTTACATTAGAATGACAATGATAAACATGTTTAAAGTGTCTGGGGCAAATCCTAAATTCTCAGCAATGCAAAATGATCAGAACTTGCAGGTTTTGATAGTGAAGCAGTGGAATGGGAGAATGGGAGTAAGCAGGGATGCTGGAGAAAAGTTTTCAATAGAAGGGAAGGTGAACACAGTGGGAGCAGGAGAAATGTGGAGGCCAGGTGGCCTAGGAAGGGAAATGATAACCTCTTCCCTGGGTCTGTCCCAACCCAGGGAATTGTGACTAAAGGCGAAAGATATTGCTCAGAAGTTTTTATTGAGGATACCTAGGGAGTCTAAAGTTGGGCCTTTGGTAAGCTGTGAACAGGCTCCTTCACTACAGATCTCCAGGGGGTGCTCTTCACATTGCACATTGTGTCTGTATCAATAGTACCTCCTGGAATTGTGTGGTGTGTAGCCAGTGAGGCCATAAGTGGACCTCTCTATGCATTTTTCAGAAATCTTGCTTGAACTTTTCTGGACAGATGGAGGGGCTTCAACTTTTATTGAATGTTCAAAAGGACTCCTAATGTAAGAAAATTCATTGCTCTACTGCAGTTTAAGATGGAGCTGCTACGAGAGTAGTCTTTCTATTGATCACTCTTGCAAAAAACTATAGTGTCTTAGAATTTGGAAACCTGCATTTGATTACTGTTGCTTTGTCTCATAACTGGGTTACTGTAGAACCTGAAAACATAGCCCCAGCATGTGTGGAATGCTTAGGAATGCTGGTAAGTTGGAAATGGGAATATTACATTACATCATGGCTTTGTTACAGCATCATTATGAATTGAAATATGTTAACATGCTCAAAAAGTATTTATCATTTCTCTTTTCTATCTAGAGTTAAAATGGTGATTTTCACACAATGGATACCCAAATACAGTTGCATTTCACTTTTAAATTAAAGCATGTCTTAAATCATAAATGATGACATAGGTCTACTAAGCTTCAACAGCTTTTTTCTCCTCTCTCTTGGACAGTTAGAGGAAAAGGGTCATGGCCTTATCCCATTTCCAATTCTATAGTTATGGCACAGATAATCAGTCAAATGGCCAGAATATGGAGAGACTTCTGCATCAGGATGAACAGAATGAGTAGAACAATCTACAAGGATTACATTAATTCTTAAAGGCAATAGAATCCCTACCAATATGATCATGAAAGGGAAAGAATATAGAGTGTTCAAAGAATAAAAATTGTTCACTCAATTCTGGAATTCCATGGAATAAATTAAAACTGCATTATCTGAAATAACCTGACATGCAAATAACATTAAAAAAATTAATAAATATATGAACAGGAAATTCTTAAGAGGAAATAGTGGGAATTTGGAGAACAATCGTGGTTTACATCACAAAAGACACTGAAATTCTGTTGTTTATAGTATGAAAAACATTCTCAGTATTCTCAATAAAAATGTTCCTTGGTGTCTTCATTACAGAAAGAGCCCTGTACTTACTGGATCCTGTAACCAGGAACTGCCCTAGTAATTAAGCTAGCTTGAAGGACATTTATTACCCATATTCTGATACTCTTCCTGCTCCTTTGAAATTGGGAGAATTTATGATGTAGTCAGGCTCTGGAAAAGAGCATACTATATATTTTTTAAAAAAGAATGTTGTATAGGTGTCTTTTTTTAAGGAATCACTAACATTAGTGGTTTGAAAACAAAAGATTATTTTCCCTGTAATAATAAAACATGTAAAATGCATTTGCTTTGAGCTTCTACACTGGAGGAAGGAGGAGGGGAAAACAAAGAACACATCTGTCCCCTGAGCTGTGTTGACCATTCCCCACCTTTCAATACTAATTTCCCCAAACTGATAAGTTCCCAGCTGCTACCACAACAAAATATCCGGAGAAAAGACCTCCATATGCTGTTGCAAAGCTGATCACACTCAGCTGCTGGAGAAAGTTGAGCCGTGAAGCCACAGCTGCCAGGCTGCTGTTCTCCATTGTAGCTCAAGACGGTCTCTGCATAGAGAGGCTGTTGTGGCTAGAAAACAAGCCGAGTTAAAGAGAAAGAAGGATACCTGCTGGGGGATTCCCAGTGGAACCCAACTGCTATTGGACCTCCTCCTCTGGCACATCCCTACAAGTTGAAGCTGAGCATGAAGCTGATCTCTAGAAATATGGATGTTGTTTTGGTCTAAAAGAAAGAATAACTCCTAGAGTGAGCCTCTTTTCTATACAAGATAATACATCTGTGACAGTAAGAAAGCAACCATTATTTCTTCCCTTAGGACTTTTATCAGGGTCCAGAGATTGCCACACTGAACTTTATCATGGTCCAAAGCTCAATCTGCATGCTTCTGCCTCTAGGACTTTACCTGTATGTTCCTTTCGGGAGAGAATGGTATTCTCTAGCCCTTAGCTTTAGTTTTTATAATCCTCTATCTTTCAAGGCTCAGTTCAAATGGCATATAATTGTTGAAGCCATTCATTATTTAAAACATGATTGACGTCTAATTTCTGAGGACACAAAAATGAAAAATGCTATTCCCAATCTTACCTTCATGGCTCTTACCATCAAGTGGGGATAGACTGCCACATAGTTTGAAAAGTAAAGCAACAAGAATTAATTAATCATTACACAAGGGTAAAGGTGGAGCACTTTTATACTTATAAAAGAGTGTGGGACTGGTGCTGGATCACAGTGATTCCTGGAAGAAATGATATA
Source organism: Phocoena sinus (assembly GCF_008692025.1). NCBI lineage: Eukaryota > Metazoa > Chordata > Mammalia > Artiodactyla > Phocoenidae > Phocoena > Phocoena sinus. The sequence goes on along the minus strand of NC_045776.1, from coordinate 34,237,746 downwards.
CAATATAGTTCTAAAGAATGGGTAAGCTATAGCTGGATTTCTTCTTTCATTGTTTGAGGGGATGGGTGTTAAGATTTCTGAGCACCAAGTTTCTTTTTTTTTTTTTTTTTTTTTGCGGTACGTGGGCCTCTCACTGTTGTGGCCTCTCCCGTTGTGGAGCACAGGCTCCGGACGCGCAGGCTCAGCGGCCATGGCTCACAGGCCCAGCCGCTCCGTGGCATGTGGGATCTTCCCGGACCGGGGCACGAACCCGTGTCCCTTGCATCGGCAGGCGGACTCTCAACCACTGCGCCACCAGGGAAGCCCTGAGCACCAAATTTCAAAGTGTGTGTGTGGGGGCATGTTTCCTCACACCAAGAAGCAATTTTCCAACACCAGCTACAATTCAACTCAGGTCTGACACTATCTACCTGGAGATAGCAGAGTCCACAAGTTAAGGGCTCAGTCCCACAAGACTGCCCTCCGCTCAGATGTCAATCACACACCCAGGTTGTCACCTGTACTAGTGACTGACCAGTGACAGATAAGAGTTTCCAAGACCCCATCCTTTGTTTCAATTGATTTCCTAGAGTAGCTCACAGAACTCAGGAAACCAGTCTATTGACTAGATTACTGGTTTATTATTAAAAGGTATAATTCACGAAGACCCAGATGAAAGAGATGCATAGGGCAAAGAATTGGGGAAATGGCACGGAGCTTCCATGCTCTCTGAGAGTGTCACTTTCCCAAATTTCCACATGTTCACCAATTCAGAATATCTGTGAATATTGTCTTTTGGGGTTTTTATGGAGGCTTCATCATATAGGTAAAATTATAAATCATTGGTCACTGGTGATTGAACCCAATCTCCATCCCCCTCCCCTTCCAGGAGGTCTAGGGGTGAGACTGAAAGCTCCAAACCTCTAATCACATGAGCGGTGCTTCAGGCAACGAGGCTGCATCCTTAGGTGCTTTCCAAGGTCACGTCATTAACATAAACCCAGTTGTGGTAGAAAGGGGCTTGTATAAACAGCAAGAATCCTATTTCACCTTTATGGCTCTGAAGTAATTTTATGAACTTAAAACAAGACACCAGGGCTTCCCTGGTGGTGCAGTGGTTGAGAGTCCACCTGCCGATGCAGGGGACATGGGTTCGTGCCCTGGTCTGGGAAGACCCCACATGCCATGGAGTGGCTGGACCCGTGAGCCATGGCCGCTGAGCCTGCGCACCCGTAGCCTGTGCTCTGCAGCGGGAGAGCCACAACTGTGAGAGGCCCGCGTACCGCAAAAAAAAAAAAAAAAAAAAAAAAAATAAGACACCAAATATTATGACAAAAGATGCTCTCATTGCTTTTATCTCTAAGGAAATTCCAAGAGCTGTGAGCCAAGAACTGGGGACAAAGACCAAATACATATTTCTTATTATAAATAATAATATCACAAGTGGATGAGATGAAAAACTATGTCAGCAGATGGAATAGCATGGGCTAAGTTCCAGAGATGAGAAGGTCTATTACACATGAGCAGGATGGACAGATGTGTAGTATGACTGCTTGTAGAGAGGAACAGTGGCAACAGAAAAAGCTAAAATGCCAGAGTTGACATGGTTTAGGGTCTTCCAAGCTATGTGGAGGAGTCTGTGCTCACTTAATAAAAATGGGAATCCTCAAAATGTTTGCAACAGTGGAGTCAACTGCCTAGATGTGTGTTTCCCCTGAAATAAATAACAGTAAGAATAAAAGTTTTGGCTGCTCTGAAGATAATGGTGTGATGGGCAAGACTGAAGACAGAGAAATCACATAGTAATCTATGTTAGAGATGGTTGCTCCTCAGCGAGTGTAAGTGGGATAGAAAAAAAGGAATGGGGCAAGATCTAGGAGATAACTGGTCAAGACTAAGTGGCTGAAGAATGGTAGGAGAGGGAGATGATAGGGTGTGAAGAACACAGAGAGGCAAATGTGATTGCTCTAAAGGGAGGTGTAGAAATAAGTGTGCACATGAGTGTAGACAAGGAAGGAGTGATGAACTCAGTTGGAGCCTTATAAAATGTGAAGTGCTCCATTAAGCATTTAAATACACATATGGAGAGAAATCCAAGAGGTGGGTACTGATTCAATACTAACTGGCATAAATATGTGGTAACAGAAGCTGTGGGTAGAGATGAGATCACCAAAGGAAAATATAGGGAGTGAAGAGTAAATTACTGAGGACAGAGCTCAAGTATCCCACTTTAAGGTGGTCAAATTGACCTGCAAAAACTGGTTTCTGTGCCTCTGGATTCTCATAGTAATCTGCCTGTACTTCTCTTATGGGATTTATCATTTTAGCCCTGTAAATTATGGTTATTTATATATTTAAATTTTGTTTTATTTGCTTCACCCCACAATAAATGAGTGTTTATCAAGCATCAGACTTTATTTTATATGCACTTTTTTTATACTCACAAGTGATTTGAGAGATAAGCACTATGATTTTTCCCTATTTGGTAGAGATAAGGCTATGTGTTCTCTAAATCCTGTACATACCACCCCCCCACCCCAGACATGCAACTAGACCTAATGTTCCAGCTAGCCTTAGGCCACTCCTGCCACTGGACTGAATGGCAGTCAAAGCAATATGATCTGATTTACGCTATTTCCAGGACTGGCCTCTAAATTACCTCCTTCACAATACTCCAAGCTCTCTTTTTTTCTCAACTTTTACTTGCTTCCAAATACAGAGAATCCAGTGATGGATCCCAGGTCTCTCGTGAAATATTGGGGTTTCAGTCCCTGAATAGATTCCTGAAGGAGGGTGACCGCCAAAATGGCCACCTGAGCAGAAATACACATCAGAAAGTAACATAAGTAAGCAATAAATTTATTTTTTGTTTGTTTGTTTTGTTTTGTTTCTAATGACTGAGTTTGGTGTTGTTTGTTATAGCAATAAGCCTAACTGACTAATACACAAAAAAAGAGAAGAAATTAAATTTAGTAAAGTAAAAATTATTTATTCCAGTTCACATAACTTGTAAGTACCTTTGCTGGCATGTCAGTTTTCATATATTTGAACACACACACACAGATATATTACAAACTTCCATTCTGAAATGCTCCTTCCCTCCCAACTCACATAATATCAGAGCTCAGGATGGGGGTCTCATCCATGAGGCAAAGGCCATGACAGTGTCTGTTACAAGGAACAAATGGAGCTATGATGATAATTCCATTGCCATGCCACTGATGGGTCATAAAACTGTTGATAGAAAATGATCCACAAAAGTACTGCTTGGGAATTTGTGGCTTAGAAAATGAATGTCAAATGACAAGCATGGTAAATAACAACTTGGTTTCTAGTCTTTTCCTCTCATTAACTTGCAACATAATTGTGGAAAAACAATACACAGAATAAAGGTCCTCTAAGGCCTCCCTTTATCTTTAGAATTCTATGACTAAGGAAGACTGAATTTTAAAGACCCCTTAAGAAATTATTGTTTTAATTACTAATTTTCCTTCAGCAATTCCATCTTGCAAACAGCATCATCTTAACTGAGATTTTAAAAGAAGAAAATGAAAAATATTAGAAATATTGAAAAAAGCAATCTAGATTGCAGTGCAATAAGACAAAAAAGTGAAATCCCTAACAGGGCTGCTTTGCAGACATGTTGCCTATCATAGTAGTATGATCATTAAAATCCTATTAGTAGCTAAACAAAGCATTCAGAAGTAAAATAATCAAAGAGGGTCTTCTATATGTGTAGAATTCTTATCAATTTGCTGTGAAATATAGTACTCAATATTGGAATTGGGTGTGCAATTTGAAATCTTGCTGCAGAAATGTCTAAACTAACAATGGTGCCCACAGCTTGTCTATGACAATAGCTGTTATTTTGCCTGCTGACTATATAAATAAAGTTGAGAAATATGTTAAATAAGAAAAACAGAATGGAGATGACATCAGAATAAATCAGCAAATCTTCATCTGTATACAGAAACATACAACAATTTCAAAAGAAGATTTGTTGGCTACCTAAAACCTGAAGCAGCAATTTGGATTTGGATAATGAAAGTAAGGAAAATCTTAATTATGTCCAAACTAAATTAATCTAGATTCCCCTAGTGCATTTATTCATGTCATAACAATCATCACTTAAGTCCATAATGATGAAATCATACATCTGAGTTTGAGCACAGAGAGGGAGGAAGGGAGAGGGAGAAAGAGGGAGGGAGGGAGAGAGGGAGGAGGGGAGGAAGAGAAGGAGAGAAAGAGAGAGAGAGAGAGAGAGAAAGAGAGAGACAGGGACAGAGACAGAGAGGAGAGAGACTGAATTAAAGTCCAGCATAACGTTTGTGCTTTGGGGGAAGGTAAGAGTAACAAGTTGGTAACAAGGAAATTTCCTAGCTAATGAGCACACTCACTAAGAAAAGCCATGGGTTTTTATATATGTATATAACATATAAAATATATTTAATTCAATATTTGTAATAACTTAGGTTATTGAGATTTTAAGGGAAAACATGTTTTTCTTTATACCTTAAACCTAGAATGTATTCAACTTATTTAATTTCTTTTAAATTTCTAATTAGAGAAACCTCAATTTTAAAAACATAGAATTTTGTTACAAAGAAAAAATCAAAGAGGGGACTTTTTAAATTTCAGCTTGAAATTGGTGGACAATGTATATTTGTCTCCCAGCTCAGAAAACCCAATGCCAAGAACCAGCACACAAAACTGCAGCTGGTACAAATTGCCTGTGAGGTTCCTGCCTTCAAATATATTTATCCAATGATTCCCATTTTATCTTTTTTAAATAAAGGTTTTAAGGATCATAAAAAATAAATACGCCATGAGTTTGTGGATTTTTTTCTTCTTTTTTCCTTTTGGCTTGTTCATGCTGTGTTGGTGGCATAATTCTTTATCCAAAGCACTGGCACTCTGGTGCCATCAAGCCGTGATGATTTTTGCCTTATTGCATTTAGCAGTGCTTTAGCACTATGGCTGCCCAGTTCCCCAGGGAACAGGAGGGTGCTGAAAAAAATAAATAAATAAAAAGAAACAAAATAAAGATAGAAAGAAATAATCATTGGAGAACATCCTCAGGGAGTGCAGAAAAGCAAAAGCCAAAGAAAGTAACAAGTTACAGTGTTGTGAAAATAGTGTGAACCTGTTACAGGGGAAATATGTGTTTGATAGAATTTAAATTATTTAAGACCCTAGAAAGAGATTTTACTCATCTTCTGCTTTTAGACAAGAACTATCTGCAAATGATTTTATTTACTCCTTTCTCTTATCCTTTATTTTTCTACCTTTAAATATTACTTTCAATCTTTAATGCTAGATTCAGGTAACTAAGTTTATTCTGCATTGTGTGTTTCTTTTCTATTTATTTGTTTTGCTGCATTCATCTGGTTATAAGTGCCGTGATGACGTATTATAGGCAGATATTGCAAAGTCAAGCAAATTGTAAACAATCTTTATGCCTTAAATTTATCTTATCTTTGCAATGCCAAATAACATCAAGTTGTAGCTTTTTTTTTCTGGGACATCAATAAAGATTGATATAGCTTTCAGGTGGTTAGGCATTGCCAAGCATACTTTTTAGAATCATGGGAAAAGGATTGCCACAACTTCTCCAAATTCTGAAGTTTAACACAACTCTAAAAAGAGAGTGACTACAGTAGACTATTAAAAAAAAAATTAAGTGTGAAGAAGCACAAAGAGTACCCCACATAAAATTAGTGAGCAGAGTTTACTCTCTAGTCTCAGCACCAATAGGAAGCAAGTGGTTGTTTTTACATCCAGTACAACAGATTTTTGCTTTTTGTGGCTCCTCAGGTCTGAGGACGGCCATTTGTCTATGACACAGAAGAGACTGAAGTCATCTAACCCCTATGGAGCTATATTAATCTTTGTAGTCTAACAACATGATTTCAGTGGAGGATAGGGAAACAAATTCTTAAGCTCCAAAACAGGTGGGCTTTCTACAGAGACACGGCATCACAACGTGAACAGAATGACACAACAGCACAACACCCATCTCCCATCCTCCTTAGACTCAGAAGAAAAGGGAGGCGAGGATCCTTCCTCAAAGAGCAGAGTTAAGCATGACATTTTCTCAGCTATCTAACCATGTTGACAACAGTGAGGTATGGTGGACAAATGTCATTTCAACAGACTGCATATCCTCAAAGAAACTGAATTTTAGCTTTCCCTGCTGGGGAAGGACTGATGCCTCTATTGCAGGTCTTAGTAAGTGCTGAGTGGGATGTACCCTCCCCTCATGCTGACATAAAGACGATGACATCAGGTCCTACCATTAATGGGATGAGCTGCATGAGGTCCTTCCTTAATGATAGCCAGGGATTTAAGGCAAACGCTTCTGAGTGAGTCGTGGTGAATATTTAGCAAGAAGTCAATCTTACATTGCAGACATTGCACTGGCACATAAAAGTCTAATTCAAAGAGTATCCATTGTTTTTCTGGTGGAGACATTCAGGTTGTAATTTATTTAGAGGTGCTTCAGTCATCAACTTTTTAGGGAGTCATAGACTCATCCCAGAGTTTGCTCCTGAAGCAGGGGAATGTATATGTTCTTAATAAAGAAGCTAAGAAGGCACAGGATCTTTATAAATCTTTGGGTGCTAGGTAAACTGCATAAACTAGAGTCTTAAAAACATATACACAAGTTTTTATGTGGTATTTATCTGCTGCTTAGACCCTGTTAGTGTAATAGAAAAGTATTCCTATTTTATAGGAGAGGAAACTGAGCCTCAGAGTATCTAAGTGATTTGATAAAAAATACCATATATAATAATATGCCAGCTCAAAATTCTACATGGCATTCTAACAAGCAGAATCACACCTGAAAAATTGTCACCCATATTCAACTCCATATCATGTATACTATACCAAAGAAGCTAGGTGTCTATTAAGATCCTTGGCTTTGGAGAAAGGGAGACACCTTAATCCCAATCCTAGCTCTTTCTTCTTCTTGCCAAGAGATCTTGGTAGGTTATTTAACCTTGCATGGGTCCTGGTCTTCTCATCTATAAAATAGGTTAAAGTGGAGGTTTATTTTAGGGTTACTGGGAGGATTAAGTGAAATTGCAGGCATTTTTTTCTACTTTCATTCAGTTGCTTCCCAAGTGTGGAACAAAGAGCAACCAGTGACCTCACTTGTTCCCATTCTCATTGTCGAGAGACAAGGAAAATATTCTGGCTCTTCAGACATGGGTGCCTGGAAAGAGTGAAGAATGTGGCAACATTTCTTAACAGAGATCTCAGGCCACCTGAGAATTACAATAATAGCTAAAATTTATCATTACAAAAATATGTTTTGTGTTCCACTGAAAAATGTTGAGTTGAGAAACGAACAGATATATGAGCTTCTTGCTATTGGAAGAATTAAGCATATAGTCAGAAACTGAGGAAATTGGTTTTAGTTTTCAGTTTGTATAATATCCCTAACAATTTAACATGGTCAACAGGGTAAAGGTGTACCTGTTGTCCATGTATTAATTGCCTACTTTAATATTATGCAATCCACCTAAAAGACCTCAAGAACGAGAATGACAAAATACTGAATATGTCACAAAAAAATGCACTGACCATAAAGATTGCAAAGTTTTAGAAGCAAATACTGATTGCATACATATGATGTGTCAGGAACTCTTCTAAATGTTTTGCTTTGTTTTATTGAGTTTGTACACCAACGTTGAAATAGAGGAATATTTTTTCATTAGATTAAATCTCTGCTGATTAGTTATGGAAAAAGGACTTCAATGTGGGCAGCCTGACTTGAGTCCATAGCCCATCGTCTAGTCTGTATGTACCATCTAACTGTAAACAATACAGAGATGAAAAAGATATAGTTCATCTCAGCTATAGGCATCTATCTGTCTGGACGATTTAAGAACTACTTTTAGGACATGGCATATTTTTAACTTATGTTAAACTGATCACTAAAATAACACACCAAAGTTTAGGAATATTGTTTTGGAAAATAATATTATAAAAAACAAGCAATGATTTGTTGTGTTTGAGGAAAGAGAAATAAGAGCTATATTATAGCAATACTGCATCATCCTAGAACTTGATTAACAGCTCTGTGAAATTCCAGAGAACATATAATCTGATCCTCTTAACTTTATAAACAAATAAAACTGAGGCACACAGAATAATAAAGCAGTAAATGTACCTATGTCTTATATTGTTTCTTTTGTTTGTTTTAGAATTTTATTTATTTTTTATACAGCAGGTTTCTTATTAGTCATCCATTTTATACACATCAGTGTATACATGTCAATTCCAATCTCCCAGTCCATCACACAACCCCCCCACCCCCTGCTGCTTTCCCCTCTTGGTGTTCATACTTATGTCCTCTACATCTCTGTCTCTATTTCTGCCCTGCCAACCGGTTCATCTGTACCATTTTTCTAGGTTCCACATATATGCGTTAATATACGATATTTGTTTTTCCTCTTTCTGACTTACTTCACTCTGTATGACAGTCTCTAGATTCATCCATGTCTCTACAATTGACCCAATTTCGTTCCCTTTTATGACTCACTAATATTCCATTGCATATATGTACCACAATTTCTTTATCCATTCATCCGTCGATGGGCATTTAGGTTGCTTCCATGACCTGGCTATTATAAATAGCACAGCAATGAACATTGGGATGCATGTGTCTTTTTGAATTATGGTTTTCTCTGGGTATATGCCCAGTAGTGGGATTGCTGTTTCATGTTGTAATTTTATTTTTAGTTTTTTTTAAGGAACCACCATACTGTTCTCCATAGTGGCTGTATTAATTTACATTCCCACCAACAGTGCAAGAGTGTTCCCTTTTCTCCACACCCTCTCCAGTATTTGTTGTTTGTAGATTTTCTGATGAAGCCCATTCTAACTGGTATGAGATGATACCTCATTGTAGTTTTGACTTGCATTTCTCTAATAATTAGTGATGTTGAGCAGCTTTTCATGTGCTTCTTGGCCATCTATATGTCTTTGGAGAAATGTCTATTTAGGTCTTCTGCCCGTTTTCTGATTTTTTTTTCTTTTTTTTTTTTAATACTGAGCTGTATGAGCTGTTTATATATTTGGAAATTAATCTTTTGTCCATTGATTCATTTGAAAATATTATTTTCCCATTCTGAGGGTTGTGTTTTCATCTTATTTGGAGTTCCCTTTGCTTTGCAAAAGCTTTTAAGTTTCATTAGGTCCCATTTGTTTATTTTTGTTTTTATTTCCATTACTCTAGGAGGTGGAACAAAAAGACCTTGCTGTGATTTATGCCAAAGAATTTTCTTCCTATATTTTCCTCTAAGAGTTTTATGATGTCTGGTCTAACGCTTAGGTCTATAATCCATTTTGAGTTTATTTTTGTGTATGGTGTTAGGGAGTGTTCTAATTCATTCTTTTACATGTAGTTGTCCAGTTTTCCCAGCACCACTTATTGAAGAGACTGTCTTTTCTCCATTGTATATCCTCGCCTCCTTTGTCATAGATTAGTTGACCATAGGTGTGTGGGTTTATCTCTGGGCTTTCTATCCTGTTCCATTGATCTATAGTTCTGTTTTTGTGCCAGTACCATACTGTCTTGATTACTGCAGCTTTCTGGTATAGTTTGAAGTCAGGGAGTCTGATTCCTCCAGCTCCATTTTTTCCCCTCAAGACTGTTTTGGCTGTTAGGGGTCTTTTGTGTTTCCATACAAATTTTAAGACTTTTTGTTCTGGTTCCATAAAAAAATGCCATTGGTAATTTGATAGGGATTGCATTGAATCTGTAGATTGCTTTGGGTAGTATAGTCATTTTCACAATATTGATTCTTCCAATCCAAGAACATAGTATAGCTCTCCATCTGTTGGTATCATCTTTAGTTTCTCTCATCAGTGTCTTATAGTTTTCTGCATGCAGGTCTTTGTCTCCCACGTAGGCTTATTGCTAGGTATATTATTCTTTTTTTGCAATGGTAAGGGGGAGTGTTTCTTTAAGTTCTCTTTCAGATTTTTCATCATTAGTGTATAGGAATGCAAGAGATTTCTGTGCATTAATTTTGCAACCTGCAACTTTGTCAAATTCATTGATTAGCTCTAGTAGTTTTCTGGTGGCATCTTTAGGATTCTCTATGTATAGTATCATGTCATCGGCAAACAATGAGAGTTTTACTTCTTCTTTTCCAATTTGTATTTGTTTTATTTTTTTATTCTTCTCTGATTTCCATGGCTAGAACTTCCAAAATTATGTTGAATGATAGTGTTGAGAGTGGACATCCTTGTCTTGTTCCTGATCTTAGAGGAAATGGTTTCAGTTTTTCACCATTGAGAATGATGTTTGCTATGGGTTTGTCATATATGGCCTTTATTATGGTGAGGTAGGTTTCCTCTATGCCCACTTTCTGGAGAGTTTTTTTATCATAAATGGGTGTTGACTTTTGTCAAAAGCTTTTTCTGCATCTATTGAGATGATCATATGGTGTTTCTTCTTCAGTTTGTTAATATAGTGTATCACATTGACTGATTTGCATATATTGAAGAATCCTTGCATCCCTGGGATAAATCCCACTTGATCATTGTGTATGATCCTTTAAATGTGTTGTTAGATTCTGTTTGCTAGTATTTTGTTGAGGATTTTTGCATCTGTATTCATCAGTGATATTGGTCTGCAATTTTCATTTTTGTAGTATCTTTGTCTGGTTTTGGTATCAGGGTGATAGTGGCCTCATAGAATGGGTGTGGGAGTGTTCCTTTCTCTGCAATTTTTTGCAAGAGTTCGAGAAGGAATGTTGTTATCTCTTCTCTAAATGTTTGATAGAATTCACCTGTGAAGCCATCGGCTCCTGGACATTTTGTTTGTTGGGAGATTTTTAATCACAGTTTCAATTTCATTACTTGTGATTGGTCTGTTCATATTTTCTATTTCTTCCCGGTTCAGTCTTGGAAGGCTATAACTTTCTAAGAATTTGTCCATTTCTTCCAGGTTGTCCATTTTATTGGCATATAGTTGTTTGTAGTAATCTCTTATAATCTTTTGTATTTTTGCAGTGTCAGTTGTGATTCCTCCGTTTTCATTTCTAATTTTATTGAATTGAGTCCTCTCCCTCTTTTTCTTGATGAGTCTGGCTAATGGTTTATCAATTTTGTGTATTTTCTCAAAGAACCAGCTTTTAGTTTTATTGATCTTTGCTATTGTTTTCTTTGTTTCTATTTCATTTATTTCTGCTCTGATCTTTATTATTTATTTCCTTCTGCTAACTTTTGGTTTTGTTTTTTCTTCTTTCTCTTGTTCCTTTAGGTGTAATGTTAGATTGTTTCTTTGAGATTTTTCTCGTTTCTTGAGGTAGGCTTGTATAGCTGTAAACTTCCATCTTAGATATGCTTTTGCTGCATCCCATAGTTTTCAGATCATCATGTTTTCCTTGTCATTTGTTTCTAGGTATTTTTTGATTTCCTCTTTGATTTCATCAGTGATCTCTTGGTTATTTAGTAACATATTATTTTGCCTCCATGTGTTTGTGGTTTTTTACAATTTTTTCCCTGTAATTTATCTTTTAATCTCATAGTGTTGTGGTTGGAATAGATGTTTGATATGATTTCAATTTTCTTAAATTTACTGAGGCTTGATTTGTGACCCCAGATGTGATCTATCCTGGAGAATGTTCCATGTGCACTTGAGAAGAAAGTGTAATCTGCTCTTTTTGGATGGAGTGTTCTATAAATAGCAATTAAATCTCTCTGGTCTTTTTTGTCATTTAAAGCTTCTGTTTCCTCATTTATTTTCATTTTGGGCGATCTGTCCATTGATGTAAGTGAGGTGTAAAAGTCTCCCACTATTTTGTGTTACTGTCAAATTCCTCTTTTATAGCTGTTAACAGTTGCCTTATGTATTAAGGTGCTCCTATGTTGGGTGCATATATATTTATAATTGTTATATCTTCTTCTTGGATTGATCCCTTGATCATTATGTAGTGTCCTTCCTTGTCTCTTATAAAATTCTTTATTTTATTGTTTATTTTAACTGATATGAGTATTGCTACTCTAGCTTTCTTTTGATTTCCATTTGTATGGAATATCTTTTTCCATTCCCTCATTTTCAGTTTGAATGTGTCCCTAGATCTGATGTGGGTCTCTTGTAGACAGCATATATATGTGTCTTGATTTGGTATCCATTCAGCAAGCTTGTGTCTTTTGGTTGGAGCATTTAATCCATTCATATTTAAGGTAATTATCTATATGTATGATCCTATGACCATTTTCTTAATTGTTTTAGTGTTGTTTTGTAGGTCCTTTTCTTCTCTTGTGTTTCCCACTTAGAGAAGTTCCTGTAGCATTTGTTGTAGAGCTGGTTTGGTGATGCTGAATACTCTTACCTTTTGCTTGTCTGTAAAGCTTTTGATTTTTCCATCGAATCTGAAAAAGATCCTTGCTGGGTAGAGTAATCTTGGTTGTAGGCTCTTCCCTTTCATTACTTTCAATATATCATACCACTCCCTTCTGGCTTGTAGAGTTTCTGCCGAGAAATCAGCTCTTAACTTTATGGGAGTTCCCTTGTATGTTATTTGTCATTTTTCCCTTGCTGCTCTCAGTAATTTTTCTTTGTGTTTAATTTTTGCCAGTTTGATTACTATGTGTCTCGGCCTGGTTCTCCTTGGGTTTATCCTTTATGGGACTCTGTGCTTCCTGGACTCAGTGGCTATTTCCTTTCCCATGTTAGGGAAGTTTTCAACTATAATGTCTTCTAATATTTTCTCAGGACGTTTCTCTCTCTCTTTTCCTTCTGGGACCCCTACAATGCAAATGTTGCTGCATTTAGTGTTGTCCCAGTGGTCTCTTAGGCTGTCTTCATTTCTTTTCATTCTTTTTTCTTTATTCTGTTCTTCAGCAGTGAATTCCACCCTTCTGTCTTCCAGGTCACTTTTCTGTTCTGCATCAGTTATTCTGCTATTGATTCCTTCTAGTGCAGTTTTCATTTCTCTTATTGTATTGTTCATCTCTGTTTGTTCTTTAATTCTTCTAGGTCTTTGTTAATCATTTATTGTATCTTCTCAATCTTTGCATCCTTTCTTTTTCTGAGGTCCTGGATCATCTTCACTATCATTATTCTGAATTCTTTTTCTGGAAGGTTGCCTATCTACACTTCTTTTAGTTGTTTTTCTGGGGTTTTATCTTGATCCTTAATCTGGTACATAGCCCTCTGCCTTTTCATCTTGTCTATCTTTCTGTGCATGTTTTTTTTGTTCCACAAGCTGCAGGATTGTAGTTCTTCTTGCTTCTGCTCTCTGCTGTCTGGTGGATGAGGCTATCTAAGAGGCTTGTGCAAGTTTCCAGATGGGAGGGACTGCTGGTGGGTAGAGATGGGTGTTGCTCTGGTGGGCAGAGCTCAGTAAAATTTTAATCTGCTTGTGTGCTGATGGGTGGGGCTGTGTTCCCTCCATGTTGGTTGTTTGGCCTGAAGTGACCCAACACTCGAGCCTACCCAGGTTCTTTGGTGGGGCTAATGGAAGACTGTGGGAGGGCTCATGCCAAGGAGTACTTCCCAGAACTTCTGATGTCAGTGTCCTTGTCCTCACGGTGATACACAGCCACCCCCGCCTCTGCAGGAGACCCTCCAACACTAGCAGGCAGGTCTGGTTCAGTCTCCTATGGGGCCACTGCTCCTTCCCCTGGGTCCCAATGAGCACAGTACTTTGTGTGTGCCCTCCAAGTGTGGAGTCTCTGTTTCCCCCAGTCCTCTCAAAGTCCTGAATCAATTACATCTAGCCTTCAAAGTCTGATTCTCCAGCAATTCCTCCTCCCTTTTCCAGACCCCCAGGTTGGGAAGCCTGATGTGGGGCTCAGAACCTTCACTCCAGTGGACTTCTGTGGTATAAGTGTTCTCCAGTTTGTGAGTCACCCACTGAGCAGTTATGGACTTTGATTTTATTGTGATTGCACCCCTCCTACCATCTCATTGTGGCTTCTCCTTTGTCTTGGATGTGGGGTATCTTTTTCAGTGAGTTCCAGTGTCTTCCTGTCAATGATTGTTCAGCAGTTAGTTGTGATTCTGGTGTTCTTGTAAGAGGGAGTGAGAGCATGTCCTTCTACTCCACCATCTTGAACCAATCTCCCGTATGTCTTATATTGTTAATTAACCTTTCTGTTTCACAGGGTGCCCAGGCTATGTAGCCAATGTTAAAAAGCAAAAAATAGCAGGTAAGCAACACCCAGGCAAGGTCATAGAGAAAGACAACACACACATTAGGCTTGAATGGTATAGAGTTTACTTACAGCAAGAAGAGAGAAAGAGTACACAAGATCCAGACCCTCATGATGTTGGTCTCCCCTGGCTAGGTTATCCACTCCCCTTCTGGCAAAAGAGATTTGGCTGCATACATCCCATTTCTTGCTGCAATAGAGAAATTATGACCCCTCCCCCTTGGAATCTGACATACAGAAAGCTGGGGCCTTGCCTGAGGGCCATTGACACATGTGCTTAAGAAGAACAAAGGAGTACACACTGAGTCTGAAACAGGGAAAGACATTCCCACACAAGGCAATCAACCCAGTGCAGGCTGTTAGGACTCTTTATCTCTTGGTAACAAAGTGTTCTGAGCCCAAGGCCCATTCTTATGGGACCAAGCAGGGATCCAAAGATGGCATGCATCAGACTGCCTTTCCTAACTCTTTCATATCTTTTTCACTTGTTTGTTAAATAATTTTTAAGAGTCTAAATAATGGTTATGCATATCTGAGACTATTTAAGATAGAATTATGCCCAGGATTAAGTATTCTGAAAATGTCTTATGATTGTTTAAAATAGATTTTATAAGGCATGTTTTATTTATTTATTTATTTTTATTGGGGTATAATTGTTTTACAATGTTGTATTAGTTTCTAATGTACAGTGAAGTGAAGTAGAGTTCCCTGTGCTATATAGCAGGTTATTTTTAGTTATCTATTTTGTGTCAACCCCACTGTCCCAATTCATCCCCCCACCACTTTCCCCCCGTGGTGTCCATACTTTTGTTCTCTACATCTGTGTCTCTATTTCTGCTTTGCAAACCAGTTCATTTGTACCATTTTTCTTGATTCCACATATATGTGTTAATATATAATATATTTTTTTCTCTTTCTGACTTATTTCACTCTGTATGACAGGGTCTAGGTACATCCACATCTGGTTTTAAAGGCAGATTTTTGTCTTCTTTTAGCAGCTTGTATCAGTTTCTCATGGCTGCTATAACAAATTGCCACGAACTTGTAGACTTAAAACATCACAAATTTATCTTATAGTACTTGGGATCAGAAGTCTGACATGAGTCTCAATGGGCTAAAATCAAGGTGTTGGCAGAGCTGTGTTCCTTTTCAAGGCCCTAGGATAGAATCCACTTCCTTCCCTTTTCCAGATTCTAGAGGCTGATTGCATTCCTTGGCTAGTAAACCCCGTTGATCTTCAAAGCCAGCAATGGCTAGTTGAATGTTTTTCACATCTCATCACTCTGATATTGACAAGGCTGCTGCCCTATTTCACTTATGAAGACCCTTGTGATAACACTGGGCCCATGTGGATAATCCAGGATTATCTCCCAATCTCAAGGTGAACTGATTAGTAACATCAGTTCCATCTGCAAACTTAATTCCCTTTTGTCATATAATACAACATATTCACAGGTTGTGAAGCTTAGGATGTGGACATCTTGGGGGAGCATTATTCTGCCTACCACATAGCCTATACCCAGAGTATCCAGACAACAAGAAAAATCCCTAGTCTCTCCATAGAAAGCAAAATTATCACAGTCATGCCCAGGGTGTCACAGAAACCTGCAAACAGCTATGGGATGATCTTATACACAGTAACACTGAGACTCTGAAGAAATTACTGCATTATCTGTAATCATTACAAACACTGAGGACTTGAATTGGGGGAGTGATGAGGGAGAGGGATTATTCTTATCCAGAACTTTCCTAAAACATTGTTCCTGAGAAGATTAGAACTTTTCATTCCTGGTTCCATCACCTCAGTCCATAACATAGACACTAACCATTGAAATTAGGTCTCTAGCTCTCTGTCCCAGAGCTGCACAGGTAAAAAGGTATATATTTCAAATATGAAACATATGTGTAAGTTTTGACTGACCAGATCAAAGTGACTAAAGTAGATGAGTTGGCAGTGATGCTAATAATGGTGCCAACGATGTAATCAATGAATGTATACAAATTAATAAATTTTTAAGATGCATTACCCTGTGTATACAGGGATAACATTACTAACACAGCAACAAACATTTGGAGTCCACATGGTGGCCACCCATAAGGCTATTTATGGCTATAATTAGAAATTCAGCATGTCAAGCTAAAACATGGTCACCAAAATGGACTAATCAGTCAAGACTAACTCATAAGACAATGATAAGATTAAAACTTTTAAAATGGTAAGCCCAGTGTTAATCAAATACAAAAAAGGTCCTACGGTAAGCTATATCAAGGGCCCAATGATGACTATGTCCTAATTCCCGCAACCTGTGAATACATTATATTACATGGCAAAAGCCTCATTGCAGATGTAATTAAGGTTATAGATCTTGAGATGAGATTTTTCTGGATGATCCAGTAAGTTCATTTCAATCATATGAGCTCTTAAAAGCAGAGAACTTTTCCTTTCTATGGTCAGAGAGATGGGATGAAGGAAGAGGCAGGAGAGATTCCAAGCAAGCATGGGAGGTACTTGACACACCATTGTTGGCATTGAAAATGGAAAGGGGGCTGCAAGCCAGAGGATGTGGAGGTCTCCAGAAACTGGGACTATCCTTAAGCTGGCTCCTAACAAGGACATGGGACTTCATTCCTAAAGTTGCAAGGAACTGAATTCTGCCAATGGTCTGAATGAGCAGGAAATGGATTTGCCCCTAAAGCTTTCTGGAAGGAACACAACAGTGTCATCACCTTGATTTTAGCTTAGTGAGACCTGTACCAGACTTTTGACCTACAGAATTGTGAGATAATACACTTACATTGTTTTAAGCCCTTAAATCTCTGGTAATTTGTTCCATCAGCAACAGATAATTAATTCAGCTTCTAAGAAAGTGGGGTGCTCTCATTATCTTTAAGCTTTGGAGCAAAAACCATACTGTTTACCTGGACAATTTGCATTTATACACAACTATGTTGCTAACTTTTTTTTTTAAACTCTAAAATTGTGCAACATTCCAAGATCCCACAAATATTGGCCTTCTCAATCAGGAGTGTGTGGTTCCAAGACAACTTTTAGAGCAGGAAGGATTCACTCTGAAAGAGCCGTGCTGTCTCCATCATTTTATTCAGGAAAATCAGATGATCCTAAATGTAGGCATGAAGGTGAAAAGTTTCACAAATGGGTGGTTTCTCTCTACGTGGTATTTGTTTGCAGGCACATCTGCCTGTTTCCTTCCCTGACCCACCTCTCTCCTTGAGTTACTGACCCACAGTTACCAGTTCAGGAACTTCTGAAGTAGAAGACTGGAATTAATTGCACCAATTTTCTGGGTTTAAGTGATGTCTATCTTGGTGACCCAGGGTTGTAAAATGAATAGTTAGCTGCCAAGATGGGAGAGGTGCTCTGCAGATTCATCTTGGAGGATGTTGCATTACAAAAAAAAATCAAGCTGAAGAAACTTCTACTTAAAATGAGGTTTTGTTTTAATCAAGATGATTTTTCTTGCTCTTCTTCCAATCAAACCTTCTATATAATGAAATAGATAAAGAATATAATCACAGCTAAGCTACTCATGGCAGAGTTACCTTGGTCCAAAGTGATACTGGATATCCTGTTATTAAAGATCTTAAATAACTTGGCTCCAAGCACAATGCTTATACTACGATGTTCTGGTTTGCAGATGATGTTAAATTGTGGGGGGGAAAGGTCATCCTTGAAAAACAATCCTCAGGTAGGAAAAGAATTAGCTCACTTAAATACCTGGGCTAATAGATAGAAAATTCAATGCAGATAAATAGAGAATAATGAGTCCTGTAGCATGTAATAAAAGGACATAGTATCTCCTTAATGGGAAGGTACTATAGCATATTGACCTGGGGAGTGATATGAGTTATTTTAATAAAAAACTATATTAAAGATTATTCACCTCCATTATTATTTTATTTTATTTTTATTTTATTTTGCGATATGCGGGCCTCTCACTGTTGTGGCCTCTCCCATTGCGGAGCACAGGCTCCGGACGCGCAGGCTTAGCAGCCATGGCTCACGGGCCCAGCCGCTCCGCGGCATGTGGGATCTTCCCAGACCGGGGCACGAACCCGTGTCCCCTAGCATCGGCAGGCGGACTCTCAACTACTGCGCCACCAGGGAAGCCCTCCATTATTATTTTAAAAAGACATGCAGTGTGTTTTTTTAGACCTCAACTAAAGCAGCACATTCAATCTAATCACTGTATATACTCCAAGAAGCATATTTAGAATGAGCCTTAAAGGGGCGATTTGTAGAACAAGCTAAATAAAAGCACTTATCAGAGACACAAGTTTGAAAGCAATTATAGGGAAAACTGACCATTTTCTCTTTGGTAAGTCAGACATGTTAGAAAAGGTTGGAACAGCAGGGTGTCAGGACTGGGATAGCAAGCATATTGCATTGTGAAGGCAGAGGGAAGCTGCTCAAGAAATCTACCTCTTGTTCTTCAGGATCCACTTTTATCAATGATCTGTCAATTCCATTAACTTCTTCAGCAATTACAAAACCCTGGATAACAAATACAACGTAGATAATTCTCTCTGACAGTCCTGCTTATTTGGGGCCCCTTTACATTACTAAGGCTCCGGAACCTAGACTTTAGGATTCAGACAATATCAAATGAGACCTTTATGTGATAAGGCTACTTCTTTCAGAGCTTTTATCTTATTGGTGTCCTGATTAAGCTCAATTCATCTGCAGATTTCTGGGAAATTAAAACATTAGAGAGTGCAGGCTGACTTGTATCAATCAAGGTAAAAGATAAAGGATAGGTATAGACATAAAGGGAATGTGGAGTCATTTGAAAGCAACCCTTGAAGGTAGGCGTGGGTTACACAGCAAATGTAAAAACAAACTTTTATAATCAAAGAATAAGACAAATTTCTAATTACAAAACTGCCACGGCAGATAGGTGAAGTTCTCCACTCTTTTCCAGGATAAATTGAATTGTGCTGTCAAGTACATGACAGACAACTAATATCTTCCCATATCTGTCTGTCATGGTACATTTCACTGTTTTGGAGGTCCCTGGAGGAATAGAAATTAAACTATTACTATTGATAAGCAAATTAGTACCATGCTTGATTTCAGACTTTGGAATTGCATAGACCTGGTTTCTAAACCTGGTTCTGTGGCTCTAAGACAGGTCTTCTCAGTCTCAGTACCATTGACATTTTGGGCTGGATGATGCTTTGTTGGGCATTGCAGTGTGTTTAATAGCATACTTGGCCTCTATCCACTACCATCCTGCCACCTAGTTGTGACAACCAAAGATGTCTCCAGACATTGCCAGATGTCCTTGAGAGGGGGTAATAAAACAGCTCCTAGTTGAGAATTGAGAGTCATTGTTCTAAGACCTTGTGACATATCTTCATTAAATCTCAATTTCTTCATCTGTAAAATAACGTGTTTTGCCTACCACCAAGTCATAGTCACATGTCTAACTGTCTCAGAACTATGGAGCAGTTTTGTGACTCTCTAAATGAAAAAACAGAGATTCAAAGTCAGCAATCGACTTGTCCATGGACTCACCAATCTTCAGTGGTGAACTTAGAGCTCTAACCCAGAAAATGGGTTTATGGAACATAGGGATAAAATCATACTGACTACAAGACTCAGCATTCCATGTGTACTTTACCCAACAGACCTTAAGCCATCATTAAGGAATCACCATGGACTGTCCATACCAATTATTCTCTCAGTGTAAATTTGAGGATTATCCTGATTTACTTTCTATTTTCTTCAACTATATGAACATTTGTCTAATCTTGACTGTGGTTTGATTTACATATACAGAAGACAGTTTTGAGTAGAGCTGGACAGAGCCCTGAACTAATGGACCAAGTTGAGGAAAATATTTGTTTTTTTACAATACTGCATACTCTGCAAACAGTTAAACAAAAACAAAAGCAAAAAGACACAGAAAAGGAAAGACTATTTTGCTTTTCACAAGATTGCAAAGTTGTGTATTTTCTTCTCTGTTCAATTTTTTTTTTTTTTGAAAAACTTGTCACTCACCATGAGACTATATATTCTACCATAAGGTTTCTCTAATTTAAACAGCCTATTTTTTACCAAACATTAACCAAGCCGTAAAGAAGGAACTTTGGAACTTCAAATGAAGCTGTCAGAGATTCTTCCTGCCATCAGATGATTTGCAGCTGTGTGACTCATTTGTATCTTTATAAGAAATCAGGGGAAAAAAGAGATTATTAGCATTTCAATTTATGTCAACTGCTGAAACTAACTAGGCCTGAAGATGTGCTTGGCTTCCCTGTGTTAGTGCTGCGATAAATGCAGAATGCAGGCAGTGATATTGGAGGGACTTAGAAGAGGAAGTGATTGAGAAAGGAAGCATCATTGGTACCAAACACCCTCATACATGAATTATCATGCTCAGCTTTGCTTGCACAGTATGGAGACATGCTGGGTATTGGCAGATAAGACCTGCTTCTCTCAGGGAAGCATGAAAGCCTAGAAGATAAGACAACTCAACATTTTAGTGTAGCCTGGTTGTGTACTCTCACATCCCATCTCAGCATACCAAGCTACTGTTCTAACCCTCAGTCTGATTGAAGTCATACCATTCTGCCAGCAGTTCTACACTTCATTTATACTAAATACAATTTCCTATGGTGATTCTCTCTGCCTAGAATGTTTTCACCCCCACCCTCTACTTTACAAACTCCTGCTGTCACCACGGAGAAATAAGCCCCGGTATATACCAACAGGGCACTTATTCTTTCCTCTGTGCAAGGAACTACAGATGTGAAATAGTGATGAACATGACAATCACTTCCACAAAAGAGATACTTACTCCATGTTTGTTGTTTGACTAACTGAAAAATGAATGAAAAATTAGATGCAGAATGAGTCTATTTTCTCCATACCAAGATTTAACATCTCTCAAGACCTGGAAATAAAACACAATTCACATGACTTCCTCTCTCAATATTTGATTAATGATTTCTCTTTATCTGGCATGATTGTTGTTGAACACATGCCCTCTATTTTTCACCTCCTGATCCCAAACATGTGGTTCCATTATATGGAGTAATATTGTAGTGCTTCTTATATTCAAGAGTTAATTTTTATTTTTAATTATTCTAGTCACTAGTAGAAAAAGTAAAAAGAAAATGAGTATCTAGAACCATAGGATTATACATATATTTTTAATTCTTATAAATTTATATAATACAAAAAAATTCAGACACAAGTTTTCGGTGAGTCTGTAATGAAAACAGTTACCATGTAAACCAGGACCCAGGGAGTATATTTGTTTATTATAATTATTCATTAGGTAACAAACTCTTACTAAGTTATGTGAGTGGTTGTGAAGAGAATTAATCAGAACATAATTGTCCCCCCCCCTCCTTTTTTAAAATCTGTACAGATTCTTATATTGGGTAGTTTAAAAAAAAAAAGTCTGTTGTTTTGTGAATAATTTTCATCTTCATGAAAGACCTTTGGTTTTTGGTGTTTTCCTTGTGTTTGAGTCATTGCTTTAATGGTAATTTTAGCCTTTCTTTATTCAGAATCATACATAAATACAATAATAAATGTGGCCACATGGATGAAGGGCATATTGATTTTCTAGTTGACTTCATGGAATTATAAAATACAAAGGAATATCAAAAATTATCTTCAGCCATAAACATATTCTGCCGAGAGGGAAACTGAGGTTCTTATTATTTGAATGATTCACTTAAGATAACATGGCAGGTAATGGCAGAGACCAAACTAAAACCAGATTCTGGTCTCAATTTTCAGTGTCTCAAAGTTCCCTCATGTTCTAAACAGCTGGTGTTCTTTCTTAAGCTGAGGTCCTCTCAGAAGCCCCATTTCTCCATGCCATACCCTCATTCTCATTGGATGTTGCCCTGGGAAAGTTTTATTTTTGAGGTAATGTTCAGGGTTACCTTATACCTAAATATTAATTACTGCAGTGCCAGATACTAGACAAGTGCTTTGGGCCTAACTGGACAATTCCCTCAGCAGCACAATTTCATTTATCCAAGAAGAGGGATCTAGTTGTGCCAGGAGTGTTCCCACTAAGTCTGCCTTTAATTAAATGGTCTATGGATTTTGTTGAAGCTTGTGAAGCTTCTTTGTTTTTGGCCTCCATTGAGTTTGTATCGTCTGTTCAGTTTGAAGTCTCCAGAGGAATACTTTTCCTTATCAGGGTCAGTTTGGGGTCAAAACTGTTGGTAAATCATTTGAAGCCCTTTGTTCTTTCTTTTAAAACCACACTCATATAACTCTGGAGATTTTATTCATCTTTTTGGTCAACGTAGTGATATTACTTTGGGTCTGAGTACCAGACATGTTTAAGGGATAATCAAAGCATTAGAACAAACAGGAACTGTGCACACTAACTTTCAATCATTTATTTGGTCAGTCTCAAACATTTTGGAACTTACTGTTTTGGCAAATGCCAGGTACTGTGCTAGGCTCTGGAAATACAAAGAAGAAATATACAGAGTCTGTCCTTAAGAAATTTTTTTTTTTTTTTTTTTTGGTACGTGGGCCTCTCACTGTTGTGGCCTCTCCCGTTGTGGAGCACAGGCTCCGGACGCGCAGGCTCAGCAACCATGGCTCCCGGGCCCAGCTGCTCCGTGGCAAGTGGGATCTTCCCAGACCAGGGCACAAACTCGCATCCCCTGCATCGGCAGGCAAACTCTCAACCACTGTGCCACCAGGGGAGCCCCCTTAAGAAACTTTTGTAACAGGAAATGTGTCCTGTGGTTTCCTGTGGACTTCTGTTCTCTCATCTGCTTATTATCTTCAATTTACAAAGTGCTGACAGTTTTCTTCATATACATTTAATTTTTGAAATTCCCATGGACACCAATTCACTTTCTCATCTCCACATGCTTGTTTTGCTGTAATTGTTTTCTGACTCTACTTCTGATTTCAAATATCTGTCTCCACAATCCCAGGACTAAATTCTACTGAATTTGGATTTCCAAGGGTGAGACATGGGAGGATTTATTTTTGAAAGGCTTATCTGATTGATGGAATTATTCCATATCTTGATTTGGGTGTTAATTACATGGATACATACATTCATGTACAGTCATTGAACTGCTTACTTAAGATTTGTGCATTTTATTGTTCATAACTTTTATCTTAGCCATTTCAGAAAAAAATCTTTCCAGTTAATTAAAATAATTACTGTGAGAGTCAAAGGCTTTTAAACTTTTTTTAATTGAGAGACATTGTTGAGAATGTCATGTAAACTATAGAATAATTCCTCCATATGTGGAAAATATATAGCCATAAACATAGCTTTTTCAACATTTCGGGAAGTTTTCATTTTCCCCAAAGTTTATCTCTGTACCTTAGGATAAAAAATCTTGCCAAAAGACTTGAAAAAATCTGAATGACCATCAATAGTGGACTGGTAAGATAATCTATGCCTTATCCCTACAATGAAATAGCATGAAGTTATTTTTTAAAAAAGGAAAAAAAAAAAAGAATAAGGAGGTTCTACTGGGGAACCATATCTAAGATAGGTTAATTGAAAATAAGAAAGTGCTAACTAGTGTGTAAGATGTGATATCATTTGTGTAAAAACAAAAAAAATAATATTTTACATATATATGCACAAACAAATATATTTATAATACATAAATACAAATACAAACATATTTTACATACTGATATATTTTATATACGAATATATACATATATTTGCATTAGTGTTTTATTTGTGTAAATACTCTCTAGAAGGAACAAACTAATAATAGTCTTTTCCTATTTGTGGAAATGGGCAATGACTGGGCAGTAGGAAAACTAGGGTGGGAGAAATGGAAGTTCCCTATATATTTTTTTAATATATATATATATATATGTTTTCATGTTTGAACAATTTACATGTATTGCTACTCAAATAGCTAAATCCAAATTAAAAAACAAAACCAAAAAGCAAAACCTCCTGCCTGAGAAATTACTGCAGCATGTTTCCATAGGAGAAATAGATGGATCAATTTACAGAGGCTTGAAATGTGGAATACAGGTGAGATTTAAAAAGGAAGATCAATCAGAAAGTTGTAGCAGTTATGGAGGTGAAAGATGATGAGGGCCTAAACCAGAGAACCAAGAGCAACTTAGGAAGCAGAATCACTATAACTCAGTGGCTGATTAAGCTGAGGCTGAGTTGGAGGTAAGGGTGGGGATGGGGGGAAGGAGGAAGGACTTGGGATAACAGAAGTGTGGCCTTGGGGAAAAAGAGGTGTGGTTGTAACACATTGAGTTTGAGTTCCACTCAGTATAACTAGGTGAACTGTCCAAAAAGCAGATGATATAAGGGTTTTCAGCCAGCAGCAAGTTCAGGGCCTAACCCCTGCTTTATGATGTCTTCTGGGTTATGAGCAACCACAAGGTGCCAAGCACTGTGCAAAGAACTTGCACTGCAGCATCTCTCAACCTACAACAACTATTGAAAGTCATTACCCGCATTTTAAATATGGGAACGCTCATAAGTGTATCAGTCCTGTTATTCATGGACAACCACACTTCGTCTGACGTATCAAAATGATGTTAAAGCCAGATTCTTTTAATGGTCATCAAATAAGTGTGAGAGTGAAGTTAATTTTTTACAACAAGCATTCACATTAGCAGATGGCTGTTAATGTATTCTAAAGGAATTTCTGCTCATTATTTGACTGTCAGGAATCACCTTTAAACGGTCATCAAAGCAAAGCCATGATGGCCCCTCAGAGAGCTACCTGACACAATGACATACTAGCTGCACCACCCCTTTTTTGAACAGCTTTATAGAAATATAATTCATATACCATATACTTCACCCATTTAAGATGTAGGGCTCCATGGTCCTTGGTATCCTCACAGAGTTGTACAACTATCAACAGAATCTAATTCCAGAACAGTTTCATCACCCCAAAAAGAAACTCCATACCCGTTAAAAGTCACATCTCGTTCCTCCTGTCCCTGCTGTCTCCATTCTAGCAACCACTCATATGCTTTCTTTACCTATTCTGGACCTTTCATATAGATCATACAATCATACATTTCATATAAATAGAATCATATATTGACTTCGTGATTGACTTCTTTCATTTACCATAATGTTTTCAAAGTCAATCTATTGTATGGGAACTTCATTCCATTTTATTGGAAAATGATATTCTGTTGTATGCATATATCACATTTTATCTTCCCATTTATCATTTCATGGACATTTTTTAGGTTGTTTCTAATATTTGGCTATTATGAATAAAGCTGCTATGAGTGTCTGTGTACAAGTTTTTGTGTAGACATATTTTCATCTGTCTTGGCTGTATAAGTAAGTGTGGAATTTCTTGGTCATATGTTAATTCTGTTTAATGTTTTGAGGAACTGCCAAACTGTTTTCTAAAATAGATACACTATTTTTCAGTCTCATCAGCAATACACAAGAGCTCCAATATCTCTGCATTCTCATCAACACTTGTTATTGCCCATTTTTACCAATTATTGCCACCCTAGTTAGGGTGAAATTGTATCTTGCAATTTTAATTTTCCTCAAGTCCAATAATGTTGAACAGGTTTTCCTGTGTTTATTGGGCATTTTTATATCTTCTTTGGAGAGATTTCTATTTAGATACTTAGGCCATTTTTAAATTGGATATTTATCTTTTTATTATTGAGTTGTAAGAGTTTTTTTTTAATGTATTTTTGATATGTCACTTATTAAATATATTTTGCAAATGCATTTTCCAATTCTGTGAGTTGTCATTTCAATTTATTGATGGTGTTATTTGTAGCACAAAGATTGTAATTTTGGTATAATATGATTTATCTACTTTTTCTATTGTTGCTTATGATTTTGGTATTATATGCAAGAATAAATTACTTAATTCATTACTTAATTGATTTACTCCTATGTTTTCTTATAATATCTTTATAGCTTTAGTTCTTATATTTAAGTCTATGACCTGTTTTGAATGTGTGTGTGTGTGTGTGTGTGTTTGGTCTAAGGAAAGGGTTCAACTTCTTTTGCATGTGGATGTCCAGTTGTCCTAGTACCACTTGCTGAAAAGACTTATTCTTGCCCCACTGAATTTTTTTGGCCTCACTGCAAAAACTGATTGACCATTTTGCCTACTTCTTAGTGTGAAAAAATTCTAATTTAGCATGTTCTATTTCCGTTAGTTTTGTGAACTCTAGGGTGACACATAAGGATCATTAAAATACCCAGTCTTATATTGTTATTTGTAATCAGTTAAAGACCAATATCATTTTACCAGATATGGTAGGCAGAATGACGGCCCCAAAGATGTCCACATTCTAATCCTCAGAACCCGTGAATATCTTATCTTACATGAAAGGGAATTAAAGTTGTAGATACAATTAAGGTTGCTCACCTTGATAAGGGGAGATTATCCTGGATTAAACAAGTGGGCACAATCTAATCAGGAGTCTTTAAAGTGGAAGATGAAGATGCAGAAAAAAGAATCAGAGAAATACAATGTGAAAAAGACTCAAGTCACTATTAGTGACTTTGAAAATGTAGGAAGCAAGCCACAAGCCAAGTAATGCAGATGGCTCCAGAAGGAAAGACAAGGAATTGGATTCTCCCCTAGAGTTTCCAGAATGAAACACAATTCTGTTGACACTTTGATTTTAACCCAGTGAAACCTATACAGGAACTCTCACTTACAGAACTGTAGATTATAAATGTCTGCTGTTTTAAGACATGAAGTTTGTGGTAATTTGTTAGAGAAGGAACAGAAAACTAAAGCAGCAGTATTTTAAGGTAGCAACAATTTAATCTGTGTAATCATCTTTATGGCCTACAGTCTTTTCATTCATCTAAAGACTGGCTAATTTCTGATCAATTAGGGAACACTGTACTGCCTTCCCCATTTTCCATATGACGTTCCCTCACTACAGCCAAGGGAAAGTCTCAGGGGCTGAGGCCACATTCAGAGAGCTGAACTGCCTGCCTCACTGTGTAGACAACCACTCTGGTATCCTCAGCTGCTAATATTCTGCCACTAAATCTACTTTAAAAAACATAAAAAGAAAAATAGCAGCACACTAAGGAATATAAATGTTTAGATGAATTCATGTGCTCTCCACTAGAGAGGATAATAATAAATCTGCTGGGCAGTACAAATTACCCTCCAAGTTTAAAGTCACCTAGTCATTCCCAGGGAGATCAGCTGAATTAATGGTCAAACATGTTAATAGAATAATGGAGAGTCCTTAACCATTTCTAGAGGAGGAAGGGGAGGAGTGTACTGGATGCTTATTTTATGGCAATTTATGTCAGTGTAAAAGTTATAAAGATTGCCAGAAAGTAAAGGAGCATGATGTAGAATCACTGCAGAAACTGTAAAATCAATATCTCTAGGGTTTTCAGCATTGTACTTGGCAGGTCCTTTCAAATCCATTGCCTACATGATATTTTATGTATGTAGCTGGCAATGGTGATGGTGGATGGTGTTCAACCCATGGAGCTGGCACCAAATCAATCATCAAAAATGAAAATGCATATGTCTCTCTCCATTTTCTATCTGCTTTCTCAGATGCTGTCTGAGATTAGATCCTAAACCCACGAGAAAGTTATCCACAGCAACGGCTGTTATGAAGGATTCTAAAAGTGTCTAAATAGATAGAAAAATGCAACTAACACTACAGATTTTTCTTGGTTAGAAAATAGAAATTTATTCAAATGGTTGGAAAGTGGGTTTTTAAAACTGAGATACTATTTTACTCCTATGATACGGGCACATATATAAAAAATAGTATATTTTTTGGTAAAATTGTAAGAAAATAGAAACTCATATGGTTATTGGGAGAATATACATTGGAAAATCATTTGTGAAGTGAAAACTGGTAATATCTTATGTAATTTCAAATGAGCAAAATCTGGCCCAATGTGTGTAACTAAGCAGAGGCTTCCTAGAGTTTTTATAGTACCTATGTCTTCCTCGTAACTCCTTGGGAATCATCATTTTGATGTTGCAAATTTATATTATTGGCAACAACTTCCTTGACATTCAATCCCCCAACTCATCCAAGGGTTGTGAGAAACTCCACTTATCTGCACCAAAAGAATAATAATTGCAAGAACTAAATGGCTTCTGACTTACACAGTGTGTAATATGGGAAACTGTTTTCTGGGAAACAGAATCTCAAAGATGAAACTCAGTAATAGATGCTTTGATCAGATTAGATATAAATCATTGATGCCTATTTGCCTGTGTAAAATGTGACCCTGGTGGTCAATTGAAGACAATGATGAATCAATTTTCATTATTGTGGATAGCTGTCTGGAATCAAGTGTCTGTAGGGCAAGACATTGGGTACCAAGTTGCTACTGGAATAGAACATTTTAATGGAAATATGACTACATATGATCAAGAAGACTGTGGAGCAGACTGCATTGGAAAGTTTGCAGAAAGAACGTGACAAATGTGGGGATTGTGGGGATTTGAATTATCAGGCCAAGGCATGGTCAGAAAAGCAGAGAAATTCTTTCTTTGATCTGAAATGTTCTCTTGTTTCTTACAACTTCAAGATTAATGTTTCTGAACATCACATTCAAAGTTCTTCTACTGATGGCTGAGTTACAGCATATGCTGAAGTCAAAGCTATACCATACCTCTTAAGTCAAAAGTACAGCAGTGATAAAATACAGAGTCCTGAGAATTGGAATTGGGACATTTGGAGAGATTCCAGTGAGTATGAGTACTTAGAAACCCAAAATTCCACAGGGTTGCATATTTTGCCAGCAAAGCAGCTTGCTCTTTCCTGTCTGAGGTGGGTACCCCACTTTTTTTTCTGAAGATATTTATTATTCAGAGCTGAGGAAATAACCTTGCAATGATGTGTCCATTCTTATCAAGACCTATTAGATCTTATGCTATCATGCTGCTAACTTGACTCAGTTCCTGGTAGAGCCCACTAGACATGATTATGGCTTCCCGACACACTTATAACCACCACTGTAGTGCTGAAAACTAGTATTATTTACACCAGCTTCCCTGATGCTCAATCACCCAGCTCTTTCAACAGTTGAGTAAACCTCTAACTCACTGTTTTAAAATACATACAAAGTCTGACCCAAAAAGAAGCACCGTTCACATGGAAAGCATTGAAAGATTTATTTATATTGTCAGAACCTTGCTAAATATGTGTGGGGATTGACCCTAAGTGTGTAAGACCAAGGATGATGAAACTCCAGAATGGATTGGATTGAATGTATCAATATGGGTGCACTAACCAGAGATTCTGGATTCAGTAACTTAGCCTAAGTAATGTAAGGTTTTCAAACATTTTGCTTAATTGGTTTTCTAAAACCTGGACTCATAATCTCTAAATTAAGTACTGTTGAGATGCCCGAACTTCCTTTTTATACTGTAGTAAAGGAACTTAAATGCTCATGGAGAGGAGTGTTGGATTGGATTCATTACAAGTGCTGTGCTTATTTATCCTTTAAATACATACCTGGGAAAGACCCAGAGCACATACCTTTTATCACACATTGAAAAACACACTGGTGAGGAGGACACAAGCACCTCTAAATAGCTCTTCAGAGGCTGCCCTCTGAAGGTCACAGTTGTTAGATAGAGATGTCACCACTGAAACAAACTTCCTGATTTCCTAAACTCTGAAATTCAGAGTCCAATGGCAGCAGAAAAGTTGCAAAGACAAGGTGGGTTCTGCTCCTGTAATGAAAAGTAGGGCTAGAATAGAACTCAAAATGGGTAAAACACAGATATCTTTCGATGAGATTACTTGATTGTGGTGTTTCTAGGACCAAAATAAAAGGACAGCCCTTTGAATTCCTATTTTATCTACATAAGTGAGCATCCCTAGGTCATGAATAACATCATCTTTCCATAATAGACTTATAGCCTCTTATCCAATGTCAAGTCCTAAGTTTATTTGCTGATCTAGAAACCTTTAAATGAGGAGATAGATAGTCTCCTTGAGAAAATTCTGCCACAACCATAAAACCATTCCTTAGCTTTCCCTTAAGAGACCTATGACCATTGACCAGGATAACACTGAACTGAGGAAAAGAGAAATTCCCAGAGTTTTCAGGGGTTACTGAACACGGAATTGAAAGTAGTTTCTGGGGATGTAAAATCCACTGTGTTTTACAAGTAAGAGAAAAGCCATAGCAGTCAAAGAATGAATAAATATTTTCAGTTTACTTTCCTCTGGACACATGGTACAAATGTGGAAATTTCTCCACCCCCTTGAAGTTAAGCATGGTCATGTGCCTGCATTGACTAAGTAAATATAAGTGGTAGCAATCTGTCACTTTTGAGTGGAAGATTTCAAGAAACAATGTGTGAATATCCATGTTCTCTTCCCATGTCACAATGACATGAAACATTCCAGATAGCATTTCCTCTTTTAGCCTCAGTCTCAGAGCAAGGGTATCATGGAGCAGATCACTCAGTGAAGATGGTAATGTATCATGGCTATGAAATAGATCTTTGCTATTCTAAGTCACTAAGACTGTTTGTTAATATAGCATAACCAGGCCTGTCCTAACTAATAGACTATGAAATATGATTCAGTCACTAAAAAGAGAGAGGTAGATATGCAAACTAAAATGGAGATTTCCAAGGTAAATTAAGTTTAAAACATTAAAAAAAAAAGTATACGAGTAAATTGATTCTATTAATATTAAATAAGCAAACATACAAAAAATTAACAAAAATACATTTTGCAATAATATCTATTTATGTGAACATATCTATATATGTTCCTGTATATGTAAAATAAAAATATCCAGAAGCACAGGCAACTAATTTACAATACTGCTTTCCTATTCAAAGAAGAGTCCTGTTTCAAGGGGCAGGGACAGATGGGAAAGGTGTGAGAAGGATTTTCATTTTTAATCTGTGTTCCTCTCTTCTTTGTTTGTTTGGAAATAGATGTATTTTGCATTACTATAAAAATTAAAGCCTATGAACAGACTGCTTCACTGACAAATTCTATCAAACATTCCAAGAAAATTTAATAGCATTCCTTCTCAGATTTGTCTAAAAAAATAAAAGAGGATGAAACTCTTCCAAACTCATTTTACAAAGCCAGCATTACCCTAATACAAAAACCAGACAAAGATACTACAAGGAAAGAACATTACAAGCTAATATCCCTGATGAACATAAATGCAAAATCCTCAACAAAATATTGGCAAAACAAATTCAACAACACATTACAAGGATTATATACCATGACCAAGTGTAATTTATACTGGAAGTGCAAGAATGGTTCAGCCACCACAAGCCATTCAATGTGAGGTACTACCACAGCAAAATGAAAGATAAAAATCATATGATCATCCCAACAGATGCAGAAAAATCATTTGACAAAATTCAACATCGATTTATGATAAAAAAAAAAATCTAAGCAAAGTGGGTATAGTTAGAACATACCTCAACATAATAAAGTCCATATATGACAAGCCCACAGCTAACATTATACTCAATGGTGAAAATCTGAGAGTTATTCCTCTAAAATCAGGAACCAGGATGCCCACGCCCACCACTTTTATTCAACATATCATTGTGAGTCCTAACCAGAGAATTAGGCAGAAAAAAATAAATAAAGGGCATCCAAATTTGAAAGGAAAAAGTAAAATTGTCATTATTTTCAGATGACAATATTAAATATAAAAATTCTAAAGAATCTCTGAAAACCTGTTAAAACTAATAACTGAATTCAGTAAAGTTATAGGATATAAAATCAATACAAAAAAGTTCATAATAATGAACTGTCAGAAAAAGGAATTAAGAAAACAATCCAATTGACAATTGTATCAAAAAGAATAGAATATCTAAGAATAAATTTAACCAAGAAGGTAAAAAATCTGTGTATTGAAAACAATGAGACCCTAATGAAAGAAATTGAAGAAGACATAAATAAATATAAAGATAGTCTGTGCTTATGAATTGGAAGGATTAATATTGTTTAAAATGTCCATACTACCTAACACAAGCAATAGATTCAATGAAATCCTTATCAAAATTTCAATGACATTTTTCACAGAAGTAGAACAAATAATCCAAAAATTTGTATGGAACCAGAAAAGCTCTGAATAGCCAAAGCAATCTTAAGAAAGAAGTATAAAGCTGGAGGTACCATGCACCCTTATTTCAAACTATATTATAATGCTGTAGTAATGAAAACAATATTATATTGGAATTAAAAACAGAATTAAAAATAGAGAGCCCAGAAATAAACTCACAGAAAAGAAAAATAAAGATTTTTGGGGGAGAGGGGGGATTTTGACTTTCATGATAAACATGTTAAAATCAAGAAAAGGAAAAGAATAACCATTTTTTTGAAGTGCATTTTTTCTCCTTTGGGATTTTACATGGGATAGATTATTTCAGCAGAAGTAAATCATAGACATTAATACGACCGAAGCACACATTTGAAAATGGAGAGTGGTAGTTCCAGCTGTAGTACTTTCTTTGAACAAAATTGATGTCATAGTTTTCTGTCCACAGACATGACCCTCACAGGAATGTTTGGCTTCATTCTGGTCAGTTCCTTTCTCTATATCCCATATATCAAAGCTCAATCCTATTATCATTTGGAACATTCTAATCCCCTTGTTAGCAGTGAAATATCATGTTTGGCTGTATGGGACACAAACACAAACACTGTGACTTAATGAAATAGAAGTTTTATTTTACTCCTTCAACTAGAACCTTGGAAGTGTGCAAGTTAAGGCTAGTACAGTTGTTTGAATAGATCCATAATGTAGCTACTTCTATTTCCTTCTCTGCCATCTGAAGAATATAGCTTTTATCTGAGTAGTCTCCTTCTAATCATAAATTAGCTGTTCCACCTCTAGTGTCATCTAGGCATTTCAGGCAAGAATAAGAAAGCCATAAAAAAGCCAATAGAATTTATACCAGGGAAGACAAAACTATCCAATAGATTTTCCATTTACATCTTGTTGGTTACATTTATGTCACATGCCCTTCGTTCCCATCATCAAAATTAAGGAAGACTGGAAACTATGGCTTACTTTTCTGGAAATAATGCTGAAAATGGCAGTTTGCATTCTGTTTTGAAGGAAGGGGAGAGTAATAATTAAGTTGATACCCAGCAGTATTTGCCATATCTTAACCTCTCTTTACCTGAACTTTGTTAAACTTTGAAGTTCAGCTTCGGTATATAACCTCAAAGATAAATGTTTCCCAATTTATTGCTGCCTTCATTGATTCCCTCTTGATAACTCCTGAGACAATCATTTGTTTACCTTATATTTCATGAATTAATTGGATATTGCAAGGCATAATTACTGAGTTTATTTAGTCTCCATTATTGGTTTGTTAATTTCTAGAGATTAGGCATCACACCTGTTTTTTGTACCTCAGTAAGTGGATAGTGCTAGGCACATGGAAGTTAAATATTTTATTTATATTGTCTAATGGATGTTTAAGGAAGAATAAATAGTTGAGGAAACATTCTAAATGATAAAAACAAAGCTTATTGAATAAGTTAGATTTGGGGGTCTTTAAGTAGCATTTTCAGGTTGTTTACATCATTAAAATATGTTGGCTTGTTTTATAAAGCACTTCACTTTGACTTATTCTGAAGACCTCCAGGGACTAGAATTATGAACATGAGTAACAAAAATGGGAAAAAAATGATACCCATTTAATCTCAGATGGCTAGTCATGGATATACGGAACTGGAGAGTACTTTGGGTCCAAAGTACAAAACTAAGAATTGTTCAGAAGAATTCAGAACATGTGGTTATCAAAGGTACACTGAAGCAAGGAAATAATATTTCAAGGATGGAAAAACATGCTAACAGAAGTTCGGAGAACACTCATTCTCCCCCCCAAAAGTGTTGATGTTTATTAAAATACAAAATATAAACTCATCCCCAGTACTTCAGCACCTTACATTATGTTCTTGACCTTCATCTGGGAGACTGGGAAATAAAATTTAATAATATGTTTCTTCTTCTCTCCAATTCCTTCAGAAAAATGGAGGCTACTCCTGAGTTCACAAAGAAAGTAAGACACTTGAGGAAGTCATTCTGGGTACAAAACATAACCTGCTCTTTCTAGCATTTTTTTAAAGAATATCTTACATGATTAAAGATTGGAAACCTACTACCCTTACTCCATTTTTGCCCCCTTATCCTTCTCTTACTTTGATGATATTTTTTGTTGATTTAAATGTGACTAAGAAGGAAGTAAGGAGGAGGTTGACCTTCTCTTTTTCCTGAGCTCTCACTTTGCATCCCAGATAAGCCAAAATGTGTACGTCTGAGGTACTATCAATCTTGGAGTAAGAAAAGGACAAGTCCTGAAGAGAGTGGACTGATACCAGTAAATCACTAATTTTCTGACCATTATGTCATTCAAGGAAGACTTCTTTTATGAAAAACTAATGGATGGGTGCTTGTTAATTTTATGAATGTGTTGGGTACCCAAATGATGGTGCTTCATTCAAAGCAGAGGTTTTCAAATCTTTTTGTTATTATGACAGAAAATGTATTTTTTGAATGAAATTATGCATTGCAGCTCCATAAGCTGGAAAAGCAGATCTCCTCTGAGTCAGAGAATGGTGATACACTACCACCCAGCTGTTCCCTCTGTGCTCAGAGTCAGCCTCCTTTACTCTGGCAGACAATGCATAATGTGGCTTTATAAACCGATTTGCCCAGATGCCTATGGCCAGGAGAAGTTGTACACAGTGACCTATTTCACTCTCAAAAGTGAACCACTTCATGCAATAAATTATATGGCCATCTTATTGATGAGGTACCTTAGAGGAACCTTGGAGCATAATGACCCATCTGAAAAACCATTGAGTAAAGCATTGAAGGAGCTGTGATTGGGCTTTCCTGGTGGAGCAGTGGTTAATAATCTGCCTGCCAGTGCAGGGGACATGGGTTCGAGCCCTGGTCCGGGAAGATCCCACGTGTCGCGGAGCAAGTAAGCCCGTGTGTCACAACTACTGAGCCTGCGCTCTAGAGCTTGCGAGCCGGTACTACTGAGCCCATGTGCCACAACTACTGAAACCCGAGTGCCTAGAACCTGTGCTCCACAATAAGAGAAGCCACTGCAGTAAGAAGCCCATGCACTGCAACAAAGAGTAGCCCCTGCTTACCACAACTAGAGAAAGCCCGTGTGCAGCAATGAAGACCCAATGCAGCCAAAAATAAATAAATTAAATAAATAAATTATAAAAAAGAAGAAATAGCTGTGATTTAGTTGATATGTATAAAGATATGACTTTAGACTTATTTATTTTAGCATTTTGCTTACTTATTGCAGGAAGAGCTGATGAGCAAAGTTATAGCATGATATGATTTTTACTGATTGCTTTAGACATGTGAATGTCAGTGACTTGGACTTTCTGATGAGTGAAGTATTAGAAAGGGAGTCAGTAACTTTTGGTACCAATAGTGCCTCTTCTGATAATAATATCTCTATGAAATTGAGTACTTTGCATACCTGGACCTCAGTTTCCTTTGCTGCAAAATGATGGGATAGTATTTGAAACTCCCTCCATCTCTAATCTTCTTTTATTCTGTAAGATTGGATGTATCTTTGCTTGGGAAATTCACTCTGTTCCATTTGTTAGCACATGATAATAATCAGTTCCTGCCTTTTTAGGCAGATTTAAAGAACAGTTTGTAGCATTTTGCAACTCCACTTATAGTAAGTTATTCCCACAGATAAAGAACAAGAGATTGATAAGATAAAACATTTCCCCATGAAGTCTTCTCCAATATTAATTAACTTGAGAGTTGGATGCTGCCAATGAGATTCATTTGAGAACAGAGTTGTTTTTGCCAGACACTTATTTCATTTGGCTGGACTCTGAAAAACCATGTACTATTGAATATAGTTAAAATTTCCCTGTTTCTGAAATGTGCAGGTGGTGTGCTCTGATGAAAGTAAATTACTTTGGAAAATACTGTTTTAAATAACCACTTTTCTCAGGCAATGGCATAATGTAGGCACATTAGAAGAACAAATAGGAGAAGGACTTTACATAAATCTTCTCTGGCTACCAATATGAAGGCTCATTACCTTTATAACTGTAGTTCCTCTTTCCAGGAAGTGCCAGCTCATAGGATGCAAAACTGACAGTAGATCCCCAAACACTGTCCTTTAGTTATTAAATAAACTCTAAATATGCACATAAAATGAAGACCCTGTAAATCCAATTCCAAAGGTGAGGGAAGAAGTGAATCCCTAAATTTCTAAAACCTATCAAGTGGCCAATGTCTGGATGCCATTTTATAAGCTTGGTCTAAAATTAGAAAAGACAACCTGAAGAAATAATTTTTAAGGATACCATTCAAATGACATAATGAGCTGTGAGGGAATATTTCCAGCTAATAGTGCTTTTTAAAACCCAGTGCATGTAATAGAAACCATTTTGGTTGCTGGTTGAGAATATCTACTTCTGGAGTCATTTGAAGAGACCATCGTAAAATCTTCTGAAAATTATGAACTATTATAGGAACATTGGAATAACTATGCACTTTTAATTGCAAAATGTCAGGGTTTGCACAAGTCTCTATAATTAGTCAGGTTTTCAGTCTCAGGACATAAAATTGAGAAAAAATATTAGAAGGAGAAGTAGGTAAAATAATAATCCCTTTAAAATATTTTTCTTTTATACTTTTATTTATGTGTATTTATTCTTTTTATGATAACCACCTACTTCAAGCACAGCACTGGTTTACATATATTAGATATGCAAGAGAAAGTGATGACAGAGATTCTCTACCAGTCAGAATAGGCTAGATTATACTGATGTAGCTAAAATCCTCATATTGTAAAGGCTTTTACCAATGCATGTTTATTCTTTCTTATCCACAGGTCTATTATGTATTGACTAGGTCCTGCCTTACAATTCCTCACTCTGGTGTCCCATCTATTAAGCAGCCACCACTTCTAAGACAGCCAAGGGAAATAGAGCTCTGGAGCTTTTGGAATTATCAATTAAATGGCCTTGCTCAGAAGTAACAAACATCACAGCTGCTCAAAGCTCATTGACTAGGAACATGGCCTTACCCAACTTCAAAGAATCCAGGAAATATAATTTAAACATAGGCTCAAATGGCAGAGAGATGGAAATACTTGATAAACAGTATTAATAATAATCAAAATTTACCCTTCTGTTCACAAAATAGAAGATAACACTCTCTCCTCAAACAAAATATATTTATTATTTCCCAAAGGGAGACCACCCAAAAGGTCTCATTTAAGGAACTTAAGGAATGTGACATTAATGGTATATCAGGGTGTTACATACTGGAAGTCCTTAATCAGGTCTACCTGAAGCCCTCTTGATTAGGAAATCTCTGTGTTGGAAAGCCTAGTTAATTGCTTCTACTGTCTCACAACTTTTAATGAAAAAGGGAGGATGTAATCACAGAAATGATCCACAAACCCACAAAGCTGTCTCTGTTCTGCAGCAATTCTCAAATCTTCCTGGCAGTTGTGTCGCAGGCCCTACTCTGTGTTTGTTGATTAGCCCCTGGAAGAGCACTCACACCACTGTTCTCCACGGCCCTCAGCTCCACTAGGGAGGCCCTCCTTTCTCCTTCATTCACACACATCACTTGAAGTGGGCCCATGAAATTCTATGTTACTCAGAGGTTGAGAGCCTGAGAATTGCTATAAATCTTAAACAGTTGGTGGGGTTTTCAGTCCAACCTCATGGTTCTTTTGTAAATACAACTCTCTGAGAAACTGAGTTATTTTCTCATCTATTTAACTGCAGTAAACTTCATGTGACCACACCCATAGCTTCTTTTTCCCTGGGCATATTTTAAGATTTTTTCCCCTATATTCTCAGCTATATGCCTGATTTTCCCTTAATTAATTGTGGGTTCCTGTGAGTCTGTCAGCTTTCAACGGGAGAGACACCTCTTCTGTCTCTTTTCTTTTAGCTGTGTTTTCAGGTCAAGTATTTAGTCAACAAGTAACTGCTCCAGAATAATAAGGACAGCTACTCACAATTCATTAACAGAAATTGTCCCATGGCCTGTCTGACCACAATGGGGACAGAAAGTACAATTTCTCTGTGTGCCTAAAAAGCACAGAGACAGACATTAGATGAACAGATTCCTTCCTTAACTACAAGACTATCCAAAGGGACATAAGTTGTAGATTACCACCGGCAGCAGTGGGAAGACCACTCCAGCCTAGTGAACAACACTGGGGATTCTATCCCTGCCTCTGCTCTTCCACACTTGATGATTTTGGGCAAATCAAGTCACTGTTCCAAAATTTCATTTTCTTATCAAGAAATGACTTATTTGTCCTAGAGGACAACCAAAAAACACATCAATTTTAACAGTCTCTGTCTCTAGTAATACAGATGTAACTAATGACTCAGTAAGACATCTAGGTGGAAGGTGTCTTGATTATTTTTTTAAATCAGTTGATGTAAAGTGTCATTTTCTAGCTCTGGGTCTCTTTCCCATCTTTCTCTAGGGCTTCTCTTATCATTCTTCTCATCCCCAGCCCTTTTCTTTTTTCTTGGAGTTTTTATAGATATGATGTAGCCCTCCCCTGGAAGGGACATCCATTCTTTGGAGGAGGAAATTCTTTTGTTAATAGGGCAGGCCTGAACCCCAGTGCTCCCAGTGTACAGATATTAAGAGGAGCATCTCTGCCAATGTACTTAGGCAGAAAAATAAAACATCTTTACAGCCCAGGCTCACCAGAGCCACTATTGATTCATTGGCATGTGCTCTCTCAATAGTAAAAGGCTGCCAGGATTTACTCGCTCGGCTTTTCCCTTTCCTAGGCCATCATTATTCAATGTAAAACTCCTTTAACCTGGTGGACTTGTTGCTCTTGCTAATATTGTGTTAGCAAATTATTGATCCCAGTGATGAGAACAGGAATCGTTTCTCCTGTAGCAGGATGCGCAATTGGATCTACATTCTGCCCTGGTAATTTTCTCTATAGATCTTCCAGGGGGACAAGACAAATGGACCATTAGAAAGGGGTAGGGGCAGGTGGGAGCTTCCTGAGGTTGATGATACATTTGAGCTAAATCCAAACTTTATTGGTGTTTTTCAGCTTCTATTTGAAAACTTATAAACATTGCTCTCTGGCACTTTATGGTTTGTTTTGTTTTTGGTAGCTTTACTTGGCTTGTTTTTAACTTTCTCTGATGGCCAAGGAGGAATTTTAGCTTGTGAGCTTCTTTTGAAATTGAAATTAAGACAATCAAAAATTTAGGGAGGTGCTGATAATAAAGAAAAACAAGATCACTGACCTCTTCGACAAAAAGGTAAAGAAGGTAACATTGGTATTGAGAATTATTAAATTTCAGCCATGCTGGACTTTGTGGATGGAATTTAGTGACACCAAATCTTCATTAAATGCTTACCTTTCTGACATTCGCCTCCCCATTTTCATTTCAGATAAATTAACTACTGGGTGATTATTAATCCAGTTACATCTACCTAGGATTCACAGAGCATTTTCTATAGGTCAAGCACTGTAGATCCTGAAGGAGATTTAAACAAAATAGAAAATTGTGTTCAGTAGTCTAACCTGAGGCTTTAAGTATATTTTTGTTGTTGTTGTTGAGAAAAGAGTGAAGAGAAGTTTTAAAAGAGAGATGAAGTTGAAAAGAAATTACCCCAAATTCATCCCTAGTATAAACTCTGGGAGTGAAAGTGGAATCTTTTATCTACTATGTTGCAGTCAAAAGCTGAGCTGTGAGTGTGAGACTGTGTGATTGGACTGAGCCTGCAGAGAGCATCATCCTTGAGCAGGAGAGACACCCACTCTGTACAGGAAATATTAGAAGAAGAAGGTTGACATGTCAGGTGGCACATTACTTTCCATTTTCCTTCTGAGATAAACGGAAGGAGAGAGGATCCTCAAGATTAATTGTTTATTTGTTTTATATGAGTTGGCTGACTTGAATATGATTTTTAGTGCAAGAAAGTTAGTTTACATCTTCTAGGTCCCACTTGAATTTCACATCAGGAAGAAGTGTTTTGTGAACTGTTGACCTTATACTGCTCATTAGGTAAGGAAAGTAATTAAGACAGAAAACCTTCACTTTACATTATATAGCATATGACAGACATGCAGGATATTTTATGTAAGCAATCTTCTATCCTGGATTGTAAATTCCAAAGAGATGTTTATTCTTCTGAAATAAAATTTAAGTGCTCATTTATTAGGCAATAGCATATAAAACTTGATATCTAAATTTTAGCACATATTAGAGATAGAAGGATAAATGTCTATCTATCTATCTCCTCTTGACATGACAAACCCTTGGAATCAGAAATCTTGACTTCTCATTTCTGTATTCTACCACAACAGCAATTACTTTGGCTCATTCAGTACTTAGTTTTGGTTGAGATGGGACTTTTCACTGAATATTTATTATAATTCTGGTTCTACACAATACTCAATTCACATCATGGATATGACGAGACATACTGGTTTCTCTTTGTTACTCTAGGGATTGAATTGAAAACTGGAACTAGGAAGAAAAAAGTGGGAAGGCTGGAAGAAAACAAGAGAAGGTTGAGAAGGATTAACTTATATTTTTTTGTTTACGATATCATAATACCATTTAATATTTGCACTATTAATTTATTAATAACATGGATTTACAGAATGCCTCCTGTGGGCTGAGTACTATAGTAGATCCTGAAGATGTAAACAAAATAGAAAATTGAGTTCAATTGTCCACCCTGAGGAAATAATGATGGTTTTTAATTTGAACTAGATCCATAAAAATGAAGACTTTATTTGAGTCTTGGTGGAAAAGTTATAAAGCCATTATTTAGAACTCAAAATATACATATAATATATAGTATGTACAGAGAGAAAAGAGTATATATATATATTATATATATATATTATATATATATGGTTGACCATGTAAATTGCTATAATAAAATGCCCAAATACATTTTGATATATGTCACCAGTTTTGTTTTGTGTTTTTCTAAGTATAGTATATTTCCATACTTTCTAATATTTCATATTTAAATATTTTAATCAATGGGGTAAAATGGATTTTTCCTATATTTTTAATAAAATAATATTTCTATTCTTTTAGATTGACACTACAATATTTTGAAAGTGTTAAAATCTAAAACACCTTAAAGTAGTCTCTCTTGTATGTCAGTAATAGAGAAAGTGGCTTGTATGTGATATCATTGCTGCTGAGAAGACCATTAACGTATAAAATCAAAGTAACATATACTTTATGAATAATAAATAAGCAATCATGGGGTGCCAAATTCAATCTTAAAAATAAAGTCACGGATACAAGTGCTGTAATTGTATTTCTTACAATCTATCTATGTGCATTCATAAAAAGGATGCATATTCCTTGTGCCCTATCCAACCCACCATTTTAAGTAGAGGCAATGAATATATCAATTGCGGGGCTTAACAACTGGAGTTTAGTAAAACATGCTTGATTAATTTTTACTGAGATTTCCAAAATAAAATAAGAAATCACCCCCTTTATTATATCAGAGAGGGAAAAGGGATCTTGATGATATTTGACTGTATCCAGCTGATCAGATGACACTCCAGCCAACTCGAGAAATGGGTTCTTTGTGTGAAATGAATTTCCTTCCTGAAAATGAGGAGTATTCAAGCCTCTCAGAAATTGCAGAAGTCCAGCCTCTTTACACTACTAGCAAAAAAAAAAAAAAAAAAAAAAAAGTAGTGTAAAAATCACAGCAACAGTTAAAACAGCAATAACAACTACAAAAAAATAAAAGTCTGTATGGAGATGGCAAGGCACAGATAACAACATTTTGAAAAACTAGAA
Source organism: Phocoena sinus (assembly GCF_008692025.1). Taxonomy (NCBI): domain Eukaryota; kingdom Metazoa; phylum Chordata; class Mammalia; order Artiodactyla; family Phocoenidae; genus Phocoena; species Phocoena sinus. The sequence goes on along the minus strand of NC_045776.1, from coordinate 34,195,787 downwards.
GCTGTAGTGAAAAAAAAAATCCTACAGGAAACTACAAGAAATATTATTTTAGAGGTTATTATTAACTTCAAGTAGATGGCACAGTCATGTTTTATGAAGGGAAAAATATATTTGGATTTTTTTGTTTTATAGGTAATTTTAATTTCTATTCTATTATTATTATTATTATTATTTTTTTTTTTTTTGTGGTACACGGGCCTCTCACTGTTGTGGCCTCTCCCATTGTGGAGCACAGGCTCTGGATGCGCAGGCTCAGCAGCCATTGCTCACGGGCCCAGCCGCTCCGTGGCATGTGGGATCTTCCCAGACTGGGGCACAAACCCGTGTTCCCTGCATTGGCAGGCGGACTCTCAACCACTGTGCCTCCAGGGAAGCCCCTAATTTCTACTATATTATATCGATAGTAATAAATTAGGTACCTTGTTCTTCAATGGCTTTGATTCATTTTTGATTCTCTGTTGTTTATTTTTAATATTTCTATGTAGTTATTAGTAGACAATATATAACTCAATTTCATAACTTATAATTGCATGACTGCATTCTGAAAGTTGATCAGCCAAATGTAAGCAAGAGCAGAGGGAAGAGATAATGATCAAGCTTTAATGGACTGGTTTTGATTTTCCAAATAATTGTCAAAGCTTCTAAAAAGAAATACATTGACTTAGTTTCTCTTCTTTAATAACTCTCAAGGTTCAGATATCATTACATATTCTACACCCTACCAAATGCTGGGAGTGATGGGCAGTGTGGAGGAGATAGGAGTTGAAAAATATGGCACCTGTCCTCAGAGAGGTTGCAAAAAATATAAACTGGAAGAAAAGACAAGCACCTGTATATACAATAAAAGCACAAACTAAGATAGAATATAAAATAAAAAGTTAATTTTTTGGCAGAGAGTATAGATATTTTGTGACTTTCATGATAGTTGACATTGCTATGGAATAGGAAATATTCTGATAAGCAATAGGCATTGAGGAGACATTCTTTGAAAGCCAGTGTAGAATTCCTGCTAATTCTTTAGTGTGGATATTTAAGTAAAAACTTCTTAGAGGGGAAAACTGAGGTAAATTCCTTCTTATTTTATTCTATTTGTTTTGGGATTAATAGAAAATGAGAGGGGACCCAACTTTGGACTTTCATGTATCTCTTCATATTTCAAATGCCACTCGGTTTGCTTTGTTCTCCATACTCCTGGTCCAAGATCAGATTACCCTTAGGAATTCATATACTACGCTTTATCACTGGTAGCTACCAAGGCCTTAACTTAAGTTGGCTTCCACAAGAAACAGAATTTAAGGTGGCCATTTGCATCCACAAACTTTACTGGGGAGGACTATATGGGTACTTCTCTTTCATGAGAGTGAGAGAGGTAGGATTAGGCAGAGGGAGAAATTGAAATGTAATGACCTTGCAACAAAGACCTCAGCTCATCTCGTTGGAGCCCTGTTGATTGTGGGCCCTTCAGAAAAGTCCCACCTTGGGGAAAGAAGTCCAGGTCTTTGAATCTTACATTCACCATTCAGTGGATGAGGGCTGTCCCACAGAGGCAAGGAAAATTGAAGGAAGCTTGCTTTGATGGAGTGTTCTGGAGAGAATCTAAATTTGAGTAATCAGCTGCTAACAGTTCTAGCAACTGGAGGAATAAGTGCAGCAGTGCTGAAGGGGAGATCTGGCTAAAATGTGGATAGGATACTGAAATGCTGCATTAAGGACATCAATCCATTTGGGTCATTTATAGATGGTATTTTCTAGATTGTAACACTTTGAGAGAGGAAAGACGTAACTGTCTTGTTCTCCATCATCCTGCCAGAGCTTAGAGCTCTAATTGTCACATAGTGTATGCTCACTAAATATTTATTGAAATAAATAACTAAATTAATTAATAAACAAATGACTACTGACAATATAGTATTTGCAGGCTGCTGGCTTCCAAGGTGGAAATGAGGATTTCCATAAAACTGAGTTTGTAATCAAAATAAAGAATTGAGTTTTTATGTAATAGCTAATACACCATATAATTATGAATCAAATTCCTTTGTTGAGTAACTAATATAGACCCTCCACTGAATAAGTTAAGAAGGTGTAAGACAAGATCAGGCAGCAAATGCTAAGAGGTAAATCCAAGACACTTTTTTTTTTTTTCCCAAGACACTTTTAAAAACAAAGCAAAACAAACCCAAAAAGCCAACAACAACAACAAAAAAATACAGAGATGTCTCTTTTTACTTCTCAAAAATGTGTATGTTTCTTTCAATACTGTTTTTTCTATATATTAAGACATTTGCATCAATTTAATTTCTGTCACATTTAAATGTCAAATAATAGTAAATGGATGAAGCCATGAAAAATACAAAGAAAACTTAACACATATCCACATGTTAATTTGAAAGCAAGCTAGACAATGTTTTAAATGGAGATTTAATGTGGGTTAGCACATATACCTACACATTAATGCCCTTAACGCCTTTACCCTAAATAAGGAGTCCAGAAGAAAATACACTATAATTTAAATGGAGGGTACCAATTTTGATGCAAAATATAAAATTGCCAACCTGCCATCATGGCATATACCTTTACCAACAAGAAGAAGAATGAAACAAAGAGAAACACGACCCTGAATGGAGACAATAGATCTGTGAAAACAGCCATCCAATAATTCCAATTACTAGCTCAAACAAGAAGAAAAATGGAGGGGAGGTTTTAGCTTTCCCATTAAGAAACCAGTTAGAGTTCCATTTTGTGCCAGAACAGTTCTGCCAAAAAGAACTTTCAGTTCCAACTTGCTCTGTCAGTCCTCCCCATAGAAACAATTTTGGCTTATACATGCAAACCAAGTGACAATGAAAGTTACTTTCCAGCGACCTTGTCTTTGAGATGGTATGACACATTGCAGAATTAAAAAGTTGCATTGAGGTCTGTAATGCTATTATAACCCACTGGGAGCCAATCCAATCTGGGTAAGATATTTCCTACCCTGTGCTCTCAGAGTGATGCATACAGCTAATTGTAAATATCTCATATAGAACTGCCACCTGCTTCCCTCAGTTACATCATTCACAGTTAATTTATATTCAGGTGGCACACACATCATTTTCTCTTAATTTCTGCATAACAGTTCATTTTCTTTGGTTAGAATCAGCACTTCTCTCCAGGCATTTTGTATAAGTACAGCTTTACCACACAAACCTATACAAAAGCCCCAGAATCCATGACAGATCTATGAAAAGGAACACAAACAATAACAGAGAAGAAAAACTTCCCAATGAAGAAGGATATTTTTTTTAAAAAATCTAGATTCCTGATTTGAACACAAGGATGTCCCTTTAAAATAGAAATGCCACCAGTTCATTATGTATTCTTTCAGCATCCTAGTTGTGAAGGGGGGCTGAAGGGGGAACACAGCTTTAAATTCTTCAGAGCTGTCCTGGTTGGTTTATCTGCTGTGATTTACTGTTGTGATTGTTGAGTAGCTGACCACTGATTTTAACACTAGTGTATAGAGGAGACAGATTGACATGGGTTTCATTAAAATTCAAGAAACTCAACTCCACAGAGAGCATGACTAACTTCCTTATACATGACAGGAATCCCCACAGATGGTACTTCACCCTTGCTAAAGGAATTAAGTCTACCAAAAGAATCCCTGTCTATAAGCAGCCAATTCCCCAAATCTACAGGCTCATCTGCACAGATACTCTTTATACTGTCATTCTTAAGTACCTTAGGGTAGCTCTGAAAGACAGGGAGCCAAGAGGGAGCAGCCGCTTCTGCCTTCACTACCCCTCAAACATGCTGGTGGCATGAGGATGATGGGATTATAAAGTAAACATAATAAAACACAAGACCAGAGCATCCAGTGGACACAATCTATTTGTTGACTCTTCCTTCCCTGGAAAGAGCTCAAGATGAAATTCTTATTACAATTACACAGAATCCCTGCACCAAATTGGCAGTTATTAAACTATTAGACAAATGCACAAATGAGTATTATATTTGGTTCCTAGTCCAATTAATTTCCTTTCCTTTTTTTTTTTTTCTCTCTCTCTGCTCTCTGGCATTATGCTCTTAAATTCCACATTTCATCTTCAAATATTTAAGTTGTCAAGGAAAAAATAAACTAGCCATCACACATTCATTATATTGTGTCAAATAGGACATGAAGGAGACAGCTTTCTCTTTTTCCTGTCCTCTGCTCTTGTCAATCAAAAGCACAGTAATTAAATGGGGATGAGGATGCTTTCGAATTAAGAACAAAAGGGGAGGCATTTAATAGGAGGAAGAGAAAAGTAATTAAAATAAATAAATAAAGGCTCCAGCTGTGTCTATTGTCCTAAGCTGAGTTGTGGTTCTACCAGCTCCCCCCACACCTCACTCCCTAATCAAGTTTCCACTGAGAAAACAAGGCAGACAATATGCATTATATACAGTGCTTGGTAGATGCTGGGAGTCCAGTATAATATTAAATACTTGAATATGTTAATGAGATGCACTACATTTTTCTCATTTTCCAGATTGGATATGATCAGGATAAGCTGGAAGACATATACATATAGCACCCATACACTTGTCAACAGAAAGACATTCCATCATCATCACCCAGGTTTTCTTGGATTAGGAATATCTCCCACACCTACATAAGGTAAAACACAATTCCCCATCCCACCAGCTGCATTCGAATTATGCCTCTTTCACTGTCAATCAGGTTATAATGGCAAATAGACAAAGGGATTCATCAATTTTCTGCCAAACTTTGAATTATCTTCACCATGTCCCTAGGACAATGAAACTTTTGTTTGTTGTTTGTTTTGCTGTACGCGGGCCTCTCACTGTTGTGGCCTCTCCCGTTGCAGAGCACAGGCTCCAGACGCACAGGCTCAGTGGCCATGGCTCACGGGCCTAGCCGCTCCGCGGCATGTGGGATCTTCCTGGACTGGGGCACGAACCCATGTACCCTGCATCGGCAGGCAGACTCTCAACCACTGTGCCACCAGGGAAGCCCCGGCAATGAAACTTTTACTGGCAGGTTTGTTCTATGAACTTCTTGTGGAACATTCTTTCCATGTTTGGGTATTCCTGGAAAAGAGGGAATATATAATACTGTTTTAAAGAAAGTAGTTGTGAGGGTTATTCACTGATGGAACCCTGGTTTAGAGGATTATGTTAGAGTCTCCACTATTTAATTGTGTTCATTGGTGTGTGTATATATGCACAGCAATATATATATAAATTTCTCTTTGTTCTAACTTCAACATTACATTTCAGTTTTTTTCATATATTTGTATATAATCTCATGTACACATGAAGATGTTTATTAAAATACATATTTTTTAATAAAAATAATTTGTATCCTAAGGGTTTGAAGTAATTACTTACATACACTCACACACTTTTCAGACTCTGAGAATCTGTAAATGCTGTTACTGTCTTTTTAGAAAAGAATTATAAACAAAGTGTTATATCTTATTTCCATTTATTTGAGAATATAGTATCACATGATAAGAAGCCCTGACAAAGGGAAAACTTACATTTAAAAATACTGTAAAACATGACACTTAATTAATAAAAAAACTTTCTTCCATGAAATAAGTGCTAGAAAGACTTATGAGAATTAAATAACAGAAATCTTGCCTAAATATTTGCCTAAGTACATCAAATTTACATACAAATCAGTGCAAAAATGTTTTCTACTACAGCAAAATACAGCACAATCTCTAAGCAATAATGCATAGAGGGCACTAACTTACAGAACAGTCAGCCAAACCTAAAACTATAGCTAACAGAACTTTTCATTCCTATGACACTATAATAATGCCAATTAGGAGATTGGGGATGGGGTCCAATTTTGAATTGGCTTTCTATGCTGTAGTTATGGTACTTTCATGCCTATTTATCAACCATAAAATGAGTTTTTTACATAATTTTATGAGAATCATGTTATTACAATGAATTAGTTACTCCAAGATTCCAAGTGGATATTTTGCAGCTTTATTACAAGGTTTTGTGTCAGAATTCTGGCTAGCCCAGGCCTCTAGAAGAAATGGTATTTATATAGATAGATTTGCAAACCTGTCTTTATCGAGCTCACTACTAACTCCAAATTTCTCTCACTCCTAAAAGCAGACCAAGTTTGAAGTCAGCAAAAATTATGGTGAAATTTTGGTTCTTTTCACATGAAGCCCTATAATTTCCAGGAAAAAAAAGGAAATGATCACGTAAAGACATCTGTGACTAGAGTGGTTATCCCCCTAGCTTAGGGTATATTTAGAAACAACAAGAACCTGATCATCTTGAGAGTTTCTTGACTCTGCCTTAAAGGACAAAAAAAAAAAAAAAAGGATCATCTTGAGTTTTGAGCTGGACTTCACCCCAGCAGTATTAAGTATATCTCTAGAACTGGAAGGCCAGATTTGTCCACCACTGAAGTAAATGTGTCAGGTACCTGTTACAAATTTTCATCAGTTCAAAATCCAGAATCATTTTTCACAAAGGAGAAGGGTATGATGGGATACAAGTCACAATCAAGGGGGTTGAATGAAGCATTTAAGAGCATGACCAGAACCCTGATATTCTGCTTAAAGGAAAATTCTCACTGGCTTAATGTACCACAGAGATATTCATTTCTAAGCTGAGCACAAAATTGCTGAACACAGAAGTTAAACAGAAACTTACAGTTGATTTTCATTATTCATGGTACTTTTGTCCCATAAAGGTACTGCAAACAATGAATTAGCAAATACTAAACCATATGTGGTTAGGTTCCTGTGAGCCTCTGGTCACAACATGTTCATCAATAAATCAAAACATAAGTTTGTTTTGTGTGTATGTGTGTGTAGAGATACTTTATTTAATAAATATTGTTAATTCATTAACATTGAATTCACAGACAACTGCACTAAAACTCATGCCTAAATGAAGCTTATCTGACACATATATTTTCTCTGTAAGGCAGGCACATCAAAACCTTCTCACACTTCAGAACTCTAGACAACACTTCAGTTCTACACTTAGGTGCTGTTTTAAACAGAGAAATCACAAACAAAAGATACAAAAATGTAAAAAAACAAAATGTGGCACTAAATACACCGTGAAAAAGACTCTTGTTTAAAACATGAGAGCTGAAAAAGAAAGCAAAGCGTTGCTTTGTTCACCCTCACCTGGGGATGTACTGATGAATGACCCACATTTTTTGTCACTCTGTGCATGCCCACAAATGACCACAAACATTCAGTAAGTACTGGTTTGGGGGTTAGAAACAAATTTTAGTGAGTAGGTGAATTCATGAACACAGAATCTTCAAATACAGAATCCATAAATAATCAGGATTGACTGTATGTTCACCAACCTTGCCCTTAATCCAGCCTCTATCTAGATCCCCATTTAACCTTGGACTTTGCACGAGTGGGTCATCTCATAATTAACAAACATAATAAACAATAATTCTCTTACACAGTCTCTGTCTCAGTCATGCCGCTCCCAACAGCCTCAAATCTCATTTTCATTTATTTGTGTCTACACCTCCCAAAACAAACAATGCTTTCCTGGCCTCTCATCAGGCAACACCACAGCATAGCTTTTGAAATAACAGCTTTATTGTGGTCCCGTTGTCAATGAGAGAAGATAAATAAGCTGGAGTCTGGGACCTCCAGTGAATCATCTTCTCTTTTAGAACTAGATCTGGTAAAAATATTAGTGAATTGAAGTAGAGGAAATGTAGGAGTGCTGGTTTTGGTGGCTACATGGGCTTGGGGTGTAGTTCTGGTGCAATGAAAGCTAGGCCAGGTTGCCAGCCATGGTCTTTGGGAGCACAAGGAACTCAGTGACTGGTTAGACCATAGTTTCATGCTCTGTATTCTAACATGATTTCATTCAAATATGGAGAATGTAAATAGACCCAATTTGGGGGAGCTGAGGAAGAATAAGGTAGGAGAAAGGAGGAAGATTCTAACTTTCAGGACCTCATTATTGTATGTGAAACAAAATTAAATGAATATGATTAATGAGGGATTTCTTATAGTCTCTTATTTCCTATGGATACTTCTTTAATCTTAACTCACCCATGAAATCAAATGCATATTGGAGAACTTTTATGATCTTATCCCATTAGACCATTTGGGGAAATTTCCAGATTCACAAAAGGCCCCAAAGAAGGAATTATATTTTCTATTTTCTACTCCAGGTCTTTTACAGGAGTGCTTTGTGGATGATCACTCATTATATATAGCGTGAGAAGCCCAGTTCCTCTAATGTTAAATGTCCTCTTCAAAGGAAATTGTGTACTTTATGATCAGTCTTCCTCCCCACCCTTCAGCTATAGCCTGCTCAGGTGACTCGCAGGTATTGACGAGGAACTAACTTTCCAGAGGGCTTCTACCATCTACTGTAGTTTAGCAACTCTCATATATACCAAAGCAAGGAGGATCTATCTCAATTATCTGGTATGATAAAGTACATAGGTTCTATTTAATAACATAGGAACAAACAAAGAATTATCAGGGTTCCTAATGTAGGTTAACCTTGAGGACATTGTTACTGATTGAAGATAATGTATTATGCCAGAAGCTCTCGTAAGGAGTTACAGGGTGAACGTAAACCACACATTTAGACAGGGAAAAATTCAAATACTCTAAGGATCACTAATTTATGGGAACAATCTTCAGGCTAATAGGCATTATTTGAACATTTCTTGTGAGACTCTTTACTCCCAGAACATAGTATCCACAACTTTAGAATAAAGATGAAATCTCTTAGTTTTGAGAACAAAACTGTTATATCCCTGTGACTTCATGACAAAACAAAACAGTGGCTACTGTGTTTCCTTCTCTCTTCTTTTCTAATCACTTGCTTTCAAAAGTGGAGCAAGTGTCAGGAAGAAAATATTCAGTCATTATTTAAAAAAAAAATAGTTTGGCCTCTTCTGACCTCTTCCAAAATAAGATAAAATTGACTTGCTTTAACCTGTCCTAAAAGAACTGTGCAATCAATTGTTCTCCATAGAATGTCCTGTTTGTTTTTAGATGACAGTAATGTCCTTGGGATGTAGGATGAAATCACAGGAACTTAGAGAGTCTTTCCGTTTGTTTAGAGGCTAATGTTTAGAGGAGGTAGTGACAGAAGTGGGAAAAAGGAAATAGAAATAAAATGTTTGTGGGTCCATTAGATATGAAGTATGGTTGAAGCAACAGACATGAAGGAATAGATGCAACAACAGACAGACCTTGGGATTAAGTGCTGGTATATTCCAGGGCATTCCATTACATGCATAGAAGTACCACAAACCAAAAGATTTCACTGAAAACAATTCTTCCCCATATGAATCTTTATATAAATTAGATACAAGCAATATGCAGTTAAACTAGGTATTAAATAGAGTATGTCAAATAGCAGACCAAAGCCTGAGTTTTCTTGTAACAAAGCAGTTTAATTTGAGTGTGCTTTATTTGATATTCTCTATTTGTTATCCTCTCCATTATTACTGTATTCCTGTATGATTGTACCACCATTCTCTTTTCCATTGACTGACTACTTTGTCCGTCTGTACACTTGAAGCATTTGTACTTAAAAACCATGGATTAACACTATAAGGCAGGTAGATAGGAGTCAGAATTAATCTTTACAAAAGCATATAATAAAGTAAGAATACATTTTCCTCTCTGGTGTCCATCTTCTGCCATTATGTTAAAAATTCTAGAAAAGCTTTTTGGATAATTCTTAACCAAATGATTTACAAAGGTCAAAGTAATGATACTGTTCAAGTAATATTATCCAGAGTCATGATTTCTGATGAGTAGGATACATTGGTGCAAAGGAAAAGCAGAATAACAAAACTTCACAGTACTCAGTTTTTAAGACCAAAGTTTAATTAAGAAAGAGAAAGCACATCATCTGGAGAAATTTAAGAACAAAAGAGTTCCTAAGCTCCAAAATGAGTTTTTCTGGGTTTGTTTTTCAGTTACTTTACAATTCTTGCTGTTTTATTTTCAGTAGTGGTTGGGGTTGGGGACACATTATAGCATTTTGGATGGATGAGTTTTGCAAAGTGCTAAGCAATAAAACATCTGTTATAAAAGATGTGCTATAGCTTTGGGGTATGTACTGAAACCAGTCAGTATTATTTTGAAGTGAGAGAATGAATGGCCAAAAAATGAGCACAACCTGTTTTATTAATATTATTTTTATTTGAAAGGACCATTTTAATCCAAATAAGTTATTTTTTTTCCTGTAAATTGAACCTTTCACAAATACATTACCATTGTTGTTCAACATGTTTTTAATATTCTATGGAATAGAAAAAAAATATGCATTATACTCTAATGTTTCTAGCATTTCACTGGTTGAACTCATTCTTGGAGATGGTATAAAGAAGTGACAACATTTATCCTTTCATTATAAAGCATTTTTTGTTTTGTTTTGTTTTGTTTTGTGGTACGCAGGCCTCTCACTGTTGTGGCCTCTCCCGTTGTGGAGCACAGGCTCCGGACACGCAAGCTCAGCGGCCATGGCTCACAGACCTAGCCGCTCCGCGACATGTGGGATCTTCCTGGACTGGGGCACGAACTCGTGTCCCCTGCATCAGCAGGCGGACTCTCAACCACTGCACCACCAGGGAAGCCCTAAAGCATGTTTTTATTTACTAATAATTATTGAAAATAGACTGCATATACCAAATTGGACTGGGTGACTTAGTGAAATAAATGTATTTGAATACATTATCAATATTCCCAATAATTTATAAATTATATGGTAAGAAAAATCGTCTTCCTTTTCCATATAAAGTAAATACAATTTTTAAAAAGTGTTCAAAAAACCCTTGGATCCAAGGATACATTATTTAATTAGAGAGGAATAAGTAGAGTATAAAAATCAGTAGAATAATGCAGCGAATATTTTAAAAAATGTAGAAACTAACTTATCATGAGCATAAATCATAGCAAAAAAAAAAAAAAGAAAAGGAAAAAATGCCTGTATCAGTCAGGCTAAGCTATATTTTGCAGATATCTATATATCTATACCTTTCTATATATTTTTCTATCTCTATCTCTCTCAGTAACTTTCAATTATAAAAGTTTATTTCTTACTCTTCCAGTATTCACTGAGGGACTAAGCAATTCTCAAAGGCAGATGTCTTTCTTGTGATGGGTCTACATTCTAGGTTGTTTCAATCTTGTGGAATCTTCATATTAACATATGTTTCCAGATTTAGGGAAGAAAACATAGATAATGGCACACTGCCTCTGACATGCTTTTATCCAGAAATGACACATGTCATTAATGTTCATATTCATTGATGAAAGGAATTATGAAGCCATTACTAAAGCCAAGTAAAGATACACTGGGAAGAAGAGGAGACCTAGAATTTTGTTAATCACAAGTTATGTCCACCACACCATTTTACTATGGTTTGGCAAATTTTATTCTCACATTATTATTGGATTATGATATTATCCAATATATTAATTTAAAATCAATGCTAGTAGTAGTAACTATCAATTACATAATGTTGATCTAAGCAATTTACACATGCCATTTAAATGAACAATTGTTAACAATGTGGTGAAATAGGTGTACAATAAAACTTGCTCAAACAAACCCCCAAAATTTGGGGAAAAAGTTTTTAAAGCTATGTGTTTAACTGTATTCCTAAACCTGCTGGAAAATAAAATAAATTATTTGAAACCATGTTGACTGAAAATAATGCACAACATAAAATTGAGAATTGTGTTTTATTTGAACTTACTGAGGACCTAAACCCAGGAGACAGCCTCTCAAATAGTTCTGAGGGACTGTTCTGAAGAGCTAGGAGAGAAGCCAGTATATATAGGAGTTTTTGTGGGGGAAAAATAAGGTATTAAAACATCAGAAGTTTACCACTAATTAAAGAAAAAAACAGACATCTCAAGTTAATGAATTTGCTATGTATGGAAGATGCAAGAGTCTGGGATTAAAAAAATTATTCCTTTGATATGCACCTTAACTATCTAAGACCAGTATCCTGTTTTTCTCCATTCTGAATCCCCTCGAGAGTGCACCTTTGTGGATGGCTGAAGTGGTTGATGGCTTTACCATCCTTTGTTTACTGACATGGCAGGTGACATTTTTGTCCACAATTAAAACAGAGAATAGTTATCATTGGAGTGATAACAAGTGCTGGTTAATTCACTGGGGGTCGTTTACAAATCTCTATGGCCGAGAAATAAGTTTTACCAAGATATGGGGAATAACTGAGAAATCATATAGATTCAAAAATCTGAAAAATTAGAACTGCAAACTAAAATGACAGCCATTGAAATTATCAAATAAAAATATAATATACATATGTGTAATATGAGGGAATCAAAAATGGCTAAAGAACAGGAGATCATCAAAAATGGTAATGTGGGAAGAGGCAGTTCAAGGTCGTGGTGTAGGAAGAACTTGCACTCATCTCCCCCAACTAACACAACAAATCTACAGCTACATATTGATTGCTTCCTTCTGAAAAATAACTGGGAACTAGCTGAACAGTCCCTGCATAACAAAGGATAAAACAGCCACATCAAGATGAGCAGGAGAGGCAGAGACTTGGTCTCACCCAAAATCTCACAGCTGATTCAGCGACCCACAATCAGAAGCAATATCACAAGTACAAATGTTCTCCCTGAGGAATGAGGGTTCTGTGTCGTACAGCAGGCACCCCAACTCTTGAGACCTGCACCAAAGAGGTGAGTCTCTCAAAGTCTGGCTTTGAAAACCAATGGGGTTTATGTCCAGAAGAACCACATCAGTGTAGAGAATGGAGATTCCACTCTTAAAGAGCTTGCATGTAGACTCCCTCACCCCAGGACCCAGAGAAAAAGCAACAGTTTGAAAAGTGTCCAGACCAATGTGAAGGAGACTCATTTGTAAATCTTAAAACATCTGCCAAAGGAGCAGGAGACTGTAGGCACTCTCTTCAGAAACAGGGATAGAGGCACTCTCTCCAGAGGCCACGGCATCAGTTTCTCACTCTCTCTCTAATCTGTTAGTGCCAGTGGGTGTGCTCCATCCCCTTACCAATCCTGTGGCCCCACAAAAGCTGGGCAGACTTGTGCAGCACACACAGGGAATGGTCCTTGAGAGCCTGGCTTTGGTGACCAGGAGTAGTTTGTTTTTGAATCCCAGGGTTCTGAAACAATTGAAAGGACAGTCCTTGGCAGGCTGCCAATCTCAGGGCTCCACACGGATAGTACACTGAAACAAACTCCAGTCTCCCTGTGAAAAAGGCCTAATTACTCATCATGGAGCGTCAACCTGAGAGGCATGCTTCAGTTTTACCACGCATCTAGACCCTACAGAAGCACTCTCAGGATAGGCTGGGGGATACCATCTCTACACTCTCCCTTGGCCTCACTACAGCTTGCTGGTACCTCCCAGAAAGGAACTCACTCACTCAGCTGGAGTCCTGATTTTTCCAACGTCAACAAGAGGACACCTAGATTGCCTGGTCTGGAGGCTAACAGGTTTTACAATTGCATTCCCACAGGATGGTATATAGGTACATATTTGCATATTTTAAAAGCTGCTGCCTGAGGGTCTAGCTTCTAATCAGACTGAAGCTAGGTGCTGACTGAGACCTCTCCCTTTGGAAAACTCCCAGGCCTTGACATACCCTCAACAACTGGGACCTATCAAGAATCAATCAGCCTGCTTAGACAATCACAAAGGTTCAAGTGACAATGAAGAGGTAGAAGGTTAAACAGTAAAGTTAATTTCCTACACAAGGGCACTCATTCATGACTGAGAGAGATAACAGTTCTGCCTGACACATAGAAATAAACAGAGTGAAGCAAATTGAGGAGACAGAAGAATATGTTCCACCCAAAAGAACAAGGTAAAACCCTAGGAAAAAATCCTTAATAAAATGTAGATAAGTAATTTACCTGATAAAAAGATAAAAGTAATTGCCCATAAACATCCCACCAAACCCTGGAGATGAATGAACATTGTGAGAACTTCAACAAAGAGATAAACAGTATAAGAAAGTATCAAACAGAACTCACAGTGTGGAAGAATACAATAACTGAAAAAAAAAAATAATAATAGAGGGGTTTAAAAGCAGACTAGATGAAGGAGCAGAAAGAATCAATGATCTGGAAGACAGGACAGTGAAACCTAAACAGAGCACCAAAAAAAAAAAAAAAAAAATTACAAAGTGAAGATAGCTTAAGGGATCTATGGGGTAACATCAAGAAATTGTAATATTCACATTATAGGAGTCCCAGAAGGAGAAGAGAGAGAGAAAAGAACAGAAAATTTATCTGAAGAAATAATGACTGAACACTTCTCTAACTTGAGGAAGGAAACAGAAATCCAGATTCAGGAAGCCCAGAGAGTTCCAAAAAAGATGAATGTAAAGAGACCCACACTAAAACATATTACAATTTCAATGACATTTAAAGAAAAAAATCTTAAAAGCAGAAGAGAAAAACAACTTGCTATGTACAATGGGACCCCCATATTCTCAGTAGAAACTCTGCAGGCCCGAAGGATTGGCATGATGTATTCAAAGTGATGAAAGGAAAAAACAAAACAAAACAAAAATACTTCCAACTAAGAATACTGTACTCAGAAAAGCTATTATTCAGAATTGAAAGAGAGAGAAAGCTTTCCAGACAAACAAAAATGGAAAGAATTCATCACCACTACACTGGCCTTACATTAAATGTTAAAGGAAATTTTAAGCTGAAAATAAAGGGTACTAATTAGTATCAAGAAAACATATGAATGTAAAAATCTCACCACAACAAAAAATTGGAACAATGAGTAGGGAGAGTGAAGTAGCAATTGAAAACTTCTCAACATAGAAAAGTCTAAGACCAGAGGTTTTCACTAGTTTATTCTATCAAATATTCAAAGAAAATTTAATATCTATCTTTCTCAAACTCTTCCATAAAACTGAAGATGAGGAAATACTCCTAAACTCTTATTACAAGGACAACAAAACCAGACAAGAAAGAAAAAAGAAAAAAAAAAAAAAAGAAATTAAAGGCCCATACCTCTGATGAACATGTGAAAATATTCTAAAGAAAATATTAGCAAACTGAATTCAACAATACATTAAAAACATCATACACAATGATCAAGTGGGATTTATTCCAGGGATCATTCAACATTCACAAATCAATCAACATGATATACCAAAGTAAGAAAATGAAGGATAAAAATAATATAATAATCTCAATATATGTAGAAAAAGCATTTGACAACATTCAACACCTATTTTTGGTAAAAATTCTTAACAAAGTGGGTATAGACAGAATATACCTCAACATAATAAAACCATATGTGACTAGCCTATAGTTAACATTATACTTAATGGTGAAAAGCTGAAACTTTTCTTCTAAAATCAGGAACAAGACAAGAGGGCCCACCCTCATCACTTTTATTCAACACAGTATTAGAAAACCTAACCAGAGCAAATAGAAGAAAAAAAATAAAAGGCATCCAAATTGGAAACAGAGAAGTAAGATTGTCACTATTTGTATATGACATAATTTTTAGAGAAAATCTTAAAGATTCTTCCCCCAAACTAATAAACTAATTGAAAGGAAAACTAATAAACTAATTCAGTAAATTTGTAGGGTACATAATCAATATACAAAAATCTGCTGTTTAATACACTAACATTGAAATATTAGAAAAGAAATTAAGAAAACAGTCGAATATTCAATTACATGAAAAATAATAAAATAGTTAGGAATAAATTTAACCAAGGAAGTGAAAGACTTATATACAGAAAACTAGAAGATGTCAATGAAAGAAACTGAAGAAGACATAAACAAACGAAAAAACATTCCATAATAATGAATTGGAATAATGAACATTGTTAGAAGGCCCATATTACCCAAAACAATCTACAGATTCAATGCAATTCCCATAAAAATTCTAATGACATTTTTCTTAGAAATAGGACACAGAATCCTAAAATTGGTATGGAAGCACAAAACATCCTGAAACTCCAAAGCAATCTTGAGAAATAAGAACAAACCTGGAGGCATCATGTTCCAAGATTTCAAACTATATTATGAAGCTATAGTAATCAAAACAGTATGGTATTGACCAAAAACTGAAACATAGATCAATGGAATAGAGAGCTCAGAAATAACTCACACTTATATGTCCAATTAATATATGACAAAAGAGGCTAGGATATACACTGGGAAAAGGACTGTCTCTTCAGTAAGGGATGTTGGGAAAACTGGACAGTCACAGCAGAAGAAAAGAACACTGTCTTACACCATACACAAAAATTAACTCAAACTGAGTTTAAGAATTGAAGGTAAGACCAGAAAGAGTAAACCTCCTGGAAAACACGTGGGCAGAAATATCCTTGACTTGGTCTTTGCAACATTTTCCGGATCTGACTCCAAAGGCAATGGGAACAAAAAACAAAAATGAACAAATAAGTCCACATCAAATTTAAATGTTCTGAACAGCAAAGGAAACCATCAACAAAATAAAAAGTCAATCTATTGAATGGGAGAAAATATTTGCAAATCATTAAAAAAAATGGCATAGTATTTGAATAAACATTTTTTGAAATATGACATACAGATGGCCAACAGGAATATGAAAAGATGCACAACATTACTAATTCTCAAGGAAATATAATCAAAACCACAATGAGGGAGATTTGAGAAGATGACAGAACAGTAAGACATGGAGATCAACTTCCACCCCACAGATACATCAGAAATACATCTATATGTGGAACTGCTCCTATAGAACACCCACTGAATGCTGGCAGAAGACCTCAGACCTCCCAAAAGGCAAGAAACTCCCCCACATATCTGAGTAGGGCAAAAGGAAAAAGAAAAAACAGAGACAAAAGAAGAGGGACAGGACCTGCACCAGTGGGAGGGAACTGTGAAGGAAGAAAGGTTTCCACACACTAGAATCCTCTTTGTTGGCAGAGACTGCAGGTGGCGGAGGGGGAAGCTTCAGAGCCACAGAGGATAGTGTAGCAACAGGGCTGTGGAGGGCAAAACGGAGATATTCCTGCACGGAGGATCAGTGCCCACCAACACTCACCAGCCCGAGAGGCTTGTCTGCTCACCCCACCGGGATGGGCGAAGGATGGGAGCTGAGGCTCAGGCTTCAGTTGGACGCAGGGAGAGGACTGGGGCTGGCGCAAAAACACAGCCTGAATGGGTTAGTGCTCCTTGGCTAGCCGGGAGGGAGTCCAGGTAAAGCCTGGAGCTGCCAAAGAGACAAGAGACTTTTTCTTGCCTCTTTGTTTCCTGGTGCTCGAGGACAGGGGATTAAGAGTGCTGCTTAAAGGAGCTACAGAGACAGGTGCAAGCCACAGCTATCAGCGTGGACCCCAGAGATGGGTATGAGATGCTAAGGCTGCTGCTGCAGCCACCAAGAAGCCTGTGTGCAAGTACAGGTCACTATCCACACTGCCCCTCCTAGGAGCATGTGCAGCCCGCCACTGCCAGGGTCCCATGACCCAGGGACAAATTCACCGGGAGAACGCATGGCTCGCCTCAGGTTGGTGCAACGTCACGCTGGCCTCTGCCGCTGCAGGCTTGCCCCGCATCCGTATACATCCCTCGAAGGCCTGAGTGATCCAGAGCTGCCAAATCAGCTGCTCCTTTAACTCTGTCTTGTCTGAGTGAAGAACAGACGCCCTCAGGCGACCCACATGCAGAGGTGGGGCCAAATCCAAAGCTGAACCACGGGAGCTGTGCGAACAAAGAAGAGAAAGGGAAATTCCTTCCAGCAGCCTCAGGAGCAATGGATTAAAGCTCTACAATCAACCTGATGTACCCTTCATCTGTGGAATACCTGAATAGATAATGAATCATCCCAAATTGAGGAGGTGGACTTTGGGAGCAAGATATATTTTTTCCCCTTTTCCTCTTTTTGTGAGTGAGTGTGTGTATGCTTCTGTGTGAGATTTTGTCTGTATAGCTTTGCTTTCACCATTTGTCCTAGGGTTCTATCCATCCGTTATTTTTTTTTTTTTTTTTTAACATTAAAAATTTTTTTGTCTTAATAATTACTTTTTATTTTAATAAATTTTATCTTACTTTATTTTATTCTCTTTCTCTCTTTATTTCTATTTTTTTCTCCCTTTTATTCTGAGCTGTGTGGAAGACAGGCTCTTAGTGCTCCAGCCAGGCGTCAGGGGTGTGCCACTGAGGTTGGAGAGAGAACTTCAGGACACTGGTCCACAAGAGATCTCCCAGCTCCATGTAATATCAAATGGCAAAGATCTCCCAAAGATCTCCATCTCAACACCAAGACCCAGCTTCACTCAACGACCAGCAAGTTAAAGGGCTGGACACCCTATTCCAAACAAATAACAAGATAGGAACACAACCCCAACAATTAGCAGATAGGCATCCTAAAATCATAATAAGGCCAAAGACACCCCAAAACACACCACCAGACGTGCACCTGCCCAACAGAAAGACAAAATCCAGCCTCATCCACCAGAACACAGGCACTAGTACCCTCAATCAGGAAACCTACACACCCCACTGAACCAACCTTAGCCACTGGGGACTGACACCAAAAACAATGGGTACTATGAACTTGCAGTCTGTGAAAAGGAGACCCCAAACACAGTAGGATAAGCAAAATGAGAAGACACAAAAACACACAGCAGATGAAGGAGCAAGATAAAAACCCACCAGACCTAGCAAGTGAAGAGGAAATAGGCAGTCTACCTGAAAAAGAATTCAGAATAATGATAGAAAAGATGACCCAAATTTTGGAAATAGAGTAGAGAAAATGCAAGAAACATTTAACAAGGACCCAGAAGAGCTAAAGATGAAACAAGCAATGATGAACAACACAATAAATGAAATGAAAAATACTCTAGATGGGATCAATAGCAGAATAACTGAGGGAGAATGGTTAAGTGACCTACAATATAAAATAGTGGAAATAACTACTGCAGAGCAGAATAAAGAAAAAAGAATGAAAAGAACTGAGGACAGTCTCAGAGACCTCTGGGTCAACATTAAATGCTCCAACATTCGAATTTAGTGGTCCCAGAAGAAGAAGAGAAAAAGAAAGGGACTGAGAAAATATTTGAAGAGATTATAGTTGAAAACTTTGTAATATGGGAAAGGAAATAGTTAATCAAGTCCAGGAAGCACAGAGAGTCCCATACAGGATAAATCCAAGGAGAAATATGCCAAGACACATAATAAACTGTCAAAAATTAAATACAAAGAAAATATATTAAAAGCAGCAAGGGAGAAACAACAAATAACACACAAGAGAATCCCCATAAGGTTAACAGCTGATCTTTCAGCAGAAACTCTGCAAACTCTCCAAAAAAGAGAGTGGCAGGACACATTTAAAGTGATGAAGAAGAAAAACCTACAACCAAGATTACTCTACCCAGAAAGGATCTCATTCAGATTTGATGGAGAAATTAAAACCTTTACAGACAAGCAAAAGCTGAGAGAGTTCAGCACCACCAAAACAGCTTTACAACAAATGCTAAAGGAACTTCTCTAGGCAAGAAACACAAGAGAAGGAAAAGACCTACAATAACAAACCCAAAACAATTAAGAAAATGGGAATGGGAACATACATATTGATAATTACCTTAAATGTAAATGGACTAAATGCTCCCACCAAAAGACATAGATTGGCTGAATGGATACAAAAACAAGACGCATATATTTGCTGTCTACAAGAGACCCACTTCAGACCTAGAGACACATACAGACTGAAAGTGAGGGGACGGAAAAAGATATTCCATGCAAATGGAAACCAAAAGAAACCTGGAGTAGCAATTCTCGTATCAGACAAAATAGACTTTAAAATAAAGACTATTAGAAGAGACAAAGAAGGACACTACATAATGATCAAGGGATCGATCCAAGAAGAAGATATAACAATTGTAAATATTTATGCACCCAACATAGGAGCACCTCAATACATAAGGCAAATACTAACAGCCATAAAGGGGGAAATCGACAGTAACACATTCATAGTAGGGGACTTTAACACCCCACTTTCACCAATGGACAGATCATCCAAACTGAAAATAAATAAGGAAACACAAGCTTTAAATGATACATTAAACAAGATGGACTTAATTGATATTTATAGGACATTCCATCCAAAAACAACAGAATACACATTTTTCTCAAGTGCTCATGGAACATTCTTCAGGATAGATCATATCTTGGGTCACAAATCAAGCCTTGGTAAATTTAAGAAAATTGAAACCATATCAAGTGTCTTTTCTGACCAAAACACTATGAGACTAGATATCAATTACAGGAAAAAATCTGTAAAAAACACAAACACATGGAGGCTAAACAATGCACTACTTTATAACACAGAGATTACTGAAGAAACCAAAGAGGAAAGCAAAATATACTTAGAAACAAATGACGATAAAAACACGATGACCTAAAACCTATGGGATGCAGCAAAAGCAGTTCTAAGAGGGAACTTTATAACAATACAATCCTACCTTAAGAAACAGGAAACATTTCAAATAAACAACCTAACCTTGCACCTAAAGCAATTAGAGAAAGAAGAACAAAAAAGTCACCATGGTTAGCAGAAGGAAATAAAGATCAATCAGAAATAAATGAAAAAGAAATGAAGGAAAAGATCAATAAAACTAAAAGCTGTTTCTTTGAGAAGATAAACAAAATGGAAAAACCATTAGCCAGACTCATCAAGAAAAAAAGGAGAAGACTCAAATCAATAGAATTAGGAAATAAAAAGAAGTAACAAATGACACTGCAGAAATACAAAGGATCAGGAGAGATTACTACAAGCAACACTATACAAATAAAATGGACAACCTGGAAGAAAAATGGACAACCTGGAAGAAATGGAAAAACACTTAGAAATGCACAACCTGCCGAGACTGAACCAGGAAGAAATAGAGAATATGAACAGACCAATCACAAGCAATGAAATTGAAACTGAGATTAAAAATCTTCAAACAGGTCTTCCCTGGTGGCACAGTAGTTGAGAATCCGCCTGCCGTAGCAGGGGACACGGGTTGATGCCCCGGTCCAGGAAGATCCCACATGCTGCAGAGTGGCTGGGCCTGTGAGCTGTGGCCGCTAAGCCTGTGCATCTGGAGCCTGGGCTCCGCAACGGGAGAGGCCACAACAGTGAGAGACCTGCATACAGCAAAAAAAAAAAAAAAATCTTCAAACAAACAAAGCCCAGGACCAGATGGCTTCACAGGCATATTCTATGAAACATTTAGAGAAAAGCTAACACCTATCCTTCTCAAACTCTTCCAAAATATAGCAGAGGGAGTAAAACTCCCAAACACATTCTACAAGGCCACCATCAACCTGATACCAAAACCAGACAAAGATGTCACCAACAAAGAAAACTACAGGCCAATATCACTGATGAACATAGATGCAAAAATCCTCAACAAAATACTAGCAAACAGAATCCAACAGCACATTAAAAGGATCATACACCATGATCAAGTGGAGTTTATTCCAGGAATGCAAGGATTTTTCAATATATGCAAATCAATCAATGTGATACACCATATTAACAAATTGAAGGAGAAAAAGCATATGACCATCTCAATAGATGCAGAGAACGCTTTTGAGAAAACTCAACACCCATTTATGATAAAAATCCTGCAGAAAGTAGGCATAGAGGGAACTTTCCTCAACATAATAAAGGCCATATATGACAAACCAACAGACAACATCATCCTCAATGGTGAAAAACTGAAACCATTCCCACTAAGCTCAGGAACAAGACAAGGTTGCCCACTCTCACCACTCTTATTCAACATAGTTTTGGAAGTTTTAGCTACAGCAATCAGAGAAGAAAAAGAAATAAAAGGAATCCAAATTGGAAAAGAAGAAGTAAAGCTGTCACTGTTTGCAGATGACATACTATACATAGAGAATCCTAAAGATGCTACCAGAAAATGAGCAGAGCTAATCAATGAATTTGGTAAAGTAGTAGAATGCAAAATTAATGCACAGAAATCTCTGGCATTCTTATACAATAATGATGAAAAATCTGAAAGTGAAATTAAGAAAATACTCCCATTTACCATTGCAACAAAAAGAATAAAATATCTAGGAATAAACCTACCTAAGGAGACAAAAGACCTGTATGCAGAAAGCTAGAAGACACTGATGAAAGAAATTAAAGATGATACAAATAGATGGTGAGATATACCATGTCCTAAGATTGGAAGAATCAACATTGTGATAATAACTCTCCTACCCAAAGCAATCTACAGATTCAATGCAATCTTTACCAAACTACCACTGGCATTTTTCACAGAGGTAGAACAAAAAAATTCAGAATTTGTATGGAAACACAAAAGACCCCGAAGAGCCAAAGAAATCTTGAGAGCAAAAAATGGAGCTACAGGAATCAGGCTCCCTGACTTCAGACTATACTACAAAGCTACAGTAATCAAGACAGTATGGTACTGGCACAAAATCAGAAAGATAGATCATTGAAACAGGATAGAATCCCCAGAGATAAACCCACGTACATATGGTCACCTTATCTTTGATAAAGGAGGCAGGAATGTACAGTGGAGAAAAGACAGCCTCTTCAATAAGTGGTGCTGGGAAAACTGGACAGGTACATGTAAAAGTATGAAGTTAGAACAATCCCTAACACCATGCACAAAAATAAACTCAAAATGGATTAAAGACCTAAATGTAAGGCCAGACACTATAAAATTCTTAGAGAAAAACATAAGCAGAACGCTCCATGATGTAAATCACAGCAATATCCTTTTTGACCCACCTCCTAGAGAAATGGAAATAAAAACAAAAATAAACAAATGGGACCTAATGGAACTTAAAAGTTTTTGCACAGCAAAGGAAACCATAAACAAGACCAGAAGACAACCCTCAGAATGGGAGAAAATATTTCCAATGAAGCAACTGACAAAGGATTAATCTCCAAAATTTACAAACAGCTCATGCAGCTTGACAAAAAACAAACAACCCAATCCAAAAATGGGCAGAAGACCTAAACAGACATTTCTCCAAAGAAGATATAGAGATTACCAACCAACACATGAAAGAATTCTCAGCATCATTAATCATTAGAGAAATGCAACTCAAAACTACAATGAGATATCATCTCACACCAGTCAGAATGGCCATCATCAAAAAATCTAGAAACAATAAATGTTGAAGAGGGTGTGGAGAAAAGGGAACACTCTTGCACTGTTGGTGGGATTGTAAATTGATACAGCCACTATGGAGAACAGCATGGAGGTTCCTTCAAAAACTACAAATAGAACTACCATATGACCCAGCACTCCCACTACTGGGAATATACCCTGAGAAAACCATAATTCAAAAGAGTCATACCAAAATGTTCATTGCAGCTCTATTTACAATAGCCAGGACATGGAAGCAACCTAACTGTCCATCAACAGGTGAATGGATAAAGAAGATATGGCACATATATACAATGGAATATTACTCAGCAATAAATGGAAATGAAATTGAGTTATTTTTAGTGAGGTGGATGGACCTAGAGTCTGTCATACAGAGGGAAGTAAGTCAGAAAGAGAAAAACAAATACCGTATGCTAACACATATATACGGAATCTAAGAAAAAAAAAAAAAAACGGTCATTAAGAACCTATGGGTAAGACAGGAATTAAGAGACAGACCTACTAGAGCATAGTCTTGAGGATATGGGGAGGGGGAAGTGTAAGCTGTGACAAAGTGAGAGAGTGGCATGGACATGTATACACTACCAAACGTAATATAGATAGCTAGTGAGAAGCAGCTGCATAGCACAGGGAGATCAGCTAGGTGGTTTGTGACCACCTAGAGGGGTGGCATAGGGAGTGTGGGAGGGAGGGAGAGGCAAGAGGGAAGAGATTTGGGAACATATGTATATGTATATCTGATTCACTTTGTTATAAGGCAGAAACTAACACACCATTGTAAAGCAATTATACTACAATAAAGATTTTAAAACAAAAAACACAATGAGATATCACCTCACACCTGTCAGAATGTTTATTATCAAAGGGACAATTATTGGCAAAAATGTGAAGAGAAGTGAACCCTTGTGCATTGTTGATGGGATGGCTACACTGTTGTTGGGGCAGCTGCCACAAACAATGTGGAGTTTCTTCAAAAAATTAAAAATATAACTACTATATGATCCAGCAGTTCCACTTCATAGTATTTATCTGAAGAAAATGATAACCCTAGTTCAAAAATATATATGCAGCCCAATGTTCATAGCAGCTTATTTACAATAGCCAAGATATGGAAGCAAACTTACTATCCATTCATGGATGAACTGATAAAAAAGATGTGATATATATAGATATAGATATATAGACATAGATATATACACAATGGATTATTATTCAGCCATAACAAATAATGAAATCTTGCCATTTGTGACAACATGGATGGACTTTGATATTATTATTTTAAATAAGATAAGTCAGATGGAAAAAAAAAACAAATACCTTATGGTTTCACTTATATTTGGAATCTAAAAATCAAAACAAACTAAGAAATCAAACAAAATTCACAGATACAGAGAACAGTTTGGTGGCTGCCAGAGGGGACAGGAGTTGGAGGTAGGCAAAATAGGTGGAAAGTTTAAGAGTTACAAACTTCCAGCTATAAAATAAATGTCACAGAGATGTAATGTACAACATGGTGGCTATAGTAAATAATGCTATATTGCAAATTTGAAGGTTGTCAAGAAATTAAATATTAAAATTTTTCATCAAAAGAAAAAAAATGTAACTCTATATGATGACAGATGGTAACTAAACATTGTGGTAATCATTTTACACTGTATACAAATGTCAAATCATTATGTCATATACAAGAAACTAACATAGTGTTGTGTGTCAACTAAATGTCAATAAAAAATATAGTGTGTTTATTTAAGAAAGATATGGTGGATTTGACACAGAATCAATTTCACCTTCTTGTTGAATTTTATCACTGAAATTAGACGATAATGGATTATTAAATATATGACTAGACAGAGGTACAGAGATAATTGGGAAGTTGGGTGATACATTTGAAGAAATCATCTAAAATCAGCAAGTGCTGGTAATATCACACTTACAAAATAACCCCTCATTTGTAGCATTTGTCAATTCTAAATATTCTCATTATAACCATTTTCAAGCCAATGATGGTTTAAAAACTGGCTCAAAAATTTTCTGAATATTCAGCAATTGGCTCTTAGAAGCTGCTATAAGCCAGTTCCAGTATATCACAAAATACAATACAGAGAACCAACAAAAGGGAAAACATGAAGTAGAATAGAAATCAAGGACAAAGTGAGAAAGAATGGAATATATCTAATAGAAATTACAAAAGGAAAGACTAGAGAGAAAGTTGAAGAGGTTATTTTCAAAGAGAAGGTGGGCAAAGATTCTTCATAATTAGTAAATGATACATGGCATTTAAATTTAGAAAAAAAATAATTTCAAGTAGAATAGATTTTTTAAAAAATCATAGTGAACCTGAAGAACAAAAAAGACAATAACATATCCTAGAATTAGCCAGAGAGAAAACGTAGTTCACCTACAAAAG
The DNA here is from genome assembly GCF_008692025.1 of Phocoena sinus. NCBI lineage: Eukaryota > Metazoa > Chordata > Mammalia > Artiodactyla > Phocoenidae > Phocoena > Phocoena sinus. The sequence goes on along the minus strand of NC_045776.1, from coordinate 34,170,240 downwards.
AATGTTTATTATACTGACAGCTGATTTCTCAAAAACACCACAAGAAGTCAGATAATAGTTGACTAATATATACAAAGTGCTTGTAAAATAATGACAATATGGCACTATCCGTTACCTTCAAGCAATGCAGAGATTGTGTTGTGGAGCCCTGTTGCATGTCCCTGTCCCCTTTAATTAAATAAATGATAGAAAGGGTGTCCTCTTCCTCCAATCTAAGGAATGAAAATAAATCATGGGTAGGAAGGATGTAGAGAAAGTGATTCTTAACATCTGTGCATTAAGTCCTAGGCAAACTCTGGAGTAACGTATGTGTGAAACTGACTGTAGTCAATACCATGAATGCTTTGAGGACTGAACTACAAAGTGGGCTATAACCAAGCATTCAAATTACTCTCTGTGAAGCACATAAGCAAAGCAGATCAGAATAACAGTGCAAAAACTTGGAAGACTATATTAACATCTAAACCACAGCTCACAACAGGCAAAGATGAGCATTCTGGACCTAAAAGTGTAGATGGAATACTAAAAGAGATGTTAATGGATAATAAATTATCATAACATAAGATTCAAAATGTCCAGAAAATAAATTAAAAATTGCTCATCATATCAAGAACCAGGTAAATCTCAACTAGACTGTGAAAAGACAATTGACAGACAGAAATGCCAAGATAACACATATGTTGAAATTATCTTACAAGGACTTTAGAACACATATCATTAAAATATTACAACAGGCAAGTATGGATACTCTGGAAAAAATGCAAAAGTTTCAGCAAAGAAATAGAAGAAAAATAGATAAATAGAAGATCGAAATAAGAGGCAAGTTATATTTTGGAACTAAAAAAATAGAGTAGCAATTTTTTTTTTTAAAACTTGTTTCATATGCTCAATTGGATAACTGATGTGACAGAAGAGTCATTATAATTAAATATAGAACAAAAAAATCATCCAATCTGAACAAAAGAGAGAAATATATATTTTTTTTATGAGATGAAGTTGAAGAATCTGTAGGGCAGTAACAAAAGGCCTAATAATTTTATAATAGGAAACCCAGAGTAGAGAAGAGAGAGTAAGAATTGAAAAAATCATGCTGAAATTGCTTAAATTTGATGAAAGGCATAAATTTACAGGTTCAAGAAATTGAGCAAATCTCAATCAGGATAGATGTAAAGAAACCCATGACTATTATACTCAAATTTATGAAAACTAAAGGAAACAAACAATTTTTTTTAAAAAAGAACCTTGAATGCAGGCAGAGAGAAACACATTACATTGTTACTTATAAGTTAAGAAAAATTAAATAACAGTGTGTTGCTCATCAGAAATTGTGAAAGCCAAAAGGAATTAGCACTGCAGTTTGTAAGTAATGAAGGAAAAAAAACCTGTCAAGTCAAAATTCTATGTCTAGCAAAATTACCTTTCAGAAAAATAAGAGTAAAAAGGCATTCTCAGATGTAGGTAAAATGAGAACTTTTATCATGGATAAACTTGCTCTAAAAGTTTTACTAGAATCTGTTTTTCAGAAAAAAATGAAAATAATAAAAGAAGGAAACTAGGAACATTTAGAATAAATAAAATCAACATAAATCATAAATATCTGGATAAATATAGTAGAGAAGAACTGTGACAAAAAAAGATAAAATACAAGAGAAATATAACAAACATAGATTGTATACAACAACAATTTTGTCTAACTTACAGATTTAAAAAGATAAAACTAAAATACAAATAATAATAGCAAATAAATTGAGAAGGGATAGTCACACATAAGGTTCTATCTAGAAGTTGACCTCCATTAAACTTTGTAAATTAATAAGAACATTACAAATTTTAGGGAAATAATTAAAATAATGAAAACAGACTGCATAATGCCCATATTAATGGAAGGAAGCAATGAACAGGAAAATGTCAAACAATCTAAAACCAAAACAGTGTTTTTTCAAATAAGGGCAGTTTTGCCTCCTAGGTAACATTTGGTAATGGCTGAAGACATTCTCAGTCATTTTAACTGGGGTGTATGGGTGGGGAGCTGCTACTGACAAAAGTAGGTATACACCAGGGATGCTACTAAACATCCTGCAATGCACAGGACTGCTCCCTACTCAGAAAGAATTATCTAGCCCAAAATACCAATAGTGCTGATATTGAGAAAACATAATCTAAAAGAGAGAGAAAAAGAAATGAAGTAAATAGGAACCACTAGGAAGCATGAAGTTCAATAATAGTAAAGGATCCAAACATAATATTATGAGGTAAAAATAAAATAAACAATTAAAAAATTCAGCTGTATAATGAATGTAAGACATAAGAACTTAGGAGGAGCAAAAAATATGAAAGATACTATAAATTTTATAGTACTGATAAATGACAAAATAGAATTTAAAGCAAAAAGTGTTAATAGAAATAGAGGGCTAATTACATTATGATTAAAGATTTAATTTTCTAAGATTACATGTAATCCTAAATTATATGAATCTAAGAAGAGCACTTCAAAGTACATGTATATAAAGTAGATATTATCAGACTACAAGGAGAAAATAATCAGGGAAAAATCTCTTTGAGATACTTTATAGCACCTTTTTTTTTTTTTTTTTTAACTAGGGTATCAAGCTAAAAAGAAGAGAAAATCATAAGAACAAAGAATGTTTAAACAACACAATTCAAAATCTAGACTACATATCCATAATATATCTGGAACAGTTCACCAACAATTGGAAAATAATCTTTTAAACATATCCCTGACTAAGGTCATAGAAGAAGTTTCAAGAAATTCCAAAAACTTGATCTTTGATTACAATAGGATGAGAAAATGATGATAGTTAAAAGCAATGTGTTGTATACTTAAAATTTCCTGAGAAAGTAGATCTTACGTGTTTATAATCTCTCCCCCCGCCACTACCAAGAAAAAAGGTAATTATTTGAGGTGAAAGATAAGTTAATCAACTTGATTGTGATAGTCATTTCTCAACATACAGATCTTCCTGGACTTACAATGGGGTTATGTTCTGATAAACCCATTAGAAGTTGAAAATATCATAAATGGAAAACATATTTAAAACACCTAACCTACTGAACATCATAGCTTAGCCTACCCTACCTTAAAGGTGCTGAGAACAATTATATTTGCCTCCATTTGCCTACACAGGGTCCATTTTATAATAGTGTTGAATATCTCATGTAATTTATTGGTTACTGTACTGAAAGTAAAAAGCAGAATGGTTGTATGGCTACAAAATAGTTATATCTGTTATATAGTCTCCTGATTGTGTGGCTGACTAGGAACTATGGCTCACATCCACTGTCCAGCATCAAGAGAGAGTATCATACCACATATCATTAAACTAGGAACAGATCAAAATTCAAAGTACAGTTTTCTACTGAACATGTATCACTTTCACACCACCCTAAAGTTGAAAAAGTGTAAACCAAACCATTGTAAGTTGGAGATAATCTGTATCTATATTAAACCATCACACTGTAAACCTTAAAACTGTGTTGTCTTACACTACTTTAAGCCAGTGCTAAAACTTAGCATGACTGATAACTGGACCACCTGGTATTATATTGAATGCAATAGGAATTACATGTCATATATTGTCACATATATAGTGTTCTTGACCAAAATGTTTGACCTGAATTTAACCATGAGAATACAATGTGGCAAATCTAGAAAGTTGGACATACTATAAAACAATAGGTCAGGACTCAAAAACAAACAAACAAACAAAACAAAAAACAAAACAGTTAATCTCTGAAAGAGTGAAAAATATGACAGGGCACTTTTCTAGACCAAAACAAAGTTGCCAGATTTGGCAAACAAAAGCAATGTGTGAACATTAGTTGAACACTAGATTGTAAAAAACAGTTTTAAAGGATATGAGGATTATTGGGAAATTTGCCTATGTACTGTATATTAGATACTGTTTTGTACCAGTGTTAAATGTCTTGTGTATGATAATGGTATTTTTGTTATGTAGAATGCTCATGGTGGAATATTTAGGTTAAAAGTGTCATGAGGGCTTCCCTGGTGAGAGTCCGCCTGCCGATGTGAGGGACATGGGTTCGTGCCCCGGTCCTGAAGGGTCCTGCGTGTCGCAGAGCGGACGGGCCTGTGAGCCGTGGCCACTGGGCCTGCACATCTGGAGCCTGTGCTCCGCAGCGGGAGAGGCCATAGCGGTGAGGTGCCCACTTATCACAAAAAAAAAAAAAAAAACTCTAAAAAAGTGTCATGATGTCTGCAACTGTCAAATGTTTAACAAAAATAAATTTTGTGTGTATGTGTGTGTTGAGAGAAAGAGAGAGGAAAAGCATATGAGGCAAAATATTGACAACTGATGAATCTAGATGAAGGGGATAAAGGATCTCTCTCTCTCTCTGTATATATATATATATATATATATATATATACATATACATATAAAGAATAATATATTATTCTTTATATATATATATAAATATATTTTTTATGTCATATAGAGCTGGTTATTTATTTAGTCCAGGGCCTAATCAAGGTTTACACATTACATATTTTTTAACATCTTTATTGGAGTATAATTGCTTTACAATGTTGTGTTAGCTGCTGTTGTATAACAACGTGAATCAGTTATATGTATACATATATCCCCATATCCACTTCCTCTTGCGTCTCCCTTCCACCCTCCCAACACCACCCCTCTAGGTGGTCACAAAGCACCAAGTTGATCTCCCTATGCTATGCGGCTGCTTCCCACTAGCTATCTATTTTACATTTAGTAGTGTACATATGTCAAGGCAACTCTCTCACTTCGTCCCAGCTTACCCTTCCCCATCCCCACGTCCTCAAGTCCATTCTCTCTGTCTGCATCTTTACTCCTGTACTGTCCCTAGGTTCTTCAGAACCTTTTTTTTTTTTTTTTAGATTCTATATACATGTGTTAGCATACAATATTTGTTTTTCTCTTTCTGAATTACTTCACTCTGTATGACAGACTCTAGGTCCATCCACCTCACTATAAATAACTCAATGTCATTATTTTTACGTGTATATTTTTTGCCTCTGAGTCCTTGTGGGATATTTTTTTATTCAAACAGAAAGTCACAAAAATTATAATCACCCTCATCAGTTCACTCAGTCCCATGTAATTGATTTTTTTTCATCTTGATCTTTTGTTAGCACTTTTATGAATTCATCAGTTTTCCATTAAAGTTCTGAAAATGCTTATTCATTAAGTTCAGCAGTATAGTCAGTTACCAGAAACCTGTACTTGTCAGAGTCTTTTGCATGAATTCCTTGAAGATGAAACCCTTTTATAGGAACATTTTTGCAAAAGCATCAGAGTACACCCAGAACTGTCTGTAAATGACAAAAGACTTAAAAATGACCACAGTTAAAGATTTGATGAAAGTACATAATAATGCAATTGACAACGAAATTTAGCTATTTCTGAGATATACATTTTAAAGTAATAACTAGAATTAAGACTTATAACATTATACCAGACAATATAAGATTTTTAGAAATTTCATGTAAAGTCCGAAACATTTATATTAACATATTTCCATACAAATAACCCAAAGAAAGTTTAGTATTAGTTGTTTTTTGTTTGTTTTTTTATACTGCAGGTTCTTTTTTTTTTTTTTTTTTTTTTTATTTATTTATTTATGGCTGTGTTGGGTCTTCGTTTCTGTGTGAGGGCTTTCTCTAGTTGTGGCAAGCGGGGGCCACTCTTCATCGCGGTGCGCTGGCCTCTCACTGTCGCGGACTCTCTTGCTGCGGAGCACAGGCTCCAGACGCGCAGGCTCAGTAATTGTGGCTCACAGGTCCAGTCGCTCCGCGGCATGTGGGATCTTCCCAGACCAGGGCCCGAACCTGTGTCCCCTGCGTCGGCAGGCAGATTCTCAACCACTGCGCCACCAGGGAAGCCCTATACTGCAGGTTCTTATTAGTCATCAATTTTATACACATCAGTTTATACATGTCAATCCCAATCACCCAATTCAGTACACCACCATCCCCACCCCACCACGGTTTCACCCCCTTGGTGTCCATATGTTTGTTCTCTACATCTGTGTCTCAACTTCTGACTTGCAAACCAGTTCATCTGTATCTTTTTCTAGGTTCCACATACATGCATTAATATACAATGTTTGTTTTTCTCTTTCTGACTTACTTCATTCTGTAAAACAGTCTTTAGATCCATCCACGTCTCAACAAATGATTCAATTTTGTCCATTTTTATGGCTGAGTAATATTCCATTGTATATATGTACCACAACTTCTTTATCCATTCATCTGTCCATGGGCATTTAGGTTGCTTCTATGACCTGGCTATTGTAAATAGTGCTGCAATGAACATTGGGGTGCATGTGTCTTTTGTAATTATAGTTTTCTCTGGGTATATGCCCAGTAGTGGGATTGCTGGATCATATGGTAATTCTATTTTTAGGTTTTTAAGGAACCTCCACACTGTTCTCCATAGAGGTTGCATCAATTTACATTCCCACCAAAAGTGCAAGAGGTTTCCCTTTTCTCCACACCCTCACCAGCATTTGTTGTTTGTAGATTTTCTGATGATGCCCATTCTAACTGGTGGGAGGTGATACCTCACTGTAGTTTTGATTTGCATTTCTCTAATAATTAGTGATGTTGAGCAGGTTTTCATGTGCTTCTTGGCCATCTGTATGTCTTCTTTGGAGAAATGTCTATTTAGCTCTTCTGCCCATTTTTGGATTGGGTTGTTTTTTTCTTGAATGTTGAGCTGCATGAGCTGTTTATATATTTTGGAGATTAATCCTTTGTCTGTTGATTTGTTTGCAAATATTTTCTCCCATTCTGAGGGTTATCCTTTTGCTTTGTTTATGGTTTCCTTTGCTGTGCAAAAGCTTTGAAGTTTTATTAGGTCCCATTTGTTTATTTCTGTTTTTATTTCCATTACTCTAGGAGGTGGATCAAATAAGATTGTGCTGTGATTTATATCAAAGAGTGTTCTTCCAATGGTTTACTCTAAGAGTTTTATAGTGTTCAGTTTTACATTTAGGTCTCAAATCCATTTTGAGTTTATTTTTGTGTATGGTGTTAGAGAGTGTTCTAATTTCATTCTTTTACATGTAGCTGTCCAGTATTCCCAGCACCACTTACTGAAGAGACTGTCTTTTCTCCATTGTATATCTTTGTATCCTTTGTCGTAGATTAATTGACCATAGGTGCATGGGTTTATCTCTGGGCTTTCTATACTGTTCCATTGATCTATATTTCTGTTTTTGTGCCAGTACCATACTGTCTTGATTACTGTAGCTTTGTACTATAGTCTGAAGTCAGGGAGTCTGATTCGGAAGGCTCCATTTTTTTCTTTCAAGACTACTTTGGCTATTCGAGGTCTTTTGTGTCTCCATACAAATTTTAAGATGATTTGTTCTAGTTCCGTAAAAAATGGTAATTTGATAGGGATTGCATTGAATCTGTAGATTGCTTTGGGTAGTATAGTCATTTTCACAATATTGATTCTTCCAATCCAAGAACATGGTATATCTCTCCATCTGTTGTTATCATCTTTAATTTCGTTCATCAATGTCTTATAATTTTCTGCATACAGGTCTTCTGTCTCACTAGGTAGGTTTATTCCTAGATATTTTATTCTTTTTATTGCAATGGTAAATGGGAGTGTTTTCTTAATTTCACATTCAGATTTTTCATCATTAGTGTACAGGAATGCAAGAGATTTCTGTGCATTAATTTTGTATCCTGCAACTTTGCCAAATTCATTGATAAGCTCTAGTAGTTATCTGGTGGCATTTTTAGGATTCTCTATGTATAGTTTCATGTAATCTGCAAACAGTGACAGTTTTACTTCTTTTCCAATATGTATTCTTTTCATTTCTTTTTCTTTTCTGATTCCCGTGGCTAGGACTTCCAAAACTATGTTGAATAATAGTGGTGAGAGTGGACATCCTTGTCTTGTTCCTGATCTTAGAGGAAATGCTTTCATTTTTTCACCATTGAGAATGATGTTTGCTATGGGTTTGTCATTTATGGCCTTTATTATGTTGAGGTAGGTTCCCTCTATGCCCACTTTCTGGCGAGTTTTTATCATAAATGGGTGTTGAATTTTGTCAAAAGCTTTTTCTGCATCTATTGAGATGATCATATGGTTTTTATTCTTCAATTTGTTAATATGGTGTATCACATTGATTGATTTGCATATATTGAAGAATCCTTGCCTCTCTGGGGTAAATCCCACTTGGTCATGGTGTATGATCCTTTTAATGTGTTGTTTGATTCTGTTTGCTAGTATTTTGTTGAGGAGTTTTGCATCTATATTCATTAGTGATATTGTTCTGTAATTTTCTTTTTTTTTAGTACCCTTGTCTGGTTTTGGTATCAGGGTGATGGTGGCCTCATAGAATCAGTTTGGGAGTGTTCCTTCCTCTGCAATTTTTTAGAAGAGTTTGAGAAGGATGGGTGTTAGCTCTTCTCTAAATGTTTGATAGAATTCACCTGTGAAGCCATCTGGTCCTTGACTTTTTGTTGGAAGATTTTTAATCACAGTTTCAATGTCATTACTTGTGATTGTTCTGTTCATATTTTCTGTTTCTTCCTGGTTCAGTCTTGGAAGGTTATACCTTTCTACGAATTTGTCCATTTCTTCCAGGTTGTCCATTTATTGGCATAGAGTTGTTTGTAGCATTCTCTTAGGATGCTTTGTATTTCTGCAGTGTCTGTTGTAACTTCTCCTTTTTCATTTCTAAGTTTATTGATTTGAGTCCTCTCCCTCTTTTTCTTGTTGAGTCTGACTAATGGGTTATCAATTTTGTTTATCCCCTCAAAGAACCAGCTTTTAGTTTTATTGATCTTCTCTATTGTTTTCTTTGTTTCTATTTCATTTATTTCTGCTCTGGCCTTTATGATTTCTTTCCTTCTGCTAACTTTTGGTTTTGTTTGTTCTTCTTTCTCTAGTTCCTTTAGATGTAAGTTTAGATTGTTTATTTGAGATTTTTCTTCTTTCTAGAGGTAGGCTTGTATAGTTATAATCTTCCCTGTTAGAACTGCTTTTGCTGCATCCCATAAGTTTTGGATCATCATGTTTTCATTGTCATTTGTCTCTAGGTATTTTTTTTTTATTTCCTCTTTGATTTCTTCAGTGATCTCTTCGTTATTTAGTAACATATTGTTTAGCCTTCATGTGTTTGTGTTTATAATGTTTTTTTTCCTTGTAATTCATTTCTAATCTCATAACGTTGTGGTCAGAAAAGATGCTTGAGATGACTTCAATTTTCTTAAATTTACTGAGACTTGATTTGTGACCCAAGATATGATCTATCCTGGAGAATGTTCCGTGTGCACTTGAGAAGAAAGTGTAATCCGCTGTTTTTGGATGGAATGTCCTATAAATATCAATTAAATCTATCTGGTCTATTGTGTCATTTAAAGCTTCTGTTCCCTTATTTATTTTCATTTTGGATGATCTGTCCATTGATGTAAGTGAGGTGTTAATGTCCCCCACTATGATTGTGTTACTGTTGATTTCCTCTTTGATAGTTGTTGGCAGTTGCTTATGTATTGAGGTGCTCCTATGTTGGGTTCATATATATTTATAATTGTTATATCGTCTTCTTGGATTGATCCCTTGATCATTATGTAGTGTCCTTCCTTGTCTCTTGTAACATTCTTTATTTTAAAGTCTATTTAATCTGATATGAGTATAGCTATCCAGCTTTTTTTGATTGCCAGTTGCATGGAATATATTTTTCCATTCCTTCACTTTCAGTCTGTATGTGTCCCTAGGTCTGAAGTGGGTCTCTTGTAGAAAGCTTATATAAGGGTCTTGGTTTTTTATCCATTCAGCAAGCCTGTGTCTTTTGGTTGGAGCATTTAATGCATTCACATAAGGTAATTATCAATATGTATGTTCCTCTGACCATTTTCTTAATTGTCTTGGGTTTATTTCTGTAAGTCCTTTTCTACTCTTGTGTTTCTCACTTAGAGATGTTCCTGTAGCATTTGTTGTAGAGCTGGTTTGGTGGTGCTGAATTCTCTTAGCTTTTGCTTGTCTGTTAAGCTTTTGATTTCTTCATCAAATCTGAATGAGATCCTTGCTGGGTAGAGTAATCTTGGTTGTAGGTTCTTCCCTTTCATCACTTTCATATTATTTATTTATTTATTTATTTTTGCAGTATGTGGGCCTCTCACTGTTGTGGCCTCTCCTGTTGCAGAGCACAGGCTTCGGACGTGCAGGCTCAGTGGCCATGGCTCATGGGCCTTGCTGGCATGTGGGATCTTCCCGGACAGGGGCATGAACCCATGTCCCCTGCATCAGTAGGTGGACTCTCAACCACTGCACCACCAGGAAAGCCCCCTTTCATCACTTTAATTATATTATGCCACTCCCTTCTGGCTTGGAGAGTTTCTGCTGAGAAATCAGCTGTTAACTTTATGGGAGTTCCCTTTATGTTTGTTGTTTTTCTCTTGTTGCTTTCAATAACTTTTCTTTATTTTTTGTCAATTTGATTACTATGTGTCTCGGCATGTTTCTCGTTGGGTTTATCCTCTATGGGACACTCTGCACTTCCTGGACTTGGGTGGCTATTTCCTTTCCCATGTTAGGGAAGTTTTCAACTATAATCTCTTCAAATATTTTCTCAGGTCCTTTCTCTCTTCTCTTTCTGGAATCCCTATAATGAAAATGTTGTTGCATTTAATGTTGTCCCAGAGGTCTCTGAGGCTCTCTTCATTTCTTTTCATTCTTTTTACTTTATTCTGTTCCATGGCAGTGAATTCCACCGTTCATTCTTCTGTCTTCTGTCACTTATCCATTCCTCTGCCTCAGTTATTCTGCTATTGATTCCTTCTAGTGCAGTTTTCATTTCACTTATTGTATTGTTCATCTGTGTTTTTTTGTTCTTTAATTCTTCTAGGTCTTTGTTAATCATTTCTTGCATCTTCTCGATCTTTGCCTACATTCTTTCTCCGAGGTCCCGGATCATCTTCACTATCATTATTCTGAATTCTTTTTCTGGAAGGTTGCCTATCTCCACTTCATTTCGTTGTTTTTCTGGGGTCTTATCTTGTTCCTTCTTCTGCTATATAGCCCTCTGCCTTTTCATCTTGTCTATTTTTCTGTGAATGTGGGTTTTTGCCATAGGCTGCAGGATTGTAGTTCTTCTTGCTTCTGCTCTCTGCCCTCTGTTGGATGAAGCTATCTAAGAGGCTTGATGGGAGGGACTGGTGGCAGGTAGAGCTGACTGCTGCTCAAGTGGGCAGAGCTCAGTAAAACTTTAATCCACTTGAGTGCTGATGGGTCGGTCTGGGTTCCCTCCCTGTTTGTTGTTTGGCCTGAGGCAACCCAACACTGAAGCCTACCTGGGCTCTTTCCTGGGGCTAATGGCAGACTCTGGGAGGGCTCACACCAAGAAGTACTTCCCAAAACTTCTGCTTCCAGTGTCCGTGTCCCCACGGTGAGCCACAGCCACCTCCCACCTCTGCAGAACACTCTCCAATACTAGCAGATAGGTCTGGTTCAGTCTCCCCTGGTGTTACTGCTCCGTCCCCTGGGTCCCAATGTGCACATCACTTTGTGTGTGCCCTCCAAGAGTGGGGTCTCTCTTTCCCCCAGTCCTGTCAAGGTCCTGCAGTCAATTCCCACTGGGCTTCAAAGTCTGATTCTCTAGGAATTCCTCCTCCCGTTGCTGGATCCGCAGGTTGGGAAGCCTGACGTGGGGATCAGAACCTTCACTCCAGTGGGTGGACTTCTGTGGTATAAGTGTTCTCCAGTGTGTGAGTCACCTACACACCAGTTATGGGATTTGATTTTACTGTGATTGCACCCCTCCTACCATCTCATTGTGGCTTCTCCTTTGTCTTTGGATGTGAGGTATCTTTTTTGGTGAGTTCCAGTGTCTTCTTGTCAATGACTATCCAGGAGCTAGTTGCGATTCTGATGTTCTCGCAAGAGGGAGTGAGAGCACATGTTTCTACTATGCCATCTTTGTTCTTTATTCTCAATTTCTTTTTTTTTTTTTCCTAAGGCTGAGTAATATTCCATTGTATACATGTGCCACAACTTCTTTATCAATTCATCTGTTGATGGACACTTAGGTTACTTCCATGTCCTGGCTATTGTAAATATTGCTGCAATGAACACTGTGGTACATGACTGTTTTTGAATTACGTTTTTTTCAGGGTATATGCTCAGTAATGGGATTGCTGGGTCATATGGTAATTCTATTTGTAGTTATTTTAAAGAACCTCCATACTGTTCTCCATAGTGGCTGTATTAATTTACTTTCCCACCAACAGTGCATGAGGGTTACCTTTTCTCCACACCCTCTCCAGCATTTATTGTTTGTAGACTTTTTTGTTGTAGGCCATTCTGACCAGTGTGAGGTGATACCTCATTATATTTTTGATTTGCATTTCTCCAGTGACTAGTGGTGTTGAGCACCCCTTCATGTGTTTGTTGGAAATCTGTATACCTTCTTTGGAGCAAAGTCTATTTAGGACTTCTGCCCATTTTTGGATTGGGATTTTTATTTATTTATTTTTTTTATTGAGCTGTATGAGCTGCTTGTATATTTTGGAGATTAATTGTTTGCCAGTTGCTTCATTTGCAAATATTTTCTCCCATTCTGAGGGTTGTATTTTTGTCTTGATTATGGTTCCCTTTGCTGTGCAAAAGCTTTTAAGTTTCATTAGGTCCCATTTGTTTATTTTTGTTTTTATTTCCGTTTCTCTAGAAGGTAGGTCAAAAAGGATCTTGCTGTGATTTATGTCATAGAGTGTTTTGCCTATGTTTTCCTCTAAGAGTTTTATAGTATTTGGCCTTACATTTAGGTCTTTAATCCATTTTGTGTTTATTTTTGTGTACTGTGTGTGGAAGTGTTCTAATTTCATTCTTTTACATGTAGCTGTCCAGCTTTCCCAGCACTACTTATTGAAGAAACTACCTTTTCTCCATTGTATATCCTTGCCTCCTTTCTCATAGATTAGTTGACCATAGGTGTGTGGTTTTATCTCTGGGCTTTCTATCCTGTTCCACTGACCTATATTTCTGTTTTTGTGCCAGTACCATACTGTCTTGATTACTCTACCTTTGTAGTATAATCTGAAGTCATATAGTCTGATTCCTCCAGCTCCATTTTTTTCCCTCAAGACTGCTTTGGCTATTTGGGGTCTTTTGTGTCTCCATACATCTTTTAAGATTTTTTGTTCTGTAAAAAATGCCATTGGTAATTTGATAGGGATTGCATTGAATCTGTAGATTGCTTTGGGTAGTAGTCATTTTCACAATATTGATTCTTCCAATCCAAGAACATGGAATATTTCTCCATCTGTTGGTATCATCTTTAATTTATTTCAACAGTGTCTTATAGTTTTCTGCATACAGGTCTTTTGTCTCCCTAGGTAGGTTTATAGCTAGGTATTTTATTCTCTCTGTTACAATGGTAAATGGGAGTGTTTCCATAATTTCTCTCTCAGATTTTTCGTCATTAGTGTATAGGAAGGCAAGAGATTTCTGTGCATTCATTTTGTATCCTGCTACCTAACCAAATTCATTGATCAGTAGTTTTCTGGTAGGATCTTTAGGATTCTCAATGTATAGTATCATGTCATCTGCAAGCAGTGACAGTTTTACTTCTTTTATGACTTGGATTCCTTTTATTTCTTTTTCTTCTCTGATTGCTGTGGCTAAAACTTCCAAGACTATGTTGAATTATAGCGGTGAGAGTGGGCTACCTTGTCTTGTTCCTGATTTTAGTGAAACTGGTTTAAATTTTTCATCCTTGAGAATGATGTTGGCTGTGTGTTTATCATATATGGCCTTTATTATGTTGAATTAAGTTCCCTCTATGCCTACTTTCTGGAGGGTTTTTATCATAAATAAGTGTTGAATTTTGTCAAAAGCTTTGTCTGCATCGATTGAGATTATCGTATGGTTTTTATCCTTCAATTTTTTAATATGGTCTATAACATTGCTTGATTTGTGTATATTGAAGGATACTTACATTCTTGGGATAAACCCCACTTGATCATGGGGTAAGATCCTTTTAATGTGTTGTTAGATTCTGTTTGCTAGTATTTTGCTGAGGATTTTTTCATCTATGTTCATCAGTGATATTGGCTTGTAGTTTTCTTTTTTGTGACATCTTTGGTTTTGATATCAGGGTGATGTTGGCCTCATAGAATGAGTTTAGAAGTGTTCTTCCCTGTGGTATATTTTGGAAGAGTTTGAGAAGGGTAGGTGTTAGCTCTTCTCTAAATGTTTGATAGAATTTGCCTGTGAAGCCATCTGGTCCCGGGCTTTTGTTTGTTGTAAGATTTTTAATCACAGTTTCAATGTCATTACTTGTGATTGTTCTGTTCATATTTTCTATTTCTTCCTGGTTCAGTCTCAGAAAGTTGTCCTTTTCTAAGAATGTGTCCATTTCTTCCAGGTTGTCCATTTTATTGGCATATAGTTGCTTGTAGTAATCTCTCATTATCCTTTTTATTTCTGCAGTGTCAGTTGTTTCATTTTCTTTTTTTTAACCACCCATCACAGCCCTTTATTGGTTTGCAGTAACTACGCAGGACCCACCTGCGCAGTCCTGGAGCCATGCTCCATGGGGGCACCCAGCTCCCTGCCAGGGGCAGCCTGGCTCTTGCCAGCTCCTCAGCCTGCCACAGAACATGGCCTCCTTCAGGGCCCACATCAGGCCTGAAGCTGGAGGGGCAGCTGGGGGCACCAGGGTGTGTCCCTGCCCTCCCTCACTGACTGAGGCAAGTTTCAGAGAAGGCCATTCATTGCCCAGTGGTGCTGGCCTGAGGAAAATGATGATTTGGGAATAAGGGACAGGGTCATTAGTAGGGCAGCGTCTCGGGGTCGGAGCCCATGGCAACGACTCCAAAGAATGGTTGACTGCCTCTCCTCAGTGTGGGAGGGTCACTCCTTGTGCAGGCACCACACCAGAGTCTGTCCCACCCCTGTCATGCTTAGCACATGAAAACCCCTGTGCTCCAGCTTGTCCAGGACTATTCGAGGAGGGTCATTGATGTAGTACTCACAAAATTTTTTTTTTAATTTTTTTCCCCAGGATTCTTCTTTTTGAGGCCTCCAGATGCTACATAAGCTCTGGATCAGAGTGTTCATCACCCACCATGGTGGGGTCCACTTCCTGCAATGTAAGTCACAGTGGCTGCTTGGTTGGCTGCCAGGTAGAGGTTAGTGGTCTTTCCTCTCCTCCCCTGCTTGCTGGCTCTGAGTTAAAAGCTAGAGTGAGAGGAAAGGTATCTTGGGGGCTAAACACATGCTGGGAAGGGGTGGAGTCCATCAGTGATCAGGCTGAGCAATGTGGGACCTCCTTGGATGCTCTAGGTTGGACTGGGCAATGCCCAACTACTGGCACCTTCACGCCAGGCACCATATATTACTATGGAGCTCAAAGGCTCAATATATTATTCTATATTAATCTTTTTAAGCTTCTCCATAAGTTTAAAATTTTCAAAATAAAAAATTGAGAAAAATAGCATAGAGAAATAAAAAATGTTCAAGGAAAACCAATGTCATTATGTCTATTAAAAATATCCCCTCTCAAAAATCATGCTGCACAACCTAGAACTATCTTAATATGTCATGATTATTACCTCTTTGGTGCATGCTCTTATTTATATATTTACTCATATACTGGATCTGGAGTTAAGTTATAGTCTTGTCAACAGAACTCTCTGTGACAACTCTCCTGCACACTGTCTGCTATGATCTCCTGTAGCTATTTGTTATGCAAATTAAACTTTTTATTTTCCCATTCTTCAATTCTACAAATCTTTCCTTCATCCTTATGGCTCCATCTTAATCCCAGTAATTATGTCGTGTAAGGGCAGGGACAACTTATAATACATCTCTCGAATCTAGTACAACACCTATCCCATCATAAGAGCTGTGTTAATAGAAAAGATAAGCGAAGGTGAGGAGGAAGGAAGAAGAAGAGTGAAGAAGATAAGAGAAAAAAATGGAAGAGCAGAGAGGAATTTGAATTCCAGTTATTTTAACTGAATCAAGGTATTCTTTATAGATGTAAAAGTCTAACTTTGTAGCTTTTCTTTGTGAACCACACATTTTGTTGTTGAGTGACCTCTCTCCTCAATCTTGCTTGTGGAAGATCTCTCCTTACTTTGAGAAGAATCATTTGCAACCCATTGTTACTTATCATATAGAGAGACATCACAAAGGCATAATGCAGAGAAAATGAGTTTGGACTGGATCTCTCTCTTCTCTCTGGCTGGCAGCAGTGGAGAAGGAAAACAACAGTATTATAAATGTGATTTTATTGTCCTGTTATTATTAGGCGGGTAGCACATTTGGTCCCAACACTTACCCAGATTGTCAGTAAATGAGAAAGAGAACCATTCAATGTAGGGAGCAAATCCAATCAGCCCTGCCATTATAAGAACATATTACTTTTATGCTATGATTCCATCAAGGCTCAAACACTGATTTAGCTAGAACGTAGAAAAACAACCTGGGGCTGGGTTTTCATAGATATGGGATATAGACATACTGAAAATATATATACACTTTATACCTGTATATTTTATGTGCATTCTTCCATAGTACTTCTGTGGTTCCACAGAGCATCCTCTATGTTTCCATAGAATTAGAGGAAGTACTCAGTAAAGCAGACAGAGCCACTGAGTTGAACAAGGATATAGAAGAACAAAAGTTTTCTTTACAAATCTCCAAGTCTGTATGATGTCATTTTTTGCATTATATGTGTTTTGTTACCATCACTTCCAAATCCATATTTCTTACTTCCAATAAACTTAACTAAAAATCACCAGTTCCACGAAGCTTTGGAAAGAACATTCTATATAGTTATGTTTACTGAAGTTTATTCTAGATATTTTCTAGAAGGAATTTTACAGTTCCTCCTTAGTTTATATGCTTGTACAGGAAGGATGTCGGTTGTCTGTATCTACCTTTCCCAGAATAGTGTTAAGCACGTAGCAGATGCTCAAATAATCTTAGGAATTAGTCCTGGGAGCAAAATTTACAATTCACAAAGAGGGGAATCATATAGTGATCAGAGGTTGCAGATCCAGAAAATTATGACCCCAGGTTGGATAACATAGCTCAAAGACACCTTCAGAACTTTATCTCATTTTGTATATCTCAGTTGCCTTATCTGGTAATTAAGTTTAATGGGAGGTGCCTCAAGCACTTCATAGGGTTTTAGTTACTGAGGATCAAAAGCAACCATTATTATAAACACTTTGTAAAGTATAAGATGCTATAATGAAGTAACTGAGTAAGAATAGTGGTACTCATGGCAGCAGTCACAAGGAGAAAAAAAAATACTAAAGGGAAGTAAGGAAAGAAAGAAACCTGAAAAGACAAATTTAAAATGATCAGTGAAAAAAGCTAGAAACTATCCAAAGTGACTATTTCATTTATTGCCAAATTGCTTTTAAAATATTTGAAACTAAACACCATAAAATTTTAAAGAATTGAATATAAAATGTCATTTGTCATTTCTATACAAGAAGCCACATTTTACTGTTTCTTTCAAATCATCATATACAGTGGAATGTGTAGCAGAAAGCAGGATCAGTTCTTCAGTGACTGATCAGAGCTCCTTCAGCATAAGCTCATTTAAAATCGACTTATATCAGCTCCAATGTCTTAAAGGATCCTGAACTTAAAAGATAAATCCATCTACACAGGTAAATCTACTTCTATATCCTCCATGAAAATGAACCTATAAATCTCCTATCAAAAAAAATCAACCAATATTTTCATAAGAAAGAAGTTTCTAAACTTGAAAATTCTAGTTATTTTGTGAATTTTCCTATATTCTGAAAAATAATAATTAGTAGAATGAGAACTTCAGTTACGGTTTCATTAAAGATAACCGTTGTTTAATTTCTGTTAGTGATTATCTAATCCAAAGTAGGGAATATAAACTCAAGCACTAGTGTGTATGTAGTTTGCATATAATGCCTAAGAGAAAGTCATAAACATTCAAAATAGTTTTAATAAGATGTAAATGTTTGATAGAGTGACACAGAAATTCTTCTGCACAGAGCTTACTTTTTCCTCTTCTTAACAATAGCATATTATTGTTAGAAAACAATATCCAGAGCTTACGCTTTTCACCATTGAATTCCCTGTGAATCATTTCAATATCCAATGATAACTAACATCACATATTTATAGAGAATTAACTCTTTCAAATTATAAGAGTGGGTAGATCTCTCTTATAAGAGAGATCTTATAGCTGTATAATGTAGCTTTCTCATAAGCTACAGTAGTGTTTATGAGAAAACTAACGGAAATCCAAAATATGAATTTTCAATATTCACAACGAGAGAACTGAAAACTTGTATAAGCATCTCATAAAACCATTTAGAAAGGTACATTAACCCATGAAGGAGAGTGAAGAGGATCAGAATCAGCGGCAAAAAAAAAAAGATGTTAAGACTAAGACACAAACATTTCTGTTAGTTGCATTTATCTAAGGATTTCATGAAATCTTGAGCAAAAGATTGTACATTTATTGGTCAAAATCTCTTTATGCATTTAAGTGTAAACTTTAAAATGATGAATTTTATATTATGTAAGTGATATATCTCAATTAAAAGTCTTAGTGTATTATGCAGCTATATAAAAATATATGTGTATAAACATATATAAAAATATTTAATTTCTATATAGAGATTTTAAAAGTTGAGATATATATTCCATGTAATATACTGTTATGTATAGTATATAAAATATATTTTTCCTCTTTTTGTCATTGTGAATATGGATGAACCTGCATTATTTTTACTGTAATATTAAAATAACTACAAGTTTTCATTATTATAATACAAAAATTATTGATATAAAATAACATTATTTTCATTATCAAAAGAAAATTTTAAGAATCCTTGCAGATATAATTAGGTAATGTATATGAGGTAAACCTCACTGCTATCAAAATTATGTATCAAGGGCTTCCCTGGTGGCACAGTGGTTGAGAGTCCGCCTGCCAATGCAGGGGACACGGGTTCGTGCCCTGGTCCGGGAGGATCCCACATCCCGCGGAGTGGCTGGGCCCATGGACCATGGCCGCTGAGTCTGTGCGTCCGGAGCTTGGGCTCCACAACGGGAGAGGCCACAACAGTGAGAGGCCCGCGTACCACACACACACAAAAAAATATGTATCAAGACTGCACATTTCAGATTAACACATTCCTCCAAGAGAAAATAGTGTTGGTACAAGCACAGTCAGTGTCTGGTTAAACCACACACATTTCACTAATATCAACACATCATAAGAATACATTTTACCTTACTATGAATTTCTTATTAAAACAAAGCCTTGATCCCTAAAACTCTAAGAATATCTATTTTATAGGAGTATTACCAATGCAATTCACACTACTGATTAATCTGATCCTTATTCTTTTCATAATATTTAGAGGAAAATAATTGTAGAGGAAAGGAAGATAAAAGGCAGAATTGAGGCTCCTGGCTCCAGCTGTACTGCTCCTACCCACCTGAACTCTGTGCTTAAACTTACAGATTCTATTTGTATAAAGAAAGATTTTCCTTATAGCCAGACAGTACTCTAATTTTAATCTACAAGAGAAAAAAAATTCCCATAGTCAATAACGAAAGTGAGCAGTTTTTATGTCCCCTTTATTTCAGGGTCAAACAAATGAAAAGAGGCTGATTAGAATGAAGTACACTTCCCACAAGTAGGTGTTTTAACTTCTTGGCATCATATGACTGATAGAGAATATTGGGTTTCTTGTCTTCCAGGCAATCAGATTATCCTTTTTTTTCCCGTACATCTCTGCCAATATACTCTTTGCTGTTCATCTTCTAACCAAACTTTAAATATCGCAGTTTTAATAGACTAGAACCGAAGTCTTTTATTCTTTTTCCATACTCCTTAGGTGATTCCAACTATGGCCTCAATGGCCACATGTCAATATTTTTCACCAGGCCAGATTACGTCAGTTTAAAATTCATGTGTTGCCAAATGTCTGCTTAATATTTCTGCTAATTCTGAACCTGGTTACCTCCACTGATACATGTCAAAGACACGGGAATCAGTCTTGGCATCTTCCACTCCCTATTCCATTCATCCTGATACATGTCACATTGCCATGTAAAACACTTGAAAATATCCACACCTTCTCATCTCTACTTCCACTCTGGGATAAGTTAGCATCAGCCTTCTAATATCCATTCTTGTCCTTAAATATTGACTCTCTACATTGCTGATTGAATTATTTTGAAAGAACAAAGCATGATACTCCCTAGCCTGAAATCCTAAAGTATATTTTCATTTTTCTTAAAATACAGATCAAAATATTTGACCTAACCTACAAATTCCTCCACAGTCTAACCCTGCTTACGAAACTCACCTTGAACAAGTTGTTCCTTACTCTTGTGTTTTAACTACACTGTCTTTCTTTCTGGTTTTTGAATATTTTGCATTCTCTTCTATTTCAGGACCTTTGCTTACTCTGTCCACTCAGCCTGGACTGATCTTACACACTTTTGTCTCCTCATTTACATAGTTAATTCTGAATCATCTTTCATGGTTCATCAAATTCCTTAAGGAAGTTTCTAGAGGCAAGATCATGTTCCCTTACGTTTTAGTCTATTCGGAATGCTATAACAAAACACCACTGACTGGGTAGTTTATAACCAATGCAAATTTATTTCTCATGGTTCTGGAGGCTGGATATAAGAGATGAGGGTGCCAGCATGGTTGGGTCCTGGTGAAGGATTGAAGCCTGCTGACTTCTCACCATGTCCTCACTTGATGGAAAAGGCAAGGTTGCTCACAGGATTCTTTTACAATGGCACTAAATCCATCTGTGAGGGCTCCACCCTTACGACCTAATCATCTACCAAGTGCCCATCACATTGGGCACTAGGATTTCAACGTATGAATTTTGAGGAAGACATAAATATTCAGATCACATCACCTTATTTTATGTCCTCATAGCACTTCTATCTACTTGACTTCTTTGTACAATTATTATAATTGTACTTAAGAAATTGTGCTATTAATACTCTTCTATGCTGGAATGTAAGCTATAAGAGAGTGTTTCTGTATTGGTCACTGTTTTAACCTCATAGCTTTTCCTACCACTGTATTTTCACGGCATGGCAAACAAGATCAATAAATATTTGTTGCATTAATGATCAAAGAAATAAAGAAAATTCTTCTTTTAGAACATTTATAGAAAGTGGTGGTTCACTTGGTGTCTAGTATGCTTTAAATAAATTATCATCAACAGGAAGAATAATGTGGGTGAAAATTTACAATCTTTCCTTGATCTAATCTCCTAAGAATTCTCTCAAAAATAAATCCAAAGCTGGTTGCCCATTTTTACATTTGCTCCTAAACATGTAACTCTCAGCAATCACCCTATTTTTTAGATTAAATCAAGGAACTTACATTAGAAAATCTTGCTCCAGTTACTTAGAAAATTGAGATAAGCATCCAAGTTTCTAATTCATATATTAAAAAAAGCAATGCCAATGAAATTTGTCTCTGGAGTGTCTAGGGCAGCAGCACAGTGTCATCGATATGCCATAGCATCCAGTGCAGTAGTAACCAAAGTCATCGAATATCACCCCAAAACTTTATTAACTTGGGTATATTTTTCAGAAAGCCTCCAGGAGCAGGCAGATGGCATTCTCCTATTTGTACTACTCCACTGCAGAGAACTAAAGTTTAAACTATCAGCTACCTGCCATTTCTGGAATTGTTATAAATAAAAACTCTTTGATGATTTCAGTTTTCTGCTGCTTGCTTGCAGGCTTACAGAGAATAATAGCTACCATAAGAAACACTACTGAAATTGACAATAAACTGAATTTGGCTGGAAGTACATTGTAATTCTGTTCTATATTGGTGAGCTGCACTGCTGGGACAAGTGTTTGTTTAAAACCAAAACACCAAACAAAACACTGGCTCTAATGAAAATGCAGAGAGAATCATCTTTGAGATATTTATGGCTACTATGATTAAAATTCTTTATTAGAAATATAACATTGACTGCTTCTTCAAGTGGATTATTTGAGGAGTGTAAAATGCTCCCAATACACTTGGACATGTTTGAAATAGTACAGAAAAGACAAAGAGAAACAAGTGTGAGTGAGGCTTTTTGTGGAAAAGAGAGACATGGGTGCAGTAGAAAAGAATGATAGGAGAAATAGATATGAGAAATAAGATAAAATATGTTGAGAAAAGTTATAAAAAGAGGAGGGATACAGAAAATGGAATAAAGAATTGATTAAGATATCTATACATGATAAAAAATAGCCAAGTACAATTGTCATTATTTATTTATTAGATTTTCTTCCTACATTCTACATATTTGTTTATCATTTTTCTGCTGGAATACTTTTAAATTATCCCTATTTCTATCTATATCTATATCTATATGAAATCAATGTAATACCACCACCAGGATAACTTCCTCCCCACTAGAAGCCATGACTATGGGTACTGAATTGTACTAATGAGCGATTTAAGTCAAGAACACAGTCTATTTTAGAGAATTCCAGAATATTGTGTTGATCCCACATGAGTTAGTTAAAATTATGGAATCTTGCTAGATAGGTCTGAATCCTAGTTCAGTTAATATAAAAGTTTCATGTAAGGGTTTAGTTTCTTCCTTGCCAGTTAATTCTCTGTAAGTTTACCATTATTCCAACACACATACCATAACAAAACATATTCCACAGCACAAAACCAAAATCTTAAGGGAAAGGAAACAAAAACAATCCTGAAGACAGCAAATTTGATGTTATCTGGACTTATTAAGATTTTTTGCCTGCTTGTTGATATTAGATATTTGTAATATACAAAACCTACCCATAAACAATAACATTTTTTATTAAATGGATCCGTGCTATCATGGTAAGTTTGTACCTAGGGTATTGCTACTGGATTTTTCAAAGGATCTCAATAAATAAGATTTAGGGTTGACCCTTGAACAATGCCACTGGTAGGCTAGCCAACACTCAACAAAGTCGAAAATCCACATATAACTTATAGTCTGCCCTCCATTTACACAAATTACTCCTTAGCCTTGATTCTGAACCTATGGATTCAATCAACAACAGATCCTGTAGTATTGTAGGATTTACAATTGAAAAAATATGCATATAGGTTGACTCACACAGTTCAAACCCCTGTTTTTCAAGGGTCAATTGTATATCAAAATTAATCTTACACTTATTAACTAAGGGGCAGCTGAAAGTAAAATTTTCTAAGATTCTCAAGAAGAAAAACACATTGTCACAAGATAGCCTGGAATTAATAAGCAAATAGAAGATAAAAAGATATGAAAGTATCTATACAAGAGAAGAAAGATGCATTAACAAATATTGATTTGAGTCTTTACTCTTTTAGTTTAACTAGGGAATCAAAAGAGCTCCCCAAGTTACACTGAAGTCCCACAAATACTTTTGAGTCACTTCTTAATGACCCTGCTCTATTAACATACACCTGATATTCAAAATGCAATGAATATTTATTGACTATGCTATGCATGAGGTGGTTACTGCACCATCATTTTCTAATATATTACATATCTAACCTTCCCAACAAACCAATGGAGGGTTCGTAATCCTATTTTATAGAAGAGAAAATTTAAGTCTGCAATTAAATAATTGGATCAAGAGTAATAGCTATGTGGGTAGGGAGTGACTTCCGAAATGGCTGGATGATAAACACAGCAAATTGTCTCTCTCAAAAGCAATAATAAAACTAGAAAAAATTGTCAAAACAGCAAATTCTGTACTCTGGATACTGACAAAGGGCAAACAGTGACCTGTGAAGCATTTATTCAAAAAAACTGTTAAACCTTAGTGAAAAGAGGGAAGATCAGCTGTTTTAGGCTGGGGATGTTCCCATACTTAACCCAGGCTTATGACATTGAAATAAAATAAAGGATAAGAGCCACATGATTACCTTAATTGATGTGGGAAAAGCATTTGACAAATTCAACACCCCTTAAAAAATAAAAATTCTCAACAAACTAGGAATAGAAGGAAATTTCTTCAAGCTGCTGAAAAGACATTCACAAAAACCATGGAGCTAAAATTACATTTAATGATTAAAGGCTGACTATTTCCCCCTGAAATCAGTGCCATGGCAAGATTTCGGTTCTTACTACTTCTATTTGATATTGTATTAGACATTCCAGCCAGTACAATCAAACAACAAACTGCAATAAGATCAGAAAACAAGAAGTAAAACTGTCTTTCTTCACAGATGATATAACCTTGTATTGAGAAAATCCTAAAAAAAACACTTCCCTTTCATAAAAAAGAAATAATAAATGAGGTCAGTAAGAATTCAGAATACAAGATTAATATAAAAAATCAATTGTATTTCTATATACTAGCAATGAACAATTCAAAAATGAAAATAAATTTATTCAAAATAGCACAAAAAAACTAAATGCTTAGGATTAAATCAAAGAAATAAAAGGCCAAGGCTTATACACTGAAAACTACAAAACAATGCTAAGAGAAATTAAAGAGGATCTATATCAATGGAATGACATTCTATGTTCATAAATTGGAAGACTCAATAGCCTGAAGGTGGCAATTCTTCCCAAACTGATGCATTGTTTCAGTGCAATCCGTATCAAAATCTCAGCAAGGTTTTTTTTGCAGAAATTGGTTACATGATCTAAATTTATATGGAAATGCAAAGAATCCAAAATGCCAAAACAAGTTTGAAAAAAGAACAAATTTGGAGGGTTACTTTTTTCCAACTTTAAAACATGTTATAAAGCTATGGTAACCAAGACAATGTGTTATTAGCATAAGAGGGACAGACCAATGGAACAGAATTGAGAGCCTAAAAATAACTCATATTTACAGTCAATTGACTTTTTTTTTTTTTTTTTTTTTTTTTTGCGGTACGCGGGCCTCTCACTGTCGTGGCCTCTCCCGTTGCGGAGCACAGGCTCCGGACGCGCAGGCTCAGCGGCCATGGCTCACGGGCCCAGCCGCTCCGCGGCATGTGGGATCTTCCCGGACCGGGGCACGAACCCGTGTCCCCTGCATCGGCAGGCGGACTCTCAACCACTGCGCCACCAGGGAAGCCCTCAATTAACTTTTGATGAAGGTGTTTAGGTGTTAAAATAATTCCGTGAAGAAAGTATAAACTTTTCAACTTATTGTGCTGAGACAATTAGACATCCACACATAAAAAGATGAACTTAGATCCTTATATCACATTATATACAAATATTAACTCAAAATAGATTACAGACCTAAATAGATTAAAGGCTTAAAGTTATAAACAGACCTAAATAGATTAAAGACTTAGTTAAAGTTATAAAAGTTTCAGAAGTCATAGGAGAAAACCTTTATAAGTTGGGTAGGTAAAGATTTTTTTATGTATTGCAACAAAAGCAGGATTCATAAAGGAAAAAATAACAAATTGGACTATCTCAAAATTAAGCACTGTGCATTTCAGAAGTCACCACAAGGAAAATGAAAACCAAGCTATACCACATATTGATAGAAAATGTTTGCAAATCACATATCTGACAAAGAATTTGCAGTGAAAATTTGAAAGGTAAGGAACACTTGCAGCTCAGTATTAAGAATACAAATAGGGCTTCCCTGGTGGTGCAGTGGTTGAGAGTCCGCCTGCTGATGCAGGGGACGCGGGTTCGTGCCCAGGTCCGGGAAGATCCCACATGCCACGGAGCGGCTAGGTCCATGAGCCATGGCCGCTGAGCCTGCATGTCAGGAGCCTGTGCTCCACAACAGGAGAGGCCACAACAGTGAGAGGCCCACATACAGCAAAAAAAAAAAAAAAAAAAAGAATATAAATAGCTAATTTTTGTAAATGGCAAAATATTTAAATAGAAATTTTCCTAAAGGACAGTAAATAATTATCAAAATCATTAAAAGACATTCAACATCGTTACTCATGATGGAAATTAAAATTCAAACCACAATGAGGTACAAGCTTACATCCGCTAGAATGGAGTGGCTACAACACAGATAATAACAAGTATTGGGGAGGAAGTAAAGAAACTGGAACACTCATATAATACTGGTGGGAATGTAAAAACGTGCAGTCACATGGGAAAAAATTTGAAAGCTTTTTTAAAATGTTAAGCAACATTTTATCATACAACTCTGTCATTTCTATTCTAAGAAACTGCCAAGAAAAATGAAAACATGTCCACACAAAAACTTGTACATGAACATTCACAATAGCCAAAAAGTGGAAACAACTCAAATATCCATCAGCTAGTGAATGATTAAACAAAATGTCATATATCCATACAATGGGATTTTATTCAGAAATAAAAAGGAACAAACTACTAATACCTTCTACAACATGGATGAATCTCAAATATGTTATGCTAAGTGAAAAAGCTGGATGCAAAAGAACAAATATTGTATGTATCCATTT
The DNA here is from genome assembly GCF_008692025.1 of Phocoena sinus. Lineage (NCBI taxonomy): Eukaryota > Metazoa > Chordata > Mammalia > Artiodactyla > Phocoenidae > Phocoena > Phocoena sinus. The sequence continues at coordinate 34,143,828 of NC_045776.1, read as the reverse complement.
ATATGAAGTTCCCTGAACAGCCAAATCTGTAGAGACTTGAGAATAGGAACAGGAAAAGACTTCATAAAAGTGTACAAAGTCTCTTTAGGCTGATGAAAATTTTATAAAACTGGATCGTGGTGATGGTTGAATAACTTTTAAATTTATTAAAAAATCATTGAATTCTACTAAGAGTGAATTTTATGGTACATCAATTAGACCTCAACAAAACTTTTTTTTTTTTTTTTTTTTTAATAATAGCTACAATGTATTGTCCACTGTCTGTGCAACAATCAAAATGTTTTAAACAGATTTTGTTTAATCATCAAATCTTCAGAAATATTTATTATTCTGATAATGAAGCTGAAACTCAGTGAAGTTAAATAACATGTTGTATATTTTTCAACTTGTAGGTTAGTGAATTAGAATTTGAACCTACTCCTAAATTAAAACTCCATGACTTAAGTCACTGTTATACTGCCTAGAGTCTCAGAATAATTCCTCAGTCACACCACATATGCAGTTCTCTTTGTAATATGCATGATACTCTTCTCTTATGGGCTAATTTGTGATTCCCCAAAATTCACATGTTGAAGCCCTAACCTCAGTATATCAGAATATGACCGTAGTTGGAAATAGAAAATTTAAAGAAGCGATTAAACTAAAATGAGGTCTTCAGAGTAGGCTATAATCCAATCCTTATAAAAAGAAGAGATTAAGACACACAGGAAGACACCAGGGATGCAAGACAAAGGGGAAAACACCATGAAGAAAGAGAGCAAGAGGGTAGTCATCCACAAGGCAAGGAGAGAGGCATCAGAGGAAACCAAAGCTATGGGTACCTTGATCTTGACTTCCAGCCTCCAAGGTTGTGAGAATTAGAATTCTTGATATTTAAACCATCCAATCTGTGGTATTTGGTTATGGCAGTCCTAGAAAACTAATACAACTTCTAAGGCCATAATATAGTGGGGTCCACAAGACAGAATAAATATTGAAAACTATTTAGCAAAAGAAAATTTAGGGAATAATAATTTCTTTATTCTGTCTTTCTTTTAAATATCCAATTTTTCTACTACATTGATATGGTTTATCATTTATACTATTAATGCATAATAAATTCTGGGCAATTGAATATTTTCTGAAGGCCTAAATTAATGAATTGGTGCAGATATATTCAGGTCACTACATTTTTTTTCAGTCAGATGTAAGTGTTCCTAAATTTCTATGTATTTGTTTGTTTTCCTCATATCCCCTATTCACTGATTTTTTTTAAACCACTGAGATACCTCTAAGGAAAATTTTGGTTATTGGTCTCAGCAGCAACCCAGAGGGTTACCTGAGCATTCAGCATACCTCTATTTAGTCACAGTAGAACTTAGAACTTGAAAAAAATCTAGAAAACCTGTAGATATTCATACAAACACACACTCTTATAGCTTAGTCCTTCTCTGTGTCTGTATTGATTTCTCCTATAGACCTCATAATGTGCCCTGAAAATTAAATCATCTATTTAGTTCCAATATGACCTAAGAATTTAATTGGATTTGTAGGCAGTAATTTATGTAATAATAGTGGATACTTTTCAAAAGTAGCTAATTAACAGCTTATCTTTAATTTTCCTTTTAAAGAAAAGGAACTGAGAATTAAAAACAAACAAACAAACAAGAAAGGAAAACAAAATAAATTTCAAAACTTTTTCTCCCCTTCTAACAGTGGTGTAGATTTATTCAGCAGAAAGACAGCATCCATCAGGGACGTTTGAGGAGCTGTGTGATACAATATGTATCTGATTACCTCATGCCTATAAAAATGGCTAAATAATTTAAATGAAATTCAATAAAGATGTACTTTCAATGGGAAACTTAAGAGGGGGTGATAGATTAAAAGCTTCCCATAACACAAAGATTTTACAAGATACTGCCATGAAAATTTCAAGTAAAAGATTACATTTTGTTTCCTCTTTTATGTAGCTAGATTTCTTCATTTTGTGTTGTTTTCATAACAGCTCTGAATAAATATATACTACATTATTTTGGTGCTTTGTTATATTGTACAAATTCAGTGTCATCATTACAGTTAAAATACACACACAGGGTTGCATTTTTTGTGAGATCACCTTCCAAAAGTTTGATTCTACCTTGCCTGAGACCCGATCCACATGGGTTAACCTTTCATTTATCCATAAAAGATTAATGGATTTGTTTTCCTCCGGCCCAGAATCAGAATCTTTGGCCCTTCCTAGAATTGATTTCTCATGTTATTCAAAGTATGTTGGTGGCTTTATACAATTACCTAGTGGGAAGGGATTTGTCTCTGAAAAAAGTACTGAAAGCATCTTCCCTAATAGGCCCCTTTGTTGACAGGCAAAACAGAGAACCAAGGATTAAATGGGCTGTGAAAATTAAGCTACAACATTTATCTAAAAGCTGCCCCTTTAGGTCAGCAGTGAGGTTAGCTGGTCTGGCCATGTGGAGGCACCACTCTGCTCTAACAATCTATTTTGTGAATAAATGAAACTGTTATTTATCTTACATGATGTCTAATAATGTACCTACCTCATTTGTTATATTCTTTCATCTAAATAATTGCCTAAATTAATTCAAAGTCTATTTAGAGGTCCTTGGATCACCTGGATCACTTTCACTTTGAGTGTCTGTTTAACATACAAATTTCTGGATTCTGCTCTGGAATCAGATTCTGCTTTCTTAACCATGCTGATGTTTGGGAACCACTGCTTTTATGATGGGATTTAAGCAGCATAGGGTCTTCAACAGCAGTTCTCCTCAGAGAGTAGATGCATCTTATACACTTTAAGCACCTAAATCTTATAACCAAATGCCACTGAGGAAAAGGTTGAGGATTGAAAATCATATCACAAGGAGTTGTCCCTGGAGCATCTTACTGGTCAACCCATTTGATTTCAGCCTCGGGCCATCACTTAGATTCTTGAAGGAAATTCTGACTGTTTTCATTTTGCTAATGGGCCATTAAAGCCAGCTTATTGATTTGAGGAAGCTTTTCCTTGAAAAAAAATCACTAGGGGCCAAAAGACATGGATTCTAATCTTAGCTTTGCTGCTTACAGTCCCTGAGGCCATTGGCAAGAAAATTACTATGTGCCTCAGTTTCCTCACATGTAAATTTAACTTTGATAATGCTTGCCTAAATTATGTCTAGTGAACTGGATTACTTAATATAGATTACTTAATATATTTTAGTCTCATGTTAATGATATTTAACAATATTAAAGTTTCATAAAAAATGTGAGAATGCTATAAAATAATTTTGTAATATTCTTTACAAAATCAGATAGAATTAATATTTTTCTCTTCTCTGTTCTATTGGATATAGATTGATAAACCTAGTTCTATCAGTTTTAAAAGAAACCTCTGGATTCTTTCTTCCCATTGGTGTTGCTTAATTGTTATTTTAAAGTCTTTTATGGTGTTTGTCCTTAGAAGCAGAGGGACTGCTATTCTTGGGTGTTACTTTCCTGAAACTTGACAAAAGAATGTCATTTTACTGAGATATTCAGTGTTGAGGAGAAAAAAATTGAACTACCACAATATAACCACATTTACCTTCAAACTAATCCTATAATATTTCTCCAGGAAACCAGATAGAAAAATCTTCTTTGTCTTAAAAATTTGCTGTTTACCTAAAAAGTACTATTATTTAGATAAAGATGCAAAAATAGGCATAATATGCAAATATTAGACCACAGGAAAATTTGGCAAGGAGAAAAATGATAGTAAGCCAAGGCATTTTGGTTAGCAGAAAACAAACCCTTTTTATGTGTCTCAAATGATTACTTTATATAATTGGATTAAATTTCTGGTGATATTTAAAATGTAAATTCTCCCAGGACAGACAATTACTATATTTTGTATTCTATGGACTGTCTTGTAACACAACAGCTTGTTCAATGAATGCCTGTGATATTGGTTGTAAATTTATGCTGAAAATAATTATCTCACTTTAATTTAATCACTTTTGTTTGATTCATATTTTTTAAGAGACTACCCAGATATGTTGACAAAAAAAAGAAAAAAAAATTGATTTTTACAATATTTATTTCTCCTTTTTACTTTAAGTCCAACAGAAGAGAAATTCATAAAATTAGATAGTTATTCAGCCAAGATGAATGACTAATATTCTCCAACAAAGTGAGTCCCTGCTTAAGCCAAATTGGGAAATCCCTTAAGTACACAGGGATGTTCAGCTGATCCCCTGAGAATGCTTTATGACATGACAGATCTACCAATCCACTTCCGGATGTCTTTTGGAGTGCAATTCATGATCCTTAAATCTATCTCTGAAAATGGAAAACAAACAGCTCAATCATTAGACCTGGATTTTCTTCTTCATATGTAAATAATATCTTACAATTCAGATCTGAAAACACAGTGCCGTTCACATTGTTCAGGGGTGTTTGACCTTGGGTTTATGGAATAAAATTAGACGAACTCCTTACTTCCTAAAAAGAATCAAAGAGACTTTCTTTTTTTATGTGCTAATGAAAATGAAGAGTTTAGTAGTATTACTAAGCACTCACTACTAGCCTTTTAATTAGCAACTCACTCAACTGCTCAAAACGATATTGACTGAAAGGCGTATTTACTGCTTTGTAAAATTCACCATATTTGAGCTCATTTCTATATTTCTAAGTTTGTGTTACAGTTTTAGAATTAATTAAATAACAGGAGCATATAAATCAAAATAATATACATATTAATGGAGACATTAGATTTAGAAAAGTACAATAGGATCCCTAGAGTAAATGTTACTCTTCTCCTTTTCATATCCTTTTCAAAGAATGCATATTTGTTTCCTTAATATTCTTTTACCACTACATTAGCACAGCCTTAAAAATCGGAAACACAGAACTCAACGTGTACATTTAACACATTAAGCCCAAGTAAGTATACCATCATTTTAGAAGATCAAAACCAGCAGCAAATGTGTCAGTAATGTGGTTCAGGCAGGTTGATTTTTTTATGAGGCAATGAGCTAGGCTTCAACTGCACAAATTTTCAATAGGTTTCTTAGCACAAATGTGGCTATCAGGAGCAGGCAGCCTAAGCAATTTGTTCCCAAGCCAAAAAGAGACTTTGGCAACCTAGTACTGTCATCATTGCTATGCAGTTGACCTTACAACTGCTTGCCAAAATTGCCAACATGACCACCCTCTCTGGATACTGATTTTTTTTGTTTGTTTGTTTTTGACTATAACTCAACAACAGGGATAACAAGGATCTTGCTAAATCTCATTCTATGCATTGTGCCATCTCTGGCGGCCTAAAAAAAAAACAGCAGTGTTATTTTGGGAATGGATAAAACATGAGGCAGTGTATATAGCCGTAAATGTAGTAACCTTATAATTATAAAGCTCTGGAGGGAAGAACAAACTTAGATTAACTATGATCTACTCTGGAGAGTTTTTAATTACCAACCCCAGTGGGAAATAAGTGGTGATATTAAAAAACCACCTCAATCTGAAATGGACATAAGTTTGGGAATTAATAAGAAAATTCCTGCCTAGGAAGAGATGAGATGTGTGATGGTGTTGCCATCTGCAGTCATTAGAATATGGATTAGCTCTCCTGTTCTTTTCTCTCTGTCAGCCTGAGTGATCACTGAGATATTTGCTTCTCAGTCAAGTAAACTAGCTAATTATCATACTAAAAGTCTGATTCTCTAAGAGGACAATTGAGAAATCCGTTCCAGAATTAGAGAGATAGGTTTGTAAGGCAGTATTGTTTTCAATCCTTTCAGGATTGGAGGGGGGGGTTATAATCTTTCCTGACAAATGTATACTCATATTTTAAACTTCCATCCACACCTACAAATACTCCAAGTGTTTCCAATATGCAATCACAAAGAAATGAAGACACAATGACAGATTTTTTTCTTTTCCCCTTTCTTTCCCTAAACTTCTTGCTTTATACAATTCTCTTACAGCAAAGTCTACTCCAATAGTCAATAGCTTGCAAGTTATTCATTGGTTTCTCTGCACACATTTAGAGCACTAATTGAATTAATATAATGTTCAAATCCTATTCAGTAAAGGCAAACTTCACTAATTGTGCATGGGAAAAGGAAATTGCAGTTCTACTCTTGCAAAATTTCCACCAACGATGTTAAAGCATATACAAATTGTTCTATTGATCTTAACTGATTGTTGGCAAAAATAAACATGAAGCAGGCACACCGTAATCCATTAAGAAGAGTACGGATGCACAGTGAGGGTGCAGTGCTCTCAATGTTCAATCAGTCTCAACAAAGGGAAGGTCCTTACAAGATTTGCAACCTTGCAAGATTAGGCAACCATCTTGTACAAGCCAACAAATGAAACACTTCAGGCTAATTCTCCTGGGTGTCTTACTTCTGGATGAATGAAAGTGAGTCCCATTTAGCTGCTTGTTATGCTGCTGTTCATAAATTGCTGTACTTTCTCCACCTCCTCCTTAATTCCCTCCTGTGTGTTTGGTTTATTGCTTGGGAAGGCCGTTATTAAAACCCAAATTAGAACTTGCCCACTAACCCAACACCCTCTCAATTCTTGAAACACCTGGGCTAAATATTGCTTTCCCTACATTTTACATCTGAAATTCATTCTCTGCTTAGCTATAAATCAACTGTGACACTGAATGATTGGGGGTTGAGAAGGTGTCAGAGATCAAACAAGTATAATTTGGCCCAGAATAACTGGGTTTTCTTCATGGAACAAATATTTAATTGACAGAATTAGATTGACCAACTGTGTTATTTGCATGATTCCTGAGGTTTGCACTGTGTTTGTCTTAGGCTTGAAACATGCCAAAGAAGTTTTGTCTAAAGGAATAAAATCTTATAGGACAGGTAATATCACAAATTCAAAATGTAAACCATTAAAGAAGACACCAAGTACTTTTCATAGATTGGGCTGTATCAATCAATACTTAGCTGATGGAAAATAATATAGGTACATTATGAGAAGAGTCTGGGGAGTTAAAAATCTCTGATAAGCAATCAGCCAAGACTGGGACCTTGGCTAGAACATTTACTCATCACCAAATTCTAGGAAATAAAATAAATTAACTCTAACATTCTATTTACATCTATTTTCCATTACCTTATTATTTGAATCGTATAAGTTCAGAAGAAGAGAGATAAATATAAGACAGTATAGGTTTTCCGGATAATACTTAAATGTGGCATATCCACTTAGAGCTCTGTAAGTCCAGTTTGGAGTACTAGACTTCATGGGCTTACCAGAAATAGCTGGGGTAAAAAAACACTACCCTTTGGGCGATACAGAATCCATCACTTACCAATGAATACAACAGTGTCATTTCAGATCTATTCAGATAACCAGATCAGTTACAGATACTGTTTAACTATCTGTCATGAATATCCCAAAATTATTCCCTTGCTACTCCATACTAAGTTACGTAGAATATGGTATGATAAATGTGTCTTAATGTCTCCCAAGTTCTGTTTGAAATATTGTGATCATATCACATTGTGTAGACCTTCCATTGTTTGGGAGCTCAGAAAGTAGCTTCTAGGGGAGATTTCTTGTACTTGGGAGACAGTGATTGTCCTAAAACATTATTGAGTTTTAGGATTACCACTACCCCTAAGTATTCATGTGGCTTTCTCCAAATGAAAACAGCATAAAACACTGAAAAGAATAGAGGACTGAACTCTAGTCCCCTTGCTGTAACTAACTAGCTAAGTGACATTTAGTAAAATTCTATATCTAATGGCCTTAAGATAGTCCCAATGGCCAAGGATCTGGACTAAGATTACTAGCTCTTACATTCTAAAATACAAATTTAACTTCATTATTTCATTACTTTCCCATCTTGATTTTTACTTACGCAATGGAAAATCACTTTCCCTTCTTAAAAAAATGTGATGGTCTCTTGAAAGTTCTTTGAATAGTATCAAACTTGGAACAAATAAATTAAATGTTAATAAAACATGTCACCAAGAGGGTCTTCAAACAGAAATTAATTAACTGAAAATGAATTTTATAAAATGCTTACCTTCCTGTAACTTTAATAGCACATGCATTTTTCACTTTATTTTTCTGATTTTTCTGTGGATAATTCTGGCTTTAGAATAATAATCCTCACCGTTGCACGGAGATAAAATTGTTTTCGATATCTAGTTCTCTTTTTTTCCTCACTGAACTTATTAGATAATTAATCATTTACCTGAAGGACATGATTACCTTTTATTATCTGAAAGACACTTTGTGCTTTGCTGGGCCTGTGCAGTTCCTACACAGATATATTTGGGCTGAGGTCATTCAGAAGCATCATCTGAGATAATATGTGCTTACTTCCAGGTGCGTTCTTCTCAGTGTAAAGGCCTGTACGGTACCTCATACACAAACTACACTATAGTCCACAGTATCTTTGAACTTCACAATTGCCTGGGCCCAAATAGGCCCCCAAATTAAAGGACAAAATGGGTAATTTTTGCAAGATCTGTACTTTGGTTTAAAAGAAAGCAGGAGGAATTCCAAATCAAAGGGTAACCAAAGTTTACCTTTGAATCACAAAACTTTGAACCTAGAAGGCACTTTCACGATATTCTTATCTATTAACATTATTTCTAAGATGAAGAGACTGAGACTTAAAGAAATAAATGTGACCTGATTTATCTTTGGCCCTATGTCCTTCCCAAGGTACACAGCCTGACTTTTCTTAGAAGACTTATGGGAAACTTTCTGTCAGAATGACAAAATCTCAAACATGAAATTGATAAAAACTGATTTGGATACTGAGGTCTTTCTTTTCTATATACTTATCACTTTTCTGGCTCCCCCTTTCTGGGATTCCATTAAGGTAATAGGGCAATGTTATTTTATAAGCACGTTGGATAGTAAATCTGTCCAGAACTTCTACCCTTGGTAACACATATTATTTTTTAAGTATATTTTATTAACCCAAAGAGGGAATTGCCCATAACAAGAGTTGTACATTAGAATCATCTGAGGAGCTTTAAAAGGGTGGGAGGGAAATGCAAGAGGGAGGAGATATGGGGATATACATATATGTATAGCTGATTCACTATTATAAAGCAGAAACTAACACACCATTGTAAAGCAATTATACTCCAATAAAGATGTTAAAAAAAAAAAATCCTGGTGCTTATCCCACACCTCAGACCAATTAAGTGCAGGATGGGTGGTAGGACTCAGGCATCAGAACTTTATAAAGCTCCCCAGATAAAAGCAAAGTACAAACAAGATTGAAAGTCACTGCATTGGAGCTCGATCTACTAGGAAGAATTCTTCTACCTTTTGAGGTAGAGCACAGGGTTTCTGTCTATCATGTATCCTACCTACACTGACAAATCTTCACCCATGAAACAATTTAAGCTAATAGGCTGAGAACAGGCTGGATATTCTTCTTCTTATACAATCACTGCAGATTTTATTGGAAGTTATTTTCAAACTGACAAAACAGTTTTGACCCAAGTTATTTTGACCCAAGTCTGGATACTAATACTAATCAGATCTGGGGTATTTGATTCCAGTGAATAAAGATAACTCTCGAGTCTGCCTCCATATCACACATTTTCATGCTAATTTACTGCCTATCAGTGTAACTTTGGGCCATTTTGATTCCCAAAGACACCCCTCAGAATTTTAATTGGTCTACTCGTAACCTGAATATCATATGTGAGCATAGTTTGTTCTTATTTATCAATATGCCCAAGCCAAATGGTACAATTTTGTTTGCATTTAGTTCAAGCACTGCTGTTTCAGCATATGTTTCATAATAAAATGGTGCCCCACACAATCCCATAGGTAAACAGAGATCCTTGGGTGTTAGCTGCACATGAAATTTTTCACTTTAAGGTATTCATTGCCTGATCCATGAATCCATAACAATGAATAGGTTTGAGTTGATCAGCAGGCAGCCTTGTCAAAGGGTCTGCAAGAATTACCAAATGGACCAGCAGATGATTCAGGAACACCTGCCCAATACTTCTGTTTTTTGTTGCTTACCCAAGTCAACCATTTCAGAAGAGAGAGTGTGAGCTACAGTTAGATCTCAAGATTTGACTTGGTTGCTGAATTGTAATGGAAAGCCATATGCTTACTCAATTTGAGGAGAAAACCATGTTGTGCTGAATTACATACTGCTGGCTTTGCCCTGATTTCCAAAATAGTAAACCATATTCACTTTAACATGTCCATCAGTTTCTTTGAGGACAATCTGATGTATTTCATGAGCTACTCCTTAAGTGTGATACCGGCCTCTCTGTTAAAGCAAAATCTAACATATATTTTTGAAATTAGCTATTTAAACTAAATTATACTTAGAATCTTAAATTTGAGGAATAACTCATGGGGCAGTTGGGCTAGACTTGTACTAGAGATCAGAAATTCCAAACACACACTGTATGAAAGTGGTATACAGCAATGTTCTTTTGTACCTACGTCTTTTGCTTCACTTCTATCCTTGTATCCAATGAAAGGATTGCCTCCCTGAAATAATTTAATTCTAAAACTACTTTCTCATTCCTGAAAAGATAGATTTCCTAGCACACCTTCAACCACTAACTCCCTCAAACAAATGTAGTTGTGAACACATCCTTAGTGAGCTCTCTGTGGAAGGCACAGTATTCAAACTTCAAACGTTTGCTTCCTTGTATTTCCCAAGCTGCTTTGCTTTTAGGTAGAGGTGATATGACTACTTCTGGCCAATGAAGTGAGAGATATGGATGCGTATCACTTCTGACCAAGACAGTTGAGAACAAGTTTGTAACCTTCATCTCTCCCTTATTCTGTCAGAGTAATCTAGGAAGACACATGCTCTGGATGGCAGAGCCACAGATGGAAGAGAACTCTCCTACACACATCAGAATGTGACATGTGGGGAAAGTAAAGCTTATTGTGTTATTGCCATTCTAAGTTTTTATATTATGTTAAATAATGTTAATTATCAGGATTAGTACAAACTTCCTGTCTCAAGAAGTAATAACAGCTACATAATTTATTATTTTCAATTTTTACTGAAAAATTGGCAGTTTTAATCTTCTATCCAATGAAATTGTAGCCTCATGACAGGACTCACCTTTTCACTTCCTTTCAGTATATAAAGCAGTGAGAAGATTCAATATTTGCGAAGGACCTAATTGAAATCCAAAGAATATCATTGCATTCTATGAATTCCAAAGACAGTATCGACATAGCAGATGCTCAATAAATGTCCAAGGGGAAGATGGATGGATGGAGAAATAGAACATCATTCACATCTCAATAGAAAATTTCTAGTGAAACCAGAAAATTAATTAATTTTTTTAAGACTAAAAACTGCTAGACTTTGAGTCCTGAGAGGGTTTTTTCTTTTCAAATACCCACTTATTTGTTAATTTTAAAATAAATTCTAACAGGTAGGATTAACCCTAACAGCAATTTTAGGTACAAGGACATCTTAAGGAATTTGAAATCCAATGTGACTCGCTCAGAATTCCTCTGGACCCCCTACCATAAATTTTCAGACCAAATATAAAAAATAAAGGATAATTTTTAAAGAACAGCATTCAAGGTACAAGGATGGGAGGTGGAGAAAGAACAAGAGGGACGTCAGAGAATTTGGGGTTCAGATGCTGTTGCTTAATATAGTTCTATAAATTCAACAAGTTAAAATCACTATATTTCAGGTTTTTCTTTTGTAAAGAGCAATAATGAAAATGTATTTGGAAGTTTGTGTAGAAATTAAATAATAAGAAAAACAATCCCTAGTCCTTAATAGGAAAACTATACAGTAAAAATTACCATTTCCCTCTCATGTTAGTTATAATGAGCAGTAGAACTTTAAGTCTGACTGTATTCAGTTTTGTTGTTGTTGTTATTTTTTTCCCATGCTATTGTTCTGAACTACTTTCTTTTAGTTTTCCCCCAAATTGCCTACCTAGTACATTGAGAGAAAGTTCATCTTCTCCTAACTCCTCCGACTCCATCTCTAAGTTGTGATAAAGAGCAGTTGTTCCTGTTACCTTTATCCCAGAGATGGCACACTTAGTGATAAAGAAATTAGCTCTTTTCAAGGGTCATATCTTGAAATGCAATCATTTGTCATTTTTAGGTGGAATTATATCTACCACTAGACAACTGTAACTCAGTATCTCTTGGACTAGATCATCCTTGACTGCTTAGTGAGGTTATGTTACAATTATGCCCAAATTTGAATGAATTTGAGTACTCTCTCCACTATAGCAGAATTTAGTATATACAAGGGACTGCACAAAAGGTCTGACTTGGGCTCAATAATCAATCTATCAGATGCATCTGCCACATTATTTCCCAGGTGTAAATGGTTGATGTCTCCCAAACCCTTGGTAAGAGCCTTTATGCTGACAATGCTGATAGGGATGGCTGAGAAAACATGCATTTATATACACAGCTTGTGGTCTGTAGCTGTATGCAAAATCACATATCTTCAGGATGCTAGAATGCTTGATTTCATGAAAGGATGAAGAGAAGAACCTCATGTCTGGCTCTGTAGCAAACTTTGCCTTGTGTTCTAGGACACTGTTGTTTGTAGCAGAGTGTCAGAGTCCACCATTAACATAACTAACAGTTTTTAACCTCTCCTGCTACTCATAGGGGATCAAGGTGCTTAGATAGAGAACAGAAGTGATATCATACTCCCAATACAAGGTACCAAAATCTGAATCCCTACACAACCATATCAAATTTCCTTTTGGATTTCTCAACTCAAAATAAACATTTAGAGGACGGCTTGAAGATGGCGGAAGAGTAAGACGCGGAGATCGCCTTCCTCCCCACGGATACACCAGAAATAAGTCTACACGTGGAACAACTCCTACAGAACACCTACTGAAGGCTGGCAGAAGATCTCAGACCTCCCAAAAGGCAAGAAACTCCCCACGTACCTGGGTAGGGCAAAAGAAAAAACAGAGACAAAAGAATAAGGACGGCACCTGCACCAGCGGGAGGGAGCTGTGAAGGAGGAAAAGTTTCCACACACTAGGAAGCCCCTTCGCGGGCAGAGACTGCGGGAAGCGGAGTGGGGAGCTTCGGAACCGCGGAGGAGTGCACAGCGACGGGTGCGGAGGGCAAAGCGGGGAGATTCCCGCACAGAGGATCGGTACCGACCAGCACTCACCAGCCCGAGAGGCTTGTCTGCTCACCCGCCGGGGCGGGCGGGGCTGCGAGCTGAGGCTCCGGTTTCGGTTTCAGACGGAGCGCAGGGAGAGGACTGGGGTTGGCGGCTTGAACATAGCCTGAAGGGATTAGTGCACCACGGCTAGCCAGGAGGAAGTCCGGGGAAAAGTCTGCACCTGCCGAAGACGCAAGAGACTTTTTCTTCCCTCTTTGTTTCCTGGTGCGCGAGGAGAGGGGTTTAAGAGCGCTGCTTAAAGGAACTCCAGAGACGGGCGCGAGCCGCGGCTAAAAGCGCGGACCCCAGAGACGGGCGGGAGACGCTAAGGCTGCTGCTGCCGCCACCAAGGGGCCTGTGTGCGAGCACAGGTCACTCTCCACACCCCTCTTCCGCGGAGCCTGTGCAGCCCGCCACTGCCGGGTTCCCAGGATCCAGGGACAACTTCCCCGGGAGAACGCACGGCGGGCCTCGGCCTGGAGCAACGTCACGCTGGCCTCTGCCGCCGCAGGCCCGCCCCGCACACAGTGGCCCTCCCTCCCCCCCCCCCCCCCAGGCCTGAGTGAGCCGGAGCCCCCGAATCAGCGGCTCCTTTAACCCCATCCTGTCTGAGCAAAAAACAGACGCCCTCCAGCGACCTCCACGCAGAGGCAGGGCCAAATCCAAAGCTGAGCTCCTGTGAGCTGTGAGAACAAAGAAGAGAAAGGGAAATCTCTCCCAGCAGCCTCAGAAGCAGCGGATTAAAGCTCCACAATCAACTTGATATACCCTGCATCTGTGGAATACCTGAATAGATAAGGAATGATCCCAAATTGAAGAGGTGGACTTTAGAGCGAGATCTATGATTTTTTCCCCCTTTTCCTTTTTTGTGAATGGGTACGTGTATGCTTCTGTGTGAGATCTTGTCTGTATAGTCTTGCTTCCACCATTTGTCCTAGGGCTCTATCCGTCCATGGTTTTTAAAAAATTTTTTTTTCTTAATAATAAATTTTAATTGTAACAATGTTATTATACTTTACCTTCATTCTTTCTTTCCTTCCTTCCCTCCTTTAGACAACGAATCACCCCAAATTGAGGAGGTGGTCTCTGAGAGCAAGATTTATGATTTTTCCCCCTTTACCTCTTTTTGTGAGGGTGTATGTGTATGCTTCTGTGTAAGATTTTCTCTGTATAGCTTTGCTTCCAACATTTGTCCTAAGGTTCTATCCGTCCTTTTTTTTTTTTTTTCTAAATATTTTTAAATTCAATAACTATATTATACTTTACTTTATTTTTACTGTATCTTCTTTCTTTCTGTCTTTATTCCTTCTTTCCCTCCTTCCTTCCTTCTTCCCCCCCTCCCTCCTTTATTTCCTTCTTTGCTTCTTTCTTCCTTCCTTCCTTTCCTCCTTTCCTTCTTTCTTTCCTCATACTTCTACTAATTCTCTCTACTTTCTCTCCCTTTTATTCTGAACCGTGTGGATGAAAGGCTCTTGGCGCTCCAGCCAGGAGTCAGGGCTCTGCCTCTGAGGTAGGAGAGCCAACTTTGGTCACTGGTCAACAAGAGACCTCCCAGCTCCACATAATATTAAACGGCAGAAATCTCCCAGAGACCTCCATCTTAACACCAGCACCCAGCTTCACTCAACGACCAGCAAGCCACAGTGCTGGACAACCTATGCCAAACAACTAGCAAAACAGGAACACAACCCCACCCATTAGCAGAGAGACTGCCTAAAATCATAATAAGGCCACAGACACCCCAAAACACACCACCAGACGTGAACCTGCCCACTAGAGAGACAAGAGCCAGCCTCATCCACCACAACACAGGCACTAGTCCCCTCCACCAGGAAGCCTACACAACCCACTGAAACAACCTTAGCCACTGGAGACAGACATCAAAAACAACGGGAACTACAAACGTGCAGCCTGCAAAAAGGAGACTCCAAACACAGTAAGATAAGCAAAATGAGAAGACAGAAAAACACACAGCAGATGAAGGAGCAAGATAAAAATGCACCAGACCTAACAAATGAAGAGGAAATAGGCAGTCTACCTGAAAAAGAATTCAGAATGATGATAGTAAGGATGATCAGAAATCTTGGAAATAGAATGGACAAAATGCAAGAAACAGTTAACAAGGACCTAGAAGAAACAAAGATGAAACAAGCAACGATGAACAACGCAATAAATGAAATTAAAAATGCTCTTGAAGGGATCAATAGCAGAATAACTGAGGCAGAAGAACAGATAAGTGACCTGGAAGATAAAGTAGTGGAAATAACTACTGCAGAGCAGAATAAAGAAAAAAGAATGAAAAGAACTGAGGACAGTCTCAGAGACCTCTGGGACAACATTAAACGCACCAACATTCGAATTATAGGGGTTCCAGAAGAAGAAGAGAAAAAGAAAGGGACTGAGAAAATATTTGAAGAGATTATCGTTGAAAACTTCCCTAATATGGGAAAGGAAATAATTAATCAAGTCCAGGAAGCACAGAGAGTCCCATACAGGATAAATACAAGGAGAAATATGCCAAGACACATATTAATCAAACTGTCAAAAATTAAATACAAAGAAAGCATATTAAAAGCATCAAGGGAAAAACAACAAATAACACACAAGGGAATCCCCATAAGGTTAACAGCTGATCTCTCAGCAGAAACCCTACAAGCCAGAAGGGAGTGGCAGGACATACTGAAAGTGCTGAAGGAGAAAAACCTGCAACCAAGACTACTCTACCCAGCAAGGATCTCATTCAGATTTGATGGAGAAATTAAAATCTTTACAGACAAGCAAAAGCTGAGAGAGTTCAGCACCACCAAACCAGCTTTACAACAAATGCTAAAGGAACTTCTCTAGACAAGAAACACAAGAGAAGGAAAAGACCTATAATAATGAACCCAAAACAATTTACAAAATGGGAATAGGAACATACATATCGATAATTACCTTAAATGTAAATGGACTAAATGCTCCCACCAAAAGACACAGGTTGGCTGAATGGATACAAAAATAAGACCCTTACATATGCTGTCTACAAGAGACCCACTTCAGACCTAGAGACACATACAGACTGAAAGTGAGGGGACGGAAAAAGATATTCCATGCAAATGGAAACCTAAAGAAAACTGAAGTAGCAATTCTCATATAAGATAAATAGACTTTAAAATAAAGACTATTACAAGAGCCAAGAAGGACACTACATAATGATCAAGGGATCGGTCCAAGAAGAAGATATACCAATTGTAAGTATTTATGCACCCAACATAGGAGCACCTCAATACATAAGGCAAATACTAACAGCCATAAAAGGGGAGATCGACAGTAACACATTCATAGTAGGGGACTTTAACACCCCACTTTCACCAATGGACAGATCATCCAAAATGAAAATAAATAAGGAAACACAAGCTTTAAATGATACATTAAGCAAGATGGACTTAATTGATATTTATAGGACACTCCATCCAAAAACAACAGAATACACATTTTTCTCAAGTGCTCATGGAACATTCTCCAGGATAGATCATATCTTGGGTCACAAATCAAGTCTTGGTAAATTTAAGAAAATTGAAATTGTATCAAGTATCTTTTCTGACCACAATGCCATGAGACTAGATATCAATTACAGGAAAAGATCTGTAAAAAATACAAACACATGGAAGCTAAACAATACACTACTTAATAACGAAGTGATCACTGAAGAAATCAAAGAGGAAATAAAAAAATACCTTGAAACAAATGATAGTGGAGACACAACGACCCAAAACCTATGGGATACAGCAAAAGCAGTTCTAAGGGGGAAGTTTATAGCAATACAAGCCCACCTTAAGAAGCAGGAAACATCTCGAATAAACAACCTAACCTTGCACCTCAAGCAATTAGAGAAAGAAGAACAAAAAAACCCCAAAGCTAGCAGAAGGAAAGAAATCATAAAAATCAGATCAGAAATAAATGAAAAAGAAATGAAGGAAACAATAACAAAGATCAATAAAACTAAAAGCTGGTTCTTTGAGAAGATAAACAAAATAGATAAACCGCTAGCCAGACTCATCAAGAAAAAAAGGGAGAAGACTCAAATCAATAGAATTAGAAATGAAAAAGGAGAAGTAACAACTGACACTGCAGAAATTAAAAAAATCATGAGAGATTACTACAAGCAACTCTATGCCAATAAAATGGACAATCTGGAAGAAATGGATAAATTCTTAGAAATGCACAACGTGCCAAGACTGAATCAGGAAGAAATAGAAAATATGAACAGACCAATCACAAGCACTGAAATTGAAACTGTGATTAAAAACCTTCCAACAAACAAAAGCCCAGGACCAGATGGCTTCACAGGTGAATTCTATCAAACGTTTAGAGAAGAGCTAACACCTGTCCTTCTCAAACTCTTCCAAAATATAGCAGAGGGAGGAACACTCCCAAAATCCTTCTACGAGGCCACCATCACCTTGATACCAAAACCAGACAAGGATGTCACAAAGAAAGAAAACTACAGGCCAATATCACTGATGAACATAGATGCAAAAATCCTCAACAAAATACTAGCAAATAGAATCCAACAGCACATTAAAAGGATCATACACCATGATCAAGTGGGGTTTATTCCAGGAATGCAAGGAATCTTCAATATACGCAAATCTATCAATGTGCTAAACCATATTAACAAATCGAAGGAGAAAAACCATATGATCATCTCAATAGATGCAGAGAAAGCTTTTGACAAAATTCAACACCGATTTATGAGAAAAACCCTGCAGAAAGTAGGCATAGAGGGAACTTTCCTCAACATAATAAAGGCCATATATGAGAAGCCCACAGCAAACATCATCCTCAATGGTGAAAATCTGAAAGCATTTCCACTAAGCTCAGGAACAAGACAAGGTTGCCCACTCTCACCACTCTTATTCAACATAGTTTTGGAAGTTTTAGCCACAGCAATCAGAGAAGAAAAGGAAATAAAAGGAATCCAAATCGGAAAAGAAGAAGTAAAGCTGTCACTGTTTGCAGATGACATGACACTATACATAAAGAATCCTAAAGATGCTACCAGCAAACTACTAGAGCTAATCAATGAATTTGGTAAAGTAGCAGGATACAAAATTAATGCACAGAAATCTCTGGCATTCCTATATACTAATGATGAAAAATCTGAAAGTGAAATCAAGAAAACACTCCCATTTACCATTGCAACAAAAATAATAAAATATCTAAGAATTAACCTACCTAAAGAGACAAAAGACCTGTATGCAGAAAATTATAAGACACTGATGAAAGAAATTAAAGATGATACAAATAGATGGAGAGATATACCATATTCTTGGATGGGAAGAATCAACATTGTGAAAATGACTCTACTACCCAAAGCAATCTACAGATTCAATGCAATCCCTATCAAACTACCACTGGCGTTTTTCACAGAACTAGAACAAAATATTTTGCAATTTGTATGGAAACACAAAAGACCCCGAACAGCCAAACAATCTTGAGAACGAAAAAAGGAGCTGGAGGAATCAGGCTCCCTGACTTCAGACTATACTACAAAGCTACAGTAATCAAGACAGTATGGTGCTGGCACAAAAACAGAAAGACAGATCAATGGAACAGGATAGAAATCCCAGAGATAAACCGACGCACATATGGACACCTTATCTTTGATAAAGGTGGCAGGAATGTAAAGTGGAGAAAGGACAGCCTCTTCAATAAATGGTGCTGGGAAAACTGGACAGGTACATGTAAAAGTATGAGATTAGATCACTCCCTAACACCATACACAAAAATAGGCTCAAAATGGATTAAAGACCTAAATGTAAGGCCAGAAACTATCAAACTCTTAGAGGAAAACATAGGCAGAACACTCTATGACATAAATCACAGCAAGATCCTTTCTGACCCACCTCCTAGAGAAATGGAAATAAAAACAAAAATAAACAAATGGGACCTAATGAAACTTCAAAGCTTTTGCACAGCAAAGGAAACCATAAACAAGACCAAAAGACAACCCTCAGAATGGGAGAAAATGTTTGCAAATGAAGCAACTGACAAAGGATTAATCTCCAAAATTTACAAGCAGCTCATGCAGCTCAGTAACAAAAGAACAAACAACCCAATCCAAAAATGGGCAGAAGACCTAAATAGACATTTCTCCAAAGAAGATATACAGAATGCCAACAAACACATGAAAGAATGCTCAACATCATTAATCATTAGAGAAATACAAATCAAAGCTACAATGAGATATCATCTCACTCGAGTCAGAATGGCCATGATCAAAAAATCTAGAAACAATAAATGCTGGAGAGGGTGTGGAGAAAAGGGAACACTTTTGCACTGCTGGTGGGAATGTGAATTGGTTCAGCCACTATGGAGAACAGTATGGAGGTTCCTTAAAAAACTACAAATAGAATTACCATATGACCCAGCAATCCCACTACTGGGCATATACCCTGAGAAAACCAAAATTCAAAAAGAGTCATGTACCAAAATGTCCATTGCTGCTCTATTTACAATAGCCCAGAGATGGAAACAACCTAAGTTCCCATCATCGGATGAATGGATAAAGAAGATGTGGCACATATATACAATGGAATATTACTCAGCCTTAAAAAGAAACGAAATTCAGTTATTTGTAATGAGATGGATAGACCTAGAGTCTGTCATACAGAATGAAGTAAGTCAGAAAGAAAAAGACAAATACCGTATGCTAACACATATATATGGAATTTAAGAAAAAAAAGGATGTCATGAAGAACCTAGGGGTGGGACAGGAATAGAGATGCAGACCTACTGGAGAACGGACTTGAGGATATGGGGAGGGGGAAGGGTGAGCTTTGACAGGGCGAGAGATAGTCATGGACATACACACACTAACAAATATAGTAAGGTAGATAGCTAGAGGGAAGCAGCTGCATGGCACAGGGATATTAGCTCGGTGCTTTGTGACAGCCTGGAGGGGTAGGATAGGGAGAGTGGGAGGGAGGGAGATGCAAGAGGGAGGACATATGGGAACATATGTATATATATAACTGATTCAGTTTGTTATAGAGCGGAAACTAACACACCATTGTAAAGCAATTGTACCCCAATAAAGATGTTAAAAAAAATAAATAAACATTTATTCTTATACATAGAGGAAAGGGAAGCTGGCAAAGTCACATGCCTGGGAAAGGTTGGAAATAAATGTTGATCTTCCATATATCATGAGAGATTTGATTTTCTCATATATTCTCTCATCAAGTCTCCCATTTGTGACCAGGAAGAACAAAGACCAAAGTGGAAAAGACCTGTGCTGACATTTCAAGATGGTCTCTCTACTCCATTCCGGTGGGAGTGGAGAAGGAATGAACATTCGATTAACTTCAGTTCTTGAATGAGAATGCAAAATGTAACAGGAAGTGTCTTAAAATAGGAACAACAGAGAATAAATTATTTTAGATAGGCAAATAGACATTGATTTGTCCAAGGCCCTATCTGACACAGGCTGATCTGGTGCACAGCTTTGAATAAATAGCTTTACTATGCTTAATATTTTCTGTTTGCCTATCCAGATGTATTTTCTACACTCTCAACCCTATTCTTTGCCTCTGGAGGCTGACCCTTTGGATTGTGTCAACCAGAATCCTTTGCCCTTTGGCTTCTGCTTAGGTTTCATCTATGGGAGGAAGGCAGAAGATAGATTGGAGAGAGGGGACTAAAGTCTATATATTTATTTACCTATTCTCTTCCCACAGGGCATGAGTCAGCAGTGGCTGTGTTCTTCTACAAGGTCATAGCTTCTGTAGACTTGTGCTTACCTTAAAGGTCAGCTGCAACTATAGTGACAGCTACTGCTACAACTCTCTCTGGGTTCTGATAATGGTTCCCTCCCTGAGTGCTTTGCCATCTTCTTGTAGTTTCCATTAGTCCTACCCATGCCTTTGTGAATTATTCATTAATCTCTCCTCAATTACTTGTTTCCTGCCATGACTGATACATTTACCATGCTCCTCCTTTGGGGCTTACTGTGTCACTCTGGATCCCATACTTGGTTTTACAATCATGTTTTTGCACAAGGGTGCTCAGCTGAGGGACAAATGGGAGTTGAAATCCAGTCCCTGCCCTCTTAGCCAATGATGGACCTGTGAGCACAGCTTCTCCATCTGGAGGGGTGAATTTCAATCACTTGCAGATAGCCCCATGCAGCCTAGCAGTGGCTGGTGATCTTGCTCAGCAAATAGAAATGCTCTTTTTTAGGTGCCTTGTATCAGGCCTGGTAATGTTTACTAGATAATTTTCCTGGGAGAAAAGAAGGAAGTTGCAGTATATATGAAGCATGACTTAGTTAGAATTTTCACAAATAATTAAAGGAGATCAGATTCTGCAGGAAGCAGAAGTATAATTTAAAGGACAAGGCATTCTCTTCTACATACTTCATTCTCTTGAAATCAAATGATACATGGTCTAGTTTTAAGTAATTAACAAAGCTTGTAGCAAATTGTCTACTAGGTCTTCAAATCTTTTCCTCAAAAAGTCAATGATTTTATGGCTCACGTCTAGGTAATTTTCAAAGTTTGTATCAGAAAATGTCTACTAAATCCTCCAGGCTTTTCCTTATAAAATTAATTTGTTATACTGTTTTTCTTTCCCCAGAGATATATTACAAATAGCCAAATGCTTTACTTCCTATTGGAAACATTACTAAATAGTATTTAGATAGAAAATACAGATTTTTGTGCATTCCTTTTCTTCCCTAAAAGTTACATAGATATCATGTGATTTTTAAGAAAATTACTTGGTTAAGGCTGGGATTATGTATATTTATTTCTAAGTACCCATGCTACCATTTTGATATACTAAAGCCTAAAATATAAAGCACTGTATATTCTTATGATCTTTTCCATATATATATATATATATATTTTTTTTTTTTTTTTTTTTTTTTTTGGTACGCGGGCCTCTCACTGCTGTGGCCTCTCTGGCCACGGAGCACAGGCTCCGGACACGCAGGCTCAGCGGCCATGGCTCACGGGCCCAGCCGCTCCGCGGCATGTGGGATCTTCCCAAACTGGGGCATGAACCCGTTCGTGTCCCCTGCATCGGCAGGCGGACTCTCAACCACTGTGCCACCAGGGAAGCTCCCTAATATATATTTATCTTAAAAGAATACACTCTACACTTGCCATTCTATTTGCCAAAGTAGATTACTTGCTTTTACCCCCCCCAAAATTTTGAGACATATTCTTACCTTTAAAACAGAATTTTGAAATATAGATTTGAGAGCTTTGATGTAAGCACCTGTTATTTTTAAATCAGCAGATGCAATCTTGCTTTATATGAAAATATATAAAAACTGTACTTCTCTAAGACAGTGTGTTTTCTTTCCAATGATTTGTCAGATATCTAATAGTCCCTAAAGATTCAAAAATGATTTTTTACAAACAAGATCAGAAGAACTGATCACAAAATCTATAATCTTTATGTTTTATTGAACAAACTTCTTGTATATTCTTGTCTTCATTTTATTTAAAAAATTTTACATTTTTTAAGAAATAGGAATCTAAGAGTTGTTTCAGATTCATTTTCCCTTCTAAAGTATTTGTCTACAGTTTGCTACCTAGGGGTTAGACAGGAATAAAGACACAGTCCTACTAGAGAATGGACTTGAGGATATGGGGAGGGGGAAGGGTAAGCTGTGACAAAGCGAGAGAGAGGCATGGACATATATACACTACCAAACTTAAGGTAGATAGCTAGTGGGAAGCAGCCACATAGCACAGGGAGATCAGCTTGGTGCTTTGTGACCACCTGGAGGGGTGGGATAGGGAGGGTGGGAGGGAGGGAGACGCCAGAGGGAAGAGATATGGGAACATGTGTATATATATAACTGATTCATTTTGTTGTAAAGCAGAAACTAACACACCATTGTAAAGCAATTATACTCCAGTAAGGATGTTAAATATATATATATATATATATATATATATATATATATATATATATATTACAATGCACATTACAGCAACTCATTTGCTAATCTTTTTCTTACTAAATTGCTATCACCTTCCCTACTGTTCTTCTATCTCCTAGAACATGGTATTTAATTAATAAGCATGTATTTGGGTCTTATTTTATATTCAGACTTAGTTTTCCTCCTGCCTGCTTCTCTGAACAGCTATCCATCTAGGTATAACACCATGGATCGTATTCCTAAACATCCAACGTAGTAATACTTGGTTTAAATTGTTTAGCATGACCTCCAAGGAACCTAGTGAGTGGAGAAGGAGGATAGAGAGTAACACTTTTCTACTCTTTAGACTTGAAGAAGAGAGTCTAGGAGTAGACAAGTTTCAAAATAAAGAATATCCTGAGGATATCTTTAGATTCAATTTACAGTGGCAACATATTCAGAAAAGTTAAAGGTTATTCTAGCATGTGGATACTTCACTGAACTGAACCTCAAAAACTTGAGAGCTTTGCCCATCAATAAGGTGGCCTTTGAAGCTACATACCTGATTTTTTTTAATGTTGTAGAAACATCATAAAATTGAGCTGTTCAAGACACCTTTCCCCAGTGAAAAGTCAATTACTAATGTTGTAACTCTTGAAGGATGCTTTTGATGTTTAAAAATATTCAAGGAAAAGAGAAAACAGACAAACAGATTCAAAGTTTCCAGTTACATTGAGATGGATATCCCCATAATTAACAGAACAAATCTTAGTTTCTTTCTAACAATGGTTTGAATTAAATCTATGTAAGTTTTAGTGGAATGTATTCAAGTATGTTTACTATTGGAGGTGCCTCTACCATAACAGAACACTTTGCACTTTTGTACATACAGTATCTATTAGTCTCTGGCAACATATTTTGTCTTTATAAACTAACTGCAGATTACATCAAATTCCCATGTTTTCATGAAAAAATGACCATATATTGTTTTAATCACCATCATAAACAAAAACTGTGGATACTGAAATGGAATTTTCATTAGTTTTCAAATCTCTCAAGATTGTCTTCACTTTTCAAAACTTGAAAACCCAGAAAGAGTGAGAGCCAAAAACAAACAAGCAACAACAAAAAATAATAGCACTGAAGGTCCTGACTTGGCAGTATACCAAGTTCTCAACATATTAAAAGATCTAGCATATCTACTTAAGGGGATTATAAATCTCCCTTGCTCTGAATTAAATAATGCTACATCCAGGATGGCCCAGGTTTCATTTGCCATCTGAGTTGTTCAATATATAGTAACACCCTAAGTCTTAGGATACTGAGGCTCTACTTGCCTCTAGAAAAGGTAGTATCAGTCTCAAATAGCATCAAGTTAACATCTAAGCAGAGAAGCAGAAATTCCTTACTATTTAGAAAAGAGAGAATTTAATTCAGGGAATTTATTACACAAGTAAGAGTAAATCTGAGAAGCCAAGTGGAAATGGTAAAGCAATCCAGAGATTAGTTATGCCAGAAAAAAGCTATTGCCCATAGGCTGGAGCAAGGAAGAGAGAAAGTGCCATTACTGAAACATAAAAGAGAACAAAACGCCTGAGAATTAGCAGGCCCAGGATTGGTACAAATGTGTGACTCAGTGGACTCTAGGCCTCAGATAATTGTGTGGGTTTTAGGCTGCCTCAGTTCCATCCTAAGACTGCATCCTTCTTTTTCTAGCAATACCAAAACCAGGGTTAAGAAGAGAGAGGAGGAATATCCTAGATATAATCTCAATCTCTGTTCTGACAAAGCACACCTGATAAAAAACATTTATTCTAAGTAAAAACAGTGCCCTTGATAAGTAAACTCAGTTGCTCAGAAGTCACAACCTAGCCTCTCCTCCCAAAAGGATTGTCACCTGTCCCTGCCTCCTGTAAGGATTTCTAGGACTGCCCCTCCAGTTCTCCCTGGGCAGACTGCTGCCACTAAGTCTCAGCCAATTTCTCCTTTACTCATACTTTTACACAGAATCAGCATTGTCTTTTACTCCAATCCAGTTTCCTTTAGTGTTCTCCAATTCATCAGACAAGCCTGGGTATATCTGAACTCCAATTATTGTTAGAGGTCAAAATTTTTCCCACCAAAAAGCTGTGCCACTTACAACTCAAGAAATGCAGGACATTCCTATTACAGTTACAAAGTTCTTGGTGTATTATAGGTCCTTGAGGAAGGTGGTCTTTAGATAACATAGAGACAGGTGGTGTTACCTCCTTCACGCTCCAGTCAGACATTCAACAGTGGCTCTTTCAAAAGAACTGTCCTAGTTCAGATGACTATAATGAAAACACCATAGATTGGGTGGCTTATAAACAAAAGAAATTTATTTCTCACAGTTCTGGAAGCTGGGAAGTTCAAGAGCAAGGCGGTGGCACATTCCGCTTCTGACAAGAGTTCACTTCCTAATTTATATATGACCATCTTTTCACTATGTCCTCACGTGGTGGGAGGGGTAAGAGAGCTCTCTGGGATCTCCTTAATTAGGGTACTAATCTTATTCATGAATGTTCTGCCACCATGACCTAGTTACCTCCCAAAGGTTCCATCTTCTAAGACCATGATGTTGGGGATTAGGATATCAACACATGAATTTTGGGAGGATACATTCAGTTCATTAAACTAACCTATCATGGAGGTTTTAAATTTGTTATTGAAATATAGTTGGTTTACGATTTTGTGTTAGTTTCAGGTGTATAGCAAAGTGATCCAGCTTTTATATAATATGTATATATACATATATAGGCATACATATTATTTTTTAGATGAATTTTCTACTATAGGTTATTACAAGGTATTGGATATAGTTCCCTGTGCTATACAGGAGGTCCTTGTTCATTATCTATTTTATATTTAGTAGGCATCCTGGAGATTTGAGAGCTACAATCTCTTGGACAGGAATCAGGCCTCCCAGTCATCTGTCAAAGTCCAGAGCTTTCAGCAGAGCATACGTACTGGCTACCACAAAGGGCCATGAAGCTTTCACACTGTACAAATCTAAGGTGCTCTTCTGAGGTGCTGATGGTGCCCCAGGAATTGTAAATCAGGGTGACCCTACCCAAGCTCATAGCAAGTGTTAAATAAATACTTGTTAAATGATGACATATGAGGTTAGCAAAGACTCATACTATAGAGCAGGACAAATATCATTACATGGAAATAGGTTTTATAGAGAAATGGATATTGGTAAATTATCTAAGAATTTTGCTGGTTAAAAATTGCATTTTGCTTGAATAATAGTAGGATATGAAATTGCCAGAGGGATGCTATTAATGAATTAGGATCCACATATTCTACTCAATTAAATTATACAAAAAGACATGTTGAACATAATGAAGC
This sequence comes from Phocoena sinus, assembly GCF_008692025.1. Taxonomy (NCBI): domain Eukaryota; kingdom Metazoa; phylum Chordata; class Mammalia; order Artiodactyla; family Phocoenidae; genus Phocoena; species Phocoena sinus. Next base: position 34,117,426 of record NC_045776.1, on the reverse strand, counting down.
ATCATCTAATTAGAAGGTTCAAAAAGGTCTTTGAAAATCAGGGCATTCATGGAAATTTTTGCCTTAAGACACTCTCATCACAAGTGTCCTTTCTGCCCAAAATGATCATTAATATTTGCCCTAAATTGCAGAGATGTGGGTATGTTAGATATTTCCTTCCTTGCCTCTCAAACAGAAGCACAATTTCTTTTCATTTTCTTTATTCTCTGCTTGTGCAATATGAGTGGGCATTAATCCTATATGTCCTTGTTGCATGTGTGTAATCTTGCTTATCTTTCTAAGCTTTGGTTCATTTCTCTTTTTTTCTTTTTGGCCATGCCCTGTGGCTTATGGGATCTTCGTTCCCCGACCAGGGATCAAACCTGCATCCTTGGCAGTGAAAACACAGAATCCTAACTACTGAACCATTAGGGAATTCCCTTTGGTTCATTCTTTACACATGACTACTATCCTTTGAGATTCCAGTCTCAGCTGAATTCACTTTTATCATCCTTCCTATTCTTTTATCACCCCAATCACTGAACCTAGGCTGAGCTGAGCACAGTGGTATGCAAATCTATCTGTATGGACTTGCAGATGGAGGGCTGCAGGAAGGTTATGCTGTTGCCACAGAGATGTCAACTCCTGAGTGGCCAAGAGAAGTCATGGGTCACACATCATGTATTTTTAGACAAGATGTATATAACTAATAAAATCAGCCTTGTGTAAGGTATGGCCCTTGGCATTGAAAAGAACAGATACAAGTGTGCACATTCATACTCTCTAATCTGTCAATATAAAAATTGACAATAAAATAATTGCCAAACAGCCTGGATGAATATGTATTCTGAGTACCTCAAGCTCTGATTATAGCAGTACTACTTGGGAAGTCAAATTATAATAAGAAATTATATTAGTGAACAGGGGAATGGAAATCGTCAATATTCTTAACATGAGGAAGAGTAGGTCACACTGCTGAAACAGGGTACCCTCCATCTCAGCGGTGAATTTAGACAAAGATTTCTAGTTTACCCCTACTTTACCTAAGGCTGTATTGCTGACCACTTCTTACCCTTTTTTTTTCTGGATAAATTAATCTGCATCAGTCTATGATTCTGGCATACTACCTCTGGACTTATTCTAATTCTTTAATATGTCTGTACATTGATTGTGCATTATGTATTTATTTCATAGTTTAAGACCTAGAGGCCAATTTTACTTCCTTTATTTTAAATTTCTTGGGGCAAACAACTATTGTCACAATTAATATTCTGATTTTTGTTTGGGAACTAAAAGGAGCATAAAAGACATATTAATAAATTGAGTATTTTCTTAAAAAATGGAAACTATTGCATTTGAAATGACATATCTAAATTACCAAGGAGATACTTATTTACATATATAAGTCCAATCACACAATAGAGGAAACTCCTATGTGAAACTTAACTAATTTAAACATTACTGCATTAGGGTCTTCCCTGGTGGTCCAGTGGTTGAGAATCTGCCTGCCAATGCAGGGGACATGGGTTCGAGCCCTGGTCTTGGAAGATCCCACATGCTGTGGAGCAACTAAGCCCATGCACCACAACTACTGAATCTGTGCTCTACAGCCCACGAGCCACAACTACTGAGCTCGTGTGCTGCAACTACTGAAGCCCATGCACCTAGAGCCCATGCTATACAACAAGAGAGGCCACCACAATGATAAGCCTTCACACTGAAACAAAGAGTAGCCCTCACTTGCCACAATTAGAGAAAGCCTATGTGCAGCAACAACACAGACAAAAATAAATAAATAAAATAAAGTAAAATAAATATTATTGTATTATGATTCTATTGATAACCAAATATATACAGTTGGGTTGTTTATTGATAGTTTTTCTCTCACATGTGGGTTCTTTCTCCCTCTGATAATTTGAACATTCTTTAACTTTAATCAGAGCTCTTTGGTACATAGAAAATTTTGATTCTTCTAGCAAATGATTTCCTGGCTGGCCAAGTTCAGAGCTCCTAACTCCCTTTCTTAAATGTTCTGTCTTTGAGGGGAGTTGATGAAGTTGGTGGAAGAGTAAGACATGGAGATAACCTTTTCCCCCACAGATACATCAGAAATACATCTACACGTGGAACTGCTCCTATAGAACACCCACTGAATGCTGGCAGAAGACCTCAGACCTTCCAAAAGGCAAGAAACTCCCCACGTACCTGGGTAGGGCAAAAGAAAAAAGAAAAAACAGAGACAAAAGAATAGGGATGGGACCTGCACCAGTAAGAGGGAACTGTGAAGGAGGAAAGGTTTCCACACACTAGGAAGCCCCTTCGCGGGTGGAGACTGCGGGGGGCGGAGGGGGGAAGCTTCATAGCTGCAGAGGAGAGCACAGCAACAGGGGTGCGGAGGGCAAAGTGGAGAGATTCCGGTACAGAGGATCGGTGCTGACTGGAACACAGCAGCCTGAGAGGCTTGTCTGCTCACCTGCCGGGACGGGAGGGGCTGGGAGCTGAGGCTCGGGCTTCGGTCCGATCACAGGCGTGAACATAGCCTGAAGGGGTTAGTGAACCACGGCTAGCCTTGAGGGAGTCAGAGAAAAAGTCTGGACCTGATGAAGAGGCAAGAGACTTTTTCTTACCTCTTTGTTTCCTGGTGTGAGAGGAATGGGGATTAAGACAGCTGCTTAAAGGAGCTCCAAAGACAGGTGCGAGCCACGGCTATCAGCACGGACCACAGAGATGGGCTTGAGACGCTAAGGCTACTGTTGCAGCCACCAAGGAACCTGTGTGCAAGCACAGGTCACTTTCCACACCTCTCCTCCTGAGAGCCTGTGCAGCCCGCCACAGCCAGGGTCCCAGGATCCAGGGACAACTTCCCTGGGAGAACGCACAGCAGGCCTCAGGTTGGTGCAATGTCACGTCGGCCTCCGCTGCAGCAGGCTCACCCTGCATCCGTACCACTCCCTCCCCAAGGGGTGAGTGAGCCAGAGCCCCCAAATCAGCTATTCCTTTAACCCCGTCCTGTCTGAGCGAAGAACAGATGCCTTCAGGCGACCTACATGCAGAGGTGGGGCCAAATCCAAAGCTGAACACCGGGAGCTGTAGGAACAAAGAAGAGAAAGAGAAATTTCTCCCAGCAGCCTCAGGAGCAGTGGATTAAATCTTCACAATCAACTTGATGTACCCTGCATCTGTGGAATACCTGAATAGACATCGAATCATCCCAAATTGAGTAGGTGGACTTTGAGAGCAAAGTATATTATTTTTACCTCTTTTCCACTTTCTGTGAGTGTGTATGTGTATGCTTCTGTGTGAGATTTTGTCTGTATAACTTTGCTTTCACCATTTGTCATAGGGTTCTGTCCGTCCGTTTTTGTTTTTTTTACTTAAAAAGAATTTTTTTTCTTAATAATTATTTTTTTATTTTAATTATTTTATTTTATCCTTTCTTTCCTTCCTTCCTTCTTTCTTTCTTTCTTTTTCTTTCTTTCTTTCATTCTTTCTTCTACTTTTTCTCCCTTTTATTCTGAGCTGTGTGGATGAAAGGTTCATGGTGCTCCAGCCAGAAGTCAGTGCTGTGCCTCTGAGGTGGGAGAGCCAACTTCAGGACACTGGTCCACAAGAGACCTCCCAGCTCCACGTAATATAAAACAGTGAAAATCTCCCAGAAATCTCCATCTCAACACCAAGACCCAGTTTCACTCAATGACCAGCAAGCTACAGGGCTGGACACCCTATGCCAAACAACCAGCAAGACAGTAACACAACCCACCCATTATCAGAGAGGTTACCTAAAATCATAATAAAGCCACAGACACCCCAAAATACACCACAAGACATGGACCTGCCCACCAGAAAGACAAGATCCAGCCTCATCCACAAGAACACAGGCACTAGTCCCCTCAACCAGGAAGCCTACACAACCCACTGAACCAACTTTAGCCACTGGGGACAGACACGACAAAAAACAGGAACTACAAACCTGCCGCGTGCAAAAAGGAGACCCCAAACACAGTAAGGTAAGCAAAATGAAAACACAGAAAACACACAGCAGATGAAGAAGCAAGGTAAAAACCCACCAGACCTAACAAATGAAGAGGAAATAGGCAGTCTACCTGAAAAAGAATTCAGAATAATGATAGTAAAGATCCAAAATCTTGGAAATAGAATAGAGAAAATGAAAGAAACATTTAACAAGGACCTAGAAGAACTAAAGAGGAAACAAGCAACGATGAACAACACAATAAATGAAATTGAAAATACTCTAGAAGGGATCAATAGCAGAATAACTGAGGCAGAAGAACGGATAAGTGACCTGGAAGATAAAATGGTGGAAACAACTACTGCAGAACAGAATAAAGAAAAAAGAATGAAAAGAACTGAAGACAGTCTCAGAGACCTCTGGGACAACATTAAACACACCAATATTCGAATTATAGGGGATCCAGGAGAAGAAGAGAAAAAGAAGGGGACTGAGAAAATATTTCAAGAGATTATAGTTGAACACTTCCCTAATATGGGAAAGCAAATAGTTAATCAATTTCAGGAAGCACAGAGAGTACCATAGAGGATTAATCTAAGGAGAAACATGCCAAGACACATATTAATCAAACTATCAAAAATTAAATACAAATAAAACATATGAAAAACACCAAGGTAAAAACAACAAATAACACACAAGGGAATCCCCATAAGGTTAACAGCTGATCTTTCAGCAGAAATTCTACAAGCCAGAAGGGAGTGGCAGGACATATTTAATGTGATGAAGGAGAAAAACCTACAAATAAGATTACTCTACCCAGCACAGATCTCATTCAGATTTCATGGAGAAATTAAAGTCTTAACAGACAAGCAAAAGCTGAGAGAGTTCAGCACCACCAAACCAGCTTTACAACAAATGCTGAAGGATCTTCTCTAGGCAAGAAACACAAGAGAAGGAAAGGCCTACAATAACAAACCCAAAACAATTAAGAAAATGGGAAGAGGAACATACATATCTATAATTACATTAAATGGAAATGGATTAAATGCTCCCACCAAAAGACACAGACTGGCTGAAGGGATACAAAAACAAGACCCATATATATGCTGTCTACAAGAGACCCACTTCAGACCTAGGGACACATACAAAGTGAAAGTGAGGGGATGGAAGAAGACATTCCATGCAAACGGAATTCAGAGGACAGCTGGAGTAGCAATTCTCATATCAGACAAAATAGACTTTAAAATAAAGTCTATTACAAGAGACAAAAAGGACACTACATAATGATAAAGGGATCAATCCAAGAGAAGATACAAAAATTGTAAACATTCATGCACGCAACATAGGAGCACCTCAATACATGAGGCAAATACTAAGCCATAAAAGGGGAAATCAACAGTAACACATTCATAGTAGGACCTTCAATACCCCACTTTCACAAATGGATATATCATCCAAAATGAAAATAAATAAGGAAACACAAGCTTCAAATGATACCTTAAACAAGATGGACCTGATTGGTATTTATAGAACATTCCATCCAAAAACAACAGAATACATTTTCTTCTCAAGTGCTCATGGAACATTCTCCAGTTTATATCATACCTTGGGTCACAAATCAAGCTTTGGTAAATTTAAGAAACTTGAAATCATACCAAGTATCTTCTCCAAGCACAACACTATGAGACTAGATATCAATTACAGGAAAAATCTGTAAAAAACACAAACCCATGAAGGCTAAACTATATGCTACTTAATAACGAAGTGATCACTGAAGAAATCAAAGAGGAAATCAAAATACACCTAGAAACAAATGGTAATGAGGACACGACGACCCCAAACCTATGGGATGCAGCAAAAGCAGTTCTAAGAGGGAAGTTTATAGCAATACAATCCTACCTTAAGAAACAGGAATCATCTCAAATAAACAACCTAAGCTTGCATGTAAAGAAATTAGAGAAAGAAGAACAAAAATCACCCAGAGTTAGCAGAAGGAAAGAAATCATAAAGATCAGATCAGAAATAAATGAAAAAGAAATGAAGGAATTGATAACAAAGATCAATAAAACTAAAAGCTATTTCTTTCAGAAGATAAACAAAATTAATATACCATTAGCCAGACTCATCAAGAAAAAAAGTGAGAAGACCCAAGTCAATAGAATAAGAAATTAAAAAGGAGAAGTAATAACTGACACTGCAGAAATACAAAAGATCATGAGAGATTACTACAAGCAACTATATGCCAATAAAATGAACAACTTGGAAGAAATGGACAAATTCTGAGAAATGCCCAACCTGCCAAGACTGAACCAGGAAGAAATGAAAAACATGAACAGACCAATCACAAACACTGAAATTGAAACTGTGATTAAAAATCTTCCAACAAACAAAAGCCCAGGACCAGGTGGCTTCATAGACGAATTCTATCAAACATTTAGAGAAGAGCTAACACCTATCCTTCTCAAACTCTTTCAAAATATAGCAGAGGGAGGAACATTCCCAATCTCATTCTACGAGGCCACCATCACCCTGATACCAAAACAAGACAAAGATGTCACCCAGAAAGAAAACTACAGGCCAATATCACTGATGAACATAGATGCAAAAATCCTCAACAAAATATTAGCAAACAGAATCCAACAGCACATTAAAAAGATCATACACCATGATCAAGTGAGGTTTATTCCAGGAATGCAAGGATTCTTCAATATATACAAATCAATCAATGTGATACACAATATTAACAAATTGAAGGAGAAAAACCATATGATCATCTCAATAGATGCAGAGAAAGCTTTTGACAAAATTCAACACCGATTTATGATAAAAACCATACATAAAGTAGGCATAGAGGGAACTTTCCTCACATAATAAAGGCCATATATGACAAACCCACAGCCAACATCGTCCTCAATGGTGAAAAACTGAAAGCATTTCCACTAAGCTCAGGACAAGACAAAGTTGCCCACTCTCACCACTCTTATTCAACATAGTTATGGAAGTTTTAGCCACAGCAATCAGAGAAGAAAAGGAAATAAAAGGAATCCAAATCGGAAAAGAAGAGTAAAGCTGTCACTGTTGCAGATGGACATGACACTATACATAAAGAATCCTAAAGATGCTACCAGCAAACTACTAGAGCTAATCATGAATTTGGTAAAGTAGCAGGATACAAAATTAATGCACAGAAATCTCTGGCATTCCTATACACTAATGATGAAAAATCTGAAAGTGAAATCAAGAAAACACTCCCATTTACCATTACAACATAAAGAATAAAACATCTAGGAATAAACCTACCTAAGGAGACCGAAGACCTGTATGAAGAAAATTATAAGACACTGATGAAAGAAATTAAAGATGATACAAATAGATGGAGAGATATACCATGTTCTTGGATTGGAAGAATCAACATTGTGAAAACGACTCTACTACCCAAAGCAATTACAGATTCAATGCAATCCTTATCAAGCTACCACTGGCAGTTTTCACAGGACTAGAACAAAAAAATTCACAGTCTGTATGGAAACAAAAGGACCCCAAATAACAAAAGCAACCTTGAGAAAGAAATATGGAGCTGGAGGAATCAGGCTCCCTGACTTCAGACTATTCTACAAAGCTACAATAATCAAGAGAGTATGGTACTGGCACAAAAACAGAAGTATAGATCAATGGAACAAGATAGAATCCCCAGAGATAACCCATGCACATATGGTGACCTTATCTTTGATAACGGAAGAAGAATATACAGTAGAGACAAGACAGCCTCTTCAATAAGTGGTGCTGGGAAAACTGGACAGGTGCATGTAAAAGTATGAGATTAGAACACTCCCTAACACCATACAAAAAAATAAGCTCAAATTGATTAAAGACCTAAATGTAAGGCCAGAAACTGTGAAATTCTTAGAGGAAAACGTAAGCAGAACAATCTATGACATAAATCACAGAAAGATCCTTTTGACCTACCTCCTAGTGAAATGGAAATAAAAACAAAAAATAAACAAATGGGACCTAATGAAACTTAAAAGCTTATGCACAGCAAAGGAAACCATAAACAAGACAAAAAGACAACTCTCAGAATGGAAAAAAAAAATTTGCAAATGAAGCAACAAAGGATTAATCTCCAAAATTTACAAGCAGCTCATGCAGCTCATTAACAAGAAAACAAGAAAGCGTATCCAAAAATGGGCAGAAGACATAAATAGACATTTCTCCAAGAAGATATACAGATTGCCAACAAACACATGAAAGAATGCTCAGCATCATTAATCATTAGAGAAATGCAAATCAAAACTACAATGAGATATTATCTCACACTGGTCAGAAAGACCATCATTAGAAAATCTAGAAACAATAAATGCTGGAGAGGGTGTGGAGAAAAGGGAACAGTCTTGCACTGTTTTTGAGAATTTAAATTGATACAGCCACTATGAGATAACAACATGGAGGTTCCTTAAAAAATTACAAATAGAACTACCATATGAACCAGCATCCACTACTGGGCATATACCCTGAGAAAACCATAATTCAAAAATAGTCATGTACCAAAATGTTCATTGCAGCTCTATTTACAATAGCCAGGACATGGAAGCAACCTAAGTGTCCATCATTGGAAGAATGGATAAGAAGCTGTGGCACATATATACAGTGGAATATTACTCAGCCATAAAAGGAAATGAGATTGAGTTATTTGTAGTGAGGTAGATGGACCTAGAGTCTCTCATACAGAGTGAAGTAAGTCAGAAAGGAGAAAAACAAATACCGTATGCTAACACACACACGCACACACACACACACATATATATATATATGGAATCTAACAAAAGAACAAAACAAAATAAACAAAAAAATGGTCATGAAGAACTTGGGGTAAGAAAGGAATAAATACACAGACCTACTAGAGAATGGACTTGAGGATATGGGGAGGGGGAAGGGTAAGCTGTGAAAAAGTGAGAGAGTGGCATGGACGTATATACACTACCAAAAGTAAAATAGATTGCTAGTGGGAAGCAGCCACATAGCCCAGGGAGATCATCTTGGTGCTTTGTGACCACCTAGGGGTGTGAATAGGGAGAGTTGGAGAGAGGGAGATGCAAGAGGTAAGAGATATGGGAACATATGTATATGTATTACTGATTCACTTTGTTATAAAGCAGAAACTAACACACCATTGTAAAGCAATTATACTCTAATAAAAATGTTTTAAAAAAAAAGTTCTGTCTTTGACAGCATCTCTTCTGTGAAACACTGGAATGTTCTATTACTCTTTCCTCCTTGGGTCCTTAAATCTTTGTCTGGAAACAATCACATCCTTCCTACAATAAATGAATAAACAAACAAATAAATAAATCCCTTTCTTCATTCTATCATAGGCATTCAAAATTCTATTAAATACATCAGAAAAGGATTTAAAAACATATAATATGGAAAAATTATCATGATATAAATATGTAATGATTTCTGTTCAAATACATACAGAGATTGAGAGCAAAGATTTACCAATTAATTTCTTTGGCTTTTAGGTTATGGATTATGTTTGATGCTTCTTTCTATTGTTTTCTACATTTTCAGATTGTTTACTGTGAACATACATTGTTTTTATATCAAAACAAAGAAGTGTTCATTTTTTTACCTTTACCGGTATGTGAATATGTGAATGTTGCATCAGTTTGTTTGTTTGTGTACAGAGGGAGAGAGGGAGGGAGACAGGGAGAGAATGACCCTCTCCTTATAAGTTCAGGTCAATCTACATAATCTCTTAAAGGCAGCAACTTCCATGAAGTGCTGGCCACAAGATTTGAGGAAGGAAGACAGTGACATGTCATCCTGTAGAAGAATGTTGGAACCAAAGGTCTTTGAATGCTGGAGAACTTTACACTCTGGTGTGTTCTTTTCTCTCAGGCTTGTCTATCTTTTTTTTCCCAGTGGATGTTCAGTATATTTTCCCATACATAAAAAAAGAATACTAACTAATTTTACATTTGCATTTTATGACATATTTCTAGTATCTTTTAGCATTTTATTATAACATTGAAAATTTTCAATGTATGATTTTAAAGTATTTGCCACATTCTTAAAGATGATTATATTATATCTTAGAGTTATGTTTTATTTACTTCCCCAGAAATTCATGCTTAGTTTTATGATAGAAATCAGTAGATAGCTAAAATAGTAGACATGTCTATCTTCAATATGCATATGCACATATATATATATACATTATTTAATATCTATATGTAAAAACAGCCATATTTAACTTCTTAATTAATGAATAAAAGTACTCTTAAAAATAGAGTGGTTATATTTTGCAAATAAAATGTGGGGATTCAAAAATAAGGGCAAAATGACACACAACAGGGAATTAGAACTGCCTTGGGAAAATTAAGAAGTACATAGAATAAACATTTCCTGTGAGTGGTAGGTCTAGGGGATGCCCTTTCTTCACATAGCTGCAATTCTTCAGTGAAATGCATTTTGTTCTCCCATTCCAAGTTAAGAAAGTAATATAATAATAATAATATATATATAATTATATATTATTATATATTATATATATATAATACTGAATATATATATATATATATAAAATACTGAAAAGCTTTTAAGATCCTGTCTGGCAGGGGGGTGAAGATCTACTTATGACCAACAGGACAAAACTTCTGTGTGGCTGACAGGGCTTGGTGTTACCAGCCAGGTGTCAGCCTTGGACCTCTGTGGTGGGAGAGCCAAGTTCAAGACATTGGACCACCAGAGAGCTCCCAGCCCCACATAATATTAGTCAATGAGAGCTCTCCCAGAGATCTCTGTCTCAAAGCTAAGACCCAGCTCCACTCAAAGACCAGCAAGCTCCAGTGCTAGACACCCCATGCCAAACAACTAGAAAGACAGGAACACATTCTCACCCATTAGCAGAGAAGCTGCCTAAAATCATACTACGTTCACAGACACCCAAAACACAACACTTAACGTGGTCCTGCCCACCAGAAAGACAAGATTCAGCCTCATCCACTAGAACATAGGCACCAGTCACCTCCACAAGGAAGCTTACAAAACCCACAGAACCAACCTTCCCCACTGGAGGCAGACACTAATAACAATGGGAACTATGAACCAGCAGCCTGTGAAAAGGAGAAGACAAACACAGTAAGTTAAGAAAAATGAGAAGCCAGAGAAACATGCAACAGAAGGAGCAAAGTAAAAACCCACCAGACCAAAGAAATGAAGAGGAAATAGGCAGTATACCTGAAAAAGAATTCAGAGTAATGATAGTAAAGATGATACAAACTTTTGGAAATAGAATGGAGAAAATACAAGAAACGTTTAACAAGGACCTGGAAAAACTAAAGAGCAACAAATAGTGATGAAAAACACAATAAATGAAATTAAAAATTCTCTAGAAAGAATCAATAGCAGAATAACTGAGGCAGAACAGACAAGTGACCTAGAAGACAAAATATTGGAAATAACTAAAACAGAGAAGAATAAAGAAAAAAAAATGAAAATAATTGAGGACAGTCTCAGAGACTTTTGGGACAACATTAAACACACCAACATTCTAATTATATGGGTCCCAGAAAAGAGAGAAAAGAAAGGGACTGAAAAAATATTTGAAGAGATTATAGTTGAAAAATTCCCTAGTATGGGAAAGAAAATACCTAATCAAGTCCAGCAAGCACAGAGAGTCTCATATAGGATAAATCCAAAGGGAAATACACCAAGAAACATATTAATCAACTGTCCAAAAATTAAATACAAAGAAAAAATATTAAAAGCAGCAAGGGAAAAACAAATACCATAAAAGGGAATCCCCATAATTTTAATAGCTGATCTCTCAGCACAAACTCTGCAAGCCAAAAGGGAGTGGCAGGACATATTAAAGTGATGAAAGGGAAACATCTACAACCAAGATTACTCTACCCAGCAAGGATCTCATTCAGATTTGAGGGAGAAATTAAAACCCATACAGACAAGCAAAAGCAAAGAGAATTCAGCACCACTAAACCAGCTTTACAACAATACTAAAGGGACTTCTCTAGGCAGGAAAAACAAGAGAAGGAAGATATTTACAATAACAAACAAAAAACAATTAAGAAAATGATAATAGGAACATACATATCGATAATTACCTTAAATGTAAATGGGTTAAATGCTCCAACCAAAAGACATAGACTGGCTGAATGGATACAAAAACAAGACACGTATATATGCTGTCTACAAGAGACCAACTTCAGGCCAAGGGACACATACAGACAGAGAGTGAGAGGATGGAAAAGATATTCCATGCAAATGGAAACAAAAGAAAGCTGGAGTAGCAATTCTCATATCAGAAAAAAATAGACTTTAAAATAAAGACAATTACAAGAGACAAAGAACGACACTACATACTTATCAAGGGATCAATCCAATAAGATATTACAATTGTAAATATGTATGCAGCCAACATAGGAGCACCTCAATTCATAAGGCAAATGCTAATAGCCATAAAAAGGGGAATTGACAGTAGCACAATCATAGTAGAGAACTTTAACACTCCACTTTCACCAATGGACAGATCATCCAAATGAACATAAATATGGAAACAAAAAGCTTTAAAAGACACATTAAACAATATGGACTTAATTGATATTTATAGTACATTGAATCCAGAAACAACAGAATCCAATTTCTGCTCAAGTACTCACTGAATATTCTCCAGGATAGATCAAATCTTGGATCACAAATCAAGCCTTGATAAATCAAAGAAAATTGTATCAAGTATCATTTGCAACCACAATGCTATGAGACTAGATATCAATTACAGGAAAAAAAACCTGTAAAAAAATAAAACTTATGGACGCTAAACAATATTCTACTAAATAATGAAGAGATCACTAAGAAATCAAGAGGAAATCAAAAAATACCTAGAAACAAATGACAATGAACACATAATGACCCCAAACCCATGGGATGCATCAAAAACAGTTCCAAGAGGGAAGTTTATAGCAATACAATCCTACCTCAAGAAACAAGAAACATCTCAATAAACAACCTAACCTTGCACCTAAAGCAATTAGAGAAAGAAAAACAAAAAATACAAAAATTAGCAGAAAGAAAGAAATCATAAAGATCAGATCAGAAATAAATGAAAAATAAATGAAGGAAACAATAGCAAAGATCAGTAAAACTAAAAGCTTGTTCTTTGAGAAGATAAACAAAATTGATAAACCATTAGCCAGACTCATCATAAAACAAACAAACAAACAAACAAAAACAGAAGACTCAAATCAACAGAATTAGAAATGAAAAAGGAGAAGTAACAACTGGCAATGCAGAAACACAAAAGATCATGAGAGATTACTACAAGCAACTATATGCCAATAAAATGGACAACCTGGTAGAAATGGACAAATTCTTGGAAAAGCACAACCTTCCATGACTGAACCAGGAAGAAGTAGAAAATATAAACAGATCAATCACAAGCACTGAAATTGAAACTGTGACTAAAAATCTTCCAACAAACAAAAGCCCAGGACCAGATGGATTCACAGGCAAATTCTGTCAAACATTTAGAGAAGAGCTAACACCTATCCTTCTCATACTCTTCCAAAATATAGCAGAGGGAGGAACACTCCCAAACTAATTCTATGAGGTGAATATCACCCTGATACGAAAACCAGACAAGGATGTCACAAGAAAAGAAAACTACAGGCCGATATCACTGATGAACATAGATGCAAAAATCCTCAACAAAACAATAGCACACAGAATCCAACAGAACATTAAAGGATATACATAAAGATTAAGTGGGGATTATCACAGGAATGCAAGGATTCTTCAATATACACAAATCAATCAATGTGATACACTATATTAACAAACCGAAGGATAAAAAACCACATAATTGGGCTTCCCTGGTGGCACAGTGGTTGAGAGTCTGCCTGCCAATGAAGGGGACATCGGTTTGTGCCCCCAGTCCGGGAAGATCCCACATGCCATGGAGTGGCTAGGCCATGAGCCATGGCTGCTGAGCCTGCGCGTCTGGAGCCTGTGCTCTGCAACAGGAGAGGCCACAACAGTGAGAGGCCCGTGTACCACAAAACAAACAAACAAACAAAAACCATATGATCATCTCATAGATGCAGAAAAATCTTTCAAGAAAAATCAAATATTTATGATAAAAACCCTCCAGAAAGTAGGCATAGAGGAAACTTACTTCAACATAATAAGGGCCATATTTGATAAACCCACAGCCAACATCTTTCTTAATGATGAAAAGCTGAAACCATTTCCACTAAGATTAGGAACAAGACAAGGTTGCCCACTCTCACTCTTTATTTCAAAATAGTTTTGGAAGTTTTAGCCACAGCAATCAGAGGAGAAAAAGAAATAAAATGATTCTAACTCAGAAAAGAAGAAGTAAAACTGTCACTGTTTGCAGATGACATGACACTCTACATAGAGAATCCTAAAGATGCTACCAGAACACTACTAGAGCTAATCAATGAATTTGGTAAAGTAGCAGGACACAAAATTAATGCACAGAAATCTCTGGCATTCCTATACACTAATGATGAAAAATCTGAAAGAGAAATTAAGGAAACACTCCCATTTATCACTGCAACATAAAGAATAAAATACCTAGGAATAAACCTACCTAAGGAGTCAAAACGACCTGTATGCAGAAAACTATGACACTGAGGAAAGTAATTAAAGATGATACAAACAGATGGAGAGATATACCATGTTCTTAGATTGGAAGAATTAACATTGTGAAAATGACTCTACTACCAAAAGCAATCTACATATTCAATGCAATCATTATCAAACTACTATGGCATTTTTCAGAGCTAGAACAATTTGTATGGAAACACAAAAGACCCCGAATAGCCAAAGCAATCTTGAGAAAGAAAAACGGAGCTGGAGTAAACAGGCTCCCAGACTTCCGACTATACTACAAAGCTACAGTAATCAAGACAATATGGTACTGCCAAAAAACAGAAATATAGATCAATTGTACAGGATAGAAAGCCCAGAGATAAGCCCACATACATATGGTCACATAATCTTTGATGAAGGAGGCAAGAATATACAATGGAGAAAAGACAGCCCCTTCAATAAGTGGTTCTTGGAAAACTGGACAGCTACAGGTAAAATAATGAAATTAGAACACTCCCTAACACCATACACAAAAATAAACTCCAGATGGATTAAAGACCTAAATGTAAGGCCAGAATCTATAAATGTGTTAGAAGAAAGCGTAGGTAGAACACTCTATGACATAAATCACAGTAAGATCCTTTTTTGACCCACCTCTTCAACAAATGCAAATAAAAATAAACAAATGGGACCTAATGAACTTAAAAGCTTTCACACAGCAAAGGAAACCATAAACAAAATGAAAAGACAACCCTCAGAATTGGAGAAAATATTTGCGAATGAAGCAACTGACAAAGGGTTAATCTGCAATATATGCAAGCAGCTCATGCATCTCAATAACAAAAAAACAAACAACCCAATCCAAAAATGGGCAGAAGACCTAAATAGACATTTCTCCAAAGAAGATATACGTATTGTCAACAAACACGTCAAAGGATGCTCAACATCACTAATTATTTGAGAAATCCAAATCAAAACCACAATGAGGTATCACCTCACACCAGTTAGAGTGGCCATCATCAAAAAATCTACAAACAATACATGCTGGAGAGGGTGTGGAGAAAAGGGAACCCTCCTGCACTGTTGGTGGGAATGTAAATTGATATAGTCACTATGGAGAACAGTATGGAGGTTCCTTAGAAACTAAAAATAGAGCTACCATAAGACCCAGCAATCCCACTACTGGGCGTAGACCATAATTCAAAGAGACACATGTACCGCAATGTTCATTGCAGCACTATTTACAATAACCAGGAAATGGAAGCAACCTAAGTGTCCATAGACAGATGAAGGGATAAAGAAGATGTGGCACATATATACAATGGAATATCACTCATCTATAAAAGGAAACAAAACTGAGTTATTTGTCATGAGATGGATGGACCTAGAGACTGTCATACAGAGTGAAATAAGTCAGAAAGAATAAAACAGAAAGAATAAAACAGTATGCTAACACATATATATGGAATCTAAAAAAAAAGAGAATGGTTCTGATGAGCATAGGGGCAAGACAGGAATAAAGACGCAGATGTAGAGAATGGCCTTGAGGACACAGGGTGGGGGAAGGGTAAACTGGGATAAAGTGAGAGAGTGGCCTTGACATATATACACTACCAAATGTAAAATAGATAGCTAGTGGGAAGCAGCTGTATAGCACAGGGAGATCAGCTTGGTGCTTTGTGACAACATAGAGGGGTGGGATAGGGAGTGTGGAAGGGATACACAAGAACGAGGCAATATGGGAATATATGTATACATATAGCTGATTCACTTTGTTATACAGTGGCAACTAACACACCATTGTAAAGCAATTATACTCCAATAAAGATGGTAAAAAAAGAAAAATATATATATAATACTATAGCTCAAAATTTTTACCATGGTTGGTTTTATAACTAAGCTCTCCGGGTTGTTTCTGCTAAATTATGTGCTTTTGAACCTGTTTGATCAACAATTTTGATGGATTATGGCTTGTCTGAAGAAATGTATGATGTACACTATAATATGGCATGGCCAATTGATGTGTGTCCTATAGTAATGTAAGAACTTAACAAAAAATCTGACCACATTTGATCACAAACAGTTAAATAAAAGGGACATGATATACATCTTCAAAGTGGAAACTTTGGTTTTAGACTCTTTGAGTTCAAATTCTTGCTCTATCCATTGCTATTTATATGATCTGGTTGTATTATTTAGATATTCTAAGCCTCAGTTCACTTATTTATAAAGTGGAATTAATAACACCAATTTTACATAGTTAATGTAAGGATCAGATGGCATAATTTGTTTAAAATGCAGGACATAGGGCCTAGAGTAGAAAAACACCCCAAACATTTTTATTTTGGTTGTTGTGATGGCATAATTTTCTGTATATGCAGCCATTCTGGCATTGCATAGATACTGTTTTGAAGTGAAATTTTAAGAATTAAAAATTAAGAATTAAAAATCTCAAAAAGATCCCATCAGAGTCATGTGATAAATTAAAATCCAATTAACTTGCAAACATTTCCTTAAAATTTTAATTTGTAAAATTTGAACCAACCAAACCACTGAATATTAGAAAAAAACTTTCAAGAAATGTCTCTAGGTAGAATTCTTGCCTTATTGATAAGCAAAAAGTATTGCCCCATGACAGTACTTTCACGGTCTGACCTTATTTATCCTGAATATTAAACATTATATTGGGATATGCATTTAGCTTAAATTTGAATGTTTTTCCCTTCTTGGTAAGTGTATGCATCTCAGGGGTATTATTATTTGCCAGTGTACTGCACTAACTTGTGGCCAGAATTCATAACTGACTGTTGGGAAGCTTCTTTCCTCTTGCTGTTAACGTTTATTGAGAGTCTATCATGTGTAGAATTCAGCACCTATTTTTTCCATTTGCCCTTTATAAAAATTCAATACCACCCTGAGGTGCATGTATTGTTTATTTCCTTTCCCTTGGATCCTTCCCGATCAACTGATCTTGGCAATGAAATTCCTATCCAGGCATTGAGATGTTCATCTGAACTGAAGTTTGATGTTCACCCATCACTTCGCTGTAGGCAGTGACAGCCTCAGACTTTTATCTGCCAGTTCATCCTTCCTTCTCGTAGACACAAGCAGATTAGCATATCTCCAAGAGGCTGATGTCTTAGTTGCTGAAGCCACTCAATATTATTACCTGACAGTGTTCTAAAGTGAGACTTATTTATTTATTTTCAAATGCTACCTGATAGGATATCTTCATGAGATACATGTGTCATTTTTGAGGGGGACCCCGGGAGACTACAGCTCTTGGCTTCTCGGGTTGCCTGAGGCTGTCAAGACTTACCAAGTGTAATTTGGTGGTGGCCCTTCTCCCCCTTTAGACTCCAAGTTCAGATCCAGTTTACTCTGTAAAAAGTAATATGAGCTATAGGGAGTAATATGACAGTAGTTGGGGGCAGTCATTGAGGAGCTCTAACAATGTGAAATTTTGGTCCTAAATGACATAAAGTGGCTGTCTACACAGACTTAAATCTCAGGATAATTGTCTTTCTTCATTTCTTTGTGACAGTCTTGGCATCAGCAGCAGAGCGTGTCACTCTAGCAACTTCTGCCACTTTGTTGTGGTGATTGTGAATTGATGCTTGACACTGATAAGGTCTAATTTCCCAGTGAACATTGGGAAGGGTCGGACTGTGGTGTGGATCCTTGTTCTTGCACACACACACGTGGGCTATTTATACCATTGTCCTCTCTGTTCAAGGAGGACACTACAGGAAGCAGTTGTTTTCTCTGTGTGTGTGTGTGTGTGTGTGTATGTCTGAAAATTCAAATATGTGTTTTTGTTACTCTCTTTTATTTCAGGCCAGAAATAATATCATGTTAATATTGAACAACAATGGGGCAGGATGGGCCAAGAACTCCAGACTGGAAAAAGTAAATAGGCTGGCAAGTGAAAATCAGATCTGTAGTTCTAGAGCACCTGTACTTTACAAATCGTTCTCATTTGATTTGCATAACACCACTTTGAGGTATATAAGAAATAGGATGTTGTAATCAGTGCCATTTTTCAGTGAGGAAAGTGAATATTAGAGAGATTTGGTCACGCACTGTAGAGATGTGATGGAACCTGGATACAGAACCAGCTTTTTCTGATTCTTACATTCATGAGCCAAACCATGCTGCTCTCAGAGATCTCATAGTTCAGTGAGAAGATTAAAGATGTGTAGAAATAAAAACCTAAGGTACAGAAGTAGAAATATGTAGAAGGTGTAGTGAAGGAAGAAAACAGGGAGAAAATTTCAATTGGAGGTGAGGCAGGTGGGATCAAGGAAGATTCAAATAACCAAACACTAATTTGGATGTTTCCTTGATCTAAAAGAGAACATTGGCACTTGACAAGCTTCATAAAACTATACTCCAAAATAAAAATTGCTTTGGTTAAAGACCAGTGGAGAAGCTGTATTTAACATTATTGTAATAAACTTTGTGAGAGCTTTCCTATAATGATTGAATGTAATTGTTGCAATAGATTGTGAGGCATTATGATGGATTCTAACAAAAATGAGAATCTGCACATCTTATTATGACTTTCAAGTATGATGAATTTTTAAACTACATGGAACTGGGGGCAGTCAATTGAAAGAAGATCGTCAGGCAACATTATAGACATCCATGGCTTAGGAGTTTGAAATAAGCAATGAAGAAGCAAGTTATATAGCAGAGGAGTACATAGGCTAGGCTGGTGAATGTAGGCCCTATTTCTATGTTTGAAACATCTACCTCCCTAGGGAAAAGCACTGAAGGTCTGTATATTTTTAAATCAGAGGGGTAGAAAAACAATATTCCAAGAGCCTCTTGGGTCTGAGGTATCTGTAGCAAGTGGGTAAGAAATACATTCTGTAGCACAGTTGACACATGGATTTTCAGGCGTCCCTGAAGATCTCTAAGGGTGATGGAGAATTCTAGTCCTGATGCATATTATGTGGTTGCATCTACTTACATAATAGAGATGCTACTAATTTCCAAAATGTCTATTTATATCAGGAGGTTCTCATCTCTGTGTACAGAGCAACCACTGAACTGAAATTGAAGGTGTGAACAGGTAGCAGGGTAGGAGAACTTAGGAATGATTGATGGAGTATTTAGGAATCAAAGTGAGACCCTGGGATTTTTAATGTGATATATGTATTGTTACAATCAATGAAAATTAGAATAGCAGCTTCAGAGTGAAGGCCTAATAGGAGTTTGCAAAATATCTAAAAGCCAGTCACAAACCAGACACTTTTTCATGGGGTTAAATACTTGAGATGTGTATAATTCCTTCAGTATCAGTGGTGTTTTCCCAAACTGAATTCACTATCCTCTGCTCTCAAACTGCTCTTTTCCTCTGTCCTTTCCCTCTACTCAAGTTCCTCTGTTTCCCTGTTATCCAGTCTCAAATGCTCAAAGCCATCCATGCTTGTTTCTCTCACCATTCAAGGGACTTGCAAATCAATTCTATCTCCCTACTATGGCTTGCATCTAAATCCCTCTGTTCCACTCCAGTGGCCACTTCCCTTTCTTCAGATTCCCAGTGTTCTTCAGTTGTGAGACTACAGTGTTCTTCTCACTGAAGGACATGCCTTATCGACTACTGTCATCACCCTTGACATGAGCTAAGATACATTAACCTGTCCAACATGAAAACTCTCATTGCTTTATTTCTGTGAAAACCACAACAGCAACAACACAGAAAACAAACAAACAAAAAACAATCACAACTTAAAAACTAATATTTCTAATGATGGCTGGATAGACTTAAATCTCCTATGCTAGAGTTGAGAAACTTCTGAAAACCAGCCACAAATACCCTAGTTTCATTTTTCAGCACAGTTTTCATGTGTCTTAGACCACAGCAAAGCACTTCTCTGACTTTCACTTGGCTTTTATTCTTATACTGTTTCCTCACTCTAGAATATCTTTAGCTTCAGCCTTCACATGGGCCAATAAAACATATTAATGAATACTCAAATCAAAGGCTATCTATTAAAAGTGGCACTGGGAAGTGGGAGGGTTGTTTTTAGATTGAATACATTGTTTAATATATATGGAGATAATGAAAGTACCTTCTTCATAGAATTATTGTGAAGACCAAGCTAGTTGATATATGTAAATTGCTTGCACATAGTAAGAACAAACTAAACACTATGTTAACATAGCTATTTTTGCAGAACTGGGGCACTTCCAAAAAATCCTTTGGGACACTTCATGGACAACTGCTTATTCCTTTTCCAATACCACGCTCTTACATCACAGATGTAAGTGAAGGCATGAAACTGGGACTAAAATTATGTATATGGGCATTGCAATTGCCATATATAATTTTGAATTTTTGTTTTTTGAAACTAGCCCATGAACTCTAGTTCTCCCAACTCATTTTCAAATTTTGGATGTAAGTGACAAGAATTGACTTATTCTAGTTTGTTCATCCATCATTCAGTTATTTACTAAACATGTATCTCATACTATATTAGTTTCTTATTGCTGCTGTAGCATATTGCCACAAACTTAGTTGCTTACAATAACACAAATTCATAATTTTACAGTTCTGGAGATCAGAAGTCTGAAGTGGGTTTCACAAGGCTAAAATTAAGGTGCCAGCAGGACCATGTTACTTTCTGGAGGCTCTAGGGAGAAATCAATTTTATTGCCTTTTCCAGCTTCTAGAGGCTGCCTACATTCCTTGGTTCATGGAAAGCCAAAGCCAGCAATAGCCAGTTGAGTCTTTTTAACATTCTATTACTCTGACACTGAGCCTTCTCCCTCCCTCTTCTATATTTATAGAATTTTTTCATTATACTGGACCCATCCAAATAATCCAAGATATTCTCCATATTTTATGGTTAGCTGATTAGCAACTCTTATTTCATCTGCAAACTTAATTCCCCTTTTCCACAAACATGACACTTTCAGAGGTTTGGGGGGTTAGGATGTGGACATCTTGGGGTAAACCTTACTCTGACTGCCATACAAAATTACCACAATTCCCCTCCCCCCCTTTTTTTTTTTTTGCGGTACGCGGGCTTCTCACTGTTGTGGCCTCTCCCATTGCGTAGCACACGCTCCGGACGCGCAGGCTCAGCGGCCACGGCCCACGGGCCGAGCTTCTCCGCGGCATGTGGGACCCTCCCGGACCGGGGGCATGAACCTGCATCCTCTGCATCGGCAGGCGGACTCTCAACCACTGCGCCACCAGGGAAGTCCCCCCTTTTTAATGAGTGAAAAACTGGAAGAAAGACAATACCATTGTGCAATTATATTCTAAATTAGAAGAAAGCGGAAGAATTGGGGCAATTCTCACCATTTACAGGCTATCTCTCTTAATGGATATGTTCCTTTCTTGTGCTGAATGATTTTATAGACCTTTATTCCACGCCTGAGTTTATGTACCCTCACCAAGTAAATATAACTTTACAGAGCATCTAATTCATGCTCACCCCTTCCTAGATGTTGGCATAGATAAAAGAGAAGATAACAAGTATTATGATATGAGGGAGGAAAGAACAATGTCTGAATCAGAGAAGTATATAAAGACTAAATGTTAAAGACTAAAATTGATATTAATAAAAAGCCACAATATCATAAATACAGATAATATAATTTTATCCTTCGATTTTCTCCTTTTCAAAAGATGGGTTATGGGAAGAAAATAAGAACTAGTACGGGGTTTTGTATCCAAATATTATACTTCTTTCTTTTTCTTCTTAGATATGACCGAATGGTTCAGTTTCTACAGCATACCTTATTAAAAATTTCTTTGGAAAAAATGCAGTATATTCAGAAACGTTCAGACAGATTTGCTGCCTATGAAATGAGGATGGAAATATTTGCATCTCTCCTTTTTGAGACATAAGGATGGATGGCAAAAATCACTTGTAAAGTACTTTAGACGTCTTGGAAAAGGAGCCTATCAAAATGGCAATTATTATCATTGGAAGAGTCATAACAGTCTTCCAACTGTCATTGTTATAGTGGAAAATGGTGATTCATTGTACTTCCCTTCTCCTTTGTCCCAGTGGATGGAAATCAGCTTATTAGTTTCTTAGTGTGGCTGACAGTCTCTCCTTTATAAAACCCATTCCCAATTCACATTTCCACTGATATTTTAATCCAATGAATTATATTTTCTCCTCTGTATTGCCAATTCAAAATCATTCTTTCGTGACCGTACACTCTGCCTTCTAGTTCTCCTTCAGGAAGTAGAATTAGTTTGAGAAAAGACAGAGCAGAGCTCTCCTGTGGACATTCCAGTTTTGTGCCTTTAGAAGTGAAAGAGGAAGCGTCCTAATCTGGAGATTTACAGTACTTATGTTCCCCGAGAACAGCCATTTATATAAGGGTTAGACGAAGAGGAGAAGGGTCTTTCTAGCTGAGTTATGTTCATGAACTCTGGAAGGCCACTCTGTCTGGCCAGCCCAAGCAATTAACACCCTCACCAGCAGTCTTCAACCAATGACTCTTTGTAGTTGGTCTATAAATAACCTAGCTCCCTTGCCTTTTGGATGGGATAATTCTGAAGCAAGTTTCCCTAATTTCCTGTCACCCCCTAGGTGACTAGTTCTAGCAGCCCCTTAGGCTTACTAGTTTGTCTTCCCTGCATTATTTCCCACTCTGGCACCTCCCATGTAAACTCTGTGCATTTGAATCCTTGTCTCAGGGTTTACTTCTGGGAGAATACAACTTAAGACAAAGGCCAACTTCCTAAATCTGATCACCCAAGTCTGGCATAGTATTTAGAGTTCAAATCAAAACCTTTTCTTTTTTTTTTTTTTTTTCTTCAAGCCTTTCTACCCTCATCTAAATAAATCATTTTGGCGTCTCCTTTCTGATTCCCTAAAGTACAGCTTGCTTTTACTGCATAATTTATTATGTCATGATAATAATATTGATTTGAATTGTATAATACTATTTGCTTTGCCAGAGTGCTTTGGGCTACAGAATCTATTAATCCATGTATTTTGCTTTATTTTTTCACATATATAGGCTATATTTACTCAGTGATATTTTAAGGTGCTTGATGAAAACCACATGCAGAAAAATGTGATATATACACTTGGTGACTGACATTGAACATGTGAGACATTGAACCAATTGAATTGAACTGTATGAAATACACACCAATAATTAAAGAACAGAAATTTAGTATAAAACTTTCATAAGAAAGTCTCATACCCTAACTCTTTTAAACTGCAAGGACTATTTTGTCCCGCATATCACCATGTTTCCATTTGCCATAATTTATTATATTTATAATTTTTGCTCATTTTTTTATAGACAGAGAACATTAAGAACAAAATGAGGTCCTTATATGTAGCTTTGTTTTGGAAGATGAAATAGTTATTTACCTCTTTGATTCATTTGACATTTAGCTCTGTAAGTGTTTGTTTTCTGTGCAAAAATTCTACCTACCTCATACCAAAATAAAACTCTATATTTTCAACCTTCTGAAGAGCCAACACCAGGGTGTGGTAAGTGGCAGATAGAGAATTTGACAATTCAGGGCATAAATGCCAAAAATGGGGTGAGAGGTAAGTAACAAACGCAATGAACTTTGTACTATGGCAAAGAACTGAGTTGTAGTTGATCAAAATGGGATATAACACGATATAATTTATATATTACTGCCTTTCTTGTCAACAGATAAGAAACCAGAAATGAGCATCCATGTCTCAGTAGGAGATTTGCATTTGGAGTGAATTGTGGGCAGAAATAGTAGAGAGAAGTAGGAACCTAAAAGAATACACCACATGAGATTGTCTTAGCAAGTACAGATTAAACATTTTAACTCAAAATGTTTCTTTTACAAAGAAAGAAGAAAAATAGGATACGATTAGTGAAATAAATTATCTTTACAGGTAGAAAAGTTAAAAAATAATTAAGTCTGGATAAGAATTGTATCTCTCTGTAAATTGATCTTTTCCCATCACGTGGACCCAATACATAATGTTGCAGGATTGTGAATCATGCGTGAGGACAGTATTGATGCTACTAAAATACCATTCAACATGGGGTAATAGGGCAACACATTGGATAGTAAAGACCTAGAGGCAAGAGACTCTGAATCCAATTTCCAATAACCAGTCCCCTGAGACATCCAATTCTGCCATTGAGCCAGTATTAAAAAAAAAAAAAAAAAAGTGAAGGACATCAACAGCAGTAATATTGAGATGCATTAACTGTAAAATTGTGCTGGTGCACATAATGACAGTCAGAGGACTAATAACAGTTTGCAGTTAAATAGCACTTATCTTCCTAGGAGTTCAAAGTGCTTCCCAATACAATATTGAACAACCTTGTGATACAAAGAGTGAAAAAGCTTCCGCAAATCCCATGGATAAAAGCCAGTGTTTTAAACGTACACCACTAGATATGGCTTCTTGTCAAAAATGACAAGAAGTGCCATAATGCATGGACTTACCGCCCACCTAGAAAAGAGTTTGCCTCTCACAGAGACAGTAGGGGACACAGTGAAAAGAAGTGTGTTTGTCCCTTCTTAGCTTCAAATCTTCAAGCAATCTTTGGCTGGTTCTGCACTAACTGCTTTTCTAACTGCCTTTGTCTCCTCATCTTTAAATTGAAGATGGCTCACCCCGCGTATGTGTACAAGTAACGTGATTCAATTGAAGAGTTCATTTGTTGTTTTGGGCTGGATATTATCATTAATCTTTTAGGACATTTATGTACATAATACGGTATATATTATTCACAAGGCTTTCAATTTTGCAAAATAATAGTGTCATTTAATGAGTCTTATTGCCAAACACTATGAATCTCTGCCTTGTCAACCTCACTGGGATGTTTCATCAAATACTATTTATAATTGAAAGCACTTTGAAAAGTATGGAGCGTTAGATAAATGAGTTATTGTTATTAACCTAATTTCCCTTTATCACCAATTATGGATCCATCATCCATGAATTTATTACATAGATAAGATAATAAACTGGAGATTGGTTACACTAGAAAAGGAAACATATTTCAAAAATGAGAGCTTTCTATGAAATGCCCCCTCCTTGAAATATTTTTATTTCTGGTGTAAGTCATTTGTGGAAAAGTATCTCCTACTCCACTGTGTTTATACTTTCCTGTATATTCACAATTTTATATGATCATAGACAGAGATGAAGAGGGATCAACTCTGGTGGAAGGTAATTTGCTTTACTGGTGTTAGAATGGGTACTCCTATTTTAAATCTTGAATTATTGATTTTAAATCTTGAATTATTGATTCTGATAATTTCACTTTTTTGCTATCTACCTGTGGGATCCTGGAAAGTGAATAAACCTTTGTGCTAACTTGGTGACCTCTTCTAGAAAGTAGAAATTATAATACTATAAAAGATGCATGATAAATAAATAGTTTGAACATAGTTTATTGAATACAAATTATTATAGACAAGTAGGGGATTGTTCCTTTGATTTTCAGATGGTTTACTAAGCAACGCTTGTGAAGAATTGTGTGTTGAAATCAAACACTAGCCAGTTTAATTAAATATAAGTCTAATATAAACACAGCTAGAGGGAAGTGGGAAAATTCAAAAGCAACCTTGGAAATATTTTAGAATGGCATATAGAATTTAAACTACCATTATCCTCGTTATCTGTCTGGATCTATGCAAAGCAAATATTTCCATATATAGACTATATGGGAAGATTTGTGAAAGTGTTTTGTAATTCATAAAAGGCTGGTCCTTCATAATGTTTATAAACCAACATAGACCTTTGACTAACAGTACATATTCAAGTTCACACTTGAAAATAGCCATCCACAGGAAAATGTATCCACTAAGTTTGTTTATTGATGCTGTTTGACTAACTACTGAGCTCTATGAGTTTCAGCACTTCAGACTCATTGTTTATGTGTGTGTGTACAAACAGAACCCTGCCAAGCTCATTGACAAGCTATTTGATGTTCTCTTCCCATCACTGTGCTCTTCAGAAACATAGTTCCTGGATAGAATGCTCTATAAGGAGAGAATATCTCTGTCATTTCTTTTTCTCTCGGTGCCTTGGATGTCAGAGCGTTAAAAAAATTAATCATTATGCTAACTTGAAACAACCCAACAAGGTAACTTTGGGCTGCTTTAGCTTAGTGAAGACTTTAAAAGCTTTGAAAATGCTCTTAAAGTTGTATGGATTTTTTTTCCATTTTGTAGTCAGTCAAAAATTATATTTTAAAGCTCTACAGTTCAAGGGGAAAAGCAATTATCAAAATGCAATAAACTTCTAAGTAAAGTACAAATTGCTTCCATGGCCTTAACTGTTAAAATAGAGAGCTGCTGGTAATGTGTTTCATGAGTCAATCAGCAGGATTTTTCTTCTACATTCTGACACCCAGGGGAGGGGGAGAGGTCAAAATAGAACTTTAACAAGATGCTCATGGAAAAGCCAGACGAGTAAATGGTGAGAAGTCAACATCTGACTTTTTTTCTGGTCTTTTTTCTGAGAGCTTTTCCCTCTTGGTTTCATCCTTCCTGTAACACAGTCTGATTCATCCTCTCAAAGTTGAGGGAATAAGCAGGAAAAGCAGCTGTCTCCATGGTATGAGAAGAGCAGCCTTGCGCTCAGCATATTGTAGAATGGTAATAAATATCTGTTGTTGATTACTTCTTTCAACTTATTTCATTTATATTTTGCACCACACTACAAAGCAGTTAGGACAATAGAGGCATAGAACTGGGGATTTAGAAGGGATTTTAGCTGACATCTAATCCAACATCAGAGAAGAAAAGGGGTCCGTTCTGCAATATCCCCCCTGATTATCGTCCTTCTTCCCTCGGAGCCCTTTCTGTGTGGCAGAAGAAACTACTTCTGAGGCAACTTATTCCATTTTTAGATAGTCTTATGTTTTAAAACAAATTAATAAAATCTTCATATTTTAAATTCCACCCAGCTTTCTAGATGCAAAACAGACTAAAGATTTCCATGAGTTGAGGTAGAATGAAAATTGACTTATCTTCAAAATCTTACTATCAAGAGTTGGGTCTGGGTTCCACCAATCCTCTGTGGGCATGTTGTGTAGACAAAGTTATTATGTCTCACTTCAATTTTTTGTTGATTTATTGGTAGTCATATATAACTTGGTAATAAAATACCTAGCTCACAGGTTCACAGGTTGTTGGGAAATTTATATGTGAAAAGCTCTGCAAAATGTCTTAAAGATAGCATTCTCTTCCTCTTCCAGGTATTTTAGTGTTGGTCCTTAAAATACTTCATTAATTACAGTAATTTTATTAGGTATCCTTGTATTGCACTTTCCCAGGCTAAAATATCAATCTGTCTTACCTACACAGTCACTATGATGTCAACCCTAAATGCTCATATGCAATAAATATTTGTTTGTTTATGAATTTCCCAATATGAAAATACTCTTGGAGAAGTAGCATAAAACACCACCAAGAGCCAAAAAAGATGAGTTGAAATCGATAGGAAATCAAGTAAAAAACAAAAGAAACAGAATATCGTATAGATGTTTGTACTGATAATTCAGGAAAAGGAAGAGGTAGGTCTATAGGCAATAATGAACAGGAGTTTATAGGGGAAATGAGTAGGCATCAAAGATAATTTTCATTTCTTTCAATTTTGCAAAGATCATATACTAAGTTATAAATCCTTATAAATATTTTCAAGTTCTTAGAGCTCATTTCTTTAGGCTCAAGTCTCCAATACATACCTATTAAATGCAAGCACACACACAGACACACACATAAGTAGTTAAGACACCTCTACTAAAAGTTATATGACAGATATATAAATTACTAAAACTAAATACCTACAATCCTCTTCTTAAAAGTCCTTTACCCTGAGAGTTGTGTTACTATTCTTATCCCTGTGTAGTTCAGCTTTTCATAAATGTTCTTATTTATTTTCTAGATTTTTTTTTCCCAATACCTACCTCCATTCTTCCAACCCTGGACTCTTCTCTCATCTCATGTCCCTGGTCCTCAGTTTTGTGGAGTCCCTCTTCTTTGGCTCATGACTGCTACTTCTAAAATCACTTCTTCACCCTTGATCATGTAGAACACTTCAGCACTCTACTTTCAGATAAATTGCCTTACCTACTTTTTTTATATCCAAAGGTTTAGTAACATGCTAGGTGAAATAAAGGGGTCGATCTACTCTAAATCTCACCCTTTAGGCACATAAACGTGCTAGAGAAAGGCCTTGACATTTCACGTTGACCTTTTTTCTTCCGCTACAATATGAACTTGTCATTTGGCCTAACCCAACAACACAGGGCAAGGAAATGCAGTTCTATTTTGTGCCTGGGAGGAGAATAGTAACAATGACTACCATGATTAGCAGAGATTATAAAATTGAGTGATGATTCAGATTCACACTTCATTCTGTGGGCTCCAATCACTAATATCCTATTTCTCTATATGAGAAAAAGATATTAGCTCAACCTCTACCTTGCTGTAGTAAATGTGAGCAAATCTTAGAGCACAGGTGCCTAACTTGATTATGCATAATAATCCTCTGAGCAGTTTTTCAAAAGTGCAGCTCCCAGGCCACCTCCCAAGAGAGTGCTATTCAGTAAAGTAAGAGTTTTTTGAAAAGCCACCTTGATCTATAGCTAGCTTTGGGAAACACTGATTTAGTCAGGCTGTGCAATTTTTTTCTCATCTGTGAAAATAAGATCAGAGTTACAGAACATAGCATGATCAAACCTGGGGTCCTCATAAAAAATACAGTTTATCCGATCCTTTCCCATAAAATTAGATTCAGTACATCCTTGAGCCTTGGTACTCAGAGTGAGGGGGTGAACCAGCATTTTCACCTGAACATTAAAGGTGAGAATCAACCTCCAGCTCAGAAGCGTTCAGGAAACTATTTTGAAAAAGCACGTCAGGAAATTCTTATGGTCAGAAATTTGAGAGCCCCATCTAAAGTATTGATTATTTATTTGTTTGTTTATTGCTCCTAAATTGTATAACCAGCTGTTTTTCTCTCCTATTAGAATGCAAATTACTTAAACACAGGAACTGTACCTAGTATTTCTTTTCCTCCTTACTTGCCAAAAATAGTGAATTGTGAATGGTCACTGCTGAATAAATATTTATTGATGGGAGTGGAGACAGGGATGATGAAGAGAGGGATTTTTTCACCATAGGATATTTTAATAATAATTAATATTATTGAATAATATTAATAAGGCAGACATGGAAAGACAAGGGTGGATTTTTTTGTTCCTCCCTATGATGCCACAAAATGGGTTTATTTATAGTGACTATTGCATAAATATTTGCTCCATTAATCATGATGGAAAGAATGAGTAAGAGAGATAAGAAAAAGGAAGTATTTACAATGCTATGAGCATTTTGCTTATTG
The DNA here is from genome assembly GCF_008692025.1 of Phocoena sinus. Taxonomy (NCBI): domain Eukaryota; kingdom Metazoa; phylum Chordata; class Mammalia; order Artiodactyla; family Phocoenidae; genus Phocoena; species Phocoena sinus. The sequence goes on along the minus strand of NC_045776.1, from coordinate 34,087,498 downwards.
GGGGTATTTTCATTACTGTGGATAGTTGCTTTTCAAAGATAAATTAACATTCAATTTTCAATTTTTTGTCAGATAGTGCAGGAGATGTAAAAAAGTAAATTTTGTGTACATCAGAAGTTTAAATAGGTATGGTGTTAGAATATTCAATAGGGGAACCATGATAGATAAGTTGTCAAAGAGAACTTCAGAAAGCACTCAATGATTTTTTTTTTAAAAGATAAATATACAGCTTTATCTTCTGATGTGAAGATTCTGGCAACTGCACTTTTAAATGTGTGTGACTAAAACCTTACTGCTTTATCCTAGTCAAGCCACAGGAATGGAAGTTCCTTTGCAGAGACTTGTAAACCAGCAGACTGAGAATAAAAATGCAGTCAGAACTCATTGGAGTATTGGGGGAGGAGGTGGTTGATGAAGGATAATGAGCTAAAAGCAACCTCTTTCAAGGAAAGATTTCCATGGTCCTCTGTAGTCCTAATGTGCAGAATTCAATGTAAAATGTCTTACTCATCTTTGAGTAGCTAAATAAAGAAAAAAAAAAAAGCCCTAAAATCTGAGTATTTCTTAATATTTAAATACTTGGAATTGTTTGAGGCAGGGTGGGAAAGCTAAAGTTTGAAAGGCTTTACTTCATTCTGGTTTGTAAGTTTGACCTGAGGTAGACACTCAAAGGACAGCAGAGTTAATTAACTAAAGATGAAAGGGTTAAAAATACCCAACACATATTGGTCCAGTGTCATTATATTCAGGGACAATTTTAACTGTCTAAAGTGAGCAATTTGAGGAGCAGTTTAAGTGCAAAAATGATATTTTTTCCCTTCACAAAGTCTCTAAGCTGCAAAATTGAACATTTCTGTGAAAATCACATTTTTCAGCACAGTGATACAGTTGTGAAGGACAGGACAATTGAGTGCGCTGTGAAAAGTTAATGCGTTCTACTGACACGGCACTCAGAGGCCAAGTAGATCAACCTCTTTTACCCTGAAATTTAGTACCTTCTTTCTGTAGGCCTAGGGAATTTTTTACCATTTTTAGGATGCACAGGTGACCACATATCTCTGAATGTGAAGTAGTGTGCATTTGGGTAAGGAAGGCTTTCACCTTGTCTCCACCTCTTAATCTCCATCTCACAGAGAAGTTAGCATCTCTGAATACCTAGGCAGGTAGTAGAATCTAACTACATAATAAATGTGAAAAACCATTTTTTCTAATCAGCTAGTTTGACCTCGTGTAGTCCTCTTCCATTTAATGTTGACCTTTTTCTTTTTTATACATTCCTTCCTGAATCAGATCCCCTTTCTTTGTTTCATCTCCATTCAACCTAGGGCCAAACATTTTAATGTCCTGATTCAGGATAGAAAATACTGATGCATTCATTTAGCACAGGCAAAATATAGAAAAGGAGGGAAAAAGAGTTGCTATTTAGGAGTTCCTCTTACATAAATACCTGAAAACGTTTATTGTCTAAAACATAACATTTGCCTCTTAATCATGTACTATATTTTCATGTTAATGGTTCAATGAAAGTGGATTCTGTTTTTCTAAGTAAAGAGCACATTTCATAAAGCCAAGTGTATTATGGGGTACTTTTTGTTTTAATTCCTCATCAGGTCTAGCTCATAAGGTGGGATTTTTTTTTTTTTTTTTTAAACATCTTTATTGGGGTATAATTGCTTTACAATGGTGTGTTAGTTTCTGCTTTATAACAAAGTGAATCAGCTATACATATACATATGTTCCCATATGTCTTCCCTCTTGCGTCTCCCTCCCTCCCACTCTCCCCATCCCACCCTTCCAGGCTGTCACAAAGCACCGAGCTAATATCCCTGTGCCTTGCGGCTGCTTCCCCCCAGCTATCTACCTTACTACGTTTGTTAGTGTGTATATGTCCATGACTCTCTCTCGCCCTGTCAAAACTCACCCCTCCCCCTCCCCATACCCTCAAGTCCGTTCTCCAGTAGGTCTGCGTCTTTATTCCTATCTTACCCCTAGGTTCTTCATGACATTTTTTTCCCCTTAAATTCCATATATATGTGTTAGCATACGGTATTTGTCTTTTTCTTTCTGACTTACTTCACTCTGTATGACAGACTCTAGGTCTATCCATCTCATTACAAATAGCTCAATTTCATTTCTTTTTAAGGCTGAGTAATATTCCATTGTGTATATGTGCCACATCTTCTTTATCCATTCATCCGATGATGGGCGCTTAGGTTGTTTCCATGTCCTGGCTATTGTAAATAGAGCTGCAATGAACATTTTGGTACATGACTCTTTTTGAATTTTGGTTTTCTCAGGGTATATGCCCAGTAGTGGGATTGCTGGGTCATATGGTAATTCTATTTGTAGTTTTTTAAGGAACCTCCATACTGTTCTCCACAGTGGCTGAACCAATTCACATTCCCACCAGCAGTGCAAGAGTGTCCCCTTTTCTCCACACCCTCTCCAGCATTTATTGTTTCTAGATTTTTTGATGATGGCCATTCTGACTGGTGTGAGATGATATCTCATTGTAGTTTTGATTTGCATTTCTCTAATGATTAATGATGTTGAGCATTCTTTCATGAGTTTGTTGGCATTCTGTATATCTTCTTTGGAGAAATGTCTATTTAGGTCTTCTGCCCATTTTTGGATGGGGTTGTTTGTTTTTTTGTTATTGAGCTGCATGAGCTGCTTGTAAATTTTGGAGATTAATCCTTTGTCAGTTGCTTCATTTGCAAATGTTTTCTCCCATTCTGAGGGTTGTCTTTTGGTCTTGGTTATGGTTTCCTTTGCTGTGCAAAAGCTTTGAAGTTTCATTAGGTCCCATTTGTTTATTTTTGTTTTTATTTCCATTACTCTAGGAGGTGGGTCAGAAAGGATCTTGCTGTGATTTATGTCATAGAGTGTTCTTCCTATGTTTTCTTCTAAGAGTTTGATAGTTTCTGGCCTTACATTTAGGTCTTTAATCCATTTTGAGCTTATTTTTGTGTATGGTGTTAGGGAGTGATCTAATCTCATACTTTTACATGTACCTGTCCAGTTTTCCCAGCACCATTTATTGAAGAGGCTGTCCTTTCTCCACTGTACATTCCTGCCTCCTTTATCAAAGATAAGGTGTCCATATGTGCATGGGTTTATCTCTGGGCTTTCTATCCTGTTCCACTGATCTATCTTTCTGTTTTTGTGCCAGTACCATACTGTCTTGATTACTGTTGCTTTGTAATATAGTCTGAAGTCAGGGAGCCTTATTCCTCCAGCTCCTTTTTTCGTTCTCAAGATTGCTTTCGCTATTCGGGGTCTTTTGTGTTTCCATACAAATTGCGAAATTTTTTGTTCTAGTTCTGTGAAAAATGCCAGTGGTAGTTTGATAGGGATTGCATTGAATCTGTAGATTGCTTTGGGTAGTAGAGTCATTTTCACAATGTTGATTCTTCCCATCCAAGAACATGGTATATCTCTCCATCTATCTGTATCATCTTTAATTTCTTTCATCAGTGTCTTATAATTTTCTGCATACAGGTCTTTCGTATCCTTAGGTAGGTTTATTCCTAGATATTTTATTCTTTTTGTTGCAATGGTAAATGGGAGTGTTTTCTTGATTTCACTTTCAGATTTTTCATCATTAGTATATAGGAATGCCAGAGATTTCTGTGCATTAATTTTGTATCCTGCTACTTTACCAAATTCATTGATTAGCTCTAGTAGTTTTCTGGTAGCATCTTTAGGATTCTCTATGTATAGTATCATGTCATCTGCAAACAGTGACAGCTTTACTTCTTCTTTTCTGATTTGGATTCCTTTTATTTCCTTTTCTTCTCTGATTGCTGTGGCTAAAACTTCCAAAACTATGTTGAATAAGAGTGGTGAGAGTGGGCAACCTTGTCTTGTTCCTGATCTTAGTGGAAATGCTTTCAGTTTTTCACCATTGAGGATGATGTTTGCTGTGGGCTTGTCATATATGGCTTTTATTATGTTTAGGAAAGTTCCCTCTATGCCTACTTTCTGGAGGGTTTTTATCATAAATGGGTGTTGAATTTTGTCGAAAGCTTTCTCTGCATCTATTGAGATGATCATATGGTTTTTCTCCTTCAATTTGTTAATATGGTTTATCACATTGATAGATTTGCGTATATTGAAGAATCCTTGCATTCCTGGAATAAACCCCACTTGATCATGGTGTATGATCCTTTTAATGTGCTGTTGGATTCTGTTTGCTAGTATTTTGTTGAGGATTTTTGCATCTATGTTCATCAGTGATATTGGCCTGTAGTTTTCTTTCTTTGTGACATCCTTGTCTGGTTTTGGTATCAAGGTGATGGTGGCCTCGTAGAAGGAATTTGGGAGTGTTCCTCCCTCTGCTATATTTTGGAAGAGTTCGAGAAGGATAGGTGTTAGCTCTTCTCTAAACGTTTGATAGAATTCACCTGTGAAGCCATCTGGTCCTGGGCTTTTGTTTGTTGGAAGATTTTTAATCACAGTTTCAATTTCAGTGCTTGTGATTGGTCTGTTCATATTTTCTATTTCTTCCTGATTCAGTCTTGGCAGGTTGTGCATTTCTAAGAATTTGTCCATTTCTTCCAGATTGTCCATTTTATTGGCATAGAGTTGCTTGTAGTAATCTCTCATGATTTTTTTTATTTCTGCAGTGTCAGTTGTTACTTCTCCTTTTTCATTTCTAATTCTATTGATTTGAGTCTTCTCCCTTTTTTTCTTGATGAGTCTGGCTAGTGGTTTATCTATTTTGTTTATCTTCTCAAAGAACCAGCTTTTAGTTTTATTGATCTTTGCTATCGTTTCCTTCATTTCTTTTTCATTTATTTCTGATCTGATTTTTATGATTTCTTTCCTTCTGCTAGCTTTGGGGGTTTTTTGTTCTTCTTTCTCTAATTGCTTGAGGTGCAAGGTTAGGTTGTTTATTCGAGATGTTTCCTGCTTCTTAAGTTGGGCTTGTATTGCTATAAACTTCCCCCTTAGAACTGCCTTTGCTGCATCCCATAGGTTTTGGTTCGTTGTGTCTCCATTGTCATGTGTTTCTAGGTATTTTTTTATTTCCTCTTTGATTTCTTCAGTGATCACTTCATTATTAAGTAGTGTATTGTTTAGCCTCCATGTGTTTGTATTTTTTAAAGATCTTTTCCTGTAATTGATATCTAGTCTCATGGCGTTGTGGTCGGAAAAGATACTTGATACAATTTCAGTTTTCTTAAATTTACCAAGGCTTGATTTGTGACCCAAGATATGATCTATCCTGGAGAATGTTCCATGAGCACTTGAGAAAAATGTGTATTCTGTTGTTTTTGGATGGAGTGTCCTATAAATATCAATTAAGTCCATCTTGTTTAATGTATCATTTAAAGCTTGTGTTTCCTTATTTATTTTCATTTTGGATGATCTGTCCATGGGTGAAAGTGGGGTGTTAAAGTCCCCTACTATGAATGTGTTACTGTTGATCTCCCCTTTTATGGTTGTTAGTATTTGCCTTATGTATTGAGGTGCTCCTATGTTGGGTGCATAAATATTTACAATTGTTATATCTTCTTCTTGGATCGATCCCTTGATCATTATGTAGTGTCCTTCTTTGTCCCTTTTAATAGTCCTTATTTTAAAGTCTATTTTGTCTGATATGAGAATTGCTACTCCAGCTTTCTTTTGGTTTCCATTTGCATGGAATATCTTTTTCCATCCCCTTACTTTCAGTCTGTATGTGTCTCTAGTTCTGAAGTGGGTCTCTTGTAGACAGCATATATAAGGGTCTTGTTTTTGTATCCATTCAGCCAATCTGTGTCTTTTGGTGGGAGCATTTAGTCCATTTACATTTAAGGTAATTATCGATATGTATGTTCCTATTTCCATTTTATATATTGTTTTGGGTTCGCTACTATAGGTCATTTCCTTCTCTTGTGTTTCGTGTCTAGAGAAGTTCCTTTAGCATTTGTTGTAAAGCTGGTTTGGTGGTGCTGAACTCTCTCAGCTTTTGCTTGTCTGTAAAGGTTTTAATTTCTCCATCAAATGTGAATGAGATCCTTGCTGGGTAGAGTAGTCTTGGTTGCAGGCTATTCTCCTTCAGCACTTTCAGTATGTCCTGCCACTCCCTTCTGGCTTGTAGGGTTTCTGCTGAGAGATCAGCTGTTAACCTTATGGGGATTCCCTTGTGTGTTATTTGTTGTTTTTCCCTTGCTGCTTTTAATATGCTTTCTTTGTATTTAATTTTTGACAGTTTGATTAATATGTGTCTTGGCGTGTTTCTCCTTGTATTTATCCTGTATGGGACCCTCTGTGCTTCCTGGACTTGATTAACTATTTCCTTTCCCATATTAGGGAAGTTTTCAACTATAATCTCTTCAAATATTTTCTCAGTCCCTTTCTTTCTTTCTTCTTCTTCTGGAACCCCTATAATTCGAATGTTGGTGCGTTTCATGTTGTCCCAGAGGTCTCTGAGACTGTCCTCAGTTCTTTTCATTCTTTTTTCTTTATTCTGCTCTGCAGTAGTTATTTCCACTACTTTATCTTCCAGGTCACTTATCCGTTCTTCTGCCTCAGTTATTCTGCTATTGATCCTATCTAGAGTGATTTTAATTTCATTTATTGCATTGTTCATCGTTGCTTGTTTCATCTTTAGTTCTTGTAGGTCCTTGTTAACTGTTTCTTGCATTTTGTCCATTCTACTTCCAAGATTTCGGATCATCCTTACTATCATTATTCTGAATTCTTTTTCAGGTAGATTGCCTATTTCCTCTTCATTTGTTAGGTCTGGTGGGTTTTTATCTTGCTCCTTCATCTGCTGTGTGTTTTTCTGTCTTCTCATTTTGCTTATCTTACTGTGTTTGGGGTCTCCTTTTTGCAGGCTGCACTTTCGTAGTTCCCGTTGTTTTTGATGTCTGTCTCCAGTGGCTAAGGTTGTTTCAGTGGGTTGTGTAGGCTTCCTGGTGGAGGGGACTAGTGCCTGTGTTGTGCTGGATGAGGCTGGATCTTGTCTCTCTAGTGGGCAGGTTCATGTCTGGTGGTGTGTTTTGGGGTGTCTGTGGCCTTATTATGATTTTAGGCAGCCTCTCTGCTAATGGGTGGGGTTGTGTTCCTGTTTTGCTAGTTGTTTGGCATAGGTTGTCCAGCACTGTGGCTTGCTGGTCGTTGAGTGAAGCTGGGTGCTGGTGTTAAGATGGAGGTCTCTGGGATATTTCCACCGTTTAATATTATGTGGAGCTGGGAGGTCTCTTGTTGACCAGTGTCCTGAAGTTGGCTCTCCTACCTCAGAGGCAGAGCCCTGACTCCTGGCTGGAGCACCAACAGCCTTTCATCCACACAGCTCAGAATAAAAGGGAGAAAAAGTAGGGAGAATTAGTAGAAGTATGAGTAAAGAAAGAAGGAAAGGAGGAAAGGAAGGAAGGAAGAAAGAAGCAAAGAAGGAAAGAAAGGAGGGAGGGAGGGAGGGAGGGAGGAAGGAAGGAAGGAGGGAAAGAAGGAAAAAAGACAGAAAGAAAGATGATACAGTAAAAATAAAATAAAGTATAATATAGTTATTGAATTAAAAAATATTTAGAAAAAAAAAAAAAAAAGGGACGGATAGAACCTTAGGACAAATGTTGGAAGCAAAGCTATACAGAGAAAATCTTACACAGAAGCATACACATACACCTTCACAAAAAGAGGTAAAGGGGGATAAATCATAAATCCTGCTCCCTGAGACCACCTCCTCAATTTGGGGTGATTCGTTGTCTAAAGGAGGGAAGGAAGGAAGGAAAGAAAGAAAGAACGAAGGTAAAGTATAATAAAGTTATTACAATTAAACTTAATTATTAAGAAAAAGAATTTTTAAAAAAAAGTCATGGACGGATAGAGCCCTAGGACAGATGGTGGAAGCAAGAGTATACAGACAGGATCTCACACAGAAGCATACACGTACACATTCACAAAAAGAGGAAAAGGGAAAAAAATCATAGATCTCGCTCCTAAATTCCACCTCTTCAATTTGGGATCATTATAAGGTGGGATTTTTAAAAAAAGTTTTTGTTGAATTCCACTCAATTACCAAACCATATTTTAAAATACCACTTAAAAAAATCTGTGTATTAAACGTTTGGATAAAGAAAATTAAAGTGAAGTATTTTTTAAAATAATAGTAGAATAAGTTTCAGTGCATAACTAATGCCAATTAAAGCTAGCTGATTTATTCTTTGTTATAGGAGAAATTGTCAGGTAAAACAGTGTTTTACAAAAATATGTGCAGGTTATTGCAGGTTAAGTCTCCAGCATGGAGAGAAGCATACACGTAAAATACCACCTCAGGGCTTTTAAAGTAAGAGGAGACATTAAATTTCAATGAAAAATTAAGTTTAGGATAAATGGGTGAAATTTTTTAAATGAAAATGAGGTACAACAAGGCTTTTTTTTTTTTAATAAAAAAAGAAATTTCTAATAAGTATTGTTCAGATGTGGCATATTAGAAAAAAAATAGTTTAGAGCTTGATTTTGATGGAACATTTTTTTCAGTTGGAAAGAATATACCATTATAAAGAGTTGGTCTATGAGCTATACCTTAAAGTAACTTGCATTTAAAGCAACTTGCATTCCTGCAGAAACCTCTGACTTCTGCTTAGAGAGGAGGTAAATCAAGAAGAATTTACTCTTTGATAAATTGACTGTTTTTGTATCTGCAATTAAAGGATGCTAATGGCCTTGGTAAAATCCCAGCTCTTACAAATTTCCAGCACAAAAAGAATGCATGGAAGGTAGTTAGCTGTAGACTAATATCCGTTTCTACTTAATTTATAGTAATAGCATTTTAGCCAGGCACATGGCCATCCAAGTAAAAACTACATTCCCCACCATCCTTTTCTGCCACTTATAGTCATGTGACCACGTTCTGGCAACAGAGATTAGGAGAACTAATATGTGTCAGTCCCACGTATTGCCCTGAAAAAACCTTAGCCATGTGCTTTCCTGGCTCTTTATTCCTACCAGCTGCTCAAAAATAATGAGAACTTGGGAACTTCCACTTGCAGAAAACACTTGTGAAGAACTGCAGTACCACTGTCAACCCTGGACTTCTAGAATATAACTTGACTGGGAAACGATTAGAGAAATAAACTTCTGTTTCAGACACTGTATTCAAGACACTGTATCTTCTTTCTTTTCTTTTCTTCTTCACAAACCTTAGCTAATATCTCAACTAATGTCAATAGTTTGTTTGCTTTAGCATTTAATATAATACAACACAGATTTTCAAGTGTGTTAATTGAGTACACTGCTATTCACGGAAGACTGAATGATAAATACATCCATATATGGCGCACATGTATTGTACTACATCACATACTGAGTAAAGTCATATAATTTTATTTGAAAGTAAGAAAGTAGCAGAGACAAAACAGATCAAAGGGAAAAAAAATCAAGAGGTTATGAGGAAAAGACTAAGATTATGCTAATAAAATACACAACATTATCAAAAACTGTGAGCTGCTTTGAGACAAAATTTAGGCCTTGAAAATAGTTGAGATAAAGCACATGAACTGTGGTTAGATGTTAATGCTCACCATTTCTTATCAGTAGCTAGCAACAGTGTCTCCTTACCTTCTGTTGAGTTAGGAACCAGGTGGTATATTCCTACACACTGTGGTCATTTTTTAAATTTGTGAGAACTTGAAAACATTATGCTTCTGAAATACCAGTTGGGGGTAGAGAATTGGTTTGGAAGGGCAGCAGATGGACAAGAAGATTGGCCGAAACCCAGCTGAAAAGGGTAATATCTCAGACCCCTGAAAGCTTAGGCCAGTTTAGATAATAAGAAGTAGAAGTCAATCTATTTGTTACATCTATTGTCAAAATTTCTGTGGGAAGTCAAAAGGATGACCCTCAAATATTCTGTAGGAGAATAAATATTTACTTCATAGAAGCAGTAAAACAAAAGAAAAGCCAGCTTTTTACTTTTCTTGGGATAGACAACATAATGGTCCCTCTTAGTTTCTCTTTTCAACATCTATTAACTCATCATATATTTGCACATGAGACTGTGGATACCCACTATTATGAGCATTGTACTTGAGCCTGAAAAATGCATGACAAAATAAACATTTTCATGTCACCTTGGAAGCAATGTGAAGTAATGGCATCATCTCTGACCCTAATGAACAACAGGTTTCTCTTGCAGCTCTCTGACCTTGTTCTGATTTTGACTAATACCTTTGTGCTGCTCATGAGCAGCTTTTGACTCAACTCACATGCCAACTTATTCAGAAACATTGATTCAATAATTCCATATGGATGGAGTTAGATCCCCCAAATGAGCCTATGTATTCCCATTACATTGATAAAAATATTTTAGAGTTCTAAAAGGGGTGATTTTCAATTAATTCAATTTCATGAAAAAATATTTTCCCACAAAACTTAAAATACAGGATACTGAGCAGCTATTATGAATAAACAATAATTTCTTAAAATATGATGTTCCTGTTTATGTGGCTTTAAATTTTAGAGTAGGTAAAATTTATGTTCAGGAAAGGAAATAATTGAGCAACAGAGAGCTTAGGGAAAAATATAAATTTCTAATTACTTTAACCTGCTGAAGCCTCATTTATTAAGACTCAGCTCACCTTTCATCAACATCCTGAAATTTTTCAGCCACATTACATGCAACTTTTCTCTTTTCTGTGAATTTCTATTATTAAATTTTCTTTACCTTTCACATCTCCTTTCTCAAAGTAGATATGGTGGAGACTGAAAATTGACTACCTAAATCTGCTCTTCCATAGTAACAGAGATGAAAACAGAACATGGTAACACTACCTGAAGCTATGATTTCCAGCCTCTCTTTCTGCTAGATCTCTTCATATAAGCTCTCATCAATGGAATGACTTGAGAAAACATGTGAACTTCCACATAATTTTTTTTTAAGATGCTTTTTCTGGTTCTGAACTTTCTATCTTTTCCCCTCTGGGTTAGTGGGTATGCCAATAAGGACAGTGACTTTGGAAATTGTATGTTGGAGACAGTAAAATTCCCATCATATTTGGTCCCTGGAGTTGATCTACTGACATTCTGAAATCCTCACTTTTGACTGCTGTGTGAAAGAGAAATACACTTCTAATTTTGTTTTATTTTTTAATCACATATTTTAGAGCATTTTGATTATAGTAGCTTCACCTATAGTACTACAAATAATGTGTAATAAATATATGCTCTTTGAATAAAAGGATAGATGTTTTCATAAATGGACCATGAATTAAAGTATTTTGAGCCTAAATACCTGGTTTATGCTTAAAGAAACAAAAGAGGAATGACATTATAATATTGATTTTCCAGAGGTGCTTGAAGGGGAGAATAGAAAGACTAAGAATAAGTTGGAATGACAAAGTAGACTTCTTAAATAGAGAAACAGAGGACAGTCTGTGCTCTAAATGGCTATTTTAATAAAAATGGAAGAAATTAATTGTTATTAAATTTTCCAAAATACTGTTATCCCATATATAAACCAATAACCATGATAATATGTATATCTAGAAATTTCTCACACATTAATGTAAAGGCCCCAAACTGGATAATTAAAGTCTGATGTTAACAATAGTTTCACAATAATTATATAATACTCTTTAATAGATAATGGACAAGGACAAAAATTCTATGTTAGGAAAACATAACACACACTTAAATGTTTGGATAATATACAAAAAACAGAACTAATCTCACCTTAAGGATGAGGAAATTTCCCTGAAGAAGTTTTGTTTAAGCTATGGATTATAGGATACTTTAGGAAGGAAGATAGAGAGAAGAAGAGCTTTTCAGGGATGATGTATTGTACAAAGTCCTTGAAATAGAAAAGATGGAATGGCTAAGTAAAGGAAGATAGGTGTGGCTATCAGGAGAGAAAGAATAACAAGAATCGAAAATGGCAATATCAACAGAATCCAGAGTTTGCAAAATCATTAAACTATAATTTACAGTAAAAATTACATTTTACATTGGAAGCCCATAACCGTGTACATGTGAAACACACACACACGCACACACACACACACACATACTTTTCCTAAAATAATAATTACCTAAATTTGAATTATATTCTTTGGTATTTTCTATTTTTTGTTTTTTAAAATAGTATATTATGGTTCACTAACAGGGTGTTCTCCAAATATTTAAGATACTATTTTAAGGGGAAAGTGTCCAAGATGGTGGAGTAGGAAGACCTTGAATTCACTTGCTCGCATGGGAAAACCAAAATCACAACTAGTTACTACTGATGAGAAAGACCAGAAGAATAGCAGAACAGATCTTACACAATAAAATATATAAGGAAGGAACAACACTGAGATGGGTAGGAAGGGTGGAGATGCAGTACAGTCAAGAGCTATACACCATTTGGTCAATACACAAACAGAAGAATAATTGGGCTCTCCCCAAGGAGCAAGGGGTCCAAGTCCCACATTGGGCTTCACAACCAAGGGGTCCTGTACTGGAAGATGAGCCTTCAGAATGTTTGGAGGCCAGATACATTATTTTTGGGAGAACCAGAAGGCTGTGTGAAATATAAACTCCACTCTTAAAGAGCACACATGAAATCTTACATACTCTAGGACCCATTGAAAAAACAGTAATTTGAAAGTATCCTAGGTCAAACCCACCTACTCATCTTGGAGAACCTCTTGGAAAGGCAAGAGGCAACTGGAACCCACCCTGGGGACATAGACACTGGTGACAGCCATTATTAGGAGCTCTTTCTACCACAAGGACACAGGTAATAGCAAGAGCTATTTTTAAATCCTCCATCTAGCTTATTAATGTTGGTACCCATCCCTGTCCACTAGCTTATAAACATCAGTACTAGGATGCTTCAGGCCAAGCAGCAAGCTGGGCAGGGACACAGCCCCATTCACCAGCAGACCTGCTGCCTTAAGATCCTTTGAGCCAACAACCACCCTGGGACATGGCCCTGTTCACCAGAAGGCCCAGGAACCAAGCCCACACAACAAGTACTGGCACTAGCTCCAGGACCCCAAGGCCCTACAGCCAGAGAGGCCAGGACCCAGTGGGCTGGCACTAGGCTTAAGACTAGCCTCACCCACCATTGGGCAGATACCAACCCAAGGACACTCTGGGTCCTGGCTCCACTCACCAGTGGGCCAACACACCAACTCCAGGACCCTCAGGGCCCCACAACCAGATACCCTGGGACTTGGATCCTCCTACCAGTAAGCTGACATTAACCCTCTGTCCCACCTACCAACAAGATGACACCAGCTCTGCAAAAGCAAGAGTTCAGCATCACCAAACCAGATTTACAAGAAATGTTAGAGACTCCTCTAAGCAAGAAAGAAAAGGCCACAATTAAAAATACAAAAATTACAAAAGAAAAAAAATCTCATCAGTAAAAGCAAATATACAGTAAAGGTAGAAAATCAATCACATATCAAGCTAATAGGAAGGTTAAAAGGCAAACATAATAAAACCAACTATATCCACAATAAGTATTTAAGGGAGAAACAAAACAAAAAGATAGAAAATATGGTGTCAAAACAGCAAACATGGGAAAGGGAGTAAGAATGCATGGTTTTAAAACTATGTTTGAACTTAAGAGGTCAACAAATTAAAAGAATCATGTATAGGTAGATAGATAGATAGATGATAAATAGATAGATAGATAGAGCATTCCATCCAAAAGCAACAGAATACATATTCTTTTCAAGTGCACATGAAACATTCTCCAGGATAGATCACATGCTAGGGCATAAACATGTCACAGTAAATTGAAGAAAATTGAAATCATATCAAGCATCTTTTTGGACTACAATGATATGAGACTAAGAATCAACTACAAGAAAAAAAAAAAAAGCCCACATATACACAGAGGCTAAGTGATACACTACTAAACAACCAACGTGTAACTGAAGAAATCAAAAAACGCCTTGGAGGGGCTTCCCTGGTGGCGCAGTGGTTGGGAGTCCGCCTGCCGATGCAGGGGACACGGGTTCGTGCCCCGGTCTGGGAGGATCCCGCGTGCCGCGGAGCGGCTGGGCCCGTGAGCCGTGGCCGCTGGGCCTGCGCGTCCGGAGCCTGTCCTCCGCAACGGGAGAGGCCACGGCGGTGAGAGGCCCGCGTAACGCATAAAAAAAAAAAAAAAAAAAAAAAAAAAAAAAAAAAAAAACGCCTTGGAGACAAAAGAAAATGAAAACACAATGATCATAAACCTATGAGATGCAGTAAAAGCAGTTCTAAGAAGGAAGTTTATAATGATACAAGGCTACCTAAGGAAACAAGAAAAATCTCAAATAAAGAATCTACACTTAGACCTAAAGGAAACAGAAAAAGAAGAACAAATTAAACCCAAAGTTAGTAGAAAGAAATAAAGTATAAAGATCAGAGCAGAAATAAATGAAATAGAGACTAAAAAGCAATAGAAAAGATCAATGAAAATAAGAGATGGTTCTTGAAAAGATGAAATTGATAAACTTTTAGCCAGAATCATTGAGGAAGAGAGAGGGCTCAAATCAATAAAATCAGAAATGAAAAAGGAGTTACAGGGCTTCCCTGGTGGCGCAGTGGTTGAGAGTCCACCTGCCGATGCAGGGGACACGGGTTCATTCCCGGGTCCTGGAATATCCCACTTGCCACAGAGCAGCTAGGCCCATGAGACATGGCTGCTGATCCTGCACGTCCGGAGCCTGTGCTCCACAACAGGAGAGGCTGCAACAGTGAGAGGCCCGCGTACCGCAAAAAAAAAAAAAGTTACAACTGACACCACAGAAATGCAAAGGATCATAAGATATAACTATGCACAATTATATGCTGATATAATGGACAATCTAGAAGAAATGGACAATTTCCTAGAAATGTATAATCTCCCAACACTGAACCAGGAAGAAATAGAAAACATTAACAAACTACCAGTAATAAAATTGAATCAGTAATTAAAAAAAAAAAAGAAAAACAACTCCCAACAAACAAATTCCAGGACCAGATGGCTTCAGAGGTGAATTCTACCAACCGTTGGAGAAGAGTTAACACTTATTCTTAAACTATTCCAAAAACTTGCAGAGAAAGGAACATTTCCAAAGTCATTCTTTGAAGCCAGCATCACCCTGATACCAAGATCAGACAAAGATATCACAAAAAAAGAAAATTACAGACAAATATCACTGATGAACATAGATGCAAAAATCCTCAACAAAACATTATCAAACCAAAGTCAACTATACATTAAAAGGATCATTCACCATGACCAAGTGAGATTTATCCCAGGGATGCAATTATGGTTTGATATCCACAAATCAATGTGATACACCACATTAAAAAACTGAAGAATGAAAACAATATGATCATCTCAATAGATGCAGATAAAGCCTTTGACAAAGAACTTATACATCTCAAAAAAAAAAAAAAATCAAACAATCCAATTAAAAAATGGACAGTGGACCTGAACAGATATTTTTCCAAAGAAGACATACAGACATCCAAGAGGCACAGGAAAAATGCCCAACATTACTAATCAGCAGGGAAATGAAAACCAAGACTGCAATGAGATATCACCTCACCCCTGTCAGAATGACTAATATAAAAAATACAACAAATATCAAGTGTTGGCGAGGATCTGGAGAAAAAGGAACACTTGTGCACTGTTCATGGGGATGTAAATTGGTACAGTCACTATGAAAAAATATGGAGATTCCTCAAAATATTATAAATAGAACTATCACATGACACAGCAATTCCACTCCTGGATATTTATCCAAATAAAATGGAAATGTTAACTCAAAAAGAAACATTTAGCCCTTTACTCACTGTAGCATTGTTTACAATTTCCAAGATATGGAAGCAACCTAAGTGCCCAGAGATAGATGGATAAATAAAGAGTGGTATATATATATATATATATATATATATATATATATATATATATTGATAAGATGGATTACTCAGATGCCAGAAAGAATTAAATCTTGCCATTTGCAACAACATGAATAGACCTAGAGGGTATTATACTCAGTGAAATAAGTCAGAGAGAGAAAGGTAGCTGCTATTTTATTTCACTTATATGTGGAATCTCTAAAACAAAATAAATGAACAAGTATAAAACAGAACCAGAGTTATAGATACAGGGAACAAACAGGTAACCACTAGAGGGGAAGGAAAGAAATAGGTGAGGGAGAGAAAGAGTTACAAATTTCCAGTTACAAAATGAATGAGTCATGGGTATGATATATACTTAGTCAATAAATTTATAATATCTTTGTGTGGTGACATACTGTGACTAAAATTATTATGGTGGTCATTTTGAAATATACAGAATTATAGGATCATTATATTGTGTAACAGGAACTAACAAGTGTTGTAGATCAATTATACTTCCAAAACAATCAAACAAACTCACAGAAAAAGAGATCAGATTTGTGGTTACCAGCAGTGGGGGAGGGGGCATGGGAATTGGATGAAGGCAGTCAAAAGGTACAAACTATCAGTTGTAAGATAAATAAGTATACAACATGTTAAATATAATTAATATTGCCATATGTTATCCATGAAAGTTATTAAGAGAGTAAATCCAAAGTGCTTTAATCACAAGGAAAAATCTTTCTTGTTTTCTTTTTCTTTAATTTTGTACCCATATGAGATGATGGATGTTCACTAAACATATTGTGATGATTATTTTATGATGTATGCAAGTCAAATTATTATTCTGTACACCTTAAACTTAAGCAGTTCTGTATACCAATTATATATCAAGAAAACGTAAAGTAAAATGCTATTTAAATCATGGTAAGACATTTTAATTTATTCTAAGAACAATAGGGATTTTTGAAGGTTTTAATGTGGGGATGGGATGGGGATTGGCAGAATCAGATTTGTTTTTAAAACAATCTCTCTATCCCCATTATCAGAATGGACTGGATCCATCAAGAATAGATTCAGAGAGAAAATTTTCAGATGTTTTGACAAGAGATGATGGTGGCCTTTTATAGCGTAAAAGCATAGATGATTCGTGTGAATAGATAAATGAGAGAAAAAGGCAATTCTGAAGAGTATTAAGCTACTGAGCTATGTTCAAATGTATCTTTGAAAGACCTCTCCATACCATTTGGGTAGAAACAATCAAATATTTATGTATGCGTTCATTAAATCCATTGGTGTATTCATTATTTCTGCAACAATGACCTATGCCTTCAAGGAGCTCAGAGTTGAGGAATGTAGATATACACTGAAACTGCTTGCAAATAGAGTGTGATATGTCACAGACAAGAGCTTTGCATTTGATGAAATGAGAGCACAAAAGGTAAAGAATGCTACCTTTTTAAAACACAGGAAAGAGTGAGGTGGCTTCTTTCTTTGTAATCCCTTCATTTCAGCTTTATGGAATACCAGAATTTAAGAAGAATGCAAAGAAGAAGGTCCAGCAAGGAAACATACACTATTGATTAGGGAGGTTAAGAAAGATAAAGAAGAATATATTCTCAATGTTCCAAACAGAAAAGTTCAAGAAAATGAGAATACTACATAAATACTCTTTGGAAATTAAGTATATACACCACATGCCATGGAATCTGATTCCCAGGAAAAGACTGAAGTGATTCCATTCTTCCCTTGAACAAATGTCTGGTTCCAAAATAGCAAGTTTTTAACCTAATCTGTGGCACAAGTCTTGGATGCTTTCTTTTGCCTTTACATTTCTTTAACCTGTCTGTGTGTTCCTGGGACCAGTCTGACTTCCAAACTTTTTAACTTTGATTCCATCTTCTGCTTGATTCCATCTTCTGCACTCTGTGGGCCATATGATAGATTTTCTTTACCAGATTTGAACCATAAATAATTCCCAGGCACACATTGCACTCATTTTTCAGCTCTTTCTCTTCCTAACCACCCAGGTAACCCACCACCCTTCTGTGCCTTGCAACGATACCTGCAACTACACCTTGACATAACCTGCTTTGAGGGGAGGAGAAGAAAGTAACAGGTCTTCTGTGTGTAACACTCATCCTGTCACCACAACAGAGCACCCACAGGTGTATCCACAGATCTATGTGATTACCAGAGAGTGGGGGGAGGTAATGGTTGAAGTGTGTGAGGGTTAGGCAGAGTCCATTGGTAAAGACCATTAAAAAATTCAAGAATCAGGTCACTCCAACATCATAAGGACATGGGGAATGAGCATTCAGAACATGCTTGATGTCTCTTTCATTTCTGTAATTCTGCCTTCTTCATGCAGTCATATTTCTCACTGCTCTCATCTTTCATACTCAGCACAATTCCTCTTCAATCCAGGTCTGTCTGGTAATCCTTCTAATACCACTGATTGGTGTTTCACTGTTTTGAACTTGGGGAAGATGCTCTCTGCAATCCTCTCTAGCTAATAAGATATTCTAGGCTCAAGTCAATCTTCACTCTCAGGAAACCTCCTACAGTCTTTTCATCCATCATCGAGCTCTCTTTTCTTAGAATAACTGCACTGCCTACATCACAACCCAATCTTTAATCCACAAACTGTACACAGGTCTATTGTTTTTGTTAATAATGTAATAGTTATACATATTTTAACACTCAGAAAGAAAAGAATGGGTATGGAAGTTTAATACCTTTATTTTTACAAATGATCAAAATGGTGTTAAAGTTCAAATGCCTTGAACATTTCACAAAACTATTTTAAAACTGAGTCTAAAGCCCTAAACTCCTGTCTTCCTCCAGAGTGCCCAGGACATTGCTGAACACATGATTAAACTCTTGGTTTGAATTTAATAGCTCCAGAATAAAAATGAGTTTGCTTGTTTTACTTGCCTTGTGGCTTGGACACAGCTTGGACATCTTAGCCTAAAGATGGAATGAAAGCTGATTGATTTGGGATGTGGACAACAACTTTTGAGACAGGAGTTGCCCCTGAACCTCTACTTGCCTATGTCCCTTACCATATAGGTGTCATGAATGAGGTTTTAGCCTCCTTTCTATTTTTTTTTCTCTTCTGTCTGTGTCTCTTCTCTGGCTCCCAGCATGTAGCCTCACTTCCTATACTCCCATTGCTTTGTGGATGGTTGATTCATTTCTTTGAAAAACACTAACACCGGTCCTTTCATTGTTTATTAATATTATTGTTACAAATAATGTTATTATTTGGCTTGCTCTCAGGGAGGTTTCAAGTTCTGGAGTCATTGCACACAAGTTTCTGCCTGTATATCCATTTGCCAGAATAATCCATATGCTTCCTTTTCTGAAAATTCCCACTAGGAATGTTGGAAACCTTACAAATTTTGATTGAGCTGCCCCAGGTCAAATTGAACATCTGGGAAAGAACTTCTGCATCAGCTGCAATTGTGCATCCTTAAATACCCTAGTGACCAAGTTCTAGGGGAGGATTAGTTTGGGGTTTCATTTTGTACAAAATGTATGGATATATTTAAACATTTCATTATATGGTCCAATTAGAGTGTGTCTACATGGGCACATAATAGAGTAAAAATTTGGAAATTATCTGGTTCATTTCATCAAGCCAACAGCCAAAGGCATATATCTAGTCTGGAAAAAAGGTTTAGGAAGGGAGATAGAGAGAGAGTCAAAATTTTATGAATTTGATAATTATATTCCTTATATAGGTAAAAATAGATACTGAAATTATTTTGCATTTTCAAAATAGAATATTATATCTTGCATAGTACAATGAGTCTTAGTGACCTCTACCACAATGTTGTATATTTCAAATAAATAAAATGCATATTTTAAATTCTGCTCTTATTATTTCAAGTTCTCTTCCATTATCCAGTGCATATATATCAAGTCTGAGGCAAAAACAGCCACTGGAGATCTAAACTCAACCATGTCTAAATCTAATACAAATGGATATTTAGATCCCCACCCAAATGTTCAAATTCATGAATCATAACAGTTATTAGCACAAAAGGAAGGAAGGAAGGAAGGCAATACATTATGTTAGAGTTAGGGGTCCATGTTATCCTTATGGGTACTGTTTAAAGATATCTGCAAAAGCCACCCACTCAGCATTCTTCTTTTTCATGCATTTATCTATACTTCTCACTTCCTTTACCTGCCTGTTAAGCCCTGTTAAGCTTTCCTTCCTTTCAAGAAAAATTATGTCTTTAGGTTCAAAATTCCAATGGGAATGAGTCTCAAAATCATAAAATAAAGAATACTGGATACCAAGAGGGTTGAACCAATTACACATCCTATGTTAAGCGTTTTCCTATTGTGTCTCTGAGGTGAAAAATAGAGATGGATGAGCAATATAGATATCCAGAATTGTTGAGTTCACATTTAAATATGGCACAGTTATTCTTCCTACCTATCCATTTAGAATTTTTTAAAAAATTAATGTGTACGTGGAAATATACTGATCATGTCCTAAATTAACAATAGAATTGTAAATCTCTTTGCTGCAAAGCCATCACCTATGTGTCAAGAAGGATTGATTTATGAAGAACCAAGTAAAATGCAACCTTCACAGCTCAAGGGAAGAGGGATATGATTATCATTTTCAAACATCTGAAAGGATTAAAGACTGGTGATGGGTGAATCTCAGAAGGCTAGAGTTGGATGCTTACCCAGAAAACTTTGGAATCACATCTCAGAGTCTGCAGAAATTGGTGGAAATCTATTGAGGATGTGCTTATGACATTTTCTCTACTGTTTGCTTCCAGCCAGCCTGGAAGCCCCTGCCTTAAGGTCTTGGCACTGAAGCATTAATACAGCTCCTCACAGGGATTAGTAAGGGGATTTGATAATTACAAGTGGAGGTAGCCTGCAGCAAAATTGTAGAATGGGTGAAGTTTCCTTTGGCAAGTTTCCACCTACACTCCTCAGTTATTCTAAACTCCACCAAGTTCTTTGTTTACAAAGGAGCTTTGATTAACACACCTTCCAACTACATTTGCATTTTAATGGGAGGCTCTGGGAGATAACAAAAGACTCAATGAAATAAAGCACTAGAGAATGGACTTGAGGATATGGGGAGGGGGAAGGGTAAGTTGTGACAAAGTGAGAGAGTGGCATGGACATACATACACTACCAAACGTAAAATAGATAGCTAGTGGGAAGCAGCTGCATAGCCCAGGGAGGTCAGCTCAGTGGTTTGTGACCACCTAGAGGGGTGGGATAGGGAGGGTGGGAGAGAGGGAGACACAGGAGGGAAGAGATATGGGAACATATGTATATGTATAACTGATTCACTTTGTTATAACATTGTAAAGCAATTATACTCCAATAAAGATGTAAAAAAAAAAAAAAAGAAATTATAGGGACTAATACGAAAAATAAATAAATAAAGTTCAAATGATATAATACAATAATAGCAAGCGGTAAGTATTGGGATTGTTTTTGTTATTGTTGCTTTGTTTTTAGGAGACCGTTTTCTAATGCTGTCCTTCACTCCCCTGATCCCTGCTTTGTTTTACACATTAGTCTGAACCACAATTTCCCTCCAGTCACATCTCAGCCATACTAAGTTTCCTGAAACTAACATGATTTCTTGCCATTAACATTTTCTTATGTACATCTCTCCTCCTATAATGCTCTTCCTTGTGCTTCTCTGTGGAGTTGCTCAGGTTGAGTTGGCACTTAGTCTGGGAAGGCTTCCTGGACCATCCAAGCCTAGTTAAGGACATGCTTCATTCACAGAGTAGCTGTAAACCAGTATTTTAATTACCTGTTAAGCTCTCTTTTTGTCCTATATGCTCACTGAGAGAAGAAATAATGTCCCTTCCTCTTTTTTACAGCTTTTTTTTTTTTTTTTTTTTTTTCAGTATGCGGGCCTCTCACTGTTGCGGCCTCTCCCATTGCGGGGCACAGGCTCCGGACGCACAGGCTCAGCGGCCATGGCTCACGGGCCCAGCCGCTCCGCGGCACGCGGGATCCTCTCGGACTGGGGCACGAACCCGCGTCCCCTGCACCGGCAGGCGGACTCCCAACCACTGTGCCACCAGGGAAGCCCCCTCTTTTTTACTTTTATTTTCTAAGTGCCTTACATTGTATTGGATATAAAGTAGGTTACTCACTATTTTTGGAATATATGAAAAAATATCTGCCTCTTCTCCCCCTATTCAATGCTTCTCAAGCTTACCTGTCCTTTTATATTCTGAAGAAGCATACATGATTTCAGGTAAAGATAAGTTTTAACTGAAATATCACCCTTGTCCCTCCTAAATAGTAAATTTTGCAGGCAATTAAGACAGAGAGAACAAATTTGAATGAGGTTGGATGAAAGTATATAGAGAAAGAAATGACAATTTTGAATAATCCTCGAAAACAGAAGCTTAGTCATGAAAATCTCTGACTGTGAAATAATGTTTTCCTTGAAGCTAGTATATCAACACCTTAGGACAATTATAAACTTGATTGGCCAAGATATTGAAGAGCATCATGCAGAGTATGATGCTACAGTAGGAGACCCAGGGTCTAGCACTTAACACTGGAAATTGGTAATTAGATGACCTCAATTCTCTTCACATCTTTTGAAAATGGTGGATCTGCCTTATCTTTGCTTTCTTTGACTAAAGTTTAGTCAGATGCTAATATCTGCAACTCCCTGCCAGTTTACCATACTATTTTTATTGTAGCACTTGAAACTCCCAACGTTTCTTAAAAATTTTAATTTATAAAAGGTAAAAAGCATTATAAAATTATATAAAGCAAATCCAACAATTATTTTTTTTAAAAATAGTTATGATTTGTGATAGAAAAGACCCTCTTCTAGGAGGAAATATCCTAACATAAATTCTTAACAGTTCATCTTTTGGCACTTTGTTTAATAGTTCTGAGACTAATTTCCTTACCTACAAAATCAGGATTTAATACCTACTTCTCAAAGTTATTGTGAAGTTTAGTGATAATGATTGTAATGTATTTGGCATTTATAAATATATTTTAGTGTTCTTGTGCTAGTGATTATTATTTTATAATGCTTTCTCATGAATTCATAAATTTTATTATACTAATAAATGGACTATTCCTTGTTTTTCTGAGGGCAGAATTTATTTGATAGATATTTTTGGAGAAATTTGAGGGACACAAAATATCATTCATTTAATAAAAATGTATAACATACTGTCGACTGAAAGAAAAAGCACAAAGTGTGAGTTGTGAGTTAAGTTTTTTTGGGGGCAAAATGAGGACTATATCTCAGGAGACAGCATCTCAGATAGCTTTGAGGAACTGCTCTGAAGAGGCAGGGGGGAAGGTCAGTATTGTATATGATTTTAGTGAAGGGGGGTTACATGCAGTCAAGCACACATTTTGGCAGAGGCTTCCTGCTAGTCACAAGGAGCATATATCACCATTAATAATTTTAGTGCTTTTCTAGACATGCAAGAATTTGGACTCATAAAATCTTCTGAAAATATCTAACTATCTGAAGGCCTGTTCTGCCAGTTTTTCCCAGAACATAGAGTGCCTCATTCCTGATCTCCACCCTGAACTTTCAGGGTGTCTTGAAGCTCAGTGGCTGCAGTGGCTAGTGACTTAATCCTTGTAGAGGCAGATGGCAAGTCGCAATTTTTAGTTGGCAATACCTACCTACTTTGTTCCAGCTGCCATACCAGGAAAGAAATGCCTGTTTTTAAGGAACACTGGTATTCATGAGAAACAGATAAATATGTGTCCTGTGTTACAAAGGTTATAATAAACATTCAAAGGCACTAATACTATAGAGTTCCAAGGGGCCAGGTCACTGGACAGGGAACATCCATGACTTTAACTAGACTGGAGGCAGGAATAAGGGCATTCAGCCCACAGACTATTTTTGCAAAGGCCAAAGAATAATTAATCATTTGAAGTTTGGTGTGGTGTGTGAGGTAAGATGAGGGAAGAGCAGAGAAGAAACTTCCTATATTCCACAATATCAGAGGAAAAAGTATTGTTGAAAACCATACTTGCCCTCTAAGGGGAGAAGCATAATGACTCTTTGTTTAGATAAAACCCTTGACTGACTGATTTAATTACAAAAGTGGAAAATCCCAGGGAAGTATCTGGTGTTTTGGAATATGGATTTCTACCATACGATACACATTATTTTCTGTGCCACACTGTGATAGAATCTTTTCATTGCAACCTCCCAAAATTTAAAAAAAAAATTGTGACGCAAAATCATATATCAGTGGTATTTTGGGAAATAGTTGCATCTAGTGTGGTATGGGAGTGTCAGAAGAGGAAAACACAGATGAAGATGGTAAAACAAAATGCTGAGACCAAGAAACAAGTAGAAAACACTGAAGTCATAAAACAAATAAGGAAGTGGCAAGATCAGATATGAATCTGAGAAAAAGTTATTTAAGTGATTTCTATGGATAGGAGGCAGGCATACCAAGTTACAATTGTCCTGGTGAATCAGTGGTGACAAAAACAGTGAGTAGGCAGAAAAATTAATGAGCAGAGAGATGCAAAGAAAGGAAGCATCAATAAGACATGTTTTCAAATGTGACTCTGAAGTTTGCAGGTTGAGAAACCAAGTGAATGGATTTCCGTACCAAGAAGATGAGTTTGAGCAATATCCAGGAGACTTAATTAATTTAGAAGATAAAAATTAAGGAATTCACAATGAATGCTGATCATAATTTTACATCTTATTGCTTCTTTTGTTTAATTTTATTTTTTTGTGGTTCGCGGGCCTCTGACTGTTGTGGCCTCTCCCAATGTGGAGCACAGGCTCCGGATGCGCAAGCTCAGCGGCCATGACTCATGGGCCCAGCCGCTCCGCGTCATGTGGGATCTTCCTGGACCAGGGCATGAACCCATGTCCCCTGCATTGGCAGGCGGACTCTCAACCACTGCGCCACCAGGGAAGCCTTTATTGCTTCTTTTAATGGTGATTTTCTTTCAGAGGAGTATTAATTTTGACTCTCTGTTCACAGGTAATCCTTTATCAACAAAACTTCCCATGGTACTTAATCCTCATGATCTATTCACAGTTGCAGGTTTGATTTGATTTATAAAACATACAAGATGCCCCTCCTTTCTTCTGTTAAAGATTTCCTAAGGCCACTATCAAAAGAGGATCTTTACCTCTTCCTTAATTAAGTTATCAATATTTCGACTATAAGCTACTCCAATATGCTTTCATTTGGTCAATAAGGATGCACTGGTTTACTCTAGATTAGTCTCTGTCTTTACTCAAGTGCCAGCATAACACACTACTACCAATACTTACTTTACTTCTGTTACCACTGCTACTACTCCATCCCTAACAGAAAACGGCAGAAAAGTTATAACTAAAGAAACATTTTCTCAGCCATGAGAAAATTCTAAAGTCAAAGAAAAATGTATGTCTTTAGGTTGAACTGTAATATAGTTAACCAAGTAAGATGAGGGATCCTCCCAATCTTGAAAAATTAGATCTTGGATAAGACAACTTTAAAACTGGGACAATATTATCACTGGGATTGTAAAGGATAGAGAATGTCTCTAAGCTCCCTGACATTCAGAAGAAAGAAAGGAAAGAAAGATAAAAAGGAAAAAGAAAAAGAAAGGAGAAGAAGGAAAAAAGGAGCTGTATCCAGTGGCAGAACGAAGAGTGATTAGTGCTAAGAAAAGGTGGGCAGACAAGAGGGCATGGTTGCCCTGAAAGTAGATGCCAATAGCATCACTGAGATCTTGATAATGAGCCATTATCAACTGAGCCAGCATTATATGGGAATTGAGCCCAGAACATCTATATTGAGCTATAACCCTCAGCTGGGGACTGAATTGGTGCCATTAGCATTCTCTGGTGCCCAGAAAAATTGTATGCAAATTCAATCCTGAGGAAAGCATCATTAATGTATGCATCCAGAGATTCCATGGCTTACTATCATCCAATCAGTCCACAATAAAAGATCAACAAGAATAAAGAAGTAGCAATGTATGAGTGTCAGAAGAAGCAAAAACAACTGTGCTCAGAATGAAATTAACAGGATGAAAATATAGAAATATGGAGGAAAATTACAAGATATAGAGGATGGGATGAAGAGACTCAAAATGTTTCTGATTGGATCCTCAGGAGAAGACAATAGAGAAAATGGACAAAGGGAAATATTTATAGAGACCATTATTCAGAATATTCCGGAGTTGACTAAAAGTGTGAATACATAGATGCAGAAAGTATAATATATTCAAAGCAGAATAATTATAAAGAAATATATACAAAGATACATTAAAATATCATGGAAGGACATGAAAAATAAGGAACTATTAAAAATAGCACAGAAGAAAATGCAGCTCAACCACAAAGGACTTTTCAATATTAAAATTGGTAGCTCAAAGACAAAGAAAAAGTACATTCAATATTTTGAGAGAAAATAACTGTCAACTTAGAAATGTGCTCACATCAAAATTATTTTTAAAGAATGATGATAAAATATAAATATATAGTTAACAAAAAGTGTGTCAGAAAATGTCTTCTACCAAATGCATTTCTACTAGGCATAATGTGAGAAGCACAACTGGAGATTTAGTTAGGAATGGTGTGCAAATAAAAAAAAAAATATATATATATATATGCATATGTATGTAGATATATAAACCATTTGTCACTTGTGGAATTAAAATATAGATAGAAAATACTAAAATGGTACAAAAGTAGTAGGTTGTATAGTCAGCAGAGAGTAATCAGAAATAAATTTCTACAGGGTCCTTATTTTTTTGGAAGTGTGATAAAATATTTTGTGTACTTTGGACTTTAAATATTTATGATTATAGATAAAGGATAATCTCTACAAAATATGATGTGTAAAATACAAAAGTAAACAATAAGAGCAAAGCTAAAACAGTTAACTGAAGAAAAATAAGAAAGGAGAAGAAAGAAGCGTAGAAAAGAAGAATAAGCTAAGATTCAAGAGTAGAATAGTCAGAAACATGTCAATCTCAACATTTATGAAAAACACGGTACATCTTATTTGTTACGTAAATGATATTCTAAAATTATATAATAAGAAAGTACAACTATATGCAATTATAAGAGGTACAATTAAAACACAAGGCTTCATAAACTTTGAAAAGAAAAAGATACACAAAGTTACAACAAGCAAATACTAATCAAGGGAAAGGGGATACTACAGTTATGCCAGATAGACTTTTTAAAATTACTTTGTTACTAGTGATAGATAGGGGCCGTTATATAATAATAAAGTATTCAACTAAATAGAAATGTATAACAATGCATACACCTAATAAAATATTCTCAAAATACATGAGAAATTTTAAGAGAAAGACAGGAAGAAATTGGCAAATTCTCCATTATGCTGGAATATTTCAAGATCATTCTGAAAAATTGAAGAGTCAATCAGCTTCCTACACCCCCAAAATAAAGCTGCAGATATTTTGAGCAATACAATTAACAATCTTCACCTATTACATATATACAGAAGTCTTTACCCACAAATAGTGAATGCACATTTTTTCTTGAGTACCCATTGAACAGTTATAAAAATCAGCATGAAATAAGAGAGAAAATTGTCACACCAAATGTCAAAAATGTCTAGTACATAGACTTACTTTTTTCTGTACCACCATACAAAGTAAAGAGACAATACCAAAACTATAGTTTAAGATACCCATTTAAGAAAAAAAAATAATAATAAGTAATTCTTGGGTTACAAAATAAATAATAAAACTTTAAAATTATTAAAAAAAAAAAAACCTAAAGGCTAAATACACTACATAATTTGTGAGATGGAGTTAAAAACTTTACTATGTTTGACATTCAGCCTTAAATTCTGATATTAGTGCTAAAGAAAACTAAACATAAATTAACTAAGGGACAATTGAAAAGGAACAAAAACCAAGGAAAGTAGTAGGAAAGAAAAAATTAAAATACAGAAAACATTTGATAACAGAAACCAAAATTTATTAACATAAACAATAGAAAACAGAAGTTCAAGAAGGCCAAAACTTGATTATTACAAAACTAATGTAAGATATACAAATTTAGAATTAGATTAATGAAGTAAAACAGAAAAGACAAGAAACATTTATAAAGTAAAGTAGTACAGAATAATAGATAGAACAAAGATCCGGGATGCGGATTCGTGCCCCGGTCTGGGAAGATCCCACATGTCATGGAGTGGCTGGGCCCGTGAGCCATGGCCGCTGAGACTGCGTGTCCAGAGCCTGTGCTCCGCAACGGGAGAGGCCACAACAGTGAGAGGCCCGCGTACTGCAAAAAAAAAAAAAATTCCCAGAAATAAAACATTAGTTACAATAGTTTTATAGAAGACATCAAATAAATTTTCAAGAAAAATGTATCAATGCAACAGGTAGATAAAATTTTCATAAAATTCAAAATTATTTTATGAATATAATTTTTAATGCACTCAATAGGAAAGACTTGATTTGGTAAAGTTATATCTATTTTTGTTTTATTCGGAAAAATATTAGAAGTATGCACATTGACACTGCTTCTATTTAATCAATGTTTAACTGGTGGGCTTAGCGAGAATTCCAGCCTGTTATTTTTATTGTATTTTTTCCTCACCATTTTGTGATTTTCATTATTTTCATATCCTTATAATCGGCAGTGTCCACATTTCTTTGAAGACATAATCTCCATAATGTTACTAAAGTCTCTTCAGCAAGTTGGTCATTTATTTTTATATTGTTAAATTAGCAGGTGAAGCTAGAAAGTGGTTCCATTCTTGGGAAAATCAACGACCTTTGCCCTTATTAATTTCTAATCTAGCCTTGAATCTTACCTTACATGTCATTTCCTTCTCAGGCTTATCACAAATCTTCTTTGAATCTAAGAGTATGAGTCTGATAAATACAGTTAGATTCTCAAAACCTTGTATATAATCAACTTTTCAGCACCTCATTTAAATCTACTAAATAGTTAATAAAAAAACCTGTCTTTTCCTTGATATTTTTTATTAGCTTTTAATATTTATGAATTGGACGTCTTCACTTTATAAATTTTTGTATGCATTTAACACACACACACAGGCACACAGTCACATACACACACACCCCTGATGGTAGTATAATGAATTTTATCAATTCAATATAGCTCACCTGGACTATACATTTTCCAGATATCACTTTCCCTATGTAGTTCTGAAATTGCATGAGCTTTGAGCAACATTTTGAGATTTGAAAATAAAAAGTCAAGCTGTAGTTTTTAAGTTTGGAAGGTCAATGCAGAGGTACCAGGGACTGCTGTAACTCATGTTCACTGTCACTTATGGATGGGTGAGCTCATCCTGTTGGTGTGGGTGGAGCAATCACTGGGCCAGCAGTTCTTTCGGCTTCCACTTGTTCCTCTTTAGTTTTTTTTTTTTTTTTTTTTTTTTTTTGTGCTATGCGGGCTTCACACTGTTGTGGCCTCTCCTGTTGCGGAGCACAGCCTCTGGACGTGCAGGCTCAGCGGCCATGGCTCACGGGCCCAGCCGCTCCGCAGCATGTGGGATCCTCCTGGACTAGGGCACGAACCTGCGTCGCCTGCATTGGCAGGCGGACTCTCAGCCACTGCACCACCAGGGAAGCCCCTCTTTAGTTTTTTCAACGTCTGAACCACATGTGTTTTGTTCCATGACAAAGGCGACCAGGTTTTCCGTAAGGTCACTTACATCATTGAAGTTTGTGGTTTAGATGTAGTGAGAGATAAACATGTGTTCCAATCCATCCTGTGGGTTTTAGCTCATCCTCATGGTTTCTAGTTTGTCCCTGCCTTCCCTTAGTTCCCCGATTATTTCAGGCTCAGTTGCAAAGAATTCAGTTCTCAGTTCTCAAAATTGAATATGATCAAGTCCCTATTGAATCAGTCTCTCTCTCTCTCTCTCTCTCTCTCTCTCTCTCACTCTCTCTCTCTCTCTCTCAGACACATACATAGTTCCTAGCAGTTCTGTTTTACTGATCAAACCTTGACTGATGTAGTTGGGGAATATTTTACATGCTACTGTAAATCCAGGAATATTTTGCATGCTGCCTAAAACCTCATCCCACAACACCAGTAAATACCCTGTCTCAAGGCTCCTCTGATCTGTGCCCCCAAACATAACTACTATCCTCATATGTTATTATTTCTCTTGACCTAAGAGATAAACACCCACTCATTCACTGGTTCTTAGGTGGTTTCTCCTACTATGGGTGGCTGATACATATATCTATAAGATTTGTTTAGGTAGAAATTTAGGATGATAATGCATGTCTTATTTCAGAAGACTGTTGTGAGGACAATCAGGACAGCTTATTTGTAAAGAAATGTTTTAATGAAAAATAGTATATAAATACGCAGTTTTATACATTTTCTTTTCTGTAAGCTAAAAGTTTTCTGACTTTCTACTTACTAAGCTAAGTCTCAGAGACTTGGGGAATATTTTTCCAAATCTTAAATTTGTCGAATTTAGGAAGAAAAGAAAAAGCTTCAATTGCCTACTTATTGTTATTGATTTACTTAATCACATTTAGAATAGGATCTAGTTGATTTGAAATTGACTTCAAATTGCTGGAGTGTGGCATGAGTCTTAGAGGAGAAGCTAAAATGAATCTCAGAAAAATATGTCCCACCAATCAGATAAATAGAACCAAATTAGATGTATTTGGGGCTTGAACCAATACTACTGCCAGCTTCCAGGTGGTCTGAATACTACTTTGACTCAGTTGATTATAATCACAACTAAAAGCCCCTTAATGCAAGGAGAAGAAAACCTGAAAGACTGTTGGGAGAGTTTTGATCAAATCACATCCTCTGATCTACTTTGTTTTATAGCTTTTCTCTCCCAATTGTTTCACCTTGGCTTTGGCTTATAAAGCTAGCTTGGTGCTCAGGATAAAGGTAAAGAGGATAGAATGCTTTTCTTAAAGCTCTCACATTCAATGAGAAGACAATTACAAGAAAGCATTTTATTATAATAGAATGTACACATTCTGCTGCAATAGAGATAAGTCTAGGAAGCTACCAAAGACAGAGGAAGGTAAGTCAACTCATGCTGTGTGTACCTGAGAGATTCCCAAGAGGAGGTAACTCTAGTGGAAAGTTGAAGGATAAATAAACCTTGCTATTGAGTTCCTAATATTAACCTTTCCAAAGTCCCTTTCCTAACCTTGGACCAGAAGGATTATGTAGAAAGATATAGCAGATACACAATAATAGTATCAGGCAATTTCTACAGGCTATCCACATGATCTCCTCCTTTGTTTCTGTCAAGAAAGACGAAGCAATAAAAGCCTTTCTCCTAGAGGGAGGCAACAGCTGGGCTTGGAGAAGTAAAGTGGTAGATAAGGTCCTTAGAATAAGGTCTTATAATTCACTCTTCAGTAAATTTGCTTTGGGGGTCTTGGAATTTTAGATACAATGTAATAGTGTGAAAGTGGTCAGAGTGGAACACCATGAATTCTGATCCTTAGCTTCAACCTTACAACCTTAATCTAGAGTTTCAGTTTCCTAATGTCTAAAAAGACAATATCAATTGTTGAAAACATCACAGAATTTATATAGGAATTAAGTGAATATATGGATATATGTAAGTTTTCTTTAACTATAATGAATAATAAAATTTTAAAATGTTACTATTATATTGTTATTTTTCATTATTAAAGTCTACTAAAATTCTTGAAATGAGTAGACTTCTGACTTAACCTGCAAAAATTACTCAATCTTCCCAGTCACTTTCCAGATCAGGCACTTTCATTCAACATTGACTCTTTTTGCTCAAGGGCAAGAATAAAGCTTCTTTAATTAACAACAACTAATGACTCCTATAGAAGCAGCTACTGTGGATTAAGAGGTACTTTGGAATATCATACTAAGACCAAAAGAAGAAAAGACAGAGATATCAGCCAAGAGGAAAATAATTGAAGTTGTAAAAATATTCGAGTCCCAGCTTTAATAATGTCAGTATTTCTTGCTGTTAATATTATTTTAGTTCTTAGTAAATATTGTCTTATATTTTTGCATACTGTTATGCTTTTCTTATTCTAGATTTAAGCCCTTTAAGAGTAAAGCTTTTGTCTGCATCTTTTTATACTACTAATTTTCACTGTAGATGCTTGCACATGGTAGATGCCCAATAAAATTTTGTAGCTGCTACTGATGATAGTCAGGAGCACATGAAAATTAGCAACCACTGGCAAAGGCTATAATGTCCAAGGAAGTACATATATTGAATGTGTATTTTTAGAGGAAGTACTATTTTGCTGAGTCTAAAGCCATGAAAGAAATTATAAAATCTTCCTGCCATTCTGCTGATAGACTTACGAAAACAAGTTGAAAGCAGCTGATCAGTGGCATCTGTTAACTGGCATTGACACTTTGATGTGTAGGGCAGCTGTCAAGCAGTTCTACTTTCCTCTACTTTTCTTTTTAGAATTAATTAACACTGTGAGACATTCAAATATTCACTCACTTGCCAAGAAGAACTTGGAAGCCAGCTCCTCAGAGAATAACATGGAGAAGATCTACCCTTTCACAACTCATCTTCTCTAACCCACTTCTGTCCCCACTGGCTCCACTGGCATCAGCTCTCTTTGGGTTTGGGATGAAGATAAAGTGTTGAGATCAAATTTAAAAATGAGATCGATAAAACTAAACAGAGACTGAGCTCCTTAGTGATAACAATTGCAGCATGGCTATGCAAACATGAGACATGAACCAAACCATGTGACCTCGTATAAAAAAATGGTGTCTGTCTCCAGTTGTAAAATAGGAACAAGCCTGCTTTGTTTAGGTTTGTAGCAAAGAAAAAAATTAAAGTAAATGATATAAATATTTGAAAAAAATAAGAATGTTTCCTAAATGTAAAGTGTAATTATGTATACAAAGAAAAAAGGTTTAACCAAATAAAAAGTTTAAACAAAGTTGAATCAAATGTTTCTGCTGTGTGTGTATTTTATATAGTGTCTGGATATTACATAATGTCCAGAATAAAGGGGAAGAGGGAAAAGTCTGAGGCAATTAGCTGAGGTCAAATTGTAGAAAAAAAGAATAATAAATTAATTACTTGGAGTTCTCTTTTGACAAAGGTGTCCTTAATGTTTTCCTCAGCTTGACTAAACTTTATTTTTTTATTGAAATATAGTTGATTTATAATATTATATTAGTTTCAAGTGTACATCATAATGAT
This sequence comes from Phocoena sinus, assembly GCF_008692025.1. Taxonomy (NCBI): domain Eukaryota; kingdom Metazoa; phylum Chordata; class Mammalia; order Artiodactyla; family Phocoenidae; genus Phocoena; species Phocoena sinus. The sequence goes on along the minus strand of NC_045776.1, from coordinate 34,054,516 downwards.
TCAGTATTTTTATAGATTGTATTCCATTTAAAGTTATTACAAAAATAATTCCTATATGTTCTCTGTGCTGTACAACATATCCTTGTAGCATATTTACTTTATATATAGTAGTTTGTATCTCTTATCCACCACCCTTATCTTGTTGGTTCCTTTTTTCCTTCTCCCCACTGGTAACCACCAATTTGTTCTCTATATCTGTGAGTCTGTTTCTTTCTTTATATTCTGCATATAAGTAATAATGTAGAGTATTTTCCATTCTCTGACTTATTTCACTAAGCATAATACCTTCTAGGTTCCATCTGTGTTGTTGCAAATGGCAGAATTTATTATTTTTATGACTAATATTCCATTTATAAATATATATCACAACTTATTTATCCATTCATCTGTTTGATTGACACTTAGGTTGCTTTCATATCTTGGCTATTGTAAATAATGTTGCTATGAACATTGGGGTGCATGTATCTTCTTGAATTAGTGTTTTCATTTCTTTGGATATATACCTAGAAGTGGACTTGCTGGATCACAAGGTTGTTCTATTTTTAATTTTTTAAAGGAAACTCCATACTGTTTTCCATATGGATGCACCAATTTACATTTCCAACAACTGTGTACAAGGGTTCCATTTTCTTCACATCCTCTCCAACATTTGTTATTTGTAGACTTTTTGATGTTAGCCATTCTGCCAAGTGCAAAGTGATATCTCATTGTGGCTTTGTTTTACATTTCTCTGATGATTAGCAATGTTGAGCACCTCTTCATGTGCCTCTGGCTGTCTGTATGTCTTCTTTGGAAAATGTCTATTCATATTTTCTGCCCATGTTTTAATCGGGTTGTTTGTGTTTTTGATTTTGAATTATATAAGCTGTTTATACATTTTGGATATTAACCTCCTATCAGTCATATCATTTGCAAGTAGATTTTAAAACAAAGTCTGTAACTAAAGACAAAGAAGGGCATTATATAATGATAAATGGATCAATAAAAAAGAAGATATTATACTCATTAACACATATGCACCTTGTACACAAGCACCTAAATATATAAAGCAAACATTAATAGACATAAAGGGAGAAGCTGACAATAATACAATGATAGCTGGGTAGTTTAATACTCCACTTACATCAATTGACAGATCACCTAGACAAAAATCACTAAATGTCATACAAAAACAACAGAATACACATTTTATTCAAGTGCACATGGAATGTTCTACAGGACAAATCATATGTTAGGCCACAAAGCAAATTTAAGAATATAGAAATGATATCAAGCATTTTTCCAACCACAGTGGTATGAAACTAGAAATCAATTACACAAAGACACATGGGAGAACCACAAACACATGGAAACTAAACAATATGTTACTAAAATCCAGTGGGCCAATGAAGATGTCAAAGAGGAAATCAGAAATACTTCAGGACAAATGAAAATGGAAACAACTTTTCAAAACTTATGGGATGTATCAAAAGGATTTCTAAGTGGGAAGTTTATAGTGATATAGGACTACCTTATGAAATAAGAAAGATATCAAATAAACAACACAACCTACAATCTAAAGGAATTATAAAAAGAACAAACAAAGCTGAAAGTCAGCAGAAGGAAGGAAATAATAATGATCAGAGAAAAAATTAAATAGAGACCAAAAAAAAAAAAAATAGAAAAGATCAATGAAACCAAGAGCTAATTTTTTTGAAAAGATAAAAAAGTTCCTATCTTCAGCCAGGCTCCTCAAGAAGAAAAGAGAGAAGATCCAAATAAACAAAATAATAAATGAAAGAGGAGAAATAACAACCAATATCACAGAGATACAACAAATTGGACAACCTAGAAGAAATGAACACATTTCTAGAAACATAAACCTTCAAAGACTGAAACAAGGAGGAATAGACAATCTAAACAGACTGATCACTAGTTGTGAAATTTAAATTAAAAAAAAAAAGAAAAAAAAAACTCCCAGCAAATAAAAGTCCAGGACTGGACAGCTTCACAGGAGAATTATATGAAACACAAAAAGAAGAACTGATACCTATTTTTCTCAAACTATTCCAAAAAATTGAAGAGAATGGAATACTCTCAAATTCAATTCTATGAAGCTACAATTACCCTGATACCAAAACCAGACAAAGACACTATAAAAAATGAAAACTACAGGACAATATACATGATAAATATAGGTACAAAGATCCTCAAAAAATATTAGCAAACTGAATACAATATATAAAAAGGATCATACACCTTGACTAAACTTTAGATAGGTTTCTTCCCAAAATGTCCTCCTTTTCCTTAGAACATTTACTTTAGAAAACTTTCAATTATAAATTATTTCTCTGTCCCTTTGAGATGCAAGTCTTCTACAATCCAGAAATGTTTTTCTCAAAGATCTGTGTCATCTTTTTGAAATGCAGTCATTGAAGGATACTGCATTCCTTAACTCCAAGTCACTGTGGGAGAGTGAGAGTCTAACTTCAGTAAGGGACAATTACCAATACTTGTGGACACAAAGTCCTCCAGTATTTTTCCATTAACTCACTTAGGCTTTTAAAAATCCTCTTCCATGAGGTATTACATCACACTCATTAGAAGGACTACTATCAAAAAGACAAGAAGTAACAAATATTGGCAAGAATGTGGAGAAAAAGGAACCCTTGTGCACTGCTTGTGGGAATGTATATTTGTGCAGCCACTATGGAAAACAGTATGGAGTTTCCTTAAAAAATTAAAAATAGAACTGCAATATGATCCAGCAATTCCACTTTTGGATATTTTTCCAAAGAAACTGAAAATATTCACTTTAAAAAATATATGTACCTACATGTTCATTGCTGCATTATTTACAATAGTCAAGATAAGGAAACAACCAAATGTCCATCTATGGATGATTCAACAAAGAATGATACTATAATATTATTCAGCCATAAAAAGAGTAAAATCTTGCCATTTGCAGCAACATGGATGGACCCTGAGGGCATTATATTAAGTGAAATTGGTGAGAAAGAGAAAAACAAATGATGTATGATCTCACTTGCATGTGGAAACAAACAAACAAACTAAAAGCTCATAGATACAGAGAATAGATTGGTGGCTACCAGACTGGGGATGTAGGGGGTGAGAGGTGGGCAAATGGAAGAAGGGAGTCAAAAGATACAAATTTCTAGTTAAAAAATAATTAAATAATGAGGATGTAATGTACAGAATGTCGACTACACTTAATAACAATGTATTGAATAATGGAAAGTTGCTAAGAGAGTGGATCTTACAAGTTCTTATCATATAAACAAAAAAAAAAATCTTCCTTTTCTTTTAGTGGTATTGAATTAACTCTCTCTACCCTACTGAAATAGTCTTAAATAAAGTCTGTCCAATGCCATGCTATTTGATTTTTCTTCTACACTCTGCAGGGTAATGAAGAAAATAATAATGATATAAAGATAATATTTGAGGGAAAGGTATGTCAATTATTTCCACTAAATAAAAGAAACTCGGGCCCAGTCATCCCTCAGTATCCATGGGGGATTGGTTCCAGGACACTCAGAGCCCCCATACCAGACCCTTATATAAAATGACGTCCTACAGTTGGCCCTTCCTATCTGTGAGTTCCACATATGCAGATTTTACCAACCCCAGACCTCTCAGCAGTTGGTTGAATCTGAAAATGCAGACTCCAGTGTATATGGAGGGCAGACTGTATACTCTCAAACATCCAAGGGCAAATTTAAAGTTTGAGATTCCTGGATCCTAAGCTATTTCTAGTCAACAACCAGCCATTCCTAACATGGTCTAAATACTCAAAGTAATCAGTTTTGGTTTAGCTCAGAGTGTTCAGGGTCAGATCTTGGTGAATTTGGAAAATTTTGGAAAGACATTCATTGATGCTACTTCACTTCCCTTTTTTACCTACTGATCCTTAAACTGCCCTACCAAGGTATTATTGTCTCCAATGTGCAACTCTCTCCCATCTTCAAGTTTTCATCGCCTTCTTCAAGTTACTACTTTCCATCTTCTAAATCAATAATTCTGTCATATACCCTGTTTTCCTGGATTTACTCTAGCTCTGTGTCAATGTTATAAGCCTAACTAAAATTTAAATGACTATAAATGGCTTAATGTTCCATTACTTCTAGGTAAATTATTTGCATTTTCACACAGACATTTTAGAAATAATACCCAAAAGAATGATTCTCTAATATCAGCATGGCAGTTTAGGAGATATGCATACATTTGGACAGTGAGATTACCTGTCACTCCTCAATCATACCAGCAGATAGGTGCTTACTCAGCCCTTGCCTGTGGCTAATTCTACAGGGTTTTTAAGTCCCATTCAAAAACTCACTCAATCACAGCATTGATCTCTCTTTGCAATATGCTTCTCTAGATCTCTACTGGGGTGATTTAATGCTCCCACGTTTTTCATAGGTCAATACCCATGGGAAAAAAAAAAATGCTTGAACTTAGCTATAATGAACATCAATATATCCAGACGTTATATCTGGAATCTAAAGAGAAAATAAATTTAAAGTGGAAAATCTTTGAAATTTATTTGAAGTAACTTTGGTTTAACCTGAGCAGTCAAGGCAGTGAATGTATATATCAGATCAGACAGTGGTATGCATTAAATGGTAACCTGATTGGATTAGCTGTACTTCAGCAAAGGGTGGGTCTCCCACTAGACCGAGAAGCCAGGAGTCCTGTACACCACATACAAATGATCAGACTTGTAAAAGCTCTGCTTGGAAGTGTTCATGATGCTTTAAGAGAATTCTTGACCAAGTAGAAGGCTATTACCAAAAGGGTTCATAGGAATATCTGAGACCAAATTGTTTGCAAACCTTGGCAAATATGTGGAAGGAATTTCAGGGAAAGGGTTTCTCCTGAATAGTCAGAAGTGTTTGAGTGGTGGGAGTCTAGCAAGCAAGTCTCACTAAAAGTATACCTTCTTAGTGAATTCACAAGGACTGAGATCCATAGCTGTGAGAGACATGAGTAACTACTGCATGTCCCTGGTGGTATACTGGAAGTGGGGTGGGTGGGCAAGTTCACCTTCAAGAGAGAGATTTGTGTTTAAACTTGATGCAAGACAAGGGTTAGAGTCAAAGGTAGAAGGTTATGGATTACATGGTAGTAAAATGTCACTCACATTTTCTTGTGTCCTTGCTTTCTTCAGGTCATAGTGAGTTCAAAGAAGAAAAGGTAGTAACAAAGGTAAAATCAGGTGGAATTCTATACCACTGGAGCATATTTGTAAAAAATGAAGATACACATCAGTTTTGCTCTGTAGTATAAGGCATTTTGTTGTGAGAGGAGCATTTCTCATCAATAACCCACAGACAAATCTGCTGGTTTAGAAAGGAAAACACTGGAAATTTTTAGTGGGAAATCAGGTGAATTGGACAAGAGCCAGTTCTTTAATAGAGAAACCTCTAAGTGTAAGAGGAAATTTTCGTCAGTGGTATTTTCTAGGGCACATGACCTCATCATTGGAAAGACAGCTCTGCATTAAGAAAATATTTACTATCCTTTGGGTCCAGCCCCCTTGAACTAGAAGAATAAAGATGAAGGAGTCTCCTGGGCAAAAGGGTGTGTTGGAGAGTACATGAAGCCACCAAGTTGCTACTACATTCTTACTTCAGAGACATTTTTATTCTCTACATGCTGACTTGGCATAAAATGACTCTTCCATACAGTAGAGTTGAGCAAATTGAGTGTGCAGAAACTGGAAAACAGAAGAATGTTAAAAGACATCATAATTATCTTTGAATAGTTTTGAGGACATTTGATGGAAAAGATAGATTTATTCTGTTATTCCAGAGGGAGAACTTATGACAATGCAGACTTACAGACATATAAAACTGATAGATCTACCCCTCCTAGCATAAAAGTCCAAATGAATGAATAGCTACGAACATATTTTGAGGTAGAAGTTGCTCAAGAACAAAATCAAAAAGTGAGTATCATTTATATCTAATACATTCTTCTCGCTAGATGCCTTCATCCAAACCACAGCTAACAGATAAATGCCTAATCCAGTCTGAAGGAGAACAAAATAAAATAAATTTGGTGATATTTTGGAAATATTATAATCAGAAACTTAAATTTCAAAATTAACAAGACAAACTAAAATATATTTCTCTTCCTCCTCCTCCTCTCCTTTTCTTCATTTTCTGCTCTCTTTCTTCTTTTTTCTTCTTTAATACTAGTGTCAGGAGAGAAATAGCATCCATTTATATGGTAAGATGAGAGGTTATAGTGTGGTTTTACTGTTCATAATTTTGTAATTATAATACACATTAAATAACACTATATTAGATAACTAGATGAATGTATAATGGAATAAATCAATTATTTTTATGAAGTGTTAAAATAGATCTCAAATATATGTGTAATCAAACTCCATATCCTACAATCTGTTAGTGTATATAACTCCACATTCTAAGAACATTTAATTATTTTTCCAAATATGTAATTAAATGTAGACATAGAAAACCCACAGAGAGAAAGTTAACGTTGATAAGCTTTATTTATATAGCTGTATATTTTACCAAGTTTGGTGACCAATTTCCATTTATTTCCTGTACAAAATATTATTTTAACAAAATAACAGCTCTACAAAAGGACAAACTTTAACATTTGTCTTAAATACTATGGATTTGAATTTTTTCTCTTCTCTCAGTGACTTTCCAATTTAATCAATTGCCAGTCTGTAAACATACTTTGGCGGAACAATCTACTGTATATATGATGCAAAATAAACATTACTATAAGTTTCAACTGCCTCATAGAAAAATAAGTGTTTCAGCAGTCCAAATGAGAGAATTCTCAAGAAATACAATCTATTCTTATACTATCTTAAAAGATTGAAACCTTTAAAGACTGTATTCAAAAAGAGTGTGAAAGCCTAGGAATAATACTGATTACGTATGCAGAATCAAGAAGTCATAGCCACATGGGCAAATTTGTTTATTTTATTAATATTCAGGGAGAAAAAATTATAGCCAATATTTTGACTTAACCAGGAATTTAGTTGACAGAGTTGATCAATTAGTCTCACATGGAGTCATATAAAACATCATTTTTACTCATGGTTAACAGTAAAAAAAGAGATGCTTCCCTAAGTTGTTCTAAACATGAGTCCATATTTAGTTCCAGAAGACAATAATTTCCAAAGAACTAGTTCCAATACTTTATAGTATTTCCATCATCATGCACCATTGCTAACATATAAAAGCAATTTTCTCTTCTAATTATCTGAATTCTGTGTTAGAGCAATTAAACTCCAGTAAACGTGTTTACTTTAGGGTGCAGCGCCATCTTTGAGAAAGCACAGGAAGACATAGGAGCAACAACAATAAGAAAAAGATTCCCCTGCATTCTTGCAATGCTGTTAGTAAGCATACTGCTTTACAGCAGAAGCAGGCTGTCCCTGTCACTTCTAGAAGTCCCTTTAGAAGATGTGATCATGCATATGGTTTTCAGCATATAGCAACCTCCAAGCATCCATTAATAAAGGGACTGCACCGCTTCCTAATAAACTTTATCTTGAAGGGTTGGTGATAGATAATGATGTACTTCCTATACTCTTCACTTCAGCCCTACTACTTTAAAATGTTGTCCTCAGTGGAATTATGTCAGAAAAGGGAAAACACACAATCAACTATCCATGACCCTCAGGATTTGAAAATGTCACAATTGCTGAGTTGCTGGTTTTAACTGCCCTTCACTTGTTCACTGTCTCTCCCACACCACCCCCTTCCTCCTAAATGTGTGGGTACTTGGTGTTACTTAGCTTCTGATTTTTTTTTTTCTCTCCTCAATTTCTAAGCCTAATGAGGCTGAGCTGAGTTAATAATGGATGTAATAAGTAATGACTCATTGTTTGGGGGCCCATGAGTCTTTGTGTGCTGCGGAGCAGGAGCCAGGACTCTGATGCTATTTGTTCTGCTATGTCACTTGCCACCAAGAAATGCCACTCATCAATAAAAGGCAAGATGATGGATGAGTTCATTTAATGGAATTCCTCCGAGTGAGCTACAGCCCAACTCTTCAATCGGTCTGCCACCATGTTCTCTCCCTCCCTTTCTCCCTCTTATGGCTCTTTTTTACTTCCTCCTAAATTCAGGACAGTTGGAAAGTATGCTTGGCTAAGAGGGCCACCATTTGCGCAAGCAGTTCCTTCTGCTCTTAAAAACTGCTACCCTAAATGAAATCAGAAGCTCTGTACCTGGAGACTAAATCTGTGCCACCAGATAGCAGTGGTATCCTATTACATTTGACCACATGTATTCCCTGCCTGAACTCAATTCTTTATTTTCTTAGAGGATGGTTGTGTTGAAGGAGGAGATACATCTCCTGGGGAGACAAGGTTTAAGTGTTCCGTTTTGTTCCTTTGCAGGATAGACACCAAAAACCAGGCTCTCTGGGAAAGTCTATAGAGTAGCCTTCCTCTTCATCATGGCGACCCTCAGTTTGTATAGTCCCACTAGTTAAAGCATGCTGCTTCATTCCATGATCTAGATTTCACCCACAGTGAGGTCAACATTGATGACATCTTACCAATGACAAGCCGACATTTTTTTTGTCTGCAGGAATGAAAATGACATTTAAGAAACTGGATATCCTAAAACATCAAAGTGTGAAAATAAATCATATACCCGAAGAAACAACAGGTGTTGATGTCAACACACTCTTTTAAAATGTCAAATATTTTCTGTTTTTTATGAAGCATAAAGATCACAAATATAGAAATCAAATATAGCCACCTTGTAGAATTAAGGAAATAGAAAATTGAAAAAGAAAAGGATATTGGTTAACATATCTGAAGTTGAGCTGGGATGGTAGGCTGTAGCCTCAAGATTTTTCATTATGCAGAAGTGACATGAGGAGGAAATAAAGTGGCAAGATGGAAAATAGAATTACAGGATGTTACAGATAGCAAGGTTTACAGATGATAAGTTTTTTTAAAAAAGGAATATGGCTAGATATTGGGACTAACATGTTTTAAATTCCTCTTATTTCTAGAACTGAAATGAAGTTCTGTTTATAAGCTTAATTTGAACATCACTGACAAAGAGCTAACGAAGAGTCATTCAGGTCTAATAGCTCTCTTGACAAATTTACATAAACAGATCTGATAAATTTTGCCTATACACACATATGTATTCATATTTAAATCTGTGTCATGGATATTTAAGGGCATGAGGCATTTCTCTACCCTAGAAATTCAGAAATTCTCTGCATGGCTTTGACAGTGATCTTTTCCCGAGCATCTATTAGAGATGGTTCTAATATGCACTATCTATATCTAACATTGTTGATTTCATATGAAGCAAAAAGCATTGATTCTCTTGATGCTGACATTATATTTCATATTCAGGCCCATGCAGAGTTGAATCTATTCACAATTAAAGTTAGTGTCAAAATAGGAAAAGTGATGAGAAAGGAGGAAATATAGTTTAAGGAACTAAATGAGGAACAAAAGTGTATTTTAAAAACCTACATAGTAAGGACAGCCAAGAAATAGATTAACAGAGCATTACATTTTATTGGAGAGCACAAATGTTCCATTCCTTTCACTGAGCTCCTCATCAGCATTTTTCATTATTTTCCTTCCACTGTATCTGACTCTTATGCATCAGTGCCCATAGCAACACCTCTAGTAGCACTAAAAACTTCCTCTCATTCCAGCATTCCCCAACACAACCAGCCATGCCAGGGCTGACCTTCCCTCCAGTTAGACTTCCACACCACTTCTGACATGGGTTAGAAAAAGAATTCTCCCTTTGGATGCAAATCATTTGAGGAATGATTGGCCCATTCATGTATAGGAAAGAATGATTTCCTTCCTATATATGACAGAGTTGTGTTTCTGCGTTGTTATTAGGTAGGGTAGGCTGTCATCTGATCAAGCTTGCATTCTTTAGGAAGGGACTGCTTTCAAAATCTCATATCAAGTGGCCTTGAAGGATACTCTAGTGTGATTACCACCACTTCGCCCCTTCCATTTGGTCCATGGACTTCACAACTCCCAGGGTTCTGTGTTAAATACAATTCTAAGCTGGTTACAGCATTAATGGTAATAACACCATATCCCTGAAAGACAACATCCATGACTATTTTTGCTTAAATGTGGTAAATATGAACTCAGTGATTTTGATGTTCTCATACAGTTCTTGCCCTATGAACACTGTATTTGTAGTTTCTGTAATCACAAGGATGAAGGGGAGAATCACATCTTCATAATTCAGGCCAGAGCTGTCCTTAAACACCTTCACATCACCACAGCACTGAGCACAGAAACTTTGCAGATTAGACACTCATTATTGTATGTTGCATTAAAATGGAATGAGTAAAATCTGGTCTTTGGCCTCTGTGCTTATTTTCTCATCTTCTCTTCCAATTATTGTATAAATATGTTTTCCCATGGTTTTAGAAATTTGGCAGGTGATACTTTAATCTATTCTTAAATATTCTGGCTCCAACATAAATTAAGGCCATATGTTTACTGTGGCAGGCTGAAACCTGTAGTTGTGAATCCAATTTGATTTTGCAAGTGTTTGTTGATCACTTACTATGTGTTTAGTATCCTACACAGCACAGATGTGATGATCAAAATACTATCCATAAACAGAAGGCAATAACAAATTATTTCTGACCCTACGGTTCAGGCTGATTAAACATTGATGTTTAGAACTGGACTTAAGGAAGGAAATTTCTAGAATTTGAGCTACAAATTGAAATTAATTTCTTTTGTTTTACAAAAATCTCAGAGTTATAAAGAATATAAGGATTGTGTTAGTGCTAATTCAGGCTCCATCCTATACAATAATCTTGAATGATAACCTTCACAAAGGTTATTTTGCCTGTCTGAACACACCAGGATTAGGAACTTGACTAGCCTGCAGGAAACACAGGTCTCCTGGTCAATGTTTCCCCTCCCTAGTCTGGGATGGCTGTTCCATCCAGGTGTTCCACAGCACTCTGTTTCACAAGAAAAGCAATATTAGCCTTTCCTTTGCTTTTTCCCTCCTCTACTAGGAAACCACAAGCCAGATGATAATGAGAGCATGAGAAAAATTATGATTGTAGAAATGCAGTACACAGGAGAAGAAACTGATATTACTACTTGGCAGAGTAAAAGGGATACTTATTTCACAGTTACCACAACACAGCTCAGATCACTGTGAAGGACTTCCTTCTGTCAAGCATTTAAGATAATTGTATATCATTTATCAGGAAACTTTCTGCACTTTACAGATTTAAACTTAGCACAATGAGGGTGGGGACCTAGTGATGAGACACAAAAAGGATGAAAGAGAGGCCTTCAGTGGGTGACCATGGGCTGGTCTATGTCACAGGCGTGTTCTATTTGGTCTCCAATGAAACATTATTGTTTCTGGTTTGTGGGATTTATTTGTCAATATATTAAAGCAGGGAGCTATTTCAACTACTCTTGACGTGCAGAAGATGCAGCAGCACTGGATTAGCATTTCCAGGAGCACAAGTCAACTGCAGTTGAGGGCATGTGCTCCTTGAGATAGAGCACACACTCTTTTATTCACCACAGTTTCTATTCTTTTTCACTTTTACTGCCTGCCCTCTACACGCACTTGGACTCTGCCCTGACCACATGGGATTCCTACAGGTGATAAACCAACACCTGTAGCAAAAAACAAAAAAAAAAAAAACTACCAAAGCAAGATGAAACCAGTAGAAGAAGGTAGACAAAAATCATACACTTTCCTAATGAGTCCAAAGTAAACCACTGTTTTTTGGCTGCCTTTTGATTTCTTGAATGTTTGTAACTAGCTAGCAGTAAGTCCCTGACACAGCAGGCTCTAATGCTGGGTTACACCAGAATTTATCACTTCCATTGTCATTTTCTGTTCACTTGTATATCAAATACTGTATATATCAACAACAAAAATTTAAAGCACAGTACTGTTCCAAGTACTGTGCTAACGTCTGGGTGTACACTGTTGAATGGAATAGACGTAGTTACTGCTCATCAGCCACGCTAGCTCCACCCCACACCTTGCCTGTTGGGTCTGGTGGAAATAGTGGTGCCTGGCACATGCAGTGATACTGGCTAGTACAAGGGGAAATTGTACTCAGGAATGGCAGTGGAGAGTAAAGGACCCTTTATTAAGAGAACAGGTAGAGCCACTGAAACATGGGTGATTACTCTGTAGGCAATTTGAACCCAGAAAACTTATGTGACACATCAAAGCATGTGACAGAGGAGTAGTTCTATTTTACCTTTATCATTGCAAATTCTGACCCTGTTCTTTCCATTCAAACAGATGTTTTAAAAGCCCTGTTAGTGGTTCTTTGCACATATTCACAATCCTCAGCCAATTTAGGCCTTAGTATTTTTAGAAGGAATTATACACATATTTGCCACACATTTGCATTCACATCTGCACCCGCATCTTTTAATAGATCATTTTAATTTTCTGATAATCAAACAGTGCTATGACAGTCTGAGTATAACTGGGTACAATAACTTTTGAAATAAAGTTTGGATGTATATGCTGTTATAACACCTGGATTCAATTTTTCTAAAAAGTCAGCTATTTCTCCAATTTTGTTCTACCTTGCAGAAATTAATTTTCTTATTCTTTATTAATATTTTCATGTATATAGATGTGATATGCATACATATGTGTATATATATATACATATATACATATAGACACACAGAGAGAAGGAGAGGGAGATGACTACATTCTAAGAAATTATTTAAACAATTTATCCAGTATTTCCCTGAACAAGTTTACACAAATGTCCACAGAATAGCTGAATTAAAAGTACTTTTTAAATAATAATGAATTCCCAGTTTGAAAATTCATTTTCAGCAGGTGGATCTACTATATTGCACTGCAATGTATAATATGCAATAAAAATTCAATTTCAAGAAATGCAGATCAAAACCACAATGAGATATCACCTCACACCTGCCAGAATGGCCATCATTTAAAAAGTCTACAGGGCTTCCCTGGTGGCACAGTGGTTGAGAGTCCGCCTGCCGATGCAGGGGACACGGGTTCGTGCCCCAGTCCGGGAAGATCCCACATGCTGCGGAGTGACTAGGCCCATGAGCCATGGCCACTGAGCCTGTGTGTCCGGAGCCTGTGCTCCGCAACGAGAGAGGCCACAACAGTGAGAGGCCCGCGTACAGCAAAAAAATAAAAATAAAAAAAGTCTACAAACAACAAATGTTGGGGAGGAGGTGGAGAAGAGGAAACTCTAGTACACTCTTATTGGGAATGGAAATTGGTGCAGCCACTATGGTGAACAGTATGGAGGTTCCTCAATAAACTAAAATTAGAACTACCATATGATCCAGCATTCCACATCCGGATATATATCTGAAGAAAAGGAAAACCATAATTTGAAAAGATACATGCACCCCTATGTTCATAGCAGCATTTTTTACAATAGTCAAGATATGGAAGCAACCTAAGTGTTCATCAACAGATGAATGGATAAACAAGTTGTGAGATATATATATATATATATATATATACACACACACATATGTATATTATTATTACTCAGCCATAAAAAAGAATGAAATTCTGCCACTTGCAACAGCACACATGGACATAGAAGGTACTATACTTAGAAAAATAAGTCAGACAGCGAAAGACAAATACTGTATGTTATCACATATACATGGAATCAAAAATAAAACAAATGAATAAATATAAAAAAATAGAAACAGACTCCCAGATATTCAGACCAAATTGGTGGTCATCAGTGGGGAGAAGAAAGGGAGAGGAGCAAATTAGGGGTAAAGGATTAAGAGGGACAAACTACTATGTACAAAATAAGTAAGCTGCAAGGATTGTACAACATGGGGAATATAGCCAATACTTTGTAACTTTAAATGGATCATAGTCTATAAAAATATGGAATAATTATGTTGTACACATGAAACTAATATATGATTGCAAAACAACTATATTTCTTTTTTTTAAAAAAAAACCAGTTTCATTTGCTTCTTTTTCTACTAGCCAAATCCTATGAAATATGAAGCAGTTCATTCTTTTCTTTGACACCTGAATTCTATAGATCAAGTAGTGTAAGAGAATAGAGGATTAAAACCAGTGCCTATTACCAATCCTCTGCATGTGTGTAAAAATATACATATTTTTTATCTCTAAAAGACCTAACAGTTTCAACAGAAATAATGAGTATCAAAGGTAATTCTTTTAATTTACATATACCATGCATAATATTGGAGTTTTGAATAATGAGATACAATTTTCTTTGTAGAATTTTAATGATGACTGTAATTTGAGATACATTTTTTCACCTTAAATTTGTATCTAAATTTTTGGAAAAAAATGAGAAACTGCTGGTCACAATCTTCAGTAAAGACATTTATTTGACCATGTTTCCTTTTATTAAAACATAATCATGTCAAATTTAGAAAAAGAGTTACTTCCTGAAGTAGCATACCATCTCTAAAGTCAGAACAGGAAGAGCAGCCCATCAGCATCCAAGAGCCACAGTCCACTTGTGCAAATTTTATCCTGTTCGGGCTGGCTGGTTTCAAGTTTACACCCCTGACCACATTTGCACAAACACACCGACACACACTCACAGTCATGCTGTACCATGACCAAACAAACCTGTTGTTTGAAGAAGAGCTCATGGGCTGTTGCTGTTGGAACTGAAAGAGGTCTTCATGTGACTTTGGTACAGTTTGATCTCCCTTTTACAGATGACAAAACAACACCAAGAGATATTGTTATTTTTGCAAAATCAAATTTATTAAATATTTATTGAAGACTGACAAAAAAGTAATTATGATTGAGAAAATACAGCACATAAATAATGTGATTAAAATTGAAAGTCAGAACTGTCACATCTCATGATTAAGGATCATAGTTATTTAATCCAATCTCACTTCCTTCATCTTCACCCAATGCCAGTCATCCTGCTTAATATAGTAAACATCTATGTGGATCCAACACCTAGACACTCACTTCTTTGGCCTCTTCTACCAGGACCTTTCCCTCTATTCCACTTTATCTACTTACTCTCAGGGCAAATGCCTTAACTTTATCAAGCATCAGAAACCACCCATTAAAATCAGGAACACAACCACCCACTTCTCTACAATTACTTCTTATCTTTCCAACTCACTTGATCAAGGATCTGATCTGGAATTCTCCTTTAACTTATTAAGAGTTCCATTTCACTCCTTTCTATATATCCTGTTGTCTCTCCATCATCTTGTTTTTATCTCTCTGACTATTGTTTCCACATTCCATAGTTAATACATACAATCGACGTCAGTAACCCTCTCCATTCACAGTACTTACTGATAAAAGCACACGTATATGAAATCAACCACCTGCTTTTTCTTGCTTTTTTTTTTTTGGTTTCTGCACATATGTTCTCTGAAGCACTGCTTGAGACTGTGGCTCATTCCAGCAGATGGGTAACACTCAGTAATAATTCATTATAACCAACTTCAAAAGAGCACATAAACTGCACACAGAAATACTATACTATTTATTTTCTAAGTTTATTCTCTCATCATCAGTAATACTTTTGTATCTTCCTACACCCTCCAACCTGAACAAGCTAGAAAACTTGTACAAAGGGCTTTGCTAACAAAATAGAAGCCATGACCATCCTATCACCATCATCTCTATCATATTTCTCCTTCTTCCTCCTTTTTACAACAGTGAAAATGACCCTGCTCTCATCAGAGGTCAGCTCCTCTGAATGCAGACCTTGTTTTCTCAGCCCATTTGTTCCTTCAGTTACTCCCACTGTTAACATCTTTACCTTTCTCTGTCAACTGGATAATTCCACTGATAAACAAATAAGCTGTAGTACCTCACATGTTAAAAAGATTACACATTTCCTGAAATTGCTGTTTACACCAATATCTACAATTATTTACTCCTATTATCATTGTCAACTCTTTTCCATATGCCTACTGCTCCTCCCACTCTATTCACATACCTCTTGCCAAGGATTCAATAGGTATTTTTGGTCCTTACTTTTATAAACCTTGCAGCATCATTCAACAGTGTTGACTGTTCTTTCCATCCTGAAATATTATGTACCATATTTTTTGATTCTTCTTTCTTACTACTCTCTCTCAAAATCCTTTCTTGGTCACTATTCTTTCACCAGTACTTTAAAAACTGTAGCCCTTTTTTTTCTCTGAATCCTCTTATAAAATCTAAACAATTCAACTACCTTGTACCTCTCTCTCATATGCTCTTAGAAAATCTCACCAATTTCCATATATTTGGGGATTATAATTGTACTGATGACTCTGAACACTGTATTTATTGCCTCAGACTTAAATGTCCAAATGTCTTCCTGATACCACTCTGCAAATATCTCAAGATAATCAGAAATTTGGCATGTTCCAAAGTATTCAAATTTTGATATTCTTGCCAGCACTCTTTCCAGAATCTTTGCCATTCCTTTTTAATCTCAAAAAAAATGTTATCACTCTCTATCAAAGGCAAAGAACTAAAAGTCATTAGTAGAAAATTTGTCTCCGTCACCCTTGATGTCCAATACATAACAAATTCTATAAAATCTATTCCCAGATACATGTGAAATCAGTCATTTTTTTCTACTTCTATGCTTATATACTGCCATATATTTTTTTCAAGTCCCAATCGTCTGTTATGTAGACCATTATGATCACAGAGTAAATGGCTTTGGGTTATCCTGTTTTGGTAGCTGCAATCCATTATTGCATTTATTCATTTACATATCTTAACTCATGTTACTCTCTTGATAAAAATCTCTCAATAGTTTTCTTTTATATTAAGAATAAAACCATCATTTAGCTTAGCCTACAGTAAATGCGTGATCTCACTTTGCCCTGGCCCTCTACCTTATTGCTTGCCTTTACCTACAATTCTTAGAGTCATACCTGTTCTCTTAAAATTTATCCAACACACAAGGATCCTATTTCTTCTTTTCATCTCTACCTACCCAAACCTAGCATAAATTTGATGCATATTAATTAATGGATTAAATTAGTTATTCTATTCCAAATTGTTATCAAATGCTTAATTTTCCTCTAAACCATTTCAAATGAGTCAAATCTTAGAATTGTCCTATGACTAAATAACAAATAATTATATGTTATATAACATTAACCTATAAATATTATCCTCTCTGAATCTTGAAAGAAACACTGGGGAAAATATGAGAATGGTAGCTTTAAAAGAGAGCAGAAAATAGACTATGGAAAATATAACATTGAACTTTTAGTCACCTATGTCACATTAAATATATACATTTATTTCTAATCTTTCTCAAGCTATAATATAATAACTGTGAATGAAAAGATGTAATATCATGAGTGCAAAATGAATAAGAATGGATGAGAGATGTCAACTAATTTTTGGAAGATGGAAAATGTTGTGGCATTATTAATAGATTTGGCAGGACACAGAGTGGTAAGATCTTTCTGTGCAGGCAGAAGATGTTTCCAAAATAAGGCAACTCACAGCTAAATCAGGAATGGGAAGTTCCAATCACCTCAAATGATGAAAGAGAAATATGGGATGAGAAACAGTGGATTAATTAAAATATGTTTCATAAGATACTACACTTCCATGTACCTTCCATCATTTCAAGCACTTAAGCAGTTCCCTTTTCAAGAACTAAGGGTAGACAATAGATTTATTGTCTAGAAAAATCAAATCAGATTGCCTCCAGTCTCTTGGGTACACCAAGCAAAGGAAAGCTGTGGGGAGAGGGTTTTATACTGAAATGGAGATACTATATGAAAATCTGGAATGAACAGTGAGGCTCAGCTCATCCTGCTCAGCAGCATTGATTCCTTCTGCCAGGTTGGGTGCTGGAGGGTTCTTCTTCAGAAAAATGGAATGTCCCTAGGAAAATAGTCTACAGGCACCAATATTTAAAGCTCTTCCATTATATATCTGGGTCTCTTCCTGATCATACAATGATAAAGTCCTCCAGTCAATAAGACTGATCACACAAAACAGCTTCTAATCAATAAATTTTTACCACTCTCCAACAGGAATCCACCCAAGGATGCCTTGATATTTTTTAAAAATCCTCAAATATGGCCCTAAACTGAATAATCCCCTTTCTCATATCATAAATTAAAACTTGTCTAAGATTCAGTGATATACTTTGGAAAGCAGGCCATATTATCCATCCTAATCTGATATGCAGACACACTTGGTTCTCGCTCATAATCCTAAATGTTGTAGAAAAAGAGCACAGGCTTTGGATTAAGAAAACTCTTAGTTTGAATGTTAATTCTGTCACATAACAGCTGAATACACTTGGGCAAAATTCTTAAATTAGTTAGCTGATGTTTTAGCCTGAGTTTCACAGAGAACATGGCCTAAGACAGAAGGTTTGTATTCTATTACTTCACAATGGATTGCTATCCCAGATAGCAAGAGTGATGAATGAGGAGGATGATGCAGGGAGAGCCACAAGGAAGATACGTTATCAAGATGGTTGCCATTAAGTGAAACCAGTTGCTCAGTCATATGGAATTGTCCCCCAGGGGGCAAAGTCAATGGCATCACAAGACTGTTCATCAAAGAGGAGGAAAGGAGAAAATTATCCCTTTCTTATCTCTTATGGATCAAAATTTGACCCACACCTTTCTTGATTGTGAATGCATAGACTTCAGTTAAGGTTTGATAAAAGGTATCAACAGGGAAGCATGAGAAAGAGAAAAAATGTCTGAGACAGGGGCATGAGGGAAGGGATATTCAACTGGCACCTGTGCAGAAGCCCAAACCCAGCTGGAACAAAGCTGAGGCAAGAGCTTTAACAAAGATCATAAACTCAAGAGGACCTGAAATGGCACACAAGCTTTTACAGCTTCTTATCTGTAAAATGGTAATATAATTATCTACGGTTATGGGTTATTATAAATACTAAATAACATGCAAAGTGGCACCCTGGCACAGCATATTCTTAGTACACATAATTAATATTTTCTTTACTAAACTCTCTTGTCAATAAAAGCATCTCTAAAATTTGTGTAAGAGTCTATATGACATGAAATTGACCATGTTTGGATTATTGTTGAAGCTGGATAATAGATAAATAAATGTATAATATATCATGAACTTTACTTTGACATATATGTTAGAAAATTTCCCTAAAAATATTTAAAAACAGTATTTATGAAATTTCAAAAATAAAAACATATGTAACTCTGATTTCCAAGTCATCTAATTGACTCTGAGTCATGTAAAAATATCAATGTTTGTCTCATAACTCTTGGTCAGAAATATAAATAATCCAATACTTTCCCAGTCCTCACTTTCTATAATTCTGGATTGTTTATTTCTCCTTTTCTGAAATTGCCTATTTCCTTACTAAAGTTACTGAGATAAAATTCACATATTACATTTCAAGTATATTTACATGCATTTCTTCCCCACTAGGTTGCAAACAAATTGCACACAGAGCCTATTTCATCTTTGTTTTACCCAACTATTAGTGCAGTATTTATCATGTGATAGATCAACAAATAATCACTGAAAGACTAGGACTCACAGTAGTAACTTCTGATTGTGTTTATCCTAACATCAGGGAGCAGAGATAACCAACAGGCAATTTTGTCAAATTTGCCAATTTACTAGATTAAATTAAACTAAGATTCTAATCCAGCTTCATATGAGTATGATTAAACATCCTTACTACTAAACTTTGACTTTCCTACTGATTATGTGGGAAAATAAATGGTTGAACATTGTTAGCCACACTTTTCTAAATAAGAATAATTTGGAAAAGTTTCATTGTGATTGACAAAGCTGGGAAAGTGAAGTCCCATATTTTTTCATAAAATGGATGATTTTGAGTCAACCAACTTTCTTCCAGTATAGTATTTTCCAGTTTGCATAAATTATTCTTTCTCCTCTTTATTTTCTTTATTGAAGTTGAACATAATTTTTTATAAAGTCAACATTAGAGTGTTTGATTCTAAATTGGCCTGAGTATCTTACATCTACAAGCTAGTCTGCTTTCCTGAATTGTTTTTAGAATTTCTAACTGATTTTATATTTGGGAAAAGTAGTGAAGAATTATGCTTCTTGCATAAAATGAAATCTAAAGATCAATTTACTCCATTTCTTCTTAAAAGCTATTTCTTCGGGTGGTACAATGTGTGAACTTATTTACTCATTTATGATTTTCATATTTCCTTATTTTTAAATAATTACTTGTAATACATGTCCTCCCTTTTAAAAATATATATAGGCCAAAAATATAGTTGCTCAGGAAAAAAATCACAGCACTATTATAATTTGCAAAGAGAGTATTTGAGAGTAAGTTTATAAATAGCCACAGAAAAAAATTGAATGTATAACTTAACAAGTAATTCAATAAATACTTTGATGAAGGTACAGATAGATAAATTATTAATATGCCTTTAGCATAATCTCTTTTGAGCCTAAAAACAGGTAATTCAGACAGAAACTCTACTTAAGGCTCTGTTGGCCCACATAAAACAAAGTGAACAGTAATGAGATAATTTTCATAAATTCACCTTATTCAGGTGTTTAACATTATATTTAATAACTTCAGTCATTCACCATTAATTTTCTGTGTTCATGGTCTTTTGAACAATTTCTTAGATTTGTTAACCAAATAGACTCTAGGATGGCTACAAATCTCAAATGGACATTAAATACAGTCAGGACAATTCTAATAAATTTCTTGAGAACACACGCTTGTCTCCATTCCAAGATAACTATTTCATTTTTTTTTTCCATTTCTTCCTCCTTTAGCTCATCTGATGACCTCATCTCATATTGCGTTCAGAAACCAGATATAGTCAATTGAGAAGCAACTCATTTTTTCACTAGAAAATACAACCCATATTTGAATGCAGACATTCATAATCTGTCTTTTCTTCTGTAATGCAACATATGCCTCTCTTATATCTAAGAACAACTGCTTATGTGTACTCTACATTCCATCTCCTCTCACCTGTTTCAGAATGTTTCTCTAAAATCAACATTTTACTGGTTCCTTTAGATGATTACTATCATCACTGTATAAACATTTTGATTTTGCCTATTTTATATTATATTATATATATATATACCTACTATATATTATACATATACATATAACTATACCATATATATTTTATAATATATATTAAATTTCAATTTGAATCATATACTATGAAAGTGAGCCAGCATGTGAATTTTGAGCCTAAACAAGTTGAGTACCTGCTAAAGCACAAGATTTAACACAAACCAGAGTCCCATGACATAATACTCAAAATACTGAGCATACTGTTCAAGTATAACATACTTGTTATACCACAAAGCAGGAATATCTCAACTCAAATGGGAAAACAACAATCAATAAGCAATAACGATGAGGTGACACTTATACTGAAATTATCAGATAAAAATGTTCTAACAAGCTATTACAAAGACTCTTGAAACAAACAGAAGAAAGAAATCAGTAAAATTTAAGATAGAGCAATAGAGATTATTCAACTTAAGCAACAGAGAAAACTTAGCTTTGGGGCAATTTTTAAAAGATCTAGTATTCATGTCATTGGAGTCTCAGATAGAATGGGAACAGATATAGTACTGAAAAAATATTTGAAGAAATAATGAGTAAAACTTTTCAAATTTGGTGAAATATATAAATCTACAGTTTCAAGAAGCTGAGTGAGTACCAGACAAGATAAACTCAAAAAACAAAAAATCCATGTTTTGACACAGTGTAATCAACTTTCTGAAAACTAGAGGCAACAACACAAAATATATTGAAACCAGCTAGAGAGAAATTAAAATAACATTACCTATAGGGCAAGGTTTCTCAGACTCAGCACTACTGAAATATTGAGCCAGAAAATTCATTTTGAGGGAGGCTGCCTTGTGTATTTTAGGATGTTTATCAACATACTTGGCCTCACCCCTCAGTTCTGATAGTGAAAAATGGCTGCAGACATTGTCAAATGTGCTCATGTCGACAAAACAACTCCAAGCTGAACCACTACTTTAGAGAACAATTCAACTGAGAGCAGATTGCTCATCAAGAGTCATAAAGGACAGAAGAAAGTGACACCATATTTTTAAAATCCTGAGAAGAAGAACTACCAACTCAAAAGTCATGACCATTTGACTTCTATGTGAAGCTAAAATATCCTTCAAAAATGAAGGTGAAATATATTCTCAGATGAAGGAAAACTAAGAGAATCTGCCTCTAATATAACTGCTGCTAAAAGAATGATCAAAGAAATCTATTCAAGCAGAAAATAAATAACAGATGAACATATAAACTGAAGAAAGAGCAATGAAATGGTAAATAAATGGGGGAAATAATAAACCTTTCTTTTTTCTTCAGATTTTTGTATTGTGTGACAGTTAAAAGCAAAACAAATAAATCAAATTGTTTGATGTTCTCAATTCAAGTAAAGTAATATTTAAGACAATTATAAAAAAGAGGATAAAAAGACCTAACTCATAAACTACATATGTATATTGTAATCTCTAGAGCAACCTGTGGGAAAAAAAAAAAAAACTATACTCAAAAACTATAAAACAAGACAGAATATAAAAATGTTCAAGTAACCCAGAGCAAGAGAGGGATGGGGAAATAGAGGAACAAAAAACCAAGGGGACAAACATAAAATAAGTAATAAAATGACAGTTTTAATTCTAAAATATCAATAATTTCATTTAATGTGAGTAGCCTAAACAAACCAATTAAAAAACAGAGATTGTTGGAATGGATTAAAAAAGTTATTCAGCTAAATGCAGTTTATAAGAACCTTACTTCTAATATTATGCTATAAGTAGGTAAATAGTAAAGGAATGGAAAAAGTTATACCAAGCTAATCAAAAATATTTGGAGTGGCTATAATATCGGATAAAGTAGACTTCAGAAGAAAGAAAATAGAAACAAGTATGACAAAGAGGAATGATTAAGAACATTACTAAAATTATAGAATATTCAATTCAGCAAGATGATATAAAAATTTTAAGCACTCAAAATATGCTTGATAATACAATGAAATCTCAGGTTTGAGGTACCCTGTTTCCATATATGTCAGTTAGGTTAATTTTTTTTGTGTTTATATTGTGATTGTGGTTTTGTTATTATGTTTTTTTCTCACTGATAAGTTTCTGCTTCTTGTGTTCGTTGTTATTTACTAAGAGAGTTGGTTTAAAAAAAATCTCCAAGAGTGAAAATTGGTGCTTTCCCATTGTATCATTTTGTTTATGTATATTAGACAGCGACAAATTTGGATTTTTATACCATCTTGATGAATTTAACATTTTAGCATTATGAAAATGGCTTTCTTCATTTCTAATAATTATTTTTACATAAAGTGTCTGAAATGTTTTAAATTTTTCTTAGCACTTTCTTGCATAACTTTTCCATTTTCCATATGTTTATTTTTAGATGTGCCTTTTTTTAAACAACAGATGGCAAGATAATTTGCCCAGTTTGACAATATTTTTCAGTTGGAGTATTTAATTTTCATTTGAAGTACTTACTGATACACTGGATTTAAATTTACCATCTTACTATTTGAATACTATTTATCCTGCCTGATTGATGTTCTTCTCCCCTAATGCATCATTACTAGAAGCAGAAGTTGTCCTCCTTGTCTCTATTCTATTCTTAGATTATTCTCATTCAGATTCTTTGAACAATATACTATGATTTCAGATTCTAATATTTGCCTTAAGGCCTTTAACATTTTTTTTTTCAACTTCAATTGTCATGCCACAGGTCCACTTGGATGTCAAGCATTTATCACCAGCTTTATATGTAAAAACACAACCCTTAAACCTCCACTCTACCAGCACCCCATATCTAAACATGTCCTGCCTCAGTTCTGTCCGTCTTAGTAAATGAGAACTTCTTCCAGCCACTAGCTCATATCCAGAGCCTGAGAGTAATATGATCCCTTTTTTTCACTCATGATTATATACCTTCCAAAACCCTGTACTGTCTCTAATCCAACCCCTTCTACTGCTCCCCAAATCCTAGTTCTAGATTCTGTCTTTATTGCTGGACTCCTAACTGTGTTCTCTGGGTTTGTTCTTTTCTTGTATCCATCAGTTCACCTTAGAACAGCCAAAGTGCTCTCAAAACGTAAATTAGATCATATCATTTCTGGATACAATTGTGCAAATAAATAAAAGCCAAACACTTTTCTTTGCTTACAAAGCCTCATGTCATCTCATTTTTAATCTGGTAACACCTCCTCACTGTTTTCCATGCCTAAAAAGTGCTATTTTGGTAGAATTTTTGCACAGCTGACTCTTACTCATTTAGTTTCAGATCTCTTTTCAACAATGCAGTTTTTTCTTGACTACTTACAAAGGTGTTCCCTTCCCCCACTGTTCTGTTGCTTATGGCCCTATATTTTTCTTTATGTCATTTACCACTATCTGATATTATATTATTTATTCTTTCACATGTTTATTATCTCTGTCCCCCAGGGTATATCTGAGCTCCATTAAGTTAGGTGTTTTTTGTGTCGTTCTCTTCTGAAATCACAGCACTCATTGTTGGACTCATTAAAGCTCATCTTTATTCCAGCTCTCTTCTTCCTTGCCAATGTTTTAGTGTTGCACCCTCCTCCCACCACCATGACCACATTTAAGACAGGAATGGCCATGTGACTAGAATTGACTTGTCACTTTGAGAAAGATCTTTAAAATCTATGTGTACTTTCCCTACTGCAGAAACAAAGACCTCCCAAATTTTATGGATTCTGTCTATGCAGCTTCCTGAATGAGGATCACTTGAAAAGAACCCTCAGACCTAAAATGGACATTACTTGGAGGAAGAAGTAAATGTGTGGTGTTTTTAAGGCGCTGTGGTTTTATGGTTAGTTGTTACTGGAGCATAACTTAGCCTGCTCTGACTCACGTGATAATGACATTTAACAAAACTTTATAGAATGAATATATTCAACTTAACTATAACACCTACAGGATTATGTACAGTCAAGAATCAATTGTAATGCACCAGATAATTGGTATTCATTATGGAATATAAAAGTGGTGATTTCTCAAATAATTATTGACATGCTGAACATCCATTGTCTTAACATGCCTCTTCATTACCACTGTGCTTAACGTTCCTGAATTGAGACAATAATCAAGACCAATGACCAGCACAGCTCTGTGCATCTGTCTTAGGATGTAATTTAAAGCTTCTTATTTTCTTTTTAATGTTATTGTAGGGTTTTGATGTTCAAAGTAAATATGGTTTCCTATTCCCTCCTTTTCTTCTCCTTTTCCCCTTTCTCATTCTTCTAAGAAATGGGTAGTATCAGAAGCTTAACGAAGAACTGCTATGCAATTAAAAACAGACTTCAGCATATCAATCTATTGTCCAAAATTACATAAACAGCTTATATTTAAAATATCCCTCAATGGATATGTTAATTCCTCTTTCAATCATTTAAGCTATTCTTGAAATATCTAAAACATGCATGCTTCAAATCCCAAACACTACATTTCTGTCCAACTAGTCCTCTCTCCCTTAAGCAAATAATACAATAAAATAGTAATTCACAGCTACATCTTTCCAAATCTAAAAACACGTTCTAATCCACTATACAATGCAGGGTTTTTCACTGTTATGAATACCCCTGCACTATTCCCTCCTCTGGAATGGCCTTCTTCTGTGTTTCCGCATTCCAATGGCCATCCATTTTACAAGAAACACTTCATATTTCCTACTTTATGGTGTATCCCATGATAATTCTAGTTCTCACTGATCTTTACCTGTAAGATGCAGTAGTACTCAAAATTACTAGTAATAATAGTCTGTGCATAGAACAGACTATTCTATGCACTTTGGCAGATTTATGTTCTTTCTGGTAATGGTCTGTAATTGCTTCATATATGATAACCTTGCCTCCAAAACTAGTTTTTGAAGATTAATGAGACAGGAGTTTGTCTTTTCCTTTCTGTGTAACTCCCATAGCAGCAAGAAAATACTAGACACACAGTAGGCATTCAAGTAAAATGTAGTACATTTGAATTAAACAGATTTGAATTTACCAAGATTTAAATGAAATTGTCTATCTTGTGAAAAGTGGAAATTTACACCTACTCAAAACATTAAAGGAGATCAGGCTTTCTTACCTAAATTTTATGTCCAATTTGTTCCAGTCTCAAACCCCTCGACAGAAACAAAATCTTTTAATCTGTTTGCAAAATATTCCCTCCTTCCTCCCATCTTGCCACTGCAATTCTGTGATATACTGTCCTTGCCTATTACCCCTTTATAGCTGTTTTGTTAAAGTTCATACCACAAAGACCTGTAAAATAAATTTACAGCTCTAGGGACTTCAGAGAATTCTAAATAACCATAACAGGAACATGAAGCATTAATTAAAGACATGAGTCTAAGTTATAACAGGAATCCTGACATTTAAGGCCCTGGTACCATGTAAATTTAAAACGGTATGACAAACAGAGAGTAATTTGATGGTCAGGGGGTTAAAATGGATACCTTAATACCTTTGTCAAGAAAAAGTGCCTATCCTTGTTCTAACCCCTACCCAGAGGCTTCAGGGGCTTCCTTCATAAAACATGGTGTTGCCTAAATATTTTTGCAATAACTCATATATAAGCCAGTCTTTAAGTACACTAGAGATTAAAAAGCAACCCCCAATATTCATATACTCATTTTCAAATAAAACACTTTAATATTTAACATGTATTTTGCTACAAATTATCCATTGCTTAGTCTATTGAAGGGCTATATTTAAAGCCAGGGCACCAAGGAACTTGCCACAGTACAGAGGAATAATTTTTCTCCAGGGAATTTTCACATACTTATCTAAAGGCAGAATGATATTCCGGACTCACTCTGTCAAATCAAGCAATGGAAAATGCTTTACTTATTTTGAAATAATAAAATGGAATAATAGAGACTCAACTTGTTTTACATGTTTAATATTAATACCTAGTACCCTTCTTAGAACATTGAAAGTACATATTATACATATTTGTTTAATATATGTTGAGAAGGCAACACAAATTTGTCCTCAAAGCTCAAATATGCAGCAAATATCTGTCTGTCCCATCCCCAACTGTACCTAGAAGGGTAGACTGTTTTCTCTGTGTGAAATTCTATGGCATATATAGTGCCATTCATTGGTGATGTCTCATGTTTTGTCCTGCATTGCTGTATTTTATGTGTATAGAGTAATTTCTCAGGTAAATTGCAAGATAAGTACTATAATTTATTCTTGTGTCTTCTATAACACTTGGCACTGACTTTGAATATATTAAGTTCTTAATGAATATTTGTTGGTTGATTAATTGATTTACCACTCCTGCTAATTGCAAAGTGACATCATTGGTCATTAACAGACACATAAATGGATTACCAAAAATCATGTGAATTTAAATATAATCAGATTATGCCCAAAATTAGTATCAGAGGAGCCAACCACCCTCTCCTTCAAGCCCTCCTCACACTTTTTATCTACTTACTCCTTACTTACAATTCAGCTGCTTGCTTGCCTTCTTTCCCTTTTCAGCTTTGTGCTGTTATAAAATATCTCACCAGCTGTGTAATTTCAGCTCCCAAATTGAATAAGACGTTGCCTCTAGTGGAACCCTCACCTTGACAAATAGCCAAATAGTAATTATTATTCCTTTCAGGGGTTGAGCTATGGAATCATGCCTGCAATATCCCAAGCTTGAGCATGTAGAAATTTATGCTATACATCCCTATGTCGGAGTTTCCATCTGAGATCGTATTTCAAGCCCTCTCATTTTTTTTGCAATATGATTAAATTAATTTCTTTATAAAGTTGGAGGCTTAGAGAGACATTCAGAAAGAAACTTGATGTTTCATATTTTTGCAAACTTGCTCTCCCTATTTCCTTTCCTATTATTTTAGCCACACCAAGAAGGAGAATTAATTTTGCAATGGTCTCTAATTTTTTTTCTAAATGTGTAACCTCCATATTAATAGGAGCCAGAGGACTCATTCATCATATCTGGTCACTGTGAAACTGACATTTACAGGGTGGAATGTTTCTCGCTCAGGACAAATGGGTATCATTTGTAAAACATGCCTCACCCAATCGTAGGCTCCCATGGCTCTCAAACTACATTTTTAAGCAACAATATAAACCATTCTCCAAACTGAAAGGTCTTTTCAAATATTTACTGCCTGCCTATGGAACTTTTATTCTGCTGGGTGCTGCCATCAATAATCCTGGAAGCTCCAAGCTAAGAGTTGTGTCTGACCTCCAAGGAAAGTCAGTGCCGCAGAATGGGGATGGTGGGTTCAGCATCCTGCGTTCCTCCTTCTGTCACTTCCTAAGGCTTATTACAAAGAAACTAAGGACTGCAGAAGACTTGTTTTTAGGTTCATTAGAAAAGCCCTCAACCCTTACATTTGTAAGTTGGCTCAATGTTTTTAAGTGTTTTCCACATAAAATGGGATTTTCTTGCCCACTTCCTCCCTGAAGAATTTGAATTACCCCATCCCACAGTGGTCTCAGAACCAGCATTTTGCTTTTATTTTTCTAAAACCCAGTTGTGATTTCTGGTCATTTGGTCAACTTGGTGATCGTTGTTCAGGATTCTAATTCCATTGTGGGGAACAGACAAAATCCCTCCTCTAGGATATCTGCAAATTTTGAATTTTTGATTTCTTATGATGTGCTCTGCCTTGTGCTTCTATATTCACATGCTGTTTGGCCCCATGTCAATGTGGGCCCAAAGCTCAGCCCTTCAAATTGTTTCCACAAAAATTTACAGTTTCTGCACTAAAAATTCTGTAAGCTTCAGTAACTTTATTGAAAAATTGCAGATTCCCTCCTCCTTCCCCTCTTCTGTCCTCATTTCCTGCCCCATCTCTCCCCTTCATTCATCTTTTTTTTTTTTTTTTTTTTGCTGTACGTGGGCCTCTCACTGTTGTGGCCTCTACCATTGC
This sequence comes from Phocoena sinus, assembly GCF_008692025.1. Lineage (NCBI taxonomy): Eukaryota > Metazoa > Chordata > Mammalia > Artiodactyla > Phocoenidae > Phocoena > Phocoena sinus. Next base: position 34,025,572 of record NC_045776.1, on the reverse strand, counting down.
GGAGCACAGGCTCCGGACACGCAAGCTCTGCGGCCATGGCTCACAGGCTCAGCCGCTCCACGGCAAGTGGGATCTTCCCGGACCGGAGCACAAACCCGTGTCCCCTGCACCAGCAGGCAGACTCTCAACCACTGCGCCACCAGGGAAGCCCAATGTTTTTTATATATCATGATGTTTTGACATCTTAAGACATTTTCTGGTTGGGGAGAGATTTCCTCTTCCAGGGCTAGCCAATTTTTAGAATGGCAAAAAGCTCAGATAAGACCATGCCTTTGACATGCAAACTAATAACTCCAGAGCTAAACCTTCTCAATCTAGCCCGGACACCCCAAGATTTAGTAATCCCAGGGCCAGTTACCAGGCTACCAGGGACTACCTCTGTAGTTTAAAGCCTGCATGTAGTAGTCACACTAGCCAGTCCTAAACTGTTTACCCTCCCTTGCCTTGCCTTTCCCATAGAAACTATAATAAAAGTATGGCCTAAGCTCTCCCCTTCTTCCTGACCCTTCTGCCTCCTGACTTATGGTGGTGCTTCTCCATGTGCTCTGTCTGGAATGCCATGCCTCCTGTTTCTAGGAATTGTGAGTATAATAAACTTTGTTTTCTTGAGTATCTCCTATGTTTTCTCTTATGACCACAACTGACTGACCATCACATAAAATAACATAGAACGTTATGCATATGTATATATTTTGTTTTACTGCCTCAGATTTTTCATATAATGTTGAATAGAAATGTTGACAGCAACAACTATCCTTATTTAATCTCATTCTCATAGAAAATGTGTTTGTTTCACCATTAATTATGGTCTTTTCTACTGGTGTGGTTTGTTAGTTTTTTACAGAGACCTTTATCAGATAGAAATAGTTTGATTCAGATTAGTTCTCTTCTAATCTTAATTTGCTATAATAATAAGTGGATATTGAGTTTATCAATTTTCCTCTATTTGTGTGATCATCTGATATTTCTCTTTAAACCTGTAAATGGCAGTTATTGATTGATTTTAAATGTTAAACTGACTTTACATTTCTGAGATTAACACAAATTGTTAATGATGCTTAGCTCAGTTTATATTGTTAGATACAGTTTTCTAACATTTTGTTGATGATTTTTTCCACTTGTATTCATGAGAAATATTGGTCTGTAACTTACCTTCTTTACCAATTTGTATAAAGTTTTGGTATCAAGTTTAGGAGAGTTTTCTAAAATATATTGTGGAAAATTCCTTCTCGCCAACCCCGCCCCCCACTTAGTCTATAGAAGAATTGGCATAATATTGGAATTATTTGTATTTTAAATGTTTAGTAGAATTTAAAGATGTAGTCATCTGGACCCATAGGCTTTTTATTTTTCTTTCTTTGTTTTTCTTTCTGAAATTATTTTAATTATAAATTCAAGTTCTTTAATAATTATAAGACTATTTAGGTATTCTATTTCTGCCTAAGTAAGCTTTGGTAAGTAATTAATTTCTTTATTCAACATCATTTTGAAATTTATTAACATAAATTTGTACACAATGCCCTCTTATATTTGTTTAATTGTTCCTGTCTACAGGAACTATACTTATGCTTCCTTTATCACTCCTGGATAAGTTAAGTATATGAATTTTATTAGTCTATTTAAATACAGCTTTGAGCTGTGTTAAGACTTTGTAATACAATAAATACTTTCTATTTTATTAATATGATTTATTTTTACCATTTATTTTCTTCTATTTTTTGTGTTTATTTTGTTGTTCTTAAATAAATTTCTTGAGATGGATACTGGCCTCACTAATTTTCAATTTTTCTTCTTTTCTAATACATACACTGAAAACTTAAAAGAATGTAAAGCTAAGCCACAAACTCAGAGAAAATATTTGCAAAATGTATATCTGATTAAGGTCTTGTATTCAGATATGAATTACTCTTACAGTTTAATATTAGGAAGATAGGCTGATTTAAAAATGAGCAAAATATTTGAATAGACACTACTACAAAGAAGATATATAAAGGGCAAGTATGCATTGAAATATACTTATCATTAGCCATTAGGGAAGTACAAATTAAAACCACATGAGATATAATTCTACACCCACCTGAATGGACAATTAAAACAGAAAAATGTGTTTGTGAGTATGTACAACTTGAACTCAAATATGCTAGTGGCAGGAAGGCAAAATTGTAGCTCACTGCTTGGCAATTTCTCATAAAATTAAACACATTTTGTGTGATCCAACAATCCGACTCCTAGATAATTTTCTAGAGAAATGAAAATATATGTCCATATAAAAACGTGCACTCAGGCTTCCCTGGTGGCGCAGTGGTTGAGAGTCCGCCTGCCGATGCAGGGCACACGGGTTCGTGCCCTGGTCTGGGAAGATCCCACATGCTGCAGAGCGTCTGGGCCTGTGAGCCATGGCTGCTGAGCCTGCGCGTCCGGAGCCTGTGCTCCGCAATGAGAGAGGCCACAACAGTGAGAGGCCTGCGTACTGCAAAAAAAAAAAATCCTGCACTAAGTTGTCTTAGGAGCTTTATTTGTAATAGCCAAAACTCGAAAATACTAATGGCCATCAAACTGTTTTTCTTTCACTGAAATATGCATGACTTAAAATATGTTAGTTTCATAATTATTTGATATTTGCATACATTATGAAAAAATGATTACCACAATAAGTTCAGTAACCATCTGTCTCCATACAAAGTTGTTACAATATTAGTGATGGTTTCCTTTATGTGGTGCATTACATTCCCATGGGTTATTTATTTTAAACTGGAGGTTTGTACCTTCTAATCCCCTTCACCTATTTTTCTCCCACTCCCACTTCCCTCCCCACTGGTAGCCACCATTTTGTTTTCTGAATTTATGAGTCTGATTTCTCTTTGGTTTGTTTGTTTTGTTTTGTTTTTTAGTTTCCACATATAAGTGAGATCATATGGCATCTGTCTTTCTCTGTCCGACTTTTTCATTAAGCATAATACCTCCAAGTCCATCTATGTTGTTGCAAAAGGCAAAATTTCATTTGCTTTTTATGGCTGAAGAGTGTTCCATTATACATAGTCTTCTTTATCCATTCATCTGTTGATGGCCACTTAGGTTGCTCCCATATCTTGGCAATTGTAAATAATGCTGCCATGAACATTGGGGTGCACATATCTTTTCAAATTATTGCTTTTGTTTTTGCTTTCTGGGTATACACCCAGCAGAGGAATTGCTGGGCCATATGGAAGTCCTAACTTTAATTTTTTGAGAAACCTCCATACTCTTTTCTCTGGTGACTGGGCAAATTTACATTCTTATCAAGAGTGCACAAGGGTTCCCATTTCTCCACATCCTTGCCAACACTTGTTATTGTAATTTTGATAATAGCCATTCTGACAGGTGTGAAGTGATAGCTCATTGTGGCTTTGATTTACATTTCCCTGATAATCATGGGATGTTGAGCATCTTTTCATGTGCCTGTTAGCCATCTGTATGTATTCTTTGGAAAAATGTCTATTCAGATCTTCTGTCCATTTTTCATCACGTTGCTTGTTTTCCTAATGTGGAGTTGTATGAATTCTTTGTGTATTTTGGATATTATCCCCATATCAGATATATTGTTTGCCAATACCTTCTCTATTCAGTGGACTGCCTCTTTGTTTTGTTGATAGCTTCCTTTGCTGTGCAAAAGCTTTTAAGGCTGATGTAATCTCATTTTGTTTATTTTTTGCCTTTGTTTCCTTTGCCTGAGAAGACATATGCAAAAATATGTTGCTAAGACTGATGTCAAAGAGTATACTCGCTAAGTTTTCTTCTGAGGGTTTTGTGGTTTCAGGTCCAACATTGAAGCCTTTAATCTATTTTGAGTTCATTTTTGTATATTGTGTGATAAAGTAGTTCAGTTTGATTCTTTTCATGTAGCTGTCCAGTTTTCCCAACACTACTTTTGAAAAGGTTGACCATATAATTTACCATATCTGTATAGGTTTATTCTGGACTCTCTGTACTATTCCATTGATCTATGTCTCTGCTTTTGTGCCAATACCATAATGTTTTGATTACAGCAGCTTTGTAGTATAGTTTAAAATAAGAGTACATGTTGCCTTCACCTTTGTTTTCCTTTCTCAATATTGCTTTGGCTACCCAGGGTTTTTTGTGTTTCCATATAAATTTTAGAACTATTTATTTTATTTCTGTGAAAAATGCCATTTGTACTCTGATAAGAATTGTACTGAATCTGTAGATTGCCTTGGGTAGTTTGATCATTTTAAAAATATTAATTCTTCCAATCTATGAGCATGGTATATCTTTCCATTTGTTTGTGTCATCTTTAATTTCTTTCATTAATATTTTATAGTTTTCAGAGTACAAGTCTTTTACCTCTTTGGTTAGATTTATTTTACATATTTTATTCGTTTTGATGCAATTGTAAATGGTTTTTTTTTCCCTTAATTTCTCTCTCTGAAACTTCATTATTAGTATATAGAAATGTAACAGATTTCTGTACATTAAGTTGGTATCTGGCAATTTTACTGAATTCATTTATTAGTTCTAATAGTTTTTTGGTGGTGTCTTTAGGATTTTCTATTTTCTATATATAGTAAAATGTCATCTGCAAACAGTGACAATTTTATTTCTTCCTTTCCAATTTGGAGTTTTCTTATTTTCTTTTCTTGTCTGGCTGCTGTGCCTAGGACTTCCAATATTTTAAATAAAAGTGGAAAGAAGGGGCATCCTTGTCTTGTTCTTGATCTTAGAAAATATTCTTTCTGCTTTTCACCATTGAGTATGATATTGACTGTGGATTTGTCATATACGGTCTTTATTATGTTGAGGTATGTTCCTTCTATATCCATTTTGTTGAGAGCTTTTGTCATAAATAGATGGTGACATTTGTCAAATGCTTTTTATGCCCATTTTTAATGGGATTGATGGGTTTTTGTTGTTGAATTGTATGAGTTATTTGTCAAAAGCTTTTTCTGCTTCTATGGAGATGATCATATACTTTTCATTCTTTACTTGATTAATGTGGTGTATGACATTTATTGATTTGTGGATATTGAAACATCTTTCATCCCTGGGATTAATCTCACTTGATGATAGGGTGTAACCATTTAATATATTGTTGAATTTGATTTATTAATATTTTGTTGAGGGATTTTGCATCTATATTAATTAGTGATATTAGCCTGTAATTTTTCTTTTTTTGTGGTGTCTTTTTCTGGTTTTGCTATCAGGGTGATTCTATTATCATAGAATTAGTTGGGAAGCATTCCTATTTCTTCAATCTCTTAGGAAGAGTTTGGGAAGAATAGGTTTTAATTCTTTAAATGTTTGGTACGTTTCACCTGTGAAGTCATCTGGTCCTGGACTTTTGTTGTTATTAGAAGTACTTTTTTTGTTACTGATTTGATTTAATTACTGGTATCAATCAGTTTAGATTTACTATTTCTTTCTGATTCAGTCTTGGGAGATTGTACATTTCTAGGAATTTATCCATTTCTTCTATTTTGTCCACTTTATTGGCATATACTTTTTTATAGTAATCTCTTATGGTTCTTTGTATTTCTGTAGTGTTGTTTGTAACTTCTTATTCATTTCTGATTTTATTGATTTGGGCTCTCACTTATTTTTTCTTCATGAGTTTTGTTTATTAATTTATCTTTTCAAAGAACCAGTTCTTAGTTTCATTGGTCTTTTCTATTATTTTATTAGTTTCTAGCATTTATTTCTGCTTTGATATTTATGATTTCTTTCTTACTAGTAACTTTGGGTTTTGTTTCTTCTTTTTCTAGTTCCTTTAGTTATAAATATAGGTTGTTTATTTGAGATACATGTTGTTTCTTGAGGTAGACTTGTATCACTATAAACTTGCCTCTTAGAACTGATTTTGCTGCCTCTCATAGATTTTGGATAGTTTTGTTTCCATTTTGTCTCCAGGTATTTTTTAAAATTTCCTCTTTGATAGAGAACTAGTACATATAATTTTAAAATTTGTATGGAAACAATGAAAGACCATAAATAGCCCAAAAAAGTATTGAGAAAGAAGAACAGAGCTAGAGGGATCATGCTCCCTGTTTTCAGACTACACTACAAAACTAGAGTAATGAAAATAGTATGGTACTGGCACCAAAACAGATACATATCAATAGGAAAAAAAAATAGACTGCCCAGAAATAAACCCACATAATTGTGGTCAGTTAATCTATGACAAAGGAGGCAAGAATATACAATGGAGAAAAGATAGTCTGTTCAATAAGTGGTTCTGGGAAAACTGGACAGCTACATATAAAATATTGAAATTAGAACATTCTCTAACACCATATACAAAATAAACTCAAAATGGATTAAAGACCTAAATGTAAGACTCAAAATGGATTAAATTCAAAATGGGTTAAAGACCTAAATGTAAGACCAGAATCCATAAAACTCCTAGAAGAAAATATAGGCAGAGCACTCTGACATAAATCTTAGCAATATTTTTTTGGATCTGTCTCCTAAAGAAAATGATATAGAAGCAAAAATAAACAAATGGGAATTAATTAAACTTGAAAGCTTTTGCATAGCAAAGGCAACCATCAATAAAATGAAAAGACAGCTTACTGAATGGGAGAAAATATTTGCAAATGATATGACCAATAAGGGGTCAAGATCCAAAATATATAAACAGCTCATACAACTCAGAATCAAAAAAAAAAAAAAAAACAAAAGATTAAAAAAATGGGCAGAAAACCTGAATAGACATTTTGCAAAAGAGGGCATGCATATGGCCAACAAGCACATGAAAAGATGTTCAACATCACTAATCACCAGGGGAATGCAAATCAAAATCACAGTGAGCTATCACCTCACACCTGTCAGAATGTCTATTATCAAAAATACAACAAATAACAAGTGTTGACAAGGAAGTGGAGAAAAGGGAACCCTCATGATTGACCAGTTTATCATTATGTAATTTCCTTCTTTGTCTCTCATTGCAGTTTTTTTTTTAACATCTTTATTGGAGTATAATTGCTTTACAATGGTGTGTTAACTTCTGCTTTATAACAAAGTGAATCAGCTATACATATACATATGTCCCCATATCTCTTCCTCTTGCATCTCCCTCCCTCCCACCCTCCCTATCCCACTCCTCTTGGTGGTCACAAAACACTGAGCTGATCTTCCTGTGCTATGCAGCTGCTTCCCACTAGCTATCTATTTTACGTTTGGTAGTGTATATATGTCCATGCCACTCTCTCACTTTGTCACAACTTACCCTTCCCCCTTCCCATATCCTCAAGTCCATTCTCTAGTAGGTCTGTGTCTTTATTCCTATCTTGCCCCTAGGTTCTTCAAGACTTTTTTTTTTTTTCTTAGATTCCATATATATGTGTTAGCATATGGTATATTTTGTTTCTCTTTCTGCCTTATTTCACTCTGTATGACAGACTCTAGGTCCATTCACCTCACTACAAATAACTCAATTTCATTTGGTTTTATGGCTGAGTAATATTTCATGGTATATATGTGCCACACCTTCTTTATCCATTCATCTGTTGATGGACACTTAGGTTGCTTCCATGTCCTAGCTATTGTAAATAGAGCTGCAATAAACATTTTGGTACATGACTTTTTTTGAATTATGGTTTTCTAAGGGTATATGCCCAGTAGTGGGATTGTTCGGTCATATGGTAGTTCTATTTTTAGTTTTTTCAGGAACTTCCATACTCATTACAGTCTTTGTTTTTAGTCTATTTTGTCTGATATAAGTATAGCTACTCCAGGTTTCTTTTCATTTCCATGTGCATGGAATATATTTTTTCATCTTCTGACTTTCAGTGTGTTTGTGTCTTTAGATCTGAAGTGAGTCTCTTGTACGCAGCACATAGATGGGTCATTTCTCATATCTGTTTAGCCACTCTATGTCTTTTGATTGGAGCATTTAGCCTTTTTACATTTAAAGTAATTATTGATAGGTATGTACTTATTGACTTTTTATTACTTGTTTTCTGGTTGGTTTTATAGTTTTGTATTTTTCCTTTTGTCCTCTTTTGCTCTCTTCACTTGTGATGTTATAACTATCTTTAGTGTTATATGTGGATTACTTTTCTCTATTTTATGTGTGTAGCTGTTATAGGTATTTGGTTTATGGCTACCGTGAGATTCATGTATAGCAACCTGTGAGTGTGTGTGTGTGTGTGTGTGTGTGTGTATGTATTTATTTATTTTAAGTAGATGATCTCAAGTTCAAATGTATTCTCAGCCTTCTACATTTTCACTCCCTTGCAGTCATGTTTAATGTTTTTGTGTCATATTTTATTTTGTTTTGCATATGCCATATCTGCCCATTGTGTTATAAACTATTTTACTGCTTTGGTCCTTTAACTTTCCTAAGTAGCTTTATCTGTGTCTAAATTACTAACTTTACTGTATATTTGCCTTAACCAATGTGATTTTTCCTTTCATAATTTTCATGTTTTTAGCTGTGGCCTTTTCTTTTTTGTTTAGAAAAGTCCCTTTTACAATTCTTGTAAATCTGGTTTGGTGGTGCTGAACTCTTTTAGCTACTGATTGTCAGTAAAACTTTTGATCTCTCCATCAAATTTGAGTGAAAGCCTGGTTGGGTAGAGTGTTCTTCATTATCGCTTTTCCCCATTTATCATTTTAAGTGTATTTTATCAATCCCATCTGGTCTGCAACATTTCTGCTGAAAAGTCAGCTAATAGTCTCATTGGAGTTCCTTTGTATGCATCTCTTTCCTTTTCTCTTTCTGCTTTTAAGTTTCTCTCTTTATCTTTAATTTTTGTGATTATAATGTGTCTTGGTGTAGACCTCTTTGGGTTCATCTTGTTTAAGACTGTGCTTACTGAACTAGGACTTTTGTTTCCATCCCCAGGTTAAGGACATTTTTAGTTATCCATCCTTCAAATAAGTCATCTTCCTTTTTCTCTTTCTCTTCTCCTTCTGGGATCCCTATAATATGAATGTTAGTGTACTTGATGTTGTCCCAGAGGTTTCTTAAACTATGCTCATTTTTAAATTCTTTTTTTTTTTTTTTTCTGTATATCTTGGGTAATTTCCACTACTCTATCTTATATATTGCTGATCTTTCCTCTGTGTCCTATGATCCACTGTTGATTTCTTTTAGTGTACTTTTTACAATTACTATGTTCTTCAGTTCTGTTTGTTTCTCCTTAATATTTTCTAACTCTTTTGAAATTCTTACTGTGTTCATCATCCATTCTTCTGCCAGTTTAGTGAGCATGTTTATGATCATTATCTTTAACTTCTTATCAGTTAGATTCTTTATCTTCACTTTGTTTAGTTCTTTTTCTAAGGTTTTGTCTTGTTGCTTCATTTGGAACATATTTCTCTGTCTTATCATTTTTCCCAGTTCTGTTTACTTCTATATGTTAGGTAGGTTGGTTATATTTCCCTATCTTGGAGATGTGCCTTATGCAGGAGACATCTTATAAGGCCCAGCAGCACACTCCCCTCTGATCACCAGAGCTATACGTTTTAGAGGTTCCACCTATGTGGGACGGTGTGAGCTCTCTATTGTGGGTGCACTAGTAGACGGAGCTGGCTCCCGACCTGGTCGACTGAGGCTGTGCCTCACGCAGTGGCTGCAGGTCTACTAGAGGCTTAAGATTGATCACTGTGCACCTGTCTATGTGTCCTGGAGTTCTCCAGAGTGGTGCTGGCCTGCTGAAGGGAAGGGTTGAATCCTTATCACTAATTGGTTAGAGGGAGCATTCCAAAATTCCGCTTGCCAGTTCTTGTGTTATCACAGTAGAATGAGCTCCCCAAAATGGCTGCTGCCAGGGTCTCCATTCCAGGGGGGTCTCAGTTGCCTCTTACCTCTCCAGGGTCTCTCCAAGATTAACAGTGGGTATGACCCAGGATCCTTTCAAGCTACTGCTTCTGCATTGAGACTCAGAATGTGTGAGATGTTGTGCATGCCCTTTTTAGAGCAGATCTCAGTTTCCTACAGCCCTCTTGCTCTCTTAAACATAAGCCCTTCTGATTTTCAAAGCCAGATGTTCTCGGGCTCATCTTCCCAATGCAGGACTCTTGGGCCTGGGAGTCCATGTGGGGGTCAAAACAATCTTTGGGGAAAAACTTAACAATTTGATATTCCTCCTGTTTGTGGATCACCAACCCAGGCTTGTGGGTCCTGACAATATTATGTCTCTGCTCCTCCTGCCTTTCTTGTGCTTCCATCTTTATGTCTTTAGTTGTACAAAATCTTTTCTGCTTGTCTTCAAGTCATTCTCATATATAGTTGCTCTGTAAGTATTTGTCATTCTTTTGTGTCCATCAGAGGAGGTGAGTTTAGGGTCTTCCTATTCTGCCATCTTGGCCACATCTCCACCAGCTGTTGAATGGGTTATCAAAATGTGGCCTAATCATTGAATGGAATATTGCATATCAATTAAAATGAATTAATTTTGATACATGGCTGAATCTCTTGAGCACTATAATAAGTGAAATAAGCCAAACAGAAAATTGGAACACTCCTAGTTACATGAAATTCACAAAAGATAAAACTGTAATGACTGAAAACTGACCAGTGATTACTAGAGGCTCAATGGGAGGGGAAAATGGGTTTGGCTACAAAAGGGTATTGTGAGAGCATTCTAGGAAAATTATAAAACTGATTTTGGTGGGTGTATGACAGTATAAAATAAAGCTGATTATAAATAGAGTTTAGATTTTGTATTTCAGAAATTGAGTAAATGTAGGTAAACAAAAAGAGTGAATATACAGGATGCTATGTTAGATAATGCTTTTTTAAAATTAATTTACAGAAAATGATTATTAGTGTTTTGTATGAGTTTAATCAGAGTAGACAAGAAAGTAAGAGCTTATATCTAGTTCAGGCAAATTCCTCTTGCATAATTCCCCGCTAAACTACTTTAATAACGTAAGCAAGGAAATTTATTATTTATTGTATCCACTTAATGCCTTTATTATGTGCTTTTCTTCATTCATATACAGTACTACGACAAAACTGAGGTCTCTGTTTTCCATGATCAAGTCATTTAACAGTTTTTCTTCTAAGTTATTCTAAGTTTAAAAGAATAGAATAGAGGAACATGATTTTAACAATTGTACAAAATATCCAACCTAATATATAGCAACTATGGCAGTTGAACTACATCAAATTTGTTTATCTGGAATGGCAGATCCCAGAAACCTCTGCACTAGTATCATCTTAGAACTGGCCAAAAGAGGAAATTGCATGAGATTTTGAAGGTGAAGTGGAGCAGCTGCCATTACTCTCTGAAGGTCATCAAAGTTGGACTTGGTGAGAAACAGTTGCAGAGATGGTGGCAGATTATTGGTGCCTTTTCCTTTACTTTGTATGTAGCTCTTCTTCCTCACTGTTGACCCTGCTAACCAACCTCAGTCCGAGTCCCACCCTCGGATCCTTGTGGGGAGACCTATAGAGGTATTATCACAGTATTCCATAGTTCTCCACATCAACCTCACCTCCGTAGTCCCCTTCAGTGGCTTGGCTTCTCATTGGTTGGCAACTCCTTTGATGTCCTACCTTTCCTCCTGAAACTTTACTTTCCAGTCCTTCCAACAATTGAGTAATATCTAATTTTTATAATAAATCACTTACTCTATAACTTGCAAGGGTTCTTTTTCTTTGTTTGACCCTGAAAATGTGGTAACTTTAAATACCTAAGAATATCACTACTGCTATGTAAAATCAGTCCATATTGTTTAGGAAGCCAAATTTTTTGTCATCATCTGAAGGAATAGATTATCAAATTGCATGAATAAACTGATTAGGCAGAGAGGATTTTAACTCTCCTATATTACTAACTTAGTTTTCTTAAACCCTCCCAGGTTTAATAGATTGCATGTTGACAGGTGCCTGGTTGGTCTAGAGAGGACCTTTGCTGTAAGTTCCTAAATCTTCTCCCCATAATCTCTCATCACCCATTAGGGTGGCCCAGAAGTGGTCTTGGTGGTAGCAGGGCTAATAAAAGAAAGAAAGGGAAGCATACAAATCCCTTTGAAGCTTCAGGATCAAAATCACACATTTCTTTTGCTCCATTCCATTGGTCAAAACAATTCAGAAAGACTGCCTAGATTCAAGAGTGAAGGAATTGACTCTAAGTCTTAATGGGAGTAACAAAAGTATTGTGGCCAGTTTTTCCTTTCTTTTTTTCTTCTTTGCAAACTACCAAAATAATTTGTATGGTGAATTCTTTTACGGATGGAATTATAGAGAAGACATTTTAAAATATTTATTTTTTAGTAGGTGAATGATTTCCTGTCATCAACACTTCTTCATCCTGGGAGAAAGAAAAAAAAAAAAGTCCACTGTCCTTCTCTCTCACAGTGCTTGAAAACACCCCATCCTCAACCTCCCATACCCATACAGTTTTCTACACTGAGATATCCAAATAAGTGTTAGAGAATCTATTGGGAGAAAACAAAAACAAACAGAGAACAGATGTCTTTTCTACACATTTCCTTGCTATTATTCAACTGGAAGTGTTTGTCCACTCAGAGGGGTAAAAAGACAGCCTGAGTCCATTTGATGCCCTTTAATAGCTTCCTCTCTACCTGCATCTAAAGCTGTGACTCTAAAAGAAAGGTTTCGAAACATTGCTGATTATCAGATGTATCTAGGGAATTTGAAAATACACAAGTTCTTGAGCCATAACCTCATACACACTGAATTAAAAGCTTTGTGAATATGGTCCAGGCAGCCATATTTTTAGTACCATTGGTAAATGAAGAACTATGCTGCAGGTAGTTCAATTTATATGTCCAAAATCAACAACCATCACTGGAAAAATTGGCAATATAACCCAAGGATCTAGACTCCCAGTTCAATGTTCATTTCCATATGCTTCTCAATTCATTCAGTACCCATAAGGAATCAAATTTAATTTATTTACATCAGGTCCTTTAAATGCAATTCCAAATGATTCTGACACCCGATCCTTGATTATACATCATTAATATGACATGATCCATGAGAATTCCAGAATATGTTATCTAGAAGTAATCTGCTTTCCATGTACATTGATTTTGCAATTTTCAGTCTTTACTGTGGCTCTATACCTAAATCCATTTTCAAGAAATTTGCCATGATCTGCAAAATTTAATAGACTTATGATATGACATGCTATATTTATCAGTTATATGACATCTCTTAAATAGAAAAGACAAAATATTATAATTTCGGTCACTCTGGACCATTGTCAATATTGTCAGTGTCTGACAAAGCATTATTCTCTCTCTTTCTCACTCCCTTTCCTTGTCCTTCAAGTAAAATTGCCCTTTTATTCATTTTTGCTTTACCCAAGACTGGCAGCTGATTCTGAAGTGTCAGACCATTATTTGTTTTCTTTTTATTGCAAGGAGGATAAAATCAATGTGACATTTCCAAAACAATGATAGATGACAATAGTGAGTGATCTTTAAATGCAGAAGACTAATTTTTAAAAATGTCACCAGTGCACTCTTTCAGACTTTGTCAAAGATAAAGCAGTAAAACTTATAAATGTAAAAACTAATAATACTTCACCATGTTACTTGCAGATAAAGATGCTATACTTACATTGTTATAGTTTATCTAAATGCTGCCTTATTACTAGCTAGAATAGCCACATCTATAATCTTATAGAAGTCCATTGATTTGGGCCATTCAAAAACAAAATTGTATTTGCTTTGTTTGAGTGAGTATGTATGTATGTGTGTTTGTGTTCACTTACACATTTAGTCTCTGATTGTGTATAGGAGGACTTTAAACCTGTAAGCGTGGTTATGTACTCTGCATATTTTTTATGTATCCCTGTCTGTGTGACCCTGAGCAAGCTATACACCCTTCCTGTGTTTCACTCTCCTCATCTTTCAAATAAAAATATCACTAGAAGTTAACTCATAAGTTAAATGGAAAAGATAGATAAAAGTCTTAGAATAGTGTCTGGCACACAGTAAGCATTCAATAAGTGTTAGTTATTATTACCATTGTACTATCAATTTCCACTTGTTTTAAAATGATACAATGTCAACACTCATTTTTTTATACTATCAGAGATTCTTACATTACCATTTTGTTATTAGTGTTGTTGTTCATGCTTTCTGATTGGGTTTTAAATTAATTTCATGCAGGGCCTGGTTTGCATCTTATCTTGTGTTTCAGTGAATCTAAAATAAAATTGTGTGAATTCTACAATGGATGGTCAAGACGTGGTTGAGCAGGAAGCCAGGAAGAAATTGCACAATTCCCCTTGATAAGCCATTTTAATAAATCTGATTTGTGGTTAGAGGAACTAAGTGTAAATCACAATCTGGGATTTTCTCTCTAAAGATTCACCACCTTTTGGTAGAGCCAGAGGATTAAGCAGGAATTTAGAACAAACTTATATCAGAGAGGCACTTTCTCTCTGCCAGATTGAACTCCAGGAAGGAAAAAGAACAGAAGGGCAGAAGAACAAGGGGAGAATTCCCTGTCGCTTTCCATGTTGACAGGTAATAGACACCCCACTGACACCCAGTTACCACTGCACTGATTATTCCATCTGTATGAATATTGGGAGCTTCCCGAAATGGAAGTTTCCCTTCCCTTAATTATATATGATTTATAAAAGCCATCTTGAGTTCTAGAATTTTCAATTTTATTAAGGAGTTTAAGTAGTAAGTCATAAGTTCTAAGTAATATCTAGATATCTGTTAACATTCATAAATTTGTTGACCCATGAAATATTATGTTTGTGAAAGAAAGGCCTGTTTGCAAATTTCAACCCTAAAACTTATGAACTTTGTCATCTTGAGCAAGTTACTTAATATCTCAGCATCTCCACATTCCTAACCTATTCAATGGAAGTAATAGTATTTATCAGTGCTAGTGCTTTGAGATACCTTGAGGATTACATTGCTACACACACACACACACACACACACACACACACACACACACACACATCATACTTGGAATAACTCCCAGGAACCAAAAATTTCTCAAGTTATCTCTGATCTTTTCACATTCTTTTCCCCACCTCCTCAACCCTAACATTTTTGCATAGTATTTTTTAGTTTACAAATCTGCCTTATAGGTCACCAATGTTAATGGTATTCAAGATGAATAGAGATTATGAAATATCAGGGAAATGGTGTCCTAGATCCCAACAGATGCTTTTGCCACTGCCATCATACCACAGTCACCTTTGCCTTGCCCCACCACAATTATGAGGCTTCAGAAGGAAGGATGTCTTCAGAATAGGCCAGAAAAAAAAAAAAAAATCCTAGTCAGAGTTTCTGCCCAAAATCCATATGAAAGCTCCTCAGCCAGACCTTCTGAAGTAATCCTTTGATCAAAGCAAAGAACAACAATAACAACCAAGAACAAAAACAAAAACACCAGCACAAACTTCTTTCTTCTTTCTGATTGGTCCTACCTAAGAATCTCTGTCCACTGATTCTTCCCAGTCTAGTTACCAGGTAAAACCTATCAGTCCAAAGAAAAGTGTGCTAAAGTTGTACAAAAAACCTACAACAACAACTGAGAAGCTTTCAGGTAGGAGAAAGCCTGGACACTATTTTACCCACTTAAGTTCCATACAAAGAAGAGCTAAATAATCCCATTGTGATGCCAGTCCTTTATATTTTAATTAAAGTTTCACCTCTAACCTTGTGACAAAATAAAACATACAATCCTTGATTCTGACTCATTGTGAGGGGAGAAGAAATAAGCTGAGGATGGCATTGGGTAGTAAAATGTACAGAGAGATCTTTGAGCTACTTCTAGAGGTCAAAGATCATTTTATTCACATTCCAGAGATGATAACCTCAAACCAGGACATACTGTTATGATCTTAAGCACCTGCTGTTCCAGGTTCCAGTAAGAGTTGAACACAGAGAACATGGTCAGGAAAATGAATGTTCTCTATCGCCTTGCTAGTGAATGTGTGGTCCTTGAACTAATAGCATTGGCATCTTCTGGGACTTTATTAGAAATTCAAACAGCAAGTTGTTGGTTGTAATCTCAGGATATCCCCTGGTGAAATTCAAAACTAGCCCTAAACTCAGAGGGCAAGGAAAGACCAAAGAAAGAGGCAGCCACTCCATATTGGTTAAGTGGCGGGTTTAATAATGACTTGTGACTTGTCTTGGGTGCTACAAGATGAATAGATCCCACACCTGCCCAGCAGAATCTTAAGAGTTTATATAGAGGTCTAAGCAGGGTTCAGACACATATTCAGTCCAGATGGTCTTAACAACACATTGTTCTCTTAAGGTCATGCCCTTGAAAACCACTCCCATTGTGGGAACTGTGGGCAGAGCATACATTCCAAGGATGGGGGAGGGAGCAAGGCACATCTTGACTGCAGGTCAACGGGGAGTTACATCCTTTGGCTGACCTCCTCCAACACAGGCCCACCTCAGACCAGAAACTCAGGGCACACAGGCAGGATTCTGGTTTTAGCAAGATTTCAGGTCATTGATTTACTCATTAAATTTTGAAAAGCACTGCTCTATTCTTATGAGGGTTATATTATAAAGTTTAAACCAGTCACAAGAGAGGACAGCTGGCTGAATCCAACCAGGATCCTTGCAGAAGATTAAAAATATGTCTGAAGCCTAGACCAGTGGTTCTCAAAGTATGGATCCTGGACCAGTAGCAGCAGTTTCCAGCATAACTTGGAAACCTGTTAAAAATACAGGTTCCTTGTCCCAACCTAGAAGTGCTGAATCAGAAACTCCAGGAGTGAAGTCTAGCAATATGGGATTTAACAAGCCCTGAAGGTAAATCAAATGCATGTGAAAGTCTGAGAACTACACACTTAGAACTAAAAACCGGTCACTAGACCGCTTCTAAGCTTATAACAAGTTTTTTTCTGCTGTTTTTTGATTTACCACACTAATAGTGAAAAAACAGGTCGCAAAGGTCACTCAAAACCCACAAAAGAGCCAACCAAATAGCCGAGGTGAAGTTTGCTAAAGGTTCTTATGCAGCAGTAACTCCCTTACATCGTTATTTCTGGAAAAAACTGTCCCCCAAAGAGTCCATATACAGGAAGGCCCAAAGCTTATCTACCTAAACTCTAGTCTTCTATTAATCCTGGATTTCTGGTACGCTCTAAATTCAACGATGGGGGGAGGGAATAAATTAGGAGTTTGGGATTAGCAGATACTACTAGCAGATTGCTACTACAGCAATCCCCAACCTTTTTGGTACCGGGGACTGGTTTTATGGAAGACAATTTTTCCATGGATGGGGGTGGGAGGTTATGGTTCAGGCAGTAATGCGAGCAGTGGGGAGCAATGCGGAGTGGCAGATGAAGCTTTACACCCCCACCTGCCTGCTGCTCACCTCCTACTGTGCTGCCAAGTTCCTAACAGGCCTCAGACCTGTACCGGTCCACAGCCCAGGGCTTGGGGATCCCTGAACTACTATATGTAAAATAAACAACAAGGTCCTACTGTGTAGCACAGGGAAATATATTCAATATCTTATAAACTACGGTGAAAAAGAATATGAGAAAGAATATATATATATATATATATGTAATATATGTGTGTGTGTGTGTGTGTGTGTATATATATATATATGAATAACCCTGCTGTACACCAGAACCTAACACAACATTTTAAATCAGCTATACTTCAATAAATAAATAAATAAATAAATAAATCTAATGCTAAATCTCCTCATAGGGAAAAAAACAGAAGTGGATTTGAGAGAAAAGGTGAGAAGACCCAGAAAAGAGGAGAAGGCAGTGTGACTATGGCAATAATGATTGGAGTGACTTAGCTGCCAGCCCAGGGATGCCTGGGATCACCAACACCTGGAAGAGGTAGAGAACAGTCTCTGGAGAGCCTTCATCAATTTCTTTCACCCTCTATGTAGTCAATACAAGTCAGTTGTGGGCTCTGGTCTGTGTCTGTGAGTCCAGTATTCACACTATAAGAGCAGCTGTCATTGGGAAAGTTGCTCAACACTGTGGCAGAAGGCAGATACTACCAGAAATTAAATTCTCCAGACCAGCAATGACATATGCCACTTTGACTTCCAGATCATTGACAGGACATGTAATCCTACTGTGTTCTAGGAAGGTGAAACTCCAGAAATTCTTGGTGAGTTGCTGTACTAATTACCACAGCTGGTTCTTTTGGCTCACTCCCCCTTTCATAAGCAAACTACTCTCATACCCTTCATGAACAGACAATCCAGAATTTCAGTGATTAGGTGTGGGATGGTTAAGAGGTATGTCTTTCTTCTGTAAATTAGAAAAGATGTGATGGTGGAGGAGATATACAGATTGCCAACAAACACATGAAAGAATGCTCAACATCACTAATCATTAGAGAAATACAAATCAAAACTACAATGAGATATCATCTCACACCAGTCAGAATGACCATCATCAAAAAATCTACAAACAATAAATGCTGGAGAGGGTGTGGAGAAAAGGGAACCCTCTTGCACTGTTGGTGGGAGTGTAAATTGATATAGCCACTATGGAGAACAGTATGGAGGTTCCTTAAAAAAAAAAAATAGAACTACCATATGACCCAGCAATCCCACTACTGGGCACATACCCTGATAAAACCATAATTCAAAATGAGTCATGTACCACAATGTTCATTGCAGCTCTATTTACAATAGCCAGGAAATGGAAGCAACCTAAGTGTCCATCAACAGATGAATAGATAAAGAAGACGTGGCACATATATAGAATGGAATATTACTCAGCCATAAGAAGAAATGAAATTGAGTTATTTGTAGTGTGGTGGATGTACCTAGAGTGTGTCATACAGAGTGAAATAAATCAGAAAGAGAAAAACAAATACCATATGCTAGCACATATATATGGAATCTAAAAAATAAAAAAATAATAATTCTGAAGAACCTAGGGGCAGGACAGGAATAAAGACGCAGATGTAGAAAATGGACTTGAGGACACGGGGAGGGGGAAGGGTAAGCTGGGATGAAGTGAGAGAGTGGCATGGACATATATACACTACCAAATGTAAAATAGATAGCTAGTGGGAAGCAGCCACATAGCACAGGGAGATCAGCTTGGTGCTTTGTGACCACCTAGAAGGGTGGGTTAGGGAAGGTGAGAGGGAGATACAAGAGGGAAGAGATATGGTGATATATGTATATGTATAGCTGATTCACTTTGTTACAAAGCAGAAACTAACACACCATTGTAAAGCTATTATACTCCAATAAAAATGTTAAAAAAAGAAAAAAAAAGAAAGGAAATGTAAAACTGAGTTGTCCACTGCAGCAGCTCTGCTGTAAGAAGGCAAAAGTTTGCAGTTTGAGGATCTGGCAGTTAATTCCCTTAAAATTCCTCATGTCCAGGGACTCTTCCATAGTTTTCATAGAGTCCTAGTGTAGACAAAACAAGTTTGATGCCTACCGACCAATTCCAGCCCAACAGAGAGGAAATCATAGTATGCTAATGTAAGCAGACCAGATTTATATGCTTTTTACACTGAAGAAACAAAATTTTGGAAGAATTAAACAATTTTTCTAAAGGGTCATTACAAAATTAGCATAAGAGAAAAATAGGATTAACGTAATTGTTATCGTGTGTGTGAGACTGAGACAGAGACAGACAGAGAAAGACAGAAACTGAGAACAAATAGATATATACATAATTTTGGTTGTTTCACAACTGCATCATGCATGGCTAAACATAAAAAAAAAAAAAAAAATTAGCAAACATGAAGTGAGTAATTTTATTATAAGGTGCCAAAACTCTTGTCATGATATAAGCCAAACTTCCTCCCCAGATCTATTTTGTTATGGTTAGGACATTGAAGAAAGGTGGCATTTAAATAACTTCTCTTGAATTATTTGTATTCTTATTAGTACGGATTATGAGTAAGCATGTACGCAGCTTGTCAGTTCTTCCATTTTCTCCCTGCCTTATTGGGAAAACAACACATGCCTACAGACAAAGCTTTAGGGCAATGACTTACTGCCATGATATAAGGCATTCATAATTGTTTCCTTGAGAGTTTCAAGACCCTAGCTCCCAAGGTCATCTATTATCTGCACTTTGCCATCTGCCCATTTATCTAGTGCATTGGGATTGTCACTTCAAAGAACTGACCTTGCATTTTGATGACATGACTGCATATGAAAAAGTAGAGTAATGTTTTTAAGGATTAGTAAATCACAGTAGGAATGCAAAAAAAAAACAGCAATAATTGATTCTAAAGAAACAATTGTTTACTTACCTGTAAGTTTCTATAGTTCAAGGTCTAGAATAAACTGACAAGGTTTGACAGATGCAAAACTGCTGGAAACTTTTATTACTAGGTAAAGATGAATCATTTTTCTTTTTTGTTCCAGGAAAATTCTCTCCCCATAAGGGAAAAAATGAGCTCATTTCAACCTAAGAAAATCAATGAGCCAAAAAAAAGAAGATGAAGTAAGAAAAATTCAATGGGCCATATTTCATATAGGAAAATGATACCACTGATATATTGTCAATAAGACATGCTCTTTGAGCTTCTTTCTGTGGGAGAGAAAGTTATCACTAAATTACCCACAGTTACTCATTTGGTTTCTTTTTTTGACACCTGAGCTGGCAACAGTTTTTCCTCTATGAAAACTAATTCATTTAGCTTCACTAACTCTATTCTCTAATCCATTGATCCTCCAATATTCATTAAATGCCCCACTTTCTCCATGTTACCTTTCATGTATATAAAGTCCATTAAATTCTTATAGACTTATACTCTGTCATCTAATATACTGCTTGCTGTTAATTACCTCCTGCTTAATAATTGATAGTAAGTTCTCTTAAAAAAATATGTGGAAAAGATCTCAATTTTCTGTGGATGCTCAGAGTTGCCAAAGGAACTCGAGATAAATAGAGCCCAAATATTTGAAGGAAAGCATGATGCTTTATTTCTAGCTGGTTGTCCCAAACCATTAAAGAATCTCCTACCAAGTCAGTTTGGAGTGAAAACAGGTATGAGCTGGGAAGGCTTTTTTTTTTTTTCCCCCTTAGGGCTAATGGCCTGGAAAGGAGTAGACTGAATGATTGATTATTTTCCCTTGAGTCCCACCCTGAGTCCCTTGGCCTAATTATTCAAAGTTATTATTCATATACTAGTTACTCAAAGTGGGTTGAATCAGACAATTTGTTGCTACATTGTCTTCAAGGAAGTGGGAAACTTTACAAGAAAACCTTCCTTGTAGAGAAGTATTTTAGTATGTCTCCTTCCATCTTCATCCCTTGTATCATCATGAAATCAGAGCACACTATCACAGATGTTCCTTTTTTTTTTTTTTTTGCGGTACGTGGGCCTCTCACTGCCGTGGTCTCTCCCGCTGCGGAGCACAGGCTCTGGACGCGCAGGCTCTGCGGCCATGGCTCACGGGCCCAGCCGCTCCGTGGCATGTGGGATCCTCCTGGACCGGGTCACGAACCAGCGTCCCCCGCATCAGCAGGCGAACTCTCAACCACTGCGCCACCAGGGAAGCCCCAGATGTTCCTATTTAATCATCTTTTCCTGTAGCCTATTTACTTCATCTCAAGGCATTCATCAAAACCCGAAATAATATCTCTGCTTACTCTTTTATTGACTAAGATCCTTAAAAGTAGGGACTAGTACTGTTTTATTTTCAATTATATACCCACTTCTAATTTAACAGCTGATGCATCACAGGATCACAATGAAAATGTGGTGGATAAATGACTGAACAGAATACTCACCAGATATATTAGAGCTTCTCTATCTTGGTGAGGACTCCAGAACTTTTGGTGAACCTATAATATGCTTTCATATTATATCACTTTATTTACCTTCAGTGAATTGATCAGTTAAGCCTGTGGCTTATTAAGATTCTTTCTGTTCTCAAATAAAGACATCAAAACAGGTATCAGATAAAGCCTCATGAAGGTTTAAACAAGAATTGACTCTATAATGGTTTCTATTTGACAAACTGGAGCTGGTGAGTATAGCAACTCATATTCATAATTGAAATGTTTTGTTTTGCTTTGTTTTGTTTTCTCTGTTGCTCACAGGATACCCTGAAATGCTTTAGGATTTTTATATGATTGCTGATATTCCTAGTCCTTATGATATAGGGTAGTGTGTATCACAATGACTTGGGAAGATATCTATTATATATGCATCTACCTCCAAACCCCAATGTGTTTTTTGTATTCCCAGGAAAAAAAATGATCCTATACGTTTTGAAAAAACCATCCAAAGTGATTTTGATAAGCACTACTAGATAGACAACACTGCAATGAAGTGATGAACTACCATATATTTTATTTCCCATATCAAATTACACCCAGCTATGTTGCTAAACATAGTCCATTTTATTAATCTCTAAAAGAACCAAGTCCTTTTAATTTTGTTATTGAAATGTAACTGACTTACAATATTATATTAGTTTCAGGTGTACAACATAGAGATTCAATATTTTTATATATTACAAAGTGATCACCACAAGAATTATAGTTACCATCTGCATCATACAAAATTATAGCAATATTATTGACTGTATTCCCTATGGTGCATATTACATCCCTGTGACTTATTTACTTCATAACTGGAAGTTTGCACATCTTAATCTCACCTGTTTCACTTATCATCCCTCCTTCCCTCTGGCAACCAGAGGGATGGAACCAGTTGGTTCCTTGTATCTATGAATCTTTCTGTTTTGTTATTTTTCTTCATTTCTTTTGTTATTTAGATTCCACATATAAGTGAAATCATATGGTATTTGTTTTTCTCTGTCTGAATTATATCACTTAGCATAGTAACCTCTAGGTCCATCCATGTTGTCCAAATGGTGAGATTTCATTCTTTTTTATGGCTGAGTAATATTTCATTACATTGATTATATTATTTCAGGTTTTGATGAATGCTTTGAGATTAAGTAAACAGGCTTCAGGGAAAAAAATGATTAAATAGGCACATCTGTAGATAGTGTGCTCTGATTTCATGATGATAAAAGGGATGAAGATGGAAGGCACCCGATACTAAAATACTTCTCTACAAGGATATGAGGTATAAAAAGCAAGAAACCTGAACTTCTAAGAGAAATTGAAAAATGTACAAAAATAAAAAGAAATTCACAAAGTACATCTGAAGTAAAGATAATGCAGAAATTTAAATGAGCAAGTAATATATAATACATTGTTTTCAAAAAAGGTAGAACTTATATAATGTACTGAGGCCATAAAGGAAATCTCAACAAATACCAAATATTTGATATCATCACGCTTTGTTGATATAATAAACATAAAATAGAATAAGATTTTTTTTTTTTTTTTTTTTTTGGCCACACTGCATAGTTTGCAGGATCTTAGTTTCCTGACCAGGGATTGAATCCTGGCACTGCAGTAAAAAGGCAGGAATCCTAACCACTAGACCACCAAGGAACTCCCAAAATATGAAATTTAAAAAAAATCAAATATCTGAAAATAAAAATTAAAAACTGAAAGTAATGTTATTTTACATACAGTAGAAAACTTAGTGTTACCTGGTGGAAAGAATTGGAAAAGTAATAGAGAGAGAAAAATGGAAAAAAAAATTCTTGGTATTTTCAGCTTTCCAGTCCTTGTGAAAAGTTTGTAGAAATTTAAAAATCAAATAGTGTAAAACTCCCTTCAAGAGGTTATATTTGCTATTACAGGTGTGATTTGGGACATTTTTCATAGAAATGTCCAACAAATTGTTGTTATATAGAGATGTTGCATTTCTCTCATGAAAAAACAACTTACATGTTTATTGTTCAAATGAAGGTTTTTATTTTATTGAGATTTTCAGGTACCACATCATATAGTATGAAATAATATTTTCCACCAACTCTTCACTCTATATGTTCTTGAATGATGTAATTGCATTGAATGTACCTTCAAAATATTATACAAGAGTATTTTAGGTAGATAATTGTTTTTCTTATTTTTAATGGTAAAGACTAATATTTCTTCATTAAATATAATGGTTTGGACAGTTATTATATTATTCTTGGAGTTTTTATTGGGATTATATATGAATTTTATCAAATGCTTTTTGGAACCCCTTGAAAAAGAATATGTTTTTTTCTTCTCAGGAATATTAAAATAATAAAATATATCAACAGAGTTTTCTTTTGCTAATTGGGATTAAAGTCTCCTTGGTCATGGTATATTATCTACAGTGATTAATTTATTTGACAATATTTTCTTTAGGTTTCTTTCATGTATCCTGCAGTCTTTTTAACTTCTGTGTTAGCAGAATTTTCTCACTTTGTCTTCCTCATTTATTATCTAAGTGTTGCTTTAAAAAAGAATATTTCCTACTTTTTCTAAGCTCTGTAAACATTTGAATCACATGAAGATTATGCATTATTTTTAGAGTATTCATAATTCAATAGTGTAGACTTCTGAAATAGTCTGGATCGTCAACATTTGTAGGAGTCATACCTTGACTATTTCCCCTCCATTTTCTGCATGGTTATTTAACTCGTAAGATATTATACTTCTTTTTAAATTTTATTGAACCTGAGTTATACTCAATTATAAGACACATCTTTATTTTCTGTATCTTCTAATAAAAACACTGCTAATTAATCTATGACACATGTATTTCTTTTTTAAATTTCTTAGAATTATATTCTCCATTTAGTGGAAGAGCTTTTTAATACTTATTTAGATGTAGATGTTTATAATTTACTTCCTCTGCATGTACAAATATACAAATTATAAACCCCCTTCTATTCCATGATGTTAAGTTATTACATACACAGTGACTTGAGACACAGCTCTATAACTTGTATGACTTTGGGTCAGTTATTTAACTTCCTTAAGCCTCATGTTTCACAAGCAAATTTGATAATTATTCTTAAGGGGTTAAATAAAATAATGTATGTGAAGTATGCAACATACTGTCTGATGCATAAGAATTTCTCAACAAATGATAACAATTGTTATTTCTCCTCTAGTATATGAGGGCAGCATTCATCTCTGTTTTCTAGCTCTGATAGTTTTCTTTATTTCAGTTTTTATTTTTTGATAATTTGAAAGGGGTACAAGAGAGAAGAAGTTAAAATGTATGTTTTGGTTAGCAATTTAGAAAGAGAAACCTTGACTATACATTTTGAACACATAAATCTAGAGTTTATTAATTATTGTTTTAATCATATGCCTTCTGTTCTTACCAAACTGTACCTAAGAAATTGAAATCAGGTACCACATATTCTTTACATGTTATTCTCCACTGTACTTGGCATACAGCTAGGGATATAGCAGGTGCTCAGTGAATGTGTGTTGAGTTAAACCACAACCAAAGCAGTTAAAACATGGTAATTTTCCTCCAAGCATTAATACTCAGGTTCAGTCTCAAGCTAGATGAATAGTACAGTAGAATCATTACCTTCCCAGGCCTGTTTCTGGGAGGCATGTGAAACATATCAGGGTTTCAACTCTGTTCCCAATAGACCAAGCATACAGATCACAAAACACATTCACTTGCCCTTCTAGTTGTCAGCCTATGCAGATCTAAGGATGAAATAGGCCCCAAAGGCAAAACCATCTTCTCATTTTCAGTGGCACCCAAGGCCAAGGTTGAAGCCGATTAACAGAGGTGATGCAGAGCTAGTGCAATTGTCCTCTAGAGAAAAAGAAATTCATTTCCAAGACTTGTCGATCACACTAATGAAAGATATATCTGCTCCTTTTAAAAATAGAATATCAACCTATATAATTTTCTGATATTTGGTTTCAGAAGGACCAATTTTCTATGAATTTTAATGTACGTACTTCAATTCAATAAAGTAGCAATAGCCTTAGGGTAAGGCTTTATTGTGTGTGTAATGTTTTATTTTTACATTATTTCACACTTAGAGAAATTTTTCAAGAAGAATACAGGGAACTTTATTACACTCTTTTTCCAGAATGACCACTTTTCCTTTTTCCTCTCTTGTTTTATCATTCTCTTTCTATCTGCATATGTAACTGGTGTGTGTGTGCTTGTGTATGTATACACACATTTATTTTCAAAATAATTTAAGAGTAAAACTGTGATTATCATTATCCTTTACCACTGAATATTTTATTTATTTTTTTATTAAGGTATAATCGACTTACAGTGTTATATTAGTTTCAGGTATACAAGATAGTGATTTGGTAATTTTATACATTATGAAATGATCACCATGATAAGTCTAGTTACCAACTGTCACCATGTAAATCATTTTAATATTATTGACTGCATTCCCTATGCTGTACATTACATCTCTATGCCTTATTTATTTTATAACAGTAAGTTTGTTCTTTTACATTACTAATGTACAATTTCCAAAATCAGAAAATTTAACTTAATCACAATACTGTCATCTAACCCACAGTTTATGTTTACTATTTTTTAAATTTTCTCATTGATGTTCTCTATACCTGCTCCTTGGTATAGGAACACATGTAAGATATATTTGTCAAATTTTCTTTAATCTCAGTATTTCTTTTTATTTCTTAAACTTGGTAATTATGAAGGGTCAACTATTTTATAAAATATCCCACAATATGGGTGCATCTATGTTCCTCATGAATAGATTTAGACTATGAATTTGGGGCAGAATATCACAGAAATGAAGCTGTTTCCTTTACCATAAATCATATCAGGAGGCACATCATGTTAATGATGTCACTTTGATGATTTTGTTAAGGTGGGGTCCATCTGGTTTCTCCACAGTAAAGTTATGAATTTTGCCCCTCGTAAGAAGTAAACAATTTGTGTGAAGATACTTTCAGACTACTTAAACATCTTCTTTCTAATCAAACTTTCACCTACTAATTTTAGCAACCATTGAAGATTATCTATAATTTCTTCTGTATTTATTAGTTGGTACTCTACTGAATGAGTTTTCTCTTCTCCCATATTAATTCATTAATCAATTAATTTATTCACTTGTATCAGTATGGGCTTATGAATTCCTATTTTTATTCAATAGACTTTATTGTATTCTCATTACTATTTCTTTGAATGATCAAATTGCCCTAGATTTGGTCAATACAAACCCCTTCAATCTGGCTTCTGTTTTCTTCTAGCAAGTCTCTAATTGCCTTAAGATTTTCCTTAACACAGGGTTCATTATCATCTTTCCACTTTCGATTACTTGTCAATCCCTTCTCCAACAGTGACAAATATGGTTCCCACTAACCTTAAAATTTGTATTTTTTTTCCCTAAGACCAAAATAAACCTAAAGTTCTTTCCAAACTGCTAACCCATACCATTATTCCACTGGAAAAAAGCAAACCTACAAACTAGAGTTCAGTAATGAAGATATTAACATTAAAAAAAGTTAACATTTTTTGTAAAATTTATATACAGTAGATGCATAATTCTTGAGTGGACAATTCAGTGAGTTTTGACAAATTCATAAACCCATGTAGTGTATACCACTATCTGAATAAAGGACATTCTTATTACATCATTAAATTCCTTCATATTATTTCCCACTCACTCCGAAACCACCCAAAAGCAACCAATGATATTTTCATTAGTTTTGCCAGTTCTAGATTTTCATATAAATTAAATAATAATATTAATAATAAGTACTAATAAAAAATAATATAAAAATTGATAATCCCAATTGGTAATTTGTTTGCCCATTGCTGTAAAAATGCCTGCTTGCCTTACTAATTAGACTATGTTAAATCTATAGGCCAATTTGAGAAATTTGGCACTTCAATGATATTTTCAAATTGTCTATTCCTAGTACTACATATAAATAAAATTGATTTTGTATATTGGCCTACTGTCTGTGACCTTGCAAAATTCACGTGTGTGTTCTAAATTAATTACCTTATAGAGTTGTTAGGATTATTTTATGTAGACAATCATGTCATCTGAAAGCAAAGTTTTATTTCTTTTTTTTTCCAATCTTTATGCCTTTTATTTTGTTGTGTTTTCTTATTGAATTTTTTAGGGTCTTCCATATAATAGTAAATACAAGGTGCAGGGTTAGACAACCATGTCTTATCTCTGATCTTACAGGGTGGTGTTGCAGTTACTACTGCTGCTTTATAATCCATGTCAAAAGATAGTGAAATAAAATAAACGTTTTATTATTATCACAGATTTTCTTGGTCAGAATATTAAACAGGGAGTGATGGCTTGTCTGTGTTCTGCAGTCTCAGGGACTTTTGCAAGGAAGACTCATGGTTGAGGAAAACTTAATCAGTAGTGGCTCAAATTATCTTGGTGTGCTTTCACTCACATGTCTGATGGTTAATTCTGGTTGTCAGCTGAGACCTCTGATGGACCTGTTGACTGTAGGACCTACACATGGTCTCTCTGGGTATCCTGAGCTCTCTAATATTATGATAGCTTTAGTGTAGTCAGTCTTATCTGTTCCCTCATAGCTACGAAAACTAGGCCAGCAAGCCTTTATGACATAGCCTTGAAAGTCAAATGGTATAACTTCTATTTTACTACATTTGTCAATGCAGTTATATACCTCAACAGATTGAAGTGGACCAAGAATAGGCTCCAACTCTTGATGGGCCAGAATAAAAGGTCACATTGTAGAGAATATGCGGGGTGGGAAATTTTGCCACAGAAAGTATACGTAGCTGTTGATGTTTTGTATCTGTCCTTTATCAGATTGAGATAGTTCTTTTCCATTCCTAATTTGTTGAGATATTTTACCACAAATGTATGTAACATAATCATAGAGTTATTCTTTTATTCTTACTAATGAGGTTAAATCCTATTGATTTTTCAATTTTTTAGCTATCCTTGAATTCCTTGGAAAACCACTACTTGTTCATAGTGTTCTATCCTTTTCATATACTGCTGTATACAAATTGCTAACCTATTTTAAAGAAAATTTGCATCTAGGTTTATAAGATATATTGATGTGTAATTTCCTTTTTATGAATTTGGCATACTAGGCTTATGCTGGTATTATAAAATGAGTTAGGAAGTGTTCCTCTCTTCTATATTATCTGAAAAGGTATTTTTAAATTGTTATTACTGGGCTTCCCTGGTGGCACAGTGGTTGAGAGTCTGCCTGCCTATGCAGGGGACACAGGTTCGTGACCCGGTCCGGGAAGATCCCACATGCCGCGGAGCGGGTTAGACCCATGAGCCATGGCCGCTGAGTCTGCGCATCTGGAGCCTGTGCTTCGCAACGGGAGAGGCCACAACAGTGAGAGGCCCGTGTACCACAAAATAAATAAATAAATAAAATAAATTATTATTTCTTCCTTAAGTATTTGATAGAATTGAACAGTAACTTTTATCTGGGCCTGGAGGATTATGTGGGAGACGGTTTTAATAAATTATTTAATTTATTTAATGGGTACTGGGATATTCAGGTTTTCTACTTCACCTCATTTCAATTTTTGTATGTTGTGCCTTTCTAGGAATTTGTTAATTCCATCTAATGTCTCAAATGTACGGCAAAATATTAATAATTGTACTTTATTTTCTGTTTAGGGTTTAAAATCTATAGAAACATACAATTGTTCATTTTTGTTATTACACTTGATCAGTCTTGCTTGCTATTAATCTTTTCAAATAGTCATCTTTTGCTTTGATTAACTTCTCTAATTTCTCTTCTATTTATTACATCTTTTTACTTATTTTGGTTTTAATTTACTCATAAGATATAAACATTGACAATTGATTTCAATAACTATTCTTTTAATTCTTAGGATATTTAAAACACAAATTTTCCTCTAAACACTGTTTAGCTGCATCCCACAAATATTTCACATTTTATTTTATCATTTGTTTGGAATATTTTCTTAAAATTTCCCTTGTGATTTCTTATTTGCATGTAAATCATTTTAAATTATGCCATTTAGTTTGAAAATACTTGGGGCTTTCCTTGGTATCTATTTACTTCAGTGTAGTCAGAAAATATACTTTATAGAGTTTGAAGTTTTTCAAATATATTGAACCTTCTCTTATGGACAAGCATACGGAATATCTTGGTGAAACACCAGTTTTTTTCTGTTGTTTTCTATAAATATCAAATAGGTCATAGTGTCTAACTATGTCTTTCAGATATTCAACCCTTACTGATTTTTGTATCTAAAGTACCATACACATTACTGAGAGATATGTCTTAAAACAGGGGTCCTCAACCTCCAGTACCTGTCAGTGGCCTATTAGGAACTGGGCTGCACAGCAGGAAGTGAGTGGCATGTGAGTGAGCAAAGCTTCATCTGTATTTAAAGCCGCCCCCCATCACTCTCATTGCCACCTGAGCTCCACCTCCTGTCAGATCAGTGGCAGCATTAGATTCTCACGAGGGCAAACCCTACTGTGAACTGCACATGCAAGGGATCTAGGTTGCATGTTCCTTATGAGAATCTAATGCCTGATTATCTGAGGTGGAGTTGAGGCAGTGATGCTAGTGCTGGGGAGTGGCTGCAAATACAGGTTATCATTAGCAGAGAGCTTTGACTGCACAGAAACCATAATAAATCAATTGCTTGCAGACTCATATCAAAACCCTATCAGTGAGTAGCAAGTGACAATTAAGCTGCATCTGGTGACAGGCTTTATAGAGACAAGTGAGTTGATGTACTTCAATTGTACAGCTGCATCTGGTGGCAGGATTTAAGTCAGAATCTGACACTTATTTTAGTCTGTGTGTGGCCTGCCCATTATTTTATTTACCACTTCCATCCACGCCTCTTTCCCACACTGCATACTTGTCTCAATTACAGTTTTGGTAAGCCCACAAGCTAACACTAGACAAAATGAGTAACACACAAACGTCTCTGGAGAGCTTCTTTGAAAAGGGGGAGAGACCCAATGATGAAACAGCAGAAGAC
Source organism: Phocoena sinus (assembly GCF_008692025.1). Lineage (NCBI taxonomy): Eukaryota > Metazoa > Chordata > Mammalia > Artiodactyla > Phocoenidae > Phocoena > Phocoena sinus. Next base: position 33,994,837 of record NC_045776.1, on the reverse strand, counting down.
TCTAAGACTGCCAACAAAAAGAAAGCTGCATTTAAAAGAAAATACCAAAAGTCCTACTTAAATTACGGGTTCACTGTAACAGGTGGTTTACATCCTCCAAGCTCACTTTATGTAATATGTGGCAACCGACTATCCAATAAAGCCATGAAACCTTCAAAACTGCTTCACCATATGGAGTCCAAGCACTCTGCATTAAAAGACAAATCTTTCAGGCTTCCCTCATGGTGCAGTGGTTAAAAATCTGCCTGCCACTGCAGGGGACATGGGTTTGAGCCCTGGTTCGGGAAGATGCCACATGCCGTGGAGCAACTAAGCCCATGCACCCCAACTACTGAACCTGTGCTCTAGAGCCCGTGAGCCACAACTACTGAGCCCACGTGCCACAACTACTGAAGCCCAAGCACCTAGAGCCTGTGCTCCTCAACAAGAGAAGTTGCTGCAATGAGAAACCCACGTACCGCAAGGAAGAGTAGCCACCGCTCACCGCAACTAGAGAAAGCCCAAGCACAGCAATGAAGAACAAACACAGCCAAAAATAAACAAATAAAATAAATAAAGTTTAAAAAGAAACAAATATTAAAAAAAGACAAATCTTTCTTTTTTCAAAAGAAAAAAAGGTGAACATGAAGAATAGAAGCAATTATTGAAGGCTACCACTTCATCAAATGTATCTGCACTGAGAGCATTATTTTTAGTGGCTAACCACATTGCTAAAGCTAAGAAGCCCTTTACTGTTTGTGAAGAGTTGATCCTGCCTGCTGCTAAGGACATTTGTCATGAACATTTAGGAGAGGCTGCATTTCAGAAGGTGGTACATATTCCTCTTTCAGCTAGCACCATAACTAGACAAATTGATGAAATAGCAGAGGATATTGAGGCACAATTGTTAGAGAAGATTAATTAGTCACTGTGGTATGAAATCCAGGTTGATGAATCTACCGATGTTGATAACAAGGCAAAAATGCTTGTTTTTGTGAGATATATTTTTCAGGAAGGTGTGCATGACGATATATTATGTGCACTTTTGTTTCCAACCAACACCACAGCTGCAAAACTATTCAAGTCTTTGAATGATTACATATCAGGAAAACTGAATTGGTCATTTTGTGTCAGTAATGCACAGACAGAGCGGCTGCCATGACTGGACGGCTTTCTGGTTTCACTACTTGGGTCAAAGAGGTCGATCCTGAACGTGAGTCTATGCACTGTGCCATCCATAGAGAAATGCTGGCTCGCCAAAAGATGTCACCTGAATTTAACAACGTTTTACAGGATGTGATTAAAATTATCAACACATTAAAGTACCTGCCCTTAACTCATGTCTGTTTGTGCAGCTCTGTGAGGAGATGGACTCAGAGCACACATGTCTTCTCTTGTGCACAGAAGTGAGATGGCTTTCTAAAGGTAGATCACTGGCCAGAGCTTTGGAGTTATGAGAGGCGCTCCAGAGATTTCTTTTAGAAAAAGTCACCACTGAGAGCCCATTTCAGTGACACAGAATGGGTTGCAAAACTAGCTTACTTGTGTGACATATTCATCAGGGGAGAATGAAAACTGTGTTCAAGTTGTCAATTAAAGTGGCTGCATTCAAAGCCAAACTGGAATTCGGGGGGCAATGAGTGAACACTGTGAATTTTGACATGTTTCAAACATTAGCAGAGATTTTGAAAGAAACTGAATCAAGGCCTTCTTTCTCCCAGTTGGTGCATGATCACCTATCTCAGCTTTTAAAAGAGTTTGAACGTTACTTCCCAAACATGAAAGACCCCCAACCTGGGAAGGAATGGATCCGTGACCCATTTGTGAATAAGCCAGGTGAATCCACTTTCTCCGTGCTAGAAGAGGATCAGCTGCTTGAGATCGCAAATAATGGTGGCCTTAAATGTATGTTTGAGACACTTCAAATTTCCATATGCTCTGGATTAAAGTCAAGGCAGCATATCCTGAGATTTCCACAAAAGCACTGAAAAGCCTGCTTCCATTTCCAACATCCTATCTTTGTGAAGCAGGGTTTTCTGCAGTGACAGAAACCAAAACAAGATTACAGAGTAGACTGGACATAAGCAACACACTTTGGGAGTCACTGTGTCCCATCACCCCAAGATGGGACCATCTAGTTGCAGGAAACCAAGCTCAGGGTTCCTACTGATTCTGCATTGTGATAAGTTGTATAATTATTTCATTATGTATTACTATGTGATAATAATAGAAATAAAATGCACAATAAATGTAATGTGCTTGAATCATCCCAAAACCATCCCCCTGGTCCGTGGAAAAATTGTTTTCCGTGAAACTGGTCCCTAGTGCCAAAAATGTTGGGGACTGCTGTCTTAAAATATTTAATTCTAATAAAGAAATTTGTGTTATTGTGCAATATTTCTCTTTATCCCTTGCAATATTTTTTGTCTAGTAGTTTATTTCATCTGATAGTATTTCCAGCTATGGGCATAATTATAGCCCACTAAAAAGTCCACATAATAATTTCCAGAGACTGTGAAAAGTTATGGAGCAGAAGAATTAAGTTATTTAATCAGCTGACCTAGGCATGGACAGATTATACTGAATTATCTGAGTGAGTCCAATATAATCACAAGGATTTTTATAAGTGAAAGAGGGAGGAAAGAGAGTCAGTCAGAGAAGGAATAGTGACACAACAAAAGCAAAGTTCAGAATGATTTGATTGCCTACTTTTAAGATGGTAGTCAGCCATGAGATAAGATATGGCGTCATTTCTAGAAAATGGAAAAGGCAAGGAAAAGGATTTTCCCCTTGAAGAGTTGCAGACCTGCCTACACCTTGAATGAGCCCAGTGGGACTCATTTTGGATTTCTGACCTCCAAAACTACAAGGTAACATATTTGTATTATTTTAAGAAACCAAATTGGTGATAATTTTGTTACTGTAGTGGTAAGAAACTAATAGACCAGACTTCTTATACTTATTTTTTATGGTATATCCTTTTTATACTTTTATTTTCATCCTGTGTCATATTTCAGAATGCTTATGGATTAATCTTAATTTATATCTTATTTGACAATATCTACCTTATAACTGGAGTTTTCAGCTCAAAGACACACAATGTAATTATTGATACTGTTGGATTTAGTTATTCTATTTTGCTATTTTTTCTAACTTTTCTTCTATTTATTCTTTATACTTTCTTTTGTGTTAAATATTGTTTTTATATTATATTTTAATTTGTTTAGTGGATTTTAGATATGGCTCATTTCATTCTTTAGTAGCTGCTCTAGAAATTTTAGTGTATGCTTAACAAAGCACTCAATTTATAGTAAATGTTGTAGAACTCTATGTATATTTAGACATCTGTAATGGTATTGTTGCATTGTCCATTGTTAGACATCTGTAATGGTATTGTTGCATTGTCCATTGTTAGACATCTGTAATGGTATTGCTGCATTGTCCACTCTTTCCTCTTTTTGTGCTATTGTCATATGCACTGCATTTACATATGTTGGAAAAATCATCATTCAGAAGGGAATGATATATCCTTTTTTAAAAAAAAGTCATATGTGTTTTAAAGAATCCTTCAGGCTGGAAAAAAATGGTATCAAATGAAAACTTGAAACTATAGAAATGCATAAAAAGTACTAATAGTGGCAAATATACACATAAATATAGAGGAATGCAGGATAATTTTTAGTTTTTAAAATTTCATTTTTTCATATTACATCTTTTTATTGAATTTTCTATGCAAATTCACTTGGTATTCTCTTTTGCTTTCATGAGTATACAAAGTCAATCTGGGAATTTTTCTTATACTTTTCAGTTCTGAGAATTTCCATTTGGTTCCTTTTTTATAGTTTCCATTTATCTTTGAAATTCCCCCATCTGATGATTTATTAAAACTATATTTTTATTTAAGTCCTTAAACATATTTGTAATAGCAGTTTTAACACTAATTTCAATATCTGGGTCATCTCAGCATATGGTTCCAATAATTGCCTTTTCTCTTGATAATTGGTCACATTTTATTGTTTCCTCATATGTTTAGAACTTTTGATATAATACTGGAATTGTAGATAATATGTTTTAGAGATTCTGGATACTGATATCTTCTTCTGAGGAATGCTGATGTTTTATCCTATCCAAGATGTTTAACTTGACTGCACCTAAATTCCAAACTCTGTCATACTTATGATGGGCAGTAACTGAAGGTCATACTCACTTATTTTAGCTGTTATTTTCTGCAAGACCCCTTTGTTCTATTCTGTGGATCTCTAAATGAAAAGTCACATATGGAATTAGGCAGAGTTCTATACAAATTTGGGACACCTTTTTTCTTCAACTATTTCTATTCTGGAATTTATCCTTCATTCTTCAGACAGTCTGGAGGCCCTGAATTTATTCTTCTAACTTCTTATTCCATTAAGAGTTTGGCTTTCTGCTTGAGTCCCAGTTACCCAATACAGCATAGAGTTTTATTCTCAAATACTTAGATATCATCTAAATTAATGACTACATAATACTGATAAGAAAATACAGAGCTTAGATCAGATAATCATTCTTTTAGAGATGTTAGATATTAATATGGCCATTTCAGCAGAATTAAGCATCTTAAAAGACTGCTTCCACTCTTCCTATACAGCTTCACTTTAATATGTGCAATAATTTATAACAAAATTAATTTTTAAGACTAATCAAAAACAAAATCATCTTTTACATGTTCACAAAATTGTGTCTGTTAATTTGAGGAAGAGAATGGAAGGCTAGAAAAGAGATGTCAATTAAGAAATTGAAGGGTTAGGGAACAATGTCTGATAAGAAATCATGTTACTGCTCTGAAAACCTGCAATATAGTGTCATCATTGAGAGGAAATTGCTAGATTATTCCACAGGATGCCAATAACTAGGTAATTTACTCTGTGGATATACTGTAATTGCCATGTAATTAGAATAATTGCATTTTGGGAGCAGGATATGCACTTATGCTAGGTTGTGATCTCACTCAATAGTCAGCCTTTGCAATTTGGTTTTCAGATGTTGAAAATTTAAGATTAGGTCAAAGCTTCTTTTTAGCTCTAGCTACAGACATATTTCTCATCGCTGAACTGACATCATTTTGAAAATCTTATCCTTCTGCTTAGTTCCAGGGTATCCTCTCTCTGTATCACCAACAGCCTTTGGTGGTGAATACCCTAAATTCCTGTCTATTTTTTGTGTTTCTTCTAAGTTTCATTTATATGTTTCTTACTCCAAAATTTATACCTTTCTGCCCCAATTTCTTTCCTAAGTTTCAAACTTAAGTGTTCCAATATCTTCTCAGTGTTCTCCACAGAAATATCTAATAGACGTATCAAAATTAACATGCCTAAAATTCTAGGTTTTTTCTTAACTTACCCCAACCTGTCTTTCCCAGTCTTTTGCATTACAGTAAATGTATCATTAACACAGGAGCTTACACAAAATATATACAAGTTATTGTTAAATCCTTCACCTGTTATTCCCTCATATTCCATATAAAATATTTTCAAATATGTTCCAAACCTGGGGAATTTTTCCACCACCACTATTGCTACCTTAGCTCAAGCCATTATCTTTTCCATTCTTGGTTTCTGCAGTGTCTTAATTTTAACCTCCCCTTTATAATTTGTTCTCTATACAACAAAACCAATAATCTGTATAACATATAAATTATATCACAATACTACCTATTAAAATCCCACCATTTATTTACCATAATGTTTAGAATCAAACCCTAACTTCTTAACATGGCCTAAAACCCTAATTTCTTAACATGACCCTCATAATCTTATTTCTATTTATTTTTCTAACATCATATCTTGGCTCTTCAAAGCCAAGATTTTTTGAACTTGCTAAACAGAGTTCTGTGTTAGAGCCTTTTACTTCTATTCCTGCTGCTTGAAATGTTCTTATCCTAACCCTTCTAATTCTTTACTTCCTTGCTTCATTCAGCTTTATTTCAAATGTTAACTCAACATCAATGTCTTTACTATCTAGCCTCCCTGACCCCATCTTCACCCCACCATGCTCCATCACTTAAGTCTCCTTTATTTTTCTTTGTTACTTATCACTTAAAATGATAGATAGATAAACAAAGACATATAGATATGTTTAAATATGTAGATTCATAAATAGATATAAATATAGTTTTGGATTTTTTTTACTTGTTTCTTTTCAGACTCCTTTAATAGAATACAAATTCTACAAAAACTGAAATTTTGTTCTTATACTTACAAATATAATCTATATTTATGGAAAGCGATTTTGGAAAATGTAAAACTTAGGAGAATCAGGAGGATGAAAATTACTTATAATCTCATGATTCTAGAGAATTACTTACAAGCAGTTCTATAAATGTCCTGTGTTTTCAGTCATTTTTTTATGCATTTGTTTATTTAAAGTTGTGCCAGTTCATACACAGAGTTCAGTTATAATTTTTTTCATGGAATTTTATATCATGAGCAATGCCTTATACTATTTATTCCTTAAAGTATGAGTTTTGATGAAATATATTATCTCATCTTATACATGTCATACAACCCTGTGTTCCTGATCCCTTATTTAGGGGTATTTAAGTTGTTTCTAATTTTTAATAAGTAATGATAGAAAGAATATTCTTTGACAAGCCTTTGTAAGTATAAAAAAAAAATATATATATATATATATAATGTATCTGTCAAGACATTGAAATTGTGAGTATATTCTTCTGTCTGTTATTGAAGTAGAAACTCACACACATATATATGTATATATAATTGTATAATAAACTTCATATTTCTAACATGGGGGGAAAAGAGACCAATCTCATGACTTGAGCTTGTTTGAATTTGCCGATTTTTAAGTGACTTACATTTAGTGAGAAGCATTGATAAGTTACATCTTTTTGTGTGTTCCTGGTAGTTGGCTGATACATTTAACTCACCTGAGTGCAGCTCACCTGCTATCTGTCATTTACATGAGACTTTGCCAAAGTCTGAATATTAGAACAAAAGACAACATTTTTTTAGCAACCCTTATTTATCTTCATCATAAATGCCTATATTTATTTCTTACAAATAGAAATGGAAATTCTTCTTTCACAAGCCAGTTTCCATACTATTTCCACCTTCTTTTTCACTATGAAGCTCTATTTCTTTTATACATAAGAAAATGGAAATGGAAGAGAATTGATTTGTTTTCCGTCTATAGTTTCAAGAAACAATGGCTTTCTTACTTTCCTACATGTGCTGAATATGAACCCAGAGATTTCAGATACACTTCCTAAACCTTATAAATGTAACTCTAAACTAAAATCCTTGCAAATAAAAAATGCAGACAATATATTATGTGCTTATTGCACAATGACCCAGAAATGTTTATTTTCCAAAAGCTCTGTTGAGTTATATATGACCTGATACATCAGTTTTATGCTTTTCACAATATTTTAATCAGTAACAGACTTTGTTTATCAATATATCAGTATTAACCTAATTATACATGACTTAACATAACTGTGAAGTAAATGAAGAACTTAAGTATCAAGAAAAGGATATAAGGTAACTCTATCTAGCTAAAATATATGTTTTATACTGTGGGATGCTCTGAAAGAGTAAACCATTTAGGGAAATCTATATACAGTCTCTGAAGAAGCCAAGGGATTTCTTTTTGAAATTGAAAAAAAAATCATCTTTCTAGACATTTGAGAATCTGTTAGGTCTTTAAGTTTTGCTTCTTCAGGGAAAGTTTTGACACATCACATTTATAACACATTGCTGATGCTAGCAGCTGCCTCTGTGTAAGAAAGATGTCCATTTGCCTCTTCTCCAAGGCAAGCTTCAGGCTTTGCTTTATCAGGAGTAAGGTAGGCAAGTTTTGGGGCTCCCTTATGTTATGTTCTCGTTAAGCTTCTTCTTTATCACAAATGCTGCAAATAGGTAGTTTCTCCAGAGTGGCCCAATTACACATCATGGCTCTCCAATAGGCTGGGTATTACCTAGAATTATGGAGAATTGTGCTTTTCTTTTCTCACACTAAGAAAGCCTAACCAGGGCACCAAAACCAACTCTGTCTGATGGGTAACCTCTGATTGACTTCTCTGGATATCTGAGTAAGATCCTAAAATGGACAAATATTGTTTTAGTGATTGGATTTTTATATCACATATGTGGTAACAGAAAACTGGATATTTCTATCATATTTCAGTTAAATATCACAGGAATCTGGTGAGTTGCAGGGATGAAAATGATTGATTGAACTGATTACTGCTTGACTGACTGACTTGATTCTCTTTTGAAATAGAAATTAATTAAATTAAAAGCAGATTCCATTGTCTCCCATACCTTAAATTAAATTGTGAAGTGAGGGCTGTGAGCTTGAGATTACAGGGATATGAAATAATATTAGTAGCTTGTGAGAAATCATGACTCTCTGTTTATTATAATCCTTACCTCTTAATGATAATATATTCTACGGTCCTGGAGTCTTTCAATTTACCAGTATATCAAATGGTTTTACATGTGTTACCTTATTTCCAACAACCAACAAAAGAGAGAGAGAAAAAAAAAAAGATAGAAAAAGCTATGTTCACGTACAGATTATTTTTAAAAATACTAATCATTTTTTAAAACTATTTACTTAAAGATTTGGTAAAATGAGATGAAACAATGAGCTAGCTTATGGTATTGCAAGTGTCAATGTAATGGCCTTTAATTTTGAATGTGCTCATTATTTTGTTTAGTTTCCTAATTTTTAAGATAAATTAAAACTGGTAATTAACAATGTTGCAAAGTTAAAAATAACTGCAGAGTTAGAGATACATAGGTAAAGAATGTATCTAAGGAAGAATATCAGTTTGGAAAGCAACAATTGCAATCATAGGTATATCCCCTTCTGGCTCTGCCCATGGTTTCTGCCATGTAACAGCTATACATTAATTCAAATTCATTGAATCATGGAGAAAAGGTAAATTTATCAAGTTTTATTGATTTTTTTTCTTAAGAAATATTTTTTATTTTCATGGCAGTGATAGAAAATTTACTCAGAATGGAAAACATGAGTTTTAAGCATGGAAGGCAGAAAGCCAGGGGAAAATATCTTTAGTCTCATGATTTTTCTTCTGCTCTCCTCCAACGTCTCCTTTTGCTGTGACTGCCTCATGCTTCTACCAATGCTATGATTACAGTAGTGAGCAGTGCTGGGTTAGAACCACATAGTTAGGCTAACTCCTGGTGCAGACACACAAAACTAACAAACAGTTCCTGATAAATAGGCCAAACCATGCACTTTTCTGTTTCTCCTGATATAACCACCGGGCCCTACACAATATCTTGGACTTCCTCCTCATGACATCACCAGAGCTCTCAGGAACAAGATAAGCATAGCATGTATGCCAACCAAATCAATGTGTGAACACACAGAAATATTACTCGTAGAGCTCTAATTGACTCGATGATGCTTAGCTCTGAACTCTCAAATGGGCAGAGTGACTGAAAAGAGCTAAAATTAAATATGCCCATCAGGGCTTCCCTGGTGGTGCAGGGGTTAAGAATCTGTCTGCCAATGCAAGGGACATGGGTTCGATCCCTGGTCCAGGAAGATCCCACATGCCACAGAGCAACTAAGCCCATGCACCACAACTACTGAGTCTGCACTCTAGAGCCCATGAGCCACAACTACTGAACCTGCATGCCACAACTACTAAAGCCTGTGTGCCTAGAGTCCGTGCTCCACATCAAGAGAAGCCACTGCAATGAGAAGCCCGAGCACTGCAATGAAGAGCAGCCTCCACTCGCCTCAACTAGAGAAAGCGCTTGAGCAGCAACGAAGACCCAAAACAGCCAAAAAGATAAAATAAATTAAAAAAAAAAAATGCCTATCCGGCTACATGTCTCCACTTCATTCATAGCAGCACATGAATTGCACCTCAGATGCACCGTTGTCCTGTGTGATGAAGAGTGAGGGGGAGAGAAGCCCCAGTAAACCAATGTGGACCAAAGTAAACATGGCCACAGAAGAACCCAGGAGAAATAAAAGATGCTGGTCTCTAGAGAGGTGAGGTCCAGAGAGTGGACAAGAAAAACAAAGGCACCGCTGCTGAGGAACCTACCTGAGATATGAACGTCTCTTTGCAGCTTGGAATACTCCCCCTATAGGCCTCTATGTTATCTAATAGTTTACTATTTTTACTTTGTATGTTTGGTTATTATTATTATTTTTTAACATCTTTATTGGAGTATAATTGCTTTACAATAGTGTGTTAGTTTCTGCTTTATAACAAAGTGAATCAGTTATACATATACATATATCGCCATATCTCTTCCCTCTTGCGTCTCCCTCCCTCCCACCCTCCCTATCCCACCCCTCTAGGTGGTCACAAAGCACCTGAGCTGATCTCCCTGTGTTATGCAGATGCTTCCCACTAGCTATTTTACATTTGGTAGTGTATATATATCCATGCCACTCTCACTTTGTCCCAGCTTACTCTTCCCCCTCCCCATGTCCATTCTCTAGTAGGTCTGTGTCTTTATTCCCGTCTTGTCCCTAGGTTCTTCATGACCATTTTTTTTTTTTTTTTGGTTATTATTTTGAATCAGGGACAGTGGTATAATCTCTCTGAACAACGTCAGTGTATAGCAGCCTAGAGCCAAAATGTTTTATTCATGAATGATGTCTTTTTTTAATAAACTATAAAAATGTGAAACTATAAAAGTGACATATACCTAATAATGAGTGAACAAATAAACCCACCAGGCAACTTTGCTCTGCAAGTGGAAAAAACTGACTTTGTATAACAAATTGCAGAATTATTAATCCTGTTTGAAACCCTTTTTATATCACACCATTTACTTTAATTCTTATTAGTTTGACCATTATCATACATTATGCATTTTTCTTTGTACTTTTTGGGAGGCAAAGTGGTAGCTAATGTGTACTTTTGAACTTTCAAGGCCTCCGAGGAAGTTCAGGGGAAGGCCCTGACCAGCTGGCGAAGGGAGGGGGAGGGAGGCCCCCCTACTGCAGAAGACTCTTTTGACATCTTGATTGACAGAAACCTTCAGTTTTCCTCTGGAAGGAGGTTCTTTCTCCAGGCAGGGTAGAAGAGAAACAAACACTAGAAATAAGCAGGTTTTTGTCTCTAGTGGCTTCCAGTAAGTTTATCATCACATCTGCCAAAGAATATTCTTTTATAATTAAATAAGTAAGTAGGGATGATATCAAATCCCTGAGATTTTAAAGGAATTCTGAGAAAGAAAACAACTATGTAGGTGTTAAGGCCTGTATTAAAAAGTTAACCCTGTAAGGCCAACTGGCCCGAGGCAGGGGAACGCAATCAGACTCACAGGTTGCATCAGACCGAAACTTTCCGGACCACCCAGTTCCAGAAACTGACCTGGAGACTTTCCGGACCACCCAGTTCCAGGACTGACCTGGGGACTTTCCACCCAGCCCAGCCTTCCCGCCTTTCGAGGGGCGGGACTAACGGTCCCAAGACTGATGCGAGCGGTACCAGATGTTGCCACGATACCCGAAAGGACCACCAAATAAGGAATACCCTGCACCCTCCCGGATTTGCCACACCCCTTTCCCTTCTTTCCCTATAAATTCTGCCCAAACCCTCCCCCCAGGCGTGACTTCTCTGGCCCCTTTCTCTCGGACCAGTGAACCTCACCCCGGGAGTGTCCCCAGATAAATCTTGTTTAAGCTCTCCTCCGTTTTTGGTGCCGTTCCTTACAAACCCCCTTGCAAAAGATTACCCATATTAGTGAGAGGAAAAAAGCAACATTGAAAACCTACAATGTCAACACACTTTGAGGGAGGGCTATTAGCAATGCAAATATGAAACCACCTAAACTTGCATTAATGAATTAGAATGAGAGAAAGATAGCATACTTGCTGGCTTTCTATTAAAATATTTAAATGTTTTGAGAGATGTAGACCCATCCACCTATTTTAGATAACATTCTTAGCTGGAACGTCAATTATGTACACACTAGGTTTTAGGTTTTTATCAGATACATGTTATGATGAGCAATTCTGGACTCACCCTCCCACATGGAGGAAAAACAAGAGGATATATTGGTACAGGAAAATAGGTGGCACAAAATATGTGCCTGTTTCTCAGATTCTCAGAATTGGGGGGTAAATGGGTGAATAGGAGAAAGGGATAATTAGAAGAGTATATTTCACTACGTTCCCTTTGGGGCATTGTCAGCACACAGTGCAGTAACATTGATGCCTCTAGCTGTGAGGGGCTCAGTCCTGTCACCAGGGCCCTGGAGAAATGATATCCCCTTTGGTGGGTGTTCCCATATTGCAATCACTGTGCATCAGAAGGGATGCATCATACACCTAGAGTGGAAGAAGTAAAAATGGAAAGATTAGCACAGGTGGGTTCTGTGAGGGCTTTCTGGAGCAAAGTTTTGAAACTATTATGGAATATATATTTATTGCCATAGTTTTGTAGCCTAAGACACCTGTACTACATACTGATGGGGGGATGGGGTCTGGAGGGATGACTTAACTTTTAAAACCATCACCTGTCCAGACAGAGACAGCTCTGAATAGATTTCTGGCCTTCTGACTTAAAGTTTTTCAGTACACTCTTCACACTCTAGATTGTATATAGGTACAGTCAAATTTATTGACTCATTCAGCCATTGAACTAATATTTACTTGTTTGTTTATTTATTTATTAAGCATCTATTATGAACTCTGGGAAAACAGTGTTAGCATCTTATAATTTATGGTCTAACTGACAGCAAAGCAACAACAACATATAATTATATAATATGTTAGGTACTGAAAATTTTTATGCAAGAAAAAATAAAGCAAGATAAGGAGTTTGAGTGTTACAAGAGAATTTTTTTATATTAACTAATCAGAGAATCTTTGATCACAAAAATTCAGCAGAAACATGAAAGCGGTAAGAGAATAAAACCTGCAATAATTTTTGGAGACAAGTCTGCTAACCAGAGGGAAGAGCAAAGATAGTGAAGTAGGATGGAGCTGAAATTTACCTGAGAATCAATCAACTTGGAAGCCAGTGTGGTCTGAGCAGAGAGGGCATGCAGAGGATGAGGAGAGGAAGTTGGAGGATAGACAGGACCTTGTAGACAACCATTCAGTGTTTGGATTTTATATTAAGAGCTACAGGAAACTATGGTAACATGGGGGCAGGACATTAAAATTATGTGATAAAGATTTTAAAAGAATTACTTGAGCTCCTCTGTTGAGAGTCAGGAGGTGAAGAATGGAAGTGAGGAGACCAGTTAGAATGCTAGTACAGTTGTGCAGTAGAGAGAGACGGAGATGATGGTGACTTACATTAGAAGCAGCTATGTAATTGGTGAGAAATGAACAGATTCAGGATGTATAATGGGAAAAATAAGCCAACATTATTTGTTTATTGCTTTGAGGAGGGAAGTGGTGGGGGTGGTGAAGTTTGCCTAAGCTAGATGAATGGTAGCACCATTTACTGAGGTAAAGATAAACATTTTGGGGGTCTAGAGAATATACATTTTATCTCACATATGCTATGTTTCTGATTCTTGGGGACATCTAAGTAGATAACTTACCCACATACAAAAGGGCTGATTTTCATACATGAATGATAATCGGTATTTCAGTAATATTTTAGGTTACTGGCAGAATAATAAATTCAAATAAAGACAATCCATACAAAATATTTCTGAGCAGACTACTCTAGTTATTTCACTAAATATAATCCTCCATTTCTGTATAACCTAAAGAGTGTTTTCTCTTCCATCTTCCTTTCTTGTTTGGAAGGTGGAGGCAAGATAGATGGGAAGGAACATTCTCAGTAATGCGCTGCAACCTCTGTGCATAATTCCCAGGAGACTGTCATTATGAAAGTATGTAAAACACAATGCTATACATAGTATCACAGATGTCAGTAGAACTAGAAAAAGAATGTTTAATGGACTTTCAAGTTGCACAAGTATACTGTGGCTGATTAGACTGACCACAATTTCTATGGGTGTGATCTTCTATTTGTTGTGACATCACAGGCATTTCAATGCCACTTAATCCCCACCTCACCATTCTCAGGTAACTTGTTTACTTCCATTCAGTTCTTCTGGGGATTTATCTTGTCCCTTCATTTGGAACGTGTTCCTCTGTCACTTTATTTTGCCTAATTTGCTTTTTTATTTCTATGTATTTGGTAGATTGGTTGTTTCCCAACCTTGGAGAAGTGGTCTTTTGTAGCACATGTCCTATGTGTCCTAGCAGCCCACTCCCCTCTGGTCACCAGAGCTAAATGCTCTAGGAGTGCCCCCTATATGGGCTGCCTGTGTCCTTCTGTTGTGGCAGGCTGATTAAGGTGGGCAGTTGGTAGGCGTGGCTGACCCCAGTTTGGGTTGGTTGCCAAGCACTGCCTTGGGTGGTGGCTGCCAACCACTGGAGGGCAGGGTTGGGTCATGAGGCATCTGGCTGCAGAGCCCTGGGGGATCATGGAATTGGTATTGTCTCACTGGTGAGTGGTGCTGGGTCCTGAGGTATCTGGCTGCAGGATCCAGTGTTCCTAGGGCTGCTGCCTTCCCACAGGTGGGTAGGGTTAAGGCCCAGGGTGTTCCAGGTCCAGTACTGGCCCAATTGTGGGCAGAACTGTGTCCCAGGATCTCTGGCTGCAAAGCCCTGGTGGTCCCAGAGTTGATGTCTGCCCACTGGTGGTTGATACCTAGTCCTAATGGATGTGTGCAGGGCCCTGAAGGGGTCCCAGAGCTAGTACCAGCACACTGAGTGTGGGGCCATGTCTTGGGCCCTCTGGTGTACAGGGCCAGGTCCCAGGATGCCTGTGGGCTCGGAGGGTCTTAAGGAAGCCAGACTGTTGATGGTGGAGGCTGTGTCCTTGCCAGGCTAGCTGCTTGGCCTGAGGCATCCCAACACCTGCACCTACAGGCTGGTGGGCGGGGCTGGGTTCCAGTGCTAATAAGCTAGAGGGAAAGTCCCAAACTGATGCTTGCCAGCACCCGTGTCCACATGGTAAAACAGACTCCCAAAATTGTTCTGCCAGTGTCTGTCCCCAGAGTGAGTTCCAGTTGCCTCCTGCCTCTCTGGGAGATTCTCCAAGATCAGCAGATGGATCTGACCCAGGCTCCTTTTGCCCTGGGTCCTGGAGTGTGTGGTATTTGTGTGTGCCCTTTAAGAGTAGAGTTTATTTTCCACAGCCCTCTGGCTCTCCTAAGAGTAATCCTCACTGGTCTTCAAAGCCAAATGTTCTGGGGGCTTGTCTTTCTGGTCCAGGACTCCTGGGCTGGAGAGCTCAGACTGCTTGCTCCTTGGAAAGAACTTCTGCAATTGTAATCACGCTGCCATTTGTGGGCTGCCCACCCAGGGGCATGAGTCTTGACTATGCCATAGCTCTTCTCCTACTCTTATTGTGATTTCTTCTTTATAGCTTTCATTTTAGAAGATCTTTTCTGCTAGTCTTCTGGTCTTTCTTGTCAATAGTTGCTCTGCAAATAGCTGTGATGTTGGTGTGCCTGGAGGAGGAGGAGAATTCAGGGCCTTCCTATTCAGCCACCTTGGCCACTCTCCCTATGATCTTCTTGATGCTTGATGGAGCAAAAAATGTCTTAGCACCCTTAACAGAAAGAATTTTGAAAGTGAACCTGTAATAAGTAACATGAATTTAGATGGCATGAATTTAATAAACATGTTGAAAATAAGTACGTGCAGAAATAGTTTAGATAGGTTACCTGATTCAATCAATATTTTAAAAAAATATTTATTTATTTATTTGGCTATGTCTGGTCTTCGTCGCCGCTCGTGGGATCTTTGTTGCAGCGCGCTGGCTTCTCTCTAGTTGTGGCGTGCAGGTTTTCTCTTCCCTAATTGAAGCGCGGAAGTTCAGGAGTAGTGGTGTGCAGGCTTAGTTGCCCTGTGGCACGTGGGATCTTAGTTCCCTGACCAGGGATCAAACCCATGTCCCCTGCATTGGAAGACGGATTCCTTACCTCGGATCACCAGGGAAGTCCCCTCAACCAATATTATAAATAAAATTTTAAAACTAGCACCAATTGTCCAGGATTTGTTCCAACTATGTGAGAATAATTTCAGAGAAAATATAATACTAGGCCTTCCAAAATATAAGATTCTTCTCTGAATGGACATTGGGTTTGAACCCTTGTGTAATTTCTCCTTTTATTATGTAACACAGGGTAGCAACTAATTCCTGTGATTATCATACCAATCATATGCCTTTTCTTATGCCTTTTGCTTTATGAAATATCCAGACCTCAGTTATTTCTTCCTCATCCAGTGTCAGCTTTGGGTGAAAGTAAAGGAGATATTTTTCAACTTCAAAGCTTTTATATCCTTTGTAATCTAATATTACTTATGGTGCAGAGTTAGTCTGGCTTCTCAGAATATAGTTTCTAGGAAAGATGCTAGAGCAAACATTACCATGTTGTACACCAGCCTAGAAGACACAGATTTACTTGTTTTACTTTAAAACATTCATTTCCAAATGCTGGGGGGAGAAAAACACAAACACTTTCATTTTAATAACTGCCTTGAAAAGGTACTTATTCAGCTTTTCAAAAATACAGAGTTGAGGATGACATTAATTTCCTGAACTGCCGAAGATTTAAGGGACTGAATCTATCCCTCTGTAGGTTTCATTCTCTCACCTAATGGTCTTTTCTGGCCCACTTCGGCCATAATTGGGATAACCTGAGGCAGGGACAAAGCTGAACAATTTAAGGTAGTGACCTTGCCCCTGGACAGAAGTGGTTCAGCACCTTGTATCAGCAGCTAAAAGGATTTGTATGTATTTCCCTTTGGATATAGTAGACAGCTGGCAAAATCGTATGCATATTAATCTTGCATGGCACACACATCTTCTCAGGTACCACAAATATATTTTTAAAATCTTTGGTGCATCAAGCAAAGGATCATCCTACTCTATTCTTTAAGGCCTGATGAAAAGTACTGAGTGATATATTAGATTTCTGAAGTTTTCGGGGGTGGGTAGGTATTGGGGAGCTTACCCTGCCAGAAGGAAGAGGATAGAATGCACTTCCATTGCAGCAAAACCAAAATGCTTTATGGTTCTTAAAGTTCCTAAGGGAATCACCATTAAACCCTGGAAATTATTTTTTATCTACATCATGAGAGGGGAGTAAGGGCAGAATGGTGTTTAATGCTTTTCCTTTCAGGAAAGTTTGTAGCATTTCAAAGCCTTTGGTGTCTCCAACTTAAACTGAATCAGTACAGCCACAAAAGTGTACCTCCTCCTCCACAGACTTTCTCACTGGATGTTTTAAAACCTACTGCTGTGTGTAACTGGAGAATTTAAGGCATTTTATGTGTTTGGACAATGAGCTTGAATGCAGAGCTTTATAAGGCTAGAAAGGTACATGAATTAATAACTTTATAATTTCATGACTTGGTAAGGAAGGTATATAGACCAAGGCAAGAAAATTCGTGACTAGCATTTAAATCCCTGATTTGGGATGTCTCTCTCACATGAAAGTAAAGTACAGATGAAACTCATGGGGGAAAAAATATGTTGGTGTTATTTGTGGATTAATTTTAAAACAAACTTCCTGAAACACTTTCATCTGTTTAAATCACATTTTTACACCCTGTTACTTCACACCAGTGATAAGAGATGTGTTGGAAGGAAGAGTGAAATATAATCTTTTCCTTTTAGTTAGGAAATATTTCCAACATCTCTGAAACAAAGGATTTTGTATGAGAGAGGCTGGTCTGCTTTCTGTTTGCCCTTCTGACAATCTGCCCTCCTGTCCCATTTAGATGTGCCTACCCTTCTCTTTCCCTGCCCTCCCATGCAGCACTCACTGAGAGAGTACCACATCTGAGTTACCACACCAGTCCTTATATTAGTTTCCCTCCATGGAGCTCCCTTCTCCCTGAAATCCAACTCATCCTTCATTTCTGTCTGAGGTTTTCTTAATTGTAATCGAAGATGCACACATCCAATGTTTACTGACTACCTTCTATACTTATGCCACAAGTGTCTTTTACAATGTAGCTATTACAAAACAAGATCTCAAATTATATGTGTGTATACATTATCTATATATTATATAATTACATAATTATATACATTATATGATTCTATAACTAGATAATTACATATATATGTACATATATATATATATATATGTACATATATACACACACACACGAGAAAGAAGAGAAAAAAATTGTCATTTGTATTCTTCATAACAATAATTCCGAGAAGTATCATGTTATACAATCGAGAACCCTGTTTCCAAGGCAGGGTTTTTTCTTAACTAAGGATCAGGGACATTAGTGTATTTAGATGATCCAGAAAATGAAACAAAAATCTAACAAACACATATACACATACATACACACACACAAACCACATTTTTCTTGTATATGTTTTTAGAAAATTAAAATGGGAAAAGTACTCAAGATCAAATTATGTTTATATTGTGTTATTAATGTATAGTTTCTAACATTCAAAAGCTACAATGTTAGGTGTGCTGGTCATCACCACCAAAGTCCAATGGCAGGAAGGGTTACTGGGAAGGGGGAACATTGTGATTGTAGATGGGAGCCCCAGTTTACATCCAACCCAGCTAAAGTTATAAAATGTCAGAAAAGGGGTGATTGTTGATGTTTAAAAATCATTTAATCGATATAATTTTTTCATCATTGTTTCAAATGGGATCCTAGATCAACAGTGCTTCTTGTGTTGAAATATCCATAACAAGGGAAGCATTTAGTTAATAAAAGTGCTTCTCTCCATTTTTACCATGCACTAAACTGAGTGTGTGTGTGTGTGTGTGTGTGTGTGTGTGCATCTGTAAGTGGTGGGAGATAAAACTTGATTTTTAAAATCTTTATTTACACATACTTGAATTTACCCCAAGACAAAGAAAGAAAACTATTGTGTAGCATCTTAGATTGCTACTCTTACTGGCAAGAAAAGGAACTATGCAAAATTGGAACAACCTTGAGGAAAATATGGAGCTCGAAAATTATCAGACTGCTCTGTGGCTTGAAGCAGAGCAAGACAATGTAAGCAGGGCTTCTGTCAGATGATATCTTCCACTCCATAGAACAGGTTATTTAGTTCAATTTTTTGAAGCAAATCATGGAGAAATTGTCAAATATGCCATTTGTCCTCATCTTATAACAGTATTAAACTATTGTGAGCTCAGATGGCTTCTATTCACATGCTTTAGTCACCACCATGGATGTCCTAGGAGAAAAAATATCCATTTCCGTTTGAAAAAGATGCTTTACTGGAAGGTTATATTGGTGATAAAATTCTACTGGAACTGTCTTAGCAAAGTATTTCTTTTTATTGATTTCTCTGCAGGCAGAAGATTCACAGATAGCTGTAAACATTGAGGAACAGTTTGGGAATTTCTCTTTAGAGGACCTTATTTGTGTTTTTTGACACGGACAAAAAACACCTCCCCTCTTTTGCAAAGTGAGATTTGAGAACACTTACTTCTTTTTCTAATAGTGACCTCAGTTTTATAAATCTTGGATTTACCAAAATCAGATTGATCAAAATTTGCTGTCATCAAGTATAAGGTTGGCATTAATTAATTGTCTGAGGTGACATGTCAGTTTGTATGTCAGAGGTCATATGAAAATTTTAACTTTCACTCAGGCAAGTTTAAAAGTTAGGTTCACTTAGAGTTATTGCATCTGATCTTTTATTTTATTTGCATAATTTTGTTATATGCTTTTCTTCAAAAAATGGCAATATCTTAATAAAAATGAGAGAATATATGTACAAATTAAAGTTAAAAATGACTACTTATGACAGAAAATAAAACAAATATCTGAGTTCATACTCATATCTCATAAATGCTGATATGAATTCATATTTCTTTTAATAAATGAATAAATGAGAAGGAAAAGGCAGCTCTTCCTTACAACAGAATTCCATAAATAAATGTAATATAAATGAGGGAAGTATAAAATCACTATAAGACAAACATCATAGTGAAATTTGTCACAATTAAGTTCCAGTAAACTATTCTAAAATTAATGGGTTAAAGTTTAAGATGAAAGGGTATACATATTATCAAAGTAATTTCCCCAACATATTTATAAACTACATTGAGAAAGATGGTAACTTTACTGTAAAGAAACCAGAAGACACCACCTTAATCAAGTGATCACAGTTAACATTCCCAGGAGTAAGAGATATCAGCCTCATGACCTCTTTGATGTGATTTATTGGGGAGGACACAGAATAATTTCTGGAGTATTGCTGCTAAAATACATGACCTCATCCCAATTAGGATAAAATATCAGATAAATCCAATATGAGGAACATTCAAAAAAATAATTGTGTGGTACTCTTTAAAAGCATTAAGATCATAAAGGACAAAGAAAGGCTGCTGAACCTTAAAGATTGAGGTGACTAAGGAAAAAATTTGGTAAATGTGATGTGAGGTCCTGGAGAGACTCTTGGAACGGAGAAAGGACAGTTTATTATTGAACTGGTAAAATTCAATAATGTCTTTAGTTTAGTTAATAGCACTATAACAATTCTCATTTTCCAATTTTGAAAATTGTTTAATGGTTGTATAAGATATTCATATTAGAAGAAACTGAGAAAGGATAAATTGGAGCTCTCTGTAATCTTTTGCAACATTTTTTAAACTTAAGTTTAAGGTAGTTAAAAATGTTCATTTGAATTAACCTATCAGTGAAAAAAGTTTAACATTGTGTATATGTCTGTCTGTGTATACTATAAACCAGGGGTCCCCAACCCCCAGGAATCCTCGGCGTGTTAGGAACCTGGCTGCACAGCAGGAGGTGAGCCTCAGGTGAGCGAAGCTTCATCTGCTGCTCCCCATTGCTTGCATTACCACCTGAACCAACCCCCTCTCCCCCGGTCTGTGGAAAAATTGTCTTCCATGAAACTGGTCCCTGGTTCCAAAAAGGTTGAGGACCACTGCTATACACCATCTACCAATAGATAATACACAATTTATTTCCATTTTACTAGAGATATGTTCTTATTTTTTTATTAGATTTAGAAATTGATCCTGAAATTTTTAAAATCACATCTGTAAAAACTTAGGATAACCAGTTCCTTGTTTGGCTTCATAGAACAACTTTTAACATTCTACAGCACCTCCTCATCTTTTCCTCAGTCCTTACCTTTCCTCAAGTAATCTCCCATGTCTGACCTTGTGAATTACTGAACCTAGACCAAGAAGAAAACTATGGGTCAGTTTGTGTTTTATTTTTTAGATTTCCCAGAAGTCTAAAAAAAATGTGCTCTATGAGAAGACCATGTGGATCCAGAAGAAATTTTTTTAGTATCAGGGAGCAAGAAAACTCAACTAAAAATCCAAACTAGATTACAGTGCTGGCTCAACCTCTAATTTGCCATTTAACTGCAAATCTCTTAAGATTTTCTACTTTACTATGCAACTGCCAACATCTTGTAACTCTCCAAGGCTTCAGTTTCCTGTCTATTAAGCAGGAATAATGCTTAATTTGCAAGAGTATTGTGACTATCACATGAGAGATGAGAGAAAAAAACACAGTGCTTGGCAGTGGTGAGTGATAAGTAACAGTTGTCAATATGTCCATTTGGTATTCTCAAAGAAAAACTAGGTCAGAGCAAAATTAATAAGGCTGGGACCACTTTCTAATTGGTCTTCAGGTACATTTGGCAATACTTGGTTGACTGCAAGAGGACAAGAAAACAGTTTGGGGACATGTCAAAAAGGAAGGATATTCAACATTAGGATGAAGAGGCTTCTGTGACCAATCAGTTCCTAGAACAAGTGTGTGGGGGGGTAGATGGGGTGATTTTATGGGGTCAAACTGTCATAATAATCTTTATGAAAGTGGCTGCCATAGCAGGTAGTGTCTCAGTCTCCCTTTTGGTCATTTTCCTTACTGGAATCAAGAGATCAACCTTGACTCAGGCTACTGTGCTATCATCACTAGATCATCATCACTGACTATGTTGGGTGCCATCATACACATCCTGCTTAAATATTTTATCCTCATAGTCTATCTTGTTGTGTACATCTGTTGTACAGTCCATCAAGACAGCAGCTGCCCTACAGCATTTAACATCCTGGAAATGACACACTTGATGACTGATATGCACCTTTCCAACAAGATTTAAGAGAGCAGTCTTTCTTTGATGTCTCTCCCAGTAAACAAAATCTCCCATTTGAAGATTATGAAGAGGCTGTTTAGGAAAATATTGCTGAAGGGTGGTCTTGACCTACTAGTGATAACAATGGTGTACATGAGTCCTTTAAGTTATTTTGCCATGTCTGCATGTGGCAGAGCAGATTCTAGGGTGGGAGGTGAACTACCTGCTGTGCTTTCCAGTCAGAAATTCATAGGCAGATAACTCACATGGCCCCAAAGGGATGGCTTGGATGGCTACAATAGCTAGGGACTGTGCTTTTGGTCAAAGGAGTTCAAGAATTTCTGAGAGGTTTGCTAGTCTCTGCTTAAGAATGCTTTTGTTTCTTTCAACCTTTCTAAGTGAGGTGGAGTATGGTGGGGAGGGCAGTGTAGTTTTTGAGAAAGAGGAACTACTTAACAGATTTCTTCTATGATAGTTCCTGAAAAATGTGTGCTTCTATCAACTTGGTGTAAAAGTCTGTCTGTCCCAAGTTGGAATCATAAAATAAAGCAGCATTTCAGCAACGGTGAGGACTGTAGCTTTTCACTACAACTCCTCCATATCTTGCATTTGAGGAGTATACTAAGACATGGATTAATTGATGAAAAGTCAGGTAAGCCCAATTTGTAGACCCTGAGGAGGATTCTAAGGTTTTCACTGACTAGTTGTCTGTCTTTCGCATGCTTAGGAAAATTCCTAATATTATTTCCAGGACCAAGGTTTAAATCCAGCTGTGGAGGACATTCTAGGCTTATGAACTGAGTTGACCTTAAAAGGAATTGGCAGATGAAAGTGGTAGGAAACTTATGAGGAAAAGGTTCAGGGAACAGAGAGGAAGAAGGTGGGCCTGAAGAACTCTGTATCTCTAACTAAGGGTAGAGCGGGGTATGAGGAAATATGAGGTGCACAGGAGGTAGGGCTCTAATGCGGAAAGCTGTTCCTTCTTTAGTGTCATCAAAATCTTTTCTTACTTTGGCCAAATAATCTTTTAGAGAAGTTAATCTGAGTCAGAATTTCACTTAGAAACTTCAATGTACCAATTAATTTTTTTTCCCATTGGGCTAAGCAATTGTATTCCCCTTTTCCCTAAGTTATCTCTCAAATGAGTAATTTTTGCTAAATCAAATGCTCCCCAAAGTGGTATTAGAGACTCACTTCACTGGCGTTTGCTAAATGACGTTAATGAAATTCTGCCATTTAAAGAAATAGGCACAAGAGTTAGTATTCTAAAGTCATATAGGAAGGTAGGAGTTTTCTCAGAGGTGTAGGAGATTTAGATTAAGGAGAGCCCATAAGATCTGGTCAGTCAGTGGAAAGTGCATTTTATGTCTCAAGCCCCTTACCTTAAGTTTAATTACATCTAAATACAAATTTGACAAGGTCTACCCCACTCCCGCTCATGGAAAAACAAGGAGAATAATCTCTGTGTGCAAGCTCTCAGGATGAATAGTCAGGATAGGAGGGGAATCTCTTCCAGTTTTGTTGGTGACTAAGAGCAAAGTTTGTCGCCCTCAGAATACACAGGTCTGGAGAAAACCACAAACTCCTCAGCCTGGGAAGCTGGTTGGAACAGCAGACTCATACCTTGAGACTTCCTTCCTTATAACTAAACAACATTTAAAAGTACAGCAAGCAGAGGCAGATCACCAAAGATGTAAACCAAAAAGGGAATTTCCAACAAATGCAAATACCTAGGAATGAACAAATGAACAAAATACCAGAACTCTTAGACAAAGAGGGTGGACCCAGTGAAGAAGACTTACCATTTTGAGCAATTGGAGAAGCAGCTGCAGCTCAAAAGACCTGGGTGGGTTCAGCTCCTGCTCAAGAGCCAAAGTCCACATCACAGATCTGGTGGTGCCCATGTGTGGCACTGAGATAACTGTTAAAGACAAAACTAAGTCAGCGACAAAATTAATGAAGGTTATTTATTCATAAACTTACTGTTGGGGTCCCTGTCTTCCATCACTTTTGTTTCAGCAGGAGTTCAAACGTATTAGAAGGGTGAATACATTTTATAGACCAAAAAAGAAGAAATACTGAGACAGTCTCTGATTGGCAAGTGTTCTATTACAGTGGAATTTTTAGAAGTGGGGAGACTTTTTTTTTGTTCTTAGGAACATGTGTTTATCCTTAGGATGCAAGATGGCAAGCTGTTTGGGAACATTTCAAAAGAGGAAAGATTGTTCAATATTAGGGCAGAGGGTTTTCTGTGGCCAACCATTTCCTGGAATAAGCAGGGGGTGCTGGGGTACATTTTGCACTGCCATAATAGTCTTTATGGGGGTGGTATCTGTGATGTTGGGTAGTTTCTTTATATCCTATTATGATAATACTACATGCAGTTGTAGAGGAGAAGTAAACATCCAGAATCTCAACTCCTTCACTGAGGACAATTAGAATACATAGATTTCTTCTTATTTTGGCTATATACTTCTTTCCATCTGATGAACTTGTCATATCCTCTCTAAATTAACATCTTCCTTTGGTTTAGCTTTCACATGAAAAGAGGATGCGGATGTGCTTTTTAGGACATCTGATGAGATCTTGCCTATATCCCAGGAGTTTGTACAAACTTTTCAAAGAG
The DNA here is from genome assembly GCF_008692025.1 of Phocoena sinus. Lineage (NCBI taxonomy): Eukaryota > Metazoa > Chordata > Mammalia > Artiodactyla > Phocoenidae > Phocoena > Phocoena sinus. Next base: position 33,970,142 of record NC_045776.1, on the reverse strand, counting down.
CCATATTACTGTGTGCTGACAAATCCAGTGGCCACAGCTACTTGCCTGGATGCCTTCCAGCCCACTTTCAATTAAAACCAACCTGATCATAAATAAGAGACTAAGCTTTGCTAATGTGCTCACTAAATACTCCATCTTAAAATGATGTACTCTGGAGGCTATATTTCTTGGACAGCATATGCCTTTCCTGAATGATGAAGCCCCCAAGTATAATGTTACAACATGATTTATTCATAATACTATTTTACATTTATTATCATTTCATAAATCTTTTGGTTTGTTTGTTTTTTTCCTCTAAGTAAACTGAGATTGCTTAAACCATTTCCTCTCACAATGTTTAACATAACGCCACCTATCCTTGGCAAAGAACCATGTATGGGGAAAAAATAGTTATTTGAATTGTTGTTACTTTTCTCTCCTATATTAATTTTATATAATTGGCTTCTTTTTATTCAAACTGAAAAAACAGGTGACTACCTTTAATATTTTTTTCTTTACAGTATTCAACTACATCATTCTTTTTTTCATCTCCACAGTTGAATTCTGTTTCTCTATTCTGTCTGTTCAGGAACTACATTTCTACAACCAAAATTGAAGCAGAAACTAACTCTGATAGGATTTTATTGAAACTGAAGAAGGGTTTATAGACTTTTTTCTCATAGAGAATCCCAAATTTTTACTTGCTAGTATGTAATTCTTGTAGCTTAAGGTTTTTTTTTCCCTGCAAAATACAAAGGCTATTTCAAGAAGTAATGGCATAAGAGAAAGCATAACATTGTAGATAAGGGATACCCTCTGTAGCCACATGGTCTGAGAACATGTCCTGATCCTCTTTTTGTATTTGCCTCTACATAATATATTGTTTGTGCTAATTAACACATGTAACTATAGATGGTTCATGTAAAGTTCTTAGAACAGTGACTGACATGTAATAAGTGTTTATGGCAGACATTAATGAAATTCATTAGTATATCTAGTTCTTTCAGCATAAACAATAGGACTGAGCTTACCTCTCTTTGAATTTAGGTGTGACTGCATAACTTTCTTTGGATAATGAAATACAAGCTCAAGTGAAGTATATCTTTTACAAGTAAATGTGTCTTAGAGCCAACGCAAGAATCTCTCCTCATAGCAATCACCGGAATACATGTTGGCATGCTCTGTGCCATAAGACCAAAGTGGCCTGGAATGCTGACCAAGATATGCTGGAGGTTGACTGTCCTAAGGAGTTACACAGTCCCACATTAAACTTGGAGTGATGAAGACTTTTTCGTTTTAGTTAGTTCACTAATATTTTATGATTGTTTGTCATCATAGCATAACTCAGACTATCATAACTAATATTCTAATAAATATAAGCTACTATTTTTATTTACACAATAGGTTTTGGAAGGAGAGAGAGCATAGAAAGGGAAGGACTTGTGCATACAAAGTAATAACAAAAGGAGAAGTTAAAGTCTGGGGCATTCAAACATGAACTTCTTAAACATCAAAATGGTTTCAGGAGCTTGCCTCACTTCTTTTTAAATTATGTCATAATTATTAATCAATTATTCAACAGTTATGTGTATCAAATATTTTCCTCTGTCCTTGTTAGATTATTTTTTCTCTATGTTCATTAAAATCTCCTTCTATCAGTTTACTTCACTGCTTATTCTTTGTCCCTTCTTTGCCAAATTCATATCTTTAGTGAGGATCCACATTTAATTTTTTTCCTAGATGAGGACAGCAATGTCCTACTCACAAAACAGTAATGGTTCGCGAGTAAAATGGGATGGATTCCAAACTCCTTATCCTTTACACAGATCTTTCAAATTCAGACTCCCAACTTGCCTTTTACATCCTATTTCCAATTATTCTCATTCTACATTTTCACTTGAACTCACAACACTTCTCAGAACAATCTGATCAAATATAGCCAACCTTTATTCCATTTTGTGCTATCACTTGTTCCAATACCTTCTATTGTCACATATTTGATTTATCATCTTTCTAAGTAAACTATATCAGTATAATATCACTTTGCATGTCTTATCATGCCTAGCATATCCCTTGTATTTAATAGATTTTCCTTATTTTAAAAATATATGACACACATTTATCAATTGAATGAAAAATGAATATGTATGTTTATAAATGAGAGAATAAATGGATTTAAAGTTCTCCTAAAAATTCTTTAACTAAAATTTAAAAACTTCTGACATAGTATTACCAATTTATCTCTCTGAATTGAAATTTAAAGCATCATATTTATTTTTTTATTTATAAATGATGGCAGGGCAATATCTAAAAAAAACAAAACAAAAACAAAAACTACTGCAATGACCTAAGGTAGGGAGTTTAGTAAGCAAAAATCACTAACACTCAGAAATACTTACAACTGAGAAATAAGACACAGTTTCTTAAATTTCAACTCCTAAAGTCATAGTGAGTCAAATTGAGGTGTGCTAATTGATCCACCAGCTGTATGCTTGAATGTGTATATGGCATCGTGGCACATAAAACCTAAGGGTCTTTACTCCAGGCCCGTGTTCCTTTAGTGGTGCAATATCTTCTCCTGTAATTGTTTTTCCTTAAGTCTGAACTACAGATTATATTTGACAAAGTCAATTATTAATTTGATTTAAAACAGCTCTGATCAGCTAACAGGGAAGAATTTTACTCCCATTTTACAGATCAAGAAATAGACACAAAGAGATCAAAGTCACTGGTCTGAGTATCTTAATCATTGCAACCATTCTCCTGAAATACGCTCATTGTTTGTTCTAACCTGTCATTCTGCTTGACTTTTTTTTTTTTTTTTTTTTGTCTTGCGTAGTTCCTGGACCAGGGATTGAAGCCGTGCCCTTGTCAGTGAAAGCGCAGAGTCCTAACAACTGGACCACCAGGGGATTCTCCTGCTTGACTTTCTATGAGGAATTTTATTCATCTTGGGGCCAAAGGGGAAGATTCAGCTAATGGAAGAGCAAAACTAAGAACAGAGACTGACCTCCATGACTATTATTCTACCATTTCAGAAATTAACTACAGGAAAGGTAAAATTTAAAATATTGTAATGTTTCTTTGCCTTACTTTGCATATATTTGTGGGAACTGTTCAATTTCCAGCTGTTGACCACCTAGGAAAGCCACGATGACTTCCTCCCCTTCTCACAATGAATCAGTGTAAACTTATTGAATAACTGGAGCAAGATGGAGAGAAGGAGGCAATTCTGCTGCAGCAAAAGTGATATAATGCAATCTGAAGACAACTGTGAATAATTTTTTTTTCTTTAAATCAATCATTCAGCGGTTCCTCTCTATTAGCGCATGTAATTGAGAGACGAATATATATGCAAAGAATCACTATTTCAACACTGAAATTCAGATTTTCTCAAGTTACACTCTTTTGGGAATAGAATACAGTAGACACATATAGTCACCAACACAAGTATAATAAGAACAATTAAAATCAATTAGATTTTATGACTTAATTTGGTCTTCCAGAAACCTCTCAATCCAAAGTACTCAATGCTTCCAAAAGCACATTGAGGAACTGGAAGTAACTCTTCCGTAGTTGTATTATAATATAAAGGAGGAACAATTTTACTCTAAACAGGTCCTAAAAATATGTACCTCAGATGATAGACATTTTTAAATTATTTATGAAACTTTTGGTCAAATTTTCTATCCCTCTATCTGTCCTCTTACCTTCAGGTTATAGGACATCAACTACTTCTTTTTCATTTATTAGAACTAGGTTAACACTCTTTCAGTCGAGCACATTTTGGGTAAAAACAGTAAAAACCCTCATAATACATGAAAATAACTTTATAATTTAGTCAAGAGAACTATGCTTTAAACAAGGATTCTTCTACCCCTCTCAAAGTCAGAGAGATGTATTTATGTTTTCTTGATTTAATTGGCAAGTTCCACAGTGCTTCAAAAGTTTAAAAATGACAAGGGAAAAAAAAAAGAAAAAATGAGAGCTCCAGGATGACTTTTTGCATAACTTCACACAACAAGCAGGTGTTTGTAAGATCAACATACAACAGGGACCACACTGCCCACCTAGCTTGGACAACTTCCAACCCACTTCCAATTAAAACTTACCTGATCATAAATAAGAAATAAAAGCGTGCTAACCAGTACAGTAAATAATAGATCTTAAAATAATGTATTTGGGGGCTGTTTAGAGACAGTAAATGAATTCCCATTAAGTTAGAAAATGTTAGAAGAAGATCTGAGGTCAGGATTCCCAGGAAGCCCATAAAATATTATCTTTTTCAGCACTGACTCTGATTGTTTTACAATGTGAACTGCTGAATTACTAAGAAGTTTACAATGTGGGCTGTGCCTGTCAGATGCCACAATGAGGTGACTATTTTTCAGCCCCTATGAAAGGTTCAATAAATGTAGCTGTCTGGCAGTAAACAGTTTGGAATGGACAGCATGAATAAGGTGATCAAGTTGGGCATGAGGCCTGGACATACTGTCTGCTATAAACCAGAGCATCCTTGTATAATTGCACCACCCTATTCAAAATAGGAGTTTTTATGCTTTTCATGGAGGAATTTTGGCTTATGACAAAGACCTAGAGCAGAAATTTAGGCAAAAACCTGCTTCCTTCCATTATATTAGTTTTGGAAGCTGGAGGAACAATGAGTATCAAAAGGAAGGAACAGAAGGAAAATGAGACCTTACAACATCCATCCTTCCTGTTATGGGTTGAATTGTGTCCTCCAAAAAGATATGTTGAAAACCCTAAGCCCAGTACCAGTAAATGTAACCTTATTTGGAAATAGGGTCTTTCAGAAGTAATCAAACTAAGATGAGGTCACAAAAGTGGGTCCTAATCCAATCTGACTGGTGAGCTTGTAAGAGGAAAATTTGGGCACAGACACAGACACAAAGGGTAGGTTGTTATGTGAAGGTGAAGACAAAGATTGGAGTTATGCTGTCAAAAGAAAAAGAATACCTGGGGCAACCAGAAGCTGGAAGAAGCAAGGATGAATTCCACTTTAAAGAGAGTTCGGCCATGCTAACACCTTGATTTCTTACTTCTAGTCTCTAGTACTGCAAGATAATACATTTATGTTACTTTAAGTCATCTATTTTTTGTTATGTTGTTATGGCAAACTAATGCAACTCTCTTTAATAGTCTACAGAGTTTAGAAAGGCTGGCACAAAGACCTACCCTACTTGACTGAAGTATTTCAAACCACCTTTCTAATGTCACAGGATTTGGTGGTTGACACTGCTTTAGAAGTATTGGAATAACAGGTCACCATTAAACAACATTCCAGCTTGTTGTCTAAATAAAGACATAAAAAGAGTTGTTACTCATTCATCTTTTTCCAACAGGAGTTGATAATTGAAGGCAAAGAAGCCAATGCTCATGTGTTAGCCAGAGCACTATCTTGGAAACATAAACTTCTATGTGTTTCAAATGAAGGGAATTTAATACAAGAAACACGTTACAAGGAGAAACATGTTATAAGAGATAAGGTGCAAATTACATGATGGTGAGGCAATTCAAAGATCAGTAACAGTGGAAAACTGCTACTAGCTCTAGACCTAAAGGGACAATTGAATAGATGGTACTGAAGCTGGGGCTACCCAGTTGAAGCCAGAACCACAGAGATCCTGCCTAGTAGGGGCTGGAGCCATGAAGAGAAGATATACTCTGAGTGCTTCCTTCCTCTCAGCTATGCATTCTTGGCCAGTGCCTCCTGTTAAGCATCCAGATGAGCTTAGAAAATTCTGTCTGCAGTGGCAGAACCCATAAGAATGAAGTGGTAGGGCCAAATCATGAAGAATCCAATGACTGTGGTTTGCAATCTGGATTATATTCTACCCATAAGGGATAAATCATTTAATAGTTTAAGCAGGGAAATCACTTGACCTGAAATCAATTTTTAAGAAGTAATTCTGGATGTAGTGAGGAAAAAAAATATATAGAGGAAAGAAGTATGAGTTGAAACAAACAGACTAAATATCAGATATTGCAATTACCCAGAAAGATGATGGTGGGTAAAACTAGGTTGTAGAATATGAAGAGAAGTAAAGAGTTGATACATTTTTTTCAGGTAAAATTAATAGGATTTGATGGATCCAAGTGGACTTCATTATAGTCAAATTCATATAGTCAGTATATAGTCAAAATTTTCAAATTTTCCAAAGATTCTAGTGTTGCTGGTTCCTCACAATGCTCTTTTGGTTCCACATGGTACTAGTTCCCCAGCTGATCCAGCCCATTTAATCAAATCATTAGTTTTTATCAGTTGCTTTCCCTGGACCAACCAACCATTTAACTGATTGCATTTAGTTTGCAAATAGTAAACTTGTAAAAATATTTGTTGGTTTGAACCAGATCAATTTCCAAAATTTATGCTTCATTATTATGTGATCATCCATGCCCACAGGTCCTTATATTGTAAAAGATCATCAACCTAAGGTATTGTACATCTCACAACAGACTTATTCAAACAGCTCAGGTTCTATGTAATTGTGGAATCAAACTGGGAGCTAAATGCATTTTATTTCAGATCTCTCATGGATGTATTTAACTAGTGGGAAATCAGTTATGCTTGATCATATTGACACCAGATATCACAGAGGTAGATTAAGTGCTAAAAGTAATAACTGGCTTCAGGGCATCCTACCTTTCTTCCATCAGAATTCTCATCCCTTCTCTTGCTGTCATTCCCTTTTCCTGCCCGTATCCCTCTTCTCTCTCAAAAGTAACCATAGACCCAATAATCAAAACCAGTATGCAGTCTCTTTCTCCTTATACATTTGTAATTTTCACAAATGTATGTGATATATGTGTAAATTTCCTTGGGAAAATTATATTACCCATTGATGACTGAATGAATGAAAGAATAAAAGTGGTTCAAAATAAAACAATCTATAATAGTGATTTACCAACTACTGGTAGCTTCAAGTAGATGCTTAGGCTTTGGTGGAAGGTATTATTCACTAATAAGGAGTTTAGAAAGATTGCTAACTTTTTTTTCCCAAAGAGTCATGTTTTATGACTCCATGACTGAGAAAAATTAATCAATGCAAGTTTAAACACACAAAAATTAGATAGTTAAAAGAAACAACACTTCTATATAACTTATTAACATAACTTGTTAAGGAACAAAAATAAGGTTAAAGGGAGGCATTTTTCAGTGTTTTAGGCCAAAAACTATCTTGACAACTCTTTTTTATAGAAATAGTCTTGATCATTTACTATAGAAGTTGTTGATTCTATAACCTGTAAGAGATATTTACAGATAATTAATCTCATTTAATCTTAAAGAGCATTCCTGATAAATGCATACTGCAATTTTCAATGTAATTATGAGAAAATAGGCTAAGAATGATTAAGGACCATCTTCAATATTCAAAGCATGTAAACTGTTAAGGCAGCATATGAACTCAGATATCACATCATGCCACAGCTGCCTCAAATACAATGCTATCATAAGGATATTTTTGATATAAATCACATTATTTAAACTAATAAAATTTACATGTGTGGTGAAATTCTAATTTCCAACATTATATAAAAACACATGCATTCCCATGTTATGTGATTTGAGAGGAAATAGAAAATATTCACAGCTATGTTTTGGTGGAAACAAATTTGAAATTATTATAGTCTACACAAGAATAAATAAAACTTTAGAATTCTTATGAGGTGAATTAGGCTTAAGAATTTTTTCTTTTAAGATCCTTATATTGATTGCCATTTTCATTTAGATGCCTCTTTAAAATCTATCATTTTGCTAGATGTATCATCTATCCCACCTCCTCTCAGGTTCTTTTTTCTATTTTTTTTTTTTAGTATTTAGCTTTTTATTATTATTAATTTTTAATTTTTTGGTTTTTTGAAATATTTACTTTATTATTTAGTTTTTTATTTGTTTTTTTAAATTTTTATTGAGAATTTTTATTATTTAGTTTTATCTCTTTTACTGTCTTTCTGCTTTTATTCCCTTTATTTAATGATTACTCTAGGGCTCAGACATTTTTAATTAATCTTAGATTACCTTCAAATAATATACTGCTTCACATGTACTACAAGGACCTTTAAATAATGTATTCTAAATGGTTCCCTTACATTTTGTGTGTTGTTGTTGTCACATATTTTGTTTTTACATATGCTAGAAAACTACTAATTCATAATTTTGTCTTAGGAAGTCGATACTTTATGGTATTTATATAAGAAAATAAATTTTGTTTTACTTTTGTTCTTTCCAGTGCTCTTTATTTCTTTGTGTTTTTCTATTCCTATCATAATTTTTCCTATTGGAGAATTTCCTTTAACATTTTTTGTAGAATAAGACTACTTGCAATGAATTTCCTCAGTTTTTGTTTGAGCATGTTTTTATTTCTCCTTTATTAATGGATATTTTTCCTTGGTCGAGAATTCTGGGTTGACAGGTTTTTTGTTCTGTTATATTTTTCATTTCAGCAGTTTAATATATCACTTCATCAAATCTTCTTTGCATGTTTCTGATAAAACATAAGCTATAATCCTTTCTCTTATTCCTCTATACTGTGCCCTTTTTCTTCTGTCTTTTCTCATGATTTTCTTTTCAGGTTTGATTCTCAGTAATTTGAACATAATACACCTAGGTATGTGTGGAAAAGGGGAAATTTTATTCTACTTCTAGTTCTCTGAGTTCTTAGATCTGTGGTTTAATCCAGTCATTAGTTTTGGAAAGTTCTTGGCCTTTGTTTCTTCAAATACTTCTCTGTTTTCTACCTTTTCTTATAGAATTTCAATTATATGTATATTAGACCATTTAATATTGCCCCACAACTCTAGGATCCTTTCTTATGTCTATGTTTTTTTACTATTCACCCTACCCTGTGTGATTTAGATTGCATAATCTGTATTGACTTGTCTTCAAATTAATTAATTATCTCATTAGCTGTGTTGACTTGACTGGTGAGACAACCAAAGATGTTCTTTGTCTCTGGTAATATGTTTTTCATTTGTTGTGCTTTCATTTGAGTTATTCATATAGCGTCCATTTCTCTGCTACAGTCATCCACCTGATGTTGCATGTTATCTACATTTTAAATTAGAGGGTTTTTTTTTTTTTTAACATTTTAATAATATTTAACTGCCTGCTTATTCTAATATCTGTGACATGTCTGATTTTGGTAATTGTCTCATCTCTTGAGACTGCATTTATGTGTTATATTGGGCTGACCAAAAAGATGTTACAGAAAAACTGGAACAAACTTTTTGGTCAACACATTATTATACCTTATAGTTTATTTGTTTGGTTGATTTTTAATTGAAAGTATGACATCTTATGTAAGACAGTAGATACTCAAGTAAATCCTTTTTGTAATGCTTGGAGATGAGCATAACTTTCCTATTGCTACATTTTTAGTTTGTGGCCTTATTTTAATAAAGTCAGGAGTAAAGCTATGTTTGAACTTTGTGGTGCTATTGTTACCCTCAGGGCACTACAGATTTTATATTCTTCTAGTAATTACTTATATTAGGGTGTTGGTTGCAATCCCAAAGTTTATTTCCTTATTGTCTGACCCTTACCCTTGGCTTTGTGTCTTCTTCTTTGTGTTTTATCCCTGAGATAATGTCTCTTGAATCTCTCCCAGCTGTATCCCAGGGCTGTTTTTACTCTATGCTTGTTAGTCTGGTAGTGAAGAGTTAAAGAGGGGAATATCCTTGCTCTTTGGATTAGACCTCCTTCTGAGTCAAACACCATGTCCCTGCGTCTCCAGGTGAAACCCTCACAAGTTTCCCCTAACTCCTCTTTCCCTGTGGAGTTAGGCCAATCTGTATCCCTGTCTGTCCTCCAGGAAAGCTTTTCCCCTGTTCCTCTTCCATCAGTGCCCTAAGGCTTTTGTTATGTATGAGAGATAGAAATGATGATTCAGGCAGTTTTCCTTCCATGGCTGCTGTACCCCTTCCTCAAACAGCTTCCCACACCACAAGGTGAGCTGACTCAGTATTCTTCCCAATCTTCCCTGTGAATTCCTGGTAAAATTCTTGAGAGAATAAGTCTTCAAGAGGAATACAAACACCCCTATATATCTCATCCGCAGGGACTTGCATACTCTGGCTCTATCTCACATACAATCTTTTGTAATTCATTATAACTTTAGCTGAATTCTTCCTGGCCTATTTGGCCTCTGGCATCTGTCCTAGGTAAGCAAATGATCAAGATCTGTTTCCCCTTAGAGGCATCAGTCTTTCCTCACACTTAGGGTGAGTGAGTTACCCTGCCACCCTAGTTGTCTAACGGATTCAAGAAATCATTACTTTGCAGTTTTCTCATCCTTTTTCTTGTTTTAAGAGTAGGAGTGATGCTTTTTCTGACTCTCTGTATCTTTGAGCTAAAAAAAAAAAAAAAAAAAGAAAACCACTGGATAACTTTTTAATATCAATTTAGACGATAAGCAAAAGAGTTTGTAGGATCCATGTTCAAATAAAGAGTTCTTGGTAACAACAAGACTCACCTTTTCCCACCACCCTTTGTATGTTCACGTTTGAGCAATCTAGAAATCACACAGCCAGGTACTAAAATCTTCTCCAAGCCCTTGCTTTTTCTTGTTCTATGTTTGCTTATCTCACACCTCTCTGAGATCATGTGATGTCTGTCAGTTGCAGAACCTAGGATAAGAAGGACAGACAGGGACTATTTATCTAAGGAGAGCAGAGGTGCTTTCGCTTTGGCATCTTTCTTATCCCAGATACTGTTTTGTTTTCTGTCATCACCTGATGACCTTGTAGTTTTCTCTTATTTTCATTCACATGCCACACACAATTTCGGAGAGAAAGGCCCAAAAGGGTCTAGAGGTCAAATCACTTTCAGTAATCAAAAATTAATTTTTACTAAGAGTGTTCTCACTCACTGACAGGAGCTCAAGAGATACTACAGATACGACCAACAAAGTATAAAAACAGCTTTGAGGGCTTATATAAAATTCCTTTTTTGTTTTTGAATAGGAAGGGAAATGACTGAGTCAGTAGCAGTTGCTGCGTGTGGGTTTTGAGAGCTTTGTCCAGTAGTAAGGACAGACAGTCTGTGTCCTCTACATTCTCTTAATTTATCTGCTGTGTGACCTCTGTCATTTGTGAGTTCAGTGGGTGGGGGTGGAGTATGGTTTGAACTCATGAAAGGGAACTGAACTGTAGCTGTTACTTCATTAAGCTCAGATAAGTTTCTTCAAATATAGATATTGAAATGAAATATTATTTTAATTCAAAATGCAAATCTGGCCAGAGTTGAAGTCAGCATATCCAGACCTTGATTTTACCATTGGTTTAAACCAGCTGATGACCTCAAAATTTTAATTAATCATTCATTAAATTTGCTTCAAAATTGATCAAATGAAAAACAAAAAAAGCTTATCCTTTCTTCTGTTTTTCATACATCTTTATCTACATGTTGCTGGAAATGTGGATGAAGAGTAAAATGTAAATATACACATACTTTAAACACAAATACTGAACAATTTGTAGAGCCTCAATTTCTACTCAGTGAATCCTTAAGGTATGATTTTTTTGGTATTATGGAGACATAGTTTGCACTGGTTATCAGATTAGATTCCCAATCAATTTATTTCCTAAAAATTCTAGAGACAGTGAGAAAGGAAATTTAACTACTTTGTAAAAATCTTAATTGCAGCAAAAGTAGAAAAGAGGACAGTAAGGTACATATGTCAATAAAAAAGGATGTCTTTATTATCAAAAAAACTGCACAGTTTGAGAAAACTCAATGGAAACTAATTACTGGAAATAAAAATTGCTACATTACAGTTTTTCACCAATATTGAATTTTCATAAGAAGCAATTCATCAACAAGACAAATTAATTCTAAAACACATAATCCTGCCATATTGAACACATTCATGCAAAAAGCATTATCAGGATTATTACCTTCTGGTCCATAATCTGGTTATGCCACTTAATAATTCACTATCTTTGATGGAGCAAACCAACGTTCAGAAGAAAGAAAAGTGGATAATAGGTGGAAGGCTTTTGTGTTCACAGTGTGGAGGCATGACATTTATAGATAAACACACCTGAGATGACCATGCTTTCTCTCTAGTATATCCACTATAAAGAAAAGCCTCTCCTTCACTTTGCACCCATGCTATGATTGATGGGCAGTACCAATCACTTCATGGAACTTGTTGATGTTTGCTGTCATGACCTGAGCTCTGTGAAGTTTGTAATAGAGTGACAGGCAGGATTTCAGTTTGTTGGTGGTTTTCCTTAAGTAATGTGGGATCTAGTGATACATGGGACTTCAACAAGAGAAAGCACCATAAATTCCAGTAGAATTTTCCTCAAACCAAGTCTATATCCACACTGAAACTGTACTAAGGCAAAGTAGGTACGATGAAGAATCTTTTGACATCAGCAGCTGAGGTGAACTATTATCTTGGAATTTTTAAGAAATTTGATTAATAAAATAAGTACCCCATGACCTTTATATGTTTCAAAAGGCTTATTTACTTGAGATCCCATGCCCATGACTTATTGCACCAACATTAAGTTAAAGTGTTCTTCATACTTATTTACTGACTGATTATTAACTGAATATTTACAACGTATCAGGGACTGGGGTGTATCCAGTTTTTTGTGTAGCTCAGCTGATCATGTTAATGAGAGTCTAATATTTGGAAGAGCTGTACTAGTTGTACAGATTGTCTCCTTCAGACTGGGTGGTTGTGATTTGACTGACCTGCTGCCCTCTAATAACACAGTGCAACTAGTTTGGGGAGAAACCAGCTTTTACTGTTTAAAATCACTGTTTCACCCTGTTAATATAATGACGAAAGAAATGACTGTGCCAATAAAATGCATCTCCTCCAAAAAAAAAAAAAAAAAGAGTAGAGAATTACCTTATACAGATGGCATGGTATGGACAACTAAGTGGGAAGGTATCAGTACTAGGTATAATAGAAATCCTGGGAAAAAGTAAGCCAACAAACAGAAAAGAAAACAACAACTAAATTCAACAGAAGAAAAGTAATTGACTCATGAAGGTGACGATTATTAAATTTAAGATGTCTAAAGACTGGAACTTAATGGAACAATTCTAGGGCAGATAATACTTGGCAGAAGTTAAGATCTGATGGAACGTTTACTTTGTTTACTGTTTATATGCCTTTTAGAAATAATCTTGTTATGCAAAATTTAAAAAAATATTTTAAAACTCACTGATTATTAACTGAATGTTTACAACATATCAGGGACTGTGATAAGCACTTTGGTAAATGTATACGTCATCATCTTTGTCTTAAAAGCATTCACTATCCAGTAGTAATAAGATGTATATAATAAATGGTATGACATAAATGTATTTCTATAGAAATGAGACATATAGAATAAGAATTTGTTAATTCTTTGTAAGAACTGGCTTGCTGGTGCATGGGGTGTGTATATTTGACCTAAACAAACATCATATCTTAAAATGTGGAAGTCAAAATTTGTATGAGTTAGGAATGGCAAACTAAATTGATATGATAGGTATACGTGGAACATAAAAGTATATTGACTATATATATAATATATATTATATATTTAATATATATTATATATATATAATCTAGTCATTGTTGAGTATCATGTTTTTTGTTCAGAAAATAAATGGAGTTGGTATATAAGAAAATAATGGTGAGTGAGGTCAAAAATTTAGTCTAGAATTAAACTGTGAAAAATATTGACCTCAATTCCAAGAAGTTTCTAACATAATTCTGTAGCTAATGGGCAAAATTATTGAAGGAAAATTTTTGTCTTAATAGCCACTCTGCACTTGTAAGTTCCATCAATTTAAAAGAATGATCCCCTACAACTCCAACATCTAATATAATTTCTTTCTCCATGGCTCTGGTATATTCTTTGCCCTATTTTCAATGGACTTCTCGTCTCAGCAAATCTCAACTCCTACTCATCTTATGGGACCTGATTTCAATATCCAATTCAGGCAAAAAGCTGGTATCTTCTCTACATCCCTCCCCCAGAATATAGATCCCATCACCAGTGTGCACTAACAAAAAGTAGTATAAATGGAAAGTGTACATGGAACTTTGATGTGTGGACTGAAGTAAAGATATGCCTACAGAATTTAGTGTCACTAGCAGTATACTCCAGAGGCAAGAGTATATTAAAAACAGAGCATGAAGGTACAGAAGATGGACTGGTAGGGGGCTCTCTGAGCCCAGCACTCTAGCAGAGCAACAGGGACTCTGAAAATCCCAAATTCAACTTGGCCTTTCAGTTTGTTATGAATGCTTAGAACTTTTAAATACATGATAAATGGGTCTTCATTGGTATGACTATCCTCGGCCTTGCAAGTAGAACATTGGTTGTTTCTATGCATAACAAATAATGTTTATTCTTATACTGTTGTGTATTATAACTGATTATGTTATAATGTCTATTACTTAGGTAGAGTTAATGTTCTTTGAAGGAAGAAACTAGGCTATTCCAATCCCAGCAAAATATTATGCATACAATTCTTAATCAATAGCTATTTTTACTGAATTGAGAAGAGAAAATTATTTCAATAGTCAAGAGCCAAATTGTACAACTATGCTGTATTGTGCTGGGAACTTTCCTTCTGTGTTATAAATACATTGGAACATTTCCTGTAAAGATTGCATCCAGGAAAATTCCCTATTTGTTTAAATAAAAATAAACATAGCTTCTTATTATCTTAGGGCATTGAACTAGTGGAGAGGAATCTTAATAGAATGAATCAAGGCTTCTAAGTGTCAGGAGGATAGCACTTAGATTAACATTCTTTTTCAGTTTGATGGAATGAACATTTAGATTAGTAAAGACATGGTTTTTATTAAAATTCAGCCTCATTATTCATAATATATCCTCAGTTTCTATTAGGACCATTTTAAATAAGAGGGACTAGGTAACTCTGCAGGTCATTTCAGGGGCATTTTGAAGGACTTTTTCAGAAATATGTCATAGAGTTTAAAAATTTACTATTTCATATCTTTCAGCTAATCATTATATTTTCTCTGCTGTCCTCCTTAAAAAATACAGGCAAGAGAAAAATACATCACAATGCTACTCTTGCCTTAATTTAAATATGCTTATATGTTCTCACTCTCTTGAGGAAATTGGAGATCAGTGTGCTTTAGTTGAAGTTATACATAGGCATTGGCATCACAGGAGTTAAGCAAACCTGGTGGTAAGTTCAATTCACCATGGTGTGTCTAATTTCAATCTCTGAGACATAGCTGAACAAGGAATGTATGTGTCTAACAAGGACATACAAATATGTACACACATGTTTTATTCATACACACATTTAATTCTATTCATTTTTGTATGACAATTCTTTATTATTTAACTTAAAATTCTTTGACACATTTTCAATGTCAGTATAATGGTTATTTTTATAGGTCAACCTATATAGATGGCAAGGACCTTCCATATGTCCCCTGAAATAGTCACATTGCTTTTTCCCAGGGTTGGTACAGTTTATAGAAATGCCTGTAAGGCTACGCTATATAGCTTCAAAGATTAGAAGTCTACCACAGCTATCACTGAGTGATAAGGAGACCTGCCATCCTGCCTTATTCTGCCCATCTTTCTGGACTGGAGAATTTCCTTTACCTTCCCTAGTGGCTTGGAGAAAATAGATGTATTATATTTCCACAAAGATGACTGGATACCTGCTAGTCTTCCAAGTCCAAGCTACCACATGGATTTTTGTTTTCCATGACCAGAAATGTAAATTTTGGCTTTTTCCTGAATCATGCCTCACCTTATCTTTTCCTTAGAGTGCTGGACCTCTCCTGCTTATCTATGTCACCAGTTTGTTTTTACATTTGGATCATTTCCTATGTCACTACCTTGTCCTAGGAGGCAGGTAACATATCAGGATTTAACTACTTTCCCATCATTTCCTGACCCATCCTTTTTAACAGTTTTAGGTTCACATCAAAATTAAGAGAGGGTACAGAGATTTCTCATATACCCCCTTCCTCCACACAAGCATAACTTCCTCCATTATCAACATCCCCCACAAAATGTTAGATCTTTTATCAAGGCTAATCCTACATTGACATACCATAATTCCCAAAATCCAGAGTTTACATTACAGTTCTTGCTTAGTGTGTGTTATCTGGGTTTGGACAAATGTATAATGGCATGTATCCATCACTATAGTATCATACAGAGTGTTTTCACTGCCCTAAACAATTCTGTGCCCTGCCTATTCACACCTCTGCACTCAACCTCTGGTAAAAACAGATCATTTTACTGTCTCCGTAGAGCTTCTTTTTCCAAAATGACATATAGTTGAAATCATGCAAATTATACTTTTTCAGATTGGCTTGTTTCACTTAGTAATATGCACTTAAGTTTCCTTCATGTCTTTTCGTGGCTTGATAGCTTTTTTTTTTTTTTTTTTTAGTTCTGAATAATATTTCATTGTTTGGATGAACTAAAGTTTATCCATTCCCCTACTGAAGGGCATCTTGTTTTTTTTCTAAATGTTGGCAATTATGAATAAAGCTGCTATAAACAGCTGTGTGCAGGTTTTTGCCTGGGCATAAGTTTTCAGCTGCTTTGGGTAAATATCAAGGAACATGATTGCTGAATTGTATAATAAGAATATGATTAACTTAGTAAGAAACTGCCAAACTGTCTTTGAAAGTGGCTGTACCATTTGGCATTCCCACCAGCTGTGAATGAGAGTATCTGTGGCTCCACATCCTTGCCAGCATTTGTGTTGTCAGTGTTCCAGATTTTGGCCATTCTAAGAGATGCAACAGTATACTTTTTGAGAAGTATGTTTGAGAGGTATGTTACATATTTGGCGCACATTGAGCTAAATGGTTTGCTTTATTGCTGACACATTGGCTTTTAAGTCTTCCACATTTATGATATACTTTTGTAGTTTACATTTGTATTTTAGCTAAATGCATTTGTTGTGGTTACATTTTGTGTGGGCCAAGCGTAATAGCCCCTCAAGAAGTTTTGTCTTCCTGCACTTCCTCTACTTCTCCAAGCAGCCCCACACCTGGAGAAAGAACCTGATGCTTGGACTTATATTTGATTTGCTTGTCTACCACCGATTTGTGGTGAGCCTTCACAAGTTACTTCTCCTTTTTGAATTGGTTTTTCTTCTTTCTTCTTCTTTTTTTTTTTTTAAAGAAAACTAATACTACCAACTCCACAAGGCCTGTATCAAGACTTGTATGACACAACATATTCATAACACTTAACAGAATCCCTACTTAATAAGAGTGATGAGTGAAGAGTGATGATCCAACAAAGATATACACAACTGACATAGCTTGTTTCCAAAACTCTACACAGTCCTACCAAATATGCGTTATCCTCTTGACTTTATTTTCAAGACTTTATACTTTGGCATGAATGGGACCAGACGTGCCATCCCAAAATTATTCTGAGCTGAAGAGCAGACACAAGAAAAACTCCTTACCTTCATCATAATTGCCTAAAAACAGGGAATAAATTTCCCTTTTGTAAAGAAAATTTCCATTTGTAAAAGTGTCCTTTTATCCTGTACCAGGAAAAGGAGAATGAGTGGGAGATAACTTTTATCACCTGAGATGACTGGAATCTCCATAGCAAACCTGACTGAACTACCCTGTTTACCACATATTTCCTAGTCACCTTCCCACAACCCTTGCCCCCCTCCCCCACCCCACCCATTTTGGAAACACAAATCTCCTTCTGCATACTTTGTTATAATATTATCTAAGCCTCTGGATCTATCTGCCTCTTTGGATTTTCACTCCTTTTCTGTGAAGCTCCTCTGTGTATATGTAATAAACCTTTTTATCCTATTAATCTGTCTTTTAACAGTTTTATTTGTTTGCCCCACACACTGAACCTGTGTCTTCCTTCCCCTACAACCACCAGGGCTTGCTATTTTCTTTACAAAGAAAATTGTGGTCTCTGTCTCCTTTCCAGTATTCAAGTTCTCCGCTTTGACTTTAGTGCTTACACTTTCATTTCTCAACCACTATTATCCAGCACATTTCTGTGACCTTCAGGATAAATAGCAGACCTTTTCATCCTGGATTACCTCTGTCATCACTCTGGGCTTAGGTAGGTATCCCTCATCTAGTATTAGAACACAAGGTTACTAAGGTCTACAAGGAGGTGGAAGAGTGGGGAAATTATTCCAAAGTAGTCTCAGATAGAGGATTTTAGAGTCTTAAAAACATGTATCAGAAATCATATTTATTAAAGTCTAGTCTTATTTATAGTCTTTTTATGGTTTCTCTTTCTAACATACATGGAGTTTACAGTACCAACATTTCCCATATTTCTGATTCCTAGTTGATGTACTTCACATAACTCATTATTGAAAATCCAATACGAAAACTTTCTGTAATAAACAGATGCAGGTGTGTCTGTATGAACATGAGTCCTCCCACATTCTGCCAGTACCTTGTCATCATTCAGTCTTTGACCAAGGCTGCATAAATGATATTGTCTTTTCTTAGTCATGTACATCTTTTTTTAAGAGTATACAGTGTGCCTACTCAGCCTTTGAAGATTAGGAATTATTTTCTTAAGTGACCATTAATGAAAGAAGAATGCATCATTCTTCATCAACCTATCAGCTGAAAATTGCTGACGGCAAATGTTGTTAATAAAACCACATTAAATAAAGAGAATGAATTTGACAGTTAAGTGAATAATTCTCAGTGGCAGGGAGGCCATATTTTTTTGGATGATTGGATAAATTGATATTTATCATATACAGATGGGTATTAGAAATGAACCCAAAGAGGGCAGCTTTTTTTTTTTCTTTCATTTTTTTTATATAGATGGAAAACAAAAATGTCACCTGGGAAACAGCTAACCTAAATCTTATTTTTTGTTATTGTTGTAGATATTAGTTTCAAAATGTTTTCCCCATGGGAGTCAGCAATCCCTCCCCACCCTGAACTACCAAATTTCAGACTACAAGTTTTCAATGGCAGCCAATCTGGAGAGTTGCATATATCTACACTTAGACAGCTGCATTATGGAACTAAAAGAAGTGTATCTAAATTCATGAGCCGATAAAAAGTAATCTGGTTAAAGTCCTTTTTTATACCAGAATATAGTGATAATCACACCCTCTTGAATTACAAATGTTCCATAACCATTCAAACCAGTACTGAGTTACTGACATTATTTGAAGTAATGACATAATAAAACACATTTTAAAAGACAAACCCATAATTTACTTACTTCTCATTTAAAAAATGTTTCAGAAATCTTTTGAGATCATAATTGATAGAACACCGTGATTTCATAGACCATCAAAGACTTGAATAGGTTTTAATAAACCAGGAGAATTAAAGTGGCTCTAGTTTGCTTGCTAGCTATATTTATTATCCACCTTCTCCTAGCATTCTGAATAATATAAAAGTACAGCTAAAAATTAATTAAAACATATAGTGACCTGAAGCTTATTTAATTAAGTTTTCTTCTAGAGGGAATGCAATAAATCACATATATCTGTATTCTCTATTTAAATTATTTTTAGAGTAAATTTGTAAATAGTCCCTAGTCTAGACAAATTAAGCATCATAGTGCACAGAAGCATGGATTCAATAAATTGGAATGTAAGAGCATTAACAAAGACTATTTATAATTCCTCTTGTGTCCATATTTCTATGGTTCAGAATTCAAATCTTACTGTTAAATTATCTTTGGAAATGGCAAGTCGTGATATTGTATCACTAGCCACAGACTGTTTGGGGAATCTCTCATTGGCTATGTTGAGTTCATTGCCTGGTTGAGCTAATTAATTGTGCAAAAATATGCTTAATAATTGCTATTCTCAGGGATTTATTTTATAGTTTTAAGCTGAGAGTTTTACTTCAAATGTCTCTTTATTTTCATTCTAAATAAACCTGGTTGAACAAAATTACCTTCGCCAGGTCTTTAACCCTTGAAGCATATGTATGGCTATGGTGAACAATGTGTCATGTTCACGTGTCTAAATTCAAAGCAATAGAAGGCAAGCAATTGACACAGATAAGTCTCAAAATTAAAACCTATAATGTTAAAACTAAAAATCCAAATCAGTCATTTAAAAATAATAAAACACATATAAACAAAATAAGTATATGGGGAAACAGCAGCAGGTCCTTTGAGCAAGGACAATTAAAATATGAAATACCAGATTTCTGCTCAAGCTCTGCTGAGTAGTGCCAAATCAGTAACCAAGGCTTCAGAATGCTCAAAGACACCTGGGTAAATATGTCTTGAGAGAGAAAGGCAGCAGAAATCAAGATAAAGGAACCAAGATGTAAGACATGCGGGGCCAAAATGAAATGGATAAAGTATGAACATAATGGGGACAAAAAAATGGGCAAGATATAGTATAAATTTCAGATAGGGCAACCATCAATGCTGTCATTTACCTTAAGGAAGATAAGCTCTTAACTTCTGTTAATTTATCCCAAGGATTACAGGTTCCAGTGACAGCACAAAGACCATTTGAAAGAGTCAAGCAGGAAACTGACCCTTTTTACATTACCTGAGTAAATAATTAAAAAAGATTAATTTTAGCCACAAAATGGTAGACCATTTTTTCTAAATGTCTTTGAGGATTACCAAATAACTTACCAAGGATAATTAAACATCACTTACCGTAAGCCATATAAGTAATATAACTCACAATGAGAAATACAGTGGGGACTCCAAGATCTAACCAAAACTGGAAGTCATGGATTTGCATACCAGGAAGAGATCTTAGAGACAAATGAGTCCAGATCTCCCATTTTACAGATAAAGTAATTGATCCTCAGTCACAAGGTGCTTCTTAATATCAGAGACAGGACTAGATGTCACTTGGGTTGCTGTTACAATCATGAAGTTTAGAACATAAGATCACACTCAAGTTTTCACGCCATAATGCAATTGCCCTCTTGTGTAGGCTTTCTCCCTCCATATAAATCATAAAATTTATGAATTTCCTAAACACTTTTCTACTATTTATTCTGTACTCATCATAGCTAGTAGCAAATACAGGGATGGGCGCACAAAGGAATTCTCAATTTCTCTTTAGTGAATGATTTAAAGGTAGATAGAGGAACCTAAGGGACAGGTGAAAACAGTGTCAGGATGTACTGGGCAGAAAACAAAATGTCAACTGAGAAGAAAAGAGGAGAATGAATGTCCTCATTAAAAATGAACTTCAGGCTCTGATCTAGTGTCCTGACGTTTGAAATAGAGTTTTAAAATCAATTACATTGATTTTTAAACAGACACTTTGTATCACAACCTTCTACCCTAGAACCCACCTTCTAGCTCTATGTATTTTTCAGTCTGGACCTGTTCTTATATTGCAGTGTTATTTTCCTTTGAGTGTGGAAGTTTGTGGATCTCGCCAATCTCCTTTATCTAGCATGAACACGTGGGTTCTCCGGGACTGTCCCTGAGAGAGAGTTGAAAGCAATGGTTGAGAGTACAGGCTCTGGAACCTGAAATTTGGCTGCAGATTATGACTAACTCAGCAAGCACTCTGAGACCTGTTACCTTAAACCCAGTGCTTCAGGTATTTCACTTGTAAAATGAGAATAATAATAACATTTATTTCACAGAAATGTTGTGCAAAATAAGTAAGTTAATACTGATGAAGTTCATAGCACATTGTAAACCTTTAACAAATGTTATCTGTCATCTTCCAAGAATTCCTAATATCTTCTGCCACTCTGATGGTAACTTTCATTTCTGGAAATTTATTTTTATAAAATAGCATTTCTATAATTTTCAAAAATTTCAGCAGTTAGGAAGGCAGATCCATGTCTTCAAACATCTTGGTTAATTTATCAAGAGAGAGAATGGACAGAGATCATTTAATCAAAAATGCCTGTCTTTGTTTGTTTGTTTGTTTGTTTGTGACAGATGAAGGAACAATTCCAGGGACATTCATGAGTTGGTTAAAACCACCCAGGAATCAGCAGCAGTGCTTCCTCCCATAAGTTGCCATGTGTTCTCATGATCACAGTAAATTGCTAAATCCAGTATCTAGTTTTATTAGCCAAAAAGGATCAACTAAAGCAAAATTCATGAACCAAATTAAAGTGAGAAGATCTCTGGATTGTTGAGAGTTACAGAGATTGAATTTTCATTTTATGATAATGAAGAAAACCTTGAAAAACTTAGGTGTTTCAGGTTGCAGAGTACATTGACATGCTGAAGACTTCACTAAGCAAAGGATTATAATATTTCTTGTGAAGGATTTTTCTGCATATAAGATACAGAAAATAAGAATTCTTCACGCTTAAGGAGAAAACATTGGGTGAAGATAAATTGAAACATTAACTCAATCCTAAACACATTGAGAGTTCTGTGGAAAATAGATCTGCCATGCACAACAAGGTAAGGATTTGACTCCAGAAAATCTTACACAGTGGAAGGCATATTTTTTTTTCTACAAAAAGAGGTAAACCTAAATCTATCCATTTTTATACACAACTTGGGTCTCCAAAGGTGAAATATAGTTACATAGAAAGGTTAATGAGAAGGGGGAAAAATTAACCTTTGAAATTTATTATTTCTCCATTTCCATTGAAATGTCAGATTCTAGGATTCTGTACTGGAGACATTTATATTTTTTTATGTATGAAGCTTAACAGATGCTTAGTAGGTATTTATTCTGTACACAGAACTTTGTGGAATACAAAAAGATGAAGAGAGTTTAGGTCAGTGGACAAAGAATTGTGCTTTGTAGTTCCAGGAATGCTAAAATTAACTCAATATATGACGTTGGCCATGATTTCACAGCTTCTCTGAGTTTCAGTTTCCCACTCTATAAATTGAGGAAGTTGGATAACTATTGCCCATTTCAACTCTAACATGTTGGGAAAGTTACAGTGGAGCACACTGCCAAGAACAGTGTATTTCAAGCTAGGAACTCTATTTCTGATCTTCTAACTAAATTATTGTTTGACCTTAGATCAGTTATTTAACTTCTACCAGACTCTTTTCTTTTCAATTATGAAATGACTATTGATCTCTAAAGTTTCTTGTAGGTGTAAAAATCTATGATTCAATTCATGACCCTGTCCTCAAGAAATATTCCATCCAGTTAAGGAGATAAGAAATGTACATAAAAAGGTCAATAGCAATATCAGCCAAAAATAGAACAGATGTCACTAGGCAATGCATGCCTTAATGCTAAATAAATGGGGGCAGATGGTAAGTAATATAAATGTGGGACAAGTGAGATCATCGTAGATTGGAATAGTAAGAAAAGTGCTCATAGAAGAGTCAGTCTAGCAGATTTTTAAAGGGTAGATTAGGTGTACCACAGGCAGAGGCATCTGTGGGGCTGGATGTTACAGTGAGCAGAATGCTCAAGTAGGAAAGTACATCCTGAGTTGTAAAAATGACCAAAATGCTGTCAAAAGGGAATGGTACTGGGGCCAAGTAGTCTGAATATTTTATTTAGGCATTTTTGAGAACTGGTGCTTTAGAAGGAATCATCTGAGTAAGTTGTAGGTTGGATACATCTTTTCCCTTCTTGACTAAACAATTACCATTTGAGTACCTACATGAATCTGGATCATCCATGGAAATGGACGCAAAAGGTAGAGGTTATAACTTCATTTGTCAGTATTATTGAGGATCCATTTTCATGCATTATTTCTCCCAAATTTTTAAAATTAATTTCTCCCACAATGATCATTCAATCCAAATGTCATTTCCAGACAATTTCAGACCAATGCAAATGACAGATTCTTTGACGTTGTGGAAGTCTACCATTTGAAGCAAATTGCACTAAGAATTTAAATATAAGTATTTATCTGACAAACAAAAGGTGGCGTAGCCCTGAGGTGGGTGGTTGTTACTTCAGAGCCAGTGGGCCGGGAGCTTTACGTCACAGGGAATCATATAGAGCAGTGTTGTATAATGTTGGTAGAAAATCAGTATGTGCAATTGACTTCTTGAGAAAAGGTTCTCAAACCCATCTGGGACGAGGGCAACGCATGATTGAATGCCATATGTTGAAACATGGTTGTAGCTTCCTCAGGTGCTGCACAAGATAAAGGCATTTTTTTTCACTCCTCTTGGATAATTTGTCTAATACTTTTCTGGCTCCAAACCAGGTCCCTGATTCAATAACCAATCTCAATCAGAGATATCAAAAGTTTCCCCCTGCCCTAGAGTATAAATTCAACCTCAGAAGCTGTCTACTCTATTAACAATGTATTCAAATTGCAAGCAAGTATTTAATGAATGCTGAGTTTCAGCAGCAGCAGGAAGACTGGGAGAGCCTTAGGAGTTGCTGAAATGAAAGGGCTCTTCTCTTAATTTCAAATATCAGAAGACTTGAACAGAACATGGTATCTTAGCCATCTGAGTTTTTTAAATGTGACATTGGCAGACATACAATGCTCAGCTCTGTGGTACCTGAATAATTGAGGCTTTGAATCTTCAAAGTGCTGACACCTTCAAATGCTCAAGTAGTTTTATTTAAAAGATTCTTCTCACAAAAGAAGACTAACTCTGCCATTTGAGATCAATGCATTTCTCTGAAACAGTATCTCCACTTTATATTGAAACAAACTTGTTTACCACATACTGACTAGCTGTGTCTCATGCACAGAAAGTATTTGATTAAATATATTTCTTTGTGATACTATAATACCCAGAAGAATTGAATGACCTGGTCGGGGAACAGGGCATGATAACAACATAACATTTCCTACGCAGTGAATTTTCTTCAGATCTCTTGTCATTTAAGAAATCAGAATGAGGATTGGAGGATAATCAGTTTCACATTAACTATTACACATTCAACAACTGCAACAATAATAAAAACACAATTTAATTTATTCTTGCTCTGAGTGATATTTAGTGCACACTCATTATATTCTGGGCATTGTACTAGGGGCTATAAATACAGAGAGAAATACAGAGAAAGTAGGTGTTGTTTAAATTCAGTTTAAACTGTTAGGGGATGTTGAGAAGTATTATACATAGGCAGTTACTATGCACAGTGACGTATTCTAAGCAGCTGGGTATAATGGTGGCAGAACCTCTTAGCTCCACATATATAGACCAGGGTATCTGGTAGGCTTCCCAGAGGAAATAAAATTGAAGTTGCAGTATAAAGTATGAGAAGGAACTAACCAATCAAAGAGAAAAGGAAAAAAATAGGTAATGGCCCAGTAAGAGTTATAATCTTGTGAGTGTACAGAGTTGGTAGAGAGATGAGACCCTGTGTCAAAAATTATCAATATGTTAGGCCATCTGGTCCAAAGTGGATGGATTAAGAGATGAGGCTAGAGTGGTAAGGAAAGACCACAACATCAGGAATGGTTTTGTACATCCTGATTAGTTTCAACTTAATACTGAACCATTGCAGGCTTTTAATCATGGAAGGAATAGGACCGCATTTGCGTTTTAGAGAAAGATCACTCAATTCTATGCAGAGAAAATAATAGAAATGAGTCAAAACTGGAAGAATGGACACAAGTTGAGAGCCTCTTGCAGTAAGTACTCCAGACAAAAAAATGAAGAGCTGTTAGACAAGGATGATAGCAAGCTGGCAGTGGGAGTGGAGTTATATATTTATTGTATATCATGTTATTTACTAAAAGAGAAAACATGTTATTATGTTATTATCATGTTATTTATCATGCTATTTACTAAAAGAGAAAACATGTTATTATGTTATTATCATGTTATTTATCATGTTATTTACTAAAAGAGAAAACATAAGAGGAGGGGCAGGTTCATGGGAAGGAGGATGAGTTTAAGTTGGGGTCATATATGCCTTAGAAATGTGTATCTAAAGCTCAGCTTTAGAGATTGCTGAAAACGACAAAGGAAAGTATGCAGAGAAGAAGGTGGGTCCAGGGCTTAACCTTGAAGGATACAATCCTTTAAGAATATCCAGAGGAAAAGGAATTTACAAATAAGATCACTAAGGTTCAGTCATATACAGTAGTGGGATAGAAATCAGACATGTCACAGAGTTAAAGAAAGAAAGTATTTGAAAAAGGAAGAGAGGGTCAAGAGTGCCAAATGCTACCCAGAAATCAAGTAATATAAGAACTAGAATCGAGTTCTAATTTCGCAGCAAGGGGGTACCTGGTAATATTGGAAATGGTAGATTTATTAGCAGTGGTAATAGAATGAAATTCAATGGGGTAGGCAAATGGGATATTAAGAAGTGGAAAGGACGATATTTCACAACTAAAGACTTTGGGCTTTAAAAGGGAGATGAAAAATAAAGTTTTAAGGGAAATGTGTGGGTCTAGAGATGCATTCAGTTTTTCTATATTTTTAAGTATGAGACCTAAGAACATGCACATGCTTATGTTAAGAAGCTGGCAAGAAGGGAGAGGTAAAAACTCCAGGAAATAATGTGAGTACCTGATGGAACCAGGATGCTGAAGAGGAGGGAAGGCAGAAGTGGAGGTAAAAGGTTAGTGAGAAGAAATGCATTTGAAAATGACTGTTCTTATCAAAGGGCCTCAAGTACATAGATGTTCATTCATCCCTTCTACAAATATTCTGAACCTGTAGTATGTCTTAAGCACTATCCTAAGTGCTGGGGAAACAGTAGTGAACAAAGCAGAAAAACTTGTCTGCTCTCACAAAATTTATTTTCTAGTTATGCTCAAGTGCAAATGGCAGAAACCTTTGTAGAAATCATCCAGAGGGACAAGCTCATACCCTTTCCATGTAAGCAGTAAGTATTTTTAAAAAGGAGCTTCTTTACTTCTACCTCAGTTACCTAATTTGTAAGATACTTAGCATAATGAGCCAGGTGAATGGGAGAAGGATTTGGGAAAAACAGTGTTATAGCAAAAAGACAGTCACCAACTCTGTGTGCAGGACTGGACTACACTTAGAATGGGAAAAGTTAAGGGGAGCTTTTAAGAGTTAGCTGTTCCCCTTATAAGAGCCATAGTACAATTCACTGCTAATAGTATTTATCTAATTGCAGAAACAAAATTGTACTGCCTGCTCCATAAAAAAGTGAAAACCCATTTTCATTTTGTGAGCTAGTATATGGACAACTGTGTATCAGTGCAAGAAAATGAAGAGTGTTTTGATAATATTCAGAAAGTTTTACCCTGAAAACTGAACACTCACATATCATTTTGCATATTTAATTGTCACACTGAAGCTAATGATGGGACCCCAGGGGACTTACTGATCCCACGTTAAGAATTCCTGACCTATTGCACTGTCTCTGCTTTTGGAAGTAGCAAAGAAAGATATAAATTAAAAATATAACAGGACTAGATGTAAGCAAAATGGATAAGAGAGAATTGCGAAGGAATGAAAAATGCAATAATAGAATTAAAATCTATATTCAATATGATAGAGCACATTTTAATCTAAATAACTCAAAACATTGCAAATTCAAAATGTTTGTTATGATACCCATCATCCTCTGCTCCTTATTCATGAACATAGCCAGTTTCTTTTCCTGATCTCCTAATTGCTTTTATTAGCACTCTTATAAACTGTCCAGATCTTGCTGTTACAAGATTTCTAAATGGTGAAGATATGCTTTCTTAGTCTGTAGTAACAGTGAAATCTTTTTTTTTAACATTTTTATTGAAGTATAATTGCTTTACAATGGTGTGTTAGTTTCTGCTTTATAACAAAGTGAATCAGTTATACATATACATATGTTCCCATATCTCTTCCCTCTTGTGTCTCCCTCCCTCCCACCCTCCCTATCCCACCCCTCTAGGTGGTCACAAAGCACAGAGCTGATCTCCCTGTGCCATGCAGCTGAGGGTATGTTCCAACACATTAAACAAACCAACAAACAAACATCTCAAATAATGTCTTTCTTTTCAGCACCGAGATCATTTCATTAGTGTTTAAAAATAAAGATATCAAAGAGAGAAGAGTTTATAATTCACCCCAAACATCAACTCCCCAAGACAGAGATGTTTATATTGTCACCTGAATACTTCTCTAAGCCACAACTCAACTATGCACCATGAAAATAAAAGTTTACTCACACAGGCCTCCCAACTTTACAATACCTTCATCCATGAATCTGAGCTCTACTTATGCCTCTTACTGTTGTTAAAATTATCTTCTCTTTCTTTTTTCAATTTCTGTCACCAACACTTTTGTACAAACAAGTGTGGTCTCATTCACAGAGGACTGAGCCTCTGCCCTGCCTTCCATTATTAGCCAGTCTTCCTAAAGCACTGATGAGATTCTTTCTCATCAAAAAATGTTAATGGCCCTCCACCATTATTGCAAAACAATCTTTTAAGTCTCTTTTTCTTCACCTCGAAATGGACCCTCTGCATAAGCTTTTTTGGCCTATTTACATTTCCACCAAAGACACTAGCTCTCCAACCCACATTCCTGTTCACACAAGAAC
This sequence comes from Phocoena sinus, assembly GCF_008692025.1. Lineage (NCBI taxonomy): Eukaryota > Metazoa > Chordata > Mammalia > Artiodactyla > Phocoenidae > Phocoena > Phocoena sinus. The sequence continues at coordinate 33,941,797 of NC_045776.1, read as the reverse complement.
TGCTGCTTAGAATGCATTTCCTCCATCTCCCACATGGACCTATGCAGGTTTCACAGAGACATACTTATCATTTCTGTTTCCTAAAATATACATCAAATTTTACCTTTTTTCATGAAGCCTCCTTAAGTCATTCCAGTTGAAATAACTTCTCCAATCCTATGCCATTTATTAAACACTACCTTGCACCGAGCTACAGAATAAGAGTTTAACTATAGTTGCAGTGTTTAATCTATAACTTTTATACATTTGCATCTTTCACTAAGAGGATGTTTTTATGCATATGCTAATTGAATCCCTTCCTATTTTATGAGAGTATGCCAGTACTAATTCAGACTTGTATGAAACAGTTGTAGGCCTTTGACAAGCTGTCCCAAGAAAGAAGAACTAATCAGATAACTTTGACCCTTTACACTCCACTCATTCTCCACGGAATTTTAAGATCTGTGTTCAAAGAACTTTTCCTGCTGACCTACAATAATGATGGAACCACGGAAGCTTTATGTTCTTTACTGTGATGTCCTACCTCAAGGATGCTATTGGCATCCCAGATGGAATACCCAGTAGATTTGCCAAGAGTGACATAGTTTGTAATTGTAGCACAGTGTGCTATCGCATATTCTACATGCACTAAGTGTTCTTTTCATTGTGGTGGGAAATTGGGTGGTAGTAAGTTTTGTTTTGTTTTGTTTTTTGGTGATAGCTATTCCCAAGTACACTTTATACTATAGCTTATGGACAAAGTTCTGACATTAATCAACATTTTTCCTGTATTAAAAACTATTAATGAAATAAATGACTCTAGAGTATTAGAGGTTATGGAACATATTAAGTCATAATTAGTGACTTACTGTATCTTTAGGGTTGGGTGATTTTGTCATTATGGTGCCTTACTTCTATTCATGGCAAGCTGTAATGATATATACTCATATTTTGTTATTTTAAACATAGGAAGGTCTCTGAATAAATAATATATTTAACTACTTCTAAAAAGTTTAATTTGTTAAAAGCAAATTTTATGTTTTGTGGCCAAATATTTTGTATATATATTTAGTATATATATATATATATATATATATATATATATATAGTATTTTAACATTTAGAAATTGTAGTGTTTTATTCTTTCAAATAACTCTTTCTTCCTAAACAGGGCCAGACTTGAAGTGGAAAAGAAGTGTGAAATCCAGCCATTTTGATAGACACGTGGAATCCAGAATATTTTTCTCTCTAACATTTTAAGACTTGGACAGCCAAACTTGAATATAAGTTAACTGTGTAGTCATGTATAGCTTTTCTTTTATGGATATCAAGGGTGTCGTCACCTGAATGATGTCAAGGTCAGCTTGAAGATGTGGATATCTTGGGAAGGCTAGCTGTGCAGTAAAACCCTAATGCTGGAGAATTCACTGTAAGCAAAATTTACAAAGATTTTTCCAAGAAAATCTCACTGAGGGGAACAGGGTTAAGGCAATAGCATATTTTCTTAAAAGACAAACACTTGTGCCTTTGTTTGGAATTCATGACCCCTACTTTTTTTTTTTTCTAAACAGATCACAACACCATCAAAAAACTACATTCTCAAAAATTGGTTCATTAAATTCATAATTAAATGAGAACCCTCATTTTCACTTTATATGCAGAGTATTCCATAGGGTCAATAGGGCTTTCTCATGGTGGAAGTGGGGAAATTGAAAGGTATCAAGGTTTTGCCCCGCTGTGTTCTTTCCAACTTTTCATTTACCAATCTGGACTTTCTTGATACTCTTTGGAATGGCTTGTCATGAAGAAAGCTTTAGGAAACCAAAACACACAAAGGTACCTTCTCCCAAACACCCTGTTATATTTAATAGAAAAAGATGGCAAGAGGAGGGATTAAAGTGAATATACCTGCATAGGGAAAATTTAATTCTGTATTTTAGAAGTAAAACTTTCTCTGGAAGTGTGTGTGTGTGTGTGTGTGTGTGTGTGTGTGTGTGTGTGTGTAAAGAGAAACATTCAGAAAAAATTTTGTGTAAGCATATAACACCTCCTAGTGACTGTCTTCCATGGTCTCCTTTCGTGAGGGAGGTGGGATTGACTGATACTGACCACTGTCTGCTCTCCCTCAGGGAGACTCACCAAGGACCTGTGTGGAAGGGCTGTATCTGCCTTGCAAATCAGCAACTATAAGTCCCCTTGCTTAGAATTTTGCTCTGTGGCCTCTCATATCTTTTACACACATTAGAAAGAAACTCATTTTCAACATTAGAAAAAAGATGAAACAGGGTAACAAAACATATGTCATTAGAATTTCCACTGGAGATAATAGAAAAGTCAAGAATGGTTTTCATAACTCCATCTCTTTCCCTCCCTCTGCTGGTTCTTCTGATGGTCCTTGCAGAGGCTCAGTTACATTCAGGCAACTGCTAGATCATGTGCCTGATTGAATGAGTATTGTTAAGGGCCTAAGTCTCTTAAGACACTTAAAACGTATGACCATCATGGCAAAGACCAAGGTAATATGGGTATCCTCTAGGTGTCATTGGTGTCACGTTTGAGAAAGAGTAAAAGATGACTGCAACATTTTGACCAGTCAATATTGCTTGAATATCCTGAAATTTCCTTTTAACTGCATTTTAAAAAAGGAATGATACCATCTTGCCCACAGAGGTGAGGCACCCCTAATCTAGACTGGCCCTTACATATTATCCACTAAGAATATACTCAGTCCGTCCTGAAGCTGTGTTCTACACATCAAGTAACTGCAATCTTAATAAGGCAATAACGATATGAAAAAAAACAAAGAAAATATTAGACAACAAACAAAAAGCCCGAGAGTATTACCAGACAATAATTCATATTTTATGAAAGAGACATTAAAAAATCTCTTTGATTGGAAGTTGGAAGAAATGGTACCTCAGCTCAATTTTATAGTAATAGTCAGTTTAGTCACTGAAAATAGTAGTCTGAAGAAATGTCCCTTGGGCTTCCATGGTGGTGCAGTGGTTGAGAGTCCACCTGCCGATGCAGGGGACACGGGTTCGTGCTCCAGTCCAGGAAGATCCCACATGCCGTGGAGCGGCTGGGCCCATGAGCCATGGTCGCTGAGCCTGTGCGTCCGTAGCCTGTGCTACGCAACGGGAGAGGCCACAACAGTGAGAGGCCTGCGTACCACAAAAAAAAGAAAAAAAGAGAAATGTCCCACCTGAAATCATCACATTTCCCTCTAGCATAAGTAGCAGCCCCTATCTATATTCACATAATATTTGCTAACTTTTTATGGCATATATCAAAATATTACATTGTTGTAGTTATTTTCTATTTGATGTTATAGGCCATCACTCTTTTTTATTACTTTCCACTGTAGATGGCCTTAAACATAATAAGTACAACATAACATTTTGTTGAATTTAGTAGAATTACCACTAGACTGGGTTTTCTCCAGTCAAAGTGAAGTGGAGACATAAGAACCAATAAAATCCTTTTGAGTTCTAGTATATCTAAGATATATGCTAATATTTCATCTTAAGCAATAAATCTTTCCGTATAAGATTGGTACATAGATTTTCAAATAAAAGCTTTCACCTGTCTGATGAGACCATGGTGGTAATGGTGGTAAATGGAAAAATCTGAATCTGGAGCAGGTGGGCTATCTAGCATGTGTCTAGATTCTGTCTAACCAGTGTGCTTTACTGTAATCAAAAGAAGAAAGTGGCAAGATTTCAAATCAATGAAAAAAATTAAAATAGCTTTTGTGGGAAACTGAATTGAGGCTGTTTAGCAGAAAGACAGGGAAATAATGCTCCAGTCTAATAAGGGACACAATTAGATAAAATCCTCTGTGGGGATTTATTAACCAGAACAGGCTGGGCAGAAGGAGAGGCTGAGCTGCACTATCAAATTTTGAAACCAAATGAGTGAGAATAAAGTAGGATATAATGGAGATCTGAGGCCAGTAGTTTCCAAATGAGCTGCTACTACTGATCAGTTGAGTGTTCTTAGAAAAATTATCTATTTTTCATGGATTCAGTTTAATTGTTCACAAAATATCAAGTTCATGTACTTGAAGATGGACTCCAAAATAACTTTCAGCTTTAAAATTGCTTGAGTGTATAACAAAGGCAAGACGATTTCTACAGTTTTAAAATCCATTCTGAGAAATAGTGCCATCTAAGATTAGTCAATTGGTTGAGTTTCTGAGAGAAAAATTTATTTCTGGGGACTAATTTGCAAATTGTACTTTATAAGAAAATGAAAGTTATGCATCATAATGTGTTTCCCTTTTTACTTTAGTTTCTAAGAAACTTAGGAATTAGATCTTAGAAATTTTATAGCAAAATGAAGCTTCCAATGACAGTAACAACAACTTCTCGAGAGCTTTCTTTTGCTTCTGGATATAGCATATTACACTAGAAGTGTATATATTTTTTAATTTTCAATGTTGTTTAGCTTTAATGTATCTCAATGTTTATGGAAAATGCATAATATAAATAAATGAATAATTAGTGTTTAATAGTTGGTTATTATAAAATGAATAAATAAAAAAGTCACATCACTAACATTGCTTTCTACAGGTTTTTAAATTTTACCATTTTTCATTGAGATGAATTATTTAATGTACTAATAACGTTATGTTTTTGTAAGGGATCTTAAATCCACTCTGATCCAAATGATTTATTTTCAAAACACCACGAGCTTTCAAATCAAAGCTATAAATCTACAATGCCATGAATTATTTGATGGTAACTTCTTAGAAGTATAGCTCTTCAAAATAAAAGATAAACAATTTTTGGATGGGCAGTTTGTAAATCTAAGCTATTTTGATGATGAGAAAATTTGCTATTTGCTACAACCCTAGGTCTTTGCAAATAGCCCTTTTCAGCATATTGCATCACTAGCATCTGTAGCTCTACTTGGTTATTTTAGTTAAGAATTGAAATTAACATGTTCAAAAGGGACTGGCGGGCCCTATTGTCAATTCTTATGCTAGAGTTGTATATATCTTCTTTTCTTTTCTTTTTTTTTTTGTTTATGACAATTTGGCTGGCAACCTCCATAGAGATTCTACTCATTTAGGAACTAAATGGAAGTGGAAATGATATATGAGTGACTTGGAGAAATTCCATGCCAAGGAGATTATTTTGCTGGATTAGATTATTTCATTATCTACTAATTTCTTGTCAGAATTTTGAGTCAAGTTGTTTTGAATACAATGATATGTACACAAACTTCGTTGTCTGTGACCATTTATTATTTTGATCATTTTTAAATGCATAAATTATTTTTAAAGCTAGCTTTCTCAGAAAATATGATTTTCATGAAATTATTTATTCAATGTATTTTCATCTAAATGATATATGTACACATATACAGGCAATTGAATTTATTAAACACCTAATGATTGGCCTTATTAGACATGGCACAGGAGCCAATGTCCTAACACTAAAGGAGGTCTAAGTGGAAAAGAACATGGCCATGTCAGGGATGAGGTCGGATTAAACTTATCATTTCATATATTTAGCGTGGCTTTTTAAATGGCACAATTAGAGTAGACTTTATATAATTTCAACAAGTAAGAAGGAACACTGGAAACAGAAGCATTCTTCTCCAGTCTCTGGAGGGAATAAGGGAAGCCTCAATCTACAATTTTTAACCTGAATAAAACTTTTAAAACTCAACTCACAAGTAGTGCATGTGGCCTTGAAATATCAAGTGACTGATTAAAAAGACTTTAAAAATCAATAAAACTGGTTGATTAATCAAATCAATCAAAAATGTTGATCTGGAATCCCCCAAATGCCTTATCTAACCTACAATATGTTCCCATCTTCTGAATTTCAGTTTCCCCTACAAAAGGCAAAACCACCTAGTGTGCATTAATGACTGGACAACTTGAAATGCCTATATCTATGGCATTTTTCTCCCCAAATAGAAGAGTGCCAGGTAAAATAAAACTTTTTTCCAACTGTTGCTTTCAAGAATATTCACTGGATTTTCATGTTTCTCGGATTTAAGGGGGATTTATGAAAAAGAAACTGAAGGCGCTTGTTTTCAACACCGTTGATATTATTGATTAGCTGATAGTCCCAAGGCATTATTTTCATTGTGCAAAATAAGCATAAAAATACTACAAGCAATTAATTGTCTGCTTTTCATATCATGCTTTGCAATGGCCTATCAGCCTTTTATTAATATTAATGAGGAGAATTAGCACAGAAGATCAGGGAGCCACGATAACGCTGAGAACCTGTAAGGACCCTACAGCTCCCTTGCTTTATTATTTTTTAATCAAAGTAGCTGACTTGAAGGCACAAAATTAAAGAACAGAGTCTTTTATGACTCCACAATGACTCGAATTAAAATGATCTATACTTGCAAAATTCCCGGGAACCATTTTGTGCTTGTTAAAAACAGTCAAAAATTGCATAAATTCATGATTTAAGGGCTGTGGTTTCCTTTTCTTAATGAACAGTCCACTTTATGTGTTTCTCCCAACTTGCACATGTGGACATAGTAAAGCAAAAGAGGGCGGGCAGAATGAGCAAGAGAGAGTTTAAACTTACGATTTACACTGAGTAAAAGAGAAATGCTCATTTGTTACTTCTTCTAGGCGCACTACAAGTTCATAGCATTTACACACAGTTTCATTGAATGTCCTTGAAAAACCTGTGTAAAAGAAAAGAACTAGGAAAGCCACTTTTTGGATAGTAACACAGAGCTATATAACGGATGGCAATGGTTTTGTAATAGAGCGCTGCAGTGCCCAGCCTTTACCACTAGGCCATTGCTGCCGGAGGTTACCCCACACCCACTGTTACTAGGCAGCGGTTACCGGGAGACCATTAATGCGAGACAGAGCCACGTTACAGGTCCTGCTTAGCCATTGGTCAGTGCCGCAGTGGGCCCCGCCCCCAAACTAGCGTCAATGAGTATCGTTAGAGGGGCATTGAGCCAATGTTCGGGGAATGGCCTTCAGGTGGAGAGTGAGGTAAGAGGCAGATCCCAGCCTTCTCCCTGGGGCCCTCCAGCTCACCCTGCCAGGGCCCAGGCCCTGAAGCGGCAGTGAACCTCTCCCCCATCCCTGCCTATGACCTAATGACAGTGACAGTCTGCATGGGACACAGTCTAGGGGACCTGGCCCCCACTGTTTGGGCAGCCTGAGGAGCCTGAGGACCAGTTGGGTCCTGGGCACCTGGCTCCCTCAGCGATGACAGCTGGGCAGGGTCTGGGGACCTGGCCCTGAGGGAGCCACCAGCTGAGATCTGAGTCTTCAGCTAGGCCTGGGCACTAGCGTGAGGACCCAGACTGGGTGCTGGATGAATGATCTGGGGCAGGGTAACTGCTCTCCGCACCCCCTACAAGGACCCCTACTCTTGGCCACGCCTGGACCTCGAAGGGTGAAAGTTGTGCCTTGGGACCTTCCCCTTTCTTGTCAGTACAGAGAGTAACATTTGTTTGGTGGAGATTTACAGGAACATCTTACCTGACTTTGACCTGACCTCAAGAACAAAGGATCTGACACCAAGAAGTTTGCAACAACTAACCACACCTCTCCCTCACCTTTCCTATAGAAGGGCTTTGTTCAAAGCTTTCTGGGAGTTTGTTTTTTTCTTTAAGGCAGGAGACACCCATCTCCTTGCATGGCCCTGCAATAAACCTTTCTGTTTTCCAAACTCCAGTGTTTTGGTATTGTTTGGCCTCACTGTGCATAGGGCACACTTGCAGTTCAGTAAGTTTAAAATCCATTCAACCTGGAAACTAAAGTCTCAATTGAGGTGCTTAAGTGCATCTATAAAACTTATTTTCCTTTTGACAACCAAAAATTATAGTCTTTAAAGAATCTGTATGTTGTTTCAAATATTGATGTTCCCATCAAATTTTGTGTTAAAATTATCATGCTGTACAAAACTTTTGAAACGAGTGACTTACATTAGACAAATGTGTAACTAGAAACACAGACAAATGACTCTTTCAAAATCATAATAACAATATGGATATGAACACAATGAAATATTGTATATTAATTTTAAGATGGCATAGGTCCAATCTCAATTAATGGAATTCAGAATTCTAAAACATTCATGAGCAAAGTCTCTTTTACATCATAGTGGCACAAATAACAAATTTCAAGGAGATAGAGTTCTCATATTGGTAAAACGGTGGGAGTCGATGTTGAGTTTAGGAAGTTTCTGTATGTCCAGAGAAGGCAAGGGGATCTCCATCAGATGAAGAAGGGTCCAGGACACAAACTGAGTTGGAAGTGTTGGGAGTTAAGTATCAGAGTAATCTTAAAAAAAAATATTGTCCTGAAAAGTATTTCTCAAATTGTAGTCTGGGATCACCTTTATCAATGTCAACCCAAGAGCTTACTTAAACCAAAGAACAAAGCAAAACAGATTCTTGGACACCCACCTCAGACCTATGAACTATATGTAATCTCCAGAAGTGATGCCTTCGCAATTTCAAAACGGTTCTGCTATGCAAAATCAGAATAATGGTGTTCACTGTTTTGGTTTTTTTTAATAGTAGATTTTTTGGTTTTGTTTTGTTTTTCTTATTTTTCTTAATCATAAGAGGACTCCTTATCTATAACAAAAAGAAAAAGAAAACTGGACTTGCTCTGTTGAAAGTATACTGTGAGAGGATTGATCTCCTCAATCTTGGAACAACATTGTCTTCAAACAGCTGTATTCCCCCAAACACTGAGACACTTCCCAGGAGTCATAATCATCCTCTACCTCAAGGATTTTCTTCTTCCTCTCCTTAAAACCCTTCCAGTCCTCTCTATCTTGTAGCAGCAGTCCTTAGAGAACATAGCTGAAATGTCTGATAAATTTTAACTTGATTTAAATTCGTTTTATGTTATTATTTGCACCAGCATTATAGATGCCATTCAAAATATTCTTGGGTAGAAGTTCAAAATGTGGACACTATATTGGCAAAGAGGTTTGTGTTATCCAAGTCACACAGTTTACTGATTAAACATCTCCAGGGATAATCTACCTCTCACCTGGAGTTTCTTCTCTGCCTTTTGCCAAAATTGCATCTGTTTTACCAGAAGCCCAGTTGTTCTTGATGAGTTTCTCCATAAAATAAAATAACTTTATTTTTTGGTGTCTTACATTTATTTAAGAAAAAATAAGGATACATATGACATCTTATCCTGTAAGAAAATGCTTACATTTAATTAAATCCAACTGAGAAAATTCCTCATTCTAATTTGAGTCCTTACCCAATCCTTCTTCAGCCGACATCCTCCAGAAATTTATTATATCTTTTCTTGTTCCAAGTGTCAGCATCCACTTTCTGATTTGGATTGCTCTTCAACTGTGCTGATTGAGAAGATGTAATTTGTCTAATTCTTCATACCTTGTACACTAAAATTATTAACTTAAAGCAAACAAAAACAAGATTTTCACTACTAATAGGAAAACGCATGTTTGCAAATGGATGTAAATGAGTTCATGTGAGTGGCTGTGAATGACACAGAGACCAAGGGAAGCTACTGGGAGTGAAAAGCAGATAGCAATCTGCCCAGATATAGAAGGAGTTTGTGTCTATAAAACAAGCTTATTACAGTGCCTAGTACATGGCATATGCTCAACAAGCATCACCCACTGTTATTATTTACCTGTATTATGACAGATGCTTTCACATGTGTCCTCCACCTTCTAAATTAACCAATGCTTTCATTCCCCATAAAACCTATAAGCTAATGCCCACTGTCTGCAGAACTGCTGTGGCCAGTTGGTTTATCTCTTATACTATCTGCCTTTCTGATCCCACCAGGTGAGTTTTATACTTACCAAGATTAATTTATGTTGATCTACAAAATTGTTAATGCCATCTATAATTTATTAATTTATTTAAAGTTTATGTAATATGTGTTTGAAAACTCTAATTAGGAACTTTGGAAGAACTTTATCAAGTTTAGAGATTAAAAACTTTTTAGAAGTTGCGATAACATTTCCAAATGTTTTAAATATATATTTAAAATATATTTCCAGCTATAACTATCTTTTATAATTAACTGATGAACAACCATAATGAGAGAACTTACACTCTGTTATTATCACCCTGAGGGCACTGAAACTTGGACTGACATACAACAAAGACAGGAATTAGATGAAGCAAGGCTAGAAACCATACAGCCTGCTTCAGAGTTGTGTGCAGGGTCCACACTAAACTTGCAAAACCCCACTAAAAGAAATAGAAAGTTTGCTTTATTTTAATTATTCTCAAAGTCATCATCATTATCAGTCACTCTTCTTAGATACTTTTTAAGATTCATTTCTCACCATTCACTGGTCCTAACAAATGCAGAATTAAGAGGATTTAAAAAATAGTTTCCCTGTTAAATACTTTTTTCTTTTTTTAAACTTAAGAAAACATTGTATTGTGTTGCATTGTACTGTATTGTATCATATTGTATTGTACCATATCCTATTGGATTTTCTCACTTAGGATTTGTATCTAAAATTACAAGTGAAAACATGCCTTAGGACTGAACCAAAAATGGGAATATCCATGGTCCCCTCCCTCTAGAACACTTTAAGTGAATTGGAGGGCTGAAAGAACCACCATCAATTTGATGTGCAAAATTTTAGTGTGTAGTCATTATTATATTTAAAATTTGAAATCATCTGCATATTAGTCAAGAGTGGGAAACTGCGGTGGGTATGCATGGAGCTTCCCTTGCATGGAGAGGTTGGCACATTCCCATCCATTCCCAAGGTGGTGGGTAATCCATAAACACTGAGGAGTCCCTCCAACTAGGCCAGCTTCCTATTGCATCTGAGTACTGACAATACAAATAAACTTCATGATAAACACTTCAAGACCTAGTTTAATTTTTCAAACTGTATTTTGCATTTTGATGAGGGGAAAAAAATCTGAACTGAGGGCGAAACAGGGAGAACAATGGTGGTGTGCATGCTACATTTTTCATCTTAAACAGCATGATTTACTTTAGCCATTTCTGGAGTAACAAATCCAGTAACTGAAATTCATGCTTGGAATGCCTTAAAGGAATGCAAAGGCAAGTTGGTTTTTCATCTTAAAAAGCTATTCTGGTTAATTTGGTCTTGAAAGGGGATGGAGAAAAGGTAGGAGATCAGATGTGGATAGAATATACTCATCTCTCTTTGAAGTTACAGACTTGAATCTCATTGTATGTTTAAGGCATGTGAAAAATACATGGAGTATTCTGCTGGGTGGTGTAGGCTTTTTCTTTTGCTCACTATTTATAGTAAGTACTTCTTAAGTAACAAGTTATACTCTGGGAAACACTGCACCAAAATCAGAATCTCATTTGCACCCTCTTCACAGGTGATAAAGATGATGATGGTGATGATGATGATAATTAAAATAACACAGTTAACAAGATGTGAGTAAAAACCACCTAAAATTCTACCATCCTGAGAGTCACCATGAACATTTCCATAACCATCATTTCACAGAGCCTCATAAACCTCATAAATGGGATAATATTATATGCACTGTTATCATCCAGAGTAGTTGGATTTTTTTTTTTCTTACCTTCATGGTCATTATCTTCATTTGAAAGGAAACCATTATTTACTAATATATATTCATATAATTTTATATGTGCACTTATGTATGAAGATAGGTTGATTAACATGCATACATATACAGAAATTTTCTTTGTTATTGTTTGTTCTTTCAAAATGGAATCTCCTACTGCCATCTTTATTTATTTTTTTAGTAACAAAATGTAAATTTTTCCCTCAAGTCAACATGTTGAAATCTCATTAATTCATTTAAAATATTGAATAATATTTCATGGTAAAGATTTACCAAAATTTGTTTAATATTTTATAGACATTCACTTTATTGTCAGTGGAACTTTTTATTTTTAGGATATATATTTCCAGGAGATATCAGGTTGAAGAATATCTGTAAATTAATTTTAAGAAAGATTGCAAAATTGCATTGCCTATCTTGGTTTTCTTCAGATCACTTATATCGTCTATCCTTTACTTATTTTATGTTTCTCCCACTAGAAGAAATAAATCTATATGAACTAAGGTTGAATCCTTTGTTCATTGCTATATCTTCAGAGCCTGGTACATATCAAGTGTGCAATTAGTATTTGTTGAATGAATAAATGATTATTTAGGAATTGCTAAAACGATGATGATTAATAAATATCATCATGAATGGAGGGCCTCTTCTTTGTATTCCCGATTTAATGGAAATGACAGAGTTCCTTCATTTAAAATAATGTTGAAATTATATGATAAAAACTATTCATAGAAAACTAACATGCTTTTCTTTTGTTCCTCTTTGCTTAGAGTTTTTGTTGTTGTTTTAAAGACAAATGATTAATGTCATGGAATTACTTTTCAGCATTTATTATTTAATTATGTGTTTACTTCTCGAATTCACTTATGTATCACATACACTGACTGAAATATCCTTGTGTTTTTGGAATAAATAACATTGAGATATAATATTTTTTATATACCATTACATTATATTTTGTTAACAATTTATGAAGAATAATTCCTTCTATAATTATAATTAAGATTGTTCTGTAAGTTTTTGTTTGTTTGGGGGTTTTATTTTTGTTGTATTTTTGGATTATAGTTGTACAGTCTTAATAAAATGACTTGATAAGATATTCACCTTTTGCGCTTCCCTGGTGGCGCAGTGGTTGAGAGTCCGCCTGCCAATGCAGGGGACGTGGGTTCGTGCCCCGGTCCGGGAAGATCCCACGTGTCGCGGAGCGGCTGGGCCCGTGAGCCATGTCCGCTGAGCCTGTGTGTCCGGAGCCTGTGCTCCGCAACGGGAGAGGCCACAACAGTGAGAGGCCCATGTACCGCAAAAAAAAAAACAAAAACAAAAAAAACATATTCACCTTTTTATAACACCTAGAATATTTTAAATATTGCTGGAATTGTATATTCATTAAAGCTTAGGTAGAATTTACAGTGAAACCACCTGGCCTTTCACTGTTTTAATGGCAGACCTTAAATCAACATCAGAGTCTCTTCTAAGGTAACTGTTCTATAAAAGTTACCTATTTTTCTTTTTTTTTTTTTTTTTTTTTGCGGTACGTGGGCCTCTCACTGTTGTGGCCTCCCGTTGCGGAGCACAGGCTCAGGACGCGCAGGCTCAGCAGCCATGGCTCACGGGCCCAGCCGCTCCGCGGTATGTGGGCTCTTCCCGGACCGGGGCACGAACCCGTGTCCCCTGCATTGGCAGGCGGACTCCCAACCACTGCACCACCAGGGAAGCCCGAAAGTTACCTATTTTTCTAAACTTAATTTTGTTAATTGTTTTGTATCTAGAAAATTGTTGACCTTTTCTAGTTTTCAAAGTTATTTTCTAGAATTGTGTGTATCCTATTTCATAACTTTGGGTTTTTGGCTTTTTACATTCCAGATTATACTATGTCTGGTATTTTTGTTTTTCTCTTTTTTCTCCAAAGTAGGCTATGGAGGGTTATCTATTGAATTGCTCTTTTCAAAGACCTACACTTTAAATTTACACACATACATACACACACATATGTATGTCTACTAAAAATAAGTTTCTGTAGCCTAACCTGTGTTTCAAACAGTTGGTGTCTATGTTTCCCTATATAGAGAGCCTATAGGGAGAACAAGAAGCCTGGATAATTAGAAGCACCAAGATGATATTATATGAGTGTTTTTTTTTTAATCTGGACAGAGCCAGTGTAAATCCTTGGTTAGAGTACATCAAAATCACTTGGCCAGCATTTAAGTCAATAGGAGAGTATTTAGCTGACTTCTAAGCTAACCAAGCAGGGACTTCAGTGGCACACACAGAAAAGAATATAGTCTTTACACAGCTGGTTCAGAAAGTCACTAAACAACAGCAACTACAAAAGCAATAATGACTTCTAGATGGAGAGGGGTCTGATTTCCAGATTTTCTACATTATATTGTTTAAAAAGTTCAGTTTTCAACAACAAGAACAAAGAAATACAAAACATGTAAATAAATAAGTATGGTCCATCCAAAAGAAAAAAAGAAATCAATAGAAACTGTCTTGAGGAAGTGCAGACATTTTACTACATGAAGACTTTAAATCAGTTAATTTAAATATGTTCAAAGAACTAAAGGAAACCAAAGAGCTAAACTAAAGCCTAAAGAAATTATAAGAATAATGTCTCACCAAATAGAAAATATCAATAAAGAGCTAGAAATTATATTAAAAAATAAAATGGTAATTCTAGAGTTGAAAAATATAACTTAAATAAAAATCACTAGAGGGCTTCAACAACAATTCAGAAGGATCAGCAAACTTGAAAATAGGTCAGTAGAAATTATCCAGTCTGAGGAATACAAAGAAAATAAAGCTAAATGAACAGAGTCCTGTGGCATACCGTCAAGCTTACCAATATGCACAAAATGGGAGAAAACTTTCCAATTTTGATGAAAAATACGAATCTACACATGCAAGAAGTTCAACAAATCCAAAAAAAGTGGAATAAGCTCAAAAAGCCCTGTATTAATCAGGATTTTCCAGAAAAGCAGAACCAATAAGATTGGTGAGTGTGTCTCAGTCTGTCTGAGCTGCTACAAAAAAAATACTGCAGACTGGGTGGCTTATAAATAACAGAAGATTATTTCTCACTGTCCTGGAGGCTGGGAAATACAAGAGCATGGCACTGGCAGATTGGGTGTGGTGACTGGTGAGGGCCCACTACCTGGTTCATAGACTATGGTTTCTCACTGTTTCCTCACATGGTGGAAGAACATGAGGGAATCTCTCCAGAACCTCTTTCATAAGGGCACTAATCCCATTAATGAGGGCTCTGCCCTCATAATCTATTCACCTCCCAAAGGCCCCACCTCATACCAACACATTGGGGGTTAGGTTTCAATGTAGGGATTTTGAGGAGACTATAGCATTCCACCCCTGGCTCCCCAAATTCATGTCCTCCTTGCATCCCAGTAGCCCCCAAATTCTTAACTTGTTCCAGCATCTGTTCCAGCATCCACCAGATTTTTTTTTTTTTTTTTTATCAACTTAAAAGTCTAAGTCAAACTTAGCATCTAAATAACATGTGAGTGAGACAATTAATTCTGAGGCAAATTGCTCTCCCACTGTGAACCTGTGAAATCAAACTTGTCATGTGCTTCCAAAATACAATGGTAGGACAAGATATAGGATAGAAATCACCATCCCACAAGTGAGAAAAAGGAAAAAATAAATGGGTAATAGGTCCCAAGCAAGTCCAAAACATTAAGACCCACTGGGGTGGTGGGCCTGCCTTCTGGTCACACTAGGGTAGTGGCCCTCTTCCTATAACTTTAACCAGTTCCACCCCCATGACATTGCTAAGTGTAGCTCATGCTTCAGGTCTCATGGGTTGGAATCATATACTTGCTGCTGCCCTGGTTGAATTTGCATGCCAGTCTGGGTTCACTGGGGCAGTCTCACCCCACAGCTCCACTGGGTATTACCCTAGTGAGGAAATCTGCATGGTGGCCCTACCCCTGCAACAGCCTTCTGCTTGGGTTGTACACCTATGGTTCCAGGAGACCCCATCTTTTGAAATCTAGGTGGAGGCAGCCATGCACCCCCCACTTCTTTGCTGGATAAAACACAAGCTACACCAGGGCCTTTGGAGCTGCATCTGGGGCAGCTGAGGAGCATGGCACTGGAATTCAGGGTACAGAACCTTCAATGTGAGTGCCGAGCGGCTTTGGTCCCTTCTTTAAAATTGTTCTGCCCTGAGCAGGATTTGTGTTCTCTCCTGAACAGTATTTCTCATTTCTTTCACTATGGATAGGTTGAGAATTTTCCACATTTTAAAATTCTGCTTCCCTTTTAACAATTCAAACTTTAAGTCATTTCTCTCTTCTTGCATTTTACTTTAAGCATTTAAGAGAAGCCAAGCAATACTTACTTAGATATTTCTTCTGTCAAATATTCAATTTTATTTTTTTAAAGTTCTACCTTCCACAAAACCCAAGGACACACACATAGTTCAGCCAATTTCTTTGCCACTTTATAGCACCATGGCCTTTCCTCTATTGTCGAGCAACATACACCTCATTTTTGTCTAAGACCTCATCATAATAGCCTTTCCTGTCCATATTTCTACCAACATTCTATTCACAACCACTTAGTTATTATAAAAGAAAATTGAGGTTCTCTTTATAGCTCTCCTCTGTTCCTTCTGGGCCTTCATCAGAATTGCCTTGAAAAGTCCAGGCATGGCAAGTAGACTTTTTCTAACACACACCTCCAAAATCTTCTAGCCTCTACTGATTATCCAGATCCAAATCTGCTTCCACATTTTTAGTACTTGTTAAAGCAGCACCCTCACTTCTTGATCTAGGACCCAATTTTTGGTCTTAGTTTGTTTGTACTAGAGAGTCCAAGATCATGGTGCCAGTAGCTTTGATGTGATAGCTGGTGAGTTCCCACTTCCTGGTCCATAGCTGTCACCTTCCCACTGTGTCCTCACATGATGGAAGAGTGTGAGGGATCTCTCCATAGCCTCTTTTATAAGGGCACTAATCCCATTCATGAGAGCTCCACCCTCATGACCTAATCACCTCCCAAAAGCCCCACCTCCCAATATTATCACCTTATCATCACCACTTTAATGGTTAGGATTTCAGTGGATGAATTTTGAGGGGACACACAAATATTCAGGAGATATGCATATATGTGTGTGTGTGTGTGTGTGTGTGTGTGTGTGTGTGTGTGTATTTTAAGGAATTGGCTCACATGTTTATGGAGGCTGAGAAGTCCCAATATCCAGCAAGCTGGAAACTCAGAAGAGTGAATGGTGTAGTTCCAGTCCAACTGCAGAAGACTAATGTCTCAGCTCAATAAGTCAGGCAGAAGAACATTCCCTCACTCAATATTTTTGTTCTATTTGGGCCCTCCATTGATTGGCTGAAGGCCATCCATATTTGGAAGAATAATCTGCTTTACTAAATCTACTAATTCAAATTTTACTCTCATCCAAAAATGCCTTCACAGACATACCCAAAATGATGTTTGACTAAATGTCTAGGCATCTCATGGCCCAATCAAAGTGACACATAAAATTAACTTTTACAACTTCAAACCTCGCACATCACACATTTTTAAAAGATGAAGTGTCAAATGCCAAAGATAAATAATCTTGAGAGCATCAAGAGAAAAATGAATTATCACATGCAAGAGATTCTCAATAAGATTTTCAGCTGTTTGTTCATCAGAAACCAGAGAGGTCAGAATGCAGTGGGATGACACCAAGTGCTTAAAGACATATTCAAAGTGTTGAAAAGTGAATTCTATATCCAGCTAAAAAAGTAACACGTAGCTGCAAATACACATTGCTTACTAAAATAATCTCCACCCTTTGCCATTCTGATGGCATTATGAGAAAGCTGAGCAAACTCTAAGGTATGAGTAAGGGATATGGGGAGTTTCCATTTGGAAGTACATATTACTCATCTGTACACATCGTAACACCAACAATATATTCATCTTATTATATGTCCATTTGCTTTGGCAATACTAAACATCTGTACACATCTGTACACATCGTAACACCAACAATATATTCATCTTATTATATGTCCATTTGCTTTGGCAATACTAAACATTTATAGAGCAAATAATTTAAATGCTGAATTGTTTTGTTTTTATTTGCTAAAACTAGGGCATGACTTTCAAATAAACTCATTTTAGTCTTTTTCTATAATCCTGTCAATATATTAGAAAACCTCTTTAAAAATTATAAAAAGTCACTTTATGCTGGTTTAATAGAAAAGATGTTAAATTATGATTTATTTTCCTTTTTGATTTAGCATAGTGATTCTTACATTCACACCAATTACAAAGTTATCCCCCCATCCCCTAGCCCAGTTCACATGTTCAATGTTAGATCATACAGACAATGGTTGTTCTTCAGAACACATTCTCAAAGATTACACAGATCATAAGAGCATCTTATTTTCTTGTATTTTACTGTATTAATTTATCAAACTCATTTTTAATCTATTCACATTTTCTGAATAGAGTTTTAGCAGTGTGCTCCATTGTGTTAAGAGAAATATTATTTAAACTGTGGAAAACTCATCTTTAAGAGTTAGTGTCTTTTCTTAGATTTGTTATTTCATGGTGAATTGATACTTCTAGTTTGCATGTCTTCCCTCTAGGCATTAGATCCAAATTAATTCCATTTATCCAATCACTAAGTTCAGGTACTAACATGAGACAAGTGCTGTGAAACTACCCTCATAGAAGGCATAGTCTAATTATAGAGGAAAAAGCCAGTATTCAGGCATACATCATTTTATTGTGCTTCCCGTTATTGTAGTTCAAAGATTTTGTGTTTTTTAAAAATTGAAAGTTTGCGGCAACCTCACATCAGGCAAGTCTATCAGCACTATTTTTCCAACAGCGTTTGTTCACTTTGCCTCTCTGTCACATTTTTGTAATCTTCTCACTATTTCAAACATTTTTGATGTTATATGTTATGGTGATCTGTGATCCGTGATCTCTGTTGTTTCTACTTTGACGTGCTGAAGGCTCAATAATGATTAGCACCTTTTAGCAATAAAATGTTTTTTAATTAAGGTATACATGTTGTTTTTTAAGACATATGCTATTGCACACTTAATAGGCTATAGTGTAAACACAACTTTTATATGCACTGTGAAACCAGAAATATTTGTGTGACTCAATTGTGATATTTGTTTTATTGTGGCAGTCTAGAACCAAACCTGAAATATCTCTGAGGTACGCCTGACTCAGACAGGAGAGTGTTGATAAGTATTGATACTAGGAGGAAGAAACAGAGTGCTCTGAGACACAGTAACAAGTGACTCACTTTCTACTGGGCAATAGGGAAAGTCAACTGAGATGATGTAAAAATGATCTGAGATTTGAAGGATAAGGAAATCCAGTTGGGAAAGCAGTGAAATATTCTAGGATTGGCTAGCATGGGGTAGGATTTCAATGTTTACTTGCATAAGCTTCAGCCATTTCCATGTTATTTTAAAGTCAAGAATAAATGCTGCTTTGCTTTAAAAATTACAGGTCATGATCTCCCTGTTGCACATTCATTGGCAGGGAACCTGGTTTTCCTGGTGTTGGACAAGAAGTGAGAAAGGACATCTTTAATATTCCATTTAAGAAAATTAGGGCTGCTTCTATCTTCAAAGTGAAATACAAATATTTCAAAATTCTGGAAAGATTTCAAAGATATTCTGTCAATGTTTCTAAAGAAGAGATCTGAAATTTTTTTCAAGAAGTTACTGGTAAACATTTATCTGTTTGTTTTCAGGTAGTTGGCATTTAAAAAAATTTTTTTTTCTAATTTTAGGTTGCTGGGGTATTTTCTTTGCATAAAGATGCAATAAATTGAATGATTTTTTGAGAAAGAGAGGAAGTGATTTGAGGCCCAAGGTTTTCAGTTATCCCGTGAGAATAAGTGCAGGCAATTTGTTATTCCACCTCAGTATCCAGAGGTATAAGATTTAAATGCTTATATACAGAAGCAACTAGGTGAGCATTCTAAATTTACAGTTCCTCCTGAAGTCACACAAACGTTTGAGATATTACTGTAAAAATTACTTGTTAATATACATTTGCATATCTTTGGAACAGTAAAAATTACTTTTAAAAGTTGTTACAAGTTCCAAAGCTAAAATATCTGAAAAGCTCATTAAAATGAGATGCAATTTATTCACTAACTCACAGGTGAATATTTTTTTAGTAATGATAGAAGAGCAAGGCTAAAGAAAAATACACCTTTCATGCATTGCTGTTGAGAGGCTAAATTGGTACATCTTTTCAGGAGAAACACAATGATAAGAGTTTAAAAATAGGCATGCCCTTTGACTCATAATCATATTTTTAGGAACTTATCCTTAGGACATTGATAAGAAATTCTAGGAATAGATGTATATAAAAGTGTGCTTTATGGTCTCATAAACTTGCAAGTGACTTATACCCAATTAGGGAACTTGTTAAATATATTATGGTATATTAATATAATACTATGCAAGTATTAAAATGATATAATTAAGGTTTATTTTCATTGAAAATATTTATAATATAGGTTTGGAGAAAATTGATTCATAATCATATTAAGTTGGATTTAGGGGGTTCTTGTTCAAAATGGCAACATAAGGGGATCATGAACTCACCTTCTCTCACAGATACGTGAATCTACAGATACATATGGAACGATTCTCTCTGAAAGAAACCTAAAAACTAGCGAGGTCAATAAGAAAAAACACACACTGAAACAGGTAGGAGAGCCTGAGACACAATCTCATCATAAACCCACCCTTAGTATGGCAACATACAATCAGGAAGGAACACACAATTCTCAACTTCCCCCTAATAAGTGAAAGTTTTGAACCCCACATCCGACACCCCATCTTTTAAGACGCACCTGAGAGATGGGTCCCCACAACATCTAGCTCTAAAAGCCAACAAGGCTTGCATCCATGAGACCCTAAAGGCTATGGTGAACTGAGAAACAATTCTGAAAAGTCTCACACAGATCAGATTTGCTCTGGCTAATGCCCCAAGACACAGTGCAGAGACAGCCATCTGAAACCTGCCCAGTCTTTCTGTGAAAGAGGCCTATTTGTTTATCTTAAAAGACTTGGTGTGAGGGGCAAATGTCTAGTTTAACACACATATAGGAGTCAACTGAAATACTGAACAAAGATCATGGAGGCCAGCATGTGCCACCTTCCTTCTCTCCCTCTACCTTGCTCCAGGTTGCTGATGTCTCCCAGAAAGAGCCTTGTGCACACATCTGGGACCCTGGTTTTTAATGGCTGCCACCCAGTGGACACCCCTTAATTATGTGGTTCTGGTAACCAGCAGAGCTTGCATTTGCAAGTGCACAAGACTGTAACAAATGGAGAAATAGTTCTTAGCCAGCTACTTCAACCCCTCCAACAGACAGAAACACCCAGTCTTTCCATAAAAGAGGTCTATCAGGTTATTTTCGCAGCTACAGAGAGCTAATTAGACATATATATAGGAGTTAATTGCAATTATCTCCAGAGACTTGTACCGTCTTCATGCTCTCCTTCTGCCTCATCCAAGATCGCCAGTGTTTCCAAGAAAGGACCTTGTGCATACATCTGGTGCTCTAGATTTTAAGGCTGCTTCTTAGAGGACACATCCCTGAGAGCCCGGCTCTGGTGGCCCAGGGGTTTTTGTTCACATGTTCAACAGCACTGTAGCAAACAAAATATTTCAAAACAAAATAGTTATTGTTTAAAATAGAACAAAATAGTACTTAACTGGCTCAGACAGAAACACCCATATCACAGTCTTCCTCTGAAAGCTGTATATTTGCATACTTTAAACTCTGCTTCCTGAGGATCTTGCTTCCAATCAAACTGAATCTAGGTGCTCACTGAGATAATCCCCTCAGGGCACTGACAGGTCTTGGTAAACCCTCAACTACTGGGGACTACTTAGAGCAAAGTAGCCTTCTTGGAAAATCACAAAGTTTTGAGTGGCAACGAAGAGCGAGGGCAGGGTTGACCAATAAGTTTTATCTCTTACATGATTTAATCCTTCAAGACTGGGAGAAGTGGCTGTTTTTATGAATGCATAGAAACCCAAACTGAGAGTCAAGAAAAATGAAGAAACAGAGGAATATGTCCCAAACAAAAGAATAAAACCTCAGAAAAATACCTTAATGAAATGGAGATAAGCAATTTGCCTGATAAAGGGTTCAAAATAAAAGTCATAAAGATGCTCACAAGCTCAGGAGAACAATGCATAAACAAAGTGATAATATGAAGAAAGATACAATACAATAACTGAACTGAAAAACATGATGGAGGGGTTCAACTCTAAACTAGATGAAGTAGAAGAAAATATCAGCAAATAGAAAACAAGACAGTGGAATTCATCCTATCAGAGCAGCACAAGGAAAAAATAATTTGAAAGCATGAAGAAAACTTAAAGGACTTATGGGATAATATCAAGTGAGCCAATATTTGCATGATAAGGGTCCCATAAGGTGAAGAGAGGAAGAGAGAAAAGAGCATAAAACTTTGAAGAAAAGTGATGGTTGAATACTTTCTTCATCTGGGGAAAGGAAAAACACATTCAGATCCAGGAATCTTACAGAGCTTCAAGTAAGATGAACTTAAAGTGATGCACATCAAGACACATTACATTTAAATTTTCAAATGTTAAAGACAAGGAGAGAATCTGAAAAGCAGCAAGAGAAAAATGGCTTTTTACATGCAAGGTAACTCCTGTAAGTCTATCACAAGAGATTTTTCAGCAGAAACTTTGCAGGCCAGAATGGGAGTGGCACAATATATTCAAAGTGCTAAAAGGAAAAACAACAACAACAACAACAATAATGCCAACCAGTAATATTCTACCTGAGAAAATTGGTGAGGTTGTAGAGAAAAGGGAGCCCTTGTGCACTGTTGGTGGAAATGTAAATTGGTGCAGCCGCTATGAAAAACAGTATGGAGGTTCCTCAAAAAAAATTTAAAAAATAGGACTATCATATGATCTCGCAATTCTGTTTCTGCGCATTTATCCAAAGGAAACAAAATCACTATCTGGAAAAGTTATCTTCTCCCCATGTTCACTGCAGCATTATTTTACAATAGCCAAGACATGGAAACATCCAAAGTATCCATCAAGGGATGAATTGATAAAGAATTTGTGATAGGGCTTCCCTGGTGGCTCACTGGTTGAGAGTCCACCTGCCGATGCAGTGGACACGGTTTTGTGCCCCTGTCCAGGAAGATCCCACATGCCGTGGAGCGGCTAGGCCTATGAGCCATGGCCACTGAGCCTGCACATCCGGAGCCTGTGCTCCGCAATGGGAGAGGCCACAACAGTGAGAGGCCCGTGTACCACAAAAAAAAAAAAAAAAAAGTATTTGTAATATATATACATACAATTGAATATTATTCAGCCATAAAAAAAGAAAGTTCTGCCAATATTTTTTAATAATGTAATTTACTTGAGGACATTGTTAAGTGAAATGAGCCAAATAGAGATAGATAGATATTGTATGATCTCACTTGTATGTAGAACCTACAAAACATAAAAACACAAAACAAACAAACAAAAAGAAAACCTAAACTCATAGCTACAAAGAACAGATTGATTGGTTGCCAGAGGCAGGGGCTGGGGTGGGGAGTAAAGTGGGTAAAGTGGTCAAAAGGTGCAAATTTCCAGTTATAAAAATAAATAAGGGCTTCACTGGTGGCACAGTGGTTAAGAATTCCCTGCCAATGCAGGGGACACAGGTTTGAGCACTGGTTCAGCAAGATCTCACATGCCGCAGAGCAACTAAGCCTGTGCACCACAACTACTGAGCCTGAGCTCAAGAGCCCATGAGCCACAACTACTGAAGCCCACATACCACAACTACTGAGCCTGTGTGCCACAACTACTGAAACTTATAGCCTGTGCTCTGCAACAAGAGAAGCCACCAAAATGAGAAGTCAATGCACTACAACGAAGAGTAGCCCCCACTTGTCACAACTAGAGAAAGCTGGCATGCAACCATGAAGACCCAACACAACCAAAGATAAATAAATAAATACGTCCTGAGGATATAATGTACAGCAAGGTGACTATAATTAATAATATTGTATCGTATATTTGAAAGTTGCCAGGAGGATAAATCTTAAAACTTCTGATCACAATAGAAATCATTAACTAGGTATGGTGATGGAAGTTAGCTAGATTTATTGTGACAATTATTTCACAATATATACATATCTTGAATCTTTATGTTGTACACCTGAAACTAACATTATGTTATGTGTCAATTATATATCTATAAATGTAAATTAATCTTTTAAAAAGATGGAGTTAGTAAATAAGAATTGCAGAAAAACTTATAGAATGCTACACTCGCAAAAGCGTTTGTGTTTATTTCTACATGATAAGATAAAAGTGATTTGTTTTTTTCTGTTTTTGGTCATCTACATTTTCTATAATAAAATATATATTCCTTTCTTATGAGGAGAGATAATGTATTATTTTTCAATTAAGTTTCTAAATGTAATTTACATTAACAAGTAAAATATCGCCACTAAATGTAAGGTCAAGAGGTTTTTAAATTTTGCTTTCAAAGTTTTGACTAAAGGTTTACCTGATAGAGATACAAATTTCTAGAGTGACATTAAGGATATTTTTCTTATATTTCCAACTCCTGAGTCACATTTCTAAGTTAAATCCTTATTTATGAGATTTTATGACTGGCTATATAGAAAAGAAGCATTATTCAGGATAAATGATATTTGTTAAGGTTTTACAAAATACATACAAGATACAGATTTCATATGGAAACAATCTGGAAATAAAAATGATTATACACTGATTTTTAACTCTGTGAAGTTTCTTCCGTTGGCATTTATGGTGGTTTTTCTATCATCAGATGGCAATGTCTATACAAATATTTATACTTTTAATGCTGGTTTAACTGGTAATATTTCTCAATATTGTCCCATTCAAGGTGACCTCAGAGATTATTCAAGTGATTTGTATTCCTCAGAAAGAATTGAATATTTGAAGGTTGGTTGCCATTACTTAAAAATAAAAATTAATATAAAAAATAATAATAAAAGAAAGAGGAAAAAAAATTAGTGATCTGAATAAATTTTCAGAGCCATTATTATGATCCTATGATTGTCTTTCAGTGACACAGAAATGCTACAGATGATCCTTGCTCTCTACCTGAATGTTTAGACTGGAGTCTGGACAAACCATTTAGTCTCTATTCTTTTTTTTTTTTTTTTTTTTTTTTTGGGGTATGCGGGCCTCTCACTGTTGTGGCCTCTCCCGTTGTGGAGCACAGGCTCCGGACGCATAGGCTCAGCAGCCATGGCTCACGGGCCTAGCCACTCTGCGGCATGTGGGATCTTCCTGGACTGGGGCAAGAACCTGTGTCCCCTGCATCGGCAGGCGGACTCTCAACCACTGCGCCACCAGGGAAGCCCTAGTCTCTCTTCTTTAAAGATCATTTCAAGGAAGGAGAAAATCTTCCAGATGAGAAACTGAAGGTAACATGATGCCCATTTTCTCCTAATCCAAAATTCCTCTGGAATATTAATAAAGTATTTTTGAGTGCTATTAAATAAATGGGATTTATACAACAATTTCAAAAGCTAACAATGAAAACCAACAAATACAGGTGCTTCAAATCATTCAAATATATCATTTAAGACATAGCAATCTCTGAAGTTGGCTGAGCAAATAGTGTTTCATTTACTGCTGAAGAAACTTCTAACTTATCCCAGATGATTCATGAGTGAGTGACTGAGTGGTGAGATGGAGCTGCAAATGAATCGACTATTTTCTTCCATTATTTATATGTCTGTCTGCTGCTTATCTATCTAAAAAATCAAAATCCCAAATAAAAGTGGAAATTATCTTTTTCATTAGTGTTCATAAATCCTTGGGGGTTTATTTTTGCAGAAAGTTAGAAGGAATATCCTTGAAAGCAGAGAGAGGGAGATAGGGAGGGATTAGCACATTGAAATTATTTGCTGGCAAGTTTCAATCTCTTTATAGTTACTTGTCCCCTTGAATTGTCTGGCAAATTGTTGATTTTATTGTTCATATTTATTTCATTTTTGTCTCCTTGATTCTTGTTGTAAACTGCATATGAAATATGAAGAAAGCAAACAAGTAAATTTGGTGGATGGTCTATCTTTAGTCAAAATGACCCACACCAGAAAATTCCAGATGATCTCATGATTTTAATCGGTGATGAAATGACATACATGTATAATTCTAACTTCCTCATTTTCTGATTTGTGATTATTCAC
Organism: Phocoena sinus; assembly: GCF_008692025.1. NCBI lineage: Eukaryota > Metazoa > Chordata > Mammalia > Artiodactyla > Phocoenidae > Phocoena > Phocoena sinus. The sequence goes on along the minus strand of NC_045776.1, from coordinate 33,916,025 downwards.
ATGGGGCTGAATAGGGTAGGAATTCTTTTCAGAGGTGTGGCTTTTTCTTCCTGATAGGATTTTAGACATGGAAGAGGATTTCTAGTTGTACTGGATAGATGCTATAGCTCAATTATAAGGGAAACAATGGCACTTTTGAGGGTCACCTATGTTGTAACTAGAAAGAAGAGTGAGCACACCTCATATACCAGTATAAATTATTGTAATTGTTACATCTTTAATTTGAGACACTTAAAATTTTTAACACTGCAATTAACTAAATATAGTAATATAGTTAGACTATTAATCTGTGATTAGATGTGCTGTTAAAAATCATAAATCAAATCATCAAATCCAATCTTTCTTCTAGGATTTTTATGATTTCAGGACTTACATTCAAGTCTGTAATCCTATTGAGTTAATTTTTGTGTATGGTATAATATAGTAGTCCAGTTTCATTCTTTTGTGTGTTGTTGTTCAGTTTTCCCCAACACCATCTATTGAAGAGACTGTTATTATCCCCATTATATATTCTTGACTGTTTGTCAAAAATTAATTGCCCATGTATGTGTGGGTATATTTCTGAGCTCTCTATTCTGATCCACTGATCTGCATGTCTATTTTTATGCCAATACCATACTGTTTCAATTACTATAGCTTTGTAACATAGTTTGAAATCATGAAGCATGATACCTCCAGTTTTGTTCTCTCAAGATTGCTTTGGCTATTTGAGGTCTTTTGTGGTTCCATACAAATTTTAGAATTTCTTGTTCTAGTTCTGTGAAAAATGTCATTGGAATTTTGATAGGGATTATCAAATTCCATCTTGGTAACTTTTCATGGAATCTTTTTGCTGGATCCTATGAATCTTATATAAGCAATTAAAATGCAGTTAACATAAGCAGGAAATAGCTGGGAAAATATTAAAATATGGCACACAATGTTAGATTGGAAATGAACTTTGAAAATGACATGGCTGAACATGAATATCATTTTATAAGAGAAATAGAATCCCAGAAAGATCAAGTGACTTACTGAGGTCAGAGAAATTGTGAATGGGTAGGTATAAAGCCCTCTACCGTTTTCATACTTCCTGCCATTTCCTTGAAATTACTAGCATTCACATCTATTTCTTGTAGCCATACACTTCTGGCCATGACACTTTACCATGTTATATTGATCTGAAAAGGATCTTCAGATCATTTTCTGTTGTCTCATTCTCTTATACACTAACTGTATCACCTTAAAAATATAACTTAACTGCTCTGCACTTTTGTTTCCTCATTCATGGTATCTATTATTATTAGTATCCATCTCATAGGATTTTTAAAAGGATTCAATAAAAGAGTTCCTCAAAACAGATTGACATATCAACTGGCATTGAACTTGGTGTTGTTTATTGTTTTTATTGTTAATAATATGATTGTTAATAATATGATTGTTTTCAGATAAATAGAAGAGGAACACGGTGATGAGGAACTCTCTATAAAAGAAAAGAGGTATAAGGAAAGTAAGTCTGTCTAGAAAATAATATTTTTGAGGAAGAGTCTGTAATTTTGAATTCAAGTCATCAACACAATCTCCTTCAACATAGGCTGTGCTGATGAATGTTTGAAACATAAGGCATAGCTAAAATGCAGAAATAACTCAAACGTCTATCAACTGATAAATGGATAAACAAATGTGTTATATACATACAATTATGTGGTATTCAGCCTTAGACACATTCAACAACATGCATGAAACTTGAGGACATTACGCTAAGTGAAATAAGTTAATCACAAGAGGACAAATTCTGTATGATTCTATGATACGTGGAGTGGTCAAATTCATGGTGGCCAGGGGATGAGAGGAGGGAGGGAATGGAAAGTGTTGTTCAATTACTATGGAGTTTCAGTTTGGGAAGATGAAAAAGTTCTGGAGATCATTGGTGCTGATGGTTATACTACAATGTCAATGTACTTAATAGTAAATTTTAAAATGGCTAAAGTGGTTAATTTTATGTTATGTATATTCTATCATCATTAAAACAAAAGAAACAAAAAACATAAGGAAAGGGTGTTGCACTGAAGTATAAAAGTTTTGAAGATCTGTACCACAGGATTCTTAGTAGAAAACTGAGATGGAAAGCCAGCAGTGTGCAGTGGCAGCACATAGTGTGAATGAGGGAAATATGTATTCCTCACTAGAACAGTGGTTATTAGCACAGGGAACAGAGGTATAAATGATTGTGCTTCTTCAGAAATGCCAGTTCCCCACATTTTCCAAGCCAGCAGCAAAGGAAGAGGTGGTCACATCAGCTGTTGTCACCCAACCCCAAGGAGATAAATTATAGAATTTGAAAGACCAGAGGAATTATGACTGTTTATTTTCATTCAGATATTGAATATAAAGAAGAGTTGAAAGAAACTATTTAAAGCTTTCTATGTGTCAGAGACTATGGTGTTTACTTTATGTAATCCCATCATATTTATTTTTAAGGATGTCTAATATTTTCTGGAATGGAATTGATTATCCTTCAGGAACAAATACTCACGCACAATTTTTTACCCTTCTACACTAATACATAGATTAAACATTTACCAGTAGAGCTTGAAGTGTGTGTGTGTGTGCATGTGTGATGTGAAGTATTATCTTTTAAAAGGATAAACCACTATAATTTTTTACAAGTTTATTTATAGGCAGTTGACAACTTACAGGCATGATTTTCTGAAAGAGTTAAAAAAAGAGCTATCTAAATCTTTCCAAGATGCTAAGAAATAACAGCTTAGCACTACTTCTGTTATGTCTTTATTGAAGGCCATAAAAACTAGATAGGCCAGATGTTAAAGAACCCAGCCCTGGAAATCAGACAGGTTCACTGATGTGGTCCACAGTCCTAGGTGGAGACCAAGTGGCAAATATGGATGATTTCAAGGAACAGGCCAAACAGAAAGAACTTGAAACTCAAAGTGGAAAAAGGCAGAGGATAATCTGTGAATAGGTCTGAGATTTACCATTTACTCTCTATCTAACCTTGACCAATTTACTTAATTTCTTTATGCCTCAATATTCTCATTTTTAAAACAAGGATTTCAATATCATTGATATTTAACTCATAAAGTTCAAGGGAAGATTAATTAAAATAATACCAGTATAATAAGTAATGCATAGTAAATTCATACAATGTGCAAATAATTTAGACATTAAATTAATAAATTAATACATTAATAAGGATGTTCTCAATAATAGCTATGACAATAATATTTAATAATATGAATTGATATAATAAATTAACATAAGTATAAAATTAATATTAATTATATTTAACCAACAATATGAATAATTATAATTAAGATTAGTTTTATGTAAGACTATTAATAAAATTAATAATGAAAATAATAATTCATATTACTTTTGTGTCAGGCATAGTGCTAAATGTTTTATAGCTATTACAGTAATTCACACTGTCAACAACCCTATGAGATCTGTATTATTATTCATATACTCCTGCCCCCCACTGTGAATAGAACATAAGACACAGAGAAGATAACTAAAGGACACTAAGTGGCAGAGTGAGGATTCCACCCCAAGAGATCTGGTTTCAGAGCTCATGCTACTCACAGACACAGTAAATTTGCATGAATGGTAGTCAGTGGCACTAGCCATTGCATGTAACTCAGAAAGAGCACAGGGCACACTAGTATATGCTAATTGTCATTAATCAATTGATTTCTTCTACTTCTATCTTTTAATTTTACAAATGCTCTATTTTAGTTATATTAGTCCTCTTATAAGGTGAACAGTCAGCTCCCTTACATTACTACTGAAAATGGACCTGTTCTTACATATAAAAATGGAAGGTGATGACCCAGTTGGTGCAATAGGATTTCTCTTAAATACCTACCACATTAAACTTGTAAATTCAGATATCAAAACTGGGAAGAACTAGGGAACTGGTGAAAGAAACAATGCAGAGGACAAGCTTTAAGCACAGGAGAATGAGTGAGCAAGGGGGATGATAAGAAAATTTTACCTGCTCTAGAGTCATCTAGATTGTTGAAATAGGTAGATTTTATTTAATGTTCCAATCTAAGAACTAAGCAGATTCCCTAGACTGAAAAAATACAGATGTGGAAAATATTTCTAGGGCAGAGAAAGAAAGGCTTCATTCAGCATAGTTGTCAGGTTGGAGAACACCCATGCGGTTGGAACTATGGTTCTCCAAGCCAAAATTCCTACTCCTACAGTGGGATTGAGGCTTAGCTCAAGAAAAGCCTTCAGTTTTCATATGACATTCCAACAAAGGGTGAGATTAGTCACCTTACACATAAAGTCTTATGCTGGAGGAGATCTTCATGATTAGATAGTATTACAAGAAAGTTCAAGAAGAAGACCTAGGGTATTAAATAATCGGTCCCAAGTCACACAGCCCATGAGCTTGGTCTTAATGTTCCCATCTGGTTTTCCTTCTACATATCTACTTTTATTTTATGTCTCATTTCCACTTTTACCACTTTACTAGGCAGCAGACATTTACCATTGAAGGGTGCCTCTTGCTTAATTTTCTATGTCAGAAGACTTCTTAAACCATAATCAACTGGGCTGACTGCATTTTGTTTCCCAAAGACAATTGCATTTTTAAGTATAGAAACTGAATCTACATTATAGTTGTGCCTATTTCTTTTTCTTAAACCAGAGTGCTGTCAACTAGAAAGCTGGAGGCTGTACTATCTACAGGCAGCCTTCTTTATTATATTATATTATATTATATTATATTTTATAATTTTTGATTGTCAGCCCCCTTTACCTTATCTCAATTTAAAGATGTCCAGAAATGGGCACCTTGTTGTCTACTGCAATGCCTTTTGGTATTTTGTTACTTAAGTGCATCCCTGCTAATAATATTGTGGAGATATTCTTTTTATTTTAATTTAATTTTTATTTTTTTCTCTGCCTAAAGAGGTTTTGTGGCAAAATCTAGCAAATGTCACTATCAGCTTGTAAATCATTATGTTAAAGAAGTAGAATCTATTAATGTATGAATGTGCAAAACAGTCCTAAGACATTCTCAGCAAGGCAGAAGGGAACAAAGGGAAAAAAAAATTGGATACTCTGCAAACTTTTAGCAAAGCCTACTTATATATAAAGCTGAAATGACTATAAAGACTTATGAAGAAGCAGAGAAAATACATCATATTCTGGAAGACAAAGCTTGTACTGTTGAATTGCTTTGCATTTTAATGTGTAAATTTGCTCTTGGCTTTTCCATTGAAAAAAAATCAAACCATTTGGCATTCTGTGTGAGACATAAATGTATTAGAAATGTACAGCAACATTTATTAAAATATATAATGGAAAAAAAGGCTAAGATTAATTTTCCCCTTCTCTTTTTATTTGAGGGCCACCACTAGGACATTTAATATGGGTTAAACCAGATTTGGAAAGCTTTCAACTAGCCAGTTAACACAAATGACTAAGCTTAATTGGCATATATCTTTTAAATACATTCAATAGAGGAATTGGACTGTTTATTGCATTGTAATTTATAGGTTTTTTGTTTTTGATTACATAAGGGAAATGCATTTTTTATGCCTTAAAAGCATTCTTTTGTGATGTCAAAAATGTATTACATTATTGTTCAGAAAAATGTGTTTCAATTTGGTGTGAAAATCTAAGATCACCAGAGTGGAAAAGATAACAAGTAGATTCTTCAAAGTCTTGCCATTTGTGATTTTTTTTTTCTTCCAAAGTTATTTTCTTTTGGTTAGATAATGAGTGCAACTCTGCTCAATGGCATCTTTCAATTCTTTCTAAGTGTTTAAATCTTATATTTAGTATATTTGTGGAAAGTCAGTTTAAACAGGATTAAAATAAATAGTTACTATTTCAGACATAAGGAAAGAAAATGACGTTGAAAATAAAGTTTGAGTTTTTTCTTTCTTTTTTTTTTTACAGTTGGTGGTAATATAAAAGTAATTCTGGGTTTCCCTGGTGGCGCAGTGGTTGAGAGTCCGCCTGCCAATGCAGGGCACACGGGTTCGTGCCCCAGTCCAGGAAGATCCCACATGCCGTGGTGCGGCTGGGCCCGTGAGCCATGGCCACTGAGCCTGCGTGTCCGGGGCCTGTGCTCCGCAACGGAAGAGGCCACAACAGTGAGAGAGGCCCGCATACAGCAAAAAAAAAAAAAAAAAAAAAAAAAAAGAAGTGATTCTATCTCCACTTAGGTAATACCTAAGGTAACTATGTGGATCAGCTGTTCCATCAAAGATAATTATAAGAAATAAACTCCTAAAGAGGCAAAGCAGCTCTTCTTGCAGTAAAGTTTATCAGCATACTAAGGAGGATCATTTTCTGAAGGCGAGGCCCTTTGTAACCATTTCCACCTCATCACATGGCAGCCCGTTTCTCTCCCAAGCTGGTCCCTGTGGCCCTGCCTCCTCTGTTTATCCCTCTTCTTATTGCCCTCCCCACATTCATCATACTCTTAACAAAGACAGTAAAGAATCACTGCTTATTCTGAAATTATTGTGAACTCTTATCAGTCAAAAGGAAAAGGACACTTTCCTTTCCCTGGGAGTTTGCTGTAGTGACTGTTTTTGTAGGTCAACCGGGAGGGAAACACTTTCTTTGGGATCATATCCTTCATTATTCAGAGGAGATATAGTTATCACTCTGAGAAAGGAGAACACCCAAGCCATATACCTCCCCTCCCATTCTCTCTTCTCCAAAGAAAATGATTTGCATACATGTTTCCTTCTGAGCTTTGTCCAAGTCTGCTTTTGACATATGCTACCTGGAAAAGTGACTATAGAGAGAAAACGGGTACACTAATCAGGCATTGCCAATGTCGGTTGGAGCAAAGCAGAACTCTTCACTTCTGACAGGAAGATAGCCCCGGGGGAGATAGCCGCCCCTTTCCAGCTCCCGAAGACTTCTTTAGATGTCTTTTGAAAGCAACTTGCTCTGTAAACTCTGGTAAACTACGTATAGTTCCTATAGTTGCACTTATCCAAAATTAATTATAAATATTCTACATATTATGGGGCTCTTCTGAGGCAAATAAAAATAATATATGTGAAATGGTTTTGAGATATCATTATGAATTCATGAATATTAGGAATTGCTCTCTTTAGGAAATCAACCAGAACAAGTCTCAAAAGTACTAATCTAAGCTTACAGTTTGATTTTTAACTTTAAAATATTCACATATTCACATATTGCATACTTATATATATAATATTTATTTAGATAATCTTCTTTCTTAATTCACATTTGATTAACCTGACCTGTGTAATGACACAAAGGTAAATGTTTTATAACTTTCTATTTAAATTATGCAGAGAACGCTACTTCTGACTTGCCTTATTCTAATGTCACATCCTACGTGCACCTACTTCTATTGCAGCAATTGTTATATTATAAATATAATATACTAGTCTTTAGACTGGTGCTTTTCAAATATTTTAAACAGTGCAATTTTTCTAATGATATCTCATTTAAAACTTCAAAACATAAGACATAAAGTTAACAAAAGTGTTAGTTCCATTCACAAAAGTGGATTTTATATGTTCAAACATGGCATTTATTTTTTAAAGATTCGACCACTGAAGCAGCAATACTATTCATATGAGGACAATAACCACAGCCTTTTTAAATCATTTACTATGCTTGGCCTCTTTTTTATTCTATCTCTTGAACTTGTATCTACTGAAAAGCAACAACACACTGCCTGTTTCTTTATCCTTCAGAATCTGGCCTTTTTCTTTACTTACAAGCCAACATAAATCTTTTAGATCCTTACAGAGCCATTTAATGGGTCTCTCTATGGAGTATACTCAGTTTTCACTCAGCCTCTGATTATCATTTTCCTTAATACAGAGAATGCAAAATATAATATTTAGATTTGACTTTTTTGACATGGTATTGTGGTGCTTAATAATATTAATAAAACAGTAATAAACACTCACTGAACTCTTACTCTGTGCCAAGAATTATGCTAAGTAATTTATGCATAATGGATCTTTTAATTAAAAGAAAAGCTACAACAGAATATTAAATGATTATTTTATTACAAGCTTTATTACATTTTTTACTCTGTTAATAAATGTGCACCAGACATCAGTGACCCGTTTGTAGATAATGCGAGATAAGAACCAGTGAAACAATATTCACTAGGTAAATCAAAAGCACTCAACTCTAAGGAGGGTCATTTGTTGGGCAGAGAAGTAATTGGCCTCTATTGGGTGTAACCCATCAATCTTCCCAAAGAAGAATTAACCAGTTGAACAGGATTTTTATTTTTTTTAACCACTGATTGATGGAAATGTCGATCAATGCATTTGTCAATCTTATTAACTCAGCCATACTTAAAGGCATTAAAATCACATCAGTGTTTTGCTATTTGCCCCTCTGCAACCATGTTTTCATACTAAAAGGCGGGTACAAAAATACTGTCATAGAATCTATACAAAATGCTCAAATGAATCATATAATTAGAGCATTCAGTGTTATGTTACTTAATAAAGTGGTATTTTTGTATACGGTTAAGAATACACGTCTTTATAAGTCTGTACGCATAAACAAAGTATGACCATATGTATTTATTGTATGTTTTATATATGTATGGGTGTATATGTGTGTATACATGTGTATGTGTGTATATATATATATATCTATAGATAAACACATCCACATCTCTCCTGTTACTTGGTTGGATGCCTTAGGACACATTTTACTAAATGAATTTATATTATATTTGCATTAATATTTAAAACATAAAAATATATGGAATTTTCCTCAAAATACAACATAGAATGTGTAATAGTAATTAATAAATTAAATGAAAGAATACCTAGGATCTACTTATTGCTGAAGTGAAGGTCTATTAATTCCTCTTCTTCCTGTGCACAAAAGTGGGGGAAACTTTTATGGGAGACAACTGTAATTTTCATAATGTCTAGCTGCCAACATGCACTGGAAAATGAGAATGACCTTTATTTAGGGTAGTGAATGCTCATCAAAGCTCTCAGCCCAGGTGACTCAGTCATGCTGTTAACAGCTAGAAAGAGCCCCCAAAGGCAAGGTCATTATCTGATGATGGGCACTTCTCATCTAGATGCCTCCTTTATGTGCAGAAGTTGAGGAGAAAGTAGAAATATACTCCTTGTGAGAAGATCAGCTCTCAGATAAAGTTTTCTTCCCAAGAAGTGACTTTTCCAAGCTACCTCAATCCAAACAACTGGCATGTGGTGCATTTTGAAGATGGATTGTCAGCTGTGCTCCCACAGCTGTGAGAGTCTGGCACACTGGCTCTCAAGTCAGCTAGCAGGAAGACAGATACTGTCATTTGGGGGGGAATAGATCACCCACAGATGTTTAGAGGAGGAGGAGAAGTGTCTATGTCCTTTGGCAAACTCATCAAAATCAAACTCTTACACACAGGCACAGAAAGAACTGGAATCACTGCCTAGCCTGCCATCACATTACCCAGGATACTTTCAAACCATTCATCCTTAGGTGGAAAAAAAATTGTTTGAGATGAAATTCTTTGTCCCTCGAGCAGATGGTACCACATACCTCCATGTGAAGGAAACCCAGTACATCTGGATTTTTTTTATTGCAAAGTTTCTTAAGAGCAAATTCCTGCTCTAGAAACCCAACACCTAGTTTTTCCCCCTCTAGAAATGTTCCAAACGTAGAGTTAATGTTTGCTTATGAATACATTTTTGTTCTTTCCTTGCCCTATGGTAGCAGTACTTTTTCTTTATACGCTACCTCTCACTTTGTGTGCTTGAACGGGCCAATAACGTAATTGTCAGGAGTCATTCTGACTAGCAGACGTGGTTTTGTAGAAACATGCCACTTCAGTTCTTTCTGTTTGTGTTCTCTCTTCTTGCACACTTTTTGCTCTTCTGCTTTACATAACCCAAACACTACTACTCCATTCTCAGCTCTGCTATTGTTATGTCTGCTAAATGATCAAGTCTCAGTCTCTTTTATTTTTCTTTTTCCAAAAGATGACTGAGTACCACTAATTCAGAGAAACAATACAAGAGTGACTGGTCCACATATCAGTGAATCTTTTATTGTGAGAGTAAGGGGTATCAAATGCCTTTCTTAGATGCAAACATGGGTTATGATTGAACAATGGCAGACTGGAAGAATTAGCCTTTTGAAATGGGCATGATCTGGAAAGGCAAGTTTCCCATCTATACATCCCCCACTCACATCACAAGCTATTTATTTCTTAGTGTTTACATCAGATAAGAGTTTTAAATAACAGTTGATGTAAACTAAAAGAATGCTTTTAAAAAAGTGATCATTTGCCTTAAACTCATCACTTCTGTTTATAATCTCTTTGGCAAACGTAAAATGTTCAGTTATTAACACAGAGAGGAATGCTTTAAGGGTGATCAATAAGATTCTTTTAAAATAATGTTTCATGCCTGAAGTGCTCCCCTTAACAAGGACCTTAGTTCAATTGTTTTGTCACTCTGCCTTGTTGAGTTTACTATTATTCATTTGCTTTGAATTACCTCCTTTTATCCATTCACCTAGACCAAATTCACCTAATTCACCTAATCTTTCAAAGTCATATGTACTTCTCACATCTTCTATGAACATTTTCTGGAATAATGAAATTGCATCTTGATTTTCTATAGTAATTTTGAGCTGTACAAAGGTTTATTTGGAATTATTATTGTAGAATTTTAGAACTACAATGCATATTAGAGATTGTCTATTCCCATTTGTAATTTTACAAAGAAAAAACTGAGACCCTTAGGTTCCCTCCTGTTCTATACCTGCCTTGCAAAGCTCAATTTTGTGAATGTGATACATTAGCTTTTATTTTAAAAGTGATCATCTACTACATTTATTTCTAAAATGCTTTTCTTTGAATATTATTACTCTTTCTTTGTGAGATATATACATGTTGTACACATATACATTGTACATATCTATACATATATATCACACACATATATATAAAATATATGTGTGATATATATGTATATATATTTGCATGTATATATTTATATAAAACACTCTACTATTATGAGGATTTTCTCACTGAGTTAGGGTTCCCATTATGTTAGTTAGCAATGAAATTCTCACATCTCAAGAAACCCCTCAGACCCAGGAATTGGATTGTTGGTCACCCTACATCATGTTATTTTGTCTTCTTTGTAAATAAAAATTTAATGTCTATAATATACAATTAACCATTCCTTTACTGCTAAATATTCAGATTGTTTCCAAGGGTCCAATATACCCATATTTTTATATTTCCCTGAATCTAAAACCTCTACCCTGGATGGCACGGACAATCCAAGAGCAAACATTCATCCCCTAGACCTCAGCAATCTAATGCAATAGCCATGAGACACATGTGGCTAATGAACATTAAAATGTTACTAGTCCAAATCAATATGTACTGTAGCATAAAATATAGCCTAGACCATGAAGACCTAATAATCCAGGAAAATTGTAAGATATCTCATATTTTTATACTGATTATACATTGAAATGGTAATAGTTTAGCTATATTAAATATGTTGTTAAAATTATTTTTTCTAGGTAAAATTATAGAAATGGAAGATGGATAATTTGCTAGGGGTTAGGAATGCGGGACACAGGAGATAGGTAACTGAGATAGATAGGGATCTTGGTGGTGACTGAACTGTTGTGTTTTGACTTTGGTAGTGGATACATGAACAGATGTGATAACATTGTAAAAAAACACATTCACACTCACATACAAATGAGTACAAGTAAAATGGATGAAATAAGAATAAGATTGATGGGATAGCATCAATGTTAATATCCTGGATGTAGTATTGTACTCTAGTTTTATAAGATCTTATCTCTGGGGGAAAATGGCTAAAGGGTACAAGGATCTCAATATATTATTTCTTACAGCTGCATGTGAGTTTACCATTATCTCAAAATAAATTATTTAATTAAAAATAATTTTACCTGCTTTTAAATTATTTGATGTTCTTACTTAGAAAATTTTAAATGTCATATGTGCTATGCATTATATTTCTATTGAGAATGCTGTCTTAGGAAAATGGTATATTTACCACCAGTAATTATGCAGATATTTTGTTGACATAAGGCATCCTTCCTTTATTTTTACCACTCAACACACTCTATGAAGAGACATATAATAATTCATCTCCCTATCAACAAATCACAAGGTGAGGGGAGATATTATTATATTACTGTCAGTCCCCACCTTTTATGTCAGTAAATCAATATTTTTATTTTTCTCCTAAAACTTCTAGAAAAGGGGACCCTGAATTCATCACTGTAGCCTTACACCTAAATTTCTATACAGCCCATCTTACACCCCCTGCAATTTTGGAACCTCCCTCCACTGAGAAGCTTCATGTTTAGCCGATCTAGAAGAGTTTCTGAGATTTCAGAGGTAACGCCTTTATCTTTCAATAGGAAAAATAACAAAATCCTATTCTGGAAAGGCTCAAGTCCTGCTTTGTGAGCTGACATTTATCCAACATGATGCTATTCCTGCCCCAAAGCTTCCTGTTCTGAGGACCCATCACCATGAGAAGCTAATTTCTTTGGTATATAAACTCTGATAGCCTTCCTCATTAAGTGGCCATATGTCTCACCATTATCTCACAACCTGAGTCTTTTCAAACTCCTCCTCTACTGAGGGCTTTGATTCTTTGGCTTTTTCTTACAATATCCCCATTAGAATTGAATAGGCCTATGTCTTCAAGTAAACTACTTTATCTCTCCTATCAAAAGAGGTTTGGGGACCTCCTTCATATTTTGGTTGAAATAGACTACACCAACTCTCTAATTATCAGTTAAGCATCATCCTAAATATTCCTAAACGTTTAAAAATTGCCTCCTCTCAGACATGATATATTCCTGGAAGATAGCTCACAGTAAAATTATTATTTTGAACAATGGCAAAATAATGCAAAGATTCTGACTCATTACATTATTTCTCTATAACAGACTTTGGATATTACTCATTGATATTCTCATCTTCAAGACAATTTAACATTTTTTCTTTGTAAGAAATGTAAGGCAGAATGAAACAACACAACATAAAATATATCAAAACAACAACTAAACACCCTATGGCAAAGGAAAGGATAGCTATATTATATTTACATCCGTTAATAAGATTCCAGGTTTATTGAGTTCCTACTGTATTAATTTTAGAATAAGATGGGAATGACATGAAATAAAGTTCATGTTACTCCTGCAAAGGTATATAAAAAAGTTTCAAGGTATATATAAAATGTCAAAACTGTCTTTTCAGACTTCTGACTTTTAAATACTACTTGTATCCAACAACTGATTATTAATTTCAGATATCGAACAATCTGAGTTGGTAATGACTTGGTTGAACAGGACTTTTATTTTTTTTAACCATGAACCACGAGAGGCTAGAGTGGAGTAAAATTAACTCAATGATATGTTGTGCTTGAAGATAAGATGCTACAAAGTGCCCCAAAGATGAGTATATAAGCAGAAAGTAGGCGAGTGTCAAGAAACCCTAAGTAAGAAAAAAGAAAAGATGATATGGGAAGGGGTAGAGGAAATTCACAATTGTTGAGTGCCAGCTAGTGAGCTAAGCATTTTAACTTTTTTTTTTCCTCTCATTGAGTCATCTCAGTCACACCATGAAACAGACAATGCTAAATTAGTCCAGAGATGAGGAACTAAGACTCAGATTACCAACAGGATCCAAATAATATTTACTCATTTGAACTCAATTTCTGCATGAATTCAAAAAATTGTGCTTTATCTCCTCTACCACAAGCCCTCATGGGAATATCATTTTGAAGTTCAGTTTTTAAGAAAGACAGAGGATTTCTTTCTGTTCTGGCTGTGAAGGAACTAGCAGCAAGGTTAAATGAAGGTGACTGGAAGAAGTAGTCGCACAACACCTGGGACTATGTAGTCTAGCAAACAGGCAGCTTCATCAGCAGAAAGAAGCAGAAGCAATGACCTCTAACAGGTGGTGGTATGTTCTGTCCACCCCTGCCTTTCCAATCCTGCTGGTTACACTGATAGATGCTTTTACCATCTCAACTAATGGGAGCTAGACAAAACGGGTATCAGCAAGCTCATCTCTCTAAACAGTGGACTCTCTGGCAGTCCAGTGTGCCAGGAGTAAAACCTTGGTAACCATGAGTACCTAAGTCACAACATTTAGGTACTTTCCTGTCACAATGGACCAACTATTTTGATTCAGTTTTTTCCTTGTTTTCTTGCATATCCCTCTATTCTAAGAATAGAGGTGTTGACATTCTGCTTAATTTTCATAAATCCCCTGAACAAAGCCATTGTTTATACTTTCTATACTCATAATAGCACTTACAGCATCACCATTGGTTTGGCTTTGGGTGTTATTTAGCATTTGGATTTCACTCTGTATTGAACCTTCTCAGACATTAACACTTAATCTAATCAAGCAGAATTCACAAAATTTGCACACCTGTTGGCTACCTTTAAGGGGCCACATCTATAACTAATTTCCCCATTCATCATCCTGTCCAATTCAAATTCCATCTCTTCCCTTCCTTGCTCATGTGGCTGAGGTCCTAACAATTCATGCAGTCGTGCCTAAGAAGAATAAGGCACGGTCAAATGGATCCACTGGAAATATTATGTTCAAAAGGGGAAGAAAACTGACAGCAGTTAGCTATAATCCCGCTTCAGTGTCCCCTGACATAACACCGCAGATAGACTGCCATTGGCAAAGCCACAGGCAATGTTGTTAAATTTTTGTTTTTTAAGGTTTTAGGTGAATTAATCTTAAATGCTTTCAAGTGAGAATTACTCAATAGTCTAATAGTGCTTTGTTTTCCTTTCCCTTTAGATATTTAGTTAAAGACTTCAGCAAGAAGACATGCAATAAACCTGTGAATGTAATGAGTTTTTATAGTACAGATTTCAGTGATATTCAACTTTTGAGGGGGAAATATTATCTCCAAGAAAACTACATGTGGTATTCCATAGAAATATCATGGCTGCTTCATGCTTTAATTTTAATCCATTCAGTTTTCCTTTTCTTTCAATATTTTGGTTACAGTATTAGAGTTCTTTAGAGAAACAGAACCAACAGTAGATATAGATATATAGATATAGGTATGTAAGAGATTTATTGTGGGAATTGGCTCACTCAATTATGGCATCTGAGGAGTCACATGATATTCCCTCTGCAAGCTGTAGAACCGGGAAAGCCAATGGTGTATATTTCAGTCTAAGTCCCAAGACCTGAGAACCAGGACATCAATGGTATAACTCTCAGTTGGAGACTGAAGGGCTGAGAATGTACGCCCTGGAGTCCAGTGTCCCAAGAATCAGGAGCTCTGATGTCTGAGAGGAGGAAAGGAACAATGTCCCACTGCAAGAAGAGAGAGAAAGAGTTTGCTTTCCACCATTTTGTTCTACTTGGGCCCTCAATAGATTGGATAATTCCACTCACATTCGTGAGGGAAGATCTTCTTTACCTCAGTCTACTGATTCAAATGCTTTATCTCTTCCAGAAACACCCTCTCAGATACATCTAGAAATAATATTTTACTGGAGATCTGGGCATCCCTTAGCCCTGTCAAGTTGACAAAAAATTAACTGTCACAGTTCCTGCTCTATTACCTCCCAGATTCTTACCACTGCTAACCCCTGGCCTCCTCTGTGTAATATGCCTTTTCTCACACTCATTTGATCTGCTTTCTTACTTCTTCCTTTGTCTTAACTCCCTGGATATGATAACATTCACACCTCCAAAAGCTATGGGATTTTGGTTATCCTAGTACATCCACCTTATCTTTCTCTCAAATCTTTCTCCTTTTGTAATGGACAAGCTGAGGTAAAATACAGCAAAGAGTAGCTGAAGGCAAAAGTACCTCCAGGGCCTACATCCTCTTCCTCCCTGTAGTTTGCACTTTTCATTGCTGGCTTTGTCTGTTATCTTTTCCTCTTAGAAATAAAGACACATAAACTTCTCAGGGTTAAATTTCTCTTCTTCATTCATCCGGGACATTCTTCCTATCCTGAACAAACAGATAGTCTTTTTCCATGACTCTGTAAAATGAATTATTTGATTTGAGAGTCCATAATGAATTTTTCTTGGTCTTAATTAGATCATTAAACCAGGGGTTGAGATCAAAATATGTCATCCTAATGATATCTGTTTAATCAAAATGTCCATTTGTTTATATTACACCAAGTTTAGAGAGCAATTCCAAAGTGCTTTCCAGGGTGTTAATTGCTCTTTTAGGTTTCTTTCTTTTTTTTTTTTTTTCTTTTTTAATGTGGAGGTGAAGAATGTGCTGCAATGGACAAGAAATGATTTTACTAGGTCAGTCACTGGTTCTCCTTTTCTGTCTCCCATTATCCTCTGTTCTTCAATGTTCACCCTAAATGTCAACTTTTCTAAGAAATCTAGACAAGGTTTGCCTATGATTTTTGAGCACGCTAGGTAATCCCTGTATCTCCATTTATCTACCTATATGTAAAGGAGTTAGTAAAGAAAACAGTTCCTAGCAAAAAAAAAAAAAAAAACAAAAAACAAACAAAACAAAACAAAACCAAAACACCCTTCTTAATATATTTTTTTAGAAATGGCAACAGATGACAGCAGCTATCACTATCTCTCCCAGCGGGAAAAAGGACTGCCAAAGTGGCTGACAAAGGAGTTTACACAAAGAGGTGAGTCTTGGTTATCCTTGTGAAATAAGATATAATATGTGCTCTAAAACAGAGTTTCTCAAAGTTTGGTCCCAAACCAACAGCAACAGCATCCCCTAAGGACTGTTATAAAGTTCCACACATGAACTGCTGAATCAGAAACTCTGAAGATGGTTCCAGGTGATTCTGAATGCACACTGGAGTTTGAGAATGCTTAGAAGATAGACGGTTAAGCACTCCCAGGTTACTTAGAGCAGGGGCCCCCAACCCCCAGGCTGCAGAATTTACGTGAAAAAATAGCATTATCTGTTTATCAATAAATAATCATATATGGAACAATATCTATGAGCCAAGCATTTAATCTTTTTGCCAACTTTATTAAATATGTATCAATAATTCCATTTCCCAGATGAAAACGCATTAAGTAATTTAGCCCAGAAAAAGAACTTACCCCAGTTGCTTTATAGCAAAGCCAAGTTTCAAATGCAGGCTGTCAGACTACAGAACTTGAACCCTTAACTGCTGCAACATTTTGACTCCATAATATAAAGATGGCATTTCTCTTGTTCCCACCTGTGTCCCAACATACATATATTCCTGGCAAAGATAGACACTTGGTATGTTTTTAAGAATAAGTGAAAAAATGGAACTAATTTGAGATGGGCATAGAGAGCAAGTAAAGAGTAATGCTCCTTTGTTTTCTTATCTACCTAGATTTTCACCTGCCCACTTTTCATCTACTTTTTATGGGATTCTTCTTTGTTAGGAAATAGTTCCATTACCACACAACAGAAACAGAAATTCAAAGCTGTGATGCTTTGTTCTAAGTCGATATCCTCCAAATACAGCCAGCCTTTGAACAACACATGTTTCAGCTCCATTGGTCCACTTATCTGTGGATTTCTTTCATCAATACATACTACAATACTACATGACTTGGATTGGTTGAATCCCAGGGATGCAGAACCAGGGTTATGGGGGGTCAGAGGGCCAACTATAAAATTATAAGGGGATTTTGTATAACCCTGGTGGAGGGTTGGGACCCCTAACCACCTACCCTTGTTGTTCAAGGGTCAACTATGTAAGTTCATTCCTATGTTTCTCAGGTATTGGTCTACATTTGAATCACCTGGTGAACTTGTTAAAGTTACAAACACCTAGACCCCACCATTGAAGATACTCATTCCCTGGTTCTGAAGCAGGATCTGAGTTCTGGAATTCTTTTTTAACTGAACCCCTAAGAGGTTGCTATGGAAGCCAGTGAAACTTTTTTTTTAACATAAGGAAAAATTTTTAATAGATTTACATAGACAGTTGTTTTAGCCCCAAGGCAAATAAATATAAGCAAATTAAATAAATATGCAATTCAAGTGGGGGAAGATTGTATTCCTTAGTGCTGTAGTTGATATTATACATAGATTTTTCAGGACCAAGTTACAGTTTCTTAGTGATCTTTCACTGAGTTATAAAAATACACTGAAGGTTAATTTGAGAAAATAAAATTGAAAGACTGAGAGAAAAGAGTCGAGTGTTAATGAGGTGTTGATTATATTTGGTATCACTTGCACTGTTTGAAGTACACTGGTCTTTGTTAACTGGGTCAGCTAGAGGTCAAGAGAACAGGTGGTTGAGCACAATTACATAAGCACCTGTTTAATATTTGGCTCTGCAATTTCCCTAATGTTGATCAAAGTGGAGATATGATCATTACCCAAAGATTGTTTAGAGAGACTGAGCCTTGACTGATGAGAAAGGAGCTAATTAGAAACTCACCTTTCCAATCTGGAAGGTGATCAATTTTAAAGAAGAATGGGGAGAAACAGACTGACCTAATAAAATTGGTCTCTTGCCACTGTTCTTGTCCCTCCTACCACCAAATATTTTTTGTTCACTTTTCCTAATTTAATTATCCCCTGGCTCTGTTAGAACACACACATTTGTTTTCTATTCTCACTTTTTTCTCCTTCTTTATTAACTGGATCTAACACTGTCACAAAATCTTTAAAATCCAAATAGATCACATACATTGTTTGCTCTTACCTACATGTAGATTTATCTTCTTTAATAGTCTCAGTAGATTGTGTGCACAAAATTTTTCTTTATAGAACACATATAGCTTTGATTTGGAACAGTGTGCTACTTATACACTCTACATAAATCACTTGCTGGGAAGAACTGTAGTGGTGGGTAATGTGGGCACATTTTAGGGCACAGATCTTGCCTAACGAATACAGGTATTGGGAGTACCTAGATCTGGAATTCAATATATAATTAAATCTAGTGAAACTAGTGGGACTATATTAGTTTCAGTAACTACATAGGGAAACATTTTGAGAATGAGATATTATGAAAGTATAGAGCATTGATATCTCAACATGAGTTTGAAAATTAAGTAAAAGAATGAGCGACAGAAGACTAAATCAAAGATTTTCATCTTTTCTCACTAGTATTAATGTATACTTTAAAATAAGCATTATGCAATATATGATTTAAAGTAGCAAATAATAGTTTTTCTAAATAATTAGAAAACATTACAGAGGTAGCAATGCTATTCTGCTTTCATCTGTTCCTGAATAAATTCTTAAAATAATAAGTATACTTATCAAAACTTTCTAGGTTGTAAGCAAGGTAACCATTGGAAAAAGAGCAAACTTATATTTTTAAACTTTTTAGTCGAAAATCATATGGTAAACCCCCATTATGGGAAATTGGAGATAATAGATAGATGCATAAAGAAGAAAATCACCATCACTAGGGTTACATACATAGTTAACAACTTCAGCATCTGGCATCCTATCTCAGGGTTGAAGGTTGGTGACTGCTACAAGAATATACAAACAAATAAATAAATGTATCATTTTATTTTTTCCTTTATTGCTCATACACCTAATTCAACAAATATTTATTGAGGACCAGCCAATGGGGCTACATAAGAGAATCAAGAGTAAAAATCCTGCCCTTATAGTACTTACATTCTGGAGGACAAAAGGAAGTGAATTTTATATAGATGAAGATGGAACATTTTCTTATAGATTCTCTTTCTTACTCATCATGTAAGCACTCAGATGCAGAACAACCAGTCTGGTGAAGGACAGAAGTGGCCACCAAACTAGTAGGTGAACAAGATAACTCAAGAGACTCTGACACTGGTCAAGCTCATAAATTCACATGAGGAAAGGATATATTTCTGGCAAATGATGAGAAAACTGTATACTCATTTGAATCCACTACAAGAAATTTTCTCAGGTATGGAAGACCTTCTATGGTTTTTGCATAGCCAAAGATGTAAACAAACCACCATTTATGCATGGAAAATTGTCTTATTTGCTGCCAAAAAATCCTAAATTATATTCAATTAGCAAGAATTTTGTGGCACTGTATCATGTGGTCTAGATTGAAATGAAATGCTATTAGGAATATAAGTCAAGTATAGAAAGTGATCTCTGATATAGAAATAGTGTACATTTACACTTTGGTTCAATGAATAGGCATACTTGTGGACCAACACTTTTTTGTGTTAAGGAGGTATTAAAAAAGCCAATTGTGCCAGGTAGACAAATCTCACATTAAAAAAAAAAAAAAAAATATATATATATATATATATATATATATATATATATATTGGCATATAGCTGATTTAAGATGTTGTGTTAGTTTCAGGTGTACAGCAAAGTGAAACAGTTATATATATATATATATATAAATACTCTTCTTTAGATTCTTTTCCCATATAGGTCATTACAGCGTATTGAGTAGATTTCCCTGTGCTATACAGTAGGTCCTTATTAGCTATCTGTTTCAGTCCCAATCTCCCAATTTATCCCTCCCCTCTTACTCCCTGGTAACCATAATAACCATAAGTATGTTTTCTGCATCTGTAACTCTATTTCTGTTTAGTAGATATGTTCATTCATAAACGTTTTTTAGAATCCACATAGAAGTGTCTTGCTTACTTCACTCAGTATGACAACCTCGAGGTCCATACATGTCACTGCAAATGGCATTATTTCATTCTTTTTTATGGCTGAGTAGTATTCCATTATATATATATATAGGAGTATAGCTGATTTACAATGTTGTGTAAGTTTCAGGTGTACAGCAAAGTGAAACAGTTCTTCTTCTTTATCCATTCCTTTGTTTATGAACATTTATGTTGCTTCCATGTCCTCCTGGTTATTGTAAATAATGCTGCAATGAACACTGGGGTGCATGTATCTTTTCAAAATATGGTTTTCTCCAGATATAAACCCAAGAGTGGGATTGCTGGATCATATGGTAGCTATATCTTTTAGTTTTTTAAGGAACCTCCATACTGTCCTCCATAGTGGCTGTACCAATTTACATCCCCACAAACAGTGCAAGAGGGTTCCCTTTCCTCCACACCCTCTCCAGCATTTACTGTCTGGTTTGTAGATTTTTTGATGATGGCTGTTCTAACTTGTGTGAGGTGATACCTCATTGTAGTTTTGATTTGCATTCCTCTAATAATTAGTGTTGTTGAGTATCTTTTCACGTGCCTTTAGCCATCAGTATGTCTTCTTTGGAGAAAGGTCTGCTTAGATCTTCTGCCCATTTTCTGATTAGGTTGTTTGTTTTTTTGATATTGAGCTGCATGAGCTGTTTGTATATTTTGTAGGTTAATCCCTTGTTGCTTTGCTCCATTCGCAAATATTTTCTCCCATTCTGAGGGTTGCCTTTTCATATTGTTTATGGTTTCCTTTGTTGTGCAAAAGCTTTCAAGTGTAATTAGGTGTCATTTGCTGATTTTGTTTATATTTTCATTACTCTAGGAGGTGGGTCAAAAAAATTCATGCTGCAATTTATGTCAAAATGTATTCTGCCTATATTTTCCTGTAAGAGTTTTATAGTATCTGGCCTTACATTTAGGTCTTTAATCCATTTTGAGTTTATTTTTGTGTATGGTGTTAGGGAGTGTTGTAATTTCATTCACTTACATGTAGCTGTCCAGTTCTCCTAACACCATTTATTGAAGAGACTGTCTTTCTCCATTGTATATTCTTGCCTTCTTTGTCATAGATTAGGGGACCATAGGTGTGTGGGTTTATCTCTGGACTTTCTATCCTGTTCCATTGATTTGTATTTCTGTTTTTGTGCCAGTACCATACTGTTTAGATGACTGTAGCTTTGTAGTATAGTCTAAAGAAACAGAGCCTGAGTTCTCCAGCTCTGTTTTTCTTTCTCATTATTGCTTTGGCTATTCATGGTCTTTTGTGTTTCCATGCAAATTGTAAAATTTTTTATTCTAATTCTGTGAAAAAAGCCATTGGTAATTTGATAAGGATTGTGTTGAATCTGTAGATTGCTTTGGGTAGTATAGTCATTTTCACAGTATTGATTCTTCCCATCTAAGAACATGGCATACCATTTGTTCCATATTGATAGAGCATGTTATATCTCTCCATCTGTTTTGTCATTTTTGATTTCTTTCATCAGTATCTCATAGTTTTCTGAGTACAGGTCTTTTACCTCTTTAGGTGTGTTTATTCCTAGGTATTTTATTCTTTTTGTTGAAATGGTGAATGGGATTGTTTCCTTTATTTCTCTTTCTGAACTTTCATTGTTCACGTATAGGAATGCAAGAGATTTCTGTGTATTAATTTTGTATCCTACAACTTTACCAAATTCATTGATGAGCTCTAGTAGTTTTCTGGTAGCAACTTTAGGGTTTTCTATGTATAGTATCATGTCATCTACAAAGAGTGACAGTTTTACTTCTTTTTCAATTTAGATTCCTTTTATTTCCTTTTCTTCTGTTTGCTGTGGCCAGGACTTCCAAAACTATGTTGAGTAATAGTGGCAAGAGTACACCATTGTCTTGTTCCTGATCTTAGAGGAAATGCTTTCAGTTATTCACCATTGAGAATGATGTTTGCTGTGGGTTTGTCATATATGACCTTTATTATGATGAGGTAGGTTCCCTCTATGCCCAACTTCTGGAGAGTTTTTATCATAAATGGGTTTTGAATTTTGTCAAAAGCTTTTTCTGCATCTATTGAGATAATCATATGGTTTTTATTCTTCAATTTGTTTATGTGGTATGTCACATTGATCAATTTGCATATATTGAAGAATCCTTTCATACCTCAGATAAATCTCACTTGATCATGGTATATGATCCTTTTAATGTGTTGTTGGATTCAGTTTGCTACTACTGTGTTGAGATTTTTCGCAACTATATTTATCAGTGATATTGGCCTTTAATTTGCTTTTTCTGTGACATCTTTGGTTTGGTACCAGGGTGATGGTGGCCTTATAGAATGAGCTTGGGAATATTCCTTCCTCTGCAGTTTTTTGGAGGAGTTTGAGAAGGGTATGTGTTAGCTCTTCTCTAAATGTTTGATAGAATTCACCTGTGAAGCCATATGGTCCTGGGCTTTTGTTTGTTGGAAGATTTTTAATCAGAGTTTCAATTTCAATACTTGTGATTGGTCTGTTCATATTTTCTATTTCTTCCTGGTTCAGTCTTACAAGATCTTACCTTTCTAAGACCTCATCCATTTCTTCTAGGTTGTCCATTTTATTGGTGTATAGTTGCTTGTAGTAGTCTCTTATGGTCCTTTGTATTTCTGTTGTGTCAGTTGTTACTTCTCCTTTTTTCATTTCTTATTTTATTGATTTGAGTCCTTTCCCTTTTTTCTTGATGAGTCTGGCTAATGGTTTATCAATTTTATCTTCTCAAAGAACCAGCTTTTATTTTCATTGTTCTTTGCTATTTTTTTCTTCATCTCTATTTCATTTATTTCTGTTCTGCTCTTTATGATTTCTTTCTTCCTACTAACATTTGGTTTTGTTTTTTCTTCTTTCTCTAGTTGCTTTAGGTGTAAGGATAAGTGGTTTATTTAAGATTTTTCTTGCTTCTTGTTGTAAGATTGTATTGCTATAAACTTCCCTCTTAGAACTGTTTTTGCTGCATCCCATAGATTTTGGATCATTGTGTTTTCATTGTCATTTGTCTCTAGGTATTTTTTGATTTCCTCTTTGATTTCTTCAGTGATCTATTGGTTATTTAGTAACATATTGTTTAGCCTCTATGTGTTTGTGTTTTTTACAGTTTTTTTTTCCTGTAATTGATTTCTAATCCCATAGCATTACAGTCAGAAAAGACACTTGATATGATTTCAATTTTCTCACATTTACCGAGGCTTGATTTGTGACCCAAGATGTGATCTGTCCTGGAGAATGTTCCACATGCACTTGGGAAGAAATTGTATTCTGCTGCTTTCGGATGGAATGTCCTATAAATATCAGTTAAGTCTATCTGGTCTAATGTGTCATTTAAGGCTTGTATTTCCTTCTTAATTTTCTGTCTGGATGATATACCCATTGGTGAAATTGGAGTGTTAAAATTCCCCACTAGTATTGTGTTACTGTTGATTTCCCATTTTATGGCTGTTAGCATCTGCATTATATATTGAGGTGCTCCTCATTATATGTGGAGCACATCAATATATGAGTGCATATATGTTTACAATTGTTATATCTTCTTCTTCTTGGATTGACCCCTTGATCATGTAGTGGCCTTCCTTGTCTCTTATAACAGTCCTTGTTTTAAAGCCTATTTTTTCTGACATGAGTATTGCTACTCCAGCTGTCTTTTGATTTCCATTTGCATGGAATATCTTTTTCCATCCCCTCACTTTCAGTCTTTATGTGTCCCGAGGTCTGAAGTGGGTCTCCTTTAGACAACCTATATATGGATCTTGTTTTTGTATCCATTCAGCCAGTCTATAACTTTTGGTTGGAGCATTTAATCCATTTACATTTAAAGTAGTTATTGATATTTATGTTCCTATTACCAGTTTCTTAATTGGTTTTGGTTTGTTTTTGTAGGTATTTTTTCTTCCCTTCCTCTTTTATTCTCTTGTGGTTTGATGAGCATTTTTGGTGTTGTGCTTGTGTTGCTTTTTCTTTTGTGTGTGTATCTATTGTAGTTTTTTGATTTGCTATTCCCATGAGGTTTTGATAAAGTAGTCTATATATATACAAGGTTGTTTTAAGTGGTTGCTCTCTTAATTTCAAGTGCAATTCCCGTTTCCTGCATTTGTACTTTCCTCTTCTCACAGTTGCTGCTTTTGATATAACATTTGTGTATGGATGATTTCCTACTTTCACTGTATGTTTGCCTTTACCAGTGAGCTTTCCCATTTGTGATTTTCTTGTTTCTAGTTGTGCCCCACCCCACCCCCATCTTGAGAAGTTTCTTTAGCATTTGTTGTAAAGTTGGTTTGGTGGTACTGAATTTTCTTAGCTTTTCCTTGTCTGTAAAGCTTTTGATTTCTTTCTCAAATCTGAATAAGAGCCTTGCTGGGTAGAGTATTCTTGGTTGTAGATTTTTCCCTTTTATCACTCTAAATATATCATGCCACTGCCTTCTGGCATGCAGAGTTTGTGCTGAAAAGTCAGCTGATAACCTTATGGGAATTCCCTTGTATGTTATTTGTTGCTTTTCTCTTGTTGATTTTAATATTTTTATTTAATTTTGTTACTTTGATTAATATGTGTCTCAGCATGTTCCTCCTTGGGTTTATCCTGTGAGGGACTCTGTGCCTCCTGGACTTAAGTGACTATTTCCTTTTTCGTGTTAGGGAAGTTTTTGACTACAATTTCTTCAAATATTTTCTCAGCCCTTTTCTCTTTTTCTTCTTCTTCTGTGACCTCCATAATTTGGATGTTTGTGTGTTTAATGTCCCAGAGATCTTTAAGATTGTGCTAATTTCTTTTCATTCTTTTTCTTAATTCTGTTCTGTGGCACTGATTTCCACCATTTTGTCTTGCAGCTCACTTATTCCTTCTTCTGCCTCAGTTATTCTGCTATGGATTCTTTCTAATGTATTTTTCATTTCAGTTTTTGTATTGTTCATCTTTGTTTGTTTGTTCTTTAGTTCTTCTAGGTCTTTGTTAAACATTCCTTGTATCTCCTTAATCCATGCCTCCATTCTTTTTCTGAGATCTTAGATCATCTTTACTATCATTACTCTGAATTCTTTTTGGGGTAGATTACTTATCTCCTCTTCATTTAGTTGTTCTTGTAGGTTCTTATCTTCCTCCTTTGTCTGCAACATATTTTTTTGTCATATCCTTTCCTCTAACTTACTGTGTTTGTGGTCTCCTTTCTGCAGGCTTCAGGATTGTAGTTCTTTTTGCTTCTGGTGTTTGCCCCTGGTGTGTGAGGTTGGTGCAGAGGCTTGTGCCATTATCCCCTTGTTAGGGGGTTTGACTGGTGTTGTGGTGACCAGAGCCTGCCCTGTATATTGAGCAGGGCCTCCCCTTTGCTTTGTTGTTGTCATGCCCTTTCAGGGGCAGGGTCTGCTCCCTAGTTGTTGGAGTAGAGGCTCCCAGATCTGTTTCTTAGGTTTCTTAGCTGTGTTTCTGATCTGTCATTCAAGGTAGCTGGGATTGGAGCACTCACGCTGGGAGAGAAGCCACTGAGTATTCCTCCTATGGAGATGTTCACCTGTGAATGTGCTCCGCTGTGTCTCCTTTTGCCCACTATGTGGGCTCACAAAGTACACTGTTGTCACTGCTCTTGGTTCCACCTTAACTGTGAGTATGCTGGCAATTGGACCTGGTGACTCCTAGGCATTGTTTTCACCACGCCACTGGCTCAGATCCACTGATGTCAGGTCCCAGGACTGCAGTAGTTGTGCACCTGGACCTGCTGTGGGAAGTATGGAGACAGCTTGAACTCTGGCCTGGCCCAGGCCCCACATGTACATGCCCACAAAGCCCACAGCTGCTAAAGCCAGACCTGTCCCAGCTGTAGGAGCACTTGTTGTCCTTTCAGATGTTTCACAGGTGCTGAATTTAGGAAGCTGTCAGTGGAGGTGTAATTCCACAGTTCGTGCAGCTGTGAGGAAAGATTTCAGCTCTTCTTCCTTAATCACATGGCTCCTGGTGCTCAGCTGGGTTTTCAGCCCCACCTCTGTGTGTGTTCCTGTCACCAGAGTCAGCTCCAGAGGTTGCCAGAGCACAGGAACCTGTCAGTGAGGAAGGAGCCGAGGTGGTGATTGGGGCAAGCAGACCACCCATGAGGGAGGGTGCTGGGGTAGCAATTGGAATGCACAAGATTGTCAGTCGGCAATCAGGGTGAGTGGGTCACCCAGGTTTGGAGGGAGGGCAAAGGAGTTCATGGCAGGGACTTTCAAGCTGTCTCTAGTGGTAGCCGTCCTCTAGTGCCTGTGAAGGCAGGGGCAGGCCTGTGAGGAAAGAGGCTGCAATAGCAACCCCACTCTTTGTGCATCACTCAACAATGGCACTATGCTTCTGTGGTGGTCTGGGCTTCCTCCAGGATCATTCCCAGTTGTGGAGCTCAACACTCCCATTCCCTCAGGCTGTCTCCTCACAGCCAACAGTAGTTCCCTCCCCCAGTCTGCTCTCTAAACCCTACAATGTAGCACCCAGTCCCTGTGCACACTGGCAGACACCCATCTCAGGCTGCTGTGTGCAGTGCTGTGGCACGGACCATCTGTTTAGGTCTCACTCTGTCCTGCCTGCCACAGATGTGTTGATGGTCTCTCCCCCAAGCCCCTGAATCTCCCCTTATATCCCAGCTCTCTTCCTGCCAGTGAGGGGCATCCCCAGATGTGGAAACCTCTCCTCAGTTTCAGCTCCCCACCAGGGGCTCAGGTCTCGTCCTGCTTCCTCTCCTTTTCCTTTTTCCTCCTTTATTTTGTCCTACTCAGTTATGTGGGGATCTTTCTTGTCCTTTTAGGGGTCTGAGGTCCTCTGCTGGTGTTCAGCAGGTGCTCTGTGAGAATTGTTCCATTTGTAGATGCATTCTTTATGTGTTTGTGGGGAGAGAGCAACTCCACATCCTCCTACTCCTCTGCCATCTTTTTTTCCCCCAAGTCTTACATATTTTAGAAGAGGGATTTTTGTGAGCTTTTAAGGTTTAATAAAGTCACAAATGATGAAAGAAAGACAAATTATTGTCTCTGTTGATGAGAGGAGAAATAGGAATCTCTAAGAGAATACATATGTTAAACCCCTTCATGTTGGAAAGAAAGAAAGAGAGAATTATTTTTTTAAAAAATTTACATAAGTAGAATATGATATTTATAAATCCAGAGATATAGGATTCTCAAAGATTCTCTCAGAGGTTATTGGCTTATTGGGGGTTATGGGTTTGGAAACAACTTCCTAATTTTCTTAATTTTATTTTTCCTTTCTGGTCCTCATATGCAGATACCTATCATCACTGGCCTTTACAAGGTCTTTATTTTAGTACTTTATCTCATATGCTTGATCTGTCTACCTAAATCCCTCCCCCATGCTCTTCACTTTCCTCTCTAGTGTGTTTATGCATGTCTGTGTGCATGTATCTTTTTTAAATATAGTGATATTTTGATATTTCAATATATGTAAGTGGCACTGTGCATTAAATCTCTAATTTGTGTTTTAATAATCGATACTATATTTTAACATCTATCTTTGATCCTGTATCTCAGGAGTTATAAACATTTTTGTTCTGGAGATCTCTTGGCAGTCTAGATTCCCCAAAATAATCTTTTATGGAACCCTATGGATCATAATGTCTTTAATATTTGTGATAGGTACACTCAAGTACAGTGGATTACAAAATAGACGAATTATACTGAAATACACTTATCAAAATAATAAAATAACAAATGTGTGGCACAGCAATATATGTATTTATGTATTAATACATCAAATAATACAATCTAGTGGCCAGTTTAATAACTACCATCATTCCATTATGGTGACTAACACATGAAATATTTTGGAATGTCTGAAACAAGTAATTTTAAAAAATGTGACTTCTATTAGTGACAAAGTCAAGATACTGCTAATAGAACTGTGGTTTTTTGTCTTCATTCTTAATTAAATGAAATGCTAAATGTCAGTTAGATATTTGTGAATGTGAAGATGTATGTTTTCCAAATATAATTTCATTGGCTCACTGAATTCTATCTTCTTTCTTTCTGAGGGTAAATAATCCTGCTCTAGTTAACTGATTCTGTTTGAATACATCCCATCTTACTGACTCATTCCCTTAGTGATGGGCACCTAGATTGCTTCTGACTTCCTGATACCACAAATAATACTGGACTTTATTCTTCATAGTCAAAGATGTAGTTAAGGGGATTCCCTGGTGGCACAGTGGTTGAGAGTCCACCTGCCAATGCAGGGGACACGGGTTTGTGCCCCGGTCCAGGAAGATCCCACATGCCATGGAGTGGCTAAGCCTGTGAGCCATGGCCGCTGAGCCTGTGCTCCACAATGGAAGAGGCCACAACAGTGAGAGGCCTGCGTACTGCAAAAAAAAAAAAAAAAAAAGAAAAACAAAAAAAAACAAAGTGTTATATACAAGTAAGAAAAAAATATTACTTCATTTCCTCAAATGTCAGGGTTTGTGAAGATTACCATAGTGAATTCTTCTGAAAAAATAGAAAAAGACAAAAATACTTTTAATATATCCATCATGCAATCTCTATTAAAGCTTTATATTGTCTCTTATGACAACTGACTTGAGATTTGTATATGTTGTTTACTATTTTACTCTTGAAATTATGAAATCCCAAACTAGAAAAATGTAGTTCAGGCAATTGTTAAATGTAGATACAATGAAGCATTTTAGAACTGCAATTGACACCCTGACAAAGGAAAAATAAATGATACTCAGACCTCATGCATGAAAACCACAAAATTCCAACAGTTTAAAATCAGTAGTATGAGACTTCCGGGACGATGGTGGAAGAGTAAGACGCAGAGATCACCTTCCTCCCCACAGATACACCAGAAATACATCTGCACGTGGAACAACTCCTACAGAACACCTACTGAAGGCTGGCAGAAGACCTCAGACCTCACAAAAGGCAAGAAACCCCCCACGTAACTGGGTAGGGCAAAAGAAAAAAAGAATAAACAGAGACGGAAGGATAGGGATGGGTCCTGCACCAGCAGGAGGGAGCTGTGAAGGAGGAAAAGTGTCCACACACTAGGAAGCCCCTTCGTGGGCGGAGACTGTGGGTGGCAGAGTGGGGGAGCTTCGGAGCCGCAGAGGAGAGCACAGCAACAGGGGTGCGGAGGGCAAAGCAGAGAGATTCCAGCACAGAGGATCATGGCCGACCAGCACTCACTAGCTGAGAGGCTTATCTGCTCACCCTTCGGGGCGGGTGGGGCTGGGAGCTGAGGCTCGGGTTTCAGTCGGAGCACCGGGGGAGGACTGGGGTTGGCAGCGTGAACACAGCCTGCAGGGCGTTAGTGCGCCGAGACTAGCCGGGAAGGAGTACGGGGAAAAGTCTGGACCTGCCAAAGAGGCAAGAGACTTTTTCTTCCCTCTTTATTTCCTGGTGCGTGAGGAGAGGGGATTAAGAATGCTGCTTGAAGGAGCTCCGGAGACGGGCGCGAGCCGCGGCCAAAAGCACAGACCCCAGAGACAGACATGAGACGCTAATGCCGCTGCTACCGCCACCAAGAAGCCTGTGTGCGAACACAGGTCACTATCCACACCCTCTTCCCGGGAGCTTGTGCAGCCCGCCACTGCCAGGGTCCCGGGATCCAGGGACAACTCCCCCGGGAGAACGCACAGCACGCCTCAGGCTGGCGCAACGTCATGCTGGCCTCTTCCTCCGCAGGCTCGCCTCGCACTCCATGCCCCTCCCTCCCCCAGGCCTGAGTGAGCCAGAGCCTCTGAATCAGCGGCTCCTTTAACCCCGTCCTGTCTGAGCAAAGAACAGGCGACCTCCCGCAACCTACATGCAGAGGCTGTTCCAAATCCAAAGCTGAGCCCCTGGGAGCTGTGAGAACAAAGAAGAGAAAGGAAAATCTCTCCCAGCAGCCACAGAAGCAGCGGATTAAAGCTCCACAATCAACTTGATGTACCCTGCATCTGTGGAATACATGAATAGACAATGAATCATCCCAAATTAAGGAGCCATGTGGATGAAAGGCTCTTGGTGCTGCAGCCAGGAGTTAGTGCTGCACCTCTGAGGTGGGAGAGCCAACTTCAGGACACTGGTCCACAAGACGCCTCCCAGCTGCACATAATATCAAACGGCGAAAATCTCCCAGAGATCTCCATCTCAACGCCAGCACCCATCTTCAATCAATGACCAGCGAGCTACAGTGCTGGACACCCTATGCCAAACAACTAGCAAGAGAGGAACACAACCCCACCCATTAGCAGAGAGGCTGCCCCAAATCATAATAAGTCTACAGACACTCCAAAACACACCACAAGATGGAGACCTGCCCACCAGAAAGACAAGATCCAGCCTCATCCACCAGAACACAGGCACTAGTACCCTCCACCAGGAAGCCTACACAACCCATTGAATCAACCTTAGCCACTGGGGACAGACACCAAAAACAACGGAAACTACAAACCTTCAGCCTGCAAAAAGAGGACCCCAAACACAGTAATATAAGCAAAATGAAAAGACAGAAAAACACACAGCAGATGAAGGAGCAAGATAAAAACCCACCAAACCTAACAACTGAAGAGGAAATAGGAAGAATTCAGAATAGTGATAGTAAACATGATCCAAAATCTTGGAAATAGAATAGACAAAATGCAAGAAACATTTAACAAGGACCTAGAAGAACTAAACATGAAATAAACAATGATGAACAACACAATAAATGAAATGAAAAATACTCTAGATGGGATCAGTAGCAGAATAACTGAGGCAGAAGAACGGATAAGTGACCTGGAAGATAAAAGAGTGGAAATAACTACTGCAGAGCAGAATAAAGATAAAGAATGAAAAGAACTGAGGACAGTCTCAGAGACCTCTGGGAAAACATTAAATGCACCAACATTCGAAATATAGGGGTTCCAGAAGAAGAAGAGAAAAAGAAAGGGATTGAGAAAATATTTGAAGAGGTTATAGTTGAAAACTTCCCTAATATGGGAAAGGAAATATTTAATCAAGTCCAGGAAGCACAGAGGGTCCCATACAGGATAAATCCAAGGAGAAACACACCAAGACACACATTAATCCAACTGTCAAAAATTAAATACAAAGAAAACATATTAAAAGCAGGGAAAAATAACACACAAGGGAATCCCCATAAGGTTAACAGCTGATCTTTCAGCAGAAACTCTGCAAGCCAGAAAGGAGTGGCAAGACATATTGAAAGTGTTGAAGGAGAAAAACCCGCAATTAAGATTACTCTACCCAGCAAGGATCTCATTCAGATTTGATGGAGAAGTTAAAACCTTTACCGACAATCAAAAGCTGAGAGAGTTCAGCACCACCAAACCAGCTCTACAACAACTGCTAAAGGAACTTCTCTAGGCAAGAAACACAAGAGAAGGAAAAGACCTACAATAACAAACCCAAAACAATTAAGAAAATGGGAATGGGAACATACATATCGATAATTACCTTAAATGTAAATGGACTAAATGCTCCCACCAAAAGACATAGATTGGCTGAATGGATACAAAAACAAGACGCATATATTTGCTGTCTACAAGAGACCCACTTCAGACCTAGAGACACATACAGACTGAAAGTGAGGGGACGGAAAAAGATATTCCATGCAAATGGAAACCAAAAGAAAGCTGGAGTAGCAATTCTCATATCAGACAAAATAGACTTTAAAATAAAGACTATTAGAAGAGACAAAGAAGGACACTACATAATGATCAAGGGATCGATCCAAGAAGAAGATATAACAATTGTAAATATTTATGCACCCAACATAGGAGCACCTCAATACATAAGGCAAATACTAACAGCCATAAAGGGGGAAATCGACAGTAACACATTCATAGTAGGGGACTTTAACACCCCACTTTCACCAATGGACAGATCATCCAAACTGAAAATAAATAAGGAAACACAAGCTTTAAATGATACATTAAACAAGATGGACTTAATTGATATTTATAGGACATTCCATCCAAAAACAACAGAATACACATTTTTCTCAAGTGCTCATGGAACATTCTCCAGGATAGATCATATCTTGGGTCACAAATCAAGCCTTGGTAAATTTAAGAAAATTGAAATTGTATCAAGTATCTTTTCCAACCACAACGCTATGAGACTAGATATCAATTACAGGAAAAGATGTGCAAAAAATACAAACACGTGGAGGCTAAACAATACACTACTTAATAACAAAGTGATCACTGAAGAAATCAAAGAGGAAATCAAAAAATACCTAGAAACAAATGACAATGGAGACATGATGACTCAAAATCTATGGGTTGCAGCAAAAGCAGTTCTAAGAGGGAAGTTTATAGCAATACAATACTACATTAAGAAACAGGAAACATCTTGAATAAACAACCTAACCTTGCACCTCAAGCAATTAGAGAAAGAAGAACAAAAAAACCCCAAAGTTAGCAGAAGGAAAGAAATCATAAAAATCAGATCAGAAATAAATGAAAAAGAAATGAAAGAAATGATAGCAAAGACCAATAAAACTAAAAGCTGGTTCTTTGAAAGGATAAACAAAATTGATAAACCATTAGCCAGACTCATCAAGAAAGAAAGGGAGAAGACTGAAATCAATAGAATTAGAAATGAAAAAGAAGTAACAACAGACACTGCAGAAATACAAAAGATTGAGATTACTACAAGCAACTCTATGGCAATAAAATGGACAACCTGGAAGAAATGGACGAATTCTTAGAAAGGCACAACCTACCAAGACTGAATCACGAAGAAATAGAAAATATGAACAGACCAATCACAAGCACTGAAATTGAAACTGTGATTAAAAGTCTTCCAACAAGCCAAAGCCCAGGACCAGATGGTTTCACAGGCGAATTCTATCAAACATTTAGAGAAGAGCCATCACCTATCCTTCTCAAACTCTTCCAAAATATAGCAGAGGGAGGAACACTCCCCAACTCATTCTACAAGGCCACCATCACCCTGATACCAAAACCAGACAAGGATATCACAAAGAAAGAAAAAATACAGGCCAATATCATTGATGAACATAGATGCAAAAACCCTTAACAAAATACTAGCAAACAGAATCCAACAGCACATTAAACGGATCATACACCATGATCAAGTGAGGTTTATTCCAGGAATGCAAGGATTCTTCAATATACGCAAATCAGTCAATGTGATGCACCATATTAACAAATTGAAGGAGAAAAACCATATGATCACCTCAATAGATGCAGAGAAAGCTTCTGAGAAAATTCAGCACCCATTTATGATAAATACCATGCAGAAAGTAGGCATAGAGGGAACTTTCCTCAGCATAATAAAGGCCCTATATGACAAACCCACAGCCAACATCGTCCTCAATGGTGAAAAACTGAAAGCATTTCCACTAAGATCAGGAACAAGATAAGGTTGCCCACTCTCACCACTCTTATTCAACATAGTTTTGGAAGTTTTAGCCACAGCAATCAGAGAAGAAAAGGAAATAAAAGGAATCCAAATCGGAAAAGAAGAAGTAAAGCTGTATTTGCAGATGACATGATACTATTCATAGAGAATCTTAAAGATGCTACCAGAAAACTAATAGAACTAATCAATAAATTTGGTAAAGTAGCAGGATACAAAATTAAGGCACAGAAATCTCTTGCATTCCTATACACTAAGGATGAAAAATCTGAAAGTGAAATCAAGAAAACAGTCCCATTTACCATTGCAACCAAAGGAATAAAATATCTAGGAATAAACCTCCCTAAGGAGACAAAAGACCTATATGCAGAAAATTATAAGACACTGATGAAAGAAATTAAAGATGATACAAATAGATGGAGAGATATACCATGTTCTTGGATTGGAAGAATGAACATCGTGAAAATGACTCTACTATCCAAAGCAATCTACAGATTCAATGCAATCCCTATCAAACTACCACTGGCATTTTTCACAGAACTAGAACAAAAAATTTCACAATTTGTATGGAAACACAAAAGACCCCGAATAGCCAAAGCAGTCTTGAGAATGAAAAACGGATCTGGAGGAATCAGGCTTCCTGACTTCAGACTATACTACAAAGCTACAGTAATCAAGACAGTATGGTACTGGCACAAAAACAGAAAGACAGATCAATGGAACAGGATAGAAAGCCCAGAGATAAACCCACGCACATATGGTCATCTTATCTTTGATAAAGGAGGCAGGAATGTACAGTGGAGCAAGGACAGCCTCTTCTAAAAGTGGTGCTGGGAAAACTGGACAGCTACATGTAACAGTATGAGATTGGATCACTCCCTAACACCATGCACAAAGATAAGCTCAAGGTGGCTTAAAGACGTAAATATAAAGCCAGAAACTATCAAACCCTTAGAGGAAAACATAGGCAGGACACTCTATAACATAAATCACAGCAAGGCCCTTTTTGACCCACCTCCTAGAGAAATGGAAATAAAAACAAAAATAAACAAATGGGACCTAATGAAACAAATGTAGTAAGGTAGATAGCTAGAGGAAAGCAGCCGCATGGCACAGGGATATTAGCTCGGTGCTTTGTGACTGCCTGGAGGGGTGGGATAGAGAGGGTGGGAGGGAGGGAGACGCAAGTGGGAAGAGGTATGGGAACATATGTATATATATAACTGATTCATTTTGTTGTGAGGGAGAAACTAACATACCATTGTAAAGCAATTATACTCCAATAAAGATGTTAAAATAAAAAATAAAATCAGTAGTATGAGTATATCCTTGGGCATAATATTGTGTTGATTTTCTAGTTATATATGTGTGTGTGTATATATATATATATATATAATATTTAACAATTATAATTCTTATC
Source organism: Phocoena sinus (assembly GCF_008692025.1). Lineage (NCBI taxonomy): Eukaryota > Metazoa > Chordata > Mammalia > Artiodactyla > Phocoenidae > Phocoena > Phocoena sinus. Next base: position 33,880,658 of record NC_045776.1, on the reverse strand, counting down.
TCTGGAAACACACCAGAATTTTCTTGTGGTTGAAATTAACAGTTATTAACTTTAAAATAATACCAGAAAAGGCAAGTTTTATACGTCTAAATTATATATCTCTAGTTTAACTGGAATCTTCAGAAAACAGTTGTAAGAGTATTTTATATACTACAATTAAAATATAATGGTAATGGAACTTGACAATTTTTATTTGGTGAAATTGAAATTTTCATTTTACCTATTTAAAAACCCAAGATTAACAAATGGTGCTGGAATAATTGAATATCTGTATGCAAAACAACAATAATAAAAATTTATACCTCATATCACACAGAAAATATTAACTATGTGCTTTCAGAAATGACTGTTAAAAATTAAAAAGACCATGAGGCTTCCCTGGTGTCGGAGTGGTTGAGAGTCTACCCGCTGATGCAGGGGACACAGGTTTGTGCCCCAGTCTGGGAAGATCCCACATACTGTGGAGAGGCTAGGCCGGTGAACCATGGCTGCTGAACCTGCGCGTCTGGAGCCTGTGCTCCACAGTGGGAGAGGCCACAGTAGTGAGAGGCTCACGTACTGCAAAAAAAAAAGAAAAAAATAAAAGTTGAAGAAGCCAAGCAACGTAGATGCAACTAGCGATCACCATACTAAGTGAAGTAAGTCAGAAAGAGAAAGGCAAATACCATATGATATCACTTATATGTGTAATCTAAAATATGATCCAAATGAACCTATCTATGAAACAGGAATAGAAACACAGACATAGAGAATAGGTTGGTGGTTGCCAAGGGGCTGGGGGTAGGAGAGTGATGGATTGGGAGTTTGGGATTAGCAGAAGCAAACCAATATATATATATATATATATAGAAAGGATAAACAACAAGATCTTACTGTATAGCACAGAGAATTATATTCAATATCCAGTGATAAGCCATAATGGAAAAGAATATGAAAAATAACATATATATATAAATATATATATATATTTACAACTGAGTCACTTTGCTTTACAGCAGTAGTTAACACAACATTGTAATTCAGCTATATGTCAATAAAAATAAATAAATAAATCACAAGAGAGAAAAAAAATGAAAAGACCATCCACAGCCTTAAAGATGATAATACACATATAAAGAATATATATATAAGTTTCAAAGCTCAATAATAAGAAAATAATACAGTTTTTAAATGGGCAAAGGATTGGAACCAATATTTTACCAGAGAAGATATGTTTATGGTAAATAGCACAGAAAAAGATAACATCATCAGTCATTAAGGCAATGAAAGTTAAAACAATAATGAGGTACTGCTACACACCCATTAGAATAGCAAACATTTAAAAAGCAGACTATAGCAAGTTTGGTGAGGATGTGGAGGAATTCGAGCTCTCAGACACTGCTGATGAAAATGTAAAATGTTATATACACTTTGGAAAAACATTTTGACAGATTCTTAAAAAGTTAAAATGTTTACCTACCATATGATCCAACTATTCCATTCCTAGATATTAAACCAAAGAAAAGAAAGCATATATTCATAAAAACATTTGTACATGAATACTCATAGAGGGTTTATTTGTAATAGCTAAGAACTAGAAACAACTCAAATGCCTTTCAAGAGGTGAATGAATAAAGAAATTTTGGAGTATCCATGCAATTCTAATAAGCAATAAAAATAAATAAACTCTTGCTATACACAACAGCTTAAATGTAACTTAAAACAAAAATGTTGAATAAAAGAAGCCAAGCCAGAAATAAATAAATAAATAAAAGGGAATACAGAGAACACAGCGCCTCAGGCTGCTGCAACGTTCTGCTGGCCTCTGCTGCCACAGGCTCGCCCTGCATCCATACTCCTCCATCCCCGCAGGCCCGAGTGAGCCAGAGCCCCCGAATCAGCTGCTCCTGTAAACCCGTCCTGTCTGAATGAAGAACAGATGCCCTCAGGCGACCTAAATGCAGAGGCAAGGCAAAATCCAAACCTGAACCCCGGGAGCTGTAGGAAAAAGGAAGAGAAAGGGAAATCTCTCCCAGCAGCCTCAAAAGCAGTGGATTGAATCTCCACAATCAACTTGATGTATGCTGCATCTGTAGAATACCTGAATAGACAACAAATCATCCCAAATTGAGGAGGTGGACTTTGAGAGTAAGATTAATTATTTTTCCCCTTTTCCTCCTTTTGTGAGTGTGTATGTATATGCTTCTGTGTGAGATTCTGTCTGTATAGCTTTGCTTTCACCATTTGTCCTAGGGTTCTCTCTGTCCATTTTTTTGGTTTGTTTTTAAAATTTTTTTTCTTAATAATTACTTTCCATTTTAATAACTTTATTTTATTTTATCTTACTTTACTTTATTTTATACTCTTTCTTTCTTTCTTTCTTTCTTTTCTTTCTACTTTTTCTCCCTTTTATTCTGAGCTGTGGGGGTGAAAGGCTCTTGGTACTCCAGCTAGGAGTCAGTGCTGTGCCTCTGAGATGGGAGAACCAACTTCAGGACACTGGTCCACAAGAGACCTCTCAGCTCCACGTAATATCAAACAGCAAAAATCTCCTAGAGCTCTCCATCCCAACACCAACACCCAGCTTCACTCAATGACCAGCAAGCTAAAGTGCTGGACACCCTATGCCAAACAACTAGCAAGACAGGAACACAACCCCACCCATTAGCAGAGAGGCTGCCTAAAATCATAATAAGTCCACAGACACCCCCAAAACACACCACCAGATGTGGACCTGCCCACCAGAAAGACAAGATCCAGGCTCATCCACCAGAACACAGGCATTCGTCCCCTCCACCAGAAGGCCTACACAACCCACTGAACCAACCTTAGCCACTGGGGACAGACACCAAAAACAACGGAAACTACAAACCTGCAGCTGGCAAAAAGGAGATCCCAAACACAGTAAGATAAGCAAAATGAGAAGACAGAAATACACACAGCAGATGAAGGAGCAAGAGAAAAACCCAACAGACCTAACAAATGAAGAGGAAATAGGCAGTCTACCTGAAAAAGAATTCAGAAAAATGATAGTAAACATGATCCAAAATCTTGGAAATAGAATAGAGAAAATGAAAGAAAGATTTAACAAGGACTTAGAAAAACAAAAGAGTAAATAAGCAAACATGAACAGCACAATAAATGAAATTAAAAATACTTTAGAAGGGATCAAAGCAGAATAACTGAGGCAGAAGAATGGATAAGTGACCTGGAAGATAAAATAGTGGAAATAACTACTGCAGAGCAGAATAAAGATAAGAGAATGAAAAGAACTGAGGACAGTCTCAGAGACCTCTGGAACAACATCAAACACACCAACATTCGAATTATAGGGGTCCCAGAAGAAGAAGAGAAAAAGGAAGGGACTGAGAAAATATTTGAAGAGAGTATAGTTGAAAAATTCCCTAATGTGGGAAAGGAAATACTTAATCTATTCCAGGAGGAACAGAGAGTCCCATACAGGATAAATCCAAGGAGAAACACGCCAAGACATATTAATCAAACTATCAAAAATTAAATACAAAGAAAACATATTAAAAGCAGCAACGGAAAACCAACAAAGAACACACAATGGAATCACCATAAGATTAACAGTTGAACTTTCAGCAGAAACTCTGAAAGCCAGAAGGGAGTGGCAGAACATATTTAAAGTGATGAAGGAGAAAAACCTACAAACAAGATTACTCTACCCAGCAAGAATCTCATTCAGATTTGATGGAGAAATTAAAACCTTTACAGACAAGCAAAAGCTGAGAGAGTTCAGCACCACCAAACCAGCTTTACAACAAATGCTAAAGGAACTTCTCTAGGCAAGAAACACAAGAGAAGGAAAAGACCTACAAAAACAAACTCAAAACAATTAAGAAAATGGGACTAGGAACATACATATCAATAATTACCTTAAATGTAAATGGATTTAATGTTCCCAACAAAAGACACAGACTGGCTGCATGTATAAAAAAACAAGACCCATATATATGCTGTCTACAAGAGACCCAGTTCAGACCTAGGGACACATACAGACTGAAAGTGAGGGAATGGAAAAAGATATTCCATGCAAATGGAAATCAAAAGAAAGCTGGAGTAGCAATTCTCTTATTAGAAAAAATAAACTTTAAAATAAAAACTGTTACAAGAGACAAGGAAGGACAATACATAATGATCAACGGATCGATCCAAGAAGAAGATATAGCAATTGTAAATATTTATGCACCCAACATAGGAGCACCTCAATACATAAGGCAAATACTAACAGCCATAAAAGGGGAAATCAACAGTAACACATTCATAGTGGGGGACTTGAACACCCCACTTTCACCAATGGACAGATCATCCAAAATGAAAATAAATAAGGAAACACAAGCTTTAAATGATAAATTAAACAAGATGGGCTTAATTGATATTTATAGGACATTCCATCCAAAAACAAGAGAATATACATTTTTCTCAAGTGCTCATGACACATTCAACAGGATAGATCATATCTTGGGTCACAAATCAAGCCTTGGTAAATTTAAGAAAACTGAAATTGTATCAAGTATCTTTTCCTACCACAACACTATGAGACTAGATATCATTTACAGGAAAAGACCTGTAAAAAATACAAACACATGGAGGCTAAACAATACACTATTTAATAACGCAGTGATCACTGAAGAAATGAAAGAGGAAATCAAAAAATACTTAGAAACAAATGACAATGGTGACACAATGACCCAAAACCTATGGGATGCAGCAAATCAGTTCTAAGAGGGAAGTTAATAGCAATACAATCCTACCTTAAAAAACAGGAAACATCTCGAATAAATAACCTACCGTTTCACCTGAAACAATTAGAGAAAGACCAAAAAAAACCCCCAAAGTTAGCAGAAGGAAAGAAATCATAAAGATCAGAGCAGAAATAAAAGTAAAAGAAATGAATGAAATGATAGCAAAGATGAATAAATCTTAAAGTTGGTTCTTTGAAAAGATAAACAAAATTGATAAACTATTAGCCAGATGCATCAAGAAAAAAAGGGAGAAGACTCAAATCAATAGAATTAGAAATGAAATAGGAGAAGTAACAACTGACACTGTAGAAATACAAAAGGTCATGAGAGATTACTACAAGCAACTCTATGCCAATAAAATAGACAACCTAGAAGAAATGGACAGATTCTTAGAAATGCACAACCTGCCAAGACTGAATCAGGAAGAAATAGAAAATATGAATAGACCAATCACAAGCACTGAAATTGAAACTGTGATTAAAAATAATCCAACAAACAAAAGCCCAGGACCAGATGGCTTCACAGGCGAATTCTATCAAGCATTTAGAGAAGAACTAACACCTATCTTTCCCAAACTCTTCCAAAATATTGCAGAGGGAGGAACAATCCCAAACTCATTCTACGAAGCCACCATCACCCTGATACCAAAACCAGACAAAGATGTCACACAGAAAGAAAATTTCAGGCCAGTATCTGATGAACATAGATGCAAAAGTTCTCAACAAATTACTAGCCAACAGAATCCAACAGCACATTAAAAGGATCATACACCATGATCAAGTGGGGTTATTTCAGGAATGCAAGGATTCTTCTACATACACAAATCAATCAACGTGGTACACCATATTAACAAATTGAAGGAGAAAAACCATATGATCATCTCAGTAGATGCAGAGAAATATTTCAACAAAATTCAGCACCCATTTATGATAAATACCATGCAGAAAGTAGGCATAGAGGGAACTTTCCTCAACATAATAAAGGCCCTATATGACAAACCCACAGCCAACATTGTCCTCAGTGGTGAAAAACTAAAACCATTTCCACTAAGGTCAGGAACAAGATAAGTTTGCCCACTCTCACCACTCTTATTCAACATAGTTTTGGAAGTTTTAGCCACAGCAATTAGAGAAGAGGAAGAAACAAAACGAATCCAAACTGGAAAAGAAGAATTAAACCTGTCACTGTTTGCAGATGACATGATACTATACATAGAGAATCCTAAAGATGCTATCAGAAAACTACTAGAGCTAATCAATGAATTTGGTAAAGTAGCAGGATACAAAATTAATGCACAGAAATCACTGGCATTCCTCTACATTAAAGATGAAAAATCTGAAAGTGAAATTAAGAAAACACTCCTGTTTACCATTGCAACAAAAAGAAAAAAATATCTAGGAATAAACCTACCTAAGGAGACAAAAGACCTATATGCAGAAAATTATAAGACACTGATGAAAGAAATTAAAGATGATACAAATAGAGAGAGAGATATGCCATGTTCTTGGATTAAAAGAATCAATATTGTGAAAATGACTCTACTACCCAAAGCAATCTACAGATTCAATGCAATCCCTATCAAACTACCACTGGTATTTTTCACAGAACTAGAACAAAAAATTTCATAATTCTTATGGAAACACAAAAGATCCCGAATAGCCAAAGCAATCTTGAGAACAAAAAACGGAGCTGGAGGAATCAGACTCATTGACTTCAGACTATACTACAAAGCAACAGTAATCAAGACAGTACGGTACTGGCACAAAAACAGAAAGATAGATCAATGGAACAGGATAGAAAGCCCAGAGGTAAACCCACAAATCTATGGTCACCTTATCTTTGATAAAGGAGGCAGGAATGTACAGTGGAGAAAGGACAGCCTCTTCAATTATTGGTGCTTGGAAAACTGGACAGGTACATGTAAAACTATGAGATTAGAACACTCCCTAACACCATACACAAAAATAAGCTCAAAATGGATTAAAGACCTAAATGTAAGGCCAGAAACTATCAAAGTCTTAGAGGAAAACATAGGCAGAACACTCTATGACATAAATCATAGCAAGATCCTTTTTGACCCACCTCCTAGAGAAATGGAAATAAAAACAAAAATAAACAAATGGGACGTAATGAAACTTCAAAGCTTTTGCACAGCAAAGGAAACCATAAACAAGACCAAAAGACAACCCTCAGAATGGGAGAAAATATTTGCAAATGAAGCAACTGACAAAGGTTTAATCTCCAAAATTTATAAGCAGCTCATGCAGCTCAATAACAAACAAACAAAAACCCAATCCAAAAATGGACAGAAGACCTAAATAGACATTTCTCCAAAGAAGATATACAGGTTGCCAACAAATACATGAAAGAATGCTCAACATCATTAATCATTAGAGAAATGCAAATCAAAGCTACAATGAGATATCATCTCACACCGGTCAGAATGGCCATCATCAAAAAATCTAGAAGCAATAAATGCTGGAGAGGATGTGGAGAAAAGGGAACACTCTTGCACTGCTGGTGGGAATGTGAATTGGTTCAGCCACTATGGAGAACATTATGGAGGTTCCTTAAAAAACTACAGATAGAACTACCATTTTACCCAGCAATCCCAGTACTGGGCATATACCCTGATAAAACCATAATTCAAAAAGAGTCATGTACCAAAATGTTCATTGTAGCTCTATTTACAATAGCCAGGAGATGGAAGCAACCTAAGTCTCCATCATTGGATGAATGGATAAAGATGATGTGGCACATATATACAATGGAATATTACTCAACCATAAAAAGAAATGAAATTGACTTATTTTTAGTTTGGTGGATGGACCTAGAGTCTGTCATACAGAGTGAAGTAAGTCAGAAAGAGAAAGACAAATACTGAATGCTAACACATATATATGGAATCTAAGGGAAAAAAAATGTCATGAAGAACCTAGGGGTAAGACGGGAATAAAGACACAGACCTACTAGAAAATGGACTTGAGGATATGGGGAGGGGGAAGTGTAAGCTGTGACAAAGTGAGGGAGTGGCATGGACATATATACACTACCAAACGTAAAATAGATAGCTAGTGGGAAGCAGCCCCATAGCACAGGGAAATCAGCTCAGTTCTTTGTGACCACCTAGAGGGGTATGATAGGGAGGGTGGGAGGGAGGTAAACACAAGAGGGAAGAGTTATGGGAACATATGTTATGTATAACTGACTCCCTTTGTTATAAAGCAGAAACTAACACACCACTGTAAAACAATTATCCTCCAATAAAGATGTTAAAAAAAAAGGAATACATACGGTATTATGTTTTTATAAAACTCTGGAAAATGCAAACTAATCCTCAGTGACAGAAAGTGAATGAGTCGTTACCTGGGAGGGCACTTTTCAGACCACTAATCTTACCAGTCTGATTAAGAGCCCAAGCAGGAACAGTTTCAGCTTCTTTTGATGTAATTAATGCAATAAACCTCTTTCCCTTTCCTAGTCATCTTTCTAATCCATGATTCTTCTGTGATCAAAAGGTCAGGAAAACACATTATTTAAATGAACAATCTAAGTATTTGTTGATTCCTCTGTCAGTGCCTCGAATGAGAGATGGGCAAAAGCTTACCATTAAGCCCCATGTCCTAAACATCAGTGGAACCAAACAACTCATTTTTGGAAATACTAGAACTTGCTTAATCTGAGTCTGTGTCTACACGCAAAATATGCAAGTGATAATAAAGACAGTCACATTAGAAAGAAGGTTAAAACATGTTTACTTTTATCTAAGAATCAACTCAAGTAGGTTTCCCAAAGATAGTGGTCCTTCATTTCACCTGGGGAGGCATTTTAAGCACTTTCATATATAACAATTAATCTGAACTTGCTCTTGTTAAAGTTGGAAAGTGGTCCCTACTTACAGATGAGGAAGCTGAGTGTCAGAAGTAAATTCTCACACAGGCCTCTGTCCATGGAGGGCATGGAATTAACGCTCAGTCATGCCAATTCTGAGTTTTGGACTTTAGTATCTCACTTCCCAATATGAAATATATTTGTTAAAATAAATGCACATTAATTCCACATGGTTTACTCTGTTTCTAAGGATTGGGTACCTGTGATATTGTAATATAATAAGAAATGTATATTTGTCTTTTCTCCCTGGTTTCTGGAACAGAGCTACTAAAATCCTTGTAATTATCTGAGTGGTAAGGGAGAGGGGAGCATGTTTTGCTATTTATAACAAACCCTTTTTAACCATATTTGAGTTTTTGCTAATAACATGACTTTTGGTGGGCCCCTAGATAACTTTAAGATGAGGGCTGCCTGCCAGCAGAAGTAACTATATGATTAGAGGATTGGAATTTTCAATCCTCCTCCCTGACCTCCTAAGAGGGGAGAAGAGCTAAAGGTTGGATTAATCACCAATGGCCAATGATCTACTCATTGTTCCTATGTGATGGATCCTCCATAAAATCCCTAAATAAAGGGGTTCAGAGAGCTTGCAGGTTGGTGAATACATCCACGTACCAGGGGAGTGGTGCACCTCAAACCCCAAGGGCACAGAAGTTCCTGTGTTCAGGCTATTTCTGGACCTCATCCTATTTACCTCTTCCATTTGGCTGTACACTTTATCTTTCATTTTATGAATCTTTTATAATTTCCTTTATAATAAACTGGTAATCATAAGTAAAGAGTTTCCGTGAGTTCTGTAAGCTGTCATAGCAAATTAGTGAAACTGAGGAGGGTGCCAGAATTCTGAATTTGTAACACAGTTGGACAAAAGTTGTGTGTAAACTGGAGACCCATATTTGCAACTGATGTCTGAAGTGAGGCAGTTTTATGGTACTGAACCCTTAACCTATGTTATCTGCATGAACTCTAGATAGTGTCAGAATGGATAAATTTCAGGACACCCAGTTGATGTCCACAAGAATTGGACAATTGCTTGGTATAGAAAACATACATTTGGTGTCAGATGTGTTGTGAATAGCCACATAATTTTCTGGTAGTAACCTTTAAGGAACTCGAATCCCTAGTACCTTTAAGTCTATAGATATTTGATCTTTTTTTTTTTTTTACCTTTTTGAAACTTTTAATTTTAAAGGAATTTCAAACTTTCAGAAAAGTTGCAAAAGTAGTACAGATAAATGTCTTATTTTCCCCTTGACAACAGAGAGGAAGCTGTTGATGTGATCTCTTATCATCCTCAAATATTTCTGTTGCATTTCCTACAAACAATGATATTCTCCAAAATAACCAACATAGAACTGTCAAAATCAGGAAACTAATACTGCCTTATTACTGTTATGGAATCCACTGATGCCTATTCAAGTGTTTCCAATTGTCCCAACAATGCCCTTTTTGTAAACTATTCCTATCCAGTATCATGTGTTGTTTCAGTTATAATGTGTCTTTAGTCTTCAACCTGAAAAACTTCCTTAGTTTTTCCTTGACTTGCATGAGCTTGATATTTTGAAGATTACAGGCCAGATATTTTGAATAATGTCCTTCAGTTTGGTTTTATCTGATTTTTCCTCATGAAAATATTTAGGTTATGTATTGGGGGGGCAGGGATGTCACAAAAAGAGATCTTGCATTCTTCAATTGTAGTCTGTTGGTTGGCACATTATTTCCATTTGCTCATTAATCATGATTCTCAGTTTGATCACTGATTAAGATGATGTCCTACCAGGCTTCTCCACAGTAAAGTTTCTGTACTAACTAACTAACTAAATAAATAAATAAATAAATAAGAAAGAGAATGAAAGAGTGAAACAAAAGACAGTACCACCCATGAGGGGACCCCTGTCATACAGGTGGTCCCCATAATGTTTCAGACCCTGGCAGAGATCACAAAGCAGTGCAAAGAAGGTAGTGCCAAGGTGGCTGCCAGTCAAACTTCAGGGCTTTATTCAGATGACTTTTAACCCTAAATTTAATCTTTTAATCAACTGTTAAATTTAGTGACATCTAGGACTTTCCAAAGTATTTAAGAGATTCTCTCAATCCTCTAGAAGCCAGGACGCCTGACATGAAGGTTGTTTCTGAGTCAGCACTGTCAAACCAAACATTTGCACCCTGTTTCCATTTTTCACGAGAGCCACTAAAGACCTCTTTTCCAATAAAGTTTGTCAAATTTATACTTACTTAGAAAGAAGAAAATTTCTCCTTGTTCTAGACTGGCTTTGCCAGTACTGACTTAAGCATTATATCTTTTTTTAAAGGTTTTTAAAAATACATTTATTTTTCCTCTTATATGCAGTCCATGCAAGCCATGATTTCTGTAAGATTCCATTAATTAAAAGTTTATTTAATATATAACATAGATAAACAACAAGCACCTACTGTATAGCACAGAGAACTATATTCAAAATTTTTTAAAAAACTTTTTATCTTATATTGGAGTGTAGCTGATTAACAATGTTGTGATAGTTTCAGGTGCACAGCAAAGTGACTCAACCATACATATACACGTATCCATTCTCCCCCAGACTCCCCTCCCATCCAGGCTGCCACATAACCTTGAGCAGAGTTCCCTGTTAAGCATAATATCTTTAAAATAAAATATCAACAAAAAGACCTGAGCTGTAGGTCCCAGACTTGTCTGCCCATCTAGACATCCAGAGTCCCATATATGCAGAGTAAACTACCAAAATTGATGTAGGAAAAGAGAGTAATCAGGATGATTTCTTCTGCTCTAATCTAATCTTGACCTTACTATCCCAACCTGTGCTCAATGACATCATGCTGCTGGCTTTGGGGAGAAAGGAAAATGGAAAAGAAAAGGCAAAGTGTGAGAAAATGAAATCTAGGCGTGCATTCTACCTGTTCCATCTGGCCCTGACTGAGTCTTCACTCACCCCAAAGAGGTGGCTGCAGCAAAGTCTCAGAGACTTCAGCACTGCTAGAATTGAACACCTGCTGCAGAAGACCAGACTTACTTGAATTCCTTTCAACTTCTCTTCTGCTTACGCCCCACAAGCCAGTTGTCTCTAAAACTGGGCTCAGGTGTCATCACAGGTCAATAGTGAACTCACTGTGGAAATTATTTTCCAGCAGCAACACCACCTTCTGGGAGAAAATCCTAAATATTATTGTTGATCCCAGACCTTAGTCCTCTCCTCTGCCTTTACCTGTCTAACCCTTGAATGACACCTACATTGATTTAATGCTTCAGATTATCATCCTTACCACCATCATCCCTTGCTGACTTTCTCGAGGAGGGTTTACTGCTTATTCAATGCTTCTAAGTTTGAACGGAGTGCTAAGTACCTGGCTTATTTGGCTTCAACCCCTCTTAGGAGTATAGGACTTGTTGGACCCCTTTGAGACCCCCAGCCCTCTAATCACATTTCCTGGATGATGACTGACTCGTAGGTCTCCCACAGCAAAGGGGCGTGAAGAAGAGAAAAAATGGGACAGGAGGATGTGAGCTTCTGATACTGTGCATGGCAGCTGAGGAAGAGAAGGAGGAGAAATTCAGTAATTTAAACATAAAACTGATAATTCAACAAGACAACAATGGGTTGACTTCACCTTGAAGCCTCTACCTTCAGCATTAACTCTAAAAATATCCTAACTGAGAAAAGTAGAGTTGGAAGAGTCTTTACAATTTCTGTAAATCAATCTTTTAATTTTCAGGTTTAAAGTGCAGACACCAAGATGTCTAAGTTTGAACAAGAAAACCTAGGGAGTTTGCAGAGAAGGGAGGCTTCAATTTCTGAATCCAGATTTCTTCCACTGGACCACCCCTTGTCTAAGAGCAAGAGGTGAGAAGGGTAGGAACACCGAGCTCCAGGAAAGGGAAATAGCATCAAAATGGAAGTGGTGGGAGGGCACTGAAGACAGCTTGACTTATTTGACTTTATTTACTTATTTACCTTATTCCCTAAACTCCTGCTGCTTGAAACTTCATTATTGTTACAGAAGCTGGGAGGGAGCCTGCAATCCCACGTGTTGGAGCCAGTTACATTTAGGTATCTTCATATTTCTTCTTGGCAGAAACCACATAAAAAAGGCCCCTCTGTGCCTCCAGTGCAATCGTGGAGGGGTTACTGTGGGGCATCATATGGCTTCCATCACTGCCTCCAGGCATGGGGCTCTACAGCACTCCTCTATGAAAACATTCTCAGGACATTTAGGGCTTCTCAATGGCTTAACAAGTATCTCTGTTTAAGCTAAATATGCTACTTTCATGTTAGAATTCCTTTTAACTTCTCTCTCTTCTTCCTCATTGCCTTCTCCCCACACTTACCTGCTGGAAAAGTATGCTTAGCAACTGTCATCTTTACTTTGATTAAAATGGACAGTAATATTGTTTGTAATATGTCTTAGGGCTCAAAGTTTCAGTTCATCCCTTCAAGATTACCATTCAGAAGTCATCTTTATCAGAAAAAGTAAAAAGTGTCTTCTTCCTTACTTAATTTTATCTGTTAGGGCTATTCTCAGAATCATCATGATTTAAAATACAGAGATACTTCCAGATTCAAGAACATTTAATTATTTTATTCCAAAACATCATTAGAAAACTTAGGAGGGAAAAAATATAATAAAGTTAGTTTTTTCATATTCTAGTAGAAACAAACAAAATGTTTTGCAATGTGATAAGGTCTTTAATAGGAATGTACCATTAGGAGATGCCCAGGTAGGAAAATAAGGAAATAAAGTTTCCTGAAACAAAGGAAGTCTGAGACGAGATTAGTTTTCCTAGTGGAAAAGGGGAGAAAAAATTTTCAGGTATTGATAAGTTCCATGGCGAGTGAAGGGACTTATGTGTTTGTATGAACTGAAAAGTCAGGTGCTTTGGTATAGTTTGATATAGTTTCATCCTGGAAACTTTGGTGTTTGGTACGGAGTGGTTAAGGATGAAACTGGAATGGAAATTTGGAATCAGTTTTTCTTTGCCCTCTCATTCCATATTATAGTGAGTTATTTTTGACTTGGATGTTTTTTCATGGCAATTCCTTCCAAACATGAATCATAAAAGCATAGCTTGAGAAAGGATCCATTCTACCATGATTTACAAAGAAGGGGTTTAGCTCTGATGGGAAGCAGAAATGAGGCCAGTCAATCCTACTTTTTGCATCTTTACTTGCTTTTCACTTTGCTTCCTCCACTAATTATGTTATTAATTTTTTTGAAATTTATAAAAGTAATATATGTTCTCCAGTTCATGTACCTTCAGTCAATATATATACTACAGGGCTTCCTTGGTGGCACAGTCGTTGAGAATCCGCCTGCCGATGCAGGGGACACGGGTTTGTGCCCCGGTCTGGGAAGATTCCACATGCCGCAGAGAGGCTAGACCCGCGAGCCGTGGCCGCTGAGCCTGCTTGTCCGAAGCCTGTGCTCCGCAATGGGAGAGGCCACAACAGTGAGAGGCCCGCGTATGAAAAAAAAAAAAAAAAAGAAAAGAAAAAAATATATATATATACTACAGATCAACCAGACTATACACTATCAGATAACCTTTATTAAACAAAATATAGTTGGCTGTCTTCCATTGTTAACAAAAAATATATACATTTTTAAAGTCATAACTCCTTGGCCTGGTATCAGCTTGGTCTGGCCTCATGGTCAGAACCTTACAACAATCCCTAGACAATCCATTTGCTTGATCCTTAATCAAGATGGGAGGGATTCCCACTGACCCCCTTTCTGCAATCTGCATTTCTTTCCAGTTTCCATTTGTTCAATCATACATTTTCCTTAATTAAACCATCTGCCTTTTTACCTCTCCAAACTTACCCATCTTTCAGGGCCAGATTAATTCCTTACATCTGGTGTGAAGTCAACCTAATTCCAGTTTGTTTAGAAATTGATTTTATGAAATTACATAGTATTTGTCTTCTACATCAATTACATTGTCATTAAAAATACATGAGAGACAGAATGACAAGTTGGAAAGGGAAATATCTTTGAAATAAGATCCATGTTTCAATCTGAACTCTTCAAATGCATGACTTCCTGTTCTTCATCTGAAAATAGAGTAATATCTTAAAATAATAAGAACCTTAAAGCATTATTGTAATTGTTAGATGAAATAAATGTGTAAGTATTTGGCATGAAATAGCCTCAATTCTCCTTTCTTCAAAATGTTTTCAAGTTTAGTATCACAATAGTATTGGTATACATAATTGTCATGCACTGCTTTGGATTCTTATTTTTCATGTATCATCTTTCAAAACATATTTTAGTGTCTTAAGGTTAATAACTATCTCTTGCCTAGTATCTCTATATTATCTAATTCATAATAGGTTCTAACTAAATATTATTTTTCATTATCAGTATATTTTATATGAATGCCAAATAGTTATTTGGAATAAAAGCATCATTTCTTACACACATAAAATCATATATTGATGTTTTTACTAACTGTTTGGTAGGAAATGTCAGTTAAACAAGCTCCTTTTTTCTCAAATCTTATCTCACTGTTCACATCTTTTATAAAGAGTAAAATCATTTTTTTGCACCCAAATCCGACATCCCCATTGTGGAGCCATGCTTAGGAAATATTAAAATGAAGTAGCCAGATGGCCAAATCCAGGTGTGACAGAGAGATTTGGAGAGGTTCTTATCAGAATGCAGTGAAGACCCTTCAAATTAGTCTGCTAGCACTTGGGAAATCTTCTAAAATCACTTCATATATATATTTCCCCATAAGTCTCTCTTTCTAAAGACCATCTCCATATTGGGTCAGATTATGCATATTAAGGGATCTTCAAAAGCCATGCTAAATTAAGCTGCAAGCACTACACATTACAAATGACCCACACCAATAAAGCCTCTAAGTCTCTGTGTGTGTGACTCATCAACTTCCAGAAAATCAGGTCAGAAATTACTCAGTTTAGCAATTAAGGCTCTGAAATGGAGCAATAGCCATTTAGACAGAATGTTTAGTATTATCATAGGACTGCAACAAATCTTAAAGCCTGAGTCTTTTCCTCAGCTTGCATCTAAAATCTAAGCAAGATAGTTGCTGTTGTTTTTTAGATAGATCATCAGAGAACACTCTACCTCCAACCCTTGGCTTATAATGTATTATTCTGTTATCATGTTAGTTCTATATTCTTTCTGTGATTAATGCTATCAACATATATATAATTAACTAGTGAAAACAAGGATATAGTCTGAACTCTAGTCTGACGTTCAAGGTCTTTGGCAATGGGACCCCAAACATCTTTACCCCAAGCATTCATTAAATATTTATCATTAAATATTTAACTGCAGAGATTGCGTCCCTACCAGTTGCTCCAAGTTGCTTAGAGTCCAGTGGAAAAGACAGATAAGTACTCAAGAAAGTACAATGTCAGGGCAAACACATAGAAGATAAGATTGAAAATAATGTTAAAAAAGCCCAGAGGAAGGTGCCTAATGGGAGCTAGGGTTTTAAAGAGAATTTAAGATAAAATATCAGCCAAGCTGAATCTTGGAGGAAGAATTGGGCATAATAGAGGGGTAAATGGTTCATATTCCAAACAAAGAGATGAACATGTGCAGAGTTAAATATACTAAATGTGTTATCTATTTTGGAAATTGCAATTAATTCAACAGAGTTAAAATATATATAACAATGTCCATTTGTCAAACAATGGAACTGTGTGTAAGATTAGCTTCCCCCAAAATAGCAACAGCAATATTTTGGACCCCATGTACTCTTCCAGAAACTTGCCTTTCTCCCGTTAAGAAAGGGAATCCATTTCCCACCCCTTGAAGCTAGGATGGTTTGTAACTAACCCATACAATGTAGAGAGAGTGACCTTACAAGACTGAGGCTAAGTCAAAAAAGGCCACAGGTTCCACTTGGCTCTCTCTTTTCCCTTGCAATCTTTCCACTGTATTGTGAGAAAGCCAAACAGAAACTTAGAAAGTCCATGAGTAAATGTTCTCACTGACTGCCCAGACTGTGTGAGTCTTCCCAGCCAACAGCCAGCATTGACCAATAGAAATGTGAGTCTGCCCTCAGATGGTTCTAAGCCTCAGCCTTTGAGCTGCCTCAGCTGATATTGACTGAGCAGAGATGATCTGTCCCTGCCCAGCTCTACAAAAGTTGTACTTTATGAACAAAATAAATGGCTTTATTGGTTTAAGCCACTAAATTTGGGGGTGGTTTGCAACACAGCACTAATAACTGGCTCAGATTGGAAGATAGCTAGGTCCTACACAGTTTTAGGATCTTAGGCAATGATTTTAGAGTTTTTTTTTTTTTTTTTTTTTTTTGATTTTAGAGTTTAACATGAATGTTATGGGGAATGCTTAATCAGGGAAGTGTTTTGATTCGATTTTCCTTTCAGCACAATTATTCTAGCAGCACAATAGAGACTGAATTGGAAAAAAAAAAAATGAAACAAGAGTCAGGGATACCTGTTAATATCATAGTTTAATAATTTAGACTAGACATATAAAGGTTTAAAACACTTCAGTAATTATGGAAATGGAAACTTGGAATAGGTATGAAATATATCATAAACAAGAAATACCAAAGGACTTGGCATCTATTGAATATACTGCAGAAGATGAGATTAATTTCCAATTTCTAATTTGTATGACAGGATGAGTGACAAAGTGATCACTCAGACAAAGAATACTAGATGAAAATCATGTTTAGTGGGGAAGGTACATGCTGAGAATAACAAGAATTTGAGGTCATGTCTAAAGTTATAATGTCAAGTGGAAATATTTGGAGGTAACCTGGATATATGATCTATAAATCAGAGTATACATTTGCAATGAAAATATAGATTTGGGAAACATTAACATAATGGTGGTAAGTGAAGTCATTGGAATGGAAAAGATTTTCCTAAGATATTTTATAAATGGAAAAGAGAGAAGATCAAAGATGATGACCTGGGAAACAGCAACAATAAAAAATGCAGAGAGAGAGATACAAAGGGAACCAAGAAACATCCAGAGAAGGAGGAAAGGGATCAGAAGAGAGTGTTAAGAAATCCAGGTGTACAGGTTATCTAGTACTTTGTAAACTATTACACAATGGCTTAGCAAAAACAACAATAAGAATGTATTATCTCACAATCTGTAGGTCAGGGATTTTGAAAGAGTGTAGCAAGTTAGTTTTGACTCCAGATCGTCTCATGATGTTGCTACCACGATATCATCTGGTGTTGCAGTCACTGAAAGCTTGAATAAGGCTGAAATATATGCTCCCAAGACAGTTCACATATGTGGCTATTGTCAAGAAAGCCTCAGCTTCTCACCTCATGAACTTCTTCATAAAGGAGAGGCACAATATGTCAGCTAAACTTCCTGGGAGTGGGTGATCCAAGAGAGCAAAGGAAGAAGATATAGCATCATTGTGACCTAGTCTCAGAAGTCACACATTATCATTTCTGCACAATCCTATGAGTTACACACAACAGCTCCATTCAGTGTGTGTGTGACTATGAAAAGCACAAGATGGCTCATCTTGGAGGACCGCTCCACTCCAGGGAAGGTGACTATCTAAAGAAGTGAGTGGTCTTCAGTATAAAAGAAAAATTTTATTCTACATGACCACGCATCATTTTTCCATTCCAGATAGTTTACCCACTTTCTTTAACTATACCATGAACTTTCTCTTTTTTGATCTATTGTTTATTCTAATTCTCTCAACTAAAAGTTCTTCTATTTTTCCTCTCCTTCCCTATCTACATTCTCTAAATCCTTCTCTACTTCCAGTCCAGCTTGTTAAAAAATTCCTCCTTGTTATTCAGTCTGAGAAGCCACTGTGATCTCTTTCATCTCTGAGCCACCCTGGCATCTCACTTATCAGGCATTTATTCACAAATAGTTATTAAGCATTTTCTATATGCCAAGCCCTAATCTAGGAAGTGAGGATACAGCAATAAACAAACAACAAAAAAGTTCCTCTTCTCATGGATCTTATATACTAATGAGACAAAGGGAAATAAATAAATAGACTCATATAATAATTAAAGCAGAAATGCATCCTATGACAAAAAATAAAGCAAAGTTATAGGGAATAGGTAGCAGTGTGTGACTTTAGGTAGGATTGCCAGAGAAGATCCCTCTGAGGAGTTAAGTTTGAGAGAATTCTAAATGAACTTAGGGAGAGAAAAGAATGTAGAAATAATAACAACAAAACAAAACTTGGTGCTGTACTTACCTATTGCTACCTAATAAGCCATTTCCAAATTTAATGTTAATATTTTAAAGAATCTTTTTTTTTTTTTTTTTCCTCAGAGATCTGTAATTTCCACAGGGCTTTGTTAAAGTATCTTATCTGTGCCACACCAGTGTCAGTTCAAGCAAGTTTCCTGGGGCTGGAAAATCCATTTCCAAGATGGCTCACTCATTTAGCTGGCAAACTGGTCCTGGCTGTCAGTTGTACATTTCAGCCCGGAGCCTTAGTTCATTTCTACATGAGCCTATCAGTTGGGCTTTTGGAAAACCCTCATAGAAAGATGGCTAGGTTCCAAATTTGAGTATTTAAAGAGGGAATGTAAACTTCCTACCTCTTAAAACCCATGCCCATAAATTGGCACAGAGTCATTTTCACTGCATTCTTTTGGACAAACAGCCACAGAGGCTACCGGGATTCTAAGGGGAGTGACATTTAGCTTTTTTTTTTTTTTTTTTTTTTTTTGCGTTAGGCGGGCCTCTCACTGTTGTGGCCTCTCCCGTTGCGGAGCACAGGCTCCGGGCGCGCAGGCTCAGTGGTCATGGCTCACGGGCCCAGCTGCTCCGCGGCACGCGGGATCCTCCCGGACCGGGGCACGAACCCGTGTCCCCTGAATCGGCAGGCGGACTCTCAACCACTGCACCACCAGGGAAGCCCCATTTAGCTATTTTTAAATCTACTACAACTCTTTTTTTTTTTTCTTGTGGTACGCAGGCCTCTCACTGTTGTGGCCTCTGCCATTGCAGAACACAGGCTCCTGACGCGCAGGCTCAAAGGCCATGACTCATGGTCCTAGCCGCTCCGTGGCATGTGGGATCTTCCCGGACCAGGGCATGAACCCGTGTCCCCTGCATCGGCAGGCAGACTCTCAACCACTGCACCACCAGGGAAGCCCTGCAACTCATTTTTATATATTGTTATTTATCATTTCTAATCAGAAATAGTTCCAGAATTAAACTGTAAATATTTTGAAGGTAGGCATTGTCTTATATTCTCTTTAAATGAGCACTGAAATAGCTTGGAAATAATATAAGAAACACTTGTTTAAATAAATACAAGAGCATTATAAGGTCAAAGGGATATATACATCAAACATGTGAACATTCTTAAAAGTATTTATTCATATCTTATTCCAGCTCCACCTTATGGACAAATATGGGAGCATAGCACTTGACAAGCAGTTCATCACTTAACAAGGTTAGATTCCAATTACACACAAAGGCATAATAAATAGGGAATTAAAGACTGGAGATTGTATTAGGACACATGCAAGGCATCATTTAGAATTAGTTACAATATGGCAGTATTTAGAATATAAATTAATGTCAACTGAGCCAGCAAGTATCAATTATGTGTCTGGGTGTCCTGAAACAGGTTGAGGGGAGGCCAGGATTTGCACTGAGGTTGGAGATAGTGAAATGACGAGGCTAGCAGACCAGCGATGCTTTCATGGAATTTACTTTCTGTTGAATTTAAGATCATAAGAAATAAATAAAAATAAGTAACAAAATGCCAGCCAGAGATAAGGTACCATGAAGCACAGGTTATTGGTTAGGCAGAGTGAAAAATACTGGTAGGTTGTTAGGACTTGATGTAAGGGAAATTTTTACTATGGAAGAGAGACAATGGTTAAGGAAATGGAAATGAGGTCAAGGAAGACGAATTTTGAAAGTGTTATAGCTTGTCCAGAGAATACCCTATTCAGGTTATGTTGGGTAAAGAAAAATAGGTATTTTTCAAAGGGAAATTTTAGTTATATAATCATAAAATATATCTCCTGAATCTGTCTTTATTTTTATTTTAAGCAAAAGATTCTTGACCTATGTTTTCTCAAAGTAGCACTGTAGTTGGATTCTTGAACTAAACAACATTTAAGGCTCCTTTAGCTTTAAATGTGTAATTGTGAGATTTGGGTTCAAGTCCTGATTATGATGCTTAACTTTCTTTGAGATATTGGTAAAAATCCTTTAATTAGTTGGTTTATAATTTTTGATCTGTAAGGTAGAAATTATAATAGAATCCTATCTCAGAGAGTGGGATAAGAAACAGATCAGTTAAACAATGTGACTATTCTAGTAATCAACACTTTCTCTAGTCTTTCAGATTCATCTTCCCCAACAAGTCACTTGTATGCTAAGGCTGAGGATGAAATTAAGTGTACTAAGTCAGAATTCCCATGCCAGTCAGGGTTCTCCCTAGGTTGACTCAACCCTACCTATGTAACCTATAGTCTCAAATTAAATATTCCATTGTCCCTAGGCATCCTATGCATATGTGATGATGCCCTTTTTGAATCTAAAATGTTATACTATACAATTTAATTCTTAAATATAGGCAGTTGAAAAAGTTAAGATTGAAAATGTCCATAGAGATCTTTGTCATTATTTCCCTATATTTTACAAATTAAAAAAACAAACAAACAAACAACAAACAAACAAAGGTAACAAAAGAAGAGAAGCTCAGAGATACTGAGTCATCCAAGGCCAGAAGACTAGAATTTAAATCTCCTAATTTCAGGAACGGTGCTTTTTCTATTATAACATGCTGTTGATCTGTATTTCCTGCTAGGATTGTATGTAAATTCTTTCAAATAAAATTAAAAAAGTAAAGTAAATTAAAATAAAATACAATATTTAACTAATTGCTATTTGACCTTTTATTTTAGAAACAATTTGTGACAAAATTATGGTGATGATGCTGCAATATTAAACATGTATACCTTATGGCAGCACCTACTGCTTCACTGCCTCCTCTTCAAATTGACCTCAAATAATACTGGCTATCCTGTTTTTTACACACCAGCATGAATATAAGCTGTCGGAATGTAATACTGGGGAAAAAAATATTTGCACTGGGCTTCCCTGGTGGCGTAATTGTTAAGAATCCACCAGCCAATGCAGTCAACCTGGGTTCAAGCCCTGGTCCAGGAAGATCCCCCATGCTGTTGAGCGACAAAGCCCTTGCACCACAACTACTGAGCCTGCTCTCTAGAGCCCATGAGCCACAACTGCTGAGCCTACGTGCCACAATTACTGAAGCCCATGCGCCTAGAGCCTGTGCTCCGCAACAAGACAAGCCACCACACACCGCAACGAAGAGTAGCCACCACTCACCACAACTAAAGAAAACCCACATGCAGCCAGGAAAACCCAATGCAGCCAAAAATAAATAAATAAAATAAATTAATTAAAAAATATATATATTTGCACCATTGTAAAGCAGTTTCTTTGAGACAGTAAACAAAGTATATTCTAGGGCTGGACATTTTCCTGGAAAACCCACAGCTACATTACCCTAGTGGCTATGTGTTTGATCTTCCCTACAATCTTTTAGTCTTCCAAAAGAAAATATTTATTATTTCATTTTGAATGAATCTCTGTCCCAAGTTGTGTATTAATATTTTCCTTAGTCGATGAGGATGTGTGTCTGATGAACATAAGCCTGCTGAGTGGGCAGGTAAGCTAGGAAGAAGGAAAACTCAGGGGAATTTTATTCCTGTAAATGATCTTCCAGATACTAAAGAAACCAACAACTAAAGATGTAAGTCTTACTAAACTTACCTAAAGATAGTATGCTCTCTCAAATCTGCTCCTGCTTGAGGTGCTCATTTCATCATGGCACATTTACAGGCAAAATCATAGAGTGCTTGAGTTTAAAAATAAATTCTCAACCATGTGAATATTAATGGAGAGTCAGGGATATGTTTTATAACAGCTCACGTCCCCCTGTGGACAGGTAACCTCATTGATGCTGGCATTTTCATTTGCAATGATTGAATTTATATATTATTTTTAATCATGTTTTAACACTTTCTCTTGTCTTCCCTCCCTGAACATCTGCCATTTTGAAAGTCTCTCCTAAAAAAATAAAATAAAATGAAATAGAGTATCAGACCTAGAAGTTATGCTAAACGTGACCTAATCATTCTTTATTGTTATTTTTGTTTAACAGATTAAGATATTAAGGGCTGGAAAAGCCACCTAGCCATGCAAAGTCCCATGGCCAAATAGAGCAGAGGTAGAACTAAAAGTCAGACTTCCAGGCCAAGTGCTCCAGCTTTTAAGACAAACTGGAACTTCTTACAGCTTGTCACTCAGTTTAATTCAGCTTACTTGCCCTTCTAGTCACTCTTACTCTAAATAAATTATATTCCACCTTTTCAATCAATATTTAATATTTAGAATTATATGCCAGACAAGGGAGTTATACCAGTGGACTAATAGGCATGATCCCTGTTCCACAATTAGTAAGATTTCACTTTCTGTGTCCTCTATGAAGATCAAAGAGCAGATTCCATGCTTTCCTGAGACACTCAGGTTCATTCAGCCGCCCCCATTCACCTTGTTTCTTGTTGTTTCTCCATCACTAGAAGGCCCACCTATTGCCTAACCTGCTCAGACACTAACTCAACCTCTCTTTCTGTCATTTATACAACCGTCCGTTGATGGCAGTTGCTGGCAGATTCTTTTGCTCAAGGTATTTCAGTATAGAAAAATTAAAAGCATGGAAGAGTGCCTTGAGCAATAGTGGCTGCTGTTAAAGTGCTTTGGCAGTTTGTCAAGATTTAGCCACCTGCCTGGAAGAAGTTTTACTCACCAGCAAATTCTCCTCTCTGGCACCTCCCTGCCTCCCTTGTCCAAAACTCATCAACAGTGGATCATTTCTGTATTTTTTCATTATGATCTTCATGGAAGTCAAAGATGTTTGATTCAAAAAACTACTATGGCAGAAAAATAGACTTTTTTAAATCTCCAATTTATTTTCTTCCAGATGACTGCTTTCCAGTGTTCCTCCAAACTCAGCATCATCCGTTGCCAGAGCACCTGATGGTTATGTAAGGACAAATCCAAGTGCAAACAGAGTCAGCTTTTCTAATTCTCCTGTTTCCCAGTGGAGGCAAAAATATAAATAAATAAAGCTAAAACCACACTGACAGAAAACAATTAAACTAAATCTCAAGATACTGGAAAGAAATAATTTTGAATAATGCTGAAAAATCCTCCCATGCAAGCATTTTATTTCTTTGAAAAAAAATTACAGAGGAGAAGTCTCTTTGTAAAGTTGTAGATACTTGGAGGAAACTGTATGAAATTTCAAAGGAAAGGGAGGATGTAGTTTGAATCCTGCAACTCTTGGGTTTTATTAAGAGGGAGGTAAACAATGGATTCCAGGGTCGGAGAGAAGTGAAAGTAAACATTTTAGAGTTGGACCATTCTGTAACCCTGGAAAATTAATTTGCGCTGCGTAGAACACAACAAACGCTCTATGCCAATGTCTCTGTACTTAGAGCATCAGTTCATTAGTACTGCCGTACAAGCTGTACCAGCTCCTCATTGGGTTATCTACGCACTTATACTCATGGCCATGGTCTCACTGAGACTAATTTCACAGAGATACGAAAGAGGAACAATAAGAAAGGTATAGTCTGAAAAGTAAGTTTTGTGGCTTATGCCAGGAATCAAAGAAGGCAAGGGTGACATTGGAAATCAGACCAGAAAAGTGAAGAAAATAATATTTTGCTTCCTTAAATGTTTACTTTTAATGGTAATTTTTACCTTGAGATTGTAAATTCCCTGAGAGAAGGGAGTACACAATGTGCCCATTTCATAATTCTCAGGTAAGAAGATTGGCAACTTCCATGCCCAATACCTGGATGGTGGATCACACTTTTCAGTGTCACAAACAAAAGGGCAGAAGTAGAAGGAAGCAAATGGATCCAAGAAGAAAACTCCCTTGTTCTACAGGAGAAACCTGACCTCCATGCACAAGGTTGGGTTTGTGGCAAAGCAAGGACGGGTACATTATTTTGAGCTTCATGCTTGTCCAGTGCTAGTTTGACTCTTGTCTCTGCTGATGGGCTATACTTGACACTACTCAAGCCACATGCTGAATTTTACTAGATAGTTTGCTATTGAACATGTTTCCCTTTCTGTTCCTGCTTTTTCAAATCCTATTCATCTTTTAAAATCCAGAAGAAACCCCATGTCCTTCCTCAGTAATTCCACCATCCAACCTCTCCATTCCAGCCATTCTTCACCTAAAGCTAGAGATTGTCTGTGCCTCCCTAATAGATACTGTCGCTGCAGAAATCCTCATTACCCACTGCTGGTGCCACAAGAGATTGGCTTCCCTTACATTTTCCTTTTCTCTGAACTTTTATCTTTGCCTCGGAATCCCTCCTTATTCTTGCTGTGATTAGAAAACATTTTTAAATATTAAGAAAACATTGTCTTTTATTTGTCTTCCTTATTGCCTCTTTTTCCTTCCTTTCATTGAACTACTTCTCTGATTCTGTTGTTACCATCCTCATGGTGGAAGGATGGAGCAGCCTACAGGTATTTCTAATTTTTTTTTTTCTCAAAAGGTTAAATTTTTCAGAGAAGGTAGAATGTTTTCAAAGATCAAGTGAAAGAAGTGAAAGAAGCACTGAGAAGAAATGTGAAAACAGAATGTGGGGAAAGAAAGTTCTGGAAATTCCACAGCAAGGAGGTGCTGGTCCTTAAAACTGGACAGCATTGGGCTTCCCTGGTGGCGCAGTGGTTGGGAGTCCGCCTGCCAGTGCAGGGGACGCGGGTTCGTGCCCCGGTCTGGGAAGATCCCACGTGCCTCGGAGCGGCTGGGCCCGTGAGCCATGGCCACCGAGGCTGCGCGTCCGGAGCCTGTGCTCCGCAACAGGAGAGGCCACAGCAGTGAGAGGCCCACGTACCGCAAAAAAAAAAAACAAAACAAAACTGGACAGCATTGCTGGTTAATGGCAAGATCCTCCAACTGGAATGGCAGAAGAGTTGGTGAGTTCTGGGCACAGGGTTCTCAGGCTTAATCAAAATTCCCAAGTCCCAAGCATGAGTCTGAGATAGCATAGAGCCTGGGAGTCTGAAGATGTCATGTACCCAGGAATTATGGACGTGTCAGAGGTAACCTATATAGATAGATGATGGGGTGTCAGCATCTTCCCAAATCTTCAACCTATACATAACATCCTAGAATCCTATATCACCTTAGGAAAATTCCAAGAACAACTAAACTAAACTTCCAAATACTTGGTAGGATGGGAAATCATATCTAGAAATAAAATTGAGTTACAGAGAAATAAGGAAAAGGTATTTCTTACACACCTGAGATGAGACTCTAAAATTCATCCCGCTACCTCACCTTGCTAGATTTAGAATCAATTCAGACTGTAGGGGCTAAACTAACTGTGATGGATGATTAGGAAAAAAAGGGAGGTTGGAAGGAAGTAACATCCCCTTAACAAGGCCTTTCTTAGCAGTAGTATTCTACTGGTCTTCTCAGCAGCATTCTTGGTCCTCATCCCTTTGAAGAACGTGTCACCACCTCATCACCTATGAAGCCCTGTGGTCTTGGGCAGTGCCCCAGTTTTCTCATCTGTACACAAGGGATAATAATTGTCCTACTTTTTAGGAAGATTAAATTAATTAATACATGCAAATTACCTAAAACATTACTTGTCACATAGTATATGATCAATAAATTGAGTTATTTTTATATTGTGTTATCCTCTCAATTCTCTCCTTTCCTAGATTAGAATGACGTGACTGGTCTTGTTCTTTGAAATGGAAATGATTATGCATAGATATTGGCTTTGTGTCTAAGATCTAATCTACAACATGAAAACGGACACTGAGGGAAGAGGAGATATGTATAGAAGTAGAAAGGGAAAAAGCCTTTCCTTCTGCGTCTTCCTTGCATTCACATAAGAGTTAAAAGAAAAAAAAAAAAAAGGCAAACAAATCTTAAAAATTCTTAAAAGAAGTATGCAATCCCTTCAGGGATAAAAGGAGAGAAAAATTGTGAGACCAATTCTGGAGGACAGCCAGAATAGAAACCCATCCTTTCCTTGGGGGACATAAATGAAAAACAACTTCGCAACCAGGAGCCAGTCAGGCCAAGCCATGCCCTCAGGGATTAATATAGACCAGTAGCCAATGTTTCTCAGGACTCCTCACCACCATGCTCTTACACCTCCCCTCTGGGACTCAGCACTTACTTCTATATACATGTCTGCAGGTCCTGCCCTGCTGAATTGTTGAGTGAAAATGACAGGGGCCCAGAGGACTTGCAGCTAATATAACTCCCCTTCCAACACAGCAGCAGAGTCCCACTCCTGGAGATGCAAATTTAAATTCTGAATGCATTATGCCATAGAAACATTGTTATGCTTTGCATTTAGTTTCCATAGTGTTATTAGGACATTACTGTAGTTCAGCTACATTATGACTTAAATAGGCTTTTGTGAGTGTATTGGGAACTAAAACACCATGTCTAAAACACTTTTCTGTGGGAAAAATGCCTCCCAACTTCAAAAATGGACTTGTAAATCAAACTTCTTTTCAATATATGGGAAGGAGACTATTGGCAATAGTGTGTGTTACATTTTTATTTGAATGTGTCTTATATTACAAACTCAACCTAAAATACTAAAAGGCAGATTTCTCTAGAGTTTCCTTAAAACACTCAACCTATACACGTATCCAACATAGTACTTTTTACATAGATGTTCAATTAATATTGGTTGAAACTGACTTCTTAGGCCCGCCAGAGCTGGCTTTTCTCAGCAACTGCTCTTTGGATCACCAAAGCAAATTTACTTGTTAACTAATTTGTTTTGATTGAAGTTTCTTTTTCCCAAAAGTTATGCTCTGTATTTCTAATACCCAAATGGAAACAAACAAATGGACACAAAAAGTCTGTGTACCATATTTGGAACTACTTGCTTACATCAAAACAAATGTCATGGGCTTCCCTGGTGGCGCAGTGGTTGAGCGTCCGCCTGCCTATGCAGGAGACACGGGTTTGTGTCCCGGTCCGGGAAGATCTCACATGCTGTGAAGCAGCTGGGCCCGTGAGCCATGGCCGCTGAGCCTGCGTGTCCGGAGCCTGTGCTCCGCAACAGGATAGGCCACAACAGTGACAGGCCCGCGTACCGCAAAAAAAAAAGAAAAATGTCACATCAAGTCCTGTGTAATCTAAGCACTGGCTGGTATAACAGACCACTAGGAATTACCTCTAATGATATTTCATTTCCTGTTCTTTTTCACAAGAGCAAAATCATCATGGAGGTCACTTTAGGCAAACCTGTTTGCTTTTCCCTGTTCAGTGTTTGTCTGCACGATTGAGACCCAACCTCACCTCATTTCCTCTGCTCAACACCACCTCTCCCCCTCACGCTTCCCCTCCTCTTCTTCCTTTCTTTATTCTTTTCCCCCCTTTGAAAACTCTAATGACTAGAATAAACCAAAATGTCAACATTTGCAATTCTGGTGCTTCATTTAAGCAATAAAAATAATAATTAAAAGGGTAAAACCTTAGAGAGATTTCTTCATTTTATATGGTTTGCCAGCGATGATACACACTCAGAAAAGCCAGTAAAAGAATTAATTAGAAACAGCCAAAGCTCGACAAGCTCTGCAAGTTAATGAAGCAGAGAGGAAAATGTCATCTCTGAGACCCAGAGCTGCACTGGCTTGGATAATATCCACTCCTGTCTTACTCTCCTAACTAAACCTCTTTTAATCTCTCCTTGAGAAATCAATGCTAATGACATGGATTTACCAAGAAATGACAGCAGCATAATACGCCGAGAACTGCTCCTGTTTAATGTAACTTAGTTCTGATGGGAACACTCAGAGTTTCATTCTGACAGTAAGTTGTTGTTTTTCAGTCTCCTTATGGGACTCAAAATACTGGAAGAGCTTCATTATATTTTATTTTGAGTCTTTTCATTGTGAGGTTTTTTTTTTTTTTTTTTTTTTTTTTATATTGCTCCCTTTATCTCTCTTTACAAAGCAGATTTCTTTTCTCTGGCCATAAGATTCCCACCCCTGCCATGCCCATCCACATTTTACGTACCAATCTTATTTCCTTTGTCTTTTTTCAGAATGGTTCTCTTATGGCCACAGGTGGCATTGTTGTGTGCACAGGTTTTTCCCCATGTCTCCGGTACAAAAGGTAATTTATGTACATACATCTACTTATTTGTGTTTCTATTTAATTTGCCTATTTGTGTGGTTGCTGTGGTCAACACAGGATATTTCAATAATATGTCTAGAATGCACAATTCACATAAATGTAAGAAATATCATTTTATTATTAAAAAATAAATGTAATAGTCATACTATATAACAGTTCTGTTCTTAAGCATATTGTAGTAACAGAGATACATTCCACAGGGTATTTATTGCACCTGTAAAGATTTAGAGTCATAAAGGAGTGAATGTGTCTGTTTTCCCACTTACTATATCTAGTAGTGACCTTGGGAAGGAAATTCAATTCTTCTGAAGTTTTTCTTAATTTATTTTTTTACTCTGTAAGGAGATGTAAATAAAGTATCTATCATATATTTCCCTGTCTGTAAGAAGTAATGAGGAAATGTAAAGTGCCTGGCACATATGTGGTCCCCAATAACCCTCCTCCCTTCCTTGTTTCCTTCTCTGTCTAATTTCTTCCTTTGGAGTTATCAAAATATATTGTACCTCATTTTTGCATGCGAGTCCATCAGTCTTTTAAACATAGCCACTGTGGTCACAAAGGCTTTTTTCCTTGGGATAAACATCTCAGTAGAACTGTCAAGCCTCCCTCAAATGACAGAGATAATTTGAAGCTCCCCAAGTGAAAAATGAGTTCTATAGATGGATTAATTAGTGTAAAATACAGTGTTTATTTCTGTGGCCTTTCTAAGGATATTGTTAGGAGTAGGTTCAGCTTTGAGGGACCTAAAGCTTACACAATTCTCTTTTAATACAAAGAACACAGAAATGGATACAAAGACATGGAGGAGTCATGAAGCTCAAGTTTCATTTAGTTTCACAAAAAAGGACAAATAACAAGATTCCTCTCACATACACACCACATCCTACCACCTAACAAGGGTCATTCAGGGAACCCCTAAAATTTAGTTGAAATTTGGAGGCTGGTGAGGAGGGAGAAAGAGGCAGGGGTGTTCCTAAATGTACTGAGATAAAATTTCTGCTTTTTAAACAGGAATCAGTTTGGTTATAGAAAAAAAAAAAAAAAGTAAAGCAGAAAGCTCCATTTCTAGAGCAACAGAATATGTGACTATATAACCAGAGATTCATGACTGCATAAATAATTTCAGATAGTATGGTATTGATGGAAAACTTCTAGAGAAACTGTGAGTTTGGGAGAATGTGACTTTAGATACTGTGATCAGAGAGATGAATGTTGAGGCTGTTAAAGCGTGAGAAGAGTTGACGATGCCAAGAAGCAGGAAAAGGAAAGACCCAGCAGAGAGAACATCTAGCACAGAGCCTGGTAGCCTGGAAGCCTGGAAAAACTCTGGAATATGAAAAGAAAAAGAAAAGAAAAGAAAAAGACTAAAGGTATCAGATGAATCTGGAATGACTGTGTCTCACTTATTTATCAAAATAAAAATTACAACAAAAGTATCATAAGGCAAACATGTCCTTTGTTATATTCACTCTTTCATTGAATCCACTAGAGTCCCATATATGTATTGTTAGCCTTTCTATCAGAAAGTAAGTTAGGAGAAAAACTGGTAGTAGATTTTGGAATCATGTACACAATTTTATTCATAGTGAATACAATGATCACCTAAAGCTTACAAACTCTTAAACTCTAAACTAATTGATTATCCCAATAGATAATTTAAATAAACTCATTGATAATAGTTGTAATATTTTTCAATATTCCTCACAAAATTGGAACCTAGGAATTGTTGGTGGGCATCAGTGTTGCTTAGTTTCTCTCAGCCTTTAAGTAGCACATCCCTCCATAGGTAATGTAGCCTTAAATTCAAAGTTCAAATGCCCGAGTTCCTTTAGGAGCTTGCACAAGGCTGGGTCCTCTTTAAAATACACTTGTAGTTAAGTTGTATCAGCCAAATTTGGAATATGGGGTTTGACTCCTCTCCTAGAACATCAAAAAGCAAGAGCAGATGAGTTGAAAGGATGGATATTGGTTTTACTCTGGAAAAATTTAAAGAGCTCAGCAGGCAGCAGCATAAACATCATGTTTCAGAGATCCTTTGCCATCTATGAGTCTCATGCTTCATTTGTATGTTATTATGTTGTTGTTACTTAGCAGTTATCTAGCCAAGGACTTTATTTCCCAACGTCCCACTTCCACTTACTGGATTGAGAAAGGGTTGAGAGGTCTTCATCAATAAAGTGTTAGCATAGGTGACATCACTTATGAAGCAATTTAAATAGCCAATTTGTTTTCTCTGCCCTAATGTATTGCATAATGGAGCCACACTGGATAGTTCCATGAGAAAGTAGTAAATGTATATTGTTTTAAGCTGCTAAAATTCTGGGGTTTGTTTGTTATAGCATCTTGTATTAACCAACTAATACATGGTATCTTCAAAATTCTTGAGCTATAGCAAACTGAGCTAATTATGTATCCTACTGCAGGGGTGAAATTAAATTTAATAGTTTTGTTTTGCTTGGTCTTTGTTTTATCTTCTTGCATGAAAGAAGATCTTCTGGAGATGGCTAAAAGTGTTTCTCCTGAAAGGTAGGTGTGGAGTTTATTGAAATTGTAGCAGAACAAACTTGACTCCATATTAATTCTATTCCTTTAGTTCTAACCTTTGTACTCTGTTCCTGTGCTTAGGCATGCTGGCTCTGCACCTTTTGTAAAAGACTGTTTCCTATAGCCTGAAATATATGAGGTAGCCCATTCTCAAGGCTCTAGCTTTTAAACATTTTCCTATTCATATAAAGATAAAAAGTTTCAGGACAAAGAATAAAATTTGTCTCTTTGGAAGTTTATAAAAACTTTGTTACCAGACCTACATGGACAACTGCAAGAACAAAGGATTCCAGCAGGAAGAAGTTTGCAACAACCAGCCATACCCCCTCCCCATTTAATATAAATGAAGCCTGAATTCTAACTCTGGTAAGATGGTTCTTTGGGACACTAATTGAGCATCTTCTCAGTCTGCTGGCTTTCTGAGTAAAGTTACTATTTCTTGCTCCAACAACTTGTCTCTCAATTTATCAGTCTGTTATTCTGCAAGCAGTATGAGCTTGGATTCGGTAACAAAATGATTTTAGAAGATATTCTTAGAGAAGTAAATTATCCCAAATTCAAATTCATTCATCCGATAGGACAAGAGAGTGCATCACAGTACAAGGAGTGTAGGAGAAAAGGATGACAATTCTTGGTCTGTGATGTGGTTGATAGTAGACCTGAAGTGAATTGGGTCTTTTGGGCCTGGCTATGCCCTGGAAGATACAGAAATGAAAATATGAACTATCTAAAGAAAAGATTAGAACTCTCTAATTGCTGTAGCTAATGCAGAGAATTTGGTTGAGTTTAGCATGAGTAGGACTGTCCTCCCTGCAAAGCCATGTCAGCCTTAATGTGATATCAGCAGTGGCCCAGCACGAGCAGGCAGATTGTGTGTTATCATTTTTTAGCAGCAATACCATGTCACAACAAGAAATTCTGGCTATAGTGGACTGATCAGATCCCAACTCTTTTCGAATTATAAACTGAAAACTGAACACAGCCCCCTTTTAGGACTACGTGTAGCCCTGAGTGTTGTTCAATAGTCAAGAGGGAGACACTGGTTGTTCTGTCAGTAAAGTAGTTGGGGAATCGAACTATTCACATATATCTCTTTTATAAATAAAATGTGGGAAAAATCTTTAAGATTATATATATTTGAAGATTTTTCAACATGTAATATTCCTAATATTTGTATAACTTCTTATAATTTATAAAGGATTTTCACAAGCTTTATTTTATTTGACCTTCTTAGCAACTCAATAAGGTAGATATTATCACCTCAATTTTATTGATAAGAAAACTGTGGTTCATGGAGTTAAAGCAACTTGCTGAAGATTACACTAATATTAAGTGGTGAAGGCAAGTTCAAATACTGGATTTTATCTAACCTGCAATCTTAAACGTTTACCTCAAAACTGTGATGTAACCAACTGTAATCTAGATAAATAATGTATCAAAATTTGCTCTTAAGTCTTTTGGCTGTTGCCTTATAGCTGTCTCTGTAGTTTCTTTTCTCCACGATCTCTGTTGATTCCTTGCAAAGAAGAGGCTACAGACAGCTTCACTCTTCTTTCCTGCTTCATTTATTCCTTTCCAAAATCTGGCTGACATCGAACAGCACTGATTTAAGAATCTTAAGGAAAATGAAAAGTAGCTTCTACATACACTCATACACCCAGAGACACTTGATTTAATACAAAATACGTTCATTGTTTGAATTTTACATTAATAAATGATTGACAATTTTGTACCCTTGAATAAATTCAAAAGAAACAACACCTAAATATTCATGTACAGCTTCTATTATGATAGATTCAGATAATGTTCACAGAGCTGAGCATAGTGGCAGAGGGGAAAGAAAGCAAAAAGAATTTGTTTTACGTCACATAGTTTCTTTGTACCCCTTCCTGAAGGCAGAAATTAAACACTCACAGTAGTTTTGTGCCATTGGACCCTAAAAACTCAACAATACTTTGCATTATTTAAGTTTACTTCTTCAGCGGCTTAGCCACTACCCCTCCATTCTGATATTTTCCACACAGGGATTACTTTCTATTTTCTTCACAAATTAAATAGCTAAATGTTATGTATTTTCCCATGTGACATGGGTGACCCATGCTCTGGGTGAGAGAACCAGAACATATAAAGAAAAGTCAGATTTCAACTACGCCAAAGGGCCAATGGGCATATTTTTCTGCATATTGAAAAAAAAAAAAAAAGAAAGAAACTTTTATTCCATACCAGCATCAGAGCATTGTCCCCATGCACTAATTTTCTCAAATAGTGACCCTTTGGGAAATGATGGTCATGAAACTAATTTACGAAAGCATGAGGTAAATATTAAAATAGAAATACTGGGGCTTCCCTGGTGGCGCAGTGGTTGAGAGTCCGCCTGCCGATGCAGGGGACGCGGGTTCGTGCCCCGGTGTGGGAGGATCCCACATGCCGCGGAGCGGCTGGGCCCGTGAGCCATGGCCACTGAGCCTGCGCGTCCGGAGCCTGTTGCTCCGCAACGGGAGAGGCCACAACAGTGAGAGGCCCGCGTACCGCAAAAAAAAAAAAAAAAAAAAAAAAAGAAATACTGAAAGTTTTAGGCTCCTGCAGGTTCTAAGAAACGTGGAGTAAATATTTACCTTGACTTTTCTGCCATGGAATTACTTTGTGTATCCCACCATGAAGAAAATAAATTTTTTCCAGTTATTCTCAATAGCATTTCTCTCAGGGTGATCGTTGCCTTTTCTCTTTCACACTCTAATGTTATATTGAAATGCTGTGAGTGTGCTCACATACTGTTGTGAATTCAAAAGGGTACTTATGCCAAAAAACAAAAGACATTTCTTTCCCTATGGCTTTCACCACCCTTACTTGGCTAGCTGATAAATTGGTTATTTATGAAGTCTTTAACATAAGAAAAATAAAAATGTGGAGATTTGTGCGATGGGGGTTGGGGAGAAGTCTTGGTTTAATAAAATGAATATTTTCGTCTGAGTCTATAGGACAACAACCCCATCAACTGCAGAGTGAAAAGTCCAAGTTTGTCTGACTGCTTTGTCTGTGTCTGTAAGTTACCAGACACAGGGGTTAATGGATTTTTCACACTGAATTGATTGGTTGTCTTGAAGTTAGGGGCAGCAGTGTACTATCTTTGGATATTTGATCATCTTGCTCATATATTCATCTTTTACACCTCTGCCCAGAAATGTATAGGATTGTGGGTGTACTGTGTATTTGTTTATGTGAACAACATTTCATCTGGGGTGTGTGTGTGTATGTGTGTGTGTGTGTGTATTTACCTTTCTGTTGACCTTTTCACTTTGTTCCTGATACTCCATGGTTCCTTAAGCTGAGTTCCCCATAGAAATGACTTATTGAGGCGGTTCAAAGAAATGATCACTTTCTAACCAAATGAAGCATGTAACAACACTGCTTCTCTATTTAAGCCAGTCAGTTATTAGAATATAATTTATCCAGATATGCTTCTCTCTCTTTCCTGCAGAGAGAAAAGAAAATTTCTCCAGAAAAAGTTAACTCTCTTCAGATAATCCCTTCTTCAATCATGCACACTTTTTAGCTTCTTATCTTATAGACATCTACTGTTAAGAACCAAACTTGGGTTCTTAACCCAAAGCTTGGGTCCACTTGCCCAAGTGCAGTAAGACCAATCTACTGACACAGGGTTGTGGTGAAGGAAAGTGCAGGATTTATTGCAGGGTGCCAAGTAAGGAGTCCAGGCAACTAGTGCTTTAAAGGCCCAAACTCCCTGAAGGCTTTCAAGGAAATGTTTTAAAGTGAGGGTAAAGGAGGGGGGTTGTGGGATGTGTGATCAGCTCATGGATATTCTTCTGATCGGTTGGTGGTAAGGTAATTGGGACTCAACATCATCAACCATCTGGTTCCAATCGGTCTGAGGTCTATGTGCTTGTGGGCAGCATACAGTTAACTTCTTCCATCTGTGGAGTTTTCAGTGCCTGCAAAACAGCTCAAAGGACATGGTTCAGAATATTATCTGTAGCACTTGAGGAGGAAATAAAAGTCCTTGACTTTGTTTAATGACTGTTTTCCTTTCTTTCTGCATTTTCTCACTTCTCTAATTAATTTATTCTTTGACTAAAGTTTTTCTACAGACAAAAGGCAGGCGGGGGACAGGGAGGGGTGTGATCTGTTCTGGAAAGGCTCCTTAGAGTTCTGCTAGGTTACACTGTCAGCACTGAAATGAATCAAATAACCTAATACAGACAAGTTTCTTGATGCAACTGTCCTTACTCTTTGCCTAGTATCCCTCTCATGTCTCAGAGCAAAACAACATGGCATTTAACTCCATGACCAAAAAAATCTTTTCACAAAATATTTCAGTGGTTTTAATCTTAGTAAATCCAATAAATTTGTTTTTAGTGTCTTTATTATATCATTTGGCATTGTTGACAACTCCCTTTCTCTTGAAAGATTTTTCTACATTTGGCATCTATGTCTCTAAACTGTACTTATTATTTTTTTTCCCTCTATCTCTCTGGCTTCTACTTTTCAATTTCCTTTATTTTCTCTATTCACCTGCTTGTTGTTTGTATGATATATTCCCTCAGGGTTTTTTTCTCCCCTCTCCCCATGGAAAACATCAATTCTACTTCCATTGATTCAGTTATTACCTTTCTAAATGTCTCTCCTGAAGTCTAATCACATATATATCCAACCTCCAACGAAACCTATCCACTTGAATATTCTATGACACTTCAAACTCTACGCAGTCTTGATGGAAAGCACTATATTTTCCTCCTTTTTTTTCCCACATATGTTAAGGACTAAATGCTTGTGTCCCCCAAAATTCATTTATTGAAACCCTACCCCCCTACATGATGGTATTACAGTGTGTGGCCTTTGGGAGGTATCAGGATTAGATGGAGTCGTGAGTGGAACCCTCATGAGGGAGATTAGTGCTCTTATAAGAGTCATGAAAGACCTAGCTTCCCCAGCCTGAAAGAAGGTGCTCACCAGAACTTGACCATACTAGTACACTGATCTTGGACATCCCACTTTCAGAACTATAAGAAATAAATTTCTGTTGTTTGTAAGCTACCTAGTCTATGGTACTTTGTTATAGAATCCCAAGAAGACCAAGATACAATCCCACTGACTGGCCCTTTTATCCCCCCACACTTACTGCTTCTTGACTATTCATCTCTAAGACCCAGCTTACATATCACTTCCTCTAGGAAGACTCTTCTGATTTATCT
Organism: Phocoena sinus; assembly: GCF_008692025.1. NCBI lineage: Eukaryota > Metazoa > Chordata > Mammalia > Artiodactyla > Phocoenidae > Phocoena > Phocoena sinus. The sequence continues at coordinate 33,844,050 of NC_045776.1, read as the reverse complement.
AGATGAGTACTCCTGTATAGGGACCCCCTAACTCTGTGTTGACAAGGTTTATTTACTTGCCTGTTTCCTCAACTGAGATGTAAGTTCAAGAAGGAAGGCCCGGTGCCCCACAAAAAACTTGGCATAAAATAAACATGTATTTACACAGAAAAAAATATCTGTGTAAATGAATGAATCCTTAAAAAGTTTTTATGATCCAATTGTTTATCTATAAATACCCCTAATATACAGGCCAGGAAACTGAGGCTTACTATGGACAAGCTGTGACTTACTACTATATCTTTTGTGGGTCTCTTATTATATTACCCTTTATCTCTTAATGTAGTACGTAGCTTATAAACAAAATAAATGTATCTCCTTTGAAGTGATAGACTACTTTGAATCAAGTAAAATGTCTGAGATTTCTGATTACTTTGGCAACAAACTGATATTACTATAATTTACAATGCCATTCTTTTCTTAGTCCTCCTTCCCACCCCCACAACTGTTGTTTCCACAAAACCCCCAAAATAGCTGTGTTACTACTAAAGGTCTTGCCTGTAGGTGCAGTTTTCCAGCTGATTCCAGTGAAAGTAGATGGCCTTTCCTTTTCCAGGACTTTTTTCTTCTTAATCATTGAAAGGAGGCTATCTCTGCAAATATTAGTAGTTTGTTCAGTTCATAGTTTTCCAGTTGGAACACTCAACCATTTTTATCTTCTGTGTTTGGATATAATCAGGGTTATTTTGAAAAATGTTTATTAGTAGAGTAGGCCCTGTTACAAAGGAATCTTTTCAGTGAGTGCCAATCTTCTCTTGATATTTGTACTTCTATTTTCTGTATTTAATTAGTTTAGCTGTTATTATAGAATTTTAAAACTAGGAAGAACTTCAGAGATTATAGTAATTCTCTTCTTCTCTTACTTTTTCCATATTACAAGTAAATAAACTAAAAGCTTCAGAATATAAAGTGTACACAATCAGTGCTTGAGTCAAAGTTTAGAATATTTGACACATTAGCAAGACTGAAAGTTTTAGGCAGACATCTATGACCCTAAATTCAAATCCATTTGCCTTTTTTCTTGACTTCTGAATACCATTCAATTGATTGACCATTTACCACTCCCTCCTTCTTAGTACAAACTTTTCCCTTAACTTCCTTGATTACGCTTCTTGATTTTCTCACAACCTCCCTAATTATTTCATCCTAGCCCCTCTTATAGGATTTTTATCCACTTCCCAACCAGGAAGTTGGCATTCTTTAAGGCTCAGTTTAGTGTCTTTTTTTTTTTTTGTCACCCACGATTGCCTTTGGTTTATTACTTTTTCAGTGGTTTTGAACTTGGCAATGAAAACGTGGTTCATCCAGTTATACAAAGCAGAAACTTTAAGATTTCTTCCATAGCTCCACTTTCCTCCTCCCTCATATCTGACACATCACTGATCCAGTTGGTTTTAAGTCCTGAAAAAACCTATCAAAATAGGTTTCCTTCTCCTTATCTCCATCATTGCCATCCTATTCTAAGTCACCAAATCATATTTCTAAGGACTATTATAATCTCCTTGTTGATATTGGTCCACCTCCACATTTGGCCTATGGCTGTCCATTCCCAGTATGGAGGTCAGAATAATCTTTTGAATACCAGCTATCTTCACATGCACAAACAATATGCACCCCTATACACCACACATATTTAAAACCCTTAAATGTATTTCCATCATCTTCATAATATAAATAAAAATCCCTCACATGTCCTGTAAGTCAATCCATGGTCTACTCCTCCCATTCCTCTCTTGCCTGTCTTAAATTTTCTCCGAATTTCATATCCTGTATTCTTTTTTATTTTAATCACTTGTGCTACTTTCTTCATGATTCAACTATTTTAAGATCTCAGTCTTACTCCTATTGTCCTTTAGTTCTATTTGGCAGTACAGCTATCTTGGTGGTTAAAAATGTTGTCTGGAATCAGGTAGATAATATACAAATTTTAGTTTCACCACATGATACTTGTTTGACTATAGATAAATTATTACATTTTTGTTCTCTAATCTCCTCACTTGAAGTATGAGGATAATAATACTAACTAATTCTTAAGGTTACTATGAGGATTATATGAATTAATTCACAGAAAGTGCTCAGGAGAATGCTTGATATTTAAAAGTATTCAATACAAATTTGCATAGTATCATCATATTCATCATCATCAGTATCATCATACTGAGCATCATCATCTTCACCTAAGTGTAAGAATTTCCATTAGAAACCTTTCTTGATCTCTAAATAAGGCTTTCTTCTTTGAATCTCTAATTCATAACTCTTATCACAGGTGAGGAAAGGAAAGGCCTATTTCTCTCTTATCAGCCTATATTCTGTGCAAAGTTAATAATCATGTCTTAGCACATTTAAGGCAGAAACTATATACTCAATAAATATGTTTTAAATGAAAGAATAAATAAAGTCATACTATCTAAACACTAATAGTGACATACATTTTTAAACCAATATTTTATATATGTCTATATCTTTAATACTGCAAAGTACTCTGGTAAAAATATCTCAAGAAATTTCAAACAATGGAAAGTGTCAAAGATCAAATGGAGAAATTGATTATATGAAGACTAATTAAACAGTATTTATACTCATCATTCATAAGATTATAAAAAGTAATAGAAAAAAGAAGCCTGAAACTCTGAATGAAACTAGAGGACTAAAATGAGTGTAAGCACTCCTGTGCAATACATCTTGAAATAAAAATATAATAAATTATGGTAATACCACTTCTCAGGGTTTAGTAAGCATATGAAGCTCAGTTCAAGAAGTAACACAAGCTAACTACACAGATTTAGATAATGTTCAGGTATATCCATAGGTAGTAAACATCCATAGATAAATGAAAGAAAAGATGAATATTTAGAAAGATATTTCCCTTTTAAAGAACAGCCTCACACTACAAGTCATGCCAGGATGGTCTGACACTGTTCCCCAAAATGTCCTCATCACACTTCTATCTCAATTTTTAAAAATTACAATATGCACTCACAATAAATTTATATTTATTTATCTATTTATATGCAATTTTACTATAAATTATTATATATGCTATAAAACAAATTCCCTCAATGTAGACTGAGATTAAAAAAATGAACTATTATGTTTTAATAATTTATTATCATGCCCTAATGTATTGTGTTGCAAATTTCCTGAACTTGGTATACCCCACTTTGAAGACTCCTGGTGTAACACATGGACAACAGGACTGGAATATGTCCCTGAGTTGATGCAGAGTGACTTTTTTTTTCACCCTTATCATTGCCACTTCTCAGCAGAATCTTTTTCAAAGATGTTAATTCCTTCATTTCTTTCTTAGCCCTTTTCCAACTTTCTACTTGTCTCTAATGAAAAAAGTCATTTAAACTTGAGAGCTGTGGTACGTTTTATTCAATATCAGGAATTTATTAAAAAGTATCAAGCCTGTACTTTCTTCAAATTAAGATACTCCTTGTGGTTCATTTCCAGTGATAGGTAATCCCCATCTCAAATCACTTTGCTAGGAACATTGGTATTTGATAAATACATTTGCAGGGAGCAGTTATCTTCAAACTCCACTCTCATCAAGCATTGTCCCACCACAAAATATGATCAAAGATTAAGGACTCTGGGAACTCATGGGCTCTGAACTCATCAGCCTCGAATCCTACTATAAATTATCTAAATGAGGCACTTGGCAAGATTCTTAACTGATTGTGCTATTCGGAACACCTCCATTTCAATTAGAGGTAACCATGATACACGACAGCACAGTACAAAACTAATAATTTTCACTGATGTCAGGGAAGGTTATAGGACTTCAGGGAATTACAGAAAGTATTTCAAGAAATGCATGCTCACGGCAGCATTCCTTGTCCGTGTGTCTGCTTTTTGAATGAGAGGGTTTTATCTTAGTTTTCTGGTTCACATCAAATGGGTTCAAGGAATATTCATATATAAAAGTCTGGATGGCAGGGAAAATTGGTATGCTAAAGACTAAAAAGTCAATGCTGAACCCCCGAATTCCTCAGGAGATGAGATGTGTCTTCAATTTTAATCCTGAGCCTGAGCAAATAATACGCAAACAGATGAAGCAGCTAACATTCAGAAAAAGTTAAAAGGTCACAAATATCTACTCTTCCTGGACCAGTAGAAATCTTGAAGTCCCCCATTAATGTTATATCTTAAAGTTGATTTTAACTGGGTATATTTGAGCAGTATACCATATCAGCTAACTTACTAGTTTCCCTAACTTTTAAAATTGTACTATCATACAGGGTGAAGTAAGTCAGAAAGAGAAAAACAAATATCATATATTAATGCATATATGTGAAATCTGAAAAAAATTGGTATAGATGAACTTATTTACAAAGCAGAAATAAAGACACAGACATAGAGAACAGGTGTATGGAGACCAAGGGGGAAGGGGGGGGTGGGATGATTGGGATTGACATATATACACTATTGATACTATGTATAAAATAGATAACTAATGAGAACCTAGAGTATAGCACAGGTAAGTCTACTCAGTGCTCTGTGGTGACCTAAATGGGAAGGAAATCCAAAAAAGAAGGGATACATGTATACATGTAGCTGATTCACTTTTCTGTACAGTAGAAAGTAACACAGCATTGTAAAGCAACTATACTCCAATGTATGTATGTGTATATATATATATATATATATATATATATATATATATATATATATATATTTAAATTACCCTAACGGTAAAAATAAATAAATAAAAAATAAAATTGTTCTGAGGACACACTTCCCTGAATTTTGGGGGTTTTGTCAAACAGAAAACTAATCAATTCCTTTCTAAAAGCAAACTCTGGGATTTGAGGAACTAGGCATGCCACTTACCAATAGAAATCAGTTTGATTCCATGATTTGGGCATAAATATGCAAGTCCCAAGTACCTGTTTTCTTGTTCTAACAGGGCTAATTACCAACTTTATGGTCTGAGTCTCCTTTTTCTTGACTCTAATTTAAAATTTTACACTCCCTACCCTTTTCTCCAAATAGGAAGTAGTATGAGAAAGTATTCATTTTTTAATTAATTCAGGAAACACGTATTGAGTACCTTCTATCTAGAAAACATTTTATTAACCAGGCTGAAAGGATATAAAAGTGAAAAATCCATACTTCCCCACCTCAAAGAGCTTTTGTATAGTCTAGCAGAAGGAATATTAAAACAAATGAAAGCTAGCATCCCCTGGTATGATATGATGAAAAAGGCACTTCACCTTCATCGTATTCCTCCCAAAAGTCCATAAATCCAACCTAACCATGAGAGCAACATCAAACCTTAATTGAAGGACATCCTATAAAATATCTGACCAGTTATCCTCAAATTGTCAAGGTAATGAAAAACAAGTTAAGATTGAGACACTGTCACAGACCAGAGTAGACTAAAGAGACATGATAAACACATGAAACGTGCTGCTCTGGATCTTGGAACAAAACATTTTTAAAAGTCATTCATGAAAAATCTGGGAAGTCAAATAATGTCTGGAGTTTAAATGCACCGATAATGGTTATCTAGTTTGACCAAAACCATGGTAATGTCAAATATCGACATTAGGGGAAACTGAGTAAGAGCAATATAGAAACTTCTGTACTATTTTTGCAACTCTTCTAGACATCTAAAATTATCCCCAAATAAAAAGTTTACAGAAAAATTCAGAAGCACAAAATATCTATAAAATAATCAAGGTATGACAATATCTTGAGATAAGAACAAAGTTCTGTTAGATTCTGGAAGTTAAGGATACTATTTCTGCATGAAGAAAAGATGACTGCTTTTGTAGGAGTCTGCAACATCTATTGCAGAAACTTACCCCAAACTTTTGCCACACTCCTCTACAAGGTCAAACCACCTCATGGATCTATTTTGAGGGCCCAGCCTTAGATACAATGGGAAAATATTTTTGTAGAATAAAAGACAGAGACTCTGTGTTCCTGTAGCTACAAATATACCAGGGTAGTGGGGAGAGGATGTTTTGGAAGATGTGCAGATAAGATAGGGTACCCTTTCTCCAGAAAAATGTTTAATAATAAAGGCTTGGTTAAAATTTGATATGCCTTTTATTATCACCAGTCACCAGCAATCTTAAACAATATCAGTGGTAAAATGCTTCTCCTCATTGAGCTGTACCACTTTAACCATCACCTTTGATACTTCATTCAGGCAGTTATGCCTCTGTAATAAAGAGTCAGACTCTACTTTTTGATGTTTACCTGCTAACAGTTATTAAGCCTCGCCCCTCCTTTTTCTGCTTATGCCACACATTTGGGCAAGCTGATATTTAAGCTTAGGCACTCCCTTATTTGACACAGGTGGGAAGTTGAAACAAGGCAATCTTCTGCACATACATGCAAGGCCTCATCCCAGCTACCACTCCTCAACAAAATAGAAACCTGCAGTCAGTCTCCTTTTCTGATATCTCAATCAATTTTCATATCTTTTTGTAAGCCACCCTGCTTTCCCTAGAAAGCCTCATTATGTGAGAAATAAACGTTTTCATGTTCTCTTGGTGTGTATGTGCATGTGGTGGTGTCATTAGTTTTGACAGCAAAGCAAATTTTATGTGAGGGGTCCTTCTTTTTTATATACAGTGGCTACAACAGGTTCACAGAGTCAAGAACTGTAAATACCATTTAGGAAATAATCGATTGAAAACTACCTTAAAGTAGAGATATGATACAAAAAGAAAAAACAATCTATTACTATTCCCAGCAGCCTCTTCATTCCATTTAGAGTTTTCTTCCCATTGGTGCCCACGGCCTCCATCCTTCATTTGGTCAGCCTCCCTCTCTCCTTTTCTATTTAGTCTTTGCAGACTGCTTCATCATCCCAGGTCTCTTGTGCCAGGTCCCTCGTAGTTGAACAAGTAATTCCTGTTCATCCTAAAATTTCACATGCATCAAGGTAACACAACTTTTTTTTTCTTTCTCACTAAAACTGATCACTTGTCATAGTATAATCCATTGGTTTACTGTGAAAACATTCACTCCTCTCAGTGTGAAGTTATGAAGGTAGGAAGCTAAGAAGAGGGCAGTGTTGCTCTGCATCCCAAGTGCAGGGAACATGTCGCTATAACCGACTATATTTCCCTTGATTACATTTGACTTACAATACCAACCAAAGTTACAAGAACAGCAGCCAGTTCAACTATGCCTCCTGACCCTCTCTTACTTATTAAGAATGGGAAGAATAATTCATGAATATGTTTAGACCAACTGATGTCAAGTAGAGGAAGAGAGCATTTTCAGGGGCAGTCACTAGTTCTTCAGAAACTATAAAAAAAAAAGTCCTACAACATAGGTGTTGCAGAAAGAGAAAAAGAAGTAAAGAGAGTAGAAAAGAGTATATCTATCTTAAAATCCAGTTTCAATCCTAAATCAGAGGGTACAGATAGAGAATTCCTGCAAAGTTGATTCCATCTACTTTGAATGATTGACTAGTAACATGCACTTTATTTTGTAGACAATGAGGATGCACTTTTTTGAGTATGAAAATCACCCTGCTGCAGATAAATTTTATCCTCTTGGGATACTTTTTGTTTTTTAATCAGTAAACAATGATGGGAAAAGATTCAGGAAATTTTTTAGTAATAAATGGAATAGCAGCAATAGAAATGGAAACAAAGTTTCAGGTGTGAGAGACATTGTAGAATAGAATTTGATAGCTAATCAAGATGGCTTCCAAGATTTAGGTATGACTAACTAAAACAAGGAAGAAAAGCAGGGGAAGTGACTGCTTTGGATAGAAGATTATGAATTCAATATTGGAATTAAAAATTTGATGAATTGGATAATAAACGTCAAAGTCTTCTAACAAACTAAAAACATTTTACAAAAGCATGTTTTTATTTTTTTCATTTTTCTCATCTGTATATTGTGTATCACCATAGCATGTACACAACACAAGGAAAATATCTGACTTCATATCAAGTATGTAAACCAGTAAGTACATTTTAAAGGAATTATATTCTACCTGGTAACTGCTAATGAAGTTGCGGTTTTGTTTCATATAATGCTCATTGCAATGGTTAAAATGCCCTACTAAACTGAGATGTGCATGCCCTAATGCAGTAGAGTGACTTTTTTCCTTTCGGACTCTTGTTCTCTAGGCCTGTGACTCATATTTTAATCCTAAAAATATCAAAGGACAGATTTCAGCAAAAGGCAGCTCTTCTTTGCCCGTCTGAATCACCAACTACTGCAGAATGAACATTGAAAAGGGGATTAATCCATGGATTTTAGCATTGTAGTCTGAAGTCTTTCATGCCATGTTACAACAGTCCATGAATAATTTGGTCATCAAAACACTCAGGGAATTATATAACCCTTTTATTGGATAGATAGATTAACTCACCTGGAGAAGGAGGACAGTGTCTACTAGTAAAGTCAACACAAGGAAGTTTCAAACCAGTTAGTTAGATTAGACAGCCAAAATATATGCCTATATATTCTGCAGCTTGAGTATAAGGTAACTGCTGACTTTTACACATGAAGTACTGAAAACCTGTTCTTTAATAGTGAAGACATAAAAAAGTTAATTATGTTTTTCATGTCTTCAATTTAGCTATGGAGAAAGTTTAAATGTCCTACCATGTGACTTAGGGGAATATATTACACTATACAGCACTTAATGACACACTTTTTTTTTTTTTTTTAATGACACACTTTTTACACAATTGAGCATCTTAGTTTTATGAGTATTTGGAGGGCAGACATCTTGTTTTGTGATTCTCTTAAACACCTCTCAATACCCTCTCTCTACCACCATGGGCAGAACATGGTAAGCTTAAATTAAACATTTATCAAAGAAAATGGATTAAGTAGTCAATTAGCCTTCTTTTCAGATTGTTACCACTTCAGCAGCAAGAACATTAGATCTGAGAAGACCTTCCTGCATTATTTTTTTTTTTTTTTTTGTGGTACACGGGCCCCTTTCACTGTTGTGGCCTCTCCCGTTGCGGAGCACACCCTCCATTTACGCAGGCTGAGCGGCCATGGCTCACGGGCCCAGCCGCTTCGCGGCATGTGGGATCATCCCGGACCGGGGCACGAACCCGTGTCCCCTGCAACGGCAGGCGGACTCTCAACTACTGCGCCACCAGGGAAGCCCGACCTTCCTGTATTTATACAGTTTCTAGGATAGATAATAATAACATTTTATTGATTAAAGTTGTCTCAATTGTCATTGAGGTAAGTTTAGACAATGGACTGCCATGCTATTCGTTACCTCCTTTTAACTGCTAGTACTGGGTGGGATCTCAAAGAGGATGTGGAAGAAGGAAAAATGGGTAACTCAGCAAGTCTGTTCTAAAATGGATGTAATACCAACAAGATATGTATATTTTCTATCTTAAGACATCATAGAATTGAAGACATACTATCAATTTATTAAAAATTCTATGAGGAAAAGAGAAAAAACAACACATAAAGCAAATCTACCAGTTATATGACACTCGTCATTTTAAAATATCTTTAAACAAAAGTTTTTCATGTTATATTTGCTCAACAAACCTGTCTTAGAGGATAACACCAACATATTTCTAATTAATAAGAGTCAACCTTAAGTTTTGATTGTTCCAAAGCCCACCCTGTGCCCTTTTCTACAAATTCTGACCATATTTGACTGTCTGAAATCTACTAGGTTTGTGAAGCAAACTCAAGCTCTGTAACTGATGGCTTTGACCTTGGTGATGACTTTGTGTTAGACTTCATAAAGCTAACTAGACTCCACAGCCGGCACTGTTAAAACTTACTCTCCCAGCACAGATGAGCAAAAATAGATAAATAAATGAAGGACAGAGGCAGCCACAGGGCAGGGGTTGGGGTGGGGGAAGCCATAAGTAGATGGCATGCTTTCCTGAGTCTGGGCCACATTCAAACTCTGTTCAGCTCTGCTCACTGCCACATGCCACTGTGCTTTCCTGTCCCCCGTTCACACAACTACTGCAAATGGTATCATTTTGCAACTAATTTACTCACTTAGTTTTGGCCATTAGTCATTCCCAATATCCTCAATCTGCAGGTAATTTTCCACGTTATTAGTTATCCACCTGTCTTGTTAAACTGGACTTTCTGAAACCCTGTGTGCCTGCATTTTCTGCACCTTAAGATCAAGCAAATAATTGCCTGTACCTGGATGGAAGAATTTAATAGGAAGATTATAGTTGATTCTAAAAGTTAATAACTATAGCATCTGGTTTCCCTTTTTAACATTTAAATGATAAATTCAATGTTCATAGAGAGAGAGAAAGAGAGAGAGAGAGAGAAAGAGAGAGAGAGAGAGAGAGAGAGAGAGAGAGAGAGAGAGAGAGAGAGAGAGAATAAGAATGAGTCAGTTTGCCAGAGTCTAAAATCTTCTTAATCTTTTGTGTTCAGGTTAAATATAGATGAGCAGAAGGTAGGCTTTAATCTCTCCAGTAACGTACTTCAACTATGACCCTAAGGGACCCATCTGGATCACATTAAAAGAAACAATCTCTTTTCATTGATAGGAAATTTAGCTCCCTGATAAGGAAGATGCCTATGTCCTCTGATTTCATGCAGTGTCTCTGATGTGTTTGGTCGCTCTGAATGAGAGACTACAGCTGCTTTGAGACATCTTCAACTCATTTTCATTCACATCTCCATAAAACGATCTGCACAGGATACCTTTTTAAATATTGCTTGGTGAAACTCAGAACGTTATTTTCTAAACCAGGTCAGGAAAATCCAGCACATAAAACCCAAGCTTTCAGAACTGAAGGCCAGGATTGCAATTTGCCAGGAGTCTAAGGAGAGTGCCTCATTTGCAATTAAATTGACATTCGTTTCTATCAAAAATAAATGTGCTGGCCACAATATTAGCTGGGAGTTATAAGTTTGATTTTTAGTCTGAAAGGAGCTCCATATTTGCTTGTAATGAAAACAGAAAGCCAACATATATCCAAGAATCATCCTACATGGCTTTCTTAAATGAAACAATCATCAGACTCTAAGGTGCACAGGTCTTGGTCAGGGATGTGTAAAATAGAGAAGATGGCAATTACACAAACATCATATTATGGTACTTTCAAGTCTATTTAATCAACCACTTAAATTTCAGAAGTCCTTGATTTTCTGTACCTTTCTTCTAGACCTTTTCCACCCACTTCTTTTAATAAAAATGTACTCTCGTGAGGTACACTTACCAGGAATGGAAATCTGCTTAACAGAGATGAATCTATAATGATGGTACGTTTTAAGATTACAGAATGTAAAAGAACATTGGTGATCTTATCCAAGGCTCCTGTAATATATAATTATTATTCTCAAGTATTTCTTGTTCCTCTGAACTTGTGTATATCTTATTATCTCCACTGCTTTGTTTTATCTCATGTTATTACCTATTACTCTTCACATGCCTCCATATCTGCCCAATTGGACTGTAAAGTTACTGTGGGCAGAAGTCTAGGTCAGGAATCAACAAACTAAAGACCACATGCCAATACTGTTGGCCATTAATTTTTGTAAATAAAGTTCTACTGAAATTTAGACCCCTAAAATTAGATATCTGTTATGTATTGTCTATGACTACTTTTGAGTTATAAGAGCAGAGTTGAATAAGTATCCCAGTGTCTGCATGGTGGCATGCAAAGCCTAAAATATTTACTTCCTGGCCCTTTAGAGAAAAAAAAAAGTTTGCTAATCTCTAGTCTAGACTGCTTGGTATTCTTTCAGAGACTGGTGTAATGCTCTACTCCTAGTTACTCACATTCTGAAGACACTCACATTTTAAGGATAGCCAGGTTCTAAAAAATAGCTATGGCCACAGAATATTAAATATTTTATTATGCTGAAGGATTACCTCCAATGTCTGGGGAATGTGGCAAAGTGGTAAATCCAATCCTGCTTCAAATTGGTGGGAGTTGTTCCCAGTAACATTAGAAGTGCCAATATCACTACTACTTCCCAAGACACTTTTCCTTAGTCAGGTATCCATGTGATAAAGGAAGGAGGGCAAAAGAACACTATCAAGATGGCTTATAATTCTTAACCTTTGGTCCTAGAAGACCTCTAACTTTTTCCTTGTAAGCTACTGACACTTCATCAATTTGGTCTCCATACATGAACATTAACAAAAAAAGACAAGAACTAAGTCTGTTATGAGACATCTTTTTATCTCTTTTCCAGTCTTCACCCATGCCATGTTCCTTAAAGCTTGAACATGCACATATAGGATATATTGACACATTTCAGAGTCACACCAAAAGCCTCATTTATAAGTATCTGGCAGCAGTTTTTTCTTTGTTTTCCCAAAGACATTCTAGCTCCACTAGGATGGAAATAGAAAGAAAACACAGATGCCTCATCATTCAGATCTTTTGCATCCAAAGAGAGTCTCTAAAAGTGAATAAGGACTTTTTTCCAACCAAGTTCACATCACCTGTGTGAGCATCTCTGGAATAAAATTCCAAAAGTGAGATAAGAGAGCTCTTATGGCACTAATTGCTACACTCTAGGGAAGGCATCTGCAATGTTCTCCATGCCAAGAAAAATGTAAGGAACAGAAATGTTGAATTTTGGTCTGCATTGTTTTTTACAGCTTATTGCTGACCTCTATCCATTCTGATCCATAAAGCGTCAAAGTTTGAATTTTCTGCCTCTTAGGAGTTCATGGCTAATTCTCTTTTAATTATTAGACTTTAATGCAATTAATATTATAACTTAACACATATGACCTGAGGTTGTTGGAGCATTTGATTACTTGGCTGAGTACATCACACGAAAATCATTAGTTATAGGATACTGTTTAGATGTTGTTATACTGTGTGGTTTTACTAATTGATGGGTATGGATATATGCCTAGAGTTTATAGGTTTAAGCTTTCTCTCTCTTCATTCATAACCTCATGGTAATAGGCAGGAACCAGGAAGAACCAAACGTCTGCTCGTTTTTCTGAAGGTGCCTACATAGAAGTCTCTCTCATCATTAAAATAATGCCAGCCTTATTTCTGAGTCTCATTCTTAGAAATCTGTTTTATTACCAACTTCTTCTTAAACTGAAGCAACCTGTAGCAAAGAGGCCTCTGACATCCTTCCAGCAGCCAAACCTGAGCAACAGTCAGCCAAAACTAGGAGGAAAATAACAGAACTTCAAATGAGAAAGCAGTTGTCTGGAGCCACTGGGACTCCACTGGCATGGAACCAGATGAACTAAAATCCACAGGTCTGTTTCCTGCATAAACAGGTGAAGACAGGGCTGGGAGAGGTGTGAAAATAGTTCTTCAGCCATACTTTATAATGTATGGTCCCCAAGGTGCCCTCCTACATCTGTTCTGCATGTTGGCAGGATGGCATGCCAGGCACTGACATTCTGCAGTACAACAGGCAGTTTATATAAGGAAAAAAGTAGTGAAATCTTGATCATTTCCTCTTCAAAGTTAATGAGATATAATTCTTTTGAGCTCTTTCATTTCATTTTATTTTCAAATGAATTTAAACATAGTTAGAAAAAGTGAATTATTACCATACAACTTCTGTTGGGTGGAAATTTTCAACTTAAAAAATGCAAACTACAAAAATGAAATTCAATTTAAGTGTAAAGCTGTGGATTTACATATACCCTGTTAACTATAGTCTTTTGAGAATATTTTGTAACTTGATGGCAAAATGTTTTCCACTTTCATTTATTTAATTCATAAAGAGGTGAGAGAAGCAGAAAGACAGAGACAGTTATAATATCCTGTGCTAGAGTTGTCTGAAAGTTTATACAAAGTGAGTACCCATGGCCTACATTCTCCAGGGCTATGGGGGTCACACAGAGTTGCAATTGGGAATTCCACCGAAGTTACTGAGTGGAAAATAGTCATCAAGAGAGCTGCTGCAACACTGTGGCTGAAAAAATAATTGTAAAAAACAAAACTAAGGCATTAACAGTAAAATTGGGGAGGAGAAAAATAATTCAAAAATATTTATCTTGTTTTTCTATAGTATAAACAATACATGTTAACATGTTCATTGTAGGAAAAGTAAGCAATAAACATAAGCTAAACAAAGTGAAAATGCCCCATTTCACAACCTGGTATGTGGTGGGTCTGTGTGAATCTTTTAGAATCTGTGTCTAAAATAGAAATATATATGAGCAGGAATTGACATGACTTAGAATTAGGTATGCAGATTGATGTAGAGAGAATGATCAAAGGTCATTTGTTATTATTCACTGAACCTTGGTTTTAAACAACATAGATACAATCAATAGATTTTGAAGTCCTTAGTATTACAGGGCCATGATATCTATAATTTATCTAAGGGGAAATAATAACAGTAATATTAATGCCATTGATATATAATACATGTTGAATATATACTATGTGCCAGGTACTTGGTTAAACACTGTTCTACATTGATCCATTTAATCCTCACAATAACCCTGTGATTGTACATGCTTCTTTGTTTACTCTAGAGATGTGATGAATAAGGATACATAAGGATACATGCCTAGCAAGTGGTAAGTCTTTCTTGCTATGTGGGTAACAGTCCTTTAAGGTCCAAATTCTGAATTCTTAAGCTCTATTATCTAAAATCATGAATACTTGTGTTATTTCCTTTTTGTTTCCTTTTTTTCTTATTCTCTAATATTATTGAGTAATTTCCCTCCAGCCACACTGTAAGTGCCTACATTTCAGGGACCATATTCTATATTTGTTCTTTTCTTCTCTACTTGTGCCATGCCTGAGAATAGAGATTTTGAAGGACTGATCTATTATTGGCAAAAGCTTAAACAAGGGTGGGATACCTACAGAGAATCAAGGAATTTCAAACTTGACATTTTAACTACTGAATAAATGTTATCATTAGCTAGCATTTTACTCCTATCATTATGCAGCACATACTGAAATAGAAATCTAAGTTTTCTGATAAATTCAATCAATAGAAATATTCAGACTATTTAATTCAAGTCATGAAAGCCAAAGAATTTTGAGAAAGATTTGCTCTCATTGATGACATTCTGCAGATAACATTCTGGCCTTTATTTTTGTTGGCCGACATTACCCTAAACTCATCAAGGATTGAAATTAGATCATTGTCTCTGAGTCTGTGAGTGCTCTCAGGTATGAGGACAGTGTCTCCTTGGGCACAGTAAGGCTTCTGCCCAGAGTAGGGTCAGTGAATAACCCTCCTCAATCTATTCTGAAACCTGCAGGAAGACAGCCAAAGGGATGAGACTGCATGTGGTCAGATACCCAACTCTGTTGATAATCACTTTAGTGGTCTTGCTATCCAAGTATCCAATGATCCTCAAACAGGCATTCTTAAGTATGATTCATTACCATCTAATAATTAGATATATGAAAAAACAAGCAAGTTTTCCAGGTCTCTTAAGAAAATACTGATTTTGGTCTAATCTCACTGCTAGTCTCATTCGTGGATGCAGTCTGCATAGGTGGGCCCTTCCCTTTGACTCATTACCCTGAAAATAAAAGCACCATGGTTAAATCCCCCTACAGGTTCCTCAAGTCGGCACCTTGACTATTCCACATCTGAAATCTCATCTTGCCATCCAAGAGCCTGTCACCTCCTACCTTGACGGCAGCTGCTTGAGTTGGGAGCATGCTATTTAGTAGTGAGATGCTGATGAATACTGGGAGGAACAGTGACAAGCCTAAGTGCTGTTTTACATCCCATTAAACCAGGGGAGACACATCTGTTTATTTTCTTTCAGGGGTAGCACAAGGCTTAGTCTTTGTGACAAGGTCATGAGTCCAGCCCTAGGATTCCTTGTGGAGAGATAACCAAACTTCTCCAGACACTCAATAACAGAATGCCAACTGTGAGTTCTTCAAATAGAGATCCAAGGACACAATTGTGTCTGGAAAAGATGGAATGGGCCCAAATAGAGGACAAGCATGAATAGTCCTCTTTTGTCTGTGGGCTCACAGTCTGTCCTGCTGTTAGCCCTAAAGTTCTCATTTGGCAGAAAGCCATGCTCCTACTTCATGGGGGCCGATATTTTTCAAATGCAGAGAGGTTTACCACTGACTAAAGGGAGGAAAATAATAATTTCCCTTTTCCACATTTTCTTTAAATATGTACTTCTCAAGAGTCATCTCTCTTCAAAGTGCTTAAAATTCCTCACACTCAGAGTTTAATTATCAAATGTTATCAAAGAACCTTCATGACACTACACAATGAGGCTCTATACCCACCAGCACTCTGAAGTCAAATGGCTTGAGTTTATACCTGGCCTCCACCACTTTTCAGTCTGCCATCTTTGGTGAGTCATTCCACTTCTCTGTGCCTTCGATTCTCCATCTGTAAAGCAGTAATGGCATGTACTTCTCAGGTTACAAGAATTAAATAAGATAATATTGATGAAGGGCTTAGAAATGATCTTGAGATATAATTAGCTTATAAATGCTATTTTAATTTTTATTATTATTGATAAACTCACATCTATTGTTTTACCTTCACGAAAGTACTGTGAGAAAATAAAGTTTCCTAATCTAAAGCAGATATTACTTTTGAAATATTATGATTTGAAATAAAGTAGATATTATGATTTGAAATAAAGAGTATCTTAGAGTAGTCAAAAATTGTTCCAGAAGAGAAAAAGTGTTAAGTTCCAATGATTTGTTTTCTACCATTAACTCTATCTTATCTGTTCTTTACATAATGTCAGACAATGTATTCTGAATTTAGAGAAGACAGCAAGACTACCTTAGCTAATCAAAATACTCTGGAATCTCCTTATTTGAGAATTTTCTCATTTATCTGGTTATTTCATTTGGGTATGAAGTTTATGATGTGAATGAGTGCTCATTCTATGAGTACCAGTTTAAGCTTTAATAATTATTTATACTAGTATATGAACTACTAATATTTTTTGCTATCAAATTTCAAAAGAGAAGAAGTAAAATATAGTATGTCCTTGGTGTTTATACTTAGGTCTTCACCCAAGAAAGAAAAGCATGGAATTGGGAGTTTCTCTTGTGAAAGAAAATTGCACAATCCTAAAATGTGCATAGAGTCAACTTTTCTCTGGAAGTGCTTAATAAATGTTTTACCCAGACCCTGAACAGAGAGTACACCTCCCTCACAGAGTTACAGCTGGTCACTGTACTTGAGGCTATTTTTATCTTCCAGCTTCACCACAGGATCAGAAGATGCAATAATACCACATTTAAATGAGAGAATTCTTCAGGGCCCTTTCATCCAAGGATCTGAGGTGGTTCATAAACATTAATTAATTCTCCCAACACCTATGTGAGGAGAAAGTTCTATTTTTGTACTAGTTAGGCACGCTAAAGAAATGCCACCAGCATTTAGACAGAATCCAGGCTGCAGAACTAGCCCAATCTTTTTGTATTAAGGAAAAAAATTCCCCTAATTGGGTCCATGTTAAGGAAGGTGAGAAAAGGGTCAGAGATGTTAAATGTGTCACAGAAAGGAGTCAAAGCAAGAGTCACAAATCCTGGGAATTTAGCAACAGAGCTGAGTTTTTTCAGGGTGCCCTTGGTCAAACACAGGCACCTGAGTGGCAGCACCATAGAGAAACAATGTACAGAATCAGAAAAGAAAGTGAAGAAAGCAAAGATAGAGTCTATTTCAGAGCACATTCTAAAACAGCTTTTCCATAACTACCAACAATGCCTCTGCTTTGTGAATCCTGATTATTGCTGTTGAATATAGCCTGAAAAGCCTTCTCTCTTTTAACTTATTTCCTCAAAAAGTTAGAATTTATTTTTGGAGACACTTTCTTTCTGTTTTTCTTTCATTCTCTTTCTCACCTTACTGAATTCTACCATTTGGCCTCTCTGCATTTAATTTTATGGATTGGTAGTGTGTGATCAGTACTTACAGCTTTTAGAAGTTTTCCTTAGACTTTTATGTATTTTAAGACAACCTCTCTTACATGGGGGTTCTATTTTGCAGTAAATATTAATAGCTTTCTTCTTCATTGTTGCAGAGGTGTCTTTGCATACATTGGTGTCTCCTAAATTGACCTATAGAAGTGTCATGGTTCAGAACTACCACTGATAGATAACTTTGCTTGTATCAATTCCTAGACTAGCAAGTAGGCAAGCGGTAGGAATTGAGGAATAACTCTATTCCAAGAATGAATGAACAGACCTAGAATGACATAAAATATATATATATATATATATATATATATATATGTGTGTGTGTGTGTGTGTGTGTGTGTGTGTGTGTGTTTTATGCAAATTTGAAGCAAATGAAAAAGAATCCTAGGTTTACATTTTTCATTTTTTGAAATATATCTTGTTTTCAGTTGAGAGGCAGTAAGAGATTTCAGAAAAGACCAGACAAAGAATAAAAACCCCTAAGTTCCAGACCACTCTGCCCATAACTAGCTATACTAAATTTCTCCATTATTCAATATAATATTTCATATAATTTCAAGAAATAAACTATATTTTAAAGTATTTAAATAAGAATAAAGATTTTGTTAATATATGTAGAAGGCAGTATTAAGTGGTATAGCTATGACTTAAGCAGTGTTTGGTGTATGTAAAGCAAAAAACTTGAATCTAGTGCCACCACTCCTACAGGAGAAGAATATTAATCTCCAAAGACTATTAGATATTAAGGTGAATTTCCCAACACAAGATGTCCCCACTACAGCTCACTGTACTGTTTTTAGCATTAAACAATACCAAATAAAGTGATATAAGTGTACTCTCAACACTAGACAGGACATTGATTTGATCATTTCTTAATCTCTTTTAACTACAATAATCTAGAAATTTCAGTTGTGAATAATTTTCTGGAATCTGAAAATTGTTGGAAAATCCAGTGACATGTCTACCAGTCAGTGATATCAGAACTAAGAAGAATGAGAATTTATCTCTCAGAAACTCAGAAAAGGAGCTATAAAAACCATGCATGGAAATATTTGTGTCCTTTTATGTTTCATTATTAGGATATGACATTCTATCCTGAAGACAAAGCACCTATTGTTTATTGAAGTTTCTCCCTGGCAAACATGTCAGCCTTAGAGCAGGGTCATTCATGTATGACCAGGGTACATCATTTTGTATCTATTGTTTCCTGGATGCAAATTTAATAGGATTCAACCTCATGGAGCACGGGGATTCATAACTCTGGTTAGATCAACACTCGAAATAAGGGAGAGAGCTTGTGGGTTATTCACATAGATTCCACATCAGGGCCTAAAAAGTTGGGTTGGGACAGCATATGTGATAGATGCTCTCAGTCCTTTGAGGTGTGGGGTGAGCTTCATCTTCTCATTTAGGTTATGCCACATAACTTTGCCCACTGACAATTTTTATTTCATACCATTATTGACTAATACCAGAAGGATATTGAGCTCAAGTTCAAATAACTTACAGAAAAATTCTAGCTGTCTCACTTTGATTTATTTACCTCTCCCTTTATCTATCATCTGTGGGCAGGGATAGAGAACTAAAGTAAACTGGGGTATCCATGCCTTCATCAATCAACTCAATCCACTTTGTGCAGAGTTAGGGTGAGTTGAGGACATTCATACCACCAGTTGAAACTACTTGTTTAGTGAAGGAATGATCATTTTCCAAACAAAGGCAATAGATAGTTTCAACAGACCCAACAGAAGATGTATTGGATTGACCAAAATATTCATTCAGGTTTTTCCATAACATCTTATGGAACTTTTTGGCCAACCCAATATATTATACCCATTTCTGATTCCCTATAGCCCAATTGTGAACTGATGGAAACAGTAAAACGTTGCAGAAGGTTTTGAACCAGTGGAGGGGAATAACAAAATGCTACCACATAGATCTGGCCATATCTTTGCCAGGTTGGTTTCCTGATTCACACTTGTTCTGCTTTCTCTCTAACCCCCAGCACACTTGCTCAAATTTCTAAATTCTCCATGCCTCTCCACTTCTGAGTTCCACTAAACTGAGAAATTATTTCTTCTCTTATCCAAGTTTTTCCTTAAACCCAGATCTCCTGACCTGGTACTGTCCTTATTCCCTAATATCAAGGAAAATCTTACCTGTTAACCTTCTGACAGTATTACCTAGGAATAAGGTCTTTGATTTTAAAGTGCATCTTGTATGAAAGAGTTCAGCCCAGGCTTCACTGTACCAACTAAATAAATTTGTCACTCATGACCTTTTTTTTTTTTTCCCATCGTGATGTAAAATGTATTGTCCTATCTACATTCATATTTTCTGAAAAAACATTCACCCAAAAATACATAAATATTTATGTGCATAAAGCAGTCTAAATACAGATTTGGTAAACAATTTTTAAAATATGCTGAAGGATATTTCTACTAAAAGATGTACCTAAATATTACACTGAACATTCTTTTCTGAAACAAAAGTGTGAGGTCACGTCTTTATTACATGCTTTATGTTTCAATACTGAAAAGCCTGTGACATACATTTCCAAAAGTTAAGGGTGTGGCTGGACCAAAAATAAATTTCAGTCTTCATAGGAAGGGCAAGAATTTCTGGTAAAATTCAGTGGCTGTTATCCAGCTTTGAAAAAAGTTGAGAAAAATCTCTACCGTTTATTGAGTGTTGACTATGTCAGGTATTGTGCTAAATGATTTCTTTGGATGTTTAATAAGCACAATAACACTGTAAATTATACATGATTATGTCAATTATATGAATTATACAAAATAAACCTAAAAAGGTTTAGTGTCTCCAAAATGACTAGAAATAAGTTGTGATGTCAGAACTAGAATCCAACTCTTCTGAAAGACTATTTTCTTTACAAAAACTAAGAATGTCTTATTTTCCAGATGAAATTGAGTCATGTACACAAGTTCTTAAAAAGCAAAATGCACAAACAACTGATCTGATTTTGGTTAAGATTTCCATCCACTTTTAAATAATTGGAAAGAATTTTTATCTTTAAAATAAATATTTAATCTTTCCACTTAAAACCATGATAGGTTTATCCAATGGTTTATCCATTGATTCAAACAGGTTTTTACCTTTAAATATATTCAAAATTGACTTTATAAATATGTTGAGCTTGATTTAATGGCCTATGATATATATATATATATATATATAATATATATATATTTGGACACCTCAAAATAATTTTTATTCTGAATTTGTTTGGTGAGGTGATCTGCTCATGCCAATTTGATACTATGAGTTAATGTTATTTTCTTCTGTATTCTTGTTGATTTTGTATATAGTTGTTATTTCAATTATTAAGAAAGAGAAATTGAGTTTTTCATATACGTGTATATGGCTTTTCCTATTTTTATTTTCTATTTCTATTTCCCCTTTTGGAGCTTCCAGTTTTAGTTTCACATATATTATAGCTATGTAGCTTTTTGTATAAACACAGAATTGCTATGTTGTCTTCACTGACAGACCTTTTTATCATTATATAATGTTTTTCTCTTTCCTTGGAAGTCTAATTTATCTGATGATAATATAGCCACTCCAACTTTCCTTTAGCTAATGTTTGCATGATAAATCTTCTTCCATTCTTTTACTTTCAATCTCCATATACAGATGGTCCCCAATTTATAATGGTTTAACTTACAAGTTTTCAACTTCATTATATAAACCATACTTCAAATTTTGTACTTTGATCTCTTCCTGAGCTAGCAATATGTGGTATGATAATCTCTCCTGATGATGGCCAGTGACATCAAGCCACAGCTCCCAGTTAGTCATGTTATCATGAGGGTAAACAACCAACACACTTACAAAAGTTCTGTACCCATTCAACCATTCTGTTTTTTCACTTTCAATATAGTATTCAATAAATTACATGAGGTATTCAACACTTTATTTTAAAATAGGCTTTGTGTTATATGTTTTTGCCTATCATAGAATAATGTAAGTGTTCTGAGCACATTTAAGGTAGGCTAGGCTATGCTATAATGTTCAGTAAGTTAGATGTATTAAATATATTTCAATTTATAATATTTTCCATTTACAATGGGTTATCAGACTGTAATTCCATTGTAAGTTGAGGAAGATCTGTATTCTTATATTTAAATTGATTTTCCTATAAACTGTATGTAATTAGATCTTGTTTTTTGAGCCACTGTGCCAATCTCTGTCTTTTATTTGGTATATTTAGACCATTTGCATTTAATGTAATTATTGATATGTTATAGATTAATTTTACTGTTTTGCTTTGTTTTCTGTTTGTTTTTTTATAGTTTATGTTTTTCTATTTCATTTTTCCTGCCTTCCTGTGGATAACTTGAACAATTTTTAGAATTCCTTTCTGATGTATCTGTACTGTTTTGTAGTATATATCTTTATATACCTTTTTACTGAGCTATCTAGGTATTACATTATATGGTTGACATTTGAACAACATGGGAGTTAGTGGTGCTGACCCTCTGTGCAGTTTAAAATCCATGTATAACTTTACAGTCAGCTCTCTGTATCCCTGGTTCTGCATCCATGGATTCAACCAACCACAGATCAGGTAGTGTTGTACTATATATTTAGTGAAAAAATCCTCATATAAGTGGACCCATGCATGTCAAACCTATGCTGTTCAAGGGTCTACTGTATATACATAATTAACAGCAGTCTACTAGTGTCATAATTTTACCAGTTCAAGTAAAGTATAGAAACCTTACCTCCTTTTACATCTCTTTACAATTCCGTTTGTAACATAATTGTCTGAAATATTTTCTCTACATGCATTTTGAACCACATCAGACATTGTTATAATTTGTGCTTCAACCATCAAACATAATTTGCAGTACTCAAGAGGAACATGAAAGTCAATGATATTTACCTCGATTTTTGATTACCATGTTTTCTTCCCTTTGCACACCCCAATAATCCTTCTTTTACCACTCTCTTCTTGTTTAGAGAATTTTCTTTGGCCATCCTCTACAGTAAATCTCCTGGTTACAAGTTTTTCTTTATCTGAGAATGTCTTGATTTCCCCCTTCATTCTGAAAGATAGTTTCATAGGCTTCTGAGTTAACTGTACCTTTTTTCCCTCCACGCTTGAAAAATATTGTGCCACTTCCTTCAGGACTGAATGGTTTCTAATTTTAAAATCCACTATTGTTGAATTATTTTTTCTACTATCAGTATGGTGTTATTTTTTTATCTGTTTGTTTTCAAATATTGTCCTTTATCTTTAAATTTTAGAAGTTTAATTATGATGAGTTTTGGCTTGACTTTCTTTGAGTTTATTTCATTTGGGTTTGCTTACCTTCTTGAATCTGTAGGTTTAAGTCTTTTGCAAATATGGGAAGCTTTCAGCCATTATTTTTTCTGTGTACTTTTTAAGCCTTACCCTCATCTCATCTTCTGAAACACTGCTAACATTAATGTTATATCTTTTGCAATAATCTCACAGGTTCATGAGACAATCTGCTTTTATTCAGTTATTTTTTTATTATTTAGATTGGATAATTTCTGTTGTCCTATTTTTCAGTTCATTCATTCTTTCCTTGTTAGTCTCCATTCTCCTGTTGATCCTGTCCACTGACTTCTTATCTCAGCTATTATATATATATTTTTTAGTTCAATATTTCCATTTGGTTCTTCTATATATCTTATATTTCTTTGCTGAGGATTTCTATCTGTTCACTGGTTTCAAGCATGTCCATAATTGCTCATTGAAATACTTCTATCATGATTACTTTAAGATCTTTTTATGATGTATAACATCTGTGTCATATTGATGTTATGTTTATATATTTATATAATTCATTGATTGTTTCTATTTCCCCTCTTCAGTTTGAGATCTTCCTTCTTCTTCTTTTTTTTTTTATAAATTTATTTTATTTATTTATTTATTTTTGGCTGTGTTGGGTCTCTGTTGCTGCACTCGGGCTTTCTCTAGTTGCGGCGAGTGGGGGTCACTCTTCATCGTGGTGTGCAAGCCTCTCACTGTCGTGGCCTCTCTTGTTGTGGAGCACAGGCTTCAGACGCACAGGCTCAGTAGTTGTGGCTCACTGGCCCAGTTGCTCCACGTCATGTGGGATCTTCCCAGACCAGGGCTCAAACCCGTGTCCCCTGCATTGGCAGGCAGATTCTCAACCACTGCGCCACCAGGGAAGCCCCCTTCCTTCTTCTTTGTATGATGTTTTTTTTTTTTTTTTTATTGAAATCTGGACATTTTTGCATAATATTCTAAGACTCTGGATCTTACTTAAACCTTCTGTTTTCAGTGGGTATCTTTGACACTCTTCTTGTAGAGTAATGGAGGCACCACCTCACTGTTGACAGGTGAAAACAGAAGTCCAGTTTCTCTCATTCAGTCTCTGATGACTCATTGATAATTTGATTCTGGGTTCGTTTTTAAACTCACATCTGGCACAACTGCTGATGTGTACAACTGCTCACCAGATTCTCAAATGCTGACAAATATTCACCAACTGTGATTCTAATGAGTTGATAGATCATATCATAAACTCACTTCCATATTTTGGGACATGGAATTAATAAATCATGTAAAAACTGGTATCTCCTATATTCACTAATATCAGATTCTTTATATCCCTTCATATTCTTTAACACTCTACTTATGGGACTGTATACTTCCTGGGATGATATATTTCACCGTCCTTTCCCACACTGCTACCTGTGCTGGTTTTCAAGGAGTTATATCCTCTGAATGGACAGTAAAAGATAACAGCAAGTGTAAAGCAGTACAATGGATGCTCAGAAGTACCAGAGATAACACCCACCAATTTTTTTCTGTTTGACACAAACCTTGCCTTTCTGCACTAGGTACAGCAAGTTGATGAGATATGAATTTTCTTTATGTCTTCTTACCCACAGACATAGATGTGATATTTCAGGAATGTGTCATAGGTAGCTACTAACTGATTTTCTTAATCTAGTTTTCCAATTCTCACTCACCAATTCTGGCAATAGATTGTCTGCTAGTATATGTGTTTAGCTTTAATGCATTTAAAACAAATTTTTCCTCTCTAATTGGATTTCAGAGATTTTGTTTCATTTTGTTTCATTTTAAGGAAGTTAAGAGCATCTGCATCAGGCACAATTAGCCAAAAGCCATTTTTTAACTTAAATAATTTCTGATGTAAAAAAATATCATGGCACATTGACAAAGAAAGAATGATTTAAATGCAATCATATTTAGATGTTTAACATATCTAAATCAAGGGCAGAAGGGACATGTGGAAACATCCAGTGAAGATAACTAGTTTTTCAGGTAAACTTTCCAATAAGGGGAATCACCATATCCTCTTTTTTTTTTTTTTTTTTTTTTTTTTGTAGTACGCAGGCTTCTCACTGTTGTGGCCTCTCCCATTGCGGAGTACAGGCTCTGGACGCGCAGGCTCAGCGGCCATGGCTCACGGGCCCAGCCGCTCTGCGGCATGTGGGATCTTCCCGGACCAGGGCACGAACCCATATCCCCTGCATCGGCAGGTGGACTCTCAACCACTGTGCCACCAGGGAAGCCATATATATGTTATATATATATATATATATATATATATATATATATATATATATATATATATAATATTCATACTGGTGTACATGTGGCTTATTTAAATAGACTAAAATATTGTACTAAGAAGGTTAAGGTCATAAGTTTGAAAATCTTGTGTGGATCACTTAACTTCCCTATATACTTGAGCTTTAATTTACAGACTTCATATTTATCAGCCATTACAAAAATATGTCATTTCTAAAAACTTAGTCCAAAATGAAAAGGCATGGATGACCTTGGATAACGGTGCTCCATGAAACTCCTGACAGGGGACTCCTTGGATTTTATTGATAGTAGGAAAATCATTGTATTGAAAGAGAGCATTTTAATAGTCAATGACTCAATGACTTTTAATGCTGGAATGAAGACATGCAATTTGTCAATCCTGGAATCCATTATTTTTCATTACTTTGTTTTAACTAAGTGTTGTTTGATGGGTCTTCTTTAATTAGCTTACAGAATAGTGTGAATTTCCCAGATTGTGTCATGTAAGTGCAAACATTTGTTACTTATAATTTTTACAAGTGAACTGAATTTGAGCTCATCTAGATATTAAAAAAAAAAAGTTTCCTAATTAAGACACAAAATGCATTTAAAATATTTGGTATCAGTAGTATCGTACTTCCCTTATCAAATGATATGAAAATGTTAGATCTTTTATATAATGATTGAGCTAGAAAACATCATATCTTAGCCTCTAACTGCATTTGAGGCACATATGAGAAATACACAATGTGTCCAGCTGGATTTTATATATTTTTTTTCTTCCCAGATATGGAAACTGTGGCCCTATGTGGTTAATTGCCTTGTCCCAATTTACATAACAATTCAATGGCCAAATAAGATTATGAAAAATCCAGGTCTTTTGACTCTAACTAAAGTGATATTTTAAATGTATTGCTTCACATTAATAAACAAACAAGCAAATAAATCCCAAAGATTTCTCTTCAACCAACATCTTACATTTTTATCTATTAAACAACAAAAATATAAGCAAGAAGAATATGTACAGATACCTGTGGGGAAGGTTACTGATTTTAATCAGCTTTTGGAGACACTTAAGTAATTATCTTTCCAAAGGCAAGGGAATTGATTAACAAAGTAGTCATTCCTTTTGAAGTCTGTACATCCCTGGCAGCATTTTTTTCTATCATTGTTCTAGCTGGTTGATTAATGCATCTTACATTTTATTGAGACCTTCCAGAGGTAAGAGACAGTGCCTATCTAATTTGTTAGTAACTATTAGGTAACTAAAAACTGCTTTTACCAGTGCCTGTTTTGTGTACTGTGAATAATGAGAGATAATTCAAAGGCTTCATTATGACCTCCAAGGGACTTTTATTCTCATTGGGGTATAAGATGTGACAGACAACAGCTAAAGAAAAACTAAAAGGAAGTACTTATGCAATAGTTAGATTGTGGTGCAGGTATATTTAGTGGCAAAATATTTCAGAAAATAGATTGATTCATGAGAGTAGATCAGGTTAGAGGTGGATTAATGAATGAGAGCTTATTTCAGTAGTCTTTGAAGCAGCATGGGTCAGATTTGTTCTGATAGAAAATGAGGAAGCAGTGGCTCATCAGAGGAAGGGAGTCAGCATAGGAAAACATCAGAATTAATATGACATGTGCAGGAAATAAAAGTAACCTACCTGTTGATTTTACTTAAGGATATATGTTGAAAAGCAAATAGGATTTTTATATAGGCATCATATGATCACAATAAACTAAAATCCACTCAAACTTGTTTAACAAAATAGGGTTTCCTTGAAAAAGAAGATATTCTAACAGAATCAAGAAGAAAAATTCATACCAATGGACTCTGAACGTGAAGATTTGAAAATAGAAACTCCATATAACTTTGATCATGGTACCAGATATGATGATAATAATGCTGGTGATAGTACAAATGAGAAGTGTGATGGTGAAGATGATAAACATTTATTGGATGTTCTTATTTACTGGCTCTTTAATAAGTGATTTACAAACAGTTTATTTACTTAATTTTTTATAACAACCCTCTGAAATACATGTTGTTATTTTTACCATCTTATGGAGAAACATCAAATTGGAAAAGTTTAAATGTCAAATTCCAGGGTTCAATTCTCAACTATTCTAATCTGCATTGGAAACCATTTATCTCAACCAACTGCCCATATAGGACTGCATTTCTTTATACAATGTATTTTATTTCAAAATACATTTAAATAATCTAATAAGTTAAAAGCTAACCAATGGGTTGAGTGACCTCAGTGAATTTTCTCACTTGTGTAGTGCCAGAATAGTCAGGCTTCCTTTGTAAAAAGCCATATCCCTTTCTCAGTCCCATTTCATCTCTTTTAATTGGACCTTTACTGCTGGCTTATTTTTCTTATTTTTTCTTATTTTGGCTTATTTTTCTCTTCCATAATGAGAAATCCTGCCTTTTTGTTGACATGTTTAGTCAATAACATTTGATATCATTATTAATATAGTTGGATTTAAGTTTGTTTTTGTTTTCTGTCTGTTGCCTTTGTTTTTTTGTTTGTTAACTTGTTCCCCTTTTCCTGCCTTTTTTGTATTGAGTAGTTTTTTAGAATTCCATTAAACTGCAGCTATTGCCTTTTTAGCTTTACCTGTTTTCATATTATTAGTATTTTGTTTTTAGTGGTTGTTCTAGGAAATAATATATACACTCTTAACATCTCACAGACAACTTAGAGTTAGTAATTTTACCACTTTACTTAAGATGTAGAAACTCTTATTCATATAGGTCCATTTAATATCCATTTGGTATTGTATATGCTACATCTGCAATATTTATTATTTCTATGTATATCACTAGATGATAATTTTCCTTAGTCATTTGAATTTTATAAAAATTAATATTATTTTACATTTACATATTTTATTTATTTGTTTATTTATTTATAAATTCCACTTTTCATTTTTTCCTGAAAGTTCAAGTTTTCCTCTGGTGTCATTTCCCTTCACCCTGAGGAATATTTTTTAACATTTCTTCTGGGTCAGTCCACAGTCTTAGTTTTCTTTTCCCTGGAAATACCTTAATTTTGCTTCTATTCTTGAAGGATATTTTCTCTGGATATAGAATTCATGATTAACAGGTTTTTTTTTTCCAGAACCTTAAAATTAATATTTCATTGTCTTTCTTGTCTCCATTTCTGATGAGAAATCTGTAGTTATTTTAATTATTTTTTCCTTGTAGGTAATATGCCATTTACTTCCCAGTTAATTTCAAAACTCTATGTTAATCATTGGTTTTCAACCATTTGACTATGTTGTGCCTAGTCATGGCTTTATATTTATTTATCTCGTGTGAATCTATAAATTTTTTATCACCAAATTTGAGAAGTTTTTAGCAACTATTTCTTTGAGTATTTCCCTTGTTTCTACAATTCCAAATCCAATTATGTGAGATATTTTTATATTGTGTTATAGGTCCCTGTGGGTCTTATTCATATTTTCAGTTTTCTTTTTAAACTGTTTTCTTTTTAACTGTTTTCTAATTCAGTTTTCTTTTTAAATTTAAAAAAATTTTTCTTTAGATTTAATCTTTTTTTTAATCTAACTACAGAGTCACTGACTCTTTCCTCTCCATTGTGTTATTGAGCCTTCATAGGTGATTTTTAATTTTATATGTTTATGTTTTTAATTATATTTTTATCCTGGGATTTTTCAGTTTCATTCATTACAATTGTATTTTCCTTCATCTCATTTAGCATTTATATCATAGCTGATTTCTTGTCTGAAAATTCTATCATCATCTTACCATTGCCTTCTGTTGATTGATTTTGCCCTTGAGAATGAGTGATATTTTCCTGTTCCTTGTTTTCTGTGTAATTTTAAACCATATTCTGAATATTATGGCTACTGAACTGTAGATATTATATTCTGTTGTAATCCTTCAATTTTTTCAAGCTACTAACAGCAATATCTGCCTCACCAAGAATGGACAACTCAAGTATCAGTTGAATTCTTTCTATTAGCTGAAAGTTGTTTTAAGTTTGCTTTGCTCATTCATGATGTAGGTATTATCCAGATATTTGGACAGAGGGCTCTGTTTTTCTGCTTCCCTCCTTTTAGACATTCCCCCAACCCTAATATTCTCACAGTTGTATTGACTCTGGCCCTGTCCTCTGGTTCTTCAGACCATAAAAACTTAGGTTTTCTATGAGAGTTTTAATCATTCTCAGCCATACTGCCCCATACCTGAGGTCTGCCCTCACACTGAAGCCATAACAATGGGAAACTCACACCATGTTGTCTGCATCCTCCAAGTTTAGATTACCACCAAAATTAGTCTGGTTTTGTTCATATTTCAGAGCCTTCATGTAATTCTTTTTACATGTTGTTTATAGTTGGTATCTGTGGTCTCTTAAAAACTGACACCAACATACTGAAAGCAGAACCTTATTTCATTTATATTTGAATCATGTCTTCTTATCTATTCCAGAAAAGTAAGTATATTTCCTCAGGTGCAGAAAAATGAAATAAAATTGAATAAATATGCTTCTCTAATATGTTTAAACTCTATTATTTATCCTCAGGATTTAGGTTTTAAAGCTTAACAGACATAAATTAACTCTCCTGGTCATTTATTTTTTTGATGTTTATGGTGGCCTGTCTTTCCTACAGTGATGGATAATAATATTTGTTTTAAAAGATGGAGGTATTAGGAGGGAAAATTGTACATGAAAATAAATTATTTACATTGGAAAACATATCTATTAAAATGTATAGAAATATCTCCACCGCACAAGTGAATATGTGATGAGGTTAAAATTCAGTGGTGGTTATGGAAATGTAATAAACGGAAAAAATAACTTAAAAAAAAAAAACAATAGTATGCAATTTTTTTATGAAAATGTGTTGATAAAGAATAAGTGTAGTTCATAAGTAACTTTAAGGATTTGCTTCTAGGTAATGTAAAATAAAGTTAATATTCACAAAGATAGACGTTTTGGGAAACAAAACTTTGAAGAAAAAACTATCTTATATATTTTCTAATAATAAATTTTACCTGAGTTAGGGCATGCAAGTAGATATAGCTTGCAGGCAGATAAAGTAGAAAACAGGAGTGTAAAGAGTTTTGCGTGTGGATCTTAAAAATGACTATGATGAAAATAATGAAAATAACACAATTTTTTACCATCATGAGCTTTTTGGAGGACAAAAATTGGGAGAAGAGTAAAGAAGCAAAAGTGAAAGATTGAATGGTAAGGTGGAAAGGTGGCTGGCCTATGATTTGGATATTTTATATCTTTCAGATTTCCTCTGTACCCAATTATGCATGCTTACTTGAACAGTCATCTTCCTTTCTCTGGTTTCTCCATCTGAAAAATTATCATGTTCAACTACATACTTTAAAAGGGAGAAAAGAAACTGTTATCTATTAAACAACTCTACTCACTATTTTGTTCATACAATTTTTAAAATGGGCCTGGGTATTTCTTTACTTATTTTACCCTTAAAACAAAATATCTTTATAAGAAATATATTGTTCATTCCATCTTATACAAGAAAATATTGATACTGACAATCTATGTGACAACCAATAAGAGTCCCATAGGAGTGTATGTATACTGATAATAGTTTCCTGAATCCCTGCTTCCATCTGGCTTCACCTGTTCTCTACTCAAAACAAAGCCAGTTAGAATGAAATCACAGATATTAAGAAAGAAAACTGAAAGGAAAGCTCAGCTTTTAGAGCAGAGAAGATTTATCTAGTTTCTGTGGGATTATAATCACATCAATGTAATATGATCCACAATTTAATGCATTTCTAATTCATTAAAATATTAAATAATGCAGGATTAACCACTGCACCTTTCCCAAATGCATATATTACCATTTGTCATTAGTCTGTCTTTTCTCACTCAATTCTTGGCTGAAGTGATTTTGTTTTTAATCCTGAATAGCTTTAAACAATTAAATTGATAGTAACTTCTTTATTTGTCAGTTCTCAGGCTTAGAATTCTTTTAAAATTATTTTTTAAAGAAATTTCTAAAAACACTCATCCTAATAGAAGCTGATTTGTGAAATTGATTCCACTAAATGTATCCAAATATGTTGGTGGCCCTTCTTATTGTGGGGTTTCAATACACAAGAAATATTTTTTAAAATAAATGATATCCAAAGTTTACCATTCTTTTATAGTTTCAGTAGTCTTTAAATAGGACCTTTGTTCTTTATTATTATTATTATTAACTAACAAGTATATGTCGTTAATATGGTCCATTGTCCTACTTATCTGCTCAATTAAATAATTCTCAACAGGACAATAAAAATGCTTGCTCTGATGTTCAGGCCTGATAAGTACCCTTGACAATTTCTATATAAGTTTGAAACTACAGAAGTTTTTTTGGAAATATTATAAAACAGAATTTGCTATTTTCTCTGTGGATCTGTCTACCCCTTCACATAGTGCTCTATTGCTCACCTGTCCCCAACTCTTCTCTTTAGTCCGTTTTCCTCTTTCAATCTTCTCTAGATTCCCTGCACCAAGGCCTTCAGGCAGATGACTCTCCTGGATTTGTTATCTTCCTTCTTTTTTCACTTGAGCCAGGGGATGAGTGATTCCAAAACAGGGACATGACTTAGTAGGTGTGCACACAGATGTAGAGTGTGGATGTGTAAGACTGAGTGTGATGATGGGGTAGTGTTGGTGCCAACAAGTGCAAGCTTCAAGTGTCTGGAATGAGGAATCAGAACAGAAGCCTCTCTCTGTAGAAATACAGGAATGTATCATGAAAGGAAGAGGGGGAAACAAGAGAGACAGAGAGAGAGAGAAACAGACAGAGACAGAGACAGAAAGAGAAAGAGAGGAAATGGGAGAAGGGTAGCTGGAAAGGGATATTCATGTTAAGCTATTTATTTCTTCATCAGTTTGAGAGGTGACATAGTGGAGAACAGATAAAGAATAACTGATTAGAAAGAAATAACAGGTAGATATTTCCATCATTTGAGTAATCACAGATTCTCAGTTTGCTTGCTGGTTGTTGTCACTTTTGTTTTGAGAAGTTGTAAATTCTCAGAATATTTGAAGCACTACTATTATTTGAACACATATAAAGTACGTTTCATTTTCAAATCTGTGTAAATAAAATAATCTAAAATTTTGCAAATTTGTACCATAGTGTCTTTTATTAGTGAGAATGTTTAAAGGTGATTATGTTGTGTCCCTTTTAACTGGTTTTAAGATTTACAGAAATTTCATATTTTAAAGACAAATTTCTGAATGGAAAAAGCAGATGAAGCAACTCTGATCTAAAAATTATTTAAAGAGTGTTTAATGCTATATCCATTAACTGTATGTGAATTTAATATATATATCTGTATATTCATTTATATATTTGAAGATAGAAACCTTGCTCCATGTGGACATTATATATTTGTAATGCTAAATTTACTTTTAAAATGGAAAATACAAGAATTATTTGATTAAAAATGACTTTTCATCTACTTAGAAGGCTTAGCAAATTAAAAAGTTTAACTTCAAACAAAATTCATAATCAAGCAACTGAGATCTGTTTTCATTCTGTTTGCATTTGATCCCAAATCATTAACAAATGAAGCTTTTTTATTTCTTTTAACTTTCAAATAGCAAAAAAGAAATAAAGTTACCTTTTATTTATGAGTTATCATTTTTTCCTCTCTATATTTTAACAAACAATATGACAGGAAAATGATTAAGTTTCACATTTCACAATGTGACTTCTGTGTGATTTATTGTCAAAATAAAAGCCACTTTGTGAGTCAAAGTTTTTAATCTTTTTTTCTCCCCTTCAATCTCAAAAAATGTTTTGCCAGGAAACTGGTAATGGTAAATACTTTTTATTTTCCCTAATGACAGGTAAGTCCTTTTAAATGACTCATTGCTAATTAGTTCAGAGCAACATTCCAAACGAATATTTTATTTTTGGAACCTCATTTTATTGATTTTCTGCTCCAGTAGCGTGACTAATGCACATCACCGTTAAAGCTCTGCAAAATGTTTGCAAAACCCCAAACCAGGTGATAATCACCTGATATTTAATTGGTTTCTTTACTATGTTATCAACCAAATCATCAGCCTCAATTCCTGAAAAGATTCTTGGCTTTTATAAGAATTCCCAACAATACTGGGCATTTCTCTGTGTCAAGATCATTTCTCTTGCAAATTCCCAAATTCAATCTTCAAAATGAAATGAGATGCTATGGTTTTGGCTGTTCTTTGCTTTTTATTTTTGGTTCAGTGATGCCTGAAAGTCAAATGAATATGAAGTACAGGCCCTTGGGAGCCCAAATGAGTAATTTAAATGAATATCAGTGAACCCAACATGCTGTGTTTTAACAGCTTAGGCAATGCCAGAACCACAAAGTAGCCAGAACCTACTCAGGATGGCAACTAGTTTTGAATATCAAGGTTGAGAATAGCAACTTGCTTTTCCTATAACAATCTGCGTCTGTAGTATTCTTTTTTCCCTGTGACTTTATTTCAAGCTTCTTATTTGTGGTCGTATCTACAGAATAGTTTAGTCATAAAACATTCATTTCCCAGAACTGCTGCTTTCCTTGCCACAGAGAAAAGAAGTAATGTTTAAACTTACCTGAAAAAAGAAAAATTATCTTATGTTGTTTCTTTCCACATATTTAATCTCAGTGTGAAAATCAAAGGATTGAAAAAAACATTCACATGGCTTTTATTCAATTTATGTATCACAAAGAATGTTTACAGTAAAGGAAGTGCATAAACAAAATAGTTTATTCAAAATATTATGATTCTGATAAAATAAAATATATACTTATTGATTTAACAGCTGTAAAATATAGAACTTTGTGGAAAAAAGTATTGATAGTGGAATGCAGGCTTAATGATGGACCTCACTGGAAAACTAATGGAAGATTTGGCTCCTTTCAAGAAAGAAATGTACATCATAAAAATATATACCCTATTTCGGTGAATCATATATTCAAGGTTAAAATACTGATCCTGTAAAGAAATCTTTATTAACACTGTATTTAATTGAGATAGTTTATAGTTTCAATTCTGTCAATACTTGTTTTGTATAAATTCAATATTTGTTTCACTAAAACTAAACAAATTTAATTTTCAAAATTAAATATACTTTTGACTTATGAATGTACCTCTTTACTCAGTGTTTAAAAACAGAGAAAATGGATCTATAGTGATTTGAGAGTGAAATTTTACAATTCAAATATTTTATACCCAGCTGAATTATCTTGTATGAGTAACAGCATTAAAAATAAATATTAAATGTGTAAAGATTTAAATAATTATCACTAGTTAATAATTTTCAAAATGCTACTTGAATAGATGCTCTAAGTCAGATGTTCCCAATCTAAAAACACGTTATTGTCTCAATAATTTTTCACAATATTTATACCAAAATAAATATCTAATTGCTCTGTTTTTAAGTTAGATTCACATAACTTAAATATTTATGTTTTAAAACTTAGAGATATGTAAAAAATAACATATAGAAATTTTAAAATGATAATATTTTATTTAATTATGTAATAACCACCATTATTTATTAGTGGGATGTTTGCACCTGTTGGGCACTGCGTAACTTCTCAAACACTGAAGTCAGATTAATATCCCATCACTCTTATTTCCAGTGGAATCATAATTGTAATGTAATATTTGCTTTTTGCATCTCCTGAAAAACTCAGTTTTACAAAGATATGTATGTGATTTAATGTTGAAACTGTGAACTATCTCAAGCTGATAGGGCTTAATAGATGTTGCTGTGTTTCCCTCAAAAATTTAAAATAACTGTGATGTCCCACCTGTGGCACCTTGAGCACCACAGTAAACAGTTTTGTAACCAAGGCTTTAGACAAATGAGGAATAAGTATTATGGACTCAAAAATGTGAAAACTCATGCTGTAAACAAACAAAGGTGTTTGTTTGGTGTCTATATAATACAGAAACAAAACTCAGATTTTTCACTAAATTTAGACTAGTTGCATATATTTCTCAGTATAGAAATAAAATTTGGGGGGTGAGGGTGGGAGAAAAAATGTTTAACAACTTCTTTTCAGCCTATATTTTTTCATGCTCTACTTGTAAACTTAAAATGAATATTGGATAACTTTTATAAAACAGATAAACATTATTTTTTAAGCATTCCATAGGTCCAATGTTGCATATACCAGTGCTCAAACAAGTACAGAAAAAGTTCCTAGTAAATGCACCAATATTCTAAAATGTAATTCTTGCCCTGTGGTAAGCTCAGATGGGGGAAGG
This sequence comes from Phocoena sinus, assembly GCF_008692025.1. NCBI lineage: Eukaryota > Metazoa > Chordata > Mammalia > Artiodactyla > Phocoenidae > Phocoena > Phocoena sinus. The sequence goes on along the minus strand of NC_045776.1, from coordinate 33,808,348 downwards.
GATTTTTTTTTTCATTATATTCTTTTCATATTTCTAAGATTTTAATAATCTGTATATATTTCTTTGTAATGGAAGAAAATTAAGTTTATTTAAAAATAGAATTGGGAAATATTAAAAGTTAAAAACATTAAAATTAACTGGTATTAATAATAAACATTTTCTGGAAAATAGTAAAGATTATAAAAGGATCAGAAAAAAAAAAAAACTGAAAGGTTAAATCAATTTACTGACAAACCTCAAGTGTAGAGAAAGCAATAATATTAGTGCAGTGTCTGTGATATTTTTTCTGGTTTTGTTTGTTGAAACTAATTTAAATTTATGCATTCCATAGTCTATCTTAAGGCTCATAAATACTTTTGAAAATAATATATATATATAAGTATTTTGTGTTATATATACATATGAAAGTGTTCTGTGTTATACAAAATAATACATAGATGTGAGGTGTTATTATCATTTTTATACAATAATAATTTTAGGAATATGTACTTATCCTCAGGTGGTAAACTTACAGAGTGCCCATCCTCCCTTGTTATTAGATAAGGCTTGTTATATTGTGTATAGACAAAAAAATGAGTCATCTTTGAGGGAAAAGTTTAACAGTTTCTCCAAATTCTAGGATTTCAAGGCTTAAAATTTACCCAACTATCTATCCTAAATATCTGTTAGGACAGCAAACACGACATCCTCCTTGTTCTGCCTTGTGGTCTCATTATAATATCCTGGTTTTCATCTGAGGATGCAATTAAGATATTCATAGAATTATATAATGAAACAATTATTTTCATCAAACTATTTACAAAAATGATGTTTGCTTTTAAGATATTAAACTAATGGGAAAGTTAAACTAATGGGAAAGTGGAAATGAGCAAATTCAGAAGGGTCAAATGTTAGGCCTTCAGATTTGCATCTAAGTAAAAGGATTTTGGACATGCAAATAGAAAGCAAATTTCTTCTTTTTGCTCATGTGGCTTCATTTCTTGTACTGTTTTCCCTTATTTGAGAGCATAATGTAAGTAATATTTGTTATGCAATTTGCTTTCATTTTACCTTTGACATTTTTTCCCCCTAGGTTTGTAATTTCATTTCCATATGTGGATTGTTTTACCAAAATTTAGTGCTATCTGACATGAATGAGTGTTTCTTAAAACCGTTTTCAATTCTTTCTGAACTACATGGACACATTAGCTGGCAATTAGTCTGAATTCTACCCTCATTCTCTAGCCCCTTAACTCCTCTTCATGGAGCAATTAATTACCTGTTGAATGGCTAAAATTTAAAACAAAAGAAATAAGAATATTAATTACAAAAATTGTTAAAGGACCATGATGAAATCATTTATTTTCTTTAATATTTGTTAAATGTATAGAGTTTGATCAACAATGGTTTCTTTAAAGACTATTACAAGAGACAAAAAAAACCACCATTCTTTATCCATATAATTATCTTGTAATGATTCCACAGTGATATTATAATGTTAATAGTAATTAGTTTATTCCCTAAATTAAAAAAAAAAAGAAAATACTATCACTACATGGCTTTCAAATAACAATTTAAAATGCTCAGGCATATTTATCTTTGACTATCTGGAAAATAATACCACTTATAATCCTCACTTTCATTAATAGAGGCACTACTTTCTTTAAATATGCTTTCATGCATATCTTATCAGGACCATAATAGAGTTCACACAGCTAATATTATTATTTCCATTCTGCTGATGAAAGTATATGGTTGGAAAATTTAACCAACCTCTCAGGAATCTTATGACCTAAAGTGTGTCTAAGTGTTAGTTGACCTTTAGCACAACGGTCAGTATTGGAACAAAATTTCATTATTTTTTTTTTCATTGTTTGCTTACATTCTATTTCCCCTTATCAGTTTTAAGCTCTGCAAGAGGAAGAAATATGTGTATTTAATGAATTAGTAGCTAAGAATGACATGTATAGCAGGTGCTTAAGAAATATATTTTGAATCAGTCAATAAAAGTTTCTAATTGCTGATCCAAATGTTTGTCACCCCACAGTATTCTCACCTAAGGAGCAACACACTGTACTCACAGTCTGTTTCTGCATGACTTGCTCCACCCTCATGTCCGTCTGTGAAATACTCAAGATCATAGGGCCATGGTGTATTAAAATGACCCCCAGCTAATCTTGTTCCTTCCCATTCTGCCTTGGGGTCCGCTGCATCTTGTCTTATGATTTGCTTCTGATTCTGCCTCAGATCAGCCAGTGTCAGAGACATGCTAACCAGTACCAGTGCAACTGTGCTGATGTCTGATGGGCAATGTTCTTACTGAAGTCAACAGTGGGAGGAAAAACATACCATGGAGCCAACCACAGCAGCTGAGGAGGGATAAAGTCTTCAGCCTGAACCCTACACCCACTCAGGACCAAGGGCCTGCCTTGCAGAACAAAGCAGACTCTAAACCAGGGGTCTCCAACCCCTGGGCCACAGACTGGTACAGATCCATGGCCTGTTAAGAACCAGGCCGCACAGCAGGAGGTGAGTGGAGTGTGAGCGAGCAAACTTCATCTCTATTTACAGCCACTCCCCATCATTCGTATTACTGCCTGAGCTCCACCTCCTGTCAGATCAGCGAAACATTAAATTCTCATAGGAGCTCGAACCCTACTGTGAACTGCACATGCGAGGGATCTAGGTTTCATGCTCCTTATGAGAATCTAATGCCTGATGATCTGAGGTGGAGCTGAGGTGGTGATGCTAACGCTGGGGAGTGGCTGCAAATACAGATTACCATTAGCAGAGGTTTGACTGCACAGAGACCATAATAAATCAATTGCTTGCAGACTCCTATCAAAACCCTATCAGTAAGTAGCAAGTGAAAACAAGCTCAGGACTCCCACTGATTCTGCATTATGGTGAGTTGTATAATTATTTCATTATATATTACAGTGTAATAATAATAGAAATAAAGTGCACAATAAATGCAATGCACTTGAATCATCCTGAAACCACTGCCCTCCCCAGTCCATGGAAAAATTGTCTTCCATGGAACAAGTCCCTGGTGCCAAAAAAGGTTGGGGACTGCTGCTCTAAACTATGTCATTGAGGTTCCAGTTTTGCCTTTCACCTACTGAAGGAGACTGGAAGAGTCATGCTGTCTCTCTGAATTAGCTCCCTGTCTATAAAACAAAGATAATAATGGCTATACCTAATAATCAGAGGCTAATCGAAGAATCATATTAACAGTTGTGAAATTCTGTGCATCATGATACAGAAGCCCAAAGTTTTTACCTATTATTAGGATTTTGCCTCCTGGTTCATACATGAGAATGGCATATGCGTGTGTTTGTGTCTGTGTGTGTATGTGTGTGTGTTTGTGTGTGTGTGTGTAGGAGAGAGTAAATAGTTTTAAATTAAATGTAAGCTATCTGAAATGAATTGATGGGATCTTTGAAATTATTTTTTATGCACTGGAATAATTTGATTGATTTAGAAATTATACTAGAAATATAGAACAAATTCTAAATATTTTTTGTTTTGGTTTAATTAAAATGCCAATTATTTAATAAAAATTTCCTATATATTTTTCTATAATTTAAAACAATCTATTTAGGTTTTTTCACCTCTTCTTGAGGCAACTTATTTATATTTTTATAGAAAATCACCTAGATTTTCAAATTTATTCATATAAATTCATATGTAATCTTTTTAAAATTCAAATGACTCTATTTATGGTTAAGATAGATAGATCATATTCTTAATCACAATTTATATATATATATATATATATATATATATACAGGGGCCCACTTAAATTGTCTTTTTGACTAACCACTTTTATTAATCAAATATACTTTTGATTACTGTAGCTTTGAAGTCCTGATGGTTTATGCCTCCAGCTTTGTTCTTTTTCCTCAGGACTGCTTTGGCAATTTTGGGTCTTTTGTTGTTCCATATAAATATTAGGATTATTTGTTATAGTTCTGTGAAAAATGTCATGAGTAATTTAATAGTGATTGCATTAAATCTGTAGATTGCTTTCAGTAGTATGACCATTTTAACTATATTAATTCAAATATACTTTTTATTTGATTGTTTATTAATTTTCAATTTTGTCATTAATTTTCTTCTATTATTTTCTTTTAGTTAATATTGTTATTCTATTGATATTTATAGTGGCTTGTGTTGAAGACAGAATATTTTTTGTTGGGAATTTTTGAATGTATATTCATCAAAGATATTGACCTGTAATTTTCTTTTTAGGTAGCGTCTTTGTCTGGTTTTGGTATCAGGGTGACGGGGGCCTCATAGAATGACTTTGAGAGTGTTTCTTCCTCTTTTTTATTTTGGAAGAGTTTGAGAAGGATAGATATATGTTCTTTGTATTCTTGGTAGAAGTCCCCAGTGAAGCCATCTGGTCCTGGACTTTTATTTACAAGGAGGTTTTTTGTTTGTTTGTTTTGTTTTGTTTGCTTATGCTTTTGGGTTTTTTGTTTTGTTTTGTTTTTTTTACAGAATCTATTTTACATCTAGTGATCAGTCTGTTTAAATTATCTGTTTCTTCTTGATTCAGTTTGGCAGGCTATATTTCATTCTAGAAACTTGTCCATTTCTTCTAGGTGGTCCATTTCGTTGGCATATAACAGTTCATAATATTTCCTTATGGTATTTTTTACTTCTGTGGTATTGGTTGCTATTTTTCCTCTTTCATTTGTTAACTTGTTTATTTGGGTCCTCTCTCTTTTTTTCGAGGTGTGCCTGGCCAGAGGTTTGTTAATTTTGTTTATCCTTTCAAAAAACCAGCTCTGGGTTTCACCGATTTTTTTTTTAAGCACTATTTTATTTATTTTCTCTCTTATCTTTATTATTTCCTGCCTTCTACTGACTTTACATTTTGTTTTTTCTTCTTTTTCTAATTCTTTTAGGTGGCATGTTAGGTTGTTTATTTGGCAGTTTTCTTGTTTTTTCATGAAGGCCTGTATCGTTACAAATTTCCCTTAGTACTGCTTTTGCTGCACCCCATAGATTTTGTATGATTGTGTTTTCATTGTCATTTGTCTCAAAGTATTTTTTTATTTCTTCTTTGACTTCATCACTGACCCATTGATTTTTTAGTAGCATGTTGTTTAATCTCCATGTAATCTTTTTTTTTTTTTTTTCTCATTTCTCTTTCTGTAGTTGATTTCTATTTTCATGCTGTTGTGGTCAGAAAAGATACTTGAAATAACTTCTATCCTTTTAAATTTGTTTAAGCTTGTTTTGTGTCCTAGTATGTGGTCTATCCTAGAGAACATTCCATGTGTGCTTGAAAAGAATGTGTATGTTGGGTTTTTTTTTGGGTGTAGTTTCCTGTAGATATTAAGTCTAAATCTTCTACTATGTCATTCAGGATCTCTGTTGCTTTATTTATTTTCTGTCTACAAGATCTCTCAATTAATGTCAGTGGGCTGTTAAAGTCTCCTGTTATTATTATATTCCCATCAGTTTCTCACTTTATGTCTGCTAGTATTTGTTTTATGTATTTATATGCTCTGATATTGGGTGCATATATGTTAATGTGTATGAATCCTCTTCTTGTGTCATGTTATAGTGTCCTTCTTTGTCTTTCTTTTTATCCTTTGTTTTAAAGTCTATTTTGTCTAATATGAGTGTTGCTACCCTCACTTTCTTGTCATTTCTATTTGCATGGAATAACTTTTTCCATTCCCTCATTTTCAATCTATATGTCTTTCACCCTAAAATGGGTCTCCTGTAGACAGCATATTGTAGGTTCTACTTTTATCCTCCAATCTGCCACTCTATGCCTTTTGATCCATGAATTTAGTCCTTTGACATTGAAAGTAATTATTGATAACTATATTTACTGTCATTTTAAACATTGTTTTCCAGTTAATTTTGTACTTCTTCTTTCTTCCTTTCATCTTCTTCCTATTTTTCCATTTGTGGTTTGATGGTTTTCTTTTATACTATGCTCAAGCTCCTTTCTTTTGTTTTTTTGTGAATCTACTGTATATTTTTTATTTTTTTACCCTGCTTTTCAAGTATGTTAACCCCTTCCTGTATCTACTTGCTTTAGACAGAAGTTTTTTCAATTTTTTTACTTAATAGCATAAGTTAAAGTTTACACATTTTTCTCTTATTTAACCTTTAGCCACTTCTCTAAGGTTTTTTTTTTTTTTTTTTTTTTTTTTTTGGTACACAGGCCTCTCACTGCTGTGGCCTCTCCCGCTGCAGAGCACAGGCTCCGGATGCGCAGGCTCAGCGGCCATGGCTCACGGGCCTAGCCGCTCCGCGGCATGTGGGATCTTCCCAGACCGGGGCACGAACCCACATCCCCTGCATCGTCAGGCGGACTCTGAACCACTGCGCCACCAGGGAAGCCCCTCTAACTTCTCTAAGTTTTGATGTAAAATTTATGGGTTATTTTGAAGAAAGAAATGGTTAAAGTCATTTGGTGATTACTTTATTTATATCTGCACAGCAACATCATCATCAGAGAATTTAAACTCTCAGCTCTCTACTTTCAAGAATGTATCAAGATTTCCAATTTGACCAAGTACATGATGAATTTTAAATCTTTCATATGCACAAAATAATGCCTTTATTTATTTGTTGACTGCAAGGTAATTATATCTCATAGATTGGGTATATTTGTTCTACAGTTTAAATTATATATACCCATATTTATGGGTTTTTTTAAGTTCTTATAGAAGTGAATTAAACTTTCCACTATGAATATGACTATTAACATTTCTCAGATTTTGAAGATGTTTTGCTACCTATGTTTTATTGGTATTTTGTTTGGGCTGTATTATTTAATGTCTTTATTATAAGTATGATTATTACAACATACACTCATTATTTCCATTCTTAAATTTCTATTGTCTTTACTTCTAAAAAACTCACAATTTCTATCCCTCATAACAACTATTTAGATCTTGTCATTTTATAGCAGAGATTTTCCTTCTCAGAAATCTACTCATTTAACTATCAATCTCCCCACAACCACCCATTATTTTTCACATTAGTCCAAAACAATGTTCCAAACCAGGACACTTATTTCCTGTTCTCATATATTCTGCTTCTGGTATGGCATAATTGTAGATATCCAATACCATTCAGTGTCTGGTTAGTCACTGAGTCTCCCCATCTCTACTGGATATTCTCATCAGTATGCTCAGGAATTGTGATCTTATAATTTGCTTTATAATATATTGCTATTTTATTGAGTTGGCAAAATTTCATTCGGGTTTTCCATAAGATGTTATGGAAAAACCTGAATGAACTTTTTGGTCAGTCCAACATATTCTACTGTTTAATTGCCTTTTGTATATTTTATCACTTGATTAGAAATGACTTCTGATGTCCTCATCACTAGAATGTCAAGATGAGGCCACTGTTTTTTCTAAACTCTCAACTTAATCAAATTACCCAGACTTACAACTCCTTAAGCAGACCTTGACTCATTTCTCTACTTTCTACCTTGGTCCTCTTTTTGTCTCTATTCCAATAAAAAAAAATTTCCTGACTGAAGCAAAAGTTGTTAAAAAGAGTATTCACCTAGATGTTAGAAAACTGGAAATTGGAAATCAAAATTCTCTACTCAATGTAATTTGTGATGGTGCCCAATTAACTTATTTTCTTAAGAAACAAAAATATCAATAGGGCTTCCATGGTGGCGCAGTGGTTGAGAGTCCACCTGCCGATGCAGGGGATGCAGGTTCATGCCCCGGTCAGGGAGGATCCCGCATGTCACAGAGCAGCTGGGCCCGTGAGCCGTGGCCACTGAGCCTGCGTGTCTGGAGCCTGTGCTCTGCAACGGGAGAGGCCACAACAGTGAGAGCCCATGTACTGCAAAAAAAAAAAAAAAAAAAAAAATCAGTAACTAATGTCTCATTAAGTCTTTGAGAGGGACTTTGAAAAAGTAAAATGCTGCAGAAATATATTGTTTTCTAACATGACCTATTTCATAGTTATTTGTCCATTTCTTTAAAATATTATGTGTTTATATGTCTGTGTATCTCCACCTTGTCAATAAAACATATAGAGCAATAACATTGCTTATGAGTTCTGTGGCATACCATCTCTCTGCCTGACCTATGTGATTGGCACATCATTTTGGTAAAATTTCTCTCTTAGTAGGCTACTCCCAATGCCCCCACCCCCAAACACACACACACACACTACCAGATTTCTTTTTACATTTATCAAATTATTTCACAACTGTTTACATACCCATTTTCACACCAAATTGGGAGCTTCCTGAAGACAAAAATAAAAAGTTGTATTCAATTTCATATTCTTAGAAAATAATATAGCAAATAGAATAAATAGCAAACAGCAAGTGCCAAAAAATATGTGTTGAATGACTTTTACTAGGTCTATAGACACTCTTCCAGGTAAGGGAAACAACTGGAGGTGTTGTCAGTCCCTAAGAGTAAAAACTTTCAGATGAGAAATGAAGCACTTTCCCATCAATAGGGGAAACTTGGTTATCTCCTTGAATGCCAACTATTTTGCCTCACTGTCCCACAGATGTTCTAAGCTAAAACAAACTAAACTAAGATTTTTTTATACATTTTTTTAAAATGTAACAACTAAATGATGGAACTGCTTCTCTGTCAAAACAAGCAAACCAAAAAACAAACAAACAAAATAAAACTAACAAACAAAAAAGCAAGGAAAACATCTCCTTGCAGCTCAACTTCTCCCATAAAGCTATAGAATACCCACTGAAATTGTGTATAAATGCATAAAACCCTGCCAAAAGGTATACAGATTTTTATCTTGATATTTTGTTGTGTTTTACAAATTGTTCAAGGCCCCATTGGCCCAGTTTTTGAGAGAAAAGGGAAGACTTTTGAGTCCTTTCCAAATCCTCATTTTAGGATATGGGGAGCCAACCAGTAGACTCTTCAGCAAAATCTCATTCGTATTTGGCTGACTGGGGGTGCACTATCCCTGGGCTCTGGCAATCCAGTTTATAAGGCTGTTTGTAGCAGTCAAGATTCAAAAGCAAAGGTGTAGGTGGAAAAATATCCCCAAAATTCATAGGAAAAATCTGTCTTCTGAGGTTTTCTAACATTTCTGTAGGAAGTGGTGAGGAAGTAATGCTGAGAATACCCTGCACATTATTACAAAGGCAACTTGAAAAGCTCCAGCATGTCAGTTTTCAAAAGTCCTCTTGAGGCTGAGAGACTGTGAAATTCTCATGTATGTTGATTTATGCAGTGATTTGCTTTGACCCTAGGGAAAGCTGCTTTATGGTCTGAACATCTATGCTTACCTACCTTAAAACCTAACTGTGAGAACCTCCAAACAAACGTGCAAAAGGAAAATGAATGAAGAAGAAAGGGAAGCAATCATAAAAAATAATAACCACTTGATTCAAAAGTTAAAATAAATTTTTCTTTGTCTCTGAACATTCTATGCACAGTGGGCCATATATTCATTCTATCACAAACTTTGTTTAAAGCTGATTTTTTTCTATGTGTATATATATACTTACAGCTTAAAAAAAAAAAAAAAAAAGACATGAACAACCTGGATATGTTTCAGGAGAGACTGAGAAGGGCATTTTGCTTGAAAAATCTTCCCCTATCTTCTTGGCTTGGTCAAATCCTAACCATGTTTCAAGCCCTGGCTAATTTACCAACTTTCCAGAACATTTGTGATTACTCTAGTTCTCAATTTGGCCATCTTCAAAGTCCATATGTTGCCTATTATCTGAAACATATTTTGAAAGTTAATCAAATTGCGCCTAGTTGATATTAACTGCACTTTTTTTCTTTGTGAAATAAAGTTTTAATTGTGACTTACAGTGACTAAGTTACATTTTAGAGGTGTCTTGGCCATAGGATTTAAACATTTATAAAAGAATCTAGATTCATTTTTTGATCTTCGATGAATGGAAGCTTTGAAGCCTCACTCCTCTCTCCTCCTATTCTACCCTATGTCTGGGGAAACTGATTAGGAAAGTCAGGTGTTCCCTTCTTTGCTTTGAATCATGCAAACTCCTGCTCTTGCCCACCCATGGGTACCTTCATTCTGGATCCACCCTTTAACCATAATGAAAAAACCTCAAACCAGTCTTATTTCCTTGCTTACTCAAGCTATTTTCATAAATGTTTGGGAGGAATGCTCGGTTCTCAGGAAGCCTCATTATGGAAGCAATAAGCCTTTTCATACTTTCTTAGTGTGTATCTGAAATCATCAGTCTTGACAGCCAAAGCAAATTTTGAGATGAGTTTATCCTCTTTATGCAGGATAAGCACAACACCTTCCCTGGTATCTAGTCTGAGGTCCCTGTATACAGAGATTGCTCAATTTATGCTTATTTAATGCCCAACTGAAGAACTTTCATCCCCTTTAGTTTTCTTTAGCAAATCTGAAATTCAAATTGTGGGGAGAAGTTATTAGTAAGTGATTCATCCCATTCCTCAGGTTACCCAGCTGCTAAATGGATAATCAAAATAGCTTTTTTGTCTTCCCTTTAAGAAAGGCATATAATGGATGAGAAAAACTAGAGAAAAAATTCAAAATGTGGGCTTCTCACTATGGTACTGACTCCAGTGCCCATGCTTCGGACCAGGGTTTTTAGGCATCAGCACGTGCTCAACAACTCCTGGTGCCCCTCGCCCACCTCACAGGACACTAGCCCATTGACCTTGCACTTGACATCTGAATCTTTTAGTCACCAGCCCCAGAAGCTACTAGCGAGCATTTGAAGGACCATGAGATAGAAAATATGTTTGCCATCCTGAGCATAATCTCCATTTTGAAGAAAAGTAAAACAACTGCATATATAAAAGGGAGGACATAAGGGATGGAGCTTGAGATTGCTCACCTGTTTACTGCAAAAATATATCTCTATCAGCAGTCATCCTTTAAACTTTCTGTCACTAAAACATGATTTTTTGCATTTATTTATTTATAATCTATCTCTCTTAAAAATAATTTGAAATGTCCCTATTATTTTTTACTGTTGGATCTTCACCTGCAACGCCATTAGATAGACAAGTCATTGAAATCGACATATGTGGTTTCTGAGAACCACAGAAGTTATGACTTGCCCAAGATCAAATAAATAACTTTCTGGTCTTTGCTGCCTAGGCAATGAACTTTCCATTATGCAGCACTGCTTTCTCAGCATGAATGCCAAAATTAAAAGTAAGGTATACAATGTACATGATACGTCTGATATGTAAGTGATACGAAAAGGGTAAGTCATACAGCTACCTATGTTCTATTTATGTGATGTTCATGGCATCCAGATCTTGTTGATATAAGTACTCTCATCACCTGGCTCAGTGCTTAGCATGAGTCTCAGTAGGTTTCTATGGAACTAAATGAGAATATTGCGTGCAAACCAACAAACAAACATATGAAGATTCATACTAGAGATAAGTTTCTTTCTGTAAAAAATTTTATGAGTTTATGTATGTTTGTGTGTTTGTGTATTTCTTCTTTAGGAAGCTAAGGAATTGAAACAGAGTGGGGATGGAGAAAGAAAGAGAGAGAGATTAGAGAATGGGAGAGAAAGTTTAAAATGTTTTTGTTTTACCTAATACTTATGCAAACCACTTCCCTGCAGTTATCCATGTGAGAAAGATTCACAACAGTAACTGAAGTAATGCTAAACCTAATATAAAACATAAATTAAACAACAATAACAGAACACACAGGTATTTTCAATCTCAGTCACTTAGTAATTTAATATAAATAGATTTCACCGTGATCAATGGAAGTTTACATCCCATTTATTCCTGAGACTGGTAGTTTGTCTGATCGGTAAATTTGTTGTCAGGGTTATGCCATCATCCAGGATTTGATAAGTCAATCCAAAGTGATTGGCAGTGTTTTCTAGTAATCAGTTAAACCAAGTTCTTGTTAAGCCTTATACTTAGCTTTATATTAACTCCTTGGGGGCAAAAATAAAAAGGCAGATACTAACACCCTCTTGGCTGTTAGTGTGGTGTCCAACCATCTTGTCCTCCTTTACACTGAGCTCATCTGGCCACCATCCACTGCCCACAGCTGGAAACTGTTCTCCCTGCTCAATGTATGCACTGTACTTGTTCATGCTTCAGAGCAGTTGGTTAACGATAATGATAATGATTTAGATTCCAGTGGGCAGTAAATATAAAATATTTGATCATTAAGTGGCTTCATGAATGTGGGAGATGTTTACTAACTGTGTGGGGCGGGGAAGTCGATTGAAGCATGCTAATAAGTACAAGCAAAGAAAATGAGAACAGAAAACTATAAGGCAATGGGTTTTATTCCTGGAATATAAACTGTGGATTAAAAAAAGTAGAAGAAGAATGAAAAATATTGACTCCTTGGCAGGAAAATTACATGTATGATGTAAATATGATAAAGACAACACATTTCAAAATGATGCAAAGACTGAATTACAGGCCTCTTTTGGGGTCAATGTTTTGATTATAACAAAGGCAGGTGCACCCAGAAACTGCTGAATCTACGAGCCAGATTCATTATACTATGATCTCTTTATTCCGAATGAAAAATATGAATTTTAAAACTATGGTTATTTAAACAAATCATGTGTTTTATTGCTGTAGCCATAGAAAGGCTATATTTATGGGGGATATTAGATCAAGTGATATGTCTAATGTGGCTTATGTAAAATGGAAAAAAAAATAAACTAAATCCTTGATCTCAGTTTCCAAATCTGAAATGTTAAAATATAAATTTAGAAAAAGTACATTTTTACATTTTTTGTATTTGGTTTTCTTTTCTAATGTGACTCTAATATCTCTTAGTGCATGATTGTGTTTTGTACACCTGATGTTTCAGGAGCCTTTCTCTGTGCCCTATGAGCAGAAGGTTCTCAGTGAATGTCTGTAGGTGACAGTGCTGTTAGAGACAGCTCTTCAGGGCTAAGTTTACTAATATCTTTGGGACTGCAAGGATTTCAGTCATCATTTATTTTTTTATTCTTTTTTTTTTTTAACATCTTTATTGGGGTATAATTGCTTTACAATGGTGTGTTAGTTTCTGATTTATAACAAAGTGAATCAGCTATACATATACATGTGCTCCCATGTGTCTTCCCTCTTGCGTCTCCCTCCCTCCCACTCTCCCCCTCCCACCCCTCCAGGCTGTCCCAAAGCCCCGAGCTTATATCCCTGTGCCTTGCGGCTGCTTCCCCCTAGCTATCTACCTTACTACGTTTGTTAGTGTGTATATGTCCATGACTCTCTCTCGCCCTGTCAAAACTCACCCTTCCCCCTCCCCATATCCTCAAGTCCGTTCTCCAGTAGGTCTGCGCCTCTATTCCTGTCTTATCCCTAGGTTCTTCATGACATTTTTTCCCCTTAAATTCCATATATATGTGTTAGCATACGGTATTTGTCTTTGTCTTTCTGACTTACTTCACTCTGTATGACAGACTCTAGGTCTATCCATCTCATTACAAATATCTCAATTTCATTTCTTTTTAAGGCTGAGTAATATTCCATTGTGTATATGTGCCACATTTTCTTTATCCATTCGTCCGATGATGGGCGCTTAGGTTCTTTCCATCTCCCGGCTATTGTAAATAGAGCTGCAATGAACATTTTGGTACATGACTCTTTTTGAATTTTGGTTTTCTCAGGGTATATGCCCAGTAGTGGGATTGCTGGGTCATATGGTAATTCTATTTGTAGTTTTTTAAGGAACCTCCATACTGTTCTCCATAGTGGCTGAACCAATTCACATTCCCACCAGCAGTGCAAGAGTGTCCCCTTTTCTCCACACCCTCTCCAGCATTTATTGTTTCTAGATTTTTTGATGATGGCCATTCTCACTGGTGTGAGATGATATCTCATTGTAGTTTTGATTTGCATTTCTCTAATGATTAATGATGTTGAGCATTCTTTCATGTGTTTGTTGGCATTCTGTATATCTTCTTTGGAGAAATGTCTGTTTAGGTCTTCTGCCCATTTTTGGATGGGGTTGTTTGTTTTTTTGTTATTGAGCTGCATGAGCTGCTTGTAAATTTTGGAGATTAATCCTTTGTCAGTTGCTTCATTTGCAAATGTTTTCTCCCATTCTGAGGGTTGTCTTTTGGTCTTGATTATGATTTCCTTTGCTGTGCAAAAGCTTTGAAGTTTCATTAGGTCCCATTTGTTTATTTTTGTTTTTATTTCCATTACTCTAGGAGGTGGGTCAGAAAGGATCTTGCTGTGATTTATGTCATAGAGTGTTCTGCCTATGTTTTCCTCTAAGAGTTTGATAGTTTCTGGCCTTACATTTAGGTCTTTAATCCATTTTGAGCTTATTTTTGTGTATGGTGTTAGGGAGTGATCTAATCTCATACTTTTACATGTACCTGTCCAGTTTTCCCAGCACCATTTATTGAAGAGGCTGTCCTTTCTCCACTGTACATTCCTGCCTCCTTTATCAAAGATAAGGTGTCCATATGTGCGTGGGTTTATCTCTGGGCTTTCTATCCTGTTCCACTGATCTATCTTTCTGTTTTTGTGCCAGTACCATACTGTCTTGATTACTGTTGCTTTGTAGTATAGTCTGAAGTCAGGGAGCCTGATTCCTCCAGCTCCTTTTTTCGTTCTCAAGATTGCTTTGGCTATTCGGGGTCTTTTGTGTTTCCATACAAATTGCGAAATTTTTTGTTCTAGTTCTGTGAAAAATGCCAGTGGTAGTTTGATAGGGATTGCATTGAATCTGTAGATTGCTTTGGGTAGTAGAGTCATTTTCACAATGTTGATTCTTCCCATCCAAGAACATGGTATATCTCTCCATCTATTTGTATCATCTTTAATTTCTTTCATCAGTGTCTTATAATTATCTGCATACAGGTCTTTCGTCTCCTTAGGTAGGTTTATTCCTAGATATTTTATTCTTTTTGTTGCAATGGTAAATGGGAGTGTTTTCTTGATTTCACTTTCAGATTTTTCATCATTAGTATATAGGAATGCCAGAGATTTCTGTGCATTAATTTTGTATCCTGCTACTTTACCAAATTCATTGATTAGCTCTAGTAGTTTTCTGGTAGCATCTTTAGGATTCTCTATGTATAGTATCATGTCATCCGCAAACAGTGACAGCTTTACTTCTTCTTTTCTGATGTGGATTCCTTTTATTTCCTTTTCTTCTCTGATTGCTGTGGCTAAAACTTCCAAAACTATGTTGAATAAGAGTGGTGAGAGTGGGCAACCTTGTCTTGTTCCTGATCTTAGTGGAAATGCTTTCAGTTTTTCACCATTGAGGATGATATTTGCTGTGGGCTTGTCATATATGGCCTTTATTATGTTGAGGAAAGTTCCCTCTATGCCTACTTTCTGGAGAGTTTTTATCATAAATGGGTGTTGAATTTTGTCAAAAGCTTTCTCTGCATCTATTGAGATGATCATATGGTTTTTCTCCTTCAATTTGTTAATATGGTTTATCACATTGATAGATTTGCGTATATTGAAGAATCCTTGCATTCCTGGAATAAACCCCACTTGATCATGGTGTATGATCCTTTTAATGTGCTGTTGGATTCTGTTTGCTAGTATTCTTTTGAGGATTTTTGCATCTATGTTCATCAGTGATATTGGCCTGTAGTTTTCTTTCTTTGTGACATCCTTGTCTGGTTTTGGTATCAAGGTGATGGTGGCCTCATAGAAGGAATTTGGGAGTGTTCCTCCCTCTGCTATATTTTGGAAGAGTTCGAGAAGGATAGGTGTTAGCTCTTCTCTAAACGTTTGATAGAATTCACCTGTGAAGCCATCTGGTCATGGGCTTTTGTTTGTTGGAAGAATTTTAATCACAGTTTCAATTTCAGTGCTTGTGATTGGTCGGTTCATATTTTCTATTTCTTCCTGATTCAGTCTTGGCAGGTTGTGCATTTCTAAGAATTTGTCCATTTCTTCCAGAGTGTCCATTTTATTGGCATAGAGTTGCTTGTAGTAATCTCTCATGATTTTTTTTATTTCTGCAGTGTCAGTTGTTATTTCTCCTTTCTCATTTCTAATTCTATTGATTTGAGTCTTCTCCCTTTTTTTCTTGATGAGTCTGGCTAGTGGTTTATCTATTTTGTTTATCTTCTCAAAGAACCAGCTTTTAGTTTTATTGATCTTTGCTATCGATTCCTTCATTTCTTTTTCATTTATTTCTGATCTGATTTTTATGATTTCTTTCCTTCTGCTAGCTTTGGGGTTTTTTTGTTCTTCTTTCTCTAATTGCTTGAGGTGCAAGGTTAGGTTGTTTATTCGAGATGTTTCCTGCTTCTTAAGGTGGGCTTGTATTGCTATAAACTTCCCCCTTAGAACTGCTTTTGCTGCATCCCATAGGTTTTGGGTCGTTGTGTCTCCATTGTCATTTGTTTCTAGGTATTTTTTTATTTCCTCTTTGATTTCTTCAGTGATCACTTCATTATTAAGTAGTGTATTGTTTAGCCTCCATGTGTTTGTATATTTTACAGATCTTTTCCTGTAATTGATATCTAGTCTCATGGCGTTGTGGTCAGAAAAGATACTTGATACAATTTCAATTTTCTTAAATTTACCAAGGCTTGATTTGTGACCCAAGATATGATCTATCCTGGAGAACGTTCCATGAGCACTTGAGAAAAATGTGTATTCTGTTGTTTTTGGATGGAGTGTCCTATAAATATCAATTAAGTCCATCTTGTTTAATGTATCATTTAAAGCTTGTGTTTCCTTATTTATTTTCATTTTGGATGATCTGTCCATGGGTGAAAGTGGGGTGTTAAAGTCCCCTACTATGAATGAGTTACTGTCAATTTCCCCTTTTATGGCTGTTAGTATTTGCCTTACGTATTGAGGTGCTCCTATGTTGGGTGCATAAATATTTACAATTGTTATATCTTCTTCTTGGATCGATCCCTGGATCATTATGTAGTGTCCTTCTTTATCCCTTTTAATAGTCCTTATTTTAAAGTCTATTTTGTCTGATATGAGAATTGCTACTCCAGCTTTCTTTTGGTTTCCATTTGCATGGAATATCTTTTTCCATCCCCTTACTTTCAGTCTGTATGTGTCTCTAGGTCTGAGGTGGGTCTCTTGTAGACAGCATATATAAGGGTCTTGTTTTTGTATCCATTCAGCCAATCTGTGTCTTTTGGTGGGAGCATTTAGTCCATTTACATTTAAGGTAATTATCGATATGTATGTTCCTATTCCCATTTTCTATATTGTTTTGGGTTCGTTACTATAGGTCGTTTCCTTCTTTTGTATTTCTTATCTAGAGAAGTTCCTTTAGCATTTGTTGTAAAGCTGGTTTGGTGGTGCTGAACTCTCTCAGCTTTTGCTTGTCTGTAAAGGTTTTAATTTCTCCATCAAATCTGAATGAGAACCTTGCTGGGTAGAGTAGTCTTGGTTGCAGGTTTTTCTCCTTCATCACTTTCAGTATGTCCTGCCACTCCCTTCTGGCTTGTAGGGTTTCTGCTGAGAGATCAGCTGTTAACCTTATGTGTATTCCCTTGTGTGTTATTTGTTGTTTTTCCCTTGCTGCTTTTAATATGCTTTCTTTGTATTTAATTTTTGATAGTTTGATTAATATGTGTCTTGGCATATTTCTCCTTGTATTTATCCTGTATGGGACTCTCTGTGCTTCCTGGACTTGATTATTTCCTTTCCCATATTAGGGAAGTTTTCAACTATAATCTCTTCAAATATTTTCTCAGTCCCTTTCTTTTTTTCTTCTTCTTCTGGAACCCCTATAATTCGAATGTTGGTGCGTTTAATGTTGTCCCAGAGCTCTCTGAGACTGTCCTCAGTTCTTTTCATTCTTTTTTCTTTATTCTGCTCTGCAGTAGTTATTTCCACTACTTTATCTTCCAGGTCACTTATCCGTTCTTCTGCCTCCGTTATTCTGCTATTGATCCTATCTAGAGTACTTTTAATTTCATTTATTGCGTTGTTCATCGTTGCTTGTTTCATCTTTAGTTCTTGTAGGTCCTTGTTAACTGTTTCTTGCATTTTGTCCATTCTACTTCCAAGATTTCGGATCATCCTTACTATCATTATTCTGAATTCTTTTTCAGGTAGATTGCCTATTTCCTCTTCATTTGTTAGGTCTGGTGCATTTTTATCTTGCTCCTTCATCTGCTGTGTGTTTTTCTGTCTTCTCATTTTGCTTATCTTACTGTGTTTGGGGTCTCCTTTTTCAGGCTGCACGTTCGTAGTTCCCATTGTTTTTGATGTCTGTCTCCAGTGGCTAAGGTTGTTTCAGGGGGTTGTGTAGGCTTCCTGGTGGAGGGGACTAGTGCCTGTGTTGTGCTGGATGAGGCTGGATCTTGTCTCTCTAGTGGGCAGGTTCACGTCTGGTGGTGTGTTTTGGGGTGTCTGTGGCCTTGTTATGATTTTAGGCAGCCTCTCTGCTAATGGGTGGGGTTGTGTTCCTGTTTTGCTAGTTGTTTGGCATAGGTTGTCCAGCACTGTGGCTTGCTGGTCGTTGAGTGAAGCTGGGTGCTGGTGTTAAGATGGAGGTCTCTGGGAGATTTCCACCGTTTAATATTATGTGGAACTGGGAGGTCTCTTGTTGATCAGTGTCCTGAAGTTGGCTCTCCTACCTCAGAGGCAGAGCCCTGCCTCCTGGGCTGGAGCACCAAGAGCCTTTCATCCACACGGCTCAGAATAAAAGGGAGGAAAAGTAGAGAGAATTATTAGAAGTATGAGGAAAGAAAGAAGGAAAGGAGGAAAGGAAGGAAGGAAGAAAGAAGCAAAGAAGGAAAGAAAGGAGGGAGGGAGGGAGGAAGGAAGGAAGGAAGGAGGGAAAGAAGGAGAAAATGTAGAGAGAATTAGTAGAAGTATGAGGAAAGAAAGAGGGAAAGGAGGAAAGGAAGGAAGGAAGAAAGAAGCAAAGAAGGAAAGAAAGGAGGGAGGGAGGGAGGGAGGGAGGAAGGAAAGAAGGAGGGAAAGAAGGAGAAAATGTAGAGAGAATTAGTAAAAGTTTGAGGAAAGAGAGAAGGAAAGGAGGAAAGGAAGGAAGGAAGAAAGAAGCAAAGAAGAAAAGAAAGGAGGGAGGGAGGGAGGAAGGAAGGAAGGTAGGAGGGAAAGAAGGAGAAAATGTAGAGAGAATTAGTAGAAGTATGAGGAAAGAAAGAAGGAAAGGAGGAACGGAAGGAAGGAAGAAAGAAGCAAAGAAGGAAAGAAAGGGAGGGAGGGGAGAAGGAAGGAAGGAAGGAGGGAAAGAAGGAGAAAATGTAGAGAGAATTAGTAGAAGTTTGAGGAAAGAAAGAAGGAAAGGAGGAAAGGAGGAAAGGAAGGAAGGAAGAAAGAAGCAAAGAAGGAAAGAAAGGAGGGAGGGAGGGAGGAAGGGAGGAAGGAAGGAGGGGAAAAGGAAAAAAGACAGAAAGAAAGAAGACACAGTAAAAATAAAATAAAGTATAATATAGTTATTGTACTAAAAAATATTTAGAAAGAAAGAAAAAAAAAGAACAGATAGAACCCTAGGACAAATGTTGGAAACAAAGCTATACAGAGAAAATCTTACACAGAAGCATACACATACGTGTTCACAAAGAGAGGCAAAGGGGGAAAAATCATAAATCCTGCTCCCAGAAACCACCTCCTCAACCTGGGGTGATTCGCTGTCTAAAGGAGGGAAGGAAGGAAGGAAAGAAAGAAAGAACGAAGGTAAAGTACAATAAAGTTATTACAATTAAAATTAATTATTAAGAAAAAAAAATTTTTTTTAAAAAAAAACCATAGATGGATAGAGCCCTAGGACAAATGTTGGAAGCAAAGCTATACAGAGAAAATCTTACACAGAAGCATACACATACACGTTCACAAAGAGAGGCAAAGGGGGAAAAATCATAAATCCTGCTCCCAGAGACCACCTCCTCAACCTGGGGTGATTCGCTGTCTAAAAGAGGGAAGGAAGGAAGGAAAGAAAGAAAGAAAGAACGAAGGTAAAGTACAATAAAGTTATTACAATTAAAATTAATTATTAAGAAAAAAAAAATTTTTTTTTAAAAAACCATGGACGGATAGAGCCCTAGGACAAATGTTGGAAGCAAAGCTATACAGAGAAAATCTTACACAGAAGCATACACATACACATTCACAAAGAGAGGCAAAGGGGGAAAAATCATAAATCCTGCTCCCAGAGACCACCTCCTCAATTTGGGGTGATTTGTTGTCTAAAGGAGGGAAGGAAGGAAGGAAAGAAAGAAAGAAAGAACGAAGGTAAAGTACAATAACGTTATTACAATTAAAATTATTAAGAAAAAAAATTTTTTTTTAAAAAAAACCATGGACGGATAGAGCCCTAGGACAACTGTTGGGAGCAAAGCTATACAGAGAAAATCTTACACAGAAGCATACACATACATGTTCACAAAGAGAGGCAAAGGGGGAAAAATCATAAATCCTGCTCCCAGAGACCACCCCCTCAACCTGGGGTGATTCGCTGTCTAAAGGAGGGAAGGAGGGAAGGAAAGAAAGAAAGAAAGAACGAAGGTAAAGTTCAATAAAGTTATTACAATTAAAATTAATTATTAAAAAAAAATTTAAAAAAAAAAAAAAAAAAACATGGACGGATAGAGCCCTAGGACAAATGGTGGAAGCAAGAGTATACAGACAAGATCTCACACAGAAGCATACACGCACACATTCACAAAAAGAGGAAAAGGGAAAAAAATCACAGATCTCGCTCCTAAATTCCCCCTCTTCAATTTGGGATCACTCCCTGTCTATTCAGGTATTCCACAATGCAGGGCACATCAAGTTGATCGTGGAGCTTCAATCCGCCGCCTCCGTGGCTGCCGGGAGAGACCTCCCCCTCTCCTCCCTGCTCTCACAGCTCACAGGAGCTCAGCTTTGTACCCGGCCCTGCCCCTGCGCGCAGATCGCTGGAGGGCGTCTGTTTTTTTGCTCAGACAGGACGGGGTTAAAGGAGCCGCTGATTCGGGAGCTCCGGCTCACTCAGGCCGGGGGTTGGGGGATGGGGGAAGGAGGGGCACTGCGTGCGGGGCGGGCCTGCGGCGGCAGAGGCAGCGTGACGCTGCGGCACAGTCCGGCGTGACGCTGCACCAGCCTGAGACCCGCCGTGCGTACTCCCGGGGAAGTTGTCCCTGGATCCCGGGAACCTGGCAGTGGCGGCCTGCACAGGCTCCGCGGAAGAGGGGCGCGGAGAGTGACCTGTGCTCGCACACAGCCCCCCTGGTGGCGGCAGCAGCAGCCCCAGCGTCTCCCGCCCGTCTCTGGGGTCCGCGGTTTCAGCCGCGGCTCGCGCCCGTCTCTGGGGTCCGCGCTTTTAGCCGCGGCTCACGCCCGTCTCTGGAGTTCCTTTAAGCAGCGCTCTTAAACCCCTCTCCTCGCGCACCAGGAAACAAAGAGGGAAGAAAAAGTCTCTTGCCTCTTCGGCCGGTGCAGGCTTTTCCCCGAACTCCCTCCCGGCTAGTCGTGGCGCACCAACCCCTTCAGGCTATGCTCAAGCTGCCAACCCCAGTCCTCTCCCTGCGCTCCGTCCAAAACCGAAACCCGAGCCTCAGCTCGCAGCCCCGCCCGCCCCGGCGGGTGAGCAGACAAGCCTCTCGGGTTGGTGAGTGCCGGTCGGCACGGATCGTCTGTGCAGGAATCTCCCCGCTTTGCCCTCCACACCCGTCGCTGTGCACCACTCCGCGGTCCCGAAGCTCCCCCCTCCGCCTCCCGCAGTCTCCGCCCGCGGAGGGGCTTCCTAGTGTGTGGAAACTTTTCCTCCTTCACAGCTCCCTCCCACTGGTGCAGGTGCCGTCCTTATTCTTTTGTCTCTGTTTTTTCTTTTTTCTTTTGCCCTACCCAGGTACGTGGGGAGTTTCTTGCCTTTTGGGAGCTCTGAGGTCTTCTGCCAGCCTTCAGTAGGTGTTCTGTAGGAGTTGTTCCACGTGTAGATGTATTTCTGGTGTATCCGTGAGGAGGAAGGCGATCTCCACATCTTACTCTTCCGCCATCTTCCCGCCGACCAGTCATCATTTATTTTAAAGATATGGCAGGTTTAGGGAAAACTCTGTAGCTAAAGGCACCAGCCTCTACTCAGGATGTAACCTCAGGACCCAGTGGTATCATTATACATTTTCAGAGAAGAGTTTTAAAGCTGCTTTTGTGGTTTCAGAATTCCCAAAGAAAATACTCGATAAAAATCTCATTTTAAAAACCCTGCTTCCAGACCTTACTTAGAAACCATTAATTGGGGTGTCCAAGGGCATCTGCATTCCTCTATGCTACTAGTTATCAGAATGCAGTGCTTCTCAGAAATGCGGAGCCCACAGCCAGAGACCATGAAGAATCTGCCTTTTTGACAGTGTTCTGACCAAGTTCTGGGTTACATTCCTGAGGCTGGTAGTTTGTCTGATTGGTACATTTTTTGACAGGGCTATGCAATCATCCAGGATTTTATAAATCAACTCAAAATGATTAGCAGTGTTTTCTAATAGTTAAACCAAGTCTTGGGTAAGCCTCATCCTTGGGGGCAAAAATTAAAAGGCAGGTACCAACTCCCTCTTGGCTGTTAGTCCAGTGTCCAAACATCTTGTCCTCCTTTATGCTGAGCTCATCTGACCATCATCCACTGCCCACGGCGGGAAACTCTTTTCTCTGCTCGATGTATGCACTGTACTGGTTCATGCGAGTCTGAAGTGAGTCTGATGTGAATAATTTATGCTGAAGCAAACATCCATCAAGACATTTTGTTAGCCCCTTTGAATCACCTAGCCAATTAAAAAATAATAATAGCAATGCTGCCCACCCTAAAGACTCAGATTTAATTAGCTCAGGGAGATCCCATCCTATCATCTTTTAAAAGCCCCTGAAGTGGTTTTAAAGTGCAGTTAGGTTTCAGAATAATTTGAGTCATCTCTGAATATCCAGAAAGCCTGACAGCAACTATCTCTTAGGAAAGAATTTCATTACCTAAAACCCAGCAATCTCTGTCTCTGTGGAATCAACATCCTTACTTGGGTAGATGCTTGAATAACAAAGACAACTTGGAGAGGAACTGCTAAGGTGTAAGGGGTCCCCATGAGAAAGCAGCCTTTAGCAACTATCATGGGGATTAATGAAGTCCTGGGGAATTACTGTGACTGTTGTCTTTGACTGAACCACAAATCAATACTTTTCTGCCCCCATTAGCAGACCGTAGACCTGCTAACCACACCCCTGATCTCCCGACATTCAGTTGCTCTGTCTCCAGGGTCTCATCTTTGCACAGATTCAGGGGTACCATTCCAGGATGCAGCACCCAAGGAGGCAGAAATGGCAGTGGACATTTTCTACCTCCTACACAAGTCCTCACAAGCTTTGACTTTTTAATTCCTAACTCCTTAGCAAATACCTCACTGGTTACTGAGCCCAACTCGTCTGAGATCATAGCTGGAGTCCACCAGAGGGGAGACTGGTCATGCTCTGTTGGCTCCTGCCCTTGCTTCTTCCTCTAACTTTGCTGGGCCTGACATGAATCAGGTTGTGACTCCTTCACGCCTGAACCAGGGATAAAGTATCCAACCTTGTCCCTTTGCCTTGAACTTGTCTTCCAGCCTACACTTTTCCCATTAGGTAAACATTAGAACACCCCATTTTATTAAATATCTAGGTTTCTAAAACAGTCACTGGGGCCTTGTATACTTACATATGATAAAATCATACTCTCTTTGTAACCTGAGAGTCAGCACTCCTTCCATGGAACTTCATTTTGCTCTTCCAACCAGGACTTCTCTGAAAGAACTGTGGTCCCAACAAGCCCTCATTGTTACCTTCCTCATCTTTCCTTGCTCACACTCCTGCCCCTCCTGGAAGCACATCCTCTTCCTTGTGCCTGATAGAATGTTCTAACCCTTCAAGACTCCACTCAAGGTCCACCTGGTCCATCACATCTTTCTTTGATCCCATCTGTTTACAGTGACTGTTTAAGTCCCCTAACACTTGTTTCCGTACCGTTTATTTGACTTATAATACTGCATTCTGCACTCAGTTCTCTAGAGGTGGCCTTAGTAATCTGCCTGATCTGGTGCTGTTTTGGCACCAGTATATACTGTAGAACTAACTGACTAATTGGTAGAACCAATGTAAAAGTGAAGCAAACAAAGTTATGGAGAAACTAGTAGTTGAAGTCAAAGGAAAATGTGGCCTGATGACAATATATTTTCATCTGTCGTTTTTCAAGCCTTAAATGTAGCTTCTAGCCAGAAAATGCCTTTTTCTAAACAAAGGGAACTGACCTCATGCAATTACCTCTCTCTCCTCTCTGCACCAACACAAAGGCCGATGAGAGGTCTGAGTTCAAACACATGGAAAGTGCTTTGAAATGTCACTTGTTCACATCTGAGCAAACACTGCCTTCTTTGCCCCTTACCAGTGTAATTAACTGTATTTCCAATCAATATATTGCCTCACCATGGGTTGCTTTGTACATCTAGTCTTCTTGTTCTTTTTCTGCCTCATTACTTATCTTATTCACCTACTGATATTAGTTGCTTCAGATACTAATGAAATTCTCCTGACAGTGTGAAGTAGATTCAGTTCCTTGACAGTCAGATCTGAGTTTTCCAGCATGTTACAGAAAACATTTATTTTCTGGCTATTTGTTCTAGACTTCAAGTACATTATTAAGCTTAGTTAGAACATGGAAACTTGTCTTCACATTGAGCTGGGGATACTGCTCCAAATTAAAAGATTTCTGCTGATCCCCATGGAGTCACTTCAGAGCAAAAGAGTGTCTACCTCAAGCATTTTAGGGCATCCAAAGGATAAGTTGAAAGAAGGATTGTCTTTCACTAAATTGACTTTCTGATCCTGCATTATTTATTATTGTCTAAATACATGTAGAAATGTTGCTTCTCTTTCCTTGAGAAAGTTCTCATCCATTTCTGAAATTTTACTGTGGTCCTTGGACTAATGTGGCATTTTCTTAACACTCTGACCTTGTCATTCTGCGATAAGCTCATCCTTTTCCTCTATGTCACAAAACCTTACCTTGTGACCAGGGTTGGTTCTGTCCTACTTTCTTCTGAAGATTTCCCTGATTTCCCCATTTGTTTTCCCCTTCTCAGAATTTCTATAGCTATCAAAGGGCTTGTCTAAATCCTAGGGTTTATACATAGTAAAGTAAGTCAGAAAGAGAAAAACAAATATAGTATATTAACACATGTACGTGGAATCTAGAAAAATTGTACAGATGAACTTGTCTGCAAGGCACAAATAGAGACACAGATGTAGAGAACAAACGTGTGGACACTAAGTGGGGAAAGCAGGGTGGGGAGGTGGTGGGATGAATTGGGAGATTGGGATTGACATGTATACACTAATATGTATAAAATAGATAACTAATAAAAAAAAAAGCTAAAAAGTAAAAAAAATAAATTCCAGAGTTTGACATTTGATCATTCTGCCTTATCTTGTTCTCTCACTCTTACACACCGTATGTCTATTATTTTCATCTGAATGATGTTTGCTTATCGTTTGCTTATTGGATTTGCTTATCCAATCTTCAGGCACAATTTTATTAAATCAATATCTGTTGACTCTCTATATCTGTATATAGCCCTGTAATTGTTATGACAAGTTAGCATTATTGTGCTTTCTATTTGCTTCATGTCCCTGAAATAGATGGTCAGCTCATTAAAGACCATAGTTTCTTCCTAAATATATCTTCAATCTGCTGATTTTTCTCTCCCTCTACTGCTAAATATATTTATCCAGACTGCATTGTCTCTCACCATGAGAATCACAACACCCTTCTAGAAGGTCTCCCTGTATCTATATACTATATTACCCATCCTACCTCTAAAGAGGAATTCAGGAACACATATATTTGATTCCATTCTCACATTTGATGGAGAACTTGAGTGAACCTTGAATATGTTATGATAAATGAAATAAGTCAGATATAAATGGACAAATATTATATGATTCCACTTATATGAGGTACCTAGAATGGGCAAACTTGTAGAGACAGAAAGCACAATGGAGGTTTCCAGGGGTGGGGGAAAGGAGGAACAGCGAGGTATTATTTAATGGGCACAAAATTTCTGTTTGGCATGATGATAATGTTCTGAAAATGAATAGTGGTGATGGTTGCACAGCATTGTCAATGCACATAACAATAATGGAATGCACACTTAAAAGTAGTTAAAGTGGAAAAGTTTATGTTATGTATGTTTTACCATAATATGTTAATTTATTTATTAATTTTAAAAAACCCTCAGTGGTACTCTCATACCTTTAGGACACAGGACACAGTCCTTATCATGGTTTTAAGCCCTGGAACAGCTTCTATGTATTTCTACAGTCACCTTTCATCCCTACACTACAGAGTCTCTCAAATATGCCCTGCTACCTTCCATCAAAGAAGCTTCCCACATAATGCTCCTGGTTTCTGGAACATTGCAACCAGTGCTGTCCTGAACACCATCTGTTCCCTGGTAGCCAGCACAAATTCTACCTCAATCATTACTACTTCAAGGAAGCTTTTCCTGAGCACTCATTCCAGGTTAAATCTCTCTATGACCCACTCTCTTCCCACCATGTCATTCTCCTTTGTAGTCCTGGTCAGAGATGTAATTGTGTCTTCATGGGTGTAACTCCGAGTACTGGTTGGCTCTTCCCCGAGACTGTAAGTTGCAGAGAATGTCAGAGACACCTCTGATTCTGCTTCCAGTACAGTACCTGCCATGTGGCAGATGCTCAATGAATATATATTGAATGAGTCAAGCCAGAGTCACTATCTTGTGCTCCCTGTTATCTTTTTTTTTGTGGAAGCCTTACCTTTTATCTGTATGACAGCAAGCAGATCACTTTTACTAAGCATTACTTTCCAACAAAGTAATGCTTAGTAAAAAAAGAAATATAGACCAAAGCATGTCTTCTAACTCTAAAACATGAGTTTTACTGGGGCAGAGTTTGCTTCTTGATCTAGACTTCCTCTCACTTAGGCACAGATTAACTTGTATACAATCAGAAGTCTGTGAACCAGGCATGATACTCTCAATAATCATAATCATATACTGATAACATGGCTACAGAAAAGCCAAACACTCACACAGTGCTTACTGTACAAAAGGAACACTTTTGGTCACCATAACAATGCTGTACTTTGCTGCCACTATTAGCTGACTTGGGTTAAATCCACCAGCTTAGACCCAGAATCTGGAAGGGAGAATGTATTTATATATTTCTTTTCATTCAATGATGTTCTAGCATATATGAAAAGAAAACATGAACTAAGGCAACTGTGCTGGGGAATTTTTTTCTAACTTACTAAGTAAATCCATTGCATTTTTGAAAGAATTACTGCTGATCTAACTCAACTATGAATTAATCCATTGCTCAAAAAAATATTTAAAAGTTTACTAAGCACCTAATATATGCCTAGAAACTCTGAGACAGGTATAATACATATACCTAGACTACCTTTAATGAGTTTGCAAAATTGAGTCGAATATATTGCATCCTCACACATGAAACAATTAGAATATGCCACAATATATTGAGCTATATGACCAAACACAACATGTGTGGCACCATATATGGAAAGTTTGCAAACACAACCTGTGTTTTTAGTTTTCTAATTTTGCCTGTGCATAGTCTCATGTTATCCATGCTACATTAATACATCCTCCTGTCCTTGTCTCAGGAGTGATTCACAAGTATTAATGCCCAAAACTTAATGTTTAAATCCTCAATGAAAAGGACTAAACAAATATAGTATAATATTGTCCGCATCACATTATGTACAGACTGGCAAATCCACTGTGGCAGTCCTATTTTCTGCACATCTACATTTTGAATTTTGATATCCATTCTTATATTTCCCAAGATCAGGAAGCTAGTGGCAAGACCTTTTTGACTTTTCTGAAATAAAGTCATCCACAATTAAAATGGTTTACTGGAAACAGATGGACTTCCCACAGAGATTAACCCAATTATCTTTGGTTTAAGAGCCAGAAAAAGCCATAAGACCGTTATCTTACAAGACAAGACTTTTATCATGATGCCAATCTCATTACATGAGTGAATGGAGGTGTTTAGTGATAGTTTTCCTGCATAAATATTCTTAATAGCTTTAGTTTTTCAGACTCTTGGCTGCTCATTATTTTCAAATGAAAGAGCTTGACAGATGAGTGGTGTTGTGCATTACAGAGGCCAGAGACTCTGCTATCTGTAATAGGTTCTTCCACTAAAACAAGAGAACTACTCTCCAACAGCAGGAAGAGCTTCACTTTCATACACACTCCTAAAAATATTCAAACTTGTGCTACTTTTATTTCATTTAGGAACAAATCTTATAGAATTCAGATATTTTAAAAAATAAACTTTTTTTCCCCAAACACACAATATGTTAATAAACACACAATCCCATAACTATTTGAAGCTTTGAGGTGCATCCAAATTTTCAAAAATAAATTCTCCTAAGGAAAGTTAAAATTATTGTTTTCAGTCTTTTGGAGAGTGGTAGGGGTACCAGTTGTCATTAATAAAAAGCTAGGCTCATAAAGAGTGCTCTTTATGTTTTTCTTCATATATTTAACAAATATATATTTACATATCTGATCAATCATGTATGAGGGAGCAGAGAGAGCTGTGCTTCACATCAAAATGGGAAATTAATTTGTCTGTAATGTGACAAGATCAGATGACCACTCATAAAATAGAAGCAATTCTGAGTCGAACACTGATCCTACAGAGGGGTAAATAAGTTGCACTGGCCCTATAAGAACTAAGATGCGAGTTCTTGCAAAATTATTTTGCTTACTAATTTCTAGTTGTGATAGCACTACAACTGGCAAGACTCTCAATGTCAGCATTTCTAAAACTGGTGCCATTAATACCCATTATACAAAGTTTTTGTAAGTACCAAATAAGATGATACCTAAATGTTTTACAAACTGTAAATTGTTAGTATGAATTGTTGAAGTTTTTGGAATGATAGATAGTTCATCTCCCTCCCCTGACGTAGGGCTGACTTCTCCACTGGGCATAGTAGGCACAGTGCTTAAGATCACTAACAATTTTAGGGGCCAGAAAAATGTTTAGTTTTAATTTATTTCAATTTATTTTAAAATCAGAAGAAAAATTAATGTAACAATAATGAATATATAATGAATTCATCCTGATTATTCTCATCTTATGCCAACAGTCATAAATATAATATATATTACTGGTTGGTTATTTTCTGTAAAATGAAAGAACAGGTCCACAAAGACAAAAGTGCTTAGGGTGCACAAAAGTCATAATAAAACACTGTCTTCACTCTATATAAAATTATTTACATATTTGAAGCAGTCTCAGTTCTGAACTTCTCAGAATTTGCACATTTATTCAGTCTAAAATGGAAGAAGTGTCAGATGTGAACGTTCCACAGTCAATCCTGGACGAAACACACACTAACTTTTCTAAAAATGTAGGTAAGAGAAGTTCTCTCTGTGATGGTCCATTGGTTCTTGTCTCTAAGTAAGAGTGGGACTAAAATCAAAACTCATTCATTTTTCTTTGGGTCATGTAACTTTTCTAGAAATACTTGACCTTTCCTGGCCAAGAATTCTCCATTTGTTTGTTTGTCTAAAGTTTAAAATGAGGACTACATAGTGAATAAGACAGTTTGGGTTTAATTGTTTTCTGCTCCCATGTTGGTTCCACTGGCCTTTTGAAATGAGTCTATGAATTTTTCCCTGATCTATCTACTACCTACCTATTTATCTATCCATCTCTCTCTCTTTTTCTAACTGTGTGCTCTCCCTCTCTCTTGTTCTCCCTCTCTATCTATTCCTCCATCTATTTATCTGGCATCTAGCTAACTAATTTTTTTGACCGTTTTAATGTAGAGTAATATGTAAGAAAGAAAATAAGAAATATTTCACACTACAACTTATATACACATTTTTTGAAAAACTCATACACCCACAAAATAACACTCTAAAAATTTAGTGGGCAGAGTCAAGATGGCAGAGTAGGAGGACACGGAGCTCACATCTCTTCACAACTTGGGCACCTACCAGGCACTGGTGGGGTACCTCAAACACCTAAGGGGGCAGTAGGAATCCCTGTATGATAGTGTAGGACGTGGAGGGGAAGGAGAGGAACAAAAGTGGAGGAGGGATGGGACCGGCACCACTGAGGTGCAGCTGGGGGAGGGAAGGGGTTTCCCACACTCAGAGGGGTACAGTCATGGTGAGGGCATCAGTGGGAAAGGGGAGAGAACTTCAGGAGATCTGTGGACTGGAGGGTAAAGCGGGCAGTGTCTCCCCTGCCAGCTCAAGCCCCGGCAAGCTGGTTGGTGTCCTTGGTTTGAACCTCCACCCTATGCAGTCCTCTCTGACCACACGGGTCCTGAGGCTAAGCCCTCCGAAACCCCCACCCCCATCACCAAGGCTTTTTTTGGACTTTTTTTTAGCTGTTGTAATTCTGTTTTGCTTTGTTGTTTCATTTTAAATTTTTTCTAATATACTTTTTACTTTTCTAATTTTATTTTATTTGTTATTCTTTGTTAGAGCTCTGCTCTTTTGAGTTTGTTGCCTTTTTTTTTTTTTTTTTTTTTCCACACCACACAGCTTGCAGGGTCTTGGTTCTCAGGCCAGGGATAGGGCCTGAGCTCCTGTGGTTAGAGTGCTGAGTCCAAACTGCTGGACTAACAGAGAACCTCAGACCACAGGGAATATTAATTGGTGTGAGCTCTCCCAGAGGTCCTCATCTCAGCACCAAACACAGCTCTACCCAACTGCCTGCAAACTCCAGTGCTGTACCCTTCAGACCAAACAACCAGCAAGAGAGAAACACAGCCCCACCCATCAGAAAAAAATAAGACAACAAAAAAATATGTTACAGATGAAAAAGCAAGGTAAAAACCTACAAAACAAAATAAATGAAGAAGAAATAGACACACTACCTGAAAAAGAATTCAGAGTAATGATAGTAAAGATGATCCAAAATCTTAGAAATAAAATGGAGGCACAGATGGAGAAAATACAATAAATTTTAACAGGGACATAGAAGAACTACAGAACAAACAGTGATGAACAACACAATAACTGAAATGAAAAATACACTAGAAGGAATCAATAGCAGAATAACTGAAGCAGAAAATTGAATAAATGAGCTGGAAGTTGGAACAGTGGAAATAACTGCTGAGGAACAGAATAAAGAAAAAAGAATGAAAAGAAATGAGGACAGTCTCAGAGATCTCTGGGCAGCAACATTCAAATTATAGGGGTTCCAGAAGAAGAAAAGAAAGAGAAAGGGTCTGAGAAAATATTTGAAGAGCTTATGGATGAAAATTTCCCTAACATGAGAAAAGAAACAGCCACCCAAGTCTAAGAAGAGCAGAGAGGCCTATACAGGATAAACGCAAGGAGAAACACACTGAGACACATATTAATCAAACTAAAGAAAATTAAATTCAAAGAAAAAATATTAAAATCAGCAAGGGAAAAGCAACAAATAACATACAAGGGAATCCCCATAAGGTTATCAGATGATTTTTCAGGAGAAACACTCCAGGCCAGAAAGGAGTGGCAGGACACATTTAAAATGATAAAAGGGAAAAACCTATAACCAAGATTACTCTACCAAGCAAGGATCTCATTCATATTCAATGAGAAATCAAAAGCTTTATGGACAAGCAAAAGCTAAGATAATTCAGCACTACCAAACCAGCTTTACAGCAATAGCTAAAGGGACTTCTCTAGGCAAGAAACACAAGAGAAGAAAAAGACTCACAAAAACAAACCGAAAAAAATTAAGAAAATGGTAATAGGAACATACATATCAATAATTACCTTGAATATAAATGGATTAAATGCTCCAACCAAAGGACAGAGGCTGGCTAAATGGATACAAAAACAAGACCCATAGATATGCTGTCTACAGGAGATCCACTTAATACCTAGGGACACATACAGACTGAAAGTGAGGGAATGGAAACAGATATTACATGCAAATGGAAATCAAAAGAAAGCTGGTGTAGCAATACTCATACCAGATAAAATAGACTTTAAAATAAAGACTGTTGCAAGAGACAAGGAAGGACACAACATAATGATCAAGGGCTCAATCCAAGAAGAAGACATAACAATTATAAATATTTATGCAACCAACGTAGGAGCACCTTAATATATAAGGCAAATTCTAACAGCCATAAAAGGGGAAATTGACAGTAACACAATAATAGTGAGGGACTTTAACACCCCAATTACACCAATGAAAAGATCATTCAGAAAGAAAATAAATAAAAAAACAGAAGCTTTAAATGACACAAGAGACCAGATAGACTCAATTGATATTTTTCGGACATTCCACCTGAAAGGAGCAGAATACACATGGAACATTCTCCAGGATAGAGCACATCCTGGGTCACAAATCAAGCTTTGGTAAATTTAAGAAAATTGAAATCTTATCAAGCACCTTTTCCGACCACAACTCTATGAGATTGGAAATAAATTACAGAAAAATACTGTAAAAAACACAAACACATGGAGGTTAAACAATATACTACTAAATAACTAAGAGATCACTGAAGAAATCAGAGGAAATCAAAAAATACATAGAAAAAAATGACAACAAAAACACGATGATCCAAAACTTTTGGTACTTGACAAAAGCAGTTTTCAAAAGGAAGTTTATAACAATTCAATCTCACCTCAAGAAACAAGAAAAATCTCAAATTAAAAAAAAAAAACACTAACCTTACCCGTAAAGCAACTAGAGAAAGAATAAGAAATTAAAACGTTAATAGAAGGAAATAAATCATAAAGATCAGAGCAGAAATCAATGAAATAGAAAGGAAGAAAACAATTAGCAAAGATCAATAAAACTAAAAGTTGGTTCTTTGAGAAGTTAAACAAATTGATAAACATTTAGCCAGACACATCAAGAATAAAAGGGAGAGGATTCAAATCAATAACATTAGAAATGAAAAAGGAGAAAATACAATTGACACTGCAGAAATGCAGAGGATCATAAGGGACTACTACTACAAGCAACTATATACCAATAAAATGGACAACCTGGAAAAAATGGACAAATTCTTAGAGAGGTACAGGCTTCCAAGACTGTACCAGGAAGAAACAGAAAATATAAACAGACCAATCACAAGTAATGAAATAGAAACTGTAGTTAAAAATCTTCCAGTAAACAAAAGTCCAAGATCAGATGCCTTCACAGGTGAATTCTATCAAACATTTAGAGAAGAGTTAACACCAATGTTCTCAAACTCTTCCAAAAAATTGCACACGGAAGAACACTCCCAAATTTGTTTTACAAGGCCACCAACACCCTGATGCCAAAACCAAACAAAGATATCACAAAAAAAGAAAATTACAAAAATCCTCAACAAAATACTAGCAAACAGAATCCAACAACACATGAAAAGGATCATACACTATGATCAAGTGGAATTTATTGCAGGGATGCAAGTATTCTGCAGTATATGCAAATCAATCAATGTAATATACCACATCAACAAATTGAAGAATAACAACCATATGATCATCTCAATACATGCAGAATAAGCTATTGCCAAAGTTCAACACCCATTTATGATAAAAACTCTCCAGAAATTCGGCATATAGGGAACCTACCTCAACATAATAAAGGCCATATATGACAAACCCATGGCAAACATCATTCTCAATGATGAAAAACTGAAAGTATTTCTTCTAAGATCAGGAACAAGACAAGGATGTCCACTCTTGTCATTATTATTCAATATAGTTTTGGAAGTCCTAGCCATGCCAATCAGAGAAAAATAAGAAATAAAAGGAATCCAAATTGGAAAAGAGAAGTAAAACTGTCACTGTTTGCAGATGACATGATACTATACATAGAAAATACTACAGACAGCACAAGAAATATACTAGAGCTAATCAATGAATTTGGTAAGGTTGCAGGATACAAAGTTAGTGCACAGAAATCTCTGGCATTCCTATACACTAACAACAAAAAATCAGAAAGAGACATTAAGGAAACACTCCCATTTATCATTGCAACAAAAAGAATAAAATACCTAAGAATAAACCTACCTCAGGAGGCATAAGACCTGTACTCAGAAAAACTATAAAGCACTGATGAAAGAAATCAAAGATGACAGAAACAGATGGAGAGATACACCATGTACTTGGACTGGAAAAATCAATATTGAGAAAATGACTATATTACTGAAAGCAATCTACAGATTCAATGTAATCCCTATTAAATTACCAATGGCATTTTTCACTGAATTAGAAAAAAAAAAAATTACAGTTTGTATGGAAACACAAAGGACCCCCCAAAGATCCAAAGCAATCTTGAGAAAGAAAAATGGAACTGGAGGACTCAGGCTTCCTGACTTCAGACTACACTAAAAGTTATTGTAATCAAGACAGTATGGTACAGGCACAAAAACAGAAATATAGATCAATGGTACAGGATAGAAAGCCCAGAGATAAACCTACACACCTATAGTCACCTAATCTATGACAAAGGAGGCAAGAATACACAATGGAGAAAGACAGTCTCTTCAGTAAGTGGTGCTGGGAAAACTGGACAGCTACATGTAAAAGAATGAAATTAGAATACTCCCTAACATCATATGCAAAAATAAACTCAAAATGGCTAAAAGACTTAAATGTAAGCCCAGACAGTATAAAATTCTTAGAAGAGGGCTTCCCTGGTGGCACAGTGTTTGAGAGTCCGACTGCTGATGCAGGGGATTCGGGTTCATGCCCTGGTCCGGGAGGATCCCACATGCCACGGAGTGGTTGGGCCTGTGAGCCATGGCCGCTGAGCCTGCGTGTCCAAAGCCTGTGCTCCGCAA
The DNA here is from genome assembly GCF_008692025.1 of Phocoena sinus. NCBI lineage: Eukaryota > Metazoa > Chordata > Mammalia > Artiodactyla > Phocoenidae > Phocoena > Phocoena sinus. The sequence goes on along the minus strand of NC_045776.1, from coordinate 33,773,638 downwards.
CGGGAGAGGCCACGACAGTGAGAGGCCCGTGTACAACAACAACAACAACAACAACAACAATTCTTAGAATTAAACATAGAAAAAACACTCTTTGACATAAATCACAGCAAGATATTTTTTTATCCACCTCCTAGAGTAATGAAAGTAAAAACAAAAATAAACAAGTATGACCTAGTTAAACTTAAAACTTTTTGCACAGCAAAGGAGACCATAAAGAAGACAAAAAGACAGCCCTCAGATGCAGAGAAAATATTTGCAAACGAAGCAACTGACACAGGGTTAATCTCCAAAGTATGCAAACAGCTCATGCAGCTCAATATCAAAAGAACAAACAACCCAATCAAAAAATGGGTGGAAGACTTAAACAGACATTTTTCCAAAGAAAACATACAAGTGGCCAAGAGGCACATGAAAAGATGCTCAACATCACTAATTATTAGAGAAATGCAAATCAAAACTACAATGTGGTATCACCTCACACTGGTCAGAATAGCCATCATCAAAAACTTTATGAACAATAAATGCTGGAGAGGGTGTGCAGGAAAAGGAACCCTCTTGCACTGTTGGTGGGAATGTAAATTGATACAGCCATTATGGAGATCAGTATGGAAGTTCCTTAAAAAACTAAAAATAAAACTACCATACTACCCAGCAATCCCACTACTGGGCATATACCCTGAGAATACCATAGTTCAAAAAGACACATACACCCCAATATTCATTGCATCACTATTTACAATAGCCAGGACATGGAAGCAACCTACATGTCCATCAATAGATGAATGGATAAAGAAGATGTGGTACATATATATGATGGAATATTACTCAGACTTGAAAAAGAATGAAATCAGATCATTTGTAGAGATGTGGATGGACCTAGAGTCTGTCATACAGAATGAAGTAAGTCAGAAAGAAAAACAAATATCATATATTAATGCATATATGTGGAATCTAGAAAAATGGTACAGATGAACCTATTTGCAGGGCTGGAATAGATGCAGGCATAGGGAACTGATGTGTGGACATGGTGTGGGGCGGGGAAGGGGAAGGTGGGTTGAATTGGGAGATTAGGATTGACATATATACACTACCCTGTGTAAAATAGATAGCGAGCAGGAACCTGCTCTACAGCACAGGGAACTCAGATGCTCTGTGATGACCTAGATGGGTTCAATGGCGGGGGGTGAGGGAGGTCCAAGTGGGAGGGGATATATGTATACATATAGCTGAGTCACTTCGTTGTACAACAGAAACTAACATAACATTGTAAAGCAATTGTACTCCAATAAACTAAATAAATAAAAAATAAAAATTTGGTGGATGCATATATTTTTAAGGATATGAATGAAACACATAAAATGAGCAATTTTATGTGTTTGAAATGAAGGAGGGGATAGAGAATGAAGGGGAAAATATCAAATAAAATAGAACAAGATCAGTTCTTTCATTAAATTAAAACAGTATAATAATAAGTTTCAGTATCTATACTGGGTCCTTAGAATAATATATAGTAGTTCAAAAGATGTAGGTAGTATTGTGAATCAGAATAGGTAAGGATTGCTTCAGAGAGAATGCAGAATTTGAATTATATCTTGAAGGAGAACTACAATATGGACATAAAAGGAGAAACAGGATCTGATTCATGAAAGGGAAGAGCAGAGCAAAATCTGAGGGGTGGGTCAGTTTAAGGAAGGTCTAGGGGCAGTAAGTAAATGCATTGCCATTCCACATATAAAAATGGAGCCCCAGGTACACTGTGGTCAGTGAGAGTGGCATTAGAAAGGGCTTGTCCTCATCGTGAAACCATAGGGCCTCTTCAAATAGAGCTTTTGTGGACAGACACATAGATAATGGGGATGTTAAAATGGGCCATGTCTCTTTTCTGAAGGAAAAGAAAAAAAAAAATCTGCAATCCTTCCTCTCCTCTTGCTGTAACAATTCAGGGAAAGAAAAGAAGCCCATCATTCAACTGATCCTAGGGAAAAAGACAGGCAAGGTCATGTCCCCTGACACAGAGAGATACAACTGCAGAGAGACCTGGACTGTGATCTGCTCCCTATTAGGGCGGGGTGGCTTCTCTTAATAGGGCCCTGATCATTTTTCAAGTAGGAAATCTGTCCAGCAGAAGGCAGTGAGCTATTGTTATCATTTATTCTGATCCATGGAACCCAGTTGATAAAAAGGTTAGAAATGCCACCTCCAGACAGGTACTACATCAGATGTGCTTAAAACTGCAATTCAGACGGAACTCCAAATAGTTTCTGCCTCTCCTGTCATCTCTTGGGCAGGAATAATAACCTGCAATAATAGCGGCCTTTTTTGCTTCTAGGTTAGTTTTAAAGGAATGAATGTGATTTACAACCTTTTTGGAAACACACCTATCTACATATAGTAGGAATACAATACCTGTGAAGGTATTGAACTAATTAGTATGAATAAATACAGGATATTATGAGAGATGAAATAATAAGGAGGAGGAGGTAAGAAGGAACAAACTTTTATTTAAATTTCCTAGATCGTTTAACAGTCACTTTGACCATTCATATATTTTAAATTCACTAACTATTCAGGTATATATTCCACTGTACACATCAAGATATTTTCTAGGTGTTAATTTAGTTTTTTCTAGTTTATATACATATTCTCTTTTTCCCAAAACATTCCCTAAGTACAAGAACTTGTTCTATATGTTACTTTTATTATAATTCCTGGGGATTAGAATAGGCAAAAATTGAGGCTTACATAATACATTTGTCTACAGTCTCATATATTCATTCATAAGAATTTACTGCTAACCTATAATGTTGTCCAGGTCCATTTAGCATGAATATTATGCTAAATTCTAAACTAGCTTGCCATTCCTTGAAGAACATACACTCAAATGGTGGACACTTGACTAATAAAATAGAGCAGAGCTATATAAGAGAGCAGACATTAGATTGAAGGCTTATGAACACACACACAACCTCCCGATTAACAAGAAAGCAACCACTGCAATCAAATTGCCCAACAGCCTGCCATTTTCTGCTTGGTGCTGTTTCTACACAAAATGTCAATAAACAAGAAACCAGATAAATTAAAATAAATACAGAAATAAAAGAAAAAGAAAAGAATGTTCTGGGGTGAGCACATAGCTGGCCCAATCTCAGTCACTTTCTATATTTATACAGGGATGTGAATTGATGTTATAAGCAGTAATAATCAATCCCAATGTGGTCTTCAGTCCCCTAGGATTGAAATCCATGGGTATGGGTCCAGGCAACCTGGAGAAAGTCAGCACCACTGACAGAGGAAAATTGAGAAAAAGAGTTGATATGTAAGGAATATAAACAATTATATTTTAGTTCAATTAAGGCTGATGTTAAACAGAGAGACATAAAAATAAACTGGGAAAGAAGCTTAAGAATTTAAATGTGGATGAACATTTTTAAGTTAATTTGGAAAAGTTTACAAGGAAAGTTAATTTTGATCAGGAATATGAAAGAAGGAAATGATATGCAGCTTGAAAGTTATATAAAGTTACATAAAAGTTTATGGATGTAGTCTTAGAGTTTAAAGTAATCAGGCTTATTAGGGATTGGAAGCCACAGTATCCTTCACCATAAATTTTACTTTCATTGAATCCTTCACTAAATCAAAACTGGAGTAATGAGTGGTAGAGAAAGGACCTAGTCAGTAAGGAGATAATGGGAAGAAGAGAGACTTCATGACCTCTAACGAGGCCATTTTTCTTCTGTATGAAGCCTTAGTGATTCTTAAACCATGAGTAAGAGTTAGAGACTAAGGTCATCAAACAACATATAAAGATAATTTCCACTTTTTGTGTTGGACAGATTTAGAGGAGGGGAACTTTGTAAATGCCTATGAAATAAACTAACACTATGTTATCACAGTTCAGCTATACTTTGTACAATTTATATGATCACTTACATCATATTAGTAAATGCTTTCCATAGAATGTAAGACATATTTCCTCAGGCCAGAAGACAGAATCAAAACAAATGTGTTTAGGTTAGATTTTTGGCTTTACTAATAATGCCTTCCAATTCCTTAAAAAAGTTATGTAGATGGATAGCCTTCATATGTGACAAGGTAATAACAATAATACATACTTGGAAAATTCTGAGTGTTTGAAGAACTACTTATCTAATATTTGCCAAGTATTTTGAAGCTGGGAAGTGCTAAATAGTATCACTATAATGTCATGCTTGTTGAAAGCTAATGAGCTCAGAGCAACATGGTCCCAACAAATACAAGCTTTCTGGAAAAAAACATAGTATCCTCCGGATCCCCAAGTAGGATACAAGAATAACATGCATAAGTCATCTTGTCAACCACCTGAAACATGATAGGTGTCCCTGAAATTGTAGTGATTAACACCATCACTATTATCACCACCCTTGATCTGCAATAAATGTTCTGTTGATCTACTGATGCTGGAATTTGATTAGAACCCGCTGTTGAAATAACTAATAAAGAATGCAAAAAAAAAAAATCAATATTTTTTGAAAACAAAAGAAGTCTTTAATAAATCACCTTGTTTTATCTCAACAATAGTTAATAAATTTGTTTTATACACTAAGAACCCAGAGTTCTGACTAATAGGGATAACTGACCTATATGTTGATATCCTATAGATACAGTCTGTGGCATATTTTATTCTATAACCCATACTATTTTTGGCAAGATTTTAAGTATTTTAGGAATCAGTTTTATACTGCTATTGTCCATCACTTTAGAAGAGTGTAGGTCTGAACTCAATTCAAATCAGATGCACAAAGTGAAGAAAAATCACAGACTACTGGTGCTGGGAGATTCCTCATATCCAGACCGTTAACCCCTTTGCAGACTGAGAACAGATCATATCATTGCATTGATTGTCAGCCACAGGTTTCTTAATCTCTCATTATCTGGCTTTTTCCCCCACTATTCAAATCATACACTACTTGTTTTGAACATTACAATACTCCTGTATGTATACATGTAAAATATATTTTTTCGCTTTTCTCTAATTCTCCATCATCCTCAATCTTTGTGTCCTTCAATACCTGTCAACTTATATATTTTCACTTCTTTCTCTGGCATTACACTTTCTTGTTTCTAGTTCTTTTTTTTTTCCTATGCTTTAATATGCATGTTTTCCAAAGATCTGCCCCCCTCCATTTTTGTCCTTCTTCACTAACTTTGAAAAATATAATCCACTCATAAATTTAAAATCACCTCTATGAGAAATGCTGCACACCTAAGCTCTCTCTTGAACTACATTTCTAATATTCTGCAAGAACTCTCATCTGGGGTATTCTGCAGACTTTTTCAACTCAGTGTGTTTAAATATGAATATATAATTTTGCTTACAAAACTTTTCTTGCTTGTGCATTCTCTTTCTATATAATGACACAACACTCCTCCCAGGATCTCAGGTTTAAGCTCTCACCCTTGCATCATTTTGATTTTTTTCCTTTTCCTTGCCCATAACACTGCCCTTGTTTCCAATTCAGTAGTTCCAACCCTCCTAAAATAGCTCCCATTCATTGTCTGCTTTCCATATTAACTGTCTGAGTAGCCTTTATCACCTGTTTTTTACATGTATCTTTTCAGTGGTTTCCTGGCTGGTATCCCTACTTCCAGTCACTGCCCAGTTCTATTCATCTTAAGCTTTGCTCCAATATTAGTCTTCCTGATGGGGAACTTTGTGTTCTTCCTTCTGGCTCAAAAATGTCATGGGCTCCTTTTACCTTTGCTCTTGCTTTACCCTTAGTGTATCCTTTGCTTTAACCAAACTAACCTCTTTTCTGTGCCCTGTAAGTTCTCCAGAGTTGTGGCCATCCTGTGCCTTTCACTTGGTGCTCTACCTGCTTAGAGTTTTCTATCCTCTTTGCTCTGCTTGCTCAATTCTTATTCTTTCTTCACAGTCCTGTTCAAGAGCCACCTCCCCTGAAAATTAACCTATCTACTCATTGAGAAATAATGACTCTTTCCTCTAAAAAGCCTGCTAGGTGGCCTAGGCTGTATTAACAGCCAGAGCAGCAAACTCCCTTTGTTTTCTTTCTGGATTTTTTTCTCCTATGAGTATGGAGTGCACAAACCTTTCTTCAAATGAAGTTGTACAATTTCAAATGCAGGTCTAGGTTTTGTTGACAGTGTGAAGTGTAGACTTTCAAGCTTGTTTAGCGCTGGGTTTTGAAATCTAGACCTAGCCAAAAAGGGGGTGTAATCTTGAGTAAACAATGGAGGCCAAATTCTCAGAGAGCAATGCGCATTTGTTTGGTTATACTTGTTCTCTCTGTGCATGTATCTTTCCAAGTGTTCTTGCCAAGAAAGGGTGATGGTGGTAGTAGTGTTGGTATGGAGGGGACAGGGAAGAAAAAAATAGGTGAGAGAAGTCAAGTTATTTGGTTCAAGGTAAACTTCATTTTTCTTCTTGGCTTTCTGCATTCACAGTATTATCCCCAGCACTGGCTCTGCTGTTTTTTTCACGATGACCTCAAGTGACAAGCATGCTGTAGTAGGAAAAGACATGACTGGTGTGAATTAAAATGCTCGGTAAATAATTGCCCAAAAAAATGAATAAACGTCCCTATTTATTTTTCCACTTAGGCTAGGGCAAAAACAAATAGAACCTGGAGGATGAAAGCATATTACTGTAAACTTAATCAGCTGGTTACTCCAACAATGTCTACTATTTTATATGAGGTCTCCTTTTTGGAATAGGTCAATGTAGATTGGTTTTAAACTATTAATTCTTTTAGTGCACTTTTTCTTGGTTTCTCATTGGTTCCTGACCACCAGAGACCCTTTGCCTCCTTCAGTTGGCATGAGTAGCTCTCTTGCCTCCAGGACTCTGCAAATCTTAAATTAGTTCTGCATTATAATCTGATCCTCCTTACCCTAGAGTAATACATCCTTCCACAGGACATCAAGATGCATAACTCCATAAAATATAGATAGATAGATAGATAGATAGATAGATATTCTCTTTATTTTGGAAAATGTATTGGCCTATTAAAATTTCACAAAATTTTGTGTCTGAAATACCTAAGGCAGTAGAAGTGGGTCAGTGGGTGGCTGGGCTGTTTCTTCTACCGCTATTAGAAGGACATAATACCACACAGGTGGCAGGATGAATTTTGAAGGCCACTGAACATTCAGTATTTGTTCAATTTATCACAATTACAAAAACACCTGGGTCCAATGATCATATGCTCACCCACAGAATCTGCTGGGGGAAAAATGCTTCTGTCATTTTTTGGAGGACTTGTCACTGAAATTACAAGATTTTATAGAACTTATATCAACTCCCTCGTTTTACAGATAAGGAAACAGAGGTCCTAATATGTAAATCGACTCTCCTAAAGTCACACAGCCAATTAATGGCAAATCAGGGATATAAAACTGGATATTATCTTGATATGCAGGTCTGTTCTCTTCTCAAGATCGTTTGATCAAATGGAGTAAATAAATAGGATTGACTATGGTCATATTTTTCTAGACACTAATATCACTGAACTCTTTCTAATCAGGAGAGATGACCTGGGTAATGGTCATGTACCTGTGCCTTTCTTTCATACACTGTTAATGACCCCTACCTTTCTTTACATCCCTTTTCTGCATGGTGAATTACATGTAATCCCTCTCCTCTCTGAAGGCTCCCTAGATTTCTAAGACAGAACCCATTGTTCATCCCTAGCAGTTTCATAGCCCTCTTGACACCTCTATTAAAATATTGTGTCAGTGTGATTTGTATCTGTATCTATTTTACTCATGGACTTTCAAATCTTTGAGATCAGAGGCCATGACCATCATATCTATTCATATCTGCAACTAAACTCTGGTTAGTACAGAAAAATTGCTCAAAGTATATTTGCTAATGAAGGCATCAAAATTTAAAATGAGAAGAATTAATAGAGATTTTTATTGTTTTATTATTCTGCCACATGGTTTGCCTTTCACACCCATGTACACACACTGTAAATCTCAACCAGTAATTGGAAGTTACTGATGGAGGGGGAAGGGAGAGAAATGGCCTTTTTTCCTTTCATTCTTTGTGGGTTTTTTTGGTGTATTTCTCATAAGTGGAGCAGAATAAATGTTAAGAGAATAGAGCGAGTCATCAAGAGATTTGGACCGTATCTTCATTAGCTTTGACAAAAAGTCCTTTACTCTTTCTGTGTCTCGGTTTCCTGTTGTCTCAAATGGGAATAATACTAAATGTCGCAAAGGTATCCAGTGAAAGAGAAATTAGATATTGTACATGTGGTTATTTGAAAATATATAAAAAGCAATGTTCATTAGGTTATTATTAAGAAGACAATGTCTGTAATGGTGATAATGGTGCTCCAGAAGATTAGGAAAAAGGCATGGGTCTGAATCTCTAATGGAAGCCTTTTAATTCATCATCAAATTATTATCAAGTTGTCTTATTGAATGTCATTGCCCCAAAACTTCTGTATTTCTTTAGTCATCAATAATCTCAACTACCATTCAATAGTTCATCCTCTTCAATCTTTGTCTTTTGAACATACAGAGGTTGTCATTTTCTATAGGAGGCACTTTGTAAAGAATCTGGGCTCTCAAGAGTACTGAAAATTCCACCTTTATCATTTGCTGGCTCTGTAATTGAATGTAGGCTTCAAAAAACTCATTAAACCTTAGATACTTTATCTGTCAAATGGGAATAATAATCAAAGATGCCTTGTAGGGTTCTTGTTATAATAAAATGAAATATTGATGATTTTATGTACTGCTTGGCCCCAGAGTAAGTAATTAAAAGAAATCAATAAAAAGTAAAATATATTATCAGTTATCTAAAATCTTACTAGTTATCTAAGATATTTTCTGTCATCTGTCATCATGACAGGTATTTTAATATTGTAACTTAACTTCTTTATAATTGAAATATTTGCATAGTGAGGAAAGCACAGTATTTGAAAACAGACCAACACAAATTCAAATATTGGCTCTGCCTCTTATTAACGTGTAAACTGGATGATAAGTGAAATACATACCACATGATATTTTTCAGATAAAATAAGCAACATATATAAACATTACACAGTACCTTTACAGTAAAAATCACACAATGATAATAACAATGCTGGAGCAAACAATAATAAAATATTACACCCATGTAGTGAGACTTTTAAGATTCTGGCTCTTAACACTGAATGATCTAAGCAATCAACATGTCAACTAATTCTCCGCAACAATCCATTTGACAGATAAGGGAACTGAAAGTCTGGGAGGTTTAGCGCAACAAAGTGGGAGATATACATTCAGACTCAGGCTCTCAGATCCCAGAGTCCAGGTAGACAGTGAACACTGTGCTATGTTATCCTGCCAATAAATGATAGCTGTCATTGGGTTAAATTTGCTGTAATACCCAAATATTCATAGGAAGGCTAGGACCAACATTTTCCTGCTCACATGGAGCATTCTGGGGAGTCTCTTAGCAATAAGAATAGTCTGCATCTGAAGTAAAAGGTTACTCCAAAGCTCCAAAGTTAGGAAGAGATGAATGAAGGTACAAGGATCCAAAAGTGAATTGTGAGTTGGGACTCATTTCTATCACTCTTTACAGCTATTTACCCCCACACACTGGAAAGTGAGAGCTTCACAGAATGGGACAAAATCATTCTCTGGTAGAACTGGTCTTAAGGAGCCAGGCACCAATCCCCGAGCAGCCTGGGTGGTCCATGGCCTTGACTGCACCCCTGAGATGTGGCCTTGGGTGCAGTGAGACCACACCGTGGCCTTGCCTTCTCCATTCACCCAGTCTCTGTGTGAACAGCCTGTGGAAGAGAAGTGGTGGGATGCAGGAATGAAAAGGCAAGGTTAAGATGAGGGCCACAGACCGTTTAGAATAGAACATTCTCTGTCGCAGAAATTATGGTTTTTATATTCCCCTTTTCCTGTAATAGATATATCGTTCCTACAATGAAGAGCCAAGAGCAGGGTGCTCTGCCAGCCCCCCCAGGCAGCAGACGGGAAAGCGTAAGCTTGGTCCTGTGTTGAGCCCGGGGCCCCTGCCTGGTGGAGGTGGTGGTGGCGGGTGGCGGTCCTTGGTCCTCCTGGTCAGTCCAGCATCTCCCTGTGTCCAGGAAGAAGCAGCAGCACGAGAATTAAGGTGACTGCGACAATAGGCTGCCCACGAATAAATGCAAACACCAGTCTCGATGACTAACATGGATTTTCAAAATACTCAGTTCTTGAAAGGAAATACATTATTAGTGGTAGGAGAGCCAGAGGAATAATAAACTACTTAATCTGATTTGCTTTTAGGTGTGCAGCGCCAGCACTAACGCCACATAATACTTATGTTTCTCGCTCAGGTTTTCACTTCTTTGGCAGTGACCTGCTATTCAGTTTATTAAATCTCCTTCCTAAATCCCCAAATTCATTCGAGGCCTCCGACACTTTCTCCCTTCCTCTCTTGCCTTCAAAGCTACCTTTTTAAAGCCTTTTTCCTTCCATTTGTTCTCTAAACAATACTCTGCAGCCCTTGCCACACTTCCTTTCCAGATGCTGCTAACAACAAATTATTCCCCATGGGTTTTAGCTAGGATTTCACCCTTGTTCCATTTGGCTCTCAGGACACATTTGTTGAACTCAAAAGCCTTTTAACTGCCTTTTTATTTTCCCCTCCTCGATAAAACTCATAAGAGCACAGTTCTCTCCCCAGAGCAACTGACAGGCCCCAGAAAAAATGAAACACAGAAAAAAAAAAAGAAATCTATCAAGCAAAACTTTGATAGTTGACCTATTTGGTCACTATCTTTAACCACAACTCCATATTTTTTCTTTTCTACTTTTTGTTCCATTTAAAGATCTGTATTTATATTCATTTGGTAAATAATAGGACACCATCAGATTAATTCTGAATATATAGTGACCCTGAATTTAAATTCAACTGAAGAGTTATACATGTTTTAGAATCTGAATAACCCTGTTTTTAATTTTTTAATTAAAATTTAAATAATATTTAAATTCAAAGACACAGACCTACTAGAGAATGGACTTGAGGATATGGGGAGGGGGAAGGGTAAGCTGGGACAAAGTGAGAGAGTGGCAAGGACATATATACACTACCAAATGTAAAATAGATAACTAGTGGGAAGCAGCCGCATAGCACAGGGAGATCAGCTCAGCACTTTGTGACCACCTGGATGGGTGGGATAGGGAGGGTGGGAGGCGCAAGAGGGAGGAAATATGGGAACATATGTATATGTATAACTGATTCACTTTGTTATAAAGCAGAAACTAACATACCATTGTAAAGCAATTTTACTCCAATAAAGATGTAAAAAAAATTAAAATAATTAAATTTAATTAATTAAAATTAAATTTAAAAATTAAATTAATTTTTTTCCAGCATTCTCACAGTATTGTAAATAGCTCCACAAAAAATGTGTTGCTGCTGTTGTTATGTTATGTATTCATTTTGTTTTGTTGTTCTGCATTTTAGGTACAGAGTAAAAGGGTGAAGCCACAATAAGGACAGAACTAGTTACTTGAATAAACAGTTACTGGTAATAGAGAAGGTGCTGTCTGTTTGTCATGGTTCTGTGCAGCTTCTATTACCGAGCATGCATTTTCGGATGGAAGTCATGAACATCCTCAGACTCAGAAATTTGGCATGCATGTTAATTTGCATACAATTTTGGGGAGGGTTAAAGCATGGAGCCCAGTTGTCAATATATGATATAATATGTATCTGTGGCCCTTGGTTTAAGGACTCTGATATGGCCAGGTATGATCCCCACTCAGTGACAAATTCAGTATGTGAGGTCAACATGGTCAGAAACTGGCTCTTTCTCTATACAGTTGGACATTCTAAATAAATAAAAAATATGCTTATAGTTTAAAGAATATTTAATTAAATATCCATAACCTAAGCCCCAGGGATTCCCGGAAGAGATATGTTGTTAACCTCAGTAGGATGCTCCAAGAAGTTCTTAGAAAGAAGACTGAGAATGATAAATTGAGTGTTGTGTTCTATGTTTTTCTTCCCTTTCTGTTTAATGAGAGCCCCTGGGGAAAAAGAAAAGAGTCATGACTGCCATGGCCGCTGTTGGGTAATGTTTCTACTGAGCCTAGAACAGAGTCCTGTCACAGCAGGCACTCTGTAAGTGTTGATTAACTGACACAAACTAGAAAAGTAAAATGTGTCACTGGCCAAGATCCAACAGGCAAGTTAATTACCCAGAAGTGGTGAGTTGGAGCTTCTAGTGATGCAACAGAGCAGGAACTTGCAAAAAGAGTCCTTGATTGCTTTACGGACTATCAGCACTTGCCCCTTACTTTGGGTCACAGAAGTAAATATAGGGTAGGGTCTCAGCCTGGAACAGTGGCACACTGACTCTGAAGTTTACCTCAACAACATTTTTCTAAAATGAGAGTTAGGATTTTCCTAAAAGATTTTGTGAATTGTTAACATGTTAATTATTATTTATTCTAATGACTTTTTAGCACCAGGAAGTGATTAAAAGACTGACTTTGGATCAACATAAAAACAACAAAAACAACTTTAGAAACATTAAAATGTCTTAAGACACAGTGTGGCCTCCCTCACTGGAAGCATTCAAATGGAGCCTGGGAGCCTTATCAATGATGAATAGAAACTGTGGTAGGATGTGGGATTAAGTCACCTGCAAAATCTCTTTAAATCTACAATCCCCTAATTCTATAAACCCCAACTAATCCAACATGAAACATGGATGTCTTGTGACATGATTCACCACTCCTTATAGTCCCATAGTATGTGGAATATATGTAATCTTCAAAAGACCTTTTTTAACCTCTTATTTCTATTTTGTTTACTTGGGGAAAAAGAAAATGGTTTACAATGGCTGAATCCTAAGGAAATTACATAGAGGACAAGAAAAGAGCAAGGAAAAAAAAAAAAAAAGAAAAGAGCAAGGTTTTATGAGGAAAGGAGAGAATAATGGAAAGGTCTGGATTATCAGCTCAAAATTTATTAGATAAGTGAATGATTTTACAAACTCTCTGAAACATAAAGTACATAAAAGGACAGTAGTTAGACAACAACAGATGCAAATGATATTAATATGATCAGAATCAGGAGCCTATAAAAATATACTTATTCAATCAATTATTAAATCAGATAACTACTGAGGACTTTATTACATAACAGGGAACCTGCTAGGTACTTAGGACATAAAGATGATTAGAATAGGGTCCATCATCAAGATATCCATAGTCTAGGGGAGAAGTAGCAATATGGAAAAAAAAAAAATCAATGGAGCATTACACACTCACTGTGGTATCCTGAGTGGTAGTAATAGTTGCTCAACAAATATTTGTTAAATGAATGAAGTGCTAAAATTGAGCACAAACATGGTCTTGTGGAAGCAGAGGTGCAAAACCTAATTGAGAGAGTGAAGTGTTCTTTAAAATGAAAGCAGTGTTTGAAATGAGTCCTAAAGATAAGCTGGAATTTGATAACAGAAGAGAAGAAAAATAAAATAAATAAATAAGTCTGAGTGAAGGGCACACCATATACAAGGGCATGGAAGTTTGAAAGTACATGTGAGTTAAAACAACATCAAAGATTTTATCAGAAATGGATGTTCATATACAGTAGAGGCAAAGGCTGTAGCTGAGGTTAAAGGAATAGAGTGGGGTTACCTGGTGAGAGGTCTTAAACAGAATAAAAATTGGATTTATAGGTGAAATGAAGTGTTGAGTGGTTTGCAAATGATTAGGAGGGGTTAAGTCTGTCTAATGCAGCAAGATGGTAGCCATTGCAACTATATTTGCTGTCATTTGAGTTTCCTCCAGGTCATCTGGTCTACTCTGAAATTCCAATCAGCATAAGGATCTCATTCATATACTAACAACAGGAAGTGTGCTCAGATTCATGTTACTGGATTTCGCCTCAGATCCTATTGCTGTTATTTTACGAAAGTGAAGGCTGGAATATGGCCATCTCTTGGTCAAAATGTAAATGGGTCTCTATAACTTGGTAAGTACACTGCAAACCTCTTCACACAGCTAATCCCAACCAAACCTTTCTGTCTCATTCTCACCTCTAACTCCCAGGTCTCTTAAATCTCTACATTGCTTCTTTCTTAAATGATGGAAAAACAAGTGGCAAGGGAAAATATATTTCTCAGGTAGAAATCCTTTTGTAAACCCCTCAAAACCCACAAAAATAAGTAAGCATTTTTTTTTTCTAACCCGGTTTATATAAACAGGTATTTCTATTACAATTATTCTATTAAGCAATCTAGAGGCCTTTTATTACAAACCCAGCCACACCAGTAAGGACAGATAAATATGCCCACTATTTCTTGGACAGTTATAAAACAAGGTATAAATAAAACAAGGTGAATATGGAGAGCCAGATTCAGACATAGGGGTGAGTCATTTTAAAGAAGCAAATTCTGCCCCTGCACAAGGCATAGACACCCAGAACTCCCCTGAGCCCTCAGTCTTCTCTTTTTTTAGGAGAAAAGTACTTTCCTAGTTTAATCTCTCTAATTAAATAGCAATACTTCCATAGCTCTGGAGGTGGTTACATCCGAAATCAATGAAACCCAGGATTCCTTCACTCAAAGAATCCCCCTAGTTATCTGTCTTCTAGGTCACATATCACAGGAGAGACCCTTAGGGCTGAATTTTTAAAAGGCAACTGGGCCTTTTCCTGTGAAGATGACAGGTGTGTTATGTATTACATTGGACAATGACATAAGAATTTCCAGCATGAAAGACTCCTCCTATCCTGTCCTACCCTCTTGAAATGATCAAAGGGTTAAAGAATATTCATGTCCAATTCCTTAATGGTGCAGAAGCTGAAATATATGTGGAGATACCCAGGAGATATTTTTAAAAGTGCTGTGGGTAAAGTTTTCACTGTCAAAAGCTTGGTAAAGCTTGCATCTTGGTGGTTCTCAAAATGAAGATGAAATTTCAAGATTGATTGGCTCAACTGCTAGGAAGTTGAAACTTTTCCCAACTAAGTTCTCAGGCATTGTTCACTGACTTTTCCTTCAGATCTCCCCAAAAACATTGCTTTTCAGAGTTTTTCCTGGCTTCTGAGAGCAGGCTAGTGTTCCCTTTTATATGCTCTTATATGCCTTAGTTTCCACGCAGAGTATTCAAATTAGAAACTTCATGAGGGCATAAACTATGTCTATCTTGTATATTAGCATCAAGAACTGGACATGACATATAATAAATAGTTAAATTTTCTTTGATAAGTGAATTATGAAATTAACAGTTTCTTCAATGATCTAGGTAGGTTTTTCAGTTAAATATAGCTGTTTCTAGCTTGCAGTAAGAGGGAAAATAAACATTTTTTTTTTTCCTAATAAGAATGCTGACATGACTTTTTGCTCCTTCTGTAACATGAACATAAAATTACATTACCACCAAGGATGTTGAGAGGACCTATGGACATAAGCTACATAGCAATTGAGATGTTTGCATTTCAGAATGACCACATGTTTACATAAAGCTTTACCAACATGTTTTATCTTCTCCACATCATTTTTTTTTTAAATGGTTTGTTCTAGCCAAGGATTTCTTATAATCTGTATACTATCTTCATCTTTGTATATATCCAACTGGGGATCAGACATAAATCATCACTGATCAGAACTCAGCTCTACTCCACACATACAGAATTCAAAGGGCTGGCTGTTGTACATGGAAGCCAGGCTGGAATTTTCCTTCTAGGATCTTGAGTAGTCCTAGCTTCCCTGTCTGCCTACAATTCTGCAGTTGCTTTGGGTTTTTTTTTTTTAAAATGCTTGAGAAGAAATACTCAATATTTGGAATTTCTCTATTCCTATATTTTAAGAAATTGTATGGATTTGCTTATCTAAGGATAAAGCCTCTGCTGAAATCTAGATACTTCTCTGCTCTCATTAATAACTACATTTTATGGCTACAGCAAGGTCTACTTACTGCTGTTTTATTGAGTCAAATGACAGAATTATTAATTGCTAGTATGTATTTAGAAGACAAAAACAAAAAACAGAAAGGTAAATTTTGTGGTATATTCTTGGATTATCTCCCAGATGAATCATTTGACCCTTTTGAATCTCTGTCAATAACCTTGATAATCAGAATTGTTGAGCTAGAAACAATTTAGAGAAAATGTATTTAAAAATCTGAGTTTAGAGAGGAGGAAACAGTAACAAGAATGTTATGTGGTTGATCAAAATTTAAAAAGTTGCTTTATAGGGCTTCCCTGGTGGTGCAGTGCTTGAGAGTCTGCCTGCTGATGGAGGTGACATGGGTTCATGCCCCGGTCCGGGAAGATCCCACATGCCGCGAAGCGGCTGGGCCCGTGAGCAATGGCCGCTGAGCCTGAACGTCCGGAGCCTGTGGTCCGCAACGGGAGAGACCATAACAGTGAGAGGCCCGCGTACTGCAAAAAAAAAAAAAAGAAGTTGCTTTATAACTGAGCTAGTATCGAGACCCAGGTAATGTCCCACAGTGTTCAATGATTATGAGACTGTGGAAAGTTCCATGAGTCTTTACCTTTGTTTAAAATTCTTACCCTTGCCCTGAGGCCAAGGTCTCCAAAGTGTCCTCCACAGGCCCTGCATCCTCAGGCCTCCACCTCTTCTCACGCCCCTTCCATTCCTGCTACCTTTAACTTGGCATTCCTGTCATGCTGGCTTTCCACAGTCCCTGAAGAAGCCCTAATCACTTGGCTTCCAGACCAGCAAACATGTTCTTCTTAGATTGCACCCTGAGCTGGTCAATGCTGAGTCATCACTTAGATTTTAGCATGATAATCAATCTGTCAGGGAAGTTTTCCTTCACTCTATAGTCTCCAAACTTTTTCACAGGATGGTATTCCCAGATAATGATAACAAACAAACAAAAACACTGAAGAAAAATGAGGAGTCTACTCGAAAGAGAAGCAATTGTCTCCGGGTCTCCATCCAGCCGGAGTTCTACCCAGTCACTCTGAGAGCAAAGTCTTGGCACCTGTAACCCATTTATACCCTCAGCCCAGATGTGGGAAATATTGCTAAGACTCACCTTTCTTCAGTAGGTCAAGACCAAAATATCCTGTCTTATGGCATCTTATACCTCTTAGCACTTTATAGAGTTAGGATTTTACTTTTAGCCTCATGGATGTACAGCCACTGTCCATTTTTGTTCACTGTGTTAGTTCTAGAAACTCTTAACTATTTCTCAAATAAACTCATAAAAGCTCAAAATACCTAGGGTTCCACAGTGAGGTAGGTATAAATCCAGTATGTCTAGATTTAGAGATGATATTCTTAAAACTATATTACATTTCCTCTCCAAAATATTTTATAAACATTAGTAAGGAAACTATTCAATACACAGTTTCAATATGAATTTTTAAAATCTGGTTACTCTTCAGTTACTTTGGAATTTTGGATAACCTGGAAATTCTGTCTGTGAATATGTCTAGCCCTCAATACACACTTGTGCAAGTTAGTTTTGCTTTCTCCTGTGTCCCAGGCAATGTGTCATGTCATGCAGGTACAAAAATGTGTGTCATGAATATCAGTAATTGAACTTTATTAATAGCAGTGATCACTAAGCAAGTGTGATTTATACCCTCCTCCCTTCCCCAACTCTGGAGACTGGCTTTACTGGGACTTACTCCCAGAGTTTTTCCTTAGCCCTGGTATGAATTATGGAAAGTGTACCCTTTTGGCCCCCCTCTCCCTTCCTGCTTTTCTTCACTATTTCTCTGTTTGAGGACAGGTCCTCTTGGAGACCTACCCACTTCCTCCCCGTTCATTCTATCAGTCCTCCCCCGCCTCAATCCTACTATGACTTCAGAGAAATCTTTAAGTTAAGGTATAGATGACTGATTAACATAAAATATACATTATTTTTAAAGGACACATGAAAAAGAGGATGCTTAATACAAATATGTAATCAGACTGAAATCCATTATAGATTTGTGCTTATTATGGAGACCAGTTTAGGGATTCATTTTGGGTCCCAGGGTTGCCTCCCTAATGCCTTCCAAATCAAACTGTACCAATGGCTGGCCACCAGGGGCCAAGTCGGTGCTGTGCGTGTCCTAGAGATGATTAAAAAAAAAATTTAAAAAGTATCTCACAGTGCATTCCCCAGACTCTTTGACAGAGCTCAGATCCATTGTATTTATTCTTTGTCTATTACTTAATTTCAAATTCCCTTTTACTCTTTAATTAAGCTCTTTTGGACTCTGAGGAGTTAAAGAGCTTTTCTGAAGAGCAATGACAGAAAGGAGGAGGAGAGGAAGAACTCCTTTTGAAGATAACTTTTTCTGTCTTTTTTAAATTGCATAGGAATCCCAGCTGTATCCATATTCTCTCTCTAAATATACACGTGTGGGAAAAGGGCAAAGATAGATGTTAGCGTGGGCAGAAAATGATGCTCCCTGGGACAGTGAGGTTACTTTAATAAAAGGCCATTATATTTGGGAATGAGCATATGTGTGTGTAAGAAAGAGAAATAGAGACAGAAGGATTGTGAAAAGGGAGATGAAAAAGATGAAGACAAAGAAAGAAAAGAGGGGAAAGAGGAAAGAGAAAGGAGGGAGGGAGGGAAGAAAGGATAGAGGAGAAGAGACAGAGAGCTAGGTTAGCACTAGGTCACCTGGGACGCCCCTAATGTCAAATTTATAATAAGGAGATGAGGCTGCTGAATGATTTACTGCTAATCCCATAGCAAGAGCAGGAGGAGGTGAAGGAACAAAGGTTTACAGTCCCTTTGGAGATTGGTTTCATCTGCACATCAGCCCACAATTAATGGCCATTTAGCTGCTGTTCTCCTGCTGGACACTGGTGGATTGATTCAGTAAATAAAAGTGACAGAGCCATGTCCCGTGGAGGCAGGCGGCAGAGTCTCTGCACCTGTTATTTGTGAATCTCCGCTTGCCAGGTCGTTGACCTTTAGAAGCTGGCGAAAATTAATAAGTGGAAGCACAAAGCTGCTTGCTTTTAAAAAGTGGGACCAGAGGACCCAGGCAGCAGTTAGGCTGCCTTTCTTAGGAACTGACCGGTAACCTCTGAAGAGTTATCACCTCTCAGCCTACAGACCAGCAGCATCCATGGAGGTGAGACTGCTGGCAAGCGCTTCTCAGCCAGTCTCACCATGTGTCCAAGAAGGCCAAGGAAGTGGAAAAGTTGAGATCATCTGGAAGTGAAAAACCACAATTCACCCTGCCAACTTGGGGTTCAGCCTGCCCCGTTCTTCCTGAGGCAGTTTGGGGGCCGTCGGGGGTGGGTGGTGAGTGGCCCAGCCAAACTGGGCTGGCGCATCTGAGCAGCTGTGCTTGGCATGGTGATCTGGTGAGCAAACAGCTGCAGTGGGTAACTGATCATTTGCAAATAGTTAATGACAGATTTGTCCTTTGTGTTTCCTGCCATAGGAGGGGAGGAAAATAAAAGGGAGGGAGAGTCAGGCCAGGGGATTTTATGGCTGCTACTACTGCGGCTGCTGTTGTTTTGTGTTTATTTGAAAGTGATAGGAAGGTCAACCAAAGTTAACGGAGTTTACTTCTTTCCTGGGCAAGCTGCCTCCTGACCACAGGCTGTGGGCAGATCATTGTGGTCAAGGAACGTGAGACCTGTTAGGGCCTAAATCAGGATGCACCAATCTGGTGGACTTTGATTTTCTTCTTTATTTTTCTCTACCCCCATTTTTTATTTGTTTGTTTGTTTTGTAACTTAGCTTTTTGTTATTTATTTCTCAGTGAATTGCAGTCATTTAGCAAGAGTAATTAGCCTTTGTCATGCAGATGAGGAAAATGCTGGATATGGTCAAGTGAGTTACTGAGCATTAAATAGTGCATTCAATCCAGCTATGGGTGATATTTGAGAGATTGTAAAAGACACCTGCCCTAAAATGCCCCTAAATAGTATTGCACCATTAACAATGTATTCATCTTGGTTAAAGCATTTCAGGTTTAAATAGTTTTCCTTTAAATGGCTAATTCCGCTGGGATGTAACTCACTTGTCTTGTTGTTGTGCATCTAATTTAACAGCAGGGTCTAGAAACCGTGTCACCAAAATGTGTGTTGGATCTGGCCACTTCCATTTCCACTGCTGTCAATCTAGCCAAGCCATCATTGTGTCTTGTCTGTTTTCTTGTATTATGTTCCTAACTGGTCTCATGTTTTCCTTAGTTGCCCCTTTGCCACCTTCCTCCACCAGTAATCTGACTGATCCTTTAAATCACATCATGCCACCTGCTGAAACTCTCCAGCAGTTTTTCCAAGTACATAGAATAACATCCAAACTACTTACCTTGACCTGCTGCATTGAACCTGAACTCTTACCTTCCCTCATCTCTACCCACTTGCCCACTTGCAGGCCTTTCCTTTAACATGAGAAGCTTGTTCCTGCCTCAACAGCTTTGACTTTGCTGTTTCCTCTCCCTGGAGTTCTGTTCCCAAAATCTCCATTTGGCTGACTCCTTCTCAACATTCAGGTCTCATCTCAAATGCCATCCTAAAGAAAGGACCTTTCCTGACCCCTGTGTAAAGTAGGCTTCTCCCTGAAATCACTCTACCAATGCCCTGATTCTCTGAGAATCCCAATCATCAGAAAATACTCTGCATGAAGTAGGGTTCAATGTGTCCTACTTGAATGAAGAAATTAATAAAATTAGGAAAATTATTAGAGTTTAACAAAATTGGTGCTGATGGATGGAGAAAAAGAACTAATCCTTCTGAAAGCAAGCAGGGGAGAAGGAAAAAGAAAAATCTAGGATATGGAATTTACCAGAAGGAGTTGGGTATGATTCAAGCCTGGCCGTGCACTACAGTGAGAAGAGGGAGACCTAGGAGTCCAGGGGCCTTCAGGACAAGTGATGTGCAAGAAGGAAAAAATATGAGAAGCAGAAAGAACAACACATGAGAGAGAACCAAGCATCATCTTCTTAACTTCATTTTTTGGGGCATAAAAGTAATTTAATGTATACTTAACATTAAGCGTTGAATGACTAGTCAGTCCTTACTAAGCCAGGATGAACAACCTCTAGGTTGTGTAAAATTATAAAAGTATCCAAGTTGTTTTCCAGACTTCTTCAATCCCTAATTTCCTACATTCTTTCATGCCATTAGCAACCAATGATCTAAGTGGGAACAGGTTCATAAAACCTGTCCCAAGCCAAGAAGAACGCAGCTATTTCATGGCCTACAAGTAGCTCAACCATATCACCTACCCCAAAGTGCCATTAGAGGTAGTCATGAGATTCTGGCTCCCTAGTTCAGTGATGCCAGATGGTTTATAGAACCCCAGAGAAAGTGAGAAGTATCTCTGAGCCTCAGAGCCTCATACCTCGTAATTATCAAGGTTAACTCGAGAATATGGATAGGTGGAAAAGTAATTTTTTAAGATCCAAATCAGTTGAAGGTTGAACTTATAAGAAAACAGAGTAGGCAATTGTTTATTCTACGTACTATACTCTGTGTGATAAATTCTTCAATTTTACCGTCACCATAGGCACACTGACATGCTAAGCACTCACACACCCAGACATATCCACATCCAATAACCTTTATTACCATAGCATGGCTCCCCTAGGAATCTCAAGGTTTTGTTTGGCTCGAGCAATGTTTAAAGTCTTTATCAACCACAGATCATCAGGGAGTTATTTTGAAAGTAGTTAAGGTGTAGGCATAATGAGCTGACACAGGAAGATGAGATTCAGTGTTTTTCCAGATGGAAAATGGGTTCCAAAATATGGTGGGAAATAAGGATTCAAAATGTTTCTGTTTTAATATATCTGGGGTGGAACCTGAGATTGGGCATTTCTAACAAGTTTCCAGATGCTTCTGCTGCTGTTGTCTTCTGGGTTCCAGACTTTAAGAATCTTTGGTCCTAATCCATTTTCTGTCAAAATAAATAACTAAAGCCTGGAAACATTCAGAGTTTCTGGAGTGATACTTTTATTTTCAGGATAAAAGTATATATCAACCACTCAGTGCCAAGGAAATGTTCTTCCCACTAACAGAATACAGCACAGTGACTGTCCAACATGTTGAGGAGGATATTATACTTTTTCAAATGCACTGTATGGACACTTTCAGAGGACTTCTGCACATCTTTCAGGTTAAGGAGGATGATCTGGCACCAAGTGACTGCCCTAGTGGTCTGCCCTCCCACCCATGATCCATCTGTCGGTGGACATGGCTGGGTCCTGTAACCTGTACATTCTCCTTTCTTGGAGGCCTCCACCTCAACGAGGGAATTTCATTGACAAAGGGAATTTATTTAACTTTCTCTTTGAAAATACAGTATTTTTTTTATTACAGAAAACTTAGTCAGAAATGTAGGTTAAGAGTAGAGAATGTGACCCAGATCCCCATATATGTGATCATTTCCCTCCATAGAAAACTGTGGGATGATTTGCCAAGCAGCCAGACAGCTTGGGGGCATGAGTTGGCCCCCAGTGAAGAGAACATTAAGGCAAGGTTTTGGTCAGAAGAGCTTATGCTCAACTGGGGAAATATCTTCCAAGAAGGCTTCACTGTGGGGTTTCATGTTAGGATGGTTCCAGACAACAGGTCAATTATTTCTCACTCATATACTGAAAATAGTGGAAGGAGGAGATCAAACGGTTACAGCAAGAGGTTAATGAGTGAAATAAGTTTAACAAATAAAGGGAAAACATTGTTCTCTGCACACAGCGTGGAGTCAACCCCTAAGAGTCACTTTAAGAATAGGTCACAGAGTCAAATACCACAAGGCTGTGCTGTAGAAGGGCTAGGCAGTTTTATAATGAATAATGATATTTATGTAATATGATGGGTTTGAGCTGAAAGTTGAGGGCTACTGAGATCAACAGTAAGTACTGACCCTACCACCCGTGAGTCTTAATGCTTTTAGACCATGGAAGCTCAGTGTCCATACATGCAGATCTCCAGATCTGCATTAATCTGCTCTCATTATCCAGGCTTCCTTTCTGATTAGCCAGAGGTCAAAGAATCTGGACATGTATATGCTGACTATCTGGCCTACTTGACATGGTGGCAGGGCAGGGCAGCCTTCAGACCTAAGTTAGAGAAAGTCCCTCTCAATGTCCTCATGAACTTTGACCTTAGTGACAAATTTCAGGGTTCAGATCTACTAATTGGAGTGAGGTGGGATTCTTTAAAAAAGTCTCCCAGAGGGCTTCCCTGGTGGCGCAGTGGTTGAGAGTCCGCCTGCCGATGCAGGGGACACGGGTTCGTGCTCCGGTCTGGGAGGATCCCACATGCCGCGGAGCGGCTGGGCCCGTGGGCCATGGCTGCTGAGCCTGCGCGTCCGGAGCCTGTGCTCCGCAACGGGAGAGGCCACCACAGTGAGAGGCCTGCATACCTCAAAAAAAAAAAAAAAAAAAAAAAAAAAAAAAAAAAAAAAGTCTCCCAGAGCAAATGAGTTTGCAGGAGAATCTGACACAACCACTCACATACAGAAAGACACAGAGAGATGGACTGGAGTGGAGTGTGTGTGTGTGTGTGTGTGTGTGTATGTGTGTGTTGGGATTGGAGGGATAGCCTGGTGAAAGATACTTTCTCAGAGAAAGAAACATTTGTACAAGCATCAGAGGGATGACAAAGATGATGCAGCTTTTGTTTCTGAAAGATAAATGAGTCCTATGCATCCATAGGAGTGTTGTTCTTAAAAAAAAAAATGTGAAACTGAGAGGATATAAACTTCTAAATATCTGACATTGTTCCAAACATAGTTTGAATGCTCTTTTGAATGTTTCATTCTGAGCTGATGATGTATTCTTTTCAAATAGTCCTTATTATAACCAAGTTACAAGTTTTTTTAAAAGGAAAAATTAGATGCAAAAGCCTATGCTTGTCCTGTTTCTGTCTCTTAAGATTGGGATGAATTTGAGCAAGTCACTTCCTTCTGTGTGCTTCAATTTCCCCATCTGTAAAGTTAGAATAAAATAGTATCAACCTCCTAGAGTCACTGGAAGAATTAAATAAATTAATATATTTAAAACTTTAAAGGCTTCAAACAGTGCTCATGATATAGTAAAATCAACAAACAAACCTCTGTAAAAAGTTAGCTAATATTAGAATTGAGATGGGGACTGCTGAAAAAATATGGGTAATTAAATTGAGCAGTACATTTTTTTGGTGCAAAACAATTAATGAGACATATGTCAGGAGTCACAGGCTGTTAGCATTTATGTGGCTGGGATTATCATCTACCACTTTCCCCACTATTTTCATCCAGAGCCTCTTCTCTTGCCAGACTTATAACATCATCTCAAGGGGTGAAAAAAGTTCTTGGGGGAAAGCACCTCCCAACTTTGTGAACTTACACTGAATACCCTTTTCAGAGTCATTCAGGAAACAGCGTTATGAGGTGTCCAGACATTTTTCCATTCTCCATAGATAATTAAATGATAACCTTAAAACTTAGCAGAAAACAAAATGTTTTTGTTTGTTTGTTTTTGTTTTTTTTTTTTTTTTGCTTTTCTTTAAAAGCTACTGCCAGTTAAATGACCCAATATTTTAAAGCCTATTTACTATGTAAAGAGGAGCCAAAGTCACAGTGCTCATTTTGTGTAGGGAAGGCAACAGAGTGTCTCTAAATTTAACAATGCTTTGCTAGGACAAGGACTAATTCACAGATTTTTGGCTATCCAGGCTACTAAACACTCTTAGCAAATAAGAGCAATTTAAAACCAATGTAAAATCTCATATGCAGTCAGCTATTTTGTATATATGTACATACATATTTTAAAGAGAGAAGTAAAAATAAACAACTTAGATGAAATTTGGCTGGCGTTATAGTATACTCTAACTCAATCTCCTGCAGTAACAACTTCAAATCCAACCTATTAGAATAACATAAACAACAGCATTTTAACCCAATCAACTCAACTTGTCAATGAATGAGCTTGAGTCTCTTCTAGAAAATTTTAAGTACTTTCTCTTGCCCACCTGTACACATTCCCATGATTTGCATTTATTTGATTTTAATGTTTTTGTTTTGTTTCACTTCACTTTATATTTTTACTTTCTAATAGAGAAAGATGAGAAGTATGGAATGGGAAATTGCTCCAAATATGGCCCAAATCTCACTCCTTTTGCATAGCTCTACTCATAGATATACACAGTGGGAGAAACAATTGTTGAGGTCTACAGAAATTGATTCATGTTTTTGCTAAACCTTCCTCTTCCCTTCTTAAAAACTAATATGCAAAAATTTGGCCAAACAGTCTCTCACAAAATTTTTTTAAAATGCAATTTGGGCTCAAAACTACTGGGATCCAGATCGCTAAATTTAATGGTCTGTAGTATCCTTCATGAGAAGCGAAGTCAGTATCCTAGAGCCAAGCAAGGAAACAAACTGTATAAATCAACACAGAAAGTAATTGCACTAATGACTTTTTCCAATTTAAAGGAATGTCAAAGGCAAACATATAAATGGGATGCAATCAATATGAATAATAATAAATAACTATCATGGGTACTGAACTTTTCATCAAGATTTTATTTTCATGTTCTGGCATATTCTAACATTTAAATAACTCTAAAACTTTTAAAATGTGTAAATATGGATGAATTAAAGTGCTTCTTTTTTGAAGGGGCAGGTGTTTAAAAGCTGAAAGAATCACACACACACAAAGCACTAATTTGTCATGGCAGTTGATAAATTTTCCAAAAATAATTTCTTTAACAGTACTTGAAGATTGCACTTGTTTAATAAAGATATTAACCCTTGGGAAACTGATTCATTGAATTCGTATCTAGCCTGTCACTGTTTGAAGGAAGATGATAAAAAAGAAAAAAAAAATCCAGTATGCTATTAAGATGATGTCTTTCCGAAGTTTTATTATATTAACAAATAATATTTACAGAGAGTTATCAAAGACCGAAGATGCCACCTAAACACAGCATTTACATATCTGATGTTTACATTTACCCTTGTAAAATTCTAGGAGTTTACTATTGTTTCTGTGAGTTAGTTTCTTATAGAGTAGCTCAACATGGAGAAAATAGGAAAATAAATAGAGAACAAAGAATAAAATACTCTATTGCCTCCATGTTTCTTTCTTCCCTATGAAAATAAAGCAATGGAATTCAGTGCAAAAGAAGTAAACATAAGGAGGCCTGAATCTAAGTCTTGACTCTGCATTAATTGGTTATATAATTCTGAATGAGTAATGTAGTTTCTCTGGGTCTTATTTTAATTCTGTTCAATATGTGGGTTTGGAACATAACAATTATCTTTTCACGTTTTAATTATGAAATATTGTAAGAATATAGAAAAGTGTACCAAATGATATTACAATCATATATCTACTACATATATTTAACAAATGCTAATATTTTGTCATATGATTTGTACATCATAAAATTGATTTTTACCTTTACAATGTAAAGATTTTTAATAAATTTACAGAGTTGTATAACCATCACCAAAATCTGAGTTTCAAGTTCAGAGCGTTAAATCACCCCCTGACCCAAAATCTCTTAAATGACTTTCACAGCCAATCCCCCTTCCGAGATGTGCCAATTCTGGACATCTCATATAAGGAATCATACAGTAAGCAGTCTTTTGCATCTGTTTTTTTCCCCTTAGCACAGAAATCAGAAAACTGCAGCCCACAGGACAATCCTGCCTAACCCCCTTTTTTTATAAATAAAGTTGTGTTGACTACAGCCTTACCCATTCATTTATATAATATCTATGGCTATTTTCCCACTACAAGGTCAGAGTTGAAGAGTTGTACCAGAAATTTTATGGACTCCAAAATTTAAAGACTTTATGATCTGTCCTTTTAGAGAAAAAGTCTATCCTAGGCTTAGCATGTCTTCAAGGTTCATCACTTTGTATCATATTTCAGTACTCCCTACCGTTTTGGTACTGAATAGCATTCCGTTGTATGCAAATAACACGTTTCCTTTATCCAGTCACCAGTTGATAGAATTGTTTCCAGTTCTTGGCTATTATAAATAATGCTGCTGTAAATATTTGAATATAAGGGGGTTTTTTTGGTGGATGTATGTTTTCACTTCCTTGAAAGATACCTAGGAGTGGAACTGATAGTCATATGATAAGTTTATATTTAACTTTTAGAGAAAAATCTCATACTGTCTTCCAAAGTAGGTAAACACTATTTTACTTCCTACCAGGGATATCTGAGGGTTACAATTTCTCCAGACCCTCACCAATACATGATGCTCCCTGTCTTTTTGATTTCAGCTATTCCAGTGAGTGTGAAGCGTTATATCATTGTAATTTTAATTTGTACTTCCTAATGACAAATAATGTGTAACATTTATTCATCAGCTTATTGACCTTTTGTCTATCTTCCTCTGTGAAGTATTTACTCAATTGCCTATTCAAATTCAAATTCTGGACACAGTCTTTTATTGGATTAATGATTTGTAAATACTTTTTCCAGGTCTGGCTTATCTTTTTAACTCCTT
This sequence comes from Phocoena sinus, assembly GCF_008692025.1. Taxonomy (NCBI): domain Eukaryota; kingdom Metazoa; phylum Chordata; class Mammalia; order Artiodactyla; family Phocoenidae; genus Phocoena; species Phocoena sinus. The sequence goes on along the minus strand of NC_045776.1, from coordinate 33,746,240 downwards.
AATGATGTCTTTTGAAGTGCAATTTTGAATTTTCATAGAGTTTAATTAATCTTTTTTTTAACGGATTGTGTTTAGGTCTTGTAGTTAAGAAATTTTTGCCTAACCCAAGGTCATGAAGATATTTTTCCAATATATTCTTCTAAGGTATTCATAGTGCTAGCTCTTGCATTAATTCTATTATTCACTATAATTTATATTTTGTGTATTATGTATTATATGTGTGTATTTTAGCATGCAAATATATAATTTACTCAGCAAAACTTGTTGAAAAGACTATCCTTTCTCCATTGAATTGCCTTGGTATCTATGTCAAGTCAACTGTTAGTGTAAGAATTAATTTCTAGACTTTCTAGAATTCTAGACAAATAGAGGCTTTGTAGACATATAGAGAGGGATCTGCATATATATATATATATATATATATATATGTATATGCAGATGACACACTATCATGATTACTGTACCTTTATAGTAAGTTTTGAAATTGAGAAGTATAAGTCCTTCAAATCTGTTCTGTATGGTTTTAGCTACTTGGGGTCCTTTGTATTTACATGTAAATTTTAGGATCAACTTATCTATATATAAAGATAGCTAGATTAATTTTGGAAGACTCCTTATCTTGATAATAAGTCTTCAAATACATGAATATATTTGAAATCCATTCAAATCCATGAATGTGTTTCCATCCATTTAGACTTTAATTTCAATCAGCAAAGATTTATAGTTTTCAGAGTACAAGTCATACACTTCTTTCATTAAATTTATTCCTAAAGTTTTTAGTCTGATGTAATTGAAAATGGAATAACTTACTTTTGTTTTCTGATTGTTAATTGATTGAATATAGAAATACAATGTTGTATCATGTATTATGCATCCTTGCTAAACTTGGTTACTAGTTCTAATAGTTTTTTTTTTTTTTTTTTTGGCAGGGGGGGTGATTGTTTCTGTGGATTGTCTAGGATTCTCAACATACTGAATAATGTCATCTGCATATAAAGACAGTTTTACTCCTTTCTGATCTAAATGCTCTTTATTTCTTTTTGTCTCCTGACTTTACAGCTAGAATTCTAGTACTGTGTTGAATAGAAGTGTCAAAAGTGAACATCTTTGCCTTGTTCCTATGTCACATGGAAAACATTCAGTCTTTCATTATTAACTGTGATGTTAGGTCTCCTATAGATGTCCTTTACCATGTTGAGAAAGTTCACTTCTATTTCTAATTCGTTGAGTTTTTTTATGACATTGTCAAATACTTTTCCTCTATCTATTGAGGTGATCATGTTATTTTTTTTTCTTTTTCTGTTAATATAATTCATTACATTAAATGATTTCCAGATGTTAAAAAAAAAAAACCTTTGTATTTGAATAAATTCTTCTTGGCCATGGTATATAATCTTTTAGTATGTTGCTGCACTCAGTTTTCTATTATCATGTTGAAGATTTTCATGCCTGTATTGATGAGAGATATAGATCTGAGGTTCTTTTTTTAATACTTTGCCTGACTTTAGTATCAGTGTAATACTGACCTCATAGAATGAGATGTGAAGTGTTTTCTCATATTCTATTTCTGGAAGAGTTTGAGAAAGGTTGTTATTATTTCATTTAAAAATATTTGGCAGAACTCATTACTGAAGCCAGCTGGGCCTGAGCTTTTATTTCTGAGAACATTTTAAATTATTATTTTATTTTATTTAATTACTTCAGACCATTCAGATTTTCTAATTCTTTTTCAGTTTTTGTTAATCTGTTTCTTTCTAGGAATTTGTTCATTTCATCTAAACTGTCTACTGTGTTGACATAAAACTGTCCATAGTATTCCTTTATAACCCTTTTAGTTTCTGTAGGGTTTGTAGCGATGTCCTCTTTTCATTCCTAATTTGGCAGTTTATTTTTTTTCCTTGTTCTGTCTGCTTAAATGTTATCACAATTTGTTTGATCTTCTCAAAAAACCAATATACAAAGTGTCCATTTTCCTACAGCCTTGTAAATAAGGATTGTTTCCCAATCTTTTAGATTTTGATATTTTAGATAATGTGAAAGTATTATCAATATGATTCAATATGCTTTTTTCTTACTATACATGAGGTTGAATATTTCACATGATTAAGACATTTTCTTTCTTGTTCAGTGAACGGATTATATTGATATGTTTTCTCCACTTTATATTAGATTGTTGGCCACATTTTCCTTAATGTGTAGAAGTTTTGACATATAAAGATATAAGGCCTTTATTTGTAATAAACGTTGCAAATATTTTCTGCTTGTTTGTCCTTTTTCTTTGGACTTTGCATGTAGTGTTTTTCCATACAAAAGTTTTCCATTTAAAATATAAACAAATCTCTCTTTTTTATCTTCCTGTTTGACTCCTGTTTTCCTCTGTCTCAGATAATGATGTAATTCTCTCATTTTTTTTTCTAAAACTCCTATATTTTCATTTTTACATTTAAACTTCCAATTTATTTGAAATTTACATTGGTATATGGTGTGATATTTGACCATGATTTTACATATTATTCTAGGTAAGTATTCAATTTCCTTTTTTTATTTTTTTGGCTTTTTATTAGAGTATAATGACAGAATATTATATGTTTCAGATATACAACATAGTGATTTGATATTACTATGCATTACAAAATGATCACTATGATAACTTTAGTTACATCTGTCACCATACAAGGTTGATACATTATTATTGACTATATTCCCTATGCTGGACATTATATTCCCATGACTTATTTTATAACTGGAAGTTTGTACCTCTTAATCTCTCTCACCTATCATACTAAACTCCCCCATCCCTCCCCACCCCCGGCAACCATCAGTTTGTCCTCTGTACCTATGAGTATGTGTATGCTTCTATTTTGTTAGGTTTGCTCATTTGTTTTGTTTATTGTTTCCACATATAAGTGAAATAATATGGTATTTGTCTTTCTCTGTCTGTCTTATATCATTTAGTGTAATAACCTCTAGTTTCATTCATGTTGTCACAAATGGCAAGATTTCATTTTTTATGGGTAATATTCCATTGTGTGTGTGTGTGTGTGTGTGTGTCTGTGTGTGTGTGTGTATCTCACATCTTTATTCACTTACCTAGTGATGGGCACTTAGGTTTCTTCCATATCTTAGCTATTATAAATAATGTACTATGAACATTGGGGTGCACATAACTTTTTGGATTCATGTTTCTGTTTTCTTCATAAAAATACTCCCCAGTGGAATTGCTGTATCACAAAGTAGTTTTATTTTTAATTTTCTGAGGAAATGTCATACTATTTTTCACAGTGACCATACCAATTTACATTCCCACTAACAGCACATGACTGTCTCCTTTCCCCCACATCCTTACTAACACATGTTATAGTTTTCTTTTTGGTAATAGCCACCCTGACAGGTGTGAGGTGATATAGCATTGTGATTTTGACTTGCATTTCTTTGATGATTAGCAATGTGGAATGTCTTTTCACATGTCTGTGGTCTCTGTGTGTCTTCTATGGAAAAATGTCTATTTAGGTCCTATGCCCACTTTTTTATCAGGTTGTATTTTTTTTAGATGTCAGTTTGTTGTATATTTTGGATATTAACCCCTTATGGGATAGATCATTGCAAACATTTTCTCCCTTTCAGTAGGCTGCTTCTGCATTTGTTAAGTTTCTTTTGCTATTCAAAGTTTTTACTTTGCTATGGTTCCATTTGTTTATTTTTGCTTGTTTTCCTTGCTTAAGGAGACAGATCCAAAAAAAAAACTGCTAAGATTTTTGTCAGACAGTGTACTGCATAAGATTTCTTCTAGTTTTATGATTTCACATTATACAGTTAAGTCTTTAATCCATTTTGAATTTATTTTTGTATATAGTGTGAGAAAATAGTCCAGATTGATTACTTTTCATGAAGATGTCTAGTTTTCCCAACGCCATTTATTGAAGAAGCTGTCTTTTACCCTTTGTATATTCTTGCCCTGTTTGTCATAGGTTAACTGGACATATAAGTGTGGGTTTATTTCTGAGATTACTATTTGGTTCCATTGATCTATGTGTCGGTATCATACTGCATTTATTACTATAGTTTCGTGGTTTATTTTGAAATCAGACCACATGATACCCCCAGCTTTTTTCTTATTTCTTGAGATAGTTTTAATTATTCAGTGTCTTTTGTGTTTCATACAAATTTTATGTTTATTTGTTCTAGGTCTCAAAAAAATTCCAGTAGTATTTTGATATAGATTGCCTTAGGTGGAATGGTCATTTTAACATTATTAATTTTTCCAGTCCATGAATATAGTATCTTTTCATCTGTGTCATCTTCTATTTTTTTTTATCAGTGTCTTACAGTTTCAGAGTCTTTTATTTAGTTAGGTTTATTTCTAGGTATTTTATTCTTTTTGCTGTGATTGTAACTGGGATTGTTTCCTTAATTTCTCTTTCTGATAGCTTGTTGTTAATGTATAGAAGTGCAGATTTCTGTGTATTAATTTTGAACCCTGCATTGATGAGTTCTAATAGTTTTTTAGTTACGTCTTTAAGATACACTCTTATCATGTCATCTGCAAATAGAGACAGATTTATTTCTTCCTTTCCAATATGGGTTTCTCTTACTGTTTTTCTTGTCTATTTGCTGTGACTAGGGCTTCCAATACTGTGTTGAATAAAAATGATGAAAGTGGGCATCTTTGTCTTGTTCCTGATCTTAAAAGAATTGCTTTCAACTTTTTACTGTTGAGTATACTGTTGGCTCTGGGTTTGTCATATATGGCCTATATTATATTGAAGGATATTCCCTCTATACCCACTTTATTGAAAATTTGTTATAAACGGATGTTGCATTTTGTTGAAGAATTTTTTTCTGCATCTGTTAAGATGAGCATATGATTTTTATTCTTCAATTTGTTAATGTGGGGTATCACACTGATTGACCTGTGGATATTAAATGATCCTTGCATCCCTGAAACAAATCCCACTTTGATAATGGTGTATGATGCCTTCAATATATTGTTGAATTCAGTTTGCTAATATTATGTTGAAGATTTTTGTATATTTTATCATCAGTGATATTGACCTGTAATTTTTGTGTGTGTGATATCTTTGTCTGATGGTTTCACAGAATGAATTTGGAAGAGTTTCTTTCTTTTCATTTTATTTAAATTGTTTGAGAAGTATAGGAGTTAAATCTTCTTTAAATATTTTGTATAATTCACCAGCAAAGACACATGATCTTGGACGTTTATTGTTTTTTTGTTTTTATTACTGATTTTGTTTTTTTTTCTTTTTTTTTGCGGTATGCAGGCCTCTCACTGTTGTGGCCTCTCCTGTTGCAGAGCACAGGCTCTGGACGCGCAGGCCCTGCGGCCATGGCTCACGGGCCCAGCTGCTCCGCGGCATGTGGGATCTTCCCGGACCGGGGCATGAACCCATGTCCCCTGCATCGGCAGGTGGACTCTCAACAACTGTGCCACCAGGGAAGCCCTTATTACCGATTATTTTAAAAATTTTCCTGAGGTAGGCTTGTATTGCTATAAAGTTTCCTTTTAGAACTGCTTTTGCTGCATCCCATAGAGTTTGGATAGATGTGTTTTCATTTTAATTTGTCTCCAGGGTTTTTTTTTTTTAATTTCCTCTTTGATTTCTTTGGTAACTAGTTGGTTGTTTGGTACTATTTTGTTTAGCTTTCACATAATTGTGTTTTTTGTACATTTTTCCTTGAAGTTGACTTCTCAGCATTGTGGTCAGAAACAATGGTTGATATGACATTAATTTTCTTAAATTTATTGAGACTTGTTTTGTGACCTAACATGTGACCTATTCCTGAAGAATGTGTATGGTGCTTCTTTTGGATGGAATGTTCCATATACGTAATCCATTAAGTTCATCCTAATGTGTGAAATATGTCCTTTAAGCCCAGTATTTCCTTGTTGATTTTCTGTCTAAATGATTTGTCCGTTAATGTAAATGGGATGTTAAAATCTTCTAGTATGATTGTATTACTATTGAGTTGATAATTTCTCCCTTTCTGTTTGTTAATATTTGTTTTATGTATCTAGATCTCCTATGTTTGGTGCATATGTATTTACAATTGTTATATCTTCTTGTTGGAGTGATCCTTTGATCCTTATGTAATTTTTTTTGGAGGTTTTTGTCATTTGCTATAGTCTTTGTTTTAAAGTCTATCTTGTCTAAGTATTTCTACCCCAGCTCTCTTTTCATTTGCATCTGCATGGAATACCAATTTCCATTCCTTTAATTTCAGTCTGTGTGTGTATTTAGATTTGAAATGAGTCTCTTGTAGGCAGCATTAATATGGGTCTTTTTTTTTTTTTAATCCATTTAGCCACTCTCTGTTTTTTGATTGTAGCATTCAGTCCATTTACATTTAAATTAGTTATTGACAGGGATGTACTTACTGACATTTTGTTAATTTTTCTGGGTTTGTTTTTGTATTTCTTTTTTGTTTCTTTCTTTTTCTTTTGCTATCTTCCCTTATGACTTGATGACTATCTTTAATATGATAATTGGATTTCCTTCTCTTTTTACATAAGTATCTATTATAGATTTTCGGTTTGTGGTTAACATGAAGTTCATATAGAACAACCTATATACTTATGTGATTGTTTTAATTTGATTATCTCTTAAGTTCAAACATATTCTAACAACCCTGCATATTTACTCTCCCTGCCCACATTTATTTTTTTTTGATATCATATTTTATAATGTTTTGTTTATAACCTAGCTACTTATTGTGGATATAGATGATTTTGCTACTTAAAAAAATCTTCCTACTAGTATTATAAGTAGTTGATCTACATTTAAAGTATATTTGCATTTACCAATGAGATATATTCTTATATTTCTAGTTGTGGCCTTTTCTTTTCTACTTTGAGAAGTCCCCTCATCATTTCTTGCAAAGCCAGTTTAGCAGTGCTGAAAACTTTTATCTTTTGCTTCTCTGTAGGACTCTTCATCTCTCCTTTAAATCTGAATGATAACCTTGCTGGGTAGAATATTCTTGGTTGTAGATGTTTTTCTTTTATCACTTTGAATATATCCTGCCACCCTGTCTGGCTTGCATAGTTTCTGCTGAAAAATCAGCTGATAGTTTAATGGGAGTTCCCTTGGTTGTAAGCAGTTGCTTTTCTCTTGCTGTTTCTAAGATTCTCTCTTTATAATTAACTTTTGCCAGTTTAATTATAATCTGTCTTGGTGTGGGTTCATCTTGTTTGAGACTCTCTGTGCTTCCTGAAACTAGATGTCTGTTTCCTTCCCAGGCTAATGAAGTTTTAAGCTATTTTTTTTCAAATAAACCATCTACCTCTTTCTCTCTCTCTCTCTCTTTTCTCCTTGTGGGACCCCTCTAATATCAATGTTCATATTCTTGATGTTGTCCCAGATGTCTCTTAAATTGTTCTCATTTTTAATTTTTTTTTTCTTTTTTTCTCTTCAGCCTGGGTGATTTCTACTACTCTGTCTTCCAGTTCGCTCATGCATTCTTCTGTACCATCTAATCTACTGTTGATTCATTCTAGTGTTTTTATTTTTTATTTTTATTTTTTTGCGGTACGCGGGCCTCTCACTGTTGTGTCCTCTCCCGTTGTGGAGCACAGGCTCCGGATGCTCAGGCTCAGCAGCCATAGCTCATGGGCCCAGCTGCTCTGCAGCATGTGGGATCTTCCCAGACCAGGGCACGAACCTGTGTTCCCTGCATCGACAAGTGGACTTTCAACCACTGCGCCACCAGGGAAGCCCATTCTAGTATTTTTTTTAAATTTAATTTATTGTATTCTTCAGCCCTGTTTGGTTCTTCTTTATATTTTCTCTTTGTTAAAAATTTCACTGTGGGCTTCCCTGGTGGCTCAGTGGTTGGGAGTCTGCCTGCCGATGCAAGGGACACAGGTTCGTGCCCCGGTCCGGGAGGATCCCACGTGCCACGGAGTGGCTCGGCCCATGAGCCATGGCCGCAGGGCCTGCGCATCCAGAGCCTGTGCTCTGCAACAGGAGTGCGGCAGTGAGAGGCCCATGTACTGCAAAAAAAAAAAAAAAAAAAAAATTCACTGTGTTAATCTATTCTTCTGTATCTTCATTGAACATCTTTATAATCACTACCTTGAATTCTTTATTGGGTAGATTGCTTATCTCCATGTTGCTTAGTTTTTCTTCTGGGTTTTGTCTTATTTCTTTATTTGGAACATATTCCTCTGTGTCCTAATTTTGCCTAATTTTCTGTGTTTATTTCTGTGTACTAGGTATGTTGGTTACATGTCCTGACTGTGAGGAAGCCGCCTCATGTAGGACATGTCCTGTTGAGCCCAGTTGCACACACTCCACCATGGTCACCAGAGCTCTATATTCCCCCTATGTGTGGACCCTCTGTTGAGGCAGCACCAATCCTATGGGGAAGCTGGTAGGTGGGGCTAACCCCCTGCTTAGTTGAAACTTCATCACATACAAAATTATTAAATTCACTCAAGTCTATTTCTATACATGGACTTTTTCTACTTCGCTGGCCTGGCTAATGATAGATGCATAATATTGCATCTTTGTGTATAATAGGGGCTCTATAATATATTTTAATTTCTAGCTGAACATATTGCTTTTTTAAGGAATTTTCTGACTATTCTGAGATTTATATCTATGAAGATAAATACAAATTTATATATGACCTTTATAATCAAGTTCTCTAATTGCAAAATAAATATTGGTGTTTTTGTAGAGCTCAATCAAGGTTAACTCAAAAAGTAATTCAAAAAGAATTGACTTTTTGTGGTACTGTTGAGTCACAATATACAAAAACAAGCTTTTTTTCCATTTTTCTTAAATATAGTTTTGTTCGTTTCAACAGTGGTTTAAATTTTCCTTATATAAATTATGCACATTTTTTGTTAACTTTTTTTCCTAAATATTTTACTAAAATACTTTGGTGCTAAAATCTATAAGTGTATTGAACTTTGTCAAGTACTTTGTAAGAATTTATGGTAATCATTGATACTTTTTCTTCATAGATCTATTAATATGACACATTGTATTTTGGGGTTTCATAATATTTTAAAAATCTTAATATTTTTAATATTTAAAATATATTAATTTTTATTTTAATATATTAATATTAAATTAATATTTTAATATTTAAAATTAATATTTAAAAATCTTAATATTAAAAATCATAATATTTAAAAATATTTTAAAAATCTCTATAATCAATATCAGTCTGTTAAAGTATATTATTTTTGTTGCATTATCTTTGCTTCTATTTTATTTAATATTTAAGAGAAAATATTGATATTTGAGATTTTTCATCAATTTTATTTTGTGTTCATTCTCAATGATATTTTTGTAACCATAGTATATTTGCTGTATATGAGAATTTTGAAGTTTTTATTATTTTTCTCCTCTTTGGATTATGTGACATTTATGGAATTGACAGAACTTCCCTGTAAAACTTTATATGCATCTTATTTATAGAAATACCATTCATAATATAGTTTCTCAAATCCTTTTCTGGTGTTTTTTTTCCATTTAGATTATCTCCACTGATGTTAATTTTGGTTAATTACATATTCCTAAAAAGTAATTCATTTCATACAGATTTTCAAATGTATAAGTTGAATTGTGCAAAAGAGCTACAGAATTTTTTTGTAAAGAGTTCCCCTTTTGTATTTTATTCAAAATTTCTCTACTTTAATTTCAGTATTTTCTTTTTTATAACTTAAAGTAAAATTTTGTATTTTGTTGATTTTTAGCAGTCAGCTTTTTATTTACTTATTAAATTTAAGTTTATATTTTTTTAGCTCATAATTTCTGCTTTTTTTTTTTTTTTTTGCGGTATGCGGGCCTCTCACTGTTGTGGCCTCTCCCGGTGCAGAGGAACAGGCTCTGGACGTGCAGGCTCAACAGCCATGGCTCATAGGTGCAGCCGCTCTGCAGCATGTGGGATCTTCCTGGACTGGGGCACAAACCCGTGTCCCCTGCATTGGCAGGTAGACTCTCAACCACTGCACCACCAGGGAAACCCTCTGCTTTTGTTTTGTTTTTTTTTTTTTTTTTTTGCCATACGCGGGCCTCTCACTGTTGTGGCCTCTCCCATTGCGGAGCACAGGCTCCGGACACACAGGCTCAGCGGCCATGGCTCACGGGCCCAGCCGCTCCGCGGCACGTGGGATCTTCCCGGACCGGGTCATGAACCCGTGTCCCCTGCATTGGCAGGCGGACTCTCAACCACTGCGCCACCAGGGAAGCCCTCTGCTTTTGTTTTTATTGGCATATTTTTATTCTGCTTCCTTTGGTTATTTTGTTTCTTTTTTCCAGATATTTGAATTGGATATTTAATTTTCTTTTATTCATTGATACAGATATTTAATGTGAGGAATTTTCTTCTAAGCATTTTTTTAAGCAATATCCTGTAGATTGTAACATGGCCATTTTATTATCATTAGTTTCTAGAAATTCTGATCTGTTTTTATTTTCATTTTTATATAGTTCTAGAAAAAGATTGCTATCAATTACTATTTTTTTCTGATTACTATTTTTATTGTTTCAATTTTTCTGCTTTTTTGATGTTTTCCTTGTGCTCAAATATGTGGAGAAAAGTATTTGTGAATGTTTTTATACATAACACAACAGAGGTGTACTTTCTATTTTGGGATTTCTATGTTTGATATATATTTAAAAGTTAACAGAGGATTTAATTAAATGGAAAATGATTTACTATAAGAAAAAAGATTGATATAATCCAAAACACTAAACAATTAGAGGCAAATAATCATAAAATGGTTTCAAGAGATACAGAAAATCCATTTGATAAAATTCAAATACTTTCATGTAAAGCAACACGTATCCCCCAACATAGCAGAAAACAAATTCTTGACATGGGAAACTATATTTACTGTTTTCAACCATTCCAGATAAAACTTGTTTAATCACTCCCATTTTTCTTTGTAATAAAAGAAAGCTGTAATAAAAGAAGCTGCACTCTATATTTTTGCATTTAATAGTATATATTTGATATAATGCCTTCATTAGTAAAAATGCTTAATGTCACTCTTACCTTTTACTTTGATCATTTAGATATAAAATTCATAATGGGAAGGTCACACAATTTTGAAGATTGATTCTAATGCAAATTATCTTGTCATTTAATTGTTATTCCTTTGTAAATAGTATATTTCTCTATCTGATACATAATACATTTTCAGGATTTCTTTTTTGTTTCTTGCTGTTTTTTTTTTCCTTTGCAATTTTTATTTTATAATACCAATAATGGTGCATGAGGCAAAAACCCTTGGTATCTACCAAAATCTATTCTTCCTACTTTTAGAGAAATAATATGATAGCCAGGTACATGGATAGTCCATATTTCACAGCCATCCTTGTGGTTAAGTATGGCCAAGGGACAAATTTCTCTAGAATGGAGCAGATTTTAATAAAGTAGTCATGGTAGTGTACTTCATGGTGGTCATAGTTAATAATACTGTGTTGCATATTTGAAAGTTGCTAAAAAAATAGATCATAAAAATCCTCATCACAAGAGGAAAAAAATGTAATTATGTATGGGGACAGATGTTAACTAGACATTGTTGTAGGAAAAAAGAAAGAAAGAAAGAAAGGAAGGAAGGAAGGAAGGAAGGAAAGAAGGAAGAAAGGAAGGAAGGAAGAAAAAGAAAGAGAAGAAAAGAGAATACATATGTATTCATTACCTTTCCCATTCTACTATCTAGCTTTGGATGACAACAAGTTCAAGCAAACGTAGATCTACAGAATGGTAGGATTAAGAGTACATAAACTGCCACATAGAAGAGAGCCACTCATAAACCAAGATCACTCCCCTGGATGACTTTGTGAGGAAGAAATAAGTCTCAAAGAGTTTGAGCCATTGTATTTTAGGATATATTTATTGAACAATTTAATGTACCCTAACTAATAAATCATACTTTAAAGGAATTGTTTTCATTCATCCTAGTCAGAATTCAGTGTAATCCTTAATCTGCAATTCATGTTGTTCTACAATTTTCAAAAGTTGTAAACTACTATATTTTCAAATACCTCTCCATTATTCTCTCTAGTCTAATAAGCAAACATTTTTCGATAGTGCTGTGACAGTCTTAGCTTGACCATGTAGGGACAAGAAAACTCCCCTGCCCAACCTGGAGGAGGAGCTGATGATGGAAGTATGATGTCTATTCAAGAATGAGGAAGAAAGTGGTCTTTTCCTCCTTCAGTTATAAAGCAGTCAACCACTAAGTTCTTGGGGCTCAGCACCCTCCTGACAGCCTGCTTTTAAACCTCACAAGCATCCTATTCTAATAAGTCAATTATCTATCACTTTGTTTCTCACTGAATGTTTTCTGCACTGAGACATAAAGGACTGGGCTCCTCAGAGCCCCCCTGAAATGACACCTATCAGTTTCAAACGTTCTGTGGACAGAATTGTCTCCCCTCAAATTTCTCTGTTGAAGTCCTGAACCTAGTACCTCAGAATGTGACTTTATTTGGAGATACAGCCTTTAAAGAGGTAATTAAGGTAAAATGAGGTCATATAGATGGCCCTAATCCAATATGGGACTGATGTCATTATAAGAAGAAGGATCAGGACACAGTCACTGTACTATATTTTTACTAAAGCTGTCATAACAAAATACTGCCAACTAGGGGGCTTAAACAATAAAAATTTATTTTTTTACAATTCTGGGGGTTAGAATTCCAAGATCAAGTTGTGGGCAGGTTTGGTTTATCCAGAGACCTCTCTTTTAGGCTTTCAGATAACCTCCTCTTTATGTCTGCATATGGTCTTCCCTCTGTGTACAAGGATCCTTGGTGTCCAAATTACCTCTTCTTAAAGGGACACCTCAGATTGGATTAGGACACTCTAATGGCCATATTTTAACTTAATAATCTTTTAAGCAATCTATCTTAAAAATGTCATCACATTCTAAGGTACTGGAGATTAGGACTTCACATATGGATTTTGGGGGGCTGCAATTCAACCAATAACAGTCATACACAGAGAGAAGACCATGTGAAAAAAATGAAGTAGATGGCCGCCTACACGCCAAAGAGAGAGACCTTAGATAAAACCAGCCCTAGCAACACCTTGATATTGGACTTCTAGCCTCCATACTGAGAAAATAAATATCTGTTGTCTAAGCCACCTAGTCTGTGTCACATTGTTATGGGAGCCACGACAGACTAATACAGGAAGGAAGTCAATACTGAGTGAAATCATAAGCAGATTACCATTATGAACAACTAGAGTTCAATATTACTGGGACCTCCCACCAACTGCCATAAAACATTTATTGAAGCTGCTCCCATGTACTTTAGTCTCTTCATATATGTAGTATTTTCTGTGTGTGGTCTAGAGTCTGGATGCTGGAGTCAGGGAATGCCCTCAGGCAAAGAGCCACAAAGATTGCAATAAAAAATCATTCACATACAAATGAGTAGGAGGAGTGACTGGAGAAGTGACAATGTAGGATTCACCACTCTCCAAAAGTTTCATTAGTTTACCTGTCTGATGCACTGAGGTAAATAGTTAACAATTGCAAATCTGTCCTATAATTCTCACTTTAGCTGTTTTTTTTTTTTATTTTGTTCATTACAAAAATAATGCAACTGACAAAGAAATTTGCTTCTTTCTGTGCCATGTAGAACTTTTATTAAAGTCAATAAAAAAAAAAAATATATATATATATATAATGTAAATATAATGATTAACCTTATTTTCATAAAAGAATGGATATGGTATCTAAATTTTAAAAATGGATAAACAAATTTACAATAAAAAAAATTCAAATATAACATAAAATAATCATGAGACATAGTATACCATGCATAGTATACTATGCATACCAATATACCAAGAATACACCTAGAATATATACAAAATATTAAAGGGGCTCATTTTTTTTTTAACATCTTTAATGGGGTATAATTGCTTTACAATGGTGTGTTAGTTTCTGCTTTATAACAAAGTGAATCAGTTATACATATACATATGTTCCCATATGTCTTCCCTCTTGCATCTCCCTCCCTCGCACTCTCCCTATCCCACCTCTCCAGACTGTCACAAAGCACCAAGCTAATATCCCTGTGCCATGCGGATGCTTCCCACTAGCTATCTACCTTACTATGTTTGTTAGTGTGTATATGTCCATAACTCTCTCTCTCCCTGTCAAAGCTCACCCTTCCCCCTCTCCATATCCTCAAGTCCGTTCTCCAGTAGGTCTGCGTCTTTATTCCTGTCTTACCCCTAGTTTCTTCATGACATTTTTTTTCTCTTAAATTCTATATATATGTGTTAGCATACGGTATTTGTCTTTCTCTTTCTGACTTACTTCACTCTGTATGACAGACTCTAGGTCTATCCATCTCATTAAAAATAGCTCAATTCCGTTTCTTTTTAAGGCTGAGTAATATTCCATTGTATATATGTGCCACACCTTCTTTATCCATTCATCCGATGATGGGCACTTAGGTTGTTTCCATCTCCAGGCTATTGTAAATAGAGCTGCAATGAATATTTTGGTACATGACTCTTCTTGAATTTTGGTTTTCTCAGGGTATATGCCCAGTAGTGGGATTGCTGGGTCATAATGGTAATTCTATTTGTAGTTTTTTAAGGAACCTCCATACTGTTCTCCATAGTGGCTGAACCAATTCACATTCCCACCAGCATTGCAAGTGTCCCCTTTTCTCCACACCCTCTCCAGCATTTATTGTTTCTAGATTTTTTGATGATGGCCATTCTGACTGGTGTGAGATGATATCTCATTGTAGTTTTGATTTGCATTTCTCTAATGATTAATGATGTTGAGCATTCTTTCATGTGTTTGTTGGCATTCTGTATATCTTCTTTGGAGAAATGTCTATTTAGGTATTCTGCTCATTTTTGGATTGGGCTATTTGTTTTTTTGTTATTGAGCTGCATGAGCTGCTTGTAAATTTTGAAAATTAATCCTTTGTCAGTTGCTTCATTTGAAAATATTTTCTCCCATTCTGAGAGGTGTCTTTTGGTCTTGTTTATGGTTTCCTTTGCTGTGCAAAAGCTTTGAAGTTTCATTAGGTCCCATTTGTTTATTTTTGTTTTTATTTCCATTACTCTAGGAGGTGGGTCAGAAAGGATCTTGCTGTGATTTATGTCATAGAGTGTTCTGCCTATGTTTTCCTCTAAGAGTTTGATAGTTTCTGGCCTTACATTTAGGTCTTTAATCCATTTTGAGCTTATTTTTGTGTATGGTGTTAGGGAGTGATCTAATCTCATACTTTCACAGGTACCTGTCCAGTTTTCCCAGCACCATTTATTGAAGAGGCTGTCCTTTCTCCACTGTACATTCCTGCCACCTTTATCAAAGATAAGGTGTCCATATGTGCGTGGGTTTATCTCTGGGCTTTCTATCCTGTTCCATTGATCTGTCTTTCTGTTTTTGTGCCAGTACCATACTGTCTTGATTACTGTTGCTTTGTAGTATAGTCTGAAGTCAGGGAGCCTGATTCCTCCAGCTCCTTTTTTCGTTCTCAACATTGCTTTGGCTATTCGGGGTCTTTTGTGTTTCCTTACAAATTGTGAAAATTTTTGTTCTAGTTCTGTGAAAAATGACAGTGGTAGTTTGATAGGGATTGCATTGAATCTGTAGATTGCTTTGGATAGTAGAGTCATTTTCACAATGTTGATTCTTCCCATCCAAGAACATGGTATATCTCTCCATCTATTTGTATCATCTTTAATTTCTTTTATCAGTGTCTTATAATTTTCTGCATATAGGTCTTTCGTCTCCTTAGGCAGGTTTATTCCTAGATATTTTATTCTTTTTGTTGCAATGGTAAATGGGAGTGTTTTCTTGATTTCACTTTCAGATTTTTCATCATTAGTATATAGGAATGCCAGAGATTTCTGTGCATTAATTTTGTATCCTGCTACTTTACCAAATTCATTGATTAGCTCTAGTAGTTTTCTGGTAGCATCTTTAGGATTCTCTATGTATAGTATCATGTCATCTGCAAACAGTGACAGCTTTACTTCATCTTTTCCGATTTGGATTCCTTTTATTTCCTTTTCTTCTCTGATTGCTGTGGCTAAAACTTCCAAAACTATGTTGAATAAGAGTGGTGAGAGTGGGCAACCTTTTCTTGTTCCTGATCTTAGTGGAAATGCTCTCAGTTTTTCAACATTGAGGGCAAAGTTGCTGTTTTTTTGTCATATATGGCCTTTATTATGTTGAGGAAAGTTCCCTCTATGCCTACTTTCTGGAGGGTTTTTTATCATAAATGGGTGTTGAATTTTGTCGAAAGCTTTCTCTGCATCTATTGAGATGATAATAAGGTTTTTATCCTTCAATTTGTTAATATGGTTTATAACATTGATAGATTTGCGTATATTGAAGAATCCTTGCATTCCTGGAATAAACCCCACTTGATCATGGTGTATGATGCTATTAATGTGCTGTTGGATTCTGTTTGCTAGTATTTTGTTGAGGATTTTTGCATCTATGTTCATCAGTGATATTGGCCTGTAGTTTTCTTTCTTTGTGACATCCTTGTCTGGTTTTGGTATCAAGATGATGGTGGCCTCGTAGAAGGAATTTGGGAGTGTTTCCTCCCTCTGCTATATTTTGGAAGAGTTCGAGAATGTTAGGTGTTAGCTCTTCTCTAAACGTTTGATAGAATTCACCTGTGAAGCCATCTGGTCCTAGGCTTTTCTTTCTTGGATGATTTTGTTTCTAGGTATTTTTTTAAATTTCCTCTTTCTTTTCTTCAGTGGTCACTTCGTTATTAAATAGCGTACTTTTTAGCCTCCATGTGTTTGTATATTTTACAGATCTTCCCCTGTAATTGATATCTAGTCTCATGGCGTTGTGGTCAGAAAAGATACTTGATACAATTTCAATTTTCTTAAATTTACCAAGGCTTGATTTGTGACCCAAGATATGATCTATCCTGGAGAATGTTCCATGAGCACTTGAGAAAAATGTGTATTCTGTTATTTTTTGATGGAGTGTCCTATAAATATCAGTTAAGTCCATCTTGTTTAATGTATCATTTAAAGCTTGTGTTTCCTTATTTATTTTCAGTTTGGATGATCTCTCCATGGGTGAAAGCGGGGTGTTAAAGTCCCCTACTATGAATGTGTTACTGTTGATCTCCCCTTTTATGGCTGTTAGTATTTGCCTTATGTATTCAGGTGCTCCTATGTTGGGTGCATAAATATTTACAATTGTTATATCTTCTTCTTGGATCGATCCCTGGATCATTATGTAGTGACCTTCTTTGTCTCTTTTAATAGTCTTTATTTTAAAGTCTATTTTGTCTGATATGAGAATTGCTACTCCAGCTTTCTTTTGGTTTCCATTTGCATGGAATATCTTTTTCCATCCCCTTACTTTCAGTCGGTATGTGTCTCTAGGTCTGAAGTGGGTCTCTTGTAGACAGCATATATAAGGGTCTTGTTTTTGTATCCATTCAGCTAATCTGTGTCTTTTGGTGGGAGCATTTAGTCCATTTACATTTAAGGTAATTATCGATATGTATGTTCCTCTTCCCATTTTCTAAATTGTTTTGGGTTCGTTATTATAGGTCTTTTCCTTCTCTTGTGTTTCTTGTCTAGAGAAGTTCCTTTAGTATTTGTTGTAAAGCTGGTTTGGTGGTGCTGAACTCTCTCAGCTTTTGCTTGTCTGTAAAGTTTTTAATTTCTCCATCAAATCTGAATGAGATCCTTGCTGGGTAGAGTAGTCTTGGTTGCAGGTTTTTCTCCTTCATCACTTTCAGTATGTCCTGCCACTCCCTTCTGGCTTGTAGGGTTCTGCTGAGAGATCAGCTGTTAACCTTATGTGTATTCCCTTGTGTGTTATTTGTTGTTTTTCCCTTGCTGCTTTTAATATGCTTTCTTTGTATTTAATTTTTGACAGTTTGATTAATAT
Organism: Phocoena sinus; assembly: GCF_008692025.1. Taxonomy (NCBI): domain Eukaryota; kingdom Metazoa; phylum Chordata; class Mammalia; order Artiodactyla; family Phocoenidae; genus Phocoena; species Phocoena sinus. Next base: position 33,728,347 of record NC_045776.1, on the reverse strand, counting down.
GTGTCTTGGCGTATTTCTCCTTGTATTTATCCTGTATGGGACTCTCTGTGCTTCCTGGACTTGATTAACTATTTCCTTTCCCATATTAGGGAAGTTTTCAACTATAATCTCTTCAAATATTTTCTCAGTCCCTTTCTTTTGCTCTTCTTCTTCTGGAACCCCTATAATTCGAATGTTGGTGCATTTAATGTTGTCCCAGAGCTCTCTGAGACTGTCCTCAGTTCTTTTCATTCTTTTTTCTTTATTCTGCTCTGCAGTAGTTATTTCCACTATTTTATCTTCCAGGTCACTTATCCGTTCTTCTGTCTCAGTTATTCTGCTATTGATCCCATCTAGAGTACTTTTAATTTCATTTATTGCATTGTTCATCGTTGCTTGTTTCATCTTTATTTCTTCTAGGTCCTTGTTAACTGATTCTTGCATTTTGTCCATTCTATTTCCAAGATTTCGGATCATCCTTACTATTATTATTCTGAATTCTTTTTCAGGTAGACTGCCTATTTCCTCTTCATTTGTTAGGTCTCGTGCATTTTTATATTGCTCCTTCATCTGCTGTGTGTTTTTCTGTCTTCTCATTTTGCTTATCTTACTGTGTTTGGGGTCTCCTTTTTTCAGGCTGCAGGTTCGTAGCTCCCATTGTTTTTGATGTCTGTCTCCAGTGGCTAAGGTTGTTTCAACGGGTTGTGTAGGCTTCCTGGTGGAGGGGACTAGTGCCTGTGTTGTGCTGGATGAGGCTGGATCTTGTCTCTCTAGTGGGCAGGTTCACATCTGGTGGTGTGTTTTGGGGTGTCTGTGGCCTTATTATGATTTTAGGCAGCCTCTCTGCTAATGGGTGGGGTTGTGTTCCTGTTTTGCTAGTTGTTTGGCATAGGTTGTCCAGCACTGTGGCTTGCTGGTCGTTGAGTGAAGCTGGGTGCTGGTGTTAAGATGGAGGTCTCTGGGAGATTTCGGCCGTTTAATATTATGCGGAGCTGGAAGGTCTCTTGTTGACCAGTGTCCTGAAGTTGGCTCTCCTACCTCAGAGGCAGAGCTCTGACTCCTGGCTGGAGCACGAAGAGCCTTTCATCCACACGGCTCAGAGTAAAAGGGAGAAAAAGTAGAGAGAATTAGTAGAAATATGAGGAAACAAAGAAGGAAAGGAGGAAAGGAAGGAAGGAAGAAAGAAGCAAAGAAGGAAAGAAAGGAGGGAGGGAGGGAGGAAGGAAGGAAGGAGGGAGGGAAAGAAGGAAAAAAGACAGAAAGAAAGAAGATACAGTAAAAATAAAATATAATATAATTATTGAATTAAAAAATATTTAGAAAAAAAAAAGGGTGGATAGAACCTTAGGAGAAATGCTGGAAACAAAGCTATACAGAGAAAATCTTACACAGAAGCATACACATACACCCTCAGAAAAAGAGGTAAGGGGGAAAAATCATAAATCTTGCTCTCGGAGACCACCTCCTCAATTTGGGGTGATTCGTTGTCTAAAGGAGGGAAGGAAGGAAGGAAGGAAAGAAAGAAAGAAAGAACGAAGGTAAAGTATAATAAAGTTATTACAATTAAAATTAATTTTTAAGAAAAAAATTATAAAAAAAAAAAACCCATGGATGGATAGAGCCCTAGGACAAATGGTGGAAGCAAGACTCCAGACAAGATCTCACACAGAAGCATACACGTACACATTCACAAAAAGAGGAAAAGGGAAAAAAATCATAGATCTCTTTCCTAAAGTCCACCTCTTCAATTTGGGATCATTCTTTGTCTATTCAGCTATTCCACAGATGCAGGGTATATCAAGTTGATTGTGGAGCTTTAATCCGCTGCGTCTGAGGCTGCTGGGAGAGATTTCCCTTTCTCTTCTTTGTTCTCACAGCTCACAGGAGCTCAGCTTTGGATTTGGCCCTGCCTCTGCGTGTAGGTCGCTGGAGGGCGTCTGTTTTTTGCTCAGACAGGACGGGGTTAAAGGAGCCGCTGATTCGGGGGCTCCGGCTCACTGAGGCCGGGGGTGGGGGTGGGGGTGAGGGAGGGGCACTGTGTGCGGGGCGGGCCTGTGGCGGCAGAGGCCAGCGTGACGTTGCTCCAGCCTGAGGCCCACCGTGCGTTCTCCCGGGGAAGTTGTCCCTGGATCCCAGGAACCTGGCAGTGGCGGGCTGCACAGGCTCCGCGGAAGAGGGGTGTGGAGAGTGACCTGTGCTCGGACACAGGCCCCTTGGTGGCGGCAGCAGCAGCCTTAGCGTCTCCCGCCCGTCTCTGGGGTCCGCGCTTTTAGCCGCGGCTCGCGCCCGTCTCTGGAGTTCCTTTAAGCAGCGCTCTTAAACCCCTCTCCTCGCGCACCAGGAAACAAAGAGGGAAGAAAAAGTCTCTTGCCTCTTCGGCAGGTGCAGACTTTTCCCCAGACTCCCTCCCGGCTCACCTTGGTGCACTAGTGCACTAACCCCTTCAGGCTATGTTCAAGCCGCCAACCCCAGTCCTCTCCCTGCGCTCCGTCCAAAATCGAAACCCGAGCCTCAGCTCGCAGCCCCTCCTCTCGGGCTGGTGAGTGTCGGTCGGCACCGATCCTCTGTGCGGGAATCTCCCCGGTTTGCCCTCCGCACCCGTCGCTGTGCACTCCTCTGTGGTCCCGAATCTCCCCTCTCCACCTCCCGCAGTCTCCGCCCGCAAAGGGGCTTCCTAGTGTGTGTGGAAACTTTTCCTCCTTCACAGCTCCCTCCCGCTGGTGCAGGTGCCGTCCTTATTCTTTTGTCTCTGTTTTTTCTTTTTTTCTTTTTCCCTACCCAGGTACGTGGGGAGTTTCTTGCCTTTTGGGAGGTCTGAGGTCTTCTGCCAGCCTTCGGTAGGTGTTCTGTAGGAGTTGTTCCACGTGTAGATGTATTTCTGGTGTATCTGTGGGGAGGAATATGATCTCCGCGTCTTACTCTTCCGCCATCTTCAAGGTCCCCCCTGTGAGGGGCTCATTTAAAAGTAACTGAACCCCTAAACATCTATTTAATAATAAAATTAAAAAAAAAATAGGTGACTGATGTGAATCCTCAATTGTAAGATTATAAGTATCTAGAAGATACTAGATTCATATTAATAAAATATATGACTAGAAACAGAATAGATACATGTATATATATAACTGGGTCACTTAGCTGTACACTTGAAACTAAGACAACATTGTTAATCAACTATATATTAATATAAAATAAAAAGTTAAAAAAGATATGACTAACCACATTTTTAAAAATAACTGAAGTTATGACTGACAATTTATACAGTTGTTGTCCAATATCAGGCAACATAACATCACAAATGATAAATAGAGACTGGTAAGGGCATTGACAAATCTCTAGGTACTTCCCATACAGTATACAATTTATGAACTATTTGTATTAATGTCATTTTACCCATGTAAATTTAACCTAGGGAAGGTTAAGCATATCTTTTAATTTGACAAATCCTTCTACTTAATTCATTAATAGTAACATATCAAATATTATTATTTTTAACACCTCACTTTTTTTTAAGATGCAAGAACATATTTTGTGATTATCCAGGAATACTCTGGAATCTCTAAAGGACAGTTTCAGATGCAAAGATATCTTTTAGGATTTTATTTGCAGGAGACAAAGTACCAAACATTGTCATGAGATTTGAACACTTGATTAATATAGGATCATGGGTTGCTGTGCAATACTACCCATTTAACCAAAGAGATAAGAAAATACTTACAAAAAAAAAAAAAAAAAGATGTAACTTTATTTTTAAAGAACCTTAATATTTCCTAAGTGAGAAAACTCTGTTTACTTAAATAATCAAGGATATAATAAAATAATTATAAAGCATAGAAAATTATTCTGTTAAGGCAGAGTCTTTGTTATCTAGGCAGATTACACAGAAGGTAAAGTACATCTTTTCAGTCTCTTTAAAGGGCAGACCAATATCCAAAATTATTTATTTATTTTAACAGAGAGAAAACCAAATTCTAGTTTTACTTAGTATAATATTTAATACTAATGGTCTTTTGCAAAGACTTATAAATAAACCCAGCAAATCCTAGCCAGTTTTGACCATAATAAGTAAAATTGTCTTTTCACAAACATGTATGCCTTTCTGTGTCTCTATACCTCCCTTACAATACAAAATTTCAAGGTGGCAAAACGTACATATTCTTCATCAAATAAAAATGTGCCCAAAATATATGTAAATTTCAACTTATGCTTAGCAATTAATGTTTCATTATTCTATTTTATCATACTTCTAAGTATTAACTGAATATCCATTAACTAACTCAATTTAGTATAAGTTCTTCAGTTGCCTAAAGATCTTCAAAACTATATTCAAGCTGACATATTATAAAACGTATTTGCTATTGAAATAAAATTTATCAGAATAATGATTCAATTTGCTCTCCAAATTTACAGCTTCAGTAATCTTAAACGTTTAATAGAAGTAATATTAGCTTATTCAATCAGTAAACCTATATAAGTTTAGAGAGAATAAGCCAAAGCAGAAGAAATATCTTCTTGTATATTATACTGACAAATCAGAAAAGATACAGCTGCTTTTATTAAACCAAACATATTGGAGTAGTATCATTTGTCAAAAATTTGCCTAAATTATATAAACTTGAATTCTTAAACTAATATTTAGATATAAGAATAATTTCCATTTTTTACCTTAAAAGTAGTAGAGATTTAAGTTTTTCTGAAAAGTTTACAAATATTCAGTTATCATTAGTGCATATTTATTTCTACACTAATTACAATAGAACTCCTATAAAAAGTTATATAATTAAATTTGAGAAGACCTTTACAGGTAGGAAAAATATTATATACTCACATGACAGGTAGAGGCCTTTCTGAGTTACAGACATAAATATACAGAGATATAAAAAGAAAGACCTATTATTTCTTTATTTTTTTATTTATTTTTATACAGTGGGTTCTTATTAGTCATCCATTTTATACACATCAGTGCATACATGTCAATCCCAATCACACCAACCCTCCCACCTCCCACTGCTTTCCCGCCTTGGTGTCCATGCGTTTGTTCTCTACATCTCTGTCTCAATTTCTGCCTGTCAATCTGGTTCATCTGTACCATTTTTCTACATTCTACATATATGCATTAATATATATTTGTTTTTCTTTTTCTGACTTATTTCACTCTGTATGACAGTCTCTAGATCCATCCATGTCTCTACAAATGAACAAATTTCATTCCTTTTTATGGCTGAGTAACACTCCATTATATATATGTACCACAACTTCTTTATCCATTCGACTGTTGATGGACATTTAGGTTGTTTCCATGAGCTGGCTATTGTAAATAGTGCTGCAATGAACATTACGGTGCATGTGACTTTTTGAATTATGGTTTTCTCTGGGTATATGCCCAGTAGTGGGATTGCTGGGCCATGTGGTAATTATATTTTTAGTTTTTTAAGGAACCTCCATACTATTCTCTATAGTGGCTGTAACAATTTACATTCCCACCAACAGTGCTAGAGGGTTCCCTTTTCTCCACATCCTCTCCAACATTTGTTGTTTGTATATTTTCTGATGATGCCCATTCTAACTGGTATGAGGTAATATCTCATTGTAGTTTTGATTTGCATTTCTCTAATAATTAGTGATGTTGAGCAGCTTTTCATGTGCTTCTTGTCCATCTGCATGTCTTCTGTGAAGAAAAGTCTATTTAGGTCTTTTGCCCATTTTTTGCTTGGGTTGTTTGTTTTTTTGATATTGAGCTGCATGAGCTGTTTATATATTTTGGAGATTAATTTTTTGTCCACTGATTCATTAGCAAATATTTTCTCCCATTCTGAGGGATGTCTTTTCAACTTCTTTATAGATTCCTTTGCTGTGCAAAAGCTTTTAAGTTTCATTAAGTCCTATTTGTTTATTTTTGTTTTTATTTCCATTACTATAGGAGGAGGGTCATAAAAGATATTGCTGTGATTTATGTCAAAGAGTGTTCTTCCTATGTTTTCCCCTAAGAGTTTGATAATGTCCTGTCTTACATTTAGGTCTCTAGTCTATTTTGAGTTTATTTTTTGTGTATGGTGTTAGGGAGTGTTCTAATTTCATTATTTTACATGTAGCTGTCCAGTTTTCCCAGCACCACTATTGAAGAGACTGTCTTTTCTCCATTGTATATCTTGTCTCCTTTGTCAAAGATTAGTTGACAATAGGTGTGTGGGTTTATATCTGGGCTCTCTATCTCGTTCCATTGATCTATAGATCTGTTTTTGTGCCAGTACCATATTGCCTTGATTACTGTAGCTTTGTAGTACAGTCTGAAGTTGGGGATTCTGATTCCTCCAGCTCCATTTTTTTCCCTTAAGGCTGCTTTGGCTATCCGGGGTCTTTTGTGTCTCCATACAGATTTTGAGATTTTTTGTACTAGTTCTGTAAAAGATGCCATTGGTAATTTGATAGGGATTGCATTGAATCTGTAGATTGCTTTGGGTAGTATAGCCATTTTCACAATATTGATTCTTACAATCCAAGAACATGGTATATCTCTCCATCTGTTGGTATCATCTTTAATTTCTTTCATCAGTATCTTATAGTTTGCTGCATAAAGGTCTTTTGTCTCCTGAGGTAGGTTTATTCCTAGGTATTTTCTTCTTTTTGTTGCAGTGGTAAATGCAAGTGTTTCCTTAATTTCTCTATCAGAATTTTCATTATTAATGTATAGGAATGCAAGAGATTTCTGTGCATTAATTTTGTATCCTGCAACTTTGCCAAATTCATTGAGTAGCTCTAGTAGTTTTGGTGTGGCATCTTTAGGATTATCTATGTATAGTATCATGTCATCTGCAGACAGTGACAGTTTTACTTATTCTTTTCCAATTTGTAGTACTTTTATTTCTTTTTCTTCTCTGATTGCTGTGGCTAGGACTTCCAAAACTATGTTGAATAATAGTGGTGAAAGTGGACATCCTTGTCTTGTTCCTGATCTTAGAGGAAATGCTTTCAGTTTTTCACCATTGAGAATGATGTCTGCTCTGGGTTTGTTGTATATGGCCTTTATTATGTTGAGGTACATTCGCTCTGTGTCCACTTTCTGGAGAGTATTTGCCATAAATGTTGAATTTTATCAGCAGCTTTTTCTGCACCTACTGAGATGATCACATGGTTTTTATTCTTCAGTTTGTTAATATGGTGTATCACATTGATTGATTTGCCTATATTGAAGAATCTTTGCATCCTTGGGATAAATCCCACTTGAGTATGGCGTATGATCCTTTTAGTGTGCTGTTGGATTCTGTTTGCTAGCATTTTGTTGAGGATTTTTGCATCTATATTCATCAGTGATATTGGTCTGTAATATTCTTTTTTTGTAGTATCTTTGTGTGGTTTTGGTATAAGGGTGATGGTGGCTTCATAGAATGAATTTGGGAGTGTTCCTTCCTCTGCAATTTTTTGGAGGAGTTTGAGAAGGATGGGTGTTAGCTCTTGAAGTGTTTCATAGAATTCACCTGTAAAGCCAACTGGTCCTGAACTTTCTTTGTTGGAAGATTTTTAATCACAGTTTTAATTTCATTAATTGTGATTGATATGTTAATATTTTCTATTTATTCCTGGTTCAGTCTTGGAAGGTTATACCTCTCTAAGAATTTGTCTATTTCTTCCAGGTTGTCCATTTTATTGGCATAGAGTTGCTTGTAGTCATCTGTTAGGACGCTTTGTATTTCTGCAGTATCTGTTGTAACTTCTCCTTTTTCATTTCTAATTTTATGATTTGAGTCCTCTCCCTCTTTTTCTTGATGAGTGTGGCCAACGGTTTATCAATTTTGTGTATCTTCTCAAAGAACCAGCTTTTAGTTTTATTGATCTTTCCTATTGCTTTCTTTGTTTGTATTTCATTTATTTCTTCTCTGACCTTTATGATTTCTTTCTTTCTGCTAACTTTGGGTTTTGTTAGTTCTTCTTCTCTAATTGCTTTAGGTGCAAGTTTAAGTTGTTGATTTGAGATTTTTCTTGTTTCTTGAGGTAGACTTGCATAGCTAAAAACTTCCCTCTTAGAACTGCTTTTTCTGCATCACATATGTTTTGAATCATCGTGTTTTCATTGTCATTTTTCTCTAGGTATTTTTTTGATTTCCTCTTTGATTTCTTCAGTGATCTCTTGGTTATTTAGTATTGTTTAGCCTCCATATGTTTATGTTTTTACTTTTTTTTTTTCCCTGTAATTGATTTCTAATCTCATAGTGCTGTGGTCAGAGAAGATGCTTGATATGATTTCAATTTTCTTAAACTTATTGAGGTCACAAATCATTTGTGACCCAAGATGTGAACTATCCTGGAGAATGTCCCATGCACAGTTGAGAAGAAAGTGTAATCTGCTGCTTTTGGATGGATGTCCTATAAATATCAATTAAATCTATCTGGTCTATTGTGTCATCAAAAGCTTGTGTTTCCTTTTTACTTTTGTTTGGATGATCTGTCCATTGGTGCAAACAAAGTGTTAAAGTCCCCCACTATTATTGTGTTACTGTCGTTTTCCTCTTTTATAGCTGTTAGTAGTTGCCTTATGTATTGTTGTGCTCCTATGCTTGTTGCATATATATTTATAATTGTTATATCTTCTTCTTCGATTGATCCTTTGATCATTATGTAGTGTCCTTCCTTATCTCTTGTAACATTCTTTATTTTAAAGTCTATTTTATCTGATATGAATATCACTATTCCAGCTTTCTTTTGATTTCCATTTTCATGGAATATCTTTTTCCATCCCCTCCATTTCAGTCTGTATGTGTCCTTAGGTCTGAAGTTGACCTCTTGTAGACAGCATATATATGGCTTTGTTTTTGTATCCATTCAGCAAGCCTGTCTCTTTTGGTTGGGCATTAAATCCGTTCATGTTTAAGGAAAGTATTGATATGAATGTTCCTATAACCATTTTCTTAATTGTTTTGGGTTTGGTTTTTAGAACCTTTTCTTCTCTTGTTTTTCCCACTTAGAGAAGTTCCTTTAGCATTTGTTGTAGAGCTGGTTCAGTGATGCTGAATTTTCTTAGCTTTTGCTTGTCTGTAATGCTTTTGATTTCTCTATTGTATCTGAATGAGATCCTTGCTGGGTAGAGTAATCTTGGTTGTAGATTCTTCCTTTTCATTACCTTAAGTATATCATGCCACTCGCTTCTGGCTTGTACATTTCCTGCTGAGAAATCAGCTGTCAACCTTATGAGAGTTCCTTGTATGTTATTTGTCATTTTTTCCTTGCTGCTTTCAACAATTTTTCTTTGTCTTTAATTTTTGCCAGTTTGATTGTGTCTTGGTGTGTTTCTCCTTGGGTTTATCCTGTATGGGACTCTCTGTGCTTCCTGGACTTGGGTGGCTATTTCCTTTCCCATGTTAGGGAAGTTTTCATCTATAATCTCTTCAAATATTTCCTCGGGACCTTCTCTCTCTTTTCTCCTTCTGGGACCCCTATAATGCAAATGTTGTTGCATTTAATGTTGTCCCAGTGGTCTCTTAGGCTGTCTTCATTTATTTTCATTATTTTTTCTTTATTCCGTTCCACAGAAGTGAATTCCACCATTCTACTTCCTAGGTCACTTATCCTTTCTTCTGCCTCAGTTATTCTGCTACTGATTCCTTCTAGTGTAGTTTTGATTTCAGTCTTTGTATTGTTCATCTCTCTTTGTTTTTTGTTTAATTCTTCTAGATTTTTATTATACATTTCTTGTGTCTTCTCAGTCTTTGCCTCTATTCGTTTTCAAGGTCCTGGATCATCTTCACTATCATTATTCTGAATACTTTTTCTGGAAAGTTGCCTATCTCCACTTCCTTTAGTTGTTTCTCTGGGGGTTTATCTTGTTCCTTCATCTGGTACCTAGCCCTCTGTCTTTTCATCTTGTCTATCCTTCTGTGAATGTGGTTATTGTTCCACAAACTGCAGGATTGTAGTTCTTGTTTCTGCTGTCTGCCCTCTGGTGGATGAGGCTGTCTAAGAGCTTTGTGAAAGTTTCCTGGTGGGAGGGACTGGTGGTGGGTAGAACTGGCTGTTTCTCTTGTGAGCAGAGTTCAGTAAAACTTTAATCTGCTTGTCTGCTGATGGGTGCGGCTGTGTTCCCTCCCTGTTGCTTGTTTGGCTTGATCCAACACTGGAGCCTACATGGACTCTTTGGTAGGGCTAATTGAGGACTCTAGGAGGGCTCACACCAAGGAGTACTTCCCAGAACTTCTACAGCCAGTGTCCTTGTCCTCACAGTGACACACACCCACCCCCCACCTCTGCAGGAGATCCTCCAACACCAGCAGGTAGGTCTGGTTCAGTCTCCTATGGGATCTCTGCTCCTTCCCCTGTGTCCCAATGAGCACACTACTTTGTGTGTGTCCTCCAAGAGAGGAGTCTCTGTTTCTCCCAGTCCTGTTGAAATCCTGTAATCAAACCCTGCTATCCTTCAAGGTCTGATTCTCTAGGAATTCCTCCTCCTGTTGCTGGACCCCCAGGTTCAGTAGTCTGACATGGGGCTCAGAACCTTCACTTCAGTAGGTGGATTTCTGTGGTATAAGTGTTCTCCAGTTTGTGAGTCACCCACCCAGAAGTTATGGGATTTCATTTTATTGTGATTGTGCCCCTCCTACCATACCATTGTGGCTTCTCCTTTGTCTTTGGAGGTGGGGTATCTTTTTTGTTGAGTTCCAGTGTCTTCCTGTCGATGATTGTTCAGCAGTTAGTTGTGATTCTGGTGTTCTCACAAGTAGGAGTGAGAGCTCGCCATTCTACTCCACCATCTTGAACCAGTCTCCAAAGGCCTATTATTTTAATTCTAAAATTTAGCCATGGCTCAAACCTAAACACACAAAATCAATTTTATCCATCCATATATACACTTCCGGATGGACATGAAATTCTTCATTTGTTTTAGCTCAAAATAAATATATAAACAAAAATATAACACTAAGAAACCAGATTCTCTGTCTTTCTCCCAACAAGTAGAATAATCTCTATAAACCAACAATCTATTTACAGATAGTGCAAAATGATTAGACAACAACAAGAAAAAGTACTGGTACTTGAAGGCAAGTGAGTAGTCGGAATCAAAATCAATTCCTCAATATGAAGCAGATGAAAGAAAATGTGAGGAACACAGGGTGCACAGCTGGGTTCACAGTTGGATTCCCAGATCACCAGTCAAGAGACAAAGTAAAGGGACTCCAAGATGGCTCCTTACATGTGCTGAGTAAATAGTGATCTGAAGCCAAGTATCAAGGCTACCTGAATCATGCCACCAAATCAATGAGAGACAGATTACAGCAGACAATTAAGGAGATAATTTTATTCAGGCTATTACAATAGAGAGGATATTCATTCATTAGAAACTTTTCAAAGCAAAAGAAAATGGTCTTTATGAGATTCAGGAGGAAGAATAGAGATAGGTCTGATCTCTGAACATGTAAGAACAGGGCAGTCCTTTGCAGTTAGCCATTTCTTAGAGCACAAAATAGTGGAAGTACTCCTTAACTATTTTGCAGGTGTTTTCTCCTGGGGAAAAAAAATGTTTATTAAGGAGTGCTCTTGAAATCAGCACCAGTTGCAGGGAAGAGAAGAATTCAGGATTAAGCGGAAAACTTGGCTCCTCCAATGAGAAGTTCTGAGGGTGTGATGCCCCCACAGATTTGTCTTGAGCTGGGTTGAGAAGCCAGGTCTATATGGCCCTATGTCCAGCCACTGGACATGGATCAGCCCAGGAAGGGAACATGAGTTCCCTTCCCAGAAGGATCTCAATAGTGCAGTGCAGTGTCAACAAGTATTTTCTCAAAATAACAGGTAGAATTTGGAGTCCTAGGATTTATTCAAGAGGTTCTAATGTAATCACTCTGTTCAGGTTCAAACTCTTATTTCCTTTGCCTGGTTTCTGAGTGTTGGAAACTGTAACTCTGAAGACTTGTCTATAGCTTATTATAAATATTAGGCGTTCAGCTACTCTTTAATGTTTTTGCCTTGATTTCTCTCTTGAATTTTATCACCTTGGTATTTCTCTTTCTTTAGAGTTCAGCTTTAAGTTTGTGTTTCATTCATATTTATTTTATAGTGTCTTTCAGATCATTTTATTATGTTCCATTTATAGGGTTCTAAAACTCCTGGTTTCTGTACAGGTGCCATTAACACTTTTTGTATAGATGTGTATTTGTTGCCTGTGACTCATTTCCTGTATGGTCAGGAAGGTCTTTTCTTCATCAGTTCAGTCTACCAGGGTGATCAGTATTTCCTTAATTCAATAATTATCTTTGATATGTTATGATTTTAATTGTGAAATGCTGCTCAGATTTCCTTTTTTCAAAGGATTTCTTCAGAAGCAATGTGCCCTATAAATTTTAGGAGACACAATATTTTTAGAGATTTTATTGATAAAGCCAGTATTAGAAACTGGTATGTTTGACCTTGACACATGCCTTTACTGCTAAATAGGAAATCTCTATAACATCAAAATCAATTTTAAGTAAAAATCAGGGCAATATTTATCTCAAAACTTAGTCCCAAGTCATAATCACATTTATTATAATTTATTCTCTGTGTATACTGTTATGTGTGACACCTGTCTTTGCCAATAAAATCCATAATCCTGGAGAGCAGATAATGTACTTTCAATCTTCTTTGGCCTCAGCAAAACCCAAAAATATATGAGTATTTAGTCCTTATACAGTTACAGAAAGATATAGAGAGGAGAGTGGGAGAATGCCAGAGTAAGAGGTTGCCAGATTCATTGGCAAGCATCTTGGCAATGTCTTATCTGGGAAGGCAGCATGACACAGTATATTTTTAATCAAAGGGACGTGGGTTTTCATCTCAGCTCTCTTGTGTACTAGCTGTGTAACCTTGGGCAAGTACTTAAATTTCCTTAACATTACTTTTTTTTTTTTTCACCTGATACATACAGTTAATAATAACACAACTCACAGAGGTTTTGTGAGTATTAAATGAGGTAATGAATATAAGTCATTTTATACCATCCTGACAAAATTAAACTTTGTAAAAAATATTTTAAAAATGTTTCCTTCCCTTAAAGCATTTTTGCTCCATATCTGAATCAACTCAAATAATTTTTAAAATGCAGATTCTTTGACACTTCCCCATTTTGTATCAAAGTCTTTGTGGATTCAGCCTGGGGAATGTGCCACCCACCCAGCAAAGTTAAACCCCAGTTGTTTCAAAAACAGTGAGATCTAGAATAAAAGTTTTTCTTTTTCGGTTAAAAAGAAGAAAAAATAAAAAGCTGAAGAGAGAGACACAGAGAGAGAGAGAGAGAGAGATTGTGAGACAGTGTAAGCAGACACAGCAGAGGTCAGCAGGAAGCCCTTGACCAGTGATCATCCCCTGGGACCTGAAAGGATGATTAGCCTGATGAGCCCCTGCTGTTGCACGGCCCACTTGTTCAACAGCCCTGCCCAAGGCTGATGTGAGACCTCCAACAATCCCAGGATCAATTTGGAAATTAATATGATGGGTGTTCCAATGGACTTTAAACAATTGTGTTCCATTGTGCTATTTGGCCTTTTTAAAGAAATTATTTAGTGGGAAAAAAATATCTATGGATGAAAGACAGGAATAAATGACAGAAACTGCTTCAGAAAGAAAACCTAATTCTTTTCTGGAAGAAAAGAGAAGGAAGTTTTTATTTTTTTTTCTCCTTTGCAAATAATGGGAAACTGTCCAACACATTCTGTCTGGAAGTGATGTTGCTCTATGTGTCTGGCTTTTATAATATCCAGGGCAACATTTTCCATTATAGAATATCATCCTTTCTGAGCTCACCTCTTCCACAACTACTGCTTTCTAAAAACTTGAGGCTACAATATACCTAGCCCCATGGCTTTCCTTCAGGCTATAGTTGGTCAAAAAAATACAATACTTATATTAGGGTGCTACAGTCAAGCTGGGTCCCCAACCGTGTCTCTACAACAAAGGATAATGATTCCTAAAATCCAACATGAAAAGAAAAAGATTTCCAATTTCTAACACGTTAATGGCTGGTTCATAGATATTAAATAATTAAGTAACAAAGAATCGGATAACTTACTCAACACAAGGTTGCATCCAATGTTATTAAAAACTAGCTGACCTTCTTACTCTGAACAGAACTCAAGACAGGTGCAAATGAAAACTCAAAATGAACACAAAGAACCAGCTCTGTTCCTCGGGGCTCTGTCTTGCCTGATTAATCAGTGGGGGTCTGGCTTTCACTGACAGCTGCCAACAACCAGATAGCAGCACAAATCAGCCCGTTGCAAAGCAGAACAAGGGACAATGAGACTTCGGAGGCCAATTTCTTCTGAGCCAGTGGGCAGTGACAGTAAGTGTAGTTTTGCCGCGCTGAGAGAAAAACAATTGTTTGCCCACCACCTACTCTACTCTCCAAATGTGTTTAGATAACTAATGAAAATGAGTCCAGAGGCTTCCCAAGGGCCAACATTTTGCACATCAGAGAAACACTATACAATTCAGATTGAAGTGACAAGTCCCCTCAGATGCACACAGCACTGCTGGAATAGGAGTAGAAGCTTACAGGTCAAGAGTAGCATGAATTCTTAATGCCCCAGGAGTCCAAGGACAGAATAACAGGGGCAGTTACATATTCAATTATTTATCAAGTTCATTTATAAAAATAAACCAAATATCTAGACTAGTTGGTGTATATGAGAGAGTAGCATGTATATCAATAAATAATATGAACAATTTAGCTCTCCACAAAGTTTTCCTCCCCTTATATCTTACAAATAAATCCTGACTCATCTGGCAACATACAATATCTGGTACCATATATTTCTTTTTTATGAATAGTGCCCTAAGACACAAATATAAGTAGAACAAAAACTCACCACCTATGAAGAAAACTTCTTTATTCTTCTAAATAAATTTTTAAATAACAATAACATGATAGCAGCTGCAATTTAATAGGTTCCCATCGACTATATTTCAAGTAATATAAAGAGAAAATATACCAATTCTATTATTTGCACATAATACACCCTTTCACACCCACTCACATATATTTTTAATCCTGATGATAATATTGTAAAGTAGGATTTAGTATCCTCATTTTACAGGTGGGGATTAAGAGATAAAATATTATGTCTAAAATCAAACATTAAGTAAGTAGCAAAGCTGAGATTAGATCCTACTTTATATTATTTAACCCAGTTTGGTTATCTTCAAATGTATGGGTCAAGAGAAGTGGGTCTTATAAAATTCTCTTAAATGTCCAATTTCTGAATCAAACATTATTCATCTTCTTTATTTAAAAATTATATATAAAAAATAATCTCTTTGCCTTTGGTTATGCAATCTATGAGATTTAACACTTGATCTGTTTTCTATTTTTGTTTGGCCTTTTCCAGAACATGATAGAAATAGAATCATGCAGTATGTAACATTTTGATACTGGATTCTTTTAGTCAACATAATGCCTTTGAGATTCACTCATGTTGTTACATGTATCAATGTCTCATTCCTTTTTTTTTTTTTATGGAACAGATTTATTGAGTTTCAAATACTATAAATTCCTTCATTTAACATATACAATTCAATGATTTTTTATACAAGTTTTTGCATGAACATGAGTTTTAATTTCAGTTGGATATACACCTAAGTGTAGAATCCTGGGTCAAATCGTAAATGTTAAGTAAAACATTAAAAGAAACAACCAAACTGTTTTCCAAAGTGAATACACCATTTTTTTATTCCCACCAGCAATGTATGAGAATCCCAGTTACTTCTCATCCTTGTCAACATTTATATTGTCAGGGTTTCTTAAAGCCATTCTAAAAGTGGCACAACATTGTGTTTCTTATTTGCAATTCCATAATGATAAATGTTGACCAACTTTTCATAGGTCCACTTGCCATTTTTATATATTTTTGGGTAAATGTCTTTCCAAACACTTTGCCCATTATTTTTACTTGGGCTGTTTAATTTTGTATTGTTGAGCTTTTTAAATATTTTGTATATTCTGAGTACAAGTCCATTGTCTGATATGAGATTTGCAAATATTTTCATCCGGTGTGTAGATGGTCTTTTCGTTCTCTTAACAAGATATTTGGCAAATGAAATTTTGTCTACTTTTAGTTTTAGAGAAGTTATTTTTTTCATTAATTTTTAATGAATATTTATTCCTGTTTCATTGAGAGCTATTTATCTAACCCAAAGTTAGAAAGATTTTCTTGTTTCCTTAGAGTTTTATGTTTTATCTTTATATGTTTTTTCTATTATGACCTATTTTGAGCTGATTTTTTCATGAGTTTTGCATTATAATTTTTTTTTTATTTTTTGTATGGATGTCTGATTGTCCCAAAACAGACATTGTCTGTTTTTAAGATTGTCTTAAAAAGTCTTTCCTTCTCCATCAAATTGCCTCTGTGTTTGTCAAAAAAAAATTGACCATATTTGTGTGGGTGTAATTTTAGACGCCATTCTGTTTCATTGATTTATGTGTCTTGTTGCCAAAATGTTGCACTGTCTTGATTATAGAAGCTTTACAGAATAAGAATAGATAGTGTGAGTGCTCCTATTTTTTTTTTAATATTTGGACTATTCTAATTCTTTTGCTTTACATAAAAAAATTTAATATGAGTTATGTATATCTGCAAAAAAAGTCCTTATTATCTTCTTATCATCACCCACACCATCCTTTTAGATAACAGAATTAGAAACATCTGGAAACAACACTTTTCCTATTTTCTTTACTTATCAGTTGTAATATATCAGAAAAATATAATGTCCACTTTACTGTATTTCCCTCACTTAAACTACCTCATTCTTCCCTAGATCTAAATACTGTTGTCAATTTTCTATATATAATTTAGATTATTAATTGTCTATGCATTTATATACAGATGTATGTAGCATACACACACATACATAATCACACACTATCACATATATAAGTGTATTGTATTCTTCAGTACATTCTATGACATGGAGATCAAACCACATGAATAGACACACACATACACACCCACATATATACACTATATATATATGTGTGTGTGTGTAAGTAGTATTTCTAAGTGTTTTAATCTGTTCTTTTTTGGTATTAAATAGAGAACATATTAAAAGAGAACATACTGGAGTTTCTATCTTCAGCCCCAGTAGGTAGAGACAGGAAAGAGAGTGACTCCCACCCTTACAGCAGAATGGAACCACAGTAAGTTCAAATTAAGACTTTTCCCCAAACCACTGAAAAACAACCATCCGTGTCCAAGATAAAAGGAGAGATCCTTCCTGAGGGTACTGAAGAGAGTCGAGGACTTCCTCATTTAGAGTAGATGTAACCTAACACTAGTAAGAAAATTTTAGATAATAGATTTGAAAACTTGTGAAAGCACAATGTGGGTGAGCAGGAGAATGTAAAATATCTGGGGCCTATAAAGTGGGAGGGTCACACTGTCTTGCAGGCTTTTTCTGTAGGAACCCAACAGGGTCTGCAAAGAAAGGATCACAAAGAGCCCTAATGTGTTTATATGTCACAGACCTGGGGAAAGCAAAAGGCAATCAGGCTATAGGAGCAAGAAACTACACTTGGATTATTCTCAATATGCCCTACAGAACACAAGTTGCCATGTGCAGAGGAAAGGACACTGCTGTGATTAAGGCATTGGTAAATATTCTTTGCAGCTTGGAAAAGGCAACAGATGGAATATTTTCACTCCATTTGGGAGAAGGAAGGTTTTATACACTGTGTTCACTAGAAATATTCCTGCTAAAGCAGGCAACATGCTCACAATACCCACTATTCTTTAAAATTTTAGTAGATGCATTAATCAAATATAAAATAATTATAAACTAATAAATTGAGAAGGAAGAAATATAACCAGTTGGTATATGGGAGCTTGACCATACCAAGTCATACTGGTTGGTTAGAACCAAAGGTTAAATTTTTGGGAATTGTCTGAGCTGGTTGTTAAACACATGGGTAGCATGAAATTAACTGTGATGAGAATTGCATCATGGAATTTGACAAATCCTACAAATCAGGATTCTGTGTTTTCTTTTTTTTTTAATTTTCCTTACAGTCAATTGATAAAGTTTTGCCAGCATACCATGAGTAGAACTATCTTCATTTACAGATAATATAATAGTATAGTTAGAAAATCTAAGAAAATAAATGATAAATATACAGATGATAAGTGAATTAAGTTAGATAGCAAGATATAGAATTACCCTACAAAAATCAATAGCCTTAATATGTAAGAACAATAATGAACTTAAAAATATGATGGAAGACAAAATGCCATTTACACCTACAAGAGTAAATGAAATATTTAGGAATAATAAAAACTGAAAAGTGAAGTAAAGTCTATATGAGGAAAACAAAACTACAGAAAGATGGAAATACAAACTTGAACAGAAGAAACCCATGCTCTTTCCTTGGATAGATTTTTCATTCTCCCAACCTTAATATCTACATTTAACACAAATTTAATAAAAATATCAAAACATTGTTTGTGTTTGGAGCTAGACAGAATGATTCTAGAGATTATATCAAAACATAAATCTGGAAGAATATCTAGGAAAGACCTGAAAAAGTACAGCAAGGAATAGAGGCTAACCTTGTTATATATTAACATATATTAAAAATTTCCTATAATTAAACCAGTGTGTTCCTGGAACATGAATTGACAGGCCAGTGGAACAGAACTACCAGTAGGTTCAAATATATATAAATTATTTGGTATGTACTAAAGTTTCAAATAAATTGGAGAAACATGTTTTTAGATAGTAGTATTGGAACAATTCTATAACCATTAAAAATTAATAAAATAAGATCCACACCTCACACCGTACACAAGAATAAACTACACATGTATGTATAATTAAGGTTAAAAATAAAATGTGTAAATACCAGGAGAAAACATAGGGGAACTGTTTATAACCAAGATGTGGGGAAAGGCCTTTTAATTAAAAATCCACATTTAATTATTTTAATCATGAATTTAAGTACAAATCATTAAAAAATAATTTACCTGGAAATAAAACAATGTGAGTAAAGTGAAAAGATAAATGATAAACTGAGAGAAAATATTTACAATTTATATAATGAGTAAAGGGATAATATCTATAATACATAAAGAGTTAATAAAACCACAAGCCCTATAAAATAATGAGAAACAGGCATGCATATTTCACAGAAAAAAGATATACAAATTACCCTTAAACTTAGGAAAATACTGCACTCAAAAATAAAAGAAATATATACATATTATTAATAACATATGTAATATATAATGTAAAATATAATACGTATTATTAATTATTTCATTTATTGAATTGGCAGAAAGTAAAGAGCTTCAGAATATACTTTATCAAAAAGCTTATGGAGGGACTTCCCTGGTGGCACAGCAGTTAAGAATCTGCCTGCTAATGCAGGGGACATGGGTTTGAGCACTGGTCGGGGAACATCCCACATGCCGTGGAGCAACTAAGCCTGTGTGCCACACTACTGAGCCTGCACTATAGAGTCTGCGAGCCACAACTACTGAAGCCCAAGTGCCTGGAGCCCGTGATCTACAACAAGAGAAGCCACCACAGTGAGAAGCCTGCACACCGCAATGAAAGGTAGTCCCCATAGCCGCAACTAGAGAAAGACAGCGCATAGCAACAAAAACCAACGCAGCCAAAAAAAAAAAAAAAAAAGCTTATGGAAAAAGAATCAGGCACTCAAATATTATTGGTAGAAGTACAAAATACTACAACTTTTATGGAGGGGGATTTTCAATATTTTAAAAAAACAACCTACGCATTTATATACTTATTTACCATTTGCCCCTACAAACTCATTTCTAGGAAATTATCTTGAGTATATAACTTAACAAATACAAAACAATGTAAGCACAAGTTTACTCATTGCTTAATATTATAACTTTTTCTATACTATAAATGTCCATTAATAAGTGTCCATTTAAATAAACTTTCATAATGGATACTAAAGAACTGTAACGTAGAATGGGAATGTTCCCTATGAAGTGATATGAAGTGATTTCCAGGTACATATGAATATATATAGAGAATACTACCTTCTTGTGTAAGAAAGAAAGGGAATTACATCAACAAAGATTATTTGGAGATAATATTGTATACTTGGTTATTTTTTGAAAAATAAATACAAAAAGAACAAAAAGTAGTTACCTATAAGAGGTAAGTAGTAACACAGTGGAAATAACATAGATGAAAGTAAATTTTTCTGAACATACATTTTTGTAAAATTATGAATTTTACATAGTTATTTTATAGTTTTAAAAATATTATATAAAAAGGAAAAGAAATGCAAATTAAAACTAAATATAAACAGAACAAATGAAGAAAACAGTATTTCAGTTTCATAATATCTCCATACAGAAATAAAAATAATTCAAGTAATTAGTGAACACTGTCCTGTGATTATATGATTTCCTTTATATATTTTAAGGACAAAGAAATCTATGAAGAAATCTTCAATTTTACAAAAGTGCTTACTCTTGGTATTGGTAGTAAATTGAAACTATTTTGTGATTATTGTAGAAAAGATCAAATGAAAAAATAATATTATGAGGGATGATATTTTCACTATGATTGAAAAGAGAACTATGGCAAGAGGTAAGTGAGGAAGAGATCTGTGCTGATAGATTTGAATCAGTGATCTTGATATGAAATTACGATTTCAAAAATATCTACTTCTATTCACTAAAAGAGTCTACCAAGAGCAAGCCTAGCATCTATAGGTTCATTTCTAAGTGCCATTCTTCCCTAGAAGAAACCAGGGCTTCTTGGAAAAATGTCTGCTTCTATGTAAGAACTGGAAAAGTGTCAGAAAGCAGGGAAGTGCTCAGAAAATAGTGGGGACTTATCAAGAGAGGCAAACACTTCCTACATTTGTGACACTTGAACATTAAAAATAGTAATATTTATAACACAAAAAATATATCTAAAAAGGGATGTATGCATATGTATAACATCAAAAAGAAGGGATAAAAATAAGGAAAAATAAAGGAGGAGAGCTCTAATTTTCAAAAACTGACAATTAATATAAAGCAAAGGACCAACCAGAAAAATAATTGGGCAACACTTACCATCCCCTTGACCCATAAAATAATTGTTTCAGGCCTGACATATAGATACACACTAAAAACCAGTGGTTGTTTGGGAAGAGAACTTTAACACAGTCTCAAAGTATGACTCCACAGACCACTTTTAAATGACAAAGAACAATGGTATCATTACTCTAAGGTTGTCTGCCAGAAGCCACATTATAAGAACAGTCAATTTAAGTATCATCAGTATTTGGAAAAAACTGACATTACAGGCCTCCTAATGAGAAGGAAAGGGAAGTGTGTAACATCTATAAGGACTTTGTTTTAAAAATGTTTAACCTGATGTCAGCATGAAGAAACAATCATTTCAAACAAGTTAAGAATGTAGGACATTTTACTAGATAGTGGTCAGAATTCTTCAATAGATAGCAATATTTTGAAAAACAAAAATGGTTGGGGTACTGGTTGAGATATTGTGCACCTGGCAAATATATTCACCTTCCTAAATATACCAATCTCCCTAAGTAATCTATAAATTTAACTTAATCCCAACTAAAACCAAATAACACAGAAACTATCAGGAAAAGTAGATAAAAATAAAAGAAAAACAATACAGAATATATTAAAGGATTAACACCCAGGGAAAAAAATCTGAAAGTAGAGAATAATGAGTAGTGACTCTCTCATGTAATATTATAACATCTTAAAAATTAATTATTGTAACATAATTAAAATCAGTTGGTATTAGCAGAATAGGTAACAAAGAAAGAGATTAGAACACCTGAAAATATATAGACAACTATACACATACCTTCAAATACATATACACTTATCTGGTGGTACTGAATTCTCTTAACTTTTGCTTGTCTGTTAAGGTCTTAATTTCTCTGTCAAATCTGAATGAGATCCTTGCTGCATAGAATAATCTTGGTTGTAGGTGTTTCCCTTTCATCACTTTAAACCTGTCCTGCCACTCCCTTCTGGTTTGCAGAGTTTCTGCTGAAAGATCAGCTGTTAACCTTATAGGGATTCCCTTGTATGTTTTTTGTTGCTTTTCCCTTGCTGCTTTTAATAGTTTTTCTTTGTATTTAATTTTTGATAGTTTGATTAATATGTGTCTTGTTCTGTTTATCCTTGGATTTATCCTGTATGGGACTCTCTGTGCTTCCTGGACTTCATTGAATATTTCCTTTCGCATGTTAGGGGAGTTTTCAATTATAATCTCTTCAAATATTTTCTCACACTCTTTCTTTTTCTCTTCTTCTGGGACCCCTATAATTCGAATGTTGGTATGTTTAATGTTGTCCCAGAGTTTACTGAGATTTTACTCAATTCTTTTCAATCTCTATCTGCTCTGTGGTAGTTATTTCCACTATTTTATCTTACAGGTCACTTATCCATTTTTCTGCATCAGTTATTCTGCTACTGATGCATTCTAGAGAATTTTTAGTTTCATTTATTGTGTTGGTTATGATTGTTTGTTTGCACTTTAGTTCTTCTATGTCTTTGTTATATGTTTCCTGCATTTTCTCTCTTCTGTTTCCAAGATTTTAGATCATCTTTACTATCATTACTCTGAATTATTTTTCAGGTAGACTGCCTATTTCCTCTTCATTTGTTTGGTCTGGTGTGTTTTTACCTTGCTCCTTCATCTGCTGCATATTTCTTTGTCTTCCCATTTTACTTAACTATCTGTGTTCGGGTGTCTTCCTTTCACAGGCTGCAGGTTCATAGTTCTCATTGTTTTTGGTGTCTGCCCTCAGTGGGTAATGTTGTTTCAGTGGCTTATGCAGGCTTCTTGATTGAGGAGACTGGTGCTTGTGCTCTGGTGTGTGGGGCTGGATCTTGTCTTTCTGGTGGGCAGAAACATATTATGTGAACTTATTATGATTTTAGGCAACCTCTCTGCTAATGCGTAGGGTTGCATACCTGTCTTGCTAGTTGTTTGGCATGAGGCCTCCCGCACTGGAGTTTTCTGGCTGTTTGGTGGATCTAGGTCTTAGCTTTGAGACAGAGATCTCTGGGAGAGCTCTTGCTGATTGATATTACATAGCACCAGGAGGTCTCTGGTGGTCCAATGTCCTGAATTCTGCTTTCCTACCTCAGAGGCTCAGGCCTTACACCAGGCTGGATCCCCAAGATCCTGTCAGTCACACAGCTGCCTTGAGTCATGTGTACTCTGTCCAGATGATCTCAACCTCACACTCCTCTCTCAGGGCTGCCTCCTTGAAGTAGCACTCACTGTGGAAACTGGGCAAAATGCACAGCCCAAAGATGAAGGAGGAGCTGAGTACCTATGGAATTTTATAATGCTAATTAACCTCAATAAAATACAATTTTTTTTCTAATCTGGGTTTCAATTCCTAAGAGAGAATATTTATGCTTCACGTTCAATCTTCCCACAACCCCTCACTCCACAGTGTGAGGCACCGAGCTCTAGTTTTGAAACCTGAGCCCTTTTTGACCCATCAAAGATTGTGTTTAATTTCTCAGCCTTTCAATTTCCTTCCTTAGATATTGGACAATATTAAGAATCAGTGGTTTTAAGCACTTGTTTCTCCTTTCTAGATTTTCTTCATCTCCTAGATCTTGACCCTGTAATTCTTCACTATTTTGATAATTCTCCTGTGCCTTTAAATGTATCAATATATTTTAAAAAGCTATTTCATCATAGTTTTATGATTCTTAGTAAAAAGAGTGGTCCAGATTACTTATCCTACCATTACTGGAAACAGAATTTGACATACACAGTGTTAAAACATACATAATGTTATTTTTCTTCCTAAAGTGCTATTTGAGCATTTCATTAACTAACTTTATCCTTTATCATATAATGCAACAACTCAAGTTTATCTCTATCTTGCCCCTCTCTTCTTCCATTTTAATCTAATGTTAATATTATCAGAAATTTTAGATGCAGACTTTATGGAAAAAATAATGGCAAAAGTGCTAATACTGTGCCAATTTTTCCCTATCTTCTTATAGTCAGTGTTACTGATAGAAAAATTAGTTGTGAATCCCTGTAACTTTATGGTAATACATTTTGTTTTTACTCTGATTATATATATATATATATATATATATATATATATATATATATATATTTGTTTCTCTTTGAGCTTGAAGTTTTAAAATGTCACTATGATATAACTGTATGTGTTTTTCCTTATTATCACATGCTACTTGGAGGTCCCTGTTATTCTACTCACATCTTGATGAATTTCTTGGTAGTTTTCAGTTATTATTTCCTTCTTTTATTTCCTTGTGTATGTCTATTAGGTTAATGTTGGCATTGGAATATATATCCTTAGCCTTTTTTCATACTTTCCATTTCTCTATTTCTACTTGATTTATTTTTGTGGTGTCCTTTGATCTTGTCTTCTAGTTATTTAATTTGGACTTTGTTTTTTGTTCTTCTGTGCTACTCATTCATCAACTGAACAAACCCATTGAGGTTTGTGTGTTGTGCTCCTCAACCCATCTATTCATTTTTTTCATAAGCAATAGTATCTTTGAATTATAAGGTATTAAGCTGTTTTTTTAATTACTTATTCTTGACTTGTATATCGTTTTCCCTATTCTTCCCTTTCTTACCACTCTATATCTTGTGTATCTGCCACACCTCATACTTAATTTTAATCATTTTATCTCCTTGCATGGTTGTTCATTTAGATCTTTTTCTTGGGCATAAACTTTTCTCTTTGAATGCACTGGTTGTTTTTAGATATCTTTTGATTCCTCTACAAGAGCTCATACATACACTTAAGGAATTCTTTAAGGATGTCATCATCCTCCTTTTGTGCAGTCCACTGGGGATATGGAACAAAATCCACTGTCAGGGCAAATGGTCCTAGCTGAGTTCTAGAACATTGGGGAAGGGATTGAATATGGTATCATGTAGATGCCTCCATTGACGGTATTTTAAGGTCAACTGTTTCTCATTTCTTCCAAGGAATCCCATAACATAAGGCATAGCCCCAATGTTGTATCCCTAGCTCCTGCCAGACATCATGAAATCTTGTTGAAATTGATTTCTTTCAGGAATCAACTATACTTGGGGCCTGGTCAGCCTGATTGCAACCACTATGGGAATCCCTACCTCTGTTAATTGACCATCAGGCCAGTCATATCCATGACCTCTATTTCCTGTAGACATGAAATCTTTAGCTTTGTTCCTGTCTTTACAACTCTTACTCTCCTGAAATGGCTTCAAGTGTCTAGGCTGTTCTATTTAACCAAATCCTGCCAGCTCAGTTTCTGTGTCTCTGATATTTCCAATCTTGTTCTGTTTCGACACATGATCCTTTCTTTGCCAAAATGCTTTTTGTCTTTTCCAGTATATAGGGAAAACATATAGTAGGTATTTAGCATGCTGTCTTGTACCTGAACTCAAACACCTAGGCTTTTCTGCTATGCATAGCTTAATTTATTCCCAAAAAGTTCTACATATTGCATATAAAATCCTGCACCTTCTTATTTATTATGAAATTGTGCCATTAGGCATATTCATATTTTTATGTAGTAAATATTTGTAAAATGTCTGCCTGGTTTTCAATTTAGGGGCTGTATCCTGATTAATCTGACAAGTTCTTAATATACCAGTTAATAATTTCATTTTTCAGAAATGTAAAGAAATGATGGGAGAACTATGGTTCTAGCCCTAATTATGTATAATAAGGAGAAATAAGTTGGTGGAGTGGAGATGATAAGAACCTTGGGAGAAAGTTATGAAATCTTTTAGTCTCTGATAGCCAGACAGGAAATATAGATTTTACCCTAGACTTATGAAGATAAATTGCAAATCATTCAAATAAAAGGTAGGTAGTTTTACATGTATTTAATTTTAAAAACTCAAAAGAGTAACAAAATTCTCATAAAGAGATTTATACTTATGAGTATAAATAAAAAAAAAAACATTTTTTAAATGACACTGGTAAGAAGAATTAATTGGGAGTAGCCTATGAGGACAATGAAGTTCCCCTGGCAAAAAAAAAAAAAAAAAAAAAAAAAAAAAAAAGGCTGATTTTTAAAGAGCAAGTGTTTCACATGACAAGAAGAAAAAGAGCAAAATAACTTTATAAGCAGGTATCATGTATCTGTCTGACATGTGCTGATATATGTCTGAATGATGTCCAAAGGGTTCAGTGAATAGTGTTGGATTAAACTCAAAATGAGATAAAGTTTGGAATAAAAACTCTTGGATCTTTAAAATTTGATCTTAAAGATATGCTCAGAACAAGAACATTTAAAATGTTCAGCAATCAAGAAAACACATAAAAGTATAAAATTAGTCAGAAAGATAAATATAAACTTAATTGCATAGGGTGAGATAAAAATTTCATTGAACATTTTTCTAAACATAGCTTTCAAATCACATTTTTAAAGCATATCTTTCTAAACTATATCTTACTTTGATCTCTATCCTTGATTTGTTTTGCATTTTATTTTTCACCTGAATTAGAATTTTTTTAATCTGGTGTATTTATTGAGAGATGACCTATTCATCTCTACGTATATTATAATATATTAGTTAGTATTTGATTATTCATATGTTTTTGTTAAAGTTTTCTTTTTGGAGAGGGCTCAGTGCTGAGAGATAGCGGGTGAACTTACAGAACAAGGGTGCTTTGATGATCATCAAAACTTGATGTTTATCAATGCATTGCCTCTACCTTTCCATTTTCACCTCTTCTTAATACAATGAATACTGAGATTTTTTTTTAACATCTTTATTGGGATATAATTGCTTTAAACTTGTGTGTTACTTTCTGCTTTATAACAAAGTGAATCAGTTATACATATACATATGTTCCCATATGTCTTCCCTCTTGCATCTCCCTCCCTCCCACTCTCCCTATCCCACCCCTCCAGGCTGTCACAAAGCACCGAGCTAACATCCCTGTGCCATGGGGCTGCTTCCCACTAGCTATCTACCTTACTACGTTTGTTAGTGTGTATATGTCCATGACTCTCTCTCGCCCTGTCAAAGCTCACCCTTCCCCCCCCCCATATCCTCAAGTCTGTTCTCCAGTAGGTCTGTGTCTTTATTCCTGTCTTACCCCTAGGTTCTTCATGACATTTTTTTTTCTTAAATTCCATATATATGTGTTAGCACATGGTATTTGTCTTTTTCTTTCTGACTTACTTCACTCTGTATGACAGACTCTAGGTCTATCCATCTCATTACAAATAGCTCAATTTCGTTTCTTTTTAAGGCTGAGTAATATTCCATTGTATATATGTGCCACATCTTTTTTATCCATTCATCCGATGATGGGCACTTAGGTTGTTTCCATCTCTGGGCTATTGTAAATAGAGCTGCAATGAACATTTTGGTACATGACTCTTCTTGAATTTTGGTTTTCTCAGGGTATATGCCCAGTAGTGGGATTGCTGGGTCATAATGGTAATTCTATTTGTAGTTTTTTAAGGAACCTTCATACTGTTCTCCATAGTGGCTGAACCAATTCACATTCCCACCAGCAGTGCAAGAGTGTTCCCTTTTCTCCACACCCTCTCCAGCATTTATTGTTTCTAGATTTTTGATGATGGCCATTCTGACTGGTGTGAGATGATATCTCATTGTAGTTTTGATTTGCATTTCTCTAATGATTAATGATGTTGAGCATTCTTTCATGTGTTTGTTGGCATTCTGTATATCTTCTTTGGAGAAATGTCTATTTAGGTATTCTGCCCATTTTTGGATTGGGTTGTTTTTTTGTTATTGAGCTGCTTGTAAATTTTGGAGATAAATCCTTTGTCAGTTGCTTCATTTACAAATATTTTCTCCCATTCTGAGGGTTGTTTTTTGGTCTTGTTTATGGTTTCCTTTGCTTTGCAAAGGCTTTGAAGTTTCATTAGGTCCTATTTGTTTATTTTTGTTTTTATTTCCATTACTCCAGGAGGTGGGTCAGAAAGGATCTTGCTGTGATTTATGTCATACAGTGTTCTGCCTATGTTTTCCTCTAAGAGTTTGATAGTTTCTGGCCTTACATTTAGGTCTTTAATCCATTTTGAGCTTATTTTTGTGTATGGTGTTAGGGAGTGATCTAATCTCATACTTTTACATGTACCTGTCCAGTTTTCCCAGCACCATTTATTGAAGAGGCTGTCCTTTCTCCACTGTACATTCCTGCCACCTTTATCAAAGATAAGGTGTCCATATGTGTGTGGGTTTATCTCTGGGCTTTCTATCCTGTTCCATTGATCTATCTTTCTGTTTTTGTGCCAGTACCATACTGTCTTGATTACTGTAGCTTTGTAGTATAGTCTGAAGTCAGGGAGCCTGCTTCTTCCAGCTCCATTTTTTGTTCTCAAGATTGCTTTGGCTATTCGGGGTCTTTTGTGTTTCCGTACAAATTGCGAAATTTTTTGTTCTAGTTCTGTGAAAAATGCCAGTGGTAGTTTCATAGGGATTGCACTGAATCTGTAGATTGCTTTGGGTAGTAGAGTAATTTTCACAATGTTGATTCTTCCAATTCAAGAACATGGTATATCTCTCCATCTACTTGTATCATCTTTAATTTCTTTCATCAGTGTCTTATAATTTTCTGCATACAGGTCTTTTGTCTCCTTAGGTAGGTTTATTCCTAGATATTTTATTCTTTTTGTTGCAATGGTAAATGGGAGTGTTTTCTTGATTTCACTTTCAGATTTTTCAACAATAGTATATAGGAATGCCAGAGATTTCTGTGCATTAATTTTGTATCCTGCTACTTTACCAAATTCATTGATTAGCTCTAGTAGTTTTCTGGTAGCATCTTTAGGATTCTCTATGTATAGTATCATGTCATCTGCAAACAATGACAGCTTTATTTCTTCTTTTCTGATTTGGATTCCTTTTATTTCCTTTTCTTCTCTGATTGCTGTGGCTAAAACTTCCAAAACTATGTTGAATAAGAGTGGTGAGAGTGAACAACCTTGTCTTGTTCCTGATCTTAGTGGAAATGCTTTCAGATTTTCACCATTGAGGATGATGTTTGCTGTGGGCTTGTCCTATATGGCCTTTATTATGTTGAGGAAAGTTCCCTCTATGCCTACTTTCTGGAGGGTTTTTTATCATAAATGGGTGTTGAATTTTGTCGAAAGCTTTCTCTGCATCCTTTTAATTTGCTGTTGGATTCTGTTTGCTAGTATTTTGTTGACGATTTTTGCATGTATGCTCATCAGTGATATTGGCCTGTAGTTTTCTTTCTTTGTGACATCCTTGTCTGGTTTTGGTATCAAGGTGATGGTGGCCTCGTAGAAGGAATTTGGGAGTGTTCCTCCCTCTGCTATATTTTGGAAGAGTTGGAGAAGGATAGGTGTTAGCTCTTCTCTAAAAGTCTGATAGAATTCACCTGTGAAGCCATCTGGTCCTGGGCTTTTGTTTGTTGGAAGAATTTTAATCACAGTTTCAATTTCAGTGCTTGTGATTGGTCTGTTCATATTTTCTGTTTCTTCCTGGTTCAGTCTTGGCAGGTTGTGCATTTCTAAGAATTTGTCCATTTCTTCCAGATTGTCCCTTTTATTGGCATAGTGTTGCTTGTAGTAATCTCTCATGATTTTTTTTATTTCTGCAGTGTCAGTTGTTACTTCTGCTTTTTCATTTCTAGTTCTATTGATTTGAGTCTTCTCCCTTTTTTTCTTGATGAGTCTGGGTAGTGGTTTATCTATTTTGTTTATCTTCTCAAAGAACCAGCTTTTAGTTTTATTTATCTTTACTATCGTTTCCTTCATTTCTTTTTCATTTATTTCTGATCTGATTTTTATGATTTCTTTCCTTCTGCTAGCTTTGGGGTTTTTTTGTTCTTCTTTCTCTAATTGCTTGATGTGCAAGGTTAGGTTGTTTATTCGAGATGTTTCCTGCTTCTTAAGGTGGGCTTGTATTCCTATAAACGTCCCCCTTAGAACTGCTTTTGCTGCATCCCATAGGTTTTGGGTCGTTGTGTCTCCACTCTCATTTGTTTCTAGGTATTTTTTAATTTCCTCTTTGATTTCTTCAGTGATCACTTCATTATTAAGTAGTGTATTGTTTAGCCTCCATGTGTTTGTATTTTTTACAGATCTTTTCCTGTAACTGATATCTAGTCTCATGGCGTTGTGGTCAGAAAAGATACTTGATACAATTTCAATTCTCTTAAATTTAGAAAGGCGTGATTTGTGACCCAAGATATGATCTATCCTGGAGAATGTTCCATGAGCACTTGAGAAAAATGTGTATTCTGTTGTTTTTGGATGGAGTGTCCTATAAATATCAATTAAGTCCATCTTGTTTACTGTGTCATTTAAAGCTTGTGTTTCCTTATTTATTTTCAGTTTGGATGATCTGTCCATGGGTGAAAGCGGGGTGTTAAAGTCCCCTACTATGAATGTGTTACTGTTGATTTCCCCTTTTATGGCTGTTAGTATTTGCCTTATGTATTGAGGTGCTCCTATGTTGGGTGCATAAACATTTACAATTGTTATATCTTCTTCTTGGATCGATCCCTTGATCATTATGTATTGTCCTTGTTTGTCTCTTCTAATAGTCTTTATTTTAAAGTCTACTTTTTCTGATATGAGACTTGCTATTCCAGCTTTCTTTTGGTTTCCATTTGCATGGAATATCTTTTTCCATCCCCTTACTTTCAGTCTGTATGTGTCTCTAGGTCTGAAGTGGGTCTCTTGTAGACAGCATATATAAGGGTCTTGTTTTTGTATCCTTCATCCAATCTGTGTCTTTTGGTGGGAGCATTTATTCCATTTACATTTAAGGTAATTATCAATATGTATGTTCCTCTTCCCATTTTCTAAATTGTTTTGGGTTCGTTATTATAGGTCTTTTCCTTCTCTTGTGTTTCTTCTCTAGAGAAGTTCCTTTAGCATATGTTGTAAAGCTGGTTTGGTGGTGCTGAACTCTCTCAGCTTTAGCTTGTCTGTAAAGATTTTAATTTCTCCATCAAATATGAATGAAATCCTTGCTGGGTAGAGTAGGCTTGGTTGCAGGTTTTTCTCCTTCATCATTTTCGGTATGTCCTGCCACTCCCTTCTGGCTTGTAGTGTTTCTGCTGAGAGATCAGTTGTTAACCTTATGGGAATTCCCTTATGTGTTATTTGTTGTTTTTCCCTTGCTGCTTTTAATATGCTTTCTTTTTATTTAATTTTTGACAGTTTGATTAATATGTGTCTTGGTGTATTTCTCATTGTACTTATCCTGTATGGGACTCTCTGTGCTTCCTGGACTTGATTAACTATTTCCTTTCCCATATTAGGGAAGTTTTCAACTTCCTAATCTCTTCAAATATTTTCTCAGTCCCTTTCTTTTTGTTTTCTTCTTCTGGAACCCCTATAATTCGAATGTTGGTGCGTTTAATGTTGTCCCAGAGGTCTCTGAGACTGTCCTCAGTTCTTTTCATTCTTTTTTCTTTATTCTGCTCTGCAGTAGTTATTACCACTACTTTATCTTCCAGGTCACTTATCCGTTCTTCTGCCTCAGTTATTCTGCTATTCAT
Source organism: Phocoena sinus (assembly GCF_008692025.1). Taxonomy (NCBI): domain Eukaryota; kingdom Metazoa; phylum Chordata; class Mammalia; order Artiodactyla; family Phocoenidae; genus Phocoena; species Phocoena sinus. Next base: position 33,696,885 of record NC_045776.1, on the reverse strand, counting down.
CCCTTCTAGGGTATTTTAAATTTCATGTATTGCGTTGTTCATCATTGCTTGTTTCATCTTTATTTCCTCTAGGTCCTTGTTAACTGTTTCTTGCATTTTGTCCATTCTATTTCCAAGATTTCGGATCATCCTTACTGTCATCATTCTGAATTCTTTTTCAGGTAGACTGCCTATTTCCTCTTCATTTGTTAGGTCTGGTGCATTTTTATCTTGCTCCTTCATCTGCTGTGTGTTTTTCTGTCTTCTCATTTTGCTTATCTTACTGTGTTTGGGGTCTCCTTTTTTCAAGCTGCAGGTTCGTAGCTCCCGTTGTTTTTGATGTCTGTCTCCAGTGGCTAAGGTTGTTTCAGTGGGTTGTGTAGGCTTCCTGGTGGAGGGGACTAGTGCCTGTGTTGTGGTGGATGAGGCTGGATCTTGTCTCTCTAGTGGGCAGGTTCACGTCTGGTGGTGTGTTTTGGGGTGTCTGTGGCCTTATGATTTTAGGCCGCCTCTCTGCTAATGGGTGGGGTTGTGTTCCTGTTTTGCTAGTTGTTTAGCATAGGTTGTCCAGCACTGTGGCTTGCTGGTCGTTGAGTGAAGCTGGGTGCTGGTGTTAAGATGGAGGTCTCTGGGCGATTTCCACCGTTTAATATTATGTGGAGCTGGGAGGTCTCTTGTTGACCAGTGACCTGAAGTTGGCTCTCCTACCTCAGAGGCAGAGCCCTGACTCCTGGCTGGAGCACCAAGAGCCTTTCATCCACACGGCTCAGAATAAAAGGGAGAAAAAGTAGAGAGAATTAGTAGAAGTATGCAGAAAGAAAGAAGGAAAGGAGGAAAGGAAGGAAGGAAGGAAGAAGCAAAGAAGGAAATAAAGGAGGGAGGGAGGGAGGGAGGAAAGAAGGAAGGAAGGAGGGAAAGAAGGAAAAAAGAAAGAAAGAAGATACAGTAAAAATAAAATAAAGTATAATATAGTTATTGAATTAAAATTATTTAGAAAAAAAAAAAAGGGACGGATAGAACCTTAGGACAAATGTTGGAAGCAAAGCTATACAGAGAATATCTTACACAGAAGCATACACATACACGTTCACAAAAAGAGGTAAAGGGGGAAAAATCATAAATCTTGCTCTCAGAGACCACCTCCTCAATTTGGGGTGATTCGTTGTCTAAAGGAGGGTAGGAAGGAAGGAAATAAAGAAAGAAAGAACGCAGGTAAAATATAATAAAGTTATTACAATTAAAATTAATTATTAAGAAAAAAAAAAAAAACAAAACCATGGACGGATAGAGCCCTAGGACAAATGGTGGAAGCAAGACTATACAGACAAGATCTCACACAGAAGCATACACGTACACATTCACAAAAAGGGGAAAAGGGAAAAAAAATCATAGATCTTGCTCCTAAATTCTACCTCTTCTATTTGGGATCATTCCTTGTCTATTCAGGTATTCCACAGATGCAGGGTATATCAAGTTGATTGAGGAGCTTTAATCCGCTGCCTCTGAGGCTGCTGGGAGAGATTTCCCCCTCTCTTCTTCGCTCTCACAGCTCACAGGAGCCCAGCCTTGGACTTGGCCCCGCCTTTGCGTGCAGGTCGCCGGAGGGCGTCGGCTCCTCGCCCAGACAGGACAGGGTTAAAGGAGCCACTGATTCGGGGGCTCCGGCTCACTCAGGCCGGGGGTGGGTGGGGGAGGGAGGGGCACTGCATGCGGGGCTGGCCTGTGGCGGCAGAGGCCGGTGTGACGTTGCTCCAGCCTAAGGCCCGCCATGCGTTCTCCCGGGGAAGTTGTCCCTGGATCCCAGGAACCTGGCAGTGGCGGGCTGCACAGGCTCCGCAGAAGAGGGGTGTGGAGAGTGACCTGTGCTCGCACACAGGCCCCTTGGTGGCGGCAGCAGCAGCCTTAGCGTCTCCCGCCCGCCTCTGGGGTCCGCGCCTTCAGCCGCGGCTCGCACCCGTCTCTGGGGTTCGCGCTTTTAGCCGCGGCTCGCGGCCGTCTCTGGGGTTCACGCTTTTAGCCGCGGCTCGCGGCCGCCTCTGGGGTTCGCGCTTTTAGCCGCGGCTCGCGCCTGTCCCTGGAGTTCCTTTAAGCAGTGCTCTTAAACCCCTCTCCTCGCTCACCAGGAAACAAAGAGGGAAGAAAAAGTCTCTTGCCTCTTCGGCAGGTGCAGACTTTTCCCCGGACTCCCTCCCGGCTAGCCGTGGTGCACTAATCCCTTCAGGCTATATTCAAGCCGCCAACCCCAGTCCTCTCCCTGCGCTCTGTCGGAAACCAAAACCCGAGCCTCAGCTCGCAGCCCCGCCCGCCCCGGCGGGTGAGCAGACAAGCCTCTCGGGCTGGTGAGTGCATGTCGGCACCGATCCTCTGTGTGGGAATCTCCCCACTTTGTTCTCCGCACCCGTCGCTGTGCACTCCTCCGCGGTCCCGAAGCTCCCCCTCCGCCTCCCGCAGTCTCCGCCCGCAAAGGGGCTTCCTAGTGTGTGGAAACTTTTCCTCCTTCACAGCTCCCTCCCGCTGGTGCAGGTGCCGTCCTTATTCTTTTGTCTCTGTTTTTTCTTTTGCCCTACCCAGGTACGTGGAGAGTTTCTTGCCTTTTGGGAGGTCTGAGATCTTCTGCCAGCCTTCAGTAGGTGTTCTGTAGGAGTTGTTCCACGTGTAGATGTATTTCTGGTATATCCGTGGGGAGAAAGGCGATCTCCGCGTCTTACTCTTCCGCCATCTTCAAGCCGTCCCCCAATACTGAGATTTTTAAGGGGCTGTGTCTTTACAACTGTAACAATGTATTTATGGTTTCACAGAATTCTATTTGGTCACATACTTGAGGAGCATTTATAACTTGGGACTGGAGACACAACCAATACATTTGGCTTTTCAATGTATTATAGAAAGAAATGTGCACAAAACTATTCCATAAGTTTGGTCGACTGGGCTCTCATTTAGGATTACTACAAGAAAAACTTTGCCATTAGTTAGGTGATCTGGTCAGAGCTTAGTTGAGATGTCTCTATAAGCAGAATCTTTATCCACTCTTCTACCACATTATGGACATCTGGGAAAGCCAAACTTCAGGAAAGGTCTATTTCGTCAGTGATTCTTGCTCATAAAATATGAAATAAAATTTCCTTTCATGTCATCTTTTACCAAAAGTTCTGGAAACTTCCATGAGTCAAGGATTTGAAGAAAGGCATGTTAGGCTTCATGCATGACAATATTCTTTCTCTCTTGCCTGATTAAAATGAGAGAAAGAGAGAACCCTGAGGAATATATTTAATACATTTTACCTGACACTGCATAAATCTAGGAATATTTATATGCTAATCAAATCAGAATAGGAATTATTAGTGACTGGAGAGCCTCAACATGGCTGTTATTTTCCCATCAACATATGATAACAGCTCTGACGCTGAATTAAGGAGCTGAATATTATATAAGCCCCCAAAGGTTATAGTACATGACAGGTTTAAGCAATATTGAAATCTGAAAACACTGCCCCACCTATTACATATTTATTCGGTATTACAAATTGTAAATATTTAAAAATACACAAAGATACAGTGTGGGTAAATTCTTAATGTTTAATGAAATTATTCATGATATACAAAGAGTCGAATAGCTCAACAAATACCATGAAGGTTAATGCATGCAAATAAATCTGAAGAGTCCAGCAAAGAGAATAACACACTATGTCCTTTCCTAGGATGATCATGAAATGGAGTTAAAATAGCCTGATATTCATGGTTACAGGATATCTCTGGGGATAAAAGGAAGCAACTTTCACTGAAGACCTACTAGCAGCTAATTGAGATCCAATATCAGATCTCCATCTCACAGGCCGGAACTCATTGATTATTTGTACACTTCTCATTTTAATACCTTTTAAAGGTAGAAAACTGTTCCTGGTTAAAAATACATATATTTAGCTTGTCTTTTGGCAGTTTATCTTATCACCTATTAAGAGGTCAGCAGCTGGTCAGAAAGAGCTATGCTATGTAATATCAGATGAGCAAATAATGAGAAATTCAAGAAAAAGAGAACAAAAAGAGCTCATGTAATAGGCCCAGTAGGGACATTTTTATTTTGATATCCAGGGTTTCTAGTGTTATTATTTATAATGATCACAGATCATAATATCAGAGGTATAAATTTACACTTCCCATTTTTAACCCTGCAATACCCACACAAGAAAAGCTTGTCCACAGTGAATGGGTAAGCAGAAGAATTTCCTTATCAGACTCAATTTGCATCTACATTTAAAATGCATTTTTCAAGTTCCTATTGTCAGTATCAATAGCAGAATTGTTCTGATGTCTACAGAGCTTTAAAGAACTGAGACAGAAAAGAGGTGTAAATAAGGTTTCAGCTAATGTCCTATGAAAAGTACACAATTTATAACACAAAATGAAGATTATTAGAAAAAGTATCTGTTAATAGTAGAATGTTGCAACTATCTTTGGATAGTTTAATGGCTAGGATTTCATCTTTTCAATATCTATTCATCTATCCATCCACCTGTGTATTCTGACTATATATATATATATAGTCAGAATTCTTATTTTTTTAATTGAAAAAGGAAACTAGATGCTTGTGTGAAACTCCACTTTCTTTCTAGAAGCAAAACAGTTACATTGGATTTGCATGCATTTTTCATGCTTTCTAAGAAGAAACATTCCATCGTATAATTTTTCAGTTAGGTGTTATGTTGCTTTTTAGTATATTGATTTTATTAAATAAATATCTTTGCTCTTAAAAGAAACATTATTGATTAGCAAAATTTTTCACTTAATTGGAGTAATAAGATTAATTTTTGAGTGTTAATTAGAAGGACTTACTTAGATTACATCAAATGGGTAAGATTTTATGATTTTTTTTTTTTTTTTTTTTTTTGCAGTACACAGCCCTCTCACTGTTGTGGCCTCTCCTGTTGCAGAGCACAGGCTCCAGACGTGCAGGCTCAGCGACCATGGCTCATGGGCCCAGCCGCTCCACGGCATGTGGGATCTTCCCGGACCGGGTCACGAACCCGTGTCCCCTGCATCGGCAGGCGGACTCTCAACCACTGCGCCACCAGGGAAGCCCTTTATGAATCTTTTGAGGCACAATTTTCTTATTAAAAGAGAGATAGAGACCTGGTTTTATGTAACAGATTTGATTGGTTTGGGAAAAATTATCTGTCATTTCCTGAAAAAACAATAAATTATTACATCACTTAGATTCTATTTAATATTTTTGAAATATTCTATTCATATTTTTGAGGTGGATTAGTGGGTGTTTAATTCAGATTTAATGGTTATTCGATTACTAGTACTTGTGTAGATATAAGTAGAAAGACCTATTTCCATCCTGTTCAATGATTTATTCTTCTCCCTATGTAACATGCAAACAAATAAACAGACACAAATAAATATATGCATAAAACTTTAAGGTTTGGTCTTAGGATCCAGGCAAATTTGAGTTTTAATTTACTTGCAGAAGTTACCGACAACAAGGAAGTCAATTTATGTAATCACTCAGAACCTTAGGTTACAGGTGAACAAAGTAGAGGTGACAATACTACCCAACTTATAAGGTCATCTTAACTCATTTCTAAAAAGTACAGGGCCTGGGTTCTAATAGTCATGCAATAAATGGTAGGCAACTATATGTGCTAATCTTCTGGTAATAATCAATACCTCTATTGACCAACCGATTTTGAAAATTCATCATACTGCTTGTTGACTCAGCAGCAATAAGTTGGTTTCACACATGCCAAGTGGAATGAATGAAGCAAGCAAGAATAAAAATCATTTTTGAAAAATCTCAAAGCCTTTTCTAAATCCTAAATATTCAAGCTAAAACCATTCTCTATAGTTAGATAAATACTCAGAATAAAGTTTTTATTAATGTTCCAAAGAGTAATCCTGTCATGTCCCAAACCTTTTCTGTACTGCTTCCCACTATACTTCATTACCAAGCATAATCTGAGGTAGAGAGGAAAAACTTTAAAACAATTTGTAGTATAAATTAATTGAACAGAGGATTTTTATTCAAGACTTACTCAACCAAGGATATGTTACATTTTTACTTAATATTCAGAATATATCAGAAAGAGATTAACGTCTAATTTTTTGTGGGACTCATAAATAAACAAGGAGAATGATTTAAAATTTCCAACTGGGACAACAACACCTATTAGATAAATTTCTGCAAAGCTACCCCAGCATTCAAAATTCTTCACAATTTATATTTTACAAAATTTTTAATCCTTATCTCCTACCATTGTAGAAAAGCCACTGCATGTTATTTTATCAGAGCAACATACATTTCTTCTGTGACTTTTAGCCATATTTCACTTAATATTCAGAACACCATTCTTAACTCACATATATAAAAAAATGCTTTCATAATTCAAAGTCCAGATAAAATATCATTAGTTCTATAAAGACTTTCTAAGTTCCTGCTGAAAATTAATCACTTCCTCTTCTGTTATCCCATAGTCATTGGGTACCTATCACTAATGTGTCTATTTTGTGATCAGTTTGTTATAAACAGTTTTATTTATAATTTTCTTGGGACACAGCATGAACTCCTTTAAGATAGGACTTTGTTGATAAGTTCATGTTTGTACACCTTGTACTTAGCTGGTATTTAATTTTGGTTAATAAAGTCTGTTGATTTATTGAATTAGATTTAGAAAGAGTAGGCAAGCAGAAAAGAACAAAATATGAGATAATAGTTTAACATTTCACACTTCTAAGTACTGAACTCAAATTCTGGTTGCTTGCAGGATGTTTCAAATTCAACACTTTTCAATTAAATTGTGAGAGTTTTAGTGGGTAAATAACCATTCTATCATAATTTTCAGCAACAATCTGATGGGATTAAAATGTAAATCAGGGCATTCATCACACTTCCTCCTGTCGATGTCAAATATTCTACATCTCTAGATTTCTCAGAGTAATGGACATGTCCTTGTTGTCTTTCTCTTTACTGGAGACAAGTGTAGCTTTGCTCTGAAGAATATCCTCAGCAGTTGAATATCATTTAAATTAAAAACAGTGATGAAAGAAATGAGCAGAAATAAACAATGAGCATTTCATACACTAAAAACAGTGACATAAGGTGGAGAATAATGGAAAATGAAAAAAAAATAATGATAACTGGTTGACAGATTGCCATCACTTTACTCTCTGGGGTTTTGTCACAACCTTCAGTAGGGAGATAATATTGAACATCTGGTGGACAACCAGTGCGGAACCTCAATGAAGCTGAGCATGTGCAGTAGAAAAGGGATGAGTGTGGGGCTGTGGCTCGTCTCCTCACACATACCTAAGAAAATAGAATGAGCCAAGAAGAGCATTGAAATAAAAATAGTTGACTTCTAGGAAAACATTTGAGTTGTAATATACATAATATCCTCTGACCCCAAATAATATAAAAATCAACTGAAAAATATTACTCTTGTTTATGTCATATACCAGCTATCTGACCTTGGGCAACATTTAACCTTAATGAACCTAAGATTTCTCCCCTGTAAAATATGGAAAATAATAACTTTCAGTATGATTAGTTCTACTGTTGTAACAATTAAGATGATATTCATATCTGTACTCTGCAAACTGCTATATGAGGATATAGGTGCAATGTAAAGATAAGCATTGCTTTTTCTCTTATAACTATGTAATTAGCCACAGTTTTGTTTGAATTTATTTATTTATATGTTTATTGGTGTTCGAAGTATAGTCTCCTACATTAAACATTTTTTAGATTATTTACTGGCCTGACATGTCTTTGAATCAGTGACCTCAATTTGACTGCAGGTTTTGGTGATTGACATATCTGATCCCTTCTAGCTGCCATCTACCATCAGTTGTACACTGATAAACATTTAAAACTGACTCTCTGTCTCTTGGGGGGAAATACTGATATGTAGCATTTCCCAGTCTCTTTGGTGTGAATACTCTCACTGTGGCCTTCAAGCTGCCAACATGTATCACGTTGCAAAGTTGGAAGAGTTGTGCATAATCATCTCTCACCACTCTGCATAGTCAATATAAACTAATTTCTTCTAAGAGTCTGTGAAAATTTGAGAATATTTCTAGTTGCTTTATTAACTTGCTATCTTTCTCTGAACCAAACAGGGTTTTACTAGTAAATACTGAAAAGAGCAGTGGAAATTGGTAAAATAATAAATAATTCAATAGTACTGGTGCCAAGTTCCAAGAAATATGAAGATAGTTGTGTCTGGATTTCATTCAAACATAAACTGGGCTGAAGTTTGCTGAAACACCTAGAGCCAGATTTCCTGCTAAGAGCCCCAGTGAATAAAGACCCTTTGCTTTTGCTGCCCTGATTACTGTGTATCTCACCTCTCCTAATTAGAACAACCTGCCCAATGAGAAATCTGTTTCCAGGGCAAAAAACCCCAACCCTAATATTAACGTTGAGTGGTCCAAAAAGGACAGAGTTCTGTTTCATAGCTCAGCTGTTTTTCTCTGAGGTCCTCAGGAAACAGAACCTGGAGAGAGGGGCACCCTTCTCACCGAAGACAGGTCCTCCTGTACTGGAGCAGTGATGATCCTCATCTCTAGGCTGTTCTGTCTTGTAGGGTTCATTTTGTTTTCTGCCCAGTAACTCCCCCAAAATTAAATCTGACTCCCAGATGAAGATGAGAGTTTCCTATCCAGACTCCAAATATGTCTACTCCAGAACTTAGGCAGTGTCACCTTTGACTTCTATCATGGTCTCTTTTTACTATAAACCATGGAGTTCTTTCCTTCGTTCCCATTTGATATCTTTTTGCTCCATTTTCTTTTAAATCTTGGAAAAAATTTTTCATGAAATATATTCAAAAGACAATTGTTAAGGTTGATTCTAGCCTGGGTATATTCTCCCCAGTGCCTTCTTTCTGTGGTTCCTGTGCATTATATCATTTTCCCTGGAAGATGCCAGTACCTTAAATTCTTGAAGATACTGTGCTTTTGGAAGCTCCCCTTGTGATTGTTTTTCCTTTATAATCAGGGCAAATATAACTGAAATAACATGCATCCAGTGAGTATCTAGAACTTTCTTGATCTGACTTTTGAGTTCCTTCCTTTCCCAAGCTGAGCAACTCCACCTCTCCCACCATGAGCTCCTCTTAAATGCTGCATTGTGTTAGACACAGCAGAAAACAACACTAGACTACATTTCCCCCCTCAAGAGCAATTGAAAATTTGCTTTATGCAAGTAACATTTTGTGTTTAGGACTAATTGGCAAATGTATTCCCCAAATGATAACGCTAGTTCAGACTCTAGAGACTGGAGCAGAGGAATGGTATACCTTCTCCTGATTCCCAAATACTAAATGGCAATAGGCTTTACTGAAATAATTCTGCTCCATAGAAACTCTTCATTCTCACCTCCCAGAGAACAGAAATTGGAGATGAGTCATGATCCAGCTCTGCCAAGAACACAACATACCACATCTTCTTTTATGGTTCTGAAATGAAACTAACACCTTGGTGGCAGATGCTAAAAATCATAACAGATGTAACTTGCATAGAAAAGTATCAATATCCCATTGAATTTACCCATCTCACGCTGAGAGATATGAAAGAAGATTGTGTTTTATTAGAACAACCAAGAATAAATATGACAGTTAAAGCCGCCAACTTTTAACTCCTTGTGTGTCTGCTTATTACCATAGATATGATGGAAAGATTTTACATCACTTTTCCTTCTAACTTATGCTCCCATGATTTTGCTTTAATCATTCAATACTTAATCATGTCTAACATATATTTAAGTTCTGAGACTTTGCAGCTTTATGATGTTTTCTCATTGGAACCTTGCAATAAGCCCTGTGGAGAAATTTGGCCAGGCACTAATATGGTCACTGTTTAACACAAAAGGGAGCCTAGGCTCATAATCCACCAATGGTAAATTTAAATTTTAAGCTTCTTTCTAGATGTTCAAATTATAAAATTTTTAGGTGCTTTAGGTGCTTACTTCTCTTTCTAACATATTCATCTTTCTTTCCACCCCCATGTTCAAGGTTTTTTTAAGCTATCTAGTATTGACTTAATTATTCTCCTACATGAAATTTTGCACATTCATTTGACTTTAACTCTGAGGCAATTTTATTCTCTGAAAACTGGTAAAATCCACGATATACACATCAAATGAAGAGGGCTCATGGGACAGCGAAAGTTGATGAGCTCTCAGAGAATCATGGGAAACTTGTAGTCATAAGAGTAGTGAGTCTTATGGGGGCATCTGGTCTTTCTTGACCAGATCTAATGAAAACCTAGAGTATGGGAAAAATAACAAGAAATGGAGAAGGATGTGTTTTCTCTAAAATACAATCATAAAATGTAATGTTTGTCTCCTCTATGGAGTAGAATGGAGAATAATGATAAATATTATTGAGAGGATGAACATTAAAAATGTTCATCCTCTCAATAATCAAAAAAAGAAAATTAAAACACCAATAAAATAACATTTATACCTTTCAAACTGATGATCTTTGGAGAAAAAGACTATGTCTAGTACCCCTCAGGCTGTGAAGAAAATTCACTACTAAAGAATCATGCATTTATTGATATAGATAAGAATTCTGACAAGAAAACATCTTCTACCTAGTAATTTCATATAGTAGATTTTTCAGTAAATATTTCCTGATTGGTTAATTATAGTACATTTCTATTTGTTGGCCATTTAGTCATTTCAGAAATATTTGTTGTTTGTGTGTCTTTGGGAAGATGATGCATACTCAAAACCATCAAATAATTATACAAAGTTATAAATATTAATGACATATACATAATATGTGTGATAGTATTCTAGGTTTTTAGAAGAGAAAAATAATCCCACAAGAACAAGTAGCCAGAACAGGCCTCTCAGAGTTTAGTGACATTTGCTGTGTCTTATGGATAAAACTTAAGGATATAGAGAGCAAGAAAGATGGAATTCTAGATGGAACATAGCTACTGGAGAAGGAATGTGGGAATATTTGATACCCAGTACGCATTAATTTGAGTGACTGGACCATACAAATATGACACTGGATAGGAGATACAGAACCATTTCCTTCCGACTTACTCACGTACCATCACTATCCTACGTCTAACGTGTTTTTTATGAGATTTTTAAAAAAAACATGATAAAAACATGAGCATCTAGATTCTTCTAGTTTAGTTGATTTAGATCAGGACCTTGAGTAGTTTCATAAATAGAAAACTAATTCATTTTATTTTCAGTAATTGAATCTTATGTTCTAAATTAACTGAGTACCTTTTCATTCCATCTATTCTTAAACTAAAGATATACAGCAATTTCAGTGAGAGACTATTTGCATGGCCTGTTATTCCTAAAAGAGCTCAATGAGTTCAAAGTGACTATTGCCAACACATGTCATTTGTGTTTACGTTTACTTTCCATACTGGACTTGATTGTATTTAAACACAATCTTACGTAAAGTATGTCTCTTAATTCTCCCTTCAAATACACTTCAGATTAAGTGATAAATAAAATCCAGCTGCCCAATAGAATTAACCTTAGCTGGGGATAATACAGGACATGTCTGCTCCCCAGAAGAATGTGGCTATGAAGAGACATGCATTCTTCTCTGAAATTCTATTACCATAATTATCAGGGAGAAGCTTTTTGTTTCAAAGATTCAGAATTTTTAAATCAATATAGTTATATTTGTAGTTCATTTTGTTCTCTTATACTTTCTTAATCCTCCAAGTGACAGCCTCAGAAAATAATGGCAGAAGCTATATTGTATATAAAATAAGTCTATTCTTTACACTCCTAGGTACAGTATATTTTATGTTATCCTGGGATACAGACCCAATTCACTTTCATTTTTCATGAATTTCAAAAGCCTCCAGCTTGTTTACTAGTAGATTTTATATAATTTCTTCTCCTAGATAATTTCTTATCATCTGTCTAAGGAAATGGTATTCTTCAAGACAAGAGTGATCTCCTCCACCTACAACCAAATGCATTTTGGCCCCAGGATTGCTTAAAATACCTTTCCTTCTTGGACATTCTTTTTCCCCCCTTTATTTTAGTAAGGACTATCCATTCTCAGCTTAGACGTTTCTCTACTCTGCTGCATCCAATATTGATAGAATCTATTGTCTACAAATACTCAGATCTTCAGAGATATATGAGAACCATTTAATGTAGTAGTTTCAACTTTGCCATAGTAATGCCTTTTATCTATAATGTTATGAAACTTCTGAATTATCTTATATCTATTATATCTTGTTCTTGTATTCATGGGTAACTGTCATGTTATCTGCACTGATATCAAGACCTCACTTATTTCCCTTACTTCCTCAACTGCATGTCTGTGTTGTTTATGTGGAGATCTATCCATTTTTATGGCTTTCTTTCTTGTCCTGTCTGCTTATAATCCTGGAGACAGTAGATTTGTTCTCTTCTCTACCTCAGAAAACTCTGCAGGTTATTTATTGTTATATGACAAACTCAATGGCTTAATATTATGCCAGTACATTGTTTTATTAATGAATCTTATATTTGGGCAGGGTTCGGTGGAGATGGCTCATCTCTGCTTTACAGGACATCAGCTGTGCAGTTTGACTGAGGCTGAAGTATCAATTTCCAAATGGTTTACATACATGCCTAGAAAGTTGGTGTTGGCTGTCAGCTGACATCTAGAATGGTGGTCTTTGTTCTTCTACAAAAGAGCTTCCCCAAGGGGCTGCTGAGCTTCCATGCAGCATGGAAGTTGTACTCCAAGTCTCATGATTTTAAAGAAAAGTTATCTGACCCTACATTCATAACATATCATGTGAGAGAGGATAACTACAGCAGACCCTTCCATTGAGTAAAGGAAGTATTAGGATATACATAAAAGTCATTGGCTTACAGCATTTTTGAATCATAGCTAGGTACATGTTGTCTGTTCATTGATTAGTTCTCAGTCTTATTCCCTGGAAATGATTCACCATGGCTTTGGCTTTTCATTCTGAATCACCCTTTACTTTCCATCAGAAATACTTCATTTTGGCAGCTAAGTGGTTTTATTAAGTTTCTTTTGTTGTAGAGAATTAGGCGCTCAAAAGATTTTTTTGTTCATTTCATCCTATTTCTGTACTTTTTAGTGCATGTTAGCTAATTACTTTAAAAAAATTAAGAGAGTTTCTATGAATCAAATAAAATCTATTCAAAGCTAATATTATCAAGATGGGCTCTTTTGGGCCCCAATTAGGCTACAGTGGAACAACTCCTTTAATATTCTTAGAAAACCTATTGCTTAACTACAAAACATGTCCTTACGAATATTAGATGTCCTATTAGTCATACCTTTAAATCTTTCTGAGGTCTAAAACAATAAGGTCTCATAGTCAATTCAGGGAAACCTTGAATGGCATTAGGCCATTCTATTCTGATAGTCCACTGTATTTGGTATTTGCCTAAAGCCATTTCTTACTTTGAGAATCTATTTTCTGGTAGAGACCAGAAATGAGAAACATTCTTATTTCCAACCCATCAACTCTTGGGTTCTTTATATTTCCTCTAAATTCTGCTCAATAACTTAATGAGTATTTAAATCCTTTTCTCATATTTTTATCTTAGGCAGCTGGAAAAATTCAGTTGGCAATTTCTTTGTCTTTTCCTGAAAATCTATCCAGTGAAATCTATCCATGACTTCATCAGGGCTCTCTGTTTCCCATGTTGCCATAGGCAATTGCCATGACAATCTTTTGACCACTTCAGAAAGGGGGACCTCTTTTCTCAAGCCTGCAGTGCACATAGTTTAGATTTGTGTACAGTGGCACTCTGTTTCCAGAAACAAAGTTTGTTTTAGTTGTCTATTGCTGAGTAAGAAGTAACCTCCAAACGTGATGACTTCAAATAATGATTTTATTTCATCTTATCATTCTGTGCCTCAGGAACATGTCAAGGCTCAGCTGATGTTAAACGGACAGCCAGGCTTAGCGCCAGAGCAGGGATGGCTGGAAAATTGGCTCATATGAGCCTCTCTCCTGCATGGAATCTCAGGGCTTTTCTCAGTATTCTGTTCAACTGAGTAGTTGGGTTTTACACTTGGTGGCTCAGGACTCTAAGATCGAGGAACAGGAAATTGAAGCTACCTGCTACTTAAAGACCGGACCCAGAAACTGACACAACATCACTTCTCTGTATTCTCTTGGTGAAACAGTCACAGAAACTGCCCAGATTCAAAAGCACAGACCGTCCATTTCTTAATGGGAGCAGTATCAAATAATGCATGGCTATCTTTAATCTACCACGGGGAATGTTCAAATAACAATATGATTTCTAGCACAGCCTTTTCAAATTGGATTGATTTAGCTTGTACAATCAGCCACAAACCTATAAATAAAGGTGGTGATCTGGGTTATACATTTACATATTGTTTATTGGAGAAGACTTGGAACATATTTTGATCCTTTGTTTTCTGTTTTTTCAAAAGATTGATATGATTTTGAGGAAAAGAAACATAACTCCTAGGTGGTACACTTGGATGTTTCTAATTTATTTGATTCTTGGATGTTTGCCAAAACATTTATCCTTAATACAACTTTTATTCTTTGTATGTTTCTCTTTGTAGCTGTCCATTAACTACAGGAAAATTTTCCCAAGAGCAGGAAGCTACTCTGAAGGTCCACGTTCATTTTCTCTGATCATTTCATTTTTTCGCTTTCACCTTCTATTAGTTTCTGCTAAAGCTGACAAACTTCATATGCTATTCTTCGTTGCAAGCTAAGAGATCTTTCTATCTCTCCCTGAAAATTTTATCTGCTATCTCTTGCCTTGAAACCATCAAGCCTGCTGTTTTTATATCTTACTTGGTTTTCTTAATTTACCCATATTTATTCCCTAAAAGATAGCAGGATAAATTTTTCAATTTCCTCCAACTCTTTACAGATTTCACAACATTTGCATTTGCAGTATACTAAAAAAACATATAGTTTTTCACTTCTAATGTCTTCTGATAAGGCTCCATTAACATTTACTCTCTGTTTCTTCTCATACTTGAGCCTGATAACTATGTAGCCAAGAAAAAAATTGTAAAGCATAAAATATTATTTTTGCCTTGTAAAAAAATAATTTGCCTGACCAAAACTTTATTTTCATATGTTATTTGTTTCTTTTTTGTCTTGAAATTTAGTTTATCAAATCTAGAAATTGTGTAGGATTCTTGACCAATTATAATCCAGAAATATACTTAGACTGGGCAAAAAACAAGACTATGACCTTCTCTGAACTCTGTCCTATTTGTAGAATAAAAGCAAAGAGCAGCCACAGAAATGTAATAACACTGACAAAAAACCTGTGAAGTAAACCTCAACTCAAAAAAATTCTCTATTTGATACAGAAAGTCCTTTTTTTGTTAAATTTTTTTTCTAGTCTTCTATAGATTACTCCATTGTAATCTATAGTATAACATTGTCAAGGATCTGAATAAACTGTTTTATGATTATTTCATTCAGGCTATGAGATTGGGACTAGAGAAAAAAAAAAAAAAAAGGCTAAACTGACCCTAAAATAAATATATGTCAAATTCCCTTTTAAGGATTGTTCTCATTGGACAATAATAGGCATGGAAAATGAAAAGGAAAGGTCACTGTTCCACCAGACTGTTTTATGTTATGTCTTTCCTCTGACAACACATACACACAACACACACAAGCACACAATTAAATTGTTTATGTTAAAGAATTTGGAATGTTTCTTTCATTGTCATCAACATTAGAAATTCCTTAAGCTATGCTAAATACACACTGTTGAATACTTGGGATACACTGCTGTCAGGATAAAAATTAAGACATATTTATTGAACATTTGCTGAGTGACCAACCTTGTGTTAGGCATGTTCATTTGTGTTATCCTTATTACAGCATGGCAATACCAGGCAGTTTGCCAAATAAATAATATAGACTATAAATGACAAAATCTATAGGAATTCAAAAGAAGTTCACCTTGATGAGTACTTAATCATAAAATACAGATTTTATAAGAAGAAAACTAAGCAATATGTTCATTTTACAAAATACTCAACTGAAGGGAATGACATTAGTTTGAACCCTAAAAAAGAACCCTGTTGGAGAACAAAGGGTATGTCTTACTTTTTGAAGCAAGACTAAATCCAAGAGAGATATTCTTCACATTATACCATACAAATTTTCCTTCTTCTGGAACCTAAGGGAGTTCTTCTCTCTCAGGTGAACCACTAAGACAATGGTCTTTGGAAGAAGACTATATAATCCTTGGGTAACAGTACTTGTCCAGAGATGGAAGACTGGGTGAGGTAACAAATTCAGCCTCTTGAGGGTTCTGAGTCATACCTTCATTTCTACCTATACACATTACTTTTGTGCACAGTCATAATTCTCATTTTTTATTATATAATGTACCTAAATTGGTTAATTTTTTACAGCTGCCATAGGCGCTAGAGCAAGAAAATTTTAATATACCACATTAGAACACATAAGGGAGTGGCAAACTATGGCCCACAAGTGAAACCTGATTGTTTTTATACAACCACAGGCTAATAATATTTTTTACATTTTTAGATGGTTGAAAAAAAAACAAACGAAAAATAATATTTCATGATGCTTGAGAATTTTATGAAGTTCAAATTTCAGTGCCTATAAATGAAGGGTTTTTGGGGGGGGAACAAGATCATGTTCATTTTTTACTTGTGGTTGATGGCTGCCTTTGTGTTACTACAGCAGAGTGGAGTAGTCGGGACTAAGCTATATGGTCCATAATGCCATATTTGCATATTTACTATCTGTTCCTTTACAGGAAAGTTTGCTGACCATTGTAATACATGTTCAAGAAATTCTTTCAGAATTAAAAATTCTCTTAAATTAATGTGCATTGTAAATCTGAAATAGTGGAAGGCCTTGATGAATTCTTCTTTGGACTTGGGTTGAGGGTGCTGTCAGGCACAGAACTAATCTTTGCACTTTGTGGACAGCATCTGCTGACAGTGACTTGAAATCAATATATTTTCCAATCAGATGAAAAAGGTGAAAAAATGGTTTAAAATATAGAGCAGACTGCTGTAAAAGTTTCCATTTGATTCTGTATACACTGACCAAATGGAAGGAATCAATGAGACTTGCAAATTCAGGGAAAGGAGATATTGTCAATAGTTTTGCAATAAATTTCCCACAAACGTTAATGTTGGTGGAAAACAATGATACTTACTTCTTTAGAAAAGCCTTTTATCTGCTAATTTCAAGACATTGCTTTAAAAAGCTTTAAAACTCTGCTCCTTTTAGTAGCATACTTTTATCCAGTGGCATAAACAGAATGCTTTCTTCTTAGTTCAGAATTTCTATTTCCATAGGTAGGTTGTCCCTGAAATTGTTCCTGATTCATCAATCCTTGATCTTTAGAATTATCTTAAGGTATTTCCAACAGGATTGAGGTTCTAACCTTAGCTTCCTGGAAAAAAAAATTTCCTATTGGCAAAGACGTCCATGAGATATCCAGATAGCAAATAGCCACCAAAGTCACTTTGGAATTTTCAACTGACATCGTATCAAGCAATTTTAAAAGGACAGGTTGGAAAATAGGACCCAGATAATATCAAGGTGACATTTTTAGTACAAAAAATGTAGTGTAATGAGTTTGTATCTTAACCATTTATGAAAAGAATGCTGTGATATACTTCAAACCTCTGAACAAATTCAAGAAAAGTAAGTCAGCCCAACTATTCTAAGCTAAATTAAACCACCACAATGTATCATTATAATGTGGAGATAGTGAGGGGTAATACAAGTCATCCACCATATTTCTGGCTTAATCATCTCAAACCAGGTGAATTACCTCTCAGTTACATCATCTTATCCCACCATCCATGTATTGTCTCCTGTTGTTTCTTGTGCCTGGAATTATTCACATTTTTCCTTTCTTGTAATAGCTAACAAAATGACTCTCAGACATTGGGGAACAGTTAAGGATTAGAAAAAACATTACCAAATGGTAAACTAAATAGACAATTGTTTAGTTCAGGTTCCTGGCACAAGTAGAAAGCACAGTAAATATAATCTTGAGTAAAAATTTTATAGTAAATATAAATAGAGGTAAGAAGACTAATTTAGATATGAGAAGGAATTGGAGAGGCTCACAGACTTGGTTCAGAAACATAATCAAGAAAGTGATGGAGAAAGCTACAGCAGAGACAAACTGACTTGAAGTTCACACATCAAGGGTACAGATTCTCCACTTATATTTGGAATCTAAAATATGACACAAATGAACTTATCTATGAAACAGACTCACAGACATAGAGAACAGACTTGTGGTTGCTAAGGAGGAGGGTGGTGGGGGGAAGGATGCATTGGGAGTTTGGGATTAGCAGATGCAAACAAGTATAAATAGGATGGATAAACAACAAGGTCCTACTGATTAGCACAGGGAACTATATTCAATATCTTGTGATAAACCATAATGGAAAAGAATATGAAAAAGGATGAGTATATATATATATATATATATATATATATATATATATATGAATAATTGAATCACTTTGTTTTACAGCAGAAATTAATACAACATTGTAAATCAATTATACTTGAATAAAATAAATTAAAAAAAAAAAAAGAGTACAGATTTTCCCTATTTAACTTCCCTGTGTGGGCCTCTGAAATTCTAGTTAACAAGTTTTGTTCAGATTTCTGCCACATACTTATATTGAGGTACTTGGTAAACACTCAGTTTAAATATTTTCTTCTAGTAGTCTTGACAACTTTCTTTCCCCTGATATGTCACAAGATACTCTCACCTTCCAGGTGGCTGACAAACAGTGATGGGATAAACTTTATGCAGGAACTTCTTTTCAGTTTTGATAAAGAACATAGGGCTGCAGGAAGACTAACCTTATCACTTGGATATGGAAAACTATTTCCATTGGAATATTAAACTTAAATAAAAATATTTCTCATAGTTATTATTTAGTGGACCCAGTATAGTGATTTAGACATTCAATCACGTATCAAAGATGGTGAAGCAAAAGCATTTTATTGTCTATTCTTTACTATCTACTCAAACTAACTATAACAGAGATGCCATTTGAGAACCTCCTTGTTGTGTCAAATTATAGTAAAAGCAATTCCACATTCCGTAAAGCTTTCAGAGTCTGACCCTTGTTTCTACTACATATAGGCTGAAGGAAGTGCCAGAGGGGTGGCTATGTTTTCAATAATGCTGCTGACCATGGATGACACTTTTTTATTCTATTTCTGGCTAACACTGCACTTCAAAATTTGAAACCCAGTCAACTACACTGGTTTACAAAAGCACACCAAAAGCCAAAATCTACTTACACCAAGCGTCCTGAGATGGTAACTTTATAATCAAGGGAAACCATCCTACTTGCTCTTCTTACCCTCTTTCATTCTCAACAAACTGCCTCTTCTTAACTCCTATTCCTAAAAGTACATTTCAAAGTACATAAGAGAAAGAAGAAACCTGTCAAAGAAGTAACATGATCTATCTGGCTTAAAACATTTTGAGCTTTGGGTTAAACCACACTACTAGGAAAAGGAAAAGAGAAAGAAAAGAAAACCAAACATATGTAAGAAAACAAAAGATATGGTCACAATCTCAATCCATAAACAATGAATATTTACTTATGTAACAACATCTGAATTCATCAAGAGATATATGCTTCCACTGATTTTGAGAAAGATTCAGATTTATGTCAAATTCTAATAGTTCACTCTCCTAGTTTCTACTAACAACACTTTACTTAGTGTAGTGAGGCCTCTTTGACTCCTGTGAACTGGGGAAAACAAAATAATGCCCTAGAAGGAACTGAGATGGGTGAGATGGCCTGAGGATCACACAGCTGATAATCAGCAGAGCTAGAACCTAAACCAAGTTCCATCTGGCACTGTGTACACATTCTTTCCACTTAAAAAAGTCAGGTGTGAGTGTCATCTTTTAGTTTCTATTTAGGTTATTAATGCTTGAGTTCTCACATATAGAAAACTGAATTTTGTCTGCCTAATGTATAATTCTTTAGTTGTCTACCTCCTTAGTGTTTAATTCTGCTTAACTCTTTAAAATTATATTAATAATAATGAGGAGGAGGATGGTGATAAGAAGTGACAATTATTAAGAACTTACTTAGTTCACATATTTTACAAAGATCCTAGAATCCATCTTTTTGTTTACTATATGATATAATAAAAGGTAGATACAACTATTGTCCCCCATTATTTTTTTTTTTTTTTTTTTTTTTTTTTTTTTTGCGGTACGCGGGCCTCTCACTGTTGTGGCCTCTCCCGTTGCGGAGCGCAGGCTCAGCGGCCATGGCTCACGTGCCCAGCTGCTCCGCGGCATGTGGGATCTTCCCGGACCGGGGCACGAACCCGTGTTCCCTGCATTGGCAGGCAGACTCTCAACCACTGCTCCACCAGTGAAGCCCTTGTCCCCCATTTTGCAGATGAGAAAAGTAAGCCTTACTATACAGATTATATATACTTTCAGGATCACACAGCCACTAAACAGCATAGCCACATTTTACGCTCAAGTCAACCTGACACAAAAAATCACCTTTCTTAACACTATGCTGTGCCTGTACTTACAGATAAATCTTCTTTATTCTCATGCAAATAACCATTCATCCTTCAGAGTACTATCCATTCAAGCTACCTAAAATTTACCTTGACATCTAATATCTCAATACCTTTAGTAGTTCCACAATGTTGAAAGACCTAAGGCCAAATTCTGTAGTTTTATTTCTAAGATATTCCACAATCTGGACTTGTGCTAACTTTCTCTTACTCTCTACTACCCCATTACATAACCCCTCTGATGGAGTTAAAATGGTCCTTCCACTGTTTTCCCTAAGGTACTGTGCACATTTTCATTCTGGCTGCTTTTGTATACATATCATATCTCATCTGGGATATTCTCTGTCCTCTTGTTTTAAATACAAAATAGTCTGATAATCTAGCCATATAATACTCTCCCTTCCAAGGAGTTTCATAGACTATTCTACCCTATTATTCTACCCCTGGAAATCACAGCATTTAATATCTCTGTTGCTTTTTTGTTCAACTTACCTTGTAGAGGCCTAGGATTTATAAACATCTTATAGTATTATTTAATTTTAAAAATATATAAAATTCAATTTCCTTCTCAGTTATAACTTGATGAGGGTGGGAACACTGCCTTATGTGCTAGACTTCTCTATAGCCTCTAGCACTGTGGCTCTTTGCTAGTGAATGCATTATAATTGTTTGTTGATTTAATTTTATGTATAGACTACGAGTTCAGAATTTGAACATAGAAAAACAATCATAGTTCCAAATTTGCATTGGTTAGACAAGAAATGTAACATTAAATTTGCTTAATTCTAGCAGTAAGTGAATTTTAGAAAGAAAAATGTGGTATTATGATTGTGATTTTATCATAATACTATGTTATTTGTCACAGGTGGCTTCTGAGATGGTTCAAATGATCCCTGATTCTGGGTATTCATGTCCTGTGCAATTCTCCACCCTTGAGTGTGGGATAGACATGGTTACTTGCTTCTAATGAACAGAATGTGGTAAAAGTGATGTGATGCTACTTATGTGATTCAGCTATATAAGATTGGGACCTCCATTCTGCTGGTAGACTTGCTGTCTTGCTGGCTTTGATAAAACAAGCTGTCATGTTGTAGAAGCCCACATGGCAAGGAACTGAGGGCAACCTCTAGCCAATAGCCAGCAATGAACTGTAGCCCTGAGTCCAACAATCTACAAAGACCTGCGTCTTCCTAACAACCAGGTCAGTGAACTTGGGAGTAGATCGTTCTGCAGGTGATCAGCAGATGAGAGCCCAACCCCTGATAACAGTTTTGTGAGAGACCCTGAAGCAAAGGATTCAACTAATCATTTCCTGGACTCCTGCCCCACAGTAATAGAAGTGATGCGTGTAATGTTCTTTTAAGCTATTAAGTTTTGAGATATTTTATTCATTAAATAATTTTATTTCCTTCATGTACATTTACATGGTTTCATTTCCATAAAATCAATAACTGAGACTACATCTTGATTTGTTGCAGTCCATATTCTCTGCCTGAGCAAGAGTAGTCAGTCATGTATCCCAATTCTAAGAGTGAAAACTGACAAGAATTTGTACCTGTCTTATCTCATTTCAAAGTTACAACAATGCTGTGAGGTACACTGATAGGGGTGGGGGCAGATGTCTATATTATTGCCATTTTAGAAGATACCAACATTAATAAAGGTTAAGATGTGTAGAAAAGATTGGAGCATGTGTCAATTAAAATGAAAGTAAAAATATATCTTAAGGTCTTCACGTCATTGAGCAGTTGCCTCCTTCACAGATGTTTATGATTTCTCCTGCCCTTTTAATGGAAAAATTATGAAAAGAAAAGAGACTGTAATTGTATGCTTGTGTGTGTGTGTGTGTGTGTGTATCAGAAAGAGCATCAATACCATTTTGTTTGAGAATATTGTATTCCCCCCTCGGTGAAAGCACTCCATCCTCCACTTTCCAGGGAGCTGAAAGAATCAAACCATTTATGGCATCTAGGCTGGGTGAATTTGAGATCCCCACAAATAATTTGTCCTCCTGAGACTAGCTCAGCATCGTTACACATAAAGCCTGAAATACCTGCATCCTCCTTGGGCAACTGTACAAATTCATAGAGGACTTTGTGGTTTTCCCCAGCATTTGCTTTCACACCTTTTTGTACCACGGAGCAAATATTTACCACAGAGAAAAATAACAATAATCTATTCTAACTGGTAAACACGCAATGCCAAGTTATAGCAGCTTTCTGGAGACTAAGTATGCTCAGTTAATAATGTGTGTGTGCATGTGTGTGTGGTATCATACACTTCATCAACAAAAGAGCATGACCTTGTATTTATGAGAAATGCCAGAAAATGTTTTAAAACTGAAAGAAATATTATAAGCAGCATACCTGTATATGAATGTGTTTACATACATATGTATGATTATATAAAAATATGTATGTATATCTAGCTTGTATTTTAATCAATAGTTTGTTAATCCAGACAGTATTCCTGGGGCTGATTATGATCAAGCAGTGAGAAGCTCTCCAGAACTAGCAAGGGCTCCATAAGTATTCAATATTCAGGGTCAGTGCTAGCATGGAGCTGGTTGTGTGAGACACAGGCAGATGTGAGGTACTTCTTGGGTCCTGCACTAAAAAGGTTCAAGCCCACTATCATTATTCCCTTTCAGTGTTTTTCCTCAGGGGAAGCAGCACTCATTGTCTTGGAAAAACTGTTTCTAAAACAAAATCTACCTTCCCACCCCTTGCCCCTGATATTGTATAATGTATCATTCAGATTTTGTGCTTTGTTTTTTTTTCCTACATCTGTGCTTTCTACATTGGATCTTGCCCTAAACTCTTCATTCAGTGTCAGTCTTACCCCTCTCTCCAGGACTCAGGAGCCTTTCAGAGGGGTACTGAAATCATACTTCAGAAGGAGCCTTGGCTGGTACTAAGAACAAGGGCCATTGTGCTGACTGAGAATTTTCTACTTTACACCCTACTCAGAAAGTTGTTAAAGTAATTAAATTCTGGATTAGATCTCCATTTCTTAATTTCTGTCTGAATCATCTTAATCCCTATAGTTATACCTTCATTTTATGGAAGAAATAGTTCCCTCAAACTCTCAGTTTTGGTAAATTGGCTCATATTTGTTTGTTCTGTGAAAATTAACTCTTTGGAATAATTTATCTTGGGAATTCTATTTAATGAACAATTATGTCCAACTTATTTTGTTTTTAACAACCAATGAAATAGGGGAATCTTGCTGCTATACAAATAAACCTCCAAAATATGCTAGATTAACATGGTAAAAGATAATCTCTGACTTAGGCAGGAGTCTGGTGCAGGTGTTTCTTGTCTACAGGTGGATTTCCTCTGGGCTGTGATCCAGAGGCCAAGGAGTCTTGTACCTTGTGGCTCCACCTTCTCTTATTAACTCATGGGTTCTGTGCTGAACGCCAGTTTGTGGTAGGTGTGAGAGACTGGGAAGAAAGCATGCCTGCATTCCGCTCCTAGTCACACAGCTCCCCCTGCATGCAAGGGGGCTTGGAAATACCCCAGCTGGGCATCTGACCCCTGCCACAACTCACTATAAAAGGGAAAGTAAGGAGTTGGAAATATAAACATTTGGAGTTTACCTAGCTGTCTATAATTTCTCAAAATTTCTTCCTCTCTAACTTATTAAAATTTATCTTACGAAGACTAGTATGCAATTGCACACTTTCTTATATCAGATTCTAACATTTGGGGGTGGTTGGCTGTTTCTATAGAAAATTAAAAACAACTATGAGTCAAGGACCATGATTACTGTTACAGAATCACTCTAGGTACCTAATACAGTCCTGGGCTTGGTGAAGGCGCTTTCCATTCCTGATGGAGAAGTCCCATCCTATCAAATCCCTAGTATTTACATCATGCACCAGGGCTCAATGGCAAAATTGCAGCTCTGAATACATTATGGCTAACAAGTTATTCTATTCATTCTAACTAAAGAGTTACTTGGACTCTCCTCATAAACCTTAGGTTTACCCAGGGTAGGCTTCAGGTATTCACAGTTCCTAGAATTCCAAGTCTGAATTTGTCATAAACATTTGCTTACTTTTTTAAAAGTATAGGAATACCACACAAAGTCTCTGTGCTTGTTGTAGTTGTGGTTTTGTTTTCTTTTGTCTTTTAATAAAATATCTGCATAAGTAGAACAAAAGGAAAATTTCTGAAATACGATGATAATGTTACTAACAGGTACACTTTTCATTTGTATAATGTTTGTAGAGTGTCTTTTACTTTTCAAAGCACTTCCATAGTGTTTATTATATTTAGTTTTAGTTTTGTTTTTTTTAAATTTCTATGTCAGTTTTACCTCAACTGCATTTTTCTTTTAAAATTTATTTAATTATGTATAGATTAATTATATTTAATTGTATTTAGTTTTTAAATTTATCTGGTGATATAGGAAGATAGGTATTATTATCTCTAATAAAGCATAAAGAAATTTTAGCCCAATGTGGACAAAGCAGTTTCTTGTATTAGTATAAATTAGCACTAACACTAGGACTCGAATGAATGTTTTGGGTTTCACAATCCACTTTTTAACAAAATGAAACAAATTGCAAGCTCTTTGAGAGGAGGCAAATTTCATTTTCAATTTTCATTACCTATTTGTACTTTGAAAAAAATTGTTTTAATTAAAGAACCTGTGTGCATGAAGCCAGTGGTATAAGTGATTAGAATTTAGCATGGCTTCTGCTTATTCAATTTTTACCTTTTCCCCTCATGAGCACATGGTGAAGACATCTCTCATTGTATTGCTTTAGCACTATCTCTTAACATACCATTTCTGCAGTTCCAAGGGTATAACTCAGAATTTTCTTGCTGAACCATAGGATGGTCCATAGGTTTTTCTTCTTGACCTGAATGCTAAGATCAGGGATGTGTCCTAAATATTTTAGTACCCTTTAGAACCTTGTTATGAGAGTATGGCCCAAATTCGGAAGTTTTCTCTTTTTTCAAATTGCAAGGATTTTTTGCTTAATGAATGTCATGTATTTACTCTTCCTTTGTGGAGTAAGACATATTTAATGTTTTAAATTTAAATTGTTTGAGTTTCAAGAGAATCTCAGCTTATAAATTAGTCTTCCAGGATTCAGTGGTCAAGGTTGTATTCCCTCAAGCTGCTCCCTTCACCATTTTAGAAGCAGTAGTTTTATTCTCCTATCAGCCTTCATTTTCCAAACTAAGAGTCCCTAACTCTTTAGTCTCTTCCTCTGAGGATATGCTACACACATAAATCAGGCTTCCAAGAAAGCTAAAGGAGGTAATTATTATTTACATTTTGGGCATTTAAAAACTTAAAGCTCAGAAGTGAGGATACTTAATTCTAGCTACTTCACCAGATTATAAATTTTTCCTGGGAACACAGCTCCTTCTGTTTGTTTTATCTACATCTCTACTCCTTAAGATTCCAGTGATACAACCATTCAGGTAACATGACTCTAGGGCCCTGAATAAGAAATACATTAAGACCCATCAATTTACTAATCCCAATTCTGGTTTCTAGGTCTTTCTCTGTAAAAGACTTGTGTTATTATCTAAGGGATTACTTTACCAAAAGAAGGAGTCTGTTTAGATCACTGAGGTGAGAAATTTACTTTTACCTTCTATATTACAGAAGTATTTCTGTCTGAATGATATGGATCCATGTCTACCTCTCTTGAGTGATGTAGGTACAATCCAAGTATACTGCGAAAAATCAGCTGCCCCAAACGGAATGGTTTCCTATATGGTTTAGTTGCTACCAAAGGACAATGCAGAAGTCTTTTACAAGGTCTTTTTTAGACTTTAAATCAAATTTAAAACATCTTTTTTCTCCTTTGGCCTCAAAGTTACATTTTAATTACAGTGCAATAATTTGAGGAACATTGGTAATGGGGAAAACTTTTAGACCTTTTGTTCTTTAGTGCAGTCAAGGGAAACCTCATTAGAGAGGATTTTCTTAGTTAGCAGGGCTTCGAGGTTAATGAGCTGTGAGTGATAATATATAGTAGTAATCCCTCTTGGCAGTAACAGGTTGTATTTTATAAATTCCTTAATCTCAGTAGGAAAGGAGGTGATGGGAGAGGGTGAGAAGGAAACCAATTTAAGGGGCTTAGGGATGTTCTAAAAATCCCACTACTGGTATGAATCATAATTGAAAACTTCACATGTTCAAACATGAAAAGCTAAAAGATGAGTGGATAGAAACATTTCTCCATAAACTGATTTCAGTGAAAAAATGGTGACTTGTGATTTTTCAAGCTGAACTGAATGAGGTTCCCTGATATTTGGCATCATCAGGGGCTAATTTCCTTTTCCTGTCACAAGAAGGAATCAACAAATTTTGGAGTCACAAATTTTGGATAAATCTGATAGAGATAAGAAATAGTAGGAGGATGAAAGTAGATGAGGGTGGTCTTAATAAGGAGACATCCTGAAATAAATGCAATTTGGGGGATAAAATGTATACAACTTAACTCCAAAGTATAGATTATTTCTCAAATGAAACTTTTTATCAAGTAGTCTTACTTTTAGTGATAGCACAGTGCTCTTTAAGAATCTATTTTAGTCCATCCCATTCAATATATTCTTTGTTGTTGGGGACACTCTAGAAATCAACTCAATTCATGCTGCAAGTTTAAGGAGATGAAACTGCCTTTCTAAGCAAGATTCAAAGCTCAGTTGGCTGAGCTACATGTCATCTTATTTGTGTGACATTAGACAACTTTATGCAAAGAAAGTAAAGGAGGGAAGGAAGAAAGAAGTTCCCTTTTTCCTCCTTTGCCAGTTTTGCCTTTATAGACTTGCATCCCAGAAATGTAAGTCTTTAAAGGCATCTACTGTTAACAAAATAAAGTTCAGAATCCTTGTTCTGACATTCAAGGTCATGCATGATTTGGCATTATCTAATCTTTCCATGTTATTTCCCATTTCTCTCCTCCACAAACTCTCTGTTAGAAACAAGCTGGAATACTCATTTTCTCTTAAACATGCAAAGCCTTTTTCTACCTTCGCTTAGCAGGACACTGCTGCATGGAATGTACTACTTCACTTCTAGTTATGTGCCTCGTTAAATGCTTCCTCAAGTATTTCAAGCCCCTGTTGAGGTTCTCCACTAAAAGAGAACTCTCTTTTGTTTATCTCTAAGGATGGGATAAGACAAGGAATCACTCTGAAATTTTCTTTGACCAGCTCATGGCCAAAGCACATGAAATATCAAGAACACATTAGATTGAAATGCATGTCTACTTTGTTTCACCCAGGGATAAACCAGGGAGTGTCAGGGCACCACAGGACTCTTTAGCCCTGCACTCTGGCTATTCTTTCTCATGTCCCTGGGTTGCAGGGACTGGGTCTAAGTGTGCTCTGCTTCTTTACCTTTGTAAGATCTGAATTTTAAACTCAGTTACTTGTATTCTATTCTCTACTTGAACTACCTCTTTTCTTTTCACCTACACATACCCTCTTTTATAATAGTCAACAGTTTACATTAACTCTGATTTCCTATTTCTGTTTTGTCACATTGATTTGGGACCTTTGGTGATTTCAAAGACACTTAGGACTCACCTGTAATGACTACTTTAGTAGGAGTGAGGTTAATTACTTAGTTCTTTAATTTTACAACTTTTATTTTTGTTCTCAGTATTTCCCAGGTCAAGATCTAATTGATAGAATAAACATTGTTCCTTTAAAAGGAAAATTATAGGCCAATAGAAAAAAATATATAGACCATTTTTCTATGCTTTTCAATGAGATACAGTTTTAAAGATCAAAATCTGGGTGATTGGGGTGACTTGTGCCTTTTTACTCAGAATCATAATTTTGAGGTTTATATGCGAAAATAAATAACACTATCTATATAAATATTATAGCCTTGATTTAGAAATTTAAGTCCTTAAGAGGACATATTGGCAATGGGATAGAATTTTGTTACCATTGCAGTGATGTCCTTAAATAATTGTATTATTTTTCAATCTCTCTTAGATAAAGTAGTTACCTAGTGTTTTGTAAGCAAACTTGAAAAAATAAGGTCCAAAACTTTTCCTAGAGTTTAATGTTAATATGGTCTTATTTCTTAACGAGATCAGTTCTAAAATATTTTACTGAGAACTCTAAATAGCTGAGCACAGTGAAGGTTACACTCCACCAGAGCTCATTAGGCTGGGAAGTACAACATATATGAAGCTGCCAAACGACCCTAGAAATTGAGATGCTTTACCCATAACCTTTTTCTTCATATTTCTATATCTGGTGTCATACCTCTCCTCATAAATAAAACTTTTTAGATATACTACTTACAATCTATTTTTTTCTTTTATTCATGGTTTAAGTCCTAAGATTGATCTTGATATTCCCCTTACCTGAAATATAAGAACAAATATGATTGGAAAAAAGAAGGATGCAAAGGCTGAGCCCACTGTGCTATATGCTCTGGGCCAAATGCTTCAGGTTTGTCCAGAGCCTTTTCTTTCTCCCTCCAGTGGAATAAATTGTTACCACTGTGGTTTCCTTAGAAATAGGTAACATCAACCTTTAACAATTCCTGAAATTAATCCATTGCTAGACTCTATTGTATTTACTTTTCCCAAATTACTAACATTAATAATCTGTCCTCAAATTCCACTTGGACTAACTCCACCAAGTTTTCTGGATTAATTCTTATTTAATTTAATTTATTTATATTTAAAAATACTGCAAACACTATATATAATGAACTGTTAATGTAGAAATCATTTGAGTTTTGTTTGATTCAATCTTCTCATTTACTGAGTGTTCACTATGTTCAAACCATCTGCCAGGTACTGTGCAGAGGTAAAGGCAATGATAATTGTAATGATTATTCCTAAAAAAAACCCCAAACAAACAAGCGAACTAGATGTGGTCATGAGTCTAGGTTTTAGAGAAGCTTCCTCATTCCCATGTTCTACTCACACCAATCCATAATCCATTCCTATCGTCACACCCTCCAAAATATATTTCTAGTCCTGTTACTTCTCTACAGCTCCACCACTGCCATACTCATTCAAACCACTATCATCCTTTACCTGGACAAAAGAAATAGCCTTGTGAATGTCCTTCCTCCCCCAACACCTGCCTACCAATCCTTGTAATACATTTGTCCAAAAGCAGCCAGATTCATTTTTAGAAATTTCAAATTAGATCATGTTCCTCTACTGCCTTAAATTTTCCCAATGAATTAAAATAAAATCCCAAATCATTTATCTGTTTTCTTGCTTTTTCTCATAACACTACCAGTCAGTTAAGGCAGTGCTGCCTGGGATCAGCATCACTCTAGGTCAGAATCACTGGGATGGAACCCAGGAACTGGCATATTAACAATTCCTCCTAGGTGATTCTGATGCATGCTAGAATTTGGGCTTATTGACCCACAGCCCTTTTCTCCTTGCTGTGTTTTTCCCAACACTACATAATTTATTTCTGATCTTTGAACCTGGGAATACAATTCTATTGTCAGGACCTATAACCCTTTATCTGCCTGGAAGGTACCTACTCTTGACCTTTGCATGGATTTCTCCTAGTCAGTCAGGTTCCTGTAAAATACTATCCCTTCAGAGATGTTCTCCTGACCACACCACTCAATGTTGTCCTACTCATCCCTTTCTCCCATGTTAAATTTAATTTTCCTAATAGTGATCATTACTATTTTAACTTATTTGTTTGTGTATCTATCATGATAATAGACTGAAACTGAAGTCCTAAGACAATAAATGCCTTATTCTAAAGCAGGGTACAAGGCTGGCCACAGGACTAGTAAAAGGAGGATAGTAAAAACAAAACAAAACTATTTGGTATGCTTGCAGAATCATTCAACTCCAGTGTATAAAAGAAGTTTGAGATGCCTGGAAAAGCACTGTATAATAGAAAGATTAAGTGAGGAGGTGGCTGATGTGCTCTGGGTCTCACCCTCTTCCTTGGGTAAGGATGGGCATGTTTTCCTCATCATCTCAAATGACAACAGAAGACCTCAAAGAATTGAGAATTACCATATGTAGAACACTGGGCTTGTGTCTGAGAGAATCTCAAGTGTGAGAGATGGGCTTGTTACCTGTTCTGGCAGTGAAAGGGTGGAAAAGTAGTTGGATACCTTGGGTGATCTGTGCTCCTAGACTTGAAGAGGAAAAACAGGTATGGTAAGCATCTCTCTTAGGCCGCATGGTGTACACTTAAATACCACCCTAAAGTTCTTCCAGAAAGGCAAAAAAATCTCATAGAAAGAAGTAGAAGGTCCTCATGGATGGCCTTAGGCTAAAGAGGGTGTTCTGAGCAACCAGCTGTAGGAGAGAGAATCAACCACATAAATGGAATGACAGGTCTCCCAGGAGCCCACTTGAACAAATCAGTTTTACCAACCTGCCCAGACACAGAGAGTGGGCCTATCTCACATTATTAGTCAAGTAAGGACTCCACTCACCTACTTGCTTCTCCTTTCTTAGCTCTGAGCCTGAAAAGATCAGCATAAGTCAAAGTTAACAAACTGGAAAATGAATAAGCTATTTGTAAGCCAGGGACATGCAGATGCCAGCCATGTTACTCTTCGTGCATTGCAAAGGTTTTGTCTATAGCCTGCTGGGCTAGGAAAGAGGAGTAACTATAACACTGAGTAAAATGTAAGGTTTTGATTCTTACTGTATCTGGACTTATTAATTGTCTATATATGTTTTCTATATATATGATAATGCTGTATGCAAACAGAAAATTTTAGTAGTTCTTGTAGTTCTTTTTCTTGCCTATTTGCTCTGGCTAAGACTTCTAGTACTACATTGAATAGACATGGTGAGAGTGAGTATCCTGATCTTGTTCTTAAAGGAAAGGCTTTTAACTTTCACTGCTGAGTATGATATTAGTTGTGATTTTGCCATATATAGCCTTTATTATGTTATGATACAGACCTCCTATACCTAATTTGAGAGAGTTTTATCATAAAAAGGAAATTGAACTTTGTCAAATGCTTTTTTTTATTGTTATTTTATTTATTTATTTATTTTAAACATCTTTATTAGAGTATAATTGCTTTACAATGGTGTGTCAGTTTCTGCTTTATAGCAAAGTGAATCAGCTATACATATACATATGTCTCCATATCTCTTCCCTCTTGCATCTCCCTCCCTCCCACCCTCCCTACCCCACCCCTCTAGGTGGTCACAAACCACCAAGCTGATCTCCCTGTGCTATGTGGCTGCTTCCCACTAGCTATCTATTTTACGTTTGGTAGTGTATATATGTCCATGCCACTCTCTCACTTTGTCCCAACTTACCCTTCCCTCTCCCTGTATCTTCAAGTCCATTCTCTAGAAGGTCTGCATCTTTATTCCCATCTTGCCCCTAGGTTCTTCTGACCATTTTCTTTTTTTTTCTTTTTCTTTTTTTAGATTTCATATATATTTGTTAGTATACGGTATTTGTTTTTCTCTTTCTGACTTGCTTCACTCTGTATGACAGTCTCTAGGTCTATTCACCTTACTACAAATAACTCAGTTTCATTCATTTTTATGGCTGAGTAATATTCCATGTATATATGTGCCATATTTTCTTTATCCATTCATCTCTTGATGGACATTTAGGTTGCTTCCATGTCCTGGCTATTTTCAATAGAGCTGCAATGAACATTTTGGTACAGGACTTTTTTTGAATTATGGTTTTCTCATGGTATATACCCAGTAGTGGGATTGCTGGGTCATATGGTAGCTCTATTTGTAATTTTTAAGGAACCTCAATACTGTTCTGCATAGTGGCTGTATCAATTTACATTCCCATCAACAGTACAAGAGTGTTCCCTTTTCTCCACATCCTCTCCAGCATTTATTGTTTGTAGATTTTTTGATGATGGCCACTCTGACCAGTGTGAGATGATATCTCATTGCAGTTATGGAATCAGGCTCCCTGACTTCAGACTATACTAAAAAGGTACTGTAATCAAGACAGTATGGTACTGGCACAAAAACAGAAATATAGATTAATGGAACAGGATAGAAAGCCCAGAGATAAACCCATGCACGTATGGTCACCTTATCTTTGATAAAGGAGACAAGAATATACAGTGGAGAAAAGACAGCCTCTTCAATAAGTGGTGCTGGGAAAACTGGATAGCTACATGTAAAAGAATGAAATTAGAACACTCCCTAATGCCATGCACAAAAATAAACTCAAAATGGATTAAAGACCTGAATATAAGGCCAGACACCCTCAAACTCTTAGAGGAAAACATAAGCAGAACACTCTATGACATAAATCACAGCAAGATCCTTTTTGACCCACCTCCTAGAGAAATGGAAATAAAAGCAAAAATAAACAAATGGGACCTAATGAAACTTAAAGGCTTTTGCACAGCAAAGGAAACCATAAATAGGATGAAAAGACAACCCTCAGAATGGGAGTAAATATTTACAAATGAAGCAACTGACATAAGATTAATCTCCAAAACATACAAGCAACTCATTCAGCTCAATATCAAAAAAACAAACAACCCAATCCAAAAATGGGCAGAAGACCTAAATAGACATTTCTCCAAAGAAGATGTACAGATTGCCAATGAACACATGAAAGAATGCTCAACGTCATTAATCATTAGAGAAATGCAAATGTCAAATGCTTTTTCAACATCAATAGAAATGATCACATGATTTTTGTCCTTTATTCTGTTAATGTGGTATAAAACATTTATTCATTTGCATATATGGAAACATCTTTGGATCCCAGGAATAAATCCCACTTGATCAAGTTGTAGGATCCTTCTAGTGTGCTCCTGAGTTTAGTTTGCTAGTATTTTGTTGAAGATTTTTGCATCTATGTTCATCAGAAATATTGGCTGGTAATTTTCTTTTATGTAGTGTTCCTGTCTGGGTGTATATCCAAAATAAATAAAATCAGTATCTCAAAGAGATATCTACACTCCCACATTCATTGTAGCATTATTCACAATATGCAAGATAAGAGAACAACTTAAATGTCATTCAATGAATGAGTGGATAAAAATGTGATACACACACACACACACACACACACACACACACACACATTCACTGGAATATTATTCAGTCAAAAAAGCTACTGAAATTCTGCCATTTGCAACAACATGGATGAAAATGGAGGACATTATGATGAGTGAAAATCAAACAGAAAAAGACAAATACTGTATGGTATCACATATGTGGAATATTAAAAAAATTTAAGTCAATTTTATAGAAACAGAGAATAGAATGGTGGTTGCCAGGAGCTGTGGGGAGGAAGTGGAGAGATGTAGATCAAAGAGAACACACTTTCAGTTTAAGTAAGTTCTGAGGTTCTAATGTACAGCATGGTGACTATAGTTAGTAATACAGTATCATATACTTGAAATTTGCTGAGAGGAAACCTCAAGAATTCTCACCAAAAAAGTAAAATAAAAAAGAGTTAATTATGTGAGGTGATGGGTGTGTTCATTATCTTGATCTTGTTAATCATTCCACAATGTATATGTACATCAAATCATCATGTTTTACACTAAATATATACAATTATATGTCAATTATTCTTCAATAAAATTGGAAAAAAATTTTAGTTATCTAAAAGGGGACCTTTTATTACTGAAAATCACCCCCACATCATGGGAATTTACATACTTTTTACCAGGAGTATGAGAATACATTTAAAGAGATACAGGGAGACAGACAATAAATGTATTTTCCAATTACACTGTTATTAGAACTTGTTCAACATACAGGTTGCACTTACTTCCTGCTCAGCCATAAGCACCAAGAAACAGGGATCTTATTATTGTTCACTGAAGTATTCCTAACATAAGATCAAAGCTGGTATCAAAGACTGCTAGTCACTTAATGAAATGAATATCTGTGAATGAATCAATAATTGAAAGAACAAATCCACAAGCAAAGAAATAAATACAATTGGTAGATTGGTGTTTAAGTCATGACTCTGCCATTTACATCACTGAGTGATAATTACTAAACCTCAGTCAATTTCTAAATAAATAAATAGATAAATAAATAAATAAACAAAAGCACCTACCTCTGAGGCAATTGTACAAATGAAATAAAATAATGCACATAAAATGTTTAGTATAGTGTCTGACCCATAATCATTATTATGATTATATTACTTTATTTTAGGAAGCAAGACATATATATGTGTAATATTACATTAAAATACAAAAACAATTAACCTCTTAGTGATTAAAAGGTCATGAAGGATTCAAGTTCTGAAGCTTTAAAAGTGGACAGGATTTATAGAACTGTAGAGGAGCTGAGGGGTCAGGAGTGCAGAGTCAAGAAGGAGACAGGAGGAACATTCCAAGTGTCTGGGCCCTGCTGGGTAAACACTATCAGCATTCATCCCTTTATCCCCACACAGCTAAATTAACTCATCAGCCTCCTAAATGATCTTAATGTCAGCCTTTACCTTTTTATTTTCCTCAAAATACTGCTTTGATGATGGCATTCCCATACCAAAAAATTAACGAAAAAAGCAAAAACAGAAACAAAAAATATCCAATCAAAAATGCCCCACAGAAATTCTATACAGAATAAAGTTGCAAATCTTTACATTGGTGGTTTAGGCCCATTGTTAAATGTCAGAATGTCTGGTTTCAAGTCATATTACTCCTCAGCAAGAACTTTCTTCAAGCCATATTCATCTCTTTACTGCCCCTTGTCTGTATAACAAACATTTAACACCTGAAGTTTTTATTCATTTTGAATTCTTTCCAGGGAAAGCCCCTCTCCACTCTCAGCCTGCCTCCCCCCACCTCCTTCTTCAGAATCCAGCTCAAGCTGACCATCCTGGGTTCACTCTCTCCTCCTTCTGAAAAGCCATCCTTCTACTTGGTCTTAAAGCCTTTCTGTCCATTTATCACATGCCTTAGTACCACCTGCTTACTGTGCTCTCATATAATCTCATAATTATATGAGATTCTATTTCATATCAATACTCTGTTGACAGATACTCTATTTTTTACTTCTGTTCATCCTTCTCAGTAACTAATAGAATACTGTGTACATGATCTGTTTCATAGAATTGTGCTGTGATGTGCACATTGTGTGTCCTGATGGCTAAGGGTATTGCCAGCATTAAAGTTGTCACTACTTCTTATCAAGGGAACAGATATGACCCCCTGAAACTGTGGATCACCTTGAAGAAAACCAAGGGAGACACATGCTCGACAATAACCCCAGTCTCAGTCAGCAGCATCAACTTCAACTATTAAGACTTATTATGCTCAGTCAATATTGAGAATATCTATTTGTGGCTAGTTGAAAAGAAGTCAAGCACTTTTTGAATGTTTCTTTATATTTACTTGGCTTCTGGTACAGGGAAATAATAGGAGTTGGAAGAAAGAAGAAAAATTTGTATTGGTCACATAACCCCAAATAGGCTCTAAGATAGACAAAAATAGATAAAGAGGGGTTCAGATCATTTGTGCTATTTAGAATGAATTGTTTAAATATCTCCGATAGAACCAGTTGAAATAAATTTGGAAATAAAGGGTAATATTACCACAGTCATATTGGTGACAAGAGAGCTAAAACAATAAGGAATAAATAACTAACTGGTAATATTTTAAAGGGTAACCAATGCTCACTAGCAGCTGGAGTAAGACATTAAGTAATAGAGCACAGTAATGTTAACTGCTCTCCTGGTAAGAGTAGTAAGTGAAATAAACCCCAGCATCCGGGGTATCATTAATCTATAGTGAATAATGGCAGTGGTAGTGTAAGGAGATTAAAAAGGGCATTGTAAACATTTGTAGCTGTATAATATACAAATTAAAAATGTGAGAATGCTTGCAGCTGCATAATCTACAAATTAAAAAGTGTAATAGCATGGCATTAATTACTGGCTGATCAATTTCCCCATAATTGCTAGCATGTATATGAACAATTATAGGTCCAAAATGTTATTTGAGAAAGAGACATTGATCTTGGAACTGTAAAGAATGATACTCTGTTATAAGGTAATACTAGATCCTATCAAATTCTGTTCCAGTATTTGTAGCAGCTGCCAGCTCAGTGCAGGGTTGTAATCACTGCACTATTTCTTTCGATTATGGAGCCAGAGGGGTTACACATTGTTGTCTCTTTTTGAACAGAAACACCCAGTGACCTTCAACCTTCTGAAAATGGGACCATCAGGCTTCATTTCCAAGTTCAAAAAGTTTTAATAAAAATGAAATAGCAGGAGATAATGTACTTTACCCTTCTAGGCCAATGAAACAGTTTGAAAAGTTAGAAAGACACACTTCGTTCAGTGTGGACATTCCAACTGGGATTATGGCTGTAGATCTAAACATTTCCAGACCAGCTATTTTCAAGTTGACAGCTAATAGTAAGTAACCAGAGACTCAAATCTTTGATTGACGTTGGAAGCCAGAACACTTACCTCCATTCTCTAGCCCTCCTTAATGGCAGATGACACAGCAAAGCAGTGTTCTTGTTGACAGTTTGCTGCGACGGTGACCAATAAAAAAAGTGAGCTGAGATTCAGCACAGCAGTTGCTACATCAGATGTGTGGCTTCAGCCAGAGGGAGCTCTGTTAGTGCCATTCTTGACACTGAATTACAACCTCATGTCCAGGAGTTACCAGCATTCTCAGTCTCCTTCATTCACTTGCTAAATGTGACAATCTGGATTTTTCTCACTACTCTTCTCTCATTTTTTTTAAAACAGATCTTTATTGGAGTATAATTGCTTCACAATACTGTGTTAGTTTCTGTTGTACAACAAAGTGAATCAACCATATGCATACATATAACCCCATATCCCTTCCCTCTTGTGCCTTCCTCCCACCCTCCCCATCCCACCCCTCTGAGTCGTCACAAAGCACCGAGCTGATCCTCCTGTACTATGCTGCTGCTTCCCACTAGCTAACTATTTTACATTTGGTAGTGTATATATGTCGATGCTACTCTCACTTCACCCTAGTTTCCCCTCAACCCGTGTCTTCAAGTCCATTCTCTATGTCTACATCTTTATTCCTGCCCTGCCACTAGGTTCATCAGTAACTTTTTTTGTTTTTTTTAGACTGAAACTGTCTTCCTCAAGATCACATTAACTATCTGCCTAATGGACATTTTTCACACCTAACTTCATCTCATCTTGTGGGACTGGACTTGGCTGACCACTCCTTGCATTCAGAAACTCCTTTTTTAGGCTTTGTTGACCATCTTTCATAGCTGCCTGAGTTTTCTCTGCGTTGCTGACTTCAGTGATAGTAACAGTATCAACCTCATTCCTTTTTTCTTTCTTTCTCTCCATTCTTTCCCAGTGCAGTTCCTTTTATTCTAGTATTTCTCAGAGCTAAATCTTTGCTTCAGACCTCTTCTCTGGGCTTCACAGTCTACAGCCAAAACCCTACTCAGCATGAGGAAAGGGAGGGCTCAGGCATTCATACCAGCCATAGACTTAAAAGTACCCCTCCTGTTCTGCTAACTGTGACTGGTACCAGAGTTCCACTCCATTTTTCAGACTCCCAAACCCCTGATACAAGTCAGCCATCATGGACTGTTTATATCAACCTCTAATTTTTTCTGGAATCTTTCTCTGTTACTTTCTTTCACTGTTACTCTCTTCTTTGTTTTTTTCCCCAAGATTTTTATCATAGTTTCATAATTTTTTTCCTCTTCCATTTTAAGTACTGCCCCCAAAACACATCTTTCACCTCATTTTCTGCAGGGTCATCCACAGTCATTAACTGGCCCACTTGTAACTTTTCAATTACTTTGTATTTTTACTGAGTAAACTTAAGCCTTTCATCATGACCCCTTCCACAACCAGGTCCCAGCTTAAGTCTGCAAATGCATGTGCCATGGCTTTCTGCTCTTGCATGTTTTCTTTAATAACAATTAAACACAGTACATGCTTTAAACAAGCCCAGCTTTATTAAACTTCAAGGCCTTGAAAATACTGTTCCCTCTGCCTAGATTCCCACTCCCTCCCTTGTTACCTTAAGGAGTTTCTCATTATCATTTTTCAAGGATCGATTTAGGATAGCCCTCTCTTATTTCCTTATTCCCACAGATACTTCCATTCCACACCTCTCAAAGTGTGCTGTTTGTCTAAATGGCTGTTCCCCATCTTCTGTGTCTTTGTAAATGTGCATCCTATCAGAACACTTGACATGTAGTAGGTGCTCAGTAATTTATACTTTATGAATTGTATTGAAGTTGGTCAAACCAAAAGAAGTGCTTGAAAATTGGAAATAAAAAGGTAGACAAAGGACTGCTCCATTGGGGGTACTTTGCTAATGGTAAAGCAGTTGCAGTGAAGATAACAACAACAATATTAACAATATCAAATGCTAATACTAGTCATAGTGTAACTAGCAATAGTAACACAAATGCTAATCACTTCCTATGTACCAGATATTGTGTAATTTGGGGGTGGTGGTGCTTGAATTATCCCATTTGACCTTAACAGATAAGGTAACTGAAACTTAAAGAGTTAAAAGAAAAAACACCTTTCAGAATCACACAGAAAGTGGTGAAGCTGGGATTCAGTCCATGGCTGTCTGATTCCAGAGTTCATTCTATTAACCATTAATTATCACACCTCCCTGATGTCCCTCTTCCCAGTCCTACTTAAATTATATTTTCATTGAACAGCTCATTTTTTTTAAATTGAAAATACCAAACTTATGTGTTATTTTGGATTTATTTAAACCCAGAACATTTACCTCTGTATAGTCATACTCTTAGCCTGCAGATTTTCTTTGTAAAAAAAAATCTTAAATACTTGGAAGTTTTCATTTGAAATATTTTAAACAATCACATATCACACGTACACATCAAACAAATTTTCAGATAATACCAGTTCCTTTTCCCAAAGTAATATTCATCAATTTCTCCACTTAACTGTTCATTCTATTCAATACAATTATGGAGATTTGAAATACACAATAGATATTGATTCAGTCTCTCACATAGAGACCATTTTAAAATAAGAACTTGGGAGAACATTTTGAGTGAAACTATTTACATAAAAAAAAAAATTCTGACATATAGCTTGAGTTTGGCCTTAAAAGAAGACAAAAACATATAAAATTAAAGAAGTAACTATTGTTAGGAAATTTTAATAGACTCTTTTGTGCTAATCAAAATAATTAGTATTTATATTATTCCTTTGGAATCTCACTGTAGAACTCTTCACTAAATAAAGGAATTCAGTAGTTTAAAAAACTGATTAGCATTTATATTATTACAGGGGCAACACACTAGAACATTATTTCCTATGTATTAGAATTCATAGTTATGAAAGCTAATATTTCTACTACATTGCTGGAAATTTGTGTAAATTTACTAACCATGGAAAGGAATTCACTAAGGAGGTCATGGGAATGGACCTACAGAAGAACAAAAAACAAACAGAAAGAAACAAAAATGAGAGGTGAGTGATCTTCAAGTATCAAAATGAATTTGTATTAGGTGTCCTATCCATAGGGTAGGCAGTCAGTAACCCCTCAGAATGGCTCCAGAGCATACTCCCCTGGGACCAACCTCATGCTCTTGCTTCTGCCCTGGAGAAACTGAGACTGCTAGCAAATCTGAAAGTGTAGGAGGAAGAATGTCAGACTTCTAGCTCTCTACTGGCTTCTCCATGGGAAATATTTTTTTTAAAAAATCTCAAATTTAGAAAAATAATGGGTTGTTTAAAAATATCATCAGGTAATCTGGTTATTATTGTAATTAAATAATTTTCACAAAAGTCTGTTTCCATGAATAAACCAACCTAGTATGAGTGATGCAGCACAGATACAACTTGCATCAAGAATGTGACAGTTCTTCATTTCCATGGCATCACTGTTTTGTTTTGGTTTGATTTTGAGGGAATTAGAAACACTGACAAACCTCTCTACAACTCTACAATGTTCCTCAGTAACTCTCTATGTCCCCTTCCATTATTCAGGTCACTAGGGAAAGCTCCAGCCTGTTCCTCTTCACCTGACCCTAACCAGCTCAGATGTAATGAGGAGGTTCACGGACAAGAATGGATCAGGGTCAAGGTCCCTTATTGGGATAAGGTATCAAGTCATGGTCTGTTTCTCTTTCAGGGTTCCATCCTCTGGGTCCCTCTTCAACTGTCCAACAGCAGGCAAATGTGGAATGAGCCTCAACCTCTTCTGGCAAGAGGGGTTGGTCCAGCTGAGAAAGATCTGGGAGAGGCAACTTAGAGCTATCTACACTAGGCTCATGACAAACTTCTTTTTTTGTAAAAGTCTTCTCTTCCTCTCTTTATCACTTTTTATTTTTTAAAAATACTATATATAAAATAGGTAACTAATAAGAACCTACTGTAGAGCAAAGGGAACTCTACTCAATACTCTTTAATGACCTATATGGGAAAAGAATCTAAAAAGGAGCAGATATATGTCCATGTATAACTGATTCACTTTGCTGTACACCTGAAACTAACACAATATT
This sequence comes from Phocoena sinus, assembly GCF_008692025.1. NCBI lineage: Eukaryota > Metazoa > Chordata > Mammalia > Artiodactyla > Phocoenidae > Phocoena > Phocoena sinus. Next base: position 33,655,926 of record NC_045776.1, on the reverse strand, counting down.
GTAAATCAACTATGTTCCAATAAAAATTTTTAAAAACAATACTATAATGTTCCACTTGCATCATGACAAAGAAGTGCCCTCTAGTTACCCATTAACAGTCAAATCCTCCTCCAACATTAACCTTAACAACCATGTGTGATACAGTCTTCCTTTCCTTCCTCCATTTTTTTTTTTTTTGCCTTTATTCTTTCTAGACCACCATAATATGTTCCTGAGTTACAAAAATTACCTCTCCATTGCCTTTCATCATCTGCTTCTACCAATTTAATCCCCACATTGCAGCAAGGTAGAACCATTTAAAATACATGTGATCATGTCATATCACTGTTTTATTCCCTATCTTAATGACATCTTCTATACTTTTAAAATTCTAGATTCAATATTTCTTCTTAATCTGGCCCTTCTCTGCACCTCTTCCATGAATTTCTTATTAACTTTTCCCTTTGACTGCTGAATACCAGCCTTATGGAATGTCTTTCATTATCTCAGTTTGGTTACATTCTCTCTGAATCATCTGTCTCTTGCACATGCCAACTACTCTTTAAGGAACATGCTTCTTTCTCTTCTTTTTTCATCTGGATGATTCCTCATCTTATTCGACCCCTACTTCTCAGCTTCAATGTTATTTCCTCAAGAAATCTTACTCTCATCCTCCAAGTTCTTGTTATGTGCCCCTTCAACTGGCCCTCATAAGACCTCGTACTTCTCCTGACATAGCATTCATCACATCCCATATTCTAAGTGTCTGTTTATATGTGTGTTTTCTTCATTATGCTGAAAACTTTAAGGGCAGGACTGTGACTGGCCTGTTCATAACTCCATCCCCAAAGTCTAGTACAGTTGCTGAAACAAGGTAAGTGCTTAATAAATGTTTGTTGAATGCATTAATGGGGAAAACATTTTCTCTGGATCACAAAGGGAACCAGGGAACATAACAGGACAATAAACTGTGGGCAAACAAGTGGAGTTAAAGCATTGATAGGATTGATAATGGAGGAAAAAGTTAAGCTTTTTCCCACAACTATATTTTTCTATATGCTAGTATTAATTACATATGTGATGAGTATACCTTATAATAAAGATCTCTATTATATCACATTCTATATCATCATTTCAAAATGATGAGTAAAAGCATATTGTATGCCGTGAAAAATGATCCTAAACTGGTTGCAACCCATTTCCTATTATGGAGGAGTATCCTTAGTAAAGCTTCACTTCTCAACTGCAGATATATTTGTGCCAGGTTGGAGCAAAATGAAACCCACACATCCCTAAAACTGTGAAACCAGTCCTCACCCTAAATGTGAGTTAATAAAGTTAGAAAGACTTTCAGTTCAGAATACAGAACACCTCATCGCACATTTCATATTCCATATTCCTAGACTAAGTTATTAGAGATGCGTACACCATTTGCTGTTGCTTTATGACATTGGCAAATTCTTTTAAATTTTCTAAATGTTTTTTAAAATGTGTGAAATGTGTTCTTTTCAAGGACGTGAAAGTGAACTGAGGCCAAGTGGCAGTGGGTGTGTTAGCTATAAATCTACTCAATTCATAAATATATGTATATTGAATTTTTCATCACTAAGTTGACTATAAAATATCTACCCTGTTGAATGTGTTATTTGTAATGTGAAAAGTTCACACTTCTAAAGAACCATAAGTTTGCCTTCATATTTTGTTCTGTGACATGTAAAAATGAGTTTATTTTTCCTAAAACATAAAAACTAGACTTTTGTGAATAAAACACTGCATGACTAAGAGCTAGATTACAAAATATCTTGACTATTAAAGAATAGATATTAGTATAGCATTTTGTGTCCATTGTAAAGATTACTTTTCCCAACATACTTAGAGTATATCAATTTTTTGTTCTGTTAATCTTCTGAATAATGGAGCAGACATGGCAATTAATTTTTCAAAAAATTAATTTAAAATTATCTATTTGGGCTTTATACATTATATATACACTCTCCATTATACATATCTATTGAATTTTTGTAATTTATAATGTTTAGACATTTAGTGGATGAACTGTTCTACCATGGTTGTCACTTGACACCTTATAAAAAGAAAGAAAAAACACTCTTACTTCAGTTGAGCATGTCTCATAGAAGCTTTCTCCTCTTAAGTAAGTAAAAGGATAAAACATCAGTGAGAACAGCACTGTCCTTTGGAGAAAGGACCTTGCCTCTAGGTTTTTGTAATCTACAACTGATTTAACAAGATTTATTCTTTTTATGATTTATGAAACACTACTTGTATTTGAGAAATAACTCAGAATTATTCTAGACAGGATATGAAGAATGAATCTTTTCAGCATATAAAAGGAACTTATTCTGCTATTCTTTTAGGCAAAGAAATAAGATTGTTAATCTTATACACTGTTCCCCTGCAGATGGTATTGATCAGATCTAGTTCCTGTGGATGAAATGTGAATTTTATGCCTTTACTACAGTAAAAGGATTAAACTGGAACGTTAAAAGGAGTATGTATTCCTAGGTAAATGGAAAACTGTTTGACTTCACTCTGAACTGCAGTACTTGCTGGAAGCATTCATTTTTCATAGTTGGCTATGAAAAATAAGACTCAAATGCATAAATTGCAGCAGATGCTTCCTTAACTTACCCTAGTGAAATAATTTTGATGGGTGGTTATGAATTTGTAAGTAATGTTTACTTCTGAAATGGCATAATTGCTTTTGGAACTATTTGAGGCATTTTGAATTGTATCTGTTTTTATTGTAATATGGAATTGTACTGCCATTTTATGAAGTGGCATCTTTCTGAGGCATGGAAGTTCTGAATACATTTGTTATCCATCATGAGGAAACCAGATAAGTAAATATTACAACTATAATTGAAATTCTTCTTTTTCACATGAATAAATGAAAACTATTTTGAATCTGAAGGCAGAAATATCTATCTGCAGACTGACAAATTGTGTATTTGTTTGGTTTGAAAAAAATGGTGTCTGGTTTCTATAGTATGACTGAGGGAAATGTCTGTCTCCTGCATTACAGAGCTTCTGAAATATAGGAGCTCTCTCTTTGGTGAAGGTGGAAGAGACCAACTGAATGGACCATAAAGAAAAAGATCCTTTATCTATGTAATTACTATTGAATGGAATAAGTCCACACACAGTATTTCCGTCTGAAATACTGTGTCTTAACTATATTGCTACATCCCCAAATCCCCCTAAGTTTTCTAATTATTTCCCTAAGCATTTATTGAGCACATAATTATTGTTAAGATCCTTTGAGCACTGAGAATTTATAATGACATGATTAATTTGCCTTTAACATAATCTCCAAACATTGATCATATTAAGTAATATTTTTCTTATGTGGTTCAACCTAAAGATGTAGGACCTGGATTTCTCGGTGGCTAAATCAGTACAACTGACCTTTGAAGAGAAAATTATCTCGTGGAAAACTGGTCAACCAATTCAAAAGAACAACCAGGACTTTAGCTTCTGGCCTTTACCTGAGGTTAAAAGAGATTTTCTGGGAGGCCACCATGAAGTTAATTATGCAGTAAAGATTATATTGGGGAGAATGATTTGTTCTTGTTGAGGATTGTTTGGACGATATATAGAACATGTTATACAATGCAGACAAATTTGTTTGTCAGATAAAACATGGATAGGAAGGTGATTGGTTGCAGGGATATTTAGAGTGAACGTAACAAGTTTGAAGGCAGACAGAGAGACCACCTATACCAGTGCTTCTCAAACTTTAATGTGGATACTCTTTGGGGGAATCTTGATAAAATCCAAACTCTTATTCAGGAGTTGGACCCAAGAATCTGCATTTCTAACCTGTTCCCATGTGCTATTAGTGATACTGGCCCATTCAGCACACTTGAAGAAAGTGAGATGTTACAAAGAACTTGAAATCCATGTACACTATCTTCACCAGCACAGTGAATAGGGCAAAATAATGTGTTAATAAGTAAGTCTGACAAAGTAAAAACAATGTTCCATTTTCTTTGCTACAATTCCAATATCTGTTCACAAAGTTCATCTCTGTGTACTGATGCCAATATCAAATCCCACTTCTTCAAGGGCAATGGCATTATTATTTTACTTTCTCTTAGGCATGGCTTTTTTCATTCATACAAAAAAAGGAGATGAAAAATGTCATTGTTATTTTCCAAAGAGGGATCAAAGAAATTATTACAGACTATAGATCAGTAAGAATGATCTAACTTCCAGACATAATTCTAGAATAATTATTGAAGGGCTGGCTTGTAAGTGCCTAAGTCACAAAAGGAGGACTTCCTGAGAATTTACTAAACACAAGTCATATCCCAATAGCCTAGCTTCTTTGGCAGTGGACATAACAAGTCTAGATTTCCACAAGACATTCGGCAATGTCTCTCTCATTAAATTTAAGAATAAAGGAAATTCGTTTTTACTAATTATTATTTGAAAAATCATATCAAAATGAGGGTGATTAATTGGTTAGACTGGATAGAAGTTTCTAGAGTTAGACTAATGGGTTATGTATGTTTCTTTTTACTTAACATTTTATTAATGTATTTGATAATAATTATAATAAAAAAGACATTAGCATCAAAAATTGTATATAGCATTGAGCTGTGAGAGATAGCAAAGTTATTAACAGGTGCTGTGGATATACTGATACATACAGTTGATTGATGTTTTAATAGCTACAATAAGTCATATATTAAACCTATATATAAATAACAGCAATTAATGCTTTTATTTACAGTTCTTATCTTGAAGTCAACAACAAAGTTTAAATACATTAACTCATATAACCAAATGCATAATTTTATGAGGAAAAAATTATCAGATTCTCAGAGGAGTTTTTTACCTCTAAAAGTTAAGAATCATTCTTAAATAGTCCAAGATATGAAGACAGAGAGGAGAGCTGAGATGTGTTCCATCAAAGAGGTGGGGCTGGAGTTTGTCCATGTGAAGGAATTGATGGACAAATGGGCAAGTGACAGTGCTTGTTTAGATTAGTTAAAAATGAAAGGAATATAACAAGGAAAGGTGTAGGATCAAAATGTGCATGGCTTCTGTAGCAACATGCAAGAGTCTACCCATGAGGAGATGCAAATATTGTGTTGAACTGAGTCAAAACAATGCAACCTGAAAAATTATAACATTGTCACATGTTTAATTTCATTTTTTAAATCTCAGAGCTTTTTCCTGTTTATTAACTATTTTCAAAATGCAGTTAATAATTTTCTAAAAACCCATAATACAAATCTTTAATAAAAGAATGGGAATCTAAGTGAATAAATGACACAGGATACTTTTTTTTTTCTTTTTGAAGAGGTACCAGTTACTCAGAGCAAGAGGATTCCTGGGTACCTTAGTCTCGAGGTCAAAGGCAAGGATGTGGATTTCAGGAACCTCTTGCCTCACAGTCCTGCAAACCTGGAGACTCCATTGCTCTGGCTGTACTTGCTTGAACTTTTTACTTACTTCCAACTGCTCTCCATATCCTCACTGGACCTGACTTGGCTTTCCTTGGTTGAATGTTTTAATAAAATGTAAATGGAATTAGGAGGACTGTGAGTGTGTGTGTGTGTGTGTGTGTGTGTGTGTGTGTGTGTGACTTCTAAGTGAGGTACATCCTCCAAGTCACAGCTGGCCCATTAGAAAAAAGAAATATAGTAAAATGAGTAAAATATATTCTCATTCACAATTTCCTAGAGGCCCCTTGGTTGTTAATTGAAACTTTTGCCTACTTTATTGAACAATAAAAGTGGCAGCAACTACTCCCAGGTGTCCTTCAGAATTAAAAAGAGGATAAAGGGTTCCTGGCAAAGGTGACAGAAATTAATACAGTGAACCCAGCTATCAAACATTCTGATATGTGAATTGCCTGATATTTTTATAATGCTGTCTTATGATTGGAAATGTTATCGCTTCTATTGAATCAATAGAAAATGTTAAAGCTCCACAGAACCCCAATTACAAACTAAAGCTGGAAGGTTAACATCTGGGAGCAGCAGAGATAGAAACAATCTCTATTGTCATACCTTCCTGACAAGTAAATGTCAGAAACATAACGCCTTTGCCTGGTCTCAGCATGGAGCACATGTAAAAGAGTGATTGTAAGGCTGCCTCAAGTCAAATCGCCTGTCATCTCAGCTTTGACACGGAATTATTTTTGTTTTATGAATCTATTAACCTTGAACTATCAGGATTTGTTTTAATGTTACAGGCTGAATGACCTAAATGTTCTTCTCTCACTAAGAGGGGATCTGTGAGAGGAGAGAGCAGGTGGCCAGAGTTGGAGCTGGTCTTTTGGGAAGGCAGAGTGAATGTGACCGGAAGGACCACCTTCCTCCCAAATGGCGATGCTTTGCTTTGAAGTCCATTACAAGGGTATTCCTGTGTGTTTTAAACAGTTGCCCTTTTCCTCAGAGTCTCCTGTGGAAATGTGAGCATCATACATCATGGAGAGATCACATATGATTATTGATCGTATGATTATCACACAATCTATTTGGAAGACATACTTGGCACAGTCAGTATGGGAGGGGCAGAGGAAAAAGATAACCTGTTTCTTACAGTGGAAGATAAGGCAAAGAGTGATTAAGTAACTTGACTTTGACCTGAATCCTGATGTCATCTCATTTCTCATCTCTTTTCACTCTTGTTAGACCTTGCATATTAAATGCTTTGCATCTCACACATTACCTTTGGTATCATCCTTTAAAGAATATCCATTTCAGGTTCATTTCAACATTACACTAGATAAGGCAAGTTGGACAGTTTTGTGACTGGTTTCAGAACTTCTGTTCTAGTGCTTTGTGTGTGTCTGTGTGTCTGTGTGTGTGTGTTTGCTTAATCCCAAGGCAACTTCAATTTCATCTAACACATGGCCCCAAATTATGAAGTAATTATTTTTCTTGTATTGTTTTATTCAGTGTTGTGTATCTGAGTCTGGGCTCTAGAAATCCTACTTTGCCCTTGATTCAATATTTCATGTACCCAAAAGCACATTTTGAGCATAATTTGCTCAAATCTTATTGTCCCAGATGAGCTTGTTCCTTTTTGATGTCCAGCTTCTTCAGCTGGACTTCTAGGCTGGATGTAGCTCAGTTTTCCTAAGAAGGTAATGCAGTGAAAGGTTTTATCTGAACCGTGGTCTATCTTCAACATAAACTCTTTACAGTGATCAGAAAACTTCTGAGTCTTCCTATCTGCATTCTCATCCACCTTTCCATAAGGCCAATTTTCTGCATTTCTAAAATTTTGAATTCTCAACTAATTTGCAAAGAGAGGTGACTAACATACTTTGCCTTTCCTGGTTCAGAATCCTGGCTCTATTCAGTTCCTGAAGTTTCCTTCATGACTTATCTGGGCACGTATTCATGGCCACTCTCCTGTTCCCATCAATCACAAACTCTGAGCATGGAGTCCTGGGGCACATAATCATTCTCTTAGATAGTAAGTCTTTCTATGTTGTATACTATGTGCCAGTAACTACTATCAGAATTTAAGACCTGTAACCTCATGGACTTTCCATAAGAATCTTATAAGATAGAAAGTCTTATGGTCTTCATTTTATAAATGAAAAAACTGAAGTTCAGAGATGTGTAGCCTGAAGTCTTAGAGTTAATAATTAGTAGAATTGGAATTGAACCCAATTTGCTTTTAATCTCTGCTGCACAACCACCCCACCAGCTACCGAAGGAGCTAAAGTTTAAAAAAAGAAGAAGAAAAAATATTTATTTGAACACCTATCATAAACTAGACACTGTGAATATTTAATATAAATATTTTATTTCATCCTCACAAAAAACATATATTATAAGGACTCAACAATGAGGGAAAGTAACTTGCACAAGGACATACAGTTGCTAAAACGCTGACTCCAAACTCCAAGTATATATAACACTTGATGTTGTACTCACTAGTGATCCTGTGGCATAGAGAGTATGCAGTGAAGAATATAGGGTTTTCATCCTAAAAATTGGAGGAGTAACCAAAGCCATACAGTCTATCCCAATGAGCCCTGTTCCTGGACACCAACATTTTCCTGTAACCCTTTCCATTTCCAGAATCATTATCTATATCATCACTTCATTTTAATAAACTTCTTTTGTCAGAAGTTACTATATTTATAGCAGGAATGAACATTGTATGGTCAGATAAGGAAGATTTAAGACAATAGCTTTGAGAATGAAATAATGCCATTTGCAGCAACATGGATGGACTTAGAGATGATCATACTAAGTGAAGTAAGTCAGACAGAGAAAGACAAATACCATATGACATAATTTATATGAGTAATCTAAAAGAAATGATTTAAATTAACTTATTTACAAAAGAGAAACAGACTCACAGACATCAAAAACAAACTTATGGATATCAAAGGGGAAAGGGAGGAAGGGATAAATTAGGAGTTTGGGATTAACAGATGAACACTACTAAATATAAAATAGGTAAACAACAAGGACCTACTCTATAGCACAGGGAACTATATTCAATATCTTGTAATAATCTATAATGGAAAACAATCTGAAAAAGAATATGTATATATATATATATATATATATGAATCACTTTTCTGTACACCTGAAACTTAACACAACATTGTAGATCAACTATACTTCAATTAAAAAAAAGACAATAACTTTGAAAAATACGGCACCTCAAAGTCAAATTAGGTATGTGTTTAGTAAGCTCAAATTTATAAAAACAGGTTTCAGTATTCATGTTGCGGCTGTATATTTTAGAGTCTTGATTGCCCTATAATCAGACCTCATGTTTATATTTATTTCTTTCCTTTGTGAGAACATCAGCTTTTGTGAACTGTTTCAGATTAGCTCAATTCTGAAAGCAAGGTGGCTGACCCCAACTTCTATTAAACCATAGCAACAGAAAAATCAAATTGTAGTAAGTGACTTCATTTTTCTATAAGTAACTATAAAAATACTGTCCACCAGTTTGGAAAAGTACTGTCTTGGTGAAATAATGCTTGTGGCCAAGAATTGAATAGTTACTGTAACACTCATTTGACAAAATTCTCTTTCAAGTAGAAAAAGTTTACATTGAAGGAAACTAGAGAACAAGATTTGATCATGACAGTATTTCTCTGTTTCAGGCCAGAGGACATTTAAAAAGATGTGTACTGCAAGAATGATTGAATGAGTGTGTCAACAGATAAGGCAATTTTAGCATACGATGATGGGGCTAAATGTAAAAAGACACAATATTACTCATATCACAAAGCTCTAATTCACATTTATGCCAGCAGTCCTGTGCACCAAATTGCTTATTTTCTTTGTTATATTCTGGAGCCTTAGGATCAAAGAACTTTAAGTCTTGCAGACAAGTTTAAGAAAACCCAAACGGTTTGAGAATTGTTACCCATGGAGGTGACACTGATATAAGAGCATTGCTCATTTGCCTTCTCTCTTCTATTGTAACTCAAAAAGAGCACTAATCATTGTAAGATAAAGTATTATCAGATAATTGAGTTAAAATCCATTGTTTATGTTCAGGTTATATAAAATATATACAAGTACAAATGTACATATATGGGGTGTGTGTGTGTGTGTGTGTGTATATATATATATATATACATACATATACATAGAGAGAGAGACAGAGAGACAGAGATAGAAAGAATCAACCAAAGTATATATTACCATATGTCTAGCATTGTACAAGGGTCAGTGAGGTAGGAGATGTAGGAAAGTTCATCACTTAGACTCAACTGTCCACAGAACTCGCTTTTAATTAGAAGACAATTACATGCACATGAAATCAAAAAAAAGGAAAAATAATACAGAGCTGCATATTATATTCAGTAACATAGACTTATTATTTCAGAAACTCAAAAAATCCCTGATACAAAGACTTGGAAAAGAACAGAGAGGTGTGGAGTAAAAGCCCTGCCAATTACATACATTTATGTATTAAGAAAATATTTATCAGTAACTGCTGCAAAAAGTGAGGGAGACTTAAAAAATTAATACAGCACAATCTCTTTCCTTAAAGCGCTTACAGTTTAGTGGGAGAGATGGACAAGTAACAAATATCCAGTGCCCAATACAACCATGTGCCCATGGTTGTAAGCACAAATTGCTGTTTGTATTATTCAATTTACAAACAAACTTTGTGCTAGCTTTATCTGCTCTACAGGTGGACATTATGTTTGCAAGAAATAAGCAACAACAATAAAATGATAAAATAGGAGAATAGGGATTTTGCAGTGCTGCTTCTACTATTGAGACTTCTAGCCTTCAAGTAATATCCTCATGCAAAAATTTAAGAAAAATCTAACTTCTGTATTAAAAGAAACAACAAAAAATAATTCTTTACTTAATGCCTTGCTAATCTTTATATGACAATATAATACCCAAGAAATGAGTGATTGGATAGATGAATAAATGATCCCTTTCTCTTTGAAGACATAACCTCATAATAGTTAATGTTACTAAGGTTCATTCCATAATAATTTCATTTTTCTTTTCAATTTTTCGCAATGTAATTTAAACATCATATCTGCTTGTTTTCTCTGGGTAAGATTTTTGAGAACAAATTCTACTCTATGCCATTTGTAATCTTATTCATACCATAAAATAATACTGTGTATATAATAATTGCAACCTATCTCCTGAGAAAACACACACACTAAATATCTTGATATATCAAGGATTAAGATGGATCTAGGTATGAAACCAAGTTTCACCAAACACAAAACTGTGATTGTGACCAAGAGATGGCCCAAACTTCAGTTTTTTCATCTGTTAGATGAGGGATATGCTATCTACCCAATAAGGATTTTGTGAAAATTACATAGAATAACATCTGTAAAAAGCCCATAAGAATGCTTTGTCCAAGAAATGCCAGACCTATTTCTTTGGTATCCCAAACACTCATACACACACATGTAACGAAAGAGGTGTTGCATTCAGGGTCAGTACCCACTGACACACATGGTGTGAGATGCTCAATCCAGGGGCACTGCACACATAGAACAGAAGATGAGTGATGCCCTTTGAAACTGGGGAAAGTAATTACCTGAATAGGGTCTGTTGGGTTCTGAATTATTGAAATCAACAATGGTCATTATTCCATTCAAATGGTGGAATTGGGGCTTGGTCTAGTGATATGAATAAATATCAATCTAGTACATGACTGGATACTATGTATACAATATATAAAGCCCATTGATGGTAAAATCATACACCACATGTAATATCAGTGCTATGTACTATAGTATTTTAGAATAAAATATCTATTTTGGCCAATTTTTTTCATAATTTTCTTTATGTTCTATCCCTTTGGCAATTACACGTAAACTACTTCTCTGTGCTTTATGTTTTACTATTTTCTCATTATTTCTAAATATATGTTATATATGTATATATATTACTTTCTCTGTACCTTTCTTTATGTCATTCTTCTGATAAGTATATTCTTCCACATCTTCTCTGCTCTTCTGAACTCTTCCAGGCTTTGAGAGACAAACTTATTTCCAAATTCCAGTCTCATCAGGGGGCCTTCTTTCTTCTTCCCTGGGCAGCTTTAGAACTCAACATCCATACCTTATTGAATTCTTGAACAACAATTCAAGGTAGACCATTTATTTTATTTTTATACATCTGGTTGTCCAACTTTACAACTGTTACAATCTGCTTCACAACATGGACCACAAATACAGTTCAAGCACTTTAATATTTCTAATTAAGATTTTATTTCTCTCAAGAGTTCCTAACAAGAATGTGTTCTCTTTATTGAGTCTCAGCCACCCTACGTCCCCATAACCCAATCCTGAAGGTAGAGTAGGGACTGAGTCTAATAAGACTACTTCCAACATTGCTTCTTACTTTCACATGATGTGACAGTTAAAGAGTGACCCTTAAGAGCTGGGTCTTGCAGCAATATCTTCCTGACTGGTTTAGTTTATTGTGTAGGCAATGGGTTTCCTTAAGGAAAAAGATCCAGTGCCTCCAGACTAAGTTTCATCAACAATGCACTATTGTCAAACTCCCTATGTATTACAGGCCCGTGTGTACCCCCATTCTGTTCTGTTACAAGACAATCACAAAATAATGGGTTAGTTTTAGTTACCCTTCTTTACCACATTTGGCCTGGTTTAGCCAAAAGGACTGGCTAGGAGATAACTTCCAGTCTCAGCCACTTCCCTGACTGGAACCAGCTTTCCTCCCAGTGCCTCCTATACCTTTACCTTAAGCCAAGGTCTAGAATCAACTTCTTGATTTTCAGGGCAATTTATACAAGAGTTTCATGGTCTTTTTCTTCTACAAACTTTTGGGGAAGTCACCCTGTCCAGTGGCTAGGTCTTCTTCAAATCTTGGGCATTAGGAATCAAAAATCTTCACTTCTAGAACACCTTTAGGAAAATGAAACTCTTTGGGCAAAATTATTCACCTTTTTTGCAAAGCAGTTTCATTTACCATGAGTCTCAGAGAGTGGAAACACTCATTGAGTCATGAAATATATATATTTTTAAAGATTATCTTTAAACAGTGGAAGCCTACCCATTTTACAGTAAAAGAATCTGATTATTAAAAAAAAAAAAAAAAAAGAATCTGATTATTCATACAACCCTTTCATTTAAAAAAAAAGAAAAGCTAAAAGAGAACAAGCAAATAAAAACAACAAAAGAAGAAAAACATATATCTTCTCTTCCTAACTAAAGGCAATTATCTTAAGTATCTTCTTTGTATCTTTAGAAATTAGCACTGCATTTGCACATAATATTCATCAGGATATAAAAGCATATAAGCATCAAAATTAGGTATGGGAGGAAACTTAGAGACAGAAAACTTGAAATCAGACATGAGCTGTGACTAGCTCAAGGTCATCACACTAGTTTGTATCAATAGAGTAAACATATTTCATTGATTATGATAATATCCAGTTTAAATATTGTTTTGTTAAACTGTGAAGACCTCAAAGAGGAGGACCTCGACATCAACTTCCCTTAACTTTCCTATAGTAGTTAATCCAAGCATATATAGAGTGGACACGCAGTGGGTTATTTCACAAGTTTATGTTGAAAGAATGAAGGAAAACGTGAAATTTTTATATTTTGTTCCATTTCTTCCCACGCAATTTCTACATGTCATCTTGAAAATATAGACTGAGCTTAATATGAAACATTACAACTGGATTATATGGATCATACTTTGTAAATTATTTCTTACTCTTTGACAATCTAGATAAAGTAAAATGCTAGTGGCAGGCAGAAAAATTATGACATGTAAAATTTATTTTCTATCTATTGTTGTCATATTTATTGCCATTTTCAATGAATGTACTTATTTTGAAATAGCTTACACCATTTCCATATGAATCATTGCTGAAACTCAAGAAAAACAGCTAGTGTCATTCAAGAATGGCCCCATGTATAAATGAAGAAAGAAAAGTATGCCATTAGCTATCTTTCTCTGTTCCCTTTTCATGCTCCTTTAATCCTTCCAGAAATATCCCTTTGTCCACACTTAATGCTTGTTTAATGCTTATTGGCTACCTGAAAACCAATTCACTTGAACATGTTCCTTCCACCATGAAGCAACTGAGGTAATCTCAAGTCAAAACAGAACCTCCTGCTCCACTGTTCTACCAAACCAGAATGTAAGACATGCAGAAGTTTCTTCCATTGAAAACTCTCATTTATATATATATATATATATATATCCAGATTCAAGAATGCATGTGAAGAATTATTTGTGGATGGAAGACACCTGAAAATTCTAGAGACTCTATAACCATTTGAAAAAATGATTTTTTTTTGTATTATAGGGGTAACTGTGTCTATATCCCAGTGGTTTTAAACTTTAACAATTACCAAAACTGTGCTCACTCTTAAAACATGAATAATATTCCTATGATTGAAAGCAACCAAGGTTTATAGTAACTTTAAGGGCTATTAAGCAAGTTCCTATATGAATCCAGAGAGTGAATTGTTTAAGCATTTAGAATGTGCTGATGATAAAGGGATTCATAAAATTTGTTGTGCTGATATTATATTGATGGATGTTTGAATATAAGGTGAGTTATTAACCAGAGGCAAGTGAAATTAATGTTTAAGTGTTATGATATATGTGTAATTGAAAGTGAATTTTCTTGGCAAAATGGGGGGCACAATGAAAGAGAAGAATGAGTGCGTTCAAATCAAGATAATAACACAGATAAATCCATTTGCAATGCCAGTATAAGTAACCAAATTTTTTCATTGCAGCTCTATTTACAATAGCCAGGACATGGAAACAACCTAAGCGCCCATCATCGGATGAATGGATAAAGAAGATGTGGCACATATACACAATGGAATATTACTCAGCCTTAAAAAGAAATGAAATTGAGCTATTTGTAATGAGATGGATAGACCTAGAGTCTGTCATACAGAGTGAAGTAAGTCAGAAAGAAAAAGACAAATACCATATGCTAACACATATATATGGAATTTAAGGGAAAAAAATGTCATGAAGAACCTAGGGGTAAGATAGGAATAAAGACGCAGACCTACTGGAGAACGGACTTGAGGGTATGGGGAGGGGGAGGGGTGAGTTTTGACAGGGCGAGAGAGAGTCATGGACATATACACACTAACAAACGTAGTAAGGTAGATAGCTGGGGGGAAGCAGCCGCAAGGCACAGGGATATTAGCTCGGTGCTTTGTGACAGCCTGGAAGGGTGGGATGGGGAGAGTGGGAGGGAGGGAGACGCAAGAGGGAAGACATATGGGAACATATGTATATGTATAGCTGATTCACTTTGTTATAAAGCAGAAACTAACACACCATTGTAAAGCAATTATACCCCAATAAAGATGTTTAAAAAAAAAAAAAAAAAAAAGTAACCAAATTTTACACAAAGCCAAGAAGTTTAACCCCTAAAGAAATGTAGTCCAAAAATATATGAAGTGTTATATAGATTTGTAGTATTTCAGTAGATGACACTCAGTTCTGCTTCTTAATTAGATCTATGCAGTCATCTTTCTTCCTCCTTTTCACCATGTATTTTTCAATGTTTTTGCAGCCCGTTGCCTCCTTGCTTGCCTCCTTTTCCTGCTGCATTATCAGTAAAACTACTGGATGAGTTATTTACATTCTCTTTGGATGCTGTCCTAATTATTGAAAAACTAGAGTTCTGCAACAAACCGCAGCAGTTTGTTTAGAGTTTGGACTCTAGAGGCTTATCCATTTACTCCACAGAATAAACTTGGACCTAATAATGGTTGGAAAGTTGAGACACAAAGACACATGGACACATTTCTGATTCTCCTCTTCTGTTACTTTCCTCCAGCCCTGCTGCCTTTTCTGCAAAACTACACTTCATCACAGTACCAGGGCATAAAGTGGAGAGGAAATGCTCATCTGCCAATACATATCCAAAAGAGACCTCTCACCTGTACTTTCTAGTAATGCTGTGAACATCCATCATTCACATTTTCTAAGCAGTTTTATATTACTAACCTGGTCACCTAATCTGTGCATGTAGGTATACATTCTTTTTCTCCTTTACTTCTACTCTTATCTTTATCGATACAAAAATGAACTTTAAAGGTGCAGAGGATATTTTTTTCCCTGTTCATATTTCATGCTCAAATAATCTGATATGAATATATATATATATGTATATTTACATATACATATATATATGAAGATTAAGGGACTATTTTTGACTATTTTGAGCAAGATTTAATAAGCATGGTAATGCTGAGGTGGTGTTGTTTTTATGGTTGGTTAGTTAGTTAAAGCCAAACAAGCCTATACTAGAGGGAAGAAGAAAACCTCTTCTAATACTTCAAGAAAACAAGGTAACTTCAAAACATGTTAGAGAGAAAGCATATGGATCTCTCCCACAACAAAGTTTTTATTCACATTTTATGCTGTAGGAAAAATTTGAGACCAGGAAATGGAAAGTTGTTCAGCATCTAATCTGCTTAAACTCTCCAAATTAAAAACAAACATAAAAAATAAATGTTGACAATACTATATTATAGGATCATTGACAAAAAGTTTTTAAATCCTGAAGAGAAAGATATTTTTCTTAAAAAAGATTAATAACTGAAGAAGAGAAAATGTCAAACAACAATTATATCACTTCCACTTTATACAAATTTATCCCCTGTTGAAACAAAATATAAAGAAACAAAAAAAAGTGGATATTGGGAATTAGAAAGGCTGTATTGTTGTTTTATTATATTGAAATTCTATAGTATATTATTAAATAGATAATTGATGAATTCATTTGGATATGTTATGGCAAACTGTCCTTGCAAACATTTTCTAAGGTACATTGTTAGAAACAGTGAATTCCTTAGATCTAAGTTGTATTGCTTTTGTATAACTTCTCCCAATGTCTCACGTAACATCCTTATTGTTAAGTGGGAAAATGTGAGTTATATGACAGAACCAATATGTAGATTCATAATTAGTGAAAAACTTACTCCAGCTTCTCTCCCATTTAAAATGTCATAAATAGGGCTTCCCTGGTAGCGCAGTGGTTGAGAGTCCGCCTGCCGATTCAGGGGACGCCAGTTCGTGCCCCGGTCCGGGAGGATCCCACATGCTGCGGAGCGGCTGGGCCCGTGGGCCGTGGCCGCTGAGCCTGCGTGGCCGGAGCCTGTGCTCCGCAACGGGAGAGGTCGCGACAGTGAGAGGCCCGCGTACAAAAAATAATAATAATAATGTCATAAATAGGTCTTTACCAACCTAAGAGTTACTACAGTTCTGCCCTTTGCCTTGCAAAACAAAGATACATCAAAAATTTAAATAAAAATATCAAAGGTTTATTTATCAAAATTGTG
This sequence comes from Phocoena sinus, assembly GCF_008692025.1. NCBI lineage: Eukaryota > Metazoa > Chordata > Mammalia > Artiodactyla > Phocoenidae > Phocoena > Phocoena sinus. The sequence goes on along the minus strand of NC_045776.1, from coordinate 33,639,140 downwards.
GTTATACAAACTATAAGAAAAATAAATAATGCCATAGATGATTTTAAATTCAAAATTGTTCTCCTGACTGAGGTATTAATGCATCATCAATAACATACCATAAAATTGGAATAAATTTCATAGTTTTTAATTTAGCTCCAAAAAGATTGATTTTTAAAGTTTTGGGTAGTGAAAACTGGTTTAAAAGCTGTCATGTAGAAAGATCTGAGATTTTTAGCTCACAGCCAACGATAGGAAACCATATTGTAATGCAATTGAACTTAGACTTCATTAATGTATGGTTTTGTTGACGTAATGAGAAGTCATTGTTCTGCTGCATTTTGCATAGATCATATCACCTCTGAAGCTCATGCCTCACTAGTGGTTCTGCATTTTAGGGAAGCACTGGCAAAATGAAGAGTCGGAGTCAGAGGAAGTTGGTCAATATTGCAAACTGTCTAGAAATTATATTGCTCTAATTACTATCAAAGACACTGGGTATATTCAGCCTGAAGATTAAACTAAGGGTCATTAACATAAAAAATAACACTGACAAAAAGAAAGGCAAAATGTTTTATTTCTTCTCTTCCAAACAACTTATCTTAAACCATTGCAAGGAATTTACAAGGATTCTGGATTTGACTCAAATGAGTTTTCAACAATTGAAGAGTTTGTCCTCTGTATGATGCAGCACGGAACTACTCTTACTGAGATATTCAAGCAAAGATAGAATATATATATATATATATATATATATATATATATATATATATATACACATATATATATGTGTGTATGTGTGTGTGTGTGTGGAAAGAGTTATGAAGGAATGTTGCTCTGGTGAAGGGTTGTATGAGAAGACTTCCATGGTCCTTTTTAGTTCAAAATTATATGATTTTACCTATGCATTGAACATAAATGGTACATGCTTGTTGTGAACAGGTGATGAAGAAGTACCCCAGATATCAGGAAAAATGGAAAATTGCCCTTTGCCTTCAGTATTTTTGTCCCACCATTTATATACTGTTTGTAACACACTATGATAAACTGACTTAAAGAAAATAAACTTTCTATAGGTAACGTTAATTGATTTTATGTAATTATTCATCAAATAAACCATTTTTACATTTATAGAAATTGCATTGACAGAATTAATACTCTTTTCTTTTTTTAAAAAAAATTGATCTCTATTTTCATTTATTAAACAATTAAAAATTTTAAATTAATGTAATGGAACATTAATTATCATTTGCATCACCTACATAAATAGTAATAATTATACACACGTATCCCCACATACACATAGTAGAAGAGAGATTGACTGTTACAGTTTTTATTAAGGGCCATTTTTCCAACTGGATTGTCACTCTGGAAATGACTATATTGACAACTCAGAATTGGTGTGGCCTTGTTTTCTGCCTGGAAAACTTTAAGAAGAAACAGAAAAGGGGGCATCAGCAACCTGCTATGATCTGGCACAAAAAACATGCTGATGAATTTGAATTCTGTGGTGCTCAATTTTGCATATTCAAACTACTTTAATGTAAGTGTCTTACTAAGTATTTGGGACAGTTGTATACTCTCAACACCTGCTATTTGTGAAGGACTGAAAAGAACAACTATTGGCTTTTATGAATCATGGAAGAGTAGTTAAAATGCAGTTGGTTTTTCAAGATGTTTGAGAGCAAACACTCCAGTGTCTCATGGAGGTTGAGTGGCAGCACAGGTTGTGGCACAGGCAGCAGTTTCAGCAACAGAAGGACCAAGATGATGTTCCAGCTGCACCACTTAATATTTGTGAGGCTTTGAAAAGGCCCTCTATGAATCTCAGCTTCCTCAGCTAGAGTCTCAGAATAGCTTTTCTTCTTTAACTATCACCCAGAGTTATTTTGAGGATCAAAAAACAAAAAAGAAACTTTTTTTGTGGGAGGCTTATTAAAAGACAGAATAGAGTAAGGCATTATCATCCTCAGTGCACATGTGCTTTGCTTCATAATATCTTAGATTCATTTGTTTGTCTTTTGGTCTCTTAAAAGTTCAAAATTTATATTGAGCCATTTACAATGGCTCAGAAATTGCTTATTTTCAGGAACTAGAAAAGGCATAACTCTTAGAAGTCACAAGAAAATAGACATGTGATGGGGTAGAAAAGGAGGTGGCCAAGCTCTTCTGGCAGCTGGAGAAAAACTGCCTGTATTTGTACTACGTGAATGTGGTAAACCAGTAAATGCAAAGAGAAACATCTGCTTCATGCTTAAGATAACATTTTGAGTTGATTAGCAAGATTAAATCTTGCTCCAAATTGACAAACTTTCAAAACCTCATCCTCAGTCTTTTCTAAGCAACCCAACAACCTCTTGTCCTTAAATAGCTTTATTTCTAGAGTTTAATAGTCACTTGGGGTAAAATTATCTGGTCAAGAACAGAGCTTATCATGACTATGTCTGGTCTAAAGTTAACAAGGCCTAATGTATACTTTACAAAAAGAACTAACAGAAAAGGCGAAAGGGAATCAATAACCCACAACCTTTCCCTCTAAGTGACTTTAAGTAGTGACTCTGGAAGGTTCCATTTTTTCTAAATTGGTATTTGTAGAGTAGGTTTCATGAAAAGACTCAGACTTAAGAATGTCCACTGAAAGCTGTGCTAACTCTTTAACCTAACCTAGTTAAGAACTATTTGTGGGTAACGAAACTGTGACATAATGAGTGGTAGACTGAGAGATGAGGAAAGTATAGAATAATTTTCAACAGACACTGACTTTAAAAAAATTCTGATTTCTCTGGCATATTTCAGTGAAGAAGTCTTCTCATTTTTCTATATTTCTGTATCCATCATTATTCATGTTTATTCTATGCAAGGCAGAATGACCTTAAACAGAGTGGGAAAAAGTACCATATTTTTACTAGCAAAACTGAGAATAAAAACCCTTTAATTAAAAGAATAGGCTGTGCTGGTAATAAATTTAGTCAGACTAACTTGTTCTTCTGCCTGAAGATCACCAGGCTATCTGTAAGCCTGTACAGGCACCTTTGCAGGCTTGAGGGTCATGCCAAAGCTGGTTTCCATCAGATAACTTGTTTTAAGATCTCTTCAACATGGGACTGAAGAAGCAAATTTAAGGTCAACTGCTGTTGTTATAGTTACAACAAACTCCAATGTGTATCATAATGGCTTTGTTTGGAAATAATAGAATAGAGTCAATCATGGTTTGAAGCAGTTGATTGTAGAATTATTTTCACTGCAGATGTTTTATTGGTATTATCTTTATTAGCTTCATCACCTTCTCATCATAGTTGTCAAGTTCTTGCTACACACTGAGCTATTAGAGATAGAAAGAAGAGTTAAGTCCCATCCTCTGCCTCTGAAAAGTCATTTTGAAGGGATAGCACATATGCATAGAAGACCCAGTAATGATTCTATATAGAATGGTATCAAACAAAATGCACAGGAGTTTATGGAAGAAACATCATTGGGAGCTAAAGAGAACAATGGACAAGCCTACATTCATTCATTTATTCATCTGCTCAACAATGTTTTATTTTATTGGTTAGAAATATATTTGTCTGAAATTAATGGAAAATGTAAGATTGGTTAAAATAAATAGTTTTCACTGTTGTTGTTATTATTCTTCCATAATAAGAACAAATGGCAGGTCTAGCTATGCCATCAAGGACACAGATCATTTTTATCAGTAGTCACATTCTAAGTGTGTTGGATTCTGCTCCATGACTACTACCTCTCGTTTATTCGATATTGCTATAGCTCCAGGTAGTATATCTGCAATCAAGGTAGAGTGAGGTAATAGGGGCATGAAATAGTAAATCGCCAAAAGTGTTGGAAGAGAATGGAGTAAGGAAGGTAGGAAGACGGGGGTGGAGGGGGGAGAAGAGATAAAAAGAGAAGATAAAGAAGTTATATAAAGGGAGTTAAAAGATAATTATTTCAGATAGGTGAGGCAGTGTAAGCAAACGATTAGATGGAGAATGATAATGCTTTGCTTTGAATAAAAATTAGCAGCACAACAGGAATGTCTATTCTAGGATATCAATTTAGCTAAAATTATTTATATATTCTGCTTAATAAAAGTGGCACATCTGGGCTTCCCTGGTGGAGCAGTGGTTGAGAGTGTGTCTGCCGATGCAGGGGACACGGGTTCGTGTCCCGGTCCGGGAGGATCCCACATGCCGCGGAGCAGCTGGGCCCGTGAGCCATGGCCGCTGGGCCTGCGCGTCCGGAGCCTGTGCTCCGCAGCGGGAGAGGCCACAACAGTGAGAGGCCCACGTACCACAAAAAAAAAAAAAAAAAAGTGGCACATCTGTGATCTCAATTACCAGTTGAACGGTGTCAGGCAAAGATGAAAATAAAATGAAGTGACCTATCATGAGAATAAACCACACCCAAGGAGTTCTTAGAATTTGATTTAAGAACAGAATCGGGAGCCGCAGGCAGGCAGGCAGCAGTTAGAAACAGGTAGGTTTCAAGATTCAAAGTAAATAATCATATCAGAATATACTCTTATTGATTAGAAATACTAAAGTCTCAGAGGTCAAGCCAATGCACGTGGGTGAAGAGTGGTCGGGAATCTGATGGAAATTTGCCACAATGAAAAGAGTTTAAGAATAAGTCATCTTAAGTTTAAGAGTTCAAGAATAAGTCACCTACTCAAAAATATATATATTTAAACCGCTAGTCTGTAGGTGAATGTAAGAGCAGCACATTGACCTGACTGGAACTGTACTAAGTACAGTTGTGACGTGGACAGATTCTAATATCACTTATAAACTATTGTCAGCAAAACAGTACTCTCTAGGTTTTTGTTTGTTTGTTTTTTAATTTGGAGCCAGATAATATATGTTTGGTCTAAATACACTTTCAAATGGATCTAACTATTCTCCACCCCTGTACCTTATCTTATTTTGGACAAATCTTCTTGGCTCACTTTATTCATTACATTTATCAAATCTGCTAGAAATCCTGTGACATAGATGTATATATTAAGGGCTGTATAATATCAGTTCAACTCAACCATACCTAATAACTCACCAGGGCCTAGTATTACTTTTCTCTGTTCTTTAGAGATGCACTGACTTTTCATCTAGTCATTTCTTACAATCTGTTAGAAATTAAGGGTGGTAAAAATGTGTATTAATTTTGTTCAAGGATGTTTTCCTTAGTCATTCCAGTCTTTCCTGACTCCAAAAGACACACACACACACACACACACACACACACGCACGCACATTTTATTGCTACTCTTGCACTGTAAGCAGGCCATTTTTCATTATCTATGCAAAGTCTTAGACTACTTAACCGTAAAAGTCCACTGCAGGTCATCTTCTGGACTTCAAAAGAAATCCACTTCATTGCCTCTATAAAATGACTTTTCTATACTGTATCAGAATACCCTCCATGGTGGTTTGCCTGCTCTGAGATTCCATCCTGTCAGTAAGCACCATTTTATACTGACATATCCAGTGGAGGTTACAGATTTTCTATAATCACATAGATATGATCCCTAAGATAGAAAGAACTATGAGAACTATGTGAGTTTTATTATTGTAATTATATTTCTGTTAATTACTTAGTAGTGTATGTTCATGTGTTTATTTTACTATGATTCTAGACACCTCAAGAAAATCCCTAGGAAAAAAAAAGTTTTAATAAAAGCATGGGGCTGTCAAGTGTGTCTGTTTCCCTTCCTGTTGATTGCCTACATATGGGTGAAAAATATTAGCCCTCTTGCTGGAAATTAGCTTGTCTTTACATGATAAATTAAAGTAGGAAAAAAAAATTAAGGAAACAAAGAACTAAGTGAAAGTTAGAGATAGGAGCATCCTCCATTCCAGTTCTAGAAAACTGGGGATTCAGCACATTCCATTCAATCTCACATATTTACTGAAGGCCAACTCAGAGTCTAAAACTTCTAAAAGTCTAATTTGGGTTACAGAGGAGGAAGTTTAGAAAGGGTTTTTTACTTCTTAGAAAAATTTTTATTCTTGAAAAAATATTGTTCTTGTAGTCAAATACATACAGCTGATTCACTTCACTGTACAGCAGAAACTAATACAACACTGTAAAGCAATTATAATCCAAAAAAAATGACATGCAAATGGCATATTTCTCTAAAGAAACTGCCTCTGTAGCTTCACAGAGCTCATTTAGGATTATCTGCCATCTCTGTATTGGCCAATTACATTAACAAACACTTGAGGTTAAGATCCACATTCTGCTTTGTACTGCCCCTTTGTATACAAACATAGTTAAAGTTAACTCAAACAGAAATAAATAAGATTTGAGTTTTCTGCTTTATTGTCATGTCAACTTCTGGTTTAAACATTTCAACCAAGATTTTTTTCTTGAGTGAGAATCAGCCCACTAAAGTAGAGTAAATATTTTCTTCATATTTTTTTTTCTTTTTCTTTCATTTAATCCCTTCTCTCTCAATAAAAAGATTTTGTCTTTCTGTTGCCCTGTCACAATGCTCCTAAATAGCTACAAGAGGTAACTCATTGTAAAACTTGTTCTCACTGATGATGTGACAATAGTGCATGGACAGCCTAAGATGACAGCACAGGTTTCCTAAAATCATGCATCATAGTAGGTAAGTTGTTCACAGTTATTCTGATGTGTTAATTAAATGCCTTTATATCCTGAGCCAATTAAAAACAAACAATCCACTTATAATAGAAACAGAGCATTAGGTGAAATGAAAAGTTCCTCAAGAAATGGTGACTAATAGAAATTATGTCCTCCTTTCGGCCAGCCCAACAAAAATTGCCTTACTGAGTCATTTTTGACTTGAATAGTTTCCTTTTCTCGGTCTATAAAGCCATGAGTGCAGATTTGTGTTTCTTATGGTTGCCATGAATTTGGAAGCTGTCACTGCATCTGGAAGGGCCAGTTGTGACTTTGCAGGACCATATTTAAAAATATAACCAGAGGCAAGAATTCCTCTAGAATTAGTGAGGTGTGTTTTAGGTTCTGACAGAGAGGTAAGCTCAGGACTTAAAGCAGTAACCAAACTTTTCAGGATCACAGAAGCAAAATTACCTTTATTTACTTGTCTAGGAAAGAACAGGAAGGGAATAGAGAACTAGAAAAGCTTCTTACCATATTTCACTATGCTGGTAGAGCTCTCAAGAAAAAAATAAACCAAAAATCAATGTTAAATATAAGCCATGATTATACATAAAAATTACATATTTATTTCCCTGAATAAATGATATTAGGCCAATGTTTTCATTCACTCTATAGTTCCATTTTTGTTTCATGTTACCAAAGAAATTGTTTCTCTTGGGAGGTGACTCTTTACCCTATTTTCTGCCTGAGACTAGTCAAATAGGAACAGACATTTCCTAGAGTTATTGAGAGAGGAGATATCAAAAACATTATACATGTATCTCTATCTTTGCTTTAGGGATCTAGGCATACACATGGAATAATTGTTAATTCATGGATTCCAAGTAGCATGCTCAGTTAATCAGAATGCCATAGAAAAGGCTGCATTTAACACCAGCCTACAATTTAACTCTCCAATATTAACGTGCAATCCTGTATGTCACTTAAGCTGGCTTCTATAGCTTTCTCATTTCATAGTATCATATTTATCGTGTGCTTCAGCTTACACAAAGCCCTAACTGCAAAGTATCCTATCACATATATCTATCTCTATTTTAATGCATCGTCTCTACTAAATTCCCATTTTTTTCAATGCAAAAATGATAGATATTTTTTCTTCTAAAAGGTCAGTTGGTTTGCCCAAAATAATTTTTTGAATAAACTTGAATATACACTTTACAGCTTATACCAACATTAAACAAAATATTTTAAATATTGAAATACAAAACACAAACCATAGAAAGCTAGAAAGAAATGAATATATCCGTGTATACAATCTTAGGATGAAGAAGAACTTATTTAATCAATGACACAAAAATAGATACTGTAAAGATAGGATTGTATAGTATTTAAAAAATACTCTCAAAAAAAAATACTCTCAGAGGTCAAACCATTCTAATTCATTCTAGTTCTGTCTCTATTACTGACAAACTATATAACTTTGGACAAATTACTTAACCTTTCTAAACCATCTGCCTGCTGCTACCTGGGAATAAAAGGACTTCCATCATAAAGTTCTTAGGAGACAATGAGTGTAAAGCACTTCACAGAGTGTTTGGCTAACAAAAAACCTTTGTAAATATAATTACCATTACATTTATAAGTGAAACACTGGATACATTTGACTATATGCCCAAACAGAGAAAACTAACTTGCAAGCAATGAGTAAATGTACATGGCTGCCAGTGAGTTAACATTTTTCAATATAGAAAACTTAGTAATCAATTTAAAAATTTGAATATCCACTTAAAAGATTCAAGGAAAAGAGTAGACAAAACACAAAAGAAGGTATATAAACTTTCAGTATTCTTGAAGTATTATTCAATCTTCAGGTTGTTCACTGGTAATCAAAGAATTAAGTTATGAGAACAAATCAGTTCCAGCAATCAGTTTGGCAAATATTTACATTTTCAAGTCACAAAAACAATTGTGGTAAGTGCTTAGGCAAACTGTACTTTTAAAAGATACAGATAGACATATAAATTGGTAGGTATGTTCTGGTGAATAATGATATATTTTCTTACTTGCACATTTCCTTTTATTAATAGTTTAAATGTTTCTTTAATAGAAAATTTATTTGAAAAATTAAGAAAAAACTATATACCTATACCTTTGTGGAATACATAGGTATGGCATATATATATATATATATATATATATATATATATATATATAATATTTTTCAATATAATTGACTATTACTTGAGAGAACAAATTTTAAGAGCTACAAAATACTTTATAGTATGGGTATATTATCAATAGAATATATGTAACCACAATTATTTTGTTGTCCATTTTAGTATGATTACAAAATTCCATCATCAACATAATGCTACCAAGGAAAGAATAAAAGACCTTGAAGGATTGTTTTGTTTGTGGGAAGCCAGTCAGAGAAGGGGTAGAAAAGGCAGAAAAGTGAAGAGAAGGGAAAGAAAACTGTTCTAAACAATTATTTTTGCAAAGTTTTATTATGTATGTGTGTATTTATTTATTATTGCCACTTTTTAAAATTAGACATATCTTTAAGATGCCCTGGGAGAGAAGAGTGATTATGTCTTGGAAGGAAGGTTAAGAAGGAACACCTGAAAAAATTAAGAGGAAGGAAGGAAACATTTGAAGCCTGAGCAATATGACAGAAACAGCATCCCCACAGATGAAGACCAAGGACCAGGCCTGTGCTGGTGGGAGGCAGAATTTTGAAGCAGAATTCGTGTTACAAAATGTCCTGCAATATGCCCTGTTATTCATGGATTGAATTCCCTTTCTCTGCGTGCATGCTTCCAGAAGTATTTGCCTGAATACAATAAGTATCTTGTGCCAAGGATGGTTTGGGTTCATCTTAGAGAAGTGTAGACACAAAGAGAATACACTATTATGGGAGATAGTGACTTGAGTGAGAAGAGTTCATCAGAAACAGAGATGTGAATGAAAGAAGACCTTAGGACCACAATCCCCTGGGAGTTAAAGAAATCATAGGGATTTCCATAGTTCATAGGATGTGATTAAAAGATTGCTGTATACCCAGATAGCTATTACCTAAATTATTCAGGCAGGGCTCAGACATCTTAAGAGTGTTGAGATTATTTCCAGGCAAGAAAACACCTGATCAACTAATAAACAACTAACTGCTAACTTCCAAACAAGGCAGAATGTAGTAAGTTCTACATACTGGTGAACAGAAGGTGGCCAAAATACTAACAAGAATACCCACCCCCTTTTCCTAGATCAACTTTGACAATAGAAAGAAATTTTGATAGAAAAGAAAGCAGACCCAGGAACTATACCAGCTTGAAGATGCTGTCAGCCAGATGGATGGGCTGACAATAGCACTTCAAGGACAGGCTTATGCCTGCAGGAACAACCCTAGGTTCAAGTGAATGTGGCTTAAAACAGCTTTGTTAGCTTTGGTCTGAAGAGTAAAGACTGGAAAGGTAACCGAGGGAGTATATAGCAACCCCATCCCTGAGGATCTTTCAAAACAGGGATGATTTAGGAAATTTTAAAATTAAAGCATAGAATCAAGTCTTGCATTACACAGTATTAAAACAACAGGCAACATTCATAGAGGTAACCACATTCACCGAAATGTATGCAAAATGGATCTTTCATCCCTGTAAGAGAGGAGAGGAGAGTGGAGGAGGATAGGAATACCAGAACATGAGGGCACAGGAAATTTCAAGGGACCACAAAGATGGGTCACCCCGTGTGGTATCAACATGACAGGTGGAAAGTTTGCTGTCATTGAATCCAGTCTCAGCTCTGCTATAAACTGTAGCTATTTATTTTGCCTTATTAATTCTCTGAAGTTAATTATATTTTTAATTTTTGCCAAAGACCTTAAGGAATATTTCATTCCAAAATTTTGTTTTCACATCGAATCTAAGGGTAGTGCATAGTGTATAACACCATCAATTTCCAACATTTTATACATACACACACACATATACATATATTTGATTTCTGTTCTTGGAGCAGTGGGTTTGCTCCTGTACCTTTAAGCCATTGAACAAGTGAAATCACCTAAGGGAATTTAAGGTATGAGATACCTTAAATGGAAATGATATACCCATTGCAGTGCAATGGTGAGAATTAAAGGATAAGTAAGGTATCTAGAAAAACCAGTTGTTCAGTTAATGGAAGCTAATACAGAGTGTGAAATAATGAACGTGTATGCAGAAAGACAAATTTTAGGGCCTTCCATGTCGTTTCTGCAGGAGACAGAATAACTTTCTGAGGTTACTTTCAGCTCTGTGATCCTCTGTTTTTCAGAAAAGAAGGCCAAAAGGAACCTATTTTTCCCTTTACAAAGACAAAGTAATGCATACTTTAAAATAGGAGTTTTTAGGACTTGCAAAACATAGAACAACAAAAGAAAATATCTTCATCATTTAAGACCTAACGCTCTACCCACAAAAGTCAAACCAGCATGATTTTTTTCTCGTATTAATCTTGGAAGATTCAGATTAAAAAAAAAAAGAAAAAAAGAAAACAATCATCAATATATTGCTTTGCTTTAGAGCTGTAATCATTTTGGCCTTCCCCTGAGCTCTCCTTAGCTGCTCCCAGCACTGCTACCTGTTGGCTCTTTCTTGCCTTTTGTTGCAGTTCTTTCTTCTCCATATCCTGGCGTTTGTCTGAGACCTCCCACAATCTTACTTGGCTTCTTTCTCTTCAATCCCTGATTTTGTTTGGACTGCAGATATTCTATGTTTATTTTACCTCAAATTCCCTTAGCTGATTTAATCTGTTCAATGGCTTAAAGGTACAGGAGCAAACCCACTGCTCCAAGAACAGAAATCAAATATATGTATGTGTGTGTGTGTGTGTGTGTGTGTGTGTGTGTGTATGTATAAAATGTTGGAAATTGATGGTGTTATACACTATGTATTACCCTTAGATTTGAAGTGAAAATAAAATTTTTGAATGAAATATTCCTTGAGTTCTTTGGCAAAAATTAAAAAATAAAAAAAATCTGTCTGCTGAACTAAAATCATTAATGTTTCAATAGTCAAATTCCCCCCTTCATTTATGTGACTATAAGTACCTAGCTGTCGAGATCCTCTGTAACCTTAGTTTGTCATAAGTAACCTCGCTCTTTCCCTTATGCATTCCTTCTTTTTTTAGTCAGGCCAGTATTCTCAATGAATCCTCTAGAAAGCAAGGTTAATTTCTGTTTTATGCCTATCCTTACTGTATCACTTTTTTTTCTGAATTGTCCTTATGGCTTTCCATTTACCCACTCTTACACATTTTACACACTGTACTTCAGGTCACACAGCCTCCAGAAAACTTCTGCAGGACAGCCAACCTAAAGTTACTTGTCCTTAGCTGACCTCACACAGCACCATATGCTCATGATGATTCCCTTACACTGGCATATTATCTGCTTCGGCATAAAGATAGGTTTTCTATCTGATAAGAAGCTAGAAGTGAGTGAATACAATCTCCTACTCACAGTAGCATAAGCATGACATTGGCATCATAAAAAACTGGAATTGAGTCCATCACGTCCACTGACTGTGTTTTCTTGGATAAGTTATTTAAAATTTTCTGATTCTTCTCAGAAAGAATCTTATGGAATGGTAATAACACCATAAGACAGAATTGTCTTGAAATATAGAAATAATATATGTTTTGTGCTCAAGTAGTTGATTAAGAAATGGCAATGATTTATATCAATATACTTGCGATCTGAGGCCCCATGGTGTCTGCAACATTACCCTAAGAAAGGTATCCATTGTACTCATGGTGTTGTCTGATATAAGCTAGCCAATACAGAGTAAATCTTTGGGTAAAATCAAATACGCTGTTGCTTCTACCCCTCTGTTTCTTATACTTTGCCCAAATGTAGTTCATGTTCCTGAACTTTCTCTTGAATAGTTCAGGGTATCTCCTCAATGGAACAAATTGTTCAGACCCTGTTGCTTTTCTATTACTCTTCCAACAGAAATGCCTTATCACTATTATACAGCCTGTTTTATCAGCCTGTCAGGCTGAAAGAATGGTCCTCAACTTGGGGATGTATAAAGAATTTCTAAGAGGTAAAAGACGTGGATAGATTTAAGAGAATTAATTTCCAGATCCTTACTGTGGTATACAGAACCTCAACTACTTGTGATGTAGCTACTCCTTTCCTATCTGCATTTCACAGTCATAATCTGGTTCATTGACAAAAGGAAACCCAGCAGAGCACTAAAAAAAGGGCAATTAGATCATGTCTTTAATAGGGTACTGTAATTGCTTTTTTTTTTTTTTTTTTTTTTTTTGGTACAATGTGTGTATAGTTCTTTATCAATTTGTCACAGGTCTAGATTCTTAAAACCACCTCTGAAACCAAGATACAGAACTTCTCCATTAACACAAAGATCTCCCACATGCTAGCCTTTTATACTCACCTCCTGCCCGACCATCCCTAACCCCTTCACCACTACTAATCTAATTTTCATCTTAAAAATTTTGTCATTTCAGGATAATAATGTATAAGTTCCATCCAAATTGTTGCATGTATGAATACTTCATTCTTTTTGTATTGTTTTATATTCCATAGTATGGATGTACTATGGTTTGTTTAACCATCACCTATTAAACAGTATTTTAGCTATTTTACAATTTTATTTATTATTCTATATTTTTATTGGAGTAAAAGTGCTTTATAATGTTGTGCTAGTTTCAGCTGTACAATGAAGTGAATCAGCTATATGCATACATATATCCCCTTCCTCATGGACCTCCTCACCCTGTCCCACCTCCCACCCCATCTAGATCATCATAGAACATGGAGCTGAGCTCCCTGTTGATACAGCAGTTCCCATTAGCTACCTATTTTACACATGGTAGTGTATTTATGTCACATCTAATCCCCCAATTTGTCCCACCACATGTGTCCACATGTCCATTCTCTATGCCTATGTCTCTATTCCTGCCCTACAAATAGGTTCATCTGTACCATTTTTCTAAATTCCACATATATGCATTAATTCATCATATTTGTTTTCCTCTTTCTGGCTTACTTCACTCTGCATGACAGTCTATAGGTCCATCCACACTTCTACAAATGACCCAATTTCATTCCTTTTTTATGGCTGAGTAATATTCCATTGTATATATGTACCACATCTTCTTTATCCATTCATCTATCCTTGGACATTTAGGTTGTGTCCATGTTCTGGCTATTGTAAACAGTGCTGCAGTGAACATTGGGGTACATGTGTCCTTTTGTATTATGGTTGTCTCAGAGTATATGCCTAGTAGTGGGATTTCTGGGTCCTATGGTAGTTCTATTTTTAGTTCTTTGAGGAACCTCCATACTGTTCTCCATAGTTGCTGTATCAATTTATATTCCTACAAGCAGTGCAAAAATGTTCCCTTTTCTTCACACCCTCTCCAGCATTTATTGTTTGTAGATTTTTTGATGATGGCCATTCTGACCGGTGTGAGGTGATACCTCACTGTAGTTTTGATTTGCATTTCTCTAATGATTAGTGATGTTGAGCATCCTTTCATGTGTTTGTTGGCAATCTGTATATCTTCTATAGAGAAATGTCTCTTTAGGTTTTCTGCCCATTTTTGGATTGGGTTGTTTGTTTTTTTGATATAGAGCTGCATGAGCTGCTTGTATATTTTAGAAATTAATCCTTTGTCAGTTGCTTCATTGGCAAATATTTTCTCCCATTCTAAGGGTTGTCTTTTCATCTTGTTTATGATTTCCTTTGCTGTGCAAAAGCTTTTAAGTTTCATTTGGTCCCATTTGTTTATATTTGGTTTTATTTCCATTAATCTAGGAGGTGGGTCAAAAAGAATCTTGTTGTGATTTATGTCATAGAGTGTTCTGCCTATGTTTTCTGCTAAGAGTTTTATAGTGTCTGGCCTTATATTTAGGTCTTTAATCCATTTTGAGTTTATTTTTGTGTAAGGTGTTAAGGAGTGTTCTAATTTCATTCTTTTACATGTAGCTGTCCAGTATTCCCAGCACCATGTATTGAAGAAGCTGTCTTTTCTCCATTGTATATCCTGGCCTCCTTTATCAAAAACAAGGTGTCCATATGTGTGTGTGTTTATCTCTGGGCTTTCTATCCTGTTGCATTGATCTATATTTCTGTTTTGTGTCAGTACTTTATTGTCTTGATTACTGTAGCTTTGTAGTATAGTCTGAATTCAGGGAGTCTGATTCCTCCAGCTATGTTTTTCTTTCTCAAGGTTGCTTTGTGTATTCAGTGTCTTTTGTGTTTCCGTACAAATTTTGTAACTTTTTGTTCTAGTTCTGTGAAAAATGCCATTGGTAGTTTGTGATTGCATTGAATCTCTAGATTGCTTTAGGTAGTATAGTCATTTTCACAATATTAATTTTTCCAATCCAAGAACATGATATATCTCTCCATCTGTTTGTGTCATCTTTAATTTCTTTCATCCGTTTCTTACAGTTTGGTTCAGTGAGTTGTGTAGGCTTCCTGGTGGAGGAGACTGGTGCCTGTGTTCTGGTGGATGAGGCTGGATCATGTCTTTCTGGTGGGCATGACTGTGTCCGGTGGTGTGTTTTTGCATGTCTGTGAACTTATTATGATTTTAGTCAGCCTCTTTGCTAATGGGTGGGGTTGTGTTCTTGTCTTGTTAGTTATTTGGCATAAGGTGTCTAGCACTGTAGCTTGCTGGTTGTTGAGTGGAGCTGGTTCTTAGAGTTGAGATGGAGATTTGTGGGAGAGCTTCTGACATTTGCTATTACGTGGGGCTGGGAGGTCTCAGGTAGACCAATGTCCTGAACTCTGTTCTCCCACCACAGAGGCTCAGGCCTGACACCTGGCTGGAGCATCAAGACCCTGTCAGCCACAGGGCTCAGAAGAAAAGGGAGAAAAAGAAAAGAAAGAAAGAAAGAAAGAAAGAAAGAAAGAAAGAAAGAAAGAAAGAAAGAAAGAAAGAAAGGAAGGAAGGAAGGAAGGAAGGAAGGAAGGAAGGAAGGAAGGAAGGAAGGAAGAAAGAAAGAAAGGAAGGAAGGAAGGAAGGAAGGAAGGAAGGAAGGAAGGAAGGAAGGAAAGAAGGAAAGAAGGAAGGAAGGAAGAATAAAATATAATAAAAATATTAATATAAAAAATAAAAATATAATTAAAAATTTAAAAAACAATAAAGTAGTCAAAAACAAAAAATGGAAAGAAAGAAAGAAGAGAGCAACCAAATAAAAAACAAGCCCACTACTGATAACAAGCACTAAAAACTGCTGGAAAAAAAAAAGAAATAAAACGGATAGACAGAACCCTAGGGCAAATGGTAAAAACAAAGCTATACAGGCAAAATTATACAAATAAACATACACACTCACAAAAAGAGAAAAAGGAAATGAATATATATATATATATATATATATATTTAAAAAAAGGAAGAGAGTAACCAAGTCAATAAGCAAATCTATCAATAATAATAAACTCTAAATACTAAGCTAATGACAAAACCAGAAACAAATTAGATGCAGAAAGCAAACCCCAAGTCTACAGATGTTCCCAAAGTCCGCTGCCTCAATTTTGGGATGATTCATTGTCTAGTCAGGTATTGCATAGATTCTGTAGATGTGGGATACATCAAGTTGATTGTGGAAATTTAATCCGCTGCTCTTGGGGCTGCTGGGAGAAATTTCCCTTTCTCTTTTCTGTTTGCACAGCTCCTGGGGTTCAGCTTTGGATTTGGTCTGACCTCTGCGTGTAGGTCACCTGACGGTGTCTGTTCTTCCCTCAGACAGGATGGGGTTAAAGTAACAGTTTATTAGGGGACTCTGGCACACTCAAGCAGGCAGGAGGGAGGAGTACGGAATGTGGGGCAAGCCTGCAGTGGCAGAGGCTGGAGTGACGTTGCAAAGGCCTGAGGTGTGTTGTGTGTTCTCCCAGGGCAGTTGTCCCTGAATCACGGGACACTTGTAGTGGCAGGCTGTATACATTCTTGGGAGGAGTGGTGTGGATAGCTACCTGTGCTTGCACACAGGATTCTTGGTGGCTGCAGCAGCAGCCTTAGCATCTCATACCCATCTCTGGTGCCTGCACTGATAGCCATGGCTCATGCCTGTCTCTGAAGCTCATTTTGGTGGTGCTCTGAATCCCCTCTCATCGTGCATCTGGAAACAATGGTCTATTGCTCTTAGGCAGTTCCAGACTTTTCCCTGGACTACCTCCTGGCTAGTTGTGGCACACTAGCACCCTTCACTGTGTTCACATAGCCAACCCCAGTCCTCTCCCTGGGATCTGACTTTCGAAGTTGGAGCCTCAGCTCCCAGCCCTCACCCACCCCAGTGGGTGAGAAGACAAGCCTCTCAGGCTGGTGAATACTCGTCGGCAGTGATCCTCTGTGTGGAAATCTCTCTGCTTTGCCCTCTGCACCCATTAACACCCTCTCCTCCGTGGCTCTGAAGCTTCCTCCCCGCCACCCCCTGTCTCCACCAGTGAAGGGGCTTCCTAGTGTGTGGAAACTTTTCCTCCTTCACAGCTCCCTTCCAGAGGTGCAGGTCCTGTCCCTATTCTTTTGTTTCTGTTTTTTTCTTTTTTCCTTTTCCCTGCCCAGGTACTTGGGGGTGTTTCTTGCCTTTTGGGAAGTCTGAGGTCTTCTGCCATCATTCAGTAGGTGTTCTGTAGGAGTTGTTCCACGTGCAGATGTATTTCTGATGTATTTGTGGGGAGGAAGGTGATCTCCACGTCTTACTCCTCCACCATCTTGAAGGTCTCTCCTGAAACACAAGCTTTAAATGACACAATAGACTAGATAGATTTAATTGATATTTTTAGGACATTCCACCAGAAAGTGGCAGAATACACTTTCTTCTCAAGTGCACATGGAACATTCTCCAGAATAGATCACACCTTAGGTCACAAATCAAGCCTTGGAGAATTTAAGAAAATTGAAATCTCTTCAAGCATCTTTTCTGACCACAGCACTATGAGATTGGAAAACAATTACAGGAAAAAAACTGTAAAAAACAGAAATACATGGAGGCTAAACAGTGCACTACTAAATA
The DNA here is from genome assembly GCF_008692025.1 of Phocoena sinus. NCBI lineage: Eukaryota > Metazoa > Chordata > Mammalia > Artiodactyla > Phocoenidae > Phocoena > Phocoena sinus. The sequence continues at coordinate 33,621,553 of NC_045776.1, read as the reverse complement.
ATCGAGAGATCACTGAGGATATCAAAGAAGAAATTTTTTAAAAATTCATAAAAACAAATCACAATGAAAACATGATGGCCCCAAACCTGTGGGATGCATGAGAGAAGTTTATAGCAATTCAATCTCACCTCAAGAAACAAGAAAAGTCTCAAGTACACAATCCAACCTTACACCTACAGCAACTAGAAGAAGAAGAACAAAGAAAACCCAAAGATGATAGATGGAAAGAAATCATAAAGATCAGAGCAGAAATAAATGAAATAGAAATGAAGAAAACAATGGCAAAGATCAATAAAACTAAAAGTTGCTTCTTTGAGAAGATAAACAATTTTGATAAACCTTTAGCCAGACTCATCAGGAAAAATAGAGAGGACATAAATCAGTAAAATTAGAAATTAAATAGAAGAAATCACAACTGACACTGCAGAAATACAAAGGATTATAAGAGACTACTACAAACAACTATATGCCAATAAAATGGACAACCACGAAGAAATGGACAAATTCTTAGAAAGGTACAATTTTCCAAGACTGAACCAGGAAGAATTAGAAAATATAAACTGACCTATCACAAATAATGTAATTGAAACTGTAACTGCTCTTTTATTTTAGTTGTCTAATGCCATGAAACATATCATCCCCAAACCTAGTGGTTTAAACCAACAACATATGTATGTATATATATATATATATATATATATATATATATATATATATATTTTTTTTTTTTTTTTTTTTTTTTTTTACTTCTTATGATCATTTATACATTGTCTTTCTGCCTGTCTTGGTTGAGCTCACTCATGGTGCTATAATCAGCTGATGGTTTGGCAAGGGTGGTGCTCGGTGTAGATCCTAGGAGGGCTGGGCTCACCCTCTCATGTAGTTTCAGAGTTTCTTTCCCCATATTCTCCTAAGAAATCAGTAGTCTAATTGGGGCTTCCTAACTTGGTGATGGAAGTGTTTGAAAAAGGCAATGATAGAAAATCTAAGTCCTTTCAAGACTTAGTCCTGCAAGTTGCCTACACTTCACCTTCATTTCATGGTCAATGCAAGTCACTGAGCCAACATATACCCAAGAGGAGGAAATTAGACTCTACCTTTTAATGGGATGAGATACAAAGTCACACTGCAGAGGGGCTGCAGGATGGGAGGGAAGATTGTGATCATCATTTCAAACCATTCACCACATGCCTCCCAACATCTTATTAAATGATGTTTTCAAATAGTATATTACTTTTTTAATGAAAATTTATTTATAAAAAATTATGTTACATTTGTACAGCAAAGTGAATGCTGTCAGCCACCAGAAGCTGAAACAGTGAAGGAACAGGTTCTCCAATAAGACCTCCAGAGAGCATGCAACCCTATTGATGCCTTGATTTCAGCTCAGTGATACTGACTTTTGGCTTCTGGCCTCCAGAGCTACAAGAGAATAAATCTGTGTTTTAAACCAAAAGTTTTGTGTAAACTTGTTACAGCAACCGTGAGAAACTAATACATCAGACACTTTGAATGATAGCAACAGCAATAATTTCCAAAAAAAGAAAACGTTTAAAAAGTTTGTGTAAATGTATTTTTAGAAAGTTCTATTACTCCAGCATACAATGTAAATAAAAACATATCTTCGTATGAAAATAAAATTATATTACATTTATGCTTTGGTAGTATCTAATAATAATCATCGTAACATGTTCTGTAAGTAGTATTTTAAAATTTAGAGCTCTTTGGTTAAAAAAATATTTTAAAAATTCAATTTATGTACATAATTTGTTTCAAAAATATGTTGTTGATCAATAAAATATCAATCAATAATAACATATGTACTATTTTTAAAAAATACAATTCTGCAAGGGAAGAGGAGTGGAAATGTGATTTTAAAAAGTTAAAGGATGGATATAAAGTTTCCAACTATAGAATCATAACTAATTCATAAACCATGTTAAATAAACACTGGTGGGTATTAAACTACTTTGTCATTGTATTTCATTGGAAATCTTTAATAGTTTTATTTAAAAGTATTATTACCTACAGTGCACCAGAATTTATATTCATTTTAACTACATTTATAATAAAAAAAAACAGAAGCCAACTTAAAGTATTCTTTTAAGGAGTACATAACCAAATTAATGTGAACATCCCTTTGCCAGAACACATTACCAATTATACTAAATTTATTCCAATGCTTTTAGGTCACCCTAACACACATAGGTAGCCATTGTTTTTCAACATTCAGGAAGTCTGGTTTTCTTCTGCAGCTACCTAGCATACTAATTTATTTGTATAGTATAATTCAATCATTAGACAATAATCATGTTTCTTTCTCCTCCAACTCATCTCTTTGTTCCTGAGATTTTTAACCTTTTTATGCCATGAATTCCATTAACAGCTGGGTGAAGGCTATGACTCATTCCCAGAATAATAATTTTAAGTGATAAAATAAAATATATAAGATTATACAAGAAACCAATTACATTAAAATTCAGTTACAATATATTATAAAATCTAAATTTGTGATGAGTTCTGTGTATGATTGTCTCACATAGAACAAAATTCAGCAGCAATTCAAATAACTACTATAATTTTGAGTGAAATCTCAAGGTATCTGTGGCAACAGTAATGCAATGTGAAAATATCTGTGGTACCTATTGTTGACAGCCTGAGTTAACAATACTGTTAATAATACTGTGGTTTGAAATGGGACCTAATGAAACTTCAAAGCTTTTGCACAGCAAAGGAAACCATAATCAAGACCAAAAGACAACCCTCAGAATGGGAGAAAACATTTGCAAATGAAGCAACTGACAAAGGATTAATCTCCAAAATTTACAAGCAGCTCATGCAGCTCAATAACAAAAAAAAAAACAACCACATCCAAAAATGGGCAGAAGACCTAAACAGACATTTCTCCAAAGAAGATATACAGAATGCCAACAAACACATGAAAGAATGCTCAACATCATTAATCATTAGAGAAATGCAAATCAAAACTACAATGAGATACCATCTCACACCAGTCAGAATGGCCATCATCAAAAAATCTAGAAACAATAAATGCTGGAGAGGGTGTGGAGAAAAGGGGACACTCTTGCACTGCTGGTGGGAATGTGAATTGGTTCAGCCACTATGGAGAACAGTATGGAGGTTCCTTAAAAAACTACAAATAGAATTACCATATGACCCAGCAATCCCACTACTGGGCATATACCCTGAGAAAACCAAAATTCAAAAAGAGTCATGTACCAAAATGTTCATTGCAGCTCTATTTACAATAGCCCGGAGATGGAAAGAACCTAAGCGCCCATCATCGGACGAATGGATAAAGAAGATGTAGCACATATACACAATGGAATATTACTCAGCCTTAAAAACAAATGAAACTGAGTTATTTGTAATGAGATGGATAGACCTAGAGTCTGTCATACAGAGTGAAGTAAGTCAGAAAGAAAAAGACAAATACCGTATGCTAACACATATATACAGAATTTAAGGAAAAAAAATGTCATGAAGAACCTAGGGATAAGACAGGAATAGAGGCGCAGACCTACTGGAGAACGGACTTGAGGATATGGGGAGGGGGAAGCGTGAATTTTGACAGGACGAGAGAGAGTCATGGACATATACACACTAACAAACGTAGTAAGGTAGATAGCTAGGGGGAAGCAGCCGCAAGGCACAGGGATATTAGCTCGGGGCTTTGGGACAGCCTGGAGGGGTGGGATGGGGAGAGTGGGAGGGAGGGAGACGCAAGAGGGAAGACATATGGGAACATATGTATATGTATAGCTGATTCACTTTGTTATAAAGCAGAAACTAACACACCATTGTAAAGCAATTATACCCCAATAAAGATGTTTAAAAAATAATAATAATACTGTGGTTTGTAGCCTACATTCACAATTGAAGTAAATACTAAATTTTATTTAGAAGTCAATGAAGAGAAAGATGCAATTTTTTCCCCATTCAAATTCATAACCCACTGAAATTTACACATGAATCTTTTAGGAGGTTTTTGGACTCCAGGTTGAGTCTCACAGGATTAATGTGTTTAGTTTTTATCTCCTCAACTAAACTGGGACATTTCTTCAGAAGCCCAGTGAACATATAGGTAAGAACACTGTTCATAGGAGATGCTGAATGTATATTTAGAGAAATAGTTAATGAACTACTAAAGTTCAAGGTCACTTGCCCTATATTTCAAAAGTATGAAATACCTGAGCTCAGACTCAATTTTTAGGTCTGACACTAAATTGTGTTCTCATGCATTGTGTTATGCTATATGACAGTCATCAATCTATTTAACGAAATACCTATTCATGCTTTAAAAATATTAACTATATTCCTACTACAAGCCAGGTATATACTAAGTGTTCAACATAAACATCTGCCTAATTATTGATCCACTTATCTTGCTCTCTGTCACCTATAGATATGTTTATACTATTCTCTGTGTTGTTATACTGCTTGTTTTTCATGGATTTTACTTCTTGACACCAACAGAACATATTTATCTGAAACTCTCATCATATTTCTGGGATATGTTCATGGAATGCCTTGTCCCAGAATGAAGGCATAACTCTGTTAGTACTTTTAGGCCTATAAGTATGTTTTCATTTTTTATGTATTATCACATGTTCATTAGATGATGAATTAAATAGCCTCTCCAAGAAAAAAAAAAATTAAGATCAAGAATGGAATGTTAACTAAAGCTGAAAATAACATACTGTCCTCAGCATAAAATAAGGTACCTGAGATTCCACATTCCCTAGAACATGCATTGTGTAAGCATTCATTCAAACAAATATTGAGTGCCTACTTCCTACTATTTTCTGTAACTGAACGTAACTAAGTTGTAACATACGTGAATCTTCATTGCTGAAAGTGGCATTCCATTGTGAACAAAATTTTCATATGTGTGAAAGCTAAATTTTGTCACATAAAAATATAAACTACAATCCAGATCTGAGTTTAGTGGTCTGACCTACTAAATTTGCCACTAAAATAACAGTAGATATTCAGATAGACTCTCCCTTTATATTCAACCCTGAGTTTAAGATTATTCTCAGAATGTCAAAGTCATCTGTCTGATACTTGGCCTTTATATCTAAATTGGTCTTACATTTAATCTAACCCACATCTATTTGTTTCCTGTAAATTCCCTCTTTAAGCCCCTAGGTGGAGAGAAAAAATATGCTTAATGACTCTTCTTTAAATATAAATAACAAATACCACTTACTGCTCTTCTTTGAAGAATTAAAATTGATTTTCTCCTTCTGGATGAGAGACTACCTGGCTTGGGTTAGCACACAGTGGCTCCTATCACAAGTGATGCTGCAAAATTTGCTCTGAAGAAAACAAAGGGTGGCTATGACTGAGATAATTTGTCAAGCATTGCACAAAGTGTACAACCTCTGACAAACTAATCATGTTGGAAGGGTTTGCTTTGTAGATCCAAGAAAGTTTTTCCAAAACTCTTTTGTTTTCAGGCTGCAATAGGCAAGAAAGTCCTAGAAAACTTTAGAACAACATGAGCCAACATTGAAAATGGTGACTGAAGTCTACAGTGAAGAATACCTACCTTACTGCTAACAGGATGACTCATCTGTAGGAGGTGCAGTTCTTTCTTCTGTTCTCATTAGCTCTAGGATCTGGGGCTAAGCATCCCTGTGTCTCAGTAGTAAATTTGCCAAAGGAAACAAGACACAAGGTCAAAGGACCATCTTGGCCCCTGGGTTTTGCAAGACCTTTGTTTTTGCAAAAGCCCTTTTGAAATGGACTAAGAGTTCCTATCCTGTCAAAGGAGAATAATATTCCAATTGACAACTTCTAGGATCAAGAACACTTCTCAAATGATCAATCCTATGTCCCTTCCTTTTATCTCATATAGTTTCATAAGTCTCTAATTCCATGTGGAGTTAAAAACTGCAACATATTAAACATTTGGACATTTGGGCACTTGATGAATTGTTCTTCTAAAACTTTTCCTTTTTTTTTTAAAATGTCAATAACTTAGTCCTATAATATCCAACATGTGAAAGGGAATAGCATTTACATTGTTACGTGAAAAGCACAACCAAACATTGTACTTTGCTGCAGTGCCTAACATTTGGGGAAGGTTTTTATCACTCAGTACAAATACATTTTAATTGTTTCCTGAGCAAAGACCTCCCAACCAAGCTCTTTGTCTGGGTATGCACTGTTGTATTCTTGAAGTATTAATTCCTGGCAAACAGTGCACCCACCTGGCCCCAAAGAAAAATTACATAACAATGAGCATGCATTCAGCCTCAGAGCTATGAGTTGCACTTGCTACCTCGCCACATTTACTGCAGTGCACGATCTGTGGATGACAAATGGTGTCTCTCTCTACCAGACCATGAAGCAAAAGTATCCAAGTATTACTAAGTGTCCTCTTTCTCCTTCTTATTCTTTTTTATTTTTCTCTTTTGATATTAGGAATGATTACACTCAATTACCTCATTTTGCAGATGAGAAAATTGAGACTCAGAATGGCTAGGAAGAGACAGAAGAGAGCCAGAATGGAAACCAAAACTTAAAGACAACTTTGATCTCAAAGTATTGGAGGAGGGTCAGAGCAACTTCTTTTCAGGCTCTATTAGAGTCAATAACATCTTGATTAAAAAAACTCATTCCTTTCATCCTATAATAGACACTATGAAATGCAGCAGATTTTCAGAAAAGAAAGACCATCCCCTATAGATATTTGGAAAGGAGATTCATTCTTTAATTTCCAAATTAGATAATATTATTGTCATGGAAATTCCCCCATCTCTATACTACACATTTAAGGGACCCCTTCACACCATTAATGACTCTATAAATACAAGACTAAAGACATTAAAAGAAATTTCCCTTGAATTACATTTTCATTGAGATATAAGAGTTTCCTATATATATATATATATATATATATATATATATTCCTTTATACTATAGATAGATTGACTCTCCAACTTTCATCAACCTTTATCTCTTATTTGACAAGAATTTTTATACTGGTCAGGTTATTTTTGACACATATGCACACACATAAGTATGTGTGCATAAACACATACACACTTACATATACACACACATATACAGAAGGCTCATTTTATATCAAAAATCCAAAATACCATCAAATTGATTCTAGTTTTTAAAAATTTTCTAAAATTTATATTTTCTGTATAAAATCCACCTACTTAGTAGACCTCTTTACTGGCTCTTTATTTTGTCACTATCACTAAAAACAGCTTTATTTAATCTATCTGTTTCATAGAGAGCTTTCTTGACCAAGTTTTCTTTTTCAAAATAAGAAGAATTGAAGGATCATCTTCCTAGCAAAGTTCTTATGGCCAGACAATAGTGGTTGATGAAGATACTCTCTAGACTTCTTTCATGGTACAGTTCCCCAGCCAGACAGTCTGGCTAAAAGACAAAGCATTCTTAAACAACTGATGATTGTAGCTACTATGTTGTCCTACAACCTCAAAGGGAATGAAATTGAAACTTGCTTTCAGCCCTAAATTAGATTTAAGGTGGGATAGGAACAATTCTCACATATCTCTGAACACACAAGGACACGATCAGGAGTAATGAGCAAACCGAGACTGTGAGCCATGTAAGGAGGGGAACAGAGTCAGGGCTGTAAACATGGCTTCATATTATTCAGAGGACAATTTAAATGTTCATTCATTTTGGTTATAGCAGTAAGTGCTGCTGCTACAGCTGAAAGTCAGATAATTCTGCTTCCAAAAACTTTCCAGTGTAAGAGGAGATGCCAACAAGTTTGAATTAAAAATACAAGAGGGAAAACGGGGCAAATGTTTAGTATTTTACAAAATAAAATTGTAAGACCTATCAGGAAGTGGTATAAATATGATATAGTTTGCTCTGTTTGTCTACAGTATTTATTCTTTCCTGAAGTCTTGTCCTTATGCTCTTTCAATTTTAATTTAGATTCCCTCATGTCTCCTCAAAATATCCTTTAATCCAAAGCTCAAAGTTATTTTTTATTATTAACTCTCCTCTTATTTAATTGACATGTATAGGATACTGCCAAAATATTTACTTGTCAACATTCCCAGTGAATTTTAATTTTACAGTAGGTGCTTATGATTACATGAATTACGATTGGATTCTTTTATCATGTTTTGTTTTTGTTTTTCTTATTCCATACAGTTTTAAAAGCCTACACTTCATGCGAGCTACCATAGAGTTATACCCATTGTAAGCATCCAAGGAATCTATGGATACCAATAAAGATTAGATGAGTAGGCACAAAGCTTATGAAAAGGTAAATCCATATTCAACTTGCATTTCTGTTTGAGCTCTTGCTTTAGCTGATGTTCAAGAATAAAAGGTTAGGGCTTCCCTGGTGGTGAAGTGGTTGAGAGTCTGCCTGCCGACACAGGAGACACTGGTTTGTGCCCCGGTCCGGGAAGATCCCACATGCCGTGGAGCGCCTAGGCTCGTGAGCCATGGCTGCTGAACCTGCGCGTCCAGAGCCTGTGCTCTGCAACGGGAGAGGCCACAACAGTGAGAGGCCTGTATACCAAAAAAAAAAAAAAAAAAAAAGAAAAGAATAAAAGGTTAAATAAACACAAAAAAAAAACCAGGAAAGGAAAAGCTTTCTCAATATTTTCAACTTTTTCAAGAATAACTTGTTTCGCTTCACTGTAGTTTGAAAACATGTCATTTTGTGAGATTGATCCAATGCTGGGATAAAGAATATGTTCTGAAAATCTCTTTTAGAAAGATTTATAATATTAACCTCAGGCTACTTTAAGTCCCCGTCGATCTTTATGAAAACAGCCAAGAGATCCATTTGTTTTCTGAACAGTAGAAAGTCTCTGTTACCTTTTGTCAACCATGATTGAACAAATGACTTTGGGTCAAAGTGATTCAGTTGTGAAATGCCTGGGGTCCTGCCAGCCCCCTGGAATAGACTCAAAAAGCAGTCACTTTGGACCTGAGATGCCCATTGTAGCCAGGGGCTAAGTAGTCCTACTCAATTTTTCTGGGACTAACACCATTATGAACCATTTTAAACCCAGGATTAATAGGAAGCAGTGCAGTGGCCACGTGTTGACACATGGCTAACATGACTGGTCAGAAACTGAAGTTTCTATCAAACCATTCAGTCTGGCTTTTCATTATTGTTTTCCTTTTATGCAACTAATTAATTATGTGATAAGTTCAGTAAAAGATTCCCTTTCTTGATTATTCCTTATTCTCCTAAAGGTGCCAGAGATCTGTCCAAGACATGGAACTAGAATAACAGACTCACTGTTTAGCTAATAGGAGGTTAGGATCTAATACCTATTACTCCTACTCTACAGTCTTGTTCAAACCCAAATCCTTTATGACATCACTATTGCCAAAGAACTTCTTCTGCCAAGATTTCACCCATGTGGGCATTCCTCTTTCCTTAAACAAGTTTATTGTGTTTAAAGAATCGTTAATGGTCCACATTTATATAGAGAACCTGCTTCCTCCTGATGTTTGTTCTAAATCCTTGCCCTCTTCATCACCACCCCCACCACCATCACTCCTCAGGGCACACACACATACACATATACACACACCTCATTCTGGTTCCACTCCAGCAGCCTAGTCAATTCAGGATTGTTTATGAATCTGAAGCTTCTTTCCCTGCCTTGATGCTATCTTCATTTAACCTTCATTGCTAAGGTATCTGTATGAGTTGGTTCCAAGTCTATCTAATATATGCTAATGATGAAACTATTATCTCAAGATATGGTTAGTTTGATAATTTTCTTAATGCACTGTATATTAATTCCTGGCTTCAGGAAGTTCACAGTCTGGTTTTGGCATTTGTCTTTGGGTGCCCTTGAGTATATTTTTCTTTGACTATATTACACCTGGATTTGTTGTGCATTTTTAATTCGGGGCTCAGAGAAGACAAGAAGCTTGCCTAATTATCTTGCTCTGCAGAGAATCATTCATATATTAGTACTTAACAAATCTTTTCTCCTGTTGCTACTGATGATGATTAATAGTGTTCTTCTCCAGCATTTTCCAAACCCTTATGAAATACATTAATTATTTCCAAAAGGACCCAGGAAGGAAAGGAAATACCACCACTGACATTTAAGAGATGAGAAAAATGAAGTTCTGTGTATTTAGGTGCATGATCCAAAAATTTACTATAAGTAAGAAACAAAATCAAAGAAAAACTTGACTATCTCTTCTTCCAGCTCCTAAAATTTCCAATTCAACTTAATTCAATTTAACAATGTAATGAGTCTTTAGATATAGTATTTTGTTAGGTGCTGTGGAAGGAATGAGAAAATATGGTCTGATCTCCTACCTCAAGGAAGAAAAAGAAGATAAGATACACAGATAAGTAACAATTAGACAGCAGTTTATTTTAATTTAAAGTAAATTTAGGCAATACTACTCTATGAAATAAATAGTGCTAGGATAGATTCTTTGCTTGGAAGTACTCAAAATGTGCCAAAAAATAGTAGGAAAACTGGAATATTTTTTTCAGTTTGTAATAGATCTTCTTATTTAAATGCTAAAGAGGGCACATAAAATGTAACAGCTCAGTTTAGTAAGAGACAGACATCTGAAAAGGTTTTGGAGGAAAGGCGGCAATTGTGGACTTTGTGACATTATTCTGGTGACAAACTACAGATAGATAGGGAAAGGAATAGAAATAAAGATAAGTCATTGAGGAAGGGGTGTCAAGTCTAGAGTGGGAATATGAGTTAAGAAGCTATTGTAAAGTCAAGATGAGAATGAAGGGGGCCTAAATTATAGGAGTAGTAATGGGATTAAAGAAAAGCTAATGAATGGACCGATAAATCAGAGGTAAATAAATGCAAAGAGAGAGGACAAAGAGAACCAAAATTCACCAGAGATTTCCTTCAGGCAATAATGAATTGCCAGGTAAATTGTGCTTTATGAGGTCAAGAAGAAGGTAGAGTTGTTGGGAAAGGTCTGGAATGAAGTCAGACTTAAGCTTGGTTTTGAATGATGCTTAAGGTAGATGTGTGGGATCTTTTATGATCTTCCTCAGTATTTCCTTGGCACCAGAAGTAAAGTTTGTTTTTCCCTATTTTCACTGACCTTGTCTTCTTATTACCTGAAGAGTCTTGCTGATTATCTTCAAATTTAACTCAGTTTCTTGTCTGTCTAAGAAATTTAATTTCTTAATGTTTTGATATTTTTCATCTTTTCTTACTCAAAACATCTCCCAAGATAATAATTAAAAGTTTTTACCCTCTCCTATATTCAAAATTTTTCTAAAATTTGGTATCTTTTGTGAAGTTTTTCATAAGTAACTGATAGAAATAGGTTTCTGGTATTTTCTGAATGTTTAATAAGAGTTAGACAATGTTCCAAGCTCTTTAGCAGTATTAGCTCATTTCATCCTCACAATATAGCTCACTGAAGTATGGAGTATTAATAATTCCAGTTGAAAAATGAGAAGGCTAAGTAACTTTCCCAAGGTTTTACAGGTAGTATGTGACAGGCTGAACTTATAAACACTAGAATACACTATTTTTCTAACAACTCCACACCTTAAATCAGAAAAATCCTTTTATCATCACAATCAGGTTTTGTTTGTGATAACTATAAATCATTACTCTCTAAACATGGACTTTGATGAGAGATGATTGGTGTGGGAGTACAGTTCCACAAAATAAGTGGGAAGTTGAATGTCCATTCTTTGAAATGGTTAAGAATCAAAAAATTCTGAAAGAACACTAAGCAAGAACTGGAAACAAACAAACAAAAAATACCCAACAGACAAAAAAAAAAACCCACACAATTAGGACAATCATTTAACTACTGGAATAGGTTGGTAAGAAATCATCAACTAACGATCCTTCAGACATGAATTACCTTGAGTCATTCCCCAAACTTTCCATGATTATTCTTGGGATTCAAATTATCTGGCAAGATGACTAAAACTTAGTCACTGTATTGTTATTTTATTAAACTACATATTAAAAAAATAAAGCTAATTAAATTACACACAGTGTAGAATAGCAGTCATAGGTGAAATTTTTAAAAATACATGAAACAGATTAAAAATGAAAATGTATTATGTAGAATCAAAACATGTAGGGCTTCCCTGGTGGCGCAGTGGTTGAGAGTCCGCCTGCCGATGCAGGGGACACAAGTTCGTGCCCCGATCCGGGAAGATCCCACATGCTGCAGAACGTCTAGGCCCATGAGCCATGGCCACTGAGCCTGTGCATCCGGAGCCTGTGCTCTGCAATGGGAGAGGCCACAACAGTGAGAGGTCCACGTACCACAAAAACAAAAAAACAAACAAACAAAAAAAAACATGTAGAATGCAGCTAAAACAAACATTTATGATGCAGTGCTTAATTTATAAATCAGTGCTTAAATCAATAATATAAGCACCCACATTAATAATTTTTAAAAAGGAGAACAATATGAACCCAGAGCAAGCAAAAGAAAAAGAAATAATAAAGAACACAAGTCAATGACATTAAAAACAAAAACAATAGAGAAAATAAATAAAATTAAAAGCTCATTCTTTGAAAAATCAATAAAATTGACAATCCTTTAGCAAGACTAACAAAAGAGAGTAAATATAAATTACCAATAGCATGAATTAAGTAATGGCCATCTCTATAGAACACAAAAGCACAAAAAAGTTAAAAAAAAGAATATTATGAATAAGGCTAATCACATAAATTTAACAATTTAAATGAAATAGACCAATTCCATGAAAAGCACAAACTACCAGAACTCATCTAATATAAAATAGGTAAATCTATAACTATTGAAGAAGTAGAAATTACAATTAAACCACTCTTAAAAGGGAAATCTCAAGGCCCAGAGTTTTTCACTGGAGAATTCTACCAAACTTTTAAGGAAGAATCAACAGTAATTGTACACAATCTCTTCCAAAAAAGGGAATAGAGGGGAGACTATCAAACTTAACTTTATGACTGTCAAATAGAATTTTATCATTCTAATACCAAAATGAAAAACAGAAAATTAAAAAAATAAGACAACTACAGTTCATTATCCCTCATGAACATAGGTACAAAAATGCTTAACAAAATATTATTATATTTAATGCAGTGAAAAATCAGAACCAAGTGGAGTTTGTTTCAGGGATGCAAGACTGAGTCAATATTCAAAAGACAATTTAGCTTATCAATAAGCTAAATTAATATATATATATATATATACACTAGAAGCCCTAGCCATTGCAATAAAGCAAGAAAAACAAATAAAATCATATAGATTGTAGAGGAAGAAATAAACTACACTATTTACAGTTGACATGATGGTTTGTATAGAATAACCCAAAATATTTTTAAAAATCAATATCAACTCTAGAACTAGTAAATGAGTGCTGCAAGCTCATAGGATACTACGTTAACATAGAAAAATCAACCGTATTTCTGTAAACTAGCAATGAAAATGTGGAAACCAAAATAAAATAAAATTCTATTTTAATTACTCCAAATAAAACACAGATTTAACAAAATGTAATCAGTACTTATGCTTAAAACTAAAAGTCCCTGAAGAAAGAAATCAAATAAATGGAGAAGTACTATGATTGGAAAACTAAACAGTAAATATGACAATTCTTGACAATTTAACCTATAAGTTTACTTATATTACTTATAAGTAATTCTTATCAAAATCCCAGCAAGGAGGAGACGGGGGAAGATGGCGGAAGAGTAAGACGTGGAGATCGCCTTCCTCCTCACGGATACACCAGAAATACATCTACACGTGGAACAACTCCTACAGAACACCTACTGAAGGCTGGTAGAAGACCTCAGAGCTCCCAAAAGGCAAGAAACTCCTCACGTACCTGGGTAGGGCAAAAGAAAAAAGAAAAAACAGAGACAAAAGAATAAGGACGGCACCTGCACCAGTGGGAGGGAGCTGTGAAGGAGGAAAAGTTTCCACACACTAGGAAGCCCCTCCGCGGGCGGAGACTGCGGGAGGCGGAGGGGGGAGCTTCGGGACCGCGGAGTGGTGCACAGCGACAGGTGTGGAGGGCAAAGCGGGGAGATTCCTGCACAGACGATCAGTGCCGACCGGCACTCACCAACCCGAGAGGCTTGTCTGCTCACCGGCCGGGGCGGGCGGGGCTGCGAGCTGAGGCTCGGGTTTCGGTTTTGGACGGAGCGCAGGGAGAGGACTGGGGTTGGCAGCTTGAGCATAGCCTGAAGGGGTTGGTGCGCCACGACTAGCCGGGAGGGAGTTCGGGGAAAAGCCTGCACCGGCCGAAGAGGCAAGAGACTTTTTCTTCCCTCTTTGTTTCCTGGTGCGCGAGGAGAGGGATTTAAGAGCGCTGCTTAAAGGAACTCCAGAGACGGGCGCGAGCTGCGGCTGAAACCGCGGACCCCAGAGACGGGCGGGAGACGCTGGGGCTGCTGCTGCCGCCACCAGGGGGGCTGTGTGCGAGCACAGGTCACTCTCCGCGCCCCTCTTCCGTGGAGCCTGTGCAGCCCGCCACTGCCAGGTTCCCGGGATCCAGGGACAACTTCCCCGGGAGTCGGCGGGTCTCAGGCTGGTGCAGCGTCACGCCGGACTCTGCTGCAGCGTCACGCCGCCTCTGCCGCCGCAGGCCCGCCCCGCACGCAGTGCCCCTCCTTCCCCCATCCCCCAACCCCCGGCCTGAGTGAGCCGGAGCTCCCGAATCAGCGGCTCCTTTAACCCCGTCCTGTCTGAGCAAAAAACAGACGCCCTCCAGCGATCTGTGCGCAGGGGCAGGGCCGGGTACAAAGCTGAGCTCCTGTGAGCTGTGAGAGCAGGGAGGAGAGGGGGAGGTCTCTCCCGGCAGCCACGGAGGCGGCGGATTGAAGCTCCACGATCAACTTGATGTGCCCTGCATTGTGGAATACCTGAATAGACAGGGAGTGATCCCAAATTGAAGAGGGGGAATTTAGGAGCGAGATCTGTGATTTTTTTCCCTTTTCCTCTTTATGTGAATGTGTGCGTGTATGCTTCTCTGTGAGATCTTGTCTGTATACTCTTGCTTCCACCATTTGTCCTAGGGTTCTATCTGTCCATGGTTTTTTTTTAAAAAAAAAAAAAATTTTTTTTTCTTAATAATTAATTTTAATTGTAATAACTTTATTGAACTTTACCTTCGTTCTTTCTTTCTTTCTTTCCTTCCCTCCTTCCCTCCTTTAGACAGTGAATCACCCCAGGTTGAGGGGGTGGTCTCTGGGAGCAGGATTTATGATTTTTCCCCCTTTGCCTCTCTTTGTGAACGTGTATGTGTATGCTTCTGTGTAAGATTTTCTCTGTATAGCTTTGCTTCCAACATTTGTCCTAGGGCTCTATCCGTCCATAGTTTTTTAAAAAAAAAATTTTTTTTTCTTAATAATTAATTTTAATAACTTTATTGTACTTTACCTTCGTTCTTTCTTTCTTTCTTTCCTTCCTTCCTTCCCTCCTTTAGACAACGAATCACCCCAAATTGAGGAGGTGGTCTCTGGGAGCAGGATTTATGATTTTTTCCCCTTTGCCTCTCTTTGTGAACATGTATGTGTATGCTTCTGTGTAAGATTTTCTCTGTATAGCTTTGCTTCCAACATTTGTCCTAGGGCTCTATCCGTCCATGGTTTTTAAAAAAAAAAAATTTTTTTTTCTTAATAATTAATTTTAATTGTAATAACTTTATTGTAGTTTACCTTCGTTCTTTCTTTCTTTCTTTCCTTCCTTCCTTCCCTCCTTTAGACAGCGAATCACCCTAGGTTGAGGAGGTGGTCTCTGGGAGCAGGATTTATGATTTTTCCCCCTTTGCCTCTCTTTGTGAACGCGTATGTGTATGCTTCTGCGTAAGATTTTCTCCGTATAGCTTTGTTTCCAACATTTGTCCTAGGGTTCTATCCGTTCTTTTTTTTTTCTTTCTTTCTAAATATTTTTTAGTACAATAACTATATTATACTTTATTTTATTTTTACTGTATCTTCTTTCTTTCTGTCTTGTTTCCTTCTTTCCCTCCTTCCTTCCTCCCTTCCTCCCTCCCTCCCTCCCTCCTTTCTTTCCTTCTTTGCTTCTTTCTTCCTTCCTTCCTTTCCTTCTTTCCTTCTTTCTTTCCTCATACTTCTACTAATTCTCTCTACATTTTCTCCTTCTTTCCCTCCTTCCTTCCTTCCTTCCTCCCTCCCTCCCTCCTTTCTTTCCTTCTTTGCTTCTTTCTTCCTTCCTTCCTTTCCTCCTTTCCTTCTCTCTTTCCTCAAACTTCTACTAATTCTCTCTACATTTTCTCCTTCTTTCCCTCCTTCTTTCCTTCCTTCCTCCCTCCCTCCCTCCTTTCTTTCCTTCTTTGTTTCTTTCTTTCTTCCTTCATTTCCTCCTTTCCCTCTTTCTTTCCTCATACTTCTACTAATTCTCTCTACATTTTCTCCTTCTTTCCCTCCTTCCTTCCTTCCTTCCTTCCTCCCTCCCTCCCTCCTTTCTTTCCTTCTTTGATTCTTTCTTCCTTCCTTCCTTTCCTCCTTTCCTTCTTTCTTTCCTCATACTTCTAATAATTCTCTCTACTTTTCCTCCCTTTTATTCTGAGCCGTGTGGATGAAAGGCTCTTGGTGCTCCAGCCCAGGAGGCAGGGCTCTGCCTCTGAGGTAGGAGAGCCAACTTCAGGACACTGGTCAACAAGAGACCTCCCAGCTCCACATAATATTAAACGGCAGAAATCTCCCAGAGACCTCCATCTTAACACCAGCACCCAGCTTCACTCAACGACCAGCAAGCCACAGTGCTGGACAACCTATGCCAAACAACTAGCAAAACAGGAACACAACCCCACCCATTAGCAGAGAGGCGGCCTAAAATCATAACAAGGCCACAGACACCCCAAAACACACCACCAGACGTGAACCTGCCCACTAGAGAGACAAGATCCAGCCTCATCCAGCACAACACAGGCACTAGTCCCCTCCACCAGGAAGCCTACACAACCCGCTGAAACAACCTTAGCCACTGGAGACAGACATCAAAAACAACGGGAACTACGAACGTGCAGCCTGCAAAAAGGAGACCCCAAACACAGTAAGATAAGCAAAATGAGAAGACAGAAAAACACACAGCAGATGAAGGAGCAAGATAAAAACCCACCAGACCTAACAAATGAAGAGGAAATAGGCAATCTACCTGAAAAAGAATTCAGAATAATGATAGTAAGGATGATCCGAAATCTTGGAAGTAGAATGGACAAAATGCAAGAAACAGTTAACAAGGACCTACAAGAACTAAAGATGAAACAAGCAACGATGAACAACGCAATAAATGAAATTAAAAGTACTCTAGATAGGATCAATAGCAGAATAATGGAGGCAGAAGAACGGATAAGTGACCTGGAAGATAAAGTAGTGGAAATAACTACTGCAGAGCAGAATAAAGAAAAAAGAATGAAAAGAACTGAGGACAGTCTCAGAGAGCTCTGGGACAACACTAAACGCACCAACATTCGAATTATAGGGGTTCCAGAAGAAGAAGAAAAAAAGAAAGGGACTGAGAAAATATTTGAAGAGATTATAGTTGAAAACTTCCCTAATATGGGAAAGGAAATAGTTAATCAAGTCCAGGAAGCACAGAGAGTCCCATACAGGATAAATACAAGGAGAAATACGCCAAGACACATATTAATCAAACTATCAAAAATTAAATACAAAGAAAGCATATTAAAAGCAGCAAGGGAAAAACAACAAATAACACACAAGGGAATCCCCATAAGGTTAACAGCTGATCTCTCAGCAGAAACCCTACAAGCCAGAAGGGAGTGGCAGGACATACTGAAAGTGATGAAGGAGAAAAACCTGCAACCAAGCCTACTCTACCCAGCAAGGATCTCATTCAGATTTGATGGAGAAATTAAAACCTTTACAGACAAGCAAAAGCTGAGAGAGTTCAGCACCACCAAACCAGCTTTACAACAAATGCTAAAGGAACTTCTCTAGATAAGAAATGCAAAAGAAGGAAACGACCTATAATAACGAACCCAAAACAATATAGAAAATGGGAATAGGAACATACATATCGATAATTACCTTAAATGTAAATGGACTAAATGCTCCCACCAAAAGACACAGATTGGCTGAATGGATACAAAAACAAGACCCTTATATATGCTGTCTACAAGAGACCCACCTCAGACCTAGAGACACATACAGACTTTAAGTAAGGGGATGGAAAAAGATATTCCATGCAAATGGAAACCTAAAGAAAGCTGGAGTAGCAATTCTCATATCAGACAAAATAGACTTTAAAATAAGGACTATTAAAAGGGATAAAGAAGGACACTACATAATGATCAAGGGATCGATCCAAGAAGAAGATATAACAATTGTAAATATTTATGCACCCAACATAGGAGCACCACAATACGTAAGGCAAATACTAACAGCCATAAAAGGGGAAATTGACAGTAACACATTCATAGTAGGGGACTTTAACACCCCACTTTCACCCATGGACAGATCATCCAAAATGAAAATAAATAAGGAAACACAAGCTTTAAATGATACATTAAACAAGATGGACTTAATTGATATTTATAGGACACTCCATCCAAAAACAACAGAATACACGTTTTTCTCAAGTGCTCATGGAACATTCTCCAGGATAGATCATATCTTGGGTCACAAATCAAGCCTTGGTAAATTTAAGAAAATTGAAATTGTATCAAGTATCTTTTCTGACCACAACGCCATGAGACTAGGTATCAATTACAGGAAAAGATCTGTAAAATATACAAACACATGGAGGCTAAACAATACACTACTTAATAATGAAGTGATCACTGCACAAATCAAAGAGGAAATTAAAAAATACCTAGAAACAAATGACAATGGAGACACAACGACCCAAAACCTATGGGATGCAGCAAAAGCAGTTCTAAGGGAGAAGTTTATAGCAATACAAGCCCACCTTAAGAAGCAGGAAACATCTCGAATAAACAACCTAACCTTGCACCTCAAGCAATTAGAGAAAGGAGAACAAAAAAGCCCCAAAACTAGCAGAAGGAAAGAAATCATAAAAATCAGATCAGAAATAAATGAAAAAGAAATGAAGGAAACGATAGCAAAGATTAATAAAACTAAAAGCTGGTTCTTTGTGAAGATAAACAAAATAGATAAACCACTACCCAGACATCAAGAAAAAAAGGGAGAAGACTCAAATCAATAGAATTAGAAATGAGAAAGGAGAAATAACAACTGACACTGCAGAAATAAAAAAAACATGAGAGATTACTACAAGCAACTCTATGCCAATAAAATGGACAATCTGGAAGAAATGGACAAATTCTTAGAAATGCACAACCTGCCAAGACTGAATCAGGAAGAAATAGAAAATATGAACAGACCAATCACAAGCACTGAAATTGAAACTGTGATTAAAAATCTTCCAACAAACAAAAGCCCAGGACCAGATGGCTTCACAGGTGAATTCTATCAAACGTTTAGAGAAGAGCTAACACCTATCCTTCTCGAACTCTTCCAAAATATAGCAGAGGGAGGAACACTCCCAAATTCCTTCTACGAGGCCACCATCACCTTGATACCAAAACCAGACAAGGATGTCACAAAGAAAGAAAACTACAGGCCAATATCACTGATGAACATAGATGCAAAAATCCTCAAAAGAATACTAGCAAACAGAATCCAACAGCACATTAAAAGGATCATACACCATGATCAAGTGGGGTTTATTCCAGGAATGCAAGGATTCTTCAATATACGCAAATCTATCAATGTGATAAACCATATTAACAAATTGAAGGAGAAAAACCATATGATCATTTCAATAGATGCAGAGAAAGCTTTTGACAAAATTCAACACCCATTTATGATAAAACCCTCCAGAAAGTAGGCATAGAGGGAACTTTCCTCAACATAATAAAGGCCATATATGACAAGCCCACAGCAAACATCATCCTCAATGGTGAAAAACTGAAAGCATTTCCACTAAGATCAGGAACAAGACAAGGTTGCCCACTCTCACCACTCTTATTCAACATAGTTTGGGAAGTTTTAGCCACAGCAATCAGAGAAGAAAAGGAAATAAAAGGAATCCAAATTGGAAAAGATGAAGTAAAGCTGTCACTGTTTGCAGATGACATGATACTATACATAGAGAATCCTAAAGATGCTACCAGAAAACTACTAGAGCTAATCAATGAATTTGGTAAAGTAGCAGGATACAAAATTAATGCACAGAAATCTCTGGCATTCCTATATACTAATGATGAAAAATCTGAAAGTGAAATCAAGAAAACACTCCCATTTACCATTGCAACAAAAAGAATAAAATATCTAGGAATAAACCTACCTAAGGAGACAAAAGACCTGTATGCAGAAAATTATAAGACACTGATGAAAGAAATTAAAGATGATACAAATAGATGGAGAGATATACCATGTTCTTGGATGGGAAGAATCAACATTGTGAAAATGACTCTACTACCCAAAGCAATCTACAGATTCAATGCAATCCCTATCAAACTACCACTGGCATTTTTCACAGAACTAGAACAAAAAATTTCGCAATTTGTATGGAAACACAAAAGACCCCGAATAGCGAAAGCAATCTTGAGAACGAAAAAAGGAGCTGGAGGAATCAGGCTCCCTGACTTCAGACTATACTACAAAGCAACAGTAATCAAGACAGTATGGTACTGGCACAAAAACAGAAAGATAGATCAGTGGAACAGGATAGAAAGCCCAGAGATAAACCCACGCACATATGGACACCTTATCTTTGATAAAGGAGGCAGGAATGTACAGTGGAGAAAGGACAGCCTCTTCAATAAATGGTGCTGGGAAAACTGGACAGGTACATGTAAAAGTATGAGATTAGATCACTCCCTAACACCATACACAAAAATAAGCTCAAAATGGATTAAAGACCTAAATGTAAGGCCAGAAACTATCAAACTCTTAGAGGAAAACATAGGCAGAACACTCTATGACATAAATCACAGCAAGATCCTTTCTGACCCACCTCCTAGAGTAATGGAAATAAAAACAAAAATAAACAAATGGGACCTAATGAAACTTCAAAGCTTTTGCACAGCAAAGGAAACCATAATCAAGACCAAAAGACAACCCTCAGAATGGGAGAAAACATTTGCAAATGAAGCAACTGACAAAGGATTAATCTCCAAAATTTACAAGCAGCTCATGCAGCTCAATAACAAAAAAAAAAAACAACCACATCCAAAAATGGGCAGAAGACCTAAACAGACATTTCTCCAAAGAAGATATACAGAATGCCAACAAACACATGAAAGAATGCTCAACATCATTAATCATTAGAGAAATGCAAATCAAAACTACAATGAGATATCATCTCACACCAGTCAGAATGGCCATCATCAAAAAATCTAGAAACAATAAATGCTGGAGAGGGTGTGGAGAAAAGGGGACACTCTTGCACTGCTGGTGGGAATGTGAATTGGTTCAGCCACTATGGAGAACAGTATGGAGGTTCCTTAAAAAACTACAAGTAGAATTACCATATGACCCAGCAATCCCACTACTGGGCATATACCCTGAGAAAACCAAAATTCAAATAGAGTCATGTACCAAAATGTTCATTGCAGCTCTATTTACAATAGCCCGGAGATGGAAAGAACCTAAGCGCCCATCATCGGACGAATGGATAAAGAAGATGTGGCACATATACACAATGGAATATTACTCAGCCTTAAAAAGTAATGAAATTGAGTTATTTGTAATGAGATGGATAGACCTAGAGTCTGTCATACAGAGTGAAGTAAGTCAGAAAGAAAAAGACAAATACCGTATGCTAACACATATATATGGAATTTAAGGAAAAAAATGTCATGAAGAACCTAGGGATAAGACAGGAATAGAGGCGCAGACCTACTGGAGAACGGACTTGAGGATATGGGGAGGGGGAAGCGTGAATTTTGACAGGACGAGAGAGAGTCATGGACATATACACACTAACAAACGTAGTAAGGTAGATAGCTAGGGGGAAGCAGCCGCAAGGTACAGGGATATTAGCTCGGGGCTTTGGGACAGCCTGGAGGGGTGGGATGGGGAGAGTGGGAGGGAGGGAGACGCAAGAGGGAAGACACATGGGAGCATATGTATATGTATAGCTGATTCACTTTGTTATAAAGCAGAAACTAACACACTATTGTAAAGCAATTATACCCCAATAAAGATGTTAAAAAAAAAAAAAAAAAACCCAGCAAGATTTTTCATGTAGATAAGCATATTCTAATAGTTGTATGTAAAGGCAAAGGAACTACAATAGCTAAAACAATTTTGATTAAATAAAAAAAGGAATAAAGTGAAGGAGTAACTCAACCAGATTTTTAAGCCTTACAGTGTAAGCCACAGTATTCAAGGCAAGGTTGTGTTAGTGGAGAGACGACAGAAAGCTCAATGAAATAGAAAATAAAATATTTTCAATAGAGTTTAGAAAATCAGATATCCACAAGCAAAAATATGTTAAAAAATAAAAATAAATAAATAAAATAAAATTGAACCTTCACCTAAACCTCACACCTTATACATAATTTAACTCAGAATGGATAATAGATTTATATGTAAATATAAAATTATAAACATTTAGAAAATAAAACATAGAAAAAATCCTTGGGCCCTAGGTCTAGGTAAAGTGTTCTTAGACACAACATAAAAATTATGAGCCATAAAATATAATAAATTGGACTTCATCAAAATTAAAAATTTTGCGAAAGCTCTGGTTATGGGGAAAAAAAGTCAAGATGCAGATTGGGAGAAATATTTGCAAACTTCGTAACTGGCAAATGACTCCTATGTAGATTATAAATAGTTTAGCATGTTCACACCAAACGTATGTTCACTGTTCACTATATGACCCAGGCACTGCACTCCTCGACGTTTATCACAGGGAAATGAAAGCTTATGTCCACATAAAAACCTATACATGAATGTTCATAGCTGCTTCATCTGTAATAGCCAAACATTGGAAATGACCCAAATGTCATTCAATGGGGGAATGATTAAACAAACTGTTACATCCATATCATGGAATAAGGCTCAGCAATAAAAAAAGGAACAGACTGCTAATATACACAACAAATATGTTTTAAGGGAATTAATCTGAGAAAAAAAACCAAAAAGCAAAAAGGCCAATCTCAAAAAATTACATAATCCATGATTCCATTTATACAAATTATACAAAGGATAAAATTGTAGAAATAGAGAATGGATTAGTGGTCACAAGAGGTTAAGGATGTTGGGACAGTGGGGTGAGACTATTGACTATAAAATTATAGCACAAGGGAGATCTTTATGGTAAGCAAACAGTTTTGTGTCTTAATGGTGGTCATGATTAAACAAATCCACATCTGATGAAATTTCATAGAAACACACACACACAAATGAGTGCAAGTACAAATGGAAAAAATCTGAATAAGTTATGTGGGTTATACTAGTATCAATTTCCTTCATTTTAATATTGTACTATAGACATGTAAGATGTTACCATTGGGTAACAAGTAGTACTTTTGTGTGCTATTTTTTCAAAGTCCTGTTAATCTATAATTATTCCCTTATTTTCTAGCACAGGCAAGAACAGCCAGTAACATGTTAAGTAGATGTGGCAAAAGTGTACATTCTTGCATTTTTTTTCTAATTTTAGATGAAGCAATTTAAAAAAAAATTTTTTTAACCATTAACTATAAAGTTAGCTGTAGGTTTTTCATAAGTGTCTTTCAACTGTTGAGGATGTTCCTTTTTATTTCTAATTTTTTGAGAGCTTTAATCATGAATGGATACTGGATTTTTCTCAAATGCCTTTTTATGCATCTACTGAGGTGATAAAGTACTTTTTGAGCTGTGTTTATTAATATGATGTATCACATTGATTTTTAGATATTAAATCAGTCTTACATTTCTGGTATAAATCATAGTTGGTCAATGGTATATAGTCTCTTTTATATGTTTGCTAATATTTTGTTGAAGCCTTCCGTGTTTAAATTCATTAGATATATTTGTCTATTATTTCCTTTTTAAGTCTTTATATAGCTTTTTCGGGGGGTAATGCTGACTTTTTAGAATGTGTTGGGAAATCTTCCATCCTTCTCTATATTCTGGAAGAGTTTGTGAATAATTGATATTACTTGTTCTTTAATATTTGGTAGAATTTATTATACATTTTGGTCTGGGCTTCCCTCTGTGGGGAAATGTTTAATTTCAATCAAATTGCTTTGCTATTGGTCTATTCAAGTTTTCTATTTCTTCTTGAGTCAATTCTATAATGTGTCTCTAGGCAATTATCTTTTTACCCAAATTGTTTAATTTGTTGACATAAAGTTGTTCATGTTATTTCCTGAAAATTATTTTAATTTCTGTAGGATCCTTAGTGATGTTTCCTTTTCATTACTAATTTTTGTATTTGTTCCTTTTTCCTTTTTTTTATTCGTTCAAACAACAATTTTGTAGTTGTTTTTTTTTGTTTGTTTTTCTACAAAGAACCAACACGATTTCACAAATTTTCTCTCTTGTTTTTCTCTTTTCTATTTAATTGATTTCTCTTCTAATATTTATCATTTCTGCCCTTCTTACATTGGGTTTAGTTCCTTCTTTTTCTGGTTTAATAAGATGAAAACTTCAGAATTAATTTGACAGTTTTTTCTATTGTTGACCTTTAAAGTTTTAAATTTTCTTCTAATAACTATTTGACTGCCTCCCAGAAATTATAATAAAATTTGACTTCATATACATTCACTTCCAAATATTTTCTAATTTCCTCTGTGATTCTTTCTTTTACCCATTGGCTACATAGAGGAACTTTGTTTATTTTTCTGAATGTTCAGGAACTTCTCAATTTCTTTGTTATTGATTTCAAATTTGATTATAATTTGGTAGTAGAACTTAATTTGCATGATTTCAACACATATATTTGTTGAGACAGGTTAGATGGTCTAAGACATGGAGAATATACCACATGCACTTGAAAATTATGTATATTTTGCTCTTGTTGATGGAGCATTTTATAGATGACAGGTATGTCTAGTTGATTGACAATATTGTTCAAATATTTATGTCTTTGCTAATTTTCTTTTTTTTTTTTTTTACATCTTTATTGGAGTATAATTGCTTTACAATGGTGTGTTGATGTCTGCTTTATAACAAAGTGAATCAGTTATACATATACATATGTTCCAATATCTCTTCTCTCTTGCATCTCCCTCCCTGGAACCCTCCCTATCCCACCCCTCCAGGTGGTCACAAAGCACTGAGCTGATCTCCCTGTGCTATGTGGCTGCTTTCCACTAGCTATCTACCTTACGTTTGGTAGTGTATATATGTCCATGCCTCTCTCTCACTTTGTCACAACTTACCCTTCCCCCTCCCCATATCCTCAAGTCCATTTTCTAGTAGGTCTATGTCTTTATTCCTGTCTTACCCCAAGGTTCTTCATGATTTTCTTTTTCTTAAATTCCATATATATGTGTTAGCATATGGCATTTGTCTTTCTCTTTCTGACTTACTTCACTCTGTATGACAGACTCTAAGTCTATCCACCTCATTACAAATAACTCAATTTCCTTTCTTTTTATGGCTAAGTAATATTCCATTGTATATACGTGCCACACCTTCTTTATCCATTCATCTCATGATGGACACTTAGGTTGCTTCCATCTCCTGGCTAATGTAAATAGAGCTGCAATGAACATTTTGGTACATGACTCTTTTTGAATTATGGTTTTCTCAGGGTATATGCCCAGTAGTGGGATTGCTGGGTCATATGGTAGCTCTATTTGTAATTTTTAAGGAACCTCAATACTGTTCGCCATAGTGGCTGTACCAATTCAAAGTCCCACCAGCAGTGCAAGAGTGTTCCCTTTTCTCCACATGCTCTCCAGCATTTATTGTTTCTAGATTTTTTGATGATGGCCATTATGACTGCTGTGAGATGATATCTCATTGTAGTTTTGATTTGCAATTCTCTAATGATTAATAATGTTGAGCATTCTTTCATGTGTTTGTTGGTAGTCTGTATATCTTCTATGGAGAAATGTCTATTTAGATCTTCTGCCCATTTTTGGATTGGGTTGTTTGTTTTTTGTTATTGAGCTGTATGAGCTGCTTGTAAATTTTGGAGATTAATCCTTTGTCAGTTGCTTCATTGGTAAATATTTTCTCCCATTCTGAGGGTTGTCTTTTGGTCTTGTTTATGGTTTCCTTTGCTGTGCAAAGGCTTTGAAGTTTCATTACGTCCCATTTGTTTATTTTTGGTTTTATTTCCATTTCTCAAGAAGGTGGGTCAGAAAGGATCTTTCTATGATGTATGTTATAGAGTGCTCTGCCTATGTTTTCCTCTAAGAGTTTGAGGGTGTCTGGCCTTATATTTAGGTCTTTAATCCATTTGAAACTTAATTTTGTGTATGGTGTTAAGAGGTGATCTAATCTCATACTTTTACATGTACCTGTCCAGTTTTCCCAGTACCACTTATTGAAGGGCTGTACTTTCTCCACTGTATATTCTTGCCTCCTTTATCAAAGATAAGGTGACCATACATGTGTGGGTTTATCTCTGGGCTTTCTATCCTGTTCCATTGATTTATCTTTATGTTTTTGTGCCAGTACCATACTGTCTTGATTACTGTAGCTTTGTAGTATAGTCTGAAGTCGGGGAGCCTGATTCTTCCAGCTCCGTTTTTTGTTCTCAAGATTGCTTTGGCTATACGGGGTCTTTTGTGTTTCCATACAAATTGTGATTTTTTTTTGTTCTAGTTCTGTAAAAAATGCCAGTGATAATTTGATAGGGATTGCATTGAATCTGTAGATTGCTTTGGGTAGTAGAGTCATTTTTACAATGTTGATTCTTCCAATCCAAGAACATGGTATATCTCTCCATCTATTTATATAATCTTTAATTTCTTTCATCAGTGTCTTATAATTTTCTGCATACAGGTCTTTTGTCTCCTTAGGTAGGTTTATCCTAGATATTTTATTCCTTTTTTGCAATGGTAAATGGGCATGTGTTCTTGATTTCACTTTCAGGTTTTTCATCGTTAGTGTATAGGAATGCCAGAGATTTCTGTGCATTAATTTTGTATCCTGCTACTTTACCAAATTCATTGCTTAGCTCTACTAGTTTTCTGGTAGCATCTTTAGGATTCTCTATGTATAGTATCATGTCATCTGCAAACAGTGACAGCTTTACTTCTTCTTTTCAAATTTGAATTCCTTTTATTTCCTTCTATTCTCTAATTGCTGTTGCTAAAACTTCCAAAACTATGTTGAATAAGAGTGGTGAGAGTGGGCAACCTTATCTTGTTCCTGACCTTAGTGGAAATGCTTTCAGTGTTTCACCGTTGAGGACCAGGTTGCCTGTGGTTTGTCATATATGGACTTTATTATGTTGAGGAAAGTTCTCTCTATGCCTACTTTCTGCAGGGTTTTTATCATAAATGGGTGTTGAATTTTGTCGAAAGCTTTTTCTGCATCTATTGAGATGATCATAGGTTTTTCCTCCTTCAATTTATTAACATGGTTTATTACATTGATTGATTTGCATATATTGAACAATCCTTGCTCTCCTGGAATAAACCCCACTTGATCATGTTGTATAATCCTTTCAATGTGCTGTTGGATTCTGTTTGCTAGTATTTATTTGAGGATTTTTGTATCTATGTTCATCAGTGATTTTGGCCTGTAGTTTTCTTTCTTTGTGAGATCCTTGTCTGGTTTTGGTATCAAGGTGATGTTGGCTTCGTAGAATGAGTTTGGGAGTGTTTCTCCCTCTACGATATTTTGAAAAAGTTTGAGAAGGACAGGTGTTAACTCTTCTCTGAATGTTTGATAGAATTCACTTGTGAAGCCATCTGGTCCTGGGCTTCTGTTTTCTGGAAGATTTTTAATCACAGTTTCAATTTCAGTGTTTGTGATTGGTCTGTTCATATTTTCTATTTCTTCCTGATTCAGTCTTGGCACGTTGTGCATTTCTAAGAATTTTTCCATTTCTTCCAGGTTGTTCATTTTATTGGCATAGAGTTGCTTGTAGTAATCTCTCATGATCTTTTGTATTTCTGCAGTGTCAGTTGTTACTTCTCCTTTTTCATTTCTAATTCTATTGATTTGAGTCTTCTCCCTTTTCTTCTTGGTGAGTCTGGTTAGTGGTTTATAAATTTTGTTTATCTTCTGAAAGAACCAGCTTTTAGCTTTATTGATCTTTGTTATTGTTCCCTTCGTTTCTTTTTCATTTATTTCTGATCTGACTTTTATGATTTCTTTCCTTCTGCTAACTTTGGGGGTTTTTTGTTCTTCTTTCTCTAATTGATTGATGTGCAAGGTTAGGTTGTTTATTCGAGATGTTTCCTATTTTTTTAAGGTAGGATTGTATTGCTATAAACTTCCCTCTTAGAACTGCTTTTGCTGCAACCCATAGGTTTTGGGTCATTGTGTCTCCATTTTCATTTGTTTCTAGGTATTTTTTGATTTCCTCTTTGATTTCTTCAGTGATCACTTCGTTATTAAGTAGTGTATAGTTTAGCCTCCATGTGTTTGTATTTTTTGCAGATCTTTTCCTGTAATTGATATCTAGTCTCATAACGTTGTGGTTGGAAAAGATACTTGATACAATTTCAATTTTCCTAAATTTACCAAGGCTTGATTTGTGACCGAAGATATGATCTATCCTGGAGAATGCTCCATGAGCACTTGAGAAAAATGTGTATCCTGTAGTATTTGAATGGAAAATCCTATAAATATCAATTAAGTCCATCTTGTTTAATGTATCATTTAAAGCTTGTGTTTCCTTATTTATTTTCAGTTTGGATGATCTGTTCATTGGTGAAAGTGGGGTGTTAAAGTCCCCTACTATGTATGTGTTATTGTTGATTTCTTTTTTTATGGCTTTTAGAATTTGCCTTATGTATTGAGGTGCTCCTCTGTTGGGTGCATAAATATTAACAATCATTATATCTTCTTCTTGGATCAATCCCTTGATTATTATGTAGTGTCCTTCTTTGTCTCTTGTAATAGTCTTTATTTTAAAGTCTATTTTGTCTGATATGAGAATTGCTACTCCAGCTTTCTTTTGGTTTCCATTTGCATGGAATATAGTTTTCTATCCCTTATTTTCAGTCTGCATGTGTCTCTAGGTCTGAAGTGGGTCTATTGTAGACAGCATATATATGGGTCTTGTTTTTGTATCCATTCAGACAATCTGTGTCTTTTGGTGGGAGTATTTACTACATCTACATTTAAGGTAATTATCAATTTGTATGTTCCTATTCCTATTTTCTTAATTGTTTTGGGTTTGTTATTGTAGGTCTTTTCCTTCTCTTGTGTTTCTTGGCTAGAGAAGTTCCTTTAGCAATTGTTGTAAAGCTGGTTTGGTGGTGCTGAACACTCTCAGCTTTTGCTTCTCTGTAAAGGTTTTAATTTCTCCATCAAATTTGAATGAGATCCTTGCTGGGTAGATAATCTTGGTTGTAGGTTTTTCTCCTTCATCACTTTAAATATGTCCTGCCAGTCCCTGCTGGCTTGCAGAGTTTCTGCTGAAAGATCAGTGGTTAACCTTATGGGGATTCCCTTGTGTGTTATTTGTTGTTTTTCCCTTGCTGCTTTTATATGTTTTATTTGTATTTAATTTTTGACAGTTTGATTAATATATGTCTTGGCATATTTCTCCTTAGATTTATTCTGTATGGGACTCTCTGTCCTTCCTGAACTTGATTAACTACTTCCTTTTCCATATTAGGGAAGTTTTCATGTGTACTGTCTTCAAATATTTTCTCAGTCCCTTTCTTTTTCTCTTCTTCTTCTGGAACGCCTATAATTTGACTGTTGATGTAATTAATGTTGTCCCAGAGGTCTCTGAGACTGTCCTCAGTTCTTTTCGTTCTTTTTTCTTTATTCTTCTCTGCAGTAGTTATTTCCACTATTTTTTCTTCCAGGTCACTTATCTGTTTTTCTGCCTCAGTTATTCTGCTGTTGATCCCATCTAGAGTGTTTTTAATTTCATTTTTTGTGTTGTTCATCATTGTTTGTTTCATCTTTAATTCTTCCAGGTCCTTGTTAAATGTTTCTTGCATTTTATGTATTCTATTTCCAAGATTTTGGATCATCTTTACTATCATTATTCTGAATTATTTTTCAGGTAGACTGCCTATTTCCTCCTCATTTTTTAGGTCTGGTGGTTTTTTATCTTGCTCCTTCATCTGCTGTGTGTTTTTCTGTCTTCTCATTTTGCTTATCTTACTGTGTTTGGGGTTCCTCTTTGCCGACTGCAGGTTCGTAGTTCCCACTGTTCTTGGTGCTTGTCCCCAGTGGCTAAGGTTGGTTCTGTTAGTTGCTAATTTTCTTTATTTTATCAATCATTAAAAACAATATATTGAATTCTCCAACTACTATTATTTAATGGTTATTTATCTTTTTAATTCTACCAGTTTTTACTCTGTATATGTTGGGCCTCTGTTTCTAATTACATCAATTTATAATTGTTTTATCTTCCTTATGAATGAATACTTTCTTCATTGTGAATATCCTTCTCTCTCATAATAATCTTTGAATCTTTATCTCAAAAATGGCCTTAGCATTGCTCCTGGCATTTAGTAGTCATTCTATAAACAGTAAATAAATAAATGTGTTGATGCACTTATTTAATAATTATTTATCACTTACTCCATGTCAGTAAATATTCTAGGCACTAGAATATTTACTATTATTCAATACTGGCCTGTTACTTATAAATTATGCCTTTATTTATGTACAGGTGCTGTTCTATGTGGATTTATTTACTATGGTGCATATCTCCATAACATTCCAAAACATTTTAAGTTATTTGCTGTTTGGTTTAAGTCTCACTATATTTTAATGAATAATGATATATCAGAAACTTTGACTTGATTAACTAATATCCAATGTCCCAGCAACCCTTGTTTTATTGAGTTAACTATGAGCTCTGGTAAAAGACCACACTTTCTAGCCTCCCTTATAGCTAAGTGTGGCCTTGTGACAAAATTCTGGCTAATGAGATGTAATCATAAGTTACCAGGTTGAATTCAACTTAAGCTCCATAAAAGGACACTTCCTATTTTCTGTCTTGTATATGAATGTGATTATTCTCTTGTGAGCCTGCAAATGGAAAAATATGGATGCCAAAGGATGTGAGGCATAAAAGTATAAGGAACTTGGATTCTTGATGTCTTTATGTTAAGACCTAACTTCTGATTTTCTATTGAGGTCTCTTTATCATGAAGCCACAACCAATTTCTAAGTGATACAGATGACCACTATGATGCTGCTGCTGATGAACAAGCTCCTGTCCAGGTCTACCTAAACTGATACCCAGTACAAAAGAAGTGAAATATGTAATAACCCAGATCTCTCAGGTTCTGGAATCATCCAAACCTGTCGTTTATTTATTTCTCTCCAAGCACTCACTCTCTTGTTAGTGGGCCCAGAACAGATTCTGACATAGCTGTAGAAAACATATTTTTTTATCATTTAAAAGCTGTGGACTTGGAGACCCAGAAGTGAGTGATTAAGGTTAGTGGCCTTATACAGGATTGCCAGAGGAGGTTACCTTTTCCAAGGCATTATTCATGGAATGAAAATTTATAAAGAAACACAGTCACTTAAAACATTTCCTAGATATGCTGACCTTCAGTCTTTGTTGAGTACCAATTTTCCCTGAATATTTGTTATTGCCAAGGCACTGCATTTCGACAGTAATTCCCATGACCTTGAAACCGATTTTATTGTCCTGAACTGCTGGCTACTCAGCAGATACTCAGCCTGCCTTCATCTCTAGATGTTCGATGATGCCACATCTGTACATTCAGCTAGCTCCTGCTGACTTTCTTTCTTTTCTTTTCTCATTTTGGCTGGCTGAAAAGACAACCAAGTTAAATTTTCCAATAAAGGTCTCAAAAAGGACTAATTCTTTAAATCTATTTGCACTCATCCTTAACTGATAATTGAACTCTGTGTGCAAGGAGGCCAGAGCTGTGCAGTGAGATACAGTTCCCTCACAACAGCATGCAGAATCAGCCCTTTACCACAGTTGCTGCTAATGTACAGAGCAAATAACTATTTTAATGACTCAGAGTTTGGGGCATTTGAGTGATCTGTCCTCCATTTTACTTGTAATTGCCCTCTAAACCTGATCCTCCCTCCAAAACATGGGGTATCTGAATAAAAGTTACTACTTTGGCATATGAAAAACTTGATTAGTTCTAATGGAAGCAAGGGAGTTCTGTTGACATTTCATACTTCAAGTTCTTGCATGGCAATAAGACATAAGTACTGATTTATAAAAGAGTGTGCGCCTATCAGGCATGAGTGAGAAAGAGAGAGTAAGTTCATGTTGCACAAAATAAGCTGCTAATTTCTTTTCCATTTCACTGACAATGTGCTCTTTGAGTTCAGAGCAACTGGGATGAGAACAATGGATGTTCCCAACCTATGCTCCATTTAACTTCTGCAACTCGACAAGGTCAAACAGCAAGGAGAGAATCTCTCTCTCTCTCTCAGAGGTTTATACTGTGGCAAAGCTAGGAGATTGAGGGACAATCTAAGAGACACACTTGATTTCTTTAAAGAAACTCCTGTATCTAAACAGAGATTTTATTGGCAAAGATTTGGATGCCTTTTTGTTGTTATTTCTACCTTGAAATTCATAGGATTTATATATGGTTCATAGTTACGAGCATGTGTGTTGAGGTGGGAGAAGGTGAGCATGAACACTTGAGTTTGAAAAGATATGTGCTGTCTGTTGTCTAGATCCTCACTGATGAAAAATGAATCCCAAAGGATTTGCTGTGCATTGTCTTTACTACTACTGACAGGGAATTTTCAAACTCTTTTTTTTTTTTTTTTTGCAATTAACAATGTCTACCAGAGAGCCTTAGTATTCAACATGTTTCCCTACAACCAATACCACCAGAATGGCAGAGTCCTTTAGGATATAGCCTTCATTTCTTCTCTTTTGATGAATATACCAACTCCCCTCTGATCTGCTCATGTAACTTGGATCTCAATTAGCACAAATTTGTGGCATTCTGCTTTTAGTGGGTGGGAGGTGAAAGAACTAGGAATGTGAGCTAATATTCACCAAGAGCATCTTGTCAGGTTTGCAGTTCAGGAACCAACACCTACTATTAGAATTTATATTCCACCTTAGTACATATGATATTAGATTCTGAGAAACTAAGTATTTACTTATAAAAATGTAACCTTTGCTTAAATATTGGAAAGCTACACTTTTTACAAAACTTACTATTTTAGTTTCAAGATCAAAGGACAAAATTAATCTGATGGTTTGACTTAATAATGATAATTTTAAAAACATTGTTTTCTTTTCAAGAAAGAAAATGCATTTCATGCATACACTAATATCACCTTCAGAACTATATTCTTGTTTATTTAATACTAAATAAAAAGTTAAGGTGAAAATATGAATTAATTGATAAGACTAATTCTCTGCAATTTACTTATCTAACAATTTACTGTAAAATAATTATTTGAAAAGATGAACCATGTTTTGACTCTCACCCTTTTCTCTAAAGGTACATTCTGCTTTTCTTACTTATGCTCTTCTGTGTTCTAGGCACGTGGAAAGACATACGGTTTTCTATCTTTCTTTTTCTTCATAGATTGACTTTTCTCATGTTGTAATCCCATTTGGCTGAAAGCACAAGTAACCTCTATGCTTCAAGGCCCAGAACAAACTTCTCTCTATTCACCTTTTCTGGTTCATTTGAGAGGTGTGAATTGGTCTCTCCTTGAGTTCTTCACCTTATCTGAGGACTCTTCTATCAATCATAATCTGTACACACTGAACAATGCAAGTGTTTAGGTAGCCCTCTCTTATTTAAGGGGTGAGGAGCAGGGACTATGTTTGACCTATCATTGTATCTCCATGACCTAGAACAATTCCTGACACAGAACATGGTTTCAGAAGTGTTTGCCAAGTGAATGAATGTAGACCTTGTATCTATTTGTCTTTCCCAAGCTAATAATTTGCTTGCAAAAATTGTTTTCAGAAAGGCATATTTGCTTATTTAAGAAAAATATATGTCCTAATCTTAAACTTACATTCCATATACTTCTGTACTATATTAAAGGTAACAGATTACCCATTATAAAATTATGTTACCAAACTCTGATTAATGCTTTGTTAATTTTTCACCCTGTGGTAGACATTGGTTATTATTCAGTACTTTTAATATTTATGTATTTAATTTAACAGCTAGAATAAAGTGAGAAATTGAACCAGTTATACTAAATTTTATGTCAAGCTATAAAAATGTATTCAGAAACATTTATTATCCACACTAATAATTTGGGATTAAATTAAATGGGAATTATATTGAAAAGTTAACATATGGTCTTCAAATAAATATATTCGGTTTTCTCTCCCTTTTTTCAAGAAATTGCTTTTGTCTCTATGTGAACTACTTGAAATGAAGATGAGATGTTCCACTGGAAACTCTTGTCTACCAACATGCAATACAAGAATTGCTTAGTTAATCTATTAGTTCTTATTTAATGAAACTTCCTAACCTTGAATGTCATGTCCAAAACAAAGATCTAAAATTAAAACAGGAATATATATATATATATATATATCTTATATTTATATATTGCCTATATAAGTATAGATCTCAGCAATAACTCTATATTTATAGAGTTATAAAGGAGGAGAGTTTTTTCTGAGAAGATATTGAAAGGAAGAATTTCTCTTCAAAGTAGAAATTCAAATTCAAAGGCTGATAGATTCTAGAAGTAACCTGAAGTATGTGCTTAGCAAAGCAAGAATGGTAATAGCAATCTAAGAGAAGAAAAGAGAATTTGCTGGAGATATTAAAAATGGAAGCCCTAAAGTTTAGCTTATATTCATGATCAAATTCTTCTTCTTCATGTATACATTCTCATTCTATTTTTGATAATATAAGTAATGATTCCAGTACCTCAGGAAATTTTCCAAACCATTCCATTTCAACATAATCTCTTAATTCATTAAGTTATTATTGTGCATTGTCTTGCATCAACCTTGGTTGTGTCAATGTCTGTCACTTACTAACTATGTAATTTTTTATGAGATTTCATTTCCTCATCTACAAATGTAGCCTAGTCATATCTATCTCTTAGTTTCAGTCAGAAAAGAAGAACTACCATAAGTGATATAAAATAAAGGATGTATTATAGGAATGTAACCTTACACAACTTGGGAGCAGGTTATACAGTCTCTGTAAGAGTGTTATCTGTGCTTATGGTTCTGGGGCTTGATGTCAGCAGTTGGAAAAGAAGGACACAAAATGGGGAAGAGCAAGGACAAGCTGGGACTGCAGGGTATAATGGAACTCATGTTGATGTCTCACCACCACCTCCAAGCCTCCAACATTGACGATGAAGGGTATGTACAGAAGAAGCTGGTACCCTTTTTCATGGACCTAAATATGCACCAGAACTAAGAGTTAGTTAGACATGTTGAAGCAAGACCTGACAGTAGTTAAAGGAGCTTCAGAGTTGGTTGATGCCCCATGCCAGTGAGATGAGCCAGCAGATAAGCAACATTTGTGAGCTCAAGTAGTACAAGAGCCCTGCATCAACCATGTGATTTAAAGGAATAGGGCCATTCACTTCAACCTTTTAACTCTAATGCAAACTGTCTCTTGGATCTCACATTAATCCAGAACTTCACAAGGAGGGAAAGTCAAGAAAGTGTAGACACATTAACCCAGAACTGCACAAAGAAGAAACTCAAGGAAATGTAGACTCAGCTAAGATAACAATGCAAAGCCATCACAACATCCTGTCTTCTCAGAGTGTTGGGTTTTTGGAATGAAATGCATATAAAATCATTTTAAAAGCTTTAAAGCACAAAAGTGATAAAGGGTAGTACTATTTCCAGAAAGTTTCTTTACAATGATCCTATCATTGTTTCACCTGTGTAGTTATATTGAGTATAACTAGCCATAAGCATAAATAGTAGATCCTTGTGTACTGTGATTTTATAGGAATCAATAGGCCTAAGGAACCTAAAATTTCCAAATAATTGTCAGTTATAAAAAGACAAGCAACTGCTTTGTCTCTTCAGTATACTCTTATAATATTTAGCACAGAGCCTGATCCATACCAAGAAAAAAAGAATGAAAGGAAGGAAGAAAAGAAAGAACAAAAGAAAAAAAGAAAGAAAGAAAGAAAGAAAGAAAGAAAGAAAGAAAGAAAGAAAGAAAGAAAGAAAGAAAGAGAGGAGGGATCAAGATAATGGAGTAGGAGGAGCCCACACAAATATATCAAAATTGCAACTACATATACAGCCACTCTCAATGAGAACAATCTGAAGACTAGCAGAATGGCTTTTCTACAGTAGCTGTAAAGAAAGAACGACATGAAGTCTGGTAGGAGGGAAGGAGAGCAATCTAGTCAGGACTCACACTCCTAGTGGGTGACCTAGATGAGTGATCACAGGCTCAGGGATCATCCCTATGGAGTGAGGGATTCAAGCTCCATATTAGGCACCCCAACCCCAACACAAGGAAGATGAGTCTCCTTAGCTGGTTTGAAAACCAGTGGGGCTTACTAGAGGCCTGTAAGAAACTGAGTCTCCATTCTTAAAGAGTATATGCACAGACTTGCTTTCTCCCTGTCCCAGTTTAGAAGCAGCAGATAGAAAAGTGTCTGGTGTTATGGCTGGCCTTCCAGGACTTCCCCAGTACACCCCCAGCCTGTACCAGACACATGATTTAGCACAGCTCCTTGCTAAGGCAGAGACTGCCATTGCCATCATGTGTATGTACTCACACCAGAAAAAAAGCAGAGCCAGCTCAGAAGTATAGCTCCATCCCTTGATGACTCAATGCCATTTCTAACCAAGATGGGAACCATCATCACCATTGCACATGCACATAGCAGGGGAAAAGCAGAGCAAGCTCTGAAATGCGGGTCCAAGCCCTCAGGTCCTGGCCATGTCTCATCCAAAGTGGAAACTGCCATCACAGTGAGGAAAAGCCCAACTCCCTCAAGGCTCCTGCTCTAACCCCTCAGTCTCTGGCACCATGCTCCAGTAGAATAGCAGCCATCTTTGAGCCTGGGAGAAGTTTCAGCTTGCAAACGACTTTGGCTCTAGTCATCCCAGTGCCAGCCCCACGTCCCTCAAAGGAAACAGCTGCCAGTATAACAAGGGAAGAGGCAACATGCATTCACTTCAGATCCAGTTCTTCCACCAAAAACCACTGGGAACACACAGATTGCACAGGGATGATCCCTATGTGAAGACACTCCCTCATGACTGAGATAGGTACCAGTTTCACCTAATTTTATAGACACAAACAGAGAAAGTCAAACAAAATGAGAAGACAGAGGAATATATTTCAAATGAAACAAGATAAAACCACAGAAGAAAACCCTAATGAAATAGGGACAATTTCCCTGATAAAAAGCTCAAAGCAGTAGTAATAAAAATGGTCAATGAACACAGGAAAATAATAGAAGAATACAATGAGAACTTCACTAATAAATGAGAAGTTATAAAAAAGAACTAGTTATAACTGAAGAATATGATAACTGAGATGAAAAATACACTAGAAGGAATTAAGAGCTGATTTGGTGATAAAGAAGAATACGTAAGTGACCTGGAAGACAGAATAGTGGGAAGAACCCAATAAAAATAGCAAAATTAATTAATTAATTAATTTTAAGAAATGAGGATAATTTAAGGTACATCTGAAAGAGTATCAAGTATACTAACTTTGACATTATGGGGGTCCCAGAAGGAGAAGAGAAAGGAGCAGAAAGTGTATTTGATAAAATTATGGCTTACCCCTAACCCGAAGAAAGAATAGATGTCTGGGTCCAAGAAGCAAAGAGAGTCCTGGACAAGGTAAACACAATGAGACCCACAACCAGACACATAATAATTGAAATAGCAAAAGTTAAAGATAAATAGGAAATTTTAAAGGCAGTGAGAGAAGAACAAAGAATCAGAGAAAAAGGAAGCCCCATAAGGCTATCAGCTTATTTTTCAGCAGAGATTTTGCAGTCCAAAAGGGAGTAACATGATATATTTAAATGATGTAAGGAAAAAATATACAAAGTAGGATACTCTACACAGCATGTTTGTCATTCAAAATTGAAGGAGAGGTAAACGCATTTCCCAGA
The DNA here is from genome assembly GCF_008692025.1 of Phocoena sinus. Taxonomy (NCBI): domain Eukaryota; kingdom Metazoa; phylum Chordata; class Mammalia; order Artiodactyla; family Phocoenidae; genus Phocoena; species Phocoena sinus. The sequence goes on along the minus strand of NC_045776.1, from coordinate 33,583,430 downwards.
TAGTAGAAACTAAAAGATTTCATCACCAGTAAATGGACCTTACAAGAAATGTTAAAGTATCTTCTTTAACCAAAAAGAAAAGGCTATAACAAGAAATAAGAAAACATATACTGGAAGAATCAATAATGTCAAAATGACTATACTACCCAAGGAATCTACAGATTCAATGCATTTCCTATCAAATTACCAATGGCATTTTTCACAGAACTAGAACAAAAAAAAAAATAAATTTGTATGGAAAGACAATATATCCTGAATATCCAAGGGAATATTTAGAAAGAAAAATGGAGCTGGAGGAATCACACTCCCTGATTTCAGACTATACTAAAAAGCTACAGTAATCAAAACAGTATGGTACTGGCACAAGGACAGAAATATAGATCAATGGAAAAGAATAGAAAGCCCAGAAATAAACCCATGCACCTATGGTAAATTAATCCATGACAAAGGAGGCAAGAACATAAAATGGAGAAGACAGTCTCTTCAATAAATGGTGCTGAGGAAACTGAACAGCTACATGTAAAAGAATGAAATTAGAACACTCCATAACACCATACACAAAAATAGATACAAAATGGATTAAAGACCTAAATGTAAGGCTGGATAATATAAAATTCTTAGAGGAAAACATAGGCAGAACACTCTGACATAAAATGCAACAATATCTTCTTTGATGCACCTCCTACAGTGAAGAAAATAAAAACAAACAAACAAACAAAAAAAAAACAAATGGGAAATAATTAAACTTAAAAGCTTCTGAACAGCAAATGAAACTATAAACATTATGAAAAGACAGCCCACAGAATGGGAGAAAATATTTGCAAACATAGTGACATACAAGGAACTACTCCAAAATATACATACAGCTCATGCAGCTCTCTATAAAAGCAAACAAACAACCTAATCAAAAATGGGTAGAAGATCTAAATAGACATTTCTCCAAAGAAGACATACAGTTGATCAAAAATCACATGAAAGATGCTCAACATCACTAATTATCAGAGAAATGTAAATCAAAACTACAGTGAGGTATCATCTCACACCAGTCAGAATGGCCATCATCAAAAAATATGCAAACAACAAATCCTGGAGAGGGTGTGGAGAAAAGGGAACCCTCTTGCACTGTTGGTGGGAATGTAAACTGGTACAGCCATTCTTGAGAACTGCATGGAGTTTCCTTAAAACCTAAAAGCAGAACTACCATGTGATCCAGCAATCCCACTCCTGGACATATAGCTCGAGAAAAACATACTTCAAAAAGATACATACACTCCAATGTTCATTGCAGCACTATTTACAATAGCCAGGACATGGAAGAAACCAAAACGTCTATTGTCAGAAGAATGGATAGTAAGATGTGGTACATATATACATACAATGAAATATTACTCAATCATAAAAAAGAATGAAATAATGCCATTTGCAGTAACAGACCTAGAGATTATCATACTAAGTGAAGTAAGTCCAAGAAAACCAAAATCATGTGATATCACTCATATGTGGAATCTAATTTAAAAATGATACAGATGAACTTGTTTATGAAACAGAAATAGACTTACAGATATTGAAAACAAACTTATGGTTACCAAAGGGGAAACATGGTGAGGGAGATAAATCAGGTGCTTGAGATTGGCATACACAAAATATTTACATATAAGATGGATAACCAACAAGAAGCTACTGTATAGCACAGGGAACTCTACTCAACATTCTGTGATAACTTATATGAGAAAAGAATCTGGAAAGAAATTAATATATGCATATGTATAGCTGAATCACTTTGCTGTACACCTGAAACTAACACAAAATAGTAACTCAACTATACTCCAATCAAATTTAGAAAAAAAAAAAATCCAGTAACAGTAATTATCCATTTTTTTTCCTAAATCTGTGTTCAACCCCACTCTCTGCATTTTTAAAAAATTCAAAAATATTTACTGAATGTCGGTGCCTGGTCCACAGCAAGGGGGACAAGAAGTTAGTTTCCTTAGGACAAAGGAGGTGCCCTCGCACCTGCAGGACAATTTGTTGCCCCATCCATAGGGAGGAATAAGCTTCCTGTTATGACTGCAATTGTTAAGAAGCCAGCCTTGCAGTGGTTTCTACAAGAAGGTTTTTAGATAATGTGTGGTTGGCAGGGCCTTGCTGTTCTCGCTGGGTGTCAGGCCTTAGCCTCTGAGGTGGGAGAGCCGAGTTCAGGACATTCATCCACCAAAGACCTCCAGCTACATGTAATATCAAACAGAGAAAGCTCTTCCAGAGATCTACATCTCAACACTAAGACCCAGCTACACTCAACGACTGGCAAGCTACAGTGCTGGACACCCTATGCCAAACAACTAGCAAGACAGGAACGTAACTGCACCCATTTAGCAGAGAGGCTGCCTAAAATCATAATAAGGCCACAGACATCCCAAAATAAACCATCAGACCTGGTCCTGCCCACCAGAAAGATAAGAGGCAGCCTCATCCACCAGAACACAGCCACCAGTCCCCTCTATGGGGAAGTCTACACAACCCACTGAATCAGACTTAGCCACTGGGGGAAAACACTGAAAAAAACCAGGAACTATGAATCTGCAGCCTGTGAAAAGGAGACCCAAAACACAGTAAGTTAAGCAAAATGAGAAGACAGAGAAACACACAGCAGATGAATGAGCAAGGTCAAAATGCAAAAGACCAAACAAATAAACAAGAAATAGGCAGTCTACCTGAAAAAGAATTCAGAGTAATGAGAGTAAAGATGATCCAAAATCTCGGAAGAAGAATGGAGAAAATACAAAAATGTTTAACAAGGACTTAGAAGAATTAAAGAGCAAACAAACAATGATGAATAACACAATAAATGAAATTAAAAATGCTCTAGAAGGAATCAATAGCAGAATAACTGAAGCAGAAGAACAGATAAGTGACCTGGAAGACAAAATAGTGGTAGTAACTACCAAAGAACAAAATAAAGAAAAAAGAATGAAAACAATTGACAACAGTCTTAGAGACCTCTGAGACAACATTAAATGCACTAATGTTCAAATTATAGGGGTCCCAGAAGACGAAGAGAGAAAAGAAACAGACTGAGAAAATATTTGAAGAGATTATAGCTGAAAAATTCCCTAATATGGGAAAGGAAATAGTCAATCAAGTAGAGGAACAGCAGAGAGTCCCATCCAGAATAAATCCAAGGAGAAACAGGACAAGACACATAGTAATCAAACTATCAAAAATTAAATACAAAGAAAAAATATTAAAAGCAGCAAGGGAAAAACAAAAAATATATATACAAGGGAATCCTTATAATGTTAACAGCTGATCTTTCACCAGAAACTCTGCAAGCCAGAAGGGAGTGGCGGGACAAATTTAAAGTGATGAAATGGAAAAACCTACAATCAAGATTACTCTACCCAGCAAGGATCTCATTTAGATTTGACAGAGAAATTAAAACCTTTACAGAGAAGCAAAGCTAAGAGAATTCAGCACCAAAAGCACCAAACGAGCTTTACAACAAATGTTAATGGAACTTTTCTAAGCAGGAAACACAAGGGAAGGAAAAGACCTACAATAACAAACACAAAACAACTAAGAAAACGATAATAGGGACATACATAACAATAACTACCTTAAATGTAAATGGATTAAATGCTCCAACCAAAAGACATAGACTGGTTGAATGGATACAAAAACAAGACTCGTATATATGCTGTCTACAAGAGACACACTTCAGACCTAGGGACACATACAGACTGAAAGTGAGGGGATGAAAAAAAGATATTCCATGCAAATGGAAATCAAAGGAAAGCTGCAGTAGCAATTCTCAAATCAGACAAAATAGTCTTTAAAACAAAGGCTTTTACAAGAGACAAAGAAGGACAGTACATAATGATCAAGGGATCAATCCAAGAAGAAGATATAACAATTGTAAATATTTATGCACCTAATATAAGAGCAACTAAACATGGCAAATGCTAAACACGACTAATGTTTCCTTCTGAAACAGAAAGGAGCTAACACCTATCCTTCCCCCAAAAAAATATAGCAGAGGGAGGAACACTCCCAAACTCATTCTAGGAGGCCACCATCACCCTGATACCATAACCATAAAAGATGTCACAAAGAAAGATAACTACAGGCTGATATCACTGATGAACATAGATGCAAAAAGTCCTCAAAAAAAAACACTGGCAAACAGAATCTAACAGCACATTAAAAGCATCTCACACCATGATCAAGTGGTCCAGGAATGCAAGGATACTCAATATATGCAGATCAATCAATGTGATAAACCATGTTAACAAACTGAAGGAGTAAAAACATATGATCATCTCAATAGATGCAGAAAAAGCTTTTGACGAATTCAACACCCATTTATGATAAAAGCCCTCCAGAAAGTATGCATAGAGGGAACTTACCTCAATATAATAAATGCTATATATGACAAACCCAGAGCCAATATCGTTCTCAGTGGTGAAAAACAGAAACCATTTCCTCTAAGATCAGGAACAAGACAAGGTTTTCCACTCTCACCACTACTATTCACCATAGTTTTGGAAGTTTTAGCCACAGCAATCAGAGAAGAAAAAGAAGTAAAAGAATCCAAATCAGAAAAGAAGTAAAGCTGTCAGTGTTTGCAGTTGACATGATACTATACAAAGAGAATCCTAAAGGTGTTACCAGAAAAACACTAGAGGTAATCAATGAATTTGGTTATGTAGCAGGATACAAATCAATTCCCAGAAATCTCCTGCATTCCTATACACAAATGATGAAAAATATGAAAGAGAAATTAAGGAAACACACACATTTACCATTGCAACAAAATTAATAAAATACTTAGGAATAAATCTACCTAAGGAGACAAAAGACTTGTATGCAGAAAATTATAAGACACTGATGAAAGTAATTAAAAATGATACAAGGAGATGGAGAGATATACCATGTTCTTGGATTGGAAGAATCAACATTGTGAACTGGCTATACTACCCAAAGCAATCTACAGATTCAATTCAATCCCTATCAAACTACCAGTGGCATTATTCACAGAACTAGAACCAGAAATTTTACAATTTGTATAGAAACAAAAATGACCCCAAATAGCCAAAGCAATCTTGAGAACGAAAAACGGAGCTGGAGCAACCAGGTTCCTGGACTTCAGACTATACTACAAAGCTACAGTAATCAAGACAGTATGATACTGATACAAAAACAGAAATATAGATCAATGGGACAGTATAGAAAGACCAGAGATAAACCCATGCACATATGGTCACTTTATCTTTGATAAAGGAGGCAAAAATATACAATGAAGAAAAAGACAGCCTCTTCAATAAGTGGTGCTGGGAAAACTGGACAGCTACATGTAAAAGAATGATATTAGAACACTCCCTAACACCATACACATAAATAAACTCAAAATGGATTAAAGACCTAAATGGAAGGACAGGCACCATAAAACTCTTAGAGGAAAACATACACAGAACACTCTGTGACATAAATCACAGAAAGATCCTTTTTGACCCACCTCCTAGATTAATGGAAATAAAAACAAAAATAAACAAGTGGGATCTAATGAAACTTAAAAGCTTTTTCACAACAAAGGAAACCATAAACAAGATGAAAAGACAATTCTCAGAATGGGAGAAAATATTTGCAGATGAAGCAACTGACAAAGGATTAATCTCCAAAGTTTGCAAGAAGTTCATGCAGCTCAATATCATAAAAACAAACAACACAATCCAAAATGGGTAGAATACCTAAATAGATATTTCTCCAAAGAAGATATACAGATTGCCAACAAGCTCATGAAAGGATGCTCAGCATCACCAATCATTAGAGAAATGCAAATCAAAACTACAATGAGGTATTACTTTGCAACAGTCATAATGACCATCATCAAAAAATCTACAAACAATAAATGCTAGAGAGGGCGTGGAGAAAAGGGAACCCTCCTGTCCTGTTGGTAAGAATATTAACTGATACAGTCAGTATGGATAACAGTATGGAGGTTTCTAAAAAGCTAAAAATAGAACTACCATACAACCCAGCAATGCCACTACTGGGCATTTATGCTGAGAAAACCATAATTCAAAATGAGTTATGTACCACAATGTTCACAGCAACTCTATTTATGATAGCCAAGACATGAAAGCAACCTAAGTGTCCATTGACAGATGAATGGATAAAGAAGATGTGGCACATATAAACAATGGAGTATTACCAGCCATAAAAAGAAATTGAGTTATTTGTATTGAGGAGGGTGGACTTCCTAGAGTCTGTCATGCAGAGTGAAGTAAGTCAGAAAGAGAAAAACAAATACCACATATTAACATATGTATATGGAATCTAAAGAAAAAAAAAAGGTTCTGAAGAACCTAGGGGCAGGACAGGAATAAAGACACAGACGTAGAAAATGAACTTGAGGACACAGGGAGGGGGAAGGGAAGCTGAGATGAAGTGAGAGAGTGGCATGGACATATATACATTACCAAATGTAAAATAAATAGCTAGTGGGAAGCAGCCACAGAGCACAGGGAGATCAGCTCGGTGTTTTGTGATCACCTAGATGGGTGGGGTAGGGAAGATAGGAGGGAGATGAAAGAGGGAGGATATATGGGGATATATGTATATGTAAAGCTGATTCACTTTGCTACAAAGCAGAAACTAACACAAAATTGTAAAGCAATTGTACTCTAATAAATTTGTTTAAAAAATATTTACTATATATAAAATAGATAACCAACAATGACCTACTATATAGCACAGGGAACAATACTCAATATCTTGTAATAACCTATATGTGTGTGTGTATGTATATATATATATATATGGTTAGGCAAAAGGTTTGTTTATTTTTTTTCCGTAAGATGGCTTTAGTAGCAGTTGTCTTTAACTTAATTAGAAATAATTTTGTTAGATTGTATGTGAAAGTTCTCATATCAATGTGCATTTAAAAAAAGACTTATAAAAATTGGTTAATATTTTGTACCCATTTTAATATTGAAGATGGAAGGAAAAAAGCAACATTTTTGGCATTATTATACTTTATTATTTCAAGAAAGATAAAAATGCAACTGAAAAGCAGGAAACGATTTGTGCAGTGTAGGGAGAAGTTGCTGTAACTGATCAAAAGTGTCAAAAGTAGTTTGCGAGGTTTTGTGCTAGAGATTTCTTGTTGGACGATGTTCCATGGTTGGGTAGGCCAGTTGAAGTTGATAGCAATCAAATCGAGACACTGTGAGCAATCAGTTTATACCACATGGGAGATGGCAGACATACTCAAAATATCCAAGTCAAGCACTGAAAATCATTTGTACCAGCATGCTTATGTTAATCACTTTGATTTTTGTGTTCCACATAAATTAAGCAAGAAAAAAAAACCTTCTTGACCTTATTTCTGCATGCAATTCTCTACTTAAACATAAAGAAAATGTTCCATTTTAAAAACAATGTGACAATTGACGAAAAGTGAATACTGTACAATAATGAGGAATGGAAGAAATTGTGGGGCAAGCAAAATGAACTACCAACAACCACACCAAAGGCCAGTCTTCATCCAAGGAAGGTGATGTTGTGTATATGGTTAGATTGGAAGGGAGTCCACTATGATGAGCACCATCTGGAAAACGAAATGATTAATTCCAACAAGTACTGCTCCCAATTAGACCAACTGAAAGCAGCATTTGATGAAATGCAACCAGAATTAGTCAACAGAAAACACATAATCTTACATCAGGATAATGCATGACTACATGTTTCTCTGATGACCAGGCAAAGGTAGTTACAACTTGGCTGGGGTTTTCTGCTTCATCCACCGTATTCAGAAGACATTGCACCTTCAGATCTCCTCTTATTTAAGTTTTTACAAAATTATCTTAATGGAAGAAATTTCAATTCCCTGGAAGACTGTGTAAGGCACCTGGAACAGTTCTTTGCTTAAAAATATTAAAAGTTTTGGGAAGGTGGAAGTATAAAGTTGCCTGAAAAATAGCAGAAGGTAGTGGAACAAAAGGGTAAATACGTTGTTTAATAAAGTTTTGGGTGAAAATTAAAAATGTGTCTCTTATTTTTACTTAAAAACCAAAGGCACTTTTTGGCCAACCTTATATATATATATATATATATATATATATATATATATATATATATATATATATATATATATAAATATATAAATATATCACTTTGCTGTACACATGAAACTAACATAACATTGTAAATCAACTCTATTTCAATAAATACTTTTTAAAAATCTGAAAAAAGAGAAAATATATGAAAGGAAAAATCTCACTGGGAAAGGCAAATATATAGTAAAAGCAGTGGATCAATCACTTAAGCTAGTATAAAGGTTAAAAGATAAAAATTGTAACATCAACTTTTACTGTAATAAACACTTCAGGGATAGACATGAAGATATAAAATATGATATAAAAAACATTGAATGTTGGGGAGAGGTAAAGAAGTACAGATTTTAGAAGGTATTTGAACTTAAATAACTATCCATTGAAAACAAGTAGATATAGTTATAGGTCAATATATATAAATATCATGGCAACCACAAATCAAGAAATTACAACAGATACACACAAAACAAAGAGAAATAACCCAAACATAATGCTAAAGAAAATTACCAAACCGTAAAGGAAGAGACTAAAAGAAGAGATCAACTGAAAACAAGTAACACAATGGCAATACCATACCTATCAATAATCACTTTAGATGCAAATAGACTAAATGATCTAATCAAAAGATCTGTATGCTGTCTCCAAGAAACTCACTTTAGAGCTAAAGACACACACAGACTGAGAGTAAAGTGATAGAAAAAGGTATTCCACACAAATGGAAATGAAAAGAAAACTGGGTAACAATACTCACATCATACAAAGTAAACTTTAGAACAAAAACAAAGAATGCCAATATATAATGATGAAGGGATCTAACCAAGAAGAGGATATAACATTTGTAATAATATATGCAAGTATTTTATGAGCACCTAAATATATAAAGCAAATATTAGCAGACATAAAGGGAGAAATTGACAGTAATACAATAATAGCAGGAGACGTTAATACCCCCACTTATATTAATAGAAAGATAATTCAGACAGAAAATCGATATGGAAACAGTGGCCTTAATGACACATCAGACCAGATTTACTTAATAGATAGATACAGGACATTCCATCCAAAAACATCAGAATAAACATTCTTTTCAAGTACATGGCAAACTTTTTCCATGATAGATCACATGCTAAGCCAAGAATCTTTCCAACCACAATGATATGAAACTAGAAATCAATTACAGGAAATTAAATAGAAAAAACAGGCACATGGGGACTAACCAATGGGTCAATAAAGAAATCAAAGACAAAATCACAAATAACTTGAGATGAATGAAAACAGAAACAACACAACTTTCCAAAAGCTATGGTAAAAAAAAAAAAAGCTACAGGACACAGCAAAGAACAGTTCTAAGAGGGAAGTTATAGCAATTCACGCCTACCTCAAGAAACAAGAAAAATCACAAAGAGATTAAGTTTCCATCCAAAAGAATTATAAAAAGAGGAGCAAAACAAAAGTGCAAAGTCAGCAAAAGGAAGGAAATAATAAAGATCAGAGTATACATAAATAAAATAGAGACCAAAAAAGAAAAAGATAGAAAAGATCAATGAAACAAGGATCTGATTTTTTGAAAAGAAAAATAATAGATAAACTTTTAGCCAGGCTCATTAAGAGAAAGATAGAGGGCTCAAATAAACAAAATTAGAAATTAAAGAGGAGACGTTCCAACCAATATCACAGAAATACAAACAATCATAAGAGAATACTAAGAACAGTTATATACCAACAAACTGGACAATCTAGAAAAAATGGATAAATTCCAAGAATCATACAATCTTCTAAGATTGAATCAGGAAGAAATAGAAAAATCTGAGTAGATTGATTACTATATTAAAAATTGAATCAGTAATCAAAAAACTTCCAATAAACAGAAGTCCAGGACCAAATGGTTTCACAGGTAAATTCTACCAAACATTTAAAGAGCTAATGATATCCTTCTAAAACTATTTGAAAAACTTGAAGAGGAAAGAACACTTTCAAACTGATTCAACAAGGTCAACATTACCCTCATTCAAAAACAAGATAAAGACACTACAAAAAAAGAGAATTACAGGCCAATATCTCTGATGAACATAGATGCAAAAATCCTCAGCAAAACTTTAACAAACTGAATTCAACAATACATAAAACGATTCATATACCATGATCAAGTGACATTTATTGCAGGGATGCAAGGATGCTTCAAGATCCACAAAGCAATCAATGTCATACACTACATTAACAAAACAAGGGATAAAAATCACATAATCATCTCAATAAATTCAGAAAGAGCTTTTGGCAAAATTTAATATCCATTAGTGATAAAATCTCTCAACAATGCTGGTATAGAGAGAACATACCTCAACTTAATTATGGTCATTTATGACAAAACAACAGCTAATATCATACTCAATGGTGAAAAGCTGAAAGCTTTTCCTCTAAGATCAGGAACAAGACAAGGATGCCCATTCTTGCCACTTCTATTTAACATAGTATGGGAAGTCCTAGACATAGCATCCATACAAGAAAAAGAAATAGAAAATATCCAAATTGGAAGGGGAGATGTACAGCTGTCACTATTTGCAGAAGATATGATACTATATATAGAAAACCCCCAAAACTCCACCAAAAGACTATTAGACCTAATAAATGAAGTCAGTGAAGTTGCAGGAAACAATATTAATATATAGAAATCTGTTAAATTTCTATACACTGTTAATGGACTTCAAAAAGAAATCAAGAAAATAATCCCATTTACAATCACATCAAGAATAAAATACTTAGGACTAAATTTCACCAAGGAGATAAAAGACCTATAGTGTGAAAACTATAAAACATTGATGAAGAAACTTGAAGTTCATACAAATAAATGGAAAGGTATCCTGAGTTCATGGATTGAAAGAATTAATACTATTAAAACTCAAATAAATCTATAGATTTAATGTAATCCCTACTAATATACCCATGACATTTTTCACAGAACTAAAACAAATAATCCCAAAATTTGCAAGGGACCATAAAACTACAAATAGCCAAAGAAATCTTGACAGGAAAGAACAAAGCTGGTGGTACCATGCTGCCTGACTTCAGACTATACTACAAAGCTACAATAATCAAAACAGTACTGGCACAAAACTATATATAGATGAATGCAGTAGGATAGAGAGCCTAGAAATAAACGTACACACACACACACATGGTCATTAATCTATGACAAAGAAGGCCAAAATATACAATGGGGAAAAGGTAGTCTCCTCAAAAAGTGGTACTGGGAATCTGGACAGCTACATGTAAAAGAATGAAATTAGAACATTTTCTCACACCATATAAAATAATAAAATCAAAATGTATTAAAGACCTAAGTGTAACACCTGAAACCATAAAATTCCTAGAGAAAAACATAAGCAGTACCCTCTTTGACATAGGTATTGGCAATATTTTTTTAGATATGCCTTCTCTTTTTAAAAATTTTTATTGGAGTATAGTTGATTTACAGTGTTGTGTTAGATTTTGCCATGGAAAAGAAGTGAATCAGTTATACATATACATATATCCACTCTTTTTTACATTTTTTCCCATATAGGTCATTACAAAGTATTGAGAGTTCCCTGTGTTATACAGTAGGTCCTTAGTAGTTATGTATTTTGTATATAGTAGTGTGTATACATCAATCCCAATCTCCCAATTTATCCTTCCCACCCTTTCTTCCCTGGTAACCATAAGTTTGTTTTTTACATCAGTGACTCTATTTCTCTTCTGTAAATAGGTTCATCTGTACCATTTATTTTTAGATTCCACATATAAAACTATCATATGATATTTGTCTTTCTCTCTCTGACTTACTTCACTCAGTATGACAATCTCTAGGTCCTTCTATGCTGTGGCAAATGACATTATTTCATTCTCTTTTTATGGCTGAGTAATATTCTATTGTATATATGTACCACATATTCTTTTTCCATTCTTCTGTTGGTGGGCATTCAGGTTGCTTCCATGTCCTGGCTATTGTAAATAGTGTTGCAATGAACATTGGGGTTCATGTATCTTTTTGAAGTATGGTTTTCTCTGGATATGTGTCCAGGAGTGGGATTGCTGGATCATTTGGTAGCTTTTTTTTAGTTTTTTAAGGAATACTCATACTGTTCTCCGTAATGGTTGTACAAATTTACACTCCCACCAACAGTGTAGGAGGATTCCCTTTTCTCCATACCCTCTCCAGCATTTATTGTTTGCACATTTTTTGATGAAGGCCATTCTGACTGGTGTGAAGTGATACTTCATTGTAGTTTTGATTTGTCTTTCTCTGATAATTAGTGATGATGAGCACCTTTTCATGTGCCTCTTGGCAAAGGAAGCAAAAGCAAAAATAAAGTGGGACCTAATCAAACTATCACACTTAAAAGCTCATGCACAGTAAGGGAAACCATCAATAAAACAAAGAACTAACCAACTGAAAGGGATAATATATTTGCAAATGATATGTCTAATAAGAGGTTAATATCCAAAATATATAAAAACTCATACAACTCAATATTAAATGGACACACACACACACACACACAACCAAAATGGGCAGAGGACCTGAATAGGCATTTTTCCAAAGGAGACATACAGATGGCTAACAGGCACATGAAAGAATGCTCAGCATCACTAATCATTAAGGAAATGAAAATCAAACTTACAATGAGACATTACCTCATATCTGTCAGAATGACTATTATCAAAAAGACAACAAATAACAATTGTTGGCCAAGATATGGAGAAAAGAGAATTATAGTAAACTGTTGGTGGAAATGTGAATTTGTACATCCACTATAGAAAACAGTATAGAGTGTCCTCAAAAATTAATAATAGAACTATCATATGTTCTAGCAATTTCACTCCTGGGTATATAACTAAATAAAACTAAAAAACGAAACTAAACTATAACTAAATAAATAAAAGTAAAAATTAAATAAATAAAACTAAAAATTTGCAAATATATATGCACCCCGCTGTTCATAGCAATATTATTTACAACAGCCAAGATATGAATGCAACCTAAGAGTCCATCAACAGATGAATGGATAAAAGATGTAGTACAGACACACACACACACACACACACACACACACAGAGAATATTACTCAGTCATAAAAATGAATGAAATCTTGCCATTTGTGACAACATGGATAGACTTAGAGAGTATTATGTTTAGTGAAATGTCAGACAGAAAGAGACAAATACATCATGTTACAACTTACATGGAACCTAAAAAATAAAACAAACAAACAAATATAATAAATACAGAGAACAATGCTGTCTTAGCACAGATACTGGAAGAAGCCTGTCACTCCCAGTCCTCTCTTGGCACACACACACACAGAGGCAAGATCTTCTGTGCTCACAACTGCCTGAGGTTAATCCAGCTCCTCCCTTCTGGAATGTTCAAGTGCAGCTCAAGGTAGCTCAAGACAGAAGTATTGATAAAAGTAAGAAGCATTATTGAGGGAAAAAGACAGTCCATCCACATGTATAATCTGACAGCTTTCAGCAGAGAGTCTTATACTTGCTTTAAAAGAATAAAATAAATAAAAAAGCCAAATCTTGAACAAAATAACTGAAAGACATATCATATTGGGATACAAAACTGAGGTGGACAAAGGAGAAGGTATTCTAAAAGCACTACCAACCATTATGTTCAGAAGCCAGTAGAGGAAGCTGTTTAAATTAATACATGTAAGAATATACTATATGACAGTAAAGATTATAAAAGGAAGGGAATATGTGTACTATTTACAGTAAGTCTCAATGCATTTACTTAAAATTTATTGTCTACAATCCAGTCTACTTTTCACGATGGCTGGAACCTTGCGTATCTTGTTCATTAGTGAAATTCAGCGCCAATCTCTGTACCAGAATAAATAAATCCAGAAGGAGAAATAATTTCAAACTAGATATAATAGAAAGCATCAGATTGCCACTAAAATATGAATGGCTATTTGGAAAAATCATTGGGATGACCACTAGGAACCCCTATTTATTCATTATATCAATATTTGCTTTTTCCTTCTATAAATATATAGCTAAACATTCATCACGTTCCAAGCATTAAACTATGTGTTGAGTGAACAAGAAATCTAGCTCCTGCTGCCATGGAACTTATGAGGAAAATACACAAAGCATGGGAGCAAACAAAATGAACTTGAGATTCTAACATATATAAGTACAATTTTCAAATACTTGTATATCAATAAAATATAACTTCTTATAGGAATCCATTAAACTGCTTATATAAGAATTGATACTCGACTCAATTTTGACAAGAAGGAGGAAGTAGAAAGGAGAATGTAGAGTGTATAAATTAGTTATTTCTAACACACAGCTCCAAAACTCAGTGGTGTAGAACAATAAGGATTAATTAGTGCTCACAAATCTATGACTGGGAGGAGTGATTGTTCCTGTTATGGGTGAGCCTATTCCTTTATTATCAACTGTGGGTCAGGTAAGCACCTCTCATCATTTGGCTACACACTCTTATATGTCTAGTTATCAGCTGGTTCTACACAGGTTCAGGATGGCTCACCTGGAACATCTGGACTCTTGTCTTAGGTCTTGCTTCCCCTAGCAGGTTATCTCAGCCTTGTTCAAATGGCAGGATCAGGGATTGAGACAGAAAGAGCACTTTAGTCCCAGCTCAAAACTGAAAGTGTCGGTTCTGCTGCCTTCTTGGTATTGACCAATACCACAAAAGTTCAGCTCAAACTCAAAGCATGAGGAAGAAAAGATATCTTGATAGAAGGAACTAGAAAGTCACATAGGAATGAGCAGGATCAGGTGGAAGTGTCGAGAGTTGGTCTATCTCTTCAATAAATCCACCTTACATAGAAACACTGGAATAGGAGAAAATGACAGAAACAACAGAAAGAAGTAACCATGTCATCAATGTGTAATAAAGAAAGAAGCATAATAATGGTCATGACATGCCTTAGAATTTAGTAAATACATTCAAGCAGTAGAAAAAAAAAAAGAATCCATTTTCTATTGAACAGAGTCAGGCACTGTTTTAAACACAGGCTATATAAGGAAAACATAGTAATAATAAAGTTTTTCCTCTATTTTCCTTTGGGAAATAAAGTTAACAAATACATCAATAATTATAGATAATATAACTTTAGATAGTTCTAGAAAGAAAATCAAAGGGGACAGTAAAATGATAGGTGCCAGTGTTGCAGAGTGTGTGAGTCTACTTTACCTAAGGGAGTCAGGACATTTCTCTTTAAGGAAGTAACACATGAGCAGAGATTTAGGTGACAGAATGAGAAAGCCATGTGAACACATGGAGGAAATGCAGAAATCAGCCAGCACCAGGTTACTTAGAAATGAAAAAGAGATTGACTCATTCACCCAAAAGAAAATATTTTGTGAGGTTATAGTTTACAAAGCAAGGTAGAAAAATGGGGTAAGGCCAGAACAGGTATGGCCTTGTGAACTAGGTAATAGCTTTCAGATTTTATTGTAAGTATAACATAGGAATCCATTAAAACATTGTCATCAGGGCAGTGATGTGATATGATGGAGGTTTAAAAAAAAATACTTGGTTATTATGAGATTGAATTAATAGGGAGACAAAGAGGAAGCAGAAAAACTATTGTGTAAGTACAGGATGAGCAAGGATTGGAAAAGGAAAACCAGTAAGGAGATAGTTCTAGTAATCAAAGATGAGAGTTGCTGGTGGCACGGGCTACAACTCGGCTTTGTTAGAAGGAATGAAGTGGTCAGATCTCTGAGCTACTGTAAAAGTAGAGCCCTGTATATTTGTTGATTAGGCAGGAGATAAGAGGAAAGAGTAAGGACTAAGGACTGAGTGAGTTGAGATAAAGACAACCAAGTCATCATTGGATACGTGACTGATTTTTAAGGAGAGATCAAAGGGAGAGAAATAATTTTAGAGTAACAACATAGAGATGAATCGGGATAAAATAGACTTAGGAAGACATGGCATAGAAACAGCAAAAGTCGGATGAAAAAAATAGTCTGAAATATTTAGAGACTTAGACATAGGTAGATAGAGAAAAGTATTTTATTATAAAAGAGCCCAATCATATCAAATGC
Source organism: Phocoena sinus (assembly GCF_008692025.1). NCBI lineage: Eukaryota > Metazoa > Chordata > Mammalia > Artiodactyla > Phocoenidae > Phocoena > Phocoena sinus. Next base: position 33,567,249 of record NC_045776.1, on the reverse strand, counting down.
TTCAGAGAGTTTGAGAAAGAAGAAGCTCATGATGCTGTGTAAAACTTGAGAAGCTCATGATGCTGTGTGAAACTAGGCTCCTGGTGTAGAGATGTCCTCTAAAGTCAGTGGGCTGTAGCGTTTTGGGAGAGGTAATAATCTCACTTGAATCATGAAGTGACATTAAAATTCTGGTTAGGCTCTAAGCTTGGGGAGGGGGACCTAAAAGGAATGATATATTGAAAAAGACAGAATGTCTTACAGAGGTTAAATTCTAACAAAGTACTTGCAAATCCTCCTAATGAAGAGAAAAGAAAGAGTCTCTAAAATATTCATGTGGATCAAGGGAGTTTTAGTTTCCATTCAAGGAGGAAAAAGAAGGACTGGATTTACCCTCCCAATGAAACAACCAAAGGAGTAAACAAAAATATATGGAACATGGGTTTTCAAGACACGGGGTATCAAGCAATAAGGGACAATGATGTCTGAGATACAGTGACCAGGTGAGGTGAACTCTGTGATTGGCTCAGCTTGTTGCCTTGAGAGAATTTCCAGGCTGTGGAACTTTTCTTCAATAAGTACTTTGTAAGAAAAGATAAGCAATAGACATGGAGAAAATATTTGTAAATCATATATCTGATAATGGACTTATACCCCAAATAAATAAATTCAATTAACAAAACTTAATAAGAAAATAACAATTTTTTTAAATGTGCAAAATATTCGAACAGTTACTTACCTCCTTTACATCAAACAATATATATGCATGGCAAATAAGCACATAAAAACAGAGTCATTAGTCAAGAGGAAAACTCAAATTATAACCAAAATGAGATACTATTACGCACATATTTCAAAGGCTAGAATTCAAAGTTTAGGCTAAAATGTGGAGACACTGAAGTTATCATGCCCTAATGGTGAGAATGTTATGCCCTAATGGTGAGAATGTAAAGCGTTGCAACTCCTTTAGAAAATAATTTGGCAAGTTCTTCAATTTTTAAACATACGTGTAATATATGACCCTGCCATTCCATACTTAGGTACTTAATCACAATAAGTGAAAACATACATCAGTGCAAAGATTGTTACATGAATGGTTATAGCAGCTTTATTTCCATTAGTCCAAAACTGCAAAAACACAAATGTCCAACAATAGGTAATGGATAAACAAATGTGGTATATTCATAAAAAGGAATAATACTCAGCAGTAAAAACAAATGAATTGTTGATACATGTTATAACATGGATGAATTTCAAAGTAAAAATGTTGAGTAAAAGAAGCCAGGCAAAAATGTACATATTGTATTATTCCATTCATATAAAATTCTAGAAGATGAAAACTGATGTATAGTACCAGATAATAGGCCAGTGTTTGCCTGAGGATGGAGTGTTAGAGGAAGGACATTGTAGGAGGGAAGGATAGTAAAAGGGCATTAGAAAAATTCTGAGGGTTCATTCTCCTGATTGCAGTGATGTCTTCTCAGTTGTTTATATACAAATCAAAACTTATGAAAATGCACACTTTAAATATGTGCAGTATATCTTATGTCAGTTAAACAATAAATCTATTTAAAATATAACTAAAATAAATAAAACAATGGTGTCAATTTACAGGGACGTTTAAAAGAGCTTGGTTGAGAAAGAGCTTGCTTAGATGAAAGGACCAGGACTATAGTATAGAATGAACATAAAAAAGAATCTTATATTTATAGGTTGTGTCTCAAAGGCACAAATAAATAAATAAATAAAGGTTACAGAAAAACACTAATGAAAAACAAACAAAAAATAAAATAAAGACACAAGGTAAATATATATATAAGTTATGTATATATATATAATATACATAATTTTCTTGCTTTTTTGGCTTTCTTAATATGCTCAAATTGCCCAAGTCAGAAGATTATATTCAAGGATCCTGTGTGAAGTTTCTAAAGAGTTCTCAAAGCTGATGAGCATTAAGAAATCATAAATAGTGGCAAATCTCTGGGAAAAGCAGTAAAAGCAAAATCTCTCAACAGTAAAGCACAACATTATATTAGACTATCTTCTGAAAGAGGGTATTAAAAAGATGCTATAAAGAAATATCTTTATAGATAAAATTAAGCCACTTTGAGCTGAATGTGTCCAATAGGTTGTCTTCCTAATGTCTTGAATTATTACACCTCAAGAGTTTTGATTTATGATGATGTCAAGTAGTAGGAAGACATGTATCATCATATTGAAAAGCTCTAGTCCAGATGTTGACAAGAGCAGCATATTGATTAATTAGTTTATTGAGAATATTGGGTGTGATATGATATGGCAAGTGCTGAAATTAGGGCAAAGACCTGTGTTCCATTCTGACGCATAGAACTAACTCACCAGTGAGGTATTTCAGAAGACAAATATCCTGAATTTATAGGCAGGGTTAACAAATAAATTAACTGTAGGTCCTTGCTAATAACATGGGGAAAAGCTAATACCTTTAAAGACAAAATGGATGTGAAGACATTTTTAAACTAAAGTTGAAATCCTTACCATACTATCCTTATATTAAGATCATTATGAAATTTGAAGATAAACTGAATACTCAAATAATAGTGGTAAAAGAATAAGCACCCCAAATTTCTCAACAGTAAAAATGCATCAATTTCTGCACCTGGGATGAAAAGCTATATAGCCCACTTATTGTGTGAGGAGATGGATTCCTAACTTGTCAAATGTGGAAGACAAAGCTAAGCGTGTTCACAGTCTCTCCTGTTGCTTTCTACCACCCTGTAGCTCAGCCAGTCTTACTTCATACTTACATCGAGAGGCAGCAGAGGGAACAAAGAGAAGAACTCAGTCATAGTGGAGGGGAAATTTTAACTTTAGAATAGACAGAATGTTTTCTGAAGCCAAATTCAGCCCAGTAAGCAGATGGAATAAACAAATATATATTGGGGGTAATATAAAATATCTCCTGCTTTCTGAAAATTATATCTTCTACTAACCTACCACAGTGTCTAGAATTTCTCCAGTTAGAATTTATGTTTGTATATAATTCATGGCTTGGCTATAAAAATGAATCTCTTACAGATCCCCATTAAAAGGCAAATCACTGTAAAGAAATAACATGCTATCCCTTGGAACTGCACATGGATGTGCTTATTTAGGGAGATCTTGGAGAAAACAGTTGTAATGTAAGAAATTTTTGAGGAAAGGCAATTTAAAGAAGAAGGGAAATTGGCCCAAGAGAACAGGTGGGTAAAAAACAACACTGAGGGTCTAAAGGGAGGGAGTAGAAATCAGAACAAGGAAGTGGAAAAACTCTGAAGAAAAATGTTGTCTATATCATAATATGATGGCAGTACTTCCATTGTTCTCACACAGATCTTTCACATTTATTTGATATCTGAGTCACTAACTATACTCTGCTGGTTTACTCAATAAGAATTTATTGAACACCTACTGTTTTACAGCTTTCTTAAACTAAAAATTCTCAAAAGTTGACTTTATGGCAAGGAATTAGGAGCGGATAATTTACTTATGAGGTGATTCCAGGAACTACAGATAAAGTAGAGAATAATAGTGAGAATGGAAATACTATAAAAAACATACATTAATGTGCAAATTAACTGATGTTCAATGCCTTTAAGGACTTCTGAGAAACTGTCAATTGTACCTTTGAATCTTCCCTCAAGTGGCAGGGAAATTGGGCCATGTTTCTACTGATAACTTCTGCCCATGTAATTCCCCACCCTTCCGGATTATGCTTGCTAATGGTGAAGTAAGTGCCTGTAGTACCAAAGACCTCAAGCAAGAAAAAAAAAAAAAAAGAGTTGGCCAACTAAGAGTGCTGGGACTTGAGCTTTGCTTTAGAGAATCTTAAAGATGGAGTGGGTATCAACAGAAACCCTACATTTATAGTCTGGAAGAAATAGTGGGAAAATTGTCATAACAAAAGCTCAAACAGATAAAATATAGACTGAAAATTCAAGTGTATAGAGAATAGAGAGGAAGACGTTAATTAAAACAGTGATTAAATTAAAGATGGATTCCTGAAAGAGGTTAGAATTTTACCAACTCTGAAAAGTTTTAACATGAATTATCAGAGCCTTGGTTGAGTGGTGGAGGTAGAGTGATGAGATCAATGTACTTATCTAGTATATTCACACTAATTTGGAAAATAGAGGAGAATTTTGTGGATGGTATAACCTTTATAATTGTCCTATGCTGGAGTATGAAACCAAACAAACAGCCAACTCCAAATTAACAAGATTACAAAGTTCCAGAACTGAAAAGAACCATATATACAAACATATAGTCTAAATTTTTATCATTGAGTGTTTTTGGTTTTTGCTGTACTTTACAGAAAACCAGGTATTATGTAAAGGTTTTCTAAATTCAAAATCAGAAAAGCTTGAGACCATCAGTCTGTATGTTCTAACAAGGTTCTGAATGACTCAGTGTGAATTTTTCTTTGGAAATGTTCAATAAAGGTCGCTTTATTGAAATGTGATCTGGAGCTCTGAACATATTTTTCTTCTCCTAATAATATGCATGCTATATATTTATATATATTTAAAGCAGACAATTTTCTGGAAAACATTTTCTCATTTTTTTTTTTAGTAACCTGTATGAAAATGAGAAAACATGCAAATATTTTCACTTTATGCACTAATTTATGAAAAATTTTTATAATTGCCTATACTTCAACTTGCCCTGTTGTACAGCACTCCACTAAGCATTACCAAGTTTAGCTTTAAGGGACCTAAATACAGGTGTTCAATATTTAAAATGAAGTATTATTCTCCAACACTCCAGACAATATTATTATTTTTATTCTTGTTAGATAGATTGTAAGAACTAGGAGGGTTTTAATTATAACTAGTGTGAAAAACTTTGAAGTAGGAATAACATTTTAGAAAAACAATCTACCCCATACCAGTCTAAACCAAGGTATACAACCTATTCATTTGCATAGCATTAATTGAGATCTACTATAAGTCAGATTCAAGGCAATAGCCCAGAATTTTAATTTTTATCTTAGGATAAAAACAAATAAGGATAGTTTTAATACATATGATAGATACAATGTACCACATGTACCATTTGTACTGTAGTATTACACAGTTTATTTGGGAAACTAGAGGACACTAACTCAGGCTGAGGTTTGGCTATGGGAAATGCCTGAACACTTCTAAGAGTCAAGACAAGTCAGAGTTGCACTTTATCTCAATATTGCTGGCATTTCTGATGATAAATTGAAGGCAACAAGTCTGGAGTCAGAGAAGAATATGGCATAGACAATGTACGTAAGAAATGATAAGAATGAGGGCATGAGGATGAGTGAAGTGGATCACAGAAACTACTTAAGAAAAAAAATGAGCAGGACCTGATGACACATTGTGACATAAGCAGATTTAGGATAAAGGTCACAGCCAAGCATGAGTTTAAATGGTATGTATGTGTGACAGGGGTGGATGTTGATGTATAAAACTATGATAAAAAAAAGCACATCCCTGATGAGTGTCTTTCAGAGTCATTATTATATGTTTGACATTAATTTTGTATTTAGATGTTCACATAAAAATATTCAGTTAGAACTTTGTAATTGCCCCATCCTGGAGCAACCAACCCTACCAACCATTTTATATATATATATATATATATATATATATATATATATATAAAAACATATACATACATATGTATATATAAACACATACATATATATGTGTGTATATATGTGTATACATATGTTTATATATATATGTATGAGTGTTTATATATTTATACATATATATGTATGTGTATATATACATAAACACACATACATATATATGTATATATATAAACGTACATGTATATGTGTATATATATAAGCACACACATATATGTATACAAATATAAACATATATGTATATATGTGTATATATATAAACACATACGTATATATAAATATAAACCTATACATATATATGTGTATATATAAACACATACATATATATGTATATAAACAAAAACATATATATGTATATATAAATGTACATATATATGTGTATATATATAAACACATATATATGTATATATATAAACACATACATATATGTTATATAAATATACACATATACGTATATATGTGTATATATATAAACATATACATATATATGTGCATATATATAAAAACACATATATATGTGTATATATAAACACATACATATATGTATATATATAAACACATATATATATATACACATACATATATATGTATATATAAACACATACATATATATATATATATACATATGTAAATGGACTTAGATTCATAAGCATAGATAAGTTATAGAACAAGTGTCCGCTCTTCAACCTACAGACAATCAGACTCCAGAAACCTTAGTGTAACCATAATTTTCTCTATGTCATTAAATAATTTCCCCCTACCAGGGAAGGAAGTCATAGAATTCATAAGTTTATGGATTCATCTGTGATCAGTTTTTTCTCTCATCCCTTACATCTAATCCATCAACAAATCTAACTGACCCTACTTCCATATATATGTGCCAAGCTTTCTCTCCATCTCCATTTTCACACATTTATACATTCCCATGTCTTTTTATCTATTACAGTAAATACTGTATTTTCTTAGGTTAATAGCCACGAACAACCCAAATGTCCATTGACTGATGAAAGAACAAACAAAATGTATACAATGGAATACTTGTCACCAAATTTTTTGTTGTTGGAATAAAGTACTGATACATGCTACCACATGGATACAGCTTGAAAACATTATACTATATGTGTAAGAAGCCAGTCACAATGACCACATATTGTATGATTTCATTTATATAAAATATCAAAAATCCACAGAAGTAGATAGAAAAATTAGTGAGGGCCTTAGAGATGAGGAGAGGGGAAGCAGGATGGAGAGTGAGTACTTACTAATCAGTACAGGGTTTCTTTTGGGGGTGATGAAATGTTCTAGAATTAGAAAATAGTGATGGTTGCACAACTTTGTGAATATACTAAAAAAACATAATTTTTTGCACTTTAAGATGGTGAACTTTATGGCATATGAATTATATCTCAATAGGAAATCTAGTATAAGGTTTCTTAATTTTGGGGGGAGGGTGATGAAAACCTTTGCTAGGGTTACAGCAATTAAAAAAGACAAGCAGTAATATTTATATGGCAAAATTTGAAAGAAAGAATGAAACAACTTGGTGACAAATTGAAAATATAGCAAGGGAAGGAGACCAGCTAGGACCATTGCCTTACTGGAATGAAGTAATTTGCAAAAGTAATCCAGTTGTGTGAGAAGAAGATTAATTTACTTTTGAATATGGTGAGATTTGCACAAATATGATTTTTTACATGGAGATGCCTTTAGGCAATTGAACATATGGGACAAAAGTGCAAGCTGCTGGAGACACAAAATGAGAGTCATCAACTTCGAGAAGGCACTAGGAGGCATGGGGAAATGTGGAAAGAAGGACAGAAAACTGAGGGCTGAAATTCTTCCAAGAGTATCCTTCACTTAGGGGATGATCTTTCAAAGGGATCTTTGAAATGAGAAAGTGAAAAAGATGGCAGAAAAGTGTCTTACAGCATAGGCTAGGAGAGAAAAGTTGCAAGAAGGAATGAGATGCATTCTAAGGAGATTTCAGAGTGTCTGGGTGAGGGAAAACGAAGTGAAGCAAACTGTTGGACTATTTCATTAAGTTATACACACTGAAGGGTAATTAAGAACATATCTAATTAGGATCAAGAGGAGGTGGGGGAGGTTTTAAACTGATCTGAGGTTGGCACTTTTAGATGAATGAGGATAATTTAATTTTATATATTAGAGGCACTATATATGGCCATCAAAAAAGCAAGAGAAAGGGGAAAGTCACGAAGCTTAGAACATGAAGTGCCTAGGACACCAGGCTGGGAAAAAAAAAAAAAGAGAGAGAATGTACATGGAAACAAGAGAGAGGCAGAAAAGTGGCATGATTCAATCCATTCTTAAAACTTGAGTTTAAGAAAGATATAGTGACTGTATTTGAGACTATCTAGAGACTAGAGCTTGGAAAGAGTAACAGGTGTGGAATAGAGATGAAAGTAGTACATCCAAGTAGCAAGGTAGGCATGGGTGCACTGTTCGGCAATGTACACCGTAAGAGCAAAGTCTCTTATGCAACAGACTCACTCAAGTGCAGAAGTAGATGTGATATAATTATCTGTCTTCATATATTACAAATATTGTTGGCTACTTAGAACACTAAGCTTACAGAAGACATTTTGTGGATTTCTGCCTCCCTGATGTTAATGATTTGTGAATGCTATTGACAGTCCATTTTTTCCTACTTTCCTGCTACCCAACTGCCTGACATGAAAAGACAGTCTGTCAAAAAGTGAAAATGATTTTATATTTACAAGGCAAAGGAAACTTTAAATGACCTTAGAGGTTTACATGAGGTAGTCACAACTCCAGGATGATCAGTAAGCTTGCTGTTGACAGATACCACTTGATGGACTGGAAATCAATTTGATCAGATGTTGTTATGGATTATAGTGGCCTTGACTAATTACAAAAGATTGTCTTCCTAGATCCCACAGTTTTCAGAGCTTACTTTGAGCAGATGTACACAGGATTAAGCTGCAGGCTTGACAGTTTTCCCTAATTATCTGTTGCAAGGGCAACTCTTGGATTGTCTTGACACTTATGTCAAAAACAGGCTGAACTTTTATTTCTTAGGGCACAGGCTTTTTTTGTCAGAGTCATTTATATTTAGGTGATGAGGCTAATCACATCATCGTCATTTACCTGGACTTAGAAGAATGGAAGAGACTTCAAATATGAAGAAATTGATATAAAGTTTTTAAAAAATGTACCTAAAGCAGATGTGATCATTGACATGAAGGAAAATAAAATAAATATTGTGTAGATTCAATCATTCAGATATGACTAGAAAACATGCGTTCATTACATGAATTTATTTTTAAAGGAGGTTAAAAGAAGAGAAAAAGTAAAATATATTGTATTATATGTTGTAATCAACAACACTCTTTACCAGGCCTAATTATAAGCAGGTCTTACAAAAATTTATGTTCAACATCAAGAGACTAAATTGTGTCATCCTTAGGAAGATTTTGACCAATGTATAGTTGAAGTAAGTGTTTTGCTTTGTACAGGATAACAACTTAAAAAGAGAAAGAATTCCTTGGAATATATATTAACATATCTGTTAACTTAAGATGATATTGCAGCTAAGTGAAAATAAAATCCAGATATCACTGCCTGTGAAGAACAAGTGTTTGTGGAGAGAGAGTTAACCTGATCATGGATAAGACAGCCTGCATAGAGACGGTGGTATGTGGAAACAGTAAGTTAGAGAGAAGAGAGAAGGGAAAGTGGGGGAGGATAGCAAAGAATCCTTATCTTGGATGTGTGAATGAGGTCTGGGGCTTGGGAGAACAGGGTTTTAGACTGGGGCTGAAGAAATTGAAATCACAAAGATTTATGTGACATCAATTCAAATGTTTTTGCTGGACACCATGAGTGGCAAGATATATCCTTGAGTGGGGAAGAAAATCCTCCTTGTTTGTCCTGTCCAGAACCCAGTTTACACCTGGCAACATGAGGGGTTTGGATTTCTATGTGAATCCCTGGGAGCAATTGCTGAGTAAGATGGAAAATGAAGGAAACAGGAATAATGTTTGAACAAGGAACATTATCCATAATGACAGACGCTTTTTATAATATGGATTTAGAGGTAAACTTGGCTTGATGTGACACAGTGACTTTTTGGAAGGTTAAAAGCTTATTCTAACATTCATTCAACAAATATTTACAGTGCATGCTTTGTGAACTCTTGAGTTAGGTATTGGGGATTCATCAGTGAAAAATTAAACTGACAAAAAACCCATAATCCTGTGAAATTTGAGATATTGTGACCCTTTTTGTGCTAACAACCTTGTGAAGTCTGAATAATATTAGGTTGCATTAACAAAATGTTAAAAAAAACATAAATTATATTATTACTTGATTGATTAAAGAACTTAACCTACACTTCATTTCAAAAACATCAGTTCTGAAGAATTTACTCATTGAAGAAACTTATGTGATCTTTTCAACTTCTTATCTAATTTTAAGGTTTTATAATTTTTGTTCAGTTAATTACTTCTGGAATTAGAAAGAGTTACAACTGAGACCAGTTAGAGTAGGAAAAAACCTCAAAATATTTAAAAAATTACATGTTATAAGATTAGCTTACTTAGAAGGGACAGTAGTTTCACTGAGCCATTTTGGGTTGTTCCTTCAGATGCTAGACCATAAAAACAGATGACGTGTAGAAGAAACTACAACCAGTGGCCTGTAAAATGGCTGTAATCCCATCAAACAACAAGAACAATTATACTCCAAACTTATAACACTAGACCTATCAAGTTATAATTTGTATATACTATTTTAGAATCTGCATCATTTAACCTCATTCACAAAGGTGTTAGGAAGATTAACTAACTAGATAATTTCACAGAGTGCTTAGATAATAAAAGGTAAGGGGATAAATGCTGAAGATTATTGCTTTAGACCCTCTGCCAATGCTAAGAGACCAAAGTTAATCTTTTGTTTCATTTTCCACTGTCTAGGTAACTCAAGTTCCTTAGTTCCAAGAATGGGAGTGGTGTGAGGAGGGAAGTTTCCCTCCAAGAGTAAGAGAACATAGATTCACATCCCAAGGGGAGTCAAAGTCATGGGCTTTATCAGAGCATTTCTCCACTTAAAAAATGTTGGAAAACAATTTTTCATGTGTGTCTTGTGCTTTTCATTTCTTGCAAGCAGAGACACTGATTACCTTTGCTTTGAATTATCTTTACAAGGATGTTTATATACTCAACAGCCTTGGAAAATAGAGATTTTGTCTCCCTCAAGAGCCAAGGGCAGGTTTGCTTGTAACCTTAGGGCATAAAAATAGAGCTACTTCTAGAACAAAGGGTAGGCATGTTTATTGCCCATTTTAAAAGATTTGGATACTGTGTAATGTAACTGTCCTGTAATGTAACTCATCTGGATATCTTTGTTTCAGAGGGCTCTCTGTGTCATGCATTGGGAATTGAGGCTTAGGGAACTGGTGCAAGAAAATGCTAGTAATCTGACTGCTGCTATTGCCCTAAGTAACATAGTCCTTTGTCTCTGACTGACCCAGGAGGCTCATGTCTTCTGCTAATATCCATGACATTGTGGCAGGCTAAATTGTTAGCCTGATAGTAGGATAAAATCTCAAACCCTTGACAGTTCTTGAGAAATACATATATTTCTTATATATACATATATATGTGTCTTAATTTTTAAAAAGTAGCCTGTGTTGGAAAGTGTTTGAAAGGATTTAAGATTTACTCTCAACATTGTCCTTAGACCTCTGTAAAGAAGTAATCTAATCATAAGTCAGGGAAAGTAATTTTAGAAATTGAGCAAAACAACATGTAGCCATGAAGCATGATTCCATTTGATGTGGAGGATTAGCTCATCAACTCTGGTTCAGTCACACTTTCCTCCTGCCATTCCATTCATTTTTCTTCTCAAACCTGCACAGTTACTCACTGAATGATTACCACCATGACCCATTCCTCTTTCACCCTAAAGCTGAAAGACTGTGCTTCCCAATGTTCACTGTCTCCTGATTTATGACTCTGCAACACTTCACTGAGTGAGGGTTTGTGAAAATTTATGTCATTACACAAATTATACAAATTACCATTAACTGATGTAATGTACTATAAAGAAACTGGAAGCATGAATAAAAATTTATTTGTATTTCCCTTCTACACGTTTGTAATATTTTATCACTTAACTTTTCAATTCAACTAATAGAAATATATACCCTTAGAAGAAATAGCATTTTGTTTACCACATCCATCTTATCTCCCCTTATTTTTAATTATTTAGTTACTTTTCCTTGTTAAAGTACCTCTTTTTAATTAAGGATTTAAAAAAAATAATAATGAAAACCTTTGAATTACAAAATAAGCCACTATATCTAAAGTTAGAATAGGAAGAATTAAAAGTCAAATGCCATATTAAAAAAAAATTATTCAGGGTGATTGGGGATTGAATGAAAAAAAGATCAAGTAATTAAGGAAATCAGGCTGTGTAGAACCTTATCTGAGTGATGGTATGAGTATATCTAAAGCTCAAAGTCAGATTTTCCTCATTTCCATTTCCCCCTTCCTCCTTGGATGAGTCCTAACTGTTGACTTCCAGGAAAGACATGTGAATATGGATTCTGGTCTACCTGTTTCATGTTTACTGATTACAGAAATAATTTGGAGAGGTAATCCAATTGCAATGTCTGAAAATTGTCCAGGATCACCTTATGTAAACACAGCTGTTCTGTTGCTGCTAAGTAACGTAACGTTTAGATGGAGGTCAAAAAGAAGATGTAACCAGCCAATCGAACAAACCTCACTGAGTATCTACTTTACATTACAGGTCTATAAGTTGAGGATATTTAGGAGAAGAACACTGGAAATGGAAGAAAAGAAGAGAAAGGGCTTTTGGAGAAAATACAGAATACAGTAAGGGAAGAGAGAAAGTATCTTAATACATGATTGCTCTGCCTATGATTTCTTCCTCAACCAAACCAACTTGTCATCCCACACTTCATCCAACTTCACAATATGCTGACCTAGTCATACCCCTCCCACTTACATTTAAAGCATAATTTCTTCTGTCTAGAATCTCAGAACATTAATGCATCTAAAAGGAATAGAGAGAAAAGATGAAAAGACAACAGAACTTGGGAGTAATGAGGATCAACCTCACCATGCTGATTAAACTGTAGAATTTTGATCCTTAACTTTAATCTTCACTTCCTGTTACAAATGTAAACACAGCTACAGGACCTAGCAATACCAATATCATATATAGAAAAAAAAAGTTATATACATTAAATTTGGACCCCTATGTCCGACTGTCTTAAGGGACCCGTAATTTGGTTTTATGAACTGTCAGATGTTAATTTTGTTAAGATCCAAGAATTATTACTTAGTACCAAATGGTATCCTTAACAATCAAAAACACTGAAATGCTATGGAGTCTGAAAATTGTAAAGGTCAAAATGAAGCCTGAAACAGGTGTTTTGATGTTTCCACATAAGCCTTTGATTTCATTGGTGTTTATAGTGTTTTATGTTAATAGAAAATTTCCCTGATATTCCCAAAAGGGTTTCCAGAACTCAGTTGGTTTATATGTCTATTATTTCTAAGAGAAAACAGAGTTATTAACAGGATTTGGGTGTTAATTGAAGTTCCTTTAAGTAATAGAATATAGATATAGACATGAAGCTTACCTTTTTTCTTCCTGGCAGTAAGTCCTGTCTTTCCTTACCACCACCCCCAATTTAAAGAGTGTAAGAGTGAACTGTAGGGCAAAAGGAGTTGATAGAAATGCACCTGACCATAGATACAGAATAAGAAAACATGGAAGTTAGTTTGAGAGAGAGATATCATATAAATCATACAAGATTTTGTTTTGCTTCTGTTTTTTTTTTTCTTCTTCTTCTTCTTCAATTGTAGAGTTTTTTTACCTCAGCACTGTTGATACTTTGGACCTTATATTTCTTTACTGTGGGGCCTGTCTTATGTGTTGTAGGATTTTTATGAATATCTTTGTCTTCTATCCACTAATTGCCAGTAGAACCTCTGCCCAAGTTGTGAAAACTAAAGTTGTCTCTAGATATTGCCAAATGTCCCTTGGTAGTCAAAACCACCCCTAGTCTAAACACTGCTCCAGGGGACCCAAATAAGTCTATTCATTGCTATTGCAATCACGGTAATTTTGAAAAATTGATTGTGTGCCCTCGGTCAAGTTATTTTCCATTTTTGGGCTATGGTTTTCTCTTCTGTAAAATTAAGTGATCCAAAATCTTCTCTAACACTAGGACCAGAAGACTGTAAGGTCTCTATTCCATAAAGGTTCTCTGAACATTTTCTGACGGCAGTCAGAAGATTCAGTGATTATTTTGTTATGAGCTACCTAGAACAGATGTAAAACTTGTACTGCGGAGCCTTCTCTTTTCTGGTATACTCAAGAAGGAAATAAATAGTGACAATGGTATTTATGGCTATTTGGACAGATGTGAACTACAACATTAATGACGTCTTAAATGTGAGAACATATAATTCATTCAGAATAAAATATCAAGAATCACACAAATAAGAAGACATAAACTCGGAGGAGTCAGTGAGCCAGGGAAGGAGAGCTCTGCCAAATTCTACCCAAACCCCCTCACCTACTGCAAGCCATCCATAAAGTAAGAGGGCACATTTCATTGTATTACTTTATTGAGGGTCCTACATTCTCTAAAACATCAGTTAACTGTCTCTTGTGGATTAAAAAAGGTATAAACAAGACTATGATATTCAATTCAGAGATACAGGAGCTCCTCAGGCCCCTACCATATCCTGAAGGCCTGACTTAGTCACTATGAAAGACACATAATAAGAAGAAAAATAGAATATAAGCTCTCTTATTAAGAAGCTTTAAATCCAGTTAAAGTGACAGGATTAACCCAAGGGATTCAATAACAAGTGATAATTAGATACTATATATTTAAGTACTAAATTGTACTTAAGCATCATAGGAGGGCTTCAGAAAGAAGAATGTGATATATTAGGTGAGACACAAAGCTTATTCAGTCCAGCATCTATGCTTGAAAAGAGCCCCAAAACATATGCTTGGATAACATCTGATTTTTTTTGCATTGTATTTAGTCATAAATAAAGATTAAATTCCTAAAACATTATATATGATATATATGTGATGGAAAGCTGCCTGACATATTTTTAAAGACGATGGATGTTGCAGCTTCTTATTTTCCCTGTATATGTTTTATTGAACTCCATTCTGACGGGTTGTGGGGATCTGGCTTAGGGTCCAGAAGGACAGAAAGAGGAAGAACCTGCAAAGGTAAAAGTCACTGGGGGGAAATGAGTTACATGAAATGTTTCTTCTTAGATTTCTCTGTATTTCACATGACAGCATCTACTAGTGATCAAAATTGCCAATTGGAGAAGGCTCATCTTATCTTGTTTCTTCCTTATTAACACAGAGTATTAGCTTTTGCTAACCATAAAAACACAAAAGTTGGCTTCCAATTCATCTTAATAACTAGGATACCTACTTTGTAAACCTTCTAATATTTTTACTTTTCATCCCTTTTGCAAAGAGGTTTTGATTAACTGAAGCCACATAATGCCAAGCTTTGATGTCAAACACTGTGTCCCTCCTGGTATAAAGGAATCATCAATTTGGAAATTCCTTTTGAAACTACTAGTAGTGTCTTTGGACCTTTTTGTCTATGGAATATCTCAGCCAAAGTGGGTTACAGCAGTTAATATATCTCATTAGGTAACTTTAAAGATGAATCATTCTCCCACATACAACCCAAAACATGTTGCCTCCTGTTTGTTTAAATGGTTTTAATGTTCATCACAATGAAGTGGACTAAGTGTAAAAGTAATGTTACTTGAACCAAAGGGATATACTTGTATACTAAAGCAATTAAAAATAAATTAAGCAGACTTGGAACATACACTCTTCCACTGAATGTAATTTGGTGATGTTACATCTATAGATCCTGCTTCTGCTCTTGCTTTGTTCAATTGCTCTGATACTTAATAAAGGCATGATTTGGACAAATCACATCATATACATGAACTCTGTCTTTTCATTTTAAAATGGGAGGGTTAAACTAAATAATCACTGTGACCTCCTCAACTCTAAGAATTTGTAAGTGTAATTTTAACCTCTATATTTTATCAATCTTGTATGCATTAATATAAATAGTAATCTTACCATTTCACATGCAATGTTTGTAATGTTAATTTAGTTTTGGAACATTTATTCTTTGTAACGATTATAATCATTATTTCTATGAACATCTTACTTTCTCAGCAAAATGTTAAGTATTTTAAGGATAGGTTTAATATTATGTACTGTTTAATTTTTTTCAGTGCCATGATTGATGATTCATAGATATCTCAATTGCATTTGACTTATTAGTACACTTGACTCCATGATAGGTTGTCTCCAGGTCCAGGGAATGGAAGAAAGGAACCAACATTTATTTAGCACTTACTGGGCCAGGCACACCTGTAAGGTAAAAAACATGTTCCCATTTTATAGGGAAGGAAACTTAAGGGAGTAAAATGTGGTAGACCTAGAATTTACCCCCTAAATGTCTGATTCCAGCAGCTATAGATTTTTTCTATTAAACACAGTATTAATTTTTTTTCAGAAATAATATTTCTTGACTTTAAATTTTGCCTAGGTCACTTTCTTTTGTCAGTTTGAGTCCAGTGCCATGGCTATCTATAAAATTAATATGCCACTGCCTTCTTCTTCTTTTACACACATGGATATATTCACAAGTGTACACTCACACATTCACCAGAACACTCACCAGAAACAGATAGAATTTACCTCTTAGGAAAAGAAGGAGGAAATGAAGAGAGTCAGTCATTTCACCTGATCTGCCTCTCAATCTCTCTTCAGTTTATTTATCTTTTTATTTTTCTGATAATAGAAGCGATTTGAATCATTACTAAATAAGAAAACTCATACCATAAAAACAAAACAAGACTGAACAATGTTTATTAATGATAACTGACTAGCCCTTTAAAGTCTACAGAGGACACTTGAGAACTAGCCTGACTAGCCCTTTAAAGTCTACAGAGGACACTTGAGAACTCTTAAGCTGAAGAGCACAGGGGAGGAGTTAAACATCTTAATTAAATGTGCTAATTTAAACATCTTTCCAATTGAAGAAAGAAGTAAGGCCAAGACCTTTCTGGAACAATTGGGAATGGAATTGTGAACCTGAAGTTTACAGCTTGCTATGATACAGGTAGCTGCTTAGGTATTGATCAACACAATCATGAAGGCAACCAACATCATGGGGTGGGGAAAAAAATAATTTATGATGAATCTGTCCATCTCTCTCTCTCCCTTTCTCTAGTGATGTGGTCCTTCCACTGGTGAAATCCCCTAGGTACTGACACCATAAGCTATTTTATTGTGACCCTCAAATTGTTCTCATGTTTTACTGATGTATCCAGTTTCTTTCTCATTTCCACCAGCAAATACATCTGGCCAGGGATTTTCATATCCCACTGTGAAAATAACCCTTTGATTCAATTCTTAGATTCCCTAGCCTGCTACTTAGAGCAGTCACAGAATTATATGAGATTTCTAATGCAAATTTGCTTTGCAAATAAACAAGAGGGCAGGCAGAAATATACTGGAATTGTGAGCTTCCAAAACTTTGGACAAAACTGTTCTTGGCTCTTAGTTGCACATAAACTCTATCCCATCAATTATATTTAAATTTTGATTCAAAGTCTATTCTTGCTTATTTATCTACTTTTGATAATGTTGAAACTTAAGTACTGACCATGTATTTAAGAGTTTTCTCCTAGAATACATGCTGGTCTTTATATCTGGATCTAGTTTAATTTCATGCACTAATAAGACATGTAATACTAAGTAATTTATCTTATGGGTGTCAATTATTTTATCCATAAAATAAGTTCATTGAAGTGCATGCCCCTTCTCCTTTTATCTCAAAAATGCTAAGGATTACCACCCATTCATTTGTTTATTCATTCATTCTTGGTTATTATTAATTATTAGTTATCGAGGATTTTTTTCTTCACTCTTTGTATACTTTTGCATAAACTGAGTATTTGCCTTGGCCTTGTAAGACAATTTTGAAGAAGGAGGTGTTCACACCATTGAGAATTTACTGCTTAGTAATATAGAGAAAAGAAAAGGAAAGAGAGTAAAATAAACATGCCAGAATCAATAAGCATATCCCTCCAAAATTTTGATTTCAAGCTTTCTTGATTACCTTTAACCTCAGAGATACCTCAAATCCACTTACCCATACAAAATCCCAGGTTCTCAGTTCCTTGACTTCCTCACTTCCAATGAGCTTTCCATCCATATCACATGAGCCGTTCAGTTCTGTGGTTATAATCCTGACCTTACCATCACCTCTGAAATATTAAATCCTATTATCTTACAATCACCTCTCTCATCCCAGATTATTTACTCTAGTCCTCTGCACACAGTCAGTTGACTTTGCAACTTTTCTACTCCCAGTCATCCCAATCACATCTTTGTCTCCATTTTTAAGCTATGTAGGCTTTGTTCTTCAGTAATATAAACACACACATGTAAATACCCTTTGCACTCCTGTCCTCTGCCTTATAAATGCTCCTTGAGAAGTCTAATCCTTTTTAAGTCTAACTAACTGCTTACTCTATGTGTATATCTGAAAAGCTGAATATGGTTATAGGAGAACACACAACTCTGTTGACCAATTTCACTTTGAATTTATCAACATGTCAAGATAGTCTCACTGTACCTTCCTAGTAAATTTCTTTCTTATTTTAGAAAACTACTATTTTATACACACTACTTTCCTCTCAAATATCTAAAGTCCCTTCTTCAGTCAATCACTCACAACTCATGACATCATCTCATTTTTTATTAAGAAAATAAAAAAAAAAAAGAAAAATGACCTATCTATCCATCAAGTGGTCCATCACTTTACATACATCTCTGCCCAAATTACTTTGCCTTCTTCTGCATTAAAATGAAGCTAACTTTTCCAGATGGGCCATGAATTCTTGTCACCTTCCTAGTACTCAAGACCAAACATTGACTACAATTCTCCCCTCACCCACCTCTCTGACATCATCAGGTCTTCCCTTAAAACAGGATATTTTCCTTAATTATAAAAACATGCCTTAATATAATGTTTTGTAGAATCCTCCTTTGATCTCATTCTTTTTCTATCCTTCACCTCATTTTTTTGCTTCTTCTAAGAGTGGAACTAATAAAATATTTGCTCTATTCACAGTCTCCAGTTTCTCACTTCACATTCTCTCTCCAATCACTATTATTCCATTTAAATTTCCACTTCTCTACAAATAGCTCTTAGCAATGTCACAAATGATCTCCCTCTTTGTCGTGGTCCAAACGCGGGTTGGAAAAGAATTTCCAGACACAAGGCAGAATGTAAAGGAGATAGAATTTATTAGAGGGAAGGGTTGCTGCCAGAACTGTGGGTGGACTTCCTAGTAGTCTGGAAGAGTCAAGCCAGAACATGTGCCATAGATCAGTTTTTATAGCTAGAAAACAAAGGAATGGTCCTGGGTGAAAATTTTGTTTAATGATTGGTCAAGGCACATATACCTTCTTTCTATAGGGTGGGAGTGGGACAGGCCAGATGCCTTTCCTTATTTGGGACAGGTCCCATTGCCCAGGTGGAAGTTGCCCAAGTGGGCTCAGGAATTTTGTAACTACCGCAACATGGTGGGGAGTGTGATTAAGAGTCTGGTAGGGCGTGTAACAGTGAAACTTTTCCAGGCAGGGTCGTCCTTTGTCCTTGAAGCACCATTGTTCTTGAAGGACCACACTCTTGACATTTCTGAGTGGTAATCTTCTATTCTCATCAAGATGACTTTGTATCCATATTTGACACAGCTGACCACTCCCTCTTTCTAGAATACATTTTTCCATAAGTTTTTCTATTCTGTTTTTTTTCTTATGTCTCCATTCTTTTTCAACATTTCTTATCAACCTCCATTTCTGCATCCTCTTTTGCTCAACATATTAACCTTTGAATGTCCTAAGCTGAGGTTTTGGCTTTCTCCTATAATCACAGTCTATCCCTAGGTTAGGTCATCTGAATTAAAAATATATATATTATTAATGAATTAAATAAATTTAAATACTGTTTCTATAATGTTGAATCATAAAAAAATATAGTTCCAGCTCAAATGTTGGAGTTTTAAACTCATGTGTTCATCAAATACATGACACCTCTTTTTGGATTTATATGAGCATCTTAAAATCAATATGTCTAATTCAGAACTCTTTAATTTTATACTCCAAAATTTTTTTTCTGTCAGTTTTTATTAACTCAGTATGTGACACTACCATTCATCCTGCTGTTAGGACTCAGATGTTTTCTCTCACACTTCCTTCACCATCAACAAGTCTTATCAATCCTATTTGTAGAATATATCTAGAATCTGCTCACTTCTTATCATTACTGTACCTCTAATACAAACTACCACCACCTGCCATCAAGACAACTAGAATGGCCTCCCACCTGGCTCCTCTTACTCCTCTCCATCATCTTTTCTCCACTGGTTTTACACAAAAGCCAGAATAATCTTTTGAGAGCACACAACTGAATACATCAGACCCTCTCCAACATACATAAACTTATGACCCACCAATAGCTTACTATTTCAATTAGAATAAAACAAAAATGTTCTTCCATAGACCATACAGCATATAAAGTCTGGCATGACCTGGAAAATGCCCTTCAACCTGACTTGATCACCTACTATCCTTGCTTTCTACTCTCCAGTTAACCTTTCTCTTTGTTGATAAGACAAATATTTTGGGATAATTTCACATGTTTCCTCCTCACACCACCTGAAATATTCTTCCCCTGGCACTTTGCAGGCTTGCTTCCTCCTAAGTCTGGTTTTACTTTAAATAAATTACCCCTGACAATGGCTCTTTCTGACTAGATAATCAGTGGTAGCCTCAAGCTAGCCTCTCTATACCCTCATCATTTATCACTATTTAAATTTATCTCCTATAGCTTTGTTTAACCATTAACTCTCTCCTTTCACTGGGATGTAAGCCCCTTTAGGACATGGAATTGGTCTTTTCTTCTACCCTAACTCTAGGCTTGAGTTCAACACCTATGGGCTGGATGAATAAATGTATAGCTTGCTATAAAAAATGTATAAAATCAGGAAATTCATAAAATCATCTAAATGAGAAAGGAGAAAACATGGCATAATATTATTTTAAACAGAGGTGACCAGTCAGGGAGATATGAATGTCTGGCATTTTCTGTGAAAAATAAAATTTTCAGTGTGACCTTAAGAGGGGGTTCATAAAATGGAGTGAGGTAGATTAGCTTGGAAAATGTGGACTCAGATTGAAAAAGTCATCATATATTAAGGTGTCTTCACTTTACCCTCACATACTGAGAAACAAGCACAGCTTTTACATTGAGTTGTAACATGATAAGTTGTAAGCATAACAAAGGTAACTGGGGTAGTTAGACATCATGAGAAAAACTGAAATTTCAAGATAGTGGAGACTGGTTAGGAGGCTTGGACAGTGGCCTAGAAGGAAGAAGAAAAGGGTCTGAAATGAGGCGGGATGAAGAGCATGGAGGATCAGCTTCTAATTCAGGGTTTCGCGTGAGTTGCCAAATGTTCCCATGTGAATTTAATTTATTATTATCTCCAGATACTGATTCTTAATTTCTGATCTTATGAACATAACAGATGTCCCCGACTGATGGTGACTTCACAAATTTGAAGATGTCTACAAATCTCAAACTGAAACTCTGAACTTGACCCTGCTATTTACCTGATTGATCTTTATTTTGAAATGTCTCACCAAGAAATGAAACTGATTCAGCACCATATTCTAATTATTTCAAAAAAACAAGTGTGCAAACATACATACATACAATCTATTCTATATACACACGTGTATATAATATCTAACAATGTGCATCACCTATATATATCTATATATTAACTGCTGTGAATGTATTCAACTATATCTAAATGATACTTATCCAAACAAATAGTAAGTTTATATTGCAGAAAACATACATATAGACAGGCCAAATAAAACTAAGTAGTAAAGAAAATATTCTTTTCCATCAAATAAGTTTTAAAAACTTGAATTTTGAGAAAAATGAAACATTTGTTGTTTTCAAATAGATGCGGAAGAAGAAAGTTTAAATCTAAAGTGAGCTAGTCTGTTGGAAGAATGAGGGTATGAGTTTACAAGGTGTGGGGAACAGAGGAATCTGGAGCAATTGATTGTTGTACAATGACAAAAACTGAAAACTTGCCTTAGATTATTGAAAAATGTGAAACTCTGCCTTGTGATTAGTCAGGCGTGACAAATCTGTCATTTCTAGTTTTAGGTGTCCAAATTGCATTTGCAGTCTAGACATAATTGCTTATTTGCTCATCTAACTACTAATTTAAGACTTGGAAAAACTGTAGTCCATAGACTACTAAGGAGGTAACCAATGAGAATGCCTAGCTACATTTCAGGTAGAATTGCACAACTATAATAACATGTTAGAGATTCATAAATTGTATTAAGAATAGTGATAGGGCTTCCCTGGTGACGCAGTGGTTGAGAGTCCGTCTGCCAGTGGAGGGGACATGGGTTCGTGCCCCGGTCTGGGAAGATCCCACATGCCACAGAGTGGCTGGGCCCATGAGCCATGGCTGCTGAGCCTGTGCATCTGGAGACTGTGCTCCACAACGGGAAAGGCCACAGCAGTGAGAGTCCTGCATACCACAAAAACAAACAAACAAACAAAAAACAGAAGAGTGATACATCCTCTTCCTAAGCACGCTGTGAAGTTATGCCCATTCTACAGGCACAAGGAAGGGAGAGGCTGAAAATAGGCTGAAGATTGGATCATACAGTGAAGGACACTTGCTGTATACATTCACAGCTTGACTTATTTTTCTGTTCATTTAAAATTGTTGTTCAGTCCCAACCTGGGAATAAATAGCTGTAAAGTGTTTCTAAAGTAAGGACACACAGAATGTCTGCTTTCCAGCAGTTGACGAATAATAATTCCCCTCTCAGAAAAGCCTTCAGCAAAAGAGCAACTTAGCATATAGACAGTCTCCCAGTGACCTGCCATTAGCTGAGAATAGGTTGGGAAAAAGCATCGATGCCAATGAAACCTGCCTCAGATCTAAAACTTCCATTCTATTCTTTTCTTTGGCAAACATAGAAATGAAAGGTGGAAGGAGGAAAATCTGAGAAGGCAGTGAGGTATGAGAAAGAAAGAGCCGTGTCTTGCTTTATGCAGGGCTTTTTCACAGCCTCCCTCATTTCCTGGGTATTGTTATCCAAGAGACCAGGTGGGGTGCTGTGTGCAAATACAAGATTATCCCAGACAATGAGTGGTAGTGCGTCAG
Source organism: Phocoena sinus (assembly GCF_008692025.1). Lineage (NCBI taxonomy): Eukaryota > Metazoa > Chordata > Mammalia > Artiodactyla > Phocoenidae > Phocoena > Phocoena sinus. The sequence goes on along the minus strand of NC_045776.1, from coordinate 33,544,257 downwards.
AGTTAATCTATATGAAATAGATCAATAGCATGATCCTTAAGACAGAGAAGTGACCAAATCAAATGGGCTTTCTGTTTGCTTTGTTATTAAGGCTTTGAAGCTCTATTTTTAAAATTTCACTTTGTCTTGCTTCTTAAAGCTGGCCATGCAAATAAAAGACCACACATTCTAGTCTGGGCTAAATACCCCTTGGCCTAATAAAGGCAAGTCAGTGCTAATTTGTAGCTGGGCTTTTTTAGACACAAAAGCACAGTTTGAGATAGAGTTATACAGCACTCCTTAAGTATCAAATAAGAGCTGACTTTTTTGTGTTCTTTGGAGATGTGTTTGGATTTTGGAAATATTTCCATTATAACTTCTCTAATCCACCTTTCTTTTGGGTACTATCCTGAAAAGAAGAACATATTTATATCATGCATTCATTCTCCAATGGATGAATGTGTTTCACTGCATCTCTTACCTAAGAATTCTTATCCTTTCCAAGGTTCCCTGTGGCTCCATCAAGGCAGATCACACAGTTTGTGATCTGTAATCATCTGTTTGCATTCCTAGGATCCAAACCACTTAGAAGAAACCATGAAATTTTGCATTTCTTTACACAAACTCATTTAAATTTTCTTTGAGAAATAATAATAAGTTCATTTAGGGAGGAAAGGAAACAGAGTAGGTATTAAATGCACAAAAGAGGTTGCTACCCTTAAAATAAAAGTGGAAGGTCTTCAGAAAGATGCTTTAGGCCTAAAATGCCAACACAAGTATCTCTTACGTATGAAGTCATTGACTTGTTAGGCAACAAACTCCATTCTGGCTTCTGATCTGCCATCACCACTGGGTAATCACTAGCATGATGTCTTGAAGAAAAAGATTTAGCCATGACCATTAGAAATCCACTAAAATCTTGAAGAAATTTTAGTTATTATAACAGCAGAACATTTCAAACATAAATTTAGTAACATTTTTTTCCCCGATGACCATTAGGTACAGCATTGTTTTCAGAATGTGATTTCCTGAGTAGAAGGAGCATCACTTGGGAACCTGTGAGAAATCCAAGTTTGCAGACCTAGTGAGTCAAGAACTCTGGGAGTTGAGCCCAGCAAACTGTGCTTTAACAAATCTTCTAGGTGGTACACTTAAGGATGAGAACCATTAATCTACAACATAGGGACATTTTAGACACAGGATTTGGTTTATGTTTGCTTTCATTTTAAAATATATATTTATTATACTATCTGAGGCATATACTTTCAACAAAAGGGGATTTTGTCCCTAATGAGAGAAACTTGTTTTGAAGGGGAGGGGGTGATGGGAAACCTCACCAAACCTCCTCTCCCAAACCTCTCATTCACGTTTAAGGTAATTATCGATATGTATGTCCCTATGTCCATTTTCTTAATTGTTTTGGGTTTGTTTTTGTAGGTCCTTTTCTTCTCTTGTGTTTCCCACTTAGAGAAATTCCTTTAGCATTTGTTTTAGAGCTGTTTTGGTGGTGCTGAATTCTCTTAGCACTTGCTTGTCTGTAAAGTGTTTAATTTCTCCGTAGAATCTGAATGAGATCCTTGCCAGGTAAAGTAATCTTGGTTCAAGTTTCTTCCCTTTCATCACTTTAAGTATATCATGCCACTCCCTTCTGGCTTGTAGAGTTTCTGCTGAGAAATCAGCTGTTAACCTTATAGGAATTCCCTTGTATGTTATTTGTAATTTTTCCCTTGCTGCTTTCAATAATTTATGTTTTTCTTTAATTTTTGCCAATTTGATTACTATGTGTCTCAGCGTGTTTCTCCTTGGGTTTATCATGTATGCGACTCACTGCACTTCCTGGACTTGGGTGTCTATTTCTTCTCCCATGTTAGGGAAGTTTTCAACTATAATCTCTTCAAATATTTTCTCCTGTGTTCTTTGATTGATCATACAGCGATTTCAGTGATTCAGTGATTTCATACATTCATTCAGCAAGTCAAAAGACACAGGCTTGCTGAATGAATACAAAAACAAAACCCATATATATGCTGTCTACAAAAGACCCACTTCAGACCTAGAGAAAAATACAGACTGAAAGTGAGGGGATGGAAAAAGATTTTCCATGCAAATGGAAGTCAAAAGAAAGCTGGAGTAGCTATACTCATATCAGATAAAATAGACTTTAAAATAAAGTATGTTACAAAAGACAAGGAAGGACACTACATAATGATCAAGGGATCAATCCAAAAAGAAGATGTAACAATTATAAATATATATGTACCCAACATAGGAGCACCACAATACATAAGGCAACTGCTAGCAGCTATAAAAGAGGAAATTGACAGTAAGAAAATAATAGTGGGGGACTTTAACACCTCACTTATACCAATGGACAGATCATCAAAAATAAAATTTAATAAGGAAACAGAAGCTTTAAATGACACAATACACCAGATAGATTTAATTGATATTTATAGGACATTCAATTCAAAAACAGCAGATTACATTTTCTTCTCAAGTGTGTATGGAACATTCTCCAGGATAGATCACATCTTGGATCACAAACCAAGCCTCAGTAAATTTAAGAAAATTGAAATCATATCAAGCATCTTCTCTGACCACAATACAATTATATTAGAAATGAATTACAGGGGAAAAACATAAAAAAAACAGAAACACATCAAGGCTAAACAATATTTTACTAAAAAATCAAGAGATCACTGAATAAATCAAAGAGGAAATCAAAAAATACCTAGAGTCAAATGACAATGAAAACACAATGATCCAAAACCTATGGCATGCAGCAAAAGCAGTTCTAAGAGGAAAGTTTATAGCTATACAAGCTTACCTCAAGAAACAAGAAAAATCTCAAGTAAACAATCTAACATTACACCTAAAGGAACTAGAGAAAGAAGAACAAACAAAACCCAAAGTTAGCAGAAGGAAAGAAAAAATGAAATAGAAACAAAGAAAACAATAGCAAAGATCAATAAAACCAAAAACTGGGTCTTTGACAAGATACACAAAATTGATAAAACATTAGCCAGACTCATCAAGAAAAAGAGGGAGAGGACTCAAATCAATAAAATTAGAAGTGAAATAGGAGAAGTTACAATAGACACCACAGAAATACAAAACATCCTAAGAGACTACTACAAGTAACTCTATGTCAATAAAATGGAAAACCTGGAAGAAATGGACAAATTCTTAGATAGGTATAACCTTCCAACACTGAACCAAGAAGAAACAGGAAATATGAACAGACCAATCCCAAGTAATGAAATTGAAACTGTGATTAAAAATCTTCCAATAAACAAAAGTTCAAGACCAGATGGCTTCACAGTGAATTGTATCAAATATTTAGAGGAAAGCTAACACCTATCCTTCTCAAACTTCCAAAAAATTGCAGAGGAAGGAACATTCCTAAACTCATTCTATGAGGCCACCATCACCCTGATACCAAAACCAGACAAATATACTACAAAAAAAGAAAATTAAAGACCAAAATCACTCACAAATATAGATGCAAAAATCCTCAACAAAATACTAGCAAACAGAATCCAACAACACATTAAAAGGATCATACACCATGGTCAAGTGGGATTTATCCTAAGGATGCAAGGATTCTTCAATATATGCAAATCAATCAATGTGATACACCATATTAACAAATTAAAGAGTGAAAACCATATGATCATCTTAATAGATGCAGAAAAAGCTTTTGACAAAATTCAACACCCATTTACGATAAAAACTCTCCAGAAAGTGGGCATAGAGGGAACCTACTTCAACATAATAAAGGTCATATACGACAAACCCACAGCAAACATCATTCTCAATAGTGAAAAACTGAAAGCATTTCCTCTAAGATCAGGAACGAGACAAGGATGTCCACTATCACCACTATTATTCAACATAGTTTTGGAAGTCCTAGCCATGGCAATCAGAGAAGAAAAAGAAATAAAAGAATACAAATTGGAAAACATGAAATAAAACTGTAACCGTTTGCAGATGACCTGACACTATACATAGAGAATCCTAAAAATGCCACCGGAAAACTACTAGAGGTAATCAATGAATTTGATAAGTTACAGAGTACAAAATTAATGCACAGAAATCTCTTGCATTCCTATACAATAATGCTGAAAAATCTGAAACAAAAATTATGGAAACACCCCCATTTACCATTGCAACAAAAAGAATAAAATACCTAGGAATAAACCTACCTATGGAGAAAAAAGACCTATATGCAGAAAACTATAAGACACTGATGAAAGAAATTAAAGATGATACCAACAGATGGAGAGATATACCATGTTCTTGGATTGGAAGAATCAATATTGTGAAAAAGACAATACTACCCCAAGCAATCTACAGATTCAGTGAAATCCCTATCAAATTACAAATGGCATTTTTTACTGAACTAGAACAAATCATCTTAAAATTTGTATGGAGAGACAAAAGACCCCGAATAGCCAAAGCAGTCTTGATGGAAAAAAAACAGAGCTAAAAGAATCAGACTCCCTTTCTTCAGACTAAATTACAAAGCTACAGTAATCAAGATAACATGCAACTGGCACAAAAACTGAAACATAGATCAGTGGAACAAGATAGAAAGTCAGAGATAAACCCATGCACTTATGGTCAACTAATCTATAACAAAGGAGGCAAAGATATACAGTGGAGAAAAGACAGTCTCTTCAATAAGTGGTGCTTGGAAAACTGGACAGCTACATGTAAAAGAATGAAATTAGAACACTCCCTAACACCATACACAAAAATAAACTCAAAATGGATTTGAGACCTAAATGTAAATCTGGACACTACAAAACTCTTAGAGGAAAACATAGGAAGAACACTCTTTGACATAAATCACAGCAAGATCTCTTTTGATCCACCTCCTAGAGTAATGGAAATAAAAACAAAAATAAACAAGTGGGACTTAATGAAACTTCAAAGCTTTTGCACAGCAAAGGAAACCATAAACAAGACAAACAGACAACTCTCAGAATGGGAGAAAATATTTGCACACAAATCAACGGACAAAGGATTAATCTCCAAAATATATAAACAGCTCATGCAGCTCAATATTAAAGAAACAAACTACCCAATCCAAAAATGGGCAGAAGACTTAAATTGACATTTCTCCAAAGAAGACATACAGATTACCATGAAGCACACGAAAAACTGCTCAACATCATAATTATTAGAGAAATGCAAATCAAAACTACAATGAGGTATCACCTCACACCAATTAGAGTGGGAATCATCAGAAAATCTACAAACAACAAATGATAGAGGGGGTGTGGAGAAAAGGGAACACTCTTGCACTGTTGGTGGGAATGTAAACTGATACAGCCACTATGGAGAACAGTATGGAGGTTCCTTAAAAAACTAAAAATAGAATTATCATATGACCCAGCAACCCCACTACTGTGCATATATCCAGAGAAAACCATAATTCAAAAAGACACATGCACCTCAATGTTCATTGCAGCACTATTTACAATAACCAGGTCATGCAAGCAACATAAATGCCCATCAACAGGTGAATGGATAAAGAAGTTTTGGTACATATATACAATGGAATATTAGCCATAAAAAGGAACAAAATTGAGTCATTTGTTGAGATATGGATGGATCAATAGACTTTCATACAGATTGAAGCAATTCAGAAAGAGAAAAACAAGTATCGTATATTAATGCATGTATGTGGAACCTAGAAAAATGGTACAGATGAACTGGTTTGCAGGGCAGAAGTTGAGACACAGATGTAGAGAACAATCATATGGACACCAAGAGGGGAAAACTGGTGTGGTGTGCTGAATTGGGCATTTGTGATTGACATGTATACACTGACGTGTATAAAATTGATGACTAATAAGAACCTGCAGTATAAAAAAACAAAAAAAGAACAACAACTAAAACTAAACTTTCTTTGGTTATTTGTATGGAAATATGTTAATATAAAATGTTTCAGACATTACATGAAATTTCTTAAAATCTTATATGTTCTGGTATAATGTTATAAGTCATAATTCTAGTTATTATTTTAAAATGTGTATCTCATAAATAACTAAATTTCCTTGTCAATTGCATTATTATCAACTTTCTTCAAATCTTTAACCGTGGTCATTTTTAAGTCTTTTGTCATTTACAGAGAGTTCTGGGTGTACTCTGACGCTTTTGCAAAAATGTTCCTATAAAAGGGTTTCATCTTCAAGGAATTCATGCAAAAGACTCTGACAAGTACAGGTTTCTGGTAACTGACTATACTGCTGAACTGAATGAATAAGCATTTTCAGAACTCTAATGGAAAACCGATGAATTCATAAAAGTGCTAACAAAAGATCAAGAAAAAAAAATTAATTACATGGGACTGAGTGAACTGATGAGGATGATTATAATTTTTGTGACTTTCTGTTTGAATTTAAAAAAAAAAAAAACAGGAGGTCTAAATGTATCACCAATAGCAATGACAACAGACATTTTATAATACTTTGTAGTTGAAAATTACAAGCTTTTGATTCCAATAAACATTTGTTTAAATCCTAAAAAAACAAAAAGAAAACAAAAAAAGAAAACACAGAAGCAATACTGTAACAAATTCAATAAAGACTTCAATAAATAAATAAATAAATAAAGGCTGTGTTACAGAGGCAAAAAAAAAAAAAAAAAATAGAAAATCAAAAACCTGAAAGGTTGAATTAATTAATCCACTAATTCTTCCAAAACGAATTTATTGAGTGATTAGTATGTGATAAAAACTATTTCAGGCACTGGTGATTAGCAGTGAGCAAAATCTTCCTGCCTTCCTAAAGCTCACATTCTACTGACCTTATTCATGGAGAGAAACACCATAAACAAGATAAATAATTGAAAAGTATAGATTTTTAATTGGTGACTTATTCCAAAAAATAAATAAATAAAAAAGAAGGCTCAGTGTTGGGTGGTGTCTGGAGGATGATCAAGGAATTACTGGTAAGAAGATTATTAAGGTTGTATAGGGTAGGAAGGGAGAGATCCATGGAAGATGCAAGAGTTTTAGACTCACAACAGTGATGATGAGACAGTCAAGAAGGACTGTGGAGAACAAAGTACATATGATATCTTTGAGGGACAAGAAATAAAAAAAGTCTGATGACTTCAGATTTTATGGAAAATAAAAAGAGGTGATAACATTAAAGAGATATATTTGGATAAAACTGTAGAAGCCTTCAAAACCTAAGGTCCACCTCTCTGAAATAGGTAAATATTGAAGGTGTTTAAAGAATGAAAGGAGCAAGATTCAAGAGGTGTATTGATCAAATAAACAAGGAAATAGTAAGCAAAATGTATTAGAAAGAAGCTAAGTGGAAAAAGGAGTCAAATGTCTATCAGACTACAAGCTCCTTAGAGCATAGGGTCTGTGTCTATATTAAAGTTAATGTCGTCTAGAACTATGGTATATGTTTTCAGTGTTCAATAAATATCTTTCACATAATTTATCTAGACACAAAGATATAAGGGCTGGAACTAGTATTCTGGCAGTGGAAAAAATATGGCTACAAGAAACCTTACAAGTCAGTTATTGAAAAGATTCAGTGAATTAATGTGGGAGACAAAGAAAGAAAGGAGCATTTCAACAGCTTGAGCCTCGTGGAGAATTATGAAGACAGTATGCTTATATTAACCAAAATTTTGAGATCGTTTTTGGACATCCAAGATGAAAGTTCCATGGATATAATTGGAAAGGAAATCTGGAAAAAAGAGACAATTTGGGGGTTACTTGTTACTATAAATGTAGTGGTTAAAATCGTGAGGTTGAATGGTAGATGACCAATTGAAAATTACTCTTCTTTCACTTCCAAAAAGTCTTTTCCCCCTCCCTGATTTCAGTTGCATTTACAAAATAATATCTCCTTAATGTAAAATTTAGGATTAAGACTTTATGATTTCTCATAAAAGTGGAATATTTAAGACCCAAATATTGTGAACAAGGTCATATATAGAAGATGCAAGAGGGAAGAGAAGGAGATAAAGGAAAGAAGAGAGATGTAAATATATTTACCACAGGTATTTAGGTGACTAAAAAGTCACAAGCGATCTTTGTGAAACCAGTAGCAGTCAAGTGATTGGTACAAAAGTCAGACCCCTGGGTGCAATGGAGCATACAGCAGGATGTGAGAGGCCTCATTAATCATTCTGTTTGCCTTCACATGCATCTACCACCCACCTCTCTGGAGTCTTCAAAAGTCATGATGAGATAGATAGATAGATAGATAGATAGATAGATAGATAGATAGATAGATAGGTAGATAGATAAATGGTAGGTAATCTAATAAAAATTATGAAAGATATAGGATCTCACTTAAAATTTAGGACATCTAACCACTTAGGAGTCAATAGATACTGAGATTGTGGTTACTCAATTCTAAATATTAAGTTTTCCTTCATTTTATGTCACCACTTACCTATGATTTTTACATATTCAATATTTAATACCCCCAAGTGATAAACAAAGTGTTTTTGTTTGATTAACACAAGATGGTAAGTGCTCTGGAAGTCATTATCCTGAATACAAAATGATTTAAAACAATCCTTCAAAATGTAAAGGCATATATAGTATAAGCAATTGTTAAATATTTTTCAGAGGGGAAGAAATTAATTTAAAACATTTGTGATACGTAATACCACTCAGGAGAGTTGTGAAAAAATTCTAACACTATGATACACCTAACAACCCATATTGTCCTTTCTGAGGTCAGAATAAGCCCAGGCAAAATAATGATGTCCTGAAGGTTCATTTTTGATAGCCCTAGCTCCCGGTTTTCAGTATTTCCCTTCCTACACTTGGTGTCCCTCTTTCCTTATGTGTTCCCAACTAACACTTAAGTAATTCCAGGGGAGTTTTAGCTGATAAGGGTTTAAAGTATTAGTTCATAGTAGATATTTGTATTTCAAGAAGGAACTTAGGGAGACTAAACTTTGAGATCCAAAGGGGAAATGTGCAAAGTTTTAATCTCAGTGTATATATGTGCCACATCTTCTTCTCAAACATTGGTGAAAATGGTGGGAAAAATATTTGGAAATGGTGAAGACATTTGGCAAACCCAAATCATAACAGAATAGAAATTATTAATATTTGGGGAACTACATTTCACTCTCAATTGAGCTTGAAAATGATTAAGGCCATCTTTCAATAACTAACTCCAAACAGCTTAGCTGAGTTTACATAAAAAGTCATTTCCACCTCTGGTAATGTCTATTAAAAATTATTATTTTTTCTTTCTAATAAAATAAAAATCCATAGCAGTCCCTCCTCAGTCAAAGTTTTGGACTTAGTACAGTAAGCATTGAAGTATATTCAACAAAGTCAATGGTATCTCTTGTTTCACCTTCCAAGGAGTTTCTGGCTTCTTAGATACCAAGGGAATTAATTTTCATCAGGAATTTCCTGCTTCATCAATAAGAACTAATCATGTACAAGGTTGATACAGTGTCAGCAGAAAGTTTTATAGTTTTAAATTAAAACTCTCATGTTGTCTTCATATCTTTAGGAAAAAAAAAATTATTTCTTTAGGCTTATTTAAGAGGTAGTATAGCATAATGGAGTATTTGTTGGAAAACACTGTTACTAATTTGATGTTACTTTATGCAAATTACTAAGTTTGGGCCTCAATATCCTTATTTATAAGTATACAATTTTCTTCAATATAAAACTAAATGGAGAGTTGGGTAATGATCACAAAAATTTCCTTTGGTCCACATGGATATGTCACTTTTCCGGACTCTAGCAGTTCTAAAATTCTCCCTCTTTAAAAAAAAAAAAAAAAAATGGAAAACTTATTAATTCTGGTGATCACGTGCCATTATCTCATTTGCTTATTAATCTTTTGCTCAAGTAGTGCCTGTGCCTCAGAAGCAGCTTATGTAATCTAGCACTGCTCTAAATCTAGATCCAGAAGAAGGAAATAACTTCTGAATCTCCCAGCTTAGATCTGTGAAGTAAGGATACTGTTCCTAATTTAGTCCTCCTTTGAAGTGGCCTTCTGTTTTGTTTTGTTTTTCCCAAGACATTGGATAAATTTTTATTGAGCCTTTTAGTTTACAACATGAGATAAAAGGCAAGTCAGTTTATTTTAAGTGATATTCTACACAACTATAGTAAAACATTTTAAACTTCAAGGATTTATAATGGATTACATTTCTTAAAAGTTGGGGATCAAGTAAACAAGTTCTAACTTAACTTCTTGAATTTTCCAGTTGACTCTTCCCTTACAATAGTAACCAGTTCTAATTAGATACCTAAGTTTCTTCAAGGCCATGTTTTATTGTTGCTGATGTCTTTACTATTTCAGTCAATATCCACTAATTTCACTTCAAAAATAAGTTTTGCATTTGGTGGAATTTTGTCATCAAGCTATCCTTTCTTTCCATAAGCCCATTCTGGTTCAATCTCCAGTCGAGCCTTTTCTACTTTACTCATAGCCAAGAGTGCTTCATTCCATCCTCTGATAACTTTGTCTATCCCAACCTTAAAACTTAACAGCTTGGCATTTTTCTTCTTCTTCGAAGTTGTTTCAAAATTAGTATCAAAAACAGTCCAATCCTGTAGTGTTCCTGTATACCAGCAGTGAACAATATCTCCCTTTTTGGGAAATTGGTTTTATCTCCTTTTTTAAGAACAGATTTTGTATATTTTGGCCTTCTTCTTCTGACAGACCTTGATGTACACAAGAAAGCAGAACAGAATGTGGATACACTGTGACAGGGTAAATCTGTTATGTCTCCTTTTTCCAACGACCTTTATCTCATTATTATTACCTCTCTGTCAAGTATCTAGTGCAGAGGAGACTCTTCACTGCATGGCTCCCAGCCCTCATTCTCACTCCTGTGTCCCCCACAGATGATGTTTCATCTAGGTCTGCCAAAACATGAGCAATTCCCTTAAGGGAACTGCCTCTGTGTACCATTCCCTCAAGAACACTGATTAATTATCCTAGGTAAATGGAAATATGTTCCCATTATAATATAAATGATGAATGTTGGGATAAGTCTTATTTACTTTCCCTTAAATGCTAAAACTGCAGCTGTGTGTCACCTTAGCTCAAATGATTCAGCTGTTGAAAGACCTAACAGTGTTGTCAATATATTATTTTGAGTCAAGTGCTGATTTGTTTTGTGGTAGTATATATGGTATATAGCCCTCCAGTTCTCTTGAAGGTTTATCTCTTAAAATTCCACATACCATCTCTACCCACCACTCAAACTAGACTAGTCACTGCTCCCACATACTTGGGTTTAAAACACAGCTTAAATTTAACTTTTCTGAATCTTCACTTCCATAGAATTTTGTTTGTACCTACCTTATAGGATTATAAAAATTCAATGTAAAGCACTTAGCACAGTGAAATGGTAACCATTATTACATTACTTGTTATATTTTCTCTTTTTATCCCTTTAGCACTGAGACAAATATTTTACATAAGTATTAGTCAAATTAATAATGAGTTGAATTAAACTGGACTAACACTTGTTATTTGGTTAGATTAAAAATAAAGAAAAATAGCACCCAAGAAGGTGGATTGGGAAGGTAACAACAATAGTCTAAATAAACATGGACTGAGTTTATGAAGGGATTTCAGCAAATCTCTGTCAGATTCCACTGAGAAAGCACCAAAAGTGGTGACTGTCCTATGTACATGGATCAATTTTCTTTTCCAAAGCTATCTTTAATAATTATAATTATAAATTATATATAAATTATAAATTACATATTATAATTATAAAAAAGTGTTATAGACATGGCTGCTTTATTTTTGCAATAGTTTTGTGCCTTTACATTTTTACAGAACTCAATCAATTTTTCAGCTTTTCTCTTCAAATCCTTTCCTTTTCCCATTAGTCTGTTAATAATCGTTGCTTTCCTGGCATCCTTATTTTGTCAGGTTATTATGAATTTCTCAGCATTGTGAAAAATGGAAAGTGGAAAAATCACATATTTTCAGCTGACTTAACACTGTGTAAAGTGCTGAAATTATTAATTGAACATCTTGATTATAAATTACGTGTAAGTAATGTTGAAGAAGCAGCCCCTAGTCATACAGGATTATTATTAGGACTACACACTGAATGATTTGAATATCATTCTGGTAGTAGTAAATATAGTCAATGCCAGTGGATATGAGTTCATAGATTTTGGCTCAATATCAACCAAATCAAGCAAGTAATTGCCTCTGCAATTTTGAGGTTTACAGCCCAAAACCACGTGACTATTGCATCTTTGTCCCTTTAACTGCTTGAGGACTACATCAAGAATTTAGAGCCAAGCTAATAGCTATCTCTCTTCTGGAAATATTTAATCCAAAAATCACAACATTTTTAAAACCTCAGTAAAATTCACTCCACTAATTTCAAAGAGGCAATACTCCAAAATGAAGCTTGGTGGATATTCACCTTTAAATAGTACCATGAAAAATGTGTTCATCTTGGACCAATTCAAGCATCATCCACATTTTAACAAGTGTTTAACTTGCTAAAGATAATAAACCAACTTCAACATCACAGTAAAATTTACTAGCATATCAACAATCAATGCTTAATTATGGGCTACTTTCATCTATTCTTTGAAGTAGGACTGGAAAGATCTCTATTTAGTAATATTTTGTATACTGTTTGGAGTCAGTTTAGTTGAGGAAACAAATCTCAAAATTTCAATGGCTTAAAACAATAAGCTTTCACTTCTTACTTACATAACATTTCTGTGTGCATGCCCAGATTGTCAAGGGAGCCTACTTCCACGTAGTCATGTAGAAACTCTGGAATAATTTTATGTGTCAACTTGGCTAGGCGGTAATACCCAGTTATTCAATCAAACCTAATCCACATGCTGTTGTGAAAGTACTTTGTAGATGTGGTTAACATCTACAATGAGTTAACTTTAAGTAAAGGAGATTATCTTTTGTAATGTGTTGGGTTTCATCTACTCAGTGTAAAGGCCTTGAGAAAAAAACTGAGTTTTCCTCGAAGGAGAAGACATTCTGTCTCAAGATTGTAGCATCTGCTACAATTTCTAGCCTGCAGGCTTGCCCTACTAATTCTGGACTTGCCAGCTCCTACAGTAGCATGAGCAAATTTCTTGAAATAAATCACTTTATATATGTTTATATTTCATATGAATGAATATAAAATGTAAGCATATATATATTTCTGTTTCTCTGGAGAATCCTAATACAGACTCTCCAACTCCTTCCATTTTCATCTTCCTTTTTTCACTGGCAGAGGAGAAAGAACACAGAAAGAGCGTGCAAAGAGAAACATACCTGAAAGTTTTATAGATCTAGAAGTGCCACAGAACATTATCTGTTTACACTCCTTGAGAAATACTTGGTCACCTGGTTATACCTAAATGCTGGAGAAACAAAGAAATGTCACCTGTCTGGGCCCCAAAATAGAAAGCTGGTTTTGGTAAACAGCTAGTAGTCTCTACCCAAATTTTCAGTAATGTGATCTGTAAGACAATATTTGTAAAACTGTGTTTATATTGAATAATTTTCATTTTATATTTCTTATTTTATCATTCAATGAGGCATTTGAAGTGAGTCTCACATTAGGATGGGGAGAAAAGGTCATTGTAGGCTGCAGGAAAAGAGGATATTTGACGAAAGAGAGAAGGGTAGGAAGAAGGAGAAAGAGAGATCTGTTTGATGTGAAAAAGAGATACACCTCTCTAGAAATTGAAACTTTTGCCCATCTCTCTCGGATAGTGAGGCATCATTACAGATGGGAGTTGCATATTCTTTGAGCATGTTTGATCAACAACACCAAAAAGTTGAATACACTTATTTGGATACTAGAGTGAGTGAAGGGGTGGAGATAAGTGAAGCTAGAGAGAATGCATGGTCAAGAATTTGAGTTTTACTCTTCAGACAATAAGGAGTTAAGTAAAGCTTTTACACAAAGTTTGATGTGATCAATGTCAAAGTCAGATATTAGACTTGCTTTATTGAAAATGAGTGTAGTAGGGGAGAGACCTGAATTAGACAAGCTAAAAAGAAGATTTCAAAAATGGTATAAGACAGAGCTAAATGTCTGTGTTGTGAAAGGTGAAGTGGGAATTGAAAGAAAAGGAAAAGGAGTAATGTCATGGTAGTGTTATGGACAGAACTTAATGCTTCACTGCATCTATGAATTAAGTTGGAGAAAATATTTTAAAATACTGCTTAGATTTCAAATCCTGGTGTAGGGAGGCTGGTATAGGTTAACTTAAATTAGGGGTAATTTACCTATTCTCCTGAATATTTAAACTTCCCTGAAAAAGATGATCAAGGTACTAGGTCCTACTTGTAGCACACAGAGCCCAGAGGAGGGCATGACCCTTTCAGGAAAGCCCAGTTTCCTTTGCCATCTTCAGACCTCTTGTATTGCTATCCCCTACTTCATCACTCCAGAAAGACATTTAATGTTCATTAAGGAGATATAAATAAATTGCTCCCTTATCAATCCAGCAACTGGGTCAATTTCACACTGAGTCATTAAATGTCTTAAGAACTGGTAATCTATCATGTTTTAATGACAACTTTAAAATGGTATTTTAAAACCAAAAGATTTATATCCTATTAAGAGATGATTATAATATACTAATATAAGACTTGACTCACCTATTGAGAGCTGTGTTTTATGGAGGAAGGAGAGGGAGATAACTACCTTGTAATATTGAAAACAGCTAACCATTTTGGATATTCCAGTTAGCATTCTTTTAATTTGTGTTTTGGCAGACACATAGGTAGCCAATATTTGATAACTTTACTCATATTTGATGGGACATTTTAAGTAGTAAGTGTGAACCCAAGAGCTGGATCAAAAACAAACCAAAAAACAAACAAACAAACAAACAAGCAATATGCCAATTGTCAAAAGTAAATTAAACCCATATATAAATGATGACAAAATAATTACATAAGTAGTTGATGGGAAAATATGTATCGCAGGGACAGTTCCCATGTGAACCTTTCTCCTCACTAAAGATTACAATAAATGAAGAGACACATTCTCATTGCTAGCTGTCCCCCTTCTCCTTGTCTCTGTTCAGCCTTGCTGATAGCCAGGCAGGTCATTTGCAGGGACAGCTGTCTCTGTATATATTATGGTGGTAAGAATTCTCTTGAATCTCACAATATTTAAATAAATTGTTTTTATAATAAATAAAACTCCTTTTGCCTGAACTGTTCTTGTTACTGTTGCTATTATTCTGTACCTATGATTTTATTTTCTTCTATCAAATCTTTACAATAGCACATCAGTGTAACAGATCACATTGAGGAGAAAACACCCTTGATCACTGAAGAACAATGCTTCAAGTATGTTTTAGAATTACAGCTAATGCACTCAGCTAAATTTGGCAGTGCAAAACCTGATAAAAGTTATAAAAACTAATAGTCTTGCTCTTTCTTATATCACCTCATATTTCTTTACCTCTAGGTTAGAAAGTAATGCCAAACATATAAAGAGAGTCTCAAGAAAAACTGATGAAAACAAAAACAACTCAACGGTAAAATGAGCAAAAGACTTGAACAGGTAATTAGCAAGAGAGGTAAACATAAGGATTTAACTTTACTAGGCACCAGCAAAAGGAAAAATAAAAACCACAATGTGATACCAGAAAAAAACTTGCCAGAGTGTCTACTATGTAAAATAGGTGTACCAAACAAAGACAAGGATATGAATCAACTTGCATTCTCATACATGTCTGGTGGAAGTTTAACTTGATAAACTGCTTTGGAAAACTCTTTGGCAATATATAGTAAACCTGAACTTATGCATATCTTTCAGTTCACAAATCTCACTTCTGGATATATATCTAAAAGAAATCTAATTTCATTCTTTTACATGTAGGTGCCCTGTGTTTCCAGCAGTTGGTGGGAGTGAGTGTAAATTGATACAGCCACTATGGAAAACAGTAGGGAGGTTCCTTAAAAAAGTACAAATAAAACTATCATATGACTCAGCAATCCCACCACTGGGCATACACCCAGAGAAAACCATAATTCAAAAAGACACATGCACCCCAATATTCTTAGCAGCACTATTTACAATAGCCAGGACATGGAAGCAACCTAAATGTCCATCAACAGAGGAATGGCTAAAGAAGATGTGGTACATATATACAATGGAATATTACTCAGCCATAAAAAGGAACAAAACTGGATCATTTGTAGAGATGTGGTTGGACCTAGAGACTGTCATACAGAGTGAAGTAAGTCAGAAAGAGAAAAGCAAATATTGTATATTAATGCATATATGTGGAATCTAGAAAAATGGTATAGATTATCCTATTTGCAAAGGAGAAATAGAGACACAGAAATAGAGAACAAATGTATGGATGCCAAGGGGGAATGTGGGTGGGTAGGAGGAATTCGGAGATGGGACTGACACATATACACTACTGATACTGTGTATAATATAGATAGCTAATGAGAACATACTGAATAGCACAGGGAACTCTACTTAATGCACTGTGGTGACCTGAATGGGAAGGAAGTCCAAAAGGGAGGGGATATATGTATATGTATGGCTGATTGAGTTTACTGTACAGTAGAAACTAACATAACATTGTAAAGCAAGTATACTCCAATAAAAATTAATTAAAAAAGAAATCTATACATTTTTTCACCAAATGATATATAAAAAATGTATACTACAGTACTATTTGTAATAAGAAAAAACTAGAGACAGCACAATTCTCAATTATCAATCAAGAGTAGGATGGATAAATTTTGATATAATTTCACAACAGAGCACTATACATACAGCAATGCTACACAACTACATGTAACATCATAAATTACTTTCACAATAGAATTGTTGAGCAGACACAAAAGGCATATAATATATGATTTGATTTATATAATATTCAAAAATAAGTAAAACAATGTATGGTATTAGAAGTCCGAATAGCGTTTACCCTTGAAAGGAAAATGGTGATTAGCAGGAGACATGAGGAGGCACGTGGGTGGATATTAATATTGTGTTTTTTATTTAAGTGCTGGTTATATGACATCTACAAATTCAGAAAAAGATCATCAAGCTCTGATATAGTTTATATACTTTTGCCCATGTATGCTATACTGTAATTAAAAGCCTGCATTAATTTATACACATGCATGTATGTGTGTGTGTATTTTTTCCAGGTATTCAAAAGTATACATTATTGGACATTATCTCCAACATCAACACAGAGCTGTTTCCCTTTGGGATGCAATTAAAGTGTAAGAGGAACTATGATTAGATCAATGAGCATGGTCTATGAAGACACTTTCAATGCCAACCTCAGAGTTACTAGTTCCATTTGTACTTCCATATTTACTTTTCAAGAGTTAGACCTTGAAATATAAATTCCTTCAAGATACTTATTTCATTGCCTCCCTTATCATTTCTGCCCCTCCATTCTCCATCATTTACATCTCTTTGATTGTTGCAGAAGAGGACAGGTTCAGCAATATAATTCATTGTGTAAAATTAGCAATTAAGTATTGTCATAAGAAAAATTTTATAAGAACTTTTAATTTAAATTGATATAATTTAAATAATCTATGTTGTAGACAAATTCAATATTGGGGAAGAAAACATAGTTTTAAAAAGAACGACAACTAGATATTGTATACTTCCTAATGGAAATACATGATACCACTTAAACAAGTAAAATTTTCAGAAAGATCAAATCTAAATATGATTAAATCTCTTGATCAAAACTTGGTCAATTTTTAGAAAATGAAGGAGACAGAGAAAATATGAAACAATGATATGAAAAACATGATTATCAAAAGTGATACTGTGGGGAACTCTATAGGCCAAAGATTCAGTTTCATAAGTAATTTTCAATGAAAATAATAATGAAGGAGCAATCTACAAATTGGAAGAGAACTAAAGACATATCAAGTATCACAGTAAATAAACCCTTCTTGAATTTGGATTAAACAAAAAAAATTTAAAGTATTTATTGATATAATTGACATATATGATCATAAGAAGCACTTCTTACTAATTTTTAGGTAGCCTAGATGTATGATAATTTATTTTTTTTAAGATTTCTTATCTTTCCAATATGCCCTATTGAAATATCTACAAATTAAAAGATATAATATCTTGGTTTCGCTTTAAAATAATATGGAATGAGGTAAAGGAGGGAAAGCAGTATAGATGAAAAAAGGATTGGCTAAGAGTTGATGGAAGTTGAACATGGATGAAATATTCATGGTTATTAATTATACTATTCTCTGTAATTTTGATTAAGTTTGAAACTTTCCATGATAAAGCTAAAGTTAATGCAGGGAAGTGGATCCTTGAGTGCATTTGAACTTATATGCATCATCTAGAAAGATAATCATAGCAGCAAAAATATGAAGACAGATATTAGACTATAGAACAAATGCATGGATGTGATTCTTGGATTCAGAAGCATCCCATTTAAAAAAAAAAGATTGTTCATAAAAGCTAAGAGGTGGACAAGGGCAGGTGAACACCCACTTGATTGCAAATGTCAGGAACAAAACAACACCTCACTCACTTTAGATCTTTGTGAATTAGTCACGATATCAAGTTGTTAGAGAGGTGCTTTAATTTGATAACTTTTGTGCTTTGGGGATAACATTTTACTGGGTTAAAATTGCTGCTGTTAGAAAAATCAGTGTCGACCATGAAGTTATGTTGACCCTCCTGGCAAAGGTGAGATGAGGCAGTCAGGCTGAGAAACGAAGACAAGTAGGGAAATGTGCAAGGAGAGGTACAAAATGTCAGAGAAAACTTTCTGTTTTTAATGGGCTGAATTTTTTTCCTTTTGCCCAGGAAGGCCTGTTATGTTTTGTCTCAGGAGAGGCTTAGAGAAGCGCCTCTTGCTGCCCTCTACTAGTGTTCTGATCATCAGTGTCAACAGAGTAGCCCTGCTATACCTTTCGCTGCAACAGAAAGATTGAGAGCAGTTCCAGATCAGCCCAATTACAGTTTATGCAGCCTGGCCCCTGAGAAAGCAAAAGATCAGCACTTTCTCTGTGAAGCCTCCACAAAGATTCACTCTGCCTCCTCCAAAGAATCCCATGCAACATTATTTTATTGAGAAGGAAAAGATTTTGGTTCTGGTTCCAGATCTGCCACTTTTATCCCAGAGTTTGGCTCTCATTTTGTAAATGAGAGACTTGAAATAGATGATCTTGGAGATTTGTTGAACTTTATCAATCTTTGAATTTATACTCTTCATTTACCTGTGACAAGTATAGACAAACTTCTCCATAGCTCTTCTTTTTGAGATTGAGTGAGAATGGAGGGAAGTACAGGGATAAACCCTAGGATGATTCTCATATTTGTTTAAGTTGTACAACCTTTGTTTTGGTTTTGTTCTGTCTTTGATCACTTGTTTACTTTATTCTTCTTTTGTTTCTCTTATTTTTGTAACTACCTTATATGTTAGATGTTACAGGGAAAAGGTGATTTTCTTTATAGGGCAGTAGACTAATGCAAGCTATCTTACCTTGTGACTACAGAAATAACCCTCCCTTATTCATTCCAATGCTGGGTGTCCCCATGTTTCATCCCTTGCAAATCCATCCTTTATGCACAGATTTATATACCTTGCATGAATGTCTAATCACAACAATCTCCTGCTCAAGCAAATCTCTGGCTCCCCACTTTCTAGAGAAAAACTGATACTCACTTGTGGCTCTTTGTAACTTTTTTTTAATAGAAATTTTCACAATTCATACTGCAACTGATGTAAAATACTTCACTAATTCGGAATACAAAAAACATCATATCACAATTATTCTCTCACATGTTTTCTTTATAGGAAGTTTCCTATCCTTCTCTTGAGAACTCTTATTTGAAACAACCAAGTCCCTCAAGGATTAGTCGGTCCGAAGGAGTGATTTCAAAGGTCAGGTTTGAAAGGAGAGATAAGTGGGATGTACAAGCAATACTCTCACAGCATGAAGTTGGTTGTGACACTTGGTATCCCTGTTAAATACAGGTGGTACACAGAAAGACTATGTCCCTCTCATTCTGGTTTCTTCTAGTCCATAATTGAGATAAATATTCCATTCATATTCCCAAAGCTCAGCTTTAAATTACACTAGAGCTGGGCACAGAGACTCTTCACACTTCATGTCTATGTTCTTGCAGCATTAGTTGATTTTCATGAATTCTGAGACCTTATATAGTGACCAGGTTAACAACTTGGACTCTGTTCCCTCACTGTGAGTCCCCCTTTAAGATCTTCTTCTACTAGTGAACATTAGCCAGGATCACCCAGCGAACTCTGGCAAGTTTCTTGAATTTTCATCCCCAAAGAGAAGAGGATGATATTCAGTTCCATTTCTTATTATCAATGTCTTCAATTTCATAGAAAAAAAATGTTCCAACCCTTCTACTGAGCTTTAAATACCAGATTAGGGTCTTTTTTAGGGAAACACACACACACACACAGCATCAAGATCCATTTATATCGTTTCTCCATGCAAGGGGCCGCTGACTGGCATTGGGTTTATATACTTATGGGAGGTCATGTAAGTGTGTGTTTTTGTTTTTTCTTTTATCAAAAATCATCTGTTCCAAGGTCAGTAGATAAAAAGATTACTGGTATAATGTTTAAAATATATTTTATCCAGTAGTTATTATAAATAACTACTTATGCAATTATTGACTTCTCAGTAAATAATAGTTGTGTGCATGAAGGAACAGTATTATTCTTACCCTTGTTCACCAGCACAATGCCCAGGCACATGATATAAGTTCAAAATGTGTTAGTTGAATAAATTAATGAGGAAAGTATAGATCTATGACACATAAATAATGCATCAAAATATGAAGAAATGTTAGTAGGTAGAAGGAATAGGATGCACCAAACATTGGAAGTCTCTGTAGTGTAGAGTTGGATGAGGATGGGAAAGACAGAGGAAATGTAGAGAGGTAAGAGGATCATGAAGATACTTATGCATGATACATAAGTATCATGAAGATACTTATGTACTTATGCACATTATTATGGAGTTGGACTTTAAAGTCAGTGGGAAAATTTTTCAGAACAAAAAGCAGAGAAGTTTATTTTAGAAATATCACTGTGGCTTCAACATGGAGGACCAATTATAAATAACCAAAACTTCAGTCTGCTTTAGTAATCTAAGCAAGCAATTCCAGAACCCTGAATTAGGGTACTAACAGAAGAATAGGGGAAGGACTAAGTATATATTCAGAAGGTGGAACTAATACAATTCTATAATTAATTATAGGTGGGGATGAAGGGAAAAGACGAGACAAAGTTAAAGTTGAAATTTTTTGTAGGACAACAGAAAGGATGGTGGTGTCATTAGTGGTGGCAAGAAAGAGAACATAGGAGGAGTGTCTGGGTGAGGGAAAAAGACTGAATTCAGTTTCAGGCATTAATTTTGGGCACACAAGCAATTGGCTCTGTGTCTCTCAAGCTAAGGAAGGAGATCCAATGGAGACGCAAATATGGTGACTTTCAATATATGACACAGGAACGGCCAAAAGATTTTATCTTGAGTCTCTATCCTGAAAAAATATGGCATTTTTCTAGAGTGTTATGTTGACAAGAACTTTGAGGTGAAATGCTTCATAGTGGTAAAAATGTGTTAATTGATTAGTGAGGTTTGGCATGCATACAGAGAAGAGTGGGAGTGTAAGTATCAATATATTTGCAGCATTCATTTATCCTGATCTGGATAGTAATTGATGCCATGGGATATATAGGATTATGTACAGCATGTATATTAAATGAAAGTGAAAAGGAATTAGGGAAGAATTCTGAAGTACCCTAATATTTTAGAAGTCTAAAAAATACTGGTTTCTGATAGTTTAGGGAATGGATTAGGAAGGAGTTTTTGTTATCAGTTTAACATTGATATAAGCAGAGTGGGATTACAGCAGGCAAATACAAAAATGTTACGAAAATTTGGGGATATTTCTTATCTTCAGTGCTCTCATTTTGTGCCAACCACATTCCAACATTCTGACCCTTGGGGGAATTAAAGAATCCCTTACTAAAGCTGAATTAATTTTGCATAAACTTCTACTCTGGTTGCCATCGATGTGCTGCTGCATTTGTTCTGTAACCAGGTGTCCCCTCATATGTCAGTCCCCATGCCTGGATCTCTGCCTTTCTACTTTGCCCAAGAGCTGACTTGCTAGCCTTCTTGACATTCTGATTCTCCCACCCAGGCCCTTGTTTCCTCACTGGCACTGTCTTACTAGCATTGTGAGTAAGCCACATTATTGACTACCACATTTTCCTGTTATGGACCACTGACTTGCCTACCTTCCTGGATCTTTCTATTAATAAATTAATTTAGTGTATATTCATTATCTCCTGCATTACAGGTTCTCTGTCACTTTTTCAGTTCTATGGGTATACCTGTTCTCTACAGTAAATGAGAGAGACAAATAATCCAATAATCACAATATTTCTGTAAATCTTGTCACAGAGGTGATATAAGAAAACAGAGAAAGGTGAATGCTACTTGTTTTCTGGGATCAATTAATGTTTCCCAGAGCAGAAGTCACTTGGGTTGAGCTTGAGAAATAAATTGGGATTATCTCTAGCTTATTCTCTGATTCCATTGATAATCAATTAGAATGAATTTTGGCTATATTTAACTGAAAACTCAACAGTACTTTAAATAAAGAAGTATTAATTTTCTCACAAATAAAAAGAATTTGGAAGGGTGAGTCTACCACTGATATGGTGGCTCCATAGTCGCCAGTGACCAGGATTCCTTCTCTGTCATTCTCAGTCCTTGGTTTCCATCCTTAAGTTCACTTCAGAGCACAGTATGGCTGCTGAAGATCCTACTGTCATGCCTGTAGTTCAGGCAACAGAAAAAGAAAAAGATAAATGGGAAAAATGGGTACAATATAGAATATAAGGGACGGGTCAGTGGATAGGGAGAGGAGAACATAGAAGATACAAGAAAGAAGACAAAAAAGAAGAAATTGAGGGAAGGAGCAAGATGGTGGCCATAACAGTAATGCTGTGATTTTAGAAAGAGCAATATATACAGAGCAATATATTCTTTTTGGATTAAAATTACAACAACAACAAAACCAGCAAGTACACAATGTACTATTAAAACTGAAGTATGAGGTTTTCATTGATTAGAAGGGCAATAATTATATCAGCAATGTTATTTTCAAAAGCTGTGTTCTTCCAAATTTATTTCCCCCAATTGGAAATGGTCCAGGAAACCCTCTTTCACTTCAAAGGAATTGGACTGTATTTTGTTTCTGGACTGAAGAAATTGTTTGAAAACTTGGACTGTGTATTTATGGGTTACTTTGCCAACTTGTAGTGGCAATATCTTTTGAGACACTCAGCAGGGTTGACTTTGTCAAGTGTAACAAAGATTATTTCAAACATTGGGGGCTTGGGAAAATCTGCAGTGTGATTTGCCAGGTGCTGTTCCATCAATTTTTAACACCCATTTTTTTAAGAGACATTTAATCCATTCTTATTTCTTACTGCTTTACTTCTTAACTCATCAAAATGTTATATTTCAAGAGCTCTTTGATGTGTATGATACCTTTGGGTTTTTCTCCCCCTCTTCAAAACAGGAAGTTATGTTAGCCAAAGGAAGAAAACCTTTGAATTTTGAAAAAGGTGTTGGTTCTGGTTGCAAAAGCATTGAGGTTTGAATCATTGCTGAGCATGATTGAAAGTATCATCATGGAAATTAGGAAACTGATTATGAGTGGATTTCTTTATATAATCATGGATGCAGTGTCAGAAAATATCATGAGTTATCTAACTCCATCCTTCACTGAAGGAATGAATCTCTCCAACATGTCATTTCATGGCTTGGTCTGAATACCTCTGGTAACAGAAAACTCACTGCCTGCTAAGATCAGCATATCTTTTTTCTCAATAAATCAGGAGGGATGGACTTGAATTATTTTCCACTGAAACTTTTTTTCATCCCTCTATCTGATGAGTGTTCCCAACATCCCTCTCTCTTACTTTGTGTTCCCAGGATTCCTCCCTCTGTTGATATGTTCCTGACATTCCTTCCTCTGAGGGTTTTTCCAGTATCCCTCTTTCTGACTGGTGTCCCCAGGATTCCTCTCTCTGATGGCCTATTCCCATAATCCCCCTCTCTCTCCCCTGTAACTTCTATCCTTTGGCTTTAATACGCCTTGCTGGGCCACACAGAATCCATGTTTTTCTTCTGCTACATGACAGCCTTTCAAAGTTTGAAGACAGCTATGTCATCTCCCTGATTCTCATGTTCTTGCAGTATAAAATGCCAAATTCATTACACTAGTCATATGGCCAGGTTTTATGTCTATCCAAAGCTAAGGGAATCCTGGGGACTTACTGGTGGTCCAGTGGTTAAGACTCTGCACTCCCACTGCAGGGGGCACGGGTTCCATCCTTGGACAGGGAACTATTGATAAGATCCCTGCATACTGTGAAGTGACTATGCATCAATGTTTGTCAATATTACTTGTGAATTGTATCTTCCAGAATTAAATAAGATAATCTAAATGTGCCAACCAACTAAGAGAATTGAACAAATGCAAACTTTTTCCTGGACATCGTATTTCTGTTTCTATTAATGCAGTCTAAATGTTTCCACATGTCTCTATTAACCACACACACACACACACACACACACATTACGTATGTAAGGAAAAGAACAAGAACAATTTGTACAGTATATGACATTAGGGACCGCTTCTAGGATTTTATTTAGACCTAAAGTGGATTTTCAGTAATTAGAAATTGATGGTGAATGAGGACATTATATATATATATATATATATATATATATATATATATATATATATATTTCTTGAGTCTACGGAATCAGATTTGCAGAAGGTACTGTCTTGAATTTACTATAGAGTTATAGCAAATTCACTACTTAGTATAACACTATTTGAAACAAATCAGCCTAGATGTTTAGAAATTTATAAGGGAAGGGTAGTTAAGTTACAGAGATGTATGGTACTAATCAGTCTGGATCTACTTATCAGATTTTACAGATGCTACATGGACTTCTCAAACACAACATTATTCTCTTGATCTAAATGTAAGTTAATGGAATTCTAACATTATAAAAATTTAAAAAGAAGAACATCCTTGAATATGATCCAATTATGTCCATTGCTGAAATCATTTTTAGCATCTTAAATTGTACATAGGAAGCCTTCTTGAATTTCCTCAGCTGAAATGTTTCTCTTTCTCCCAGGTATCTCCATAGTGTTATTTGTATTCTGGTTATTGTATGTTAAAAGTGGTGCAGTGTCACGAACCTTATCTTACAGTGAAAATGACAGAATTTTGCATCCAAATACCAGTATTAATAGCTAAGTAACTGTGTACAAGTTACTTTAATGTCTTGTTGGCACAGTTTCTTGTAAAAAAGGAATAGTAATTACCTCTCAGGAGTATGTGTGTGCATATGTGTGTGCATGTGTGTGTGTGTGTGTGTGTGTGGGTGGGAAGGAATTAAAGAAAACACATGTCAACACTAAACTTTCAAATGTTTGATGACAGCTATATTGTTTATTTATGTTTTATCTTTTTATGCCCAATGAGTAGTTTGTACAGATTTAATAAGCATCACTGTTTACCTAGCAAACTGTAGAGTTAGTTAACCAAACCAAATATTTCTTTGTGGCTGTTTGCTAAAGGCTCTGAAGAGAAAGAAGCACGGTTCAGATCAGGGCTCCCCTCTTTAAAAACAAAGCAAACAAACAAAGAAAAACAAGCTTATGAATATATTCTCACCTCCTGCATTTACTTCCCATAAACCCCACCTCACCCTCAGTGACTCCCAAGGCTTTGGGGAAATTAAAATCAGATACCACTAGTAATTCAATAATATGATTAAGAATTACCACTCAGACTTACCTCTAATATTACATGTAATCATAAATCTCTACAGCCAGTTACATTAAAATTTATGATCAAAGTATTTATCTACTAGCATTTTTGAAATTTTTTGGAAGCTCTCGTATATATGACAGGAAAAATATCAGCATACAACAGAGAGGGAAAAATTGTCACCTTTTAGACAATACAGTTATCTTTCAAAAAAGCTAAAATAATCTATTGAAAAAGCATAACATGGTGGACAAGTACAGAAAGTATATAAGGATAACTGTATTTATAAGAAGTAAGAACAACTGATTCAAAAATATAATAAAATTGCATTTGCAAGTGAACCAAAAAACATAACTAAGAAAAAAATCCTAACAAAAAATCAACTTGAAGTTATCTAAGAAAATACTAAACTTGCCTGAGGGGTATAAATTTTGTCCTAAATAAATTGAAAATAAAATGTTGTAAAATGTCAGTCTCACAAATGAATTTATAAGTACAATGCAATTTCAATACAAATTAAAAAGGATTATTTTGGAAGTTGATAAGATGGTTATAAAATTCATATGGGAGAATCAGTGGGTAAGGATAGTTTGGAAAGAAGAAATTGTTACTACTATACATTAAGTAGTATTATAAAATTATAAGGTTCAAACACTTATGTGTGATATGGAAAAATCTACTGAAACACTTGGCATAAGTGTAGTTGGGGCAAGAAAGATATGGATTGGCATACTTGCCTCTGCAGAACTTGGTGGGAATACCAGCCTAACATCACCCTGGGAAGTAGAACAAAGAGAAAACATTTAAGATTTGGGGCCAGGTTGGGGGACATAGTAGATAAAATCTGAAAGATATAGTATTTAAACCAAAGTGACTAAGCTTCAAACATATCAATGATTGGAATATTTAATTTTTCCTGGGGGGAAAAAAAGTATTTCTGGGATAAAATACATACCTTGAAATGAAATAGAATATGTTACCTACCAAAATACGTAAGTAGATAATTTATAGAAAAACAAGGAAACATTTTGCCCACTGTTATTTATGACAGTCCATTTTATGCCTCTTAGATGTGTATATCAAATTCTTTATAGAAAGCATACAACTTTTGTAAAAAAATGTAACAAATATTATATGAAAGGTAATTCTGGGGGTTCAAATTTTAAGTAAACAAATCTAATTAGGAATTTTAGACTTTCACAAGTAGAGAGGTGAGGAGATACCTGTTATGCTCATAAAATAGTATCAAAGCGAGATAAATAAGCACTTGTCAAGCTTTTGCAAAACCGTTCACAGAGTTGTCACATTTGGGTAAATGAGTTAGAGGAGTGGATAAATGAAGTGCTTCTCTGATGCATGCTTTTATTTATTAAGCTACCAGAGAGACCTAATCTCAACAGATTCACTTAGTAGTTAAAATTATTACAGAGCAGAAAGCTTACATAATCCATTATGAGTCAGATTTTTTATTGAACCACCTAATTAAAGTCCTTTCTTTCTTAAACTGCTTAATGAGTAGTTGCATCATGACTCCTAGACTGAGCCAAGGGGTTTCAAGGATTTAAGGATGAAGTAGGCAGATAAATAGCTGGATATATCCTTAACCATCACACAGTTCATGGGAGTCAAAATAACACAAACATTGTTATGTACAGGTGTTACTGAGTCTAAACTCACAATGCTTGAAGCATGACAGGTCAATAAATCCAATTGTTGGGGCAAAGAATAGCGACATTATTAAGAAAGCCAGCAGGCTGAGAAGATGGTGGACTTGTGTTCCAAAGAACCATCCTGCCTGGGTTTGCATGCTAGTTTCTTTTATAGAACAAAGAGGGGTAGGTAAGGAGGTAAAGTAAAAAAGGTGATAAGGTGATAAAATATTTCCTTGTTCTGGCTGGACTCCAGAGGGGATGTTAATATCTTCTTTCCTGCAGCCATTTATAAGTGGACCTGGTCAGGATGTTTCCTGCGAACTTAAACAAAGGTATTTTAGCTTCACACTCAGGCATGGGAGACAGGTTTCCTGGAGGTGGGCAATTATGTATATTTTAAGCTATAGGAAACATCTTTAGTGATTAACTTGTAGCAAAAACGATAGAACACAAAGGTTAAAGTCAAAGTAGATCCAATACGGAGCCAGATTTGTTCTTCCGTATTACACAGGCATACTTTGGAGCTATTGTGGGTTCTGTTCCAGACTACTTCAGTAAAGTGAATATTGCAATAAAGCAAGTTACATGATTTTTTTGGTTTCCCAAGTGCATAGAAAAGTTATATTTATGCTATACTATAGTATATTGAGTGTGCAATAGCATGTCTTTAAAAAAAACAATGCATATACCTCAATTAAAAACCCCTTTAGTGCTAAAAAATGCTAACCATCATCTGACAATGCAGGATTACCACAACCTTAAATTTGTGTAAAACACAATATCTTTGAAGAGTAATTTACAAAAAAAAATGAAATTTAATAAAATGAGGTATACCTGTATTGCAATAAAATGTAGAAGCATTGACGACTATCATCACTATTTTCTTAAAGAAAACTGCTCTTTTTACTAACATTTTCTTCCCTCAGACATCTATTTTTTTACAGTAGCCCCCCTTGTCCATAGTCTTGCTTTCTGTGGTCAACATTGGTCTGAAAATATTAAATGGAAAATTCCAGAAATAAACAATTTGTAAATTTAAATTTGCTCTCTTTTCTGAGTAGTGAGATGAAATCTCATCTCATCCCACTCCATCGGGACCCAAATGTAAATCATTCCTCTTTCCAGCCCATAGTCACTACCCTCCCATAGTCACTTGGTATCTTGGTATCACAGTGCTTGTGTCTAGTGACCCTTATTCTACTTAATAATGAACACACAATGAAAGAGTGGTAATGCTAGCAACTCTCATCTGTCAAAGAGAAGACCCAAAGTGTTTCCTTTTAGTGAAAAGGTGACAAAGAAAGAAAAAAACTGTATGCTGAGGTTGATAAAATCTACAGTAAGAACAAATCTTCTAACAGAAATTGTGAAGAAGGAAAAAAAAATCTGTGTTAATTTTGCTGTCACACCTCAGGTGCAAAAGTTATGGCCACAGTTCATGATACGTATTTAGTTAGGATGAAAAAGGCTTTAAATTTTTACAATAAGATATTTTGAGATGGAGAGAGACCTCATTAACATTACTTTTATTACAGTGTATTGTTATAATTGTTCTATTTTATTGTAAGTTATTTTTATTCCTCTTTTCCTTTGTCTATTTTATAAATTAAACTTTATCATAGGGATGTGGGTATAGGGAAAAACTTAGTCTATATAGGGTTCATACTACCCGTGGTTTCAGACATCCACCAATGGTCTTGGAACTTATTCCCCACAGATAAGGTGGGACTACTGTAATTTAATCTTCCCTGTTATTACCATTGCCTCCTGACACTTTTTTCCTCATGGACAATCATTCTAATAGCTAAAGTATACCTCTTTGTTGGTAAATTATTTTGTGAAATGTTTATTATTGCCACATAAGCATGAGTGCATTTTATACTATGCTATAGATCTCAGTTTGTTACTTATATCACCAGGCACCCAATGTTGCTTTGTGAATACCTAGTCTATTGCATCTAACTGCATGGTCCTCCATGACATTCTACCTAGTTATTCCCCAGGCTGTGGATGCTCTCTGACCTCCCACTAGCTCGTACAATAATGTTGTGGTGAGCACCTACTTGCATATCCCCTTTAGCAATGTATATCCTTTGGAATGTATATCTAGGAGGAAAACTACTAGCTCATAAATTGCCTACTTATTGATGAATTTCTGCCGGAATGCTGTTTGGGACAATTACACCTGTGCACACGTCCACTTTAATATTACCTCATCCTCGCCTCACTTGTTCCCAAAATGGACGGGAGCAGGGGATTCACCACTGTGGGTATCTGGGATCCCAGCTCCCTACCCATCACTGGTTGGGGGCTGTCCCTGCTATAATCCCCTCCCCATTTAGAAACTGACTTCAGAAGGGCAGTGTGGGTGGAGAGGTTCCCAGGACTCCCAGACACAGGGCCGAGGGTGACCTGTCCCAAAGAGAAAGCCTAGCCACTTCCTGTGTTCCCCCAAGTCCAGGACTGGGGCCGGGGGGCCTTAAGTTGTTTCGGTAATGCCATGTTCTTTTATTCAATTGAAAACAACAAATGCTCAGCTTGGAACCTAGGCTGCCTTGGGCTTCTCTCTGAGTGGCAATGCAGCACTTCTGCACTCTCAATTAAACCTGAGACCACTGACAAAAAAACTAAACAAGCAAAATAGCCCTGATATCTATGCACATGGGCAAAGTGATATTCTTTGGTAATGAGCCTGAGCATTTCTTCATATGCTTAGTGTTTCCTCTTCCCACACTACATGTTGCACTCTCTGACCATTTTTATTTTGTGGTTATTGTCCTTTTCTTGTTTATTCTCAGGAAATCCTTTATGTTCTAGATATTAGTCCCCTGCTATTTTTAGAAATAGAAAATATCTTTTCCCAATTTGTAATTCATTTTTAAGCTTTGTCCACTGGAAAAAAAAAACAATTTTAAACAAACTTTATATTTCATGGTTTGGGAATTTTTAATGCCTTTCCTTACAACAAAATCACAAAGATATTTTTGTATATTTGCCCCCATTAATTTAAAACTGTCACTTTTCATATTTGTCCTTAATCTACCTGAATTTCATTTGTAAATGGTCATTATTAGTTATAAATTTATTTATCTCAGTATGGTGAGATAGAGAAACAGCCTTTATTTTCCCTATTGATTTAAGTATCAGTTTTATTATGTGTTACGTTCCAAAATTTCCCATTCATAAGTGGTCTGTCTCTAAACTTTCTACTCTGTTCTCTTGGTCTATTTGTCTATTTTTGTGCTAATATCAGACTAATTTTTATTGCTATGTCATTGTAGTATGTCATAATTTCTGAGAGGCAATCTCCCTATCCCGATTTATACTTTTTCAAAGTTGACATTATTCTTCCATATATAATTTCAGAATGAGTTTACCAAGCTCTTAAAAAAGTCCAATTGAAAATCTGATGGAAATGGCTTTTAATATTGATATATAGGTAATTTGTTAGAACCAGCATCTTAAAACCTTAAATCATCTCATCCAAGAGTATGGAATTAAATTTGATCTTTTTTGAATTAATTTATATTGGACTATAGTTGCTTTGCAATATTTTGTTAGTTTGATATTTTATGTCTTTTATTGGGCTATTAAATTTTTCTCCAAATAAATTATTTTATATTTTTTATTAGGATAAGTTGTAAGTAATTGATAATTCATGCTGCTTTTATGAAAAATATATTTTTGTACACTGATTTCTGGTTAGACCATTATTATGGCAAAGGCTCTACCTTCAATATTACATTATGTTAAACAGTGGTGATAATGTCATGTGTATATTGATCCTAATCTTAAGAGATAACCTAATGTTTTGTCTATAAGTATTTTACTGTAATTCTTTGATATAGAACCTTTGCCAAGTTAAGTCATTCATTTCTATTCTTGTTTGTTAAATACTGCTTTTTAAATCATAAATAGATATTAAATTTTTAAAGTAAACATTTAATTGAAATATACATTTAGAAAAATGTACAAATCACAAGAGCAAAGCTCAAGGATTTTATTTGTTTTATTTTTTTAATTAAATTTTATTGAATGAAAGATTCTTTAAATTTTTAAATTTGGGGTATAGTTGCTTTACAATGTTGTGTTAGCTTCTGTTGTATAATGAGGTGAATCAGTTATATGTATACATATACTCCTCCCTCTTGTACCTCCCTCCCACCCTCCCCATCAATCCCACCCATCTAGGTCACCACAGAGCCCTGATCTGAGCTCCCTGCACTATACAAGTTCCCACTAGCTATCTGTTTTACACATGGTAGTGTATAAATGTCAATCCCAATCTTCCAACTCATCCCACCCCTGCTTCCCTCCCATGTCTACATGTCTGTTCTCTACATCTGCATCTCTATTCCTGCCCTGCAAATAAATTCATCTGTACCATTTTTCTAGATTCCACATATATGTGTTAATATATGATATTTGTTTTTCTCTTTCTGACTTATTTCACTCTGTATGACAGACTCTAAGTCATCCACATCTCTACAAATGACCCAATTTAATTCCTTTTTATGACTAAGTAATATTCCATATTTGCAAATGAAGCAACTGACAGGTGATTAATCTGCAAAATATACAAACAGCTCATGCAGCTCAATATCAAAACAAAACAAACAAAAAAAAAATCCAAAAATGCGCAGAAGATCTAAATAGACATTTCTCCATAGAGGACATACAGATGGCCAAAGGTTCATGAAAAGATGCTCAACATCACTAATTATTAGATAAATGCAGATCAAAACTACAATGAGGTATTACCTCACACTGGTCAGAATGTCCATCATCAAAAAATTCTAGAAACAATAAATGCTGGAGAAGGTATGGAGAAAAGGGAAACCTCTTGCACTCTTGGTGGAAATGTAAATTGATAGAGCCACTATGGAAAACAGTATGGAGGTCCCTTAAAAATCTAAAAATATAATTCCCAGATGACCCTGCAATCCCACTACTGGGCATATACCCAGAGAAAACTGTAATTCAAAAAGACACATGCACCCTGATAATAATTGCAGCACTATTTACAGTAGTCAGGACATGGAAACAACCTAAATGTCCATCAACAGAGGACTGGAAAAAGATGTGGTACATATATACAATGGAATATTACTCACCCATAAATTCTATACTGCTTTACAATTTTCAAAAGTTTCACACACATGATTTCATGTAATGCCATATTAAGCCTTTTTCTCCCCTACACTTATATAGCTCCTCCTCTTCCCTCTCCCCACTGGTAACCACTAGTTTGTTCTCTATATCTGTGAGTCTGTTTCTTTTTTGTTGTATTCTGTAGTTTGTTTTATTTTTTTAAATTCCACATATAAGTGACATCATACAGTATTTGTCTTTCTCTGCCTGACATTTCACTTAGCATAACACCCTCCAAGTCCCTCCATATTGCTGCAGGTGGCAAAATTTCACTCTTTTTATGGCTAAGTAGTATTCCATTGTATCTATACATCCCATTGTATGTATGCGTATGTGTGTGTGTGTGTGTGTGTGTATATATATATATATATATATATATATATATATATATATCACCTCCTTTTTATCCATTTGTCTGTTGATGAACACAGGTTGCTTCCATACCATGGTAACTGAAAATAATGCTGCTATGAATTGTAGTATATGTATCTTTTCAAATTAGTGTTTTTGCTTCTTTTAAATATATATCCAGGAGTGAAATTGCTGGGTTATATGCTAGTTCTATTTTATTTTTTTGAGAAACCTCCACACTGTTTTCCATAGTGACTGCACCAATCTACATTCCCACTAACAGTGTAGGAGGGTTCCCTTTTCTCCCAATCCTTGCCAACATTTGTTATTTGTCTTCTTTTTGAAGATAGTCATTCTGACAGGTGTGAGGTGATATCTCATTATGGTGTTGATTGGCATTGCCCTGATGATTAGCTATTTTGAGCATCTTTCCATGTGCCTATTGGCCACATGCATTTCCTCTTTGGAAAAATGTCTATTCAACTCTTATTCCCGTTTTTTAATCAGGTTATTTGTTTTTTGATGTAGAGTTGTATGAGCTGTTTATATATGTTGGATGTTAACCCGTTATTGGTCATATCATTTGCAAATATCTTCTCCCATTTAGTAGGCAATCTTTTCATTTTTTCAATGGTATCCTTTGCTATGCAAAAGCTTTTAAGTTTAATTAGATCCCATTTGTTTATTGTTGTTTTTATTTTGATTACTCTAGGAGGTGGATACAAAAATATATTGTTGAGATTTATGTCAAAGAGTGTTCTGCCTATGTTTTCTCTAAGAGTTTTATAGTATGCAGTCTTACATTTAGTTCTTTAACCTATTTTGAGATTTTTGTGTGTATAGTGTTAGAGAATATTCTAATTTAATTCTTTTACATGTAGCTGTCCAGTTTTCCCAGCACCACAAATTGAAGAGAATGTACTTTTTTGATTAAATATCCGTGCCTCCTTTGTCATAAATTAATTGACCATAAGTTTATGTGTTTATTTCTGGTCTATCCTGTTCCATTGATCTATGTGTCTGTTTCTGTGCCAACACCTTATTATTTTGATTACTCTGGTTTTATAATATAGTCTGAAGTCAAGGAGCATGATTCCTCCAGCTCTGTTCTTTCTCAAGGATGTTTTGGCTGATTGGGGTCTTTTGTGTTTCCATATGAAATTTTAAATATTTGTCCTAGTTCTGTGAAAATGTCATTATTAATTTGATAAGGATTGAATTGAATCTGTAGATTGCCTTGGATAGGATTGTCATTTTAATAATATTAATTCATCCAATTCAAGAACACAGAACATCTTTCCATCTGTTTGTGTCATCTTCAGTTTCTTTTCATCAGTGTTTTCTAGTTTTCTGAGTACAAGTCTTTTGCCTCCTTAGGCAAAATGTAGGTAGGTTTATTCCTAGTATTTTATTCTTTTTGATGTGATGGTAAATTGGATTGTTTCCTTAATTTCTCTTCCTGCTAGTTTATTGTTAGTGTATAGAAATGCAATGGGTTTCTGTATATTATTTTTGTAACCAGAAAATTTACTTAATTCATTTTGAGCTCTAGTGATTTTTGGGAGACATCTTTAAGATTTTCTACATATAGTATCATGTCATCTGCAAACAATCACAGTTTTACTCCTTCCTTTCCAATTTGGATTCCTTTTATTTCTTTTTTTCTTAACTGAGTTTTGTGGTTAGGACTTCCAAAACAATATTAAATAAGATTGGCAAGGGCTTCCCTGGTGGCGCAGTGGTTGAGAGTCCACCTGCTGATGCAGGAGATATGGGTTCGTGCCCTGGTCTGGGAGGGTCCCACATGTTGTGGAGTGGCTGGGCCTGTGGGTCATGGCCACTGGGCCTGCACGTCCAGAGCCTGTGCTCCGCAATGGAAGAGGCCACAACAGTGAGAGGCCCGCGTACCACAAAAAAAAAAAAAAAAAAAAAAGATTGGCAAGAATGGACATATTTATCTGTTTCTGGTCTTAGAAGAAATGATTTTCACCATTGAGTATGATATTGCTTGTGGATATTTTCATATATAGCCTTTATTATATGGAGGTATATTCCCTCTATGCCAACTTTCTGTAGAGTTTTTATCATAAATCGATGTTGAACCCTAACAAAAACTTTTCTGCATCTATTGAGATGATCATATGCTTTCTATTTTTCTATTTGCTAATGTGGTGTATCACATTGACTGATTCATGGATTTTGAAAAATGCTTGCATCCCTGAGGTAATTCTTACTTGATCATGATGTGTGATCCTTTTAATGTATTGTTGGATTTTGCTGAAAACTGTTGCATCTATGTTCATCAGTGATATTGGCCTGTAATTTTCTTTTTTTTTTTTTTTGGTGATATTTTTGTCTGGTTTTGTTATCGGGTGATGCTGACCTCATAGAATGAGTTTGGAGTGTATCTTCCTCTGCAATTTTTATGATTAGTTTGAAAAGGTTAGATGTTAACTCTTCTCTAGGTGTTTGATAGAATTCACCCTGTGAAGCTGTCTGGTTCTACACTTTTGTTTGATGGGATTTTTAAAATTACTGATTCAATTCCATTACAGATAATTGATCTGATCATATTTTCTGTTTCTTCTGGTTCAGGCTTGGGAGATTGTACTTTTCCAAGAATTTCACCAGTTCTTCTATGCTGTCCATTTTATTGGCAACACACATTCTTCTGAAGTGCACATGGAACATTCTCTAGGATAGATCACATGCTAGTCCACAAAACAAGCCTTGGTTAATATAAGAATATTATAATCATATCAAGCATCTTTTCTAAGCATAATGCTATGGGACTAGAAATCAACTACAAGAAAAAAAAAAAAAAACTGCAAATATGTGGAATTCCCTGGTAGTCCAGTGGTTAAGACTTCACCTTCCAATGCAGGAGGTGTAGGTTTGATCCCTGGTCAGGGAACTAAGATCACACATACTTCATGGCCAAAAAACCAAAACATAAAACAGAAGCAATATTGTAAAAAAATCAATAAAGACTTTAAAAATGGTCCACATAAAAAAAAAAAAAGAAAGAAAAATTAAAACTGCAAAAATCACAAGCATGTGGAGGCTAAGCAGTATGGTACTCAATGGCCAATGGATCACTGAATAAATCAAAATAAATAATCTAAATAAGGAAAGAAAGAAAGAAAAAAATCAAAAAAATATATCAAAAATGAAATGAAAAAATTCGTCAATAAAAATGAAAATGAAAACACAATGATCTTTTGCTTTTAGACAGAGCAAAAGCAGTTCTAAGAGGGAAGTTTATAGTGATACAAGCTTACCTCAGGTAACAAGAAAAATCTCAAATAGACAACCTAAGCTTACACCTAAAGGAATTAGAGAAAGAAGAACAAAAAAAAAAAAACAAAAAACAAAGTTAGTAGAAGGAAAGAAATAAAGATCAGAGCAGAAATAAATGAAATAGAGACTAATAAAACAATAACAACTCACCAAGAAAAAAAAAAGAGGGGGCCCAAATCAATAACATTGGAAATGAAAAAGAAGTTACAACCAACACCACAGAAATACAAAGGATCATAAGAGACTACTATGAACAGCTACACAGCAATAAAATGTTTTATTTTTAAATAAAATCTTTATTTGGAACAACTTTATGTTTATATAAAAAAGTTGCAAAGATAGTACAGAGAATTTCCAAATATTCTCTAATTTTAAGATCTTAATTATCATGGAACATTTGTCAAAATTAAAGACCAATATTGCATAACTATTGTCTAGACTTCAACTTTTATTCAAATCTCAACAGTTTTCCATTAACATCTTTTTCCTGTTCCAGGACCCAATGCAGGATGCTACATTGTATTTAGTTGCCTTGTCTACTTGATCTCCTCTGGTTGGTGATAGTTTGTCAGTCACGATTTGTTTTTCTTGAACTTGTTGGTTTTGAGGAGTATTGGTCAGATATTTTGTAGAATTTTTCCTAATTAGGGTTTGTTGTATTTATTTTCTCATAAGTGGCTAGGTTATCATATATCCAGGGTATAAAATAACCACATGCTTTCACTGGTGATGTTAACTTGGATCACTCAGTTGAGGTTCTGTTGCCAGGTTTTTTCCACTGTAAAGTAACATCCTCCCTTCCCCCTCACTCTTGTTTATACTGTATTCTATGTAAGGAAAACACTAATCCATCCTACACTCAAGGGGGTGGGGGAGGTGAGGGAATAATTAAGCTTCACCACCTGGAGGGGGCAGTGTCTACATATATAATTTGGAATTCTTTTGTAAGAAAAATTTGTCTCTTCTCCTCCTTCATTAGTTTATTCAATCATTTAATTTTTGGACTCATGTATATTTATTTTATGTTTTGTGTTATATACACAATTGTTTTTTTTTGTGTTTGTTGTTGCTTCAAACTGAGCTTTGGCCTTTGGGAACACTTTCAGGGTGGTTCCTGGGTCCTTTTGACATGCCTTATTCTTTTATTTATTTATTTTTATTACTTCTTTATTTGCTGGTCCTAGAAACTGTTCTTAGTTCATCTTCTATTTTCTCTGCCTAACCTTTACAATCAGCATTTTCTCCAAGGGTTTCTGTTTCATTTAATTGCAAGATGACATTTCAAAATCAAGATCTGTGTCCTGAGAATACTTGTTACTACTGAGAGATGCTGAATTTCATCAAAATATTATTCTACAGTTGTTGAAATAATCATATGACTTTTCAATATTTTATTCTACTCTTAAGGCAGATTACACTGATAGATTTTCTTTATTGGATTATCTTTATATTCTTTGTATACACCAAGCTTGATTGTGAAATACAGTTTTAATATACTGTTGGTTTCTTTTATTTAGTATAATTTCCATTCTCTTCATAGGTAAATAAGCCTGTATTTCTATTTTGTTTCACTGACTTTATCTACTTACTGTAGGAACAAGATTATATTAGCCTCACAAATGAGCTGAACAAGTTTTACTCTATTTCTAGGGGGAAGAAATATAAGTAAATCTATCTATCTATCATGTAAATAATATACATATGAAATTATCTGTTACGTAAAATATGGTAGCAGTCAGTTGTGCCTGAAATCAGAGGAAAGGCAAAATTTTGACTAAGATTTTAATTTCTTTATTACTTTTCAATAATTTTCCTTTCATCAAGATGAGCATTTTATATATTTTTTAGGAATCTATCCATTTATTTTTAGGGTTCTAAATGTAAGGCCTAAAATTTTTATAGTTGTCCTCTTTATTTTTCATTTCATTTTAGTATTTCGTTTAATTTGCATTGTCGGCCTTCTTTCTCAGTCTTATGAGAGTTCTTCTTATTTTGCTAAACTTTTCAAAAGACCAGAATTTTATTGTTAATTTTCCTATCATTTTTATTCTTTATTTTGTTGATTTATTCCTTTAATTCTTTGTTATTTTCTTTTTTTTTTTTTTGTGGTATGTGGGCCTCTCACTGCCGTGGCCTCTCCCATTGTGGAGCACAGGCTCCGGACATGCAGGCTTAGCGGCCATGGCTCACGGGCCCAGCCACTCTGCAACATTGTGGGATCCTCCTCGACCGGGGCACGAACCTGTGTCCCCTGCATCGGCAGGTGGACTCCCAACCACTGCGCCACCAGGGAAGCCCTGTTATTTTCTTTTTTCTATTTCCTTTTTGTGGGTTAGCATTATTGTTTTCCTTCAAATATTTGAGTGCCTACTTTTATTTTGTTTTTTGGTTGTTTTTTTTTTACTTTTTCTTGTTACTTATGCTTTTCCATCTAAGTAAATCTTCTGCATTCTGCAGATCTTGACAGGTTGTGTTTTATTACCATTTACTTCTATGTATTTCTTAATTCTTTTATAATTTCTTTTAAATACAAGAATTATTTAATTATATGCTATTTAGCTGCCCCAACACATGGGATCTGCTGAGTTATGTTTTTATTTTATTGGATTGTGATTAAAATACATAATAATTGTGATATTAACATTTTGAACTATTGAGGCTTCATTTATAGCCTGCTTTCTTGACTTTTTGGTAATTAATGCATGAGTATTTGAGATGCATAGAAGTCCTCTCACTTGTTTGTGAAGATATAGCCCAAGCTTATTGATTACATTTATATTTGGAACATTAGTTTAAACACTCTCATTCTGAAATATCTAAAATATCAATCTCCTCTATTAGATCCCTGAGTTGGTCCATCCTCCAACTTTTTTCACTATGCACTGGGTACTTCTTTCCTAAAGCTATCCTTTCCAGAACCCTGACTTTCTGTTCTAATGTGTTCCAATTACATTTTAAGAATATACTCAGTCACAGGATTTCTTTATATTGTACTTTCAGTGTAGTATATATTTTTGTGATTTCTATGTCACTTTATTTCTTGAATTTTTAAACTTTTTTTTCCTGGAAATACTACAAATATTTAAGCAAGTCTATGAAAAAAATTTCACTTCTTACATGTCTCACAATATATTTTTTAAATCTTATAATTTGTTTATATTTTGGTTGAGTATAAAATTCTTGGTTCATGAAGTGGTTCATTTTAGAACACTGAAAGCACCATTTAATCGACCTTCAGCATATTGTATCACTGATGAGACATATTTAAACAAGACCTTCCAGTATACGAAAGTAATTATTTATAGTTAGCTGAATAATGACTCCTAAAGATGTCCATATCCTAATCCCTGGAACCTGTGAATATGTTGTTAGACTTTGTTAAGGATCTTTCTTGTTTTCTGTTTTTTGGTGCTTTATTTACTTTCTTTCTTTTCCTAGATTCCTAAGGTGGAGGTTGAAGTTAGTGATTTGAGAGTTTCTTCTTCTCTAAAATAGTCATTTATTGCTATAAATTTCCCTCTAAGTACTTCCTTAGTTGTATACCACAAATTCTGATATATTGAGTTTCTGCTACTCATCAGTTCAAAGTACTAATTTTGAGTAAATTCTAGCTAGAATTAACTAAATTATGATTTTTTTACTTAAGTTTTTAATCTTAGGTTGTTAATAAATGTGTTACTTAGTTTACAAATATTTTACATTTCCTCATTTTCTTTCTTTTATTCATATCTCACTTAATGGCATTGTGGTCCAAGAATACATTTTGTATGACTTGATTCCTTTTAAATTGATTCAGAGTTGTTTTATGGCAAAGAATATGAACTCATTTTGTAAATGTTGCCTATGCACTTGAGATTTCTGCTGTTTTGGAGTGAAATGTTCTATAAATGTCAATTAGGTCAAGTTGATTAATAATGTTCAAGTTGTCTATATTCTTGATTTTCTGGCTACTTGTACTTTTTAGTTTACTTGTTTGTTTTTCAGCTCTTTTTCTTTTTTATTGAGGTGTAGTTGATTTAAAATATTATATTAGTTTCAAGTATACTATTGTGATTCAAAATTTTTATAGATTATACTCCATTTATGGTTATTAAATATTGGCTATATTTTCTGTGCTGTACAATATATCCTTGTAGTTTATTTTATACACAGTACTTTGCAGCTCTTAATTTCCTACCCTATATTGTTCCTCCCCACTTTCTTCTCCCCACTGGTGACCACTAATTTGTTCTCTATATTTCTTGTTATTTTGCATAGTTTCTATTGTTATGTCTTCAAGTACACCACTTTTTTCTACTTATCTAATCTGCTGAGTAATCCTATATATTGTATTTTTTTATCTCAGACATAATATTTTTCATCTCTTAGTGCTTGATTTGTGTCTTTTTATATTTTCCATGTCTCTCCTTAATATGTTCAGTCTTATCTTCTTGAGCATATAGAATATAGTTATAATAACCATTTTAATGCCATTTTCTGTCAGTTTTGTCATCTGTTTAATTTATGGCTCAGTTTTGATGGATCATGTTTTCCTTCCTTTATGGAATTTATTTCCAAGTTTTCATGCCCAGTAACTTTTTATTCAAGGTAAAACTTTGTGAATTTTACCTTGTTGGGTGCCAGATATTTTTGTATTTTTATAGATACTATTTTTGTGTGTACTGGATGAAGTTATTTGATCATTTTTGATCATGCTTTTTAAATGCTTTGTTGGGTAGTACTAAAGCAGCATTTGGTCTAGGTTAAATTTTCCTCCACTTTTATGGCAAGAACTTTTTAGTGGTCAAAGAGGTCCCATGAATTATGAGGTTTACCACTCTGGCTACAGAGAACAGACACTATGACCAGCCATGTGTGCTTTGATTATTGTTTCCTTTTATATTATTGGCCTCTTTTCCTGGTTTTGTGTAATTTCTTCACACACATGCTCTGACCAGTACTCTTGTTTATTACTCAAGGTGAATCCTGTTCAGATGTCCAGAGTTATCTCTCTGTGCCATTTTATCATCTCTGGTGATATGCTGTTTATACCCTAGACATACTGGTCTCTCTGAATTCCCAGGTCTGTCTCCTAAGCTCTGAGAGACAACTAGCCATTGCCTGAGTTTCTCCTGCCAGCACCACAGCCTAGAAATATTTGCCAGGCAGTAAACTGGAGTAGTCATAGGGTTCAACTTCCTTTCCCACCCTCATCTCACAGATATCACTGTCCTTCATTACTTGATGTCTAATATCTTGGAAACTGTGGTTTCTTTTTTTCTTCTTCTTTCATTTTCTGTTATTACATGTGGAAATTTAAATCCAGCCCCTATTACTCCATCTTTTTTTTAAATTGATATATAGTTGATTTACAATGTTGTGTTACTTTCAGGTGTACAGCAAAGTGATTCAGTTTATAAAATGAACAAATATATGAGTTTAAAAAAATAATATAAATACATTATATATATATATATATATATATATATATATATATATATTCTTTATCAGACTCTGTTCCCTTGTAGGTTATTGAAAAATATTTAGTATTGTTTCCTGGGCTATACAGTAGAACCTTGTTGGTAATCTATTTTATATATAGTAGCGTGTGTATGTTAATCCCAAACTCCTAATTTATCCCTTACCCCTTTTTCCTCTTTGGTAACCATAAGTTTGTTTTCTACATCTGGGTCTATTTATGTTTTGTAAATAAATTCATTTGTTTTATATATATATATATAAATTTCACATCTAAGCATATCATATGATATTTTTCCATCTTATCTGGAAGAAAAAGCTCTGACTTGGTTGTTGATAGAAAACATTTTAATTACTGATGTGGCAGATTCAAGTAACAATTTTATGGGAGGTCATGAAGGCTGTTATCCATATCATGTGTTCTACCAACATAATTATCATGCAAATCAAGGTGATATGTCATCACTCTTACCTGACTAATTGAGACAAGGATGAGGATGTTATAGTTAATTGGCCTTAAATTATCTTTTATCTATACCATTCAATAATAATAACCTTAACTTGATTGTGGACTCTCCTTCCTTTTAATTTATTTAGTCACTAGAGAAGGCAGATTTATTTTATTATGGCCAGTTAGGAATCTTCCCATTACATTATGGACAATTAATTGAATTGGCTGAACACATTGTGTTTTTTGTTGTCGATTTCCCACATTTAAGGAACAATAAATTTTCCTTGTTTTTTTTATTTCTTTGTCTTCCACTTAATTGTGTATTTCCTCCATAGAGGAAATAGAGTGTAGTGTGGGTTTCAAGCTCTGAAAAATGATTCTCTAGTTACATTTTATTCTTTGCTCTCCAGAAATATAGAACCCTTGAGACATATTAATGCTCTTGACTGTGGATAAGAGCTCATTCCTTATAGCAGGACAACACACAGACTTGTCACTCTCAGCACTGACCCATGTGATTCAAGTACTAGAGGGAGCAGCTGGAGTGAATTCTTTCAGGCAGGAAGCAAGGCACGCTTGTGGGGAAGAGGTGAAATCATCGGGGTTTGATTCTTACTATGTTTCCTAGTAATACTGACACAATAATCATCTGAGATGTGAAGCATCTCCCATTTTAGCACTTAATGTGCTATCTTTTCTGCACAGGGACAGAACAGGCAGCCCTGCAAGGAAGAGAGTTGAGAGGAACCAAGGATGACATGAATACAAATGTCCCACCAGGAGTTCAACAAAGAGAAGAAAATGGATTTTGGCAGGGCTCTCCTTTCCTTTCCCTTCTCTTTGTTGTTTTTATTTATTGTTATTATTTTTGAGGGGCACAGTAATAAAGATTTACTTGTGAAACAAGATAATTAAAAGTATAAAACTGGACATCTAACTCCTGTTGTGGCCCATGCATTCCTGGATAAGAGAAGATAAGAGGAGAAATAGAGGCAAAGCCTTCACTGATAATGTTTCCCTTCACTTCATTTTTGTTATTTTTTCTAAAAGTTTAAGAAATTTAGGTTCTTTTGGCTTTCCTTGGTTGAGTTGGTCCATTTTCTTAATACCTAAAGTACTTAGTATCTGCTTCATCATATACAGAAAAGCAGAGTTGTTTTCACAGTTACTTAATTAATGAGTTGTTTTAAAAACATTTAAAGTACTTTAAAATACACTAATTTGTTTAATTTATTATAGCTGTAGCTATGCACTGCCCTTTCCACCACTGCAATGAATCTTCAGTATAAATCAATGACAAAACTGACCTAACTTATTTAGATAAAACTAATCATTATTAACTTTTAATAATTTGGTTTACTCGATAATATAATTATATCATTCCAATATTCCTAGATAAAAATACAATGAGTAAAGAAAATAGTTATTATTTAACATTCCTACTTAAAATTTTACTTTTTCATAATCATCAACCAT
Organism: Phocoena sinus; assembly: GCF_008692025.1. Lineage (NCBI taxonomy): Eukaryota > Metazoa > Chordata > Mammalia > Artiodactyla > Phocoenidae > Phocoena > Phocoena sinus. The sequence continues at coordinate 33,500,591 of NC_045776.1, read as the reverse complement.
TCTCTAATGTCTTTATCTATATATCACTGAAAAAGAGTGAGAGTTATAAAGATGGAGAAAGGTCTTATATCTTTCCTTTGAGGAGATCCTGAGGACAACTTCTAGTGCTACATTTCAGCTTTTGAAGACCCTCTTAAGAGCTTTGCTTACCCACATGTATCCCTTTTCTGATTTCTTGAACTTTCTGTGGACTAAAGTATGATATTTTTACTACTTACTGAATAACACATTCTTTCTAACATACTTCTAATTTTGCCTCCTATGGTTGTGTAATGGTTTAATATTTGTACTTTTTCTCCCCAGCAAGAATGCAGACTCTTAACAATGAGTAGCTATTGGGCATGGTGCTTTCTCATCACATTAATGCAAGAGAGTTCTGCAGTAGAACCCACATCGAGAGGTGGATTAATTAATTAATTAATGTGAAGTCAAAGTTTAGAGTAGGAAGGCACTGTATGAGTTTTAACCAGGATATTAATCCTATATCTCTGAAATGTATCTGACTTTTAACAGTGACCTTGTATGGAGGGTCTCTCTGGCATTTTACCTGACTCAACTAGTGGCCAAACTCAGCCCACCCATTTTTCCTGGCAACAGATAACATGGAGTTTATAAGACCCATAGGAGCCTGGAAAACTAATTAATTCTGAGGAAGCATCCTCAAGTGACTAGAAAGAGAAGGAAGTATTTTCAGGGAGTTAAAGTGGTTACAAAGAGAGGGAGTGCAGAGAGCTGATAGGAAAGCTGTAGCTGTAAGAAAGGAGGGAGCTTTCATGTGGAGCACTCTCTGGAGGTCTAGGGTCTGCAGATGTGTATCATGTGGGTGTCAAAGTGGAAAAAATGCACCCTAGAAAATGTACAAGACATTTAGGTACCTGTGGGAAAAACTTCTGTTTATATCTTAGATAAAATATCAAAAATGTTTTAATACATTGATTGCCATTGTTGTTCTGTCTTGGTACCTATTTAAAAGGTGATTCTGGGACCCAGTGCTACTGTTGGGGAAGAGGGTTTCCCCATGCCAGTAATTCTCCAGATACCAGCAGTGTCCTACAAGTCTACTCAATTCTGACACTATCTACCTAGAGATAGCATCAGATCCCACAGGTTAAAGACTCAGTCCTGTAAGACTGCTTTCCCCAATTTCAGACACTGGCTGAAAGCCCAGGTTACCACCTGTGTGTCTGTCCTTCTGCTTGGAGGTTCCAAAACACCCCACCTTGGTTTTGATTAATTTGCTAGAGTAGATCACAATATTAAGAGAAGCATTTTACTTAATAGATTACCGGTTTATTATAAAATAATATAAATTGGGAATAGCCAGATGAAAAAGATACATAGAGCAAGGTGTTGGGAAAAGCCACAGAGTTTTCATGACCTCTCCAAACTGCCAATCTCCCCAAGTATGTAGATGTTCACCAACCCAGAAACTCTTTGAACTCTATCCTTTTGGATTTTTATGGATATTTCATTACATTGACATGATTGACTAAATCATTGGCCACTGACAATTAATCAGCCTCCAGTCCTTCTCCTCTCCTAGGAGGTCAGAGGTTGGAAGCAAAAGTTCCAACCCTCTAATCATGTGATTGAGTCTCCTGGCAACCAGTCCCCATCCTCAGGTGTATTCCAAAAGTTTCTTCATTAGCATAACAAAAGACACATTTGTTACTTTCTAACCAATTAGGAAATTCCAAGAGCTTTATGAGTTCCGTGCCAGAAAGAGGGACAAAGACAAAATATATGTTTTTTAATATAAATCACAATATCTCACTGTGTAAGGAGTCCATATTCACATATCATAGGTGAGATAAGTGAGAGAATCAAGCTATCCTAAAACAGTACTTGTGAAAGTGTGGTCCCCAGACTAGCTTTGGGGGTGTGGCCCAGCAATCTGTATTTTAGCAACTCTTCCAATTGATTCTGATGTGTGTTGTTGTCGTTGTCGTTATTATTATTATCTTATTAAACATATCTTAGATGAGCTATTTAACTTCTCTGGGTCTCTTTTATCTTGTCAGGAAAATAGAAATATTATATATATATATATATATATATATATATATATATATATAGTTTTTTAATAAGATTGGTGTGAAGATAAAATAATTTTTTAACATAATTCCTGTATACTTATGACATGCACTTAAGAAAAAAATGTTCGCTTACTGCCCTTTCTAGAATCTGAAGAAAAATATGAGGTTTATTGGGATAATGCTGAGCTTGAGCATAAAATTAAATTATATGAAATTCTTGTATGGTCTATGCTGATAAAGTTGGAATACCTTCAACACTATGGGGTATTAAAGACAACTGTCTATCGACTGCTTGTAGAATGGCTTCTGTAGCTGAGCTACTAATTAAGCTCATAGTGGCACATCATAAGGAATACATGATGCTTTTGGCCTTAGGAATACTTCATTTCATGTGGTAGTTGGATATTAAAGTTATTTTTTCTTAAATAAAAGAAATAGAATATTGCAGATAAAGTTGAAATTCATTTTATTTCCTTTTCCTTAAGAGTAATCACTACCATAAATTTGCTATGAACTCTTTCAATCATTTTTTACACATTTAATATATGACTATATATATAAACATTCTCTTGTATTGTTCAGTGTGTTTTAAAAATTATATAATTTCTTTCATACTATTTGTTTTGCTTAGCACAGTATATTTTCTTAATGTTTAGAGAGTTATCCATCTTAGGCATACATTTAGTGTTTATTTAAAAAAACCTGACATGTGGAATTTTGGGCTTCTGACCCAGGTTTCAGAAATGGAAGAAGATTCACTCTAACCCTTGCAGGGGAAAAGAGCCAGACTAACTTCAAATTCATGCATTTATTTGAACCAATTAGAGTACAAAATTTGGAGAGCAAACAATTGTCCCAAAAATCTAAAAATAGTTGGTTTCTGTAGGGACAGAAATCATGCAAGCATGTTCTTATACTGGGAAGAAGCAATAGAGACTGCTAAATATTTAAGCTATAAGAGATGATAATTTGGGTAAGGCCAAGCATGAGTGGACAGGACAGCATGAAAACCTGAGAGCAGCAAAATTTGGGAGGTCATAAGCCCTTTATCCACAAACACCACCAGATAGAATGTTCAAAAGTACCTATTGTAGTACAAAGTTAGAAAAGGAAATAGCAGCCATGCAGAAGCAGTAGGAAATTCTGCCTAGACTCTTCTCCCCTATCTCCACTGTGGAACAAAGTCTTACACTGTGAGGGAAAAGACAACGTGCCCTGATATCATAAAGCCTTGAGGGAAAATCACTGTAACTGGGAGAAAAGAACAGGAGGGGAAAAACAAAAGGACAAGATTGTAAGCTGGACCCACAGCTACAAATGAGGGAAAGGAGGAGAGCTGAGAAGCCTATATCCCCAAGATCAAGGAACACAATTCTTCCTAAAGGTTTAATCAGAATGACAGGGAACACACTCCCTCATAGCCTCTACCATCAAGTTAATGATCTTCAAGACAACAAATACTGCTGGAAGAAAACACAGGAGAGGTAAAAGAATGAACAAAGAGATCCACTCCAAGGCACAGCACAAAAGGAAGACTTAAAAATTCAAAATTGAATAGACATTATCCTGACAAACCAACACGTACACTAACTGAAGCCTGTGACAGTTCACAAAGGTAAACTACAGCAACAACAGAAACAACAAATTTTAAACCCAGCACATTTTTTATCTAAACTAACTCAAAGCCTCCATCAGAAGACTAGCAGAACTTATGCTTATTTCCAGGCTTAATACCTTGTTATCGCAGTCTCTACTGATTTATATAACATGTCTAACTTTCAACAAAAAAAAAACAAGGCATAGAGAGGGAAAGAAAAAGATACTCAGAAAAAGAAAACAATTATCACAACTGAATTCAGATATAGCAAAGATGTTGGGACTACTGGACAAGAAATTTAAAGTAATTATGACTAATGTGTTAAAGGCTCTAATGGAAATATGGAACAACATGCAAATCAGAGGGTTAGTTTCAGTGGAAGAGATAGAAACTATAGGAAAGAGACAGATGGAAGTCCTAGAACTAGAAAAACACAGTATCAGAGATGAACAATGACTTCCATGGGATTATCAGTAGACTCAACAAAATGGAGGAGAGAATCAAAGAACTTGAAAATAGATCAATAGAAATTACCTAGGAGGAGGGGAAGATGGTGGAAGATTAAGACATGGAGATCACCTTCCTCCCCACAGATACAACAGAAATACATCTACACGTGGAACAACTCCTACAGAACACCTACTGAACGCTGGCAGAAGACCTCAGACCTCCCAAAAGGCAAGAAAGTCCCCACGTACCTGGGTAGGACAAAAGAAAAAAGAATAAACAGAGAGAAAAAGATAGGGACAGGACCTGCACAAGTGGGAAGGAGCTGTGAAGGAGGAAAGGTTTCCACACACTAGGAAGCCCCTTCATGGTCGGAGACTGCAGGTGGCAGAGGGGGAATGCTTCGGAGCCCCAGAGGAGAGCACAACAACAAGGGTGGAGAGGGCAAAGTGGTGAGATACCCGCACAGAGGATCAGTGCCGACCAGCACTCACCAGCCCGAGAGGCTTGTCTGCTAACGTGCCAGGGTGGGCGGGGCTGGGAGCTGAGGCTCGGGCTTTGGTCAGAGCGCAGGGAGAGGACTGCGGTTGGAGGCGTGAACATACCCTGCAGGGGGTTAGTGCACCACGGCTAGACGGGAGGGAGTCCAGGGAAAATTCTGGACCTGCTGAAGAGGCAAGAGACTTTTTCTTCCCTCTTTGTTTCCTGGTGCACAAGGAGAGGAGATAAAGAACACTGCTTAAAGAAGTTCCAGAGACAGACACGAGCAGCGGCTAAAAGCGCGGACCCCAGAGACAGTCATGAGACACTAAGGCTGCTGCTGCCACCACCAAGAAGTCTGTGTGTGAGCACAGGTCACTATCCACACCACCCTTCTGGGGAGCCTGTGCAGCTCACCACTGCCAGGGTCCCGGGATCCAGGGACAAATTCCCCAGGAGAACGCACGGCAAGCCTCAGGCTGGTGCAACGTCATGCTGGCCTCTGCTGCCGCAGGCTCACCCTGCAATCTGTACCCCTCCCTCCCCCACGACCTGAGTGAGCCAGAGTCCCTGAAGCAGCTGCTTCTTTAACCCCGTTCTGTCTGAGTGAAGGACAGACTCCCTCCGGAGACCTACACGCAGAGGCGTGGCCAAATCCAAAGCTGAGCCCTGGGATCTGTGAGAACAAAGAAGAGAAAGGGAAATCCCTCCCAGCAGCCTCAGAAACAGTGGATTAAAGCTCCATAATCAACTTGATGTACCCTGTATCTGTGGAATACATGAATAGGAAACAAAACATCCCAAATTGAGGAGGTGGAGGTTGAGAGCAAGATTTGTGATTTTTCCCGCTTTTCCTCTTTTTGTGAGTATGTATGTGTATGCTTCTGCATGAGGTTTTGTCTGTATAGCTTTGCTTCCACAATTTGTCCTAGGGTTCTATCTGTCTCTTTTTCTTTTTTTTTAAATAATTATTTCTTATTTTAATAACTATTTTATTTTATCTTCCATTATTATATTTTATTTTATTTTATCTTCTTTCTTTCTTTATTTCCTTCCTTCCTTCATTCCTCCCTCCCTGCCTCCTTTCCTCTCTCCTTCCTTCCTTCCTTCCTTCCTTTCTTTTTCTTTCTTTCTTACTTTTTCTCCCTTTTATTCTCAGCCGTGTGGATGAAAGGATCTTGGTGCTGCAACCATGAGTCAGTGCTGTGCCTCTGAGGTGGGAGAGCAAACTTCAGGGCACTGGTGACAAGAGAACACCCAGCTCCACATAATATCAAATGGCAAAAATCTCCCAGAAATCTCCATCTCAACACTAGCACCCAGCTTCACTCAACGACCAGCAAGCAACAGTGCTGGACATCCTATACCAAACAACTAGCAGGACAGGAACACAACCCCACCCATTAGCAGAGAGGCTGCCTAAAATCATAATAAGTCCACAGACACCCCAAAACACAGCACCAGACTTGGACCTGCCCACCAGAAAGACAAGATCCAGGCTCATCCACAAGAACACAGGCACTAGTCCCCTCCACCAGGAAGGCTACACAACCCACTGAACCAACTTTAGCCACTGGTGATAGACACCAAAAACAGCGGGAATTAGGAACCTGCAGCCTGCAAAAAGGAGACTCCAAACAAAGTAAGAATAGCAAAATGAGAAGATAGAAAAGAAGGAGCAAGATAAAAACCCACCAGACCTAACAAATGGAGAGGAAAGAGGCAGTCTACCTGAAAAAGAATTCAGAATAATGATAGTAAAGATGATCCAAAATCTTGGAAATAGAATAGACAAAATGCAAGAAACATTTAACAAAGACCTAGAGGAACTAAAGATGAAACAAGCAATGATGAACAACACAATAAATGAAATGAAAAATACTTTAGCTGAGATCAATAGCAGAATAACTGAGGCAGAAGAACGGATAAGTGACCTGGAAGATAAAATAGTGGAAATAACTATTACAGAGCAGAATAAAGAAAAAAGAATGAAAAGAGCTGAGGACAGTCAAAGTAACCTCTGGGACAACATTAAACACAACAATATTTGAATTATAGGGGTTCCAGAAGAAGAAGAGAAAAAGAAAGGGATTGAGAAAATATTTGAAGACATGATAGTTGAAAACTTCCCTAATATGGGAAAGGAAATAGTTAATCCAGTCCAGGAAACACAGAGAGTCCCATACAGGATAAATCCAAGGAGAAATATGCCAAGACACATATTAATCAAACTGTCAAAAATTAAATACAAAGAAAACATATTAAAAACAACAATGGAAAAACAACAAACAACACACAAGGGAATCCCCATAAGGTTAACAGCTGATCTATCAGCAGAAACTCTGCAAGCCAGAAGGGATTGGCAGGACATATTTAAAGTGATGAAGGAGAAAAACCTGCAACCAAGATTACTCAACCCAGCAAGTATCTCATTCAGATTTGATGGAGAAATTATAAACTTTACAGACAAGCAAAAGCTGAGAGAGTTCAGCAGCACCAAACAAGCTTTACAACAAATGCTAAAGGAACTTCTCTAGGCAAGAAACACAAAAGAAGGAAAAGACCTACAATAACAAACCCAAAACAATTAAGAAAATGGGAATAGGAACATACATATTGATAATTACCTTAAATGTAAATGGATTAAATGCTCCCACCAAAAGACATATACTCACTAAATGGATACTAAAACAAGACCCATATATATGCTGGCTACAAGAGACCCACTTCAGACCTAGAGACACATACAGACTGAAAGTAAGGGGATGGAAAAAGTTATTCCATGCAAATGGAAACTAAAAGAAAGCTGGAGTAGCAATTGTCATATCAGACAAAATAGACTTTAAAATAAACACTATTTGAAGAGACAAAGGACACTACATAATGATCAAGGGATTGATCCAAGAAGAAGATATAACAATTGTAAATATTTATGCACCCAACACAGGAGCACCTCAATACATAAGGCAAATACTAACAGCCATAAAAGGGGAAATCGACACTAACACATTCATAGTAGGGGACTTTAACACCCCACTTTCACCAATGGACAGATCATCCAAAATGAAAATAAATAAGGAAACACAAGCTTTAAATGATACATTAAACAAGATGGACTTAGCTGGCATTTATAGTTCATTCCATCCAAAAACAACAGAATACACATTTTTCTCAAGTGCTCATGGAACATTCTCCAGGATAGATCATATCTTGGTTCACAAATGAAGCCTTGGTAAATTTAAGAAAACTGAAATTGTATCAAGTCTCTTTTCCGACCACAACCCTATGAGACTAGATATCAATTACAGAAAAGATATGTAAAAAATACAAACAGATGGAGGCTCAACAATACAGTGCTTAATAATGAAGTGATCATTGAAGCAATCACAGAGGAAATAAACAAATACCTAGAAAAAATGGCAATGAAGACATGATGATCAAAAACCTATGGGACGCAGCAAAAGCAGTTCTAAGAGGGAAGTTTATAGCAATACCAATCTACCTTAAGAAACAGGAAATATCTCGAATAAACAACCTAACCTTGCACCTAAAGCAATTAGAGAAAGAAGAACAAAAATCCCCAAAGTTAGCAGAAGGAAAGAAATCATAAAACTCAGATCAGAATAAATGAAAAAGAAATGAAGGAAACGATAGCAAAGATCAATAAAACTAAAAGCTGGTTCTTTGAGAAGATAAACAAAATTTATAAACAATTAGCCAGAGTCATCAAGAAAAAAACGGAGAAGACTCAAATCAATAGATTTAAAAATGAAAAAGGGGAAGTAACAACTGACACTGCAGAAATACAAAAGATCATGAGAGATTACTACAAGCAACTCTATGCCAATAAAATGGACAACCTGGAAGAAATGGACAAATCATTAGTAAGGCAAAACCTGCCAAGACTGAATCAGGAAGAAATAGAAAATATGAACAGATCAATTATAGCACTGAAATTGAAACTGTGATTAAAATTCTTCCAACAAACAAAAGCCCAGGACCAGATGGCTTCACAGGGGAATTCTACCAAACATTTAGAGAAGAGCTAACACTGATCCTTCTCAAATTCTTCCAAAATATAGAAGAGGGAGGAACACTCCCAAACTCATTCTACGTGACCACTATCACACTGACACCAAAACCAGACAAGGATGTCACAAAGAAAGAAAACTACAGGCCAATATCACTGATGAACATAGATGCAAAATCCTCAACAAAATACTAGCAAACAGAATCCAACAGCACATTAAAAGGATCATACACCATGATCAAGTGGGTTTTATTCCAGGAATGCAAGGATAATTCAATATATGCAAATCAATCAACATGATACACCATATTAACAATTTAAAGGAGAAAAACCATATGATCATCTCAATAGATGCAGAAAAACTTTCGACAAAATTCAACACCCATTTATGATAAAAACTCTGTAGAAGCTAGGCATAGAGGGAACTTTCCTCAAAATAATAAAGGCCATATATGACAAACCCACAGCCAACATCATCCTCAATGGTGAAAAACTGGAAGCATTTCCACTAAGATCAGGAATAAGACAAGGTTGCCCACTCTCACCACTCTTATTCAACATAGTTTTGGAAGTTTTAGCCACAGCAATCAGAGAAGAAAAGGAAATAAAAGGAATCAGAAAAGAAATAAAGCTGTCACTGTCTGCAGATGACATGATACTATACATAGAGAATCCTAAAGATGCTACCAGAAAACTACTAGAGCTAAACAATGAATCTGGTAAAGTAGCAGGATACAAAATTAAGGCACAGAAATCTCTTGCATTCCTATACACTAATGATGAAAAATCTGAAAGTGAAATCAAGAAAACACTCCCATTTACCATTGCAACAAAAAGAATAAAATATCTAGGAATAAACCTACCTAAGGAGACAAAAGACCTGTATGCAGAAAATTATAAAACACTGATGAAATAAATTAAAGATGATACAAATAGATGGAGAGATATACCATGTTCTTGGATTGGAAGAATCAACATTGTAAAAATGACTCTCCTACCCAAAGCTATCTACAGATTCAATACAACCCCTATGAAACTACCACTGGCATTTTTCACAGAAGTAGAACGAAAATTTTCACAATTTGTATGGAAACACAAAAGACCCCAAACAGCCAAAGCAATCTTGAGAATGAAAAAGAGAGCTGGAGGAATCAGGCTCCCTGACTTCAGACTATACTACAAAACTACAGTAATGAACACAGTATGGTATTGGCACAAAAACAGAAAGATAGATCAATGGAACAGGATAGAAAGCCAAGAGATAAACCCACACACATATGGTAACCTTATCTTTGATAAAGGAGGCAGGAATGTACAGTGGGGAAAGGACAGCCTCTTCAAAGTGGTGCTGGGGAAACTGGACAGGTACATGTAAAAGTATGAGATTAGATCACCTCCTAACACCATACACAAAAAGAAGCTCAAAATGGATTAAAGACCTAAATGTAAGGTCAGAAACTATCATACCCTTATAGGGAAACATAGGCAGAACACTCTATGACATACATCATAGAAAGATCCTTTTTGACCCACTTCCTTGAGAAATGGAAGTAAAAACAAAAATAAACAAATGGGACCTAATGAAACTTCAAAGCTTTTGCATAGCAAAGGAAACCATAAACAAGACCAAAAGACAACCCACAGAATGTGAAAACATATATTTGAAAATGAAGCAACTGACAAAGGATTAATCTCCAAAATTTATAAGCAGCACATGCCGCTCAATAACAAAAAAACAAACAACCCAATCCAAAAATGGGCAGAAGATCTAAATAGACATTTCTCCAAAGAAGATATACAAACTGCCAACAAACACATGAAAGAGTGCTCAACATCTTTAATCATTATTGAAATGCAAATCAAAACTATAATGAGATATCATCTCACACCAGTCAGAATGGCCATCATCAAAAAATCTAGAAACAATAAATGTTGGAGAGCGTGTGGAGAAAAGGAAACACTCTTGCACTGCAGGTGGGAATGTGAATTGCTACACCCACTATGGAGAACAGTATGGAGGTTCTTCAAAAACTAGAAACAGAACTACCATAAGACCCAGCAATCCCACTCCTGGGCCTATAACCTGAGAAAACGATAATTCAAAAAGAGTCATGTACCAAAATGTTCATTGCAGCTCTATTTACAATAGCCCAGAGATGGAAACAGCCTAAGTGTCCATCATCAGATGAAAGGATAAAGAAGATATGGCACATATATTCAATGGAATATTACTTAGCCATAAAAAGAAATGAAATTGAACTATTTGTAATAAGGTGGATGGACCTTGAGTCTCTCATACAGAGCAAAGTAAGTCAGAAAGAGAAAGACAAATACCATATGCTAACACACACACACACACATATATATATATATATGGAATTTAAGAAAAAAAAAAATGTCATGAAGAACCTCGGGATAAGACAGGAGTAAGACACAGACCTACTAGAGAATGGACTTGAGGATATGGGGAGGGGGAAGGGTAAGCTGTGACAAAATGAGAGTGTGGCATGGACATATGTACACTACCCAATGTAAAATAGATAGCTAGTGGGAAGCAGCCACATAACACAGGGAGATCAGCTCGGTGCTTTGTGACCACCTAGAGGGGTGGGATAGGGAGTGTGGGAGGAAGGGAGTCACAAGAGGGAAGAGATATGGGAACATATGTATAACTGATTCACCTTGTTATAAAGCAGAAACTAACACACCATTTTAAAGCAATTATACAACAAAAAAGATTTAAATATAAAAAAGAAAAGATATTACCTAAACTGAAATGTAAAGAGATAGAAAGAGTGAAAAATATTTTAAAAGGGAAAAAGGAGCATCCAAGAGTTGTGGACAATATTAAATACTCTAATATATATGTGATTGTATTCTCAGAATGAAAAGAGAGAAAATAGGTTAAAAATATTTGAATGTATAATGTCTGAGGATTTTTCAAAATTAACAACAGACACCAAACAACAAATCCTGGATACTCAAAGAACACCAAGCAGGATAGTATCAATATCACCCCAGCCTCCAAAAAATCCTCCTTGACATATTTTACTCATTGCTGAAAACAAAAGACAAAGAATATCTTGAAGACAATCAGAGGGAAATAAAAAGAATATTTTAATCAGAGGACAAGGCAGGACTTACAGTCAACTTCTTGTCAGAAACCCAGCAAGCTAGAAGACAATTGAGTAATGTTTTGTTATCAATTTATTTTCTCTCAGTTCCAAAGTGACCCTTAATATCTTCATCTATGAAAATTGAACTGGGCCCTTTATCTTTCCTTTGCTTGTCAGTATTATGCTAAGTTTTGTCCACAGAAGACATCAGAGGAAATTACTTCCTTTTAGAAGGAAGTAATTTTGGGACTCCAATGAGTTCTTCTTAGTAAGTTCCTGCAGTGCCCATGGCTTTTCCTGTGCTTATCTCCTAATGTGTGGATAACTTTTACTCCATACAGCTACTGATGTGAATAGTCATCAGCAACACCAAGCAGCTTGGCGCTTCCTCCAACAACTCTGTTGGGATGTTTAATAGCAAAATATCTTCAGTGAGATACTTGTTGTGAGCAACCTTTCCTGACACCCTAGAGGCCATATTTCTAGAAAGGTCCAGATAGTAGCTTTCCATTACATTCTTCCAAAGCAGCACCATACCAATTCTTCTTAGATTCAGTGAGCCAAAATCATGATATCACCAATAATCTGGATCTTAGTCCAATGATGAAGGTTCTTCCTTCTGTGCTCTATCTCATCCCTAGGGATAGACACTACTCCCTATAGTTGCTATTTATATAGTCTTTACAATTCTCTTAATTCTTCCTATCCAAACTCTTGTTCCTCTGATTCTCTTTTATAAGCTAATAATTCTTTAAATCAAAATTTACCTGTTCATATCACTGTGTTTTTTGTCAGGTTATCAACCCTGATTGATACAATATAGCATAGATTCAGGATCACCTTCTCCCCCCCTCAAGTAGCTCTCCTTATGAGGACCCCTTCCATAATTTGCCTCTTCTATATTGAGTCTTTCACTTCCAGGTGTTCAGAAGAGAGAAAGAGAAACATAGAAACAAGATAAATAGCTCAGAAGTGGCTATGTGACTTCTTCCCACACTTTAGGTCCCAACCTATGTGCAAGGGAGGCTGACTAATATTTTAGTACTATATTCCCAGTAAGAAGGAATGGACTTGATAAGCTTCTAGCCAGTCTCTGCAACAACATATGAAACTTCTTATGTTCTAAACTGAAGTATATAATACCTCTCTCCACCACCCACAAATCTTCCCTATCCTTTACCTCTTTCTCAGTAAATGTTACAATCATTTACCATTTATCAGGCAAAAACCTTGTAGTCATTCATAATGCCTGGCTCTCTTAAGCTTCAACTCTATCAGTGAATTTTTTTTTGCAAATCTAACTACCTTACTCTTGGTCTAAGCCACATGAACCTCTGCCTTGGACTACCACAATGAATACTTAATTTCTAGTTGGCCTCCCTGCTGCCGCTCTTTTCTTTACACTATATTCTCCTCAGAGGAGTCAGAGGCAGCTTCAGAAACCTAAAAACGTCATGTGATGATCCCACTTTCATCCTACCAGTGGTTCCCCATTACACTTAAGACTAAAATTTAGTCTTCTCCGTGACCTACCAGTTCCTACAAATTCGGATTCTCAGTTACATTCCTTAACCCTTCTTGCCTGTGTTTACTCCATTCTGACCATGCAGGAATTCTTGCAGTTTTTGTCTCTTTTCTTGTTTTCTATCCCAGGAATGCTCATTTTCTTGTTATTTTAATTGGCACATTTTTTACATTCAAATGCAAACATCTCAGAAAATTCATCTTAGTCATCAATCTAAAACATCACCTTCTATTTTGATTAATTTAAATTTTTGTTATATTGACAATCATTACCAGATATTATTATATTACTTCTCTGTTATATTAATCTCTTAAGCACTAGAATATAAGCTCCATGCAACAAAAGCTTTTCTTTCTTGTTCCTCACTGTAAAACAGTGCCTATAAAGTTCTAGAGATTGAAAAGCTTATGAATATAAGTTGTATGGATCCATGAATGTTAGACTTGAAGAGAAAGTATCAGCCAACCACATTTGGAGGGTAGATGTGAGGTGAAAAAAGAAGCAGAACTGACAAAAAAACATTGTATCTTTTGTGTATAGCACAGTTGGGAAACTGTAAGTTTCAGTAAAGCAAGAAAATAGAATGTGAAAATACCAAAGATAAAATATGAGGATCGTGAAGTAGACAGGTGTTAGATACTGAACTGGGGAGTTTGGATTTTATTACAAGCAGAGTAAAAAAGACATTAGTTGTTTGACTTTAGTAAGGAAGTCACCTGATCAGATTTGTGGCTTAAGAGGATCACTTCAGCTGCAATGTGAAGAATAGCTTAGCGAGAAGGGAGACTGAAGGACAATGACACCCATGTTAGCCAGTAGCCTAGTTGAGATATGGATCTGGTTTGGACCAAGATGATAGCAGCTGGAATAATGAACAGAAAGATCTAGGGATGCTTCCGAAATAAAATCAACAGAATACAGTTGTTGTTTTTTAATGTGGGAATGAGAAAAAGTTGTGTTTATCTTCAGATAAAGAAAATGTCAATTCCAAATTCCCTACTTAACAAAAATATTGGTTCCTAGTTTTTGCCCTCAATCACAGAGAAAAATGTTAATAATTAGTCTCTTAATTTTGATAAAACACAATCTACATTGATGATGAAAGTGGTTTTCTTAGAGTCATGAAAATGGAAAACATTCTCCCATTTGTTATTTTAATTGAATGATGAGTTGTGTGTTTAGTAGGTCAAGGAACAACCCTTCCCAAGGACTCCCAAACATTCCCACAACTTGCTACCCAAAGTGTTCTTGGGTAGAACAATATTCACAAACCCTTGAGGAAAAAAAAAAATGATAAACACCTGCCAAACACTGGGAGCTCTTTAAATATTATTATAACATGCAATGTAATTATAACAATTCAATATCCTGGAAAATGAAATAACCAGTTCCCTGCTTGGTACAAGGAAAGTGAATGTGAACTGTCCACGTTGTGCAACTTTCTCTCTGGTATCCTGCCAAACAAAGAACTGCTACTGTATAAAGTTTAAGGGGAGGATTTTAATGAAATTTTACATTCATACTTCCTGTTTTATTTCCCCCACACATGGACCAGAATATCATTTCAAAAGTAAGCCCAGGAAATTCCTTAATTTTATAAGTAAAAATAAGTGTTTAGGTCTGGAAGGGAGTGGTATATATTTCTAAGCCAGTTCCATCATTTTAGAAACTGTAATTTGAAATTAAGCATGGTTTCAGACATAGAAAACAAACTTATGCTTACCAAACGGGAAAGGAAGGGGGAGGGATAAATTAGGCGTTTGGGATTAAAATATACATACTACCATATATAAAATAGACAACCAACAAGGCCCTTCTGTATAGCACAGAGAACTATACTTAATATCTTGTAATAACCAATAATGGAAAAGAATCTAAAAAAGAATATATATATATATATATTTTTTATATATATTTATAGAACCTCTAAGTGGTATTTTGGGGGATTCCAAGGAGCTCCAGTCTTTCATGTCTCAGAGAAGAAAGAATTCAGCAAGAGGGAAAGTGATAGAGAAGAAGTGATTTACTAGAATAGGACAGTTGTTGAGGCTAACAAGTGGGTGTGTAAGAGGGTGTCTCACTCCATGAACTTAGCTGGCTAGTTTTATAATCAAAGGAAAAATGGGGAGGGGGAAAAGACCACCTTCTTCCTCATTCTTGAGTAGATGTAATGCTTCCATCATCAACTTCTCCTCCAGTTTGGGCAGGGGAGTTTTCTTGTCCCTACATGGTCAATCCAGGACTGTCATGGCACTACGGAAAAATTATTTCAGGTCTCAGTGCAATGAGGGCCTTTCACTTTGAAATGTCACCTTTCCATAAATTATTGCTTTTTATGTATACAGAGAGCATGTCCTAGGGGTCATTAACTTACTGAGCTCACTGGGCAGGATGTGAGTCTCATGCCACCATTGTTTTATAATTTGGGGACATGTCTCATGTTTCTGTTGTATGTGTTTTATTACTGCTTGGTTTTGTGGTTAAGCAAGCCTGCTTTCTTGAGTGATCATTAACTTACAGGGGTCTCCCATAATTTTCCTTTACTTACAATCTCTAGTACGGTTAATTATTTTTTCACCTACTTTATCCCTTTACTTTGTCCCTATCATACATACATATATATATATATATATATATATATATATATATATATATCCATATATACATAACTGAATCACATTGCTGCACACCTGAACCTAACACAACTTTGTAAATCAACTGTACATCAATAAAAACTTTTTTAAAAAGGAAAGAAATTAAGCATGGTTTCTATATCAAGATTTTCTTTCCTACACTTCTTACAGCTGCAAAACTGGCTATAAAATGTGTAAAGCCCAGTGCAAAATGAAAATGTGGAGTCCCTTGTTCAAAAAATATTAAGAATTTTGAAATGGCAAGAGCAGAACATTAAATGGAATAGGAGACCCTTCTGAGCATGGTGTCCTGCTCCTTCGTTTAAACAAAAAATGTTCCTCACTTTGATCATTATTTACAAATGACTGCAAGCTCAGTTGAATTTTCTTTTCATTTTAGATAGTTCATCCTGTAACTCTGCTTCTCCAGTCAGGCAAACCATATCCCTGAAAACACAACCTTATCTAACATGGTTGACTGAAAACCTGAGCATTCTTCATCTCACTCACTATAAAAGCAAACTCTAATACATTCTTATGAACTGAGTCATGTAAAACTGCTCTCATCTCTTTAACAAGACTATCAACTCTTTACTTTGCCACCTGATATATCCACAATGTCTTTCAAATCATTGGAAAATTTGCTGCTGGTTCAGCAATTTTTTTTTTTTTTTTTGCTGTACGCAGGCCTCTCACTGTTGTGGCCTCTCCCGTTGTGGAGCACAGGCTCCGGACGTGCAGGCTCAGCGGCCATGGCTCACGGGCCCAGGCACTCCGCGGCATGTGGGATCCTCCTGGACCTGGGCATGAACCCATGTCCCCTGTATCAGTAGGTGGACTCTCAACCACTGCGCCTCCAGGGAAGCCCTGGTTCAGCAATTTTAATGGACATGACCAGTCACTCCACCTAAAACACTGGTTGATTAAGAGAGGTAGGTGTTAAAAGTCAGATAAACTGATGTTATACTGAATTTGCTGATCAATGCAATTAAAATGGCTAATCTAACAGAACTTTATTTTGCTAAAATTGATGAGGTCCTTGGCTGCGGCAGTGCCTCTGCACTAAGAAGAGGGTCTGGGGAAGGTGCCTTTTCCTCCTGTCCATCTCCACGAAGTTAAGTTCCTCCTTCCCTCGTCCTTCAGGGCTGCTTGTAATTTCACAGGCGACCTCGAAGGCTCTGCTTTTTTCTATACTACAGGCTACAGAGCCTCTTTACCCTTGCTTCCTTTTCTATTTTATTTCCTGCCACGTCAAACCTCTCTACCCAACCCTCATATCAGTTCCACTCACACCACCCCTTTCAGGGTATGTGCATGTGTGCACACACACTCTTATACTAAATTCTCCAGTCTAACCAGAATTAAGTGTATGAGAGGTAGAAGAGCAAAGACTCATGATAAAGCTAAAATGTAAGTTCCACATAGCCACAAAGGACTGTGGTGGGTATAGCTTTTATTCAGCATGAGACAGAGTAGAGAAAATCTGCCTATGGAATTATCTCCTGGCTCCTTTGTTGTTGAAACCCCAAATTGCAGTCTTGACCACTGTTATTCTCCTATAGCAAACTTCATTTCTCAATGTAATATTGCCTTTGAAGCTAGGCTTATTCAATGTGAGATGAAGTGGAGATATGTTGGTTACTTAGTATCTCTGAGTATCATTGATAAGATATCTTATTTTTTAAGTAAAATTATTCAGTAACTTCTATTATGCAAACCTAACTTTCTATATTTTTCTGTCTTCTCTTTTTTAAAATAAAGCTTTGTTAACTTCACCCTATCTCTGAGTCATTCTGTCCTTCAATCTCAAAAGTCAATCTCTATGGTCCATAACTGAAACTTCTTTTTTAAACTATGAAACATTCTAAAGTAACCAGTTGTAATCTATGTTTACTTGTAATAATCACTTGTAGTCTGCATTTATTCCTCCCATTTTCAAAAAAAAAAAAATCATTCTGACTTTAAGATAAATCAATCATTAATAATTTATGAGTTATGATCCCTGTTGCTGCACTGACCAATTCCTTATAAGCAAATCATGTATTTAATTTTAACTTGTATCATAGTCACTTAAGTAGATTTGCTTGACTCAGCTACTGTGATTTTCTTTTACCTTTACTTATGCAAAATACCTTTCTATGTATTTATGTGTATCTACCAAATAAGATCCTTTGAAAATGCTAAATCACAAATCTAATTACATCATTATTGCTATGGTCATGCATACATACACATATACCCTCAAAAAAAGGAGAATTAATTCAATCTCATGCTTATTTCAGTTAAATCTGAGTGTAAAGTATAACATATCTTCCACATCTCAAGTTCTGCTAAATTTTTCAATTTTAACTTGAGAGGAAGGGAACAAGTTCTATTTATTTATTTCTGGAACCAAAATACAGGGGTGAGGAGACTGCAGTTGTGGTAGAATTTATTATGACCTCTTTCTCAAAATCACTAGACAGATAAAAATATTTATTTAGAAATTAATCAAATAATGAAAGATTGAAAAAAGTCCCACATTACTTTCTTTAAGATCAAGATTATGGTCATAGTTGAAAATCTTCTGGATTCTGTAAGCGGTAAGGTCACAGATGAAGATGCTATCATGTAATAACTGCTAATTTGTTTTGTCAGCTGAAAATGTATGCATCAAAATTTTCTATTTCTTGCTTTTCATTGATGGAATTTGTATTCTGCTTATATTTTGGCAGCTAGGTCTGAAAATTTTGCTGGTGGTATTCTTAGTAAAATTTTCTTTGCTTAGTCCTATCAACTAATTACCACCACATTACTATAATTTGATTCAATCAATCAACTTGAAATAATTCATACTTTAATTTATTAGTGTATCAAACTTCCTTTGTGAAGAAAAAACTCATGGTCATGTTGAGACTTACCCTAATTTGATAGCTAAATATCTGAAGCTGAGCTAAGGAAAAAGAGTTACATTTTTTTCCAACAATATTTGCCTCACATTTAATTATTAGTTGTATTTTCTGCTACGTTTTTAATTAGTATATTTATCAGATATTAAGCTATGGATGGAAGATGGAAGAAAGAGCCTGTCTTAGTCCATTTTGGCTACTCTAACAAAATACAACAGACTGGGTGGCTTGTAAACAACAGAAATTTATTGCTTATAGTTCTGGAGTCCAGGATCAAGGTGGCAACAGGTCTGGTATCTGGCAATACCGCACTTTATAGATAGCTGTCTATTTGCTCTACCTTCACATGGCAGAAGGAGCAAGAGAGATCTTTGGGGGCTCCCTTATAAGAGCACTAATGACGTTCACTAATCCCATTTATCACCCCCCCTCCGCTGCCACCTCCAAGTTCTGTCACCTTGTGGGGTCAGGATTTCAACATATGAATTTTGGAGGGACATAAATATTCAGACCATAGCAGGGCTCAAGAATTAAAAAATGCAATCTGAGACTTCCCTAGTAGTCCAGTAGTTGAAACTTTGCCTTCCAATGCAAGGGTGCAGGTTCAATCCCTGTTTGGAGAGTTAGGATCCCACGTGCTTCACGGCCAAAAAACCAAAACATAAAACAGAAGGAATATTGTAACAAATTCAATAAAGACTTTAAAAATGGTCCACATTAAAAAAAAGAAATCTTTAAAAAAAGTGCAGTTTGATTCTGGGCTATAGAACTGACCAGCTCTATGACCAAAAGTATTATGTAAAATTCTGATATTTAAGCTCCTCACTGACATAAAAGGGTATTGGTACCCACCTCACTAGCTGATCACGCAAAGGATTCAAATGAGGAAATAACATTAGGATGCTCTTATCAACTCTGAACCTAATATAAATGGTACCAAGAGGCCATTATTAAAATATAAAGAGGGGAGAAATAGTTGTTTGGGAGATAGGGACTGGCCATAACCAGGATTCTCTGTTAAACATATTAGCACATATCAATCTGACTGACTGCCTGTCCTCTTAGAATAGGAGTGAGGATGATCCCAAGGTCAACTGATGCATTAATAAGGGAATGAATTCAATCATTAAAAACAATCTAGGGCCATAAAGCCTGGGTTGGAGTCTTACCTCTATCATTAGCTGTGCTACTATATGCAAGTTATTTTGACTCTTTTTGCCTCATTTCCCCACCTGTAAAAAGTTAGTAATAAACCTACCTTACAGGGTTATTGGGAGAATTTAATGAGTTAATATATTTAAAATGCTCACAAGCGGGCTTGACACATAGTAAGTGCTCTGTGCTGTTCACTGTTATTGGTATCAATTAGCACGTGCTATGGAGCATATGGCAACTTGTTGAGATTATGATTGTTAAAATCCAGGCCATGAGGGGGACCTTGAAGATGGCGGAAAGTAAGACGCGGAGATCGCCTTCCTCCCCACGGATACACCAGAAATACATCTACACGTGGAACAACTCCTACAGAACACCTACTGAAGGCTGGCAGAGGACCTCAGACCTCCCAAAAGGCAAGAAACTCCCCACGTACCTGAGTAGGGCAAAAGAAAAAAAGAAAAAACAGACAAAAGAATAAGGACGGCACCTGCACCAGTGAGAGGGAGCTGTGAAGGAGGAAAAGTTTCCACACACTAGGAAGCCCCTCCACGGGCGGAGACTGCGGTAGGCAGGGGGGGGAGCTTCGGGCCGCGGAGGAGTGCACAGCGACGGGTGCGGAGGGCAAAGCGGGGAGATTCCCGCACAGAGGATCGGTGCCAACCGGCACTCACCAGCCAGAGAGGCTTGTCTGCTCACCCGCCGGGGCGGGCGGGGCGGCGAGCTGAGGCTCCGGTTTCGGTTTTGGATGGAGCGCAGGGAGAGGACTGGGGTTGGCAGCTTGAACATAGGCTGAAGGTGTTAATGCACCACGACTAGCCGGGAGGGAGTTCGGGGAAAAGCCTGCACCTGCCGAAGAGGCAAGAGACTTTTTCTTCCCTCTTTGTTTCCTGGTGCGCGAGGAGAGGGGTTTAAGAGCACCGCTTAAAGGAACTCCAGAGACAGGCGCGAGCCGCGGCTAAAAGCGCGAACCCAAGAGACGGGCGCGAGCCGCAGCTAAAAGCGCGGACCCCAGAGACGGGCAGGAGACGCTAAGGCTGCTGCTGCCGCCACCAAGGGGCCTATGTGCGAGCACAGGTCACTCTCCACACCCCTCTTCCGCGGAGCCTGTGCAGCCCGCCACTGCCAGGTTCCCGGGATCCAGGGACAACTTCCCCGGGAGAACGCACGGCGGGCCTCGGGCTGGAGCAACATCACGCCGGCCTCTGCCGCCGCAGGCAGGCTCCGCACACAGTGCCCCTCCCTCCCCCCCCCGCCCCCCCGGCCTGAGTGAGCCGGAGCCCCCGAATCAGTGGCTCCTTTAACCCCGTCCTGTCTGAGCAAAAAACAGACGCCCTCCAGCGACCTACACGCAGAGGCAGGGCCAAATCCAAAGCTGAGCTCCTGTGAGCTGTGAGAACAAAGAAGAGAAAGGGAAATCTCTCCCAGCAGCCTCAGAAGCAGTGGATTAAAGCTCCACAATCAACTTGATATACCCTGCATCTGTGGAATACCTGAATAGACAAGGAATGATCCTAAATTGAAGAGGTGGAATTTAGGAGCGAGATCTATGATTTTTTTCCCTTTTCCTCTTTTTGTGAATGTGTACGTGTATGCTTCTGTATGAGATCTTGTCTGTATATCCTTGCTTCCACCATTTGTCCTAGGGCTCTATCCGTCCATGG
Source organism: Phocoena sinus (assembly GCF_008692025.1). NCBI lineage: Eukaryota > Metazoa > Chordata > Mammalia > Artiodactyla > Phocoenidae > Phocoena > Phocoena sinus. The sequence goes on along the minus strand of NC_045776.1, from coordinate 33,479,020 downwards.
TTTTTAAAAAATTTTTTTTCTTAATTATTAATTTTAATTGTAATAACTTTATTATACTTTACCTTCGTTCTTTCTTTCTTTCTTTCCTTCCTTCCTTCCCTCCTTTAGACAACGAATCACCCCAAATTGAGGAGGTGGTCTCTGAGAGCAAGATTTATGATTTTTCCCCCTTTACCTCTTTTTGTGAAGGTGTATGTGTATGCTTCTGTGTAAGATTTTCTCTGTATAGCTTTGCTTCCAACATTTGTCCTAAGGTTCTATCCGTCCCTTTTTTTTTTTTTCTAAATATTTTTAAATTCAATAACTATATTACACTTTATTTTATTTTTACTGTATCTTATTTCTTTCTGTCTTTTTTCCTTCTTTCCTTCCTTCCTTCCTTCCTCCCTCCCTCCCTCCCTCCCTCCTTTCTTTCCTTCTTTGCTTCTTTCTTCCTTCCTTCCTTTCCTCCTTTCCTTCTTTCTTTCCTCATACTTCTACTAATTCTCTCTACTTCTTCTCCCTTTTACTTTGAGCTGTGTGGATGAAAGCCTCTTGGTGCTCCAGCCAGGAGTCAGGGCTCTGCCTCTGAGGTAGGAGAGCCAACTCCAGGACACTGGTCAACAAGAGACCTCCCAGCTCCACATAATATTAAATGGCAGGAAATCTCCCAGAGACCTCCGTCATAACGCCAGCACCCAGCTTCACTCAACGACCAGCAAGCCACAGTGCTGGACAACCTATGCCAAACAACTAGCAAAACAGGAACACAACCCCACCCATTAGCAGAGAGGCGACCTAAAATCATAATAAGGCCACAGACACCCCAAAACACACCACCAGACGTGAACCTGCCCACTAGAGAGACAAGATCCAGCCTCATCCACCACAACACAGGCACTAGTCCCCTCCACCAGGAAGCCTACACAACCCCCAAAAACAACATTAGCCACTGGAGACAGACATCAAAAACAACAGGAGCTACGAACCTGCAGCCTGCAAAAAGGAGACCCCAAACACAGTAAGATAAGCAAAATGAGAAGACAGAAAAACACACAGCAGATGAAGGAGCAAGATAAAAATGCACCAGACCTAACAAATGAAGAGGAAATAGGCAGTCTACCTGAAAAAGAATTCAGAATAATGATAGTAAGGATGATCCAAAATCTTGGAAATAGAATGGACAAAATGCAAGAATCAGTTAACAAGGACCTAGAAGAAATAAAGATGAAACAAGCAACAATGAACAATGCAATAAATGAAATTAAAAGTACTCTAGATGGGATCAATAGCAGAATAACTGAGGCAGAAGAACGGATAAGTGACCTGGAAGATAAAATAGTGGAAATAACTACTGCAGAGCAGAATAAAGAAAAAAGAATGAAAAGAACCGAGGACAGTCTCAGAGACCTCTGGGACAACATTAAACGCACCAACATTCGAATTATAGGGGTTCCAGAAGAAGAAGAGCAAAAGAAAGGGACTGAGAGAATATTTGAAGAGATTAGGAAGTTGAAAACTTCCCTAATATGGGAAAGGAAATAGTTAATCAAGTCCAGGAAGAACAGAGAGTCCAATACAGGATAAATACAAGGAGAAATACGCCAAGACACATATTAATCAAACTGTCAAAAATTAAATACAAAGAAAGCATATTAAAAGCAGCAAGGGAAAAACAACAAATAACACACAAAGGAATCCCCATAAGGTTAACAGCTGATCTCTCAGCAGAAACCCTACAAGCCAGAAGGGAGTGGCAGGACATACTGAAAGTGATGAAGGAGAAAAATCTGCAACCAAGACTACTCTACCCAGCAAGGAGCTCCTTCAGATTTAATGGAGAAATTAAAACCTTTACAGACAAGCAAAAGCTGAGAGAGTTCAGCACCACCAAACCAGCTTTACAACAAATACTAAAGGAACTTCTCTAGAAAAGAAACACAAGAGAAGGAAAAGACCTATAATAACGAACCTAAAACAATTTAGAAAACGGGAATAGTAACATACATATTGATAATTACCTTAAATGTAAATGGACTAAATGCTCCCACCAAAAGACACAGATTGGCTGAATGGATACAAAAACAAGACCCTTATATATGCTGTCTACAAGAGACCCACTTCAGACCTAGAGACACATACAGACTGAAAGTAAGGGGATGGAAAAATATATTCCATGCAAATCGAAACCAAAAGAAAGCTGGAGTAGCAATTCTCATATCAGACAAAATAGACTTTAAAATAAAGACTATTAAAAGAGACAAAGAAGGTCACTACATAATGATCCAGGGATCGATCCAAGAAGAAGATACAACAATTGTAAATGTTTATGCACCCAACATAGGAGCACCTCAATACATAAGGCAAATACTAACAGCCATAAAAGGTGAGATCGACAGTAACACATTCATAGTAGGGGACTTTAACACCCCACTTTCACCCATGGACAGATCATCCAAAATGAAAATAAATAAGGAAACACAAGCTTTGAATGATACATTAAACAAGATGGACTTAATTGATATTTATAGGACACTCCATCCAAAAACAACAGAATACACATTTTTCTCAAGTGCTCATGGAACATTCTCCAGGATAGATCATATCTTGGGTCACAAATCAAGCCTTGGTAAATTTAAGAAAATTGAAATTGTATCAAGTATCTTTTCTGACCACAACACCATGAGACTAGATATCAATTACAGGAAAACATCTGTAAAAAATACAAACACATGGAGGCTAAACAATACACTGTTTAATAATGAAGTGATCACTGAAGAAATCAAATAGTAAATCAAAAAATACCTAGAAACAAATGACAATGGAGACACAACGACCCAAATCCTATGGGATGCAGCAAAAGCAGTTCTAAGGGGGAAGTTTATAGCAGTACAAGCCCACCTTAAGAAGCAGGAAACATCTCGAATAAACAACCTAACCTTGCACCTCAAGCAATTAGAGAAAGAAGAACAAAAAAACCCCAAAGTTAGCAGAAGGAAAGATCATAAAAGTCAGATAAGAAATAAATAAAAAAGAAATGAAGGAAATGATAACAAAGATCAATAAAACTAAAAGCTGGTTCTTTGAGAAGATAAACAAAATAGATAAACCACTACCCAGACTCATCAAGAAAAAAAGGGAGAAGACTCAAATCAATAGAATTAGAAATGAAAAAGGAGAAGTAACAACTGACACTGCAGAAATAAAAAAAATCGTGAGAGATTACTACAAGCAACTCTATGCCAATAAAATGGACAATCTGGAAGAAATGGACAAATTCTTAGAAACGCACAACTTGCCAAGACTGAATCAGGAAGAAATAGAAAATATGAACAGACCAATCACAAGCACTGAAATTGAAACTGTGATTAAAAATCTTCCAACAAACAAAAGCCCAGGACCAGATGGCTTCACAGGTGAATTCTATCAAACATATAGAGAAGAACTAACACCTATCCTTCTCCAACTCTTCCAAAATATAGCAGAGGGAGGAACACTCCCAAATTCCTTCTACGAGGCCACCATCACCTTGATACCAAAACCAGACAAGGATGTCACAAAGAAAGAAAACTACAGGCCAATATCACTGATGAACATAGATGCAAAAATCCTCAACAAAATACTAGCAAACAGAATCCAACAGCACATTAAAAGGATCATACACCATGATCAAGTGGGGTTTATTCCAGGAATGCAAGGATTCTTCAATATAAACAAATCTATCAATGTGATAAACCATATTAACAAATTGAAGGAGAAAAACCATATGATCATCTCAATGGATGCAGAGAAAGCTTTTGACAAAATTCAACACCCATTTATGATAAAAACCCTGCAGAAAGTAGGCATAGAGGGGACTTTCCTCAACATAATAAAGGCCATATATGACAAGCCCACAGAAAACATCGTCCTCAATGGTGAAAAACTGAAAGCATTTCCACTAAGATCAGGAACAAGACAAGGTTGCCCACTGTCACCACTCTTATTCAACATAGTTTTGGAAGTTTTAGCCACAGCAATCAGAGAAGAAAAGGAAATAAAAAGGATCCAAATCGGAAAAGAAGAAGTAAAGCTGTCACTGTTTGCAGATGACATGATACTATACATAGAGAATCCTAAAGATGCCACCAGAAAACTACTAGAGCTAATCAATGAATTTGGTAAAGTAGCAGGAAACAAAATTAATGCACAGAAATCTCTGGCATTCCTATACACTAATGATGAAAAATCTGAAAGTGAAATCAAGAAAACACTCCCATTTACCATTGCAACAAAAAGAATAAAATATCTAGGAATAAACCTACCTAAGGAGACAAAAGACCTGTATGCAGAAAATTATAAGACACTGATGAAAGACATTAAAGATGATACAAATTGATGGAGAGATATACCATGTTCTTGGGAAGAATCATCATTGTGAAAATGACTCTACTACCCAAAGCAATCTACAGATTCAATGCAATCCCTATCAAACTACCACTGGCATTTTTCACAGAACTAGAACAAAAAATTTCGCAATTTGTATGGAAACATAAAAGACCCCGAATAGCCAAAGCAATCTTGAGAACGAAAAAAGGAGCTGGAGGAATCAGGCTCCCTGACTTCAGACTATACTACAAAGCTACAGTAATCAAGACAGTATGGTACTGGCACAAAAACAGAAAGATAGATCAATGGAACAGGATAGAAAGCCCAGAGATAAACCCACGCACATATGGTCACCTTGTCTTTGATAACGGTGGCAGGAATGTACAGTGGAGAAAGGACAGCCTCTTCAATAAATGGTGCTGGGAAAACTGGACAGGTACATGTAAAAGTATGAGATTAGGTCACTCCCTAACACCATACACAAAAATAAGCTCAAAATGGATTAAAGACCTAAATGTAAGGCGAGAAACTATCAAACTCTTAGAGGAAAACATAGGCAGAACACTGTATGACATAAATCACAGTAAGATCCTTTCTGACCCACCTCCTAGAGTAATGGAAATAAAAACAAAAATAAACAAATGGGACCTAATGAAACTTCAAAGCTTTTGCACAGCAAAGGTAACCATAATCAAGACCAAAAGACAACCCTCAGAATGGGAGAAAATATTTGCAAATGAAGCAACTGACAAAGGATTAATCTCCAAAATTATAAGCAGCTCATGCAGCTCAATAACAAAAAAACAAAAAAACCCAATCCAAAAATGGGCAGAAGACCTAAATAGACATTTCTCCAAAGAAGATATACAGAATGCCAACAAACACATGAAAGAATACTCAACAACATTAATAATTAGAGAAATGCAAATCAAAACTACAATGAGATATCATCTCACACCAGTCAGAATGGCCATCATCAAAAAATCTAGAAACAATAAATGCTGGAGAGGGTGTGGAGAAAAGGGGACACTCTTGCACTGCTGGTGGGAATGTGAATTGGTTCAGCCACTATGGAGAACAGTATGGAGGTTCCTTAAAAAACTACAAATAGAATTACCATATGACCCAGCAATCCCACTACTGGGCATATACCCTGGGAAAACCAAAATTCAAAAAGAGTCATGTACCAAAATGTTCATTGCAGCTCTATTTACAATAGCCCGGAGATGGAAACAACCTAAGTGCCCATCATTGGATGAATGGATAAAGAAGATGTGGCACATGTATACATGGAATATTACTCAGCCTTAAAAAGAAATGAAATTGAGCTATTTGTAATTAGATGGATAGACCTAGAGTCTGTCATACAGAGTGAAGTAAGTCAGAAAGAAAAAGACAAATACCATATGCTAACACATATATATGGAATTTAAGGGGAAAAAAATGTCATGAAGAACCTAGGGGTAAGACAGGAATAAAGACGCAGACCTACCGGAGAACAGACTTGAGGATATGGGGTGGGGGAAGGGTGAGCTTTGATAGGGCGAGAGAGAGTCATGGACATATACACACTAACAATCGTAGTAAGGTAGATAGCTAGGGGGAAGCAGCCGCAAGGCACAGGGATATTAGCTCGGTGTTTTGTGACAGCCTGGAGGGGTGGGATAGGGAGAGTGGGAGGGAGGGAGACGCAAGAGGGAAGACATATGGGAACATATGTATATGTATAACTGATTCACTTTGTTATAAAGCAGAAACTAACACACCATTTTAAAGCAATTATATCCCAGTAAAGATGTAAAAAAAAAAAAAAAATCCAGGCCATAACTAATGTAGCAGACAAATACAGAATTTGTGCAGTCCACACTATGTGACTGGGAAGAACAATTTTTGATATTTTTATGTATCACTCCTTTTCCAAAGTTATGGATAGTTTACTTAAAAGCAGTGGACAAATCTAAGTGATAATTAATATTATGCACTGAAGTAAATGTTTTAAGCTTGGGAGTGAAGATGAGAATTCAAGACTTGAATCAGGATGTTCTGTCTTGACATTTTCAAATCTTTGAGCAATAAATAATATATTGGGCAATAAATAAGATACAGAGCAAAGTATGTTAGGAATAAGGAGAATTCACACTCCCTAACCCTGTTCCATGGACATTTCTGTCTGATTGACAGAACCTTAAAGACAATACAGATCTAGGAACTCCCCTGGTGGTCCAGTGGTTAGGACCCTGCACTTCCATTGCAGGGGGCATGGGTTTGATCCCTGGCTGGGGAACTGAGATCCCATATACCATGCAGTGTGGCAAAAAAAAAAAAAAAAAAAAAAGGAAAAGAAAAGAAAGTACATATCTAGACATTAATGAAAAAAATTACAGAACATATTAAATGAGATAATGAATATAAAGTGTCAAGAACTTTATTCACATGTTGTCATTATAGCTGTGGGGTAGTTGTTATCATTTATTTGTATCTCAATTTCCATAAGGTCAAGAACTATGTCTCTTCTGATCAGTGTTCTTAGACCTATATGGTGATGCAGAAACACAACACAAAATATAATTTCAAAAAATACTGAAATGCAAAGGATATCTCTCAAAGGCATATTGAAGAGGGAGCTAAATTCTTTGACACATGCCCCCGAGACCATTTTAGCCTTTCTCCTTATATTTTCTCACAGTCTACTCCCTCTAAATCTCTTGCTTCTGTTCCTCAACTCCAGTCCAAATTGACTTTTCCCTATTCTTTCTAATCTAAACCAACATAGCTTTTCTCATCATTTGGCACTTTCTATTCCAGAATTCTCTTTAGAAGATAGGAGAGGAAAAGCTGTGAAAACCTGTGGAAGGAACAAAAGTTTGGAAGCATAAATTCTATTCAGCAGATACGTTTGGTAGTTTGGCCTGGATGTTTGGAAGTTAATTTGGACGCAATGCCTGTGACAGAGAAGGACAGAATGAATGCTCCAGGAATTAGGCAGGAACTTGGAACATTAGTTTATGTAGCAAAAAACCTGAAATCAAGAACAAAAGACTTACTAGCAGGACTTGTTATTTTAACTCAAGTTCAGATTCAAGTGATTCTTTCATAGCTCCTTTCAGTCTTCAGTCTCTGTTCTCCAGGTTTCTCATCTCTTTCTCTCAGATCTTCTAATGAATTCTCACCACTTCCTTTGACATGTTCAAAAATCCCAAATTGCTCTTTAATTTTTCAACTGCGATTGGTTATTTTTCTTTTTTTGGGATGCGTGTGTGGTGTTACTATGTGTTGATCATTCTAAAGCTCTCCTCATTGGATGCTTTTCTTTTTTAATACAGTAGCTACAGATTACTTATTATTGCAGCTTTTAGATGAACCTGAAAACCATGCTTCTTACTTAAGACTCCACAAAAGTAAATTTTATGTTAGATTGTTACAGAATATAGTGCAAAAATTAATCTAGGTTTTAATTTTCTTCATTATAAGTCCCTTCCCTGGAAAATATATTGCATCAGGAGGGTCCTTCAATAACCTTACCCAAATTCAAGAGTAAGGAGAGAAGGAGAAATGTGAAGAGAGCTTTAAAGCACTTTAAATGTCCAATATGTAGAGAACCACTTTTAGGACAACTTAAGATCTCTCACCTCATGCACGAAGTGTTAGGGCTGGCACTGGGGAGGAAGAGCATCTTAGCTCTCTAATTACTAGCCCTTGGGCTTTTCCTAATGGAGAAAAATAGACTCCCCCAGGTTTCTCACATTTGGTCTTTTGATTGAGTTTAGTTACAGAAACCCGGATGCTTAGTGCATCCAGAATGTTTGTTTTCATTTAATTTTCAGCCAAGACACTGGACATTGATTTCTCCTTGCATTTCACTTAAAGTGAATTCTCAATTGTGGATGAGAAAACCGAAGCCAAAAATCTTTGCCCTGAGCACAAACCAAAGTAAAATCAAAGCATTTCTGAGAGTGTGAATTGTTCAGTTAAATTTGCTTAAAAAAAATCATCAAGCAATTGAACTGCTGAAATGGATCAGACATGAGGCAGAAATCAGACGAAAAACTCTCAGTATGCCAACTTGTGCAGTAATCTTCACATCAAAGAACTTCAAAATAGGATTTGTGCCAGTATTTTACCTTTTACCTAGCTGACTCAAATCCTTTCTGGAAGTAAGCAGGTTATAAATTATAACTACATAAGTTAATAAATCTCATGGTAGTATACAGATATCACCCAGTTCAAGGTTTGCCCACCCCATCCCCATTCCATCCTGCATACTTAGGGTCAAAGCTTTCTTCACATCAAGGCTTGTTTTTCTTCACAAAACTGAGTGGATATATGTGAATATCCATGCAAAAGAAGAACTTCCTGGGGAAAGGAACAGTATGGTATGTTCAAGGGCTTGACGGTTTTGAAAAGAGGCCTGGGGAGCTGTTACACTGAGATTTCTACATGAGGAGAGCGGTGAGTATGTTGAGGTGAGATGAGACAGGAATGCAAATTCAGATGAGTTTGAGAAGGAGGAGCTTCTTTGCTATGTTGGGGACTTTATCCTGAACACAATGCCATCCAGAGACTGGATAATTCACACTTGGTTTATAGCATATTTTTGTTGCTCACAACCTGTATAACTGTTTATGACCCCCTTTACTTATTCTGGCATCAGTTTAGACATCTATAAATGATGGAAGTGAGACAAAAACTTTTTCTGTGTTTCATGTGTGTGTGTATGACATAATTATTACACACACACACGCATGCACACATTTCCTGAAGGAAAATAATAAGTTCTAATACAACTATAGATTTCAATTCCTAATAATTATCTGGAATATAAATATTTCTATAACATCTAAGCTTTCCAGGTGGCTCTATCACCATATAGTCCCACTTACTCTATTTATGCAATATAACCTAGGTTTTCTTGATCCCTAGATTTTCCTCACGTTGTGCCTTCTCTCTGCAACTGTTCTGATGTCACAACATCTATTAAAGTTATGGCTATCCCTTAGATTCCAGTATAAACTCTCTTTCCTCTAAGAAATCTCTCATGTTTCCTCACAATGAATCTAGAATCATCTTTCTTCAAATCCTGAGAGTATATTTATGCTCTTTGTACCTATTCTCTCTTCACTTCAAACTCCTTGTCAACCAGTATTTCTTACTAGATTACCAGATACTACAGGAAGGGATAGTTACATGCTCATACTTGTTACTTTCTCATACGCTTCTCCTAGTAACTCTGAAATGTTTTGTAGATACAAGTTATTCAATAGTACTTTGTGAAATTGTATTGAATGTATAATTCCTGTCATTTGGTAGAGAAGGCTATGGTGTTACTTATCAGTGCTTAAATATATTAAGGGTTTCACTGAAATTAATTTGTAATGTCATAAATAGGATAATACAAATAAACAGTGTCTATGGGGGCAAAGAAGAATTTCTCAGTAGATTGCAATAGGAAGAGGGGGTGCATATTTTTCTCTGGAGATTTCTTAAAATTCTATTCCCATTTTATAAACTAATCATCCCACATCCCTTTATCATAGCCCATCTTCCTTGTAAAGGTAATGCATACACACAATACTACATGGGAAATCTGAAGACCACTATTCTAGGACCAGATTCTCCTCTCTATTATAGTTTAACTTGGGCAGCTAACTTAAACTCTTGAACTACCGTGTCCTCTTCCATAAGAAGGGAAGAAAAATGCCTATGCTTTCCATTGACAAGGCTCTTTTAAAAATCAGTAGAGATAAAATATTTAAAAACAAATCATAGGGCTTCCCTGGTGGCGCAGTGGTTGAGAGTCTGCCTGCCGATGCAGGGGACGCGGGTTTGTGTCCCGGTCTGGGAAGATCCCACATGCCGCAGAGCGGCTGGGCCCGTGAGCCATGGCTGCTGAGCCTGCACGTCCGGAGCCTGTGCTCCACAACGGGAGAGGCCACAACAGTGAGAGGCCCGCGTATCGCAAAAAAAAAAAAAAAAAAATCATATATTTTATTCCATCCATTTTTTTAAGTTTCTTGAATATATAGTGGAGATTAATTCTCCATAACTATGTGCATGCAGTTTTCTGTGTGTAAAAATCTATTCTCCTCTTTTATATGATGAAATCTAATTTTCTTTATAAAATAAAACACAGTGATCATCTTATCTAGGAAGAATTCATGGATCCCAACACTTGCTATATGCTCTACCATAGCCTTTCTTGTGCTGGATCAGAATTCTTGATTTTATTTTCAGTCTCCATTATGATGATGCAAAATCCTTCATTGTGGGAACCAGAACCTATATAACCATTATATCTTCAACACATTGATGTTCACTAAATATTTACTGGCTAAATAAACTTTGAATGATCTTTCAGACTTGACTCAATCTTCTATGAGTTGGGTGTAATAATCTCCTTGTTTGCAATTTCGTGAAAACTGTGGTTCAGTTTCATAAAATTGACATTAGTAGAACTTGAATCTGGGGTCTGATAGAGAGCCCAATGCATATTTATGATGGCATCTTACCTCCAGAAAGCTTTTCTTTTCTATTTTGTTCTACAGACACTTCACAAAATATTTCTCAGGAATGATGGTGACAAAAAGAAGCTGGGACAGAGGGTTGGCTTTGTAAAAAGGCATGCTTCACTTGGTAATTTATTTTTCTTAAATTTCTCTCTAATCTTGTTTGAATATGCTAATCTCCCTGGTTTCTTCATTAAGCCTGTTTTAGAATAGTTTTATATACCTCCCACGCTGGAGAGGTGACTAAACTTTAATGGTTGCCTTAGGTCCCCCTACATCAATTTATTCAAACACACAGAAATATGGGAATTAACTAGTCCATAAAGATAAAATACATTATTAAATGGCATTATTGTTATTGTTATTATTCTCTCATCAAACAAGGAGATGAATAGCTGAATTACACACCATATGGTAATTGCTTGGAAGATAACCACAACTTACGGTCACGCCTTCAGAATCCAATGACATTGTTTGCTGCATTTCAGGTGCCAGTGTGGCAGAGGGCCAGCCCAGGAAAGATGAACTGGCAGACAGAGAATGACAGACATTAGGCATAGTACTTTTCATGTCAAGCCTTTGGCATTCTCATTGTCAAAAAAAATCTGTTCGCAGAAATGACTTCCAAAATACGCAAGTTACACTATGAAGGCATATGATGACTCCTGCCAACCAGGAATATGTTAATATGAGCCATCCTGGGAGATGCCAAATCATAGCCAAGATAATGGGTGATTCCAGATGTCTGTCCAATCCCATTCCTACTGCACAAGGGAAGTTCAGAAATTTTAAAAAGGAAAGTTTATATAGAACTTTTTAATGGGTGATGACTTTCAGTAGTCAATTTTGAAAGTGATAAGGAGCCACTTGAATCTTTATTTCAGCATGTACAACCTTCCATTTTCTGGATCTGTATTTAAATTATAGATTTGAATTATCTCCCTTCCCAGCAGTATGAGGGTGAACTTTACATGGAAGGTGAGATTCTTACTTTAGATGGTTTTAAAAATATCTTACTTTGAATAGTATTACTCAGCTTACTAAATGTTATTTTACACATTATGTCATTTTACTGAATCTTCCTAAGATCATCATCAGGGAAATATCATTTTCTATTTTCTTTCCAGATAAAGCATCTCGAAGAAACAGAAATGACTTGTCCAAAGCCACTCAACTGGTTTTTAAGAGGAGTAGAACCCAAATTTTTTTCTTGTTTTCAAGTCAAATGATCTCAAACAATTTTACCTGTGTTAATGGGTTATCATTCATTATAATTTTCTTCTGGGAGCCAGTGTAGTAGCTCCAAAATTGTTAGGTTTGGGGATCTAACAAATTACATGCTCTTTATGAATTATAAAATATATTTAGCAACTCATGCCATAACTGCATGATTGCTAGAAAATTTATGGTAAGAATGATTCTCCCATATCTCAAAAGTAAAAAGATTTAACTCTGTAGAAATGCCCAAAGTCATAAAGCATGCCTATAACACAACTATTTCTCCAGCTGATATCTTTGACTCACCCCACAGACCTGCCTTAAAATAATCAGTAAATCAAACTCTATTCCCTACAGTGAGCTAGACTTTCAAGATGTAATAGAAGCTTAAATGTAGAAATACTCTTGGAATTTTTTCAGAACTGTAGAAATTTCAATCCAAAAGCGCAGCTGAATATTAATGGAGCATTTTTATTTATCCAAACTTATCCTTGGAAAACACAAATTTAGAATGATCATTGTAATATCTCAGGCAGCAAAATTATATGTAAACGTTTGCTTCTTTCATAACTTTTGTTGTGTTATATATACACACAGATTCACATGTGAATATGAATATATTAGATTAAAAATACATTTAGAACTCTAATTGTATTTTATGAATCTTTCACTATATCCTGGCTATTAAAGCATTCCTAATAAAAAAATAAATAAAAATAAAGAATCCCTATACTGAAGGCCTTTATTGACTTTCTATTGTGAACTTAACCCTGGCCTGGGATCTGTGGTGGTTAGAAAAATAATAAAAGATGTTTTTAAGGACTGTATGCTTCAGCAGAGAATCAAGATATACATGTAAGAAACGCAACACGTGCTCAATAGGGCACTACAGGTGTTTTAATAATTAACACAGGATAGCAGATTCTGTTGTGAATGTGCACATGTACAAGCAGCTCCAGACAAATCACTGAGGCAAGACACAAATTGATCTCCAGCTGCCTGGCCTTTGGAGTTGTAGGAGCCATTTAGTGCCTATTTGCCCAGTGCACAGAGAATTCCAGAGTAACACTGGTCCAGGGTTTGTGCTCCTCCTTTGGGCTTTGCTATCGCTAAATTGTGTTCCCCCAACATACATATGTAGAAACTCTAACCCCCAATGTGGCTGTATTTGGAGATAGGGCCTCTTAGTTGGTAATTAAAGTTAAATAAAATCATTACAGTGGGGCCCTGGTTTGATAGGAATGGTGTCCTTCTAAGGAGAGAGCTCTCTCTCTCTGCCAAGTGAGGACACAAAGAGAAGGTGGCAAAGCAGGAAAAGAGTGCTGCTCAGGACCTGAACCAGCCAGCACCTTGCTTGGACTCGCCAGCCTCCAGAACTGTGAGAAAAGAAATCTCTGTTGTTTAGCCTCTCAGTCTATGGCAGTTTTTTATGGTGACCCTAGCTGGCTAAAACAGGCTTTATCACTGAAGAGACCCTAAGGGCATGATCTGCTCTCTGACTATACTCCCCTTTGCGGACTCACTCTGACCATATTGATTATATGTGGCAGGCAGACGCATGTTACAGGACACTGGGTTTGCCGTGTACCCCATAACCAGCACAGCTCACCCCTCACTTTCTTCAAGCTATTTTGAAAATGGCACTTTCTTAGTGAAGACTTCACTGACCATTTTAGTTTGCAACCCCCTTCAATACTCCTTATATATCTTCCCTGCTTTTCTCTTTTATATTTAATCCAATTTACATACTGTGCATTTTACTTGTTAATTGTGCTTATTTTTTTCTCTTTCCTCACTGGAAAGAAGTATCAAGATAGCAAAGATTATTGTTTTGTTAATTGCTATATCCTCAATACCCAGCACAATATTAAGTGTCCAATAAGTATAAATCGTGTTGAATATAATGTTATCATAGACCTTATAAACTTCAGAAGGGATAAGAAGAGGTTAATAAAGGTTAGAAAACAATGGCAAAGAGGCCTATGGCATGTTACAATATAGAGTTCATTCCCTGATTGAACAATGAACAGACCAGTCACTGGTAATGAAATTGAATTTGTAATTTAAAAACTCCTAGCAAACAATCAGTTCTTGAGCACACACTATATACCTGGTACTGGGATTAGTGACTTTTAGAAGCTTATAGTCACACGAGAGAGAGGAAAATAGAATGAAAAAGAGAAAGAATAGAAAAGTAATGAAACAAAATTAAATATGATAGATAATACTATTCCTTCTCATTTAATAGAGTTATAAAGTCAATCAAAATAATATTCCTTGCTATTATTGTTTTCTTTTTACAATTGTATTAAAGAATATATATTGTGTGTGAACAGAATGGCAGAAGTAAGGGAAAAGTGGAGAGGATGAAAAAAATTAATTTTGGATCACCCACCAAGTTTAAATTTACTTTTTGATATGTATGCAAAAGCATAGCTAAAATTGCAGTAAAAGATATTGGGGAAAAAGAGAGAGAAGTGGAAATTTTATATTATATAGATTAAGAAACAGTCGAAATGACTAGTCAAAATTAATATACAAAGGTCACAGAAATCAAGAGCATATTGAACATTTGGTATATCAAGTCAGTAACTGTTGTCTCTTCCAAATGCATCCCAGGAAAGACAACTTTCAGAGCAGAAATTAAGGATATGAAGAAGTACACATTCTCAGAAATTCATTTTATTCACTTTGGAGAGGATAAATTAGGATTAGCATAAAGAGATATAACATACCATATACTCTCCTTATCCTTGATATATATTTGCTGTTATTCTTTCAGTCCTTGTCCTTCTGGGAATAGAAAGCTTTATGCAGATATAGTAGGAAGAAAAGCTGCTTAATGGAGCACACTACAGCAAACATTATTGATCAATTTTGTTTTACTTGTAAGAATGACTGAATGTGCAAGTAATTGAGAGGTAATTTTGTAGCTTGAACATTTTATTTTCTAGAATGTTTGTTTTCTCAGAGAAAATTTATTTGAGAGAAAATAAAGAATGAGAGATGATGCATTGAACAGGAAAAAGCATACTATTTGACTTTTCTTGGTCACCCTCTTGATTTCATGGCACCATCTTGTATTATCAGTGGTGAAATTTTGCCAGCTCAAGGCTAAAGCAAATGTTCTCTTCCAGGGTCTCTCATTTTCCCTTCCTTCTTAAATGCTTTATTCAATTCCATCAAACCACTTGTTTCTGCCTCTACTAGTGCTTTGTGATTTCTTTCTCAAAATGTATTGTCTATTAAAAAATTTAGTTTATTATTTAAGTTTGTGTGTAAATAATGGGCACCACTTAAAGTGTAGGCCCTCTCTTCCTAAACCTTATTCACCAGCAAATACACATGCAACCATCCCCAAATTGTTATGTATTTTAAGAGAGGACACTAAAGAAAGTGAAAGAATGAGGCCCTGGTAGCATGGAAGTTGAGTAGGTAGAAAAGTAGCCCTTTCCTTCTGCAGATGTAGGGTTGGTGGAGATAGTGACTATTGCTGTTGAAGTGAAGTTGTGCAAGAATGAACTAAACCATCTAAAAATATAATCAGCCTGTCTCTTTCTTTAAGCTTTTAAAATCCCGATTGTTTTATCTTCATGCACAATATGTAGAAGATTGTTTGGAAACAGAAAAGAAAAAATTAACATTGAAAACATGTCTGACTGTAGATTGAGGCCAAATAGGTAATCATTATGAATGTGATTTAAAGGAATCTCACTCAAAAACATCTCCCCTGTCTCTTTACTAAATTATCTAGTATTGCTTTATAAGAAATATTTTCCTGCAATTTACAGGACGATTTCTAGTTAAACTGAAAGTGAAACACAATAAACCCAATCAACAATTAACACTTAATGTGATTGGGATTCAGCTCTTTCCCATTATACTTACCTAATATCGGCCTCCTCAAAAGGGAAATCCACAGGTGAGATGTGACTTGAAGAGAGAAGATAATGAGGTTTAAGACAAGTGACAGCCTGGATTCAGTTTTACAATTCTGGGTATTTAGGAAAGTCATTGGGCCTCAGGAAAGAAGGGGCAAAAAGACAAAGATTCTAACAGAGAACTACTGGAAATGCTTTCAGAAACTGTTATTGTGTCTGAGCATACAAGAATTAAGGCAGAGTTATTGGCCTCAAAGATTCTATTCATACAAAATGGCAAGTTCTTTGATACATATATGGACTGGTTACCATGAAAGCCCTAAACGTCCATGTCAGGAGATCAGGGCTCAAGTGTTGGCTCTGCTGTACTAGCTGTGACTCTTTGGGCAAACCACACAACTTCTCTGAAGCTCAGTTTTTTCATCTAACAACATCTTACCATAGGGTTATGTGTATCATTTAAGTGATATCTATATTTTCGTAATCTGTAAAACAGTATGTAGTTGGAAGTTGTTGTCACAGAAAATAAGTATTGTCTACTTACTTCATCATCTGTTAACATTGATAACCCACCATCAGCATTATGTGTCCAGAGATAATACTGGATATCAATTATTTCCTTCAGATTAACAAAGTGAAGCTAGGAGAAGAGAGAATCACTGCCATAAAGGTACAAAGGATTGAAATAGTTTTCCTGGATAGGGTTCCTCATCAGTGGAGACTTCCCTGGAGATTTAGAAATTACCAGGTCCTTAGCCAATGGGAAGGACTTCAATCTGCAGAAAGAAGGAATTAAGAATATTTTCATAAAAAATAAAAGCATTTGGGTCTCTTTGAGGTTGGTATAGAGATTTGTATAAGAAGCATTTTGGAATATGTGAAGAGAAACAATGCTTCTCAGAAGGATTTGAATCCAACTTACAGATTGTAATTTTATTCTATAAGCAAGGAAATCCTTCTAACAAGAATAATGACATAAGGTACACATGCTTGAAACAGAGGTTAAAAAGAACCCAGGGATCCATTGTGGAAACTAGTGTAATTGTCCAAGGATGGGATAATAATAGTTCCAATTTTAATAGGGAGTGAGATCACGGGCAGTCAGGGTTATAGGCAGGGACCAGTTGCAATGAGAATGGAAGAGACTTGAATAGATATAAATAAAACTGAAAAAAAAAAAAAAAACCTGAGAGAGCTGAATGATGAAGGAATAGTAGTTACAGAATAAAACATATAGCAGTCTTGGTAGCCATGATATCAGTTTTCTACTTCAAGTTTTCATTATGTAGATGATAATAATGAGGTTCAGAAACCTAAACAATTTGCCTGGGTAGCAGCACAACAATTTAAGTAGGTTTTCTTTTTCAGTTTATGATTTTTCTATACTTCAACAACAACAACAACAACAAATTCAATCCTGGAATATCAGGAATAGAGAACCACTTTTAACTGAAATAGGGCCATACAAGGACAGCATTAATGAGTTTACATAGCATGGACCTATCTTGATGTGAAACAATATTTAAATAGAAATTGTCCATAAGCAAAGCAAGCAGATAGAAATGAGAGATTAAAACACAGTAGAGAATCTAAAAAAGAATATATATATATATATTTGAATTACTTTGCTGTTCACCTGAAACTAACACAACACTGCAAATCGACTATAGTTCAATAATTTTTTTTTAATTACAAGAGAGATTAGCAACATGAATATGTATTTGAGGTTAATTTATTTTTTTAACGTTTTTATTGGAGTATAATTGCTTTACAATGGTGTGTTAGTTTCTGCTTTATAACGAAGTGAATCAGTTATACATATACATATATCCCCATATCTCTTCCCTCTTGCATCTCCCTCCCTCCGACCCTCCCTATCCCACCCTTCTAGCTGGTCACAAAGCACTGAGCTGATCTCCCTGTGCTATGTGATTCCTTCCCACTAGCTATCTATTTTACATTTCATAGTGTATATATGTCCATATATACACTACCACTCTCTCACTTTGTCCCAGCTTACCCTTCCCCCTCCCCGTGTCCTCAAGTCCATTTTCTAGTAGGTCTGCGTCTTTATTCCCATCTTGCCCCTAGGTTCTTCATGACCTTTTTTTTTTTTTTTTTTTTTTTCTGGATTACATATATATGTGTTAGCATACGGTGTTTGTTTTTCTCTTTCTGGCTTACTTCACTCCATATGACAGACTCTAGGTCCATCCACCTTACTACAAATAACTCAGTTTCATTCCCTTTTATGGCTGAGTAACATTCCATTGTGTATATGTGCCACATCTTTATCCATTCATCTGTCAATGGACACATAGGTTGCTTCCATGTCCTGGCTACTGTAAATAGAGCTACAATGAACATTGTGGTACATGACCCTTTTTGAATTATGGTTTTCTCAGGGTATATGCTCAGCAATGAGATTGCTGGGTCATATGGTAGTTCTAATTTTAGTTTGTTAAGGAACCTCCATACTGTTCTCCATAGTGGCTGTATCAGCTTACATTCCCATAAGGTTAATTTAGATAACATTTGGATTCCAATCTTCAAAACATTCTCACTGGTATTTTAGGAAAATATGAACTTGATCATGATAATGTAAGAGGAGGGTAGAGTATAATTAGCTGTAATGTTCTGCCATGCTGAAAACTATTCAGTGTCTTATCATTACTTGCAAGATGGGATCAAATTGGTTAAAATGACTTAAAAGGCTATCCATTATACAACCCCTTCTTATCACTCTAGGATTATCTCTTACCACTCTCTCATCCTCACTCCATGACCCAAACAGAGCAAACTCATATATGTGCCCAGTAAGGGTGGGTAAAAATATTTCTTGTAGATGCTGTCTGAGTTTTGACTGATATTTAGAGTGAGCTGAGAAAAGGGGTTGGGAGTGAGATGAAGACAAAGAGAAAATATTCTATACAAAAGAAGGAGCAGAGACAAAAATCATGGGATATGAGACAGAACAGTGTTCAAGGAACTTCTAGAGACTCAGTATGACTACTAAGTGAAAGTAATGGGTGGTGACAGGCAAAAGTAAGATCACAAAGGGCTTGGTACATCTTGAACCATTTTCAAATAATTATCTATGTGTCTTCCAAAGAAAACTGAACCCAACAGAGGTTATGTCATATGTTTCTTTGGGTTTGGTCCAAACCTAACATTTTGCTGCCCATTAAATATACTTACCAAACATTTACTGTCAATTTTGAAGAGAAAACATGGATTATTTGGAGGTTTCATAATTTATAATCCTTTTAATAATTTAAATAATCACATTTCAAAATACCATGATTTTGATGATTTGATGGTTTATTCTGTTTGGGGTTTGATATGGACACCATGTCTTCACCAATTATGTATCTCTTTTTCTAGGTTTTATGTTCTGTCCCTAAGAGACCACCTTACATTGATCTCTACCATATTATTAAAGGATATTTTTATATTAATTTGGATCAATGTAATTCAAAATTGTATTCTAGGTGGTATTTATATGTTTTATCTCTTCACTAGGCTATGAGATTCTTGGAGTATTTCACTGTTTTTTCTTTTATGTTTTTTTACATTCCAGATAATTGCACAGTGCCAGGAATACAGTAGGAATAAAATAAATGTGTATTGGATAAGAGAACTTAGGGAACTATGTGATCTCACCCTAGAATAGATGGCAGAGACAATAAGTGATGTATGAGAGGACCAAAGGATTAACTAATCAAAAATTAAAGAAATATTTATTGATGACATATGTTGTACTCAGTCTTGTACGTCACTAAGCCCATTAAGAAACAGCAACACAATATCAGAGTCTTCTATTAGCTAACATTTAGAGAAAATTAAGAAAGAAATTTAGAAATATTGTGAGAGCACTGGGACAGATGTCAGTTACCATAAATTACAGTGGAAACTAAGTGAAAAAATTAGGTAATTATCAAACAGTGAAAACAGGAAGAATAGAACTTGTTAGCCTGAGAAAGCAGTTGTACTCTTGGGATATTTTTTTTTTTTTTTTTTTTTTTTTTTTGCGGTACACGGGCCTCTCACTGTTGTGGCCTCTACCGTTGTAGAGCACAGGCTCCGGACACGCAGGCTCAACGGCCATGGCTCACGGGCCCAGCTGCTCCGCGGCATGTGGGATCTTCCCGGACCAGGGCACGAATCCTTGTCCCTTGCATCGGCAGGCGGATCCTCAACCACTGCGCCACCAGGGAAGCCCATATATGTATTTTTGATGTATTTGTGGGGAGGAAGGTGATCCCCACATCTCACTTCTCCACCATCTTGAAGCTTCACCCATGAAGTTACTTTAATCAGTCTTTTTCTGGGACACTGTACGCCTCAGACCTTGGTCTTTACAGTTAATGGGCAAACACTATTGGGAACACAAACAGATTTCAGGCCCTCACATTCCTTCACTCTTTGTTGTGCCAGCAGTGGCGGCGGCAACTGTGGTGGGACAATTGGTCCAGGGAGGTGAGCGGCGGTCTTCTCAAAATCCAAACTTTTAACCCTCTTTCAAATTCCAGTAAGTGAAGTCAGTCTTGGGCAAGCGTTTTGTCTTCAGTGTCCTTGCAGCTCAGGGTTCTATTCCCAAACCTTTTGCTCTATTTTTATATTCCCAGAAACACTAGTTCTGTCTCCTGAGTGTTCAAGATATTTTGATGCCCATAATTTTCTCCCATAGATTCCATGTTCTTGAGTTTCTTGAATTTCTTTTCTTTCAAAAATCTTGTTCCATCCACTTATTAATTTGGGGTTTTGTTTGATTCTTTTCTTATAAGTGACTGTTGCACATGTTGCAAGGTGACTAGCATCCTTAATGCCTGGACACTAAATACCAGCAAGCCTCAGACAAACCTCACAGTAGATATTTTGAAGTTGTCTACCCTTCCAACTTGAAATGCACGTGTGTTTTAAGAAGATGTAATGTTTAGGAGTTGAAGGTGGGGATTGGATAACTTTAATTAGCCTTTTTAAAATGCATAACTTTTAAACTGAAATTGTAGACTTGCCTAAGTTTCTCAAAATAATAGTGTTTAAACTCAGTAGAATAGAGGGGGAAAATACAAATCTCCAATGTCTTTTTCAAGTATTACAGTTACAGTATATACTATTATTCCAAGCACTTATGCAACAGTTTTTAGATAATCCCAAGTACAAAATGGCCTTTTTGATAGGAGTAAAAGGCCAACTTCTTGAAGCATGGATGACAACTTGTGTATGCCAGCAAAATATGCTGGGCTTGCAAATATTATTCTTGCCTTCCTTTTTTTTCCTTTTTCTTTTACATTTCCATTTATAAATATGCTTGGTAGAGAAAACCAAAGAGTGTTTCTTGGCCAAATTCCCATCTGTTTAGAAATATAACCAGTTCCCCAGGAGTTTAGTTGAGGTCAGTTAGGGTACTAGATTAGTTTAGTTAGTGATCTAAATAAATAAATACATTTATAAGTAAGTACATTCATTCAGCTTAATATCCAATTCATTATACATCATGGTTATATGAACAGAAAAGTAATAATTTAAAGACTCCAGTATGTACCACTGGCCAAAATGGATAAAAGACTCAGCAGAAAAACAGATTTGCTATATCAGCAATATTTTATTTCCTCTCTCTGCAATGAAAACAGCTCAGTGCTAGTTTTTATAAAGTTAAAAAAAAGCCTTGAAAAACATATTCCAACTTCAAGAATAAAGATTTAAAATATAGCCACACAGTAAATAGAAGTTAAATTATTTTTTTACAACTAATAAAGAAACATATTCTAAAGGGTTAGTTAGTATTGAAAACGTAAGAAGGTAATAGGAAGGAAGGAAGATAATGAAAGGAAAGTAACTTTTTTCAATAGCAATCGTAAAAAGAGTTGCTCAAACAGGTAAATACAATTGAAATTTGCCAATCTACGTTTAGAAATTCATAGCAAAATTAATAATCAATTCATCACAAACCTCACTACCTTTTAAGGTAGAACTTACTAAGCAGCTTTTGGTATTTTGTTACAGGACATGGAGACACTATTATAATTTTCAGTATTGCCCATTAATGTTCTTAGATGGTATTGAAGTAGGAACAACTGCTTTTCCTTTCATAGCTATATGTTTTGAACTTTGACTATTCTCTTGAATTTTGACTAATTCTTCCTTGACAACCGTTACTTCAAGATGCAATTTTTATGTTTACCTCTAGCAAAGTCACTCTATGTATCATTTCTCCTACTGAATTTGTTACTTGGTTTTATAGAGTAGAAAACTAGATTGCAAATTTTTTACATATGTGTGTAATATTAGGGTAGATACAGTACAATCTATGAATCACATCATGGTCTGAAGTTAACCTACTGTGAATAAAATAAATGAGTGTGCAACTTTGTGATATTTATTTTGGGTGCTTATAGATTTTAGATTGCATTTCTGATTTTGATAAAGTGCAGTTTATCAGATAAGAGACCTTTGGAAATGTGGGGAAGGGAAATTTTCCTTTCTAGTAAGAGCATACTAGATAATTCAGACCAATATTCCACCTGACTACAACTAGAAATATTGAACAAAATTTAAATATACTTGATACGTGTAGTGGTGTGTGTGCATGCATGTGTGTGTGTGTGTGTTTGCCTGTGTGTGTGTAAAACGCAAAGCATGAAGAGCTAACAAAATTGTGAGAAATTCCCACCTGGGAATGAAGGAAGAGTGGAAGCAAATGAAGAATTTGTGTCTGTTATTCCTGTAGGGAATTGTAGGTTCCAGAGATGGAACCTAGGAGAGAGAGGAGCACTTTCAACATCTAAGAAACTAGGGATAGAAATATTAATATCTATGACACTCCAAAGAGGGTGTGATGCCCCGTCTTTTGGGATCCCACAGAAGAATAACATTGAAAAATAATTATGAACTTCAAAAGTAGAAAGGCACTTTTAAAGACTGCAGTTCAGTTTCATATACCTTTCCTTCTCAAATTGGACAAAGAAGACCTTGGATTTCTAATAGACCCAGGTACCTAGCAGGAGGAAAAGTAAATAATTTTGGAGAAAAACATCATTCTATGTATTAATATATCTGTTAGTGTTTTTACTAATGCCATCTCCAGCATACAGTTAACCACAGCAAGACTCATCTGGAGATTTAAAAATAAAATATAAACATTTTATTCAGAAAAAAGCTTTCAAATGCTCTAGATTTGGTGTTATTAGTTGTGACCTTTAAAATATCTGTCACTACTCCAAGAAAGATGGAGAATATTTTTCAGAGAACTGGAAATCTAACAACTTTTATTAAATCCTAAAACTAAAATGTGCAATAATTGAAAACAGAAACTCAGGGAATGAATTTAACAAATTACATACAGCTGAAGAGATAATTAATGAACTAGAAAATAATACCTAAAATGAAGAATAGATAAAAAAATAGATTAAAAATATAGTATAAAATGGACATAGAATGCAGCAAGAATGTTTTACTTTTTTGTACTTGGAGTCCTAGAAGAAGAGGAGTGAGAATGAAGCAAAAGTAACATAGCAATATATAAAAGTAATATAAGGATGAGATATAATGGTTCATAATTTCCAAAACTGAGAAAGACAGCAAGCCACACACACAAGAAGTCCTAAAAAGCTTAAGTAAGATATAAATCCACATCTAAGCTCATTAGTATTAACTGGTATAAACTAAAAACAAATAGAAAATCTTAAAATCAGCAGAAAAAAAAAAAAAAAAAGATTTCCCAAACAGCATCTGACTTCAGCAAAGAAACAGTATAGCCAAAATATATGAAATATCTGTAAAGCATTGAAAAAAGATAACTTCCAACCTAGAATCTAAATCCAGCAAAACATATCCTTTCAGACTGAAGGAAAATTAAACATGGGGAAAAAAACTGAAATGAAAAATCCTCAGAATTGTACTAAAGGAAGTAGAGTTTTCTTTAGGCGAAGAAAACTCATTCCAAATGGTGGCTGGAAATGCAACAGGAGCAAGGAAACTGATAAATTGTTCTAAATATTGTCTTAATAATACAAAAATCATAATTAATTTTTTTTGTGTGTGTTATGCGGGCCTCTCACTGTTGTGGCCTCTCCCATTGCAGAGCACAGGCTCCGGACGCGCAGGCTCAGCAGCCATGGCTCACGGACCTAGCCACTTCGCGGCGTTGTGGGATCTTCCCGGACTGGGGCACGAATCCATGTCCCCTGCATCGGCAGGCAGACTCTCAACCACTGCGCCACCAGGGAAGCCCCATAATTACTTTTGAGTTAACATATAGTGAGAATTTAATTTCATGATCTACAGCAGTAGAACGTACATTTTTATGTGCACACAGAATTATTCTAAAATTAAAACATATGCTGGCAAATAAAATCAGTCCCATCAACATAAAAATGATTGAAGTCATGCATAGTTCATTCTGTGACCACAATGCAATTTAGCTAAAAATCAGTAATAAAAAGGAACTACAGGGCTTCCCTGGTGGCACAGTGGTTGAGAGTCCGACTGCCGATGCAGGGGACGCAGGTTTGTGCCCCGGTCCGGGAAGATCCCACATGCCGCAGAGCGGCTGGGCCCGTGAGCCATGGCTGCTGAGCCTGCGCGTCCAGAGCCTGTGCTCCGCAACGGGAGAGGCCACAGCAGTGAGAGGCCTGCATACCGCAAAAAAAAAAAGGAACTACAGAATCACTCTATGTTTGGAAATTTAAAAATGTACTTCTTAATAGTCCCCAGTTCTATTGACGAATTCAAAATCAAAATTAGAATATATTTGATTCTGAATGATAATGAAAATTCTACAACTCAAAAAGTGCAGCTAAAAATGTACTTAGAGGGAAATTTATAGTCATAAGTATTGATATATAGCTATAGTCAATAATCTACAATACCTTTTTAACTCTTGGTTCACATATAGTTCACAATAGTTAGAACATGATTTTTAAAAGGTTAAACATATGACTCCAATACAAATATAGAGTGAATATATGTCAAAGATTCCTTAAGTTACTAGTAAGGGAACAAGTAAGTTGACAAAGTTTGTTACAAAAACATTTTAGAAATGGGATAGTATAGGTAATTTTAAAATGAATATTATAAATAAAATTAGTAGATTAAATACAAAATTGGTTAATTCCTACAAGGCAATAATCTGTGAATTTCTCTTTTCTATCAGACAGAATCTACTAGTAAATATATAACTTCAAAATATTTGTGCTTTAAATGATAAAAAGCAAAGTTAAATGCAAGTGCAATTTCCTAAAGAATTAAATAATTTTTTATGTGAGTGTGACACCAGAATGACACTGAAAACACTAGGTCTTTTGTTTTTTGCCTTATATCCAACCTTTGGATGACTTTTCTTGACACAGCATTCAAAAATTTTAAAGTGCTGTGGCAGGTACAACAAAGGAAGCGTAATCCCGCCTCCGGGCATTCTCAGTGTAGTTTGTAAAACAAGACAAGAATCAAGTACAGAACAACACAAATAGCTGTAATTAATGCAATGAATATTTAATAGTTAAATACATTCTTCAGCTGCAGTGAAAAGAAGTAGAGGAACTCTAACAGATAATCAACGAGAAAGAAAGTTTAATTCTTCACAATTCTACCTTGATGAATCAATAAGATCTCAAATCAAAGTGTCCAAAGCTAAAATCTTCTCCAACATTTCCACCATAGAGTCTGTCTCTTAGGGTTGAAACTCTTGAACGTTATAGGTAAGGAAACTGTAGAATTAATTTTTATATTCCTAGCAAAGTTCCTGTATTAGACCAGATACATCATGTATATTGACATAATTATTAATCTTTTACATCCGACCCTTTTGTATTCTTACCTCTTGATCTCCACACATCCTAAGTTTTACTATGTAGTTAGTTCTCTCTTACTGTGGGTAAGACACTCTTCTAGCCAATTTACCTGTCTTAGCTTGTCTAATCTTACCAACAACGTTATAAGGTTGGAACTATTTTTCACTCTATATTACACATGACAAAGCTTAGGCTCAGTGTGGTTATAAAATTTTATTAAACTTATCTATCTTATAAGAGGCAAAACCAGAATTTCACCTCAGGTATTCTTACTCTTATGCTTTTAATCATTTTTATGTAACCTTGGTTTCTGTCATATGACAAAATTAAATAAAGTGTGGAGATCAGGAATTATTTGTTTTTTGTTTGTTCATTTGTTGTTTCCAGTGTGCTGGAGAGAAAACATAAAGCTTAAACAAAAATGGTGGCTGTGTGCAAAAGCAAAGAAAAAGGAACAGTGTAACTTTAAACATGTATTCAAGATGATGAAAGTCATAAAACAGACTCCATGAACACTTGACCAGTGGATATACATTTGTCCATCTCAGCTGTAGCTTTCACAGGAGTTTATGTAAGAAAAGATACTCCAGGTAAATAAACATTCCAATCCTAGCCTGCATATCTGTCATGGGCTGAATATTTGTGCACCAACACCACCCACCAATTTGTCTGTTGAAATTTTTGCCGTGAATGTGGTGGCGTTAGGAAGTGGGGCCCTTGAGAAATAATTCTGTCATGAGTGTGGAGCCTTCTTAATGAGATTACGACTTTTATAAAGGAGACCCCAAAGATCTCTCTTGCCCTCTTTCTGTCATCAAGGGTGCAATGAGAAGTCAACAGCCTTCAACTGGAAGAGGGTCCTCACCAGAATCCTATCATGCTGATGCTCTGATATCAGACTTCTAGCCACCAGAACTGTCAGAAATATATTTCTGTTGTGTGTAATCTACCCAGCCTACAGTTCTTTATATCAGCCCAAATTAAGACAACATTGACTGATAATTCTGTTTTAAACTCCAAAGCAAATTAATCCTAGTTACCTAACAAAGAGCTGACTCTAAAGATAAATCTTTTTCATGATAAATAGAGAGCAAGGAAAAGAAAAAATATGATGCCAAGGATAACCAGGCTTCTTCCCTAAAGCCAAGCTGACTTAAGGTATCAAATTCATTCCTCTTTATCTGTACCCCAATGTGGGCCTGCTAGGGTTTCGAAAGTGGATCTTGGCTCTAGGTCTGTATTAACAGAGCAGCAACACAGAAAAGACACCATAGAAGAGTAAAAGAAAATAGTAAAGGAGAACATAATACTAGAAGAAGAATTTTATGGAAGTATCTTTCTGAATGAAATCATTATCACCGGCCTTTGGACCCATAGTGCTTTCCTTAGGAGTCTTATGACTTTGACCTGTTTGAGGGAGGACAGTGAACTCAGGGATCTCTACTAAAGTTAGGTGTTGTTACTCTCACTACATAACAAAGCAGTGCCAAAATAACTGATATAAAATCACCATTTTATTATATTCACACATTCTATAAAGAATTTAAGCAGGGCTCAATGGGGTTAACTAATCTATGTCCCCATTATGTTGGTGGAGTGGCTCAAAGGCAGGCGGCTAGAGTCATTTTTCAGTATCCTTACTCATATACCTGGTGGTTGGTGCTGACTGTTAGCTGGGACCTCAAATGGGTTGAAAATTGGAGCTCCTATTTGTGGCCTCTCCACATAACTTTCCTGTGGTCTTATTCACAGCAATCACAACTGGGTTCCAAGAATGAGAGTCCCAAAAATGAAACAGAGAAATATATACCACTACTCCCGTGCTAAGGCCATGATTTGAAGCTAAATATAGATGTTTGATTAATTTAATGTCATAGGGCATCACTTTAACTTTCACTGAACTCTATTGGTTAAAGCAGCCACAGAACTCTGCCCAGGATCAATGAAATGGGTCATAAGCCCCATCACTGAATGAGATGAGTGTCAAGGTCACATGGTAAGAAGAGCATTTGATATATCAGATATTGTTTTAGGCAACGTGCTAAGATATGTAGGTATAGAGAACAAGGAATCAGGCAGTACATGCTAATATTATGAGTCCTGATGTCTATGTATCCCTCCAAGGAGGGGGAAAGCTGCTGATTCTCAAACCTCACTAAAATATTGGGCAACTTACTAAAAACTTACTAACTCAAGCTAGAAAAAAATTTCAGTGTTGCTACTGGCTTTAGTTTGGAGCCAAAATTAGCATATGTCTTTGAAGTTGTTGGTTCTTCTTCTTTATACCCAAAGTGTTCTGAATTTGAAGGATGCTCACGAGTAAACTAAGCAAGAGGTGTAACAGATCCAGGGAGAATGAATAGCCTGTGTATAGTCTTGGGGTAAGTGACAGAAAGGGAAGCAGGAAGACCCAAGGAAAAAAGGTCTGTGTCAGTGAGCACAAAGAGTGAGGTGTTATGCCTAGGGCAGTTGAACCCAGAAAGCCAAGAGCCAGGAGATATAGCCTAGGTTAATGATACAAGTCTTCATCCTAAAGCATAAAGGCAGTGGGAAGCCACTAGAATATGGGTGCAAGGTGGGTGACATTGTTTGAAAAGATTATTTTGGAAGAAGAATATTTAACATGTCAGAGCGAGAGAAGACAGTATAGAAGCAATGTACTCAATTAAGGGGTGTATATAGTGGTCTAGGTGAGAAATCACGGCAGTATGGATTAGGGAAATGGCTAAGGAGGTCAAGGGAGGTAGAGAGATTTAAAGCGACTTCAGATAAATTGATCATTCCAGGCTTAAGTGGTCAGAGAAAGTTTTTATGTAGCTTTGGAAATTGAGTTGAATTCTGAGAAATAGGCATAAAACAACTATATGGCTGGGGAGGGGGTAGAAGTATCTCAAGTAAGGAAAACAGCTTATGAAAACAAATGTACATTGGAATGTGCTAAGGCCATGTTTTGGAGCTAATAAATAGAAGTGTTTGGTTGTGTTCATGTGACTTGGAAGGCCTTGAACATCAGCCTAAATAGATTAAAACAGGCTATGAAACTTAGCCTAAAAGGATTTCAACACAAATTTGGTTAAAAGTGCTCAATGATTTTATCTTTGCATAATGCTATACAATTAATATTTGGATTATAGAATTAAATAGAGCAAGCTTTAATTCTCAGTATTATTATTTACCAGATCTGCAAACACAGAGAGATTACATAATCTTCCTAATATATATCATGTATTCTCCCTAATATGTTTCCCTTAAATCTAAGATTTTTAATCTTTAAAAATAAAGAAAATAATAATGCCTATCAAATAGAATTGTTTGGGAGATTAAATGAGATAATGCCTTATACTGCAGTATCTGGCATGTAGTACATGCTCATAAATATTAAGTATTGCTATTATTACTATGAGCACACTTACTGTTGTTGCTTGTTATTCTTAAACCATTTATTTTGGGAGGTTATAGAAGGCATAAATAATCACTCAGTGTCATCAGAGATTGCTTTTGCAGGAGGTGAAACTTGAACTGGGCACAGTGTAAAAGGCATGGTGAGTGCATTGCTCCTAGTAGGCATCAGACCTACGGCAGGCAGCAGCAGATGATCTGTACCATCCAGCTGTACCCTAGTGTCCCCTACCATGTTAATCACACTAACACAACTTTATTTCTTGCCATTTCCCTTCCCTCCCTTAGGTTTTCTTAGTGTGCCATATGGAGCAAATGAGTCTCATGATCATTAATGCAATTCCACAAATACTAATTAAATATCAGTGCCCCTGGCACCATGTGGAAATAAGAACTGAAGTCTTGATTCCTGTCCTCCAAGGAACCATGGTCACATTTATTCATGTTTAAAAAAACAAAAACAATAAAATACAGAAGAGTGGGTATAACATTCAGTGCACTACCAAGAAGAAAAATGCAATGATGTGAAAATACCAAGTATGTCCAGTGAATAGATAGCAGTTTTGCACCCCTGAATCTTAAGATTCACACAGGAAAATAGAGGGAGTTAGTTAAAAAGGGAAGGCAGTGGTCACAGAAGACATTTACTACTCTCAGCGGGTGATTAGGACTCATTGCAGAAACAAGTGAAATAGGACCTTAGATA
Source organism: Phocoena sinus (assembly GCF_008692025.1). NCBI lineage: Eukaryota > Metazoa > Chordata > Mammalia > Artiodactyla > Phocoenidae > Phocoena > Phocoena sinus. The sequence goes on along the minus strand of NC_045776.1, from coordinate 33,449,172 downwards.
CTCACATTATTGCCTTCAATGAACCTTGTACAGCACATCAAAAAGCATGGAAGATAATTTCTTTCCTTGCTCACTTAGGATATGTTTGGGAAAATGAGTTTTCTGTTGCTGCCTTTGGCAGTCATCTTCCTGTGGAAGACAAGTGACACCTGAGGAGAGAGGTTGCAAGTGACTTTCTGGCCCACAGCTTGACAATTTCAAAAAACTTTGATGTTTGTCAATATTCCCAAAAATATATGTATTAAAACAGTAAAAGTCTTTGGGTGCTGTTAATTTTTTTAAGCTAACATTTTCTTAGGGCTTACTAAGCAGTGCAACATAGACACAATCCCTTTTCCACAAAGATGGCTGCTTCTAGCCCCTCACACAGAAAAGTGCAATTAAATTAAAATCTAACTTTCAAGTACATCTCACAGTTTATTCAGAATGGAGAATAACTCACATTATGAGCTCTTATTCTCCAGACAAAACACATTAATACTGCTTTCCTTTAATAATCCATCTTTGACTCTAGATTTTTATTTAATTATTTATTTTAGAAAGGCTTGGGAACAGGAAGAAACCTATAACTAATATGTCCAGGTTTAGCTCCTCTTTAGACAATGTGATGAAAACAGCAGATCTAAACTACAATCCTAGAGAAGGTTAATCTCCCCTCACTTTCTCTTCATAGCATTCACCCTAATAGGATCTGATCTGATTTAAACTCTGCCACTTTAAATCAGCTTTCAGTCTTGCATCTAACTCTCCTCCTGGGTTTTAGTGCCATATTGTCATGTTAAAGTGTAAAACTCTGCATCTGCTGAGGCATTTGGCTGGAAAAACAAGTATGTCAATGGCTATCCCTCGCTGCCATCACACATATGGAATTTCTGTGTTCAGCTCTGCCATCTGGTCATTAGGCCTAGATTCATTTTTCATTGAATAAGGACCATCTACCATATCAGTGCCTCTTACAATATGCTATCCTTTTCATGGTGTTATATTGAAGTTCTTGTCTGATGACATTTTCTCTTCCCTAATAAATATTCTACAAAGAGAAATATTTAATGCCACTTGAAAAAAAAAAAAAAAAAGAACCACACACAAGGCAATAGATGTAATTGGAACATGAGCAATCAAAATTTTAAGTAGTTGCAAACACAATACTAGAAATTTTATAATTACAATTTTGAAAATTCTACCTTGAAAGTGTAGAAGTCTATAGACATAAAGCAACCTTAACAGAGAAAAAACATTTAACATTATAAAGAGAATGCAGGTTAATTGTCCCTGCCATTCTATTTCCCTTATTTATGACAGTCATTATCTTGGGACTGGATGATATTTTCTTTTCTATCACAAGGATGTGGCCCCAGGATGGTATACAATTCCTTCTAAGATATGTATTCTGTCACTGCTGAACTATCCTTACCACATAGGGAAATAAAAACACCTGACTAGTTAATTTCCTCCTCCAACATTTTATTTTGGGAGGAATAAACAAAGTAAACATCAACTTAATTCAAAAGTTTAAAGGAAAACCCTCAGCAACCAGCCAACATGATTTATTGGCTAATCACAATAGAATTGGGGTAGAACTTTATTAACTTTATAGTAATAAGAAAATAAATTTAAAACCTGTAGCCAGATTCTTGAAAAAATAAGATAGTGGCTTAGGAGTACCTTGAAGGAGAATTTTGTATAATTGAGGCTTAAATTTTATATCCTGAAATCTTTATAAACTCTCTTCCCAAATCCACCCCATCCCCATGTCCAACCTCCCTGCATGTTCCATAAAAACTTAAACAATATGTGCTTTGTTCTATCCAGGATTTGCTAGGACACCTGCTTAAACTTTATTGAACATACAAACCACCAGGGGTTCTTGTTGAAATACAAAATCTGAGGTGGAACACAGAGTCTGCATTTCTAATAATCTCTTAGGTGATACCAGTGCTGCTGGTCTGAAAAGGATGCTTAAGTCTATCCAAGTGTCTCTTTCTCCTACCCCTCCAATCTCCCTTACACCTGGGAGAGAGCAATTTCATACAAGAAGACTTGGAGCCATGTTAATTTAATTTAATAAGCATCTTCTACATGCCAGGCATGATGCATTAACTATTTTTCATCATTTAAATCTCACATAAATCCTGGGCAATGGTTATTATTTTCCTATTTAAGAGTTGAAGAAATCATAGAGATATTGGCAAAGGCAGGATTGGTCCTATTTCTGCCTGACTCCAAATCCTGAGCTATTAATTCCATTCATCCTTGCTGAGTCACAATGTGGTATTAGACCTTTAAGATGCCACACAAACCAGGGTTCTTCCCATTTGAAGGGAAGCTCCTGTACCTCTGAATCTTTGTCCATGTTATTTTGTTCTCTTAATTCCTGCATATCTGAAGACTAGTTCAATACATATTGTAATCAAACTATGTTTGTTAAAGTGAACTAAACGAGCCCACGAAAGACAGATTCACACATAAGGGGTGAAAAGAGATGGAGTGTAATTGCTAGGAGCAAATGCTGTAGCATTGCAGAGGCTAAGTTTGAATGTTTGCTTTTCCACTCATTGGTTGCATGAATTGAGCTAAGATAAGTCTTTGCCTTGAGTCTCAATTTCCTCATTTGTATGGTGTGAAAATACCATAAATTACAGGTAGTTATTGTGATAATTTTGTTTAAGTATGAGGTTTTTAGCACCATGCTAGCACACATTATGGCTGCAATAAGGGATAGTTTTATTATTATAAGGGAATAGCCTCATTATGGAATAGGACACTGTGAGGTATAGAGGACCCAGAGTACTGGTTCTCAAACTTGCTAAGTATTGTACAGTGGTCTGTCTGTATCTGTGATTTCACTTCCCCATTTTCAGTTACCTTTGGTCAACTTTTGGAAAATTTCAAAAGGAAAATTTCAACAAATGGAAAATTTCAGAAATTTTCATAAGTTTTAAATTGCAAGTTGTTCTGAGTAGCAGATTAAATCTCTCACAGTGCCACTCTGTCCACCTGGGACATGAATCAACCTGTTGTCTAGTGTTTCTAGTTGGTCACTTAGCAGCTGTCTTGCTTACCAGATCCACTGTGGTGGTATCACAACGGCTATGTTCAAGTGACCCTATTTTACTTAATAATGAACCCAAAGTGCAAGAGTAGCAATGCTGGCAATTCAAATCTGCCAAAGAGAAGCCGTAAAGTTCTACTTTTATGTGAGGAAGTGAAAGTTCTCAACTTAATATGGGAAGAAAAAAAATAATATGCTGAGGTTGTTAAGATCTACTTTGAGAATAAATCTTCTATCCATAAAATTGGGAAGAATGAAAAAGAAATTCATGCTAGTTTTGCTGTCGCACATTAAACTGTAAAACTTATAGCCACAGTCATGTTAAGTGCTTAGTTAAGTTGGAAAAGGCATTGAATTTGTACAATAAGTTATTCTGAGAGACAAAGTAACTTCACACTCATGTAATTTTTGTTACAGTACATTGTTATAATTGTTCTATTTTATTACTATTCTTATTAATCTGTTACTGTGTCTAATTTATAAATTAAAATTTATCACAATCATGTATAGGAAAAAATCATGGTATATATAGGGCTCAATAGTATGCATGGTTTCAGGCATCCACTGAAGATCTTGGAGTGCATCCCCTGCAGATAAAAGAGAGACTGAAAAAAATCATCTGGGCAGTTTTTAATACCACTGATGTTGTATCCAACTACTAGAGCTTCTGATTTAATTTGTATAAGAAGTGGTCTGAAGTGGGCATCAGCAGGTTTGAAAATTCTTCAGGTAATTGTAATATTTTTAAATTATGATGTTCTTGCTGCATTCTAGACTAATTAAATCAGAATTTCTATGGGCGAGACCCAGGCACTAGTATTTTTTAAAGCACCCTATATGATTACAATGTGGAGCCAAGTTTGAGAACCACTGCCTCATTTAAAATCCTCAGTTGGTTTTAAACTTTGGCTGCACATTAGAATCATTATAGGAAATAAAAAATATTGATTGTGAAGCCCCATCCTAGAGCAATTTCTGCCTATCTCTCAGGATGACACCCAAGAATTGATAGTTTTTAAAGGTTCCAGCAGGTGATTTTTAATGTACAGCTAGGGTTGAAATCCAGTATTTGAGTGGTTCTTAGACTTTTGTATGCTTCACAACCACCTAGAGAGACAGTTAAACTGCAGATTTTTGGCCCCCACCACCAGAGTTTATAATTAGGTAAATTCAGGTTGTGGCCTGGGAATTTGTATCTATAACAAGTTCTCAGATGAATGTTGATGATTCTGTTAAATAAAATCATAAAAGAATAAACTGTGAGTGCATACGGATATAAATAAAAATAGATGTACAAGTTTGATGAGGAACAATATGGTTACAATGTACTTTCTCACAAAATAATTATTAATTGCAAAAGGGAAAAGAATAACTACTAGGAGAAACATGGATGACAATACTTTAATCAAGTGATCAAAATGAACATCAGGACTTTTCTGGCTGACTAGTGGTTAAGACTCCTCATTTCCACTGCAGGGGGCGCAGGTTTGATCCCTGGTTGGGAAAGTTCCACGTGTTGCAAGGTGTGGTCAAAAAAAAAAAAAAAATGAACATCATCAGTTATGGGGCAAATAAAATTATGCACCACTTGATAGGGCACATTGAGAAGTTGACAACTCTACAGTGATTTTCCTGCCAAAGAATCATAACCTAAACCCAATCACAAGGAAACATCATACAAATCTACATTTTACAAAATAATCTCAAAAATAATCTTCAAAGGCCTCAGGGTTCTAAAAGTCAAAACCAAAAACAAATATACAAAACACAACAAAAACAAACAAACAAGCAAACAAACAAAAAAAAAAACCTATAGAACTCTTCCAGACTGAAGTAGACTAAAGAGATATGAAAACTTAGTCCATGATACTGAGTGGGCCCTTTCCCCAGGCAGGATCTGGGACAACTGGCAAAATTTGCATGGGTCTGAGGAGTAGATGGCAGAAATGTACCAATGCGAATTCTTTATTTTAAATGTTATATTGTGGCTATGAAGGAGGATAACCTTGTCTACAGGCATTACATATCAAAATGTTTGTGGGCGTCAGGTTGGCAACTTGCTATCAAATGATTTCGGAAAATAATAACATTTATTGTGGTGTGATCCAAAGACAAAGAACCAGATAAATTCAAAGGCCAACATTGCCAGAGCAGAGAGTTACTGGACTCTTATCACTATGTCATGAAGCAACCATTGCAAATCTCTGAGCTTTCCCAAGCAGCATGCCTTGCTCCTTTCCAATCTCATATAAAGAAAAGTATTCATCCCTCTGGAAATATGTAGACCCTACCCAATCAGCAGGTGACTCGCAAGTCTCTTTGTTCCCTGGCTATAAAAACACAAGAAACCCATGCTCATCATCGACTTTCCCTATCTACCAGGAAGTCAGCCCACTGTTCTTACAGCAACACTTCTCTGAATCTGAGCCTGAGGGACTCCTGCTGCATGTCTCTCCATTGCTGCTCTACTGTTTCGCCCACCCCCTTCTCCCCTTTCAACAGTTTTACCGCCTCGCCCTTCTCCATCTCTCCTTCCATCAGATATTTTAGAAAACTCTTTTTGTCCCAGGTCTCACCCACCTCCTCCTCAACTTTCTGCTCCCCAACCCCCACCTCCTTACCAGAACACGGACCCTCTTTCCCCTCCCCACACTCGGTCATGGACAGCCCAACGCTCTGAGCCAAGTCCCAATATGCTTCCCCTGTGTGAGGTCGCTAACAGAGACCTGGACACTATCAGAGTTCATGTCCCCTTCCCCATGTCTGATCTCTCTCATATCCAAGTGGAACTAGGCTCCTTCAGCCAGGAACCATCCACTTTTACCATGGAATTGCAGGCCCTTACCATAGCCTTTGACCTAACCTGGCAAGATAGTCATGTGCTCCTAACTACCTGCTGTATTCATGAAGAAAAGACCAGGATCTGGGCCATTGCTCAGGCCTGAGCAGATGAGGCACACGCTCAAAATCCTAATGAGAACAGAGCGGGGACAGAAGCAGTCACATGGGTGGAACCAGGATGCAAATATCAAGCAGATGAATATGGGTCAACAGGAGTGTTCACTAGGAAAAATTACATGATTACCTGTCTATTGGAAGATATGAAAAAGGCAATCACCAAACCTGTCAATTATAATAAACTCAGAGAAGTTATACAGGAACCCTCTGAGAACCCAGCCCTTTTTCAGGCCCGATTAGCAGAGGCTATGAGGAAATACACCAACCTAGACCCTGAGATCCCTGAAGGTCAGGCTATACTTGCAGCTCACTTTATAAGCCAAGCAACCCCTGCCTGACATCAGGCAAGAACTACAGAAATTAGAATAGGACCCACAAACCCCATTGTCTGTCCTACTTGACACGGCCTTTAAGGTCTTTAACAACAGGGAGGAAGTTTCCAGGAAAAGGCAAGAACTAAGAGAGGAAGAAAAACTAAATCGACACACTCAATATATGGTCCTTGCCATTACTCAGTCCCACACCAACAGGGACCCACAGGAATCCCTCCGTCTTCTCAGAAACCACCACTGACTTGCTACAAGTGCAGTCAGCAGGGGCACACTGTCAGGAAATGCTACACCCCACCACCCGATACTCCATGCTATTACTGTTACCCAAAGGGCCATTGGAGAAGGAGTTTTTCCTCCTGCCCTCAAGCATGTAGGTCAACGCCAGAACCACCCAACACCTGGGGTACCTCAGGACCTGTCCCCCTGGGACAAAATCAATACCAATTGCCCCTGTCGGTGGCAGTTGATGATAAGGAGCAAGAACCGGATTGCACTCTAGATCTAGGGCTCCTGAAGATGCCTGGGGCTCAACCTACAGGCCCCATGTTCACCATAAGACTGGAGGGGCCCTGAGTAACCCTGGATGTGGCAGGGGCTACTCTAAACTTTCTGATTAACACTGGGACTACTTATTCAGTCCTGACCTCCTTCTCTGTTCCCGTTCACCTTTCCTCAATCCTCCTAACAGGTATAGATGGATAGCCCTCTTATGGCTATTTAACACCTCCCTTACCCTGTTCTCTTGAAAATACTCTATTCACACACTCTTTCCTAGACCTCCTGACCTGTCCTATGCCTCCGTTAGTCCAGGAGTTTTAACAAAACTTAAAGCTACTTTATCATTTCAAGACTAATATCTGCTCCTGGTTCTCTTGGCTAACCCCTTTCCTAGGTCCTGTTATAGCCTTCCTACTTCTACTGATTTTCAGGCCATATATATTTAACCTCCTTGTTAAGTTTGTGTCTTCTAGAATACAACAAATGAAAGTCCAAATGGTAAGGCGACAAGAATACCAGCCACTCAATACCTGGGCAACAATTGAACAAGCTGCCATCAAGTTCCATGGAGCCTCCATCCCTCCCTAGATGTACCCTGACAGAGAGTAGGACCCCTTCGATGTCCCTGCCTAGCAGGAAGTAGCCAGAGAGATTGTCACCTCTTTTCCTTACAAAAAGGTTACCAAACACCTGAGAGGGAGCTAGGCAGTTAGAGAGACATGAGCAGGGTATCCAACAGGGTCAAAGAACTGGCCCTTTAAATGAAGAGAGGGGGAAATGTGGCGTGCTTCAAGGACAAAGAACAAGATAAACTCAAAGGGCCAACATCGCTGGAACAGAGAATTACCAGACACTTATCACTCTATCATGCAGCAACCATTGCAACATGCTTGAGCTTTCCCAAGCAGCATGCCTTGCTCCTTTCCCATCCTATATAAAGAAAGGTATTCAACCCCCTGGAAATATGCAGACCTTACCCAATCAGTAGGTGACTCACAAGTCCCTTTGTTCCCTGGCTATAAAAACAGACAAGCAGAGCTTCCCTGGTGGCGCAGTGGTTGAGAGTCCGCCTGCCGATGCAGGGGACATGGGTTCGTGACCCGGTCCGGGAGGATCCCACATGCCGCGGAGCGGCTGGGCCCCTGAGCCATGGCCGCTGAGCCTGTGCGTCCGGAGCCTGTGCTCCGCAATGGGAAAGGCCACAACGGTGAGAGGCCCACATACCGCAAAAAAAAAAAAAAAAAAGAAACAGACAAGCAACCCATGCTCTTCGTGGACTTCACTGGGCTACCAGGAAGTCAGCCCACTGTTCTTGTAGTGACCCTTTTCTTTAATAATCTCTATCTTCCTTACATTCTGCCTTGTGTCTGGAAATTATTTTCCAACCTGCACTCCAACCACGACATTTATTTTATTTTATTTATACTATAACAAACTTTTCTGTAGTGGTAATTTAAAAACAAAAATTATTCTTAAAAGTTTAATCCAATTTTCACTCTGCAGAAGTCTTTCTTAGAAACTGGAGTGCCAGCCAAAGCTAGAGAGCAGTAGAGATGGAGAACAAATTACTCTGTGAAAAATCTTAATCAAAATTGATTTATGTTGCTTTATAAAATACCTCATCTTAAACTCCTGTAATTCAGGTGTTCTCTCGCAGCGATGGTGTGTCTTCCCTTAGAGTATTTCTTCACATTCCCTTTCTCTTCCTCTACTCTCAAATTTTGCTTCTTTTGGATATATTTGTAATTTCTGCTTACATACCATAAGGTTCCTGTGTGATCAACTTGTTATACGTATTGCCACCATTCTGTTTTATCTCACCTGGTAAAAGCATTAAAATCTTTCTGTCATATTTGCCTTTATCTTGGTCTTGATTTTTCCCACTGACAGACATTTTTTTTTCACATAATGAATCTCATTTTAAATATTCTCATTATTTTTTCTATCCCTTTTAACCAAGTAATATTGAAATTTATTCCTAACTCTATGATTACATTTTTATTCATTTGTTTATTTTTCCATTCATTCAATCCACAAACACATATTATACACTTTTAAAATGTTAAATTCCTGCTGTGCAAGTACAGAAGTACAAATAAGATACAACATGGTCCTTGATCTCACTGTAATTCCATTGTGCATTTCACAGTGAGCCGTGCTATGCAATGTTGGCTGCTGCTTTGTCTATGACTCCATGGCAGTCTGTACATACTCTGATTAGAGGAAGAGTTCCACAGTGGAAGTCGAATTTGAGTTCCTCTTGACATACGATTATATGTTTGTCTATAGGATGAGAGCATATTCAGATAGGAATGAATGAGCAGGAAAGCTCAAGTAACACTGGGCCTCTGGTTTGGTCTGAGTGAAGAGAACAATGCAAGTCAGGAGAGTCAGAATCCAAGACTGTGACTATAAAATAAAGCTTATCCTAGAGACAAGCTAAGGTGTTTGGACCTGAACCTGTATAAAATAAGAAACCATAAAATAAAATTTTAAACAGAGGGTTGTTATAATCAAAATTATGTATTAGAAAGACTGCATAAAGAATGGATTGGCAATGGGATAAATTGATCCAGTGTATCCAGGCAAGAGTCCTGGAGGGAGAAGATCCAAGTCTACACAAAGGCAGCAACATCAGGGAAAAGGAAAAGGGGGCTCACTAGAGATGTTTGGGAGATTCTCTAGTGATTTTTCCTTTCTAGATAACCCCCCCACTACCACCACTGCCTCTGATAAATCTTGAACTGCTTTGTGAATTCCTTCTGCTTGATCTTTGTTTCCAAAGTTGAGTTTTGAAAGCTCAAGAGTTTTGTGAAGAATCTGACTGAGAACAGTGAGCCTAGATGGAAAGGAACACAAGAAAGGCATGAGTGCTTCCAAGGCCAAAGAGAGCCATAAGTACCTGAACTAGAGTTGTTATGGTGGGGTTGAAGAAAAGCAGAAGGATTCAAGAAGTATTACATTGGAATTCATGATTTATCAGATATGGTGGGAGGATGAAGTCTAAATGAATTTCATGTTTGAGTTTGAACTGACAATTGTTATTTTACTTTCCTGAAATTGTGACAGAAAGTAAATGAGAAAGAGTCAGACTAAGTAAGATGAAAGAATTAATTCTATTCTGGACATTAGAATTTTAGCCATCCATGGATATTCAAATGAATATGTTCAGGCAGAAAGCAGATGTATATGACAGAAGCCAGGAGGATGTTTGTCTAGAAGATTTAGATTTAGAAATCACTATGCTGTCAGTGTATGTTAAAACCATGACACTAGGTGGGATTTTCAAGGGATAGTGCAAGAAGAGAAAAAAAGTAAAAGAAAAACAAACAAACTAAAAACTTGCCTTGAAAACAAAACATAAAGAAACCCATGTCTAGGAGTCAGGTGGAAGGAATCAACATAACAGTCAGAGATGCTATCAGAGGCCAGTGAAGGGTGCCATGTGACAGCCACATTTTCCTCCTTCCTATCAGTACTTCCCACAGCAGTCAGAGTAATCTTTAAAAAACAGATACTAGATGAGGTTATTCCTCTGCCTAATGCCATTAAAGGCTTTCCATGACCTTTACAATGGAACCATAGAACCTACTCATTTCCCCAGACCCTGGAGTCCATGCACAATCTGGTCCCTGTTTACTTCTCCAGCCTCATCTTATGTCAACTCTAGAGTCATTTCCCTCACCCAGTCAATGGGTCCTTCTTTGGTCCTGCATCCTCATCATGTATAACTGCACCATACCTTCTGCCAAATGAGTTTGGCTCCATGTTCTTCACCCATGGCTCCATGTTCTTCACCATCATGGTAGCCATGTTATGTAGCAGTTTTTTGAAGAAATGAAAAGACAAAAACCTTAATCTCGAGGAATTATAATTCATTCAACACAACAAATATTTCTTCATTAAACATCCAGCAGGGCTTCCCTGGTGGTGCAGTGGTTGAGAGTCCACCTGCCAATGCAGGAGACACGGGTTTGTGCCCTGGTCCGAGAAGATCCCACATGCCACGGAGCGGCTGGGCCCATGAGCCATGGCCGCTGAGCCTGCGTGTCTGGAGCCTGTGCTCCACAACAGGAGAGGCCACAACAGTGACAGGCCTGCTTACCGCAAAAAAAAAGAAAAATCCAGCAAATACGTAAAACTCAGGTAGAGATAAGACATATAAATGAAATTGCTAGAGAACATGAAATAACATAGTCAAACACCATAACAGTCACGTTTTCATTGTTTTAGGAATTCAGAAGGAACAATCTCTGTGAGCTTTAATGTTCTGAGAGAACTCCATGGAACAAGACCTGAGATAGATTTTAAAGAATTAACAGAATTCAAAATGGGAAAAGTGTAAGTGGCACACATTTTATATAAAATGAATAACAAAATGAAAGCTTAAAATAATATGTGTATCATTCCATACACTGCCCTGTACATAGTAAGTATTTATTAGTAAGAGCAAAGAATAAATGTTGGGTCAGTTAGTAGAAAAAAAACATATATGAGGCTAAGGAGTTTTAAACTGACCCCAAAGACAGTATGTAGTATATACATATTGCTTCACCCTAGCCTTAAATGTCTTTGATTCTAAAAGCTTTGGGGTATATCTTATGTTTCTTGCCTATTACAATAATTGCCTATTACAGTAATGCCACTTTCAACACACTTCAAACATTTTTTCTTTATTCTGGAGTGTATCCCTTAGTCTTCTTTAAATTAGAAAAAAAAATCTACAAATTAAATTTTAAATGATTTATTTAAAATGAAACCAAATTTTATTGTTTACATAAAAATATCATATGGAATTATACAGGTATACATTTCTACAAGTATATAATCAAATATATTTTAAAAGATCCTCCCAATGGATAAAATTTAAATTTCTTTTATATTACTGTTAAATTGATTTAATTAAGTCTAATATTGCAACAGTTTAAAAATTACTGCTTTTCAGTGACTGTTCTCATTTGTTAGATGAACTATTCTTCTACAATATTTTTTCTTCAGTATACATTTGTAAAATCCATTTAACATTTTCCACCTTTATCCCACTTTTATTAGCATTATCTCACACTGTTCTTTTCATTTTACTATGTGGTTGTTCCTACAATTTTGTGACATATGCCTTTAATATATTAGGCTGAATTTTCAAAGAATAAAACCAACATTTTCTAATTATTTTTTGCCAAGAAAGCATTGATTTGACCAAAATCATATGCATACCTATAAAATATTAAAATAAGTAAATGGAGCTGTTTTGTTATAGTAGATGTCATGTCCTCAGCATCCTGCACAAGCTCTCTGTTCCTTTTGTCCCCCCACTTCTGTCCCACAAGAAAGTTCCTAAGATGTCCTGGAATTTTTTTGGCCACAACTTGAAGGCAACTATTATAGAAGCTAGTTCCTTTTAGCCATTTTCCTTCAATTTTATTATCTGTCACTAAGCAAATGGTACTATATTTGGTTATGGAATAAATCCGTGTGTTCTAATTTTCCCCAGGAATAAAAGGCAGAAAACTGAGAAATGTATTCTCCTCAGCCCCACCTACACATACTATAGGCATTTTTGTTTGGCTTTGTTCAACAAGATAAACATTAGATACCAAAGTGTAATAGAAGTTCTCTTTCTTATTCAAAATATTTGAGACCTATATTTGGTCAAATAATAGAAAAAGTTAAGATAAGCTGAGAACGATGGAAAATATACCTGTGTTCCTTGCATATTTTAATTTTAAGTATAGGCATCGATTTTCATTTGCCAGTTTTTCAATGTAGAACCAAAGCCTTTACTTGAATGGTGCGTTTTCTGACTGGAGGTATTTTTTTTCTTTTTTAAATGCCACACTCATTATTGATAATTTCTTTAAAATGAAGAGAAAAATTATAAGGTGCCTAGATTCTTTCCTTTTCTTATACAGTGTCTCTCTCACAGTTGGACACTACTTTTTTAAGAATTACAGTTTTTGAGTACAACTGGTATAATTAAGATGTTGCACAAACTCAGCTGACTCTGTGTTGGTAATGTAGTGCTCATGCAGGGGAAAACATGTGTTTTGGCATCTACTGGTCATGGGCAATACTGACACAAGTCCCCCCCCGCCTTAACTCCCTGTCAACCACTGATAATTTAACTGTCTTCACCTTTTTTCAGAATACTATATAGTTGGAATCGTACAGTATTTAACCTTTTCTTACTGGCATCTTTCACTTAGCAATAGGAATTGAAGTTCCCTCCATGTTTTTTCATAGCATGAGAGGTTATTTCTTGTTATCATTGAATACTATTCCATCGTATAGATATACTTCAGTTTGTTTATTCATCCACATATTAAAGGACATCTTGGTTGTTGTGACCTCATTTTTAATCCTAAATTACAATCAATAGATCACTTACATTTTAAGATCTACTGGTGTCCATCACTAATACCAAAATGTGTTCCCTTAAAAAAATCTGTAGGAGAATTATACATTCCCTCTTCTTCAACTTTCAAATATATTTTGTATATAAAATTTTTTCAGCAAGGATTTTAAGCTAATCAGTGTATCATAAATAAAAGTAATGCTAGATCCCATTCTTCATCTGTCCCTGAGAAAGTTGAGGACACAATGCAGCTCACAAAATTATTTATTCATGCAAATAGCAATAATTGAGTAAATGGTACATTCTTGTCTTTGAGCTAATAGAGATACAGTGGTGAAAAAATAAACATATATTTAATCCTTATGTTCAGGAATTTGTGTCATTACAGTGAAGATGATAAAGGTAGTAACATTTATTTTAATTAAGGAAATTTGTTCTTTTCCTTTCTATATTCTTATTCTTGGTTTGTGTTTCTATTATTTGAAATATGATTTTATGGAAAGATATGTAAAGCCACATGATTTAAAACTTGTTCACCCATCACTTTTCTCAAAAAAAAACCTGACAGTTTGCTGATCTCTTTTCAGACATTTCATTGTTTTCTATGTTTCATAAATACAAATATTAGTGAATTCCTATAACATTTTCAGTTCCTTGTTTCCTTCATTTTTTAAAAAAAATGTAGTTATTAAGATTTCTACTTTTCCAATTTAATTTTGTGAGGCACTAAATCTTGATCTTACAATTCAGAATTTTTAAAGCTGCTTATATAGCTCTTCTTCATAAATTGGCCTTGAAAATCATATAAAAGAAAGAAACATCACCTCCACCTCCAACATGTGACGGCCTCTTTATTTTCTCCCATATCCTGATGCAGACAATTACCTAGACTATGGGAAAAGTAAAGCTGCTAATCAACTTTCTTCTCTCATTGTGAGCCTTAGATTTTAAATGCATGTGGCATAATCGGCACTATCAACAAAGTTCTCTGCACCCCCTACCAATCCTCCCAGCACATCTCACTAATTCATCACTATCCAATCAATAATGGCCCCTGCTGAGAGAGAGTGAGAGACGGATGCTTTTCTTTTTCCCATAAGTACTTGAAATTGCTTAATTATAATGTCCTGTGCTTGGATGCAGTGACAATAGCCTCCCATTTACATGAGAAGAGACATACACCTAAACACCCCTAACTAGGTGGAGAAGTACCTAGTTAGGCAGATTAAATAGAGACGTTCCACTGAAGTGTGTAACTGCAGAAGCCATCATCGACCTATATTCCTATTGCATAAAAATGAGTCCTATTAAAAAAAGGTAGTATCAGAGAGAAATCAACTGAACAGAACATTTCTCCCTTTCCACTATCACATGTCCCTTTCTCTCAGCCTTTTTTTCTTTCCTTGCCCTCTCCCTTCCTATTTGCAGCCCTATTTTCTCCTTAGAGAACTTCCTTGCTCTCCTCTCACCTTTCACTTTATTTCATTCCTTCTGCCTTACCTTCTTTTCTCCTGTGTCTTTCTTTTTAAATCTTTCCTCTTGGATTTGAAAGCAGCATAACCAGGATAGTGATTTGGGATGATCAATCTTGCATCACTAAGAAGCATGAACTTCAAGGGGATTAGACTGTATGCATGGAAATGATTAGAAAATTATTACAGGCAAGAGATTTTCCAGGTAAGAGATGATGAAGTTCTGAAATGGTGGTTGTGGGAAAGGTAAAGAGAGGATAGATGTGAGAGATGTTGTATATATAGAATTGACAGCTTCACAATTACAGGGGAGAGACTGGAACACACCTTCAGAACACTCAAGGAATCATTTGCACATCATAACCATGAATTTTTCAACTGCTAATTCGATCATTGCAATGTGAACTTCAGCAATCTGCCCTTTATATGCATAATAATATCATAAATAAGTCAGGGGAAAGCTAATGAGAAAATATATATCAAAGGGCCAAGTAAGCACCATGCAGAAAATCAACAACAGTTTGTAATTCAGTTCAATCATGTGCTGGGTAATTACATATTATGCAATCCAAAAGAATGTGCACTTTCTATTGTAAAATCAGATTGAGTCCTGAATGTAGGCTATCTGTGAACTCAGACTTCTACATAGGGACTAGGGTGGGTTTGCATGTTTAGATGTGATGAAATATACACTTGAAAGAAAAGAAAAAATCTTTTCTCCAATGACCTCTTTGGAAAAATAATACCATTGGGCATCATGCCTTGGAAACCCACATGGCACGGTTAATGAAAAGCCAGGAGTTTGGAGAGAATATTGAATTTGAAAGTCTCTGAGAGTGTTCCCCAAATGGGTTGTTAACTCCCTGTGACAGAGAATATTAATGCTAGATGATGGCAGTCATTTGATTCTAAACACAAAACATATTGTCTGTGATTAAAGGCAGATGCTGGAGGAGGGCATCCAGGGTATTGTGGCCAGAGCTGCATTAGAACTATCGCTTGGCAATTTCAAAGCTGTGACCAAAAGTAATAATAATAATCATAATAAAATAAGACAATTTGCCTTCTTCCCCATATTTAAGGGTGGATGCCCATGACTTTTCTAAAAGCTTAAAGTACAAATGTTTTTATACATTTGGGGAAAGACTCCAATACTCGTTTATACATATATAAATTTCATAGACACAAAGACCACAAAATAAACAAACTGCAGGTCACAGCATGATATCCACAGCAACCATTTAGAACACATATGTGAGTGAGGGTCTGTTTGCCTGTAAATCTGTTGCATCTGTTTGTCTGTGTGGCTTGTTAAATAGTGCTGGGGAAAGGGCAAGTGACAAATCTATTTTTGTTTCTATAATATTTTAATACATAAAAATATAACTATTTTTCTATAGTGATGGATTTTTTCCACAAGTATTTTGTGGTACTTTTCATGAAATATCCTTTCCTTCTTTTAAACTTTTATAACTTTATTGTATCACTTTTATTAGAGCATATCAGATTAGATTTATTAGAATTATTTATATACATCTTGCAACTCTCCTCCTAGACCATAAATTACTTTGGGTGAAAGGCTATATCCTTTCATTTATTGTTAATTGAATACTATTCATATGTCCAGAATTTTCTATAAGCTTTATATATATATATTATCTCATTTAATGCAAATGATCATATTCATTAGATATACTGTTTCCTAAATCTTACAGTTGAGGTAATTGAAGCACAGAAAAGTTAACTTGACCAAAGACTCATGGTTAGTAAATAGCAAAGCTGAGTCAAAAACCTGACTTCAAAACCCATTCACCCATTTTATGAAGAGCATGAGAAACAAGGCATAGCTCAAGGCCTGCCAAAAGGCAGGAGTCTAACTACAACATACTTCCTTGAAAAAATTGTATCTTAAAAGGTTTCACCCTCAATTTGAGACTAAATCAGAATAGTTTCTCACTCTCCATTCACCACGTACACCCAGGACTACAAAGGAAAGTGTCTTGCATCCATGAAGATCAAAAGAGAAATTATATCCTAAGAGTTCATAATCACAGCTTGCAGTGTTGAGATTGTAACACAAATTCCTATCTCCAGGGTTGTCCAAATAAGTTCAAGCCATGAATTTAGTTTAAAGTGGACAATGGACACAACACGTGCTTGCCAGAAACAGTTGAAAGTGCTTTCTAGAAGAGCATATTTTCATGTTAGTCTTAGAATAATTATATAACTTTCTAAGAAAAATAAGTTTTCACTCAAAAGGAAACAAGATACTATGAGTGAGGACAAGTAGAAACAAAAGTTGGAAAGAAATTTAAGATTTTGTATAATCAAACACAGATTTTAAACAACTGTTTACTATTGAAGCCGAATCTGGCCTCTGTACCCTGACAACGAATTAAATCTTGGAGAGTCTTGAGTGAAGTAGAAAAGTATTGCTTTGCCAGGCAAAGGGGGCCATAGTGGGCTAATGCCTTCAAAACTGTGTGTCCCGGGCTTCGCTGGTGGCGCAGTGGTTGAGAGTCCGCCTGCCGATGCAGGGGACACGGGTTCGTGCCCCAGTCTGGGAGGATCCCACATGCCGCAGAGTGGCTGGGCCTGTGATCCATGGCCACTGAGCCTGCGCGTACAGAACCTGTGCTCTGCAATGGGACAGGCCGCAGCAGTGAGAGGCACGCGTATCAAAAGCAAACAAACAAACAAAAAAACTGTGTGTCCCAACTTGGAGGGGGTAGTGAGAAGTTTTACAGTAACGGTTCAATGAGGTCATGATCAGCTCATGGACATTCTTCTGATTGGTTGATAGTGAGGTAAGTGGGAGTCAGCATCATCAACCTGGTTTCAACTAGTCCAGGAGCCAGCATACCATTGGCCAGCATACAATTAATTTCTCCCCCCTGGTGGGAGTTTCAGTATATCTAAACTGCTCAAAAATATTGTTATGTATACACCTTGATGGAGGAAAAAGGACTCTGTTCCAAACCTGCACTATTGTTTCTTTTGACTGTTCCTCCCTTGCCTCTGCAGCCCCTCCCTTCCCTAATTATGGAAAGTCATGGAGGCTAAATGAAGCCTATTTCCTGTAATCAAGAAATGGGGGGAAAAAGAAAGGCTTTTGTGCCCAGGAGTCCCACAGTGTCCTGTTCTGTATCACTATATTTACATAAATAAAATGTGAGATAAAAATAACTAGAGAATAGAAACTTTTAAATGACCCACATTTAGAAAGAAAATAGAACTTTGGAAACAACAAAAAAAATTCAGACAAAAACTTCCCTTATAAATTTAACTGCAGATTAGACGTAAATGAAAGAAGAATTAGGTTAACTGAAAATAATTTGAAACAAAAATTTTTATTCTAAGTGGTAAATTTGTTGGTGTGAAATTGTTTATAATATTCTCTTTTCATACTTTTAATGTTTTTAGGATATGTTGTGTTATTAATATCTGTAATTTGTATTTCTCTCAATCAGTTTAGCTAGGATCTTATAAATTTTGTGAATCTTTTTGCAAAAAACAACTTTGTGGTAATCAAAGTGTTCATTTTATTTGTTTTGTTTTTCTAAAACATATCAAAGTTGTGTGCTGCCTGATGTCTATTGTCTGCAAGTAGTTGTTTCATATATTGTACTCAGTTCTCTAATTGTTTAAGGTGAGAGGTTAAATGCAATACCAGTTCGTCTCTTATAAGCAGAATTTTCTTTGTACTGTTTCTATTTTCATGATTTATTTAATATGCTTGATTTTTTAATTATTATCTCTCATGACTACATTTTACTATACAGAACCTAAAATAAAATAAAAACTAAGTAAATATTAATATACAATTAAATTAATAAGTAAATACATGCCATCTAAAACACATTTTGCTTAATGATCATCATATAATTTATTCAGTGGTTATACTATGCTCCAGGCATTATGCTAGTCATTTTTTCAATTATTTATTCAATATGACCAATCCATTAAATATTTATTGTTATATATCTGTGGTCAGCAAATTATAGCCTACAGGCCAAATCTGACCAATCACTTGTTTTGGTAATTAATATTTTATTGGAACACAACCACACTAAGTTGTGTACACATTGTCTGTAACTGTTTTCACACTACAATGGCAAAGAGGAGTAATTGCAATAGAGACCATATTGTCTGGAAAGTCTTTATATTATTTATTTAAAAATAAATAGTCTTGGGGAGACCTTCAACATACCAGAGGAGTAAGACATGGAGATCAGCTTCCTCCCCACCAATATATCAAAACTACATCTATATGTAGAATAGCTCCTACAGAACACCTTCTGAACACTGGCAGAAGACCTCAGACTTCCCAAAAGGCAAGAAAACACCCACATACCTGGGTAGGGCAAAAGAAGAAAGAAAAACCAGAGACAAAAAATAAGGACAGGACCTGCATCTCTGGGAGGGAGCTGGGAAGGAGGATAGGTTTCCACACACTAGGGAGCCCCTTCACTGTCAGGGATGGGGTGGGGGCAAGGGAAAAGCCATGGAGGAAAGCACAGCAACAGAGGTGCAGGGAAAAAAGTGGAGAGATACCCACACAAAGGATGAGTGCTGACCAGCACTCATCAACCTGAGATGCTTGCCTGCTCACCCACAAGGGCAGGTGGGGGCTGGGAGCTGAGGCTTAGGCTTTGGAGGTAAGATCCCAAGGAGAGGACTGGAGTTGGCTGCATGAAGACAGCCTGAAGGGGGCTAGTGCACAACAACTAGCCAGAAGGGAGTCAGGGAAAATGTCTGGAACTGCCAAAAAGGCAAGAAACCATTGTTTTGGGGTGTGCGAGGAGAGGGGATTCCTTTCCCTTGTGCCCACAGAAGGCAGAGAACTGCCTAAGCAAGCTCCAGAGACAGGTGCAAGTCACAGCTATCAGCTTAGATCTCAGAGGTGGACGTGAAATGCTAATGCTGCTGCCACTATCACCAAGAATCCTGTGCGCAAGCACAGGTCACTACCCAAACCCCTCTGGGTACATGTGCAGGACAGCACTGCCAGGATCCTTAGATCCATGGACAACGTCCCCAGGAGAGCACACAGCATGCCTCAGGCTGTTGCAATGTCATTCCAATCACTTCCACCACAGGCTTGCCCCGCATTCCAATTATGAGTACAATAACCTGCCCTCTCCCAGGCCTGAGTGAGCTAGAGAGCACTAATCAGCTTCTGCTTTAACCCTTTCTGTCTGGGCAGGGAACAGATGTCTGAGGGTGACCTACATGCAGAGGCAGGGCCAAAACCAAGGCTGAACACCAGGAGCTGGGCAAACAAAGAAGAGAAAGGGAAATTTCTCCATGCAGCCTCAGGAGCAGTGGATTATATCCCCACAAACAACTTGAGGAGCTCTACATCTGTGGAATACCTAAATAGACAATGAATGTTCCCAAAATTGAGGCAGTAGACTTTGGGAGCACTTGTAGATTTGGGGTTTGCTTTCTGCAACTGATTTGTTTCTGATTTTTATGTTTATCCTAGCTTAGTTTTTAGAGCTTGTTATCATTGGTGGATTTCTTTATTGGTTCGGTGACTCTCTTCTTTTTTAATTTTAATTTTACTTTTTAATTTTATTATTTTTTTTTCCTTTTTTTTCCTACCTTTTCTACTGAGCGTGTGGCTAGCAGTGTCTTGGAGATCTGACCAGGTGTCAGGCCTGAAGCATTGAGGTTTGAGAGACGAGTCCAGGACACAGAGACACCAGGGACTTTGTGGCCCCAATGTAATGTCAATTGACAAGAGCTCTCCCAGATATCTCCATCTCAACATTAAGACCTAGCTCCACCTAATGGACAGCAAGCTCCAGTGCTGGACGTCCCATGCCAAACAACTAGCAAGACAGGACAACAAACCCACCCAGTAGCAGAGAGGCTGTCTAAGCCATACTAAGTTCACAGACATCCCAAAACACACAACTGGATTCGGCCCTGTCCACAAGAAAGACAAGATCCAGCCCCACACAAGAAAACACAGGCAGCAGTCCCCTCAACCAAGAAGCCTACAAAAGCCACTGAACCAAACTCACCCACTTCAGACAGACACCAAAAACACTGGGAACTACAAACCTGCAGCTGGCAAAAAGTCAAGCCCAAACACAGTAAGTTAAGAAAAACGAGAAGACAGAGAAATACACTGCCGATGAAGGAGCAAGGGAAAATTAAGTGAAGAGAAAATAGGCAGTCTACCTGAAAAAGAACTCAGAGTAATGATAGTAAAGATGATCCAAAATCGTGGAAATAGAATGGAGAAAATACAAGAAACATTTAACAAGGACATAGAACTAAAGGGCAAATAAACAAAGATGAACAACACAATAAGTGAAATTTAAAATTTTCTAGAAGGAATCAATTGCAGAATAAATGAGGCAAAAAAAAAAAAAAAAAAAAAAAAAACGGATAAGTGACCTGGAAGATAAAGGAGTGAAAATAGCTACTGCAGAGCAGAATAAATAAAAAATAATGAAAAGAATTGAGGACAGTCTCAGAGACCTCTGGGACAACATTAAATGCACCAACATTTGAATTATAGGGGTCCCAGAGGAAGAGAAAAAGAAAGGGACTGAGAAAATATTTCAAGAGATTATAGTTGAAAACTTCCCTAAAGGAAATAATCAAGTCCAGGAAGAACAGAGAGTCCTATACAGGATAAATCCCAGGATAAACACACCAAGACACATATTAATCAAACTACCAAAAATTAGATACAAAGAAAAATATTAAAAGCAGCAAAGGAAAAGAAACAATTAACATAAAAGGGAATCTCCATAAGGTTAACGGCTGATCTTTCAGCAGAAACTCTGCAATACAGAAGGGAGTGGCAGTACATATTTAAAGTGATCAAAGGGAAAAACTTAAAACCAAGATTACTCTATCCAGGAAGAATCTCATTCAGATTCGACAGAGAAACTAAAATCTTTACAGACAACTAAAGCTACGAGAATTCAGCACCACCAAACAAGCACTACAACAAATGTTAAAAGGACTTCTCTATGTAGAAAACTCAAGAGAAGGAAAAGACTTACAATAACAAACCCAAAATAATTAAGAAAATTGTAATAGGAACATACATATCAATGACAACCTTAAATGTAAGCGGATTAAATGCTCCAACCAAAAGACATAAACTGGCTGAATGGATATGACAAGACCTGTATATATTCTGTCTAAAAGAGACACACTTCAGACCTGGGGATACATACAGACTGAAAGTGAGCAGATGGAAAAAGATGTTCCATGCAAATGGAAAGTAAAAGAAAGCTGGAGTAGCGGTTCTCATATCAGAAAAAAATAGACTTTAAAATAAAGACTATTACATGAGAAAAAGTAGTACATTACATAATCATCAATGGATCAATCCAAGAAGAAGATAAAACAATTGTAAATATTTTTGCATCCAACATAGGAGCACGCCAATACATAATGCAAATGCTAACAACCGTAAAAGGGGAAATCAGCAGTAACACAATCATACTAGGGGACATTAGCACACCCTTTCACAAATGGAAAGATCATCCAAAAAGAAAATAAATAAGGAAACACAAGGTTTAAATGATACATTAAACAAGATGCACTTAATTGATATTTATAGGACATTCCTTCCAAAGAAAACAGAATAAAATTTCTTCTCAAGTGCTTATGGAACATTCTTCAGGATAAATCATATCTTGGGTCATGACTCAAGCCTTGGTAAATTTAAGAAAATTGAAATTGTATAAAGTATAATTTCCGACTACAATGCTATGAGATTAGATATCAATTGCTGGAAAAATATATGTAAAAAATACAAACACAGGGAGGTTAAACAATATACTACCAAATAACCAAGAGATCACTGAGAAATATAAAAGGAAATGAAAAAATACCTAGAAACAAATGACAATGAAAACACAATGACCCAAAACTTATGGGATGCACCAAAAGCAGTTCTAAGAGCGAAGCTTATAGCAATACAAGCCTACCACAAGAAACAAGAAAAAAATCAAATAAAAGATCTAACCTAACGCCTCAAGGAACTAGAGAAAGAAGAACAAACAAAACCCAAAGTTGGCAGAGGGAAAGAAATCATAAAGATCAGATCAGAAAGAACTGGAAAAGAAATGAAGGAAACAATAGCAAACATCAATAAAACTAAAAGCTGATTACTTGAGAAGATAAACAAAATTGATAAGCCAAACCAGACTCATCAAGAGAAGAAGGGAGAAGACTCAAATTAATAGAATTAGAAATGAAAAAAGGAGAAGTAACAACTGACACAGCAGAAATACAAAGGATCATGAGAGACTACTACAAGCAACTATATGCCAATAAAATGGACAACCTGGAAGAAATGGAAAAAAGCTTAGAAAAGCTTACAAATTTCCTAGACTGAACCAGGAAGAAATAGAAAATGTAAACAGACAAATCACAAGCAATGAAATTGAAACTGTAATTAAAATCTTCCAACAAACAAAAGCCCAGGACCAGATAACTTAAAAGGAAAATTCTATCAAACATTTCGAGAAGAGCTAACACCCATCTTTCTCAAACTCTTCCAAACTATAGCAGAGGAGGAACACTCCCAAAATCATTCTACTAGGCCACCATCACACTGATACAAAAACCAGACAAAGATGTCACAAAGAGAGAACTATAGGCCAATATCACTGAAGAACATAGATGCAAAAATCCTCAACAAAATACTAACAAAAAGAATCCAACAGCACAATAAAAGGATTATACACCATGATTAAGTGGAGTTTATCCCAGGGATGCAAGGATTCTTCAATATATGAAAATCAATCAATGTGATAAATCATATTAACAGATTGAAGGAGAAAAATCGTATGATCATCTCAGTAGATGTAGAAACAAACTTTTGACAAAATTCAACTCCCATTTATGATAAAAAACATACAGAAAGTAGGCATAGAGAGAAGTAACCTAAACATAATAAGGACCATATATGACAAACACACAGTCAACATCGTTCTCAATGGTGAAAAATGGAAACAATTTCCAAAAATATCAGGAATAAGACAAGGTTGCCCAATCTCACCACTATTATTTGACATAGTTTTGGCAGTTTTAGCCACAGTAATCAGAGAAGAAAAATAAATAAAAGGAATCCAAACTGGAAAATAAGAAGTAAACTGTCACTGTTTGCAGATGACATGATACTGTATTTAAATAATCCTAAAGATGCTACCAGAAAACTACTAGAGATAATCAATGAATTTGGTAAAGTAGCAGGACACAAAATTAATGTACAGAAAGCTCTTGCAGTCCTATACAGTAATGGTGAAAAATCTGAAAGAGAAATTAAATAAACACACCCATTTACCATTGTAAAAAAAAAAGCATAAAATACATAGGAATAAGCATACTTAAGTAGACAAAGGACCTGTATGCAGAAAACTATAAAACACTAATGAAAGAATTTAAGATGGTACAAAGAGATGAAGAGTTATACCATGTTCTTGGATTGGAAGAATCAACATTGTGAAAATGACTATACTTAGCAAAGCAATCTACAGATTCAATGCAATCCCTATTACACTACCAATGGCATTTTTCACAGAACTAGAACAAAAATATTCACAATTTGTATGGAAACACAAAAGACTGTGAACAGCCAAAGCTATTTTGAAAAAGAAAAACGGAGCTGGAGAAAACAGGCTCTCTGCCTTCAGACTATACTACAAAGCCACAGTAATCAAAACAGTATGGTACTGGTACAAAAACAGAAATATAGATCAATAGAACAGGACAGAAAGCCCAGAGGTAAACCCAAACACATATGGTCACCTTATGCTTGATAAAGGAGGCAAGAATATACAAGGGAGAAAAGAAAGCCTCATCAATAACTGGTTCTAGGAAAACTGGACAGCTACATGTAAAAGAAGGAAATTATAACACTCCCTAACACCATACACAAAAATAAACTCAAAATAGATTAAAGACCCATATGTAAGGCCAGACACTATAAAAGTCTTAGAGGAAAACATAGGAAGAACACTCTTTGATATAAATCACAGCAATATCCTTTTTGACCCACCTCCTAGAGAAGTGGAAACAAAAACAAAAATAAACAAATGGAACCTAATGAAACGTAAAAACTTTTGCTCAGCAAAGGAAACCATAAGCAAGATGCAAAGAAAACTCTCAGAATGGGAGAAAATATTTGCAAATGAAGCAACTGACAAAGGATTAATCTCCAAAATTTACAAGCAGCTCATGCAGCTCAATAACAAAAAAACAAACACCCCAATCCAGAAATGGGCAGAAGACCTAAATAGACATTTCTTCAAAAAAGATATACAGATTGCCAGCAAATACATGAAAGAATGTTCAACATCACTAATCATTAGAGAAATGCAAATCAAAACTACAACGAGGTACCACCTCACACCAGTCAGAATGGTCATCATCAAAAAATCTAGAAACAATAAATGCTGGAGAGGGTGTGGAGAAAAGGGAACCCTCTTGCACTGCTGGCGGGAATGTAAACTGATACAGCCACTATAGAGAAGAGTATGGAGGTTCCTTAAAAAGCTAAAAATAGAACTACCATATGACCCAGCAATCCCACTAGTGTGCATATACCCTGAGAAAACCATAATTCAAAAAGGGTCGTGTACCACAATGTTCATTGAAGCTCTATTTACAATAGCCAGGACATGGAAACAACTTAAGTGTCCATCAACAGATGAATGGATAAAGATGCTGTGGCACATATATACAGTGGAATATTACTCAGCCCTAAAATGAAGTAAAATTGAGTTATTTGTAGTGAGGTGGCTGGACCTAGAGTTTGTAATACAGAATAAGGTAAGTCAGAAATAGAAAAACAAATGTTGTATGCTAACACATATATATGGAATCTAAAAAAAAAAAAAAAGTAAGAAAAATTCTTAAGAACCTAGGGACAGGACAGGAATAAAGATGCAGATATAGAGAATGGACTTGAGGACATGGGGAGGGGGAAGGGTAAGCCTTTATGAAGTGAGAGAGTGACGTGGACATGTATACACTACCAAATATAAAATAGATAACTAGTGAGAAGCAGATGTATAGCATAGGGAGATCAGCTCTGTGCTTTGTGTCCACCTAGAGGTATGGGATGGGGAAGGTGGGAGAAAGGGAGATGCAAGAGGGAGGAAGTATGAGGATATATGTGTATGCATAACTGATTCACTTTGTTACACAGCAGAAGGTTACACACCATTGTAAAGCAATTATACTCCAATAAATATGGTAAAAAATTATGTTAAAAAATGAAATAATATAAATACAAAGAAAAAAATATTAAAAGCAGCAAGGGAAAAACAACAATTAACATGCAAGATAATCCCCTTAAGGTTAACAACTGATTTTTCAGCAGAAATTCTGCAAACCAGAAATGAGAGGAGGGACACATTTTAAGTGATGAAAGGGAAAAACCTACAACCAAGATTACTCTACCCAGCAAGGATGTCATTCAGATTCACTGGAGAAATTAAAACATTTACAGACAAGCAAAAGCTAAGAGAATTCAGCACCACCAAACCACCATTACAACAAGTGCTAAAGGATCTTCCCTAGGAAGGATACACAAGAGAAGGAAATGACCTACAATAACAAACCCAAAACAATTAAAAATATGGTAATAGGAACATACATATCAATAATGACCTTAACGTAAATGGAATAAATGCTACAACCAAAAGACATAGACAGGGAGAATGGGTAACAAAACAAGAACCATATGTATGCTGTCTACAAGAGACCCACTTCAGACCTAGAGACACATACAGACTGAAAGTGAGGGGATGGAAAAAGATATTCCATGCAAATGCAAATCAAAAGAAAGCTGAAGTAGCAACTATTATATCAGACAAAATAGACTTTAAAATAAAGACTATTACAAGAGACTAAGAAGGGCACTACATAATGATCAAGGGATCAATCCAAGAAGAAGATATAAAAATTGTAAATATGCACCCAACATACGAGCACCTCAATACATAAGGCAAATACTAACAGTCAAAAAGTGGAAAATCAACAGTAACACAATCATAGTAGGGGACTTTAACACCCCATTTTCACCAATGCACTTATCATCCGAAATGATGATAAATAAGGAAACACAAGCTTTAAATGACATAATACACAAGATGGACTTAATTGATGTTATAGGACATTCCTTCCAAAAACAACAGAATAAACTTTCGTCTCAAATGCTCATGGAACATTCTCCAGGGTAGATCATATCTTGGGTCACAAATCAAGCCTTGGTAAATTTAAGATGTTTGAAATCGTATCAAGAATCTTTTCCACCACAACACTATGAGACTAGATATCAATTATAGGAAAAATGTGTAAAAAATACAAACAGATGGAGGGTAACTATATGCTACTAAATAACCAAGAGATCACTGAAGAAATCAAACAGGAATTCAAAAAGTACCTGAAAACAAATGACAATGAAAACACAATGACTCAAAACCTACGGGATTCAGCAAAAGCAGTTTTAAGAGGGAAGTTTATAGCAATAAAATCCTGCCTCAAGAAACAAGAAAAATTTCAAATACACAACCTAAACTTACCCCTAACACAATTAGAGAAACAAGAACTAAAAAAAAAAAACAAAGTTAGCAGAAGGAAAGAAATCATAAATATCAGATCAGAAATAAATGAAAAAGAAATAAAGGAAACAGTAGCAAAGATCAATAAAAATAAAAGCTGGTTCTTCAAGAAGATAAACAAAATTGGTAAACCGTTAACCAGACTCATCAAGAAAAAAAGGGAGAAGACTCAAAATTAAAATGTAAAAGGAGAAGTAACGAATGACATTGAAGTAATAAGAATGATCATTAGACATTAGCACAATCAACTCTATGCCAATAAAATGGACAACCTGGAAGAAATGGACAAATTCTTAGAAAAGCACAACCTTCCAAGACTGAACCAGGAAGAAATAGAAAATATGAAAAGACTAATCATAAGCACTGACATTGAAACTCTGATTAAAAATATTACAACAGGGCCTTTCCTGGTGGCGCAGTGGTTGGGAGTCCGCCTGCCGATGCGGGGGACGTGGGTTCGTGCCCTGGTCCGGGAGGATCCCGTGTGCCATGGAGCAGCTGGGCCCGTGAGCCGTGGCCGCTGAGCCTGCGCGTCCAGAGCCTGTGCTCCGCGGCGGGAGAGGCCGCAGCAGTAAGAGGCCCACGTAACACACACACACACACAAAATTACAACAAACAAAAGCCCATGACCAGATGGCTTCACAGGTGAATTCTATCAAATATTTAGAGATGAACTAACAGCTATCCTTCTCAAACTCTTCCAAAATATAGCTGAGGGAGGAACACTCCCAAACTCATTCTATGAAGGGACCATCACCATGATACCAAAACCAGACAAAGAGGTTACAAAAAAAAAAGAAAACTCCAGACCAATATCACTGATGAACATAGATGCAAAAATCCTCAACAAAATACTAGCTAACAGAATCCAATAACACATTAAAAGGATCATACACCATGATCAAGTGGGGTTTATCCCAGGAATGCAAGGAGTCTTCATTATTCTAAAATTAATCAATGTGTTACACCATATAAACAAATTGAAGGATGAAAACCATATGATAATCTCAGCAGATGCAAATAAAGCTTTTGACATAAATCAACACCCATTTATGACAAAAAGCTCTCAAGAAAGTAGGCATAGAAGAATCTTACTCAACTTGATATAGGCCATATATGGCAAACCCACAGCCAACATAGTTCTCAATTGTGAAAAACTAAAATCATTTCCTCTAAGATCAGGAATTTGGTATGGTTCCTCAATCTCACCACTATTTTTCAATATAGTTCTGGAAGTCTTAGCCATGGAAATCAGAGAAAATAAAGAAATAAAAGGAATCCAAATTGGGAAATAAAAGTGTCACTGTTTGCAGATGACATGATACTATACATAGAGAATCCTAAAGATGCTACCACAAGGCTACTAGATATAAACAATGAATTTGGTAAAGTAGCAGGACACAAAATTAATGCACAGGAATTTCTTGCATTCCTATACACTAACAACAACAAATCTGAAAGATAAATTTAGGAAATACTCCCATTTACCACTGTAAAAAATATAATAAAATTCCTAGGAATAAATCTATTGAAGGAGACAAAAGAACTGTATGAAGAAAACTCTTAGACACTGATGAAATAAATTTAAAATGATACAAACAGATGGAGTGATATACCATGTTCTTGGATTAGAAGAATCAACATCATGAAAATTCCTATAACTACTGAAAGCAATCTACACTTTCAGTGCAATCCATATCAATATACCAATGGCATTTTTCACAGAACTAGAACAAAAAATTTTACAATTTGTATGGAAACACAAAAGACCCTGAATAGGTAAAGCAATCTCGAGAAAGAAAAATGGAGCTAGAGGAACCAAGCTCCCTGACTTCAGACTATACTACAAAGCTACAGTAATCAAGACAGTATAGTTCTGGCACAAAAGCAGAAATATAGATCAATGGAACAGTATAGAAATCCCAGAGATAAACCCATGCATATGTGGTCACCATATCTATGATAAAGTAGGTCAGAATATACAGTGGAGAAAAGACAGCCTCTTCAATAAGTGGTGCTGGGAAAACTGCACAACCACATGTAAGAGAATGAAAGTAGAACATATCCTAACACCATACACAAATATGAACCCCTAATGGATTAAAGACCTAAGTGTAAGGCAGGACACTATAAAACTCTTAGAGGAAAACACAGGCAGAGCACTCTATGACATAAATCACAGAAAGATCCTTTTTGACCCACCTCCTAGGATAATGGAAATAAAAATTTAAATTAAAAAATGGGACCTAATGAAACTTAAAAGTTTTTGCACAGCAAAGGAAATCTTAAACAAGATGAAAAGACAACCCTCAGAATGCAAGAAAATATTTGCAAATAAGGCAACTGACAAAGGATTAATCTCCAAAATATATCACAGTTCATGCAGCTCAATATCAAAAAACAAACATCTCAATCCAAAAATGGGCAGATCTAAATAGACTTTTCCCAAAGAAGACATACAGATTGCCAACAAATACATGAAAAGATGCTCAACATCACTAATAATTAGAGAAATGCAAATCAAAATCACAATGTAGTGTCACTGCACACCAGTCAAAGTGGCCATCATCAAAAAATCTAGAAACAATAAATGCTGGAGAGGTTGTGGAGAAAAGGGAACCCTCCTACACTGTTGGTGGGAATGTAAATGGATATAGCCACTATGGAGAAAACAGTATGGAAGTTCCTTAAAAAACTAAAAATAGAACTATCATATGACCCAGCGAACTACTGAGCATATACCCTGAGAAAACCATAATTCAAAAAGAGACATGTACCTCAATGTTCATTGCAGCACTATTTACAGTAGCCAAGACATGGAAGCAACCTAAGTGTCCATACAGATGAATGGATAAAGAAGATGTGGTACATATATACAGTGGAATATTACACAGCCATAAAAAGAAACAAAATTGAGCTATTTGTAATGAGGTGGATGGACATAGAGCCTGTCATATAGAGTGAAATGTCAGAAAGAGAAAAACAAATAACTTATGCTGACACATATATATGGAATCTAAAAAAAAAGAAAACAAAGTTCTGATGAACCTAGGGGTAGGACAGGAATAAAGACGCAGATGTAGAGTATGGACTTGAGGACACTTGAAGAGGGAGAAGGGTAAGCTGGGACAAATTGAGTGATTAGCATTGACATATATACACTACCAGAAAAAAAGTAGATAGCTAGTGGGAAGCAGCCACATAGCACAGGGAGATCAGCTTTGTGCTTTGCAGTAACCAGAGGGGTGGTATATGGAAGGTGGAAGGGAGGCACGAGAGGGAGGGGATATGGATATATATATATATATATATATATATATATATATATATACACACACACACATACATATAGCTGATTCACTTTGTTATACAGCAGAAACTAACACAATATTTTAAAACAAATATACTCCAATAAAGATGTTATTAAAAAAAAGAGAAAAACATGCAATTGACTGTAAGAGAATAAAATAGAAAGTAAAGAATAAAACTGAGCACTTCATTCATAATAGGGATAAATTTATTTATTTTTGTTTGTATGTCTGTGCATGTCCTAAGCTGTACTGCAAAATATATTTCTTCCATTTCATTACAGTAAAAAGAGTTTGAAAAAACATTAAATAAATAAATAAATAAATAGCTTATTTACTATCTGGTCCTTTATTGAAAAAGGTTGCCAAACCTTGTTGTATACTCTTTTCCACAAAAGGAAAATGTGACCTAAAGAGATTATTTATTTTGAACAAAATCAAATTAAACACAAATCTGCCATACACTTAAAGTCCTGTTAATTAATTCCTGTGTTCCATGACTTGCCAAAATAATTGTTTGATTTAACCTATGGCAATAAGGAAATGTTGAACTGAAAAAAATACAAACACTTGAAATTATACATAAAATGCCTTCTCCTACTTAAAGAATGAAAATTTTTTTCCTTCCTGTTCTATTTCTTGTGGTCTTTCTACATTTAACACTTATCCTTTCTGAGAATACTTCTTTGACAACTCCAGCACAAATCCACTTAACTCATTATTTTGAAAATAATGTCACTCAATCAGTTTAACCTAAATCAAAATCTAGTAGGTTATGTGTATAACTTCACTTCAAGGAGTCAGAACCCTTTCCATAATTTATCTGTGTCCTAATAATATATACTGAAGCTCATGGTTATAGATTATTAAGTAACTGAGAAACATACATACAGAAAGTTAAATATCAATCAAGAATTGTTGTCAAGCAGCTCTAATAACTCAGAACTTGATAAAGTGCTGATAGTATAGTGTGGAGGAGTGTGATCATTGTTTCTCCATTAGTGTAACTTCATACTTGATTAGAAAAGAAAGACATTCAATAAGTAAGTAAATTAGGACTCAAATAAACTAAGCCACCTGTCTCATTCTCAATAATTCCCATATATGGCAGACACTCTAAAATCTCTTCCTTCTCCTTCCAAACTGCCCGTCTGTGACCCCCCAAACTATCTCCAACCCAATAGCCCATCTTGAAATATGCCTCCCTTGTTCTGGGTGGCAATATATTTTATTTCCTTTCTCTAGAGTAAGTCTTCCCTCTGCAATATAAATCAAGCTTGTTTCACCTATGTCCCCAATTCTCCATTTCACCAAATTCTACAATCAGCAGAATACATGTATAAAAGCTGATGAGCAAGCAAAAATTGAATTTGCTTTTGTGTGTGAAAGAAGATGAGAAGGTTGTGAATAACCATATATTGATTATTTTACTCCTTTCTTAAATAATTAAATAATCCTAAGTATGTTGATTGCTACAAAAGAAAAGTAGAGAATATCAGTGAATACCAGGTAGATCTTAATCTAGTCCCATTGTCAGAAAATACAGGTATACCTTGCAGATATTGTGGGTTTGGTTTCAGATCATCATGATAAAGTGAATATTTCAATAAAGCGAGTCCCACAAAATGTTTGGTTTCCCAGTGCATATAAAAGTTATGTTAACACTATGCTGTAGTCTATTAATTGTTCAATAGTGTTACAAATAAAAAGCAATATACATTTCATAATTTTATTGTTAAAAAATGCTAATGATTATCTGAGCCTTCAACAAGTCAATATTTTTGCAGTAGTAACATCAAAGGTTACTGATCACAGATCATCTTAACAAATATAATAATAACAAAAAATTTGATATATTGTGAGAATTACCAAAATGTGACACAGAGACAATAAGTGAGCAAATGCAGTTAGAAATATAGCTCCCATAGACTTGCTTAACTCAGGGTTGCCACAAATCTTCAATTAGTAAAAACTACAATATCTGAGAAGCACAATAAAGTGAAGCTCAATATAATGAAGTAGGTTTGTATTGTAGAAAGTGGTGTTAGATGAGAAGAAAAGTAGGCCTATGGAAAGCAAAGGGAAGAGTAGTTCAGTAATGGAGGAGCCAACCAGGCAAGTGCAATTTTATCTGTGCAAAGGTGATAATAGAAACACCCAACACCATCACCCACACCTGCAAGCATACTTTCTTGCTTTTTATCTGGTTCTATATTTTCTTTATCAAAAAATACAGGATTTTTGATGAGTATTATCTTTACACAATGCTGATTATTTTTAACCAAACCAAACCAAACTAACTAACTAATTGCAGATGAGGCACCTGAAAGACACTAGAAAACACTATTCAAGTGAATCTTACCAGAAGAAAAGTGAGACAGAAGTTTGAAAGACACTAGGAAGCACCATTCAAGTGAGTGTTACCACAAGAAAAGTGAGACAGAAGTTTGAGGATATTCAGCTTAGAGCAAGAAGAGCTGCTCTGTATGATATATACAGTATGTGGACAAAGAAATCTTCATTTTGATTAATAATGGTGATTATGATACTAAAGATCTTTGGCAGTATAGTGTTTAGGGAGAAGAAATGGATTTTGGCTTAGATTATATCTACATGCAAGCACATTCACAAACTATTATGGTCAGAGCTTCTAAATAATGCTTAGCTAATAGGAACATCTAAATTACACATAGTTAATGAAAATTCTGGAAATTAATTTCCAAGTTTGATCATCTGGCAAAGTCTATGATACTCTTTTTGATGAGTACTATTTCATCTTATAAACCACAAAGCAGAAACTAATCATATTACATTGTTTTCATTAAAGTACCTCAATCTAAGTATGATCTGCTATTTTCAATGTTTGCTTCTTATTCTTGTTTTGTTTCTTTGTTTGTTTTGGTTGGTTGCCTGCTTTTTTTGCTAGAAAAACAAGTTATAACAGACATCAAATATTTGTGGTTTATGAGAGAAAAATTGAAACATGAGAAAATTCTGTCCATTCTTAAAACTATCAAAACCTGCTCATAATGAATTTGGTGGGGGAATATCTGGGTCTAAGTTATACAACATACAATCTTTTTTTAAGGACGCAGAGTTTCCTTAAATATCATTGGGTTGACCAAATAAATAGACTTGACCAAATATATTGATGTTTTTAGTTTAGTATTCAGAAAGCTGGAGATACTCTCTCCTTGTTACCCTGAGATAGGACCTCCTTATACACAGAGAAGAAAGGCAGAGTCTCATTTTCACCAATGTTTCACCTATGGTGTCTTCTGCAGGTAAATATCCCAATTCTGTACCCTAAGAGTGTAAAATCCAGACAATTGTCCCAATGCTGAACTTAAGTGTAGCTGGGGAGTATCATGTGTGGAGCTTTCATGATCTTTTGCACTTTCCCAAGAGGGAAGGCATCCTACTCTCTCATCCCTCTATACTACCAGTCTTTTCAGATTTGCTTTATCCAGTAACTACCCCGTCTCTTTTCAGGTGCATCATCTGCTCTACAGCATAATCAATAGAGAAGTTCATGACTTTAATGACAGGACCTACGGTCTTGGTCCTTTCCTGTATTTTGTGAATTCTATGCCTGCAGATGTCAACGGCTTATTTTGTTTAGCTTCTGCTGGCTCCAAAGAAGAGCTCTATTGCCTTTGTTCCCTGCAGCCTCTTCTAGGAATAAAAGATGGTAATGAGTTTTAGTTCCTATGAAAGTTTTATTCAGTGATTTTAAGATGTCTTACTTTTTGTTCTAGAGAAATAAAATATAAGCATAGCCTAAAAAAATAGATAGATTATAATTGTTGGTGACTGTTTCATAAAAGGAAAGAACTGAGATCTTCTCATTTAATTCTTTTCTGTGCATAATCAGTGTAGATATCACCCAGTGAATCAGGACAAACACCTTAATCGTACAGCCTTAACTGACCTTAATTATTTTTTCCCAAATGGTTCCCAACCTCCCACCCACTACATTCCAATTCTGTGGAACAATAATAAAAATAATAACATATATGTGCTAAAAGTGTTCATAGAAGGAAAGGGTAATACGTCAATGTAAGTTTTAAGGAAGAAATGCATTTGAGTTTATTCTTAAGAAATTATGATAGACACACAACAAGAGGAAGGCCATTCTAGGAGATTCTCAGACACAGAGTTTCTCAGGTAGGTACAAATGGGGTGTGATTTCATGACAATGATATTGGACTGAGGTTTCATTTTAGAATATGCCAGATGATAGAGCACTGGCAAAGTCAAGCACATT
This sequence comes from Phocoena sinus, assembly GCF_008692025.1. Classification (NCBI taxonomy): domain Eukaryota; kingdom Metazoa; phylum Chordata; class Mammalia; order Artiodactyla; family Phocoenidae; genus Phocoena; species Phocoena sinus. Next base: position 33,414,324 of record NC_045776.1, on the reverse strand, counting down.
TTGGATTTGATATCAAAAAAGTTGATAATCACTGTAGACTTGTAAGAAATGGAATGACGAGAAAAGCTGTGTTAAAGAATAGCTGTCTTCTACTTCTCCCTTTGACGCTGAAAGTTTATTTACTTTGTCTTGCATTTTATTTAGGTATTTATTTATTTTGTAATTGATTTTATAATTGTCTCAGATACTCACTTTATTCCACTGTGTGAATGCCCATAAAAATCTGCAGTGTAGATCGGTGCGGTTTCCTTGATAGAGCTACTGAAGTTACCATTTACAGATGCCTCCCAGCAGCCTTGAGAGTAGCTGCCAAGAAAAAGCTCAGTCATCCCCCAATAGCAGCCACAGGGAAAAGCCAAAAAAGTGAGCTGTGCTGGTATCAAGAAGTACTAGTCTTGGGCTTCTCTGGTGGCGCAGTGGTTGAGAGTCTGCCTGCCGATGCAGGGGACATGGGTTCGTGCCCCGGTCCGGGAAGATCCCACGTGCCACAGAGTGGCTGGGCCTGTGAGCCATGGCCACTGAGCCTGCGCGTCCAGAGCCTGTGCTCCACAACGGGAGATGCCATGACAGTGAGAGGCCCGCGTACGGAAAAAAAAAAAAAAAAATTACTAGTCCTCTCAGAGTCTGCATTACCAGCAAAGCAAAAACTTCTCCTGTGCCAATTCTGAAATGAATTAATTAGTTGAAGACCAATCTTGGGTGAACTTTTCTTTCTTTCCTTCTCTATCATTTTTTTCTAACAATAGTGCATGTGTTGAGTCCCTCAGGGAGCAATGAAACACTTGGATAAGACAGTTGTAGATTAAATATAGACTCCCTGTGGCAACTCTTATCTCCTGCCTTCCCTCCTGCTTGCAAAGATGCAGAGACGGGATTATTGCCACAGCTGCGCTTCTTAGAAGACTAATCAATGCAGCTATAAGAAGGTTTGAAATGCAGCAGGATTTTCAATTCTAAGGATACAATTTTTAAAAAGTGAGGAAGAAAAAACTGTTCTGAAAGTTATACTGCTGTTAAATCCAAACACTCTTTAAAAACAGAAAATAAGTCTATAAAAATTGCCTCATTGTCCTATTTTGGGTACATATCAAGCTGGTATTGATAAGACCTGTCTACAATAGACCAAATAATGAAGCCAAATTCCCAGAGAACACTGATGATTCTTTACCAGAACTTTGTTCATATAACAAAATTGGAGTTAGAGCATAGTCACTCTCAGAAGCCACAGATACACAACTAGAACTGTCAAATTCACTTTTGCTGCCTCTTTATGAACTCTTGGTTGAGCTCTGATGTCATGCAAATATATAAGACAATCCCAAATCAGTTGAGGTAAAAAAAAATCATAGAAAAGAAAAATATAGAAAATGTAAAAGGAGTTCTGAGGAGGATACAGTCTAAATCTCATAGGGTAGGAATAAGGATTCTGCCCATATAAGGGGTGTATGTCACCACCCATCTTTAGGATTTAGAGGTCATATCCCACTGTCTGATAGCACTCCTCACTTTTTGGCAAGGTGAATGAGGCCATCCTGGAGTGATGGGAGTGCAAACCAGATGTGAATTTGGGGATATTGTGTAAGTGGACAAGAAGTTATCAGTGTAACTTCCATGTCATTTATCCAAGTCAGTCAATCTGCATATATGTATTGGGAATCACAATGTGCTTTATGTTATGCTGAGCAAACCAGACTTGTCACTGTCTTCTTGGAGCTCATCCTGTCGTTGCAAATGTAAATATTACACACATAATTATAATTGTAATAATTCTAATCCAAGAGGAACAGAGAATCCTAAGATCTAGGGCTAGCAGTATCCTGGCTTACAGAGATGGTTTAAGGCTCCTTATCTCACCTCTTTTGGGAAAGACAAGGTGACAGTTGACAGCAGATTTGAGCCAAAAACAATAAAAAATAGGGGATAAACTCTCACAAACTTATGGTGTATCAGTGCACCTTCCTGTGTGGGAATACATACACTGGTGTACTTAACTTGGTGAAGTGGTGATTTGAAAATTAACTTCCAGTGGAATTTTTGCCAACGTCTCTGCTTACTAAAGAAGATGTAGAGGAGGGAATTTGGGTTCTTCAGAGTTAATTTCCAAAACAGTTTTTTTTTTTCCCTCTTTGCACAATCTGTCTTGATGTTATCAAGTGAAACTATTTCTACTTTGTTATGATTAGGGTGCACTGATATAAATGTGTAGCATATATATTATCAAGAGTGGGTTTTTTTTAGTGAATTTTGGATCCCACTAGTTTTATTAGAAATATACACATTCTCTTTTTTAATTTAATGAATGACATTAGTAAGAAGCAAAATGTTTTATACATTTATTAAAAGACATTAATGGGAAGGAGGAGATTCATTATGACACTGTTCTGTACCCAGAGAATGCCATGTGAAGGTTGTTCTCTGGGTGACTAAACAAGGGGCACACTTACTTTAATGGCCATATTAAAAGAGCACAAGAGTAGAATACTGAAGAGAGTATTTTTAGAAAATAAACCATTTAAGTTCTCACTTAGTGTTCAGAAAATGTTGATTTATTTTTTTCTCTCCTCTCTTGGACAGTGAATGTTTACCCTTCCACATAACCTAGTCCTCCTACCACTATTCCATTTTGACAAAAAATCTAAAAAACAGTGTAAACAAAAGTGATCCTGTTAGACATTTTCGATCAAATCTGAGAGCCCTGATAAGAAATGTGGTTTTACTTTCTAAATATTTCTGAACCGTTTGTTGGTTGGTTGGTTGCTTGGTTAGTTTCTAACATACCAATGTCAAAATGGAGAAGAATCATTGACTCAATACTAAATTAGAGAACTCTCCTGAATACCACTTTACAGATTAAGTACATAAGGCTAACTCATATAAAAGAGAGTGAAATTTATTCTCAGAGGCTAATGAAACCTTTGTTTGCTATTTTAAAACACTGTGCTTCCTGGGTCAAACCCACCTCAAATATGTGTGAGTATAAGATTACTAAGTACAGATCACTCTGGACATGGGAAACATTTGAAACACAGATAACCCTATCTTAAAGACATGAGAAACATAACCAGAGATTGTCTTCATATATGTATCACAAGGAGCAGCAACATTCCAAAGAGTCTGGACACAAGAAAAGAGTAAGTCCTACAAAACTCAGTTCTCACCTACTGAGATTTAGCCAGGAGAGGAAATATTATGTTTTCTCTTAATGAACATATGTTGACAAGAATACCTGAATATTCTTAGAATTTTTACCACTGCAGTTTTGATATACATTTTTAGAGGAAATGGAGCTCATCAAAATGGTGATTTTTTAATATATCTCCTTTTTTGTCAGGTATGTAACAGCTTTATTAAGATATAATTTACATATTATAAATTTCACCCTTTTAAGTGATTTCTAATATATTTACAGAGTTATGCAACCATCACCATTAATTTTCAAACATTTTCACCATCTCCACCCAAAAAAACTCATACCCATTATCAGTCACTCTCTATTCTTCTTTGTTCCTAGCCTCTATATCTATTAATCTACTTTCTGCCCCTGTGGATTTGGCTTTTTTGGACATCACATATCAGTGGAATTATATAATATGGGATCTGTTAAGTCTAGCTTTTTTCACTTAGCATAATGTTTTCATTATATTTCATTATAGTGGGGGTACAAAAAATTGTGAAAAGTCATTGTCTGAACATACAATTTTATTTCATTGGATATATACCTAGAATTCCTGGGTCATGTGGAAACTATATTATTAATTTTTTGAGGAAACTCTAAAATGTTTTCCAAAGAGGCCTCACCATTTTACATTCCAATGAAAAATATATGAATGTTTTTATTTCTCCAAAGTTATTAAACTCTTTACATCTAAATTTGTCAAAAGCATTAGGTTTTCATCTCAAAGGAAAAGGTATTCCGCAGTCTGTACCTGAAATTTCATTTTTTATCACTATTCTTTCCAATAATACCTATATGTCAACACTTGCTTTATCTTCAGGATCACCTATGCTTCTTCTTCCTTCCTGTTACCTACGCTAAAGTGGTAAGAATAGAAGGAAAGAGAAAATCCTGACCTCTTTCTCAAGCTCTCTGAACTGAAGCCTAAGGAGGCACTTATTAGATTCAGGAAACTAAATTACATCCATGCCATTTTGTAATTTTAAAAACTTGCTAAATAATGATCAAAATCTCCATCCTTCCCATAGCCACTATTCCAGTCATTTAATCCTAACAGTCTACCTCTGACGTGTCTCTATCTCCTTCTCTCTTCCCCCATGCTCCTTAGTTGAAAATGAATCTATCTCTCCCTGGACTATGATAATAACATACTTGTTTTTTACTTTACCACTAAACTTCCACTCTCTGCAATTGCTTTTCCATATTGTTTTTAGATTTTCTTGTTGTAGGAGTGAGGGCTTCAGTTTCTTGCTGACTGTCAACCAGAGGCAACTCTCAGTCCTTAGACAGTGCCCTCAATTCTTTGCCATGTGAGCCACCAACATAGGTGCTTGCTTCATTGAGTCAGGGAGAGTGAGAGAGAGAGACTCCAGCAAGATGGGCACTATAATTTTATGTACATAACTATGTAATCACACACATGTAATCATGTACATCCTATTACCTTTGCAACATTCTATTTGTTAGGAGAAATTCACAGGTCCTACCCACACTAAGAGGAAGAAATCATACAAGGGCTTGAACACCAGGAGCCAAAAATCATGAGTGGCTACCCTACCCTATCTGTCTGCTACTGTGCATCCTATGGCCTCCAAAGATCCATTCCCCCATATGGATCATTGATACTCCTGTAAAGAGTATCACTGATACACACTGATACTCTTGTAAAGCATCCAAGGGTCTCATCCCATTACAGTATCTACTCATAGTTCAAGGCTCATCATCTAAATCAGGTCCAAGTGAGGATGAGACCCCTTGGATATAGTGTCTGACATGTATTAAGACAATATTAGACTGAACATATTTTGTGGATCCAATGCAGAATCTTCTAAATTTTTTTGATGAGGTCTCAGGGTGACTATGAGTTTCTCATGTATTTAAGTTTGAATTCCTAGAGAGTTGGAGCTTTTGTATTTAACGTTGATATCTCCAGTTAGTTACTCAATGACTTGCAGGCAGTAGTAATTCATAGGTAATGTTGATCAACTAATGGCCGTACTTAAATAGCTGATTTGCTGATCATAGGCAAAAGACACAGTTGAGTTGAAATTATAGCTGAACTTCATCAGTCCATTTCCACTTAATATTAGGTTATATTTTTCTTGCTTGCTTGATGTCTGCTCTTTACTGAATTTCTTCTCTGAAATTCAAATCCCAAACAAGATTTAAATTATGAGAAAACATCATGTCCAGTTGATTCTTCAGAAGTGTTATTAAATTCTATATTTTGAAAAATACTTTTCTCTAAAAGTTTTATGTCTCTCACTAAAAGAAGGTACCAAATTAGTGTGACTTTATATGATAAATTTTATTTTCAATGTTTGAGAGTGTTTTGTCCTGATTAGTTTATAAGTCAGACCAGTTAAGTAGGGATCTAGACAATAAGTATCTCACATAGCCATGAGTTGCATAATTCGCTTCATTACTCATTCATTAACCCAAAATACACTTAGCAAATGCCAACTCTGTGTCAAGGCTTGTGCTGGGCACTAGGGATACGATAGTATATAAATCAGATAAAGCTCCTCCCTCATGGAGCATTGTAATAGGGCAGAGAGACAATAAACAAATGAACAAAAGAGATCATTTCAAACTGTGAGGAAGTGTATAAAGGTAACAACAAATTTGACTGAAATAGATAACAAATAATAAGTAATACTTCTAGAGATGCTGATTGAAGAAAACCATATAATGAAAGACACTTATGCTCAATTAAGCATGGATTATAAAAAGTAAATAATAAACTAAGTGTGAATGTGCTGGGCACCATCAAGCAGAAAGAAAAACATGTGCAAAGGCTTTAGTGGCAGGAAAGAAGCTTGGCTTGTTCATGGGACCAAGAAAAGACCAGTGGACAGAGGAAGGGAAGTGCAGAATGGTAGGAGCTGTGTGGGAAAGGCAGGCAGGTACCAGATGTGCAGGGCATTATAGGTCGTTGTGAGGGGTTTGACCTAAGGCAAATATTTTTTTTTTCATCTTCATTGGAGTACAATTGCTTTATAACGATGTGTTAGTTTCTGCTTTATAACAAAGTGAATCAGTTATACATATACACATGTTCCCATACCTCTTCCCTCTTGCATCTCCCTCCCTCCGACCCTCCCTATCCCTCCCCTCTATGTGGTCACAAAGCACCGAGCTGATCTCCTTGTGCTATGCGGCTGCTTCCCACTAGCTATCTATTTTACGTTTGGTAGTGTAAATAAGTCCATGCCACTCTCTCACTTTGTCACAGCTTACCCTTCTCCCTCCCTGTATCCACAAGTACTTTCTCAAGTAGGTCTGTGTCTTTATTCCTGTCTTACCCCTAGGTTCTTCATGACATTTTTTTTTCTTAAATTCCATATATACGTGTTAGCATATGGTATTTGTCTTTCTCTTTCTGACTTACTTCACTCTGTATGACAGACGCTAGGTCCATCCACCTCACGACAAATAACTCAATTTTGTTTCTTTTTATGGCTGAGTAATATTCCATTACCAGTATATATGTTCCACATCTTCTTAATCCATTTCTCCGATGATGGACACTTAGGTTGTTTCCATCTCCTGGCTATCGTAAATAGAGCTGCAATGAACATTTTGATACATGAGTGTTTTTGAATTATGGTTTTCTCAAGGTACATACCTAGCAGTGGGATTGCTGGGTCATATGGTAGTTCTAATTGTAGTTTTTTTAAGGAACCTCCATACTGTTCTCCATAGTGGCTGAACCAATTCACATTCCCAACAGCAGTACAAGAGTGTTCCTTTTTCTATACAACCTTTCCAGAATTTATTGTTTCTAGATTTTTTGATGATGGCCATTCTGACTGGTGTGAGATGATATCTCATTGTAGTTTTGATTTGCATTTCTCTCATGATTAATGTTGTTGAGTATTCTTATATGTGTTTGTTAGCACTCTGTATATCTTCATTGGAAAAATGTCTATTTAAGACTTCTGCCCATTTTTAGATTGGGTTGTTTGTTTTTTTGATATTGAGCTGCATGAGCTGCTTGTAAATTTTGAAGATTAATCCTTTGTCAGTTGCTACATTTGAAAATATTTTCTCCCATTATAAGGGTTGTCTTTTGGTCTTGTTTTTGGTTTCCTTTGCTCTGCAAAAGCTTTGAAGTTTCATTAGGTCCCATTTGTTTATTTTTGTTTTTATTTCCATTTCTCTAGGAGGTGGGTCAAAAATGATCTTGCTGTGATTTATGTCATAGAGTGTCCTGCCTATGTTTTCCTCTAAGAGTTTGATAGTTTCTGGCTTTACATTTAGGTCTTTAATCCATTTTGAGCTTATTTTTGTGTATGGTGTTAGGGAGTGATCTAACCTCATACTTTTACATGTACCTGTGCAGTTTTCCCAGCACCATTTATTGAAGATGCTGTCCTTTCTCCACTGTACATTCCTGTCCCCTTTATCAAAGACAAGGTGACCATATGTGTGTGGGTTTAACTCTGGGCTTTCTATCCTGTTCCATTGATCTATCTTTCTGTTTTTGTGCCAGTACCATACTGTCTTGATTACTGTAGCTTTGTAGTATAGTCTGAAGTCAGGGAGCCTGATTCCTCCAGCTCCGTTTTTCGTTCTCAAGATTGCTTTGGCTATTCGGGGTCTTTCGTCTTTCCATACAAATTGTGAAATGTTTTGTTCTATTTCTGTGAAAAATGCCAGTGGTAGTTTGATAGGGATTGCATTGAATCTGTAGATTGCTTTGGGTAGTAGAGTCATTTTCACAATGTTGATTATGCCAATCCAAGAACATGGTATATCTCTCCGTATATTTGTATCATCTTTAATTTCTTTCAGCAGCGTCTTATAATTTTCTGCATACAGGTCTTTTATTTCCTTAGGTAGGTTTATTCCTAGGTATTTTATTCTTTTTGTTGCAACGGTAAGTGGGAGAGTTTTCTTGATTTCACTTTCATATTTTTCTTCATTAGTGTTTAGGAATGCCAGAGATCTCTGTGCATTAATTTTGTATCCTGCTACTTTACCAAATTCATTGATTAGCTCTAGTAGTTTTCTGGTAGCATCTCTAGGATTGTCTATATATAGTATCATGTCATCTGCAAACAGTGACAGCTTTACTTCCTCTTTTCCAATTTGGATTCCTTTTATTTCCTATTCTTCTCTGATTGCTGTGGCTAAAACTTCCAAAACTATGTTGAATAAGTGAGAGTGGACACCCTTGTCTTTTTCCTGATCTTAGTGGAAATGCTTTCAGTTTTCACCATTGAGGACGATGTTGGCTGTGGGTTTGTCATGTATGGCCTTTATTATTTTGAGAAAAGTTCCCTCTATGCCTACTTTCTACAGGGTTTTTATCATAAATGGTTGTTGAATTTTGTCGAGAGCTTTCTCTGCATCTATTGAGATGATCATATGGTTTTTCTCCTTCAATTGGTTAATATGGTTTATCACACTGATTGACTTGAGTATATTGAAGATTCCTTGCATTCCTGGAATAAACCCCACTTGATCATGGTGTATGATCCTTTTAATGTGCTGTTGGATTCTGTTTGCTAGTATTTTGTTGAGGAGTTTTGCATCTATGTTCATCAGTGATATTGCCCTGTAGTTTTCTTTCTTGTGACATCCTTGTCTGGTGTTGGTGGCCTTGTAAAATGAGATTGGGAGTGTTTCTCCCTCTGCTATATTTTAGAAGAGCTTGAGAAGAATAGGTGTTAGCTCTTCTCTAAATGTTTGATAGAATTCACCTGTGAAACCACCTGGTCCTGAGCTTTTGTTTGTTGGAAGATTTTTAATCACAGTTTCAATTTCAGTGCTTGTGATTGGTCTGTTCATATTTTCCATTTATTCCTGATTCACTCTTTACAGGTTGTGCACTTCTAAGAATTTGTCCATTTCTTCTAGGTTGTCCATTTTATTGGCATAGTGTTGCTTGTAGTAATCTCTCATGATCTTTTGTAATTCTGCAGAGTCAGTTGTTACTTCTCCTTTTTCATTTCTAATTCTATTAATTTGAGTCTCCTCCTTTTTTTTCTTGATGAATCTGGCTAATGATTTATCTATTTTGTTTATCTTCTCAAAGAAGCAGCTTTTAGTTTTATTGATCTTTGTTATCATTTTCTTCATTTCTTTTTCATTTATTTCTGATATGACCTTTATGATTTCTTTTCTTCTGCTAACTTTGGAGTATTTTTGTTCTTCTTTCTCTAATTGCTTTAGGTGTAAGGTTAGGGTGTTTATTAGAGATGTTTCCTGCTTCTTAAGGTAGGATTGCGTTGCTATATACTTCCCTCTTAGAACTGCTTTTGCTGCATCCCATAGGTTTTGGGTCGTCGTGTCTCCATTGTCATTTGTTTCTAGGTAATTTTTTTATTTCCTCTTTCTTTTCTTCAGTGATCACTTCGTTATTAAATAGCATACTTTTTAGCCTCCATGTGTTTGTATATTTTACAGATCTTTTCCTGTAATTGATATCTAGTCTCATAGTGTTGTGGTCGGAAAAGATACTTCGTACAATTTCAATCTGCTTAAATTTAGAAAGGCTTGATTTGTGACCCAGGATATCATCTATCCTGGAGAATGTTTCACGAGAACTTGAGAAAAATATATATTCTGTTTTTTTTGGATGGAATGTCCTATAAATATCAATTAAGTCCGTCTTGCTTAATGTATCATTTAAAGCTTGTGTTTCCATATTTATTTTCATTTTGGATGATCTGTCCATTGGTGGAAGTGGCATGTTAAAGTCCACCACTATGAATGTGTTACTGTCGATTTCCCATTTTATGGCTGTCAGTATTTGCCTTATGTATTGAGGCGTTCCTGTGTTGGGTGTATAAATATTTACAATTGTTATATTTTCTTCTTGGATTGATCCCTTAATCATTATGTAGTGTCCTTCTTTATCTCTTCTAATAGTCTTTAGTTTAAAGTCTATTTTGTCTGATATGAGAATTGCTACTCCAGCTTTCTTTTGGTTTCCATTTGCATGGAATATCATTTTCCATCCCCTCACTTTCAGTCTGTATGTGTCTCTAGGTCTGAAGTGGGTCTCTTGTTGACAGCATATATATGGGTCTTGTTTTTGTATCCATTCAGTCAGTCCGTGTCTTTTGCTGGGAGCACTTAATCCATTTACGTTTAAGGTAATTATCAATATGTATGTTCCTATTCCTATTTGCTTAATTGTTTTGGGTTTGGTATTACAGGTCTTTTCCTTCTCTTGTGTTTCTTGCCTAGAGAAGATCCTTTAGCATTTGTTGTAAAGCTGGCTTGGTTGTTCTGAACTCTCTCAGCTTTTGCTTGTCTGTAAAGCTTTTAATTTCTCCAACAAATCTGAATGAGATCCTTGCTGTGTAGAGTAATCTTGGTTGTAGGATTTTCTCCTTCATCACTTTAAATATGTCCTGCCAGTCCCTTCTGGCTTGCAGAGTTTCTGCTGTAATATCAGTGGTTAACCTTATGGGGATTCCCTTTTGTGTTATTTGTTATTTTTCCCTTGCTGCTTTTAATATGTTTTCTTTGTATTTAATTTTTGACTGTTTAATTAATATGTGTCTTGGCATGTTTCTCCTTGGATTTATCCTGTATGGGACTCTCTCTGCTTCCTGGAATTGATTAACTATTTCCTTTCCCATATTAGGGAAGTTTTCAACTATAGTCTCTTCAAATATTTTCTCAGTCCCTTTCTCTCTTCTTCTTCTGGAAGCCCTATAATTCGAATGTTGGTGCATTTAATGTTGTCCCAGAGGTCTCTGAGAGTGTCCTCAGTTCTTTTCTTTCTTTCTTTCTTTCTTTCTTTCTTTCTTTCTTTCTTTCTTTCTTTCTTTCTTTCTTTCTTTCCTTCTTTCTTTTTTTTTTCTGCTCTGCAGTAGTTATTTCCACTACTTTATCTTCCAGGTCACTTATCCATTCTTCTGCCTCAGTTACTCTGTTATTGATCCCTTCTAGAGTATTTTTAATTTCATTTATTGTGTTGTTCATCATTGCTTATTTCATCTTTATTTCTTCTAGGTCCTTGTTAAATGTTTCTTGCATTGTCTCTATTCTAGTTCCAACAGTTTGGATCATCTTTACTATCATTATTCTGAATCCTTTTTCAGGTAGACTGTCTATTTCCTCTTCATTTGTTAGGTCTGGTGGGTTTTTATCTTGCTCCTTCATCTGCTGTGTGTTTTTCTGTCTTCTCATTTTGCTTATCTTACCGTGTTTGGGGTCTGCTTTTTGCAGGCTGCATGTTCGTAGTCCCCGTTGTTTTTGGTGTCTGTCCCCAGGGGCTAAATTTGGTTCAGTGGGGTGTGTAGGCTTCTTGGTGGAGGGGAACACAGGGGCATGTGTTCTTGTGGATAAGCCTGGATCTTGTCTTTCTGGTGGGCAGGTCCACGTCTGTTGGTGCGTTTTGGGCTGTCTGTGGTCTTATTATGATTTTAGGCAGCCTCTCTGCTAATGGGTGTGGTTGTGTTCCTGTCTTGCTAATTGTTTGTCGTAGGGTGTCCAGCACTGTAGCTTGCTGGTCATTGAGTGAAGCTGGTTGTTTGTGTTGAGATGGAGATCTCTGGGAGATTTGCAACGTTTTATATTATGTAGAGCTGCGAGGTCTCTTGTGAACCAGTGTCCTGAAGTTGGTTCTCCCACCTCAGAGGCACAGCACTGACTCCTGGCTGCAGCACCAATAGCCTTTCATCCACACGGCTCAGAATAAAAAGGAGAAAAAGTAGAAAGAAAGGAAGAAAGAATAAGGATAAAATAAAATAAAATAAAATAAAGTTATTAAAATAAAAATAATAATTAATTAAAAAAATGGACAGATTGAATCCTAGGACAAATGCTGAAAGCAAAGCTATATAGACAAAATATCACACAGAAACATACACATACACACTCTCAAAAAGAGGAAAAGGAGAAAAAATAATAAATCTTGTTCTCAAAGTCCACCTCCTCAGTTTGGGGTGATTCATTGTCTATTCAGGTATTCTGCAATTGCAGGGTACATCAAGTTGATTGTGGAGCTTTAATTTCCTGCTCCTGACGCTGCTGGGAGAGATTTCACTTTCTCTTCTTTGTTTGCACAGCTCCCGGGACTCAGCTTTGGATTTGGTCCCGCCTCTACGTGTACGTCCCTGGAGGGCATCTGTTCTTTGCTCTGACAGGACAGGGTTAAAGGAGATGCTGATTCGGGGGCTCTGTCTCACTCAGGCTGGGGGGAGGGAGGGGCACGAAGTGTGGGGCGAGCCTGCGGCAGCAGAGACCAGCATGACATTGCACCAGCCTGAGGCACACCGTGCGTTCTCCCTGGGAAGTTGTTCCTGGATCCTGGGACCCTGGCAAGTGGTGGGCTGCACAGGCTCCCCGGAAGGGAGGTGTGGAGAGTGACCTGCGCTCACACACAGGCTTCTTGGTGGCAGCAGCAGCAGCATTAACATCTCATGCCCATCTCTGTGGTCCGCGCTGTTAGCCACGGCTCTCGTCTGTCTCTGGAGCTCCTTTAAGCAGTGGTCTTAATCCCCTCTCCTCACACACCAGGAAACAACAGAGAGGGAAGAAAACGTCTCTTGCCTCTTTGGCAGGTCCAGACTTTTCCCGGACTCCCTCCCAACCAGCTGTGGTGCACTAACCCCTCCAGTGCTCTCCGTGTGCTCTTACTGAAGCCCGAGCCTCAGCTGCCAGTCCTGTCCACCCCAGCGGGTGAGCAGACAAGCCTCTCAGGCTGGTGAGTGCTGGTCGGCACCGATCCTCTGTATGGGAACCTCTCCGCTTTTCCCTCTGCACCCCTGTTGCTGTGCTCTCCTCCGTGGCTCCAAAGCTTCCCCCCACGGCCACCCGCAGTCTCCGCCCACGAAGGGGCTTCCTAGTGTGTGGAAACCTTTCCTTATTCACAGCTCCCTTCCACTGGTGCAGGTCCTGTCCCTATTCTTTTGTCTCTCTTTATTCTTTTTTCTTTTGCCCTACCCAGGTACGTGGGGACTTTCTTGCCTTTTTGGAGGTCTGAGGTCTTCTGCCAGCATTCAGTAGGTGTTCTGTAGGAGTTGTTCCACGTGTAGATGTATTTCTGATGTATCTCTGGGGAGGAAGGTGATCTCCATGTCTTATTCTTCTGCCATCCTCCCCCCTGTTCTGTCACCAGGTTTATTTAAAATTCTCTTTCAGGAGTGCCCTGGTGGCCTAGTAGTTAGAATTTCGCGCTCTCACTGATGTGGCACGGGTTCAGTCCCTTGCTGGGGAACTGAGATCCTGCAAGCTGGGTTTGGGGATCCGCTCCGGGCAACTCAGGTGTGCAGGCCTTTCCCGTGTCCTTCCCACCTCCAAACATGTGCCGAGAACCGAGCTCTAGGCCACTGACCCACCGACCAACCCTAAGGCAAATATTTACCATATTAAGCAATATTAAGCATAAGATCTGCCTAATCTAATTAGCATTTAAAAATCACTGTTTCTGCCATATGAATAATAAGTTAGAAGGAGATGAGTAGAAGTAAGGAGACCATTCAGGAAGTTGCTGTAATTGTCCTATACCTAGAGCTGTGGTGACCTAGTGAAAAAATAAAAGAATAGAAACTTTTCATTTTTCTATATACAGAGCTTGCTGATGGGTCAGGGAGTGAGAACATAAGTGAAAGGGATGAATTAGAGATTAGGTCTAGATTCCTGTCTCTAGCAACTGGCTGGTGGCAGAGCCTTTTACTCTTGTGAAAAAGAATGGTAAGCTGGGTAGTTGGTGGGGGTTCAAGTTCTGAGAGAATCAGGAGTTTCAGTTAACATATTAAGTTTAGTAACTCTATGACAAATGTACAAGAAGATGTCAAAAGGGCAATTCGATATACAAATTTAGACTGGATATTGTAAGAGAAAATTGGGATATATATATATATATATATATATATATATATATACACATTTGGAAGTCAGAGACTATTGAATTATAAAAATAGATAAGGTTTCTTTGTGTTACTTTCCCTTAGATCAATGCTTCCTTAATCTTTGTATGAAATAGCACCTATACAAAGTGATAAAATCTGAAAAGCACATTGTGGTAAGCTTGGGTGAATTAGGGCTATATGAGACTTAGTAAAATAGTTCACTACTTTTGCTTTGCAGTACATAATTATGGTAAGAGTCATAGGTTGAGTTCACTGGGAAGCAGACTTTGAGGTGAAGGTTTATTGGGGCATGTTCTCAGGATCAATATATGCAAGGGAGTTAGAGAAGCAGAATTGGGCAGGAGGAGAATTTAAACTCTGATGTGGTCTAGAAGAGGCCTTGGCCAATCCTACCTGTAGAGAGCTTCAGAGGTGGAGTAGTCCCTCAGAATTTTCCAAATTGTAGCAAGGGGGCTAGGCTTTTGTACCCTCACATCAACTAGTTATTGGAGTTAAACACTCTCTGGGAAGAGGATATAACCTTGGCCGAGGCAACTCCCTTTGGAAAAGGACAATTTTTAAGGAGGGACTCAGCTAAGAGCCATCAGCAGGCAACACACCTGACAGAATAGAAGTTTGGATGGGGTAAGGGGTTTGGTCTTAAGGGGGAGAAATAACATATCCACTAAAATAAAATAATTAAATATAAAGTATCAGGAAAGATATTAAATATTGCATTTGAATAAAACTCCCATATAAAATGTTTTCATTTTAATGAGAAGCTTGAGTGTGCACGTAACTTTTTATATTAGGTTATATATTTGTGATTATTAATGTAATTGTTTTTTAATGATAATCTCTTCAAATTAGTCATAGATACATACAATGTGAAACTTTGCACTAGTCATAAAAATATTAAATTGTATTTTTGTAGCCAGAAAAATTTTCAAGTTGAAATTATACTTATATATTATAAAAGTTATTTTTCCCATTGACAAATGTAGTGTTAAGTTTTCTTGTGAAATGATTTCAAATATAATTGAACTTTTGTCATAAAAAGAATTCAAAATAAAGGTAGAGTTCCAATTTGCAGAAAGTGGTTCTGTTTTTAGTAGTCACCTAGCAGCTGGTTTGGTCTTCCCTGAAAACAGATCCTGAAACAGGTGTCTGTGTGGTAGAGCACATCTTTGGTTGTGCTCAATGCAGTGTTAATCACAAAGCCCAACACCTAAGAGACAATTGGACACATATTCTGAACCCCATTCCACTGAAATCACCTTACCAGAAGCCTTAAATATGGCTACTCACTTTAGGAAATTAACAAACCAAAGGTCCATGACACCCCATGCCCTGAACAAGCACTTGAGAGCTAAAGAAACTACTGCCTCATGCCATAGCTAAAAAGTCACTGAGAACTGAGAACATCATTTACTATTCCTGCATTAAACAATACTGGAACAAGACATTAAAAAAACACTTAGCAAAAAATCAAGTTGATTCTCATTATTTGCAGCAGTTATGTTCAATAAATTATCTGAAAGCACTGATTTAGGGAATACTGAACCACTGTTCCTAGGGGGAATATAGCCTCTGGTCATTACATTTTTGTAACCTGATCAAAATGTGGCATTAAATAGAACACAAAAAAAGACACTTGCTTACATGACGAGAGATGAAACAGAAGGCAGAGTGTCACCTCATTTAATCTACACTTTGAACATGTGCATTGAGCAAGTCAAATTTGTTGTCATTCTGTACATATTCACAAATGATGGTGAAAGCACAAGAAGTATTGATTTGGGGATTATAAATAAATTTTTAGCTAGTAGGCAAATTCACAAATACCGGATCTGTGAAAAATGAGTTTTAACTGTACTTACTCCTAGAAGATAAAGCTTCAAAATAACAAAAACAGCTTCTTATCCAGGCTTACTTGGAGACACTCACCTTGCTGAGCTCACCAATCCAAAACTATTATGTCATAATCTCTGCCCAATTTTGGCCAGCTCACCTCACAAGACCACTGTCACAATCACCCAGTCAAGGCCCTATAATTACTTCCCCCTATTTTTTCCACTTTGAGACACTATTTAGTTGGTGTTTTCCCTTACTGCAGCAAGTCTAATAAACTTAGCTTTACCTAATGAACTGTTTATTTATTTCTGATTATCTTTTGGTGAGCAACAGCACCATGTTCTGCACAACAGTGTTCCAAGAATGAATGGTCATAGCAAGGTTTTACACAGTACATACGACTAGGAACCTCTAAAAGCATTGTTAAAATTATTTAAATCTAATTTTAATTGAAAACTCTGACAATTAAGTATCACTTTCTCTCTCTCTCTCTCAAGAGTCATTCACTGGAACAAGTTATTGGCTCCATTATTTTCTTATTTCTCCTTTCGTTTAAGGATACAGACAATTAAAAATACCTGTTGTGGAAAATTGAAATAGTGCTGAGCAATGGAAGCAATGTGCTTAATTACTGTGAGATGGGAGATAGATGGTAAATGACTCTTGTGTCAAGTTGAAGGCGTCAGCATACATATTTCTCATATGATATGGACTGTGACCTGATCTCGCATTTATTCAATTAAGCCAGGGAGTGAAATTATAAAATGTTTTTTTTTCCTTTCACATCTGCCAAATCAGCAAGACCTTTTGATTTATTTCAATAATTATTACTGTCACCAGCCCAAATACCAAGAGTCAAGTAGAAAGGGTTTATCTGAAAATCCTACATAAAGAAATTATGTTAAGAAAATGGACCAAAACTAGAGCACAAAGGCTCTAGTTCTATTCTGGTATCAACATCAGGCAAGTCACTTGCATTCTTGAGACTTTGATTACTGTCACTACACCATAAAGAAACAGGATTAGATATCACTGATGTTTCCTTCACCTGACTTTCTATGATTTGTATTGACATATTCAACATCTCTCCTTGTATCTTTGGAGATTTAATTTTATGCATGTCCATCTCCCAGAGAAACTAGCTGGATCTGCTGCAGGCTTGTTTCCTCACATTTTAGGACTATGAAAACTAGGAAATCTGTCAAATGTAGGGGTCAGTATCTAATCATTATCAATGGGGACTATGGGCATATTTCAGAAATAACTCAATACTTTTGTCTCATGAGCTTTAGAATACAAAACTATTCCAGTATCTTCAAGCTCAGTAGAATCTCAAGAGAATGTCTGGTTTTCTCTGCCCTTTACTGCAGTTTACAAATGAAGTAACTGAGGAGGAAGCTTGAAGACAGTTATCATTATTAAGATTGCTACCAACAAATAACTGCTTTTAAGGAAGGGAAATCACTTTAACAATTAAATAATGTGATAATAATCAGGTTGGTCTGGTTGTCAGTTTAAGGAGAAAGGTAACAAGTTTTTTGGTTAAAGGTAACAAATTGATTTTATTTCAAAGTAAAACTTTTTGAACAAACAGAGAGTAACAGATAGTGTAACCTCTAAGGATGTGGATATATGCATCTTCAAATCTCTCCTGTTTGAGAAGGCTACAAATGAAGAACTAGTCATTAGTCTTAAAGAAAAACACACTTCAGACACAACGTCCAAAGCCAGCTTTCACACCTACCCTTCCTCACAAGCTCTTTGTGTTCTTAGCCTAGTTTGAGGACCCACCATCTGGTCTCTGTGGCACCTTCTCTCTCAAGTATAAAAAATCTCTGTGTTCTGGGTAATATAATTAATTTTTGGCCTAAGAGAAGTTTCTCTGCTGTAAATGGAACTCTGTCTTTGAGACTAAAGTTCTCAATAAAATATTCTATTAATTTTCAACTGTGCCCAATTTGTGAGTGTTTAGTGCCAGTTTAAGCAAACAATAGGATAAAATCAAAGGAAAACATCACTCTGAAAAGAGATTCCTGCTCACAGTGCCAATAGAGGATCTGAAATAGATATGGACATCTATATTCCAGATACAGGTTGCAAATATTCAGCAATAGTTTTAAGGGTCCCCAGTGTTCAGTTAAACTATGCCATGCAATGAAATTCAATCACTTTCCATGAACAGACCTCTGTATCCTAAAGCTTGATTCTTATTTTCAGGGTTAGACATGGAAGAGGAACCGTTACCCTCTGGGCACTTACCTGCAACATTTGGCTGCTTCCCACACAGTGGAGAGGCTATTTTAACCAATTCCCAATTACGGTTTCCTGCTTTCCTTCCTGTGTCTGTGTACTGGATTCAGAGTTAGACATAGCTTTTTTTAGCTAAAATACTCTGTATTCTTAATAACTATCTGGGTGTTTGCCTTTTTCTGTTTCATTTTGCTTTGTTGTTGTTGTTTTTCTACCTTTCCATTTATTCTACACAGTCATTTGCATCCCACTTCCCCATTAGACAATCACAGGGAAGCTGGAGAGATCCCATCTGTGCATTTCAGGGGGCGAAATCAAACAGCCCTGGGACAGGTGGAGCAGGCAGCAGGAAGGTGACCCCAGGCACACAGCAGGTGGGGCGAGCAGCGCAGGAAATCAGCAGGCAGCAGGCAGTCTGAAGGGCAGAAAGGCTCTTGCTGCCTAGTCCAGGCAGCAAATCAAGCAGAGGTTAGCAGGTAAGAAGGGTGACAGGAGGGCAGACTAGGCATGTGACCAATGAGGAGGGGAAATAGAAGGCAATTAGCCAGGGGGAGAAGGCCGATGGAGGGCATTCACTGACAATTATCAGGGGAAAGGGTTGCAGAAGGGTAATAATAGGAGGCAGTTCTGAGGGGCAAGAGGACAGCAAGCAAGTGACATGCAACAGCAGTGAGGACACCGGGCATGCCTTACCTGGGAAAAGCATTGAGGAAAGAACCTCATTACCTTGGAGCAAGGCCAAGCAGTTAGTGGGGCCATAGGCAGCCAAGAGGTGTGACCCCAAGATTGTGCAGTCTCAGCAGTCTGGGTGCCTGTTACAAACCGCCACCTCAGAGATATTTGCACTTCATGCATTGATCCTTGCCCCGAGGGACCTCAGAAAAATGCTATCTGGTGACAATAATGGAGAAAGCAGAGGCCAATTACAGAGCAGACTACTTAGCCTACCAGGTAAAATTTTAAAAAAAGGGGAAAATGGAGAGAAATTTCATTTTTTTAGGTGTTTTCCATGAGTCAGGCTCTGTCAGACATTTTACATATGTTATCTTATCCAATCCCACTGCAGCACTTGCATGACACTGTTATTGTTTTTAAGTTGAGAAAATTGAGTTGAAGAGACAATACGGAACTAGACCAAGATCACACAGCAAGTATGTGAGAGCTGCGATTTCAACTTGAGCCACTCTGATGCTCAGACTCTTCCACCTTGTTGTAGCATGGTGGGTCTCAAGGTTGGAAAGCCCTCTCTTAGCTATTAGTAGATGGTGTGTCTCCATCCTTAAAGATGAAGGCTTTGGTTTTTGTTAAACATAAATTTCCTCAAGAAGACATATACTATAAGACAGTGTTTCTCAGGTTTGAATATTGTACAGATCCCCATTAAAGATGTAAAAAGACTCAAATATCCTCAAGTTTCAGAGGTTTGGGTGGCAGCACCAGAAATAGTAAATGGGATCTTCAACAGCTCCATATGAAAAGTAAACTCTTTGAAAATATATTGCATTAGTGATCTCTGCATCACAAGTCTCTCCATTCTGTATGCTCATTGGGCCTTTGTATCAGTTAGGACACTTTCATCTGCAATTCATAGAAAGCCCTGATCCAGAATGACATGACCATTAGGAAATGTGTTCCACGTCATGAAAATTTCAGAGCTGGAACAGGATCCAGTGTCTCTCCCGAGATTCTCTTGCTCTGCTCTGTCCAGTGGTGAGTTTCTCTTCAGCTCAGCAGCAAGATGGCGTTAGCAGCTCCAGGTGTTACAACCAGCAGTGGTCTGTTCTGGGAAGAGATGAAGGACTTTAAAATCTTGTGTCTCTTTCTTAGGAGTAAAGAGAGGAACTCAGAAGCCCCTTAACCCAAGTACACTTCCCTATACAATACACTGACTGAAAAATATCATATACTGGTTCTGAACATGGAAGGAATGGGATTATCATGACAGATGATCCTAACAGGATCCACTCTTCCTCTGAGCTATGTCCTGAGAAAGGTAGATACCTGAATATAATGAAAATTCTTTTAGAAGTGAGGGGAAAGATGGATGCTGGAGAGGCTACTGAGTCTCTACTCTAGGCCTCAGTCAGTGATTGTTGAAAAAACAAATGACTAAATGTGAATGATTTCTGAGCAGGTTTGATTGGGGAAGGGAATAAAAGCACTGAATGTGGAATTGTTTTCTGGATCATTACTTATCCTACAGTATCAGTGTGACTTGAACAAATCCCTTCATTTCCTCAGCCTTGGTTTTTACAATCATAAATTGGAGAATATAATACCTGCCCCATTTAACTCACAGGGTTGTTATGAGAATTAAATATATATGTGTTAATGCTTTGTATATGACAAAGGACTATGTAAATGTGAGGCATTATTATTATTAATATTCAGAAGTTAATCACCTTGCTTATTCTGTCAGTGAGAAAATATTTATTATATTCTATGAGCCAAGTACAATTTAAATGTGAGCTGTGGAGACCACGGAAAGATACAACATCTAGGAAATACATAAAACTCACTGAGGAATCAAAATATTGCATGTCTAAGATTATATAATAGATCATTAAAAGAACAACACAAAATAAATTAAATGGTACCAGGAAAATTGGTTGTACATTAGAAAAAATAATTAAAGTTAGGTCCCTACATATTTCAAAGCAAGTTCTCAATAGAATAAAGGTCTAAATATGGAAATCTATAAAAGATATATCATAAGCAAAAATAAAAGACAAATGACAATCTAGGGTAAAATGTTTGTAACATTTATAATGCACAAAGTATCAATATCTATGAAATGCTTTTGAAGTACGTGAAAAAGCAATCAAATATAAAACTAAACAAATTTCAGTAAAACAGTATTAATTTCCAATACAAATATAAAAAGACTTATTCATCTTAAGAAATAGTACAAAAAAATTTTAAATTAAATCAAAACCATAAGATAATACTATTTTTGCCCACTAGATTGGCAAAAGTGTTTGAAGATTGGTATCCCATGCTACAAGTAAAATGCAAGGAAATTGACAGAGGCTGCCATGTAGGTGGGGTATAAACATGTTTATTTTGGAAAGCAATTTGTCAATGTAACAAAAACTGAAATGTTCATAGTCTTTAAATCAGCAGCTTACCTTTTAAGAATACATTCTGTAAGACATATTTACAATGTAGACAAGAATATACATGGCCACAATTTTCTTAGCTGTGGGAACCCTCAAAGTAACTTAAACATATATTGACAGGGTATTGATTAACAGAATGGCAGAAATTATATATTAGTTAAAGCTACCATTAAAAATGTTAAGATAGACTTCTATGTAGCAATATGAAAATTTTCCAAGATGTATGGCCAAGTGACAAAAGCAAATTAAAAAACAATACTATTTTTTCTTTAAAACCACTATAAACATACATTTACTTATACACATGCAATGTTTTTTTCTCTCTCCTCTCTCTCTCTCTCTCACACACACACACACACACACACACACACATACACACACACACACACAGAGATATACATAGTCAAAGGAGTCTAGACTCCAGAGTGAGAAGTATGGTGCAATATTTTGAAGGAATTGGGATGTGTCTCTAAGGGGAAGAAATGTAGATTTTCCACTTTGGTTTAATAACTATCTTTCATGTCTTACCTGCTCATGAACCTGGGCTGATTCCACATCTTCTGAGACTAAATCTAATTGTTAACTCCAGAGCAACTCATTGTTTTTACATTCTCTGATGTTCCTTTTCAGGACCTGCTCTCATAAACCCCATGTTTTAGACTACTACATTTCAGGATGGTGAAATACACTCTAGGCCTATTTTATAGAGTTATCACTAACTAGCTCTGACTTTAGGGCACTTGAAGTGTGACTAAAGGACACTGAGACATGCTGTAAGTATAAAATACTTGTTATGTTTCAAAGACTTAGTGAGAAAAATAATTTAAAATATCTCATTAATAATTATACACTGACTACATGTAGAAATACTATTTCTGATATATTGGGTTAAATAAAATATATATTAAAATTAATTTTACTTGTTTCTTTTTAAATTTTCTTTTTAATGAAGCTACTAGAAAATTTAAAATTACACATGTGGCTTATGTTTGTGACTCAATATGTTTCTATTGGACAGTGCTGCTCTAGGCAATGAAATAATCTTTGTTCTTTTTTTTTTTTTTTCAAGATCATCTAGCTGGCAATGCACCAGTGACTAGAGACTGTGCTCTCTTTTCCTCCCCAGATTCCTACATTCCCCCCTCTAAAGTTTTTTACTTAAAACTAAGACAGAAGTAATAAATATTATTTCTTAGAATTTGGACATGGAGAGTGGGTACAAGTCCATGATGAATCTAAGGTTTTGATGCTGAGTGATTGAGTTATGTCAGTGCCATTAACAAACAGCCAAGTTAGAAGCAAAAGAGCGTTTAAGCATGGAGG
This sequence comes from Phocoena sinus, assembly GCF_008692025.1. Classification (NCBI taxonomy): domain Eukaryota; kingdom Metazoa; phylum Chordata; class Mammalia; order Artiodactyla; family Phocoenidae; genus Phocoena; species Phocoena sinus. The sequence continues at coordinate 33,391,786 of NC_045776.1, read as the reverse complement.
CAACTTTCTTGCTTTTAAACAGGATGAATTTGGAAAAGTATATATGCCCGGTGGGCATTTGGAGTGTGAAAATCAAACTGCAGATGAAAGTTTTAAATGGTGATTTAGGATAGAGAAACATTCGTAGTTGGTATATGTTAGAAAATAATCTAATCAAATTGATTTAAGAATATTCTGTTATTAAAGCTTGTCAGAATTCATTTTGACTAAACCATATTTAAAATAAAATGTTATATAATGCCAGGTTTTTATTTATCTTAATATATCAGTGATTATATGAATTCTTAACAAGTAGCAAAGTGAAAAATAAAAAAGAAAATGTGTATATTTCCAGACATGCCCATGATGTATATGCTATTATTTTTTAAAAAGTATTATTTTTACTTCCTCATATTCAAAATATTTTTTCATATTTCAATTAAGTACTCAGACTTAATTTTGCATTTATTCAGTGACAGATACTGTATTTGGGCAGGGATGTTTAAAAAAGCTATCCAAAACATCCATCACAGAACATCATATATATCAGGTTCTCAATAATTTATTGTTGAATGAATAAATAATTCAATCCCTTAATTCAAAATAGGAAAATTAGGAACTTCAGAATATAAGAAATGTGTTATCTAATTACAAATTAATTTGCTTCAGTCTCACAGGATTTTGTTCAGTATGCATTAAAATAACCCAGTTTTTCTTTCACCCCAGAGAAAAACTCCTGTTGGGAGGAATGATGAATGTTAGTGAAAGAGAGGGTAAACTATATGGTTCCTAGAAATAACAAAACGCCAAATGCAAACAAAAGGACCAGAAGTAAAATAATAATTAAAAAACAGCAAAGACTTCCAGGTTCCAATCTGGCATATAAAGAGCTTAGAAGTGACCATTATGACCTAAGGAGTAAAAACTTGTCAAAATTTTTTACTAAAATAATAGCAACTCTACTTAGATCTGTCAGTGACATGAGGTCACTGGGCAAATCATTTCCCCTAAAATTGGAGAGATAAACAGGCAGACAGAAAAATCAGAATTTACCAGAGCAGAAACACAGGAGCAGAAACTTCCTCAGGAACCAGGCCTGTAACTGAGGAATGGCTGGAGTCTCAGTGTGGACAATCTGAGAGGTAAAAGCACCATGGCAACACAGTCCTGGAGGCCCTATGTTTTGTGAGTTATGCCTCAACAAGCTCTACCAGATTCTGACATAAGAGATTGGGGGAAAAAAACCCAAAACAACCCTCAGGCTTCTGGCAAGAAGAGGGAAAAAGGAAACATTTTGAAATATACCCGAGCATTCTGCTTTTTCCTAAGCTGGCCTTCCCTCAGGAGAAACAATTTTGCCAGAACATAATTTATTGGGGTTTTATCAGAGCCTAACTTACCTGAGAGAAGGGAAATATCCAACTCCAGTTCCTTCTAGACATCCTGTTCCACCTAATATGGGGTGGGGGGCACTGAAAAGTACTAGTAAAGTTCACAAGCAAGAAGCAAAGGTTCATCAAAAGACTGAGATCTAATCCCAGGACTATAGAACACTTCCCCTCCCTCCACACTTTACCACTACATGACTAAAGGAATTTTTACTGTAGTTCCTTTCACTCAGCATATGACAACTACCTTTCAACAAAAATTACAAGATATATTAAAAGGCAAAATCACAATCTGAAAAGACCAATCAAGCCTCAGAGCCAGTCACATATGTCAGGAATGTTGGAATTATAAGACCAGGAAGTTTTTAAAACTATGATTAATATGCTAAGAGCTTTAATGGGAAAACTAGACCAAGAACATGGATAATGTTAAGCAGAGAGAAAAAAAAAATTCTAAGAAGGAATCTAAAAGAAATACCAGAAAGCAAAAACATTGTAATAGAAATGAAGAATGCCATCATTAGTGGACTGGGTATGGCCGAGACAAGAATTACTGGGCTTAGGATATGACAATAGAAACTTCCAAAACTGGTAAGCGAAGGAAAAAATTGAAATAAGAGAGTAGAATATTCAAGAACTGTGGGGCAACTACAGAGGATGTAATGTACACATAGCAGCAACACAAGAAGGAGAAAAAAGAAAAAGGAAAAGAAGCAGTGTTTGAAGCAGTTAAGTCTATTTCCCCAAAATAATGCTGGGCATCAACCACAGAACTGAGAAGCTCAAAGAAGACTGAGCAAGAGAAATATAAATAAAATAAAATAAGCAAAACAACACCTAGGAATATCATACTGAAACTTCAGAAATCAAAGGTAAGAAAAATAAATTCTTAAAAGACACCAAAGGGGGAAAATCATCTTATCTGGAATCACACAGGTGAGAGCATGGGTACTGCTCTAAAGTAGATTGTGATCAGTTGAGATGGCTATTGCAATCTTACAGCTGCCACTAAGAAAATAACTTGAATTAATAATAACACAATCAACAAAGGGATTAAAATGGCATTCTAGAAGCCTCTGGGCGCCTTCAAGATGGTGGAGGAGTAAGATGTGGAGATCACCTTCCTCCCCACAAATACATCAAAACTACATCTACATGTGGAACAGCTCCTACAGAACACCTACTGGATGCTGGCAGAAGACCTTAGACTTCCCAAAAGGCAAGAAACTCCCCACGTACCTGGGTAGGGCAAAAGAAAACAAGAAAACACAGAGACAAAAGAATAGGGACAGGACCTGCTCCTCTGGGAAGGAGCTGTGAAGGAGGAAAAGTTTCCACACATTAGGAAGCCTTTCACTGGCAGCAACGGATAGTGGGCAGGGAGGAAGCTTTGGAGCCATTGAGGAGAGCACAGTCACAGGGGTTCAGAGGGCAAAGTGAGAGATTCCTGTACAGAGTATCAGTGCTGACCAGCAATCACCAGCTTGAGAGGATTGTCTGCTCACCTGCCAGGGCTGGTGGGGGCTGGGAGCTGAGGCTTGGGGTTGGCTGCATGAACATAGCCTGAAGGGAGTTGTGCACCACACCTAGCCAGGAGGGAGTCCGGAAAAAATGTCTGGAACTGTCTAAGAAGCAAGAGACCATGTTTCAGGGTGTGTGAGGAGAGGGGATTCAGAGCCCCGCCTAGACAAGCTCCAGAGACAGGCGCGAGCTGTAGTTAGCAGTGTGGACACCAGAGATGGGCATGAGATGCTAAGGCTGCTGCTGCAGCCACCAAGAAGCCTGTGTGCAAGCAAGGGTCACTATCCACATCTCCTCTCCTGGGACCCTGTGCAGCCCACCACTGCCAGGGTCCTGTGATCCAGGGACAACTTCCCTGGGAGAACACATGGCATACTTCAGGCTGGTACAACGTCATGCTGGCTTCTGTATCTGCAGGCTCGCTCTGTATTCCACACCGCTCCCTCCCTCCTGCCTGAGTGAACCAGAGCCCCCTAATCAGCCACTTCATTAACCACGTCCTGTCTGGGCCGGAAGGAGACGCCCTCAGGTGACCTACACACAGAGGTGGGGCCAAATATAAAGCTGAACACTGGGAGCTGTGTGAAAAAAGAAGAGAAAGGGAAATTTCTCCTAGCAGCCTCAGGAGAAGTGGATGAAATCTCCACAATCAACCTGATGTACCCTGTACCTCTGGAATACCTGAATAGATAACAAATCATCCCAAAATTGAGGCGGTGGACTTTGGGAGCAACTGTGGACTTGGAGTTTGCTTACTGCATCTAATTTGTTTCTGGTTTTATGTTTATTTTAGTTTAGTATTTAGAGATTATTATCATTGGTAGATTTGTTTATTGATTTGATTGCTCTCCTCCTTCCTCATATATATATATATATATATATATATATATATATATATGTTCCTTTTTCTCTTTTTGTGAGTGTGTAGGTGTATTTTGTGTGATTTTATCTGTGTATCTTTGCTTTTGCCATTTGTCCTAGGGTTAGAATTGTTTTTTTTTTTTTAATATAGTTTTTAGCACTTGTCATCATTGGTGAATTTTTTTGGTTTGGTTGCTCTCTTCTTGTCTTTCTTTCTTTTTTTTATTAATTTTCTAATTTTTTTTCTATTTAAAAATTTTTATTTTATTTAATTCTACTTATTTATTTTTCCTTTCTTTCTATTTCTCCCATGTGGCTGACAGGGTCTTGGTGCTCTGGCCAGATGTCAGGTCTGAGCTTCTGAGGTGGGAGAGCCGAGTCCAGGACATTGGTCCACCAGAGACCTCCCAGCTGCACATAATATAAAATGGCAAAAGCTCTCCCAGAGATCTCTAACTCAATGCTAAGACCCAGCTTCACTCAACAACTAGCAAGCTACAGTGTTGTACACCCTTTGCCAAACAACTAGAAAGACAGGAACACAACCCCATCCATCAGCAGAGAGGCTTCCTAAAATCATAATAAGTTCACAGATACACCAAAACACACCACCAGATGTGGTCCAGCCTACCAGAAAGACAAGATCCAGCCTCATCCACCAGAACACAGGCACCAGTCCCCTCTACAAGGAAGACTACACAACACACTGAACCAACTTTACCCAATAGGGGAAGACTCAAAAAACAATGAGACTATGAACCTACAGCCTGCAGAAAGGAGACCCAAAACATACTAAGTTAAGCAAAATGAGAAAACAGAGAAATACACAGCAGATGAAGGAGAAAAGTAAAAACCCACCACACCAAACAAATGAAGAGGAAATAGGAAGTCTACCTGAAAAAGAATTCAGAATAATGATAGTAAAGATGATCCAAAATCTTGGAAATAAAATGGAGAAAATAAAGGAAATGTTTAACCAGGACATAGAAGACTAAAGAGTAAACAAACAATAATGAACAACACAATAAATGAAATTAAAAATTATCTAGAAGGAAACAATAGCCAAATAATTGAAGCAGAAGAATGGATAAGTGACCTGGAAGATAAAATAGTGGAAACAACTACTGCAGAGCAGAATAAAGAAAAGAAAAAAAAATGAAAAGAATTGAGGACAGACTCAGAGACTTCTGGGACAACATTAAACACACCAACATTTGAATTATAGGGGTCCCAGAAGAAGAAGAGAAAAAGAAAGTGAGAAAATATTTGAAAAGATTATACTTGAAAGCTTCCTTAATATGGGAAAGGAATAGTCTGTCAAGTCAAAGAAGTGCAGACAGTCCCATACAGGATAAATCCAAAAAGAAACAGGCCAAGACACATATTAATCAAACTACCAAAAATTAAATAAAAAGAAAAGATATTAAAAGCAGCAAGGGAAAAGCAACAATTAACATACAAGGGAATCCCAATAAGGTTAACAGCTGATCTTTCAACAGAAACTGTGCAAGCCAGAAGGGAGTGGCAGGACATATTTAAAGTGATGAAAGGGAAAAATATACAACCAGGATTACTCTACACAACAAGGATCTCATGCAGATTCAACAGAGAAATTAAAACCTTTTACAGACAAGCAAAACTAAGAGAATTCAGCACAACACAACCAGCTCTACAGGGGAAGATGGCGGAAGAGTAAGACGCAGAGATCACCTTCCTGCCCACAGATACACCAGAAATACATCTACACGTAGAACAACTACAGAACACATACTGAACGCTGGCAGAAGACCTCAGACCTCACAAAAGGCAAGAAACCCCCCACGTACCTGGGTAGGACAAAAGAAAAAAGAATAAACAGAAACAAAAGGATAGGGACAGGACCTGCACCAGTGGGAGGGAGCTGTGAAGGTGGAAAGGTTTCCACACACTAGAAAGCCCCTTCGCAGGCAGAGACTGCAGGTGGTGGAGGGGGAAAGCTTCGGAACTGCGGAGGACAGCACAGCAACAGGGGTGCAGGGAGCAAAGCGGAGAGACTCCCGCACAAAGGATTGGTGCCGACCGGCACTCACCACCCCGAGAGGCTTGTCTGCTCCCCGGCCGGGGTGGGCGGGGCTGGGAGCTGAGGCTTGGGCTTTGGGCGGAGCGCAGGGAGAGGACTGGGTTTGGCAGCCTGCAGGGGGTTAGTGCGACACGGCTGGCTGGGAGGGAGTCCAGGGAAATGTCTGGTCCTGCCAAAGAGGAAAGACTTTTTCTTCCCTCTTTGTTTCCTGGTGCGCAAAGAGAGGGGATTATGAACGCTGCTTAAAGGAGCTTCAGAGATGGGCGCGAGCCGCGGCTAAAAGCCCGGACCCCAGAGACAGGCATGATATGCTAAGGCTGCTGCTGCCACCACCAAGAAACCTGTGTGCGAGTACAGGTCACTATCCACACTCCCCTTCCGGGGAGCCTGTGCAGCAGCCACTGCCAGGGTCCTGGGATACAGGGACAAATCCCCCAGGAGAACGCACGGCATGCCTCAGGCTGGTGCAACGTCACGCCGGCCTCTGCCGCTGCAGGCTCGCCACGCACTCTGCGCCCTTCCCTCCCTCTGGCCTCAGTGAGCCAGAGCCCCCGATTCAGTGGCTCCTTTAACCCCGTCCTGTCTGAGTGAAGAAGAGACGCCCTCCGGCGACCTACATGCAGAGGCAGGGCCAAATCCAAAGCTGAGACCTGGGAGCTGTGAGAACAAAGAAGAGAAAGTGAAATCTCTCCCAGCAGCCTCAGAAGCAGCGGGTTAAAGCTCCACAATCAACTAGATAGACAACGGTTCATCCCAAATTTAGGAGGTGTACTTTGAGAGCAAGAGCTATGATTTTTTCCCCTTTTCCTCTTTTTGTGAGTGTGTATGTGTATGCTTCTCTGTGAGATTTTGTCTGTACAGCTTTGCTTCCACCATTTGTCTGAGGGTTCTATCCGTCCGTTTTTTTCTTGTTTTTTTTTTTTGTTGTTGTTGTTGTTAATTTTTTCTTAATAATTCCTTTTTATTTTCATAACTTTATTTTATTTTACTTTATCTTCGTTCTTTCCTTCCTTCCCTCCTTTAGATGGCGAATCATCCCAAATTGATGAGGTAGACTTAGCAAGGTTTATGATTTTTTCCCCTTTTCCTCTCTTTGTTAGTGTGTATGTGTATGCTTCTCTGTGAGAATTGGTCTGTATAGCTTTGCTTCCACCATTTGTCCTAGGGTTCTCTCCGTCCATTTGTTTTTGTTTTCTCTTAATAATTATTTTTTTATTTTAATAACTTTATTATATTTTATCTTACTTTATTTTACTTTATCTTCTTTCTTTCTTTTTCCCTTCCTTCCCTCCTTCCTTCCTTCATTCCTCCCTCCCTCCCTCACTTCTTTCTTTCTTTCTTCCTTCCTTCCTTCCTTCCTTCCTTCCTTTCTACTTCTACTAATTATTTCTTTCTACTTTTTCTCCCTTTTACTCTGAGCCATATGGATGAAAGGCTTTTGGTGCTGCAGACAGGAGTCAGTGCTGTGTCTCTGAGTTGGGAGAGCCAACTTCAGGACATTAGTCCACAAGAGGCCTTCCAGCTCCACATAATATCAAATGGCGAAAATCTCCCAGAGATATCTGTCTCAACACCAGCACCCAGCTTCACTCAATGACCAGCAAGCTACAGTGCTGGACATCCTATGATAAACAACTAGCAAGACAGGAACACAAACCAACCAATTTGCAGAGAGGCTGCCTAGAATCATAATAAGGCCACAGACACCCCAAAACACACCACCCGATGTGGACCTGCCCAACAAAAAGACAAGATCCAGCCTCGTCCACTAGAACACAGACACTAGTCCCCTCTACCAGGAAGCCTACACACACCACTGAACCAACCTTAGCCACTGAGGACAATGGCAACAGAAAATCACACAGCAGATGAAGGAGCAAGAGAATAACCCAACAGACCTAACAAATGAAGAGGAAATAGGCAGTCTACCTGAAAAAGAATTCAGAATAATGATAGTAAAGATGATCCAAAATCTTGGAAATAGAATAGACAAAATGCAAGAATCATTTAACAAGGACCCAGAAGAACTAAAGATGAAACAAACAACGATGAACAACAAAATAAATGAAAGGAAAAATATTCTAGATGTGCTCAACAGCAGAATAACTGAGGTAGAAGAATGAATAAGTTAAACTCACCAACATTCGAATTATAGGGGTTCCAGAAGAAAAGAAAAAGAAAGGGACTGAGAAAATATTTGAAGACATTATAGTTGAAAACTTCCCTAATATGGGAAAGTAAATAGGTAATCAAGTCCAGGAAGTACAGAGAGTCCCATACAGGATAAATCCAAGGAGAAATACGCCAAGACACATATTAATCAAACTGTCAAAAATTAAATACAAAGAAAACATATTAAAAGCAGCAAGGGAAAAACAACAGATAACACACAAGGGAATCCCCATAAGGTTAACAGCTGATCTTCAGCAGAAACTCTGCAAGAAAGAAGGGACTGGCAAGACATATTTAAAGTGATGAAGGAGAAAAACCTGCAACCAAGATTACTCTACCCAGCAAGGATCTCATTCAGATTTGATGGAGAAATTAAAAGTTTTACAGACAAGCAAAAGCTGAGAGAGTTCAGCACCACAAAACCAGCTTTACAACAACTGATAAAGGAACTTCTCTAGGCAACAAACACAAGAGAAAGAAAATACCTACAATAACGAACCCAAAACAATTAAGAAAATCAGAATAGGAACATACATATCACTAATTACCTTAAATGTAAATGGACTAAATGCTCCCACCAAAAGACACAGATTGGATGAATGGATACAAAAACAAGACCCATATATATGCTGTCTACAAGAGGCCCACGTCAGACCTAGAGACACATACAGACTGAAAGCAAGGGGATGGAAAAAGATATTTCATGCAAATGGAAACCAAAAGAAAGCTGGAGTAGGAATTCTCACATCAGACAAAATAGACTTAAAAATAAAGACTATTAAAAGAGAAAAAGTACACTACATAATGATCAAGGGATAAATCCAAGAAGATATAACAGTTGTAAATATTTATGCACCCAACATAGGAGCACCTCAATACATAAGGCAAATACTAACAGCCATAAAAGGGAAAATCGACAGTAACACATTCATAGTAGGGGTTTTAACACCTTACTTTCACCATGGACATATCATCCAAAATGAAAATATATAAGGAAACAGAAGCTTTAAAGATACCTTAAACAAGAACGACTTAATTGATATTTATACGACATTCCATCCAAAATCAGCAGATTACACTTTCTTCTCAAGTGCTCATGGAACATTCTCCAGGATAGATCATATCTTGGGTCACAAATTAAGTGTTGATAAATTTATGAAAATTGAAATATTATCAAGTGTCTTTTCCAACCACAAGGCTATGAGAGTAGATATCAATTACAGGAAAAAAAAATGTAAAAACTACAAACACATAGAGGCTAATAATATACTACTAAATAACTAAGGGATCACTTAAGAAATCAAAGAGGGAATTTAAAAACACCTACAAACAAGGCTTCCCTGGTGATTCAGTGGTTGAGAGTCCGCCTGCCCATGCAAGGGACATGGGTTCGTGCCCCGGTCCAGGAGGATCCCACGTGCCGCAGAACAGCTGGGCCTTTGGACCATGGCTGCTGAGCCTGTGCATCTGGAGCCTGTGCTCCGCAACGGGAGAGGCAACAGCAGTGAGAGTCCCACATACTGCAAAAAAAAAAAAAAACCAAAATAAAACAAACAAACAAAAAAAACCCTAGAAATAATTGACAATGAAAACATGATGGCCCAAAACCTATAGGATACAGCAAAAGCAGTTCTAAAAGGGAAGTTTATAGCAATATAATACTACCACAAGAAACAAGAAGCTTCTCAAATAAACAACCTAATCTTACACCTAAAACAATTAGAGAAAGAAGAGCAAAAAATCCCCAAAGTTAGCAGAAGGAAAAAAATCATAAATATCACATCAGAAATAAATGAAAAAGAAATGAAGGAAACGATAGTAAACATCAATAAAACTAAAAGCTGGTTACTTCAGAAGATAAACAAAATTGATAAACCATTTGCCAAACTCATCAACAAAAGGAGGGAGAAGACTCAAATCAATAGAATTAGAAATGAAAAAAGGAGAATTAACAACTGACACTGCAGAAATACAAAGGATCATGAGAGATTACTACAAGCAACAATATGCCAATAAAATGGGCAACCTGGAAGAAATTGCAAAATTCTTAGCAAAGCACAATCTTCCAAGACAGAACCAAGAAGAAAAAAATATATAAACAGATCAATCACACACACTGAAATTGAAAGTGTGATTAAAAATCTTCCACCAAACAAAAGTCCAGGACCAGATGGATTCACAGGGGAATTCTATCAAACATTTAGAGAAGAGTTAAAGCAATCATCCTCAAACTCTTCCAAAATATAGCAGAGGGAGGAAGACTCCCAAACTCATTCTACGAGACCACTGTCACCCTGACATAAAACCAGGCAAAGATGCCACAAAGAAAGAAAACTACAGGTCAATATCACGGATGAACATAGATGCAAAAATCCTCAACAAAATACTAGCAAACAGAATCCAACAGCACATTAAAAGGATCATACACTATGATCAAGTGGGATTTATCCCAGGAATGCAAGGATTCTTCAATATATGCAAATCATTCAATGTGATAAGCCACATTAACAAATTGAAGGAGAAAAACCATATGATCATCTCAATAGATGCAGAGAAAGCTTTCGACAAAATTCAACACCCATTTATGATAAAAACCCTCTAGAAAGTAGGCATAGAGGGAACTTTCCTCAACATAATAAAGGCCATATATGACAAACCCACAGCCACCATCAACCTCAATGGTGAAAAACTGAAAGCATTTCCACTAAGATCAGGAACAAGAAAAGGTTGCCCACTCTCACCACTCTTATTCAACATAGTTTTGGAAATTTTAGCCACAGCAATCAGAGAAGAAAAGGAAATAAAAGGAATTCAAATCGGAAAAGAAGAAGTAAAGCTGTCACTGTTTGCAGATGACATGATACTATACATAGAGAATACTAAAGATGCTACCAGAAAGGTACTAGAGCTAATCAATGAATTTGGTAAAGTTGCAGGATACAAAATTAATGCACAGAAATCTCTGGCATTCCTATACACTAATGATGAAAAATCTGAAAGTGAAATCAAGAAAACACTCCCATTTACCATTGCAACAAAAAGAATAAAATATCTAGGAATAAACCTACTTAAGGAGACCAAAGAACTGTATGCAGTAAATTATAAGACACTGATGAAAGAAATTAAAGATGATACAAATAGTTGGAGAGATATACCATGTTCTTGGAGTGGAAGAATCAACATTGTGAAAAAGACTCTACTACCCAAAGCAATCTACAGATTCAATGCAATCCCTATGAAAATACCACTGGCATTTTTCACAGAACTAGAACAAAAAAGTTCCCAATTTGCATGGAAACACAAAAGAACTCGAATAGCCAAAGCAATCTTGAGAAAGAGAAACAGAGCTGGAGGAATCAAGCTCCCTGACTTCAGACTATACTACAAAGCTACAGTAATGAACACAATATGGTACTGGCACGAAAACAGAAAGATAGATAAATGGAACAGGATAGAAAGCCCAGAGATAAACCCATGCACATATGGTCACCTTATCTTTGATAAAGGAGGCAGGAATATACAGTGGAGAAAGGACAGCATCTTCAATAATTGGTGCTGGGAAAACTGCACAGGTACATGTAAAAGTATGAGATTAGATCACTCCCTAACACCATACACAAAAATAAGCTAAAATGGATTAAAGACCTAAATGTAAAGCCAGAAACTATCAAACTCTTAGAGGAAAACATAGGCGGAACACTCCATGACATAAATCACAGCAAGATCCTTTTTGACCCACCTACTAGAGAAATGGAAATAAAAACAAAAATAAACAAATGGGACCTAATGGAACTTCAAAACTTTTGCATGGCAAAGGAAATCATAAACAAGACCAAATGACAACCTCAGAATGGTAGAAGATATTTGCAAATGAAGCAACTGACAAAGGATTAATCTCCAAAATTTACAAGCAGCTCAGGCAGCTCAATATCAAAAAACAAACAACCGAATCCAAAAATGGGCAGAAGACCTAAATAGATATTTCTTCAAAGAAGATACCAAGATTGCCAACAAACACATGAAAGGATGCTCAAGATCACTGATCTTTAGAGAAATGTAAATCAAAACTATAATGAGATATCACCTTACACCAGTCAGAATGGCCATCATCAAGAAGTCTACAAACAAGAAATGCTGGAGAGGGTGTGGAGAATAGTGAACCCTCTTGCAGTGCTGGTGGGAATGTAAATTGATACAGCCTCTATAGAGAACAATATGGATGTTCCTCAAAATCTAAAGATAGAACTACCATATGACCCAGCAATTCCATTCCTGGGCACATACTGTGAGAAAACCATAATTCAAAGAGTCATGTACCACAATGTTCATTGCAGCCCTATTTACAGTAGCCAGGACCTGGAAGTACCCTAAGTGTCCTATGACAGATGAATTGGTAAAGAAGATAAAGCACATAGACACAATGGAATGTTACTCAGCCATAAAAAGAAACAAAACTGAGTTACTTGTAGTAAGATGGCTGGAACTAGAGACTGTCATACAGAGTTGAAGTAAGTCAGAAAGAGAAAAACAAATACTGTATGTTAACAAAAAAACAAAACAAAACAAAACAAATAAATATGGTTCTGAAGAACCTAGGGGCAGGACAGGAATAAAGATGCAGACATAGAGAATGGGCCTGGGGACACAGGGAGGGGGAAGGGTAAGCTGGGATGAAGTAGGAGAGTGACATGGACATATATACCCTACCAAATGTAAAATAGATAGCTAGTGGAAAGCAGCCGCATATCACAGGGAGATCAGCTTGGAGTTTTGTGACCCCCCCCCCAGAAGGGTGGGATAGGGAGGGTGGGAGGGAGATGCAAGAGGGAAGGAATATGGGAATATACGTATATGTATAGCTGATTCACTTTGTTATACTGCAGAAACTAACACACCCTTTTAAATCAATTATTCTCCAATAAAATGTTAAAAATAGTTTTAATAAAATAAAATGGCATTCTAAAAATATATTTATTTAACACATAACATGGTAGTAAAATAGAATCACAGTAATATTTTTAAACATAAGAACAATAGAAAGCAAGAAGTTAATAACAGGCATAAATTCAACCATAGCAATATTTGTGTGAAAAGTGAATGGACTAAATACAACAAACAAACGAGCTCATCAGATTGAATATAACAAGACCTAACTAAGTATTGCGTATAAGAGACACACCTTAAATTCATAGGAACAAATAAATAAAAAATAAAAGGATGTAAAAAAAGAAAAACTTGAAATCAGTAACCCTATGAGAATTGGAGTGGCTATATTAATATTATACAAAATAGACTTTAATTCAAGAGATATTACTGGGAAGAAATCTATATATTTTATTAAGATAAAATGTATCAATTCATCAGGAATATATAACAGTTATAAACGTTTATATACTCAACTATATTGACCCAAATTTTGTGAAGCAAAAATTCGCAAAATTCAAAGTGAAATTAGACAATTCAAAAATAATAGTTTGAAATTTAAATATTCCACTCTCAATAATGAGTAGGAATAGTACACAGAAAATTAGCATGCATAAAGATAATTTAAATAACACTATAAACCAAGGCTTACATATCTATAGAACAGTCTGCCTAACAAAGGAAGAATACACATTCTCAAGTGAACATGGAACAGTCTACAGGATAGGCTATATTTTATGCTGGAAAACAATCTCAGTAAATTTAAAGGGATTGAAAGAATGGAAGATATATCCTCTAACTGCAATGGAATCAAATTGTAAGTCAATAACAGAAGAAAACTCAGGAAATTCAGAAATGTTTAGAAATTAATCAACATCCTCTTAAATAACCAATGAATCAAATAATGTCTACATTTATAAGATGCAGCTATAGCATGTTTTAAAAAATATTTTTAAATCCCTATATCTGAAAAAAGGAAAAGTCTCAGGTCAAAAGCTTAAATGTCCACCTTGAGAAATTAGAAAATGGAGAACATATTAAAACAAAACTAAGCAGAAGAAGGAAATAACAGGAAAATTGTAAAAATTGGATGAAAAATAATAAAATCAATAGAGAAAATAAACAAAACAAAACCAAAATTTTATTCTTAAAAACAATGAACAAAGTTGATAAACATTAAGCTAGATTAAACAAGAAAATAAGAGAAGATAAGAATTACCAAAGTTAGAAAAGAGGGGACATCACTCTCAAAACCTTCAGAATAATTTGTATTTTAAAGGAAAATTATGAATGGCTTCATGGCAGTAATGTAGACAAAATGTACATCTATACTGTATTCCCAAAGGGACCACTAAGAAAATAACTCAAAATTTCAAAAAATTAAAGAATTAAAACAGTACATTATACAACTTTTTAACATAAAAGAAGGTGTAAAAGAGATTTTTAAAGTGAAAACCATAGAAAGAAAGTTGCAAAATTACTAATATTGTCTCAAGAAGAATTAGATATTCTTAATAGAACTATAGCAACAACAAAAAGTGAAATACTAAGTAAAATTTCCCCATCATAAAAACTCAGACTCATATGGCTTCACTAATAGATTTTTAACAAACTCTGAAATTAGAGGAAAAGGAAACAGCATCTCATCTATGAAACTTGCATTATCCTAAAATATAATCCAGAAAAAGACATCAAAAAATAAAATAAAATAACAAATTTAGAATTTAAATACTCTCAACAAAATATTAGTAAACCAAATCCTGCAATATATGAAAAGAAATATACAGCATGAGTCAGACTTATCTCAGAATGCACAGTGGTTTAACATCTAAAAATCAATTAACATAATATACTGTATTAGTAGAATAAAGGACAAAATCCATATGACCATCTTCATAGACACACATAGGCACAAAACCTGACAAAATCAAACACCCATATATGAGAAAATCTTTCAACAAATTAGGAAAAAAATGGAACATCCTCAACCTAATAAAACAGACCTTTAAAAAACCTAGAATTAAAACTCAATTTATTGGTGGAAGAAAATTCTTTCCACTTAGATCTGAAACAAGGCCAGGATACCTGTTCTCACTACTTCTTCTTCTTCTTTTTTTTTTTTTTGATTGAAGTATAGTTGATTTTTAATATTGTATTAGTTTAAGGTGCACAGCATAGTGATTCAATATTTTTGTAGATGATAGTCAATTTAAATTTATTACAAAATAATGACTATATTTCCGTGCTCTGTACAATATATCCTTGTTGCTTATCTATTTTATACATGGTAGTTTGTACCTCTTAATCTCATACTCCTTCCTTGCCCCTCCAGCCTTTCCTTTCCCTACCAGTTTCTACTAGGATGTTTTCTGTATCTGTGAGCCTGTTTCTTTATTCTTATATATATTTGTTTGTTTGTTTTTTTAGATTCCACATTTAAGTGACACCATACAATATTTGTCATTTTATGTCTGACATTTCACCAAGCCTAATACTCTCTAGGTCCATCCACATTGTTGCAAAGAGTACAATTTCATTCTGAGTAATATTCCATTGTATATAGTATATATATACCGTATCTTCTTTACCCATTCATCTGTTGATGAACACTTGGTTTGGTTCCAAATGTTTGTTATTTTAAATAATGCTGCTATGAATATTGGGGTGCATGCATCTTTTAAAAATTAGTGTTTTTATTTTTATTTTTGGATATATACCAGTAGTGGATTTGCTGGATCATACGGTAGTTCTAGTCTTAGTTTTTTTGAAGAATCTCCATACTTTTTTCCATAGTGGCTGCATCAAGTTACATTCCCATCAACAGTATACAAGGATTCTATTTCTCCACATCCTCACTAACATTTGTTACTTGTGGACTTTTTAATGATAGCCATTCTAACAGGTGTGAAGTGATATCTCATTGTTGTTTTGACTTACATATTTCTAATAATTAGCAATGTTGAGCATCTTTTCAATTGCCTGTTATCCATTTGTATGTCTTTTTTGGAAAAATGTCTGTTCAAGTCTTCTGCCTAAGTTTTCATTGGGTTGCTTGTTTTTCTGATATTGAGTTTTGGATATAAACCCTTATCAGTCGTCTAATTTGCAAATATTTTCTCCCAATAAGTAGGGTGTCTTTTTGTTTTGTAGATGGTTTCCTTTGTTGTTCAAAAGCTTTTAAGTTTAATTAGGTCCTTTTTTTTTTTTGATTTGATTTATTTTGCCTTAGGAGTCAGATCCAAACAAATTAGTACTATGATTTATGTCAAAGTGTGTTCTGCCTGTTTTATTCTAGGGGTTTTATGGTTTCAGGTCTTACATTTAGGTCTTTAATCCATTTTGAATTTATTTTTGTATACAGTGTGAGGAAATGTTCTAGTTTCATTCTTTTACATATAGCTGTCCAGTTTTCCCAGCACCACTTATTGAAAAGACTGTTTTTCTCCATTGGAAAAGAGTTAATAAACCATAGAGAGGTAGATAGACAGATACATAGAGAGAGATATTAAAAAACAGATGTGAAGGGGCTTCCCTGGTGGTGCAGTTGTTGAGAGTCCACCTGCAGATTCAGGGGACACGGATTCGTGACCCGGTCCGGGAAGATCCCACATGCCGTGGAGTGGCTGGACCCGTGTGCCATGGCTGCTGAGCCTGCACGTCCAGAGCTTGTGCTCCACAACAGGAGAGGCAACAACAGTGAGAGGCCCACGTACCGAAAAAAAAAAAAAAAAAAAAGATGTGAAGACAATTCATTGGAACATTGGAAGTGTTTAAAACAATAGTGCTGAGTAAATTGGATACCTATACATAAAAATATAAACTTTTAAGCCACAATTTGCTCCATGTTAAAAAAGAATACTCATAATAATCTAAATGTAAAAGCTAAAACTATAAAATTTTAGAAGACACATAGGAGAAAAATCTTTGTGAATTTGTGTAGGTAAAGTTATTAGATATGAAACTAAAATCATGATTCATAAAATAATCTTTATTTTAAAACAGACCAATAATATTAGGATCTTCTGTTCTTTGAAATAAATAACCAAATTGTGATATATATATATATATATATATATATATATATATATATATATATACACACACTGAAATACTATTCAGAAATAAAAGGAATGAAGTATTGATATATCTAAAGATATTGGTGAATCTCAAAATACTGCTACTAAGTGAAAGAAACTGAACATCAAAAGTACATATTGCATGATTCTATTTATATGAAATTCTAGAAAATGAAAACTATAGTGATAGAAGGCAGATCAATTGTTGCCTGGGAGTGGGGGACTAATGAAGGGCAATAGGGAGGGATTACAAAGGGTCACAAGTACACTCTTGGAAGTGATGGATATTTGTTATCTTGATGTTGTTGATAGGTTCACAGATGTATGTCAATTTATCAAACTGTATACTTTAAATATGTGCAATTTAATGCATTTCAATTTTACCGCCATATAACTATAACACACACACACACACACACACACTGAGGAGAGAGGAGAGAAGTGAATATTTAGCTCCTGTGGTCATCATGGATAAAATCTACACTTCAAAAGTAGGAAAATTATAAGGACCAGAGTAAAATTGCTACACATATAAGAAAAAGAGCATGAGATAAAGAGATCGAGACAGAAAAAGAGAAAGAAGATATGTATATTCAGTGTTTTATATAGTAAAAATTATTGAGGTCTTCAATCCTTTCTTTGATCTCCATAATTGGTATAGGTCCAGTTAAACTAGAAAACCTTAAACCTAGTGAGGTTCTCAAAAACGCTATGGGAGGTATATTGCAGTCATTCAGAGCTAATGTAAGCAATTGCTCTGTATGCAGGTAAAACTGGCTTTACCTCAAAGAGGGGTTCAATCAATATTCATTCTAATGTTTCAGAATATTTGGATTAAAATATATTAAAGTTGACCCTTGAAAAATGCATGGATTAGGGATGCTGCCCCTCCATGCAGTTGAAAAACCATGTATAATGTTACAGTTGGCCTTTTGTTTATGTGGTTCTGCATGTATGGATTCAACCAACCACAGATCCTATAGTACTTAGTACATATTTGTTGAAAAAAATCTACATATAAATAGACCCATGACAATTCAAACTCATGTTGTTCAAGGGAAAGCTGTACAATAATTAGTATAAGGAATAATTACCTCCAATTTATCTTACTCTAAATTTTATACTTGCTGCAAGGGAGAGACACCTGTCATCAGATATCAGTTGTTTGTCCTTGGAATTTTAAAGACTTTTGAGAATATTCCTCATTACACTTTGGATCTCAGTTTCTCCATTTGCAAAATCAAGTTATGGAGGTATTTTCATGTAGCCAGAATGTTGCAGGATAATGAATTGCTTGATAACTTATTGTGATCTTTGGCAAAAGCACAAAGCATTATTATTGTTATTAAATGTTATTAGCTAGGGTATGGAGTTGAACTGATAATTACTTCAAAGTACAATTTGTAAAATGCTAACTGTAAAGTGTACATAAATTTATACATCCATTAATATCAAACCTGCTTTGAACAAGTATTTTGGAAGACTGCCATCATTATTCCTTTCACAGTGTTAGTAAATTTCAATTTATATTCAAACCCATCACCTCAATTCCTCACGTACAACTCTCTTCAATATCAATTTAAGTTCTTTGGGTTGAATATAGCTAATTCATTGACCTGTTTCATTAGAATGATAACAACTTATGATACAGTATTATGAGGAGAACCCCTCTCCCATACTTTAGTTGTGGTAGCTTTAAGTTTTAATGTTTGATAAGAAAAAGAAAATAATCATACAAATTAGGGAAGTTGGGAGTCACAATTTAGGAAGGTAAAAAAAAAATTAAACAATGCAATGTTAACAGAACTGGTCACATACCTGTTGTTGAATTTGCCAAAATTTCATTGGAAATCCATTTTATTGTCATTTCAGAATACATTATCACAATTCTACAATCAGAATTGTGAGGGATCAACAAGAAGCAGGGGGTGCAGTCCCTGCTATTAATACATACCGATGTTATCATACATGCTTCCCTGAGTATAATCCAGAGGTAGTGTCTCATTTGTCAACCACTTAAGGATGCCCTGGTACCTGGTACGCCATTTTAGTCCCAAGGCTACTTCCCCTACATTTACTCAGTTTTAATTTTGAAGACTTCCAATTCTACAAAAAATTGGAAAGACCAACATAATTAATATTTATATAGCCATTACTTGAACCCACTAATGTTAACATCTTGAAACATTTGCATGCACTCTCTTGCTCTCTCTCCCCCATATTTACAGAACCATTTGAAAATAAGTTACTTATATTTCTCAGTCTTCTTACTTGTTCTGAACAATAAGAGTTACTATTAGCTACTGACACCAAATGTCATTGGTCCCCAAAAGGAATGAGTAAAGTTTAAACTTTTGTATAGGCTGATAATGTATGGGCACATTTTAAGAAACTCACATGAAGAGATTTCTGTCTGGACATGTACAGAGTTTCCTTTTCAATTTTTGATTTTCAGATTGGGCATCTAGAACAGGGGTGACCACATAATTTATTTCCTAAACTAGGACACTTATGATAGTGAAAGGAGCCACTGTTAATAATTATTCCAGGAAAGCAACTGTAAAACAGGACTGCCCCTAGTATACCACAACTCCTGGTCACTCTACCTTGAGTGCACAATATAGGTGCATTGCTCAGGAGTAACTTGGCTGTTAATTCGTGTGCTTAACTTAACTCTAACAGACACAGTCCCAGAGGACAACAGGCTCCTATGCCAGCTCATGAATCTGGGGCACGATTCCTGGTCTGGGTCTGTGGAATTAACTTTCCAATTGGTGTAGGCTAATTTTTGGTCTTTTTAAAAAAAGAAGGAATTGATTTATTTAACAGAAATTAATACAATGCAAATGAGATACAGTGTATGTTAATTGTAGTCAGGGTGATGTTCAGGGTCAGCTAGTCAATAATTGGACTTGCTGGACACTCAAAGTTCACCACTGCTGCCAAGTCTCCAAGTAATTTATCATGAGTCCTTTAGATAGTAACTTGAGAAAGAGTCAAATGTCAAGTATCTGATTGCTGAACGACATGAGTTTTTTTCCTCTAAACTGGACATCCCTTAGGAAAGTATTTGTACACATCCAGTTTTATTTTTCCATCTGAATGCAACTCTGCAAGTCAAAATGACCATTTCCTCTCACCCATTGTGTGGTCTGGGTACACCCTGTGAGTCACTCCCATCAGTAGCAAGCAAGTGTGACATGAAGTCTGTTACTAGAAAAAAACACAATATGAGAATATTTGCAAACTGAGGTGAAATTTTACCAACATCAAGGTATCAATAGAAAATGATAGAATATGAAAAGCATAAAATACTAATCTAATGTGTTGTTGTTTTTCTTTTTAACATCTTTATTGGAGTATAATTGCTTTATAATGTTGTGTTAGTTTCTGCTGTATAACAAAGTGAATCAGCTATATGTGTGCGGAAAATATCAGCTTTCCTACTTCATCAGTGAATGTTTGATAATATAATAATACGTTAATATAGTGACATATATAGTTTATAAATGTATTTCTATATAATAAATTGTGTCAGCCTAAAAAAATAAAGTATAAAAGAGGTGGGATTTTTAAATAATCTGAATCTCTACAGACTCCATCTCGAGTCACTATGGACTACTCTAGCTGAGCAAAGGAGGAGCTGGGAAGCATGACTGTATGCTACCAGGAGGACTGTCTCCTAATGACTGAAGTTCTCCTCCCTGACCCCCCAGAAAACCTCCTTTCGGGTTTAGGGAATTCCCTTGGCTGATGCCCAGATCACTTGGTTACTAGAGAAAGGGGCCAGTGTGTGCCATGCCCAGGTGAGTGTAAGGAGAGAAAGACCAGCTTTTCTAAGGAATAGAGAATGTTGTAAAACATTTAACAAAAGATGACAGATAAGGTACAGTATGTAATTACCCATCTAAGAGACAGCACTGGGTTCTGAGCTACCCTGGAACGCTTCAAGGAAGGGGTGTTTATTAAACTGGGGTTTGACATGTGGATAAGAAAGGAATGGGTAATGGGGAGAACCAATCTTTTAAGAAAGAAGCAAAACAACTGAAACTATGAAGACACAATGCAATTCCACAATGTTTATATAATATGTTATAGTTTTCAAAGTACTTGTATTTATATCATCTCATGTAATCATCATGACTAATTTTGGAGATAAACTGGGCAATATTATCATTTCCAAATTGTAGATAATAAAACTTAAATATGGAGAAATTTAACACACTTAAGTTCTTTTGAGTTTTAAATAGTTCAATCTAGTAGACACATATTTTGATGTATTATTGTTACATTCATTTTAAGTTTATAGATGAGGAAAGTGAAGTTCAGAGAAATCAGCATACAGTGGCAGTCAGTACTCAAGCCAAGGATCTCATGTTCCACACTCCAGATTTCTCACTGCACCCTATTAATGGAAGAAAGAGAAAATGGGGATCAAAGAATCCATTAAGAAAGCCAATCCCAAAGAACAAACTAGGGAGAAAACAGTTGTGATTTCCAAAGGGAATCCTTGGCCACTATAAAAAGTAGGTGCAACCTCAAGGAACAGAACTACCAGGCACGTATCCAGGGACACCAATCAGAATTCCTAAGGCTTCCAGTAGCTTTCTCCAGCTTTCAGTCAATCCTGGAAACAAATATTATATTTGTTCCTTTCTGTGTGCTTTCTCTCCAGTTCTCCTGTGTTTATAGAGTTCTTGTTCTCTCTACCCCATCTTCCCCATCCCTCAGTGTCTTGTTCTATGAATGCTGCTCAGAACCCTTATTCATCATTCCCTGATCTGAGCTTCTACAGCACTGGTCTCTGAAGCACACATTAATATAGCATTGTTGATTGACATATATACACTAATACGTATAAAATGGATAACTAATAAGAACCTGCTGTATAAAAAAATAAATACAATTAAATTAAAAAAATAAAAAATGCACGACATTGTTCTGTGCACACTGAATATGTCCTACGTTCCACTGTTGATTCTTGTACCAAGGCAAAATAGGATGTTGCAGTTTGGTTTCACTGAGAACAGACTGCTTTGCATTTGTTTCTTGTCATCTTTTCACCAATTTGGGAGTCATTTTGTTCTCTAAATTCTTTGCTTCCTGACTTCCTAGTGATATTTATTTTATATTTTAGGTAATTTTGAGGGTGGACAGATGCATTTTGGAAATGTTTATTCCATATTTTAGAACTCTTTTCAAAAGCAAAGGAAGACACACCAGTTTACTGTGCATGTGAGGGCCTGAAACCTTTCCTTCAGACCTGGAGCACAACTGAATTTTCATCCAGCACCATCTTTGACTCCAAGCTGGGAGACCACAGCTATTTAGAGGCCTAAAGTTCTCATTTTCTCACATGCAGGGAATGAACAACATCTCATGTGCCCTGGCAGACATTACTATGCCCCTCCTAACATCGAAGGAACCAGTTGGCATGATCACAGTCCATTTTGGCCCTTTTCTCTTTATCTTTCTGCTTTAGACCAGACACCTGCCAAATCTCTAATCATTTGGCTTTGCTCTTTGAAACTCACAGAAATTTAACTATAAGATATTCATGCTTTGTTTTCTAATCACTGTAAAATGGAATGTTATTGTCCTGGGGCCACTTGGAGCAATAGGTCTGGTGTGTGTACTCTTGAAATCTGTATTTTAAATAGAGCTTCATGGTTTGGGGGTCTAGATATTTTAGAAATGATAATAATCAGTTGTAATTCTTAAAGTAGTCTTAAAAAGGCCCCTTCTATGTTGTAAACGGCAGTGGTAATATAAAGGATAGGAAAATTCAGTCAGCCAAATGTGGATGTGACCATGACAATGACATATCATGTGGCTTAAGTTTTTATTTAGTTATTAAGGCCATGATTTTTTCACTATATGCTTTATTAAACACTTTTAAAGCATATTTAAATGTAATCCTCACAAATATCTGTGAGGTTGATATTATTATTCTCAGTATACAGATTACTTAAAAACATAAATTTGAGTAATTTATAAAAGGGCTACATATACCTAGTGTCACCTGAAATACAAACCAAAGTCTAAATAATTTCAGAATACAAATTCTTAATCACTACTATATATTATTTTCTCTAATATGTAGTCATTGTTTCCTATCTAGAATGCATACATTCTCTATGTATAAGTTCCTTGCTAAATATTTATTGTTCTTTATGAAGCCACCATTTAAAGAAAGTTCTCCTTCATCCAAAAGTATTCATTCACTCAATAACCCTTTACTAAGTAGTTTCTAGTGTGAGGCACTGTACTGAGAATAGAATGATGTCATTTCTTTCTTTAAGAATATTACTATTTATTTGGTAAGAAATATATAAGCATTAAGAAATAAGTATATTGATGGGGTTCTGCTTATTGTGTTGTAAAAGCACGTAAGAGGAATACCTAACAGAGACAGGAAGGAAGATGGAAGTAAGAAAAATTATTCTTAGAGGAGATTCAGACTGATAGCATGAGAAGAAATGATGCTGTAGGTCAAGGGATGGCACAGAGATAAGAGAAAGAGAGAATAAAATCACCCAAACACCTAGAGCATTCAGTGAGCCATTTGTCTTCTGATGTATTGATTTTAATATTCATTTGGCTTAGTTTAGTAACCTTGTTTTGCAATAGATCTATCTTTTGTATAAGATCTCTCTCCCATCATGGTGTATAATCCTAAAGGAATTTAAAAGCCAAGTCTTATGGCATTTTTCATCCCTAGGTTCCTAAAACTGCAGGTATCAATGACTGTTAAAGATGATCATTGTGGTAGTGGTGGTGGTATAAATAAGAAGAAAGAGGAAGAAAAGGAACAGGAGAAGGGGTGAGAATAAGGATATATATTGAGAAGAACACTGTGTTGAAACAGATGAAGAACTACAAACAAAATATTGAGCCTTTCTATGTTTATATCTAGGGTGAAACTGAAAGAACCACAACAGATATTAGAGAATTTCATCCTCCTGACTGCTCTTCTCTCAGATACAGAGGAATAGTTCTGAATATAGTGACTAATACATTGGTTCTGAATACTTGGCACAAGAGAAAAGATCTATTTTTTTCAAGCCCTTAAAAAGCACTACAATTTAAGGGCAATTAACCAAAGGAAAAAAGTCCATCTTTTACTCATGGCAGCATTCCCCTGTGTCTCTAGACTATGCTTCTTCACTTAGGCAGTAAGCCATTGTTTTGGCTTGTCTTTTTGTTTTTGTTGTTTTTTTTCTGCTGGAAAAGGTAAACAAGGTTAGAAAAACATCAATAAAAACTTATGGTAATTGTTCCCTATCTAGAATGCAGAACTTCTATTCTCTCTTCTCTTTGTATAGGTTTCTTGCTGAATATTTATTGTTCATCTTTCTTTATGAAGATAAACAATAAAGCATAAAATATGAGTAGGTGAATTAAAAGAATGTGATTTTTATGTTCATATATTTTGATAGCACTCTGAGAATAAATTCAAGAAACCTTAAGAAATGAGGTTTAAATGTTAGATCAGAGAAAGTTGCACTGTTATATTCTTAGGATCTTACAGCTAAAAAAGATGGTATAAATTCTAGAAACTCAGTCCCCATTTGAGCCATGACCACATATAAACAGCATATTGTTTGAGAATCAAAAGTGAGAATCAAATTCATGTTTTCATATTTTGTTTGAGTAGCATCAACCTTGTGATACACTCAACTCTAGTTCCTTAGAAGCTTCTCTTCCATAACCATTTTATTCATAAAAACAAGAGCAGCAAAAGTATACAATTTTCTTTACTTAACTTTGTGCAGGGTACTGTATGAAAAGATTTACTCAGACATGCCAGGAGTCTCTCTAGAATATCTGTTATCTCTCTTCTTCCAGTCCAGATGCTGTCTGTCCTTCATGCTCCAGTTCCCATTTAATCCTCTCTTGATCCATTCACTTCAGATAACCTCCCCCTGTCTTGAATATCTATGAAACTTACCTACATCATTCATTTGATCTTTCAGTTTTATTTAATTGAGTTATATCTTCATATCCAAACTAAATTATAAATTCATAAGGCCAGAGGAAAAAATTGTAAATATGGTGACAAGATATAAGATTTTACAGATTATTTCCAGTATCAGAGTCAATGCCTATTCACTCCATAAACATTTTTGCATTGTAGTAATTTCTCAGAATATATGAGCAACATATTGGATAACTTTTCACTCCCCATTGTAGTTAGCACTACATATTACAATGACCCTAAAATAAGGGTCAGCAAACTACCTCCTGTTGGCCAAATCCAGATGTGCACATTTGTTTACATATTGTCTATGGATGCTTTCCGGCTATAATATTTACTATCTGGCCTTTACAGAAAAAGTTTGCTGTTCCCTGCTCTAAAACCTATCTGGTAAAATAAATCTATCTGAATTGTCCATTTTTGTGGTCCTACAAACCTAGTATTAAAAAGTGGATAACTTGATTTTTGTCCATGACTCCATTTACTTTCTTGATCAGATTAACTCTTAATATATTGATGTTAACACATCAATTATATTACTAAATTAAATTGGTCATTAAATAAAGCAGATTTAGGGCTTCTCTGGTGGTGCAGTGGTTGAGAGTCCGCCTGCCGTTGCAGGGGACACGGGTTCTTGCCCTGGTCCGGAAAGATCCCACATGCCACGGAGCGGCTAGGCCTGTGAGCCATGGCCACTGAGCCTGCGCGTCCGGAGCCTGTGCTCCGCAACGGGAGGTGACACAACAGTGAGAGGCCCGCGTACCGCAGAAAAGAAAACAAAAAAACAAAACAAAGAAAAAAAGCAGGTTTAGCTGATCAACTGTGAAGAAAGCCACCAATCTGAAATCTGTTGTATTCAAGCAAGATAAAATTGAATATTCTGGAATACAAAGCTCTAAAGGTAACACACTTTAAAAAAAACATAAAATGGAAAATGGTACAATTTTTGAACTTTATAGATAATAGCTAGTCAAGGGCTACACACAAAATTGCAGACAAATAATTTGTCTTAACCTCACAATACTTTTTATATTTAATGGTTTTGGACGTAAAGTGTTGCCCTCCAAATGAAAATTACTTTGAGGACCGATGCTCATTGAAAAATAAAAGGGTTTCTAAAGAAGCTGTAGTATATTCATACTGTGGAATACTACTCAGCAGCAAAAATAAACTATTGATACAAGCAAACACTTGAATGAACCACAAGGAAAGTATGCTGAATGAAAAAACAAATCTCAAAAGTGTACATAATACATGATTCCATTTGAATAATATTAATGAAATAGCATAATTATAGATTACTGGTTACAGACAAAGAGGAAGACTTAGGAGCAGAAGGGAAGTGGTGGCTACACACACATACACACACACACACAAATGAGGTGAGTGCATGTATAAATATTGAAATGTGAATAAGAATTGTGAATTGCACCAATGTCAATTTCTTGGTTTTGATATTTTGCTATAGTGATGAGATATTAACATTGGGTGAGGCTGAGTAAAAGATGCACAGGATCTTCCTGAAGGTTTATTTGCCAATTCCTGAGAATCTCTAATTTTTTTTTTTAATAACATGTTAAAAAAAATCAGAAAGGTAGTATTGCAAACTATTCGCTTAGATAAAATAGTATACTCTGGAAGGAGAATATCTATGACCATAAGAAAAAAAAGTGGTGAACTTACATTCCTGCAGGCTCTCTAGTATCTTTTTTTTTTTAGTAGATCTTTATTGGAGTATAATTGCTTCACAATACTGTGTTAGTTTCCGCTATATAACAAAGTGAATCAGCTATATACATACGTAAACCCACATATCCCCTCCCTCTTGCGTCTCCCTCTCATCTCCCCTATCCCACCCCTTTAGGTCATTGCAAAGCATCGAGCTGATCTCCCAGTGCTATGCTGCTGCTTCCCACTAGCTACTTTAAATTCAGTAGTGTATATATGTCTATGCTACTCTCACTTTGCCCCAGCTTCCCCCTCCCACCCCATGTCCTCAAGTCCCTTCTCTATGTCTACATATTTATTGCTGCCCTGGAAATAGGTTCATCAGTACCTTTTTTATTTTTTGATTCCATATATATGCATTAGAATACTGTATTTGTTTTTCTCTTTCTGACTTATTTCACTCTGTATGACAGTCTCTACGTTCATCCACATCTCTACAAATAACTCAATTTCATTTCTTTTTATGGCTGAGTAATATTCCATTGTATAAATGTGCCACAACTTCTTTATCCTTTCATCTGTCGATGGACATTTAGGTTGGTTCCATGTCCTGGCTATTGTAAATAGTGCTGCAATGAACATTGTGGTACATGTCTCTTTCTGAATTATGGTTTTCTCAGGGTATATGTCCAGTAGTGGGATTGCTGGGTCATAGGGTAGTTCTATTTTTAGTTTTTTAAGTAACTGCAATACTGCTTTCATAGTGGTTGTATCAATTTACATTCCCACCAACAGTGCAGGAGTGTTCCCTTTTCACCACACCCTTTCCAGCATTTACTGTTTCTAGAATTCTGATAATAGTCATTCTGACCAGCATGATTTGAAACCTCATTGTAGTTTTGATTTGCATTTCTCTAAAAATTAGTGATGTTGAGCATCTTTTCATGTCCCTCTTGGTCATCTGTATGTCTTCCTTGGTGAAATGTCTATTTAGGTCTTCTGCCCATTTTTTAATTGGATTGTTTGCATTTTTGATATTGAGTTCCATAAGCTGTCTGTACATTTTGGAGATTAATCCTTTGCAAGTTGCTTCGTTTGCAAATATTTTCTCCCATTCTGAGGGTTCTCTTTTTGTTTTGTTTATGATTTCCTTTGCTGTACAAAAGCTTTTAAGTTTAATTAGGCCCCATTTGTTTATTTTTGTTTTTATTTTCATTACTCTAGGAGGTGGGTCAAAAAAGATCTTGCTGTGGTTTATGTCAAAGAGTGTTTTTCCTGTGTTTTCCTCTAAGAGTTTGATAGTGTCTGGTCTTACATTTAGGTCTTTAATCCATTTGGAGTTTATTTTTGTGTATGGTGTTAGGGAGTGTTCTAATTTGATTCTTTTACATGTAGCTGTCCAGTTTTCCCAGCACCACATATTGAAGAGGCTGTCTTTTCTCCACTGTATATTCTTGCCTCCTTTACAAAGATAAGGTGACCATATGTGTGTGGATTTATCTCTGGGCTTTCTATCCTGTTCCATTGATCTATATTTCTTTTCTTGTGCCAGTACCATACTCTCTTGATTACTGTGGTTTTATAGTATAGTCTGAAGTCCAGGAGACTGATTCCTCTAGCTCTGTTTTTCTTTCTCAAGATTGCTTTTGCTATTCGGGGTCTTTTGTGTTTCCATACGAATTGTAAAATGTTTTGTTCTAATTCTGTGAAGAATGCCATTGGTAGTTTGATAGGGATTGCATTAAATCTGTAGATTACTTTGGGTGGTATAGTCATATTCACAATATTGATTTTTCCAATCTAAGAATATGGTATATCTCTCCATCTTTTTGTGTCTTCTTTGATTTCTTTCAACAGTGTTTTATAGTTTTCTGAGTACAAATCTTTTGCCTCTTTAGGCAGGTTTATTCAGAGGTGTTTAATTCTTTCTGTTGCAATGGTAAATGGGATTGTTTCCTTAATTTCTCTTCCTGATTTTTATTTGTTGGTATATAGAAATGCCAGAGATTTCTGTGAGTGAATTTTGTATCCTGGAACCTTACCAAATTCATTGATTAGCTCTAGTAGTTTTCTGGTGGCATCTTTAGGATTCTCTATGTATAGCATCTTGTCATCTGCAAACAGTGACAGTTTTACTTCTTCTTTTCCATTTTGGATTCCTTTTATTTCTTTTTCTTCTCTGATTGCTGTGGCTAGGACTTCCAATTCTATGTTGAATAGTAGTGGTGAGAGTGGACATCCTTGTCTTGCTCCTGATCTTAGTGGAAGTGTTTTCAGTTTTTCATCATTGAGTATGATGCTTGCTGTGGGTTTGTCATATATGGCCTTTTTTATGTTGAGGTAGGTTCTCTATATGCCCTTTTTCTGGAGAGTTTTTGTCCTAAATCAGTGTTGAATTTTGGCAAAAGCTTTTTTTTGCATCTATTGAGATGATCATATTATTTTTATTCCTTAATTTGTTAATGTGGTGTATCACATTGATTGAATTGCATATATTGAGTAATTCTTGCATATCTGGGATAAATCCCACTTGGTCATGGTGTATGATCCTTTTAATATGTTGTTGGATTCTGTTTGCTAGTATTTTATTCAGGATTTTTGCAACTATGATCATCAATAATATTGATCCATAATTTTCTCTTTTTTGTGATATCTTTTCATGATTTTAGTATCAGGGTGATGGTGGCTTCATAGAATGAGTTTGGGAGTGTTCCTCCCTCTGAAATTTTTTGGAAGAATTTGAGAAGTATTGGTGTTAGCTCTTCTCAAAATGTTTGATAGAATTCACCTGTTAAGCCATCTGGTCCTGGACATTTATTTGTTGGAAGATTTTTAATTACTGTTTCAATTTCATTACTTCTGATAGGTCCATTTATAGTTTCTAATTCTTCCTGGTTCAGTCTTAGGAAATTGTATATTTCCAAGAATTTTTCCATTTCTTCGTGATTGTCCATTTCATTGGCATACAGTTGTTTGTAGTAGTCTCTTATAATCCTTTGTATTTCTGTGATGTCAGTTGTGATTTATTTTTCATTCCTAATTTTATTGATTTGCATCCTCTCCCTTATTTTCTTGAAGAGTCTGGATAAGGGTTTATCAATTTTGTTTATCTTCTGAAAGAAGCAGCATTTACTTTTATTGATCTTTGTTATTGTTTTCTTCATTTCTATTTCATTTATTTGTGCTCTGATTTTTATGATTTATTTCCTTCTACTGCCTTTGGGTTTTCTTTGTTCTTCTTTTTCTAGTTAAGTATAGGGTTAGATTGTTTATTTGAGATTTTTCTTGTTCCTTGATGTGAAACTGAATTGCTATAAACTTCCCTGGTAAAACTGCTTTTGCTGTGTCCCATAGGTTTTGGGTGGCCATGTTCTCATTGTCATTTGTTTCTATGTATTCTTTTATTTCTTTGATTTCTTCAGTGATCTCTTGATTATTTAATAGTGCACTGTTTAGCCTCCATGTATTTGTAATGTTTTACCTGTAATTGATTTCCAATCTCATAGTGCTGAGGTCAGAAAATATGCTTGATATGATTTCAATTTTCTTAAATTTTCTGAAGCTTGATTTGTGACCCAAGATGTGATCTATCCTGGAGAATGATCCTTGTGCACTTGAGAAGAAAGTGTATTCTGCCACTTTTGGGTGGAATGTTCTATAAATATCAATTAAATCTATTTGGTCTATTGTGTTATTTAAAGCTTGTGTTTCCTTATTTATTTTCTCTTTGGATGATCTGTCCATTGGTTTAAGTGGTGTGTTAAAGTCCCCTACTATTATTGTGTTACTGTTGTTTTCTCCTTCTGTGGTTATTAGCATTTGTCTTATGTGTTGTGGTGCTCCTATGTTAGGTGCATAAACATTTATAACTGTTATATCTATCTTCTTCTTGGATTGATCTTTTGATCATTATGTAGTGCTCCTCCTTGTCTATTATAACAGTCTTTATGTTAAAGTCTATTTTATCCTATACAAGTATTGTTACTCCAGTTTTCTTTTGATTTCCATTTGCATGGAATATCTTTTTTCCATTCCTTCACCTTCAGTCTGTATGTGTCCCCATGTCTGAAGTGGGTCTCTTCTAGACAGCATATATATGGGTCTTGCTTTTGTAGCCATTCAGCGAGCTTGTGTGTTTTGGTTGGCACATTAATCCATTCACATTGAAGGTAATTATCAATTTGTATGTTCCTATTATCATTTTGTTAATTGTTTTGTGTTTGTTTTTGTAGGTCTTTTCCTTCTCTTGTGTTTCCTGCCTAGAGAAGTTTCTTTAGCATTTGTTGTAAAACTGATTTGGTGGTGCTTAATTCTCTTAGCTTTTTTTTGTCTGTAACGGTTTTAATTTCTCCATCGAATCTGAATGAGATCCTTGCTGTGTAGAGTAATCTTGGTTGTAGTTTTCTCGTTTTCTTCACTTTAAATATATCCTTCCACTCCCTTCTGGCTTGCAGAGTTTCTGCTGAAAGATCAGCTGTTAACTTTATAGGGATTCCCCTGTATGTTATTTGTTGGTTTTCCCTTGCTGCTTTTCATATTTTTTCTTTGCATTTAATTTTTGTTTGTTTGAATAATATGTGTCTTGCTGTGCTTATCCTAGGGTTTATCCTGTATGAGACTCTCTGTGCTTCTGGACTTGGGTGACTATTTATAGTTTTTGACTATAATTTCTTAAAATATTTTCTCAGACCCTTTTTTTTTTCTCTCTCTCTCTTCTTCTTCTGGAATCCCTATAGTTTGAATGTTGGTGCGTTTAGTGTTGTCCCAGAGGTCTCTGAGATCGTCTTTAATTATTTTCATTTTTTTTTCTTTATTTTGCTCCTCTGCAGTTATTTCCACCATTTTGTCTTCCAGCTCACTTATTCATTCTTTTGCCTCTGTTATTGATTCCTTCTAGTGTATTTTTCATTTCAGTTATTATGTTGTTCATCTATGTTTTTTGTTTAGTTCTTCTAGATCTTTGCTAAACATTTCTTGTATTTTCTCAATCTGTACTTCCATTCTATTTCCAAGATACTGGGTTATCTTTACTATCATTACTCTGAATTCTTTTTCAGGTAGATTGCCTATTTCCTCATCATTTATTTGGTCTTGTAGGTTTTTACTTTGCTCCTTCATCCATTACATATTTTTTTTGCTGTCTCATTTCTCTTTTTTTTTTTTGAATGAGTGGAATCATGTTCCCCTCTTACTGGTTGTTTGGCCTGAAGCTTCCAACACTGGAGGTTTTAGGCTGTTGGGTAGAGCTGGGTGTCAGTGCTGATATGAGGACTTCTGTGACCTCACTCCGTTGAATATTGCCTGGCGTCTGAGGTTCTCTGTTATTCCAGTGGTTCCAACACAGAGCTCCTACTGCAGGAGCTTTGGCCCAACCCCCAGCTCATGAACAAAGGTCCTACAAGACACGTGAGGTTGCAAAAAATAAATAAATAAAAATAAATAAAAGAACAATAACAAAATGAAAAATAAAATTATACTAGGAAACTAACTGATATGTTAGAAAGAATATAAAAATAAAAATATATATGAATCAACAACCAGAAGGTACAACAGTATGAAAATAGTAGAAAAGAGGAGGAGGGAAAAGAGAAAAATATATATATACATATATAGTAAGAAAGAAAAATAAACAAAAAAATGCGGGGGGGGGAGGCCTTGGCTGTGGAGGGTAGGGCCTAAGCAAGGGTGAGGTTTCGGCAGTGGTCAGACCTATGCTTAAGACCCACAGGGCTGGAAAATGTCTTGGGGCCTATGGGGGATGGACCTTAGGCTAAAAGAACAGAAGGGGCCCAGGGGTGTTCCCCCACCCCTGGTTTCAGTGGGTGGGGAAACCTCACCTGGGAACCCAGCAGGCTTCCTGGGCTCTAGTGGGTGTGGCAAAGAACCTCCTTTCCTCTCTGTTCCTCCACCCCAGAGGGCCCCTTCCAACTGCCTCTCCTGTTCTCCCCTCAGCCTCCTCCCTATGCTTCCAGGACCAATACATCTGGGAGGGAGGGAGGGGTCATGGAGGGCAGGGGAACTCCCAAGGCCCGAGGGGATGGGGCAAACACCTTCCTCTCCTCTCCTCTCCTGCTCCTTCCTCCTGGCAGGCCCCTCCTGCCTGCTGTTGCTAATAAAAATCTACTTTCAACATTCTTGCTCCTATATGAATAGTATTTCATTATGGTAGTTCTGGTGATTTTCTCTTCATTCTTAGTATCCTACATTTTCACTCTTGTGTTTCTAGGTATACATTTTATTTTTTAAATTTTAGTCATCACCCAATGATACTTTTCAATTTGGGGATTTGTCTTTCCTCATTTCTAAAACATTATCACCAGTATTTCTTCAATTATTGCCTTTTTCTTAATCTAAGTTTTCCTTCTGGATCTCCTATTAGAATTATATTGGAATTTCTCAATCTATCCTCTATGTCTTCTAATATCTATTTTTTTCAATCTTCTTTCCTTAATTTCATTGTGCTGTCCTTTGGAATAGTTTTTCTCTTCCATCTTTTTTCTTTTTAATTTTTATAAAATTTTTGAAGATTACTTCCCATTTACAGTTATAACAAAATATTGGCTATATTCCTTGAGGCTATCTTACAACCAATAGTTTGTGTCTCCTAATCCACCACCACTGCATTGCTCCTCCACAACCTCCCCACTTGTAACAAGTAGTTTGTTCTCTATGAGTTGGCTTCCTTTTTATTATGTTCACTTGTTTGTTGTATTATATAGATTTCACATATAAGTGATATCATACAGTAGTTTTCTTTCTCTGACTTATTTCACTTAACATAATACTTTCCAAGTCTATCTATGTTGCTGCAAATGACAAAATTTCATTCTTTTTTATGGCTGAGTAATATTCCATTTTGGTATATACATCACATCTTCTTTTTCTTTATCCATTCATTTCATTCATCTGTTGATGGACACTGGGTTTTCTTCCATATCTTTGCAATTATAAGTAATGCTGCTATGAACGTTGGGGTATATGTATCTTTAAAATCAGTAGTTTTTTTTGTTTGTTTGTTTGTTTGTCCGGTTGTTGTTGTTGTTTTTGGATATATCCAGGAGTAGAATTGCTAGGTCATATGGTAGTTCTACTCTGAGATTTTTCAATAGTAACTGTAACAATTTACTTCTCCACCAACAATATAGGATTTCCTTTTCTCTACCTCCTTGCCAACTTTTGTTATTTGTGTTCTTTCTGATTATAGCCATTTTGACAAGTGTGGGATGATATCTCACTGTGTTTTTTTTTTTTTTTTCTCACTGTGGTTTTGATTGGCATTCCCCTGATGATTAGCAATGTTGAACACTTTTTCATGTGACTGTTGGCCATCTGCATTTCCTCATTGGAAAATTGTTCAGTTCTTCTGCCCATTTTTTAAAATCAGTTTTTTTTGTTTTTTTTTTTTATGTTTAGTTGTATGAGCTATTTATATATGTTGGATAGTAACCTCTTATCACTCGTACTATTTGCAATTTTTTTCCCCATTCAGTAGGTTGTGATTTTGTTTTGTTGATGGTTTACTTTGCTGTGCAAAAATTTTGTTTAATTAGATACCATTTGTTTATTTTTGCTTTTTTTTTGTCTCCCCCCCCTTTTTACTCTAGGAAATGGATCCAAAAAAATACTGCTTTGATATATTTTGAAGAGTGTTTGGCCTATGTTTTCCTCTAGGAGTTTTATAGTATCTGATCTTATATTTAGGTCTTTAATCCATTTTGAGTTTATTTTTGTATATGGTGTTAGAGAATGTTTTAATTTCATTCTTTTACATGTAGCTGTCCAGTTTTCCTGGCACCACTTATTGAAGAGACTGTTCTTTATCCATTGTTTATTCTTGCCTCCTTTGTAATATATTAATTGACCATGAGTTCCTGGGTTTATTTCTGGGTTCTCTATCCTGTTTCATTGATCTATGTGCCTGTTTTTGTGCCAGCAGAATAATGTTTGGATTAATGTAGCTTTGTAGTATAGTCTGAAATCAGGAAGTGTGATTCCTCTGGCTCTGCACTTCTTTCTCAAGATTGTTTTGGCTATTTGGATCCTCTCTCTTCCCATACAAATTTTAAAGTTATTTTCTCTAGTGCTGTGAAAAATGCCATTGGTATTTGGTTAGGACTTGCATTGAATCTGTAGATTGCTTAGAGTAGTATGGTCACTTTAACAATATTAATTCTTCCTATCCAAGAACACAGTATATCTTTCCATCTGTTTGTGTAATCTTCAATTTCTTTCTTCAGCATCTTATAGTTTTTGGAGTATATGTTTTTTGCCTCCTTAAGTAAGTTTATTCCTAGGTATTTAATTTATTTTTAATGTGATGATAAAGGGGACTGATCCCTTAATTTCTTTTTCTGATAGTTCATTGTTAATGTATAGAAATTCAATAGATTTCTGTATATTAACTTTGTATTCTGCAACTTTACCAAAGACATTGATTAGCTCTAGTAGACTCCCATAGGTTTTGGATCACTGTGTTTTCATTTTTATTTGTCTTTAGGCATTTTAAAAAAATGTCCTGTTTGATTTCTACAGTGATCTATTGGTTGTTTAGTAGTGTATGGTTTAACCTCCATGTGTTTGTGAGGTTTTTTGCAGTTTTCTTTTTTTTTTTTTTTTTCTTATAGTTAATTTGTAGTCTCATGGCACTGTGGTCAGAAAAGATGCTTGATATGATTGCAATTTTCTTAAATTTATTGAGGCTCGTTTTATGGCCTAGCATGTAATATATCTTGAGTAATGCTTCATGTGCATTTGAAAAGAAGTGTATTCTGCTGCTTTTGGACAGAATGCTCTATAAATATCAATTAAGTCCATTTGGTCTGATGTGTTATTTAAGGCCTGTGTTTTCTTATTTGATTTTCTCTCTGAATGATCTGCCCATTGATGTAAGTAGGGTGTTAAAGTTCCCTACTATTATTCTGTAATTATTGATTTCTCCTTTTATGTCTGTTAATACTTGCCTTATATATTAAGGTGCTCCTATGTTGGGTGCATACTTTACAACTGTTTTATCTTCTTCTTGGATTGATCCCTTGATCATTATGTAGTGTCCTTCTTCGTCTCTTGCAAAGGTCTTTTTTTTAAGGTGTATTTTGTCTAATATAAGTATTGCTTCTCTGGCTTACTTTAGATTTCCATTTGTGTAGAATACCTTTTTTCATCTCCTCACTTTCAATCTCTTTGTGTCTCTAGACCTGATGTGTGACTCTTGTAGGCATCATACATACAAATTTTTTTTTTTTTGTATCCATTCATCAACTCTATGTCTTTTGGTTGGATCATTTAGTCCATTTACATTTAAGGTAATTATCAGTATGTATGTTCTTACTGACATTTTGTTGTTTTGGATTTGTTTTGGTAGGGTTTTTTTTTGCCCTTTCTACTTTTGTGCTCTTCTTTTGTGATTTGATGACTATATTTAGTGTTATGTTGGTTTCCTTTTTCTTTCCTTTTTTGTATATATCTGTTATAGATTTTTGATTTGCAGTTACTGTGAGGTTTCTGTACAACTATATATATATCTATGTGTGTGTGTGTGTGTGTGTGTGTGTGTGTGTGTGTGATTAAGTTGCTGATCTCTTAATTTCAAATGCATTTTAGAAACTGTCCATTTATACTCTCCTTGACTCACAATTACTGTTTTTGATATCATGTTTTACATTTAACTCTTTTGTGTATCCCTTAACTTCTTATCATGGATATAGAGGATTTTACTACTTTTGTTTTTTAACCTCCTTATTAGTTTTGTGTGTGGATGATTTCTACATTTATGTTTACCTTTACTCCTGTGATTTTTCATTTCATATTTTTCTTATTTCTAGTTGTATCCTTTACTCTTCTGCCTAGAGGAATTTCTATAATATTTGTTGTAATATTTGTTTGACAGTGATGAACTCTTTCAGCTTTTGCTTGTCTGTAAAGCTTTTGATTTCTCCTTCAAAGATGAAAGAGAGCCTTGCTGGGTAGAATATTGTTGGCTGTAGGTTTCTCCCTTTCATCACTTTAAGTATATCATTCCACTCCCTTTTGTCCTGCAGAGTTTCTGCTGAAAAATCAGCTGATAGCCTCATGGGAGTTCCCATGTACATTATTTGTTCCTTTTTTCTTGCTGTTTTTAATATTTTCTCTTCATCTTTAATTTTTGTAATTTTGATTACAGTGTGTCTTGGTGTGTTCCTCTTTGGGTTAATCCTCTATGGGACTCTCTGTGCTTCCTGGACTTGGGTGACTGTTTCTTTCCCCAGGTTTGGGAATTTTTCAGCTATTTAGTATTCAAATATATTCTCAGGCCCTTTCTCTCTCATTCTTCTCCCTCTGAGACCCCTATGTGCAAATATTAGTGTGATTGATGCTGTCCAAGGGGTCCCTTAAACTGTCTTCCTTTCTTTTTAGGTATTTTTTTTCTTTTTTTTTCTGTTAGTAGGAGTGATTTCCACTACTCTATCTTCCACCTCACTGATCTCTTCTTGTGTATAATTTCGTTTACTATTGATTCCTGCTAGTGTATTTGCATTTCAGTTATTGTATTCTTCATCTCTGTTTGGTTGCTCTTTACCTTTTCTCTTTGTTAAAACTTCTATCTTCTCATTCTGTGTATCTATTTTCCTTCCCAGTTCTTTGATTATCTTTGCAGTCATCACCCTGAACACTTTCTTGGATAGATTGCCTATCTCCAGTTCACTTAGTTCTGCCAGGTTTTCTTTTAATTTTTTTAAAATAGATCTTTATTGGAGTACAATTGCTTCACAATACTGTGTTAGTTTCTGTTGCACAACAAAATGAATTGCCATATACATACACATGTCCCCATATCCCCTCCCTCTTGAGCCTCCCTCCCATCCTCCCTATCCCACCCCTCTAGGTCATCACAAAGCACTGAGCCAATCTCCCTGTGCTATGCTGCTGCTTCCCACCAGCCAACTATTTTACATTCAGTAGTGTATATATATTGATGTTACTCTCACTTTGCCCCAGCTTCACCCTCCCACCTCATGTCCACAAGTCCATTTTCTATGTCTACCTCTTTATTTCTGCCCTGCAACTAGGTTCATCAGTACCACATTTTTTTAGACTCCATATATATGTGTTAGCATATGGTATTTGTTTTTCTCTTTCTGACTTACTTCATTCTGTATGACAGACTCTAGGTCCATCGAAATTGAGTTATCTGCTGGGGTTTTATATCCTTCCTTCGTCTGAAACATGTTCCTCAGCCACCTAATTTTGTCTAAGTTGCTATTTGCTTTTTTATGTATGTGGTAGTTTAGTTACATTTCTCATCCTTGGAGAAAAGGCCTTCTGTAGGAGATGTTCTATGTATCCCAACAGTGCCCTCCCCCTCATCATCACCCAAGCTATATATTCTAGGGCTTCCCCATAAGACAGCTGTGTGCATCCTTCTGTTGTGGCAAGCTGATTATGTAGGCAGTCTGAAGGCTTGGTTGGCCCCTAGCCTTGTTGGTTGCCAGGCCTTGCCTTGTGCAGATGCTGTTGGATACTATTTAGTGGGGTTGGGTTATGAGGCAGCTGGCTGCAGAACCCTAGGGAGCCCCAGGGTAGTGCTGGCTCACTGTTGGGTAGAGTCAGGGTCCTAAAGACTCCAGAACTGTTGCCTACACACTGGCAGGTGAAGCCAAGTTCTGGAGTTAGTGCTGGACTACTGGTAGGGAGAACTGGTTACTGGAGTCTGGCTGCAGGTTTCAGAGATCACAGAACTCATTTCAAATCGTTGGTGTGTGTGTGGTAGGGGAAGGGGTGGAGCAGGAGTTCCTGACACAGTAAGATATGGGATCTAGCGTGTTGCAATGCTTGCATTGGACTGCTAGTGGACAGGGCCAGAGCCCAGCTGATCCAGGGTAGGATCTGGCCTGCTGTGAGTGGGCTGAGTCTGCAGGCTGTGGGATCACAGTTTTATTGCATCTGATGTCTACCCTCTAGTGGAGAAGGCTGGTCTAGAGGCTACTGCAGGTTTCCTGGAGGGATGGGCCAGGGTCTGCCTACTGGTGTGTGGAACTGGGTCTTGACCCTCTGGTGGGGAGCACCATGACTAGGGGTACATGTAGAAGTATCTATGGGCTCAGGAAGTCTTTAGGCAGCCTGTCTGCTGATGGGTGGGGCTGTCTTTGCCTGGTTAGTTTTTTGACCTAAGACATCCCAGCACTGGCACCTACAGGATTTTGGGTGTGGCCAGGTCTTGATGCTAATGAGCCAAGATGGCAGACACCAGCAGCTGTGTTCACACAAGTAGAATTTTCCCAAATATTGTTGACACCAGTGTCCATGTTCCCAGGGTGAGCCACAACCACACACTCACCTCCCTGGGAGACTCTCAAGACCAGCAAGGAAGTTTGGCCCAGGCTACTATCAAATTACTGCTTTTGCCCTGGGTTCCAGTGCATGAGATTTTGTGTGTGCACTTTAAGCATGAAATCTCTGTTTCCCCCAGTCTTGTGGGCTTCCTGAGGTTAAGCCTCACTGGCCTTCAAAGACAAATACTCTGGGAACTTGTCTTCCCAGTGCAGTATCCCTGGACTGTGGAGGCTGACGTGGGGTTTAGAACTCTCACTCTCATGAGAAAATCTCTGCAGTATAATTATTCTCAAGTTTTTGGTTTGCTCACCCAAGGGTATGGGAATTGATTAAATTATGAGTCCCCCCCTCCTACCCATCTCATTGTGGTTCCTTCTTAATGTCTTTAGTCGTAGATATTTTCTGGTATGTTTCAGTCTTTTTCATCAATGATTGTTCTGCAGATAGTTATAATTTTGGTGTGCTCATGAGAGGAAGTGAGCTCAGGGTCTTTCTACTCTGCTATCTTGGTCATGCTCCTTGTCTTCCATCTTCTAATTCACCAATTCTAGCCTCTGCAGGGCCAGGTTTTCTGTTTAATACTCTTACAACTTACCCTATATAATATTTTTTTTAATTTATCGATAATATTTTCACATTTCCAAGATTCCTATGTAATCATTTTTTACACATCTGTTTAAATTCGTATGGATACATTTCTTAAGTGTTAAAATTCCTATGAGTTTGATATTGTCTCTAGTAACACAGGAATTAATCTAGTTAATAAACATATTTAATGGCATTGTGCTGCTCATGGAATTGTACTGTCTAACAAGTTCTTTCTTTCTTTCTTTTGTCTATATTCTTATTTCCATCAAGGATTAGCATTGGCCATAGACCGGGATTGCACTACATTATGGAAGCATTTCTGTATTCCTGTAGGACCAACTCACATTTTCATCTTTCTGGTATCTATGAGTTTCACCAGGTCCAATCTGGATTTCATGTTAATTTATTAGAGTCTACAGTTTATGTCTCTGCCTCACCAACCATCATTCCATCTTCAAGACTAATATATTCCTGACATGGAATTCTAATCTTCAGTCACTGATTTGTCTTTTATCTATGGCATAGTCCATGTATCTTTATTCTAACTATGACCATGGGCTGGTTTGCAGAAATTGTAAGTTTCCCATTTACATAGGGAGTGTTTTTTCAGCTTCTGTATTCATTTAAAAAGGTTCTTTCCTTGTAGAACGTCTGTGTCATTTACTATTATTGCCATGGAGGCATATAAACCCTAGCTCCTAAAGATGGTGTTTTATCCTGGTCCCACTGTGGTCAGTTTATCTTCAATTTACACTCACAACTATGGAATATCTCTTTGTTTCTGGGTCATTGCTCTTTCCATTTCTTTCAAGCTTTACTATGTATATTTTATAACTATTCAAAATATTTCTTCAGTATTTTTATGTGTTAAAATTGAAGGAGGGTGACCAGTGTATTTTTAATTTTCCTAGATTCTTTTTTTCCTCTTAATTATTTCATTTTCTATATAGTCCAGTTTTCTTTCATTTCTTTAAAAACACAAAATAAATACATTATACAATATTCTTTAAGGGAGTGAAATATTTTCATAGTTGTCTTTTTCTTTCTACTTACAGGATAGTCCTTTTCCTTCTTTCTGCTATGTACTTACTTAAAATATATTTATTTATTTGTTTGTTTGTTTATTTTGCTATTTAGCAATTCTTGACTTCAAAATAGCTATTCAATATTGTATTTTTCCAACTGACAAAATGCTTTTACTGCCCCTTTCAGAAAATGTATCTAAAAGTTGGAAATGAAAAACTTAGGTGACATATTTTGTTATACAGATGCAAATTCCTCCCATTGACATCTTGGGGAGAATATATAGAGTTTATCTCATTGTTTATAATATTAGACTGAAGGTTCCAGATTTAGTGAAGTGACTTGTTAACTTGGAGAATTTTGTCCAGTCAAGATGCAATCATTTCATTTTGGTAGAAGAGAGGATTTCAGTGATGTATGGCTTGTTGGACACTAACCAATTCATATCTAACTCATCAATATTATACTAACATTTATTTGCTAATGTACCTCTAAATATCCAATATTCTCAGGTGTTCTTCCAGCAAGTTCTAACATGTTCTTTGTTATCACATTAAATAATGGTTTAAAGAACAGGTTTAACATGTGTTTATTTTCTATTTCCCTGAGAGATAAGAGTTTACTTTTCCAAAAATTACAATATGCCTATCTGCTCATCCAAGTGTTATTGGATTCTCACTCTCATACCTTATATGCAAATTGGAGGACACAGATCATAACTGATTTTCTAGACTAGAGCAACTATTCTGAGAGTGCATCACCACCATCTACCATTGCCTTTTTATCTAACTATGGGATAATGCATTAGTTTCCTGTTACTGCTATAACACATTACCACAAAATTAAAAGCTTAAACAACACAAACATATTATCTTATAAATCTGTTGTTTAGATTTATAAGATCTACATGATATCACTGAGCTAAAATCAAAAGTTGTTGACAGGGCTTCCCTGGTGGTGCAGTGGTTGAGAGTCCACCTGCCGATGCAGGGGACACGGGTTTGTGCCCTGGTCTGGGAAGATCCCACATGCCATGGAGTGGATGGGCCTGTGAGCCATGGCCGCTAATCCTTCGCCTCCGGAGCCTGTGCTCTGCAACAGGAGAGGCCACAACAGTGAGAGGCCCACGTACCGCAAAAAAAAAAAAAAAAAAAAAAAAGTTGTTTACAAGACTACATTCCTTTCTCAAGATTCTAGGGAAGAAACCACCCACATTCCTTAGCTCCTGGATTCCTCCTCCATTTTAAGCAGCAACTTACATCTCTCTGACCATTTCTCCATAGACATATGTCACTCTAATTCATCTCTTCCTCCCCTCATCACCACTTTTAAGAATGCTTGGATTGGGGGACCTTGAAGATGGCGGAAGAGTAAGATGCGGAGATCACCTTCCTCCCCACAGAGACACCAGAAGTACATCTACACGTGGAACAACTCCTACAGAACACCTCCTGAAGGCTGGCAGAAGACCTCAGACCTTCCAAAAGGCAAGAAACTCCCCACGTACCTGGGTAGGGCAAAAGAAAAAAAAGAAAAAACAGAGACAAAAGAATAGGGACGGCACCTGCACCAGTGGGAGGGAGCTGTGAAGGAGGAAAAGTTTCCACACACTAGGAAGCCCCTTCGAGGGCGGAGACTGCAGGAGGTGGAGGGGGGAGCTTCGGTACCCCGGAGGAGCGCACAGCAATGGTGCGGAGGGCAAAGCGGGGAGGTTCCCACACAGAGGATCGGTGCCGATAGGCACCCACCAGCCCGAGAGGCTTGTCTGCTCACCCGCCGGGGCGGGCGGGGCTGCAAGCTGAGGCTCAGGTTTCGGTTTCGGACGGAGCACAGGGAGAGGACTGGGGTTGGTGGCTTGAACATAGCCTGAAGGGGTTAGTGCACCACGGCTAGCCGGGAGAGAGTACCAGGAAAAGTCTGCATCTGCCGAAGAGGCAAGAGACTTTTTCGTCCCTCTTTGTTTCCTGGTGCGTGAGGAGAGGGATTTAAGAGCGCTGCTTAAAAGAACTCCAGAGACGGGCGTGAGCCGTGGCTAAAAGCGCAAACCCCAGAGACGGGCGCGAGCCGCGGCTAAAAGCGCGGACCACAGAGACGGGCAGGAGACGCTAAGGCTGCTGCTGCCGCCACCAAGGGGCCTATGTGCGAGCACAGGTCACTCTCCACACCCCTATTCTGCGGAGCCTGTGCAGCCCGCCACTGCCAGGTTCCCAGGATCCAGGGACAACTTCCCCGGGAGAACGCACGGCGGTCCTCAGGCTGGAGCAACGTCATGCCGGCCTCTGCCGCCGCAGGCCCGCCCCGCATGCAGTGCCTCTCCCTCCCCCCCA
Organism: Phocoena sinus; assembly: GCF_008692025.1. Taxonomy (NCBI): domain Eukaryota; kingdom Metazoa; phylum Chordata; class Mammalia; order Artiodactyla; family Phocoenidae; genus Phocoena; species Phocoena sinus. The sequence goes on along the minus strand of NC_045776.1, from coordinate 33,348,914 downwards.
CCCCCGGCCTGAGTGCGCCAGAGCCCCCAAATCAGCCGCTCCTTTAACCCCGTCCTGTCTGAGCAAAAAACAGACGCCCTCCAGTGACCTACACCCAGAGGCAGGGCCAAATCCAAAGCTGAGCTCCTGTGAGCTGTGAGAACAAAGAAGAGAAAGGGAAATCTCTCCCAGCAGCCTCAGAAGCAGTGGATTAAAGCTCCACAATCAACTTGATATACCCTGCATCTGTGGAATACCTGAATAGACAAGGAATGATCCCAAATTGAGGAGGTGGACTTTAGGAGCGAGATCTATGATTTTTTTCCCTTTTCCTCTTTTTGTGAATGTATATGTGTATGCTTCTGTGTGAGATCTTGTCTGTATAGTCTTGCTTCCACCATCTGTCCTAGGGTTCTATCCGTCCGTGGTTTTTTAAAAAATTTTTTTTCTTAATAATTAATTTTAATAACTTTATTATACTTTACCTTCGTTCTTTCTTTCTTTCTTTCTTTCTTTCTTTCTTTCTTTCTTTCTTTCCTTCCTTCCCTCCTTTAGACAACAAATCACCCCAAATTGAGGAGGTGGTCTCTGAGAGCAAGATTTATGATTTTTCCCCCTTTATCTCTTTTTGTGAGGGTGTATGTGTACGCTTCTGTGTAAGATTTTCTCTGTATAGCTTTGCTTCCAACATTTGTCCTAAGGTTCTATCCGTCCCTTTTTTTTTTTTCTAAATATTTTTTAATTCAATAACTTTATTATACATTATTTTATTTTTACTGTATCTTCTTTCTTTCTGTCTTTTTTCCTTCTTTCCCTATTTCCTTCCTTCCTTCCTCCCTCCCTCCTTCCTTTCTTTCCTTCTTTCCTTCTTTGCTTCTCTCTTCCTTCCTTCCTTCCCTCCTTTCCTTCTTTCTTTCCTCATACTTCTACTAATTCTCTCTATTTTTTCTCCCTTTTATTCTGAGCCGTGTGGATAAAAGGCTCTTGGTGCTCCAGCCAGGAGTCAGGGCTCTGCCTCTGAGGTAGGAGAGCCAACTTCAGGACACTGGTCAACAAGAGACCTCCCAGCTCCACATAATATTAAACGGCGACAATCTCCCAGAGACCTCCATCTTAACACCAGCACCCAGCTTCACTCAACGACCAGCAAGCCACAGTGCTGGACAACCTATGCCAAACAACAAGCAAAACAGGAACACAACCACACACATTAGCAGAGAGGCGGCCTAAAATCATAATAAGGCCACAGACACCCCAAAACACACCACCAGACGTGAACCTGCCCACTAGAGAGACAAGATCCAGCCTCATCCACCAAAACATAGGCACTAGTCCCCTCCACCAGGAAGCCTACACAACCCCCTGAACCAACCTTAGCCACTGGAGACAGACATCAAAAACAGCGGGTACTACAAACCTGCAGCTGGCAAACAGGAGACCCCAAACACAGTAAGATAAGCAAAATGAGAAGACAAAAAAACACACAGCAGATGAAGGAGCAAGATAAAAATGCACCAGACCTAACAAATAAAGAGGAAATAGGCAGTCTACCTGAAAAAGAATTCAGAATAATGATAGTAAGGATTATCCAAAATCTTGGAAACAGAATGGACAAAATGCAAGAAACAGTTAACAAAGACCTAGAAGAAATAAAGATGAAACAAGCAATGATGAACACAATAAATGAAATTAAAAGTACTCTAGATAGGATCAATAGCAGAATAACTGAGGAAGAAGAACAGATAAGTGATGTGGAAGATAAAATAGTGGAAATAACTACTGCAGAGCAGAATAAAGAAAAAAGAATGAAAAGAACTGAGGACAGTCTTGGAGACCTCTGGACAACATTAGTCAAACCAACATTCGAATTATCGGGGTTCCAGATGAAGAAGAGAAAAAGAAAGGGACTGAGAAAATATTTGAAAACATTATAGTTGAAAACTTCCCTAATATGGGAAAAGAAATAGTTAATCAAGTCCAGGAAGCACAGAGAGTCCCATACAGGATAAATACAAGGAGAAATACGCCAAGACACATATTAATCAAACTGTCAAAAATTAAATACAAAGGAAGCATATTAAAAGCAGCAAGGGGAAAACAACAAATAACACACAAGGGAATCCCCATAAGGTTAACAGCTGATCTCTCAGCAGAAACCCTACAAGCCAGAAGGGAGTGGCAGGACATACGGAAAGTGATGAAGGAGAAAAGCCTGCAACAAAGCCTACTCTACCCAGCAAGGATCTCCTTCAGATTTGATGGAGAAATTAAAACCTTTACAGACAAGAAAAAGCTTAGAGAGTTCACCACCACAAAACCAGCTTTACAACAAATACTAAAGGAAATTCTCTAGACAAGAAACACAAGAGAAGGAAAAGACCTATAATAACAAACACAAAACAATTTAGAAAATGGGAATAGGAACATACATATCGATAATTACCTTAAATGTAAATGGACTAAATGCTCCCACCAAAAGACACAGATTGGCTGAATGGATACAAAAACAAGACCCTTAAATATGCTGTCTACAAGAGACCCACTTCAGACCTAGAGACACATACAGACTGAAAGTAAGGGGATGGAAAAATATATTCCATGCAAATGGAAACCAAAAGAAAGCTGGTGTATCAATTCTCATATCAGACAAAATAGATGTTAAAATAAGGACTATTAAAAGAGACGAAGAAGGACACTACATAATGATCAAGGGATCGATCCAAGAAGAAGATATAACAATTGTAAATATTAATGCACCCAACATAGGAGCACCTCAATACATAAGGCAAATGCTAACAGCCATAAAAGGGGAGATCGACAGTAACACATTCATAGTAGGGCACTTTAACACCCCACTTTCACCCATGGACAGATCATCCAAAATGAAAATAAATAAGGAAACACAAGCTTTAAATGATACATTAAACAAGATGGACTTAATTGATATTTATAGGACACTCCATCCAAAAACAACAGAATACACATTTTTCTCAAGTGCTCATGGAACATTCTCCAGGATAGATCATATCTTGGGTCACAAATCAAGCCCTGGTAAATTTAAGAAAATTGAAATTGTATCAAGTATCTTTTCTGACTACAACACCATGAGACTAGATATCAATTACAGGAAAAGATCTGTGAAAAATACAAATACATGGAGGCTAAACAATACACTACTTAATAATGAAGTGATCACTGAAGAAATCAAAGAGTAAATCAAAAAATACCTAGAAACAAATGACAATGGAGACACAACGACCCAAAACGTATGGGATGCAGCAAAAGCAGTTCTAAGGGGGAAGTTTATAGCAATAAAAGCCCACCTTAAGAAGCAGGAAACATATCGAATAAACAACCTAACCTTGCACCTCAAGCAATTAGAGAAAGAAAAACAAAAAAGCCCCAAAGCTAGCAGAAGGAAAGAAATCATAAAAATCAGATAAGTAATAAATGAAAAAGAAATGAAGGAAACGATAGCAAAGATCAATAAAACTAAAAGCTGGTTCTTTGAGAAGATAAACAAAGTAGATAAACCGCTAGCCAGACTCATCAAGAAAAAAAGGGAGAAGACTCAAATCAATAGAATTAGAAATGAAAAAAGAGAAGTAACAACTGACACGGCAGAAATAAAAAAGATCATGAGAGATTACTACAAGCAACCCTATGCCAATAAAATGGACAATCTGGAAGAAATGGACAAATTCTTAGAAATGCACAACCTGCCAAGACTGAATCAGGAAGAAATAGAAAATATGAACAGACCAATCACAAGCACTGAAATTGAAACTGTGATTAAAAATCTTCCAACAAACAAAAGCCCAGGACCAGATGGCTTCACAGGCGAATTTTATCAAACATTTAGAGAAGAGCTAACACCTATCCTTCTCCAACTCTTCCAAAATATAGCAGAGGGAGGAACACTCCCAAATTCCTTCTACAAGGCCACCATCACCTTGATACCAAAACCAGACAAGGATGTCACAAAGAAAGAAAACTACAGGCCAATATCACTGATGAACATAGATGCAAAAATCCTCAAAAGAATACTAGCAAACAGAATCCAACAGCACATTAAAAGGATCATACACCATGATCAAGTGGGGTTTATTCCAGGAATGCAAGGATTCTTCAATATACGCAAATCTATCAATGTGATAAACCATATTAACAAATTGAAGGAGAAAAACCATATGATCATCTCATTAGATGCAGAGAAAACTTTCGACAAAATTCAACACCCATTTATGATAAAAACCCTGCAGAAAGTAGGCACAGAGGGAACTTTCCTCAACATAATAAAGGCCATATATGACAAATCCACAGCCACCATCAACCTCAATGGTGAAAAACTGAAAGCATTTCCACTAAGATCAGGAACAAGACAAGGTTGTCCACTCTCACCACTCTTATTCAACATAGTTTTGGAAGTTTTAGCCACAGCAATCAGAGAAGAAAAGGAAATAAAAGGAAGCCAAATCGGAAAAGAAGAATTAAAGCTGTCACTGTTTGCAGATGACATGATACTATACATAGAGAATCCTAACGATGCTACCAGAAAACTACTAGAGCTAATCAATGAATTCGGTAAAGTAGCAGGATACAAAATTAATGTACAGAAATCTCTGGCATTCCTATATACTAATGATGAAAAATCTGAAAGTGAAATCAAGAAAACACTCCCATTTACCATTGCAACGAAAAGAATAAAATATCTAGGAATAAACCTACCTAGGGAGACAAAAGACCTGTATGCAGAAAATTATAAGACACTGATGAAAGAAATTAAATATGATACTAATAGATGGAGAGATATACCATGTTCTTGGATTGGAAAAATCAGCATTGTGAAAATGACTCTACTACCCAAAGCAATCTATAGATTCAATGCAATCCCTATCAAACTACCACTGGCATTTTTCACAGAACTAGAACAAAAAATTTCGCAAGTTGTATGGAAACACAAAAGACCCCGAATAGCCAAAGCAATCTTGAGAACGAAAAATGGAGCTGGAGGAATCAGGCTCCCTGATTTCAGAATATATTACAAAGCTACACTAATCAAGACAGTATGGTACTGGCACAAAAACAGAAAGATAGATCAATGGAACAGGCTAGAAAGCCCAGAGATAAACCCACACATATATGGACACCTTATCTTTGATAAAAGTGGCAGGAATGTACAGTGGAGCAAGGACAGCCTCTTCAATAGGTGGTGCTGGGAAAACTGGACAGGTGCATGTAAAAGTATGAGATCAGATCACTCCCTAACACCATACACAAAAATAAGCTCAAAATGGATTAAAGACCTAAATGTAAGGCCAGAAACTATCAAACTCTTAGAGGAAAACATAGGCAGAACACTCTATGACATAAATCACAGCAAGATCCTTTCTGACCCACCTCCTAGAGTAATGGAAATAAAAACAACAATAAACAAATGGGACCTAATGAAACTTCAAAGCTTTTGCGCAGCAAAGGAAACCATAAACAGGACCAAAAGACAACCTTCAGAATTGGAGAAAATATTTGCAAATGAAGCAACTGACAAAGGATTAATCTCCAAAATTTACATGCAGCTGAATAACAAAAAAAAAAAACAAACAATCCCATCCAAAAATGGGCAGAAGACCTAAATAGACATTTCTCCAAGGAAGATATACAGAATGCCAACAAACACATGAAAGAATGCTCAACATCATTAATCATTAGAGAAATGCAAATCAAAACTACAATGAGATATCATCTCACACCAGTCAGAATGGCCATCATCAAAAATCTAGAAACAATAAATGTTGGAGAGGGTGTGGAGAAAAGGGGACACTCTTGCACTGCTGGTGGGAATGTGAATTGGTTCAGCCCCTATAGAGAACAGTATGGAGGTTCCTTAAAAACTACAAATAGAATTACCATATGACCCAGCAATCCCACTACTGGGCATATACCCTGAGAAAACCAAAATTCAAAAAGAGTCATGTACCAAAATATTCATTGCTGCTCTATTTACAATAGCCCGGAGATGGAAACAACCTAAGTGCCCATCATCGGATGAATGGATAAAGAAGATGTGGCACATATATACAATGGAATATTACTCAGCCTTAAAAAGAAACGAAATTGAGCTATTTGTAATGAGATGGATAGACCTAGAGTCTGTCATACAGAGTGAAGTAAGTCAGAAAGAAAAAGACAAATACCCTATGCTAACACATATATATGGAATTTAAGAAAAAAAAATGTCATGAAGAACCTAGGGGTAAGAGAGGAATAAAGACGCAGACCTACTGGAGAACGGACTTGAGGGTATGGGAAGGGGGAAGGGTGAGCTGTGACAGGGCGAGAGAGAGTCATGGACATATGCACACTAACAAACGTAGTAAAGTAGATAGGTAGTGGGCAGCAGCCGCATGGCACAGGGATATTGTCTCCGTGCTTTGTGGCAGCCTGGAGGGGTGGGATAGGGAGGGTGGGAGGGAGGGAGATGCAAGAGGGAAGACATATGGGAACATATGTATATGTATAACTGATTCACTTTGTTATGGGGCAGAAACTAACACACCATTGTAAAGCAATTATACCCCAGTAAAGATGTTAAAAAAAAAAAAAAGAATGCTTGGATTACTTCAAGCCTACTGGGATAATGTGGGATAATCTCCTTTCTTAAGGTCAGTTGATTAGCAAACTTAATTCCATCAGTGACCTTAATTTCCATGTACTTAACATATTTACAAAGTCTAGGGGTTAGTTGATAGATATTATTCTGCCTACCATAGGTAGTAATTATTTTCTATCAATAATTGAAATTTTATGATTTCTCTTTTGCTAAGTGCAATGTTTCAAAAATATATAAGAACCCTGAGAGTATTCTGAGAAAACTGAACTTTAAATGGTTACCAGCATATGCTTCCACCTTTACAAAGTGTATAATTCATTTCAATAAACCTTGTTTCAGGGAGAGTCTCTCAAATGAATTTAGAAAGAGTGACCAATGAGCTAAAGGAAACAAGTGTAGCCTTTTGAAGGAAACAGCTACTGAACAGAAATGAAGAGGAGAGATGACTACCTAGCTTTCACTATGGCAGATATTCTAGGATCTGAGGTAAGGAAAAATTGGGAAAGTTTTTGAAATGGGCATAATGATTACTGGAAATCATTTTAATGGAATGTAGAGCATAGTCTAGTAGACCTTTCAGGGTTATCTGTTTCTATAAGGGGGACCTACTGTTTTCATCATCTTTGACAAATTTTACAATTCTGCAAACTGTACAGAACTGATGTCAACACAAATCAATTTTGTCCTGAAAAATGTGAATTTGTCCAATAGAGATACAATAGATTTTCACTTCTGTTAAAGAAAACTGGAGCTGAACAGTACTTTAAGTGGTAAAAACCAGATTTTATTCAGAAATTATTGCAATAGTTGAATAGAGAACTCAGTTTAAAACTAGGTTAAATTCCTAATACAACAGAGACAAGTGCATGGTTGGGGAGACTGTCACTGGATGAAAAATACTAAGAAAAAGCAACAGGGGTAAGGGGGATTCTGGCTAAAACTACTTGTCAGAATTCTTGTTGAAAGCCAGCTAGGGTGATCAGATGCCAGGGGTAGGGGATGATAAACTTAATATGATATGGAGGGTGATCAGATATCAAGGGTGAGGAAGCTTCTCTAAACTTACTCAGCAGGATTCTTGCTAAAATTGGGTGACAGATGCCCAACAACTACAGACACAGAAGCCCAATATTGAACCGTAATTGTGAAGAGGACTTAGAGGAGACTGATTAAAGTCTGGTCTTTGAACCAAGACCAAACTTTCTTTGGTCTTTGAATATTCTTGATTACATATATATATATATATATAGTTGTTCTTCAGGTGTTCCTTTGATCTAGTTTTAACACCTTACTAGTACACTCATTAATTAATGAGTTAAATAAAATCTTTGACTCACATTCATTTTATATTTCTTTGAGAGTCATGATTTTCCTTTCTTTTTTGGAAACTACCCTTTAGCATGGATAGAGGAATACAAAATAAGGTTCCTATGTGATCTTTTCTCTGTTGTATTGTCTGCTATCATCTATCATTTTTCAATTGTCTTTGAATTTAGAAACAATTCATTCCATAGACTGACTAATCATAGAATGCTTTTCATTTCCATTGCAATTAGCTACAGTTTCTTGAATGATTCTAAATAAGAAATTTGGTGACGATAACTAAACTCCTAAAAGTAATATCATTATTCTTAGAGACATTGACTGGGGGGAAAAAAAAAAAGCACAATGTAAGAGCTATGAGTTGAGTTTTATTCGGTGTTTACTGAGTACTACAGCCTGGGAGACAGCCTCTCTGATAGCTATCAAGGACTGCTCCAAAGAGGTATGGGGAGAAGCTAGTACATATGCGATTTTGGCTAGGGGATCCATGCAGTCAAGTATGCTTCTCCATAAAAGGTCACTGCTAGTCAGATAGCAGTTAATCATTTTAGTACTTTCCTAAGTATGGGAAGATGCAAGAATTTGGGTTCATAGAAATTTCTCCTGAAATATATCTCACTATCTAAGGGTTTGTTTTTCCTGTTTTCCCAAAGCATAGAGTGCCTTATCCAGAATTCCTTTCAGTATATACTACAGGTCTGCACCTGCAGTGGCTAGTGACTTGATCTTTGCAGATTGGAAAGGCAGGAAACTTTTTTTCTCTACAGAGAAATGAAGAATAAACTTAATGCAAGATCCTCTTTGTAAGGCAAATTCTAGGAAGGAAGTATGTCCACAAAAAGAAGAAAATCCATAGAGAAGGGGAAAAAAGTAGAACACAAAGAAAATGTTCAAACTTTGCATTTTTTCACACAACTCTGAACAAGCACAGAGGTTTTATTCCTAACATGGGGTGCAGGAAGAAAGAGAGGAAGATGAGAGAACAAAAGTTGATGATTAACAGTGAATTTGTGTGAGAAGCTGACTGATTTCTTCCCTCTTAAAATTCATGTTGGGATTTTGTTTAGTTTAATATGTATGGGTATGAGTGCATTTTTTCTCTTTCAGCTTGGATAACATAACATCAATATTTTCTTTAGGATGTTCCACCCCAGAGCATGGTAGAATGTAAGGCAATTGGAATTCACACAGAGTGAGGACCACTTAGGTTGCCTGGAAGCAACTTAACCAAGTGGGAGCCAATGTTACTGTTTCTTTTCAGTTATGCTGGTTCTTTTTGTTTTTCCTTTTCAAGCCTGTTTTGGAGTGTAGAACCTTGAATTGGAAACTCAACATTAGAAATTCAAATTCTAAACTGAGCTTTTTAATGCTAAATACTTGTGGATATCATTTGAGAAGACTGTCAAGTTAAACAATGTAGATTTTTCATATATATAGCAAAGTGACTTTGCAGATAGTACTCAGTTAAGATCCAAGCCATGATATTCATCTTGTGCTTATGCATAATATCCAAACCAGCAAAGTATTTTGTAAATTCAGCATTTAGTTATCTCTTACCCATTAAGGGGAAGAAAAGCAAACATTCCTCCCTCCCAACACTTTTATTCATGCCTGAAGCTAAGCAAGGAGGAAGGAAAAATGTTTTTTGAATTACAAATAGAACCTTTAAATTGTAGAAACTTGCTAATTTCATTTATGAGAGCACTACCTAACTTCTGCTTTCTCTCTCAGGTGTTACTCAAATCTTTGTCCCTAGCCAAAGAGAAAGAGAGTGAATAATCCTACTAGGAATTTAGTGAGTTTTCTTTTAGAGATCAGACATAAATGCTGCATATTTGAATATGCAAATTTAATAGAACAGATTGCCAAGAAATGAAAAATGGTTGTATGTTTAGCCCTAGGAAGTTAGCCCAGCTTAATAAAGCTGACAAAAAGTTAAGGAGTGCCCCGCTTGCAAAACTCAAACAGGGAAGAAAGTGTGTATAAATTGCTTACTTAACAGGAAGGGACTCTGAAAAGTGAGCTGGATTGTTGAGACCTGGATTCTCCCAAATTAACCATAGCATTCTTTTTAAAGGCACAATTTCCTCCTGCATAAAATAAAGAACATTTCAGGTGATCTCTGAGATTATTTCCACCTTGAAAATTTGAAGACATCTTTCTAGAATATCCAATAAGTTCACATTAAAGGGAAGGTATTTTGTGCCATGGCTGAGCATATATGGGTAACACTGTTTTGTGCTACAAGTATGGAAAACATTGACTTTAAGTCTCTCTTGTCATCATTCATATGTTATATTTTAGTCTTGTGTACTTTGCGCTTTTTAAGCATATTCAATTTGTTTAACGAACAAAAGGGGAAAGTACATCAAATTAATTTGCATTTTTAGGCACCCAAGTACTAAGTAATCAAGGCTTTTCTCTTTAATTCTTCTTCTTTTGTGTGTGTGTGTGATAAGGCTCAGCCACCTAGTATTTGGAGGGTTGATAAGTTAAAAATTAGTTGATTTTTTTGATTTACAGTAATCATCCAGGCAGGTTGTCAAGATCAATTTTCAGCCTACAAGACTCTTCCATACTGTAACTCTAGGAATTAGGTCAAAACTCCCCTTGGCTAGAAAATTAGGCAAAATAAGTCAAAGGTGGCCAGAAGAAAAAACAAAAGACAAATTTCCATCACCTCAAGATAGGTAAAGAAAATAACAATTTACCCAGTATTCAGTTTGAAGATCCAGAAATATATTTATTTACATTTTGATAATATATTATAATCCTAACCCCCAGGTTATGGCTGTTTAACTAAAAAGCAGGTCTTTGGGTTATATACCATTTCCTCAATTCCATCATTTTGTAGAGTGGCAGAATAAGTCACCCCCCAATATAACTCTTTTGTAAGGGAAATTTACATTTATTTATATTTCTCCATTTATTAATACATCTTATTTATTTCTAAATCTCCATTTGTAGGGGTGTCTCCCCCTCTGTACCAAGAAGAAAAGGATACTAAATTACAAGAAACTTAACAATGGAGAAGACACTGACATAAATCTGCATAACAAACCTTATTTTTATTTACAGTATCTTTACTAACACCCCTACACACACCCCATAACTGGCTTACCACTACTTTTCTCTATTTTGCCTTTAGTTGAAGAATGTATTTAAGCCTACATTCTAAGCCATCTCTGAGAGTTACTCATTTTTTTCCTGAATATCTCCTATGTAGACATGAGGTATACATGTTAATAACCTTCTGTTTTTCTCTTGTTAGTCTGTCTTTTGTTACAGGATTTCTAGCAAAGAACTTAGAAGGTAAGAGTGAAAATTATCTTGTTTCTCCCCTACTATTTCATAATGAAGATTTTTAGAGGTCACATTCATTCTTACATTCAACAAAGTCTTTTTTTTTAATATAATAATAACAACAATTTTTATAGTCAAGGTTTATTGAGTGATTACAAATAATCCAGGCTCTGATCTCAACACTTTATGGACTAGTGATCATTTAATCAAAAAGGTAAATGCTATCTTTATTCCAATTTCACATATAGAACTGCAGCTCAGAAAGGTTAAGTAACTTGCCCAAGGTCACACAGCTGGTAAGTGACAGAGCTGGGATTGGAATCCAGGTTCTCTGAGCACAAAGCTAAGTTCTTAAATTTTTATTTTGCTCTCTCGTGATATTTGAAGCTAGAGAGATCATCTATATGTAATATGAGCATCTTTACAAGATAATAACTCAAGAAAACTTAAAGAGTGGGCAAAGGGCAAATGAATTTTGCAATCTATATAGAGCATACTTTTTAATAAGTTGCTTAACTTCTCCAGACAATTCATTTCCCCTGAATGGAAATTTGCTACAAGTGGGTATGTAGTGAGTAACAAGTAAGGACATTCATTAGTAATATTTCCAATACATAATTATGAAATTTTTGTGAGCAAATAGGATGTTGTACAAAGAAAAATGGTTTATTTTCCATACTACTTCATCCTCTCATGTTACTACTCTATTACTAATTCTTACTTATCCTTTCCAAATATTTATATAGTTTGAATGATGCTTTTATTTTAATGCAAAAATGCTATCTGTATCATTCTCAACAATGTCAAATTTATGTGAGTTTAATGTAATGGCTCTATAATGATCCTCAAGAACACAAAAGGTAGCTTTGCAGAGTCTGCAGACCAGCTGCTTTCCAATTCTACTAAATAGAAACTACAAAAGAGGAATTAGGATGATCTGTGTTATGGTATGAGAGAGCACTGTACCATCAATCAAGGTAATGTAAGTATTAAAATATGGAGATAGATTACAGGGAGTTAACCTGGGTTACATGAGTTAAACTGGTGTTGTTGAACCCAAGTTCATGTGCCTGACCCACAGTGAGGCCAAACAAACCAAAACATTGGAGTTTGGAGCAGAGAACTATTTATAACAAGGACCAAGCAATGGTTTGGGGGGAAGAGCTTTTATAGGCAAAATTGGAGGTGAGGGCTATATGGTCTGTGACTTTCTTCTGATTGTTTAGTGGTGAGGTAACAGGGTGGTGTTCCAGAAATTGTGTGCTCAGCCTGAAGTCACCCTCTCTACCTGGCAGTTGGGGTTCTTGTAGAAAAACTGAAAGATATATTGTCAGGTATATCCCTTGAGGAGGAACTCTGCTTCTTCACTGCACAACTGTTTGACTGCTTTTTTTGTTTGTTTGTTTCTGAATTCCCTCACTTTCCTAATCAGCAACTTTTTGAATCTGCCCATTGAAACCCAGGGAAGGTCTAGGAGGCTGAGATTTTTTCCCTACAAACAAGAAACTGGGGACATGGATAGGTTTTTGAGATGGTAGAACGGTACTGAGATGGCCCCACAGTGTCCAGCTCCATTTCAATTCCCCTTTTTCTTTGATACTCCTCAGTCTTGAGGAGAAAAGTTATTGGACAAGAAAGAGAATGACATTTTGGATAGAGAGGTTAATCATACACTCAACAGAGGAACTTGGTTTCAGGGAGACACGGTTTCACTTGTTGACTCTCCCAAAAGCCAGACAGACTAGAAGGAAAATTGGGAGGAATATTTTGTCTCCTTTAGTTATGTAGGTATCTTTGGGCTAAATGGTGCTTATGATCTTTCTTTTCACTGATCTACCAGTTCATCTTGGTCAGTGAAACTGATCAGAGGTAGAATAAGTCTACATATTTACATGAGGCAATCAAATAAAGGCTAAGCTTCTCTTTCTATCCCTCCACCTGGCATTTGCACAGTGTTTTCCCTTGCCTGAACTCCAAGTCACCTGTAACAACAACAATGAAAAATCTAAATCAACTATTACAAAAATAAATTTTCTAAACTGAAATACTTACCTAAATATCAAAACTGCATTTCTCATATAAAAATCTATGAATATTAATCAAAAACTCTTAGCTCTTATATATTCATGTATATTTCCATATACAATTTAGACAGTAATGTTCTGGGGTGCAGAAGAGAAAAATACCTAATTAGCAGTCATCTAAAATTGAAGAAGGAATGTAAGGGAAAATCTAAATAATTCTAGGATTGCATTGCCTTAGAGGAACTCTAAAATAGAGTTTTAAAAATAGTCAAATAAATTATAAATATAATGCTCTGAAAAAATTCTTTGTGGTTTAAGTTAGCACACAGCAAGAAAGCAACATGAATTTACTTAAAATATAAGTATTGTACTTTATACTGTGTTTGCTTTTCTCATTTTGAGTAGACTTTTGGTAACCCAATTAAATCTTGAAATGCAAGACACTGGAAATATATCAGATTAACATTCAAACACGGGGATATAAAAGAGGAACAATCAATAAAACTTCCTAACAGCCAACCCATCAAAGATGCTAAGATCTATTAAATGAATAATATGAATGTAAAAACCAGTGTTCCTTCTTCCTGACTGACTTCACACTCGTGTTTCTCTCCACAGTCCTTCTATTAACTTGCCCTTAGATCTTTCATGATGCTGGGAAATACTATTGTCGTTATACCTCAGCTTATACCTCTCTCTCAAACTTTTGTCCTTCCCGAGGGCTACATTTCTATCCTACACTCCTTCCTTTCTAACTTACTTTTCTCTCTTTTCAGAGATTTTTAAGTTGTACAAAATACAAATTAGATTGGGACACATTGACATCAGTCGGAAAATTTTAACCTAAGCTAAAAGGGATTATAGAACAATTTGCAAGATTGGTGAAGAAGAAAAAGACAAAAATACATGTGATACATAGAAAGAAAACTACAGGGCAATATCACTGATGAACATAGATGCAAAAATCCTCAACAAAATACTAACAAACAGATTCCAACAACACATTAAATGGATCATACACCATGATCAACTTGGGTTTATTTGAGGAATGCAAGGATTCTCGAATAAATGCAAATCAAGCAATGTGATACACCATATTAAAAAATTGAGCGAGAAAGACCATATGATCATCTCAATAGATGCAGAGAAAGCTTTCAACAAAATTCAACACCCAGTTATGATAAAAACCCTGCAGAAAGTAAGCATAGAGGGAACTTTCCTCAACATAATAAAGGCCATATATGACAAACAAACAGCAAATTTGCCCTCAATGGTGAAAAACTGAGAGCATTTCCACTAAGATCAGGAACAAGAAAAGGTTGCCCACTCTCACCACTCTTATTCAACATAGTTTTGGAAGTTTTAGCCACAGCAATCAGAGAAGAAAAGGAAATAAGAGGAATCTAAATAGGAAAAGAAGAAGTAAAGCTGTCACTGTTTGCAGATGACATGATACTATACATAGAGAATCCTAACGATGCTACCAGAAAACTACTAGAGCTAATCAATGAATTTGGTAAAGTAGCAGGATACAAAATTAGTGCACAGAAATCTCTGGCATTCCTATACACTAATGATGAAAAATCTGAAAGTGAAATCAAGAAAACACTCCCATTTACCATTACAACAAAAGGAATAAAATATCTAGGAATAAACCTACCTAAGGAGACAAAGAACCTGTATGCAGAAAATTATAAGACACTGATGAAAGAAATTAAAAATGATACAAATAGATGGAGAGATATACCATGTTCTTGGATTGGAAGAATCAATATTGTGAAAATGACTCTACTACCCAAAGCAATCTACAGATTCAGTGCAATCCCTATCAAACTATCACTGGCATTTTTCACAGAACTAGAACAAAAAGTTTCACAATTTGTATGGAAACACAAAAGACCCCGAATAGCCAAAACAATCTTGAGAACGAAAAACGGAGCTGGAGGAATCAGGCTCCCTGACTTCAGACTATACTACAAAGCCACAGTAATCAAGACAGTATGGTACTGGCACAAAAACAGAAAGATAGAACAATGGAACAAGATAGAAAACCCAGAGATAAACCCACACACATATGGACACCTTATCTTTGATAAAGGAGGCAGGAATGTACAGTGGAGAAAAGACAGCCTCTTCAATAGGTGGTGCTGGGAAAACTGGACAGGTACATGTAAAAGTATGAGATTAGATCACTCCCTAACACCATACACAAAAATAAGCTCAAAATGGATTAAAGACCTAAATGTAAGGCCAGAAACTATCAAACTCTTAGAGGAAAACATTGGCAGGACACTGTATGACATAAATCACAGCAAGATCCTTTTTGACCCACCTACTAGAGAAATGGAAATAAAAACAAAAATAAACAAATGGGACCTAATGAAATTTCAAATCTTTTGCACAGCAAAGGAAACCATAAACAAGACCAAAAGACAACCCTCAGAATGGTAGAAGATATTTACAAATGAAGCAACTGACAAAGGATTAATCTCCAAAATTTATAAGCAGCTCATGCAGCTTAATAACAAACAAAAAAAAACAACCCAATCCAAAAATGGGCAGAAGTCCTAAATAGATATTTCTCTGAAGAAGATATACAGACTGCCAACAAACACAGGAAAGAATGCTCAACATCATTAATCATTAGAGAAATGCAAATCAAAACTGCAATGAGATATCATCTCACACCAGTCAGAATGGCCATCATCAAAAAATCTAGAAACAATAAATACTGGAGAGGGTGTGGAGAAAACGGAACACTCTTGCACTGCTGGTGGAAATGTGAATTGGTTCAGCCACTATAGAGAACAGTATGGAGGTTCCTTAAAAAACTACAAATAGAACTAACATATGACCCAGCAATCCCACTACTGGGCATATACCCTGAGAAAACCATAATTCAAAAAGAGTCATTTACCAAAATGTTCATTGCAGCTCTATTTACAATAGCCAGGACATGGAAGCAACCTAAGTGTCCATCAACGGATGAATGGATAAAGAAGGTGTGGCACATATATACAATGGAATATTACTCAGCCATAAAAAGAAACGAAATTGAGTTGTTTGTAATGAGGTGGATAGACCAAGTGTCTGTCATACAGAGTGAAGTAAGTCAGAAAGAGAGAGACAAATACCGTATGCCAACACATATATATGGAATTTAAGAAAACTAAAAATGTCATGAAGAACCTAGGGGTAAGACAGGAATAAAGACACAGACCTAATAGAGAATGGACTTTAGGATATGGGGAAGTGGAAGCGTAAGTTGTGACAAAGCGAGAGTGAGGCATGGACATATATACAGTACCAAACGTAAGGTAGATAGCTAGTGCGAAGCAGCCGCATAGCACAGGGAGATCAGCTCGGTGCTTTGTGACTGTCTGGAGGGGTGAGATAGGGAGGGTCGGAGGGAGGGAGATGCAAGAGGGAAGAGATATGGGAACATATGTATATATATAGCTGATTTATTTTGTTGTAAAGCAGAAACTAACACACCATTGTAAAGCAATTATACCCCAATAAAGATTTTTTAAAAAAAAGAAAAAAACATGTGATAGATCTTGTACTATGTGTCTGACTAGAGTATCTCATATTTCAGTGTGACCACTCTCCAGTTCAGAGGAAAGATGGAATATTTATTTCAGACAATTCTTAACTTATTTGAAGATCAATTTTAAGCCACTCCTAGCTGTAAACCATTGAACAGAGATGGAATTTACATTTTGAATGTAAGTCAGGTATCATTTGAGTCCAACAAGAGAGTGATAATATTGGTAGCAATGGCAGGCCTCCCTACCTATACCTCCTCCGTTACTACAACTTTGCATACTTTATGGAATCTCTGTAATATTAAGTCATGGCACAAAGTCTCAAACTCTAAAAGATTTATCAAGATGGGGAGTGGAGAGGTTAATAAACATTGTACTTGTGTAGAATCAAAGGAAGGAGACTACTATGGCAGAACCATCGAAGCTCAGACAAGGAATGTCATTACTAGGGATGTTGGATGGTTTTAGAAGCATGTCCAGTATTTTCACGGTCATTGCCTCTAAAAGGTCCCCCAACCAAATGAACCAGCCTTATCCAGTAACTCAAATCATTGAAACAACATCCACTCATCATGATTTAATTAAAATGTAATGTGGGCTAAAATAAAAATCATTGAATCTATATTTTGTTGAAAAATTTTAACAAAAATTCAGTATTTACCATTTCAACATTTTACTTGTGTATGGTCACATTTTGATATCACAGCTTTCTCAACTCTAAATAATGGGCTTGAACTTCTAGGCCCTTAATCCTCTATGACTGCTTATAGTCCAAAATCATAGGACTTTATTTATAAAGGTAGCCTCTGATTGTGATTATCAATAGTAAGACAGTAGTTGCTAGGAATTTATTGTATAAAGTTTAAAATGCCATGTGAATGTAAGATATTATTATTGTTGTTCAGCAATATTAAACATCAAATTACTTTTCCAACACCAAAAGTTTCTAGGTTGAAATTTCTGAATGTTGAAATCGTTCAATTATGGAAATATTTTGGTAAAGAATGAAACTTTCATATACCAACCCAAGCTTTTAAAATATATATATTTTAGAGGACCTAGGACTTAATCTCATGGACATGCAAAAATAGGAAATTAAATACAAGTGGGCCACATAAGCAATGAAAGTAGAAAAATCAAGTATAGGAGTATTTGAGCAAGAAAAATTCCTTTGCAGTTACTTTGATATTTGCTGACCACTTCCCATGCCCCTAACCAGAGAAAAATTTTGTTTAAAAACATTTTTTGGTTATTATTTTATTATATTATGTGATTTGTACACCAGAAGAACTATCTGTAGAAATAAACAAGAACTATGTCATTATTGAAAACCAACATGCTAACAGGGCAGGAAGGAAGTCCTCATGAGCACTGAGATGACGGGACTGTGGTCTGAATGTTAATATCCATGGCAAAACTAGACCCAAAGGAGAGAATAAAAGCAGTGGTTAGGCCAACCCAAGTAGGACAGATCTCATTGGAAAGTCTACCATCCACCTCAAAAGGACCTTCCAGTGGTCCAAATACTTCCTGCAAGTAGAGTAGTTTCCATTTCTTTCCAGTGCAAAGGATTATGCCCATATGTCTTTCCCTTCCTTTCTTTTTCCTTCCCTCCTTATCCTCCCTTATTTTTCAGGTTTAAGGGTAAGGAATAGAAGATATAAAAGGAACAAACAGTTTATGAGTATTATGACCTCTGCCTCTTTAGTTTTTGCACTAACTTCTAAATTAAGCTTTCTTTTATAATAGGCCAGATCTTAAAAATGAATTGAGTGTGATAAAAATTCAGGATATCAGGAGCTAAAACTTCTCCTAGTCTCTCATGGGGCTGCTTGGAATTCCATTGCATGGTTGTGTCATTCCCTGTTTACCTCTGGAGTCCTTTTTTTTTCAATTTATGTATGCTTTTTAAATTTTTTTAAAATTTATTTATTTTATTTTTGGCTGTGTTGGATCTTCATTGCTGCACACGGGCTTTCTCTAGTTGCATCAGTTGGGGGCTACTCTTCATTGTGGTGCTCGGGCTTCTCATTGCAGTGGCTTCTCTTGTTGTGGAGCACGGGTTCTAGGTGTGTGTGGGCTTCAGTAATTGTGGCACACGGGCTCAGTAGTTGTGGCTCGTGGGCTCTAGAGCCCAGGCTATGTAGTTGTGGCACATGGGTTTAGTTGCTCTGTGGTATCTTCCTGGAATAGGGATCAAACCCGTGTCCCCTGCATTGGCAGGTGGATTCTTACCCACTGCACCACCAGGGAAGTCCCCAGTTTATGTATGGTTTCTCTGTCTTCCTCGAACCTTACCTGGCTTTAGTACCATGTTTCTACGTGGTTCTAACGTCATAGGGAATTTTGTTTCAGAATGGACCATCCCATGATAATTCAGATAATCTATTAACTTGCTTTCTTAAAGTGCAATCTGATTGGTACTGTTTAGGTACCTGTATTCAATTATCTGTGACCTAACTTTGACTTTAGGTGGTGGTCATGGGAAATAGAGGCAATAATGTGGTCTTTTGACCACTCAGCTGAAATTGTGGGTAAAATCAATTTCTCTGAGAAATACTTAGTCAAGGCAGTAACTCCACTATCTGTCTACCATAAGGGTCATCTATTCCAAATTCCTGTCTCCCTATTACATATTTGCCAGATGGTCATCTAGCCTCTATTTAGACACTTCCCATGATGGGAAGTTCATTATCTTTGAAGTAGCCTATTGCACTTGAGAATATTACAAATTATTCAAAACTTCAGTGAGATGAAATCTACTTGTAAATTTGATCTATATATCCTACTATGCCCTCTGGGGCAGTAAATTCTCATTATATCTTAAAATGACAGGATTTCACATAGTTACAAAAGTTATATTTCCCCTAAGACTTTCCTCTCTAAACTAAATATTCTAATCATCATGCTTTGGACAAAAGTAAAAATACAAGTAGACCCATATTTTACATATTAGGGATATTGAAAAAAATGTGTAATTTAATTTAATCATAAGTTAAAAAGCTGTAGTATGATACACAAAGCCTTGGTGTGTTGATGTCAGAGGCCCTGAGAGCAGTCATGTGAAGACAAAGTCATTTAGATCACTTGATCCATTATAGAGTTGAGGAAGTAGACAAGAATTGTTAAGTAACTTGTTCAAGTTCTCATGAATTGTAAGAAAGTGGTACAGGCAGATGGCACAATGTCTAAGATAAAGTCCAGGATCCTTAACCTCACCTATAAGGACCTTCATAACTGAGATTACCCTTCCCTTGACTTTTCTGTCTTTTCTCATCTTTCTCTCCTCCTTTCTCTACTTGCTGTCTACACTCCAGCCACAATGCATTTCTCTAAGATCCTGTCATAGACCATACTCTCGCTTGTTGCTGAGCCGTCACACAAGGCGTTTCCTCTTTCTGGAATATTTCTCCCCAAAATCCTCATTTGAATAATTTCTATTCATACTTTAGTTCCCCATTTCATCACCCTCAGGAAGTCTTCTCTGAGTGCCTGCAACCAAGTTCAATGTCTCTGCTGTGCACTTTCTTAGCATCTAATGGTTTCCTCATTGAAGTACATATCCATCTCTTGCTTATTTACTTGTCTACTCTCTCCATAAACTTCAAGCTCTGTGAGGGCTGATATCCATTTATTTTGTATACCAAGGACCTAAATATAGTGTTTAACATATAATAGGCATTCAAAAATTATCTGTTAAATAATTAAATACATAAGTGAATTAAAGCATCCAAAGAGCTAGAATACATGCTCCCTTCCTGAAAGACTTCAATTTGTCTTGTGTGTGTTTGTGCCTGTGTCTGTGTGTGTGTGTTGGACAGGACTTTGACTCCTAAACAAAGCTATGTGTGTGATTAGTTCACAGTACAAGATAAATTTTGCAGCTCTAATATAATAAGTGATATATTATATTAATGAGTGTTTTATCAGATGGGAAATGTACAGTTGTGAGAAACAAAAATTGTAGCTCATTTGTCTAAGATGACTTAATATTTAGCCTTACTTCCATTTGTGAAATTTGAGCATCTTCCCACAGTCACTCTTATAGTAAAAAGCTGACTCTGAGGTATTGGTCCCCTCCAACTGAAATGCAAACAAAACTAAGCAGTGTTCTTCTCATGGGTACACCTCTCTCACTGCCTGCTAGTCAAAGCCTAGTCATACAAGAAGTACCTATCTTTATCTATTTGACAAAGGCAGTATGAAAAAGTCTCTGAGCTATTTTAATTTCTGGGCATTCTACTCAACAGAGAAAGGAAGTAACTGCAAGTGTTTCCCTTCAGGCACCCTTCCCAAAGGAATAAACTTCTACATTTTTCCAACATTATACATGACTCAATGCCAGAAGTCTCTCGATGCATCCATTTCCTGGAAACCAGCTGGGCCTCTACTTGACGATAGCCATTCTTGAAAGTGTTTTGACACATTAGTAAGAAGAACAGATGACAAAATTATATAATTAAGTTGGTTTTCTTGGAATTTTAAATTGCATCTTTTCCAAAATAAAAATACAAGAAAAGATTTATGAAATCAACTACATCAAACAAACACTACTGACAAGCTAACTTTGGGGAAGTAAATGTGCATATCTGAAAAAGAATGTGCCTATGGATCATAGATAAATCCACCTTAGTAACTGACCATCAATAACTGGAATCAATATTGCTAGCCAGCAAATTCCGGAGCTCAATATTTTCCTCTTTTTAATACCTTCTCAGAGGCTCCAGAGTAGTAGATTGGGCAGGCAGGGCAGGGCATGATATTTCCCTGCAGTGGTTCTGCTACCCTCTCTGCTGCAGCTGCTATTTCCTCTCTCTAGGCTGCCAATACTGTGGGGTAACTTTAGCAGTGTGTGAATCACTGATTTTCTGACAGGAGTGTCCACATGGTGGGACTGGGTTCAATTCTCCAACATGACCAAATATATCAGTTTTCTCTCCTACCATCATTATTGCTTTCTTACCTTAAGATAATCATTCAGTTTTTGCCCCCGGTCAAAAATTGTCTTACTATATCACCTGCTCCTCCAGGGTTGCACACATGGTGACTCTCACCTCTTCTTAGCACCCATAGTCTTTGGGGCCATCAATTCTCTCTATTACTATCCCCTAAAGTTCCACTGCCACTTGTTCTGCATATGTCACACTCACCTCTCTTTCCCTCTGATGAGAAAACACTTTGCCTTTCTCATATATTGCTTTGTTACAAGCTTCACCTTTACTGAATCTTTATGTCAGTTTTACTGCTCATTTTTTTCTTTCCCTAAATATTTGCGTGACTGGCATCTGGATCAGAGAGGGTTCAAATACAGCTTCTAAGTTCACTGAGAGCCAAAGCCCCTCCCATACCCAAGTCCTGTCTGTTGCTAAGTCTGGTCCATCATGCCTTCATCACTTGTATGTTTGGGTTTTTGTTTGTATCTGTTTGTTTTTATTTTTTAAGGACAACTTGGCTTCCAGTGAGTTTCTCTTATCTCCCAAGTCCATCCACATCATGTTTTATCAAAGTCACAGCTGTTCATTCTTAGAGGCTTTGGGGCACCACTGAAGTCCGCAGATATAAATTTTTCCATGGAATTCTTTAAACACACTCTTACATATACAACACCTTGGACTTTACCCTACTAAATACCCAAAATGGCACATCTATCCTGTTCTTGTAATCAGGAAAATCATCTAAAATGACACTAAGGAAGCAACTCAGAAGTAGAATAAAACAGTGTTCTGTTCTTTCCCAAATTCCCCTTTATTCTTTGTTCATCTTAACTACTTTAATTCCAAACTTTTTGAGGATAATCTTAGATGTGAGACCTTCTGCAATTAACGTTGACTTCACCATCCCCCACCTCTATCTATTGGATAATCATCTGCCTCACACATTTGTGAGACACTTCTATTCCTGTGGAAACCATATAGTCGACTCAGATGCTGTGGTATGGGGGTGGGCAATGCCTCATTGGACCAGAAGCCTCTGAATTTCCTTTCTTTGCTACATTCCAAGGGCCAAATACTGGAATTATTGGTGGCTTTCAGCAAATGGCAAGAAAAGAACACTAAAACTAGAGTAATAATAGTCTGAAGCCACCGCAAGCACGTCCCATCTCTGCTAGCATATATATATATTACAAAATATTTTTGTTGAGAATAACAAGTCCCCTAAGTGAATGATTGCTACTTTGTGTTTTAGCAAACTCCTAAGAAAAATTAAGCCCTCATGCTCACGAGAAGAGAAAACTGATGGAAAACAAAGATTTGGAATTTATGTTTTAGGAGTTGGGCTGAATATTGAGGCAAGAGAGGGATTCTTGTCTGGAAAGTGGAGGAGGTCATATCTAACTTATTAAACTAGCCAATTAGTGTATTTAAGATTTAGATTTAACCCAGTTAGACGATATATCCCCCTCAGTATGTGACATTTCAAACTGAGTTTTTTGTGTTTAGATCCCCTTCTTTCTAACATGTGTATTAATGCCATCTTGTTACAATTTTAATTCTTCAGTATGGGAGTAGCTTAATTTTATTTGATGTTTACTTTTTGGTGTCTCCAAATTCCCTCCATCTATACAGAAATAATCAGTGGTTCTTAATTTAGAGACTATTGAACTTGTTCTATAGAGCAAATATGAACTAAAGCTACCAACATTGTGATAATCTGGAATCCACTATTCTCATATAATGTATATTTATGTTTATTACATTAAAATATTATTATAAGGAATATCTATCCTCAAAGTAAAAGGAATGTGTCTATCATGTTAATGTGATGTTAGACATCTGATTGAGTAAAGATCAAGGTGATGTGGTGGAGGAAGCCCATTCCCAAGAATTCAGTGTCCAGAGTTTTGTCGTATTTTCTCTCCAGAGTGACTCAGTGTCCCTTGCCAACTCAACAATTCTGGACTTCAGTTCCCTTTTATGAATAGTAAGAAGCTTTATATATGGATTGGTAAGGTTTCTTCTACCTCTGAAATTATGTGATTCTACAGTTTTTTTTTAAATTTGTCCAAGAGATATCACATTAATTTTCTTATATGATAAGTGAGCTCATAATCTTAAGAAATTTGGTAAGGATGGCCTTTTAATATCAGTTTTTATAAATAATTAAATTGAAGCTCAGTGAATAATGTTGACTTGCCCAAGTCACATAGCTAGTTTAACACCTTAATCACATTTAAGATGGAGATGTCTGGATTTTCTTGGAATAAGTGAAAATATACAAAATGCTGATCTAGACAATGGGATACTCTTGGCAAATAATTTAACTTTTCCAATTATTGCTTGACATTTTTGTTTGTTTTTCATCTGAAAAATCAAGATTATAATATCACTCTGGCTATTTTACCATGTTAATGTTAGATTCAAATGAGTTGATTAATGAGAAGGAATTTTGAAAGCTGTAAAACATTATTCACATATATTAACCAGAATACATAATGATGCTGAAAGCACTAACATCATTTTTAACTGAGCCGTTTTATTTGACTCTGTACATTCATCATCATAACTGGATAATTGGACACTCTTGTTTCTTTTTCTGCTATATAGAAAAAGTGGGCAATATGTAAATGTTATATATTTTGAGTAAGGTTAACTTGAAGTTTTTTGGTAAAGTCAAAACTCTGATTTATTACTTCTTTCAGCATGTATTTATTGAGCACCCATTATCTGCCAGAGGCTATTTGGGGGTACTGAGAATACAGAAGTAAAAACACAGGCAAGCTCCTGGTGTTACAAAATGTAAAATCAGTAAGGCATCAAAATGTAGGTATCTCTTTACCAGTGAAGGCCAGAGAGATGTGGTTAAATTACATCTTTACAAAGTAACTTTGGGAAGTCCTTGTGTGGGGTGCATGGGATGAGGCAAGGGGAGGATAAAGTGAGTTTTGATATGTATTTCTATGATGATAACCTAGTTTAATAAAAGGCTGAAAATTTATTGTAAGAATTGATAGAAAGCAATGATTCTGCAATTTTTTGATGGCTTGAATATGGAAGTATAGAAAGTATATTGGAGGGCAGAATCGGGATCCATAGGAACCTGAATATATGAGCTGAATATAATGATGTAAAATTTAACAGGTCTAATATTAACACCTAAAACTTTGAGCCAATATCCAGCTACAAGAATCTAGGTATAGTTAGGGATATGGTGGATTAATATGAGATATTGATAATATTTATTAAGAATATTTAAAACTATAAATATGTCAGCAATATAATAAAACATCTCCAAAATCATAAAACAGTAAATGTTGGGATTACTAGCCATACAACATCAAATAAAGGATAATAATTATCTCATTTTATTCGTTACTTGTCAGACTTCAATTTGCATATTTCACATAATTCTGAACCCTAAATTTTAGGAGGGATAAGCTGGAACTTGTTCAAATGATGGATGCTGGAAGGAATTGAACTCATGATGGGATATTCAAGTAAAGGAATTGGCAAAGATTCGCTTGGAAAAAGGAAGACTGAGTGTAATACGGTGTGAAGATTAGTTTCCTTCAAACAACTGACAAAGATTCTCTTATTATGTTTGACCACAGGAAGCCTGATGGACTTTTTAAAAAGGTTGATTTTAGCTCCACACAAGGAAAACTGTCAAAGATACTCTTATCAGATGGGCTGCATTTGGAGACAGGGTTTTTCTTTCCCTAGAGGTCACTGAGTATATGGTGGATGGGGTTTGAACACTTAGAAGTGCTGAAAAAATCATTGAAAAGGTGGGACTAGAAAACAATTAAGGTCCAAACCAATCTTAGCTATTTGTGATTTTTTCATCAAATATAGGTTAATATTCATCTTCAAAACAAACAAAAAACAAACAGAAACCTTTACAGGAAGAAAGTGAAACCTCAGAAATCTCCAACTTGAATTTGAAGATGTTTTATCAGAAATGTATATGCCTATGATCTCACAATATGGAAGTGATTTTACTCTCTATCATCAACCTCTCATGTTTTATACTAAAAGGGAAGATATGTATGTATCAAAATGCCTCAGCATAGCTGATATCAATGTCCTTTTTAAACAAAATATTCCTAAAGTCATTTTGGTTTGCTCCTGATGAAATATGTCAATGTGAAAGATTATCACTGTAGCATCTTTTTTTGGACAGTATACATTTCACTTGCTACCCCTGCTTGGGTCACCTGGTGATACTGTTCTTTCATTTCTGTCCCAGCAAGCCTGACTTTCTGTAGGACAATGATTGGGTAGTACAACAGCTGATCTTAGCTCTCAGAAGGTTCATGCTGAGCAGCTGGCTGGATTTTGCTTTAAACTTGTTTGCACAGAGCTGCTGTGTACAGCTGTTTACCACATCAAGTTTATCTCCTAAACACAGCACAGTATAATTTATTTTTATAGGGAATTCTTCATAATAGGGGATTGCAAATGGCTTCTCAGGGAGAGTCAATCATAGAATAAAGAGGAACAGAAGGATTGAAGGAGAATTGTAAAGTGAGAAAATGACACATGAGAGAATTCCAGCAGGCAAGAGGAAAGACTGCAGGGAAAAAAATGGGAAAGGTGATGGATGGTGGTGGGAGAGAGGGAGTCAAGGTGGCGGGGACCCAGGCATCAGAAGAGGGAAGGTAATGAGAAGCACCTGTGAAAAATTCTTTGCTCTGTATTTTTACTGGTAATCTTATGGCTTAATTGACAAACATTAAGTGTAGAATGAGCCAAGTTTCTAGATAATTGACAATGTTTCGGTTACTAAATATATTCTATCATGTAAGTTTGAGAGGCACCGGCCTAAGGATCACCTGGATTATTTGTTAAAAACACAGATGCTGGCTCTCATGACAAACTGCTACAATGAAATTCCTAAAGTAGAGACCCAGAAAATTGTCTTTTGTACAATTACTCTGTGAACAGTCCAATCTGAGAAACAGTGATTGAAGAACATATTTGGTTGCAAGCAACGGAATAGCTAACTGACAAAAGCTCAGTCCCCAAAGCATTTATTTTTCTTATCCAAGGAGTCTGGAAGTAGATGGCCATTGACATTGGTCCCATAGTAAAGAAGTGTCATCAGGGACCCAGGTACATGTAACCTTTCCATTCCCCTATCCTAAGCTAGTGACTGTTTTGCCCATATACTTTGACTCACATGTTATCACAATATGGCTACTTCAGTACAGACATGGAGTCATCATTAAAGACAGGAAAAAGGAGGGGAAAGCATGGCATCTTCTTATTCTCAGGAAAGCTAACATTTACCCAAGAACCTCTCCATTAGAGTTTCACTTAGGTTCTATTGGTCAGCACAGTGACATGGAACCACTACTAAATTAAGAGGAAGCCAGGAAAGCAAATATTAAACTCTCTCTGGTAAAGATAAGCAAAGGAGAAGAGAATTGAGAACAGTGTTAGTCAGGTAAACTACCGTGTTCACTACATTGATTTATGGATGAAGAATCCCAGGCTCGCTGGATGATATGATTTGTTTTCAGCGTGAAAAGGGTAAGAATTAAACTCTGTCTGCTCCTACTTCACTGAATTGACCTCTGAGCTACCTTGATTCTATACTTGTTCTATAAAGGTTTTAAATAGTACCCTGTAACAGGGGTCCCCAGCCCCTGGGCTGAAAACTAGTACCAGTCCACAGCCTGTTAGGAACTGAGCCACAGAACAGGAGGTGAGCAGCAACCAAGCAAGAAGCTTCCTCTGCCACTCCCCATTGCTCCTCATTGCTCCCTATCACTTGCATTACTGCCTGAACCACCACCCTGCCCTGTCCATGGAAAAATTGTTTTCCACGAAACCCGTCCCTTGTGCCAAAAATGTTCAGGACCACTGCCTTATGAGATCTGAGTTTTCCTGATTCTCATTTTGGTTCCAATTCACAAGTTTGCAAATATATTGTAGTTATTGATAATAGAGATTATTAATGACTGATTAATTAAATCACAAGCTTAGGATTAAGACTTGGATATTTTTAACGCATGACTATGAGTTTTTATAGCCTTTGGATGATCTGGCACTATGAGACATTTTGCACAGAGAAGGCAGAAGCAAATAACCTCTATTTTGCTTCTATTATTGGCAACAGAAAGAATGATCTTCACACATAGCACAGGAAGATCAGCTCGGTGCTTTGTGACCACCTAGAGGGGTGGGATAAGGAGGGTGGGAGGGAGATGCAAGAGGGAGGAGATATGGAGATATATGTATATGTATAGGTGATTCACTTTGTCATAAAGCAGAAACTAACACACCATGATAAAGCAATTATATTCCAATAAAGATGTTTATTTATTTATTTTTTAATTTAAAAAAAGGGTAGGATAGACTTGATTAAGAGGAAATCGAAACCTCAGAAACTTTGGAAGAGAGTCATGGATGCTTGTTTAAATAATTTCAAAGTTCCAAGACCAAGTGGATTACATCATAGAGAAACAAAGGAATCTGTAAATAATCAAGATTAGTAACTGGTGGTGGTAGTGGGGGAATCACAGATAATTAATAAGGATGGTGAAAGTAGAAATGGGAAAATATTCCATTAAATAATTTTTTTCCAGAGCTTAGTATTTTTCATTCTGCTCACTGATAGTTCTGAAATACCTGGATGTCTAAGGGAGATTATTAAAAGAGTATAAAAAAACTTAGAAAAAAATTAATGATTATAAGAAACCACTTGAGTTCTCTCTGAAGACATTGCATTCTTTAACAAGGCATTTGTTTATTTTCTTTTTTAAGATGACCAAGAACCAAATGTTCATATTCCAAGGAATTCTAATTTTTTTTAAAAAACCGACACCTGTTTTGTCTGTACATAAAGTAATAAAGCTAAACTTATGTTTAATTCATAATTTTATTAACGTATAATGTAATAGTTCTAAATAGTTTAGTTTAACTACAAATTTTTAAGCAATGGTAATGGAAGTTTTTGTTTTCTTCTAATATATCTCACATGCAAACTCCATATTTTAGAATAATTGTAAAGCATGGGCAGTGAGTGGGGCAAATGTGCTATGAAATTGCCCACTGTTTTGTCTTCTTTAGGATATTTTAACCCACCTCTCATTTACTTTTACCTAAAATGTGTTATGCTGGCTCAGAGGGCAGATGATATCTGAAAGCATTCATTGCATTGTTTTTGAGAATGTTTCCTTTAATATGTGTTCAGATAGATTATAGGGAATTAAATCATGTCTTCATTGTGACAGGATTTTGTCTTAAAAATATTAAAAATGTCTGAAATGTACTATGGCATTTCACAGGTAGAAAAAGTCTAATTTTAAATTAACTAATTTTTATTTTGATATTCATTTACTATATATGTTTTCTTCGCTCTACTGTAGGTGTACATAGATTGTATGAGTAGATATGCATACAAGAGCAAGTGAGATGGAAAGAGACATACTGGTAATATTCAACTTCTTTGCTCAATTTCAGCTGCCTTATCTTTAACACAATTAGGTAGCTATTATACTAATTAGGTGAATGACATTAATTGCTTTGTTCTTTTTTTTTTTACTTTTTTAACAGAAAGCAACAGTTTTAATATTTTTGGCTTTATTGCATGATAACTTGTTAAGGACTAGATTGACTCTGCCCAAGTGTGTTAGCTTTAACTAATACAGGATTCCACTAATAAGATATATATATGTACAGTAAGTCCCCTGCAAACGAACCTTCAAGTTGCAAACTTTCCAGGATTTGAACATGCGTTCCATCAACTTCTGGCATGAGTGAAATTGCAGCTTTCCCTCCATCATCTCCTATTGCTGACGATCCTTCAGCTCTACCATTTCCCACCTCCTCTCAATAACTCTTCTTACCTGTTCATTCAGTACCAGCCCCTGTATGTCAGCTGTTGTACTGTACTATTGTACTTTTCAAAGTACTGCACTGCAATATTAAAAATGTTTTCTTTAGTTTTTGTGTTTGAGTTTTATGTATTATTTGTGTGAAAAGTGTTATAAACCTATTACAGTACAGTATTATACAGCTGATTGTGTTAGTTGGGTACCTAGGCTAACTTTGTTGGACTTACGAACAAATTGGACTTAGAAATGTGCTCTCAGAATGGAACTCATTCTTCTGTACGGGACTTACTGTAATTTAAAAAAACATTTGGAATATACAGAAAAATAAAGAAAGAAGACATAATTTAGTATGAAATCACATTCCAAAGTCTAACTTTGCTAGTGCTTTTGTATATGCTGTTCTACTAACATAGAACATAAGACTAACGAGTTTATACTGTCAATACTGTTTTATCATTTGCTTATGTCTTTCTCTCTTTATTCTTATTTTTATTTTTAAAATAATTTTAAGAGAGACAGGTCTTCTGGGACCCCAGAGAGTTAGAAGCAGGAATATTGAATGAGAGCATCTGGGCCCCAGTCCTATTTTTGTTTCTTTGATGAACAGGTGGTCTTGATAGTGCTGACCTTAGACCAATGTTGTAAACATTACCCTAAACAGTAGATATAGATTATGAATCTAAGTTCTTCTGGAATAAGAACAGAAACTAGGGTATACAAAATCAGTGGCAAAGCAAGAATTCAGCTTCCCCATCATCATCAGAATGGCTTTCCTTGTAGGGAACCCAGAACAAGGGGCAAACTGCACCAAGGCAGACTGTGCCCACTCCTTCCCTGTGCTACTGAATCACGTTCCTTAAGTCCTGCATCCATGGGTAAATAGATTACATCCTTATAGCAAGTATCGTCTCTTTTCTCAGCTCTGCAACACATTTGCAATGCTGTCCAGTGAACCATGAACATGGTTTCATGAATGTATGTATATGTTTGCCTTGTTGTAGAGATGCATACTACTGATAGACATTCAGGTACTTTTCAGGTTTCTTTATTACAAATAATTCTGTGTGAAACCTTCTTGTACATATATTTATGTATCTGTAGAGTAAATTCCTAGAGTAAGTTTAGGCAAGTAAACATTGCTTATATGTTTGTAATTCATTTTAAATTTTAAATTGAGGTGTGCTCATTTTAAATTTTGATGTAGAAATGATATTTGATTTGTATACCATATTGAAATAACACAGGCTGCAACATTCTTAAAAGAAGACTGCCTTCTGATAATGAATAATTAAGTGGTATATAGTTAACAAATTCACATCTAATGAAAATTATGAACAAGATGAAATCTTCCCCATTATTATAAAATATTCTCCATTAAACCCCACTGTTTATTTGCATTTTAAGTGCATGTGTGATACATCTCTAAACCCAATTAATCAGCTGGCATCTTTGGCTAATATTGATTTTAGCTAAAATGTGAAATTCTCCTATAATAACACATAGCCAGACAAATAGAGAAACATGTTTAGCACCATGCAAATTAATACAAGGTCATAGGCAAGACCTACAAAATAATTAAACCAGGTTAAAGGAGCCATACTTTGGGAGACTAAGGATTTTAATTAAAACTGTTATTGAGTTCAAATGAGGGGTTTCTGTCTGTAATTAATGAGTAATATCTTCCTTCATTAATCAACTTCACTAAAAACTGCCTAATTAACACTTTGCTTTTCCTGTATTGCTTCAGGTTTGTGGGGTTAGTGGGGAGTAAGTTATATGGAAAAGTATTTAAGATTAGAAGGACAGTTTTAAAAATCTTGCTTTTCTACCTGATTTATTCTTGGGCTCCGTACTTGACAGTAGTGAATTCATGCATATTTATCGGATACTTACTACAAAAGAAGGTTCAGCTGCCACTTATAAAAGATATATGATGTATTAGACATTGAATTAGGCATTTTAAAACCATTGTCATTTTTTCTTCATAACTTTTTATCGTTTAAGATCCTTTTTTTTTTTTTTTAGAAGAAATGAGTAATTTACCCAAGGCCTTAGCAATAAATTACAGTGAAGACCATAAAAGTGAGATTAGAGAGTATCTTTTGGATTTGAAGTCAAAATGGACTCTACTAATGGGATGTTGGTTTGACCCACCCAGTGGCTGGCACAGGTGGACGCCCAAAGCCCCTCTTCCCAGCTTATGCTTGAGAGCAGAACAGGGCACACCCTCCGAGGGCAAGTGGACCTGAGAATAACAAAGAACTCCCTGAGGTGAGTGCACCCAGACAAGGCTTGTGTCCACCAGACAGATAAGTGACACACACATTCCTTGGAGAACACAGAGTGATATGTATGGGAGAAGACAGCAAAGTTACTCTCAGAGAACATGGAAATGAGGCCAAGGATGTGGAAGTATGTCACTAACAGATTTTGAATTCAAACTCAGTGAACTCCAAGGTCAGTGTTCTTCCAAGGTACTCTTCCTTGCCCACAGGACCATGGGAGTCTTCCAATGGGAAAGAAATGTATACAGATCTTATTCCAGATCCTTCTGTAACATACTGAACCTCACCTCTGACCCCTTTCTTAGTCTCCAGCTTGGGGGCCTAATTTTACAACTAGTGGGTCAAATGCTGAGGTGTTTGAGACATGATAAAGGACTCTGGAAGATTACAGCAGTCTGGAGTTTCAGGATTCTCTTACTGAAAAACTATTCTTGAAGGTTTTTTTCCCCAGAAGCAACATAGTACTTTACTTCACATAGGAAACAGCTCACAGGAACTGAAAACAGGGTTTTTCCTTCCCTTCCTCTCCCTTCCTCTCCCTTCCTTCCTCCTTTTCCTTTTCTTCCTTCCTTCTTTCCTCCCTCCTACCCCCTCCCTCCCTCCTTCCTTCCCTTCCTTCCTCCTGCCTTCCTTCCTCCTTCCTTCCTTCCTTCTTTCCTTCCTTCCTTCTTTCCTCCCTCCCTCCCTCCTCCCTTCCTTCCTTTATTCCTTTCTTTCCTCTTCTCTTCCTTCAGTTTAATCAACAAATATTCACTAAATGCCTGCTATGTGCTGGGGCCAAACATACATTATAATATCTCTAAACACTGCAGCTTATTTTTTATGAGGACCTTTATAATGGATCTTTACATTTCCGCTTTTTCTCTTCCCCACAGCAATCTTACCTTTGTTCTTGCATCAAAACACTGGTTTCTTTAAACAGCTATTAAACTGAAACCCTTATAAAGACGGTTGTAAAAATGGATTAACATCAGCCCATTTCTCTTTGTTGAAAATCCATATTAATGCTTCATATGAATAAAATGAAACTCCAACCTGAGAAATATTCCCATCTCTTTGTTTGTTATTTTGGGAAATTTTTCTCTGTTTTGTTTTTGCTTTGTCAATGATGAGGTTATGTGGCATTTATGAAAACAAATTTGGGGACAAATTTTGGAGATATATATATATAAGAAAATTTGTAAATTGAGCCATCTTATCCCTCACTGGCACTATCTCACTGCTTCATTAAGGCTATATTTCTTCCTCTTTGCCCAGGAAAACTGCTCCTATCTCCAAAGGCAAGTTTGAAATTCTATTAAACTGAAATTGCTCAGTTACTGCAGGATCCAGACATGCATACACACACACACACACACACACACACACACACACACACACACACACAAGTATTTTAGGGAAAAAAATGAGGACCATGTGGTAAAAATTCATAATACATAAAAGAGGAAATGAAATTTAAAAAGAAGAAGAGAGACAACCTGAGAAAAGAAGCAGCAGAGAACAAGGGCACTTTCCCACTCAGTCAGCCTCTGAACTGGGAAGCCTGAAACAGCACATGGCTCTTAAACAAATATGAATGACATTACTAGAGATTTCTGTATAATTAGGCATGGGAAATGGTAAGTGATATATTCACCTCCTGCATTTATGTTTTTTTTTTTTTAAGATACCCAGCAATTTTTTTTAAGTGGATGGTTTGAAGCTTCGACATTGGTTGAG
Organism: Phocoena sinus; assembly: GCF_008692025.1. Classification (NCBI taxonomy): domain Eukaryota; kingdom Metazoa; phylum Chordata; class Mammalia; order Artiodactyla; family Phocoenidae; genus Phocoena; species Phocoena sinus. Next base: position 33,315,342 of record NC_045776.1, on the reverse strand, counting down.
GATAAAACTGAAAAGAGTGGCAGATATTCTTTTAAAATACTTTCTGGTCAACACAGGTCAATTAATCTGACTGCTGCCATAGCCCTTCTAAGTATCACTCAGTACCAAACACAAGGTACAAAACTCTTAAATGGTTAGTTTATTTTTTTTTCTTTTAATGTAAAGAACAGAGCAATAAAAAACACAGAAAGAGCAGCTGTGAGGGATTGTCCTTGCTGCCCAGCAGAGATTGGCTGCTGTCAGAGAACAGGAAGGCAGGTTTGGTTTACAGGCTGGGGATCCCCACCCTATGCCATGTGCCTCCTTTATACAGAGGAGGGTAAGTTGCATAATCTTGCTCCCTTTGTGGAATGCTCATTGGGCTTTTTTGCCCAATTGTGCCCTAGCAATATTTATTTCTGTAAAGTGTTCATATATTAGGTGACTTTCCAAATAAACACTATGTAATAAATATGATAAATCAATCTTTCTTTTACAAAATATCAATTATTGTTAACTGGTCAGCTCTATCCTTGAAGATGCTTCTATATCCTCAACAAAATGCTAGGATATCTAGTGGAGAAAAGAGAAGAATAAAATAGTCCTCAGCAACTTCCAGAGTAAACTCATTAGAGCAACCTGAGTAGCACACATGAGACCAAAGTAAATGCTATATAGCACTGAAGAATTTTGGACAAGTAAGTGGAGTAGTCAGACTGCAAAGTCTGGTATCATTTGTCTTTTCAACAAATATCATCTAGTTATTTTCCTTGAACATATCTAAAGATACCAATCCAGACAAAGTTCTTATCTAAATGTGTCAGTTCCAAAGCAGCAAAGGAGGTACCCGCGTTGATTCCTGTGGTTGGTGGTTCTAACCTGGAGTGACCAGTTTTGGGAGTAGAGGCATTGTTGACACTTTCATGGGGAAAACCTTGAAAAAAAACATTCCTTCCTGCTGACCATTCCCTTCCTCCTGCCTAACAAGTCCAAGCCTGATTCTCCTACTGCTCAAGTCTCCAGAACGTTTTCTGAAGTATTCCATTCTATTCTCTCTTTTGGTGGTTCTGTGGCCTTCCCACATGGACAGAGATCATCCCTTAACAGAGGGGCATGAACTGCTCCTGGGGTAGAGCATTGACTATCTCTTTCTTCTTTCTCCTTTCATGTGTGCATTCAGTCATTCACTCAATGAGCGAATGACTCCTATAAGTAGGCACTATCTTAGATTCTTGGGATACATTGGTGAACAAAAAAGATCAAGAGTTCCACCCCTAAAGAGTTGATATTCTAGTAAACGGAAACATTGTTAACAATAAACTTACTAAAGGATCTATATAGCATGTGGAGTTGAACCATTCAATGATATACAGATGGAAATAATGAACAGGAAGAAAGAGATAAGGCTACAGTTTACATATTAAAGGATTGTCAAGAGAACATTAACTGGAAAGCTGAGATTTAAGAAGAGAAGCAGAAAGAAGCCAGTGGGGCTGGAGCAAGGCAGAGTGCGGTGAGAGAGAGAGAACAGAGGTTTCGGATCCCGCAGCTCTTTCATAGGTCATTATAGGAATTTTGAATTTTTTTCAGAAAATTTCCTTAATCTCAGTTTATAAATCCAAATTATGAATAAAACTTCAAAAAAAAACATACTAATTTGCAGAGGATTGACGGAACTAAATGAAAATATATATGGTATTTTTCCTTCTGATGTATGACAAAAACATTCAAAAACTTATACTCTGCATCCAAATTGAAATAAAATATTTAACATATTTTTAATCTTTTGACGTTAGGAAAAATTGAACCCTAAAACTATCCTCAGAAATGTTCATTCCAGTTATCCTGACTGATAGCCATGTAGCTTTACAGTTGAAGTAGAAGTAATGAGTAAAAGTTAAAAGGACCAAAAGTTATTTTAATGAAGATAGGACAAGGCACCTCTGGTGGTCCAAGCATGAAACAGGAAGCAGGGGTCTACCCAGTGCTGAATATATTTAAGCAGGTCTACCCAGTACTGAATATATTTAAGCATGGTAACCTTCTAACAGATATCTGATAAGGAGGATTCCTATTTTTCCAAATGGATTGGGAAGATCACTCCTCAAGAATTCTAGAACTTCAACTGACTTTTCTTGAAGACTTATTTTGAACTAGACATTTCTAGAAGCATTTTTATATAGATTATCTCATAAAACCAACACTAGACTCAACCCTTTGCGTCTAGATTTTTTTTGTGCTCACTTTATAGAAGAGGCAAATGAAACTGTACGAGTTCATAAAACCAGTGAATTAAGGGGGCAGTCTATAAATTCATATCTGTTTAATTATAAAGGCTTGTATTTTTGTTGTTGTTACTTTTTCCATCCTAGCTCTCAGAAACCAGAATGTGAAAATTGCTTTATAAAGCAATATTTACTAATTATTACATTACTTATTTCCAGAATCCATCCATTCAGTAGTCATATAGTAAGTTCTTCAGACACTCAAGACATTTTTCCAAGTGCTAGTGACACACAAGTGAAAGACACAGACCTGGAGGATAATAATTACAATTAGATGATCAGAGAAGTGGAACTACTCCTTGGTACTCCTTGGGTACTGTGATCTTGATCTTGATTCTATTTCCTGTACACACTCCATGTTTTCTGTTTGTTTTGTTTTGTTTTTTTTTACTTCAGTTCCTTTGTTTTTTTTATCCTGCCTATAGGACTATCATCTAATTATCCAATTGATAAATACCTCAACAGCTTTATTACTCAGATATAGTAATAAAAACACTACTGAAACTAGCTTCAATGAAGGCAAACAAACAACAAAGGACATTTAGTTATGTCTGTCCATAAGTACAAGGAGAGTTTGAATTAGTCTCTGGCTCACTGGGTCCACCAACTCAGATGGTACCATCACATCCTGTCACTCTCATGATCATTCTTTTTTTTTTTTTTTTAACATCTTTATTGGAGTATAATTGCTTTACATTGTTGTGTTAGTTTCTGCTGTATAAAAAAGTGAATCAGCTATACATATAAATATATCCCCATATCCCCTCTCTCTTGCATATCCCTCACACCCTTCCTATTCCACCCCTTTAGGTGGTCACAAAGCACTGAGCTAATCTCCCTGTGCTATGTGGCTGCTTCCCACTATCTATTTTACATTTGGTATATATGTCTATGCCACTCTCCCACTTTGTCCCAGCTTACCCTTCCTCTCCCTCTGTCCTTAAGTCCATTGCTACGTCCTGTCCGGCTCATAGGTTCTTCAGAACCCTTTTGTTTTTAGATTCCATATATATATATATATATATATATATATATATATATATATATATGTGTGTTAGCACATGGTGTTTGTTTCTCTCTTTCTGACTTACTTCACTTTGTATGACAGACTCCAGGTCCATGCACCTGACTACAAATAACTCAATTTTGTTTCTTTTAGGGCAGAGTAATATTCCATTATATATATATGAGCCACATCTTCTATATCCATTCATTTGTCATTGGAAACTTAGGTTGCTTCCATGTCCTGGTTATTATAAATAGTGCTGCAATGAACATTGTGGTATATGACTCTTTTTGAGCTATGGTTTTCTCTGGGTATATGCCCTGTAGTGGGATTGCTGGGTCATATCGGAGTTCTATTTTTAGTTTTTTTAAGGAACCTCCATACTGTTCTCCATAGTGGCTGTATCAATTTTCACTCCTACCAACAGTGTAGGAGGGTTCCCTTTTCTTCACACCCTCTCCATCATTTATTGTTTGTAGATTTTTTGATGATGGCCATCCTGACCAGTGTGAGGTTAAACCTCATTGTTGTTTTGATTTGCATTTCTTTAATGATTACCAATGCTGAGCATCCTTTCATGTGTTTGTTGGCAGTCTGTATATCTCTTTGGAGAAATGTCTGTTTAGATCTTCTGCCCATTTTTTTATTGTTTGTTTTTGCTTTTTTTGATATTGAGCTGCATGAGCTGCTTGTATATTTTTTAGATTATTCCTTTATCAGTTGTTTCATTAGAAAATATTTTCTCCCATTCTGAGGGTTGTCTTTTTGTCTTGTTTATGGTTTCCTTTTCAATGCAAAAGCTTTTAAATTTCAATAGGTCCCATTTGTTTATTTTTGTTTTTATTTCCATTTCTCTGGGTGGTGGGTCAAAACGGATCTTGCTATGATTTATGTCATAGAGTGTTTGTCCTATGTTTTCCTCTAAGAGTTTCATAGTGTCTGGCCTTACATTTAGGTCTTTAATCCATTTTGAAGTTCATATTTGTGTATGATGTAGGAAGTGTTCTAATTTCATTCTTTTACATGTGGCTGTCCAATTTTCCCAGCACCACTTATTGAAGAGACTGTCTTTTCTCCACTGTATATTCTTGCCACTGTATATATCTTTTTCAAAGATAAGGTGAACATATGTGCATGGGTTTCTCTCTGGGCTTTCAATCCTGTTCCATTGATCTATATTTCTGTTTTTGTCCCAGTACGATACTGTCTTGATTACTGTAGTTTTGTAGTATAGTCTGAAGTCAGGGAGCCTGATACCTCCAACTCTGTATTTCTTTCCCAACATTGTTCTAGTTTTTCAGGGTCTTTTGTGTTTCCATACAAATTGGGAAATTTTTTGTTCTAGTTCTATGAAAAATGCCTTTGGTAGTTTGATAAGGATTGCATTGAATCTGTAGATTACCTTGGTACTAGAGTCACTTTCACAATATTGATTCTTCCAATCCAAGAACTTGGTGTATCACTCCAACTGTTTGTATCACCTTTAATTTTTTTCATCAGTGTCTTATAGTTTTCTGCACACAAGTCTTTTGTCTACTTAGGTAGATTTATTCCTAGGTATTTTATTATTTTTCTTGCAATGGTAAATGAGAGTGTTTCCTTAATTTCTCTTTCAGATTTTTCATCATTACTGTATAAGAATGCAAGAGATTTCTGTGCATTCATTTTGTATCCTGCTACTCACCAAATTCATTGATTAGTAGTTTTCTGGTAGGATTTTAGTATTTTCTATGTATAGTATCATGTTATCTGCAAACAGTGACAGTTTTACTCCTTTTCCAATTTGGATTCCTTTTACTTCTTTTTTGTCTCTAATTGCTGTAATTAAAACTTCTAAAACAATATTGAATAATAGTGTTGAGAATGGTCAGTGTTATCATGTTCCTGATCATAGTGGAAATGGTTTCAGTTTTTCACCATTGAGAACAATGTTGGCTGTGGCTTTGTCATATATGGCCTTTATTATGTTGAGGTAATGTGTCAAAAGATTGTTCTGATTTATAGGACACTCCATCCAAAAACAACAGAATACACATTTTTCTCAAGTGCTCATGGAACATTCTCCAGGATAGATCATATCTTGGGTCACAAATCAAGCCTTGGTAAATTTAAGAAAACTGAAATTGTATCAAGTATCTTTTCTGACCACAATGCCATGAGACTAGATATCAATTACAGGAAAAGATCTGTAAAAAATACAAACACATGGAGGCTAAACAATATACTACTTAATAATGAAGTGATCACTGAAGAAATCAAAGAGTAAATAAAAAAATACCTAGAAACAAATGACAATGGAGACACAACGACCCAAAACGTATGGGATGCAGCAAAAGCAGTTCTAAGGGGGAATTTTATAACAATACAAGCTCACCTTAAGAAGCAGGAAACATCTCGAATAAACAACCTAACCTTGCAACTCAAGCAATTAGAGAAAGAATAACAAAAAAACCCCCAAAGCTAGCAGAAGGAAAGAAATCATAAAAATCAGATGAGAAATAAATGAAAAAGAAATGAAGGAAACGATAGCAAAGATCAATAAAACTAAAAGCTGGTTCTTTGAGAAGATAAACAAAATAGATAAACCACTAGCCAGACTCATCAAGAAAAAAAGAGAGAAGACTCAAATCAATAGAAGTAGAAATGAAAAAGGAGAAGTAACAACTGACACTGCAGAAATAAAAAAAATCGTGAGAGATTGCTACAAGCAACTCTATGCCAATAAAATGGACAATCTGGAAGAAATGGACAAATTCTTAGAAATGCACAACCTGCCAAGACTGAATCAGGAAGAAATAGAAAAATATGAACAGACCAATCACAAGCACTGAAATTGAAACTGTGATTAAAAATCTTCCAACAAACAAAAGCCCAGGACCAGATGGCTTCACAGGTGAATTCTATCAAACGTTTAGAGAAGAGCTAACACCTATCCTTCTCAAACTCTTCCAAAATATAGCAGAGGGAGGAGCACTCCCAAATTCCTTCTACGAGACCACCATCACCTTGATACCAAAACCAGACAAGGATGTCACAAAGAAAGAAAACTACAGGCCAATATCACTGATGAACATAGATGCAAAAATCCTCAACAAAATACTAGCAAACAGAATCCAGCAGCACATTAAAAGGATCATACAACATGATCAAGTTGGGCTTCTTCCAGGAAGGCAAGGATTCTTCAATATACGCAAATCTATCAATGTGATAAACCATATTAACAAATTGAAGGAGAAAAACCATATGATCATCTCAATAGATGCAGAGAAAGCTTTCGACAAAATTCAACACCCATTTATGAAAAAAACCCTCCAGAAAGTAGGCATAGAGGGAACTTTCCTCAACATAATAAAGTCCATATATGACAAGCCCACAGCAAACATCATCCTCAATGGTGAAAAACTGAAAGCATTTCCACTAAGATCAGGAACAAGACAAGGTTGTCCACTCTCACCACTCTTATTCAACATAGTTTTGGAAGTTTTAGCCACAGCAATCAGAGAAGAAAAGGAAATAAAAGGAATCCAAATCGGAAAAGAAGAATTAAAGCTGTCACTGTTTGCAGATGACATGATACTATACATAGAGAATCCTAAAGATGCTACCAGAAAACTACTAGAGCTAATCAATGAATTTGGTAAAGTAGCAGGATACAAAATTAATGCACAGAAATATCTGGCATTCCTATATACTAATGATGAAAAATCTGAAAGCGAAATCAAGAAAACACTCCCATTTACCATTGCAACAAAAAGAATAAAATATCTAGGAGTAAACCTACCTAAGGATACGAAAGACCTGTATGCAGAAAATTATAAGACACTGATGAAAGAAATTAAAGATGATACAAATAGATGGAGAGATATACCATGTTCTTGGATGGGAAGAATCAACATTGTGAAAATGACTCTACTGCCCAAAGCAATCTACAGATTCAATGCAATCCCTATCAAACTACCACTGGCATTTTTCACAGAACTAGAACAAAAAATTTCGCAATTTGTGTGGAAACACAAAAGACCCCGAATAGCCAAAGCAATCTTGAGAACGAAAAAAGGAGCTAGAGGAATCAGGCTCCCTGACTTCAGACTATACTACAAAGCAACAGTAATCAAGACAGTATGGTACTGGCACAAAAACAGAAAGATAGATCAGTGGAACAGGATAGAAATCCCAGAGATAAACCCACGCACATATGGACACCTTATCTTTGATAAAAATGGCAGGAATGTACAGTGGAGAAAGGACAGCCTCTTCAATAAATGGTGCTGGGAAAACTGGACAAGTACATGTAAAAGTATGAGATTAGATCACTCCCTAACACCATACACAAAAATAAGCTCAAAATGGATTAAAGACCTAAATGTAAGGCGAGAAACTATCAAACTCTTAGAGGAAAACATAGGAAGAACACTCTATGACATAAATCACAGCAAGATCCTTTCTGAACCACCTCCTAGAGTAATGGAAATAAAAACAAAAATAAACAAATGGGACCTAATGAAACTTCAAAGCTTTTGCACAGCAAAGGAAACCATAATCAAGACCCAAAGACAACCCTCAAAATGGGAGAAAACATTTGCAAATGAAGCAACTGACAAAGGATTAATCTCCAAATTTACATGCAGCTCATGCAGCTCAATAACAAAAAAAAAAAACAAACAATCCCATCCAAAAATGGGCAGAAGACCTAAATAGACATTTCTCCAAAGAAGATATACAGAATGCCAACAAACACATGAAAGAATGCTCAACATCATTAATCATTAGAGAAATGCAAATCAAAACTACAATGAGATATCATCTCACACCAGTCAGAATGGCCATCATCAAATAATCTAGAAACAATAAATACTGGAGAGGGTGTGGAGAAAAGGGGACACTCTTGCACTGCTGGTGGGAATGTGAATTGGTTCAGCCACTATGGAGAACAGTATGGAGGTTCCTTAAAAAACTACAAATAGAATTACCATATGACCCAGCAATCCCACTACTGGGCATATACCCTGAGAAAACCAAAATTCAAAAAGAGTCATGTACCAAAATGTTCATTGCAGCTCTATTTACAATAGCCAGGACATGGAAACAACCTAAGCGCCCATCATCGGATGAATGGATAAAGAAGATGTGGCACATATACACAATGGAATATTACTCAGCCTTAAAAAGAAATGAAATTGAGATATTTGTAATGAGATGGATAGACCTAGAGTCTGTCATACAGAGTGAAGTAAGTCAGAAAGAAAAAGACAAATACTGTATGCTAACACATATATACGGAATTTAAGGGGAAAAAAATGTCATGAAGAACCTAGGGGTAAGACAGGAATAAAGACACAGACCACTGGAGAACAGACTTGAGGATATGGGGAGGGGGAAGGGTGAGTTTTGACAGGGCGAGAGAGAGTCATGGACATATACACACTAACAAACGTAGTAAGGTAGATAGCTAGGGGGAAGCAGCCGCAAGGCACAGGGATATTAGCTCGGGGCTTTGTGACAGCCTGGAGGGGTGGGATGGGGAGAGTGGGAGGGAGGGAGATGCAAGAGGGAAGACATATGGGAACATATGTATATGTATAGCTGATTCACTTTGTTATAAAGCAGAAACTAACACACCATTGTAAAGCAATTATACCCCAATAAAGATGTTTAAAAAAAAAAAAAGATTGTTCTGCATTTATTGAGATGAAAATATGGTTTTTATACTTCAATTTGTTAATATGGTGCATTACACTGATTGATTTGCATATATTGAAGAATCCTTGTATCCTTGGGATTAGCCCTACTTGATCACAGTGTATGATCTTTTTAATATGCTGTTGGATTATGTTTGCTAGTATTTTGTTGAGGATTTTTGCATGCATGTTCATCAGAGATATTGACCTGTAGTTTTCTGTTTTTGTGACATTGTTGCCTGGTTTTGGTATCAAGGTGATGGTGGCCTCATAGAATGAATTTGGGAGTGTTCTTCCCTCCATTAAATTTTGGAAGAGTTTGAGAAGGGTAGGTGTTAACTCTTCTCTAAATGTTTTATAGAATGCGACTATGATTCCATCTGGTCCTGAGCTTTTGTTTGTTGGAAGATTTTTAATCACGAGTTCAACTTCAGTGCTTGTGATTGGTCTGTTAATATTTTCCATTTCTTCCTGCTTTAGTCTCAGAAGGTGATGCTTTTCTAAGAATTTGTCCGTTTCTTCCAGGTTGTCCATTTTACTGTCATATAGTTGCTTGTAGTAATCTCTCATGATCCTTTGTATTTCTGAAGGGTCAGTGGTTACTCTCCTTTTTCATTTCTAATTCTGTTGATTTGAGTCTTCTCCCTTTTTTTCTTCATGAATCTGGCTAGTGGTTTTTCAATCATGTTTATCTTCTCAAAGAACCAGCTTTTAATTTTATTGATGTTTGCTATCGTTTCCTTCATTTCTTTTTCATTTATTTCTGATCTGATATTTATGATTTCTTTCTTCTGCTAACCTGGGTTTTTTGGTTCTTCTTTCTCTAATTGCTTTAGGTGTAAGGTTAGGTTGTTTATTTGAGATTATTTTTGTCTCTTGAGGTAGGGTTGTATTGCTATAAACTTCCTTCTTAGAACTGCTTTGCTGCATCCCACAGGTTTTGGGTTGTGGTGTTTTCCTTCTCATTTGTTTCTAGGTGTTTTTTTGATTTCCTCTTTGATTTCTTCAGTGATCTCTTGGTTATTTAGTAGTGTGTGGGTTAGCCTCCATGTGGTTGTATTTTTTACATATTTTTTTTTCCTGTAATTGAAATCTAGTCTCATAGCCTTGTGGTTGGAAAAGATACTTGATATGATTTAAATTTTCTTAGATTTACCAAGACTTGATTTGTGACCCAAGATATGATCTATCCTGAAGAATATTCCATGAGCACTTGAGAAGAAAGTGTATTCTGTTGCTTTTGGATGGAATGCCCTATAAATATCAACTAAGTCCATCTTGTTTAATATATCATTTAAAGCTTGTGTTTCCCTATTTATTTTCATTTTGGATGATCTGTCCATTGGTGAAAGTGGGGTGTTAATGTCCCCTACTATTATTGTGTTACTTTTGATTTCCCCTTTTATGGCTGTTAGCATTTGCCTATGTATTGAGTTGCTCCTATGTTGGATGCATAAATATTTACAATTGCTATATCTTCTTCTATTGATTCCTTGATCATTATCTAGTGTCCTTCTTTGTCCCTTGTAATAGTTTTTATTTTAAAGTGTATTTTATCTAAGTATTGCTACTCCAGCTTTCTTTTGATTTCCATTTGCACGGAATATCTTTTTCCCTCCCCTCACTTTCAGTCTGTATGTGTCCCTAGGTCTGAAGTGGATCTCTTTTAGACAGCATATATACCGGTCTCATTTTTTTTATCCATTCAGCCAGTCTGTGTCTTTTGGTTGGAGCATTTAACCTATTTACATTTAAGGTAGTTATCAATATCTATGTTCCTATTACAATTTTCTTAATTGTTTTGGTTTTTATTTTTTTTAGGTCTTTCTTTTTCTTGTGTTTCCTGCCTAGAGAAGTTTCTTAGCATTTTTTGTAAAGCTCTTTTGGTGGTGCTGAATTCTCTCAGCTTTAGCTTGTCTGTAAAGTTTTTAATTTCTCCGTTGAATCTGAATGAGATCCTTGCTGGGTAGAGTAATCTTGGCTGTAGGTTTTTCCCTTTCATCACTTTAAATATGTCCTGTCACTCCTTTCTGGTTGCAGAGTTTCTGCTGAAAAGTCAGCTGTTAACCTTATGGGGATTCTCTTGTATGTTTTTGTTGCTTTTCCCTTGCTGCTTTTAATATGTTTTCTTTGTATTTAATTTTTGATAGTTTGATTAATATGTGTCTTGGCATGTTTCTCCTTGGATTTATCCTGTATGGGACTCTCTGTGCTTCCTGGACTTGATTAATTATTTCTTTTCCCATATTAAGGAAGTTTTCAACTATAATCTCTTCAAATATTTTCTCAGTCCCTTTCTTTTTCTCTTCTTCTTCTGAGACCCTTATAATTTGAACGTTGGTGTGTTTAATGTTGTCCGAGAAGTCTCTGAGACTGTCCTCAGTTCTTTTCATTCTTTTTTGTTTATTCTGCTCTGCAGTAGTTATTTCCACTATTTTATCTTCCAGGTCACTTATCCATTCTTCTATCTCAGTTATTCTGCTATTGATCGCTTCTAGAGAATTTTAAATTTCAGTTATTTTGTTGTTCATCATTGTTTGCTTTTTAGTTCTTCTAGGTCCTTGTTAATTGTTTCTTGTATTTTCTTCATTCTATTTCCAAGATTTTCATCTTTACTATCATTCCTCTGAATTCTTTTTCAGGTAGACTGCCTTTTTCCTCCTCATTTGTTTTGTCTGATGGGTTTTTACCTTGCTTCTTCATCTGTTGCATATTTCTCTGTCTTCTCATTTTGCTTAACTTTCTGTGTTTGGGGTCTCCTTTTCACAGGTTGCAGGTTCGTAGTACCTGTTATTTTTGGTGTCTGCCCCCTGTGGTAAGGTTGGTTCAGTGGGTTGTGTAGGCTTTCTGGTGGAGGGAACTGGTGCCTGTTTTGTGGTGGATGAGACTGGATATAATTTTTTTTCCAGGACTGGGCAGGACTGCATCCATTGGTGTGTTTTGGGGTGTCTGTGTACCTATTATGATTGTACACAGCCTCTCTGCTAATGGATGGGGTTGTATTCCAGTCTTGCTTGTTGTTTGGCATGGGGTGTTCAGCACTGGAGTGCTGATCATTGAGTAGAGCTAGGTCTTAGTGTTGAGGCTGAGATCTCTGGGAGAGCTCTCACCAATTGATATTATATGGGGCTGGGAGGTATCTGGTGGGTCAATTTTTGAACTTAGCACTCCCACCTCAGATGCTCAAGCCTGTGACCCAGACAGAGCACCAAGACCCTGTCAACCACACAGCTCAGAAGAAAAGGGAGAAAAAAGAAGAAGAAAGAAAAATAAATAAAATAAAGTTATTTAAATTATTTTTTTAATTTATTAAAATAAAAAAAATTAAAATGTAATAAAAACATAAAAAGAAAGAAGAGAGCAACCAAACCAATAAACAAATTCACCAATGATAGTAAGCACTTAAAACTAAACTGAGATAAACATAAAAATCAGGATCTGTTTGGTCGCATACAGAAAACCCTAAGTCTACAGTTGCTCTCAACGTCCACCACTCCAATTTTGGGATGATACACTGTCTATTCAGTTATTCCTCATATATAGGGTACATCAAGTTGATTGTGGAGATTTAATCTGCTGCTTCTGAGGCTGCTGGTAGAAATTTCCCTTTCTCTTCTTTGTTTGCACAGCTCCTGTGTTTCAGCTCTGGATTTGTCCCTGCTTCTGAGTGTAGGTTACCCTCTGGTATCTGTTCTTCACCCAGACATGAGGAGGTTAAAGGAGCAGCTGATTAGGGGGCTCTTGTTCACTCAGGATGTGGGGAGGGAATGGTATGGAATGCAGGGTGTTCCTGTGGTGGCAGAGGCCGGCATGACCTTGCAACAGCCTGAGGCATGACTTGTGTTCTCCCAGGGAAGTTGTCTCTGGATCACAGGACCCCGGCATTGGAAACCTGCACAGGCTCCAGGAGGGGAGGTGTGGATAGTGACCTGTGCTTCCACATAGGCTTCTGGGTGGCTGCAGAAGCAGCATTAATGTTTCATGTCCATCTCTAGTGTCTGCACTGATAGCCATGGCTTGCATCCATCTCTGGAGCTCATTTAGGTGGTGCTCTGAATCTCCTCTCCTCGCACACCCCAAAACAATGGTCCTTTGACTCTTAGGCAGGTCCAGACTCTTTCCCAGACTTCCTCCTGTTTAGCTGTGGTGCACTAGATGCTTTCAGCCTCTGTTCACACAGCCAACTCCAGTCCTCTCCTTGGGATCTGACCTCTGAAGCCCAAGTGTCGACTCCCAGTCCCCACCCACCCTGGCGAGTTAGCAGACAAGCGTCTCAGGCTGCTGAGTGCTGGTTGGCATAGATCATCTGTGAGGAAATCTCTCCACTCTGCCCTCTGCACCCCTGTTGCTGTGCTCTCTTCCATGGCTCTGAAGCTTCCCCCCAACCCACCCACTGTCTCTGCCAGTGAAGGAGCTTCCTAGTGTGTGGAAACTTTTCCTCTTTTACAGCTCCCTCCCTGATGTGCAGGTCTTGTCCCTATTCTTTTGTCTCTGTTTTTTTCTTTTTTCTTTTACCCTACCCAAGTACCCAGGGAGTTTCCTGCCTTTTGGGAAGTCTGAGGTTTTCTGCCAGTGTTCAGTAGGTGTTCTGTAGGAGTCTTTCCACATATAGATGTATTTTTGCTGTATTTGTGGGGAGAAGGGTGATCTCCATGTCCTACTCCTCTGCCATCTTGAAGGTCATCTCCCATTATCCTTCTTTCACTCTCTCTGATCCACCCCATCACCCATCTTATTCCTACCTAGTTAATTATCTCTTATTATAGGAAATAATAGGGTCCAGTACAGCAGATAGCTCAGACTTCACCACCTTACCCTCAAGGTAAGGTCTCTGATCTTCCAGTTCTAAATTTTGAAAATATCCACAAAAAGCCTAGCCTGATAACTGAAGGGCTTCCCTAGTGGTGCAGTGGTTGAGAGTCCGCCGGCCAATGCAGGGGACATGGGTTCATGCCCTGGTCTGGGAAGATCTCACATGCCGTGGAGTGGCTAGGCCCATGAGCCATTGCCGCTGATCCTGTGCGTCCAGAGCCTGTGCTCCACAATGGGAAAGGCTACAACAGTGAGAGGCCTGCATACCGCAAAAAACCCACAAAAACCTAGGCTGATAACTGAATAGGACACCATGAATAGTTGGGCATGGATCATAGGGCAAAAATGAATGCAAGAGCCATGAGGTTTAAATCCTATCAGAATCACACAATTAAGCTTGTAGAGAGACAGTCTGTCCAAGAAAATGGTTGTATGGTGGAGGAAGGAGCTCAATTATTGGAACGTCCATCTTCTGCTCTCTTCTTCATAGTCTCTCTTGATTCATCCAATATATATAATCTTTCCCCCTCCTAAAATCCCTGATATACTGTCCACCTGGAATTTCAACTGCCATTTATAGACATGTTTAACCCATAAAAGTGATTTAGATGTTTTACATGAAGGCTTGGGCCAGACATCATTAAATTTGCTGAAACCCATGAAAAAAATACCTCTCCTAGGAGCAGTGCCTGACAAGCACAGGTTAATGGAAAATAGAGAAAGGAGCTTGAGCCAGTGAAGAACAGGCACTCTTTTATTGATCCACTAATTCATTCAAAAATCTTCACTGAAATCTTACAATACCTGACATTGTTCTAGAAGATGACATAACAATAACCACCAAAACCAGGTGTGGTCCATAACCAGGTAAGTATGCATACCAGTGGGACCAGACCTCTAGAAAACAAGTAAACACAGAATGCTGAAGTATCCTTAAAACTAAGAAGAAAATCCCTACAGTGCTATGTGGGGAGTAACTAGCTTATCTAACTCGGGTTGTGGGGTGAAGGAAAGCTCATTTGAGGAAGTGAAATTTGAGCTGAGCCGAAAAAGCAGAGTAGTAAACATGCACAGGAAACATAGGAAGTGATGGAGGTGAAGAAGAGCATTGGTGAAAGCTTACTGTCTTTCAGCGTTTTACAGAAACCACATAAGAGCCCATGTGGTTGGAACTCTTGGGACTAGAAACACACTACTGTTTGTCATTTCCTTGTCCTTCCACATGATGAGTTTAACCACTTTCCCTGGCGTTCAGAGTGAGAGATCTTGAGAGCGCCCTGAGAAAAGGGTCCCTGTGGAAGGTAGAGGAAGACAGCAAAGTCAGGGCAGACTGGGAGCACAAAGGCTCTGTATTTGCCAACTTCATATTATTACTAAAGGCAAAATGACAAGTACTGGGAATAGCACTGAAATAGGTGCAGGAGATGTAATTTGGAAATCTGGTTATCTAATTCATTTCATCTAGAGCTCGGACAAGTCACTAACCATGCCTGAATTTTCTTTTTTTGTCTATAAATTGGAGACGATCTCTTACAGAGTAGTGTTCAAGCTTTACATGATATAGTATATATGACTTTACAAGCTCTAAAGTGATATACCAATGTAAAGAAATTTGGGGGATTTGGGGCTGTTTTTTTTTATATGTCCAACATTCAGGTTAAACCCCTGCACATTGCTTACTCTCTGTATATAAGCAGCCCTCACAGCAACATCCTTGGTATTCCTGATCTGACACTGAAGCAGAAGCTGTGTTATTCTGTGTGTGTGTGTGTGTGTGTGTGTGCATGTGTATATATGTGGTGAGTGCATGTTCTTCTCATGTGTTGGCTTGTGTAGTCTACATAGCATGTGTTTGTATGGTGCATGTGGCATGTATGCATGTTTTTGGTGTATGGTGTAAATATGTGATGTGTGTGGGTACATGCACACATGTATGCATGTGTGTGTGGTATGGAGTATGAGAAAGTATGATGCTGAAAAGTACACATAGGCTGAAAGTCAGGAATTGTTATCTGGAAATATCATCCAATTTCATTCCAACTCCTGGGGGAATCCCAGAGATGGCACATTGCAAAACACAGAGATTGCTAGCTTCAGAATAAACCTAACTCTTTTGCTTTCTAATAGTTTGGCAGGAGTCAAAACAGGATGCTCTAGGAAGAATAAAATGAGGGCTGTGCTGCCTAGTCATGGCATTGTCACCAGCCCTCCTAAAATGTTGCAGAGGGTGTGTGAGGCCATTGGCAGGTACATGCTCTCTAACGGTAGCAAAACATCTCCAGGCCAACTTTGGGCCACTGGAAGCTGGAAAGAGGAGGCTAAGTTTTTACCAATAGAGCTGTTGTGATTCCAGTCAGATGAGAAACAAGTGTAATCAGTGAACTGTTGTGTCCTAGTTCCTACACCCACTAGATTAGGGGAGGGAATGATATGGAAAACTAAGCAAGACATGGAGCCTTGTGCAGCATTTCTATGATCAGTTGTCCCCTGAGTTGTGTGGCAGGAAGGAGGGCACTCTAGGGACAGTGGTGACCAGCATGGCCCCACACATTCCTGGGACATACACTGCACTGACTGCTCTTCTAGTACACATCACAAGAGATGTTTCAGTCCAAAACAGTACCCTAGGCTTCTGTTCACCATACGCTGGAGCATGTGTCCACCTATGCAGGAAGAAAGAGAAAATGAAATGAAAATTTCATTGATAGGCTAATGGAAGAAATAAGAGTACCACCTAGAAAACAACTATGGAAAGTTGTGATACTGTATTAAAATTCAGTGGCATGTCCTCAGATGTGAAGTACAGAGATGGAAGAAATCAATAAGAATGACTTTAAGAATGGGGCTTGAGTTTGGCCCTACAAACAGTTGGATTTTGCTAGACATATTGGCTGAGGGTAGGAGAGCAGGGCAGAGAGAAGGATGGCTGTGGTGACATGGAAAATGTGAGTATGTGGCTAAAACAATTGATCTTATGTTTCAGGTTCTCTAGGTACAATGTCTGAAACCCATGAAATTTCTAAGGACCTATAAAAATGACACTTGAGAACTAAAACAATAAATATAGATCCAAAATTCACAAAAAGGAAGTACAAAAATTTGAATTATAAATATTTCACGACATCTATAAAACATAGCATATAACTTCCACTCATCAGCTATATCTGGACTGGAATAAATGTGGTGTTTGATGTGGATGTTTGGTAAGATGAGTGGCGGGTCCTCCAAACGAAAGATTGCTCAGGACCAAAAAGTTCTCAAACCAGCTCTGTTTTAAAAGATCTAGACTCCAAGAGGTACCTCAGTTACTTTTAGAGACATTGTTTTTTTTTTTAATCTGAAAAAAATGAGGTTTCTAAATTGGGCTCTCCAGTGGCCTGGGTATCATAAAATCACAGGGGAACCATAGAAATTTTACAGATTCTAAGGAAGGTAATTTAATTAGATTAAGTAGTATTTGAGGATTGTTCATGATTAGTGAGAAAATAGAACATACACGCAAAAATACACACAATAATTTAGGTGTTTATTATTTGCATTAACACATTGTCTAGCAAATGTTTACACTTTGTAGCTAAAACTAGATTTATTACTGTTGTTGTTTGATTGAAGGAAAGATCAGCTAACTAAAATTGTTTGTTATTAACTCTGTGAGCTGATTGACTTGTGGGAATCCAAGGTATTTGACTACAATCAGGCACTTCTGTCAACCAGTTGATAACTTACCAAATAACAAGCATAGTAATTTGGCATTCAGGCCTTACAACCCCAATCTATCAGGTAACATGAATCATTACACATGTTTAAGGGAAATATCTTAAGAAAACAAGGGAATGTGTTACTATTTTTCTTTTATGTGTCAATTGATTCAATATAGCTGCCTGTTATGTCACAAATCTTGATTTGCCAAAAACATGTTCTCTTCCTCTATCAGAAGTGTATACTGTAAAAGTCATATGTAAGATGGTTACATAATTAAAGAGAGTAAATCCTTTTACCAAGATGAGCACCATAAAGTAATGACTTTGTACTCAATCACCACCACCTGGAGGTAAATCTTGTTTCATGTTTAAATGAAATGTATTTATACTTCTGGATATATTTACATCAAGAGCAGTCTAAATTTTGCAAAAGCAGAAAATATCCTGGCTAACTTACTTAAATACAGTCTACAGGACCTAGCCAGATGTAAACCATTGTTTTTGTAAATATTTTGTTGTGAAGATGAAGATTACAAACAACAGGAGAAACTTCAGTGATATATTTAGAACTGTGCTGAAGCCAGGATCAGGAGCTATAAAAGTAATTCACATGTATACATTGCTCTTAAACTTTAATGTGCTGTGCTTTCACAGCTATTTAATAATTGCTCTTTCTGAAAATTCCATATCTTATCTGACATGGTAAGTACTTTTACCTGAATTTGGCAGATAAGTAAGCAAAGTCTAAGAGGTAAAATTGAGCCTGAGGTCCCAGAGCTGATTTTAGAGGATGAGCTGGTCTCATAACCCCCAACCCTACTTGTTCCCATGATGTCCTCATGTCCCAGTGTTCTATGAAACACTAATTCTCTTAGGTGGTATTACATGTCACAAGAAAGGAAAAAAAAAAAAAAAAAAGGAAGAAGAAGAATTAAAATTAGCTGAGAAAATTCTGTCTTTAACATAATGAAATCCTGTTACTACAGTATTCTTTGAAACATTTTATACACTGGCTTGTTTGTAAATTTCTAAGAGAGATATGAAGTGTATATCATTTCCCAAACTTATTTAACCAAAGATCCTTTTCTAAGTATTCAAAAGAACATCTTTTGAGAAACTTATGTCCCTCTGTGATATCTCTATCAATCTCAGAAGAAAATAGGCCCTTAGCATAGGTCTTACTGTCTTATATATTTGTTGATATTGTTGATAATGATACACAAGCACTTCAAATCTTGTATTTCTTTTTTAAGAAATTTGCAAAACCCAGGAAGAGACACATAAT
Source organism: Phocoena sinus (assembly GCF_008692025.1). Classification (NCBI taxonomy): domain Eukaryota; kingdom Metazoa; phylum Chordata; class Mammalia; order Artiodactyla; family Phocoenidae; genus Phocoena; species Phocoena sinus. Next base: position 33,296,596 of record NC_045776.1, on the reverse strand, counting down.
GTGGTTTGTTTAAGAAACCCCGATTATGGGCTTCCCTGGTGGCACAGTGGTTGGGAGTCTGCCTGCCAATTCAGGGAACGTGGGTTCGTGCCCCGGTCCGGGAAGATCCCACATGCCGCGGAGAGCCTGGGTCCGTGAGCCATGGCCGCTGAGCCTGCGAGTGGTTCAGACAGATGCTTTCTGGAATAACAACCAGTGAGCTGTGACTGGAACGCTTTGAAATGTTTTGCACATAAAATGAATCTTTATGCTTGGAAAGTCAATATCTGTTGTGAGTGGTTATCGTCTATGGTTAGTTTGAAGGGCTGGGAATTAGAGTAGCTCAGTCCAGTGAGGCTCTCACTCCTCAGTGAAGAAGCAAGAGCAAAGAAGTTTACACAAACCTAAATGTGTTGTGTTCTGGCTTTGTCCCAGGTTAGTACAAAGGGTACAGCCTACACCTTTGAAGACATGCCATATGCAAAAAGTAAACTTTGCCAAAAGGAGAGCAGGATTCCTCCAAAGGAAAAGAATGCAAAAAAAAAAAAAAAAAAAAAAAAAAAGAATGCTTTACAGGATCCCCCCCAAAAGTCTTGATATTTCATTCTGCATAAAGCAGGGAATATGGTAGCCACTCAAGAAATCTACTTTATTAATTCACTAATGTTGAGCTCCTTTTATAGGCATAGAGAAGATGCTTTATGTCTGTTTATGATACTCTTATATCAAGGTAATATATTTTACCCCAGGGGTACTGAGAAGACAGAGACCATGGAGTCTTCCTGATATCAAATCAAGTAGTAGAATCAAGTTCATTCAGAAAAAGGCCACAGATCTATTTATATAAAATTTTGGAAACCAGTAAGGGAGAACTTTAGACTTTGGGGTTATTCAAATGATTAGTTTAATTTTTCAGTGATGAGTTAGATATGATGAGGAACATACATGCTTATAAGTAACGAAATCCACCAAGACTTTTAATATCTGCCCAAAATAAATATCCTTCTAAATTTTTATCCATAGAAATACAGGAGTTGCTTCCTTATTTTGTATCCCTTTTAGTGGGTTCTTCTCTTTACAATAGTTTTTTTGTCTCTCTGTGAATTTCTGCTGTCTTAGTGGCTATTTCTCTCTCTTTCTTCCCTTCCCAATTTTTAGTGTTCGTTAATGACCAATCAACTTTGTGTTAATAACATGAGAAATGTTAGGAAAGTAGAAGGAATAAAAAAGGACTTTAAAAAGTAACCACTGTGTGACCTCCCTGTGGTCCCGTGGTCCTGTCCTATTGCCCTTACACTCCATGTATTCACTGGGCTCTTGACTCAAGACTGTGTTCAAATCTCACCCTGTTATTTCCTAGCTCTTCCATCCCTTTCAAGAGGATTATATTTTCTTTGCTTTGGTCGCATCTGTAAAATGCAGATAATCATAGTATTCATCTCAGGAATTCCTGGGTTGATTAAATGAATATAGCACCTGGTAGGTAGCAAATATCTCATAAATGTTAGCTGCTATTATTATTATTAACCATTATTATTAATGACAGTAGTAGAAGTAGAAATATTTATCATAATAGGAGACTGAGGTGGAGAGAGGTTAAATAGATATTAAGTCATCAAAGAGTGTCAGCAATTGGGATTCCCCAAGTCTACTATCCATTCCCTACATTCAGGGGCCATGCCTGACTCATGCATTTGCCAGGCAGTGGGTACACAATATGTATATAGATGAATGAATAGCAACTTCAGATCACATGCTTGTCATGGGATCAAGAGAGTAAGGGATCAAATAAACAATGAAGTTATACCTAAAAGATGTAAAAAATATATTTTAAATTCTGAGAATAGAAAATAATAATGATTTCTGAGGATTTTAAGAGTATTAGGGAAGTGAAGATAATGCAATTGAGGAATAAATTAAAGAAAGTAATAAAAAAGAGACATAATGTAAACTTTTAGGGGCCAAAACCAGCAAAGCAATAGCAATAAACACATGAAAAGAAAATGTATGACTTTCAGCTAAGCCAGTATTAAATAGTTTATGCTTTCATATTGCAAAAGTTGAATGCATGCAAGTGATTTATTTTTGCATGTAAACTTTGCTAAGCTAGTCGAGATTGTTTTACGCTTAAGACTTATTTTTCCTTTTTTTCTTTTCTGCTAATACTTGAAATTCTGCTAATAAAAAGAGTATGCCTTCACTTCAGGTAACTGTCAGAGTTGAACAGTAACATCTAAAGTCAATTTAGTACTAATGAGTATTTTATTTATTATTTAACATGCTTATAATGAAGCAAAGTAACAAATTGTCAATTAAATACGTTTAAAATTAATTAAGCTAAAGTCTGTATATTGGTTAAATTTTGTTTACTTTTTATAAATACCAGAAAAATATTCAGTTACAGTTAAAAGGAGAATGAAATATGTAAAGATTAAATATTTGTATTACTCTGGGCTGCATACATATAAATTATAAGATTATTTTCTATCACCACCTAGATTACTTGCTCTAAAGCTTGCATTCTCAGGGATGTAAATTGGTTATTGGGAATGAAAAAAAATTTACTCTTCTTTTGTATAAAGTGCAGAAATAAGTACAAAACATACTCAGAAATATAGTATATTGTGGAATGAACATTTCATGGGAAGACAATTAGGAAAATTTTTCCTAAAAAGGATCCATGGAGGGGTAGGTAGATAATGAAAAAAGATTGAGAAACAGTCTAAAATTTGATTCAGAAAAAGAGTGTAGTATCTTGGAAAACCCCCTCCATCATGCAGTAGCTTGATTGTTCTTAACCCATCTCTACTAAGTTTTCCCTTAAGTTTTCCTCTGTTTAAAAACAGAGGCTAGAGAAGAAATCTGCATTTACTCCCAAGTTAATTAAGTTCTAGTCATATACTTTTATACAATGCAATTGACCTCTTTCATCCTGTATTTCGTTTAAATCTACACAATGATATAATAGCACCGACTGCATAGGAATGTTAAGAAGAGTTAATAAGGTAATACATGCCAGTCATTTAGCTCAGGGTTTGACACAGGTTGGGTGTTCTTGGTGAGTGTAGCCTTCAGTATCATGATTGTTCTAATTTTGAGTTTGGGATTTCCATGTCCACATGGAGTCCTTGACAGTGCAGCCCAATCAAGATCAATTTAGAACCTTCCCACTGAATGAAAGGTGACTGCATTTTATAATCTGCCCTTCCCTCATCCAGTTTTTTTTTGGTCATTATTTCAATCCAAATACATTATCCACCCTCCCCCCAAAAATATATATGTATGAATATGTACATATGCAGATATGTGTGTGTATATGTATATATACACACACATATATACATACATTTACATATTATATATAGTTACACAAAACAGACAAAGATCAAAGAAGTGGAGCACTTTCGAGAAAGGTGATTAAAAAGGAAAATTAATATGCATTGTTCTCAAAAATTTCCTAAGTATGCAAAAGATAGGATTAACTGCCTATTTTCAAATTCTGAGTAAATATTTTCCAAATCTGAATACCATGCAAAGAGATACCAGTTATACTTCATTATACAGCATATAAGCAAAACATTCAAATTATTTAGTCACATAATGACTTTTTTTAATCTGTAAACCATATTCACACTTGGCATGAGCTAGAGCTAATAAAGCAAAACAAAATCCATCAAACATTTATGGAGTACTCATGTTCTCAAGTGACCTCAGAAATGAAAAGATGTCATTTGACATAGTTAACTCCACATGTCCTTCCCACCTCCAAGATCATTTGTTTGTTATAACTAGGGTTTGTATAGCATTTTATTTTTCTGGTAGAATGACAGTTGAATGGTGACAGGTGGAATCTGGGAAAGATTAGAAGAGTTGAGTAGTGTAATGCTTGAGAACAGAAGCTAAATTTGGAAGAGCTGGGCCAGTATGGAGCTGGAGATTTCTCCTTCTCACCTACAGTTCTAACAAAATACACTCCTCTATTGGTTGCTTTTTAAAAAAGCAATAATTAAACAATAATTGAGCAATAAACCAACAAGTATTTTATTTTAGAGACAACTTGTTTTATGAACAGTCAAGATAGAAAGCATTTATTATATGGTGTTATTAATTGTAGATTATTTGTTGTGACCAGACCAACAAAATGCTATTATGTAGACCATTCCCCCTGGGATACAAGAATGACTTTGTTATGCAAAATGTCTCTCTGTAAAGCTGTATGCCAGAATCAGATTTTATGACGACAGCACTTTATTCTACATCGTCAGCAGCAGAGACCCCTGCTCTCTGACCTGTATTGAGAACATGAGGGAAAAGAATACTTATTGCTCCCCTTGCTACTCTTAGTGAAAACAGAGAGATGTGAAAGCAGAACTCTGAGCCAGGAGACTCAAGTTCCAACATCACAATTAACCTTGGAAAACCCACTTACTATATTGTATTGACACTTCAATTTCCACATCTCTATAATGTAGATAATAATTCCTCATTTAACAACTTAGAATTATTTTAAAGAGCAAAAGCATTGAATAAAAATGTTTTTCCCCAAAGTATGTAGTGATAAACATGTGCAAAGAGCTAAGGTAATTATTTTATTGAGCAGCAATGTTGGTGGAACAAAGGTAAGGACCAGGCTGCTCATCAGAGTTGATATTAAAAATATGTAACAAGAGGCACAGATGCCGTGCAGGTGGAGTGGATGCTTGGTGAGTTGTATCAGTAAGAGTCATCAGTAACTTTTGTCACTGTAGCTAGCTCATCCAGGATATATTCTGAACTTCGCTTGAATAATCAGCCTCTCTAGACACTCCTGTCATCCTTTCTCCTTTGGGTGGGAGAGTCATCTCCTTCAGTGTCTGCCAGACAAGACAGTTTATTACATTACCCTTATTAAATTTCCTTTTGCTCTTCAACTCTCATTGCCTATGCCCTCTCATTTCTCTCAGGCTTATAACATTTAATTTCTCCTTTCCTCTGCTATTACTGAGTTCAATTTTCATCCCAATTGTGAGGCCACAGGATGTAGCTTCCATACCAGTGGGAGTTCTCCATGGATGCTTTTAGAGTGACAACCTTACTTATTAATATCATTACCAATTAATCATTTTAAGCACAAGAAATATGTTGAGTACCCTTGTTTGAACTTTCCAAGTATCTATGGCTCCTGACTTAAATGATACATGGTTTCACTCCTGATTGGTAGGTTTCTTTTTTTTTTTAATTTCCCTTGGCCTAGATTTGTGATCATTCACTGGTAATGAGCTCTATAGTAGATTAAACTGTAGGCTGGTCCTTTTAGGAAACCTGAAATAGTTATCCCATATCCTTTCGATACAGTTCAAGATTCTCAGGCTAACTTTCCGGGTCCTATACAATCTGTTCAACCAGAATTTCTCAGAAATATATCTCCTTCATCAAGTTATTTGCCACTGTCCTACAATGCCTACTAATTAATTTAGTTAGGATTATTCTGCAGGCTGCTTTATTCCCAGCTTAGAATTTTTTCACATTTTTTCCCTCTGATTTTCATGTTCTTGTCTCTTCTCTTAAAATCCTATTTACCCCTAGGGCACTGTTTAAGTCTCAGTCTTCCCTGCCTAGTCGAGGTGTCCTTTCTCTGCACATGTTTTGTGCTATCTTCAGTACTTAGTCACTTACTGTTTTATTATACTATATATCTAATTTGTCCGTTGGTTTTGCCTCCTTCACTTTACCTGCAAATTCTTTGAGGTCAGAAACCATGTAGCAGAATAATCTTTTCTCCTTTTTCACAGGTCTCACAAAGATGGGCAGATTACAGGCACAAAGATGCTAGACACTTATCAGTGTGCAATAAAGTGTGACCGCAAAACTTTGTAAAGCACTTTCTTTGCAGGCTGGCTCTATACACTTAACCATTGGACTATTCTGCTCCATTATCACTGCATGTTGGTTGAGTCTATTTTAAACAGTTATGCACTATCAGTTGGCTTGTGTATGTCTAGAGCAGGGTCATAACCTCACATTCAAGATTCTTTATGATTTTGAAGAATAGGTTTCAAAGATATTATTAATGCACTAAAACTGAACACAAAATTTTCTGTACTTTTAATTCTGTCTCTTATCTTTTGCCTCCCCACCCACAAGAATTCGCAGCTTTAAACATATTCTCAAAAGAGTCTATGTCCTCCTAGAAGATTAGGAACCTCCAAACTGAATCTGGAAAGGTACTGCCAAAACCAACCATTGATTGCATAGGTGGGTAGGGGAGTTAACAAAGAGAGAAGTAGATTGAGAAGAATTTCTTCCAAACTCTACCCTTATTTCTTAGTGAATTTAAGTTGTTGTATCAGAGAATGCCCATCCAGGTCTCTTAAAATGGGTTTCTATAGTGGCCTAGGCAGAGAAGTTCATATTTGCTGGCTCCCCTCCTTCTTATGCGGAATCTTCATCCCACTTCAGTCCACTGCCCAAAGCTTATCCGTAGAACTGTGCCCCAGGCTGTGTACTGGTAGGGTGGAATGCCTAAAGCAAATCTAGAATTAAAAAGTTCCACAGGGAGTGGCCCTGGGGAGGATTAAGGAAACAGGGCCCTGATTTCCCCTCTAGCAACAATCCTGTTTCCCCACCAACCCTTCAGGGTGAGGAGTGAGGCTCATTGTAAATTAATATCTCAAAGCAAGCCTGACTATCAGGTCCACAGTAATTGTCTTCCCTTCCTGTTTTAGGAAAAGAAAACTTCATTTCTGATTTTCCCCTAGACTACAGTTCTCATTCTGCTCCTATCCACCTGGGCTAACGCAGTACAAAATTGCCCTTTTCTCACACTTCTGATGTTCATCCTTTACTTGGCTTCCCTCTAGGTTAGCACTGATTTTCCAAGGGTCTAGGATTGGGGAGGGAGTGGATGCATTATGCTAATATAGTGTTATCTTTCTTTCCTCTTAGGGGGGCATATCCTAGTTCTCAGGAATGCTCTTCCACAAGGCTTTTAAACACGTGAACTTCTCCTATGAGGATCAGTGAATGTGGAACACAGCCTTAGACTACAAAACATGGATGTAGAAACAAAGTTTGCAAAATGTACCCTGTTAAACTTAGATTGGAGGTGTATTCATCCTTATTCATATCCAGTCCTCATTTTACCTCTAGTTCTTAAGACCTCAAACTGTTTCTAAATCTGAGAGCTTTAGGTCTCATGAAAGACTGACTTTAACAATATCAAGAACACTGAGGACACAGGAGAACATTCCAGTAGAGTGTACTGTTCTGGGTCCAGTGGTCAAATATATACAGTTCTCTTAGGGTATCAACAGGCTGAGGGTTCCCCAGACCCCCAGTCTGAGCATTCTAAGTTCTCCAGTCACTCTCTGCTGTTATGTAAAACTATGATACAGTGTTACTTTTATCAAATCCTGTGGGTAAGAATGATGTGTTTTAGAGAAAAGACAGTATCTGGGAGGATGAGTACTTGCGTTAATCTATGAGAGTTACAGGTCAGCTAACTTCAAATCAAGCACTATTCCTAGTTGCATCCTCCAGCCCTATTTACCTCTCTCCATCAGACCCTGACAGAGGCTCTAAGACCCATTTAGGCGATTTATGGTTTGTGGGATTTGCAGCCATTTCCCCCCTAGCATGCATTTTTCTACACCTGATGATATGGAGTCATTTAAAATATGGGCAAGTTTACACTTAAGGAAGAAGATAAAGTAAAATATCTATAGTGAAATAATACCATTGGGTTACAAATGTGTTCTCATTGGATTTATTTGAATTAGGGTAAATATATGCGAGCTGAATATGAGTTGTGATAAAATGATAAAACTGACTGAAACACATTCCATACAAACAATTTTTTTTTTTTTTTTTTTTTGTGGCACGCGGGCCTCTCACTGTTGTGGCCTCTCCCGTTGCAGGGCACAGGCTCCAGACGCACAGGCTCAGCGGCCATGGCTCACGGGCCCAGCCTCTCCGCGTCATGTGGGATCTTCCCGGACCGGGGCACAAACCCGTGTCCCCTGCATCGGCAGGCAGACTCTCAACCACTGCGCCACCAGGGAAGCCCCCAAACAATGTTTTTAACCTCAATTTATTTTTTAAATATTTATTGACCCCTTACTATGGCTCAGTTCTAAGATATCTAAGGAATTCCAAAATCTTCAGACATGGTGAATTATCTCCTCAGAGTTATCACTCTATTCTCTTCTTTTAGAGAAAAGAAACTATATAAAAAATGGCCAATGTGTGTACTTCTCAGAAGAGTCAAAATTACTTCCAACGATATGGGTGTTCTAAACTCAATTTTAGCAAATACTTGAACTACATATAAACACAGATATTATGTTGATTTATAACCACACCCTCAAAGACTGAAGTTTCTTGATTAATGACTATTTTACCCTGTTTAACAAAGAAAACAAAATCACAGGATTTAGAAAGTGTCAAATAGCTCCATTTCTGAGTATAAGTATTTTCTTAAAGTCTTTACACCTTTTGGAAAAGGTAGGGCATGATAAGGTCATATATACTAAGCTAGGATATATTTGAATACAGTGTTACCAAAATGACTGCAATACATCTGGCAACATATTCTTCTTCACCTTAAGTTACTTATTTCTAGATGTCCTTTCCTGATTTAATGTGACATTGGGACTGAGGTAAGAACTTGAGTGGACAGATAGCCAAATATCAGAAGTTATCTGTGTAATGTGTAACATGTAATGGGTTCATAGGGGGAAAAGCTCCCAGAATGACTGAGGTTAAATTCGTATCAGCATGACAAAATGGTGGCTTGGAATTCTCACAGGCTGAATTTCAGGGAAAAAAAAAAAACGTACTATTTTCATACTGCTGAGTTTGTGGATTAAGATCACACCAGTTACCTGAGTATACCCAAAATCTCTACAGGTGTCAAGCTTTAATGCTGCTCTTGACAGCTTAGTATTCATGTCAATCTGTCTGGGTCTTTAACTTTTTACCCTGCCCAAACTTCCATGTCATAAAGAAGTTTTGTGACTTTCTCTCTTCCCCTTACTGGCTTAAATATGAAGCAATGTTGAAGAGGTTGACTATGAAGAATGTTATAAGAGTTGCAATCCTATCTCAATTTGAGAAAAAAAAAATACAATTGTAGGGTAACTGATAATTTCCCATCCAACCTAGCTGCTGAAAAAAACTATGCTTAGAACAACCAACTAGTACTGAGGAACTAACAGGGTCTCTTCTGTATTGGCTCAGTAAGTAGGTTGGTTCAGTGAGGCAAGAGCTGAGCTGAGCAAACAGGCTGTGATGCCTGAATGTGACTCCATCACTGCAGGTGAGGGGAGGAGGGATACTCAAGGTCAGAGCAGGACCACTGTCCCAGCCTACCTCAGAACATGTTGGACTTTGGGTAATTTGCTACAGCTTCTCCACTTCATTGTCTACTGTCACTGATTCATTCTCACATCTAAAATCCAGCTTACTAACAACTAAGAAACAGCCTACAGTGATGCAAAACTGCAAAATCAGAAGTTTACATTTTCACTCACTTTCCATTGCTCAATTCCATTTGCCCCTGTGTTCTTGAGGTTTGTTTCATCTAAGAATAAGTTACAAAACATGTCTCAGGCTCTTAACATGTGTTCAACTTTTTGATATGTAGTATGGTAGATACAAGTAAAAATAGGGCATGGTCCTTCATCACAGGTAAATGAAGAGATGCATGCTATTTAACAATATTTCTAGTGCCTATTTTGAAGCTTAGATGAACGAAGAGGGTGTGCTACCTGAAGGGAGCAGGAGAGGCTAGAGGAGACTGAAGGGAAGAGCACTGATCCAGGGGTTCCAGGACCTGATCATAAAAGCAGGAGCATTTACTCATGGCAGTGGAGTTAGCGTCACTCAGGCGAGAACTGGGAATGTTAGTGAAACACATCAAGAATAAAGGGTGAGGCAAGGTGATGCTAGAAAGGAGAGAATGAGCAGTGAGAGCTGAGATGATCAAAGGCAGGCTGCAATGCAGCACAAAAAAATGGGTCAAGACCAACTGTTCAGTACTAAGGCTGTTAACAGCAAGAGAGAGTGCTCCTTTTATGTGATGCCCAGTGTGTGGTCCTGATGTAAGAATGAAGGCTTACAGCAACCATTAAGGGCTGAAGCAAAGCACATTTATAATGTGTGCTTAAGGAACGGATCTTATCGTAGGGTGAATAATCATTATAAATATTAAAGCACATTATTGTACTTCTTCTAAATTATTTACCAATTTATTCATATGTGTCCTATGCAGGGAAAATATTTGTTGATGATTAAATAATTCAAGAACTTTGATTTATTTGTGTGTTTTGTCTGTAATAATTCTTCCATTAGGGCTTACCTGTCAATCAGAAGTCATATTCCTGGGACTTGTCCCAAACTGCCTCATATCTCTCTGCACTGCAGTGTGTTTTCTCACTCTGTTTTACTCTTCATACCAATTCCTACATGCTATGTAGCCTTTATAACTAGATGCCAATTGATAAATGTCTTTGAATCAGAAACCTTAGCTCTTTCCAAGTCTATAACTTGTTCTGCTCCCTAAATGGTTCTGCACGGAAAGACTGGCAAACAAATCCCTTTAAAAGACCATGGTTGATCTATAAACCCCTAGAAATCCACATTGAGCATTGCACATTATTTAGGCCTCATCCCTTCTTGACCCCAGCTTTCTTCAAAATACTGGGTCCTGGCTGGATCTCCTCATTTATGTAATAATGCTAAATCTCCATTCATAATTTTGAAATTCTTTGTTAGATAAAAATCATTCTCTTTTTCACCATCAATCTCAGTAAATAGGGAAAATCAGAAACATTTTCCACATTTAAAAATCAAATTACAAGGCCAAAGATACTCCCAATCACAAAGAGTTACAAGCAATTCTATTTACAGGTGATGCTGCCACATTTACTGAACCAAATAGTATATTACCAACACAAGAATTGTACAGACTTCAGTGCACTAAATTGAATTGGCCTTATAAAATTACTTTCTGAACACCTTTCTAGGGGGAAAGATAATATGAAGACATGAAAAGTTAAATAATAATACAAGGAAACAGTATGAGCAATGCAAGTAGTATATGATTAATTAGCCAGAGAGCCCTTAAAGCAGTAAGTCTTACAGTTTAGAGGAGAGATTAATCAGGACAGAGGTGAACTGGAAAGGGTAGTACATGACTAGGTCTTGAAAAATGGTGAGAATTGTTAAAGGTGGGGAGGCAGAAGGGAAGCATTCTGGTAGGCAAGTGCAGAGGACATCGAGGGAGAAAGCAATACATGTTTAGAGGCTTCAGACTTGCTTATAAAAGATTTAGAAATGCTGCTCAAATCTGTCTTCTTCTTTCACAAAGATGAGTGTCTTTAGGAATTTTGAGGGTTCTCCTCTGTAGGTAAATAATACTACCGAGACATCAGAGATTTCTAATTAGGACCATGTCAACAAAGTAGCGTGGTGGGGCTTCCCTGGTGGCGCAGTAGTTGGGAGTCCGCCTGCCGATGCAGGGGACGCGGGTTCGTGCCCCGGTCCAGGAAGATCCCACATGCCGCAGAGCAGTTGGGCCCGTGAGCCATGGTTGATGAGCCTGCGCTTCCGGAGCCTGTGCTCCGCAACGGGAGAGGCCACAACAGTGAGAGGCCCGCATACCACAAAGTAGCGTGGTGGCCAGCAGGTCCTAGCTCCTCCTACAGCTCTTATATTATTTTGCTTTTCCTTTTCAAATACCTGAGTCAATCTACTTCCTTCCTGAGAAACTATTATAGTCTTATTCCCTTAAATAATCTTTGTTTCATATAAAATTAACAATTCTGGTGGTAAGTCATAAGAGAAATAGGTTTGACTTTTCCAAACTCTAAAAAGATTCATCAGATTTGTTCAAGATGTCAGAATAGAAGGACATGCATTCACTCCCTTGTGCAAGAGCAGTGGAATCACAACTAACTGCTGGTCAATCATCTACAGGAAGACACTGGAACTCACAAAAAGATACCCCACATTCAAAGACAAAGGAGAAGCTGCAATGAGATGGTAGGAGGGGTACAAGCACAATAAAATCAAATCCCATAACCATTGGGTGGGTGACTCACAAACTGGAAAATAATTATACCACAGAAGTCCACCCACTGGAGTGAAGGTTCTGAGCCCCATGTCAGGCTTCCCAACCTGGGGGTCTGGCAACAAGAGGAGAATCAGCCATTGAAGAGAGAATCAGCCATTGAAGGCTACTGGGATTTGATTGCAGGGCTTTGAAAAGACAGGGAGAAACAGAGACTCCACTTGTGGAGGGCACACACAAAGTAGTGTGTGCATCAGCACCTGGGGGAAAAAGCAGTGACCCCATAGAAGACTGAACCGACCTACCTGCTACTGTTGGAGGGTCTCCTGCAGAGGTGGGGAGGTAGCTGTGGTTCACTGTGGGGACAAGACACTGGCAGCAGAAGTTCTGGGAAGTACTCCTTGGCATGAGCCCTCCTGAAGTCTGCCATTAGCCCCCAAAAAGAGACTGTAGCCTCCAGTGCTGGATCACCTCAGGCCAAAAAAAAAAAAAAAACAGTCAGCCCCACCTATCAGCAGACAAGCAGACTAAAGTTTTACTGAGGTCTGCCACCAGAGCAACATCCAGTTCTACCCACCACCAGTCCCTCCCATCAGGTAGCTTGCACTAGCCTCTTAGATAGACTCATCCACCAGAAGGCAGACAGCAGAAGCAAGAAGAACTACAATCCTGCAGCATGTGGAAGGTAAACCACATTCACAGAAAGATAGAAAAAATGAAAAGGCAGAGGGCTATGTACAGATGAAGGAATGAGATAAAACCCCAGAAAAACAATTAAATGAAGTGGAGACAGGCAACCATCCAGAAAAAGGATTCAGAATAATGATAGTGAAGATGATCCAGGACCTTGCAAAAAGAATGAGGGCAAAGATCAAGAAGATGCAAGAAATGATTAACAAAGACCTAGAAGATTTAAAGAACAAACACCTAGAATAATTAACAAACAAATAGAGATGAACAAAACAATAATTGCAAAGAAAAATACTCTAGAAGGAATCAATAGCAGAATAACTGAGGCAGAAGAACGGATAAGTGACCTGGGAGACAAAATGGTGGAATTCACAGCCACAGAACAGAATAAAAAGAATGAAAAGAAATGAAGACAAGTTAAGAGGACTCTGGGACAACATTAAATGCACCAAAATTTGCATTACAGGCGTCCCAGAAGGAGAAGAGAGAGAGAAAGGACTGGAGAAAATATTTGAAGAGATTATAGTCGAAAACTTCCCTAACATGGGAAAGGAAAGAGCCACCCAAGTCCAGGAAGTGCAGAGAATCCCATACAGGATAAATTCAAGGAGAAACATGCCAAGACACAGAGTAATCAAATTGGCAAAAATCAAAGACCAAGAAAAATTATTAACACCAACAAGGAAAAAATGACCAATAACAGACAAGGGAACTCCCATAAGGTTAACATGTGATTTCTCAGAACTCTACAAGCCAGAAGGGAGTGACATGATATATTTAAAGTGATAAAAAAGAAGAACCTACAACCAAGATTACTCTAGCTGGCAAGGATCTCATTCAGATTCGATGGAAAAATTAAAACATTTACAGACAAGCAAAAGCTAAGAGAATTCAGCACCACCAAACCAGCTCTACAACAAATGCTAAAAGAACTTCTCTAAGTGGGAAACACAAGAGAAGAAAAGCACCTACAAAAAACAACACAAAACAATTAAGAAAATGGTAATAGGGGCATACATATCAATAATTACCTTAAATGTGAACAGATTAAATGCTCCAACCAAAAGACACAGGCTCACTGAATGGATACAAAAACAAGTCCCATATATAGGCTGTCCACAAGAGACACACTTCAGACCTAGGGACACATACCAACTGGAAGTGGGGGGATGGAAAATGATATTCTATGAAAATGGAAATCAAAAGAAACCTGGAGTAGCAATGCTCATATCAGATAAAATAGACTTTAAAATAAAGAATATTATAAGAGACAAGGAAGGACACTACATAATGATCAAGGGATCAATCCAAGAAGAAGATAAAACAATTATAAATATATATGCACCCAACATAGGAGCACCTTAATATATTAGGCAAATGCTAACAGCTATAAAAGAGGAAATAGACAGTAACACAGTAATAGTGGGGGAATTTAACAACTCACTTACACTAATGGACAGATCATCCAGACAGAAAATTAATAAGGAAACAGAAGCTTTAAATGACACAGTAGACCAGATAGATTTAATTGATATTTATAGGACATTCCATCCAAAAACAGCAGTTTACACTTTCCTCTCAAGTGAACAGGGGACATTCCCAGGATAGATCACATCTTGGGTCACAAATCAAGCCTCCGTAAATTTAAGAAAATTGAAATCATATCAAACATGCTTTCCGACCAAAATGCTATGAGATTAGAAGTCAATTACAGGGCAAAAAACGTAAAAAAAACACAAACACATGAGGCTAAACAATACATTACTAAATTACCAAGAGATCACTGAAGAAATCAAAGAGTAAATTAAAAAATACTAGAGACAAATGACAACGAAAACAGGATGATCCAAAACCTATGGGATGCAAAACAGCAGTTGTAAGAGGGAAGTTTATAGCAATACAATAATACCTCAAGAAACAAGAAAAATCTCAAATAAACAATCTAACATTACACCTAAAGGAACTAGAGAAAGAAAAAGAAAACCGAAAGTTAGTAGAAGGAAAGAAATCATAAAGATCAGAGCAGAAATAAATGAAATAGAAACAAAGAAAACAATAGCAAAGATCAATAAAACTAAAAGGTTGTTCTTTAAAAGATAAACAAAATTGATAAGTCTTTAGCCAGACTCATCAAAAAAAGAGGGAGAGGACTCAAATCAATAAAATTACAAGTGAAAAAGAAGTTACAGTGGACACCACAGAAATACAAAGCATCATAAGAGACCACTACAAGCAAATCTATGCCAAAAACTAGACAACCTGGAAGAAATGGACAAATTCTTAGAAAGGTATAACCTTCCAAGACTGAACCAGGAAGAAATAGAAAATATGAACAGATCAATCACAAGTAATGAAATTGAAACTGTGATTAAAAATCTTCCAATAAACAGAAGTCCAGGACCAGATGGCTTAACAGGTGAATTCCATCAAACATTAAGAGAAGAGCTAACACCCATCCTTGTCAAACTCTTCCAAAAAATTGCAGAGGAAGGAGCACTCTCAAACTCATTCTTTGAGGCCACCATCACCCTGATACCAAAACCAGACAAAGATACTACAAAAAAAGAAAATTACAGACCAATATCACTGATGAATATAGTTGCAAAAATCCTCAACAAAATACTAGCAAAAACAAATCAACAAGACATTAAAAGGATCACACACCATGATCAAGTGGGATTTATCCCAAGGATGCAAGGATTCTTCAATATATGCAAATCAATCAATGTGATACACCATGTTAACAAACTGAAGAATAAAAACTATATGATCAACTCAATAGATGCAGAAAAAACCTTTGACAAAATTCAACACCCATTTATGATAAAATCTCTCCAGAAAGTGAGCATAGAGGGAACCTACCTCAACATGACAAAGGCCATTTATGACAAACCCACAGCCAACATCATTCTCAATGGTGAAAAACTGAAAGCATTTCCTCTCAGATCAGGAACAAGACAAGGATGTCCACTCTCACCAGTATTATTCAACATAGTTTTGGAAGTCCTAACCACAGCAATCAGAGAAGGAAAAGAAATAAAAGGAATCCAAATTGGAAAAGAAGAAATAAAACTGTCACTGTTTGCAGGTGACATGATACTATACATAGAAAATCCTAAAGATGCAACCAGAAAACTACTAGAGCTAATCAATTAATTTGGATAAGCTGCAGGATACAAAATTCATGTACAGAAATCTCTTGCACCCCTATACACTAGTGATGAAAAATCTGAAAGAGAAATTAAGGAAACACTCTGATTTACCATTGCAACAAAAATAATAAAATACCTAGGAATAAACCTACCTAGGGAGACAAAAGACCTGTATGCAGAAAACTATAAGACACTGATGAAAGAATTCAAAGAAGACACAAACTGATGGAGAGATATACCATGTTCTTGTATTGGAAGAATCAATATTGTGAAAATGACTCTACTACCAAAAGCAATCTACAGATTCAATGCAACCTCTATCAAATTACCAATGGCATTTTCTTACAGAACTAGAACTAAAAATCTTAAAATTTGTATGGAGACACAAAAGATCCCGCATAGCCAAAGTAATCTTGAGGGAAAAAAAACAGAGCTGGAGGAAGCAGACTCCCTGACTTCAGACTATACTACAAAGCTACAGTAATAAAGACCATATGGTACTTGCCCCAAAACATAAATATAGATCAATGGAACAGGAGAGCGAGCCCCGAGATAAACGCATGCACCTATGGTCAACTAATCTATGACAAAGGAGGCAAGGATATACAATGGAGAAAAGACAGTCTCTTCAATAAGTGGTGCTGGGAAAACTGGACAGCTACATGTAAAAGAATGAAATTAGAACACTCCCTAACACCATACAGAAAAATACACTCAAATTGGGTAAAAGACCTAAATGTAAGTCCAGACACTCGAAAGCTCTTAGAGGAAAACATAGGAAGAAAACTCTTTGACAAAAATCACAGCAAGATCTTTTTTGACCCACCTCTTAGAGTAATGGTAATAAAAACAAAATAAACAAATGGGACCTAATGAAACTTAAAAGCTTTTGCACAGCAAAAACAAACTATAAGCAAGATGAAAAGACAACTCTCACAATGGGAGAAAATACTTGCAAACGAATCAGTTGACAAAGGATTAATTGTCAAAATATATAAACAGCTCATGCAGCTCAATATTAAAACAACACAATCCAAAAATGGGCAGAAGATCTAAATAAACATTTCTCCAAAGAAGGCATACAGTTGGCCAAGAAGCACATGAAAAGCTGCTCGACATCACTAATTATTAGAGAAATGCAAATCAAAACTACCATGAGGTATCACTTCACACCGGTTAAAATGTGCATCATCAGAAAATCTACAAATAACAAATGCTGCAGAGAGTGTGGAGAAAAGGGAACCCTCTTGCATTGTTGGTGGGAATGTAAACTGATAGTCACTATGGAGAACAGTATGGAGCTCCCTTAAAAAACTAGAAATAGAATTACCATATGACTCAGCAATCTCACTACTGGGCATATACCCGGAGAAAACCATAATTCAAAAAGTCACATGTACCTCAATGTTCATTACAGCACTATTGAAAATAGCCAGCTCATGGAAGCAACCTAAATGACCACTGACAGACATATGGATAAAGAAGATGTGGTTCATGTATACAATGAATATTACTCAATCATAAAAGGAACTAAACTGGGTCATTTTTAGAGATGTGGATGGACTTAGAGACTGTCATACAGAGTGAAGTAAGTCAGTAAGAGAAAAACAAATATCTTATATTAATGCATATATGTGGAATCTCTTAAAATGGTACAGATTAACTGGTTTGCAAGGCAGAAATAGAGATGCAGATGTAGAGGGCAAACATATGGACACCAAGGGGGGAAAGTGGGGGTGGGGAAGGTGGGGGTGGGATGAATTGGGAGATTGAGATTGACATATATACACTAATATGTATAAAATAGATAACTAATTAGAACCTGCTGTATTTAATAAATTAAATTAAAAAATAAAAAGACTCATAAGTTCTCTTCAAAAACCCTAAGGTGATGACTGCTTTTTTAAGGAGACTTTAAAACAAACATACCTCATAACAAATATTTTGCAAGAAATAAAGTATTTGATATTATAAGATTGAAATAAAGAGAATATTTAGTCTTTCACTTAGGTAATAAACAAAAGTAAAAGGTTATATATACCAAAATAAAGAAATATGATGAATCTACCTAAGAGCAAGATGTCCTGAATCATATGCATTGATTTTCCTAACTGACTAATAGAACAAGACTAATTGTATACTGCTATGTTCAGTGGAAGGCAGAGTGAGATTTTATTTATTGCGTGGTGTAAGCATGTATGTGGTTTTTCAAAGGAAGAAGAGCCAAAGTTCTACCCCTGGGTGTCCCATCACATATAGACATGAATGTTCACGGAATAAAAGTTTAATATATCAATAGACAGTCGATGATAAAAAAAAAATCCTATGCATGTTGTGAATATGGAAATATACTTCCCTAAAAACATAAAATCACTTTTCCATCCTCTGCAGGAAAACAAGTTTCTATAGGCAAGTTTGCAGCAGTCATCTATGAACTTCACCAATTTGGATTAACCAGAAACAATACCATCAGGATGTATATAGTTATTAGAAGAGGTAGAAGGTGCATATGGCACAGACATTACACAGAAAGGGCTTTCCATCACTTTGGGAAGAATTCAGCCACTGCCAAAAGTCAAAGGGGGAAAGAAAGCTTGGGAAAAAATAGCCCCAATTCTCTTTCTGATCTTGCCCTCTCATTTTCTCCTAGTACTTCCCATTGGTTAAATCCAAACAGAAGGGAGCAAGACAAAGCAAGTCACAGAAGTCAGCCTTCTGGGCCAAAAACAACAGAAAGAAGGTCAGAAGATGGATGTTGAAGGTCAAATAGGAAAAAGGCATTACAGGAGGAGGGGAAACAAGCAAGCTACCTCTTAGCCACCTATATGATTAGGAAGGTCAGAGAGCCATCTGGAACACAGCACTTTGCAAGGTCAAGATGCTTTCCTATAGGCCATGATACTGCACTTAAACAAACAAACAATACATTGTATCATTACCCCCACTAGCCAGATAACTCATGAACTTGCTTCCAATCCCAGCAACTTGGGACTCAGTGAGCTTGGTGGATTATGTTATCATTCACTAATATTAACTGTTCAGCCCTGGGTTAGGATCATGCTTTCCTGCCCTATTTACATCAAGCTTGGTCATGTGACTTACTTTGGCTAATTAAATGTGATCAGAACTGGTTTCCATTTAAGTTAATTGGAGACACAAATAGGAAAACAAAAAGCAGGAAGAGGGACAGATTCCTTCTCCCTTCCTTGAAACTACATCTCTGGCAGTGGCTGCCTCACTCCATAACTGCAGTCCGTTCCGGGTGACTCATTCTCCATGGTTCCAGTAACACTATTTTCTCCCTGTGATTCTCCAAGCCTAGAAATGGTATCAGCTTCCAGCAATTGTTAGCCCCTGCATGCTTTAACCTGCCTTGTTTGTCCCCTTAACCCCAGCTGGACCTCTATAAGCACCTCCTTAATTCAACTCTCTTCCCTTAAGTTCCTTGTTAATGTTCCTCCCACCATTGGCTCCTCATGCTTGCATAACCTGTCATGTATAACATTATGCTTCTAAAACAGAACAACAAACACTCATTTATGGGTCTGGTTAAGGATAAAGATGCTATCCCACTTAAGATGGAAGAGTTGGACACACAGGTTTTTTTGGAGGTAAACACTGAACCTAGTATCTTGGGTTGAAATCCTTAATTTTCTTCAATAGCAATTTTCTGATCTTGATATTATTTTTCGAACTATGTTCATGTTCTCAAAATTTTCCCTGGGAAGGCAAAGTCATTTTTTTAAATACCAATTTTATATTCTTTGGGAATAAACTACCTGACAGTTGGCCAATATTTGAGGTAATATTTTAATTCCCGCCTCCTGACCCTTCATTATATCATTCTCCTACCAAACTCCCACCCAAACCAGAAGCATACCCCAAATTTAAGATATAATGTGTAAATTTGTGTATTTTTATCAATTAACCAGTAGTTCAATGGATTATTTGTGTAAATTACATTCCTAGGATTTTCTTGGTGATGGGTAGGAAAAAGAGGAAGGAAAGTTCTTACACAAGAGATACTAACAATCACATTGAACAAGGCCAATAATATGAAACAGTTAATAGTAAAAGATAGTATATGAAGCATGCTCAGTGAGGTGAGACTCATTGACTTTAAGACTTTAAGAACTTTGCGAGCTCAGAGAAGAGGGACATCAACAAAACATGGAGTATTCCAGGAAGGCCTTAGCTTGAGGGAACATGCAGTTTATATCTTGGAGTGGAAAGTTTTAAGGCTGTGTTTATTCTGAGGCACTGGCACTATTTCTTTAAATATATGCCACTCATAGGATGGAAGAGGCAATAACACACAACAGTGTCTACTAGCCATCCATTTCACACAATACACAAAGTCCACATTGTTAGATTTTGTGGAGTTTCACAACTGACATCCATGTGAGGTAATGCACCACAGTCACATAAAAAAAATTACTAGATGAGAAATCAGAAGACCTTTCTCTTCTATTATGTGTCCTTCTATACACATAATAAGACCAAGTGGTAGTCCCCATCCATCTCCTTAAGGATTTTTTTTTTTTTAGCGGTACGCCTCTCACCGTTGTGGCCTCTCCTGCTGTGGAGCACAGGCTCTGGACGCACAGGCTCAGCGGCCATGGCTCACAGGCTTAACCGGTCCGCGGCATGTGGGATCTTCCCAGACCAGGGCACGAACCCGTGTCCCCTGCATCAGCAGGCAGACTCTTAACCACTGCGCCACCAGGGAAGCCCTTCTTTATAAGGTTTTAATACAAATTTCATTACACTGACATCCCGTCAACATATTTGTTAGAACATCTCTAAAGTCTGTGTGGAGGATTTTATAGCTAAAACAAGCAATTGGAATTAGCTAATCATTCTAAATTCACCATGAATCTTTTACTAGATTTAGGTAACATATCTGGAGACTTTCTCTTCACTACGTAATAGAATACCACCAGAACTGTAAACACAGCAACTTGTCAAAATTTATAGCTTCCAAAACACTTATCTGATAAATACTTAACAAGTATTTATTTATAATGATGATAATACAGAAAAATTAATTTGGATTGAAATTAAATAGCAAATACTCTAAAACTTGGATTAAATGAGATTTACTAAATTTCTGAACAATAAAATTTAACCTGAAATTCTCTTTCCCTCCCTTTCAGTTTTTCATTGGCAAGTATTCACCCTCTACAATTAACTCTCCCTCTCTCTCTCTCTCTTTCTCTCTCTCTCTCTCTCTCTCTCTCTCTCTCTATATATATATATATATATATGAATATATATATGAAGTTCCATATATATGAATATATATATGTATGTATGTATATATGTTGAACAACTATTCTAAGCCCTCTGCTAAGACCTATTTCTGTTTGAATTAGGGGAGTTAGATGACTATAACTGCATCATTCTTTGAAGATGATGCAACCATTGGTTCATTCTTTGCATCAAAGCTACAATTAGTCATTGTCAACTTAAAAGTTGATGGTACAGAGAATAGGTAATATCTGAAGGGAAATGTTTACCTGTGAGAGGAGTTTTAGGCGAGGGCGGGTGGAGATGATGCACTGTCTTTACCAGGTGAGGAGGGATCTGTGAATGGTACACCCACTGCAAGGAGGGGACAGGGCACATGCCTGCATTCATGGACAGGGAAGCCTATGTTGGAGTCCATTGTCCAGCTCTCCCAGAAATGTAGCAAGTGGGAGGCTATCATGCTCGGTGAGAGGAGGACACTGTGACAGCAGACAGTGTGGGCATCAGTCAACACACATGTTTGTTATGTCACACATATGTATGACATTCCTTTCCAAAAATCTGGTGTAGATAATAGTCTGAAAAAGTAATGACCAAAGCCTACAGCCAAAATGTGTGTTTAACAAACAAAGTTTAAATCCCTAATGATATTTCCTTCTTTGTAATTTGTCCCTTCTTATCCTAAAATTGAACTATTAGGGAAAAAAATATAATTGAGGTTTCTTTCTACAGTACCAGGAATATGATTACTGTTGACTTAAAGTTGCTGGGGAGTGCTTCAGTGAGGAGAAAGGAAAACACTGGACCTCCCAACAACACTATCTGAGGTCCTGTTGAGCATAAGGGAGCCTTAGATCAGGGCCAAGAGAGATTACTACTGACAGTGCACCTCCTCCCTTCCCCCCAAAACCCCACATAAATCCTGCTTCACCTATAATGTTACTTTGAGTCACAAAACCTGAGATGATGAAATAAAGCACCCTTAAACTGGTTTTTCCTTACTTGTTTCAATTGTTTTAAATTGTTCTACATCTGAGAAAAGGCAGTTTAATCAAATCTGAAAAGAATTTGGGAGTGGAGAAATGTATTCTGTAATGTAAAAATACTGACTTCCTTTGGAGATTGCCATAAGACATATTAAAACTACTGCTCTACAGAGGAAGATGAAAAAATAAAGAAAGAAAGAAAGAAAGAAAGAAATAGGAAGATGATTGCTATGACTGGTTAGCTGTACTTTGATTTCAGAGTGTGAATTTTTTACCAGATTGGCTGTGCATTTCTTTATACATATGTGCACACATGAATATATATGCATATATTACATATTTGTGTATGTATGTATACATATGGTATAATTTAGGTGGCTATATACAAAATTAAATATACATATACACACAGATGTATACACAGACACACACACACACACTTAAACACAAAATAATACAATATCAAAGCCACCAATCCTAATAGAGATCATCTACATACACTTCATAATTTGAAGATGAGCAACAAGAAAATCCAGAAAATTTGACTTTTGCAAGTCAACAGGATTTTCAGTCACATGCTTTGTCTAATATCCTCATTGCTCTTTGTTATTCTGAATTATGGCAACATACCATTTCTTTTCTCACCTTTTCTATGATTTTATGGAATTCCTATATAGCAACCATGTCGTTAGAGTTTTTTTGGATCAAGTGAGTATAACCACTTCGCTCCTCCTTTTTTTTCTACAATTTCTTCTGTCACCACCACACCATTGCCTTTCAGCTGCCAATGATTGCTTTGGACAATTTTCTGGAAGTGATGCTTAAGGAATGGACAGCGACTATCTGAGAATATTTTTATTTTTCCTTTAAACAAGCTGAGGGGGTGGTATATCCTCTTCACATTAGTTTTCTGGTGGGGACATAGAGTTGCCCCAGTAAGGCTGACACCACTCAGATCTTCTGGCAATTCTTATTGTGGAGTTACCTTGACATCCACCTCAGAATCCACCCAAGAAAAAATGAGCAGAATTGTTTCTTCTCTAATTCTTCTCCTTCTAACTGCTATTGTTTAATAATCATACCTCAACTTAAGCCTCCTGTTATATGATCTTTAGATCTACTAATTTTTAATAATTTAAATTTATTCCTTAAATATCTCAAATTATCTCCCTATATATAAAAAAGCAAATCTCAGTATTATGAAACCATTTCTTATTATTACTGCAAACAGATTAGTAACCTTTATTTTCAAAAATATTACAGTGCTTCGGACTTCCCTGGTGGCGCAGTGGTTGAGAGTCCACCTGCTGATGCAGGGGACACGGGTTCGTGCCCCGGTTGGGGAGGATCCCACATGCCACAGAGCGGCTGGGCCTGTGAGCCATGGCCGCTGAGTCTGTGCGTCCAGAGCCTGTGCTCCACAACGGGAGAGGCCACAGCAGTAAGAGGTCCACATACCACAAAAAAAAAAAAAGAAAAATTACAGTGCTTCTAGATATAATTAAAATTGGTGGACTCAGATATTTGTTTCTTTGGTGCCAGTTTATACCTAATAATTTTATACTGGAAGTTGTTGGTTTACAGGAAATTACCAACCCAAATTTTCCATAATATTCTTTAGATGGCAGATAATTAAATTATTATAAAAATTATTTTCTCAGCTTTGCCTTTGTTTCTAAGTTATTTTTGCTGAGTTCTCTTGCTAAAGAGTGAGAATTAGGTAGACTCAGCAGAGAAAATGAAAGATTGTTGTCATTTTGGTTCAGTTGAGCTAAATCTCCTTAGTGGACAAAATGGGTACATTCTTCTCTATATTTCCATGTTCCCAGGCTGTCAGGTCACATATATTGAAACTGAGACACCAGAGCATCAGCCTCTGCATTTCTTGATATTAGGATACCTAAGAAGGATCTTCTGAATGTAGTATGTTGGGTGGAAACAAATTCATTAAATTATTGGGTTGACCAGAAAATTCATTCAGAGTTTTCCATAACATCTTACAGAAACACCAGAAAGAACTTTTTGGCCAACCCAATATTTTGAAAACACGTAGAGAAGCTTTTGAAACCAGAATAGTAATGTATTTACTAATGAGTTAGTAATCCAAAATGAACTCTGAATAAAATAGAAAAATGTGTTAGACCCAAGCGGTCTACGAGGGATTCCAACTCGCCCAAGAACCGCCAAGAGTCGAGAGCCGTTGCAACACGCAAGAGGTTTATTAGGAGCCGATGCACCGGGGTTCCCTGAACCTCACGCAGGAGGCCGATGGGGAACCCCTAAAAGCGGAATCACATACTTTTTATAGGTTTATTTATTCATAGGGCGGGTATATTCTCACAATGATTGGGTAAATGTGGTGACTTTTGAATTCATTGGCTTAGGAACTTTTGTCCCACCTTCTGGCCGTTATAGTTGTCTGTTCATTGTGGCGGTTAGGGCGTATACCTGTTACGGGCAACTGGAAAATTACCCGCTGTCTGGCAAGTCCCCGTCAACTGAAAAACTCCAAGAATTGGTTTCGATAGGGAGAAGGAGTGGCGCACGATAGGGAGAAGAATTGGTTTCGATAGGGAGAAGGAGTGGCGCACGATAGGGAGAAGAATTGGTTTACGGGAACAAGTGAGGGGGTGGAAAGTCCCTAAAGGCCCCACATTCCCCCCTTTTTTTTTTTTTGTAACTAATTCCAATCATGGAGTTTCAGTTTCTTTTTGCGAGTTTTGGTATTGTTGCCTTAGCATTAAAACTTGTACCGTACTAATGCGTTCTCTAATAAAGGCTATCAGGCGATTCAGAATGCATGGTCCAAAAGTTAAAAGCAACAATAAAATAATGAGGGGCCCTAACAAGGTGGAAACTAAAGTAGTAAGCCAGGGAGATTTATCAAACCATGATTGAAACCATCCTTTTTGATTTTCCCTTTCCTGTTGTCTTTTGTCCAGGCGCTCCCTAAGTTTGTCCATTGTTTTGGTAATAGCCCCAGAATGATCAATATAAAAACAGCATTCTTCTTTTAGTGCAGCACATAGTCCGCCCTCCTTAAGGAACAGCAGATCTAATCCCCTCCTGTTTTGCATTACCATCTCTGAAAGCGAGGTGAGGGATTCTTTTAACTGAGTTATGGAACTTTCTAATGCCCGGAGGTCAACATCTACAGCTTGCCTTAAGGCATCATAATAGTGGGGTTGTTGGATGAGGGCTGTTGTACCCGTTCCTACCCCGGCTGCCATTCCTAGTCCTAGGAGTACAGCCAGGGTGAGTGTTATGGGTTCCCTCTTAAACCTTCCTCTGCCCTCATATTCATCTAGAAAGGATGAATCTGAATGATAAATGAGTCTGGGGACCAGCTGAACTAACACACAAAAATCGGTTGAAGCTTTAAGGACCTCTAAAGAAATGCAGGGGGTCAATCCTGTGTTACATGCCCACCATCCATCCGGAGGAGGGAGGAGATACCCTGAGCCCTGTGGGAGGCTTAAATTGGCACAAAGATGTCGGTGGGACGAGGGGGGCGTTCCTACACATGTACCGTTTCCTAATACTGAGGCCAGGGTCAATTTACTATTTCCTTCTTGTTTCCATCGACATTGATCTGGAGTGTTAACATTATTATAATTAGAATTATATCCTATAGCATCATAATAAGGGGGAGGAGCAGCATAGCAAAGCCAACATGATTTGGTAGCCTCCGGGTTTGTGGCATTTAAAACCTCAAAAGCCGCCTGGACCAATGAGAGCATTCGGTCCCGGGGGGTCTTGGGCTTGATTGTTATTCCTTTTGGCTCAGAAGTTTGGTTTCTTATCTCTGGTAACGCTGTGGGAGGGACCAAAGGTAGCAAAGAGTGCCCTATCTCAGGGTTGGGGCTTATAGGAACTGGAGTAGGGGTTTCAATTTTTAGTTTGATGGTCATTAGTAATCCATCATTATATCCTTCTTTATAAAACCTGATTCCCCATGAATGGCCATTTATCCAGTTTTTATCCTTTTTTCCTGGTTTACTAAAAGAGATCTTAAGGGGATGGCACCATTTAGTACATTCAGGCCTATAAGTTAAGGGGTTGGTTGGGTGTGTATAATTGGCTGTCACCTTAATAAAGTCCCAGCCAGAGGTGGGCTTCCAATAGGTGTCTCCTGTGGTTTCACACCCCCAGCTTTTACAATAAAAATGTTCCTTTCCCCCACATTGATAATTTAGGGACCTATGGCGATGAAATCCCGGGCATACATAAAAGGTAGGGTTGCTAAGTTTCTGTCGCGTACCCGAGTTTTGGCAGCCGTATTGGCCGGCCCGACCGGGTATGGATGGGGCATTTTGACGATCATGGGAGTGTGCTGTGTCCCAATTGGGAGCTCCTATGGCTAATTTACAAACATCGGGGAAAAGGTCTGGCCACCAGGTCCAAGGAGCAGCAGTATGGCTAACAGACCATATTACATCTCCAGTTTGGGAAATTACCTGCCAGGTTAAATGCTGGGGCAGGTGAGGACTAAAATTACTCACAGTCAGTAGGGGTA
Source organism: Phocoena sinus (assembly GCF_008692025.1). Lineage (NCBI taxonomy): Eukaryota > Metazoa > Chordata > Mammalia > Artiodactyla > Phocoenidae > Phocoena > Phocoena sinus. The sequence goes on along the minus strand of NC_045776.1, from coordinate 33,269,974 downwards.
ACAGAGTTAAAGTTATAAATCTGATGATCGCAGAAGCTTGAGCTTGAGCGGGTTGCTGGTCTTTTGGGCTCGCCATTCCGATGTTGCAGATGCTGGTGCGGCCTTCACGTGTGAAGCGTGGATCCACGCAGCGATGCCGTCTACCTTTATAGCCGTGGGGGTGGTGAGCAGGACGATGTATGGTCCTTTCCACCGAGGCTCTAGAGTCTGGGTTCGGTGCCGACGGACGTACACGGAATCTCCGACTTGGAAGGGATGAGCCTCTGCTGGTGTTCCTGGTCGGTAAGCCTCTGCCAGCTGGGACCACACCTCCTTTTGGACCAACTGGAGTCCCAACAGCCTAGCATATAAGTCAGTATCGCCTTTGGCGGGTCCGGGGCAGCAGATGACTTTTCCGTGTCTGGGGTTTTCTTCAGGGCCAATATCTCCGATTGTGCTGGAGCGCATGCAGACGTGCCTGTTGAGGAAACAAAGGGCCGGACCCACGGAGGCGGGGAGAGAACTAGATCTTCCCAGACCAAGATATATGGTATCTGGTCTGGGTGTCCGTGGGGTCCTGTGTTAAAGACCCTAGACTTGACTAGCCCAACCTTATCTAACAAAAAAGATCCTTCGGGTGGCCACCCTGTCTGAAATGTAGGCCACTCAGAGGTACACAGCGTTTGCCATTTTCCTTTCCTTACTTCTACCGAAAGGTTGTGGGCCCTAGCCCTAACTTCGGTCCAGTGGCTTAGGGTAAGAGAAAGAGGAGTCGTCATAGTTTGTCCCATTGTCGTCCGTCAAAAGAAAGATAATAGTACAGAAAAACAATAAAATTTCAAAAGACACACATTGATATTGCCGCCGCGAACTTAAACCCGAAACCAACTCAAATTCAGATGGCAGCTTATATAACCTGCCAGAACCAGATGAAGGGGAGACAAAATTTGTTTCTCCTTCCAGATGGACCACCAGGGCGTCCCCCGGGGCCCGTGGACACCAGCTTTCGGCACGTCTGCCTAGCCAGGAGTCCAATACAGATTCCACAGCAAGCCGGTTCGCACGGCTTTTTCCTAATGGCGGCTGGCAACAAACAAACGACAAACAAACAGACAATTGGGCTCGAGCCTACCTGATACCTCCGACTCCCGATGTTCTTGTGACCCGGGGGCGAGTGGGGATCCCGGACGAGCCCCCAAATGTTAGACCCAAGCGGTCTACGAGGGATTCCAACTCGCCCAAGAACCGCCAAGAGTCGAGAGCCGTTGCAACACGCAAGAGGTTTATTAGGAGCCGATGCACCGGGGTTCCCTGAACCTCACGCAGGAGGCCGATGGGGAACCCCTAAAAGCGGAATCACATACTTTTTATAGGTTTATTTATTCATAGGGCGGGTATATTCTCACAATGATTGGGTAAATGTGGTGACTTTTGAATTCATTGGCTTAGGAACTTTTGTCCCACCTTCTGGCCGTTATAGTTGTCTGTTCATTGTGGCGGTTAGGGCGTATACCTGTTACGGGCAACTGGAAAATTACCCGCTGTCTGGCAAGTCCCCGTCAACTGAAAAACTCCAAGAATTGGTTTCGATAGGGAGAAGGAGTGGCGCACGATAGGGAGAAGAATTGGTTTCGATAGGGAGAAGGAGTGGCGCACGATAGGGAGAAGAATTGGTTTACGGGAACAAGTGAGGGGGTGGAAAGTCCCTAAAGGCCCCACAAATGTAATTATAAATTAGTTTTTCAAAGTGAAGGAAATAATTGAATAATTACAAGGAAGATTTGGAGACAAGCATTTAAATAGAAAATCCTGGCCCAGCAAAGGATTTTAGGGTCATTTCTGTACAATGCAAGAACTTAAGACTAGAGAAATACTTGAGTTGTTATAATAACCGACCCAGCTTGGTCACATGTCCCATTCATATTGATGTCCATTAGGAAGCAATCCAACTACCCAGTGGTCCTGCCTCCATGATGCAAATCTACCATGGTAGAGATCTATCATCATTATTGTGTAATACCTTTGGTGTTCATTTGAATCACCTCAAAGGAGTAAGAAGAGCTGAATTGAGAAAATGTCCTCAAACGATATCATGCTACCTTGTCTATTTGTCTGTCTTGCTTTTAGAATCATATTTCTCAGTCCAGGAGACCTCAGCCAGAGGCTCAGCTGCTGCAGTGTGCTGTCCACAAACATAAACACAGTGTGTCCAGCTGCCTGATGGGGAACTCTGCTAATTGGAGAAGTCTGCTTTGGCCCCCTGTCACCAGTTGGCAGACAGAACAGTCTGGGCCAAAGCTGATTTCCAGAGTCAGGCATTCATTCATCTCAGTGATAACAGGGTATGTGTAGGGAGAAGTAGAAAAGAAAGCAGAGGTGGGGACAGTACTAATGCTCCCAAATCAAGGACATGCTGTGTGTATGGCCTTGGCAGTTTATTCCTCTCTCCAAAGTTTAATTAGTCACTAATTATAAACAACTCTCTTTTATTATGGATGCATTTGGCCAGGGCTGTAATTTTTTTTACCAAACATGTTCTCATCTCAAGCAAGTTGCAAATGCTAAGGTATCAATGTCAGAAACTGCAGTCAAGCACAACCTGTCCCCAAACCCCAGCCCCTTGAAACACGATGCCTCATTAATAACTTAAAAAGGATGATGACACTGATGCTATTTATAGGGCCTTGCCAGGCAGGTCTGCCAGCATTAAAGAAATTAACATGGAGAAATTGTCAACTGGAAAACATTAGTGTTTATCAACAGATCAATCAAACTTCAACAACTGTAAACTGTGCTTTTAGCTAAGTGAAATGTATTGACAATGACAGCCACTTCCGCACCTTACTGGGGAGTCCAATATCCCCATGTCGGCCCCCAACCAGGCAGACTGTCCCCTTGACACTGCAGCTATGACCCCACTCCTGCCTTTTAGGGAAGAGCCAGTCTGCCTGTGTCCCACATCCAGGAGCAAGCTGGAGTGACTGGGCGGTGGTCTCAGTTGTGTATTAATTAACTCTGACTGCCAGTTTGTAAAGTCTTAAGCAGACTATATTCAATACCAAAGTTAGTGGCTCCAGGAGCCAAATTCTAGATTTATGTGTACTTCATGAAAGGAAGACGCTGATTTAAGGAGTTTTTCTTGGTTCTCTCGTCCTTTTAAAAGCAGTGCTGGACTCTCATTGTTGTATATTTAGAGATGGTTCTATTTTCATTTCTGGGCTACATCGGCGATGATGACATGGCTTCGGAACCTGAACAAAGCTGGAGAGCTCTGATAGGCTGCTGGTGATGTCATCTCAGTGCCTCCAATGCCCTGGAAAAGCACTAGGGACTGACTGTCTTCCTGACTTTTCTTTTCTTTCTTTCTTCTTTTTTTTTCTTTTTCTTCCCCCCAACCCAATATGAAATCTCATTTTCACACTAACAGTACGTTTGGAGTTTCATATCCTAGCAACGTTATCACTAAAGTAACCAGTGACCGCTCTGCACAGACTGACACTGCTTGGCTTGAGACACAGTTTCAGCTCTCATGGAGAGGATTTTGTGCTGCATTACACTGAATATTGCTGCTCTGTAATTTCTTGTCATTATAGCAAACCCTTTCATGTGCTCTCTTTCTGTAACCCAGATGATGAACACCTGTCAAATTTGCCTGCTCACACAAATCCTAACCAAAGGAGCCTAACAGTGGTAGAAGGGCTTGAAAACCAACAAAGAGAAAATATGGCCAGGGCACCTAACTTCAGAATTACTATTGCCCCAGCTCATCTCACAGGATACTTCTTATGTACCGTAAAGCCTCACCAACTGCCACCTTTTGTTCTTCTTATGCATATATTCCTAAAACTGCAGGATGGTTGAAATGATGTTTTCACTGGAGTTTGGGTGGGAAGACTTGGGGGCACCTGGAGTGAAATTAAAGGAGCTCGCTACATCCCTATTTCTAGGGAGGGGTTTATTTTTGCATTCAATATATAACAAATTTCATATTCTTTTAAAACAAAACATCAATCCTGCAGTTTTAGTTCTGACATCCTAGACAACATCCTCTCTAAGTCCCAAGTTCTAATCTATTAAGTGAGACAAAAAGACACACCTGTCTGAAGAGTCTGAGCATTTGATGAACTACTGTGTCCACCATGCATGACAGGAGCAAAAAGAAGATCTGCTCCCGCCAGTCAGATTCCACTCTTTGTGACACAAGCAAATAAAGATAACCAGGAAAGGTAAAAATGTAAATGAAAAAGAGAAAAGGAAAGTTGAAAACTGCTGAACAATCTCCCCAGCCAGCCAAGAAATCTTAGTCTGTTCTCATCTCCAGAGTTCTTTCCTCTCCTTGTATCTCCCAACTGGTTTTCACTGAGGAGTAAAATCTACAGTGCTAGAATTTGAGGGGATGTGAAGGGATGCTAAAATTAATGTAAAAAACAGAATTCAGGGGCTTCCCAGGTGGCGCAGTGGTTCAGAATCTACCTGCCAATGCAGGGGACACAAGTTGAAGCCCTGGTCTGGGAAGATCCCACATGCCATGGAGCAACTAAGCCTGTGCACCACAATTGCTGAGCCTGTGCTCTAGAACCCATGAGCCACAACTACTGAGCCTGTGTGCCACAACTACTGAAGTTTGTGTGTCTAGAGACCGTGCTCTGCAACAAGAGAAGCCACCTCAATGAGAAGCCCGCACACCGCAACAAAGATTAGCCCCCGCTCGCTACAACTAGAGGAAACTTGTGCCCTGTGATGAAGACCCAACGCAGCCAAAACCAAATAAATAAATAAATAATTTAATTTTTAAAAAAACAGAATTAAAAATTAAAAAATAAAATTCAGATGTGTCTCCACCTATAGCAAAAGAATGTGGAGGGTTTGAAGCAAAATCCTCCCTATAGGACTTTTATGCAAGAAATTTAGCAGGAGGATCAAAAAAAAAAAAAGAGGAAACTAGCAGTTGTAAATGGATGTTCACAAAACACTACTGAATTCTGTGAAAATTACAAAGTAAATATCAATCATGGACATTGGCATCAAGACTTAGAATCCAATTTTATGAAAAGCATATGAAAATAATAGTTCAAAATGCAAATATGAGTTCAAGATAGCAAAAGAAGATATGTCAAAAGGCAGTGTGTGATTAAATGTCAGTTGCACTGTACATATAATTATTTTATAGGAATTCAAAGGAGAAAGATTTTACCTCTAAATGAAACGGCCAGGGAAGTTTGATAAAAAGATGTGAGCTGTCTTCTTGGCCACAGAAGGTGGGTTTGCTTTAGATAAACAGTTGGAGGAGGGGGGTTGTTCAAGACAGGAAGAAAAGTGTGAGTGAAACCAGAGGAGAGGTACAGCCACCTTTAGGAAGTGGTGGAAAAACAGGATTTGTAAAAAGGTGTGGTGGGAAATAGGATTGGAAACCTCTGAGGGTTCCAATTAGGGACAGCTAGCCTTAGAATGTAGCTCTGTGTTGTGTATTTAACATGGAAACAGGCAGACATTTTCTCTTAAACTCACTTTTATTGCAGATCTGAAATATTCTGTCTGAACAGTGCACACACTGGTTCCTTGTTTTCTGTCCCCCACCACATCTTTGACAGTATACATCATTACCGACACCCTTCCAGAGAGCAAGTTCTGGACCAGATTCCACTCAAAACTCATCCATTAATCATATATTAACACTGGCTTTGAATGTGTTGGATAATTACACATTCTAATATTCACAGATTGATATATTTTTTTCAGAATGAAAGATGTTGTCCTTGTACTGATTTATTTCAGTGTCCCATATCGTTCTGATGTGAAAATATGTGATTTAAATATGGAAAAGTTTGCTCAATGTACTATTTTATATGTATATATAATGTTGAAATAATGAACAAATTTTTTAATTGACTTGATTAGCAACTTCAGCAACATAATTTCTTTCATTTTGTACTCTTACATTCTTTTTCTAGTTAAATTTTACTTAGTACTTTATTTGAATGTAAGCTCACCTTTCCCATTAGAACAAAATAGAAAGGCCAAGTTATACAGGTTGCTAAAAAATCTACAGTGCAGCCCAAAGAATGATGGAAAACACTGGTGACCCGAATGAGTGGTATTGTACAGATCACAAAGTAGAACATCTTCCTGCTTTGTTTCCTTTTGAAATTTTCTGACTCATTCTATAGTCTTCTCTGTTTGGACCAAGTCTAAGTTTTATTCTTTGTTGCTTTTTATCTTTACATTTTAGGTTTATCTGGCTCTTACAATTTCTCACTATCCACTTAGAGCAGTGAGGCACTTAGAAATCTCTTGGCTGTATAAATGAACAAGACACATGCCACTAGGAACAGCTACCCTGAATTGCAAGCCCTGAGTGCAGTCTCACTCTCAAGGGAGCAATTGCTGACCCCCAAAATATGTGCCTGGCCAGATAAGTTCTGTTTTAGATTGTCCTTGTCACATAGACAGGTGGTTTTGAATCAATATCTATTTCAGTATTAACTAAATATAATATTTTCACTGACACATTAAATGTTTTCAAGCAGAAATTTTCATATTCATTAGAGAAAAAATGCCATGATCTTGGGGACAGATAGTATCTTCAAGTGACCTTTCTTTCCTCCATATCACAAGCAGATAGCCCCTGGCTTGACAAGGAAGCAGCACATGTTAAAGTACCTACAAATCACAGAAACTATGTTGTTCTATAAATAAACTATATGTGTGACTGAAAGAGCCCTAAGTTTATCAAGAAAATTTACCCTTTTCAAGCCCAACTTCAAAAGTAGCCGTTATACTAGTCATGAAGGTTTATCCATTCCTTCTTCTTTCTTAATTTTCTTGCTTCAGTATCTGTTTATTGAGGTGCTAATATGTAGCAGGCACTGTTGGAAACTGGGGGAGTGCTCAGTGAATTTAAAAAATGTGCTTTGTTCTCCTGTATGGTGTTGCCAGAACAGAACAGGCACAGTGACAGAGAGAACCGGGAGGATGCCCAGTGATGACTAGTGATGCTCAGTGGTCAGGGGCCATCTCTAGGAAGAAGTGACATTGAACTTATTAATGAATGCAGAGAAGGAGCCGTTCCTGGAAAGAGCAGGGGGAAGAGTGTGTGCAGAAACCCTGAATTAAAAAAGAATTTAGCAAGCGTGTTCAAAGGAAGTCTGAGGGGCTGTAGTCCCTGAGTGAATGCAGGGCAGAGAGGCATGAGATGGGGTTGGAAAGGGAGGCAAGGACCTTGTGAGCCAAGGTAGGTAGGTAAAATATAATTCAAAGCAAAAGAGATAATGTTGAATAATTTTAAGTGGAGATGCAAAGTGATCATGCAACTAGTTAAAAAGATTATTCTGATTATCATACAGTAAATGGATTGGAGAGGCTAAGAAAGTAAACAGGAGAATAGTTAAGAATTACAGTAGTCTGAGTGAGAGATGATGGTGGTGGTTTGGAGTAGGGTGAGAGCAGTGGAGATGGGGAAGAATATATTTATCGAAATACACATAAGCATATCCACACCAGGACACGCAGATGAATAGAGCTGGGTGATGAGAGAAGGAAGCAAATTGAGCAGATGGCTGAATGGTGGTAGCATTTTCGGATAAGGTTTGGGATCAAACAGTATTAGGAAAGAGGAAAATTGAAAATGCCATTTAAGTCCTTTTAATTTTGAGATGTCTGTGAGCCATCCAAGTGATGACATCAGGTAGGCAGTTGCTATGCAAATCGGGAGCTCAAAAGAGAGGCCAGGGTTGAGTCGAGCTATGGGAGTTATCAGCATATAGAGGCTGCAGGGGAGGAAAAATTATTTTCCTTCTACCTTCCTAGGTTCTCCAGCTGGGACTCTGTAAATCTGAATGCCAAAGATGGATTAACAAGAGAACAGCAGACCTATTTATTTAATATAAATTTTCTGAGATATAGGAAACTTCATAAGTACCTGAAGCCCCAAAGTAATTATTGAACCTGAGTGTTTTTATACTAGGTTTGGTGAAGAGTGGGAAGTCATGGAAAAATGTGACAGGAAAAAAGGTTATGAGCTAAGGGTAGTATTAATCTGGAGGAAAATTAACAAGATCTGTTTGTTCCAATTCCCCTTGGCATCCCTCCATTTTCTGATATAAGGATGCCTTTCCTCCAGGTATGGGGAGAGCACCGCTCAGATGACGGTCTCATGACCTACTTATGGGAAGGTGAGGGCTGTCAGAGAGTCCTTCTTGCACCTGCCATTTCTCAAATTTCTTTAGATTAAAATATTCAGTATGCCAAGGTACCACACTTTGGGGTAACATGTCTTGAACTCCATCTATGTCATTTAATGGCATGGCAAGGGATGAATTCACCTAGGGAGGAATTGCAGAACAGAAGTGCCCAGGACTGATACTGAAGGAATTCAATATTTAGATGAGGGGAAAGAAGCAAGAAAGAGTCTGAGCAAAAATGGCCAGAGAAGTGGAAAGAAAATTAGGCATATGTAGCAACAGAAAAGGCAAAATATGGAATGTTTTGAGAAAGCAAGCAGTCAATTTGGGAGAATGATCTGTACAGTAACATAAGGTTAAAAAATCTGATGGTCATAGGCAGGGGCAGAGGCGTAAGCCCGCCCCAGGTTACTTGAGGCCCATAGGTGATATTATGTCTTCATAGCATCTTAGATTCAAAGTCAAAATGAAAAATTCCCCCAAATATATGTCATTACTTTATGTGTGGTTATATAATGTCCCACATAATTGGTCTGTTAATTAATTTTGTGACAAAAATTCACACTGGCTGTTTAATCAAACTTTTCAGTTATTTCTACTTGATAATTTCTTTGTTTGTCTAAATATATACTCATCCACAGACTGGGGCCAATATACTCAGCAAACAGGCAAACAGAAACTACTCATTGAAGAGGAACAAAACATCCTGTTCCTAAAAGCAGAAGAAAGATTTGTATTTATTTATTTTATTTTTTCATTATTCAGTTTTTTGTACTTTTGTTGCTCAAATTCAGCAGATAATTAAGTCTTCACAAAAGTAATGCTGTGGAATCTCAGTGTGAAGTTGGCTATACAAAAATGTGCAAAATTTGAACTCCCAGAGAAAGTCCATCCTCTTATATCATCAGACTTCAAACATCCAACAGACTAGAGATTTACCTTTGTCTGTTGAACTTCTCACTATGTCAGTGAATCTACCACCTCCACAAAATAGGCAGGTATCTGAAAGTTGAAATATACATGGGCCACATAAGTTTGGAACATTTGAAACATAAAAGAAATTAAGTACCCCCAAAACACACACAAGCATAGAGTGTATTATTCCCTAAGATGAGCCATCCAACTTCTAATAAAAAATATGGCCAACAAGCAAGCTATGAAAGCAATGCACATTGTCTGCATAACAGTCTTCTTTTGACGAGAAAATTACTATTGATGAGAACGTGTTCATTTCTGGCATCAGGCTTGAAGAGACACAGGTCATAAATCTCTTTGATCTTCTTGCTAAAGCTAGAATCAAGAAAAGGAGAAAGTTCATTCATTAAAAAAAAAATGCTTTTGATTGAAATGATTCAATTTAGTTACAAGTAATCTATCATGTTTTTCTTTCCCTTCCCAGGTTCAGTTTGTTTTCCATTCTCTCACAGTTAAATCTTGGCTAAGTTTCCAGCTAGATGTTACTTTACGGTTTCTTATTTGATGGGGGTCAGGCAAAACTTCCAAGAGAAGTGTGTGTGAGGGGGTAGAGTTTGGGGGGATGAGGCAAACAGCAATAAGAATTCATAAATTTTGAACAAAAAATGTCTCTCATAGTTCAGCCTGTAAGCCTCCAAGATGTGCTTTAGATGTGCCAACACTGCCCTCTCTTGCTTATTCACAGTCTACTTTGAAACCTTGATTTCAATGCACAGCCTTACAAATCCTTCTTCCCACAGCTCCCTGCAAATCACCAACAAAAACGAACACAGGGTTCTTATAAGGTTCTTTTCCAGTTGAATTTATTCACTTTTTTATTCAATGTATTTCCTTCTGTATTTCTGTTCCTTGCCTCCCTAGGTGCCTGCTCATGCCTTAATACAAAGTACCTTAGAGGAGCAAGCTCTCACTAGCAAAGTCCCTTTGGAGATGTATGTAATGCAAGCAGTCCTGGCAGGAAAACTGGTGTCTCTCCTTCCTGTAAGGAGGCTTAGTTCTATGACCAATACCCTCTGAGAATGCCTTTACGGATTGCCATTTTAGATGCAAGGTGAAATTAGGAATCTTTTATTGATCATCTCAACCAAGCTTCCTTACAATCTGAGCCCTGAGCTTCCTTGGTGAAAAGAAAGATGGAAGCTAGAGGTTCACTGTGCAGTCACAGGAGTGTCTGTGTTCCTTTTACTACACAGAGAAGCAAGAAATTACCAAACACTCGTCTATGACCTCTCTTTAGTTTTCAACAAACAGAATTTGAAGGAAGAATTTTTCTTTCAACCTCTGAAAAATTCAGAGAAAATGGGAGGTATTAAGACTCGAGTCACTGATTGACACAGCTATCCCTTTCTCCACTGCTTAGCATTTTTATTTTGGTCGCATGAGTTAGAATAACAGGGCAAAAGAAGTATTAAAAACAAAATGCTCTTCTCAGTCACAGATTCTTAATTTTTTACATGTAAGATTTTGGATTCTCACTCATGGGTTGCAAGGTATTATTTTAGTGCTTCTGAATATACTAATCTGAGATGGACTAGAATGAGAATAAGAAAAGCAGAGTGAAGCTTACAACAGCTGCTGTCTTCTAGGCAGCATATGTGGTTTGATTTGGGTGGGGAAAGGGTTATGGAAAAGTCCCCTACCTGTCCCATGCACAAGATATTTGGATGAACAAGGATGTTAAATAGTTCTCATCTCTCATGTCTATTCTGATTAATTATTGGTTGCTTTTAAAAACACTGGACAGAGAAGGAATCTGGTACTGTGACTGAGCTCAATAGGGAAAAGAAGTTATGGGATCTATTGATGATGCATGCTATTAAGGGTAAGAATAAGGACGATAAGTATCCAGGATGGGAATCAGCCATAGTAGGTTTAGATTTGGTATTTCTTCTTAGGATACCAGCACAGGACCTGAAGACTATGCTTTGTATGTCATGTATGGAGTGAATTGGCTCATTAGTTTAGCAGAGGGCAAAAGAGAGCTTTGAGCAAGTGAGATTCAAGACTGGTAACTTCAAGGCAGAGGGTGGTGGGGTGAAATTTATCATTTACCTGAAGAGAGAGAAATAGATCTGTAGGTTCCACAACAGCCAAGAAATAGCAAGAAGGTACACAAAAGCATCACTAAATGAGAAATGGCTGGAGAAAGGGTTAGAGGAGGGTAAGGCAGGTGTTCATTGGAGTAGAATGTTAAATCGAGACGTATGTTTTCAGTATTTCTGTTCCCATTTACTATCAACTTGCTTTCTTTGTTTGCTGCCATTCTCACATTTCAGTATCCAGTGGTTCTCTGCTTTCTCTCCTTGTATATCCAAATCTGCTCTTGGGGAAACCTCTCACATTGGCCATCCACCTGAGATATTTTGCTACTGTAATTGTCAAAATATACCTGTTTCACTTCTAGGCATTTGGAGATGGCAAGGGAAGAGAAAAACAATTTTGTCAAATGCCTATGATATTTTCCTGCTTAACTCCATAGTGTAGACTTTTAGAACCAGAAATGGCCAGCAACGTTGTTGAATAGATATTATCAGCTTCTGCTTGCTTGTTGTAATGGAACAAATATGGAACTTGAAGTCAGAAGGTGTATATTCAAATCCTGTGATTCTGTTGCATGCCATCTGGGTGACCTTGGCCAAGTCACTTAACCTTTCTGCGTCTAGTTTCCTGTTCTGTAAAATGAGAATAATAATTCCTGCCTTGCCAACTTCACAATATTGCTGTGAAGATCAGATGAGATACTGTATGTGAAAGTTCTTTGAAACACTACAAAACACTACACAGATGCAAGCTATTGTTACAAAGCTGAATCTCGGTGGGTCCCTGTGGTTTTTGAGCCATACATGCGCATGCTGAGTCTGGTCTATCATTATTTCTAAATATGGCTGGTCTATTGGCTTCTGAAGTTTTCACATGAAATATAGCCTGGGTATTTGCTTGAAGCCTCTGCACCATGTCCTCAAATAATGGGCCATTAAGTATTACATTCGAAGCCAGCAGAACCAGAATTTCTGACCTTGTACCTGTGACCTGCAGAAGTACTATTGTATCTCAGAGATAAACGTACCCGAACTGCAAGGTGCTTAAAAGATATATTTAGTGCGTAGGCATTTCATTTGTCACTGAGCAATTTTACAGTGTCTGATATAAGCTGGAGATTTTATGATCTATAATCAAAGGTTTTTGCAGACACTGCTCCTTAATTTGGATTTGTGACAGTATTAAAAAATGAAACTTTCATCTTTGGATCCATTTCACTTACTTCGATGAAACAACTATGTATGCTTTTAAGTGCAAGTCACTTAAAATTTCAGACTGTCCTTAGTAACACAGGAACTCCTGAAACAAACTTGTACTGTTGACTTAAGGGAAGAATATTCTATTTTCTGCCCCTTTTGATCACCCTGGAACTTTTCTTGCACCAGGCTATTTTCACCCTATTAGACTCAATGTGCTAAGGATCTAATAGACAAGGGTAGAGGGGGTTATTTCTCTTGTAATTGTATACAGAGGTTCTAGAACTGAAAGATACATGGCATGATGGAGATAGAACTCAGAATTTAGAACTATTTAAGAACTTTCAAAACACTTTTTTGGAGTCCCATTTTATTTATGTAAAAGTTGAGTCTCAAATAGATTTAAAGGTTTACCAAAAAACACTTTTCCACAAGTGGTGAAATAAGCACTACAATCAATATCTGGTAATGTATCTTTCTAAAGTACAAGAAAGAGCATTTTTATTATAATGATCTCTATAGATAATTTGAGCCATGGAATCTTGCTATATGGCATATGTCACCTTTTCTTGCCCACTGTAAATGTCATGAAATAATGAGAAAAAGCATTCCTTCCTTCCACAAAGCTATGTGAAGAAGTTAAATCTATGTAAGAGCTCTACCATATATTTATCACCCATTATGTGAATAGATTCCATGCATATACAAACTAAGTAAAACCAAATGACCTCAATCACAAGAGCCATTCTTCCTTTTCTCTCACATTTTATTCATTTTCTTGAGCTAAAATGTAAAATCTTGTGGTGTAATTAATTTTGTGTCCATCTCCCAGCTTTCTAGGACTCTGCTGCATGTTCTGAACCTCAGACAGGGCTAGAAATGTTCTTTCCATTTGGCCTCAGTAAAACAAAACAAACAAACAAAATCACTCCTCCTCTTCACCATTTCATATCCAGTGGCTCTGACCTTACTTTCTTGGTTATGAATCTGTTCTCTTGGTGTTGGCTTCCCACAACTAGAGAAAACAAAGGTCAACCATCAACAATCATCACCCCCAGCCACCTTCACACAATGTGGGAGGGCGCTTATCCAAATGTGCAAATACTAGGAAATGAGGACTATCAGGGACATTTTGGAGTTTAGTTACTACAACTAAAAGTTAAATACAGGGCTTCCCTGGTGGCGCAGTGGTTGAGAGTCCGCCTGACGATGCAGGGGACACGGGTTCGTGCCCTGATCTGGGAAGATCCCACATGCCGCAAAGCGGCTGGTCCCGTGAGCCATGGCTGCTGAGCCTGCGCGTCCGGAGCCTGTGCTCCGCAAGGGGAGAGGCCACAACAGTGAGAGGCCCACGTACAGCAAAAGAAAAAAAAAAAAAAAAAAAAAAGTTAAATACACACACACACACACACACACACATATATATGTGTGTGTGTATATATATATAAACCCTTATTATATATATATTAGCTTATATATATATATATATGATATATATATGTGTGTATATATATATATATATATATATGGATTGATAGAGTCAAGAAATATTTGAGACCAGAGACCTGAAAAATATTGTGCCTGGTTTTCAAACAAGTAGAGATGCTTGATATTACAAAGTCTGCACCATATTATGTTCTCAAATCCAGCCTAAAGTTTCTTTGCTTTAATGTTGCCCCTGGACTGTATCTGAACACACCTTGGATAGGGAAAGGTGGCAGGAAAAGGAAGAGAACAATAGTAGGCACACCAAGATCAGTCCTATACCAGGGTGAGTCCTGCAGGGCAGCTAGTGACAGACTACTTGTATGTGGGGTCACAGCAGATAACCACCTCCAGACCTTCACTTTCTACTTCCCAGGCCAAGTTCCATCCACTGCCATCAGTGCCTATGCTGTGTTCTCACTAGTTCTTGTGACATGTGCTGGCTGTCACTGAGCAGGGGCCAGCCTGAACCACACTCATGTCAAGAAACTGAGACACCATTTTCTCAGGGTTTTTCCATTCCCTCTTCATCTTAAGTCCCTCTGTAGCCTGGATCTTAAAAATTAATCTATTAATACTGATTAGACAAATCTAGTAAGAGAATAATCTGTCTGTATGATGCCTCAGAAGCTAAACTCTATTTTCAGACACAATTTTATTAGCAACAGCATCTGAGTCACCTGGGTACAAGGGAGTTTTTCCCATGCCTTAGGCTTAAAATTGGATCTTGAGCTAGACTGTGACCAAGAACATAGTGTGTAGAGGCCAACAGCAAGAGAGGAAATGGCTGTTCTCCACAGGTGATCAAGGAAAATAAAACTAAGATGTGATCTGGTACAATTTCCCCCACACCTAAGCAACTGATAAGCATTTTAATAGAAAACTGAACGTAATGGAAGATAGGATGTAAGGCACAAGGAGAAGCTCTCAGGTTACCCAGATTCTCTTAGAGGTATTTTGGAAGGTGAATTTCCTGAAGAAATTCCTTAAGGATACCCAGGAGAATAGAATGTGCGGATTGGTTTATGCTAACCAGGTCCCTGAACTGGGGCCAAGCTGGGGTCAGAGTTCTTTAAAGAACAGGATTTCAGGAGGAGGAATAGACACCTCAAATTAAAATTTGGTCTATTTTCAAGAGAGTGATTGGTGAGACTTAGGGGAGGTAATAGATTCTGGGTAAGCAGCCAATAATACCTAATCTTATCTCTGTTGTTATTAATGCAAATAATAACAAAAGAAAAAGTTAATAACAAAATATTTTATTTTGGAGCAAAGTTTGATACTTATATAAAGATTTAGAATATTTATACATTTTGCCACAATTCTACTTCTAGCAATCTACCCTACAGAAATACATGTGCAGACATTTAAGTTCAAGGCTACATATTATTTTATTATTTGAAATAATAATAATAATAAAAAAAAGGATACAACCTAAATTCACTCATCCATCAGACATCATTGATTACCTGTAATGTTCCAGGTGCTTTTCAAGGCTGTGAAGGCAGCTGTTAACAGTAGAATTACAATCCCTGCTTTCATGGAGTTTATATTCTAGTGAGCTCAATTATTGAAAGCATAATAAAATAGATTGGTGGGTAATGACTTAGAAGGACATCTATGATATTTTGATAAGTAATAATAGGCAAGTTGAAAAATATGCTATAATTTTGGTGTTTAAATAAATAATGATATGTATCTAAAATATCTTTAAAATATGCATCACACTGCTAATTAATGGCTGTTGTACAATGATGAGAAAAGGGTAACCTTTCCCTTGTCCTTTACACACTCTATATTGGTTGACGTTTCTTCAATAGGTAAGCACAAATTTAATAATTTTAAAGTCTCTAAAAGAAAAGAAAATATTCAATAAATCATATTTGTACTGACTTTGGTATGGAGAATGTCAAAGTAGGAAGAAGCAGAAAGTGAGGGCGAGGGAGAGGAGGGAAGGGGGAGGGTAAGAGTTTGAATGTATAAATGTACAATGATCAGATCATATTTTAAAATAGAACTTTGACCAACATCTGCAGCAATCTGCACAGGAAAGCAACCCCCTTATGTACAACAAACAAGCCAGGAAGCCAGGCTGGTATAAGTGAGACTTGCAGGAAGCCAAATTTTTATCTCTATTGACAATCCAGGAAGCTAAATATTAACTTCTGTGATAATTGACCAAAAATGGCCAGGACTTGATTATTAACTTACAGATTTCTTAATTTTTATCCCTGCTTCCAACTAGAGAAAGTTAAATAACCACTGCTAACCACTTCTAGCTTGCCTAATCACAGCCTTTTCATGCCAACAGGCTCTAATCAAGACATACCTGAAGTCATCCCTTTTTTCCACTCTGAAGTTTTGCCACTCCTCTGTCTCCCTTTGAGTCTGTGCCCAAATGCAAGTGAGATGGCTGACTCCCTTGACACAGAAGCTCAAATAGGTTTTGCTTTACTTATTTGTTGGTCTTCATTTATTTTCACAAAAACAAGAGGTAGATGTAAAAAGAGAAGGAGAAGAAGAGGAGGAAGAGAAGGAGGAAGAAGTCACAACACTTGATTTCATATAATTTGTAAATTTACTGAGATGACAAATCTATCAGACCTTGAAACAATGTGAAAAATATCAGAGAATAGACTCAAAGACTAAACAATTATGTGACACAGATTGTAATGTCTTTGAAATTAGGAGAAAGTTCTATAGATTGTAACAACCATGAACCAAGTTAGGCATTTTTCTAAAAATAAAAAACAAAAACAAAAATAGTGCTTTCTCCTAGGGTTGATAGGACACTCCTATTTTGTGTGTCCTATTGGACACTCCATAATCAAGACCTGATATTCAACTCATTATCTACCAAAAAATAAAATGTTTGACTCCTGGTAATGGTCTTTCTCCTTTTTTATTTTTATTTATTTATTTATTTTGTTACTAAGTCTGAATTTATTGAAAACTCCATTTATTCCTTGAGGGAAAGAGCTGAAAACAATAAAGTTCTGGAATGAAGGGGCTGACTAAAGATTAAAAGTATTTGTATTACGTTTTGTGTAAGCCTGAACTATGGGGTAGATTGGACTGAATTCACGTGTTCCAGTATATTATAATGATTCATTTTACTATCAACATTCAGAAGTGACACACTGTGGGAAAAAGTGGGGTCTTTGGGTTCAAACAGCTCATGGCTCCCTGGTCAAGAGCTCCTATCACAGAGCTCAGGGCAAGGACGTTCCTCACAAAACACTTACCCTGATGAGCCAACATGGTTGCTTGCTGGTTCACTTTTTGATTCTAGAATATCCATGAGAGGAGGTGCCTCCTTGATCCTGCCCCCATTATGTCCATTGTAGATCACCAAACTGACCATGCTTTATCTTTACATATTTTTCAAACAAGTGATACCTTGAGTCAAATCCTCACTTCTATTTACTAGCTACAACCTTAGGAAAGATATTTTACTTTTTTAAAACTCAGTTTCATAATCTATAAGATAAATCTAAGAACACTCAGCTCAGGATTGTTGAGAGAATTAAATGAGGAAATATGAAGTGAATAGCATATTAAATATTGCATCCTTTTCTCCTCAAGGAAGGGGTTACTTAGTATCATCTATTTCCATCTAAAAAGGGAAAAGGAAATAGATTTAAATCACTGAATTTGCACATGAAAAGTTCTTGCCATCAAGACAACAAACCAGTAATGTGTTATTGAGGAAAATTACAAAAATTTCTTAAAAAAAAAAAAGAAAATGTATGAAAAGTTCTGGCATTTCAGGGCCAAAATTCTGATTTCAACTTGGGAAATCCTTCTGAAGTAGCAAGGATGGAGGAACTTTCTCAGACTCTTAGGCTACATAAAGTTAGTGACCATTTCTTATGCTAAAACTAGTAAAAAGTTAGTTAATGCTGGATAAATAAACACTCCTGAGAATATTTACCACCTGCTTCCATCTGATCTCCAAAACTGGAGGTGAATCTCTACAGAAATCTGCTTTTTCTTCTGTGAGCAGAGGGTTGGCAACTAAGTGATCTCGAATTACCAACTTGCTGTGACACTTCCTTATGATGTCACTTTGAGCAAGGGTGAGGGAAGAGAAATAGAAACTTAATATTTACATAATTTATTTCAGTCTTTCCTCATAATTTTACATAGGAAGCATTCTCCTCATTTTTTGGAGAAGGATCCTGAGGTTTGTGGAGTGAGTTCCCAAGGCCACAGAGCAGACAAGGTAAGGAAGGTTTGACCCCATGTCTGTCCAACATAACCACCTTCCTCACCTAACTTTTCTTGAACAAAACTTCTCTGGCTCTCCTTTCCTTATCTGTTGAATAACATTCTATAACTGAACACATGCTGTAATTATAATTTCCCTGTAAAAATAAAGTATTATTTTTCACTTGGAAAGTTATACATTTCAGAACTTTAGAGTCTAGGATAAATATCAATTATACTTGTGTTAACTAAACTCAGTAATTAACCCAACTATGAGACAATATCAAAAGGAATTTTAAAAATATGAATATGATTGAGATTCATTTATTCATTCATTCACTTATTAGCAAATGTTTACTGAGTGTCTATTAGGAGCCAAGCAATATTCTAAGTAGTGAGATGGGGAAAATTGCTACAAGTGTGAGCTGTGGACCAACAGCATTGGCACCTCCTGGGAAGATATTAGAAATGCAAAATAACTAAGGAAACAATCCCATTTACCACTGCAACAACAAAAACAAAAATTACCTAGGAATAAACCTACCTAAGGAAGCAAAAAAACTGTACTCAGAAGACTATAAGATACTGGTGAAAGAAATCAAAGATGACACAAACAGATGGAGAGAGGTACCATGTTCTGGGAATGAATGAATCAATATTGTGAAAATGACTATACTACCCAAAGCAATATACAGATTCAATGCAATCCCTATCAAAATACCAATGCCATTTTTCATAGAACTAGAACAGAAAATTTTACAATTTGTATGGAAACACAAAACACCCCGAATAGCCAAAGCAATCTTGAGAAAGAAAAACAGAGCCAGAGGAATTAAGCTCCTTGATTTCAGACTATACTACAAAGCTACAGTAATCAAGACAGTATGGTACTGGCACAAAAACAGAAATATAGACCGATGGAACAGGATAGAAAGCCCAGAGATAAACCCATGAACATATGGTCACCTAATCTATGACAAAGGAGGCAAGAATATGCAGTGGAGAAGATACAGCCTCTTCAATAAGTGGTGCTGGCATAACTGGACAGCTACATGTAAAAGAGTGAAATTAGAACACTCCTTAACACCATACACAAAAATAAACTCAAAATGGATTAAGACCTGAATATAAGGCCAGACAGTATAAAACTCTTGGAGGGAAACATAGGCAGAACCATCTCTGACAGAAATCACAGCAGGATCTTTTTTGACCCACCTCCTAGAGTAATGAAAATAAAAACAAAATAAACAAATGGGACCTAATGAAACTTAAAAGTTTTTGCACAGTAAAGGAAAACATAAACAAGACAAAAAGACAACCCTCAAATGGGAGAAAATATTTTCCAACAACAAACAAAGCAACTGATGAAGGATTAACCTCCAAAATATACAAACAGCTCATGCAGCTCAATATCAAAAATAAAAACCCTATCTAAAAATAGGCAGAAGACCTAAATAGGCATTTCTCCAAAGAAGACATACAGATGGCCAAGAGGCACATGAAAAGATGCTCAACATCTCTAATTATTAGAGAAATGCAAATCAAAACTACCATGAGGTATCAACTCACTTGATGAAGATTGGCCATCATCAAAAAATCTAGAAACAATAAATGCTGGAGAGGATGTGGAGAAAAGAGAATTCTCTTGTACTGTTGGTGGAAATGTAAATTGATATAGCCACTATGGAGAACAGTATGGAGGTTCCTTAAAAACCTAAAAGTAGAACTACCATATGACCCAGCAATCCCATTACTGGGCATATACCCTGAGAAAATAATAATTCAAAAAGACACATGCACCCTAATGTTCATTGTAGCACTATTTACAATAACCAGGACATGGAAGCAAGCTAAATGTCCATTGACAGATGAGTGGATAAAGAAGATATGGTACATATATACAATGGAATATTATGCAACTATAAAAAGGAACAAAATTGGGTCATTTGTAGAGACGTCGATTGACCTAGAGACTGTCATGCAGAGTGAAGTAAGTCAGAAAGGGAAAAATAAATATTGTATATTGACGCATATATGTGGAATCTAGAAAAGTGGTACAGATTAACTGGTTTGCAAGGCAGAAATAGAGACACAGGCACATAGCACAAACATATGGACACCAAGGGGGGAATGAATGAATGAGGGGGTGGGGTGAATTGGGAGATTGGGATTGACATATATACACTACTGATACTATGTATAAAATAGACGACTAATGAGAACCTACTGTATAGCTCAGGAAACCTACTCAATGCTCTGTGGTGACCTAAATGGGAAGGAAATCCAAATAAAGAGGGGATATATGTATAAGTATAGCTGATTCACTTTGCTGTACAGTAGAAACTAACACAACACTGTAAAGCAACTATACTCCAATAAAAATTAATTATAAAAAATAACAACAAAAAAAGAAATGCAGAAACTAAGACCCTACCCAAATCAGAATGTGCATATTTAACAAGATCTCTAGTTGATTCATATGCACATTAAAGTCAGATAAGCTCTGTATGAGAAAACAAGACAATCACTAGCATTTAACTAAGAAAAAGATTAAGAACAAAATACCATAGAATTTTATTTAGATTATATAGAAAAAGTATTCATTTGTATACTTATTAGCATATCATTATAATATGATCATATTATAATTGAGCTAATTCTTAACACTGGATTACCCATTTGGGGGAAAATTGAGCTGTTGATTCTTTTACCATGAACATCCTAGATTCCTTTATTTATCCCAATTTATCTTTCAAAACATTTAATTACTTCTTGCATACAAAATATTTAAACTTTGGGGGAAAATGGTCCAAGGTAACATATATGGCATTTTAAACACCATGACTAACTTAACCAGGAAGTCTTGTTGGAAAACACTGCAAAGCTGTCAAAGTGCCAGCTAGGATGATGCCCAGGGAAGGTGTCTACCATTTCTTACTTAGAAAATATTTTCTTCTGGCTTACACAGATAACCTCAACTTTCCAAATGTTTGTTTTATGCCACTTTGCTTTAATGAAAGATCTACATTAATACCTGTTTTTTCTAACCAAAATCTAAAGGGGTTTTTTGCTTTTGCAAAGAAAGAGGAAAAGTGAAAATAGCATTTGTTTTGCAGAGTCTGTTATAGAGGCAGTGCCCACCCCAAGCAGTGAGAAGGGCACCGCTAAAGCCTCTTCCCCTGGAACTACACTCAGCATCATCAAGCCCTCAGAGCTTTGAGCTGTGTCTGTGAGCATCTGTGCTTCACCTCGATTTATTTTGTGCATCTGTTAGCAACATGTGTCCTAAGGTAACTGCTTCTTTGCTTTATGCTATTTTGTTTTACAAAATGTTTTCATAGACATGCTCTACTTTCAGGTAGTGGGGGAAACCTATATACAATGAAGTAAAGCACCTCTTCTGGCTCTCCAAAATGAGGCTTTGGATAGTTGCAGATCCTGGAATACAGCTGGTTAAATGGAATATTCATTTTATCTTTCAAAATACAGACTGGAAAGGTACCCAATACCTACTAGGAAATATCAAAGAAGATAAATTGTTGGGAAAGGCAGATTTCACCTTCTTCTCTTCTCTGGTCTCTATGCTTTCCAAATCTAAGCTCTCTTTTCCTTTTTCTTCCTCTTTGGGAGCATTTTAAGAAGAAAAATACAGATATATCATTTTTAGCCCAAATGAATGTTTGCAAAATAAGTGGTCGTTCTATCTGCCAGCAGTAGGCACCCCTGTGTTCACTAGTAAAATTCTGCCAAACCCTCAGCTCTCTTGGGCACCTTTACACTCTAATTGTCAAGAAGTCAAGGGAAAAAAAAAGCCTCACATCCAGTATGTGGCACCCAAGGGATAGAAAAGCAAAGATTATGCGTATGAACAGTAACATTTTTCAAAGGAGAAACATAATTTCCTGGAGTAATGATAAGTGAACAGTTTTTTCTACAGACACTGTCTCTAAAGTTTAGGCATTAATAGCATCACTGCCCAGGATAAAAATTTTCACACGTGGGACCTCAAAATGACCTGGTGGTGACACCCAGATATCCACCCTAAGTTCAGAGCCTGGCCATGAATTAAGTGGTCCTGCAGGTTCCTTGCTGCCCAGCTCCGTTCACGTGGACTCTGATATGATTGGCATCCCGAGGCTGTGCAGCATGGCCACCTGGCACCTAAGGTCCCTTCTCAGCAATAGTCTTGTCTTTCATCAGAAAATCACTAGCATCCCAGCGTGACCTTTCACCTCCTCCCATCTTCACCACAGGTAGCTCTAAATTAGGTGAAATGATACAAAATTCATAATGTAACTCTTTTCTACTCATTCCTTCTTTTAGTCAGTGCCACCTAATTTATACTTCTAATTGTTTACTAAGCTGTCTCTCCTCTAGGACATCCAAAAAAAAAGAAAAAAAAAAGGAATTCTTAAGGACTTTGTTTTTTTTGAAATTCTGTAAAATAGTGGAATGATCAATGAATAAAAAGATGCATTGAGTAAACAATGTAAGTGACCCAGGATTTCTGCAAATCTCAGACCAATGGAATACATTTGCAAACAAGACTGTCTTGCCACTTATAAATTTCATGTGGAAATTCCTGTAGTGTTTGGAGGACTCTGCTATCTGCCACAGACAAAGTTGTTTATCGAAGCTTTTTTCCCTACCCTGATTTGGGGATAGTTGCATTCAAAACTGTAAATGTATTCTTTTAATTTTTATGTAGACTATATTGCTTTAAATATCTCATTTATGTGGATGTAGTACTCCACTTTCAATAAGCAATGAGAATAGCTACTCAATGATATTTGAAGAACAAATAATCAAATAAAAGAATGATTAAATGAGACTGTGAAACATGGTGATGGGGATTCGTTGGAGCAGGAGTTAAATGAAGGAAAATTTAAGACCAAGTTTTCATCATTGAGGAGTTTGACATTTATCTGAGGTTTCAGTACCATGTCCAGTTAAATTAAAATATAAGCTTATGCCAAGGTCCAAACAGATAGTAGACAGTAGACATAATGATGCTATAAGATTTCAAGGTGGAGATGTAGAAGTCATGGGAGACTGATCGATCAGCAAGTTCCCCCCAGGAAGTGAAGTTTGAGCTACCCTTTGATTAATGTGTAAAATTTGCTGTAAACTGTGCTAATTTACACTTAACCATTTATAAAGATGGGTAGAGGGAGACACAAGAAGGAGGAGATATGGGGATATAAGTATATGTATAGCTGATTCACTTTGTTATAAAGGTGTTAAAAATAAATAAATAAAAATAAAGATGGGTGACCTTAATTCTTAATGGCTGGGGAATGTTCATTAATAAAGAAGCCAAGAGACCCAGTATTATTATGTCACCATAATGTTTACCAATGTGAGCACAGTATTTGCTTTACAGTTCTAAAGACTTGAAGACGCCATTTCTATAGGGTGAAACAACTCTCTGAAAAGTATAATCTGAAGGCAGATTATACTTTTACCACCTATCTTTGCTTTGCTTTAGGACACAAGATAGAAAATTTGGTGGAAATTGGTGCTAAACACAACAGTCCTTCCATGCAACTTTCAAGTAGTATGTGTAGTATGTTAATCCAGTTAGTGGAGAAGAACCTTAGTCCTAGTGTCAAGACTAGAGGAAGGTGGGAGTGTTCCTGACCAAAATTCTTCTTATGGTGTAGTCAATAGGCACACATATGGTGGTCTTCTTAAAACTGGTCTAATCAATAAGCACAGACATAGTGATCAGTTTAGCATTCTTAAATGTAGCATTGGTATAAAATAAATGCATCTCATTCCATTCCATCTATCTCCCCTCAACCCATTTTAAACCTGCCCTTGATCCAGGTTTACAAACAATGATCAGATTGGAAAAAGAAAACAAATAAAAGTGTTTTTTTTTTAATTTTATTTGAATGTATTTATTTCTCTAAAATAGTAGCCTTGAAAGCTCTATGTGTTGCCTAGTTAATACATAAAGTATCTAAACACTCTGAGCTCTGGTAAAATAAAACTCTACAACAATGTGTATGTGTATGTGTGTCTTTTTTAAAGCCTGTCTTTTTAACAATAATGCTTCTTTAATGATTTAATGTTGGATGCTGATGGTTAGGGGCTGCTTTTCTCCCTTAACAGTGTAAATAAAGAAACAGGGCATCTGTGATACTTGGGTTTATAAAGCTCATGACAACAAGCACCCTTTGGATTTCCCATCACTCAGAAAGCACTATTTATATTTCCCCTATGTTTTATTTATTTGTCTGAGTGTTTCATTTCACTTTTTTTCTATTTTCTTTACTTTTGAGGGCATTGGCCCACCTCTTTCTTAAGAGCATATGAATGAAAACGAATATTAAAAAATAATAATAATTCAACATTAGGCCTTTCACTTCCCCTCAGTCTTAGGTGAAATTTTAATAGCATTTGAAACCTGATACTATCCTTCATGTCCAGGAAGGTGTTAGTATCTTGCCCTTTTATTTCCCCATCCAGTATGAATTCTTTCTTTTCTAAGGGAAGATTATCCAAGAATCAGCCAAAATAATTTTATTCCATTTCAGAAATGTCCCCTGAGTGTGATCTGGGAGAACTCTCCTCCACACTGCCCTGGTCCTCAGCCTGGTCCCTGGGAGGGAAGTGTGAGCCATTAGATAAATCCAGGGGGTTTATTCCTGCAGCCCCCAGGGCTGAGCAGAATTCAGCATATATACCTGTGCCTCATTGCCCTTCACTGTCCCTATTTTTCATCCTTTGCTCTCGTGGGATTTTAATTTTATGGTCATGATTTGTTTGCCAGGATCTCTGAAAAGATAGATCAACAGAGCTGCTTTCCTAATAGACTAACACCTTAAGAATATGCTTTTTCTCATCAGGAGGCCTCTAAGTCTCAGTTTCTTCATGTGTAAAATTAAGATAACAATACTCGCCTTGTGTGTTTGCTGAGGGGGTGTTATGAGATTCAATAGTGTAATAGATGTAAGATGTATAATTGTTCCCACATTTAGTTGACCCTCAAAGACTTTAGATTCTTTCCTTTCCTCAGACCTCACTGCATTTCCACCATAAGATTAGCCATGGAAATCCACATACATGAGGGAAGTTCTTTGGAATTAATGGAAAATATTAATATTTCTCACATGTGACTAATGATAGCTCTTCAACCAAAGCTGAACTTTGAAGTCCTTCCGGAGCTCTCTCCTCTGTGTGCATTATGACAGCCGCTCACATCAGAGCATCTGTCAAAAATTGCAGTGGGACACATCTTTCCCACTGTGGGGGAGGCAGTCTTTCCCCCTCATTCATTTAATGTTATCAATTAAGGGGCAACCATAATCAAAGAAGTGATGGTATAAATGAACATACTGAGCCAAATGAAATTTAATTTTTTAAAAAAATATTAAAATAAAATATATTTTGATCACTGCCCTATGTCTGTGAGATGTGACTCTTGCCATTACAGGATGTGCTCTAATTTGTGGTTCAGTGTATCTATAATGGGTCCCTGAAATGTGATTTTGTTACTAGAAGTGCAGAGAGAACCATTCAGTACCATGGGATTAACTGTAACTAGGTCACAAGGCATGGACCTCAAGGATAGTTTTACAAATACAAATGTGCAAATGGGATTTCTCTGTTTATGGTGGATTAAATCAATCTTGTCTGTAATATTTTAGCAAGTCTGTCATTTTGTTAGGAAAAGGTGTTTCAGAACATCCATGTTCTCTGGTCTCTAAAACAATTTCTCCTTTGTTTTGTGAGTGAATTTGCTCTTCCACGGGATGGAGTCAATAAGGGCAATGACCTAAAAAGCATTGTCACCTGAGGTGTCTGGGTACATTATCAGGCTAGTGAGAGGAAGAAGCAGTCACATTAGATTCATTTCACATCAATTGTATTTCGCAACATAGACAGTAGCAACAAAGTGAGGAGAAAGATGTCCTGCTTGAAGCCTTAGCGATTCAAGGGGTACCACCTAGCATGGGCAGCCTGAGCTGTTGGGAGGCAGCCTTGTGCTATGCCTACCTCTCCTTTGGAAGCTGTGTTCTTCATGCTAACAGCACCTCTTAGCACTAATTCAAATGGTAAAATAGTACTGACTCTGCCCTGCATGATCAAATTGCGGAAGGAACATCGCACCAAAAAGCCCAGGCATGAGGAAGTAATAAATATGTTTCAAGATGACAGTTTCAAGGAGCCTGAGTCTGCACAGCAGAGTTGAAGGCAAACAACTCCAGATGGCAAAAGCTGCCGAGGAGATGTCTTGGAGACCAGCAGCGTCTGAAAGGAAAGAGCAGAACACAGGCCAGGTCTGGATCAGAGGAAAAGCCCCAGAGACATATGAGGAGATGTGCTTTTTGAAACAGCTGGGAGAGAATAAGAAATAAGAGACTGAGCTAGTTCAAGCATTCTTATAGTAGGATAAGGTTGCTTTATTTCTGTATCTGAGATCAGTTCCCTTTCAAGGCATTTCTTTTTACTCTACTTTGCTTTAGACCCTGCTTCCTAAGTCCTGTTTCATAGTTCATCAAAACGTCACAAATAAAACCACTTTGGAAACTCTCTCCTCAGTCATCTTGGGGGCATACGTGATAGGCAATGTTGCTATAATTCAGCCTTTTATATGTTTTTAACTACCCAACATAAACCCAAATTTAAATGTCACCAGTAGCAAAGCCGAGAATAAATTCACAAGCACACTTGCATTCAAATACAGGTAGCACAAGCAATCACGCCCACACACGTGCATGTGGGTGTACGTGCACGCACAGACACACACAGACTCACAGTTGTACTGAAAACAAACTTGCCAATTTGCAAATGGGACATCAGAATCCATTAGGACAAAGGTAGCTCTATGGTTTAAAAGTAAATAATTGGTTTTTTGTCCTGTGTCATGTTTTAATTAAAGATAGCAATGCAATCTACACTATATCTAGAAATTATTAGAAACCTTTTTTCCCAGAGGCAAAAAGGATCAATACCTTTCTGTCTCTGTGGCATAAAATATATCAGGTTACTTTGTCCCTGTTTATTCCAGTAACTCAGGGTTGAAAGTACACATTAAATTGATGAGGGTGAAATCATATTTTGAGAGCAAATGAGGACATTTTGAAATTAGCTAAATTGTTTGCTTCAATAGTTTTCGAGACATGAATCTGAAGGCCTTTGCTCTAGGGATAGAGACAAAGAAAGAAGTAAACATTTCATGGGAAGAGAACAGTCAAAACTCTTCGATAAAGCCGAGAGCTAAAAGTCAATGGAAATGAACAGTAATAACTCATCCCATTTCTGGATGAAACTAGAACAATTCAGCAAGCTCTGTACCTGTTTCGTTCCATAAAATGGGTTTTCAAAATTTGCTGCTTCTTCTCAAGATGATGAAAACAAAATATCATGTTATGATCCTAAAAGCTAAATGCTGTTTCTGTGGAAAATGTTGTGAGAGGTCAACAAATGCAGAAGTGGAAGCCTATCTTCAGCTGCCAAAATGAGCACTTGTCAAGGCCGTCCCCACTGAAGAAATATAACTGAAAGAATTTCAGCATACTTCGACAAGAGTCGAAATGGAGAAAAAAGAATGACCCTCCCATCATTATCCATAGAACATTATGCTGATAAACGGTGGTATTAATGACCCAAATGAATATGCATCCTTTCTCCCTGCAGTTATTTTGATAATACTGGAATCTACTAAAGTGCATGGAATTAACAATTAAAAGGGGTTAAGCAGACACTTAATACTTGTTCTATTTTGCACAATTTGGCAGTAATGCATCTGCTGTAATCAGGATTTTTATTTCTCTTTGGGGAAAAAAAGGAAATGTTTATGTTTTGAAAGCAAAGCCTCCAGGATCTGTGGCTCCTCGCATGTGTATGTTTGCATTGTGTGTCGGTAGCCCCGCAGGCTTGGCTGGCCTGCTTGGCTTTCTCCTTTTGCAACAGCTCCACCTTTTGGGCTTCTAAAGGGAAAGGTTTTTTTTTTTTGCTAAGGGATGTGAAAACTGGCAACAACTAGAAATATGCACTGCATCTTCAACCTTTTGTTCAGTTAAACCAAAAAATTAAATTATTTTCCTAATCAGAAGGACACAAAGAAAAAAGGGAAGAATGGAGGGAGAAAAGGAACATAACAAGGGATGTAAGAGAGAGGTAGAGAGGAAAGAGGGAAAGAGAAAAGGGAGAGAGAGCAGGAAGGAAAAGGGTAAAGCTTCCCTTTTTGACCAGAGGAAGATGCAGCAGCTCACTTAATTGTCCTTTCTTAGATGCTTCCTGCCTGGATTGCAAACATCTGAAAGGCTCTTGTTGACCCTGGGTCCAGGATCCCTGTTTCAGACTTCCTCACCCCTGCCATTTTCCTATTGCTTTTTTATAAACTATAGCACCAGATTAATAAATGAGAAGCTAGGGGAGAATTTGGGTTTCTGTTAAGCTCGTTCTTTTTAAAAAGAGAATTAAATACAATGTGTGGTAATATTCTTACTATTTCTTTCTGAATGCTCAACAGTCTTGGATTCTTTCCAGACAAATACAGCCTCACTCCCAGGAAGCATGACCTTGGCTAACTAAGGATGAGGGAATGAACACAGAGAAACTTCTTAAATTCCACTGTCAACTAAATCTCAATCCTTAGATGTGTGAGGTTCAGTTAGAGACGTATCCTGGGAATAGACAATCCATAGCTCAGGTGGCAGAGCTAGAGATCTAAGCAAATCTTTGTCTAGGGGAATTGGTGTGGATCTTTTAGCATGAAAAGATCAGAAAAATGTATACTCCAAATTCTGTGCCCTGTAAGGATGTAGATTTTTATAATCAAATTTATGACGTTATGAAAAACAAATGTTGTAAGTAGAATGGAAGTAGAATGGAAGAGACATTTTGATGTTTCAGATTAACTCCAGGATCCAAGCAAGTCCATGCACTCTGCTTTGGAGCCTTTAATTCTGACCTTCATAGCTTCAAATTTGGGTTAGTTCTCATGATCTTGACTACTTGCTATCTATTCTCTGAAAATCGCCTTGCATAGTTCACCCAGACCCAAAATCCAGGAGGGCCTCCTTCAAAAAATAACTTCCTGTCAAAATTATTTAAGTTCTTCTCATCATTCAGAGATTAAAAATCATATTTCTCAACCCCAGTACCAAGGTCTTTGAAGGTCTGCTCCTAAGCCCCTCTCCCAATAATCCCATTTAGGGACTGTCCTTTCCAGACCTTGATAGGTGTTCAATCCCTCATCCCCAAGACCAGTCTGAGCTTTCTTTCCATGATATGCTCCCTCAAGATACACCTGCAAGCCACCTGCCTTGTAGATGGCACTCCTGACCAACCCATTCATTGAAGCATTCACTCCCTCTTATAAATCTGTAGTGCTGATTGTGTCAATTTTCATTGAGGATATATACTTTATAGGGGATGATTCCATTTTACCTCAGTATCTGTGTATGTATGTGTCTCATATTTTCAACTCAGTTGGGTTATAAGTTTTTGAAGGCACATCTTATGTCTATTTGAATCTCCTTGTAACAGGATAATGCTTTGTATCTATGAGGTACTAAATTTTAAAAAAATATTGATTGGTTGCATTGACAAGAAAATGAGTGCTCCAGGTTTTGTGCACCCAAATGCTTATATCTGGCATCTTTCTTGATAGTTTAAGGAGCCAGTAATTGAATAAGTCTGACTTGCAGCAAAGCAGGCACTTTCACTTTTAAATGTACTATTGAATATGTAGCCAGTCCCTATTGCAAAAATAAGTAGGCTATTTATATTATCTCTTATCTTACACCTCCCAGCCATATTTACACGTTTTTTAAAATTTTATTTTAAATATCTATAAATCTTACATAAGCTGAAATCATAAACTCAAAATCTTATTTTGGTGCACAGTTTTTCATATACCCTATTTTAGTGGAAGCAAACTTCGCTCCAAGAACTCTTGTAACTCCTGACAATCACTTAGGCCAAAAATGTATCCAGTATATACCTTTTGCTCCCTATTACACATATCTACATTTCATTTATTTTAATTTGGCTAAAGAATAATGTATATCCAAAAATCATTGTTTGTATATTATCCATCTAGAAGTCATTCTATATTTCTTCTTTGTTCTACGAGAATGTTCTTTCCTTAACTATGGAATGGTGAATTATTTCTGAAATAGGGCCCTTATGTTTCTGTTGGTCACACACCTGATCACAATGGACAGCCAAAGCCCTGGATGAAGATGGATGATGCCTTGAGGGCATTTCACAGCAAGGATGCTGAGGGAAGGCCCTGTATCACCCCAAGGAGTCTTTTCATCACCTCTGAGGAAGGTGGACTTTGAATGTCAGTGTTGTGAAGGAAAATACATCTTTATCAGTCAACTGGTATCTGTCTTGCTCATTTTGTACAAAACGTTGTGATCGCAGAAGAAACGTTGGTCAGAGCCTCTGTCCTCAAATTCTGAACAAGTCTATAGAGTCTTAAGACTAACACCTATGAAGCAACAGTGGTTTGTAAGAAGTAAATTGTATGTAAAAGGCCATCCATACTTGAGGACTTGGAGGAGAACCTCTTCCAGATCTGGAATTAGAAGGGACATGCCAGACCCATGGAGGATTGACAATATTCTCCTTCCTGAGATTGGATTTAAGTAAAACAGGTTTTTTTCCTACATACCCTATGCTTTTCTTTTCTTTTTTTTTTTTTTAATGTGAATCCTAGAAAGGTGTTGGACTCATGAATACACATCTCTCCACTCTCTCATCTTAATATTTTACTTGTAACCATGTTTATCTCCTCCTCCAGACTGAATTACTCACTCCTCATTCTAGGTTTCTTGTATATACTTTTACTTTATAAAAAATTATTTATTTGATGTGTCTCTCAGTAGGTATTTATCAAGAGCAAGAAATGGGTCATATATATCTGTGTATCCCCTTTACCTAGAACACAACCTGGCATATAAGGGTGATGAATAAATGCTTGTTAAAGTGTTCCAGTGAATTCTAAGCTGCTTTGAGAGAAGGAATTATGTCTTGGTCACGTTTACATCCTTAACATGCTGAAAACAATGCTTTGTAAATAGGTAGAACTCAATGACTATTTGTTGCTTTAAAATTAGGAGGAAATACATGAGCTAAACTCTAAAATATGAATGCTAAATTAGGACAGAGCATACCTAATTTCAATGTTCGGGGCTCAGATACAGAACCCAGGCACTTAAGTGATATGAGAAATATATCAGACAACATACATTTACCTTTTCCTCCATCAGAATAGTGTACCTCAAAATTTTTCTTTTAGAGAAAGACATTGTCATTTATTATTGTGGCATTTCAGTTTGCTTTCAAGTTCTGCTTCTCAGCATCAGATTTAGTGAAGCACTGTTTCTCTGTAACTTGTGCCACTCTGGTAAGTGCTAACTTCCTGTCAATGGGGCAGTTTAAATGTGTCTGAGGAATAATTGTACCTGGCCTTTCACCTTAATGCCCTTAAAATGAACTCTGCTTTGCTTTTAAAGGTGACTAAGACAGTTTGATATCATAAAGAGATGAGTAAGTATGCAAGGCAAATACATTTCAAGTCAGAGGTGGGTTGGCTCCCTACCGTTCATATTATAAATTCACACTGTGGGTCTCTGGAATAGAAAAACAATTGTTTCTTGCTGCAGTTTTATTCCACCTCCCCAGGCTATTTACATCATGACTGCTCAGTACATGTAAATAAATATGACATTATCCTTCTCATTTTCAGAGTAAGAGCAGCAAGGTAAGAATTGCAGAAAACAATAGGACATAAGCCTGAATGCTGTGGGTCTTTGGTACCTGGAAATGCAGAAAATCCCTCTTTTCACCATGATCTACCAAAGTTACAGACATGGTATATTAGTTAGGATTCTCAGAAACAGAACTAATAGGATAGAGAGAGAGAGAAAGAGAGGAAGAGAATTAGTATAAGGAATTGGCTTATGCAGTTAGGACGCTGAGAAGTCCTAAGGTCTGCAGTCAGCAAGCTGGAAACCCAGGATAGACAATGGTGTAGTTTCCTTTTGAAAACCAGCAGGCTCAAGACCCAAGAACAACAGATTTTCCAGTTCAAGTCTGAAGTCAATAAATGATTGATGTCCCAGGTTATGCAGTCAGGAAAGATGAGTTCCCTATTTTTCATCCTTTTTGTTCTACTTAGGTCTTCAGCTGGTTGGATGAGGCACACCCACATTAGAGTAGGCAATCTGCTTTACTCAGTCTACTGATTCAAATGTTAACCTCATTGACAAATACCCTCACAGACAAACCCAGAATGATGTTCGACCCTGTGACTCAGTCTAGTTGACACATACAATTAATCAACACACTTGGTACTGCTGAAAATGGTTCTTAAATATATGTGTACAAATATTTATATATATATAAAATTTCTGTTTTATCACTGGTTATCTCATTGTATTTACTTATATTAATGCATTGAAAATACAGTAAACATCTGTTTAGTGTTTAGCAAGTACTTGGCACTCTACTAAGTGTTTTACATACATGACCTAATTTATTTCTCAAGACTATCTTGCAAGATAGGTATTCTCATGACTCCAATTTTATAGATGTAGAAACCAAGTCTGAGACAAGCAAAATAAATTTCCCCCAGTAACAAAACTTATAATTCACATGCCAAGACTAGAATCCAGATCTATTTAACACCAAAGCTCTGCATTTTTACTCTATTTTGCACAACATATTTAAAAATCATGACACATTGAAAATCTGCATTACATGCAGAATCCAAAGATTTCTATGTAATAGTCCCATTTTGAGGAATAAGCTTTCTGCCCTAGAAACCAATTTGTAAGAAAATATCATTAGAAATAACACTATTTAACCATTTGTACATGTAGAGGAACAACAATGAGAAGGGGGTATTTCTGAGTTATAAAGCTTGGAAGGAGCATGCTGAATTAAACGCCTGTAGACTGAACCATTGATTTTCTCTAGAAGGAATAAATATTCCCAATACCAGAGTGTTCAACTTTCATTTCTCTAAACAGCATCTAGGTTAGGTCTAATTTTGGTCTACTTATGGAAAGAAAAATTAAACAGACATGCTATGATAAAATTATCATGATGTTAAATTTTTATATAACAAACTATACAATAGACTTAGCTACCTTTTAACTTTTAGAGGGAAGAGCCGTCTAAAAAGTACACATGATACACATGAGCTTTTGTTGTTTTCCAGACCTTAATATGGCTTTTCCATGATAGAGTTAAAAAAAAAAAAAAGTAGCACATGATCCTTATGTTCCTTATGTGATAATGATTCCAGTGACCATATTCTCTGTCAAACTAACCATCTAACCATTACAAGTTCACTTTTGAGCCTACCAGGTTATTTATGTTTCGTTACTTTATTTGCCATAATTCTGTAACCCTAGACCACATCACTAGCCTTCACAAGGCATTTTATAAGATCCAATGGAGATTTTTGCCTATAGTTATGATGGAATAATTGGTACCAGACTACCCTTCTCAATTATAAAATTGGACAAAGCATATGAAGCATACTGTTTTCAGAAAAAGGGTAAGAGGTAGTACATGACTATAAGCCTAAAAGAAGATTACAATTGCTGAAGAAGACAAGCTCCAGAATTACCCAGTATTTCTTCCTGGAAACACCTTCCAGAACACAGAATGTGAGAAGCTAAAACAGAGCATACATCATGAAACAAGAGACAAAGAATAGAATTTGGGGCTGTGGAGGTGGCTGAAATTCACAGAGCATGGTTTCAGAGAGGAAAAGCTCCAGAAACCTACATAAGGTCCCTTTGAATTTTTAAATCAATGTTAAACAGAGCATGTGCAGGATGAAATTCTATAAAGCACTACCATGGAAAGAATAGTTATGGGGGGATTGTGACCAAAACAATTTCTGGGGCTAAAGAGCACTGGGAGATTTTGAGCTCTGACAGTCAGAGTAAAGAGAAATTGTTGAATAGCTAACATGTTCAGTAGCAATCCCAGAAAGACCAAACCTTTGGAGTAGAGCTTATCTGATCCTAGAGTAAAGGCTAATCTAGACTCAGTCTATTCTAATTTAAAGCAAGCCTGTAAATTACACATACAGGTGATATCATATAGTATTTGTCTTTATCTATCTCATTTATTTCATAAGAATAATATTTTCAAACAGACTCACAGATATAGAAAACAAAGTTGTGGTTACCAAAGAGAAGAAGAGGGGAGGGACAAATTAGGGGTATGGGGTTCACAGATACAAACTACCACATATAAAATAGATAAGTAACAAGGATATGCTGTATAGCACAGGGAGTTATACCCATTATCTTGTAATAACCTAAAATGGAATATAATCTGCAAAAATACAGAATCACTATGCTATATACCTGAAACTAACACAATATTGTAAATCAACAATATTTCAATAAAAAATAAAATAAAAACAAGCCTTTAAAGAAGCAAGCTGATCTATATGTAAACTAATTTTCTGCTTGAATGAAACTTGATACTATTCAAAGAAAAATTTTAAAAAAAGATATTCAACAACATAGAAATCATAATATCTGACACACATTTAAAACTTACTAGACATGTGAAGAAAACTAAAAACCAGGAGAAATAGACCGTGAGATGATGGAACTGGCAGACTAAGGCTTTAAAAAGAGCTATTACAATTATGTTCAAGAATGTAAATGAAAAAAAAATGAATATGATGGAGGAAAATGAAATGTCTCAATAGAGAAATAGAAATCATATATAAAAATCCAGGTGGAAATTCCAGAATTGTAAAATATAATATCTGAAATTATATATGTAAGCCTCTATCTATACCTAGATCTATATTTATATATAGATAGATACTAAAAAGTTAATGGAAACTACAAAAGAGAAAGTTCAGTGAACCTGAAGACAAGGTAATAGAAACTATTCAAACTTCAGAACCTAGAGGGAAAAGGGAATACTTCGAAACTTATTTTATGTGGTCAACATAACCCTGATACTAAATCTGGACAAGATCATTTCTAGAAAACAAAATTACAGACCAAACTCCTTCATGAACCTGTAAAAATCATTAACAATATATTACCAATTAAATCCAGCAATATTTATAAGGAGTAATGTATAATGACCAAGTGAAGTTGATTCTAGAAATGCATGGTTTGATTAGCATTCAAAAACATACCAATGTTATACACCACATTAACAAAAATAAGCAAAAATATCACATGCCATCTCAATAGATGCAGAAAAACATTGGAAAAACCGTGATATCCCTTTATGATTAAAAAACTAAATAAACAATCAGCAAACTATAATAGAAGGAAATTTGTTTGACCTGATAAAGGGCAACTTTGCAAAACCTGTAGCTAAATTCACATTTAAGGAGTTTACCTCTCACACCTTCTATTTAACATTGTACTAGAGGTTTAAGAATATTCAGTAAAAAAAAGGAACAAAGAAGAGGCACATAAATTTGAAGGAATATGAAAGTGTTTTATTCATAGACAACTGATAATTTATGTAGAAAAGAATCTCTAAAAGGTAGTACTAGAATTAATAAGTGAACTTGGCAAAGTTGTAGGAACAAGATTAATGCATAAAATTCAATTGCAATTCTATGAGTATTTTAAAATTGGAATTAAAAATTAAGTAGAGAATTTTATTTATCATAGAACAAAATCCATAGAATAGAAATGTATAGCTTTAACAAAATATGTGCAATATCTGCACACTGAAAATTTAAAAAGCTTAAGAATTAAAGATGTTCTAAATAAATGTTTATGGAGTAGAAATGACATTAGGCTGTCTCTTCTCCAAAAATTAGCCTATGGGTTCAATGCAATCTCAAACAAAAATCACAGCAGGCATTTTGTGGAACTGATAAGCTATGTCTAAGATTTATTTGGTATTGAGCTTCATGAGCCGTTTGATTATTTTGGAGATTATTCATTTGTCCATTCTTTCATTTGCAAGTATTTTCTCTCATTCTGAGGGTTATCTTTTTGTCTTGTTTATGATTTCCTTTGCTGTGCAAAAGCTTTTAAGTTTAATTAGGTCCCATTTGTTTATTTTTGTTTTTATTTTCATTACTCTAGGAGGGGAGTTCAATATCAAAAAACAAGCAACCCAATTAAAAAATGGGTGGAAAACCTAAATAAACATTTCACCACAGAAGACATACAGATGACCAAAAGGCACATGAAAAGATGCTCAATATCACTAATCATTAGAGAAATGCAAATCAAAACTACAGTGAGGTTTCACCTCACACAGGTCAGAATGGCCATTATCAAAAAATCTAGAAACAATAAATGCTGGAGAGAGTGTGGAGAAAAGGGAACCTTCCTGCACTGTTGGTGGGAATGTAAATTGATACAACCACTATGGAGAACAGTATGGAGGTTCCTGAGAAAACTAAAAATAGAACTACCATATGACCCAGCAATCCCACTACTGGGCATATATCCTGAGAAAATCATAATTCAAAAAAGACATATACCACAATGTTCATTGCAGTACTATTTACAATAGCCAGGACATGGAAGCAACCTAAATGTCCATCTACAGATGAATGGATAAAGAAGATGTGGCACATATATACAATGGAATATTACTCAGCCATAGAAAGAACAAAATTGAGTTATTTGTAGTGAGGTGGATGGACCTAGAGTTTGTCATACAGAGTCAGAAAGAGAAAAACAAATACCGTATGCTAACACATGTATAGGGAATTAAAAAAAAAAAAAGGTATTGATGAATCTAGTGGCAGGGCAGGAATAAAGACACAGACATAGAGAATGGACTTGTGGACATGGGGTGGGGAGAGGAGGGGGAAGCTGGGGCGAAGTGAGAGTAGCATCGACATTTATACACTACCAACTGCAAAATAGATAGCTAGTAGGAAGCAGCAGCATAGTACAAGGAGATCAGCTCTGTGCTTTACAATGACTTAGAGGAGTGGGATAGGGAGGGTGGGAGGGAAGCTCAAGGGGGAGGGGATAGGGAGATATATGTATGCATATGGCTGATTCACTTTGTTGTAAAACAGAAACTAACACAGCATTGTGGAGCAATTATACTCCAATAAAGATGTGTATAAAGTAAAAATAAAAATAATAAAATAAAATCTGTTTGGAAATGCAAGGGACCTAATGTGAGCAAAGTAATCTTAAGAAAGAACAAATTTGAAGGATATACTGCTGATATTCAGGTCAATCTATATATTAATCTAAGCAATGTGTTATAACATAAAGAAATGCAAATAGATTCATGGAAGAGAATGGTAATTTCAGAAATAGACCCATTAACATCCATTCTATTGATTTCAGAATGTCAAAGCAATGCAATGAAGAAAAAGAAACATTCAAAAACTCTTCGGGAACAACTGCACAGGTAGAGGGAAAAGAGAGAGAGACAGAGAGAACTCAACCTCTAACTTAACACCACACAAAATTAAATTCTAGATGGCTTATAGTGATAAACTTAAAGTTAAATACATAAAGCTCTAGAAGAAAACATAGGAGATCATAAGGTGGGCAACAATTTCTTACAGCATAGCAAGCATAACTATAATTAAAATCTGATACATTTTACTTTATCCAAATTAAAAAGTCCTTTCATTAAGAAACATTGTTAAGAAAATGAAAATGTAAACCACATATTGAGAAAAAAATAAATTTGTAATACGTGTGATAAAGTATTTGTCCAGAATGAACAACCTAGAAAAGTCAATGTAAAAAGACAACACAATTTTTAAAATGTGTGAAGAACTTTAACAAGCAGTTCATACATGAAGATATACAAATCTATAATAAGAGCATGAAAAAACACTCAACATTACTTCTTATCAGTGAAATGTAAAATGAAATCCTAATGAGATAATGTTATACACCCACCAAAATGGCTAAAATTAAAAATAGTCGGTTGCATCATTTGCAAATATTTTCACCCATTCTGTGGGTTGTCTTTTCATTTTGTCTATGATCTCCTTTGCTGTGCAAAAGCTTTTGAGTTTAATTAGATACACCTGAAACTAACACAACATTATTAATCAACTATGCTCCAATATAAAATAAAAATAAAATTGACAATATCAGATGTTAGTTGGAAAGAATGTTGTGCAATCAGAGCTCTCAAACTTTGCTAGTGGAATTGTAAAATTGTTCAAACACTTTGGAAATAGATCTGGCAATTTCTCATAAAGTTAAACATACATATATTCTATGATCTAACAATCGCATTCTTAGGTATTTACCCAAGAGAAAGGTTATGTCCATAAAAAAAGTTGTCAAGAATGTGCAAAGCAACTTTAGTCATAATAACTAAAAGGTAAAACAATTCAAATGTCGAGCAGTAGAAAAACATATTAAAAATACATTATGTTTAATTCACACAAAGGAATAATATGTACCAATTAAAAGGAACTACTGATACATGAAGCAACATAGATGAATCTCAAAAAAGTATATTGAGTGAAAGAATAAGACACAAAAGAATACAGCATGATTCTGTTTCCAAGAAATATCAGAACAGGGAAAATGAATTTATGGTAAGAGAAATCAGATGAATAGTTGTTTTCAGGGGATGGGGACTTACAGGGCAGGAAAACTTTCTGGGGTGATAAAATGTTCTATATCTTGATAGAGGCGTGGGATACACAGACACATACTTTTGTTAAAACCAATGAAACCACACTCTTTAAAAATGTGCATTTCACTGAACATAAATTATACCTCAATCAAATATTCTTGACCAAAAAAATCCAATGGAGGGCATGTCTGGTACATAGTAGGCACTCAGTAACTATGTGTTGGATGATAATTCCTTCCTAGGAATAATCCTAAGTAGAATCCCAGATAGTGATTTTTTCCTGCAAAGAACTACATTAAGGAAACAACTCAAAGAAAATGTCAGTTGCATAATCATTGTTCATAATGGATATCAAAATTATTTTTACAGTATTGATTTCTGTTCAGAGTGAAACTAAAACAGACCAAGTTTTTTTTAATCTGCAGAGAGATTTAAGTAGTGTTAATGTGGCTCATTGGGAAAGTAGAAGCCTAAGCAAACACAGATCTCTCCGCCTGACCTCTACCCTTATTAAACCCAAGCCAAAGCCTGTGGTTGCATTCATTTGACAACAGGAACTGTCAGTAATTAGTCATACTTAGCAGAAATTCATTAACCTGCAGACCTTTCCGATTTGAGGAAATATTTTCTCAGTCTATTGAAAGCATACTCATTTCTCTAAGAACTACCTCACATACACTTCTTCCTTGAAGACTTTTTCAAGTTTTGCAGCCTATAATGATCTCTACATCTTCTAGATCTTAGAGTAATTTCCTAGTGCCTCTATTATGAAACCCATCACCTTCCACTTTATATTACAGCAGTTTGGGTATCTGCTTTATCCCCTTTTGTATTGCAAGCTGCTTTAGAGGATAGAGATTGTTATTCATTTTATATTTCCACAGAACATACCACACTGTAGCTTTCTACTTACAAATCTTCCAAATAAGTGCATGAATGGAGAAATATTTGGATCAATTATGAGAGAGAAAAAAACATAATTATAAACAGCTGAATGTGATTTTGTATAGTAGTTTTTCATTAATTTTGTTAATTATCTTTTATCAAATGTATTATTGAGCACTGTTATTTGACAGACATTGTTCTAGCTGGGCATTCTGGGTAAAAAGTGAAATAGACACGGGCCTTGCCCCTCAAGGACATCACAAATAGGAAAGGGAGATGGATACATAAGTAATTGTAATTTTAAAGCAATGTATTAAGACATTTAATGGAAGAGAGTTCAGGAGAAAGTGGCAGCACACACCCACACACAAAATGTAATTATACCAAATAGAGATTGGAGAATTTACGGAAGATATTTCAGAAGACTTCACAGGGTCTGAATAATAACAACTGGCACTATATATAAAGAGCAAACTAGGATATGTACAAATGTTTCACCCTCTCAACAACCTCAAAAGTTACTATTATTCCTATTTTACAGATGAAGAAGCTGAGGCGCTGATATTAAGTATTTTGCACAATGCCGTTTGAATAAATGGTGGTATCAGGATCTAGGTAAAGAAAATTTAAACCCAAAGCCTACATCCTCAGTCATAATGATCTGGGTCTTGAAAAATGGACAGGCAGTACATCTGCTCCACATGTCTGGTTTGTGTGAGGATGTGAATGTGAGGTTAGAATGGTTTATCAGTCTAGGTTCTTCGTTGTTTTACTCAGGTTGAGGAAAGTTGAATCTTGCTACCTCATGCAGAAAGAGAGAAACTACCAGAAAGATATTAGGATTTATCAGAGTATCCAAGCACGTTTTGAATATCCAAACCTAGGAAAAGAAGAACTATTTTGGATTAATGGGTTTTAGTAGCTCAGGATAATAGGACTTTTGGTATCTTTTAATTCTTGAATCATGTGTAAATTCCTGGATCAATGAATTGTTGTCAACGGCAGGCTCATATTGTACCAGGGCCACTGCTTACATAGTCATATGGCATAACATTTACATTATAAACTATATACAGGCAATGTGGGAGATGTCATCTGGAGTTGTACCATATTTATACTCATATGGCAGGTCCAATGGTAGTCATGTGACTGGTGGAGTGGGATGTGACAGTTTCTAAAAGAAAGGGAAGATTTGAACACTTGAACAGAAACAAAGCAAAACAATAAAATAGATATATGCTGCAGGAATTTGGGGCTTTGGGGTGGAGACAAAATTTAGCATTCTAATATATAAATGAGCCTCAGGTATTTTTAGCATCTAAAGTCAGGCCATCTTTTTCTTCTTAGTCCCTGCTTGCATCCTATGTACTTTAGCCTTTCTGACAAAAAAGGCCTCATTTTTTGTGATTTTTGTGCTTTTAAAAGTACAAAATTATTTTAGACTGATTTCACCTGAATTAAAAAACAGTACATTTTCCCCCTGACTCAACACATTACTTAGAATTTTACTGACTACTGACCTTCACTTTCTCTGTAATTTTACATCGTGGTGCAATGGGGTACATAACTAATAAACTGAGTAGCCCATGATTTGAATCAGGTAGTGGAAGATTCAAGATCAGAGCACTGTATCCAAAGGCAAGTCTAGAAAAAGGCTGTTCACTCACACTAGTGATGTCAATATTTCTTAGCTGCTTTATCTTCTTTGTCTTTGTGGAAAAAGGAAGAAAACACAGAGAAAATAAAATAGTAGTATAATACTACCATGTATTTATTAAATACTAACTCCTGTACATGAATTATTTTACTTAATTCTCCCACTGCAGACAGGTTTTCTTTTCCTTATTTTATAAATGTGAAAACAAGCTGAGGGTGATTAAGTAATATGCTTACAGTTACACTGCTAGAAAATGGTGCAAACAGAACTAAATTCATATCTGTGCGTTTTCCACGTCAGGTCTACCTGAAAAGACATACGGTCATTGACCAGATTCTGTGGCTGCAGCCAGAAACAGTAGGACACTCCAGGTTTATTCACATATGTAGTACATTCACAAAACCCAAATCAACCAGCACAATCATCTTTTAAACTTAACATTTTCTTCACTTCAAAGGTATATTGTAATATTGATATTCAAGCAATTCCAACTTAGTAGAGAAATTGAGGTTATTTGGTAAGCTCAGTTACAAATGCTACATTGCTTTTTTAAAGTGGTAGAATTATGATTTACTAAATTACATAATTTCTGTCATTGGCAGCTTTTATCCAACAGATCTGTTGTTATTTTCCTTAATCTCTTTCTCCTTCAGTGGGTGCCATATTCCTCATCTTAGTGTTGGTTATAACTAGAGTTAATAACAGCTCACTTGAAGAGTGACTTCTTCAATCAGTAATACTTAACTAGACTTGAAAACAGAGAGGCACTATAAACACATAGTAGAATAAATCCCATCAAAGGAGTTAGGAAGTTCTACTCATATGTTGATTTATCAATGACTTATAAGGTGAAGTCAAATAATGCAAATAATGTGCAAATAATGCAACCACTCAGGTCTTCTAAAAAGTTTTATATATCAAGTATATATCAATTATAATACATGTTCTAATCTGTAAAAGAAGGAGCAAAGACATGAATGAGTAAATATATGTGCTCTAGCTAAATGCAAAACACACTGTTATACATTGCTGTTCTTTACCTTGACAGACATTTTAAAAGAATCCACTAATTCTTCACATTTTTAAAGTGGAAAAATGTAGAAAGAGGAGGGTAAAAATAGAAGACATATCTTTCAAGAGGCTGGTAGAGGAATTAGAGTCTGGAGAGGGTCCTAGGAGCCAAACAGCCAAGTGGGATTTGTGCTTAGGCAGGCTGGCTGGCAGGCGGCTTTTCAAGACAACAAAAATAAAACTTCAAGAACCCACTAACTTCAGCTAATAATGTCTAGGATTATATACCCCAAAATGAGAAGATCTTCTACACTCAGCTGCCTATTGGCCTTTGTCAGATTTTTGCACACTAGATGATATTTGGCAAAATCCTCCCTGACTTTCTCCCGTCCGTGTACCTCTCAAGAATGTGAAGCTATATTGAAAAATGTACAGTCTAAAGTATCAGAAGTCAGAGGCAAGAAGCTCTTCTGGCCTGTTTATAGAGATTGGAACAGAATGACTTGCTAGTCTCTTTGAGATTTTGTTTTATGTAAATGTTCCTATCTCCTGGAGAGTCCTCCCTTACGACTTTGTTAGAAAGGCCATATATATCCAGATTTCATTTAGGGAAAACATTTGTTCATTCAGGGAAAGAGAAAAACTAATTCCCTGGGGAGCACTGACATTGATGAGAAATAAAGCCAGAGCCCAACAATGGTGCCAGACCAGGAAAGCATCAGCATTGTAGAATGAAAGTCACAAGATGTTTCAACTTCACACAAAGGAAAGGGCGGGACCTTGTGAGAAAGTAAAACCACCCACTGGAAAGTTCTCTTTAAGTGTGTATTTTGGGGACAGAGAAAGTGAGGGCAGGCTGTCTCCAGAAAGGTACCCCTTAAGGTCTTCAGAGCCAAACTTTTTGTCCAGCCATTTTGTTGAGGAATGTTAAGTCAGTCTGAAATAGCATCAGCTGACTGGAAAACTATTTGACCTTCATTGGATCGTTAGTCATTCTTTTGCTTGAGTGGCTGAATGAAGAGTATGTCATTCTGTCATAGCAAAAATCTGGAGAAGGGGAAAAAACTTAAATCGATCCTTCCATCTAAGAAAGGCTTAGTTTCATTGGCATCTAACTGACACAAACACTCTTCACTGGGTTTCTGTTTACTGATAGTAATTAAATATTCCTGTCTTCAACTTCACAGTCAAATGCCCTGGCTGATGAGTCGTACAATACTCTCCACTCTTAAAGGATGGGACTGGAATTATGCTTATTTTAAATTCCTCTGAACAGACATGTCTGCCTGGGTTCTCTCTTTCCCTTTATAAAATCTGTCCCATTCACCAAATGCAAGAAACTATTAAAATAAAAAATAATAAAATCTGTAGTGTGCAATACATCGACATTTGTAGTCCTGTTGTGGCTGTTAATTAGAGCTTATTCATATAAAAATCTGGATTGCAGATGAAAAATTAAAGCAATTGATGAATGCACAGGTTTTTAGTTATTTATTAAAACATTGAAAAATGAATAAAAAAGAAAAAAATGTAAGGTGACAGTAAGGCAAGCAAGACATCTGGGTGACATGACTTATCATCATTTTGCCACAAAGTGTTCCAACTGTGAGACCTTGATTGCCTTACATTTTTTTCTTTGTTTGCCTGCTTGCTTGTTTTGTAACCACTGCCTCCCTGAAGTTAGATGAAAGTGAAATGGTAATGTGAGTGACCACAGTTTTGGGAAAAAAGATGATGGTAAAATTTGGAGTCCTCTCTCCTTTAAGAAAGGAGTGAATAGCAATTGTCCTGGGTGGCTTTCAGTAACTAGTAAGATTAACCCCAGGAAAACCTCTTGTAGTTGGGACATTGATTGTTCTTTCTTATCTGGGGCAGAGTCTATGTGAGGAGCCTCAGCCCCATCTTTAAAAGGGAAGGGGATGAGGTGAAGGTCAGGAGTTATGCAGTCTCATTTTCT
The DNA here is from genome assembly GCF_008692025.1 of Phocoena sinus. Taxonomy (NCBI): domain Eukaryota; kingdom Metazoa; phylum Chordata; class Mammalia; order Artiodactyla; family Phocoenidae; genus Phocoena; species Phocoena sinus. Next base: position 33,225,838 of record NC_045776.1, on the reverse strand, counting down.
TCTTTAGAATTCCTGTGCTTGGGACAGTTCTCTATACACAATCTAGTTGGGGGCATCACCTAGAGACTTTGGACCCTAAAAATGCTTTATTTAGAGAGTTATATACTTTAGAGAGTTTTGCTTTGTATTTCTTGCTTCAACTTACCTGTAAATTACCTCAGGACTCCTTTTCGCTCTGCTACAATTGATCAGACCGCAATCTTCCTACTTTATTCAAGAAATCAAAGGTCCGAAACTAAGCAACAGGAAATGAGGAAAATCAACAAATACTAGATGCTTGATAAATGGAAATACGTTTATCAAGGTCTCAAAATGAGACTTTTCTTTTCCCTTTTTTCCTTTGTTTTCCTGATTTATACAATTTTATGAATTCTTTCATTTTTATAGAAAGTATGTGAATTAGATTCTTGGAAGGGCCAAGCGTTTTCTTTTGGATCATCTTTCTTGTCAATACTCAAAAAAAAAATTATACTGAATCTATTAGCATTTTGAGCTCTTATTTAACTTTAGTAATTAGAGCAATGTAAATCAACATAAGAATGCATGATGAAAACCATCAAGTTCGGAAGATTTGAGATTTGAGCTGAGCTGGAAAGAAAATTTGTGTGAGTAAAAAAGGAAGGGAAGTCTGTGTGTGCCGTGCTTTTCTCTAGCTTAGGTAGCCACACACCTAAATTATCTCTATATTGACCTTATTTTCTACCTTCTATTCTCATAAATAGATTTGCATTTATTAGGTTGTTTTGTCTACATCCTATGCTAGACACATTGTATCTTATCTCTGATCTTCATCACAACCCTGAAAGTCAATATTCATCAACCTAGTTTATAAAACATGTGACACACCTTGGAACTGATCTATCTTGCTTTAAAGTCAGTACTGTTCCAGTGCACCATACTGCTTCTGTGTGATTGATGATTATGGCAATGGAAGTAAACATGGTTGTTTAAAGAATGCTAAAGACTCTATGATGACTAGATTAAGCATATGCATTGGGGAGTAGATGAGTTAAGTTTGAAGACATTGTTTTGGATCAGTTAAGGGTGGTCCTCAAATATCAGAGGTGAAGACCATACTGTATTCTGGAAGCTACAGAGAGCCATTCAAGAAGAGGCAGAGTATGAATGCTACTGACATCATAAAACATAAGTCTTCATTGATTAATTTTAATGCCAGAGGCAGGATTTGAACCCAAGTTCCTGTCATTCCTGGACACTCACTGAGCAATGATACGTTAAGTACTGGCTATTTGCAACAGATATCAATCAGGCATCTGCTATTCAAAGCAAATATATATTGAATACATGCTATAAAAAGAACAAATTACGTTGCTCTTTAGATACCAAGGAGTTTACAAATAATGCCTCCCTTTGAAAATACTTAAAATCTTCCTACAGGATTAGACTTAATCATTTGGAAGCTCTATTAATAAAAAAAAAAATGAGCAATAGCAGTTCACTAGTAAAAAAAAAAATTAAGGAAATACATGAGTATATAGCAAGTAATGACTCAGATAATATTGGGTAATTTAATCCTTATAACAAACCAAATTTAACCGCAAGTGACACCTGTTAGGAATGTCAGAATGTTAATCATATAAGCTGCACAGGTATATTTGTGAATTGAGTGTTTAGAGTATTTATTTCTTACCAACATATTACAATTGCACAAAAACAAATCTGAAAACTTATACATCTGCTTGGTGAACTCCAAGTAAAGAGTATGTTATTATTATTTTTTTTTTTGAGCCATTGACTGTAACCTTAAGATCACAAAGAAAATGATTCACAGAAGTGAAAGAGATGACCTAGCTCTACCCTGTGACTTGGTAATCACACCCTATATCAAGAGCAAACATACTCAATGAAGCTAACTCCATGGCCTCTTCTAAGAAGGCTCTTTACCATTATCATCCCTCCCAATCTCCACATTTTTTCGAGGCCCATATTTTTTCATTTGTTGAGAGACCCTCCTACTGATATTTGGGCCTATTAGGTAGCCATAAATGGACTTTAAATAGTGCTAATTTCTGCCTCTGGTTTTCCCCTCAGGTTCACTGTAACCAGTTTGATTGACAGCACCCCTTCCTGGGTCTTAGGTGTAGCTATTATGTGTGCCCATGTAAGCCAGCTTGTACTCCATCCAGGCAAGAAGGTCATCCCTTTTCTCATGGTAGAGCAATCACTTTACCAAAGAAATCACACTATCAATGAATAGATCACTCCTGGCCAACTACTCCATATATATATATAATAAAAAAAAAAGCAGGTTATTCAGCCCATGTCTTATCTCAAATCTAGGTCTAGCTCTACATATTGGATAAGAATGTGGCTGTGTATTATCAGGGGCATTTGATACATACCCACATCCCTAATTGATCTCCAAAAGTGTAACTCCCTGCAGTTAGACGTTTCTGCATCAGTCAGCCCTGCCTAAGACAAACATTCAGATGCAAAAGTTCTTCCTGTAGGATGACATTCATGTATATCAGCAACCTCAATTTTTGGTTGACATAAAATCTATGGTTAGATTTATCCTATAAATTAGATAAATTTTAACAAAGTTGGAGGATTATAAAAGATGCAGCTGGGATGAAAATAGCTGATTTGAGAGATCTACAATGGGAATCAAGAGAGGTTCACAAGACAATTCTTGTGAAATTCTTGTGGGAAGGGAGGCAATTTTAAAAGAAAGTGTTTAGGACTGTAATGACTCAATGTATTATTTTCCACAATCTAGCCAATGGGCTGCCTACACAATTTACCTAAGAGATCTGAGATTTTACAGCATTTAGAGACAGTTGAGTTACTGAGTCCCTTCCATTTATCTGTCCTTCTAAATGTTAAGAACATTTTGTTAATTCTCAATTTTAGATATTCTTCCACCATTAACACCATTAACAAGACATATCATGTCCCTTTAATGCAGATGGAATTCACTGAAGACCATTGACTCTGGTATGGATGAATGTTGGTTAAAGTATTCAGACCTAAGTCTGCCTTTTTATTTTAATTCATTATGTAAATCCTGAAACACTTCTTCAGATATATTCAAACTCTTCTTTATGTTGTAATCTATATGATAATGCCATGAAAATCTCATCAAACATTTTACCCTGCTCCTTTCTTTGATGATTTACAAACTGATGGTACTTGCTCTACCAAAGGACACTTCTCAGCTATTATCAAAATACAGCCCACGTTCAAGGTGCTTGAATTATATGTCTCTATTACCTGTCAGTCAACAAGAAGTGTGATCATATTTGTTTACACTGGTAAAAGTATGTAAAAGCAAAGAGGTTATTGTAATCATTTAATTCACCAGTAATTTATTGGACTACCTTTTGCATAACAGTGACCTAAAGAATACATTTTATTGTTAATGGAAGGGAGAGAAGCTTAACGATAGTTACCATTTACTTTGTTCCAAGCACTTTAGAAAAAATATTTTATTTTCCCAGTTCCTAGTTCTTTTCTTTTACTTTTTTTTAAGGTGAGAAGACTGGGGCTTAGTGACATTAAGTAACTTTCACCAAAGCCACATGGTTACGTAGTGTTAGAACTGGAATTCAAACCAGATTTGTGACCCTAAAGCCAGCACTTGGCACTGGGCTATAGCACCCCCCTCTAAATAGCACTCTTACCACTGCAGTAGTTCAAACTCTCTAAACAGACTTGAGAGCAATCTCTGAAATGGTGAATATGCAGAAGTGTTGAGTGGTCTGCTGAAGCCTCATCCTTCCAATCTTTGTTTTTCACGTGAACTATATCCAACAGAAGCACCTTAGGTAGACCCAAACCACCTCAGTTTCCAATCCATTGTCAGGAAAGAGGAACTGGTGAGCAAGCTCAGTCACAAGGTGAGGTTTAATAACTTCTTCCTACCTATAGGTGTAGCTTCTTTGGAGGAATTTACAGCTATTTTCTTTTCTCCTCTATTCCTCAGCTAAACTAACACCCATAGTATGTCTGCCTTGAATCCCATTTTATCACTCTCCCAATTCACTCTTCCTCTCCTGTTGAGGACACTCCAGGACCTTTAGCCTTTATAGCTAGGATAAATATTTCTGTGCAGCTAGTACCAGCCCCTCCAAATAGAGCAGGGTTTATCACACAGTTCATTAGAATCATCAGGGAAAATTGCTCCCTCCTGCTCTGCTGCCCATCCCTAACGTTTCCCATTCTGATTGGTAGGCCTGGATTGGGTTGCAGTTTTCCTATGACATCTCAAAATTTGAGAACCAAGTCCTAAGAGATTATAGTTCTCATACCTCTAGCTGTGGTGTGGGATCATGTCATGAATGGAAGAACTCTAGTAACCTTGACATGTTTATGCCTGATTACATTACTCATGAAGTGAAAAAATTCACTTTACAAAACCATCTTTCTTGTCATTAGAGTCCATCAGTCTTGTTCATCTGTATAATTTGAAAGCTACTTATGGAGCATGATGTATAGTAAGTGCTCAATAAATATTTGATTAATCTGAATCAATGTTGGGAGACTGAAAGGATGAAAGAATGGATGAGTGGAATGCCTGTTGACTGGACTACCCTGTTCTTTTCTCCTCACTGCATACACCTGGTCCCCAAGATAATAACTTTAAATGGCTCCTTAGAATTAAGGTGTTGTTACAACACATCAAACTAGTCTATTTTACAGGACCCCTGGACAAAATATTTATTTGTTTTATTTTTTTTAACATCTTTATTGGAGTATAATTTTTCACAATGGTGTGTTAGTTTCTGCTGTATAACAAAGTGAATCAAATTTACATATACATATATCCCCAAATCTCCTCCCTCTTCTGTCTCACTCCCACCTTCCTTATCCCACCCCTCTAGGTGGACAAAAAACACCGAGTTGGGGCTTCCCTCGTGGCACAGTGGTTGAGAGTCGGCCTGCCAATGCAGGGGACATGGGTTCGTGCCCCAGTCCAGGAAGATCCCACATGCCGCGGAGCAGCTAGGCCCGTGAGCCATGGCTGCTGAGCCTACGTGTCCAGAGCCTGTGCTCCGCAATGGGAGAGGGCACAACAGTGAGAGGCCCATTTACCACAAAAAAAAAAAAAAAAAAAAAAAAACAAGAGAAAACAACAAAACACCAAGCTGATTTCCCTATACTATGTGGCTGCTTCCCAGTAGCCATCTATTTCACATTTGGTATTGTATATATGTCTATGCCACTCTCTCACTTTGTCCCAACTTACACTTCAACCTCCCCATGTCATCAAGTCCATTCACTATGTCTGCATCTATATTCATGTCCTGCCCCTAGGTTCCTCAGAACCATTTTGTTGTTGTTGTTGTTCCATATATATGTGTTAGCATATGGTGCTTGTTTTTCTCTTTCTGACTTACTTCCCTGTGTGACAGTCTCTAGGTCCAACCATCTCACTACAAATAACTCAATTTCATTTATCTTTATGGATAATATTCCACTGTATATATGTGCCACATCTCTAACCATTCATCTGTCAATGGACACGTAGGTTGCTTCCATGTTCTGGCTATTGCAAACAGAGCTGAAATGAACATTGTTGTACATGATTTTTTTTGAATGATCATTTTCTCAGTGTATATACCCAGCAGTGGGATTGCTGGGTCATAGGGTAGTTCTATTTTTAGTTTTTTAAGGAACATCCATACTGTTCTCCATAGTGGCTATATCAATTTACATTCCCACTAACAGTGCAAGAGGGTGCCCTGTTCTCCACACCCTCTCCAGTATTTATTGTTTGTAGATTTTTTGATGATGGCCATTCTGACCTGTGTGAGGTGATACCTCATCGTAGTTTGATTTGCATTTCTCTAATGATTAGTGATGTTTGAGCATTGTTTCATGTGTTTGTTGGCAATCTGTATACCTTTTTGGAGAAATGTCTATTTGGTCTTCTGCCCATTTTTCAATTGGGTTGTTTGTTTTTTTAATATTGAGCTGCTTGTATTTTTTGGAGGTTAATCCTTTGTCAGTTGCTTTGTTTGCAAATATTTTCTCCCATTCTGAGTGTTGTCTTTTCATCTTGTTATGGTTTCCTTTGCTATGCAAAAGATTTTAAGTTTCATTAGGTCCCATGTGTTTATTTTTGTTTTTATTTCCATTCCTCTAGGAGATGGGTCAAAAAGGGTTTATGTCATAGAGAGTTCTGTCTATGTTTTCCTCTAAGAGTTTTATAGTGTCTGGCCTTACATTTAGGTCTTTAATCCATTTTGAGGTTTTTTTTCTTTTTCTTTTTTTTTTTTGGTAGTGTGTAGGGAGTGTTCTAATTTCATTCTTTCATGTGTAGCCATCCAGTTTTCCCAGCACCACATATTGAAGAGGCTGCCTTTTCTCCATTGTATATACTTGCCTCATTTATCAAAGATAAGGTGACCATAAGTGTGTGGGTTTATCTCTAGACTTTCTATCCTGTTCCATTGATCTATATTACTGTTTTTGGGCCAGTGCCAAACTGTCTTGATTACTGTAGCTTTGTAGTATAGTCTGAAGTCCAGGAGCCTGATTCCTCTAGTTCCATTTTTCTTTCTTAAGATTGCTTTGGCTATTTAGGGTCTTTTGTGTTTCCATACAAATTGTGAAACGTTTTGTTCTAGTTCTGTGAAAAATGTCATTGGTAGTTTGATATGGATTACCCTGAATCTGTAGATTGCTTTGGGTAGTAGAGTCATTTTCACAATGTTAAATCTTTCAATCCAAACACACGGTATATCTCTCCATCTGTTTGTATCATCTTTAATTTCATTCATCAGTGTCAAATAGTTTTCTGTATACAGGACTTTTGTCTCCTTAGGTAGGTTTATTCCAACGTGTTTTATTCATTTTTTGCAGTGGTAAATGGGAGTGTTTCATTAAATTCAATTTCAGATTTTTCCTCATTAGTGTATAGGAATGCAAGAGATTTCTGTGTGTTAATTGTGAATCCTGCTACTTTACCAAATTCATTGATTAGCTCTAGTAGTTTTCTGGTAGCATCTTTAGGGTTCTCTATGTATAGTATTATGTCATCTGCAAACAGTGACAGCTTTACTTCTATTCTGATTTGGATTCATTTTATTTCTTTTACTTCTGTGATTGCTGTGGCTAAAACCTCCAAAATTATGTTGAATAATAGTGGTGAGAGTGGGCAACCTTGTCCTGTTCCTCATATTAGTGGATATGATTTCAGTTTTTTACCATTGAGAACAATGTTGGCTGTGGGTTTGTCATATATGGCCTTTATTATGTTGAAGTAAGTTCCCTCTAGGCCTACATTCTAAAGGATTTTTATCATAAATGGATGTTGAATTCTGTCAAAAGCTATTACTGCATCTATTGAGATGATCGTATGTTTTTTATCCTTCAATTTGTTAATATGGTGTATCACATTGATTGCTTTGCATATATTGAATAATCCTTGCATTATTGAGATAAATCCCACTTGCCATGGTGTATGACCCTTTTAATGTTCGGTTGAATTCTGTTTTCTAGTATTTTGTTGAGGATTTTTGCATCTACGTTCATCAGTGATATTGGCCTGTAGTTTTCTTTTTTTGTAACATCTTTTCATGGTTTTGGTATCAGGGTTATGGTGGCCTCCTAGAATGAGTTTGTGAGTGTTCTTCCCTCTGCTATATTTTGGAAGAGTTTGACAAAGATAAGTGTTAGCTCTTCTCTAAATGTTTGATAGAATTCACCTGTGAAGCCATCTGGTTCTGGACTTTTGTTTGTTGGAAGATTTTTAATCACAGTTTCAATTTCAGTGCTTGTGATTGGTCTGTTTGTATTTTCTTTTTCTCCCTGGTTCAGTTTTGGGAGGTTGTACTTTTCTAAGGATTTGTCCATTTCTTCCAGGTTGTCCATTTTATTGGCCTATAGTTACTTGTCGTAATCTCTCATGATCCTTTGTATTTCAGAAGTGTCAGTTTTTACTTCTCCTTTTTCATTTTCAATTCTGTTGTATTGAGTCTTCTCCCTTTTTTTCTTGATGAGTCAGGCTAGGGGTTTATCAATTTTGTTTATCTTCTCAAATAACCAGCTTTTAGTATTATTGATCTTTGCTTCTGCTTCCTTCATTTATTTTTCGTTTATTTCTGATCTGATCTTCATGATTTGTTTCTGTCGGCTACCTTTGGGTTTTTTTTTGTTTTTTGTTCTTCTTTCTCTAATTGCTTTAGGTGTAAAATTTGGTTGTTTATTTGAGATTTTTCTTTTTTCTTGAAGTAGGATTGTATTGCTATAAACTCCCCTCTTAGAACTGCTTTTGATGCATCTCATAGGTTTTGGGCTGTCATGTTTTCATTGTCATTTGTTTCTAGGTACTTTTTGATTTCCTCTTTGATTTATTCAGTGATCTCTTGGTTATTTAGTAGTGTACTGTTTAGCCTCCGTGTGTTTTCATTTTTTACAGTATTTTTTTTCTGCAATTCATATCTAGTCTCATAACATTGTGGTTAGAAAATATACTTGATATGATTCTAATTTTCTTAAATTTACCAATGCAGATATGTGACTGAATATATGATCTATCCTGGAGAATGTTCCATGAGCACTTGAGAAGAGAGTGTATTCTGTTGTTTTTGGATGGAATGTCCTATAAATATCAATTAAGCCCATCTTGTTTAATATATCATTTAAAGCTTGTGTTTCTGTATTTATTTTCATTTTGGATGATCTGTCCATTGGTGAAAGTGGGGTGTTAATGTCCCCTACTATGATTGTGTTACTGTCTATTTCCCCTTTTATGGCTGTTAGCGTTTGCCTTATGTATTGAGGTGCTCTTATGTTGGGTACATAAATATTTACATTTTTTATATATTTTTCTTGGATTGATCCCTTGATCATTATGTAGTGTGCTACTTTGTCCCCTGTAATAGTCTTTATTTTAAAGTCTATTTTGTCTGATATGAGAATCGCTACTCCAGCTTTCTTTTGATTTCCATTTGGATGGAATATCTTTTTCCATCCCTTCCCTTTCAGTCTGTATGTGTCCCTAGGTCTGAAGTGGGTCTCTTGTAGACAGCATATATATGGGTCTTGTTTTTGTATCCATTCAGCCAGTCTGTGTCTTTTGTTGGGGGTCATTAATCCTTTTACATTTAAGGTAGTTATTGATATGTATGTTCCTGTTTCCATTTTCTTAATTGTTTTGCAATTGTTTTTTGTAGGTCTTTTTCTTCTCTTGTGTTTTCTGCCTAGAGAAGTTCCTTTAGTATTTGGTGTAATGCTGATTTGGTGCTGCTGAATTCTCTTAGCTTTTGCTTGTCTATAAAGCTTTTAATTTCTCCATCAAATCTGAATGAGATCCTTGCTGTATAGAGTAATTTTGGTTGTAGGTTTTTCCCTTTCATCACTAAATATGTCTTGCCACTCCCTTCTGGCTTGCAAAGCTTCTTCTGAAATATCAGCTGTTATCCTTATGGGGATTCCTTTGTATGTTATTTGTTGCCTTTCTCTTGTTGCTTTTAACATTTTTTCTTTGTATTTAATTTTTGATAGTTTGATTATTTTGAGTGGTGGCTTGTTTCTTCTTGGATTTATCCTGTATGGGACTCTCTGTGTTTTCTGGACTTTATTGACAATTTCCTTTCCAATATTAGGAAAGTTTTCATCTATAATCTCTTTAAATATTTTCTCAATCCCTTTGTTTTTCTCTTCTTGTGGAAGCCTTATAATTCAAATGTTGGTGCATTTAATGTTGTCCCAGTCGTCTCTGGGACTGTCCTCAATTCTTTTCATTCTTTTTTGTTTATTCCGCTCTGTGGCAGTTATTTCCACTATTTTATCTTCCACATCACTTTTCCGTTCTTCTGCCTCAGTTATTCTGCTATTGATTCCTTCTAGAGAATTTTAAATTTTATTTATTGTGCTGTTCATCACTGTTTGTTTGCTCTTTAGTTCTTCTAAGTCCTTGTTAAATGTTTCTTTCATTTTCTCCATTCTATTTCCAAGATTTTGGATCATCTTTGCCATCATTACTCTGAACTCTTTCTCAGATAGACTGCCTATTTCCTCTTCAATTTTTTGGTCTAGTGGGTTTTTCACTTACTCCTTCATCTGCTGTGTATTTCTTTGTCTTCTCATTTTGCCTAACTTATTGTGTTTGTGGTCTCCTTTTCACAGGCTGCATGTTCATAGATCCCTTTGTTTTTGGTGTCTGCCCCCAGTGGGTAAGGTTGTTTCAGTGGGTTTTGTAGGATTTCTGGTGGAGGGGACTGATACTTGTGTTCTGGTGGATAATGTTGGATCTTGTCTTTCTGGTGGGCAGGACCACGTCTGATGGTGTGTTTGGGGGTGTCTGTTAACTTATTATGATTTTAGATGACCTCTCTGCTAATGGGTGCGGATGTGTTCCTCTCTTGCTCATTGTTTGGCATAGGGTGTCCAGCACTGTAACTTGCTGGTTCTTGAGGTGAGCTGGGTCTTAGCATTGAGACGGAGATCTCTGGGAGAGCTTTCAGCATTTGATACTATGTGGGACTGGGAGGTATCTGCTGGGCCAATGTCTGAACTCATGTCTTCCACCTCAGAGTTTCAGGCCTGACACCCGGCTGGAGCACCAACATCCTGTCAGCCATATGGCTTAGTGACACTCAAGCAGAGAGGGCAGCAGGCTGAGCTGACCATCCACAGAGCAAATCCAGGGGCACCATTTGGCCAGGGAACCTGGCCTGCAAGTCAGCTTGAGTTAAGACCATGAACCTGGACAAAATATTTATAAATGATTCTAGTCAACCTAGGTGAAGTATCAAATCCTTCTATAGCTCATCTTTGCCTTCTGAGGAATTGAATTTATGTGTAACACAGTGATTTACCTAGGTGACAAACATTCAACCACACATTTTCCCATCCCAGTTCTAATTGTTTTGTTTTGTTTCCATTAGAAGTCTTAACCCCTATGGACCCAGTTCAATTTTATTCAGTTTACAAAACCTGATGAGGTTTTAGGTAGAAGTGGTATGGCCATAGGTCCAAGTGTATATCCATATGAAACAGTATTAGTAAAAATATGACTGACTTTTATGATAGATTTCAAATTAAATTTTCAGTTACTTAAAAGTTTTCTTAAAATGTGTACCATGGGGCTTCCCTGGTGGCACAGTGGTTGAGAGTCCGCCTGCCGATTCAAGGGACACGGGTTCGTGCCCCAGTCTGGGAAGATCCCACATGCCACAGAGTGGCTGAGCCCATGAGTCATGGCCGCTGAGCCTGAGCGTCTGCAGCCTGTGCTCCACAATGGGAGAGGCCACTGCAGTTAGAGGCCCGCATACTGCAAAAAAAAAAAAAAAAAAAAAAAAAAAAAAAAAAAATTGTGTACCAGGTACTAAAGTTTTTTTGATATATTTAAAGAAGTTTATTCTATGCCTGAACTCTTTGGTTATCAGGGTCCTAAAGAATATGATGCAGAGAACACTTACTGCAAGGAAAGTGTTCTTTTATAGCATCCTTTAATGTGCATTATAGCTCTAAAAGAAATGGAAGTCAAGATTTCCAAATATATTAGGTTCCTGAAGTTATCACTCAGCAGTATTTGGCACAAAGAGAGATGATAGGTGAAGTTTGTATAGTCCTTGTTAAACCCTAGGTTTAATTTTTTTTTTTTTTAGGACAGTCGTATTAAAACAGGCTTTTTAAAAATATACTGCCATTCCAGCAGCATAAAAAATGCTTACAATAAGTTCACCCAATGCCTACTGATAATGGCTCAACAAAATAAATGGTGAAATGAAACAAGCATTGCTCAAACTGTGTTTAAAATAACCTTTAGGCATTTGGGGATTTTTATTGGCAACAATTTAGTGGCAAACTACTCAGTGTAAAAGAACAGTTTAAAGGTTAATAGGAAAAAATCTGGCATTAACAATGTGGTAGATTACAGTGAGAACAATAGTGAGCTTACTGCAGAGAGCAATGTACCTAGATAATTAAACTTAAACCATTTTGGTCCAGCAGCAGTGCAAGATATGCCTGCTGGGAACATGAGAGATCCATATGCAAAGCTGACTCTGAGAGTAAGAAATTGGCTTCTCAGTTACACAGGTAGGTATAAATGGAGAGTTGAGCAAGTGCAGAGAAGGAAGGCAAATCATTGGGATTCACTTTTCATCCTTTCCCTGCTTTATTTTTTTTGAACTTCAAAGGTTATTATGATCATTTTAGTTATTTATGGTGGTAGACATCATATCTCCCTCTTAATCTGTTTTAAAATTATTAACAAACAACTTGAAGGTGTCAAAAACCTTGGAGATTCATAGCAAGATAATGTGTAGATAGAATTATCCATAGTTTGAAGTTAAAGTTTAAATCCTGACGCAGTTACTTTTTCCAGTCTTTCATGAAGAGTCCAATAGCATTTTTGTGTCTCCATTGCTCAGTCTGCATGATAGTGAAACAAATGTTAATCATGATCTTGCGATGCAGAGTGATTAATTAATAATCAATTAGGTCTTATGCTAAAAAATGATTTTTTGGGCAGTTTTGGATATATGTTGCTTAGAAGTCCACTGCTGTCTGCAATTGCTTTTGACAAGCCATATATATATGAACTATAGGGTTTTATTAATGGCCACAGCATAGCAGGAAGGAACCTGGACAATACACAAAATAAGGTCATGGATCTTTACATATCAATGTTGAACGACACAGTTAAAAGCTACTGAATTGCTGATGTACAAAATAATAACCATGGGATCATCCAATTTAATTTATTCTACTTGGTCTTTTAAAGTATTTTTTATTCATAGTCTTTATTATTGTTGTTTTTGTTTTTTGCTCTCCATCATTTTTTTAATTTAAATTTATTTATTTTTTATATAGCAGGTACTTAGTTAATCATTTCATAAATATTAGTGTATATGTGTCAAACCCAATCTCCCAATTCATCACACCACCATCCCCCATGCCACTTTCCCCCTTTGGTGTCCATACATTTATTCTCTACATCTGTGTCTCTACTTCTGCCCTGCAACCCAGTTCATCTGTACCATTTTTCTAGGTTCCACATATCCGAGTTAATATAGATCTTTGTTTTTCTCTTTCTGACTTATTTCTCTCTGTATGACAGTCTCTAGATCCATCCACGTCTCTACAAATGACCCAATTTCATTCCTTTTTATGGCTGAGTAATATTACATTGTATATATGTACCACAGATCCTTTATCCATTCGTCTATTGATGGGAATTTAGGTTGCTTCCATGATCTGGCTATTTTAAATAGTGCTGCAATGAACATTGGGGTGCATGTGTCTTTTGGAATTATGGTTTTCTCTGGGTATATGTCCAGTAGTGGGATTGCTGGGCCATATGGTAATATTATTTTTAGTTTTTTTTTTTTTTTGCTGTATGCCGGCCTCTCACTGTTGTGGCCTCTCCCATTGTGGAGCACAGGCTCCGGACGCGCAGGCTCAGCGGCCATGGCTCACGGGCCCAGCCGCTCTGCGGCATGTGGGATCTTCCCGGACCGGGGCACGAACCCGCGTCCCCTGCATCGGCAGGCAGAGTCTCAACCACTGCGCCACCAGGGAAGCCCTATTTTTAGTTTTTTAAGGAACCTCCAAACTGTTGTCCATAATGGCTGTATCAATTTATATTCCCACCAACAGTGCAAGAGGGTTCCCTTTTCTCCACGCCCTCCTCAGTATTTGTTGTTTGTAGATTTTCTGATGATGTCCATTCTAACTGGTGTGAGGTGATATCTCATTGTAGTTTTGATTTGCATTTCTCTAATAATTAGTGATGTTGAGCAGCTTTTCTTGTGCTTCTTGGCCATCTGTATGTTTTCTGTGGAGAAATGTCTATTTAGGTCTTCTGCCATTTTTGGATTGGGTTGTTTGTTTTTTAATATTGAACTGCATGAGCTGTTTATATATTTTGGAGATTAATCCTTTGTCCATTGATTCATTTGGAAATATTTTCTCCCATTCTGAGTGTTGTCTTTTCATCTTGTTTATGGTTTCCTTTGCTGTGCAAAAGATTTTAAATTTCATTAAGTTCCATTTGTTTATTTTTATTTCCATTTTTCTAGGAGGTGGGTCAAAAAGGATTTATGTCATATGCTGTGATTTATGTCATAGAGTGTTCTGTCTATGTTTTCCTCTAAGAGTTTTATAGTGTCTGGCCTTACACTTAGGTCTTTAATGCATTTTGAGTTTATTTTTTTGTATGGTGTTAGGGAGTGTTCTAATTTCATTCTTTTACATGTAGCCGTCCAGTTTCCCCAGCACCAAATATTGAAGAGGCTGTCTTTTCTTCACTGTATATTCTTGACTTCTTTATCAAAGATAAGGTGACCATAAGTGTGTGGGTTTATCTCTGGACTTTCTATCCTGTTCCATTGATCTATATTACTGTTTTTGGGCCAGTACCATACTGTCTTGATTACTGTAGCTTTGTAGTATAGTCTGAAGTCAAGGAGTCTGTTTCTTCCAGCTCCACTTTTTTCCCTGAAGACTGCTTTGGCTAGTCAGGATCTTTTGTGTCTCCATACAAATTTTAAGATGTTTTGTTCTAGTTCTCTAAAAAATGTAATTGGTAATTTGATAGGGATTGCATTGAATATGTAGATTGTTTTGAGTAGGATAGTCATTTTCACAATATTGATTCTTCCAATCCAAGAACATGGTATATCTCTCCATCTGTTGGTATCATCTTTAGTTTCTTTCATCAGTGTCTTACAGTTTTCTGCATACAGGTCTTTTGTCTCCCTAAGTAGGTTTATTCCTAGGTATTTTATTCTTTTTGTTGCAATGGTAAATGTGAGTGTTTCCTTAATTTCTCTTTCAGATTTTTCACCATTAGTGTATAGGAATACAAGAAATTTCTGGCCATTCATTTTGTATCCTGCAACTTTACCAAATTCATTGAGAAGCTCTAGTTGTTTTCTTGTGGCATCTTTAGGATCCTCTATGTATAGTGTCATGTCATCGGCAAACAGTGACAGTTTTACTTCTTCTTTTCCAATTTGTATTCCTTTTTCTTCTCTGATTGCCTTGGCTAGGATTTCCAAAACTCTGTTGAATAATAGTGGCGAGACTGAACATCCTTGTCTTGCTCCTGACCTTAGAGGAAATGCTTTCAGTTTTTCACCATTGAGAATGATGTTGGCTGTGAGTTTGTCATATATGGCCTTTATTATGTTGAGGTAGGTTGCCCCTATACTCACTTTCTGGAGAGTTTTTATCATAAATGGGTGTTGAATTTTGTCAAAAATTTTTTATGCATCTATTGAGATGCTCATATGTTTTTTAATCTTCAGTTTGTTAATATGGTGTATCACATTGATTTATTTGCGTATATTGAAGAATCCTTGTATCCCTGGTATAAATTCCTGTTGATCATGTTGTATGATCCTTTTATTTTTGTTTTTTGTTTGTTTGTTTGTTTGGTTTTGGGTTTTTTTTTGCGTTATGCATGCCTCTCACTGCTGTGGCCTCTCTCATTGCGGAGCACAGGCTCTGGACTCGCAGGCTCAGCGGCCATGGCTCACGGGCCCAGCCGCTCCATGGCACGTGGGATCCTCCCGGACCAGGGCACAAACCCGTGTCCCCTGCATCAGCAGGTGGACTCTCAACCACTGCGCCACCAGGGAAGCCCTGTAAGATCCTTTTAATGTGTTCTTGGATTCTGTTTGCTAGTATTCTGTTGAGGATTTTTGCATATATATATTCATCAGTGATATTGGTCTCTTTTTGTAGTATCTTTGACTGTTTTTGGTATCAGGGTGATGGTGGCTTCATCAAATGTGTTAGGGAGTGTTTCTTCATCTACAATTTTTTGGAAGAGTTTGAGAAGGATGAGTGTTAGCTCTTCTCTAAATGTTTGATAGAATGCACTTGTGAAGCCATCTGGTCCTGGAATTTTTTTTTTGTTGGAATATTGTTAATCACAATTTCAATTTCATTAGTTGTGATTGGTCAGTTCATATTTTCTATTTCTTCCTGGTTCAGTCTCAGAAGGTTTTAGCTTTGTAAGAATTTGTCTATTTCTTCCAGGTTGTCCATTTTATTGCTTGTAGTAGTGTCTTAGGATGTTTTGTATTTCAGTGGTGTCTGTTGTAACTTCTCCTTTTTCATATCTAATTTTATTGATTTGAGTCCTCTCCCTCTTTTTCTTGATGAGTCAGCCTAATGGTTTATCAATTTTGTTTATCCTCTCAAAGAACCAGCTTTTAGTTTTATTGATCTTTCTTACTGTTTTCTTTGTTTCTATTTCATTTATTTCTGCTCTGATCTTTGTGATTTGTTTCATTCTACTAACTTTGGGTTTTGTTTGTTCTTCCTTCTCCAGTTCCTTTAGGTGTAAAGTCATATTGATTTTTTGAGATTTTTCTTGTTTCTTGAAATAGGATTTTATTTGTATAAACTTCCCTCTTAGAACTGCTTTTGCTGCATCCCTAGGTTTTGGATATTCGTGTTTTCATTGCCATTTTTTTCTAGGTATTCTTTGATTTCCTCTTTGATTTCTTCAGTGATCTCTTTGTTATTTAGTAACGTGTTGTTTAACCTCGATATGTTTGTGTTTTTTACGTTTTTTCCCTTGTAATTGATTTCTAATCTCATAGCATTGTGGTCAGAAAAGACGCCTGATATGATTTCAATTCTCTTAAACTTACTGAGGCTTCATTTATGACCCAAGATGTAATCTATCCTGGAGAATGTTCCATGTGCACTTGAGAAGGTGTAATCTGCTGCTTTTGGATGGAATGTCCTATAAATATCAATTAAATGTATCTGGTCTATTTGTGTCATTTAAAGCTTGCATTTCCTTATTAATTCTCTGTTTGGATGATCCGTACATTGGTGTAAGTAAGGTGTTAAAGTCCCCCACTATTACTGTGTTACTGTCAATTTCCTCTTTTATAGCTGTTAGCAGTTGACTTATGTATTGAGGTGCTCCTATGTTGGGTGCATATATATTTATAATTGTTATATCTTCTTCTTTGGTTGATCCCTTGATCATTATGTAGTGTCATTCCTCGTCTCTTGTAGTATTCTTTACTTTATAGTGTATTTTATATATTATGAGTATTATCCCTTGATCATTATGTAGTGTCATTCCTCGTCTCTTGTAGTATTCTTTACTTTATAGTGTATTTTATATATTATGAGTATTGCTACTCCAGCTTTCTTTTTATTTCCATTTCCATAGAATATCTTCTTCCATTCCCTCACTTTCAGTTTGTATGTGTCCCTAGGTGTGAAGTGGTAGCACTAGGCAGCATATATATGGGTCTTATTTTTGTATCCATTCAGCGAGCTTGTGTCTTTTCGTTGGAGCATTTAATCCATTCACGTTAAGGTAATTATCGATATGTATGTTCCTATTACCATTATCTTAATTGTTCTGGGTTTGTTTTTGTAGGTCCTTTCCTTCTCTTGTGTTTCCCACTTAGAGAAGTTCCTTTAGCATTTGTTGCAAATCTGGTTTGGTTTATCTGAATTCCCTTAGCTTTTGCTTGTCTGTAAAGCTTTTGATTTCTCCATCAAATCTGAATGAGATCCTTGAAGGGTAGAGTAATCTTGGTTGTAGTTTCTTCCTTTTCATTACTTTAAATAGATCATGCCACTCCCTTCTTCCTTGTAGAGTTTCTGCTGAGAAATCTGCTGTTAACTTTATGGGAGTTCCCTTGTATGTTAATTTTTGTCTTTCCCTTGTTGCTTTCAATAATATTTTTTGTCTTTAATTGTTTTTTTTGTTTTTGTTTTTTTTTTGTTTTTGATTACTGTGTATCTTGGCATGTTTCTCCTTGGGTTTATCCTGCCTGGGACTCTCTGCACTTCCTGTACTTGGGTATCTATTTCCTTGCCCATGTTAGGGAAGTTTTCAACTATAATCTCTTCAAATATTTTCTTGCATCCTTTCTCTCTCTCTTCTCCTTCTGGGAACCCTATAATGCAAATGTTGCATTTAATGGTGTCCCAGAGGTCTCTTAGTCTGTCTTCATTTCTTTTCATTCTTTTTTCTTTATTCTGTTCCACAGTGGTGAATTCCACCATTCTGTCTTCCAGGTCACTTATCCATTCCTCTACCTCAGTTATTCTGCTATTAATTCCTTCAAGTGCAGTTTTCATTTCAGTTATTGTATTGTTCATCTCTATTTGTTTGTTCTTTAACTCCTCTAAGTTTTTGTTCTTTAATTCTTCTAGGTCTTTGTTAACCATTTCTTGCAACTTCTCTATCTTTGCCTCCATTCTTTTTCTGATGTCCTGGATCATCTCCACTATCATTATTCTGAATTCTTTTTCTGGAAGTTTTCCTATCTTTACTTAATTTAGGTGTTTTTTCTGGGGTTTTATCTTGTCCCTTCATCTGGTACATAGACCTCTGCCCTTTTATCTTGTTTATCTTTCTGTGAATGTGGTTTTTGTTCCACAGGGTGCAGAATTGTAGTTCTTCTTACTTCTGCTGTCTGCTTTCTGGTGGATGAGGCTATACTAGGGGTTTGTTCAAGTTTCCTGATGGGAGGGACTGGTGATGGGTAGAGCTGGGTCTTGCTCTGGTGGGCAAAGTTCAGTAAAACTTTAATCTGCTTGTCTGCTGATGGGTGTGACTGGCTTCCCTCCCTATTGGTTGTTTGGCATGAGGCAACCCAAAACTGGAGACTACCTGGCTCTTTGTTGGGGCTAATGGTGGACTCTGGGAGGGCTCACACCAAGGAGTATTTCCCAGAACTTATTCTGCCAGTGTCCTTGTCCTCACAGCGAGCCACAGCCACCCCCTGACTCTGCAGGAGACCCTCCAACACTAGCAGGTAGATCTTGTTCATTCTCCTGTGGGGTCACTGGTCCTTCCCTTGGGTCCCAATGCACACACTACTTTGTGTGTGCCTTCCAAGAGTGGAGTCTCTGTTTTCCCCAGTCCTGTTGAAGTCCTGCACTCAAATCCTACCAGCCTTCAAAGCCTGGTTCTCTAGGTATTCCTCCTCCCATTGCTGGACCCCCAAGTTGGGAAGCCTGATGTGGGGCTCAGAACCTTCACTCCAGTGGGTGGAATTCTGTGGTATAAATATTCTCCAGCTTGTGAGTCACACACCCAGCAGTTATGGGATTTTATTTTATTGTGATTGTGCACCTCCTACCATCTCACTGTGGCTTCTCCTTTGTCTTTGGATATGGGGTATCTTTTTTGATGAATTCTAGTGTCTTCCTGTTGATGATTGTTCAGCAGTTAGTTGTGATTCTGGTACTCTTGCAAGTGGGAGTGAGGGCACATCCTTCTACTCTGCCGTCTTGAACCAGTAATTTCTGCTCTCCTTCATTTTAACATTGTCATAATCCTAGATGAGAAACAGACTGTCAGACACATTTTAAATTGTGGGCCCTAGAACTCCATATTTAAGGAGAAAATGGCAAGTATATTTAGATTCCAATTAGTCTAAGTATGCCTTCAAAATTATGAGCTCAAAATTTGTCAAAGACCCAATTCTTCCTCCTGCCTGAAGATCACAAGAAACTTTTTCTTATATATTATTCATATTTCATATTTCACTTAGTAATCACAGCAGTCTTGTAATTCTGTAGCATAAACATGCTGAGCCTGTGTGATTTGACAAAGAAATTTAATCCCAGGTTGGTCAGGAAAATGTTTTACATAGAAAATCAGGGCCTTGGACCCTGAGACTTTTCATGGTTGAATTAGACATGTAGTCAGTTGTCATGATATAAGGGAAATTTGGAGTTTGGATATAGTTATAGTTTCACAAAATACCTACCAAAACATTCAAATAGAGAAATTTTAAAACAGGAATTAAAATATGAACCCCAGGTTTAGTACTCCCCCAACCACCACCCCTCACAACATACACACACTTCAGCAAACCTGGTCCATCCCAGGGAGGAGGCCGGAAGAAGCTAGCTTCAACTCTGCTTCACTTTAACAAATGATCCTGAATTCAGATCTGTGACGTTTACTTTCAATAACATTATACATAAAGTTACTAGCCATAGAAAAATGTTTTTATTAGATCCTGGGTGCTATTCTCAAATAAATTTAGTTTATATCCTAAAAGCCATCCCCAAATGACCAAGAAATGGCAAAACAAAAGAAGGAAAAGGAGAAGAAAATAGGAGGAAGGAGAGGAAGAAGAGGAAGAAAGAATTCCTCCCAGTTCCCTCTGTACTCCTGACCTTTATAACCACAGACTTAATATCGTGATGCTCTTTAGATTCAATTCAGTGGGGTTTGGTTCTTAATACAAAGGACAAAGTAAGTGCTATGCTTGCCCAAAACGGCAACCACATGTAAGGATCTCTTCTTGATACCCTCTTCCCTCTTTTGTTAGTGTCCTCTGCTTTTGCTTTATTAAAGCAACAGATATCTGAAGGAGTGGGGGTGGGGTCAACTGGTAGATGGGAAAAGAAGAAAAGAAGTAACCTGACAGCAGTTAGCTTTGTGAATTCAAGAAGTGTGTGTTTGAAAAATGAAGTGCATATGTTAGCATATCTCCAGTGCACCGGCTCCTCTAGTGTTAGCATAGCTGACACACTGACAGTTTATATGGAATTTATGTGCCTATTTCCTCTGTTTTTATGGGAAAACATGTTGGTACCTTACAGCTGCCCACATCACATGCCGCCCATCCACCTCTGAGCCATACAGCACCTTTCTCAAGGAAACATACATACATCAAGAGCTTATGTATTTTTTACAATGTTGTAAGGGGAAAATAATAAAATATGGGATATTGTGTACACCATTCCATGGTGTAATTTTTTTTTTTATTTCACTGGTTTAATTGACTCTGACCATTTTTATTGCCCCTTTCCCCACCTCATCTTGCCATTTTCATTGTTTACGTGTTTGTGTACAATTGGCTTACATCTGGAAAAGGACAGGAGCTGTAACCACAACTTAAAAGACAATTGTAGAGCTTTAAAAAGCAAATAAAGCATTTAAGCTGCCACACCGGGGGAATATATATGCAAATGTAAACAGAGATAAATGTATGTTTTAAAGTAAAATGTTTAAAAATTAGCTCTTCTTTTCAATCACCCACAGGAGTCCTGGATCCTTTGTGCTCTCTGGCTGGTAGAAGCAGTGCACAGGGAAATATGGCAGGGATCTCATTCTGTTACTTTCCTTTGACTCTGTGCTGCTCTGTGTGGGCCAGAGCATGCACCTTCACCTGAGCACACCTGAGATGTCCTTTGCTCACATTCCTGCCATCAGTCACCCTGACACCCTCACTGTGGCATTGTAGTGTTTCTTTCAGGAAACATCCCATTTTCTCTTTTTCTATCTATTCTTATTCTTATGAGATGCTAGAAGAAAAATAAACAATTTATACCAATTTACATTTCCCAGAGTTACATATTTTTGCAAATATGACCTTATTCTTGTGAATCAATCTTAAATTGGGAAGTAAAGAATATAATACAATGAGAGAGAAAAATGGGGACAGATTTGCTAACGCAAAGCATAGGAGGCAATTTCTTTGTAATACACAGGACTGACTCTTGACCTTTCCAAAGGCAATAAGTATAAATATGATTCAGCATTCATCTTGTCAAACTCCATCAAAATTGTCTGTTCAAGCTTCTTTGGCTATCCCTGATTATTGCATAATACTAGGCAAGAAAACATAAGGGAGAGTTTCACTTAAAAGAGAAAGATAATGTATGTGAATTTAACATTCAAATTGTTGATTGGACCTTAAATGATGTAAAACATTCTCGCATTTCTCCATTCTGTGTGTGTGTGTGTGTGTGTGTGTGTGTGTGTGTGTAGGTACATTTTGAACACCCCTGCTTGATAATCTTGCCATAGTGAGTTCTCAGAAGGTTTTTTTGTTGTTGTTAAATTTATTCCTGGGTATTTTTGTTGTTGTTGTGGCTGTAAATGGGATTGTTTTCTTAATTCTCTTTCTGCTAACTCATTGTTAGCATATAGAAACACAACAGATTTTTGCATGTTGATTTTGTGCCATGCAACTTTCCTGTATTCATTTATTATTTCTAATAGTTTTTTTGGTGGCATCTTTAGGGTTTTCTATATATAAAATCATGTCATTCACAAATAGTGAAAGTTTTACTTTTTTTCTTTTCCAATGTGGATGCCTTTTCTAGCCTAATTGCTCTGGCTAGGACTTCCAATACTATGTTGAATAAGAGTGGAGAGTGAGTGGAGCCTGGTGGACCAGAAAGAGGAAGGGAAAAGAAGGGTCAGAAAAAAAAAAAAAAAAAAGAGTGACAAGAGTAAGAATCCTTGTCTTATTCCTGATCCTATAGGGATAGCTGTGGGCTTGTCATATATGGCCTTTATTATGTTGAGATACATTCCTTCAATACTATTTATTGAGAGTTTTTATAAATAAGTGTTGAATCTATCTCTCTCCTGCTTCTGGGACATAAGTTATCTTAATGTTGCCCTTCTTAAAAGAATTTGATAGTTCTTATAGAATTTTCTCTCTCTCTCGCTCTCTCTTTTTTTTTTTTTTTTTGATCTTAATTCTCTCTCCTCTTCTAACTGTATCATTTCTAGATTTCTATCTTTGAACTTGCTAATCCTCTCTTCCATATGGTCTGCTCTATTTCCAGTCCTTTCTAATGCACTCTTCATCTTGCTTACTGAGTTTTTCAGATCCAGATTCCTGTTGGGCTCTTTTATAGATTTCCAATCTCTTCAGTAAAGTATTTCTTCTGTTCATTAATTTCATCTCTGAGTTAAAATTGGCTAATTCATTGGGCATATGGAGATTTTAGCTGCAAAGTTTGCAGTCGTCCACCAGACTACCTTTTGAAAACAATACTGTCTAAATGTATAGAGAAAAAAGTTATCTAAGATGCTGGCACAGGAGGAAGTGCCTTGTAGTGGCAAGAGGCATTGTCTATGCCTCCTGCAACCTGCCAGTGATATTCCCTTTTCTCTAGGAGCACCAGTGAAGTATGGCAAAATCAATGTTGTCTTCTAGTGTTTGTTCCTCTCTTTGTAATACTCTGTCCCCCAAAATCACATATCACCTTCCTTTAGTATTCTGTACCAAAACTGAGACAAAGCTAAACTATGTAACAGGTACCAAGGATCTGTAATAACAAAGAGCAAATAGAGACAGATATTTTCATGAATTAAGTTGCTCTTTTACAAGATCCTGTTCATTCACCTTTGTGTCCTCTCACTTTGGGGTCAGTCCCTTCTCTAACTCCTAGCATGCCTCCACATGGCAGAGACTTTCTTTAACCCTGCCTGCTGGGCCTCCTCAAAGTTAAAGTCAAGAAAAGTCAAGAACCCCAAGTCAGTCTATGTCAAATATATGAGATCTTATCATATGGAAGATAAATTTGACTTGTTCTTTGGAGCTCTGCTATGTGAAATTATTATCTATGAAAGTGACATGGTGATATAGTTCAGCCAAGGATGAAGAAGAACCCTCTAAAGAGTAGCTCTGGGTTATGTGGATTGAGATGCTTTAGGATACTGGGAGTCAGAAGTAAAGTTTGAAAGACCAGGAAGGACATAGTACACTCACATGTAAGGGCTGGAGTGGTTCATAAAGTTACCTGGGGAAATCAGTCCCTCTTTATCTGAAAGTCAATGACTCTTCTATAGTTTCAGTTTAATGTCAAGATTCTTAAAGACATAGCTCCAAAGGAAGAGGACTTACACTGATGAAACTCATCCTACTGTTAGGTAAAGATGGCATTTGCCAAACTCTAGGTCTGAATGAATGTTGAATGTGGAAATAAATGCTAGGAGGACTCAATTCCCTGAAGCACATACGTCTCTGTGATATCAGAGGCAGAGGAGGTTGCATTTGTTATTTAGATGATATCTGGGATACATTCTCAGTTTGATTGTATCTAGTATTGGTTTAGGTTTCATGTATGGTTATACTATTTATAAAATGGTGTATATGTCCTAGCTCACGGCTCTCTTAACATTGTTTCTGAGGGCTAGAAATATATTCTGCCTTTTTCTTGCACTACAGTTTTTTCCTCCAGACCAAGAATACATACAAGAAGAAATATGACAAATGTAATCTGCTCTCATGTCAACCTGCATTTATTTAAAGTGAAGAGCCAAAGAGATCATAAAGCCTATCTACCAAAATTTGTATAATCAGTGCCACCTGACACTGACAACAGAAAGAACAAGAAACAACTTCAACTTCCTGCAACAAGAAATGTGATAAACAAAGAGAACAAGGTCCATCGTGTGTGTGTGTGTGTGCGTGTGTGTATGTATGTGTGTGTGTATATACTTTCATTGAAAGAAGGCATTTGACAAGCAACTCATTTTTCTAGAATTTTTTCCTGTATTCCCTAAACTTAGTCTAAAGACAAAGACAATAAAAACATAGAGAGGCTGATCTGAAAGGAATCCCAGAGAATCTCCCATCCAGCTGTCTCATTTTACTGACTAGAAGCCAGAAGACCAGGGGGTGAAATGTATGGTCCACAATTGCACTGTTTTTTTGATGGCAGAACCGGAGCTTGACAGCAATCCATTGATCCTTCTCCCATAACAGCCCTTAGATGAAACACTGATGGGTTTCCAGTGGCTGGAGTAGATTGGTAGTTTAATCAAAGAGCACTATTGAAGTTAATTTTATACATTTACTATAGTGATTTATGGGTTTCAGGACACTGAGGACCATACCTAGAAGTTGCTATTCACAGGCATCCTGGTGTGCTACTGGTATGAAACATGTTAGTTTCTGATGATAGGTGAGACTTCATAAAAGGATTACTTGTAAAACAAAAACTGCTAACATTTTATGGAATCCTTGCTCTGCCAGTCTCACTTGTAAGTGTTTTTAAATGTTAACCTTATGTGATCTTTCATACAAAAAATGTTATAATTAACATAATGTTTCCACTTTACAGAAAGAGAAAACTGAGATTCAGGATATGTGTCCAATATCACAGTTAGTAAGGACAGAAGTAGAATTGCAGTCTGAGCAGTAGGGTTCCAGGGGCTGCTTTCTTAACCACTAATCCATTTTGTTGCCTGCAAAATTAATGTACCATGGACACTTTACATATATAAATTGCAAATGTGTTATGTAAGAAAAGTACTATTTAATCTTATTACCACTACACAGTTTATTACAAATAATTGTCACTTTGAAATGCAAAGCTCTAAAGGAAACACTCAGGACAGGTAAGTTTTGAAATGTGTTTGGTAGTATAGCTAGAAAAATCCAGACCCTATAAGGACTTATCTGGAAGGCCACATTAAGATGAAATTATACTGGTAAGAAGCTTCAGGAGTCTTGGGATAAATAGAAGGCACTGGAATTCAGAAGGGAAAGAAAGCAAGAAAAGTAATAGAAAAAGCAAGGAATTGGCAAATATATACACACATATATATATAGGAACACTTGTCCCACAGTATCCACAGGGGATTTGTTCCAGGACCCCCTACAGATACCAAAATCCAAGGATGCTCAAGTTCCGTATATAAAATGGCATAGTATATGCATATAACCTACACCTCCTCCTGTACACTTTAATAATAATCTCTAGATTACCTATAATATTTAATACAATACAAATGCTATGTAAATACAATGTAGATGCTATTTAAATAGTTGCTGGTTCATGGCAAATTCAAGTTTTGCTTTTTGGAACTTTCTAGAATTTTTTAAAGTATTTTCAGTTCGTGGTTGGTTGAATCCACAGATGCAGAATCTGCAGATATGGAGGGCCAACTGTATATTGCATAAGTAACTAATACACTTCATTATATATATGCATATATAGTCTACATTACGATTTATGCTCCCATGTGCAGTGGTTTAACTCTTAGAACTGAGGTTGTAGCACATGTTCATCCCTCTTATTCTTCATTAACTGAAGTCCCAGTTGAAACTTAATCTCTTCTGTCTGTTCTTTAAATTCCCCTACCCTTAGTGAGTGAGGTCCTTAGTCCCTCAGCTCTGGATTGATCCATTAGATTGTATATTGCTTGATGATTTCCTCTTTCAAACACTGCTTCTTTTTTCTCTGATCCCTCCTACTCCATTTCAATCAAGCCATTTGCTAGCTCAAATGTTTTCCTTAAGTTTCCCCTTTCTAAAGCATAAAGCTGTTTATCATAGCATTCAAGCCCATCCGCAATCTAACCTCTACATGCCTTTTAAGACACGACTCCTTTGACATGTCCCATCAAATCGATCCACTGACCATTCTCAAAATATTCTCTGTGTTCCTGCTTTTGAATCTTTGCTCATGACATTTCCTCTACTTAAGTCCTCTCAGCTTCAAAATCCTACTTCTTCTCAGTGCCTCACTGAACTTCTATCTCCTTCTGGAAGCTTTTTTTTATTGTCACAATCAGAAAAATACTTTCTGGTGAATTCTAAAGGACTTTTAATGATGTGACATTGATTGCAGGCTGCCTTGAATTGTGGTTACTTGCATGTAAGTTAGGAATATGCAATAGTGTCTATCTCCAAACCCCCTTGATTGTTGAACATGTTTTTCTTAGCCCAAATCACATTTTTTCACTCCAACTCTCTCTCTTTAATTGTGCATGGAATTAGGCTCCAGACACAGACACTAAAAATGAAGTTTTGTTAGATGAACAGATGACAAATATTCCATGATCTGTCCATTTACTAGCTTTCTGACATCATTTCTTTCTAGTCACTCCTGTATTCATTTCTAGTTGCCATGGCCCCCTGTGTTTTTCCACAAACCTTCAAGAATCTCCCTGACCCTGCTTTTTTTCTTTTTTAATCAACTTATCATCATCTGACATTTTATTCATTCATTTATTTCTTTGTGGTCTGTTTCTCCCAACTGAAAATAAAACCCATGAGAACATGGAGTTTGTGTTACTTTGGAGGATATGAACAACATCTAATAGGAGCTTAACAAATATCTGTTGAGTTAGTGAGTTATTTAGTTGTTAATTTTTTATTGTTTTTAGTGGGACATGAATTGAGGAGAACACAGAAAAAATCACTATCTCTAAATCAAGGTAACTTTAAATAAAAACTGTAAAGCAGAGTTATACAGTTTAGATGTGTTTACCTCAATTGTTAGTACATGCAGTTAAAGGGGCTTGGCTCAAAGGGCTCAAATACAAGTTCGATCCATTCATGGATCCAGCTACCAGTTTGTAGGGAATTCTAAGGACAGAAGAACATGTTGAACTGCCCTGTGAGTATGCACTCAGCAGCATGAAACCTGTGGGAAACTCTACATGTCAAATGAGCCAGATTTTCAATAGATAAATTATAAAGACAAGAAATGGATGAAGGGAGAATTTGTAGAACAAAAGAGATATATTGTTTAAAAAAAGACAAGCAAGACTAACTAAACTAAACTAATCAGGAGATGCACATTTAGGTAATAAAGCCATAAAGCAATGCATAGAAGTAATTACTAAGAAAGTCATGATATCTGTCACTTTTGGAAGGAGGTGGGGAGGGGCTGAATTGGGACTCAGCCCATAGAGGAGCTTCTATGCTAGCTGGCAGAGTTAAATTTCTTGACCGTTGGTGGGTCAGGAATATTGAGTTATAGTAAGTAAGTAAAAGTCATGCATTTTGTTTGTATATGGGTTGCTGAATCTGTTTTATTTTACAATAAAACCAGGAAACAAAAGGCTTGGTCTACACTTTAAAATTTCAGTGCACACTGCTGTGTTATCTGTTCAGTGTGGTCTGCCTGGTGCCTTTGTCTTGAAACTCCCCCATGAATGTACTGAATGATAAATTTGGTGACTTTTGAGACTTAATCCAAATGCTTCATCACCACCACTATCTTCCTCTGTCCTTCACTTTGTACTCATCCTTTGAACCACTGAAATCAAGAATTAGCCTGCAAGCTCAGTGCCCTGTCACTTGCTTCACTTGTTAGTTAGGGTGCCTTAAGAAAATCACCTTCCAATTTCCTCATTAGGAAAAGAATGAGAGAGAGAGAGAAAAAGAGAGAGAGAGAGGATGAGTTGAAAGAAGGAAGGAATGTAAAGAAGAAAAGGAGAGGAAAAGAAGAAGACAGGGTGGGGGAGAGATGGAAAAAGAGGAAAAATAGTTTCCTAACTATATTGTGTCTTTGTCCATAGCCCTATCTTGGGTGAAAGGGAGAGGGAGTAGAGTCTTAATTAGAAATTTGTTTATTCATTTATTTTTGAAAAGCTGGAAACTTTGATCCTCAAACAGTGTCAAGAATAATTAAAACAATGTTGAAATGTGTTGATCTATTCCAAATTTCCTTACAGGAGTGATTAATTGCATTTTGGACTTTGAGAAATTCCAAAGAAGATTGCAAGAGAAGAGGATCTTGATCTTGGGCTCTGTTTTTTTTTTTTTTTTCCTCCCTTCTTACTGTTATTAAAATTACAGCTCTGGATACATAAAGACAGAAATGTGCTTAGTGCTTAAGAAGATTTAAAGAATGACCCCTACAGGGTCACAGTAGATATTTTACAATGTGCTGGAGACACCCAGTCAATAATTTAGGAGAAAACTATCAATATGTGGACACTACGTAAGCCCATAGCCAGAGTGCCTTGTGAAACTGATGTGATTGGAGGGATTTTGGTTTTTTTTTTTTGGCTTCTTTTTGATACTGCAAAGGCTTAATTTAATTTAACATGCCCAAGATCTCAATCTTCTGCTGGTAGCCCATCAACTTGTTCATGGAGTATGTGTTCTAAAGCAAGGGTATTCAGTTAAGGGAACAAACCAAATAGAATCCAGAGGAAAAGGATGCACTTTTCTACCAATGGGTTTGTGGTCCTTGTAGCTCCTTTAGCTCTTTTCCCTGACCAGAAGCGAGGGTTATGTCACATCTCTAAAACAGGCAGATTACACATGGTTAAGAAGCTAGGATCCTTCTCTCTGTCATAAAAGTAGTAACTAATATTGACCAACTGCTCTAATAATGCTAGACAATGAGCTAAGGCCTCAGATTGAATCCTCCCCACAGTCCTATGCAGGAAACCCTGCTACAACTATTACATGTACATGAAGACACATAAGCTTAGAAGGTCCAGGAGAGTGGACACAGCCAACACAGGAGCTGGAATTTTCCACCAAGTGGAGCACTCCAAAGCCTGTGCTCTCAAAAGCAAACCACCTCACTATTTGTGGTCCTGCCAAAACTGTAAATTATTCCTCAGTTCACCAAATACCATATAGGTGAAATTCTAACACATTAGCCTTTGAGATGATAATGAAGGGGAAATTCCACAGCAACTGGCATCAGAAACCTGGAGCTCAAGTCCAGGCATACAGATTTACTGTGATCTTAAACAAGTTGTTTTATCCTCTCTGGGCCTTGTTTTCCTCACACAGTTGGGGTGAGAAAGTGGAATAGACTATGTGAAAGTTCATCATACACTCTGATGGGTCATGGGAATATGAGTTGTTGTCTATGAGGATGAAACTGAGGCTGGGAAATACTAAGTGGCTAGCCCAGAATCACACAGCTGGTTAAGTTGGTGAAGGCTTGAACAGATAATACAAGTCTCTTCACACACATTTGTAAACTTTCCTTCAAAAGGCTTGTCAAAATTAAATTGAATTAATATCTATTAGTCTTCAGGCTTTTACAGGTAATTTGTTTGCACTGTGCTTGGCACACTGTGGTTACCTAATAAATGTTAGGCATTATAGTTAGTAATATTACTTCCTCTCAGCTTCGTTGTGGAGAAGACATTAGATGAGAAATATGAAAATAATTTTTAAAACTAATTACACAATAGTAATAATTTCAGGCAAAGTTAAGACTTTACTCAGTATTATATTCAGATGTAATAGCTCTCATCACCAACACTGCATTTAGCCTTGTTTGACCATAATGCTATTAGAAAGGAATAACTAACATTTTCTGTAAAGGGACTTACTTTCTGGAGCAATGCAATGTTTAATCTGTGTATGTCTCATAACCCCAATCTATTGATAATGTAAATACCCAATACCTTTCCTTATCCTCACCAGCCAATGTAGGTTCAGAAGTCTTTAAAGGAAATTCAAGTAGTTTCATCTGTTGTCATGACCTTGATTGTGTCTCCCTTTAAATTGTCTATTTCAAATGTTGGAAGAGAATATTAGTCTAGTAAGTCTTTGATTTACACAAAAACTAACCACTCCTTCAATGGTTCCTTGAGCCTGAGGTCTTTTCCAGGAGCAAACAGTATGGATCATTCCATAGCATGTTCACTCACACTCCAGCAGCCTCAGTTGGCATCATTTTTGTACTGGTGAAAGTAGGTCAAAAAAACAACAAAAGTAGATACTGAGGTATTGTAGAAGATAGGAAGAAAGAAGCAATTAACAGTGCAATTAGGGTAAAGGCTGTTCCCATTACTCTACTCCAAGATGCTGGTGTGGGCAGGGGGTAGAATGACAATGTGTTATTAGTCCTCTTTCAGTTCTTGCCACCTCCTTGTGAAGTTCCCTGTGGTGACTTGAGCATCCTCAGATCTAGCTCCTCATGATAGCCATCAACTGTAGACCAGAGTTGAGTTGTGGCCTGGCAACTACCATCTCTGGGCTGCTCCAGACTGCATTTGAGATTCAAATAGCTGCTGAAGTCATGAATCAGATACATGTGGGTCTAAATTAATTGGCCTGATTACTCCTCTACCTACAGCAAGAAATGTGCTCCCTTTCTGCTTGCAGGGAACAAAAGCCTCTATCAAGGGGCAAGGTTTCTCCAAGTCATGAGATGGCCACACAGCCAGATGAAGCCAGTGACAACACCTCCCCTGAGCTGGGGGCTTTTCTCATTTGTTTACTTTTTAAATTTATCAAGCCTAAGTTGTCTCTCTGCCTTTTGAAAAGGACATAAGAAGTCAGAGCCCAGGGAGCTTCTCACCAGTAGTGCCTGCCAGGAACTGAAAGGGCCAATTAGCAGGGTCCCCCTACATGGCTATCTCCTCCTCTAGCTAACTTGCTGGGGACTAACGAATTAGCCATGCTGAGGCAGATGCCAGACCCCGGCACCTGCTCGCAGCTCTTCAGACACCACAAACCACCGCGAGCTTCCCTCTGAGAGGGTCTGTGGGCCTTGTGCTAAACTTGCCTCAATTTGGAAATCAGTGGCTAAGTAGGTCAGAGGAAGCTGATGAAAACTCTAAAGGGAGTGAGTCTGCTAGGGACTGGCTTGCTTTGGAGAAAAAAATTGTTCTTTAAACAAGGAAAAAGTGTTGGAAGAAGCTAGAAAAGTTTTGCAATCTAGTCCAGCTTTTCCTCCTTGTCTACCTTTTTTTCTTGACCCCTGAACAACCTAATTCAACCACAGTGGACAGACTACATTTCTGTCTCTTTTCTGTCTCTTTACTGCTCTTCCTCCTCCCTCCAATGCCTTTCCTACTATTTGATCTCATCCTTGCAAGCAGGGCTGAACTGGCATGTCCTCCAAGAGAAGTTTTTGGACCCCCAGCTCCAAAATAACTCCTCCCACCTCCTTTATTTTATTATGTTTTAGTTGTAACCCTCCTATAGACCTGTTCTGTCTAGAACAGTAGTCACTAGTCACATGTGGCTATTGAGCACTTGTATTATGGCTAGTCCAAATCAAGATGTGCCACAAGTGTAGAATGCACACTTAGGACTTAATATTAAAATTGCAAAACATCTCATTAATCATTTATACATATTACATAACAAAATGATAATATTTTGGATAGTGCTTTGAAAATATTGGCTTAAATAAAATATATTATTAGAATTAATCTCACTTGTTTCTTTTTACCTTTTTAATGTGACTGCTAGAAAATTATACATGTGGCTTACCTTACACTTCTATTGGACAGCACTGCTATGGAGTATCTGACATTTCATATTGTATGATCTTACTATTATCTTTCTATTAATGTGTCAGCCTCCCCAGTAGGGTGCAAACCTTAGTAGGGAAGGATGCAAGTCTTCTTTGGTTCTTGTTTGATTTATTTATTTATTTTTAATTTAGTATGACAATACCATTATTATAGTATATCAAATTTAGTGCTATATTTCTGGTAGATAAAAACAGATTTTAACTACTCAGGAACTACTATGAAAACAAGGTAAAGCTGTTTAAGTAGCTCTTTCTGAAAAATAGAGGTATCATGGTTCACCTTCTGTACTGCAGAAAAGGGGATTTAACAACTCTAGGATCAACCAAATGGATTTAAATTTGTACAGAGCCAAATGTGACCAGTAAGGACCTTTGTGCCTCTACCTCTTTCATCCTTGTGTTAAGCAACCTAAAACCTTGCTCACATAATTTCAAGAATCTGAAATGGCTCCTTATTGCCCATTACAGTTGTTTCTCAACTGGGCTTTCACAGATACTAGAAGCTTCTTGAAGATAACAGAGTGGAGGCAAGGAGGGAGAAAATGACTTTTCCTATATGTGACACAAGGCAAAAATCTGTGTGTGGTAATAAATGGATATGCTTTGTAGGGGAATGATACAGGGACAGATAGCTAAACTCTTTCATGTTTACCAGAAGTTTAGCAAAACAAACAAACAAAAAGTTTTTAAATGTAGAAAAATGCATGTTCATTATTTTAAATATGAAAAATATGGATAAATACTAAATATAAATTACACATATATAATGAGTTTTAAAAGATTTTATTGTTTATCATTCTAATATATTTGTATATTATTAGTCTATCACAGACATTTGCTATGTCATAAAATACTCTTTGCAAATAAATTATTAAAGAATGTACCAAATTTTGTTGTTGGATATTAGTTTTGTTTCTTTTCCTCAGTGTTGCTCTTGTTGTAAGTAACAAGTATATCCATATTTTAAACAAATTTTGCTTATATCATATTATTTCCTTAGAACAAATTCCATAACCAGATTCATTGGATTAAAGGGAAGGTATATTTTGAAAGCTTTTGATACACATAAACTAGGGTAAATACACAGATTTGTATTTTAGTTAAAAACAAAACTTACTTTTTAAAATTCTTTTTTTCTTGCTATTCCAGAAGGATTGACTCCACACATTTTCTTTCACATTGCAGGGATAGAAGATGATGCCACCCTTCTTTTGCTATAAATTTCTAATGATTTGGTATCTGGGTTCTAAGGAACAGTGAAATCTATGGTGAAAGAATAAGAAAAAGGTTTTAAGGAGAAAGCCAAAGGAAGCAACTGCCCTTGAGAGAAGAGGGAATTGTCAAACAGAAATCAAATCCAGACTTGGTAGAGAGACTTTCTTTGAAAGGGTTATCACAAGGTAGGGAAAGAGACTATCCCGATAAGAAGAGTGGGACCATTGACATATGGAAAATTCTCTCACCTTAAGATCTGCAAGCATCTCTAGGGTTAAGTCAAAAGAATTTTTCATTTATCTGAGTAAACAAGGCTAAAAAGAACAGTGTGGGGAAGTGGGATAATGGATTTGGTGTGATAAGACACAAAATGAGAGGTTGTTTTGCCCTGAGGCCAGTCTGTTCTCAGGAGGAGTAGTTAAGGCTGGGCTGTATTCTGACTCAAGCTGAGGGTGGGCTAAAGTTCAGGGGCCTAGGGGGAAGGGAAACTTAACAGAAGTTTGGTTAACAAGCATTTTATTCTAGTTGATCACTATGGACAAAATAGTTCAGCTAATTATTTATGAAGCAGAGAATGGGAATTTGGAGGGTCTGTGTCCTTTGTCAGAAGTGAACAGGGGATGGGAGGGGATCAGGGAGTAATACTATCTGTGTCATATGTGGAAGAGTGGTTCTTCGTAGTAAACTATTTCCAGAATACAGAAGAGTGGGGGATTTATTAACCTTCACTGTTTGCCAGAAGCACAGGGTTCAAGCAAAATTCAACACTGTCAGAAGAAATGATTTTCTTAAATCAAAATGATCAGAGAATGGTGGAAGAAGGAAGTTGGAGAACAGTTTCCCAGAGAAAATGGATGTTGACCCTCATCATCCCTGATATGAGGAAGGTCCATGGGATCTGTAGCGATGACCCCCTGGAACAAAGGGGATACTGGGTCATCTCTGGCAGACTGGTGGTGTGGGCATGCTCCTCCTGTGGATGTTCACCCACATTAGAAGCTTCTTCCTCAGAAACAATCAAGAGTAAAACCTGCCTTGTTGGTTCCTTTAAATAACTAGACCTCGTGGAGTTGAACTCTTAGTGAAACAGACAGATATACAAGTATACAAGCAAACAAAGAAAAGAAATACAAAATGTGATAAGAAGTAAAAAATATAGGACAGGATGAAAAAACATAGCAAGAAAAGCTACTTCAGGTAGAACAGACAGGAAGAGACTCCAAGGAGGTGATATATAGGCTGAAATTTTAGCAATGATTGGAGTGGGAATAGCACTCCAGATAACTGAAGGGCACAAAGGATCCCAGGATGGTGGTGGGAACAGCTGCATATTTGACAGAAGGGCAGGTGAGTACAGGGCATTGAGCAAGCAGGATGGCTAAGACCTTGAGGCATGGAGAGGAGTTTAGATCAATCTAAGTGCACAAAAAGTGATCAAATATCTTGAAATGAAAGGACTGCATGATCTGTATTCACCTTCTTAATAAAGCTTCCAGCTGCTGTGTGTGGGGACAGCCTGCAGAAGGATGAGATTGAAAGCAGAGTGTTCTGGGAGAGAGATGATGACAGCTTGGATAACAATTATATCCTCAGATCTACATCATGTTGTTTTAATTGTTCTACCTTTATATGACTTCATGCTTGATAAGTCTCTTGATATTCTTTCTCAAAAATATCCTGGGCATTGTCAGCTGTTTTATTTTTTTTGAGACATAATTATTTTGTTACAATTCACTCTCCTCAATGTTTACTGACATTTGAGATGGAATTACATTAAATATTGGGTTGGAGAAAAAGTTCATTTGGTTAGTGAATACTTTGTTCAATAAAATCATTGGTGAAAATGAAAAATGTGTCTTTTATTTTTACTTCAAACTGAATGAACTTTTTGGCTAACCCAATATTTAACTTAATGTGTAGAAAGGTCCCCTTATAAATAATATCAAGCTGATACTTTTCAATCACCAGAAATAGATGTCTCAGTTTACCAATTTTTTTTAACATGTCCTTAAGTAATGTCTGGTATTTTCTCATGTAGAACCTAGAAAAACATTCTTCATTCACATTTCTTTCCAGGTATTTTATATTTTAAGCAATTCTTACGAATTATATTTTCTCATTATATTTTCTAATAATATAATGTGGTATTACATATTTTTGTATATTGTTATTTTTAGTAGATGTCATGTTAGTTTTCTAAATGGACAATCACATCACCTGCCAATATTTATAACTTACAAATTTTCCATTATTTATTCTATATTTTTGTCATTCCACCTTTATTGTACTCTTATTTTAAAGAATATTTTTAAATGGTGGTAAGAGCAGCCACCAATATATACATTTTGGCCTTCGCTTGAAATGAATATTCTGCATTGTACTTAGGAAATATTTTATTTTCATTTCACTAAGCATTTTTGCCTAATATTAAAATTAGGTTATTTATAATTTGTGTCTCTACTTAGAACTGAACTTTATTTATAGTTTTCGTTTTTTAACTTTCATTTATCTGTCTTAAGTTCAGTGTAATATTAGCATCTTAAAGTTAATTAAGGGATTTTTTTCATCTTCCAATATCACAGGGAAGTTATCTTTTCAGTGAAAGAATAATTCACTCATTTAAACAGGTCAAGTAGCATTTTAAAAATAATTATTTGACTGTTTAAAATGTTTTAAAGTAAATTTTGACTATAAGATTTTCTATTTCTTCCTGAGCTTATTACAATCATATTTTCTGAAAATTAGTAACTTTCTCCATATACAGTATTCAAATATAATTGTATGTAATTTTATTTTAGTATTATTTCCATCTCATCTATGTGTGCATATTTCTTATTTCCTTTACTAATTTTAATATTTATGTTCTTATTTTTCTTACTGATTATTTTAGTGTTTTACTTCTCACTTGTTTATCAAAGATAAACTAACACATCAATTCCACTTTTTTGGCCTTCTTAGTTTTTAATCTTTTTATTTTGGGTCTCATTATTTTCTTTTTCCTCACAACCCTGAGTCCATAGTTTGATTGAAGGTTTATTCAGAGAAATATTTTCTAGATTTTTGTGTTTTCTGTTTGAACTTTAATTATTTTGAATTGTGTTTTGGGTGGGATCTTGGAATAAGATCCAGATAATTCTTGCTTTTTATCTCCTACCCACAGATAGAGAGTTTGAAAAATACCTATTAATCAGTTTATAATTTTATCTCCTTAATCTGTAAAAGACCAAGAGAGTTGTATAAAATTTCCCACTTTTTGCCTTAGTTACTTTATTTTATGGTAGAAAGATAAACCCATGATAAACTTTACCTTTTGGGGCTTCCCTGGTGGTGCAGTCATTGAGAATCTGCCTGCCAATGCAGGGGACATGGGCTCAAGCCCTGGTCTGGGAAGATCCCAAATGCTGTGGAGCAACTAGGCTCTTGAGCCACAACTACTGAGCCTGCGCATCTGGAGCTCGTGCTCCGCAACAAGAGAGGCCACGACAGTGAGAGGCTCGTGCACCGCAATGAAGAGTGGCCCCCGCTTGCCACAACCAGAGAAAGCCCTCGCACAGAAACAAAGACCCAACACAGCCTAAATAAACAAATAAATAGTGTTCCCTTTTTAAAAAAAATTACCCTTTATTTTATAAGGATAAGCTTCTTTGCCACACAGGATGATTCTCCAAGATTTATTTAACTTAAACATAATAATCTAATAAATCAGATAAATTTCTTATTAATATTAGCTAAACAATTATGTCTAGTTTACATCATTCTTTTACTGTTATGCTTTTTGCTTATTATACCTCCTTGAGATGTTCTTGATTTTCTATCTTTTGCTATTGAGCTATATTTTACCTACTATTCCTGACTCCCTGCTATAACTTGGGAAGTATGAATTTAATTTAAAATTCTACTTGTAGCTATTTTTACATTTTGAAAAATAAATATGTACTTTAACCTGTATTTTTCTCTATTATCAATTTGTCTTATTGATAATGATTATTAAAATTTATTTTAAAATATAGATGCATGACATTTGCCAGAAATATTTTGTAAAAGAAAAATTATTAAGGAAGAATTTCCCCGTTAGATATCAAAAGATATTAAAAAGTGCAACAACTTGAAAAATGTGTTTCTGTTGCAGAATACGTATCTGAACAGTGGGAAAGAGGAGTAAATTAAGAAACAGCCTCAGGAATTCCATAAAATTCTGTAGATGAAAAAGTTAGCATTTCAAATAAGAGAAGAATAAATGATATTGAGGAAGATAATTATATATTTGGAAAATATAAAGTTAAGTCTAGGACCTGTTCCAGGAGTACATATTCTAATGGGAAAAGACAAACTGACAAATAAGATAATTTCAGGGATTTCTAAGAAAATAAAGAAAAACTAAAGGGGTGGAGAGTGTTTCTCAGGGTAGGAATGGTGGAGAATTTCAATAAGGTGATGCCAAATACTTTTTAAAGAGAAATATATAGGAATCAGTCATGTAAAATTTTGGGAAGCTCATTTTAGGCCAAGGCCTTAGCAAATGTAAAGGCCCTAGGGTAGAAATGGGCACAGCAGGCTTGACTACTGTGTGAAGGCCAGTATCACTGCAGCTTAGGAAAAGTAAAGAGAAAGATAGTTAAAATCAAAGTAAAACAAGAGGAATCCTTTTAAAGCCAGATTGGCATTTTTTATTTAATAGCTCCCTAGTTTGGTGAACGTGTGGGAAAATAATCTCTGTTATACATTCTTACCTAGAGGGTAGATGGATAAAATCTATCTGGAGAGCAATGGTGTCCATCAAAATATGAAAATGTATCTTTTTACCCAGCAGTACTTTCTAATATTTATCTGATAGAAAAATTCACACAAATAAGCAAAAGGATATCAGTTGCCATGTCTTTCAGAGCATAAAAGAGAGACAGATATGTCATGGTATAAACCACACAACAAAAATAAGGTAGTTGTTAAAATAATCAGAGAGATCTACAAATTTCTGACAGAAAATCTTCCCATAATACATGTGTTATTGTTGTTTTGCTTTATTTAAATTTGTTTTTCACAATGTATTTTAAGTGGGAAAAATTACAATAACAGCATAATATAATCAATTGTTAATTAAAAGATAACTTATTTTCATGTTATACATAAATATATATGCAATGCTGTGTATTTAGACATGAAATTGAGGGCAGGGGAGCTTGGGAATCGAATATCAACATGTGCTACAGTACATATACTTTTAAGTTTTCTCTTCCGTATCTTGAGTGTTACTTCTAAGAGTCCTTAAATGAAGCCTGGTGTTTGGAAAGAGCAGGGGTTTCTTATTTCTATGTCTGGGTACTCACTACTATCAGAATCCATCTCTCAGGTTCAAGGTGAAGGGTTGATGGATGTGTGGTCTCATTGTCAGTTTATCTTCCACCAATGTGAGGTATGAGAGAAGGAGGGCACAGCCATGGGTAAGAAAGTCTTCATTGTGCTCCTTCTTCTCCCAGGAACCAGTTTTTCTCGAACTGAGTTTTATTCTAGCAGTTCTCAGATTGCATTATTATTGTCCAAAAAAAAAATAAAACTTTAGGGAGAAAGCAAAGCAGCCCATATCTTAGAGTTACATGATGATTAGCACTCCCCACCCCCAGTACCAGATTTCTCCATTCCCTTCTTTAGTGAATAAAATACATTTCTGAAATTCCAGAAGAGTGATTTTTCTCTAAATCTCTGTCTAAAGTAACTGTTCTTTCATGAAGAGTAAAAGCAGAGCATTATTACATACATTTTCATTTGCTTTTGGATCTTGTAATAAGATTAATAAGATTTCATTTACTGCTTAGCATCAGTGTTCATTCTTAAGTGAATGGATAAGAAAGAAACAGAGTTTTATGTTCATAACTTGGACTATCAGCTTCTTGGAAGCTTCTTGGAATGAAGAGCTCCCACTTTTATTCTTAGGCCAGTTCTCTCTTTTCAAAAAAAAAAAAAAAAACAACAACAGCATAGTGCTATAAATACCACATCTATTATTCTCATCAGATAATCTTCACTTCCAGGTAAATGGCAACTGGTTTTATTGACCCAACCTACAAGGAACAAAGTAGACAAGTTTCTGCTCTTCTGAACAGCATTACTCTAGGCAAACTGGAAATGTGTCTTGCCCCAATGCCCCACCAGCCAAAATGTCCTATTTGTTCATATATAATTTTAAATAATCAAGGACCTTCATAAACTGACTTCCTGTTATGTATTTCCCACAGCGTCCTAGTATATCTATTTCAGTTCTGTTAAACTGTCTACATTCTGCATGCACTCCCTTCACATATCACCATTTCTACGTCTTTGTTCATGTTTTTCATCACTTCTAGAATGCTCATCTTTTCCTCCTTCACTTAAATAAATTCCTCCCATCTTTCAAAGTCCTATTCAAATCTTACCTCTGTTTTGAAGCATTCCTCACATCTTTGTCTTCCTTCATCATAATTCCTGCAACAGTTATAGTTAGCACCATATGATTCCAACACCTAATTATATGTTGTCATATTATGCTGTTCAACTTTGCTTTCAGAGACTATGAGTTCTACCAATGCACAAATAACATACTTCTTTTGAATTACCTACAAAAAAAAAAAGAGATACCTGGTAGGCATTTATTGATAAATAGCAAGGAAATTAACTAATCACTTAATTTATTATGGGAAATGGTGATTCCTCAAGTATGGCTATAGTGGTGACTACTCATGTGTAGACAGGTGCATCAGCATCACTGGGTACTTTTGAAATCATATGTAACCACTACCTATTAAGTGTTATTAATTTTAAAAAGTGGAAAATAACAAGTGTCTACCAGGATGTGAGAAGTTGGCACCTTTGTGCACTGTTGGTGAGAATGTTGGTGATACTGTGGAAAACAGAGGATCCTATAAAAGCTAAACATAGAATTACCATGTAATCCAGTAATTCCACTTCTGGGAATATATCCAAAAGAATTTCAAAGCAGCATTATTTATAATAGCCAAAGGTGGAAGCAACCCCAGTATCCATCAATAAAAGAATGGATAAACAAAGTGTGGTATATACATGCAATGGAATATTATTCAGTGTTAAAAATGAATGGAATTCTGATGCATGCTACAAAATGATTGAATTTTGAGAATATAATAACTGAAACAAACCAGACAAAAAGGACAATATTTTATGATTTCACTGATATGAGCTAACTAGAGTAAGCACTCAACATAGACAGAAAGCAGAATAAAGGTTACTAGGGGTTGGAAGGATGTGGGAATGGGGATTTAGAGTTGCTGTTTGGGATGATGAAAAAGTTCTACTCAGGCAAGATAACACTGCCTGACAATCTGACCAACAATTTTATGTTACCTATTTTTTTGTTTCTCAGATATGCATCCATCATTCATTCTCAGATAACATTCATCAGTCTAGGCAGTTCCACTATTTTTTCCTTATGACCAGGAGCCAAAGTAATTATGTTTTGGGCTTTGTTACCTCAGAGATGTCTCTTTAATGACTGTTTAATAGTTATTTATCCTTTATCAAATCTTCTAGATGTCTATCCATTTTCTGGGGAAAAAAAATAGAGTCAATGCTCTCTTATAATCAATGTACTTATTTTATTCTCCATTGTTAAATACCATTCTAAATCTTATACCAGAAGCAAAACAGATTATAAAGCCAAACTTGTTATATAAACAAATTTGAATTTAGCTATATTGCTATTTATCCATAATACTAATTTTGAAATTCCATTAACTTAATATGACTCCTAGGAGTAACTATTAAGAAAATATATGTTGATAGTAAAAACATGTAAGAGCTAATGTCAATAAATAAAAAGTGTTGTTGTGGGCTTCCCTGGTGGTGCAGTGGTTGAGAGTCCGCCTGCCGATGTAGGGGACACGGGTTCGTGCCCTGGTCCAGGAAGATCCCACATGCCATAGAGCGGCTGGGCCCATGAGCTATGGCCGCTGGGCCTGTGCGTCTGGAGACTGTGCTCTGCAACGGGAGAGACCACAACAGTGAGAGGCCCGCATACCACAAAAAAAAAAAAAAAAAAAAGTGTTGTTGTGGCAGGAGACTGCATTATCATCAGCCATAGATACATAACATGAGAGAAGCCATGGAAAAGCAGGAGTGGGGGAAAGTTCAATTAAAAAAATATCCCTACTAAATTAAACAACAATATAGTAAAATATCAGTTGGTAAGTTGTGTTATTAGATATATGATTCATAGAATCTACTCCAAAGTTTCTTAAAACATATTGGGGGGTTAAAATCATATGAACCAGAGGTTTGCCCTTTATAATTGCTACGGGGTTCACAACAGAAACCTCTGCGAGAGTCAAGGCAGAGAGGAGGCTTTCTTAGGTATTTGGATGTCATCTTGAAAGGTGAATAGGATTGGATAAGTGTGGAGAAGGACAGAAAGTCCAAGGACAGAAAGATCCACAACACAGTGGGGCCTGTGGCAGATATGACTAGAGGGGCTCAGAAGAATGTCAGCTAATAAGAAGAAGTGCACTGATGCTGAATAGAGGAGCAGTAATGCAGATGTAGTCAATCACAGGTGCAGGCTGCCTGTGGAGGCTTTGAAGAGTGGTGACAACATGGAAAATATTCTGGAGGGACAGAGACTATAGAAAAAAAGAGAGAGAAAAGCTAACAATGAATAAAAGTTGTGTCCTCATGAAGAACACATTTCTTGTGGTGTAAAGTAGGGAGAGGAGGGAATGTCAGGCTTCCATTGTGTGGATGGGGAGGGGCAGTGCCCTTTGTCTCACTGTTGATTTGCTTTTAGTCACACTATATATGTGAGATTTCATAAACATTAGAGTTTACTATATTTTGAATGTAATTTTTAAGGTTAAGAACTGCTAAGATAATGCTTTGAGTTTTTCTTGTTTACTTTTATTAGTCTGTTTTTATATACGTAAGTATAAAGGAAATTATAAAAGTTATGAATAATTATTTGTAATTATAGCACACATATTTAGAATTAAATCAAATAAAAATTATATAAAATAATAATAACATAATAGCTTACCTTTACTGATTGTTCACTATGTACCAGCTAATAGTCTAAACACTTCCCCTGTGAAATCTTTTTAAGCAGCACAAAAATCTCTACAAGGCAAGTACTGTTAATATCCCCAGTATGTATAGATGGAGAAAGAGAGTCACAGAGAGAATAAATTTGTACAAGATCTCAGAGCTAGGAAATGATAGAATCAGGATGAGAACCTGGGCAGTCTGCCTCCAAGATCATGCTGGTAACCACCAGACAGCATGGCCCAAAAAGCAATAATAAAGAAAATCTAACACCAAGCTTCAAAACATAGTCACTCTGATGGACATTAAATCTCTAGAAATACAGTTAACAGTACTGTTTTGCATACTTGAAATTTGCTGAGGGTTGATTTTTTTCCTCATCATAAAAAAAAAAAAAAAGAAGTAACTATGTGAGGTGATGAATATGTTAATTAGCTTGAGTGTGATGATCATTTCACAATGTATACATATATCAAAACATCACCTTAGGGGGGACCTTGAAGATGGCGGAAGAGTAAGACGCGGAGATCGCCTTCCTCCCCACGGATACACCAGAAATACATCCACACGTGGAACAACTCCTACAGAACTCCTACTGAAGGCTGGCAGAAGACCTCAGACCTCCCAAAAGGCAAGAAACTCCCCACGTAACTGGGTAGGGCAAAAGAAAAAACAGAGACAAAAGAATAAGGACGGCACCTGCACCAGTGGGAGGGAGCTGTGAAGGAGGAAAAGTTTCCACACACTAGGAAGCCCCTCCGCGGGCGGAGACTGCGGGAGGCAGAGGGGGGAGTATCGGGACCGCGGAGTAGTGCACAGCGACGGGTGCGGAGGGCAAAGCGGGGAGATTCCTGCACAGACGATCGGTGCTGACCGGCACTCACCAGACCGAGTGGCTTGTCTGCTCACCCGCCGGGGCGGGCGGGGCTGCGAGCTCAGGCTCGGGTTTTGGTTTTGGACGGAGCTCAGGGAGAGGACTGGGGTTGGCGGCTTGAACATAGCCTGAAGGGGTTAGTGCACCACGACTAGCCGGGAGGGAGTTCGGGGAAAAGCCTGCACCGGCCGAAGAGGCAAGAGACTTTTTCTTCCCTCTTTGTCTCCTGGTGCGCGAGGAGAGGGGTTTAAGAGCGCTGCTTAAAGGAACTCCAGAGACGGGCGCGAGCCGCGGCTAAAAGCGCGAACCCCAGAGACGGGCGCGAGCCGCGGCTGAGGGCGCGAGCCCCCGAGACGGGCGCGAGCCGCGGCTGAAAGCGCAAACCCCAGAGACGGGCGCGAGCCGCGGCTGAGGGCGCGAGCCCCCGAGACGGGCGCGAGCCGCGGCTGAAAGCGGAAACCCCAGAGACGGGCGCGAGCCGCGGCTAAAACCGCGGACCCCAGAGACGGGCGGGAGACGCTAAGGCTGCTGCTGCCGCCACCAAGGGGCCTGTGTGCGAGCACAGGTCACTCTCCACACCCGTCTTCCGCGGAGCCTGTGCAGCCCGCCACTGCCAGGTTCCCGGGATCCAGGGACAACTTCCCCGGGACAGCGCACGGCGGGCCTCAGGCTGGTGCAACGTCACGCCGGCCTCTGCCGCAACGTCACGCTGCCTCTGCCGCCGCAGGCCGGCCCCGCACGCAGTGCCCCT
Source organism: Phocoena sinus (assembly GCF_008692025.1). Lineage (NCBI taxonomy): Eukaryota > Metazoa > Chordata > Mammalia > Artiodactyla > Phocoenidae > Phocoena > Phocoena sinus. The sequence goes on along the minus strand of NC_045776.1, from coordinate 33,182,255 downwards.
CCTTCCCCCATCCCCCAACCCCCGGCCTGAGTGAGCCGGAGGCCCCGAATCAGCGGCTCCTTTAACCCCGACCTGTCTGAGCGAAAAAACAGACGCCCTCCAGCGACCTACACGCAGAGGCAGGGCCAAATCCAAAGCTGAGCTCCTGTGAGCTGTGAAAACAAAGAAGAGAAAGGGAAATCTCTCCCAGCAGCCACAGAAGCAGCGGATTAAAGCTCCACAATCAACTTGATATACCCTGCATCTGTGGAATACCTGAATAGACAAGGAATGATCCCAAATTGAAGAGGTGGAATTTAGGAGCGAGATCTATGATTTTTTTCCCTTTTCCTCTTTTTGTGAAGGTGTACGTGTATGCTCCTGTGTGACATCTAGTCTGTATACTCTAGCTTCCACCATTTGTCCTAGGGCTCTATCCGTCCATGACTTTTTTTTAAAAATTCTTTTTCTTAATAATTAAGTTTAATTGTAATAACTTTATTATACTTTACCTTCGTTCTTTCTTTCTTTCCTTCCTTCCCTCCCTCCTTTAGACAACGAATCACCCCAAATTGAGGAGGTGGTCTCAGGGAGCAGGATTTATGATTTTTCCCCCTTTACCTCTTTTTGTGAAGGTGTATGTGTATGCTTCTGTGTAAGATTTTCTCTGTATAGCTTTGCTTCCAACATTTGTCCTAAGGTTCTATCCGTCCCTTTTTTTTTTTTTCTAAATATTTTTTAATTCAATAACTATATTATACTTTATTTTATTTTTACTGTATCATCTTTCTTTCTGTCTTTTTTTCCTTCTTTCCCTCCTTCCTTCCTTCCTCCCTCCCTCCCTCCCTCCCTCCTTTCTTTCCTTCTTTCTTCCTTCCTTCCTTTCCTCCTTTCCTTCTTTCTTTCCTCATACTTCTACTAATTCTCTCTACTTTTTCTCCCTTTTATTCTGAGCCGTGTGGATGAAAGGCTCTTGGTGCTCCAGCCAGGAGTCAGGGCTCTGCCTCTGAGGTAGGAGAGCCAACTTCAGGTCACTGGTCAACAAGAGACCTCCCAGCTCCACATAATATTAAATGGTGGAAATATCCCAGAGACCTCCATCTTAACACCAGCACCCAGCTTCACTCAACGACCAGCAAGCCACAGTGCTGGACAACCTATGCCAAACAACTAGCAAAACAGGAACACAACCCCACCCATTAGCAGAGAGGCTGCCTAAAATCATAATAAGGCCACAGACACCCCAAAACACACCACCAGACGTGAACCTGCCCACTAGAGAGACAAGATCCAGCCTCATCCAGCACAACACAGGCACTAGTCCCCTCCACCAGGAAGCCTACACAACCCACTGAAACAACCTTAGCCACTGGAGACAGACATCAAAAACAACGGGAACTACGAACCTGCAGCCTGCAAAAAGGAGACCCCAAACACAGTAAGATAAGCAAAATGAGAAGACAGAAAAACACACAGCAGATGAAGGAGCAAGATAAAAACCCACCAGACCTAACAAATGAAGAGGAAATAGGCAATCTACCTGAAAAAGAATTCAGAATAATGATAGTAAGGATGATCCGAAATCTTGGAAGTAGAATGGACAAAATGCAAGAAACAGTTAACAAGGACCTACAAGAACTAAAGATGAAACAAGCAACGATGAACAATGCAATAAATGAAATTAAAATCACTCTAGATAGGATCAATAGCAGAATAACTGAGGCAGAAGAACGGATAAGTGACCTGGAAGATAAAGTAGTAGAAATAACTACTGCAGAGCAGAATAAAGAAAAAAGAATGAAAAGAACTGAGGACAGTCTCAGAGACCTCTGGGACAACATGAAACGCACCAACATTCGAATTATAGGGGTTCCAGAAGAAGAAGAAAGAAAGAAAGGGACTGAGAAAATATTTGAAGAGATTATAGTTGAAAACTTCCCTAATATGGGAAAGGAAATAGTTAATCAAGTCCAGGAAGCACAGAGGGTCCCATACAGGATAAATACAAGGAGAAACACGCCAAGACACATATTAATCAAACTGTCAAAAATTAAATACAAAGAAAGCATATTAAAAGCAGCAAGGGAAAAACAACAAATAACACACAAGGGAATCCCCATAAGGTTAACAGCGGATCTCTCAGCAGAAACCCTACAAGCCAGAAGGGAGTGGCAGGACATACTGAAAGTGATGAAGGAGAATAGCCTGAAACCAAGACTACTCTACCCAGCAAGGATCTCATTCACATTTGATGGAGAAATTAAAACCTTTACAGACAAGCAAAAGCTGAGAGAGTTCAGCACCACCAAACCAGCTTTACAACAAATGCTAAAGGAACTTCTCTAGACACGAAACACAAGAGAAGGAAATGACCTATAGTAGCGAACCCAAAACAATATATAAAATGGAAATAGGAACATACATATCAATAATTACCTTAAATGTAAATGGACTAAATGCTCCCACCAAAAGACACAGATTGGCTGAATGGATACAAAAACAAGACCCTTATATATGCTGTCTACAAGAGACCCACTTCAGAACTAGAGACACATACAGACTGAAAGTAAGGGGATGGAAAAAGATATTCCATGCAAATGGAAACCAAAAGAAAGCTGGAGTAGCAATTCTCGTATCAGACAAAATAGACTTTAAAATAAGGACTATTAAAAGGGACAAAGAAGGACACTACATAATGATCAAGGGATCGATCCAAGAAGAAGATATAACAATTGTAAATATTTATGCACCCAACATAGGAGCACCTCAATACATAAGGCAAATACTAACAACCATAAAAGGGGAGATCAACAGTAACACATTCATAGTAGGGGACTTTAACACCCCACTTTCACCCATGGACAGATCATCCAAAATGAAAATAAATAAGGAAACACAAGCTTTAAATGATACATTAAACAAGATGGACTTAATTGATATTTATAGGACACTCCATCCAAAAACAACAGAATACACATTTTTCTCAAGTGCTCATGGAACATTCTCCAGGATAGATCATATCTTGGGTCACAAATCAAGCCTTGGTAAATTTAAGAAAACTGAAATTGTATCAAGTATCTTTTCCGACCACAACGCCATGAGACTAGATATCAATTACAGGAAAAGATCTGTAAAAAATACAAACACATGGAGGCTAAACAATACACTACTTAATAATGAAGTGATCACTGAAGAAATCAAAGAGGAAATAAAAAAATACCTAGAAACAAATGACAATGGAGACACAACGACCCAAAACCTATGGGATGCAGCAAAAGCAGTTCTAAGGGGGAAGTTTATAGCAATACAAGCCCACCTTAAGAAGCAGGAAACATCTCGAATAAACAACCTAACCTTGCACCTCAAGCAATTAGAGAAAGAAGAACAAAAAAAACCCAAAGCTAGCAGAAGGAAAGAAATCATAAAAATCAGATCAGAAATAAATGAAAAAGAAATGAAGGAAACAATAGCAAAGATCAATAAAACTAAAAGCTGGTTCTTTGAGAAGATAAACAAAATAGATAAACCACTAGCCAGACTCATCAAGAAAAAAAGGGAGAAGACTCAAATCAATAGAATTAGAAATGAAAAAGGAGAAGTAACAACTGACACTGCAGAAATAAAAAAAATCATGAGAGATTACTACAAGCAACTCTATGCCACTAAAATGGACAATCTGGAAGAAATGGACAAATTCTTAGAAATGCACAATCTGCCAAGACTGAATCAGGAAGAAATAGAAAATATGAACAGACCAATCACAAGCACTGAAATTGAAACTGTGATTAAAAACTTTCCAACAAACAAAAGCCCAGGACCAGATGGCTTCACAGGTGAATTCTATCAAACGTTTAGAGAAGAGCTAACACCTATCCTTCTCAAACTCTTCCAAAATATAGCAGAGGGAGGAACACTCCCAAATTCCTTCTACGAAGCCACCATCACCTTGATACCAAAACCAGACAAGGATGTCACAAAGAAAGAAAACTACAGGCCAATATCACTGATGAACATAGATGCAAAAATCCTCAACAAAATACTAGCAAACAGAATCCAACAGCACATTAAAAGGATCATACACCATGATCAAGTGGGGTTTATTCCAGGAATGCAAGGATTCTTCAATATACGCAAATCTATCAATGTGATAAACTATATTAACAAATTGAAGGAGAAAAACCATATGATCATTTCAATAGATGCAGAGAAAGCTTTTGACAAAATTCAACACCCATTTATGATAAAAACCCTCCAGAAAGTAGGCATAGAGGGAACTTTCCTCAACATAATAAAGGCCATATATGACAAGCCCACAGCAAACATCATCCTCAATGGTGAAAAACTGAAGGCATTTCCACTAAGATCAGGAACAAGACAAGGTTGCCCACTCTCACCACTCTTATTCAACATAGTTTTGGAAGTTTTAGCCACAGCAATCAGAGAAGAAAAGGAAATAAAAGGAATCCACATCGGAAAAGAAGAAGTAAAGCTGTCACTGTTTGCAGATGACATGATACTATACATAGAGAATCCTAAAGATGCTACCAGAAAACTACTAGAGCTAATCAATGAATTTGGTAAAGTAGCAGGATACAAAATTAATGCACAGAAATCTCTGGCATTCCTATATACTAATGATGAAAAATCTGAAAGTGAAATCAAGAAAACACTCCCATTTACCATTGCAACAAAAAGAATAAAATATCTAGGAATAAACCTACCTAAGGATATGAAAGACCTGTATGCAGAAAATTATAAGACACTGATGAAAGAAATTAAAGATGATACAAATAGATGGAGAGATATACCATGTTCTTGGATGGGAAGAATCAACATTGTGAAAATGACTCTACTACCCAAAGCAATCTACAGATTCAATGCAATCCCTATCAAACTACCACTGGCATTTTTCACAGAACTAGAACAAAAAATTTCGCAATTTGTATGGAAACACAAAAGACCCCGAATAGCCAAAGCAATCTTGAGAACGAAAAAAGGAGCTGGAGGAATAAGGCTCCCTGACTTCAGACTATATTACAAAGCAACAGTAATCAAGACAGTATGGTACTGGCACAAAAACAGAAAGATAGATCAGTGGAACAGGATAGAAAGCCCAGAGATAAACCCACGCACATATGGACACCTTATCTTTGATAAAGGAGGCAGGAATGTACAGTGGAGAAAGGACAGCCTCTTCAATAAATGGTGCTGGGAAAACTGGACAGGTACATGTAAAAGTATGAGATTAGATCACTCCCTAACACCATACACAAAAATAAGCTCAAAATGGATTAAAGACCTAAATGTAAGGCCAGAAACTATCAAACTCTTAGAAGAAAACATAGGAAGAACACTCTATGACATAAATCACAGCAAGATCCTTTCTGACCCACCTCCTAGAGTAATGGAAATAAAAACAAAAATAAACAAATGGGACCTAATGAAACTTCAAAGCTTTTGCACAGCAAAGGAAACCATAACCAAGACCAAAAGACAACCCTCAGAATGGGAGAAAACATTTGCAAATGAAGCAACTGACAAAGGATTAATCTCCAAAATTTACAAGCAGCTCATGCAGCTCAATAACAAAAATACAAACAACCCCATCCAAAAATGGGCAGAAGACCTAAATAGACATTTCTCCAAAGAAGATATACAGAATGCCAACAAACACATGAAAGAATGCTCAACATCATTAATCTTTAGAGAAATGCAAATCAAAACTACAATGAGATATCATCTCACACCAGTCAGAATGGCCATCATCAAAAAATCAAGAAACAATAAATGCTGGAGAGGGTGTGGAGAAAAGGGGACACTCTTGCACTGCTGGTGGGAATGTGAATTGGTTCAGCCACTGTGGAGAACAGTATGGAGGTTCCTTAAAAAACTACAAATAGAATTACCATATGACCCAGCAATCCCACTACTTGGCATATACCCTGAGAAAACCAAAATTCAAAGAGAGTCATGTACCAAAATGTTCATTGCAGCTCTATTTACAATAGCCAGGACATGGAAACAACCTAAGCGCCCATCATCGGATGAATGGATAAAGAAGATGTGGCACATATACACAATGGAATATTACTCAGCCTTAAAAAGAAATGAAATTGAGCTATTTGTAATGAGATGGATAGACCTAGAATCTGTCATACAGAGTGAAGTAAGTCAGAAAGAAAAAGACAAATACCGTATGCTAACACATATATATGGAATTTAAGGGAAAAAAATGTCATGAAGAACCTAGGGGTAAGATAGGAATAAAGACGCAGACCTACTGGAGAACGGACTTAAGGATATGGGGAGGGGGAAGGGTGAGTTTTGACAGGGCGAGAGAGAGTCATGGACATATACACACTAACAAACGTAGTAAGGTAGATAGCTGGGGGGAAGCAGCCGCAAGGCACAGGGATATTAGCTCGGTGCTTTGTGACAGCCTGGAAGGGTGGGATGGGGAGAGTGGGAGGGAGGGAGACGCAAGAGGGAAGACATATGGGAACATATGTATATGTATAGCTGATTCACTTTGTTGTAAATCAGAAACTAACACACCATTGTAAAGCAATTATACCCCAATAAAGATGTTTAAAAAAAAAAAAAAAAAAAAAAACATCACCTTAATACACCTTAAGGTATATACACCTTAATTATATACAATTCTTATAAAAAGGAAGATGGTAAAACAGTTACTCTATTAATAACAGTAACAGCAGTAATTAGGATGCTATAGAATCTTTTAAAGATTGCTTTCACCACTGTATTATTACATGAGGTTCTTATCACTTAATGGGAAGTTCTCATCACTTGATAGGAGTTTCTCATCACTCAGGCACAGAGAAATTATTTGATAGAATATCCTAGAAGCACTGGGTTTAAGCTTGAACTTTTTTCAGGGCTTCAATACTCTTCTACTTTACATAGCACATACACTATTACCATTAAAATTAGCAAGTAACAGAAAAAAAAGTAAAATGTCCCCAAAGAGAGGAAAGTCACCAGCAATCAAAACTGAGAAGGGAATGTCAAAATTAACAAATAGCACCTGCAGAAAATGAATAAATTAGGTACTTATGATGCTTTATTATTTTAAATTATGATACCACTAGCTGAGCTGGGAAGGCTTTTTTTCCCCTGGTTATTGTACCTTTAAAATTATGAATTCCATCTAGACTGCCTCTTTAAATAAGATTAGCATTTCCCATTTAATTGCTTTATCTGTTTTGATCCATTAGATTCTATTTGAGACTATAGCTTTTATAATAAATTAAGTTCTAGGGTTTTATTTTGACATCTAAGTTAATTTTTAATTCTGGGAAAAGTTCTGCCCTATGCAATTTAGTTCTTCTGGAAATGCTGAAAAAATGATATTTGGAGCATTATAAGTTATTCATGAAGCAGGTATCTCGCTGAGCTTTCTTTAGGTTTGCTTAGGTCTGAGTCTCTTTAGTGAAAGGCCTCTTTGAGGGATGTCTATGTATTAGTTCTTCCTATGATTTCCAAAGGGAGATTTCATCAGAGGAAGTTGCTTGATTGGAGCACACCTGACTGTCAGCATGGAATTGAATCCTTACACTGCTTTTACTTGAGTAACTGAAAAGGCTTTATAGTCCTTCATATGGGTAATTCCCTGTATATTAGTCTGGGTTTAGCCATGGAATCAAATCCTCTCTAAGAATTACAGGAATAAAAATGTAATATGGGAATTAGGGCTTACACACATGTAAGAAGAACAAGAAGAGTGTCAGAATGGCTGCAGTCACAAGGTTGGCATAAGTCATTGATGACTTCAGCCTGAAATACTGAAGTGGGTGGTTGGCTGAGAAATTCATTTAATTCTCAAGTTTACAGAACTAGCCAACCACTGTCCCAGTCTACTGCATCAGAGTGGGAGTGCATGGATGAGCCTGTGAAGCCACCCCATTTGTTTTCCATGACTTCTCTGTTCCTTTCCACTTTCTAAATCTGAACTATAACAGAAAAGGGGATTCTGGGAAATGTACTTCCTGGCTTTTCCTCATCAGTGCAGATGAGATGTTAGACATTGGTGGTGATGATACCCAATGATGGCAGTGCAACCTCTCCTATGAGACACAGAATGAAATTGGTCATCATGTGACAAAACAATGAAAGTCCTATACTCTTCCTTATGTTTAATGAATCTATCTTGAAGTATCATGATATACTGAAAATCAACCCAGGCACTGTTATTATTTGAACTTCTATCTTGTAACTGGCATTATGGTAGATGCTATGAATAAGGTGACTTTGTTATTTTAGGCACCCAGTCAGATTTCCTCTAAATCATGTTTTTATTTTACCTAGGAATTTGACACAATTTGAGTGTTGAAGTGTGGCAGTAATTTCTAGGGTGCTCTATAGTATTATGGAATAAGGACACTGATTACTTGAAATCAGTATTGACCCAGAAATTTTAAGACATTTGATATCATGATTATTCCACACATTTAAGACATATAGTAGGTCAAACCCTGAGGGAAGCAAGAGAAGGAAAAAACCCATTGCTTACATTTGGACTATTTAAGCTTGAACAGCTTATGGGAAGTTGAACCTTCCAGAGACTACGACATACAATTTTGTGCCTCAAAACTGTTTTTTATTTTATTTTTTTAAATTTTGACTATGTATAGTTCTCTACAATAGCCATCTGTCTCCAGAATGTCCTTGCTGACAAGTAGGCTAGTAGACTTTGAAGTCTTTGTAGGCAGACACCATATCAAGGTGTATTCTATTCTCATTGACTAACAAAATGCTAGCTACATGGTAAAGATGAAATACAGGTATATAGAATTAATATTTACAGTAATTCAAGCAAGATGGTCCTACACTGTATCAAGGAAGTGTGCATGTGACCTCTAGGAAAATGAAAGAAATGTCTCCTCCAAAATACCTCACAGAGTGGCATTCATTTTCTTGATAAATTTTCTTACAATGATTCTGGTGGCTCTTACCCTTCTAGCCTCAGAAATCTGCCTTTGTCAGAACACTGTGCCTGTATCCATTTTTCTCAACCATATTCACTTTAACCAAACTTGTGAGAATGAAGAATAAACCCAGGATGTCAGTTTATTCATTTAGTGGAAACAATATCTTTCTACTAGGAGAATAAATTCCACTCATAGGAAATGAAATATGCAAAGTCTATAGGAAAAACTCTTTTCTTCTCAGGGACAGGTATATGTGGAAAACCAAATAATAATCAGAATTCGTGAATATTAGATTCAGAAAAAAAATAGTTAATGGAATTAATATTCTGAGACTAGAATGGTCTTTTCAATATGACCAGAACGCATGAAATCTATTGGGTATCTTCTTCGGCATTCATCTTCACAGGATGGTTTTGCCAAAGAGACCAGAACACACAAAAGCCTATTATCTAAATGTAAGGCCAGACACTATAAAATTCTTAGAGGAAAACATAGGCAGAACACTCTATGACATAAATCACAGCAAGATCCTTTTTGACCCACCTCTGAAAGAAATGGAAATAAAAACAAAAATAAACAAATGGGACCTAATGAAACTTCAAAGTTTTGCACAGCAAAGGAAACCATAAATAAGACCAAAAGACAACCTCAGAATGGGAGAAAATATTTGCCAATGAAGCAACTGACAAAGGATTAACCTCCAAAATTTACAAGCAACTCATGCAGCTCAATATCACAAAAACAAACAACCCAATCCAAAAAATGGGTAGAAGACCTAAATAGACATTTTTACAAAGAAGATATACAGATTGCCAACAAACACATGAAAGGATGCTCAACATCTAATCATTAGAGAAATGCAAAACAAAACTACAATGAGGTATCACCTCACACCAGTCAGAATGGCCATCATCAAAAAATCTACAAACAATAAATGCCACAGAGGGTATGGAGAAAAGGGAACCCTCTTGCCCTGTTAATGGGAATGTAAATTGGTACAGCCACTATGGAGAACAGGATGGAGGTTCCTTAAAAAAACTAAAAATAGGACTATCATACAAACCAGCAATCCCACTACTGGGCATACACTCTGAGCAAACCATAATTCAAAAATAGTCATGTACCACAATGGTCATTGCAGTTCTATTTACAATAGCCAGGACATGGAAGCAACCTAAGTGTCTATTGACAGATGAATGGATAAAGATTTGGCACATATATACAATGGAATATTACTCAGCCATAAAAAGAAACAAAATTGAGTAGTGAGATGGATGACCTAGAGTCTGTCATACAGAGTGAAGTAAGTCAGAAAGAGAAAAACAAACACTGTATGCTAACACATATATATGGAATCTAAAAAACAAACCAAAAAAGTGGTTCTGAAGAACCTAGGGGCAGGACAGAAATAAAGATGCAGACATAGAGAATGGGCTTGAGGACATGGGGAGGGGGAAGGGTAAGCTGGGACAAAGTGAGAGAGTGGCATGGACATATATACACTAGCAAATGTAAAATAGATAGCTAGTGGGAAGCAGCTGCATAGCATAGGGAGATCAGCTCAGTGCTTTGTGACCACCTACAGGGGTGGGATAGGGAGGTGGGGAGGGAGACACAAGAAGGAGGAGATATGAGGATATATGTATATGTAGAGCTGATTAACTTTGTTGTAAAGCAGAAACTAACACACCATTGTAAGGCAATTATACTACAATAAAGATATTAAAAAATAAAGTACTCTCCTCTCCAGCAATGTGTTGAAATTCATTACCAACATACATCAAATTGTTCATAATTTTGAACCTTATCCTTATTCCTTGCAACTTCTGTAATCTTTCAGGTCACAGGCAACTGCTGCAAGCTTAAGAAAGAAACTGTCTCTTTCAGGAAACCTTGATCACTCTGATTTAATCCACAAGGTATGGATTTTGCAATTTAATTCTTGGTGGACATTCTTATTTCCCCAAACTTAAATACACTAACATCTAAGTATTTGTTACAATATTAATATCCATCATTCATCAATAAGCGCATTTGTATCAAGTGTTATTTGAATGAGATATATATATTTATGTTTATAAATATATATATATATTTATGTATATAAATATATATATATTTATATATATGTATATGAGATATATATACAGATGTAGAGGACAAACATATGGACACCAAAGGGGGAAAGCAGCGGGGAGTGGGGGGGGGGTTGTGTGATGAATTGGGAGACTGGGATTGACATGTATACACTAATGTGTGTAAAATGGATGACTAATAAGAACCTGCTGCATAAAAAAAAGAAAATATAATATATTGAAATATAAGATATATAATATTATTATATATTATATATGATATATGATATTATATAATATTATATATCTATATATCATAGGTTTTTTATATTACATATTATTATGATATGTAATGTATTATGATATTATACAATACATATTATATATTGTATATATAACTTACTACAAGATACTATAATGTAATAAAAAATATAATATAATATCCATGATACAATGTAATATAAACATATAATATTATATTTATATATGGTGTATAATAATATAATGTATATATTATGAATAAAATATATATATTATATATATTATATTGTTGTCATACTATAGTATATTATATTAATATATATTATATTATACCATATAACATATTATATATAATATATGTAATATATATTTTATTATATATAATAGAATAAATGTATGTTTTGTGCTTCAAAATATATATTATATATGTAATGTACATATTACTGTAATATATTATTAAAATATAGTATATATATTATTTTCATAATAAATTATATTATATATAAATTAGTAATATATTTTATTTATTTATTATATATTATTATCGATTATGCTAATAAATGTATATTATTTTTATTATATTAATATACAGTATATATAATTCATATTCTATTAATAGTACATATAATTATATATCATATATTATATATATTACATAAAATATATATAACATATATAATGTATATCATATATGTATTATAATATATAATATTATATATGATAACATATATAATATATTAATATATATGTAATATATAATATATTAATATGTATTACATATAATTATATAATATAATGATAATATACATATTATACAGTAAATTATATTTTATATTTTACATATTATAATATACAAATTATATATTATATATAATATTTATTATAATATCTTATATATTGTATAAATTATATAATGTATCATGTTATATGTATTTTATATATAAGAATATATATTTTTAATATGTAAAATTTACATATTTATAAATTTGTAAGTATATATGTAAATATACACATATATATGTGAGATATATATATTTATATCTCACACAAATGACACTTGATACAAAATGCATCCCTTATTAATATGTGAATATATATATTATGCAACATATATTACATATTATATGTTATTATAATATACATTATTTATATTGCATACTATATATAAATTATATATGATATATTACATATGATAAATATAGAATATATAATTATAAATATCATATAAATAAATATAATATTATAATATATATATAATTATTTTTTCTCCCAGCAGCCTTATAAGTTGGGCACCCAACAACATTGCTGTTGAGGATAGTGATGTTCACAGCCCTCAACTCTGAACCAATGTCATAACGTGCTGTGAATAGACTGAGGGGTGGTCTGTTTTCTGTAAAGCCTGTGCTCTGTGAACTCCAACAAACTGCACTTCAAATGATGTTTTTTTTTGAACATAGTTGTAGTTTTCTCAGTCTTTTTCTGGAGTTAAATTTTATTGAATCCAGAATAAATTATATACTACCTTACCTAATTTAACTCCTAATACTTTCCATTTGCATCTACAACAAAACTTCTATAAAATTGTAGTTTTCTAAACTGTGCATATTTTCAGAAGAAAATTCTTGGTAGAGTTTTCCTGGATCATGTAATTGAAAATGTTTCAAGGTCTCTACAGTCTCCTTGCTATGTGCAGTCTTCAAAGGTCAAATAGTGCTGCCAGTGAGTATTCTCATAGGCTCAAGGGATGGTCCAGAGTGGCTATTGAAGCTGCGGTGTCCATATGTGGTACAGGAGGCATACAATCTCTCCAATGGCTACTGATATCACTCAGAATGAAACTGTACTATGACTTCCTCTTTGTACTATGATTTACAAGTTCCTGTATGAACTGGCTTTCTGTTACTCTCTCCCTTCATCTACTCTGCTCTTCCGTTTGCCCCATCAATCTAACCACACTGGCCTCCTCACTCTTTCTGGAACTTGCCAAGAACTCTTCCACATCAGGGCATCTGAAATTCCCTTTTCCAGGAAAGTTCATCTCCACAATAATGTCTTAATGGCAATGTTGCCCAAGAAAGCATGCCCTGAATGTTACTACTGAATATTAGGATCCAATCTAGGTCACATAGTCTCATGAACCCCATTTAACTGTTGAAACTAACTACTGTAATGCAGTTAAAACTGATTTGACTTGTTCAATTAAAAAAAAAAATCTTCATGGCATTCTCTCTCTCCATTCCCCCCTCTCTCTCTCTGTGTCTCCCTCCCACTAGCTAATCTGAAATTTAGCTTCCTCCATCCAACATATTTTATTCCTAAAAGTTTGCCTGATGTAGAATAGAAGTTCAATAAATATTTTTGAGTGAATGAACAAATAAATATTGGATTTCAATTAACTTAATGTTCTTTGAGTCAAGGTGAGTAGTTCAGTGAGAATGTGAATGTGGCTCCTTCACTTAATGACCTCATGAGTCTCCTATGAAACCTGCAGTGTCACTAAGGAAGGAGCTTCCTTCCTGTGTTTTCAATATTGATGGAACTGGTGTTTTCTGGAAAATTATTCATGATAGAATGTCACTACTAAAAAGTGTATGCCTAGTTTTAAAGCTTTGGAAGACTGACTTATATTCCTATTTGGTGGAAACACCTCTGAGAAGACTACACGTCAACGTTTTTACAGTCACCTGAATCTACGAACAGCTTTTCAGAAACTCATCATTTTAATTTATTAGACATTTAATCCTGTACTAAATTTTGGATTCTTTTACATTTTTGTCTGGTGTTATTATTTCCTTTACAATTAATTCACTGCATATTTCACATAGAAGCAATCATTTAGTGAACATTCAATAAAAAGCCTACTCAACCATATTGTGATAAGTATAATACATTTTAATTTTAACGTTTTCAAAAGAAAGATCTAAAATTGTTTAATCAATTGATTGTCTAAAATATATTGAGGTATCTATGTAACCAACAGTGTACTAAATATTGTGTTATTTGTAGAGAAATTATAATGGTAAAGGTGTTTATATACTAGATGAAAAGATAAAAATGAAACATATAAAAAAGGAAGAAAACTAGTGCTAAACTGGAGACGACAAGAGCAAAAGCATTCGGAGAGGAGAGCTTGATATAAACTGATGCCATCAGGGAAGTCTTCATGGAGGAGAGAGGCCTAGAAGGACAGAGAGAATCTGAGTAAATGTGTAAAGAATTGGTGCAAACCAAAGTAACTGTAATAAATAAATGGGCTCAAAAAAAGATGAATTAAACCTGGCTCCAGTTTTGGCTTTTACTTCTCTGCACTGATACCTTTTGGTCTCAGATTTCTGACCTGTAAAACGTGACTCATGCTATTTATCTTCCAGGACTGCTATGAAGATTTACTGAGATGGCATGTGACAGATCCTGGAACTGTGATCAGAATGTTTATTCCAGTATTCTCAACCAATTGTTTGTTCATTCTTTTATGATGTATGTACCTCCTGTGTATGAGACATGTAGTCAGTTTATTAAAAATGAGAAAACCAAGGTAAATTTTTAGCTTTCACTAGGACAAAAGTCAAGATTATGAGATTTCTGTTTCAAGTCCTCTTAGGATCAGTCCTGGTCATTTCAACCTCCTCCAGCCAGTTAGCTAAACTGTCTGTACTGTGAAATTGTGTGTTGTCTTACCAGGAAATATATTTCATTTTATTATGTGTTTACTTTTTTCATGAAAATTTGAAGGAAATAAACCTGTCCTTACTCTTCCACAGACACTGCCATTACCCAGAGTCCTTGAACAGAAACCCCCAGCAGAAATGGGCTTCCATACACAAAACCCAACTCATTTTACCAACAATTCTCCTAAGCTAAATTTGTTATGGACTGAATGTTTGCATTCCCCTGAAATTCAAATGTTGAAGCGTTAATCCCCAATGTGATGGTATCAGGAGGTGGGAGGAGGGGGTCTTTGAGAGGTGATTAAGTTTAGATGATGTCATGAGGTCCTTATGATGGGATTAATGCCCTTATAAAAAGAAACCAGAGAGCTTACCCTTTCTCTTCTCTGTCTCTCTTCTCTCCCCATGCCCTACTCTCTCCTCCCAGTTGACATATGAGCATACAGCATCTATAAGAAGGCAAACATCTACAAACCAAAAAGAGGTCCTTCACCAGGAACTGAACAGGTCAGCACCTTGATCTTGGGCTTTCAGAAATGTGAGAAATAATGCCTGTTGTTTAAACCACCCAGTCTGTGGCATCTTGTTATAGTAGCCCAGGGTTACTAAAACAAAGTTCTTGAGAAAACCACAGGGATCAATGTCATGGTACTGCAGGTGAATGAAATAGCACCCAACACTAATACCTTCTATTGTGTATCCTAGATACTTAACTTGATAAAATCATTGAAATGAACGCTAGTACAGGCTTGTTTTCTTCTTCTTCCAATTGAATAATTTATCTTCAATATTTTTATAATTTTATAATATTTTCTAAGAATGATTGTGTTATTTTTCTAGCTGCAAATTGTATGTGGGCTCCAGAATTAAGAGAAATGACATTAACTCTCTGCCCTCTGCCAAGTACTACTTCACATTCATTTTCTTTTTTCTTTTTTTTTTTTTTTTTTTTGCCGTACACGGGCCTCTCACTGTTGTGGCCTCTCCCGTGGTGGAGCACAGGCTCCAGACACACAGGCTCAGCGGCCATGGCTCACGGACCTAGCCACTCCGTGGCACATGGGATCCTCCCAGACCGGGGCGCGAACCCGTGTCCCCTGCATCGGCAGGCGGACTCTCAAACACTGCACCACCAGGGAAGCCCCATTTTCTTAATTCACAGTTTTCTTTTTCTCAATCCCCACCGTCCAACCCTTAACCTATATGACCTGTTTATTTCCATTTTTAATTTAATTTTCTGTAGTGATTCAATCCTTTGATCAACACCAGTCATCATAGGAAGGATGGCAGCAGACTTGGTATGGGACCAAATTCCAGTGACAGAAGCTATCAGGTGCACATAAAGTCAGAGGGATGCTTTGTGCAGGCAAAGCCATCAGCTCATTCAGCACTGAGGTAGTTGCCACCGCCTTGCTCAGAGCTCATTGCTTTAAATGGAAGTCCCCTGTAAACATTCATTCAGATCCACTTATTCAAAGGTGTTTAAGGCTGAACTTAGTTTATTACTACAGATGTGGTTGAGGCCCTTACAATGTAGCATAATGTTTCATCAGCTGCCACCCCAAACACACCCAAGTGACATGTGGTGTCTATTGACAGTAGTCTGAGGGTCTTTTATGGCAGAGCAGAGATTGGGGGAGGTTTGCTGGAGAATTTGTTTTCATAATGCTTTAAGCAGGTTAAAGTTTATGAAGATTTTAAATCTTTCCTTTTAGCTTAAATTATCTTTATTTTTTTTCTTTTGTCCATCCCTGTCTCCAAAGAAAGCAATAAGCCTGTCAAAGAAGGAATTAATTAAGCAAATCAATCAGTCAGTTTTATTAAGGAATTACAAAGCCCAAATGGAGCATTAATTATTCAGATAATGGGACATCTCTGAGCCTTTCTTTTCAATTATTGATAAGCTGCTATCTATCATACAGACTGTTTTAGTACTGATTTAGTTGTGAATGAAGCCAGGTCATTCAGCCAGAGCATATGCTAGTTACGAGCACTGTTGGGAAGCTGGAAGTAAAAGAAGGGGCTGGGGCTCTGTGTTCACCCAGCATGAGTACAAACAGTGACCAGTGCAAGACAAGGACCAGGGCTTGATTGCAGACCACTGAAATCAATGATGGATACTGAGGCAGTGATGCTGGGGCTTCTTTTCCTTTACCACACCTAGATTTCTTCTTCAACTTAGAAATAGCTAAGCAAAGTAGCATTCATAATAAAGCTGATATTTTTTAATAGCTAAAATTTAAAAAAATGCCCTTCATTTTACAACTAGAGAAACTAGATTTTTTCTCTGCAGCATTAGGGAAACAAAACATTTCTTTGAACGTCAGAATTTTCCATAACAGCCTTGGTTTTACTGCTCATATGTATATCGATATGAATAGATAAATAGAGGTATAGGATTAAAAGTTTTGTTCAGCTCTCTTCCGATCTGTGTCAGAAGTTCAATCACTTATTCATTCTTTCATGAAAGATTTATTGAGTACCTACTATATGCTAAATTCTGACAATGCAAACACCGAGACCTCAAAGTACTCATAGTGCTATGATAGGGCATTTACTAATAAAAAATATATTTCTTTATTCAGACATGCCATCAGTCCCTCAAAAGTATGTTCAAAATAAACAGAATATAAGATCTCAATGTAGCAAAAAAGATCACAGCAATAAGTAAAATAAGCAGATGATTTATTCCTTAAAAATCAAAGAAGAGAATGTATGAAACCTAAAGCATCCATTGAAATGTTAAAGAAACTCCTGTGGGATACAAAAGTATACGGTTGGCAAGGGTGGATGTGCTGGGCAGAGTCTGAGAGCTTAAGAACATTCTTGGCTCTTTTTATCACTAAGTGATTTTGTTTAGAGCTCACTGGCCACAGATAGATACATTTCTTAAATTTAATGTACTCAAACCAAATCTTAAAACATTAACAATATATCTCAATACTTAGAAAATACAGGAGTTAGCAGTAGCTTATTGGAAAACTGTTAAGCAACATTGCAAAACTACCTACTTCTAAGTGATAGCTCCCTCCCCTGAACACTTATAGAACTTTATATTACTCATATACCACTTAACATATCTAATGGATATTCAGGCAAAGGCTTTAAGCGTGATATCATATTAAAAGCTCCTTAAGGCAACAACAAAAGTGTGAGCCATAAGATAAAACATTCATAAATTGAACTTCATTAAAATTAAAAGTGTTTGCTTTTGTAAGCAAGGTCTTCTAGTTGAAGGTTTTGGATCAATACTCATGCTCATCTTTTGCTCATCTCCTCTCTTCAACACCCCACAAAAATTAAAAATGTTGTTTTAAAAAAGGCAATAAAAAACAAACACAAAAACTGACAGCAAATATAATGTGAGTAGAATCATCAATTTAAAAGAAATGTCTGAAAATTTCTATAAACTGAAAAGCAATCAGAGAAGATGTAACTGACACCAAAGGACAGAGAACATCACTGGTTTGAAAGCACATTAAGGGATTTAAGGGCAACAAGAGAATTCTTCAATCTGTTTCTGTAGAACCTAAAGAAGTTCCACATTCAGAGAAAGTGGTAACAGCCTGCTTCCTACTCCCTTGCCCGGTTTCCCTGCATGAAGTGGGCTTGCTTACATGTTTTACCTTCTTTCTGATTTCTCACTCATATTTTGTCATCTCTTGTGGTGACTGTGGTGGTTCTTTGCCTATTGTGACTCCTTTTGAATATCAGTTCAATGAAACAGGCCCATGAACCATTTGTCTCACACTATACTGTATTTTCTGTCCTTACTCCTTTGGGTTTTGTCTAAGTCCCTATTTCTAGACACTCATTTGCCTGAAAGTTTGGCTAAATTCTCACTTTGCCCTCCTGAGTCTTGACATATTTCCAAGGCACTAACAATTTTTTAATGAATATCTAGTGTATTTTGGGCTCATTTTTCTAATATTTATGCAGACTCAAGCCTGATGAATTGGAAAGAGCACTGGAACATAAATCAGAAGTTCCTGACTTACTCCTTAACTAAGCTACTTGCTCAGTTAGACCTTAATTCGAAATCAAACCCTTTTGAGTCTCTGGTCTTTGAAGCACTTCTCCAAAAAGCCATACATTCATCCAAGCAATTTGGCCAACAGTTTCATGGAGTTTTCTGACATACTTCCATGGAACTTTTGGACTATTCAGAGAATGGTTTGAAAATCACTGCCATGAAATCATGGCATTGACTTAACAAAACTCGTTTCATTTTCTATTCATTCATTTATTCCACAAATATTTAGTTTCAATTACTAAGAACCAAGCTTGATAGAAAGTCAATAAAAATAATCTGAGGAATAGAAGATAATTGTCTTTTTGCCTTAGAAGTCATGATTCTCAAGTCCTCAAAATGAAAACAGAGCTCTCCCCCTTCCACACTACCCCCTACGCACACATTCTCACTTTCGATTCACCATCCAGAGCTTCCCAGCTTCACAAGTTCCCCCGTCTCTGTGCTGCTGGTTTATTAACAGAGTGCACCTCCTGTGGTGCTGGGGTCAGGCCTCAGCTGCACAGTCATTCTCAATTTGTCTCAGCCATGTTATTTCTCCCACTAGCCATTTGAGAACACATCACAGCCCTCTGCCTTTTCTTCATTGTGTCTCCATCTCATTTATTTTTTAGTATTTTCTCAGCAGTTCCTCCAGACACTCTCATTAAACGCTGGGCTAATTAACCCCCTGTTTCTAAGTAGTGGAGCTGTGGTGAGCTGCATAGCCCTGCAGGAGGGACACCCTCCCTCAGAGGAAACTGGTCCAGCTCCAGTCAGCTTACACACCTGTCACAGCTCACAATTGGACCTGGCACCTACTTGGGCTGGTTGGGTTTTTTTCTTTTTTTGGTTGTCTTTTTTTAAGCTCCTGTTCTTTTTTTTCCAGACAAGGATACACCATGGCCCCAGTCATCACCATTCACTGACAATAGCAGTGATTAAAATATCTCAGCCCACAGAAACAGAAGCTCTCTATTAACTTTGCAGACATGTTTTCCATGCTACAGACCCAGTACGTACTTAGTAGATTCTCTCCAAGATGCTCTGATTCATGGCTAAGAGCAGCTGATACAGCCAACACCACAGAGAGCCGTGCACTGAATACAGAGCGAAGGATCACTGGGCTATCTTGGAAATCTGAAGTATCTGAAGTGGCACCTCACTATAACATAGCTTTCCTCCCCCTGTTCATACCCAAGCCAAAGTATATCTGAATCTCTCCTCCTAGATCTTAGCATAGCAAATTTTGGGGGTCACAGTTGTTAGAACAAGTGTTCGGGTAGGTCTGAGCCCCACATTTATAGGAAGGAAAGCAGTAAATAAAACTCTCTCCCTGACCTATTATGTCTTCATATTATAAGACATGAATCTAATATTTTTCCTGTACTGTCTGAGTCTGTCTAGACTGAGATAAATGATGAGCTACTCTGTATTCATCTATCTCTGTACATCTTGTGGATAAACTTTTTACAGTAATAACATAGTAAAGTACTAGATGCTTTATAAGTGTCCTTCCTTGCTCTAAATAACAGTAGTGTATCACTTTATAGTTAACAAAACACTTTTAAGCCCACCAGCTTTTTTATTTCTCAGTTGGGTGTAAGTGTTACCATCATTTGAGATTTAGGAAGACTTGTCCAAAATTATCCAAATAACAATGAGAAAACTGAAATTGAAAGATAGACCCTCAAATTACAAATCTTAGGTTTTTGTTCTTATACCAAGCTGCTTTCCTCCTTCTCTCATTCTTAAAAAAAAAAAAAGATGTCTTTAAATATGTGGTGTTTTTTTGTTTTCAGAGCATCTTCACACATATGATTGCCATGTCCCACCCAATGTAAGAATCACAATCCTCATATGCCTGAGAGCCAGATAACCCATCTTTTGACTGCTTCCAGTGTGAACAGCTCTACTAGATGGGTCAAATTTATCATTACAATACTGCACATTATCTAATGTGAGCATAAAATAACAACCAAAAAAGACCTGCAGCCATGGTACTATTTTCATAAATAGGAAAATTAACCTACTAAGTTTAGTGACTTTCTCATCTGCTACTCATGAGATGACCACATTTTGCCCCTCATGGTTGCTTTCCATCAACGCTGTGGACTGGAAGGGTGGAATAAGAAATAAAACATCTTGACTCTACAACCTCTCTGGCTACTGCCTCTGGCATGTCTCACTGTGCACACTGAACCTGATGTCCTAGTTAACCAAACAGGGGGGACTATCCCTATTTCTTTCATAGAAACTAGTGAAGTTTGCTCCAAGGAAGATTTCAGAACTTTTATGTCCATATATTTGTCAGGTTCAAAGCCACACAAGGTAGAGTGAGGGATGGAATGATGATGTTCCTCCTCTAGTTACTTAATTTGTCTGTAACATTAAAAAAGAGAGTGCCTTTACTGCCTAAGTCTCTGGAGGAGCCAGCAGATGACCCCCCAGGCCTCTGGGTTTGGCCTCAGTGTTCGCTCCTCTATGCCCAACCCTCACCTCTTTGTCTCCACCCTCTGCAACACTCTCTCTTCTATCACTACCCTCTCCTTGCATCCCTTCTCCCCTTCCTAGAACATGGCATGGAAATTTTTAAGGCCTAAATCTATTTACACATCTGATAATTTTCTTACTCTCCTCTCTGATAAATATCAAAGCTATTCTTCACCTGGTTTCTGACAGAGGAGGTCAAAGCTTGATTCTCACAATAATTGAGGAGTTACTTGAAAAGTGGTATGTACAAGACATCAATATTATTCCTACTTACATATTTCTTTGCTTTAATTACAGCTGAAACAACAAAGCTAATATGATTATGATGTAAAAGCATCATTCCCCTGCTCTGCTTGCATCTCCAAGCTTTCCGAGCCACATTTTTTTTTTTGCAGTACGCAGGCCTCTCACTGTTGTGGCCTCTCCCGTTGCGGAGCACAGGCTCTGGACACGCAGGCTCAACGGCCATGGCTCACGGGCCTAGCCGCTCCGCGGCATGTGGGATCTTCCCGGACCGGGGCACAAACCCGTGTCCCCTGCATCGGCAGGAGGACTCTCAACCACTGCGCCACCAGGGAAGCCCCCCGAGCCACATTTTTGATGAAAGGAAGCAGGCTCTTAACACCTTCAGCTTCTCTCAAGACTGCTGAAATCAGAACAGTGGAAATAAGATTTCATAGCTAGACAATAGTGAGTACAGACTCAAGCCAGGTTTCCTGATTCTATATCCCTCCTCTGTGGTTCTGTGAAAGCCACTAAACACAACCTGGCTTCAGTCATCTCACAAGTCAGTTGAGAAAGGGAGCTAACATGATTTCAGAATAGGCTCTGGCAATAAAATTACATGATCTTACTTCAGTGAAGTGGCCTCTTCCATTGGTAAATGACTCATAGTATAAGAGAAAGTTATTTTTTCCATTGAGCCGAAGTTCACTCACTTTCTACTAATTGATGCCAACTGTGCTGTTCCTCACCAACCCCACACCTCATCCTTGGGTGAAATAACAGTTAGTTGGTGGTGAAGCTGGAATTAAACCTCATACCTGTCTGACTCCAAACTCCAAGCCTTAATAATTAGATTGTAAAGGGGGATGAGTAGGTCATAATGGACCATGAAAAGAAATTTAAAAGTAGGGTAGCAATATTTCTAAGTCCAAGTTATGCTACATAAATGAAAACATTTCAAGTCCTAGCTGAAAGACTGCTAAGGATAGATTGAGCAGGTCACTCATGTAAATATTGTTACCCATCTGTACCGTGTTATAGTAGAAACATTCTCAAAGAGTTTAATTAATATACTCAGGATTACTGAGCCAATCTATGATGATGCAGAGATTAGAATCTAAGTTGTCCGCTAAAGTCCATCTTTTTTCTCACCCATAATAAGGGCAGTGCTGAGAACATTGGTATCATAATTCAAGTGGCCTTGAGATCTATTAGATGACACCAGATGCTGCTAAGTAAACCTGTAAACTATTGTCCTATCATTGTATTTAACAGACTCATCTTTGGTAAATTGTGAAGCCAAAATAGTTTGTTGTTATGGTTTCTACCCTCTTCTTTACCCTTCTGCTCCAGGTGCCCACTACTGGCCTTCTCCCCTCACTTAAATGCATATTTAGCTCCTGTCTTGACAGTGTGGTTTCCTATTTTCTCCCCACCAATTCCTCACCCTGAAATTTGATATCTCCTGCACTCAGAAGTTATGGGAACATCTGACGATTGCTGCCATAATGAACCACAGTTGCTGATGGGAGTGTGACATATTTTTCACATGTGCTGGTTTAGAATCACTTGTTTTAAATGAGAAGCTTCTGAAGAAGAAATTGCATTGTCACAGGAACTAGAGCATAAAACTAAAGGAATAAAGTGTGAAGAGCAAGTTTTCAGGCACATGGCATTGGGAAGGGTGAGAGATTCATGTTGGCATTTCAAGATTCCTGAGATCAAGCTACAGAGGCAAGAGGTTAGTCCCTGGGTTAAATTCTGAACCTTAAATATGCGTCCTCGCATTATAGAAAATTACATTTATTTTCTAGCCCTTTAGGCATTGTTTCTTAAAAAGCAAATAATAGGTTTTCATTTCCTTTGCATTGAGCCCAACTCCAGAACCAGGCCACATCATCCATGCTCTGGAGCAAATGGCTACATTTGGAAGAGATGTAGCAAATGTTTAACCTCAAGTTTTTGCACCACTTTGCTTCTTTTTTCTCAGTTCATCCACATGACTCATATCTGTAGCAATGTTGACTATTTTTTTCTTCAATAATTTCTTTCAGAGCAAGCACGATTCTGGAAGTCAGCCACATTAGAATCATCTGAGACTGGCTGCATACCAAGCCTCTTGGAACTTTTGTTGGCACCTAGGGAGAAGATCACTCTGGGGGCTTTCAACCCTGACTTGGCAAGTTGACTTTTGACAAGTTATTTAACCTTTCTGGGACACAGTTTCTTCATCAATAAAATAGAGGTAATAGTGTCTTGGGAATGCCCCTACATAATATATCTGTTGTTGCTTACAGCATTTTATAACTTTCCAGAGGGGGCTCAATGAATCAAAACTATTTTTGCATTACTCTAGCCTTCTACTTTGGACACATAAGAGGTCTCACAAAAGGACTCCTACACCTTTCCAAAGATCACTTAAAATCAAGTTGCCAAAAATAAAAAAAAATAAAAAAATAAAAAATCAAGCTGCCAGGGCTTCCCTGGTGGTGCAGTGGTTAAGAGTCCGCCTGCCGATTCAGGGGACACGGGTTTGTGCCCCGATCCGGGAGGATCCCACATGCCGCGGAGCGGCTGGGCCCGTGAGCCATGGCCGCTGAGCCTGCGTGTCCGGAGCCTGTGCTCCGCAACGGGAGAGGCCACAGCAGTGAGAGGCCCGCGTACCAAAAGGAAAAGAAAAAAGAATCAAGTTGCCAATACAAAATTGTGCAATGTTTATATGATAGATATTATCCGTGGCAAAACCAACTTTGTTCTGTTTGGATCTGAAGTCTAAACATGAGTTACATCGATGTGTATTGTTATATAATCCAGCAAGAATATCCTTTGGGATTTATTAATCCTTGGGATTAATTAAAATTCCTTGGGATTTTTAATCCCAATTTTTTTTTTTTTTTTGCATTGGATACAAGTATGTCAATAAGCTAACAAAGTACTTGGAGCTTGTGACTTTAAAAGCCTTGCTCAGAACATGAAATGTTATAAGCATTCCATTCCTCCCCAATATATTGTGAAAAACACAGAAGTGAGGACTGCAGTGGAGAGTGGTCTAAATGACAACATGGCTGACCCCAAGGATGTTAAAATTTCACTTTACTAACCACTTAATCTCATTCACCTCCAGACATTACTCTTGCTCAATCATTTAAATTTTGTCTTCAGATATAGGGTAACTTGGGATATGTATTATGAAATCCTTGGTATAATGAAGAATACTCTATAAAAATGCAAATAATTCTGGATTTTATTCTTAGTAAAATGTATTTTTTCAAGAGTAATTATACTGATTCCTTCTCTTTTACAAATAATGATTACTATCATTTTTCCATTCTTTGAAATAAATTCAGTGAAATAAATCATTATGTTCCTCAAAAAAAAAAAAAGAGGCAATAACAGCAGCTTGCCAGTAGAGTTGAGGATTAAATACAATAATACAATATAAAGAGTTATTTGTAACACTAAGCACATATTCTATACTCAATTAATGTTAGCTGTTAATAAAATACACATTTCTTAACAATCATTCTCCCTTGTAACAAGATTCTGGAGCTCCCAGGAAAGAAAACAAAAAGGAAGACCTCTTCCTTTAGAGGCATTATAAACATTTTCAGAAGTCCTTGGTCTCAATATCTGCTTATAAAAATAAATAAATAGGGGCTTCCCTGGTGGCGCAGTGGTTGAGAGTCCGCCTGCTGATGCAGAGAACACAGGTTCGTGCCCTGGTCCGGGAAGATCCCACATGCCGCGGAGCGGCTGGGCCCATAAGCCATGGCCACTGAGCCTGCACGTCCGGAGCCTGTGCTCCGCAATGGGAGAGGCCACAACAATGAGAGGCACGCGTACTGTAAATAAATAAATATTAAATAAAATTAAATAAAAATTTAAAAGTCATAATAAGCTAAGTATAATAAGCTTGGTATTTATCCTGCAATTTGTATGCCATGAAACAGTCACTGATCATTCAGAAGAATGTCAGCCAGCAAGATGGACTTTTCCAAGTTATAAGCCAAATTGTTGGGGTCATAGATGCTAAATATATGACCCAATTCCAAGAATAAGTCGAAGGAAACTATCCTAGGCTCTCTAACAGCATTTGCCCCAAAGAGATTAACTTACTCTGAACAAACAGCCTCATTGTTTAAGCCTAGAGAGACACCATCGTCAGTCAATTCAATCAAATTGTGCTGACTATTCTAGGGTGGGAGTGAAGCCATCACAATAAAACTAACTGATGCATTTGCTAAATATATACTCTGGGAAAGAACTAGGCAGTGTAGTTTCACTTTTACCTCACCACCCCAATTTTGTAAGAGCTTAACGTGGGAAATTTCCTGTGATGTTATCTATGTCATCTGACAGTCTGTCCCTTAGGAATGAAAGCAATTTCATAATCTCATTACACTTAGTAATTAGCTTTACTAGAAGGAATAGCCTTTTAAAAGAAGAGTCTGAACAGGGCAGTGGTTAATGAAAAGCAGTGAAAATTGATAAACTTTCAGACAACAGCTGGTGACATATTTGAAGACAGAGAACTATTTGGCATCCATCAAATTATACCACTTAAATAACTCCTCAAATACATAAGTGTTTTCCTAGCTAGTTATTAATTTACATAGAAGTATTTAGTTTGGAACTTAGTGTTGTCAAACTTAAGGTGCTACAGTCATGAACAAGGAAAACAAGATAGACATTCAACGATCGATTAAATACTTGCTGTAAGTACAAAGTGTCATGAGAGTATGTAATCAGCATGTGAAGAAGTCTGAGGAGTCAGGGGGTGTTTCCTTGAAGGCTTCTTACCAAGTTTTAGTAGAAATTATATATGAAAGGGAGTTTGACAAGAAAGAAAAAAAAAAAAAACACTTCAAGAGAAAAGATTAATACCTGTGAAGGTCCTGAAGCAAGACCATCTTGCCATTTACAAAGCACTGACTGAGAAAAGATTGGTATGAATAGAACACACATGAAAGAATGGTCTCCACAAAAGGTTAATAATGTAGGCAACAGACAGAGCCCTCCACCCTTCCCCAGGTCTTATTCCTTTATAAAGGAAGGTCAATGGAAACCACAGAATATTTAAAGCAAGAAAAAAAGGAGAAGAGTAAATGGGGAGGACCACTTAGGAATCCATAGCAGAGGCCTAGTGAGAAATGACAAGAGCCTGGATCAGAGTAGACACAGGAGATGGAAGGGAGTGGAAGAATAAGGTAAAAACCAATAAAATTTTGTGCTTGATATGGAAGCTGATGTTAAGGAGACAGCAAAAATATTCTCAGTTCCCTGATTTGCTCAGTTGGATGGATGATGATGCAATTCACATAAGCAGGGCTTTCCGGGAATTCCAGGGGCTTTTGTTCCAGTGTTCTGTGTGCTGACACTTTGATCACCCCTTCTGTTTGGTCACATAGTAATTATGGACAGAACATATCATGAGAAAACCAATATCTTAATGGACCAGAAATGGAACAGGAAAACAAGATGAAGACAGAAAATAAAGCTGTAGGTCTTCTCAATGTAGATTTAAAGACAGATAATGGTAGCCAATAATTCTGCTTCTATGGGGTGAGACTTAATGCCCTGGATTTTAGAAAGGTGACTGGATCCAGGGTCTCTGTTTGAAAGGACAAGAGGGGGCACCCTCATTGTTACAAATAAGCTACTAAAACACCCACAAACTGTTGACTATTAACACCTGGTTTCTAGCAAGTGAAATGAAAACCTACATGCTTATTTATACCAAATGTTTATAGAAGCTGTATAGGCAATTGGCCCAAAGTGGAAGCAATCCAAATGGCCCTCAACTGAAAAATGATTAAACAAACCAGTCCATTCACACAAAGGAATAGTACTTAGCAATAAAAAGGAATAAAATATGCATAGAACATACATAGAATTAAAATGCATGAAGCTAAGTGAAGAATCCAGATTCAAAACACTACACACTTTATGATTCTAGTTATATGTCATTCCGGAAAAGGCAGAACTACATGGATGGAGAACAGATCAGTGGTTCCTGTGGGTTGAATGGCTGGAGGATTTGACTATAAAAGGGCAGCAAGTGTGGTGAAAGAACATACAGATAGCTCAATGGAACAGAGTAGAGTCCAGAAATATACTCACATATATATAGTCAACTTATCATTCACAAAGGAACAAAGGCAAAACATGGAGGAAAAGTAGTTTTATCAATAAATAGTGGTGAGACAACTGTATATCCATATGCAAAAAAATGAATCTGGACACAGAACTTACTCCCTTCACAAAAATTAACTCAAAATGAGTCACAAATCTCAATGTAAAACACTAAATTATAAAACTCCTAAAAGAAAACATAGTTGAGAACCTAGATGACCTGGGTTTGGGCAATGATTTCCTAGATATGACACCAAAGCCACATTCCATGAAAGAAAGAATCAATAAGCTGGAATTCATTAAAATAAAAAGAAATTCTTCTCTACAAAAAACATTATCTAGAGAATGGAAAGACAAGTCAAAGATTGGGAGTAGATTTTAACAAATATACCACTCTGGTGGAGATGTTGATCATAGGAGTGAGCAGACACGTGTGAAGGCAGAGGGTATATGGATAATTTCTGTGCCTTCTGCTCAATTGTTCTGTGAATATAAAACTTCTCTAAAAAAAGTTTATTAAAAAAAAAAGACAGGGCTTCCCTGGTGGGGCAGTGGTTGAGAGTCCGCCTGCCGATGCAGGGGACATGGGTTCGTGCCCCAGTCCGGGAAGATCCCACATGCCATGGAGCAGCTAGGCCCGTGAGCCATGGTCACTGAGCCTGTGTGTCCGGAGCCTGTGCTCCGCAGTGGGAGAGGCCACAACAGTGAGAGGCCCGCATAACGCAAAAAAAAAAAAAAAAAAAGACAGCAGAAAGGAATGTGTGTAGGTGGGGGCGGGTGGTGTTATGATGAAGCTATTCTGTATATTGATTGTGGTATTGATTGCAATATTCCATGCATTTGTCAAAATCCTGAACTGTACACCAAAAACAGTGAATTTTACTATAGGTTAATTTTAAAATAAAAAATAAGTTGGTTTGTGGCTCTTATACCGACGTGCCGAAAGGCACAGACATAGACGCTATATCAGGAACAGAGCCAAGACACCCACTGGCTGTGTGGCTGGATCTGCAAGGCCTTTAATACTACCACTAAACAGGAAACCATTCCCACACTTATGAGACCTGGTCCTGTGAGGGAGAGAGAGGGTGCTGCAAAATGACTAGAAGTAAGAGATGAGCATAGGGGTAGAGAGAAGAATAGAGAAAAAATAGTCCCCACAAAAAAATATAACTCAAAATTTTAAACACATGAAAAAAATCAATATCAATTGAATAAAAAACAAGCAAACAGATAATAACAACAACAAACAAAACCTACCAGGAGGGTCATTTTGTAACAGGGAAGAGCCAAATCTGACTACATGTTGGATCTGTTTCTTCTACTTTAACCTTTGGTTTCCACTGCTTTTGTTCACTAAAACGATACTGTCTATACCTAATGGCCTACCTCAGGGAACCCTGCTCCTGTGCCTGAATGTTAAACCGAAGTGCCTTTGTTCAGGTAAACATCTGAACCCTGTCTACCTGTGGACAAGAAAGAAGTTACAAGTTGCAAAAAAGAAGAAATTAACACATCCCCTTCCCGAGGCTAGCCCTTCTAGGTGATATTTGCAAAACTTACCGCTTTTTTACTTTACTTGTTCATCTCCTCCCCTTCTCTGTTCTACAAAAGAAACTGGTATCCAGGCCCTGATAAGATGGTTATTTTGAGACTTTACTCTGCCATCTTCTCTGTCTGCTGGCTTTCCGAATAAAGTCATATTCCTTGCCTCAGCACCTCATGTCCGATTTATTGGCCTGTCATGTGGCGAGCAGAGTGAGCTTGGACTTGGTAATAAATTCTCCATAAAAAGTTAAAGTTATGGGATAGTCAGATAAAGAATTTATGATAATTATGTTTAGGATATTTAAAGATATAACAGATGACATGCTTTTCATTACTTTAGAAGAAAAACTTATGAAAAAATGGGCAGAAATAAAACAAATACATATGGATATAATGTATTATGTATTTAAAAAAGAAATAAGTAGAAAATCTTGTTTGATCAAATATTTTCATTAAGATAAAATGTATTAGTAATGCAAACTCAAAATAGGCCAAAATAGTATTTAGAGAGTTGGGGAAAAAATAGAAAAAATTATCTCCAAAATGGAGCACAGAGAAACAAACAGATAAAACTAGTCTAAGATACTAAAACAAATAAAACAATAGACCCATTTAAGTCAAAAATTCAGATGCAAAAACCCTAACCAAAATGTTAACCATTTGAAACCATTATCATACAGGAAACATACCATGACCAATTTGGGTTTAATCACAGAAATGAACATTAACAGATGAAAAAAGAATATCCATATAAATGTTTCAATAGACTCCATAATACACTAAATAAAATTAAATATAAATTCATGTTAAAAGGTTCCAGCAAACTAAAAAGAGAAGAGGATGTCTTAACACTAAAAAAAAAGTGTGTGTGTCTGTACAACAAGTATCATTATAAGCAGGAATATTAGAAGAATGGGGAATGAAATGATGCACACATTTTCATCAATACAGCTCCTTTACCTTGTATTGGTGATCCTAGCTAATGCAGTTGAAACAAAAATTATTAAAGTTTAGAAAAGAGTATTCAAAATATCATTACTATAAATTATATGAGACTTTATATGAAAAAATTTAAAGAAACTATGAATACATTTTAGAATCATGGAGGAGTTTAGCAAGATGGCTGGTTGATAAGATAATCAAAGTCAGTTGCATTTCCATACACCAGAAAATGTAACTAAAATGAAGACAACATCATAAAAGAACAGTAGGAAATATCTAGAAATAAAGGTAGCAAAGACAAGAAAAATTTGTAGTAAGACCATTATAATATTTTATTTATTTAGAGTTATTAAAGACGTAGAAAGATACTGTATTCAAAGAGGAAATGATCAATATTATAAAATTGTCAATTATTTCTCTAATTTACCTATAGATTTGATAAACTGAAGTTTAAAACATACATATAAAAAAAAAAGAGTGAAGAATAGTCAAGACTCTTAAAGAAGAACGAGGAGAGGGGACTTGTGTTACCAAATATTGTATTATAAACCTATAAGAATTAAGTCCTTAAAGGCCTGGCATAGGCAAAAAAAAAAATGACAAAAAGAATAAAAAGACAACCTCAAAATCAACTCATTATAGATGACAAAGATGTCCTGGCATACCAGTGGACATATGTGGCAATATTTATTAAATGGAGTTTTTAAAAATTGACTGTACTTGTGGGAAAAAATGCTTTTTGATTTTCCATCTTACACAATATATAATAAACTAACTCCAAGTTCATCTGTGTCTGTGTGTGTATTTAAAAGTGTACTTTGAAATATCTTGTCTCAAAGTGAAAATTATTGCAATGAAAATTGTAAAATAGTTAGAACTGAATGATAATTAAAGCTGATGTGACCAAGCTTGGAAGTTACAACCAACATAGGACTAGTGGTATATCTAACACTAGAGGCAATAATTTAGGAAAAAGGAAAAAAAATAAAGAAGGAAATAATAAAGATAAGAGCAGCAAATTAAAGAAAGAGAAAAAATAATGAAATTAAAAGCAATTTCTAGCCAAATCTCCAGTAAGACTGATGAAAAAAAGGAGGGGGACATTAAAAAAAAAAAAAGTGAGATGGGTAAAGAGACAGAAAGAGACAAAAAGAGAGAGCGAGAAGGCATATGCTTATAATATTAGAATTAAAACAGGGAATAAATTATAGATATAATAAGGATTTCAAAAAATAACAGAGTAATACAGAAAAAATGTTAATTTTTTTAACATTTAGAGAAAACAAATAGTTTTCCAAAATAATATATAAATTACCAAAGTATCTCAATAAAAACTCAATAACAATTAAAATATATAAATTATAATAAAAATCTTTCAAAAAGAAACTAGTCCCAGATGAATATAAAGCCAAGTTTTGTCAAACTCTTAAAAAGTATATCTGATCTTCAGAATTTCTAAACACTAGGAAATGTTATTAAGTTGTTTTCCAAGGTTAATTTAACCTTAATCCTAAAACTAGGCAAAAGTAAAAATGTATAAGATAATTACAGGCCAATCATATTGATGAGCATAGGGCCAAAATCCTAAAAGAAATGTTAACAAACCAATTTCATCATGTCATATATTGTTTATCTGAGGAATGCAGTGATCATTAAAACAGAACATTTATTAAAGTAATCCCAATGTAACCTAGCATATTAATACTTAAGAGAAGAAATACAAAATAGGATCTTCTCATCATACTTTTTCTCAGTAGAACCAGAAAATCAGGTGGTTAGCTTTTAGATTTGTTCATGATAAAATATTTTGTTAACAAAAATAGCAGGAAACTTCTGGAATTTCATATTGGTTTTCTAGAGGTGCTATAACATATTATGACAAACTTAATCGTTTAAAACCATATATCCTTATTATCTTACAGTTATGTAGGTTAGAAATTTGACACAGGTGTCACTGGGCTAAAATCAAGATGTCAGTAGGGCTGCATTCCTTCTGGAGGCTCTAGGGGAGAATCTACTTCCTTGCCTTTTAAAGCTCTAGACCCTGCCCACATTCCTTGGCTTGTGGCCTTTTTGTCTTTAGAGTCTTTCTCACACTGAATCCCTCTGAACTTCTCTTTTACCTTCCTCTTCAACTTTTAAGGATGCTTGTAATTACATTAAGTCCATCTGATTAATCTAGGATAATCTACCTATGTTAAATTCAGTTAAAGTTAGCAGTCTTAATTCTATTTGTAATTTTAAACCCCCTTTGCCAGCATTGTAATACATTTGCAGAGTCTGGAGATTAGGATGTGAAAATATTTGGGAGGCCATTCTTCTATCTGCCACAGGTACATGTAAATAAGGTTCATTTTTAGCTGAGAATAACCAAAATCCTATCAGAAAAGGCTTAAATAAGTTAAGTTTTCATTTGTTTCATGCTATAAGAGGCCTAAGAAGTAGTAGCCCAGGACAGTATGGCAATACAAGAATGACATCAGGGGCTCCAGATCTTTCTCCTTTTCTGCCACATAAATTTTGATGGAAAAAACAGGCTGCTAGTTTCATAGGCATCATATCTGTATCCTAGGCAGAAAGCAGTGGAAAGGCGAAGGGGCAGTGCCTATGTCAAGAATGCATAAACCTCTCCTGGAAACCCTCAATTTATATGTCATTAAACATAACTGTGTTTTTAGCTGCAATGGAGTTTGAAAAAGCAATATTTTATTACTATTATTATTATTATTATTATGGACACATTGCTGCCCTTTTGAAAGCAATTATCTATTAGTAAAAGGAAAGCGGTAATGAATATTACATAGGTAACTAGCAGTGTCAACTACTGGATTACTGTCATCATATATTTAATGGTGACATTTTAGAAGCATTTCAATTAAAGACAGGGATAGTTTAGGAATGTCCACTGTCACTGCTTCTACTAATTCTTTTGGAGTTTCCAGTCAATGAAATAACAAGAAAAACAGTCAGTATAAGGAAAGAAAGAAAAAAAATCATAGAAGATGAGTATATTGGCAGTAGGACATCACAGATTTAGTTCTGCACAAGATTTCGAGGCACCTATGAAATTTATGATTGAAAATGTCACTTGGACAGTTAAATATATGGGTATAAAGTTCAGAGAAAAACCTAGGGTAAGAATTAAAATTTGAGTCATTAGTGAACAAATGAGAAATCTCTATGATTGAATATAATTGTCCAGGAAGAGTAGAGAGTAAGGTTAAAAAAAAATGGAGAGTATTTGATATTAAATATTAAAGAATTATGATATTTAAAGGCAAAACTGAGAAGGCATTTTCAAAGTAGGAGTAAATACAGAAAAGTATGTTGTTGTCAACAAACAACAGAAAGAGAATTTCCAGGTGGAGAAGCTAGAAATGTCTGATTTTACTTAAAAGTCAAGAAAAAAGGAAACAAAAAAATGTTAAATTGATTTTAGGACATGGTAGACTTTGGCAACCAGGGCATTTGGTGGAGTAGTAGGGATTTTGATACAAATCTGATCAAATGAGCTCAAGAATTCATGGGATATAAAGAAATTGAAACATGAAAATCTCTCAAAAATTTTAGTTCTGATGTAAGGAGGGATATAGGTAGTATTGAAGGGTGAGAGTGGAGTTGAAAGTAAAATCTTATTTATTAGAGACTAGAGCTTGTTTAACAGAGAATTAGGATGATCCTATAAAAAGATCTGGTGGATGTTCCAGTAGATGGAATGTATGACCAAGAATATACTGTTCTGAAATACATAGAAAGGAATTGACATTATAAGAAGATAAGTATTCCTCTTTTTTAACAAGTCAGAGAGAAATAAGAATGAGCACAGATAGACATGGAGGTGGAAAGACAAAGGAGCTCCCATCAATCTTCCCTGTTAAATGAGTAAAAAATCCTCTGCTGAGAATGGGCAGGGGCAGAAGGGGAGAGTCAGAAGATTAATGAAAATGGAATAAGTCTAAAATAGCCATTGTAAAAGTTGGAGAGAAAATTGACCAGATAATCATAATAGAATCATTGGGTAGTACTATTATCGAGACTCAGTTGAGGTTGACAATCATAAATTCACAGTGGAATTACACTATTCTGTTATGTGATATCTTTTTCAACAGAACATGACATTTCCTGGCAATAGTTTTATCCAAGAGCTGAATTTGTCCCAGATGAATGCAATAAGGAACAGAGGGGAAATGGAATTTACCACTTGTGTAAATAAGTTTAATTGTGATGATAGGCCAAACAATCTAAGCTGGATAGGGAGGAGAGTGAAAGCAGGTTAAAAGTCAATGGATAGCCAAAAGGAAAAATTTTTTAATAGGGGTCAAAGAAGTAAAGGTCTGAATATTCATGGTAAGGCTACTTGAATAAGCAAGCAGGAAAGGTGGGAAATTTCAGCCAGAGAGCAATAATTTTGAACTATTGGAGGTAAAATTGTTTCATGATTAAGGTAAGAAGCTGAAAAATATATTTAAGAAAGAATTTGAGACTATGAATATTGACCAGAGAGCAGATAATTCCAGAGAGGAAAAAAATGGGTTTGGGTTAGAGTCAAAGCAAGGCAGTACTGAGTATTTGGGCAAGATGGTGCAAGTTCCCATAAGTGCATAAGAGCAAGATGGACTTAACCCTTGGGTATAGAACAATGGCAGGGCTCAACGTTGGGTGATGCCATGAAGTGAGGGCCCCTGCTGGCAATAGTTTTGAGCTGGAGCATTGCATGTGATGTTTCTCTGCATTCACAGAATGTTCTACAAATCACCAAATAATGTTCCCTCTGGGATTAATTGGTCCATCTGAATGAAATGTGGCATTGTCTATTATTCATCAGTTTCCTGAGGAGCCTGTACATAGAAAACTGGAGAGCACAAATGATGCTACGTGGTAGCATGATGTACGGTTCTAAATCTGGCTCCAAGACAGCCTTTGAGATACCAGGGGTTTGGGTGCACCTGACTTTCCTGACCATCCCCTTAATACCACACACACACACACACACACACACACACACACACACACACACACACACAGTGGCCTCAGCTATCCTGGCTCTAGGTGTCTCAAACCTCTCTGTTGCCTCCCAGAGGCCTGAAAGCTGACCCCAGTGCTCTGGGCTCTACCCTCTCCTGTTCTTAACCCCATCGTGTCCTGATTCTCATTCCCTTTGGTTCTTGTTGGTGACTGATAGTCCAATCAGTCAAAATAATTTATGCAGAGGCACAAATGGCTGAAGGTAGCACTGCACTGTAATGTCCTTGCAACCAATTTTTAACTCAGGTTATCAGAGCTTTAGTCTAAAAGAGTGATTCATTGCATGAGTTTTAAACACTGTGTGAAAGACAGTTGGAGTGTCTTTTCTACAAAGTAAAGATTTTTTTTAATTTCCCAAATTCATTATTTCATTTATCCAGCACCTGAGAGCCTGTTATATCTCAGACATTACTGAAAGTGCTGGACATATATATGATGAGGCCAGTGTTCCATGCCTCAAGCAATTTGTAGTCTGGAAAGAAGACAGACGTGCAAACAAAATATTTAGGGTAATAGATGTTCCAACAGAAATCTGTAAGTGCACAAAGAGACATAAAGGAGGAAGTGGCTAATCCTCATTCTCCTATTTCCTCTGGGAAATCGGTCTGTTAATGACCCCTTCTCTTCTGTTTCTTTTATGTTTCTTCTCCACTAGCCCTTTCTACTCATCTCACAACTCAAGTCTCTTTCACCGAAAAAAATAAAATAAAATACAACACTGTATTATTCAATCTGAATATCCTTCTCTTTCTCTATTTCTCTTCTAGTTTTCTTATCCAAAATGTTTTTTACTTTGATTGCATATTAAAATCACCTGGGATGCTTTAAAAAATACTGATATATGGTCCCCACCTACCAGAGATTCTGATTACATTGATCTGGGAAGTGGGCATCAGGATTTTTATGTCTCCCCAGGTGTATCCTAACACACAGCCAAGTATGAGAGTCACTGTTCTAAAGGATGGTGAAGATTGAGCAATCTAACATATGGACAGTGCAGTGCATATGAAATACTCAATAAATGGTAACTGTTATCATTGCCTTAATAAATAAACATGACTGTGATTTCTGTGCATGGATGTCTGATAGACATATTTGCCTGAGGTTGAAATGACAACGTAATTATTGGCTGTTCCATATTTGCTTCATCTTCAAAGCGTTGATGACTAAAAGGCAAGACTTTTGACGCTCAGTTTCTCCATCTATAAAATGGGAAAAATCACTCAGTCTGAAATCATTGGATTGGTGAGAGGATAAATTATTTTGTCTTTGTAAAATGCTCGGCAGAGGGGAAAATCATCCACAAGAGCTACAGATTATGGTCTCCCAGAAACATCTATAATTTGTAGAGACATTTATATAGCCAGTCTGGTCAGTGAAGCCTGCAGTTGGGAGCCTCACCCTTGCTTCTCAGCCTTAAAGCACAGATTGTAGCTAATCCCATCAGCCTCCATTAAGCCCCTGGCAAAATGGTGTGAACTGGTTGCTAAAGGAACATCTGTGACCTTTGCACTCTTTATGCTCCAGGGTGGATGTTCAATCCTACATACTTCTCAAATGCCAAAGTTTACTCCTCTCCTTGGGAAATTGAGTGGTGAAAATGAGGGAATGGGTAAATGGGAGCCCCC
This sequence comes from Phocoena sinus, assembly GCF_008692025.1. NCBI lineage: Eukaryota > Metazoa > Chordata > Mammalia > Artiodactyla > Phocoenidae > Phocoena > Phocoena sinus. Next base: position 33,145,322 of record NC_045776.1, on the reverse strand, counting down.
TCCCCTAAACAGATTAATCGGATAAGGTTTCTTGAAAATCTTAAAGTGGACCTTTACCTATTTTCCTGGAGGACTTCCTAGTAGCTATTTTTGTATCCTATTTCAGTAATATTAAATGTCTCCTCACCTTCCCATTGTTCTCAAAGGTCTTCATAAGGACACTGAAATAAAAAGGATGGTTCCTAGCAACTGCACAGAGAATATTACAAATGAAAAAATAGAGCAGGGGTCTGCTTCCTTTCTTTTGGCAAAAACCTACTATAGAAACTAATGTAGATGAGGGGGCACTGAGCCATATATAAGTGAGTAATTATCTACTGTTACAGGCCTTATTATCTCTCCAAATGTTTGCTAAAATTCTGTTGGGCAACCATCTGGACCCAGAGATTTACCCGTGGATAGACAGTGGATTGTTGTTTTAACTTGAGATGAGAAAATTTCTTTAATTCTTTTCTGTCATCTTCTGTTAAATAATTTAACTGAATGTCTCTTAGCTCTGTGTCCTCAGAGCAAGTGGATTCTGTGTGATATACTCATATAAAATATTCTTTGAGTGTTTTTTTCCCCTTTTCCCCCACCAGAGGATCCAAGGACAGTTTGCCATCTGTTGTAAGAATTTCATTAATGCACCTATTTTCTCTTCTTTTTTGCAAGGATGGTCAATCCAAATAATTTGTAGCTCTCTCCTGTTTTGGGCAGGACTCGCCACCTAGAAACCTCACCCCATCATGGCCAAGTCCCTGCTCTCTCATTACTGCATTCTCTCAGGTGGCTTTGTTAGCTCTGAACAACAAAGCCTGTGTCCCAAAGCCTTGCTGAATATCAATAATTTAACAACATGTCATAGACAACAGTGAACCATGCTGCTAGGGTTGAAATATTCCTAGGGCTCACCATCTATTATGCTCCGCTTTCTCACTGTGCTGTGACTGGAATACAGGTGGGTCCAGCATTTTCCCAACTCAGAAACTTACAAGATGGCACTTGTAATGGCACTGGGGAGGAGTTATTTGCATTACAAAAGGATTCTGTGCTTTGCTAGAGGGTTCACTTTATATTTTCTTTAAATTAAGAGCTCCTCTTCAGCATTTGGAAGTTTATAAGCTTAATTAGTTTGGAGCTTTCAGGAAAACACTCCCAAAGAAGAAATGCCTCATTCAGACACAATGGTCTTCTTCAGACTTGACTGGTCAAAAGTCTGTGCACAAAACATTTGAGACATAATATTCCAAAACCAGAGTTTTTGCTTCTGATTTTCTCCTGGTCCAGATTTCATCTCGGTAAGGTACCTGCAAGTGTAGCTCTGAGTCTGTTGCACCTGATCTGAACAGACTCGTCCCATGTCATCACTATCCTCACTTAGCCACAGAACCCTGCTCTTCCTCATAGTGCCCAGCACTGAAAGCATAAGACAGCAACGTAGAATTTTCTATGTTCTAGTAATTACATTTGGCTGATGGAGGAAGGTTTACGGTGCATACCCCATAGCACACAACCATATAGATACCCAGAACAGAGATTCATCTTTCCAAAGTTTCTCTCCAAATGCACTGATGCTCTCCTCCCTGCTCTCCCCAACACAATGCCCAGATTTTGGCCTCTGGTCTCCACCCTCCTGGAGTCTGTCCCCATTGCCTTCACCCAAATCAAGCAGAGAATTCTGCCCTGTTCAGTCCAGCTTCTACTTCCTACTATCATCCATCACTGTGCTCAGTGAGCTGTCCAGCCACCAGCATCCGTCTCTTACCCCTCCTGCCTTTTTCTTTTATATAAGAAGTGGATATTTTTGTCTCAATTAAACTGCCCAACATTAAGGGGAAGTCTACTTCCTTTAAGAGTTGCATGCTCTGAAATACCAAATAGGACAGGCCCAAGTTTGGAACAAGATGCTGGGTCATTCAACATAAATGTTCAGAGCACTTTGAACAAGGAAAAGTTATAATATACCCATGAAGGTCAGAGATCATTGCAGAACTATTTCTTACATAATTCTGCCTTGTTTATGCCATTTGTCTTATATCAAGTCAGAGTGATTAGAAGCTTCAATTCCCCTTCTCAGGATGGACTAGAGCTGGCTCCCTGATCATAGGGTTTCCTTCAATAAAGAGTTGTGATTCTACCTAGGAGTTCTATCAATATTAAGAAGGGTTTGAGAACTACTTAAGGGATGTGAGGGGTCAGAGGTTAGGGGTCAGTTTAGGAAGAAGAGCATGCCCCTTTCTGCCTGGGCCCTGCTTTTGTTCCTAGGATGTATATTGAAATCCTCTCTTGTCTCTGCCATCATTGCCTGATGGGCAATGTCAGGGTGCTGTCAGGAAGAGCAGTTTTCTTGCTTTTCTTCCTGCCTTTCATATTCTCTAAGCCTCTTGAGTGCCGTGACCACAGAAATCTTCCTAAAACACTGCTTCTGTCCCATCATTTCTCCTTTTGAAAAAGCTACACTGCTGGGCTTCCCTGGTGGCACAGTGGTTGAGAGTCTGCCTACCGATGCAGGGGACATGGGTTTGTGCCCCGATCTGGGAAGATCCCACATGCCGCGGAGCAGCCGGGCCCGTGAGCCTATGGCCGCTAAGCCTGCGCGTCCGGAGCCTGTGCTGCGCAACGGGAGAGGCCACAACAGTGAGAGGCCAGTGTACCGCAAAAAAAAAGCTACACTGCTTTTTATTGTCCTGCAGTGGTTATGAGATATGATCATGTAATTTATTGGCCAAACCAGGACACATTTGTGAGTGAAAAAATAGCACATTCAATATTTATGTCAAGACCACAGATGTTAATGAAGACTGCCTCAGGTAAACAGGGGTATCTGGTCACCTTAGACATAAGCCCCCTACCTTGTATTTGAGACTGTATACACGTAATCATATCCCAACACCACTTAAAATCAATCTAATCTTACTGTAAAGGTCAGAACACTATCGCTACTCCTAAAATTGATAACAGCAATGGCAATCATAAAACCGGGAACCACTCATGGATCTTTCAGAGTGAGCACTATGTTTCACTTACATCTCTCTTTCACTCTCTACAAAATTCCTATGAGATAGACACATTATTATTGTCATTTTAGAAACGAGTAAACTGATACAGAGATTTAAATACTTTGGCCAAGATCACTCAGCTAGTAATTCGCAGGGCTAAAAGTGAAGCCCAGGTTTATTTGACTCCAATCTTAGCATACTGCTTTGGCCAATGCCATCTCCTTACATTTTGAAAGGATTTTGTAAAGCACATGGAGAATATTTAGCACTATGATCAATGGAATGTTCTCCAGGCCTGAATACTGTCTCAGCTGTATTGCTTAATGGCACGCGTGAATGCCATTATTAACATTACTGTGCTCCTTCTCAACCCTGCATCTTTCCTTACACTGTTATCTCTAAATCTATTGCCCTCCTATGTTCTCCACATCAACCCATAGTCTATCCATCTGGCAAAGCCCAGTTTAATTTCACACCCTCTGTGAAACCATAGCTGGCTACTAAATTGACATTAATCCCTCCCACGTGTATCCTCCCACCTTAATTATCCTCAGTACTAACAAATTGGCACTAGATCAGAATTTTCCTGTTTGGTTCTCTAATTATTTTCTGTTTGTATTCTTCTCTCCCCAACCTGTATGCAAACCCATCAAAGACAGGGAAATTCCTAGAACTTTATTTAACTTGAAATTTGGCCATACTAATATATTTTAAGTGTTATTATTTTAAAGGTGAACAAACTCACAAAACATTAAATAACTCATCCACAAGTCTATATCTAAAATGATAACCTTAAAAGGATTGTTAAAAAAATAATATTTTCTGTTCAAAAAATAATATATTCTTAGCATTATTGAGAGAGTTTGCAACAAGGTTTTTATTTTAAATGAATGAAAGCATACTGAAATAATGTTCTTAAAATAAAATATGATTGTTCTTTTTAATAAATATTTCAAACTGGCTTGAGATGTCTCATCCTGTGGAGGAAAAAATTAACCTCGAGCATTTTCCACACTCCTGTAATGGGAAGAAAACATTGTCCTACTGCCTGGACCAAAGCAACATGTAGTCTCAAGTTCATTAGAAACTTATTTTGGAAGATCAAGGAAGCAGCTGGCCTCAAAAAGCTGCTTTGATCACGTTGTCCCAACCACGAAACAATGAAATTCCTGATAAAGCTGAACAATGCCCATACCACCAGCTTTTGCTCTGTCTTTGTTCCTTTTGCTAATAAATTGGTATGACTTTTCCTGGCAGTACTGGGATCATCTGCCAGCCTGTGATTGATGATGCTATGTGGGGAAATAACAAGTACCACTCACATGGTCAGCAACCTGCTGCCACCTCTGTCCCCAGGACCAGGGCAGCATGTGAGCCTTTGCTGCATGGGAGTGATGGTTTCAGACTTGGTGGAGTGGGTGCTGGATACACTACCTTTCAAAGATCATCAGAGAGCCATGAGGAGAAAAGAAGGGACAAAAGGGACAGAGGCATTCTAGAATACCACAGGTGCATGATATTATGGCTACTAATTTGCATAAGATTATATTGGTAAGAAATCCTGTGGCCAGCCACAAACACTTTTCTGAGTTACTCTACAGGGAAGTTCAATGGAAAATTATAAAGTTAGCTGAAGTGTTTTCTCTTTTTTTGTTTTTTTTGTGCCAGCATCCTTGGGACATTTCTGATGCCTAAGTCCTTATGCCCTTCACTGTTCTTTCTCTAGCCATCATTTCTTATAATAAAAATAACAATAGCAAACATTTAAAATTGCTTAAAATATACTAGGAACTACACCAAAAACTTTTCATAATTTAGTCCTTTGATCACAACTACAACTCGAAATTGGTTATTACTTTTGTATTGACTTCAGAGAGTCAAGGAAACTAGACTTAATATGGTGGAGGAATTTGCCCAATGACACAGAGCTACATAAGTGGCAGAGCTGAGATCAAAAACCAGGCAGGTCCACCTGAGTCCTGAGCTTCTGCAGGTACATACCACATGTGCCCAATTCACTCATGCAGCTATTTTTCTGGCAAGAAGGAAAGTGACTTTAAAAACTAGTTTACTCTGAGATTACAGACATAACTGATCCTCTTCCCAAAGTTATTTCCATTAAGAAAGTAAGTTCAGAGAGAAAACACTACATAAACAGTATCTAATTGAATATCATCCCCATGGTAGGTAAGATTTATCCTATGAGTAAGACCAGTCTTCTTAATCTGTTTGTGAAATAGTCTAGAACAATTTTAAGCTCTGTTGATTAGAGGATGAGCTGCTCTTCTCATCTACCCAGAAGTTCAGGAGACTGTGATAGATTTTTAAGTCTCTTTTTTCCACCCCCCAATTCAAATCCTGATTATATGAGTTCTGGTATGTATGTGCCGCTGTTCCACATATCCATCAACAAATCTTTTAATTCATAAACATTGTTCTAATTCAAGACTAATATTTTTCTTCATGTACCAATTCCAATGCAATCATATACTCCTTCTTTACCATACATGCATAATCCATAGCCTACAACTGAGTCTTACACTTCATTAACTCAATATGCTAGCTTCTAGTTAATTTGTCTATGTTTTATTTTCTGTCAAAACTACAAGTTCTGCAGTGAATGGAAGAGAAGCAGATTGAGACCATTATTTCTGTTTATTTCCAACATGAGATTCCTAAATGAGATAATGTATGAAAACTGCTTAGGAGTGGCTGGCACATAGAATGTGTTGAAAAAAAATAAACATTTACCCCTTCCCTCATTTTTCCTTAAAAAGCACTGTGAGTAAATGAAAACCTAACTTTTAGATAGACAAATTCAAATGTACACATTTAGTGCAATGAAGAACTGTGTTTACCTTACAGTTCTGTTTATAACCAGGAACTGAGCAGATGGCTGTCTTGTCTCAGGCACATCTCCCTTGCCTTGAAATAAGATGCCCCTTCATTTAAGAACAGAAGTTCCTGGGAGTCTAATTTCATGAGTAGGCTAGTCTAAGTGTGCAAACTCAAGAAGTTTCTGGAATGTAGCTAAGTTAATCAACTGTCCTCACTTGGGCCACCATTACCTTTGAGATCAGTAGAGCCTGTCTCAATGTAATAAACTGCTGTAGGTCTGCTCAGAAGACACCTGGCAGGACAGCCTAATTAAGTATTTAACCCAGAGACCAGACTGGCTCTTTCAGGCTCATTATGGTTTCTCAACTAAAATTAATTCATTTAAGTAAATAAAAAATTATATATATGAATAATATACATGTATTTATATACATATTTAGAATATTATTTGAGCAGTGTTTGACTTATTAATTGAATCAGTTTTTTTTTAATTAGTGAATATCATTGTATCTTGAGCATATGTTCCTGTTTTCATAGCAATGTTCTCATGACTGGTCTGGGGTAAAAGAGTCACAGGAGCCTTTGGCAAGTAGACATTCCACATCTGGGTGACTTTACTTGTCCTCACTTTATAATACATGACACAAGTCTGACACTGCATTTCTTCCATTGGCACATCAACAAGTAAAGGAGAGAACAGGACATGGTTGGAGTCTTATGGCACAAAGACTCAGGTTTTAAAATGGGAATAGATAAAAGAGAGGCTGATAACTTGCTTTTAAATTAAAATTCTTTCTAGAGTAAGAACTGTTGAATAATATAAACAAGCATGTCAACATTTAAAATATGTTTTAAAGAAATAAAGACTTAGGTATACAATGTGTTATCTTTCTTGCTAATTCCTGAAGCATTTTCAATCTCTGTTGATTTGTACAATTTTTTTTTTTTAATTTCAGGATGGACTTACCTATATGTTCTTAAATATCACATAATTATTTTTATTTATGATTTTGCAGTAGCTATAGGACTTCAAAAGTAAGATAGCATTGCTAGAAACAAGTATGCATTCACTTACATCAATATATAGTAAATCAGATGCTTTCTAATTCTCACAGATGGTATTAGAAGAACTCAGAAGAAAACAAAGCAATTCTTTAGAATATATTTCACGGAGATTATATTTCTTCCTGATGTCATATGCTTTTGCTAGTTTTAGTAAGAGATTGAGAATAGAAATGATCATTATTTTTATGCCAATGTTATCACTCAGGTATCAAGATCACCTTTCATTGTCATTAAAAATAATTCCTGAGGAGCTTCAAGATGGTGGAAGAGTAAGACGTGGAGATCACCTTCTTCTCCACAAATACATCAGAAATACATCTACATGTGGAACAGCTCCTACAGAACACCTACTGAATGCTGGCAGAAGACCTCAGACATCCCAAAAGGCAAGAAACTCCCCACGTACCTGGGTAGGGTAAAAGAAAAAAGAAAAAACAGAAACAAAAGAATAGGGATGGGACCTGCACCAGTAGGAGGGAGCTGTGAAGGAGGAAAGGTTTCCACACACAAGGGAGCTCCTTCACAGGCGGAGACTGCAGGTGACGGGTGGGCGGGGGGAGCTGCAGAGCCGTGGAGGACAGCGCATCAACAGGGGTGCGGAGGGCAAAGCAGAGAGATTCCCGCACAGAGGATCGGTGCTGACCGGCACTCACCAGCCCGAGAGGCTTCTCTGCTCACCCGCCGGGACAGGTGGGGTCTGGGAGCTGAGGCTCGGGCTTCAGTCGGATCGCAGGGAGAGGACTGGGTTTGGCTGCGTGAACACAGCCTGAAGGGGGTTTAGTGCACCACGGCTAGCCGGGAGGGAGTCCTAGAAAAGGTCTGGAGCTGCCGAAGAGGCAAGAGACTTTTTCTTGCCGCTTTGTTTCCTGGTGCGTGAGGAGACAGGATTAAGAGAGCCGCTTAAAGGGGCTCCAGAGAAGGGTGCGAGCCGCGGCTATCAGCGCAGAACCCAGAGATGGGCATGGGACGCTAAGGCTGCTGCTGCAGCCAGCAAGAAGCCTGTGTGCAACCACAGGTCAGTATCCACACCTCCCCTCCTGGGACCCGGTGCAGCCCGCCACTGCCAGGGTCCCGTGATCGAGGGACAACTTCCCCAGGAGAACACACGGCGTGCCTCAGGCTGTTGCAAAGTCCTGTTGGCCTCTGCTGCTGCAGGCTCGCCCTGCATCTGTACCCCTCCCTCCCCCCAGCCTGAGTGAGCTAGAGCCCTCAAATCAGCGGCTCCTTTAACCCCGTCCTGTCTGAGCAAAGAACAGACGCCCTCAGGGGACCTACATGCAGAGGCGGGACCAAATCCAAAGTTGATCCCCGGGAGCTGTGCGAACAAAGAAGAGAAAGGAAAATTTCTCCCAGCAGCCTGAGAAGCAGCGGATTAAATCTCCACAATCAACTTTATGTACCCTATGTCTGGAATACCTGAATACACAACGAATAATCCCAAACTGAGGAGGTGGACTTCGGGAGCAACGAGATATATATATATATATATATATATATATATATATATATATATATATATATATATATTTTTTTTTTCCCTTTTTCTCTTCTTTTGAGTGTGTATGTGTATGCTTCTGTGTGTGATTTTGTCTGTATAGTTTTGCTTTTACCATTTGTTCTAGGGTTCAGTCTGTTCATTTTTTTTTTTAACTTTAAAAGTTTTTTTCTTAATAATTGTTTTTTTATTAATTTTAATAACTTATTTTATTTTATCTTCTTTCTTTCTTTCTTTCTTTCTTTCTTTCTTTCTTTCTTTCTTTCTTTCTTTCTATCTTTCTATTATTTCACCCTTTTATTCTGAGCCATGTGAATGAAGGACTCTTGGTGCTCCAGCCAGGTGTCAGGGCTGTGCCTCTCATGTATGAGAGCCACGTTCAGGACACTGGTCCACAAGAGACCACCCAGCTCCACATAATATCAAAGGTGAAAATCTCCCAGAGATCTCCATCTCAACGCCAAGACCTAGCTTCACTCAACGACAAGCAAGCTACAGTGCTGAACACCCTATGCCAAACAACTAGCAAGACAGGAACACAACCCCACCCATTAGCAGAGAGGATGCCTAAAATCATAATAAGGCCACAGACACCCCAAAACACACCACAAGATGTAGACTTTCCCACCAGAAAGAAAAGATCCAGCCTCAACCATCAGAACACAGTCACTAGCCCCTCCACCAGGAAGTCCACAAAACCCACTGAACTAACCTTATCCACTGGGGAGACACACCAAAAACAACGGGAACTACCAACCTGCAGCCTGTGAAAAGGAGACCCCAAACACAATAAGTTAAGCAAAATGAGAAGACAGAAAAACACACAGCAGATGAAGGAGCAAGGCAAAAACCCACCAAACCTAACAAATGAAGAGGAAATAGGCAGTCTACCTGAAAAAGAATTCAGAATAATGATAGTAAAGATCATCCAAAATCTTGGAAATAGAATAGAGAAAATACAAGAAACATTTAACAAGGACCTAGAAGAACTAAAGATGAAGCAAGCAATGATTAACAACACAATAAATGAAATTAAAAATTCTCTAGAAGGGATCAATAGCAGAATAACTGAGGCAGAAGAACGGATAAGTGGCCTGGAAGATAAAAAATTGTGAATAACTACTGCAGAGCAAAATAAAGAAAAGAACTGGGGACAGTCTCAGAGACCTATGGGACAACAGTAAGTGCACCAACATTTGAATTATAGGGGTCCCACAATAAGAAGAGAAAAAGAAAGGGACTAAGACAATATTTGAAGAGATTATAGTTGAAAATTCCCTAATGTGGGAAAGGAAATATTTAATCAAGTCCAGGAAGCACAGAGACTCACATACAGGATAAATCCAAGGAAAAACACGTCAAGACACATATTAATCAAACTATCAAAAATTAAGCACAAAGAACAAATATAAAAAGCAGCACAGGAAAAACAACAAAAAACACACAAGGGAATCCCCATAAGGTTAACAGCTGATCTTTCAGCAGAAGCTCTGCAAGCCAGAAGGGACTGGCAGGACAAATTTAAAGAGATGAAGGAGAAAAACCTACAACCAAGATTACTCTACCCAGCAAGGATCTCATTCAGATTAGATGGATAAATTTAAATCTTTAGAGACAAGCAAAAGCTAAGAGATTTCAGCACCACCAAACCAGCTTTACAACAAATGCTAAAGGAACTTCTCTATGCAGGAAAGACAAGAGAAGGAAAAGACCTACAGTAACAAACCCAAAACAATTAGGAAAATGGTAATAGGAACATACATATTGATAATTACCTTAAATGTAAATGGATTAAATGCTCTAACCAAAAGACGTAGACTAGCTGAATGGATACAAAAACAAGACCCGTATATACGCTGCCTACAAGAGACCCATTTCAGACCTAGGGACACATACAGATTGAAAGCGAGGTGATGGAAAAAGATATTCCATGCAAATGGAAGTCAAAAGACAGCTGGGGGAGCAATTCTGATATCAGACAAAATAGATATTAAAATAAAGACTGTTACAACAGACAAAGAAAGACCCTACATAATGATCAAGGGATCGATCCGAGAAGAAGATATAGTAATTGTAAATATTTAGGCACCCAACATAGGAGCACTTCAATACATAAGGCAAATACTAACAGCCATAAAAGGGGAAATCCACAGTAACAAAATCATAGTAGGGGACTTTAACACCACACTTTCACCAATGGACAGATCATCCAAAATGAAAATAAATAAGGAAACACAAGCTTTAAATGATACATTAAACAAGATGGACTTAATTGATATTTATAAGACATTCCATCCAAAAACAACAGAATACATATTCTGCTCAAGTGCTCATGGAACATTCCCCAGAATAGATCATATCTTAGGTCACAAATCAACCCTTGGTTAATTTACGAAAATTGAAATCGTATCAAGTACCTTTTCCAACCACAATGCTATGAGACTAGATATCAATTACAGGAAAAAAATCTGTAAAAAATGCAAATACATGGAGGCTAAACAATACACTACTAAATAACCAAGAGATCACTAAATAAATCAAACAGGAAATCAAAAAAATACCTAGAAACAAATGACAATGAAAACACGACAGCACAAAACCCATGGGATTCAGCAAAAGCAGTTCTAAGATGAAAGTTTATAGCAATAGAATCCTACCATAAGAAACAAGAAACATCTCAAAGAAACAACCTAACTTTACACCTAAAGCAATTAGAGAAAGAAAAACAAACAAACAAACAAAAAACAAAGTTAGCAGAAGGAAAGAAATCATAATGATCAGATCAGAAATAAATGAAAAAGAAATGAAGGAAACAATAAAAATGATCAATAAAACTAAAAGCTGGTTCTTTGAGAAGATAAACAAACTTGATAAACCATTAGCCAGACTCATGAAGAAAAAAAGGGAGAAGACCCAAATCAGTAAAATTAAATATGAAAAAGGAGAAGTAACAAGTGACACTGCAGAAATGCAAAGGATCATGAGAGACTACTACAAGCAACTCTATGCCTATAAAATGGACAACCTGGAAGAAATGGACAAATTCTGAGAAATGCACAACCTTCCGAGACTGAACCAGGAAGAAATAGAAAATATAAACAGACCAACTGCAAGCACTGAAATTGAAACTGTGATTAAAAATCTTCCAACAAACAAAAGCCCAGGACCAGATGGCTTCACAGGCAAATTCTATCAAACATTTAGAGAAGAGCTAACACCTATCCTTCTCAAACTCTTGCAAAATATAGCAGAGACAGGAAGGCTCCCAAACTCATTCTACGAGGCTACCATCACCCTGATACCAAAATCAGACAAAGATGTCACAAAGAAAGAAAACTATAGGCCAAAATCACTGATGAACATAGATGCAAAAATCTTCAACAAAATACTAGCAAACAGGGCTTCCCTGGTGGCGCAGTTGTTGAGAGTCTGCCTGCCGATGCAGGGGACGCAGGTTCGTGCCCCGGTCCGGGAGGATCCCACATGCTGCGGAGCGGCTGGACTCGTGAGCCATGGCTGCTGAGCCTACGCGTCCGGAGCCTGTGCTCCACAACGGGAGAGGTCACAACAGTGAGAGGCCCGCGTACCGCAAAAAAAAAAAAAAAAAAAAAAAAAAAAAAAAAATACTAGCAAACAGAATCCAACAGCACATTAAAAGGACCATACACTATGATCAAGTGGGATTTATCCAAGGAATTCATGGATTCTTCAATATACACAAATCAATCAATGTGATATACCATATTAACAAATTGAAGGAGAAAAAGCATATGACCATCTCAATCGATCCAGAGAAAGCTTTTGACAAAATTCAACACCCATTTATGATAAAAACCCTGCAGAAAGTAGGCATAGAGGGAACTTTCCTCAACATAATAAAGGCCATATATGACAAACCCATAGCCAACATTGTCCTCAATGGTGAAAAACTGAAAGAATTTCTACTAAGATGAGGAACAAGACATGATTTCCCACTCTCACCACTCTTATTCAACATAGTTTTGGAAGTTTTAGCCAGAACAATCAGAGAAGAAAAAGAAATAAAAGTAATCCAAATCTGAAAAGAAGAAATAAAGCTGTCACTGTTTGCAGATGACATGATACTATACACAGAGAATCCTAAAGATACCACCAGAAAGCTACTAGAACTAATCAATGAACTTAGTAAAGTAGCAGCATACAAAATTAATGCACAGAAATCTGTTGCATTCCTATACACTAATGATGAGAAATCTGAAAATGAAATTACAAATCACTCCCATTTACCATTGCAACAAACAGAATAATATATCAAGGAATAAACCTACCTAAGTAGACAAAATACCTGTATGCAGAAAATTATAAGACACTGATGAAAGATATTAAAGATGATACAAATAGCTGGAGACATATACCATGTTCTTGGATTGGAAGAATCAACAGTTTGAAAATTACTACCCAAAGCAATCTACAGATTCAATGCAATCCCTATGAAACTACCACTGGCATTTTTCACAGAACTAGAACAAAAAATTTCACAATTTGTATGGAAATATAAAAGACCCCAAATAGCCAAAGCAATCTTGAGAAAGAAAAATGGAGCTGGAAGAATCAGGCTCCCTGACTTCAGACTACACTACAATGCTACAGTAATCAAGACAGTATGGTACTGGCACAAAAACAGAAACATAGATCAATGGAGCATGATAGGAAGCCTAGAGATAAACCCACACACATATGGTCACCTTATCTTTGGTAAAGGAGGCAAAAATATACAGTGGAGAAAAGACAGCCTCTTCAATAAGTGGTGCTGGGAAAACTGGACAGTTACATATAAAAGTATGAAATTATAACACTCCCTAACACCATACACAAAAATAAACTCAAAATGGATTAAAGACCTAAATGTAAGGCTGGACACTATCAAACTCTTAGAGGAAAACATAGGCAGAACACTCTATGACATAAATCACAGCAAGATCCTTTTTGACCCACCTCCTAGAGTAATGGAAATAAAACCAAAAATAAACAAATGGGACCTAATGAAACTTAAAAGCATTTGCACAGCAAAGGAAACCATAAACAAGACCAAAAGACAACCATCAGAATGGGAGAAAATATTTACAAATGAAGCAACTGACAAAGGATTAATCTGCAAAATTTACACGCAGCTCATGCAGTTCAATATCAAATAAACAAACAACCCAATCCAATAATGGGCAGAAGACCTAAACAGACATTTCTCTGAAGAAGATATACAGATTGCCAACAAACACATGAAAGAATGCTCAACATCACTAATCATTAGTGAAATGGAAATCAAAATTACAATGAGGTATCACCTCACACGGGTCAGAATGGCCATCTTCAAAAAATCTGCAAACAATAAATGTTGGTGAGGGTGTGGAGAGAAGGGAAACCTCTTGCACTGTTGGTGGGAATGTAAATTGATGCAGCCACTATGGAGAACAGTATGGAGGTTCCTTAAAAAACTAAAAATAGAACTACCATATGACCTAGCAATAATACTACTGGGCATATACCCTGAGCAAACCATAATTCAAAATGAGTCATGTACCAAAATGTTCATTGCAGCTCTATTTACAATAGACAGGACATGGAAGTAACCTAAGTATCCATCGACAGATGAATGGATAAAGCAGATGTGGCACATATATACAGTAGAATATTACTCAGCCAAAAAAGAAACAAAATTAAGTTATTTGTAGTGAGGTGGATGGACCTAGAGTCTGTCATACAGAGTGAAGTAAGTCAGAAAGAGAAAAACAAATACTGTATGCTAACACATATATATGAAATCTAAGGAAAAAAAATGTCATGAAGAACCTTAGGGTAAGACAGGAATAAAGACACAGACCTACTAGAGAATGGACTTGAGGATATGGGGAGGAGAATGGGTAAGCTGTGACAAAGTGAGAGAGTGGCATAGACATATATACACTACCAAACGTAAAATAGGTAGCTAGTGGGAAGCAGCAGCATAGCACAGGGAGATCAGCTCGGTGCTTTGTGACCACCTAGAGGTGTGGGGTAGGGAGGGTGGGGGGGAGGGAGATGCAAGAGGGAAGAGATGTGGGAAAATATGTATAACTGATTCACTTTGTTATTAAGCAGTAACTAATACACCATTGTAAAGCAATTATACTCCAATAAAGATGTTAAAAAATAATAATTCCTCTTCAAATGAATACTTAGGCTTAATCTATTTGTTCACATATTTATTCACATCTGCCTTTCCCCATAATACCCATTCCCAAACATGATTATACTGACCATATGACTTTCCCACCTCAAAAATTCCTCCCTTTCTCATATCACATCCTAGAATTTACCCTACGAGTATCTTCATTTCCTCCAAAATTTCAGCTGTAAGCCCTCTTCATGAACCTCCGATACATTTCTGCCCCTACCTCCAAACCAAAAATTCATGAACACTGTTTTCCAATCCAAAGCCCATCCCTTTTTCATTGTCCAAAACCCATCTTATGTCTTCTTTTCCCTCCTTCCCCAGCTTAGACTCCAGGGTCAATCACTTGTTCCCTTGCATAACAACCCCATGTCCTTTGCCTTCCCCTCTCCTCTTGGTGAGACTTATTTCCTCACCTACCCCACTAAAGCTATGAATGTGGGTTGGGAAAAAATGAAAACAACATGATAATGCTGATTGGTTTCACTTTAAGTTTATAACCATCCATCTCTTGTGAGTTCTCAGAATGTCCTTGCAGTCTTTCTCCATTTCCCTAGTTTTTCTACTCTACAAATATCCTCTAGAACACTGTCACTACTTTTCCCTTCTCCTCAGAACTTTAATACTTTCTCCAATTCCTCACCCTGTTGATGATTTCATGTTTAATTTTAGTGATAAAACAGAGAAATCATAAAAGAATAACATCCTCGTCCCCATCAACAAAGTCACCAAAATACCTGTACTCTCATTTCAATGCTTTCCTTCTGTTAACAGTGAATGACATTTTTTCTGCTCACTTTGAAGACCAAATATTCCCCTTGCACACTGCATCCCACCCTCTGTAAAATGTGCAAAGGACTTTGTTCCTGCAATTTTACTTCTCTCTGTGTGTCATCAATCACTCTCTCCACTGTATTCTTCTCATCAGTCTAAATACCGGTCATAATACCTCTCATTTTAACAACTTCCTCGGCCTTACATTCCCCTCATACATGTCTCTCCTCTTCCAGGAAAATTCATGAAAATGTTATTTAAGCTCATTCTTTCCATTTTCTCAATTCCAGTTCTATCTTGAAGCCATTCCAGTGAAGCTTCCATCCAGTCCAATATGGCACTGTTCTTGTCCAGTCACCAAAAACTTCCATGTTGCTGAATCACTAGTCCCTTCTCAGTTCTAATCTTTCTCTACTCTATAGCAACATTTGGCACACTTAATCACTTCCTCATCCTTAAAGCACTTATTCACTTTGCTTCCAGGATATGTCACCCTCTTGGTTTTCCACTTACCTCACTGGCTGCTTTCTGTCACCTTGGCAGTTTTTTCCTCCTCTTCCCAACCTGAGATTAGACTTTCTTTTTCTCTCAACAATCACTCTGCCTTGGATCATCCATCAATCCATGGCTTTGAGCATCATCTGTTCACTAACACCTTCGCATTTATGTCTCCCCTTAACTCTAAAATTGACTGATTAGGGCTTCCCTGGTGGCGCAGTGGTTGGGAGTTCACCTGCCAATGCAGGGGACATGGGTTCGTGCCCCAGTCCGGGAAGATCCCACATGCCGCAGAGCAGCTGGGCCCGTGAGCCATGGCCGCTGAGCCTGCGCATCCGGAGCCTGTGCTTCGCAACGGGAAAGGCCACAACAGTGAAAGGCCCGCGCACCGCAAAAAAAACAAAAAAATTGACTGATTAATAAACATCAAACTCAACATAGTTGAATACAGAACTCTTGAGGCCTTTTTTTTGCCACCTCATACTCTTATCCAAATACAGTTGTTCCCCACCTTCATAAATGGTCCCACATTTCAGTTAGTTCCAATTATGATTCTTTATTTGCCTCTTTACCTCACATTACTTCCCCAAAAGATATTACATAATTATTTGTCTATTTTCTTCTTTCTAGTTGATAAATTCCAACAGGTCAGTAGCTTTTACTACCTCATTTACCACTGTATCCCAGTGCATAGAACTGTATCTGTCACCTAGTAGTAAATATTGGTTTTCACAATAAATAAATGAAAGATAGTCTCTCATCTTTGAACAGTTTTGTTTTGTAAGTTTTAGTTCAACATCATTCTGTTATATAATTGTTTGAGGGGTATGTGTTTTCACTCTCTATAATTTTATTTAGCATATATCCACGCAATCTACCAGTTGATCATACAACATTGCGTATTGTTATATATAATAGGTGCTTTACATATACATGGATATTTTATCCCATCTAAATGGCAAAGACTTTTGAACACAGAAACCACGTCTACTTTTCTATCTCTCTTAGTTCCTCACATTGTGTTCAGAACTTTAAAAGTAAAGGAGGACAGTACTTCTAAAACATTAAGGGCTTCTTCCAATTATTTCTGATCCCAGAGTTAGAAACACTTTAATATTATCTGAAATAGCTTTCCATTTTCTTGGCTCTAGGGCAAAGCTTATGCACCTCAATGTCATAAAAGGCATCAGCCACTAAACTTGGCAATACTACAAAAATATTCTGATAAGAATATTAAGCAAAGTGCAATATTAAATAACTGTATTTGCATAACACATTAGTACTTCCAGGATGTTGAATTTTGATTTTTTTAAAATATTATGGACTTAACATTGGAGATTATAGAAAATAACAACTGGAAGTTGTTTAAGAAAAAGAAAAATGTCTGTTCTGGATAGTTAATATTTCAGAGTCTCCTTGGTATACTGAGTGCATCTTTCCAATCGGTCTCCAGGACA
Source organism: Phocoena sinus (assembly GCF_008692025.1). Lineage (NCBI taxonomy): Eukaryota > Metazoa > Chordata > Mammalia > Artiodactyla > Phocoenidae > Phocoena > Phocoena sinus. The sequence goes on along the minus strand of NC_045776.1, from coordinate 33,128,027 downwards.
GTGGAGTAGGGAAAAGGGGAGGTGCAATCACCTATGAATAAGGATCAAGAAGGGGAGGAGCATAATGGGAAGAGGGAGATCCACTCATGTGGGAGAGGAGTTACAATTGTCTATATCAATGTATATGTGTCAAGCAGCAAATTTCTCTGGATATTATGAAGGAAGACATAACTGAGTAAAAAAATAATTAACCAGATGCCAGTATGGTTTAAGTACATTAGCAGAAGAAAACAAATCATGTACAAATGCTACTTCTTCTAACACACAAATGTTTGGATTTGTTGTTACTATAAATTGTCTCTGAGCAGTCATAAAACTCTCTTCTTCATACCCCTCATTTAACTTATTAGGGTTTGTCTAATGACATTTTGCATAGAGGTAACCTATGGAGCTATAAACAATACTAAACTTTCCCTTTTAGCAATAGAGGCAATCAGCACAGAAGTATGTAAGTCCCCTGTGGCTTTGGCAGTGCAATGTCAATGGCTTCCACCAGCTAGATCCCGACTTTAATACTTGGATTTTACTTTAGTGAAGAGTGTACTCGGTGTGTCCCTCATAACATTTCCAATTCCACAGCTCTCTCTTATACCTTTTAAATGTCTCTCACATTTGTCTTTCCTTTTCTGCATTTATTTTGTTAAAAAAATTTCCTGAACTCATTGAATGATTCCTAATCAGTTTTGTGTGTTTTTTTGTTTGTTTGTTTGTCTGTTTTTGTGGTAAGTGGGCCTCTCACTGTTGTGGCCTCTCCCGTTGCGGAGGAGCACAGGCTCTAGACGCGCAGGCTCAGCGGCCATGGCTCACGGGCCTAGCCGCTCCACGGCATGTGGGATCTTCCAGGACCGGGGCATGAACATGTGTCCACTGCATCAGCAGGCAGACTCTGAGCCACTGCACCACCAGGGAAGCTCTCCTAATCAGTTTTTATTCTACTTTCCATGTGTTCACAAGAGTGAGCTCTCTAAAATACGATTGACCCAGCTAATCTCTACTTAAACACTTTTGTGAATCCCTATCACCTGCAGAGGAAAATCTCCTGCTTCTAACAGCCCCTATATGTCATCGGATGGCTTGTCCAGTCTATCTACTCAGCTCTGTTTCCTACCACTTCCATAAGCACCTTATGCTCTAGCTATATTAACATACCTGTTGTTTCTTGGCCTTGTCATGTTCTCTCTCTCCTGTGGCTTAGTGTGTGCCATTGCCTCTGTAACACCTCCTCTGTGAATCCTTCTCTGGAAGCTCCAAGCAGAGTTAGATTTGCATACAGGGTCCTATGCATAGCACTTAGCACATTGATAAGTGATTTTGCTTTGAATTGCGTGGCTCCTCCATTAAATTGCCAAATCTTAAGGGCAATGAAATATCTGGGTCATCTCTGCTTTCCCAACACTTAGAATAGGGAGATGGGGAAGAGTTGAGTGAGCAAAGGAGATAAAAAGGAATAATTTTGTGTGTACACTATATCTGATTCTTTTACATTATTTAATCTTCACAATAACATAATGAAGTTATTATTATCCTTGGCTTATGAAATGGGGAAAATGAGTCCAGAAAAGGGTAAATAATTTGCCAAATAAACCATGAACAAAGCAAATGCCCAAACCTAAGTGAGTTGTCTCATATTACAGCCTTCATTTTTTCATGATCTCACTGTTTTTCCCAAAAAGCATTCACTTAATAAATAAACTAATGAATGAGTGAACTGTTTCAGTATAAGCTCAGTTTCTTTTTAGCTCTTTCATCTTACATATGGAAACTTTGTTCTTTGGGGAAAGTGACTCAAAGCAAAATCTAAATGTAGCTAGTTCTCTCTGAAATTTGTGTACCAATAATTTCTGATTCTTGTCTGTGGAAATTCCTTCCTCTATGGATCAATTTCTCTATCTTTAGAGCATATGGCACATTGATAATTTTCAAAGTGAATCAGTGTGATGAATACCATCTAGATGAAATAAAACAGACTCCTTTTTGTAAACTCTTATGTTCCTTAACTTATACCTTAGAGAGTTTGCAATAACTTCCTGCCTGGATCTGAGATATCTAAAAGGCAGTTCCCAATGGCATGAGTCTGTTTCTTCAAAAGGCATATTCTGCACTATTTTATTGGAATTATAATAGTATGTTTCTTCATGACTGGAGTCAAAGTTCATATTAGGGATACAAATACATGGACCGACCCCAGGTGTCTGAGCTTAAACTGAACCATCTTGAAACTGAGAAAAATGTCAGATGTAATCATGTTTAAAATTGATGAAAAGAGGTTATTAAAATACATAAGAATTGTATATATTATTAGCATATCATGTCAATATTTTCCTATATTATTTAATTATTTTTGATCAGCAAATTTTTATTGTGTATGTTGTATTGAAACATAACAATTCTACTCTCAATTTCTTGTGAGTCTTCCTCATAAGCTTCTGTTCATTTATTTACCTTTAATTGAGTCTCTCAGTTACCCACCCTAGCTCCACCATTCCTCCTACAGAAAAATTGTGTGAAGTCATGAAAGTTCTTTTTGATCATTCTAACAAATTTGAACTTTATTAGTTCAAGTAGAATTATTAGTTTCAAGCAGTTAATGAAAGTTGGTATGTGGGGATAAAAGTATATCACAGTCCCCTATTCTACAAGTTTTGAACTAAATTGAAAAAATAAAGACACAAGAGTCAAGCTGATGAGCAAGTATCCTCTTTATATCTGACAAAATTGGATCTGAGAATGTGTCTCAAATAGATGGCCATATTCAGGCTTCCTAGTATTCTTCCTCCTAGTTTACACCTCAAGACAATGTACTCCAGGGAGAATTTTGTCTTCAAGGTTGATAGATACACTTACCCAGGTTCACTCCCCCCTACACACTGGTGTTTTTACTCATTTATTTGTCCAAGAAATATTGATTGAGCATCTACTATGTGCCAGGTTCTCAATGCTGTAGATACTATAGTGAGCCAAACAAAATAATCGGACTCAAAATTTCTCACTACAGTGAAACAGAAGCTGATAAGACCCATCCTTCAGCCAGGCAGATCTGAAAAATGGGAAAGAGGATGTGTTGAGACAGGCTCTTCTCTTAGTCTCATTAATTATTGAATCATTCTCCTCTTCCTTCAGGGTGGAGTAAGTGAGAGGGTGTAGAGAAAGAAGGCTAGCATGTTTCTCACATGACATTCCCTCTTGGGGAATATAAGTTCTCTCCACAACATGTGAAAAATAATATAATCAACTTTGTGAATTAGAAACATCATCCTATTGGCATAAAGAAAGATAAAGTGAAGAAGTCCATATTAGTCTCAATGACTTTTATAAAAGATACTCAAAAATCTTTGAGCAAGTTGTTCTAATTATGGATGCACAATAACTAAATGTGAAGTGACTTCTATCTAGAACTTCTATCTAGAACTTAATATCACTGATAACGGCTAATGAGAACAGTGTTTGTCCCCAATATCCTTTGCATTATCACCTCTCTGGTGGACTAGATATTTTGTCTAGACTTGCTTGAGAATGTGAACATATTATAATGTTAACAGGCCACAGCTCTATATTGCAATCACTAGAAAATATGATAGGAAAAATGAACAGAATTTACAGTGAGATTATTAGCAATGTTGAATTTCTTTCCTACTTCATGATTTTCTATTGAAACTGCCAGGGACTTTGCAATTTTACTTTGTCACAATGAATGCTGCTGCTCTTTCTATGGTATGGTTCTTATACATGTACATATGAGAACATTTTGTAATATCTTCCTAAATCACTGAAACAGCTTGCTCTCCAAACATTATAAGAAAAAAACATTTTTTATTATACAAAAACACAATTCTTTTCATTTTGCATACAGTTTTTCATTACAACATAGCAATACCCTGCGCATATGTGGAGTGCTATTTTGCTTTATCATTTTTCAACTTGTTTTGCAACCTATATTCAAACACAAACTTCTAAAAAAGGAAACGTGGGCACAATTTCCATTTACATAGGAGGAAACTGAGGCATACAAAGGTTTGAGGTCCTTCCTAATTCCACATGTGTAGTTGTGGAAAATCAAGTCAAAAGCCCAGTTTTCTATACTCTTAGCCCTGTGTACTCTCTTCTATAACATGCTGCCTTCACAACTGTGGTCATTAGTCTGTGTCTGGGATTGTGATGGTGTCATGTCAGTGGGGCCAGAGCAACAAATTTAATGATACAGCTGGGAAAACTTAAAAGCCTGCCCTCAGCTGGGTCATAAGTGGAGGTTAATACAATGGTGTCATTACAGCCTTTTGCCTGCCTCCCAAAACCACAGCACAGTTCAAGAGAATCAAAAAGATTCCACTGGGGCTTGGCTCGGGTCTGATCAAGCAGCCAAGGTCAGGTTGGAAATGTGGAATAGACAGGGAACAGTTGAGCCCAATGCAAAGTTCAAAACTGCTCAGCAAATCCCACATGACCCAAAGCCTACCTTCACCTGCCAATTAAATGAAAGGCATCATCCTCAGTTGAGTTTCAATGCAGGCAGCATTCTGCTTGTTGGGCTAAAGACCTGGAGATTGAATGCAACTTATTTCTAACCAATTCTTTCCAAAGTAACATACCTGAAATAAGGCTATATTACCTGTCGAAACTATTTTAAAAAATGATATCCCACTGTAACTAGATATAACATTCCCAGGTCCCATCGCATACTTTGCACCCCCTAACTTTGAATTATACCTTTAATTTCATAATATGTGCAGTTTTAAATTCAACATTTATTTTTAACATCTATGTTTTAATGAAACATGAAATATAAAATGAAACTCCAGTCTGCCTTGTATGAGCATGAAGAAAAATACTAATTACCTGTTTCAAAAGTGTGAAGCACTTTCTAATTTTCCACCAGCCAGTTTCCTTAGACAGCACTCAGTACTATAACTATTTATGCCAATTGTGCTATTTCATGCATAAAATTACCACATTATTGTTGGAATAGATGCCAGAGAGATATCTAAGCAGGGTGCAATCACTTCACTTTCTATCAAATTGGGCTCCTGAAAGGTATCATAAATTTTATTAGAAGGCAAGGGTCTAATGACGGCCAATCAGTGTTAATGCTGATAAAATTGCTGTATTTTACATTATAAAAACCAGATGATATTTTTGTCAGAAGGCCATCTTTTGTTTTATTAAGAAAACATCATGAAAACTATATTGTAATCACATACAATTCAGAGAGCTGCCTGCCTTCCCCCAAATTGGAGGTGACATTTCTCTTGGGGTGCCCTGGCAGCAGTTGTTGAGGCAGGCTTTACTCTCTGCTGCTTGATTAATGGTGGTGTAAAATAAAGCAACGCAAAATGCATCCCCCACACTCTGGATACCATAATTCAATTGCATGCAGCTTTATTCTCTCAGGGTCCACTCTTTGAGAAACAAATATTAATGTGTCACTATTCCCAGGTCCTTTATTGTGCTATAAAAATTTTGTTTTCGATTAACCTGCCAATTGAATCTGGAGAGCTGGATGTTTTTTAAGACTCCCTCGCTTCTTCCTGAGGAACCACAGTAAAGAGTGGCAGATTATGATGAGACTGGAAAAGGAAAGAGAAAGTTTGGGATAGAGTTCTTGTCCCTTGGAACAGTGCTGAATTGTGCTTTACCAAAAGTAACAATAATTTCTATGATCTGAAGACTAAAATGTGTGACCTTGAGCAAATCACTTAACTACTCCAAGGTCTTTGTGTCCTATCTCTAAAATGATGGTATGAGATGTGGCAGTTTTTAAGGCACCTTTCAGCTCTAAAAGTCTGATATGTGCACTGCCCACCTCTCTCTCTCTCTCTCTCTCTCTCTCTCTCTCTCTCTCACACACACACACACACACACACACATACACACACACACACACACACACACACATACATGCACTTCTGGAGAAAGAACTTCCCTTTTTACCATTGCCTCTATTAGCTAATTCTCACCTGAACTGGTATCTGAGAGAATCACTATTGTTGTCAGAACTAAGGAAGCAGGGGCTGGGTGATCTAGTCTTTTGCTACTGTTCTATTCCAGGAAGGAGACCCTAGGAGAGTACAGCTGTCTATCTTTAGCATCTAGCAATAGTAAAAATAAGTACTCATTCAAATTATCTTATCCAGAAACTCAGCACATTTGGATCCTAATAATGAGTTTGATCTGACAGCTAGATGAAAAATAAGATGAAATTTAATACTTGATTACTATAAGACTTGTGTTGTACCATCATGGATCCAACCATATATAAATTCTTCAAGGAAAGAGACCCATTTTCTACTTTTTCGGATACTCCTACTGCTCAACACTAAGGAGTCAATCAAATGTTCCTTTGGGACTCACTGGTTAATGGTAGGTGGTTGTTAGAACATAGGGAAAACATTGGTTGACTTAAATGATGCAGAACATCAAGTAAGCTGTGTTTGTTAGAGGAAGTGCCTTCTTAAAAAGGAGGGAATCATGGTAGATACTAAGCAGATCTGTTATATTTAAAACCATGCCTCTAATTTCTATTAACATTTTACTATCATTATAAATCCATTAAAAATAAGTTGTGTATTTATTTAGCTCCCTTTAGATTGATGGTGATATTTTCCCTTAGAACTACTGATGGTTTTCTTGTTACATGTTTTTTTATCCTACTTGTTGGAGTTAGTATATATAACTCCAATACAAGAACTTCTAGAAGATTGGGGATGTGTATTAACAAAAGAAACACATGTTTATTTGGCTAAAAAATACATAAATATATGTAAACAATATGTAAATGTTTATATAAATCAACACACACATTGTATACAAAATACCAATATTTTCTGACTGATGCCTATAATGTTGCACTAACCAGTCAGGACTGTCATATATGGTTGTGCAGATTGTGTTTCCTACAAGGATATAGCCAAAAGGGTGAGTGGTGACTCACCAAGCTATGCATCTGATATAAGGAGGCAGCCAGCAGAAGGGAGGCAAACCTTTTTAATTTCAGGAAGGCATATCCACTCTCCTCACCATGCATTCACAGAAGGAAGGCATGTTTTTCCAATTCACACAAGGAGGCCATAAAACTATAGGGCACTAGTAAAAGCAAATGATTTTAAAAATTCACTAAGAGCCCCCAACACACTGAATCTCAAATGATTTCCAACTCAGTCAATTCTTATAAGTAACAGCAGCTACAACCTGAGAAATTTTATGTCTCCTGAAGACAAATGTGTCAGATCCTAGAACCTACTGCCACCAAATCTGTGCCCCTATGCTCCAGTAAGACAATTTTAAGTTGGACTAACTTGAGGTGAGAATGAGGATTGAAACAGTCCCACAAAGAAATGCTCTGAAACGAATAAAAGAATAAGTTAAGAGAACAAAGGGAGCTAGGAATGCACCCACCAGCCTGCATATCCCATGGAGAGATACAACATTCTCATTATGTACATGTGGTTGTCCCATTCTTAGAAGACATTTTAATGACCTAGGGATATTTTTCTATTGGGGTTTCCTTAATTATTCTTGCATTTACTGCCACCTTTACACCCAGCCTCTGAGTAGTTTAAGAACAGTGTATAAATGATTCTGAAATTGATTAACTACAGCTGAGCAATTGCACTATTCAACCAGAATACAAGCATAATTCAAGGTAATGAATCCTTAACTGTGGGTATGATATAAGAATTGCTTCTTCTAGGAGGCCCTACAGTCAGTCAGTTAATACTCCATGTGATACATGGTTTTAGAGAAACTAGTCATTATTTGGGGGAGTTCAAAAGGCTCAGGGCATGTTCCAAAGCTGAACATTGTGACTGACACCATTTTTATACATTCTATGTAAATAGCCCAATAATGGAAGTAAAACATACAAATTACCTAATTAACCATGCCAGTAACATGTACTCATGAACCTTGTCTCATATCTGAATCACATCCGTGTCTAAGCCCTGTCACTGTTCTTCATGCCATTTTTGAACCTCACATCATCTCTGAAATTGATCATCTGTCATCCTAATCCTAGGCCACCATAAACTCCTCTTCCCAGTAATTTAACATTTGCTTTTAAGCTGAATCAAAAGATACCAGAAATCAAAACAGTTGTTTCAAAATACCCTGTAATCAACATACCCTAGACCCTCAGATATTTAAAATATAGTTGGGAAATCAAAATTAAGCCCACTGGAAATATAAATACAGTGAAAATTTAACACAGGTTGTGGTGGAAAAGTTGTCAAAAGCTGACACATAACTAATATCAAATAAGTGGATCTGAATAAAACTGATTCAGGAGGTCAAAGAGGGAAGTCTTATAGTAGGCTGTAATCAGTGATGTAAGACAGAGAGTTCTTGCTAATATCAATAGAGAGGTGCCTAGGTTTTCCAGTGGGAAGTAGGAAACCTTAAGACCTCATCACACTCACACAAAAGATCCAAACATGGGTGTTTTTTTGACAAGGAAAATGGTCAAGTTACCTCATAGATCATAAAACTCTCTTATATTCATCTGACAGAGAATTTACTTATAGGTCAATGGACACGCTGGTCCAAGTTGTGGTTGGGGTATGAGACCAGATGAAAAGACATGATAATTGAACATGCACAAGTGTAAAGGAGCATAAAGTGGCTTTATTTCAATTTGGAGTGGTGGTTATTGTCACTACTCTTCAAAAGTTTTTTTTGACTTGGAGTATGGATGGTAAACATTTGAGTCCACCTGGAGGGTAAGGTTAATGGAAGAGAAGACTGAAGTGTGTAACAGGTGGGTGAAAAGACAAAAGCCTGAACGTTTTACTTGCTTCTTTTCTTCTTTTTTTTTTTGCTGTATGTGGGTCTCTCACAGCCGCGGCCCCTCCTGTTGCAGAGCACAGTCTCTGTACGCGCGGGCCCAGCAGCCATGGCCCACAGGCCCAGCCGCTCCGCGGCATGAGGGATCCTCCCAGACCGGGGCACGAACCTGCATCCCCTGCATCAGCAGGCGTACTCTCAACCACTGTGCCACTAGGGAAGCCCCTTACTTACTTCTATAAACAAAGGGGATTCAAGAAAATTTTAGCAAATGAATCATGTGATGAAAGTGGGTTTACAGAATCAAAACTGGAGACTTGGACAGATTACATGTATATGGAGGGTGACACTAGGAATATTTATGTAGCCTGCATCCAGTATTTCTATAAAATTATTTGTGTTCTCCTACAGCATCAGTGGTAACAATAACATAATATTTGAATCCTCAATGGGCTAATCTTTCATGATTCCTTCTACATGCTGATTAGATGAGACCTTGGTAATATACTCATGCCCTGTATATATTAAAATCCTGATTGGTTTATAACCTTGCAATCTATTTGTACCCATTTATTATCTGTTATATAAAATCAGACATTTTAGTTGTCTCTGATGCTGGATCTGAAGAGTCGAAAGAAGAGGAGTTTAGGCCACAGGAGCCTTTTTGCAGAGAGGATATAATTCAAGAGATCAGCAAAGCAATAAAAGGGTCTGACTGTCCCATCCCAAGTATATGAAATTCAAAGTATACACCAGAATTCTTTAATAAATGAATAGAAGTATGTGGTTCCTGCCCTTGAAGATTCTAGTGCCAGATGAGCCTTTACAATTCAGACTTCTGGAAAAGGGGGAGAGATATGAAAAAAAAAAACTAATAAATCTCTAAAACTTGACAAGTGACAGATCTCTGCATGGTTAACTGGCTATGTGATTTTAGTAGCTTCTTCTGTCATTTCCAATTCCTCTTTTTCATAAGAATTTTATAATATTTAAATGACACAAGGGAGGGCAATCTTATATTTGCTTTGCAGAACATTTCAGGAAGTGCAGTCACAATGTACTTTGTAGTCCCATTTCCACTACTCTGCAAAGACAAAGTTGTATAATCAACTCCAAATCAGGAAAAAAACACACAATTATTTTCATTATTTTATAATATTTCATTGCTGAAAAAATGATGCATATACTTAAAGTTGTGTTCAGCTAAAATATCTAAAGTACATCAAGGGCAGGTCAAGATGTCAGAGTAGAAAGATCCTGAGCTTACCTCCTCCCATAGACACACCAAAAGCACAGCTACACATAAAATAGGTACCTCTGAAAACAACCTGAAAACTAGTTGAAGAGACTTTCTACAACTAAGGATATAAAGAAAAGGCCACATTGCTACATGTAGGAGGGCAGAGATGTGCTCTAACCACAACCCACAGCCCAGGTGTGGCAACCCACAAGCAGGACAAATATCACAACTGTGGAGGTTCCCCCTGAGGAGCAAGGGGACTATCTCCACGTTGGGCTCCCCAGCCTGGGGAACCTGTACCAGGAAGATGAGTCCCCACAATGTCTGGCTATAAAAATCAGTGAAGTGGCTATAAAATCCAGTGAAGTTGTGAATTTCCTGGTGGTCCAGTGCTTAGGACTCAGCACTTTCACTGCCAAGGCTTGGGTTCTATCCCTGGTCAGGGAACTAAGATCCCACCATGTGCATGGTGCAGCCAAAAAAAGAAAGTGAAGCTTACATCTGGGAAAGTCAGAGGGCTGTGGGAAACCAAGATTTTGCTCTTAAAAGCTCACACACTAACTCACTGTGAGTCCCTGCACCAAAGCAGCAGCTTGAAAAGTGCCTGAATCACATAAGATGGAGATTCATTGACTAATTTTAGGTCATGTGCCAGAAGGGTAGGAATCTGGTGGAATTTTCTTTGGGGAAAAAAGTGTTGGTATTTTTTAAAATTTTACTGTCTTTCCATCTAGCTGGTCTGGCTCTGGCAGGCACCTTTTCTGTCACTCTCCATCAACCTAGATAACACCGTACACTCTACCCCAGTCTTCTTCTGAGGAGCAGCACCACCCAAACCACCCATTCTGGCCAGCCCTTCCAGAGCAGCTCCTGCTCCAGGGGTGATCCAAGTACACAGACAGGCCCACAACAATCACAGCTCAACCTTGCAGTCAGTTGTGCTGGGGCTGGCCCTAAACATAAATACTCCTGCCTCAGTCAAGACCCAACCTCTCAGCCAGCTGAGCTGGGGGTTATCCTCACTGACCGATGTACCCCTAGCAGTTGAGCCAGGAGGTGAAACCCTCCCACCAGTGCGTGTACAACAATTGCAGCCCAACCACAAGAAGAGGTTGTACACAGCCCACACAGGGGATACCAAGGAGTACCTTGCTCTGGTGACCAGGGAGAAGTGTGCCACTGAGCCCCATAAGACACCATCTACATAAAACTAATTTTTCAAGACCATGAGATGTAGCATATATACTTAATACATAGAAACAAGCAAAGAAAAATAGCAAAATGAGAAGAAAAAGGAATACCTTCCAAATAAAACACAAAACTCAGAAAAACACAAAATTCAGGAAAGGAACTGAATGAAATGGAAATGAGTAATTTACCAGATAAAGGGTTCAAAGACATAGTCAGAAATGTCCTCATTGAACTCAGGAGAAGAACGGATGAACTCAGTGAGAAATTCAACAAAGAGATAGAAAATATATTTTAAAAAATCAGACCTAAAGAATACAATAACTGATACAAAAAATACATATACATATATACTAGAAAGAATCAACATCAGATTAGAGGATGCAGAGAACAGATCAGAAATTTGGAAGACAGTTGAGTGAAAATCACCCAATTGAGATAACAGAAAGTTAAAAGAATTTTTAAAATGAGGAGAGTTTAAGGGACCTCTGGGACAACATCCAATGCACCAATGTTAATATTACATGAGGTTTTAGGAGAAGAAGAGAGAAAAAAAAAGGGATAATAACTTAGTTGAAGAAATAATAGCTGAAAACTTCCCTAACCTGGTGAGGAAACAGACATCCAAGTCCAGGAAGCACATAGAATCCCAAAAAGACAAATCCAAAGAGACCCACACCAACACCCATTATAATTAAAATATCAAAAGTTAAAGACAGAATCTTAAAAGCAGCAAGACAAAATAAAAACTAGTTGCATACAAGGGAACCTTCATAAGACTATCAGCTGATTTTTAGCAGAAACCTTACAGGCCAGAAAGGACTGGCATGACATATGCAAAGTACTAAAAGGAAAAAAATATTACAGCCGAGAATACTCTGCTCAGTAAGGTAATCAGTCGGTATTGGAGGAGAGATAAAGAGCTTCCCAGACAAACATATGCTAGAGTAGTTCATCACCACTAAACTAGCCTTACAAGAAATGTTAGAGGGAATTCTTTAAACAGAAAAGGTCATAATAAGAAACAAGAAAATTATAAAAGAAAAAGAAATCACTGGTAAAGGTAACAGTACAGTAAATGTGGTGAATCAACCACCTATAAAACCAGTATGAAGGTTGAAAGTCGAAAAGTACTAAAATCATCTATAGCTAAACTAGTTAAGTAATACACAAAATAAAATGATTTAGAAGCTGTGTCAAAATATAAAGCATGGGAGGAGGGAGTAAAACTGTAGTGCTTTTAGAATGCACTTGAATTTAAGCAACCATTAACTTTAAATAGACTGCTAAATACATAGGTTGTTATATATGAACCTTGTGAACCTCATGGTAACTACAAACCAAAAACCTGTAACAGATACCAAAATAAATTAATTATGAGAAAGATAATACAAACATAACACTAAAGAAAGTCATTAAATCACAAGGGAAGAGAACAAGAGAATAAAGGAACAGTGAAGAACTATAAAAACAACCAGAAAACAATTAACTAAGTGACAATATATCTATCAACAATTACTTTAAATGTAAATGGACTCAAAAGATACAGCATGGCTGAATGGATATAAAAACAAAACCCATTTTTATGCTCCTATGAGAGACTCACTTCAGATCCAAAAATACACACAGACTAAAAGTGAAGTGATGAAAAAAGATATTCCATGCAAATGTAAACAAAAAGAAAGCTAGGGTAGCAATACTTAAAGTTCAATGAAAATAAGAGCTGGTTGTTTGAAAATAAAACAAAATTGATAAACCTTTAACCAAACTCATCAAAAAAAAAAAAAAAAAAGGAGAGAGGGCTCAAATCAATAACATCATAAATGAATGGAAGAAGAGACTTTACAACTGACATCACAAAAAATACAAAGGATCACAAGAGATTGCTATGAACAATTGTACGTCAATAAAATTGACAACTTAAAAGAAATGGACAAATGCCTAGAAATGTACAATTGCCTAAGACTGAATTAGGGAAAAACAGAGAATATGAACACACCAATTACCAATAATGAAATTGAATCAATAATTAAAAATCTCCTAACAAAGAAAAGTCCAGGATCAGATGTGAAAACACTACAAAAAAAAAAGAAAAAAAAAATTACTGGCCAATATTCCTGATGAAAAAGTTCTCAGTGAAATATTAGCAAACTGAATTCAATAATACATTAAAGTATCATACACAATGATCAAGTGGAATTTATTCCAGGGATGCAAGGAAGGTTCAATATCTACAAATCAATCAACATGTTATACAACATTAACAAAATGAAGGATCAAATGATGAAGAAAAATCATTTGACAAAATTCAACATCCATTTATGATAAAAAGTTCTTAACAAAATGGGTATAGAGGGAATATACCACAACATAATGAAGCCATATATGAGAAATCCACAACTAATGTCATACTCAATGATGAAAAGCTGAAATCTTTTCCTCTAAGGTTGGGAACAAGACAGGGATATTCACTCTCACCACTTTTATTCAACACAGTATTGGAAGTCCTAGCCACATCAGCTAAACAAGAAAGAGAGATAAAAGGCCATCTTTAATAAATAAAATAGGTAAATGGGAAAGAAAGTAAAACTGCCACTATTTGCATGACATGACATTATATATAGTAAACGCTAAAGGCTCTACCAAAATCTACTAGGACTAACGCATGAATTCAGTAAAGTTGCAGGATACAAAATCAATATACAGAAATCACTTGTATTTCTATACATTAATAATGAACTATCAGAAGAGAAATCAACACAGTAATCCCATTTACAGTTGCATCAAAAAGAATAAAATACCTAGGAATAAATTTAACTAAGGAAGTGAAAGCCTGTACTCTGGAAACTATAAGACACTGATGAAAATAACTGAAGATGACACAAATAAATGAAAGGATATACCATGCTCATGGATTGGAAAAATTAATATTGTTAAAATGTCCACATTACCCAAAGCAATCTATAGGTTCAATGCAATCCCTTTCAATATACCTATGACATTTTTCACAGAACAGGAACAAATAGTCCTAAAATTTGTATAAAACAACAAAAGACCCCAAACAACCAAGGTAATCTTAAGAAAGAACAGAGCTGGGAGTATTACACTCACTGATTTCAAACTATACTACAAAGCTGTAGTAATCGAAACTGTATGGTACTGACAAAAAAACAGACACTTAAATGAATGAACACAACAGAAAGCCCAGAAATATATCCATGCTTATATGGTCAATTAATTTATGCCAAAAATAGACAGTGAGGAAAAGACAGTTTCTTAAATATATGGTGTTGGGAAAACTGAACAGCTATATGCAAAAGAATAAAACTAGACACCTATCTTATACCATATACACAAATAAACTCAAAATGGATTAAAGACTCAAATATATGACCTGAAACCATAAAACTCCTGGAAGAAAACATAAATAGTATGCTTTTTCACATTAGTCAGAGCAATACTTTTCTGATCTCTTTCCACAGGCAAGATAACAAAAGCAAAAATTGACAAATGGGACCACATTAAACTAAAAAAGCTTTTGCACTGCAAAGGAAACCATCAACAAAACAAAAAGGCAACCTACCAAATGGGGGAAGATATTTGCAAATTATATGTCTGATAAGGGATTAATTTCCAAAATGTATAAAGAACTCACACATCTCAATATAGTTTTAAAAAATCCAATTAAAAAATGGGCATAGGACCTGAGAAGACATTTTTCCAAGGAAGTAATACAGATGGCCAACAGTTAGATTTTAAAATGCTGAATATCATTAATAATCAAAGAAAACAAATCACAATGAGATATCATCTCACACCTGTCAGAGTGGCTATTATCAAAAAGACAAGAAACAGCAAGTGTACAAGGCTTTGGAGAAAAGGGAATCCTCATGCACTGTTGCTGGGGACATAAATTTGTACAGCCACTATGGAAAAGAGGATGGGGGTTCTTCAAAAATTAAAAATATAATTACCATTTGATCCAGCAATTCCGCTTGTGGGTATTTATCCAAACAAACCCATAAACACTAATTCAAAAAGATGTATGTAACCCTATGTTTATTGAAGTATTATTTACAATAGCTAGTATATGGAAGCAACCTTAGTGTCCATCAATAGATAAATGGATAAAGAAGATGTGGTATAAACATACAATGGAATCTTAGCCATAAAAAAATAATGAAATCTTACCTTTTGCAACAACATGTATGGATTTAGAGGGTATTAAGCTAGGTAAAATAAGTCATACAGAGAAAGACAAATACTGTATGATTTTACTAATATGTGGAGTCTAAAAACAAAATAAATGAAAGAAAAAGTCAAAACAGAAATAGACTCATAGATACAGAGAACAAACTGTTGGTCACCAGAGGGGTGGGGAGATGGAGGTTTGGGGAAGTAAGTGAAGGGGATTAAGAGGTACAAACTTCCAGTTATAAAATAAATGTCACAAGGATGTAAAGTACAGCATAGGGAATATAATCAATAATATTGCAATAACAGCATAATGACAGATTGTTACTAGATTTATCGTGATCAATTTGTAATGTATATAAATGTCAAATCACTGTTTCACACCTGAAACTAATACAATATTATATGTTAACTATATTCAATAAAATTTTATTAAAGTGCATCAATCACTGAATTGCTGCAACCACTTGGTCCTCTTTCCATTTCTCTTCTTTTTTCTGAAAACCTACTTCTATCTCATTTTCCTTTGTCTTTGCATCTGTTATTTTTGTCTCCTTTTCCTTTCTGTGTCTTTCTTTGTATTGGTTTCTCTCTTCTCCTATTCATGTCTCTCTCCACACCCTCACCCCAATAAACATTTCTCCCTTAGCCCTCATACGTCTTCATGCTATTCTTATCTTGAAAAAGGAAAATGAATGTTTTTGCTTAGCCACCTAGCTTGCATTTCCTCCTAAGATACTTTTAGAAAATTCAAGTAAAAAACAAGGTATTCAAGCCAAATTTGAGAGGAAAGTTGCAGTAAAATGACACAAATTAAAACATGAGAAAAAGTATGGTTATTAGTTGAATTATTTTGAAGAACAATTATCAGTGTAGTGAAGTGACAAAGGAACTGGTTTTAAGATGCTGGTACAATTTTGATGAATGCCTGATACTGAAGCTTCCCAAAAAGGAAGTTAGCTCACAGCTTGAGGTGCCCACTGTGGGATCATGGGCCTAACTGGACCCCTGCCTCTGTTCTTTTGGCTGTGTGTCCTCTCTCTGTTTCTTCCTCATTTATCCTCTCTAAAACTCAGTTTACTCATCAATATTTTTTTTAATAATATTGAACCTGAACTAAGGTAATGTAAGCAAGGTGCTTAGCACAGTCCTTAGGACTTAGTTCATGCTCAAAACTGCTAGTCATTATCATCAACATGATTTTTATTACTTTTATTGGCTATAAGAATAACAACTTCCAGTTTTTATTCAATCTCCTAAAGACAATTATCCACTCTGATTTTCATGCTCTTTTCTTCCATGAGAGTTTAGCTAGTTCTTATTTTAATTTAATTTATATTTGTGTAAATGTATGTATATATATATATATATATATATATATATATATATATATATATAAATTTAATGGGCAAAAGTTCCTCAAAATTCATGAGAAAAAATAACAGTACCCTTACTCATTGACTGTGATAAGTTTAAATTGTATACTATAAATCCTAATGCAACCACTAAAATAACAAAGAATATTAGATAATAAGCAGACTAAGGAAATAAATAAAATCATAAAATATCATTAAAGAAAAGAAAGCAGATAGAGAAAAATAAGGACAAAGAATTTTAGATGAGACATATAAAACAAAAACAAAGATTAGAGATCAGTAATCATTTACATTACATGTAAATAGTCTAGAGTAAGATTAGACAAAAAGAGCAAGACCCAGCTACATGATGCTATAAGAAATTCATTCTAAGTAAAGGATACAAATAGGTTAAAAGTAAAAGGATGGTAAAAGATATACCTTGCTAAAACTAATCAAAAGAAAACTGAAGTGCTAGATTAATAGCAAAGTAAATTTCAGAATAAAATATATTATTAGAGATATAGAAGGCTATTTTATAATGATAAAGGAGAAATATAAAAATCCATGGACATAATCAAAATTTCAAAAACCTTCTATTGTAATCGGTAGAACAAGTGGACAGAAAATCAGTAGTATATAGAAGACTTGAGCAACATAATCAATTCACTTAACCAATGACATTTATAAGATGCTCTACTGAACAGAAGAATGGGCATGTTTTTCAAGTGTACATGGGATGTTTACCAAGATATAAAATATTCTGAGTCATAAAATATTTAAAAATACATTTAAAAGGATATAAGTCATACAAAGTACCTTCTCTGATAAAATGGAATTAAATTAAGATAAAATAACAGAAAGATGTCTGGACAATTTTTTGAAATATTTGATAACTAAATAACATACTTCAATGTAGCCCATGTGTCAAAGAAGAAATTAAAAGGGAAATTATAAAGTAGTTTGAATTGAATGAAAATGAAAAGACTTTAGATTTTGTGGGATTCTACTAAAGCAGTAGTTAGGGGGAAATTTATAGCACTAAATGCCTACCTATATGAGAAAAGAAAAGAAGTCTCACATCAATGACCTCAGCTTTCACACAAAGAAACCAGGAAAAGAAAAGCAAATTAAATGCAGATTGAGGAAAATAAAGAAAATAATAAAGATCAGAGTAAAAACAATGAAGTAGAAAAATAATAGATAAATAAATGAAACCAAAGTGATGTTTTGAGATCAATAAAATCATTTAATTTCTGACTAGCTTGATCAGGAAAAAATGACAGAAGATAAAATATTGTCAATACAAGGAATGGGAGAAATGACTTTGTAAGAATTGCTACAGACATCAAAATGCAGCAGACATTACATAAAAATAATTCTACAGACTAATAGAAATATTGGGGTTATAAAGATATTGCTAAACACAATTTAGGTAAAAAAAAAAAAAAATTTCCTCAAGTGTCAAGTAGTCCCTGACTACTAGTGTCAAGTAGTCCCTACTACTATTTGTTCATATTTAAGAATGGGTGACTAAAATTGTAATTGAAAGCCCAGTATACCTGGAAAACTTGAGAAATGGTGAGCTTCTCTTTGTTTCTTTTCTTACCATTTGTTCAGGGACTCTGCTATTTTTTTGATAACGGATCCCAGATTTCTCTTATGGGGAATCTTCTCTTTTGGGCCAATCAAGATATAGAAGGTAACATTCAAATATTTTATCTGTAGTGTGTAAGACTAACTGTCAATATTTTTTTAGAAAATATGGGGGAAATTCTTATGGGTTTGATTGCTCATGACAGGGTAATATGTTCCTGAAGCATTTGACACATAAGGCACTGAGATGGAGGAAGGGTGTAGCTTACAAAATCATTTAAGTAATTTGATGGTGCTTAACATCCTATATCAGAAATGAGCTACTAACACTTAAAAAATACATGGAAACTTACACATTAAAACCTGTCATATCAAAGCTTTCAAATTAACCATCTTAGCAACATGGACTCTTAATCCAATTGTCAGATATTACTAAAACAATTTCTTAAACTTCTTTTGGTTTTTCATTTAGACCTCCAAGTACTTTCTATGAATATTTTCAATACCCTAAGAATGAATTGATTTAGGAAATATACAAGATGAAAATTAGAGTAATATGGAATATGATCAAGCTGAGGATAAAATTGTGACCTCAAAAAGGATCAAGCTGAGGATAAAATTGTGACCTAAAAAAGGTGTCTTTGAAAGTAGTGGGACTTGAACACTAGGTCTAAAAAATTTCAGAAGAGAAATTCCAAATGCATTTTGAATGCTGACAGCCTTGTTAGAATAAATGAATCTACTACCAAAATGACTACTTTGAAAGACAGCTGTCACTTGGATGTATAAATTTAGGTGTGTCAGCAGGAGTGGGAGTAATTAGGAGGTCCAATTTATTACTTTATACACACGCTTTGGTTAAGTATTCCAGGTAAGGTCAAGGAAGTCGCCCCACTACTTACCTGCAAAAACCTATTAAAGTTGACTGTCTCCTGAGAATGTGTGGCTGATGACAGAAGAAGGCAAGAAGGCCACCGCTTTGATAAATACCTTAAGGGTTTGCAAAATGGCAGTGCTGGGAGGCATGTGCCAAATCATGTTTGGCTTTGGCCTTATAACTTGTGATTCTGTCAAGGACTCATCACCTCAATTGGTGGAAAATGGATTACTGTCATTCTTCAAGGCACAGCACATCATTCCTCATTGATTGGCATGCCAAATCCTTCACAAAGTAATGAGTCAGGGATGATTCAAATCATCATCCAACTGTCAGCTTGATTGCATAGTCCTCTATCAATGGGATTAAACTGATGTGGCATTCAAAATGTAATGAAAGGCATTACTTCATGTAAGAAGTTGACAGGAAGACAGGGGTGCTGGGCCCAGGAGGCCTAGGCATATAGAAATAATAATAATAATAACAAAACTGGGAAGAGTGAATTGATAGATGGTGTAAATATATTTTTCAGTCTCTTAGGAGATGTTATGACTAAAGGGAATTACATTTCTCTTCAAGGTGAATTAGATCTGATAGGAACACTGTAGAAATTATCTAGCTGATGGCTATTCTCTGACAAAAAAGAAACTGAGGTAAAGGAAGGGAAATGAATCATGAATTTTGGTTACTGAGGAGAGAATGGGAGCATAATATAAAGCATGTTCTTCAGAGGGAAAGAAACTTAGTTTTCAGTCTTGGTTCTTCTATTTGCATGTGTGTTATAGTACGCAAGCCCCTAAGCCTCTGTCTCTTCACCTATCAAATGGGTTACATACATCATATATGTCTATATTTATATCTATGTACATATATGTGATATATATAGATAGATAGATGATAGATAGATAGATAGATTAAGGGTGTAAATCACTAAGACAATTAGGATCCCATATCAATGTATGCCAGGAAAAATATACTGTTATATTGTTCAATTTTCATGAAATACACACATAAACAGATGCCTGTTGTAGAGGTTCAAACTGAATCACTTATTTTTCTTTTGCCTTGGTGATCACCAGTATTTTTTCTTAGAAAAAGGCCATCCTTGAACAAAAATACCTCATACATATTATCTTATTTAAGACGGTTTAGAGAAATCATAAATCTTGGCAAGGTCACATTCTTAATAAAAGGTTAAGGATTTATTGATATGGCTCTAAAGCCTCTTCTTAATCCTGAGCTCTGATGCTTCTCATGGCGATGATGTTCTTAGTTCATTAGTGGAAGAAACCATTCTCCTGGTGTTGGTTTTTTTGTTTGTTTGTTTTGTTTTTTGTTTTTTTAGCAGTGGTACCAAGGTCCTGCTGTCTCATTTTCTATTATCCAGTGGGTTGTGCCCCCAAGAGACCTGAATTGCATGTAAGTAGCTACATATGTGATAAGTGGAACTTGCTCACAAATTGTCCCAACACAATTTTCTCACCATTTTAAGCTGATTAAAAGTACATTATTTTGGATTTTAGCAAACATTTTGTTTTGGGGCATGGAAAGTGTTACACTTCTACCTTTATTAGCTAAAGGAATTATTTGTCAAATGACTAAAAATCTAAGCAACTGAGGTATTACTGGGGTGATGGAACCTGAAAGGGGAGGTATCATTTTATGAACAAAACTGTCCCCAGAGTCAGGCATGAGGACCAGTGTTAGGAATGTGAATTGGAGTGAAATATTTAGACTTCTATTTGAATGTTAAAAGTCCTACCATATTATCTGCCAGATTATTTAGATATGGATATTGTGCAAAGTTCTGGAAATCTTATCTTTAGAGTGGTGTTAACAATTCAAAGAGTATCCAAAGAAGGGAAAGAGACCTTTGATCAGACAAGTTGAGAAAATCTTGTACACTGTGCCCCTTTTAAAGAATCTCAAATGCATACTAACATGTTAAAGTTTCTAAGAAATCCTGTGGTAAAGAAACCTATTTAACTTTGCTCACTGCAGTATTTCTATAGCTTCTTTGACAAGTGAAGTTCTTTCTTGTATGATGTCTACCATAGCACTTAGAACAGGGTCTGGGATATAGGAGGGGCTCAAGAAATATTTATAAGAATGTTGTGGAGTCAAGTTCACCATGGATTATTCTCAACGGTTTCATGTCTCACGGTTGTAGTACAGAAGAAGCTGATTTCATGGATATGTATTGTACTGGGGCAGACACTGGAGAAAGAGTATAAAACAATAAATGTGACATATGCATTGGCCTCAAAGGAGTTTAAAGTTTACTGGAAATGGCAGAAATGTTTGTACATGACAAAAGGGAGCCAGTATAACATAAATATTGAGAGTGCTAACTTTGGTCTCAGACAGAACTGGGTTCAAGTTTTGACATTACCTCTTACCAGGGGATGGTCTAAGGCAAGTTGTTTAATAATTCCAAAGCTTCAGTCTCCTAACATGGAAAATGGAGATAACAGAGTCATACAGCTCACTTGGATGTTATTTAGTGTGATGTAAGCAAAAAGAAATAACTGCATCTTCTCTCTGCACCAAGCAATGTCATACATCACTCAAATATTTCCTGAATGGTTTAATGATAATTAATTATATATTTTTAATTTCTACCTAGTGAAGTACCTTAAATGGAGTGGATAACTAAGAAAATATTGTTGAATGAGTAAAAAACTGAATCAGGGAAGCATTTTCTAAGCCCAGCACACACAACAGCCTCATCTCTGGGTACACGATTTTCCTCTTGCCATTGCCTTAGTAGCCATATGAACGAGCATTTATGAAGATCCACCTTTTTCTACAATATCCTGTGGTCGCTTTGTAAGGTGTCAACTTGGCTAGGCTGAACTACACTTATCATAACTTTTCCCGGTATGTTCCAGTGTAGGGTAGGCCAAAAGAGACCTTTTTTCTTTTCTTTTATTTCCTTTCCTTTCCTTTCTTTCTTTCTTTCTTTCTTTTTCTTTCTTTCTTTCTTTTTCTTTCTTTCTTTCTTTTTCTTTCTTTCTTTCTTTCTTTCTTTCTTTCTTTCTCTTTCTTTCTTTCTTTCTTTCTTTCTTTCTTTCTTTCTTTCTTTCTTCCTTCCTTCCTTCCTTCCTTCCTTCCTTCCTTTCTTTCTTTCTTTCTTTCTCTTTCTTTCTTTCTTTCTTTCTTTCTTTCTTTCTTTCTTTCTTTCTTTCTTTCTTTCTTTCTTTCCTTCTTCTCTTTCTCTCTCTCTCTTTCTTTTGATAATATTTGCCAGATAAAAGTAAAGCACCAGTCACTTTGTAGCTCATACATGTTATCACTTGCCTGCTGGCTCCCATCTTCATGTGGGTATCAGATAGGCCTGTAACTGTTCCATCTTCCCCTGGATCCTCCTTCAGTGTCTCTGACTCCTGACCAGGTGTGTTTAGCTCCATAATGAAGGACACCAGCCTTACCTGCCCCATCAAGGTTAAAAGCAGCACAAACTGCCATGAGTTTCAGTCCATCCTTGAGGGCTCCAGCTCAAAGTATGTAAAATCTTTCTAATTAGCCCATGTTTTCCCTTTGAGGAGAAACTAGGACATTTCTTTGATTTTTATGGAAGTAATTAAGGTCCTGAGGGTTCTCCTTTCAGGTAACACTTCCTAACCAGAGAGACTGTGGGGCAGTGTAAAACTTAGCCAGAGACCTGGGATCTAGTCCCAGTTCCAGCAAAACAGCCCTGGGCCCCCAGAGTAAATCAGTAATTCTGTGAGTGTCAGCTTCTGCTTAATTCTGACAATTAATTCTGGATAGTCAGTTTTTTCCCTGCATAACTCATACAGCTATTGTAGAGATAAACTATTACACTGAAAACTAACACACCTTGAAAAAATAAGTAAATCTTAGTATTCACAAAAATTATTGAAGTATTATTTTGGCATTATTATTATTATTCTTTCAAATCTACCATTTAGTGAGCACTTATTTTATGCCATACACCGTGCTGAGAACACGTTTCATTTTCTCATTTATTCCCTGTAGAATAGGCTTTATTCCCCCTACTGTACTTATGAGAAAATAGTTAGAACTCAGGTTAGTTAGTTAACTACCCCAGAGTTTTAGCCAGAGTGGCTAAACATTTCTTTATAACATATGGAATACACAGAAAAATTGTTCAAACTTGGTTTGCATGTTGAAAATGTGGTGAAATATCTGCATTAGTTGTATAACAGTTGTGCTACATAAAGTTGTTTATAATAAATTTTATGAAATTGTGTAATGATGTGATACTAAAATGAAGAAGTACTACAGGGCTTCCCTGGTGGCGCAGTGGTTGTGGTTCTGCCTGCCAATGCAGGAGACACGGGTTTGTGCCCAAGTCCGGGAAGGTCCCACATGCCACGGAGCGGCTGGGCCTGTGAGCCATGGCCGCAGAGCCTGCGCGTCCAAAGCCTGTGCTCCACAATGGGAGAGGCCACAGCAGTGAGAGGCCTGCGTACCACAAAAAAAAAAAAAAAAAAAAAAAAAAGTACTACAAATACAGTCAAAGTAACTCTAGACAATTGAAATTGCCAAAACATGTGGCTCACATCAGAGATTCTTTCTGACTTCAGAAAAGTTAGTGTAACTGAAAAAATAAAGAAATATCCCCGAGACACCAGCTGTCTATGAATCAAAAACCTTAGCTGCTATTTAACTTCAAGCAATATTATTATAATTAGAAAAAATTGAAAGTAAGAATTTTAATATGGTAAATAGTAAATGTGGATTAAATCATGTGATGCCTTAAAAGGTGATAATAGCTTAAGATTTTAAGTTTGGGTTTTGAAAATCAGCATATCATGTTGATATGTAATTGTTGTTGACCAAAAATATTTCAGAAAAATATTTAGAATTAGGAATGGAAAGAAGGCTTAGAGTTTGATGGAAATAACAAAGAAGAAATTATTTATGTAGATAAATATATACTATTTTCTATGTGAATATGAATGTATGTGATGTGTGTGTGTGTTTGTTTATATGTTTACCCAATAATCTATGTATGTTTTATGATTAAGTGTAACTTAGATTTGAGGGAATATGGTACATAAGGGGATATGGTACATTTAAGATGCTGTTAATTTTACATCTTGCAAATTTAAATCAAGACTCCAGATAGGTAAAATATTCTAGGTAAACAGTTAAAGAAAATAAACAGTGTGGATAATTATGAGGAGGTTAACATGATTAAAAATCTGCTTCATTTTAGAACATGAAGTCTAAGATTTCAGAAAATTTAACTAAAATGTCAGTAAGTAAACTACATAAATAGTGAATATGAAAGTAGAGCAGTTTTTTTGCGAGAACACCAGAATCATAACTAGCTGCTGGACAGTCTTTGACAGGAAGACACTGGAACTCACCAAAAAACAAACCCCTCACCCAAAGATAAAGGAGAAGCCACAGTGAGATGGTAGGAGGTGCACAATCACAGTAAAATCAAATCCCATAACTGCTGGATGGGTGACTCACAGACTGGAGAACACTTATACCACAGAAGTCCACCCACTGGAGTGAAGGTTCTGAGCCCATGTCAGGATAACCAACCTGGGGGTCCGGCAATGGGAGGAGGAAATCCTAGAGAATCAGACTTTGAAGCCTAGTGAGATTTGATTGCAGGACTTCAACAGGACTGGGGGAAACAGAGACTCCACTCTTGGAGGGCATACACAAAGTACTGTGCACATGAGGACCCAGGGGAAGGAGCAGTGACCTCAGGGGAGACTGAACCAGACCTACCTGCTAGTGTTGGAGGATCTCCTGCAGAGGTGGGGGTTGGCTGTGGCTCACTGTGGAGATAAGGACACTGGCAGCAGAAGCTCTAGGAAGTACTCCTTGGCATGAGCCCTCCCAGAGTCTGCCATTAGTCCCACCAAAGGGCCCAGGTAGGCTCCAGTGTTGGGTTGCCTCAGGCCAAACAACCAACAAGGAGGGAACCCAACTCCACCAGTCAGCAGTCAAGCAGATTAAAGTTTTCCTGAGCTCTGCCCAATAGAGCAACAGTCAGCTCTATCCACCACCACTCCCTTCAATCAGGAAACTTGCACAAGCATCTTAGATAGCCTCATCCACCAGAGGGCAGACAGCAGAAGCAAGAAGAATCCTACAATCCTGCAGCCTGTGGAGCAGAAACAACATTCACAGACAGGTGGACAAGATGAAAAGGCACAGGGCTATGTACCAGATGAAGGAACAAGGTAAAACCCCAGAAAAACAACTAAATGAAGTGGAGATAGGCAACCTTCCAGAAAAAGAATTTAGAATAATGATAGTGAAGATGATCCAGGACCTTGCAAAAAGAATGGAGACAAAGATCAAGAAGATGCAAGAAATATTTAACAAAGACATAGAAGAGTTAAAGAACAAACAAACAGAGATGAACAATACAATAACTGAAATGAAAACTACACTAGAAGGTATCAATAGCAGAATAACTGAGGCAGAAGAACGGATAAGTGACCTGGAAGACAGAATGGTGGTATTCACTTCTGCGGAACAGAATAAAGAAAAAAGAATGAAAAGAAATGAAGACAGCCTAAGAGACCTCTGCGACAACATTAAATGTAATAATATTTTCATTACAGTAGTCCCAGAAGGAGAAGAGAGAGAGGAAGAACCCGAGAAAATATTTGAAGAGATTATAGTTGGAAACTTCCCTAACATGGGAAAGGAAATAACCATCCAAGTCCAGAAAGTGCAGAGAGTCCCATACAGGATAAACCCAAGAAGAAAAACATTGAGACAAATAGTAAACAAACTGGCAAAAATTAAAGACAAAGAAAAGTATTGAAAGCAGCAAGGGAAAAATGACAAATAACATACAAGGGAACTCCCATAAGGTTAACAGCTGATCTTTCAGCAGAAACTCTGCAAGCCAGAAGGGAGTGGCACAATATACTTAAAGTGATGAAAGGGAAGAAACTACAGCCAAGATTACTCTACCCGGCAAGGATCTCATTCAGATTCAATGGAGACATCAAAACTTTACAGACAAGCAAAAGCTAAGAGAATTCAGCACCACCAAACCAGCTATACAACAAATGCTAAAGGAACTTCTCTAAGTGGGAAACACAAGAGAAGAAAAGGACTTACAAAAACAAATCCAAAACAATTAAGAAAAGGGTCATATAAACATACATATTGATAATTACGTTAAACACGAATGGATTAAATGTTCCAACCAAGACTCAGGCTTGCTGAATGGATACAAGAACAAGACCCATCTATATGCTGTTTACAAGAGACCCACTCCAGATCTAGGGCCATATACAGACTGAAAGTGAGGGGATGGAAAAAGATATTACATGCAAATGGAAGTCAAAAGAAAGCTGGATTAGCCATACTCACATCAGATAAAATACACTTTAAAATACAGGAAATTACAAGAGACAAGGAAGGAAACTACATAACGATCAATGGATCAAAGCAAGAAGAAGATATAACAATTATAAATATATGTGCACCCTACATAGGAACACCCCAATACATAAGGCAACTGCTAACAGCTATAAAAGAGGAAATTGACAGTAACACAATAATAGTGGGGGACTTTAACACCTCACTTACACCAATGCACAGATCATCCAATATTAATATAAATAAGGAAACAGCAGCTTTAAACGATACAATAGACCAGATAGATTTAATTGATGATTATAGGACATTCCATCCAAAAAGAGAAGATTACACTTTCTTCTCAAGTGTGCATGGAACATTCTCCAGGATAGATCATATCTTGGGTCACAAATCAAGCCACAGTAAATTTAAGAAAATTGAAATCATATGAAACACCTTTTCTGACCACAACACTATGAGATTTGAAATGAATTACAGGGAAGAAAGCATAAAAAAAACCCCACAAACACATGGAGGCTAAACAATATGTTACTAAATAACCAAGAGATCACTGAAGAAATCAAAGAGGAAATCAAAAAATACCTAGAGACGGGGCTTCCCCGGTGGCGCAGTGGTTGAGAGTCCGCCTGCTGATGCAGGGGACGCGGGTTCGTGCCCCGGTCCGGGAAGATCCCACATGCCGCAGAGCGGCTGGGCCCGCAAGCATGGCCGCTGAGCCTGCACATCCAGAGCCTGTGCTCCGCAACGGGAGAGGCCACAGCAGTGAGGGGCCTGCGTACCGCAAAAAACAAACAAACAAACAAACAAAAAAAACCTAGAAACAAATGACAATGAAAACATGACAATCAAAAACCTATGGGATGCAGCAGAAGCAGTTCTAAGAGGAAAGTTTATAGCTATACAAGACTACGTCAAGAAACAAGAACAATCTCAAATAAACAATCTAAACTTACACCTAAAGGAACTAGAGAAAGAAGAAAAAACAAAACACAAAGTTAGCAGAAGGAAAGAAATCATAAAGATCACAGCAGAAATAAATGAAATAAAAATAAAGAAAACAATAGCAAAGATCAATAAAGCTAAAAGCTGGTTCTTTGTGAAGATAAAATTGATAAACCATTAGCCAGACTCATCAATAAAAAGGGGAAGAGGACTCCAATAATTTTAGAAATGAAAAAGAAGTTACAACAGACACTGCATAAATATCAAGCACCCTAAGAGACTACTACAAGAAACTCTATGCCAATAAAATGGACAACCTGGAAGAAATGGACAAATTCTTAGAGAGGTATAACCTTCAAAGACTGAACCAGGTAGAAATAGAAAACATGAACAGACCAATCACAAGTAATGAAATTGAAACTGTGATTAAAAATCTTCCAACAAACAAAAGTCCAAGACCAGATAGTTTTACAGGTGAATTCTATCAAACATTTAGAGAAGAGATAACACCCAACCTTCTCAAACACTTCCAAAAACTTGTGGAGGAAGGACAACTCCCAAACTCATTCTATGAGGTCACCATTACCCTGATACCAAAACCAGACAAAGATACTACAAAAAAAGAAAATTAAAGACCAATATCACTGATGAATATAGATGCAAAAATACTCAACAAAATACTAGCAAAAAGAATCCAACAACACATTAGAAGGATCATACACCATAATCAAGTGGGATTTATCCCAGGGATGCAAGGATTCTTCAATATACGCAAATCAATCAATGTGTTAAACCATATTAACAAATTGAAGGATAAAAACCATATGATCATCTCAATAGATGCAGAATAAGCTTTTGACAAAATTTAACACTGATTTATGATAAAAACTGTCCAGAAAGTGGTCATATAGGGAACCTACCTCAACGTAATAAAGGACATATACAACAAACCCACGCTAAACATCATTCTCAAAGGTGAAAAACTGGAACCATTTCCTCTCAGATCAGGAACAAGACAATGGTTTTCACTCTCACCACTACTATTCAACAAAGATTTGGAAGTCCTAGCCATGGCAATCAGAGAAGAAAAAGAAATAAAAGGAATACAAATTGGAAAAGAAGAAATAAAACTGCCACTGTTTGCAGGTGACATGCTACTATACATAGAGAATCCTAAAGATGCCATGAGAAAACTAATAGAGCTAATCAATGAATTTGGTAAAGTTGAAGGATACAAAATTAATGCACAAAAATCTCTTGCATTCCTATACACTAATGATGAAAAGTCTGAAAGGGAAATTACAGAAACACTCCCATTTACCATTGCAACAAAAAGAATAAAATACCTAGGAATAATCCTACCAAGGGTGACAAAAGACCTATATGCACAAAACTATAAGACACTGATGAAAAAAAATTAAAGGTGACACCAAGAGATGGAGAGATATACCATGTTCTTGGATTGGAAGAATCAACACTCTGAAAATGACTCTACTACCCAAAGCAATCTACAGATTCAATGCAATCCCTATCAAATTACCAATGGTAGTTTTTACAGAACTAGAACAAAAAATCTTAAAATGTGTATGGAGACAAGACAAGACCCTGAATAGCCAAAGTAGTCTTCAGGGAAAAAAACAGAGCTGGAGGCATCAGACTCCTGGACTTCAGACTATACTACAAAGCTACAGTAATCAAGACAATATGGCACTGGCACAAAAACAGAAATATAGATCAATGGAACATCATAAGAAGCCCAGAGATAAACCCAGCTATGGTCAACTAATCTATGACAAAGAGGCAAGGATATACAATGGAGAAAAGAGAATCTCTTCAATAAGTGGTGCTGGGAAAACTGGACAGCTACATGTAAAATAATGAAATTAGAACACTCCCTAACTCCATACACAAAAATAAACTCAAAATGAATTAGAGACCTAAATGTAAGACTGGACACTATAAAACTCTTAGAGGAAAACATAGGAAGAACACTCTTTGACATTAATCACAGCAAGATCTCTTTTGATCCACCTCCTAGAGTAATGGAAATAAAACAAAAATAAACAAATGGGACCTAATGAAACTTAAAATCTTTTGCACAGCAAAGGAAACCATAAACAAGATGAAAAGACAGCCCTCAGAATGGGAGAAACTATTTGCAAATGAATCAATGGACAAAGGATTAATCTCTAATATATATAAACAGTTCATGCAGCTCAATATTAAAAAAAAACAGACAACCCAATCCAAAAATGGGCAGAAGACCTAAATAGACATTTCTCCAAAGAAGACAGACAGATGGCCAAGAAGCCCATGAAAAGCTGCTCAACATCACTAATTATTAGAGAAATGCAAATCAAAACTACAATAAGGTATCACCTCCCTCCAGTTAGATTGGGCATCATCAGAAAATCTACAAGTAACAAATGCTGGAGAGTGTGTGGAGAAAAGGGAACCCTCTTGCACCATTGGTGGGAATGTAAATTGGTACAGCCACTGTGGAGAACAGTATGGACATTCCTTAAAAATCTAAAAATAGAATTACCATATGATCCAGAAATCCCACTACTGGGCATATACCCAGAGAAAACCATAATTCAGAAAGACACATGCACCCCAATGTTCATTGCAGTACTATTTACAATAGCCGGGTCATGGAAGCAACCTAAGTGCCCATCGACAGACAAATGGAAAAGATGATGTAGTACATATATACAATGGAATATTACTCAGCCATAAAGAGAAACAAAATTGGGTCATTTGTTGAGACGTGGATGGATCTAGAGACTGTCATACAGAGTGAAGTAAGTCAGAAAGAGAAAAACAAATATCATATATTAACGCATATATGTGGAACTTAGAAAAATCGTACAGATGAACTGGTTTGCAGGGCAGAAATTGAGACACAGATGTAGAGAACAAACATATGGACACCAAGGGGGGAAAGTGGGAGGAGGGTGGGGATGGTGGTGTAATGAATTGGGCAATTGGGTTTGACATGTATACACTGATGTTTATAAAATCAATGACTAATAAGGACCTGCTGCCTAAAAAAATAAATAAAATTCAAAAATTAAAAAAAGAGAAAGTAGAACAATAATCCTTGATATTGAGAGGAAGAAAATACATGAGTCAAAGGGAGTAAACTAATATCTTTAATTTTTTTTAAGTATTTGAATCAGCAAATTTCATTTCCCTAACAAAAGGAAATTGCAACTCTGGAATAACTAGTACATAAGATATTGAGAAGTAATTGCAGCAATCAGAACAATGAGTCTATAGCCTCTGAAAATAAGTAAATGTGAATTGCAAGCCTAGAGAGAAAAAGCAACCAAAATAGAACATCATTATCCTAAAAGAAAGAGAGAGGGAAGGAGAGTGAGGCAGGAAGAAAAGAAGGTTGAGAGGAAGGGAGGAAAGGAGGAAGGAAGACATAAAGGGAAGGAAAGAAAAGAAAGAGAAAAACATTGAATATATGTTAATGAAAAAAGATACAACAAATCTTACACAGTGCACAATGATTGTTTAGACAAGTCATTTGTTAGAGTTCATAATTTGATGGGGAAAATGGAAGAAATAATGTATATGAAAATGGAATAAGATACATTTCAGGAAAACAAATCTAGAACAGAATGAGAGAAATTTATTCTAAATTAAAAACAGTATACTTCATGGAGATTTGTAATAAATAAATAAATTCTAGTGAAATTATTCTCCTAACTCAGCACTTATTAGACTTTAGGGCAAGTATGTGTACGTCCTAAATTATCCAACACTGATTTATATGGTTATGGTAATACCAGACATACACAAGTTAAATTACGGTAATGTAGACATTGAGGTAACTAACAGGAAGCAATCAGGTGAATGGCAAGCCCCAGACCTAATCTGTGACTGAATTCTTGGAACCATGAGACATGTTTGGGAGTTTGCTGCTTGCATCGCAACAAATTAAACACTTTCTTGTAATCACTTTGGTATAGCAACATACCCTGCATTGTCCTTCCTAGGACTTCTTTTGATTGTCTATATATATATTATCTCTTTCCATCACAAGATAGGAAACATTTTGGGGACTGAGAGCTTGAAGGCCTGGGTAGAGTTCTATCTGGAACCAAATTTTTTGCTCATGGGAATTTGAGTTCCGATCCAAAGAAAGATAAATCTGAAAAAGTTATACACCCCTTGCCAATAGTGCCAGTCTTGTGAGAAAAATGAAACAGCTCTTCCCCATTTTCTCTCTTCTACCCACTTTGCATTATTTTCTTTCTCCTTCCAAATTCTTAAAGGTCTGCTTCAGAGTGGTTCTTATCAAAGTTTCTTATATTAGAAAAATATACTTTAATATTATATAAAATTATCATGGTAAGTTCTCAAGTTGAATTTAGTTTTTTTTTCTTCTAATTATAAAATTAAACTTTCCTGTTGAAAAGATTTCATGTATCTTAAGCAGAAAGCTGAGGTTTTACAAGAGAGAATATAGGCTTTACATTGTTCATGAAATATTCATATTTGAGTTCCATTAAAGACCTATCAGAACCTCCAATCATCCTCCTGCTCACTACACACAACAATACAATGGAAATGACTCCATGGCTGGAAGGTCTAGGCAGCCCTGGTGCAAAAGCAATGTACAATGAACATTATCGAGCCCCAGGCTGGAATGCAGCTAGTTTGTTTAGTTTGTTGTGCCCAGCATGCTTTTTTTTTTTTTTTTTTACTATACGCGGACCTCTCACTGCTGCGGCCTCTCCCGTTGCGGAGCACAGGCTCTGGACGCGCAGGCCCAGTGGCCATGGCTCACGGGCCCAGCCGCTCCGCTGCACATGGGATCCTCCTGGACCGGGACACGAACCCGTGTCCCCTGCATCGGCAGGCGAACTCTCAACCACTGCGCCACCAGGGAAGCCCCCAGCATGCTTTTTAATTTAATAAAATAGTACCGCTAGGATCAGTCAAAATGTGAAGTAAACCAAAAACCTTTCTATCAACCTTTCTATCAACCAAGAGTTTTTATAGGCTTCACACTGCACAGCAGCATGATCCAGACCATCTGGTATTCTGGGTGCTTTTATTTTTTTAACCTCTCTCCTTAACCTATCCTTTGATCCATCTCAAGGCTTTTCTTCTGGTGACAGAAGGATGTATGAAAAACTATTTTCAGGCCAGGTGTTATGGGTAATAATGGCTTAACAAACCCCACCTTGAAAATAATTTCAGGACCAATAAGATAAATAATACATTAGTTGTATATAATATGAGAATTTATTTTAGAGCAGAGGTGGATGAAACTCATACCACATAATGAGATATTTACTTCATTTGTGTTTAAAGCTGGACCAGGTTTCAAATGTGCAAATAACAAAAGTGTACAGTTCAAAATCACTTTGTATGCCCATATCTCTCAGAAAAATTCCCCTTTCCTTTGCCTGATGGATATAGAAACAGCCTGCTACCTTTTTCTTAACTAAGAGTCTCACACATTGGCAATTTTGTCAACCTAGATGTACACACCACTGCCATGTCCGAATCATAATAAATTTTGTTTACTGTAGTTAGATATTGGGTTTGCTTACATCTTAGTGAAAACAGCCAAAGATTTATCCTTCTGTCAGAACCACTGGAAAATTGAGAGTCTTGTGCAAGTTGTAAGCTTTTTCCTTAATCTTCTGGAAACTTTTCCAATTTTCCTTTAATAACACCAGGAGGCCAGTGGTATGCCACTTATGAATGGAGGGGGAGGAGCTCTCCATCCCAGGCTCCCTCCTTTACTCAGCTGACAGCCTCCACATAAATAAAATGCAGCAATATACATTAGCACTAACTTATACACCAGGCTGTCACCATCAGGTAAAATTGACCACAAATTACTGATTACTGAATCAGGAAAGTCATTAGTTATATTGTACTTGATTACTTTCTCATAAGAGGAATATATTACTGAACATGCTGAGATTACTCATGCATAAGAATTTGGAAGTGACACCCCAGCAACCCGCTCTCAGGAGGGAAGGAGAATTGTGCTGAGGATGTAGACTCGAAGTTCCTTATATAAATTGTTTTAAGCCAGCTATTCAGTTATGGTAGATTGTATGTGATGTGTACTTGAATAATTTTCAGCCATTTTTCAGGTTGAAAACTTTTACATCACAAAGTCTTCCCTCTAGGAAGCGCCATGGTCACTGACATCAACTATACTTCCTGTTAGAAAGAACTGATACTGGTCAAGGTTACAAAATTAGGCCAATATAGTTGATGGAATTCTTGCTGGGACAAGTTAAGAGATAGAACATTGTTTTCTTTGTGATTCATTTTCTCCTAGAAGACCCACTTTGATTTGTCTTGACTCTACTTGCTCTATGTCATAGATGTCTTAAGACAAATTGGAAACTTACTCTCATTTAAGAGTCTCTTCTGACCTTGGGAGACCATATGGGCCAGGATGGGGGTCATGAGACAGATCTTAAGAAAAAAAAAAATTGAAAGAGTTTAACATTCGCACACTGTCTAATGAACTCAACAGGAATATAGTGATAAAGAGTGTGCATTTACCCACATATAGACAGTTTTATCATTGGCAACTGATGGCAGCCAATTGAAATTCAGACTCTGGGAAAAGAGGTTGACCATATAGAAGAAGTACAAAGAAGTTAGGTTGGCATTTCACACCTTACACCTAAACGAAGTCTAGCTCTGATTTTTCCAAACTGGGGTATACAGAGAGTCTCAGGGATATGCAGTGATGTAGAGGGAAGTGAGAAATCAAAGGACAAACAAAATACCTTCTAGATTGGCCATTTTACACTAAGATTTGGTATCCTTCCAGTCTTAAAATATTTAGGCCAATCTCTTATTTATTTATTTTTTGTGGTACGCCGGCCTCTCACTGCTGTGGCGTCTCCCGTTGCGGAGCACAGGCTCCGGACGCACAGGCTCAGTGGCCATGGCTCACGGGCCCAGCCGCTCTGCAGCATGTGGGATCTTCCCGGACTGGGGCACGAACCCCTGTCCCCTGCTTTGGCAGGCGGACTCTCAACCACTGCACCACCAGGGAAGCCCCAATCTCTTATATGTTCAGGAAGTGATTTAAAATATTTTACTTTTGTGTTTTATGCCCTTCAGTGCCTCCCCTTCACCAGAATATCAGTACAATTGGTGCTATGTGAGTACAGTTTCCTCTGCTGACAGAGTAGATTATACTAACAACACTAACCCTGCTCCTGGTGGTAGTCTGCAAGAGATATTTAGTCCTTGGTGTTCACCTGTTGTCACCAAGGTCTAGAAGCTGCACAGAAGAGAGAGTATTAGGAAGCCTATATTCATTGAATGGCATGAGTC
Source organism: Phocoena sinus (assembly GCF_008692025.1). Lineage (NCBI taxonomy): Eukaryota > Metazoa > Chordata > Mammalia > Artiodactyla > Phocoenidae > Phocoena > Phocoena sinus. The sequence continues at coordinate 33,093,172 of NC_045776.1, read as the reverse complement.
TGGATGCTCCAATAGTTGTAGACCATACCGTTCACTGTCTATGGTCAGATTTTGTCAGCTGCTCCCAACAAGTGTGTACTTATCCTTAGCACTCCTAATTTCTGGTCAAGGTTTTGTTAACAAATGAATGAACACCCCAAACCACAAAACTTCCTGACTGAACAGGTACACTGCCTATAGATTATTGATCCAATTTGAACCTCAAGTTTGAATCTTTTTTGAATGTAGACACCAGCTAGAAATAAACCCAAGTCTTCATTTGGTTCTAGAATATGGATGTTTGACTAATAGATTGTCCCCAGTTCTAGCACCATATCCTCACAAATAATCATGACATACTCCGATCTTACTTGGGAACAAGTGTCCAATACAACCAGAAATTCCACAACTTTGATATTTGTGAGATCTACAGAACACATCTTCCTAAACAGAGGGAAGACAGCCTCTTTTTAGATCATGTGCCATATGATATTTTTTAAAAAAGAAAACAATTATAACATGGATGTTTAATTTTTTAATGATAAAATTTGAGAAGAGATTCACTGTAGTTTAGAATGTTGGTCTGTCTCCTTGTAATTCATTATAAATGAGTCTGGACAGTGCTTCATGAAAAAAAAATAACAAAAAACAATAACCCCAACCATTTAATAGGCACAGCTGGTTGTTTATAGCAATAAGATATCTAATGTTATAGGACAGAAAACAAATGTCACGCAATGTGTTTTTTCTTTCTTTGCCTGAGCTTTAGTCTTCAGCAAGATCTGACAAATATTGGCATTCTATGTCACTAAGAAGTAAAAGATCATTCTCTGACCTTCAAGAATCCCCACAATATGTACATTATGTTGATGTGCCCTTTGTTTTGTCTATCTTGGTTTGCTTTGGCGGCCTCTGCAATTTCAGAATGAACGAGGTTGTTTTACCAAGTTTCCAATGGCATCATTTTAGCCAAGGAACTAACTAAAGGTGAAGACTACTTCCTCTACTATTTATTTATTTCACTCTGACACAGCTGGAAGACAAGGCACGAGGTATAAACCACAAATGTGGAAACTTAAAAAAAAAACAAAACTTTTTTTTATTGGAGTATAATTGCATTACAATGTTGTATTACTTTATGCTGTACAACAAAGTGAATCAGCTATATGTATATATATATATATATATATATATATATCTCCCCTCCCTCTTGGACCTCCCTCCCATCCCCCCATCCCACCTATCTAGGTCATCAGAGAGCACTGAGCTGAGCTCCCTGTGCTGTACAGCAAGTTCCCACTCGCTATCTATTTTACACATGGTCGTGTATATATGTCAATCCTAATCTCCCAATTCATCCCACCCTCTCCTTCCCCCTCTGTGTCCACCTGTCTGTTCTCTACTTCTGCATCTTTATTCTTGCCCTGCAAATAGGTTGATCTGTACCATTTTTCTAGATTCCACATATATGTGTTAATATATAATTTTTTTTTCTCTTTCTGACCTACTTCATCCTGTATGACAGTCTCTAGGTCCATCCACATCTCTACAAATGACCCAATTTCATTCCTTTTTATAGCTGAGTAATATTCCATTTTATATATGTACCACATCTTCTTTATCCATTCCTCTGTCAATGGACACTTAGGTTGCTTCTGTGTCCCGGCTATTGTAAATAGAGCTGCAATGAATATTGTGGTACATGACTCTTTTTGAACCATGGTTTTCTCAGGGTATATGCCCAGTAGTGGGATTGCTGGGTCATATGGTAGTTCTATTTTTAGTTTTTTAAGGAACTCCCATACTGTTCTCCATAGTGGCTGTATCAATTTACATTCTCTCTGCACACAAGTGCAGAGGGTTCCCTTTAGTCTTTTGAGAAAGGATTCATCAGAGAAGGTCAAAATTCTTCTTTCTTCCTTTTGCAATGGGTCTCCACCCACGTGTCAAAAATGTGTACCATCTCTAAGGTTTGAGTCACATTCCCCCTAATCCAGAGACATGACCCCCCCCATTGATTTACTCATTCACCTCCTCATTCTTCAAACTCCTAAAGTTCTTTTAATCTGCATTGTACAATTCATTATTTAATTGAATTTTTCTTGATTTTGCCTCAGTGGTTTTGTCTCCTGAGCTAGAGGTCAAGCAGATTAAGATGATAACCATATCTCTTCCTTCATAAAACATGGCATGGGCTTCCCTGGTGGCGCAGTGGTTGAGGGTCCGCCTGCCGATGCGGGGGACACGGGATCATGTCCCAGTCCAGGAGGATCCCACGTGCAGTGGAGCAGCTGGGTCCGTGAGCCATGGCTGCTGAGCCTGCACGTCTGGGGCCTGTGCTCCGCAACAGGAGAGGCCACAGCAGTGAGAGGCCCACGTATCGCAAAAAAAAAAAAAAAAAAAAAAAACATGGCATGGCACATGGCATATTCTTAATAAAACAATTTTATTGGGTCTATTACTTCACTACAGGTAAGTTTTAAAAGCAGACAGATAAAAATAAAATATAAATATTATTAGGTCCCTGCTTTCTCTCAAGAAGTCAGAGAAATTTCCCTCTAATATTGTTTACTTTTTTCTTTACTTTTTTTACATTTTTACGTTTCAAAGTAATTTTATATCTGAGATCTGATTATGATCCTCAGAATCACCCTCATAGATAAACAGAACTTGTATATGGGTATAAGTGAGCCTGTGTTCATACATGTGAGTGGAAGAGTCTAGAACTCAAGACTCATAATTCCTAGCTGATATGCTCAACTCTAAATCACACTGACATATTTTGCTGTTCATTAGGTTCTGCCAGCTAATGACATCATTAAGATAGTTTTATTGAAATGCAATGGAGAAGAAGAGATTCCACTGAGTTTGGTAGAATGAAGAAATTACTCCCCTTACATTCATAAAGTAACTAAATAATGTATTACACAAGGGTTAAAGTAGATTACTGAAAAAAAGAAAACAACTCAGTAATTGGTAGTAAGATAATTAGTCTCAGTTTTGCATATCTTTGCTCATGAAAATGAAACAGTTGATTTTTAGAATACCCCTTCCAGCCTAATACTTATGATTGACCCCTCTCTAGCAATGATAATTAGGAGTAATTTCTTTATTGTTCAGCTCTATTATCTGTATGTACCTTATTATTTGAGCCTTGGCATAATGCTATTGTTTGGGTAGATATTTGAATTGATACAGTATTTATGATCAGTTCTGGTTTGTAGTTTGTTTGCCTCATCTATTTATGCATATTTAAAAGAGCTAACTGGTGATAATATCATTTGTTAAGAAATCTAAATATGTTTCCTGGAGACATGTTGCAAGTTTAATCTACTTCTACTGAGAAAAAAAAATCTTCATTCCTCTTTAAAGTTTGAGTGTTTCAATCAGTTGCTATTTATTAAGCACATATTTAGTGCTCTAGAACATCATATAAAGTGTGCTGAGAAATATAAAAAGTGTAAGGAAAGGATCCTACCCGTAAATGCCTAACAATCTTGCTGGGGAGTGAAACATGTAGAGATGAACAACTCAAGGTAGTGCATAATAAACACCAAATACTTGGTATATTTACAGTCTTAAGGTGTGCTGGCATATGTTTAACAACTGACTCCAGGGGAAAATAACCAGGTTTGTAACATTTGCCAGTTTCCGTGGTGTAAATATTCCCACACTGACCAATTTCAAGCTACCAACATGAGGTCATTGAACACTGGGCTGGAGAGAGATGCACAGAAAATATTCTGGCCAGAAGCAAGTTGAATTGACTCCAGCACACCAGCTGTCATGTAGGAGTTTAGATGAAGCAAAGATCTCCTGAGCCAAAGTGGTCAAGTATATTTATTCTGTGGAGAAATATCTTTCATATCTCTGAAGAATAGTAATATATGAGTGGGATATAACTGATGTGAAATAAGAGAAGATATAACCAACAGTCCAAGGTCCCAGTGACCAAGATAGACTTGGGGAACAAAAATACATCTAGCTGGCATAGAATATTTATTTAGAAGGATCTTAGAAAGTGAGGAAGGAAGTGAGAAAAAGCTAACAAATGGCTTAGATTATATCTTGTAAGTTTGCCTTTTCAAATATGTGAATAATATCTGTATTTACAAAGAAAAATGAAAAAAATAACAAATACCAAATTCTTTTTTTTTTCATAAATCTATTTGATGATCATTACAGTGTTATTAAGAGTCTTTTGGAGGTTGGAATTACCAAGAATATTCTTAGAAATCTTTCCAAATTACTGGAAATCCCAGAAATACAAAATTACTATAAGAAAAGAATGCTTAAATATCTCTTCAGCCAAATAAGATTAAATTCTTACATAGTTATATTTAGTATCACACTGGAGTCTGGAATATTTTATTTTTTTCATTTTCCTCCAAATAAATCCATGTTCTGCCTTAAGAAACTTTAACTTCCACCCTTCTTCACAGCAGAATCCACTCTTATAGCACTATTCCAAAATATTTCCATTCTCATCAGAATCCCTGAAGATAGGCTTTAATTTGATAATTCATGTGGCTGGATATCAAACAACTGCCAGGATATCTACCAACATCTGCTGTTTAGTTTTTATCAGTTTGTCCCATCTGGCATGCATTCAACAGGACCCAAATCAAGACTGAACAAAATCACAGGACCTTCAAAAGCAATTTCACATTGTTTTTTGAAGCATCAAGCCTTCTTTCTCAGTCTTTAGAATCAAGAGCTATGCTGTCCATCATCCTGCAGACAACTCTGTAACTTTTCAGATTAAACTTTTCAACACTTTCCCCTCCACCTAATGTTAACATTTCTAAATACATGTTTAATGTTCTTCTGTACTGGCTTAAGTTTGACTCAGAAACATTAAATATGATAAGAAATAGGAAATTATTAGTACTCATGATCATTAAAGTGCATTTTAATTCTTAATTTAATCCATATACATAAATCCAAGAAAATTTCTCATCTTGGGCATTTCAGTTTCTTCCCAGGATTCCCTACATTTGTCCTCTGTTTCCCTCAGTTTCATGTAGAGTATTTCTCCTAATATCCTTCTCTCATGCCTCACAGTATAACTTGTTATTAAAGATCTTCTGCCTTTGCACACACCTATCAAGAAAAGAAAAGGGACCAGTAAAGTAAATATGGCACATACCCAGTAACATGAAAATTCACTGTGTCTATGATCTCATCATCTTTTAACTTCTCCCAGGTTATGTCCTCTCCTATGAGTCCTTGTAGCACTTATTCAGTACCAGTGTCTCTCCCATTTTTAATACCTACCTAACATTCTACCCACTTACATGAAATTAAGATGTACAGTCTCATTTTAAATAAAAAGACAGATGCAAGGAAGCAAGTGATCTTCCAAAAGCCATGTAGTAAATCGATGGCAGAATGAAGATGAAATCAGGAAGTTTTGACTAAACAAACCCTGATCTTCCAAGAACTTCCCTAGATACCGTCAGCAGCACAGTATGTGTTTCCACTCTGGAGCAGAGTGGAAATGTGTTTTTCACTCCAGAGAAAAGTGTGGCTGGAAAAATCAGTAGATCTGGGCATAGATAAATTATTTTATCCACGTTCTTTTTACAACTTCACAATGAAAATAAATAAATATATAGTTTGAATAGAATACCATTGCAGTTTTATTGTCTCTTTCCTTGTAAAAGGTCTAACCAGAGAAAAGTCATTTCCACTGTGTCCTTACACCCAAAGTTGAGGATTGAGACGATTTTCTGTCATAAAAGCCCTAAGACAAATCCTACTTTGCCATAAATATTTGCAAAGTACTATTTTCTATGAGTATTCAAGTGAATTTCTATAATTTTTTATTCCACTTTGTTTGTACTAATGGTTTGGTGGAACCAACAATTCTGCTTGAGTTCTCCTCTTTAAGTGATTCCAGGTGACAAGCCAGGGACCCTTAGAGTCAGGCAATCTGTGTATCTGGTTTCTAAGTTTTTCCCTAATACATTCCCTTCTAATATCACTGGCAGATGAACAGGACCAGGAATTTTTTTGCCCTATTTTCCCCAAACCCATTTCCAAGGTCTGAAAATGCCTCTTCCCCAGCCACCTTCTCCCAGGACCACCCACAGTGGTGGTGTGCACCCCTCCTGGCCCTGGAGGGTCCATGCTGAGGATGCAGTTTGAATATGGGGGATGAGGTGTTCACATGTATCAGCACCAGCAGTGTGGAGTAGAGCAGGGGATGGAAAGAACAGGGCCTAGGTGGAGGGTCAGTATCCAGGGGCCACAGCTGGGTGTCGTCATGCCATCACATCTGTGTGGATCCAAGAAGTCTGAGAATGCTACATTCAAACCTGATGCTCCCAGTCCTTAACATATTTACCACTTTGTTTCACTGATTTATAATTTTTAATATCAAGATGTGGTATAAATTCTTCTTTCTGTGCTCTTTTGCTAGCCCTCCAAATGTTAGATTCAGGCCTGTGCCCTTCTTTCAAATCACAAAGGAAATGAATATACACCACAAAGAAATGTCTGGTGATTCGATCAATGTGGTCAAGAAAGGACTAGAATTCTTTCTCAAAATAATTATTGTTTAATGATTTTTGCCACATATGTAGGTAAAACAAATTTATGATTACAGAGCATTTTAAGCTCCATTTTCTTTTCCAATCTTGCTGTTAGCCTTGATCCATTTGTTGAGATTATGTCAAATTTCTACTTTATTCATTCTATAGAGACTCCAAAACAGAATAATTCTTTAGTTTCTTTCTATTATGCCCATTCCAAAAAAGTAGCAAATGTAGTCTAGCTCTCCATTTCTCTCTATAGAGCAATGGTATTTTTGTTGAAATGAGAAATTTACATGCCCATTTGAAAATGTTAATTCTTGCTCAAAATAGCTTTGGCATAGTGTTACACAGGATTTCATCCTAAAAGGAAAAGCTGAATCTACAGATCCAGTATAGGGAATTTAGAGGTTTTGCCCAGTAACTTTACTATGTCTGCCAGGGAAGTCCCTCTCACCATTCAAGAGCAATTTTATCTTTGGTTTGAGCAGAACTTTTGTAGCTTAATTGGTGACAATTTCTCCTTGTCAGGCATCTCATATTCAGCATGCTCCTCATCTGGTCTGTGTAACATAAAGAGGAGGGAATGTAATTTCCACCCACCTGTAGAAAACAGCCACATTTTATTTCCTACGTGATTCCTAATACACTGCCCCATGAAAGGAATTCATTATCCTCAGATGAAGTAATTATCCTCAAGTAGAGTGGAGTTGAAGCACATAAAGGTTTAAGTCTGACAGGGATGGGTTTGAAGCCTGACTCCCCCAACTCTTATGTGCTATATGACCCCTGGCAAATTGCTTAGTATCTCAAAGCTTCAGATTTCTCATCTGTAAAGCATAAATAATACACCTATCTTATAGAGTAATTGCAAGGATTAGATGAGACAATATATATAAAGTTTCTGACAACTGGTGGGCATTCATTCAATAATAGCTATTATTATTCAAGCTTCTAAATAATTACCATCACCTTGCTGTTAATTTTTTACTATATCACTTCTTTGTGAATAATTTCTATGTGACCTCAAGTCTTTTCTCTCCAATCAGGCCCCTCTACTCAGGTGTCTCAGAATTACCTCAATTCAATTTGCAATACAAAATACCATCAGTTTAAAAAAAAAATCCTTAAATTTCCTGAAAGTAAAAAAGAATATTTTGATACTCATTGTTTATTTTTTTTAAGCAATAATAAAGACGATGTGAAATTTAAAGTGAAAGTGTCTCCCCTCCCAGTTCTTTCTCAAATTCTCATGGCTAAGCCCCTTACAACCTTGTACATTTTCCTCAGTGTCATTTCTGACTCTTCTTTTCCACTTTTCCAGCATATGCTATCACTAAATCCTAGCTTTTGCACTGTGCAAAGGCCTCTCAGGTCTGTTGCTCATGTCATGTTAATAGAAGGGAAATGTTCCCTTCATGTTAATAGAAGGGAAATCTTTAATTTCCCTTCTATTAATAACGTTCTAGGTCCTCATCATAGCACATCCACCAAAACATCTCCCTGACACTTGATCCCTCTCATTTTCCTCGTTTCTTCCCCAGATTATTCCCTTATACAGGTTTTCATTACCTACTGCACCCAGTAGATAGATCAATCAACTTGTTTTTCAAGACCCTTTAGTATCTATCCCTGTCTTTCTTATTCACCTTGTATATTTTAGCATCACTTAAGGCAGTAACTTTACATAAAATAGGCACTCTTTTCTCTGTTGTTTTTGCTTGTTTGTATGTTTTTGCCTCAGAACATTTATTTATGATATTCTCTCTTGTTATGGGTTGAAATGTGCTCCTCCAAAATCCATATGTTGAAATTCTAACCCCTAGTACCTCAGAATGTAACTGTATTTGGAGATAGGTCTTTACAGAAGTAACCAAATTAAAATGAGGTAATTAGGGTAGGTCATAATTCAATATAACGTGTCCTTATAAAAGGGGGAAATTTGGAGAGAGACATGCAGGGAGACAGGGAGAATGCCATATGAACATGAAGGCAGAGATGGGATGATGCTTCTATGAGCCAAGAGACTCTAAAGATTGCTGGGAAACCACTAGAAGCTGAGGGAGATGCATAAAACCTTTATTCCTCATAGCCCTCAGAGGGAACCCAACCTGCTAACACTTTGTTCTTGGACTTCTAGCCTCCAGAACTGTGGGAGAATACACTTCTGTTCTTTAAGACACCCAGTCTGTGGTACCTTGCTATGGCAGACTCCAGCAGACTCCACACTGTCACCTGAACATTTGCTCCTCTGCAAATGCTGCCCCTGTTAACCTGAGTGGTCTACCCAAAGTGAGATATCATCAAGAAGTCATTCCAGATGACATGGGCTGACACTGACTTCTCATCTCTGACTTCTCTCAGTGTCTAACACCTGAACCACAATTGTGACATTTAATCATATTCACTCCATGTAAAATCGCTAATTCCTTTCTCTCTGCTTACAAAATTCTAAAATGTATTTTGAACCCAAAGAAGTTTCTCTGATTCCAGGGAATTAATTTTGAATGTTCAACCCATTTTCGATCACTTCTTTCCCATTTGCCTGCAACTCCACTAAGAATAGAATGTGAGCTATGCATGGCCAGTAAGATGTAAGGATATGAAAAATGGAAGCCTTCTAAAGAAGCTTTGTGACATAGCGGATACATTCAGCTGATACTAGCACCTTCTCTCTTTCTCCAGCTTTTAGTAGAAAAAGGATACCTTGACCTGAAATGGCTATCTTGTGACCCAGAAACATCAAGTGTGAGAACAAATGGCTAACATTCTAAGAATGGCAGAGCAAAAACCCTGTAAGTGCATGAGTCCTTGATGGCATGACTGACAGCCAAACTAATGCCAGCAAATGCTGATCTTCAGACTTCTTATTAAATGAAGAATTTTCAGCTTTACTGGTTTCAGCCACTTTAGTGAGAGCATACTCAATGGGCAATTAGGGTAGGAGTATTTATTATATGAAGTATTTTATGTGCCTTGTTTCCCAATGGTAGCTGAGATTTTTTCTCCTGGAATGTGGTAGGCACTCAGTAGATAAATGCTAATGTTCTTTATGTTATGGTATGTTCTTTACAAAGTCGTTAACACCTGACTTACGTAGCTTTACTTAACTGGAGTAAACATGGATAATCTGGCAATGAAATGTTTACAATATCAGCTGTAATAGCCACTAGTGATATTCCCCAAATATTTCCAAGGTCTACCATTTAGGCACAATGACAGAATTGTACTTTTCTGTCTTATTTGAAGTTAAGCATGATTGTAGGATGTGTTTCCGGAAACTTGAGCAAAAATGATGTGTATCACTTCCAGGTGGAAGCTTTAAGAGCCATTGTGGGATTCATGACAATTTATTTTTCTCTGTTCTGGCAACTGGTGATGATGATTCAGAGGGGGCTGCCCTGTAGCCTGTGTCCCAGAACAAAGATGGTGTGGAACAGTGCTTTCAGCTGACTCCCAGGGGATGTTTAATATGAGTAAAAAGTTAACCTTTTTTTTAATAAATTTATTTTTATTTATTTACTTTTGGCTGCATTGTGTCTTCATTGCTGCTCACAGGATTTCTCTAGTTGCAGTGAGCAGGCACAGCTCTTCATTGTGGTGCGTGGGCTTCTCATTGTGGTGGCTTGTCTTGTTGTGGAGCATGGGCCCTAGCTGCGTGAACTTCAGTAGTTGTGGCACGCAAGCTCAGTAGTTGTGGCTCATGGTCTGTAGAGTGCAGGTTCAGTAGTTGTGGCACACGGGCTTAGTTGCTCTGCGGCATGTGGTATCTTTCAGGACCAGGGATTGAACCCGTGTCCCCTGCATGAGCAGGTGGATTCTTAACCACTGTGCCACCAGGGAAGTCCAACCTTGTTGTTTTAAGTCACTGGGATTTTTGCAACCCACGGAATACTCTAGCCTGAGTAGTTCATAAAACTATCTTATCATCTGAAGCAAGATTTCAGGTTGGTTTGAACACTAAAACTTCCTATGGTTACCATTTTGGCTTCAGTGATCTGTGATTTAGGTCTTTTTCCATGTATTTCATTAACATTCATATACTTTTGTAATACTATATGGCTCTCACCCAGAATTGTTATGAATAATTTTGTGAATTTATTAACCCAGGTCCTGTCTTCGAGGCACTTACAAGATCTATAGTGTATTGAGCTTCTCTGTAAATATTCAGCACATACACAAACCATTGGCAAAATGTAAAGCAACAATGGCATAAAAAGAAAAATTACCAAACGCATTTAGAAACTGAAGACGTAAGAAAGGAAAAAAAGGGGGGAAATTATGTTTCAATTCTTTCAGACTTCAACTCCATAAAGTCTTTTCTTTTTATGTGTTACTGTAAATGTTATGAATAGTCATATCTGGGTTCAGAGCACCCCATGACAAAATCACAGGTCAGCAAGGTTTGTGTCACTGCCTCAGGCCTTGGCAGTGGTAACTGCTTCTCCATGTCCATGGAACTGCTTTATACAATGTGTAGCCCTATTCCTAACCCCCTTTCTTCTAGTATCTTCTGCTTTTCCATTATTAAAATCCGACATGGAGACAAAGATATCCATGGCTTAAGGTACATTATAATGACAGACAATTTGCATTTTGAATCTTTCCTGCAATCATAACTTGATGGGCCCTTTCCCCATTCTAATGATCTAAAGTATTGATGATCTGGTAGAAATGAAACTTTGTTGTTAAGAAATGTTCTTCTTATCTCTGACATCATTCACTGGATGTCATACAACACCAACCCGTGGAATAATAATAATTCCTAAGACAGCCCAGTCTCTGAGCCACCACCGAGCAGAGGACTCAGCAGCCTTCCCCTTGAGCCACCCCCCATAAAAAATAATAATTCCTAACACAGTATTATTGAGTTCTTACTATGTGCTAGACACTCTTCAAGGCACTTCCCATGAATTCATGCATTCAATCCTACCAACTATCCTGTGAGACAAATCACATTATTCTCTCCTTTTTAGAGGTACAGTTAAGTAAATAGTCTAAGATCATGCATTTAGTATGATGTAAATCTTGAGTCCAAATCTAGGCAATCTGGATCCAGAGCCCACATGCTTAACTTCTGCTTTATTTTGCCTCTTTGTTATTTTAAGAGTAGCTCAGTGGAAGAGCTGGATGGAAGTCTTGAATTGTCCCTGAGCCTTAGCCAAGGTTCATCTGAAGGGTGAAGGGGGAGAGAAAGATGATCCTTAATAGATTCTCTGTTTCCCTTCTTTTTTCCTTTCCCTTCTGCTGTAGACTGAATGTTCCCCCCAAATTTGTATGTTGAAATCTAATCCCCAATGTTATAGTAATTGGAAGTGGGGCTTTTGTGAGGTGATTAAGTTATTAGAGTGGAAGCCTCATGAATGGAAGAATCTGTGGACATTCTGACCTTGAACTTCTTAACCTCCAAACTGTGAGAAATGAATTTCTCCTTTTGTAAGACACTCATTTATGGTATTTTGTTATAGAAGCCCAAATGGACTAAGGCATCTTCCATAGACATAAACTTTCAAACTAGAATGTATAGACCAGATTATGCTCTGCTATCACTTAGGCTATTTTGACATTTTGTTTTATATCCAGTACCTTGTACCCCATTGGACACATAATAAATTCAGTCCTCACTTTTACATTCACTGGATAGTTTCCTCACTAATCTTCAGCAACCTGTCACTCTTCTTCTTGGAAGCCAGTTTTCTGTTTCCTCATCCTACCAATGATTATTCCAGAGATGAATCAGAATATTCCAATTCAAGAATATGCTTTATACGTGGTGTTGGTTTACCCACGTCAGAATTTTCTTTGTTCTGTTCACAGCTATGTTCACAGAATCCTCAAGAGACAGAGTGTTGGGGTGAGTGGAGTGACATCCTGAAGTTTTTTTCTTTTTTTTCTGTCTAACCACGAAGGTCATTAGATGGTCAGGGACATACTGGAGTCTTCCATTCCTCCTGCCTTCCTCAGTGATGCAACGACAGGCCACAGCATACAGTAAGAAGTCAATAAATGCTATCGACTGACTTCTTAAGTTCTTTGTATAATTTGTTGAGGGTTTCTTCCTCTTTAACTGTGGAATTCACATATATTTCAGGGACTTAATTCTACAGTGATCTGACTCATTTGCAGTTTATTTTTAAAAGAAATTAGTTGATGTCTAAGGGCCTTTAAAAAAAGAAGCCATTTCCTTTTGAACAATGAAATCACGTTTCACTGGCATAATTGGACTGGAAAACATACACGCTGGAGTTTAGCTCTAAACTTGGAACCCGTGAAGGTCAACTGGAAAAACGCAGTCGCCCATCCCAGTCTTAAGTGGCACTTTTTTTCAATTTGTTTCAAAAACATGCATACAAAACAAGGGCTAAATGTTACGGATTAAAACCTAAAGCTTTCCAGCCATGTCAGTTAGGAGAGAAAAATAAAAAGAAACTCTCAATACTTCAGTTGAAGTTTCTTCCCCAACCTATAGGAGGGTGAGGGGAAATCAGTTAGGTTAAAGACATAACCTACAGTGGGACCAAATTTTTTTTATAATTACTTTACCAAGGTTTGCTTTTATATCAGGGTAATATCAGTTTGGCTACAGCCTAAACAAACAAACTCTGTCTTTTTTTTTTTCAAAATCTGTCTTTTTAAGAAATGTCAATGCTCATAACTGCTCAATAAATCAACAACAATAGCTTTGGCCTTCAAAATCTGTGGAAATTGTGTTCACCTTTTGAATCCTCCTACTTCTAGATCTGAGTAACTGCCTTCTACATTCACACTTACGTGTCGTTGGCTTGTCTATTACTACCCCAAAAGTATTTTTCTGTCACCCAGCAAGAGGAGATTTGCCAGACCAATAGAGAAACAATCTATGAAATGGTATAAAAGAGAGAAAAGAGATTAAATCAGTGTAGATAAAAGAGACTTCTCAAGGGAGTGAGTTTTGCCACTAGCAATAAATTATTTTTAGGGTGGACAAGTGTAAAGGCTACACTTTAAAAAATATATATTCACAAAGATTGTTACCATTAGAAAGGCCCTAAATTCATCTGGCTTAAATACTTTATTTTACAGGTATGGAAATTTATCCCAGAAAAGTCAAGAAAATTAGTATTAGCCAAGTTTATATGGTGAATTAGTGACAGAACTAAAACTAGAACTAAAGTGTCCTGAATCCAGGCTTTTCGTCCCCAGTTCTCTAGGTGTCTTTGTAGTGTTTACAAATTGATGGGATTCAATAAATATTGAAGGGAGCAAAGAAAGGAAGTAGGGATTGAGGGAAGAAGGGAAGAAAGAAGATGGTGTATTCCGCACTCTTTGGACAAAGAAAAAAATCTTTAGGAAATATCTTTCCTGGTGTGACATAGAGTGGAACAGAGTCAAACAGTGACAAGAAAAATAAGTACCAAGTCTCAGTCTGGGATACAAGGACCCAAAATGAACACACCTGGCCCAGAAGCACAAGTCCTCTTATCTTAGACGTTAGGCAGAAGAAGTACTGAAGCTGAATCCAGCCTCTGGACCCTGACACTGAATTAAATTTCAGAGACAGAGTTTTGGGTGAAGTAGAAAAGAATAGCTTTATTGCTTTGTCAGGGAAAGGGAGCCACAGCAAGCTAATGCCCTCAAAACTGTGTGTCCCAATCTGGAGGGGGTAGTGAGAAGTTTTATAGTAATGGTTCAAAGAGGGCATGATCACCTCGTGGACAGTCTTCTGATTGGCTGGTGGTGAGATAAGTGGGAGTCAGCATTATTTACCTGGTTCCTGGTTCCAAGCGTTCTGATGTCTATGCACTTGTGGGCAGCATAGAAGTTAACTTCACCCACCTGGTGGAGGTTTCAGTATGTGCAAAACAGCTTAAATATATTGTTATGTATATCTCTTGGTGGGCAGGACCCTGCCCCAGGGCTGCACTATTGTTTCTTCTGACTGTTCCTCCCTTGTCTCTGCATCCCCTCCCTTCTGTAACTAGAAACTGTTTGAACCTGCCCTTTGGAACTCAGGGAAGGTCACAGAAGCTGAATGAAACCTATTTCCTGAAATCAAGAAATGGGGGACACACAAAGGCCCAGGAGCCCATAGAGTCCTGCTTGGTATCAGTATAGGCACAGAGGACATAAAGGGAAGGAAATCATCAAGTGTCACTCTGAGAGCATCTGAGTTTGTCTAACCCCAAAGCCATTGTTCCATGACTCTAAGTCACTGGCTCAGCCCCTCCTCCTTCAGTGCTTCCCCTCACTCTGCAACTTAAAGTCTATGATCAATATCCTTTCATCCAAGAACTTCCAACTCTCCACCCTCTCAACCTGACTACCTAGTACAAGCCTGGCCTTTGCAGTTCACTGAGCTTCTGGCTGTTTACAGACCTTAACCTGCCCACTACCACATCATTGCTCTAGACACTGCCACTTGGAATGCCCTTTTGCCACATTTCCACCTACTTAAACTATGCCTTAAAGAAGATCTCTTTTTTGAAGCTTCACTCAGTGCCCAATCATATCAAATTCTCCTCTTTGTGGGGCCCATGACATTGTGCCCTGGTGACAAATTTGTAGTATATGATTTTTCATCTCATTCAGAGGAAATTTGAGAAGACTGTCAATAAATCTATTTGGAGACATGTCTGTCTTTCCCACCAGGTTGTGATTTCCTCAAGGAAAAGATGTAACTTATGTACCTGAAACCTCAACAGGATCTGGTAAGTGCCTTGTAACAAGTAGGAACCTAAACTAAGTGTGTATTCCCTTGAATGACCTGGCCTTACCTTATCTAACTTATATTCCATAGTCTCTGAAACTGATGCAAAAAGTTATTATGGTAAATGAAATGAAAGTCATTAAGGTGGAATAAATTAACACATAGGAGAACTGTAATATCGATGTTGTCTCCAAGCCAGTTTCTCCTACATTGGAAAACACTAACAATTATCAGATGCCTGGAAGTTACTGCATGATACATTAGCATGGTCAAACTAGCATTTATTATGGATTTGGAGGCATATAATGATGTTTTTCAGGTTAAATAAAGGAAGAAAATAAAACAGAGTGGAGAGAAATAATCACAGTCAACAAAAGATGTCTCCAAAGGAACATCAATATAATTGAGTTAAAAGTCAAGAAAAAAATCTTTTCATTCTGAATGCACTTAAATTATCTCTTTACTGTTTGAAATATTTCATCAAACTTATTCAACAACTATTCCCTGTGGGCCTTTACAGGCACATGATAAATGTGAGATTTGAAAGTTCTACTCTTTTGAGATATTTTACTTTGAGTTATTTTGTGTGTCTGTGTGTAAGCATGCATGCATGCACCCATGCATGCTCGCACACACACATGCTCTGGAAAGAGCACTGAATGGTAAGTCAAAATGCCAACATCTGGCTCTACATCCTAAACTGTGACACTGGGGAAGCATGTATTACCTTCATGGGTGGGGGCTTCCTTATCTTTACAACTGTGGTACTGAAATGGACAATGTCTGAATTCCTTGCTGGCTCTTATGCCCTTGGATTCTATGTAAATAAATACCATTTAAACAATCGCCCAGCACTAGATCTTTTCAATGATTTTTTTTTTTTTAAGTGATACCTAGTAATCTCTCTGGTAGGACTTCTAGGTTCCCTGGATCATCCTCACCCATAAAACCTCAAAAGGGAGAATGTTTTAGCTGAATCAGTGTTCTGATTTAATCTTATATCATGTGTTGTCATACAATCTTATTTTGTCTTCTCTCAGTTTAGTTTCACAGATGAAACAAACAAACAAATGCCCTTGCAAAATGTGTACAAATTGTTAAATGTCAGCTGAATATCATTTTCCAAGTTTGGCACTTAAATAGGGCTCTCTGAAAATTGGTTATCATCTGCTGGGAGTTAAAGGAAAGATCTTTGAAAAGATCCTTAGAGGTTTCATTTCCAGAGGTTTTTAAGGTCTCACTAACCCCACACCATCTCCCCTGGTGTCCTGCAATGCCATGGCCCTCCCAGCTTCCATGCCTTTGATTGTGCCATTCACTGGCCAAAAATGCCCTCTCCTTGCCCCCTGTCTATCCAAAGATGACTGTTCTTCACAGACAACATTGAGGTACTCCTTCTATGAAGCTGTCTTGTTCTCTCAACCACACAATCTTCCCCCCTCTCTGCAACCCAACTGTGCTTGGACCCTGCACCAAATAGTCCTGGTTTAGACTAATCCTGGTTTAGGCAATGTTTGTCATGCTGCTCATTTCTTGTCTTAAAACTCGCTTGTAAACTCAAGGTAGAAACTCAATTTTACCTTAGCATTCACATTGCTTAGCACAAAGTTGATCATACAAGAGGTGTTCCAACACACAACACTTGTCACACCTTCATCCCCTGTCATCCTCAATAAGCAGAGGAATTAGAATGCCCTTGATCCTATAAGGAGGACCACACATTGTTACTTTTTCGAAATGATAAGAAATTAAGGCAAGGAACCAAAGAATTAAGAACAGTGCTTCCTGTCTTGATTATATGAAATTTTATATCAAAGTAACATTTGGGCCTGAATTACCTGGACCATTGTCTCCATCACCCAATTAACCTTGCATCCTCTAAAGATATTTGCCCAACCCCTAGGGTGCTCTTCATAACCTAGATACAACTGCCACAGCTCACTAGAGAGCTTAAATATCTCAAATACCCAAACTGAGTACCATTAAGGAGAGAGGTGTAAACTGCCCAAGGATAGATATGAGTACCTGATGGAACTATACCCTCTTGAAATGCTGTGCATTTGTCTTAACTGCCTGATTGAACTTCTCTTGAGAAATACGGTTATTTTTCTCTCATTGAGATCTCATAATTGGTGTGTTGACTCTTGTTTTCCTTCCAGGTAAATGAGACAGAGATAGATGAAGAAAAATACAGAGGAAGTTTTGATGAATCTAAGCAGTGTTTTATTGCTGATGCAAACTGGTTCCATAAATCTCTAGAAATGTAACATTTTAAAAGGAAAGAGGATGGGAGTCAAAATTGAGGGAGGTGGTGAGGGTAATGGAAAGGGTAATGGTAAGCTGATGCATCTTATCAGTAGTTGGGCAGAAACACTCACTCTGCAGATGGACCTCATCATATAGGAAAAATCAGATTACATCAAATAGAGCTTAATGTTTTCATTAAATTGAGACGAGACATTTACTTGCCTAAGAAAAATGTCTTAACTAAAAAGTAGATTTTTCAAGGACCACAGACAACAGCAAGGTAAAATGTATGTGATTTATGGCAGGTTTAAAAGGTCTTCTTCCCACATGTGAGTCTAGAGCCACAGTTGGTGCCACAGTAGGATGATAAATGAAGAAATAACTCAACAGGAAAGCAACAGGTAGTAGGCTCTGGGGTGGTAACGGCTACACCAGTAGGCCTCAGAGTGGAATCTAAATGCTAGGATAAACAACTATGTTACAGGGTTGGAAGAGGCAGATAAAGAAAAGAGGGTGACACTGGGAGTCAGAAATGTGGAATTTTTGTCCCAGATTCACCACTAATCATCTGCATAGCTTTCAGGAAATCATTTCACCTTTCTTTACCTCCACTTTTGCATCTCTGAATGAGAATAGCAATAGTCTGTTCTACCCACTCACTGGGATGTTGTATAAAATAAAGCACAGCGTGATAATAGATGAACTAGCACTTTGAAGAACTCAAAACACCCTACAAATGTGAGGTATTAATTATGTTCTAAAGGTATCATTTCAGTGAGAGGGATAAAAAAGAAGGAACATATTATTAAATTACATATTTGAAAAGATAAGAGGCATATTGGGAAGGCTGCTTTCAATAGATATTATAAAAGCTGGCATTCTATCTTCTAGACAGCAGCCAATCCTCATGCAAAAACACAGATCCGAGATGAGAGAGAAACAGAGCAGCTGATGGTGTAAAGAGGGTGAACTGTGTACCTAGATAAATTGCAGACGTGTATTGACAAAATAAAATTGGTGATTTACATAATGAGAACAACAAATTAGCAAGCATACAAAAGACTTAATATTATAAAGAAGTCAGAGATAATGGAGGTTCAGGGCAAATTTAAAGTTGCATAATAAACTTAAAAGGACAATTATGAACAAGCACGCCTTCCTGCCCAAAGACACAGGAGGTGCACTACCACAGATAATGAAGAACAAAACCTTTGCTGAGGTCCATCCTGCCAATGGTGTGAACAATACTTTCAGAAAATAGCTAGATTCAGGTCCAAGCAAAAATAATTATTTAATAAATACTTTATGTGTACCTAGTATTTTTTCAGACTTGTGTATTAGTTTGGGGAAAGGGGATCAAGAAAAGGAAAAGCTGGAAAACTCTTCCTTTATAGGCTAGCTAGCAAGAAAGTGTGAAAATGTAGGAAACTGTGCTTAAATGCTAACCACAAGCCACTGGCAATGAATATTACACTTGCTTAGTTGGTTATTATATAGGTTTTATATTGGTTAGTTGGGTGTTATATTATAGTTGGTGTTACACTAGTTAGAAAGATAATGAGAGGGTTTGCTCCACGATATCTAAAAACATTTCTGGTACTAAAATTGTGAAATTTCTATGAGCATTTTCTTTGCTAGAAATAATATTCAGAGACTTCTCTCCCCCAGATTACAGAAGAAAACTAGAAAGTATATAGGGAGAAGGGGAACTCGTTTACTTTTTTTTTAAACATCTTTAGTGGAGTATAATTGCTTTACAATGTTGTGTTACTTTCTGCTGTATAACAAAGTGAATCAGCTATATGTATACATATATCCCCATATCTCCTCCCTCTTGTGTCTTCTCAAACACTCCCTATCCCACCCCTCTAGGTGGTCACAAAGCATGGAGCTGATCTTCCTGTGCTATGTGGCAGTTTCCCACTAGCTAGCTATTTATCATTTGGTAGTTTATATATACCCATACCACTCTTTCACTTCGTCCCAGCTTACCCTTACCCTTCCCTGTGTCCTCAAGTCCACTCTCTACAGCTGTGTCTTTATTCCTGTCCTGTCCCTAGTTTCTTCAGAGCCTTTTTTTTTTTTAGATTCCATATATATGTGTTAGCATACGGTATTTGTTTTTCTCTTTCTGACTTACTTCACTTTGTATGACAGACTCTAGGTCCATCCACCTCATTAAAAATAACTCAATTTCATTTCTTTTTATAGCTGAGTAATATTCCATTGTATATACATGCCACATCTTCTTATATGTTCATCAGTTGATGGATACTTAGGTTGCTTCCATGTCCTGGCTATTCTAAATAGAGCTGCAATGAACATTTTGGTACATGACTCTTTTTGAATTATGGTTTTCTCAAAGTATGTGCCCAGTAGTGGGATTGCTGGGTCATATGGTAGTTCTATTTTTAGTTTTTTGAGGAACCTCCATACTGTTCTCCATAGTGGTTGTATCAATATACATTCCTACTAACAGTGTAAGAGGGTCCCCTTTTCTCCACACCCTCTCCAGCATTCATTGTTTGTAGATATTTTGATGATGGTCATCCTGACCAGTGTGAGGTGATACCACATTGTCATTTTAATTTGAATTTCTGTAATGATTAGTGATGTTGAGCATCCTTTCATGTGTTTGTTAGCAATCTGTATATATTTTTTGGAGAAATGTCGATTTAGGTCTTCTGCCTATTTTTGGATTGGGTTGTTTGATTTTTGATATTGAGCTGCATGATCAGCTCAATATTTACAAAATATTGTAAATTTTGGAGATTAACCCTTTGTCAGTAGCTTTATTGGCAAATATTTTTTTTTTTCCCATTCTGAGGGTCGTCTTTTCGTCTTGTTTATGGTTTCCTTTGCTGTGCAAAAGCTTTGAAGTTTCATTAGGTCCCATTTGTTTATTTTTATTTCCATTTCTCTAGCAGGTGGGTCAAAAAGGATCTTGCTGTGATTTATGCCATAAAGTGTTATGCCTATGTTTTCCTCTAAGAGTTTGAAAGTGTCTGGACTTACATTTAGGTCTTTAATCCATTTTGAGTTTATTTTTGTGTATGGTGTTAGGGAGTGTTCTAATTTCATTCTTCTACATGCAGCCATCCAGTTTTCTCAGAAGCTATTATTGAAGAGACTGTCTTTTCTCCATTGTGTATTCTTGCCTCCTTTATCAAAAATAAGGTGACCATATGTGCATGGGTTTATCTCTGGGATTTTTATGCTGTTCTATTGATCTATATTTCTGTTTTTGTGCCAGTACCATACTGTCTTGGTTACTGTAACTTTGTTGTAAAGTCTGAAGTCAGGGAGCCTGATTCCTCCAGCTCTGTTTTTCTTTCACAAGATTGCTTTGACTATTCAGGGTCTTTTGTGTTTCCATACAAATTGTGAAATTTTATGTTCTAGTTCTGTGAAAAATGTCATTGGTAGTTTGATAGGGATTGCACTGAATCTGCAGGTTGCTTTGGGTAGTATAGTCATTTTCACAATGTTGATTCTTCCAATCTAAGAACATGGTATATCTCTCCAACTCTTTGTATCATGGTCTTTTGCCTCCTTAGGTAGGTTTATTCCTAGGTATTTTATTATTTTTGTTGCAATGGTAAATGGGAGTGTTTCCTTAATTTCTTTTTCAGATTTTTCATCAATAGTGTATTGGAATGCAAGAGATTTCTGTGCATTAATTTTGTATCCTGCTTCCTTACCAAATTCATTGATTAGCTGTAGTAGTTTTCTGGTAGCATCTATATGATTCTCTATGTATAGTATCATGTCATCTGCAAACAGTGACAGCTTTACTTCTTCTTTTCCGATTTGGATCCCTTTTATTTCTCTTTTGTCTCTGACTGCTGTGACTAAAACTTCCTAAATTATCTTGAATGATAGTGGTGAGAGTGGACAACCTTGTTTTTTTCCTAATGTTAGAGGAAATAGTTTCAGTTTTTCACCATTGAGAACCACAGTGTCTGTGGGTTTATCAGATATGGCCTTTATTATGTTGAGGTAAGTTCCTTCTTTCCCTCCTTTCTGGAGGGTTTTGGGTCATAAATCGGTGTTAAATTTTGTCAAAAGCTTTTTCTGCATCTATTAAGATGATCATATGCTTTTTCTCCTTCAATTTGTTAATATGGTGCATCACATTGATTGATTTGCATATATTGAAGAATCCTTGCATTCCTGGGATAAACCCCAGTTGACCATGGTGCATGATCTTTTTAATGTGCTGTTGGATTCTGTTTGCTAGTAATTTGTTGAAGATTTTTGCATCTATGTTCATCAGTGATATTGGCCTGTAGTTTTCTTTTTTTTGAAAACTTTTCTGGTTTTGGTATCAGGGTGATTGTGACCTCATAGAATAAGTTAGGGAGTGTTCTTCCCTCCCATACATTTTGGAAGAGTTTGAGAAGGATAGGTGTTATCTCTTCTTAAATGCTTGATAAAATTCACCTGTGAAGCCATCTGGTCCTGAGCTTTTGTTTGTTGGAAGATTTTTAATCACAGTTTCAATTTCAGTGCTTGTGATTGGTCTGTTTATATTTTCTATTTCTTCCTGGTTCAGTCATAGAAGGTTGTGATTTTCTAAGAATTTTTCCATTTCTTGCAGGTTGTCTATTTAATTGGCATACAGTTACTTGTAATAATGTCTCATGAGCCTTTGTGTTTCTGCAGTGTCAATTTTTTACTTCTCCCTCTTCATTTCTAATACTATTGATTTGAGTCTTCTCACTTTTTTTCCTGATGAGTCTGGCTAATGGTTTATCAATTTTCTTTTTTATCTTCTCAAAGAACCACCTTTTAGTTTTATTGATCTTTGTTATTGTTTCCTTCACTTCTTTTTCATTTATTTCTGATCTGATCTTTATGATTTATTTCCTTCTGCTAACTTCGGGATTTTTCGTTCTTCTTTCTCTAATTGCTTTAGGTGTAAAGTTGTTTATTTGAGATGTTTCTTGTTTCTTAGGGCAGAATTGTATTGCTATAAATTTCCCTCTTAGAACTGCTTTTGCTGCATCCCATAGCTTTTGGATCATCATGCTTTCATTATCATTTGTGTCTAGGTATTTTTGGATTTCCTCTTTTTTTTCTTCAGTGATTTCTTGGTTATTTTGTGGCATATTGTTAGCATCAATGTGTTTGTATTTTTCACAGATCTTTTTCCTGTTATTGATATCTAGTCTCATAGCATTGTGGTCAGAAAAGATACTTGATATGATTTCAATTTTCTTAACTTTACCAGGGCTTAATTTGCGACCCAAAATATGATCTATCCTGGAGAATGTTCCATGAGCACTTGAGAAGAAAGTGTATTCTGTTGTTTTTGGATGGGAAGTCCTATAAATATTACCTAAGTCCATCTTGTTTAATGTATCCTTTAAAGCTTGTGTTTCCTTATTTATTTTCATTTTAGATGATCTATCAATTGTTAAAAATGGTGTGTTAAAGTCCCCTACTATTATTGTGTTACTGCTGATTTCCCCTTTTATGGCTGTTAGCATTTGCCTTATGTACTGAGGTGCTCTTATGTTGTGTGCATAAATATTTACAATTGTTATATCTTCTTGGATTGATCCCTTGATCATTATGTCATGTCCTTCTTTGTCTCTTGTAATAGTCTTTGTTTTAAAGTCTATTTTTTCTGATATGATAATTGCTACTCCAGGTTTCTTTTGTTTTCCATTTGCATGGAATACCTTTTTCCATCCCCTCCCTTTGAGTCTGTATGTGTCCCTATGTCTGAATTTGTTCTCTTGTAGACAGCATATATACAGGTCATGGTTTTGTATCCATTCAGCCAGTCTATGTCTTTTAGTTGGAGCATTTAATCCATTTACATTTAAGGTAGTTATTGATATGTATGTTCCTATTACCGTTTTCTTAATTGTTTTGGGTTTGTTATTGTAGGTCTTTTCCTTCTCTTGTTTTTCCTGCCTAGAGAAGTTCCTTTAGCATTTGTTGTATAGCTGGTTTGGTGGCAATAAATTCTCTTAGCTTTTGCTTGTCTGTAAAGGTTTTAATTTCTCCATCAAATCTCAAATGAGGTCCTTGCTGGGTAGAGTTATCTTGGTTTTAGTTTTATCCTTTTAATCACTTTAAATATGTCCTGCCACTCCCTTCTGTCTTGCAGAGTTTCTGCTGAAAGGTCAGCTGTTAACCTTATGGGGATTCTGGTGTATGTTATTTGTTGTTTTTCCCTTGGTGGTTTTAATATTTTTTCTTTGTATTTAATTGTTGATAGTTTGATTAATATGTGTCTTGGCATGTTTCTCTTTGGATTTATGCTGTATGGGACTCTCTATGCTTCCTGGACTTGATTGACTATCTCCTTTCCCATATTAGTGGAGTTTTCAACTATAATCTCTTCAAATATTTGTCAATCCCTTTCTTTTTCTCTTCTTCTGGGACCCCTACAATTTGAATGTGGTGCATTTAATGTTGTCCCAGAGGTCTCTAAGACTGTCCTCAATTCTTTTCATTCTTTTTTCTTTATTCTGCACTGCAGTAGTAATTTCCAATATTTTATTTTCCAGGTCACTTATCCATTCTTCTGCCTCAGTTATTCTGCTATTGATTCCTTCTAGAGAATTTTAAATTTCATTTATCATATTGTTAATCATTGTTTGTTTGCTCTTTAGTTCTTGTAAGTCCTTCTTAAACATTTCTTATATTTTCTCTGTTCTCTTTCCAAGATTTTGGGTCACCTTTCTATCATTACTCTGAATTATTTTTCAGGTAGACTACCTATTTCCTCTTTATTTTTTTGGTTTGGTGGGTTTTTACCTTGCTCTTTCATCTGCTGCATATTTCTCTGTCTTCTCATTTTTCTTAACTTACTGTTTTTAAGGTCTCCTTTTCACAGGCTGCAGGTTCATAGTTCCTGTTGTTTTTGGTTTCCACCCCCGGTGGGTGAGGTTGGTTCAGTGGCTTGTGTAAGCTTTCTGGTGGAGGAGACTTGTGTCTCTTTTCTGGTTGTGAGAGTTTGGCTCTTGTTTTTCTGGTGGGCAGGGCCATGTCTGGTGGTGTGTTTTGGGGTGTCTGTGAACTTAGTATGATTTTAGGCAGCCTCCTTGCTAATGGTTTTGGTTGTGTTCCTGTCTTGCTAGTTGATTGGCATGGGGCATCCAGCACTGGAACTTGCTGGCCATTGGGTGGAGCTGCTTCTTAGCATTGAGACAGAGATCTCTGGGAGAGCTCTTTCAGATTGATATTATGTGGAGCCTGGAGGTCTCTGGTGGACCAATGTCCTGAATTCGGCTCTCCTACCTCAGAGACAGCAGCCTGACACCCGGCTGGAACACCAAGACCCTGTCAGCCACACGGCTCAGAAGAAATGGAGAAAAAAATAATAATTAAATTAAAAAGTTATTAAAATTAAAAAAAAATTCTTAAGAATAAACAAATTAACAAGTAATAAAAAGAAAAAGAAGTGAACAACCAAACCAAAAAACAAATCCACTAATGATAACATGTACTAAAAACTATACTAAAAGTAAAACAGGGCTTCCCTGGTGGCACAGTGGTTGAGAGTCCACCTGCCGATGCAGGGGACATGGGTTCATGCCCTGGTCCGGGAAGATCCCACATGCCGTGGAGAGGCTGGACCCGTGAGCCATGGCAACTAAGCCTGTGCATCCGGAGTCTGTGCTCTGCAACGAGAGAGGCCACAGCAATGAGAGGACCACGTACCTCAAAAAATAAATAAATAAATAAAAACATTAAAAAACGTACCCATACAACTGTGGGAGAAATGGTAAAAGCAGTGCTATACAGACAAAATCACACAAAGGAGTATACACATACACACTCAGAAAAAGAGAAAAAGGAGAAAATGTATATATATAAAAGAAAAAAGGAAGAGAGCAACCGAATCAATAAACAAATCTACCAATGATAATAGACTCTAAATAGTAAACTAATATAGACATAAAAGCAGAAACAAATTAGTTGCAGAAAGCAAACCCCAAGTCTACAGTTGCTGCTAAAGTCCACCGCCTAAATTTTGGGATGATTCTTTGTCTATTCAGATATTACAGAGATGCAGGGTACATCAAGTTGATTGTGGAGATTTAATCTGCTGCTCCTGAGGCTGGTGGGTGAAATTTCCCTTTCTCTTCTTTGTTCGCACAGCTCCTGGGATTCAGCTTTGGGTTTGGTCCTGCCTCTGTGTGTAGGTTGCCTGATGGTGTCTGTTCTTCACTCATACAGGACAGGTTTAAAGTAGTAGCTGATTAGGAGGCTCTCGCTCACATAGGCCAGGGGGAGGGAGGGGTACGGAACGCAGAAGGCAGGGTGAGCCTGCAGCAGCAGAGGCCAGCGTGATGTTGCAACAGCCTCAGGCACGCCATGTGTTCTCTTGGGGAAGTTGTCCCTGGATCATGGGACCCTGGCAGTGTTGGGCTTCACAGTCTCCTGGGCAGAGAGGCCTGGATAGTGACCTGTGCTTGCACACAGGCTTCTTGATGGCTGCAGCAGCAGCCTTAGTGTTTCATGCCCATCTGTGGGGTCTGTGCTGATAGCCGTGGCTCACACCCGTGTCTGGAGCTCATTTAGGTGGTGTTCTCTCTCCTTGTGCATCCCGAAACAATGGTCTCTTGCCTCTTAGACAGTTCCTGATATTTTCCCAGATTCCCTCCCAGCTAGCTGTGGCGCACTAGCCCCCTTCAGGCTGTGTTCATGCAGCCAATCCCAGTCCTCTCCCTGGGATCTGGCCTCTGAAGCCAGAGCCTCTGCTCCCAGCCCCCACCTACCTTGGTAGGTGAGCAGACAAGCTTCTTGGTCTGGTGAGCACTGGTCAGCACCGATCCTCTGTGCAGAAATCTCTCCACTTTGCCCTCTGCACCCCTGTTGCTGCGCTCTCCTCCATGGCTCCAAAGCTTTCCCCCTGCCCTCCTCCCATCTCTGCCAGTGAAGGGGTTTCCTAGTGTGTGGGAAATTTTCCTCCTTCATAGCTCCATCCCAGAGGTGTAGGTCCCATCCTTAGTCTTTTGTCTTTGTTTTTACTTTTTTTTTTCCTTTTGCCCTACACAGGTATGTGGGGAGTTTCTTGCCTTTTGGGAAGTCTAAGGTCTTCTGCCATGGTCCATTAGGTGTTCTGTAGGAGTTGTTCCACATGTAGATTTATTTCTGATGTATTTGTGGGGAGGAAGCTGATCTCCACATCTTACTCCTCCACCATCTTGAAGATCTACCATACTCTGCATTCAGGAATATTAGGCCAAGTTAAGAGTATGGGCTCATGCTGAAAAGAAAGACTTAAAAATAAAAGTAGGGGAAAGTCTATATACTAAAAACGAAGATCCCTCTTTAGCTTCCAGAACACTGGCAACCAGGCTTCTATCCCCTCTAACCCAACTCATTCACTTCCTCCAGGTGAAGAGATTTGGAAGACACTCTTTGGGAAAAAAATTACAAATCCAATAAGAAATCTATAAAATTCTGGCAGTTGGGGCTTGGGGCCTGCCCTGGCCCTTAAAATGGAACTCACCACCATTCTA
Source organism: Phocoena sinus (assembly GCF_008692025.1). Classification (NCBI taxonomy): domain Eukaryota; kingdom Metazoa; phylum Chordata; class Mammalia; order Artiodactyla; family Phocoenidae; genus Phocoena; species Phocoena sinus. The sequence goes on along the minus strand of NC_045776.1, from coordinate 33,066,236 downwards.
CACACAGAGTCTTGATAGCTCAGCTATGAACAGAGAGCCTGGAGTCTCCAGGGAGCATAGAACAGCTTCCAAAAGAAACACTCAAACAGAAACAATAAAGGGAATTAGAAGAAAAGAAAAACCTTGCCAAGAGAAGAAAACTTTAGAAAAACACTATAATTAATATTCTCAGTGGTTAAAAAAAGTCTAACCTTTTAAAAGAAAAATAATAATCATAAAAATTGAAGGCATATATTAAAGCAGGAAGGACAGTGTAATGAATCCTGTGTACCTATGAGCCAGTTTATTGTCATTTATTTTACTTCTAAATCATCACCCACTTCCTATCCCATATTATTATTTTGAAGAAAATCTTGGAATAATAACATGTCATATATAAGTATTTCAGGCCATACCACTAAAAGATAGTACTTTAAATATATATATATAACTACAATAGCATTAGCACACTAAAAATATAATAATTATTCCTTTATATCATCAAAAAATCTGATTTCAAATCTATCCAGTTATCTATGTTTTTATATTTTATTCTATTCTATTTTATTTTACTTTATTTTATTTTATTTGATGTATGGTTTGTTCAAATCAGGATCCAAATTGTGGCATTGTGATGGTCAATGTAGTTGCCTAATCACCTTTTAATCTGTAGGCTTCTCTTACTTTCTCTCTCTCTCCCTTTTTATACATCTTGCAATTTATTTTTGAATAAATTGTTTCATGTTTTATAGAGTATTTCAACCTCTGGATTTTGCTAATTACATCCAATTGGTATTATTAAACATGTTTCTCTATCTTGATAATTCCTATTTATTGGTAAGTAAATTTAGAGACTTAGCCAAACTTAGGTTCAAAATTTGGGCAGGAATTCTCCATAGGTGATGATATGTACTTCTGTCAGGAAGGACATAGTGCCTGGGTCTTTACATTTTCGTGACCTTTTGAGCTTTGAAAAATCAATGCCTATAAATAGTTGCATTGTTTCATTAAAGGTTGCAAAATATCTTAATTCTATATTTTTAAATTCATTTTAGTAACTGGATTACTTCTATTAAAGAAAAACTTTCTATCATTAAATATTGGATTTTCTTAAGATACATTTGTATAGATAGGAAAGGCATGATAAGTGCTTAACTTTTACCTTTTTAAACCAATTTTCACAAGAAAAAGTTGGTTCTCTAGCATTCTCCAAAGATAATCAACGAGGTTTATTTTTCCTTAAATAACATTATAAACCTATACACGTATATGTCATTGACCTGCTACAATCTATCACAATTACTGTTCTTACTGATACTCAAAACCTCTTCAAGTTGCTTCCTGAGTCCTTTTGACAAGACCTGGGATTCTTGGGCAACTTCTTTGCTTTTAGATTTGACAAGATGTTCAAGGCTCATCTTGTATATTTCCAGCCTTAGAGCTGGATTCTTTTAGTTCTCCAAAATCTTCTTGTTCTTTCTAGTGGAAAATGACATTTCTACATCAGAATTTCTTTCCCTAAAGTCAGTTCCTTATTGCTTTTCAAGAAGATTTAAAAGTGTATTTATCCAGAATGTTTGGTTGTTTGTAATGGTAGGGTTGGTTCAAATAACCTAGCCTATCATTCATACAAGCTCATCTCAGGAGCTTTGATAAACCTATTTCTTGGCATTTGCTTCCCCCAGTTATTTGAATGACTCATTCTTCAATTCTATCAAAGCTTTATTTAAAATTCATCTTTTCCATGAATAGTTCCCTGACTGGATAGCAAAGAAGTTAGTGAGTGTTGACTGAATCAATGAATAAATAGATAGTGCATGTAAAAAACACAAAGAGAGGCTTATTAAAAAGGAACATAGAGTGGTCAATAAAGAGAACCTAAAATTTTAAAATATCATAGCAAAATGAAAAATTCAAAATCCAGAAGCACAAATATCTTAAAAAAACAAAACAAAACAAACAAACAAAAAACCAAAAATAACCTTAAAGGTAAAAAATCATATTAAAAATTCAAAAGCTATCTCAGAAATAAAGAATACAGATTTCTAGAAAGCAATTAAAAGAACCCACTGAATGCTAATCATGATAGATGTAAAAGACATATATCAATGCATATTATCACGAAATTTCACAACACTGTGGACAAAGTGATAACCCTCAAAATTTCTACCAAGAGGCAGCACAATAATTACATACAAAAGGTCAAGAGTTATAATGTTACTAAATTCTGAAAGGAATGATTGTCAATCTAGAATAAGTTATTGATCAAGTGTAAAATGGAAGGAAATTTTCAAACATGTGAGTTTCCATAAAGGGAGAGTCCAGGATTATAGCAAGCATGGAGAACTGTAAGCCCAGATTCCTGCAAAGTAGAAAGGGACAGAGGGAGGAAGGAAAATAAAAGAAGGACAAGATGTTTCATTTGAACCAACAGAGAGGATGTTTCTACAACTGTCAGATTATTTAAGGATGATTTATGTATTGGTACATAAAAAATCCTAGCAAGTAAATAAATATATGAAATTTTAAAAAATGGACTGTTGAAGAAAAGAAACAAAGCTAGTATACCATATGGCTTAGCCATGAATAACATTTACATAGTCATAATGAACTAAATATTGCATAGTGATCTCAAAATTATGCCTTATTTATACTAAGAGAGGGTGGAAAGGGAATGGTCTGTGCTGATGTGTGTATGCAGAGGGTGGTGCATGTAACAGGGCTGAATTCATTTTCAAAGGTTAGCTGGAAGATTTAGAAATAACAGAACAAAAATTGTAACTGTAAACATGAAAATGAACACTAAAATATACAGGTGAAAGAGTTAAAAGAATTACCTTGAGGGGGTAGGAATTGGGGATGGGAAGATGCCTTTTTTTTACACTTAGTAAAACTATTTGACTTTTTAACCATGTTTATCTTTGATAAAAACTGTTTGCTCAAAGATTCAGATGTCCTCAGAGAACTGCTGACACTTTCAAGGGTCTCCTTGAAGGAAGAGAGAAAGTCAAGGTGCAATCATGAACACTGGGTATATTGATGCTGATTGAGACCAGGACAGTAGAAGTGATTGGCAAGTGGTAGGCCCATGACCCTAAAAAACATATAGATGCAAAGCACCTCATTTTATCCACAATTCAAACTCTTCCCCTTATATTTTCAGTCTGTGCCTTAAATTCTTCCCAAACTCCACCCCCGGTCTTAACTCTCTTAGGTTAACAAGAATATCAAGGTTACAAAATCTTTTTTCCTTTATTCTTTTTCTATTACTCATATATTTCCAAGAAATGTGTTACCTGAGATTTGTTCCTCTAATTCTATATTTTGAATGAATTTTATTTCTGCCTATAAAACACTATATGAAAATTTTCTCCAAAAATTTTGTGTTTCTTGGGAACATATAGAAACTCTTAAAATGTACCCTTGGCATATGTATTATTTAATTCATACTCTTTCCCTGTTTCAGTACAATAAAATGCCTCCTAAGAAGTCTTATTGCATCATTTTGCAGTTATCTTTATAATGTTCTGGTCTCTCTATAAAATGGGGCTCATTTCTGCATTTATCCACAACCTTCTCACCTGCTGAGAACTGTCCTTCAAAATTTTTATTAAAAACTCTAGATAAAAGTTATTACATGCTGGAAGTTTATCAATAATAAAGGCAGTACCATATACAACTACGGTATATAAACTATACATATAAACTACATTGGGTGAGGAGATTTCTGCAGCATGGAGGGCAATGTTTAGAAGACTCCTGCAACCCAAAAAAGTGTGCTTGTCGAACACGTATGAAATTCCTTAGAAAGATTATGATTCTTTGGACTCAGGACAGTGTTTTCTGTAAACTGCAAACTTTCATGTTCACTAAGGGGAAAAAAAAGGTCCTAGACTTTTCCCTATAGCAAATTTGACTGGTGGAAGGGAAATAAATATAAAGATTTCAGTTGACCATGGTGGACTAGATATTAAGAGTAGGGATGAAACTACAGGAAAAGGTTGATGACACTGACCATCACTTACTTCACAGTCTGGCTCCATATCAGCCAAAAGTAAAAGGAATATAATTTCTGTCAAGGGTAGGATAGGAGCACATACAGAAATCAAGTCACCAGATAACATACATACTAATGTATGGGGATCAGTGTCCTGTGTTCAACTCTGTGGTGACTTTCTTATGTCTGATCCAGGAAGGACATTTGTGCTGATGTGCTTTCTTTATCCTCCTCTGTAAATGGCCAAACTCAGGCTCAGCAGCACAGCAGGTAAATAAAGGAATTGGAAACATCAAACCATTATCCGCATCTGATGAATGACTGTCAGGGCTCCACAGACCCTCTACTGAGCTGTTTGCAATTTATCAGTGTGACTAAGACTATTAAATACCATTTTTTGAGCTACTACCATACGGTAGGCATAGTACATTCAATAAATTGTTTCAAAGAATTGTAAAACATTTCCAGGTCAGTTATTTTCCCCATTTTATAGGACAGGTAACTGAGGCAGAAGGTCACCCAGCTAGTGAATGATACAGATGGGTTTCACAGCCAGTTCTACTTAGTTCTAAAGCTCATGCTATTTCTACTGTTTTGGGTTGCTTCTCTGAACAAAGCACAATCTTTGACCTCAGTAACAAACTAATGGAGACTATCACTTGGAAAAAGAAGCCCATTGTCAGTGGTTCTCAATCATACCAAACTGGCAATTATATAAAACACCTTATGTGAAAGACTGGCCTGGTGAAAAGAGTGCATATATATAAGTGCATGTAGATGTACATAAATATTACAAATCCTTGAGTGTATTACATATAAGAAACTTTATAATTCAAATAATGCAAAATAATGTTGGGCTGTTTTGTAGCATATTTAAACCCTAACCCAAAAAAAAGTGCTCTGCCACACCTCCCTGACCTTCCTCACATTCTATCATTTTGCACTATGAAAATCTTGTCTGTGCACACAACTTGTGCTAGATTGGTTACCTTCCCATGTAAATACCTTAGACTTTGGATCTGGTATAGGATTTAATCCTGAGAGACTAGAGCAAAAAAGAAAGATTATAAACAATGGAAACTCAAGAAGATCATAAATATGCCAAAACTAGAAGGCAGAAATATCTGCTGATACCCTAGCACCAACCAATATTGGAAGCTTTATCCTCCTTTAAAGTATTAATCAGTAGAGAAGAATTTGGAGATCATAATCAACAAGATTCAGTTTTTCTTTAACTGACATCCTATAACTTGTTGGACATTAATAAATAGCCCAAAATGGTCAACTCACAGATTTCCAGACAAACTTGGCAGAACTCAAAAGACTGGGCTTCAGATGGGCAAGGGGAACATTAGACCTTCTGGGTGCTATCCATCCAGTCAGAACATTTTACCATTCATCCGTCATTACTTATTTCCTCATTCCAAAATGGCCCTGTGCCATGACAGTCTGCCGCCCCCTGCTCTGCAATCATTTCTGTACACATTGCACCTTTGGCAGGAGACTGCCATTCTTGTTTAAGGCAATTATTGGTCATACATTTATGATAATTTATCAAATGTCTTGCTGAAATTCTATTTTTTATGAGGGCATGTAAGAGACTCATAGAGTCTTAACTCTATCTGGCAAAAATTGAAAGCTTTGAAATTTCTTGGGCTCTTTCAAAAAGAAGCTTAAGGTAAATACATTCCTCATATCTCTTAAAGGGATTGGCATCACCCTCGGGCTGTAGGCATTATTGATGCCAAGGTTGGCATGCTGAATCGTTATTTTCTGTAATCCATTGCATGAAAATATGTAAAATTCTGACAGTTGCATTTGGAATTAGGTCCTAATCTAACAGCCACCAGGGCACTCCCTCTCCTCAGCAAATCACTCACTACCCACCCCCACCAGCAGTATCACATAGCCAATACATGTTTGCTGACAACTCACCTTTGTGCCAAGTGGGTCTAAATGCATGAAATTAGAGAATGAAGGAGAGTGGAGAGGTCTAGGCCAGGTGCGATGAGAGTAATGGAACCCTTCAATAAAACTGTGATTACCCCCTATTGCAGGTGGGTTAACAGAGGCTAAGAGAAAGAAAGCAAATTATGCAATGACCACAAAGCTCAAAGTTATCATGCTTGATATCAGAACTCCAGAGTGTCAAAGACCATGTTATGTCCACTTCTTAGTTATACACAGAGAGAGAATACATACTTTGAGTAAATGTCATGTCAAGGAATGTACATTTTTGAACAGTTACTCGGCATCCAATTGAGAAAGGTTTAAAAGACACCTCTCTCCATTCCTGAAATTATGGTAAAAGAATGCACACACACACACTCGCACACAAACACACACATAATGCTAAGCACCTGGTTACAGGCAGAGAGAAGCAGAATCACATAGCCACTTTGTTTAACCAATAAAACAGAAACCAGCATTAAGAAGAACATACTTGAGGGGAATAAAGACTCCTGTGTTTTAGGAAATATACCCAGACTACCAAAAATTGGCAATCAATCTATTTCCAGAACATGGGAAGATTTTCCCTTAATTGCAACAACACAGTCATGCTACTAAAAATGAAAATAGTGAAACTATAGAGTGCTATCCAATAAAAATATAATGCAATCCACAAATGTGAATCACATGAGATTTTAAATTTTGTAGTAGTCACATTCAAAGAGTAAAAAAGAAACAAGTAAAGCTAATTTTTAAGGTGAAATTTTATTAACTTAGTTGTCTTGGCTGAGGCTGTTATAACAGACTATCATAGACTGGGTGGCTTATAAACAAGATAAATTTATTTCTCACAGTTCTAACTGCTGAGAAGTCCAAGATCAAGCTGCTGGAAGATTCATTGCCTGGTGAGGGTTCATTTCCTTGTTCATTGATGACCATCTTTTCACTGTGTTCTCACATGGCAAATGGAGTGAGGGAGGTTTCTCGGGTCTCTTTTATATGAGGACTAATCTCATTCATAAAGGCTCCACCTTCATGACTTAATTACCTCCCAATGGACCCACTTCTAAATACCGTCACATTGGGCATTAGGTTCGACATATGAATTTTGGGCAGGACACAAACCCATTCAGTCTATAGTACTCAGTGTATCCAAAATATTAATTATTTCATGATATAATCTATATTAAAATATTAATGAGATATTTTACATTTTTAAATAAATCCAATGTGTATTTTGCACTTAAAACTTATCTAAATTCAGACTAGCCACATTTCAAGATCTTAGTAGCCACGTGGAGTTAAAGGCTACAACATTGGATACCATAGCTTTACACCATACCTTATGAAAAAGAGCTAGAATGGGTGCAGGTCAATACAATAGAACAATACCTATTCTTCTTACTGGAACTCTTGGTTCATAAATAAAGAATCCAGACTAACCAGAACACTGAGTAGTGAAGGGAGACTGAAAAGCCTGGAGAAAGATTTCAAGGATAAGTACAGGTGGCTGCAACTGGCATCCCTAAGAGAAAGAGCTATCCACTTGCAGGTATAGCACTGAAATGGATGAATGAGCTAAGGAAAGAAAGGAAGCCAGTCTTCCTGTAATGCGTAGATTTTTACATACATCAGAGTATGAACCAGGCAGTGAGGAAAGTGGAAAACTCTGGATGACAATCTGTCCTGCAGGAAAATGGAGCAGGAGCTGGTAACATGCACAAAAAGCCCACTGAAGATTCCAAAAGATTTGGCCACTGCTCAAGCTGATAACCATACCTTTGGTTGACAAACATTTTGGTTGAGAAAGATCTCTCCTAGAAAAAAAAAAAAAAAAAAAAAAAGGAGGGGGGTGGCAGAAACAATAATAGCAATAACTGAAGAAAAATAAAAACAGCATTATAAATCAACAGCAAAACGATGGATGATTCTATATTATAACTGTCATGAGAATTTGAATTAGGAAAACACTAGGTATATCAAAGTGTTAAAACTTTCTCTTTAATAAAACAATAGAAAGCTAGAAGAAAATATCAGAGAAGATTGATATTTTCCCAGGATGAGAAAGACTTTTCTAAGCATAAAATTTATGGAAGAAAGCGATTTGGGGGTGTGAGAAACAATCAATATGTCTGTATCAAAAAATAGAATAGTACTGAAATTCAACAAACATCATAAGCCAAATTGAAAACAAATGATAACTAAGTAAATGTTTAATATAAATGTGCTTTTTTTATAGAAATTGAAATAATAAATGAGCTAAAGACATGTACAAACATTTCAAAAAAAAAAAAATAAAACAGAAAGTAGATGAAAGGCATGAACAGAAAATAGCCTGTCAAAATTCAAATAAACTGAAAACTAAATTGCCATATTTAACCTAACCATTAATAATAAAGTAAAATAATTCAAAAGATACTGTGCATGTAAAATCCATCTGCTGGATTGTTTATCATAGTATTATATGTACCAGCAAAAGACAAAAATGGGAGGATCCTATCTGCTAATGAAAGGACAATTGCATAAATTAAATTAAAATTAGAATAATGTTTAATGATATGGGGTTTTTTTTACATCTTTATTAGAGTGTAATTGCTTTACAACGGTGTGTTAGTTTCTGCTTTATAACAAAGTGAATCACTTATACATATACATATGTTCCCATATCTCTTCCCTCTTGCGTCTCCCTCCCTCCCACCCTCCCTATCCCATCCCTCCAGGCGGTCACAAAGCACCAAGCTGATCTCCCTGTGCTATGCGGCTGCTTCCCACTAGCTATCTACCTTACATTTGGTAGTGTATATATGCCCATGCCTCTCTCTCGCTTTGTCACAGCTTACCCTCCTCCCTCCCTATATCCTCAAGTCCATTCTCTATTAGGTTTGTGTCTTTATTCCTGTCTTACTCCTAGGTTCTTCATGGCATTATTTTTTTCTTAAATTCCATATATATGTGTTAGCATACGGTATTTGTCTTTCTCTTTCTGACTTACTTCACTCTGTATGACAGACTCTAGGTCTATCCACCTCATTACAAATAGCTCAATTTCGTTTCTTTTTTGGCTGAGTAATATTCCATTGTATATATGTGCGACATCTTCTTTATCCATTCATCTGATGATGGACACTTAGGTTCTTTCCATCTCTGGGCTATTGTAAACACAGCTGCAAAGAACATTTTGGTACATGACTCTTTTTCAATTACGGTTTTCTCAAGGCATATGCCCAGTAGTGGGATTGCTTGGTCATATGGTAGTTCTATTTGTAGTTTTTTAAGGAACCTTCATATTGTTCTCCATAGTGGCTGTACCAATTCACATTCCCACCAGCAGTGCAAGAGTGTTCCCTTTTCTCCACACCCTCTCTAGCATTTATTGTTTCTAGATTTTTTGATGATGGCCATTCTGACTGATGTAAAATGATATCTCATTGTAGTTTTGATTTGCATTTCTCTAATAAATAATGATGTTGAGCATTCTTTCATGTGTTTGTTGGCAATCTGTATATCTTCTTTGGAGAAATGTCTATTTAGGTCTTCTTCCCATTATTGGATTGGGTTGTTTGTTTTCTTGTCATTGAGCTGCATGTGCTGCTTATAGATTTTGGAGATTAATCCTTTGTCAGTTGCTTCATTTGCAAATATTTTCTCCCATTCTGAGGGCTGTCTCTTGGTCTTGTTTAGGGTTTCCTTTGCTGTGCAAAAGCTTTGAAGTTTCATTAGGTCCCATTTGTTTATTTTTGGTTTTATTTCCATTACTGAAGGAGGTGGGTCAAAAAGGATCTTGCTGTGATTTATGCCAGAGTGTTCTGCCTATGTTTTCCTCTAAGAGTTTGATAGTTTTTGGCCTTACACTTAGGTTTTGAATCCATTTTGAGCTTATTTTTGTGTATGGTGTTAGGGAGTGATCTAATCTCATATTTTTACATGTACCTGTGCAGTTTTCCCAGCACCACTTATCGAAGAGGCTGTCCTTCCTCCACTGTACATTCCTGCCTCCTTTATCAAAGATAAGGTGAACATATGTGTGTGGGTTTATCTCTGGGCTTTCTATCCTGTTCCATTGATCTATATTTCTGTTTTTGTGCAAGTACCATAGTGTCTTGATTGCTGTAGCTTTGTAGTATAGTCTGAAATCAGGGAGCCTGATTCCTCCAGCTCCATTCTTCATTCTCAAGATTGCTTTCGCTATTCCGGGTCTTTTGTGTTTCCATACAAATTGTGAATTTTTTTGTTCTAGTTCTGTGAAAAATGCCAGTGGTAGTTTCATAGGGATTGCATTGAATCTGTAGATTGCTTTGGGTAGTAGAATCATTTTCAGAGTGTTGATTCTTCCCATCCAAGAACATGGTATATCTCTCCATCCATTTGTATCATCTTGAATTTCTTTCTTCAGTGTCTTATAATTTTCTGCATACAGGTCTTTTGTCTCCTTAGGTAGGTTTATTCCTAGATATTTTATTCTTTTTGTTGCAATGGTAAATGGGAGCGTTTTCTTGATTTCACTTTCAGATTTTTCATCATTAGTTATAGGAATGCCAGAGATTTCTGGGCATTAATTTTGTATCCTGCTACATTACCAAATTCATTGATTAGCTCTAGTAGTTTTCTGGTAGCATCTTTAGGATTTTCTATGTAGAGTATCATGTCATCTGAAAACAGTGACAGGTTTACTTCCTCTTTTCAAATTTGGATTCATTTTATATCCTTTTCTTCTCTGATTGCTGTGGCTAAAACTTCCAAAACTATGTTGAATAAGAGTGGTGAGAGTGGGCAACCTTGTTTTGTTCCTCATCTTAGTGGAAATGCTTTCAGTTTTTCACCATTGAGGACAATGTTGGCTGTGGGTTTGTCATATATGGCCTTTATTATGTTGAGGAAAGTTCCCTCTATGCCTACTGTCTGCAAGGTTTTTATCATAAATGGGTGTTGAATTTTGTCAAAAGTTTTCTCTGCATCTATTGATATAATCATATGCTTTTTTTTCTTCAATTTGTTAATATGGTTTATCACATTGATTGATTTGCATATATTGAAGAATCCTTGCATTCCTGGAATAAACCCCACTTGATCATGGTGTATGATCCTTTTAATGTGCTGTTGGATTCTGCTGGCTATATTTTGTTGAGGATTTTTGCATCTATGTTCATCAGTGATATTGGCCTGTAGTTTTCTTTCTTTGTGACATCCTTGTCTGGTTTTGGTATCAAGGTGATGGTGGCCTCGTAGAATGAGTTTGGGAGTGTTCCTCCCTCTGCTATATTTTGGAAGAGTTTGAGAAGGATAGGTGTTAGCTCTTCTCTAAATGTTTGATAGAATTTGCCTGTGAAGCCATCTGGTCTTGGGCTTTTGTTTGTTGGAAGATTTTAAATCACAGTTTCAATTTCAGTGCTTGTGATTGATCTGTTCATATTTTCTATTTCTTCCTGACTCAGTCTTGGCAGGTTGTGCATTTCTAACAATTTGTCCATTTCTTCCAGGTTGTCCATTTTATTGGCATAGAGTTGCTTGTAGTAATCTCTCATGATCTTTTGTATTTCTGAAGTGTGAGTTTTTACTTCTCCTTTTTCATTTCCAATTCTATTGATTTGACTCTTCTCCCTTTTTTTGTTGATTAGTCTGGCTAATGGTTTATCTATTTTGTTTATCTTCTCAAAGAACCAGGTTTTAGTTTTATTGATGTTTGCTCTCATTTCCTTCATTTCTTTTTCATTTACTTCTGATCTGATTTTTATGATTTCTTTCCTTCTGATAACTTTGGAGTTTTTTTGTTCTTCTTTCTCTAATTGCTTTAGGTATAAGGTTAGGTTGTTTATTCGAGATGTCTCCTGTTTCTTAAGGTGGGCTTGTATTGTTATAAACTTCACTCTTAGAACTGCTTTTGCTGTATCCCATAGGTTTTGGGTTGTCCTGTCTCCATTGTCATTTGACTCTAGGTATTTTTTTTGATTCCCTCTTTGATTTCTTCAGTGATGACTTCGTTATTAAGTAATGTATTGTTTAGAATCCATGTGTTTGTATTTTTCACAGATCTTTTCCTGTAATTGATATGTAGTCTCAGAGCATTGTGGTCAGAAAAGATACTTGATAAAAATTTCAATTTTCTTAAATTTCCAAGGCTTGATTTTTGACCCAAGATATGATCTATCCCGGAGAATGTTCCATGAGCACTTGAGAAAAATGTGTATTCTGTTGTTTTTCGATGGAGTGTCCTATAAATATCAATTAAGTCCATCTTGTTTAATGTATCATTTAAAGCTTGTGTTTGCTTCTTTATTTTCATTTTGGGTGATCTGTCCATTGGTGAAAGTGGGGTGTTGAAGTCCACTACTATGAATGTGTTACTGTCGATTTCCCCGTTTATGGCTGTTAGTATTTGCCTTATGTATTGAGGTGCTCTTATGTTGGGTGCATAAATATTTACATTTGTTGTATTTCCTTCTTGGATCAATCCCTTGATCATTATGTAGTGTCCTCGTTTGTCTCTTCTAATAGTCTTTATTTTAAAGTCTATTTTGTCTGATATGAGAATTGCTACTCCAGCTTTCCTCTCATTTCCATTTGCATGGAATATCTTTTTCCATCCCCTTATCTTCAGTCTGTATGTGTCTCTATGTCTGAAGTGGGTCTCTTGTAGACAGCATATATATGGATTTGTTTTTGTATCTATTCAGCCAATCTGTGTCTCTTGGTGGGAGCATTTAGTCCATTTACATTTAAGGAAATTATCAATGTGTATTTTCCTATTCCCATTTTCTTAGCTGTTTTGGGTTCGTTATTGTAGGTTTTCTCCTCCTCTTGTTTTTCTGGCCTAGAGAAGTTCTTTTAGCATTTGTTGTAAAACTGGTTTGGTGGTGCTGAACTATCTCCGCTTTTGCTTGTCTGTAAAGGTTTTAATTTCTCCATCAAATCTGAATGAGATCCTTGCTGGGTAGAGTAAGCTTGGTTGCAGGTTTTTCTCCTTCATCACTTTAAATATGTCTTGCCACTCCCTTCTGGCTTGCAGAGTTTCTGCTGAAAGATCAGCTGTTAACCTTATGCGTATTCCCTTGTGTGTTATTTGTTGTTTTTCCCTTGCTGCTTTTAGTATGTTTTCTTTGTATTTAATTTTTGACAGTTTGATTGTGTCTTGGCATATTTCTCCTTGGATTTAACCTCTATGGGTCTCTCTGTGCTTCCTGGACTTGATTAACTATTTCCTTTCCCATATTAGGGAAGTTTTCAACTATAATCTCTTCAAATATTTTCTCAGTCCCTTTCTTTTTCTCTTCTTCTTCTGGAACCACTATAATTCGAATGTTGGTGCATTTAATGTTGTCCCAGAGGTCTCTGAGACTGTCCTCAGTTCTTTTCATTCTTTTTTCTTTATTCTGCTCTGCAGTAGTTTTTTCCACTATTTTATCTTCCAGGTCATTTATCCATTCCTCTGTCTCAGTTATTCTGCTATTGATCCCATCTAGAGTATTTTTAATTTCATTTATTGTATTGTTCATCGTTGTTTGTTTCATCTTTAGTTCTTCTAAGTCCTTGTTAAATGTTTCTTGTACTTTGTCTGTTCTATTTCCAAGATTGTGGATCATCTTTACTATCATTATTCTAATTCTTTTTCAGGTAGACTGCCTATTTCCTCTTCATTTGTTAGGCCTGGTGTGTTTTTATCTTGCTCCTTCATCTGCTGTGTGTTTTTCTGTCTTCTCATTTTGCTTATCTTACTGTGTTTGGGGTCTCCTTTTTGCAGGCTGCAGGTTCGTAGTTCCTGTTTTTTTTGGTGTCTCTCCCCAGTGTCTAAAGTTGGTTCAGTGGGTTGTGTACGCTTCCTGGTGGACGAGACTAGTGCCTGTGTTCTGGTGGATGAGGCTGGATCTTGTTTTTCTGGTGGGCAGGTCCACGTCTGGTGGTGTGTTTGGGTGTTTCTGTGGACTTATTATGATTTTAGGCAGCCTCTCTGCTAATGGGTGGGGTTGTGTTCCTGTCTTGCTAGTTGTTTGGCATAGGATGTCCAGCACTGTATCTTGCTGGTCATTGAGTGAAGCTGGGTGCTGGTGTTGAAATGGAGATCTCTGGGAGATTTTTGCCATTTGATATTACATGGAGCTGGGAGGTCTCCTGTGGACCAGTGTCCTGAAGTTGGCTCTCCCACCTCAGAGGCACAGCATTGACTCCTGGCTGCAGCACCAAGAGCCTTTCATCCACACGGCTTAGAATAAAAAGGAGAAAATGTAGAAAGAAAGAATTAGTAGAAGAAGAAAGAAAGAAAGACAGAATGAAAGAAAGGAGGGAGGGAGAGAGGAAGGAAGGAAGGAAAATGGGAAAGAAATAGGATAAAGTAAAATAAAATAAAGTAAGATAAAATAAAGTTATTAAAATAAATAATAATTATTAAGAAAAAAATAAAAAACAAACAGACAAACAAAAAATGGATGGACAGAACCATAGCACAAATGGTGGAAGCAAAGCTATACAGACAAAATCTCACACAGAAGCATACACATACCCACTCACTAAAAGAGGAAGAGGGGAAAAAATCCTAAATCTTGCTCTCAAAGTCCATCTCCTCAATTTGGGATGATTCGTTGTCTAAAGGGGGGAAGGAAGGAAAGAAAGAGAGAAAGAAAGAAGACAAAGTAAAATAAAATAAAGATAAAATAAGGTTATTAAAATAAAAAATAATTATTAAGAAAAAAATTAAAAAAAAAAAAATAAACAGATGGATAGAACCCTAGGACAAATGGTGGAAGCAAAGCTATACAGACAAAATCTCTCACAGAAGCATACACATACACACTCACAAAAAGAGGAAAAGGGGAAAATATCATAAATCTTGCTCTCAAAGTCCACCTCCTCAATTTGGGATGATTCGTTGTCTATTCACGTATTCCACAGATGCAGGGTACATCAAGTTGATTGTGGAGCTTTAATCCGCTGCTTCTGAGGCTGCTGGGAAAGATTTCCCTTTCTCTTCTTTGTTCTCACAGCTCCTGGGGCTCAGCTTTGGATTTGGCCCCGCCTCTGTGTGTAGGTCGTCAGAGGGCGTCTGTTCTTCGCTCAGACAGGACGGGGTTAAAGGAGCAGCTGCTTCGGGGACTCTGGCTCACTCAGGCGGTGGGGGGGAGGGTGGGGTACGGAGTGCGGGGCGAGCCTGCAGTGGCAGGGTGATGCTGCACCAGCCTGAGGCTTGCCGTGCATTCTCCCGGGGAAGTTGTCCCTGGATCCCGGGACCCTGGCAGTGGTGGGTTGCACAGGCTCCCCGGAAGGGGTGTGTGTGGATAGTTACTTGTGCTCACACACAGACTTCTTGGTGGCGTCAGCAGCATCCTTACCGTCTTATGCCCGTCTCTGGGGTCCACACTTTTAGCCACGGCTCGCGCCTGTCTCTGGAGCTCCTTTAAGCAGCGTTCTTAATCCCCTCTCCTCGCGCACCAGGAAACAAAGAGGGAAGAAAAAGGCTCTTGCCTCTTCGGCAGGTCCAGACCTTTCCCTGGACTCCCTCCCGGCTAGTAGTGGTGCACCAACCCCTTCAGGCAGTGTTCACGCCGCCCGTCCTCTCCCCGCGCTCTGACTGAAGCCAGCGCCTCAGCTCCCAGCCCCGCCTGCCTCGGCGGGTGAGCAGAGAAGCCTCTTGGGCTGGCGAGTGCCAGTCAGCCCTGTTCCTCTGTGCGGGAATCTCTCCGCTTTGCCCTCCGCACCCCTGTTGCTGTGCTCTTCTCCGTGGCTCCGAAGCTTCCCCCCTCCGCCACCCGCAGTTTCCGCCGGCAAAGGGGCTTCCTAGTGTATGGAAACCTTTCCTCCTTCACAACTCCCTCCCACTGGTGCAGGTCCCATTCCTATCCTTTTGTCTCTGTTTATTCTTTTTTCTTTTACCCTACCCAGGTATGTGGGAAGTTTCTTGCCTTTTGGGAGGTCTGAGGTCTTCTGCCAGCTTTCAGTAGGTGTTCTGTAGGAGTTGTTCCACGTGTAGATGTATTTCTGGTGTATCTGTGGGGAGGGAGGTGATCTCCACGTCTTACTCTTCCGCCATCTTCCCCTCGTCCCAATGATATATTTTTAATGTGTTATAAATAGGAGGAAGATGTCATCTACAAATATTTATGCGATGTAACTCTGAATAAAAAATGAGATATAATCATTTACACATATAAATGTAGTTTTGTTAAAATATTTTTAAAGATTTTGTTAAAATATATGTTTATATTTTAATAACAGGTTATATTATTAGTTTAGTTTTTATTAAAAACATATATGTATAATGGTTCTATGTATTTAGATTAATTAGATATATGTATGTACACATACATAGAAACAAACACATTTATAGAAAAAAACGAAATAAATATATTACATTTTTTACTTAGTTATATCTGGAAAATAGTTATGAATTGTTATCTTTCTGTATTTTTTACAGAAAGATAATACATTTTTATTTTGTATTTTTAATATTTTTTAATCTTTTAGTACTTTTAAGTGTTCTAAAATAATCCCATATTATTTTTATCATTACATTATTACTGATAGAAACATTCTAAGTATGAGTAGGCAACATGTTTAATATGGGGCAAGAGAGGGATGTGGCTACCTACAAGCCTAATAGGATCTCTATGCCGGAGCCAAAGTACAATATCAAACTAAATAGGTTAATTTCTGGTTGAAATGAAAAAAGTTACTACATTACAACATCCAGGTACAGGTTACACATAGACTATAAGGAACTTGAAGAGAGAGAAGTCACCATGAGTGGGAATTAACTGGGGTATGGCTTGTGCTAGAAATAAAACCAAGTCCTTGGAGAGCTTTTGAAAAACAGAGAAGGTAAAGTCTCGGGATTGGAGAACATATTTGATAAAGACAAAACTGCCAGGCAGCTCCTGTGCAGATGTTCTTTTATACATGTGCAGGATATTCCTCTGCTCTACAGGTTCTCTTCCTTCCAGAAAACAATCCAAGCCATCTGGTTTCCAGTCTGGATGTTTTGGATCTAGAAAAGGTGGTAGAATTGTATCAGCTTCCTGGACTTTTGGTTTAGAGATACTGATAGCTCTCACTAAATGGATCCTCCTTTAGAATAAAAATTCTAAGGATAGAATAAACAATAGTTTCAGCTTAATTTAACTCAGTCTTTGCTTGTGTCTTGGCCAAAGTCACAGGCTACTCATACGGCCATTGTTTTAGGCCAAACATTCCTTATAATTGAATTCTTGCTGGACAGAAGGCTGAGTTCAAGATATATTATTAGCATGTAATTCTCAACTTCTGAGAATATGTGCTTATTGAAGTAGACATTCCAGTTAACTGTTTTCAGTTTGATTGTAATGATCTAAATCTTTAATCTCATATGGCATTCCTTAGTTTCCATTTCCTGCCTTTCACTACTTGTCTACCTTCATTGCCAACCCATCCTTTCTCTTGGAAATTATCTTCACTGCAACTAGCTCTTCTTTCTGCAGGGAATTTCACCTAGCTAGTATTTTTCTTCTACATGTAGCCCACAGTGCAACACAGAGTCCCCAGCCTACAGGAGGGTAAAAATTGATCCAGAGAAAAAGTCTTCCTTAATGAAACACCTCTATGTACACACAGAAGAATTACCTTCGTTTGGGGCACTGAGAACCACCAAAATACAGTACCATTTTTCTTTCCAGCAAATCCAGAGCCTAAATCATATCTTTCGGCTATTTCCAGACACCAGCACCTTGTATGCTGTGTTGTTACAAAATCTTTTCTCATGAAACAATTCTCTTTCAATTAAGTGCAAAGTGGCTTTCAAAGGGAGAGCCCAACCAACAACAGGGACCCGGCCCAGGATCCCAACCCTTGGAACTTGCTGATTCCTCAGATGAACTTGAATTCTCTTCCTGAAGGTGAAATCTGTCTTCAGAGTCCACTGAGCCTTTTAGTCCCTTGAAAGTTCTTACAGTGTCTATAAAAATTTCTGCTCTTAACCTTTCTTGTGTTATAAAAAGCACAGCCACATTTCTCATAACTATTTGATGTCTTATATAAAACCCTTTATAAAATAAAATTTTAAAACATCTCCCCAGATAGCCTCAAAAGAAAAGTTGCCAGCGTTGTCTTTAAACAGCATGCTTATTTAATATCAACGTGAAGATG
This sequence comes from Phocoena sinus, assembly GCF_008692025.1. Taxonomy (NCBI): domain Eukaryota; kingdom Metazoa; phylum Chordata; class Mammalia; order Artiodactyla; family Phocoenidae; genus Phocoena; species Phocoena sinus. The sequence continues at coordinate 33,048,208 of NC_045776.1, read as the reverse complement.
GAGTCAGAGCTCTGAATTCTGGGCTGCCCGTGCTGGCATTGAGGAGCCCTGCTAAAACCTGCCAGTTGCTAAAATATCTCTTCTACTCCATGGGGAAATAGTGTCAAGAGTAAAAGCCAGAAAGGGAAATTTTGGCTGGCATCCAAAAACAGTTGTAGAAAAGAAGGTTCCCTCTCCGACAGCATTCTGACATGCTTTCTTCAGTTTTGCCATGAAGTTGAAATCTTTCCTCAGGAGAGATGAGTGCATATGTAAAGACTGCAAGAGCATGGTGAGCTCAGGAATTTCAAACATGGCCCAGTCTGACATGAAGGAAGGAAAGGGAGAGGGGGGTGGGGAGGAAGCCACTGAACTTCCAGAAAAGGCTGCCAAAAGTATGCCATTTCAACAGGTTTATCTTTGAAATGTTTCTACTGCCAAACTCTTCTTGGTGATTCTAATATAATTTGGACCCAATCCTTGTATGATTTTATATGAGGCTGCTACTTTGCTTGATTTCTGATTTGGATCCATCATATATATAATGATATATGTGATCTACAGGATTAAAAATTTGGCATTTATGAGGTATTCACACACAACACGTTAGTATCCAAACTTCAGCTAAGAAATGCAGTCAAAATTTTAAAAGCCTATCCGGAAGGAAGGAGGGATGATAGGGAAAATATGTAAAAAAACCTCCTTCAGTTCCAACAGGCAGTGACTGTGTCTCAGATAATAGAGTGGCAGCCCTCCATCATCACATGGGCTTACAAAGTCTGTACTGGTGGTTGTGGAGGGTGTGTCTGTGTGTGCACACCAACATATGTCAGAGGGGTGGAAGCCAGTAGGGCCACTCAAGTGAAATAAAACCTCAAAACAGATACATATACATCTGTTTCCTACACACAAAAGCTATCCCTGTGCAGAGAAAACAGTAAAACCTTGGCAATTGTCTAAATAATGTCATCAATCACATTAACATTAACATTAACAACATATAACATGTATGTTAGACCTTGACCAACAGTGTGAGTGTAATAAAGTGACTGATCATTATTCCACACTTTCTTATGTTTTGAACCATAAGAAAGGGCTGAGTTACCAACCTTAGAGTCACTCTCAATAACTGTTAATAAGTAAGTAGAGAAATAAACCAGGTATTATTGTTTGCTAAGGAGGTGGAAAGTTGATTGCTAGAGAAACCTATATAGCCATCAAAATCCCGTATGAAAATATAAAGTACAATTTTCTTGATTTGTCTATACAGTGTATTTCTGGTTCTGTTCTTGCTTCTTCCACTAGATAGTTGTTTATCTTCTTTACAACAACAATTCCTCTTAACATCCTTTTTATCACTTGTAAAAGAGAAATAATAATAATACCTACTTCTCAGTATTATGTAATTTTAAAAGGTACAATGGATGTATCTTTAGCAGACTGTAAAATGCTGCATACATGTTGATCATCGTGAGCAGTAGCAATATCTCTGATTCATTTCACTCACAAGATTGAAGAGAAAGGATATTTTATAGCTTCTGAGATTTTAATCCATTTCTAATGCACTAATTTCATGGTCATAAAATATTGGAGCTGAAAGAGATCTTAAAAATCATCTCATTCAAACTTCCTCATTTTTAAGGCCCAGAGAGTTTGTGATATGCTCAAAGTCAAACAGCAAACTTAAAAAGTCACAGGTATGCATAGAATACAGAAGTATTTCAGATGCATACATCTGCAAAACAGGTTCTTGAGAACTTGCAAAATGGTTTATTCAATAAGATTCTCTGACTTTTTGCAAAAGATTAGGTTAACGAATCTGGCCTTAAAGAAGATTTCTATAAACTGAATTTTCTATTTATCCATTAGTTCTTATAAGGCAATTCAGAAGAAAATGATCCCATGGACACAGCAGACAGAAACATCTTTTAAAGCTATAAATCCTGTCATCTCAGCCCCTTCCTTAAACGTTTCCATCAGCCCTCTCTTGTCCTATTATAAAAAACCCCTTGCCATCTCCTGCAAAGTCCCCATGCTATGATTCCTGCTGTTTCAGACAAACTTATTTCGAATAAAACACCGCATTCATCAATTACACTTTGTCTGCACCTGCTTTTTTTCTTTTTTTTCCAATTCTGAGTTTTTAGTGATAATTTTCCCTCAGATCACTGCATGGCACACCTTTTGTTATTTATGTCTCAACTAAGTGTCATCTCCTTGGAGAGATCCTCTGTGCCCTCTCAAGTCTCTTGTCTATCTCCTTATTTTGCTTATGGTGCTCATCCCATCTGGAATGGTCTTATTTATGGATATTTTGCAAGTGTAGTATCAGCCTCTGTCACAAGAGCACAAGCTCCATTAAAGAAGCAATGATTTTCTTTCTTACAAAACATTGCATCCCCAGACCAACTAGTTAGCACTAGCCCAGCACATGGTAGTAGGCACTAAATTGTTTATGCACAAAACATAATTTATTGACGAATGAAAGAAGGAAGGGATAGATAAATGAGTAGACCACTCATAACTTTTGATAAGAAAGATGTTAAGATGGTGATTGGATTGTTTTCATAATAGCTTGCAGCTCCAACCAGGTGGCAGCACCTTGGCAACCAGGACTGTGTTGGAAGAATTATGTGAAAAAATGCAGGCACTTGTCAATGAGATGAAAGAACACCAAAGACAAACTTTATTGGTATTAGAATTTCACATGACACCAGGACTCAGCATCAGGTAGAATCATTAGTTCTGTGCATTAATAAGTAAATATTCAAGATACATAGTATACAGGCACCCAGGAGACTGAGGGGGAACAGAGTTACGGAAGACACAACCTCTGACATAAAGTTCACATAGTTCGCTTTGGGATCATAAGGTATAAATACAAGTTGTATAACAGTGCAAAGTTGAGAAACTACTCAAAATTGAAATAGCAACTCTTATGGACTGAATGTGTCTCCCCAAAATTCACATGCTGAAAGCCAACTTCCAGCGTGATGATATTTGGAAGTGGGGCCTTTTGGAGGTGATTAGGTCATGAGGGTGCAGCCCTCGAGAATGGAATTAGCATCCCTATAAGAAGAGGCCAGAAATCTAGCACACTCTCTTTCTACCACATGCATATACAAAGAAGTCAGCAATCTGCCACCCCGAAATAATGCTCACCAGAACCCGACTGTGCTAACTCCTTGATCTTGGATTTCCAACTTCTGGAACTCTGAGAAATAAATTTCTGTTGTTTTTGAGCCACCCAGCTTACCATATTTTGTTATAGCAACCAGCACTAAGACAACAATGAGGAAATACATGAATCATAAAGAGAGTACCTGATTCTACATCAGGTAAGTAGAACAGTCAAAAAGCACTATGAGTTCAAGAGAGAGAAGAAGGTGTTGCAAACTGGTACATGCTGGTAAGATCTATGTAGAAGGAATTTTATTGAGTCATCTGCATTCATTATTTTAGGCAATGAGGGCTGTTCCAAATACATAAAGATTTCATTCTTTTTATTCCTCCATGCTCAAATACCTCTGAGATGATCCTGAATAGCATAGGAAACTATGTAGGTACAGCACACAGTTTGTCTATGAGAAACTGGACACAGGCAATGTGTGCTTTTTATGTCCTTTATACTACCTTTTGGTGTTTCCTATCTCCAGGCCCATTTGCAAATGATAGCAGGGCTAAGGTATTCAGATCTGCTAAACAGTGGGGGACAAGCGTGAATGTGAGTGGGATGGTTTTCTAGCCAGGGTATGAGTAAACTAAGTTCCCTTGGTTTTCTTTCTTTCATCTGACTGCAGTTTCTTTTACTGCTCATGTTTTTGATAAAGAAATGGAAACAGACATTCAGTAGAATATATGCTTTGTACCTTTCTTCCAATATTATCTTGTTATCTTTATTCCACATGGGGCTGGGTTGAACTGGAAACCTCTTCTGAAGGGATCAAAGTCTCTAGTCCCAAAGACACTGCACCCAGAAAATTTCAAGCAGCCACTACTCTAGGGTAAGAGCCCAATTCTGGTGGGTTGAGATGCTCATGCTGACCCTTTTGCCTTTACAATTCTGAGTCCTGTGTGCTTGGCTCAGGGAAAGGGTGTATTCTTCTTTACTTTGGCTCAGTTCTTTAAGTTAGCACTGATCGTGGTACAGTGATGGTGTTGGTCAAATACTTGAAGGACAGTTAGATGAATGGATAGATGTTTGGATGCATTTGCAAAACAGATACATATAATATCTGTCAGATAATTCCTTTGTCCTAAGCTACAAGTCCTGTTCTCTGCAGAAATTTGGGGAAAGGCAGTTGAAACATAAATACTGAGGCTTGGGTTCAAACCCCATCTAACCACTCTACCTTTGTAACTCTGAGCAAGATCTGTCCTTAAAAAGTGTTTTCAAAACGTATCATACTTTCCAAGGTGAAGATCAATGAATGGGATTGTGGATCATGTATGTAATATAAATTTTATATCCCAACTGTTTGATAAAAATTTTCCGTACACTGGTCTGAAAACTGGATTTTGTCCATTGGTTATTTGGCTTTGTCTTTGTTTCCCCAGGCCTAAGACAGTCTTTGAATGCCTGATGTTTTTCTCTACACCTGATATTAGTTGTCTTGCTATGTTTTTTTAACTCTGACCTCTGCTGTGGGCAGGAAACCATGCAAAACACTATAGTAGGGGAACTGTCTTACCCTACACCCTAACATATATAACAACGTACTGCTTCTGGGTAAAACACATCATGAATAAATTTGAAAATGAGATTTAATTTAAGCTATTTTATATTCTCTGTATTGTGGGACTCATTTTGTAAAAATATTCCCACTCATCACTGCTTATTGTTCTCTCAGATAGAACTGTAAAATTGTGAAGATGGCTAAGCTATTTATTTATTTTAAAGCTAAGGTTCTTTCATCGCTTATATCTTTCTCCAATTTCCATCATTCTGTGACTCAAGCTCTCTCTCCTTATCATTTTCACACTGTACCCAGACTTGGGGGCCGTGGAAGAGCTCATCACTTCCTGGACAAGAGCATCCATATCTCTCAGGAGCAGAAATGGGATGTACAAGTTCGTTATAGGTGAAGAAGGGGGGAATGAGCATAACATTCAGAAAAGCTGCTGAATTTGCCCTGCGCAAATCAGAGATTTGTGGAAATGATCATATTTCTATAGCCTGCCTTCTCTCCACAGCACATTCTGCTCATTAATTCATTAATATTTGTACCACCCCTGCAGTGGCGGTAACTATTATTAGCTTGGGTTTGTAGATGGAGAAATAGAAATAAAGTACAGTGAAGTTCAGCAACTTGCCCAGGATCACAGTGGGAGATGTTGTTGGGAGTGGGATCTCAACCCAGAAGTTGTGTCTCCCAAGTGCCTGCTCTAACAGAGACAACCCCTCCACCCCATCCATTAGCATAGTGGTTACGGGGAAGCTGTCACTTTATTTCCTGGAGTTGCATTCACCTAAGCTACTGAACTCTCCTGAACACACATACAGTTGAGTTTTTCTAACATTTACACTGCCAAATGTCTGCATAATTCCTCTCTTTTCCTTGCCTAGCTGTCAGCAGCCGCCCTGCCTGACAGAATACACCCACATGGTCAGGAAAATATATTTTTGAAAAAACATAGTTACACTTCAGCCCAGTTCTGCAAAAGAAGCATGGTATTGTCAGCTAGTGAAACAACACATTTCTTTCTGAAAGGAAAGGTATATTATATTATTTTCATGCACTGACCCTCTCTGTGCCTCCTGTCCCAAAGTGCAATGACATTTTGGTTTATCACTGTGATGCTGATGGTGAAAATGATCTGGGAGTGAAGATGTTTGGCCAGTTCAGCTTGTAACTCCTGATTGTATTTGATTTCAGGAGATGTAGATGAGGGAGGAGATTAATGTGTGTTGAGGGCTCACTGTGCTGTACTCACTGATTTTCACAAAACTAGGATGTTACGGAAAAACCTGAATGAACGTTTCAGCCAACCCAATGCAAGGTGGATACTGGTGCTCTCATTGTAGAGCTGCGGAAATATAAAAAAATATACACTCAGGGAAGTAAACTTGACCCAGTTTGCCCGGCTACCAACCAGAGCCAGGATTTGAACTCAGTTTTATCTGACTATAAATTATGTTGAATCTATATATTAGTATAAGAATACATCAATGACATTGACCAATGTTTCAGATGAACTCACCTTATAGAATCTATACTCTTGAAAAGAGAAGCTTTGCCTTAAAGATCATTTGCCAAGCATGAGCTCAGGGCTGTGTGGCGGTCTCAGAATTCCATCCATGAGTACGAAGTTGACTGTCAGGTCACACTGTGATAACTCAAACACTTTTTTTTTTTTTAAACAACTTTATTGGAGTATAATTGCTTTACAATGGTGTATTAGTTTCTGCTTTATAACAAAGTGAATCAGTTATAATATACATATGTTCCCATATCTCTTCCCTCTTGCATCTCCCTCCCTCCCGCCCTCCCTATCCCACCCCTCTAGGTGGTCACAAATAACTGAGCTGATCTCTCTGTGCTATGTGGCTGCTTCCCACTAGCTATCTATTTTATGTTAACTCAAACACTTTTGGAAGAAACCAAATGTTCTGTGAGTCAGGTATTCCAGCCTAGTCTGCGGAGTAAAAGAATCTAGAAGCTGGAAATGTTGTAGGAGTTTACTGTTAGGGTCTGTTACAATCAAGGTAGACAACTAGACAAATGTGTATACATAAGCCCCTATGAGCCAAGCAATGTGTTAGATCATCTCTCCTTTCACAGATGCTGAAACAAATTTCAGAGTGCATATAGGACTTCTTGAAGATGCGAGGCCAGCTAGTGACCCAGGTGAGGCTGAGTCAAACTTCCCCCGCCTTCCCAGCCTGTCCTCACTGTGTATCATGACTCTCCTGCAACACACCTAAACTCTCTGCTTGTTGCCTACATAGTAAGAATCCTTCTTCCTTTCCCCATCTTTCTGCTTTGCTTCTCTGGTAAGCCCACTGTGAGAGGAAGGATAATTAGTCTCTTTTGGGAAACTGTTTTTAACTTTATATTTAGACTTTGATGGAAAAACTTACTAAATGTGGTGCTGAACAATAGTTCTTTTAAAAAGTTTTATTTGAAATATACATTCCAAAGTATTTATACACCTAGCTATACTATTTAGCACTTATATATGAAACAAACTCTAGTGTAACCACTATACAGGTTAAGAAACAAATCTTTTCTAGCACCTCAAAAGCTCCCGTGTGACACTTTCTAGGTTAAGGTAAGCATAATCCTGACATGCAGAATAACTGTCCTTTTATTCTTCACAAATATAATGTAGAATAAAAGTGGCAAGACACTAAAGGATTCATAAAATGAACTTCATTCATAAAAGTTAAAAAATTAAACTATACTATTTAGAGACATATACATGTGTAGCAAAACTATTAAGAAAAACAAATGAGTGATTTTTTAATAATATAAATCAAAACATGACATCTCTCTGCTTTAACTCCTTTAGTAAGAGTCTATTGTACGTGAAATAAACCCTTGTTCCTCATCTAACCCCCAAATATGTGCAAGATGCAGTGCTGCCCTCTGCTTTGCCTTGATCTTCCTTTCTCTTGGCCTTCCGCTATCACTGACCTCAGCCTAGTTCCAAGAACACAGCAAGCTCACTTGTGCAGTCAGACCCTTTCTGAGCTGCTCCTTCTCAGGACCTTTGCATGGCTTGCACCTTGTCCTAAGATCTCAATCTAATGTCACTTCCTCAGAGAGATCCTCTCCTACCACCTCCAATCTAAATTAGATCAATTCACCTCTTTACGCTTCCATCATAATATTTATCGTTAGTGACATTTTATTATTTATTTACTTATTTGTTTGATTATATCTGTCCCCACTAGAACATAAATTCCATGAGGGAAAGGACCACCTCTGTCTTAGTGGCGCTGTCTCCTTAGCAACTAGAACAGTGTCTGCTACACAATGGATGCTGAATAAACAACAGTTGAGTGAATTGGTCAAAGAACAAATCATCCTCTGTGTAGAAGGGGATCAAACACCAAGAATACACAAATGTGTAGAATTCTGAATTCATAAATGAGAGCTGGTCAGTGGTAAGAACCAAACATATGAAGAGAAAAAAATAGATCCAGTGGAACAAATCTTGCTCCAAAGGTTGGGACATGGATTCTCATTTTAGGACTAAAATCCATGCATAAAAAGTGTTGAGTTTTACCTACTCCTTATGATTCCTACCCCACCCCCAATTCTCCGACCATGGAAAGAAGCTTTTGATTAAATCATCGTCTGTTGCTTCTAACCCCCTTCCACACCAATAACAGGGAGAAAAGGGAGAGCTAAGGAGCACAAGAGAAGTGTGAGAACTAAGTCAAAGCGGGCTGGGACTTTGGGAGACTCAACCTTCTCTGTGTCCAGTCCTAACTCATGCCATGGCCATCATCCAGCCGTGTTATCAATGAACCACAGGTCCCATTCAGGGTCAGGTGACCTTATGAAGCAGAAATAATATGTCACAAAGATACAGTGTAATAAAAGATGTATGTAAAGCTTGGCTGCCAAGCCAGCTTTTCTAAATAACATTCTGATTGCATTCGATGCCTCAGCAACCCCACTATTCCTGCTGCCCAGTCACGCTGCAGCCAATATATGCACTGGATGATGAAAAGCCCAGGGACCCACTGGGCAGAAGCCAAATCACATTATCGGCAACATCGGCATAAAGGTGTATAAAGCAATCCTGTTAAATATTTAGATGTGTAGGGCCCCAGTGCATGACACACACTCAGCTAGAAATATACTTTTTTAACCAGGAAACTTGAGGTTATAAACCAGTATAATATTGTGCCTTTTAAAGGGAAGTAAATCCAAGAAGTATTCATTGCATATTAACCTATGGGATTTAAACCATCACCATCAAATCACATGGTTAATTGAATAGCAGCATTAATCCCTTACATTTACATTTTACTTTTGTTGTTGCAAATCACTTTCAAAGGCATATTGTTTTTTTGATGCTCAAAACAAAAATCCATGAAGATAAGTTTATTAGCAAGTATTTTTTGAGCATCTACTGCAGACAGGGCATCAAACTGTGCACTGAGAGATACAGAGACTAGCCCTCAACTGGAGAAAGAGGGCGTAAGAGAAATGATCGGGTATTATCATCTCCTTGAGGGAAATGTAATGGAAGGAGCAGCAGGAGGATATTAAAGATCAAAGTAGGGCTTCCCTGGTGGCGCAGTGGTTGAGAGTTCATCTGCCAATGCAGGAGACACGGATTCGTGCCCTGGTCCAGGAGGATCCCACGTGCCGCGGAGCAGCTGGGCCCGTGAGCCATGGCCACTAAACCTGCGCGTCCAGAGCCTGTGCTCCGCAATGGGAGAGGCTACAACAGTGAGAGGCCCGCGTACCGCAAAAAAAAAAAAAAAAAAAAAGATCAAAGTAGACTTTAACGGGAAGAACAAGCACTATCCTGTGCCTGTTATCATCAAGAAAATGTCCTAGGTTTATGGCTCAGAGCTAACCACTCCACAATTGCTTAGAGTACATATGAGGATACAAAACATTTCAGAAAAATAATAATTATATGTACAATATCATATGTACATGCCCACTGAGTGACCCAGATATAAGGAGGTAAGAGTTTGAAGAAGGTAGACTGAATAAGATTTGTAGAAGAAATTGGATTTTGGCTAGTATTTCAGGGAAAGGTGATATGAAGAAAGTGTAAGTGAGCTTGTGCATGTGGGAATGTGTAAAAGTGTTTTCCCAGTTGAGGACTTATTTTTCACATTGAGAAGAATGTAAGTTCTCAAGGATTACAGAGCTAACCAGCTAGAACTCAAAGGTATTACAACGTGTCTTATCTCAAAATGCTACCTACAAATAAAAGAAATGATCTGTTCATCCATTCAATAAACAGGGACCAAGTATTAGAATGGAGTCAGAAGACTGGCATGTGCAGACAAGGTATTCCAATCGAGAAGGTAGAAAGCAGGGACTATCTAGAATGCACAGGAGAGTCTCCTGGAGGAAGCATCTGAGTTGATTTAGAGCATTGATAGGAGTTAACAAGGGGAGACCTAGGATAAGGGCATTTCTGATAAAAGCAACAGAAATGGAAAAAGAAAGGCTTGCATGTGATGGCTATAGCAGGCCATCTTCCTGCTGATAGCAAGTGTTATTTAATGCACAGAACCCGTCAGAGCCCTCATCTCTCCTTTCCTGAGTGAGGGCCTTGGTGAGGTGGTGAGAAAGGAAGAAGGTGATGCACACTCCCACCAAGACTGAGCACTTCAGAAGTCCCACTGGCAGCATCAGCACCAGGCAGAGAGTGCAGGTCCCCCCTTGGCTCCAGCTACAGGGGTAAGCCCTGGGGACTGCTTGTTCTGGAGATGCTCCTTCTCAGATTATACCCAAGGTCAAAACAGAGGTTTAAAAATATCTGGCAAATGACAATAATGAAGTTGAGCTTGATATTAAAGCCTAAATTGTGCATACACTTCTTCAGCCTTCTATATTCTTCCTTTATCCTCTCTCCTAATTTCTTTGATGTCTTTTGAATATCTGAAGGCTTGCTTAGAACTATTAAGGGTAAGTATGTTAGATTTCATCGAATCATTTTTGCTCAAAGTAAGTGAAAGAGTTAATTACAGTTATACCTCTTGAACTTCTCTTAATGAACTATTTAAACCAACCCTCTGAAGAAAAATGATAGTGTTTAGAACCATAGCTAACCATCAGGGATCATTTTTCACTAGGGCTTTCTTTGTGGACAAACCCCCATAATATCCTCTCTTATCATTGATAAGATATCCACAATAGAAAAAAAAAAGAAGAAGAAATCATGTAAATAAATAAGGCACTTTATTTTCCCCTGCTGTAATGTTAGAGAAACAGAGCTACTACATAGACACTTAGAGCAAAGAAAATATAAATTAAGAAAAGCCCAAACTACTAATTCACCAATTACAACTAAAGATACCCTGCATGGAGAATGGGAGGGTGTGGATTCGGGGCCTAGATCCACCACTTCCCAACTGTGATCCTCTTAAGATTACAGCTACTCCATCTGTAAAATGTGGACAGCCACCACCTGCGCACTGCAGCCTGCTGTCCATCTCACGGGGTTGCTGTGAGCTTGTGAGGATTCAATGATCTCACCTGGCACGATCTCTGACACATTGGAAGAAAGTAAAAACTATAATTTAATAAGTGAATAACGTATAAAGAGGCAGGGTGCTGTTGTACAAAAAGTGTGGCCTTTTAAGTCAGAGAAACTTGGGTTCAGAAACTGGGTTGTCATTGGGATTGTATGACTGTGGATAATCATGAGATTTCTCTGAATTTCATTAAATGAGAACACCTGGGACAGGCCTAGAATGGGATGAGGGGAGACAATAAGATGTTTATTTTATGTGCCTTTCCTTTTGCTTCAAAACAACCTATCATCCAGAACCTTCTACTTTTTCTCTGATGTCGGGTTACACTTACTAAAAATCGGCACCCCTGGCCATATAAGGACATACAAGGATGTCACCCAGCCCACTCCTAATGGGTCTTCTGTTGAAACTCCTGCAAGCTAGCAAGCCACAGCTTCTGAAGCTTTAAGGTTAAAAAAAAAGAGAACAAGAAGGAGACAAAAAAGCGAGTACTAAAATTTATGTTTGCATGAGTTTGAGTGTGTGTGTGTGTGTGTGTGTGTGTGTTTGAGTGTGTTCAAGAGTGTGAGTGTGTGATTTCCCTAGTAAGATCTGGATGAAAAATTAGCTGCAGGGAGCAGATCAATATGAAACAGTACATATATAATAAGTGTACGCTGAGGGCCCCCAGGACACATTCAGTACAGCTGTAGCTAAGCTATTTGACCAAGGACACTGGAGTTAGCGGAGCCCTGCCCAGAGCCACACAGGACACTTACTGACTAAGAGTCGGGGCCAGGTTAGTTAAGGACAAAGAAATAGCTTAGAATTGTGTGTCATTTTCACCTGCGTGGAAAAAAACAACTTCCAAATTTGCCATTGTAAGAAATAATGTTCCTATTTTCTCAGACTGGCTTTTATTTTTTCCTGTCTGAGGTTTTTTTTTGTAAATGGGTTATTCAGGCAAGTAAAAAGGCAGAAAATAAACACTGTTACTGTTTTCAAATTACAGCAACTACTATGGCTGTTAGTAATCCTTGATCAGTCCTGACATGCTTCAGTAACATTATTCCATACACATCCTCCTTACCAGTAATCTTTAATGTATAGGAAGCATTGCCTAATTTTTTTTAATCAGAATCTTCAAAATTGCATTTATGAAAGTAGCAATCTACTATATAAATTTGAGGTTTAGTTCTCCTAACAACAACAACAGAAAGAAAAGTAATTGTAAAAATCAGCTGTGACTGTACTGTTAGAAATATTGAATCCAGCTAAGTCCTTTCTCCTGCCTTTCCCAAGCACTGGGATAGGATATGGCTATCGAGTCTGTCAACTGGAAAATTCTTCCTAAAGGGCAAAATGCAACATTATGGATCACAGTCAACCAAAAAGGGGAAAAAAATAAAATAGAAAATTGCCCTCCGAACTGATAAAAACCCATCTGTCTCCCATGACAAGGCAGTGCCGTTCTTCACAGCCTCCCATCCTGAAGACATTTAGAGGGTCATAATTTCCAGTTCCTTTTACTTTTATTCTTCTTCCTTTTTCTTGGTGAGGGAAGGCAGACCTGAAAGGAGCTGGTTGCTGAAGACTAAAAGAAGATGGCCTGAACTAATTCATCTTGTGACCTTTTAGTGCCTTCACAGTAAGGTGATTTAATAGCACTTAATCTGTCAAAAATCTGAAGCTTTGTAATAACTGTATATTAAACCATTTTTTATGGAGCATTAGCTAAAGTCCTCCCAGTTTACAAAGAAAGAGAGAAAGAAAGAAGAAAGAAAACACTTGCCATATTCATCCTCATTAAACTTCCGTTATTCCCTAGTGGGATTGTGTGCTATGGAGTGACCAGCCCACAGAGCAGTTATGTCTCTGCGTTATGCAGTGTCCAGAGGAGGGCCAGACCTTATGGCCTGACTGGAGTATTGTAGGCTGGGTCATGTTGCTGACTCTGAAGATGAATTTGCTGCTCAAAGCCTCCCAGGAGAGACATGGGAAAATTCTGCACATATGGGTCCTGTGACTGTTTTGAATTCAGAGTACTTTGTTGCAAAGAGAAAGAAATCGTGACTGTTTTGTCTCAATGTATGTTTTTTTCCCAGAAAACAGTTATCTAACACCAACTTGGTGTCCAACAATTAAATTCAATTCTGTTCCTATCTACCTGGAGTTAGCATCAGATCCCACAAGTTAAAGGGCTCACTCCCACAAGACTTCCCCGACTTCAGATGCTAGCCACAAGTGGCGTTCCCAGGTGACCCACACTTCAGACCAGCTAACTACAAATTTGTGGATTCCCACAACACCCTCCTCAAGTTCTATAATTATTTAACTACTCATAGAAATCAGGAAAGTACTTTGCACAGAATTATAAAGGATAAGGCTCAGGAACAACCAAATGTAAGAGATGCATAGGGCAAAGTATGGGAATGAGAAACACATAGCTTCCATTGCCTCTCCAAACATTCTACCCTCCCAGCACATCAATGTGTTCACCAGCCCAGAAACTGTTCAAGAGTTTTATAACCCAGTCTCTAGCCCTCCTCTCCATCCCAGAGGGTAGGGGGTAGAGCTGAATTTTCCCACCCTCTAATCACATGCTTGGTCTTTCTGGTGACCAGCCTCTATGCTGAAGCCATCTAGAGGCCCTACTCTGAGTCACTATTAGTGGAAACTCAGGTGTGGTGAAAGGAGCTTGTTATGAATAACAAAGAAGACACTCCTATCATTCAGAAAATCCCAAGAATTTTAGGAGCTCTGTGCCAGGACCAGGAAAAAGGCAAAACATGTTTTTTATTATACCATGCTTGGACACAGTCTGTACAGGCTGGCGACGACAGGTTAAGACCAGGTTAGAAATTTTACCTTGAGTGGATCTAAAATTCCACTTCTTTTTTTTTTTTTTAACATCTTTATTGGAGTATAGTTGCTTTACAATGGTGTGATAGTTTCTGTTTTATAACAAAGTGAATCAGCTATACATATACATATATACTTACAGCTACCTAGTGATCTTTCTTGTATTTCTTTGAGAATTCATACTTGAATTATTTTTCCATATCTGTTTAACACCCTCTCCTCATTAACAATTCCTCAGAGTTCAGGTTCAGCTCACCTCCTACATAAGCCTTCTTTCCCTGACCTCCCAATCCTTGTCACTCTTACCTGCCCTCCCCTTTCTCTGTGTTCCTGTGTCACTTGGAATCTGTGACACAAGCTTGGTTAGTATGGGATGGTCCAACTGGATCATAAATTCTGTATTTTTTGATGTCAAACAAGAAAGAGATGGCACATTTAAATAAAAATAAGTTGAGGAAATTTCATAAAATAATTATTGCTTTGGTCAAAAAGTTCATTCATGTTTTTTGTAAGATGTTACAGAAAAACCCAAACGAATTTTTTTGCCAACCCAATATTTTCAAAAGAGGAGACAGGATGTAGGGAAAAGAAAAGAACACCAGGGTTAGCAATAGCCCTGTTGCATCCTTAGGCCTGAAGTGATGGGTAAGGGGCAAATGACAGAACTGTAAGGAAAGTTGTACACAGAGGACTTCCTTTAAAGGATCTGTGACTTCTGCTAGAAAAATAAAATCAGACCCAGATGTTACCACAGAGGTGGCTGGTTGCATAAATATCCCAAACCTACTGTCTGATATCCTACTAGGGTTCCCCATTGGCTGGACCAAGCCAGAAGCCACGCACAAGTCAGCTCATTGATTAAGTCCATACAGATCATCCCTGGGGCAGAGAGGAGGTGGCAGGTAGCTCTAGAAGTACTAAATAGCAAAGGGGAGTTTAATAAATAACCACTGAGGGGTGTATCCTGGGCCCAGATGGACAAATACCCCTGTATCAGGTCACTTAGACTCTCCTCTATGGCTGCCACACTCCTATGCCCCCTCTTTCTGCCTCAAATAATGGAAAGATGCTCCCCAAAAGTGTACCTTGAAATATCATCATTTTAATCTCTTTATTGACTAACATTTAGCAAAAAGAGCCAAGGAAGTAAGGGACTAAGAAGATTCAAAGTGCCAAACCCAATGGATGAGCAATAGGACTCATCAAGCCTTCTGTCTTCAGATACATTTTTCTCTTAGTTTCAAAAAGCTGCCTTCCTAGTTTTTCCTCCTACCTCATTGCAACTTTTTGGGCTCCTTTGCCTGCTCCATCCCCTCCCCTCCATGAATTTTCTTTGAGCTCTTTTCTCTTTATCTTTACACTTTTTTTCCCCCTAAAAGAGTGCTCAATTCTCGTGGTTTTAAATGCCATCAATATGCTTATGCCATGGAAGTTTTTTTAATCTCAAATCAGACATTTTTGGTCAATTCCAAGCACATATATCACACTCCCTACATAGCAGCTCTTACTGAATAGCTCACATAAATATTAAAGCTTATCATCTCTGCAAATAAACTCCTTCAGTTTTTCCTAACTCATTAAACAGTACCTCCAGCCACCAAGTTGTTCAAGCCAGAAGCAAGGGTCACATTGCCTTCTCCCGACTCTTTATCTCTGGACCTGTAAATCTCCACCAGATCCTGTAGACTCCTGCTGTAGAGTATGCATGAAATCTTCATACTCTATGATAGCTGCTTCTGTCCAAACAACAAGTATCTCTCACTGAACTACTAATTGATCTCTCTGCTTCTTTGTTGCCTCCAAATCACTTTCCTTACTGCTGGCAGAATGACCATTTAAAAATGCTAATCCAATCCTGTATTATTCCTCTTAAATTCCTTCACCAACTTCCCATTATGTTTAGAATCAAATTCAAATTCCCTCCTCTGTGCTACAAGCCCCTCTGTGATCAAGCTTTGCCTACCATCCAGACTAACCAACCTGACCTCCCACCACTCTCCTTTCTCATTCCTTGATCTACCAAGTTCATTCCTGCCTGAGAAGCCTCATTATAATTTCTCTCCCTACTTGTGGGAATGTTCTTCCTAAAGAATGTGAGTGCCAGCTATTTCACTGGCTTAGGTTTCAACTCATATGTTACCTTCTCAGAGAAGTCTCCCCTGATTGTCTCAAGTGAAATTGTTTCCCTCATGACCATCCTCAAATTTCCTACCTGTTTCATTCCTTCAGAGCCTTATCATTATCTAAAATTATACTATTTATTATCAATTATAGTCTTCTCCTTTAGAATGTAAATTCCTGGAAATTGCTTAAACGAAGGCTGGTACATAAGAGTTACTCAATCAATATTTTTTTTCTGAAATTAATGGATGATTGAATAAAAGATGTCATGAATAAAAGACAATTCCCTCCTTTCCCTCTCCCTGAAGACTCTTTAATTCAATTAAATAAGCACCTATCTCATAACTTAATATATTAGTTGTTTGTATACAACTTTTATCTTTCCCAAATGCAATGAAAGATTCTGAAGACTGAAAATACATTTCCTGTAACATTTCATCCCTCATGGCTTCCAAGACATTATTTGCAACCTAGGAGTTGCTGAGTAAATAATTGTTGAAAGAATAAATGGAAGAATCGAATGGGAGGGAATGAAAGAACAAAGTACCTTTCTCTTCATATGATAACAAGCTCAGCATCTAAAATAGCTCCAACCAACAGCAACTTGAGCACATCCTCTCATGGAAATAACCATCTTCTCTGTCTAATACTCTCTCCCTGGTGATCTTCATTTCTTGAAAATGTTAGCCTTTGCACAAAATCTGAAGAAAGAAAGAAAAAAAAAAAAAGAAGCACAACTAAAGCTCTCAGAGAAGCTTAGTTAAAGAGTGAGAAACAGAGGGAAGCAGTGGGTATGATTTAAGAGAGGTACTTCAGACTCCATAAATTTTCTCAGTCAGCATTAAAGCTGCTTAATATTTTATATAACATTGCTTGCCTAGTTGTGACATCAAGAAAACCTCATAAATGTATAAGTTTTTT
Organism: Phocoena sinus; assembly: GCF_008692025.1. Taxonomy (NCBI): domain Eukaryota; kingdom Metazoa; phylum Chordata; class Mammalia; order Artiodactyla; family Phocoenidae; genus Phocoena; species Phocoena sinus. The sequence continues at coordinate 33,031,167 of NC_045776.1, read as the reverse complement.
TCTTTTGATTTGTTTTTTCTCCTGTCATCAGTGTTGTTTTTTGTTCACATTGCCTATATTCCCTTCCCCCCACCCCTTTTTGTTCATTCATCCCAGTTATAAATATATGTACTTTCCCTTGATTATAGTTAAATAGATTCTGGATCATTATCTTCCTATCTATTTTTTTTGAAGTAATATATGGAGATTACAACACAAGGAAAATTCCTTTATTTCAAATGAAGATGGGAAGTCTGATGGTTCCTTCATCCATTCACTCATTCCTTCAACCAGTGTCTTGTATACTAAGTGTATTGGAATAAAATTAAAGATTTATAAAAACAGGTCCATTTAAACTTCCCAGCCTGTATTCAACACCTTCTTTTATACAATGTTGGTATATATATACCACTTAAAGTGTGTGAAGGGGTGTGTGGAGGGGGAAGAGGGTAGGTATATATGATATAATCCTGTTTCCTATTGGACACTAAGTTTCACTGAGAGAAGGGATCAATTCCTTTATATTTTACACACTTCCTGCATGAATCCAAAGTGAGATACATAATGGCACAAATAAATTCATAGCATTTTATTACATTTCCATATTTTTCCAATTCAAGTCAATCTGGCTTCAAGCTTTCATTTGTCATGCTTGGCAAGATCCATTAGCAGCCATGTTCTATGAACTGATTTTACCCTCTGACGTCCGGATAAAACCAAGAGAGCTAAAAAGTCCAGGAAATAGGGGAAACACTCTGGTCATCAACCTCTTTAGATACCAAAGGCCAGTGGCTCTGTTACCAGCTATACCTCTCAGTGCAAGGTTGACTGCAGGCAACCCTTCTACTGTTCTGAAGCCGCAGTAATTGTGCCTGGCCACATGGTCATTCATCAGGTCCAAACATCTCCTATCTAGTGTCTTATTCAGTCCACAGCACATGCAAGTGGACCTCTACCACAAGCAGAACCAACAAATCCCAGTTTCCTTTCTCAATCTTAAGAAAGTCAGTTTCTGGAGATAAGTACTCCCCTCTGTACTTGAACCTCTCTCCAATAATCTAGTCCCCTCCTGTCTCTACCTAAAATGACCTAAACTTGTGTTTCACAACCGTAGCAGGTCTATAGCATCAATTTTATAATAAATATTTGGTAATGCATAATTTATTATCCTGAGATAAAATTTATACCCTACATATTCATGTGATTTTAAAAAAAAAGGGAAGAAAGAAAGAAAAAAAGAAAGAAAGAAAAGAAAAAAAAAGAAAAGAAAGAAAAGAAAGAAAGAAAGAAAGAAAGAAAGGAAGAAAGGAAGGAAGAAAGAAAGAAATGCCCTATTTGTATTATAAAAAAAAAATAGAGGAAAAATACCTTATGATAAAATAATATTTTAATACATTAGTGCCTTAATCTGATTTCACTAGGCAGCACAAGGAAAGAATCCAGGTGATTGGACCACCACAAGGAATCATTATGACTTTAACAATCACAAATGTGGACTGGTACAGCTGCATTGTATTGGCAAACAAATACCTCAGGCTTAATTTTAGTCAGTAATAGTAACATTCTGAAGAAAATATACTGAAATTCTCTCTCAATTCCCACAATACTTCACTGTGTAATAAAGAATTTGATTTCAGCCCGAAGAGAGGTCTGGCCTTTGTCTCCGTTCTACCTCTAAATCCTTGGAATTTTCTGAGTGATTGGAGTGTTTTGTTATTCATGGTGGGCCCCTTGGATCACACCTGATAGTTTATGCTGAGATGACTCATATGGGGACAGTCCATGTCAGAAAGACCAACCATAAGATTAGAGGATTGAACCACATGATATCAGCTAGACCTCTGGGTAAGAGAGAGTGGCTGGAAATTGAGTTCAATGATATAGGCAATCATTCAATAAATTATGCCTATATAATCAAACCCCAATAAAAACTCTTGACAGTGAACCTTCCAGGTGGTCAATACTCTGTGCATGTTGTCCCACATTGATGCCAGGAATATAACGCACCCCTGAGGACATGGAAGCGTTGCATCTGGGACCCTCCCAGACTTCGGCCTATGTGTTTCCTCCTTTGGCTTGTTCTAATTTGTATCCTTTTGCTAAAATAAAACTATAATTATAAGTATTCCACTTTGTTGAGTTCTGTGAATTTTTCTATGAAGTGATCAAACCTGAGGGAGTCTGTGGGAACCCCCAAATCTGCAGCCAGCCAGTCTGAAATGAAGGTGGTCCTGGGACTCTTGAATTTGTGGTTGCTGTCTGAGTGAGGGCAGGAGGGTAGTCTTGTGGGGACTGTTCCCTCAGATTGTGCATTTTGCCTAATTCTTTGGATTATGATACTGGAAAATTCAGTGACTATTAAAAATCATTAAAAATATTTTATGTTTAATCTACTTCTGGTAATTGCAGCATAGATTTGTTTCAGAATAAATTTACTGTTGAAAATAACAAGAAAAAATTAAAACTATCATTTGGAAAGTATTGGAGAGCTATCATGTCAGTGTCAAATTGTGAAGCCAAGATCCAGGAGAGGAGTGAAGCTTATGGAATGACTCCAGCATCTTGGAGCCAGTTTCCTCCTTAACTTAATTGTCAATTTAGAAAGAAGAGGTTGAGAAGCTGAGAAACCAAGCAGAACTTTCAGTAAACTCATATAATCTAGTGGACAAAAATCACAGTGATAACTCCTTCAAAGACACGGAGCCCTGCTAAACACCCCAGGTTTGCAATTGCAATGTCAAAATGCAAAGCCCCATATTTCTGATATGAGTGAGTCAGAAATAGCTTAGCCTTCTCAGGGACTGAAGTTACCTTCAATCAGTTCAATCTTTAACTGACATCAGTTGATCTGCAATGACCTTCTTGACATCCCCACTGCCACAGCCACCTCAAATAATAGAACAGAAACCAGAACTGCACATCAATCTACCCTTTTTTCTTACATAATTTTTGTCACTTAAAAACAACAACAAAACAGACATTTAGAAGATATGGCATCAACACAAATGAAGAGGAACAAATAGAAAATAAGACTACATCTATAGAGAATCAAAATAATAGAGTCACCAAAATAGACCTTAAGTTTTTTTTTATGATTGTAATATTCCAGGAATTAAAATACAAAATTGATAATGTTGAAAAAGAACTAAAACTATGAAATATAATTAAATTGAAATACTAAAAGTAAAAATACAAAAACCTGAAAAACTTGAAGAATTGGTTTAAAAAGGGATTAGACTTACCTGAATAGAGATTTAGAGAACTAGATGATAGCTCAGAAGAAAATATTCTGACTACAGTAAAGAAAGATAAAACGGTGAAAAATACAGAATAGAGCATAAGAAACATATGAGTTATTGTTATAGGTCTACATGCTTATAATTGGAATCTCACAAAGAAAAAGGAGTTAAAACGGATAAGAAACAATATTTGGAGATAATAGCTGAGGATTTTCCAAAACTGAAACTAAAAAATATCAAAGTTCAGGAATTACTATAAACCTCAAGAAAGATAATGACATCTAAACAAAACAACTAAAAAAATAATACTTATTATTATAGTACACTGCTTAAAGGCAAACAACAGAAAGAGAATAATCTTAAAAGCATATAAATAAAAAGGACCTTTTAATTTCAAGGGAGCAATAACTGATCTCTCAAATAAATAAATAAATAAATAAAAGAAGCCAGAAGACAATGAAGTGATATCTTCAAGGTGGTGGGGAAAATTTTAAATATATATATATATAACAATCTAGAATTCTATATCCAGTGAGGAAAAAGTAATGCCTCAAAAATGAAGGCCAAGTAAATAAATTTTTTCAGAGAATCAATAACTGTGAAGTTTGTCACTGGTATAATAATCATAAATGAAATATTAAAAGCAGAAGAAAAGTGATTCCCCTTAGAAGAAATAAAGATCATTGGACAGGGTAAATATATGGATATGTATATACACAATATATAATGCATAATATGTAATATACATAACTACATTTTAGAAAATTTTAAATTGAATAAAAATAATAGAAAAATATGAGAGGAATATAATTGGAGTAAAAGTATCCTAAATCCCTTGCATTGTCTCAAGAATGAAGAAAATGCTAATTTATACTAGAATTTAATAAGACAATACATAGATTCTTAGTCATTTTTAAGAAAGGCTAAAAAAGGAAAGAAGAAAGAAACATATAATAGTCAAGAAAATAGAAAGCAAAGAATAAGTTTGTATATTTAAACCTCAATATACAGGTAATTATATTAAACATAAATGATCTAAACACTCCAAGTGTTTAGATCAAACACTCCAAGATACTTTCAGATTAAGAAAACACAGTTCAGTTCACTAGGAAAACAATAAGAAGTCAAATCTTCTATGTACCTTAAAAACACTTAGCATTTAGAATGAAAATTTATGTGGTTCTAGGTTCCACACAAGGGTTTTCTTTCTTTTGTTTTGTTTTGTTTAAATTTATGGTTCATCTGAAAGTCATACAGAAAACAGGGTAAACTTAATTTTGCAGGATTGCCCTGACCATTTCCAGATATTTAACATTTCTGTACCTCCATCACTGAATGTCAAAAACACCATGGCTACTCTCCAAACATCCTCTAGAAAGCAATATTAATCCAATCATTAGCCCTTGTCACCGGAACAGAAATAGGAGGATGCCCTCTTATTTGCCCTGTAGTATAAAAAACTGGTAACTGCTACATGAGTCAAGGAAGCCCCGGAAATCAAGGATTCAAAGGGCTTTCTGCTTATCTTGTAAAGTGAAAGAGGAAAATGACATTTTCATTCTTAGGTGATAATTACACAGAAAGAAAGACAGAGAAACACACACACACACACACACACACACACACACATACCCACAAACAGAGGTCACTTAATTTCTCAGAAAGTTTCACAAATTATGGTTAAATAAATAACAGATAGTATTACTTCTGCATTCTAAGAGATTAAAGTCTAGGAGAGAGAAGCCACAGTCAAAAATCACTGAAATTCAGAAAAGAACAAATAATGAAAACAATTGAAAGTGGGTTTGAGGAAGAGAATGATAGCCCCTATTGTCTTTAATATGTTCCCTGATTAATCAGAAGTATATTTTAAATGTCCCATGGATGATTCTAATGCTAAGTGAGAGATGAGAATCAGTGTTCCATGTTCTCAAGGATAACGGTGCACTGGTATCCTAATTCTATATCTTTCACTTACTAGAATATGGTGCAACGTTTCCTAGCATAAGACTTGTTAAAAATGGATATTCCAGGGTGTGATACAGCCCTGATAAATCTGCAGACCTGTCCAGGAATTTTCATTTTTCAAGGTTATCAGGGAATTCTGATAAAGATAGCACCCTGGACAACCCTTTGGAAACAGCCGTCTGAAGATACTAAGCACATTTATTCTGATAAGACATATTTTTCAGTGTAAACCTGGAAGGGTGGCTCCTCTTAAAAACACCAAGTACGGCGAGTCTAGAGAGAACCATCCATAGAGAATGGGGTGCCTTCAAGAAAGGAGATGCGGGGGGACGAGGGGAAGATGGAGGAAGAGTAAGATGCGGAGATCACCTTCCTCTCCACAGATACACCAGAAATACATCTACATGTGGAACAACTCCTACAGAACATCTACGGAATGCTGGCAGAAGACCTCAGACCTCCCAAAAGGCAAAAAACTCCCCAAGTACCTGGGTAGGGTAAAAGAAAAAAACAGAGACAAAAGGATAGGGACGGGACCTGCACCAGTGGGAGGGAGCTGTGAAGAAGGAAAGGTTTCCACACACTAGGAAGCCCCTTCGTGGGCAGAGACTGTGGGTGGTGGAGGGGGGAGCTTCGGAGCCGCGGAGGAGAGCGCAGCTCTCCACGCAGGGGTGTGGAGGGCAAAGCAGGAAGATTCCCGCACAGAGAATTGTTGCCGACTGGCACTCACCAGCCTGAGAGGCTTGTCTGCTCACCTGCCAGGGCGGATGGGGCTGCGAGCTGAGGCTCGGGCTTTGGTCTGAGTGCAGGGAGAGGACAGGGGTTGGCTGGGTGAACACAGCCTGAAGGGGTTAGTGCACCACTGATAGCCTGTAGGGAAAAGGTCTGGAGCTGCGAAACAGGCAAGAGACTTCTTCTTCCCTCTTTGTTTCCTGGTGCACGAGGAGAGGGGATTAAGAGTGCTGCTTAAAGGAGCTCCAGAGATGGGCGTGAGCTGTGGCTAAAAGCACGGACCACAGAGACGGGCATGAGATGCTAAGGCTGCTGCTGCCATCGCCAAGAAGCCTGCGTGCGAGCACAGGTCACTATCCGCACCTCCTTTCCGGGGAGCCTATGCAGCCCGCCACTGCCGGGTTCCAAGGATCCAGGGACAACTTCCCCGGGAGAACGCATGCAGAGCCTCAGGCTGGTGCAACGTCACGCTGTCCTCTGCCGCCACAGGCTCGACCCACACTCCGTTCCCCTCCCTCCCCCCAGCCTGAGTGAGCCGGAGCCCCCCGAATCAGCAGCTTCTTTAACCCTGTCCTGTCTGAGCAGAAAAACAGACGCCCTCCAGCGAACTACATGCAGAGGCGGGGCCAAATCCAAAGCTGAGCCCCTGGGAGCTGTCAGAACAAAGAGAAAGGGAAATCTCTCCCAGCAGCCTCAGAAGGAGTGGATTAAAGCTCCACAATCAACTTGATGTACCCTGCATCTGTGGAATACATGAATAGACAACAAATCATCCCAAATTGAGGAGGTGGACTTTGAGACCAAGATTTATGATTTTTTTCCCCTTTTCCTCTTTTTGTGAGTGTGTATGTGTATGCTTCTGTGTGAGATTTTGTCTGTATATCTTTGCTTCCACCATTTGTCCTAGGGTTCTACCCATCAATTTTTTTTTCTTTAATTTTTATCTTAATGATTAATTTTAATTATTTCATTTTACTTTATCTTCTTTCTTTCTTTGTTTCTTTCTTTGTTTCTTTGTTTCTTTCTTTCTTTCTTTCTTTCTCTCCTTCCTTCCCTCCTTTAGACAATGAATCTTCCCAAATTGAGGAGGTGGACTTTGAGAGCAAGATTTATGATTTTTCCCCTTTTCCTCTTTTTGTGAGTGTGTATGTGTGTGCTTCTGTATGAGATTTTTTCTGTATAGCTTTGCTTCCACCATTTGTCCTAAGGTTCTATACATCTGTATATTTTTAATATTTTTCTTAATAATTATTTTTTAATTTAATAACTTTATTATACTTTACTCATTTTATTTTACTTTATCTTCCTTCTTTCTTTCTTTTTTCCTTCCTTCCCTCCTTTCTTCCTCCATCCCTCCCTCCCTCCTTCCTTTCTTTCTTCCCTTCTTTCCTTCTTTTCTTCTTTCTTCCTTCCTTACTTCTTTCCTACCTTCCTTTCTTTCTTTCTTTCTATTTTTCTTTCTTTCTTGCTGCTTCTACGAATTTGTTATCTCTGCTTTTTCTCCCTTTTATTCTGAGCCGTCTGGAGGAAAGGCTCTTGATGCTGCAGCCAGGAGTCAGTGCTGTGCCTCTGAGGTGGGAGAGCCAACTTCAGGACACTGGTCAACAAGAGACCTCCCAGCTCCACATAATATCAAATGGCGAAAATCTCCCAGAGATCTCCATCTCAATGCCAGCACCCAACTTCACTCAACAACCAGTAAGCTACAAGGCTGGACACCGTATGGCAAACAACTAGCAAAACAGGAACACAACCCCACCCATTAGCAGAGAGGCTGCCTAAAATCATGATAAGTCCACAGACACCCCAAAACACACCAACAGACGTGGACCTGCCCACCAGAGAGACAAGATCCAGCCTCATCCACCAGAATACAAGCACTAGTCCCCTCCACCAAGAAGCCTACACAACCCACTGAACCAACCTTAGCCACTGGGGACAGACACCAAAAACAACGGGAACTAGGAACCGGCAGCCTGCAAAAAGGAGACCCCAAACACAGTAAGATAAGCAAAATGAGAAGACAGAAAAACACACAGCAGATGAAGGAGCAAGATAAAAACCCACCAGACCTAACAAATGAAGAGGAAATAGGCAGTCTACCTGAAAAAGAATTAGAATAATGATAGTAAAGATGATCCAAAATCTTGGAAGTAGAATAGACAAAATGCAATAAACATTTAACAAGGACCTAGAAGAACTAAAGATTAAACAAACAATGATGAACAACACAATAAATGAAATTAAAAATACTCTAGATGGGATCAATAGCAGAATAACTGAGATAGAATAACGGATAACTGACCTGGAAGATAAAATAGTGGAAATAACTACTGCAGAGCAGAATATAGACAAAAGAATGAAAAGAACTGAGGACAGTCTCAGAGACCTCTGGGACAACATTAAGTGCACCAACATTCGAATTATAGGGGTTCCAGAAGAAGAAGAGAAAAAGAAAGGGACTGAAAAAATATTTGAAGAGATTAAAATTAAAAACTTCCCTAATATGGGTAAGGAAAAAGTTAATCAAGTCCAGGAAGCACAGACAGTCCCATACAGGATAAATCCAAGGAGAAATATGCCAAGACACAATCAAACTGTCAAAAATTAAATACAAAGAAAACATATTAAAAGCAGCAAGGGAAAAACAACAAATAACACACAAGGGAATCCCCATAAGGTTAACAGCTGATCTTTCAGCAGAAACTCTGCAAGCCAGAATGGAGTGGCAGGACATATTTAAAGTGATGAAGGAGAAAAACCTGCAACCAAAATTACTCTACCCAGCAAGGATCTCATTCAGATTTGATGAAGAAATTAAAACCTTTACAGACAAGCAAAAGTTGAGACAGTTCAGCACCACCAAACCAGCTTTACAAAAAATGCTAAAGAAACTTCTCTAGGCAAGAAACACAGGAGAAGGAAAAGACCTACAATAACGAACCCAAAACAATTTAGAAAATGGGAATAGCAACATACATATCGATAATTACCTTAAATGTAAATGGACTAAATGCTCCCACCAAGAGACACAGATTGGCTGAATGTATAAAAAAAATAAGATCCAGGGCTTCCCTGGTGGTGCAGTGGTTGGGAGTCCGCCTGCTGATGCAGGGGACACGGGTTCGTGCCCCGGTACGGGAAGATCCCACATGCCGCGGAGCAGCTGAGCCTGCGCGTCCGGAGCCTGTGCTCTGCAACGGGAGAGGCCACAACAGTGAGATGCCCGCGTATCGCAAAAAATAAAAAATAAAAAAAAATAAGATCCATATATATGGTGTCTACAGGAGACCCACATCAGACCTAGAGACACATACAGACTGAAAGTAAGGGGATGGAAAAAGATATTCCATGCAAATGGAAACCAAAAGAAAGCTGGAGTAGCAATTCTCATATCAGACAAAATAGACTTTAAAATAAAGACTATTACAAGAGACAAAGAAGGACACTACATAGTGATCAAGGGATCAATCCAAGAAGAAGATATAACAATTGTAATTATTTATGCACCCAACATAGGAGCATCTCAATACATAAGGTAAATACGAACAGACATAAAAGGGGAAATTGACAGTAACACATTCATACTAGGGGACTTTAACACCCCACTTTCACCAATGGACATATCATCCAAAATGAAAATAAATAAGGAAACACAAGATTTAAATGATACATTAAACAAGATGGACTTAATTGATATTTATAGTACACTCCATCCATAAACAACAGAATACATATTTTTCTCAAGTGCTCATCGAACATTCTCCAGGATAGATCATATATTGGGTCACTAATCAAGCCTTGGTAAATTTAAGAAAATTGAAATTGTATCAAGTATCTTTTCCGACCACAATGCTATGAGACTAGATATCAATTACAGGAAAAGATCTGTAAAATATACAAACACATGGAGGCTAAACAATACACTAATTAAAAACGAAGTGATCACTGAAGAAATCAAAGAGGAAATAAAAATATACCTAGAAACAAATGACAATGGAGACACGACGACCCAAAACCTATGGGATGCTGCAAAAGCAGTTCTAAGAGGGAAGTTTATAGAAATACAAGCCCACCTTAAGAAACAGGAAACATCTCAAATAAACAACCTATCCTTGCACCTAAAACAATTAGAGAAAGAAGAAGAAGAAGAAGAACAAAAAAAAAAAAAAAAAAAAACCCAAAGTTAGCAGAAGGAAAGAAATCATAAAAATCAGATCAGAAATAAATGAAAAAAGAAATGAAGGAAATGATAGCAAAGATCAATAAAACTAAAACCTGCTTCTTTGAGAAGATAAACAAAATAGATAAACCATTAGCCAGACTCATTAAAAAAAGAAAAAAGGGAGAAGACTCAAATCAGTAGAATTAGAAATGATAAAGGAGAAGTAACAACTGACACTGCAGAAATACAAAAGATCATGAGAGATTACTACAAGCAACTCTATGCCAATAAAATGGACAACCTGGAAGAAATGGAAAAATTCTTAGAAATGCACCACCTGCCAAGACAGAATCACGAAGAAACAGAAAATATGAACAGACCAATCACAAGCACTGAAATTGAAACTGTGATTTAAAATCTTCCAACAAACAGAAGGCCAGGACCAGATGGCTTCACAGGCGAATTCTATCAAACATTTAGAGAAGAGCTAACACCTATCCGTCTCAAACACTTCCAAAATATAGCAGAGGGAGGAACACTCCCAAATTCCTTCTACGAGGCCACCATCACCTTGATACCAAAACCAGACAAGGATGTCACAAAGAAAGAAAACTACAGGCCAGTATCACTGATGAACATAGATGCAAAAATCCTCAACAAAATACTAGCCAACAGAATACAACACCACATTAAAACAATCATACACCATGATCAAGTGGGGTTTATTCCAGGAATGCAAGAATTCTTCAATATACGCAAATGAATCAACGTGATACACCATATTAACAAACTGAAGGATAAAAACTATATGGTCATCTCAATAGATGCAGAGAAAGCTTTTGACACAATTCAACACCCATTTATGATAAAAACCCTCTAGAAAGTAGGCATAGAGGGAACTTTCCTCAACATAATAAAGGCCATATATGATAAACCCACAGCCTACATTGTCCTCAATGGTGAAAAACTGAAAGCATTTCCACTAAGATCAGGAACAATACATGGTTGCCCACTATCACCACTCTTATTCAACATAGTTTTGGAAGTTTTAGCCACAGCCATCAGAGAAGAAAAGGAAATAAAAGGAATCCAAATCAGAAAAGAAGAAGTAAAGCTGTCACTTTTTACAGATGACATGATACTCTACATAGAGAATCATAAAGATGCTACCAGAAAACTACTAGAGCTAATCAATGAATTTGGTAATGTAGCAGGATACAAAATTAATGCACAGAAATGCCTGGCATTCTTACACACTAATGATGAAAAATCTGAAAGTGAAATCAAGAAAACACTCCTATTTACCATTACTACAAAAAGAATAAAATATCTAGGAATAAACCTACCTAAGGAGACAAAAGACCTGTATGCAGAAAATTATAAGACACTGATTAAAGAAATTTTAGATGGTACAAATAAATGGAGAAATATACCATGTTCTTAGATTGGAATAATCAACATTGTGAAAATGACTCTACTACCCAAAGCAATCTACAGATTCAATACAATCCCTATGAAACTACCACTGGCATTTTTCACAGAAATAGAACAAAAATTTTCACAATTTACATGGAAACACAAAAGACCTGGAATAGCCAAAGCAATATTGAGAACAAAGAATGGAGCTGGAGGAATCAGTCTCCCTGAGTTCAGACTATACTACAAAGCTACAGTAATCAAGACAGTATGGTACTTGCACAAAAACAGAAAGATAGATCAATGGAACAGGATAGAAAGCCCAGAGATAAACCCACGAACATATTCTCACCTTATCTTTGATAAAGGGGGCAGGAATGTACAGTGGAGAAAGGACAGCCTGTTCAGTAAGTGGTGTTAGGAAAACTGGCCAGGTACATGTAAAAGTATGACATTAGATCACTCCCTAACACCATACACAAAAATAAGCTCAAAACGGATTGGGGCTTCCCTGGTGGCGCAGTCGTTGAGAGACCACCTGCTGATGCAGGGGACATGGGTTCTTGCCCTGGTCTGGGAAGATACCACATGCCGCAGAGCGGCTAAGCCTGTGAGCCATGGCTGCTGGGCCTGCACGTCTGGAGCCTGTGCTCCACAACAGGAGAGGCCACAACAGTGAGAAGCCCGCGTACCACAAAAAAAACAAAAGAAAATGGATTAAAGACCTAAATGTAAGGCCAGAAACTATCAAACTCTTAAAGGAAAACATAAGCAGAACACTCTATGACATAAATCACAGCAAGATCCTTTTGGACCCACCTCCTAGAGAAATGGAAATAAAAACAAAAATAAACAAATGGGACCTAATGAAACTTCAAAGCTTTTGCACAGCAAAGGAAACTGTAAACAAGACCAAAAGACAACCCTCAGAATGCGAGAAAATATTTGCAAATGAAGCAACTGACAAAGGGTTAATCCTCAAAATTTATAAGCAACCCATGCAGCTCATGCAGCTCAATAACAAAAAAACAAACAACCCAATCCAAAAATGGGCAGAAGACCTAAATAGACATTTCTCCAAAGAAGATATACAGACTGCCAACAAACACATGAAAGAATGCTCAACATCATTAATCATTAGAGAAATGCAAATCAAAACTATAATGAGGGCTTCCCTGGTGGCGCAGTGGTTGAGAGTACGCCTGCCAATGCAGGGGACGTGGGTTCGTGTCCCAGTGTGGGAAGATCCCACATGCCACGCAGCAGCTAGGCCCGTGAGCCATGGCTGCTGATCCTGCGCATCCGGAGCCTGTGCTCTGCAACAGGAGAGGCCACAACAGTGAGATGTCCACATACTGGAAAATAAATAAATAAATAAATACTATAATTAGATATCATCTCCCACCAGTCAGAATGGCCATCATCAAAAAATCTAGAAGCAATAAATGCTGCAGAGGTTGTGGAGAAATGTGAACACTCTTGCACTGCTGTTGGGAATGTGAATTGGTACAGCCACTATGGAGAACAGTATGGAGGTTCCTTAAAAAACTACAAATAGAACTACCATATGACCCTGCAATCCCACTACTGGGCATATACCCTGAGAAAACCATAATTCAGAAAGAGTCATGTACCAAAATATTCATTGCAGCTCTATTTACAATAGCCAGGAGATGGAAACAACCTAAGTGTCCATCATCAGATGAAGGGATAAAGAAGATGTGGCACATATATACAATGGAATATTACTCAACCATAAAAAGAAACAAAATTTAGTTATTTGTAATGAGGTGGATAGACATAGATTCTGTCATACAGAGTGAAGTAAGTCAGAAAGAGAAAGACAAGTACCGTATGCTAACACACATATATGGAATTTAAGAAAAAAGAAAAAATGTTGTGAAGAACCTAGGGGTAAAACAGGAATAAAGACACAGACCTACTAGAGAATGGACTTGAGGGTATGGGGAGGTGGAAGGTTAAGCTGTGACAAAGGGAGAGAATGGCATGGACATATATACACTACCAAATGTAAAATAGATAACTAGTTGGTAGCAGCTGCATAGCAAAAGGAGATCAGCTCCGTGCTTTGTGAGCACCTACAGGGGTGGGATAGGGAGGGTGGGAGGGAGGGAGACGTAAGAGGGTAGAGATATTGGGAACATATGTATATGTATAACTGATTCACTTTGTTATAAAGCAATAACTAACACACCATTGTAAAGCAATTATACTCCAATAAAGAAGTAAAACAAAAGAAAAGAAAAGAACTAGAAAGGGAGAGGTCTGTGTATTCATGTATTTCACTGTACACATTTTAATTTTTATTGTGAAATAAATATACAAATAAGTACACAAGTTTTTTCAATTATCAAAGATTTATTACAAAATAAATATGTAATGACCACCTAGGTCAAGAAAGCCCTCTGCAATCCCTTCTAGTCCCTGCTCTGTGCCTCTAGTAACCACTATCTTGATTTAAATATAATCACATTTTAGTGTGTATTTGTAGTTTTTATCTTACGCATGAATACTACATGAATGCTCTCTCTGAATACTACAATTTGGTTTCATTTTTATTTTGAAATTCATATAACTGGAATTATACTCTATGTACTTCTTTTATTCTGGCTTCTTTACTCAACGTGTACAGAGTTTTTATTGGAGTTAGTCTTGTAGGCGTGGAGTGCCTGCTTGGCTGACTCAAGCCCCTCCATGGGTCAAACTGATACAGTGATACAGGACGGCTCCAAGTCCCAGGCACACCAAACCAGGTGTTCACCACAGACCACAGGGTTAGCAGCAACTACATGGTGTGGCCCCAAACCTCACGTAGACAAGACAGTTGTAGGCAGGAGGAAGTAAATGGAGTTAGAAAGATGTGAAATCTTCCCACTCATTGGGAAAGTAGTAAGTTGAAAAATAAAAGATTTGGATAATATGACTCCACAGGTGCACTAAACACCTTTGCAATGAAACAGACAGAGAGCTTGATGCTGCCTGGAGAGGTTGTAGCCGTGAGAGATTCTGACCACAGTGGGGTGGCATGTGAAGATGGAGAGAGAGACAGAAAGGATACTAGCAGGTGTCTTTTCAGATACTCCAGTCAAACCACTCCTTCCAGACTGCTCACATCTTATGTTTGGAATTCTTTGATTTCTAGAAAAAGTGTCAGAACAACCTTTGTATGGATACCTGCAGTGTGGTAATACATATACATATACACACACTAAGCCAAAGAGAGCATCCAGAGGTCATCCTCCCAGTCCATGAACAAGGGTGAGGAGGATTTGACAAGAGATCCAACAGAATTTTTAACCCCATGCCCCTAAATCATTGCTTTCTGCTGGAAGTTGTAGAATGTCAGGATAAACATTATGAAGTAAATATTGCGCACAATGGGGAGGGAATTAGCTGTGCAATTTCCACTAATGCTAATGAGACTTTGGTGGTTAATTTCCCATGCCTTGTGCTGAATATTTGCCCCAATTAGTTATATCAAGCTTGTGCCACACTGCTCCCAACCAAGTTTTCACTTTTGGGGAGAGGTACAGTGGGGAGTGGGTAATTGTCCTCATCGTTTCCTTCGGCTTCAGATGATGAAAGCAAGGCTGAAGTCATCTAATCATATTGTTTCCTTCTTTGATTGAAAAGCCTCTGAGAAACTAGCACTTTGTGCCAAAACTTTTGAAATGCACAACCCCTTGGAAATCATTGTTTTCATTAGTAAGCTACCTCCTGGGGCATTCTCTTATAGGAGATCGGTTTATTTTTGTTTATTTATTTCACTCCAAAGAATAATTTCATCTCTATTCTCATTAGACCTACAGTTTGGTTTAACATCCCTATTACTTCCATGATGATGTTCCAGATAATAGGAAATTAAAGGAGATGTAGGAGTGAGTTTTAGAGGAGTACATTTGGATGGATCAGTCCATAACAAGCTTTTATTCCTGTGTACCAGATAGGGTTTGATGTTTTGTTCCAAAGAAATGTCTGTATATCTCATTTATGACACCTCTCACATATGCCTTATATTATGTATTATATATATTTCTCTTATTTTCCTTACTAGACTGTAAGCTCCCTAAAGATTGGGACAGTATTTTATGCACATTTACTTCCTCTACAGATATCTAGCAAAGTACTAGACTCTGTTAATATTTACTAATGAATTAAAATATAACACAAAACTGAAATGGGTATAGAGTAACATAAAGTAGTTTAAAATACCAAATAGAAGGTCCTTTTAAATCAAATCTTAGGATACATATAGTCATACCATATACATTTTCAGAACTTCAAAAAATTTGCTTTTAGGGTGTTAGAATTGTCTTGAGAACAATTTTAGAAAGGAAATAACAGTGTGTTTGAAACAAAAATAGAAGGTAAAAAGGAAGGTAGGAAAAGAGGGCAGATTTTTGCAGTAAGCTTGTGGTAAAGATATATGAAAATGGGGAGAAATAAAATCTAGCCTTTAAGCTGGATTTATGTGGTTTTTGTGGCGTTAGGAGCACCTAGTGGATCAATAAGAGGGGTCATGATGTCATGTGCTCTGGAACAAAGAGAGTGAGGACTATATAACCCTGGTGTGTCGGGGAAAGGAGTTGATGAATACATACTCAAATAGGCTGCCTTGAGACTTTTTAATATTTCAAACATTTCTGTTAATTCCCACAGCTCTTCTTCAGGACAGAAGTGGAGTCTGGTAGACGTGAGAACACAACTGCTGACCATCAATCAGAAAGGAATTTCTAAATTTTGATTGAGAAACATATTCTAACAGAAAACTAGAAAGTGTTCCTCCCATGCATATTCTCCATAACAAACAAAACACAATTTTAAGCATTTTACTGACAACTGAAGAAAGTAAATCCTAAAAAGATATAATGAGTAAGAAATGATAAGCAAAACTAATAGTATAATATCTGTCCTGATAAATGTAAGGTGTGTAAAATGTCACTAATACAGTCTTTAGTTAATAGGTGTGTGATGAATATAGGTTGAATAAATTAATGGATAGTCCCAAAGGATGCCAACCCTAGATTGGAAGATATTATTTTCAAACCTCCATAAATAAGTTTTGAAAAATAACCTACCATCAGGAGAGAGGCATATTCATGTCCTAACCATCAGATTTCTCTTTCTTCTTCATAAGATAATTTCAATTTACCTTTACCCTTACTTGCAGTAATTGCAGCTAACTTGTGTTTGTTGTTTCCTCTGTGCCAAGCAATACTCTAAGGCATCTTAGGGTATTGACTTATTTAATCTTCCTAATAATTCTATGATGTAAGTATTGCTACTATTATCATTTTACAAATGTAGAAAATATGACACAGAGAGTCTTGGTAACACGCTCAAAGTCACTAGGCATTTAAAAAATCAGATTTTGAACCCAGGATGCCTGACTTCAGACTTCCCTTCCTTCCCTCCTTTCTTTATTAAGAGCATTTTTGAAATATAATTCACATACTGTTGTGGAATTTATTATATTCTCCCCCAAAATTCATATGTTCAAGTTCTAACTCCTGCTACTTCAGAATGTGATCATATTTGGAGATAAGACTTCATCAAGGAGATTAAGTTAAAATGCAGTCATTAGGATGGCCCTAATTCAATATGATGGCTGTCCTTATAAGAAGAGGAAATTTGTATACAAGTAGGTACAGGGGGAAGATGATGTGGGCACACAGGAGGATAAGAAAGCCATCTGCAAGCCAGGGAGAAAGGCCTGGAATGGATTCATCCCTCATGGCCCTCAAAATAAACCCAATTCTGGTGATACCTTGATTTTGAACTTGTAACTCCCAGCATTATGAGAAAATATATATTTCTGTTGTCTGAGCCACCCAGTATGTGATACTTTGTTACTGCAGCCCTAGTAAACTAATATACATACCATCCACTTTACTTATTTAACATGTACAGTGTTTTTTTAGTCTATTCACTAAAGTTGTGCAACCATGACCACAATCAATTTTAAAACATCTCATCACCCATCAAAAACCCCTACTCATTAGCTGTCACTCCTCACCTACAGCCTCTAGCAACCACCAACCTACTTCCTGTCTCTATGGAGTTGACTATTCTGGACATTTCATAAAAATGAAATTATACAATATGTGGCTTTTTGTGTCTGTTTTTTTGACTTAGAGCTCACTTTGTTAACAGCTATGTAATATTGCCTTACTGCCTTACCTCTTTATTCTTGATTTCATCAATATATGACAGTAAATTTCTAACCATTACTGCTAATTCATAAAAATAGTCAATGGCACTCTGAAACAGTAAACTTCACACAAATCACTGAAGTGTATAACTGCGTGGAGGAGTGACTGATGGTGAGTGCCAGTAAATAAAATGCACCAAAATGTAAAAATGTGTTATGTAAAAATTAATCTAGAAGATATTGACATGTTTTCCTGAATTACATGAATAGTCTTGCAGGCATTTCTGGGGCCTTAAAATGCCTTCAAAACATTTCAATTACCCCCTCCTTGTTCACTGTCTATCAGTGATATAGTTAAAAAGTGTGAGAGAAACACTTCAATCCACCATTTAAAAAATGTCTTTTCCACGAGACTCATGGGAAAGAGAGAAATGAAAGACATATTCACTTATAGACCCTCAGCTCTATCTTGGGCAACTCTGCATGTGAAATGCTCTGTCCTCTAAAATCCAGCACTTAAAGGTTAGTTAACATCATGGCTTAGAGGCATAAAAGTGGGTATCAGCTCTGTGCTTGTATCTGGAAGGAATGTAATATAGAAGGAAAAAACAAATTGTTTTCCTTAGATTATAAACAAATAACTGTACAGGACCAAGTTTTCATTCTTCTTGTGCTTGAATTTTAGGATAGCCTCCTCTTAGTGTGATAACCCAGGTGTAAGACTCGTTTGGTGTGACAGTGGATGAAGCTAGTAGCTTAGCCTGCTCTATCTGATCTAGGGACACCATCACGTCATGAGGATCAAAGCTTGCTGGCAAATGTGTGGGAGAGAAAACAAAACCTAGAATGCAGGATAAGAAGTAAGGGAGAGCAGTCATCATCATCACACAATTTCACACAGTTCTAGGGCTTATAGGGGTGGATTTTGACATTCTTAGGTCATAGAAAGACTGATAAAATACTTTAGAAATAGTATTAACTTTTCTATGTCTTTCTTTCAGGAAACAGCCAGATCTTTATTGAGCACCTGTTATATAACCCTACCCCATATCAGGCACCAGACTTTTGAGACAAGCGGTCAAGAAAACACTGTCCCTAGAATTTGAGGATTTTGTAGAAAACATCGACAATTTCAATACAAACAGTAAAGAATTCCATTAAGATAGCAAGCTAAAAAGGAAAGGAACCTTATAAGCAGGGAAGGCTACAAGGAGAAAACAGATAAAATTTGACACAAATGGTCAGGAATCTTTTGGTCTCTGATGATAGAAATCAAACTGAAAAAGGAATTTATTGGTTAACCAAAACTCCAGGAATATTGCTGGTTCAAGCATGTCCGGATCCAAGTGTTCAAATGATATCCTCATTTTTTGTCACACTTTCACACTCTCCATCTCTATCCCTGTCTCAGCACTCACTTCCTCAGAGTTTGTTTCTTTCTCTGGAAGCTCTCTTCATATGACAGAAAGAGGACCAGTCCAATCTCTGAGCACACAGTCCTTAATGTTTATGACCCCAGAGACAAAGACATCTTCCCTCTCCTGATTCCACCTACCCAGTCTCTTGGAGGCATGCCTACTGTGTCTGTCTGGCTGTGAGATCATCTTGTGAACAGAGTGCCATAGACAGAGGGCCGGGGTATGACAGCCTGGCCAAATGCTTATCCCTGAAGCCAAGAGTGGATGAGGCAATATGACTGAGTCTCCTTATAGCCCATGGGGTGGAGAACAGGCAATTAATAATAAGGCAACTAATAAAAAGAGGGGTCCTGAGCAGACACAAACAACACATATCCACCAGCTCAAACAACTAAAAGAAATTTGAATAGGCAGAGAGATAGGGGTGAAAAGCTAAGAAAGTATATATGTACTATATGAATAAAGTTATGCCATAGGCTGAATGTTTGTGCCCCCCCAATTCATATATTAAATACTAATCCTCAATGTGATGGTATCGATTGTGGCACCTTTGCGAGGTAATTAGTTCATGAGAGCAGAGCCCTTGTGAATGTAATTAGTGCCCTTATAAAAGAGACCCCAGAGAACTCACTTGCTCTTCTATCATGTTAGGACACAACAAAAAGATGGCTGTCTATGAACCAGGAAGCAGACCTTCACCAAGTGCCAAATCTACCGGAGCCTTGACTTAACTTCCTAGACTCTGGAACTGGGAGGAATAAATCTGTTGTTTATTAGTTACTCAGTCTATGATTTTGTTATACCAGCTCAAATGGACTAAGACAGTTAAATGGGGTAGATGAGAATGCTATGTACGTTTGGGGAGGGAAGGAGGATATGAGAGGAAAACAGACTAATTATAAAGGAAAATCTAAGTATGCATAGTGTAACATTTTCTCTTCCTGGTACCTCTCGCACCTCTTGTCCTTACAAATGAACCAAGAAAAGCTTTGTTGAAGATCTGATGAGCACAAAAACTAACCCAGTTGATCTGACATAGGATGAAGTTTTTGAAGTTCATAGCCTAACTGTAGAGACAAGACATATACACATAGACAGCTGTCTAGTGATGAATGCTAACATTAACACATAACCAAGTTCGATACTCCAAATAAATCTGCCTTTTCAGTGCAGCCCTGGGCTTGGGGTTGACACTTCAATATGAAGAAACCAGGCCTGATGATCTTCCTGTAGGGGCCCCACTGAACCAAGGTAGGCCTCAGATTGCAGCCTCTGCCTCACCCTGTGAAGGTCAGATTGTAGTTCAAAAAGAATCCTGGTGACATAAATTATGTAAAACAACCACTTCAAGGTTTTAAACTGAACTGGAGTCTGAATTTAACTGCCCAGCAAATCACTGAATAGCACTATAGCAATATCTTTAATAGATGATATAAATACTTAAGGCATAAAACTGCCTATTCTACTTATTTCCATTACAGCAATCCCCTCCCTTTTCCAGACCTGATTAGGGCAGATAAACAGGCTCTCAAGAATCTGTTTTCTGGGCACGTGGATTTTTCCTAAGTGTACTGCTTTCTCCTGCATTACCTAAACTTATTTGTTTGGGTTTTATCTGAGGCTCGTAGTTGGAAGACCAGGAGCAGCAGACAAGACTGGCTGTTCTGTACAGGACATTTGGATTACTAAAGTTCATAAATTCCTGTGTTGGCCACCATTCTGGGCTGAGATAAAATGTGTTAAAATCTAGTCTGGTCCTAAGTCATCCTCTGAGCTCCATCTCCTTGCTGCCCAACCCAATTCCTACCTGTTTTGATGACCCTGGGCCCATGAATCTGTCTAACCTTCTATTCTGACTATAATGGGCTGCCTTGTGAGGTAATTTTCTATGTCGGCATCTTCTGTCCCAAAGGTGAATAAATGCAGGATTGTCTGAATCTGAAACACCATTTTATTTTTATGATCCACATAAAATAAAGGCAGCATGGGGGACAAAATAAGCAGGGTTTCAAAGGTATAGGAATTCAGTCTTGAAACCAGCTCTGCCATTATTCTTTCTGAGCCACAGTTGTTTTTTTTTTTTTTCTGTAAAATGGGAATAACTCCACCCAACTCCTAAGTAATAAATGTTTGCTCCTTTCTCACTCTCCCTGTTTGTTTGTTTTTCTTGTCATCATGCCCATCAGTGTGCCTTCTGGATGCTTAATGAATACTGTTGACAGGCCCAGCTGCTCTTCTAAAACCTGGAGTCACATGCCGTACCCCTTCTGCCTCTCTAAATTCTACCAACACTTAAAAGTTCAGCAAAGTCCTCATTCTTTTTTTTTTTTTTTTTGCGGTATGCGGGCCTCTCACTGCTGTGGCCTCTCCCGTTGCGGAGCACAGGCTCCAGACGCGCAGGCTTAGCGGCCGTGGCTCACGGGCCTAGCCGCTCCGCGGCATGTGGGATCTTCCCGGACCAGGGCACGAACCCCTGGCCCCTGCGTCGGCAGGTGGACTCTCAACCACTATGCCACCAGGGAAGCCCAAAGTCTTCATTCTTTAATTCTCTAGTCATTATGGCTTTTACTATTTTCTACTGTCTCCAAGAACACTTTGGACTCTATTTACTCAAATAGCTTATCTATCAATTTTTTTACATCCATTATTTTTCCTTCCCCATTAAACTCCTTGATGGCACTTTTTGTGTACTTCCTTATGATTAGAAAAGTACTGCTCCTTCAGTAGAAACAATAAATAGGTATTGATCTGCATAGGCAAAAATAATACCCCAATCAATAATGTACCAAGAAGAAATTAGTAAATTGTAATAGTGGAGACTACAAAAATTTGGTATGAGTCAAACATTCATCTGCTTGACACAGATTGTCTTCTTGAAACAAAAGCCTAAATGTATAGAAACAAACCATAAGATACTCTTAGGAAGGGGAAAAAGCAGAGTTATTTGAATATTTCAAGACAAAGGCTTTGTAAAGGAGATGAAACTTCTGAAGAACTTCAAATGGTTCTAGTTGCAAGGGTACAATTAGAAACAGGTTTCAGAATTTTAGATAATCTTATTTTCTTATAATATGTGGGCTGTCAATCAGCTGGAAATGTGTAAAATATAACTAATTCCTTAGGGGCCACTTCCCCAGCCTAATCATGGTGCTTCTTGGATTTCTGTGATCCCTCCCATCTGTGACCACATAGATAAGCGCTTCTGTGACCACTTCTGCCTACTTTGTGGTTTCCCATACGTAGGATTTTGCTTCTAACTAAATTTTAACTTTCTTTCATAGAGAGACTTTTCCCATCTTCAAAAAACCCAATACAGACCTGAGACTACACAGAGAGCATGCAACAAATTTTTCATTAGACTTACTCAATTTCATCCATCCCAAATATCAACGTGAAATCCAGATACATCTCAAAAGCCCACTATCTGTCAGATAAGGAGTGCCAATAAAAAACAGCAATTCCTTTTCTAAAGTTCTCTAGGAAGTGAAACCGTGTTGCAGAGTAGAGCATAACAATTTGAAATTCTGAAATACATAAAGCAAGTCTCCACACTCAGAAATGAGGCTTATCCCTCACGCAGTGGCATCTGGTTACTAAGAGAGGACTAATTCCTATCCTTGGATGCCCGAGTACACCTTCTATTACACTAACTTAAATGAAACCACCGAGGGGAGAAGATGACCCTAGAGATTTATCTGATGATATGGCCATATTAGATCCCCTCAAATCCTTTAATTTGCAAAAAGTCCCAAAGTCGGTGAGCCAAACAAATAGCAGCTCTCTCCCCATGCTGCGTAACTTGGGTGATATTTATAGACAAGGAAAAGTTCTGTGTTCAGCAATTTCCCAATCAACTAAGAACAAATGGAGAAAGCAAATCCATGAAATAAGAAAGGGCAACACCACCTAGCTATGACTTAAAAGGTGGCAGAGAAATGTTAGCGCCATTACGCTACTGAGCCTCCTGCACCAGTCCAGACGCATTCATCAGAGATGCTACAGAAGCTGAAACTCAAGGAAACGGCCTGAGGCCGTTAAAGCTGTAGCCTTCACCAGCAGCCCTATAGAAGAGGACCCTGCAAAGGAAAAGGAGAGGCCCTGCAAAAAGCCTCAGATATCCGTGACGCATTTCCTGGATTCTTTTTTTTTTTTTTTTTTTGGTCTAATGTGATGTAATTTATCATTGACAGTTTCTGGTAATAAATTCAAATTCAAAGCATCATTTAAAAATACTTACTATGTGCATGTCAACTCCTGAGAGAAGCTGCAGACCCTCCAAAACAGAAGGAATGGCCCCCATCTTCAAAACATGAGATATTTCAGAAACTGGCTTTTGTTTTTGATTTTGCTTTTTCTTGGGCTTATGAATTATTAGTCCTTCACCCGGACATCCATATCCTCCACTTTTCTACCTTCAGTAGGTCTGTCTCTTGAATGTTCCAGGCAGATGAACCATATATTGTTGTTGTTTTCCAGCTGCACTGGAAAAATCTATTTCATACCATGGAATTCTGTCAGGAAAACCTTCACTAAAATATGACTTAACTGCCTCCATACTGAATCTCAAATTATTTCTTCTCATCTTTGGTTTATAGGAAAGTGAATAACCTGTTTCCTCTTTATGACTATGTTTATATTTGCAGATTCAGAAGTAGAAAAGGACTTCTGGATTTAAGGAATACAATTGCAGAATTTCTCCACAAAGTGAGCACATGAAGATAAAAGAATGAAGGAATATCAGAGCTCAAAGAACTGCAGAGAATGGTTCCCTCCCTATTCAAGTTCCTCCTGTTTCTCATGTGGGGACTGTGCCCTAGGGAATTTGGGGCATCTGCACAGTGGCTCGCATTCTCCTTTGCGGCGTGCTGGCTGTGGAGAAGGGGTAGCCCCACAGACTCCAAATTAGTTTCTTTTGCTCTTTTTCCATTTTACCCCGTAAGTTAAGACAATTATGAGTTGTCTAGCATGGAAAGGCAAAAATAATCTGCTGAATGGATTTTTGACTTTCTTTGAGACTTAAGTTCAAGTTTATTTAGGTTGGTTTGAAACCTGTTTCTTCATCTCTTTTTCTCTTCTTGGCCCTTAAATCCCAACTCTAGAATCACCTTCCTTAGATTCCTCTTTTCAGCTTTCTTGCCTTGATATGTCTGTGAATCAGTATATTAACTTGACAAATTTCTGTGGTCTCAAGTTTCCTAGATTCTCCATGAAAAGTTATGTCTTATACCCTACTGGCCTCAAATAATTCAAATAGGACTGGGAAAATTATTCACGACTTCCATGGTCACAACTTGCCAACTGCTCTATATCTGTTTGTTTTTGCAGGAAGGTGGGGGTGAGACAAGGGGATTCATAAACAGGCTAGCTTGGAGAAATTATCAGCCAGGATTTTTTTGGAACCGCTAGACCAAGACAATAGACAGGAGCAGAGCACAGCATCTCCAAGTGGGCTTGGAGTTAATGTTAATATTATGAAATGTCTTGAAAGCAAGTAACAGAGGTTGGCCGAGACAAATGTTAAGATCTGGAATTTGTTTCAGAGGAATTGGAAAACTAAACAACAGCCAAGTCAACGATTCTCACTCATCAGCATATAAAAATCTACCTCATGAATTAAAAACAAAAAGATATCGCCAAGAAAGTCAGGAAAAGGCACTGATTATAAGAACTAGGTTTTGTTTTTGTTTTCTAAAGGAGCTTGGTAATGAAGAAAATATAAAATAACAAGATATTTCAGTGAGGAAAATGAAAGCAAAGTCAGCTATGGCCACAAACTGAGATGAAGATAGCCCAGTAAATACTGACCTATAGCTCTTCATATTCATCACACAGTCCTTCACACCAGCCCGGATTCCCTCCCTCCTCCAGAGTCACCCATTACCTCGAACCATGGTTGAAGGACATTTTGCTACCAAGGCAAAGGATATCTCTTTGCTACCCTTCTCATCTCTGGCTTTTGTGGCTGAGGATTCTGACTAAAACAGTGTCTGTCTAGGGTATCTATGAGCAGAATCATGACAAACATCTAAAAGAGATCAAAAGGAACTACAGAAGAATTTTCTAGAAGAAACCCTACACTGTAAGACTAAAAGAGACATTGAGATCTATAGCTCCAGTGTCTACCTCATGCTGTCTTAGGGCAGTAAAAGTGTTTTCATGCTGTAGATGAAGGTACCTAGGCCCAGAGACATCCCCAGGGTGAGGAAGGATGGGGGACAGACTAGAATCAAAGTGTCCCATGGCTCAGTTAGGACCAGGGTCTTCCCACTGGACCACATGTCCCCCTCTTCACTGTGTTGTAAGAAGACCTCCTCACATTTACAGAAACTTTAAAATCAGTTAGTGCATTGGCTCCGGAAGAGATATTGTAACCTGTCCAGAGTAATACAATCAGCAATGCGCAGTATTACTATCCTCTATGAAGAACTTGAATAAATAAGACATTTATAAAAATGAATGGAAAATCTAAAATGAATATCCCAAGAACCATGAAAAAATAAACTAAGAGAAATAGAATTTTCTTTGAGTCTCTGAGGGAGAAGCAGCAGTTAAGGATTTTATACATAATTTATAAGGAAAATTGTCCCGTTCACTCAGATATACACCATATCAGTTTGTGGGAAAGATTAAGCAAGCTGTCTTTTTTTTTTTTTTTAATTGAAACCAAATATAGGTATGGAAGAAAATGAATTCTGAATGAGGGAAAATGCAATGAGTCACATAGCAAGGTTTACTAGAATTTACATGAGAGTTTAGTTTGTTTTAAATGAGTAACTTTGACCTTATTTATTGATCAGTAATAACAAAAGATCCCCAAACAAAGTCTCACTTAGTGCTAAAGCTTCCTGTTCTCATTTTCCCTCCACTCTAAAGAAAGCTGGTCTTTGGCATAAATAACACAGACCTCTCTGGATACCTATGATTTGAACAGGATCAGTAAAGTACTCAGAACTGATTATCCTTCTCTCTTAAAATGTTAACATAATTAATTCAGTCTTTGGAATTTTTTTACCCTTAGAGAAGCTTTTAAATTGCTAATAATACTAGAAACACAGGACTAATTCCCCACTAAGGTATTGGTAATTTCCTCTAAACCTCAAATTAAGAGGATTCAGGGAGGCTAGACAATGAAAAAGAAATAGACTTTGGAAGGAGGGGCATAAGTGTAGTAATTGAAAATTAGAAAGAAGGAAAACCAGACTATTATGATGGCACAATTTTGCTGGTAGGAGCTGAGCTCAGAATAGGCCAAGAAGATCTATACCAGCAATCTCCATAGAAACCATCTGTCATTTACCATGGCTCCTGTTCATTTGAGCCCTCCCCTTATCCCTCTTCTCTATACAGGAACATCATTCTGATCACCCCTTGGACCACTGTGAATTCCTCCAGCAGTAGTGGCAAGTAGACACTAACCTATATGCCATTCTCCTATCAGATGTTCCCTTGTCCATTGCTTTCTGGGTATTCATATTCTTGTCTTGGGCCCTAATGGAACTGAAGAGTTAATATATTTTTCTCTCTTGGGGAGATACACAGAATCTGCCACAAGGCTACTTCTGCCAAGCAGCCCCAATACTAATACTAAAAAGAAAAAATAGCAATGATGCAGCTCTTTACTCTTTCCAAAACCCATTTACTTATGTAATTGCTTATTTATATAAACCAAAAAGGAAATTAAGCAAGGGAGTTTTATTATTCCATGTTTACAGAGGAGGCTATAACCTCTGAAATAGCCAGTACTAGCTAAATTTTGCTGAAAGTTACTTTATGTCAGCCACTTTTCTGAGCACATTACACATATTGGCTAATTTGATCATTTCAACAGCACTGAGAGGTAGCTACTATTATTATCCCCATTTTATAGATGAACCGTGGCTTTAAGAATTTGAGGTATTTTCTCAAAAGCAACCTAAGAGAAATTGTGGCTTGAATCTAGTTCTACTGAATCAAAACTTAATGCTCTTAAATGCTGCTACTGTAAACAAGAGTTAAATTGAGGAAGGCTTTTCCTCAAGATTATACTTCCTAAATGGCAGGAAGTGGACTACTTCTGGATCTAACTCATTATCAAATGTACTTCCAGCACTACCCTGATATTTACAGAAATGCAAGATATTTGGCTAAGGAACAGAATGATATGATATAACTGGTCCTACACCTGAACTTAAACATTAGTTCCTTACCTGAAGGGCTCTGCTTTGCAATGGAAATTTCCTATGGATCTCTTAAATGATTCTCTTAGATGATTCTATCTTCAAGAAATGAAATGGATTAAATGGGTCCCATTAAGCTTATGGTAATCTTAGCTTTTCCAACTTCTGGCAATAGAACATCCAGTGTAAGCACAGGGTAAATTCCAATCTAATGCTGCAATTTTGATCCGCCCTTGTTATTAGCAGTGTGAATCACTCTAACCAAGAGCTATAGAAAACACTTTCTTCTGGTAATATCATTGACTGTGACAATGAAGTAATGAGACCCCCAACAAACTCAGCTTTTAGATTTCTACTCCAAAGTGATTATTTTGACAAAGCAAAGACATGTCAACAAAATTGACATGCCATTTTCTTAATAATGATGACAGTTATTCTTCATAGAGTTAGCTTGTATTATCCAGTACACTTATTTGGTTGAGAAAAGAAAGCTGAATTAAATTCATATTTCTTATTTGCAAAGTCAACAAATTTAACTAAGTTGCCAAGTGAGGTGTTGGCCTCAGTCTACGTCCCACTCTTAAGGAGTGGTCGAGGGAGGAAGTTTAGGTTCTGATCAGGAGACTCCCCCAGGAAAGCAGCATTTCAACCTGCTGTTCTCTGATTTGAACAGTGATGCTGAGGCTGCCCCTGCCATGCACAGCAAAGACTCTGAATGAGTCAACCACAAACTGTCAAATACTATTGTATAGTTTCTCTGTAAAGTGGTCTGAGATGGCTCCAAAATATAAAATTCATCTTCATAACACCAAAGTGAAGAGAGGAGACATGAAAATAATTAATTTTATCAGATTACCTTGATTCCATAATCCAAGCACTAAATTTGAAATGGTAAGTCTAGTGGTGCTGTTCAAATTCACTTTTACACACAACACTTTCTCCTTATGTGAAATAAAATGTTTGTCTATATTTTTACATCAATAACATTATTCAATAAATTCCCCCCAAACAGTGAGAGCTTCTTACAGATGTAATGGCAGTGGCTCTCCAGGGCCTAACAGTGTTTTTCAAAGTATGACTCTAAAATCAAACCTAGAGAGGACCTTCAAGATGGCGGAGGAGTAAGACGTGGATATCACATTCCTCCCCACAAATACATCAAAAATACATCTACATGTGGAACAACTCCTACAGAACACCTACTAGACCGTGGTAGAAGACCTCAGATTTCCCAAAAGGATGAAACTCCCCACGTACCTGGGTAAGGCAAAATAAAAAAGGAAAAACAGAGACAGAAGAATAAGGATGGGACCTGCACCTCTGGGAGGAAACTGTGAAGGAGAAAAAGTTTCCACAGTTTCCTCTAGGCTTCCACTAGGAAGCCCCTTCACTGATGGAGATGGGGGTGTGGGCAGGGGGGAAGCTTTGGAGCCACGGAGGAGAGTGCAGCAACAGGCGTGCAGAGGGCAAAGCAGAGAGATTCCTGAACAGAGGATCGGTTCTGACCAGCACTCACCAGCCTGAGAGGCTTATCTGCTCACCTGCCGGGGAGGGTGGGGGCTGGGAGCTGAGGCTCGGGCTTCAGAGTCAGACCCCAGGGAGATGACAGGTTGACTGCATGAACACAGCCTGAAGGGGGCTAGTCCACCACAGCTAACTGGGAGATAGTCTGGGAAAATGTCTGGAACTGTCTAAGAATCAAGAGACCACTGTTTTGGGATGTGCGAGGAGAGGGGATTCAGAGCACCACCTAAATGATCTCCAGACATGGGTGCAAGCCATGGCTATCAGTGTGGACACCAGAGATGGGCATGAAATGCTAACGCTGCTGTGTAGCCACCAGCAATCCTGGATGCGAGCACAGGTCACTATCCACATATCCCCTCCCCACCACTGCCAGGGTCCCGTGATCCAGGGATAACTTACCCAGGAGAACACATAGCGTGCCTCAGGCTGTTGCAATGTCACACTGGCCTCTGCCACCTCAGGCTCACCCTGCATTCCATACCCATCTCTCTCCCCTGACCTGAGTGAGCCAGAGCCCCCAAAACAGCTGCTCCTTTAATCCCTTGCTGTCTGGGTGAAGAACAGACTCCAGAGGGTGACCTACATGGAGAGGTAGGGCCAAACCCAAAGATGAACCCCAGGAGCTGTGCAAACAAAGAAGAGAAAGGGAAATTTCTTTCTGCAGCCTCAGGATCAGTGGATTAAATCTCCACGATCAACTTGATGTATCCTGAATCAGTGGAATACCTGAATAGACAATGAAGCATCCCAAAACTGAGGTGATGGACTTTAGGAATAACTGTAAACTTATGGTTTGCTTTCTGTGTCTAATTTGTTTCTGGTTTTATGTTTATCCTAGTTTAGTATTTAAAGCTTATTATCTTTGGTAGATTGTTTATTGATTTGGTTGCTCTCTTCCTTATATATATATATTTTTTTCCTTTTTCTCTTTTTGTGAATGTGTATGTGTGTTTCTTTGTGTGACTTTCTCTGTATAGGTTTGTTTTTATCATTTGTCCTAGGGTTCTGTCTGTCCTGATTTATTTAGTAGTTTTTAGTGCTTGTCATCATTGGTGGATATTTTATTGGTTTGGTTGCTCTCTTCATTTTAAAAAAAATATTATTTAACTTTTATTTTAGTAATTGTTTTACTTTAATATCTTTATTTTATTTTATTTGTTCCTCTTTTTTTTTTCTTTTCTCCCTTTTATACTGAGTTGTGTCTGACAGGGTCTTGGTGCTCTGGCCAGGTGTCAGGCCTGAGCCTCTGAGGTGGGAAAACCAAGTTCAGGACATTGGTTCATCAGAGACCTCCCGACTCCACATAATATCAATTAGCAAGAGATCTCCGTCTCAATGGTAAGGCCCAGCTCCACTCAACGACCAGCAAGCTCCAGTGCTGGACACCTAATGCCAAACAAATAGCAAGACAGGAACACAACCCCACCCATTAGCAGAGAGGCTGCCTAAAATCATAATAAGTTCACAGACACCCCAAAACACACCACCAGATGTGGTCCTGCCCACCAGAAAGGAAAGATCCAGCCTCATCCACCAGAACACAGGCACCAGTCCCCTCCACCAGGAACCTTAAACAACCCACTGAAAAAACCTTACCCATTGGGGGCAGACACCAAAAACAATGGGAACTACGAACCTGCAGCCTGTGAAAAGGAGACCCCAAACACAGTAAGTTAAGAAAACTGAGAAGACAGAGGAATATACAGCAGAAGAAGGAGCAAGGGAAATACTCAGCAGCAAACAAATGAGGAGGAAATAGGCAGTCTACCTGAAAAAGAATTCAGAGTAATGATAGTAAAGATGATACAAAATCTTGGAAATAGAATGGAGAAAATACAAGAAACTTTTAACAAGGACCTGGAAGAACTAAACAGCAAACAAACAATGATGAACAACACAACAAATGAAATTTAAAATTCTCTATAAGGAATCAAGATCAGAATAACTGAGGCAGAAGAATGGATAAGTGACCTGGAAGATAAAATAGTGAAAATAACTAACACAGGGCAGAATAAAGAAAAGAGAATGAAAAGGATTGAGGACAGTCTCAGAGACCACTGGGACAACATTAAACACACTAAAATTCAAATTATACAGGTCGCAGAAGAAGAAGAGAAAAAGAAATGGACTGAGAAAATATTTGAAGAGATTATAGTTGAAAATGTCACTACTATAGGAAAGTAAATAGTCAATCAAGTTCAGGAAGAGCAGAGAGTCCCATACAGGATAAATCCAAAGAGAAACATGACAACACTCATAATAATCAAACTATCAAAAATTAAATACAAAGAAAAAATATTAAAAGCAGCAAGAGAAAAGCAACAAATAACATACAAGGGAATCCCAAAAGGTTAACAGCTGATCTTTCAGCAGAAACTCTGCAAGCCAGAAGGGAGTAGCAGGACATATTTTAAGTGATAAAAGGGAAAAAACTACAACCAAGATCACTCTACCCAGCAAGGATCTCATTCAGATTTGATGGAGAAATTAAAACCTTTACAGACAAGCAAAAGCTAAGAGAATACAGCGGCACCAAACCAGCTTTACAACAAATGCTAAAGGAAATTCTCTAGGCAGGAAACACAAAGGAAAAGACCTACAATAACAAGCCCAAAACAATTAAGAAAATGTTAATAGGAATATACATATAGATAATTACTTTAAATGTAAATGGATTAAATGCTCCAACCAAAAGACATACACTGGCTGAATGGATACATAAACAAGACCCATATATATGCTGTCTACAAAAGACTCAGTTCAGACCTAGGGACACATATCAACTGAAAGGGGGGGGATGGAAAAAGATATTCCATGTAAATGGAAATTAAAAGAAAGCTGGAGTAGCAATTCTCATATCAGACAAAATAGACTTTAAAATAAAGACTATTACAAGAGACAAAGAAGGACACTACATAATGATCAAGGGATCAATCCAAGTAGAAGGTATAACAACTTTAAATATTGATGAACCCAACATTGAAGCACCTCAATGCATAAGGCAAATGCTAACAACCATAAAATGGGAAATCAAGAGTAACACAATAATAGCAGGGGACTTTACCACCCCACTTTGACAAATGGACAGATCATCTGAAATGAAGATAAATAAGGAAACACAAGCTTTAAATGATACATTAAACAAGATGGACTTAATTGATATTTATGAGACATTCCATCCAAAAACAACAGAATACACTTTCTTCTCAAGTGCTTATGGAAGAGTCTCTAGGATGCATAATATTTTGGGTCACAAATCAAGCCTTGGTAAATTTGAGAAAATTGAAATCATATCAAGTATCTTTTTGGACCACAATGCTATAAGACTATATACCAATTACAGGAAAAAAAATCGTAAAAAATACAAACACATGGATGCTAAACAATACACTACTAAAAAACCAAGAGATCACTGAAGAAATCAAAGAGGAAATCAAAAAATACCTGGAAACAAATGACAATGAAAACAGGATGACCCAAAACCTATGAGATGCAGCAAAAGCAGTTCTAAGAAGGAAGTGTATAGCAATGCAATCCTACCTCAAGAAGCAAGACAAATCTCAAATAAACACCCTTATCTTACACCTAAAGCAATTAGAGAAAGAAGAACAAAAAAACCCCCGAAGTCAGCAGAAAGAAAAAATCATAAGATCAGATCAGAAATAAATGAAAAAGAAATGAAGGAAACAATAGTAAAAATCAATAAAAGTAAAGCCTGGTTCTTTGAGAAGATAAAAAAATTTGATAAACCATTAGCCAGACTCATTAAGAAAAAAAGGGAGAAGACAAATAAACAGAATTTGAAATGGAAAAGGAGACGTAACAACTGACACTGCAGAAATACAAAGGATCATGAGAGATTACTACAAGCAAGTATATGCCAATTAAGTGGACAACCTGGAAGAAATGGACAAATTCTTAGAAAAGCACAACCTTCTGAGACTGAACCAGGAAGCAATAGAAAATGTAAACATAACAACAACAAGCACTGAAATTGAAACTGTGATTAAAAATCTTCCAAAAAACAAAAGCCCAGGACCAGATGGCTTCACAGGTGAATTCTATCAAACATTTAGAGAAGAGGTAACACATACCCTTCTCAAACTCTTCCAAAATGTAGCAGAGGGAGGAACACTCCCAAATTCATTCTACAGGGCCACCATTACCCTGATACCAAAACCAGACAAATATGTCCCATAAAAAGAAAACTATAGGCCAATATCTCTGATGGAGATAGATGCAAAAATCCTCAACAAAATACTAGCAAACAGAATCCAACAGTACATTAAAGGGATCATACACCATGATCAAGTGGGGTTTATCACAGGAATGCAAGGATTCTTCAATATACACAAATCAATCAATTTTGCAGCTGACATGATACTATACATAAAGAATCCTAAAGATGCCGCCAAGAAACTACTAGAGCTAATCAGTGAATTTGGTAAAGTAGCAGGATACAAAATTAATGCACAGAAATCACTTGCATTCCTATACACTAAAGATAAAAAATCTAAAATAGAACTTAAGGAAACACTCCCATTTACTATTGCAACAAAAATAATAAAATACTCAGGAATAAGCCTACTTAAGGAGGCAAAAGACCTGTAAGCAGAAAACTATAAGACATTGATGGAAGAAATTAAAGATGATACAAACAGATGGAGAGACATACCATGTACTTGTACTGGAAGAATCAACATTGTGAAAATGACTCTACTACCCAAAGCAATCTACACTTTCAATGCAATCCCTAATGATATACCAATGGCATTTTCCCCATAATTAGAACAAAAAATTTCACAATTTGTATGGAAACACAAAAGACACCAAATAGCCAAAGCAATCTTGAGAAAGAAAAATGGAAGGGAGGAATCAGTCCCCCTGACTTCAGACTATACTACAAAGCTACAGTAATCAAGACAATATGGTACTGGCACAAAAACCAAAATATAGGTCAATGGAACAGGAAAGAAACCCCAGGGATAAACCCATACACATATGGTCATCTTATTTTTGATAAAGGAGGCAAGAATATACAATGGAGAAAAGACAGCCTCTTCAATAAGTGGTGCTGGGAAAACTGGACAGGTACATGTAAAAGAATGAAATTAGAACACTCCCTAACACCATACACAAAAATAAATTCAAACTGGATTAAAGATCTAAATGTAAGGACAGACATTATAAAACTCTTAGAGGAAAACATAGGCAGAACACTCTATGGCATAAATCACAGCAAGATCCTTTTTGACCCACCTCCTAGAGAAAGGGAAATAAAAATTAACAAATGGGACCTAATGAAATTTAAAAGCTTTTGCACAGCAAAGGAAACCATAAACAAGAAGAAACGAAAACCCTCAGAATAGGAGAAAATAGTTGCCAATGAAGCAACTGACAAAGGATTAATCTCCAAAATTTACAAGCAGCCCATGCAGCTCAATATCAAAAGAACAAACAACCCAATCCAAAAATGGTAAGAAGACCTAAATAGACATTTTTCCAAAGAAGATATACAGATTGCCAACAAACACATGAAAGAATGCTCAACATCATTAATCATTAGAGAAATGCTAATCAAAACTACAATGAGATATCATCTCACGCCGATCAGAATGGCCATCATCAAAAAATCTACAAACAATAAGTGCTGGAGAGGGTGTGGAGAAAAGGGAACACTCTTGCACTGTTGGTGGGAATATAAATTGATACAGCCACTATGGAGAACAGTATGGAGGTTCCTTAAAAAACTAAAAACAGAACTACCATATGACCCAGCAATCACACTACTGGGCATATATCCTGAGCAAACCATAATTCAAAAAGAGTCATGTACCAAAATGTTCATTGCAGCTCTAGTTACAATAGCCAGGACATGGAAGCAACCTAAGTGTCCATCAACAGATGAATGGATAAAGAAGATGTCTCACATATATCCAATGGAATATTACTCAGCCATAAAAAGCAACAAAATTGAGTTATTTGTAGTGAGGTGGATGGATCTAGAGTCTTTCATACAGAGTGAAGTCAGAAAGAGAAAAACAAGTGCCATATGCTGATACATATATATGGAATCTAAAAAAAAAAAAAAGAATGGTTCTGAAGAACCTAGGGACAGGACAGGAATAAAGATGCAGATGTAGAAAATGGACTTGAGGACATGGGGAGGGGGAAGGGTAAGTTGGGATGAAGTGAGAAAGTGTCATGGACTTATATACACTACCATATGTAAAATAGCTAGTGTGAAGCAGTTGTATTGCACAGGGAAATCAGCTTCATGCTTTTTGATCACCTAGAGGCGTTGGATAGGGAGTGTGGGAGGGAGACACAAGAGGGAGAGGATATGACGATATATGTATACATATAGCTGATTCACTTCCTTATACAGCAGAAACTAACACAGCATTTTAAAGCAATTATACTCCAGTAAAGATGTTAAAACAAATAAATTATAAAATCATACCTAAGAATCACCTGTTTGGGGAGTTCGGGGGAGAGGAGAGGGAGAATCCTTATTTAAGATGCAGATTCCTGGGCTCTAACTCAGATCTACTGCGTTAAATAAACTCTATGGAGACATCCTGATGTCAGCACATATAAGAAATCCCAAAGGCCTTGATTTGTATTAAAGTTTGGGAATTACTGGCCAGGTTCTTGAGGCATCAGGGCAGTGATGTGCTTGTAGAGAACACAAGGTGAGGGATAGAATGGCCTAAGGAAATGTCTCCTGACAGGAATTCCCTTATGTTTTGTGTTTCATTTAACCAAACAGTCCCAGGAGTCTGGAGAGAGAACCCTGTGAAAGGTGAAATAGGAAAGACAAGGGACCAGAGAAGCCTATGTCTTTGGGGACGGGATGATGAAAGAACGGCAGAGGTAGACTCTGTGCTCAGCAATCCCCTACCTAAGATCCTCCCCAGGAAGAGGTCAGCTGTCTGATTCCAGGAGAGTGACTCTGAGGTTGGAAAGCTTCTGCCCTGCCCCACACTTGGGAGGCAAGTGATCTTCCCTATCAGGTTTTCAGCACAACCTATAGTGTCACGACAAGATATACTCTGCGACATAATAACGTCAGTCAGAAGGAGGCTTGTGGAATGATGTCCTGAGTTTCTTCTCTGCCTGAGAGAGTGACACAGAAGGCAGCTAAGTTGAGACCAGCGAGCTTGCCCTAAATGCAGTCTGGCTTGAGGCACCCTGCCCTGCCCTGGCAACTGAGGCCAGAAATGTGTTAAATGAGATAATGTATATAAAGCATAGCATTCAGATACTTATTTGAAAGGTAGCTAATGGACAAAGTAAGTATATGAATGTGCTTTGAGAGTCTAGAACAATGAACAAAAAAAATATTTAGAATTAATAGACAGAAGACTAGTTCCAAGACTATTTAAAGCTTGTTAAATTACTAGGTTTACAGTGGTTTGTGACTTGAGCTCCATGAAACCTAGCAGTAGCTCTGAACCCACATTTGTACCACCTACTTGTATACTGTGGGGAGATGAGGCCCTAGGAGACAGACCTCTAATCCCCTACTCTATTTCAATTTACCAGAGTACCACTCAATAAGGCTATTTCATACTATGCCTTTGATCAGAAAGTTTTTAAACTGAGAGTCTGAGAAATATTCTGCTTGAAGATAAAAATTAAAGGTCACTAAGAATCTGGTAAGAAAAGTAACAGTATTCTAAGACATGGTCTTCCCTGGGCCCAAATGGCCTTAAAACCCAGAACTATTGTCAGCCTTACTTACAATTTCTTTCCTGTTTTGTCTCTTGGTGAGTGGAATTGGAATCCCAAGCCATGCTTAGAGTGAGAGCAGTAGGTTGTCATGTTTGCAGCCCTGATCTGTCTCCATTAAAGAGCAGGAGACTGTGTTGACTCCAAGGGTTTACAATAAAACCCTCTGAATCTCTAGGTTCCCTAGGCTCTGCCTTGTCACAAGCACAATAAATTGCCTCACAGGGAAGAGCTAATACTTTGAATTACTCTCAGCACCAATTCTTATCTGCTAGAAACTGATAAAACAATCAATACAGTGTTTTGTGTATTTGTCTCCAAGGAGATAAGAGGTGCTCAGAGTTATTGGGAAGGCCTCCTGGTCTCCAGGGAACAGTGAGGACTTCAAGACAAAAGCCTTGAGAACAACCATCACCTATGTTTGGTGACCTTGGATAAATTCCTTACTTTTTGTCCAAAAGTTTCCCATCTGTAAAATGGGAGGGATAATAGTTAACCCAATCTCCCAACCCAGGAGTAAGTCAAATGTAAAATATTAAAATCATAGAGTACAGAAAGGGTCCTAATTATTAGATATTATTACCTTATGATATCAAATTAACATGAACACTGGACTTGATTGCCCTCTACCACTGTGAATATAATTATTCATTTACCTGTCTCACCTATATGAAAATAGGATTGTCTTGAGATTTGGGACAATGTCTTCATTACCTTTGTCTCCATAGCACCAACACAGTATCTGCATATTGTAGATACTCATTAATTAGTAATAATTTATTAAATGGAGTAAAAGAAATAAACAAATGAATAAATAGATTAATAAATTAAAGTATTAAACTATTAGCCTCATTCCCAAATCAAGAGTCCTTTATAAAATATCCACAAGAAGGTTCCTAAGCCTAGAAATGTATGCACCAAGGAAGATGGTCATGATGGCTGAGGAAATGTAGGAACAATGCCCAAAAGGCATAGCACTCCATTATTAATGGAGCCAAAACTACATTCAGGATATTATTGGTAGCCATATCATATTATCATACCAAGATAAGAACTCTCAAATATTGTCTACATGCTATAGATTCAAGTCATTTTAACTCCAGGTACTTTTTGAGTCTAGAATCAAAAATATCAAAATCCCTCATAAATATGTACATGTCAATTTGGGCTCATTATTTAACTTTATATTGATGTAAAATATACATACACAGAAGTGAAAAATCAAATCTTCAGCTTGATGAATTTTCAAAAACAGAGCAACCCATGTAACTAGCACTCAAAAAAAAAAAAAAAACCCAAAAAAAGGACACTACCAAACACCTCCAGAAGCTCGCCTCTGGACCCTCTTCCTGTCACCACCCCAGCATGAGTAACCACTATTCAGACTTCAAACACTGTAGATTGAACCAGTTTTCCGGTTTTGTATACATGAGATAATATTAAATGGGGTCTGGTGTCTTGTTTCTTTCCCTTAACAGTTGTTCATTCTCGTTGCTAGTATAGTATTCTGCTGTATGAATACCCCACAATGTACTTAGCTGTGCTATTGTTAGTGAACATTTGGGTAGTTTCTCTTTTGGTGCTATTAGTAACAGCGCTGCTCTGAAAATCATGTGCTTGTCTTTGTGAACGTATGTTTAGCTTTCTATTACAGCCAATAAAATCTTTTTGAATCATGAATCTATTTCAGTCCCATCAGCTCTACCTCTGAACATTTCTAGATCTGCCTGCCTGATTTATCTGCTCTCATCTTGGTCTAAGCCACCTCATCTCTGATGTGGAATACTGCAACAACTCCTAGCCACTCTCTGCTTTTCTAATCCATGTTCCACACAGCACAAATGGTTGTCTATTTAAAAATGTAAATAAGATTATGTCTCACCACTGCTTAAAATTCACCAGTGGTTTCCCATTAAAGCAGGCCATATTCTACAGGCTCTGCCAGATCTAGCCTCTGCCTACATCTCTGAATTGATTTTGAATCATTCTCTCACCACTTCTCACTCTGCTCCGGGTACACTGGCCTTTTTGCAGGCTTTAAATACACTAATTATGTTTCTTCTTCCTGTGATGTACCTCCTCGAGAAGCTTCACATAACAGGACCCCTTTCCCCGTTGAGTTCTCAAATCAATGTCATCTCAGAGATGTCCTTCCTGACCCCCTGATCCAAAACAGCATCTCCTTCCAGGTCATTTTCCATCTGGTTACATGGAGCTTATTTCACTACCTAATGTTTCTGCTATCTATTTCCTTGCTTACTGAGTATCTTACTGTTTACAACAGTTTTATTGAGATATAATTCACATACCATAAAATTCACACTTTTAAAGTGTACAGTTCAGTGTTTTTTAGTATATTCACAAAGTTATGCAAGTATCACCACTATCTAAATTCAGAACATTTACCCCACACCAAAAGAAGCCCTATACCCCTTAGCGGTCATTCCACATTTCTTTTTCTCACAGCCCCTGGCAACCACTAACCTACTTTCTGTCCCTACCACAGATTTGTAGATTTGACCACTCTTGACATTTCATATAAATAGAATCATACATGTGTTTTCGCATTCAACTTCTTTCACTTAGCATAATCTTTTCAAAATTCAACATCCTTTAGCATATATCAGTAAAGTTGACCCTGAAGAACGTGGGGGTTAGGATTGGCAACTATTAGAACAGTCAAAAATCTTCAGGTAACTTATAGTTAACTCTCCATGTATGCAAGTTCTCAATATCCTTGGTCCTGCATTCATGGATTCAACCAAATGCAAATTGTGTAATACTGTAGTATTTACTATTAAAAAAAATTATACATGTAAGTAGACCCACAGGTTTCAAACCCATGTTGTTCAAGGGTCAATTGTACTTAGTTCCTTTTCTTTGCTAAATAATACTCCATTGTATGGATATATCACATTTTGTTTATCCATCAGTGGATAGGTGTATGGGCTGTTTTCTATTTTTGGGGAAAAGGGGCTATTCCTCATAATGCTCTCATGAACATTTGTGTAAACACTTTTGTGTGGATGTATGTTTTCATTTATCTTGGGTGTAGTCCTAGGAGTGGATGACAATCTTCTGATATTAGAATGCCATCTCATCTCAGTGAGAGCAGACACTGACAGCACCAGCACATGATATGTACCAACCCATTTGGGGAGTGAATTAATTAACCTAGGATCTCAAAGCAAAGTTAACCAGAACCAATTACCTTTTATGGTTTGTCTTAAAATTCTGGTGTCACTTAGGCCTCAAGTACCTAACAAAATTCACTTAAGCAAAAAGCTGGTTTTCCATGCTGGTTTTCATATTAAATAGCACATGCTGAAAACCATGTGTTGATAGGGATATTTTAACTTAAATTCACAGTACAGGTTGGAGGAGGGAAAACAGTCATGGATTGAATAAGCATCCAAAAGAAGAAAATACACCTATGTTTACTTGTACAGATGAATCAGCTTACGGAAGCCCTAGTGAAGAACCTCTGAGGACCAACTGGAGAAATTGCTCCAAGCAGAGCAAACTGCATTTGTTATCATGTACAGAGATATTTGAGAAAATAAATGAAGCAAATTACTTTAAATATTTGGGACCACTGCTTATATCAAAACTGGAGTCAAATGTTTTTTATCTTCATAGCTGTGAGAATTTATCTCAAAATCCTCTTAGAATCCCATTTATCTCTCAGCAAGTTTGTTTAAGGCCATCAAAGCACAGGGATTGCCCCAGTGGAGACAGAACAATGGTCCATCCAGCCCAGAATCTGGTCTCTGAGAGTAGTAGCCTGTGTGGAATGGTATGAAAAAAAAGGCAGAAGTCCTTACTGAAATGCACCTAATTGTGCAATGTCAGGGCAGGGGGCTTGGAGCAATCTCTTCTGAGCCCAGCTGGTAACCAACTTCTGCCCTGAAGCAGGAGGCTAGACGGCTTGTAACTCTTAGCCCAGCAAGTGTAACTGCCGGCTCCATTTCAGAGCACGATTTCCTTCCCCCGGTGTCTTTAGAAAAGAAGTTTTGACATTTACCACCCAAGAAGTTTGCTGCTATTGCTTTATGGCGGGCCATTAAAGTTAATCCATTAGCCAAGGGGAAAAGATCTTCAGGGAACTAGAGAGTTCAAGTTGAAAATCTAGATAATTTGCTGCCATTTCCTCAAAAATATTTATCTTATTCTTAGACTGGATTTTTTCTTTTTTAAGAGAAATACCCTTTGCATTCTGTCTTGATTGGATGTGTTCCCTTAAACAAAGCAACATCCTCAGCTAACTGACCTTGTGCATCGTAATCAGGCAAGCAAGAAGCATAAGTGAAGCAGTTAAGATTTGAGAGCAGAATGATGCCTTTGTACCTTCCCAGCTGATACAATGCCTATAGTTCCAAGTTCTTGATATTAAAAAAAGCAAATTATTCACTCATCATTAAAAATTGAGCACTAAGAGCCAGGCTATACTCTGGGGATACAATGGTGAATAAAGCGGATCCTGCACTTTTGGTTATAGGGTTTCTATTCCAGTGTGGTAACAGAAAAAAATGTGAAGAGACAAATTATATATATATATATATATATATATATATATATATATATTTACAAACTGGGATAGAATTTGCTTAATGGCTAAAAGGAAGGTGTTGAAAGAGAATGATTTGGCAGAGACAGATGAAGGGTTTTACTTTAGAGGTTTTAACAGAGACCAAAGATGTGGTAAGAGGGAGAGGTGAGCTCCAGCAGAGAGAAGCCGGTGTCAAGGCTCATGAGACTGGCATGCTCCAGATCGAGCAGTTATTCATTCTACCAGAGTACAGTCTCTGAAGAAGTAGCGTGACATGAGATGCGTAAGGCCTATCTTGCAGAGCCTTTTATGTCAAGGGAGATAGTTCAAATTTTATTTTCATGGAATGTAAATGTTTAACTTTTGAGGCCATTGTCTGACCAGTTATCAGTCACTGAATAGTCTCCATGATACAGAAAGGTTTCTCTGGGACCACTTGACCAGGCTGGGTGGAACCAGGCAGCAAACCTTGCATCTGATCCCTCTGAGACTCTCCAGGTGTTGTCCAACTATAGAGTGACCACAGGGATTAGATTCAGGCTGCCAGGTCCACAGAGCAACTCCATCTGGGATCCAAACCTGTGACATGGCTTGAGGTGCTTCCCTTCAGTTTGACCTGACCCCAAAACTTGACCAGTGGTTTTGTCAGCTCTGGTGTTTCATTCCCTTGGTCTGATGTTTTAGCAAGGGCATTTCTTCCCTGAATCTTTCCCTCTATCAGCCACTTAACTCAGGACACCTAATCCTGGTGGGTCTTTCTGATCCCTGAAGTCAGGCTCCCTCTCTGAAATAATCAGTTATACCATGCGGAACACACCATTTCGGGCTTTGGAACTGGCAAGAAAAGCAAAGTATTGCATTGAAATTAAGTGCAAGGTGGAATAGAGATAATAATAAAGGAAAGGGGAAATTTCAGGGGCTGGGATTAGGCTAACACAGAGCCTGGTAAAATGTGGTACTTAATAACAGTACTGGCGAGGTGCTTAATAAATGCCAGGTCCTATGCCACATACTTAATATGCATCCACTCATTTGATCTCCCATGAAATTCTATAAGAAACTTCAATTCACTTTATAGAAAAGGGAACTGAGGCACAGAGAAGATATGTGATTTGTTCGAGGTAGGAAGAGGTTGGAGCCACCTGACACTGGAGCCAGTGCTTTTATCCCTAGCTGTAGGGAAAGAACTTGGGAACACGAAATGTGGAGGTGTTAGTTCCAATAGCTGTGAGGCTGCTGACCCACCATGTGATCGTGGTATCATTTATCCCACAGCTCTGAATAAAGGATACCATAAATTCTACCCCTCCACATTTCCCAATGGCCTGAGGTGTCTATTCACAGTACTTATTGAGCACCTGTGAGAAACCATGGGCTATCTCTATATGTTTGGAAGGGACAACAACAATCACATGCAAACATCCACCAAACAAACAGGTATTTAATGAGCATCTGCATAGTGCAGAGTACTTTGTTGGGCACAGACATATTGAGAAAGAGAGAAAGCAAGCAAAAGCAGTGATTGATAAGACATTCCATGTGCCCCAGGTGACTTGCAAAGTAGTTGGCATAACTGATGATATAAAGCAAACCATGTGAACTGTAGAAGATCAAAGGAGACAGAAATTAATGCCACCTGGCATGCGAACACAGCTGGGCCTGGAGACAATAAACTGGCCTCGGGCAGTTGGGGAGGAAAGTGAATTCTAATTTCCCAGTGAAAAATTTTAAATATATATATTTGTTAATATTCAGATGACTGTTTTAGGTAACTGAGACCCAGAAAAAAATTCAAGGTACACATATACACACACAAGCAGCCCACATCATCTGTTTGTCATTTGAATTATTGGGCTCTGTGCTACTGCAGACAAATGTGTATAACAGGGCTTAAGTGTTGGGGTAGAAGCAGGAAATAGGAGGAGCTAACGCCACTCTAGGAATTTCATCTTGTATGTTTCCCATTTGGGAGAACTAAGGAGACCACATCCTTTAGGTAGTTCATTTCTGATTGTCAGAAGCCGGAAACCCACAATGCCTCTTCCCAAGAAAGCATGAAGCTATGGTTTAGACACTGGAAGTTGGCCTCCTCACCAGGGGTGCAGCAAAATCACTTGGGGAGTTTTTTCAAGATATAGCTCCCTGTGCTCCATTCCAGGCCCGTCAAGATGAACCTGGGCATGTGGCATAAGTTTCTAGGTGATTCCAGTGCCTACTGCTCTAGGAAAGTACTGCTATATGGAACAGCAGTGGAAGATGTACTGTAGTAGCCTGAAGATCCACAAGCCAGGAAATCAGAACTTTTACTTACAGGGAATGTCTCTTAAATGAGAGTTGGAAACTAATAATTATGGACTAGATTTCCAAAGTTCACAGATGAAGAGAACACCAGAGGCTATAGAAAATCGTATTCTTACCATCCCTCTGTCCTTCAGTGTACCACACAAAGATCACTTAATAGTGTACTCCAGGCTTCTAATTACACAATTTGCTGTGGTTTTTATTGTTTTGTTTTGTTTTAGCAGAGAATCAATTCTGGGTCCAATCCTACAAAAGATATTCTGCGAAGTATAAGAGGAAAAACATACTTCCTACCTTAAAGGAACTTATAAATGAGAGAGGACATTTGAATATATGAAATATTTAAATAAAAATATAGACAACTTTGTGACAAATGAATCATTGTAAATAAAGCTTACTCCAGATCAAAGGTCACAAAATGGTGGCAGCCCATAGATCTCACCCACAAGTAGGTTTTGTTTGGCCTGCATGGTGCTGAAAAAAAAAGAGCCCCTATTGAAACAGTGAGAGATTTTGTGTACTAGTAATCAAGGTTTTTAGCTTCTCTTGAAAGCATTGGAAGGTCTGGCCTCACACTGGGGTCTTCCTTCTTGCCTGGTCATGGTGGAACTGACTGGTGGTGGCATCTCATTAGCCAAGCATATCCTGTGGTCTTTAGTTCCCACTGCTCACTCGAGCTGCCTAATCCCAGCTTCCTTACTCATCCCTGTTTCTTATGTGGCCTGTCTGTGTGCTTGAGAGGAAAGAGAGGGTGTTGGGTGTTAGAATTCTGAATTCCTGGAGGAGAGGGATCTGGGACTTGAAAGGAGATAAGACATTGTATATCAGGATTTTTGACCACTGTAAAGAAATAAACTTTAAAATCCCCATCCACAGATAAAAAATATATTTTTACTTCACCTATTCTTTTTTTTTTTTCTTTTGCTGTACGCGGGCCTCTCACTGTTGTGGCCTCTTCCGTTGCAGAGCACAGGCTCCGGACGCACAGGCTCAGTGGCCATGGCTCATGGGCCCAGCCGCTCCATGGCACGTGGGATCTTCCCAGACCGGGGCACGAACCCGTGTCCCCTGCATCAGCAGGCGAACTCTCAACCACTGCACCACCAGGGAAGCCCCTACTTCACCTATTCTTATTTCCTCCTGATATCTTGTCAGCAGGATTCATCTATAGTCATTAAAGAAAGCAACATGTTTGTTTTCTATGTCTTTGAGTCTGTTTTTGTTTTGTAT
The DNA here is from genome assembly GCF_008692025.1 of Phocoena sinus. Lineage (NCBI taxonomy): Eukaryota > Metazoa > Chordata > Mammalia > Artiodactyla > Phocoenidae > Phocoena > Phocoena sinus. The sequence continues at coordinate 32,986,581 of NC_045776.1, read as the reverse complement.
ATATTCATTTGTGTTATTTTTTAGATCCCACATATAATGATTGCCAAAGGGGACAAAGAAGACAGGAGGAACAAATCAGAGGTATGGGGTTAACAGATACAAACTACTATACATAAAATAGATAAGCAACAAGGATTTACTGATTAACCAGGGAATTATACCCAATATCTTGTAATAACCTATAATGGACTATAACCTGCAAAAAAAACCCCAAAACTGAATTATTATGCTGTACACCTGAAACTAATACACTATTATAAATCAACTATACTCAATTAAAAAAAAAAAAAAAACTGTCTCTTTTCAGAGTCTGTAGCCACTTGCATAATAGTAAGAGACAGGACACTTGTAAGAGGAGATGGCATTCACCCATCCAGGGAGTAAGCAGTTGAGCAGAAAATGCTAATCCAAAGACCTGGTGCTCTGGAGACTTTTAAATTCACAGTGGGAAAAGTGGCCAGTGGTGCAGGGTCCTCTCTCAAGCCCCTGGAAGGGAATTGGAGAACAGAAATCTCTCACAGGTTTTGAACTCTGGATATAACCATTCTATTTGCTTTTGACAAAGTGCAATCTAATTGTAATCTGATGACCGCAAAGGGGACTCTTCGATGATTAAATTCAGGAGTCAACAACCATGTGCCTACTTTTCTCCTTTCATTTCCAAACCATAAAATTTAATCAGGGAAATCCAAGGCCTTATGGAGGATTAGAGTCATAAAAAAAAAACTCCTCCCTCAAAAAACCTTAAAAATAAAGAAGAAAAGCCCCAATGGTCTGATATGGACTTTTTAAAGTTGGCTGCAGCCAGTGTTACTAAGGCCCTAGCCATTATTTTTTAATCTCTCATTGACAAGACAAAGCTTTCCTGCAGACTAGGATTTGGGAATTGTTATCTCCATTTTATTGGCTTCTTTGCCAAGAATTGCAGGGCCAATAAAAATGCAACTTCATTCAGCAGGGAAGGATGAATGGATACTGAGGCCTTAGGACAGCAGAGAGCAGCTGTACACATTTCCCAAGGAGGCAGGAGAGGTTGCTTGTTTAGTAGCTGTCAGTGGAAAACAATGAAAGGAAAGAAGGTGTGGTGAGATAGGGAGAAAAAAGGGGAGAAAGAAGAGAGAAAGGGAGAGCCAGAGGGGGAAGGAAAGGGGAGGAAGGAGGCAGGAAGGATGAGAGGAAGTGGAAAGAAGGAAGGAAGGAGGAGGGAAGAGAAGGAAGAAAGAGAGGGAGGAGGGGAAGGATATTAATACAAATGGGTCCAAATTCTATTTCAATTTTTTGAGCTGCCTTTCTCAAAAAGCAAAATTATCAAGCAACTCCATAAGACTATTCTTTCTCACATTTCCCTGTAATGTTTATGGAGGAAATTGGGAGTTTCCTGTTGTCCTTAGAAAAAAGTACAGAATCTCTATAAGGTTTATGAGGTCCTGTAAAATTTTGTCTCCAGCGAATCTCCTTAGACTAGCACTAGACCTTTGTCACACATCACCCCTGTGTGAAACCCTTACCTTCTGAAATTCCTTTAGCTTTTCAAATTAAATCTTCCCAGTCTCATGTCTCTGCTTTATTCAGAATGTTCCCTGTGCCCAGAACCCACTCCCCTTCCCCTCTGATGTAACTGACTTGAATTCAAAATTAAGGTCTTAGTGGGTTGCTTCCAAATAAATGAAGAGAAAAAGTGGGGACAGGATAATTAGACCCTTTTCTAAAAATGTCTACAGGTTCAATCCCTATACTTGAATATAGAGCGCATGATTTGGGAACCAGAGAAATAAGAGAAAGGCCAGAAAGCAGTGGGAGAAAGCCTTGGACAAGATATTTCTGGAAAAATCTGTGAAATTCCATCCTAATAAATCCAGGGCCAGAAGCAGAGAACATGCTAACTGTGCACAACCATGATTGTCTCCACTCCTCCACACTTCCAACTTTACCCCACTGATCAAAGATGAACCTGTGTGATAACCACTCATGAGATGGTGGAGGTAGGTGGCCATAAAAATCAAATTTCTATGCTTGGCCAGACTTTCTGCAAGAGCTGCCCTTTGATTTTCCCAAGACGGTGAGTCTGGGATATTCTCCTGATCAGGTGGCTCCTAATCAGGTATTCTCCTGATCAGGTGAATCATCCTTTGTAGGTTGCACAGTGGGGTCTAACTGGGTTTCTTGGAAGCTATAAGAGATGTCCCCCCAACCCCCAAACACCTGGAAGCATCTATAGGAAGCAGCAGTAAAACAGTCATGGGGCCTTAGGAAAAGTGGTTTACTATCCAACAACAACAAAATTCTCCATCGTAAGAATTATTCCCTTGCCAGTGAAACCTCAAAGACTAAGATTCACACATTAGAAATTCATAATATTTATGATAAGGTCTAAAGCTGAGGTTTATTTTTGCACTAAAAATAATCGTGTTTTTGATAATAATTCTATCTTACACTCCAAAATAATCCAAAAGTGAGGGATGAGTAGGTGTAAAGATGACAAAGACTGGCCATGTGTTAATAATTGTTGAAGCTGAGTGATGTGTACATGGGGTGCATTATCCTGCTCTCACTACTTTTGTATATGTTTGAAATTTTCTGTAATGAAAAACTAAATTGTATATCATATTATATGATCAAGTAGAATGGCAGAAAGACATTTCTGTATTTAAAAGAAATAAATGTTATTCGGTAAGAGCATTGTACCATATTGACATTATCTTTTAAAAATTGTTTAATGTGTGGTAATAGCTATTATGGCAGTTGAACTTAAAAAATAAAAGCCTAGTCATTTAGTTAGATATAGGTTATTGTTGCCATTTAACAAGATCAAAGGAATAATGGGTATGTAGTGAAGAACAGGGACCAGATAATGATCCTTGATGACAGAGGACTTTGATGATGAAGAAGAAGATGATGATGATAACTAAAAATTTCTGAGTGTTTATTAGGGGCCAAACACTATTCTAGATTCCTTATATGTATTAATTCACTTTATACTGACAATAACCTTGTGATATAGGTACAGAGGCTTAGAGAGGACAAGCACCTTTCCCAAGATCTTTTAGATATTGAAGTACCTGGGCCAGGATTCAAATTCAGACACAAATTAAGTGCTCAGTAGCCACTTAGTGGTGCATATGGTAATAATCCTAAACTACACTGATTGAGCACTTATGTACCATGCCCTGGGCTAAATCATTTACACAGATTATTTCATTTAATGCACTGAACAACAACATGCTGTAGCTATTACTGGGTTGGCCAGAAGATTTGTTCGTTTTTTTCCATAAGCTGGCACTTGCTGTCTTTAACTTCTTTTGAAACAATTCTGTTAGATTGTATTGTGACAGCTGTCATATTAGCGTGCATTAAAACAAACAAACAAACAAAGAAAAAAACTTATCCAAATTGGTAAATTTTGGAGTAGCCATTTTCATATTGAAGATGGAAGGAAAAAAGCAACATTTTTGGCATATTATGCTTTATTATTTCAAGAAAGGTAAAAAAGCAACTGAAACGCAAAAGAAAGATTTGGGCAGTGTATGAAGAAGGTGCTGTGACTGAACGTGTCAAAAGTGGTTTGCGAAGTTCCGTGCTGGAGTTCGCTAGCTGGACGATGCTCCACGGTCGGGTAGACCAGTTGCAGTTGATAACGATCAAATAGAGAAATTAATTGAGAACAATCAATGTTATACCACGTGAGAGATAACTGACATACTCAAAATATCCAAATCAAGCATTGAAAATCATTTGCAACAGCTTGGTTATGTTAATCACTTTGATGTTTGGGTTTCACATAAGTTAAGCAAAAAAAAAAAAAAAACCTTCCTGACTGTATTTCTCCATGTGATTCTCTACTTAAACATAACAAAAACATTCCATTTTTAAAACAAATTGTGAAGGGTGATGAAAAGTGGACACTGTACAATAATGTGGAATGGAAGAGATTGTGGAGCAAGGGAAATGAACCACCACCAACAATACCAAAGGCTAGTCTTCATCCAAAGAAGGTGATGTTGTGTATATGAGGGGATTCGAAGGGAGTCCTCTATGATGAGCTCCTTCTGGAAAACCAAACTATTAATTACAACAAGTACTTCTCCAAATTAGACTAACTGAAAGCAGCACTCATGAAAAGAGTCCAGAATTAGTCAACAGAAAATGCATAATCTTCCATCAGAATAACACAAGACCACATGTTTCTTTGATGACCATGCAAAAACTGTTACAGCTTGGCTGGGAAGTTCTGATTCGTCTGCCATATTCACCAGACATTGCACTTTTGGACTTCCATTTATTTAGGTCTTTACAAAATTCTCTAAATGGAAAAAAAAATTCAATTCCCTGGAGGACTGTAAAAGGCACCTGGAAGAGTTCTTTGCTCAAAATGATACAATGTTTTGGGAAGAAGGAATTATGAAGTTGCCTGAAAAATGGCAGAATGTAGTAGAACAAAACACTGAATAAGTTGTTCAATAAAGTTCTCTGTGAAAATCAAAAAAATGTGTCATATATTTTTATTTAAAAACCAAAGGAAAATTTTGGCCAACCCAATATTATTGTCCCCATTTTGCAGATGAAAAGATTAAGGCTCAAAGACTGAAAATAGTTTGCTAAGGCCACGAGACTAGTGAATAGCAGAACCAGCCCTCCTCACCACTGTGCTAGACAGTTTCTGGTATGCCCCTACTTAGAAAACTCAACAGGATCATATGGAGAACACGACCTCCACCAAGAGTGCAAGCTCTTGCTCAAGTATTTCAGGCTGTTCATGCACATTCCAAGTTGTCATGGTAAATGGAAGCCATACTGTTTAATCTCTTGCATATGTAGGCTACTATCAAGTAATGTTTATTCTTCTCATCCAGTAAATTCTTTCCACCTGCTACAAAGATTCAAATTTGAATTAAAAACCAATTCCCAGAAAAAGAAATCAGACATCTCACAGGGATCCCTTGCAACTGAATTTCACTAGGAACTTGCATTTCGAGTATAAATTTGGCATATATATCAATGTTTTCAATCCCCTAAGATGGTGACTAGAACAATGACTTAACTTGATGTCTTCAAATATTTTTTGCTTGTTTTAGCAGTGGAACTTCTTGCTCAAACACAGTCTTTTTTTTTTTTTTTTGCTGTACGTGGGCCTCTCACTGTTGTGGCCTCTCCCGTTGTGGAGCACAGGCTCCGGACACACAGGCTCAGCAGCCATGGCTCACGGGCCCAGCCGCTCCGCAGCATGTGGGATCCTCCCAGACCGGGGCACAAACCCGTGTCCCCTGCATCGGCAGGCAGACTCCCAACCACTGCGCCACCAGGGAAGCCCTCAAACACAGTCTTATATTGAAGCCAAAAAGTAAAAGCAGATAAAGTAGTATATTAATGTTATATTATTTTATGAAAATAAGTTTATAATATTTACTTATAAATCAATTAATGAAAACAATGAAAAACTGCTTTAATGACACAAAAATATGAAATATGTTTGCAGTCTCATAATAGCCTCAGCCCCACCTAATTTCTTTTCTGTATTTGTTTCAAATGCATTCAGTCAAAGAAATCCTGTTTCATATAAAGTGTAATAGGTTTTAATAATTTACCTTGTAACCCTGAGACATGATTTTTAATTGTAAAAAGATAATGGGAACAGTTTATTTCAAGATCTACACAAAAAATAAGTTAATCTGGCAGCTAAAATAATAAATGTACTAGTACATAAAATGTAACATGTAGGACGTTTGAGTTTATATTCATTTTGTTACAGGTTTTAAAAAGTAGTTAAAATAAATTTAATATATATTTTCATTAAACATTTAGAGACCTTCTTAAGATTTTAAGAAATTTAGTTTGAAAACCACTATTCTTTGGATGTAATTGAATCCAAAGAATAGTTTCTGTCTCAATCACAGAGTGAGTCTGGAAGAACAATAGTAATAATAAATATTTACATGGTACTTACTCCATGCCATGCACAGTTATAAGTTTTTCACACATAAGTCATTTAAGTCTCACACATATCCTAGGAAGTAAATATTATTATCCCTCTTTACTGAAGCCTCTTATAGGGAAAGTAAGTAACTAACTTCACACAACTCACACAACTAGTAAGTAGCAGGACAGGATTTGAACCAGGTAACCTAGCTCCAGAGGCCATTGCTCACTTGGGTCACAATGCCTTTGAAGTTGAGGAGAAGGGGAATAAGAACACAATGGAGAGCAGCAGACACAAGCTATAGACTTTTCTATTTGGAGCCAGGCACTTTAACCATTTACAATGCAAGGTCTCTAGATAATCCTACCAAAATATTCACCATTTGACTTCAAAACCAAATGGCCAGAAGTAGCATCTTAACTAGGCTTTCCCCCATCCCTTGGTACATCTAGGTGCTATGTCCTGAATCTGATGAAAAGGGTTCCAGTAGGAAAGGCATGGATCAGAGAGTTTATAAAAGCCTATGTACCACTTTGCCTGCCTCTCTGATCCAAGGAGACTTTATCAAACATATTCCCACCTCCACTTCCAGAGCAGTGTCAACTGCTTCTCTGCCTGAGTAGATTAAACAGCACCTGAAGCCCATCATCCAATTTGCCTTTTTTCTATTACACTGTGTAAACTCTTCAGGACCACCCTACCAAGACCACTTCTACTGCCTGTAGAAACTAAGGACTATACACACTTTAACCTTCTTAGAAGAAGGACATCATTTATCCCCCATACACTCCAAACCTGAGTCAGGAGGGGAGAGTTATGAGAAATGAATTCCACTCTGGGCAATTATGTTCCTCATTCTTATAACAGGTTATAACACACTGGTATACAACCCTTTTACTCTTCCATTATCATCACCTATCCTCTCCTGGTCATTGCCTCTCATTCATGAATGACTTTAGTACCTGGGCAGTTGTCTTCCTCTCTGTCCCAATTCCTACTGGTATTCTCTAAAGCTGGGATATCCCCATGTAAGATCCATCCAACTCTGGCTTTCAGAGTCTCAACCTCTCATCTCCAGTACCCTTTCCCTTTACTCCTCAACCACACACTCTCATGGTCCATCCCCAGACCTTGTCATTAACAAAAATGGCAGCGACCTTCTAAATCACTGATTGGAAGATCCCACCCTCTAGTCTAACCTCCTATCCAACTAGCTCACCTGATAAAGTGTCCCTTGAAAACAATGAGTCTGTTTCATTTTGCTGTCTAATCTCTTGGCCTTCTTTCTATCCATCACCCCCCTCCCATCTCTACTTCCCTCCTAAACTTTCATATATTTCATAGTTCCTTTATCATACTTACCTCCTTGCAAACATCCTCAACTCTATTACTGCTTTTTTCTCTCCTCACATTTTCCTGCCAATACTCCAACCCTGGAAGAACCTAATAATCTTCATATTTATTCTCACGGATCTCATAACTTGGAGTACAAGTCACTGTGAATTCATGATACCCAACTTCAAACAGTCATCCAGCCTTACCTGACAATCTTAGTGTATTTCTCTGCAATGTTCACTTTTTCATTCTTATTGAAGACTACTTCATACTTTTTTTTTTTTCTTTTTATACCTCTCTTCACCAGGATAATCTTATCCTATACTTTATTGAGCAAATAAGGAGCCATCAGTCTGGAGCTTCCATGTCCTCCCATATTCAACATCTCTTAACCTATGAAGGATGTGGAAACATCCTTCTCCCCATTCTGTCTTTCTTTCTCAGGTGATTAAGTATCTCTCCTCTGTCAAAAGGACTCTTCACATGTGTTTTGCATCACAATTCCCCCATCTTCTCAAGGGCTTTACATTCTCAGTTGTCCCTTTTCTCTCCTACATCATCAACCTCTTTCTTCTCACCAAATTGCTTACATTACCTCATAAACATGATGTCTCTTATGTATAAAATGAAATAATTTTTATATTTATTTTATAAAATAAAATATTATAATAAAATAAAATAAAATGAAATACAGCCTCCCATGAACTTGCAGTTTCCCACCAGCTACAGTCCAATTCCTCTGCTTTCCTCCTCTGGTAACTGAATCGTCTTACACACTGTCTCTATTTCCTCAGCTCCTTTTCATTTAACAGTTCAACCCAGTCTGGCTCCCTCCCATCATTCCACTGAAACTGCTCTATGTTTCAGCAGCAATGAACCCAGCTCCTTCTTCTTGTGCTCCTTCCTCCATGACACCATTCTTCCTTGTTTTCCTCCCTCATCTTGGCTGTTCCTTCTCAGTCTTTTTCATAGGCTCATCCACCTCTTCCTGTGAGATGAATGTTGGAGATCATTTGGGACTTGCCCCCTCCCTTTTCTTTTTTTCTACATTCTCTTCCTTTATTCCCATCGCTTCAATGGACATTTGTATTTTGATACTTCCCAAATTTATAGTCTCAGTATTAACTTCTCTGAGCTTCACACTCATATGTCCAGCTGCCTCTTTGACATGTCCAAAGCAGAATTCTTGATTTTATCTTAAAACCCGTTTTACCCTGAGGCTTCCCATCTTCATAAATGACATCACCACGCACACATTTTCTCAAGCCAGAAACCTGAGGGTGTGACCTTCTTCTTTTCTCCCCTCCCTCTGAATCTATTGATACATCTGATCCATCAGCAAGTCCTGTCTCTGCTATCATCAAACTATAACTCAACTACTTCTAGTTCTCCTCATTCCCACCACCAATATCCTAATCCTAGATGTCATAACTTCTCCCTCAGCTACTGCAAGAACCTCCTCACACATGTCCCCATTTTTTTGTCCTTCAAAATTACCTTTTCTTTATACAAAAGTCAAAGTCGAAGTGACTTCAAAAAAAAAAAAAAAATATATATATATATATATATATATATATATTAGCTGTATCACTCTCCTGCTCAAAGGCTTTCAATAATTTCCCATTGCACTTTGAAGCAAGTGCAAACCCCATACCATGGCCCATGCTGCCCTTCTTACTGTTCCAGCTCTATTTCATGCTGCCACCTACCTCCTCACAGTGCTTTATCAACTGAGTCCCCTGTCCAGTTTCTCAAACATGTAAATTCTCCCCCACCTAAGGTCTCCATGTCAACCACATCCTCAGCTGAATGTAGCCTTCCTTGGAGGCCTTCTCTCATTACCATATAAAAAATAATATTAATATATTGTATATTGTGCTATAGATACTCAGCTAAGTATTTTAAATGGATTATTTTATTTAATACTCTTAACAAACCTATAAATAATGAATTATATGAGTAAACAAAGGCACAGAAATGTAAAATAACTTACTCAAAGAAAACATATCTTATAAGCAAAGAACTCACAACTAGACAGTCTAGGTCTAGAACCAAATTCTTTACCTGTAGTGTATTAATTTACATTTCCTCCTCTTATTCCCTACTCTCTACAGTGTGTAATTATTAATTACTTTGTTTGCTTCTATTCATACAGATAAAATTTACAAGGGCCTCTTATGTGTCAGGGTCCATGCTAGGTAAAAAAAGCAAGTTTTTCCATCTTGTGAGGCCTGTGCCCAGTGGGGAAGACTGATCTGTATGTTCCATGAGGCCAGGGTTGTGCCTTCAGACCCATGTGCCTGCCACATCACAGATATGTGACAGGTACTTGATGTTTTTTTTATTGAAATGTGAGTTCTAAGGAATTCTTTGTTTTGTTCAAGTAGCAAGAATTATGTATTAGTCTCCTGTGGCTGCCAAAACAAAGTATCACAAACTGGTGGCTAAAACAACAGAATTTGCTCTCGCAATTCTGGAGGTCAAGTAAGTTCTGGAGTCTGACTCAAGGTTTCAGCAGAGCTTCACTTCCACTGGAGACTCTAGGGGAGAATTTATCCCTTGCCTCTGACAGTTTCTGGCAGCTGTCAGCATTCCTTAGCTTGTGGTCATTTCTCTCTCTCCTCTGCCTTCACATTACCTTCTCTTATATGTGTCTGTGTTATTTGTGTTATTTTCTTTTTCTTCTCTCTCTAAGAATACTTGTGATGGTATTTAGGGCCCATCTGGATAATCCAAGTAATATTGTCATTTCAAGATCCTTAACTTAATTATATCTTTGGCTATATGTGATACTGTTCACAGATTCTGGTGATTAGGACAGGACACATGTTTTGGGGGTCACTATTCAGCCCTCCAGAAGGAAAAGGTCCATCTGCCCTGTAAAGGGCTGGCAGTCAACGAGGCACTACATTCCTTTTCCTCAACTGTCCACATTGTCGGAGATAATTGCTGACCCTACCAAAACCCAGACTCACTTTCTGAAGCTGTTAGAGAAGTGACTCTCATACTACATTATACTGAAGTATCATCTAGGGAGTTTGTTTAAAGTCTTGATTGTTGGACTTTACATCCAAAGATTCTAATTTCATAGTTATCTGGCAACAGATTTGTCCATTATAACAATACCCAGTGATAATCCACCCTTTATGGAGAGTGTCCAAGAGAAAAAATCCAAGCCAGAATCAGATAGAGATTTCTAGAAATGATGTCCAGTCTTTTGCTCTAAAAGCAATACTGTGTAAAGGTTCTAGCTTACTCTTTAGTAAGCCAAGATTTGGGTACTGAGCAGATTCTGAAAAGTCTCCCATCATTCAGGCACCCATAGCACTTTATTTCTTTGGGGACACACTAAAGACTTGTTTGGCATCTTCTAGAGAATAATCAATAAGAATGCATTCTTCTCAACACTTTATGAGGCTCTTGAAGCTTTTAAATAAACATCCACATGCAAGATAGAGGGGCGCATCTTCCAAAAACTGTAGCGATATACTTTGTGCTATTAAGTAGAGGATAGTACATGAGTCATTCAGCTGAATATATTCTTTTATTTGCTTATTTAGGTGAACACCGGCTCAAATGCCCTTTCAAGTATCTGTCTTTGAGAAAGTTACCTTGGTCCAGTTAAGCTATGGGAAGTATTGTCCTAATATTTTTTTCCTGAAACAGAATTTGATTGGCTTGTGGCCAAGCCTTGCCTTGCCTTGTCTAAGGCAACTTTCTAAGTGAGCAGCTTTACATTGTGTGTCTACTTTCAAAAAGCAAAGAAGGACACTTGAGAAATTAAAAATATATAAAATGAGGCAATCAGTTTTTGTTTTTCTTTTTAATAGTTGTAGACAAATTAGGGACTAACTAGATTGGAGGAAAGATTCTTCAAGTTTGTTAAATCTTCCCAAAGATGTCAGAATTTTATTCAAACTAAACATTCTGTATTCCAAATTGTTACAGTCTGTTTTTCCAGCCCTTCCCAAGGATCCGCAGCTCAGAGGCCTCCAGTTCAGATGATAAACTGGAATAGCTATGCATTTTAGTTTCTTCATAGAGCTCAGGTGGAGTTATCCCTGCAGAGACCCAGATATGTTCCCCCTACGTGATACAGTGAATCAGTGTATCACATAGGCTATTTTGGAAGTCTTCCATAAACCAAATTCCTGTATGGTATGCATCCAGCTGGGTAAGCAACTTACCAAATGGTGCTTGAAGGGATCTGATGTAACCCTCCTCACTCTCCTGGCAAAGACATGGAATGGTTTCCTCCCCTTTCCTTCCTGCCTCCCTCAAGCACTCCTGCTTATCCATGGTGTCATTCTGTAAATTACCTCTCTTTCAAAATTCTAAGTATTAATTTTGACATAATTTTTCTGGATACAAATATAAGGGCAAACTGAATTTACTTTGGTATCATGCCCTTCTTAGAAAATATTCATTTATTTATTTAACAAATATTTATTGAACATCTAGCATCTGCCAGGAAAACAACGGCATCATGATTTACTTTCAAATTAATTGAAAGCCAAAGAGATTATTTTTTCTTGGATGCACATTTATGCATTTATATTTGTATCATGTGGATGGAAAAGATGAATTTCAAACCTAGTGTTAACTATAAAATGTATGAACGAAGTACATGTTCACACCATTATTCAGAAGCCTCTTTAGTTAAGTGCTGGCTTTGACAATGGACAACGGGAAAGGAAAGGGTGTTTGTATGGCCGCTTATGGTTGAATTCACACTCTTGCATTTTGTATTTCACCCAGAAAAACCAGTTTAGCAAATACTGCCATGTATTAGTAGCACTATTTTAACAAGCCCACAAATGTTAGTTAAATATTTAAAGTTCAGCGTAGAGGTATAGATGGCCTTTTCTTTTAACGTTGTAGATAGCAGCTATAGTTGTTGATCAACTGCAAATCTCTCTCTTTCTCTCTCTCTCTCTCCTTCTCCCCATATGCCCCCCATACACCATTTGCTTATTATTTTCCCATAGATAACCAGAGGACGGATATTTGCTGTCAAGATACCTCAGCAAGGCAGTCGGCATGATGTCTGTGATTCCATTTGTCACAGGAGCCTTTATGAGGGAACAGAGGATATAACTTTGCCCATTTTTCATTTCCTGTTATTGCTCAGGTTTCAGTCTTCGGATGCTCTGTTTTCCTGTACCTCAACTGGAGCCGACATTATCAGAGAACCACCTGCTACCACCATTGCCGCTGAGGCCCTGTCAGCAGTTCCAGGAGCAGAGAGCTTCCTTCCAGGGAAGCTGAGAAACCCCTGCAGGCCAGAGCAAACCAAGTCCACAGTTAGGTCCACATATGCAGAGCAAAGCAGGCATTTGATGATTAAATAATTCCAAGAGAGGAACATTCTTGGAGTTGTAAAGCACATTTAACTTTATGGAGCGCTTCCCCACTTCTATTTCACTGGATTATCTGAGCAGCCTGTAACACAGCAGAGCTGGTACAATTATGCCTGTTTGTACTCATGTAGAGAGCCTGCTTTCTGTATCCTCTACAACTAGAAATGGCCAGGCTGTGGGGTGTAACTAAGGATAAACAATGGGTCAGTGAGTCAGTGGTGGAGAACTCACTCCAAAGGTGTGCAAGGAAAGAACAAACTGAATCACTTTGCTGTATACTTGAAACTAACACAACATTGTAAATTAACTATACTTCAATTAAACACACACACACACACACACACACACACATATGCACACACACACACACACACACATCACTGGGGAATCACTTGAGCCATACATTGCAGGGAAGGAGAAGAGGTTGATGACAGTGGACTGGCCCAACTTATTCTTTCTTGATGACTTTTCTTACAGTTTAGTCCTCTAGTCTGGACCCTAATCAATCAATCATAGGCTTATATTTTAGATGTTGCTCTCCCTCCCTCTCCTCCTTTAAAACTTACCTCTGTCTCAGTCATAGTTCTAAATACACGTTCTTGCTGCCTCCCAAGACTATAATAACAGACCCATGTTAGCACAGGATTGGGGGGTGGGTTGGTTCATGGTCTCACCTCATCTCAGTCTTGACATTCTCCTGTCTTTATTGCCCCTCCCCATATACACATCCTTTTCCAGTGTCTAGTACTAATTCCAACCTTGCTTGATTCTTGTTACCAAGTCTTATGCCTGACTCTTATCAGTGGACCCCAGTCTTAATCATATATCCATTCCTCTGACTCCTTTAGAACCACTGTTTCTGAATAAATTATCTAACTCCCAAGAGTGGCCATTTGAAACTCCAGCCCAAGGACTGCAGATTTGCCAGCTACTGAGAAATGCTTTCCTGATGCTGGCTGCTTGACAATCAGTTTGTCCACCTAAATTTTACACATCGTCTTCTCATCCTTCTCCAAAGTTGTGTTCTTCTTCCCCGTTGGGAGACCTTTTCATTTGTTTTAAATGTCTCCAAAGTGGATGTCATGCTTGGATTATAACCTGTTGCCATATTCCTTTGGTATCTAGTTTTCAGTAGAGTCATTCTCACTAGTATTTATGCAACTTAAACGGGAACCGGGGACCTGGTTTCTGGCCCTGCCTTCTAGTCCACGCAGCCTCCTGAACTCAAGCTTTGTCATGTGATATGAAAATTAGAGGCCACCACCAGAATGATTGATTAGAAGATAACTCACATATCTGTTGTACATTGATGACAATGTGCCACAGAGTAGGTTAGGCCATGAGAGAGAAACCGTCAAGATCTAGAAAAAGACCCATTAGGGATCCAGGTACATGGAGCCTTGGGAAGCTCTCCTTCATGTGTAGATGGGTAAGACAAGCACAGAGCCCTACATGGGGCTGCCTGGGATGCCCCACCATGCCTACACTCTCCAGACTTCTCCTTTGTGCTCTAAGCATGTTTCTTCTTCAAAACGCACTGGTTCTGTTATCATACATGCTCTCATCCAGTTGTAAATAATAAAATTTATGACTAATTGTGGTTTGATGCACCACTGATGCTAAAGATACTTGATAAGTTTTCACAGAAAAGACCTTGAAATGAATGATGTTTAAATGGAGCATTTTACAAGGCTCTGAAGGCTGTAGATTGATCATAAAGGAGAGAGCATATGTATGGCTCTGTACCCCAGATGGGGTAAGAGGGCTTGGGGACAGAGAACTGGGCATGGAGGGGCTGCAACCGAGGCCTTCAAAGGAATGACTGTAACCACTGGAAGCCCTGCTCTGCAATATCACAGCCTGACAAGCTCTATGAATCAGTAAAGGGCCATTGGTTTCTAAAGCCTCCCATTTATCCCCTCCAGTTGCTCCATCCCAAATAATTCTTGAGTTTTTCCTAAAATTTTTGATAAGTTTAGAATTGAACTCCTGTGACTTAGAGCAATATTTCCTTAAGTGTGAAATGTTACAGATAATTTTAGGTAATGCACAAGTCTGGCAAACAAAATTAAATCACATAGTGAGAAAGTTATTCCCTTTTCAATTCTCTTTTCATCCTTCTGATGATACCAAGGATAAATTCTCAGTCTGGAACTGTGCATTTTTAACACCTCTCTAACATTTATTTTCTCCTTTTTTAGAAAATTAAGTGTAGACTTGAAGCTCAGAACCTTTGACAGGTAGTAGTATTTTCCCATAAATTAATAACATTATTTAATTATATTGTATTTATTTTCATACTATCACCCTCTTATGGAAAGTAACATCAGTCATGTATTTGAGATAGTGAAGTCAAGTTTTCTTTTAAAATCAAACTTCTAATTTAAGAAGAATGGATAAGTTTGAAGAAAACGTTAAATAAATGATAGACGGGAGGTATGTGGCAGTAGGCATGGGAAAAATGTTGATGGTGACATGCAAATGACAGACTGGTAACAAACATTGGCTTGGGTCATATTCCTAATATTTCCACTGTGCTTCAGAATTCCTCTCTCTCTCACCTTTCCTGGCCTTTTTGCTCTCCTTTCATCCAAAATAATATTTCAGTTGAAGTGCACCTTGATCGACTTGACAGTAAGTACACAAGCCCCTAGTGTTGGAGCATTTCATGGTAGAGCTACAAGTATCACTAAAAGCTCAGGTATACACAAGGGAATGAGAAATTTAGCCAGGGGAAAGCCAGTGGCCTTTGCCTTCAGCACAGGGGAAGGTAGAACGTGGGTAGGGGAGGAAACATGTCAACACAGGATGGGGAATATCTTCCCCTTCCAGCCTCCACCTCCCCTCTTAATATCTACCATCACACAAAAGACAGGGGGTGGGGAAAGGGAGACCACAGCCCATGTATTTGGGTAATTGCTATCTCAGTATGAAATGACACCTTCTTTTTATTTCCCTTACCCGCACCTAATACACCAGCATATTGTATCCCTCACACTGAAATCTGTGTGTATAAATCTTTGCAGGCGCAGTGAGGCCTCGTTGGGTTTGGCTGTTGTTTCTGAAAAGAGTATAAGAGGACATCAAATGTAAGTGAATCAAGCCCTCAGCTAGCATTTAATAAGAACTAAAGCTAATATTAGATAACAAATAAATGGTCTGTTGCATAGGCATTTAATTAAACACCAAATTAATGCAGTAATGACCTACTGGAACTAACAGCGAGGAATGCTTTACTGCACGCCAGCATCTGGACATTTTCACCTTCCAGCCCCCCTCCTCCTTCCCCCTCCTCTGCAGACAGATACATTATAAAGAAATACATTCACTCATATCCTACGTCCTCATGTTTTCATGTCTTGACTCATCATGCGTAATAATCTATTTTACCCAAGGAAGCTTGACCACTTAGCTAACTCTCTAGTGAATCTCCCCTATAATATGTCCCAAACCTCAGCATTTGGGACTGTTTGAAACCCTGGTCTTGTAGCCCTTGGCTGATTACATGCTGCCTTGAAGAGTAATTGCAGACAGTGTTTTAGATAATGGTCTCAGGGAAGAGCATGAAAAGTCATGAAGGGGAGTGAGGAGTTGATACAGGGCTTTGTCTGGACCTCTCCAGGACCTTTCAGTCATACAATAAAACATATAATAGGTAGAGGAAATGAGGAGATAAACTCCATGTAGATTTACTCCACTCATCCAGGTTGGCTTCTACAGGGCTCATCTGGGCCACTCTCATACTGTCTTGATGCTAACGCTTGTCCACTAGGTAGAGGTAAGCCCTAGAAGCACTTCAAGAACACCTCTTCCATGCACAGACTGCACACAGCCATGTGTATGCTATATTCCTCTTTTGCTCCATGAGACTTTGAATCCCCCTCCTGGACACAGGGACAGAGCCTTTTCAGTGTCACCTTCCAAGGTTCTCTGTCTCCTAGTAACAAACTCACTTCAGTTAAGAAGCAATCTCTAGGAGCCAACAACCTATATCAATGCATTTTTCCAATTCTGGGACTAAAACCAAATGTAGGCAACTTTACTGGACCAGAAATAGGATTTCTGGGTCCAGTGTAGTCTAATTCCTCCTCTCTGAAAGCCGAGAAAGACAATTTTAGCATCTGGAGTACGTATGTACTTAGAAATGTGGGGTCTCCACCAATACATAATTCCTGAGTTAAGGGGTTCCAATATAGAATGAGGTTTTAATGAGTGTGGAGTAATTTTTTCCCCCAAACCACCACCTGCCCTCTTCTCAGATATGATCTTAAATCAATATGATTTGACAAAATGAGTTAAACCCCATTGACTCTAGCAAGAACAATATACAGTGAAAAATCTTTCTATCTATATATCTGTCTATCATCACAGGTTTTAATGTTAGAGCCTTCAGGGCTCTCCTCTCTGCTTTACCATACTCCATTCCTTTTGCATCACAATATCCCTCCCAATTCCACCCTATCTCCATCTCCCCTTTGGGATCTTCTTTCCCTCATCCTTCCCCAGAACTTCCCATGTGGATATTCATGCATTCCAGACCATTCATACCCCTTGGGGTTAAGAGTCTGAAAGTCAATAGTAACGTCAATGAAATTTTTGGTGTTAATTTCCCCTTTTGAGGATACTGAAAGGAGTAAATCTCTAATGGTGGAGTTTCCTGAAAAATTCAAGGTGAATAGAGGAGGTTTCAGAGGCCTGGAATATGGCTTTTAGGCATCTTTTAACATCATATGTGTTGCCTTTTTCCAAGCAGTATTTGTCCTATGTGGGTGGGGGAGACAGACTCAAGGGAATTATATCCTACAGCTTATGGTACCATTGGATCCAGTGGCATATATGAAGTTCTCTGGATGACCTAATAAAAACAGCAAATTTATTTTAGGGAAATGTTTAAATACATATAGATAGACAGATAGATAGAGATAGATAGATAGAGATAGATATAGATATAGATAGATATAGATATAGTCATTGCTCTGTGTTCGGAGGGGATTGGTTTCAAGATCCCCCACAGATACCAAAATCCACAGATGCTTAGGTCCCTTATATAAAATGGTGTAGTATTTGCATATAACCTAAGAACATCCTCCTGTACACTTTAAATCATCTCTAGATCACTTATAATACCGAATAAATGTAAATGCTATGTAAGTAGTTATAAACACAATGTAAATGCTATGTAAATATTTGCTTGGGCAGGGAAAATTCAAGTTTTGTTTTGTGGAACTTTCTGGAATATTTTTTCAAATTATTTTCAACCTGAGGTTGGTGGAATTTGTGAATGTGGAACCCACAGATATGGAAGGCCAATTGCATATATAATATTTTTGTGTAAAATATCTCACATATGCCCAACACCCTGTTTTCTTAATACTGCATTAGTCCTAGGGTTTATTTTGCTATTAAATGGTTGAGTAAAAGTGCTTTTTATAGGCCTTTTAATTTCCTAAATCTTTCTTCACATCAGTTGTTGCCTGTGATACTCTTCACATCTCTGTAAGATAAATTGGACAGATGTTACCAACACTTTTGAAATAAGCGTCTTAAGCCCAGGGAAGCTTAAAAATCACACAGCAATTTCAGGCTGGAAATAGAGAAGAAACCTATCTCCAGAACCAGATGTCTTTCCATGTCATCACATTATCCCTTGTCTTGAGAAGTTGCTGTGCACACGGTTGAAATAAACTGCCTAATAAATTTTAAAAATAAAGAGATATTAAAGTTTCTCCTCCAATTTTTGTTCTTAAGTCATATGTTTTATCCCAGGATAGCAAATTGTTTACAAGCAATTACAGTAATTAAGCATAAATACACCCCAGTGAGGCAAATATTATTATCCACTTTTTAACAGATGGGAAAGCGGAAGTGGAGAGAACCGGAATGACATGCACAAGGCCAAAGAGGGTGTCCGCCAGACACAGGAAGGGCCTGGAACCTCGGGCACCCCATGTTTGTCCTCTCACTTCTGGATGACCCACACTCCATAAAGAAAGTTTGACTTGTAAAAAATGGAAAAGAGGATGAAGGTGGTTGGTGACAATGCTGGGGAGAGAGCTGCTAGAAGTAACAAGCAAAAGGGACATGGTTTGAGAGATGCAAAGTGACATAGCCTGATCCCTCAGAGACATCTGAGACAATGTCCAGTCTCATCCTGGGGCAGCCCAGGGTTAGCAGCAAAGGTCATAAATGGAATACAAGTGTCTCCTCTCAGAACTAAGGTGGCCAAGCTTTTTCCAGTTCTGCATCTTTAGAATGAGCATGTGCCCATAAAATGAAGATTACTGGAATCACAGAATGAGAAGATGTGCTCGTGATGAAGATACAATTGCCCTTTCCGAAGGGCTTTGTAATTTGTGAGTCAAATGTACAGTTGCATTAGTATTAGGAAAATTACATCCAGGGGAAAATGCTGAAAGACAAGAAGGCTAACTTCTCATGCTGCGTCTTTCTGCCCATTATCACTTTTGACAGACAGTTTGAATTCAAGCAGAAAGTGTATGGCCAAATAGAGTAAGACAGAAAAGAAACAATGGCTTTAAGAGTTAACAAAAACAAATCTGAAATGAAAAGTTGACAAGTGAGGTTCATGTCACATTGCTGAAATCAACAGTGAAGCCCAGACAAATAATTGCTTGATTTTTCTATTGAAATATTTGGGAGATTTTTTATATTTGTCATCACTTACTGAGATAAGATGGATGCAGCATTCAGTAAAACTGGGTGTGGGGGGGATTTGAAAGCCTTCCTCAGATAGCTTTATGAAATTTTAGGTATAGCACAGAAAAGTATCCAGACACCCATTTCTGCAGAAAAATAAATAGTTATTTATTTCAGGCACTATTTCTACAAAAATTTATATAGCCACCACATACCAACCATAGGAGAGAGAGCAAAAGTGAGAGAGAGAGAGAGAGGAATAAAGAGAAGGAGAGAAAGAGTACATGGCACTTCATAGTCAAAGTGGGCTGCACCCATCCCAGGGAGCCAGCTGAGAGCAGGATGTGTATGTGTCACCTCCAGTTTTCTCAGAAGCAAGAAGATATTAAGAAGGGTATGTACTCTCTTTGAGAATCCTTTATACAAATGTTTTGGTCAACATTGGAACAAGTGTGGACTGTCACTACCTGTGATTAGGTAACTTTAGTTAGTTCCAACAGATTCTTAAAACTTATTCAGGGAAAAAATCCCAACTTACATGTCAGCTGAAATACACAGTTCTAAGTCTTTGGCATTGTGACACTCAGAACACTCAAAAATTATTTTTGTTTTAGTAGCATAGGCAACGATCTTTCCTCTTTGACTCCCACCACTCCTTAGATGTTTCTACATGCTACCAGAAAAATCAGCTGTTCAGGGAATAAGAAAAAGAATGGTGAGACAAATAAGACAATGAAGTTGTGTAGCCTATCACCAATTAAAGAAACATTCCCACTTAGTAATAAATCTTTACCTGCTAAATAGAAATAATGTCAAAGATCAAAATAAGAGTAAATAGGACAATACAGGGTGACTAGAATAATAGAAGTCAGCTGTTGGCTTTTTCATTTCTATTATTTTTCTGACTTACAATCATGACGTTTTAAATTCAGCACTGTGAATTCCAATAAAACAAAGTCACCAGCCTAAATAAAGGAGTGAATGAATGAATAAATGAATGAATCACAAGTAGTTTTATCTTTGCTCTATTCACACCAGCTAGGCAATTTAGGAGATTTATGTTTGAAAGCTGATCCCTGTCTCAGACTGTTCAGCTATCTTTCCTCCCCTTACAACATGTGCCATATCAGTCAGAATTTGGTGGTGTCCAGGCTGAGACCTCGTGTGATACTGTACAATATCTGGCAGGCAATACTAGGACACCAGAATGGCCCCTTAGGCTATTATCACTCAGGAATCTGGGTTTGAGCTACTTTGATTTCCACCTTGTATCCTACCCACCAAATCACTTCCAGATAATAGGGGTCATCTGTCATCACAATGCTGGAAACTGGTCTGCATAACATGGTTCTCTCACCTTTGAACACAAGTGGTTGATGAGTAATGGCATTGCTGTCTTCCAACTCACTGGAGAAGAACAGGCCCTTCTGGAAGAGATTACCAATCCTGGTGGTCAGCAGGTGAGCTATAGCTCCTGTTCCCAGGCCTGTATTTCAACAATATGACCAAGCATCTCTATTCTGTAAGGCTGGTCATCACTGCACTCCTAAAAGAGAATAGTGCAATAAAGGGAGCATCTAATGACCTCCCCAGTTGATGAATCTCCAAATTGCCAATATGACACTTGAGCAAAGTCACATATGTACTTTCTAGGTTTTCCCAGGCCCAGATTCCAGATCATGGGTCTGAATCAGGTTTACTATGTCTCAAACCTCTCTTTTCCTTTCCTGTTTCCTTTCCTGTTATCACTATGTGATACTAATCATTAGTATCACATAGAGACACCATTTATTTTCTGGACAACCAATGAAAGAAAACTCCTGTAGCAAGTTGTGAGAACTATTTCTTCCAATCTCCCACTGTGACATCCAGAGGATCAAGGTGGTTTAGGACAGGTTTCACTGGCTAGATAATTATGAAGCTTTAATTGATTTATTTCCAAGACAGCTGCCACATCTTCCTTTGCTGGTCAATACTTTAAATTTCCTTCACACTCCTCCTGCCTCAAAAACAATGATAGATATTTAGGGAAATCAAAATTAGCTTCTAATTAGAAAAACAATAAGGATTGATTGATTGATTGACTGATCTATTTATTTATCTTTGTATTTGATAATGAATACAAAAAAGGAAGGAGACTTTTTTTGTTCTTCTCTTTGTCTTACTGTCCCTTATCTCTCCATCTTCAAAAATATGAGCCTCAAATGCACTTGAGATACTAGTTTCTTTCATGGTTTTAGCAGTTCTTCCACCTAGACAGATCTATTCCTTTTATCTAACCTGTGATAGAGAAAACATCAAGAAGATCTTCAGTAATTAGTCAACGTATTTGGATGATTTGAGAATATACCACCTTTTATCATATAGTAGTAGTTCTCCCCAGGACATATGATATTAGTCACAAGTCCTAATAGCCTAGGTGGATGGACTTTGTACTTAAGTGGATCTACGATTAACAGTGGTGTCATGGCCATGAACCTCAACTGAGAAAATAAGCCCTAGATTTCCATTGCAGAGATTGGTAGTCTTAGTAAAATACCAATCTGACCCTGACCCTCTTCACTGAATGCTACCATGGATTTGCTGCTCAGAGGGGCACCCTGACCCCTCAGGATCTGGCTCCTGCTTACCACTCAAGTCTCATGGCTCAAGGTTCTCTGACACTACTTTTGTATAGCAGGAACACCAAACTGCATGTAATCCACTGCTCCTCCAACACCCCTAAACACTCGGCAGTACCTTCCACACTCACCATGACACCTCTCACATCTACATCTCTGCCATGTTGAACCCTCCCTTCAATCTGGTATGTGTTAAGTTTGTTCCAGGTAAACAGCTTTAAAATGTACAGTGTATTTTCTGATTATGATTCCTTACCAGACAAAACTAATACATAATGCCATGAGGTTTTCATTAAGAAATACTGAAGCCTGTTTTTTGTATAAAGTTGAAGTTTCTATATCATATGGATTTATGAATCCAGAAGTAAACACCCTTTGTAAAAGTTTTCCTAAATGTAAAACCCTAAATAAATTTTCTCAGACCACGGTTTGTAGAAACAGTTGTTTAAAAGTAAAAAAAAAAAAAAAAATTTTAAATGGCGGACTAGGAGGACACAGAATTTGCATCTCTGCACAACTAGGACACCTACCAGGCACTGGTGGGGGACCACAGACCTAAGGGGATGAGACGAACCCCCAGTTACTGGGTAGGACTTGGGGCATGGGTGGGGAGTGAAGGGGGAGGAGAAGTGGAGGCAGGACGGGACTGGGGCCCCTGAGGGGCGGCTGGGAGAGGGAAGGGATCCCACACCTGAAGAGGGAAATAGGGGGACCACTGGGAGGGCAGAGGATCAAAAGGGAGCATGGCCAGTTTTCCCCTGTCCACTTGGGCCCCCGGGAGCCTGCTGAGATCCCCGGCCTGATCCTCTGCTCACTGAGGACCCCTCCAGCCACGCGGGTCCTGGGAGTGGGGAGGGAAGGGGGAGCCAAAGTAAAGGCCAGACCTACAGGACAGGCCATGCCTGAGGGGTGGCTGGGGGAGGGGAGGAGTTTCTATATGCAGCAGGACCCACACATGGTTAGGGGTCCAGCGGCAACGGGGGAGACCCTGGCGGAGATGGTGGGGGAGGGGAGTGAAGGAACGGAAAGGAATGGGCCAGTGCTTTCCCTGTTCACTTAGGCACCGGGGAGCCTGTTGGGCTCCTGGGCCTAAACATCTGCCCTCAGAGCCTCTCTCCTACTTTACAGAGCCCAAGCCCGCCCCTACACCCGCACCCAGGGCCCTACCTCTACACTTGGAGATCCCCTCTGAGACCCCCTCCAACTGTGCTGGGCCTAAAATCCACCCAAACACCCTGACCCAGGGCCTTACCTCCAAACTCCAGAACTACACTCTCCACATGTGCTGCCTCTCCCCTTCTGCACAGGTCCTAAGCAGAAGCACCGCCCCATGCTTGAACATGGCCCTGCCTAGGCCCCACCCCCAAGGCCTTTTCCAGATTCATGGGCCCTGAGCCTAGGCCCCACTCCACACTCAAACATCACGGATGTCTAAGTTCTACCCTCTGCCTACACTCTGTCCCCCATAGCCATAGCCAAGGTCTTTTTTTTTTTTCTTTTTTCTTCTCTTAGGTTGGGGTTCTGTTTTACCTTGTTGTTGATTCATTTATATTTTTTTCTAATAAATCTTTTATTTTTCTAAATTTATTTTATTTTTTATTCTTTGTTATTGTACTGCTCCTATTTTTCTTTTCTTTTTTTTTTTGCCACACCATGTGGCTTGTAGGATCTTGGTTCCCAGGCCAGAGGTTGGGCCCAAGCTCCTGTGGTGGGAGTGCCAAGTCCAAACTACTGGACTAATAGAGAACCTCAGACCCCAGGGAATATTAATTGGAGTGAGGCCTCCTGGAGGTCCTCATCTCACACCAAGACCCAGATCTACCCAACTGCCTGCAAACTCAGTGCTGGATGCCTCAGGCCAATGAACAAGAAGACAAAAATACAGCCCCACCCATTAAAAAAAAAAAAGAAAAGAAATGACAAAAAAAAATGTTACAGACAAAGGAGCAAGGTAATAACCTACAAGAAAAATAAATGAATATGAAATAGGCAACCTACCTGAAAAAGAATTTAGAGTAATGGTAGTAAAGATAATCTAAAATTTCAGAAACAAAATGGAGAAAATACAAGAAACATTTAACAAGGATCTAGAAGAACTAAAGAGCAAACAAACAGTGATGAGCAATATAATAACTGAAATTAAAGATACTCTAGAAAGAATCAAGAGCAGTATAACTGAGGCAGAAGAATGGATAAGTGAGCTGGAAGATAAAATGGTGGAAATAACAGCTGGGGAGAAGAATAAAAAAAAGAAAAGAACTGAGGAAAGTCTCAGACACCTCTGGGACAACATTAAATGCACCAACATTTGAATTATAAGGTCCCAGAAGAAGAGAAAAAGAAAGGGTCTGAGAAGATATTTGAAGATAATGTAGTTGAAAACTTCCCTAATATGGGAAAGGAAATAGTCAATCAAGTCCAAGAAGCACAGAGAGTCCCATACAGGATAAATCCAAGGAGAAACACACTGAGACACATATTAATCAAAGTAAAAAACATTAAATACAAAGAAAAAATATTAAAAGCAGCAAGGGAAAAGCAATAAATACTATACAAGGGACTCCCCATAAAGTTAACAGCTCATCTTTCAGAAACTCTGCAAGCCAGAAGGGAGTAGCAGGACATATTTAAAGTGATTAAAGGGAAAAAAACTACAACCAAGATTACTCTACCTGGCAAGGATCTCATTCAGGTTCAATGGCGAGATCAAAAGCTTTACAGACAAGAAAAATCTACGAGAATTCAGCACCACCAAACCAGCTTTACAACAAATGCTAAAGGAACTTCTCTAAGCAGGAAACAGAAGAGAAGAAAAAGACCCACAAAAAAAAACCAAAATCAATTAACAAAATGGTAATAGGAACACACATATTGATAATCACCTTGAATGTAAATGGATTACATGCTCTAACCAAAAGACACAGACTGGCTGAATGGATACAAAAACAAGACCCTTATATATGCGGTCTAGAGGAAATGCACTTCAGACCTAGGGACGCATACAGACTGAAAGCGAGGGGATGGAAAAAGATATTCCATGCAAATGGAAATCACAAAAGAAGCTGGAGTAGCAATACTCATATCAGATAAAAGAGACTTTAAAATAAAGATTGTTACAAGAGATAAGGAAGCACATTACATAATAATCAAGGGATCAATCCAAGAAGAAAACATAACAATTATAAATATTTATGCACCCAATACAGGAACACCTCATTACATAAGGCAAATGCTAACAGCCATAAAATGAGAAATTGACAATAACACAACAATAGTGGGAGACTTTAACATCCCACTTATACCAATAGACAGATCTTCCAGATGGAAGATAAATAAGGAAACACAAGCTTTAAATGACACAACAAACCAGGCCAGAGAGACTTAACTGATATTTTTAGGACATTCCACCTGAAAGCAGAAGAATACACTTTCTTCTCAAGTGCACAAGGAACATTCTCCAGAATACATCACATCTTGGGTCACTAATCAAGCCTTAGTAAACTTAAGAAATTTGAAATCATATCAAGCATCTTTTCCAACCACAATGCTATGAGACTAGATATCAATTACAGGAAAAAAACTGTAAAAAATACAAACACATGGAGGCTACACAGTACACTGCTCAATAGCCAAGAGATCACTGAAGAAATCAAAGAAGAATTTAAAAAATACCTAGAAACAAATGACAATGAAAACATGAAGATCCAAAACCTGTTCAATGCAGCAAAAGCAGTTCTAAGAGGGAAGTTCATAGCAATTCAAGCTCACCTCAAGAAACAAGAAAAATGTCAAATAAACAATCTAACCTTACACTTAAAACAACTAGAAAAAAAGAACAAAAAAAAACCCCCCAAAATTAGTAGAAGGAGAGAAATCATAAAGATCAAAGCAGAGATAAATGAAATAGAAACAAAGAAAACAATAGCAAAGATCAATAAAACTAAAAGCTGTTTCTCTGAGAAGATAAACAAAATTGATAAACTTTTAGCCAGACTCATCAAAAAAAAGGGAGGACTCAAATCAATAAAATTAGAAATGAAAAAGGAGACATTACAACTGACACCACAGAAATATAAAAGATCAGAAGAGAATACCTCAAACAACTATATGCCAATAAAATGGACAACCTGGAAGAAATGGACAAATTCTTGGAAAAGTACAACTTTCCAAGATTGAACCAGAAAGAATTAGAAAATATAAACAGACCAATGACAGGTAATAAAATTGAAACTGTAATTAAAAATATTCCAACAAACATAAGTCCAGGACCAGATGGCTTCACAGACCAATTATATCAAACACTTAGAGAAGAGTTGACACCTATCCTTCTCAAACTCTTCCAAAAAATTGCAGAGGGAGGAATACTCCCAAACTTGTTCTATGAGGCCACCATCACCCTGATACCAAAACCAGACAAAGATACCACACAAAAAAGAAAATTATAGACCAATAACATTGATGAACATAGATGCAAAAATCCTCAACAAAATACTAGCAAACAGAATCCAATAGCACATTAAAAGAATCATACACCGTGATCAAGTGGGATTTATCCGAGGGATGCAAGGATTCTTCAATATACACAAAACACTCAATGTGATACACCATATTAACAAATTAAAGAGAAAAGTATATAATCATCTCAATAGATGCAGAAAAACTTTTAGCAAAATTCAACACCACTCAATGTGATATTAACAAATTAAAGAAAAATGTATATAATCATCTCAATAGATGCAGAAAAACTTTTAGCAAAATTCAACACGCATTTATGATAAAAAGTCTCCACAAACTGGGCATAGAGGGGACTTACCTCAACATAATAAAAGCCATATACAACAAACATCATTCTCAATGGTGAAAAACTGAAAGCATTTCATTAAAGATCAGGAATAAGACAAGAACGTCCACTCTTGCCACTATCATTCAACATAGTTTTGGAAGTCCTAGCCACAGCAATCAGAGAAGAAAAAGAAATAAAAGGAATACAAATTGGAAAAGAAGAAGTAAAACCATCACTGTTTGCCAATGACATGATACTATACATAGAAAATCCTAAATATGTGACCAGAAAACTACTAGAACTAATCAATGAATTTGGCAAGGTTGCAGGATACAAAATTAGTGCACAGAGATAACTTGCATTCCTATACACTAACAATGAAAGATCAGAAAGTGAAATTAAGGAAACAATCCCATTTACCATTGCAATAAAAACACTAAAATACTTAGGAATAACCTACCTAAGGTGGCAAAAGACTGGTACTCAGAAAACTATAAAACACTGATGAAAGAAATTAAAGATAATATAAACAGATGGAGAGATATACCAGGTCCCTAGATTGGAAGAATTAATATTGTGAAAATGACAATACTACCCAAACCAATCTATAGGTTCAATG
Source organism: Phocoena sinus (assembly GCF_008692025.1). Classification (NCBI taxonomy): domain Eukaryota; kingdom Metazoa; phylum Chordata; class Mammalia; order Artiodactyla; family Phocoenidae; genus Phocoena; species Phocoena sinus. The sequence goes on along the minus strand of NC_045776.1, from coordinate 32,959,292 downwards.
CAATCCCTATCAAATTACTAGTGGCATTTTTCACAGAACTAGAATAGAAAATTTTACAATTTGTATGGAAACAAAAAAGACCCCAAATAGCAAAAGCAATCTTTTGTAAAAAACGGAGCTGAAGGAATCAGGCTCCCTGACTTCAAACTATGCTGCAAAGCTACAGTAATCAAGACAGTATGGTACTGGCACAAATAAACCAGAAATATAGATCAATGGAACAGAATAGAAAGCCCAGAGTTAAATGCATATATGGTCACCTAATTTATGAAAAAGGAGGCACTTTGTTGTACAGCAGAAGCTAACACAACATTGTAAATCATTCATCCTTGAATAAAGATATGGAAAAACAATACAAAATAAAAGTAAAATTAAAAATCTAAGATGGTGCTTCCCTGGTGGCGTAGTGGTTGAGAGTCCGCCTGCCAATGCAGGGGACACAGGTTGGTGCCCCGGTCTGGGAAGACCCCACATGCTGTGGACTGGCTAGGCCCATGAGCCATGGCCTCTGAGCCTGCGTGTCCAGAGCCTGTGCTCCACAATGGGAGAGGCCACAACAGTAAGAAGTCCGCGTACCACAAAAAAAAAAAAAAAAAAAAATCTAAGATGGAAGATCATTAAACAATTATTTTTACCATCTAATAAATTGATTTTAGTAAGTAAGTCACAGAGCCCAGGCATGGTGTGTACCCTCAAAAATATTACAGTCAAGCCAAGGTGAAATCTCCATTAATTATCACAATAGAAGATGGCTTACATGAAGTCCTAAATGGGTGGTGTACAAACAATAAATGCAGCTGAAAGTAATACAAAGGAATTTGGACTTTACAGAATGGAAGAATGGCACTGTCACACATTCAGAAACATTCCCTGGTGGCCTTTTTGAGTGAAAGCATGACAGAGGGAGATGAGTTTTGGATTTCAATTAACTTAAATAAACAGAGGGCTTGTGTTGGAAACTGGTCATGGTAAGTCTGGAAAGCAGAAAGATGATTGCTTCTGTTTATTTCATGCACTGATTCCTCATGTTTTTATATTACATAGCATTACATTCAAGATGATTCGTGATTCTACTTTTCTCCATTTTTGAACTTATAATTCACTTTCCCATGTTTATGTGATTTTTTAGGCATGGACTGACTGCCTGTTCAATAGCTAATGACTCAGCTTCATCTGACCATCCAAAAGGGGGAATTTCTGATAACAAAACCAGACAAGGATGTCACAAAAAAGAAAACTACAGGTCAATATCACTGATGAACATAGATGAAAAAAATGCTCAACAAAACACTATCAAACAGGATCTAACAGCACATAAAAAGGATCATACACCATAATCAACTGGGGTTTATACCAAGAATGCAAGGATTCTTTAATATATGCAAATCTATCAATGTGATACACCATATTAACAAATTAAAGAATAAAAATCATATGATCATCTCAATAGATGTAGAAAAAAGCTTTTGAAAAAACTCAGCCCCATTTATGATAGAAACCCTCCAGAGAGTAAGCACAGAGAGAACTTACCTCAACATACTAAGGGCCATATATGAAAAAAGCCCTGCCAACATCGTTCTCAACGGTGAAAAACTGAAACCATTTCCTCTAAGATCAGGAACAAAACAAGGTTGTCCACTCTCACCACTATTATTCAAAATAATTTTGGAAGTTTTAGCCACAGAAATCAGAGGCAAAAAAGAAATAAAATGAATCCAAATCAGAAAAGAAGAAGTAAAGCTGTCACTGTTTGCAGATGATATCATACTATACATAGAGAATCCTAAAGATGCTACCAGAAAACTACTAGAGCTAATCAATGAATTTGGTAAAGAAGCAGGATACAAAATTAAGGCACAGAAATCTCTTGCATTCCTACACACTAATGTTGAAAAATCTGAAAGAGAAATTAAGGAAGCACTCCCATTTACCATTGCAACAAAAAGAATAAAATACCTAGGAATAAACCTACCTAAGGAGACAAAAGACCTGTATGCAGAAAACTATAAGACCCTGATAAAACAAATTAAAGATGATACAAACAGAGGGAAAGATATACCATGTTCTTGGATTGGAAGAATCAACATTGTGAAAATAACTATACTACCCGAAGCAATCTACACATTCAGTGCAATCCCTATGAAACTACCACTGGCATTTTTCACAGAACTAGAACAAAAAATTTCACAATTTGTATGGAAACACAAAAGACCCCGAATAGCCAAAGCAATCTTGAGAACGAAAAACGGACCTGGAGGAATCAGGCTCCCTGACTTCACACTGTATTACAAAGCTACAGTAATCAAGATAATATGGTACTGACACAAAAACAGAAATATAGATCAATGGAACAGGATAGAAAGCCCAGAGATAAACCCACACACATATGGTCACCTTATTTTTGAAAAAGGAGACAAGAATATACAATGGAGAAAAGATAGCCTCTTCAATAAGTGGTTCTGGGAAAACTGGACAGCCACGTGTAGAAGAATGAAAGTAGAACACTCCTTAACACCATACACAAAAATAAATTTAAAATGGATTAAAGACCTAAATGTAAGGCGAGACACTATAAAAGTCTTAGAGGAAAACATAGTCAGGGGGGGACCTTGAAGATGGCGGAAGAGTAAGACGCGGAGATCGCCTTCCTCCCCACGGATACACCAGAAATACATCCACACGTGGAACTACTCCTATAGAACTCCTACTGAAGGCTGGCAGAAGACCTCAGACCTCCCAAAAGGCAAGAAACTCCCCACGTAACTGGGTAGGGCAAAAGAAAAAAACAGAGACAAAAGAATAAGGACGGCACCTGCACCAGTGGGAGGGAGCTGTGAAGGAGGAAAAGTTTCCACACACTAGGAAGCCCCTCCGCGGGCGGAGACTGCGGGAGGCAGAGGGGGGAGTTTCGGGACCGCGGAGTAGTGCACAGCGACGGGTGCGGAGGGCAAAGCGGGGAGATTCCTGCACAGAAGATCGGTGCCGACCAGCAATCACCAACCCGAGAGGCTTGCTGCTCACCCACCGGGGCGGGCGGGGCTGCGAGCTCAGGCTCGGGTTTCGGTTTTGGACGGAGCTCAGGGAGAGGACTGGGGTTGGCGGCTTGAACATAGCCTGAAGGGGTTAGTGCACCACGACTAGCCGGGAGGGAGTTCGGGGAAAAGCCTGCACCGGCCGAAGAGGCAAGAGACTTTTTCTTCCCTCTTTGTCTCCTGGTGCACGAGGAGAGGGGTCTAAGAGCGCTGCTTAAAGGAACTCCAGAGACGGGCACGAGCCGCGGCTAAAAGCGCGAACCCCAGAGACGGGCGCGAGCCGCGGCTGAGGGCGCGAGCCCCCGAGACGGGCGCGAGCCGCGGCTGAAAGCACAAACCCCAGAGACGGGCGCGAGCCGCGGCTGAGGGCGCAAGCCCCCGAGACGGGCGCAAGCCGCGGCTGAAAGCGCAAACCCCAGAGACGGGCGCGAGCCGCGGCTAAAACCGCGGACCCCAGAGACGGGCGGGAGACGCTAAGGCTGCTGCTGCCGCCACCAAGGGGCCTGTGTGCGAGCACAGGTCACTCTCCACACCCCTCTTCCGCGGAGCCTGTGCAGCCCGCCACTGCCAGGTTCCCGGGATCCAGGGACAACTTCCCCGGGACAGCGCACGGCGGGCCTCAGGCTGGTGCAACGTCACGCCGGCCTCTGCCGCAACGTCACGCTGCCTCTGCCGCCGCAGGCCGGCCCCGCACGCAGTGCCCCTCCTTCCCCCATCCCCCAACCCCCGGCCTGAGTGAGCCGGAGGCCCCGAATCAGCGGCTCCTTTAACCCCGTCCTGTCTGAGCGAAAAAACAGACGCCCTCCAGCGACCTACACGCAGAGGCAGGGCCAAATCCAAAGCTGAGCTCCTGTGAGCTGTGAAAACAAAGAAGAGAAAGGGAAATCTCTCCCAGCAGCCACAGAAGCAGCGGATTAAAGCTCCACAATCAACTTGATATACCCTGCATCTATGGAATACCTGAATAGACAAGGAATGATCCCAAATTGAAGAGGTGGAATTTAGGAGCGAAATCTATGATTTTTTTCCCTTTTCCTCTTTTTGTGAAGGTGTACGTGTATGCTCCTGTGTGACATCTAGTCTGTATACTCTAGCTTCCACCATTTGTCCTAGGGCTCTATCCGTCCATGACTTTTTTTTAAAAATTCTTTTTCTTAATAATTAAGTTTAATTGTAATAACTTTATTATACTTTACCTTCGTTCTTTCTTTCTTTCCTTCCTTCCCTCCCTCCTTTAGACAACGAATCACCCCAAATTGAGGAGGTGGTCTCAGGGAGCAGGATTTATGATTTTTCCCCCTTTACCTCTTTTTGTGAAGGTGTATGTGTATGCTTCTGTGTAAGATTTTCTCTGTATAGCTTTGCTTCCAACATTTGTCCTAAGGTTCTATCCGTCCCTTTTTTTTTTTTTTTTCTAAATATTTTTTAATTCAATAACTATATTATACTTTATTTTATTTTTACTGTATCATCTTTCTTTCTGTCTTTTTTCCTTCTTTACCTCCTTCCTTCCTTCCTCCCTCCCTCCCTCCCTCCCTCCTTTCTTTCCTTCTTTGCTTCTTTCTTCCTTCCTTCCTTTCCTCCTTTCCTTCTTTCTTTACTCATACTTCTACTAATTCTCCCTACTTTTTCTCCCTTTTATTCTGAGCTGTGTGGATGAAAGGCTCTTGGTGCTCCAGCCAGGAGTCAGGGCTCTGCCTCTGAGGTAGGAGAGCCAACTTCAGGACACTGGTCAACAAGAGACCTCCCAGCTCCACATAATATTAAATGGTGGAAATATCCCAGAGACCTCCATCTTAACACCAGCACCCAGCTTCACTCAACGACCAGCAAGCCACAGTGCTGGACAACCTATGCCAAACAACTAGCAAAACAGGAACACAACCCCACCCTTTAGCAGAGAGGCTGCCTAAAATCATAATAAGGCCACAGACACCCCAAAACACACCACCAGACGTGAACCTGCCCACTAGAGAGACAAGATCCAGCCTCATCCAGCACAACACAGGCACTAGTCCCCTCCACCAGGAAGCCTACACAACCCACTGAAACAACCTTAGCCACTGGAGACAGACATCAAAAACAACGGGAACTACGAAAGTGCAGCCTGCAAAAAGGAGACCCCAAACACAGTAAGATAAGCAAAATGAGAAGACAGAAAAACACACAGCAGATGAAGGAGCAGGATAAAAACCCACCAGACCTAACAAATGAAGAGGAAATAGGCAATCTACCTGAAAAAGAATTCAGAATAATGATAGTAAGGATGATCCGAAATCTTGGAAGTAGAATGGACAAAATGCAAGAAACAGTTAACAAGGACCTACAAGAACTAAAGATGAAACAAGCAACGATGAACAATGCAATAAATGAAATTAAAATCACTCTAGATAGGATCAATAGCAGAATAACTGAGGCAGAAGAACGGATAAGTGACCTGGAAGATAAAGTAGTGGAAATAACTACTGCAGAGCAGAATAAAGAAAAAAGAATGAAAAGAACTGAGGACAGTCTCAGAGACCTCTGGGACAACATGAAACGCACCAACATTCGAATTATAGGGGTTCCAGAAGAAGAAGAAAGAAAGAAAGGGACTGAGAAAATATTTGAAGAGATCATAGTTGAAAACTTCCCTAATATGGGAAAGGAAATAGTTAATCAAGTCCAGGAAGCACAGAGGGTCCCATACAGGATAAATACAAGGAGAAACACGCCAAGACACATATTAATCAAACTGTCAAAAATTAAATACAAAGAAAGCATATTAAAAGCAGCAAGGGAAAAACAACAAATAACACACAAGGGAATCCCCATAAGGTTAACAGCTGATCTCTCAGCAGAAACCCTACAAGCCAGAAGGGAGTGGCAGGACATACTGAAAGTGATGAAGGAGAATAGCCTGAAACCAAGACTACTCTACCCAGCAAGGATCTCATTCACATTTGATGGAGAAATTAAAACCTTTACAGACAAGCAAAAGCTGAGAGAGTTCAGCACCACCAAACCAGCTTTACAACAAATGCTAAAGGAACTTCTCTAGACACGAAACACAAGAGAAGGAAATGACCTATAGTAGCGAACCCAAAACAATATATAAAATGGAAATAGGAACATACATATCAATAATTACCTTAAATGTAAATGGACTAAATGCTCCCACCAAAAGACACAGATTGGCTGAATGGATACAAAAACAAGACCCTTATATATGCTGTCTACAAGAGACCCACTTCAGAACTAGAGACACATACAGACTGAAAGTAAGGGGATGGAAAAAGATATTCCATGCAAATGGAAACCAAAAGAAAGCTGGAGTAGCAATTCTCATATCAGACAAAATAGACTTTAAAATAAGGACTATTAAAAGGGACAAAGAAGGACACTACATAATGATCAAGGGATCGATCCAAGAAGAAGATATAACAATTGTAAATATTTATGCACCCAACATAGGAGCACCTCAATACATAAGGCAAATACTAACAACCATAAAAGGGGAAATCAACAGTAACACATTCATAGTAGGGGACTTTAACACCCCACTTTCACCCATGGACAGATCATCCAAAATGAAAATAAATAAGGAAACACAAGCTTTAAATGATACATTAAACAAGATGGACTTAATTGATATTTATAGGACACTCCATCCAAAAACAACAGAATACACATTTTTCTCAAGTGCTCATGGAACATTCTCCAGGATAGATCATATCTTGGGTCACAAATCAAGCCTTGGTAAATTTAAGAAAACTGAAATTGTATCAAGTATCTTTTCCGACCACAACGCCATGAGACTAGATATCAATTACAGGAAAAGATCTGTAAAAAATACAAACACATGGAGGCTAAACAATACACTACTTAATAATGAAGTGATCACTGAAGAAATCAAAGAGGAAATAAAAAAATACCTAGAAACAAATGACAATGGAGACACAACGACCCAAAACCTATGGGATGCAGCAAAAGCAGTTCTAAGGGGGAAGTTTATAGCAATACAAGCCCACCTTAAGAAGCAGGAAACATCTCGAATAAACAACCTAACCTTGCACCTCAAGCAATTAGAGAAAGAAGAACAAAAAAACCCCAAAGCTAGCAGAAGGAAAGAAATCATAAAAATCAGATCAGAAATAAATGAAAAAGAAATGAAGGAAACAATAGCAAAGATCAATAAAACTAAAAGCTGGTTCTTTGAGAAGATAAACAAAATAGATAAACCACTAGCCAGACTCATCAAGAAAAAAAGGGAGAAGACTCAAATCAATAGAATTAGAAATGAAAAAGGAGAAGTAACAACTGACACTGCAGAAATAAAAAAAATCATGAGAGATTACTACAAGCAACTCTATGCCAATAAAATGGACAATCTGGAAGAAATGGACAAATTCTTAGAAATGCACAACCTGCCAAGACTGAATCAGGAAGAAATAGAAAATATGAACAGACCAATCACAAGCACTGAAATTGAAACTGTGATTAAAAACCTTCCAACAAACAAAAGCCCAGGACCAGATGGCTTCACAGGTGAATTCTATCAAACGTTTAGAGAAGAGCTAACACCTATCCTTCTCAAACTCTTCCAAAATATAGCAGAGGGAGGAACACTCCCAAATTCCTTCTACGAAGCCACCATCACCTTGATACCAAAACCAGACAAGGATGTCACAAAGAAAGAAAACTACAGGCCAATATCACTGATGAACATAGATGCAAAAATCCTCAACAAAATACTAGCAAACAGAATCCAACAGCACATTAAAAGGATCATACACCATGATCAAGTGGGGTTTATTCCAGGAATGCAAGGATTCTTCAATATACGCAAATCTATCAATGTGATAAACTATATTAACAAATTGAAGGAGAAAAACCATATGATCATCTCAATAGATGCAGAGAAAGCTTTCGACAAAATTCAACACCCATTTATGATAAAAACCCTCCAGAAAGTAGGCATAGAGGGAACTTTCCTAAACATAATAAAAGTCATATATGACAAGCCCACAGCAAACATCATCCTCAATGGTGAAAAACTGAAAGCATTTCCACTAAGATCAGGAACAAGACAAGGTTGCCCACTCTCACCACTCTTATTCAACATAGTTTTGGAAGTTTTAGCCACAGCAATCAGAGAAGAAAAGGAAATAAAAGGAATCCAAATTGGACAAGAAGAAGTAAAGCTGTCACTGTTTGCAGATGACATGATACTATACATAGAGAATCCTAAAGATGCTACCAGAAAACTACTAGAGCTAATCAATGAATTTGGTAAAGTAGCAGGATACAAAATTAATGCACAGAAATCTCTGGCATTCCTATATACTAATGATGAAAAATCTGAAAGTGAAATCAAGAAAACACTCCCATTTACCATTGCAACAAAAAGAATAAAATATCTAGGAATAAACCTACCTAAGGATATGAAAGACCTGTATGCAGAAAATTATAAGACACTGATGAAAGAAATTAAAGATGATACAAATAGATGGAGAGATATACCATGTTCTTGGATGGGAAGAATCAACATTGTGAAAATGACTCTACTACCCAAAGCAATCTACAGATTCAATGCAATCCCTATCAAACTACCACTGGCATTTTTCACAGAACTAGAACAAAAAATTTCGCAATTTGTATGGAAACACAAAAGACCCCGAATAGCCAAAGCAATCTTGAGAACGAAAAAAGGAGCTGGAGGAATCAGGCTCCCTGACTTCAGACTATATTACAAAGCAACAGTAATCAAGACAGTATGGTACTGGCACAAAAACAGAAAGACAGATCAGTGGAACAGGATAGAAAGCCCAGAGATAAACCCACGCACATATGGACACCTTATCTTTGATAAAGGAGGCAGGAATGTACAGTGGAGAAAGGACAGCCTCTTCAATAAATGGTGCTGGGAAAACTGGACAGGTACATGTAAAAGTATGAGATTAGATCACTCCCTAACACCATACACAAAAATAAGCTCAAAATGGATTAAAGACCTAAATGTAAGGCCAGAAACTATCAAACTCTTAGAAGAAAACATAGGAAGAACACTCTATGACATAAATCACAGCAAGATCCTTTCTGACCCACCTCCTAGAGTAATGGAAATAAAAACAAAAATAAACAAATGGGACCTAATGAAACTTCAAAGCTTTTGCACAGCAAAGGAAACCATAACCAAGACCAAAAGACAACCCTCAGAATGGGAGAAAACATTTGCAAATGAAGCAACTGACAAAGGATTAATCTCCAAAATTTACAAGCAGCTCATGCAGCTCAATAACAAAAAAACAAACAACCCCATCCAAAAATGGGCAGAAGACCTAAATAGACATTTCTCCAAAGAAGATATACAGAATGCCAACAAACACATGAAAGAATGCTCAACATCATTAATCATTAGAGAAATGCAAATCAAAACTACAATGAGATATCATCTCACACCAGTCAGAATGGCCATCATCAAAAAATCAAGAAACAATAAATGCTGGAGAGGGTGTGGAGAAAAGGGGACACTCTTGCACTGCTGGTGGGAATGTGAATTGGTTCAGCCACTGTGGAGAACAGTATGGAGGTTCCTTAAAAAACTACAAATAGAATTACCATATGACCCAGCAATCCCACTACTTGGCATATACCCTGAGAAAACCAAAATTCAAAGAGAGTCATGTACCAAAATGTTCATTGCAGCTCTATTTACAATAGCCAGGACATGGAAACAACCTAAGCGCCCATCATCGGATGAATGGATAAAGAAGATGTGGCACATATACACAATGGAATATTACTCAGCCTTAAAAAGAAATGAAATTGAGCTATTTGTAATGAGATGGATAGACCTAGAATCTGTCATACAGAGTGAAGTAAGTCAGAAAGAAAAAGACAAATACCGTATGCTAACACATATATATGGAATTTAAGGGAAAAAAATGTCATGAAGAACCTAGGGGTAAGATAGGAATAAAGACGCAGACCTACTGGAGAACGGACTTAAGGATATGGGGAGGGGGAAGGGTGAGTTTTGACAGGGCGAGAGAGAGTCATGGACATATACACACTAACAAACGTAGTAAGGTAGATAGCTGGGGGGAAGCAGCCGCAAGGCACAGGGATATTAGCTCGGTGCTTTGTGACAGCCTGGAAGGGTGGGATGGGGAGAGTGGGAGGGAGGGAGACGCAAGAGGGAAGACATATGGGAACATATGTATATGTATAGCTGATTCACTTTGTTGTAAAGCAGAAACTAACACACCATTGTAAAGCAATTATACCCCAATAAAGATGTTAAAAAAAAAATAAATAAATAAATAAATAAATAAATAAATAAGCAACAAAAAAAAAAAAAAAAAAAAAAAAAAAACAAAGTCAGAACACGTTATGACATAAATCACAGCAAGATTCTTTTTGACCAACCACCTAGAGAAATGGAAATAATAACAAAAATAAACAAATGGGGCCTAATGAAACTTAAAAGCTTTTGAACAGCAAAGGAAACCATAAACAAGATGAAAGGCAAGTCTCAGAATGGGAGAAAATATTTGCCAATGAAGAAACTGACAAAGGATTAATCTCCAAAATTTGCAAGCAGCTCATGCAGCTCAATATCAAAAAAACAAACAACCCAATCCAAAAATGGACATTAGACTTAAATAGACTTTTCCCCAAGAAAATATACAGATTGCTAACACATGAAAGAATGCTCAACATCATTAATCATTAGAGCAATGCAAATCAAAACTACAATGAGATATCATCTCACACCAGTCAGAATGGCCATCATCAAAAAATCTAGAAACAATAAATGCTGGAGAGGGTATGGAGAAAAGGGAACCCTCTTGCACTGTTGGTGGGAATGTAAATTGACACAGCCACTAAGGAGAACAGTACCAAGGTTCCTTAAAAGCTAAAAATAGAACTACCATATGACTCATCCATCCCACTACTGGGCATATACCCTGAGAAAAGCATCATTCAAAATAAGTTATGTACCACAATGTTCACTGAAGCTCTATTTGCAATAGCCAGGACATGGAAGCAACCTAAGTGTCCATCAACAGATGAATGGATAAAGATGTGGCACATATATGCAATGGAATATTACTCAGCCATAAAAATAAACAACATTAAGTTTTGTAGTGAGGTGGATGGATCTAGAGTCTGTCATATAGTGTGAGGTAAGTCAGAAAGAAAAAAAAATACTGTATGCTAATGCATATATATAAGGAATCTAAAAAAAAAAAGTTTCTGAAAAACCTAGGGGCAGGACAGGAATAAAGATGCAGATGTAGAGGATGGTCTTGAGGACACAGGGAGGGGAAAGGGTAAACTGGGACGAAGTGAGATAGTGGCATGGACTTATATACACTACCAAATGTAATATAGGTAGCTAGTGGGAAGCAACCACATAGCACAGGGAGATCATCTCTGTGCTTTGTGACCACCTAGAGGGGTGGGATCAGGAAGGTGGGAGGGAAACGCAAGAGGGAGGAGATATGGGGATATATGTATATGTATAGCTGATCACTTTGTTAAAAAGCAGAAAGCAACACACCGCTGTAAAGGAATTATACTCCAACAAAGATGTTTAAAAAAAAAAAATGGGTGAAGTTCATCATGACTAAGCAATGCAAAGGTCTTCTCCATCAAAGCATAAAAACTGAGGGAGGTGGAAATGCCAATGTCCTCTGACCTTCACATTTTTTTTCCTCTCCCCTTAAAGGTTAACTTACTTTGCCATTGGTATCTAAAAATTAATACACCTTCAAAATATGTGGTCATCAGCCACGTATTTCAATTTCACTTCTTTCCTTGTTTGCTACCTCATTTCATCTCTCAGCTTTCCAGACTTCCAGAATAAGTTGAAACAAACATACATCAGAAAAAATATGCTCACCTACATCTGCATGGAGGAAAACACTTCTCCCCCCTTACAGGCACCATCCAAGCCAGGTAGTGGATTTTTTTCTACTAGTTGTGAAAACTTAACTTAGAATCAGAAGCCCTCTATGATCTAAATATAATCAAAATATAAGTAAATAATATATACATTATTTTTCTGCAAATATTGACATCTAATAATCATTAGCCACACTAAAAATATAGACTAAAAACAGAGCCAATAAAAGTTAGTATCTATGGGATGTTGTTCATGATTTGAATTATGGATTAAATTAATAACTTCATATTTTATGATTAGACTAATAATAGGACACTAGCATCTGTAAGGTTATATACTATTACTATAACTTATTATCTACAATTTTCAAGTTCCATGGAAATGTCTTAGTTTTTAATTTTACTTTTTTTTTGCCCTGACAGCCTTTGAAAATATTATACCATATTTCAAGACATTACATTTAAAATTATCTTCTTAAAGTTTATAACAGTTGGGCACAGGGATTTGACTCTTGGAATATTCTTTCCATTACCCCATTTTCCAGAGCTACTTCACATCTCAACTCCTTAATATTCCTTTTCAGTACACACTAGAAAGACGTTCTTGAACTTGTCTACAGCTATTTCTAATTTGTCTGATCTTCATCAGTCAGTTTAAAGGAGCATAAAATGTCATCTGCCTCATCTGTCACTGTGTGTGTGTGTGTGTTAATGTATTTATCTGATTCACTTCCCCTGGCTCATCTAAGCTTGACGCAGTCTGAATCTTTTCCATCTCCTAATTTATTTCAGTCACTCCTCAGGTGTACTGGAGCTGAATTTCTCAGGTAGACTCATCTGAAAAGATGCCATGCTCTAGCAATTCTATAAGCAATTATCATCCTAATAGCCTGCAAGTCTTGCTTTGTGTATTCACTGTTGGTCTAGTGCCAGACTATGGTCCATTCACCCTAAAGCCCTTGACTTAGTACTTTCAGGTACCCTCAGGAGAAATTGTTGTTTGACTTCTTTGGGACACCTGGAGATGGTGAATGATGCTGTGTCAGTATGAAGGACTGATATGGACATTCATAATGACATTTGATGGCAGTATGGCCACAATTGCTACTATTGAAAAATTCAACTCAATCTCCTATTGCAGCTGACATGGTGGAATAGAGTAGTCAGAGCTATTTTGTTCTCAGAGCTGTGTCAGGAGAACTTTATTCTTTGTCACCAGCACCACCACCAGCATGATTGTTTCAGAATCTAACATCATCATGACTACTTCTGAATCTAAATGCTGATTATGTTAGGTCTTATTCATATTAAGCGGTAGAGTTATGTAATAAGATAAATGTTAACATAGGTAGCAGGTGCTGTTTCCAGGTGAATAATATAGGTAATAAGTACCACGGGATTCCAGAGCAGGAATGTGAGAGTCAGAAGAGACTCCAAGATACCAGGTAGCTGATAAAACATGAGTTAGGCCTAAAGGAGAGGCACAGGCATGTGTACAAGAGATTGGAGAATGACCTGGTCAATGATGTGACCATCATTCTGTGTTGGGAATAATCTCTAGGCAAATCACTGATGAGAAGGGCTTATAGAGAAGGACATTGAAAATTAACACTGTATAAGTGAAAATTCAGGTCATGGAAGATTTTGAATTGGGGAGTATGACTTTGATTTTAGGCTAGAAGAAAATAAGAGACACAAGCACTCAAAGCAGGCCCCTCATCCTGGGACTAATATGTCCTTGATATGAAAGATTCCCTAGCAAGTGCCTTATCCAGTCTTTCATTCACTCACTCAGCAAAGAGCTCTTGAATGCTTACTGTGTGCCAGGAACTTTTGTACGTGTCAGACATACAGCAGGAAACAAGACAGAAAACATCTCTCTCATTACGGAGTGCATTAATTTGTTAGGACTACCATAACAAAATACCATAGACTGGTGGCTTAAACAACAGAAATACATTCTTTCACAGTTCTGGAATCTGGAAGCCCAAGATCAGGATACTGGCAGGGATAATTTCCTCAGAGACCTCCCTCTTTGTCTTGCAGATGACCACCATCTTGCTGCCTCATCATGTGGTGTCCTTCTGTTGCACACTCATCCCTGGTATCTCCTTTTATTCTTGTAAGGTCTCCAGTCATATTGGATTAGGGACACACCCTAATGGCCTCATTTTAACTTAATTGCCTCTTGAAAGACCTAATGTCCAAATATTGTTATAGTCTGAGGTATTGGGGTTGGGAGCTCAATGTATGAATGTGGGGGAGACACAGTTCAGCCTGTATCACAGAGTAACAGTCTAGTGGTTGAAACATCTAATGGTGTTTCATGGAAGGACCTCTCCAGGGTTTTCCCATCACACTCCACATGCCAGGACCCAGGAACACACAGCTGACACTCAGACTGAGCCCGTGCTGCCCACACATTCTACCCCTTCTCTTCCCTTACAAGTACCATCTGAGCAAAGCAGGGGGAAGAGTGAGTGCCCACTTCTTCTGTAATGTGTTTGTTGTAATTTTTATTCTCCTCAAGGATTCTCTTGATATCCACTATAACCTGACTTCTCTTGAGAGAGCTGGAGACAAAGGACTAACACAATGAGATTTGGCCTTGGCTCCATATACTGAAGGGATGGCCCTAATCACAAGTCTCATATAAAAATACAATGAGAAAAAAAATGCTTTGAAAATAAATACACTATGTGCAACCTGAATTTCCTAGTCTCAGCAGTCTGTGGGTAAAATTAGGTCACATTAATACAAATAATAAAAATTTCCTGGCCTGCAGCCATAGCTGAAGAGCTATAGCTTCTCATTCTTCATTCCCCTGGCCCACACCCCAAGGTCTACAATCATCTCAGTTATTTCTAGGAGGCCCCAGGGTGAGTCTCAGCTCATGTTTGTTCAGGAATAAATTCACACTACACTTTCTCTCTCAGCTCTTTGAAGGACTCCACTGACCAGGACACTGAGAGCAGCACCTCTCTGCCACCACAGTCGATGATGTCTTCTGAGAGAACACTGCCTCCATGCCACACTGCCACACTTCTCCCCAAGTCCTCCTGAACTTGACCATGTCGTCCCTTGAAACGTGGAAAGAAAGTTCCTCTCTCCAACTTGGCTTGCTCTGCCTAACCTTGCATCCAGGTGACAAAGTTGGTGCCCCAAGTCTCATCTTTTGCTAAAGAGTCCCCTGGCAATGGAGAGCAGGGTGCTTCCCATTCCAGCCTCCTCCTCAATCCCCAAACACACACCGTCATGGATACCATAGCATGAAAACAGATGGCTACACTAAGGGCTAAGAGTGGGGGATCAGGCATAACCTGTCCTCACACACTCAAATTTCACTTCAGCCCACGTAATCTTAACCACACTACCATATACAAGAAAATAAATTTTAACCTGTGCAGATGCGACAATTTTCATACCATGTGTTATATTATTTAGACATTTGTTACTTAATCTCTGCCAAATGTTCTCTGTTAGGATAAAGAAAAAATATTATATATATATATATATATATTTTATAGACAACATAGCTTAACCTATCTCAATCATGAAATATTTTTTGAGCACCAACTGTATGCAAGGTGTTTTGCTAAGAGAGCTCTTTGGGCATGTGCTGTGGATAAGACAATCCTCCTTCTTTATAAAATAAGTATTAACATTTTTTTAAAGTTTTTATCTTTTTCCTAAAGATTTAGTCACAACTGATTCTGCATATTTTCCTATACACAAGGAATAACTCTCTTCTCTTGCCTCAAAGTTAGTGGAATCAAAGATAAATGAAGTTCATAAACCCACAAGAGGATTCAGCAAGTCATATCTTGATGAAAAGTTGAAGTGACAGGCATCCAGCCTGTATCACCTATACCCTGGATCTCTATCAGCCACCACTCAAGTGGGCCAGTTAAGTTTACAAACCAGGAAACTAGCTCCTGGCTTTTCTCTCTTGACTGAACATATTTGAGATAAAGCATTTACTCAAGCCACCTCAAATATAAAGTCTAATAAAAACAAGTTATCAAACCAGTAGGTATCAGGTAGATAATTGACTGACCATTCCATTTTCCACTGTTTCCTATATTTCACACAGGTGAAATCTGACTTTCCAAAATGTTCCCCACACATGGAACAATAGGCTAATTTCTACACACACCTGTAGTTGAAGACATTTCAAGATATATATATATATTATCTCCAAACATAAATTCCTCTAAAAAAGTCAAAAGTGGTCCAGAAGAAGGTTCAAATGGATAACCCTAACAATCTTCCATTTATAACAAGGACTCTAGTGTTTTCCTAGGGCTCTGATGGACAAACTATTTCTAATCCTTTAATAATCCATATAGCAGTGATAGTATCCATATAGTAATGAAATCAATGGAAAAATCCATGTGTGGTGACTTCTGCAGAGACTACTGATAATAAAGATAAGAATTTACTTTTGTACAACTTCAGAATTTACACTGTGTCTACATTCCCTACCTCATTTGATTCTTGCACAATCCTTAATGGCATATATATAAGTATTACTACATCCAAGTGTTGGGGGACAAAACTTAGAGAAGTTAATTGCCTCACCCAGAGTTATTAGATCAACAGGGACTTTAAGCTAGGTTTCCTAAATCATGTAGTTTTCTTTCTGCACCGGCATCTCTGTCTCATTATTAAAGTCATAATTATACAAATTTCCCTAGTTTTTTTCACCCTTTCACCTTTTTAGAATTTTGCAGCCAAACAGACATGAAGATTTATCATTCAATTATTTGCAACATTTTATGTCATCAGCCATCCTTAAACAATTGTCTTCTTAATTTTATGCAAAGAAATTCCTACAATAAATTGTTCCCACTTATTTCCCTCAAAAAACAGCCTTAAATATCATTTATTGCATTTTTTCTAGCTTTCAACTAAATTTACCTTAAATATGAAAGTATGTCCACCTATCATAAACCATTATAAAACTGGTCAAAATATATAAGTCCATTGTTTTCAAGTAATGGATAAAAGAAAAAGCAGATGGTGCTCCGTAAGAGAAAGAGAACACAAGAGACGAGTCCCACATTCACTAGGATTCTTGGACTAATGAGTACGTTCTCTACTGTGTAGGGAGGAAGAGCTCAAGCAGAGAAGCTTCTTTCTAAATTGAGAAGACAGAGTTCAGGGCTTTGAAGGCATCTGAGATTTATTGGCTTCAGTCCTGTAGAAGGTGTAGCTGAGAAGAGAGGAAGCTCCAAAATTCTGTATGGAATTCTCCATGGAGCCTTGGCTGAGAAAGGCATTGTGGGTATAGGACAAGACTGTGAGAATTACCTCATAGCAGAGACCACCTGCTATGGGGGTGAGAATTAGGTGGAGATATCACATATTACACAGAGCTGAGAGGTGCCGGAGTTCCAGGTAAGAGACATGAGTGGGGTGTTCTGAAGATGGCGGAAGAGTAAGACGTGGAGATCACCTTCCTCCCCACAGATACATCAGAAATACATCTATACATGGAACAACTCCTACAGAACACCTACTGAATGCTGGCAGAAGACCTCAGACCTCCCAAAAGGCAAGAAACTCCCAACGTACTTGGGTAGGGCAAAAGAAAAAAAGAAAAAACAGAGACAAAAGAATAGGGACGGGACCTGCACCAGTGGGAGAGAGCTGTGAAGGAGGAAAGGTTTCCACACACTAGGAAGCCCCTTCACGGGCAGAGACTGCGGGTGGCGGAGGGGAGAACTTCGGGGCCGCGGAGGAGAGCACAGCAACAGGGATGAGGAGGGCAAAGCGGGGAGATTCCCGCACAGAGGATCGGTGCCAACAGGCACTCACCAGCCCGAGAGGCTTGACTGCCCACCCGCCGGGGCGGGCGAGGCTGCGAGCTGAGGCTCGGGCTTTGGTCGGAGCGCAGGGAGAGGACTGGGGTTGGCTGCGTGAACACAGCCTGAAGGGATTACTGCACCACGGCTAGCCTGGAGGAGTCCGGGAAAAGGTCTGGAGCTGCCGAAGAGGCAAGAGACTTTTTCTTCCCTCTTTGTTTCCTGGTACGTGAGGAGAGGGGATTAAGAGCGCTGCTTAAAGAAACGCGAGAGACAGGCGCGAGCCGTGGCTAAAAGCACGGACCCCAGAGACGGGCGGGAGACGCTAAGGCTGCTGCTGCCACCACCAAGGGGCCTTTGCGCGAGCACAGGTCACTATCCACAACCCTCTTCTGGGGATCCTGTGCAGCCCACCACTGCCAGGTTCCCGGGATCCAGGGACAACTTCCCTGGGAGAACGCACCGCGGGCCTCAGGCTCGTGCAACGTCACGCCGCCCTCTATCGACGCAGGCTCTCCCCGCAATCCGTGCCCCTCCCTCCCCCCAGCCTCAGTGAGCCAGAGCCCCCAAATCAGTGGCTCCTTTAACCCTGTCCTGTCTGAGCAAAAAACAGACGCCCTCCAGCGACCTACACGCAGAGGCGGGGCCAAATCCAAAGCTGAGCCCCTGGGAGCTGTCAGAACAATGAAGAGAAAGGGAAATCTCTCCCAGCAGCCTGAGAAGCAGCAGATTAAAGCTCCACAATCAACTTGGTGTACCCTGCATCTGTGGAATATTTGAATAGACAACGAATCATCCCAAATGGAGGAGGTGGACTTTGAGAACAATATTTATGATTTTTTCCCCTTTTTCTCTTTTTGTGAGTGTGTATGTGTATGCTTCTGTGTGAGATTTTGTCTGTATAGCTTAGCAAAGCATATATGGAAGCACCACCATTTGTCCTAGGGTTCTATCCATCCTTTTTTTTTCTTTAATTTTTTAAATTTCTTTAATTTTTTTCTTAATAATTAATTTAAATTATTTTATTTTACTTTATCTTCTTTCTTTCTTTCTTTCTTTCTTTCTTTCTTTCTTTCTTTCTTTCTTTCTTTCTTTCCTTCCTTCCTTCCTTCCTTCCTTCCCTCCTTTAGACAACAAATCAACACAAATTGAGGAGGTGGACTTTGAGAGCAGGATTTATGATTTTTTTCCTTTTTCCTCTTTTTGTGAGTGTGTATGTGTATGCTTCTGTGTGAGATTTTGTCCGTATAGCTTTGCTTCCACCTTTTGTCCTAAGGTTCTAGCCATCCGTTTTTCTTTTTAATTTTTTTTCATAACAATTATTTTTTAATTTAATAACTTTTTTATATTTTACTTTATTTTATTTTACTTTATCTTTTCTTTCTTTCTTATTTCCTTCCTTCCCTCCTTTCTTCCTTTCTTTCCCTCTTTCCTTCTTTCTTTTCTTCTTTCTTTCTTTCTTTCTTCCTTCCTTCCTTCCTTCCCTCCTTTCTTTCTTTCTTTCCTTTCTTTCTTTCTTTCTTTCTTTCTTTCTTTCTTTCTTTCTTTCTTTCTTTCTTTCTTTCTTCCTACTTCTACTAATTATTTCTCGCTACTTTTTCTGCCTTTTATTCTGAGCCATGAGGATGAAAGGCTCTTGGGGCTGCAGCAAGGAGTCAGTGCTGTGCCTCTGAGGTGGGAGAGCCAACATCAGGACACTGGTCCACAAGAGACCTCCCAGCTCCACATAATATCAAAAGGTGAAAATCTCCCAGAGATCTCCACCTCAACAGAAGCACCCAGCTTCACTCAATGACCAGCAAGCTATAGCAGGACACTCTATGCAAAACAACTAGCAAAACAGGAACACAACCCCACACATTAGCAGAGAGACTGCCTAAAATCATAATAAGTCCACAGACACCCCAAAACACACCATCAGTTGTGGACCTGCCCACCAGAAAGACAAGATCCAGTCTCATCCACCAGAACACAGGCACTAGTCCGCTCCACCAGGAAGCCTACACAACCCACTGAACCAACCTTAGCGACTGGGGACAGACATCAAAAACAAAAGGAACTACGAACGTGCAGCCTGCACAAAGGAGACCCCAAACACAGTAAGATAAGCAAAATGAGAAGACAGAAAAACACACAGCAGATGAAAGAGCAAGATAAAAATGCACCAGACCTAACAAATGAAGAAGAAATAGGCAGTCTACCTGAAAAAGAATTAGAATAATGATAGTAAAGATGATCCAAAATCTTGGAAGTAGAATAGACAAAATGCAAGAAACATTTAACAAGGACCTAGAAGAACTAAAGATGAAACAAACAATAATGCACAACACAATAAATGAAAATAAAAATATCCTAGATGGGATCAATAGCAGAATAACTGAGGCAGAATAACGGATAAGTGACCTGCAAGATAGAATAGTGGAAAAACTACTGCAGAGCAGAATAAAGAAAAAAGAATGAAAAGAACTGAGGACAGTCTCAGAGACCTCTGGGACAACATTAAGTGCACCAACATTCGAATTATAGGGGTTCCAGAAGAAGAAGAGAAAAAGAAAGGGACTGAGAAAATATTTGCAGAGATTATAGTTGAAAACTTCCCTAATACGGGAAAAGAAATAGTTAATCAAGTCCAGGAAGCACAGAGAGTCCCATACAGGATAAATCCAAGGAGAAATAGGCCAAGACACATATTAATCAAACTGCCAAAAATTAAACACAAAGAAAGCATGTTAAAAGCAGCAAGGGAAAAACAACAAATAACACACAAGGGAATCCCCATAAGGTTAACAGCTGATCTCTCAGCAGAAACACTGCAAGCCAGAAGGGAGTGGCAGGACATACTGAAAGTGATGAAGGAGAAAAACCTGCAACCAAGATTACTCTATCCAGCAAGGATCTCATTCACATTTGATGGAGAAATTAAAACCTTTACAGACAAGCAAAAGCAGAGAGAGTTCAGCACCACCAAACCAGCTTTACAACAAATGCTAAAGGAAATTGTCTAGGCAAGAAACACAAGAGAAGGAAAAGACCTACAAAAACGAACTCAAAACAATTTAGAAAATGGGAATAGGAACATACATATTGATAATTATGTTAAATGTAAATGGACTAAATGCTCCCACCAAAAGACACAGATTGGCTGAATGGATACAAAAACAAGACCCATATATATGCTGTCTACAGGAGACCCACTTCAGACTTAGAGAGACATACAGACTGAAAGTAAGGGGTTGGAAAAAGATATTCCATGCAAATGGAAACCAAAAGAAAGCTGGAGTAGCAATTCTCATATCAGACAAAATAGACTTTAAAATAAATACTATTACAAGAGACAAAGATGGACACTACATAATGATCAAGGGATCAATCCAAGAAGAAGATATAACAATTCTTTAACAAGGACCTAGAAGAACTAAAGATGAAACATAATATTTATGCACTCAACAGAGGAGCACCTCAATACATAAGGCAAATACTAACATCCATAAAAGGTGAAATCGACAGTCACACATTCATAGTAAGGGACTTTATCACCCCACTTTCACCAATGGACAGATCATCAAAAATGAAAATAAAAAAGGAAACACAAGATTTAAATGATACATTAAACAAGATGAACTTAATTGATATTTACAGGACACTATATCCAAAAACAACAGAATACACATTTTTCTCAAGTGCTCATGGAACATTCTCCAGGATAGATCATATCTTGGGTCACAAATCAAGCCTTGGAAAATTTAAGGAAATTTAAATTGTATCAAGTATCTTTTCCGACCACAATGCCATAAGACTAGATATCAAAAACAGAAAAAGATCTGTAAAAAATACAAACACATGGAGGCTAAACAATACACTACTTAATAACAAAGTGATCACTGAAGAAATCAAAGAGGAAATCAAAAAATACCTAGAAACAAATAACAATGTAGACACGACGACCCAAAACCTATGGGATACAGCAAAAGGAGTTCTAAGAGGGAAGTTTATAGCAATATAAGCCCACCTTAAGAAACAGGAGACATCTCGAATAAACAACCTAACCTTGCACCTAAAGCAATTAGAGAAAGAAGAATTAAAAAACCCCAAAGTTAACAGAAGGAAAGAAATCATAAAAATCAGAACAGAAATAAGTGAAAAAGAAATGAAGGAAACAATAACAAAGATCAATATAACTGAGGGCTAGTTGTTTGAGAAGATAAACAATACTGATAAACCATTAGACAGACTCATCAAGAAAAAAAGGGAGGTGACTCAATAGAATTAGCAATGAAAAGGGAGATGTAACAACTGACACTGCAGAAATAAAAAAGATCATGAGAGATTACTACAAGAAACTCTATGCCAATAAAATGGACCACCTGGAAGAAATGGACAAATTCTTAGAAATGCACAGCCTGCCAAGACTGAATCAGGAGGAAATGGAAAATATGAACAGACTAATCACAAACACTGAAATTAAAACTGTGATTAAAAATCTTCCAACAAACAAAAGCCCAGGACCAGATGGATTCACAGGCAAATTCTATCAAACATTTAGAGAAGAGCTAACATCTATCCTTCTCAAACTCTTCCAAAATATAGCAGAGACAGGAATACTCCCAAATTCATTCTACGAGGCCACCATCACCTTGATACCAAAACCAGACAAGGAAGTCACAAAGAAAGAAAACTACAGACCAATATCACTGATGAACATAGATGCAAAAATCCTCAACAGAATGCTAGCAAACAGAATCCAACAACACATTAAAAGGACTATACACATGATCAAGTGTGGTTTATTCCAGGAATGCAAGGATTCTTCAATATACGCGTCAATCAATGTGATAAAGCATATTAACAAATTGAAGGAGAAGAACCATATGATTATATCAATAGATGCAGAGAAAGCTTTTGACAAAATTCAACACCCATTTATCATAAAAACCCTGCAGAAAGTAGGCATAGAGGGAACTTTCCTCAACATAATAAAGGTCATATATGACAAACCCACAGCCAACATCATCCTCAATGGTGAAAAACTGAAAGCATTTCCACTAAGATCAGGAACAAGGCAAGGTTGCCCACTCCCACCACTCTTACTCAATATAGTTTTGGAAGTTTTAGCCACAGCAATCATAGAAGAAAAGGAAATTAAAGGAATTCAAATTGGAAAAGAAGAAGTAAAGTTGTCACTGTTTGCAGATGACATCATACTATACATAGGGAATCCTAAAGATGCTACCAGAAAACTACTAGAGCTAATCAATGAATTTGGTAAAGTTGCAGGGTACAAAATTAATGCACAGCAATCTCTGGCATTCCTATATGCTAATGATGAAAAATATGAAAGTGAAATCAAGAAAACACTCCCATTTACCATTGCAACATAAAGAATAAAATATCTAGGAATAAACCTACCTAAGGAGACAAAAGACCTGTATGCAGAAAATTATAAGACACTGATGAAAGAAATTAAAGATGATCCAAATAGATGGAGAGATATACCATGTTCTTGGGTTGGAAGAATCAACATTGTGAAAATGACTGTACTACCCAAAGCAATCTACAGTTTCAGTACAATCCCTATCAAACTACCACTGGCATTTTTCACAGAAATAGAACAAAAATTTTCACAATTTGTATGGAAACACAAAAGGCCTCGAATAGCCAAAGCAATCTTGAGAACGAAAAATGGAGCTGGAGGAATCAGGCTCCCTGACTTCAGACTATACTACAAAGCAACAGTAATCAAGACAGTATGGTACTGGCACAAAAACAGAAAGACAGATCAATGGAACAGGATAGAAAACCCAGAGATAAACCTGTGCACATATGGTCACCTTATCTTTGATAAAGGAGGCAGGAATGTACAGTGGAGAAAGGACAGCCTCTTTAATAAGTGGTGCTGTGATAACTGGACAGGTATATGTAAAAGTATGAGATTAGATCACTCCCTAACACCATACACAAAAATATGCTGAAAATGGATTAAAGACCTAAATGTACGGCCAGAACCTATCAAACTCTTAGAGGAAAACATAGGCAGAACACTCTATGACATAAATCACAGCAAGATCCTTTTTTCCCACCTCCTAGAGAAATGTGAATAAAAACAAAAATAAACAAATGGGACCTAATGAAACTTCAAAGCTTTTGCACAGCAAAGGAAACCATAAACAAGACCAAAAGACACCCCTCAGAATGGGAGAAAATATTTGCAAATGAAGCAACTGACAAAGGATTAATCTCCAAAATTTACAAGCAGCTCATGCAGCTCAATAACAAAAAAGCAAACAACCCAGTCAAAAAATGCGCAGAAGACCTAAATAGACATTTCTCCAAAGAAGATATCCAGACTGCCAACAAACACATGAAGGAATGCTCAACATCATTAATCATTAGGGAAATGTAAATCTAAACTACAATGAGATATCATCTCACAGCAGTCAGAATGGCCATCATCAAAAAATCTAGAAACAATAAATGCTGGAGAGGGTGTGGAGAAAAGGGAACACTCATGCACTGCTGTTGGGAATGTGAATTTGTACAACCACTATGGAGAACAGTATGGAGGTTCCTTAAAAAACTAAAAATAGAACTACCATATGACCCAGCAATCCCACTACTGGGCATATACCCTGAGAAAACCATAATTCAAAATGAGTCATGTACCAAAATGTTCATTGCAGCTCTATTTACAATAGCCCGGATATGGAAACAACCTAAGTGCCCATCTTCAGATGAATGGATAAAGAAGATGTGGCAGGGCTTCCCTGGTGGCGCAGTGGTTGAGAGTCTGCCTGCCGATGCAGGGGACACGGGTTCGTGCCCCGGTCCGGGAAGATCCCACATGCCACGGAGCGGCTGCGCCTGTGAGCCATGGCCGCTGAGCCTGCGCGTCCCGAGCCTGTGCTCCGCAACGGGAGAGGCCACAACAGTGAGAGGCCCACGTACCGCAAAAAAAAAAAAAAAAAAAAGAAGATGTGGCACATATATGCAATGGAATATTACTCAGCCATAAAAAGAAATGAAATTGAGCTATTTTAATGAGGTAGATAGGCCTAGAGTCTGTCATACAGAGTGAAGTAAGTCAGAAAGAAAAAGACAAATACTGTATGCTAACACATATATATGGAATTTAAGAAAAAAAAATATCATGAAGAACCTAGAGGTAAGATCGGAATAAAGGCACAGACCTAGTGGAGAACAGACCTGAGGTTATGGGGAGGGGGAAGGGTGAGCTGTGACAAAGCGAGAGAGAGGTATGGACATATATACACTACAAAACGTAAGGTAGATAGCTAGTGGGAAGCAGCCGCATAACACAGGGAGATCAGTTCGGTGCTTTGTGACCGCCTGGAGGAGTGGGATAGGGAGGGAGGGAGGGAGGAAGATGCAAGAGGGAAGATATATGGGAACATATGTATATGTATAATTGATTCACTTTGTTATAAAGCAGAAACTAACACACCATTGTAAAGCAATTATACCCTAATAAAAATGTTAAAAAAAAAAAAAAAACTGACATGAGTACCTCAGGCACTCAGTTAAAATGCTAGAAAGGCCATGCCATAGGAGTAAGGAACATGAGAACACCACAGAACTGAGAACAAAACAAAAGACCAGCCTTAACAATAAATGAAATCAAGCTTGACAAAATCAAAAGTATCTGCTAGCAACTGCCCACCTGAAAAAATGTCAACACTCTTTGGAGGCAAACAACATAATTCAGATTTGAAACAATTTATCATTCCTTATATCTACAGAAAATTGAAACATTACTGGACATGCAAAGAAGAAGAAGAATGAAACATATAATCAAGGAAAACAATTAGTAGAAACAGATCCCAGGACAACCCATATGCTGGAGTTAGTAGACAAGGGGTTTAAAAGCAGTTATATTAGTAAAAGTCTCATATATGAGATTCTAAGGTATAACATGGTGACTGTAGTTGATACCAC
Source organism: Phocoena sinus (assembly GCF_008692025.1). Taxonomy (NCBI): domain Eukaryota; kingdom Metazoa; phylum Chordata; class Mammalia; order Artiodactyla; family Phocoenidae; genus Phocoena; species Phocoena sinus. Next base: position 32,933,611 of record NC_045776.1, on the reverse strand, counting down.
TGTATTGTATAATTGAAATTTGTTAAGAAAGTAGAATGTAAATATTCTCACCAAAAAAAAAAAAAAAAGTAAATATGTGAGGTGATGAATGTGTTAATTAACTTGTTTGGAGGAAATCCTTTCACAATACGTACATACGTATATCAAATCATCACTTGTATACTTTAAATATCTTACAATTTTATGTGTCAATTATACCTCAATAAAGCTGGGGGAGGAGGCAGCTATTATAAACATGTTCAAAAGATTAAAAGAAAAGATGGTCACCTCTTGGGAATAGATAGGGAATGGAAAATAAAACAAATGATGATTCTGGAACTGGTAAATACAAATTGTGAAATGATAATGCCACTGAAGAGTTTTAAACTGTGTATTGGAGATTTATAAAAGAAAGAAATAAAAAACTTGACTGAGGGCTTCCCTGGTGGTGCAGTGGTTGAGAGTCTGCCTACCAATGCAGGGGACATGAGTTCGTGCCCCGGTCCAGGAAGATCTCACATGCTCTGGGCCCATGAGCCATGGCCGCTAAGCCTGCACGTCCGGAGCCTGTGCTCCACAACAGAAAAGGCCACAACAGTGAGAGACCCACGTACCACCAAAAATAAATAAATAAATAAACTTGATTGACCAATAAAAATAATCAAACGTTTTATATCAGCTATACTTCAGTAAAAAAAAATTAAAAATTTTAAAAACGTAAAAATCAGAGATAAAAATATTTTAATTAAATGAAAAGAGTATCAGAAACTTGTGAGTCAAGAAATCTAATTTGCATATGACTGAAATCACTGAAAAAAGAAACAGAGAATAGAGCTGAAAACATTTGAAGAAATTATGGCAAAATTGGTGAAAAACATTGAATTACTGACTTAGGAATCTGTGTGAATTCCATGCAGGATAAATATAAGGAAAACCACATCCAGGCACATCAGAGTCAAATGGCTGGAAACTGAAAATAATCATAAAAGCAGCCGACAAAAAAAAGACACATTGCCTACATACAAAATGATGGCTTAAATAACTATCAAAACAATGAAACCCAGATGATAATGAAATGACATCTTTAAAGAGCTTTAAAAACAAGAGTCCATCTAGAATTGTATCCACTGAAAATATCTATTAAAAATAAGGATGAAGTGAAGACATCTTCAGATATGTAAAAGCTGAAAGAATATATTGTCAGCACACCTGCACAACAAGAAATTCAAAAGAGTTATTCATCTTGAAGGCAAATGACATCAGATGGAAACACAGATTTATAGAATGACAGTGGAAATGGTAAATATGTAGGTAAATATAAAATGTTATCATTTTTTCTTTCCTCAATTTCTTTAAAAGTTAACTATTTACAGTAAAAGTAGTAGTGTTTCACTGTGAGGTTTAAAATGTTTGTAGATGTGAAATATTTGACAATAATAGCATGAAGCATGGAGTGGGGAGGGAATAAATGAAATAATACTATTGTAAGGTTCCTACATTTTCCTTGAGGTGGTACAATATTAATTCTAAGTATACTCTGACAAGTTAAGGAAACATATTGTAACCCCCATCAATCATTTAGAGGTATAGCTAAAAAGCAAATCCATGATTACTGGAGTGTAGTGGATTAGACTCTCACATGTATGCTTAACAGATTCTTGACACAGTCTCAAAGACACTTCAGAGGAATCTTCTTAAATACAAATTGAAACAATTGGATATCCATGTGCAAAATATTTTTAAAAATTAAAAAGAGGGGGGGACCTTGAAGATGGCGGAAGAGTAAGACGCGGAGATCGCCTTCCTCCCTACGGATACACCAGAAATACATCCACACGTGGAACAACTCCTACAGAACTCCTACTGAAGGCTGGCAGAAGACCTCAGACCTCCCAAAAGGCAAGAAACTCCCCACGTACCTGGGTAGGGCAAAAGAAAAAACAGAGACAAAAGAATAAGGACGGCACCTGCACCAGTGGGAGGGAGCTCTGAAGGAGGAAAAGTTTCCACACACTAGGAAGCCCCTCCGCGGGCGGAGACTGCGGGAGGCGGAGGGGGGAGTTTTGGGACCGCGGAGTAGTGCACAGCGACGGGTGCGGAGGGCAAAGCGGGGAGATTCCTGCACAGACGATCGGTGCCGACCAGCACTCACCAACCCGAGAGGCTTGTCTGCTCACCCGCCGGGGCGGGCGGGGCTGCGAGCTGAGGCTCGGGTTTTGGTTTTGGACGGAGCTCAGGGAGAGGACTGGGGTTGGCGGCTTGAACATAGCCTGAAGGGGTTAGTGCACCACGACCCGCCGGGAGGGAGTTCGGGGAAAAGCCTGCACCTGCCGAAGAGGCAAGAGACTTTTTCTTCCCTCTTTGTTTCCTGGTGCGCGAGGAGAGGGGTTTAAGAACGCTGCTTAAAGGATCTCCAGAGAAGGGCGCGAGCCGCGGCTAAAAGCGCGAACCCCAGAGACGGGCGCGAGTCGCGGCTAAAAGCGCGAACCCCAGAGACGGGCGCGAGCCGCGGCTGAAAGCGCAAACCCCAGAGACGGGCGCGAGCCGCGGCTAAAACCGCGGACCCCAGAGACGGGCGGGAGACGCTAAAGCTGCTGCTGCCGCCACCAAGGGGCCTGTGTGCGAGCACAGGTCACTCTCCACACCCCTCTTCCGAGGAGCCTGTGCAGCCCGCCACTGCCAGGTTCCCAGGATCCAGGGACAAATTCCCCGGGACAACGCACAGCGGGCCTCAGGCTGGTGCAACGTCACGCCAGCCTCTGCCGCAACGTCACGCTGCCTCTGCCGCCGCAGGCCCGCCCCGCACGCAGTGCCCCTCCTTCCCCCATCCCCTAACCCCCGGCCTGAGTGAGCCGGAGGCCCTGAATCAGCGGCTCCTTTAACCCCGTCCTGTCTGAGCGAAAAAACAGACGCCCTCCAGCGACCTACACGCAGAGGCAGGGCCAAATCCAAAGCTGAGCTCCTGTGAGCTGTGAGAACAAAGAAGAGAAAGGGAAATCTCTCCCAGCAGCCACAGAAGCAGCGGATTAAAGCTCCACAATCAACTTGATATACCCTGCATCTGTGGAATACCTGAATAGACAAGGAACGATCCCAAATTGAAGAGGTGACTTTAGGAGCGAGATCTATGATATTTTTCCCTTTTCCTCTTTTTGTGAGTGTGTATGTGTATGCTTCTGTGTGAGATCTTGTCTGTATACTCTTGCTTCCACCATTTGTCCTAGGGCTCTATCCGTCCATGATTTTTTTTAAAAAATTCTTTTTCGTAATAATTAAGTTTAATTGTAATAACTTTATTATACTTTACCTTCGTTCTTTCTTTCTTTCCTTCCTTCCTTCCCTCCTTTAGACAACGAATCACCCCAAATTGAGGAGGTGGTCTCAGGGAGCAGGATTTATGATTTTTCCCCCTTTACCTCTTTTTGTGAAGGTGTATGTGTATGCTTCTGTGTAAGATTTTCTCTGTATAGCTTTGCTTCCAACATTTGTCCTAAGGTTCTATCCGTCCCTTTTTTTTTTTTTCTAAATATTTTTTAATTCAATAACTATATTATACTTTATTTTATTTTTACTGTATCATCTTTCTTTCTGTCTTTTTTCCTTCTTTCCCTCCTTCCTTCCTTCCTCCCTCCCTCCTTTCTTTCCTTCTTTGCTTCTTTCTTCCTTCCTTCCTTTCCTCCTTTCCTTCTTTCTTTACTCATACTTCTACTAATTCTCCCTACTTTTTCTCCCTTTTATTCTGAGCTGTGTGGATGAAAGGCTCTTGGTGCTCCAGCCAGGAGTCAGGGCTCTGCCTCTGAGGTACGAGAGCCAACTTCAGGACACTGGTCAACAAGAGACCTCCCAGCTCCACATAATATTAAACGGTGGAAATATCCCAGAGACCTCCATCTTAACACCAGCACCCAGCTTCACTCAACGACCAGCAAGCCACAGTGCTGGACAACCTATGCCAAACAACTAGCAAAACAGGAACACAACCCCACCCATTAGCAGAGAGGCTTCCTAAAATCATAATAAGGCCACAGACACCCCAAAACACACCACCAGACGTGAACCTGCCCACTAGAGAGACAAGATCCAGGCTCATCCAGCACAACACAGGCACTAGTCCCCTCCACCAGGAAGCCTACACAACCCACTGAAACAACCTTAGCCACTGGAGACAGACATCAAAAACAACGGGAACTACGAACCTGCAGCCTGCAAAAAGGAGACCCCAAACACAGTAAGATAAGCAAAATGAGAAGACAGAAAAACACACAGCAGATGAAGGAGCAAGATAAAAACCCACCAGACCTAACAAATGAAGAGGAAATAGGCAATCTACCTGAAAAAGAATTCAGAATAATGATAGTAAGGATGATCCGAAATCTTGGAAGTAGAATGGACAAAATGCAAGAAACAGTTAACAAGGACCTACAAGAACTAAAGATGAAACAAGCAACGATGAACAATGCAATAAATGAAATTAAAACCACTCTAGATAGGATCAATAGCAGAATAACTGAGGCAGAAGAACGGATAAGTGACCTGGAAGATAAAGTAGTGGAAATAACTACTGCAGAGCAGAATAAAGAAAAAAGAATGAAAAGAACTGAGGACAGTCTCAGAGACCTCTGGGACAACATGAAACGCACCAACATTCGAATTATAGGGGTTCCAGAAGAAGAAGAAAGAAAGAAAGGGACGGAGAAAATATTTGAAGAGATTATAGTTGAAAACTTCCCTAATATGGGAAAGGAAATAGTTAATCAAGTCCAGGAAGCACAGAGAGTCCCATACAGGATAAATACAAGGAGAAACACGCCAAGACACATATTAATCAAACTGTCAAAAATTAAATACAAAGAAAGCATATTAAAAGCAGCAAGGGAAAAACAACAAATAACACACAAGGGAATCCCCATAAGGTTATCAGCTGATCTCTCAGCAGAAACCCTACAAGCCAGAAGGGAGTGGCAGGACATACTGAAAGTGATGAAGGAGAAAAGCCTGCAACCAAGACTACTCTACCTAGCAAGGATCTCATTCAGATCTGATGGAGAAATTAAAAGTTTTACAGACAAGCAAAAGCTGAGAGAGTTCAGCACCACCAAACCAGCTTTACAACAAATGCTAAAGGAAGTTCTCTAGGCAAGAAACACAAGAGAAGGGAAAGACCTACAATAATGAACCCAAAACAATATATAAAATGGGAATAGGAACATACATATCGTTAATTACCTTAAATGTAAATGGACTAAATGCTCCCACCAAAAGACACAGATTGGCTGAATGGATACAAAAACAAGACCCTTATATATGCTGTCTACAAGAGACCCACTTCAGACCTAGAGACACATACAGACTGAAAGTAAGGGGATGGAAAAAGATATTCCATGCAAATGGAAACCAAAAGAAAGCTGGAGTAGCAATTCTCATATCAGACAAAATAGACTTTAAAATAAGGACTATTAAAAGGGACAAAGAAGGACACTACATAATGATCAAGGGATCGATCCAAGAAGAAGATATAACAATTGTAAATATTTATGCACCCAACATAGGAGCACCTCAATGCATAAGGCAAATACTAACAACCATAAAAGGGGAGATCAACAGTAACACATTCATAGTAGGGGACTTTAACACCCCACTTTCACCAATGGACAGATCATCCAAAATGAAAATAAATAAGGAAACACAAGCTTTAAATGATACATTAAACAAGATGGACTTAATTGATATTTATAGGACAAGTGCTCATGGAACATTCTCCAGGATAGATCATATCTTGGGTCACAAATCAAGCCTTGGTAAATTTAAGAAAACTGAAATTGTATCAAGTATCTTTTCCGACCACAACGCCATGAGACTAGATATCAATTACAGGAAAAGATCTGTAAAAAATACAAACACATGGAGGCTAAACAGTACACTACTTAATAATGAAGTGATCACTGAAGAAATCAAAGAGGAAATAAAAAAATACCTAGAAACAAATGACAATGGAGACACAACGACCCAAAACCTATGGGATGCAGCAAAAGCAGTTCTAAGGGGGAAGTTTATAGCAATACAAGCCCACCTTAAGAAGCAGGAAACATCTCGAATAAACAACCTAACCTTGCACCTCAAGCAATTAGAGAAAGAAGAACAAAAAAACCCCAAAGCTAGCAGAAGGAAAGAAATCATAAAAATCAGATCAGAAATAAATGAAAAAGAAATGAAGGAAACAATAGCAAAGATCAATAAAACTAAAAGCTGGTTCTTTGAGAAGATAAACAAAATAGATAAACCACTAGCCAGACTCATCAAGAAAAAAAGGGAGAAGACTCAAATCAATAGAATTAGAAATGAAAAAGGAGAAGTAACAACTGACACTGCAGAAATAAAAAAAATCATGAGAGATTACTACAAGCAACTCTATGCCAATAAAATGGACAATCTGGAAGAAATGGACAAATTCTTAGAAATGCACAACCTGCCAAGACTGAATCAGGAAGAAATAGAAAATATGAACAGACCAATCACAAGCACTGAAATTGAAACTGTGATTAAAAACCTTCCAACAAACAAAAGCCCAGGACCAGATGGCTTCACAGGTGAATTCTATCAAACGTTTAGAGAAGAGCTAACACCTATCCTTCTCAAACTCTTCCAAAATATAGCAGAGGGAGGAACACTCCCAAATTCCTTCTACGAAGCCACCATCACCTTGATACCAAAACCAGACAAGGATGTCACAAAGAAAGAAAACTACAGGCCAATATCACTGATGAACATAGATGCAAAAATCCTCAACAAAATACTAGCTAACAGAATCCAACAGCACATTAAAAGAATCATACACCGTGATCAAGTGGGGTTTATTCCAGGAATGCAAGGATTCTTCAATATACGCAAATCTATCAATGTGATAAACCATATTAACAAATTGAAGGAGAAAAACCATATGATCATCTCAATAGATGCAGAGAAAGCTTTCGACAAAATTCAACACCCATTTATGATAAAAACCCTCCAGAAAGTAAGCATAGAGGGAACTTTCCTAAACATAATAAAGGCCATATATGACAAGCCCACAGCAAACATCATCCTCAATGGTGAAAAACTGAAAGCATTTCCACTAAGATCAGGAACAAGACAAGGTTGCCCACTCTCACCACTCTTATTCAACATAGTATTGGAAGTTTTAGCCACAGCAATCACAGAAGAAAAGGAAATAAAAGGAATCCAAATCGGAAAAGAAGAAGTAAAGCTGTCACTGTTTGCAGATGACATGATACTATACATAGAGAATCCTAAAGATGCTACCAGAAAACTACTAGAGCTAATCAATGAATTTGGTAAAGTAGCAGTGTACAAAATTAATGCACAGAAATCTCTGGCATTCCTATATACTAATGATGAAAAATCTGAAAGTGAAATCAAGAAAACACTCCCATTTACCATTGCAACAAAAAGAATAAAATATCTAGGAATAAACCTGCCTAAGGATACGAAAGACCTGTATGCAGAAAATTATAAGACACTGATGAAAGAAATTAAAGATGATACAAATAGATGGAGAGATATACCATGTTCTTGGATGGGAAGAATCAACATTGTGAAAATGACTCTACTACCCAAAGCAATCTACAGATTCAATGCAATCCCTATCAAACTACCACTGGCATTTTTCACAGAACTAGAACAAAAAATTTCGCAATTTGTATGGAAACACAAAAGACCCCGAATAGCCAAAGCAATCTTGAGAACGAAAAAAGGAGCTGGAGGAATAAGGCTCCCTGACTTCAGACTATATTACAAAGCAACAGTAATCAAGACAGTATGGTACTGGCACAAAAACAGAAAGATAGATCAGTGGAACAGGATAGAAAGCCCAGAGATAAACCCACGCACATATGGACACCTTATCTTTGATAAAGGAGGCAGGAATGTACAGTGGAGAAAGGACAGCCTCTTCAATAAATGGTGCTGGGAAAACTGGACAGGTACATGTAAAAGTATGAGATTAGATCACTCCCTAACACCATACACAAAAATAAGCTCAAAATGGATTAAAGACCAAAATGTAAGGCCAGAAACTATCAAACTCTTAGAAGAAAACATAGGAAGAACACTCTATGACATAAATCACAGCAAGATCCTTTCTGACCCACCTCCTAGAGTAATGGAAATAAAAACAAAAATAAACAAATGAGACCTAATGAAACTTCAAAGCTTTTGCACAGCAAAGGAAACCATAACCAAGACCAAAAGACAACCCTCAAAATGGGAGAAAACATTTGCAAATGAAGCAACTGACAAAGGATTAATCTCCAAAATTTACAAGCAGCTCATGCAGCTCAATAACAAAAAAACAAACAACCCCATCCAAAAATGGGCAGAAGACCTAAATAGACATTTCTCCAAAGAAGATATACAGAATGCCAACAAACACATGAAATAATGCTCAACATCATTAATCATTAGAGAAATGCAAATCAAAACTACAATGAGATATCATCTCACACCAGTCAGAATGGCCATCATCAAAAAATATAGAAACAATAAATGCTGGAGAGGGTGTGGAGAAAAGGGGACACTCTTGCACTGCTGGTGGGAATGTGAATTGGTTCAGCCACTGTGGAGAACAGTATGGAGGTTCCTTAAAAAACTACAAATAGAATTACCATATGACCCAGCAATCCCACTACTTGGCATATACCCTGAGAAAACCAAAATTCAAAAAGAGTCATGTACCAAAATGTTCATTGCAGCTCTATTTACAATAGCCAGGACATGGAAACAACCTAAGCGCCCATCATCGGATGAATGGATAAAGAAGATGTGGCACATATACACAATGGAATATTACTCAGCCTTAAAAAGAAATGAAATTGAGCTATTTGTAATGAGATGGATAGACCTAGAGTCTGTCATACAGAGTGAAGTAAGTCAGAAAGAAAAAGACAAATACCGTATGCTAACACATATATATGGAATTTAAGGGAAAAAAATGTCATGAAGAACCTAGGGGTAAGATAGGAATAAAGACGCAGACCTACTGGAGAACGGACTTGAGGATATGGGGAGGGGGAAGGGTGAGTTTTCACAGGGCGAGAGAGAGTCATGGACATATACACACTAACAAACGTAGTAAGGTAGATAGCTGGGGGGAAGCAGCCGCAAGGCACAGGGATATTAGCTCAGTGCTTTGTGACAGCCTGGAAGGGTGGGATGGGGAGAGTGGGAGGGAGGGAGACGCAAGAGGGAAGACATATGGGAACATATGTATATGTATAGCTGATTCACTTTGTTATAAAGCAGAAACTAACACACCATTGTAAAGCAATTATACCCCAATAAAGATGTTTAAAAAAATAAATAAAGAATAAAATAAAAATATTAGTGAAAATACAAAAAAAAAAAAAAATTAAAAAGAAATCTCACACCATGCATAAAAATTAACTGAAAATGATAATGGACCTAAATGTAAAATCTAAAACTATAAAACATAGGAAAACATAAGAGAAAATCTGTGTGACCTTGATTTAACAATGATTTCTTTACTTACAACCATAAATGTACTATTCACTAAAAAAAAGAAGTGGATTTGTTTGGCTTCATCAAAATTCAAAACTTCTCCTCTTTGAAAGACACTATTAAGAAAATGAAAAAAGCTACAAACTGGGAGAGAATATCTGCCAATCACATATCCAATAAAACATTTAAATCCATAATTTATAAAGAACTGTCAAAGTTCAATAATAAGAAATACAACAACCCAATAAAAAGACAGGGCAAGTGATTTCAATAAATATTTCACCAAAGATGCATCCATGGCAAGAAAAAAAAAATCACATGAAAAGATACTCATCATTAGTCATTAGGGAAACAAATTCAAACCACAGTGAGATATCATGTCATCTCTATTAGAATGTCTATAATTAGAAATATTTCACATAGCAAGTTTTGCTGAGAATGCAGAGCAACTGTAAAATACTTCTGAGGAGAATATAAAATGATAAAACCACTTTGGAAAGAGTTTGCAATTTCATAAGAAGTTAAACATACACCTTCTATATGACCCCACCGTTTCACTCCTAGGTATTTACCACAATAAAAAATGAACACACGTGTCTGTAGAAAGACTTGCATATAAGTGTTCATAGTAGTTTTATGTGTAACAACCAAAAACTGGAAATGACATAAATGCCCATCAAAGGTGAATGGATAAACAAATTGTGACTTATACTAATGGAACACTACTCAGCAATAAAAAAGGAATGAACTATTGATACACACAACAGCATGAATGAATCTCAAAATAATAAGGCAAAGTGAAAGAAGATAGACAAAAAACCAGTATGTACTTTATGATCCCATTTATAAAAAATTCTAGAAAGATCCCATTTGTACAAAATTCTAGAAAACGCTAACTAATCTATAGTGACAGAAAGCAGACTAGAGCTTGCCTGGTGATAGGAATGTTACAGGAAAGGGAAGAAGGAAAAGACTGCCAAGGGGCACAAGAAAACTTTGGAGAGTGATAAATACTTTCCTAATCTTGAATGTGGTGATGGTTTTATGGATGTATACATATACCAGAAAATATCAAATTGTAAGCTTTAAATATGTGTATAAAATATTTATTTTATGTCAATCTTACCTCAAAAAATGTTTTTTATAAAAGAATGTTTATAGTAACACTACTTGTAAAAGCAAAAATCCTTAGATTCTGTTGCTTACAACAGAAATGCCCAATAGTACAGTAGAAAAATAATTTGTTATTAAATTGATTTCCGCATAGCAATACAAATGAAAAAAGACTACAGATATATGCAAAAACGTGTGAAACTTCAGAACATACATATGAGCAAAAATAGCAAATTGTAGAAGTATAAACAATAATATTATTACAGTTATAAAATCAAAAATATAGAAAACTAAACAATGTATAGTTTAGTAATATCTACAATTGCTATAAAACTATAAAGAGAAGCACAAGGGAGAATAAACACAATTCAGATTAGTGGTTCTGGGCAGGTGGGATGGAAATTGATGGAAGGCAGGGCACACAGGATGTCTCAAATTTAACTGCAATATTTTAATTTTTAAACTGGTGGTGGCCAACCTGTGCGTTACTTGTATTCTTATCTTTTGTACTGTAGATGTATAAGTATCTTTTTTGTTTACCCAGTATTTAATAAAATATGTCAGTAAGTCTTAAAACTTAAACCCTCAATTTAAAATGTAAGGATTTCAGACTGGGATAAACAAAGCATGACCATGCATGTACTGTCTAGAAAATGTGCACTTGAAATGACCAGAGTGGTTCAGAGTAAAAGGATAAAAAAAAAGATAAACTATGAAAACAATAAGCATAAGAAAGCAAGTGTTTTTATATTAATATCAAAGTATACATCCAGACAAGAGTATCATCAGCAACAAAGAGGAACATTTCATAATGATCAAAGGGTCAATTCAACAAAGTAATGAGGAATGAGTGAAATCATTATCTGCAAACATGAGGGCAAACTGATTGACTAGTGAGAGTCCACAGAATCCTCCTTTGGTCTCTCTGGAAAGTATAGTCATGACTTGGAAAGATGCTGTCTCTGTCAACTTCACCGACTCACAATCACAGTTCTGAACTGCCTTCCTGCAGATTTCTTGTACTTCATATTCATAAGCTTCTATCCTATCCTAAAGAGATGAAAAAAACTCAATAACAACAATAACAATTAAAAGGGAATAAAAGAATTTTGGGGTATTCATAAAACAATCAATATTACAACTATTAACATTTAATAATTCATTATAATATCCAAATGTTTGCTCAAATTCTAAAAGATAAGTTGTTTAGACTGTGAACTTTTTATTTCTGCCTCTATTTGCCACTTGCTCTTTTGCTTGGATATTTTTTCTCTCTTTGATTTTATGTTAGCACTTAAATCAGGAGTACAAATATAGAACTTAAAAATAAATTGATACATAGTTGAACCCATGTGTGATCAGAAAAATCGAAATCATTTTTCTTTTCAAACAAAAGTATTAAAATGAATTGCCATCCTGGCTAAGTGGAGACATTACAGCGATATGAGTAATATTCCAAGTTGCTACAAAAAGCTGCAGTATTTGCTGATTATGTTAACTGTGTCAGAAGCAGGGCTTGGGGACAGATTTCATCTTCTAAAATTATTTCCACCAAGGAGGAGAAGCTGGCACCTTGATGATTGTCAAAGAATAAACAAAACAAAATAATTCAGGCAACTGACGTAAGCTGGGGAATAGTACAAACTACCAACTTCACTGGTCCCTGTCCATCTAGTCTTCTCTTTTAATTTATTTGTTGATTTATACCATGGATGGATTTATCCTTTTCTTTTCCCCAGCTCACACTTCTGATTTTCAGAGCTGGATTATTTTTTCCTCATTCCTACTCTCTGGAGGAGTTACAGATCCATATAACCTGGGGTTCAATCACAGAGGGGTCTCCTTATCTGCAGAAATCTCCTTTTCTTCAGTTGTCATAACCATGACAATCTGAATGGCTATAGGCCACCAAGAGGCTGCTCAGAGCTGAAGACGTTTGAAAACATTAACATTATTTCTATCTTATGAAAATGTAGTTATGCGAGCAGTGCGTAACCATTGTTCAAATACAGTCTGTCAATTGAGGTGTGTATGTGTGCATTTGTGTGATTTGCATAAACCATATCTAAAAATCCATCACATCATTTAGTGTTAGTTACACAAATGTGCTCACATATGGAGAGGGAGTTTAGCATTACAAATATTTTCACCATTTATTATTTCAACAAATACTTATTCATTAGATATTTATTGAGCACCTATGATGTACCGGGCCATGAATTAGACGCTGTGGGAGCTATAAAGAAGAATTAGTCAGACTATTCCCTAAGCAGCTTATAACTCAGGGGCAGAGATAAACGAAGGACTCAAAAACTGTACTTCCAAGTAGAAAGTGATATATACCCCAAGAAGGCAAGTAAAAAGTGTCAAAGGAGTCTGAAAAAGGGATACATTCTGAGGGTGCAGACTATAAAGGAGAGACATCCAGAAATGCTTTTAGCAAGAGGTATTTTTTAAATGGGCCAGTCTGATCAGATTTTAAGAGGGGCAGCTTTTAGAGACAACATCTCCATTAAAGCAAATTGGATGTTACAGAGCTGTAGAAATAAGAGAGTGAGGTGTATTATCAAGCATGTGGATTTGTCTAATTTGAGTAGAGCATAGGTTTTAAGAGTCCTGGAGATGAAGCCTGGGCTACAGGGGTTCAGAATAAATGTAATGGACACTGGGGAACCTTTCAAAGAATTTGTGTATGGAGATGAGAAGCACCGAGGTGTAAATTTTTTGTCTCCTTTATTTATTTCCCCTCAATGCCCAGCAGAGACCCGTGCACTTAGTGGAGTCCCAGTGAAAACTGATGTTTATGGCTTACATTTACTGAGCACTTATGATGTGCCTGACTCTGTTCTAAACACTTGACACGTAGAAGCTCATTTACTCCTCACCTCAACCTGATAAGGTTTTTGACGTAATTATCTCTATTCTATAGTTGAAGTAACTAAGATGTAACATTTAAATTAAAAACTTAACCAAAGTCACACAGTTTTTGATAATAGAAGAAGTACACAGGCCAAAGTCTCAACTAGTGTTCTCTATTGCTTCTAGGCAAATAAATATCTATTAAATAAATAAATGAAGACCTTTGTACACTGGAGAACAACACTTTATACTCTTTCTCTCATGATTAGATGACAGATGAAATTAGACACAACTCACTGGACTGAGTCACAGCCTTAGTTGTTACATTCTCAATGACAATACAGGAACTGTTGGTTCGGGTCTGCTTCCTGCTATCATCAGGAGAATGTAGCCTGTTGTTGTTTTGTTTTGTTTTGTCATTGAATCCTACAAGATATGCAAAAATAGCTCCCAGGTGCTACTACCAGGCAGCAGTTATTAAGAGCTGACCATCCATTACGATGGCCGTGGTGTGTGGCATCCCTGCCTGGCACCGTGCAGCTATGAGAGACATGGAAGAATCTGCAAGAGGCCTGTGTGGAAAGGAAGGTAGAACTAGTCCTAGGGAGCCCTTGGGATGTGTGAAAATGCCTCTTCTTCTGTGTGCAGAATCAGAATGTTTCCTCACACTGGGATAATAAAATTATTCTTCAATTGGTTGGGGGAGGGGGAGAAGTGGGCTGTAGAGTAATTTGAGGTTGGTCTGCACAAGCCAGGGAAAGGGAAAACAATTACCTGCTCTTTGTAATTATAAAGACATCTTAGTTGGAATATGTAAGTTCCAAAAGTCATCTTTGCCTTTGATGTTCCTTTTTGCTCTTCCCAAATAATATAAATGCCTTATATCTTTCTAGGAAGCCATGACCTTAAGGTTTCTGAAAAGGGGCATCAATCCAGTCATGTCTGGAAGTACTTACTGAGTGCTTATTATGAACCATTCAGGTCCACCTTATTGGGAATTAGAACTCCCTGAGGCAGTGTGGTAAAGGAAGAGAGCAAGAATTTTGACACCAAATCAAATCCCTCTCCAGCTCTTAGTGGCTGAGAGGCCATGTTTAAGGCATTCCAATGCTCTAATCCCATTTCTTCATGTCTAACATGGAGACAACAAGAGCACCTATATGATTGAGTGGTGGTGGAGTTCAAATGATGTGCTGTAGTACACAACAAATCTGTGCGTGTGTGTGTGTGTGTGTGTGTGTGTGTGTATGTGTGCATGCGCGCACAGCAGTGATCGAAATGTATTTCAGTTTAAGCTGTTGCTGAAAAGTTGTCTATCTCACAGTTCCTCAGACCATAGAGCCAGGTTATCAATATAACCTCAATATAATTCCAGACACACCCATCTGTAGCTGCTTCATCAGTGAGATGAATTATGCTTTGTCAACTTTTAATAAGGTCAAAAGAATAAGTGAGCCAACCCTTCCTCTACGCTTGCTTCCTGTTTCTGGGTCCACTGGAGAAGAACAAGTTTTTAGGGAAGCAATAACATAAAGTTTTAGAATTAATTTAGATAAGATTACAGGAAATGTTGGTAAAGTGATGCCATACACATTCCTTCCATAGGCATTTGTGTATTAGTTTGCTATTGCCTCTCTAACCAAGTACCACAAATTTAGTGGCTTAAACAATACAAATTTATTATTTTACAGTTCAGAAGGTCAGATGTCTCTTTGGGCTAAAATCAAGATATAGGCAGAGCCTCTAGTGCTTCTTCTGGAGGCTCTAGGGGAGAATTTGTTACTTACCTTTTCCATCTTCTAGAGGCTGTCCATGTTCCTTGGCTGGTAGTCCTCTTCCATCTTCAAAGAGGCCAGTCACATCAATCTGACCTCTGCTTCTGTCATCACATCTTCTTCTCTGACTCTCCCGCTTCCCCCTTTCCCTTATAAGAATCCATGGGATCACAGTGTGTCTGCCAGATAATCCAGGATAATCTCATCACAAGATCCTTAATTTAATCACATCTACAGAGTACACAATCCATTTTGTAATACAGTATAATGTAGTAACATTATATTGCTATATATCCACATATTCTAGGGATTAACTAGCTTTCTCTATTGACTCTTAACAGATAAATATTTGTTTAAAAAATAGATATATGGACATCTGTCAGAACAATTGTTCTGCCTGCCACACAGTTTTGTTCTGTTTTGTTTGCTGTTGTATTCTTGCCCCTATCCCAGCATGTCACTGGGCTTCAATCTTTGTTCTGTTTGTTTTCTATTTTCTTCCCTCCCCAGCCCTGCACTGTCACCGGACCTCAGAGATATCACACAGGTTTTGAAATAACTCTCACCAAGGGGCAGAGTTGCTTACCTAGTGAGGAAAATACTCTGAGGACACTTGAAAGAGAACATTGATAGCCTGTTCCAGGCTTATACTTTTCAGAGCTTTTCCCCTCTTTAGACCCCAGCTGGGCAGCGCTTCACCCTAGCTTTCTAAAAGCAGACCAAATTCGCGTAAACACATTCTGAATTTTTCCATTTGAGATTGTAACCTCCCCCAAGAACAGAGATAACAGTGACCTTCTGTCCTTCCAGAATTTCAGCCTTGTGTTTAACACTTGGATTTATGCATATGGGTTGCTTAATAAGACAGAATACTTATGTTTCTGTCATGCATATTCCTATAACCATAGCCAAAGAAAAATGATTCTGAAGATAGTATTTTTATTATCTTTTATTTTACCCTCTAAAATCTAATTCAGAGCATGGGAAGAAATGCACTCACAGAGCCAAATTTCATGTTCATTAACGTAATTGAACATTAGTGCCATAGCCACTTCTTCCCAGTCCACAGCGAGAATGACCTTCTTCCTGTATTATCAATAACACACAGTGAAGGTCTGGCTGGCATTGACCATACGGTAACGGAGCTCTGGGTCCCTTGGGCAACAGGTTGATTTTTACTTATAGTGACAAGATGATCTTTACACTTGTTTCTCTTTGGACTGCATACACACAGCTCTATCCATAAGCCAAAACACAGCCGGGCCGGCTCTTTTCACTCTGCACTTTACTTAGCTGACTAGGTGTCAGCATTAATTTCTTGACTATAGGGAAGTTTCATCTCTCTTGCCCCGAGGATGTTTTCCTGACCTCTCCAGTCCTGTGATTGGGAATGATTTGGTCTTTTCTCATAGGCTCCAAACATTTTCTTCCTTTTCCATTGCAATTATTATCTCCTGTGACATTTACAAGGACCCTCTCTGCTGTAGCTAGAGCTATAAACATACAGGGAGCCTCGGCGACCCAGAATGCTTTTCTGTTTGAACATGCCAGGTAATAAGTACGGGAGCTTTCAGCATGAATTTATGATTTGAGCCTTGTGAATAAGTGCCCAGCTTCAAAACCAGCCTACTAACAGTGCCTTTCTCAGTTGGACTCTTCAAGAATATGTTTGAAAGAATTATAGTTAGTATAACTATGTAAATAGAACAGTTAATTGTTCAACTCTACAGAAACCCTCATTTTTTTTTTAATTGTAAGTGAATGAGATTTACACAATGACTGGGAGAAAGTTTGCACTGGAGTTGATTTCAAGACTCAAGGCAGTGGTGAGAATAGTACCGGGCTATACATGAACCAAACTCAGATCATGAATGAGTTGTGTCACCTTTGACAAGTCATTCACTTCCTTAGAATTTTATTTACCTAACTTGCAAGGGAAACCTATTAGCCTAGCTCATCCCTAAGGTCTCTTTTAGTTCTAATATTCTGGAAAAAAAAATAACCACCCAGCACTTTTCAATTTTTATTAATATTTTGTGTAAGAATGTTGCTTGCCTGTTACAGTTGAAGGATGAAACAACAGGCTAGCCTTCTGTGTGTAATCCTGCTGACCTCCATGCTCACATATATTCCCTACCTAACCGTAGGCAAGAACAGGCTGGGACCAGCAGGTGTTTGCCCTTATCCATGGGAAGAATCACTCATTCATTCATTCAGCAGTCTTGAAGGGCAGTGAGGAGAATGCCCAGTTGGTCTTCATTTACTAAGGTGCTTCTTTTAGGAGCAGTGACTTTGAAAAAGTCATTTAAAATATTAATTACGTTAACATTGTTAATATTCTAATATTATGATTAAAAAGTTTTATCTTTAGACAATGAAACTTTGCTTTCAAGCAAGATAAACAATGTTTGTCAAGGAAGATATAACTATCCATTTTCCAAAAGTTCACTGAATTTTCCTGTCACTGTTTTTTTTTTTTTTTTTTTCTCCTAGATTCTCCTGAAGTTACAAAGGAAATTTGCCCTTGTTTTCTACAGAGAGTTTGTACGCAGGCAGTTTGCTGTACTCCTTGGCCACTACTTCTGAGCATTAACATTCATTGTGTCTAACATTCCTCAGGTCATATGTGTCCTGTCCATTGTGCAGACCTGATGAATTCCTGGCTTGTCTCCACTCTGATTCCTGGCCTCCAAGAATTCCATGTTCTCATTTACAGCAGGAGGACACATGTCATGCAATTTAACTTCTGATTTCTTTAAAAATTTCACATTTAAAAAAAATGTGTTTTCTCAATGAGATTATGAGGCCGTTGAAAACAGAAAACTTGCTGTACTCCTTCTACTTTGGAAATAGTAAGTGATCAATGAATATTTATGGATGTTTCATAACTTCTGTCATGGGAGCGATAATCACAGATAAATTTTGGTCCATATTGTTCTCAACGTGGAGTCCCTGAGCCAGAAGCTTCAGCATCATCTGGGGTACCTTGCTGGAAATGAAAATCCTCAGGCCCCAACCCAGACTTAGGGAATCAGAGACTCCAAGGGTGTGACCCAGCACTCTGTGGTTCAAGGATTCTCCCAGGTGATTCTGATTCATGCTAATGCTTGAGCATCACAGTCAAAGACTGATTTCTGAATCCCTGAAGATATAGAGAGTTTCTCACCACAAACCCAAACATAGCAAAACTTTGTTACTTATAGTGGAAATATGCAATGAACTAAGTTGTGGTCTCATTTGTTGTAGTGGTTTATTTATGAAGATAAAATGTTTGCCACCCAGGTCCTCACCTGCCAATACAGTGTACATAGCAGGCATTAGTAAGTGTTTTCCAAGGAAAATGTTCATTGACTTTTTTTTTTTTTGGTTAATTTTTGAGGTTTTTTATTTTTACATCTTTTAAATTTTTACATCAAAGCACTGAGCTGATGAAAAGCATTATTAATATTATTATCTTACTATAAGTTAACTTTAGTCACTTAAGTGTGGTTAAAACCCCGGGATCTGAGGCTATCCTATGAGTCAGTGGTTGGACACTGGGGCTGGTTCAACTGATTTAGCTGGAGGGGTAGATGTTCCTTCCTTTCTTTCTAGTCCTGGGGTTTCTTCAAACTGGACATTCTAGAGAGAGGACAGTACATGTGCTTGCCTATGCAAAATCCTAATATATGATAAAAATCTATTGTATGAGAATATTGGGTTCTCTAAATCCATCCTAATGAGGGGCTGCATGTAACTTTTATTACTTTGTTTTATATATTTATTTTTGCTTTTATTGTTTTAAAGTACAGATAATCTGGTTTCTGCTGGTGAATCTTTGCATATGTATTACTTCAGTCAGTAACACTGAAAAATGAATGTGGTTACAAAGAGGCCCTGAAAAGGTGTGGGTTTGTGTTTGTGTGTTTATGAATGGACAAACATTATTACAGGAGAGAGTGAAGGGAAAGATTTATTCTCCTAAAATACATCACCAAGATTCCTGAGAGTTAATTACTTCTGAGAAATTAATCTTGATCTGTCACTGGCTTACTGACAGGCAGTGATTTCATCTGGTAAACACCTGGAAGCAATTGCCCTCAGCTGCTTACCTGTGAGTCAGGTATATATAAGAGCAGGCACACCATAGGAGTATGAGATTTTAATTAAAGTGATGCATATACATGGGCAGGGTGAGGCACAGAATGCTCGAGAGATTTGAGAGGTTCCTAAGAACAATCAGTTCAGTAAATCAATACAAAATGTTCAAGTACTTCTTCTCTACTTATCCCATGTTAGGCAGATAATAGATACATGCTTTCCTGCTTCTTTGGGAGCATGCCATCTAAACTGGGATTTCAGATACAACAGAGGAAGGAAGGAAGGAAGGAAGGAAGGAAGGAAGGAAGGAAGGAAGGAAGGAAAGAAGGAAGGAAGGAAAGAAGGAAGAGAGAGAGGGAGGAAGGGAGTCAGGGAGGGAAGGAGAGAGGGAGGAAAGAAGGAAGGAAAGAAGGAAGAGAGGGAGGGAGGAAGAGAGTCAGGGAGGGAAGGAAAGAGGGAGGAAAGAAGGAAGGAAGAGAGAGTGGGAGGAAGAAAAGGAAATTAAAGGTGGCACCTGACTGTATAGAAAGGATCATATATAATATAGGAATTCAGAGAAAGAAGAGTTTGCATGAAGTGAATAAACAAACAAAGACTCCTAGAGAAGTGAAACTTAAGTAGCCCAAAAGGAAGAATACATGATAAAGGAAAGAAAGTGTTTTCTACCAAACAGGGACTTCTCTAAAAATTCATTCTCTTCTACTAGGCCAGAAAATGAGAAGAGCAGATGCAGACCCCTTTTATTTAAAGTATCCTGACTATTTAACTCCTGTCAGTGAACAGATAAATTATATTGCCACTTACCCCCAATCTCCCAATGGTTTTCGATGCTGCAGAAAGGACATTTTTACTGCAGGCAAATTAATCCATTTCTTTTTTAAAAAACAATAGATTTCTAATGATATATTTAAAGCATCTGTCAATCCCTGTGCAAACTGCCAAATCATGTGTTAAATTTAAAAATAGAGCTGAACACTTAAAACTCATCAAACTGTAATAATTGAGCATAGACTTGAAAAAAGAAAGAAATATGAACAAATTCAATGCACAAGAACTAAGTTAAGTAGATCCCTCCAATTTTGTGGAATCCAGACAAATTCCAGACATTTTATGGAATTGAAACCATCCATTGTTTTCCACTAGGGATACCATGACTAGAACACTATACAGTTAATAAGAAAATTGTATTTTCTTAATAATTCTAAGATAGATAGAAATTGCAAATAAAAAATTAAATGAAATTCTTTCTCTTCAATAGTGGTAGGGAACTGTGATAATCTACTTTAAAGGATCAGGTGTTTCAATATTTCCCAGATCTTTTGGAATGTAATTTAGCAAATTATGTTCTAAATTTTACTGTAGAATTTTAACTTGAAGCCCACAAATTGGTCAATAATATATTTCTTATGAAGTCATATAATTCATTGTGAAGTCACTCTTCCCTCACTACTTGGTTAATAAGTTCAGTTACTAGTATCCATGGGCATAATTTATCTATCAGATCAACTAACATAGTTATTAGATGTCTACTTTTTTTAAAATCAGGTGGTTCTTAGACAAAATCTCCATCTTCATGGGATTTAAAATCTAGTGTAAGAAAGGTTAATACCTATGAGACATATTACAAATCAAAACAAAATTCAGTGACAATTTATGAGTCATAAGTAAAATTATATTGTAGATTTTAAAAAGTTAAGTGACAATACAAGAGTACAAGAGGTTTTTTTTTAAGCATCTCGTATAAGGCTTTGAACACAGTATGTACTCATTCAACACGTGTTGAATGATAAACAATACCAACAAAGATAATAATAAATAGGACATCAATTTCTCAGTAAGCTAAAATAGTCAAGGGAGGGCCCATTAAGGAAAAATTACTTAGACTTAAGAAGAACAGTTTTGTAAGGTGTTGAATTTAGAAAGAGAAAAAAGAATCAGAATAGGCAACATAGATGAAAGAAGATACGCAGAATCTTAGATCTGCTCTGTTCAGTATCATAGACACTAGTCAAACATGGCTAATTCACTCACCACATTTCAACTACTCGATAGCCACATGTGACTAGTGGTGACCATACTGGACTGAGCAGATGTAGAACAGATCCATCATCATAGAAGTTTCCGTTGGACGGCACTGTCTTAGATTCTTAAAAATACAGTGTGTGTATGTGTGCATGTGAGTGTGTGTTTGTGTGTGTGTGTTGAGAGGGTGGAAAGTTTGGCCAGTTGGCTTTCTATAAATCCATTTTCTCACCTATAAAATGAGGAAAGACACAATATGAACTATATCTCTCCCATTCTAAAATTCTGTGTCTGTGCCTACATAGTAAAGTCAGTAGTGCAGCTCGTTTGTATATAGGAAAGTGGAAGAGAAATTTTAGAAAGAAAAATGGAAAGAGATAATAAAGAAGACTTAACAGGGCTTGTATCTATCCTGTGGACGATGGTGAGCCACTGGCAGCCTTTGAAGAGGAAACTGTTGTAGTCAATGTTACTGTCATCTGTACTTTGAAATTTCCCTCTGGTTTATGTCACACTTTTCTGCCATTTCTCAGCTATTATTGGGAAACCACATCTCCTTCCTTTGAACAATCATATGTTCCTAATTTCCAGATGTATCAATGGAGTCTTCTGGGAAGTGGATACTTAGATGGAATTAGGAGTACAAATGATTATATTGAGAAACTAACTCCCTTGAAAGATAAAAATGTGAGGAGAGAAGATGATGAGGCAGGGGAAGCCTTAGACTCTGTGCAGAACTGACACCATTGAAGGAAAAGAGTAAAGAAAGTAGGATTGGGCAGGGAGAGCCTCAGATCATGATAAAGATCTGACAAATCCTCAACTATCCCTATGGGAAGCTCAGAGCAAAAATGATGGCCCATTAGAGAAGTCCTTCATTGGGAAAAAATAGTGAGGCTCTAGGATCCCTGCTGGACTCAGTCCTTCCTGATACCAGTCAGGAAGAGTGTGGCCTGGTTCAAAAGCTGAAGCAGGTCCTGAAGGTCCTGCAGCTGAAT
Source organism: Phocoena sinus (assembly GCF_008692025.1). Classification (NCBI taxonomy): domain Eukaryota; kingdom Metazoa; phylum Chordata; class Mammalia; order Artiodactyla; family Phocoenidae; genus Phocoena; species Phocoena sinus. Next base: position 32,911,272 of record NC_045776.1, on the reverse strand, counting down.
GACAGCTGATAACTGCCCTCCTTGCCCCTGAACGGTGAGCCCCATGTTAATGTGAGATCTGAACAGCACACTTCCATGGCCAACACACCAGCTTCAACTCTATCACTCCTATCACCATCTCTCTATTTTTCAACCTCTCATTAGGTTTTGTTTTTGGCTCATCCTCTCCCTAGAACAGTGTGGGTCAGGGCAAGACAGATTGAAAATAAACCTGTTATTAATAATAGGATGGGGCACAAAAGAAGGAATCTCATGAAGATTCTTCCATTGCCTCTGGTCCATAAGCCATTTTTGTTGAATTGTGGTAAGCCAGATTCTGTATCTGCAGCCTTTGCTCTGCTGCTGGCACGTCCTGAACTGTGCTGTTATAAGGAGCAAAAAGGACAGCAGAGGAGAAAAAGGCTTTCGGTTTAGATGTATAAAGGCATAGTTCTCCCCTATTCACATCTATGCTAATGACCCCTTCTTGCCCAGAAAAAAGCAGAGCTGCCAAATATCCACCCAATGTGGGCTGCTTCTTAGATAATTGCCAATGTCTCTTTCAATTGTAAAGGAAGGATAAATGTCACAAATGTACATCCCTAACATTAAGCAAAGAGATGAATCTGGGAAATTTAATACTATGCTGACTTTGGGCATTTTAGACATTGCCCCAAAGGGAATTTATTCCTTTCCCCTTGAAAAGAGGCCTGCTCTACATGACATGCAATTTTACCAAATGTCAATTTTTCCCATATGGATGAAGCCAATAGTCATAAAGAGGCTTCTAGTGGGTTGAAGGTACAAAGAAAGTTACATATGTAGAGCACAAATTTAAACTGAGACTGGGTATGAGATGGGTTCTATCATTATTCAATGCTCAAGACCAGTGGTTGCCAAAATATGATCTTCAAACCAATTGCATTAGCTTCATCTGAAACTTGTTAACAAATTCACATAGGCCTCAACCAGATATTTATACTGAATCAGAAACTCTAGGGATGAGGCCAGCAATCTGTGGTTCAACAAGCCCTCCAAGTGATTCTGATACTCAAGATCAAATGCCAATGGATCAGAAAGACGTTAATTGAAATGCAATGTCACTATAACTAAGTTCAAGCATCCAGGCTGGAGGGTCATATGCCATAAAAATAGAGTTGGATTGAGGAAGTTGAAGTCATGCCAATGAAGAACAGGTTTTATTTAAATGAAGAGTTTAACAAGGAAGAGACCGAGAGACCATTACATGGGTATGATCTATAAAGAAGAGTGGTTCTGATTGGTGATGAAATCTAACTGTGGTCTCGACAATGTGTACCTATGTGAACTTGGGGTGTGATTAGACTTACTAGCATCATGTGTAGAAATTTTCTATTCATTTATAGATATGATAGCATACCGTTTACAATGTTCTGTACCTTGATTTTTCACTACCTTTTTACGTTGAAATTTGTTCTTATAATTTATGTAGAACTACATCATTCCTTTAAAGAGTTTCATAATATTCCATTATACATATATATTTTTTAGTAATTGATATAATCAATTGCAATAGTTGCAACTGTGATTTGGGTAGAAAGGAAAGAGATTTCTTTTATACTGTATATTCTTGCATACTTTTTGAACCCTGTACCATGTACATATATGAGTCTATGTTAATAGCTGCATGGAATTACATGTCTGATGAACCATCATTTATGTAAACAGTCCAATGAGCATTAAATTTTAATATTTTGTAATTAGAACAATGTTGCAACAATGTTGCAAAAATATCCTTGCTTGTATATCATTTAGCACATGTGCTAGTATATCTGTGTATAACACCAAGAAATTCCATTCTGGCTTAAATGGAATGTGACTTTTTTATTAAATGTTACTCCCAAAATATCTTCCATAAAGGCCCTAATTCTAACCATAATGGAATGGGGGTGCTTTTCCTTCACAATAGTTAATATGCTGGATTATCTTTTTAGTTTTTTATCTATTAGATGGAAAATGAGAAGTATTATAGCTTTACTTTGTACTTCCTTTATTTCAGTGAGGATGACCATATTTGTTAAAAAGCTATTTCTTTCTTTATAACATATATATTGGTCTCTTTTCCCATGTTTTCTATTGGATTACTTGTTTTTCTTCTTATTGATCTGTGGAAACTCTTTATATATTAAATAATACACATTGTCATCTATCATATAAATTGAATTTTGATTATCTTTTTCCTTATGAATATCTTATGTGTTTACATAGAATTCCATTTTTTTTTATAGTATGTTGACTATATAAATATTTTCATGGTAAAACCTTTGGGAGTGATAGATATGTTCATTGTCTTGATTGTGCATGTACATATATGTCAAACATACCAAATTATATACACTTTAAATATGTGCAGTTTATTGTATGCCTTTATACCTCAATAAAGTTGTTTTAAAAATTACTGTCATACATTTTTTCTTCTACTATATATTCTAACTTGATGGTGTTATGTATACTTGATCAAATATATGAAAATTTTTAGTTCTTATATAGTATTTGGTATTTAGCCATCTTATTAAGTTCTCTTACCTGTTAAAATAGATTTTCAGTTCTTTAGTTTTCCAGGTAAAACAGCTTTCCTCAATTTTTCCTTCCCCTTCTAATTATCTCTCCTATCTTCACATTCATAATGCACCAAGATTTAACCCTAAGAATTGGGTTTAGAAACACACAGAGGATGGTTGCCCATTCAGGCACAGAGCGGGGTAGGTTCTCTAGGTGAGGTTGAGGCAGCTAACTTAGGGCAGGCCTACATTGACTCTGACCTCATGTTAGTGGGAGAATGTCACTGGTCTTTGTCAGGTTCAGAACAAATGTATCCAAACTAAAAGTAATGAGGAGAGATCAAAAATCACTATGAAACTGGCCAACAAACATGAAAATATGCTCAACATCACTAATTACTAGAGAAATGCAAATAAAAACTACAATGAGGTATCACCTCACACGGTCAGAATGGCCATCATTAAAAAATCTACAAACAATAAATGCTGGAGAGGGTGTAGGGAAAAGGGAACCCTCCTGCATGGTTGGTGGGAACGCAAATTGACACAGCCACTATGGAGAACTAAAAATAGAACTACCATATGACCCAGCAATCCTATTTCTGGGCATATACTGTGATAAAACCATAATTCAAAAAGAGTCATGTACCACAATGTTCATTGCAGCTCTATGTACAACAGCCAGGACATGGAAGCAACTTAAATGTCCATCAACAGAGGAATGGATAAAAAAAGATGTGGTACATAAATACAACGGAATATTGCTCAGCCATAAAAAGGAAGAAAATTGGGTCATTTGTAGAGATGTGGATGGGCCTAGAGACTGTCATACAGAGTGAAGTAAGTCAGAAAGAGAAAAACAATATTGTTTATTAATGCATATATGTGGAATCTAGAAAAATGGTACAGATGATCTTATTTGCAAAGCAGAAATAGAAACACAGACATAGAGAACAAATGTATGGACACCAAGGGGGTAAAAGGGTGGGGGGATGAATTGGGAGATTGGGATTGACATATATACACTATTGATATTATGTATAAAATAGATAGCTGATGCTCTGTGGTGACCTAAATGGGAAGGAAATCAAAAAAGAGGAGATATATGTATGCGTATAGCTGATTCACTTTGCTATACAGTAGAAACTAACACGACATTATAAAGCAACTATACTCCAATAAAAATTAATTAAAAAAAAAAAACACTATGAAAGATGGGGTGTTAGAATGTTAGTCCAAGATGGAATGGAAGAATCCCAAACTCCAAGCTCAGTTGAGTCAGACACATAATACCAATACTAAACACAGGAAGAGGGCTGTGGAGAACTGAAAGGGGCATGCCCAAGTTTTAAAGTACTCCTGGTGAAAAGAAGACACCTCTAATGGCTCATAGCTGAGGTCAGAATTGGACATAAATGAGCAATGAATGTGGTCAGAATCTTTTACTATTCACTCATTCAATCAGCCGACATTTATTAAGCAAGAAGTGTGTCAAGCACTGGGGATATAATGTTAAATAAGACCCAACCCCTAATTAAAAATAGTTTGTAATCTACTTACAGGACAAAACATCTGAGTGAGAAAGTAAAGTGAGACTCCCAGATGAGGTTTTATGTAACTGGGTCTTGGCCAAACAAAGTGTAGGATTAAAGAGCAGGTATAAGACCCACTTCACCAGTACTGGGTTGTGATGACGTTGTCTCATTCCCGAGACAATGGACAAGGGGTCCCTATCCAGCTTGTTTCGCTACAGAAATGTGCTCAGCAATGAACATTTTGATCCAGTAAATATTTAGGCTCAACTGGAAGTGTAACAGGAATACGAAACTTTGTCTTTTTCACAATTTTACTTACAGCCAGCCCCATGTCCCCTTAGACGTGTGAATATCAAGAATGTGAGATGTTTTTCATTTGACACCCTCCAGAATCCAAGCGTGACAAGGATTTGTTGATATGTTGGATATTTATATTTCTGAATAAGATACAGAATCAAAATTCAGCATGGTTTGAGGGCAGTAGGAATAAGCAGGATCTGTCTTTCTCTTATTCTTTCCATCCCTCTCTGCCTTGGGTCTCCCATGCTATGAGGAATACTTCTGGAACCATCCCATTGAGAACAGAGACCCAGAAGTGCAGCTGGGCCCTGATGTTGGACAGTGAGATGTCACTGCCTTCCTGTTCAGTGTCTGGGGTTGTGAGAAAGAATGGACTTGCCTAGGGACTTATTTTTTCTTTGGAGTAGCCCAATACACACATAATCAGTGGTCTCTTCAGTAACCTCAGAAGGAACTGAGAAAATATAACCCTTGTTCCCTCTTCTGTCTCATGTCCTCATGGATTTAGAGCAAACTTTCTACTCTTGCCTTCCACTCTGGTAAAGCATTGACAACTCTTCCTCCCTCTGCCAGCTCTTCACTTTGATTTGGGGCCAGGGAGCAGACATTATAAGGATAGGTAAAAACAGCATGGCACATTAGCATTTCCAGTCTACCACATCGGGGATCTCAGCGTTTTCAATATATATTTAAAATAACGGAGAGAGACAAGCTGCTGCCTTCCCTCAAAATTGCCAACGTATGCCCAAGATCTCCTGCATTTTGCATTGTGTCAGTCTGTGTCAGAGGTTTCAGGAAAGGTAATATAGAAGACGAATGAAAGTCTATCACTGCAGTGCCAAGATGAAAAAGTGACAGCTCATAATGAAAAGAAAAATAGTTTCCATTTTGGGCCTCTGTAAGTAAGAAAGTGACAGAGTCTTGGGAACTGTGAGCCTGAAAAATGGTCCTTTTGACAGACATGCCTGTAAGTGAGCAGGCCCTGGATATAATACCACCTAAAATAGAGGGAATAATGATTATTTTAGGCATTGCATGATTTTGAATAAACCCTTGACTACTCCCCAGAAAATGGAGTTGAAAGGAATCTGGGAAGAGTGGTGCATTAATTTAAGCAATAAATGACCACATTTTTTTAATCTTTTAAGTCTAAGTTGGTTAAATTTATTTCAGAAATAACCAAAAGCCAATAGTATTAATAAAAAGAATTTTGCCTCAGCAATGATAAGAAAAAAATGTCACTTTAGAATCTTCCTTCAGGATTTTGTTTCCTTGTGGCCAAATCTTTTGGAATTAAGTTCTAGATTGCCTATAATAATTCAGTGTTTGTAAACTAATTGAAACCTAAATTCAAGTTGAGACAACAGAATAAAATACTGATTTTTTAAAAAAAAATTAATACCAAATTTCAAGATGCTTGGGATTGCCTGACAAACTACTTTCATTTTTCTTTAATAGCTGATATTACTTAGATGCAGCCTCAGGTGTTAGCCCACTTGCAGTGTTTGAAATGTCTTACCCTGTATAATTTCCTTATCTACTGACACAAACACTACCAGAAACACACTACCAACTCATTTAACAAACGCTGGGTTGGTGGTGCTTTCCTTGTGCATTTGCTCTACTGAGAACACACGTTAGTGTATTGATTTTCTTAAACCATGTTATACAAAATCTGTCTAGGAATTGAGGCTCCTAGAGTTTCCACTCTCTCAGTTTCAACCATAAGCTAAAAGAAATAAATGATGACTAAAAGGAGTGATTGCCACCCATTGAAAGCTGAATTGTGGAGCTGCAGAGAGAATACAAAATTACTTATCACAGTCTTAGAGCTGGAAGGGGCATAGAGGTCTGGGCTCCATTTAGCACTCCTAGTGGCAGGGAGCTGAGTGATCCTTACATGCCAATTCCATTTTAGAGCAGATCTAATTATCAAATGAGCTTGCTGATTCTATATCAATATCAATCTTCCTCTGACAGGCATTCTTTGGTTCTGTCTGGCCTCTGGAAATGCAGGGAAAGGACCTATCCTCTCTTCAGATGATAACTCTGCACCTGTTTGTAACAATCTATATAGTTCCCATTAGATGACCCTATTCCCAATCTTTTCCCCAAAGGAAAAAAAAAAAGATCACCAAGAAGAGCCATGAAGGTGAAAGGACTCAGGAATGCAGAGCCCATCTGCTTCCTGGGTGTTCTCGCAATATGCTGTTCCCTCCAGCCCTTATCCTCCTACAGTGACCATGTGCTTATCCACTTACAGTTTTTGTGATCAGGCCAATCATTTTACTTTCTGAGCTTCTTCTGCAGAATGGAGATAATTCCTATTTGGCCCAGTTTTTATGAAAATGGAGTCAACATGTAAAAAGTTCCTGGCAAATAGTAGGTATTCAATAAGTAACAGTCCCTGTTTCCCCAAGGCTTAAGGTTGAGTTTGTTACCTTTGCTTCCTGGATAAATGTCACATAATAGTAACTCTGAAAATATCTGGGGAGGTAAGAAGTGAGGAAAAGGGGGAAAGGGCATTTCAATTCATTTTACAACGGGGATTGGAGAGCCAGGGAAAAGCAGGAGTGTATAAACTGAGTTCTTTGCTTTCCTTTATTTCATTTTTAAACACACAATGTCCCTAAGTTACAGCAGTGCTGGGTGCTGTAACACAGTGCCTGGGGCAATCACTGCTATCTGCCCTTCCAAAGAATATTCCTGAGCAAAGACCAAAATAGGAAAGATAATGAACGTCACTGGAGAAAGTACATTTTGGCATAAGCAGTCTCAGAAAAATAAAGACTAAAATTCTGTGTGAGTACAAAGAAGCAGGTCCTGATGCTGAGATTTATTAGTCAGGGACAATCTGTCCAACTAAGCGCAGGCAGCTTCCACTCTCAAAATAAAGAACTGGAACGGACAAAAGACAAAGAAAGAGATTGTATTATGCCGGGAACAATGCAACTCTGAAAAGATGGCGAAGAGATGCCCTGATCTTCCATCTCTCATGCTCGTTCAGCAAGGACAAACAGAGAGAACTAGCATTTTCATGGGATGCTGGGAATAAAGAGAATTTCCTGAATGGAGGTTACTGCTAATCAAAGGGGGGCACTATGTACACTCTTGAGTTCAATATGCAAAGGATTTGGGGACAGAATAGGGGACAAGAATATTTCTCTAATGCTCAGTTTTTGCCTCACACTCTCCTGTCTGCTTCCTGTTGGTTTCCTGATCTCCAGCCCTATCTGTTTAGTTCCTACAGTCCCCATCACCAACTCTGCTCTCATTTTGTTTATAAATGAGGCTCACCTCACCACCATAACCAAACAACACACACACACACACACACACACACAGGACTAGCTTTTGTTTGTTTGTTTGCTTGCTTTCCAAAATTAATGGTACCAAAAAAAAAAAAAAAAGAAAAAAATACCATAAAAAAGAGTTGTGTTGATGAAAAGATGGTGTCAGATTAGGGAGGGGGATAGGACTTCAACTGAAACTTAAAGTAAGGATCTGACTTAGATAAACAAAGAGGAGAAGGAAACAATTTCCTACATTTCTACTAGAGCAATCTGCCCACAGACAAAGGAATGTCCTCTTGCTGATTCAATCAAGATAGGCCCCATATTTAGCAGCCTTTTAGTGTAGTGAATCATACCTGGTGGAGGCTTTCAAGATTCATATAGAATATCCAAAGCCACTCTTGGGGCTGCCTGTAGTTTCAACCTTAATCAAATACATGGATTTGAGTTTGTCCTGAATTTTACTCCTAGCATTCTGGCCTAAATGGCAAAATGGAAAGTCATGAACTCAGTCAATGAAAATCCAGATCACTAAGTTTGGCAGGTGTGCCAGTTATTAATTTATTACTTCTTGTCTCAAACACACCTTTTTTGTCCTACGTAATGATACTAGAGTTGGGCATTGCACATGACATCTGCTACTTTCAACTGGGCATTGCGGGACTGGATCTTAGCTTCAAGCGCCCTTGTCTAAGTTTCTGAGTTCCTTCTTGTTTATTTTTCTTTTCAACCTTAGGGTGTAGTTGTTTTCTATATTGCTACCTCTGTTACCCCCTAGAGCCCTTGTTTATCCCTTTTAGTAGTTAATTTAGTATCAATTATTCACACTAAGTTTACCCTTTAATAATACTGTATTGTACATTTGAAAGTTGTTAAGAAAGTAGATTCTAAAAGTTCTCATCACAGGGAAAAGAATTGTAACTATGTGAGTTGATGGATTTTAACTAAACTTGTGATAATCATTCAGCAATATATACATACATTAAATCATCATGTCATACACCTTAAATTTATACAATGCTATATGTCAATTATATCTCAATAAAACTGGAAAAAGTTACTCTGTTCAAAAGGATTTATATGGTTTCTGTCTCCTAACTGGACCCTGACTAATAAGCAGGACTTGTTTTTTCTTAAGGGAGAGCACATTTATTTTAATCTGTGAGACAGAGGTAGATAGGGGGTAGAGATGGAGATGGAGATACCTTTAGTCATTAGTCTAGGCCTCTAAACTTTTTAGCCATTGTACCAACTTCCATTATAGATATTGTGTTAATGATTCTTGCTGAGCTATCAACTCAGCTGTTCACTCTCAGATCCATTCCCTGCCCTTACCCTTCTCTGCTTTGTATCATAGGATCTGAATCACAGTTTTTGTCAACAAGTTTCTGGTTAAGTTCAGCCAGTGGTGGGAAATTGGAGAGTAGTAAAATGGGAGAGGCCTTGGGCATGCTTTCTCACTCCCCATGCCAAGCATCTTAAACAGTGCTGCCTCCTTCTTTTTGGTTGAATATCTCAAAGTTTCAATTCCTTCCAAGCAATTTTGGCCCTTAGGCTCTATTAATACCACCATTCCTTTTGGTCGCTCCAGTCATGGAGTAATAGCATGTTCCTACAGTAGCTAATATCTGACTTTAGGGTTTTTTCAAGATCTTTTTAACTAGTTGCCCAAAATAAATTTCTACATTTGAACTCTGTTTTCCTAATTAGATTCCGATATACCTATAGATATATCTCTCACAAAACCTTCCTTAATTCATGTAGCTGAATGTTCTTTAATACCATCAAATATATTCTATTTCTTACTTAATTGCCCTAGACAGTGTCATGGCTACTTCAGAAGGAATGTCACTTAGTTCCTCATTGAGCACATGTATTCTGTTTTCTGTCACCCTCTTCCTGATTACTTTGAGCAAGAATCATGAAAATAAGGAAATAATAAATAAAATCAGCATTTCTTCTTGCAACTCTACATCATCACAGAGCACCTCTACATGCTCAAAGAAAGGAAGAATGGATGAAAACTCCTTTAAAGGCATCTTTTTCCTAAAATGTCTAAGTAATTGAGGCAAATATGTTTCTTCCCCTTTGATTTATGTCACTGGTCTAAATCCCCTCCTGAGATGGAAATAAGCAAGAGAAACAGGAGGACCTGGAAAAGAAGGAGGATAAAAGGAGAGAGAGGACATTAACAGCAACTTCTATTAACTGAATATTATTAATATATGTTTTTCCTTTAATTCTCACAACAGTCCATGAGTTGGATATAATTTGTATCCCTGTTTCACAGACAAGATAACTAAGGGTCAGAGAAGTTAAACAACTTGCCAAAAGTCACCCACTGAGCCAGTGTGTTAGGCCTGGTATTTGAACATAGGTCTGCCCAAAATTAAAGCCCAGTCGATATGCTTTGGTAGGAGACAGGGAGACGGAAAGCCTGGGGTTGAGCTAGAACACCATAATGAAGACCTCAGAGGCTGTCATAAAAGCCCAGAGAATGCAAAGATAAAATTTGGAAGAGAGAGTCCTGAAGCAGAGTGGGAGAGGCTGAGAGCAAAGCCTGCCTAAGCCTGATAGTCTAGAAAGAACGTAGGGAGAGAAGGGGCACACAGGCAGCAATCGTACAGAAAACATTGTGGAGGGGAGAAATGGCCACACATGAGATATGAGCTTAGCTCCACAATGACATCCACAAGGCCAAGGCGTCTTTTTAGCATATGCCATACCCCTGATAGTCAGGTAATTGCTTTGGTACCCGGGTGGAGAGGAGCCTTCAGTTTGGGTACCTTATTAAGATATCAACAGACACTGGAGAGTTCAGAGAAGAGCAGGGAGATGATTACAGGGGCTGGAGGGGTTGATTTATGAGGCAAGATGGAAAGACTAGTGCTGTTACCGCTTGGATAAATGATAGCTAAGGGAGGCATAATGATATCTATAAATATTTGTAAGGCAGAAGCAGTGAGAAGAAAAGGGACTCATGTGATACTGATGGAATACAATACTCTCCGTTTCCCTTTGCTGAACTGCCAGGAAAAACTTTCTGAGAGCAGTGTCATCAGAACCACAGAAAAATCAGCCACAGGGGAAAGGGTGAAAGTGACAGCCCAGGATCACTTAAGACTGAGCTTCAGGAAAAACTGCAAAGTGTGTTGAAGGGCATCATCTGCCCAGTTTAGGAACGGATTGAAGAGTCCCTCATAGAAACTGTGGGCTCTATGGAGTCCAGGGCTCATCTTTTACCAGACACTTCTGAGCCAGTCAGGTTTATTCACTGTGTCTTTGTTCCAACTTTCCCCTTACTTTGGAACACAGCTCCTATGCCCAGTCGGTATCTCCCCATTTTATGTTGAAGTGAGCGCCTCCTGTAGGCCAAGCTCTGAGCTGGTGTCAGGTGTGGATACCAGACAATCATTGTCTTCAGGATGATAGTTAACTGGAAAGTCAGTCAAGTAAACACATAAGAAAATACAGTATGATGAGTGAGATGATAGACAGTGGTCCGGAGTCCTCTAGGAATAAAGAGAGGAAGCCCCTAATCCAGACTGGGGCTTGGGGTGACAATTCCTGAAATGTGACAATGTGTCATGAAAACAGCAATGGTTAAGAAATACCCCCTACCCTTTTGTGTCCTGGGAAGTGGCTTACCACAGAGAACAGTGCTTCCCTGGCTTAGATAAGATGGGCCAGTTCACTCTTTTCCACAACTTCCCGTAAGACCTGCACGAGTCACTTCTTTACCTGTGACAAAGCCACTCTCAGACCTTGCCTCTTTTACCTGAACCTGCTGAAAAGCCAGACACAGACCCTCCAACTCCCATTCCTTTGTTCATGAATTAGTAACTGAAATTAGAACTTGTCCTCCCGAAATTAGCTAGATATATTTCCTGTTCAGTTGACTGGGACTTTCAAAAACAATCCCAACTGTAAAATTACCCCACCTGTAATTTGTCCACTCTTTTCTCAAAAAATCTAAGAAAAAGACTGCTGAGACACATTGATCTTCAGGTCTGGAGTGTCCTCCCTACTGCAATAGCTTGAATGAAATAAGTTTTCTTACTAGTTTCTCAGTTTCTTGAAGAATGACTCGCAGTCAAGGCAAGGGGAAGAGGAAACATGCAGAAAGGAGTCCTGAGGAAAGAAAGTACATTGTACACAGGCCCAAAGCAAAGAGGCAGAAGAATATGTTAAGTGGAACTGCCATGATGACTGAAGGGCCATTTCTGGGGGTGGGGTGAGAAATTCAATGAGAAAGACATCATTTATTAAAAGACATGGCTCTAGCCAAGTATCTTTTCTGACTCAGATTCCTTGCTGTAAAAATGGAGGAAAAGATAATAATTACCTCATGAAGGAGGTCACATGGGCAAGTTCTGGCGCTTGGAAGATGCTTAGTAACAAAGCAGCATCCCCAGGACAGACCTTTGCATGTGGTGGATAGACAAGAAATATTCCTTAAATGGTTGGTAGACAAAGGTTCCCACATCACCTGCTACACTCAAGTGAATTAGCACAGCCAATTCTCTTGCACATGGATTAGAAGCCAGCACAGACTGACCTTGATGCCTCAGAGTCTGTGCTGTGAGAGTCCTACTCTGGCTTAAGACACTCCACTGTGGTTCAAGCTTCTCAGAATGCAAACAAAAGCAGACCACGTTTATCTCCAGAGTGTAAACACACCTACGTTCTCAGAGCAGGTTGACCATATTCTGTACCCTAGAACTGGTGTGGGGTCAGTCTGGTGTGAGAGCCTCACGGCTTACACAGGACACTTCCTGTGCATGGTCAACTTGACCGTGTGCAGAGCGAGCCCCAGCCCCCTGCACAGCCACTTGTGGCAGCTGCAGTTACTATGGGTGATTTGTTAGGAGGGATAAAAACAGTTTTCCCAAACCAACTGTATTCAATGCAACATATTTTTAGTATGTTTAATGGAACAGAAATTTTTATTTTTACCAACTATTATGGGCATTACTAGTGTTCTGCAAAGGGAGCAGAAACCTGCTAGGGAGAGATAGCAGGTAGAGGAATTATATTATTTTTATCATAAGATTAGGGCACTCTATGTTCTTCTCCCCCAAGGCTCCTTTCTCTCCTCCCAGCCTAGAAAAACAAGAGATTATAGATGGAGGCTCCTGCTGTACAAAGCCCCAGCTCCATTAACCCTTCCTCCGTTGCAATCCAGGCACCAGAGATCCTATTATTTAATTCTAATGTACTGTTTTTCCACTGCCTGGCTCTGGGAGATCCAGATTCTTGGCGCCACAGACTCAAGCATCAGCCAAAGCAATAAAGAGGAGACAATTCTTCATTATCATCCTTGGAAGCTACTCAGTGACAATGAGGGAACTGTGGTTTGGGATTGTTTGTGTTTCTGTGTATATTCAGAGCACATGCCCTGAAGTTGTGGTTTTAGTGACAATCAGCTTTATCTATTTTAACCATCTTCCTCCTCTACTTTGCTTTTAAAAACTGACACTTCCACAAGATCAACAAAGATGACAAACTTGAGAAGGAAAGTCTTTGAGACAAGTATGTCCTCTCCCTCATTTCCCTCTTCCTCTTTAATTCCCACCACAGCCCTGATAACCTACTGTTCCTTGTCTCCTCTCACCCCTCCATCACTGTCTCAACTGTCATTTTTCTCCAGACATAAAGGAAACCCTGGTTATAAATCAAGGTTCTAATCCTCACAGTAACCTTACCAAGCTGTATAAATGTGGCTAAGTCAATCAAGCAAGGCCAGAAAAACCAAGGGCAATCCCACAGAGTAGTCTCATGCTTGAAGCAAAATCCAGATAAACTTTCCCTGTGGTAAGGTGGACAAGGAAGTTTGTAGGATCATGTTGGCACAGAAGATGAAGTCCAGTGTATATTCCATTCTCGCATCTGTGTTCCCCATCATGGTTTGCTTTTTGTATGTGAGTTTCAGTTTCAGTCAGTGTTAGGAGTCATAAAATATACTCCCTGGCTCAGAAAGCTGCAGTAAAACAGACTCAGTTCTTTTCAGCCTGGCTCTGATGTTGCAAACCGCACCTCTTGGAACTTATAAGCATATCACAGATGCTGAGCAGGTGAGCTTTGAAAAATTGGGTTCCATCTGAATAATCTTTCAGCCTACAGACGACAAAAAGCTATTTCTGACTCCAGGCGGAATGAGTGATTACTTTGATAACAAATTAAAACGAGCTTGGAAATTGGAAATTACCAGAATTAAGCTATCTCCAGTGAATGACTGAGCTCCCCCCTTCAGTACATTTTCTTCTATATTAGCCATAAACATGAGCTCTTCATTAATAGAAATTGGTTCATTGCTACTGGCCACAAGGGGAATCTAATGGCTGTGTGGCACTAACTCCCAACCTGATCAAGAAGACAACTTGCTCTTAATGTGAGTGCTTTCTTAGGAACTTAAAAATTCTTTATATCCCCTTTGGCTTCTTGCATATGAAGCCAATTACAATGTTCAACTTTTAAATGTTCAAATATTTTCTCCGTATGGGATGTTTATGGCACCAAATAATTTCTAGATGATTACTGTTTTTAATAACTATCTAATTACCATATTGATCAGAAACATCCTTTTGGCTTGTAGAAGGTACCAAGGGACAGAGGTAAGAAACAAAGATATTCCTGTTGCAAACTACTTGCACAGAACTTCTGAGCTTCCTATTCAGAATGTACAGAAGTATTGCTGAACGGAAGGCCTTTCATCCTCAGCGAGTGAGTAGAAGATTGTCCAGCCTCCTCACTAACCGACTGCTCAGCATTCAAAATGAAATGGGTATCCTGTGACTGCCCTGATTCCTCAGTATTAGGACACAATTGAATAACCATTTTGTACTTTAACTTCATATGAAGGAAAATGTTGCTGTTTGGTGACAACTGTATTCAAACATTTTCTGTTATTGCTTTGTTTATTGATCTCTGACCTGTATGTGATGGCCTTACATGTTGATAAAACAGAGAGATTAGGGAATTCCCTGGTTGTCCAGTGGTTAGGATTTGGTGCTTTCACCGTCGTGGCCTGGGGTTCAATTTCTGGTCTAGGAACTAGGATCCCACAGCAGCACGGCCAAAAAAAATAAAAAACAAAACAAAACAAAAAAACCCAAAGAGGTTAATTTTCCAAAGCAGGTGTAACTTTATATTTGTCCTAGCCTTTCCAAGCTGGCATTTCATCAAGTGACCCTTGCCATCTAATTACCTATCAGTTGTCTAAATCACAAAGGTGTGTTCCTTGATGCCATCTCCCTTCTCCCTGTGATGGTTTCCATGGATAGGTAGGATATGGAAACGATCTTGATATCTATTCTAGCTCTCCCTCACTCACTCTTGTGACAAGAATGTATGTGGTATGTGTGTGTGTGTGTGTGTGTGTGTGTGTGTGTGTCTCAAGAAACAATGAAAAATAGCCAGTAAGAATCTCCCAAAGTATTGCGTGTTTCATTAGTGGAAATGTACCAATATTTTATGTTTTATGTGATGGTAATTTTCCTGCTTCTCTTTCATACTAAGCTTGATGGACAGGCCCTTCTTTAATGTACAAATAATCTTTATGACCCTTGTAAGCAGGTCTGATGATACTCAGCTAAGTAATGTACCAGAACTGAGATTTCCATCTACTTGATGTTTTGCACAGGGGTTTTGATGAAGTCACTGTCACCTGCTATTAACTTAATATCAAGTCTTAATAGATATTAAGTCTCACCATCTCCACGCTGCTGGGGTCCAAATTAATTAAGAAATAAAATTCTGCACATAAATCCTCACTTCCCAGGGAGGTAAAAAAACTTTTTAACCTCATTTGAGAACTCTGAGAGCAGCCTGTGGAAGAAGATACACCTGAAAGGCACACCTAAGAAGTCTGTGCATCAGTGAGGAAACCAGAGTTCCTGCAAAGTTGGGTTCACTTCGTTATACTCAGCCCTGTACCCTCTTTCTCATCATTCTCACATTTATTCTCAAAATTCACTAGATTCTTCACTTAGTGCTTTATGGTACTAAGTTCTGGGGGAGCAACAAAACATCCCTTAAAAAGTAAACTGTTAAAGTATCAAATGTATTAAAAAAATCAAGTGGGGTGTGGGGTGAGATAAGCTAAATCTCTTCCAATCCTGATATCCTGTAAAATGTTGAGAACTACTAAAAATATAAGAAGTTTAAAAATTTACTCAATAGCCTTTTGGTATTACCTAAAATTCCACCTTCAGAAATAAATTTCTTATTAAATGATAATATTCTCAGAGCGGCAGGGGGAGGGAGGAGGAGTAGGAAAGGAATAAAAAAGCTTCATCTCTGTTAGGCACATGCAACTTCATGATTAGAATCTCACTAATAGAGAAGACAGGGTGTTTCAGAGAACATGGGCTAGTGAAGCCTCCCATAATAGTTGAGAAGATGGTGAATGGTCTTTCCAAAGGTTTGGTAAAGCAATGAAGATATCTTTGCCTAAGTCAAAGTGTTTTTGGTTGTGTGTTTTATTATTTTTTTATTGAGATGTAATTGGCAAATAACATTTAAGGTGTACAGTGTGTTGATTTGATACATTTATATAATGCAATAAGCTTACCACCTTAGTCTTATAGCTAACATCTCTATCACCTCACATAGTCATCATTTCTCTTTTTGTGGTGAGATCATTTAAACACTAGTCTCTTAGTAACTTTGAAGTATATAGCACAGTACTGTTGACTATAATCACTATGCTGTGCTTCAGATCTATAGAACTTATTCATCTTCTAATTGCAAGTTTATACCTTTCCTCCAGCATCTCCCCAGTTCCAATTCTTCATTGCAGATCTACAAGGACAAGAGAAGAAAACAGGATGAGGAGTAACATTAGGATCTATAAATGGGAAAATTTGGAAAGAAAGATAATAATTAAAAGCTCAGAGATACTTAAAAACCCCATTAACATATAGAGCTCTTAACTTTAATTGCTTATTGGATGCTAACAATAGATTTCTCATTTCACCCTTTCTCCTAAAATCTAAATCTACTCTTTGAAAGCTTCCCTTAGGCCCTACTGGATGTTTTTGTTGGTTCTAGCCTCCATTTTTTTGGTTCTAACTGCCCAAACCTATAACTCTTCTCTAGCCAGATTTCTACCCTTAGCTCCTATAGCCAATTACCAGCCCAGGCGAAGCATGGGAAGTGCCTGGAAGTTTGTGTTCCCAGACCCTTAGTCAACAACTGACAGCTAGGGCTACGGGAGTATGAAAGCCTCCTACCCTCAAGTGGGATGAACCCGAAGCCATGACTTAACTGCAGAACTTTCCTGAGTCAGCCTGAGGTTACCCCTCACAGGTCCCTGCCTGAAATCTCATCCTTGAAAGGCTTTTCCCCTTTTCCTGAATTGTTTCCCCCACTTCCTTACTAGATTCTTCCTCATAAATCACTTGCACACAATTCACCATCTTAGGGCCTTCTTCTGGGGAACCCAACTAAGATACACTGCTGCTGGATGTATCCACCTGAAGATCTGGATGAAAACTCCAATTTATCATGGCCAAAGCCAGGGTATCATCATGCCTCACCTGTCTCTTTCTCCTGCCATTTCTGTTAGGAATGCAACATTCTCATAGCTACCCAGGCACAAAGCTTTAGAGCCATTTTCTATTATTTCTTTTTAGTTAATAAATTAACATTTTCATTACATTTTATAGTTTATAAAATAATTTCATGTATTTAATAACATTTTATTTTCAAAATAAACTAGAAATCTATTGGCCAGGTTTGATCATATCAGCCTTAGAGTGAGGTAACAAAGTGTAAAGGAAATTAAACAGGTAGTAAATTGAATAATTGGAATGAGGACTTCTGCCTATGACTTTGATTAACTACTTTTCTACAAAGACAGATGTTCTTCCTTCAGGACACCTCTCAGATGTTTTCTTTCTTTTTTTTTTTTTTTTTCCTATTTCTTCCACACACCCTTGGTTTAGAGCCTTGCTATTCTTTCTCAGGTAATAGCAGTCATCTCCTAAAGGGGTTACTCTGTTTCTTCTTGTTTCGTGTCCCTGTCAGATTAAGATCCCTACATAACATCTTTTTCTCACTTCCCTATGATCTGGATCCTGCAGACATTTCTAGCTTCAACTTCCCTCTTCCTCTGTAACTAACTCTAGGGTTTATTTGTTACTAAATTACAGTTTAGCTATATTTAATAATACAGAAAGGGGTACCTTGAAAATGGGTGCTGCTGTAACAAACACATAAAGTGTATGCCACTGACATAGCAACTTAGCAATGAGAGGTCATAAAAGTGATGCAAGAAGCTGGAAAGATGGCTATGTCTGTTAATGCAATGGAAAACTCTTCATAGAATTGTCACTTGTTATGTAACTTGGAAGACAGATCACATGCCTAATGAGATATGCACTGGAGGAAGAGGTTGGTAAACTTAAAGTTAGTAGTGTGTGTTTGAAAAAGTGATTAGTTTCTAGTTGATGGGTTGTCTGCAGAAGTGATGAAGTTGCCTCTAGGTCTGCACCTATGTAGAAGATGGAAAAATCTTGAAATGGAAAGATCCTAGACCCCAACAAGTGCTGGAAGAAGCAGCTTAATGAACCCAGTCTCGAGTGCTGTGGCTATCACACACCCCAGAATGTCTGACTCTCCAAGGAAAATTGCCAGGACTGGCACTGGACTCTGAAACGAAAGAGAAGTAACCTGATTCTGTGTTAAACCCTGAGATATTGCAATTTGTTTTGATACCAAGGCATACCCTAAACCATTCTGTTTGAAAGCCTGCAATGCCTACATCTTCTATTCCAACTCCTAGCAGAGTACTATGATAGAGGTAAATGTTTACTGCTTGTTAAATTAAATAGAAACAAAAACTCATATCATGAGCTGATTGTGATGAATAAAAAATAGACAGCCATTTATGGATACTAGTGCACAATAACTACATAAATAAGAAATAAACATCAAGGAAGAAAATGATTATGTTTAATATCTCTAAGTATTCTTAACAGCTATGAATTGAATTATTCAATTGTAACACAGTGAATAGAAAACAATAATTAGTTGAGACATTTTTAGAAAATACTCATCACAATTCTCCTAAAATGTTTTTATTTATGTAAATCTTTAAGTAAATGGATGAAATATATATAAGCTATGCTCTTTATAACAAATTTATTGTTTTCTTAGTTAATGCAATAAAAATATCCTGGTGGTTATTTATTCTTTTAAGGGGATAGAAAATATTAATTAGTAAACAATGTTAGCAAACAGCTCAGAGTAAGGGAAGTCAGACATTCTGGGGTGTGTGACAGCCACAGCACTCAAGACTGGGTTCATTAAGCTGCTTCTTCAACAACTCTGGTTTGCAGGGTCAGTTTCTGGTGGCCCCATCCTGCTGCATTAGTCAAGGTGAGTTCTCTGAACGTGACAAAACCTGACACAGGGGCATGTTACATGCCAGCGGATTCCACAGTTCACAAACTATTAAAGTGACTTTCAGAAGCATAGCCCTCCCCACTCTGCTGGCCTCCATAGCTGCCAGTTTTGTCTTTAGCTGAGTGTATCAGACTCCTTCCCCAAGTCCTACTGCTGAGAATTCAAGGATCAGTTGTAGGAAACCCAAACTAATGCATTCCAGGTCACTGTCATTTAGCCTCTTTCCACTCATACCTTCTGAGTGACCTCTTCTCTTTCTACCAACACTCTGACATCTGGATCATTAACATCCATGTAATGAGATCACGGCTTTTTGTCAGTAGGGTCCCTTCCAGCTTCTCTTCAAGCTTTTCTGCTCCGACACTAGATTCAACCCTCACCCTGCCTGCACCCAACCCAGCCTTCCAATAATGTGTCTTGGCACCTCAGTGCTGCAGCCCCCTGCAGTGTGCTGTCTGGGCAGCCTGGGCTTCAGAATGCTGGATCTACCTCTGGTTAGACCTTCATTTCCTCTCTGAACATTCGGACTCTTCAAAGGCACACATATGCACCTCACTGTTGCTTCTTTTGGATGTAGTCAAAGAAAATCCTTCCAATATGGAGCAGTGAAGCTGGTCAAGAGCATGAAAACTGATGGCTCTACTCTTGGGCTGTCCTTCTCAGTGCCCCAAACCGATTCACTGTGGCTTGCAGGGCCTCTGCTGCTCTCCTAGACACAATCCTGGGCCCAAATACAGGTAATCACAGCCTCAAAGACTTTTCTTTATTTTCCCCCATGTGGCCTCCAACCCAAGCCCCGAATCATGCCCCATAAGGCTGTATTTTATGTAAATATCATGAGACAAGTGACAAGTGCAGAAGCTATCCCAAAGCTTGACTATTGATAATATTAACATACACATGAACTATTTTGGCAGAGAGAAAAAGAGTGATGTTATGACAATTGCAAAACAATTACAATGTGCAGCATTATTTATTTCAAGAACTAGGGGAAATAATGATGTGATGTTTTCCAGAATTTCTGGAAAAATATCTCCATGCACGTTAGGGCATCTTGAGTCTGTACAATTAGCAAGGGGATTACCCTCAATGGGAATAATGTATAATACATTTTTAAAGATGATTTTTTTTCACGGATTATTTAGTTTTTTGAATTTTATTTATTTTTTTATACAGCAGGTTCTTATTAGTTATCCATTTTAGGCATATTAGTGTATATATGTCAATCCCAATCTCCCAATTTATGACACCACCACCCCCACCACCATCACCCCACAGCTTTTCCCCCTTGGTGTCCATACGTTTGTTCTCTACATCTGTGCCTCAATTTCTGCCCTGCAAACTGGTACATCTGTAACATTTTTCTAGGTTCCACATACATGTGTTAATATACGATATTTATTTTTCTCCTTCTGACTTACTTCACTCTGTATGACAATCTCTAGATTCATCCACATCTCTACAAATGACCCAATTTCATTCCTTTTCATGGCTGAGTAATATTCCATTGTATATATATACCACATCTTCTTTATCCGTTCTTCTGTCCATGGGCATTTAGGTTGCTTCCATGACCTGGGTATTTTAAATAGTGTTGCAATGAACACTGGGGTGCATGTGTCTTTTTGAATAATTTGTTCTTCTTTTTGTTTTCTCTGGGTATATGCCCAGTAGTGGGATTGCTGGGTCAAATGGTAATTCTATTTTTAGTTTTTTAAGGAACCTCCATACTGCTCTCTGTAGTGGCTGCATCAATTTACATTCCACCAACAGTGCAAGAGGGTTCCCTTTTCACCACACCCTCTCCAGTATGTGCTGTTTGTAGATTTTCTGATGATGCCCATTATAATTGGTGTGAGGTGATACTGCATTGTAGTTTTGATTTACATCTCTCTAATAATTAGTGATGTCGAGAAGCTTTTCATGGGCTTCTTGGCCATCTGTATGTCTTCTTGGAGAAATGTCTCTTTAGGTCTTCTGCCCATTTTTGGATTGGTTTGTTTGCTTTTTTAATATTGAGCTGCATGAGATGTTTATATATTTTGGAGATTAAACCTTTGTCTGTTGATTAATTTGCAAATATTTTCTCCCATTCTGAGGGTTGTCTTTTCATCTTGTTTGTAGCTTTGCTGTGCAAAAGCTTTTAAGTTTTACTAGGTCCCATTGGTTTATTTTTGTTTTTATTTCCATTACTCTAGGAGGTGGATCAAAAAAGATCTTGCTGTAATTTATGTCAAAGAGTGTTCTTCCTATGTTTTCCTCTAAGAGTTTGATAGTGTCTGGTCTTATATTTAGGTCTCTAATCCATTTTGAGTTTATTTTTGTGTGTGGTGTTAGGGAGTGTTTTAATTTCATTCTTTTACATGTAGCTGTCCAGTTTTCCCAGCACCACTTATTGAAAAGATTCTCTTTTCTCCATTGTATATCCTTGCCACCTTTGTCATAGATTAGTTGACCATAGGTGTGTGGATTTATCTCTGGACTTTCTATCCTGTTAAATTGGTCTATATTTCTGTTTTTGTGCCAGTACCATATTGTCTTGATTACTGTAGCTTTGTAGTATAGTCTGAAGTCAGGGAGTCTGATACCTCCAGCTCCGTTTTTTTCCCTCAAGACTGCTTTGGCTATTCAGGATCTTTTTTGTCTCCATACAAATTTTAGGATTTTTTGTTCTAGTTCTGTAAAAAATGCCATTGGTAATTTGGTAGGGATTGCATTGAATCTGTAGATTGCTTTGGGTAGTAGAGTCATTTTCACAATATTGATTCTTCCAATCCAAAAATATGGTATATCTCTCCATCTGTTGGGATCATCTTTAATTTCTTTCATCAGTGTCTTACAGTTGTATGCATATAGGTCTTTTATCTCCCTAGGTAGGTTTATTCCTAGGTATTTTATTCTTTTTGTTGCAGGGGTAAATGGGAGTGTTTCCTTAATTTTCCTTTCAGATTTTTCATCATTATTGTATAGGAATGCAAGAGATTTTTGTGCATTAATTTTGTATCCTGCAACTTTACCAAATTCATTCGTTAGCTCTAGTAGTTTTCTCGTAGCATCTTTAGGATTCTCTATGTATAGTATCATGTCATCTGCAAACAGTGACAGTTTTACATCTTTTTTTTTTCCAATTTGTATTCCTTTTATTTCTTTTTCTTCTCTGATTTCCATGGCTAGGACTTCCAAAGCTTTGTTGAATAATAGTGGTGAGAGTGGAAATCCTTGTGTTGTTCCGGACCTGAGAGGAAATAGTTTCAGTTTTTCACCATTGAGAATGATGTTTGCTGTGTGTTTGTCATATATGGCCTTTATTATGTTGAGGTAGGTTCCCTCTAGGCCTACTTTCTGGAGGATTTTTATCATAAATGGCTGTTGAATTCTGTCAAAAGCTTTTACTGAATCTATTGAGATGATTGTATGGTTTTTATCCTTCAATTTGTTAATATGGTGTATCACATTGATTGCTTTGCTTATACTGAAGAATCCTTGCATTACTGAGATAAGCCCCACTTGACCATGATGTATGGCCCTTTTAATATGCTGTTGAATTCTGTTTGCTAGTATTTTGCTGAGGATTTTTGCATTTGTATTCATCAGTGATATTGGTCTGTAATTTTCTTTTTTTGTAGTATCTTTGTCTGGTTTTGGTATCAAGGTAATGGTGGCCTCAAAGAATGAGTTTGGGAGTGTTCCTTCCTCTGCAGTTTTTTGGAAGAGTTTGAGAAGGATGGGTGATAGCTCTTCTCTAAATGTTTGATAAAATTCACCAGTGAAGCCATCTGGTACTGGACTTTTGATTGTTGGAAGATGTTTAATCACAGTTTCAATTTCATTACTTGTGATTGGTCTGTTCATATTTTCTATTTCTTCCTGGTTCAATCTTGGAAGGTTATACCTCTCTAAGGATTTGTCCATTTCTTCCAGGTTGTCCATTTTATTGGCATAGAGTTGCTTGTAGTAATCTCTTAGGATGCTTTGTATTTCTGTGGTGTCTGTTGTAATTTCTCCTTTTTCATTTCTAATTTGATTGATTTAAGCCCTCTCCCTCTTTTTCTCAATGAGTTTTCTTGCTCTGATCTTTATGACTTCTTTCCTTCTGCTAACTTTGCATTTTATTTGTTCTTCTTTCTTTAATTCCTTTAGGTGTAAGGTTAGATTGTTTATTTGAGATTTCTCTTGTTTCTTGACATAGGCTTATATGGCTATAAACTTCCCTCTTAGAACTGCTTTTGCTGCATCCCATAGGTTTTGGATCGTCGTGTGTTCATTTTCATTTGTCTCTAGGTATTTTTTTTTTTCTCTTTGATTTCTTCAGTGATCTCTTGGTTATTTAATAATGTATTGTTTAGTGCCCATGTGTTTGTGTTATTTTACATTTTTCTCCCTGTAATTGATTTCTAATCTCATAGCATTGTGGTCAGAAAAGATGCTTGATATGATTTCACTTTTCTTAAATTTACTGAGGCTTGACTCGTGACCCAAGACATGATCTATCCTGGAGAATGTTCCATGCACACTTGAGAAGAAAGTGTAATCTGCTGTTTTTGGATGGAATGTCCTATATATATCAGTTAAATCTATCTCGTCTATTGTGCCATTTAAAGCTTGTGTCTCCTTATTAATTTTCTGTTTGGATGGTCTGTCCATTGGCATAAGTGAGGTGTTAAAGTCCCCTACTATTATTGTGTTACTGTCAGCTTCCTCTATTATAGCTGTTAGCAGTTGCCTTATGTATTGAGGTGCTCCTATGTTGGGTGCTTATATATTTATAATTGTTATATCTTCTTGGATTGATCCCTTGATCATTATGTAGTGTCCTTCCTTGTCTCTTGTAACATTCTTTATTTTAAAGTCTATTTTATCTGATATGAGTATTGCTTCTCCAGCTTTCTTTTTTTGTTTTGTTTTGTTTTGTTTTTTTGCAGTATGCGGGCCTCTCACTGTTGTGGCCTCTCACGTTGCGGAGCACAGGCGCCGGACACGCAGGCTCAGCGGCCATGGTTCACGGGATTAACCACTCCGCGGCATGTGGGATCCTCCCGAACTGGGGCACGAACCCGTGTCCCCTGCATCGGCAGGCGGACTCTCAACCACTGCGCCACCAGGAAAGCCCTCTCCAGCTTTCTTTTGATATCCATTTGCATGGAACATCTTTTTCCATCCCCTCACTTTCAGTCTGTATGTGTCCTTAGGTCTGAAGTGGGTTTCTCGTAGACAGCATATATATGGGTTTTGTTTTTGTATCCATTCAGCAAGCCTGTGTCTTTTGGTTGGAGCATTTAATCCTTTCACGTTTAAGGTAATTATCAATATGTATGTTCCTATGACCATTTTCTTAATTGTTTTGGGTTTGGTTTTGTAGGTCCTTTTCTTCTTTTGTGTTTCCCACTTAGAGAAGTTCCTTTACCATTTGTTGTAGAGCTGGTTTGGTTGTGCTGAATTCTTTTAATTTTTGCTTGTCTGTAAAGCTTTTGATTTCTCCATCGAACTTGAATGGGATCCTTGCCAGGTAGAGTAATCTTGGTTCTAAGTTCTTTCCTTTCATCACTTTAAATATGCCATGCCCGTCCATTCTGGTTGGTAGAGTTTCTGCTGAGAAATCAGCTGTTAACCTTATGGGGCTTTCCTTGTACGTTATTGGTCATTTTTCCCTTGCTGCTTTCAATAATTTTTCTTTGTCTTTAATTTTTGTCAATTTGATTACTATGTGTCTCAACATGTTTCTCCTTTGGTTATCCTGTTTGGGGCTCTCTGTGCTTCCTGGACTTGGGTGGCTATTTTCTTTCCCATGTTAGGAAGTTTTAGACTATAATATCTTCAAATATTCTCTCGGGTCCTTTCTCTCTCTTTCTCCCTCTGGAATCCCTAAAATGTTGGATGCATATATATTTATAATTGTTATATCTTCTTCTTGGATTGATCCCTTGATCATTATGGAGTGTTCTTCCTTGTCTCTTGTACCATTCCTTATTTTAAAGTCTATTTTATCTGATATGAGTATTGCTATTCCAGCTTTCTTTTGATTCCATTTGCATGGAATATCGTTTTCCATCCCCTTACTTTCAGTCTGTATGTGTCCCTAGGTCTGAAGTGGGTCTCTTGTAGACAGCCTATATATGGGTTTTGTTTTTGTATCCATTCAGCAAGCCTGTATCTTTTGATTGGAGCATTTAATTCATTCACATTTAAGGTAATTATTGATATGTATGTTCCTATGACAATTTTCTTAATTGTTTTGGGTTTGTTTTTGTAGGTCCTTTTCTTCTCTTTTATTTCCCACTTAGAGAATTTCGTTTAACATCTGTTGTAGAGCTGGTTTGGTGGTGCTGAATTCTCTTAGCTTTTGCTTGTCTGTAAAGCTTTTGATTTCCCCATCGAACCTGAATGAGATTCTTGCTGGGTGGAGTAATCTTGATTGTAGGTTCTTCCCTTTCATCACTTTCAATATGTCATGCCACTCCCTTCTGGCTTGTAGAATTTCTGCTGTGAAATCAGCTGTTAACCTTATGGGAGTTCCCTTGTATGCTATTTGTCATTTTTGCCTTGCTGTTTCAATAATTTTTCTTTGTCTTTAATTTTTGCCAGTTTGATTACTGTTTATCTCAACGTGTTTCTCCTTGGGTTTATCCTGTATGGGACTCTCTGTGCTTCCTAGACTTGGGTGGCTCCTTTCCTTTCCCATGTTAGGGAATTCTTTGACTATAATGTCTTCAAATATTGTCTAGTTTCATTTCTCTCTCTCTTCTCCCTCTGGAATCCCTAAAATGCGAATGATGTTACACTTAATGTTGTCCCAGAGGTTGCTTAGGCTATCTTCATTTCTTTTCATTATTTTGTCTTTATTCTCTTCCACAGCAGTGAATTCCACCATTCTGTCTTCCAGGTCACTTATCTGTTCCTCTGCCTCAGTTATTCTGCTATTGATTCCTTCTAGTGTATTTTTCATTTCAGTTATTGTATTGTTCACCTGTATTTGTTTGTTCTTTAATTCTTCTATGCCTTTGTTAAACATTTCTTGCATCTTCTCAATCTTTGCCTCCATTCTTTTTCCGAGGTCCTGGATCATCTTCACTATCGTTATTCTGAATTTTTTTTCTGGAAGGTTGCCTATCCCCACTTCATTTGGTTGTTTTTCTGGGGTTTTATCTTGTTCCTTCATCTGGTACATAGCCCTGTGTCTTTTCATCTTGTCCACCTTTCTGTGAATGTCGCTTTTGCTCCACAGGCTGCAGGATTGTAGTTCTTCTTGCTTCTGCTGTCTGTTCTCTGGTGGATGAGGTTATCTAAGATGTTGTGCTAGTTTCCTGCTTGGAGGGACTGGTGGTGGGTAGAGCTGGCTGTTGCTCTGGTGGGCAGAGCTCAGTAAAACTTTAATCCACTTTTATGCTGATAGGTGGGCCTGGGTTCCCTCCCTGTTGGTTCTTTGTTCTGAGGCAACCCAACACTGGAGCCTATCTGGGCTCTTTGATGGTGATAATGGTGAACTCTGGGAAGGCTCACACCAAGGAGTACTTCCCAGAATTTCTGCTGCCAATGTTGTTGTCCTCACGGTGAGACACAGCCACCTCCCCTCTCTGCAGGAGACCCTCCAACACTGGCAGGTAGGTCTTGTTCAGTCTCCTATGTGGTCACTGTTCCTTCCCCTGGGTTCTGATGTGCACACTACTTTGTGTGTGCCTTCCAAGAGTGGAGTCTCTGTTTCCCCCAGTCCTGTTGAACTCCTGCAATCAAATCCCACTAGCCTTTAAAGTCTTATTCTCTAGGATTTCCTCCTCCTGCTGCTGTACCTCTAGGTTGGGTAGCCTCACATGGGGCTCAGAACCTTCACTACAGTGGGTGGACTTCTGTGGTATAAGTGTTCTCCAGTTTGTGAGTCACCCACCCAGCAGTTATGGGATTTGATTTTATTGTGATTGTGCCCCTCCTTCTATATTATTGTGGCTTCTCCTTTGTCTTTGGGGTATCTTTTTTGGTGAGTTCCAGTGTCTTCCTATCAATGATTGTTCAGCAGTTAGTTGTTATTCTGGTGCCCTCACAAGAAGGAGTGAGATCACGTACTTCTACTCTGCCATCTTGAACCAATCCCTTTCTTGGATTTTTAAAATTGTTCTTCCCATCTGTAAAAAGTTTTTAAACACACATCTCTTTTTTATATTTATAAATCATATCTGTATAACATTGTGTGATTGCATTAGGAACATTATGAAACATCTACACCAAATAGAAATTTAAAAGGTGAGATGAGAGAGAAAGGAAAAAAAAAAAATCAGCCCTCTTATTTTCTCCACTTCCAGTATAGAGTTTTATATACTCCCTGAGGAACAAGAATCCCTCTTTGGTGATGACTATTCTAAGAAAAGTATAGTAAGTGGTAGATGTTACATTAAAAGAGTCAGTGACATGATCATCATCATCCAGCAGGGAGTAGACGTGCATAGATAGGACTTTCAGATCCTATTTTTAAATTCCTTCTCTACAGCTCAGGGTAGTTATCCCTGCAGCTGGAATATGCATTATTTTTGTCTCCCTTTACTGATATAAGTCAGAATGTGTTGGTTATGGATGCCATGGTGGATCTCTCATCATTTCATCATAAAGAAATATGTGGAATATTCAACATTTCCCAGTCATCTTTGTCCTTGGTTCTGTTGCCTAAATTCTTCCAATTTAGATTTCTTCCTTGGGGGAATCGTGGCTCCCATTCTTTCTTATGGATCCATCTACCGGATCCCTCTACGGACAGATGTGGAGGTGCTGATGGGGAAAAACGATCCAGGTGCCTTGGCATTTTTTGTTTCCATATGATAGGCACCCACTTAAACTAGTTAAAGGGCATCGTGAACTGTCCTTGAATCTCCAGAGCACAAATAGCATTTATCTCTGGGCTGCGGGCAGCTCCAATGCGAGTTTTTGTCAACCTGTCAATTTTTTTTTTCTTAAACAGAAAGCAGAGTTCAGTAAATAAAGATAAATGATTGTTCTCCTTCTCTGCAGACCCTGGAGCTAAACTGAACAGGCCTCTTATGGTTTGGCCCTGCTTCATTGACTGTTCAGACAGCCCAGTAATACGACAGATGTACCCAGCCGTTCCCTCTTCCCCGCTGTCCATTAGATTATGTTCATTTTGTCTGAGATGCCATTAGAAGTCTCAAGGTCAAAGAAGTCACAGGGAAGAAAAGAGGATGACTAATTTTTTCCTGCAGCCTTTCATTGCCCAAAGAGCCTCCAGACAGGTGGGCTCCTGCTTTGTAAGGGGCACAGAGAGGGGGGCTCCATGCAAATTACTTGAAATAAAATGCAGGTGTGCAATTAACCCAGACACGCTTCTGGCAACCAGCACAGCCCAGCACTGGAAGTTTTGTTTGAATCAGGGGAGAATGTTATTTGGGATATTTTCCTAAATGACAAATGAATGGTTTGTTTGCAACAACATGTTGAAGAAGAGCTTGGGGAGCAGTGGTGGCTATCATTTCTTTCTTTTCTTTCTTTCTTTTTATTTTTTTTTTTAGAAAAACAAAAGGGTACTAATGTTTTGGTCCCAAACAGTGTTTCCCTTGGGATTTCTTGAGGATATCACGCAAACGGGGGGATTTGTCCCTGCTTAGCAGCTGGGATTATGCATGTAATGGTCCTTGAATTTATATAGTGCATTACTCCTGAGCTCAAAGCACTTAACACACATGGCCACATCATTAACACTTAGAATCATAGAATGTGAAAACTGGAGGAGACTGTGAGGATCACCTGCTTCAACTCCTCCGTATACAAAACAATGTGCAGTGCTGTTATATGGGGGCCCTTTACTTGCTTCATGCATATGAGGCAGATCATCTTTCTAAATGATGACAGAGTCTATAGTTTCTTCATTTCTAAAAGCCCCCACAGCATCTAGCATAAGCCTGAGTGCAAGAGAGAAAAAACAAGCCATACCATTGACTGGTAGTTAGAATTATAGAGACAAATAGTTGGAAAATTAAATACCACCTAATCTGACCACCTAATCTCTCCAGAAATCTAAGAGTTCTGCCCAAATGTCCAGAAAGGGGGTACACAAAAGGGAAATTATGTAAGAGGGCTCCAGTTTCCACCACTACTTCAACTAGATCCACTCTCACTAATTTTTAAATATTTTGCAAGATTATATGATATAAAGTTACTGTTTGAAAACAGTTCTCTGTTACTCAAAATTAAAAAAAAAAAAAAAAAAAAAAACCTTAGAAAACTCTGCCTATAGCATCCCCAAGAGGTTATCCTTTAACTTTCCCTTGAGCAAATGTGGGAAAAACAGCAGAATTTAACTCCTGTTCTACTTCACCTTACAGAATTTTGGTTGTGTGAGGCAAAGGTATGACCAAAATGTATAGAGTGATCATATGTATGTTTCTGACACCTTTGTTCCTATCCAGCTACATTCAACAAGTGTTTATTGAACATCTTGTTATGGTTATCATTGCTTTGGAATGAAGGCTATGTGTAGTACCAGAAAATAAACGCTTGATGAGTTTTGAATGATATTTGAGCACAGAAAATCCATAACATACATATATAACTATACATTTAAGAATATAAGCATCAATATGCACAGTTCAAAACATAAGAGAATGAACAAAAGATAAATTAGATGAAAAGAGGGAAAACCTGAAGTCCACTGTACTTGGAAGGGATCTTAGATACCATTCCTTTATCAGATGGGTAAGCAAAGGCCCAGAGAAAGAACATGATATGCTCAAGATTGCCTAAATCAGAAGAAACATAACGACTACTGACCCACATGTCTCCCCTCCTCCAATTTAGTGTCCTTTTGTATATTATGTTGCCTTATTTAAACTATGAAGAACTAGAATTTGAGAAGAAATCAGGGTTTAAACTAGGAATAGAGAGAGGAGAGCTCATTCAGTGCGAGAGGAAGAACCAAGATGGGGGGTTCAGTGGGCCATGACCAACTCAGCTCTGACGGAAGACAGATGATTGTAGAAGACAACTCCATCTAGCAAAAAAGATCATCAAGTAAGATCCCTGCATAAGGCACCTTGAAAGATGCCGTGAAGGTAGCAATAAAAAGATAGGTAAACAATGCGGTTTTTGCATTCAAGGAACACTTTCCAGAGTAAGGGGATGAAAAATACAGACATCTACAGTTCAAAGTAAGGTGAGCCCCATAATAGAGAGGCAATCACAGCACTTGGCAGACTGAGAGCATCTACATACTAATGACTGTCAAATCTCATCCAGACTCAGCTCTAGTGTTCCAGACTCATACATCCAGCTGCCTGTTGGCATCTCGACCTGGATGTCTTATGCTGTCCTCAATTTCAAAAGACCAAAACTGAATTCATCACTGTCCCTGCTTCCTGCATCTTCCATCCCCAATCATCCTCCTGAGTTTCTCATCTCAGCAACACATCTCAGTTTACCATCTTAGTAAGTGGCAACACCATAGCCACACCATCTACCCAGTTACTTAAGCCAGAAAGCTTGGAATCATTCTTGACTCTTCCCTCTCCTACACTCCCTCCATTCAATCAACTCCTGGTAATTTTGTCCCTTAAATAGCTCTAAAAGCTTGTCCTGCCAATACCTTAGTCCTAGATGTCATTATCTCCTGAACCGTACTACCAGTGTCTTAACCCTTCTCCTTAACTTCTCCCTTCAAAACCATGATATACATTAGAACCTAAATGATCATTCTTTAATTCACATCTAATTGTATCTTTCCTCTTACCATTGCTCTTAGGATTAAGTACAAAACTACTTAACACATTACAAAAATTTTCCCCATTCTTCTCCTACTCACCTCCCCAACCTAGTTTCCCACCAATTTTCTTTCCTTTTATAGTCTCCCATTTTAACATTCCATTAATAGTGGGTTCTGCTGTATTCCTTCATATTGCCATGTTTTATTCCCTTTGCCCATGCAGTTTCCCTATTCATCCCTATTGTACCTTTCCGACATGAAGTCACAAGGGCACACACAGAGACAATACAGACACACATGCTTCACCTGGCTATCTCCTATTCATCTTCATATTTCAGCTTAAATCTCACTTCCTCCAGAGTTTCCCTGAACCTAGACTAAGTATAGACCCATTTTCCATAGCATTCTCTTTGCACCATCATAATATGTACCATACTTTATTGTAACTTTTTTAAATGGCTGTCTTCCTCATAGGAGTGGAAGACCTGACTTGTGCCCAGCTCTATCCCTAGAACAAACAGCACGTGCACACAGTGTTTAATAAATAATTAATGATTACTTGGTGATATCCAGAGCATTTAATCTCAGGTAAGTAAGCCTCTAAAGGTTTAAAGGAGGACACCCTTTAAATGAAAATTAGGTATATTGGAGGCAATTTAAAAAGTTCTTATCGCAGCAGGCTGATGCCATACCTGGATCAGACCATGGCTGAGATCATTTTACTGAGCATTAAATTCATTCACAAATGTTAATGGGTGTGAAAAAAAAATTGCAATGGTAACAAATTAGGAGTCTGTTACACTAACTAACTTTTCTCTATTAACACAGAATTTACTTTGAAGAGCAGAAAGAGCCAAGTGAGCAGATTTCATAATTGCAGAACTTTATTTTCACTTTATTCTAACTTTCCCAGTGAAAGAGAACATAAAGAAAGCCTTTTGCAAATGGATAATTACACACCACATCTCAGGATTATGAGATACTGTGTAACCTTTTCTCCTCCTTTTCTAATGTGACTGAGCACCATCGTCAAGCTATTCTTCACCTTACGGGATGAAAAGCACTTTGAGTCACTCTTCATATCTAATAGCATGCTTTCATGTTTATTAACATATACCCATAAAAATGCATAATTTTTCAGCACCTGAAGGACCCATGTGGAACAGCTAACCCAAACTTCTATTTTAAAAACCTGAAAGTAAGGTCAAGAAAAGTTAAATGACTCCTTCTAACACGAAATTCTGGAATAAGAGAAACTTACATCAAATGAACAGTAATAGCTGCCTTTATGGAGAAACAAAGTAGGCAGTCATCCTTAGGTGTGGAAAGAGAAGATGGAGTGGAATCAGGTGTCAAAGCAAAGGGATCAAAACTTGTTTCAGACACCTGCTTGCTCAGTTCAAATGGTTTAAGACAAACCACTTTTTGTGACACTTAACATCCTCTGCACACACAGAATGGTAAGAGAGCACAAACGTAAGGAGCATGGACGATGGAATCACACAAACTTGCCTCCAAACCAAAATGATTCCCAAACACACCATGATCCCCAAAGTATTATCTCTCCCACTCTGTTTCTTCATATGCTCATTTTTCTGCTACTTTTATCTCCATTTCACTTGTCATCATCTGATTTACTGTCCATTTATTTATTATCTATCTATCCTCATCAGCTTCACCAGAAGGTAAGTTCTATATAAGCAAGAAATTTATTTTGTTCACTGCTAATCCCCAATACACAAAATAGTGCCTGAAACATAGTATGTAATAAAAAATTGTCATGTTTGAATAAATGAAGGAACGAATGGTAATTGTAATAAAAAAAATGTTAATCTGACCCTGAAAAGAACATGGCTACTTTATAGTAAATGCTGAAAAGAGCCACAGGAATTGGTGCTCAAATTATTAGTCAAGATACCAGTGGTATAATTTGATGAATATTGAGCAAGATTTCCATGAAATTTCCCAAGAAGAATCTTGAATTGAAGAGCGTTGGTGTTGAAATTTCATCTCTAAATATTGAAAGTCCAAGAAAAACATATCTCACTCATGAAATGGGTGAAAATGGAAGCAAAAACTGACATGTTTCCATGCATCCTATTTGGCTTAGAATATCACATACCATAGTCAGAAAAAAAAAGTATCTATAAAAGAAATCTTTAACATTTTCCGTAAATATGACTCTATAGCAAAAAAAAAAAAAAAAAAAAAAAAAAAAAAAAAAAAAACACGCCCTGTGCTGACGTGTAAAGAAAAGTCATGATCTTTGTGAATATTATAATTATATGAGGTGATTGCTGATTCTTCACCATTATTCCCAGGTAAATTGGTTAACTTTGCATGTTGTTTCTATCTTTCAAATACTTGTGTTCTTATTTATTGAGCAGTTCTGAAGCCTGACTCTGTTTGCAAGTAAGCATTTCCTTTTCTCTGAGTCATTCTATGACAAAGCATAGGTGATAGATGGAGTCACCATCAGTTGCTCCTCTGAACTCTTCAGCACTATGGTCAGTACTATGCAATTAGTAGTACTAATACTAATGCCTAATTATATACTTTCCGGTAGTATTTACTATAATTCCATGTATTTCCATCATAGTGATTAACATATTGTCCGTCACATACTAGCAGCACAGTAATTTTTTTTTATTTATATGTACTATGGTATTCTTTAAACAGACCTGGATTTAGAAGTTAAAGGAACTCCATTCACACCAAGGGTGTGCTGCTTATTAGTTGGAGAATCTTAGCTAGGCAGCGTAATCTCTCTATATTTAGAATTTCTCATTATCACTGAAGTAATGATGCCTATCTTCATTCACAGGGCTCGGTGAGGAGTAGAAAAGGTCATTCATGTGAGGCTCGTAACACTGCACTTGTACATTGTAAACATCTCTGCTGCTGGTTGAATCTGAATCTGAGTTAATCTCTCCTAAGTTTGCAGCATCTGGAGCTTGAGTTCTCAACCCTGGCCATGTGGTAGGATCTCTGAATAGATTTTACAAAACACTGGCTCTCTGGCCCCACCCCAGATTCATTTGGTTCTCAGGAAACAATCAAGTCTTAGGTAATTTTTCAAAGCTATCCAGGTGATTCTAATGTACAACTAAGGATGAGAACCACACTGTTGAAGTCAGTCTGCCTAAATTCAGATCCCATGCTATGTGACTTTGGACAAGTAAATTAATCCCTCCAAGTTTTAGCCTCTCAATCTGTAAAATGGGATTATTCATGGTACCTTCCTAACAGGGCTGTCATGAGGATTCAAGGAGATAAACCATGAAAGTGCTTAAAATACCATTGAGTACATGCTTAAAGTTCAATAGATTAGAGCTGATATTATTAATAAAAATCATCTCTATTTCATTCTTCTCAAGGACAGAGACTGTGACTTGTGTTCATTTCTCATCACAGAATCCTGTAACAAATGCATGCTCCATTCATGTGTGTAGACCCAGTTAGGGCCTTCTTTTGGCTATGTTACAATGTATGACTCCACAAGATAGAAGCTTAATGTAAACCATTATCCACATCCACTCACAACTCAGAGAAGATCAACTGGGAACCATTTAGGGCAAGACACCTGAGAAATATATGAGAACAAGAATATCACAAAGGGAAATGAGATATCATGCAACCTCATGATTTTGTCCTTGGCTGGCCTTAGTGGGGAGCAAATGGGAAGGGAAGAGAAGGATGTATTTTAACATATTTAAATTATGGAAAAGAGCAATTTGAAAGAATCTCAGTCTTCAAGATGAGGCCAATATCAACTATGAGGTGAGGAATCCCTGGAAACTTATCTGTACCTTTTGACGTGAAGATTGAGCATTTTATTACATAAGTAGAACATTAACAAGATTATATTAAAAGCCCGGTGGTGATCTATGTTTCAATCTTCAGAGCAATACTTATCAAGAGGGACACACTGTATAATGGCTAAATGATGTTTTGTTCATTATATTGGCACTTTACAAATTCAGAAAGGAACACTTACCTTACAACATTTGTTTTCCTTCGACAGTTCCAAAAAGAAAAATGTCAAATAATTATAGTCTTGTTACTCTCCAGAATTTTCATTTGATATTCAATAAGAAGACTAATATGAGGAGATGGAAAATCATTTGTTTTCACCTATTTAATACAGTTTACTTTTATTACCCAAGCTCTTTACTGAAAATTCAATAGGCTGCTTATAGCTTACCATTTAATCTATGAACTTTGCATTCTGTTATTTCCCACACTTACTACATAATACAAGGAATGAAGTTTTTCAAAAAATGAATTTGTAGTAACAGTAACTAAGTTGACATCCAGTGAATTGTTCTATTTTCTGACATCTTTTATTGAAAAAACATGATGCTTGCTACATTATAGTAATGATAATGATTATTTCCAACATATTTAATAAAGTGCTTTAGATTTGACTATTTCTATTAAATTAACCAGATAGTAACAGCATATAATTTCACCCAGAAATGTACATTAATTATTAACAATAAATGTAGGACAAAACAACAGACTTCAGTAATATAACTGCACATCTGCAAAGGAGACTGTTGGTGATTTGAAAATTCTAATTCTGTGATAAATCTTCCATTTGGCTACTGAGCAGCAGAAGTCACACGAATAAGAATGCTAAGATGAATGATGGAGCATGCAGACTTCAAAATGCATTCTGATCTCAGACAGCAGAAAGAGGCTTTGGTGGGTAGTAGAAATTCCCTATTAAAAATGTGTACTTTTATCACAGAACCATTTTGAGGAAGATGTGTTCTGTTGTCTTTATTTGAAGCATCTCTCCCTGGCATAACATAGGAAATGCTTTCTTTCTTCTTTCCAAAGATTTCAAATCCACCATCCTGTAACCTCTCTCTTCACAGAATTACCATTTTCACATAGCCTGAAATGTCCTTTCCACAATACAAGGAAGATCATCCTCTTTTGTTACAAAACTGTGGTGCCTTCACATCTGGAATACAGCATGCAATTCTGGGCACTTCACCTCAAAGGAGGTATAACATCAATGGAAAAATTTCAAATAATCAAGTGGACTGATTAAGGACCTTATATGGGAGATGGGACTGACTGAGGATCCTTCAATCCACAAAAAAATGACAGAAGGGATATACAACCGAAGTCTTTAATACTAGAAACAATAAATCTCTCAACTCCACATTGGATAAGCGAATCTCAGATGTCAAGAACACAGATAATCAAGAGAAGACCATACTGTTAACCTTTTGTAATGGACATAAGATATTTTATAGTTTGAAAAAGTAGATTGGGGGGAAAATTTAAGAAAGTCCACTTTATAGAGCCTCCTGACCTTTACAACCAAAGAAGGAATAATATTGAAAGTATAATTTTAGAAAGTTCTCATCTTAACTCCCAGAGAATACATCCATAATGAGTTATGAGCTGTTTAGGAGAATAATTAGCTAAAGACAATTATAATTTACTTTTATAAGGCAATGTGTGAACACCTTGGATTCAGTCAGAAGGGATATTCAACAGAGTCCCTGTATTTCCTATTCATAAACCTTAATAATAATCACAGTAAACAAAACTGATAAAACTTTAGACTGCCCAACAAGAAAAGGGAGAAGACTAAACTAAAATTGCTAAAATCAGGAATAAAAACGGAGATATAACCACCACCTATAAAAAGATTATATCATTATTAAAAATATGATAATGGCATAACATGTTTGATTTTAAATAACAAGGTAGCTAACTTAGATGAAATAAATAATTCTTAGAAAGAAACAAACTATTAAAACTGACTTAGGAAGAAATAGAAAATCTGAACAGACCTGTAACAAAAAAGAGATTGAATTAGTAATCAAACAACTTCCCACAAAATAAGTAAAGGCCAAGACCAGATGGTGTCATTGGTGAATTCTACCAAATATTTAAAGAATTAACAACAATCCTTCAAAACTCTTTCAAAAACACAAGAGGAGGGAAAACATACCAGCTCATTCTGTGAAGGTTGTATTACCCTAAAACCTGAACCAAACAAAGACATCACAAGGAAAGAAAACTACGAACCAATATCCATTATAAACATAGATGCAAAAATCTTCAACAAAATACTAACAAACCAAATCCAGTAACATAAAAAAGGCTCATACGCAATGACCAAGTGAAATTTTTCCCAAGTGTAAGATTAGTTCACCATATAAAAATCAATCAATTTAATACAGCATGTTAAGGACAAGAAAACACATAATAATCTCAATTGCTGCAGAGAAAGGATTTAATAAAAATCCAGTACCGTTTTGTGGTAAAAACACTCAACAAAATAATAATAATAAAATTGTACTTCCTCAACCTGATAAAGCATGTGTCCAAAACTCACAATCAACATCATACTTAATTGTGATACCCTGACAGCTTATCCCTTAAGATCAGCAACAAGATAAGGATTCCACTCTGTTCCATGTTGTATTGGAGCTACTGGCCAGAGGAATTAGACAAGAAAAAGAAATAAAATGCATCCAGATTAGAAAGAAAGAAGTAAAACTATCTTTATTTGGAGATGACATAATCTTGTATATACAAAATCTTCAGGAGCCCACCAAAAATACCTCTTAGATTAATAAAAAAAAAAAAGTTCAACAAGGTCGCAAGCTACAAGATCAACATACAAAAATCCATTAGACTTCTATACATTAGCAATGAATAATCCAAAAAAGAAATTCAGAAAACAAGTTCATTTACAATAGCATGAAAAACAATAAAATATTTAGTAATAAATGTAACAAAAGAAGTATAAGATGTACACTGAAAACTGCAAAGCATTGGTGAAATAAATTAAATGTCTTAAATAAATGGAAAGATATCCTGTGTTCATGGATTGAAGCACTTAATGTTGTTAACATGAAAATAACCCCCAAATTTGTCTACAAATCCAACGCAATCCCTATTAAATTCCAGCTGACTTCTTTGCAGAAACAAGATGACCCTTAAATTCACATGGAAATTCAGGGACCCAAAATTGCTCAAACAATTTTGATAAAGAAGAAAAAAGTTGGAAGACTTGCACTTTGATATTTCAAAACTTACTACAAAGTTATGGTAATTAAGACAGTTTTGTACTGGCATAAGGATAGACACAGAGATCAACAGAAAGGAATTAAACTCTTATATTTATGGTCAGACGTAAACTCTTATATTTATGATCAATGATTTTCAATAAGGGTGCAAAGATAATTCAATGGGGAAAGAGCAGTGTTTTCAACAATAACAAAATGAACTTGGACCCACCACCTCACACCATATATAAAAATTAACTCAAAATAGATTGTAAATCTAAATGTAAGAACTAAAACTATAAACCCCCTAAAAGCAAACATAGGAGTAAATCTTTGTGACCTTGAATTAAGTAATGGTTTCTTAGATGTGACATCAAAAGCATAAGCAACAAAACAAACTATAGATAAGCTGGACTTCATCAAAATGAAAAACTTTTGTGCCTCAAGGAAAACCATTAATAAAGTGAAAAGATAACTCAAAGAATCCAATAAAATATTTACTAATCATATACCTGATAATGGTCTAATATTCAGACTGTATAAAAACATTTAAAACTCTCAATACAATAAAAAGACAGACAAATAACCTAACTAAAAATTTGGCAACACATTTGTAAACATTTTTCCAAAGTACCTATGCAAATGGAAAATAAGCACATGAAAAAATGCTAAATATCATTAATCATTAGGGAAATGCATACCAAAAGTACAATAAGATAAACTTTCTTATTAGGATGGCTATAACCAAAAAGATGGACAGTAACCAGTGTTTGTGAAGATGTGGAGAAATTGGAACATTCATTCATTGCTGGAAGGAATGTAAAATGGTGCAGCCACATTGGAAAATGGTGTGTCTGTTACTCAAAAATGTGAGCCTAGAGTTAGCATATGACCCAGGAATTCCACTCCTAGGTATATATCCAGGAGAATTGAAAACATATGTTCACACAAAAATATGTATACAAATGTTCACAATAGCTTTACTCACAATAGCCCCAAAGTGGAAAAAACACAAATGCTTATGAATTGATGCATGGGTAAACAAAATGTGTTGTATCCATAATATTTGGCAATAAATATAGATTTAGTGTTGATACATGGTACAACATGGATGAAACTTAAAAACATTATGCCAAGTTAAAAAATATTACACTTAATGTATGACTCCATTCATATAAAATGTTCATAAGAGGCAAATCAATAGAGACAGAAAGTAGATTAGTGTCACCAAGTGCCTAAGGAGGGGGCATTGGGGAAGGTCTGCTAATGAATACAGAGTTTCTTTTTAAGGTGATGAAAATGTTCTGTAATTACATAGTGCTTTGCACGAGCTATGAATATACTAAAAACCACTGAATTGCACAGTTTAAATGGGTGAATTTTATGGTATGTGAATTACATCTCAGTAAAAAAAAATACTCACATATTACTTATGCTGGTTTC
Organism: Phocoena sinus; assembly: GCF_008692025.1. NCBI lineage: Eukaryota > Metazoa > Chordata > Mammalia > Artiodactyla > Phocoenidae > Phocoena > Phocoena sinus. Next base: position 32,872,041 of record NC_045776.1, on the reverse strand, counting down.
TAAGTTTATGATTTCATAGGTACAACCAGAAGTGGAACTCCTTTTAGACCATTTTTTTGCTACCATTCCCTTTTTAGGCAGCTGGGTTAAAAGAAGTTCATCCAAAGTCAAGCTCTCTGACATGGCATGTCTCTAAAGGTATCTGCCACAATTGTTATAGCCAAGAAGAATAATGTTGATGACATCAAATCACAACTGTTCTTTTTACATTAGGGACACTAGATGATAAAATATCTCTATTAGAGATTTCAAAATAATAAATAAGAAAATTATAACATGGTTCAAGACATAAAGACTTTAGAATATCCTATACTTGTATTCTCTTTCCTTCTTGTAACTTTAAGAATATTAAAGTAATACAATATAATATAATATAATATTAATATAATTAATTAATTAATTAATATAATATAATATTAATTATATATAATATATTATATATATTAATATAATATAATATTTTGTTGATCTGTGCTGTCATTGGATGGTTATCTAGCCCATTTGTTGCTCCTGTGGCCTGCTCTTCAGGTTTGTCTCAGGGGATATTAGCTGATCAAAAGTATCATGTGTCTTAACAACAGTTACTTTCTTTTTTTTTTTTAAGTTTTTCTAGTCAAGATAATCATGAATTGTCTATATTGTGAGTCTTTTGTAGTTAAAGATAGATGATTGCCTTAATCTCCAGAAAATTCCCACAGTGTGTTATAATCCACACTGTTTCAAGACAAGGAACTCCAGGAACCATGCAGGCAAAGGAAAAAGAGGGGGTTATGGGAAATTAATTAATGGAAATTCTGGTCTCTTTAAGTCAGAAGTCCAACGGGCTGTGTTTTAAAGGGAACACAGTGGACTGGATTTGGTCAGGAATCTTTCTATTTGTCCATCTATCCATGTATCCATCCATCCATCACTTTGTTCAGTATCCACTATGTTGTAGGCACTAAACTAGGAATGAAGCATCATTCAATAACTAGAGAGGCCAGAGTTGAGGGGTGGGGGGAAGACATTATATCAGGAATCCAGGTAATTTTGAAGCTAAGCAGATATTGTTCCAAATAATGGATCCATTATTGCAAGGCCATGTCAATAATAGGGTGCCAAAATATGTCAAGTCCTGTGCTTGCTCCTTCTTGTACATTAACCCATTTAACCCTCACAGAATATGAGTTGTGTATTATATTTTACAAGTAAGGAACATGAAGATCAAGAAAGTTAAGTAACTTGCCCAAGGTGATGCAACTTGTAAAAGACAGAATGTGGATTCTGACTCCAAAGCCCATGTTCTTTCCATTATGCCATCCTGGGCACAAGATTCCCCCATTACAGGGAGTGGCAACCCTACCCAAGCTGAAGTTCAAGACAGAGTTATAGTCCAAGAAGAGTAAGATTGCTATGTAACAAAAATGATGTCATCATTTTAAGGTTACCTAGCATATCCACATATTAGAAATCAGGTGCCACCGGCTGGTCAGCTAAAGTCACTGAATCTGGCATCTGTTTGTCCAGAGCATCTCAGGAACTAGGTAGAGGAAATCTCGATGAGGGAAGGGCATTATTAATTCCAACTGAAAGGGTTTGATATGGTGGCCCATTAGAAACAAAGCCTGAGATACAATTCATTCTGGGTACTTATAGCAATGCTCAAATCCTTAACTCTCACCAAAAGTTGAGATTTTATCTGAAATGTCTTATAGTATTAGCAGGAACATTTACCTCTCTTCCTCCAATGTAGAAATAATGCCTCTTCAAGCTGGCAGTCAAAGAGTAAATACCTACTTTAACTTATTTGCTGGCTGCAATGAACATCACTTTGATCTGATAACTCTTAATGAGGATAGCAGGCATTAGTGTTACAGACAAGCCTTTGGATTGAAAAGAGAATTATTAACATAGGCACAATCTCCTAATTTTCTCATCTTTGGTGTACATTAGTTGGTTAATGGACTTGAGCCGTGACATCTACACAGTCAAAGTAAAGTGGATAATTGTGCAATTATCTGATGAATTTAAACACTAAAGGAAGTGACTTTGGATAATTAAGATTTTGTTCTAAACTGCTGGAGCATCTTTTTTTGGGTAAAAGTCATGAAGACTAAAGCAGAAGTAGGTATGTGTATTTGCCTTCCCCACTGCATTATATATATAGCAGCTTGAAGAGACAACCAGGTTGGGAGAGTGACCCAAACTTTTGGGTGGTTTTCTATAAGCTACATGTTTAGGAATGCCTCTCTGCTTGCCATCATTTGGAGCCAAGATACAAATAAAGCTAAGACATGGTAGAATTTTAGCATCAGCCCTTTTCTAGAAGCTTAATGTTTATGATTCTAAAGAGAACAAGTCCCCCTTCCCTGGTGTGATCTGGGGTACAAACCTTGTGGCTGCAATGAGGTACTGTGTCAAGATAGTGGCAGGACCCATCATGGAACACCCTTGGTTGAAGAAGCACAGCCCCTCACATGGCACGATGAATATGGAGGTGGGTGTGGGGATCTAGGCCTAGCCATATGGCACTGGCCCATAACTGGTTGCCATGAGCTTTGTGGGCAGCCAAACACTTTGTAAGTGATCAAGCTTGAACAGGCTAGCCCTTATCTATCAGTATTATTATCCATGTTTGATAGATGAGGAAACTGAGGCATGGAGAAATTAACAAACTCAAAAACAATTATTAAAGAACTGATCTTTCTGGGCCAAATCCCAGGTTTGTTTGATTCCAAAATTGCTATATTCTAATGACTTCATATACCCCTACAAAAACCTATTCTCACAAAAGTAAAAATCAAATATATCTTTATATAATGTATTACCTCTCTTGGGGCTGTTTTCATTGTAATATGGGGTAAGGCAGTTAGCTCGGTACACTGCAATAGGCATTCCCTTATAATCACATCATAGATTATCCAGGCATGACTAGTCCACTGCACCAGAATGATCTAACCTGCCCAAACAATGTAGCAAATACTATCTCTCAGAATTTAAAATAAAAAGTAAAAATTAAAACCAGATATAGAGAGAATGGGATATGTTATGTTCTTGTAGAAGACAATTACTTGAATTATTCAAGTAAACACAATCATATGTACATACTAATTCAAATATTCCAAGAAGGTCAAAATATAAATTTTAACATATTTTCATGGATCAAAACAGATTGAGTATTGGAAATTCTACATGGTAAAACATTAAACTTTATGGGAAAAAGTAAACTTCCCATTCACCAGGCAGTTTACAGTCAACTTCAACTCTATTAAATATTACTTTATATAAACACAGCCAATATTCTTCAAAGTTTGTATACCCTTCCAAAAACATTAGACAAAACCTGTTTAGAAAAATATGCATGATGTTACATTTCTGCAGACATTTAATAAAGACTTTTTACATCTTCAGTAACTAGTTAACAAGAAACCATATAGCAAAAGTTGGAAAAGGGAGAGGTTGGATGAATATCAATTCTGAGAAAGAAGTTTACTAGTTTCTAGGACCTCCTAGGGAGTAAAAGCAGCTTAAAATGGTGCATCTATGCTTGGTGCTAGATGTATATTGGAGCTATACATCGAGCACCAAGCATAACAAATAACAAGTATAAAATACTTTGTTCTAAATTGAGAAATGGAGTTTTGAGTGATTATATTGAGATCTTTTCTTATGAAGGGGGAATGTTATAGAACTTCTATATTAGGATCTGTTTTCCAAGGACAGGTCAGAAGTTTTCTCTTTGGGAAGATTGTGGCCAAATAGTTTTAAAATATTAAAACATACTGATTTGAAAAGCAAAGCAAGAAATGAATCACACATAAATTTCAAGAATGAAAGAGAATTATATGTCATATGTAATATCAAGTGGCAATACCAGAACACTAGACTGGGCAAGAATTACTATGAAAAATTGCCTGGTTTAAATAGCAATTAAGGATTTAATGGGGGAAAGTAATCAGGAATATGGGTGATCTAGCCAGTAAAAGAGCATTAAGTGGGTAATACAGTACTCAAAATATTCCCTGTGAATATTCATGAGTTGATCTTATTGTGACTTATCTACACAGTGACATTTTCCAGTAGGAAAACATTTGACTAAAAGAAAATTGCTCCTGAGCTTCTGAACATTATAAAATTCATACTGTAAAGAAAGGAAAATTTAGTGCTATGAGTAGCTGATGGACAGTTGAATAAAATGTTGGAGAATAGGGGCTGTCCAATATAAAATGGTGATTTACCACTTCAGGAAAATCCATGCAGTTTGATATGTTCATCCCAATAAATAGAAAACACATGAAAAGTGTTTGGTTAAAAAGACAGAAATATCTTCCTGGTCTACCTTTCAAACATTTTTGCATATCTTTCACTTAAGATAATTGCTTTCATTAAACATGGAAAATAGCTATAAAGAAGTCCCAGATAAGAAAAAAAAAGTGCATGTCAAAATTAAGAAAAGACTGTTCTTTTGCTCTTGTGAAGCTATCTGGAAGGAAGCAAACAAATAACAACAGCAACAGAAGCAGCAGCAAAAGTCCACTCAGGGAATAAAAAATCAACTTAGGAAAATGACATAATTTCAGAGCCCCCAGTGGATATGGAAATCAGGAGAACTAAAATATGTGCAGGTGAAATATTGGCATCACTTAACTCATGCAAAATAACCTGCTGAGAAAATGCATCGAGTTTGACCTGAATTAGCCAGACAGGCTGTCTAAAGCTGTGTCTGCATATCAGCAAATTGTGTGAGAAGATTAAATAAATATATATGTAGTTTGTTGCCATAGAACTTCCTTGTGAACATACTGTCAACACCATTTTCTTTTTACATCTTGGTCCAAAACATGACAGTCAGTCAAACTGAGTGGTTTTCCCAGGTACATTTGTTTTTCTTTAGAAAGTAGCTGACTGTGGTTTCTGGATCTGTAGGAGGTAATCCCCCACCTTGGCGGTGTTCACAAGCCCACCATTTTTATCTGAAGCTTCACCTCACAGAGGCACTAATGACTACTCCCAGCCAACTTCTTGTTCCTTTTTTGGCATCACAATCATGGTTACATTCAGCATCTAAGATTTAAATAAAGGAACACTCCTCCAGCAACTTAATAGAAAGAAAAATCTTGATCTTAGCCAAGAAAACTCTGTCACCTTCAGCTTCCAAAGTAAAATCCAACGTTTTTCCCATTCATATTAAATGAATTTGGGGTACACCCCAAGGTCTGTGCACTGCTATGAGAAAAAGAAAACGTACCTTCCTGCCCTGTTCTCCCTAACTTTTATACATAAGTTTGAGATTTAAAGAGGGTGTGGAGAAAAGTGAACACTCTTGCCCTGCTGGTGGGAATGTGAATTGATACAGCCACTATGGAGAAGAGTATGGAGGTTCCTTAAAAAACTACAAATAGAAGTACCATATGACCCAGCAATCCCACTACCGGGTATATACTCTGAGAAAACCATAATTTAAAAAGAGTCATGTACCAAAATGTTCATTGCAGCTCTATTTACAATAGCCAGGACATGGAAGCAACCTAAGTGTCCATCAACAGACGAATGGATAAAGAAGATGTGGCACACATATACAATGGAATATTACTCAGCCATAAAAAGAAACAAAATTGAGTAATTTGTAGTGAGGTGGATGGACCTAGAGTCTGTCATGCAGAGTGAAGTAAGTCAGAAAGAGAAAAACAAATACCACATGCTAACACATATATATGGAATCTAAGAAAAAAAAAATGTCATGAAGAACCTAAGGGTAAGCCAGGAATAAAGACACAGACCTACTAGAGAATGGACTTGAGGATATGGGGAGGGAGAAGGATAAGCTGTGACAAAGTGAGAGAGAGGCATGGACATATATACACTACCAAACGTGAAGTAGATAGCTAGTGGGAAGCAGCTGCATAGCACAGGGAGATCAGCTCGGTGCTTTGTGACCACCTAGAAGGGTGGGATAGAGAGGGTGAGAGAGAGGGAGACGCAAGAGGGAAGAGATATGGGAACATATGTATATGTATAACTGATTCACTTGGTTATAAAGCAGAAACTAACACACCATTGTAAAGCAATTATACTCCAATAAAGATGTAAAAAAAAAAAAAAAAGATCTCTAAAGTTACTGTGGAGATGAATTTAACTTAAAGGTATTAAAACTTAACAAAACTCCAAACATACTTTCTTTCCATCCAAAGTAAGATCCTTGGTCGATTTCATTCCTGGGGAAGAATAATACATGATCACTAGGGAGATGGATACTTATAATTAATACACACTGTAAATGTCAGCTTCAGCATAACTTTTCCCTCCACACTTGTCATGGTGTCTCATTCATCCTTGAGGGATCCATCAATTCACACAGAAGCATCAGGAGGCCAGAAGGAAAGTTTGTCTTCATTTCTACTTTTTTTCCAAGGTTAACTACCTTCAGATCACATTCCAACTAAAATAAGGAACTAAGGTTTTTTTCCTAGGGTTTTAGTTCTTAAAAGTAAAAAGGAAAAGATAGGACAATTAAGCCTAAAATAAGGGTGATGCATATTCATGAACCTCAAAGCAATACTTAAGCTATTGCAGTGCTGGTGACCTTGAGCTATAACAATTTACTGATCTTGATCTGTAAAGCACCTGAAGAAGTGTACACCAAAGATACCAAATACCTGCAAATATAATTATAGGCCCATACATTTCTACTAGTAAACAAATCTGTAAATGTTGAGTCATGAAATGATAAAAGGTGTTGATTACAACAAAGCAAGGACAGTGACCCATGCATTACAATGAAGACTTGAGCCTAAAGGGTAAGATCCATCTGCTGGTCAGAAAGCGTAAAAGTACGATAGAAGCAGAGCTCAAGCTGATCTCCTCTTTGCTCTCTGCTACTTTTATATTCTTGTCCCCAAGTATTATACCAGCTTTCTCCTTTTTCTTGATTTATACATAGCATTAAAAATCCTTGGTACTATTTTTAAATATTATTTCTGTGAGCCTGGAACTTAGATTTCTTGAAATTCTTTTTTGTTGTTGTTTAGTTTTATGATTCTATTTTGCATTTGCTCTTAGTCATGTGTTCCTTCTTTTTTCCATTCTTTTAACCTTTGACTTCATCTTCTTTTAAAACCAGCACAGTCAAATTTTCTCTAAATGACTCTTCATGCTCTGAATTTATAATCTGAACTTTATTTTTCAGACTTTCTCATCACCTCTTCAGCCACATGACTGCCTCAATAGGCATCTGTGCTTGTTTAATTTGAAGCATGAAGAGACTCCACTAGCTTCTTCTCTATGTTATTCCTTTCCTGCCCCTTTCTCTGATTCTGCTTCCTCCATGTCTTGATACTCCACCACCACCAGCAACTACAGCTCTTCTTCCGGTCTATCCCTGGCCTTGACAATATTATCCTGTGCCATTTCTGACTACATGTCCCATCAACAACACAAAATCTATATGACTCCAAAAATCTAGTTAACCAATCCTATACCCAGATTAACTACCCTTCCACAGGGTCACATTTCTCTTGTAACCAGCATAAACAGCTCCACAAATTCAGGTTACGAATCTGGCCAAACAGAGAGGGCTGGCTAAAGACTCAATATGCCTGCGGAATAGGAAATTCAGTATTTCTGTCTTGAGATTCTCTTCTTCTGAAGCATTAAAAAGAAAATCCCGGGAGGTATATACACTCCGCAAAGTGGATCATCCCAGCTTCTACTCCCAGTCAGAATCTATTAAGTCCTCTTGCTGACATTATTATTCTTTTTTTGTTTTGGGTTTTTTGTTTGTTTTGTTTGGTGGGTGTCATACAGGGAATCTAAAAATTGAGTTTCCTGGAGTAAGCTCTTGCTGTGCGCCTAATCAGTGACCAAGGAAGATCTGGCATTTTGGATTCTCTAAGAGAGATGTACCCCACCCTCAGGGCCCTTCCCCGACCCCTTGACAACACAGAGATTCAGGTGCATTTCCAGTTACCGGTGAGGAAGGCATATGTGGCTCACAACGCCCTCTAGGTGGTTTTGCTGCACCTTTACCTTCTCCTTGCCCTGCCACCTTGGGCACCTCTTGTTTAATATAGTCTTTTATTACTCTTTATTATGAATTCCAGCAGGCTATTATTACTTTGTCTCCAGGTTCTTGTCACTTTCCTTAAAATCAAAAATAGTTGGGAATATTAGCCTCCTTCAGCGTTTGATAAAAATTAAATGGACAGCAGATTATGTTAAGTATGTAATTCATATATATTTATTTATTTATTTATTTATTTACACACATATATGTAGCCCATTTTTAATATAGACATTCTGTGATCTGTACTTGAAAAGCACTGTTCACATCTTCCCTCTGCATGAAATTTGCTGCATATTCCTGCTACATCATTGATTCTGGGTCTAAGTCTTATCTGAGTTCAACTCCTTCCCACCATATCCACCACCCCATTTTCATTGATTTTTCATAGTTATAGACATTTTGAAGATGTAAAACTATTTCTTCTCTACCTACTAAACTATCTTAAGAATAAATTATGCCTTCCAGTCATCAACCTCATCCTGCTAAGTCTCAATAGAGGCTTTGGCAATTACATTCTGTATACATGTGTTTCAATATCATTACCTTTGTTCTCTTTCACTCAGAGTGATTTCTTTACTTTGAATTCCCTACATTGTCTCAGATATATCTTATCTCTGGTTTCCTTTGTCAGTTACTATTTTTTTTAAACATCTTTATTGGAGTATAATTGCTTTACAATGGTGTGTTAGTTTCTGCTTTATAACAAAGTGAATCAGCTATACATATACATATATTCCCATATCTCCTCCTTCTTGCATCTCCCTCCCACCTTCTCTATTCCCAACCCTCTAGGTTGACACAAGCACCTAGCTGATCTCCCTGTGCTATGCGGCTGCTTCCCACTAGCTATCTATTTTTCATTTGTCAGTTACTCTTAAAATTCAGTTTCATGATGTTTCTGTTCTCTCTACTATATTGGAAGGCAGAAAGGTAGTTTTCAAGTCCTTTTAATGTTTCCTCTAGCAGAGGGCACAATTTCACTTACAGCAGGTGAAACTAGTGTGAGGCTTGGGGTAAAATAGACGTCTAATACATCATTGTACATTCTTGCAACAATTCTTATAGTTTCCAATATTTTTTGAAGTATCAGATAAATATATATCCTCATTAGCATCCCCACAAACACCATCTATAAATATCCATAGAAATTCTCCTATTTCTGGAGTCTCGGATGTAGATCCTTGGAGAATAGGAGGGAATTATTCAATAAATGCAATTTATGGTTCCCTCTTTTCCTTTTAGGCTGAGATAACTTAGTTTACCAGGCTTTCAAGGCAGAGTGTTTGGTCAAAGTATTTACTTCAAGTTGTCAGAAACAAGAGGCTAAGGAAGAGGCTAAATTTATTGCACAAAGACATGTTCTTACATAATCTAACTAGAAATTCCTTGAAAACAGACAAATGCTGTTAAAAACAACAATCACCACAGAAAATACTTAAACAGAGGGTGCTGAGTCCTTCTACTACTTACCACTGCAGTTTCTCATAGTGAATAGACTCAGGTGAGTTTGCAGCTAGGCATCTGAGATATGTATGCTATCATGAGCAAGTAAAAGGCCTGGAACCCAAAATTCACATCTTCAAAGGTGTGAAGGAATAACCAGGCCTTATAGCTAAAGTAAATATATATCTTGAAATCCAAGAAATCAAGGAAGCAAGATACTGACACCAGTCATCACAAGACTGAATTTAATCCTAAGGCAAGGATGATTTCCCTTTGGCATCTGTGATTGTCATATATGCTTTGAGCCTAGGTGTAGACAACTCAGGATCTGAAAAAAACACACACCTGGTTGGGAACCAGAACACTGCTGCCCAGGCTCATTCTGCTTAGAGTTAAGGTGAGGGACAGGAGTTTGTCCTATACAACTACTCCTTGTCATCAAGGGAATATATGTCACTAGTTGATAAAATAGCCCACATGTAAAACAAAATTGCTACTAAAGTAACTTTGAGAAAATTCAGAGAAGAAAGTGATGAAGATGGTGTGACATAAACACTACAACAATGATAATATTTACTGATATAATAATAATAATAAAATTATTACTATTATTATTTACTGAACACTTTCTACATGCCAGACTTTGCTCTATGTCACTATATCATTTAATCTTCAATGACTCTGAGGCAGAGACTACCATTATTTTCACTTTCAGATCAGGAAAGCAGGTTAGAAGAGGTTACATAAAGTTAGGCAGATAATGAGGTTCAGTACAGACACTGAAACCCAGAACAGTCAGACCTTCAACCTAAACCCTTGTGGAGATCCTCAGTAGGATCCTGAAGAGTAGACAGGACTGAGAAGGCAAAGGGGAGAATACTAAACTATTGAAAACTGTGCATAATTCCCTGGAGGGGCTCTGAGTACCTCTACTCGGAAAAGGGGAGATAGACTGAATAGGGGAGGTGGGGTCAGATTCTAGAAGGAAGGCTTCAGAGTAGTCCTGTAAATGCAGAACTTCATGGAAATTTGGTTTCCGAAAAGATTCAGCCTAAGGAATTGACAGAATTATTTTCTTCACAAATTTGGTGGGTATTCATTATCAGACAAACATGAATTTAATTTTTGTCTTCCTACATAAATAATGAGACTTTTGACAGGTCACTTTAACTTGCCCAAGTCTCAGTGTTCACATCTGTAAAATGGGAATAATAACAGCACATATATCATAGGGCTATTGTGAAGATATGAGATAATTCCTACAACACATTCAGCCCCATGTCTGACATATAGCAGTCACTCAATAAATATTACTTCTTATCATCACTACTCTGTGCAAATAAGCGTGCAATACTACTCTGTGCAAATAAATAAAAATAAGCGTAAATTATGGTACTTACATTTAAATTGCTTAAATTCAGAAAAGGACTATAAATAGAGTTGCCACTTTGCAGATAAAATGACACAGTAGAGTTGGCTCACCTTTTCCATGAAGTCTTTCAATAGTTAAGGTCAAGCAAGGATTACTCCCCTGTTCAGCTCCTTATAGACTCAGTATGAACCAAATGCACTGATATGTTGTTATATCCACAAAATAATGGCTGTTCAGTAAGGACTGTGTAGAGGGTAGGTCTCTGTCCCCTCTATGTGTGGGTAGCTGTGAAACGTGAACCACAGAGTTTGAAAGAAGAGCAGGTTTGATGCTGGAGAAGGTAGCTGAGTGGTGTGTACATCAAGCTGGCTGTGTTTTCCTGGGACTAGTACACAAGGGAGAAAGAACAGGGTTAAACTAATTTATTGAATCAAATTAGGGTATCCTGAATGTCTATAATCCTCCTCCAAATGGGTAAATTTTAAAAGCTGGTTTGGGGTAACTCCTGTATTTTCACACAGCTCTCCCTCCATCTAGTTGAACTCATCACCACTCTTTTCCAGGCACAATGTCCTCATAGTCCTTATAGAGAATAGTCCTCTCTTTAATCAGGTTTGTCTTCTTAGAGAGTTACTTGTTCAAAAACACGTTTGCTTTCTTCTTAATTTCATTTTTCTCTGTCCCACATTATTAATTGTACTTCTTAGTGTAGCTGGTCTCTGCTGTATGTCACAGGGAGACAATGTAATTAAATAAATTTATCTAAGGTGTGAATGACTGATACCTTTTTGATCTTACCATCATTATGAACACTTTGAAAAGGTATGCTTAAAATATGTACGTTGAATGACAGAGTGTGTTTAGAATCCAAATTGAGCTCTAGCCAATAGAAATTATGTTATTTTATACAAGATTTTTAAAAATAAAGGAGAGAGACTGCAGGTTTTTTTGTTGTTTGTTTGTTTGTTTTTTGGCAATATGGACAAGTATCTCTTCTTGTAGCATGTTTGACCCAGGATTTCCTTGTTATATTGGAAAAGAACGTCTTGTAGAATAGTGTTGATGTGACACGTATTTAGAACTAGGAGGAATTCTAGTTTTAGAATATTGCCAATGGTGTTGAATTATGCCTTCTGGGAAGATGGTGATGATTCCAGGAAAATTTCAGCAACAAAGCAACACAGGGACCAATGACATTCAAATTGGTTTTACATAAAGATAACCAGGTGGACAGAAACATTCTGACTTTTCATCTCAGCTAGGGACTTACAGGCCCCCTGATGAAAAGGACTCAAGCCACAACATTGAGGACTGCTCGATAAAGATGTTTTCCCAGTATGTGGCAGCAGTTAAAAAGCAAATAGGTTTCCAGGATATAACAAAAAGGGTTGGAAGATACAGTGGCACGATGAACAATGAAGGCTTTTTTTTCAGAGACTGGACGCCTGCCATCCTACCACCTGAAAGCTAGGAGGCAGGTTGAAAGAATCCCCAGCAATGTATCTGAGACAGCTCGAAGTGAGGATGATCTATTCTGAATGTCTGGGAAGGCGAATTACTGGCAGTCAGATGGAAGGATTCACAATTATGAAAGACATGGTGAAAGCTGGTCAGATTCTCCTTTCTCCTAGGCTTCATGCTTCGAAACAACCAGAACCTCATTTTATTAAAATGCTCATCGCTGTCAGTTAAGCAGACAGGAGTCTGCTTGACAGCACTGCCTAAAAGACATTGTTAGGGATGCTGGCAGGGCTTTCAGGCCACCTGACCTAGACAGGGTTCTTGCTTATGCATCCTCATATCACGGCCCTGGAAGCTAAAATACATCGCAAAGACGAGTCAGGCTGATTTCTAGATTAAATTCTCCTGTCCACTGCTATGTGCTTCACCGAATGTGGTAAGCTGAGCGTGAATTTCAGCAAAGGGCTGTTGAGCAAATAAAGGCAGATAAAGAATGTTAAAGGGACCACAAAAATTATAAATTGAAAACTGTCAGACCATCCATAGCCTCAGCCAAGTCCAAATGGCTTCATTTTCCTTTTCTAGCCTGGCCAGTCCGCTCGAGTCTCTCCCACTGGTATTTTTGGGATACAGTCCAGGCCATTATGAACAGATCCAACAATGTGCGGTGATCTTGAAGCTTGCAGAAAAGTTTGGGACTACTTAAATTAGACCCCATTTATCTTTACCAGGGGATTGTGTAGTTCTGTCAAAAGTATCCTTGGTCCCCTGGTGAGCTAACTTGCAGTAATTCTGAGACTTGGGAAAGATTTAGAGGTACAGTTCATGATAGATGCTCAGGATTCAGTATTTCCTTTGAGTTGAATGTTCAGTCTCCTTCCATGCCAGTGACTGCAGCCTCTTTCCTTCTGTAACGTATGGCTATTGACCCTGGGTGTCTTTTCAGCTAGATATGGAGTCGTACTCTTTTGTCAACCTTAACCTCCACCCAAACATAGAAGGCTGTTTCTATACACAGTCAAGCCATTTATTAAATGTTCATTTGCCTAGGGTACAGCTGGTTCAAATTCCTATGCTCCTGCATGTAACATTTTCCCTTCCCTGACTGGCACTTAGCTAAAACAATACTTTAGGGAAACTGCTAGAGTTTTTAAGAAATCAAGTGGCAAGAGCCCTGGTCCTAGAGGCAGAGGAGCTGAAGTGGACACCAAGCTCCACCCTTGGTAACTGCAATTTTTAGAGTTCATCTGGCTCAGCCTTGATTTCTTCATCAGTGAAAAGAAGACAGTGTCTGCCCCCAGAAATGTTTTAATATCCACCTGACATGACACACATGAGGGCTATTTCACATAATGCTCTGCATTGGAGTAACTCTTTTTCTGCTTCTCTTCCTTGCTTTACTCCTTACCTATCCTCTCTCTTCTTCTCCCTTCCTACCTTCCTTCATTCTTTCCTTCCATCCATGCTTTTTTTTTCTGTAGCTCATTCTGTCTGCACTATTTTTTAGCTACCCCCTCTATTCTTGCCAAGAAGGTCTATTAACAGACCCTACACATGCAGTGACTGTTCCTATAGACGTTTGCTTGCATGTCTCCTTGATCATGTCAACAATTGCCTCTCCATGCCCCAGATGTTGTTCAAATACTGCTCTTCCTTTAAGATTCGGCTCTTGTCTCACCTTCATTATGTAGCATTGATGAGTCTACCCAATACTCAGCTCATTTTACCTCTCAATTTTTTCTGTACTCACTATGCATCCCTTTAATAGTCAGTCACTGTTCCCCAAGTATTTTATTTGTTTGGGTTTTGTCTTTAAACTTAGACTTCCAGTTACCTAAGGTGAAACTTATACATCTTTTGCATTCCCTAAAGCAATCATATTTGTAAGTATAGTATATAGGCCTAAAAACGTGTTAAGTGATGGGTGACTAAATACCAGCCAATTCTCTACTTTTGCCTTAACCATTTATTTCAATAGATCCCCTTATATCTCTGGGTGGAGATACAAGCGGGCTTCACTTCATAGGTCTGTTTTTGCTATGCTGCTAGTTCATAATAATATATTTAGCCAAAATTATTTTTTAAAGGTTAGTTTTAAAAGAAAGGAAAAAGAAACTTCTGAATAAAATTTTGACTATTGTCTGTGGCTTTAATGTTAGGGTACTATAATATACAGTGATGTTCTGGTAAAGGTTTAACAACCATCTTTCTGTAGAAAAAGCAAAAAAGCCTAATTTGTAGTGTTTGTCAGTTTCCATGGTGTAAATAGTCCCATCATGACCGATTTAAAGCTTCCAACGTGATGTCACAGAGTGCAAAGTAGGGGAGAGATGTACACATCCAGCCTCCCTAACCAGTACATGCCGGTTCTGGCTCACCACAGGAATCTTTAAGATCGGTGATTTTCTCGTTTTAGAATGTTGTAAGATCTTGTCTGTTCAGGAAGCTCTAAAGTAGATTCATTCTCTGAATAACATTCCCATTGACAAAGAAACCAGGAGCTGTCCAGGAACAAAGCTGAATTTTCCACTTTAGGAAATTTTTCTCGGAGTTCCTCCCTGGACTGGTCTAGGAGGGACCGACATGTTCCTTCTTCCACATGAAGAACAGAAATCATCTCTCTTCATCTCCAGAGTCAGAGCTCATCTCTACAATACTAGCATTGCTCATCTCTAATAGATGGTACTATTTTTATGAGCATGTGTTATAAGAGTGGAATTCACTGTTTCTTTCATGTTGAACAAGGCTTTGGCATGTAGCATTAGCTTGGTATACTTATACAAGCAAACATGGCATTTGTCATTCCAGTTATTGGTCTTAATTACTTAAAATTCCCCTTTTCCTAAACACAGGTCAAGTCAACAACATTCTTTTCTCCTGGGTTGTGCATTGCAGCATTTCCCACCATGGCTGATTTCAAGCTTCCAAAGTGATATCAACGATCTAACAAAACTCCTGAAAATGTATCAGTCAGCTGTAGTGAACTTAGACTCTAAAACAAAAAGAAGCCAGCTTCAGCATATCGTGCCTCAAGTGTACCTATGATGGTACTAATGTAAAGTGGATGCGGTGTCACTTCATTTCTCATATTCCATTCAATGCCATACTCATGATGAATATCCAATTTAGAAAGCACAGTTGACTTATGTCTAAGGGACCAAAATTATGTTTTGGATCTTCCATAATCAGCTATGGACTTTATGTCCATCCTTTAATCTTCTTTAGTCACAGCTTCTCCATCTGAAGAAAAAGGACTATAGCATATTCAAGATAACTTTCTAACATTTATCTTTCTAGCAGTCTAAGTATAGAGAAATCAGCTTTGCAATAATAAGTAAATACCTGCCCTTGGCATTTGTATCAAGCGTTGCCATATATAATATCTCCAAAGATCATTTGAAACTCACCAAAAGGTGCCACTGAAGCATAAATTGTCAATATGTATTGGTTTATCAGTCCCTTCTGCAAAAACATCTCTAACTGACATTCCACTCTCTTTCTGCTTACTTCTAAATTCATTTCTGTGACTCTTTCCCCACCAGGACTGTTGTTTTGTTTCTCCCCCTTTGTTTGTTGCTGTTACTGTTGTTGCTGTTGTTCTTTCCCTTCAACACACAGTAATAAATCAAGACCCGGGAAATGGGTTGTATCAATTGCAGAAATTCATGCCACCAGCCACCTATCTCACTAGATGGATCACATGCATCTCAAAACATTTGGATCATTGTCTCTGTCCTACGATTGTAGTTCTTACAGATCTGGATATCCTTTGTTAAGCCATTTTATTATTTAATATAATGTATGCTAATAGTTTTGCACAATAAAAGATTGAAATACTGGCTGTCTCTAGCAAATATAGAAATAATATATGTACTTGTTTTCGTCAGTTAACATTACTTTATATGACCTCTTTACGTGCTACATAGCAAACAGTAACTCTAAACTAGTATAAATCAAGAATTCAGCTCAGGTATCTAAGCTCACACTGTTCACATGTCAAATGTGAGCAAGAGCAGCAGGAAACTGGCCTGCTCTTTCTAATTACAATTATGGTAAGAGTTTAGCACAACTCTACTTAAAATCATAAAACCTTTCAGTGTAAGACTGGTGTTTTATCTCATTGTATATTCATATGATTAGGTTTATTTGACTGCTCAGAGAGAAAAGTGCTTCTCATTGTCCAAAATATTCTTATTTAGGATATGCTATGAGGAGTAACCCACATGCAATCACACATTGTCTAGTCTTCATGCAAATGGAACAAGTATGAAAAACAAGATGATGGAAAAGGCTTTTCCCCTCCTACCTAAAACTAATCTCTCCTTTCTAGGGAGACCACAGATTTTGGGTTCAAATAAAGGTCCTTTAATTGGGTGGAATTTCTATGCAAAAACTAAAACTATTTGGACCAACAGGAAAGTGCAATTCTCCGTCTCGTCAGGAAACCACATTTTCCCAACCAAGCTGGCCCTTTTTCCCAGCACTGGCAAGACAAAAAGTGTTCCAATTAGTGAGGCTGATTTTTCTATCATGCTTCTCTCATGTGCCAATGTGGGGTAAGTGAGAGTAGGCATGGGAAATTGTTTTAAGTCATTGATGGAAGAACCAACTGATTGATTGATATTGGGCTGAAGTAATCTTCCTGTTCATCCATTGGTTTGCCACTCATCAGGAAGCCAGGAGCCCTGAAAGTGAACCAAGACTGTCAGATGTGCCACTGAGAGCACTGTTCTTTGCGGAATATTTTTGGATGCCAGATGCCAATCACTCATGGGACTTTGACGCTCAATAAGAATTTCAGATGTGGACTTTAATTATAGTCTAGCAGAAAAAGGATGATGGAGGGAGCAGAAACAGATTTATTTTTAGCAACCCCAGCTCTTAGCCACCATACACCCTGTGAATCTATTTTGGGGGCTTCTCATTGTTGTTTGGTGGCTTTCATCAATGTTGCTAAAAAGTATCTGGTTGACAGCTTTGGGGAGTTGAAAGTCCTCACTCTAGGGAAGTGACAAGACACAATGGCCATATTTGGGAGGAGCTATCCCTGATGCTCTAGTACTTACTTTGCTGAACTCCCTCTAGGAGATGTAGAGAAGTTTGGATTTTAAGAATTTTATGAATAATCAGTTGCCTTTAATGTCTGCCTCAAAGCACTTTAAGGAGAGAGAAACAGTTAGTCAAAGATTCTACAACTGAGTAAGAACTCAGTAAAAATTAAAGGATAGAAGTGTTCCAATTTTATTAATGCTAGTCTCTGTGTGTACTCTTTCATGGACCAGGGATTTCTGGTGAAACCAGTCGTTAGTGGCTGAGGCAGTAAAGAAGGTATTGACATTTATTTAGCACAAACTTCATCCCAGGTAAGAAGAAGAAAGCATAATAACTTTTTTCTCAGGAAGTTCACCTGTGTAATTTGAGAACAACAGGCAGAAATGCAGAGGATACATACTTGTATTATATGTTATTAGTTTCACAGAAATGCTAACTGGGTTCAGAGAAACGGCAACCAATTTAGCAGTGATATTTAGGAAGTCAGCTTAAAAAAGATGGCTACGACATATGCCACTTACACCCTGCACACACACACCCTAGCTAGGAGTTGGACAAAAATTTTCTTTTTATACTATGAAGCAGTCATCAGAAGGTAAAGAATTGGTACTTGTGAATTGGCAACTTACTGGAGAGAGGCCCCTCAGCCCATTACATTTCCTGAGCTCTATCACTCCCTCTTTTGAGCTTAATATTAAAGGACAATGAGTCAAGGAAATCCTCCTTGGAGCCTGCTGGATTTGTTTGTTTGTTTGTTTGTTTTTAACATTTGATGTGCTGTCTTAACATAGGTCCTCATCTTAAAAGCCATGGTCATCACAGACTGTGAATATTTATTAAATAATGCTTGAATTATACTGCTTTGGAATTAAGGAAAATAATATTTTGAACAGATGGAGAGCCCTTGAGAAGCTTGCAATCAAATGAGAGCAGTCAAATAATTCAGCATAGGGTTCAAATCAAATGGAAGGATTCACACAGCTTACCCCTGTTTACTATTTATTTTCATTCAAAAACTACGCACTGAATACTTACTGTATTTGATCTCTGTAGTAAGTGATTCTGGCAATACAAAATAGACAAAAGGTGTAGTACTTGCCATCTATAGCATACAAAATAAAAATGTTCTGATGATGCAATTACATATAATCAAACACAAAAATGAGGGATTCATGTAATATGGATTGCATAAGATCAGAGAGAGACTAGTATGGGCTGAGGTATCTAACAGAGATTTCAAAAACTCCATGGAGATAAAGCAGTTATCTAGTTAATAGCATAATAATAGATAAATTGGAAGACTTACCTTAAATCATGGATTTTGGGGCTTGAACTATCCACTTTGTGATTTTGTTTTGGTCAGAAAAATCAAATACCCATCAATAGATTTTGGGTAGTTGCAAAAAAACACTATTAATTAGATAGATTTAAGTTTAAAGATATTTTATCATATTATAAGAGGGCCTCTTAGTAGGATGTCCTTTCAGTGCTACCCCAGTAAGAGATGCAGTCCTCTTTTGTAAACGGACCATCAGGATCTGAGGTGACCATAATGTCCAAGTTCCATTGTCTGGCTTCCTAGTTATGCCTGGAATAGTTCCTATTCTCATACTATGTCCATATGAAGTAGGCAAAACCACCACCATCTGTTCAAACTAGAGACGGCTCATAGCAGTGAGTCTTAATGACCTGTCTTGATCAATACATCACAAGTATTCACTGAGTTCCTGAGATGTTCAAGGTAATTGTCATGAGTTGTACGTAAAACAGAAAAGATTCCTGCCCTCCAGGAACTTACTATAGAGCAGGAAACCAAGATATGCACACTTTAAAGATAATTAATTGTAAACAATGTAGTAAATAAAAAAGTCAAATGAATATAACAGATATGGTAAAGTAAGGAAAGGGACCACTTTGAGAGAAATCTCTCTCCTTTTTCTAAAATCACCAGCATCTTATGTCTTTCCCCACACAGCAGTCAAGCAAAGGCCAGCTATAGATAGAAATCTATTTACTGGTCATCACTCAAGTCTGCTCTCAGACTTGCTTGCCTTCTTTACTCTAGCTATTAATATCTACTTCTACTCCCTCAGTTTGGCAACTTGTTCAAAGTCTCCTCTCTGGTTTAATGAAATTGGTTCCTTCTTGACTATCCACTTTGCATCCTCCCCTAAGTTCCATATCCTTCATAGCTTCAGTTAGAGACTATCATTTCCCAGTCTAATGGAGTCTAAAAGCCAGGTCGGCCCCTGGCCACTTCGGCCAATCAAAAAGAGTATCAGAGTAAAGAGAAAAGGACAATTAATACATGCATAGTACATCAAGGCACAGGATCGCCAAATTAAGATCAATGTCAAGCAGTTAAAAGTTCAGAATTAGAGATGGAAGGATGATGCTTCTCCAACTTGATCATTTCCCAAAACAACCTGTAAGATGAAGTTTTGGTCACTGTCTTGAAATCCTCTTTTAAGCAATTTAATGTTGATCCATGGGTATCTGTTGGGTTAGTGCTTAGAGCTTGGTCACTTGTCCACCCAACCCTGCTTTGTTTTGTTCCATGGCCTGAGTTACAGGACAGTGTATTTGTGGTCATCAGCCTGTTATATCTGTCTTTATGGTTTTGACTCGGAAGATTTATTTGTTCCCATTAAGGACAGAAATAAGTGAATCCTGGACCACAGACTGAGTTCTGAAGCATCATAGATACTCCTCTTGTCTTCTCAACTAGGGTGCAGCTTCTAATGAAAAGGACTGTGCCTCTAGTTTGGTCTTGCATAGAAGGGAAAAGTGAAACAAGAATATTTACTCTTGTACCTTTACAGTTACCTTTCTCCTATGACAAAACTCCTTCATTCCCAGCCCTCAGAGACTTTGAAGAATTGCTATGAGAATTCACAGAAGAATGGAGTTGGAGGGGAAGGTAGGAAAGACCAGTGGGTTGTTGTAACTTGCTTTCAGAGAACAGAATCAACACTTCCCCTGACTCTCTACATCTTAAGAAATTGTGGCAGCTCAGTTATGGGCGATGACTGAAAGACTCAGTCTATGACTCTTTTATGACCACTCAGAATGTAACTCAGGTGCTCAAAGACCAAGAAGACAGATGCTGTAAGCAATTCTGATGTGTCTGGGGACAGCGGTGGTGGCCAAGCTGTCAGTAAGGTTGATATGCTGACACAGTGCCTTAGAGTAACACCAACAGTCCCTGTCTCCTAAAAGCAAAGCCTCTGTGACAGTCACTGGGTTATTATGCTTTAACATACAGATTCTTAAAGAAAAATCAAATATGTGAATAATTATCACAGACATTATTACCATTTCAATGACTCCCAAGTGTCCTTTGCCCATAAAAAAAAAAAACACATGGACACTAGAGCCAGCATACCTGAATTTGAAACTGTATATGACATTTGGAAATAACTTAATCTTTCTATATTTTGATTTCCTCATCTGTAAAATGGAAATAATAATAGTATCTACTTCACAAGATTGTTGTAAAGATTAAATGAGATGGTATAGGCAAAACACTTAAAGCAGGGCCTAAAACATGGTAAGTGGTATCTAGTGTTCACTATGCTGCTGTTATTAAGACCTACCAAGTGCTCATAGCTAAATCCTTATGAAATACTAGCCTCAGAAAACCTCAACAACCCTTCCATTGTCTTCTAGAAAAATTCCCAACTCCTTGGATGAAAGCACCATTCAAATCAACAAACATTTAATGAAGACTTTTTTTTTCAAAGAAGAAGGATTCAAGGAATTGAACACAAATTGTTCTGAATTGCTGCAGGCTGGGGAAGTTTCTAGTAGACCTTCACAAAAGGCAAAATCCTGTCCACACTTGAAATCTATTATCAGCTCGAATGTCGACCTGCAAGTTACTCTTTTTACAAAAAATCAAATGTAAACACTCATTCCCTTCATTTGCACACATGGACAGAGTAGATGGGTGTCTGCCTACAGAATCCAAGGCAGTCAGAACAGAGGACTCAACAGGGAAGCACAGAAACTCACAAACAATAAGAGACACATTCTAATGTCAAGCATTTGAAGACCATGTCATGGAGGAGCCAAACTCCCTTAAGCCTTGTTTTGCCTGAAGAAAACTTTGAGAATTTTTTCATATGCTGAAACTGATATTGCCTGCCCATGGGATAGGGCACCAGTATAAAGAAATGACACCCAGTATAAACCGCCACAGGACAAAGACACAGAAAAGGATTAGTAGAATTTGAATATTAAAAAATTATGACTGGATCTAAACAGAAAAAGAATGCTTTAATTGTTATAGGCTAAAGTTTCTCACTTGAGAACTCCTTCCTAGAGTGGTAACTAGAAATTATTATTGGACCAGGTTGTATTCCATGTATAGATTATGATATCATTTCTGCTTAACTGAAATGAATAGTACGTTAAGAAAGTTCACATATCATGGTGTATTTTCTGTTAGTCTCAGCCTAACATATGTGTTCGTAGGAAGTTCCAAGTTAAAGAACCTTCCAAGAGGTGTTAAAGGAGCTATCTGAAACAGTGGTCCTTCCTCAATACTGGAGCCAAGATCTTGGTGCATAAAACTGGGTAAGGAACACCTACTACAAAAAGTCCCCTTAACAGACTGGGAGTGCTAACAATGGACTTCCACCTAAGCCTCTATTTTCCCACTGCAGTATTATCTGCCTTCTACTTTCTTCATCACTTCTGTAAAAATAAGCTGGTTTCTCCCCTTTGTCATGGGTCAAAATTTCTCAGGTCTTCATCACCTACTGAAATTGTATCTCTCCATTAAGAACTCTGTTGGTTTACCTTTCCTCTTTCCCCTAGTGAACCTTCCATATGGTATTTGTTAAATGAATTTTATCACTTATTAATGGTGCTACATTATGATCATTTTATCCCATTTATGTTGCCTCTAAACATATGTATAAAAGACTGACTATACTACAGCTCAGCTGAGTCAGCAAGAAGGTAGAGAAAATGGAAAAGGCATCAGAACAGTTGTGGAACATAAAGGGTTTCTCACTCCTGAGCAGTCTTGGCTTTGACTTCATGAACTTTAGCAGTAGTGTGTATTTTTTTCTTTTTCTTCATTTTTCTTTAAATGATGTTATTTTTAATTAAGTGAGTTACAAAGCTGATCTTTCATGAATGGAACAAAAAGAAGTACTCCTTCACTTTAGGGATGATTTTGTTTCATTTCTCCTTTGATGTCTATATTTAGGTTGTCTTTTCTGACCTTGGAGGGCAAATTCTACAACCATGTAGTAGAAGTTATGAGACAGAAGGGCCTGGCCTTCTCCAAGCAGCATTCACTCACCCCACAGAACCTATCTTTTGGTTCCAAGGAACAAATGCATGGCTTTTGCTGGGCTCTTCAATAATATGATTTGCATGCTTGAAATGAGATCACCAAAGTAATTGTAGAATATTGCTTGCCATTACCGTCATTAAAAACAGGCAGATGTAGGAGCACTCCCAGGGAAAATCTTCCTGCTGGGTTTTCATGGAGATAAGTGCACAAAATCCACTTTTGAAAAGATGTTGAATGGAATGAATTTGCCATTCACTGGCTGTCTGATGATGATTTGCTTGTTAATTGGAAGTTTAGGCTTTAGAGAAGCCTTAACAAATTTGATTGCTAAATTCAGGAGGTTTACTCCCTCCTTACAAGCCAATTCAGAGGCATAAATCCTACTTTTTGCATGTATATCTATGTGCTCATTAGAATCTCTGTGAAAAGAAACCAATTCCTAACCCTTTTGTCAGTGGCATTTTCTGGAGTGACTTTACCAACAAACAAGGACAAAGCATTTTGTCCCTTTGTGTCTCTAGGGCCCCAAAATTTGCTAGGATGTGAGGGGAAAAAGCCATGAGATAAGCTGAGATAAAGAGCAGAAATGTAATAAGTGATCTCAGTGCATATGTCTGTCGATTGTCCCCAACTGTGTAGCTAGTAACTGGGAGGCTGGACCCCACTTGGGGCCACCATTTCATTTCCATTCCAAATCAGCTCCACTGCTGCTGATAAGCTCAAGTAAAACTTAAAAAGAGAGAGAGCCTTTATTTGGAAATCCTGCTGGTTTTCTTCTCTGTTCACTGACTGTCCTCTGATCTAAACAATGTCAACTAGCTGGCAAGGTTAGCAGCCCCCTGAGAAGGATCTGCTTTATTTTTAATGACCACAATTGCACATCTACAAAATGACTTTATTCATCCCTGTCATTACCTACCCAGATTGGTTTCCTCTAAGTGACAATAGGTTTATTGCCAGCCCAGGAGAATGACAAATGCCATGTGGAGCTACATGAGCATTATGTAAACAATCTAGACAAGAGCTCATATGCAGTGTCATGTAGCATGTCCCAGATCTAAGAGTTCAAGGAAAGAGTGTCCTGATAGCCTTTTCTTCCTCATCATTCCCAGGGATTTAACAGTATAAATGTACATCATCTAACAAGCCTGTGCTGAACATTATTTACATAGCAAATTATATTGGCATGTAATTACAATGTAACATAAATATATTTTGTGATCAGTTTCAAGCAGAGGCCTTCATATAATAACTTTTTAAACAACATTTTATAAATTAAAAGCCTCTCCTTAGTTCCTGAATCTCTCTGTCAACAACACATCTAGGCACTCCTAAACCAAGAGGAGCCAAGAGGAGGTAAACTTGATCCTCTTGGAGGGCAAAATGCCGGCCTCACACCCTTCGGCAGCTTATGAGACAAAGACCATTGTGGTTGCATTTATTTATTCAAAAGTATTTATTAGGTATTGTTTATGTGCCAAGGTTTATGTAGATGCTGGGAATATAATGGTAAGGATGGTCTCTGCTTTCAAGGATCATATAGTCCAGTGGGGATGAAGTGCAACCGAACAGCTGTAGCAGTAAAATTTACCAAGAATAAATTATAATGGAGGAGCATCCAGCCTAGTCTAAGAGTACTAAGTCTTCCTGATGAAAGTGTTCATTAATTGGACACCTAAAGAATGACTAGGAGTGACCTGGGAGGGAAGGGGGGAGAAGACAGTTTGGGCCAGGGCAAACCTCAGGTACAGAGGCTCAGATGGAAGAGGGTAGTTAACACATGCAAAGGTAGCCGACATGACGTTTAGTAGAGCTGGAAGGAAGGATAAGCATGGGGAAATGGTGGTGCTGATGAGAAAGGTGAAACTGGGCTTGAGGAGGAGACAGGCCATTCATGAAGGGTTTTGTGTCACTGGCTCTTGGCACAGTGATTGCTCAGTAAATATGTACAGACAAATGCATACAGGGATGAATGAAATATCAGGGACATATGTGAAATTCTGGCAATGATGAGGACCAAGAAGAACTGTTTACTTTGCTCAGAGTTTGGAAAGATAACCAGAGTCCTTACATGCCATTCCCATAACTCTAAAAGGGGACCAAACAACAATAGCAACAGTAACAACAACAGCAACAACAGGAACTGTGAGGCAAGACATATATTTACACTGGGGCATTGCTGAGACCATAGAGACACCACCTTAGTAGAAGGGGACCCAAAAGGCTTTGCCTCTGACTTGCCCTTAGCTCCTTCCTGTGTGGACCAGCTTACTTCTTCCGAAGAGTCCAAACACATCATTTCTGGCTACCATGTGGGAAACAAAAACAGATAACACTGCTCCTAATTATGTGTAGGAATTAAGTGAGTTTTTAAAACAATTTTAAAAGAAAAGACCACTCTTCCGGGGGTGGAGGGGAGCAAAAGAGTAGACAAAAACAGGAGAAAAAAAGGAAAGACTTGTTCACTTCTTCAAACTATGCCTCTTTAAAACTTCAACTAATCTTTTCTCACTCCAGCTCTCTGAATAATGCTAGTCCTAAAACAAGGAATTTAATCACCTCTGAAATCCCAGCCAAATCCCAGAGGCACAGGAATGCATCCTATCACAGGTACAAGCTGTGGCTTGCCTGATATGGAACAACAGACCACTGATGGGTTTG
The DNA here is from genome assembly GCF_008692025.1 of Phocoena sinus. Classification (NCBI taxonomy): domain Eukaryota; kingdom Metazoa; phylum Chordata; class Mammalia; order Artiodactyla; family Phocoenidae; genus Phocoena; species Phocoena sinus. The sequence continues at coordinate 32,846,703 of NC_045776.1, read as the reverse complement.
CTATGAAAATAATGTCAAGGAGATCCTTGGCTGGCAAAGTAGTGATTCCAGGAGAGCAGAGTTTGGGGGAGGACAGGGTCTCATGTTACTTGAAAGCAAAACAAACCTCTGAAACTTACAGATTGATTTCAGTCTAATATTGAATTTATTTTGAATGTCAAAGTGTAGAAAAGGAACACATTAGATTTTTAAGTTTTAAAAAGGCTGAGAAACCACACACAAATCCTGAGAGAGAGCCTGCTATCTTTCTGGGTTTTTTTCTATTCAAGATTTTTAAATAGACATCAATGGCTCCTCTCCCCTGACCCTGACACATACATATCACACAACAGTGCCATTTATTTAGTTAGTACTTATGCTATATAACTCTAGGACAAATTAGTCCATCCTTCTTTAATTCTAGATTGTGTAACTGCCCTCCTGTATCCTATGAATTTAGGATAAAACAGAGAATGTTTATTCACCAGCATTGAGGAGAATTAGCAAGGCAGGCGGAGCTAGTAAAGAGTTACAAAGTTTTATCCAAGGTCAGCTTTGCCTATTAGTAGTAGAGCTGGAAATAAAAGTCAGACTCCCCCCTTCTTTTTCCTGTCCTGTGCCCATTCGACCAAACTGCTCTCAATCAATAGGCAGCCAGTTATTACGGATTCACATTCTATCCAGTGTCAATAAAAACAAAAATCAAGTTTTAATCAAAACACATAACCAAGATCTACATTTCTCTTGGCCACAATAAATCTTCCCTGAAGGAAGCAGGCTAAAATTCTTTACATTTAAAAAATGAGCTCCGCTGGGACTCCAAATTCCAGTTCGATTTTTGAGCCGAGGTATTTTTTTTCTTTATCTTGCACTTGGTGCTGTAGTGTGATAAGGGCCCCATGCAGACCATAAAACTAATTTATCATCTGTAAGGTGTACAAAGAAAATGGTAGCTGCCTACTTGTCTGCTTGACGTATGAGGTCATTTTTGCCGCTAGCTTTCTAATACCAAGCAATTTTATCAGCTATTTATATACATTAATTGTGGGTACCCATATGCTCAGTGTTGTATTTAATAATGTATTGCATTGAATATGGATTCCTTAAGTTTCAACATGCAGCAAGCATCTTGCATTTAACTATTTGGTTTGCCTATTAAAGCCCATTATTCAGCTATGCCATTTTACCTTCTCTCTCAACTGAATTTACGTTTCTTTAAATCTTGCTCACCCTGTTGAAACCCACTGAACTGGACAAGGCCACCTCACATGTCTCAAGGGCTCCAAGCAAAAACAAGCAGAGGAAGTGCTATGGTCCACTTAATAATACTCAAGCAAAAGGATTATTTGATGAATCCCTTTCCCCAAAGAACAGTAGCATATTCACGCTTCACAGTGTAAATATAAATACATTTCTCAGGCAATAGAGACATGGGATGCTAGATAAAGTGTGAAAAATTCCACAGCAAACAGCTATGCCAGACTGATTTCTTAACTAGCAAGAGGGAATCAGTTCAAACATCCAAAGCAATCCCAACCCCCTACTCTCCAAGCCTTCTCCAATTTTGTCCCCCAGAAAAGAAAACAAAGTCAAGTTAGTTGGATCCTTGACCAACTGATTGCTTTTGCCATTTCTTCGTGTTAGAAAAACTTACTTCCTAGTAAGGAGAAAAGAAGCCCAGACTATCACCTACCCTCAGAGTTATCTTCCCACAAGCTCACATGTCACAGTGTTAAACCTGCATCATAAAATTAACTGCTGTAGGCCAAGAACTTAAATGGCCCAATCAAAGACAAATAATTTCTATGGTTATAATAATCTATAAAGTATTATCACTTGAATGTCTTGGCTGAGAATAAATTTTCAGAGGAGCTTTTGTTACCCAGCAGAACAAAGGATTTCTGATCCCAGAAATTTTGATCCCAGAAAAAAAATTAACTAAGCCAGACCCAAGTAAAATGTAGCAGTTGGGGGACCAGTCTAAGCAAAGCCAGCCAAAATGCCCAGGTTCTGAGGTAAGCAGGTGACCAAAGAGAAGGGTAGATGCTGAGATGGCAGTCTGGGCAAGGACAATCATGTTCTTTTTCTTGCCCAAGTCTGCAATCTCCATGATTTGGGTCATATATTTGGCATTTAAGTATGTTCAGTAGTCCTGCTACAACTGGATAACTTGAAACCACACAGAAAATAAATAATAATGTAGTTCATCCCAAATCCCTCAGCTCTGCTTCAAGGCATGTGTCCTGACTATTTGCTTAATGCAGCTGCTACATATATGAGTAGAAGAACCCACATATAAATGCAGAAATTCCCTTCTTTTTTTCTCTCTGTAGAACTCTGCACCTATAGCTTTCATGCAGGATAAATGAGATCTAAAGAGCAGGCTGTGATAAATACTCCTATGTATCCTTTCAGTTATCAAACCACCAAGCAGGACTATTTGAGGTAGCTTGGTGGCTCAGTCTTACCAGAAATTGCAGTGATAAATCTTTTTATTTGAATTGATAATTAGTTAAAACCCCTTTGGCTAGGCCCTGTAACACTGGTCAAAGAGGCCTGGGTCAAAAGATAATCTGTGTCATTGCACCTGACCATTTCAATGTCCCCTCATCCTACCTCTGAGCTACCTACATTGAAACTTTCCTTCTTTTCAAGAGAATAACTTAGACTCATTAGTCCCATGTTTGCCCAATTATTGTGGTCAGGAGAATGCATTAAATCACTCAGAATCAGCTATTAAGTAGAAGAGAAAGCATTCTAGAATATGGTCAGAGGAGCACAAGAAGGAGACTGGGAAGAAACAGCTAAAGATATAGGAAGAAATTGGAGGGTGTTGTTTCCAAGGAGCCAAAGGAAGAATATTCTAAGACTTGAAAAGAGCTTAATGGTCACAAGTGCTGCTAAGGTAGGGAGGTAAGTGTCTCTTAAGTTTAGAAACAAAAAGACCATTGGTGAACTTAACAAGATTAACTGCAGTGAGTGGTGGTGGTGAAAGCCAGGTGGCAATGGATTGAGAGGGGGTAAATGGGGAAGTAGATATAGTAAGTGAGGAGAAAAACTTTTTCCAGATGTTGGCTGTAGTGGGCAAAAGAGAAATATGGAATCGGAAGAAGGTTTTTTTTTAAAAAAAAGATGAGGTAGAATATGGAATCTCAAGGAACCCTGAATAGCCAAAACAATTTTATAAAAGACGAACAAATTTGGAGGTCTTTCATTTCCCGATTTCAAAACTTACTACAAAGCTACAGTAATCAAAATAATATGGTACTGCCACAAAAACAGATGCATACAATAATGGAAGAGAATAGAAGTCCCAAAATTGAACCCATGTATATATGGTCAAATAATTTTCAATAACATTGACAAGACCATTCAATGGGGAAAGGACAGCAGTCTTTTCAATAAATGACCCTGGGAAATCTGGATATCCATATGCAAAAGAATGAAATTGAACCCTTAACTTACACTGTATACAAAACTTACCTCAAAATAGATTAAAGACACAAAGGTAAGAAGTAAAACTATAAAACTTCTAGAAGAAAACATAGGGGGAAATCTGCATAACATTGGATTTAGCAATTATTTCTTGGATAAGACACCAAAAGCACAGGTAACAATAATGACAACAGCAAAATAGATAAATTAGACATCAGCAAAATTTAAAACTTTTGTGCATCAAAGGACACTATCAATAGAGTGAAAAGGCAGCCTATAGAATGGAACAAAATATTCACAAATCAAATATCTAATAAGAGATTACTATCCAGAATACATAAAGAACTTCTACAACTTAATAACAACAACAAAACAAATAAAAACCCAGTTTAAAGATGGGCAAAGGATTTGAATAGACATTTTCCCAAAGATATATAAACAGCCAACAATTGCATGAAAAGATGCTGAGAGTCATGTATTATTAGAGAAATGCAAATCAAAATCATGAGATACCACTTCACACCCATTAGGATGGCTTTTATTAAAAAACAAACAAAAAATAGAAAATAACAAGTGTGGGTGAGGTTGGAAAGAAATTGTAACTCTTGTGCACTGCTGGTGGAAATTAAGGTGCAGGCTCTGTGGAAAATAGCTTAGCAGTTCCTCAAAAAAATTAAGCATAAAATTTTCAAATGATTCAGCAATTCCACTTCCAGGTATATACCCAAAAGAACTGAAAACAGAAACACTTGTGCACTCAAGCTCATTACAGTGTTATTTGCAGTAGCCAAAAGGTGGAAGCAACCCAAGTGTCTATCAGCAGATGAACGAATAACCAAAATGTGATGTATCCATACCATGGAATATTATTCAGTCTTAAAAGGAAGGAAAACTGGCCCAGGCTACAACATGGATGAATCTGAAGAAATTATGCTAGGTGAAATAAGCCCGACATAAAATGACAAATACTGCATGATTCCACTTATTTGAGGTACCTAAAGTAATCAAGTTCATAGAGACAGAAGGTAGAATGGTGGTTGCCAGAGGTTGGGGAGAGGAGAAAATGCAGAGTTTGTGTTTAATGAATACAGCATTTCCACTGGGAAAGATGAAAAATTTCTGGGGACGTATGGTGATGACAGTTGCACAACAATGTGAATGCTCTTAATGCCACCGGACAGTGCATTTAAAAATGGTTAAAATGATAAATTTCATGTTATGTACATTTAACCACAAAAAAATAATAATATAAAGGAGATCATCTAGGAAGGAGACTCACAGACCTTAGCTATCACTCAATTCCAGTGTCTCAATAGGAGGTGTGAAGTTACAAACAATAACCATTTAACACATGAGTCACTTCCTTATAATTAGCAGACACTATAAATTCCAAGTTTCAGATAAAAATACTGAATCACAGAGAGGCTAAGTAATTTGCCCAAGGTCTTCTGTAGTTTCCAATTCCTATGCCAGCGTCCTCCCCAGGAAATCTATAGAAACACTGCCAAGAATATTGTGAACAAACTCTGGTTCCCTCGTGTATCTGACTATGAAACCTTCCACAATAACCTGATACCTTTGCTACTCCAACTTCCCATCCCTCCCTTCCTTTCCCACTTTCCACTGAGCAGATCCACTCAGATGTATAACCCCTTGTCTAATTGGTTTGCCTTTGCTCCATCTTTCTCTTTAGACTTATTTTGAGGGCTGTGCCTTCAGGACTGTTTTATGTGATTATATTATCTACTGGTTGAGGAGAATTTTTGCTCAATGAATTCATGATTCCATTGATTCTGATCCCTGATGCCCTTCCAATGTGCTCCTGGAAGAAATGGAGAAATAGATGTGCATTTGCCTCAGAAATATCACCTCATTCTCCAGCTTATTATTATTACATTCCACCCAATGCCATACAGAGCCATAGTGGAGCTTGAGGTAAAAGAAAAAGATCAGTAATACTGATCCTGTTTTATTTTAAAATGTTGATATTTTGTTTACCATGCATTTTTGCATTGATTTTGATTTTTTTAAATATTGCATGAAAATATTATTTATCTTGATTCTTGGGTTTTTTGGTGCTCCCTTTAATGTGTCCAAGGTAAATGTCCCTCATTCACCTCACCCTGGTCCTGATCCCAAATCTCTCTCTCTTCATGAAAAAAAAAAAAAAAGGAAAAAGGAAATTCAGAAACAACCTTCTCTGAATCAGCTACTAAAGCGAAGTAGTGAAGTCAGGTGCCAGTCAAGTGTTCTGGGGATAAAAGACATGAGAAGGATCAGCTGTAACCCTAAGTATAAAAGAGCCCAACATAAATGTCTTTCATGTACATTTTTGACAAGATCGTTTCAACCTAAAATCAAAAGCTTATATTTAAACACCATAAATTGCATATCTATGAAAAATGAAGTCCCTACAGGCTAACTTTCTGCATTTTGTTCTCTTTAAAGAAGGTATTAGAGAAATTTGGACTGTCTTCTTAAAAGATTTCTATTGTTTTGTGATAGGTAGTAAGAAGCTATCAACTGAATATGTGTCCAACAGGTCAGAAAGAAAGCAGTGCAGCTTGACTGCTAAATATGTCAGTACCGTCTTCAACTGACCGGATGCCTACACGTGGGCCTCTATCTGTGTGTGTGTGTGTGTGTGTGTGTATGTGTGTGTGTGTGTGTGTGTGTATTTTGCATTTCTCACCCCAGGCCTTGTTTATCAGCTCACAGTCAAACAACTGAAATAGCTTTGTTTTCTAAGTGCTACAGAGTTTTCTCTTTGACTAGGAAATCTGTCAAAGAGAGAGACCTGGCAGAACATTCTCCAACTCAATGACAATGGGATGAACAATCAGCTCTCCCCTTTCCAGAGAATGCATTTGGAATCAGCTTGAGAATGCTCTAGTCAGATCTCAATGTGCAGGATTGTTGGGAGAGGAAAAACTTGTCTCTTCCTTCCTCAGGCAAGGCAAATGGTCATCACATCACAGGCTCAGTGGGAGAGTGGAGATAATGAGGTATTTTGAAACAGCAGACGTTGTCAAAAAGACAGAAATTGGGAAAAGTCCTGAGGTGTTGAGTGATTATTTCTCAAAGGAGCAATGGAACACAAAATGGGTCTCAGTTTGGGTTAAGCAAGGGAGATGAGAAAAGGATGTGCGTTATGAATTATTTACTACTGGATATAGTTTAACTTTGATCTGAGTTCTAATTGTGAGTTGTCTTGGTGGTGTGTACGAACTGAAATAAAAAAGAGTTGCCAACTCTTCGGACTGTGTATTCCCCTGGACACACACATACCCTGATGTTCCTTAAAGGTTATACAAAGGCCAGGTTTAGATTCACTTATAAAGTGTATAATTCAACAGGTACTGGGATATGATCTCAGTAAATATCTTCTTCACCATGAGTAAAGTGAATAAAATTCTACCATTAGAAATGAATTAATTTGGGTTAATTATTGTCATTTCATTTGGTCTTTTTAATTTAAAAGTAAAAAGTACTGAAAGCAAGAGGTAGCATTTATCAGGTGCACACTGAAATATCTCCAAAGGGCTAATATATTAAGTCTTTAATATCTAAGATGTCCATACATCCTCATTTACCCAAGACAGTCTTGGATTATGCCTATTGTCTTGAAATAATTAATAGCAACCTCTTTCATGCTTAAAATTTATGGAAAATAATAAATTATACTCACCCTATAAAAACCATACTTTCTCCATGAGTTTGCTATTCTCAGTAACAGAAGAGACCCTAGAGAAACATGATGACAATGGATCTTTGGTTACACGGATGTGCTGGTAAGAGAGAAGTAATGAGCACTGAAGGTAAATGTCACCTATTTTATAATTTTGCTTCAGCCTTGGTATGATCTGGAACATTTATTCTACCCATACCTAGTTTTAGCCCTTCCCTCATCACACACGGAATGTAATGCAGGACTTCTCATACTTTATTATAACCACTCTATTAATTAAAATCAACCAAGAAAAGCATACAACAACTAAATAACACACATATGCAGAAGGCAGTGCATATTATCTGCTAAGCAGAAACATTTGAACGGTACAAAAGGTCAAAAGGGCCACCACTTCTGCTAGCAGAAGAGGAATTGGAAAGAAAAATGGAAAAAATGGAAAAAACTCACAAACTCAGTAATGGTCCCACAAGTAATGGAAAGTTGCCGTTGGCATTCATTCAGCCAGTGTTAATGGGGCAGGTCTCAGAGCAAACTTGACTTCCTCCAGACAGTTCCCTTGCCCTTTAAACTAGGTCAAGTACTTCTGTGGGATTCTCCATAATACTCCAGACTTCCTTTCTCATAACCCTTGCCACACTTTCATGTTGTTATTTTTAAATTATCCATCCTTCAGCTGAAATATAAACCCCCCATGATCATAAAAAAAGAATTAACATATATATTATGTCAGGCAATGGTCAAAGTAATTTGTACTAATTCAGTGAATCCTCAAGGTCTTCCCACCAATGAGATTACCCTTTCTTCTGATTAAAAACAAAAAACAAACAAACAAACAAAAAAAAAACCAAGCAAACAAAAACAGACTCAAGTAGGTTTCTCCAGGTCATACATTTTCTAAGAGGTAGTATTCAAATTCAGATTATTTTTGAACCACATGCTACTATATTGCCTGCCTTGGGTAGTAGAAATGAAGCTGTCCACTGTTCCCCCAAAACTAAAAAATGTTCTCACCATAGTTAAGATTCAATAATATTTCTAAAATGCATGAATGAATGAGTACCTTTTATATGCTGAGCGTTATGGAAGGTATCATTCCAAAAGAGCCAAATAAATCACATCTCCTGCCTTGAGGAACTCAAGTCCCAATGAAACAAGCAAAGCCTAGTCGTTATGTTGAAGACTCAGGGTAGATGCTTTTGGTTTTTCCCTTGCTCCACATATCTTAAGTTTAATAACCTTGTTGTTAACTGTAAAATTGGTTATTTTGATTGAGCTCAAATTTAATGTGGCGTTTTACGAAAGTATTACGTTAGAGAAAAATCCAGGAGAATCACAAGAAACGCACTAGACTCAAAAGTCATGAAGTATTTTATTGATGTCATAACACAAATGCTGAAGAAAAATTGTTATGCTCTTTTTCGTTCCTCTTGAAGGTGCTGCATTTTCCTTCAGTAGCAGGCCAATGAGCAGGTATAGTTGTGGACAAGAATGATTGGGGACAGCTCTGGGGAGAATATGGAACAAGGATAGATAGGTCAGAATGAATGACATACTGTGGTACTCTTACTTTTATGCTGTGATTTTAAAATATATGTTATATATTTAGGCTTTTAAAATTCTAATTTCTAATGAATAACTAGAAAGGAGGTATAAGAACATTTCAGAATGGAAGAAGCCACATGTAAGAACATGGTAACCATCAGTCTGGGGAACTTTGAGGAGAAAAAGCTAACTATAGTCAATAGTAAAGTATTGTGGGGGAGAAAATGAAAGGAAAGGATAATACTGGGGTTAAGTTAGTTAGAAGTGAATTAGAAATGAGAAGCTTCCCTTAGAGTTTTTCTGTGGGAAGGTGTTTTATATTATGAAAAATGGTTATTTTTCCCATTAATATAGAAAATTTTCTAGTCATAAACGTGCCTAGAATTATGTACTATGCCTTAAATACTCTGTTGCTTGCCAACACTCTAAGGTGAGTTCTCAACATTTAAAAAGACCTTTCAGTTCCCCCAATCTCCAGCTACATGTCAATTCTATCTCCACCACACTGACACCATGATGACTGACATTGGTTTTGATTTGACATTTCAACTGTTGAAATACATAGACACGCTCACTCACACTCACACTCACAGAACCTTCAACCCGAGATTTGATTGGCATCAGTCATTTTATAACTGTCTCTTGGGGATCGGACCAATGGACCTTTTTAAAGCTTGCCTTATTAAACTGACCTTTCTGATCTAGACACGTGATTCATACTTGCTAATCTTCCTGGGAAGTAGCCTTCCTTACTCTTAACAAGCCTGTCATTTCTTCCTCCTCTGAAATATTTTTCTCTAGGTGCAAGATGATTTAAAATGTTAGTTTTTAGGTATTTTCTTAACTTTTGTGTGGAAAAAAAAATCATATAAATACATCAAGGAAGTAGCTATTCCAACCTGATTAGTGAATTTTCCCAAAGGAATATATACATCACTATGTCTGTGGATTACATTTTAAAGGCACATAAGGCTTCAGTTCAAGTCAATAAACATAACCCCATAAAACGTTAGATTTGGAAAGTTCCCTAGAGTTTAGTGCAACCTTCCACCCAGTAAAACTATCTCCACATTGTCTCTCTCAAATAATTAATCTCTGTTTGAACAGTTTCTGTTAATAAAAATTATTTTGAAAGCTAATCTCATTTGAGGTAACTCCAGCTCTTGAAATTTCTTCCTTACTTAATATAGAATCAACCTCATCCTAAGTGCTAGTTTTGTCATCTGGAGCCACATGAAGTCCTATCTCTCTTCCACAAGATAGCTCAGGACTGAATTAAGCTGCATGTCTACAATTCCAAAGATGTATATCTTTCTCATCCTTGACCTCAGGACAATCTCGCCCCACTGCCATTCTTTACGGCCTCTCACATTCTCCGTGGGCACCTCACAATTTACACTGTGGTACGTTCTGTGATCATGCTTGTAGGTTCTTTCAGAATAAGAACTCATGCTATTTTCTTGTCTAATCTCCTCTTAATCACAATGTGGTCTTCTTTTTTCAGTTTGAAAACCATTCTTCTAAATGAAAACAAAGCATTCCCTGAGAAGAAAAGAGAAGAGCCATTTATTGAGGGTCTGATATGTGTCAGGCACTGTACAAAATGCAAGGATGGGAAAGACACAAACATGGTAGAAATACAACACACTGGAGAAATGTACAGTCTATTGGGGAAAAGAGACACAGTTAATATGTAGATAAATATAATGAAAAATGATGATATGCCTTATTTTTACAAATGACTCAAGCAATTTATAATCATATAGGAGAACCGCATGATTTCTGTCCAATGGAGAAGAGTAAAGAGGAAGGAGATATTCTCTGCCATGTTAAGGCATAAAGGTAACATATAAAAAGTCACAACATGGGAACTATAAATCACATTTTGTATAGTAGCTATACCATACGTACATCTTTGATGTAATAGTGACCTCCTCCTATATGGTTCCAAATCTCTACACATCTCAGGATATAAATTATCCCCTAAGATTCTCATGGGATATTTCTTGCATATAATACTCCCAAACACAGACTCCAGGGGAAGATGGCGGAAGAGTAAGACGTGGAGATCACCTTCCTCCCCACAGATACACCAGAAATACATCTAAACGTGGAACAACTCCTACAGAACACCTACTGAACACTGGCAGAAGACCTCAGACCGTCAGAAAGGCAAGAAACTACCCAGGTACCTGGGTAGGGCAAAAGAAAAAAGAAAAAACAGAGACAAAAGAATAGGGACGGGACCTGCACCAGTGGGAGGGAGCTGTGAAGGAGGAAAGATTTCCACACACTAGGAAGACCCGCCACGGGCAGAGACTGCGGGTGCTGGAGGGGGGAAGCTTCGGAGCCGCGGAAGAGAGTGCAGCCACAGGGGTGCGGAGGGCAAAGTGGAGAGATTCCCGCACAGAGCATTGGTGCTGACCAGCACTCACCAGCCCAAGAGGCTGTCTGCTCACCTGTCGGGGCAGGTGGGGCTGCTAGCTGAGGCTCGAGCTTTGGTCCGAGCACAGGGAGAGGACTGGGGTTGGCTGCGTGAACACAGCCTGAAGGGGTTAGTGCACCACGGCTAGCCGGGAGGGAGTCCAGGGAAAGATCTGGAGCTGCCAAAGAGGCAAGAGACTTTTCTTCCCTCTTTGTTTCCTGAAGCGTGAGGAGAGGGGATTAAGAGCGCAGCTTAAAGGAGCTCCAGAGACGGGCGCGAGCCGCGGCTATCAGCACGGACCCCAGAGATGGGCATGAGATGCTAAGGCTGCTGCCGCCACCACCAAGAAGCCTGTGTGCGAGCACAGGTCACTATCCACACCTCCCTACCAGGGAGCCTGTGCAGCCCACCACTGCCAGGGTCCCGTGATCCAGGGATAACTTCCCTGGGAGAACATATGGCGAGCCTCAGGCTGGTGCAACGTCACGCCAGCCTCTGCCACCCGCAGGCTCACCCCACACTTCGTGCCCCTCCCTCCCCCCGGCCTGAGTGAGCCAGAGCCCCAGAATGAGTGGCTCCTTTAACCCCATCCTCTCTGAGCAAAAAACAGACGCCCTCCGGCGACCTACACACAGAGGCGGGGCCAAATCCAAAGCTGAGCCCCTGGGATCTGTGAGAACAAAGAAGAGAAAGGGAAATCTCTCCCAGCAGCCTCAGAAGCAGCGGATTAAAGCTTCACAATCAACTTGATGTACCCTGCATCTGTGGAATACCTGAACAGACAACAAATCATCCCAAATTGAGGAGGTGGACTTTGAGAGCAAGATTTATGAATTTTTTCCCCTTTTCCTCTTTTTGTGAGTGTGTATGTATATGCTTGTGTGAGATTTTGTCTGTGTAGCTTTGCTTCCACCATTTGTCCTAGGGCTCTATCCGTCCATTTAAAAAAAAAATTTTTTTCTTAATAATTAATTTTAATAACTTTATTTTATTTTAATTTGTCTTCTTTCTTTCTTTCTTCTTTCTTTCTTTCTTTCTTTCCTTCCTTCCTTCCTTCCTTCCTTCCTTCCCTTCTTTAGACAACAAATCATCCCAAATTGAGGAGGTGGACTTTGAGAGCAAGATTTATCATTTTTTCCCCTTTTCCTCTTTTTGTGAGTGTGCATGTGTATGCTTCTGTATGAGATTCTGTCTGTATAGCTTTGGTTCCACCATTTGTCCTAAGGTTCTATCTGTCCGTTTTTCTTTTTGTTTGTTTTTTATTTTTTTCTAATAATTATTTCTTGATTTAATAACTTTATTATATCTTACTTTATTTTATTTTACTTTATCTTCTTTCTTTCTATTTTCCTTCCTCCCACCGTCCCTCCTTCCCTCCCTCCTTTCTTTCTTTCCTCCTTTTTTCCTTTTCTTCTTTCTTCCTTCCTTCCTTCCTTCCTTCCTCCCTCCTTCCCTCCCACCATTTCTTTCCTTCTTTCTTTCTTTCTTTCTTTCTCTCTTTCTTTGTTCCTACTTCAACTAATTCTTTCTCTCTACTTTTTCTCCCTTTTATTCTGAGCCATGTGGATGAAAGGCTCTTGGTGCTGCAGCCAGGAGTCAGTGCCATGCCTCTGAGGTGGGAGAGCCAACTTCAGGACACTGGTCAACAAGAGACCTCCCAGGTCCACATATTATCAAACAGCGAAAATCTCCCAGGGATCTCCATATCAACGCCAGCATCCAGCTTCACTCAATGACCAGCAAGCTACAGTGCTGGACACCCTATGACAAAAAACTGATAAAACAGGAACACAACACCACCCTTTAGCAGAGAGGCTGCCTAAAATCATGATAAGTCCACAGACACCCCAAAACACACCATAAGACGTGGACCTGCCCACCAGAGAGACAAGATCCAGCCTCATGCACCAGAACACAGGCACTAGTCTGCTCCACCAGGAAGCCTACACAACACACTGAACCAAACTTAGCCACTGGAGACAGACACCAAAAACGATGGGAATTACGAACCTGCAGCCTGCAAAATAGGAGACCCCAAACACAGTAAGATAAGCAAAATGAGAAGACAGAAAAACACATCACAGATGAAGGAGTAAGATAAAAACCTACCAGACCTAACAAAGGAAGAGGAAATAGGCAGTCTACCTGAAAAAGAATTAAGAATAATGATAGTAAAGATGATCCATAATCTTGGAAATAGAATAGACAAAATGCAAGAAACATTTAACACGGACCTAGAAGAGCTAAAGATGAAACAAACAATGATGAACAACACAATAAATTAAATTAAAAATACTCTAGATGGGATCAATAGCAGAATAACTGAAGCAGAAGAACGGATAAGTGACCTGGAAGATAAAATAGTGGAAATAACTACTGCAGAGCAGAATAAAGAAAAAAGAATGAAAAGAACTGAATACAGTCTCAAAGACCTCTGGAACAACATTAAACGCACCAACATTTCAATTATAAGGGTTCCAGAAGAAGAAGAGAAAAAGAAAGGGACTGAGAAAATATTTGAAGAGATTATAGTTGAAAACTTCCCTAATATGGGAAAGGAAATAGTTAATCAAGTCCAGGAAGTACAGAGAGTCCCATACAGGATAAATCCAAGTAGAAATACACCAAGACACATATTAATCAAACTGTCAAAAATTAAATACAAAGAAAGCATATTAAAAGCAGCAAGGGAAAAACAACAAATAACACACAAGGGAATCCCCATAAGGTTATCAGCTGATCTTTCAGCAGAAACTCTGCAAGCCAGAAGGGAGTGGCAGGACATATTTAAAGTGATGAAGGAGAAACACCTGCAACCAAGCTTACTCTACCAAGCAAGGATCTCATTTAGATTAGATGGAGAAATTAAAAAACTTTACAGACAAACAAAAGCTGAGAGAGTTCAGCACCACCAAACCAGCTTTACAACAAATGCTACAGGAAGTTCTCTAGGCAAGAAACACAAGAGAAGGGAAAGACCTACAATAATGAACCCAAAACAATTTAGAAAATGGGAAAAGGAACATACATATCGATAATTACCTTAAATGTAAATGGACTCAATGCTCCCACCAAAAGACACTGATTGGCTGAATGGATACACAAACAAGACCCATATATATGTTATCTACAAGAGACCCACTTCAGACTTAGAGACACATGCAGACTGAAAATAAGGGATGGAAAAAGATATTCCATGCAAATGGAAACCAAAAGAAAGATGGAGTAGCAATTCTCATATCAGACAAAATAGACTTTAAATAAAGACTATTAGAAGAGACAAACAAGGACACTACATAATGATGAAGGGATCAATCCAAGAAGAAGATATAACAATTGTAAATATTTATGCACCCAACATAGGAGCACCTCAATACATAAGGCAAATACTAACAGCCATTAAAGGGGAAATTGACAGTAACACATTCATAGTAGGGGACTTTAACACCCCACTTTCACCAATGGACAGATCTCCCAAAGTGAAAATAAATAAGCAAACACAAGCTTTAAATGATACATTAAACAAGATGGACTTAATTAATATTTACAGGACACTCCATCCAAAAACAACAGTATACACACTTTTCTCAAATGCTCATGGAATATTCTCCAGGATAGATCATATCTTGGGTCACAAATCAAGCATTGGTAAATTTAAGAAAATTGAAATTGTATCAAGTATCTTTTCCGACCACAACGTTATGAGACTAAATATCAATTACAGGAAAAGATCTGTAAAAAATACAAACACATGGAGGCTAAACAATACAGTACTTAATAACGAAGTGATCACTGAAGAAATCAAAGAGGAAATCAAAAAATACCAAGAAAGAAATGACAATGGAGACACGACGTCCCAAAACCTATGGGATACAGCAAAAGCAGTTCTAAGAGGGAAGTTTATAGCAATACAAGCCCACCTTAAGAAACAGGAGACATCTTGAAAAAACAAACTAACCTTGCAGCTAAAGCAATTAGAGAAAGAAGAACAAAAAAACCCCAAAGCTAGCAGAAGGAAAGAAATCATAAAAATCAGATCAGAAATAAATGAAAAAGAAATGAAGGAAACAATAGCAAAGATCAATAAAACTAAAACCTGGTTCTTTGAGAAGATAAACAAAATAAGTAAACCATTAGCCAGACTCATCAAGAAAAAAAGAGAGAAGCCTCAAATCAATAGAATTAGAAATGAAAAAGGAGAAGTAACAACTGACACTGCAGAAATACAAAAGATCATGAGTGATTACTACAATCAACTCTATGCCAATAAAATGGACAACCTGGAAGAAATGGACAAATTCTTAGAAATGCACAACCTGCCAAGACTGAATCAGGAAGAAACAGAAAATATGAACAGACCAATCACAAGCACTGAAATTGAAACTGTGATTTAAAATCTTCCAACAAACAAAAGCCCATGACCAGATGGCTTCACAGGCGAATTCTATCAAACATTTAGAGAAGAGCTAACACCTATCCTTCTCAAACTCTTCCAAAATATAGCAGAGGGAGGAACACTCCCAAATTCATTCTACGAGGCCACCATCGCCTTGATACCAAAACCAGACAAGGATGTCACAAAGAAAGAAAACTACAGGCCAATATCACTGATGAACATAGATGCAAAAATCCTCAACAAAATACTAGCCAACAGAATCCAACACCACATTAATAGGATCATACACCATGATCAAGTGGGGTTTATTTCAGGAATGCAAGGATCCTTCAATATATGCAGATGAATCAATGTGATAAACCATATAAACAAACTGAAGGAGAAAAACCATATGATCATCTCAATAGATGCAGAGAAATCTTTTGACAAAATTCAACACCCATTTATGATAAAAACCCTCCAGAAAGTAGTCATAGAGGGAACTTTCCTCAACAGAATAAAGGCCATATATGACAAACCCACAGCTAACATCATCCTCAATGGTGAAAAACTGAAAGCATTTCCACTAAGATCAGGAACAAGACAAGGTTGCCTACTCTCACCACTCTTATTCAACATAGTTTTGGAAGTTTTAGCCACATCAATCAGAGAAGAAAAGGAAATAAAAGGAGTCCAAATCGGAAAAGAAGAAGTAAAGCTGTCACTGTTTGCAGATAACATGATACTATACATAGAGAATCCTAAAGATGCTACCAGAAAACTAGTAGAGCTAAGCAATGAATTTGGTAAAGTTGCAGGATACAAAATTAATGCACAGAAATCTCTGGCATTCCTGTACACTAATGATGAAAAATCTGAAAGTGAAATCAAGAAAACATTGCCATTTACCAATGCAACAAAAAAAATTAAATATCAAGGAATAAACCTACCTAAGGAGACAAAAGACTTGTATGCAGAAAATTATAAGACACTGATGAAAGAAATTAAAGATGAACCAAATAGATGGAGAGATATACCATGTTCTTGGATTAGAAGAATCAACATTGTGAAAATTATTCTACCACCCAAAGCAATCTACAGATTCAATGCAATCCCTATCAAACTACCACTGGCATTTTTCACAGAACTAGAACAAAAAAATTCACAATTTGTATGGAAACACAAAAGACCCTGAATAGCCAAAGCAATCTTGAGAAAGAAAAACAGAGCTGGAGGGATCAGGCTCCCTGATTTCAGACTATACTACAAAGCTACAGTAATCAAGACAGTATGGTACTGGCACAAAAACAGAAAGATAGATCAATGGAACAGGATAGAAAGCCCAGAGATAAACCCACGCACATATGGTCACCTTATCTTTGATAAAGGAGGCAGGAATGTACAGTGGAGAAAGGACAGCCTCTTCAATAAGTGGTGCTCGGCAAACTGGACAGGTACATGTAAAAGTATGAGATTAGATCACTCCCTAACACCATACACAAAAATAAGCTCAAAATGGATTAAAGACCTAAATTTAAGTCCAGACACTATCAAATTCTTAGAGGAAAACATAGGCAGAACACTCTATGACATAAATCACAGCAAGATCCTTTTTGACTCATCTCCTAGAGAAAGGGAAATAAAAACAAAAATAAACAAATGGGACCTAATGAAACTTAAAAGCTTTTGCACAGCAAAGGAAACCATAAACAAGACGAAAAGACAACCCTCAGAATGGGAGAAAATATTTGCAAATGAAGCAACTGACAAAGGATTAATCTCCAAAATTTACAAGCAGCTCATGCAGCTCAATAACAAAAAAACAAAAAACCCAATCCAAAAATGGGCAGAAGACCTAAATAGACATTTCTCCAAAGAATATATACAGACTGCCAACAAACACATGAAAGAATGCTCAACATCATTAATCATTAGAGAAATGCAAATCAAAACTACAATGAGATATCATCTCACACCAGTCAGAATGGCCATCATCAAAAAATCTAGAAACAATAAATGCTGGAGAGGGTGTGGAGAAAAGGGAACACTCTTGCACTGCTGGTGGGAATGTGATTTGGTACAGCCACTATGGAGAACAGTATGGAGGTTCCTTAAAAAACTACAAATAGAACTCCATATGACACAGCAATCCCACTACTGGGCATATACCCTGAGAAAACCATAATTCAAAAAGAGTCATGTAGCAAAATGTTCACTGCAGCTCTATTTACAATAGCCCGGATATGGAGACAACCTAAGTGCCCATCATCAGATGAATGGATAAAGAAGATGTGGCACATATATACAATGGAATATTACTCAGCCATAAAAAGAAACGAAATTGAGCTATTTGTAATGATGTGGATAGACCTAGAGTCTGTCATACAGAGTGCAGTAAGTCAGAAAGAGAAAGACAAATACTGTATGCTAACACATATATATGGAATTTAAGAAAAAAAAAAATGTCATGCAGAACCTAGGGGTAAGACAGGAATAAAGACACAGATCTACTAGAGAACGGACTTGAGGATATGGGGAGGGAGAAGAGTGAGCTGTGACAAAACGAGAGAGAGGCATGGACATATATACACTACCAAATGTAAGGTAGATAGCTAGTGAGAAGCAGCCGCATAGCACAGGGAGATCAGCTCGGTACTTTGTGACCACCTGGAGGGGTGGGATAGGGAGGGTGGGAGAGAGGGAGACGCAAGAGGGAAGAGATACAGGAACATATGTATATGTATAACTGATTCACTTTGTTATTAAGCAGAAACTAACACACCATTGTAAAGCAATTATACCCCAATAAAGATGTTAAAAAAAAGAAAAGTACATCAACAAAGTTGAAAGCCTAAAACATACAGAAAAAAATGATGATAACAAAGAAAACAGATAAAGAGTGAGTGTGCTTAATGTAAACAAAGTAATTAAAAAGTCAGTAAGAACCTGGGATGGGGGGGTGGGGGGTGATGCTTTGGGAGATTGGGACTGACATATATACACTAATATATATAAAATAGATAACTATATAAAAATAAATTAATTAAAAAAAAAATACTCCCGGGGGCTTCCCTGGTGGCGCAGTTGTTGAGAGTCCACCTGCCGATGCAAGGGACACGGGTTCGTGCCCCGGTCCGGGAAGATCCCACATGCCGCAAAGCGGCTAGGCCCATGAGCCGTGGTCGCTGGGCCTGCGCGTCCGGAGCCTGTGCTCCACAACGGGAGAGGCCACAGCAGTGAGAGGCCCGCGTACCGCAAAAAAAAAAAATACTCCCAAACAAAAATCCATCAATCTTTCCTCATTACCTAAGAGGTAAAAATACAATAATATAAATTCCCAAACTATTTTTATCCTTAATTGATACTATTTCTCTACTTATGTCATTCACTCCAGTACAAAGATTACAATTTCCAAGGGTTCCAATTCTGGGTTTTGTCCTTTTAATTCTGGTGTATTAAAATTTCCATATTATGCTTCTCTTACCACACCCCCTTCTTAGGGAACTTGTCATACCTTAAGAGTCTAGAAACTGCAGCTTGTGGCTCTAACCCTGGGTTGAATATCTACCCCACAGTGAGCAATGAGACTATATCTTGTTAGAATTCACACAGTAGTCAACTTGAAGACAGTTAGCTTTTAAACTGGGAGGTTGTGTTGTCAGAGCTAGAGTAACCAGCAAGACAAATGGAAGGAAAGTGTAGAGAAAAGTTAGAGGGAACGGGTAGGCCATGAGTTAGCAACAGAAGCCAGCTGAGAGAAGGAACAGAATGGTTCACACATGCAAGAGGCACAGAAGCCAAATACCACGTGCCTCCACAAGTGGTTGAGGGAGGAACCTCTGTTCATACCTTGGCTGTTCCAATCCTTTTGTGGGTGTCTGAGTAAGACCTAGTTTCATGAACTTTCTCAGCTGCAATAGTCCCTGTTATGTCCTTTCAATAAACTTTCTTTCTACTTGAGCCAGAGTTAGTTGGTTTCTGTTCCTTGCAGCAAAGTAATCCTTGACTAAGACACACTTATAGGCTCTACTCACATTTCTCTTGGAGTCCAGCTTGCCCTTGACCACTCTACAACAGCACAGCTTCCGAAACTTTGTGCAGGAGAAAAATATATGAGTTTGATTAAACAAATGGTAATATGTTGATTTTTAAAAATTTTATTCAGTGCTTAAAGTTAAATGAATAAGGAAAGAGAGTTGCATGTTAGTTCCATTGCATAATAAGGACGTGGAAGTGTTTAAAACTAGAGCTTGATAAAAGGAGGGAAAAATGAAGTGGGGGGGCTTTGTGTACTTTATCCCCCAAAGAAATAAAAAGCAAAATACTGTTTGAGTGTTTTGATGTGGGGTAGCATAAAGTCCTGAGCTACAGAGAGAAGTCTTACAGTGCATCACACATAACTGAAGAAATAACTAATACACATGGATAATAAGAGTCCTAAACCAATGGATACTCTTTTCTTGTTGACTGTACTATTTTACTACAAACTTCCCATTAAATTGCCAAGTTAAGAGTCATCATGAACCAGAAGAGAGGACACAAGTGGAACAAGTAAGGAAAACAGGATTTTTTTCACAAAAAAATGTAATCCTATGAAGTCTTCTGATTAACTTTTTCATACTTTTGTCTTTCCAAGCAAAAATCCATATACATACTTATCAGGGGAAAAACATATTCTAATGAAAAGTAGATAGCAGTAAGAGTCAGAGTCCAAGGTCATAGTCTCATTCCCCATCTGTTAGAAATAGAGAAAAACAGCTACATGGCTTCTACCCACAGGTTGAAATGAGAATAAAATGTGAATATGAAAGAATTTTGCAAAATTAAAAAAGGTTCTATGAATGTAATATAGTTAAATGTTGGTTAAATACTTGTGTTTATACATGATCATTTAACAATTGTGGTGCAAGGTCAATTGTTCGGAAGAATAGAACATTGCTAATTTTAATTCTGTGGACAGTTGATCAAACTGGCCAAGAAGCAGTATTAACTGGACATTTAAATGAACAAATAAAGACAATAAGTAAATATCAACCAGGTAATTTTTGTCTTTGAGTTAATTTCTATTACAGCATTTTCACAAGATGAGAATACTACCTCCTAGTGCTTTGGGGTTCTATGCTATCTTGGAAGTTTGAAATGTGTAGGGAATTATCACAAAATAATCCTTAGTGATATTACTTTTTCTCTGAATAGTCATGGTCAGATAGTTAAAAAACTGACAGATGAACAGATGAACTCTCCATTAGGACAGAAAATCAAATACAAGCCAATAGATGATAAACCTGAGTATACCATAGGTCAAAAGTCACATACACCTTATCAATGAGCCACAATGAAGAAATTTACAATGGTGATCTGATTTTCTCTCCTCAGGGAGCTTCAGCCTGTGATCTTACCCATTTCACAAAGTTTTTTATTATTTTCTTTATTGTTACAGAATATAAGGTCAGTAGAAGAAACCTTGAAAAGATAGGTCAAAAGAAGTAAATAAAATAGAAGTATAAGCTTGTCATTTGCAAATAATAATAATGTAATTCATGTGTGTGTATATATATATATATATATGTCTACATATGCATATAAATGCCTATACATTATATTTTACAGAGATAATAAAGTTAGATTTGAAACTTATTTTGTATATTGTATGCATATTTCCATATTATTATACATTATTATTACACAATTTAAATGCCAGCAATGCATTTCTTTCCATGGACATTATTATCTAGTTAAACAATCCCTTATATTAGAAATGTAAGCTGTTTCCAATTTTTTTCCTGTAAGTAATACAATGATGATCATCCATAAGTTAATTTCACATATGTATCTTACATCTATAATTAATTCCTTAGAATATATTCTTTAAAATGGTAGCTTGAGATCAAAGGGAAAAAAAAATCTAAGTGTTGATAAATATTGCCAAATTATTCTTCCACAGAAGTTGTATCAAATTTTACTTACACCACAGTGTACAAAAGTACTCTTTTCCTATATCCTCACCAAAACCACAATTTATTTTTAATATTTTTCCTTGTAATGATTGAAAAATCTTACCTTTCTTTCACTTATATTCCTTTAAGCATAAATTAAGTTAAACAAGTTTTTATAAATTCATAAGTTCATCAGTCACTTTCAAGTGTCAGTTCTTTGTGAATTTCCCACCCATGTTGTTTGTCCAAAATATTTTGAAGAAAGTAGGACATTTTTATATAATAAGTAAAAGAATTCTTTTGTCTGCATGTTGTAAATATTTTCTCAGTGTGACATACCAATCAATTTTAGGGTCAATATTGTTTTGATGTTACTTTCCTTATGATATTTACCTATTGTAAAACAAATTCATTTATTCTTTATTACCTATAGAATGAATTCATCCCCCTCAACTTACAAATGTTATTAACAATAATGATAATAGTGATTATTATTATGATAAAATATTTGTACAACACATACAGTTTATAGCACATTAAAAAGTACAAGTATAAACACTTAGCGATGTTGTACTCCCTCTGTAAGTTGCTGTATGTTAAAGGAGTTATCACAAACCAAATTTTATTATACTTAAGGAAAAATTAAAATTATTTTACAATGTTAATGTAACGTTGCAGATGAAGAAACTGAGTCATGAAAATAAAGAAAAGCTACATGACTTGCCCAAATCCAGAGAAA
This sequence comes from Phocoena sinus, assembly GCF_008692025.1. NCBI lineage: Eukaryota > Metazoa > Chordata > Mammalia > Artiodactyla > Phocoenidae > Phocoena > Phocoena sinus. Next base: position 32,824,581 of record NC_045776.1, on the reverse strand, counting down.
GTGATTGAAAAGAATTTCTTCTGACTCCAACCTTTTATTATTTTCTACTATTTTACCCTACTACAAGATAGTCCACCAACTACACCCAATCTAGATTTCTAGTATTATTTATAATTTCTTCCAATAAACAAGCTTGCTCTCCTATCAGTATGTCTAACACTCAAAAGTCATTTTCATTTCTAGCAACTTGAACTCCAGGTCAGGTCATTTCCCTTCTCCGTACATATACCAGCCATTTTTTAAGACCATTTCAAGTTTAACCACTTTCATAAACTCTTCCCTTATTTCTTAAATCCAGAGTGATCTAGACCTGCTTTTCATTTCTATTTCACATAGAGATAATAATACTAGTTAATACGCATTGACCATTTTCAAGTGAAGAAATTGAAGCACATCACATATCATATGGTTATTTTAAGCTCTGCATGTTCATTGGTGAAAATCTTGTCTTCCCCATTAGCTTACATGGTATATCTTACTCATATATATTTTTCTCAGCAACAAGTATAGCATTTTACATACCCTAAACACCTTGTAAATGCTCGTTAAGCAAACATTGTCTACACTCACTTTTATCAGATTATTCATTTAGCAACTCTTTTACCTGCTAAATAATAAATAGTATATGCACTCTAAGAATCAGTTAATGGTTGTTAATGTGTCTTAGGTAATAAACAAAAGTTAAAAATCCTTTATTAACTACCATTATCTTATTACCTACCAAAGATTAAACTTAACTGTGCTTAAGATTAGGAAAATTTAGTTATATGCCTAGCATAAATTTTGTTCACCCCTGCCCTTGTTGGAACTACCTTATGAAAATTGATCACAATAAGCAATTGTTTGCTCACATTTGTTTTTGTGACTCATGAGCAAGATATTTCCCTTAGCTGATGATAACATATCAAAACTGCCCCAGATACGTTGTTCAAAGGAAGTTATATCAGTTTAAGTTTCCACAGAGGATACACTAATCATATAAATAAATTATACATGGGTACAGGAAATTGCATTATAGCAAATTGGACAAATTGAGTTTAAGAGAAGAAAACATAATTGTGTAATTTTAGGAAGGAATAAATATTGACCAAAATACACATTTTTACAAGTAATTTTATCTCTGATCAGCGACAAACATGTTTCTTGATCAATATTTGTGGTTTGATTCATTTCCTGCCATATAGAACTTGATGGGCTCGTCAATATATACAAAGGTTTAAAAAAAAAAGGAAGCAAGAAGATTGTCTTTAAAATAAGCTTTTTTCTAAAAGTTTCTCCTTTCTTTCCTTCATACATTTCCTAAACGTCTGCAGGAATAGTAGTGCAGGGGAAGGTGGGGTCTGCTGAAAGAGAAGAATTTCCTTGAGACACAGTTGGGGACAAGAAAGGCTTCTAAGATTTTAAATTTTGGTGAACGATTTTTTAGACTAAGAATAACCTGTGAATAAGACTGAAAAGTACATGATCTTGTTATAAAATGATAATGAACCTGGTAAATTACTGACCCAGAAGGGTGTAAGGAAATTGAAGTATAGTAGGAAATGATATTGAATGTATGGTGTCATGTTTTTGAGAAACTTGAATGCAATACTATGGTGATAAGACCTTATATTACAAAAAAAAAAAAAAAAAAATAGCAGAGGATCATCAACATCACAATAGCCCATGAGTAAACAGATGTGTTTTATCTGAAAGTGTGAAAAGTGCAATATGGACAGGCAATTGGCCAAAGGAAAGCAAAAGAATGAAAATTATATAGAAACCTCTAGACATCTGGCCCAGTACCTTTCCAAAGCACAACAATTCTCAGTGACCTTTTCAGAATAAAGAATTTCAGTGTTGAAGATGAACTTGATGACAAAATGCAAATCTAATTAAGACGCAATGACTTTCAGAAGTTGTCTCCAAGCATTGAACTAGGCATCCACTGAGGCCCTGTCATCTCCATCTGGGAGCCAATACCCAAGATTAGAGTTGTTTCAATGGTGGAGGTTCCTTGATCAGTAGAACGTCTCCTCAAGAATGGGGCTCAGGGCCAACTAGTTGGGATTCAAGGGATAGGCTGACCACTACTGCCATCAGCATGCACATGATGACCTCTATATCCCACAAGCATAGACATTTCTGCTCAGAACACAGGGCAAGAGTGGAGACTCAGAAGTCAGACTGTAAAAACTGGTATCAATTCCTACAGGGATATAAAAGTCAACATCAGCGGAGACTATACAAAGAAGAAAATAGAATTACACAGGAACATTTTTTTAAAAAATAGTCCCAACACAGGACTTCCCTGGTGGTCCAGACTTCATGCTTCCAATGCAGGTGTCGTGGGTTCAATCCCTTGTTGGGGAACTAAAATCCCACATGCCATGCAGATAGAAAATAAAAAATTAAAAACAAAATAGTCCCAACAGAGAGAACTCAAGTGAGGTTATCTCCGAGCATAGGTGATGAGCCCCATAGGCAGAGATGAACAGTGGATTGAAGACAGACACAGCCCTGAGAGAGAATTCTACAACATCTGTCTTCATCCAACTGAGTATGAACTCAAACTTGATTTGAGCAGCTGGAGAGCCACTTGCTAGATGGGACACTATTTTCTACAACAATCTGTATTTATGCTAAGATTATTGGAAATAATAGATATGTAGGTGCCCAATAGGGCAGCCCTAAGAGGCAGATGAAAGAGGAAAGAATGAGAGGAAAGGGAAGAGCTGCCAGGCATTTCAGTAGAAAGAGCTCCTTCTTTACTTGGGACTTCTTTGCACACAAAGATTTTCAAACTGAATGTTCTTTCCATTGAGATGTTTTGGATTTTCAGATTGTAAAAGTGATTATACTCATAAAAAACTGGTAAGACACAAAGAAGTGTGGAGATAACTGAGAAAATGGCCTATGAGTCCATCACCTAGAAATAATCATGGTAAATATTTTGAGATGATTTCTTCCATTCTTTTAATGATACAAATATCTACGATTTCTAGCAGATTTGGAAACCTGGCTGATGTATGTTTACTTTTACTCATTTAATAATATGATGATTATTTCCTACATCATTAAATAATCTTCAAAATGTGAAAGTAAAACTATAGTTACATCTAGTTTCATCAGTTATAACAAAGGTACAATTCTGGTGAAGGATGTTGATAATGGGGAAAACTATGCATGTGTGCGTGTGTTGGGGCAGGAGTTATATGGGAAATCTCTGTTCCCTTCCCTCAATTTTGCCATAAACCTAAAACTGCTCTGATGAAGAAAATTTTAATTAAAATATTAAGAAGAAAGGAAGGAAGGAAGGAAGGGAGGAAGGAAGGAAGGAAGGAAGGAGGGAAAGAAGAAAAAAAGAAAGAGAAAGAGAGAGAAAGAAAGGAAGGAAGGAAGAAGGAAAGAAGGAAAGAAAGCTTGTCCTATCAAATATAAAGACATAATCTCTATAGTAATTAAAACAGTGTGGTAGTAATGTATCAATAAATCCATAGAAGCATTGAAAAGAACAGACCCATGCCTATTTGGTAAAGATTTATGACATAGTGTGCATTACAAATCAATGGGAAATGACCAACTATTTAATACATTGTTCTAGAATAATTAGTTATCCAAGTGAAATAAAATTCCTACCGTATACCATGGATTAAAGTTAATTCCAGATGTCTAAAAAATTTATACATAAATGGCAAACTATAAATCTTAGGAGATGCTATAGGAAAATATCTTTATTTTCTAGGTAGGGTAGGATTTCTTAAACAACATGCCAGAAACAAAGCCATAAGAAAAAGATTATAAATTTGACTGTATTAAAATTAGGTAGGTTTTCATTGAAAGACAATAACAAATGTGTATATATGTGTATATAATATACATATACATTTATAGAGATATAAAAATATATGCAGATAGATATATTAAATATATACAGATATATACCTATATATATAAAATATATATTTACAGATTTTTTAAACAAATAAATAAATGATTGAGCCTATTCAGCACACCCTAATTGCTCTACCTCAGATGTCTTTTTCTCCTTAAGTTAGGCTGATAAATTCCTTTATTACCTCTGATACACAGATAACCCTTTAATTCTGAGGACACTTGCCTGACAACTGCCCCCCACCTCACTTGGCCAAGCAGAGTCAATCACCTGTCCTTTATGCCACATCTGTACCTTGGACATTCCTTAATTAAGAGTATCTCCTTCATGAGTCAGACACTGTGCAAAGAGCTTTCTGAACATCTGCCATTTCATTTTTTCCTCATCACTATATTAGTGTTATGATGCATTAGTCTCTCTATTTTATAGATGCAGTCAGTGAAAATCAGTACAATCAACCTGTTCAAGGGGCAGAGCCATAATCCAAACTCTAGTCTGACCGTTGCTAAGGCTCTATAATTTATAGCTGCTGTGCAATAGTGTGCATATTAAACTGCATTGCTTACATCATTTTTTTTGTTTAATAAAAAGTCTACCTGGTTATCTATTCCTGCATAACAAATTACCCTGGAATATAATGGCTTTTAAAAAATCCATTTTACTGTATTTCATGACTCTCTCGGTCCAGAATTCAGGAAGGGCTCAAGTGGATTATTCTCCTATTCCACATTGCATGGATTGACCCCACTTGGTAGTAGTCAGCCAAGTACTCATCCAAGACAGCTTCACTAAAATGTCTGGGTGAGTAGAGATGGTTGGTAGGCTGGGATCAGCTGGGACTGTTGACAGACCACCTCCATGTGCCTCCTATCTTGGTGGTTTTCAGAGGGGTTAGATTTCTTATATGGAGACTCAGGACTCCCAGAGAGATTGTTCCAAGAAACAGAAATTAGAAGTTACCAGTTTATTAAGTCTTTCATCCAGAAACTGGCACAGCATCGCTTCTACACTCTATTCTATCAGCCAAAAGAGTCCCAGATTCAAAGCGAGGAGACATAGATTATACTTCTCATTAAAGAGAGTATCAAAGAATGGGAAGCCTTCTTTAATCTGCCACATCACAGAAAATGTCGATGAAAGATTTGAAGAAAATACTGGGTTGGCTAAAACGTTGGTTTGGGTTTTTCCATAACATCTAATGGAAAAACACAAACAAACGTTTTGGCCAACCTAATATTAGCTATGTCTCAAACCAATAAGGAACTAATATGTCCAGAACAGCACTGTTCTAAACAACTTTCTGTGATAATGGAAATATTCTCTGCATGGTCCAATATTGTAGCCATATGAAAAAGCATATCAATTTCAAATTGAGCATTTGAAATGTAGCTAGTGTGACCAAGGCACTGAATTTTAATTTTGTTTAATATTTAGTAAATTTAAATTCAAAGAGTCATAAGTGGCTATTTGCTACCCTATTGGACAGTATCACTCTATAATATAAAAGACACACCTGTGAATCAAGCAGAAAATGACAGAAAACCAAACTTAAAATGGCCAAAGGATATGAATAGATAATTCACAGAAGGGGAAACTCAACTGACTCTCAAGTATATGGAAAGATATTCAAGCTCAGGAATAATCAGAGAAATGGAAATTAAAATGATGATGTACTTTACACCTATCGGAATAACAAAATTTAGAACACTGGATAATGCCAAGTGTTGTTGGGAATACAGAAAAAAAATTACCCTCTTCCACTGTTAGTGGAAAGAGAGACTGGAAAAGCTATCTCTGAGAGCAAGCTGGCAATGCTTGGTCCAGTTAAGTTATCATAGTCTCTAGGTACATACAAGATATGCATTGTAGCAGGGAGGTGGAGACTAGTTAGGCATCCATAACTGGAGGAAGGGAAAAGTAAAATGTGGTTGATGAATATTGTGGAATATCACACAGTCATTAGAAGCAATGGCTACAACAAAAATACATATGGCAAAATGGATGGATCTTAAAAACACAATGCTGAGATTAAAAATTAAGAAACATTATCAGTCCCATAGCACAATGATTTAGAAAAATAAAAGCGCATATGCATACAAAGCAACAATATGTATTCTACAAGGATACATACAAGTTTAAGGATACTTAAACAGTGCTGGTTTGAAAACTCAGGAGCTTTCCAGGTGAAATCTGAAACTGACCTTCAGACAAAGAGGGCAAGGAGAGACCTAAGAAAGAGGCAGCCACTCCAGATTGGCAGGTGGTGGCGCTAAGACAGAGGGAACTTACACATGAAGCTTGTCTTGGGTACCTTAAGAAGAGTAGATCCCACTACGTTTGCCAGAATCTTAAGCTTATAGAGACCTTAAGGGGTTCAGTCACAAATTCAGTCCAGATGGTATCAACAACACATTTCTTTCTCAAGGTTGCATCCTTGAACTCAGCTCCCACTGTGGAAACTGTGGGCAGAGCATATGTTTCAAGGATGGGGGAGGGAGCCAGGAGTCTCTGATCGCCCAGGTCCAGCTCTGGGGTCAACAGGCAGTCACATCATTTCTGTGACCAAGGCACATTTTTATGGTTACCTAGGGAAGGAAGTGTAGCAAGGAAGGGAAGGAGGGAGGGACTATGATTATTGCAGTCCTCTGGATAACCCAAACTCATCTCTGTATCCCAATGTTTACACAATACCTTGCACATAGTCAGTGTTTGATAAATGCCTTCTGGTGGATTATTCAATGAGTTAATTAATACTGTTAGGAAGACCAGATGAAGAGAATCATGAGAAATTATGTTAAACTACTGGTAAAAAAGGGTTTGTGTAAAAAGAGCTACTATTACTTTGTACTTTTCTCTTTGCCAATACTACCTCAATGCCCAGAAGTTTCCAGCAGCTCCCCAACTATCTGTTCCATTCATTTAGGCTGGTCTGGAGGAAAAGGATGGTTCAGGCGGGTTTCCGAGCCTGGGGAGGCATCTGTTTGAGAGATTGGAAATTTCTGAGCTAATACATCAAAGGCATTAACCTTACATTGCACAGCAGCAATAGGAACTCACAGACCTCTGTGGTAGGCTAAAGAATGTCCCCAGTATAGCAGATCCTCTCCTGGAACCTATAAGTATTATATGCAAAGTCATCACAACTGTGCTTAGATTAAGGATTTGGCAATAGAGAGTATTCTGGATCATCCAGGTGGGACCTAAACACAGTCACATATATCCTTATAAAAAGGAGGCAGATGAAAATTTGACACACACCCAGAGAAGAAGGTGACATGATGACTGAGCAGAGAGAGATTTGTAGATGGTGGCCATAAACCAAGGAATGCCAGCGGTCACTAGAAGCTGGAAGTAACAAGGAATGGATTCTTCTCTAGCAGAAGCAGAGCCCTACTGACACATTGATTTTGGTACAGTTATACTGATTTTGGACTTCTGGCTTCCAGAATTTGGGAAAATAAATTTCTGTGCTAGCTTAAAATATGGTTCTTTCCCCCAGACCTGTAGCACCAGAATTATATCACCTTTTAATGATATAATTAAATTATATCATCTGCATGGGTGGTAGTGCTAAGATGAAGGAAACCATCTGCATCCTCTACACACAATCTCCCTTTATCCCTCATAGATGTCCAAAAATATGACTTTAAACACAAAATAATTACACTATATCACATACAGGAGAGTTGTTCTTTTTCCAAATTCTGCCTTTTTCTCCAGCCTGTGCTTCACAACCTTGGCTCATCAGAATCACTTGGGGTACCCTAAAATTTACTGATGTGTGAGGCCCATCCTCTGAGATTCTAAGTTAATTGGTCTGGGGGGAAGGCTGGGCATATGGAGTTTTAAACACTACCCAGATTCTTACTTGTAGCCAAGGTTGTTGACTGTTCATCTAGCCTTTCTTTTTCTTCTAACCTGCTTTAGGGAAAAGAAGAGATATGATCTCAAAGCAGCACACCTAAAAGTAGAAACAAACCACCATATTTATTTTTCCAGAAATTTTGATGATTTAGCTCTAACTTTTATTTGTGAGGTTAATATCTTTGAATCTTATCACAAGAATTGAGTAGATACAGGAAGATGAAGCCATCCTAGAGCCTCCTGGTCACATCATAACTGGGAATAAGCCTGGTTTTACCAGCAGTGGTCTCTATCTGAAACATACATCAATGATGCCAAAAGCCCAAAGGCCAACTGTATGATACAGCCAAGGTCACCTACTCTACAGAAAACCCACCTCCCTTTCTCTCCCAAGCCAATCCCAGTGGTAGCCTGGCAGCCTGAAATGTCCGAAGGGAAAACAGTTTGCTACTCAGTTTGTGGCACTGATGACTTAAGTACATTTACAAGATTGTGGAGCTTAAAATCTACATTGTCCCTCCCATGTCTAATTTCCCGCTTCTTCACACTATTTATGTTCACCTGACACCCAATTAGCACCCCAGTAAACTGAACTCCCATAACTGTTTTACCCTAGCAATTAACCCTCTCCAGAGCCCTCTCTGCAAAGAGCTCCTGATTAAAATAAACTGCTCAATTATTCACCTAACAACAGGAAGCATGCCATAGTAGATCAGGAGGAGAACAATTTATTTTTTCTTAGATCTCTAAATGTGTCCAGTATTGGCTGAAAAGAAAGATTTTCCTGAAATAATCTAAAGGTCTTGGTTAAGGTTTATGGTAAACGCACAACTTTATAAAATGTCAGCACCTATCTACTGATTTTGAGATGGTCAGCATCTCTAGTTTGAAGAAAACGCTAAAATGAAGAAGGAGATTCAGTGACTTTCTTTTTTTTTTTTTATTCTATAAACTGCTGACATGAATTTCTCATTACTAACCACAGTGACATATAGGAAAGATATAATGAAAGAAAGGGGGGAAAGAAGGAAGTAAAAGGGAAGGAAGGGTATTAAATACTGAGGTACCCAACATCTTTAAGGGATGGGATGTTCATGTTCTATTTAAACAGTATTTCTTCACAACTGATATTATTCTGCATACTATACATAGCTTTCCTACTATTAAAAATGTAGCATAATATATTTAACATAGAAACTCCAATTAAACATAACTTTTTATGAAAAAATTTGAATGAACTTCAGAATTTCGAGTGCCTAAGATAACTACCATGAACAATTTTTCAAGGTAATGAAGTGGAGGATAATATCAAATTGATAATATCTATATATTTCTGTGATTCACATCAGTGAAACTTTAAATTTATGGTGAGCCAGAGATGTGACAACAACACAGTTTTCCAGAAGACTACACACCACTGTGTAAAATATCAAAGTGGGTTATAACTATATTTGTATATGTTATATAGAATCACATATAACTTCCTACAAATTCTATATGTAGATTTTAAGGGGAAAGAAATCACTTTTTAATCTAGACTGAAATTTACTGACTATTTTTTGTTCTATTCTTCCTTACCACACATTAATCATAAGACAATTATCCTATAACAGAAGAAGGATACACAACCACAGAAGTCCCTGTGTGTCACTGGACAGAAAACAATCAAAAAATGACCTTAATTTTATCTGGTAAGCAAATACATTAAAAGTTATAATTTGGGGGTACAGGATTGCCTACTAGGCAACTGAAGCAGAGGGTGCTTCCAAGAATTTCACTCTGAAAATGCATTCAAATGGTCCTCAGCTCGCATGAATTTCCTGAAATGTTTCCACTGCAGAAAGCCACAAAAGCCAGGCATTTTAGAAAAGTGCTAGAGTCTGTTTTCTCCACCATGGATAGAAGTCATTCTCCCTTTTCCAGAAGATTTCATTAACTGAAATTCTAATCCTACATAAACTTGTGTGAGGGGAAGAGAGAAAGAGAGAGAGAGAGACAGTGAGAGAGAGAAAGAAGGAAGGAAGGAAGGAAGGAAGGAAGGAAGGAAGGAAGGAAGGAAGGAAAGAAGGAAGGGAGGGAGGGAGGGAGGGAGGGAGGGAGGGAGGGAGGGAGAAAGAAAGAGACCTTCCTGCAAACTAAATGTGTAAACCCTGAAAAACTATTTGCAGACAAGAAGCAGCTGGCTCATAGCTGTGGCTTTCTTGCCCAGAAGGAAAGCAGCTCGCAAACTGCAGTGTCCAGGAGGAGAGAAGAGCACAGTCACTGCTCCCTATGAAATTTTAACAATTCATTATCGGGAAAAGGCTACATAAAGCGATGCGGGATCAGAGGCAGCTCAGCAGCATCAAATTCTGAGAGAATGAAGGATAGGGGAAGGGGAGATGTGGAAATTCAGACTGAGGAGAAAGGGGAAAAGAAAGAGGAGGGAGACGATAGGAATAGGAACAAAGAGAGGACAGACTGGAAGGTAAAAGAGTAAGAGAGATTAAAGGACAGGGTAGAGGAAAGGGGAGAAAGGATTTGAATAAAATTCAAATTTCTAATCTGGTTTTACTTTTAATCTTCTTTCCGGGGGAGGGTTTGAATGTACGATGCTGATTGTTCTCCATTTTTTCTGAGCGCCCCTAACTGACCACACCATGTGTTAAAAAAACAGTTTCCCTCCTGGAAGGGATTATGCCCTTTGACTTTCAAAGACATCTCTCCCCTTCCTAACATCAATAAGGCTGGATGGCGGTGTGCGCCCTGGTGTGGAGTGCAGTGGGGCGTCTGCAGAGCCGGGGAATTTCACACAAGTCAGCCAGGCTGGACGCATTGTTTCTTCAACACCTTTATCTCGGACAGTGTAGGCCTATTTGTTTGTAAATATACATGTTATGTATGTGCCCATGTAAATAAATAAGTTGAAATATCATTTCCAAATGAACAACATGAGAAAAATTGTGGATTTTCGAGCGTGTCAAATGACTGCCAAGTGTCTGCAGCCACCGCGGCCCAGCCCATCCTTGAGGCCACCCTGCCATCTAGCGGGACGCGCCCGAACTCCGCTCACAGCTATCCTCGGCCTCATTTATCCTCACAGCTGGAGACAGGGAAGTGGATCCTCGTAAATGTGTTAACTTAGCAGCGCTGTATACCAGAAACAAATTAATATATAATTCTTCTGTGTCTTAAGGTCATTACTGTCGAAGCATAAATTAATAGAGCTATTCCAGGTAATTCATTTTGGCGTTTGCTTCTGCATTCTGAGCACAAATGTGAAAAAAGGCCTCCCCTCAATGCTGTAGGGGGAGAAGGAAGGAGGCCGAAAAGTAGCTCAGCCAGATAAACAGACTCCCTGACCCAAAAGCCAGGCATCTGCCTTATTTTCCCAACTCCAACCTCCAGCCCGGCCCAACACAATTCTCACTACAACCAAGCTGATATCGGAGGGAGTGGTGGGTAGGCTTTAGCGGGCCAAGGGGGAAGGGTCTGGGGAGCATCGTCATCAAAAGGCAGTGCTGTAAACATACTTGGTTCAGCTTTCTATGGAGGAGAAGGAGGGGCAATCAAAGACCCTTCTTTCTGAGCAGGAAGTAGCACGTGTTATTGAAAAGGTTGTAGATCAGGCTATGTGGTCACCTGCCCTTACCCCAGAAGTAGCTATGTCTCTAACACCACTCCCTATAACAGTGAATTTACAGATGGTACACAGAGGTCTACTGCAGTGCTGTCCCACTGCGAAAACCCCCCACAGCAGTAGAAAGGGAAGATGGAAGGGGGGATAGGCGTGGAGGGTTTCCCTGACCTGCTTTTAATTTTTTTCAGGGTACGTAGGGGCACAGGCCCTTGAAGAATGGGCTACACTAACTTCTTTTAGCTTCAGTTTGGTCTGCTTAAAGATTCAGATGAGATTTTGGAGCTCCACAATTTTCTTGAGTAAATTTCATAACAGCCAGGTTATAAGTAGATTAGAACATCAGATCATCTCAAATTTTTATTTCCATTAGGGGTTATTGTTTTTCACATAAATTCTGGACTCTGAAACAAAATTATCTAAAAATGCCTTCAGGCTTCTGTTCCTGGCAAAATAAACAGTGTTCTTGAAGCACATGTGTCCTGTGAGGGCTCCCGGAGGCAGGGGGTCTTTGCATGTTCCTCATGATCAAAAGTGTTTAAATAACTGCCCTGGAGAAGCATATCTGCGGTCAGAACCATGTCTTCTCCCAACATCCCTGCAAAGTAAATTAACTAAGGCAATGTACTATACTATTGACAATGCAAATGCTGTAAGATAAAACACTCCAGTGAAACTGCAGTGCCTTATAATTTAGTTACAAAGAAAAGATTTACTCATATAAGACAAAAATAGGCAATGCAAAATATTAAATCAAAATATCTGAACCACAAATATGCCTCTGAATCACCCACAGGACTTTATACAAATGCAGAGGACCAGACCACCCAAAATCACAATCTCTGGGTACAGTCTCTTTGTCTTTGCAAAGTCCCATAACTAATTCTGATACAGAGCCAAGTTGAAAGCCAATGATTCAATATTTAAAAGAAAGAAAATGAAGAGATCCTTGCATGGGTGATTCTGTTGAACAACCAAAAACAAGAACATGCATATGAAATGCAGTTCCAGATGGTGCGTGGACCTAAGCCACTGTTGGTGGTTAGTATAGACACAGAAAGTGTCCTGGAGAGGGCAGACCTTCAAGAATGGGTAGAAGATAAGTGGAGGAAGAACAAAGGAGCAGGTATTCCAGATTACATCAGTGCTTCTGCAGGAAAACAGACTGCCAGTTCTAGGGATCACAGAGAGCTTCCTAGTGAAACAGAATTAGTCCATTCGAGAGGAGTGAGTCCAGACCACTTCTGGAGCAGAACATTGCCAGAATACAGCCATCAGAGTAAAAAGAAGAAACTATTGAACTGTCCAAAATACAGCCCATGCCCTATCTCAACAAATGCATACATTTCACTTTTGTCCAAGGCCTCCCTGACTGCCCACCTTGGAGTCTTTTGAATCCCTGAGATTCAAAATAAAACATGGTTGTTTTTTCCCATTGTGCTGCTACCTGGGAGTTAAAGATTTTCACTTCTGGGTAAGGTAATGTATTCGGCTGCATTAAGCAGACAATTAATTTATCCTCTTGGCTGCCCACTACCCATCCTTAATGTACTTTAAAAGGAAATAATTCTTACCTAGCTTTTACTTGCACAGTGTCTGGAAGTAAAAAGGAATGCAGGAGATGAGACTAAAATTGCTGCACTGAGAATCACCCTGATCATCATTGGATCATCATGTCAAATATAACTTCATAATATTGTTACAGAGACATCAGAACAGATGGATAAGAAGGATCTTCATATGAGGGAGTGGAGTGTTATCACTTCATTTCATCTTTATATATCACAATTATAAAATGTGCTGAAATTCAGCAGGGTGACCAGTATATTGACTTCTGACAAATGCCAGGCTTTCGAGTGTCTGGGGTAATCAAAAATATCTCATAAATGTGTCTGAGATGAACAAGACTAAGGCCCTGACTTGTGAAAATCTGGTTTGTCCAAGTTGGATTGCAAAAGAAGCCAACATCTTAATTGAAAGAACACAGTGATCTACTTGACTAGGGAGTCAGAATATGCCAGAAGAAATACTACCTGTCCAGATGGTATAATATTTTGTTATATGAGAACGTGGGCTAGAAGTTGATAGCCTCACAAAATTCCTGCCAATTCTTATATACATAATTGTGAAGCATTTAATTTTATTTTACTCTAAGAAATCTTTAGTGTGTTCTTCTGTGGTCTATATGGCTAAACTCCCTAACAGACTATTCAAAGTCCTTTGCCATCTCACCCAAACCTGCTCAGACAAACTTTTCTCACACTGCCCTCCCGTGTAAATTCTGTTCTAATTATGTTGATCTGCATAATGCCCTCTGAATGTGCATTATGCAAACTCGCCCCCACACATTGCACCCCATTCCTTGCCATTCACTGCAAACTTCTCTCCGCCAATCAAAGTCTCCCCCATATTCCAAGTCAGTCCCTTCCTCTCCCAAGGTGTCTTCCTTGAAAGTCCCAACATGAAATACCTTCGCGTGAGTTTTGGTAGTGCTGGATATCTCCATCTCCATATCACACATTACATTATATGGGTAATTATCTGCATATATTTTCTCTGTTTCTAAATGTCAATTCCTCAAGGTCAAGACGTATATTTAAAATATTTTGTCCTCTTTATAGCACCTAATACAGTACCTGCCCTAGTCTTTCTGCACAGTGAGGTCCAGAACCAGCCATTTGTTCACCACTCTATTCCTAGAATTTAACATAGTACCTGGGGAGCTATAAAAAGGAAAGAAACACTTTCCTTTTGAATTTCTCAAATACAAAGAGAATCTGCTCCCATCTACCCTGTAGAAGTACAGACTACATTAGATAAATGCTAGAATAACGGAAGTGTCTACAAGCTATTTTCAGTATGTTAAAAAAAAGAATCTCATTCATTCTTTAAAGAGAAAAAAAAATTATAAGCTCTCTTAAAGTGCATTTCTATTTGGTTAATGATCTCCAATGAAATATAGAGATGAAAATTGAGAATGATAGAAACATAAAATGAAAAATAGTTCAGGTTATGGGATTCACTCAGTAATTGTTTTTGTTATTTGGGTGATCATTTTAAGAAAAAGAAACAGTAGTTCATGCCCATTAAAAGTTACTTCGTCAAACAAATATTTATTTATAGAAACTTCTCTATACTGGAGGCTGATTAGAAGATCTTTATTCTGTGTAAGGTACACCAAGAACTGCTTCAGCAGAAAAAATTGGGGGACAAAGGTTTTCTGTGAAAAAGTTGAAAGGAATACTGTGAAATTGGACTCAATCTTGGCTCAGTCAGCAGTCATGATGGATTTCTACGTATTTCTTATAAAACATAACAGCATGGGTTTAGTTACATAATTGGTAACTATGTAAATGAGAAAGTTTGTATAACCCACAATAAAATCATAACTATGGTATAGTAACGTGTTTTTTATTGAATTCATCCAGACCACTTTCATTCCTAGAAATAAATTTCGCAAAGAAGGTCTGTAAACCAGGACCTTGGTTATGAAGGGCAGCAATGCATTACTGGTGAGAACAATGCTAATATCCAAAATTGAGAGGTTCCCATTACATTCTGCATCTCTGAAACAAAACAAACAAACGAACATAAAGCACCTGCCTCTCACCCCCTCTTCCCTTCTCCCATTTTGCCCTGGCCTCTGTACATGGGTAAAGAATTTGTAATGTTGCCAACCTTTCCACTTAATGATCTGGATGCATCTACGTAATGGCCTCCCGATACTGGCCATTATGGATGAGATTCATGTTATTCATAAATTAGCTGTCTTTTTCCCGCATATTCCTGAGTTCATCATCATTAAGGAAGAGAAATGTTTCTCAACCAAAGGCGGAGGCGCTATAGTGATAGACACAAAAGTAATGCTTAGATACACAGAGAGGCATGTTTCCATTTTGGTCTTTTGTATCCATCTTCACTTGTCCCAGATATGCCATTTTCTGATTCTCAGGGTGAAGAATGTTGTGAAATACATTTGCATATTCATGGATTGTTGGCTGTATTCACATTTTTATATACAGCTAATATTTAAATGTATTTAGGAAACAGGCCTCAATTTAGATTTGCAATGTGGTATGAAATATCATAAAGGGAAATCACTTTCAGGCTGTTAGATCTGGTGCAGCTGGGGAGATAGAGAAGTTCAAAACATCTGTCAGCCCACAACATTTTCACAGCCCTTTCCACACTCAACAATACTGAGTGATGTAGCTGCTAACCCAGAAAATATAAATACCTGTAGAAACACTAGAGCAAGGGAATGAACCTAATTGTCAAATATTTGAGTTAAATTCTTACAAGCTTATGGGCTGAATTCTTTGGGGAAGACTAATATCTTCCAAATGTAGGCCTATGTCTGTGTCAAGCGTGGTTTAATGTATGGCTGAAAAAGATAAGGAAAGACGTCCCATAAGAAGGAAGAATATGAGGGAAGCGGCTATTTTGAAAAGACATCCAGTGCCTTCATCAGAGCCTACTATTAACTCTCAGTTCCTTATTTGCCTGTAGGCAATTACCTCAGTGGCTTCTGTACAGAGCAAATGAGATCTAACCCATATAAATGTATAGGTCCTAACTTTACACATGTTATACCCTATGGCCTCAGGCTAAGCTCCATATCCCAGTTAGTCATCTTGCCAAGTTACCTGAGCAAGAGCACAGCCTGATTCTACTACCTGACAGAATCGTCTACTAATGTGGAAATAATGGTGGCATCCCTGGGCTTTATGGTCCAGAAGTCTAAATGCATATTTCTTATAGTGAAAAAAATAGCCAAGCACAGAATACAACTCAGGGGCAGTACTTAGTAAAGTTCTGATGATGAAATTTATGATGCTGTCATGTTGATGGGGATGATGGTGGTGATGTTAACAGGAGGAAGATCCTCTTCAAGATTTCCACCAGCAAACAGCAAGCAATTTCTTTGTGATTCCCCCTTCAAACAATAAATAAATTTTAAAAAAACAAGCAAAATACAAATCACAAACAAAACAAACTCATTTTGTGCTGTCTATACTGTCAATGATCTGTGCGTGCACATCACGCACACACACACGCACACATGTGTGTGCCTGACAAGGAACTAAACCAAAATTAATAGCTGAGACTGGTATAAGCATCAAATTCCAGTTTGGGTCTGAGATAAAAAAAGGTGCCCTGAGGTGGTGTATCCTTCCCTCCTGATGTAGCTATAGTTCAAAGTCAGACAACGAAGAAGTCACTGCCACTGCCTGTCTCTGGCAAAATTTACATTGATTAGAGAAAAGATCACTCGACAAACATCCCTGGCACACTCACATGATCCCGAAGACACATAATCTATATTCATAAAGCTTTTTAGGATAATTAAATATCAGGTTCTAGGACAGTGCAAGATACAATTAATCATTCAGACAAAGAATCGCCATTCAGCTAAATGCACTTCACAGTTGGGGGGAGAAGGGGACTTAGGAAGATTTTCTTTATAAATCCTCTCAGGGTAGTAGGTTTGCAGCACTCAAATTTGCTATGTAATTTCCCTTCTACAAGCAGCGATTTAGAACCAACTAACATTACAAGCTGAGAACAAACAGACAACCTTGTAACAAACAATTTCAACATGGAAGATTCCAGATTACACTCAATGTAAACAAAAAGTGTTTACATGTGTCACTATTTATCCAGTATTGATTTTAAAATAACTCAATAATTAATTATCCTTCTTTGAATATGGCATGGATTTCTTTACCCAGAATGTAAAAAAAACAAAAAACAAAAACAAACAAACAAACAAAAAAAAACAGTTTAGATCAGGGATTATTTGTTATATTTCTTTTGTATGGTCATCAGCATTTAGTATATAGCACCTTGCAAATGAGTAGACACCCAACAAATATTTGTTGATTGATAGCTGGATTAATATTCCTGACATGCAGTTCTGATTATAACATTTCCATACACACACAAAAATTGTCACTATCTCCCTGTTGGTTGTAGAATAAAGTATGAGCGTTTTAGCTTTTAAGTCATTCCAAACCTTCTAACTGAGCCCAAACTAACCTTGCCAACTTTAATTTTCCACTATTGCCCTCACAGAACTCACTGTTTCCTATTTATGTGCAACACTTCCTACAATTTCTTGGTTTAATTTGTTTCCTTCATATGAAACTTTCATTGTCTCATCATCTCATACCTTCCCTGGACAAAAGTTACTTCCTTCTTGCACCCTGCCCTAATTCTCCCTGAAACTCTCAACTTGAAGTAATCTTGCCTTCTTTGAACCCCCATAGAATATTATACATACCTCTCCCATGGCTTCTCACATTCTACAGTGTCATCCTTGCATATGTCATATTTGCTCTGCCATTCTGTAAATTCCCTGAAGGCCGTATCTGCCCCAAAACTTTGATTCGTCTTCGAATATCTCAAGGTTCTTAGAATCTTTGAACCCCCAAGGCTCTTATGCAGAGAGATTCCCAGTAAATATTTGTTGATTTAATTGCTATTGATTATTATTCATAGAAGAGGTAAAGTTTGGGGTAGAAACTCTGATGGAGTAAATAAAAATGATCTCTTCCTTTTGATACAGAATATTGGAATTGCTTTCTGATTTCTTCTAAATGGTGTGATTTAGTTCAGGAAGCATTTACTAAACTCCATGCTTAGTAAGTGTTAAGAGTTACCCCAGACTCGGCAGACTCATCCATATCCTGACATATGCTCCTCTCCTTCCCTTCCTAAACTCACTACCTCACCAGCTATTGTATGGTTTTTCCTTCTTCACTCCATTCACCCAAACCCCTTCCTGGCCAACTTTACACTTATCCCAACCTTGTGTTCATGCCTTGCCCTTGTAATTAAGTACTTCATAACCTGGTTAGTTATCTGGCAACAGTTTTGTGTCTCGAGTGTGGCCCAACACACTGCTGTTTGACTTCCAAAGAGAATAAGGAAAATCATAGGTTCACTCCCTAGATGCATGAATCTTCAGTATTCTGCTTCCTGGGAGAGGAAGGAAGGCAAAGGCAACAAATACAAAAGGCAGCCCCGGGGCTTCCCTGGTGGCGCAGTGGTTGAGAGTCCGCCTGCTCGATGCAGGGGACACGGGTTCGTGCCCCAGTCAGGGAAGATCCTACATGCCGCGGAGCGGCTGGGCCCGGGAGCCATGGCCGCTGAGCCTGCGCGTCCGGAGCCTGTGCTCCGCAACGGGAGAGGCCACACAGTGAGAGGCCCGCGAACCACAAAAAAAGAAAAAAGTCAGTCCCAACATATGGAGTCACTTTTACATATGACGAGGAAAGTCTATCCTTCCAAAGCAATGTACATACTCTGCTTAGAAGTTGCCTACATAGTCTGGCAAATTTCTAGACTTCTCTTAGAGAATATACGACAAAATTTTTCTAGGAAGACCTCCAAGAAAGTAATGGACTCTGACATCCTCAAGAGGATGACTATGTATTATTCATTGCCATATCCTCAGTGTCTAGTGCAGTGCCTGTGTTACAGTGAACTCTGTAAATGTTTGATGAATGAATGTTTATATATTAATGAATGAATGAATTTCCTCTATGGTCTCTCACTTAAAAGAAGTTGGTCCAAGTGGTCCCATCCTGATGAGCATACCATGTATAAGAGCTCTGCTATCTACCTGTCAAGGATTCACTCCTCAAATCAGTCAGCTGCAATATTTAGATAAAGAGGGAAAACATTGTAAGCAGGAGAGAGGGCATAAGGGGAAATGGCTGAGAAAAGGGACCAGGAACAAAAGAGGAATTTATAAAATTATAAAAATGGCTTCATTTGCACAGCAGTTTACTTTAATTTCCTATGTGCTTTGAATGTGTTTTCTTTATTGTATCTCACAATGATTGGCAAGGCAGCCAGAGTAGGTATTATTCCCTCCACACCACTGTAGCTCCACACATATTACACATTACACATTATATTACAGATGAGAAACCTGATGTCTAGTAGGTTTCATATCTCCTAATTCCAAAATCCAACTCAATGTTTGTAATGATTTTATTTTATTTATTTATTTAAATATTTATTTTGCGGTACGCAGGCCTCTCACTGCTGTGGCGTCTCCCGTTGCGGAGCACAGGCTCCGGATGCACAGGCTCAGTGGCCATGGCTCACGGATCCAGCCGCTCTGCGGCATGTGGGATCTTCCCAGACCAGGGCACGAACCCGTGTCCCCTGCATCGGCAGGCAGACTCTCAACCACTGCGCCACCAGGGAAGCCCTGTAATGACTTTATTTTTCAGCTGTTAATCTGATCTCAATTCATAGTGCTAAACACATGCTATGTAGGCTGCTCTCAGTTCATCTCTCTCCTGTTCTCCTTCTTTCCATCTCCATAATCTCTAGTCTCCTCTTTGTTTTCAGTTTAGATAGAATGAGGAATCCGAAACAAGAACCACACATCCTTCCCTGAAATCTCTTATTTTTCCTCATATTCAAGAAGTGTTTTATGTTATTTTCTTCCCTGTCAGTTCCAAGGCAATGACCCCTCACTTCTATGCCATGCACTCCCAGTTACTTGGCTCATTTATTGGGAATGAATAATTGAGTCCAATTACTACACCCATGACTAAGCAAGTTTTGAGGAATCCCAGCAAAGCGGAGAAGGTGGCACCATTAAGACTAAAAGCCTGTAGCATAGCAGTCAAGTGCTGTCTTTAGCCCAGTGTGGCTAAAAAGTGTTTGGTTAAATCAGGCATAGAAAATGCCTGCTCTCCACAAGATTGTTACATTCTTCTCTAAAAGAAATTTGTGAGGTTGTCCCCTAAACCATTTTGAAAAGAAGAGGTTACCACTTAGGCTTTTCTGCATTTCATCCTTTTTGTAATTACAACGCACAGGGGTATGTAGTGAATAGCAGCAGGTGGAATAAACACCTGAAGTCATCTAAGAATCAAGGATCCCTGTTCTTGGTCTTGTGTCCAGCTCTAACTTATTAGAAGACCTTAGTTTGTCAAGCCAGTTACCTGAGTTCAAGGTGCAGTGCCCGATTAAGTGAGCCTATTGGACCTTTCTGCCAGGATGAGGCCCCTCCCCCTCCATGGCTGTAGCCTACCTTGGAGAGCTGAGAGTGGCCGGAGTTCAGCCTCACTTAGCCCCTTGCCAAGCACCTTTGTTCAGGACACACTTTATCTCAAAATAGGAGGTGGTCTTGTCTGGTTGTCCTTTGCCAATCTGCCTTCTTCCGCCTTCAGGCACACTCAGGAGACTCTAGGAGCCTCCAGCATTGTGATATTAATTTCAAAAAATTTCTCCTGACCTCTCCTTTCTACTCCTGCTTGCCCCCCTGGTTGGGCAGCTTTGCTCTCCCTCAACTAGCCTGGCCCCATTTGAACTTGGCATCCAGAAGGACACTATTCCAAACTGTTAATTTTCATCCCAGTTTTCAGGCTCTGCTCTCTTCTCAAACATCTGAAGATTCTTTCTACCAGTGTTTAAGCCACTGACCTCATCTGGAAAATGGGCATTTGTTGCATAGAGAAGTGATTGTGATGATAAATGTGAGATTGTGGCTATGGAGTTATTTTGTCAAATGCATAAAGGTGTGTTATACCAATGCAGTGCATGGAATTCCGGGCAGATAGATCTGGTAGAGGGGGGGTCCAGAAGGGATAGGAAAACAGATACCTAATTGCAATTACATGCTTCTACCCTGGAAAAGAAGGAGTACCCAGACAGCTGCTGATCTCCTCACCCCCATTTCTCCACCTGATAGTAAAAAAAGCAAAATTTATCTTCTTTCCATTTGTTTCTGTAAAATTCCCAAGAAAAATGCTTGGCAGGAAGAAAAAAAAAAAGAGAGAGAAATGGAATCAACCTCCTCTTTTTTTTTTCCTTTCAGATCCCTGACTTAGTCACTGCATGAGATGAGGGGCATTGGAATTAAAATCTCCAAACCCAGAGGAATAAAGACTAGAAGATGAGATGATCAGCCAACCAAAATAGAGCAAGTTAGAAAACGCAAAGGAGGGAAAGCAAGGGCAGAGAAAGGAAAGGTGAAGGAGACTGGGGAGGTGGGTGGAAAGGAAGAGGGAGCGAGCTGGGAGGAGGGGAAGAAAGGGGGAGAGTGAGAGATCAAGAGCAAGAGGAAGGGGATGGGGAATGAAGGAAAGAGAAGAGAAAAGAAGTGGTAAAGAAAAAATAGCAAAAGGGAAGAAACAGGGAGAGAGGGAAAGTACAGGTTGGGTGACTGATGCTTAATTTTGATACAAAGGTAAATTGTCATTTAAAGCCCCAGATGTCTTCATTTGCCACAGCTAACATTTAAAAGACAGAAACTCAATTTAGTTGCTCTTTTCTCTAATAAAAAGTATGTTTTATCCCAATGGAAAAATGTGTTTCCTTCTGCCAATAAGTGTCAGTGGTTAATCTGAAGCCTTCAATGAAACAACACCGTTAAATAATGTAACCTGGAAAAAAAGCCACTGATGTCTGTGAAATAATGTATAAATTTGAGATAGATCAAACTTTAAAACAGAAAAAAAAAAAGTGTAAGAAATGGGCTTTGAGAAATAAAGGGGGTTCTGCCACCAGACGGAAAGGAAATACATTTGGCCCAGGGAATTGGAACTAGCCATGGCACACAGTGTGATGTAAAGCACACAACAGGTTTCTCTCACTGTGATAAAATTGTTCAGAACAGAGCTTCTGTGAAATGAAATCCAGGAACCAAACCAGATTACTTATTCTTCCACCCAGAATACAAATCATTGCATTCAGTGAGATCTCCCAGAGATGTTCATATTGGGAGATCACCCCACTGGAGAGGCCTCCAGGATAAGTGAGAATCTGGACTAAATCTTAGCAGATCAGAGCTCTAATTCAAGTTTTGTCACTAACTAAAACCATATTCTCTTTAATGTATTTATCCCCAAAAGTTCTTAGTTTATTTTATTTGTAAATTTGGATGGTGGTACTTAAAAAACTATAAAAGCATCATGGAAATACACAATGAAGTTATTCTCTAACATAACTTCTCTCTTGTTAGTAATTTACTTGTCCTTTCACTCACTGGTGTCTCATCAAAAGTGAGGCAAATATCTCTATTAATTCTGAAGAGACCCATTTCTTTCAACACCCCATAAAATGGTCCATAGACCAAAAGGTTTGAGGAACACTCCCTCTGGGGCTCTCTCTTCCCTTTCCTCCATTAGTACCTCTATTAATCATTTAGGCCAATGATTTTCTACTCAAGCTGAGCATTAGAATCACCTGGGGAGCTAAAAAACAAAACAAAACATGGAAAAAAAAATATTGGGCTCCACTCCATACCAATTAAATCAGAATCTCTGGAAGTTGACACAGACTGTCATATTTTTTCAGGCTTCCAAGGTGATTCTAATTTGTGTGTTGAGAATCACTGTTCCAAACACTTCATGGAAGTTCACCTATAGAAATACATTTGAGCAGTCCCTTTCAAGCAAGACTCAAATCAAAAGCTGACATGGAGTCTTCCATCAAGAACAAAAACTGTACCTTCAAAATGACCAGCTATGAACCGAGGACAGGAAGAGATTTAAGTTATTAAAAAACTAATCATTATCTTCTGCCTAATGATTGAAGCAAGACACCTATTACTGCTCTGATTTTCACAATCCTTGGAGCTGGCCCTTTATATACTGATCCCAGGTAACCGTTTCTCAAGGCCATGTTAGAGTAAAAAGAATCATACCTGAATTTATCATCATAGTTTTAACCCTGATGAGATCTGGGAAGTAGATAAGTACAAACTCCCTCAAGTGGTACCAAGGTCAGTACAGCCTTCTGAAAACAAATAAAAAACACAACAAACAAAACAAAAATACAGGCTTTGGAATGGACAGAATTAACTTTAAATTCATTCTGCCACCTTCCAGCCATATGTCTTTGAGCAAGTCACTTTACTTTTATCTGAGCCTCAGTTTCTTTATTTGTAAAACAAGAATAACAATAACTACTTTGAAGTATCATGAAAATGAAAATAACAAATATAAAGATTTCACATATTAAGCCCACAATAAATGTTGACAGCTAGAAAGATGATTATGACTTAGAGCAGAAAATTGCTAGAAAAACAACATGCTGGAAAACTGGTTAGCATTTTGGAAGAAATCTTATATTTGGCATTGCAATTGTTCACCAGTAAATGGATACACTGGAAGAAATGTGAATAATGTTTATAAAGCTATTAGAAATGATAAAACTTGGATGAAAGTTGAAAAATACACTTAGTTGTTACATAATAGTAATAACTGGACACTTGAGAGTTGCCATAGGCTTTGTTTGTACAGGTGTTTTCATATTTAAAAGACACAACAAAACTTTTAATCACTAGATAAATACCCAGATGATCATGTTAGGTATTTATGGCAATGAAAAACTATTCCATCCATCTTTTCCACTTCTGCACCTCACTGAATTGTCTGCGAATCCAAGAACCACTTTTCCCAGCTTTCTCTTAGACTAAAGGAGGTTGTGTGACACATTTCTGGACTTCTACTTTCTCTTTCCTTCTTATCTTGATTGTGGATATAATGGATACAGCCATCTTAAAGCAGTAAGGGAAAAGCTAAGAGAATCACAGAGAATTCAGCCCTGACATCATGAAACCACTGACTCAATGACTGTAACTGCTGACCTCTGGATATTTTGTTGTGTGAGAAAAATGTTGCAACAAAATACAGTCCTCATTAGTTCAATATAATTCACTAAGTCTAAAAAAAATCACAATTTGGAGTCTGAGTAGCTGTCACCTACAGATCTCAAAATTGATATAATTGAACACAAAATGGTAATCTATGCATCCCCAAAATAGACTTTTTCTACATGTAAGCAGATATTAATTGAAAACTGTAAAATGCAAAGCAAACTATCCAAAGAAAGAAAATACAGGCTCTATAGCTTTGAATCCAGTGTCAAATCTCAGGTTGCTTTTATCTTGTGTGCTTAGGACGACGACTTTTATCCTGATATTTAAGGCCTTTCCTCATCTGAACCTCTTTACTCTATTTTGACATAAACAGGATTTCTTGTCACCTGTACATGCCATGACCTTCCATGCCTTTGGGCACATCCTCATCTTTCTTACCAGGAGGAATGCTCCACCTCATGCCTACCTCTCCAGTTGTTCAAATTGTCCTTGTTTTTCTCATATTCTACCTCCTCCCTGAAGACATCTCTGATTTCTCAAGGCCACAATGCTCTCTCTTTTTAGTTTTTAAGCCACTTAATTAAAAGCAGATTTATGGGAGCATGTGCACACCCACTTGCACAACACACACACCCCTCTACCACCTTTTTCACGTGTCTAGGTTTGCTTTCCCCTAACTGTAGCTCTGCAGAGGCCAGGCACATCACCACTTGACCCTCCACCCTTTCTGTGCCAAGCTAATTGTTAACAGGAAAAGTTTGTGGATTCTCTGATAAATAATGTGGATTTTTATGGAATCTTCAGGAGACCCTGCTTTATCTAATATCCCTGTTGAGAGTATAAGAAATTGTGGGAGGTCCTAGGAAGACATCTTTGAAAGACAGAATTGGCCTTGCAACATTCACCCTCATGGTGCCCTACAGAATGCAGGAACCAGAAGAAGTGGTGTTGTGTTGTCTGTATGCGGCACATAGGCCAGGCTGTCACATTGTCCCGGGGTGCCAGGACGCTTCAAAAATTCCTCCTGAAGAAACTTTTGCTTTTCAGCTCTCTCTGTACCTCTCCCACCCATCCTCCTTTCTGCCAACTTGTCTTCTTTCTCCTTTGTCTCAATGCATCTTCTCTCTTCTTTCTACTTCTCCAGTTCCCTAACCTTTCTTATTCTGCCTTTCCTTTTGCCTTTCCCTACAAACTTCTACTCACTGATCATTGCCTCACTGATCATTGAATGTAATAGTTTTTTCTCACTCCAAGTCTTCCAATCTATTCCTCATTCTCCAAGTTTGATTTCTCCACTTCCCTTCTACCTACTAGGTAGCTTAAAGACAAAACCAGCATTTTTCTTATTGTAAAGAAAACCAGAGCCCTGGCAGGAAAAGTATGTGTCCAAGGCCACAGCAAGTTAGTGCCAGTGAAAACAGAGGACACTGAGGGCCCATGAAGACCAGCCCACTGACTGGTACCAGGCAACACCTCAGATGTAAAAATCAATTATCTGGCAGCAACCAGCCATCACAAATTTCAGAACAGTGGCAGTTGATCTGATTAGATCATGCTACAGAGATATGACAATAGAATGAGAAGAGAGGAAGAGAGTTAAGAAACTTGGGATGGATACAGAAATGTAGAACAAGCCCCTCCTTTCTTAAAAATAGTGTTAGCAGGATATTAGATTTACTAGGGAATTTGTATACCCTTTCCACCTTACATCCTACACTACCATGTCTCTCTTTTAGCTGGGAAATTATTTCAAGACCTTACCAATCATATGCTAAAGCCAGTATATCACTAAAACATCTTCTGGGAGGACAGGGAGAAATCCAATCTAAGATTGAAAGCACTGCAACTCTCATAGATTAAAAATATCCTTCCAAAGGCTGCTATTGAGTCAGACAGTTGGAAGAATTACTGCAAAGTTGTCTGAGCTTGACATAAGTTACTGACCAGTACTCTGCCCAATGTTGGGGTCCTTATTCTTAGGGAGCCCCCAGAAGAATGCAACCAGTCTCCTTCCATAACCGTTGACTCAACCTTGCTATTAGCAGAGACCCTGAGGGAGGAGTTGGCTAAGTGATTTCTACTGGAAAAGAAGGAGCTGTAAAGAACCAGATCTCTTTACTCTGAATTGTGCATTAACCAAACTCTCAGCACAGTTGAGGGAAGATCTAGGCAGAGAAAAAAAAACCTTTCAAAGAAGAAAGCTATCCTATACCCTGCCATGAAAAGGCACGTGTATTGAACTTATGACACCCTTGCCATCAATAAGCTGTTATAAAAGCCCATGGTTCAATCAATATACATTCATTTGCACATTTATGTCCTGCCCACAAGAAACTTCCAGTTTTTAGTCAGAAAATCTCAACTTTCCTAATTAGAATCCCATATGCCATTTAACAGCGCCAATGCTAGCAGCACCCCTTGAATCCTCAGCCTTCTGATCTCACTGCCCCATTCATGTACTCACATATACATGCATATGCATGTGTGTACACGTTTACACACACACCACAAGCACAGAGAGACATACTTACAGTTATATGCCCTGTATCAAATGATCCAGGCCAAGCTATTACCTAGGATCATAGATAGTTCAATATCTTCATTCTTAATTCATGTAGTACAGGTTTATTTTTGGTCGGTGAAAATCATAATTTTATAAATTAAACAAGAGACTAAAGGGAATTTTACATCCTGGGATAGCTGTGTGGTGAATCAAATTGCTCATTCAGGAACACAGCCTTTGGACCAAATGGCCCAACAGGTATTACAAAACCCTTCTTTTGGGAAATGGACAACTTACTCACTGGGGATGAAGTGTCATCAAAACATCTTCTCTCATAATCAGAGTTATAGCTTTTATCACATTTAGGAAAAGCAGAGTGGCCTGCCTCTTCAGGTAAGGGGTAGCTTAACCTATGATTATAAAGAAAGACCTATTTTGGTATCTTTAAAACCTGAAGGAATATGGAATGGGCTACATTTAAGTCTTTAAATTGACAGTTCCAACTTGAAACTTTAGTATTCTTAGTATAATGTCCTGTGCCCCCAAGATCTTAAATACTAAAGACCTTTATGTACTTTCAACCGCAAGGTCTCTCTCAACACACCTATATACCTTAACTTTCTCCTTTTTAGTCAGCTACAAATGTCACAACCTTTCCTTTTCCTGTACAAAAGGATATCAAACAAATTGCACTTCTTGATATATGTCAGTCACTTCACTCAGGAAAAACGACATGGCTATTTTATTAGACAGGAGGTCTCCAGAGCTCCTGAACCCCATAGACAGTCTCGTAAATTACCAAGAGCCACATCACCAGAACAATAGTAAACTTGAAATGGGTTAAGTGGTTTTGTTTCTGGCTCTCTCCAGCATTTCTCTGTGGATCTTCATGTAACCATACAGTTTTGTAGATATGTAATCACTGAAACTTGGGTACCTGGAAACCAAACTCAAGAATACCATTATACCTGACCTTGAACTACAACCAGCAAATTAATTGCTTCTTTGAATAACATTCCCTAGAAAGGGTTGCTATTAACTATCAAAGCGTTTATGTATAAATATATTATTTCACTGTTGAATTTTTTATATTTTTCAACTCTGCAATGATGCAATTGTTCTAAAAAATCTGTAACTTCTCCATTTTTATATATAATAATGTTTCTTTTTATTTGACCTAAACTTGAAGCTTTAAGAAATGGCCTCTGATATGAGTATTCTGAATTGATCTAGTTGGGATGGATCAAGAAGATAACTGGAGGGCGTCCCTGGTGGCGCAGTGGTTGAGAGTCTGCCTGCCGATGCAGGGGACACGGGTTCGTGCCCCGGTCCGGGAAGATCCCACATGCCGTGGAGCAGCTGGTCCCGTGAGCCATGGCCGCTGAGCCTGCGCGTCCGGAGCCTGTGCTCCGCAACGGGAGAGGCCACAACAGTGATGCTGGGTACAACTGCAGCCCCAGCTTACAAAACAAGCAGAGGATTTTGTTGTTGTTGTTGTTGTTGTTTTGGCTGTGCTGGGTCTTTGTTGCTGCACGCGGGCTTGGGTTACTCTTCGTTGCAGTGCGCAGGCTTCTTATTCCGGTGGCTTCTCTGTTGTGGAGCATGGGCTCTAGGTGCACGGGCTTCAGTAGTTGTGGCTTGTGGGCTTAGTTGCTCTGTGGCATGTGGGATCTTCCTGGATCAGGGCTCAAAACCGTGTCCCCTGCATTGACAGGCAGTCTTAACCACTGTGCCACCAGGGAAGTCCCAAGCAGAAGATTTGAAGAAGAAAATCTCCCCCATGAATGCCAAGGACCTCTTGCTCCTCTCCCTGGCTCACCCCCTGAGTATGAGAGATATCTCTGCCTTCAGAATTTAGCTGCTCATACAGCACAAGTCAACATATTGGTCTACAAAATGGGCAGCAATAATAAAGCCTCTAAATAATAATCTAGTCATCAAATCTGTGGCTCTCTCCAATGCTTTAACACATCTTCAGAAAGGTCCAGGAGACTGTGACTCCCTGGGCAGAGCCATGGGTTAGGCATGAGAATGGGGTTCCTTTCCCATCCTCTATAATCAAATGGCCTTCCCTGTGCTTGCATCAGGTGTTACCTCACCTGATGTACTTTCTCTCCCACCAGGCCTCCTCCTCTAAGAGACTGGAAACCATATCTTTTTGTGTCTCTGGATCCTTATAGTTCTAATCACCTACACCACATACAAGCTTCTCAGCTATTGTGTTTAAGCATTTGTTCCATGTTTAGATCACAAATGTCATACTGATAGCTATTCTGTTTTTTCAAAAAAGAAAAATGTATAATGACTAAGATATCAGACCTTGGAATGTCGCTGTTGGGGTTCCCAACCAGCCTCCAATAATACTATGTCTGTGACTTTGGCAAGTATCAACTTCCCAGTGCCTTAGTTTTCATATCTGTAAATTGGGAATGATATAGCCCCTGCTTTAATGAGCTGTCATGAGATTCAGCATATTAAAAGCTTAGCACAGTACTATACTGGGCATATACTAACTGCTCAAAAAAAATGTGAGAGTTTATTGTTATGCACTGTAGGATTGGCTATCATGTGTCAGGTGCTAAGAGTAACACAAGCAAGATAAGATTTTCTCCAATCAAAAAGTTTACATATACACTCTTATTTTTGCATTTGCTACAGTACCTCACCAACTCTTTGTCCCATAAGGGCTAGGAAACCAAAAACTAGAAAATATACATATGCCCAGTTGTGTTCAAAATCTCAAGCACAATAAATTTGGTGAACTATTTATACAAAACTTTACCAAAATCACCCTCAGCCTCTGGTTTCACTCTCACAGAAAGAGATCTAGAATGCCAGCCTATGCCAAACAAATGAATCCATGACTTCCTCCCTAATGTTGGGTCTAGTAAGCCTGATCTTTGAGAAAAATTAAATGATTATATCTGTATTCAAGTTTGGAGTAAGAAAAACAGACAAAAGAGCAAGGAGGGAGCTTTGAGGCAGTCAGGAACATAACAAGGAGCAGATTCCAAATAACAGTCACGGAATTCAAAGAAAACGTCCTTCCGCGGATGCCACAAAGGAATCATTTGAGTTTGAAATTTCTTTCAAATGATGGATTTTTTTCATTTGATGAAGATGAAGTCATGGGGCATGAGGTGGCCTGCAGGAAAGCACAGATGGCTGGAACCAAACTAAGCACAGACCCAGCCCCATGCAACCACTTCTTTTTTTGCCTTGCACAAAGGCTGGTCAGACACTTCAGGGAGGAGAGCAGGAGGCAGCTGGAGGAGCTGAGATTAATAAGGAAGCACAAAATGAGAAAGAGAAACAACTGGAAACCCTTGTGATGACGTCAAGAACAGAGCCAGAGACAACAACCTTGTTATCACATCTGCTCCAGATTATAATTAAATGGTAGTGTGTGTCTCTTGTTGGTTACCAGGGTGGAATTCCAAGTGGGGGATCCCCTTACCACTCACCCAGGGCCCCAGATGCTGCCCTTCTTGTTGAAGCTGAGGAATCATTCCGGGTGCTAATAGGCTGGGTGTCTGGAGCAAGAGTTAATTTTGGATTACAACTGAGTGGAAATAAGATAAAGTTCTGGGAAATGCTTCGCCTTCACTCAGATGTTTCATTTATATTTACCAGCACTGCAGAGTACCCAGGGAGATGTGTTCATTCTAATTTGGAAGATTTCATGAACCTCCAAACTTTTAGGTATTGATCCAAGCTCTTGAGCTTTGGAAGCCTGCACACATGCTCTATGGGGAGGATCTGAAAGGTCCCGAGGACAGAGGGCAGAGAGAGACAGTAGGTGATGTAAATCCCATCTGGGGAGATTTGCTCACTCTCAGACTGCCATACCTCTCTGTTCATGCCAAAATTGGCTCTGCCCAACCCAGGGGCCCATTAGAGGCACTCAGAACCATTAGCTCCAACTGGCTCTGTGCTGAGCAAATACTCTCGTGTCCAGCTAGAAACTAGGGCAGCTGCCTGTGTTTTTTTTTTTTTTCTTTCTTTCTTTCAAAATCAGCAAAGCAAAGTTCTCAACCCCAAATGGCTCAAATGTGCCTCTTAATAAGTATACCACTTTATGTATTCTGCTGGTGGAGGTCAGCAGTAATTTGAATTTTGCTAAACTCTCAGTCTTTAAGCATTTGGTTTTGAATGTCCCTGATTTTTGTTTGATTTTGGATAGGGTCATTTGCTGGGAGCATGCCAATAATCAGATTTCCACCATTAGAAGGTAAGATATTTTATACCTGCAGGAAAAGGTCTCTGTCTATCATCTTTGGAATCTATGAGCTAAAAAGCAGTTGTTTGTGAAGCCTCCCAAAGGAGGTTTTGAAAAACAAAGCACTTCAGTCAACAAAAGCAGGGAGGGTGTGGGGTGACTTTAAGCTCATGCATTTTTCAGCTCAGCTTCAATCCCTGAGTATCTGGTTACCATAATGCCCCAGTACCTGGGCATTACTTGGGTATGTTTTCAGGGCAAGAAATAGATGTAATTGAGCCTAAAAGGGATTTAACTAAGAAATAATATCTGTCTTTTCTTTTGCATTTTAGGTTTAAAAATAGCCTAGTGAAGTAGAGAATACAGAATCTGTGGAGAAGTTTCCCTTGGGATTAAAAAATTATCCTAACTAACACCTTGGTAAGATTTATTTCTACACACAAAACAACAGAACACCAAGTGGCAAAATCATGGGATGCCATGAATGTTTAGTGTCTAGCTGACATTTAAAGATGCTGTACTGGAAGAAGCTTTCACAATCAAGGCTACCCAGACAAGGGCTAAGAACGTAGTGAGTGCTCAATAAATTCTGGTTGTGTTGAATTGTGAGTGGTTCTGATTCAGTTTCTTTTTATCCAGTTTACACTTCTCATTCTACTTCTTTTCTAATGCTGCCCTCTTCAGAAATGACCTAGAGCAAAAGCATCTTATCATAAGTGAAATAAACACTTAGATCACTAGCAGAGGCCATTCTAGAACCTCACCAAATGCATTTTCTTTTCCTGGATACACAGCTAAACTGCATTTACCAGTTCCCTTGGGTCTCAGTGGAGCCAGAGGAATGTAAGGAAAACCAATTGGTTACTTACAAACTGAGATGGTGGGTCTTCTCTCCACCTTCAGCAGTGAGCTTAAAGATGGCAGTGATAAAGGATGGAAGGATCTTGAGTTCCTTCTTAACCACATAGAGCAGAACCCTGTACCTCTCCTCCTCCTGCCAACCATGAGTAAGAAACAAACTCTTAATGTTAATTCACTGAGAATTAGGGAGTTTTGTTACAACAGGGAATGTTAGTTATCCTAGTATGGAAATTGATACTTGAAATGAAGTGCTATTATAACAAAAACCAAAATGATGACATTGGCTTAGAAGTCACATGGCAGATAACAGAGAAACTGATGTTAGAGGCTGGAATATGGTGATTCATGTTATGTAACTGCAACACACGCAATACCTGGGAGGAAGATTTCATACCCATGGAGCCTGGAGCTCTAGATGAAGCAGTCGGAAAGACAGTAAGGTATTAGTATGTGTTTGCAATTATTTCTGAATTTAATTAAAAATTGTAATAAAGTGATGAGTTCAAGAGAAAACTGATCAGTTTGTGAAAAGAATTAAAAGAGAATAGAGAAAATCCAGTAGTAATGGAACCTTGAATTACAAGTATTCACTGCTTCTTGGGCCCCAAGGAATAGGAAAAAAAAAGATCAAATAAGCCTTTGAGCAACAGAATCTCACTAATTCCCACGTTTGTAGAAAAGATCAGATGAAAGATAACCCAGTAGCCTCAAGGTAGCTGCCATTAGGTTGAAAGAGGGAAAACTGACTGTGAGGAAGCAAAGAAATAACCAGATTTGGATGTATAGCTGATTCACTTTGTGAAGCAGAAACTAACACATCATTGTAAAGCAATTATACTGCAATAAAAATGTTACAAAAAAAAAAAAAAAAAAGAACCCTGGGTGCCTCAGTTACTCACATGAGACCGACTTAAAGCAAATAGAGCAGCCTACTAAGTTTTCAAGGGAATTGTGTTGCTAGAGAAGCCATAAACCAGGACTAAAATAACCCCTGATTATTCAAGATTTAAAACAATCCTTGTGACCTCAGCCTCAGAGCCTTTAAATGGGCTCTAAAAGCTCCACAGCCCAGAGAAGGGTATGTATCCCAGTGCCTACAGTGATAGTAAATTTTATGTGTCAACTTGACTGGATCAGGAAATGCCCAGATATCTGGTTAAACATTATTTCTGGGTGTGTTTGTGAGGGTGTTTATGGAAGAGATTAGCATTTGGATTTTCAGATTCAGTTAAATTGATTGCCCTCAATGAGAGTGGGCATCATCCAATCTGTTAAAGGCCTGAACAGAACAAAAAGCCTAAGGCAGGAGTAATTTGGCCCTTTTTTTCTGCCTCATTCCTTGAACTGGGACTTGTCTCATCTTCTCCCTTCAGACTGGAGTTTGCATCATCAGTTTCCCTGATTCTTAGGTCTTCAGACTGAAATATACCACCAGCTTTTCTGGATCTCCATCTTGCAGACAGCAGACTGTAGGATTTCTCAGCTCCATAACTGCATAAACCAATCCCTCATCATAAATCTCATTTACATCCTATTGGTTCTTCTTCACTGGAGAACTCTGACTAATACACCTACCTCAGATGTTTCAGGAAGGGTGAAAAACAGGAAGAAGCCCTTCCCCCAGGGGGTAGTGCAAGGGGCCATGGAGATAAACGAAC
The DNA here is from genome assembly GCF_008692025.1 of Phocoena sinus. Classification (NCBI taxonomy): domain Eukaryota; kingdom Metazoa; phylum Chordata; class Mammalia; order Artiodactyla; family Phocoenidae; genus Phocoena; species Phocoena sinus. The sequence continues at coordinate 32,791,355 of NC_045776.1, read as the reverse complement.
AAAGGAAATATTCCCAGAGGACAGAACTGGAGTCTCATCAAGAATTTCCCCACTGCCAAGGCAGACAACATCAAAACCCTTGACTTACAGAATTTCAGTTTACTATGAACCAATGATATGTTTTCTCTTTCACCCTTTCCCAAATGGGAGTTTAAATTAACATAACCCTGTCCTACTCAACCATTGTGTAGTGATTTGATGTGGGAAGTGCACAGCTATTGCTATTCTTTACATGCATAGCCAAAGAAGAGCCATATCAATGCTCAATGTGCATAATTGGGCAGTCAGCTCTGGTAACAGTGGCTGTATGTGATTTTGAGTTACCTCCTTTAAGAAGAGGTGTCATGCACACTAGGGCATTGTAGCCAAGCAGTTCTCCCAGCTGCTTCCTGAAACAGCATGATTGGTGAAAACTGCCGGAGACAAAGTTAGTTGTAGCTGTTCAGGTCCCCTGTGGCCCCTTCATTATAGGACAATACACAGATATCTAGAAGGACCATATATCAGACACTGGAAAATACCAGACCTTCCTCACCATAATCAGGAGTTAGGAAACAATTACAAAATGACACATCAGAAACTGGTCCCCAGCCCTTTTCTTCTGGCTTGACATTCACATTTGGGGAAATGCTTGTCCCTCTCTTTAGATTCTAAGCCTTGGAATTTACCAGGATTGATTGCATTAGGCTACAGAGATTTGCTGGGGGCCAACTCTTTTTCAGGGGAAACCAGTGTTATGGGTTGAATTGTGCCCCCCAAAAAAGATATGTTCAGGTCTTAACTATCAATACCTGTAAATGTGAACTTTTTTTGGAAACAAGGTCTTTGTAGAAGTAATTGAGTTAAAATAAGGTCTTCTTGAGTTAGGGTGGACCCTAATTCAATGACTGGTGTCTTTATAAGTAAAGGAAAATTTGGACACAGAAGAAGGCCATGTACAGATGGAGGCGGATGTTGGAATGATGCATCTGTAAGCTACATAATGCCAAGGGTTGTCAACAACCACCAGAAGTTGGCAAAGGCAAGCAAGTATTCTTCCCTAGAATCTTCAGGGAGAGCACAGACCCTCCAATAACCTGATTTTGGAATTCTAGCCCTCAGAACTACAAGAGAATAAATTTTTCTTATTTTAATCCACTCAGTTTGTGGTACCTTTTCTTGGTAGATCTAGGACACTACCAGAGATAGCCAGCATTAGTCTTGAACAGATTACCCCTACCTCTTAAGGCAAAGGTATGTTTTAATGTAGGTAAAAGTGAGACAACTGGGCAGACTGGTTACCAGAGGCCAGTCTCTGTCAAGGAAAATGCTATATTTCTCTTTACTGCTAGGCTCACAGCTAGACTACATTTCCCAGTCTCCCCTGCAGTTCTGTGGTTAAATGATTGACTTTTAATCAAAGAAAACAGGAGGAAGTATGGTTGCCACTTCCAGGCTTGGTAGCCCCAAAGTACCATGAGCATCTGTGTTCTCTCTGTCCTTTGCCTTGCAGCAGGTTGTCGGCACACTACCTGATCTATGGAGCAACACAGTGAACAGAGCAAAGCCTCTGACATTGGGAGTCTTGGATGACTGTGAGCAGCAGAGCCTCCCTCTTCACCCACTGATCACACTGAGCTGACACATAAGTGAGAAATAAAGTTTACCAAGTTAAGCTCTATGTTGTGCTGGAGACGGCTCATACGGCTCTGTCAATAGCTAGCATCTCTTCCGAATTCCATATGTAATATGACATTGTAAACTTAAATCTTCGCATCAGCCATGGTGGGAGTATTTATATTATGAAAATACCATATTCTACAAATCAAGGCTTTTTTTCTCCTTTTTGTTTGTATAGTCAGTTGTTAAATATTTAACACCACAGCACTGTTTAAGCCTCTGAGAAATGAAGGTGTTTGTTGCAGCATTTAGCTTTAATACACTTACTAATAAAAATCTGATAATTTTAGTTCTAGTAGGATGACTCTGATACTTGAAAAAATCCAAGTGGAATTATAGAATCTTGGAACTGAAAGGTCTTAGAAATTACCTGGAAAAACTGATATTTAGGGCAGGAAAGTGCCTCCCACTAAAATTCAGATCTCTAAGTGTATCAGGTAGCTCTGGACAGGTCTTCAGCAAGGGGATGGTATAATTTGATTAAAACTTAAAAGGAGCACTCTAAACAACTGGTGGGGAACGTGTTGGAGAGGACTGAAGTATAAGTAGGAAACTGGTTAGGAGGCTACTGGAAGAGCTGAGATGGGAGGTGCTGGAGACCTGAACTTGGATGGGATAGTGGGGAAGGAGGAAGCAAACAAGTCTGAAATAGATTTTGAAATCAGAATCAGCACTGATACATTTGGTTCTCTTACTTGCTTACAACTCTGCATTCACTGCTAGAGAATTTGGGAGCATACAGGAACAACATTGGTGGGGATCAACAGGAGTCTTAAGTGCCTGGAGTGATTGCTACCATCGTAAGGGATCAAAATTAAACCTACCAAGTGGCTAATTTTTTCTAGTGCCTGAGTATATTTCAGGCACTTTACGTTCTAACTCTTACAAACACCCAAAGGCAGATATTAATATTTCCATATTAGAGATAAGAAAACTGAGACTCGGAGAACCTAACTTGTTCAAGGTCACAGCTAATAAGCTGTGAAGCTAAAATTCAACCCAGGTCCACTTAACCCTCAAATTTCTTTAAACTATAGCACTTCCTTCTTTACAGTGAGTTCTCATTTGGCTCAAGACCGGAAGGGCACAAACCAATCTTGATAAGAAAAGTTTATCAAGAAACTTCCTATATCAAACAGTGGCAAAATAGTGAGAGTAACATTATTAATGTGAGCTGAGCTTACAAATACACCTTTAGAAAGATGTCATTAATGTTCCTGATTTTTCTTTTACAATAAATGTGATAATACATATAAAGTATTCTATAAATGTTGGCTATTACTACAATTTTATCAAATAGAAAATTAGAGAACACTGACTGGAAGCACTGATATTCAGGATGCTTAGAAATTAACAAAATACCTCACTTTTTCATTCCTCACTTCACTCAAAACATACCACATCATCCAAAAAAATGTAACTGTCTAGGCAGTCTGCTGGGACAGGTCCAGAGTCATTAGCAGATGCACATGTATGCTGTAGCCTTTCACCCTGAAGTAATCAGCCATGTACCATGGAGATGTGAATGTACACACATCTGTGACTACCCCACCTGCAAACTGTCCGGTGCAGTTCTAGCTCCATTTCTTAGCTATGATGCTTTTCTTCTCCTAGTAGAGCAAAGATGTAGCAGACAGATTGACTTGGCACTGGATCTTAAATCCAAGATTCCTCCAACGTTGCTGAATTTTCTTTCTTCTTGAACGTTCTGAGAGCTACAGACCTCCATCTGACCATTTACACATAAGGTGTTTGAAATGTACACATGGTTTGACAAAGTAGAATTAGCCTGGGCTTCAGAGAACTGATGCCAGTTAATTTTTTGAGTATTCACAACAGGCTAGGCATTCTTCTCAATGTGCTATTTGAATTAATTCACTTAATTATCACAAAAACTCAACCAGTGGATACTAACATTATCTTTATCTTACAAAGGAAGGAACTGAGGATTAGACAGGTGGGTCACTTTTCCAAGGTTCCACAGCTGGTGTCAGATAGGGACAGGGTTAAAGTCCAGGCATTCAGACTGCAGGGCCTGAGTTTTCATCCCTCCTCTCCTTTACAGCTCTATGGCCTCCTGTGTGTGTGAGGGGAGCGAGGTAGGAATATCGGGGGAATCAGCACTTCCCTCATCTTGAATCTAGGCCAGGCTCCATTTCTCCTCTGCCATATGCCCTCCTCTGCAGCCTATTTGTCAAGGTGCTAACCAAGATGTTCTGTGACTGCATCACTTAACCCACAGTCCTCATCTTCATGTCGGCCTTAGACAATCTCCAAGCATTCCATCTTCTGCTTCCTTCCTCTTACTCTCATGACTACACACTTCTCTTTCCAACACCTAGAAGTTTCTGTACTTCTAGAAGGCTAGAATTAGGTCTATGAAGTACCATCTCTAGATTGCTTTATGGAAGTAGGTTTTATCAGCCCTCCCTTTGTTAAATTACTATCCATTTTTGTCTGAAAATCTTTCTTAGAATGCCAACAATAGTATATACTGTCCACCATATTAATAATAAATGCATAATATTAGCATCAATCAAGCGTGTTTACTATAACCCATGGCAAACACTACTTACAGAAATAGGCAAAATCTACAAGGAAAATAAAATGCATATAAACACACAAAGTAAATAGCAATGGAAAATAATACATAATCAGGTTTATTTTTAGCAGTGTTTGAGATAAATATTAGCATTCTATGTAAATTTTTTTGAAAAATTTATAATAAACCAGCATTGTATTAATAATAAATTCAACAGGTTGGGGCTTAAGGTTGGAGAAGGTGAGGTGGAAAGAATATTTCATCAATCAGGGGTGCTTTTCAGACCTTCCTCAAGTCACATCATAAACACAGGATGTCTTTCCAAATATACAGCAGTCCTCACTTGCTGTTATGTTGGAGGAGATAATTGGATACAGTTTCAAGCTACCCTAAAATTTATTATTTATTTTAATCTCAGATACCTTTGAAGAACATGCAGGTAAAGAAGAAGGATTTTATGTATAGTTACTCATAAAATACCTTTGATAATTCCTATTTCAAGACACTTTTCTGAAACATCCTTCAAACCCAAACATGTCCCAGTTTCCCAAATTACCCAGGAATTATTCTTTTGTTGGCTCTTTCTTGATCATGTATATTAAAGGCAAAAAGATAAAACATGCTCTCAAGCACTGCAGAGTGGGTAATTATATTTTTAAGTTGCTTCAGTTACATTATTTTAGCATCTGTGTAATTAAACCGAAGTGTAATTCTCAATTAGCAGGTTTTCCTTTCGTCTCTTGGATGTCATATCTTCATGGATAGGAAAGTGTTTCACCTCTTTGAGTAGCTATATTTATGCCCAATAAACTGGGAAAAGTGTGGTGCAGCTTTAAATGAAGAAGTCCATCCGCCAGGCATGAGGCTGAGCGGAAATGTTGAAGTTACCCATCAACCCCTGTTGAGCCCTGCAAAGTAATAATGCTTTCTGGGGAGAGACTGACAGAAAATAGCAAATGTGTGAAATGAAAGATGAGATTTTCTTTGGAGCTTGTCCAGATTTTGATGCTCTTCTAACCTGCCTCTCCCCCCAACTCACTTTTCCCCATCTGCAGAAGCCAGCCTGGACGGCTGTCAATGCTATTCCCCAAGAGCATCCCTGATGATTAAACACCTGTGGTGAGCAGAGCCTCTTGAGTTTCTGCCACCTTTGGCTGAAATTTCCTTTTGGCTGTGGCAGAAAATTAAAGTCCAAATTTCAATATGAACCAAATGATCCACCATGATTATGGGAGACATAACATTACATTTTGATCAGCTTGCATCCATTTGGTCTGATACCTGTGGTTTTTATTGGGAAATTACTGTGTTCAGATACACTTCTTCACTAATTAATGGTTTTGAAACAGCTGAAAAACTTGGCAATATGGCTTATGAGAAATGTTACAGCGTAGAGTTCAAAGAGTTATTGTCCCCAATTTTACCAATAACTAAACCAGTCATTATGTAGGGCAGGTGATTTTATTGCAAAGTTTCTTGCACACACCTATAATATATTCTTTTTTGCTTTGGTGAAGGGACAGTAGTGCTCAACATTCTTGTAGCTTGAGATGAATAATGCTGTGTGAATTCTGAAATGGAAAAAATGAATCAGAAAATTATTCCATTTCAGCCTGTGTTCAGGATTGAGGCTTATAGCCCTCATTCTGTGAATGTGTACTGGGAAGTGGTTTATTACAAATTTTCCAAAGAATTTTGCACAGAATTCTAATCTCTCATGATACTTTGTTTTAGAAAAAGATTCCATGGAAAAATAACTTTGAGAAATGTAGAGATTCACATAGGATTTTTATACTAAAAATTGGGAAGTCCAGTCTATTTAACTGTATTTAACCCACGCTTTTCAAACTTACTTGGACCTCAGAAAAAACATGTGTATGTATACATTTTTTAAATTACTGATAGAGTAGTACCTTTGGTAAGCATTATCTTGAATTCTATTGGATATAAGATCCTTGGAATCAGAATTTCTTTCCTAATGAAGTCAAATATTTCTGAAAAATAAAGCAATCTGCTTTCAGTTTTCAACACTAACGTGGGCAATTATTTCTTCAAATTCTCTCCAACATGACAATCAATTTGACAGGAAGTAAGAAGGTGCATGTGGAGTGAGTATGCAGTCACCCTTCTGAATTCCAAACAGAAGGAATTTGAGCAAGGACCTAGTAGAGATACGGAGAAAAAAAATGGCAGTAGTCAAAAATGTACTCCCTTCTCTTTCCCACTCCCATGTAGAAAGGGTATCTTGAAAAAAAGAAACAGAAACACAGACAAGATGTTCTCCATTAGACCCTCTACTTCCTGGCCTACCTTTCTGACACTACTATGTTAATGCTTCCCCTTCATCTATTCAGAAAACAATTACTGAGCACCTACTATATTCTAAACATTGTGCTAGGCACCTGAATGCAAAAGCAAATTAAGACAAGATTTCTTCTCTTTAGTTAAGAGAGAAAAATAATGAAAATCCATAACTAAACTCTGGCCCATGTTTCCTAGGGTCCCCTCACCTTCCAGGAAATAAAATACTACTAGAGTAACATTGATAAACATTTCCTCCTTCTGCTTCTGTTTCTGGCCCTACCATCTATTTCAGAATCTGTAATTTTCTCTGATTTTAAAGTATTCATTCTTCAATAAAAAAAGGAAAAAATAATTGAAAATGATTTCTGCTGAGAATTGAGCATAAACCTGTTGAATTATGCAATCAGATTAAAGGGACACTAAGCATTATCCACATAATTACAGAAGATCTAAAGGTGACTTAAGCAAATTGCTCAAAGATGCTGAATTTGTTTATTAATTCATTAGTGAATCATTTTATTAAAAAGAGATTTATGAAGTTCCACTTTGTATAATCATGAGCACTCTGCATTCTCATTACTAAGGAGCACCACAGGATTCACTTCACCATCACCTGGTCTAGAAAAGGCTTAGAGTAGAGAATCATGAATAGACGAACCAGGCCTGCTTAGTCATAAGCCATTGTTCTTCCCACAAAATCAAGTTTGCTTGATCCAGATTGTCAGCTCAAGTTTGTTTGGAGCACTAACATAATGATTTTGAAACCATTTGGAAGCTTAATGTAGGGACAATCTCCTAATAGGCAAAATAGGCAGGGGAAGGAGTCCAAAAAATGAATAGACATAGTCTTATAGACTGTGTAGATTTGAGCTCACCTCTAGTAGAAAAATAGCAGACAGACTATTATTGTTTCAAACAATTATTCTCTGAAATGTGCCTTGCAGGAGGCATGAGTGGCCCCAAGAAGTGTAACTCTGGATTCACAAAATTAAGTTTTAGTTGGAGAGCTAAGAAAATAAACACATATACAGAAACATGTAAACAAATAAATGCCCTAATTCATCACTCAAAGTGCAGACCAGAGTCAGGTTAACCCAAGTCCCAGGAACTTAAAGGAGGAAGAGAACCCTTGCAGGTTGGAGGAGTCAGAGGCAGTGGTGATGGGATTTAAGCTCAAACTTGAGAAATAAAGCCTATTTAGAGAAGAAGTTGCAGCATTTGATTCAGAATATTTGACCACCCATAACAAAATTGCCACATCCAAAGTGATTTGCATTTCTAGATTGTAAGTCACGGTGGGGCTTCCAAGGAGCGTAGAGACCTTGAGACCTTCTTCACAGCCCCTTGGAAGCCATAGCCACTATTAATTACTCCCATTTCAGAAGCAGCAAAGTGAATCTCCAGAAAAGCCACCTTTATTTGTGTCCTTTATTGATCAGAACTGGTCTTGTTGGGAATAAAAGCAGGGTGACTTCATCCCCAGTTTCTTTGCAATCCCCACAGAAATGCTTGACAGCAAATCAAATAAATAGAAAAAGGGTGGAGAGAGAAAGGACCAGAAAGTGAATTTAGCCTGCCTTGCTCTCTCTCTCTCTCTCTCTTTCTCTCCTCTTCTCTTTCATTCAGTGTCAGCACCTTTCATCTCTGAAGAAACTTTACTTCCCTTTAAGAGTAACCTCAAAATTACTGCTAATTTTCTGGAAGAAAACTGTTCTTTGAAATACATCATATACCATTTTCTCCCCTCACCCAACCCCACTTTTGTAAATGCTGGCAATGCGTTGCCTGTGAACATGTAAGTATAGTTGCTTTTGAATGCTGAAAGGTAAATGCAGAAAATGACAGCTTAAATGGAATCATTAAAGCAGATGTAGGTAATATCTGAATGCTATGACGCCTTCTTTGCAAGGCAATAAAGTCTTTATGTGCAGTTCTGGTGCCTTGCACCTTTTCAGAGAAGCTGACAACATATCATTTCTTACTTTTTTCTCCCTGATTTCCAGTATGAACTCAGGGGCCTCGTTTCTATCTTAAGTTATAACTTGTCGATTGGTAGAAAAGGGAGGAAATGTATACAGTTCCACCCTAAACGGTTATTTTCTGGCAGTGCAGCAGTGAGTTCTGTCAGCTCATTCAAAGACATTAAGTGTGAGAAAGTCACAACAAAATTGCTACCTGTCCATGTACTGGGTGAACCGCAAAGTACAAGTTTCAGGTATTGCTAGGACAGACCAAAGAGACCACATCCTGGTTTTGAAGATTGCCAGACTTGCATACAAAGGAATTGTAGTAACATTTTGCATTTATTTAAGTTCATATTTTCAATACAGCTTTCACTGTACTATCCTAGTCTTCTTTTGAAGAAGGCAGTTGGATGTTTTCTCTCAAATAAGTATAGGGAAATGGAAAGTTATAGAGAAATGGAAAGTATAGAGAAATGGAAAGTATTGATTTTTAGAAATACAACAAAAATAGTTTATTACAATGCTAGGTATTAAGAATATGATATTGAGTTTTGTTTTTGTTTCTGTTTTTAATTTTATGAAACACTTATATAATGCTATGTGCCGGGTACTTGCTAAATTCTTTTCAAATATCAATTTATTTAATCCTTATAACAACTCACTAAGGTCAGAACTATTGTTATCTCCTATTTTATACAGGAGGGAACTGAGGCTGAACTCATAGAGGTGGATATAATGGTGGAGTTAGGATTCAAATCCAGACCCTCCATCTCCAGAGTCCATGCTCTCAACACGTTCACTGTGCGTCTTTCAACACACTGGGAGGTGTACTACAAAACAGCAAGAAATAAACCAGCCCTTGCTCTCTGATTCTGGGGTTATCAGCTCATTCACTCACCCAGCCCCTCACTGAACAAAACTTTATTGAGCAATCACTACTGGCAAGAGGCTGTATTCAGTGTTTGAGGCATCCAAAGAAATATGACAAATGCAATTAATCCTCATTAGTCATGGATTTCATATTTGCAAATGTGCATACTGCTAAAATTTATTTGTAACCCCAAAATCAATACTTACAGGCTTTCAGGCCATTGTAGGCATACATGGTCATGTCCAAAGTGGTGAAAAATTTAAATCTCCAACCTGTATTTCCCAGCTGAGGTCAAATAAAATGATGCTCTTCCATCTTGTTTTAGCCCTCATATAGAGATGACCAGAGGATGGCAACACAACTTGCGCGTGTTAGTGGAGTGGCCTCGGTCAAGTCACTCAACATTTCTGATATATTTTCCCTAGGAACAATGGTTCAGTATTTGCTAATTCAGAGTTTGGGCAACTTTATAAAATATAAATACCCCAAATAAAAGGAATCTACTATACATCTCCTGCATTCAAAGACCTCATATCCTAAGTGAAAGGAAAAGGCAAAGATAAAACAGAAGACCATTTAGACAACTAGGAATATGTGCAGGATGTAAAAAGAACAGAATTACTGAGTGTCACTACATGCTTTTGAAGACTAAAGTTGGTGAGCCGAAATGGTCAGTGTGGGCTTCAGGGAGAAGACGGAATTTGGGACTTGAAGCAACAAAAGCACAGCCCTTGGAAAAATCTCTCTGGCCTTGTTTTTTTCTTTTTTTAATAAATTTATTTCTGGCTGCATTGGGTCTTCGTTGCTGCTCGTGGGCTTTTTCTAGTTGCGTGATGTTGCGGTGCGTGGGCTTCTCATTGTGGTGGCTTCTCTTATAGAGGAGCAGGGGATCTAGACGCGTGGGCTTCATTAGTTGCGGCTCAAGGACTTATTTGCTCTACAACATGTGGGATCTTCCTAGACCAGGGATCGAACCTGTGTCCCCTGCATTGGCAAGTGGATTCTTAACCACTGCACCACAAGCGAAGTCCCTCTCTGGACTTGGTTTTATTTCGTCTTCTTGCCTTGTACTAACTATGTAATGAGATCTCTTTTGGATGGTGGCTATCATACCATTGGCTAAATTAATTGAAGACTTACTTGCAGAAGTTGTAAATTTTCTATCACATTTTTATGATGATGCAAGTGTTTTCTTGAATTTTTAATTGGAATGACTCAGCTGTCAAGGAAGTAAGCCTGGTCACATCTGTTGGTAACTTGTAAAAATCATAGATACATCTTCAGAAGCTTCATGAAAAGGCAGATACTGCATCTCCTTTTCAGGGCAACTGGACTATGGGACTTGGTGACTGCAACCATCGGTACCCACAGGGAGAAATATTACCTGTCCTCTGTCCACAAGACGACCCAGAGTCTTAAGAGAATCTGGAGATTGCAGGATAGTCTCTTTCCTCTGTTTCGACTGCTTACCTCTATTGTCAGAGTGTTCAAATTTTAAAGTATTTCAACTAGGTCCCTCCCTTCTTTCACCCACTTAGCTAAGAGTGAGAAGTAGAAATAAAAACAAATGTGTACTTTTGGTACAAAAATATGTTATACAATATTTGTTTTGTCCTTGTTGTTTGGTATAACCAATTATAAAAAGACACATGGGAGAATTGCCACTGGATCTATATGTGATAATACTTGAGCATTTCAAACACAGAAAAACAGGCAGGATATCCTAGATTAGAGGACTATATTGAACATACTTGGAAGATTTAGCATGTTAGAGTCAAATGAGATATAACTAGTCAAAACTTAAAATTGATGTGTTTGGTTCTGAGCTAGAGGGGATAGGACGTAATGTAAAGTGGGAATGAATTTGGGAGTATAAGGCCTTGTGAAAGATTTGTAGGGCCTGCACCAATTTTGAAGATGGATGTAATTATTGTACCAAGTTGAAAATTATTTGCAAAGTTGCCTTGCTTTTTTAACCCTAATCTGCCCCAGATAGGATATGAACTTCTAAATTATTAACTTCTCAGTTTATTACACTTTATCCTTCTTTTTGAAACATCTGGAATACTTGGATGTGACTGGTCCACTAAAGAAAGGGTCATGACATTGGATCATGATATTGATAATTCAAAGTACTCCCTAAGTCACAATGCCATGAATATTTCAAGAAAGAAACACACACATACACACACACACACACACACACTCTCTCTCTCTCACTCTCTTTCTCTGTGTGTGTGTGTGTGTGTGTGTGTGTGTGTGTCTGTATGGAGGTCATCTAATTGCTTTAATTCTTTAATCAGATGTTTAACATAGATCTTGTTTGGGCATACTGCTATCAAGGACATAAAATAAAATATATGCATAAGGATATTGTCCTGACAGAGTAATCAAAATAGAAAATTAGGTGATCTGTTGGTAAAACATTATACCCATAACAACAAATCAGAATCACAGTGCAATTACTGTTTTCAGACCATGTACTGCCAGCGCATTCCCCAGCAGCCAACAGACAGCACCACATCATTAGCTGCCCTGCTCACTGGGCAACCAAGTATTAGCATCATATCTTGCAACTCTGGAGACTAAACCAATTAAGGTACAATTTAAACAAGGCACTCATAAATATTGTACCTTGGTAGTATTGACACTTCTAAATAATAAAAAAATATAGAATAAAGCTTCCAAAAATAAGTAATCCATCTTAGGAAAAGAGGTTCCAATGGAGCGACTTCTGCCTTATGAATAAATATGCATAATCAAAACAGCAGCCCAGCTCAAATCTCTCTCTTACTCTTTTGATATACCTCTTCATGTCATATCCATTTTCATATAAACAACACAATAATATAACATCTGCATTGCTAAATAACACTACTATGTTCTAATTTCTTTAGAATGGCATGAATAAAATCTTTCTACTCCTGTTTATTAGAATTTATTGGTGACACTCCTTTACAAAGTAGCAGAAGGTATAATTAATTCTGGTACAAACCTAAGTTGGGTATAGCGACTCAACAGGGTTTACTTTTGACTACAAATGATCCATCACTTGATAACTCAGAGGGGAGGTGGCAGGAGGAGGATGTGAGCCTTCATAACTTCACTGTAAGCTGCTGCCATGTTACCTAATGCAGTTAATGTTATATACACACACTGTCAGCTCTATAATATAATTGCATTTTTATTTATTCCATGTAGATCTTTGGTTACAATGTTCTATAGGGTAGAAAAAAACAACAACAGTGTTTCAAGGTTCAGGTAGGAATTTTACTAAAACAAATATTTAGAAATCTCTCTAACTCATCATGGGGGGGGCGGTTCACCACTTGCTCCTACTACATTCAATTCCCTCTGTTCAGGACATCTGTTAGATTGGGGTACAGATGATTTCACAGTCATGGAAAATGAAAATTAATGCATCATTTCAGTAATTCCCTTATATAGTACTGCCAGCGCATTCCCCAGCAGCCAACAGACAGCACCACATCATTAGCTGCCCTGCTCACTGGGCAACCAAGTATTAGCATCATATCTTGCAACTCTGGAGACTAAACCAGTTAAGGTACAATTTAAACAAGGCACTCATAAATATACATGCACAACTCTCATCAACAGAAGAAATGATCTAATTATGCTAAAGGTATAGTATCTGATGCAACTTTAGCTTTTCTTACTGATGAATGTGGTTGCTGGGAAGGAGAAAGAAACAAAGAGAGAAGCTGTTATCCTGGGCTTAATTCTGACAAATGAGAAAATAAACTAATAATTTAGAAATAAGACAGAAGAGAAAATGATTGTGTCATCCTAGAATTCATGACATTTAAGACAGGAACACTTGGATGTGTATATGTTGGGAGAAATTCAATGTCAGGGAAAACAGAGATATTGTGTCCTGATGACTGCTTTTTAAAAGGAATAAGGCTCACAAGAGGTGAAAGTGTTTTTAAATTGCAATTTAATGTGTCTTTGAAAATTATCTGAATTTTAAAGGTGGGAGAGAGGTAACGTCCAAGAAAAAGGTGTAGCAGTGATGATGCCTCTGATAAGGGCAGATTACAAAATGGAAGGAGGGGCACATTTCAACTCTCTAAACACAGCAGTATCAAAGAATAAAATGGCTGTCTCAGAAAGTGCAGAGGGAAGAAAAGAGAAGTGATATATGTTATCTAAAGGTTTCTTTCTACTTGAAGATTGTTATTCTAAGTTATGTGGAAGTAAATTATCATTCAACATTTAAAAATTGTTTTTAGACAGTGATGCTAAACAATACCTTACATTAAAATGGTGCTTAGTAATTTACAAAAATTTTGGTGTGCATTATCGATTCTTACCACAGCCATGAAAGATCATGAACCCCAGTTTATAAATGGGCAGAATGATCCCTAAGGTTAATCTGTGGTGCTAGGGCATCACATTTGAAAGATTCAGGGCTAGAGTATAACTGGGGATCCACATACCTATGCTTAACTATTTAAAAGTTAAAAATTAAGCAACAAACAGTTAAATATGTCCCAGCCTCCTATCTTGGACAATATACATTGAAACCCCAATATCAAAAGATATATACTTTTTTTTAAATTAAAGTTAGCAAAATACAAAAGAAGACATAATTATCATTAAAATTACTATCATAGATCTAAATATTCTATAGATGGACCTATGATGTTTAAAATGCATTCATAATTCACAAGTAATATATTTATAGCACAAAATATATTTTTACTTCATTTTAATAAAATTACTAATTATGCTGTTACCAATATTTTCACATAATTTGGATTCTACTGAACATAGTAATCTACAATTTTCAATGTAATTATATTCAAAGTATATACATTTAGTGTATTTTGGTAAAATGTAAATTTATGTAATATTGAAAAATTAATATTTAATACATAGTTTAAAGTTCATTTTATTCTAAAATATTAAAAATTTAAAAGTAAGATATCAATTATAATCAGTAAATAAAATTTTGAAACTACTATTTTTCTAAGTTGAACTATTTAATAATTTGAAAATATAATATTATTAAGCATTTTTTTAAATTTAAATTTTACAGTAAAAGTAAAATGAACAATATACTAGAAGTCAAAATTGTACCTACAGGTAATGGCAAGAGTATGGAAACTACAGAGTCCATATTTTACCAAACAGTGTACAACTTTCCAGATCAGATGCTAAACAGGAAAAAGCATGAATTTGTAAGGAAACAGATATCAAATCAAATCCCTGCTCCCCTGACAACTGACTGGTATCAAACAAGGAAGCTATGCTATCTTCTTTTTTTTTTTTTTTAACATATATATTGGAGTATAATTGCTTTACAATGTTGTGTTAGTTTCTGCTGTATAACAAAGGGAATCAGTTATATGCACACATATATTCCACTATCCCCTCCCTCTTGCGTCTCCCTCCCACCCTCCCTATCCCACCCTTCTAGGTGGTCACAAAGCACTGAGCTCATCTCTCTGTGCTATGAAGCTGCTTCCCACTAGCTATCTATTTTACATTTGGTAGTGTATATATATGTCAATGCTACTCTCTCACTTTGTCCCAGTTTAACCTTCCCCCTTCCCTTGTCCTCAAGATCATTCTCTACTTCTGCATCTTTATTCCTGTCCTTCTCCTATGTTCATCAGAACTTTTTATTTTTTTTTTTAGATTCCATATATATGTGTTAGCATATGGTATTTGTTTTTCTCTTTCTGACATACTTCACTCTGTATGATGGACTCTAGGTCCATCCACCTCACTACAAATAATTCAATTTGGTTTCTTTTAATGGCTGAGTACTATTCCATTGTTTACATGTACCACATCTTCTTTATCCATTCATCTGTCAATGGACACTTAGGTTGCTTCCATGTCCTGGCTATTGTAAATAGAGCTGCAATGAACATTGTGGTACATGTTTATTTTTGAAATATGGTTTTCTTACGGTATATGCCCAGTAATGGGATTGCTGGGTCATATGGTAGTTCTATTTTTAGTTTTTTAAGGAACCACCATACTGTTCTCTATAGTGGCTGTATCAATTTACATACCCACCAACAGTGCAAGAGGGTTCCCTTTTCTCCACACCCTCTCCAGCATTTATTGTTTGTACATTTTTGATGATGGCCATGCTGACTGGTGTGAGGTGATATCTCATTGTAGTTTTCATTTGCATTTCTCTAATAATTAGTGATGGTGAGCATCCTTTCAAGTGTTTGTTGGCAATCTATATATCTGCTTTGGAGAAATGTCTGTTTAGGTCTTCTGCTCATTTTTGCATTGGGTTGTTTGTTTTTTTGATATTGAGCTGCATGAGCTGCTTGTATATTTTGGAGATTAACCCTTTGTAAGTTGCTTCATTTGCAAATATTTTCTCCCATTCAAAGGGGTTCCTTTTTGTCTTGTTTATGGTTTCCTTTGCTGTGCAAAAGCTTTTAAGTTACATTAGGTCCCATTTGTTTGCTTTTTTTTTAATTTCCATTTCTCTAGGAGGTGGGTCGAAAAGGATTTTGCTGTGATTTATGTCATAAAGTGCTCTGCTTATTTTTTCTTCTAAGAGTTTTATAGTATCTAGCCTTACATTTAGGTCTTTAATCCATTTTGAGTTTATTTCTGTGTATGGTGTTAGGAAGTGCTCTAATTTCATTCTTTTACATGTAGCTCTCCAGTTTTCCCAGCACCACTTACTGAAAAGGCTGTCTTTTCTCCATTGTATATTCTTGCCTCCTTTATCAAAGATAAGGTGACCAAATGTATGTGGGTTTATCTCTGGGCTTTCTATCCTGTTCCATTGATCTATTTCTCTGTTTTTGTGCCAGGACCATGCTGTCCTGATTAATGTAGCTTCATAGTATAGTCTGAAGTTACAGAGCCTGATTCCTCCAGCTCTGTTCTTCTTTCTCAAGATTGCTTTGGCTATTCGGGGTCTTTTGTTTTTCAACACAAATTGTGAAGTATTTTGTTCTAGTTCTGTGAAAAATGCCATTGGCAGTTTGATAGGGATTGCATTGAATCTGTAGATTGCTTTGGGTAGTAGAATCATTTTCACAATGTTGATTCATCCAATCCAAGAACATGGTATACCTCTCCATCTGTTTATATCATCTTTAATTTCTTTCATCAGTGTCTTATAGTTTTCTGCATACTGGTCTTTTGTCTCCTTAGGTAGGTTTATTCCTAGGTATTTTATTATTTTTGTTGCAATAGTATATGGGAGTGTTTCCTTTATTTCACTTTTAGATTTTTCATCATTATTGTATAGGAATACAAGAGATTTCTGTGCGGTAATTTTGTATCCTGCTACTTTACCAAATTCATTGATTAGCACTAGTAGTCTTCTGGTAGCAACTTTAGGATTCTCAATGTATAATATCATGTCACCTGCAAAGAGTGACAGCTTTACTTCTTCTTTTCTGATTTGCATTCATTTTATTTCTTTTTCTTCTCTGATTGCTGTGGCTAAAATTTTCAAAACTATGTTGAATATTAGTGGTGAGAGTGAGCATCCTTGTCTTGTTCCAGATTTTAGAAGAAATGGTTTCAGTTTTTCACCATTGAGAACAATGTTAGCTGTGGCATTGAGAACAATGTTAGCTGTGGGTTTGTCATATATGGCCTTTATTGTGTTAAGGTAACTTCCCTCTATGTTTACTTTCTGGTGAGTTTTTATCAAAAATGGGTGTTGAATTTTGTCACAAGATTTTTCTGCATCTATTGAGATTATCATATGGTTTTTATCCTTCGGGTTGTTAATATGGTGTATCACATTGATTTGCATGTACTGAAGAATTCTTGCATTCCTGGGATAAACCCCACTTAATCATGGTGTATAATCCCTTTAATGTGCCTTTGGATTCTGTTGGCTAGTATTTTGTTGAAGATTTTGCAACGATAGTCATCAGTGATATTGGTCTGTACTTTTCTTTTTGTGTGATATCTTTGTCTGGTGTTGGTATCAGGGTGATGGTGGCCTCGTAGAAATTGTTTCAGAGTGTTCCTCCCTCTGCTATGTTTTGGAAGAATTTGAGAAGGATGAGTGTTAGTTCTTCTCTAAATGTTTGATAGAATTCCCCTGTGAAGCCATCTGGTCTTGGGCTTTTGTTTGTTGGAAGTTTTACAATCACAGGTACAATTTCAGGGCTTGTGATTGGTCTGTTCATATTTTTTGTTTCTTCCTGGTTCAGTCTCAGACGGTTGTGTTTTTCTAAGAATTTGTCCATTTCTTCCAGGTTGTCCAATTTATTGGCATATAGTTGCTTGTAGTAATCTCTCCTGATCCTTTGTATTTCTGCAGTGTCAGTTGATACTTCTCTTTTTCATTTCTAATTCTGTTGATTTAAGTCTTCTCCTTTTATTCTTGATGAGTCTGCCTAATGGTTAAGCAAGCTTGTTTATCTTCTCCAAGAACCAGCTTTTAGCTTTATTCATCTTTTTTATTGTTTTCTTAATTTTTTTTTTCATTTATTTCTGATCTGTTCTTTATGATTTCTTTCCTTCTGCTAACTTTGAGGTTTTTTGTTCTTCTTTGTCTAATTACTTTAGGTGTAAGATTAGGTTGTTTGAGGTTTTTCTTGTTTCTTGAGGTAGGATTGTATTGGTATAAACTTCCCCTTTAAAACTGCTTTTGCTGCATCCCATAGGTTTTGGGCCATCGTGTTTTCATTGTCATTGTTTTATAGGTGTTTTTGGATTTCCTCTTTGATTTCTTCAGTTATGTCTTGGTTATCTAATAGCGTATTGTTTAGCCTCCATGTGTTTGTATTTTTCCTTTTTTTTTCCTGTAATTGATATCTAGTCTCATAGCGTTGTGGTCAGAAAAGATACTTGATACAATTTCAATTTTCTTAAGTTTACCAAGGCTTGATTTGTGACCCAAGATATGATCTATCCTGGAGAATGTTTCATGAGCACTTGAGAAGAAAGTGTATTCTATTGTTTTTTAATGGAATATCCTGTAAATATCAATTAGGTTCATCTTGTTTAATGTATCTTTTAAAGCTTGTGTTTCCTTATTTATTTTCATTTTGGTTCATCTGTCCATTGGTGAAAGTGGGGTGTTAAAGTCCCCTACTATTATTGTGTTACTGTCAATTTCCCCTTTTATGGCTGTTAGCATTTACCTTATGTATTGCAGTGCTCCTATGTTGGGTGCATAAATATTTACAATTGTTATATCTTTTTCTTAGTTTGATCCCTTAATCGTTATGTAGTGTCCTTCTTTGTCTTTTGTAATAGTCTTTATTTTAAAGTCTATTATGTCTGATATGAGAATTGCTACTCCAGCTTTCTTTTTTTTCCATTTGCGTGGAATATCTTTTTACATGCCCTCACTTACAGTCTGTATGTGTCCCTAGATTTGAAGTGGGTCTCTTGTAGACAGCATATACGAGGGTCTTGCTTTTGTATCCATTCAGCCAGTCAGTGTCTTTTGGTTGGAGCATTTAATCCATTTATCTTTAAGGTAATTATCAATATGTATGTTCCTATTACCATTTGCTTAATTGTTTTGGGTTTGTTATTGTAAGACTTTCCCTTCTCTTGTGTTTCCTGCCTAGAGAAGTTCCTTTAACATTTATTGTAAAGCTTGTTTGGTGGTGCTGAGTTCTCTTAGCTCTTGCTTGTCTGTAAAGGTTTTAATTTCTCCATTGACTCTGAATGAGATACTTGCTGTGTAGAATAATCTTGGTTGCAGGTTTTTCTCCTTCACCACTTTAAATATGTCCTGCCACTCCTTCTGGCTTGCAGAGTTTCTGTTGAAAGGTCAGCTGTTAACTTTATGGGGATTCCCTTGTATGTTATTTGTTGATTTTCCCTCACTGTTTTCAAAAATTTTTTTTTTTTTTTGTATTTAATTTTTGATAGTTTGTTTTGTATCTTGGCATGTTTCTCCTTGGATTTATCCTGTATGGGACTCTCTGCACTTCCTGGTCTTTATTGACAATTTCCTTTCCCATATTAGGGAAGTTTTCAACTATAATCTCTTGAAATATTTTCTCAGTCCCTTTCTTTTTCTCTTCTTCTTCTGGGTCCCCTATAATTTGAATGTTGGTGTGTTTAATATTGTCCCAGTGGTCTCTGAGACTGTCCTCAATTCTTTTCATTCTTTTTTCTTTATTCTGCTCTGCAGTAGTTATTTTCACTCTTTTATCTTCCAGCTCACTTATCCTTTCTTCTGCCTCAGTTAATCTGTTATTGATTCCTTCTAAATTATTTTTAATTTCAGTTATTGTGTTTCTCATGACTCTTTGTTTGCTCTTTAGAGCAAAGATCTAAATCCTTGTTAAATGTTTCTTGTATTTTCTCCATTCTGTTTCTAAGATTTTGGATCACCTTTGCTATCATTACTCTGAATTCTGTTTTCAGGTAGGTTGCCTATTTCATCTTCATTTATTTGTTCTTGTAGGTTTTTACCTTGCTCCTTCGTCTGTAACATTTTTTGGCATTTCTTTTTTTTTTTTTTCTTTTTGATGGCTGAGGCTGTATTCCTGTCTTACTGCTTGTTTGACCTGAGGCGTCCAGCACTGGAATTTGCAGGCAGTTAGATAGAGCCGGGTCTTGGTGCTGAGATGAGGACCTCCAGGAGGCCTCGCTCTGACTATTATTCCCTGTGGTCTGTGGTTCTCTGTTAGTCCAGTGGTTTGGACTCAGAGCTCCCACCACAGGAGTTCAGGCCCCACCTCCGGCCTGGGAACAAAGATCCCACAAGTTGTGGCATGGCAAAAAAAAAAGGCTTCCCTGGTGGCACAGTGGTTGAGAGTCCGCCTGCCAATGCCTGCCAATGCAGGGGAACAGGTTCGTGCCCTGGTCCGGGAAGATTCCCACATGCCGTGGAGCGGCTGGGCACATGAGCCATGGCCACTGGGCCTGTACATCCGGAGCCTGTGCTCTGCAATGGGAGAGGCCACAACAGTGAGAGGCCCGCATACCACCAAAAAAAAAGAAAAAGAAAAAATGGAGCAGTACAATATCAACGAATAAAAACCAAAATAAAATTAGAAAGATAAAAAATATATTAGGAAAAATAAAAATATAATTGAAACAATTGCAACAAGGTAAAATAAAACCACAACAGAAAAAAGAAAAGAATTTTAAAAAGGGGGGAACAAGCCAAAGGGAGAGAACAATAACAAAGTACAAAGAATAAAATAAAATTAGAAAAAGAAAAGATTCGTTAGAAAAAATAAAAATATAAATTTATCAATAACAGTGAATCAGCAAGGTAAAACAGAGCCTCAATCTAAAAGAGGAAAAAAGAAAAAAACAAAAAAAAGCCTTGGCTATGGGAGCAGAGTTTGGTGGGGGTGGAACTTAGGCAGGAGCGGGGTTCAGGGTGGTACAGGACACAGGCATGTGGGGTGTGATGTTTGAACATGGGGTACAGCCTAGGCAGGGTGATGTTCAAGCATGGGGCAGGGCCTCTGCTTAGCATCTGTGAGTAAGGCGAGAGGCAGCACATGGAAAGGAGGGCCTCTGGAGTGAGGAGTTCTGGAGTTTGGAGGTAAGGCCCTGGGTGATGTTGTGTGGGTGGGGTTTAGGCCCAGTACATTGTAGGGGGTCTCCAAGTATAAGGTCAGGCCCTGGGTGGGGGTGTAGCGGTGAGGCTTGGGCTCTGCAGGGCAGGAGGGAGGCTCTAAAGGCAGAGGATTAGGCCCGGGAGCCCAACAGGCTACCTGGTGCCTAAGTTGACAGGGAAAGCACTGATCTGTTCCCTTCCATTCCTTTGCGCCTCACCCCCACTGTCTCCCCCAGGGTGTCCCCCATCGCTGCTGGACCCCTAACCATGTGTGGCTCCCACTGGGTGTAGGAACCCCTCTCTCCCCCAGCCACCCCTCAGGGGTGCCATTCCTGGAGGTCTGGCCTTTACTTTTGCTCCCCTTCCCTCCCTCCAGCTGGGGGGTCTTGGTGGGCAGAGGATCAGGCCCGGGATCTCAGCAGGCTCCTGGGAACCCAGGTGAGCAGGGGAAACCTGGCCACACTCTCTTTTGATCATCTGCCCTCTCAGTGGTACCACAATTTCCCTCTTCAAGCATGGGATCCCTTTGCCTCCCCCAGCAGCTCCTCAGCATCGTCAGTCCCATCCCGCCTCCACTTCTCCTCCCCATTCACTCCCCCCATGCCCCACATCCTACCCAGTCACTAGGGGTTCCTCCCATCATCTTAGGTGCCCTAGTTGTGCAGAGATGCTAATTCCACCTCTTCCTAGTCTGCCATCTTGACTATGCCTCTAGCTATGCTATCTTATCCTTTAGCAGCAGCTGGAATAGAAGCCTGGTGTAAAATGAAGAATGCTGCTCACCATCCAGTTCTACAAGAATTGAGTCACTGGCCCCTGCTGTCGCTGACCTACAGTGCATCCTTGTGCCCTCAGACGTGCCCACAAAGTGTGTAAAAGTAGCACAAAGGCGGTGCAGTCCTCTCACAGCTTCTCACGTGCTTCCAGAGAAATTCCTCGTTCCTCACCTTACACTACTCTCCTTTGTAAGCTTTATTGAAGCTGCCTGGGCTACAATTATGCAGGGAATCCCTTTCCTGACAGTGTGCAGCGAGACTGTCTCATTGCTCACAAAGTGGCTGCCACCATCCAGCCTCCTTGAAACCCCTCCAGCTTCCTGCAAGGCCACCCCTATTAAGCATTTTTAAATAAAAATATTTACTGTACTAGCTTTCAATATCTATCTGTCGGGGTAAAGAATCAGTATCACTCTTCATGTATGTTATATCTGCATTTGTATATACATACAAATTTGAAAATAATATAAACTGTTTACTATTGCAAAAATTCCCCAGCCACCACGGTGATTTGTGAGGACCTCCAGAATCATGAAATGGACCCTGAAGAGCAGTATGAGAAATGGAACCCAGCTCTATTGAAGAAACTGAGTGTCCTCCCGCCTTCTGAAAGAAAAGACTAGACATGCTTATTAATTTGTCTTTTATCTTAACTACATGTTTTCTCCACTCAAATCCTTCCCATACTCCAAAGCACTGTCTGCCTCTGGCTTCCACAGTGTTCAGCCTACATGCCTTCATGTCACTCAGACACATGTGCTTTGTGTTTTGAGGACTTGGGGAAAGAGATGAGGGGAAAACTTTCCCTGGTTCCTGAATCATGTTAGTCCTGAGAGCAGATATTTAGAGTCATAGGTTATGCTGCACCAGCTCTAAGTACCTTACTCCAAGAAATGGAAGCACCCAAACAGGTTTAATTTATCATATTTCCATGTGTTTGTGATTTGCAGGGCCTTCTAAAGCACATGTCCCAGGCCATACTTTACCTGCCTGAGAGTGGTAGTGATCAGTTGAACTAGAAGCTAATCTAAGTGGTGCCCTTTCAGTGGGACTCTGCAGTCCTCAGGGGTGGTGAGATCCCTGTTAATAAAGATACAAAAGCAGAGATTTCATTTTAAAAATCCATAGAAGCAGTAAAGTGATTTATAATTTGGATTAAAATATATTATGTCTAAGGTCTCTTCGAGTGCTATAAACAAGGAATAGTTTAAAAATGTTTCTATCCCATCATCAGAGTATATATGCTTATTTGAGTTGCATTGAAAGGTGATTTGGAGTAAAGCTCTGGCAAATCAATTCAGTGATCAGCTGCAAGCTAACATAACAGTCAAAATAAGGAAATCTACTATTTTAGTGACCCAGGGGAGCTTATGCACAAAGATGAAGAATTAATTTTTTGAAGTCAGATGTCTGAATTAAGTCCTGTTTTATGGAGAGACTCTTCTAATGTCCTATACTTTCTACATCTAGATGGAAATTCCAGAGATGAAAGTAGAGTTTCAGAACGGACCTGCAGGACCCTCACTTACACAGAAGGTCAGTGAACTGGGTCAAGCTGAGTTCACTGAGCACTTGACTCATTAGAGTAGGAAGTCAACTGAGTCATTTTAGAAAGATTTTCAAGAACATTTATTGAAACAAAACAGTTTTATTACTCTCAGTTACCCAGAATACCCAACCAAAAACAATTCTGTTTTCTAGATTCTACTGGGAGGCAGAGAGGAGAAGAAGCAATACAATGAGGGCAGCGAGTAGGCTCTGGAGCCAGGCTGCCCTAGTTTGAGTTCCAACATGCTACCACAGCAGGGGGAGTTGGGACAAGTTACTTAACTTCTCTGCTTCTCCACTTCCTCCTCTCTGAAAAGGAGGTGATGATGGTGCCAGGAGAGTGGCACTACAGAGACCCAGGGGTGCTGCTCACATTGGTGTCTGTTAATGGAGTCCTGGATAGGAGCAGTGTACATATGTCCAGAGCAAATATTCTCAGCTGCCTTGAGTAGCTCCCATACCATAGAACTGTAGCAAGGATCACATGGGTTTATCCACGTAAGGCATTTAGACCAGAGCCTGGCACCTGATGAACACTCCATGAATATAAATTCTTTACAATAGATTTGGTAAGAGAATGGTGAGCAGGAGAAAGCCAAGAAAGCAAGAAAAACAGACAAATAAAATTGGAGTCACTGTTCTGACTGGATGGCAAGAGAAGAAAAAAAGACTGCTATTTGCTTCTCTAATCAGTGTCAATTCATGATAAGCAAGGAAAGGCGTATGTGCTCCATAACTAATGAACCACATTTTCCTCTTAGGATACAGAAATGCAAACCTAGGGAAAGGGAGGGCTTTCTGCTCAAGGGAAAAATCAAATGACCAAACAGTGAAGCTTGTTGTTAGTAGTCCATCTGGAACTTCACAACTTGAGGAGGTGAGTTTGACCGTGACAGCAAACAGGGAACTATTTATGATCAGTGCCCATGGCCAGCATATTATTCACCGAGTGCTGACAGGCCCAACCCTTGACAGTGAAATGAGTGGGGATGATATCAGTCACTCTCTGTCAGTTGAGTTGCAAATCTAGTCAACAGGAAAAACCAAAAGAAGAAACAGGAAACGGAGAACCTGACAGGTTCAGCCGTGGCTAGAGGTGTCCTGATAGGAGGTCAGAAAAGTGAAGTGAAGACAGCAGTATTAATGGAGCCAGCAGTGAATGCACAAGTCAGCACTGATATCAGAGGACCTGAAGGGCAACACCAGGAGAAAAGCAAAGGCTGGGGTGTCAGAGAAAACTGGATTCAAATGCCAGCTCTCCCACTTAATAAATGGCCTTGGGCAAGCTACTTAATATCTCTAAGCCACCATTTACCTATCTATAATATAAAGATAATAAAATCCACCTCACAGGGCATGGTGCAGAAATTTATTAAGATAAAGCATAGGACACATCTGGCACAATGTCTGGCAAATTGGAGGTACTCAATGAACCTTAATCCCATTCCAGGAGCTGCCCTAAGAGGCTCATAGCCAAGGGAGGTGGGATGGGGGAGATGCAATTAATTAAGTAGTTACAAAACTACATGCTAGAGATGAGAACAGGACCTCAGGAGAACACAGAGGGGTGTGCCCTAGCCCAGCCTGCAGAATGAAGGAAGCAGCAGAAAAAGAGATGCTCAGGGAAGGCTCAAGAGAAGGTGAGTGTGGACAACTGAGGCGGAGGTAGTCAGAGAGCATAAGGCAAATGGCACATGCCTAGACCTAGAAACAAGAGACATCACAGGATTGGCTGTCCTGGGTCTCAGGCCTGCCAGGATCAGCACATTAGTGCTGATCTCTCCATTCTACCATTCAAAGACCAAAAAATAAATAAAACTAATAAATACAAGTTAACAGGGAAAAGCCAGATGAAGTGGCCAAGTTTTGAATGGATTCTCCAGGGAGCATAGAAAGAGCATTCATGGGGGCTTCCCTGGTGGCGCAGTGGTTGAGAGGCTGCCTGCCGATGCAGGGGACACAGGTTCATGCCCCGGCCCGGGAAGATCCCACATGCCGCGGAGCGGCTGGGCCCGTGAGCCATGGCTGCTGAGCCTGTACGTCCGGAGCCTGTGCTCCGCAACGGGAGAGGCCACGACAGTGAGAGGCCCGCGTACCGCAAAAAAAAAAAAAAAAAGAAAGAGGATTCATGCTTACTGTAAAACAAATTTTCATCCAGGCCTCTTCCCATCATCCTCACTAATTTCTCACAAGGAAGAGAAGCTTTCACCCTAAGTTATAAAAGTCTGAAACTTAAAGCCATTTTTTTCTTGCTAGTGATCAAGGTCCCTGTGTGTTGCACATCAATGTCCAACTGTGGAGAGAGGACTCACACTTCCTGCCCCATGTGCTAAACCCTCCAAGGCAGGGTCTGTCCCTTTGGGTCCCATTCAGCCATCCTGCATTTTGTTTGCCTTTCTGCCTCTCCACATGGTTAATATACTTATCAGGCATATTCAGGGCCTGCTTCCCAGAAACAGCACTTCTACCCTTCTATAGCTTCCTTCACTGCATCTGCTACAACCAGGGCAAGAAAGAAACAGACTGGGAAACATTCTGGGTCCAAAGCCATTTTGGCAATGCTTGACTATTTGAGATTCAGAGGAGAGGATGGAAGAAGCAAGGACTTCCCTGGTCCAAGCCATGGTCAACTTTTCTAAGAGTGCTGGTAACTGGGATATAGCACTCTAGACACCAGCAGAATAACAGTTTGCCTTTAATTTTTACTATGATAGTTTGTATACCTATATCTTTCAGTGTTTCCAGAGGGAGGAAAATTTAGAGGTATAAATAAGGCACAAATCCTGAAATCCTTAACAGTGATAGGACTGAAATCAGATTTATAAAACGCAAGATCAAAGTTAGGAACATAAAAATTGAGAAAACAAATATAAGGTACCTACTTAAGGAAAATGATCCAAAACCCAGAAAGAGGAATGATAATAAACAATATTTCTGTGATCAATAATAGTATGTTTTGATTGTATAGATAGTCAGTACATGCATATTAAAAATTTATGATATCTGGGAATATTTAAAGGTTATACAGAAAAATCAATCAATGGATTAATTAATCAATATTCTTTTGGGGAGGACATCTATTTTGAGACTACTGGGGTATTGGAGAACACAAAGACAGGCAACAAGAATGTTTGAATACTTCCTAAATGCAAGGCACTTTGCTAGACATAAGTAATTCAAAAGAAAATGTCTCTGTCCTCATGTAACATGGTTGGAAATAAAATTGTTTAAAAACAAGAGTATTCTCCTTGGAGTCAGTATACTTCAAGTCCAAATAGCAATAACCAAATGTTTTATATCTTACTGAACTTTTGTTTCCTCAACTTAGAAAGGGGATAATAAGACCTACCTTATGAGGTTATTGTTAAGATTCAAGGAGATAATCTACATAAACTTTCTGACACTGCCTGGCTTACAATAGTTCAAAACCATGAGATACCTACCTTTGTTTCCCTAGGTAGATTAAATTCTATCCATGAGAAAGGCACTAAATAATGCTGTGCAGAACATGGCAAGGGCCAGATGAGCAAAGCAGAGACATCAGGGCCACAGAATTTGAGAATGCTGGTCCATTTTGAGTGGTAAGGAAAGGATTCTGCAATATTCTGGAAATTGAACTAAGAAGAAATCAAGAGGGAGGGTGGGAAATTCTTGCCCTTTGGTCCCAATCTCCTTGCAGAAGAGGGACTAACACTGTGGTTCTTAGGGAGAGTTGACCCGAATTCAGACAGTTAGAAGAAACAGGGAATTCATAACAGGCTCATGAGTTAAAAACGATCATCATTGAGGATGTAATGCCTGCTATGTGTCCTGGCAGAGAGGAGGGAGGAGGAGGAAGGAGGAGAAAGAGGAAGAGGAGAAAGTAAGGAGAAGGGAGAGCAAGATGAACAGGAAGAAGAAAAGGAGCATGAAGAGAAGGGGGATTAAGAGGAAGAAGAGAAAGAAAAAAGGGAGTACAGGGCTTCCCTGGTAGTGCAGTGGTTGAGAGTCCACCTGCCGATGCAGGGGACACGAGTTCGTGCCCCGGTCCGGGAGGATCCCACATGCCGCGGAGCGGCTGGGCTGGTGAGCCAGGGCCGCTGAGCCTGCGCGTCTGGAGCCTGTGCTCCGCAACGGGAGAGGCCGCAGCAGTGAGAGGCCCGCGTACGGCAAAAAACAAACAAACAAAAAAAAACGACGACATTGAATTTCAGCCAAGGATTTAAAAAAATGAATATTCCATGTGGGGAAAAAATACTGAAGAATAGAAGGAAATCTTGCTATAATTATTGCTTCATATGTTACCACCTTCAATGGAAAATATATACATATAAAGTGAGAATAATCCCTCATATGTGTTTCCAGATCCATTTTTTAAAGTGAGCAATCCCAGGTTTAGAGCAAAGGAGCATTATTAAATGATTATAAACTGCAAGCCTTCTAGGGGAACAGCCTCATCTCCAGCATAAACATTATGAAGACCAGGGAAAGTGATCAGCTCTCTGGGATTTATGGCTCTTCGAGAGCACTGCCCAGGCTGGAAGGGACATTCAGAGGTTAACAGGTACAGTACCCTTCCCCTAGGCTACTTCACTTGCTTTTTCATGACAAAATAACATTTTACATGCGAAGTTAATCTGGAGGCAGAATGAGTATTATAAATAGGTGACTGGAGTGGGGGTGGGGTGGAATGTGGATGTTGCTTCCACTTATCATGAAAACCTCATCTGCATCTGTCTACACTATTTCTGCCTCTCCAGTAATTAGGGTAGCATCTGATACATTATAGATGCTCAGTAAATATTTGTGATTGGAATTAATAACCCCATACTTCCTGGGATTTCTCTTCACTTCTTTGACCTCTCCCAGGAAATTTAGGGTTCAACCACCACCTCTCTGGACCAGAGTTTTAACCATAGAGTTTCTTGATTTCCATCTTTACAATCTGGATTTTCTAATATTTCTTTTGAAAATGAGGATTTTTTTCTGTGTGATTGCTGCACACTCCCAAAGTTCAGCTGAAAACAGCTTTTCCTGTTATAACTCACAGAAAAATTTTAAATCAAAACACTGATAGGATTTCCTGAATAATAATTATTTTGTGGTAAATACAGCATGAATATCAAAGCTGCCTAAATAATTAATAATTTTGTTTCTTCCATTAAACCTTCTTTGATATCACTAGCCTACGTGGATCTTTATTTCCTAAACTTCTGCAGCAAGTTATGTCTATAACACCTATGGAATACTTGGCTAATTAGTGTTCTGTAATTTTTCTAAATGTTTACAAAGATATATTTTGATTCATCAAAAAGCTTGGAAGCCCTTGGAGAAGGACTGCATACTATGCCTCATTTAAGCCACAAAAAATTTTTTGTGTGTAGTTTTGTAAAGTATGTTATACTGGTGTGTTTGTATGCCATCAATATATCTACATAGAATAAAACTTTTGAAAGTCAGTCATCTACATGTTGCTAAACATCTGAATGACACTGAAGGAGTACCTAGCCTACCGTCAGAAGGCCAATGTGGACAGGCTTCTCAGAGCTACTGATAGATGAACAGAATTCTGAAGGCCAAAGACAGAGGAGCTGAGGGAAGGCAGAGATGGACAGTGCAGGATCCTCAGAGATCCAGGGACAGGATCTAAGAGTCTGAGTTTGAGCAGGACAAAGTGAAACAGGACAGAAAAATGGACCTGTCACGAAAGACGTAAAAATGAAATAGATTAAACCAATTAGTTCTCTACAATTTTGAAAGATGAAGGCTAAAAGGAGGGAAAACTCAAATCCGCCCTTCAACCATAATTTGGAACAATATGCAATATAAATTGATAAACAGAATACTGTCTGATGTGGACTTTTCTTGAGAACATTTAGAAAATCCAGTAGAATCTCTGACTTTTTTTTACCTAAATTTGTTTGCATACTAGGGAGAGGCTCACCAACTTCATTTCAACTTGGACTATTTTAGTTAATAGACATTTTTTCTTATTTTGAAATAATGTGGCTTCCTCAGTTCTACTGGTCCCAGTTCTGTCTTTGGGGATAAGTAAATATAATTTTACAAAGTAATAATTACCAAGAAGTTTATGTAAAGAAGGCTTTCTCTGTCTCTCCATCAGAAAATTGAGTTACTTCTAGATGAAGTAGAATGCTGCCATTTAAACCCCATTGTCCAACTCCGCCTTGCAAGACCTTAGACCTACGAAGGACTTTTGTTCTAATATATATAAATAAATACTGAAAAAAATAATCAACCAAGTTAAACTGAAAAAGGTTAACATTTCACACAGCAAAATTAAAAGAAAAATTGACTGAAAATTCCATCAATGTTAGTAAGTTCCAAAACTACAAAATTGACCCAGGAAAAGTACACATAGTAGAAAAAACTTTGCAAAATAAAACTGAGAATGGTTGAAACTGCATTGTGGGAAAATGTGTTATTGACTGAAAATTGACAAAAGAATCTAATTTTCTTGACCAAATTTTGATCTGGAAAATGTGATCCAGGAAAATTGGACAAAGTAGAAATAACTGTCATTAAAGAAAATTCAGAAGCGAGAAGTGAGACTTTTTTATGGCTTATTGCTGAATTAAGTCAATTACTGTAAGTTTTATGCATGAAGATTTGATCCTGAAGAAAATGATTTTAATTAAATAAAATAAAATTGGAGGTAAAAAAGAAAATTGTAAATGGCTTAATTGTGTCTATAGAAAATTGGCTTTAGTTCACTCTCAAAAGTCTTTCTCAATGAAAATTTATTGATTAGAACTTATCGTTGTTGGTATAGTTCTGATCTGTTGACATGGGGTTCACATATCATCATTGTCTAAATGTTGAGGTCAAAGTAGCATTGGGTTAACTACCTTGTTCTCCAAAGAGCAAATACTAAAAATTCATATTCCTATAAATAAATAGGCTTCTAGCAAAGTTTCGACCAATATATGATAAACCTAACATCCATGTTAAGGGATGCTAGGGTCTTTGAAGTCAAATTCTTATTCAGAAACAGAAGGTTCTCTTAATGGGGCATTAATATTTTTCCAGGGTGGCCTCTATAATGTTCTGATATTTGAGTGCAACAAATTTAATAAACATATATTTCTTGCGTATCTACTTTGTGGCAGATACTGTAGTACTAAATGCTGATGGTACAGACTGAGCCATGCAGACTTGACAATGTCCTTGGAGTTTATTCAGCAGCCTGCTCCACAGAAACTAAAAGAGATACCCCTAGGATCATTGGAACTCAGAGCTGTCTCTAATCAAGTCACAGTATGTGAGCTCGCTCCCACCAACTCTTTTGTAAGGATAAAAACTTTGCCAGTGAACATAAAGAATGTTGACAAATGAGATTGACAATTGACAACATGGATTTACTTAAAGCAATGGTTAATTTTATGTGTCAACTTAACAGAGCTAAGGGATTCCCAGATAGCTGTTAAAATATTATTTCTGGAAGTGTCTGTAAGGGTGTTTCAGGAAGAAACTAGCATTAAATGGGTAGACTGAAGGATTGCCCTCACAAATGCAAGTGGGCATCATCCAATCCTTTGAAGGCCTGAATAGAACCAAAAAGCAGAGAAAAGATGAAATTCTTTCTGCTTGAGCTGAACCATCCATCTTTTCCTGCCCTTGGACATCTGCACTCCTGGCTCTTGAACCTTTGGACTCAGTTCAAGACTTACACCATTGGCTCCCCTGGCTCTCAGGCCTTTAGGTTTGGACTGGAACTAAACCACTGGCTTTCCAGGCCCTCCAGCTTGCAGATGGCAGGTCTTGGGACTTCTCAGCCTTTGTAATCATGTTAGCCAATCCCTCATAATAAATCTCTTTCTATGTATCTACCTATTAATCTACTAATTGATTGATTGCTTGCTATCGATTGCTAGAGATAGATGATAGATAGATAGATAGATAGATAGATAATAGATAGAAAGATCGACAGACAAACACGTAGAAATCTTATAGGTTCTATTTATCTGGAGAAATCTGACTACTATACTTAACCAAAGATCACAGAAGGAAGTAACCATGTTCAGGACCCAGAGCTGAGAGCTCAGCAATAGACAGACAGAAGTAAAAGGTTTCAGACCCCTAACTTATAGGGTATATAACCACGAGTAGTAACACCTGAGTGAGAGTTCCATCAGACTGTCAGTAGGAGCAGATTGATACAAAGAGTCCAGACACTTCCCAGAGACCATGTCATCTGGGTCAGACACATTCAGCAATCATGGGTCACAACTACACACTATGACTACAGGGTGCAATGCAGTACAATACAGACACAAATGGTTTTCATATATCTCTGTCACACTTCCATGATACTTGTACTAGTTCAAGTACATTTTGGACTCAACACCATGGAACCAGGACAAGTGTCTACTGCACAGTTATGACTATCATACTAACAGAGAGCAATAGGACCTTTCCTCAGAAGCTGTCAGTGGCACAGGAGAGAAAGAAATTACCCATAACTCTTATTTATATAGTCTCATGGGAAGATTGCCAATCATCCCTCATTATCCATTCTCTCCTTCTAACCCAATAGTTGAATTATTAGCTGAGCAATTGGCCATCTAGGTAGGACTACCTTTCCCAAGCACAGGATAAATTCTGATCAATGGAACATTAGTGTAGTTGATGTTGATAATTTCTGGATTGTGACCTTAAGAAAAGGGTAAAACCCCTTCCTATGGAAGTAGTGAAAATATAGACAGCTGGCTTGAAATATATGGATGAAGGAGACATATTGTCAGGGAGGGGGTGCAAATAATCTTTCCCAATAACGTTTCTCAACCACATAGACTTTTCCCAACCATTCCAGGCACCTTATAGATTTGTGAGCATTCAAAACTTCCAGACTAGCTTGGACCTTCATGTGAGAGAGAAATTGAGTTCCACTTCTTTGAACCAATGCTATTTTGAGCCCTTGTTAGAACTAAACTGATATCAAAACCAGTTAAGCCATATGTTTTTTGTTTTTGTTTTTAACAGCTATGGTTGTAACTAAAGAAGGTCTTTGCATAAGAAAGAATATAGTACAAAGGGTCCACATTTGCACCATCTTGTCCATATGCCATCTGACAGAGGATCCCAGATGTAGTTTTAGAATTTAACAAACTTCATTGTTTGCACAATTTGCTTGGGATGGACTGTTTTAGATCATCAAATCTCTAATTAACTAAATTATTTTGTGCTCTATAGGGACTAAAAATCTTCAGAAAAATAATACATTTTGATACAGAGATTTTACCAGACAAATTTTAATCCTTAACAAATTGGATAATACTCCACAACTTTGTTATACCACAAGGCCATTATTATTATTTTATTTTATTTTATTTATTTTTTTTTTTGCAGTATGCGGGCCTCTCACTGTCGTGGCCTCTCCTGTTGAGGAGTACAGGCTCCGGACGTGCAGGCTCAGTGGCCATGGCTCACGGGCCCAGCCGCTCTGCGGCATGTGGGATCTTCCCGAACCGGGGCACGAACCCGTTTCCCCTGCATCGGCAGGCGGACTCTCAACAGCTGCGCCACCAGGGAAGCCCAAGGCCATTATTTTAAATACCAATAATTTTTATATTATAAAGAGTAGAGTTCTAATTTTAAATAACAGAAGAGTGATGGAGAACTGGGTCTATCCTATAGTGTGTATTTATTAAAAGTGCTAGTTCATCAAGCACTTATTGAGCACCTGCTGGATCTCATGTCTGGTTTCACCACTGCATTGCTATACAAACTTGTGCGGCCTGTTCACTTTTGTAACTTTCTGATTTTTCATGGAAAAAATGGTGGGGAGAGGACTCTGGACTCTAGCCATTCTAGGTCTGAAAGGCTATGATTCTAAGAATGGGATTGAAGCCACAGAACAATGGCTCCTGTCACTGCCTTAACTTACTCTTCTTTTTCTGTGGGCAACTCATGCTAGAGCCAGATGTCTGCACTTGGAGGTATTTCCCTGCAAGCAACATCCTGTAAATGTTCTTCCACAGCTTCTTTCACACACTGAGATGACCGCAATGATGTTGCCTCAGGACTGAGCCTTTTCCATGCTAAGGATATAAATGTGGTATCTGAACCATCAGCCCTGACTGGACATTACTTCTTGTAATGTGTGCTCTTGGAATAAAGAAACTTTTGAATTCCAAATTCCATCCCTCTGTTAGAGAAATTGGTTGCCAGTAATTCTGCTGACCTTCAGATATGGCCTTTGCAGGGTACCCTGCCTCTTCCCCACGTTCTACCAGGCCGGAGGTGGTCCTCTGGTCTGCCAAGGCTGTGTTCATCTGGCCACAGCGAGAATCGTGGTAGGTTAATTAGTTACTTCAGGTGGGGTGATAATCCTGCTGCTCAAGATGAAGCAGGTTTGTGGATGAGTTAACCAGACTCCTCTGTTCAGCTTAGGATTCAGTTTGGAAGGTAATCATACACACACTGACATACTGGATCCATCCAGGTCGGAACTCTGCCTCCAAAAGTATCCCTGTGGGGCATTTGGAGGGCACTGTAACACTCACATTGTGTAACAGTGTAGCATCCAGATCGACTTTTCTGTGATAATAGTTTAGAGAGTTATAATTCATGAATTAACCCAAACTGTTTTAAATACATACATAGTTTTGGAAAATAAAAGCTTTGTAATCCCATTCCACCTTTTATTAGCTACAAAAATTTAGGCAAGCTACTCAATTTCTGATTTTGCATCTGAAAATGAAGATAGTAACTATCTCACATGGTTTTCTTACAAAGGTTAAATGAGTTATTGTATATAAAAAACTTAAAACAGTGTTCTCAGTAGGTATTACATATTGTTTTTATTTTTATTAACATAAGATAACAATTTCCAAGTGCATGAGCGTGAAAGGAAGTATATGATGTCATGGGCTTTGGAGTCGGACAGACCTGACTTGGAGTCTTATCTCTGGTACTTTTTGGCTACACGACTTAAGTCATTCTGCTTAACCCTCCTGAGCTGTGTTTGCTGGATCTGATAAAGAGGATATTAATGGCTACTTTAGAAAGTTGTTGAAAATATATGTGAAACATCAGGCATGTAGTATGTACCAAGAGATCCACAGAAACACCTTTCCTAGGATGCAAGGACGGCATTCCTCAGAAGGTGCTGTTCAAAATGACATTCACATTCAAAAAAATAGAAGTTTTGTTTCCCCAACTGGAAACAATTTTAAAGGTCCTAGTAATAAATGAAGTTTAGCTCTTGTTAGAGTTTCTTTGTGATTCTCTCAAAGGATGTCCAAAGAAAAACTGAAAGGATAACTGAGAACAATGAAATGGGGCTTTAGAATAGAAATTAGGAAACTCTGTTTTTAGCACAAACCAGGTAAAAGATAACCCAGACCTGGAGCATATGTTTGATGAGCAGAGGTATTACTGTAGTGCTGGTGATACCTCCCTTACTTGCATACCTTGTCCTCTTAAAGCCAGCTTCTGATGAAGACCCACATGTTCTAAATAAGAGGCCAATATCCCTAAGCTCTAAAGACATCAGCAAAAGCATTTCCAAACCTAACCACTAAATTTAATTTCTGAGAGGAAAATAAAAATAAGCATTAAAAGGCATAACTTAGAAGGCCAGGATCTGAAACTTTTAGGCATGTAAGACTTGAGAGGAAACATAGACCAGTAGGTAAGAGCTTAAGGTCTTATCTGACTGCTTACTTCCCCCACTTATATATGATGTAAATAGATTAAAGACCAAATATAAAAACAAAGTGATAAATAACATTGGAAAAATTTATAGGAGAATATTGAGCAGGAAAGATTCTCCTATGTAAGACTAAACCCAGAAGGCATAAAGGAGAACATCACAACTTATACCACTGTGATATGATTACATCATACAACTTATAAACTTTCATAAGACAAAGATACACACAGAAGACAAATTGCAGACTTGGAGTGACACACAATAAGTTGCAAAGCGTTACCTCAAGAGATGAGAGGAAGAATGAGGCAAGGAGGTAAAAAAGACTTGAAACTTTGGCTCTATGTTATTCTGGATTGTTTGAATTTTATGCCACCAGCATATAATTCAAAAGAAAGAGGGAAGCAGGGTGGAAAGAAAGCAGGAAAGGAAGAAAGGCAGGCAAAGAGTTTTGTCCAGGAACTGAAAAATCTAGTTGAATCCATGAATAACTAAACTATAGATCGGATTTAGAGAAAAAGAATGACATGAATGAACCTCGACAGAGAATTGGAATCCTGACATCACCACTTATGAACTGAGTAAACTTAGACAATTCATTCAATCCTTTCTAAGCCTCAAATTTCCTGACTAAATAGTAAAGATAATTGGTATACTAATTATCTAACTAGATAATTTATTTTTTAGAGTTGCTAAAAGGATAAAATAAAATGCAATATGTAAAGCCCCAAACACAGTGCTTAAAACATACCATGTTTTTAATAAAGGGGAAAGTTCTCTTCACCTTTCTGCTTAAAAGAATGGAAAAAAAGAGCATTCAAGTGAGCAAAAGGATAGAAGAGGCAATTCTGGTGACAAGGACAAGATACAGATCAAGCTAAATAAAACTTGAGGCTGATTTAAGGTGTAGTCAGAGGGTTATAAGGGAAAATCTGAGCTGATCATATGCAAATATGCACATATCATTGTAACTAATCCTTTGTTCCCATGTAGCTCAGACGTGTTCAACCAAAGTACGCAGCTATGTTATGCAAGGTGTAGTTGTAGAGCTGCAGGGTGCTGAGCACATGGCATTCTTGATTAAGAAAAAAGTCAAATTTCTTCTCCTTTTATATAGAAATTGGTGCTTATGGCATTCCTTGGTTTCTGGCCACCTAGCAATAATATAACAAATTTCAAATCTAGGTGTTCTGAAAGAGACATAGTCCAAGGGGAGAAGGATGCACTTGAAAATCCATTAGAAACAGGTGCAAAATGTCCTTTGAAGCCTCAGCTCCCCCACCCCCTGTTCTGCTGGAGCGTAAGACCTTATTCCAAAAGGTTGAACAGAAAGGGAAGATAGACTAGTGATTAAAAAAAAAATCAGATACAGCCTTGCCCCAATAGCCCACCAATCATACTTTCAAATAAGCTGATCACTTACTGTAGAGGTTATTTAGAACAAAGTGGAGCTCCAGAGTCCATTTATTTGAATGCATTTCCATTTCAATCACCCTGCTTCAGAAGTCGCCTCTCCTTGCCATCACATAAGGTGAACAGATGTGATTTTAAGGACTTACTTCACGAACTTCTGCTCTGAAAAAAAACAGCTATCTGGATAGAGGATTTTTTTACCTCATTTGGGGCATAAGATTCAAAAATTAGTTCATTTCTGACCCTACTCTTGTGAATGCATCATATTAGTTGCCTTTCAATATCCTTAGTCATAGGTTCTTAGATGAGTGAGCTTTTCTCCACTCTGTGGATAAATAGATTAAAGTTGTCTGTTCAAGTGAGGAAGCAAGTATCAAAAAGTTTTTTGAAATCTTTCATTTCACTTGGCATAATCATGGGTATACAAAGGAATCCCTCTAACCTAAATGGACCACCTGTTGAAGTTCCTTTTCCCAAAATGGGAAAGGATGGACCAATCTGAAGAGAACCACCTACATGGTTCCTTGTTCAATAGGTATGCTTGTGACAAAAAGCTTTCTACTTCAAATGATTAAACAAGACCATGTTGGTGTCTACCCTGAGACTTAATATGGATAGAAATACTGTACATTATGAACATTTAGCCATTCATTCATCATTTCCAGTGTATTATAAAAAATGATAACATTGAAAAGAAAGATACAAGAAAAGAATGTGCCACAAATTTTTACCTTTCCTACCACTAGGGTAAAACAATTGCATTATCAAGCAACTTGTCATTTTTGAGCACTTACTATCCTGTTATGCACTGGGATCACCCTGGACACTTGGAGAGAAGACAAGACTCCTGCACTCCCTAATGGGAAAATAACACTTACACACACACACGTGCGCACGCATACACACACACACACACACACATGTACGTAAACCCTCAAAAAATATAAGATTATTCTGAATAAATGAAAAATAAATCAGGTGCAGTTGTGAGGGCAAGGAGCATATGGGGATTCTCTGTAACTTCCACTCAATTTTGCTGTGAACCTAAAACTGCTGTAAAAGATAGAGTCTGTTTAAATAAATAGACAGATAGATGGATCTGGAGATAGAAGACCATCTAGAATAAAAATAGGCAGAGAGGTTTCCTAGAAGAGGCAGACCTTGATTTGGGGCTTGGTAAAGCAGAGAGCTATAATGAACAAATGTCAGGAGCCCAGAATGTTTGGACTTCAGAGAAACCATCCTTATTCTACCAAAAGGAGCATGTTTGTCGGTGCTCTGTGACCACCTAGAGGGATGGGATAGCGAGGGTGGGAGGGAGACGCAAGAGGGAGGAGATATGGGGAAATATGTGTATGTATAGCTGAGTCACTTTGTTATAAAGCAGAAACTAACACACCATTGTAAAGCAATTATACTCCAATTAAGATGTTAAAAAAAAAAAAGGAACATGTTAGAAAATACTTGGAAATAAGTCTGAAGAGTGGAGTAACTAGAAGTTAAGGTCCTTGTTTTAAAATTACAACATCAATCATCTCACTAATTTATGCTATAACATGCCTACTAATAAGTAATTAACTAATAAGTAATAACTAATTTTGACCCTAATAAGGGTCAAAATGCAGGACTAATTAATGATGAGGTTGAAGCTCTTAGAGTCAAGGCATGCAATTTCAGAAAGTTTGGTAGTGGCCTGGCACCATATTTACCTTTGACTCTAGGTGCCCTGGCCAGCCTGAGAAATCTCTAGTACAATGGTGTTGGATATACTCAACAATCCAGCAGAATTAAGGAGATAAGGTAGTTTTTCAGGAAAGAAAAAAAAAGTCCTGAATCCTGCAGAATTTTTTCTTGGAGGAAGTTCAAGGGGAGAGGTGCCAGGAGCAACTGAAGCAAACAGAAAAAAAATAATCTCATGTAAAGGTAATTTGAAGGGTAGGAAGGAGGTTTGTGTATTTAATTATGATAACATCAGTTTGTCAGGAAAGCTAAACTCAACAAGAAAGTTCTTAATCATTAACACTGTCATTCCAGCAATGTGCCTTCTCACAGCTGCCTGTTTGATAGATTCTGGGTGACAAAGAGAGCCTGCAGACAAGGACCTGTCAATCCTGCTGCACGGAACCTCGGAGAACCTCTGAACACGACGTGTTTGTGTGTGTGGTGTGTGGTGTGTTTGCAGGATGTATATTTGCTTTTACTTTTGCTTCTCACGCTCTGTCCTTGAAAATTCTTCCTTCTTGTTCTCTAAAATAAGTTGGGAATGCCCAGTTTGCTCCATTGCACCTTTTCCTCCCAGTACCTTCTGCTTGCTTTTGTCCCCTGAAGGGTTTAGTCATCTTCATGCTCTGCTTTGGGGGAGGTGGACGGGGGGCTGGGGAGAGGGCATGTTATCGAAAACCATTCTCAAGCCTTGGTCTCTTCCCAGCATGCCCGTCTACTCCCCTTCATCTAACTTCAGAACAGAAGCTTCTAAGCCCGTCACAGAGGTTGAGAGGTAGTTAGAGGCCACCCACTTGGCCCAGATCCCTGCAGCCAGTACCCACGCCGAGGAAGAGGTCAGACTTTAATTGGTCTCTTGTTGACTCTTGCCATTTCTCCCCTCCTCGCCAGCTGAGCACCGTGGCAGGTAGTTTACCAGACACGCGGTCATTCACCTCCCCAGGCTTGCAATCCGCTTCTCTAAATCAACAGCCCTTTCCTGTTCCCTCCTCAATTCTCCCAGCACACAGTCTTTAAAAAAAAACTAGTGATTTAGCATTTAAATCGGAAACATTTGTTTTAATACCCACGCTAAGCTATGGAGATGGGGTGGTAGGGCTGGGGAGGGAACCGTGGGAAAATATTAAAGTCCCAAAAGAGGTGAAAATAGTTCTGTGTCATCCAACAGAACAATGAAATGGGGGATTCAGGGAAAGTAAGTATATGCTGTATTGCAAGGGAAGAGTTCTAACCAAGAGTCGATGAAACTGCAGGATAACTTCCATGGGGAAATGGCAGGAACTGGAGTGGAAGAGTCATCAAAGATGAACCCCACAAAGCACACAAAGTAAACCAGAAGTGACATTCTACACAAAGGCTCTGATTTTGTCAGCACGTTGGAATGACAGCTTTCCCAGTTTGGACATATGTCCTTCTCAGACTTTGACCAGAGGAAAAACTCCTGCTGACTTTTCTGTACATTTGATGAAGAATCCCTGAAACTTGTGAGAGGTAAAATGTGGCTTGCTGCCATCTTCCAAAAATACGTTTCTATGATAGAGTCTTGGTTTATCGCAGAATCAGGGGTCTTTGCTGGGTCTTTGCTTTATTTGAACTCAAAAGACATTTGACGGTTAATCACATCTTGTCTTGTACCATCTTTTGCATGACATATATTTCACTTGTACATTATTAGTGATTTGTGTTTCTTATGTCTGCAGCTAACTAGTAAGTTCTCTGAGGACAGAGAAAACTTTATTCCTCAAAACTTTCAGCATTGAATCTTCTACATAGTAGTCAATCATAAATATGTCCCAAAAGCACAATCATCAAATACTACTATAAATTAAAATGAGTACAAATCATTGTCCATGGAAAGTCTGTCAGAGAGTGGGCTAAGAAATGCAAGTCATCATTTCATCTAATCTTCTGAAGAGTGTAATATTTATTATTGTTCCCACTTCACAGAAGAGACTGAAACTTAGAGAAATAAGAAAAAAAGAACTTACTTAAAGTCTCACAGTTAGTAAGTGACAGAAGCAGAATTCAAACTCAACCAATGCCACTGCTCCAGCTCCAAAGATCAGAGAATCCAAAATTTATTATTTTATAGCATATAGTAATTGTTAACTTTTTTGAATGTTGTGTGATAGGCTTGGACTAAGTGCTTCCTATGTGTTAGCTAGCATAGGATGCAAGCACACGAACTACTGCCTTTTACAGATGAGGAAACTGACACACACAGACATCAAAGAACAAGGCTGTGAAACTGGTAAGGAGGAGAATTGGGATTTGTACCTCACTGGTCTCATTCTGGTGCCCATGCTCTTCACTACTGTGGTAACCCCCCATTCAGATGAAGGAACTGAAAATTCAAAAAGAAAAGCTAGGTCCTCAGGCATCTAGTCCCATGCCACTTTCACCACTGCATAATTTGCTGATTCAATAACTATTTAGAAGTGACTTTCCATCAAGTTTCATTTAATGTCTATTCCTGAGTCCATGAAGCTTCACCCAACTTCATCAGGACAACTCAACACTGCTCTTGTACCTTCCTTGAGTTCCAACATAGCAACACTCAAAGTGACCCTTGGTGAGGAAAAGAATGATGAATGAGGAAAAGTAATGTCACTGCCCAAGCACACCTTGCAGGAATTGGTGGTGAGCTGGAGCAAAGCTGTCCCTGAAGTCATGGGTACAATGCTTGCAGAAGAGGTAGAATGGAAAGTGTGTAAACTGAAATGTCATCTTTGAAGTTTCCATGGTTCAAAAAAAACACAAAACCTTTTTTCCAATGTTTCTACCATTCATTGATCTACATCATTAATTAATATTGAATCCTTACAGAGCAAACTGATAATACAAGATAATATATAGAAAGGATACCCCAATAAGCAACAACAATTAAGCCACAAACTCCTTGAGATCAGGCATCCACATTCTGGTTCTCTTCTGAGCCTATCAGAGTTTGGGCACAATACTGAACACATAGGAAGTGCTTGATCAGTCAAAGCTAAATTTAACCGAAACATTCTGGTGTCTTGTCCGGACTCTACCACAAGCTAACTAAGCAGCAAGCCAAGGGACTCAGGGAAGGCAACAGGCATAGAGCACTGGGATACAGGAGGACATTTTCCTCTTCAAGGAAAGGAGGTCACAAATCTAGTAGGTATTAGCACTGGCTATAGCCTGAATAAATAATATATTTTAAACACACACTTTTATGACAATTATTCTTCAACATAATATAGATGCAGAAATGAATAAGATTCAGATTTATTTAACAGTGTCACTAAATTCATAACTACTTTCTGTAATTATTATATTTTTTTAAATCAGTGAGATCAACTACTATTGGAGAATCTGGGAAATTTTATGAAATTTTTAAGGAATCCTCACATTAAAAAATGTTTGGAAATACTGGATCAGAGGACCTTTTTTCTTTTTTTCCTATTCTAAGCTTTTGCCATCCTTTGAGTTGAAGTGGGGATGAGATGACTTGTCAATGCCTTTCAAAAACTATGGGCTAGGGCTTCCCTGGTGGTGCGGTGGTTGGGAGTCCGCCTGCCAGTGCAGGGGACGCGGGTTCGTGCCCCGGTCCGGGAGGATCCCATGTGCCGCGGAGCAGCTGGGCCCGTACGTCTGGAGCCTGTGCTCCACTACGGGACAGGCCACAGCAGTGAGAGGCCCGCGTACCGCAAAAAAAAAAAAAAAAAAAAAAAAAAAAAAAAACTATGGGCTACATTCTTAGAAATTATCTTTGCTGATGATAATCTCCATAATTTACTATTGAAAATCAGGAATTTTTGTATATCCATATCTGATTCTATAAATAAGGTTTTCTAGACACTTTCTAAATTGAAAAGATAATTATTATCTTTAATTGGGTTTCCTCACCTCCTACAAAGATAGCTATGTCTTTGCAAGGATACCATGAGCTTTACAATGGTGGTGAAATGCCCACGGTCGCGAGACCCCTCCACAAGACCACCAGAGACAAGAGTCAAAGCCAAACGGCAAGGGTCTTTTATTGCAGGTTCGAACCTGGACCTCCGCGCACTCGTTGCCGGTGACGCTAAGAGGTCCCGATGGAGTTTAGTAGAGCTCTTTTATAGACAGGTACAAACAAGCTCGGGACCTTCTGAAGCGCTTTCCAGGGGTGGGGAGTACTGATTGGCTAACTTTTAAACAAAGACACTAGTCACTGATTGGTTAACTTTTAAACAAAGACACTAGTCACCGTCTGATTGGTTGGATGGTTGCAAAAGGAGGTTCAGCAAGCATAGTTACAGAAGCGAGAGCGGCTGGTTAAGTTTCGGTTTCCTGAGGCTTTGTTTCTCAATTAGAAATACTTAAGATGGGGCCATAGTTACAAACAGTACAAACAGGAAGATCGATGCAATCCTAGCAGCGCTACGGCCTAACGGCAGGGCATCAATTCAGTCCTATTTCTACCAAAGTAGAACATAGCCCTTCATTCCCCCTTCTTTCATGAACCAGAGGAGCCAATCTTGGGTCCTCAAGGCTCAGTTTCTTCATTTTCTAAGTCCTCGTATGGCTGATATTGTGATCTTAATACCATTAGCTGAACTGTGTTTATTCTTTTTCGGACGAAATCCATGATTTTGTTGAATATACAGGGGCCTAGAGTGAGGAGGAAAAGGAGGCATAGTAGAGGGCCCAGGAAGGGGAGGAGGAAGGGAAGCATCCCATGAAATCCTGACCAAAGGGGATTGTCCGCTAATTCTTTCCGGCGGCGGGCTAAGTCTTCCTGGAGCTGGTGAATTTTGTTTCTTACAATGCCTGATTTATTTGCATAAAAACAACATTTTTCTTTTAGGGCGAGGCATATCCCACCCTGTTCAGCTGTCAGCAAGTCTAAGCCCCTCCTATTTTGTAGGACTACCTCGGCCAGCGAATCTAATTGGTCCTGTAAGTCCTGAATGGTTCCAGAGAGGGCTTCTACATCTTCTATTAATTGTCTAGACAGCTGATTATAGGAGTGAAGGGAGACCCCAAGACCTGTACTCCCTGTGGTCACAGCTCCTGTAACTCCTAGTCCTACCAGGAGGGGTATGGCTGTAATGGCTCGTTTGGTTCTTCCTGCCCAAAGGCCAAAGCTGGGAATGGGCAATGGAGTGTCTCCCGAGATCAGGTCTACATTAGGGAGGAGGGTGGCTAGGTTGCAGACCCCTGTCCAGTTCTGGGGTAAATAGGTGTATGCTAGGTTATTTCCACAGACAAAGACAGTGGTGTTAGGACTACAGAGGGAGGAGTTTACGGGGATATACTGACTACATCCAGTAGATGAAAGGATTCCCAAGTCAATACTGGCGTTAGAGAGGGAATCGTTCTTGACAAAGCATGAGGTATTAAAGGTAGTTGAAAACTTTGAAAATTGTATGGGAAACGGCTCGGGGAGTAAAGTTGGGTTACATTGTTTGCTGATGTTTAAATTGGCGAAAATGGGGATGGCTATAGGGCAGGGCGGTCCTTGAGGAAGGCAGAGCCAGCAGTCTTGTGCTAAGTTGGGGTTGGTGGTATTTAAAAGTGCAAAAGTAGCTTCTAGTATAGTCGTGGTTTGGGGGTCCAGTTCAGAGGGATTGACCTTAGGGAGAATTAGGGGGTGGTAGCTGAGCTGTGGGTACAGATCCTGATAGGCCTTTTCTATTTGTCTTCGGGTTTCTATCTGGTGCACTTCGTCTTGGGGCCCTCCACCATCTGACATATGTATGGGGGCCCTGGTATTCCAGCACACCGGGGTCCCGGGAGTGCCAATGCATCCAGCCTGAAGGTATTTATTATTATCACTAATGGTGGGACTTTTATTATTCTGTAGTGTGGCTGTGAAATAAGTCTTGTTATTGGTCCCTGTACATTGCTGGTAAGAGGAGTAGCACGTGCTATGCATTGATTCCTGAAAAGTAGAACAGGGGCAAATAGCTCGGGGGGGGGAGTGGTTTAGGCTTATGGTGGCATTGCCAGCTGGTTTTGACCCCAGTGCCTCCATATACCTGAACAAGGTATGCAGTTATTCCCCCGCAATCCTGCATATGAGTATACCTTCGGGGAACAACAGGAGTCTCGCTAGTACCTCCCCTGCACTCGCACAGTGCACCATATAGTTGTTGCATTAAAGCATTCTTATTGGGGGGGGGTTGAATCCTCCCCTCGTGGCCCGAGGGTTGAGGGTTAGGACTATCATTAGAGCTATCAGCAGTACCTTGGTCCTCATGGGGGAGGGTATGGCGTAAGGTCAGTTTGAGGGGATTGTCCTTACTCCGATCAACCGTCCAGGTGACGTCAGCTTTAGTGGACTTGATGAGGTCAGAGAGTGGGTCCACCGGCTTGACGTGGGTGTAATGGATCCAGGCAGCTATGCTGTCCACCTTGATGGCCGTTGGCGTTGTCAGGATGATCTGGTAAGGTCCTTTCCACCTGGGTTCTAGGGTCTCTTGTCGATGGCGTTTGACAAGGACCCAGTCACCTGGTCGGAGCTGGTGTGGAGTAGGCGGGGGTCCTGTTGTATATAGCTCTTTTAGTTTGGGCCAGATTGTCTCATGTATCCGCTGTAAGGCTTGGAGGGAAGACAGGAGATTATTTTCTGGGTCCGATTGGATAAGGTTGGTCTTTAGGTTAGGGATAATAGGAGGAGGCCTACCATGTATTATTTCGTAGGGGGTAAATCCTAGCTTATAGGGGGAATTTCGCACCCTAAACAGAGCGTAGGGGAGTAGGACTACACAGTTAGTGCCAGTCTCCATGGTTAATTTAGTCAAGGT
The DNA here is from genome assembly GCF_008692025.1 of Phocoena sinus. Classification (NCBI taxonomy): domain Eukaryota; kingdom Metazoa; phylum Chordata; class Mammalia; order Artiodactyla; family Phocoenidae; genus Phocoena; species Phocoena sinus. The sequence goes on along the minus strand of NC_045776.1, from coordinate 32,746,633 downwards.
CTCTTTTAGAGTTCTATTCATTCTTTCTACCTGTCCTGAACTCTGGGGGCGGTATGCACAATGTAATTTCCAATCAGCCCCAAGTAAGGAAGCCAGATCCTGACTTACCTTAGAAACGAAGGCCGGCCCGTTGTCTGACCCTATCATAAGTGGAAAGCCATACCTGGGCAGGATTTCTTCTAGTAGCTTTTTAGCTACTATTTGTGCTGTCTCATTCTTGGTCGGGAATGCCTCAGTCCAACCTGAAAAGGTATCTATAAACACCAGTAAATATCTATATCCATATTTGCCAGGCTTTACCTCCGTGAAGTCCACTTCCCAGTAGGCTCCGGGCTGGTTCCCTCTTTCCCGGATGCCAGCGGTTGGTGGGTGGGTGTTAGCATTATGGAGTTGGCAGACTGCACAGCCAGCAACCAGTCGTTCAGTTTTTTCGGAGACATTTTTAATTTTAAGTCCAGTCTGTCTGATGAGATCCTGTAGCCGTCGGGTGCCCAAGTGGGTGCTACGATGGATCCGTTCAAGGACCAAGGTTCCTAGTTTTTCTGGAAGGAGGATATTGTTCTTAGCGTCCCACCACCATCCGTCTTTAACCTGGGTTAGAGGGAGTTTGTTTATCCATCTAATGTCATCTTCCGAGTAGTCGGGTTGGGGCGGTAATTCCCGGGGCCCTGGATCCAGCAGTTGTAGGGGAAGTAATGGTATTGGAGTGTATGCCGCCTTTCGAGCCGTCTGGTCTGCCAAATTGTTGCCCCGGGCGACTGGATTTGTGGGTTTTTTATGCCCCAGGCAATGTACAATGGCTAACTTTTTGGGTTCCCATATGGCCGCTAGCAAGGCCAGGATTTCCTCTTTGTTCTTGATGTCTTTGCCCTCTGCTGTGAGTAGTCCCCGCTCTCGGTATATTGCCCCATGTATGTGTGCGGTAGCGAAAGCATACCGGCTGTCTGTATATATGGTGGCTTTTTGGTCTTTGCTCATCTTGAGAGCTTGGGTCAGGGCAATTAATTCAGCTTTTTGGGCTGAGGTCCCTGGGGGGAGAGTCTTCGCCCATATCACCTCAGTTTCCGATGTTACCGCTGCCCCCGCATACCTCTGACCTTGCTGGACAAAACTGCTGCCGTCAGTGAACCATGTGACTTGTGCATCTAATAGGGGCTGGTCACGTAGGTCTTCCCGAACCCCATGGATCTGAGCCAGTACCTCTGCACAATCATGGAGTGGGGAGTCTAAGTCTGGGTCAGGTAATAGAGAGGCAGGGTTTAAAGCCCGTGGTGGAGTGTAGCTGATTTTGAGAGGATTTAACAGTAGACCCTGGTAGTGGACCAATCGAGCATTGCTCATCCATCGGTCGGGAGGCTGTTTGAGAACCCCGTCGATGGCGTGGGGGGTGGTGACATGTAATTCCTGTCCCATAGTTAGTTTGTTGGCATCCTTTACCATTAGGGCTGTGGCGGCGATCACCCGGAGGCAAGGAGGCCAGCCTGCAGCCACGGGATCCAATTTCTTTGATAGGTAAGCGATAGGCCTGGTCCAAGGACCGAGGGGTTGGGTCAACACGGCCTTAGCTATGCCTTTGTTTTCATCCACAAAGAGGTGGAAGGGTTTGGAGACATCAGGGAGACAGACCCAGGGCGGGTGCGGATAGCAAGGCAGTTTTGATCTGCTGAAACGATTGCTCAGCCTCCTCTGTCCATTCAAAGGGCGTCTGTTCTTTGGTGGCTAAGTATAGTGGTTTGGCCATTTCAGCAAATTTGGGTATCCATAAACGGCAGAACCCAGCTGACCCCAAAAATTCTCTCACCTGTCGAGGCGTGGTGGGTCTGGGGATGCGGAGGACAGTCTCTTTCCGTGCATCTGTGAGCCATCGTTGCCCCCCTTTCAGTAGGTATCCCAGGTAAGTTACCTCAGGCCAGCAGATCTGCGCCTTTTTGGCAGAGGCCCGGTATCCCAGGGTGCCGAGAGTCTGTAGGAGGTTTCTGGTTGCCTGCAGGCAGGCTTCAGCGGTCCCAGCAGCTATTAAGAGATCATCAACATACTGCAGGAGGGTTATATTGGGGTTTTGTCTCCGGTACTCACTGAGATCCTCGTGTAGGGCCTCATCAAACAAGGTAGGTGAGTTCTTGAATCCTTGGGGAAGTCTGGTCCAGGTGAGTTGTCCGTTTATGCCTCTCTCGGGATCCGACCATTCGAAGGCAAAGAGTTCTTGACTTTTGGGTGCTAAGGGTAAACTAAAAAAGGCATCTTTGAGGTCCAGCACAGTATACCATTGTTTTTCTGGACTAAGGGCGCTCAAAAGAGTATATGGATTGGGTACAGTAGGATGGATGTCTATGACTCGTCTGTTAACTTCCCTCAGGTCCTGTACTGGGCGGTAGTCTTTACTGTTAGGTTTGCGGACTGGCAGCAGGGGTGTGTTCCAGGCCGACTGGCAGGGACGCAGTATACCTAGGTCAAGAAGCCGGCGAATATGTGGAGTGATACCAGTTTTGGCCTCTATGGGCATGGGATATTGTCGGACACGTGCAGGATCTGCCCCTGGTTTGATTTCTATGAATAGGGCTGGGCGATGTTTGGCTAGTCCCATCCCACCTGTTTCTGCCCATGCTTCGGGGAACTGCTGAAGCCATGACTTTATATCTTGATTTTGGGAGGGTGGTTCCTGGTGAAGTCGGTACTCATCTTCCAAGTTCAGGGTGAGCACAGATATGGGTTGGTTGTGAGGGTCTGTTATGATCGGCCCCTCTGACCGAAAATGAATTTGTGCTCCCATTTTAGTAAGTAAGTCTCTCCTCAGTAAGGGGCAAGGGCTATCGGGAATGACCAGAAAGGAGTGGGTTACTTTTCCCGTGCCCAAGTCCACAGTTCTCTGAGTGGTCCAGGGGTAACGTTTAACTCCCGTAGCTCCCTGGACCCAGGAGGTTTTGTCAGAAATTTTCCCATGGGGCTTAACCAAGACCGAATGCTGTGCCCCTGTATCCACCAGGAATTGGACTGGTTTCCCCTCCACTTGTAGGGTTACCCTGGGTTCGGGGAGGGGGTCCGAACCCCGTCCCCCCTACTCTGCATCATGTGTAAACAGGACTGGGGTAGTGACCTTCGGTTGCCATTGCCCCTGGTTGGGGCGCGGCTGCCTTTTTTTTGGGCATTCCCGAGCCCAATGGCCTTTTTCCTTGCAATAGGCACACTGATCTCTGTCCAGTGGTCGCCTGGGAGGTCGAGTGGCTGGGGGGCCCCCTTGATCTTTCTGAACAATGGCGGCCAGGACCTTAGTCATTTTCTCAGTGGCTTTAAGTTGTTTATCCTCTGGGGCGTCTCGGTTATTAAAGACGCGCTGAGCAATACGGAGTAGGTCCTGTATCTGTTTGCCCTCCAGATCTTCTAACTTCTGGAGTTTTTTTTTAATATCAGGGGCTGCCTGGTTAACGAAGGACATTACAACGGCAGCCTGATTTTCGGGGGCCTCTGGATCCATAGGGGTATATTGCCTAAAGGCTTCCATTAATCTTTCTAAGTAAGAGGAGGGACTTTCTGTTTTACCTTGTACAATTGAATATACCTTGGCCAAATTAGTGGGCTTGCGCGCGGCAGCCCGGAGACCCGCCATTAGAGTCTGGCGATAAATGAGCAGTCGTCCCCTACCTTCTCCGGTGTTATAGTCCCAATCATCTTGCGGGGGGCGAGTTAAGGGAAAGGCTGCATTAATAAGATCAGGGTTAGCGGTGGATTGACCATCATCTCCAGGAACCAGTTTTCTTGCCTCCAGCTGGATTCGTTCTCGTTCCTCGGTAGTGAACAGGATCCGGAGAAGCTGTTGGCAGTCATCCCAGGTGGGCTGATGAGTAAACATAACACTATCTAGAAGAGCTATCAAGTCTTTAGGATTATCAGAAAAACGAGCATTCTGGGTTTTCCAATTATATAAGTCACTGGTAGAGAATGGCCAATATTGGAGTCGGGGGTTCCCTGTCTCATGGGGAGGGCCTATTTCTCGCAGGGGTAGGGCTGTGGTGGAATCTGGATGGCGGAACCCTGGGTCGCGCTGAGTGCGTCCACGGGTGCGTCCAGCCGGCCCAGGGGAGTTATTTTCATTGGGCAGGAGGGCCGGCAGTGCCTCTGCCTCTCGGTCCTCCGGTTCTGACCTGGGTGGCCCCTCGGGAGGGGCCACAGGAGGTTCTTCCAAGGGGAGAGGAGCAGGGTCAGGAGCAGGAAGGGGGACCGGTTGTGGGGCCAAAGGAGGATGTTGATATGGGGGGGGTTCTATGAGAAGGAGGTCTTGGCTGTCAGAAAGTATGGGTGCGGTTGAGGTCTGAGGCTTGGGAGGTTTAGTTGGTCGGGCCGTAAGGATCTTATATGTCCCTGCTGACAAAAAGGGGGCCATCCAGGGAGGTGGGTTTTCTACCAGGTCCTGCCATACCAAGATGTAGGGGATTTGGTCCGGATGGCCTTCTTTCCCTGGTAAGAAAACTCTAGATTTAATTTTTAGGACTATAGGAAGACAAAAGGTACCCTCGGTAGGCCAACCAACCCCGAGAGTTGGCCATTCAGAGCGGCAGAAGGTAATAAGTTTTCTTTTCCGGATGTCCAGACTGAGGTAGTGTCCTCGGGATTTCACATCCCCAAAATTAGTGAGAAGGAGGGAGAGAGGGGTACTCTGTGTTTGGCCCATGTTTAGGTCCTGGAAGAGATTGGTTAGAAAAGGTTATTCTGAAAACGAAAGTGATTAAGAGCAGTCCCAATAGAGGAGCCTGTAAAAGGAAGAAGGGAGGTTATCGCGTGCGCGCTTCAGATGGGCTATCAACCCCCAGATGGGTCGCGGTGGACGTCTCCAACCACGCCCGACTAGGTGTCCTATAGCGCGTCTGCCAGGACTGTCCTAGTCCCCAAAACATAAGGTACCTTGAGCCAGCTTACTTACCAATCGGTTGTCAGCGATGACCCGTTGACCTGATGTCTGGTGGGCTTGGGGGCATCCCGGACGAGCCCCCAAATGAAATGCCCACGGTCGCGAGACCCCTCCACAAGACCACCAGAGACAAGAGTCAAAGCCAAACGGCAAGGGTCATTTATTGCAGGTTCGAACGTGGACCTCCGCGCACTCGTTGCCGGTGACGCTAAGAGGTCCCGATGGAGTTTAGTACAGCTCTTTTATAGACAGGTACAAACAAACTCGGGACCTTCTGCGGGGCTTTCCGGGGGTGGGGAGTACTGATTGGCTAACTTTTAAACAAAGACACTAGTCACTGATTGGTTAACTTTTAAACAAAGACACTAGTCACCGTCTGATTGGTTGGGTGGTTGCAAAAGGAGGTTCAGCAAGCATAGTTACAGAAGCGAGAGCGGCTGATTAAGTTTCGGTTTCCTGAGGCTTTGTTTCTCAATTAGAAATACTTAAGATGGGGCCATAGTTACAAACAGTACAAACAGGAAGATCGATGCAATCCTAGCAGCGCTACGGCCTAACGGCAGGGCATCAATTCAGTCCTATTTCTACCAAAGTAGAACATAGCCCTTCAGTGGGTGTAGATTTCTCAGCCCCGTCTCTCATTATATCCCTCTAGTCACACAAACCATTGTCTTTTTTTCGTTTTTGTTTTTGTTTTTTTCTGGAACTTGCCACACACCCTCACACTCATGCTCCTCAAGTTCTTTCCATTAGCTGGGGGAGCCTTTTATCTCTCCTCAGACCAATCTAAACTCCCTTGAGCCTATTCCCCAGGTATCATCACTGTTAGACATTCCATCCTCCCAAACAGGTGGCTGTGTGCCTAACCCCAGGGCACCTCACTCTGCCTGATGTGATAGCTCATTGTTTGGGTGGCTATGCGCTCTCATGGCCTAGAGGCTACTTGAGTTAATTATGACAGTCTGTCATTTATCTTCTTTCCCCTAGGCAATCTAGCTAAGGTGTTCTCTAAATGTTCATTAAAGGCCCTGAATGAGTCAAATGATAGATGGAGTAATCATAGAAAGCAAATATCTTTAATTATGAAAAACTACACTTGAATTCAAAAAGTTTAAACTGGTTTCCAGCTTGTACCTGACATGGTTTAAAATGAGTCTAAATTAAAAATGTATATATATATATATATGTATATATATATATATATCTTACCCTCCTACTCTTAATTACCTGATGTTCTTTACACTTTATCAAAATGAAAGTGAAAGGAAATAAATTATTTCTGCAGAGCTTCTCAGCCCTGCTTTTATACTCTACAAAAAAGAATTAATAAACCATTATTCCTAGATCTGGGTTGATATAAATTGATGGCTCTAGTACCCAAACCAAGATGGGGTGGTAGGATAAGACTCTGAGAAAATAAATTTTTGTTAAAGGAAGAAACTACATTAATTATATCACCACATATAAAAAAACCTAAAATTAAGAAAAAAATAGAAAAGAGAAAATTACATTTCCTTGTGAAGTTAAGCATAGACAAGAGAGGGAAAAAAATAAATTTGTTCTTTTAAGTTATTTCCAAATGAAGTGGAGAAGATTAGAATGCACATGTAAGAATGAAGACATTTGCTAAAACAAAGCATATTGCATTGTGTTTGTTCTCACTGCAAAATTGTTTCTTTAAACTGCAGAAAGATAGTTACACCATTTAGCACAGAACCCAGGACAAAGAGCTGACAACTACTAACATGAACAGATTACTTCATCCTGGTCAGGTACTGTGCTAAGTTCTTTATCTGCTTACAATATTTTATCCTTACAATAGCCCTATGAACTACAATTTGAGAACTGTTATTATCTTCATTTTTCAGATGAAGCTTAATAAGATTAGGTTGCCCAAGATGACAGAATTAGTAAGCACTCAGTCTGGAATTCAGACCCAGATACTCTGATTTCAAAGTCCTAACCACCTCCTATTCCTAGTATGTCTTGAAAATAGGAAATCTGGAATTTCATCTCAATTCTCTACTTGAGGTAGATTTTTAATATTAGGCAGACTTTTGAAAAATCTGGACTTGGACAAGATTTTTCAGTTTGAAAGACCAACATCAACAAAGATGTGGAAGTGATAAAACAAGAGTTATTCCTAGGGGATGAAAGGACCAAGTAAGACAAGAACACATCATCTTATGGGGAGGATGAGGCTGGTACATTTAGGCCCTGGGCCAAATCTAGCCCACCAAGTGTTTTTGTAGAGCTGCTGATTGAAGAATGGTTTTTGCATTTTTAAGTGGTCAGAAAATTTTTCTAAAAGAATATTTCATGACAGGTAAAAATTACATGAAACATGTAAACTCACATGGAATTTCAGTATCCATTAATAAAGCTTTATTGGAACACAGCCTTGCTCATTCATTTTGTATTGTCTATGGATACTTTCAGAGAATTGAATAGTTACAACATAGACTGTGGGGCTAAAATGTTAACTATCTTACTTTCTACAATAAAATCTTACTGACTCCTGATGTAGAAAGTCATAGAGGGATGTTTAGAAGGGTAGCTAAGTGACAGGCAGTCTTCAAAAACAGGCTGGATCATTCATAATTTTAAAGGTACTGGATCCAGAACTCTGAAAGATTTTGAGACATGAAGTGACATAATCAGGAACATGCTGTCATTGGAAATGATGAAGTCATAAGAGGAAGCCATCCCAGGAGAAGAAATTAACTCTCTTTCCGCCTCAGTTTTTGAGGTGATAATGTCTGTGACTTGAAAGGATTCTAATATATTACATGAAAAGGCTTTGAGGACAGAATGGACATGAATGGGGCTTGGAGCCACAGTGAAAGACAAGAGGCAACCATTTCCCCGGATTTACGGATTTACGGATTGATCAAGGTTCTTCAAAACAGGCATGAGGGAGGCTTAGAGCAATCTAGCCAGAAGGGAGACAGCTCCCCAGGGAGCCTGAGTAGTGGAGAAAGAAATGCAGGACTCTTATATTAAGGTCCCTGAGGACCTTTACAAACAATAAATAATTAGGTCAGGTCTAAACCTGACCTTCTCCAGAGGTCCCACACACAGATGGAAACCACAATTCAAGCCAAATGTTTCTGAACCAGGCAATGGGGAGCCAAACACCAAGGAATGCTGATTTCTATTTAAATATAATGCTTTTATTACTTTTCTGGGAATTTGACACCAATCCTCATTTTAAACTAGACAAAGCAGAAAAATTTTTTTTCTTTGCAAATGATTGACACTCAAAAGGTAATACCCTTTAAATTCCTCCAATTAAAGCAAATTTAATTTTAAGTTTAATTAAAGGAAACTTTAATTAGAAAGAAGATTAAATTTTAATTAAATTTCTCTAAAATCTTCATACCAGCCTTTACAGCTAATATTTCTGTCAGAAACCAAATCCCTTCTTAATATTCTTAAATTCTATTCTAGCATTTTCTTTTGTATTAAAGCAGCATCTCACCAGCTCTACCTGCCGCTGTGAAAATTATTCCCATCTTAAAATACTGGAAATGTAAAGCAATTATACTCCAATAAAGATGTTAAAAAAAAAATACTGGAAATGCAACAAAATCTCCCTGGGCAGAGGAGGAAAAACAACAGATTCTATTATTGATGAAGTTTTTATTTTCAATCTCTTCCCAGTCCTTTCTGAGGTGATTAGGTATGGTGGGCCTGCTGTGAGCCAGTTGTGCTGCGTCCACAGCATAGACAAACATTTATGGAACACCTACTGGGTGCGTGGCCCTGCACTAAGTTCCCTGTCTGAGAAACGTTGTTAAAATACTAGCTCAACCAGAGACCCATCCGACAGAGTCTGGACCAGTTTTGCCTCCTGGATTCTTGGCTGTTCCTTCACTCCTAGAGTCAGGAAGAGAAACACCATTTCCTGATGCCTGACCTGGTCCAGGTCTTTCCACTACCCCTCCCTGCTTGATGCCTGACACAGCTCACTAACTGAGAGCCCTTAGATTCTACACCTAAATTGCTGCTAGATAGTTAAATTACCTGTAGGAGCAAACTAAACACTATCTCTCACGTTCCTCATCTGTAAAATGGGGTAATAAAACCTGTCATGCCTACTTCCTAAGATGTCAGAAGGATCGAATTGAAATAATGAAGATAGAAAAAGTTTCTGAAAACTGCTAAGTGCCACATATTCCTACATATAACCACCTCCTACTGCCACAATGTACCTCCTTATCGCATTCCTCCCATGACCCATGCATGCCCTGCTCTCCATCAACCTATAACCAAGCTCAGCTCATGTCATTTCCTCCTCAAAGGCAGCACTGAACCAAGCCCCGACAGGGAACATTCTATTTACATGTAAACTCTGGCCAACTGCTTTATATTTACAGATACTGATATAGAGCAGAGTCCTGTCTCTGTCTCCAGACACATGAAAGGAGCTTCAAGATTCCCAGCATAAGAATGAAGTTAAAATAAAATAAGGATAAAGAATTTCATTAAGAAAGATTATCTTCAGTTTGCTTGACAGTCAAAACTCTCCTCTGCAGCTTACTAGATTGAGTTTCCAACTGCTGTGAAAAGGGTTGCACTGAGCTCAGTACCTGCTACTCCATGTGTCAGTTGAACACCCCATTTTCTTGAGGAGCTACTATGTGCACTCTAATTTTATTCATCTGTAATCACCCTCTAACAACTTGACTTCCCCTCACCCCAGGGCATCTTTTGGCCCTAGACCTGGAATGCCTCTCCCAACTATTCTACTCACCTTTTCTTCGGAACTTCCAACAAATGCAAGCTCCTCCAAGAATCCTGTCTGAATCTCCCAGCCTCTTCTGAATTCCTGTGTCCCTACAACTTGGGTGACACACAATGCAGCCTTAAGTGCAGGGCATGTTTCCTTGCTATACCCTAGGTATCAGTCTTGTCTTGCAACTTCTCCAAGGAAGGATCTACAGTTTATGCTCTTTCTGTAACTCCTGCAGTGCCCAGATCACTGTTGGCAGACATAGGAGATAACCAGAAACACTTATTCAGTAACTTTTTCAGAAGGGAATAGAAGCCCTACTCTTATTTGTTAAGTGCAGGGTACATCAGAGATGCCATAATTCTCGCAAAGCAGCAAAGACAATTAATACATGAGCCAACAAAAGAGATGATGGTCAGAAATGGAAAACGGAAGGCGGAGGAAAGACACTTAAATCTGTGGGTTTGATATGGCGTAAAAGTGATGATGTGGAGGGAGCCTTTTCCCAGGAGGGTGTGGGAGGTTGAAAGGTGTGCAAAGTGAGAGGAAGCAGTCAGGGACAGAGACCTCAGAGAAGACTGTTTCCGTGGCCAGCTCTGGGCCCTTAGTGATCCATTATTCAACTGTAAAATGGGTACAGTGTAATTCTAGTGTTCCTGCTTTAGGACTTTTGTGAGACCTAATTATTTATTGTTTGTAAAGGCTTTGAATTCTAGATGAAAGACACCATGAGCAGTTCAAAGGATGACTCTAGACCATTATTAGCTGCAGTTAGACTCAAAGTGAGAGGAAAGACATGACCATTTTCAGCGTACCTGTCAGCTCAGCCTTTTTTATCATTTTGTAGGATTTTCATGGCTAAATTAGAATTGTTCTTCATTACTTTTCATTGGCAATTAAAAAAAGATCAAAATGGGACTTGTAACAAGGAGGCTGAATGCTAATTTTTGCTCTCTATAGAAAGACGAAACATACATCTCAGAAATCCTTTACTTTTTACATTTACAGTCTGCAAGAATTTTAGGAGATATGTGACTTTCCTCTTTTTCTGCCTCAGAAAAATTAGGGAGGGGGGCTAAAAGAAGTGAGAGAAGAAAGTAAAACTCACCAGTTTTAAATGTTGATTTTTTTTCCTTCTTTACACTAGTTGCCAAACTTCCAAACTGCCAAATGATGGAACACTTTTTTTTTTAAAGCTGAACCTCTGAATAAGCTGTTGACAATGAATCCTGACATTCTCTCTGTCTCTCTGTCCCTGTCTCTCTCTCTCTCTCTCTCTCTCTCTCTCTCTCTCTCTCACTCTCTCTCTCTCTTTTTCTTTCTCCCTTCCTCCCTCCCATTCTCCCAACTCCTACGAATGGCTTAGTCTCTGCGAGGTGAGTTTCTCAGGGATCCAATGGGACTTTTGTGAGACCTAATTATTTATTGTTTGTAAAGGTTTTGAACTCTAGATGAAAGACACCATGAGCAGTTCAAAGGAATTTGATAATTTCCTTTTTCTATTCTAGCTGAAGGATATTTTGGGGTCCCTTTTCCATCAAGGACGGTTGCCTACAGGTCATGTCCACCTCATGCTGAGGTCCCCATTGGCCTCTGACTTTCTTTTTTCCTTGCCTCTTCCTTGACCTTTTTGATTCCAGGAATATCTTCACTGAGAATCTGCTTGCTCCAATACTTTTGTCTAGCTTTATTGAGGTATACTTGACAAATGAAAATTGTATTTGTACAATCAAGGTATATAACATGATGTTTTAATATATGTATACATTGTGAAATGAGTATCACAACCAAACTAACACGTCCATCACCTCACACATACTTTTTTTTTTTTTTGTAGTAAGAACACATTTGTCTTAGCAAATTTCAAGTATACAAGACAGTATTATTAACTATAGTCACCATGCAATACATTAGATCTCCAGAAATTATTTGTCCCATATAACTGAATCTTGGTACCTTTTGACCAACATCTATCCCACCCTTCAGCCCCTGGAAGCTACTATTCTACTCCCTGTTTTTGTGAGTCTGACCTTTTTAGATTCCACATATAAGATGACGTAGTATTTGCCTTTCTGTGTTTGGCTTATTTCACTGAGAATAGTGCCCTCCAGGTTCATCCATGTTTGTCACAAAGGAAATGATTGTGTGTGTGTGTGTGTGTGTGTGTGTGTATGTATATATATATATATATATATATATATATATATATATATATATATAATTTCACATCTTCTTTATCCATTTGACACTTAGGTTGTTTCCACATCTTCACTATCGTGAATAATGCTGCAGGGAATGTGGGGGGTGCAGATATCTCTCCAAGGTCAAGATTTCACTTCCTCTGGATAAATACCTAGAGTGTGATTGTGGGATTGCTGGATCATAGGGTAGTTCTATTTTTAATTTTTTGAAGACCTTGCTTACTGTTTTTCTCCCATTTTTGAGAATTAGGGCTCACAGTAGGCATTACCCTCACTTCTTTCTAACTCTTCTCCTTTCTCTCTTACATACAGAAGTTAATTTACCAAAATAAACATTCATGTTGGAGTTTCAAGTGTAAATTAGGAAACAGCACCCTATGTTCTTCTCCATCATAGATTAATCCCCACGGGATCAATCTTGAAAAACAATCTAAATTTTTAAGTAACGCTTAGAGATGACAAGTATAACCCAGAATGGGGAGTCAAGAATGAGTTGTCTGGAAAATAAACTGAAATAGAATGCTTCCTGTTTCACCTACCAAAGCTGCGAGTTGAGAAGGTACTACATATCATTATCCATCCACAATGGCAGATGCTGTCTAAACAAAAATAAGGGGTGAGGTGACCCACCCACATAAACCTCTAGTGCAAAGCTCCCTATTTTTCCTGATCCATGAGAGTCTGAGGAGCCCAAACTGTGCTGTGGGGACACTAGCAACTTTCCTTGTCCCCTCTCAAGGTCTTGTGTCCATATTCAAGGTGCTCACAAGTATCTTATACACAGCTTTTTATCCCACAGCAATAATTGTGCTCCACATGACTTCTCAATCTAAAATGTCTTGAATGTGTGTTTGATGAGTCCTCTCTTTTCATAAATTGTTTCTCCAAGAACACAAAGTTTCCTTTTTAATAACTGTATTGGTTTCCTGTTGTTATTGTTGTTGCTGCTGCTCCTGCTGGGGGACATATTATATAATATAAACAGCAAAAGCATCCATTTCTGTAATAATTCCTTAAAATATAATATATATATATTATAGTATATATATATTATATATATATATATATTATAATATAACAACAACCAAAAAACCTTAATGCTCGAAGACTGGAGCAATGAGGTGGAACTTTCAGAAGACTCTCCAGTACTCCAGTACTCTTATTTCTTTTTTTTTTTTTTTTTAGCGGTACGCGGGCCTCTCACTGTTGTGGCCTCTCCCGTTGCGGAGCACAGGCTCCGGACGCGCAGGCTCAGCGGCCATGGCTCACGGGCCCAGCCGCTCCGCGGCACGTGGGATCTTCCCAGACTGGGGCACGAACCCGTGACCCCTGCAACGGCAGGCGGACTCTCAACCACTGCACCACCAGGGAAGCCCAAGTATTCTTATTTCTTTACTCCCTATCTGAGATTCCTGTTTCCAAGAGTACCTCTGTCCAAATGTTCTGCTTTAAACACACACACAGCCTGCCCTCCGCCCCCATTCTCACAACCCCCCCACACACAAACATGGTACTTCTCAGTTGTTTCATTTCCATACTGCTCATTATCTTCATGTGTCCTCAGGCTTCTTTTGTTCCCTTACAAAACCCCATACTTATCTCTGACTTATCATCCATCACCAAACATCTGGATTAAAAAAAATTTTTTTTTTTAATCACTCAACCATTTTCTCAAGCATTGGAGTAGGAGACAGGTGATCTATATTCTGATCCCAGTTTTGCAGATAATTGGTTTTGTGACCCAGATAAATTATTTAATCTCACTGTCTAATTTCTTCATCAGTAACATAGGAATATAATTGTCCTACCTGTTTTACAAGGTTGTTGTGAGAAATATTTGAGAACTGAATATACACCTGAAGTCAAAGGCTTATTATTGTCCACATTTACCTAAGATATCTCTGGCTCTGATTCTCCTCTGAGAGCTGTCTCTGATGATCTCCGCCTCACCTATTGATAACCCATGCTTTCATTCACTCAGCACACATTTATCGAGTACCAACTATCCATCAGACCCCAGGAGCTCACACACCCTAGGAAGGCAGACTCTTGAAAAAACTGCACCCTGTGTGAGAGGTACCCAGAGTGCTGGGGGGCACTGTACCCATTCTGTGAAAACATAGACTTGACGCAGTTCATCAAGGTATGTATGGAATGGACGTGTCTTATTTTGTTTTTCTATCTCAGTCACTCACTATTCATTTCTCTTCCCTAATAGGATCTTCTTTTGAGAAACGTACACTTTCCTCAGTTGGCCAAGGAGCAGACTCAACCTGTGCTAATTGGGTGCTCCTTCCCTGATACGCATAACTTGTTCATAGTGACAAAGATTTTAAATGTAGGAATTTACTTATTAGAGCCATGACCCCTGGCCCAGCTCTCCCCACTATGAGCTGTTCTAGTCATTACCATTTCTGCTCCACAGAGCTGCCTCACTTCCCGTCCTCTTCCAAGTTCTTCAGCCTTCTCTGTGAGTTAGCAATAGCTTTCCATTAAATTTTACATTTTCTTTAGTTAGAGTTGCCTGTAACAACAAAAAACAAAACAAACAAACGAAAAAACCCTGAATAACAACAATATGCCTGTATGTCATGTGTCTTTGTGAAAGTGAAACACACAGGCCTACCTCAGGACTCAATCCATATTCATTCATTCAGCCAACACATATCTATTAAACATAAGCTATATGTCAGGCTCTGTGCCCTCATGCAACTCCCAGTTGGACAAGGAGGACAGAGAGTAAACAAGTAATTGGAAGTATAGGGGATGTTGCAGATGGGCAAGACTATGGCAGGCAGCCTGGAACTAAGGGGGAGATTTCCGTGAAGAAGTCATATTTTACCTTAGTTGTAGGGGTTGAGGAGAGTTCTGCTAGGTGGAGGAGGGTGGGGGGATGGAGTTCCACAGGGAGGGAACAATACATCCCCTGGGTAGCAAATCATGAACGAAGCCCACTGACTCTATTTCTAGGGTGCAGGGTAAAGGGATATAAATTAAAAGGAGACAGGAAGCTGCATGCTAGCCCTGGTCCCACAGCTAACACACTGTGAGTTTGAAAAGGCACTTCCTTTTTTATGCCCATTCCCTTGTCTGTGGAATTAGGGTGGAGAGACACATAATATGGAAGGTTTCTAATATGTTATGACTTATGCACATTTCTCATGTCTAGTAATAGATGAATAAAGGACATGGCAGGAACCTCATCTAAAATGACCACCCATCCCATCTTCTCGTGGTCTGCTCTCTGGTGTTCCCACCACATGAGGGGGCAGTGTGGGTGCAGAGTACTTGGAGAAGTAATAAGAGGGCACAAAGGCACAGGTGGGTAAGATGGGTAAGTTGTAAAAGGCAGAAAAGCAAGCCATTGCCAAAGATGCCTGTACTAATTTTTAGTCTGTCAAGAAATAATCCTACTTAGTATCCATTTCTCTCTTTCCTGCTACTTAAGACAGCACCTCTCTCATGTTGCTTACTCCATTGTAATTGTGTGAGTGTTCTCTTCTGCTTTCCTTACCACTAGTTTTAATAATGGAAAACAATTGTAAGTAGACCACATGCCTCAGGTCCTGTCCAAAACTTGTTAAAGTCTGTAGTTCAGCATAAATGATATGATCCTATTGGATAAATTACTTACCAAAAATCCTAACTATTTTTTAGGAGATAAATTCTCTGGGAACCGGGGGCATCTGGCCAAGAAAGCTACCTGTTGGTCATCAGTGGGGATGTGCATTTTTCTCACAGCTCTTTACCCTAACACCACCCTCCCCGGAATACTGGAGAGGTCTGAGCAGGGAGCCGAGGGCCCTGGGAAGACAGCCCTGGGACTAGAGAAGATAGAGAGGGTCAGAAAAGAAACCACCCCAGGAAGACGGGGTCTCCTTATCAGTTCCAAGATGTGAGAAATCCTTGCAAACATTTCCCCTATGATAAAATTTAAGCACAAAGCTGTGAACAATTTCCCTCTCCATTATAATTTACTGAAAGACCAATGAACATGAAGAAAGTTTTGTTGATAGCTGTTGGCTGTCAACCTCGGGAGTTCCTCAGTGAAATTCAAAACTGGCCCCACTACATGGAGGGCAAGGAGAGACCCAAGAAACAGGCAACCATTCCAGGTTGGTGCTGGTGGTCTTAAGATGAAGGGAACTTACACTGGAGGTTTGTCTTGGTTGCCTCAGGAAGAGTAGATCCTGGCCCACCTGTCAGAATGTTAAGAGTTTATAGAGAGGCCTAAACAGGTTCAGTGACGTACACCATCTAGTGTGGTCTCACACTGCTCTCTCAACACTGCATCCTTGAACCTGACTCCCACTGTGGGAACAGTGGACAGACGGTACATTCCAAAGACGGAGGAGGGATGAGGAGCCTCCAGTTAACCCTGGTCTGGCTTGAGGGTCAACCAGCGGTCACATCTTCTCCGTGACTTCCTCTAACAAAAGCAATATACTATCCCTGACTGTGTGAAGAAAAGGAACTCAAATACAAGGTGAACTCAGTCCTTAAAAGTTGTTTACTGACCTCAGCACTTCTAAGGAAACACAGCTGAGAGGATCTTGCAGGGAGCATATCTCACCCGATGTGGGTCTGGAACCACAGTGCTTCTCCAAGTGTACAGAGGCTTCCCACCACTGTACCTCTGTGCCTCTTCCCACCACTTTTTTCCAGTTGTTGCTTTTCTAATACACAATACACATTGCCATTGTTAAATCTTTGTGCACGCTGTTCCTATACCTGGAACTCCCTTTCCTTTTCTCTCCACTTGTCTACGCCCTACCCCTCCTGAAGGTCCAGCTGAAATTTGACAAATGACTGCTGGGAAGATTTCCCAATTCAAACTAACCCTAAGTGGCATGTCTTCATCTCAATTCCTATGGTAACCAATGTATGAATCACTCATTTGGCACTTGCAGTACCCTTATATTACTGTTTTAAATTAAATCAGATAATGGATATGAAAATCCATTGAAAGCTATAAAATGATAACCAAACATTTTTCAAAGCATATTCAACAGTATAATAAATATGTGTAATATTGATAAATATTACATCTAAAAAATGATTGCCTACTAAGTGTGAAGTACAGGCAAAACCACTTTGTCTATAGAAGTAGAAATCAGAATAGTGGTTGCCTGGGGAGAGGGCAGGCTAGGGGGAGGAGAATTGAATGGGAAGGATCATGATAAAACTTTTTAGAGTGATAGAAATATTCTTTGGGGTTTTGGTTACAAGAGTATATCATTGGTCAAAACGTAAACTCTATAATTAAAATCTGCATATTTTGCTGTATATAATTATAACTCCATAAAAAGTTTACCACTGGACTTCACTGGTGGTCCAGTGGTAAAGAATCCGCCTCCCAATGCAAGGGATGCAGGTTCGATCCCTGGTCTTGGAACTAACATCCCACATGCCACGGGGCAAATAAGTCTGAGTGCCACAACTACTGAGCTCACGTGCCTCAACTAGAGAGCCCATGTGTGACAAACTACAGAAATCACATGCTCTGGAGCCTGTGCGCCACAACTACAGAGCCCACACGCCACAATGAGGGAGAGAAAAACCCGCATGCCACAACTAGAGAGAAGCCTGCATGCCGCAATGAAGAGCCCAAGCACTGCAATGAAAAATCCCGCATGCCTCAACGAAGATCCCAAGTGCCGCAACTAAGACCCAACACAGCCAAAAAAAAATAAAGAAAAACAAATTTTAATTCTTATTAATTTTTATTTATTTATTTATTTATTGTGGTATGCGGGCCTCTCACTGTTGTGGCCTCTCCCGTTGCGGAGCACAGGCTCCAGACGCACAGGCTCAGCAGCTATGGCTCCCGGGCCTAGCCGCTCCGCGGCATGTGGGGTCTTCCCGGACCGGGGCACGAACCCGTGTCCCCTGCATCGGCAGGCGGACTCTCAACCACTGCACCACCAGGGAAGTCCCCCTTATTTTTTTTTTAAAGTTAAAGTGATACCTTTGTCAGAACAAAAAGCTTCTATCATGTTATTGTACATTATAAATCTCCAGACAGTGGACATAGTACCTCATTTGTCCAAAGCACTCTTCATTTTCAAAGTGTTTTGAGATAGCAGTATTCCATGAAAAACTGTGCCATTATATGACATTTGTTTTTATTTTCTACTATATATTGGATTCTCCAGGGCAGAGACTGTTTTTTTTTGACTGTCTTTACCCACAGAACCTGGCACAGGACCCCATAGATAATAACTGCGCCTTGTTGCTGTTGTTGCTGAAAATGATGATGCAGATAATGATGACACAAGATACCACGATTAAAGTAAGAGTAAGTAATTTGCATGGGTCACAGGATCAGGACCATGGCAAGCTTAGCCCCAAGGGATTCTCTTGCTACAGGGGCAGGATGAAGGGGGGATGTTTTAGTGTGAAGGTTCTATTTAGTAGCTCTCAGTTCTCATGAGGTGGCTGCATTCCCTACTCATTTAGGATATTATGCAGCCACTTTCTGAGAATTTACTCACCCTTAAAACACCTGTAAAACATTCTGATGCTAGGCACTGGGGAATTCACAGTGACTAAAACACAGTATTTGCCCTCCAAAAGCTCATGGTCTAGTGGGGGTGTAAGATAAAGAGATGACTTAAAAATGCAGTGGAGTAGAACCAAGGGTTACATGAGCACAGAGGAGGAAATAGCACATTCAGTTCCGGAAAGATTCGAAGCACTGATATTTGCCAGTTGGAGATGGTGGTGGAAGGTATTCCGAGCTGAAAGAAGATAAACGTAATAAGGCAATACACTTGGAAAGGACCTTGCACACCAAATGACTACAACAAATATGCCTTAAGATCTTACACAAGTTATTTATCTTTAGTTTTCTCATCCTCAAATAAATATAATAGTGATTCAGATGTGTCCAGTGGAGGTGGAACACAGGGTTTCTTGGGCTTGGTGGGATGAGATGGGGCCAGGTTGCAAAGCTATTGTGGATCCAAGAGTTGCAAAAAGAGTCTGGACTTTATCCTCCAGGATGATATTAAGGAGAGGGATATGACCACGAACATATTTAGAATGTCACTTAAGTCCATACCACACAGCTAATTTTATACAGACTATGTCTTTCAGGGGTTTTGTTTTGTTTTGTTTTGTTTTGTTTTGTTTTGTTTTCCAGGGAGTTAGTCTTGTTTCCTCAAACCCATTGTAAGTTACATAAGATCTTTATCCCATGTAGCAAGCAGAAATTTACTGAGGCCATAGAGTGCCCTAAATTTCTTTATTCTAACACAATTATATAGCTTTCTTCTAGACTTCTTAATCAATAATATTTATAAGGTTTAATACAATCATATATCATAAAGCAGAAATAAGAAATCATAGAGCACAGGATTTTATAATTTACACAAACATTTTATTAAGAGAAGCTTGTTTTAATTTTGCAGGAGCCTTCTTACATTCACCCTGTAGGTGCAGGTAGGTGGTGGTGTCTCTGAATGTGTATGGGAAAGTCTCTGAGCTGTAAATGAGGAGGACTGCTGACTATAGAAGCCTAAGTAGAATTGGGCAAGAGGAGCTACGTAAGTGTAAGAAATCCCGGCAAACCTTATTAAAAGGCAGGGAAAGAGAGGTGTGGTGAGGGACTGAAAGTGGGATAAATGAAAAGAGGAAGTGGAATTAAAAGCAGCAACCTACTTAAAGATCTATTTACTTGTAGGTCCAAACTCTTCGGAGACCACTGGAATTAGTGGCTCAAAGGAAAAAATATACAGAAAAAATTAAGAAAAATCAATGATAACTTTATAGACTATTGAAGACTTGAGTGAGTTATTTTGTTTTCTTTTGTTGATCTTTGCCCATAGGTAGAAACCCACCACACAAACACACTTGGATCCAGTATACCTCAGCCCTCTTAGGAGTCACAAACCCTGGATACTGCCCTCTGGACCACACAATCCCTCTTCTACCTCACAGAGATAAATTCATATTAGCCTAGCAGTCAGCCATCATGTATTCTCAGGAGAAGAGTATATAGCATGACCTCCCTTGAAATATTAGCTCTATTTACACGGGTTTGCATGGACCACATCACTTATGAGTCACAAGAGGAAACAAGAGCCTCTGGTAGTTAAAGCAATCAGCACAAACCTCTGTAAATAAATATGAAATTTCAATGAAGGTCATGCCAGGCTTGATTTATTCCCCAGCACCCTATGAAATAATGTTGACCAGGTAAGTGGTTTTCATTTCCCTCCTCCTGGATAAAGGAGAACATTTTAGCTCTAAGGAGCTTGTCGTGCATGTAAAAATGAGCATCTGGCTAGAGAGATGCTACACCCTCAAGGAAATAGCCCTTTATTATTATATTAGATTCTCAATACTGAAAGGCCAGGTCATATAGCAACAACTTGGTGTTGTTTTTTTAATTTAATATGGTGGTACAAGTTCTCATAACAGAACTTAATTGAGGAGATATTGCTCAACAATAGAAGTTTTTTTATTCAATAAACAGAAATGGAGCATCTACCTAGAGGGAGCACTGAGTGGAGCATGAGGTTAACCAATGCAAGGGAGATAAAGATAAATATGATGAGGTCCCTGAGGGTCTCCCTGTGTCTCCAGTGAAAACCCCCAACTAGTCTAAGAAGTCAAACAATGTCCTTGGCATATTGATAAGCCAGTCAATTTGGTAAACAAATAATAATTTAATCTGTATTTATTAAACATTTTCTAAGGGTAAGACTTTATACTAAATACTGGAGTGGGAGAGGATGGAAACAAAATGAAGGCATAGGAAAATTTTCCTAACCCTCAGAGCCTTACAATGCAGTTGAATTTTACTGTATAAATAGTCAATCCAGTGAGAAAAAACAACTAGCCAAATTAGATAGGGTTGGGGGGAGGGTTTTTGTTTATGTGTGTTTTTTAATTTTGGAGCTCAATCATATATCTTTTCTAAACTGAATTTTCTACTTTTCCATCCATCCTATTATGCATAGCCCATATATAGCAAATGGACTTTGGGACCCCAAAGAATTGGCCTTTAAGTAGGAAAAAAAAGACCAATAAGATAATTGTTGAGGAAGGTAAAGAGAAGGTTCAGGAAGTCAAAGATAAGAACTAGACATTAGTTAGCTCTTTAAAGAAGATGCCAATAATGCTGGAATTACGCATCAAGAGTATTCACTTGCAATGTGACTTTTCCAGGTTTGGTTGGAATTTACAGAACTAATGGTAACAGTTCTTGCTTTCATTCTACCTGGAATCATGATAAAAGATAAGCCTTCAGTGTATACGGGTGTCATTAAAAACCACACCTTAGGAGAATGGGAAGATGTCCCTCCACCCAGTGGTAACAGAAACACCAAACTCATTCTTTTTAAAGAAAGATTTCTCTGGTTCTCATTAAAAATTTCATTTATAGGCAAACAACTGATAAGTTCCTTATAAGCCATTTCTATCTGTTCATAAAATTTCCTTGTCTTAGGGAGTTCATTGTGTACCTAAGACTGAAAAAGCTGGATTTTCTACACAGACTCATTCTTATTTAAACACATTTCTGTATCTTCACCCTCTCTTACAATCTTCCAACATTTTGCAGTTTCACTTTTCTTCTCACAAATCTCTCTTCTTTGGGGGCTCACACGCTGTTGGAGAGAAGGGCTCAAAATGTTCTTTACATCTGTGGCAACTGTGGCAACTCCGGGAAGGTATGAGCCCCATTCTAGATATGATATATATATGGTAATTTTGTTGAATTTTTCAGTCCTTGCTTATAAAGGTTTCAGAACATTTTAACCGGGCAAGGCATTAGAAAAAACCTGAGGGCCGCCCGTTGTCATGCAGAGGCTCTCACCTGTAGCTTTCACCTTTGTTTCCATTCAATCAGGCTTATGTGTGCTTTGATCCAGGCAAAACACAACAAAGATATTTTTCAGTTGCAAAACTCAAACTATATATTTACCGAGGGCAAAACTAAAACCATCATTAGGCAACAATGATGCTTTGAAATTCTAGCTGTAGAATTTTGTGGAGCATATTCTCCTTCCCTTTATGTGAATAAAACCCTTTATAATGCTTCATATTCACGATGCCTCCTGGTTTCTCTGTAACAGGCAGTCCTGCTTTGTTATTCCCTCCTTCTTGAAGCTAAAGAAAGAGGATGAGTGGCTAAGCAATTTGCCCAATATTATTCATATGGATTAGAATGAGAATACTAAAACTATTGTAAAGAATGAAGAGAATGTTCTCCATAGCCACAGGCTCTTCCCCTGGCAGTGCTAATACTTACTGCCTGAAATGCACCTTCCCTCTACTACCACCTATTTCAAATACTATCCCTTAGAAGTTGGCTCAGGCCCCACCTCCACAAGGTCCACTTCTTCCAAACCAGCATACCGTGAACTTTGCTCAGACTTACCAATGGAATGCCACAATCAAGCTCTTGATTCTATACTGTATTTCTTTCTGTGCAACCCAAATTGGTAAAGTTTTAAGGATAGTACAATGCTCCCTATGTCTTCTTTTGTGGACCGTGATACTTATCCTACTTCATGGCAACAGTAGTAACACAATAATTATTCCATTAGTTGACAAAAAGCAGTAGATTTAGAGTCAGAAGAAATCATGGACGTATGTTGCCTTTGAGAAGATCTTAAAACCTAGACAAGTCTTTCTAAGTTTTAGTTTTTCAATCTATAAAGTAAAAATGTTAAATACCATGCTTTCTGATAGTAATTCTAAAACTAAAATTTTATGATTCTATTGTTTTACTTGCACATAACCTTTGAGATGCTAGGTGGGGAACTTACCTCACATTTTTCTACTCCTTTTCCTCCGGCATCCAACTTTTACCTACCTGTTCCTTCAACCCTGACCCAATTATCTCTCTGTTTCCAGAAGTGGGGTTTAGAGGGGGGTTACTGAATGCATCTACCACTAGTCTACTTACCATATCTACATTTTAAAACATATATTTCAAGACATACTGAAACAAACTAAAGACTCTAAAGCGTTATTCCCTGTCTCCAGTATATGGAGGAGGGACATAGCCAAACATATTTTTCTGGTATCCAGAAATAGAAATAGAGTTACCAGACGTTTTAGAAAATAAATTAAAATTGTATATGAAAGTCCTTAGTAATTGAAGGAGGAAAAATTTTCACTGGCATTATTCATTCTGTGATGGACAATACACTCAACTTGACATTATGATATCTGAGTTTTAATTCAACCCCTGCTATCTTAATAGGTATTTGATGGGTTGAAAAAGGTCTCTAACCTCCCTTTCACCACTAACATTCTAGTATTTGAGATGTCTGATGGGCCACCCCTACCTCCTATCAGTAACTGCATACTTAGGTTCTCAATACCCTCTTCTTCCCCATGGTGGTGTCCTCTTCCTCCAAGATACACCCTAGCAAAACAGCTTTCAGTGGGTGGACCTAGGCTACCAGCTTCCACCTATATAAGTCTTAACCATATTTATCTCAACTCTTCAGAAACCTGTTACTGGTATATATACTTGAAGCATGAAGCAAGCTCATACCATCCATTCATATGCACATGTGAGAACACAAGATCTCCATGGAATCTGCCCAATATGGCAAAGAAACTACTCTTGGATCAGAGGAAAGAGTGAGCCATGTCACCGTGGGGACAAGGACACTGGCAACAGAAGTTCTGGGAAGTACTCCTTGGCATGAGCCCTCCCAGAGTCTATCATTAGTCTCAACAAAGAGCCCAGGTAGGCTCCAGTGCTGGGTTGCCTCAGGCCAAACAACCAACAGGGAGGGAACCCAGCCCCACCCATCAACAGTCAAGCAGATTAAAGTTTTACTGAGCTCTGCCCACCAGAGCAATAGTCAGCTCTACCCACCACCAGTCCCTCCATCAGGAAACTTACACAATCCTCTTAGATAGCCTCATCCACCAGAAGGTAGACAGCAGAAGCAAGAAGAACTACAATCCTGCAGCCTGTGGAACAAAAACCACATTCAGAAGGATAGACAAGATGAAAAGACAGAGGGCTACGTACCAGATGAAGGAACAAGATAAAACCCCAGAAAAACAACTAAATGAAGTGCAGATAGGCAACCTTCCAGAAAAAAAATTCAGAATAATGATAGTAAAAATGATCCAGGACTTCAGAAAAAGAATGGAGGCAAAGATTGAGAAGATGCAAGAAATGTTTAACAAAGACCCAGAAGAATTAAAGAACAAACAGAGATGAACAATACAATAACTGAAATGAAAACTACACTAGAAGGAATCAATAGCAGAGTAACTGAGGCAGAAGAACGGATAAGTGACCTGGATGACTGAATGGTGGGATTCACTGCTGTGGAAAGAGTAAAGATAAAAGAATGAAAAGAACTGAAGGCAGCCTAAGAGACCTCTGGGACAACATTAAATGCAGCAACATTCGCATTATAGGGGTCCCAGAACGAGAGGACAGAGAGAAAGGACCAGAGAAAATATTTGAAGAGATTATAGTTGGAAACTCCCTAACATGGGAAAGGAAATAGCCACTCAAGTCCAGGAAGCGCAGCAAGTTCCATACAGGATAAACCCAAGGAGAAACATGCCGAGACACATAGTAATCAAATAGGCAAAAATTAAAGACAAAGAAAAATTATTGAAAGCAGCAAGGGAAAAATGACCAATAACATACAAGGAAACTCCCATAATGTTAACAGCTGATTTCACAGCAGAAACTCTACAAACCAGAAGGGAGTGGCACGATGTACTTAAAGTGATGAAAGGGAAGAAACTACAACCAAGATTACTCTACCCAACAAGGATCTCATTCAGATTCCATGGAGAAATGAAAAGCTTTACAGACAAGAAAAAGCTAAAAGAATTCAGCACAACCAAACCAGCTCTACAGCAAATGCTAAAGGAACTTCATTAAGTGGGAAATACAAGAGAAGAAAAGGACCTAAAACAACAAACCCAAAACAATTAAGAAAATGGTCACAGGAACATGCATATTGATAATTACCTTAAATGTGAATGAATTAAATGCTCCAACCAAAACACACGGGCTTGCTAAATGTGTACAAAAACTAGACCCATATATATGCTGTCTACAAGAGACCCACTTCAGACCTAGGGACACATACAGATTGAAAGTGAGGGGATAGAAAAAGATATTCCATGCAAATGGGAATCAAAAGAAAGCTGGAGTAGTGATACTCATATCAGATAAAATAGACTTTAAAATAAAGAATGTTACAAGAGACAAGGAAGGACATTACATAATGATCAGGGATCAATCCAAGAAGAAGATATAACAATTATAAATATATAGGCACCCAACATAGGAGCACCTCAATACATAAGGCAACTGCTAACAGCTATAAAAGAGGAAATCAACAGTAACACAATAATATTGGGAGACTTTAACACCTCACTTTCACCAATGGACAGATCATCCAAACAGAAAATTAATGAGGAAACACAAGCTTTAGATGACACAATAGACCAGATAGATTTAATTAATATTTATAGGACATTCCATCCAAAAGCAGCAGATTACACTTTCTTCTCAAGTGTGCACAGAACATTCTCCAGGATAGATCATATCTTGGGTCACAAATGAAGCCTCAGTAAATTTAAGAAAATTGAAATCATTTCAAGCATCTTTTCTGACCATAGTGCTATGAGATTAGAAATGATTTACAGGGGAAAAAACATAAAAAACACAAACACATGGAGGCTAAACAATATGTTACTACATAACCAAAAGATCACTGAAGAAATCAAAAGAGGAAATCAAAAAATACCTAGAGACAAATGACAATGAAAACACAACGATCCAAAACCTATGGAATGCAGCAAAAGCAGTTCTAAGAGGGAAGTTTATAGCTATACAAGCCTACCTCAAGAAACAAGAAAAATCTAAAGTAAACAATCTAAACTTACACCTAAAGGAACTAGAGATAGAAGAACAAACAAAACCCAAAGTTAGCAGAAGGAAAGAAATCATGAAGATCAGAGCAGGAATAAATGAAATAGCAACAAAGGAAACAATAGCAAAGATCAATAAAACTAATAGCTGGTTCTTTGAGAAGATAAACAGAATTGATAAACAATTAGCCTGACTCATCAAGAAAAAGAGGGAGAGAACTCAAATCAATAAAATTAGAAATGAAAAAGGAGAAATTACAATGGACACCGCAGAAATACAAATCATCCTAAGAGACTACTACAAGCAACTCTGTGCCAATAAAATGGAAAACCTGGAAGAAATGCACAAATTCTTCCAAAGTATAACCTTCCAAGACTGAGCCAGGAAGAAATACAAAATATAAACAGACAAATCACAGTAATGAAATTGAAACTGTGATTTAAAATCTTCCAACAAACAAAAGTCCAGGATCAGATGGCTTTACAGGTGAATTCTATCGAACATTTAGAGAAAAGCTAACACCCAGCCTTCTCAAACTCTTCCAAAAAATTGTAGAGGAAGGAAAACTCCCAAACTCATTCTATGAGACCACCATCACCCTGATACCAAAGCCAGACAAAGATACTACAGAAAAAGAAAATTACAATATCGCTGATGAATATAGATGCAAAAATACTCAACAAAATACTAGCAAACAAAATCCAACAACACATTAAAAGAATGATACACCATGATCAAGTGGGATTTATCCCAGGGATGCAAGGATTATTCAATATATGCAAATCAATCAATGTGATACACCACATTAACAAATTGAAGAATAAAAACCATGCAATCATCTCAATAGATGCAGAAAAATCTATTGACAAAATTCAACAATCATTTATGATAAAAACTACAGAAAGTGGGCAAAAAGGGAACCTACCTCAACATAATAAAGGCAATATACAACAAACCCACAGCAAACATCATTCTCAATGGTGAAAAACTGAAAGCATTTCCTCTAAGATCAGGAACAAGACAAGGATATCTACTCTCACCACTATTATTCAACATAGTTTTGGAAGTCCTAGCCATGGCAATCAAAGAATAAAAAGAAATAAAAGAAATACAAATTGGGAAAGAAGTAAAACTGTCACTGTTTGCAGATGACATGACACTATACAAAGAGAATCCTAAAAATGTCACCAGAAAACTACTGGAGCTAATGAATGAATATGGTAAAGTTGCAGGATACAAAATTAATGCACAGAAATCTCTTGCATTCTTATACACTAATGATGAAAAATCTGAAAGATAAATTAAGGAAACACTCCCATTTACCATTGCAACAAAAAGAATAAAATACCTAAGAATAAACCTACCTAGGGAGACAAAAGACCTGTATGCAGAAAATTATAAGACACTGACGAAAGAAATTAAAGATGATCCCAACAGATGCAGAGATATGCCATGTTCTTGGATTGGAAGAATCAATATTGTGAAAATGACTCTACTACCCAAAGCAATCTACAGATTCAATGCAATCCCTATCAAATTACCAATGGCATTTTTTATGGCACTAGAACAAAAAATCTTAAAATTTGTATGGAGACACAAAAGACCCCAAATAGCCAAAGCAGTCTTGAGGGAAAAAAACGGAGCTGGAGGAATCAGGCTCCCTGACTTCAGACTATAAAGCTACAGTAATCAAGACAATATGGTACTGGCACAAAAACAGAAACATAGATCAATGGAACAAGATAGAAAGCCCAGAGATAAACCCACACACCTATGGTCAACTAATCTATGACAAAGGAAGCAAGGATATACAATGGAGAAAAGACTGTATCTTCAATATGTGGTGCTAGGAAAACTGTACAGCTACATGTAAAAGAATGAAATTAGAACACCTCCTAACACCATACACAAAAATAAACTCAAAATGGATTAAAGACCTAAATGTAAGACCGGACACTATAAAACTCTTAGAGGAAAACATAGGAAGAACACTCTTTGACATAAATCACAGCAAGATCTTTTTTGATCCGCCTCCTAGAGTAATGGAAATTAACACAAAAATGAACAAATGGGACCTAATGAAACTTCAAAGCTTTTGCACAGCAAAGGAAACCATAAACAAGATGAAAAGCAACCCTCAGAATGGAAGAAAATATTTGCAAATGAATCAACAGACAAAGGATTAATCTCCAAAATATATAAACATCTCATGCAGCTCAATTTCAAAGAAACAAAACACCCAATCCCAAAATAGGCAGAAGACCTAAATAGATATTTCTCCAAAGAAGACATACAGATAGCCAAGAAGCATATGAAAAGCTGCTCAACATCACTAATTATTAGAGAAATGCAAATGAAAACTACAATGAGGTATCACCTCACACCAGTTAGAATGGGCCTCATCAGAAAATCTGCAAACAACAAATGCTGAGAGGGTGTGGAGAAAAGGGAACCCTCTTGTACTGTTGGTGGGAATGTAACTTGATACAGCCACTATGGAAAACAGTATGGAGATTCCTTAAAAAACTAAAAATAGAATTACCATATGACCCAGCAATCCCACTACTAGGCATATACCCAGAGAAAACCATAATTCCAAAAGACACATGCACCCCAATGTTCATTGCAGCACTATTTACAATAGCCAGGTCAATGGAAGCTATACAATGGAAGCAACCTAAATGCTTATTGACAGATGAATGGATAAAGAAGTTGTGGTACATATATACAATGGAATATTACTCAGGCATAAAAAGTAATTAAATTGAGTCATGTTTTGAGACATGGATGGATCTAGAGACTGTCATATAGAGTGAAGTAAGTCAGAAAGAGAAAAATAAATATCGTATATTAACGCATATATGTGGAACCTAGAAAAATGGTGCAGATGAACCGGTTTGCAGGGCAGAAGTTGAGACACAGATGTAGAGAACAAACATATAGACACCAAGTGGGAAAAGCTGTGGCAGAGTGGGGATGGTGGTGTGCTGAATTGGGCAATTGGGATTGACATGTATACACTGATGTGTATAAAATTGATGTCTAATAAGAACCTGCTGTATAAAAAATAAATTAAATTAAATTAAAAAATTAAAAAAAGAGTGAGCCATGTTTCCTTGTCTGTTGACCAGTCCCCTAAATTTTCAGCACATATCTATCTTCCATCATGATCTGATCTTTTACAAATACCAAATGATGCACCGAAGCATGAAGTACTAGTCCTGGCCTCAATTTCTTCATCTATTAAGTGGGGTGGTTGTGCATGCCCAAAATTACAGGAATGATTTAGTAATTTAAGGTAGAGCAAAACAATGATTATCATGCAGGCATTCAAATGAAAATTACAAAAACTGTGTAATAATATGGAATAATGATCCTAATTCAATGTCGAATAATAGTAGAAAAATATTTTATTTTTACTTCAGTAACCATACAAATATATATAAGTGGAAGACCCTGCAAAAACTGAAAATAACCATTTTAGAGTAGTTTGGTAATGGATGATTTATATAGATAATAACAGCTTGAATAATGATAGAGTGTCTTCAATTAACAATTAAGTGGTTAGAGTGATTGCTGAGGTTTCATTCAGTGGTGGAATTTCATGATCTTTTGATAAACACATTCTTGTCAAAATGTTCAGCAGGTGTAAATGGGGTATGGAGCCCCTCATGGAGATAAAAGATTCATTTTAAAAATCTGGATAAAATGCCTTTATGAAAAAGTATGACTGAAATAGACTTGTTTATTCAACATAGTTTCAAAATAAGAGAAAGCTCTTATGCTCTTGTTTGAATTTTTCCCTTAGGCCAGGAAGTGTTAGGCACGCAAGGTTCCTTCTGTATATGTTTATTACAGATAGTAGCTACTACACTGCACAGGGACTGTGTTTAACTTTCCTAGGAAATCATAAAGATAGGAATGGGGCTTCACTCCTTTTTAAATCCCCAGAAATCAACACAGTGCTTTTCATACAGAGAAGGGCTAAATTAAATGTTGACTTCAATGACTGAAAGAGAAAAGGAGTATAGGTAGATTAGCATTTTCTCTTAAAAATAGAGGCATTACAGCTGCTCAGGAGCTTGGTGTCCCATCCCAGGGACAGTGTTTTGTTTGTTTGTTTGTTTGTTTTTCTTTTTCACTTGTTTGTTTTCCCCCCAGCCATCTTCGTATTCACAGCTCACTGGACTATCTTCTTGCTGCTAAAAAAACATGGTTTATATTTCACCTCACAGGCCCACGGTTTCCAGGGCCAAACTCATTAAGGTTGATAGTGTTACACTTTCCCGTTTCCTGTTTATTGTTTTAGTCAGCATTGCTAACAAACCCCCCCTTGCTCATACTGATTGTGCTCATCTTTATAGAGTGTGCTGAGAGGGTCTCTCCTGGGCGACCCCCTTCTCCCACAGAGAACATGAGTCTGTCTAGGCACCTTGGTCCTTGAATCCTCTTCAGGGAAAGGTACTACATTTCCTAAAGCACGTGGATGTATCATTTCTACAGGTCCTGCTGGGGAGCCGGGGGAAGCAGTCCTAGACGGCAGTCCCTATTGGTGTCCAGATACAGAGGCACATATAAAACGTTTGTTTTTTACTTGTTAATGTTGTTTATGTTCCATCTGTTTTTTCATTATTCAGAATACTCCCCCTATGTTCCCTACCTTTAAAAGTTACCTTGCTACTGGCTCTTTAATCAGCATTAAATATGCCCAAGTTTATCCCATCTAAACACCTCCCTCTCTCTTACTCACCATGCAGTTCCTTCAAAGTGTCCACAATGACTATCTTCACTTTCCCTCACCTTCCAGCGCCTCCTCACCCCTAGCTCCAATGGATCTAGTCTCCCAAAGGTCATCAGTGGTCTCTGCTGCTAAATCCAGTGGACACTTCACTCCACAGATACTCTAAGCTCTCTGCAGCGATGGACACTGTTTCCTCTCCTGCACTGAAAGACGTGCTCTATTTCTTTGGCTTCTCAGAAACCTCAGCCTTTTGTTTTTTCTCCTACTTCTGTAGCCATTACTTCAATGACTTATCTTCTTTTATTGCACCTTAAATATGTGGGTTCTGTTTTCATTTACCTTTTCATTTTACTTTGTCTTCCAGGGCTAATTGATCTGTTCCCAAGATTTCAGAACCCTACTGAAGATGGTTCATAGTCTCCAGCAGTACCGTTCACCTGACCTCCAGAAGTAATATTCCATATAGTAAACACCTCCATTCGAACATCCTAGAGGCACCTCAAATTCAACACATCATAAAGTGAATTCATTATTCCACTCCCCCAAATATGTACCTCATTTGTACTCTTTATCAATAGTAGGACCATCTACCCACTTACCTGAAACAGAAACCTGGTAGTCATTCCCAATTATTTCTCCTCTTTTTCCTTTTACTTTCCTCCCACCCAACTAATCACCAAAAGTTAATTGCTCTTCCTTCCCCCTGTAACACAGCATTCACTTCACATACTGCTGATGCCTTAATCTGGCTTACCATCTTCTTTCACCTGGACTTTTTCCTCCATTCCACCCCTAACCTTAGGAGATATAGTAGAATGAGACCTGAAATGCAATCACTACTTTCTTCTTAAAGCTAAATTATTTCCATCAGCCTAAACATGTTAACAATCCTTTGTAGTTACTTTACCTTATTTTTCAAATTGGTTCCAAATTAAAAATGAAGCTAGATACTCAAGAATGTCACAACAGTGCCCACTACACCCTGATATCCTTAATTTTGCAATTGGAGTTTATCTTCTCTCTCATTCACAACTTCACTTCCTTCATGGTATTAATCAAGTAATGCTCAAGAATACATAAAAGTGTTACAAGTGCAGGTGCTGGAGTCCATATGCTTAGGTTACAATAAGTACTGTGTGACTTAGGGTAAGATATTTAACACCCCTGGGCCTTAGCTTACCCATCAGTAATAGGAGGATATGAATAGTGTCTACCTCAAAGATTATTGTGAGGACAAAATTTGATAATACAAGTATAGGGCTCAGGTAAATGTCTGACACATAGCAAACTCTGTTGCCTTTTCTATTATTATTTTAGTTGGCTTATCTCTTGTCCTTACAATTTTTTTCTGAGTCAACTGTTCATGACCAACACCCAATTGCCCTCCTTCTGTCACCAGGAGCACCCTTTCTGGCATCGCCTCTTTTCCTCCAGGTCAGCTTCGTCCCTGTACCCAAAAGCAGACTTAATAATCTTCACTTTAGAAGGCGAGGGAAAAAAAGTTCGGGAACAGAAGTGATTGCCACAGTTACAGAATAAGTGAATGGCAGAGATGGAACCAGATCCCAAGAGCCCATAACTTTGCATTCAGGACTCTTCTCATCCCCTGGGAGAGATCTTTCTATCCTTGTTGAACAGAAAATGTTTTCATATGCCCTGAACAAAGCATTATTTCTAGACAAGATCAAAGGGTGGCTGTAAAATGATGAGTTTATCCTGCCATGTTATCTCCATTCTGAGCAATTAAAAAACTCCCTAAAATATCCTGGAAAAACTTTCTCTAGAGAAGTCATTCCCACTACTTCCCTTCCATATCACTTCTTTCTTTTTTGTTACCTCAGAGCATTTTACTTAGTACAATTCAATAAAATTATTTGTTTCCATGTCTCCTTTCACACACACACCCCCAACCAGTAGATTATGAGCTCTGTAAAGGGGAGGACATCTCATTAATCTTTAAACTTCCAATGCCTAACATGGGGCCTATCTCATGGAAGATAATTCCATAAACATGTATTTTATGAATTAGTAAATATGTGCTCTCACTGGGTCAAAACACAATGTATTTGAAAAATGGCAGCGTCCCAAGGGAATATTTTAGATGCTTCTACACAAGTCAGAATAAATTACGACTTGCATGAGATTAAATCTAGAACAGTTGGTTTTCATGGCAGGACACTTTAATCTGCAAATCAGAATTCCCAACAAAAAGTGGCTCAGATATTAAGGGTACCATTTATAGCTTATTTCAAAAGTAAATATCCCTCAGCATCAGTGAACCAGAGGAAAGATAACAAGGATATAGAAAACCCACTTTCTCCTTTGTGAGGCATAACTCAAACTGCCTTACCAGGTTTTTCTCTCCTCTTTTTAAACTTCCATGAGACTTCCTCCTAATACTATTTGTCTGTAACCAGCTTCTGTTCTATGTCCATAGCTCACCTTCTCAAGTAGATGTAAAAATGGTCAAAGGGGAGAATAGGGTCTTACACATATTTGTATCTGTCACTGAGGTATTTATTATGCCCTGGTAGGCACCTACAGCTTAGTCATCATTTGAGTAGTTGACTGATTCAAAGTTCTACTCATGTCCTTCCCACTAAAGATTTCCACAGAGATGCAATGCATGCTCCCTGGTGTGGAACACAGGCTTGAAGTGGGAAGGGGGTATATTAAATTGCTTATCTAGCAAACTAACTCAAACCCACTTGCATTTTCTCGGTCCTCTGAGGTGTTACTGCATGAGTCCGGTGAGCATGCATTTAAAGTGAGTTCCTCAGTCATGCCTTTATGCTGCCAACATGGCTACAATTTTATCTGGATGGAGTTGAAGTCTTGTTGATTTAATCTAGAAATTTATTTCTGACAGACAGCTGAGTAGCATTTGTCACTGTGTTTGGAATCCAAAGTCAAGACTGAGAGTCAGTGTCATCACTGTTTGGGTAGTAGTGAACAACAAATGTGGATTATTTCCATCATAAATTGTTATTTGTTAGTTTTACACTGTACATAAACCTATAGGCTAAACAATGGAATGTTTTACACATTTTACAAATAAAGACATGAACATTCTGGAATGAGTACTATGTTTTGGCATCAGGTTTGAGTATTTTATTCAGAGGATCTGTTCTATTTTATCTAGACTTTTTCCTCACTTATATCAATCAATAGAGCAAAAATTAAATATATGTGCCATCAAAACTCCCCTCTTCTCTTGGCAGATATTTACTAGAGGACACTACTCTTAGCCTCACATCTCACAGATTCCCTGACAGCCTCGTCAGGGAAGTTATGTGAGACAACACATAAAAAGTGTGGGATTTAGTGTAGACATTCTGTCAATGAACAGAAAAGTAATTCAGAGCCCCTGCCCCCTAAAGAATTCAGCTTTCTATAATATTTACCAACTGAAGTCGATTTGGAAGTAAAGTCCCCATGTGGAGAAGCCAGAGATTCTAATCACATTACCACAACATTTTTCAAACAACTGGCTGTTTCCACCGTAACCAAACATTATTTAGGCTGAAGGCTAATCAAACATACATGTTTTACCTCACCTTGAACATTAATAAAATTGCATGAATCAAGAAGGGGGATTGCAACTTCATAACCTCCCAGTCCTCCGTGAGGTTGGTGCCCATATACAGAGTTAAGCAACTGCTACGGCAAATTAATCCTGGAGCAATCAACTGGAGGTTAATTCACTGGGTAATCAATTATTTGTTTTGTACCTGAGGATTTAAAGTAGAATTCAAAAGTATACACAATATAATACAATGCATTTACTGGGAATGGAACACAAATTTGTCTCGAAGCTTTCAAGAGAACTGCAATAAAAAAAGAGAAGCTAGCAGTCACCTCACTTAGTGTCTAGAAGATAAAACCCAAGCTAGGTGCACAGAAGGGGATTCTTTTGGTATTAGGAGCAGAGTCCTCATGGAAAAACACTCTCATGTAGTGAATAATGTCTTTTAAAAAACACATTCACATCTTAAATACAAATACATTCCCATTGTGAAAGCATTAATGATTTTCAAAGGGCTGTTTCTTGGAAATCTCTTGACATTGACATGGCACCAAAGTTTAACACAGCATTTTCTGTGGTGCTGCTGCCATTATTTGCATAAATAAGTTAGGCAATGGATCAGGAAATTAGCAGGCTACATTTGTTTATCAATTCTCAGGGTAGCCTGCTGCATCGTTTGCGTTACAGCTTAGAGGTGCGCAGAAGAATGGAAGAGATTTCTCTTTTTTAAAAAAATATTCTAAAATTAGGGGACAGATGGGCTATTACTTATAATGCTCTGGCTTTTTGAAAAGCTTCCTAAGATTTCTTGGACCCAGAAACTGTACCTATCAAAGTATCCTGAAGTAGAGATACAATTATTTAGAAACTTTGGCAGGGGAAAAAAATAACTGTTTTCACTAAAATGGCAGTTGTATCTAAATTTATATAGTCTGGCTGTGTTATTGACCAAATCACTACATAGATTTTTTAGAATTTCTATCCCCTCTGCCAATATATTAGCTTCTCCCAGGGCATCAATTACTGCAAGCCATTTTTTGGAAGGTATTCAGAGATGGCTACCCTAACATTTCAGTAATCTGTATCCTCACCCAATGCAATCTGTTATTTCTATAACCCCTATATGTGTAGTAAATTTCGCTGAAATATATCAAATATTACAGAAGATATGCCAATTTGATAAGTTTGCTCAGCTTCCATTTTGTCTCAAGATGAATGACTGTGTTAAAAATAAAGAGACATCTTGATATCCTATTATGAAGTACACAATTTCAGCAAAATAAGTCAACGTAGAACAAAACTATACTAAAACAAAAAGTTTCAATAGAGTTGAAAGAGAGCAACTACTTCAGCAGAAGGAAAAAACAAAACAAAAAACTGAACTGCCTCCTGATCAAAAGGCACTCCCTTTATTAAAACTCCAGCAAGATTGTGCACTCAAAGCTCTCTGGGCTTAGGCCAACTTTCCTTACTGTGTAAGAGCCCATATTCCCCTTTCTATGACCTAAACAACATTCTTGCTATCCCCAGAAAAAGTCCTGTGGTAGAGTGTATTTTCCAAGAGGGCTACAGTGATGTCTCATATCTCATGTGTTCTGCAGTGTAATGGTGTTCCTCTCCAACAAGAGATGGAGTCTATTTCTCCACCCCCTTGAATCTGGATGGACCCTATGTCAGCTTTGATTGATAGAATAGGGCAAAGTGATGCTGTGCCCATTCCTGGCATAATCCTTAATTAATCTGGAATCTCCCAACTCTTGCCTCTTGGAGCCCTTGTATGAAGTCCATGCTACTCTAATAGAGAGGTATTTGGAGGGGTTCCCAGGATCCAGACACATGAGTGAAATGCCAGCCATACTGGACATCCAGTCCAGTTGAGCCTTCAGATGATTCATCCCCAGCTATTCTCTGAGTACAATTGCTTAAGACATTCCTAGTGAAAACTCCCCAGTGGAGCCTGATCAACCCACAGAATCATGACAGAAAGTATTAAATTGTTTTTTAAGCCATTAAGTTTGGGGGTAATTTGGAACAAGCCAAATTTTCTAGCTCTATCCATGTTCTTATTCCTGTTCCAACTGCTTGGAATTGGGATTACATTCTTCTCTATTTCTGCCTTTTAAATTCTCATTCACTCATCAAAAGTTGACTAACTCAATCCCTCTAGCCAGCACTAACCTCTCTCTCCTTTCTAGGCCCATAATAATTTGTCCATATCTCTGTTCTATGAGTTTCCACTATCATAGTATATAGAACACAGACTCTACATTTATGGATTCATTAATTCCAAAATATTTTTTGACTGCTTCCCATGTTCCAAGCAGAAATGAATGCAGTAGACTGCCAGGTCTCAAGAAATTATTGATTAGTGGGAGTGACAGATATAGACAAGATGGAGATTGGTGATTGTAGTACACACAGAGCTTCACAGAAACACTGAGAAGGGATGGCAGGAAGGGAAGGAATTAGGAGAGCCTTCAGGGAATAAGAGAGCCCACTTCAAAGAGATAAGGAAGAATGTTCCCTATAAAGAGGACCACATGCACAAGCTAATTTCCCAGAGATAAGAGGCAACATTGTACTTCTGAGAAACCATAGGTATTTCTGTGTGACCCAGGTGTAACCAGGAATTCTTTAGGAGTTAGAATACTGAAGGGGAAGGGCACAGACTACAAAGAGCCTCTACACCACGTTAGAGAACTGAGACCCTAGGGAGAACCTCTAGAGTTGTAAGGAGAATGTTATTGTCTGGTAAGAGCAATGATTTATTTTCCTGACATTTACATGGAGGGTGGCAATGAAGAGGGCAAGTCTGAGAGAAGAGAGAGTTCCATTAGGCATCCATGGCAATAGTCCATCTCAGAGATGGCAAGAACCTACTCAACAGATATGTTCATGGTGATGGCAAAGAGAATTAATCTAACCCAACTCATGCATCTATAAGAGGAAAAACTAAAACCTCAGAAGGATAAGAGCATTTCCCCATGCTGTGACAATAAATCAGGGCAAAAGTTGAGATAATATTTAGGTTAACTGATTCTTCACTTCCTCCATTCTATTAAAATAATATTTCCAACCTCCTAGACTACTCACTCTTCAATAAGAAAGTTACTCACTCTTGATAACTTTGATAACTTGATAACTTACTATTCATCTTTATATTTCTTACAATATGTAGTGCAGATCCTTATAAACAGTCAGTGCTGGAAAGTATTTATTGACTTTTGTTGATGTTTAACTCACATTCTGATGACAGTAGTATAATAATGTATATCATATTACTGTTACTGATAGTCTTTCCAAAAAAATTTAATGAATGTGTAGCAATTTTAAAATACATAATTCTGATTTAAAGATTGGACATTTTGGTAGCAACTATGTGTCATGGTGTTTTTAATAAAAGTATTTACTCACTTACATTCCCCTCATCTGTAAGTATGAATCCTCTTCCTTTGCTAAGGATCACCTGGGCACCAACTTCAGAGGGGTCCTGATCCTCTGAGCTCACAGCCATCTGTGAACCATCATGTCTTCTCCAGCTCCCATGACATAAAATTTCTAGGGCACTTTAGAACTTTATTCATTCTTTCTCATGTTTTTCTATGATGGTGTCATATATGTTTATCTTGTTTCCTCAATGAAATTGTATCATTGTGGTAAGAAAGGCAGTGAACACACTTCCTGATCCTTTCTTTGCACACAGGAAGAACACAGAATACAGTTAGAAATATTTGACCAGGCAGTTTATAAAAGAGCTTTGAGTTTACCCTTGCCTTCAATGAATTTGTAAACAAAGACACATGAAATAATTACAGAGTAACATTTAAAGGAAATAGGCTTGATGACAAAGTGGGGAAAAAATGTTGAACAAATTAATTTAGTATTTTATTGTATTTTTATTCTAATTGACTAATGATAATAATAATGCCTTATAAGACATTATGTTTACATGTTTTGCAAAGTCCTTTTATAACTCATTTGCTTCAGAAAAACTTATACTAAGGAACATAGAGTAATTGAAAAACATTGACATTATATACCAAGGAACGAATTACAAACTTTAATTAGTCAAGGAAGACTTCAGAAGTAATTGTGTGCTAAAGTGAAGTTTTCTAGAGTAAAAATGATATCATTTTACTTTGTCTATGAGATCTATAAAGAGTGATTTCTCTCCAAGGGAATAAGCAGGGACGTAAAGGTGTCGAAAGATGATTGCAAACTTGACATGGAATCCTGAAAGGCAACTAAAAGTAAAATGAAGACAAAAAATATTTTTCTCCACTATCACTGCTCTGAATCTAGAAGAAAATTATTGTATCCTCTTCGACAAATAAATTTGATTTCTTAGAAAAAGAATATTATTGAACATGTAAGAGTCAGACAGTTCCATTATCTTTCT
The DNA here is from genome assembly GCF_008692025.1 of Phocoena sinus. Taxonomy (NCBI): domain Eukaryota; kingdom Metazoa; phylum Chordata; class Mammalia; order Artiodactyla; family Phocoenidae; genus Phocoena; species Phocoena sinus. Next base: position 32,708,249 of record NC_045776.1, on the reverse strand, counting down.
CCTTACACACTCTGCCTTGGTGACTAATGAAATGGGCCAATAACTATTTTTCTCTTTTCAGGGTCTTCTCTGCATAGAGTTTGGGAGCTCACCTAGCTAACCACTGGGGATGGCCAAAAACAACAAATCAGGTAAAGGCAGAGAGCTGGATGAATCAGAGAGATATGTCACAGGTCTTTTATTATAAAAATATTTTTAAATAATAGATCATGTTATAGTTCCTTGGGTCCGTTTCCTACCACAAAAGCAAGGATTGCCTCTTGTGCACAGAGTCCAATAAAAATCAGGTAGTAGATTTCCAGTACATAAAATATACTGTACTACATTTTTCCATGTTTTTTAATTCAATTTTTATGAGCCTCTGTGGTTGAGGGAACTATGGCTAAAGGAAGAGGGATTTCTGGGTATTTTAACTGCAGGCTGATATATGATCATAAAATTATAGGGATGGAATAGACCTTGGGAATCAACTTGTCCAATTCCTCTCATTTCATAGGAAATTGAGGTCTAGAGCAGTACTTCCCAACTATGTACATACCATGACAACATAGAAAGTGAACCCATTTTTATGTCACAGTGAGATAATTTCTAAAGGTACTCATGGCTAAAGGTGACCATATGGGGTCACTGGCTTCCCTTAGCCCTTCTGGTCCACCATGAAGTCTATGGGGATAAATATCTTGACACTTCAGTGTGGCCAAGGGCACATCAAGGGGGAGCTCTGGTCTAGAGTCCACACATTCAAACAGCAGATTTATAGAAGTAACATCTGAATTTCTGACTCTGCAGAAGGTTCTTTTCTTTATTTTTTTAATATATTTATTTATTTGTTTGTTTGTTTGTTTGGCTGAGTTTATTTATTTTTGGCTATTTTATTAATTTGTTTGTTTGTTTGTTTATTTTTGGCTGAGTTGGGTCTTTGCTGCTGCGCGCAGGCTTTCTCTAATTGCGGCGAGCAGGGGCTACTCTTCATTGCAGTGCACGGGCTTCTCATTGCGGTGGCTTCTCTTGTTGCAGAGCACAGGCTCTAGGCATATGGGCTACAGTAGTTGAGGCTCGCAGGCTCTAGAGTGCAGGCTCAGTAGTTGTGGTGCAGGGGCTTTGTTGCTCCCGGACCAGGGCTCAAACCTGTGTCCCCTGCATTGACAGGCAGATTCTTAACCGCTGCACTACCTGGGAAGCCCTTCCAGGAGGTTCTTGTATTATCTTGGCCAATTGGTCAAGGGCAGTTGTAAGTAGTAGGATTGTGCAGAATCGGGTTTGTGGGATGCAAATGGTGGTTGCCTGGAACCACCATTTGCAGGCAAAACTGGAGAGTTCCAGTTTTCTTATGCATGTCTATTTAGCGTCTCTACTTTTCCGACCCTTCCAAGATCTCCGACCTTATAAAATGGCAAATTTAAATCACTGCTCTATCCCACTCTCCCTTCTTCATCCACTAACTTTCATAATCTAAAGAGAACTGTGATTTTTGCAATAGAAAAAAATGTTAATATGAATAACTGCTACAAATTCCATACACACACACCGCACACATAAAAACAAAAGCACTCATAAACGTCTATGCTGAAATAATTCAAATTCTATGAGGTTGCAAGCATCTTACTTATTATAACTTCTCAAAATTTTATTTCACTGTACCAGTTTCTTTAGCACTTAGGCTGAGACAAGGTGCTTGCTGAGTCCAAGGGTGGTCAGATCTCTGCCTCTGTAGCCTTCCTTAGCTGGACTCAGAAAACCTGAAAGGCATCTAAACTGTTAACTTTGTGCTTTATCATATTACACTTATGTGAATCATGCTTCACTTTTATGTGGTGTTGTGGTAGTGACAAAATCAGAAACACCAAGATGGCTGAGCAGTCGTGTTAGTAACATTCTGCGCATTAGCCTTTCTCCTCTGTCATGTCTGGTTCCACACTGAATTCTTTTCTGAGCTCTGAAAGAGAGAGAGAGAGAGAGAGAGAGAGAGAGAGAGAATGTGCCCACTTATGAAATATTTTCTTGTATGTTGCACACTTGAGAATGTAACAAGATGTCTCTCATTCCATTAAAAATTATTACTTTAGTAAATTCCAGGTTGAAAACAAGTGACTACAGAATGATTTTTTTTAAAACATTTGGAAACCTTGTTTTTTAAACAACTCCATTTCCTTTGCACAGAGAAAGCCTCAACTATTTATTTCATTTGACTACTTTTTTAATCTCAGTTTTTATGAGGACACTAATGACCCTCACAGATTGTTACCCTCCAGTGAAATTAACAGAGCTTTGGCAGCGGCTGGATTCCAGTTGAAGAGTTCTGAAACTCACTGTAAATCTTGTTTTTTTGTTCTTCAAACTAGGCTTTGCCATCTGCCTTATGAATTGAATTTTTGCTGCGGTATTTCACATGATCTAAAATATGGTTATTGCCATCCATAAACTGAGGTTCCTGGAGAGTATTAATTAAGTCCAAAATATTGCACCAATGTGCACAGTGAAATACAACAAAAATGTCATAGCGTGACCATCATTATAACTCTCTATGAATTCCATGATTGCTGTTCTCTCAAAACCCAGAGACAATTTGGCTGTAGCAGGCAAGGAGGTTAAATCTGAAGACTTAAATTCAGGTGTTTGAGATAAATTGAAACAGACCTTATTGCTCCCAAACAGTCTCCTGGAAATAATGGCATCTTGACATTTTATCAGTCACTCAAGCGGTCATTCTCAGCTGTATCAGCTGGAGCTTGAAGGATAGAGCCGTAAAGAAAGGACTGTCAGCCATAAACATTCCTCAAAACCATGAAAACTACGAATGAGAGCTTAAGTAATGGAGGACAAAATACCCTTGATATTTCAACAATTACCTGCAACAACAGGCTTTGTTCATAACTGTGGTCATTTTTTCAAAAGACTTATTTGTCAGGCCCAGACTGAGGTAAAGGGAGAGAAAAAAGAGAAGAGGGAGGAAGGTAAGGGTGGATACGATGCCTATAGGTTAAAAAATGAACTTGAGTTGGCTGCATATTTAAGCTTATGGGAATCATTCAACAGCAATAAAATAAAAATTAAAAAAAAATTAAAGATGAACCTGAGGACATTAATATCATTAAGCTTGTAGTGAAGCTTTGAGATCATTAGAAAGGTATTTACACTGCTCAGCTGTTTTCTGTGTGGCTATTCCTGATGTCAAGTTACAGAGAAGAAAAATAGCAGAGAATACATTACAAGGAAGTGAAGATTTTAGTGGATAAGAGTGTAAGTGTGGGAAGGCAAAATGAATTTAACTTCATTACACCTCAGGAACATATCACTGTGCTGTGGAAGGAGAAAGCCTAATTTTAAATGGACTTGGTGCTATTAACTGGGCAATTGGGACCCAAGAAAACTAAATGAAATTGAGAATACAACACAACCGGGTCACACAAACTCAAGAGACAGCAAACCTGGAAAGGTTAAATGCCCTAGAAATTGCATTTGTGGAGTTTCTCAACACAAGAGATTAATGGTTACTCAAAGTAATGGATAAATATTAGCTGAAGACCATTAGCCGGATTCTCCAGGCTTATCAGATCAATTTTAAATAGGTTTATCTTGGACTTTTCTAACATTTAATGAGGAACAAATTGTTTTTTTTTTTCCCTGTTTCCTCTACTCATGTTGACTTTTTGATATTACCTAGGAGAGAACAATTAAAATAAATGGGTCTGTGACAAAGAGTTAATTTGCTGGTCTCTGATGCAATTGGAAAAGGGTAATTTTATGATTGTTTCCTCCTATTACACAGTTTATCATAAGTATTTAGATTGAATAGTAGATTCTTTAGATAAGACAAGAGTTTGAATGGTTATCTGGCTCTTTCTGCAGCCTTCATATGGCACCCACCTAAACAATCTCAGATTGACATGACTCTACCTTCTTTTTAATAGCTTTCAATCTATGTCAATCAGAATCAAAATGTTAGTCAATTCTCTTTATATTTAACAACAGCAAATGAAAACAAACACAAAATATATATTATTGTCTATCTGGCACCAGTCACTGTGCTAGGAGTGGTAGGGAATTCAAAAACACATAAAGCCCAAGTCCTTATCTTCAAGAAACTTAGCACCTACAAATCTAATTCACTCATGTGGTATAAGCCCATTTCTTCCGTCTCTAGGAAAAATGGGGAGAAGTGCAATTATTTTATTCCTGGCTTCTTGATTGCATGCAGGGAATATTGCAGTCCAAAGCTTCCTAATTAGGCGTTAATAAACCACTGGGGGGAAACAAGGGAGTAGTAACTGAAGACTGAAGAGATCAAATGTCAGCCTTGTGGCCTGGGCTTCTGCCTCAGTCAGCCTTTCTTTGTCTCTTGTCTTAGCCTTAAGGTATAATTCTATTCCCCCACCAACTATGTGGCCTTTTTGACCATTCTTGAAATCAAAAGACTATGAGATGTAAATTTGTCTCTTAAAATTTACTTTCTTTTTTTTTAAAAAAACATTCTTTTTCTATAGTTATACTCTGAAATTCAGCTGTAAGAACTCTGTGATACCTCTCTAAATCTTTTCATAGGCAGCAAGTAACGCAATACAAGTATTCAATCAAATGCTACAATTTTGAAAGTAGCAAGTGACATTTCTGCTTCCTTCAATGAACCATGCATTTTGCCTTCATTAAAAGAATCACTTCTTTTATTCTATGTCAGTGGCTCATAATAAGACATCAATAGAGTAGTGTTTATATGTTGCAGCTTGGCTGACCTGTAAAACAGCTTCTCATAACCCCAATATTTCCCTTTGTGAACAGTACAGCATGAAATACCCTAGTCCCACCCATACAGAAGGCTACAATGTCACAACAAACAAGTGTGCATGGTGTGCATACACACTTTTCATAGACTTAGGACTGTCCCTAGATTTGAATCTGAGTACATTTTTGGTCTGAAAACACAGGTCAAGAGTAAAGGAAGATTTAAGAAGATTATTTCATGAGAGAACAAAAAACAAATCTCCTCCAGTAGTCAGAAAAGAGAAAAGAAATGTGTCCCTTCTCGTATCAAATAAATGGAATATTACAAGTCTTAGCAATAGTGACATTTTGTTCACAGTGGAGGCTCTACATGGGGAAATTCAATTGGGGTAAAAGGGTACTGAAATAAAGAACTTTATACTCTCTATTTCTCCACCTCTCTCTCTCTCTCCCTCTTTGTCCCCACACACAACAAAAACAAAAAGAAAAATCACACAATCTCTCTGTTTTTACAAAAGTATGCATAATTTTGTGTTTTAAAAAGTTAAAAAGAGGGTTTCCCTGGTGGCACAGTGGTTAAGAATATGCCTGCCAATGCAGGGGACACAGATTCATGCCCTGGTCCAGGAAGATCTCACATGCCACGGAGCAACTAAGCCCGTGCACAACTACTGAGCCTGTGCTCTAGAGCCCGCGAGCCACAACTACTTAGCCCACGTGCTATAACTACTGAAGCCCGTGTGCCTAGAGCCCGTGCTCTGCAACAAGAGACGTCACTGCAATGAGAAGCCCATGCACCACAACGAAGAGTAGTCCCTGCTCGTCACAACTAGAGAAAGCCCACACACAGCAGCAAAGACCCAATGCAGCCAAAAATAATAAAATATATAAAGTAAATAAATTCATTTAAAAAAAAGTTAAAAAGAGGGCAAAAATCTCAATTTCTAATACATAGTTTGCTTTCAATAGACATGTTTTAAACCTATATTTTTCAAAAGGAAGTGTGTCTGTTAGACCCAAACGGTCTACGAGGGATTCCAACTCGCCCAAGAACCGCCAAGAGTCGAGAGCTGCTGCAACACGCAAGAGGTTTATTAGGAGCCGATGCACCGGGGTTCCCTGAACCTCACGCAGGAGGCCGATGGGGAACCCCTAAAAGCGGAATCACATACTTTTTATAGGTTTATTTACTCATAGGGCGGGTATATTCTCACAATGATTGGGTAAATGTGGTGACTTTTGAATTCATTGGCTTAGGAACTTTTGTCCCACCTTCTGGCCGTTATAGTTGTCTGTTCATTGTGGCGGTTAGGGCGTATACCTGTTACGGGCAACTGGAAAATTACCCGCTGTCTGGCAAGTCCCCGTCAACTGAAAAACTCCAAGAATTGGTTTCGATAGGGAGAAGGAGTGGCGCACGATAGGGAGAAGAATTGGTTTCGATAAGGAGAAGGAGTGGCGCACGATAGGGAGAAGAATTGGTTTACGGGAACAAGTGAGGGGGTGGAAAGTCCCTAAAGGCCCCACATGTCCAGTATTTATTCTCCCCTGTACCTTGCTGTTGAACATAAATCCCCTTCGTTCTGCTCATAACAGAAAAGAAAAAAAAAACTATGAAAATCAATGGGTGCCCTAAAAATTGCTTGGAACCCATAATCTGTATTTCCCTTCCACCCAGATCATCCATTTGCATTTCTTTGTGTAGCTCATTTTGGAATTCTCAGTTCCATACCCTGTCTTCAAAATTTGCCTCTGGGACACTTTGGTTCAGATGATCCTCTGGCTTCCCAGTCTGGATCTTCAAATTTCCACTTCACCTACTGTTAATGTTTTGCTTGAATCACTTGATTATCTAGGCCAGAACTCCAAGCTTCTGTCTCCAACTCTGGGAAACCCCAAGACTGAAAGATCTAGCTCTTTAAATCATCTCCTTCTTCACCCAGAGGAACATAAATCAAGTTAGCTGAAGAGTAGATTAGTCAAAATAATAATAGTTATTGCTATTTTCATTATTTAAAAAAAAAAGAGAGAAATTCAAATCTAAAGGGTAAGTCAGTTAGAAGGAAAGATGACAGAAGCTAACCTGAAAAGGAAGGAATCCAACAAAAGAGGTAGAAAGCAAGGAACATTTCAAGGCAGAGAGAAGGAATTAAGCTACTTAATCTGTCAGTCCTCACCCAAACACTAAGGACACTACTGGATATGGCCTCTGGGTAAAGAGTATTTCTCAGTCCACCTGAGTAACAGGTGAGGTGATGGGACCTTCTTGTTTCTCTTCTCTATTTTCTTCCCCCACTTCGTGTTTATACCTATTTCTCTTTTTTGTCTATCTATTCAGACAAACAAGCATGAATAAACCAACTCCTAAATTTTATATAGGAGTAACTATATAGGAATAGCAAAGAAGAAGAAAATTCTGTCCTTATGCTTAAGGAAATTTGTCTATAAATGGGGATACATGATTTATACTTGTATTAATAAGTAACTGAAAAAAGAAATCTCTGCTTTCTCTGTAAGAGTCTGATAATGAAGAAACTTTGTGGAGTGTTTGGTTATGCAAAGAAAGGCCAGGACCTGAATTTGGAGATAGGGTCAGAAGGGAGCTGAATTTCTTTGCATAAGAAAATGGGGGAGAAATATTTGATCCTCTTGGGATCAGAGTAGAAAAGAAAGGAGGAGGGAGGAGAGAGAATGACTCAGCAACTTAGAAAAGTATGGGAAGGATTCTTGTTGAGGACCAGGGTTATAAGACTTTGCTTTGCTAGGATACAGAATCCATTACTCTCTCCAAACTTTCAATACAGTCTGCAAAATTTGAAAAACAAAAATAAAAAACCTGGTATTTTTGTGGAAATCAGAGAAATGGGCTAAGATCCATGCTTGGATAGAGGCCCAGTGGAAATACACAAGGAGAAAACAAACATGGGAAATCTGGAATTCAGAGGAGACAATAAGTTAGAGCCAGACATGTACCTTAATATCATGACCCTTGAAGTCTTGAAAATCTTGGGGAAGGCAATGGACTTTACACAGGGCATAGAACAGGAATATAGGCTAACCTAGATCTCAAGAAGAAAGGAAACCAAAGCTGACATCTGGGTTCTCCATATAACTAGTCATATAATGTAATATGTATGTGAAATATGTAATACACACCAAAAAAAATTTGCTAGGGAGAATGAAGAAATCAAAGCAGGTAGAGGATCAGGAAAATATTTTAGAAAAGATAGAGTTCAAAGAATGAACTTCATCCTGATCTCACTAGCTAATATGAAATATATCTACTTTATTATAATGTTAGTGCACTATCATTTGGAAGATGTGTCTCAGCCTCAAAGGTTTTGTAAAGACACCCAAAGCCCTAGGGACTAGTCGCATTTAACCCCAAATCAAAACACAGGGGAAAACACAAGTTCATCCAAGGGTGTCCCAGGAGAGTTCTAGTTTTTTTTTGATCTTTTCACACAGGGTCTAATGCTAGAGGTGTCTTTCCTATGAATTCCTCACATAGAAAAGGGAGAGTGCTATCTTACTATTTCACTTGCTTCTTATCTGGGAGAAGCATAGCTGTCAGATGTCTTTGAATCTCACTTCTGACATTGACTAGCAGCGTGACCCTGTGAAAGTTACTTGACTCTTCTGAGTCCCAATATTACCATCTATAAAGTGAAAATGAGAGCAGCTACTTCATAATATCATTAAGAGAATTACATGAGACCTTACAGCCTGGTGACTATAGTTAACAATACTACATTGTATACTTGAGACCTAATTAAACTTAAAAGCTTTTACACAGCAAAGGAAACCATAAAATGAAAAGACAACCCACAGAATGGGAGAAAATATTTGAAAATTACTATGACAGTAGAACTTTAATATTCTCACAAAAACAACAAAATGGTAATTACGTGAGGTAAAGGATGTGTTAAGTAACCTTACTGTGGTAAACATTTCCCTATATATATGTGCATCAAATGATAACATTGAATACCTTAAACTTACATAATGTTATATGTCAATTATATCTTAATAAAGCTAGAAAAAAAATCTCCTCAGTTCTAAGCATTTCTTTAAACAACCAGACATATGCAGAGGCAGAAGAGGGGGAAATACAAGAGTCTTTGTTTCTATTTGCTGACAATCCAGTAACAATGGTTAAGGATTCCTGAGGACTCTTCTTGCCAGGCATTGTGCAATGTGCACTGCACTTATTATTTCCTTTCATCTTTATAACTACACTGTGAAGTATAGACTATTATTCCTATTTTACAATTGAGAAAAACCAAGGCCTAGAGAAGCTGAGTAATTTGCTCAAAGTCATTTCAACTAATTAATCCATAGCAGAGACAGGAACTGGACAAAAGCAGTCTAGCTTAGAGCCTAAATTCTTCACACCCACTCTTCTGTCTTTTTTTGTACCATATTTACATAGCAAAACTATAACCACATTTACTTCTAAGGTAATAGATTAATCTATTGTTCATCTTATGTTGTTACAGCTGGAAATCCTTAAGAGCTCCCTCCCAACCATTGAGGAAGGGTAAAATACAGGGAATTTTTTAAAGTCCCTCCTATTTTGCCTCAGAAAATATCTAACAGCTATTGGCAGACCTCTAGGTAGCTCACTACCACTCACCAAGCCATTAGCTGCCAGAAGTTAATTCTATTCTATTTCCCCAACTCCTGTCCCTCGTACTGGTCACCCTAGAGCTTCCACTGCCTCTGAAACTGTTCTCTTGGCTCCATGCTGAGCAACTGAAGGCCAGCTCTGCCCACTTCCCAGGCCACACTCCAGACCTACCCAGTCAAATTCTACCCTCCTCTCACCAATCAAGAAGGGAAGTGCAGACATTGAGCCAATTATGAGCCACAAAAATGAATTCAGCCTAAATTTGTAGTCAGGAATGACTTTAACAAATTAAATTCAGCCTAAATTTGTAGTCAGGAATGATTTTAACAAATAAGTGACCCCATCTCCTACCCTTAACGGAGAAACTGAAATTGCCCAATCAGTGGAATATGTTGTCCCTTTTGCAAACAAATAATCTATTTTAAGATTTTTTTATGCCTTCAAGGTTCTCTTTTCTGGGTCACAAATAATAAAGCGCACAAAGTTTTATTCATTTCTATCATGGTTCTGGGGATGTTAAAAATCACATTCTGCTTTTAATAGCTTCTCTATCAATACAGGTAGTAACCTCTTACCCAGCCTCTGTCTCTAACTGCTATTCCTGCCAGTCTGTGTTAACTGTGGAAACAATTCACTTGTGTGAATTCATTTATTAAGTGCCGAATACAGCTAAGTGCTTTGCAGAATATATACAGCATTAGCACTTTGTGAGATTCACTGTGGTTTTGTAAATTGATGACAAGAATAATGCTTTACATTTATGTAGTTCTTGATATTTTTCAAAGGACTTTTTGTGTTCATTATCTCATTTGATCCAAATCTACCTTGCAAGAGATGTAGAATAAATATCATTCTGCTTATTTTATATATTTTTTTAAATGAGGGTCAGAGAAGTTAAGTGACTTATACTGGGTTAGATAACAAGCTTCGTCAGTGTCAGTTTGGAACTGGGGGCCCCCTAATTAATTGTACATTTTTTAAAATTGTAATACAGAAAAATGCAAACAAAAAACAAAAACTGGCCTTCCCTGGTGGCGCAGTGGTTGAGAGTCCGCCTGCCGATGCAGGGGACACGGGTTTGTGCCCCGGTCCGGGAGGATCCCACATGCCGCGGAGCGCCTGGGCCCGTGACCCATGGCTGCTGAGCCTGCGCGTCTGGAGCCTGTGCTCCGCAACGGGAGAGGCCACAACAGTGAGAGGCTTGCGTACCGCAAAAAAAAAAAAAAAAAAAAAAAAAAAAAAAAAAACTATGTGCCAACTACACACAATTAATAAATGTTATCATTTTGTCACGGAAGGAAGGAAAGGAGGGTGGGAAGAAGAAGGGAAGGATACTTCTAGCTGGTTGGTTCACAAAAGGGATAGAATTTCATCTCACTCTTGAAGGGGAGTTGAAATGTTAATGACTAGTTAGAGAAGGAATTGGCATAAGCAACAGTGGGGGTATATGACCATCTAAAAACATGCAAGCTGAGTTTATGAAACAATGGGTTCAAAAATTTGATTAGAGCAGAAGAATCAAGTAGGAGAATTAGTAACAAGTAAGCCAAGATCAGATGATAGAGAATCTTGAATACCAGCCTAAAGAGTTTAAGGCTATTCATATGTGCATAGCTGAATACTAACATGTATTCTCAAGTCAATCCATTAATCTCAACAATTACTACTAGGCTCAGTGCTGGGCAAAGTAAAAAGGGCTTTAGGCAGTGTGATCTTTGCACCCGCTTTAGGCAGTGTTATCTTTGCACCCGAGATCCTACTCCCACTTTTAAACACCTTTACCCAACTTTTGATCTGAATGCCCATAGTGCCAGTTTCAATCAAAAGTGTCAATGCTTGACCATTCTTTGTTGGGAAGTATTTCCAAGAAGCCTATGGGTAATATCTCAAATAACTAAAATCCATTTCACTGGTTACATAAATTACCAAGAGTTTTGTTTTTTTTTTCATTGCAATCAAGCAGTTAAACTTAAATATTAAGAAAATGCAAAAATAACATGACAGTGAAACATGTGCCCTCATATATTTCTTTCAGGTGCACTGAATTGGGCGATTGGGATGGACATGTATATACTTATGTGTATAAAATTGATGACTAATAAAAACCTGCAGTATAAAAAAACAAACAAACAAATAAAACAACTAATACTAAACTTTCTTTGGGTTATTTGTATGGAAATATGTTAATATAAATGTTTCAGACATTATATGAAATTTCTAAATATCTTATATGTTCTGGTATTAAAAAAAAAAGAAATATAGGGAACTTCACATGTATAATTTACAAGTTCCTAGTATCCACATTAATAAAGTTTAAAGAAACATGTGAAATTCATTTAAAAAATGCAAAAAAACATGACAGTGAAACATGTGCCCTCATATATTTCTTTAAATAAAAAAAGCATTGGGCTCCATATCCTGTGAGACTCATTACATTTAGGTCAACTCCAGCAAGTTCTTGTTCCCCATCTCCATCCTTGGTGATGAGAATTCATGTTGGTTGAGAAAAAGAATGATGAGATTCTGTAGAAATTCCTTGGTAAAAGAATATTGAATTATGTTCCCTGCGGCCTACTGACTACATCAGAATTTTTCAGCCTTGACACTATTAGCATTTTAGGCCTAATAATTCTTTGTTGCAGGGGTGGGGCTAGTGGGGAAGGGGGTAGCTGTTCCGTGCATCAGAGGATGTATAGCAAAATTCATGGCCTCTACCCACTAGATGCCACCATTAACCCCCTAGTTGTGACAACCAAAAATGTCTCTAGACATCGTCAAATGTCCCCTTGCTGGCAAAATTGCCCCCAGTTGAGAACCACTGCACTACACCACAAAAGTATCTTAACAATGGGTTTGAAACAAAACTAAGAAAAATTAATTAAGTAGAATTTCCCTCAGCTTCCCAGTTCATCAGGACTTTGCTATATAGTCTCATTTGCCCAGGTAAACCTATCCAAACCAATAATGGAAGAAAAAAAAAAAAAGACTACAGAAAATAAATCCCAGCTATAAGCCAGTTAACTAACATTCCACAGAAAGTTATAGACAATTTCCCCCAAGAAATTAAATTCCTTTACAAAAGTACCCTGAGGACTTTAACACAAATCACTCTTCTTACTTGAGACTATTTATCATTTTTTAGAGCTTATAAATTATACACACCAGCAGCAATTTTATACACCAACAATCACAATAATCCAGACACAAAACAGAGCAGTTGAAGGGTATTGTCTTCTAACAAAGAGAGAAAGAGATGTAGCTGGGGGAACAAGAAAAAGGAACTAACCGTGCTCTCCTTTAGAGCTCTCCTCTCAGGAACATAGCTTTTCTTCTCTGTCCTCACTGTCTTAATAGATTTCATCTTCCTTTAAAAGATAAGTCACAGTCTGTCCCTGAAAACAGCCGTTATCATTAAAACACTCTGCTGGGGGCAGAGGGGCAACATTACTCAGTGTGAGACAGGACATGCAAGAAGATATGTGACACTTTTCCTTCAGGGCCAGCATTTTGGAGAACAGAGGGGCTAAGACAGGACTCCCAGAGGTCAACTTTTCTATTGCCTTGCCTCTGATTGAGGCTACAATCTAAGCCATTCAAAAGGGAAGTAGTCAACTCCCTCCATTTACATTTCCAGAATGGAGTGTTTTTTTTTTCATTTCACAGCAATTAAAAGAGTGAAGATTGCTGCTAGCGCAATAACATTCCTCTTTCAGTTATAGCCTACGCTCACCTTAGCTATCCTGATCTGAACATAACTTATAATGATCAAGAATCAGATGCCAGATATTCATCTGCGAAGCACACAGGGAATACATCACGTCTGCCCTCCTGTGATGCGGGTGAAAAGAAATCAGATGAAGGACACACACACAGTGGTCAGCTCTCATTGCAGCACTTTTCCTCCCCTCGTTATTTGGCGTAGTAACCTACATATCACAATTAAGCTGCACGCCATTTACAGGACTCAATAGGTGATAGAAAATAAAGTAATTACAGTATTTAGAGCTGGAAGTCACCTTAATAAACCTCTATATCCAAACCCATTTTACAAAAAAAGAAAGCCAGAACCACAGAAATAAAATGACACTGGCCAAGGTCATTCAGTTCATCAGCGACCCATGAGAACCAGAGCCCCCATCTCCCAACTCGACTGAATGCTCCCTTCATGACAGTAATGCTGCTTCTCAGGAGCAGTGACAGAAAACCCAGCTCAAATTGGTACCGGAAACATGAAAGGAAAAAAAAAAGGGGGTTCCCATAATAAAACAAATCAGACTATTTGTTTTTATGAGTTTCCTCAGCAGCCATTCCCCTTCCTGGTAGCTCCCAATTTTCTTTTTGAGACACCTGCTGGCCTTTCATTCTCAGCCATGCAGTTTGGGTGGGTTCGGCCTCACTGCCAGCTCCGCGCATTCACAATCATTTGCAGAGCCCTTCAAGGTAAATGAATTTATAAGATTGCTTCCTCCCAGTAGAGGGAAGTACAAGCAATGGGAAGGCAGGCACATTGAAAGTAGGATTGGAACTAGGAATTCCAAATATACACCTTTCTATTGTTTGGAGCTGATGCTAAGTTTCTTTTCTTATATCCCCCAGGAAGCTTGGCAGACCCCAAGACCAGGGAGGCCCAAGACTTCCCTCCAGATATCAGAGGGCAACAGCTGCTGAATATAGCTCCAATTTACTAACTCAAAGTCCTCCTGATCCAAAGAGGAATCAACAAGAACAGTCTCAGAGAACTCTACCAGACAATAGAACATTGTGCTTACATTCCAAGCCACTTCTGGTGAATCCTCTAAACTTAAATTAAATCCCACATGGGCTGAAGATCAATGACTCCATTTATTACCAGTTTATCTTTACTTTTTTAAGTATTAATCTAAGAATAACCTTGATTATATTTTTGTCATAAAGATCACATTTGACTAGCATTTTTATACTTATCAAAACCTAACACGTATTTGTCTTGTTTGATGCTCACAAGTCATTATTTATCCCCCCCAACCTTGTTTTTTTTTTTTTGACCACTCTTCTTGGCTTGCAGGATCTTAGTTCCCTGACCAGGGATTGAACTCTCACCCTCGGCAGTGAAGGCTTGGAGTCCTAACCACTGGACCACCAGGGAATTTCCCTATCCCCATTTTAGAGATGAGGATGACTGAATCACAGGTTCAAAGTGATTACCCAGGATTACACAGTGAAAGAATGGTAGAATCAGGATTCATGGTGTGAGATTAAGACACATTTATTTTATATGACGTAATGAGTGGGGCTGTTGTTTATTTTTCTTGGAATGTCTCCAAATATATAACTATCCTTCTCTGTCTTCAGATCTCTGAAGATTTATCTAATCTCCATAAATTAAGACATATATAGATCCTAAAGCAGACACAAAGAAAATGTTTTTGAAGTAACATGACATTATGAGAACTTCTGACAGGTTCATTAGGATTTCATGAGACTGACTGGGTGCTCCTGAGGTGGATAGAGGGCTCCCTGTGACAACATGTGGTGGGGGAGGGGAAGGGTGCGTGTGCATATCCATGTGAAATAACAAAAGAGCAACATGTTATAGATCATGCTACGAAAATGAAAATCAGAAAAGCACATTTTTCTTTTTTACATAACACTGCTGACTTTAGATTGGGACTCAGGTGACCACTTAGGTCACCTGAAGTTCAAAGCAGCTCCTTACAGCTATGATAACTATACTTAGATTCTTACTCCTCTTTCTACTAAAATAAATAAATTAATAAGCATTTCGGACAATGACAATGATCTTGTGTCTATGAATCTGGAGGCGCTTTTTAAATCCTCATACCCTGGAAAGCAGTGCTGTCAATCAGAGGTGTTTAACTCTGTCACCCATTATTCATTTACCTACTTTTTCTGTTTGTTCCTTATCATCAAAAATGACAAAATTTGGCTACTTTATTGAAGTTTCAGAAGATTTAGTGAAAGGTTTTGAAAGAATTACTTCCCAGTTCAATGCTGGAAAGATTAAGAAAAGTGGCAGAGGCAAGCAGAAACTAAATCCTAGAGGATAGAAACAGAAGAGCTGTCTCAGGAAGAAGAGATGGGAGAAGGCCATGGGTTATGAAGAAGTCCAGACATCTTCTCCCAACTTCTGCTTCAAACAGAGCATCTCCACTTCTACCTGTTTTATGTATTAAGATTTTGTTAAGAATTAATTTGTTAAATTCTGGTTCCACAGACATACCCAAAAAAAAGTTTGAAAAATTCAAGCGTAATTCAGGCTAAATGACTTGGTCCATATCTCCTAGTCACTGCAAAATAAGGATCTCAGCCCAAGTCATCTGTGTCTCAGCACATGTGCACTTCCCCAACCCCAATCTTTCAGACCTCCTACCTCTAATCTCATTGAACCCTCACAGAAACCAGGCAAAATATGATGATCCTTCTTTTATGGAGGTAAAAACTGAAGTCCAGAACTTCATAGTTTGGAATACCTATGTCTCCTGACTACAAACCCCGTGTTTTTTTACACCATATACATCAAGCCTCAATGCAAAAGACTGTGTTGTTTTTTTTTTTTTTTTAATATGTGAGTCATGCTATCTCAACTTCCTATTTTAATTTAAATTGTCTTCTTTAGACATCACCTCATCTCTTCTGAAATGTTCTTTGTCCTTTAGCTTTGAGTCCATTTCTTCTCTATTAAACTGACTGTGTATGTGGTACCCTTCCAAAATGACCTCTGCCCAGCACAGAAAGCCATCCAACAGGCCATTTGTCACACCTCATCTCTTTTCTTTTATGAAGGGGACAAAAGGCTGTCTTTGAGCCCCCTTTGGAAGTGTTTTCATGCTAATCCAAGAATTACTGTTGTTTATTTTCTGGCTGGTGCAGTGTGAAGCCATTCATGAGGCCGCATGGACCTTGTCTAGTCACATTCCAGGCCATTCTTGGAACATTTTGGGGAAATGCATCATTGCTCTGCTGGTGGGGTACAAGTCTGTGTCCCTGCCTGAGGCTGGCAGCCAACGCATCCATGTCCTTGATTGCGCATGAAAACATCTCCTGCTATCTCTGACAGGCAGCCCGCTGCACACTCACAGGGAGGAGGGAGAGCAGAATTAAATGCTCCAAAAAAACTGAGACTGAGAAGAAAACAACAGCCTCCTGAATGTGTATCTCTCTGGAAAACAGGGAAAGAAAGTGAGCTGAGTACTTTAGTCAAGGAAACACATGCTTTTCCCAAACAACCTGAGTTGTTATGGGTTAACAGGAATAGATCCAGAATGGGGATTGGGAGATATGAACACCAATTCTGATTCTGCCACTAACTACCTGTGTGACTTTTGACACATTCCTTTATTTTGGCTCATAGTGTCAGTTATAAAATGGGGCTAAAATTTCAAACCCCATAAGACTCTGATAAGGCTGAAAGAAAATACGGTCCACTGATGCACTTGGTAAACAACAGAAAACAGACAAATAGCCATTGCTGCTGCTGCTGCCATCTGGGCCTCGGTTCCTTCACCTGTAAAATGAAGATACTGGGATAAAACTATGTCTCCAAGGCCAGCTGTTTATCAGGAACACCTAGGGAGCTTTGTATACATGTAAAGTAGGGGCCTCACTAAAATCTTGAGGGTTAGGACTCAAGGACGTATTTTTATTTTAATTTTCCAGGTTATTTGGATACAGCTTACCCAGGACTGGTTTTTAGGATCTCCTGGACTATCCACTGAAGATCACTGGTTCAGCATTTAGTGATTTTCAAAGAAGAAAAACTATCTGGTATAAGCTAAGACTGCCCATAATTTCACCATTAAAGATTTAGTATTTTCATTTCCAAGATCTTATTTTCAAAAGTCCCCTATTAAAAGGTAAATATCCTTGATGGGGGCAACATCCCACTCTACCACAGCTTATTTGTTGACCCTTCTCAACTACACTAATGATTAGAGCACACTTACCACAGTGGAACACAGGAGAAGCCTGTGTATGTTTGAGGACAGGATTTTCTAGAACAATCTCTTTATTTTCAAATGGTAACTGAGCCCCAGGAAGCTTATAAGTAGAGTGATCATATAATTTTCAGCCAAAACAGGATACTTTGAGAGTGAAAGGGAGATTATTGATAGCTACATTAGATACAAGCCAGGGCATACAGGGACATATGTTTTCCCTAGATAAAATGACTTGTCTATGTGACAGAGAAAGTTAATATGGAAAAGAAAGAGATGAGGAATGTCAAAGAGTGGACTAGAACTTCAACCTCCAGACTTCTCCTTCTTCAACCAGTGTCTCAGCCTGTGTGATTCAAGTTCACTTCACTCTGGGTCCATATTCACCCATAAACAACCTAACAGTATATATCTTTCTCCTTTACTTCTTTTCTATCTCCATATTCTAGTTGGCCTATGTTGGAACTCAAACCCCATCACATCTGTGACACTCCAATGCTTCAGTGAATTCACTAACATGTTGAAGGTGCCTTTCCTTTGGATGAGCAAAGGCACCTGCTCTGCAGAATCATCAGAGGCCCATGTAAATATCAAAGACTACACAGGGACCCTTAGAAACGTCCCCAACTGAAGACACATGTTCTTGAGGTTGTTTTGAGATCCTGACAGTCCTACAGTTAACTGTCCAGAAACCCTGTGTTTTACCCCTCTGATTCTCATTGTAATGCCATAACTAAACCCAAGCTGCCAGTCTGTCAATGTTCACCAGGCAGCAGGAAAAATGTCTCTTCCCACTATCAGATTTTCTAATATTGCTTGTCTGATAAAAGTTATTTCATTCTGGCTCTATTTCCAAGAGATGACTTCTGGGTTGGCAATGAAACTCTTCCTATAACCTTATCCTCAGTCATATTAACAGGTAGCAAACACCAAGCTTGGGGTTTAAAAAATAAAATAAAATAACCTGGTTTCCAGTCCCCTTTCATGCTTGAAAGGAAATTTGTAATTTGTCAACTTGACTTAATTTTTCCTCTGGACTTACACCTATTTTCTGTAATAAGAAATCCCCCCCTGGGTATCACTCATCTGCAGCACGTGGCAGGAAAAAAGGGGATTAGGATTGTATTTGTTGATTTCTCAAAGCGGATTTTCTTTCAGCAAGTCTGCTATCAATTCTGTCTGCCAAAATAGCATTTTAATATGTTATCTGCCGGTCAAGTATGTTCTGTTAAGTTAACTTCTGCCTATGCTGTGTTTTCTGATGCTGTTTACCATTAATTTTTTCCCATTGTTACCAAGCTTATTATTTTTAATACAAATGTGGATTATGCTATTTTGATTGTGTCTCTATTTCTGCAATGCATTGGTTTAAAAGAAAAAAGAAGAGGGTGCAGAGAGGGTAGAAAACTGGTTTTATCTAGCAGGAAAGACTATTTTAATGAGTTTTATTCTGTGGTTGGGAAGATGCTCTTAACCTCCTTGGCCCAGTAAGAAGTGATTTCTTGACACTGTGCATATTGCAAATGCATTTTTATCAGAGCTGCGTAAGGTGGACGCAGAGGGGATTTCTCCAGTGTTTAACGAAGCCATCTATTTGCAACACAAAGTAACACTATGTTTACCCTTCCTCTTTGTCCTGGGTATGGTATTATTCCAGAGGCATTGCTTCTCCCTTGCAACTGTCAGTGGCCAAGGGTATTTTTCAGCGTGTTTGGGATCATAATTGGCAAAAATGTCTGCTCGGTAGTGAAGAAGGAAAGGTCAGACGTGACCTGGTGGGGGCCGTTCTTCAGTTAGTATGACACGGACATCAAAGTGCTTCGCGCATTCTCCAAAGTTCACAAACCCTTCTCTGCATTCCAGGGACACAGCTTTCCTCCCTGCCAGATAATTAGCAGCAGCAGCGGCCCAGCTGCCTTGTCGCTGGGCACTCAATGGTGCTCCTTTCCTCCAAGCTCATTTCCTTGGAAGGCGAGAGCCATTATCGTAAAGAGGGACATTGTAAATTCTGTTCCTTCTGCTACATCATGGCTCTGAGCAGAGAAATTTGTGTTTTCTGCCAGGGAGAAGAATAACATTTATTTAATGGATGCTGAGCAAAAGGAATTCACATTTCATGCTTCATGGCTTAAGCTGATCCTGGATCAGAAGGGAACTTTTCCAGGCTCCAAACTATACAACTGTGTAAGTGCTTAGTGCTGACAACCCTTCTGTCCCATCTGGGGATGGTTTGAGTGGTACCACCTCAGGGGTACATCCACAACCCCTCAGCTCCTGAATTTGTTCACAAATCATGTTTTTTACCACTCTCCCGCCAGCTTCCCCTAGAAATTTAAATCTAGTTATGCTTCACACAGATGACTCTGTTCCATGGAATTTCAGCTCTGCCCATTCAGCCTCCCAGACCCGTCAAGAGAATCCTCGACAGTGTTACAGCTGTAATACATGAGTGTGTCCTCACTCAGCATCAGGAACAGCAGAAAACTGTGAGGACAGTGAGAGCCTGGGATAGGGGAAAGAGGACAGCTTTCAAGCTAGAAGGATTGATCCAGGTTCGAACCATCTTTGTACCCTAAATAGTTGGGTAATCATGAATTGCTTTATCTCATTGACAGTTTTCTCATCTATAAAAAAGAATAATAAATCTTACCTCACAGCACAGTTGAAGTGACCAACTGAAGTCACATGTGAGATGTGAAGTCCGTAGAGCACAAAAGTTGGTCCATGTCTCCCTTCTCTCAGGAGATTACCATCTAGTCCTGTTCTAACACTAACCAGCTAAGTAACTCCTGGCAAGTTCTCTGTGAGTTCATCTTCAAAATGAGGAAAAGAAAAATCTCTATCCTGCCTTCCCTGAAGGATTATTATACAGATTAAATAAATATTCATTAAAATAGAAACTTTTACAATGCAAAAAACAAAAGTGTTGTCAAGAAATAAGGTGTTAATATTATGCTGATGCTACTGTTAATATCTTTAAATTCTGGAAATTGTGTTTTATAAACTATCATCCACAGTTAACTAAGCCCATCTAAAAATACGATGATACCTTTCAATCACGTGTAGATATAGGTCACAATGATGTGATGGTGGAAAAGTTGACATAATCTTGAGTCTTGAGAATAGGTTTGTTCTCAGAGCTGGGATAGAAGAGTCTTAGTGGCTTAGTCTATAAGTAAAATGAATAAGTACTTAGAAATTTGAATGCATTATAATTAGGCAAAGGCCTTGAATGTAAACATGTGAAGCATGTTACAGATGCTCATTGAATGTCCGATTTCAAGTGTTTGTGGTGTTCTAATCAGCTTTGACCATCTTCCTTACCCCCATTGCTGGCCTCTGGGCCCTCTCTACCATTCTCTCGTATACACTCTGCCCCACTTCAGTTCCCAGTGTCTCACGAACTTGAGAAAGGTAATAACCAGGCATTTCCAGTTGTAGACTTAATTCTTGCTGCTGGTCTTCTTTGGGCATAAGTTCCCAGTCTCCTAGCTAAGGTTCTACTCCATACCTTTAACTCTACCGAAGGTATTCCTCACCTGTGCATGCCTCTGCCCCATTTCTCAGTCTCTCTACAGTGAGCCTCTTTTGTTCCTCAGTCCACGTAACCACTGACAGGTTCAGAGAGTGCAAGACAAGGATCCAGCTGCTGGCAGATAATAAATCAGTCTCTGGTTGCAAATTCATGGATAATGGAGACTAATTAGCCCAACCTAAGTCACATGCTCACACTGATTAAACAACAGTAACAAAGGGGTGGATCACTGTTGACCAAAATTGGGGGAGTAGCAGGACATTATTAGCTGGATACCCCCAAGGTATCCACCAGACATGGTAGCGTGGTCCCCAGCATTGACCTCTACCCCTGTCCTAGCCCCTTTAGGTGATATCTTCCATTGAGCCCTCCACAGCCTGCAAGATATCATCAGGCCATGCCAGTGGCTTTGCAGGCCCTAGAAGACAATCGCACACAGTGTCTGCCACTTGGTTCACTCCAGTACTTTATCTGCCTACACTGGACAATACTCCTACTTCTACTGTGTCTCCCTATCTCCACTAGAAGGTGTTGCCCCTCTATTGAGTCCCTCCACATCCATTAAGCAACAGGCAGCTTCAGCCAGGTTCCATCACTCCTGCTGCAGTGCCCACCTTTGTTGTGCGTTGTGAAAGTTCTAAGAAATACCTCCAACAAGACACTGCTGTTGCTCAGAAGTCACTGTCTCCTCAGCTGCCCTTCTATAGACTGCACTTCCCGCCAAGTAATTATACTGGTACATGAACTATTTAAAGAGCCACAGTACTTGAGAGTGATATGGAGAAGGGAACTAGGAAAGGAAAGAATGCTTCCAGAGTTCCACTCCATTCTTGTGTCAAAGTCTGTTAGTGGTATATTAAATCCAGATTGCTCATGCCTTCTGTGTTACAGAGATTTAGGTGGAACTACTTTTTCTGTCATTTATTAGTGACCCTCAGCATCACTCTAAACTCGAGGCTTTGCCAGTGGGTCAAGATCATCATGCCTGGTTCCTTCCTTCTTTTTTTATTTTTAATTTTATTGAATTATAGTTGATTTATAATGTTGTGTTAATTTCTGATGTATAGCAAAGTGACTCAGTTATACATGTATATATTCTTCTTCATATTCTTTTCTATTATGGTTTATCAGAGGATATTGAATATAGTTCCCTGTGCTATATGTGTTTATCTAGCCTATATATAATAGTTTACATCTGTTAATCCCAAACTCCCAATACTTCTCTCCCCCACCTCCCCTTCTTCCTTCTTCAACATGAGTTTTTTCTCCTATGAGACCACTTAGCCTTCATGAAATTCCTTCCAGCATGGCCTCAAATCCCATTGTTTCTTAGGCATGAACATGTAAGAATCTCATCTTGAACTGGGATCTTGCCACAGTCAGAATTAAAAAGACATAACTATGGACTAGATGTGAAGCTATAGTTTAATTAAAAAGGATTTTCCTCACCATAAGTTTATCAGAATCACCACCCTTGATAAATCTCATTATCCAGTCAACTAGGATTTTGTTTTTATCAGAAGCAGTCTCCTACAAAGAGGAAGTTGTCCCCAAACAACTTTGTTTTCTCTGTATCAAAACACTTTTGTATTGAAATTGTACTACAATAGATCTGCCAAACATGGGAGTAGTTTGAAACTGGTTACAAAAAGCTGGTTCAGTGACAGTTTCCAAGGCTAGGGAAGATGTTGGTGGTTGGGTAAGGCTGGAGCAAGGAAGGAAGGAGAGATCGGCTCAAGTTGGGGAGCCACGGTAAAATACTGTAAAATGCTGCTGAGGGCATCATCCTGAGTGCCTTCTCTCTGAGTCCCCTGGAAGAACTAACAACTGCCTGGCCTTTACAAAATGAAATTGACATTTGCAGGCTATGGTTCAAAAGAAACTGAGAAGGGAGGGGTGGGTGATGCTGCAGGCAAAGCCAGAGCCCAGTTTCCTGGATCCAGGGCAGCAGACCCATAACTCTTCTGTGAGTGATGGGTCAATATACAGCTCCAAATCAAAAGCTGAAGTGTTCTTGAGTCAGCAGAGCTGAAGCCTCCTTCAGGGGGTAAGAATATAGCACTGGCCCTTCTCACGGAGCTGGAGTTGCCTGTAGCCTTTAATCTAAGGAAACCACAGGCAAAGCAAACTTGCCATATAAGTTTTCCTAAATTAATTAGCACCCTTAAATTTAAAGGGAGAAAAATAATAATACTCAGGAGAGCAGTTAGAGCTCAAACTCAACTCATTTGCATTCAGAGCACAAAGAACCTTGGGGAGGGGACAATGGGGCAGAGAAAAGAGCACAGGCTGGAGCAGAAGAGAATATTTTCAGGTCAACTGAACAGTGGCTCTGAGAAGCTGGCCATTGTTTGAACTGTGCGTCATGATATTGATTACAAATCACCCTTAACAATTCTTCACCCTTTTGATCAGGCTTCACCTGTCCTATTGGAAATGAGATGTGATGCATCCTAGAGCTGTGCTAAATGTGCTTTTTTCTTAGAAGCCATGAGCCTGTTGGGTGGACATGATTTTAAAATGTATTCTTAATAAGTTATTGTCTCATAAAGGAAAATTAGCTAAATATTTTTATTCCCACTGATCAGAAATCAAAACCAAATCAGTGACTGAAAAACATTACAGAACATATGTACTGTTTATTATTTATGTGATGTGAAAGATATAAAGTTCTTTTTTAAAAATGAACCTAGGATACACACATCAAACTCACCATAGTGATTCCATGTTGTGAGGAGGACAGAACTGAAAATGGTGGACAAAGAAGACAGTAAGCTTTAACTTATCATTCTAGTTTTTCTTTTTGAAAAGAATAATTAAAATTCATAAATCATTTGTATAATGATTTATAGAAAA
This sequence comes from Phocoena sinus, assembly GCF_008692025.1. NCBI lineage: Eukaryota > Metazoa > Chordata > Mammalia > Artiodactyla > Phocoenidae > Phocoena > Phocoena sinus. The sequence continues at coordinate 32,684,575 of NC_045776.1, read as the reverse complement.
AAAATTAATCAATGTAGCCTTTTGTATTTCTGTTAAATTCCCAAAATTAAGACAAGGACTTGGCATTAGGTGGTTATTGTTTCTATCTGAAGATGACATTTTAAGAACTGTTCTTAGACAAAGGATACTGGACTCCTGACTCTGAGATCACTATCTAAATTCTTCCTAAATTTCAGTGTGGACACAGGTGTGAGACTTTGTTCCCTGAGTCAGGCAGAGAGGCAGTAGGAGTTAGGCTTTTTGGAGCAAACCATCTCCACTTCTTCATGTTCCTTGGCCAAGAAGAGCATTGGCTTAAATTCATCCACAGGGCTCTATCTCCTTTTATTTTATTTATTTATTTATTTTTGTTTACCTTTACTGCACATGTAGCACATTTTAAAACAGTAATTTAAAATATTTTTGAATGTTGTAAAAATTCAAAAATGAAAGCAATTTAAAATTATATTTCATTCTTTAGTTACACAAGTACATTTGCATCTATTATATTATTTAATTATCATAATACAGTTTGGAAAGTGCAAGGATTGGCATTATTTTACCATTTTGCAAATGAGGAAACTGAGATTAAATAACTTCTAAATCATACCAATAGTAGTAAGAGTTCAAGAGTTGTAGGAGTCCAACCGTAACTAGAGTTCAAGTCTTTCAATTCTTAGTAGTCCATCTATTTATTAATTCAACAAAAATTTATTAAGGCTCCTAGTATATAGATGGTAGATGTTGTATAGATGGTAGAATCCAAGAGTGGCAGAAACTTCAGGGAACATTCTCAATGCCTGTGTTATCCTAGGAACTGTTCTAAGCTTTTGTTTCATTTCCACTTAGAGCCTATTACATAACATTGAGAACATAATCAGACAAGACCTTTAGGTTAGGGAAAAAAAAGTTAAAGAACACTTAATTTTCAGCTCTCAATTGGTTTTTATTGAGGTCCTATTACATGCACAATATTTTGGATGATATTATAAATAAACAAAGTAAAGCACACAGACCCCTTCCTTTTCCTCAATGTGAATTGTACTTTACAGTTTGTATGCTATCTCATTTCAAACTTTATAGTCCAGCATGACAGTTATATGCTTGAGCTCTGAGTCAGACAATCTAAATTTAAATCCTGACTCTAATACTTTCCAGCTGTGTGACCTCAAGCAATTTGCTTAATCTCTCCAAGCCTCAATTTCCTCATTTGTATGACAATGATAATAGGGTTCTTGGGAAGATTAAAAGAGATAATTCATGTAAACAATTTAACACAGTGTCTGGCACAGCGTAAGCCCTCAGTAAATGTTAGCTATCCCTATTATCATCTTTACAACCATCCTGCAAGGTAGGTAAGACACATTATTTATACATTACAGAGAAGACTGAAGCTGAGAGACATTGTGTTAGTTGCAAAAGGTGACTACAGGCATTCTCCCTCCAGTCCCAGTGCTAACCCCATTTCACACTGAGGTGAGGAAAAATACAAATATGGAGGACAATTGCTTTAATCAATATCTGATCTGCAACTTACCAACAGATGAACACATACTTGGTATTATGAAGTTCTTTCCAATTAAACTTATTTTCCTTAATCTATGACAATTCTCTGTATTTTAATCTCATGTAAAGACTTATTGTTGGATTTTTGACACCACACTGTGCTTTCAGACTGAACTAAATAATACAAAACACATATTTAAATGTTATTCATTAATGAATCCAGAGAAATAATGAAGAAGGCAAAATTTATTTCTACTCCCACACCTAGTTCTTAAACTTCAGTAAGCATCAGAATCACACAAATTGTTGGGCCAATTTCATAGTTTCTGATTCAATAGGCCTAAAATGAATCCCAAGAATTTGTATTTCTGACAAATTCCCAGGTGATGCTGCTGGGACCACACTTTGAGGACTGCTCAATATCAGTGTTCCCTAAAACATAGTCCCCAGACAATCTATACCCGATCATTTTAGGCAATTATTAAATGCAGCTTCCTAAGTCCCACTCCAGACGTGCTGAAGTCTCTTTGGATGGGTCCTAGGAATATGCATTGTCACAAGTTTCCCAGGTGAATTTTAAGCCTGTAAAAATTTGAGAACCACTAATTGAAATTCTGAGTTTTTCCATGACCTAAATCTTATTATTGTATGCCCAGGACCTAATAAAATGTTTGGTTTATAGTAGCTACTAAAAAAAGTTTTTATTTAGATAAATCCCCCTTTGTGCATCCTGTTGTTGCACAGTCCCCTCCCCACACCCACTTCCCCAAATAACAGCTCTATTCTCTGAATTCCCACCTTACTGCCACAGCCACTCACTCAACATTTACAATTTGTTGCCTTAGAACAGCTTTTTTTATTGTCTTTTTAAGTACTTCTGCAAACTGTTATTAAACCTTGTGCAAATCCCCCCTTTTTAAATGGGATTATAATCTCCCTGAAGAGAGTGAGGAGGTCTCTCGCCTTTCTTCTTCCACCCATAGAACCTCAATCCCAGTCAATACATTGTCACTTCACCCCAAAATAAAACACTCAATTTGTTTTTAATTTTGTTTCATTGAATTAGAAACCTGTTTTTATTTGGTCAATAGTTTAATCCAGCACCTACTTGGTACCAGACACTTAGAAAGATACTAGGCTCTCAATTAACATATATAAAAATAATCAGAGAATAAATACTTAGCAAATATTAATCTTCTCTCTTTTCTTGTCTCCCCATCACAACACACACACAGATACACACACACACACAGATACACACACACACACACTTCTAGGAGGCTGACAATATGCACTAGAAGCTGAAAAGGAGAAAAGATCTGATAACAAAGTGACTTTTCAGGAAAGTCCAGGGAGCTTATCTCAATAAATATCTGTGCAATTCCATCCCTACCTCACCCCGGAGAAAGAAGAAGTCACTCTCTTTGCCCCTTAAACCTGATGACAGACACTTTCATCTTCCCCACATTCAATCCATGCTTTATCATATCACACTACATTGTTTTTTCACTGTATGGCACGGAAATGCTATAATCATTTTTATGGAAACCTCTCCCAGAATTAAGTAGCTGTAGACAAGACTGGGTGGCAGCACAACTTAGACATTTACAGATGTGGATCTAGCTGTGCAGGAGAAAAAGGCAATTTAAAGGGACATTGCCAGATTTGAGAAGCCTAAATATTTCATCTTTAGTTTGGTAATTAGTAGCTTGAAAAACACCTGATTAGAACTATTTTCATAAATGTTTTTAAAAAACAAAGATTTTTTTAATCATATGAATTTTTCCCCAGATAATAAAGCCAGGGAGTGTTAAAGGGTAAATAATAACTGCCTTCACATAAATATAAGTTTTTGCTGGAAGAGGCCTTAAAGATCAGCAATCCAACACCCTCTTAGGAGGAAGCTGAGGCAAGATTTTGTTACTTGCTGATCAGGTAAAATGTTAATGGCAGAGACCCTTAGAAACCTTAAAGAAATAGTGTACAACAGAGAACATGGGCAAAACCGTGATCCAGGGTCACACAGAACCCTCTCAGACTTGCAACCCTGTGTCCTCCTACTCCTCACTGCACCTTTGGAGACAGGCTCTCCCCAGATGCCAAACAACATAGGAAAAACGCAGTCTATCTTCATAAAGGATTTCAATTATATATAAAAACCCGATTTCCCATGGTAAACTTGGCTACAAGGAACCTCTCCTCCCACATTCTCCTATTTTTCTTTAAAAATCACGAATGATGGCAATGCTATATTTGTACTTGAGCAGATGCCTGTGATGTGCAATTTATAAGAACTAAAAAAGTACTTTTGTGCCTTGAAACCTCCTTGTCATTTGCCTATCATGATGTCTAAAATTCTCAACATCAGAAAATTGTTCCAAAACCCAGGGCCTCTTCCTGCCACAGAGGTCCCAGGCCTAAACCCCACCCCCACCAAAGCCTCTTCCAGCTGTGCAGATCCCAGACCTGAATCCCACCCCCGCCAAAGGCTCTGAGGTCCTGGCAGTACAAGTGCTGCCCTTGACAGGGCCTCCTCTGGCCACGTGAGTCCAGGTGGGCCAAGTACCACCCCCATCCAAGTCCTCCTCCGGCTGCGCCAGCCCCTGTAGTCACACCTGTGGAGGTCTGTGCCCCAACTGGCCTGCATGGGCACCTGTGCTTCAGGCCAGCTTCAGGAGCAGTTGCTTGTAAGAGGAAAACGCACAGAAGTGGGGCTGACACAGCAGGTCCAGAGACCTACCTAGAGGTCTTGGAAGGCTCCCTGGGGAGGTGGAGATTGGCTGTAGCTCACAGTGGAGGCAAGGACACTGATAATTGAGGCATCAGGGAAGTTTACATTTTTTTAGTTTTTTACTTTTTTCTTTTTTATTCCTATCTTTTAATTTTATTTTTAAAAAATTTTGTATTTTTATTTTATTTCTTTGCTGCTGTGCTTCTGTTTTGTTTTGTTGTTTCATTTTTATTGTTCTGATATATTTTTCTAATTTTATTTTATTTTTTATTCTTTGTTATTGTTCTGCTCTTTTTTGTTTGCTGTCTTTTTTTTTTTTTTTTGCCACACCACATGGCTTGCAGAGTCTTGGTTCTGAGGCTGGGGATCAGACCTGAGCTCCTGTGTGGCAGCACCAAGTCCAAGCCACTTGACTAACAGACAACTTCAGGCCCCAGGGAATATTAATCATTGTGAGCTCTCCTGGAGGTCCTCATCTCTGCACCAAGATATGGCTTCAGCCAACTGCCTGCAAATTCCAGTGCTAGACGCCTCAAGCCAAACAACCAGCAAGGCAGGTACATAGCCCCACCCACCAAGAAAATAAGATGACAAAAAATATGTTGCAGATGAAGGAGCAAGGTAAAAACTTACAAGACCATATAAACAAAGAGGAAATAGGCAACCTACCTGAACAAGAGTTCAAAGAAATGAAAGTAAAGCTGATCCAAAATCTCACAAATAGAAAGGAATCATGGATTGAGAAAATACAAGAAATGTTTAACAAGGACCAAGAAGAACTAAAGAACAAATGAACAGAGATGAAAAATGCAATAACTGAAATGAAAAATACAACAAAAGGAATCAATAGAAGAATAACTGAGGCAGAAAATTGAATGAATGATCTGGAAGATAGGATGGTAGAAATAACTGCCGAGGAGCAGAATAAATTAAAAAAAGAATGAAAAGAAATGGAGATATACTACTGGGCACATACACAGAGAAAATCATAATTCAAAAAGACACATGCACCCCAAAGTTCATTGCAGCACTATTTACAATAGCCAGGTCAAGGAAGCAAACTAAATGCCCATCGACAGATGAATGGATAAAAAAGATATCATACATATACACAATGGAATATTATTCAGCCATAAAAGGGAATGAAACTGGGTCATTTGTAGACATGTGGAAGGACCTAGAGACTGTCATATAGAGTGAAGGAAGTCAGAAAGAGAAAAACAAATATCGTATATTAACAAATATATGTGGAATCTGGAAAAACAGTACAGATGAACCAGTTTGAAATGCAGAAATACAGACATAGATGTAGAGAACAAACATATGGACACCAAGGGGGAATAGTTGGGGGTGGGAGGGATGAAGTGGGAAACTGGGATTGACATATATACACTAATATGTATAAAATAGGTAACTAATAAGAAACTGCTGTAAAAAAAAAAATTATATTATATTTAAAATAAAAAAAGAAATGAAGACAGTCTCAGAGACTTCTGGGACAACATTAAACACACCAACACTTGAACTTTAGGGGTCCCAGAAGAAGAGAAAAAGTAAAGGTCTGAGAAAATATTTGAAGAGATTATAGTTGAAAACTCCCCTAACATGGGAAAGGAAATAGTCAATCAAGTCCAGGAAGCACAGAGAGCCCCATACAGGGTAAATCCAAGGATAAACATGCCAAGACACATATAAATCAAACTATCAAAAATTAAATATAAAGAAAACATATTAAAAGCAACAAGGGAAAACCAACAAATAACATACAAGGGAATCCCCATAAGGTTAACAGCTGATCTTTCAGCAGAAACTCTGCAAGCCAGAAGGAGTGGCAGGACATATTTAAAGTGAAAATAGTGAAAAACCTACAAACAAGATGACTCTGCCTAGCAAGGATCTCATTCAGATTTGACAGAAAAATGAAAACCTTTACAGACAAGCAAAAGTTAAGAGAATTCAGCACCACCAAAACAGCTTTGCATCAAATGTTAAAGGAAATTCTCTAGGCAGGAAACACAAGAGAAGGAAAACACCTACAAAAACGAACCCAAAACAATTAAGAAAATGGTAATAGGAACATACATATTGATAATTAACTTAAATGTAAATGGATTAAATGCTCCAACCAAAAGACACAAACTGGCTGAATGGATACAAAAATAAGACCAGTCTATATGCTGTCTACAAGAGACCCACTTCAGACCTGGGGACATATACAGACTGAAAGTGAGGGAATGGAAAAAGATATTCCATGCAAATGGAAATCAAAAGAAGGCTGATGTAGCAATACTCATATCAGATAAAATAGACTTTAAAATAAAGACTATTACAAGACACAAAGAAGAACACTATATAATGATCAAGAGAGCAAACCAGGGGCTTCCCTGGTGGCGCAGTGGTTGAGAGTCTGCCTGCCGATGCAGGGGACATGGGTTCGTGCCCCGGTCCGGGAAGATCCCACATGCCACGGAGCGGCTGGGCCCATGAGCCATGGCTGCTGAGCCTGAGCGTCTGGAGCCTGTGCTCCGCAATGGGAGAGGCCACAACAGTGAGAGGCCTGTGTACCGCAAAAAAAAATAAAATAAAATAAAATAAAAATAAAATAAAAAAAAAAAAAAAAGAGAGCAAACCAAAAAGAAGATAAAACAATTGTAAATATTTATGCACCCAACATAGATGCACCACAATACATACGGCACATGCTAAGAGCCATAAATGGGGAAATCGACAGTAACACAATAATAGTAGAGGACTTTAAAACCTCACTTTCACCAATGGACAGATCATCCAAAATGAAAATAAATAAGGAAACACAAGCTTTAAATGACATATTAGACCAGATAGACTTAATTGATATTTATGGGACATTCCATCCAAAAACTACAGAATACAATTTCATCTCAAGTGCTCATGGAACATTTTCCAGGATAGATCATATCTTGGGTCACAAATCAAGCCTCGGTAAACTTAAGAAAATTGAATCATATCAAGTATCTTTACTGACCACAATGCTATGAGACTAGATATCAAAGACAGGAAAAAAAAAAAAAAACTGTAAAAACCACAAACACAGGGAGGCAAAACTGTATGTTACTAGATAACCAAGAGATCATTGAAGAAATCAAAGAGGAAATCAAAAAATACCTAGAAAAAAATGACAATGAGAACATGACAACCCAAACCTATGGGATGAAGCAAAAGCAGTTCTAAGATGGAAATTTCTATAAATATAATCCTACCTCAAAACACAAGAAAAACCTCATATATTTAACCCAATATTATACCTAAAGCAATTAGAGAAAGAACAAAAAAACCCAAAGTTAGCAGAACTCTTAAAGAACAGATCAGAAATAAATGAAAAAGAAATGAAGAAAACAATAGCCAAGATCAATAAAACTAAAAACTGGTTCTTTGAGAAGATAAACAAAATTGATAAACCATTAGCCAGAGTCATCAAGAAAAAAAGGGAGAAAACTGAAATCAACAGATTTAGAAATGAAAAAGAAGTAACAACTGACACTGTGGAAATGCAAAGCATCAGGAGACATTACTACAAGCACTAAATGTCAATAAAATGGAAAAAATGGAAGAAATGGACAAATTCTTAGAAACGTACAAGTTTCCAAGACTGAACCAGGAAGAAGTAGAAAATATGAACAGACAAATCACAAGCACTGAAATTGAAACTGTGATTAAAAATCTTCATATGACCAGATGGCTTCACAGGTGAATTCTATCAAACATTCAGAGAAGAGCTAACACCCATCCTTCTCAAACTCTTCAGAAAAATTGCAGAGTGAGGAACATTCTCAAACTCATTCTATGAGGTCACCATCACCCTGATACCAAAAACAGACAAAGATGTCACAAAAAAGAAAATTACAGGCCAGTATCACTAATGAACATAGATGCAAAAATCCTCAACAAAATACTAGGACACAGAATCCAACAACACATTAAAAGTATTATACACCATGATCAAGTGGGGTTTATCTCAGGAATGCAATGATTCTTCAATATAATCAAAACAGTCAATGTGATACACCATATTAACAAATTGAAGAATAAAAACCATATAATCATCTCAATAGATGCAGAAAAACTTTTGAAAAAATTCAACACCCATTTAGGATAAAAAGTCTCCAGAAAGTAGGGATAGAGGGAACTTACCTCAACATGACAAAGGCCAAATATGACAAACCCACAGCCAACATCATTCTCAATGGTGAAAAACTGAAAGCATTTCCAATAAGATCAGGAACAAGACAAGGTTACCCACTCTCACCACTATTATTCAACATAGTTTTGGAACATTTAGCCACAGAAATCAGAGCAGAAAAAGAAATAAAAGGAATCCAAACCAGAAAAAAAGAAGTAAAACTGTCACTATTTGCAGATGACATGATACTATACATAGAGAATGCTAAAAATGCTACCAGAAAACTACTAGAGCTAATCACTGCATTTGGTAAAGTAGCAGGATACAAATTTAATGCACAGAAATCTCTTGCATTCCTATACACTAATGATGAAAAATCTGAAAGAGAAAATATGGAAACACTCCCATTTACCACTGCAACAAAAAGAATAAAATACCTAGGAATAAACCTACCTAAGGAGACAAAAGACCTGTATGCAGAAAACTATAAGACACTGATGAAAGAAATTAAAGATGATCCCAACAGATGGAGAGATATACCATGTTGCTGGATTGGAAGAATCAACAATGAGAAAGTGACTATACTATCTGAAGCAATCTACAGATTCAATGCAATACCTAACAAAAGACCAATGGCATTTTTCACAGAACTAGAACAAAATATTTCACAATTTGTATGGAAATACAAAAGACCCTTAATAGCCAAAGCAATAATAAGAAAGAAAACAGGAGCCAGAGGGATCAGACTCCCTGACTTCAGACTATACTACAAAGCTAGAGTAATCAAGACAGTATGGTACTGGCACAAAAACAGAAATATAGATCAATGGAACAAGATAGAAAGCCCAGAGATAAACCCATGCACATATGGTCACTTTACCTTTGTTAAAGGAGGCAAGAATATACGATGGAGAAAAGACAGCCTCTTCAATAAGTGGTGCTGGGAAAACTGGACAGTTACATGTAAAAGAATGAAATTAGAGCAATCCCTAACACCATACACAAAAATAAACTCAAAATGGATTAAAGACCTAAATGTAAGGCCAGACACTATAAAACTCTTAGAGGAAAACAAAGGCAGAACACTCTGTGACATAAATCACAGCAAGATCCTTTTTGACCCACCTCCTAGAGTAATGGAAATAAAAACAAAAATAAACAAATGGGACCTAATGAAACTTAAAAACTTTTGCACGGCAAAGGAAACCATAAACAAGATGAAAAGACAACCCTCAGAATGGGAGAAAATATTTGCTAAGGAAGCAACTGACAAAGGATTAATCTCCAAACTATACAAGCAGCTCATGCAGCTTAATATCAAAAAAACAAATAACCCAATCCAAAAATGGGTGGAAAACCTAAATAGACATTTCTCCAAAGCAGATATGCAGATTGCCAACAAACACTTGAAAGGATGCTCAACATCACTAATCATTAGACAAATGCAAATCAAAACTGCAATGAGGTATCACCTCACACCAGTCAGAATGGGCATCATCAGAGAATCTAGAAACAGTAAAAGGCTGGAAAGGGTGTGGAGAAAAGAGAACACTCTTGCACTGTTGGTGGGAATGTAAATTGATACAGCCACTATGGAGAACAGAATGGAGGTTCCTTAATAAACTAAAAATAGAACTATCATACGACCCAGCAATCCCACTACTGAGCATATACCCTGAGAAAACCATAATTCAAAAAGAGTCATGTACCACAATGTTCATTGCAACTCTATTTACAATAGCCAGGACATGGAAGCAACTTAAGTGTCCATCAACAGAGGAATGGATAAAGATGTGGCACATATATACATTGGAATATTACTCAGCCATAAAAAGAAATGAAATTGAGTTATTTATAGTGAGGTGGATGGACCTAAAGTCTGTCATACAGAGTGAAGTAAGTCAGAAGGAGAAAAACAAATATCGTATGCTAACACATATATATGGAATCTAAGGGGGAAAAAAATGTCATGAAGAACCTAGGGGTAAGACGGGAAAAAAGACACAGACCTACTAGAGCACGGACTTGAGGATATGGGGAGGGGGAAGGTTAAGTTGTGACAAAGTGAGAGAGTGGCATGGACATATGTACACTACCAAATGTAAAATAGATAGCTAGTGGGAAGCAGTCTCATAGCACAGGGAGATCAGCTAGGTGGTTTGTGACCACCTAGCGGTGTTGGGTAGGAAGGGTGGGAGGGAGGGAGATGCAAGAGGGAAGAGATAAGGGAACATATGTATATGTATAACTGATTCACTTTGTTATAAAGCAGAAACTAACACACCATTGTAAAACAATTATACTCCAAGAAAGATGTTCAAAAAAAAAAAGATCTTACAACATGATCAAGTGGGGTTTATTTCAGGAATGCAAGGATTCTTCAATACACACAAATCAATCAGTGTGATAAACCATATTAAAAAATTGAAGGATAAAAACCATATGATCATCTCAATAGATGCAGAAAAGTTTTTGACAAAGTCAACACCCATTTATGTTAAAAACTCTCCAGAAAGTAGGCCTAGAGGGAACCTACCTCAACATAATAAAGTCCATATATGACAAACCCACAGCCAACACTGTTCTCTATGGTGAAAAATTGAAACCATTTCCTCTAAGATCAGGAAGAAGAAAAGGATGTCCACTCTCACCACTGTTATTCAACATAGTTTGGGCAGTCCTAGCCTTGGCAATCTGAGAACGAAAAAAAATAAAAGGAATCCAAATTGGAAAAGAAGAAGTAAAACCATCACTGTTTGCAGATGACATCATACTATACATAGAAAATCTTAAAAATGCCACTAGAAAACTACTAGAGCTAATCAATGAATTTAGTAAAGTTTCAGGATACGAAGTTAATACAGAGAAAAATCTTGCATTCCTATACACTAAGAACAGAAGATCAGAAAGGGATATCAAGGGAAGAATCCCATTTACCACTGCAAAAAATGTATAAAATACCTATGAATAAACCTACCTAAGGATGCAAAAGACCTGTACACATAAAACTATAAAACACTGATGAAAGAAATCAAAGACAACACAGATAGAAAGATATACCAATGTCTTGGGTTGGAAGAATCAATATTGTGAAAATGACTGCCCAAAGCAATCTACAGATGCAATGCAATCTCCATCAAATTACCAACAGCATTTTTCACAGAATTAGAACAAAAAATTTTACAATTAGTATGGAAACACAAAAGACCCGAAATAGCAAAAGCAATCTTGAGAAAGAGAAATGGAGCTGGAGGTATCAGGCTCCCTGATTTCAGACTATACTACAAAGCTAGAGTAATCAAGACAGTATGGTACTATCACAAAAACAGAAATATATATCAATGGAACAAGATAGAAAGCCCAGAGATAAACTCACACACATATGTTCAACCTTATCTGTAATGATGGAGGCAAGAATATACAATGGAGAAAAGACAGCCTCTTCAATAAGTGGTGCTGGGAAAACTGGACAGCTACATGTAAAATAATGAAATTATAACACTTCCTAATACCATACACAAAAACAAGCTCAAAATGGATTAAAGACCTAAATGTAAGGCCAGACACTGTAAAACTCTTAGAGGAAAACAAAGGCAGAGCACTCTATGACATAAATCACAGCAAGATCCTTCTTGACCCACCTCCTAGAGAAATGGAAATAAAAACAATAACCAGGGCTTCCCTGGTGGCGCAGTGGTTGAGAGTCCGCCTGCCGATGCAGGGGACATGGGTTCGTGCCCCGGTCCGGGGGGATCCCACATGCCGTGGAGCGGCTGGGCCTGTGAGCCATGGCCGCTGAGCCTGCGCGTCCAGAGCCTGTGCTCCGCAACGGGAGAGGCCACAACAGTGAGAGGCCCGCATACCGCAAAAAAAAAAAAAAAAAAACAATAACCAAGTGGGACCTAAGAAACTTAAAAGCTTTTGTACAACAAAGGAAACCATAAACAAGATGAAAAGACAACCCTCAGAATGGGAGAAAATACTTGCTAATGAAGCAACTGACAAAGGATTAATCTCCAAACTATACAAGCAGCTCATGCAGCTCAATATCAAAGAAACAAATAACCCAATCCAAAAATGGGTGGAAAACCTAAATAGACATTTCTCCAAAGAAGAAGACATACAGATGGCCAAGAGGCCCATGAAAAATGCTCAACATCACTAATTATTAGGGAAATGCATATCAAAACTACAATAAGATATGACCTCACACCAGTCAGAATGACCATCATGAAAATATCTATGCACAGTAAATGCTGGAGAGGGTGTGGAGAAAAGGGAAACCCTCTTGCACTGTTGGTGGGAATGTAAATTCATACATCCACTATGGAGAACAGTATGGAGGTTCCTTAAAAAACTAAAAATAGAATTGCCATATGATCTAGCAATCCCACTACTGGGCATATACTCAGAGAAAACCATAATTCAAAATGGCACATGCACCCCAGTATTCACAGCAGCACAATTTACAATAGCCAGGACATTGAAGCAACCTAAATGTCCATTGACAGATTTATGGGTAGAGAAGATGTGGTACATATATACAATGGAATAGTACTCAGCCATTAAAAGGAACAAAACGGGGAGATTTGTAGTGTTGTGGATGGACCTAGAGACTGTCATACAGAGTGAAGTAAGTCAGAAAGAGAAAAATAAATATTGCATATTAACGCATATATGTGTAATCTAGAAAAATGGTACAGATGAACCTATTTGCAAAGCAGAGATAGAGATACAGACATAGAGAACAAAGGTATGAACACCAAAGGGGGAGGGGGTAGGAAGAAATGGGAGATTGATATTGATATATATATACACTACTATGTATAAAATATATAACTAATGAGAACCTGCTGTATAGCACAGGGAACTATACTCAGTGCTCTGTGGTGACCTAAATGGGAAGGAAATCCAAAAAAGAAGGGATATTTGTATACAAATAGCTGATTCACTTTGCTGTACAGCAGAAACTAATACAACATTGTAATGCAACTCTACCACCCCCCCAAAAAAAAATAAAGGAAAAGAAAATTGTTCCAGAACCACTAAAGTTAAAAGCATTTTCTCTTCAGAAAACCCCAGTATAATACTGCTAGTTCTAGGAAGGCTAGCACATGAATCAAATAGTAGTCATTAAGCATTGGCAAAGCCGGACCCTAAGGAAATGGGACATGTTGCTCATACTGGGAAAAGTAGAGTCTGAATCCATGAGTGCTGCCTAGGGAGACAAACATAGAGGTGGCATAAATATGGGTCCTAACAGAGCCAGGTTACAACTTGAGGAGAGTCAGTAGCTGAGTTACTGAAGGAAAGAAAAAAATAAAAGAAGAAAACCCAAAATGAACCACCTTACTTCATAATTTGAACTGTGGTGAACTTTGGATGATCCCCATGAAAATCATAGGCTAACACAAGCTTAATGATTCATTAAGCAAGTATTGATTTCATACTTCCTCTGTGTTACATTCAGTGAAGGAATACAGAAGGGAACCTAAGGTATGTGTTTCTTTCCTTAGGGATAGCAAATGAGTAAAAAGACAAAAAGCTAACAACAAAAGAAATGCAATGGCTACAGTTTAGGAGTATGGCCAACCAGCTGTGGACAAAGAATGTTGGCATTTCAGTAAACAACAAATGTGGCCATGAAACCATCAGCCACTGCAGCTGCCCTAGATTATGTGCCCTGTGGATATTTCAGGATGGAGAAAAACAGGATACTGACCCTAGATATACAGTTAGGTTGCATATCAAAGGAATAATTTCTATAAGCCCAGACTCTTGCATCTTCCCATATGTAGAAAAGCACTAAAATCATTAATTTGAGATATCTGCTTTTTGTGATTAGCAGATGTTCAACTACATGTTTGTTTGTTTTTCAGCAAAAACTTCTATATAACCTGACTCCTCCCTTACCTCTTTGGAACAGTTCCTCAGAGCTATCTGAGACTCTGTCTCCTGGGCTATATATAGTCTTCAGTAAGGTCCCCAAATAAAACATAACTCTCAACGTTTAGTGAGTTATATTTTTTTTTCAGTCAATACAAGATTCATTGAACCTTAGTATGACTAAGGCTGTGATTTAAGTATGTGGGAGTTCTTGATGCCCTCATAGTCTAATGATAGCAAAGATAGCCTTGGTATACAAATAGCCCTAGTAGGATGGGACATGAAGTCCAGGCAGGAGATATAAGGAAAACCTAAGCCATAATTGTGTGTGTTTGTGGGAGAGAGGAGGATGTTACTTCTACTGCAGAAAGTCTTCATTGTAGATGTGTCACTAAACCTAAACCTGAACTTGAAGGAAAGGTAGACCTCAGTAGTTGAAGATCAGGGATGGAGCTTTAAAGAAGGCCACGGCAGCAGATATACAATATATGTTTTCAGGACTGTGAGCAATCCTGGTGACTGGGATGAAGAAAACAATTGAGAATTTAGGTGGGTCTTATATGGCCTTGGAGACCTTGTCCTTTTTCTACTTTTTAGGCATCAAGGAAACCTTGAAGGGCTCTTAAAGCTTAAGCATATTTCTCTAAAGTAGTAGAGTGAATTAGAGCCAACTACAAGGCTTGGGTTCCTCATTTAATGTGTAAATGACTCAGACAAATCATGTAACCTCCCTTAGCTTGTTTCCTCATCTGTAAAATGGAGAAATTTTTACTACTGGCTTTGTAGGGTTATGAGAGCCAAATAAGATAAAGTTTTAAAAAAATCCTAGACAGAGTTACACAAATATTCATTGTCACCATTATTATGGAAATGTGCCCAGCATGCCTGGTGGAAGCCAGCACCAGGGCAGGACACTAGTCTGTCCTGAAAAGACCTCATATTCTGGGAAAGTAAATATCTATCTAAAATAGATATTTTAGACCTGATCTTCTAGAAGTGTCCAGATAGACAAAATGCTACAAGTGCTTTCATAAAGAACAACAAATAGAAATATTTTTCTCTACTTCTGATTGGCTAGTACTCCTTTGTATGTCATAATGCTAATAGGATTAAGTCTTTCAATACAACCAGTGTATTTTCTAATTACAGCATAAATACAATGCACAATGTATTATATTTTTCTTTACATGTGCTTCAAAGACCTCAAGTACATCTCTGAAGAGTCTTGGGAAATCTTAAGGATGGTCAATGACCACTTCTGGGTGAGTGAAAAATAGATTGAGTGGTAATAACTGTGGAGATCTTTAACTTATTATAAAGATATTCCAAAGGATCTAGATAACAATATGTTCTCTTTTGATGTAAATGTCTCCTGTTGCTTTAATTAGCCCCATCCCTACTCTTCCTAATGAGTACCATTATCTGCAGATTTCCCATACATTTTTAGAACAAATGAAAGGCCAGGGTGTAATCAGGCTTTGGGGGCAGTCACACAGGGCCCCACATTCAGAAAGGTCCCATACATAGTTTAAAGCTCTTATTCTTAATAGTAGTAATCTTTTCTTTGAACTTGTGTTTTATAAGCAAGTCTGATGGAACAATGGAGAGTAAGTGTGAGCAGAGGAGAATAAAGGAAAAGAAAAAGTTTCACAATTTAATACCTTTCAATGGTGTATTTTGGCCTGAATTGACCAATGGCTATATTTGCAGAACAGCTCTTTCGACAGGATGCAAGACCACCAGGCTGACCTTGCAGGTATTGTTTCCTCATCTCCCGCTGGGCCTTGTTCTTAAGGCCCTGCTATGCCTCTAGCCTCTTCCACTGGAGCCATGATAATTTGACACTCTGTGACCCAGACTGTGTCTTCTTTTGACCACAAAGCTATGCTACACTTTCAGAACTATATTAGGGTGGTGATATGTATTAGCTTTGTATTAGCTTTTTGAATTGTAAGAATGGTGTTAATTTTCTGTTTTAATCTATGATGAAGAAATATTCCCTATCAAAATCATTCCAGCCATGTTTTCCAAAGTAATTCCTGAAAATAAAAGCCAAAGAAATATTAAACAACTTAGAAATTCAAAGTAAAAACAGTGAGTTAAGATTAAAATTCTGAAATGCCAAATTAGCTTCTGTTTTGGCGCGTTCTTATCTAATTCCCTTCATAGGACTAAATTTGGATTTCTTTTTCATTTTTAGTACTTCCAACACATTCTGATTTGTTTTAAATGGGTGCAGAAGACACAGACACACACACCTATCTGTGCATTTGTTAAATTCGCAGTCTGTAGTTATTGATGTTCTGTTTAGAAGCAAGTCAGACAATATATAAAAGCTGTACGGAAAAGTTTCTTTGCATAACAAAAGAGCTAATGCATCAAGTTATGTTTGTTAATAGCATTCAATTAACATAACTATTGTTAGTTGATTAAAATTAACTGTGAATAACCATTTAACATTTAGCACTTACAAATGTTCCCTGATTTATTAAAATTGTGGGAGCTAAGGAGTCTGGGGAGAAACTAGAAATATTTCAATTTTTTAATGAAAATTTTAGGCACAATGTGAACTATTTCTTCCTAGTAAATATTCATTTGCAAATCAAGCTTCATGTTTTAACCCCTCGTGAAGAATTTGCAGACCTCCTGTTTTAAAGGCACTTGAGAAATAAATACCTGCCAGGGAGAGAAATCCCATCAGTTTTCTTGCTGTTCCTATAAAGATGGTAGACCATACTGTGAAATTTGCTGTTCTTCGATTGCTCCATTCTGCACATGCCCCAAGGAATCTCAAAACTGTAGAAACTAGAGATGTAGTAGACTAAATAGGTCATCTATTCTAATAGAAAATTTACCAGAGTTATACAAGACTCTTTTGAATTTATAATACAACTTACTTCCAAGGGGGTCCAAATGCTGAACAGAAAATTGGTTTTTATTTTCCAGCCACCCTAGTGTCCTATATTATGTTCTATCATTAATCATGTGCTTCTCTTGTGAAGATAATACACCAGCAGAATGTGCACATGGAATTGCTTTCCCAACAAAAGGATTAGACTTGCAGTGATCCCTTTCCAGGCTCTCATCTGCACCCCCATCCCAAACCCAAACCAATGACTGTATTCTCAAGACAGCTATCTGAGGTCTCAGGAGTATTTCATGGTCTCAGAAAAATAAATGTACAGGTAAGTGACCTATGTATGCATAATATTCAACAGTTTGGTGTCTTTAAAAATATACCCTAGCCAATCAAAATAACCAGCTGCAGACATATTACATAATTACTCCAAAATAATTTCAACATATGTTTGAATAGTCAGGGAAACAAAAAATTTGAAACACAGTCTCAAGTCTTAAAGTTTGCATTCTTGGGTGGAGGAAAAACCATTAAATACATGAGAATTTCGTGTGGATGTCCATTGTTTTGTCTGCCTGCCTTCATTCTTCTGTTCCTACAGGGAATATTCTCTCTGTGGTTCAGATGGAACCAACCCCACAGTAACTCATACATGTTGCCATAGCAACTGGTGCAGAAATGATCAGCAATCTAAGTCAGCAAATCAGGGTCCTCCCAGGAATTTCATGCTAGAGGTCTCTAGGAAAATTTCCCTCCATCACCAGAAGTCCTAAACTTCCTAAACTGGGAGATGCAGAGTGAGAGGCTGCCAGTGGCAACTTAACAATGGGGAGCCCATCTGAGAAAGAAGCAGGGGTGAGAGAAGCCACGAAACTGTGAGTCTTAACAATATCTTCTAAATTCAGCTGCTCCTGAGTCTACATCCCAATTTTTAATTTCTCTGTTCTGTGAACTACCACAAAAGATCTCCTTCCTCTAGTTAAGATAGTTTGAGTTGGATTTCTAACACTTATAACTGAGAAAGATCTAACTAATATGTAGAGACACCTGCCAAGTGAGATAACGAGAGTTATGGGAGTTCAGGGTAGAAGTTCAAGGGAAGATTTTCTAGAGAAGATGGAGCTTGAGCTATGCTTTTAAGAATTTGGGAAGATAGACAGGAGAAAAGAGGCACTGCAAGTGAGATGGTGTATAAAAATGCTGAAAAGTACAACCTGTTTTCAAGGGTCAGAGAAGATAAGTTTGGGTGAAATGGAAGCTATGTATAGGATAAGAACTGGAGTTAAGGACAAGAGTAGAAATAAGCTTAATAAATGTGGAATGTAATTGATAATCTAAAAGAGACAATGTTTTTGAATAAACTTTGAAGAGAATAAAATGTTGAACAAGTATCATTTCATCATTATTAAAAACTACCAAAAATTAGATTCATTCACAAGAGCTTTAGCCTGCACTCTCTTTTCCGCCGAGAGGATCTTGGGAGCGAGTCTTGAGAAAGCAGCTTGTGGGTAGCCAGCCTTGCACATGCACTCTGGCTCATCTACAGAGTCCAGGGCCATCTACCCAACATTTGTCATGATGACATAATCCTTTTAGAAAGACCAGTAGAATCGACTCCCTGTATGGATTGTAATTTTTCTCCTCTTTTGGTCTCTTATCTCTGGAAAATTATTCAGTTAGATACTCTTTCTTCTCCCTCACACCATCCTGATCTTTTGTTTTTCTATGTCTTACATTCCATACCCTAATCTTTCTCTTGACCTAGTGTGTTGTTGCATGCACAATACAGAAGAGAACGGTTTATAATGTTTTCTTCATATGCATCTGAAAAGTTCTTTTGTACTTATATAAAGCATGGAAAACATATGTCAAATGTAAAAATAATTATCTAGCCATCCTGATTTTTGGGAGTAGTGGTGAGGAGTTTTCAGTAATTTATAAAGACAAATTTTGTAAGCCTCATTAATAGGAGCATGTAGTTAGATATATATGGCTATGGCTATGGATTTGGATATGAATATGGATTTAGTTATATAGATAAAGATATAGATGTAGGTGTAGGTAGAGGTAGAGGTAGAAGAAGAGGTAGGGATAGGGAGAGAGAGAGAATGAGTATGTCTGTGATCTGAGATTACCAAGGTGATTTATACTGCCTTCTTCTCATCTCCCCTTTCCCAATGACTTCTGGTCAAACTGTACTCCTTTTAGTTCTATAAGAGCTGTTAAATACCCTGTGTCTTTTATTAGAGTGAGCTCACTCAAGGAGGTAGTGTATCTTCTGTATGTTGGACAATATTGGCAGAAAATTTGAACCAATCACTTGAACCACTTCATAATGTTGGCTGGGGAAAAGCAAAGGTTCAGCTATGTCTGACCAAGAAAAACATTAGGCAAAATCTTTTTCCACAAGTATCATTTTTCTCATCTACACACTTAGAGTTCATCCTTATGCACACATATCTAATCACCAGAGAGAAAAAAATTTGCAGTGGAGGCAGGGATTGGGATGAGAAATGGAAGCCAGTTTTACAATTTCTAAAAACTGAGTTATATTAATAAGTTAGTTAACAAACATTGATTGAATACCTACTGTGTTCTAGGCATTGTTGGGGAAGAAGAAATTTTCCTCTACCTTTCTAGGTTCTCTGACTGGTCTAAGAATTAAATTGACATGAGACAGATTAACAGGAGAAAATCATATGGAATTTAATGTGTACCTGTGTACATGGGAGAGGCCCAGAAAAACTGAGTAACTCTCCAAAATGGCTGAAACTCTCACCTTAAATACGATCTTCAGCTAAAGGCAAAAGAGGATGTTGAGGGTAGGGGTCTGGGACTTCAAAGGGGAGAAAGTCAATTGTCATGGAGGCAGCAAAGCATATGTTTGGTCAACAAATGTTTGTTGGGCCAGGCAGAGACAATGGAACACACAGTAGACTCTTATTCTAGGCCCTGCCCAAGTTTCCCCCACCACATCAAGCCCATGTTCTTTGCAGATATTTCTAGTGATAGCTATATTCTTGTAATAGGCCCTCAATATAAATTCTTCAGACCCTTAGGAAGAGGGTCAAAATTTCTTCCTGAATCTTTTGGGCCTTGATTGCTTTCAGCTTGAAATAATCTGCATGCTAAAGACATTTTGGGGTGGCAAATTTTTATTCCTCTACAACATCAAATTAGCTGCATGTTCATGCACCTGAGTTCCAGACCGTGAACTTGCTGAAAGATCTACCCTGTGTCTCTCCATTTTTGTATCATAGAACCAAAGCAATGTCAGATATGTGGTAGATGGTCAATATTTGTTCAAGAGATTAGTGGTTTGATGATTAAATGATATTAGGCATGCAAATTATAGAATTAGTATTCCATCAATGTTACTGTCTTTAATATTGTAACATTTAAATAGTAGATAAAAGAAGAAGAATCTGCAAAGACTGAGAAGGAAGCGATAAGGGAATCAGAAAACTGTAACGTCACATAAGCCATGCCTTCTGGCATTATATATTTTCCTCTGTGGAATGCCCTCATAACCTCTTTTATCTGACTTCTTTCTTTTTTTTTTTTAAATTTACAACTTGTTTTTTTTTACAAGTCAAAACATTGCAGGAGTTTATTAGAGATCATCCAACTGGTATGGAAATGAAAGTTCTGGGGTTTTTTTTTAACATTTTTATTGGAGTATAATTGCTTTACAATGGTGTGTTAGTTTCTGCTTTATAACAAAGTGAATCAGCTATACATATACACATAACCCCATATCTCCTCCCTCCTTCATCTCCCTCCCTCCCACCCTCCCTATCCCATTCCTCTATCTGGTCACAAAGCACCAAGCTTATCTCCCTGTGCTATGAGACTGCTTCCCACTAGCTATCTATTTTACATTTGATAGTGTATATATGTCCATATATACACTACCACTCTCTCACTTTGTCCCAGCTTACCCTTCCCCCTCCCCGTGTCCTCAAGTCCATTGTCTAGTAGATCTGCATGTCTGACTTATTTCTACTCATCCACTAAGACGCAGTTTCCATGCCAGTAACCACCAGTCTGGGTTACATGCTCTCCTTTTCTAGTGGTGCCAGACTCCACATCTACCACTACATTCAGTATTTATAGTCTCTGGAGACCATCAGAGTTAAGATAATGAAGGCAGAAGTCTGATGAGTTTGTTTGTTTAGATTCTCTGATGACCTCGTTTATTTATTCAGACTATATTTATTGAGCACCTACAATGTGATATACACATCTCAAGGCCAGCCCAAAGAGTAAGCTTTTCAAAAAGTTCTATGCTAAGCCTATCTTCACACTTCACACCAGCAGCTTTTGCAGGTCACTCCTATTACCATAATGACGGAAGCCCATAATCAGCAGCATTATAAGGAAATTGAAGAAATCTTTTCATTTGTCCACAGGCATATTCAATAAAGTTAAACATTTCTGAGAAGTCAAGTAGCATGAGGCCTGAAAAGTCTTCTGGATTGGGACTCAGATGTTTGTTCACACTCTCTGTCAGGAATGTTGAAGTGAAGTGTGTAGAGATGGAAATCAGAAGGCAGTGGCTTGAACGTGAAGTCAAGAAGCTTAACTCTCATCCAAAGGAGTGCGAGAAATGGTTTCTAGAGGGGAGTGTGGAATACGGAGAGATTGATCTGAGGATTTTTTGTTTGTATGTTTTTAAGAGAGAAGAATCTTGAGCACATTTATAGGATAAAGAAAAAGAACCAGTAAAGAATGAGAGGTTGAAAATGAGGAGAGAGGCAGAAAATAACAATGTCTTAGGGGACACATATGGGGAGGGATTCACCTGTTCCTCAGGAAAGGAGAGGAGCCTAGGTGAAAATGTACCTTTCTCAGAAAGTGTAAGTCAAGGTGACCTGCTATGGCAGGGGCAGATTGGGGGCTGGGGACTTTGGAGACATGATGTAGTGACCCTTCAGGATGTTAGTGCTTTGGGAAGGCCAGAATTAGGCCTTACCTTCGTAGAGATGCCAACCTTACCATGGAGCTAGGCTGGCCAGGGAAGGAGGTAAAATCATGCTGGGTAGCAGACTGGGAAAAAAGGAGAGGGATTGGAAGTCCATCACTTTAGGAAGGATGGAGGAAGGGTCAGAGACCACAGAGCCAGTTTAAGATTTTAGTTGATTAAAAGAAACAAAAACCCAAGGTATGATCTTAGAATTATGAACCTGAGGTAGAAGGGATAAATATCATTTTAAGTTTGAGGCTAGAGTAAGGGGGTTAAATATGTTTTGTTTCCTGAAGTGCTAATCTGACATGGGTGTTGAAGTCACCTAAGATTTTAGAGAGAAGAGCAATGGGGTGAGGCAGGAATCGAAGTCCCCAGTGACAAAGAATGGATAGCTGCTGGTTGCATGAACTCAAAAAAGAAGGGACTTTTTCCTGTAATCGTGTAAGACAAATGATCTCAAAACAGCAAAGGGAATTAACAAAATACTGACAAAACATTAGAAGATAAGCAGTTCTGCTAGGATAAAGGAGATGATGGCTTTAGGGGAAATTCAGTTTTCCATTAAGAACATTGATGGCTTTGGGTTTACCATGTAGAAAACTTGGTTTACTTTTGTGCATAAATCACTTAGGTGTAAAAAGAGCCCTGAATCTGATCTGTGGGGGAACAAAATTTGCCACCCCAAAATGTCTCTTTGGCATGTGAATTATTTTGAGCTAAAAACAATCAAGGCCCAAAAGACCCTGGAAGAACTTTGACCTTCCCCCTAACTGCCTAAAGAATGCAGGTGGAGAACCTGCTCCAGTAAGGAAGCTATCACCATAGATACGTATAGTGTGAACTAGGTGTGTAGACAGGGAGGAACCTAGCAAGTCTGTTTGTTAGATTTCCGCTCTGTGTCTCATTGTCTTTGTCTGGCCCAGCAAATATTTATTTACAAACATTTGCTTTTCTGTCTCCATGTGAATTGCCTTCCTCCCCTTTGAGGTCCTAAAACACTACCCCCAATTTCCTCTTTTGTCTTAAGCTGAAGATAGCATTTAGGGTGAGGCTTTCAATCATTGTAGTGAGTCAGTCAGTTTTTCTGGTCTCTCCCATGTAAGCATGTTATTAAACTGTGTTTTATTTACTCCTGTTAATCTGTCTCGTGTCAATTTAATTCTTAGACCAGCCAGAGAACCTAGGAGGGTAGACGAAAATTATTTCCTCCCAGACAGATTGTACGTGGGTAAAGTGGGTAACAATCATCTGAAAGACCACTCTAAAATGACACTCTTTGATTCAAAAACTTTCATTGAAAACCCATATTCCTTAGCCTGGTTTCAGTCTAGTTTTACATTTTTTTCCCACCACTCCCCTAGCTAACTTTCTGCCCTAATCAGGCTGATGTGTCCACAGCCAATGCCAATTCCCATCTTCTCATGCTCATTCCCTCCTTTCAGCATCATCCTCATCTCAGGGCCCCTTTGTTTCTTTCTGGCAATTAAGATCTTTCCTGCCCTTTCAAGCCTAGTCCACCACCCACTTGTTTCATGAGCTCTCCCTTTGATACCAGAGAATTATGACATCACTCTCCTCTGTAATCACTTGCACCCATTTTTTTTCAGTTGTCACTTTTTTCATCACCAACAATCCTATTAGATCCTTGCATGAAAGAACAATCCATGTCTCCTACTTCGTTTCATCCCTCATAATACCTGACATATACTAGATACTCAGTAAATAACTGATGGATAAATGAGTGAATGAATTAAGGAAACAACACCTATATTACTTCCACCCTGTAAGTTTTACCTTCTTAAAGGAGTGGAATGTGGGGGGTGGGGGAGAGGGGTTGAGGGACCGCATTTGGGATCCAGAGACTTCAGCATGATTCTAATAGGGAGAGGGAGGCAGAAATTCAACTTTAATCTGACAGCTGCAGAGTGGCAGTGGGGGGAGCTATAACCATCTGAAGGACAGGGGTGAGGAGGGGCGCAGCCTCTCCCCCATCGTCAATCACCAGAGAGTGTGCAGCACTTCTGGCAAGCTCCCATTATCCCATCACTCTCTCAGATGGTGGGCAGTGGAATCGATATTCCCAAGGCTTTAAAAAGCTCCCAAATGTGCTGCCATTCATTCAACAACAGGGGGAGAAATAAGGGAAGAAAAAACTGATGTTGGCTTCTTATTTTGCTTATGTTGTTAAAAGCTGCTCCGATGCTGTGGTTCTGGAATAGGTCTCCTCTTCCTTTGAAAGCATGCTGTGTGATAGACTGTCATTTGTCCCCTGCCTCCAGAAGAGCCAGCTGGCAGCTAAGTGCCAAAGCCAGTGACTTGCATGTGTTTTTCTGACATTTAACAAATGGGAACAGCTTGCAAATCTGCATTAACTCACTCTGTCTCACAAATAATCAGGGCCTATGCAGTGTAGACGCTGGGAACATTAGCTCTGACACAAAAGAGTGAGAGGCTGGGGGATGGGGGGGGCAACAGAAAACAAGTCAGCAAATAACGGATGTTTTAACGAAGAGATGAATGTAACATTCTGGTTCAGAGGGAAGAGTTTTGAAGTCATTTTTGTTTTTCAACAAGCCACTGCTAATGGTGCTAAATCTGTCTGTCAAGGCCCAGCTTTGCAGCTTGAAGTCATCTTGCCTGCACTTCACAAATGCTGATCTGTTGGTTGCTTCCATCTTGCAAATAGCATTTCAAATTCCTTATGCTTCAGAGCCAAGGATCTTTCAAAGGGGCTGTGCTTGACCGCAAGTGGACTTTTGCAAGTCGGCACCACACAATTACATTGCTGCCCCTACTCTGACCCTGAATGAAGGAAAGAAAAGATATCACAGTTAAAAGGGCACACACAGACATGCATTTGCAGGAAAGTTGTTAAATGCATGTTCAGGTGTCTGTTATATGACTTCCTCACACAAACATGTCCTCATAAATTGAGGTACAGGTCCAGCTTATGTTAGCACTGTGCATTTATGATAAATTTAGGAGCCTTTCTCATCACGGGTGATTTGGCATTTGGGGAATGCACTATCATTCCCTAATGTTTCATTCCATTTAGAAGTTAACTGTATTTGTGATGTTCCAACATCTATCCTCAAATATCCAAAGAAAATAAGTCCCTAATCATGGATAAATAGAGAAATAGATACACTGGGGACTGTATTTGGCAAAGGGCTTGGAAAATCTGTCTTCTAGGAGAGGAGAAATAAACTTGTACTTTCCTTAAACTTTTAGGAAGGGTTACTCTGGAGCAGCATAATCCTCATCCTCCTATTGGGGCCTGTGAGACACCGAGACAGGCCCTCAGACCCTCTGGAGGAACCCATGAAGAGGACTAGGGGGATCATAATTAGATCACTGGACCACAGGGCTAGGAGATTTTCACAAAGAGGAATACAAATATCCCCAATGACAGGCGTGAATGCCTGGGAAGACAGTCGCCTGGCCCGAGGGAGGGAAATGTCATAGAGCATGGCCCAGCCTGAGGCCTGGTCATGGTCAGAGCTCTTGAGGTGCCATCTCTCTGTGCTATCCCGGGACACAAGGAGAGGTTCCCAGTGAGGACTTTCCTCCTTCCCAGGTGCCTTGATAGAGGGAACAAAATCCTTGAAGACCAAAACAAATTTTCAGGGATTGAAAGACCAGGAATTAGAATCCTAGTTGACCACTGCCAGTTGAAAGAACAGCCACACTCAGAGGCAGAGGGGCAGCTGCCAGTGGAACAGATAGTGATTGGCAGCCCTACAGCTGAGGCTGCAATATTTTGGCAAGAGCTCTAGCTCAGCAAGGAAGCAGAGGAGAGTACAACACAGAGTTGAGGTTCAAGGGCATGAGGCCAGGTAGTCAGGATTAGGGACCCTGCGGCCTTGAGACTCTCCAGCTTTTTCTACAATGCTTTTGAGTCGTTTGTGATGCTGGGAAGAAAGACCAGAGAAAAGTGTGGCCCATTCCCTTAGTGCAGGGCATCACGCATGCAGCCATCATGGCACTGGACATGACCCAAAGGCCTCTCTGCAATTCCCATGAATCCTGATTCATTCCATGGTAGGGGTCTGGGGTAAACAAGGGTTACAGACAATTTTTATACATAAAAGATTAGCAAATTACAGATCTTCCTCGACTTACAATAAGGTTAACCTTACAAATAGGGTTACATGTGAAAACTCCATTGTTAACTGAAAATATCATAAGTCAAAAACGCATTTAGGGGCTTCCCTGGTGGCGCAGTGGTTGGGAGTCCGCCTGTCGATGCAGGGGACATGGGTTTGTGCCCCAGTCCGGGAAGATCCCACATGCCGTGGAGCAGCTGGGCCCATGAGCCATGGCCGCTGAGCCTGCGTGTCCGGAGCCTGTGCTCCGCAACAGGAGAGTCCACAACAGTGAGAGGCCCGCGTACCGCAAAAAAAAAAAAGCATTAATACACCTAAGGTACAGAACATCATAGCTTGGTCTAGCCTACTTTAAATATGCTCAGAACACTGACATTTGCCGACAGTTGGGCAAAATCGTCTCTCACAAAGTCTATTTGATGAAGAAGTGTTGAATATCTCATGTAATTTATTGAATACTATACCAAAAGTGAAAAACAGAATGTTTTTTTGGGTACAGAATGGTTGTAAGTGTATAGGTTGTTTACCCACATGATTGCATGCCTGACTGGGAGCTGCGCTCACTGCCACTGCCCAGCGTCCAAGAGAGCATATCACTAGCCTAGGAAAAGATCAAAATTCAATATTCAGAGTACTGTTTCCACTAAATGTGCATCGCTTTTGCACCATCATAAAGTCAAAACATCGTAAGGCAAACATCATAAGTAGTTTAAAATGCAAGACAGCTGCGATATATATCCCTGCAGCTAGATCAAGCAGAGCTTGTTACAACATAATATATTTCAAAAACATTATATCCTAAAATAAATAATTGTGGGTCCAAATCCTTTATTTTCCCTGCCCTTGCTCTCAACCCAAACCTTGTGTTTTGATGGCTTTTATTTTAAATAATATTTAGACATACTTCTTCATTTCTGTTCACACTGTGCTAGACCAAGATGCCATCATTTTACTTCTCTACTGCAACAACATTTGAAGTCATCCTCTCCAATTCCACTTTTGCTTCTGAACAATCCACAGGCCAGAGGGATTTCTTCAAAACAAAGGCTCGGCATCCGAATGTTCTACTTAAAACCTTTCAACTGGTATTTCTCAAAATGTACTCCATTAAAAACTCACAAGAGTGTTCTGGGATATTTTTAATTTTTTGAGGGAAACAGCAATACTCTACATCAGACACTACAATTTCAACATTAGATCACACTACATTTCTTCCAATGACATCATATCTTTTAGAAGCCATTTTCAATGATGGTTATGATAAGAAAGCCAATACCATATGAAAATCAATGTGGGACAGAAAATAAGGGTGGAGGTGTCCAATCTGATTCCAAGATTTGAGAAGCTGTGTGGTGTCCAGCTGGCAAAACATCCAATTGATAAGTCAGGACACAGACTGCTACCCCAGGCCTGGGGTCCTATTAGGGAACTAGCAATGCCTAGTGTGAGCATCACACTATAGTTTCCTGTAGTTAACACTCCCTGCAGCCAATCCTTTATCCATATGATTGGCCTTCTGGCCTGGTTTCTTGCTTGTATTCTTGCCTGCACCCAGAATGAAGTCTTGCTGTAAACCACCAAGCAGGTAGCCAGGGTCCTCAGCACTGCTTCCCCGCTCTGCCTGGGCCTTTCTCCCAGAACTGGTCCCCATATCTCTTCTCCCAGATTAGTCCTCTTTGAACTGAAGCAGTGAGCCAGAAACTGCAATTTGCTGCCACTGAGAAGCCCTTTCTTTTCACTGTACCCCCCATCTTTCAACAACAATAAAAAATTATTGAGAACTACTGTGTGCCAGTCACTGAAAAAACGTAATATTCATACAAACAAAATTTAAATATGCACAGTGCTGGAGACAGACAATAAGCAACTACAAAGAAATAATGTCATTTTCCAGTTGGTATTAAATGATCCCATTTGTTTATCAACATCAGCTTGGACTGCACTTGAGTTAACTCTGCCTTCCGTCCCTGGTATTTTCTACTTCTGTCTCCTCCCAGAGAGATAAGAGACTGCTGCAGCTGCCACAGCCAGCTTACTGCCCATAGCTACTGGGCCAGTCTCCCTCATTTATTTCTGCTATGAGCTCCAATATCCTACAAACTCGAGTTCAAATTATTTAGAATACCCTTGCAGTGGTTAATTTTATGTGTCCACTTGGCTGGGCCACAAGGGGTCCAGATATTTGGTCAAACATTATTCTGGGTATTTCTGTGAGGTGTTTTCCTACTATGTGCCAGGCATTGTGCAGGATGCCAGTAAGATTGCAGGTATTCCATGTAAACAAATAATCAATGCAAAAGCCAGAAGACACTGAGTTTAGAAACACACACCTCAGTTGGAGGGGCAACCTGGTATGCTAAACCAGGGGGCTAAGGTTCTAAATTTGGACCTGCCTTTAAAAATCTGTCTATATTTTTATTTTTTATATAAAAATTTAGGCAACAGGACTGAATGAGGAATGTTCTTTCTAGCTCTAAAATTTTAATTTAGAAATCTATTCAAGATCTCCTGAAACTACCCATGTTCCATTACATAAAAAAATAATTTACTTGTACTTTATCTCATCTCATATTTCTTTAATAGACTCCTCATATTGGCTATCAATGTTCTCTTCATTATAGTGCTATTCTACCTTTCTAATAAAATCTCCTACAATTTACCTCTTATACCTACACTAATTTGCCTCCCAGTTTAACCCTTAACAGTATCCTAAAATCATCTCACATTATCCCATCAAAATGCTTTTGCTATCACTGTTCTTTCAATCTGAAGTGTCTTTTCCTACCATCTCTATCAAAAGGCCACACTTTTCTGTGTGACTCAGCAAAAAATGTTTCCTAATCCATAAACTTTGCCCTCCTTGCTTCAGTTAATAATGAGAATGAAAGAAAGAAAGAAAGAAAGAAAGAAAGAAAGAAAGAAAGAAAGAAGAAAGAAAGAAGGAAGGAAGGAAGAAAGAAAGAAAGAAAGAAAGAAAGAGAGGAAGGAAGAAAGGGAGGAAGGAAGAAAGGGAGGAAGGAAGAAAGGGAGGGAGGGAAGGAATAAAGGAGCTGCAAGGAGAAGGGTGCTGGATGGGCTGGTGGTGTGTAATCCCCTCACTGGGTCTCAGTTCCCTTCTGTTGATGAAATAAGGCTCTCTCACTGCCACAGATGACAGGAAACACCACTGGGATTTTGGGCAATTGATCACCCAGCAGGGATACTCCTCTCAGAATTTTGCCATGGAAGCTGCTACATTTTCAAGAAGCTTGTTTCACATTCCCATTTTTTCAATAGTCTATATTATAATAAGTAATTACCAGAAGCATGGACTATTTGGTCAAGCTATATCCCCATCTGAAAGCAGCAGAGGGTGGGGTTTTTCCTCCCCATCAGTCATCCATATTCAGCAAGTAGCCCTCTGCCTTGATAAGTGGTCCCTTAGTGTTTTGGGTGAGGTTTCTCCTGAGTACTACCTTAGCCTTCAACTTACTCTTAACATTTTTGTTAATACCCTCCTCTGTCATAACCTTTAGCAGTTTACAAGGAAACTTAGGCTTTATGATATATTGATATTATGCTCTGACAAATACAAATAACTTTCTACTTTATAATTTCCACTCATAGCAATTCATTCTCATAAGCAATGTTTCTAATACTTTCCCAAGATGATGCTGTAGGTAGTAAAAAGAATATACACATGCTAGTGGTGGTGCATGAAGTAAGCACAGTAACACAGTTACATACAATCACCTGATCTGGGTCTGCCTTTCCTACAAAACAAAGAACTCATGGGCGTTAAGCCCACGCTTCCCAGACCTCATAAATCCATGGAAAATGCAATCATAAAATATCTGATTTAGAACCCCTGTCAACAAAAAGATTGTTAAAACCCTGTCTACTTCTCACACTACACCCACATCCTTTTGTCTCTCCTCACTGATTACCTCACAGGTCCTACACGTAGCCAGTAGAGAATGGCTGTAGGACTAAGATTCTCGGGTAGGACAAAGTCAGTGAGCCCCCACCCCTCTGTATAGGAATAGCTATTTTACACATTGCTTGCTTGAAAATTTCAGCACTAGGGGTAGGCTGTGATGAGTGCCACCCTCTCTGGAATATCTAGTCATTCCTTACACAGAAGTCTCCTGAGGGTCCAGCCAGCAAAAGGTGTCCATATTGTCCAACCATAATACCCTTTGGGATTCTCCCTAGATAGTGCAATAATTATACACATGAAAGGAGCAAATGGTCTTATTGTATCATCACTGACCTGCAGCTCTCAAAGAGCCAACTCCTCCCAGCACTGCCTAGGAAGCACTCAACAACAATTTATGAGGCAACCCACATGACCCCCATTTTTCACTACCATGTAAATGTAACTCATCTGTGTCTTAGAACTTAGCCCATCTCAGCATCTTCTGAAGAAATCAACAAGAAGGGTATTTTTAAGAGAGAAAACAAAAATAAAAAGAAGAGAGTATTTTTCCCTTGGTATATTTACTTCTGAAATATTTCATGTTGTTCTGAAAGATCCAGAAAATACATTTAAGATTTTTAAGGAAATAGAGAGTTCCTCTATAATGTCACACTACAAAATCCAAAGGAAGTGCAAGAACTGACAAGATATAGTTGAAATCAACTGGTTTTTTTAATCATATGTCATATTAGTTTTACTCCATTACAGTTTACCATATAGTTTCATATATGTTAAGTAATTGCTTTTCAGAGTCTACACAGA
Source organism: Phocoena sinus (assembly GCF_008692025.1). Classification (NCBI taxonomy): domain Eukaryota; kingdom Metazoa; phylum Chordata; class Mammalia; order Artiodactyla; family Phocoenidae; genus Phocoena; species Phocoena sinus. The sequence goes on along the minus strand of NC_045776.1, from coordinate 32,653,662 downwards.
AGGCAGAATTTATCTCTATTTCTCAGAGGTGGAAATAATGTCAGAGAAGTTAAGTGAGCTTCTCATATTTATCCAAATAAGTGTTGGTGGAACCAAAATTGGAGGACCTTCTAATTCTTAAACAAATGTGCTTCCATTTCACTACAAATCCTTTTTCACAAAAGGTTTGGAGTGGTGGTGGAGAGGGGGTTTATAACATTGCAGAATATCAGAATTTGGAAAGGTAAAGTGAAGAGATTTAAAAATAGAAAGAAACGATTTTAAGATGAATAGACTTGTTATTAAGGCAGTTTAGCAAACCTATCATGCAGACAAATTCTGCGGTCAGAATACCTGACTTAGGATTCCAGCTCTTTCATTTACTTTAAGTGTGTTCTAAGGCAAATAACCTTCCCAAAAGTCTCAATGTGATTGTCTGTAAAATGGGGGTTATCAGAGTATCATCCCTCTCAAGGTTGTTATAAGGATAAAATTAGACGATGCACATAGTGTAGTGAATCACATAGTGTAGTAAAACATAATAAATACTTCATACATTTTAAGAATTATCATTGGCATCTCACAAGTTGTAACACCAGCTAGAAATTTAAAATAGCTCAAAAGTGGTTGTTATGAATTCATAGATAACAGATCTAGAGATGTTCTTGAAAAGAATCAGAGTACTTGGAAAATGTTCCTAACTTCTTAACTCCAAGGAAAAGGGCTACGGCCCTCAAAAATCTCCCCTTTTGTGCCTTGCTAGAATAAATCCTAGGTGGATGGAACAGAGCTTAATATATGTATTTATAGAAAATTTTTGTCTTGGTTAATACATACTTAATGCTATTGACTTCTGGAGGGCAAGGACACGGAGTCTTCCTTAGATCACCTAAACCCCTCTCAAAGACCAATACACTGCTCTGCATGCAATGAAATGATTTTAATCACATATTTATTGATGGGAAAAATATGAGGTATTTGGAGACGTGCCAACAACAACTGATTGTGAAAAACAGCAATTAAACTTCATCAAGCAAAATCAAAGGCAGGCAGAAACCAAGGAAATAAGCACTAGAAATTTGGAAATTGAGGCAACAATTGCCTGATATAGAAAATTACCCATAGAGGAGCATTTATTCTGTAATTTTACATTAAGCATTACAATTGATCCTCTTGATAGCCCTGAAAGGTAGGGTAATGTTTTCACATATGATTCAGAGATTCAGAGAGAGAAAATGACTGGCTTAGTGGTACACGGCCAAAAAACTGATATAAAAAGATAAAGCCAGATTGGTTCGAGATGGCAGAGTAGAAGGATGTGCTCTCACTCCCTCTTGTGAGAACACCAGAATCACAACTAAATGCTGAACAATCATCGACAGGGAGCCACAGGAACCCACCAAAAAAGATACCCCACATCCAAAGACAAAGGAGGAACCACAATGAGATAGTAGGAGGGGAGCAATCACAATAAAATCAAATCCCATAACTGCTGGGTGAGTGACTCACAAACTGCAGAACACTTATACCACAGAAGTCCACCCACTGGAGTGAAGGTTCTGAACCCAACATCAGGCTTCTGAACCTGGTGGTCTGGCAAAGGGAGGAGGAATTCCTAGAGAATCAGACTTTCAAGGCTAGTGGGATTTGAATGCAGGACATCAACAGGACTGGGGGAAACAGAGACTCCAATCTTTGAGGGAACAAAGTAGTGTGCGCATCAGGACCGAGGGGAAGGAGCAGTGACCCCATAGGAGACTGAACCAGACCTGCCTGCTAGTGTTGGAGGGTCTCCTCTTGGGGGAGTGGCTCTGTCTCACCATGAGGACAAGGACACTGGCAGCAGAAGTTCTGGGAAGTACACCTTGGCATGAGCCCTCCCAGAGCCCACCATTAACCACACCAAAAAGCCCAGGTAGGCTTCAATGTTGGGTCGCCTCAGGCCAAACAACCAACAGGGAGGGAACCTAGCCCCACCCATCAGCAGACAAGCAGATTAAAGTTTTACTGAACTCTGCCCACCAGAGCAACAGCCAGCTCTACCCACCACCAGTCCCTCCCATCAGGAAACTTGCACAAGCCTCTTAGATAGCTTCAGCCACCAGAGGGCAGACAGCAGAAGCAAGAGCTACAATCCTGCAGCCCGTGGAACAAAAACCACATTCACAGGAAGATAGACAAGATGAAAGGCAAAGGGCTATGTACCAGATGAAGGAACAAGATAAAACCCCAGGAAAACAACTAAATGAAGTGGAGATAGGCAACCTTCCAGAAAAAGAATTCAGAATAACGATACTGAAGATGATCCAGGACCTCGAAAAAGAATGGAGACAAAGATGGAGAAGATGCAAGAAATGTTTAACAAAGACCTAGAAGAATTAAAGAACAAACAAACAGAGATGAACAATACAATAACTGAAATGAAAAATACACTAGAAGGAATCAATAGCAGAATAACTGACACAGAAGATCGGATAAGTGACCTGAAAGACAGAATGGTGGAATTCAGTGCTGCAGAACAGAATAAAGAAAAAAGTATGAAAAGAAATGAAGACAGCCTAAGAGACCTCTGGGACAACATTAAATGCAACACATTTGCAATATAGGGGTCCCAGAGGAGAAGAGAGAGAGAAAGGACCCGAGAAAATATTTGAAGATATTGTAGTCTAAAACTTCCTAACATGGGAAAGGAAATAGCCACCCAAGTCCAGGAAGCACAGAGAGCCCCAAACAGGATAACCAAAGGAGAAACATGTTGAGACACATAGTAATCAAATTGGCAAAAATGAAAGACAAAGAAAAATTATTGAAAGCAGCAAGGGAAAAATGACCAATAACATACAAGGAAAGCCCCATAAGGTTAACAGCTGATTTCTCAGCAGAAACTCTACAAACCGGAAGGGATTGGCATGGCATATTTAAAGTGATGAAAGGGAAGAACTTAGAACCAAGATTACTCTACCTGGCAAGGATCCCATTCAAGTTCGATGGAGAAATCAAAAGCTTTACAGACAAGCAAAAGTTAAGAGAATTCAGCACCACCAAACCAGCTCTACAACAAATGGTAAAGGAACTTCTCTAAGTGGGAAACACAAAAGAAGAAAAGGACCTACAAAATCAAACTCAAAACAATTAAGAAAATGGTCATAGGAACATACATATTGATAATTACCTTAAACGTGAAAGGATTAAATGCTCCAACCAAAAGACACAGGCTTGCTGAATGGATACAAAAACAAAACCCATATATATGCTGTCTACTAGAGACCCACTTCAGACCTAAGGACACATACAGACTGAAAGTGAGGGGATGGAAAAAGATATTCCATGCAAATGGATATACAAAGAAAGCTGGAGAAGCAATACTCATATCAGATAAAATAGACTTTAAAATAAAGAATGTTACAAGAGACAAGCAAGGACACTACATAATGATCAAGGGATCAATCCAAGAAGATATAACAATTATAAATATATAAGCACCCAACATAGGAGCACCTCAATACATAAGGCAACTGCTAATAGCTATAAAAGAGGAAATCAACAGTTACACAATAATAGTGGGAGACTTTAATACCTCACTTACACCAATGGACAGATCATCCAAACAGAAAATTAATAAGGAAACACAAGCTTTAAATGACACAATAGACCAGGTAGATTTAATTGATATTTATAGGACATTCCATCCAAAAACAGCAGATTATGCTTTCTTCTCAAGTGCGCACAGAACTTTCTCCAGGATAGATCACATTTTGTGTCACAAATCAAGCCTCAGTAAATTTAAGAAAAGTGAAATCATATCAAGCATCTTTTCTGACCACGATGCTATGAAATAAGTTACAGGGATAAAAATGGAAAAAACACAAACACATGGAGGCTAAGCAATACGTTACTAAATAACCAAGAGATCACTGAAGAAATCAAAGAGGAAATCAAAAAATACCTGGAGACAAAGGACAATGAAAACACCATGATCCAAAACCATGGGTTGAAGCAAAAGCAGTTCTAAAATGGAAGTTTATAGCTATACAAGCCTACCTCAAGAAACAAGAAAAATCTCAAATCAACAATCTAACCTTACACGTAAAAGAACTAGAGAAAGAAGAACAAACAAAACCCAAAGTTAGCTAAAGGAAAGAAATCATATAGATCAGAGCAGAAATAAATGAAATAGAAACAAATAAAACAATAGCAAAGATCAATAAAACTAAAAGCTGGTTCTTTGAGAAGGTAAACCAAATTGATAAACCATTAGCCAGACTCATCAAGAAAAAGAAGGAGAAGACTGAAATCAATAAAATCAGAAATGAAAAGGAGAAGTTACAACAGACACTGAAGAAATACGAAGCATCCTAAGAGACCACTACAAGCAATTCTATGCCAGTAAAATGGACAACCTGGAAAAAATGGACAAATTCTTAGAGAGGTATAAACTTCCAAGACTGAACCAGGAAGAAATAGAAAATATGAAAAGAGTAATCACAAGTAATGAAATTGAAACTGTGATACAAAATCTTCCAACAAACCAAAGTCCAGGACCAGATGGCTTCACAGGTGAATTCTATCGAATATTTAGAGAAGAGCTAACACCCAGCCTTCTCAAACTCTTCTAAAAAATTGCAGGGGAAGGAACACTCCCAAACTCATTCTATGAGGCCACCATCACCCTGATACCAAAACCAGACAAAGATACTACAAAAAAAGAAAATTACAGGCCAATATCACTGATGAATATAGATGCAAAAATCCTCAACAGGGCTTCCCTGGTGGTGCAGTGGTGGAGAGTCCGCCTGCTGATGCAGGGGACACGGGTTCATGCCCTGGTCCGGGAAGATCCCACGTGTGGCGGAGCGGCTGGCCCTGTGAGCCATGGCTGCTGAGCCTGCACGTCCGGAGCCTGTGCTCCACAACGGGAGAGGCCACAACAGTGAGAGGCCCGTGTATCACAAAAAAAAAAAAAAAAAAAAAAAAATCCTCAACAAAATATTAGTAAACAGAATCCAACAACACATTAAATGGATCAGACACCATGATCAAGTGGGATTTACCCCAGGGATGCAAGGATTCTTCAGTATATGCATATCAATCAATGTGATACACCATATTAACAAACTGAAGAATAAAAACCATATGATTATCTCAATAGATGCAGAAAAGGCTTTTGATAAAATTCAACACCCATGTATGAAAAAAGCTCTCCAGAAAGTGGGCCTAGAGGGAACCTACCTCAACATACTAAAAGCCATATATGACAAACCCACAGCAAATATCATTCTCAATGGTAAAAACCTGAAAGCATTACCTCTAAGATCAGGAGCAAGATGAGGATGCCACACTCTCATCACTATTATTCAACATAGTTTTGGAAGTCCTAACCACGGCAATCAGAGAAGAAAAAGATATAAAAGGAATCCAAAATGGAAAAGAACAAGTAAAACTGTCACTGTTTGCAGATTACAAGATGCTATACATAGAGAATCCTAAAGATGTCACCAGAAAACTACTAGAGCTAATCAATGAATTTGGAAAAGCTGCAGGATACAAAATTCATGCACAGAAATCTCTTGCATCCCTATACACTAATGATGAAAAATCTGAAAGAGAAATTAAGGAAACACTCCCATTTACCACTGCAAGGAAAAGAATAAAATATCTAGGAATAAACTTACCTAGGGAGACAAAAGACCTTTATGCAGAAAAGTATTAGACACTGATTAAATAAATTAAAGATGATATCAATAGATGGAGAGATATACTATGTTCTTGTATTGGAAGAATCAATATTGTGAAAATGATTATACTATCCTAAGCAATCTACAGATTCAATGCAATCCCTATCAAATTACCAATGGCATTTTTTACAGAACTAGAACAAAAAATCTTAAAATTTGTATGGAGACACAAAAGACCCCAAATAGCAAAAACAGTATTGAGGGAAAAAAATGGAGCTGAAGGAATCAGACTCCCTGGTTTCAGACTATACTACAAAGCTAGAGTAATCAAGACAGTATGGTAGTGTCACAAAAACAGAAATATAGATCAATGGAACAAGATAGAAAGCCCAGAGATAAACCCATGCACATATGGTCAACTAATCTATGACAAAGGAGGCAAGGATATGCAGTGGAGAAAAGACAGTCTCTTCAATAAGTGTTGCTGGGATAACTGGACAGCTACATGTAAAAGAATAAAAGTAGAACACTCCCTAACACCATACACAAAAGTAAACTCAAAATGGATTAGAGCCCTAAATGGAAGACTGAACACCATAAAACTCTTAGAGGAAAACATAGGAAGAACACTCTTTGACATAAACCACAGGAAGATCTTTTTTTTTTTTTTTTTTTTTTTTTTTTTTTTTTGCAGTACGCGGGCCTCTCACTGCTGTGGCCTCTCCCGTTGCGGAGCACAGGCTCCAGATGCGAGGGCTCAGTGGCCATGGCTCACGGGCCCAGCCACCCCGCGGCACGTGGGATCTTCCCGGACCGGGGCACGAACCCGTGTCCCCTGCATCGGCAGGCAGACTCTCAACCACTGCGCCACCAGGGAAGCCCCAGGAAGATCTTTTTTGATCCACCTCCTAGAGTAATGGAAATAAAAACAAAAATAAACAAATGGGACCTAATGAAACGTCAAAGCTTTTGCACAGCAAAGGAAACCATAAACAAGATGAAAAGACTACCCTCAGAGTGGGAGAAATATTTGCAAATGAATCAATGGACAAAGGATTAATCTCCAAAATATATAAACAGCTCATGCAGCTCAATATCAAAGAAACAAAAAACCCAATCCTAAAATGGGCAGAAGACCGAAATAGACTTTTCTCCAAGGACATACAGATAGCCAGGAAGCCCATAAAAAGCTGCTCAACATCACTAATTATTAGAGAAATGCAAATGAAAACTACAATGAGGTATCACCTCACACCAGTTAGAATGGGCATCATCAGAAAATCTACAAACAGCAAATGCTGGAGAGGGTATGGAGAAAAGGGAACCCTCTTGAACTGTTGGTGGGAATGTAAACTGTTACAGCCACTATGGAGAACAGTATGGCGGTTCCTTAAAAAACTAAAAATAGGATTACCATATGACCCAGCAATCCCACTACTGCATATATACCCAGAGAGAACAATAATTCAAAAAGACACATGCACCCCAATGTTCATTGCAGCACTATTTACAGTAGCCAGGTCATGGAAGCAACGTAAATACCCATCGACAGATGAATGGATAAAGAAGATGTGGAACATATATACAATGGAGCATTACTCAGCCATAAAAAGGAATGAAATTGGGTCATTTGTTGAGACGTGGATGGATCTAGAGACTGTCATACAGAGTGAAGTAAGTCAGAACGAGATAAACAAATATCGTATATTAATGCATATATGTGGAACCTAGAAAAATGGTACAGATGAACCTGTTTGCAGGGCAGAAATTGAGGCACAGATTTAGAGAACAAATGTATGGACACCAAAGGGGGAAAGCGGTGGGTGGTGGGGGTGGAGGTGGTGTCATGAATTGGGAGACTGGGATTGACATGTATACACTGATGTGTATAAAATGGATAACTAATAAGAATCTGCTTTATAAATAATAATTAAAAAAAAGAAAACTAATATTAGAGAAATGAGACTACCTCTGTCACTGATGTAGCCTGTGGTTAGTTAATAAACCAGGAGATGAAACCACACACACACATACAAATATATATATATATATATATATAGAGAGAGAGAGAGAGAGAGAGAGAGAGAGAGAGAGAGAGAGAGAGAGAGAAAGAGAGAGCCAAAGCCTTGAATTTGAAAAAAAAAAAAAGGTAAACAATGTTTGGGGAAATGATCCTCTTTCAAATTTTTGTGTTTAAAGGCATCTATACTGACAATAGTTTTCTGGTACTTTAACTGTCAAGCTAATAATACTTTTCAATAGCAGGTGAATTTTGTTTTTTAATGTAATTATAGTTGCTAAGGTATAATATTTGATAACTGCATGGCATTGCCCTGAAAGCCTGACCCCATAGCCTGAAATGTTGAAATATAAATGTAAATATATATGCATATTCTCACCTACCACCACTTCAGTCCACTCTTAATAAGGTCATGTGAGAGAATGATACTGTGAAAGACCTGGGAGGCCCCAGCAGAGTAACCTGAGCAGGGAGGAGTCCTGCTCCTCTGCCCCACAAACCTCTCCCACCTCTGAGCAATGCACCTCTCAGCCCCACATCATGGAGTCCCACCCAGCAGTGCTTCTGAGGGCCATGCTGATCTGATCTGATCTGCCCAACTGTCCTGAAAGCCCCTTAATATCAGGTACAATTCCTTCTCCTTTTGCTTAGACAAGAGCAGGTACTTGGCAAATATTTGCTGATGAATATGTTGGGGATGGGGAAATCTAATGAAACTTATTAATTCTTTGTGGGGAAACATGAAAGAATACTATACAAATACAAATAAAGAAAAAATATTTCTGATTCAGACTAGACGTTACAACATAGCATTTGAACTGGGCCCTAAGGGATTACTGGATCACCACAGAATGAGGACAGTTAGGTAAACAGAGGTCTAGATAGAAGTTTAATGGTAATGCAGTCCAGCAATGCTTTTGATATAAAATCCCTCCATAATTTGAAAAGTGAACTCAAAATTTCCAATCACATAAAATGTCTAGGCTGATTATTGTGAAGTTAATGAAATAACAAGTGTGGCATTTCATTTGGTGGCATAATCTGGATCTATCCAGATCCCAGTTATGGTTTAGTGCCACCTGATGGTGGTTATCTATTCCAGATTAACATTAATGAGACAATTCAGGGCTTGGGGCTGGCTGAGATGTCTAAGATTGCTGTAGCAATTCCTGGAATCATTTAATGAAATGACACCTGTTCCTTAGGTCTGGTCAGGAGAGATTAGACCAGAACATAGTCCTGCTTCCCTGGATGGGTTGCCTCCTATTTCCCTACTTAACTTCCCTCCCTTGTTTACAGCCCAGTGATATCTCCATTCCCTCCACCTCTAAAAGATAACAAATTTAGCCAGTCCATGTTGAAGAAAAGAATGGACAAAGGGGTCAATTGTCAAGTATATTATATTTTAATCCCTATCCTTATGTAGTTTATTATCACAGGATTTTACTATATTTGACTCTCTTATAAGAGATCAGTCAAGTTACTCTGTACACCCCAGTTACGAAGCAACCCATTCCATCCATGGATGCTTTTAATTGATGGAAAGTCATGGCCTAGACACTACACTATTTTAACATACATACGTTAGTACTAGCTCTGTGATCATTCAGAAGGATGCAATGTCCTTCAAATATTAGAAAATAACACATATTTGCTAAGTTTTCTCTTTTACAGGCTAGTTCTCAGTTCCCTCTGGAATTACTTGTCTGGTGTGTTTGCTGTTGTATCCCAAGAGCCAAGAGAAGTGCCTGGAACATAGGAGGCACTAGTAAAAATGTACTGAATGAGTACTTGAGCCAAGGAGTGGTTCCAAATGCTTTTGCCCTATTATGAGCATGCCCTCTTCTGTGTCTGTTCCTCTTAGTGTAGCACCCAAAATAGAACATAAAAGTCTCAGTATCATCCAGCAAGCACAGAGAACCAGAATGATCTTCTCTCATCCTGGATACTAAACACCCATGAACACGACCTAAGACTGACTTCACTTTTTGAACAATCCTTTTACTATGGATTCATATCAAGTTTATAGTCAGCTAAGACCTCCCTCCTGAGATTTTTTTCACAGATCTACTGTTAAACTACATCTCCTTCAATTGAGTTTTCAGACTAAAGTGCAAGACCTCACATTATTCCCTATAAATTTCATATTATTGAATTTAGACAATTACACCAGCATCTAAAGACCTTTTTGAGCTTTGATCCTGGCATATTAGATATTCATATTAGATATTTAGCCTAGCTTTGCACCACTTACAAATTTGATCAGCATTTTCTCACTGCGTTCAACAAGTAGCTGGACGGTGTCCTGGTCAGAGCTCTGAGACTTGCTTCAAGAGACTTTCCTCCAGATTCATGGACATATATCTTGCAGCTGCATTATTGCCTAAGGCCACATGGGAAGCCATAAAAAAGCGAAATAGTATAGCACCAGAGCTTAGACAGACCTACTTTGTAGGTCTACCCCAGCTTATCATTAACTAATTGTGTTTCTTCTGCCAAGAGATAAGGAAAAAACACAGTATTTATTGCACATTTATGGTTCATATGTCAGATATCGGTAAAGGGTTTTGAACTCATAAGTTCATGCCATCATTAGAACAATTTACATAAATATCATGATACAGAAAATTAAGGTTTAAAAAGGTGAAATAACTGTAACTATATAAGTAGGAGAGAGCAAAGGCAATATTAGAATCCAGATCTTCCTCAGTTTAAAGCCTATGTTCTTTCCACTAAATCTGTGCTCCATACAAATCTAATTTTATAGGACAGACAATTTAGAAAACTTAGCAGTGGAGGAACCAACAGACACAACCTCAGTATAATCGTATATTAAATCTTTGGGGCGTATATGACATCTTTCGGCCTTTGGGGTGTTTTTAAGATCTCTTGAACATTTTTTAACTTTAGAAATAAATTCTGGCTTTAAGAAAAAAAATTCTGGTAAATTAATCATGTTACCCAGAGACATAGGGTGGTTGGTAACAAAGCCCATTTGGCAAACACCTAATGAGAAATAGACTTCCATCTCCTTCCGACTCTACCATGCTTCAGGATAGGAAAACATCTGCCTTAACTTAGGTGGAGATCAAAATCAATCAACAAATACTTGGCAAGTTTATTCTTTGTACAAATTTCTTCCTTATGAGTTTCTGAGAGCACACAGAGAACAGTAAGATATGGACTCTTCCTTCAAGATGTTCACATTCTAAATGGGGAGATATAATATACATGATTTGATGCTATCCTATCTACATAATTCAACACCCTTGTATTAATGGTCTACCACAGGTAAGATGGGATGAATTGTACAGGTATAAGTAAGAGGCAGCTCCTGTGGGGAGATTTTTTTATCCACCAGTAAAGTACTTAAGCTAAGTAAACCATAGGATGAGGTATAACAGTATACACGTACCCAAGAGATATAGGAAAGGGTTCCAAGGACTCAAGGAAGAAGTAGAGGCCTTCCTAAGATCTAGCGTGGTGCCTGGATCTTTTTTGGTACTTGTAGCAAAAAGGGTTTTCACAGTAACAAAAAATTAGCTCAGTAGGAAATATTTTTGACCTGCAAAACATAGGAAAAAATATGATGGGAAAAGGAAGTTTTATTTTGATCTTGAGAAACTGGTAAGACTTGACAATACTGTAAGCCTCTTCATCTGCACTGCCCAATGGCTACTTATGGCAATAAATCACTTGAGATGCAGCTTGTCAAAACTGAGATGTGCTATAAGTGTAAAATGCATATCAGATTTAGATGACTTAGTACAAAGAGAAGAATATAAAATATACCATTAGCAATTTTCTATATCAATTACATATTGAAATAATAATATTTTGGATATATTGAGTTAAATAAAATATATTCTTAAAATTAATTTCTACTGTTTAAATTTTTTTTGTGACTACTAGAAAATTTTAAATCTCACGTGTGGTTTGCATTCTGTTTCTGTCAGAAAGCGCCAGTGTTGAGAGTGTCTGGCACAGAAAAGATGTTCACTACATGTGTGTTGAACTGGACTGAGACATAGGAAGACTATTCCAAGAGATGCAAACAACAAAAGCAGTGACACAGAATCAGAAAACTAAGGCATTCCAGGGGACAGGAAAAAAATTATGATGTGATGGTGCTTTGGAAAAAGGATAAGCTATGAATGCACCATTTTCTTTCCTTTTATGTTTATATAAAGATTGCCTCCATTTTTCACCTATTATTGGGGCTCGTTAATTGGGAAAATAACTCCCTTAAGTGATAATAAAATAATTTCTTTTAAAAGAAGTTTTTATGTACAACTTAGTGTATCAAAACAAGACAGGGAGTCCTGGTTCTTTGCAAACTTGCTTTGTGACATTGGCTAAGTTGGACTTAAGGTCCCTGCATTTTACTGTGGAGAGGTAGGTTTGGGCAGGGGGTTAGGGAGTAGACTATGGGGACAAAAAACAATAAGTTACCTTCTAGTTCCGTCTGATGCATGTTTTTCTTTCCTCTAATCTTGCTGCTGTTAAGCTTAAGCTGCCTTGGACTCTAAAAATCCTCCTTCCATTCTACTTTTTGTTCTTGTTAGGAGAAAACACTTGAATATTTTCCAGCTCAGCACACTGTCAATCATCATGGTAGTTAAGAAAAAAATCCCAGTAACTGATGAAAAACACATTCACTCTAAGTTCCCCTATGAAAATGTGGTAAATTGTTGCAAATATTATTTGATTCCATCCTAAATAATACCTCTTGCAGGGACAACTAATACATGTGCTTCAGGTCATAAAATGATCATGAGTCAAGATGACCAAAATTTGAACTGTAGTTATATTTTCTTCTAAAGACATTGACTATTGTCTCTATTAGAATAAGATGGCAAGCTGAGCCAGAGGTGTAAAATAATTTACTTAATGAAATTCCTAGTAGCAACACATGTGCCATATTAGAAGACCCATTTGGACTGGCTGGGGATATATTAGTCAATATTCTCATGCTTGCCAGTGAAAGAAACCCAACTCAAATACTTTAAGCTAAAAAGGGATTGCATTAGATCATATAATTGGGAAGATCAAAGATGGAACTACTTCATCATCTTTCCCTTTGCTCATCTCACATCCCTGTTTCTCTCTGCAGCCTCATTCATTATAACTTCAGACAATTTTGTTTCATGTATTGATTGAGGAGAGGAAGTAGCAAGACCACCAAAAGTTCCAGGTTTGCATCATCCCAGCTTTACTATTCCAGAGAAAGAGATATCATTTTTCCATATATAAAATCCCAGGGAAGAACTCTAATTGGCTGGTTTTGGATTGTAAACCAGTTATATGCCAGATACTATGATTGATGAGGCCTGGTAACATGCTTAACCCATAACCAGAAGTTTGAGAGACTGTGATGTACATGATTCTCAAGCTTCTCATGCATAATTTTCAATGTATTTGCTATTTCACGTTCTTATATGTGTCCCTCCCCAAACTCCAGTTCTGGCAGTTTACCAGTAATTCAGCCCCTCTATTTCCTAATCAAAGTGAGCATATTTGGTGCTATGGAAACCAAGAAACTAACTAGGCTCCTGGTGGTACATTAATTTATGTGGTCAGGGATGGTTTTGCAAAAAAAATTTAGGTAGCCTAAATGATGGCTTCACAGAGGAAGATATCACTGGCACTGCTTGCAAAAACTTACATTCCTACCATCAGAATTTGATTGCACTGCTTATGAAATTCTTGCATTGTCTCCTGTTAAAATGGAAATCTTCAGTTGAAATTAGTTTATCAATCCTCTTCCCAAGGCATGATTTGATAAGAACTTGGAAAAGCATAAAAGCTCCAACTAACCAAAAAGAGGACCAAAGGATGCCATCCTGGAGGTCAAAGGCATAGGACCACAGACACTAAAGACAGCTCCTTCTCTGGCATTGCATTGTCCCAGCACATAGTTCTGTTTCTGATTTCCCTTTATTCCTATGACCTAATCCATTATTTTCCTTTTGCTCTATTGGGGCTCCCTGACACCACTCTAATCTTCTTTAGGACAGATGCCCCTTTTATATCAGATCTGGCGATACTTCAAAACATGTGCTTACAGCAGCTTAGGCTAAACAGGAAAAAGCTGAGGCTACTGAAAGGCCAGATTAGATGAGACCCAAAAGAGATCAGCATCAGCACAGTGGTGACAAGCTAATGGGGTTGCCAGAGCTCTAATTACCAGATTGCCAGCATCTTACCTTCCAGAAAGGGAGTTGTGTATTGCTAGGTGGTTCTAAATGTTGATAATAGCTCCAGGGCCAGAGAAATAAGGGACACAGGTCAGACAAGATTATCAGTTCCACTGGCCCTCCATTGGGCTGTCTTGCATTATTAAGGTTTTTGTTTGTTTGCTCGTTTGCTATTCTCTCTCTCTTTTTTTTTGAGGATGTGTCCTACACTGGTCTAGATACGGTTGTTGATGATGTTCACGGTTGCTATCACCCTTTGCATTATCTGAGAATGTCCTGATGAGTTGGAGGCAGCAATGAACAACCAGGCAGCCAACTCTCATAAAGATGAATCAAACTACGGTGATCTGATAAGAATACTTGTGAGATCCATGTTTTTCACCCAGAAGGGTAAGAGTTATTATATCTTCTGAAATCGTCAGTGTGATAAAGTAACCAATTGGAAAACACGCTATACATGCTTCACCCAAATCCACTGACTGGGTAAACAGAGAAGCATGGCTTGTACCACAACCATAAATTTAAAGATAGTATTTCAGGTCTATATCTAAAGAATGACAGAATATCATCTCTCCTGATTCATCCAGCAAAAATGCATCATCCTTTTTCTCCCGATCTAATCAGGAGCACTTCTGCCATGTTCATTTTTCTTTATAAGTCAAAAAAACACAGAAGAGATTTAAGCCCTCTCTTCTACACTTCTCTTGACTCTGGGTGGGGGAGGAAGCAGGCTGCATCAGAGCAAAACCTCTGTTTCTACTCTGACCACACCATAAGTACTCGTTTTAATAATTTCAAATGCTGTACACAAGTGCCATCTAGTGGTTAGTAAAATTCACATGACTCTTCAAGAAGGAAGGAAAGATTTAATGCTTCTCATGAATAACCAAACATCTTTTTACCTTTTTCACTTAAACAGGAAGATTTTTTAAATTTGTCTTCTTTTTTAGAGGAAATTATTTCTTTCATCTGTTTCTCTTTGGTCAGAATAGAAGTATCTTGGCTTATCTTTTGTCAAAGTGTGCTTCGAGCCATAAAATGTATGCTGGGGTGTATTCACAAGGAAACACACTGAGAATATTTTCTTTATTGCCAGTCAGTACCCTGAGGAATAAAATAGAGGTGCTTCCATTGACCCTGAACTTTACTTTAGCAGACAATATAGGAATGAGTGGCTAGAATGAAAGAGAAAAATAAGAAATGGGGATGGAGCAAACCACAGTCAATACCTTCAGTAGTATTGTATATCGGATGACAACAAAATCTCCCACCCCAAAGTCAAAATCTCTACAGTCTGACTCACATTCACTTTTCTAGCCTGTTTCTCCTTCTGCTCCCCAGTGTAAAGTTTTATCTTCACGTTAGCCTATCCACTGACTCCTGAATAAATAGAGTTGATCCTTGAACAACCCTCCCTGTAGTAGAAATTCCCATATAACTTATAGTCAACCCACTGTATATGCAGTTCCTCCATATTTGTGATTCTGCATCGCAGAATTCAACCAACCACTGACTGTGTAGTAATGTAGTACTTACTATTGGAAAAAAAAAGCATTTATAAGTGGACCTGCACAGTTCAAAACCATATTGTTTAAGGGTGAACTGTATATATTTTAACTGCTCTTCATTTTCTTACTATTGTCCCTTCTCCCCAGTCTGTGATATTCTTCCTCTCCTTTCCCTGCTTATTCAACTCTTTTCATCCTTCAAGTTACATATTACTGTAATAGGATATCAAAATAAAACTATTTTAGTCTTGATTATCACTGAAAACTGTATCAATTAGTTATTGCTGCATAACAAATCACCCCAAAACTTAGTGGCTTTAAACTACAAGCTTTAAGTATTGTCCACAAGTCCGTGGGTTAGGTAGGCAGTGCCAATCTCAGCTAGACTTACTCATGTATCTGTGGTCAGTGGTGGGTCATGATGGCAACTCTGCTATTCTTTGTCCAGCTCTCTCACATGTACATTACTATGAAATAATAAGAACTACATATTTGGTTTCTGTTTTTGGTTCCTGACACAGAGCTCCTAAAACCCTTGGAATATCCTTGGTGATAGAAGAGTCTTTTGTTCTAAGGAGATGGCTCTTGGTGGGCTTCCAGGTAGCTTCAGGATGGAGGCTGGTTACCAGAAAGACCAAGCCATGATTAGAAGCTTGGAACTTTCAGCCTTACCCCACAACCTCCGGGGATGGGAGAGAGGTTGGAGATTTAATTAATAGTCTATCAGGCCTACATGATGAACACTCTATAAAAATCCCTGAACTATGAAGTTTGGAGAGCTACCAGGTTGATGAACACATCTACATGCTGGGAGGGTGGCACAATCCAACTCATGGGGACAGGAGGTCTTATACTCAGGATGCTTCCAGACCTTGCCCTATGTAACTCTTCAGCTAGCTGTTCATTTGTATCCTTTAAAATAAATCAGTAAATGTAAGTTAGCGTTTCCTTGCATTCTGTGGGTCCTTAAAGCAAATTATCAAACCTGGAGAGAGGGTTGTGGGAACCACAGATTTATAGCTAGTTAGTCAGAAGTACAGGTGACAACCTGGGACTTGTAAATGGTGTCTGAAGTGGGGGGCAGTCTTGCAGGACTGAGTCCTTAGCCTGTGGGATCGGACTAACTCTAGGTACTTAATGTCAGAATTGAATTGTAGGACACCTAGTTGGCATCCAGAGAGTTGTAAAATTAATTGACGTCAGGAAGAACCCCACATACTTGGTGTCAGAAGTGTTATTAGTATAGAAAAATAGTTCCCTACTTAATTAACTAGCTGACTCTAGGCTGGTCTACAATGGTCACAGCTGGGACAACTGAACTCTTCTTCTAATGCTCTCCCATCTTCCAGTAGGCTAGCCTGGGTTTGTTCACATGGTGGTACAAGGTACCCAGAGATAACAGAACCATTCAAGAGCTGTTGAGTTCCAGGTTTGAAACCAGCACTCTGTCATTTCCACCACAATCAGCTGGCCAAAGCAAATTACAAGATCAGCTGAGATTTCAAAGGAATAAATTCCACCTTCTGATAGTATCAATATGAACTACAAAGTCACTTCACACAGGGTGTGGATACAACGAAAAGTGAAGAAAAATGGGTATTTTAGCAATCAATCCACTTCAACGTCCCCATAGATGCTACATTTCACAGTGACCTGAAAGTTCCTCTGTAGAATTTTAAAGGGATTCTCTGAAATCGGGATGTAGTTTTTTGTTTTTTTGTCTTTTAATTTTGGGCCACTCTTCTAGGCTTGCAGGATCTTAGTTCCTTGACCAGGGATTGAATCCACGCCCTCGGTAGTGAAAGCACAGAGTCCTAACCACTGGACTGCCAGGAAATTCCCAGGCTTGTCGTTCTTAATCCTCACTCTCATCCAGATTTGGAGCTCAGATGAGGTGTTGTGCTTTGAATATAACTAACACTCCCTCCAACACACACACCAAGATTAAGTGTGAGAAATACCTGCCCTTAAACTGAGGTCTACAAAAGAGATAATTCAGTTGGAACTTTTAACAACCTTGAAATGTGTCTCCTAAAATCTGGAGGATGCTGTGAACTGGTGTCTGACTCAACATGGATAAGTATTAAATAAGAGCAGTTGGATAAAGCACTGTGGTTTGTGAAATTACTACATTCCGGCCAGTGAGGGGTCACACATGCAAGGCTTCCTGTAGGAAATATGTGAACCAGAGATTTTCAGAGAAATGATACAATGTTGTCTTGGATCCCCCTCTAGAGGGCCATGAAAACCTAAAAACTGTGAAGAACTCAAGCAAAAGAAAGCAGAATGTGCACCACAGAATGCCTGGAAGTTAAGTGACCAGCTGGGAAAAAATGTAATTACCCATTTTGAGGAACCTGATGGTCAGAGATGCTCAGATTGGGAGGAGGGGGGAAAAGGTGGAGTTCTCAAGAACAACAGGCACACTCCTATGAGAGAAAGAATCAGCCTTTGGTACAGAAAACTCAGATCACAGTGATACTTGCAGTCAAGTAAGAACTTTCCTGCTGCCACTGACTCTCCTTCTTCTCCTCCCCAACCCCCAACCCATTATAATTCATATTAAGGAAGATAAACAAGAGGAATAGCACTAGGTGAAGAACCACAGCAACTTCGCTCTTTGCAAGACCTAGTCCTGGGAGAGGGAGGCAGAGGAGCTGTAATTTCAAGAGAAGTTTTACTTTTTTATTACTGTACTAGACATACTAATTACTGAGTTGGAATCACTTTTATAGCCTCAGATCTAGAAAGTCATGGACCATGCCTTAGTTTCCACTCAAAGGTAAAGAAAAATATTAGTCCTGCAGCATGTGTTTGAATGGGCATTGGAGCAATAAATCAAATTGTTTTCTAATTACACCTCTCGAGTGCTGCAAGTTCACTGTAATGATTTCCTTAAATTTCCTCCTTAGTGTAGCTGTCCCAGGTGTCTCTTCAGCCACTGTCCCCTCTGCCTTCTCTGGTTTGGTCTGAGCTTTTCTTAAAAGAAAGCATAAAGTCTATATAGAGCTAGAGAATCTAAATTGGAATTCTAAATTGGAATTATAATTTATTATATGACTGTGAGCACATCCCATAACTTCTCTGATCCTGTATTTTCTTCCTTTTATTAAAAGTAAAATTATTAAAAGTAAAATATGATAATAATACTCATATTCATGGTTATTGATAGTATGAGATGAGGTAGTACAAATGAAAGAGACTTTAAAATATCTACTGTTTTAACCATTAAAATAAGTTTTTAAAATATTTATTAAGTCATTTATAGGAACAATAATAAACCCATTATATATTTATGCAGTATAAGTAATATATTTGTCTGAAAAGTAACTATACTTTCCAAAGCAAAATAATTTAGGGAGATGAATGTCATTGATTTCATTTTTACAAATCTTTTTAATGTCTGCCCTAGTAGAAGACAGCTAGATTCTTATATCTGCTTTTGCATTAAATACTGCAAAGTGTGATTTTTATAGTACATGAAGAAAATAGTACATTTTATAGTACGTGAAGAAAATTTGGCCTCAGACAGGTAGGTGAAATAAGGAAGAGTATATTAATAGCAACTTCAGATAATTCTAGATATTCTTCTTTGATACTACGCCAAAACTCAACAAATGGTTATTTCTTTAAAGTTAGTTACAATGTGGAATCCAAACCCTATCAATGATTTTTGTACTCTACATAAAAATTCATTGGTTTATTGTGTACTTTGAGCAGATTTTTTAACCATGATGATTTTATAACATAATGTATTGGCCATTTGGAAAATACTGGCTCATTGAGTTATACAGATCATCCAAATGTTGACACATTTCATTATAAAATATTTTTAAAAATCACATTTGTTAATAATATCACCACTGACCTCATCAGAAAGTTCTTTAAGTATTGGGACGCTATCATGGTCATGTGGCAGATATAAAGGGTTCATACTGCCAATTTTTGTTTAAAATCTCAAATGTTTTCACTGGCAATAAATATTGCTCATGTTTTCTTGAAGTGACAGATTTACATTGTTCATTTTCAGAAAATATCTGCCAAATTCTCGAGTCTGAATAATCATTATTTGTCTGACATGTTTGATTTCAAGCAAAATGGTGTCTCATGAAAAAAGCTGCTAGTTAGATGATTGCAAAAAGTACTTTTCCAGTGGGAAAGGGAACATCTACAATGTTGGACACATTGTTCATGCCTCTTGGCCAAGTTAACAGTGGTGGCCTTCAGTCATATGGCTCAATAGGAATTTTATTTTGGCTTGAATCATCTAGAACAGCCATAGTAATAATGCCAATTTTAGTGAATCACAGAATTAGAAAATATTTTAAACATCATCTAGCCCTTTCTGAAAGAAAATCTTCTCTACAGCAGGCTTGAAGGTCACTCAGCTTCTGATCAAGTACTTCCAGTGATTTGAATCTCAATAGTTCTCTAAGCAGCCTATTCCAACATTCTTGGAGAGCTTCAATTATCATTCAGATCTTTGTCATACTAAGCCAAAATGTTCCTTTTTTGGTTACATGATGCAGAAGAGAATGAATCTACTTTCTCTTCCATATGGCTAAACTTCAAGCACTTAAACCTTAAATTTCTTTGAGTTTTAAAGACCACATTAGTACATACCCTTTCCCACTTCCTATCCGCCCCCGCCCCCAACCCCACCGACACACACACACACACACACACACACACACACACACACACACACACATACACACACACACACAAAACCTTCCCTCATCATGCTATTTCTTCTCAAGGACAGAACCTGGATTCTTTAGTACTCATCCTCAAATAACAGTTTCTAGCTCCCTGTCATCTTGTCATCCTGGACATTTTCTGTTCACTCACGGGCCTCTTCAAAATAATGCCAGAACACTATTAAAAGACTCTGAATTAAGTATTTCTGGATCAATTCCTTTCCTTCCTGTACACTTGTACTGATGAAGTCTACAACTGTATTTGCTTTTTTGTTTGATTTTGTGTTTGTTCTTTAGGAACCACCTCAAACTGTGGGCTCTAATTAGTCTTCAAGCAAAATCTCCAGCTCTTTTTCTTGTATGAACCTTGTTAATTTGTCTTTCCTATTCTGTACGTGTGCAATTCTTTTTTTTTTTTTTTTTTGGCCTAAATGAAGGTACATATACACTATAAGATAAATTTTTATCTTACAGGTTTACACCCACTTAGAAAGTGTAGACTGTTTAAATTTTTATCAATTTCAATTTTGTATTTATGGCAGAGAATACTTGCTAGCCACCAAAACATAGTCTCTCCTTCCCCGGCACATGACTGGATTACATTTCACAGCCCCCTTTGTAGTTAGATGCTGCACTGAGACTGTTTTCTAGCCAACTGAATGTGGATAAAATACTGTACTTCTTTGGGGGGCTTTAGGGTAGCAGCATGCCTACTTCATCCTCTCTCCCTCCTTCTACTCTTGAACCCCAGACATGATGACTCACCTTAACTATACTGTTGACAAAAAATTGGGGGGTATGACAAAGCCATAGACAGAAGCAGCCTAGTTCCCTGAATCTCTGTGCAGAGAAGAGCTGCCTCCTGACATGGGATACCTGTCCTGGAATTACAAACAAGAAATAAACTCTTCCTTAAGTCACTACATTTAGGCTCTATTTATTATAACAGTTTAGCTTAATTAACTAGTATAATATGCAACATATTAGTTGTAGGTATGATTATTAGGATATTTGTCTTCAACCAAATTATGTTTTTCTGTGGTAGGAATAATGGAGAGAAATGTAATGCTCACTAATAAAATTAGGCCTTCTATATGTCTATGCTTCATTTCAGCTCATGAAACCTGTCTTTTTTCCTAGAAGATACCCTAAGCCCCTGATTCTGGTGGTAGTGCTTTTATTATAAGAAACCTCCTCTTTGAAGTCTCTTCTGTCTTCCCCAGGCAGAGTCAGTACCTGTCTCTACCAATGCTCCCACTGAAACTTTGCCCAAGCCTCACCACTCGTTAATTCCATTAAAAATGTTTGCCTGCTCTCTTTTCATTAGACTATGTGCTCCCAAGGATAGGGACCACATTTTATTTATCTGTGTATACTCAGTGCTGTGTCACAATGTCTGACACATAATGAATACTCAATAAATGCTTGAGAATGAATAAGTAAACAACTGGATACTTTTAGATTTGTACCTATAAGAAAAATAAATCATCAGGAGCTATTTGTTCTAACATCACTATGTTTCTATTACTGTCAAAAAAAGACTGAGTCCCTAAGTACAAATTTACAGAAACAGAGCATTTAGTTCTCTGGAGAGTCTCTCTGGTATTCTGAGTTCTTTAAATTCTTTTCTAATCCTATTTTTGCTTTGGCTCTCTAGAACTAGTTGTGGTGTCATCATCACCTATGACTAGTCAATGTTACATGTTGCAATGAACAAGCCTCTGAAAACCACAGCATATTTTTCAAAACTTGTACATTCTCTTAAGATGGAACATACTATCTCCTTAGATATTTTTTACTTTTGGTTCGATTTATTTAAGACTATTCATGATGGCCATTTAGTCCACACTAATTTCAGACAATTTATCACGGTGCCCAGCTGTTGCATTAAATCTATTTCTTAAAGAAGAAAAATAATTTATTATTTTAACAAGAAGAGAATAGGGCACCAGACATACGAAGTAGTCTAGATGTCAGTTCATGGCTTCCTGATCTTTACAATCTTTATCTAGAACTTATCCGATTGGCTCAAACTCCATTCAGTATCCTGTGAAAATACAAAGCCATTACCAGATTTTCTCCAAATTCTTGGAAATATGGAAGTGGGGGGGCAGAATATGTCCTAATGGTGACCTCTTGCTTGGAGGTTTTGCTTCGCACCATCTCAGGTATACTCTACCTTCTGCATAATGTCAACCCAGGTATGGAATTAAACTCCTTTCTCAGTTCCCTCTAAAAATCCCATCAAATGTTATCGATGATATGGGGGAAAGGGAAGGAAAGCCAACATTATAGAATTGCAAACAACTTCAAAATGAATGTTAGCCTTTCAAGTAGCCTTGCTCTCTCAATTTTTTTAACCCACCCAGGGATTTTTTGCAACTGGTCACTTCACCTGCTGTGCATTAACCCTGTGTCTTCTCACTGGCTCTTCTCTCCTTCCCACTTCTTATACCTCTTCTCTCTCCCATCTCAATTTCTATTTCTTTCTAACTCAGAGCAATGTAGTTGTTTCATTTTTGGTTTGGGTTTCTACAGACCCAGATAGGATCTCACCTTTCTCTCTTAATCTTACCAAGGTACTTTCCCAAATAATAACATTATTTTTTCTAAACGAATTCCAGACAATAAAACTTAAAGCCTGTTACAAACATATCCTGGGTGGTGGGGAAAGATTACTGATATCTGGACCTCAGTCATTCTGTATAGAGACTTGTCCAGGAGAAGCCTAGAGTATATCAGCTGCAGAACACAGCCCTGCCTCTGGGCCCCCTGACTCCCAGCCGACTCCTCACCACAGACCATATCACCAGCCTCTGCAGTGTGGAGTGAGTGGCCACTACCCTAAGCCCAATCAACATGCCTCTATCCTCCTCCCTTTATGCCCCAAGTTCAGTAACAGTACACCTTTCTCATTCTCTGATCCCATGTTCCTGTCTTCACAACATGCTCACTACCTCTATCCATCTAAGACTGGGACTCTGATACCCCAATGCATCTAAGATTAGAACCACAGTACCAGCTCTTATTATTTCACTGTTCCCAGATATTATGATATTTCCAGTCCTAAATTACTATAGTTTGTTCATGTTTTTCAAAATCAGATCTGTATGATTTACATCTTGAGTTAAACTTAAAAAGCTTTCTGACCGTATCTTCTCCCTCTTTAAAATCCCTACATTGTATCTTGTTATTTTAATTCACATATCCTGAGTAACTAGGGAGGTAAGGCATGTTTTCTAATCTGTATTTATTGGTCATTTGAATTCATTTAGGACTAGATGACTAGATTATAAATTGTTAGAAGTTGGGATGGAGATGGGGGAAGCCAAGAAAAAGGAGAGGTGGTTATATTGTTTAATTAACCATTACCAGGATGAAATATTCAATATTAGATATCCAAATAGGGTTGGGCATTAGATAATCAGCCTTCATACATATGCTGAGATAGAATTACCCACATTTTGTCAATAAAACCACATATAATATGGACTGTACATAAACATTCCTCTAAACTATATCATATATGCTTTATCTCAGAGATGGGTACAGGAGGGGTTAATAATTGTTTCAACATGACATCAATATGTCTCCTCAAAAAGTTCATACACACACACACACACACACACACACACATCTTCCAGATGTGTTACCTTCATGTTCTGGGCACCTGGCTGTTTCTAAATAGCTGAGTGCATGGGCTCCTGCAGGTGGAACATCTGGGTGATTGACTGTGTTCTTCCTTATTCATCCAAAAGTTTTGGCAGCTACCTGCAGTCAGATTGAAAATCTTCCCCTGAAACAAGCAAGAGTAGCCTCTGTCAGCTGAATATTGACAGGATCCATTGGAGAGTTTCTTTCCCTAGTCTTGGCTACCATCAAAATGTTATTTTCCAGCTGCTAAGTGCTGACCTTATATATTATAACTCAAGAACAATTATATTCAGAATGAAACATGAAAGATAAATTTTAAAAAAAAGAAAAGAAAAATACATTTAGTGAGATTTCAGTCCTCACAGAGGTGTTTAGGTAACAGATAAAGTCATAGAATGGTACATAGGGCAATGTGTTTGTGAATATCAGACTATTTGACATCTGAAATATTCCTTCATGACTAATTTAGGCTTTATGTATTTAGGAAGAATTGGAATTGGTCATCTATTGGCAACTAAATTTATGTTGGTCCAGATCTGTGTGTGTCAATTTATTCTCATAAATTGTGAAATACTAAATTAAGGAATTTTCTGAGTTCCAATGGAATAAACAGGTGTTTTAAGTTGATTACAGATTGTCTGGCATTAGCAATCAAAAATAAATTGTGTGAAATATACCTATACAGTAAAATATACACATATTTTTTCCTGCATATGCATACATTATTTAGCTGTATGGTTTTGTGGGTAAGAACATCTGTTTAGCAATCAGGCTGGGGGTGAATTTTGGCTCTAACATCTACTATCTACATGAACTTGGGCAAAGTACTTAACCTCTGTGTGACTTTACAAAATGTGCATAACAGTAGAGCCTGCATCATAAGGTGATTTTATGAGGGTTAAATGAGATAATATGTGTAAGCCATATGGGAGGTGCCTAGAACACAATAAACTTTCAATAAACATAATAAGATTGTATCTGTGAGTGTGAATAAGACAGAAAGGAAGTGTGTGTGTGTATGTGTGTATGATTACGGTCTAGATATATACTAATTTCTTCTGAATAATGAAAAACTTTTGGCATTGATTTTCTAAACTTTACCCTTCACCTGCCAATGCGGGGGACACGGGTTCGAGCCCTGGTCTGGGAAGATCCCACATGACGGCGGAGCAACTGTACCCGTGAGCCACAACTACTGAGCCTGTGCATCT
Source organism: Phocoena sinus (assembly GCF_008692025.1). Classification (NCBI taxonomy): domain Eukaryota; kingdom Metazoa; phylum Chordata; class Mammalia; order Artiodactyla; family Phocoenidae; genus Phocoena; species Phocoena sinus. The sequence goes on along the minus strand of NC_045776.1, from coordinate 32,628,718 downwards.
GTAGCCTGTGCTCTGCAACGAGAGGCCGTGATAGTGAGAGGCCTGCGCACCGCGATGAAGTGGTCCCCGCTTGCTGCAACTGGAGAAAGCCCTTGCACAGAAACGAAGACCCAACACAGCCAAAAATAAATAAATAAATAAATAAAAAATACAGGAAGAAAAAAGCAAACTTAAAGAATGGAAAGAAATTTTGTTCAAAAGCAAAACGCTATTACAGCTTATCTCTTAATTGCTAATCTCTCTTAAATATCACTCTGATCATTTCACTTCCTGGCTCTAAAACCTTCAGTGGACTTTGATCAAGTTCTTGCTTGGCCACTTAAAATATATTTGACTTTGGGCCAGCTACTGTATCCTCATCAACGGATGAGAATGGGAATCCCAATCCTACCTGCCTCTTGGAACTGTTGTGAGAATCACATGGGAAGCTTTAACAGATATTTGCTGCTCTTGTGTGCCTAGCTCCTTCTTTCCTTGGAGGAACTGCTCTCTTTCTCCATTTGCATGTCTCCTGTGGGATTGATCAGCACGGGGCATGCTTTCTCCTCATCTCAGACCTGGGCACGTGGTAGAGGCCTGATCAGTTGTGGTACTCCATTCCCTTGTCCTCATCATGTAGTCCAAGGAATAGACATCCAAGGAGAACCAAGAATAGTTTACCCATGAATTTAGATACAAACAGACCCTTGGTGAGAAAACATCCTCTTCTTGGATCACCATTTGTATAGAGGATGGAGGCTGGATCTTTTGCTATCACTTCCCCAGCCACATAAGGGAAGCTCTCAATAATAGTAGAGAAAGAGGGCAACCAGTAAAAAGAAGTAGATATGAACAAAAGGACACAGAACAAGTCCATAGCAGAACCACTTTTCCAATCTTGCTATAGAGCTACAAGGCATCATTTACATTATTTCTCGCTACCCGATATCATGCAGCCTACAGGTTTCTGCCTTTACTCAGCACTGCTCTATTACCACTCCTCTCCCCACACCCCAATTCCAACACCTAAATCTCTTTTCCTGTTGCATTTTTAAATCTTGGACACTTTAATTTCTAGATTTCTTTTACTTCTCCACCCCTTACTGATTTCCTTCTCCTCTGAAATTTTACCAAATATTACCATGTACTTCATATTTAGACACAATGATATTTATGCTATAATGATACTTTTTGGATGTTTCATGTATCAGTCTGGGTTTCTGATGTACACCTGCTTCTGTATTCCAGTCCCGAGACTTCTCTTCCTCTGTAATAGAAGTCAAGCTTGCTTGCTTGCCAGCTGCTTCCTAACTTTTAAATATCCAATCCTGTTCACAGCAAAATTAACAGGTCTTTAATAGATAGTGCTTAGTTAGAAAGTTTTAAAAAACCTAGAATGTTAAACCAAACCATTTACAGACATTAAACATACTCACAGACAAACAAAACATGCATCTTATAAAAACAGATATAAAAAAAAAGGTATATATTATACAGAATAAAGTGGATGTGACAGAAGGGCATAATTGTAGGAGTAGGATATGGTGATGAAAGACTTCTTACATGAGTTAATGGTAATGGTGTGCTATAAACTGAGGAGGATTTAAAAAATGTCAACTCTCCACATCTAAGATCCTAAATACATTCATACATGTATACCTATATTCTGGGTCACAAGTATTACAGAATCCCTCAACAGTTTGGAGAATTGAAATCAGAACCTCCTCAAGTACATGTTTTGTTACATATACCCTGTTTATACAATGAAGCAAAGAGATTGCACATTAAATGGATGTCAAACTTGAAGAAAATCCAATGTAAGAAAATATGGATTAAAAATTCTAAAACAGGGCTTCCCTGGTGGCGCAGTGGTTGAGAGTCCGCCTGCCGATGCAGGGGACACGGGTTTGTGCCCCGGTCCGGGAAGATCCCACATGCCGCAGAGCGGCTGGGCCCGTGAGCCATGGCCGCTGAGCCTGCGCGTCCGGAGCCTGTGCTCCGCAAGGGGAGAGGCCACAACAGTGAGAGGCCCGCGTATGGCAAAAAACTAAAAAAAAAAAAAAAAAAATTAAAAAAAAAAAAAAAAATCTAAAACATATATTAAAAAGGTTGGGAAGAAATTATTTCTCCTGCCAAAAACATGTGTCCTATTTAATAGATAACTTGCTGCAAGCTTAATTTAAAATTGAGCAGTCCAGTTCATGTAAAAGCATGTTTCAGTTAAATCGTTCTATTTTAAGAAATTTCACTCACACCAATATTTCATAAAAGGAGCAGCTCTTTTTGTTGTTGTCGAAACTCTGCTTTTCCAACTTTAGTGTACATGTTTCACACATTAATAATGAAGAGTATGCTGTATAAACTGTATACTAGAGAAGTCTGAGAACTTTCATTTTAAAAGTAATTTAACCAATTTTAAAATACATTTTCCAGGGCTTCCCTGGTGGCGCAGTGGTTGGGGGTCCACCTGCCGATGCAGGGGGCGCGGGTTAGTGACCCGGTCCGGGAGGATTCCGCGTGCCGCAGAACGGCTGGGCCCTGAGCCATGGCCTATGCTCCGCGTCGGGAAGGGCCACAGCTGTGAGAGGCCCGCGTACCGCAAAAAACAACAAACACAAACATTTTCCAAGTATTTGTTGAAACTTATTTTTCTGTTTCTTGTTTGTTTTTTGGTTTGGGTTGTGTGTGTGTGTGTTTTAAATGCTGTATAACAAAGGCTCTCAAGAACAAAGGCACATGGTGCCTTTTTTGTGTGAATCCAGAGTTGCAGGGTCTGATGATGGCGATGATCACACTAATGATGTTAATGACAATAATAATGTTGGTGGCAGAGCAGTCAAGACTGGCAAAATGAAAAATCTTACATTTGAAATGGGCCTTTTTAAATTGTCATTTCTTCCTTCTTTTTTTTTTTTTCCTTGTCCTTTTCTCCATTGGCAATAATAGATAGAGAATCACAGATAATTTCAAACTATATTATGTTCCTTGACACAGGAGAGACCATACCTTAAAGCGCAAGTTGTCATAACATACTCATTTGCTCATAACGTACTCATTTTTCATAACAACTGTGAAGTACTTTAAAATAAATCATAGTGTGGGATATAAGCAATTAGACATTAATAGGGAAAATACTTCAAAATGTGATTTTTAATAAAACAGTATCTTTAAGGCTCTACCATGAACAATGTCACTTTCATTCATTTTCTTTCAAATATGCTCTTTTGAGAGAGGAAAAAATGAAGATATAACTAGTATGTTAAAAATTGCACATAAAGCCTTTCTATTTTGTCCATACCACAACCCCATGCTGAAAACCTTCATGGATCCTCATTTTAAATGTACTGTCATCCCCCAAACAAGGAAAGATTCCAGCATTCATGTTACTATCTCACAATCTAAATCTAACAATGTGTTTCTCAATGGCAGAATTGGCACAAAAATCTTTTGTCAAATTCTAGATCCTGAATTTTTTTTTGAAAACTATGGTCACCATGAAAATCTGCTAAAAATAGTACAATGTTTGTTTATTGCCATATAAAAGAGAAACAGAACCACAGAACCACTATGCAGACATTTAATCAGATATAAATCAGGCATAAACCAGTAACATATGAAAACCCAGGTTAAAAAAAATTCTCTTCCATCAGAGCAATGCATTTAACTGATAATTTCAAGAATCCCCATCTCCAAACTCTTTTTACTGTGTCTGTTAACAAAAAAAAAAAAAAAAAAAGAAAAGAAAAAGGAGAAACTGCAAAGGTCATTCAAGCTTCTAAGAATTTGTAAGACCAAAACGGGAGACATTTAGCTATATTCATACCTGCAATAGAGTGCCAGTCATTTTCAGTGCACTGAATAAAGAACTGCCATTTTCAATTCACACTGGAGAGAGAGAATGGGAAAATTCTAGAGGCAAAAAGGAAAATGTCACATTCACACAAAATACTAAAGATATAAAGTTGAGTGAGAAAAAATGTGGGAAGGAAAAGGGAAAAAAAGACTGTGGGTGTTGGGGCAAGACGGAAGGAGCAAAGAGACGAAATTGAGTTTTTAATTTTAAGAGGAGGAGGAATTAAATTCTCCACCAGAAAAATAAATCAAGGGAACTTTTATAGGATGCCTAATACATTAATAACCTACAGGAAGAGCTGAGCTCTCAGGCGAAGCCAGTTCAAGGACAAAAGGGCGAGCTCTCACTCTTCCAATACTGTCAAGGGATCTTCAATGAATTCACAGAGCAGAGACACAGAATCCAGAATTCTTAGACATGCTCATCTGTGTCCAGAGCATCTCTTGTGTATATCTCTGAAAGGCCTTATTATTGACTAATGAGCTTGTCTGAACCACCTATTTGCTTTATTATTTGCAGGCAAACATACAATTATGCCTGAGCTAATTTGAGATTCCAACTTTTCATTTTTTATGCAGCTTAGTTAATGCATAAAACCTTTCACAGTGTTCATGACAAAAAGGTTACTCTTTATTCCTTTGTGCCAGTGATTTTTTCAAAGCGAGCTTCACTGGATGTCATTTTCTCTACAAACTTTTTTCCCTCCTTCCATTAGTGGAACAGTCGAATTACTGCATAATAAAAAAGAGAGGCACACAGGGCTGCCTGGCTTCACCACATCCACACAATGGTGCCAAATACGTCTTAACAGTCCAGTGAACTGTCAGCCACAAAAATAATTGGAAATTGGGGGCTATTTCTTCATGTACTGGTAATGGGAGTTATGCTTGTTAATAGGCAAATCACTCTCCAGAAGTAGGGAGTCTATAGTTAGTTTGTAAAGACTCTTTATAATGTTAAAAAAAAAAAAAAAGGAAAGAAAGAAAAGAAGAAGACACTGCCTTACTCCCTCCTAAAAATTTTTTTTCAATTACACATTAAATGACTTGGCATTGAGGTAATGTTATCTAGCTTTAATTCACCTGTTAGGAAATTGCCTCTCTCTAGAACCTGGGGTTAATAGAGTACAAAAGACCATTCTTATCAAGGGGTGGGAGAAAGGTGATTAATTTACACTATAAATTAAAACATAGAAAATGGAAAGAAAACAGACTCCAAGTTCTGGCCTCACTCCTGAAAAGCTATTATGTTTTGTTGTTTTTTCTGTTTTTATTTTGTCATTTTTGTTCACTTTAGCAGGCCTCTAATCATTCCAGGCAGAACACACAGCATAGATGAAACTACATGAAAGAATATGCTTCAGGAAGCAAAATTAATTGACATTTCAGGGAACATATTCACAGAGTCCATGGAGTTACAGCTGTGTGACTTCTATTCACATCACAGTAGAATCATTTGTCTGTTTAATATTTGCAAAAATGCATTGGAAAAGGAAAACCATGAAGTGCTAAGTAGCCTTACTGACAAGCATGAATCTTCTTTATCATATTTCACCTTTAATAAAAATAGTGATGCTTGTAGATTTTAGAGTCTGTCATACAGAGTGAAGTCAGAAAGAGAAAAACAAATACCATATGCTAACACATATATATGGAATCTAAAATAAGTGGTTGTGAAGAGCCATGGGGCAGGACAGAAATAAAGACACAGACATAGAGAATGGACTTGAGGACACGTGGAGGGGGAAGGGTAAGCTGGGATGAAGTGAGAGAGGGGCATTAACATATATACACTAACAAATGTAAAACAGCTAGCTAGTGGGAATCAGCCTTATAGCACAGGGAGATCAGCTTGGTGCTTTGTGACCACCTAGAGGGGTGGGATAGGGAGGGTGGGAGGCAGACGCAAGAGGGAGGGGATATGGGGATATATGTATACATATAGCTGATTCACTTTGTTATACAGCAGAAACTAACACAACATTGTAAAGCGATTATACTTCAATAAAGACATTAAAAAAAATATAATGATGCTAATAATGATTTAATCCATTTGTATCACATTCAGAACCCATTGCAAAGCAATGTAGGTCAGAAGATGGTTTCCCACAAGTGAGCCTGGAAATAATTGTTTATGGCCACTATGCTGCTCTTGGTGAAGACCAGTTGTTATAAATAAAGTCTCTGGTGAATTAATAGTAAAATAATAAATAAATAAAGACAGACACATAAGCTATTCATTTTCATTTCAGGAGACAGGCCTTTGCTCTCTACTTCACCTACCTCTAACAACTAAAGGTAACAGCAAATCTGATCACGTGCATGTATAAAATATTCAAACACCACATGGTTTCCAGAATAACATAATATTTTAGACTGGTTTAGTTTTCTTCCATGATAAAGCACAGATTACATAGACAAAGGATACATGCTATCAGTAAGGCATTTGAGGCTAATACAATTATTATTAGCACTTGAGAAAACATGGAATGGTCCCCATCATTGTTGCCTGGGACTATGTGAATTGTAGTTGGTTAATAATGAGTCACTCTTCAACTAACTATTTCAAATGGTAGTCCAAATAGATCCCTTTGGCATCCATTCTACTCAGTCTATTGTTGAAAACAATGACTTTTTAAAAAATTAAGACTGTAATTAAGAAATTTCAATGTATCACAAAGTAAGTATTAGAAGGTAGAAACTTTAAAATGTCCCTGATAAATTGGGAAAATTGTCTTTAAAAATAGTACAAAAATCAATGGGAACAAGGAGATACTTTTAGAGAAAATAAAGAAAAAGAACTGGATAAAGGAAAAATCTCAGAGGAGAAGAGGGGCTTTTAAAGGAAATGAATTTTGATTTGAATAAAACTCCATCACTTCTTAGTTCTATAGCTTTACATACATTATTTAGACTCTTTCAACCTCAGTTTTCTTATCTTTAAAATGGAAATTATGTCTCTGCAAGTTTCTACTGAGAATTAGAATAATAAATATTCCAGGCACAGAGTAGCCACCCAGTAAACAGCAATAGTGGAAGAACGGGTGGTGGCGGCAGCAGCAGTAGCAGAGAAGCAGCAGTAGGAGTAGACTAACCTTTGGGGAGTCATATTTAACTATAGGCTAAATACAAAACAGCAATTTCATGCTGTAGGGAAAAAAACTAGTATTCCGAAACGTAATTTTTAGGCATGTAATGGAAGGGGGAAAATCAAATGGTTAATAAACATATGAAAAAGAAGTTCAATTTTACTAGTCATCAGGGAAATGCAGATTAAATAATGAGGTACCATTATGCACATATCAGATTGGCAAAAATTAAAAAGTGTGATAATATCAAATACAACTGAGGATATGAAAAACAGGAGCTATGAGAAGCACTTTGGAAAGCAATATGCAAATCTACTTTAAGAGCTGTAGGTCCTCTGCTGCTCTCCAGCAGCATTGCTCCACTGGAGATATGCTCTCATCTGAGCAGGAGGACAAATGTACAAACATTGCTTATAACAGAATTAAAAAAAAAAAAAAAAAAAAGGAGAAAACCTAAATGTCTCTCAACAGAAGAACGGATATACAAAAATGGTATAATCATTAAATGGAATGTGTTAGAACATTTAAAATGAATGAATCAAAGCTATGTGTATCAACATGAATAAACCTTAAAAACAATGCTAAAATGAGAAAAGCATGTTACTAAATAAAAAAAAATTAAACTGCTTTATATTGGTTCTGGAAAAGTACAAAAACATGAAATGGTACACACTAGATTCAGAATGCTAGTTTTTCCTAGGAAGGGAACGAGAAGAACAGGAGTATAGACTCCATGATATTTGATTTCTTTCAAAAAAATCTGAAGCAAATATGACAAACAGATAAGATTTTTTGAACTTGGTACTATGTGTGCAGAAAGGCCCATATAATCACATCATGTAGACAAATCTCTGGGGCTTAGAATCACCATCTGTAAAATGAAATAACTGGACCAACTAATCACCAACTTCCCTTCCAGCTGAGATATTCCATAACTCAAAAAGTGATAAGAAGGACTTGTAATGATGGGGTGGGCCAGTCAACTTGTTCTCTCTGGCATAGAAAAGGAAAATCAGTTTAAATTTGAGGAGAAATACTAGAAAGCTACAGTAATCAAGATAGTTTGGTATTGGCATAAAGATAAACATATAGATCAATAGAACAGATTTGAGAGTTCAGAAATAAGGCCTTATAGCTATGGTAACTTGATTTTCAACAAGGGTACCAAGACCATTCAATGGGGAAAGAATAGTATTTTCAACAAATGGTACTAGGACAACTGGATATCCACAGGCAAAAGATGAAGTTGGACCAGTACCTCACACTATACACGTAAATTAATTCAAAATATATCATAGACCTAAACATCAGGGCTAAAACTATAAAACTCTAAGGAAAAAAATTATGAATCTTTGTGACCTTGGATTAGGCAGTATTCTCTTAGATATGACACCAAAAGCACAAAAGGCAAAAGAAAAATAGATACATTAGATTTCATCAAATTAAACCCTTTTTCATTTCAAAGGACACCATCAAGAGGATGAAAAGACAACCTATGGAATGGGAGAAAATATTTGCAAATCATATGTCTAATAAAAGCCTTGTAACAAGAATAAATAAAAAATTCTTATTACTCAACAATAAAAAGACAAATAACCCATTTTTTAAATGGGCATGAGATTTGAATAGACATTTCTCCACATACAAACATACACATGGTATACAAAGGAGCAATAAACACATGAAAAGATGTTCAACATCATTAGTCATTAGAGAAATGCAAACTGAAACCACAGAGGGATACCACTCCATACTCACCAGGATGTCTATAATAAAAAGATGGCCAATATCAAGTGGCAAGGATGTAGAGAAATAGGAAACCTCATGCATTGCTAGAGAGAATGTAAATTGGTACAGACAATTTGGAAAACAGTTTGGCAGTTCCTCAAAAAGTTAAACATAAGAGCTATCATATTACCCAGCAATTCCACTCCTAGGTATACACAAAAGAATTAAAAGCACATGTCCACACAAAATTTGTACAAAAATGTTCATAGAAGTATTATTCACAACAGACAAAGAACAGAAACAATCCAAATATCAATGAACTGATGAATGAATAAACAAATTTGGTATAGCCATACAATGGAATATTAGTTGGCCTTAAAAAGTAATGAAGTACTGATACATGCTACAACATGGATAAACCTTGAAAATATGATGTTGAGTGAAAGAAGATAGACACAAAAGGTCATATATTATATGATTCAATTTATATGAAATGTTCAGTATAGGCAAACCCATAGAAACAAGAAGTAGATTACTGATTGCCAGGGGATAAGGGAAGGGGGGGATGGGTAGTGACTGCTAATGGGTACAGGATTTCTCTATGAAGTGATTAAAATATATTAAAAATTAGTTAGTGGTAATTAATGCACAACTTTGAATATGCTAAGAAACACTGAATGGTATCCTTTAAAGGATGAATGTTACAGTATGTGATTTATATCTAAATAAAGCTGTTATTTAAAAATTTAAGGGGGAATCTGGGTTTTTTTAAGAATATCTTAATTATCAAAATTATTAGAATTATTAGAATTTCCATGGAAAACTCTGAGCAAATATGTGGGAGCATTGCAGAGGAGTTTCAGAAGAGAATGTCTTACTGTCTTAATGCCTTTAGACATTTTTTTATCTGAAGACATAAGGTTGGTTCATAGAATTTTATAAGATTTCTTCCAGTTTCATTCAATAATGAACCTAAGACTTCTGTTACCAAATACTGATTTTTTTTTTTGTTTCCCTCTTGGGTTTTACTTCTAAATACAAAATGTATTCTGTTTCTCATCAGATTTGAGGAAAATTCTTTGTGGAAATCAAAATTCAATGATACTATATTCACCTGTCATCATTGAGGAAGGAATTTTTCCATATAGGTAAATATTACAAAATAACTGAAATTTATCTGCAGCCAAGCTCCACACTGTGTTTTCCTTGATCACACCTGATAGAAATATCTCAAAAATGCTTTATTTCCCTGACTTCCGAAGCAGAGAATAGTGAACATACCCCTTTTCCTTCATGAAATGGGGTCAGCATTATGGATACCCATCCCCTGTAATGCACTGCCAGGCTCTGCATTGGTTTTGAGTGTCCTATCCTCCCAGGCTGTCAACAGTCACTTCTACTGTCATTACAGAATGCCTTCCGTGAAGGCTTTTCATAGACTAACAAAGGGATTATTTCACTTCTCCCTAGCCTTCTCCCATGTATCATCCCAATAAACTCTTTCATATCAGTCACTTTTTGGGGTGGCGGGTGGAGGGCTTTTTATAGAGATAAAATGAAAATAGAGGACAATTGCCCTGCACTCCCATAACTGGAATTCATCTCAGCTTAACTGATAGGTGTAAGGCTCTTGAGTTCAGCTATTATTCCTCTTAGGATGGATGGCTTATGGTGAGCTCAATGTTAACAAATGGATGAATTCCCATCTTTTCAGTCCCAGGGAGAGCCAGGGGAGTTGAGATGGATACCAGGACTTTATCCTAATAAAGTGGATATAATGCTACTCCCAGCAGCCTCATTCTATGACCAAGACCACTTCTCCCATCTTCTTTCTCTTCTCACAAGTGTTGGTATCATCTCCCTAAAGATAGTAAGGGGCGGGGGAGGTTTAGAGAACAAGGGGGCACAAAGGAGGCAGAAACAATGTTCCTAATATTGACATTTCCTTCTAAGACATAAGCAGAAGCGTAGGGATTAATTATCATAGTATTAGCTTCTTAATCTTACTTAAAGACACAACTTAAATAAATTAAGTAATTAATTAAATAAATTCCTCTGCTACATCATGTTGACCAGACAGGACTATTTTTTATTCATGTACTATTTTTCATCTTTGAACCCTGAATACTGATATTGTCTTGGCTTCTAATTTTTCTAAAGGAAGAAAAAAAAAATCTGCAGTGAAAATTTTCTCCCAAACTGGCCGCCACCTATTTTCCTTCTTTTGTCTTCCCAACACTTCAGTGTTAGATAATTACAAATAAAACTTTAATAGCCCTTGCATCTTCATGGGTAGGAAATAATCAGATTAAGTGTTCAAGTATTATAACAAGTATTTTCGAGTCTCAGTATTCCTGTTCACTTTTTTTCTTGGTCCACAGAAAGGTGAGTATAGCTGGAGTCTTGTTTCTAAATAAATCAGATATTATATTCCAGAAATTATTCGGAGGAAACAAACCTAATTTCAATAATTAAGGTTACTGAGTGTTCCAGATGGTACAGATATTATTTTTTCAAGTATTGGTTCCTGATTGTGTGGAAGAGAAATATCTGATGACCTTTATTAGAAATGCAACATGGGGCTTCCCTGGTGGTGCAGTGGTTAAGAATCCGCCTGCCAATGCAGGGGACATGGGTTCAAGCCCTGGCCTGGGAAGAGCCCACATGCCACAGAGCAGCTAAGCCCATGCACCACAACTACTGAGCCTGCACTCTATAGCCTGCGAGCCACAACTACTGAGCCCGCGGCGCCTAGAGCCCGTGTTCCACAACAAGAGAAGCCATTGCAATGAGAAGCCCTCTGTAACAAGAGAAGCCACTGCAATGAGAAGTCCACGCACCACAACGAAGACCAAATGCAGCCAGAAATAAAAAGAAATAAATTAAAAAAAAAAAAAAGAAATGCAGCATGAACAAGCAATGAAGATTTGTTAAGTGATTGATATTTCAAGGTAATTTGTTGCCACAACATAACCTACCAATCTTGACTAATGTAAGCAAGAAGTCTAAAGATAGAGAAAATCTGTATGAAAAGGGCATTCAGCTTCATCTTTGTCAAGACTGGTTGTTGTTTGGAAAGAAAGAAAGCATTTGAGGCTAAAATATACAACTTGAATTCTTGCCGGGGACATCCCAAGAGAGATGACATTTGGGTGCTGCTAAGGTCAGATTCCCCCACCAACCCAATCATCTATAGGCCAAAATGGACGATCACATCATACTTACAGGGATGCTGGGAGCTCACTCTGTGAATCAAGGATTTCCCACAGGGCGATGGCCTTGTGGACAGACTGGACCCCAGAAATTGCTCACTACAAAAAGTAGATAAGGGCTTCCCTGGTGGCGCAGTGGTTGAGAGTCCGCCTGCCGATGCAGGGGACACGGGTTCGTGCCCCGGTCCGGGAAGATCCCACATGCCGCGGAGCAGCTGGGCACGTGAGCCAAGGCTGCTGAGCCTGCGCGTCCGGAGCCTGTGCTCCGCGACAGGAGAAGCCACAACAGTGAGAGGCCCGCGTACCGCTAAAAAAAAAAAAAAAAAAAAAAAAAAAGTAGATAAATTCATATATACTAGCTTGTACAACAATGCAATGTAAATAATATGATAAAAGCTATTTTAGAAAATTTTACTTTGAAATTAATAAGCAGACTAGATCAAGATCAACATAGATCAGAGACAGAATAGATCAAGAAACATACATGTGAACATGTATCCTAGTAAAATTAACTGCTTATTTCAAAACAAAAATAAATATGAAGGAAAATTCAGTTACATCCTATCAATAATCATGATTATTTCTTGTTTGATATTCCAGGACTTGAATACTGAGTGGACAATATATTATTCAGTTAAAGTCATATTTTTTAATGGAGCCAATCAAGTCAGTTCCTCAAATTTTAAAGATAAATACACACAGACCTCATAACATTAGTAAATGAAACATTAATGCTTTCTACCTGGTTGATAATGAGAATTTCCTCTATCCTTAAACATTTAAGTCAGAAGGGTTTTATGTTTAACTTTTCAAGCTATGAATAATACATTTTCTCATATATATTTTTTCATTTGGAATTTATATCTTCTTTTGATTCAATCTTGCAAGAAATGATAGTTTGATAAGGTAGAGAGGGCTCTAGCCTGATAGTTTATAGACTTGCTCTGAAATCATAATTCTATCTCTCTTGGTTTGGAGTCCTTGAGCAAAGGAATTAGGCAGTCTGAATCTTTGTATCCTCATAAAGGTATTGATTTTTTAAAATATTTAACAAACAGGGCTTTGAGCAACACCAGAAAGCATCATTTAGTTCAGGCTGGACACCACATGCAGAGAGTTGCATATGTATGGTCTCCCCATTTCCCATGTCATCCTGTGGACCAGTGTGATTGGCTGAGTTGCACTGGTCCCACCATAAGGCTGGACTCCAAGAGAAGGGTTCTGCCCTCTGTAGCTGTATTCCCTTCCTGTGGTTCTCTGCATTGTGGAGGATGGCGATATAGTCTAAATGAGGACAACAGAGTCTGAACTTAGGTGCAACTGTTCTGGAGTTGCTGAATGCCAGCAGCCCTATGCAAAACTACCCATAGGAAGTTGATCTTTTGATAAAGCCAATTCTTAATTGCTTGCAGATGTGAATAATTTTCCTATTCCAAGGTAGCAGTGTCTGTCACTATTTATCAGCAAATATAAAGACACACATGATCTAAGTATTCTTTGCTTCCATCACTTGATGATAGATTGGCACTTACGTTTTCAAATAAACATATGTTCTCCCAGATCTACAGTACTGTAAGCCATGACTCCATTTGGCACATCTTCTACTGACATCTCTTTTCACATGGTCATATCAATGTTAGTGTCCCCCATTGAACCCTGAAACCCCAAGGGAAGATAATTTGCCTTTTTCCCCTTTGTGTTACCTGAACATTTTACAGTGTTTAGAACAGAATATATTAGATGTTCAATAAATATTTATTAGACTAACAAAACACAAAATGTTTCCTTACAAAACAAATATCTAAAAGAAAGAAATGAAGGGAAACAGAGATTTAAAAAGCAGGCAAACAAGTAGCTTGAGACCTTAATAAAGTTCCAAGTGGATTTCCACCTGCCCTAGGAAGTGGTTTTTTTTTGTAAAAAGGCCAAAGGGATCCTTCAGCAATATGATGTGCCCTTTCTTTCTAGTCCAGTTGCTTTTACCCTTTTCAGCTAATTCCTATAATTAGAGGGTGTGTGGTTCTTTGGATTTACTGTATTTGATATTCACTACAGCTCTTTAGTCTGTAGGTTTATATCTTTCACCATATTTGGGGAAACTTCAGCTATTTCTTTGATTAAGTTTTTAGTTGTATTCTCTCCTCTCTTTTGGGGACTCTAATGGTATAAATGTTATCTCAGGTTCCTGAGATTCTATTCATTTTTTTTTAGCCTGTTTTCTCTCTATTGTTCAGATAAAGTGAATTCTACTGATCTATCTTCAAGTTCACTGATTTTCTTTTCTGTCATCTCCACTCTACTACTGAGCTCATCAATAAGTTTTTCATTTCAGTTACTGCATTTTCCAGTTCTATTAATCTCCATTAGATTCTTTTTTATATCTTCTATTTCGTCACTGAGATTTTTTATTTTTTCATTTGTCCCAAGAGAATTCATAATCATTTATTGAAGGATTTGACAATGGCTGCTTCAAAATCTTTGTTAGATAATTTCAATATATCATTCATCTTGGTATTAACAAGTGTTGTCTTTTCTCATTCAGCTTATGATTTCCTGCTTCTTGGTATAACAAGTGATTTTCAAATGCATCATGAATATTGGGATATTATAGACTATGGATACTACTTAATCCATTTTTTTTTTAACAGGTAATCCACCTGTTAAGCTGTAGTGAGAGGTGTCTGTTTCTCTAGGCACCACCTCCCATCTCCCCACCCTCTTAGACCACTCCTGCAAAAGTGCACCCTGATTCCTATTGCCTCTTTGCAGATGTATGAAGTGGAATCTCATCTCCCACTTTTGCCAGGCTGATACCTACCCAGGAAAGAGAGATAACACTAGCACCACAGCATTGCCTCCAGTGGGACTATAAACCCTGGGCCTCCTGCTGACACTGGAAAAGGAGAGGAGAGAAAGTAGATTGCCAATTATCCCTGCCTCCTATCAAGTCACTCTGCCTTGTCAGATGCCAGGTGATGGTGGAGATTGACTCCTCACCAGGCCTTGCAGAACAGAAGATGGAAGGGAGAGGGATGTGGGAGCAGGAGAGGAGGAGGGGAGAAGGGAGGCTAGTACAGACTAGCCGTGTTTTACACTGTTGCATTCAGCCTCATTGCAGCCAGGTGGATGTAGATGTTCAGCTCCCCACTCAGCCCCACTGACATGGGTTGGGCTGGGGAAGAGTAAGGCGTGGCGATGCTGAACCACCACCTCCACCTCTCCAAATCCCCCACACCCGCCTACCTCACACCATCTCTTTAAGTCTTGTTGCTGCCTGCTTGGAGTGGAGACTCAGGACCATAAGGATCCTGCTGACAATAAATACCCTGTTGGAAAGCTTCCTTCCCTGGGAGGGAGGCAAGGAAGACCAGTTCCCCATTCAGCCCTGCTGAAACCACAGTGGAGGCCACTCTTTTCGTGATTCTTTGGCTAGGAGAAACAAGCTTTTCTTGCAGCTTTTTTTGTCTCCACCTGTTTGTGGTTTCAAGGTTGGAAGATCCTGCCAGCCAAATCCAATCCAGGGATATATGGAAGACAATAAGGAAACCCAGGGAACTAATTGTCCTGTGGTTGCTCAAGTCCCAAGGTCCCTAGGCCATTTCTTTCCACCTTTCAGAGTCTCCTTATGCTTGTTTGTTTTGCTATGTCCAGGGTATTTCAGTTGACCTTTATTTCAGTCAGAACCAAAAGTGTGAGGTATGATACTTTAACTCAGACAACTGAATCTCCAGATTCACAGGTGGGAGCCAACCCAACCAACAACATTCTTAAGCAAAAATATTTTAGAGGAACGAATGAATGCATGCATGCATGAATATCATACGCTCTAAACTTTTAGTTGTTACCACATAATTTGAAGAGAAGTTTCATCCCACTATCATCCACTTTCATGTATTTTAATATAACCATTCTTATTTTCACTCTAACACAAAAAAAGACATTTTACTAAAACAACCAGACAGATTAACATAAAACATGCTCCAATTAATTGTGATGTGTATATATATGTTTGTTTGTTTGTTTGTTTTGTTTTGTTTTTGCGGTACCCGGGCCTCTCACTGTTGTGGTCTCTCCTGTTGCGGAGCACAGGCTCCGGACGCGCAGGCTCAGCGGCCATGGCTCACAGGCCCAGCCGCTCCACGGCATGTGGGATCCTCCCAGACCGGGGCACGAACCTGTGTCCTCTGCATCGGCAGGCAGACTCTCAACCACTGTACCACCAGGGAAGCCCGAAGTATTTATTTTAGTATTTTAAACAGCAAATGCTGGAGACGGTGTGGAGGAAAGGGAACCCTCTTGCACTGTTGGTGGGAATGTAAATTGATACAGCCACTATGGAGAACAGTATGGAGGTTCCTTAAAAAACTAAATCTAAAAAACAAAACAAAAACAAAAAAATTAAAAATAGAATTACCATATGACCCAACAATGCCACTACTGGGCATATACCCAGAGAAAACCAAAATTCTAAAAGACACATGCACCACAATGTTCATTGCAGCACTACTTACAATAGCCAGGTCATGGAAGCAACCTAAATGCCCATTGACAGAAGAATGGATAAAGAAGATGTGGTACATATATACAATGGAATAGCCATAAAAAGAAACGAAATTGGGCCATTTGCAGAGACGTGGATGAATCTAGAGACTGTCATACAGAGTGAAGTAAGTCAGAAATAGAAAAGCAAATATTGTATATTAATGCATATATGTGGAACCTAGAAAAATGGTACAGATGAAGTGGTTTGCAGGGCAGAAATTGAGACACAGTTGTAGAGAACAAACGTATGGGCACCAAGGGGGCAAAGCAGTGGCAGGTGGTGGTGGTGGTGTGATGAATTGAGAGACAGATTGACATGTATACACTGATGTGTATAAAATGGATGACTAATAAGAATCTGCTGTATAAAAAAAATAAAATAAAATTCAAAAAAGAAAAATAATAAATACTTAGTTATTGATCAAATGCTGAGCTTGTGTCCAAATCTGATTTAAAAATCTTTTTTCTTTAACTTTTAGAAAGCTTATTTTAATTTTTATTAGAAAGGTAATACATGCTTACTATGGAAATCATAAAAGTATAGAAAAGCTTAAAGAAGAAATTAAAGGCATCTTTAATCTTACTGCTTTTAATATTATACTGCTTTTAATATTATTCCTTTCTAATCTTTTCTTGTATGTGTCTACTTAGGTGCATTAATTGGATTAACACAGTACATATAGATTTAAATCCTCCTTTTTTTCATCTAACACTGTACCCTGACCATTTCTTTTCTTTTTTTTTTTCTTTTTTATTTTTTAAACATCTTTATTGGGGTATAATTGCTTTACAATGGTGTGTTAGTTTCTGCTTTATAACAAAGTGAATCAGCTATACATATACATATGTTCCCATATGTCTTCCCTCTTGCGTCTCCCTCCCTCCCACTCTCCCCATCCCACCCTTCCAGGCTGTCACAAAGCACCGAGATAATATCCCTGTGCCTTGCGGCTGCTTCCCCCCAGCTATTTACCTTACTACGTTTGTTAGTGTGTATATGTCCATGACTCTCTCTCGCCCTGTCAAAATTCACCCTTCCCCCTCCCCATATCCTCAAGTCCGTTCTCCAGTAGGTCTGCGTCTTTATTCCTGTCTTACCCCTAGATTCTTCATGACATGTTTTTCCCTTAAGTTCCATATATATGTGTTAGCATACGGTATTTGTCTTTTTCTTTCTGACTTACTTCACTCTGTATGACAGACTCTAGGTCTATCCATCTCATTACAAATAGCTCAATTTCATTTCTTTTTAAGGCTGAGTAATATTCCATTGTGTATATGTGCCACATCTTCTTTATCCATTCATCCGATGATGGGCGCTTAGGTTGTTTCCATCTCCGGGCTATTGTAAATAGAGCTGCAATGAACATTTTGGTACATGACTCTTTTTGAATTTTGGTTTTCTCAGGGTATATGCCCAATAGTGGGATTGCTGGGTCATATGGTAATTCTATTTGTAGTTTTTTAAGGAACCTCCATACTGTTCTCCATAGTGGCTGAACCATTTCACATTCCCACCAGCAGTGCAAGAGTGTCCCCCTTTCTCTACACCCTCTCCAGCATTTATTGTTTATAGATTTTTTGATGATGGCCATTCTGACTGGTGTGAGATGATATCTCATTGTAGTTTTGATTTGCATTTCTCTAATGATTAATGATGTTGACCATTTTTTCATGTGTTTGTTGGCCTTCTGTATATCTTCTTTGGAGAAATGTCTATTTAGGTCTTCTGCCCATTTTTGGATGGGGTTGTTTGTTTTTTTGTTATTGAGCTGCATGAGCTGCTTGTAAATTTTGGAGATTAATCCTTTGTCAGTTGCTTCATTTGCAAATGTTTTCTCCCATTCTGAGGGTTGTCTTTTGGTCTTGGTTATGGTTTCCTTTGCTGTGCAAAAGCTTTGAAGTTAGATTAGGTCCCATTTGTTTATTTTTGTTTTTATTTCCATTACTCTAGGAGGTGGGTCAGAAAGGATCTTGCTGTGATTTATGTCATAGAGTGTTCTTCCTATGTTTTCTTCTAAGAGTTTGATAGTTTCTGGCCTTACATTTAGGTGTTTAATCCATTTTGAGCTTATTTTTGTGTATGGTGTTAGGGAGTGATCTAATCTCATACTTTTACATGTACCTTTCCAGTTTTCCCAGCACCATTTATTGAAGAGGCTGTCCTTTCTCCACTGTACATTCCTGCCTCCTTTATCAAAGATAAGGTGTCCATATGTGCGTGGGTTTATCTCTGGGCTTTCTATCCTGTTCCACTGATCTATCTTTCTGTTTTTGTGTCAGTACCATACTGTCTTGATTACTGTTGCTTTGTAATATAGTCTGAAGTCAGGGAGCCTGATTCCTCCAGCTCCTTTTTTCGTTCTCAAGATTGCTTTGGCTATTCGGGGTCTTTTGTGTTTCCATACAAATTGCGAAATTTTTTGTTCTAGTTCTGTGAAAAATGCCAGTGGTAGTTTGAGAGGGATTGCATTGAATCTGTAGATTGCTTTGGGTAGTAGAGTCATTTTCACAATGTTGATTCTTTCCATCCAAGAACATGGTATATCTCTCCATCTATTTGGTTCATCTTTAATTTCTTTCATCAGTGTCTTATAATTTTCTGCATACAGGTCTTTCGTCTCCTTAGGTAGGTTTATTCCTAGATATTTTATTCTTTTTGTTGCAATGGTAAATGGGAGTGTTTTCTTGATTTCACTTTCAGATTTTTCATCATTAGTATATAGGAATGACAGAGATTTCTGTGCATTAATTTTGTATCCTGCTACTTTACCAAATTCATTGATTAGCTCTAGTAGTTTTCTGGTAGCATCTTTAGGATTCTCTATGTATAGTATCATGTCATCTGCAAACAGTGACAGCTTTACTTCTTCTTTTCCGATTTGGATTCCTTTTATTTCCTTTTCTTCTCTGATTGCTGTGGCTAAAACTTCCAAAACTGTGTTGAATAAGAGTGGTGAGAGTGGGCAACCTTGTCTTGTTCCTGATCTTAGTGGAAATGCTTTCAGTTTTTCACCATTGAGGATGATGTTTGCTGTGGGCTTGTCATATATGGCCTTTGTTATGTTGAGGAAAGTTCCCTCTATGCCTACTTTCTGGAGGGTTTTTATCATAAATGGGTGTTGAATTTTGTCAAAAGATTTCTCTGCATCTATTGAGATGATCATATGGTTTTTCTCCTTCAATTTGTTAATATGGTTTATCACATTGATAGATTTGCGTATATTGAAGAATCCTTGCATTCCTGGAATAAACCCCACTTGATCATGGTGTATGATCCTTTTAATGTGCTGTTGGATTCTGTTTGCTAGTATTTTGTTGAGGATTTTTGCATCTATGTTCATCAGTGATATTGGCCTGTAGTTTTCTTTCTTTGTGACATCCTTGTCTGGTTTTGGTATCAAGGTGATGGTGGCCTCGTAGAAGGAATTTGGGAGTGTTCATCCCTCTGCTATATTTTGGAAGAGTTCGAGAAGGATAGGTGTTAGCTCTTCTCTAAACGTTTGATAGAATTCACCTGTGAAGCCATCTGGTCCTGGGCTTTTGTTTGTTGGAAGGTTTTTAATCACAGTTTCAATTTCAGTGCTTGTGATTGGTCTGTTCATATTTTCTATTTCTTCCTGATTCAGTCTTGGCAGGTTGTGCATTTCTAAGAATTTGTCCATTTCTTCCAGATTGTCCATTTTATTGGCATAGAGTTGCTTGTAGTAATCTCTCATGATTTTTTTTATTTCTGCAGTGTCAGTTGTTACTTCTCCTTTTTCATTTCTAATTCTATTGATTTGAGTCTTCTCCCTTTTTTTCTTGATGAGTCTGGCTAGCGGTTTATCTATTTTGTTTATCTTCTCAAAGAACCAGGTTTTAGTTTTATTGACCTTTGCTATCGTCTCCTTCATTTCTTTTTCATTTATTTCTGATCTGATTTTTATGATTTCTTTCCTTCTGCTAGCTTTGGGTTTTTTTTGTTCTTCTTTCTCTAATTGCTTGAGGTGCAAGGTTAGGTTGTTTATTCAAGATGTTTCCTGCTTCTTAAGGTGGGTTCATATTGCTATAAACTTCCCCCTTAGAACTGCTTTTGCTGCATCCCATAGGTTTTGGGTCGTTGTGTCTCTATTGTCATTTCTTTCTAGGTTTTTTTTTTTTTTTTTTTTTTTTTTTTTTTTGTGGTACGCGGGCCTCCCGCTGTTGTGGCCTCTCCCGTTGCGGAGCAGCAGGCTCAGCGGCCATGGCTCACGGGCGCAGCCGCTCCGCGGCATGTGGGATCCTCCCGAATCGGGACACGAACCCTTGTCCCCTGCATCGGCAGGCGGACTCTAGGTATTTTTTAATTTCCTCTTTGATTTCTTCAGTGATCACTTCATTATTAAGTAGTGTATTGTTTAGCCTCCATGTGTTTGTATTTTTTACAGATCTTTTCCTGTAATTGATATCTAGTCTCATGGCATTGTGGTCAGAAAAGATACTTGACACAATTTCAGTTTTCTTAAATTTACCAAGGCTTGATTTGTGACCCAAGATATGATCTATCCTGGAGAATGTTCCATGAGCACTTGAAAAAAATGTGTATTCTGTTGTTTTTGGATGAAGTGTCCTATAAATATCAATTAAGTCCATCTTGTTTAATGTATCATTTAAAGCTTGTGTTTCCTTATTTATTTTCATTTTGGATGATCTGTCCATGGGTGAAAGTGGGGTGTTAAAGTCCCCTACTATGAATGTGTTACTGTTGATCTCCCCTTTTATGGTTGTTAGTATTTGCCTTATGTATTGAGGTGCTCCTATGTTGGGTGCATAAATATTTACAATTGTTATATCTTCTTCTTGGATCGATCCCTTGATCATTATGTAGTGTCCTTCTTTGTCCCTTTTAATAGTCCTTATTTTAAAGTCTATTTTATCTGATATGAGAATTGCTACTCCAGCTTTCTTTTGGTTTCCATTTGCATGGAATATCTTTTTCCATCCCCTTACTTTCAGTCTGTATGTGTCTCTAGGTCTGAAGTGGGTCTCTTGTAGACAGCATATATAAGGGTCTTGTTTTTGTATCCATTCAGACAATCTGTGTCTTTTGGTGGGAGCATTTAGTCCATTTACATTTAAGGTAATTATCGATATGTATGTTCCTATTCCCATTTTCTATATTGTTTTGGGTTCGCTACTATAGGTCGTTTCCTTCTCTTGTGTTTTGTGTCTAGAGAAGTTCCTTTAGCATTTGTTGTAAAACTGGTTTGGTGGTGCTGAACTCTCTCAGCTTTTGCTTGTCTGTAAAGGTTTTAATTTCTCCATCAAATGTGAATGAGATCCTTGCTGGGTAGAGTAGTCTTGGTTGCAGGCTTTTCTCCTTCATCACTTTCAGTATGTCCTGCCACTCCCTTCTGGCTTGTAGGGTTTCTGCTGAGAGATCAGCTGTTAACCTTATGGGGATTCCCTTGTGTGTTATTTGTTGTTTTTCCCTTGCTGCTTTTAATATGCTTTCTTTGTATTTAATTTTTGACAGTTTGATTAATATGTGTCTTGGCGTGTTTCTCCTTGTATTTATCCTGTATGGGACTCTCTGTGCTTCCTGGACTTGATTAACTATTTCCTTTCCCATATTAGGGAAGTTTTCAACTATAATCTCTTCAAATATTTTCTCAGACCCTTTCTTTCTTTCTTCTTCTTCTGGAACCCCTATAATTCGAATGTTGGTGCGTTTCATGTTGTCCCAGAGGTCTCTGAGACTGTCCTCAGTTATTTTCATTCTTTTTTCTTTATTCTGCTCTGCAGTAGTTATTTCCACTACTTTATCTTCCAGGTCACTTATCCGTTCTTCTGCCTCAGTTATTCTGCTATTGATCCTATCTAGAGTGGTTTTAATTTCATTTATTGCATTGTTCATCGTTGCTTGTTTTATCTTTAGTTCTTGTAGGTCCTTGTTAACTGTTTCTTGCATTTTGTCCATTCTACTTCCAAGATTTCGGATCATCCTTACTATCATTATTCTGAATTCTTTTTCAGGTAGATTGCCTATTTCCTCTTCATTTGTTAGGTCTGGTGGGTTTTTATCTTGCTCCTTCATCTGCTGTGTGTTTTTCTGTCTTCTCATTTTGCTTATCTTACTGTGTTTGGGGTCTCCTTTTTGCAGGCTGCACTTTCGTAGTTCCCGTTGTTTTTGATGTCTGTCTCCAGTGGCTAAGGTTGTTTCAGTGGGTTGTGTAGGCTTCCTGGTGGAGGGGACTAGTGCCTGTGTTGTGCCGGATGAGGCTGGATCTTGTCTCTCTAGTGGGCACGTTCACGTCTGGTGGTGTGTTTTGGGGTGTCTGTGGCCTTATTATGATTTTAGGCAGCCTCTCTGCTAATGGGTGGGGTTGTGTTCCTGTTTTGCTAGTTGTTTGGCATAGGTTGTCCAGCACTGTGGCTTGCTGGTCGTTGAGTGAAGCTGGGTGCTGGTGCTAAGATGGAGGTCTCTGGGAGATTTCCACCGTTTAATATTATGTGGAGCTGGGAGGTCTCTTGTTGACCAGTGTCCTGAAGTTGGCTCTCCTACCTCAGAGGCAGAGCCCTGACTCCTGGTTGGAGCACCAAGAGCCTTTCATCCACACAGCTCAGAATAAAAGTGAGAAAAAGTAGAGAGAATTAGTAGAAGTATGAGTAAAGAAAGAAGGAATGGTGGAAAGGAAGGAAGGAAGAAAGAAGCAAAGAAGGAAAGAAAGGAGGGAGGGAGGGAGGGAGGGAGGAAGGAAGGAAGGAGGGAAAGAAGGATAAAAGACAGAAAGAAAGATGATACAGTAAAAATAAAATAAAGTATAATATAGTTATTGAATTAAAAAATATTTAGAAAAAAAAAAAAAGGGACGGATAGAACCTTAGGACAAATGTTGGAAGCAAAGCTATACAGAGAAAATCTTACACAGAAGCATACACATACACCTTCACAAAAAGAGGTAAAGGGGGAAAAATCATAAATCTTGCTCTCAGAGACCACCTCCTCAATTTGGGGTGATTCGTTGTCTAAAGGAGGGAAGGAAGGAAGGAAAGAAAGAAAGAACGAAGGTAAAGTATAATAAAGTTATTACAATTAAACTTAATTATTAAGAAAAAGAATTTTTTAAAAAAAAATCATGGACGGATAGAGCCCTAGGACAAATGGTGGAAGCAAGAGTATACAGACAAGATCTCACACAGAAGCATACACGTACACATTCACAAAAAGAGGAAAAGGGAAAAAAGATCATAGATCTTGCTCCTAAATTCCCCCTCTTCAATTTGGGATCATTCCTTGTCTATTCAGGTATTCCACAGATGCAGGGTATATCAAGTTGATTGTGGAGCTTTAATCCGCTGCTTCTGTGGCTGCTGGGAGAGATTTCCCTTTCACTTCTTTGTTCTCACAGCTCACAGGAGCTCAGCTTTGGATTTGGCCCTGCCTCTGCGTGTAGGTCGCTGGAGGGCGTCTGTTTTTTCGCTCAGACAGGACGGGGTTAAAGGAGCCGCTGATTCGGGGCCTCCGGCTCACTCAGGCCGGGGGTTGGGGGATGGGGGTAGGAGGGGCACTACGTGCGGGGCGGGCCTGCGGCGGCAGAGGCAGCATGACGTTGCGGCAGAGGCCGGCGTGACGTTGCGCCAGCCTGAGGCCCGCCGTGCGTTGTCCCGGGGAAGTTGTCCCTGGATCCCGGGAACCTGGCAGTGGCGGGCTGCACAGGCTCCGCGGAAGAGGGGTGTGGAGAGTGACCTGTGCTCGCACACAGGCCCCTTGGTGGTGGCAGCAGCAGCCTTAGCGTCTCCCGCCCGTCTCTGGGGTCCACGGTTTTAGCCGCGGCTCGCGCCCGTCTCTGGGGTTCGCGCTTTTAGCCGCGGCTCGCGCCCATCTCTGGAGATCCTTTAAGCAGCGCTCTTAAACCCCTCTCCTCGCGCACCAGGAAACAAAGAGGGAAGAAAAAGTCTCTTGCCTCTTCGGCAGGTGCAGGCTTTTCCCCGAACTCCCTCCCGGCTAGTCGTGGTGCACTAACCCCTTCAGGCTATGTTCAAGCCGCCAACCCCAGTCCTCTCCCTGAGCTCCGTCCAAAACCGAAACCCGAGCCTCAGCTCGCAGCCCCGCCCGCCCCGGCGGGTGAGCAGACAAGCCTCTCGGGTTGGTGAGTGCTGGTCGGCACCGATCGTCTGTGCAGGAATCTCCCCGCTTTGCCCTCCGCACCCGTCGCTGTGCACTACTCCGCGGTCTCGAAACTCCCCCCTCCGCCTCCCGCAGTCTCCGCCCGCGGAGGGGCTTCCTAGTGTGTGGAAACTTTTCCTCCTTCACAGCTCCCTCCCACTGGTGCAGGTGCCGTCCTTATTCTTTTGTCTCTGTTTTTTCTTTTCTTCTTTTGCCCTACCCAGGTACGTGGGGAGTTTCTTGCCTTTTGGGAGGTCTGAGGTCTTTTGCCAGCCTTCAGTAGGAGTTCTGTAGGAGTTGTTCCACGTGTGGATGTATTTCTGGTGTATCCGTGGGGAGGAAGGCGATCTCCGCGTCTTACTCTTCCGCCATCTTCAAGGTCCCCCTCCTGACCATTTCTTATGTGACCAAACTTATTGGGAAAATTCATTTTAAAGGCAACAGAATTTTCCATCTCAGAGATAAATCTGAATTTATTTGGACAATCCCCTTTTGTTGAACACTTAGATTGTTTCCTTATTTTTTGCTACTACAAATTGTGCTGCAAAGAATAATTTTTAAATAAATGTTTATTTTTATATAATTGTGATTATTTCCTTAGGATAGGTTTCTTGCCTTCAATCTTTATTTTGAAGGGGAATTTCATCCCATAAGTTAATGCCAGTGTTTTGGTCTGTTCAGTAAAGGTAGAAAAATAGTCAAGATCCTAGTTCTGAACTTTTCAATATGTTGTAAAAGCATATAAAAGTGTACACATTTACATGGAAAGCGAGAGCTTCGTGTTTCTAGTACGTATTTACATCTTTATGATTAGATGCTTTAACAGAGCTCATGACACTTTGATACTTTCAATAGTCTCTGTACTTATGTAGAATTAGTGATGAGTGGCTCTTACCTGACATATTTGATTTTCCCACTGCAGTGTGAGGATTGCATTTGAAATAGTAAACAACATCTTGAAGATATACTTGAACACATTTTTTTTTTAGTTTTTGGTCTTGATGACATCATGAGAAAAATGTAATAATTTTTCTTGAATTACGTGTAGGAAAAACATTGTTGAACACAAGTTGTTTGAGAATAGTCATAGGTAGCATGTCAGTTAGTGGAATTTCTAAAGGCCTTTGGCTTATAAGAATCATGATTTTTAAAAGAAGTGAATTTGTTTATCATTGTAAAGCATAATAATTAAGCTTTAGTAGAAAGTGGTACAAGGAGTATCACAAAACATGAAAAACACATTATTTGAATTCAGCTGACTTGAGGATGAAAACAAACTGGTTATAAGGTAAAGTTCTTCATTTCCTAAAATGCTTAATGGCAGAGGAAATATTTACATAAAAGAGTTTAAAAATTAATTCACTTCGTTATAAAGCAGAAACTAACACACCATTGTAAAACAATTATACTCCAATAAAAATGTTAACAAACAAATAAATAAATAAATAAATAGCCTTAAAATGCCTTTCCTTCCTTTAGAAAATAGACACAATATGGCTCTTTATAGCAACACATCTCTTCTGTAATTGAAATGATAAATAAATGGAGCTGGGCAAAACCCAAGGTGGTTAGGAGTTTGAGCTAGCATATTGCATTTACACTTTCCAAGCTTCCTTTCTTAACTTGTGACTCTGGAGCTGAAATAATGATCTCTTTTTTCCCTTTAAAATAAATCTTTCCCTGCTTCTAACTACCAGGGGAATATTATGAAAACATTCAGAACTAACATTACAGAACTAACATAGCTAAAAACCGTGCATCAGCATTGTGAAAAGGCCTATAATCCCAGAGAGAGAAAAACTCCAAACACTATCAGTAGTGCAGGGCTCTGTTGATTCTGAGAAACAGTAAGTTTGGGGTTCACTTAGCAAAAATAAACTTTAAAAAGGAGAAGGAGGAGGAGGAAGAAAAAAGAATAAACAAAAGGAACCACATATAAAACACTTCCTTGTGCTACCCTCCACCTTGGTACTTCATGACCAAACTCTCACAGGATGAGAGTGGATTTAAAAGATGGTACTGTGGAGAGCATGAGCAGAGGGAGGGACAGAGTAGAAGCATCAAGCTTCTGGGGTGTTGCTTCCTCCTCCATGCTGCTTTGCTCATCCAGAAAAGAATATATATGTCAGACACCAGTTTTATTCCGCTACGCCTTCCCAGCCGGTGTGGAACTGAGCAGGGGATCATAAGCAGCTCCAGTTAGAAAAGATGTTCTCAGAACAATTGTGACTCCCACCTACCACACACACGCGCGCACACACACACACACACACACACACACACTAAACTAAATGCTTACATCTCACCATGAGTTCTCTGGTTCCTTTTGGTATTTAGTTACTGTCACTAGAGTTTCAAAGTCCACTGTGCATATCTCAATCACAGCATGCACGACTTGTGTGTGTGTGTGTCTGTGTGTTGGGGGGGGTGTTGGGGGGAGGGGTAATTCTTTGTTTCACTGTCTCACCACTTGACTATGAACTACTTAAGAATACCCTTGAATCCCTAAGACGTTGCAAAGTACTTGGCATGTAGTAAGCATTCAACAGTAATAATAATTCTTATCTATTGAACAACTACTCACTCCCAGGAATTGTGCTAAGTAATTTTAACATAGATCATAAACAGAGGTTTAAAGAAATGAAATAACTTGTCCAGGGTCAGCAACTAGTGGGGGCAAGTCTAGCCCCAGGAGCTAAACTCCTGACAAGCAATAAACCCTCACACATTCGTTGAATGAATATAGGAAGCTCTCTACCTCTACCCCCATTGTGATAACTAACTGTGACTACAGATAGCTGACAGTTTTAATTTAGGAATCTGAAAAATCTATCTTTTCACTATCATCAAAACACTATTCGGCACTTATATATACTGAGATTGCCTTAGAAATGTTTCCTGCCGTCTAGGAAGCTAGAATCCAGGGTAATTACATTATGGAAAGCGTAGACACATAAAGGGTATACAGCCTGAGAATAAAAGCACTATCCTATACATTAATGAACCATAATCTACTACTCAGAGGGCTTCACTTTTCAAATTACACTTGAAACTACAGCAGGAACATCTGATATATATTTATATATGTATGTATATATGTATGCATATATAATATTAATCTAAACACACTTCTGTGTATGTATATCTATACTTCTGTAATTATATACACCTATGTATATATGTATATACATATATACACGTTTCCCTTGCTATCCAAAAGTAGAGCATGTCTATGAAACTTTTGTAAACTGAAATGGTATAAAGCAAAGAAGCAATTACCTTAGGACACATCTTGCTAACACATGCACAAAATAAATCAAGATAAAGCACAGATGCTCACAAACACAGCTCAAAGATATGGTGTCTTGTTGCTGAGATGCTGAGTATTGTTCCCAGAAAGGAGCTTGGCAGTGCCCCTCTTGCTGCTCTGGGTGGGAGCTGCCTCTATAACAGCTCGCCGCAAAGCAAACATTGAACACTAGCTATTTTCATTTTTCCCCTTTTTTCATAAAAGCAAAAATCCTCTTCGGATTTCTTTTGGTTATTGAAAGCAAGTACTAATGTAGGTCTTTTGTAAAACAAAGTGGCCTAAAGCAAACTTTGGAAAAGCAGGGGATACCTGTATGTATACATACACACACACACACACACACACACACACACACACACACACACACACACACACGACAGAGTCATTATTGAGGAGTGGCCCCTAGACAAGTAACTACCTCTTTATTTCTCTGATCTCTCCCCTGTAAAATGGGTTGTTGTGAGAATTAAATGAGATTAAAGCATAAAACTGTGCTTTGAATGCAGTCTGTACCCTCTCAGTCATTTTACAGATTATCACAGCAGGAGAGAACAGTCCCTGTGTGGTTAAAGTTAGCAGCATCTACCTACTACTAAACAGCTCAGGACTTCTCCAAGTACATAGTGCCTCACATTCAAGTTTCCCCTCCCACCAGAAATCCAAGTCATCTATTATCACCCTAATTCTCATTTCCATTTGGCCACACTACCCTTAATCTGACTCAATTCCATCTCTTCTCCTCTGAATCCTTTCCCTGGGCCTTCTGGAATCATCTTCTGTGATCAGACGGCTGCAGCCTCATTTCTGAAACATTCCTTCACCTCTATACCTACGGGTAATATATTTGTCCTTGAGGATCCCATTCTCCCTTTCAGATGAAAGCTGAAAATCCAAGTTGGATTATATTCATCTTTTATTAACACAGTTATAAAATATACATTTTAGTATTTTTTATGAAGGAAGGGGCTAATATGCTTAGGGCCCAGGAAAGTAAATAATGTGGCCCTGTTGTAAACCCCTAGGTCTTTCCAAGTTCCTGCCATGTGGGTCTATCACATCTACTCCCCTACTTGTCCATCTAAGGGACAAAGTTCTGCTCTTATTTATTGAGCACATGAGCTCCCATCCACTGCATTCCTCTCCATCCAGAATCTAACATCCAAGATTGGCCTAGCTGAATACTGAGTCATTAATGCAAGAAGCCACGCTTCTAGATCAGTCTGCCCACTAGACTGGAGAAGGTATGTGTTTTGGGGTGGGTGCAGGAGTGAAGACAAAGGAAAGAGTCAAGGCTAAGGGCTGGAAAATTGTAAGTCTTTCCTATTCGGTCCAGATGATCTCAGACTTTGGGAAAGGATTGAATCTTCTAGTAGGGGGCCTTGGCAGGCCTTATGAGAAGAGCTAGGAATGGCAGACAGAGGAATAGCAACTGAGGCTGAGGATAGTACAGCCATTTGGGGTTCTTCACCAATATTCTCTCCCTTTCTGTAGCCTCAGCTACTCTCATTTACTGGGCTGGGCTGGGTAAGCCATGCAAGGGATGCCAGGAGGGTGTGCTCATGGCCAGTGCTTCTAAGGGCTTCTTTGTGCTCCAGCCCTGGATCAGCAGACCACATGCCTATGCCTCTGAGTGCCCCATGTCCCAAAAGCCGTGATGTGAATTTTCAAGGTGCTTCAACGCATCCTGTAGGGAAAGCAAATGCTCATCACAATAGAGGGGAAAAAAAACTGAATCCTTATTTCCCCTGAAGCTTCCTAAGTTCTTGAAGTGCAAAGTAGAGAGAAAAGCTCAATGTGTGTGCAGAGGGCTCTTCAGGCTGTAAAAGCCAGCCTGAGAGTGGCAGGCAGCACTCATTAGGCAGGCATGGGAGAAAGCCTCTTCTTCAAAAGGCAGGAGGCTAGATAGCAGCTGATGGGGCAGATGTGTTTGTTTTAGCATGGGCTTGGTCCTGGGACTGCTCTGTGGGGAAGGACGATTGCCTGGGGTCAGAGAATAACCTTGCCCCAGGCGGCTCTCTCTCCTTCCCTTTTTCTCTCTTTGTTGAAATACAGATTTACATCAGGAGGAAGCCCAGCTTCATAATGATGGAGACTACCTCCTTGCAGATATAATCTCTGATTGAGGGGTTGTAGGGAGGGAAGGAAGAAGACAAAAAAGAGTTTATGAATTCACTCTAAGATTCAAATCACATCAGGGGCCCTGTCAGTCTCCTTAGTCATAAAATTGGGCAAGGCAGAGAGCAGCAGTGTGTGTGTTGATATTTTGCTTGCTCCCTCTTTGCTATAAATCTCTATTTACTCAATTAACAACCTACTGAACTTTCAGAATGGAGCCTTACTACCCCTTCTTACCTAAGGCAAAACAGAAATAAAGATTCTTGCTTTTTTTTCTTTTAATCACCATTATTCCCTGGGGACACTAGCAAAACTGAACTTATTGGTTCACTTTTAAAGAAACTTTTATCTAAGTTGCTTCTAGTAGGATGTTCTGACGTTACTTAGTTTACTATTTGTCTCAGTATTTAAAATATTAATGTATTAATTACAAATGGAAATTTGCAAATGCTTACTGTCACTCACCTAGAAACAAATACTCAAAAGATAATCAATTTAATATCAATACTTCTTTTTTTTTTTCTTTGAGTGCCAAGATTTGTCTGGCACTGTTCTGGGACCTTTGGTGAATACAAGAAAATAAAGGTTATAGTCCCTCTGATCAATGTGGGATGAAAAAGCAAACTGTGAAACAATAGCAAACAAAGTAGCACCCTAAATTTAAAAAGTACCAACAGGCATAACAATGCACATTACACATTCTAGGTGTTCCACACATGTATTGAATAAGTAAGGTTTATATTTCCTGTACAGTAATACTGACCTGTAAATACATTACGCCATTTCATAATGCTGGTTACCTCACCCATATAACATGAAAATCATCTGGTTCAAATGAAATAAAAAAGGGTAAGGTCTTTTTCCTTTTGCTCTGAGATTTGTGATGCTAAGAGAAAAAAAAAATCAACAATCATAGAAAGATTCTAAGTAATGCAGAGCTATTTAAATCAGTGTAAGAAAAACTTGCATTTTAAAGGGGTGTCTTCTGTAGAAAGGGGAATCCATAGCTTCTGTGCATTGCACTGGAAAACGCTTTCAGTAATCCTAAAGTCAGCTGGGAACACAAATACTAAAATGCATATCATCAAATGTTCATCTCATACTAAAAAACTTCTTTTTTTGTGCTCTTTATTTTTTTTATTAGTTGTCTATTTTATACATATTAGTGTATATAAGTTAATCCCAATCCCCCAATTGATGCCACCACTCTCCCCCCGCACTGCCCACCACTTTCTTCCCTTGGTGTCCATACGTTTGTTCTCTACATCTGTGTCTCTACTAAATAACTTCTTGCAAAAAGTACCTTTAAAGACAAAATAGCATATTGTAATTTTGCCTTCAGAATTTTTCTTTCTCTTTCTTCACATAATTTTGAATTCTTTTCATTGTACATATATAAAATTTAATTTAATTATAAATAGTTAAATCCAATAAGAATTTTAAATTTTTTATCAGAGGATTGTAGTGCAGAGAGAAATCAGCCCTTTTGCAGTGTCCCAAATGTGACAGATACAAAAACTATGGATGAGACTCCAGGTATGGAATGGGAAGAGAGAAGCCAAATAGAGTTGACATGGAAACTAAGGTTGAAGAGGAAACAATAATTTCACTGAACTTCCAAGTTGTCTATTACATTCTAGATTTCATTCCAATTTCAGGGCTACTAGGAAGCACTTGGAATCTGGGAAGGAAATTACTTTTATTCAGACTATTACTATGGGGAGAACATCGCAGATCTGAAGATCAGAGTTTCTCATCAAGGTGGTTTCATCTTAGACTTTTGTTGGGAGAAGTAGAAAAATTATAGGTATGATGGTCTTACAGTTTGGATTCCTTTTGTAATCAGGGGGATTTTCAGTCAGTTACCTGAATAGGAAATAATTTTTCTCTGTGTCTAGCTAATTCGGGGAAGATAAACAGTTCAGTTAATCATTTATGAGACAAAGAATAGAAGTATAGAGGGACTGTGTCTGGTCTTTTCATAAAGAAAAAGTTGTTTATTAGTAAGTTTTACCTAAGTCACAGAGAGAAAAGTGTGGGTCTCTGTGTTGTAGTAAGCCATTTCCCTGGGTCACAGAGAGTAGAGGTTTTCTTAACCATCCCTGTATTCCAGGAACATAGGGCTCAAGATGAAGTTCAACACTGTCATTCTCAATCTGGTTATTAATTAGAACTAAACTGTCTTGCCTCTTGAGAGTTTACCTACTAGGCAACCTGACTTATTCATGCAGTTGTTCATTTATTGATTTATCATCCACTGAGGGATTCATGTTCCTGTAAAAGGTAATTTTCAGAAAGAGGTAAAATGTTGACTCTCATACAGATATAAAAATAAAGACACGTTAACAATTTTATTCTACTCATTAACTAAGGATGTAACCAGGAAGACATCCTAACCATCTCAAAAGAGAATTCAAAGATTACTCCTGACATTTTTAGATCAAGAATATTGACATGAATATGCAAATTAAGGCAAAACTGTTTTTTCTAAAGGTGGTGGAAGGAAATTAATTTGGATTTGTCCGTAGGAATTATTTTGCATTGCTATTAGTTGCCTATAATCTACAAAGTGGTAAACTATCTCAAATACTATGAAATACTAGAATCGAATAACCTGGAGGAATGTCAGCAGAAAATGCATAATTCTTTGTTGAAGCACAGTTTTTGCTACATTACCTTTACAGCGAAGCCTTAACATTTTAGTGTTCTTTACCAGGTCCTGGTCCTATCTCTCACCCTCCTTCATTGC
The DNA here is from genome assembly GCF_008692025.1 of Phocoena sinus. Taxonomy (NCBI): domain Eukaryota; kingdom Metazoa; phylum Chordata; class Mammalia; order Artiodactyla; family Phocoenidae; genus Phocoena; species Phocoena sinus. Next base: position 32,596,011 of record NC_045776.1, on the reverse strand, counting down.
CTTTGCTTGTTGTTATTGGTTGAATTGTGTCCCCTCAAATTCTTACGTTTAAGTGTTAACGCCCAGTAAACTCAAATTTGGAAATAGGGTCATTGCAGATATAATTAGTTACAAAGAGATCACACTAAAGTAGGATGGGTCCTAATTCAATAAAACTGGTGTCCTTATTAAAAAGAAAAAGGAAATTTTGGACACAGACATACACACAGGGAGAATACCATGTGAAGATGAAGGCAGAGTTCAGGGTGATGCTTCCCTACACTGAGGGACACAGAAGATTGCCAGCAAACCACCAGAAGTAAGGGAGAGATGAGAAAGATTCTCCCCCACAGACCCCAGAAGGAACCAACCCTGCCAACAAGTTGACCTTGGACTTCTAGCTTCCAGAACTACAAGACAAAAAAAGTCTGTTTTTTATAGCACCCACTTTATGATACATTGTTACAGCAAACTTTGCAAACTAATATATTCCCTTCCTATTGTGTTCTGTGCTTTTTACAATCATCCTTTTTTGAGAAAACCCAGGCTGTTTCCTCTGCACAGAACACTTTTCTTCCTTCCTTCCTATCTGTGTTTCTCCCCAGTCACCTGGTCAACATTTATTCATCCTTCAGATCTCTGCTTCATCCTTTATTCCTCTGCAAAGTCTTCTTTGTCCCATCTGATCCCCACAAATGTAAAGAAGTACTATATCGCCTTTCATACTTATCATAAACAATGAGTCAGTTCTGGTTATTTGTGGTACTTATATTCTATAAAGTAGTCACAACCAATGAATTAGTGAATATGAACCATTGTTCCTAGGGGAAATACAGGGTTAGGCTCCTATGAGCCTCTGGTCACATTTTCATCAATCAATACATAATCTTGTTTTATATGTGTTTCTGTTTAAATACACCTTATTTAATATATATTATTGATTCACTAATATTGAAGTCATGACCAATAGCACTGTAACTCATACCTGAATGGAACTTTAAATATTTTCTCCATGAGACACATCACAACCTATCTACACTTAGGAACATACGACAGCACATCAGCACTACATTTGGGGGCCATTTTAAACAGTGAAGTCTCCAGTACAAAACACAAACATGAAAAACAACGTGACACTAAATAGACTGCAAAAAGAACACTTTACAGTATGCGAGCTGAGGGCAGAGCATTGCTTTGTTTGACCTCACATGGGAACGTGCTCTCTAGATGACTCGATTTTTCCCACTCTTCATATGTTTGTGAACAACCACAAAAGTGCTGTGAGTATTAATTTGGGGGTTACAGATAAATTTTAGTGGGTAGGTAAATTCATAAGTATAGACTCTGTGAATAATGAGGATTAACTATACTTGTTCAGTTTTCTGCCTTCCCTATGAGACTGTACCTTGGAGAGAGCAGAGGTAATACCTACCTATGTCTACTTTATTTCCAGTGCTATCCCTGGTCCATGGCAGATGCTCAGTAAATATTTGCTGAAGGAATGAATGATAGATGCAATAATAAATCTGCATGCTATTGTGCTATGGAAAATACAAAGATAAGTTAAGTTAGGCTCTGGGTTACTTCTACAAGATAACAAATGTGCATGCATATGCATGTCAATGAGTGTAGAGGTTTCAAAGGTACCTAAGAGTTTGGAAAATTTGTGCCTGAAGATTAAGGAGGGCTAAATAGAATGAAGCTGTTTCTTGAAGTAAGTGGGACAATGATGTGTCAACAGAAAAATCAGTCAATCTAAGAAATAAGTGGAAAATTTTATTTGAGCCAAATTGAAGTTTACAACCTGGGAGCAGCCTCTCAGAAAGCTCCAAGACCTGTTCTACCCATTAGAAGTCACAGCTCCACCCATTAGAAAGCACAGTTATATAAGTGTTTTGAAACACAGTTCATTAAATGACGTATCAGACAGTTTACACAATCCAGATCTGCAAGTACAAAGTGGTGAATCATCGTGACTCCTTACGAGATCAAGAAGGAAGGTTATCTTTTAAGGAGCTGTCTTCTTTGTTCTAGGAGAATGTCACCCTTTATGGTTAAGGAGGTATTTCTGCTGATAAGAGAGGTTTAGTCAATGCAGATACGTAGCATGCAGTAGAGGGAGAAGGGGGGCTAAAGAACAGAGAAAATTTTTTATGTTTAATTTTTCCTTGTCTTGCCATAAAATATGAATATTATTTCACAGAGGGAAGAGGTGACATTTTAGGGAGAAGACAGCATAAGCAACAAATATGTGGGGAAATACAGGTTGCAAGAAGACTGCAGTTGTCTGGAGCCTAAGCAGAGGGTCCATCTTGAGAAGCAGTAGAAAACAACATGCCAGAAGGAGGCTAAAGGAAGAATCTGGTAGATAAAGCAGTCCCTGGCAAGAGACCTGATTTCTATTCCATCAAATGTGATGAGGCTTTAAGGGTTTTGAGCAGGGGAGTGACAAACTTGTAATATATATTAAATGTATGCATGATAGAAAAAAATAGAATGGACCCTTATCCTGACTTATTAGAAACTCTATTAGAAAATTTTGCTCTTTTTAAGAAGTATTAAGAAGACCCTCATAGCACAGAGGTGGCCTTTAAGAAATGCAAAGAGATATGGGAAAGGAATGGCACAGGGGAGAAGCAGAGAGAAGCCAAAGCAGATCATAGCTTCCTAGGAAGCGCAACCATAAATTTAATTTGGTGCCTGTCAGCATCAGAGGTCCATCTCCTTTATAAAGTCTTATGGAACACTGTACTCAAGTTCCAACTTTATAATTATCAGAATGACCTTGGCAATTTTCTTTATCTCTGCAGGACTCAATTTCTGTGTTTCTAAATGAACCGGAATGGATGGTGCAGATTAGTACTGCTCAAGACAGACTTAGCCTCAATCACTAGAAATGAAACCTCTCAGGCCCCACCACCCAAGCCTACTGAAACAGAATCTTCATTTGGTAAATCATATGCACACTGGTCTAGAGAAGCTCTTCATTCTCTTCTGAGAACAAATACAGTCAAATCTCATTATTCACAAATTCTGTATTTGAAAACTAACTGGCTCACTAACATTTATTTGTATTTCCAAAATCAGTACTTGCAGCCATTCATGGACATGCATGGAGCAGTGAAAAATTAGAGTCACCCAACATACATGTCTCCGGCTGAGATCAAACAAAGAAACGCTCTGCCTTCTTATTTCAGCTCTCGTACTGTAAAGTGGCCTTTTCGCTATTTAGTGTCATGTGGTGGCTTTTTTGTTTGTTGTTTTTGGTTTCTGTGCTTTTTATTAGTGATTTCACTGTTTAAAATGGCCCCCAAGTGTAGTGCTGAAGTGCTGTCTAGTGTTCCTACGTGCAAGAAGAATATGACGTGCCTCATGGAGAAAACACATGTATTAGGTAAGCTTCACTGGGGCATGAGTTATAGTGCTCTTGGCCATGAGTTCAATGTTAATAAATGAACAATGTATATTAAATAAGGTGTCTTTAAAAGAAACATAGATAAAACAACATTACATATGTTTATGTTTGATAAAAATGTGATCAGAGGCTTGCAGGAACATAAGCCTTTAATTTCACTATGAACAATGTTTCAATATTCACTAATTCTGTGCACTGTGATTTTATAGATCATAACTACCATTAGCAACAAGAATCAATTCTACTACTGGGTGAAGATAAAGGCAAAATCTGAATATAGAATAAGAGAAAGGATATCATTCAGAATTGATATGTTCAAACATTGAGAGACAAATAGAAAATAATTTCAAAAAACAACTAAAACTTAGCTCCAATTTTAAATAGTCCATGAAGTCCTGGAAAGCCTCCCTTTCTTTCCTCTTAACGCCTGTAAAGAGCCCTGGTATGGACTAGTATTTCTGTGTTTTGTCTCTGTTGGTTTGCTTCTGAGTATAATCTGAAACTGGCTTCATACACAGAGGGCAAGGAGAGACCAAAGAAAGAGGCAGCTCTTGGTAGGTGGTGCTCCCAGGAGTGGATCGGGTCTACCCACCAGCATCTTAAGAATTTATAGAGAGGCCTTGATGGGGTTCAGTCACATACACCATCCAATGTGGTCTCAACAACACATTGCTCTCTCAGTGCTGTATCCTTGAACCTGGCTCTCACTGTGGGAACAGAGGGAAGAGCACACGTTCCAAGGATGGGGGAGGGGCAAAGAGCCTCCTATCGCCCAGGTCCAGCTCTAGGACTGACCAGTGGTCAAGTCCTCTCCTGACCTCCTCCAACAGTCTTTTTTTTTTTAAATCTTTATTTTTGGTTGTGTTGGGTCTTCGTTGCTGCATGCAGGCTTTCTCTAGTTGCAGCGAGCGGCGGCTACTCTTTGTTGCAGTGAGAGAGCTTCTCATTGAGGTGGCTTCTCTCGTTGTGGAGCACAGGTTCTAGGCACGTGGGCTTCAGTAGTTGCGGCATGTGGGCTCAGTAGTTGTGGCTCATTGACTCTTAGAGCACAGGCTTAGTAGTTGTGGCACATGGGCTTAGTTGCTCCACGGCATGTGGGATCTTCCCGGACCAGGGATCGAACCCGTGTCCCCTGCATTGGCAGGTGGATTCTCAACAACTGCGCCACCAGGGAAGCCCCCTCCAACAGTCTTTAAGACAGAAAGAGAGACAAAGTTTCACCTTTGGCCTATAGGCAGACTAATTTTCTCTGAGATGAAAGTTCAAGTGTTTTAGTTCTCACATTCTCTAATTTAGTCTTTCTCTGCCTATTCCCTCATCAAATCCAAACTCCAGCCTAAGCATTCCTCTCTGAAAAGAGTATTAACTTTCATAACTCTCACACTAATGCACAGCTCAAATCCAAGCTGACTTTCAAGCAAGCAATTCTCCTTCTTTTCCTTCCTCTTTTTCATTCCAAGGTTTCTTTTAGTGTTTACATAAGATTTTTGTTTTGTTTTTCACTGAAAGATAAATTCTTACAACACAGTGAAGTCTTTCCTCCTTTTTAGGGTCTCTGCCACTCTTTCCCTGTGCTTTTATAGAATCTGGGTAGGTGGCAAAGTGACTTAGAATGACTCCAGGGATCCTGAGGAATTAGTTGTGTCACTAATTACTGTCTATGGACTCAGGCTCTGATTGCTCCTCTTCCTTTTGTCTCAGAGAAGCAAGTCTGAATGTTGGGTCAACAACTTTTCTGTGATTAAACGTTCATGCACAAACACAAATGCATACAAGCAAGGCAATAAGAAGTGCCAAAAATAACAGCAGCATCTCTGTCCTTTGGAGCATGTAGAAGCACAAGGAAAGAATGAACACAGACCAGAATTGCAGATCAAACATAATGTGGGCTGAGGTTGTACTTATTGTAATGGGTTTTCTAACAACAGTGGGTTCTCGGAAATGTCTGAAGTCATTATCATCCCACGATATTTATAGAACAAGTGAAATAAAGCTCTTTGTCACCTATGATATTAGAGGATAGGTTGCATGTGACATAGGAAACATACATAGAGGGATGCCAGGGTTGGCACCACATGCAGATGAGGTATACTATCCTCTAGTGAGATTGGAAAGACCAATGTCTAATCCAATGCTTGCTGTAGCTCTTGGCACATTTTAAGCAGTCAGTAAAAATTTGTTAAATAAATGGATGACCTGTAAAGACGCTGAGTGGACCGAAATCTCCTCCCTCCATGGAGTTAATCTGTAACGAGTCAAGATGTTTACCTGAGAGTATAATCTATAGAGAGGCGGAAGGATCAATAGCAGTGCTAAATAACACCAAGGATCCTATAGAGACTGCCATTAATATTTTTTCTGTTGCAGAAAGTAAGTTTAGGAATTATTCTGGAATATTCCTTCATAGGTTGGTAAAATATCATGTGTTTTGAAGTCAGACACATCTGGCTCTGCCATCTATTAGCTATCAATCATATATAAATCACCTAACCTATATTAGAGTTACTTTTCTGTAAAATAGGGTAATGGCACCTACTTCACTATTTTGTTGAAATAATTAAATAAAGTAATATATGAACTGGCCTAATGTGCTGACAGATAGTAGTTTTTCAAATGCTGGATTATTTCCTACTTTTCTTATTCAATATCTGCTCTGTGCCAGGAACTAAAGTAGAATACAGTGGTAAATAAAATTCACACAAATCCTTCCCTTGCAGAGCTTGTAGTCGAGAGAGACAGCATCGACTGAATAATTATGATAGAAACTCTTGAAAATACTATGGAAGAATAATACAGGAGGAACGGATTTTCAAATGAGGTGACTTAAACTAGTGTTGGGGAGGAAGGTGAGGTCAGAAGAGGCTTCTCTGAAGCAGCAATCTCAGGCTTGCAATACACAAATCTAATAGTTTTTTAGCAAGGGTAGGGGAGGAGGATGGAGACTTTCTCAGGGTCTAGTACGTTTTGTAAAAGCCCAGAGTTTACGGGGCTCAGAGTTTTTAAAATCTTTAAAAATCTTGAATCAAGAGAATATAAATAACACCAGATATTTCTCACAGCTTTATAGTTCTCCTTTCCAAGGTCTGAGTACTAGAGATCACTCCTCTTATTGAGTGACGGGGGTGAGGAGGCAAAAATCGCTCAACCCACAACCATGTTCCTTGGGTATGACCTGATCATGCTTTCTGGGAGAGATATGATCCAATTCCTCTTTTATAGCTGAGATTCTTGACAGTGATGTCATTCAACTATCAGGATTTTTTTCCTCACTTGTGACACTGAGAGAAGAGCTTCTTTTATTACAGAGTAGAAGGAGTTCACACACAAAATATACTTTTATTATTTTTCAGAAAATGCATTCTTTTGATCCTTTCCCTTTTGCAGCTGATAGAAATTACCTTTTTGAATGAAACCACCCAGTCTTTGTGGGTTCCTACTCCAGGATCACTAAGAGACATTCTCAAGCCCATCTGTTCCACACTGTCACTTGAAAAATGGCCATAAGTCTTGGCTTATGATGTAGGATTTTTCAAGTTTCCTGACAATGCTGTCTGTTCTATCATGTGATTAGGTTCTAAACTCCTGGAGTTTCTAGAAAACTTGTAAAGGCAATTTTTTTAATTGGAGAAAAAGCAGTTATGAGGTTATTTTAATCTCACAATATCATAGTCATTTTATCTTGATGGAAGGCCAATAATAGATGGTTTCTTTTCTAAGCTACAAGCCAATTTTTGTGTGTGTGTGTGTGTGTGTTACGCGGGCCTCTCACTGTTGTGGCCTCTCCTGTTGCGGAGCACAGGTTCTGGATGCGCAGGCTCAGCGGCCATGGCTCACAGGCCTAGCTGCTCCACGGCATGTGGGATCTTTCCGGACCGGGGCACGAACCCGTGTCCCCTGCAACGGCAGGCGACTCTCAACCACTGCACCACCAGGGAAGCCCACAAGTCAATTTTTTATTACAAGCTAAAGAGAATAAATTGGGTGCAGAGCTGACAATTATCATGACATGAATCCTGGGCAACTAGAAGGAACAGACCATTATCAACAAGTTTCTCAACCAACATTAAGATTTGTATTTTGAATAATTAAACATGAAATTGAAAAAAGATGACAAAGGAAACACAGAATAAAAACTGCAACTACAAAGGTGAATTACATATGAGACAAAATAGTCAATGAAGTAGCCTACCACACAAAGAAAACACCTATGCAAAAAGTTATTTTCCTACAGACAGTCAGTGGTCTGTGGAGCTGTGGGTTCTTGCAATGCAAACTGTGTTCTATAATTATAAGTGTCTGTTATATTTATGGGTTCACATGGGAAAGATTACATGGGGAAGAAAACATCATTTCTTTCCTTTCAGAATAAGATGCCTAAGACTTCCATTTCCCATGGTCTTGCTAACTGGAGTCTGATACTCAGGTCTGCTAACCACACCTTCCTGATCCATGGTTGGTCCAGGAAAGGCACTGACAGTTTTGGTTTCTGTGACTTTTAAAATGCTTCTGCGACCTGCCAGAATCCTCCTCACTGGCACATTAGTTTTCCTTGTTTTTTTTTTTTTTTTTTTTTTTAATGTGTGTGTGTGGTACGCGGGCCTCTCACTGTTGTGGCCTCTCACGTTGCGGAGCACAGGCTCCGGACGCGCAGGCCCAGCAGCCATGGCTCACCGGCCTAGACGCTCCACGGCATGTATGATCTTCCCGGACTGGGGCACGCACGAACCCATGTCCCCTGCATCGGCAGGCGGACTCTCAACCACTGCGCCACCAGGGAAGCCCAGTTTTCCTTGTTGCATTAATGTCTTTGACAGTTACAGTCCAGTCTTCTAAGATTCTCCCATAATACATTCTTAATGTTGTTTTTTTCTTGATGATTACCTTTAAAAAGTTAATATAAGTCTATCCTGGATCCTATGAATGAATATCTTGGAACTAAGTATTGATATTTCATTTTTATATCTTTATCTGTGTTCTGCCTTTGACTGTGTTGGGACTTTAACTGTTATGGGCTAATGAAAAAAGGACAGAGATAGACCTAAGACAAAAAATGCTTTGGGGGCCAAGTAAAGGCCAAATACCATCATGGTACTTATACTAATGAAGAGTTCATAGTAATTTGAATAGAAAATGAGGCAAGAAAATTGAAGTGCCATGTGGTATACAGCAGTATAGATGTCTTGAATTTCAAAGAACCAGTCCTGTAAGAGTAGTCGATGCCATATTCATGTTGTAGGCAATAGAGTTTCAGCAAAAAGGCTATGTATTGTATTAAGGTTGTTAATTTGAAGTTTTTATATTTAAGTTGTAAATTTGATTTTTAAATAATTTATAAGAAATATATACGTGTGTACTTATATGAAGTTTACTCAGGTTTATACATTAAATAACATTATAAAAAAAGTAATTTAAGTCAGCACTGGGATCAGAAAATTTAGTTCTTTACAAATTGTCAATATTTTATTCAAGTTTGAGAAAACTGTTTCACATCAGACCTGACATCCACCGCTGGAATTATGCCATAGACATGGCACTTGTAACTATTTGTTTTACTGTTGGGAGCTCTGATGATTAGAAAGTTCAAGTTTCTTTGCTTGCTGAAATTACATTTCCTGTAAGTTCCAACCATTGGTAATAGTTGTACTTAGGAACAAATCAAGTTGGCTCTCTTTTTGTCAGAACTGTAAGTAATAGGAGAATAACTATCACGCTTTTCCCTAGTGTTGCTTCCACACATATTTTTGAAAATTTACTTGGGACAAAACATTGTGCATTAGCAATTGTTTTTGAATTTCTAGGTTAAACAGCTACACTCCTTTCAATCTTTCCTTGAAAACTTTTTCTTCTCCCCTAATTATAGTAATTTATATATACTCTAGCAATGTCCCTCTTACAATGTGGCACCTAAAAATAAACACATAGAAAACAGAGAATTTATTGAATATCACCCATAATAATGAATAGGAATTATTAAACTCAACAATGTATTAGGCACCAAGGAGGCACACTATTCTTGCCAAGAGTTTTGGATCTAGTTGGAAATGCACATTACAATTTTACATACTATTAAATATAAAAGTAAACATTGTAGGAGTTTAGAGGTCAGAAATCTGAGTCCTAGAGCTGTTACTGGATGTTTCTAGGTTCTAACAAGGGTTACGTCTTCAAAGGTACATTGGGTCTGAATACACCCTGTGTAAACAAGCACCCAAGTACTTTGATTAAAGTAGACTATATATTTGTAAGTCCTTCCTCCACTCTTTATAACGGAAAGAGGAAATCTTTGCTTGAGATAGCAAATACATGATTAAATCTACACGTTTTGGAAGGGGCCCTGAAATTTAAACTTGTTAAAACTGTAATTCCTGTGACTGTTCCCTGGTTAACCAACCTCCAGCCAGTGAAAGTTGTGATAATTCTTTTTGAACTGCATTTCCTTTTGGACTGATTTTAGAAATAGCTCAAGCTCAAAAGACAGTTTCTTATTTTCTTTCAAAAACAACAACAAAAAACAAACAAGAAACAAACCACCGCTAACACTGGAAGAACACAGGAAGTCTGGTACTTAATCAAACAGGCGGCGTTCCCGGAATTCTATTTACACTCAAGAAGATGGTGGGCTCCCTTGCACATGCGCAAAGAACGCTTGGAGGGGCGGGCAGTTCCGCTGCGTGGGGTCGCACTCCCGGCAGGGATTGGTGGAGCCAGGGCTGAGAGGCGGAACCGGAAGAGCCTGTGTTGTGCGGCTCTGCAAATTCAGTGCCGGAGTTGTTCCAGCTCCCAGTTTTCAGCGTTTGGTGTTGCTCTTGGCCGACGGTGCCATGGGGGAAGCGGAGAAGTTTCACTACATCTACAGTTGTGACCTGGACATCAACGTGCAGCTTAAAATGTAAGAGAATCTGGGGACCGGGACTGGGATTGCTGAGCTTCAGGGGCGGGGAGGCAGGGGCCTATGGGCTGGGGAGAGAAGATGCTTATTAGCTTGATGGTCTGCCTGCGGACGGCCCGGAAGGCTGAAGCCAGGGAAACGGAGGTGAACGGGAGTTTGGAGAGGGGCCGTGTGCGCGGACTGAGGACGTGGTCTCAGTGAGCAGGACAGCGATAGGAATAAATTCGTAAGTCCCACAGGGTTTATTTTGAAGAAAGCGTTTTGCTGTTCACTACAACCTTTTGTGGGATTATTACCGTCTCATCTTACAGATAAGAAATCAAGTCTTGGTTAAATCGTCGTCCTGCCGTTAATAATTGGAAGATCTTACTTTAAAACGGGGCTGGAAGGTGGAATAGAGACTGAAGAAATTATGAAGAGGTAGATACAGGCAGATAAGGTAGCTGAGCACATGGAGGTAATACTAAAAACACGAGAGGTGATAGAGGATTAGGTTGAGTCTTACGACAGTCTGGCATTGCGTAGACAGGGAAGTTGGGAGTCAGTCAAAGGTGAGGAGGGCTCCAGGTGTAAAGGGACTAGAATATATAAGAGAGCCTTGCAGGAAAATCTTGGGGTATCACAGTGGAAGTAAAGGTCCAGGGCATGACATCTTGAGATGAGAATAATGGAACTGAGATGGGGAACAGGTAGCACCAAGTTGGAAATTATGTCCATTGGCAGTCTCATAGATGTATTTTCATATGTGAAAACTATTATAAATTATCACAGATTATTAATCCCAACATCATTCATCATATGTTTTAATCAGTATTCAACAAATGTGCCTCAGACATAGGGCTACATACCTGTAGTAAATACATTTTCTGAGTCATTAGATGCTCCTTTGAATGATTGTTTCCAGAAGTTACTTACTTCAGACTCTGACAAGTCCTTTACTGTTCATTTCGTGGTGGTAAGAATAATATGCCAAACTGTACCTTTGTATAATACTTTACACACCCATTTAAAGTAATTGTACAGCATACACCAGTAGATGTTTATACAGGACCTGTATTGCCATCATCTGGTAAAGGACTTTCCTTCAGTCTTATTCCTCTCAGTATTTCTTGGACATATGAATTTTTTTTTTTTGAAACTTTTGAACATTAAAAGGAAAGAAGAAAAATATTTTTTAAATTCGTCCATTATTAACAGACACACATTGAGTATTTTGAGGAAAAGGTAAAGCATAAATTAGAAGTTTGGCAAAATTCAGTACAAACAACCTTTTAGCGTCTGAGACTAGTTTTGGGGAGGGCAGGAAGTATCAGTTTGGAATCATATAGTCAGAGAATAGTAAATTTTAAAATTCTGTTTATTTTCCCCAGGCCTTTTCATCTGTTTCTGTGGTTTTAATAAAACTTGCACTTTGATGTCTGTTTTCTTAGTGCCATAGTTGAATATCAAACTGCCCGCAAGACATGGTCACTTTGGATGTCCCAAAGCACTTTAAAAGCAACTTGTCCAAAATGGAGCACATCATTAGCATGCCCTCTAACTCTTATCTTCTCTCACCCTATTTTGGTGATTGTTAGCATCATTCATTGATTTTGGTTAAGACAGGAAAGGAGTCATACAGATTCATACAGACACCCCCTCTCACCTTCTCTGTTTAATCCTTTACAAGTTGTCTTGAATCTACCTGCTCAGTATCTTTGATCCATGCCCTCTTTAAACCCCATTGCCCTAGCCTTAGTCTACCCTTTTCCTTTTAATTTTGATTGAAAGTCTTCCAACTGATCTTGCTTTCAGTCCCACCTATCCATTACTTTCTTATACTCCTGCCAAAGTATCATAAACACAAATCTGATTATATTTCTCTCAATTCAAATTGTTCAGTTAACAGGTTTTTGAATTTTCATTTTGCGTGAGGCACTGTACTGAATTTGGTGGCTACTTGGCTTCATTGCCCCCCTACACTTCATTCTCATCTCTAGCTTCTTCTCCACGAGCTTTATGCTTTAGCTATACCAACCCGTAGTTCGTCAGACACACTATCTTGCCTTTTTGCAGTTGTATATGCTGTTCTTTTATTCTGGGATGACTCTGCCTCTGGCTCTCATCTTTCATATATTGTTCAGGCTCATTTCAGGCATCTCTCTGGGTTACGAGCCCTACCTCCAAGCCACACTAGGTGCTCCTGAGACTTTCTGATATATCTTTCGGTAATGGGAAGAACATTGGCTTTGGCTTCCTCTGTCCTGGTTTTTATTCTCAGCTCTGTTACTTACTTTGTGATTCTGGATAATAAGCTTGATCTCTGAGTCTGCTTCATGTTTTATAACATGGTAGTATGGTGAAAAGTAAGTAAGAAAGTCTCTATAAAATGCCTGGCACAATATATGATGTAATCTTGATTTCCAAGTAATGTTCCTACCTCTTTTATAATTTTATGCATATCTTTTTACTACTTAAAACACTGTATTTCTTAATTTAAATAACTGATTAGATAATATATCTACATAGTAAAAAAAAAATGAAAGCATAAAAAAAATATGCATTAAAAGTAAGTTTTCTCCCTAGAGCAAGGACTTAATATTTTCCTGTAACACTGTATTGTTTATCTTGTCTTTCATTTCTGGACTTCTATGCTTAGTACAGTAAATGTTGTTGAAAGACTGCAGGAATAAGTGGTCAACTTGAAATTAACAAAATGAAACTAATGCTTGGAAAGCTGGTGACATCTAGAAGGTAGACACAAGAGTTGATGACAGGGTTTAAAATTAAGAAGCCTAAAATAAAGAAATATGTTAATGAAGTTAGGAATGATCTTAGGCATGTTAGTGTTTTAGGAGACCTTTAGTAAATGAAAAAATGACTTTAATTTCATCTATAGGAAAATGTTCAGGTAGCATAAGGTTACTGTGACATAACCATAAACTCTTAGTATTTGTTGTGTTTGTCTTTAAAAAATGTGTCTAAACATTATTGCTGTTATGCTTTCAGAGGAAGTTTGGAAGGGAAGAGAGAACAAAAGAGTTATAAAGCTGTTCTAGAAGACCCAATGTTGAAGTTTTCAGGACTGTACCAAGAAACATGTTCTGACCTCTACGTTACTTGCCAAGTTTTTGCAGAAGGGAAGCCTCTTGCCTTGCCAGTGAGAACATCCTACAAAGCATTTAGTACGAGATGGAAGTAAGTTGTTTTCTTGAATATGGTGGGTTCCAGACTATTCTCCCATTTCTTTATAGATGTTGAAAGTATTATTTGGGATTACAGAGGAATTAAATTCTTTATTTAATACCTATAAGCAGTGATCAAATAGTTTAAAGTAGGAACCTACTCAGATAAAGTAGGTGGAAGTGAGGTGGAAGTGAATTTATTTGCCTAATTGAGGTGGAAGTGAATTTATGTTTGTATTGAGTATATTGACATATTTTTATGAGAACTTGACTGATTCACAAAATGACCCAAACTAAAAACACGTCTCTAAATTTGCTCCCATTCTATGCCCTTGAACACAGAAACACTTTTGGATAGTCTGAGATGTTGTCTAAGCTGATGTTTGGAACTCAGATCTTTAGAGAGAGATATGTTGTCATCTGTTTGGATCAGTTGTTTATGTTAAATGTGGAACTAACTTTTTTTTTAAGTTTATTAAGCATGCTGCATTAGCAAGCCATTGTTGGAATTCGAGGTAAATGTAATGAACATGAAGTTGCCATTTATCCAGGATAGTATTGTAGGTCCTTAATATAATCTCTTGACACTTCTTATTTGATAGATTGTGCGGTGCAGTTTTAATGTTTGATTCGTGAGTATTATTCAGTACCCTGGTAGGCTTGGTACAGGATACACAGGTTGTGTGCCTCTCAGTGAAGGAGTTTATGCCCACAGTATTCATGGAGGACAGGATGTGGCCACATGGACTCCCAGGCTGTACTGTTGAGGATACAACCCTTTGTTTACCAAGTGTGGCCCAGCAGACTGGGAAAAGTTTTGTGGAGAGATCAGAAGCCTAAGCTCTGATGATCTGGCTACACTGAAACCAACTGTTTTAATGGTGTAATTTCTTTAGTAGTCTTTTTGTGGCTAGATATATATACACACGAGTATATATGTGTATTTGTACTTATTATTCTGGAAAATTTCAAACCTGTAAAAGTAGAGAGAATAATATAATGAACTTCCAGGGCTCCCTCACCTACCTTCAGTAATTACTTACTCAGGCCAATCTTGTTTCAGCTATACCCAATGTTATTTTGAAGCAAATTCCAAATATTGTATCATCTTAACTTAAATATTTCTTTATGTCTGTAACATAGCTACATATCATCATTACACCTAAAACAACCCACCAAAACTCCTATAATTGTATCAGAGGTTCTTAAACTGGAATCAGGAAATCTACAAAACCCTGAAATTGTATGCAAAATTCTTTTGTGTCTTGCGCATTTTTACGGGGACAGAGCTCAAAGCTTTTATTAGACTTTTTGAGGTGGCTTGTGACCCCCCCAAAAGATTTAGAACCACAAATTTAGGTCTAGGAAGTCAACATTTATGGAGAATTCCACTTTTCTTGGGGGAAATTGTATGGTGGTTTTGTTCCATGCCTTGGCAATAAAAGAGATTAGAGCAAAAGCAAATTCCCAGTTATAGGGAGATGAACATCTTTCTCCTCTTCCTCCCATTTACCAGCTCCTCTCTGCATTGTTTATGTATTTTCAAGGATATAAAAACTTTCATATTTGCTCTCTCAAGGTTTGAGGTTTTTAGTTTATATATTTTTTTAAATTGTGAAACTAACAAAGTACTCTAAAACAATTAGAATGGCTTTATTTTTTAGTTAAAAGGTTTAAAACAGCTGTGTAGAAGATAGATTGAGAAAAATACCTTACGTTGGGTAAATATATGAGGATAGGTTTTTATCTTTTATTTTTTTAATTAATTAACTTATTTATTTTTGGCTGCGTTGGGTCTTCGTTTCTGTGTGTGGGCTTTCTCTAGTTGTGGTGCACAGGCTTTTCATTGTGGTGGCTTCTCTTATTGTGGAGCACGGGCTCTAGGCACGCAGGCTTCAGTAGTTGTGGCTCGCGTGCTCTAGAGCGCAGGCTCAGTAGTTGTGGTGCACAGACTTAGTTGCTCCACGGCATGTGGGATCTCCCTGGACCAGTGCTCGAACCCATGTCCCCTGCATCAGCAGGTGGATTCTTAATCACTGCACCACCAGGGAAGTCCCAATCTTCTTTTAAATATACTCTTTGGGCTTAAGGGAAACATTTGCAGATTTTGTACATCCTGCTCTTTAGTATTTAAGAGTTGAAGTTTTTACCAATTCATCAAAACAAAAATAGCACTTCTAAAATAAATAAGGGCAAACTTTATACAGCCCTTATTTTCTATAAGCACTGACTTAAAAGAAGATTCTGTAGACTGGGGGGGGGAAATAAATTATACCACAAAAGGATCTCTTGCTATCTTAATTTTTGCATTTCAGAAAGTATTTTGGGGTAGTATGAGATTCCAAGTTGTCTAAATCTATTTCTGAGTTTCTGATAGTGAGTTGTGAGAGTTCAAATAATGAGAAGCTCATCCAAAATTCATCTGAATCTCTTCTACCATATTCTATTCTATCCTGTCCTATGATAAGAGAGCCCATGAGGAGGAAACCTGTACTTTCTTTAGTTACACTTAGGGTAAAATTATCATCTTTAGGTGTGAAATACTGCAAATTTTAAAGTTATATATATGAATATTATTCTGCAGGCAAGTGGTTTAATTTTTTTTTAATTTATATTTTGTCTTGTCACGTGGAGGATTTGAAATGGCTTTAGACATAGACTATCTAATATAATTTTAAAATTAGAAAGTTAGGATTTAGGAGTGCATTAATCACACTAGAGAATTAGTACACTGGTGTATGGGTGTGGGGTACATGGTGGGAAGTCATACCATCCAGAATCAGGCTTTAGAATCCTGGAATATTTTGAAAGTTGCCAGGTGAATTTAAGCCTAATTAGAGTTGGGGCATGAAGAAGGGATGATTCATGGGAAGGGAGAGAACAAAATGGTGTTCAAAATACACAGTTCTTTGATGTCTGACCAGATCTTTTCATAATTTCTAGAATATCTTGAGTAGTTTTCAAACTATTTTTTAGCTGCAGATTCATTTTCTTCAAAAGAAATCTTCTGCAGAAGCCCAGTATGTAAAACTGGTAAAGTGTTTTTGCTTTAATTTAAAGAGGTGTGGGGGTCAGGTGTTGGATGGCAAAAGGTTTGAGGCAAATGATTGCTTGCTCTCATGTATTGTCTCCTAGTCAAAGGACAGAATATAAGGGTGAGTATTTTCACAGATCATTTTGGATATTGTTACTGACTTTTCTCTTTAACTTTAGCCTGTGTTAACTAATTTTTGTGGTTTGTTCATTGGCATAAGGTTACACTGCTTAGTATTTACCTTTTTATTCTGGCCCACCATGTGAATAGTAATTAAATAAATTCATTTAGTTTCTTAAGCTTGTCTGTAGGGGAGAAAGGCTTTTTAAACATGTATTTTATTTCTTTAAGAACTTCATAGAATAAAAGGATTTAATGATGTTTTGAGTCTCCTTTAGATCGATAGCCATCTCTAATTTTCCTGTAGGTCCTTCAATTTATATGGTGGATGTAAATGTTTTGTTCTTTAATAAGTTCGTGAAATTCTGTTCAGTTTCTTACTGATGCAGGTGTATTTGACCTAGACTGGGATATGCCCTTTGAGAATAATTTTGAGTAAACAGAGAGAAGCAATTCTGTGTGTCTGCTGGGTATTACTTTGTGTGTTGTTTGCATAGTTTTCTTTGGGGATTTTAAAAGCCATCTGTTGTTTAAGGAAGTTGAGATGATCAGATAAATCCAGTGTTAAGTTTGAATGCAGAAGAAAATTTGCAGAGGTGAATAGAGAGTAAAAAAAAAAATGGGAGAGCTGTGCTGTCATTACTGTTAGTAAGAACAAACATTCCTTAGTGAAATCATATGTAAAAATATGCTTTGAAAGCATTAAAAAAATAGCTAAGCATTATTGGTATTTATGAAATAACTTGAGTGGAAGAAAAATCCCATGTAAAAAGTTGTCACATATCTGTCCAGAGCAGTCTAGTAACTTCATGTTACAAAGTTAGTGGATGGTCTCCTTTGATCTCTTTAAAATTTTGTTTTTTTTCTGCTTTATTGAGATACTGATGTATATTATAGGATCATATTATACCTAGCAGCATTTTGAGTATAATATGAGTAATTCTGATTTCTTTCTTTTCTTAATAAAAAACTGTTCTGGAGAATGCTTACAGAAAAAAAAAATCACAGTTTAGTTCTAAAACAACTTTGGTTCTAATAGGTTTATGTGTTTTCCCAGATTTTTATTAGCTATTATTATATTCCTTGTGTCTTAGTGATATCGTCTGTTTCTCTTTTCTTCATTGAAGTGTAGTTGATTTACAGTATTGTGTTGGTTTCAGGTATATAGCAAAAGGATTCTGTTATACATATATATGTATATATCTTTTTTCTTATTCTTTTCCATTATATTTTATTACAAGATATTGATTATAGTTCCCTGTGCTATACAATAAATCCTTGATGTCTGAGTTTCTTGATTAAAGAATTTACCAGTGTTATTTTTCATGAGCTTTGTTTTTCAAAATATTTTTTTTCATGTGTTCTATAGGTATACCTTGGAGATATTGCAGGTTCAGGTCTAGATCACCACAATAAAGCGAGTATTGCAATAAAGCAATTTTTTTGGTTTTCCAATGCATATGAAAGTTATCTTTATACTGTAGTCTATTAGGTGTGCAATAGCATTGTGTCTAAACACAGTGTTCATACCTTAATTAAAAATTACTTTATTGCTAAAAAATCCTATCATCTGAGCCTTCAGCGAGTTATAGTAGTAACATCTAACATCAAATATCACTTACAACAGATCACCATAAAAAATATTTTAATAATGAAAACGTTTGAAATATTGAAAGAATTACCAAAATGGGATAGAGAGACACAAAATGAGCAAAAGCTGTTGGAAAAATGGTACCCATAGACTTGTTAGATGCAGAGTTGCCATAAACCTCAATTTGTAAAAAATGCAATATCTGCAAAGCCCAATAAAGTGAAGTGGAATAAAATGAGATATGCCTGTATTTAAAATTGAAGTTGCATAGAGCAAAATTGAGGTAAGTGCCACGTTATTTTTTGTACTACTAACTTAATCTTTTGACATTTTCTCTGGACAAACCTTCTTGTATGATTTGTTAACTTAAAAGAAAGTTATACACATATGTTTATGTTGACTTTCTTTCCTTAGCTTTATGTTTTTGTTGACTTTATTTCCATAGCTGGAATGAATGGCTAAAACTGCCTGTGAAATACCCTGACCTGCCCAGGAATGCGCAAGTGGCCCTGACTATATGGGATGTGTATGGACCAGGAAAGGCAGTGCCTGTGGGAGGAACAACAGTTTCACTGTTTGGAAAATACGGGTAAGCGTTTTCTTTTCCTATGGAAATGTTGTTGCTTTCTGGCCCTTTTCTTTCTTGACCTTAATAGTTTATGCCCAGTCTGGTTCTCTGTGCTAGGAAGTGAAACCTATTGGATACATGTTGGATACATATGATTCTGTAGTACTTGAGGCTGAAGTTGACACATATTTCCTTCAGGAGATGCAGATAGATTAATTAAAAAACACAGTTTGTATTTCTCTACTGTTAATGATTGGTAATGCGATTTCTATTAGGAAATAGTCATTGGAAACTAGAACCTTATTTTTAGGAAAAAAAGGCTATTTGTCATATACTGTAACTGCTTTGTTATAGGGTTTTTCTGCTTTGTCATAATAGTGACAAAAAGGACAATAAACAGGGTTTAAAAAGTGCTAAAGCACTAATTTGCTGTAATGGTAATGATTATAATAGGAAAGTTAATTTTGTTTTTAAAAATTTACAGATAATAGAAGTTAATTGTAAAACAAAAACAAAGACATGATAGTCCTTTAGGGTGTTTTTTCTCTATCCCTTTTCTCCTGAGCAGAGAGATCACTCTTCATCTTAAGAAAATTGTTGACATTCTATTCTTTCTATGTTTATTAATTGGAATTTTTCTCTAAAAAACTTGGTCTTTCATCATATATTGAGTTACCTTGGTATACAGTTCATATAGGAAAGGCAGATTAATGTTTACTTTTTTTCCCCTTTATCAATTTTAAGAATGAATTGGTTGGTGCCTTGGTAACCTTGAAAGTGACGATTGATGGTTTTTTGGTGTTTTGTTCTTAAGTTTCATCATGAACTTTTAAACAGTTTTGAAATGTTTCAATCCATTGTTCTTTTTATTCTTTATAATTCTTAAAAATTCCAATTTTTGGTCAGTAGGAGCCCCTTCAAGTCGATCCCATGTTCTTTTGACAGTATAGCACACCAGTAGTCATTGGTAGCTTCTTTACTTTCTGGAGACAAGCTTTTCCAGGCTCATTGGGAAGTTTCCTGCCCCAGACCTGGACATCTGAAAGAAGTCCTAGTTCCTTTAGGTATCAAATGGTAGAGACCATAATCTAGGTATTATCAAACTTCTTAATTTTTGCCCATTGTAAAACTGAAAAATGTTATCTCCTAAATTAATTTTCACATCATTAAATATGAGTGAAGATGATCGTATTGTGATATTTCCCTTTACATTTGTGTTTATGTTTCTGTGAATTGCTTTTTCATATCCTTTGCCCATTTTTTAAATTGAGGTATAATTCACATACGGTAAAATTCTTTGTCTTTTTTTTTTGAGTAGTCATTTTTCTTATTAATTTGTAAGGGGTCTTTGTAGATTAGTGAAATTAGCCCTTTGTGTGTTACATGTTACACATATTGTTTTTCCTGTTTGACATTTTCTTTTGAATTATCATATATTTGTTTGTTGCTTATTTACTTGCAGCTCATGAATCTTAAATTATGAATTTATCAGTTTTTTATAAACCAGTGGTGGTTAGGAAGGCAGGTAGAACTAGATTGTCTGGGTTTAAAACCTGGCTCTTTTGCTTATTATCTGTGTACCCTTGGGCAAGTTATTTAATCTCTTTATGCCTCAGTTTCCTTATCTGTAAAATGAGATATTAGTATTTACCTCACAGAGTAGTTGATGATGATAAATTACTAAAGACATGTAATGAGCTTAATAAGTGCTCAGTAAATATTAGCTGTCATTATATCTGAACTATTCTTGTTAGTTTTGAATACTATTAAATTATAAAATGTTTTAATATTAGAGACAGATAATCTTCCTCATTCATAGTCCTTTCAGAATTTCTCTGGATAGTCTCTATATTTTATCAGATAAATATTAATATTATTTCCTCAGTTAAAAAAAAAGCTCATTCTTATTTTGTTGGGAAACTGTATTGAATTATATATGTGAATTACAGAGAGAATTGATATCCTTATAATATTGAATTTTTCTGTTCAGGATAGGATGTCTCAGAAAAGCTTCAACTCATGAATAAAATGTAGATGTAATTTAATTGAAAATAGCTTGATTGCTTAGTAATGTGTAGGTATTTTACTTTAATGTATCTATTAAAGAAACATTTATTATTGAAATCCATGCAGGAACAATAATTTAGACATAGTATGAGACATCGTGGCCTCCAGTTTTAAATATGTTTTTTGATAAAATGGCAGGTTATAGTAGAATGGAAATATTACAAAATCAGTATGTTTCTTTTCTAGAATGTTTGTACCTTTTTACTTTCTCTACCAGGGTGGAATTTGCTTGCCATATAGAAAAAAAATGTACAACAGTTTATTACTCTTACTGTAGTCTTAGTGGTTAAATCTTCTTGAGAAACAGCCAGATAGACCTCTTGGTTTTTCTTCCTGGCCTCTTCATTAGTGGTTTACCTTCTGAAATAACAGCGGGAGTTTCCCTCATGAAAACACCTCTTTTAACACTCATATATTGATACATTTTCATTGACCTTAGGATGTAGTTTCAGGAGACAATCTGACTAGACTATAGGTGTGAGACAATAGAAATTTCCATAGAAGTACAGTGAAATGACCTGCCTACAGCCAAATCAATTCTCAGATTGACATTTGTGACACGGTTTTACTTGGCCTTTGACAAGTTTTTATAAAGTATGTGAAATCAGTAGTAATCATTGTGTGTACGTGTGTGTATAATAACTCATGTTAGATCACCTACTGTTCCCTCTAGGCTGATGCTTATAGTGACCTGCACCTCAGAAAAAGGAAATCTGAGAAGCCCTATGAAATTAAAATAACTCCTTTTTCTCTCTGTGTCCTGGGGCCTTCCCTTGAAGGCTAACTGGGGTGCAGTGGAGACAAGCCGAGGCATTCCCTCGCAGGATATTGGACTTCCTGTGCACCTTTGGATTGTGGAAGCATATGATATTCAGGATGTTCCAGGTGCTATAGCAGGGTGCAGACATCCACTTGTACTGCTGGGTCACAGCTGCTTCTCTGCATGGTGTTGCTGACATTCATGGTGAGAAAGAAAGTAGCATGAGTCTTCTGTGTGATCTCAGGAGGAAGCCTGTGCAAATTTTTTTCCACCTACCGTTAAAAATCATGTCATGTGCCACCACAGTTCTCATGACTTAGGGAAATGCTGCTTTAGACCTTCATTTCCTCAGATGTTTCTTAGGCAATGAAATAACACCAGTTGTACCGCACCTTGTTCCTTAAATAGTCCTGGTATGGACTTATTAGCTATTTAAAAGTGGTCCTCAAAGTGTGTAATAACTGTGTTATAGTATCGGGAGTCCTGTGACTACCAACTCTTGCTGTTTGCTAATACCTGTTTTGTATTCTTTTTTTTTTTTTTTTTTTTTTAGTTTTTTGCCATACGCGGGCCTCTCACTGTTGTGGCCTCTCCCCTTGCGGAGCACAGGCTCCGCAGGCTCAGCGGCCACGGCTCACGGGCCCAGCCGCTCCGCGGCATGTGGGATCTTCCTGGACTGGGGCACAAACCCGCGTCCCCTGCATCGGCAGGCGGACTCTCAACCACTGCGCCACCAGGGAAGCCCATGTTTTGTATTCTTGAGTCAGTGTGAAGCAGTGCTTCTTGGAGGATAGTGTAGTTAATCGAAAGACAGATGTGTTAGGATATGGCTGGAGTAACTAATTGTCCTCATTTTGAAAGTCTAGCTTGTGAGATTCCTAAGTAGCTAAAGAATTGATTGATCATTAGGTTGAATTGGCAAAGGATCATACGCAAGCTGTATATTTATCTTGCAGATGTTTTTTCCAAATGTGAATTCTGAAGTCAGGCCAGTTGTTTCTGTAGTGGTTTGGCACTGGGAGCTGGAACATCTACAGCAGCTGTTGCTGGGGCCTCTGCTTGTGTCTGAGGGAGATCCTGTTGTACCGTTTTCTTTCTTGCCTGTTTGGCTTAATTTCCCAAATGGACTTGATGCTCTGAGCATCTTCTGGCTTGCCACCTGGAGGCTGTGTAACTCTCTGTAAAGGTTCCATTAGTGTCAAAAGAAAGTAATATGTTCACTTGATCATTTGAATCACTTGGCATCACCCCTACCTTCCATGTCCCCTTATCCTTAAATCTCTTCTCCAGATCCATCCCAAGGCACCTAAATTATTTAGTAAACTGGCTTCCTGCCAAATGTACTTATTTTTTTTTTTTTTTTTTTTTTTTTTTTTTTTTTTTTTTTGCGGTACGCGGGCCTCTCACTGTTGCGGAGCACAGGCTCCGGACGCGCAGGCTCAGCCGCTCCGCGGCATGTGGGATCCTCCCAGACCGGGGCACGAACCCGTGTCCCCTGCACCGGCAGGCAGACTCTCAACCACTGCGCCACCAGGGAAGCCCAAATGTACTTATTTTTGATTTAGTTAAGTTCAGCCAAACTATTCACTTGGGGGCAAGGAAGTGGAGAGAAGGAAGGGAAGCTTTCTGCTGTTTCTGAAGGTATATTTAAGGATATTCATGGAACGTGGTATTATGACCTTACTGTACCCAGTTTCTTAGAGACTAAGGTCTGCTTTATGTTGAATGTCTCTCAGTTGAAAGGGAAAGAAAATGAACTTTATAAAGGCTTTTTAAATAATGCCACTTTTTTTTTGATCTTTAACATGATAGATAAATATTGGGTGTATTGAGTCTTCACAACCAGTTAGTACATTTTGTGTTGGGCCTATAAAGTAAGCTTTTGCAGATATGGTTGCTGGATATTGCCTGTTTATTGCCAAACTTAGACCTTAACATATTTGGTCCTTAATCTTATACTGCTCATCAGCTTGTAGCTGTCCTTTATAGTTTCCAATCTAAATGTTTATGGCATCATTACTTACATACATTACATAATATTCAGTGAAAATTCTCTTCATTACCTCAGGAAAATCTGCTAAGAAATTTTCCATTGGTCAGATCATGATAATAATGGTTTAAAAATTAATGTGAACCTTTTACAGTTAAGTACAGTGGTTTTAAAGATGGGAAAAGTGCATCACTATATCCATCGTGTACCTAATTAAAAAATTATTTAATATGGGAGTCTTTGGACTTGCCTACTCACCTGCACACACTTCTAGTCTTATTCTTTTCATTGCGATTGACAGCTTGGCCTTTCAGCTTTGGGAGGATGCTGTTTCAATAGACTTTATATTGTTTGAAAGGCCTTGTTAACACTTAAAAAAAGAAAACACACTAACAGAAGACTATCTCTAACCCTCTTCAAAGAAACAAAACTCAGAAACTTGACAGCGTATTTAAAAAGCATATTTGTCTAGAGCTTCTTTTATGAGTTTGTTCAACTTTTACTGTGGGTCTTCATGGTAGCTTTTTGAAAGAAGCAGAAGCATGACAATCAGAGGTCATGTAGTCTTTTACTTTAAAGCAGGATCATCCAGCTCAGGCTGAATTTCAACAATATGTTAAATTTCTGATTTGTAGACATGGATATTTTTTCTTACTGAATCCACTACTGTATTCCCTTTTAGACATCTTTCTTATGGAAAAGAAGATGGGAGGAAAATAAGCCTGTACCCAGTGAAACGGAAAATAATAGCTAACATTTATCGAATACTTATTACGTGGTAGACACTATTCTAAGTACTTTTTACTTGTACTGGTTTATTTAATTTTTCTAACAACTCTGTGAGATACAGTTCCTCTTTATAATCTCATTTTATAGATGAGGAAACAGGCACAGAGAAGTTAAGTAACTTACCCAAAGTCTTGTAGGTAATATATGGCACAGCTGGGATCCAAACCTCAGCAGTTCAACTCTGCTGTCTACTATGCTGAATTGTCACTTAAAGTAGAAAGTTATATATTATTTTAATTTGGTTTCAGTCATTGTAAATGTGACATTCTTTCACTGGGTACAAATTTGGTTTCTGTTTCTAAGATCTCCACTGACGTGATGAAGTGCATGTGGTCCATTACTGATGCTTCTCTGTTTCCAGTTTACCTTTAGCATCTCTGTAATAGTTCTAACTGCTTGGAGGAGAAAAGAATGGCATGTGAAAAACAGTGTTACATGGATTTTAGTTGCTTGGTTAATTGCTTTACAGCCCACTGGAGGCTTAAAGCTTGGCAAGAGAGACATGTATTTCCTTGGTAGAATTCTCTCTGTTTACGAATCTGAAATTTCCCATAATGAACTACATTAATTTAATTCTGTCCTGAACATTCTCTTTTTGCCTAGCATGTTTCGCCAAGGGATGCATGACTTGAAAGTCTGGCCTAACGTGGAAGCAGATGGATCAGAACCCACAAAAACTCCTGGCAGAACAAGCAGTACTCTCTCAGAAGATCAGATGAGCCGCCTTGCCAAGGTAAAAAAGAAGCTATTGGAACAGGTGGAAGGCTCTGAATGATGTCTGTTGTAGTATAAATTGACATTATGAATTCTGTCAGATTACTTTTTAATTTAAATTTAATCTTTTAATAATAGTTTTATTGAAATATAATTCACATACCATAAAGTTCACCCTTGGAAAGTACACTTTAATGGTTTTTTAGTGAATTCACAAAGTTGTACGATCATCACCACTATTTACTTTTAGACCATTTTTATCAAAAATATAACCAAGTACCCATTAGCAGTCATTCCCCATTCCCTCCTTCCTCCAGCCCCTGTCAACCACTCATCCACTTTTTATCTCTGTAGATATTCCAATTCTGGACATTTCACCTAAAGAGAATCATAATACGTGGCCTTTTGTGTCTGTAATTCCAACAGATTTGAAAATGTAGAGCTTTTGGTGATACCTTCAAGATGACCACCTACTTTTTTGGTAACATCGTCTTAAAGATGCAAGTGTTATTACATGCTAGAGATTCTTATATTGTTTGAAAGTGAAAATTTCTTATATTAGTCCGTCTAAATTACCCTCACTCCACCCCACCTCTCTTTTTGTAAATTGACTGTTATTACCTCTTTTTTTCAAAATTGTGTTAATGAAGTGTTTTCATTTAATGTTTGTATTTCTAAGTTCAATTCTATTCTCAAATCACAACAGTGTAACTTATGTTGTGAATATCTGTTCAAAGAGTACTATGTTAGATACTGTTTAAAGATGCTTTTACAATACTTTTATTAAGAGACTTTCTTTTAATTTTTACATGTAATTTTCCTTTGTGATCTTATTAGTTACAGATGACTCTATTATGTCTGGAGAAAGTTTTAATACCAAGCACTTTACAACTTTTTTGTTTTAGATTCCATATATATATGTGTTAGCATACAGTATTTGTTTTCTCTTTCTGACTTACTTCACTCTGTATGACAGACTCTAGGTCCATCCACT
Organism: Phocoena sinus; assembly: GCF_008692025.1. Taxonomy (NCBI): domain Eukaryota; kingdom Metazoa; phylum Chordata; class Mammalia; order Artiodactyla; family Phocoenidae; genus Phocoena; species Phocoena sinus. The sequence continues at coordinate 32,569,937 of NC_045776.1, read as the reverse complement.
TCACTACAAATAACTCAATTTTGTTTCCTTTTATGGCTGAGTAATATTCCATTGTATATATGTGTCACCTCTTCTTTATCCATTCATCTGTCAGTGGACACTTAGGGTGCTCCCTTGTCCTGGCTATTGTAAATAGTGTTTTAATGACCGTTGTGGAACATGACTCTTTTTGAATTATGGTTTTCTCAGGGTATATGCCTAGTAGTGGGATTGCTGGGTCATATGGTAGTTCTGTTTTTAGTTTTCTAAGGAACCTCCATACTATTCTCCATAGTGGCTGTATCAGTTTACATTCCCACCAACAGTGCAAGAGGGTTCCCTTTTCTCCACACTCTTTTCGGCATTTATTGTTTATAGATTTTTTTTTTTTTTGCGGTACGCAGGCCTCTCACTGTTGAGGCCTCTCCCGTTGCGGGGCACAGGCTCCGGATGCACAGGCTCAGTGGCCATGGCTCACAGGCCCAGCTGCTCCGCGGCATGTGGGATCTTCCCGTACTGGGGCATGAACCCGTGTCTCCTGCATCAGCAGGCAGACTCTCAACCACTGTGCCACCAGGGAAGCCCCTGTTTCTAGATTTTTTGATGATGGCCATTCTGACTGGTGTGAGGTGATACCTCATTGTAGTTTCGATTTGCATTTCTCTAATGATTAGTGATGATGAGCATTCTTTCATGTGTTTGTTGGCAGTCTGTATATCTTCTTTGGAGAAATGTCTATTTAGGTCTTCTGACCATTTTTGGATTGGGTTGTTTGTTTTTTGGATATTGAGCTGCATGAGCTGCTTGTAAGGTTTGGAGATTAATCCTTTGTCACTTGCTTCATTTGCTAATATTTTCTCCCATTCATAGTGTTGTCTTTTCGTCTTGGTTATGGTTTCCTTTGCTGTGCAAAAGCTTTGAAGTTTCATTAGGTCCCATTTGTTTATTTTTATTTCTATTTCTTTAGGAGGTGGGTCAAAAAGGATTTTGCTTTGATTTATGTCATAGAGTGTTCTGCCTATGTTTTCCTCAAAGAGTTTTATAGTGTCTGGTCTTACATTTAGGTCCTTAATCCATTTTGAGTTTATTTTTGTGTACGGTGTTAGGGAGTGTTCTAATTTCATTCTTTTAGATGTAGCTGTCATTTTCCCGGCACCACTTATTGAAGAGGCTGTCTTTTCTCCATTGTATTTTTTTGCCTCCTTTATCAAAAATAAGGTGACCATATGTGTGTGGGTTTATCTCTGGACTTTCTATCCTGTTCTATTGATCTATATTTTTGTTTTTCTGCCACTACAATACTGTCTTGATTACTGTAGCTTCATAGTATAGTCTGAAGTCACGGAGCCTGATTCCTCCAGCTCTGTTTTTCTTTCTCAAGATTGTTTGGGCTGTTCAGGGTCTTTTGTTTTTCAACACAAATTGTGAATTTTTTTGTTCTAGTTCTGTGAAAAATGCCATTGGCAGTTTGATAGGTATTGCACTGAATCTGTAGATTGCTTTGGGTAATATAGTCATTTTCACAATGTTGATTCTTCCAATCCAAGAACATGGTATACCTCTCCATCTGTTTGTATCACCTTTAATTTCTTTCATCAGTGTCTTATAGTTTTCTGCATACAGGTCTTTTGTCTCCTTAGGTAAGTTTATTCGTAGTTATTTTATTCTTTTTGTTGAAATAGTAAATGGGACTGTTTCCTTAATTTCGCTTTCAGATTTTTCATCATTAGTGTGTAGGAATACAAGAGATTTCTGTGCATTAATTTTGTATCCTGCTACTTTACCAAATTCAGTGATTAGCTCTAGTAGTTTTCTGGTAGCATCTTTAGAATTCTCTATGTATAGTATCATGTCATCTGCAAACAGTGGCAGCTTTACTTCTTTTCCAATTTGCATTCCTTTTTCTAATCTGATTGCTGTGGCTAAAACTTCTAAAACTGTGTTGAATAAGAGTGGTAAGAAAAAAAAAAAGTGGTAAGAGTGGGCAACCTTGTCTTGTTCAGGATTTTAGTGGAAATGGTTTCAGTTTTTCACCATTGAGAAGGATGTTGGCTGTGGGTTTGTCATATATAGCCTTTATTATGTTGAGGTAAGTTCCCTCTGTGCCTGCTTTCTGGAGAGTTTTTATCAAAAATGGGTGTTGAATTTAGTTGAAAGCTTTTTCTGCATCTATTGAGATTATCATATGGTTTTTATCCTTCAGGTTGTTAATGTGGTGTGTCACATTGATTTGCATGTATTGAAGAATCCTTGCATTCCTGGGATAAACCCCACTTGATCATGGTGTATATTCCCTTTAATGTGCCTTTGGATTCTGTTTACTCGTAATTTATTGAAGATTTTTGCATCTATGGTCATCAGTGGTATTGGTCTGTACTTTTCTTTTTTTGTAATATCTTTGTCTGGTGTTGATATCAGGGTGATGGTGGCTACCTAGAATGAGTTTGAGAGTGTTCCTCCCTCTGCTATATTTTGGAAGAGTTTGAGAAGGATAGGTGTTGGTTCTTCTCTAAATGTTTGATAGAATTTGCCTGTGAAGCCATCTGGTCTTTGGCCTTTGTTTGTTGGAAAATTTTTAATCACAGTTTCAATTTCAGTGCTTGTGTTTGGTCTGTTTATATTTTCTCTTTCTTCCTGGTTCAGTCTCAGAAGTTTGTGCGTTTCTAAGAATTTATCCATTTCTTCCAGGTTGTCCATTTTATTGGCATATAGTTACTTGTAGTAATCTCCCTTGATCCTTTGTGTTTCTGCAGTGTCAGTTGTTACTTCTCTTTTTCATTTCTAATTCTGTTGATCTGAGTCTTCTCCTTTTATTCTTGATGGGTCTGTCTAATGGTTAATCAATCTTGTTTATCTTCTCCCAGAACCAGCTTTTAGTTTTATTCATATTTTTTATAGTTTTCTTCATTTCTTTTTCATTTATTTCTGATCTGATCTTTATGATTTCTTTCCTTCTGCTAACTTTGGGGTTTTTTGTTCTTCTTTGTCTAATTGCTTTAGTTGTAAGATTAGGTTGTCTAATTGCTTTAGTTGTAAGATTAGGTTGTTTGAGGTTTTTCTTGCTTCTTGAGGTAGGATTGTAATGCTATAAACTTCCCTCTTAAAACTGCTTTTGCTGCATCCCGTAGGTTTTGGGCCATCATGTTTTCAGTCATTTGTTTCTAGGTAGTTTTTGATTTCCTCAGTTATCTCTTGATTATTTAGTAGCATATTGTTTAGCCTCTATGTGTTTGTATTTTTACAGTTTTTTTCCTGTAATTGGTATCTAGTCTCATAGCATTGTGTTTGGAAAAGATACTTGATACAATTTCAGTTTTCTTAAATTTACCAAGGCTTGATTTGTGACCGAAGATATGATCTATCCTGGAGAAGTTTCCATGAGCACTGAGAAGAAAGAGTATTCTGTTGTTTTTGGATGGAATGTCCTATAAATGTCAATTAAGTCCATCTTGTTTAATGTATAATTTAAAGCTTGTGTTTCCTTATTTATTTTCATTTTGGATGATCTGTCCATTCGTGAAAGTTGGGTGTTAAATTCCCCTGCTATGATTGCGTTACTGTCAATTTCCCCTTTTATGGCTGTTAGCATTTGCCTTATGTATTGAGGTGCTCCTATGTTGGGTGCATAAATATTTACAATTGTTACATCTTTGTCTTGGCTGGACCCCTTGATCATTATGGAGTGTCCTTCTTTGTCTCTTGTGCTAGTCTTTATTTTAAAGTCTATTTTGTCTGATATGAGAATTGTTACTCCAGCTTTCTTTTGATTTTCATTTGCATGGAATATCTTTTTTGATCCCCTCACTTTCAGTCTGTATGTGTCCCTTGGTCTGAAGTGGGTCTCTTCTAAACAGCATATGTATGGGTCATGTTTTTGTATCCATTCAGCCAGTCTGTGTCTTTTGGTTGGAGCATTTAATCCATTTACATTTAAGGTAATTGTCAATATGTATGTTCCTATTACCATTTTTTTAATTGTTTTGGGTTTGTTATTGTAGGTCTTTTCCTTCTGTTGTGTTTCCTGCCTAGAGAAGTTCCTATAGCATTTGTTGTAAGGCTGGTTTGGTGGTGCTGAATTCACTTAGCTTTTGCTTGTCTGTGAATGTTTTAATGTCTCCATTGAATCTGAATGAGATCCTTGCTTGGTTGTAGGTTTTTTCATTTCATCACTTTAAATATGTCCTGCCACTCGCTCTGGCTTACAGAGTTTCTGCTGAAAGATCAGGTCTTAACTTTATGGGGATTCCCTTGTATGTTTTTTTTTCCTTGCTGCCTTTAATTTTTTCTTTGTATTTAATTTTTGATAGTTTGATTAATATGTGTCTTGGCGTGTTTCTCCTTGGATTTATCCTTTATGGAACTCCCTGTACTTCCTAGACTTGATTGACTATTTCCTTTCCCATATTAGGGAAGTTTTCCACTATAATCTCTTCAAATATTTTCTCAGTCTCTTTTTTTTCCTCTTTTTCTTCTGGGACCCCTATATTTCGAATATTGCTGCATTTAATGTTGTTCCAGAGGTCTCTGAGACTGTCCTCAATTCTTTTCAATCTTTCTTCTTTATTCTGCTCTGTGGTAGTTATTTCTACTATTTTACCTTCTAGGTCACTTATCTGTTCTTCTGCCTCAGTTATTCTGCTGTTGATTCCTTCTAGAGAATTTTAAATTTAATTTATTGTGTTGTTCATTATTGTTTGTTTGCTCTTTAGTTCTTCTGGTTCCTTGTTAAAACTTTCTTGTTTGTTCTGCATTGTATTTCCAAGATTTTGGATCATCTTTACTATCATTACTCTGAATTCTTTTTCAGGTAGACTGCCTATTTCCTCTTCATTTATTTGGTCTGATGGATTTTTACCTTACTCCTTCATCTGCTGTGTGTTTCTCTGTCTTCTCAGTTTGCTTAACTTACTGTGTTTGGGGTCTTCTTTCGCAGGCTGCAGGTTCTTAGTTCCCATCGTTTTTAGTGTCTGCCCCCAGTGGCTAAGGTTGGTTCAGTGGATTGTGTATGCTTCCTGATGGAGGGGACTGGTACCTGTCTTCTGGTGGATGAGGCTGGATCTTGTCTTTCTGGCTGGCAGGACCGTGTCCGGTGGTGTGTTTTTTGGTGCCTGTGACCTTACTGTATTTTTAGGCAGCCTCTCTCCTGATGGGTGAGGTTGTGTTCCTGTCTTGCTAGTTGTTTGGCGTAGGGTGTCCAACACTGTAGCTTTCTGGTCATTGAGTGGAGCTGGGTCTTATCGTTGAGATGGAGATCTCTGGGAGAGCTTTCGCTGTTTGACATTACGTGGAGCCGGGAAGTCTGTGGTGGACCAGTGTCCTGAACTCGGCTCTCCCGCTCAGAGGCACAGGTCTAACACCCGGCTGGAGCACCAAGACCCTGTCAGCCACATGGTTTAGAAGAAAAGGGAGAAAAAAAAGAAGAAAGAAAAAAAAATTAAAATAAAGTTATTAAAATAAAACTAATTAATTATTAAAAATAAAAAATTAAAAGTAATTAAAAAAAAGAAAAAAAACAGTCAGAAATAACCTTAGGACAAATGGTAAAAGCAAAGTTATGCAGACAAAAATCACACAAAGAAGCATACACATTCACACTCACAAAAGGAGAAAAGGGAAAAAAAATATATCTATATATTGAAATAGAAACAGGAAGTGAGCAACCAAATCAATAAACAAATCTACCAATGATAATAAACTCTAAATACTAAAACCAGAAACAAATTAGATCCAGAAAGCAAACCCCAAGTCTACAGTTGCTCCCAAAGTATGCCAGTAGGTCACCTGAGGGCATCTATTCTTCACTCAGACAGGACGGGGTTAAAGGAGCAGCTGATTAGGGGACTCTGTCTCACTCAGGCCTGGGGGGAGGGAGGAGTACGGAATGCGAGGCTAGCCTGCAGCGGCAGAGGCAGACGTGACTTTGCAACAGCCTGAGATGTGCCCTGTATTCTTCCATGGAAGTTGTCCCTGGGTCACGGGACCCTGGCAGTGGCGCTCTGCACAGGCTCCTGGGAGTGCAGGTGTGGATAGTGACCTGTGCTTGCACACAGTATTGTTGGTGGCTGCAGCAGCAGCCTTAGCATCTCATTCCCGTCTCTGTTGTCTACGCTGATAGCTGCGGCTGGCGCCCATCTCTGGAGCTTGTTTAGTCAGTGCTGTGAATCCCCTATCCTTGTGCACCCCGAAACAGTGGTCTCTTGCCTCTTTGGCAGTTCCAGACTTTTTCCCGGACTCCCTCCCGTCCTGCTGTGGCGCACTAGCCCCCTTCAGGCTGTGTTCACGCAGCCAACCCCAGCCCTCTCCCTGGGATCTGACCTCGGAAGCTGGAGCCTCAGCTCCCAGCCCCCAACCGTCCAGGCCGGTGAGCAGACAAGCCTCTCAGGCTGGTGAGTGCTGGTCGGCACTGATCCTCTGTGCGGGAATCTCTCTGCTTTGCCCTCTGCACCCCTGTTGCTGCGCTGTCCTCTGTGGCTCCGAAGCTTCCCCCCGCCACCCCCATCTCCGCCAGTGAAGGGGCTTCCTAGTATGTGGAAACTTTTCCTCCTTCACAGCTCCCTCCCAGAGGTGCAGGTCCTGTCCCTATTCTTTTCTCTCTGTTTTTTCTTTTGCCCTACCCAGGTACGTGGGGAGTTTCTTGCCTTTTGGGAAGTCTGAGGTCTTTTTCCAGCGTTCAGTAGGTGTTCTGTAGGAGATGTTCCACATGTAGATGTATTTCTGATGTATTTGTGGGGAGGAAGATGATGTCCACATCTTACTCCTTTGCCATCTTGAAGGTCTCCAAGAATGAATGTTATAATTCATATAATAATGAAATTCTGAATTTGAGTGGGAATGGTCAGAGTCAAGAAATATAAAGCTATATAGTTGTGCAATTCATCCACCTAGGTTCTCTTATATTAAACAAATTATATAGGCTTCTATTCACATGTTCCTAATTTTTTCCCATTTATTTATTAAAAAATTTTTTTTTGCGGCACGTGGGCCTCTCACCGTCACGGCGTCTCCCATCATGGGGCACAGGCTCCGGATGCGCAGGCCCAGTGGCCATGGCCCACAGGCCCAGCCACCCCGCGGCATGCGGGATCCTCCCAGACCGGGGCATGAACCCGTGTCCTCTGCATCGGCAGGCAGACTCCCAACCACTGCGCCACCAGGGAAGCCCTCTCATTTAGTTTTGATGCAGATTTCAGAAATAATTTTTGTAACAACTGATTGACATTTTTCAAACAGCAGTAAATGCAGCATTGGAATTTGAAATGGACTTTTTAATGTAGCACAATGTTATAGTATACATTTCTCATTTTTATCTTTTGAATTTTATAGTAGGAGAAAAAGGTGTGACTTGATAATGATCAGCTTTTTTTATGGTTGCAACTATAACTCCTTAAAGAGTTGTTTGGGTTCATATTTATTCTTTTGATTATCTTTGTACATTTGCGGCTCTCAAAATGATGAGTAAGCATATGCAGAGCTAAATGAGGTATTGGAAAGAAGCCTTCTTAACAGTTTTGTTAGTGGGTAGCAATCATCAAGTCTAAATTCTTTATATTGGAGAGGATGGGAAGTAAGATCCTACTTTTTCAAGAGATATGTATTAAAATTTATACACTGACTATTACCGAGGGTGGCTAATAGTTTTTAAGTGAGTATTTATGCATTTGTTTCTAAATCTTTAAAATGGGGGTAAAAATTAATGAGAATAAGTCTTTCTTATGCAAATTGGAGGTGAGCTCCTTTCAAAGTTCTTTTTCCCTAATAGAATTCTATTTCTTACTTCTGAGTGGAGTGGAGCCTTCGGAGGTTGCTGTGCTGTGACAGCTTGCATTAGTGTTTAACTCATGTTCCCCAGAGACTAAATGGAAACCATTAAAACCAATAATTACTCTTCTTAAGGGGAAAAAGGCATCATGTTTGTAGCATTTTTGAAGGAACTGCTCTCCCTTTGAAGGAAGCTTTTTTAAATTTTTTGGCACTTGGGCTAATATGTTTTATTCTTTTCTGTACAGCAGTTGGTCATGCTGTTTGAAGTTTCAGAACTGTTATATCCCTGCTGCTATTGACGTTGAATGTGTTTTATAAATGATGCTTTTGGTTTGATGAAATTGGAAGCTTGGGCATTTGGAAGCACTTTTCAGTGGGAAGAGCATTGTAGTATGAGGCAGAGATTTGGCCATCCTACCAGCTCTGGGAAAATAATTTCTAAGCCTGTAAAATCAGAAGTTTAGAATGGATGATATTTGAGGTCCCATGTAGCTATTCACATTCTATGATTCTAAAAGTACTGTAATAGTAAATAATTGGGATTTTTTATTTACCTGGATTTTATAGTTACCACCTTAATAGAGAAACAACATACAGTCATCAGTTGGCAATTGTGGAATCGTTGTTCATGCCATTCCTTTTCATCTGTAATGCATAAGCCTAGAGTAAAGCATTGTTCAGGACCTGCCTAATGTGAATGATCTGGCTGTGCTCTTAGATTTTGTTTTTGTTGTTTTTCTTTTTTGGTTAGTGCCTGCTTCTTAAATTTTTCAGACTGGCTTCCTTTGTATTTCCCTTGCCTTATACCAGAAAAAGTATACTTTGATATTTGTTGTGGTCTTAACTTCTAAACTTACCAGAGAGAGTATACTTTGATACTTGGTATACTCTGAATTTAAAATTATACTTTGGTATTTGTTTGTTCCTTAAAATTATGCCACAGTAACTCTCTCCCTCCTTTTCTCCTCCTCTCATTTTTCTGGTTCCACATTAAAAAGTTTGTTAGATTGTCATTTTCTTCCTCAAAACATTTCGAAATTGCCTTTGGTACAGTATTACAATATTTTGAAATTGTTTTTGGTTCTTTAAAAACCTGGGAAAAAATGTCTATGCTATTGTTTCCATTTTCATGTAAAAGGAACAGATATTTCATTTTCTCACACTGTCATTTTAAGAAAAGAAATGAGTATTCAAATAGATGAGGTTTAAGTGGTTAGAACTGAATGGTTTCTTTCTTGTTGTACTTTGATTTTTCCAGTGAATTTACTCTGTTTCTAATTGTTGAGAAAGGTGGCTTAAGAGTAAAAACGTGTATATTAATCTTAATAACAGCAGAGCATAGTTACCATTGCATTGTACCCATGAGACAAAATAAATAGCACAGTGATGATTTTCAAACTGCAATTTAAGGGAGTTTATTCAGTTAAAGAACTGCTTTAGTCCTGGCTGCCTGGGGATAATAGGACAAGAGGGCTGTGAAATGAAGATGAGCTATTTAAATGGCCTATAAAGAGACAATGTTAGATAATTATTAAGCAAAGAACCTCAAACTCAAGCTGTACTAAATATTCTTATTCTGACTTATTGATAGAACTGAAAGTTAAATTATAAGTGCAGTATGAATAATGGAATTTTAAAAGACTGATTTCTAGGTTTAACATTTTTTAAAAAGTCAAATCCTTTCAGAATAGTTTTAGTGGAATTAACCTCTAATGATTTTACATCATTTTGTGGACATGCCTAGTTTTCCTTTGAGGAAAAATTGAGTGTGAGAAAAGGAAACAAAACTGAATAGTCTTGGGACTTCTCTGGTGGTGCAGTGGTTAAGAATCCACCTGCTAATGCAGGGAACATGGGTTCGAGCCCTGGTCCTGGAAGATCCTACATGCTGCGGAGCAAGTAAGCCCATGCGCCACAACTACCGAGCCTGTGCTCTGGAGTCCACAAGCGACAACTACTGAAGCCTGCGTGTCTAGAGCCTGTGCTCCGCAGCAAGAGAAGCCACTGCAATGAGAAGCCCGCTCACTGCAACGAAGAGTAGCCCTCGCTCGCCACAACTAGAGAAAGCCCGCGGAAGCAATGAAGACCCAACACAGCCAAAAATAAAAAAACTGAATAGTCTTTCGTTTAGTTCTTATTTTTTATGACTTGCATTTCTTAGACTTAGTAGGGAACAGGAAGAAAATTAATATATTGAAATATACTCTTTCCCCCATCTTCCTTGTTATCTTCTCTTTCCCATCTCTAAATTTCCCTAATTAATTTTTTACTAACATAGTAACTTTCTGTTTGAATTGATTTGTGAAAATAATCAAAGCCCATACCTCTTGGGCATTTATTCCTCTTTGATTGTCCATGACTGGCCTTTTAATGATTGTGGGCCTTAATTGAGCAAATTTGCCCATTGTTCCCATCTGCTCCATTTTTCAGCTTGTCGTATTGTAAGAGTTTTATGACTAGGGTACATATCCACCTGGGGTTTTGGATGTGACTACCAAGCTTTAGTGTTTGATTTATATTTGAATCCATGTCTTTAGACATGAAAGGTTAGTGCAAAAGCATGCTTCTCCACTCTCTTCTTTTCATTTTAGCAGCTCTGCTTGATGTCTTTGGAATGTGCTTTAGTTTCTGTCAGTTTGATTAAGAGGAGGCAAAGAGAAAGCAATGACTATTTGAAAAATGCGTTGTGGTCTGTGTGACGCAGATGGGGTGGAGAATGTTAGGTAGAGTATATAGGTGAGCATTGCTACAGGGAAGTTGTGGTAAGATGTGGTAATGTTTCAGGCTGACCCTCAGAGTGCCTACATGGGGTCGTTCTGGGTCCAGGGTCCAGACTCAGGTTTATAACAATAGGAACTGGATTTTTTTTAGTTCATCCAGGAAAAATTAGTATCTTGAGAATAGGTTCATGCCAATCAATTCAAGGGGTTATTTTTAATCTGGAGCTGTACTGTCTAAGATAATAGCCACAATTCACATGTGGCAATTTAAGTTAATCAAAATTAAATTTAATTTAAAATTCACTTGCTGCGTTACCATAATCACATTTCAAGTGCTGAATAGCCACATGTGGCTAGCAGCTACCTAGTAGACAGTGCAGGTGTGGAGTATTCCCATTATTGCTGTTCTACTGAGCAGCCCTGGTCTAGAGTACCAATTTACTAATTTGTAATGGGTGAGTAACCATATTACCTTTCTGGTAGCCATAATACTTGTGTCTGCTATCCAGGACACCATTTTTTAAGGCAGTTTGGAAATTAAATTAGTCTTCAGGAGTTATTAATTTCTTAGTGAGCCATGAAGGAGCCTGAAGGAGCTACAAAGTTTTGTGAGATATTTCTCTCAGTATGGGGAAATCTTAAAAGGACTCTTCCTCTTTCTCTCATGACATTGTCTTTCTAGTTGCAGGATTACTTGAATATGCTGGCTACACTGTATGTTTTGAATAAACATTGACAAATAATCATGATCACAGAATAATCCTTTACAATTGAGATTAATATAACAAGAAGTTTTCTGGTTACATACTTCTGTGAAATGGGATTGAGGCTGTTTATTTTAAATTATTTTATTGTACTGTTTGACCTGCCGAAATATTTGCCCTTGAAAGACAATATTTTACATTGAATGCACTGCATTGAATGGGTACTTGTTTTGAGGTATTAATTTAGAGGAGCTCACTGAGATTTTTATTCTAAGTATGTGGAAAAGTCCTCTATCCACCATCATCATTTGCTCTGTTTTTTTTTTTTTTTTTTTTTTTTTTTTTCGGTATGCGGGCCTCTCACTGCTGTGGCCTCTCCCGTTGCGGAGCACAGGCTCTGGACGCGCAGGCTCAGCGGCCATGGCTCACGGGCCCAGCCGCTCCACGGCACGTGGGATCTTCCCGGACCGGGGCACGAACCCATGTCCCCTGCATCGGCAGGCGGACTCTCAACCACTGCGCCACCAGGGAAGCCCTCATTTGCTCTGTTGAAGACACACTTCTAAATGCTGGAGATTTAAGAATTATGTTACTACGTTGAAGCTGTCATTATTACTAGTGCCATTATGAGGAATAATAATAATAACTATAATAATCTCCTTACATGTATAAAGTGCTTTAATAGCTCTAAAACCCTTTACATGGATCAAGAACTAAAAATGGAGATGTGATTAAAATCATGGCTTTGGAGACCATTTTTCATTCAGATTCCAGTTGTGTTCTCTTGTTTACATGTGATCTCAGATTAGCTACTTAACATTTACTAAGCCGTGAATTCCTCATCTTTAAAGAGGAATAAAGGTTATATCTACTTTTCGCAGTTACTGTGAAGACTAAATATAAATGAGATAAAATATTTAGTTTTTAACATATTGTGGGACAATACTGAGCACTAATAAATGTTAGCTGTTGTTACTTCATCTTATTTGCTTTCATTTAATTCTAACAAGTTTAATGATTAGACTTGTAATACACAGTATGTTTTTTTTTCTCCCTTTTATTTATGTATTTATTTAACATCTTTATTGGAGTATAATTGCTTTACAATGGTGTGTTAGTTTCTGCTTTATAACAAAGTGAATCAGCTATATATATACATATACATATATCCCCATATCTCTTCCCTCTTGCGTCTCCCTCACTTCCTCCCTCCCTATCCCACTCTTCTAGGTGGTCACAAAACACCGAGCTGATCTCCCTGTGCTATGTGGCTGCTTCCCACTAGCTATCTGTTTTACATTTGGTAGTGTATATATGTACGTGCGTGCGTGCCACTCTCTCACTTTGTCCCAGCTTACCCTTCTGCCTCCCCGTGTCCTCAAGTACATTCTCTAGTAGGTCTGTGCCTTTATTCCTTTCCTGCCCCTAGGTTCTTCACGACGATTTTTTCTTCTTTTAGATTCCATATATATGTGTTAGCATATGATATTTGTTTTTCTCTTTCTGAATTACTTCACTCTGTATGACAGACTCTAGGTCCATCCACCTCACTACAAATAACTCAATTTCGTTTCATTTTATGGCTGAGTAATATTCCATTGTATATATGTGTCACATCTTCTTTATCCATTCATCTGTTGATGGACACTTAGGTTGCTTCCATGTCCTAGCTATTGTAAAAAGAGCTGCAATGAACACTGTGGTGCATGACTCTTTTTGAATTATGGTTTTCTCAGGGTATATGCCCAGTAGTGGGATTGCTGGGTCATATGGCAGCTCTATTTTTAGTTTTTTTTTTAAACTTGCTTTTTAATTAATTAATTTATTTATTTATTTTTGGCTGTGTTGGGTCTTCGTTTCTGTGTGAGGGCTTTCTCTAGTTGCAGCAAGTGGGGGCCACTCTTCATTGTGGTGTGTGGGCCTCTCACTATCACAGCCTCTCTTGTTGTGGAGCACAGGCTCCAAACGCGCAGGCTCAGTAGTTGTGGCTCACGGGCCTAGTTGCTCCGCGGCATGTGGCATCTTCCCAGACGAGGGCTCTAACCCGTGTCCCCTGCATTGGCAGGCAGATTCTCAATCACTGTGTCACTAGGGAAGCCCACATTTTTAGTTTTTTAAGGAACCTCCATACTGTTCTCCCTAGTGGCTGTATCAATCTACACTCCCACCAACAGTGCAAGAGGGTTCCCTTTTCTCCACACCCTCTCCAGCATTTACAGTTTGTAGATTTTTTGATGATGGCCATTCTGACCTGTGTGAGGTGATACCTCATTTTAGTTTTGATTTGCATTTCTCTAATGATTAATGGTGTTGAGCATTCTTTCATGTGTTTGTTGGCATTCTGTATATCTTCTTTGGAGAAATATCTATTTAGGTCTTCTGCCCATTTTTGGATTGGGTTGTTTGTTTTTTTGATATTGAGCTGCATGAGCCGCTTGTAAAATTTTGAAGATTAATCCTTTGTCAGTTGCTTCATTCGCAAATATTTTCTCCCATTCAGAGGGTTGTCTTTGTCTTGTTTATTGTTTCTTTTGGTGTGCAAAAGCTTTGAAGTTTCATTAGGTCCCATTTGTTTATTTTTGTTTTTATTTCCATTTCTTTAGGAGGTGGGTCAAAAAGGATTTTGTTTTGATTTATGTCATAGAATGTTCTGACTATGTTTTCCTCTAAGAGTTTTAAAGTGTCTGGCCTTACATTTAGGACTTTAATCCATTTTGAGTCTATTTTTGTGTATGGTGTTAGGGAGTGTTCTAATTTCGTTCTTTTACATGTACCTGTCCAGTTTTCCCAGCACCACTTATTGAAGAGGCTGTGTTTTCTCCATTGTATATTTTTGCCTCCTTTATCGAAAATAAGGTGACCATATGTGTGTGGTTTTATCTCTGGGCTTTCTATCCTGTTCTGTTTATCTATATGTCTTTGTTTGTGCCAGTACCATACTGTCTTGATTACTGTAGCTTTGTAGTATAGTCTGAAGTCAGGGAGCCTGATTCCTCCAGCTCCGTTTTTCTTTCTCAAGATTGCTTTGATTATTTGGGGTCTTTTGTGTTTCCATACAAGTTGGGAAATTTTTTGTTCTAGTTCTGTGAAAAATGCCAATGGTAGTTTGATAGGGATTGCATCGAATCTGTAGATTGCTTTGGGTAGTATAGTCATTTTCACACTGTTGATTCTTCCAATCCGAGAACACAGTATATCTCTCCATCTGTTTGTATCATCTTTAATTTCTTGCATCAGTGTCTTATAGTTTTCTGCATACAGGTCTTTTGTCTCCTTAGGTAGGTTTATTCCTAGGTATTTTATTCTTTTTGTTGCAGTGGTAAATGAGAGTGTTTCCTTAATTTCACTGGCAGATTTTTCATCATTATTGTATAGGGTTGCAAGAGGATTCTTTGCATTAATTTTGTATCCTGTTACTTTACCAAATTCTTTGATTAGCTCTAGTAGTTTTCTTGTACCCTCTTTAGGATTCTCTGTGTTTAGTATCATGTCATCTGCAAACAGTGACAGCTTTACTTCTTATTTTCTGATTTGGGTTCCTTTCATTTCTTTTTCTTCTCTGATTGCCATGGCTAGGACTTCCAAAACGATGTTGAATAATAGTGGTGAGAGTGGGCAACCGTGTCTTCTTTGTGATCTTAGTGCAGATGGTTTCAGTTTTTCACCATTGAGGACAGTGTTGGCTATGGGTTTGTCATATATGGCCTTTATTATGTTGAGGTAAGTTCTCTCTATGTCTACTTTTTGGAGAGTTTTTATCATAAATGAGTGTTGAATTTTGTCAAAACCTTTTTCTTCATCTGTTAAGATGATCGTATGGTTTTTCTTATTCAATTTGTTAATATGGTGTATCACATTGGTTGATTTGTGTATGTTGAAGAATGCTTGCATTCCTGGGATAAACCCTACTTGATCATGGTGTATGATCCTTTTAACATGCTATTGGATTCTGTTTGCTACTATTTTGTTGAGGATTTTTGCATCTGTGTTCTTCAGTGATCGTGGCCTGTAGTTTTCTTTCTTTGTGACATCTTTGTCTGGTTTTGGATGATGGTGACCTCATAGAATGAGTTTGGGAGTTTTCCTCCCTCTGCTGTATTTTGGAAGGGTTTGAGAAGGATAAGTGTTAGCGCTTCTCTAAATGTTTAATAGAATTCACCTGTGAAGCCATCTGGTCCTGGGCCTTTGTTTGTTGGAAGATTTTTAATCACAGTTTCAATTTCAGTGCCTGTTATTGGTCTGTTTATATTTTCTCTTTCTTCCTGGTTTAGTCTCGGAAGGTTGTGCTTTTCTAAGAATTTGTCCATTTCTTCCAGGTTGTCCATTTTATTGGCATATAGTTCCTTGTAGTAATCTCTCATGATCCTTTGTATTTCTGCAGTGTCAGTTGTTACTTTTCCTTTTTCATTTCTAATTCTTTTGTTGTGGTCATCTCCCTTTTTTTTCTTGATGTGTCTGGCTCTTGGTTTATCAATTTTGTTTATCTTCTCAAAGAACCAGCTTTTAGTTTTATTGATCTTTGCTATTGTTTCTTTTTCACTTATTTCTGATCTGATCTTTATGATTTCTTTCCTTCTGCTAACTTTGGGGTTTTTTTTGTTCTTTCTCTAATTGCTTTATGTGCAAGATTAGGTTGTTTATTTGAGATGTTTCTTGTTTCTTAAGGTAGGATTGTATTGCTATAAACTTCCCTCTTAGAACTGCTTTTGCTGCATCCCATAGGTTTTGGGTTGTCATGTTTTCATTGTCATTTGTTTCTAGGTATTTTTTGATTTCCTCTTTGATTTCTTCAGTGTTCTCTTGGTTATTAGGTAATGTATTGTTTAACATCCATGTGCTTGTATTTTTTACAGATTTTTCGCTGTAGTTGATATCTAGTCTCATAGTGTTGTGTTTGGAAAAGACACTTGATATGATTTCAATTTTCTTAAATTTACCGAGGCTTGATTTGTGACCAAAGATACGATCTATCCTGGAGAATGTTCCATGAGCACTTGAGAAGAGAGTGTATTCTGTTGTTTTTGGATGGAATGTCCTATAAATATCAATGAAGACCATCTTGTTTAATGTATCATTTAAAGCTTGTATTTCCTTATTTCTATTCATTTTGGATGATCTGTCCATTGGTGAAAATGGGATGTTAACATCCCCTACTGTGATTGTGTTACTGTCAATTTCCCCTTTTATGGCTGTTAGCATTTGCCTTATGTATTGAGGTGCTCCTATGTTGGGTGCATAGATATTTATCATTGTTATATCTTCTTCTTGGATGTATCCCTGATCATTATGTAGTGTCCTTCTTTGTCTCTTTTAATAGTCTTTGTTTTAAAGTCTATTTTGTCTGATATGAGAATTGCTACTCCAGCTTTCTTTTGATTTCCATTTGCATGGAATATCTTTTCCATCCCCTCACTTTCAGTTTGTATGTGTCCCTAGGTCTGAAGTGTGTCTCTTGTAGACAGCATATATACAGGTCTTGTTTTTGTATCCATTCAGCCAGTCTATATATTTTGGTTGGAGCATTTAATTTGTTTACATTTAAGCTAATTATTGATATGTATGTTCCTATTGTCATTTTCTCAATTGTTTTGGGTTTGTTGTTGTAGGTCTTTTCCTTCTCTTGTGTTTCCTGCCTAGAGAAGTTCCTTTAGCATTTGTTGTAAAGCTGGTTTGGTGGTGCTGAATTCACTTAGCTTTTACATGTCTTTAAAGGTTTTAATTTTTCCATCAAATCTGAATAAGATCCTTGCTGGGTAGAGTAATCTTGGTTGTAGGCTTTTCCCTTTCATCATCTTAACTATGTCCTGCCACTGCCTTCTGTCTTGCAGAGTTTCTGCTGAAAGATTGCTGTTAACCTTATGGGGAATCCCTTGTATGTTATTTGTTGTTTTTCCCTTGCTGCTTTTAATATTTTTTCTTTGTTTTTAATTTTTGATTGTTTGATTAATATATATCTTGCCATGTTTCTCCTTGGATTTATCCTATGTGGGACTCTGTGTGCTTCCTGGACTTGATTAACTATTTCCTTTCCCATATTAGGGAAGTTTTCCACTATAATCTCTTCAAATAATTTCTCAGTCCCTTTGTCTCTTCTTCTTCTTGGCACCCTGTAATTCTAATGTTGGTGTGTTTAATGTTGTCCCAGAAGTCTCTGAGAGTGTCCTCAATTCTTTTCATTATTTTTTCTTTATTCTGCTCTGCAGTGGTTATTTCCACTATTCTATCTTCCAGGTCACTTATCCGTTCTTCTGCCTCAGTTATTCTGCTATTGACTCCTTCTAGAGAATTTTAGATTTCATTTATTATGTTGTTCATCATTGTTTGTTTCCTCGGTCCTTGTTAAACGTTTCTTGTATTTTCTCCATTCTATTTTCAAGATTTTGGATCATCGTTACTATCATTATTCTGAGTTCTTTTTCGAGTAGACTGGCTATTTCCTCTTCATTTGTTTGGTCTGGTGGGTTTTTACCTTGCCCCTTCATCTGCTGTATGTTTCTGTGTCTTCTCATAATGCTTAACTTACTGTGTTTGGGGTCTCCTTTTTGCAGGCTGCAGGTTGTTAGTTCCCTTTGTTTTTGGTGTCTGCCCCCAGTTGCTAAGGCTGTTTCAGTGGGTTGTGTAGGCTTCCTGGTGGAGGGGACTAGTGCCTGTGTTCTGGTAAATGAGGCTGGATCTTGTCTTTCTGGTGGACAGGTCCGTGTCTGGTGGTGTTTTTTGGGGTACCTGTGAACTTATTATGATTTTAGGCAGCCTCGCTGCTAATGGGTGGGGTTGTGTTCCTGTCTTGCTAGTTGTTTGGCATAGGGTTTCCAGCACTGGAGCTTGCTGGTCGAGTGGAGCTGGGTCTTGGCGTTGAGATGGAGATCTCTGCAAGACTTTCGCTGTTTGATGTTACATGGAGCTGGGAGGTCTCTGGTGACCAGTGTCCTGAACTTGGCTCTTCCACCTCAGAGGCACAGGCCTGGTGCCTGGTCGGAGCACCAAGACCCTGCCATCCTCACAGCTCAGAATAAAAGGGAGAACAAAAGAAAGAAAAAAATAAATTAAATTATTAAAATAAAAAATAATTATTAAAAATTTTTATAAATTAATAAAAAAAAGAATGAAGAGAGCACCCAAACCAGAAGACAAATCCACCAATGATAACAAGCGCTAAAAACTATACTAAAAGAAAAAACGGAAAGACAGAACCCTAGGACAGATGGTAAAAGCAAAGGTATACAGACAACATCACACCCAGAAGCATACACATACACACTCACAAAAAGAGAAAAAGGAAAAAAATATATATATACATTGTTGCTCTCAAAGTCCACCACTTCAATTTTGAGATGATTCTTTGTCTATTCAAGTATTCCAGAGATGCAGGGTACATCAAGCTGATTGTGGAGATTTAATCCACTGCTCCTGAGGCTGCTGGGAGAGATTTCCCTTTCTTTTCTTTGTTCACACTGGTCCTGGGGTTCAGCTTTGGATTTGGATCCACCTCTGCGTGTAGTGTCCTGAGGGCCTCTGTTCCAGCTCAGACAGGATGTGGTTAAAGGAGCAGCTGATTAGGGGCCTCTGGCTCATTGAAGCCAGGGGGAGGGAGGGGCACGGAATTTGGGGCGAGCCTGTGGCGGCAGAGACCGGCATGACGGCAGCCTGAAGCGCGCCGTGTGTTCTCCCAGGGAAGTTGTCCCTGGATCACGGGACCCTGGCCAGTGGCGGGCTGCACAGGCTCCCAGGAGGGGAGGTGTGGATAGTGACCTGTGCTTGCACACAGACTTCTTGGTGGCTGCAGCAACAGCCTTAGCATCTCATGCCGGTCTCTGGGGTCTGCGCTGATAGCTTGCAGCTCGCATCTGTCTCTGGAGCTCGTTTAGGCGGCGCTCTTAATCACTGCTCCTCGTGCACCGCGAAACAAAGAGGCAAGAAAAAATCTCTTGCCTCTTAGACAGTTCCAGACCTTTTCCCGGATTCCCTGACAGTTAGCTGTGGCGCACTTGCCCCCTTCAGGCTATTTTCACGCAGCCAACCCCGGTCCTCTCCCAGAGATCCGCCCCCCGAAGCCGGAGCCTCGTCTCCCAGTCCCCACCCGTCCCAGGGTGAGTAGACAAGCCTCTTGATCTGGTGAGTGCTGGTCAGCATCGATCGTCCGTGCGGGAATCTTTCTGCTTTGCCCTCTGCACCCCTGTTGCTGCTCTCTCCTCCGTGGCTCGGAAGCTTCCCTTCTTCCGCCACCTGCAGTCTCTGCCCACGAAGGAGCTTCCTAGTGTGTGGAAACCTTTCCTCCTTCACAGCTTCCTCCCACTGGTGCAGGTCCCATCCCTATTCTTTTGTCTCTGTTTTTTCTTTTTTCTTTTACCCTACCCAGGTATGTGGGGAGTTTCTTGCCTTTTGGGAGGTCTGAGTTGTTCTGCCAGCGTTCAGTAGGTGTTCTGTAGGAGGTGTTCCACGTGTAGATGTATTTCTGGTGTATCTGTGGGGAGGAAGGTGATCTCCACTTCTTACTCTTCTGCCATCTTGAAGCTCCTCTATACAGTATTTTGTAACTCATGAAATGTACATTGTTTTTAAACTCCTGAAAAGATGGAAGCTTAGAGAAGTTAAGTGATTTATGTTAACTTTTCAAATAAACAGTAAGTTATAGAACCAGGACCTAAAATCAGGTCTTTAAATCCTTTATGTAAACATCTTTCCAAAGATAAGTATCAGTGAAGTGTTTTAGGTTTAAAGATTGTGAAGAATTAGTTTGCATAGAGAATGTGTTGTTCTTATCAAGAAGATTAAAGTGGAAAAATATAAAAGGCAGAGGGAGTATGAAATGAAACAATGTATATTCCTGCAGGTCCTTAGGTATAGCATAAAAGATGGTGCCTAGTGACTCAATAAACAGTGACTTGCCTGTGGTGAATGAGCACCCATTAAATATTTGTGCTATAAATGAACTGGTGTTACAAATAGTACTTAGGCTTCAGTTGTTGTTACTGTTACCTAGTGCAAACACCTAGTGCTTGCCACATAACAGGCCAATTAATGGAGAGACTAGGTGTTGGGGCAAGGAAAAGTGATTTTACTTTGAAAGCCAACAGACTGAGAAGATGGTGGACTAGTGTCCCAAAGAACCATTTTACCCGAGGTAGAATTTAGGCTTCTTTTATACTAAAAGGATGTGTCTGGTTGTTACAAATATTTTTTTAATTGAAGAATAGTTCGTTTGCAGTGTTGTATTAGTTTCAGGTATACAGCAAAGTGATTCAGTGATATATGTGTGTACATATAAATATACAGACACATAAACTTTTCAGATTCTTTTCCATTATAGGTTATTACAAGATATTATAGAGTTCCCTGTGCTATACAGTAGGTCCTTGTTGTTTATCTATTTTATATATAGTTGTGTGTATCTGTTAATCCTAAACTCCTAATTTATTCCCTCCCTAATTTCTCCTTTGATAACCATAAGTTTGTTTTCTATGTCTGTGAGTCTGTCTCTGTTTTGTAAATATGTTCATTTATATCCATTTTTTGGGTCCACATGTAAGTGATATCATGATATTTGTCTTTTTCTTTTCTTTCTCTGTCTGACTTACTTCCCTAGTATGGCTAATCTCTAGGTCTATTCAATGTTGCTGCAAATGGCAAAATTGTATTCTTTTTTATGGCTGAGTAGTGGAATATAATATATATTATATAATATATATATAATAGAAAATATATATGCATGCCACATCTTCTTTATCAGTTCATCTGTCTGTAGACACTTAGGTTACTTCCATATTTTGGCTGTTGTAAATAGTGCTGCTGTGAATCTTGGGGCACATGTATCTTATTGAACTAGTTTTTATCTTTTCCAGATATATGCCCAGGAGTGGGATTTCTGGATTACATGGTAACTCTGTTTTTAGTTTTTTAAGGAACCTATGTACTGTTCTCCATAGTGGCCACACCAATTTACATGTCCACCAACAGTGTGGGAGGATTCCCTTTTCTCCACACCCTCTCCAGCATCTATTATTTGCAGACATTTTGATGATGGCCATTCTGACTGGTGTGATGTGAGGTATCATTGTAGTTTTGATTTGCATTTCTCTAATAATTATCAGTGGTGAGCATCTTTTCATGTGCCTGTTGGCCATCTGTATGTCTTCTTTAGAGAAATGTCTGTTTAGGTCTTCTGCCCACTTTTTGATTGGGTGTGGGTTTGTTTTGTTTTTGATATTGAGCTATATGAACTGTTTGTATATTTTGTAAATTAAGCCCTTGTTAGTCACATTGCTTGCAGATATTTTCTCCCACTCCGTAGGTTGTCTTTTCATTTTGCGTATGGTTTTATTTGCTGTGCAAAAGCTTACAAGTTTGATTAGGTCCCATTTGTTTACTTTTGCTTTTATTTCTTTTGCTTTGGGAGACTGATCTAAGAAAGTATTGCTACGAGTTAATGTCAGAGAATGTTTTGCCTATGTTCTCTTCTAGGAATTTTATAGTGTCATGTCTTATATTTAAGTCTTTAAGCCATTTTGAGTTTATTTTTGTGTTTGGTGTGAAGGAGTATTCTAACTTCATTGATTTACATGTGGCTGAAAGGACACTTTTTTTAATGTAAAGAGACGTTACAGAGAATACCAACTTTCCCCGGAAAGCCCTAACATAAAATTAATTGAAGGTATCTCTAGGAACTTCATGTTATATTCTGAAAATAGTAAATTACATAATTATAATAAGGGAGACAGATCATTAACAGATCCTACTAAATAATTTGTTTTCTTAAACTGATTTTACCCAGAATGTCAGTTTATTCATGCAAATTATTTCACAAAGCTACGTCAGGGTAGAAATGTATTCAGAAACCAAGAAAAGTATACTTAATCAACTTGCTATACTATAAAGAAAATGGTCTCTGAGGTTGTTTCCTTTTCAGAATAGCTGAAAAAAAAAATCATCGTGATGATGACACTGTTATGATTCCTGTAATTAACAGAGGGAGTCGAGTCCAGCTGACCACATTCTATCAATGAAAAATGTCCACAAATACAGAAATAGCTGGTTATTCAATGAGCCACTGTGAGAGCTATAAATCAGGGTTTTTGACTGCCAGTCTTTCTACCCAGTTATAATGTACCTCATTACTATTTAAATCTTCCATAAATTTTGTTCCATTAATTTTAAAAGCATAAATTAAAAGGTTATGCTTTTAATTACCAAAACACCTCCCTGAAAATTCCATGTTCCTCATTTCTCTAAAATCCAACTACAAATATCATGTGGGTACTGGTTTAAAAGTCCACGTAAGTCATCACTTTGATAATCTGTTCTTGGATTTATAAACAAAAATGATATCTAGCTTATAAATTGCATTTCTAAAACTCAAAACATTTGCCAACCTTACATCTCTTTCTTTCTCTAGGTTCCTCTAACATCAATAGCAGATAAGCAAATAATGTTTGGTTTGGTTTCTGGTTTCAGTAATGTAGAAGACTAAGATAAACTGAAAATCCTCCCCCAACAAACAGCTAATAATATGAAGTAGCAGTAAAATAGGTATAACCACTTAGGAAGGTAAGCCCTACAAAAGATGAGTTTGCAATCTAAAATTTTAAACCAATGGAAGCCAAAATCAGTAATCATAACAAACAACTGGAATATATGCACCAGAAATTCAGATAATGGAATATTGAAAATTTTAAAAAAACTATTTAAAAATAAAACAGTAATATAAAACCATAAAACATAAATCAAAGAATCAAAACAAAAAGGAACAAGATATTATTTACTACTATAGCTATATAGGGAACCTTAATATTGGTTAGAGTAATTCTTCCCCCTTTATTCTCCTTTCTTCAAACTCAAGTGGTTTTATAAGCTGGACCTACAAAGCCTGCTGAGATCAATATGACCATGATACCAAAACTAGAGAAGAAAAGTGAAAGAAAGGAACATTATAGACAGTTCTCAGTTATAAATACAGATGCAAAATTTCAGCATAAAATTAGCAAACTGAATCAAGTGGTTAAAAAATATATCATGCCCAAACAAGATGTATTCCAAAATTGTAAGAACAGTTTAATACAGAATATCTATTAGTGTACATTATTATCACAGTATTGAGTGTTTCAGGGGTCCCCCAAGATGAGATGATGAAAGCACAGGACTTAGAGGCAGTTGTAATCACAGCTAAGATTGATTATAAGCAACACAGTAAGAATATGCAACTAGATGGTTCAGTAAAAGAAAAAGATATAGGTGGGGTTTGGAGAAATCCATACGCAGGCTTCCTATGCTTCCCCTTCCCAGCCCAGGAAGAGACACTGAGTGTGCTGCTTTCTCCAGGAAGAAAAATGAAGCCTTTTAGAAAAGCCCATTTGAGACTCAGAAATTAGGTTTTTTACTGGGGGTCTGGTCACACAGGCATTCTCTGCCTTCAACTACCAAAATTCTGGCCTCCCAGAAAGAAAGCAGGTGCTCACCATAAATCACAGTGTACAAACAGCCTAGCCACCGTGAAACATCTATACCCGTTAGAGAATGTTTCAGAAGTCAAGTTCTCACACATTTGCTGAGGGCCATCCTTGCAAGCAGGTCCTTCTGAAGATAGCGGCTTCAAACCTGTTGTGTTAACTATCTCCTGCATATTAAATTAAGGAGAAAAAAACATATGGTCAAAAGGATTCCCAATCTTACCAACTTTTTAGTGAGTTTCAACAAACATTCATCATATAAAGTTTTGGTAAAATAATATAGGATTTTCTTAACCTGATATGAGAAATATACCAAGAACTGATAACCAGCATCTTACCATATGGTTAAATGTAAGAAACATTCTCATTAAAGTCAGGAACAAAACAAGGATGCTTCTATTACTGTTCCGATTAGACATTGTACCAGAGTTTCTTATACTAGTCAGTACAAGAAAACCGTATGTATAGAGGTAAGAAATAAAAATTATTTACAGATGATGATTACATAGAAAAGTCAGAAGAACTATTAGACAAACTGTTATAAATAATAATGTTGTTAGATACAAGATTAATAAACAGAAATCAGTTATTATTCCAAAATTCCTATTATTGCTGTTTTACCAATCTAAAAATAAAATCTTCAAAAGATATTTACACTAGCAACAAAGACTACGTGAAATTTAGAAATAAACCAAACAGAAAATGTATAGATTTTTTATCTTGGAAATCCAACAATTTCACACCTAGGTTTCTACACTAAAGAAACTCACTTATGGGCATAAGGAGATATATACACGTATATTCACTTCAGCCCTGACAATAACACAAAAAGTTGAGTTTTTTGGGAGAATAAATAATAAACTGATTTACTCGTACACTGGGATACTATACAACAGTTTAAATGAAAGCATTTGAGCTGTGTAGATTAACATGGAGAAGTATCAAAAACAGCATTAAGTTTAAAAAAGCAAATTGAAATGAAAGAATTAGGGAAGTCTTTACAAATATCTGTGATTTTTTTCATCTTTTTTAAAAAGTGTGAAACAAATAAGGCAAACAATACATGTTCAGTTTTGACAGTGAATTCATGGATATCTCATATTATTCTGCATACTTTTGCTTTATAATAAAAATAAAAAATTTAATTATATATATACATAACTTTAAAACTCAGACCTAGTACTGGGAAAACAATAAGTCAACAAGTCCCATCTTACTACCTCTTTTCACTAATCTTGGAATTCAGTTACTACTTAGCCAAGTTATTTGGTTAATTCCCTTACGCTGAAGAGCACTTTGATGAAGAAGATGAAAGTCAACTAACTCAATTAGGTTGTCTAACACAGAACTACTTCTTCAATGTGCCCTTAGTGGGAAGGAAGGGAGGGAGGAAGGGACAGAGGAAAAATATGAATATTCGTTATCTTTAGGGATTTTTTCTTCTAAATGTCAGACAATTCTTAGTGAAATTATTCAAGGCTGTAAAACTTATTTAGTGGCACCATCTATGTCATCAAAAATGCATCTTAACTACAGGTTTTTGTATAAATAATAAGTGTAACTTTATAAACATAGTGTATTGGATTTGATTCTGTGTTGCTTTTCCTTTGTGTCATAAAAGAAGAGCTTGGGAATCTTATAAATTTATTTCTAATGATACATGGTAGAATCTTTTTTATCAGTCACTTTGATTTGCTTACTGTTGTCTAAGATCGTCAAAACTTTTAGATTTGTCTTGAAATCGATGGTAGCAAGTAGACTAAATTAGTTTTTGCCAGTGAAAGATTGAGCCCTAAAAGAATATCGATTCATGTTCTGTAAATCTGTTGCTGTCTTTACAGCTATAGTTTCTGCCAGAAAACTAGAAAGTAACGTGCTTTTAAGACTACATTAATCTCTGAGGAGTTAAACTGAATGAAACTTTTAAGAGGCAAACACCACTCTTCCTGAATAAGATACATATGTAAAATTTCAAAGTAAAATTGAAGATTTGTGTCTAAGACTTCATTAATCAGGAAGGTAGAAGCTTTGTAAGAATTAATTATAATAGGTGTGGGTACAAACTCTAACATACAGATACAACTCTTTTTTTTTTTGCAGTACGCGGGCCTCTCACTGTTGTGGCCTCTCCCGTTGCGGAGCACAGGCTCCGGACACGCAGGCTCAGCGTCCATGGCTCACGGGCCCAGCCGCTCTGCGGCATGTGGGATCCTCCTGGACCGGGGCACGAACCCGTGTCCCCTGCATTGGCAGGCGGACTCTTAACCACTGCGCCACCAGGGAAGCCCCGATACAATACCTTTTTAAATCTCAGTTTAAGTGAATACTTTTTCTTAACATCTTTATTGGAGTATTATTGCTTTACAATGGTGTGTTAGTTTCTGCTGTATAAGAAAGTGAACCAGCTATATGTATACATATATCCCCATATCCCCTCCCTCTTGCGTCTCCCTCCCATCCTCTATCCCACCCCTCTAGGTGGTCACAAAGCACCGAGCTGATCTTCCTGTGCTATGCGGCTGCTTCTCACTAGCTATCTGTTTTACAGTTGGTAGTGTATATATGTCCATGCCGCTCTCTCACTTCATCCCAGCCTACCCTTCACCCTCCCTGTGTCCTGAAGTCCATTCTCTACGTCTGCATCTTTATTCCTGTCCTACCGCTAGGTTCTTCAGAACCATCTTTTTTTTTTTAGATTCCATATATATGTGTTAGCATATGGTATTTGTTTTTCTCTTTCTGACTTCACTCTGTATGACAGGCTCTAGGTCCATCCACCTCACTACAAATAGCTCAATTTTGTTTCATTTTATGGCTGAGTAATATTCCATTGTATATATGTGTCACACCTTCTGTATACATTCATCTGTCGATGGACATTTAGTTTGCTTCCATGTCCTGGCTATGATTTTCTCTAGGTATATGCCCAGTAGTGGGATTGCTGGGTATATTATTTTTAATTTATTTTATTTTATTTATTTATTTTTGTCTGTGTTTTGTCTCTAGTTATGGCAAGCAGGGGCTACTCTTCGTTGCGGTGCAGAGGCTTCTCATTGCGGTGGCTTCTCTTGTGGAGCACAAGCTCTAGGTGCACGAGCTTCTCATTGTGGTGGCTTCTCTTGTTGTGGAGCACAAGCTCTAGGTGTGTGGGCTTCAGTAGTTGTGGCACACAGGCTCTAGAGCACAGGCTCTGTAGTTGTGGTGCACGGGCTTAGTTGCTCCGCAGCATGTGGGATCTTCCCGAACCAGGGCTCGAACCCGTGTTCCCTGCATTGGCAGGTGGATTCTTAACTACTCTGCCACCAGGGAAGCCCTATACAACTATATTTTGTCTTGAATTATAAATTACTGCATAGCTTGTATTTGATTTGACATGGATAGGACTCATTGTTTATTGAAGAATTATACTGTTTAATAATACAAATGTCTCAGTGAGCCATAGTGCATCCTGCAAATAGATTACTGACCAATAATGATATTCTGTTTAATGAGTACTTATGCTCAGTTCTAGTCTAGGCTTAGGGAAGTGTTAGTGTTGAAAGAGTTATATTATAACCTTTAACTTGAGGGAATTTAGAGGAAGGAGATATGAGGTAGTTGAATAAACACAACCCTCTATGATCATGCTGGAAAAAAATTAGTCTTGTACATGGTAGTACCAAGCATTTTTATTGGCCAGTATTCCTATAAATGTGTCAAGAGAGATTTTGAACATTCACATAGGCCCTCTGAATCTGAAAGTTTTCCATCTGGTGACAAGAGTAGACTGGGGTTTTTTTGTTTATTTTTTCAAGTGGCAGAGGGAAAAAAGGAAAAAAGAAAATACAGCTTTGTCATGTTTTTCTCCTAAGATTTCCTAAGAAAGCATAAGTGTATCTGGCCAAAGCATCACCTATTGCATAGCTACCTATTTTGGAAAATCCACTTATCTTGTAACTCCCCTCTTACAGTTTCTTGATGTGAGTAAAGTTTGAAACTTTAAGCCTGTACATTTTTTTATATAGGAGTTTTTATTAACTGCATATTGAAAAGTGGCAGCTTTTAATTTATATGGGGTTTTTTTCATTTAATTTATATAGGTTTTTAGTTGGACCCAGTTGAAAGGCCCTTGGAAGAAATAATTTGAGAGAGAACAATTATGTTGATACCTGGTTTTCATTTCATATGATTGAGTTAAATTAATCAGATGGGTCTTTATTCTTTGAGTTTATTATGAAGTAATGTAACTTTATTTAGCATCGTCTTGATAAATGCTAATCTTTTATGGTTTTTTCAACAGGGTTTTCTCCACAGTTAATTGTTCTTAAAATAACTTCAGTTTTTAAATAACTTATCTTTTGTTATTACAAGCTAACATACATCTACAATGGAAGATTGTTAAAGTGCAAAGACTGTAAAAATCACCTCTAATCCTCTACTCACAATAGTCATCATTAGTATTTTAGTTGATATGCTTTTGGTAAATAAATAAATAAATGTATGTATGTATGTATGGAATGTGTGGAATATATGTGTATTTATTTTTAATTTGGGATCATATTGTGTGTGTGTTTAAATGAATCCTGCTTTTACACTTAATAATGTTTCAAAATTGTTCCAGGTCATTTAAGATGCTTACATAACATGATTTGTAACAACTGTCAGGTTTTGCATAGTATGGATATGCCATAATTCATTTCAGCAATCCTCTATGGTTGGCTGTTCAAAGTATTTGCAATTCTGTGCTGTTGTAAAGCCTTTATCCACTTTAAACTTTCTACTAGCTTGAAAATAGAAAGTGAGAATTGTTCTTCTAAGTTATTTTTATATGGCTCGCTTGATATGTGCTTGTATGTTGTATTTCCAAATTATCAGACATAGTCATAAGGTGTATGTGGGTGCTTAAAACCAGGATCAAAGTTTGGTGTACATCTTTGAATTCTTTTATCAGTTATATTCTGTCTTATGTTCATCTTGTTGTTCATCTTGTTTTCACAGGTAGATAATAAACTCCGTGAATTACCATACCGTGTCTTGATAAACCAACAAAACTAGCCCACCTTTCATAGCATATGTGAACTTGGGCCATGTGTCTCGTATTTTGATTAATACATGTTAATTGATGCCTTTTGTAAAGATAAAGTGGGTATATGAATATGGAAGAAACTGGCCAGGGAAAAATTTGTAAAGCAGAAACCATTTTCTCTCCAGTTTCCTTTTGAGTCTGTCTCTCCCCATTTACCTCCCTACAGATTCCTAGGCAGATTTGAAATAGATAAACATTTTTCAGTTCTTTTCACTCCTCCCTTTCTTCCTTTAGGCTGTAAGTGTGGTATCTACTATAAAGAAAAATCTAGATCATGGTGAACCTCAAGAAAGATGATTCCCAGTAAGCGTCTTATGTATGTGTAGATCTTCCTACTGTCCACCTCACAGAGAACTTGATTTACTTAAATATTTACCGAGGACTACCATCCTAGTCTCTCTTTAATACCTGGGTACATCAGACTCCCTGATGTGCTGACAAATAAGCTATTTCCTCTGCATGGAAGATTTCATCCTGTTTGTTTGACTTACTCCTCATCCTTCAAGTCTCTGCTTTAATGTTACTGCCTGAGAGGCCTTCTCAGGAACTCCCATTATTTTCTGTCACATCACCCTGTTCATGACTTTCGTATTACTGTTTCAATTTGTATATAGACATATAAGCATTTACCATATGGGCATATAGGCATTACCATACAAATAGCTCACCCCTACCTTAAGTTCTTGAAGGCAGGGAACTTGCTTCTTTTGTTCAACATTCTGTGCTTATCTCCAGAGCAGAGGACCTGATGGAAGTTTGTAACTTAAAACAGCAAATTAAGTACTATATATTTATGTTGAAAGTATATAAGTACTAGGGAAAAGTGACTAAGGGCATGAATCATTCTTTTCTCCAGCTTCCTTTTGAGTGTCACTCCCTTCCCCTTGCTCCCCATTTACTCCCCAAAGCTCTTAAACAAAATTGCAGTGTATAAAAGCATTTGTTTTCTGTTCTATCATCCTTCCACATTAGAAGTCCTGTCAATAAATATAAATATTCACTGAATGGATAAATGCTAGGTTCTGCCAACCATTCATAGCTCTAGCACTCAAGAAGCTTATGGTCTAGTAGGGCAGATACAAATAAGGAGCAAAGAACTGTGACTTGTGGTGATCATGGAAGTCTGTCTGTTCCCAGGGATAGCTATCCAGTTTGACGTTCCTTTTCTCTGCTGTTCCTAGTCTATATACAGTGTAGCAAGTTGGCCTACTTTTAGTTCTGTCCTTGGTACTTGTATTGAACACCTACTAATCTGAGGCATCTTTCTCAAGCACGTATCTGTCCTCCCATTAAATCTGATATACATGATTAGTACTCCAAGCAGTTTCCTGGGCATGTTCTTATTCGGTTCTTACACAGATTCTTTTATTTAAGTAGCTTGTAAAACCCCTTGCTATTTAATTCTTGGAGAAGTTAGAGCTCAATAATTATGCTGTTATATCTGTGACAGTGGGCTTCTCTTCCAAGCTCTATACGATTTCTTGTGAATTCTGTAGAAACTTATGTTCCTTAAAAAGAGAGAATGGGGCTTCCCTGGTGGCGCAGTGGTTGAGCGTCCGCCTGCCAATGCAGGGGGCGCGGGTTCGTGCCCCGGTCTGGGAGGATCCCGCGTGCCGCGGAGCGGCTGGGCCTGTGAGCCGTGGCCGCTGGGCCTGTGCGTCCGGAGCCTGTGCAACGGGAGAGGCCCCAGCAGTGAGAGGCCCGCGTGCCACAAAAAAAAAAAAAAAAAAAAAGAGAGAATGACTCTTTTACTGATATCTTGACCTAGCTGCTTTCTAGGATGGGCACCCTAGTGAGGATTATCTCTTCACAAGCAATTTGAAACAGATTGTACTAGTTTTACCCTGCTGTTTAACAGAATGCAGATTTTCTCATTTGGAAGATCTAGGTCAGACCCCAAATGAAATATAAACTGTTCAAGTTCATTTGTTGGTCTTCATTATCTATAGACATTCTCAAACTGGAGACAAGTGGAAACTGCTTTGGACTGGTGAAAACCACCCAAGTCTGTCTACATAGTCATCAGCACCTATAGAGATGAAGTGACATAGATTATGGGCTAATAACAGCTGCTTACAGTTTGCATAGTGCTTTATAGTTCTCTAAAATTTTTAGTAAAAATTTTCATCTAATATTAAATTATTTAATCTGCATTGAGTCTTAGAAGTAAAAGGCCTTACTGTCTAAAGAACTGAAATGGGTGGCTGGAGTGTAACATATCAGTTGGAGAGTTGTAAGAGCTTATTTTGGAGGGGAAGGCAAGGCCTAATCATTTAGGAATTGTGATAGCTAATTCTAGACTTTACCTGATACCTAAAGTCCAGACAAGAGCTAGCTTTGCCATCTTCAAATTCTCTCCCCTTGCTCTTCTGCAATTGAGCAATCAACTGTATGCTTAGATTGTCCAGTAAATGTTGTGCTAGCTAGTCTCCAAAGGTGACCCTCAATGAAATATGCCTCCTGATACTCACACTTCCATGTTGGATCTGCAGTAGCTCTGTGACTCATTTTAACTAACATGATGCAGCTGAACTGATGCTATGCCTGTTCCAGGGCTAAACTTTAAGACAACTTGAAAGCTTCTGTTTTTTGTACTTTTGGGGAATAATGAGCCACCATGTAAGAAGTCCAGCTACCTAGTTGGAGTGTCTATGTTGAAAGACTACCTGGAGAGGGAGCAGCACTGAGAGTGCCTTCAGAAAGAGAGGCCCCACCACTCTGGTTTCCCACCTGTGCCCATCCTTGCCCATGAAGGCGTTGGAAATGTGAGTGAAGCTATCTTGGACATTCCAGCTCCAGCAACCACACGACAACAGTCTCATGAGAGACTGTTAGACTAAGAGAAAAAAAAATATCCAGATGTCCTCAAGAAAATGACTTCTTGATGTCTCCAAGAATCATGAAAAATATTAAAATGAGTGGCGTTTTAAGGCACTGAGTTTTGTGGTGCTTTGTTACATAGTATCAGATAAATAGCACAAGTAGCTAGGGGACATTTTGAGTGGTAACTTTCTAGTGCAACAGAAGTTATAAAACTGATTCAAGCAGAGAGTTAATCTAGAAATTCTGCTGTCAATCTCAAGAGTCTGGTGTGAGACAAACTTGTAAACAAACAGTCATAGCATAAGTGGTACCTCTCATTCTGCAGTTGCTTTTGCATTCAACAGTGTCATAGTGATGTTTCCTAACGGGGTATATGGATTTTTCTTTCTTTTTGATTATAGTATTTCTTAGTGTGTGTGCCATAGTTTACTTAATAGTTCCCACTATTGATAGACATTTATATTCTTTTATGTCTAAGTTTTCCATATTGCAAACAGTGATGCACAAATAAGAATATATCTCAGGTAATTTAAACTTGTACTCCAAAATGGCTTTACCAGTTTATGGTACTACCATCCTTGACCATGCATTCTTTGGTTGCTATTTGTAAGGTTGAGAATGGTCATCTTTTACTATTCAAATACAGAAGGTAAGAATATGCTATATAGGAAGTAATATTTATTGGCAGCAAACATGAATTCTGGAATTAGTGAAATGCCTTCAGAGAATTTTTGATTTGTCTGATTATTTAGTAAGGGAGAGAAAAATGCCCAACACATTCTGCCACATCTAAACTCAATATGCTATTGTCAATTTTTTCCTCAAAGGAAACTAGTGGAGAATTAGCTACTGTATCATAAATATGAAACTTGTGTTTAAAAAAATTACAAAAGTTAATTAGACTTAAATCTTTTACTATGAATGCATCAGTAGAGGAGATAGCAAAGACTGATAGAAGTATGGACTTCATACACCTGGGGTTTAAATCCTAGCTCTGCCACTTCAGTGTGGTAGTTCATGTGATATGACCCTTTATATTTTTATTCATTTAAAAAACTAGTTTGGAACATGTGGCAAAATATAATTCTTTTTAAAGACTGTATGGAATAATACTACCTATCATATTTTGCATCCATTATCCTATTTGAATTTTGCTAGCAGAAATAGAAATTAATACTTCTTTTTGTACATGAGGGTTCAAAAATGACAGAATTCGAAAATGGAGTGCTAGGGTTAGAACCCAGGTCTAATGGCTCCTAGTCTAGCACTCTTTCCTTTAGGTCACATTGCCTGGTGTTCTTTTGGTTCCCTTGTAACTAATTCTTAGTGTTTCCATGTTAGTGTATTTGTCTAATGTTCTACCAGAGCCAGCAAAATGTTTAGTCCCTGCTTTGTGAGTAATAGTGCTAAACACTTTTTGTTGCCTCATCCATTTTCATTTAGAGATTACCTCAAGTGAAAAGGAATTTGTTATTCAGAAGAAAGCTAAGCTGATAATATTTTTACATTACAGTGATCCTCAGACTTTTTGTATGAAGCTACTGTTTTCATTTCTGAACTAGTATGACCATGTAGTTGTGATAAGAGTCCCTTAGTTGAGGAATATAAAGAATATTGACGAAGATTTTTAGTTCTGTGAGAGAGATAATAATTGGTAGAAGTGTTTGGCATCCTTGTAGGAATATACCATCATAACTTGTATAATGGAAATGACAAATCATAAAGACAAGCTACCATTGAAGTCCTTAATGCTCAGTTTTGCTTTATGCTATGAATTTGTTTAGAAAGAAAGAGGGGATTTGATACATGAATAATGCTGATGTTTAAAATTACACTTTCTAAGACAAAATCTAGTTTCAGTTTGAGGACCTTGGAAATTATCTTGAATTCTCTGTATATTTGAAGGATCAATGTATTATTTAATTTGTGAAACCAAGGGTAGGTTAGCATGTAAGACCTTTAGAGGGCTCTACCAACTGCAACTCTAGAAATTCTTTTACCGCTGGTTCTTTCATTACTGTTAATTATTTCATTACTCCTTCTTTTTTTTTTTTTTTTTTTTTTTTTTTTTTTTTTTTTTTTTTTTTTTTTTTTTTTTTTTTATGCGTTACGCGGGCCTCTCACTGTTGTGGCCTCTCCCGTCGCGGAGGACAGGCTCCGGACGCGCAGGCTCAGCGGCCATGGCTCACGGGCCCAGCCGCTCCGCGGCATGTGGGATCCTCCCAGACCGGGGCACGAACCCGTGTCCCCTGCATCGGCAGGCGGACTCTCAACCACTGCGCCACCAGGGAAGCCCTCATTACTCCTTCTTAAAAGTAAAGCACACATGCACACTTATGTGCTTAAGTCTTAGAGTAGTAAATTATAGGCTCCAGAGAAATGCCTTATGTATGTAACTGTTTGTTATTTTTCATATTGAGATGTGAAAAAAAATAGAAGTTTATTTCCAATTTGAAGAACTATCATTATAATTCTCTCCCTTTGTAGTAATCAAAATACAAGAAATATAGAACATGGAGATACTTTCAGGAAAGGCTTCATTATTTTTTAGCATGTTTAGATGGCAGATTGTAGACAATTTAAAATTTTTTGTTTTTCTGTAAAAACTATGATGATTAGTCTCTAGCCAAGTCCATTTCTTATCTTGATAGTTGTGTGTGGCTTCTGTTGTGTATAGGAATGTATCAAATGTGAAGGTGACATAACACTTCTTTTTTTGATTTTTTAGATTTTTTAAAGATTTTATTTTTGTTGAACCGTTTTACATTCACAGCAATACTAAGAGGAAGGTACAGATATTTCTCATATACACTCTGCCCCAGCACAGGTATAGCCTCCCCTATTGTCAACACCTCTCACCACAGTGGTACATTTGTTACAATTTGTTACAATTGATGAACCTATACTGACAACTCATAATCACCCAAAGACCATATACCTCAGTGTTCTCTCTTGGTATTATACATTCTATGGGCTTTGACAAATGTTAATGTCATTTGTCCATCATTATAGTATGATACAGAGTAGTTTTACTGCCCTAAAAATCTTCTGTGCTCCACTTATACATCCCTTCTTCCCCCGCAACCCTGGGCAACTAGTTATCTTTTTATTATCTCCATAGTTTTATCAATACCTTTTCTTTAGTTGTAATCATACTGTACCTAGCCTTTTCAGATTGACCTCTTTCACTTAGCAATGTGCAAGTAATGTGTACTTAAGGTTCCTCCTTGTCTTTTCATTGATTGATACCTCCTTTCCTTTTAGCACTGCATAACATTGTTTGAATGTATTCATTTATCCATTCACTTGGTGAAGGCCATCTGAATTGCTTCCAAGTTTTGGTTATTATAAATAAAGTCGCTATAAATATCCATGTGCAGGCTTTTGTGTGGGCATTAAGTATTCAACTCCTTTGGGTAAATACCAGGGAGGGCAATTCCTGGACTGTATGGTAAGAGTATGTTTAGTTTTGTGAGAAACTGCCACACTGACTTCCAGAATGGCTCTACATTTTTGCATTCCCACCAGCAATTAATGAGAGTTCCTGTAGCTCTACATCCTCACCTGCATTTGATGTTGTCAGTGTTCCAAATCTTGGTCATTCTGATAAGTGTTTAGTGATTTCTCATTGTTTTAATTTGCATTTCCCTGATGACATATGATGTGGAGCATCTTTTCACATGCGTATTTGCCATCCATATCTCTTCTTTGGTGAGTTGTTTATTAAGATCTCTGGCCCATTTTTAAAATCAGGTTGCTTATTTTCTTATTGTTGAGTTTTAAGAGTTCTTTGTATATTTTGGCCAACATTCCTTTATCATATGTGCCTTTTGCAAATATTTTCTCCCGGTCCATGGCTTGTTTTCTCATTCTCTTCACAATGTCTTTCACAGAGCAGAATTTTTTAATTTTAATGAAGTCCAGCTTATTAATGATTTCTTTCATGGATTATGTCTTTGGTGTTGCATCTAAAAAGTTGTCACCATACCCAAGGTCATTTAGGTTTTCTCCTATGTTATCTTCTAGGAGTTTTGTATTTTGCAATTTACATTTAGGTCTGTGGTTCATTTTGAGTTAATTTTTGTGAAGGGTGTAAGGTCTTTGTCTATAAGTATTTGTTTGCATGTGCATGTCCAGTTATCCCAGTGATATTTGAAAAGACTCATTGCTCCATTTTATTGCCTCTGCTTCTTGGTCAGAGATCATTGACTCTATTTATGTGGACTCTTTCTGGACTCCATTCTGTTCCATTGATCCATTTATCTATTCTTTTTCCAGTACCACAATGTTTTGATTACAGTAGCTGTATATTAAGTCTTATAGTTGGGTAATGTATAGCTTCCAGTTTTGTTCTTCAATACTGTGTTGGCTATTATGGATCCTTTGCCTTTACATATAAACTTTAGAATCAATTTGTTGATACCTACAAAATAACATGCTGGGATTTTGTTTTGTTTTGTTTTGTTTTGTTTATGGACTAGGATTGCTTTGAATCTATAAATCAAGTTGGGAAGTACTGACATCTTGACAATATTGAGTCATCTTACCCTGAATGGAGTATCTGCCCATTAATTTACTTCTTTGATTTTGTTCATCAGAGTTTTTTAGTTTTCATCACATAGATCTTGTACATATTTTGTTAGATTTATACCAATTTGATTTTTGGGAGGCACTAATGTAAATGATACTGTGTTTTGATATTGTGTTTTTAATTTCAAATTTTACTTATTGATTGCTGGTAACAATATATAAGAAAGAGATTGACTTTTATATATGAACCTCGTATCCTCCTTGCTGTAATTGCTTATTAGTTCCAGGAGCTTTTTGCCCATTTAAAAATATTTTCTACATAAATGGTCATGTCACCTTTGAATAAAGAAAGTATTATTTATTTCTTCCCAATCTGTATATCATTTATTTCCTTTTTCTTTGCATTAGCTAGTACTTCCAGTGTCATGTTGATGATCATTTCCATTCTTTATCCTCCTTTCTGTGAGATCTGTCGCTTAAAATTTTCTCCATTATATATTTTTTGCAGCTCACCAAAGCTCATCGACAAGGTCACATGGTGAAAGTAGATTGGCTGGACAGATTGACATTTAGAGAAATAG
Source organism: Phocoena sinus (assembly GCF_008692025.1). Classification (NCBI taxonomy): domain Eukaryota; kingdom Metazoa; phylum Chordata; class Mammalia; order Artiodactyla; family Phocoenidae; genus Phocoena; species Phocoena sinus. The sequence goes on along the minus strand of NC_045776.1, from coordinate 32,533,334 downwards.
AAATGATAAATGAGGTGGGTTGTATCCCTCTTTTTTATTTCAAAATATTTTCTCCAGAATTTTAACTGAAAAAATTTTTAGAAGAACTATTTATTGCCAGGTATCTCTCAAATGTGGGAGCATTGAGGATTACCTCTAGTTGTGAGGTTTATGCTAATAAAAGGAAAGCTTAGGATATCTGCCTTTCTTATATTTTAGTGTTCTCTTGAACCCCGAAATAGGTAGTGGATATCATAAGTGTACTAAATATCATATAAGTGAAGCCCATGTTAAGCTTGATGCCTCACTTGTGTGTTCTCTCTTTCTCCATATAGCAGTTTATGTCCAAGTTGATTGGATAAATCTGTCAACATAGTGTCAAAACAACCTCTTCACTTCAGTTACCTTAAGTCATCAATAGCAATTCCTCTCTCCAATTAAGATATTCCTTGTCTTATTTAGTACATATAGGGCTGTGCACACTTAATGAGGTTACATGGTTCAAGTAATTTGTGTGCTTTCTTGATCTTGTGTATTGGTCCAGAATATGTTCAATGAAAAGATGGCTTCAGTGAAACTCTTTACAAAAGTTAGAACGACAAAAAAATTTTTTAGGTACACTAGCACTGAAATACTAGATATTTGGCCTAACACTCTATGTCTAAAGAGCAGAAATAATGCTTATATATTAATCACATTAGGAGAGAGGAATAGCAATTTTGTGAAATGCGTAGCTTATAGTGATCACCGCATGGCACAACTGACTTGATTTGTGTTCTTTCAACAGTTTTCAGCAGGTGGAAAGAGAGAAATTTGTCATTTTACAGTGAACACTTAGAAAAATAAAATTTTGACATTGTTCATTTTTAAAAAACAAATTAGTAGTGTCTAACAACATTTATATTCAGTATGAATACAGGGCATCTTTTCTAAATATATACATAATACATTCTTATATACTGAAACTGGAAGAAAATTTTACTTTTTTGAATTTTGATAATAGTCACATTCCAAAAATAGTTTAATCAAAATGCTTTTTTCTTTTTCCTATTTTTAATTAAAAAATACTTTTAATTTTTCTATTCTTCAACTTAGATACCCCTGGGTTTAGGAAATGTAACATTAGAGCATACTTTGCCCATCCTTTTTCACTCACTCTATCTGCACTCTTTAAAACATAGGAGGCTATCTATTATCATAATAGATTATAATATGCTTCATAAAGCTGAACAGTTTAAGTGACCTCCTTAGATCTTTATGATTATATACATATAGATTTAAAGCCATTTTTCAAACTGTTTTGAGTCAGGACTAATCACCCTTTTAAATTTAATTTTATTTTCACTTCATTATTAACATAATATTTGCATTTTTAAGGGGACACATTTATACACACAATCAGCATTTTATATGTTGGGGAAGAAGTAACTATTCCCAGTGTATTTAAAGTGTATTGATAAAACTTTACAAATGATTACAAGTTATTTTAAGACCGTTTATAAATTGTGAAAAACTTGTAAATGTTGTTAAGCTCAAATGACCTCTGTCCTTAGTTACATACACTTTGTTTTACTTTTGTTTTTTGTTATACTTATATTAATTTCTACAGTTAGATTAGTCCATATGGTTTAAGGGTGAACTGTTCTTTGCTTAAAATTATTAGAAATACAAATTTTTTAAAATAAAATAATTCTCCTGCAAATGTATATGAAATACCTTTAAAATGTTATATAATAGAATTCATACTACTGAATAAACCAAAAATGTCATTAAGTTTGAGGAGGGAGTTATAAGTGAGTAGTAGATACTTCTGGATAAAACAGTAGTGCTATATATAATGAAATAGTAGTGCTGTGTAAAACAGTGCATTTATAATAATGAAATAAAAATTTGTTACATTTTAAATTATATTTGATAGAATCCATGTATTACTGAATTGGGAATAACGATACAAACTGATGTTGAAGAAAATCATTTTTCATAAAAAATCTTGTTTTTTTCTTTTAGAGTGAAAAACGAAGTTCTAATTTCATGTACTTGATGGTTGAGTTTCGATGTGTCAAGTGTGATGATAAGGAATATGGTATTGTTTATTATGAAAAGGTATTTTCCTTGGAACTGTTTATGGTCTCTAAAGTAGAAGGGAGGGGAAACATTAAAAACAATTTACCGTTTTTCCTGCTGGGATGAATTCTTTGGCTGCAGAATGGCAGCAGACAGCTGTCAGCAGCAGCTGTTTGTATATACACAAATCAAATCATATAGCTACAACAAGATTACAAAAGCTGATCACTCATGTAATGCAGTTCTGGGTTATAGAATTCAATAAATATGCAAGAGATTAAAAACTTTTTGATTAATTGTTCTGTAAATTGGCAAGTAAGACATTAAAGCAGTAGCTTCATTAACAATTAGTGTCCATTTGAAAAGTAGAAAGAGGGAATCATATGTTTTATGTGGTAGGCTATTGAATGGTAAGGGTATGTTTGTTATTTGAGTGTGTATGTAATGTGTTGGAATTGTATATGTAACAATTCAACATAAGTATGCTTATGAAATAACTTATAAATGTTCATTTATATAATATATGCAGAATTAAGAAAACCATGTTATCAGTAGGCTGTGTGGTAATGAATATGAAGTTATGAATTTGCTCTGGTCTGTTCATTACCAAAAGAAAGTAGTTGTATATTTGATATCTAGCTACTTGAAAAATATCTGTGCCTTAAATGCTTATTTATGGGTCTTCATTTTAGTACTACAGAAATAATAGTATGCATAGTTCAAAACCACATAAATTAGGTACCTTCTGTTATTTTGGAAGTACTGAGACAAGTGCTTATGAGGACAGTGCGAATCAGAATCAGTGTGAATGAGGACAGACTTTCGATACATGGCATAATAGAATAATATTTCTTCTAGCATAGAGCTAAGCTATATGCAGTTTATTTGTTCATTAGAAGCAGCACTTTTAAATTACCTTTACACATTAGTTTTATTTGTTAAAGTTGTCACAAGTGATTTTTTAAAAATATATGTTTTATAACTATTAAATTACTATTTGAAAGATGTTTTCATAATGAAGGTTTAGGGTTTGTATAGTTAATCTGTGATCATTTTTCTGGTACTTTTCAAGTTAATGTATTTTTCCCTTTAGCTTGTACCCCTTCCTAAAGTAAAAGGTTAGGAAAAGTTAACTTGTTTCAGCTTTTTATTTTATAAATAGTACTCTCTGGGAGAAAAATAGATAAGAACATAGACTATTTAATATTGTTTGCTAATTCATTAGAAAAACTACATTAAAAAGGGAAATGTAGGGGAGTGAAATTGTTTTGTTACCAATACATCTTAATAAAATCACTTTTTACATTTTTACTATATGTAATTTCATTAAAAGCAATATTTCCTTCCTATATGGAGTTTATATTGCAGAAACATGCTAATGGTGATGGTACTTTCAATCATTAGAGACTTGAAGGATCTTTTGAAAGACAGCTTTGTTGATAGATGAAATAATAACAGAATAGAAATTAGAAGAATTTCAAGTATTTTTGAAAAGGTTCTTGACCACTTTCTACTGCTTCTTGAAAATTGCCCATAAATTAATGCCTGTCTACCTACCCTGTCATATTTCCACTTAGTGTAAAGATTGCTGGACCAGTGTATTGAATCTAATGGAAATAGACTTTCTTGTCACCTTTTGTGACAGATAGTGAAGATACTTGTCACAGTTGGGCTGATAAATGTGTTTTCTGATGTTGTGACTGAGAACCAGCTTGTTAAACAATGGCTGTGGGAATTTGTGTTTTTTTCTAGGACTCAATTACTAAACCTAAAGTCACAATACTTCCCTTCTTTCAGTCTCTCCTGATTTTGTTGTTCATATCTAAAATTGAAAATATGCTAGCATTTGGAAATTGACAGAAAAACTTGATGCTAGGTGTACAGTTGTGAGGAAATTAATTTCAACCTTAATTAGTTTATCCTTTTCCAGGATGTATGCAGTGATATTTATTATGCAGAATTACCTTTCTTGCCTGAATTGGATAAAAGTAAAAGCCAAAATTCTTCAAAAATGATAATACCAACAAAATAAGACAGATTTATTTCTTAAGAATTGATGGATTAATTCTTGCTATTCAAATTTGCATTGCGTTAAGTATCCTCTGAGAAGCAATGCTGCTGAGTTTCTAGTTGTATGTAAGTTTGAGTAATGTTAACCCACATTTAAAATTCTACTTATTTGAGTGGAACTTAATTGTGATAATTTGAAAAATTACCAAAATCCACTTAGTAGTTTTTGCAAATGATGTGACAGATCCATTGTGCCATATTTTAATTATACTCTTTGGTTTCTTGTTCTAAGTTTGAAAATTAGAACATACTATTTTGACTCAGTCATTGTAAGCAAAGTTTAAAACAAAATCCGGACAGAGACAATCTACTAATTTCCAGACCTCATATCTCTAAAAACTATAATACAGATTTTTTTTATTGTTAGAGTTTATTTTTCTCAAAATATTTTATCAGCAACAAAAGGTAAAAAATGGATATGTATTTTAAAATATAGTTGAAAGAAGATAATATTTTAAAGGGAGGAACAATGTTCATTAAAAATTAAAATACATTAGAGTGCACATGATCATGTATGACGTTTTAACCATTTGGTTAAAAAAATTTTTTTTTAAACTTGTTGTGCTGTAATCCAGGATGGTGATGAGTCATCTCCAATCTTAACAAGCTTTGAGATAGTGAAAGTTCCTGACCCTCAGATGTCTATGGTGAGTCATTGTCAAATTTCTTATGAAAATTCTTTTCTCCAGAATGATTATGACTTAGATCCACATCATACACTTTCTTTTTAAAAGCTATATCTGTAACTACATTGGTTATTTAAAAGTGATTCATAAATTCACTTCAGCTATTGATATATGTAATCAGGTTCAGATGGAATCTTTACAAAAAATATTAACACCTTCAAAAAAGGTCAAGATAGTATAGTGTTGGGGAACCATTTTGTTTAAATTATTGAAAAAGCTATGGAATGCAGTCTTGAAGGACTTGGGGTAACAAGTATTTGAAAGATTGTCATCATAACAGAAGGGAAATTTATTTATACCAGAAGATAACACTAAGATTAATGGATGGAAATTTTAGGGAGACTGATTTTGTTGAAAAACAGGGAAGATTACTGTAGCTACTAGAACTATTCAATTTGGATTATGGTGTCTTGGAGGATTTTGATATACTGCATTGGATTGTTGAGATGATAGCTCTCAGGAATAAGGAAGAGGAAGAATTCCTACTTTGCAGCAGAGATTTAATTTGATGACTTCAGATTTAGAAAGTTCCAGGCAAAAAATCCTTATAGCAACATAATAGATACTGTGATATTTACACTTAGAATTCATGTATATCACTGTGAACTATTTTCTCCTTATTTTATACATTTCTAATTAGATTAATTACCTTCCTAATCAGAACAAAGTAGATAAAAAGTAGTACATGGGAAGATGAAAACATGATGACTGGAGTAAATACAGTTCATTAGAGCAAGAAGTAATGGCTGATGGCCTAACATCAAAGGAAGAAATAGGGGGGAAAAGCAAATAAAAAGTTAGAAAACAAAGGTCGCTCGGAAATCTTAGAAACAAACACCTAAGTACCTTCACAGATCCTATGCCTAGCATAATAAAATAAAGTTAACAGATCTAAAATTGACACCGTGGATTGGAAGAATCAACATTGTGAAAATGACTATACTACCCAAAGGAATCTCCAGATTCAATGCAATCCCTATCAAACTATCACTGGCATTTTTCACAGAACTAGAACAAAAAATTTCACAATTTGTATGGAAACAAAAAAGACCCCGAATAGCCAAAGCAATCTTGAGAAAGAAAAATGGAGCTGGAGGAATCAGGCTCCCAGACTTCAGGCTATACTACAAAGTTACAGTAATCAAGACAGTATGGTACTGGCACAAAGACAGAAATATAGATCAATGGAACAGGATAGAAAGACCAGAGATAAACCCACGGACATATGGTCACCTTACCTTTGATAAAGGAGGCAAGAATATATAAGGGAGAAAAGACAGCCTCTTCAATAACTGGTGCTGGGAAAACTGGACAGCTACATGTAAAAGAATGAAATTAGAACACTCCCTAACACCATACACAAAAATAAATTCAAAATGGATTAAAGACCTAAATATAAGGCCAGACACTATCAAACTCGTAGAGGAAAACATAGGCAGAACACTCTGTGGCATAAATCAGAGCAAGATCCTTTTTGACCCACCTGCTAGAGAAATGGAAATAAAAATAAACAAATGGGACCTAATGAAACTTCAAAGCTTTTGCACAGCAAAGGAAACCATAAACAAGACCAAAAGACAACCCTCAGAATGGGAGAAAATATTTGCAAATGAAGCAACCAACAAAGGATTAATCTCCAAAATTTACAAGCAGCTCATGCAGCTCAATATCAAGAAAACAAACAGCGCAATCCAAAATTGGGCAGACGACCTAAATAGACATTTCTCCAAAGAAGATATACAGATTGTCAACAAACACATGAAAGAATGTTCAACATCATTAATCATTAGAGAAATGCAAATCAAAACTACAATGCGATATCATCTCACACCGGTCAGAATGGCCACCATCAAGAAATCTACAAACAGTAAATGCTGGAGAGGGTGTGGAGAAAAGGGAACCCTCATACACTGATGGTGGGAATGTAAATTGATACAGACACTACGGAGAACAGTATGGAGGTTCCTTAAAACAACTAAAAATAAAACTACCATATGACCCAGCAGTCCCACTACTAGGCATGTACCCTGAGAAAACCATAATTCAAAAATAGTTATGTACTACAATGTTCATTGCAGCTGTATTTACAATAGCCAGGACGTGGAAGCAACATAAGTGTCCATCGACAGCTGAATGGATAAAGAAGTTGTGGCACATATATACAGTGGAATTTACTCAGCCATAAAAAGAAACGACATTGAGTTATTTGTAGCGAGGTGGATGGACCTAGAGTCCATCATACAGAGTGAAGTAAGTCAGAAAGAGAAAAACAAATACCGTATGCTAACCCATATATATGGAATCTAAAAAAAAAAAGAAAAAATGGTCATGAAGAACCTAGGGGCAAGACGGGAATAAAGATGCAGACCTACTAGAGAATGGACTTGAGGACAAGGGGAGGGAGAAGGGTATGCTGGGACAAAGTGAGAGAGTTGTAATATATATATGGACATATATACACTCCCAAATGTAAAATGGATAGCTAGTGGGAAGCAGTCACATAGCACAGGGAGATTAAGCTCGGTGCTTTGTGACCAGCTAGAAGGGTGGGATAGGGAGGGTGGGAGGGAGGGAGATGCAAGAGGGAAGAGATATCGGCATATATGTATATGTATAGCTGATTCACTTTGTTATAAAGCAGAAACTAACACACCATTGTAAAGCAATTATACTCCAATAGAAATGTTAAAAAATAAAAATGAAATTGACACTGAATTTTCATTATAAAATCAAATTGTATTTTGCATTCTGGATATTTGAAACACACTAATGGTTACCTTCAAAATGGTTGAGAGTATTCAAGTTTTGTCATACTGGGACCATATTAACTCCTACCAAAATGGCAGGTAAATGAGATGTCTGTATATTTAGTGTATTTTTTTCTAAAGAAAACGCTCATCAACAATTACAGTTTTAATATTATGGATGCTGTAATTAAAAAACAAAGATCTAGGACCTCTGTCAACAATTTTTAGTTTTAAATGCAATCAAGGAAAAACAAAACAAAAAATTAAGAAAAAAAGCTACCCTCCTTACCCCCATGTTAAAAAATTTTAATTTGTAGCCCTTAGTATTAACTAAACAGAGGAATATATTTTAACAAACATTGAGTGCCGCTAAGCTGGTATATCACTGTATCAAACAATAAAACAGACTCTACAGTTACAGTTACTAGTACATGTATATATGCAAATGGACTGGTAGAACTGACTAAAAATCCCAGAAATAGATCCAAGTACATATGTAAATTGACGAAGGTGGCATTTCATCACTGGAGCATAGTGTTGGGGAATGAGCCATTTGGAAAAAGATGAAATTAAATCAAATCCACACATCACACCATACATAAGGAAAAACTCCAAATGAATCAGGGATTTAAATATTATAAAATGAAACCTTACTAGTACTTTACTGTCAGTGTAGGGAAAGACTTTCTAACGTTGAATCAAAATCCAGAAGCAACAAAAGAAATGATTGATAAATTTGACTATGTTAAAAAATTTGCATGGCAAAAACACTGTTAAGTCAAAAGACAGTTGACAAACTGGGAGAAACTCTTTGTGACATACATCACAAAGAACTGAATATCTAATACGTAAAGAACTCTTAAAAACTGAAGAATAAAGGACCAAAAAACCGAATTAGGAAAAAAACATGAACAGACAATTCACACATGAAAAAGTGAATAAAATAAAGTCTCTTAAGCAAAGACAGTATGTTCAAAACTAATGATTTTGGCCATAGGTAAAATAGTTAAGCATTTTGGTCATTCATTGTCCCTGCCCTCAGTTACTACTGGCAGTTAAACTCTAAGATGATAATACAATTATATCACGAAGTCACTAGTAGCTCATAGGAAGCGGGAGTGCTTTAATCTGAGTTGCCAGGGGAGATTTTGGAGTGAAGGTAACATTTGAGTGGGTAGAGGGTATAAAACCTTGAATACAGTGGAGAGTTAGAACAAGAAACTGGAATGGCATGCTCAAGTGCGCCTGGTGAAGCATAAGTCATGCTTACTTTCCCTATCACCACAAGATACATAGGAGACTAAAGTTGTAACACAAATAAAATGTTAAATATTATAAACTGGTCTTAAATAAGTAACTATTTACTTTTCTATTTCTAAGTGGCTGTTGAAACTGCTTACTGGTGAAATTTACATTGTTGCTTAATATTCTTAAATAATTTATAGGAAAATTTAGTTGAGAGCAAACACCACAAACTTGCCCGGAGTTTAAGAAGTGGACCTTCTGACCACGACCTCAAGCCTAATGCTGCCACAAGAGATCAACTGAATGTAAGAGAATTTATAAAATATTAATTTAAAAATAATTAAGTGGGTATTTTGGTTGCAACTGATGCGATAGCACATCACTTAAAAGTGATTCAGACACAGGTTAATGAACCCTATGTAATTTCAACAACTTCACATTTCTGTAGTTTTATATCATTTGGGGGCTTTCAGGAAATATATTAGCCCTAGAGACAGAACTGCAAATAGTATATGCTTTCTTGATATAGTGTTCTTAGAAACTGGCCCTAAGATACATTGCCTGAGCTTCTGCTGACTTAACAAGAGAAATGTTTATCATTTGGGTGTTTTTTTTTCTTTTCCTTTTCCTTGTGTGTGTGTTGGGGGGAGGGGACTTTTCCCCTCATTTTTATTTTTTTAAAATGTTTTATACAATTTTTAAGGGTTACTTTCCATTTGCAGTTACTACAAATTATTGTCTCTATTCCCTGTGTTGTACAATCCTTGAGACTATCTTGCATGCAGTAGTTTGGTGGTGGGGGGGAGCTTTTGTTATTTGGATTTGTTGTGTCTTTGGTTGAGGTAAGTTAGCTCTGCAATTACATACTTCTTTTTTTAATATGGAACTTGACATTTTTTTATCTTATCTTTTTCTCCTCTTATACTCTAATATACTTTTTGAACTGATAAATACAGCAAATTTAAGTCTTACTTGGCTGCATGTATATTCTCATTGCTTCTATAATAGTTCAATTATAGATATATTTAAATGAATGAAAAATTTTAAATGAAATATATAGGAAGATTTTTTTTATTTGACAAAAGTAGTTTTTTTTTTTCTTTGTTGTAGATTATTGTGAGTTATCCACCAACCAAGCAACTTACATATGAAGAACAAGATCTTGTATGGAAGTTTAGATATTATCTTACTAATCAAGAAAAAGTGAGTTTCTTGAGTATTTTCATATATCAAATTATCTATAAACTTTGTTGCTAATGAGCAAAATGAAGTAAAACTGCCATAGAAATACAGACTTATTGTCAAACTTGAAAAAAGAAAGGTTTATAGAGTAATATATATTGTTACTCCATTTTTTAAAAATTTAAAACACAAAGACACATGTACCTATTTGTTGATGTATAGACAATGTCTGAATGGGTTAAGTCAGAGAGACTTGGGCTCAGTTTCCAGCACTACAACTTATTCTTACTGGGTAAGGTGAGGCAAGTTGCTTTGGAAGGTTTGTTTCCTCGTTTTTCTAATTATGACAACTCTCCTTCACAGGTGAGATAATACAGATGAATAACCTGGTTGAGTACTTAATGCATAGTAGGTGCAGAGTAAATGTTGACTCACTTTATCTTCATTCTTCTCACCTCTTTGAGCCTGGGTGGCTGGCAAAAGATTTATGTTATTTAAAGAACTATAGAATTCTGGAGGAGATGTGGCTAGAGAGAGAATATGAGAAATGTAATTTGAAATGGTAAATTGAGTTGGTGGAATGGTATCCAGCTTGGCATGAGGATAGAGGCTAGGTCAGAACTAGACGTTTGCTTTCCATAATGAAACTATGGAGTAGATAAAGTTTCTGGAGAGAGAGAATTGGGATGAAGCACTAGACTTGAGTGTAGAGACTTAGTTTTGAGGCTTACTATTTATTACTATTTATTGTCACAAAGAAGCTTTTTGACTGCTTTAGTTTCCTCATATTTAATATGTCCATTAAATTATAGTGAACGTTAAGTCTCTTCTAGTTCATAAAATAGTCAGTAAATTCTTAGAACATAGGTTCAAAGACTGTTAAGGTATAATAATAATAACCAGCATTTATTAAGCAACCACTGTGTGTCAGGGATATTTGATATCCCACAACAACCCCACAATATAGGTATTATTGTTACTATTCTACAGATGAGGAAACCTGAGTCTTAGAGAGATTAAGGAACCTGTGCAGAATCAAAGCTTATAAATGCTGCTTCTTGATAGGCTCACATTTATGAGTTAGTAGAGAAGGTAGTCATAGAAAAGAGGATTATACAGAAAATATAGCATCATGCATGCCGTAACAGGAATTCTGAAATGCGTTGTGGGCAAAACAGAGAAGCATCAGGAAAATTAATATCTGTCAGGTATATAATTATGTGAGAATGAATGAATGTTTACAATCTTATGAGATTGTCTTTAGCTACTTTGTTAACTTGTTTTTCTGAAACAATTGTATTTCCTTTAGTCTCTAAAGTAAAGATAAAAATCCAGTTACAGCTCACTTTAACTCTTCAGCTTTTCTTCTTTATCTTTTATTGATGCCTTGGGAAATTCTTTGTAGATGAATCATATCCATTCTCTTTTATATCTATAACAAGAATGAGAGAGGAATTTTAAATTTGCTATAGCTTTTGAGTGTTATTCTCTTTATCCTTGCAAAGAAGGAAAGATTCATCAGCAGAAGCACAGGTTTATGATTTTTGTGTTTTATAAAAAGATTGAGTTAGTATCGTGATACTCTATTAAATGAATAACGTTGGTCACAGAAATTGCATCTTGAATGCAGCACAGTGCTGTCTAAAAATACGCAGTAAGATATTGAATTAAACGTGTTAGAATGTATAGGTTCAAGAAGCATAGAATAGATTTACAAAGCAGAACTCCCTTAGATAGAAAGGCTTCCAAAGAAAACTTTGTTTTAACAAGTTGTCACTTCCCACTGAAATTCAATTACTTCTAGATATGTGTAAAAGAAAAAATGCTCAAGTGATATAAAGTGTGTGACAAGTTTCATTTAACTAATTGATTTCAACTTTTTGAAAGGTAGGTGATGAAACTTCACTTCTCAGGACATATTACAGGATTCTTAAGATCACTAGAGTAGAGTGAACACTGTTTTTTGTTTAGGAAGCACTTTTCAGAAAGCCAAATATATATTGGTCTTGAAGTGACCAAAGGAATTATTAAAATAGCTACATTTGTATCTTTGTAATAATTTAAAATGGGTTTTGTAGAAAATAAATACTCCTGTACCATTGTCCTTTAATTTATTTATAAAAGAAATTGTTCAGTGCCAGTTTCTCAGGAACTGTGATTTAGGTTATTTGACAGTTGAGCCCTAAGGCTGAAAAGATTTCCTAGAGAGAAAGCAGTGCTCAGGAAACAAGTTGGTGGAAATTGGTTCTTACAAAGTTGTACTTCTTATTTATTTTTTTAAATAAATAAATAATTTAAATAATAATAAATTTGGTCTTTCCACCTATTTTTTTCTAAATGACCTGTCTTAAGTATTTCGGATAAAAAGCCCTCTAGTCTAGACTTGATGTTGTACCTGAAAAGTTCACAGTAATAAGTTTGTCCAACAAAATCAGTTGAATTTATGAAGTATTTTTAATTTTGTGGTCCATAGCATATAGAAAGTGACTCATCTTTGCAGAACTCAAAATGTGACTATTGTAACTTTTTAAATTCAACTTTAAAAAAATATTCAGCTTTTAACATGGTAAATGGCCTTTCTTATTAAAATGTTAATAAAAAATAACCGTTATATTAATGCCTTTCCATTATGCTTAGGGAACAAAAATAGTAGGAAGAGTCATAATGGTGAAGGTAATAGTGATGCACACTGAATGCTCTTATGAGGCTGCTTCTGAGACAGTGACATCAGGAAAATAATATTTGTGCCTCCTGGCAAGAAGTTGATGGCAAACCATAGCAGAAATGAATTCAATTCAGCAAGCATTTGGTATCAACTCTTGGCCTAGAGTTATTTAAGGCTCTGAGCTTCGAGGTATTATGTCCCTGTAAATTTCATATAAATTAAAACTGTTTTGGGGAAACTGTTAAAATTAAACTGTTTTGGGGAAAACCAAAATGGAGAAGTAGAGGATAATAACTGATAAAGGGTCACCATCTTATTAGTAAACAGTTAGGTAATTACTATAGTAGAGATGTGAAGGAGAACAAGATCAGTGTGCTAAGATATGAGGGAGGTTTTACAGAGCCAAGATTGGTCTTGAAGTTTGAACAAACTTTGATGGTCATTCTTATTTGATGATCATTTTTCATGGGAAAGAAAAGCATGAATAAGGCCGAGTGCTAGGTTCAGGAGACAGAAAAGTTTGTATGAAACATTCTTTAAATAGAAAAGGTGGAATCAGATTGTAATGAGCCTTGAATTCTGTGGTTCGGAGTTGGATATCACTGGCAATAGGAAACCCCTAAAGCAAACAGAATGTGTCTAAGTAAGTGATGTTTTAAGGAAGATGAACCAGGTGGATTGGAGCAGAGCTGAGAATGAAAAAAGAGACATAATTAGGAGGCTTATGTATGGATTTTGAGAGCTGTATTGGAGAGCAAAGGAAGGGGAGGATAATGTGTAAAATGACTTGGAGGTAATTCCCAAGAATTAGGCCTGAGTGACTGAAATAAGGAAATATGGCAAGTGGAAGGGGCAGAGTAAGGAGATATTTCATTTTTGAATATTTTGAATTTAAAATATTAGAATAGCTGTGATATGGTGATATAATAAGAAATCATATATTTGGTCTTCATCTCTGGTTCCTGGCACAGAGTTTCTAAAACCCTAGGAATTTCATGAGTAATAAGGATGAGAGGAGTGTCTTTTGTTTTTCGTAATAAGCCCCTTTCAACTATACCTGTATTTATGGTAATGAGGTGACTCTTGGAGAGTGGGGCTCATTGCCAAAAGAACCAAACCTCTGATTAGAGGGTTGGAATTTTCAGCCCCACCCTTGACCTCTGTGGAGGGAGGAGGAGAGGTCGTAAAGGGGCTGGGGATAGAATTAATAACTCATGAATGGCTAATGATTTAATCAATTGTGTCTACGTTATGGAATCTCTATGAAAACCTATAGAGCTTCTGGGTTGGTGATGCATCCATATGCCAGGAAGGTGGCACATTCCTAACTATGGGGACAGAAGCTCCTGTGCTTGGGACCCTTCCGGACCTCGCCTAATGTACCTCTTCACCTGGTTATTCATTTATATCTTTTATAATAAATTATATCTTTTATAATAAAAGATATATCATTTATATCTTTTATAATATATTTCTCTGAATTCTTTGTGCCATTATAGCAAATTATTGAGCCTGAGGAAGGGTCATGGGAACCCCCAGTTTGTAGCCAAGCTGGGCTGAAGTATGGGTACCTGAGAATCCAGTGTTTGCTCTTGGCATCTGAAATGGCAAGCAGTCTTATGAGACTAACCCCTTAACCTCTGCAATCTGCACTGAGTGTCAGAATTCAGTTAAATTGTAGAACACTCAGTGTCTGCAGAGAATTAGGGAATTGGTTCATGTGGACAACCCACACATTTGATGTCAGAAGTGTCTTGAGTAGAACAGGTTTTCCTTTAACATTATAGTAATTTCCAAAATTTAGTTGGTAGAAGTTAATATTAGAAATATATATGATAAATACAGTGTTTTCAACTCTGAAATGTGATCATGATTCTAAAAGTAGGAGATAATAATGAAGTGATTCTAAGATCAGAAAGGAGGTTAACAAAATATTTATTGCTATTAATATAAAACATGGTAATACATACAATAATGTTAACATTTGATGCTGGACTCAACAACAAAAATAGAACAACAATAATATCACAGTTGAAATAATTAACATTTATCAACTATTTATTATATATATATATATATCCTGTTTTAAGCATTTATATTCATTAACTTATTTAATTTTTACCACGACCTTATGAGATAGATCACTTAAAAGTTAAATAATGTGCTCTATGTGACACAGTAATAATTGACGGAGCTGGAAATTAAGATTTAAACCCAAACACCTTGGCTTAGTCTAAAGCCTATACTATCTATGGAAGCTCTAGGGATAAAATTACATTTGAATCCTGTACCTTTGTTTTACATAGGTCAATAAATCATCTTTAAAGGACCTGAGATTAAGTATCATCATTATTATCGCTGTCTTCAAATTGTTACACTTCCTTTCTTTCTCATTACTCTTCTTGTTTCCTCCTTCATTCTATTATCTCCTTGTTTACATTTGTAACATTTAGCATTATCAAGTTGTGAAATCTTTGTACAGTGTCTTAAGTTCCCTGGCAGCAGTGTATTCCGTAAATCTTACTAATAAATCTATAAATCTGAGAATCTGGGAGTTAGATTGTTTTGGTTGCTGAACTGAGTACATCGGCCTGCTGCAAGATTTGCTTATAATAAGTACATACCTGCACATTTCTATTAAGACTACTGATGTACTGTGAAATGGCAAAGCTTTCACTGTAGTTGTTTAAGAAGTATTGCTTTGTTTCCACATTCAGTCTAGAAATACATTTTGGAAGTGAAAAATAAATGCATAGAATAAGTTAGGAGGGCAGTCCATGTTTTTATATGGAGAGCGAGCACTGCACTAAATGGTGTGCAGGAGGTGCAGAAGAAATGGATAGCTATCCTTGGGGGATGCAGACTCCAGTTGTAGACATAAGAATGCCCAGAAAAGCATTTGGTAGTTAGAAGAGCATCATTTAAATGAAGATAGTAAAACTGAGGCAGCTACTAAAAGGAGAGCTGAAAGTTGCTGAAAACTGCCTGGAAAAGTTGAGATTTTGGCAAGCTGGCCTTAAAGAAGATGACACTAAAGTTTTGGCGAAGAGTATAAGGAAGGAAGGAACTCCTTGTAGATGGAAGTTAGACAGTCATTATAAAATAGGTTAGCTTGGTTGAAGCATAGAGGGGCAATGAGAGCTTAATGAGAGTCACAGGTTTGGATTGTGGTGAGAGGTATCAAGGAATGTTTTGAGAAAGAAGCCAGGGTTTAAAAAACAACAAAAATGGTTTCACTGTCTAAATGCAATGAGTACTTTGGAAATTAGTCACTGGAATTACTTAGGTAAATATTGGGTCTCTTTTGGTCAGAGATATTATAAGGTAAATTTCTGCTGACAGTGGAAGTTTGTGCTAATAAAATCACTTCCAGCTTGAGTGTCTGACAGTCTGTGAAATGATTAGAAAAGAAACTGGTGTTGAAGCTGTTAGCTAGAAGGCTGTGCCAAACTCTAGATGTTTGGTATAGTGAGAATCAATCTGAGGGGAACAACAGGAAATATTGCCAGGAAATAATTGGCCGGAATTGGGAATGGATTTGAGACAGGAGGGAAGTGGGCAGGGCACAACCATTAAAAGAATGATACAACCATTAAGAACAGGATACCACAAAAACTGGTTAGAACCTAATAGGCCCAAGATGGCAGAAGATTTGACTTCTGGGAGACCTTGAGCCTCATTATATACTCATTGTAATACATTAGCTAAATGACACACCCACAGGCGCCATGACAGTTCTGAGGCCAGCCATAAAAGGCCAAAAAGTGGGCAGTGGTCCAATTCCTGGAAATCTCTGCCCCTTCCCTAAAATAGTTGGAATAATCCTCCCTCCCGTTAGCCTATGAAATTACCCAGCCCATAAAAACTAACCACCCCCACATTTCTGGGCCACTCTTGCCTTTTGAGACAGACTGCGTTCTCTCTATGGAACGTGTATCTCCCATGACCACTCTCCTCAGACAGCCCACTCTCTGTGGAGTGTGTATCTCTCTAAATAAACCTGCTTTCACTTTACTGTGTTTGGCTCTTGAATTCTTTCCCATGCGAATCCAAGGACCCTCACTAGGTGGCCAGTCCCAGGGACTCACTCAAGACCTGGGACGTGACCCTCCTCTTGCACCCCATTTTTTTCCTACAACAGATTTAGGAAATAAGTGTTGGTGGAGTAATGGCTCCAAGGGGCATGGGCCTAGCTAAGTAGGAGATGCAGTGCCTTAATGATAAGGCGGAGCCATCTGGTGTAACATGCATAGGCTGGGGGTCAGTGGATTTAGATTCTGGGTCTAGCCTGTCACCATTTTGAGATGATGGGCAAGCCACTTCACTGAGATTATATACAAATTTGAGCACTGGACTAGATCATCTCCATAGTGCCTTTTTCCCTAATTTAGTTAAATTAAGAGTAAGTTAGGGAACGGGAATGAAGATTCATTTTATGTCATACTAACGAGTAATTGTGTTTTATTGTCCAAGTGAACATTTTTGAGAACTTGATTAGTTTACTAATGAAAATATTTTTAATTGGGCAGAGCAGGAATTTAAAATTTTGAAGTTATGTTTGTTCAAGAGATGAATTCATAGAGGAAGAGAAAAGAAAATGTCTTGGGATCAGCCAGGAAAGTGTTGCCAGTAGGGAGATCTGGCAATTGGGACTGCTTTTTATGGAAAACAGGTATAAACCTTTCTTTAAAGAGCATTTATTGTTATGCAGCCATTAATGATATGCTCAAAGGTAGTTTACTTACCCAACAGTCTTATGAAGACTTCGCTACCTTTCTAAAGAAGTGAGGCTCCAGAATGATTCTGCAAACAGCCAGCTGAATCAGAATATTTATACAGAAGCTGGAGCTTCTATGTATTTATCTGTTTTTATTATTGTTACTGTGGAATTTTTGTCTTTTTTTAAATGTTTTTTTAAATTGTGGTAAAAATCACATAATATAAAACATACTATTTTAACCATATTTAACTGTACAGTTCAGTGGCACTAATAAGTACATTCACATTGCTGTGCAACTCTCACCATCATCCATCTCCCGAATTTTTCACCTTCCTAAACTGAAACTCTGTCCCCATTAAACACTAATTCCCCAATAGTTACTTCTCTGTGTAAAAGAGACATACATATTTGACTTCATTTGAGTCCTTGTATGTGAGTATCTAGGAAAACCATTGACTCTGGGAGGTGTTCAAGAGTGGGGTTCTGCCCTTCTTGACTTTGGGCTCTCATTCACTGGCTGCAATCTCTTATGTCTCACATGCCGATGTTGTAAAATGAAGGTTTTCTCTAAGGTATCTCAGAGTTCGTGAGACATGCATCAACTATTTCCCTGTCTTGAGGTCTGCAGTGTTTTAAAATAACAAAAGCAAAATGAAGAAAAGCTGAAGAAAATTTAAAAATTCATAGTGGTTTGACCTGAAAAAAACATAGTTACAAGGAACATGATTTTTTTTTTTCCTCATTCTGCAGTGTTTTTCTAGGATTGTGTGTATACTGAACACTAAACAAAGTGTTTATGTAAGGAGTCAATCGTTGACTTTGTGACTCTGCCATCAAGTCCAAGCTGAGCTCTGCCTAGTCACCCTTGACCCTTTCTAATTCTTAAACCTTTTCTGATTTTAGGCTTTGACGAAGTTCTTGAAATGTGTTAATTGGGATCTACCCCAGGAGGCCAAACAGGCATTGGAACTTCTGGGAAAATGGAAGCCAATGGATGTAGAGGATTCCTTGGAGCTGTTGTCCTCTCATTACACCAATCCAACAGTGAGGCGTTATGCTGTTGCCCGGTTACGGCAGGCAGATGATGAGGTCCATTGTTATTCATTACTCTTCTTCAACTGGGTGCATTTTAAACTAGAGCCTGATTATGGACTCTGTGTGTGTGTGAGAGAGAGAGAGAGAGAGAGAGAGAGAGAGAGAGAGAGTGTGTGTGTATGTGTGTGTGTGTGTGTGTGTGTGTGTGTGTGTGTTTGTGTGTATGAGAGAGAGAGAGGGAAATTTTTAAAAGGGAACTGGATATACTATGTGTGTTTGCAGAAGCAAAATTAAAATATTCCTCCAAGGACTCCTCTGAAATGAAAATTTACTTCCTGACCTGTTACGTGATAGGCCAGTCTCTCCCAGGACATTTACCTGGCAGTAGAGCTTGTATTGCTCTGTCTGGAAAAAGGAATTCTAGTGAAAAATGGTTTAATGCAGTACCAGCTAGGGAATAATTCGGATTCCCTCTATCAGTCAGTCTACAACAAGCCACATTTAATTGTAGCCTTGAAAAGCCCTTGGGGCCTTTAAAGCATAGAGGTGCATGGTCATCATATTCTCTTTCAAACCCCTCCTTTAAACTTTGAGCTACTGACAATTATGTTTATATGTAGATTTTCTGAAGGTGGTTTTGAATCCTCTGGAAAGGAAAGACTACAAAATTATGGTGGCTATTTATATACATATAAGGCCACCAGGGAAGGTAGAAAACTCTGTTGACCCAAAACATTGCTGGATTTTGAATTTTAGTAATTTCCTAATAAGGTAGATGAATTCACTAATTTTTTTACTTACTAATTTTTATAGAGGGAATGTGTTCTCAAACATAACCTAATAGTTTATGCTAGCCTGCAAGGCTTATGGAATATGGGATGACTCTTCTCAAGCCTCAATATATATAGAAGTGCCGATCATTATTTTGAATTCGAAGTGGTATCTGAATTCCAAGAAGCAAAATGCAGCATTTATTAAGGTTGATAGTTGTATATGTATTTAATTACAA
This sequence comes from Phocoena sinus, assembly GCF_008692025.1. Taxonomy (NCBI): domain Eukaryota; kingdom Metazoa; phylum Chordata; class Mammalia; order Artiodactyla; family Phocoenidae; genus Phocoena; species Phocoena sinus. Next base: position 32,513,932 of record NC_045776.1, on the reverse strand, counting down.
TAAAATTTAAACACTGAAGTAAGTAGTATAGTGAATGCTCATACATAATTTACCCATCTTCAGCAGCTGCCAACTCATAGCCAATTTGTTTCATCTCTAACACCAATTATTCTCTCCTCCCCATTCCCTACCCTCCTCTAGATTATTTTGAGGTAAGTCTCAGATATTGTATAATTTTATTGGAATAGGATGTTTTTCACTTTGCTATCAAAGAGCAATTCCTAGCATTGTGATTCAGCATATTATCTTCTCTGTTATTGTTTTTACTATATCACAAGTAAAAAATTATTACAATATTTATTTAAAATAGTGAAATGTTTGTTTTGAAATTCATTAGAAATTTCACTTTAGTCATTAAGTCTTTATCTACATTTGACATGAGTCAAACAGAAAGGCCTCTGGGCTATAGTTAAGATAGTCCCCCTCAACATGGGTTCAGACTTTAAATAGAAATACTGTAAATCATTGTTTTTGATTGCCTGACTTGGTTGCCTTACAAGCTTAGAGGCTAAGCATTTGATTGTCTCTGGAGTTAACAGTATTCATGCAAGTACTGAACTATTTCTAGACCATTTTATAATTTTTGTTATGACGTAAAGAATAATGATAGAAATACTGCATGCATCCTAAACTGAAAAATATGGTTGTTAGTTTTGGGGTGTTTTTTTTTTTTTTTGCGGTACGCGGGCCTCTCACTGTTGTGGCCTCTCCCGGAGCACAGGCTCCGGACGCGCGTGCTCAGCGGCCATGGCTCACGGGCCCAGCTGCTCCGTGGCATGTGGGATCCTTCTGGACCGGGGCATGAACCCGTGTCCCCTGCATCGGCAGGCGGACTCTCAACCACTGCGCCACCAGGGAAGCCCTTGGGGTGTTTTTGAGGTTTGTGTATACTTAGCTTAAAAATAAAAGGTCTTTTAGTTCAGTTTCTACTGACTCTTCAGATGTATATTAAGATTTGAATTTTGTCTTTTCTCTGACTATGTACCTGTATGTCTTTGGGAACATATATTATTCTCACCTTGGTTTCCCATCCAAAAAATAGTGATAACAGCTGCTTATGTCACTTGACAGTTATGAAGAAAAAATTATCTGGGGCAGAATTTTGAAAATTGTACTCATACAGTTATGCTGAAGGATTGTAAATTTATATTATGTCAATTTTGTACTAAAATCATTCATGTTGTACCTTTCATTTCTAATCGGTTTAAAATTTCTCCTTGCTTTTGCTTTGTCTGTGGAATAGTATAACATTTATAGTTTTATAAACTTCAAATGTCTTTTGGTATTTCAGAGGATAATATAACCATATATTGGGTTGGTCAAGAAGTTCCTTTGGTTTTTAAGTAAAAGACACATTTTTCATTTTCACCAAGAACTTTATTGAACAGCGTATTCACCATTTTGTTCCACCACCATCTGCCATTTTTCAGGCAACTTCATAATTCCATCTTCCCAAAACTTTTTATCTTTTTGAGCAAAAAACTGTTCCAGGTGCCTTTTCCAGTCTTCCAGGGAATTGAAATTTTTTCCATTAAGAGAATTTTATAATGACCAAAATAAATGGAAATCCGAAGATGCAATGTCTGGTGAATACAGCAGATAAATCAGAACTTCCCAGCTATAACAGTTTTTGACTGGTCATCAAAGAAACATGCGGTCTTGCGTTATCCTGATGGAAGATTATGCGTTTTCTGTTGACTAATTCCGGACGCTTTTCGTTGAGTGCTGCTTTCAGTTGGTCTAATAAGGAGCAGTACTTGTTGGAATTGATCGTTTGGTTTTCCGGAAGGAGCTCATCATGGAGGACTCCCTTCCAATCCCACCATATACACAACATCACCTTCTTTGGATGAAGATCATTCAGCTTTTGGTGTGGTTGGTGGTGGTTCATTTTACTTTCCCCACGATCTCTTCCATTCCACATTATTGTACGGTATCTACTTTTCATCTCCCGTCACAATTTGTTTTAAAAACAGAACATTTTCGTTACATTTAAGTAGAGAATTGCTTGTGGAAATACGGTCAAGAAGGTTTTTTTTGCTTAACTTATGTGGAACCCAAGCAACAAAGTGATTAAGATAACCAAGCTGGTGCAAATGATTTTCAATGCTTGATTTGGATATTTTGAGTATGTCAGCTATCTCCTTCATGGTATTATGTTGATTGTTCTCAGTTAATGTCTCGATTTGATTGCCGTCAACTTCAACTGGTCTGTCCGACCATGGAGCATCGTCCAGTGAGAAATCTCCAGCATGAAACTTCGCAAACCACTTTTGACACGTTTGATCCATCACAACACCTTCTCCATTCACTGCACAAATCCTTTTTTGCATTTCAGTTGCGCTTTTACCTTTCTTGAAATAATAAAGCATAATATGACGAAAATGTTGCTTTTTTTTCTTCCATCCTCAATATTAAAATGGCTACACAAAAATTCACCAATTTTGATAAGTTTTTTTTTAAAGGCATACTTGATATGACAGCTGTCACAATACGATCTAACAAAATTGTTTTGAAAGAAGTTAAAGACAACTAAGTGCCACTAGAGCCATCTTACGGAAAAAACATGAGCAAACCTTTTGGCAAACCCATAATGATATATAATATAATTATATAATCATAGCATCAAAGATACGTCAAAGGTAACTTTGTCTAAATATCCACATCTTGGATGACCAAAAAACTTGAATGAAAAATATTGTGTTTTATATTTGGGCAGTCTGATTTTTTCAATATGCTGTAGTCCTTCCAGTAGCTAGACCTGCCAGGCCTTTATATGTGCTACTTCATCGTCCTAGTGGAGTCTTCCTGCTGTTCATCCTTAAAGCTGTAGCACAGACCTCAACATCTCTGAGAAACCTCTCTTAACCATTCCAGGAAGCAGATGGCATTTTTGTTTGTTTATTTCCTAATCCCACAGCATTTGGTTTGTTCCTTTACTATATGATATTATCATCTTTTGTTTTCTGATTCGCTTTGCTTTTAAATTGTAAACGAAATAGTAACATAGAAAGTAATATTCCTTTAACAACTCCACTTCTCCAGCCGTTTTTTATCCCTAGAAAGGTAGCCACTCTTATATCTTTTCATATATTTTCTATGCAAATTGCAAGCATATACATGCATGTATGGTATATATTTACACCTCTTTAAAAATTAAGAAAAATAGGAATATCCTATACATATTGTTAAAAACTTGCCTTATTAATTGAACAGTATAATCTTGGATATTTTCTCATCTTCAACACATATATTTGGTGTCCATAAAGTCTGGAAACAGGCAAATGAATATCAAGGCAAATGATGTCAAAGGCACGTTTAATCTGTAGGAAAGCACTGTGTTTTTAGACTTAATGGATACCTGTAGATGTACCTTATTCCTTTCAAAGAGCAGCATAATATTTTACTGCAAATTTATTTTATAATTTATTTAACCAGTCAGCTTCTTCTGGTAGGCAGTTGTTTTCTAATCTTTTGCTGTAACTATTTTAGTGAATAGACTTTTGAATATATGTTTTTCCATATTCTTGAATAAGTAGCTTACATTGGAATTATTGTCACAATATATATGCCTTTTACATATGCTTTTTTCTGATAATTCTTTGTGAACCTTCTGTTTTTATGCTTGTATCATACTTTTAAAAATTGCAGTTGCTTCATAATAACTTGAAATATATGATTGGATAAAATCCCTCCCTTTCTTTTTTTCTTAAACAATTTTCTTTATAATTTTTGTATATTTATTCTAAATTTAGAACAATTTTGTCATTTTCTTAAAACTCCACCAGAATCTTACGTGGAATTATATTACATTTATATATTATATTAGGGAAGATTAACATCTTTATGATATTAAATCTTCCCTCCTGGAGATACACAATTATTCCAGTCATAATTTTATAAATTTTTTTTCACATTTTAAAACATTATATTTATTCTGTGACAATTGTTACTATTATGAACTACCTCACCCCTTTTATCTCTTATTTCTGTTTGTTGGTTAAATGTAAAACTGTGTTTTTATTTTAATGTTTATATGTTTTATCTAATGTCTGTAGTGATGTTTCTTGATAGTTCTGTTAAGTGTTAGGTGGGTCCCTGTAATTTGTAGGTATAGCATCATGCTGTCTGAAAAACATTGATATTTAATATATACTATGCATGAAATAGATGCTGAATTCCTAATGTTAAACTCACCATACATTTGTAAAATAAATATTAATCAGTCTTTTAATATTTTTCTGAATTTGATTTGTTTAATGTTCTGTTTCAGAATTTTTAAAAGCCATATTTCTTACTATTGTGTGGCTCAAAAGGAGAGAGATTCCCCATTAGAATTTGAGGAAGAAGTAGCATTTGAGATAGACAATGAAGGAAGAGAATTTTCAGAGTTGAACATAAGTTTACATGAGCAATATGAGCAAAGGCAAAGAGATTGAAAAGTACAGGAAAAATAGAAAATATTTCGCTTTAACAGAAGTGTGGGATATATGTAGCTGTCTGGGAAGCAAGGTCAGAACCCATGTATCTAACTGTAACTGTCGAACTGTAAATGTCTATATGAAGAGTTACGCTTAATTCAATAAGAAATGGGAGTGATTTTGACAGTGAACGTTGCATTTATATTCTGAAGCATTAGAATTAACTTGTTCTTGAGAAGAATGGTGATTGCTATCTAGATAGTATTTCATAGCTCTTGGGAAATTTTTACTTAATTGCCTGAGATAGAAATATGATTTTTTGTTTGTTTTGTTTTACTTGTATGCTTATGTCCTTCATGCTTGGAGGAATTTTATATTTTCCAAGATGTGCCTGTTTAATGAGCAAACAGACTTTGTACTTACTACTGAAGTTAATTCATTTTCATACAGATGAAGGAAAGTGTAGTTTGAATACAGAATACCAGATGACTAACATAATCAGATTATGATGAATGACTTAAAAAGAGGAGTTTTCTTCCAAATTTCTCCTTCCTGGGGAATTTAATAACAATGCAGCGTTTTTGATTTCATGTAGTAAGTCTTTTCTATACTTGGGAAAACACACTAGGTGATACATTCAGCAGCATTTCCAAAGCATGCAAGGCTAGCAGTGAAACTGAATTACTTATACCTCCTAAGGAGGATACTTGATTAATCTATTTTCTGTTATGTAATTTTGTTTCTTAAAATAAGCATATAAGCATACCTAGCTGTTAGATGCCATAAATCTCAAATAAAATAATAGAAAATCAAACATTTATTGATCCAATTAAAAATTGTTTATAGAAACAGAACACTATAGAGATGCTTTGGTAGTCATTTGATTTCCCTGGCCACTGATGCTGATATATTTGAGTAAGAATTAATAAGCCAGTTAACGTTTCATTTAATTTTTTGAGAAAAAATGGTATTTACTGGTAAAATCATGTATATTGCTTTTTGTAATTAAAAGAAATGTTGACTGTCAATATAAGAAAAAATTATGAAAAGAATATATTTTGGTTTAAGCAAGGGAAAATACATTTTTGGGAAGTAGTCTGTCCTCATGGAATTTATAAAATAGTAGAAATGACAAAGAGTAAATAAACAAGTAATTACAAATGCCATAGTTGTTATAGACATGAAAGGAAAGAGTGGTCCATGAAATATTTACAAGGGATTTAACCTGGTTTCTGGGCTTAAGGAAAGGTGACTAAAATTGAACTGATGGTCACGAAGTCTCAAATTATCTAATTATGAGTTTTAAGCGCCTGAGTGGCAATTGGAACTGGAAGACAATAGATGCTTTAAATTTTTTTTTTTTGAGTTTAGTGAGTTTCTTCAGTTTGTAATTATTTTTTGTTTTGTTTTTTAAAATTTGTTTATTTATTTATTTTTGGCTATGTTGGGTCTTTATTGCTGCATGCGGGCTTTCTTTGGTTGCGGTGAGCAGGGGCTATTCTTCGTTGCAGTGTGTGGGCAGCACAGGCTCTAGGCACAGCAGGCTTCAGTAGTTGTGGCACGTGGGCTCAGTAGTTGTGGCTCACGGGCTCTAGAGCTCAGGCTCAGTAGTTGTGGTGCACGGGCTTAGTTGCTCCACGGCATGTGGGATCTTCCCAGGCCAGGGCTTTAACCGGTTGGCAAGGCAGATTCTAAACCACTGCACCACCAGGGAAGCCCTATAATTATTTTTAAAAGCAAAATTTTTGGAGTTTTCTTAGTAGTCATTGGGAAGGGCTAAGAACTACATTTATAGAGTAAGATAGGAAATATTTCCATTCTGAAGATTAAATCTAGAGTTTTTTTACATTAAGGGAAAACTCAGGTAAAAACTACTCTGTTGACACTTTTTTAGTCCAAATTATTTCGATTGTCAGTAGAAGTATGAGAAATTTAGATTTAGAAATTTGTTTTCTTCAAGCCGTTATTGTTAGTTGGCAGGAAAGTAAACATTTCCTTTAAACAAGAGTGTTAAAATGTCTGTTTCATTGTATTTTCCATTTAAGAAGCAACCCAAATTCTCTAAACTCTGAACTCTTTAAACTCCAAGTTCTCTTTAAAAAAAAAAAAGGTAATATTTTTAAAAATCCCAACCAGAAAAGATTATGAAACAGAAACTTAGAACACTTGAAAATTTGGAGTTTCTTATGTAATCTTAGACTTAAAATGCCGTTATCTGATCTATTGCTGAAAAAAGGAACCTTTGTTAATTTCTCAGTTTTATATGAACCATCTCAATCTTTTTTGTTTTCGTTTTCACCTTGATTTTGAGATACTATTTTTTTTAATTTTTTTATTTTACATTGGAGCATATTTGATTAACAATGTTGTGTTAGTTTCAGGTGTACAGCAAAGTGATTCAGTTATACATATACATGTATCTTTTCCTTTTCAAGTTCTTTTCCCATTTGGGTTATTACAGAATATTGAGCAGAGTTCCCTGTGCTATACAGTGGGTCCTTGTTGGTTATCTATTTTAAATATTGCAATGTGTACATGTCAGTGGGATACCATTTTAAACAAGACATTTACTGGTCACTTACTCTGTGCCAGGCACTATTCTGTGACTTTTTTCTATTAATTGATTTAATCCTCACAACTCAATCTCTAAGGTTTATATGATTATGGCCATTTTAAAGGTGAGGACCCAGTGAGGCACCAAGAGGTTAAGAAACCTAGTGATCTGCCCAAGGTAACACAGCTGATAAGTGGTAGATAAGAGTAAATTGTTAGCTTGATATTTAGGAATAATTAGATGTAACTTGTCTATAATCATATTGCATTTTTTCTAATATTAGCTTATTTTTTGTTTGTTTGTTTTCCAGGATTTGTTGATGTACCTATTACAGCTGGTCCAAGCTCTCAAATATGAAAATTTTGATGATATAAAGAATGGATTAGAACCCACCAAGAAGGATAGTCAGGGTTCAGTGTCAGAGAGTGTGTCGAATTCTGGAATAAATTCTGCAGAAATAGATAGGTACGGATATACAGGGAGAAATTATTTTCAAATCTGATAGTTTTCCACCTTTTCAGATTGTCTTCTTTTCTTTTTCCCCAGATGTACTGAACCCTAAGTTGGAAGTTTTACCAGTGAATATGGCATGTGCACTCACAGAACACAAACCACTATATTACAGGGCAGTGTTTTGCAAGCTATAGAGTCAGAATTCCTTAGTTAAAATCTTTACTCTGCCACTTACTAGCTGTGTAAACTTGTGTAAATTAAATATTCTCTGTGTGGCTCCAGTTTCTCATCTTAAAAACGGGGATATAGCAATAGTAACATTTAAGGATTGTTGAAAGATTAAATGAGTTAATACATAAAGCATTTAGAAAAGTGTCTGACACATGGTGCTTTGTGTCAGATATTGCTATTCACGCAAAAAAAAAAAAATATCTTATTGTAAAGTTGTATTTTTTATTGACTGTTTTTCACCTCTTCAGCAGTTAAAACAACCTGTTAGTTGAATTGAAAGTCAGCTATTAATAGTAATAACAATTAAGAACTCCCACCTCTGTAGCAGACACCAAGAGATGGTCCACATATATTAAACCTGTTATTAGTAATCCTCTGAGGTAGGTATTCATATCCCTAATTTAGATATGAAGGACTTAAGGAGAAGTTAAGTAAATTGCACAAAGTTATTTATTTTGCAAATTAGGTAGAGTTGACTCCATAGCCCTTGTTCTTTCTGCTTTGCCATTTTGCTTTTCATAAAATCTTAAAATTTGAGATAAATAGGAACATTTGGGTAAGAAATCTGAGGCTAAGGTATAAAGTTGTTTTGTGAAGGTCATGAGATTTGTCAATGACAGAAGGAGGTCTAGAATTCAGATTATCTGAATTAGTACAATTATTTTGATTATCATGTGAGTTCAAGGTTATATTTCTGAATTTTTCATAATGATAATGCTGTTTTTTATCTTCTGTTTTTCATTTGCAGGAGAACTGAGAAACAGGAAAAAAGCATTTTTTCTTACGTAGGCTGCTTTGTGTTTTTCTGTTTTTATGAGAAGAGACCCCTTACATTTTCTTCCACTGTACATTGGAGGCCTTCAGTCTCTAGTGATGCTTATTTAACTTCGTCTTACTTATGCCCCCTAGAACGTTTTATTGGAAGTCTATTTAAAATTTCATGATAGGTTGTAAACTAAAACCCAGTATTTCCCAAATTATGGTCTGCTGGTCACTAATATGTATGTTTTCTAAAAAGGTTAAAAAAGGTAGGGGTTGTCTCGTGGTCAAATATGTTTGGAAGATACTGGCTTAAAGTACAATGTACTTTTTAAAAAAAACTATAGTATTTATCAGAAACTTTAATACATGCAAACTTGCACATACATCCCAAAGAGGCTATTACCCGTATTCTCTGACTATGCAGCCTCTTTTTCCAGAACATAATGTGACTCTAGTGCTGCACAGAACATACTTTAGGAAGTAGTACTTTAACCAGACACAGTTGAGGTGAACTATGCTAAAAATGTGTATCTTCTCTTACAGAAAGAATATTTTACGTATCAGTGATATCTCCTATTATTTTTTCAGCTCCCAAATTATAACCAGCCCTCTTCCTCCAGTGTCTTCCCCTCCTCCTGCATCTAAAACAAAAGAAAGTTCAGATGGTGAAAATCTGGAAGTGAGTACAAAGCTTTTCAGGTTTCCTATAGGAGAGATCCTACAAGATAAACATTTAATGTTGGTCTTGAAAATATTGATTTTTGATTAATAAACTAAATATTACAACTTTATTAAATAACCTGGTTTATGATGCATGTTTATACCTTTTCCTCCCAACAAAAAGTGCCATCTTCAGTTCAAGGCATTTTATTGGTGCTTTGGACATATAAATGAATTCAAATGCAGTGTGAAAATAAACTGGGCTTAAATATTTTTTTAAGGAAACTCAGAATATTTATTGTTAACACATTTATGAACATTACTGTAATTGTTGGTGTTTGTGATTACATTGTAGAAATGTATGACTTTGATACTAGGGGAAATACACTAAGCTGCTGTTTTTAGCTTATACAGAAAAATTAAGTTCTTTTAGCTAAGCAGAGTAATTTTTGAGGTACAACAGGTCTTTTTGGCTAGTGCTACTCTGAAAATTATATTTGGGAGTGCATTTGCAGAAGTTGATCTAGTATGTATTGTTGATTTTTCTCCCTAAGACTTCTAATTTGAGAAGAATCTTTCACACCCTGGATGTTGAAAATAAATAATACATACTTGATATTAGAAAGAAGATTGTTTTTTTAAATGTATATATTATTGCTTTTAGTAAAATTTTAGGAGTTAATGTTGATAACTGAGTGACGTTTGTTTTCAGTATTAACTGTTAACCAGAGTTTGCTTGTCTGCTTACCTCTTGATGTATTCGAAAATACTGAAAAAAGGAATTTTAAATTACAGGATCATAGAATCCTTAGGGGAGCCCTTTGAGGAACCATTCACCTCCAGTTTCATTATTTTGCCCTTTGAAAACTAAGGGATTGATTCAGTAATCAGTTCATTCACACGTTTTTGTTTTCTTTGTTTTTTTTTTTTGTTTTTTTTTTTTGCGGTACGCGGGCCTCTCACTGTTGTGGCCTCTCCCGTTGCGGAGCACCGGCTCCGGACGCGCAGGCTCAGCGGCCATGGCTCACGGGCCCAGCCACTCCGCGGCATGTGGGATCTTCCCAGACTGGGGCACGAACCTGTGTCCCCTGCATCGGCAGGTGGACTGTCAACCACTGCGCCACCAGGGAAGCCCGAAATACTAACTCTTTTCATGGTTTGGATGATACCATACATCCCTTGTTTTCCTCTTCACCTCTCTGGCTGTTCCTTCTTGGTTTCCTTTGTCAGCACTTTCTCCGCTGCTTGACACTTCATTGTTCCTCAGGGTCCTCTTTTTTTCTCAATTTATCCTCTTGCACTAGGCTGTAGTGATAAACTCAAATTTATATTTTTAGCACATTTCTCTCATCTGAGTTTTAGATTCATATATTCCAAATATGATCTCTACTGTATATCTGACAGTCATTTCAAACTTGATGTTTCAAAATACATCTCTCTCCCCCACACACTCTTGCCTGTTTCTCACTTGGAATTTCCATCTGTGATGTAACAAATCAACCCGTTTGCTAAATCCATAAATTTGGGAATTACTGTCAGTTCTTATTTTCCTTCCTACTTCCTCTCCATCAGCAAGTTCTATTAATTATATTTCCAAAATATTTTAATAATCTGTTACTTCACTCTATCTCCACTCTCACCGTTTACTCTTCTAGACTACTGTAATAGCATCCTGACTGATCTCAGGTCTGTACTATTCAGAGCAAATAGAGTCATCTTCAGAAAATGTAAATCACATCATCTCACTCTCCTGCTTTAGATCTTTTGTTGAGTAGCGATTGCTTTGAAAATAAAATCCAGAATGGAGGTGGCTGCTGTGGCTCTGGCTGCCGTGGTGATGGGTGTCTGACCCTGATCGCAGGTGGTGGTGAGGTACCTTGTTTTTCTGACAAGAATTGACCATGTTGGAAGGAAAGGAAGCTATCTGTGCAGACTGCTGTCTGTGGAACCTTTGAAGACGACAAAATAGTGTTCGATTCTGTAGGGGGCGCCTCTGGATCAAGCTATGGTGGAAGATGTTCCAGAAAGACAAAAAGCGACAGAGCAGTAGCAGCTCCCAGAATAGTGAAATCAGTACTAGGAGCAAGTCTGTAGATTCCAGCCTTGGAGGGCTTTCTTGATTCAGCACTGTGGCAAGCCTTGATATTGATTACACCCAGAGCTCAGTACAAAGCAACAGTCATTCAGATACCTGTGCAGAATTTCGAATAAAGTATGTTGGTGCCATTGAGAAACTGAAATTCTCTGAGGGGAAAAGTCTTGAAGGGCGACTAGACCTGATAAATTATATAGATGTCACCCAGCAAGATGGAAAGATGTCTTTTGTTCTCTGGAGGAAGAATTTATTAGTTGTTTCTAAGTATGGTATAAAAGTATCCACATCAGATCAGTATGATGTTTTGCATCGGCACACTCTATATTTTATCATCTGGATGATCTGTTATGATGATGGTCTGGGGGCAGGAAAAAGCTTATTGGCTCTGAAGACCACAGATGGCAGCAACGAAGAATACAGCCTGTGGGTTTACCAGTGCAGCAGCCTGGAACAAGCACAGGCAATCTGCAAAGTTTTATCCACTGCGTTTGACTCTGTATTGTCATCTGAGAAACCTTGAATTCTGCAATAAGGGGAAGTAGACTTCATGTGCAAGTTCAGCTGTTTTCTCAATAGTTCTGTTTTCAGTCTGTGGTGTTGAACTATTATAGAAATATGAGCTATCCTTTGCTCTAGATTTTCTGAAGAAAATGCAGTGTATAAAATAGCAATCATTTGTTTTTCTGTTAAAATGTGTCTTATTTTTTTTTTTAATAAAAAAGGGACTTCTCTGGTGGTCCAGTGGTAAAGAATCCACCTTCCAGTGCAGGGGATGTGGGTTCCATTCCTGGTCAGGGAACTAAGATCCCACATGCCGCGGGGCAACTAAGCCTGGGCGCCACAACTACTGAGCTCACGCACCTCAACTAGAGAGACTGTGTGCTGCAAACTACAGAGCCCATGCACCCTGGAGCCTGCATGCCACAACTAGAGAACCGCATGCCACAACTAGAGAGAAGCCCGCACACTGCAGTGAAGAGCCCGTGCACCACAACGAAAGATCCTGCATGCCTCAACGAAGATCCCACATGCCACAACTAAGACCCAATGCAGCCAAAAAAATAAAATAAAATAAATAAAATAAAATCCATACTCAGTAGCGTGACCTTAAAGGTCTTCACAATTTGGCTTTTACCTACCTTTTCAGCATCCTTTACTTTAGTGTTCACTATATTTCAGCTACATTGAGCCTTTTAAAAGTTCCTTGAACAGTTAGGTTCAGGGCCTTTGTACATATCGTCATTTTGCTCTTGCCTAAATATCACATCCTCATTGCTGCCTTCTGACCTCCCAATCTAAACTATTACTGTGACTTCCTTTAATGCTTCTCTCCTCCACCAAATGTTAAGCTTCCAGGAGGACAAGGAACTCTGCAAACCATGGCGTCCTTAGCCTCTCACATATCACCTGGTTTAGAATAAATACTGGATGGTGGGATGGAGGGATAGATGGATGCATGAAAATACGATCTGTGACATAGATATGTAGATGAAAACTGATAGGCAAATGTAGACTCTCTTATTTCCCCCTTGTTAATAGCAGATGGTAATATAATATGTATACATTTCTTTTAATTCTTTCAGCAAGATCTGTGTACCTTCTTGATATCAAGAGCCTGCAAAAACTCAACACTGGCTAATTATTTATACTGGTATGTGAAATAATTTTTTGTTTATTTTCTCATCACTGTTCAAGACTGTTTTTTCCCATACTGTAAACAAAAAGGCAGTTTAAAATAAAGTATGAGCAATCATCAAAAGCCTATGCAGTATTTATATCTAGCTGTATTTCTTTTTTTATTTTTTTAACATCTTTATTGAGATATAATTGCTTTACAACGGTGTGTTAGTTTCTGCTTTATAACAAAGTGAATCAGTTATACATATACATATGTTCCTGTATCTCTTCCCTCTTGCGTCTCCCTCCCTCCCACCCTCCCTATCCCACCCCTCCAGGCGGTCACAAAGCACCTAGCTGATATCCCTGTGCCATGCGGCTGCTTCCCACTAGCTATCTACCTTATGTTTGTTAGTGTATATATGTCCATGCCTCTCTCTCGCCCTGTCACACTAGCTGTATTTCTTTACAGCTGTGCTAATGGAAATGCTTATTAGCACCAGTTTCTCTTCCTTTCACTAACTTTCCAGGATCTAAGATAAAACTGGGTAAGATAATCGTTTTTTTCAGTTTGATGTCTGCTTGCCTTTTATGCTATTTAAGTAGTGTAAGTATGATACTTCACTGTCCTTCAGGAGTATGTATTTTCACATTATTTACTAAAACACTGGAATCATGCAAGGACAGAAAATTAGAATTTGAAGTTACTTATACATGAGGAAACTAAGGCAGAGGCATGATGTAGCTGAACTTGGTAAAACCTGAACTAGGATTGGATCATTTATCTCACATTTTGCCATTTACAGAGTATTGTCAGTGACCTTTTCTCATTTGTTCTGTGAAGTTAAATAGGGCAAGTGTAAGTATCTATTTTACATGAGAGCAGGTTTCCTGAGTGAGTTACATGAAAGAAAGAGAGGAACTGAGGCATAGAAAAGCTAACTGATTTACTGAGACACAATTAATGTGAAGCATGGCTCCCTTTATCTGTCATAGAATTCTAAAGTGTAAAGAACAAGTAGCTTAAGCCACAATGAGAAATATTTTGGTTCAATTAAAAAAAGCACAAGGATTAAACACTAGACAAGAGAGCCTTATCTAGTTTTATAGAGCAAACAAAGGGCAGAGCCAGTTGGGTAAGCTCTACCTGAAGCTTTCTGTACATTTGAGAGAACATTTTTTTAAACTTCCTGACAGACTTGATACTTTTTGTTGTTGTTGTTGTTGTTGTTGTTGTTGTTGCGGTTTGCGGGCCTCTCACTGTTGTGGCCTCTCCCGTTGAGGAGCACAGGCTCCGGACGCGCAGGCTCCGTGGCCATGGCTTACGGGCCCAGCCGCTCTGCGGCATGTGGGATCTTCCCGGACCGGGGCATGAACCCGTGTCCCCTGCATCGGCAGGCAGACTCTCAGCCACTGCGCCACGAGGGAAGCCCAAACTTGATACTTTTTTTAACTGTAGAAATGATCTCTGATCTAATCTTACTGCTCAGTTTACTGCGGTTAACTTAAACAGTACAAATTAATAGCTGTTCATTCTGAAAGGTAATTGTTTTTGAAGAATAGTGAGGTGTTTTGCTTTCCGTGTTTTAGACTGAGTTGGAGAACTGTCCTGTAGGTCAAATCATTAACTTCATTTTCCCACTCTCCAAACATAATCTTATCTGGATACTGCCCTTGTAGCCAATAAGCAGATAAATAAATCAAAGGCTCTTTAATAAACGTGGGTGTTCATTACTTACATAACAAATATTTCTTTAGTTTCAGCCTTCACGGTTCTCTTCTCATTGAAGAAAAACCACTTTCAACAGTCTTAACTAAATCACTCATTTTTTCCCCTTTCAACAATCTTAACTAAATCACTCATTTTCCCCCCACTTTGGGACCTGTAATTGTATTTTTCCTGTTGGCCTTAGTAGTGGGAGGAAAAATAGTTCCTTGCTTTTACTTTAGAATTTAATATAATATTCATAAACCACGTTTCCCTCACCGTAACTTTCAGTATGTCCTTGAAAATACATCCACAAAATGTTTTGGCTAGTTGTTAATCACCATTTTTACTTTGAAAATTTTTCTTAGAAATCATTGTATTACCAGATAGGTACTATTTCCTTTTAATGTAACCTCTTGCTTCCTAATGTTCTCCATATTCTAATCTGAATTCTTAAGTGTATGTCTATTCACTGGTGTTATGGAAAAATGTTTCCTCATAAAAATCTGGGTAAATAATTCAATGGAAATTAAAAAAAAAAATGTGTGGGGCACAGTGCCAAGGTTTGAGTAAGTACTTTTAAGCTTCTTAGGTATTTAAAATTAAGGTTTTATATATTTTAAAAATCATTTACTAAGAATTCCTTTATAGATATTTTTATTTCCTTGTGATATTCATGGAAAGTTTACTCTGGCTCAGAATTTATAGTCTAGAGTAGTCACTATTATAAGAGCTGTATGTATGTATACTGATTATGTGGTGTTTAAAATTATGTATTTGGATTTGAGTATAGACCAGATTTCATTGTAAAATTTGAAATTAGTTGAGATAGCATCTTTGATATCTTATTTCAAGTAGGAAGAGTTTTCAAACCATTCTGAAAGCAGCTGAACAGTAGGAAACCTATTAGATGAGCAGTTTCCAACGAGGCAACAGTTTCTGTTCAGAAAGAGCACTTTGTTTTCTCCATAGATAATAAACAAAGTACAGCCCTAGCTCCCAGTCTTATAAGCATTCCATCAAACTTAGATTTGATTTGTGTTTTCCCACTATGTCTCTGATTCACTGATGCAATAGCATGTGCTATGTCTATTCATTCTCTGAGGAGTAATTGTTTTTCCCATATTTATAGTCTGCATATTTCATATTCAGAAACACTCATGGGGAAGAAAAAGCTATTGATGTGGACTTCTGACTTTGGTACACACCACTTTTTTGATTGTAGGGTGAAAATATGGGAAATAATTTCAAATAATTGACTTAAAATAATCATTCTATTCCTTTGAACCTGGACAGAATAGTATAAAAATATTAATCACATGTAACAATTTATATGCCTCTCAGTCTAAGTTTACTCTATTATAACAAATGTATTAAAATATAAATTTTACTTGATTGTGCTCTTTCCTTTTGAACATTTTGAATTTCCTTGTTCATTTGTTCCCTTTCCATTGATTTAAACAGGATTCCTGCTATAGTTGAATCCTTAGAGGCCTACAGTAGTACAGACAATCCTTTTAAAATGAATAGTGTCAACATTTTAAACCTCAGAGGGGAGTTATAGTCTCCAGTCTGTAAAGTGTTGGGCATCAGGATCTATAAATTGTTGCAGTTTTTTTTATTTTTATAGCTATTCCAGTATGTTGAAATTGAAAGTAAACTCTGGCTGCCTTGACATGTTTTTCTGTAACTTTTAAGACCTTTCAAGGTAATAAAGGTTATTTACCTCACAAAATGAAATTGCCAGGAAACAGGTAGCCCACTGATGTCATCATACGATGGGTACCCAGGCAATTTTGTCTGCATTTCTACTTGAAGATGACAGGTTTCAAGGAAGCACCTGAGAGTGTTTTGTAGAGTTTCCTTACTGCTGAGAACAGAGAATTCAGAAGTGACTCAAATCTAGGTCTTCTAGTCTTGATCTAAATTTGTCCTTCATTTTGGAGATGACACTGTCATTTTTATTTTAGATGGACTTTTCCTTTGCATAAGAACTTTGGCTTGAATGATTTTGAGAGGTGTTTGATATGTGACCTTTATCACGTAGCTGCAGCCATTGTGTTTACTTGGCAGTCAATGGGACCTGAACAAAGCAGTGGAGCCGTATATTATGGTCATCTGTATTACTCCTTTAGAAAGGAGTTGCCGTGTAAACACAGGAAAACACAATGAATACACTAAGGTGATGGGAATAGTCAAGGACTTTAAAGGGTTAGAGAGTATGGACTGGGTTTGAATCTGTATTGACAGTTTCAAGATTGAAAAATGCTTTCTTGAATTTTTGGTTTAGAACTCTCATTCTATAAGGTAGATATAGTGTCAGGGTTTAGTTCCTCATACCACTTTACAGAAAATTCTATTGTTAGGTTATACAACTCTGAGGACTTCCAGATCACCTGGGAAGTCAGTGGGAGAAGGCTCTTAACTTTTATCAACCTTTAAAACATTTCTTTGTGTAAGACTATATTGTGTATGTCAAGGGCTACTAAAGATTTTTAAGATACGGAATCTGGCATCGGTTTCTTTATAATCTCTGAAAGGAGCTAGGAGTAAATGTGTGAAAGTGACGAGCAAGGTAACATTATCACCACAAGTTGTATGAGAGGCTGTGCCTGTTTTAGGAAGGCAGAGGAGAAAGAAGTTGTTAGGGTTTGCAAAAACTTCCTGGAAGAGACGGAGTGTCACCTGTATTTGAAGGGTGGGTAGAATAAGGAAAGGTGGAGGTGGGAAGGTGTTTCTGGACAGCACCGAAACATGAGTGAAAGCACAAAGTGGGGGTGGTGGGGAGTCGAGCTGATTGGAGTGTGAATGCATGAATTGGAGATGGTGGAAGTTTGAACCAGAAGCTTATGGCCACAGAAACTGTTTTAAAATAGTAGAAAAGCGGGAACCATTGATGTTTTTGTTAATATAGGTGGGACATGATGAAGGTAGTTTAAAGAAGAAAAATTTGGATGATTGTATTGATCAGTAAGGGGTTTGTTTTTAGAGTTAGAGAAGCTAGGTGAGAGGTATCTGCTGGTTGATTCCAGACAGGGCTTGCTAGTAGTACAGTACAACTACAAGAAGCATTTTTTTTTTTTTTTTTTTTTTTTTTTTTTTTTTATGCGTTACGCGGGCCTCTCACTGTTGTGGCCTCTCCCGTTGCGGAGGACAGGCTCCGGACGCGCAGGCCCAGCGGCCATGGCTCACGGGCCCAGCCGCTCCGCGGCATGTGGGATCCTCCCAGACCGGGGCACGAACCCGTGTCCCCTGCATCGGCAGGCGGACTCTCAACCACTGCGCCACCAGGGAAGCCCAAGAAGCATTTTTTAGGAAAAAATCAACAGGGCTTAGTGACTAATTGGATATAGGTGTTTGAAGTGAGGGAATGTAATCTACGTTTGGCTCTAGATGCACAGACCACAAATTAAACACAAAGTGCCAGTTATAGTTTTAGGTAGAACCTGTGTTCTCTGGTTTGGTTACAACCTCACGTGATTCAAACTGTAGCCTAAATGCCTGAAATATTAATAATGCCTTCAATTGAGATAGAAAAGTAACTCATTTAGTGTGATAACTTCAGTTTTACACATCTTCTGTTAAAAATGACAAGCAGTGTCTTGAAAAGGGGATCTTCTGCTTGAAAATTAGGGTAGTTGAATATAAAAGCAGATCACCTAATGACATGCAAAGTTAGGCCTTAGATGTGGGAAAAGGGATATATATTCATATTTGAGAATTATCAACATTGAGATACTTGTTAAATCCATGAAATTGGGGTCATTCATTCAACAATAATATATTGAGTATTATGAACCAGGCATGGAAGTGCTGAGGGTATCAAGATGGACAGGTAAGCTTTCTGCTCTTATGAAGTTTACCTTCTAGATGGTTAACTATTTTCTTTTCAGAAATAGTATAAAGGAAAATAGTAAGCCCTGTGATTTGAGATTTGTGAAATACTATCAGTTAAGGAAGTTAAAAAGTTTCATGTGGTTTTTAAAGGTCAAACTGTGAGAGTAAGCTTAGTAGAAAGAATTCTAGCCGAGGACCCCAGAGTCCAGGGTTCTGATTTCAGCTCTTCAGTCAACCAGTTGTGCCACCGTGGGCAAGATACAGCCACCTCTAAGTTTTGCTGTTGATAAAGTAAGCAAGTTTGAAACTGCACATCATTATCCACTGAAATCAATTTTAAGGCTCACAGTCTAGCATTTGTTATTTAAAGAAAAGTGAAATAGAACAGAGTAACAAATATTAACATATTGTTCATAGAATATTGCTTTGTGAAATTTTTTTCAGTTTTATGCATCTGTGTGCACACGTGGGCTGTGTGTAACGAGTTGTGATCTAAAATGTATTTGTTAGTATGGCTTGTTCCAATCAGAACAGTTGGAAACACTGGATTAAAAAACCTCTAAAATCTAATCCAGGTCATTATTTATATGATTATATGAATTGTATAAGCAGTTTAGGTTTAAGACTATATTTATATTTAAAATTTTTTAACTCTCTAAAACCACAATTTTATGATGGAAAAATTGAAGATTATATATGGAATTTTGAGAAATGGGGAAATTGGATATGAAAGGAAAAATTAAGATTTTAATTTATCTTTCAGAGGTATGTTAATGTAAAAAGCTTCAGTGTTGTTGTTGTTGTTGTTGTTGTTTTTCCCCAGAATAAGAGAGCCTTATGTAATACCAAAAGTATTACATATATTTTGAAAATATTTTTGTTCATGAGTTACTTGGTAGATTTGTGAGCTTATATAATTTCTGAAGATGTTAATGCTCTGTGTACCTCATAAAGCATTAGGAGAAAATGCTCATTTTGATGCCAAATTTTTTAGAAAGTCTAGGATATTGTACACATTAAGGCATTCTGTTATTAATTTACCTTTATAGAAGGTTATATATGTTGTTCCTGAATTTTCAGCTTTAAAAAGAGTGATAATAAAATATGTTTCATTACTCCCATTAATTATTTTTGCAAATGTGAATTGATCTGTTTTAATGGAAAGGCATAAGTGTTTACAAAATGATTCTGAGTTTCATTTCACATTTACATGAATGACTTAACATTTTTAAGGTATGTGATAGTGGAATGTGAAGATCAAGATACTCAGCAGAGAGATCCAAAGACCCATGAGATGTACTTGAATGTAATGAGACGGTTCAGCCAAGCATTGTTGAAGGTAACCATTTAATGTAGGGGTTGGCAGACACGGTGCATGGGACATATCCGGCCTATTGCCTGTTTTGGTATGCCCTATGAGCTAAGGATTTTTATTTTTAAATAGTTGTAAAAAATCACAAGAGGAATAATACTTTGTGACACATGAAAATTATGTGAAATTCACATTTCAGTGTTCATAAGTAAAATTTTATTGGGACATAGTCATGCTCATTTGTTTTCATATTGTTTGTGGTCACTTTTGTACTCCAATAGGAGATAAATATCTGGTATGGAATCTCTATAGTCAACAAGACCTAAAGTAGTTAATCCTTGGCCCTTTATAGTAAGTTTGTTGACCCCTGATTTAATAAAATAAACTTATACCTGGAACAGAAAACCCCCAAAGCTTTGCTTTTTTATTTCACTCTCTGTTTTCTGTTTTTATTTTTAAGACTAGGTTTATTTATATAAATCTGGTAATGATCATATTACAGATACTTTCTATATAACTTATATTTTTGCTTTTATAGTTTCTAGAGGTATGTAAGCCATTTTTCGCCCGGTATTCTTGTGATTGTTAAGGCAGTGTCACAGTTCAGTCAGCAGAAGGTGCACAGGCAATGAAAAGAAAACTGTCATGACGTTAACTGTGATTTGCTGTAGAAATGTAATATTTTACTTCAGAACATCTTTATCTGCTGTTTCATGTTTCATTTAAATTTTCTTAAAAACTTAAGTCACATCTTATTGAACTCTTTGAGTCTAAACTTTTGTACAGTTCTCAGAGGCCAGAGATTCTCTATATCTAACTGACTAGCAGATAAGCAGTTGGTCCTCTCATAATCTCTGTCACTTATAACCTTTGTCATCCTGTGAGGAAATTTCAGTCTCTTTGAGCATAAATTTCCATCTTCGAAATAAGGATGACAATTGCCAAGCTGCCTTTATCAATGTAATTGGAGAGACTAAATGGGAAAATGTTATTTTATAATATTTTATGAACTGAGAATTACTACATGAGACTTTATAGCATTTAGTTTTTATGACTTCTGTTTTACTAAGCAAGCATATCATATTACTCTTTGAGAACTTTTTTTTAAGTATATATTTATTTCCCTGAGGATAGTATTGTTTCTGCTGTATGCCCAGCACATTTTTGAAGAAATTATAGGCTTCCAGATATTTATTGAACTGGTGAGTGAATACATTTTGGGTGAATGAATTCTATCTTGTCACATGGTTGCGTGTGGGGAAAAAAGTGCAATTTTTGATAGACCAGTATTCGCTGAAGATTCAGTTAATTTTCAATTGTGGAAGAGTTGGCGGTGTTTAAGATAACAGGTTTATCATTCTCTCTGAATAAAGATAATTTTTTTCAATACTACTTTGTGTTGAAGTTTGTGGCTATTAAAAGAATAAAGATCACCCATGCTATTGAAGAAACCCTAATCATTATGCTACATAGAATTAATTTTTCTTTCCTTTGAATCCCTTCAGGGTGATAAGTCTGTCAGAGTTATGCGTTCTTTGTTGGCTGCACAGCAGACCTTTGTAGATCGGCTGGTGCACCTAATGAAGGCAGTTCAGCGTGAAAGTGGAAATCGTAAGAAAAAGGTAAACCTTTGGGCTTTGCTTTCTGTTTATGACTAATAATGTCTTGGTATCATAAAATACTGAGTTTTGGTACTGTCTCTTTGGTTGATATATTTTATGGAATTCTTATCATGCAATTACGGCCATACCTCGGAGATATTGCAGGTTCTGTTCCAGACCACTGCAGTACAGCAAATATCACCATAAAGTGAGTCACATGAATTTTTTGGTTTCCCAGTGCATATAAAAGTTAGGTCTACACTATACTGTATAGTATAGACTATACTGTAGTCTGTTAAGTGTGCAATGGCATTATGCCTAAAGAAAGCAATGTATATACCTTAATTAAAAATATTGCTAAAAAACGCTAGCCATCATCTGAGCCTTCAGAGAATCATAATCTTTTTGCTGATGGAAGGCGTTGCCTCGATGATGTGGCTGCTAACTGATCAGGGTGGTGGTTGCTGAAGGTTGGAGTGGCTGGGGCAATTTTGTAGAATAAGACAACAATGAAGATAATTAATCTTTGCCACGTCAGTTGACTCTTCCTTTCACTAACAATTTGTTTTCACTGTAGCATGCAGTGCTCATTGGCAGCATTTTTACCCATAGTAGAACTTCTTTCAAAATTGGAGTTAGTTCTCTCAAACCCTGCCACTGCTTTATCAACAAACTTTATGGAATATTCTAAATCCTGTTTGTCATTTCACCAACATTTATAGCATCTTCACCAGAAGTAGATTCCATCTCAAGAAACTACCTTCCTTTGCTCATCCCTAAGAAGCAGCCTCTCATCTGTTACTTTCATCATGAGTTTGCAGCAATTTAGTCACAGTTTCAGGCTCTCCTTCTAAGTCTAGCTATCTTGCTAGTTACTTCTTCCACAGAAGTCTTGAACCTCCCAAAGTCATCCTAAGAGTTGGAATCAACTTCTTCCAAACTCCTGTTAATGTTGATATTTTGACCTCTTTCTATGAATCACAGTTGTTCTTGATGGCATCTAGAATGGTGAATCCTTTCCAGAACATTGCCAATTTACTTTGCCTATATCCATCAGAGGAATCACTAACACTCACAGCCTTATGATAGTATTTTTTAAGTACTGAGACTTGAAAGTCAAAATCAGACTTTGATCCATGGGCTGCAGAATGGATATTATGTTAGCAGGTATAAAAAACATTAACTCACTGTACATCTTCACCAGAACTCTTGAGTGACCAGGTGCATTGTCAATGAGCAGTCATATTTTGAAAGGAATCTTTTTTTTTCTGACCAGTAATCTCAACAGTGGGCTTAAAATATTCAGTAAACCATATTGTAAACAGATGTGATGTCATCCAGGCTTTGTTCTTCATTTATAGAGCAGGCAGTAGATTTAGCATAATTCTTAAGAGCCTTAGGATTTTTGGAATGGTAAATAAGCGTTGGCTTAAACTTCAAGTTGCCAACTGCATTAGCCCCTGACCAGAGAGTCAGCCTGTCCTTTGAAGCCTTGAAGCAAGGCATTGACTTCTCCTCTCTAGCTGTGAGAGTCCTGGATGGCATCTTCTTCGAATATAAGGCTGTGTCATCCACTGCTTTTGTTAATTATCTTAGCTAGATCTTCTGGATAACTTGCTGCAGCTTCTACGTCAGCACTTGCTGCTTCACCTTGCACTTTGATGCTATAGAGATGGCTTCTTTCCTTAAACCTCATGAACCAAGCTCTGCTAGCTTCAAACTTTTCTTCTGCAGCTTTCTCACCTCTTTCAGCATTCATAGAATTGAAGAGAGTTAGGGCTTGCTCTGGGTTAGGCTTTGGCTGAAGGGAATGTTGTGGCCGGTTTGATCTTCTATCCAAACCACTAAAACTGTCTCCGGATCAGCAATAAGGCTGTTTTGCTTTCTTATCATCCATGTGTCCATAGTAGTTTAATTTCCTTCAAGAATTTTTCCTTTGCATTCACAATTTGGCTGTTTGGCATAAGAGGCCTAGCTTTTGGCCTGTCTAGGCTTTCAACATGCCTTCCTCACTAGCTTAATTATTTCTAGCTTTTGATTTAAAGTGAGAGATTTGTGACTCTTCCTTTCACTTAAACACATAAAAGCCATTGTAGGGTTGTAAATTGTCCTAATTTCAACATTGTGTCTCAGGGAATAGGGGAAGAAGAGAGAGGGAGAATAGCTGGTCAATGGGGCAGTCAAAACGCACGTAACGTTTTATCGATTAGGTTCTCCGTTTTATATGAGCTTGGTTCATGATGCCCCAAATCAATTACAATAGTAACATCAAAGATCACTGATCACAGATCATGATAACAAGTATAATAATAGTGAGAAGGTTTGAAATATTGTGAAAATTACCAAAATGTGACATAGAGACACAAGGTGAGCAAGTGCTGTTGGAAAATTGGCACCAATAGTCTTGCTTGACACAGGGTTGCCATAGACCTTCAATTTGTAAACAATGCAATCAATATCTGCATAGTGCCCTAAAGTGAAGTGCAATTAAATGAGGCCTGTTATAGTAATAGGAGTGGTTAGAAGTACAGATTATGTATGGGACCCTATTTTATGAGTTTATATACATTGATTTTTATCCACACAACAACCCTATAAGTTAGGTACTATTATTATCCCAATTGTAAGGAAAAGTAGGTAGTAGGAGGTTAAGTAATTTGCCAGATGTCCTCAGTTAGTAAGTGTTGAAGTTAGGATTTGTACCCAGACATTCTGAGTCCATATTTTTATCTACAGTGCTTTTCTGGCTCTCATTTTAGAATCTTAGTATCTTAGAATACAATTTATTTGACATGGAAAGAACCTCTAGAGATTATTTAGACTAGAATTTTTCTGAGAAAAAGAAGGTCCAGAGTAACTCACCCAAGGTTGCAGAACTAGTGATAGTGACTGGCAATGTGTTCTCATGGCCAGTACATTGATTTTGCTCTCAACGGGGTGAGGTTTCTACTTGATGATAATAGATGAGCATCTGTTCTTCAGATGTTATTTTTCCTGATCTTTTGCCCAAATGATATGAAGGATTCATCTGATATCTTCTCTTTACCTAATCCCATAAATGGAAAATCTTTCTTGGTGACATTTGTAAAACACCACAGCACATTTTACTGTCCTTCAGAATTGTGAGAGGAAGGCGGAGAGACTAAAAGGTGAAAAATTGAGTCGGGAATTTAAAGGCAGGGGATCAGGTCTGGCAGAGATGCGTGCAGGGAATAATGTTAACGAGGTTAGGGAGGAGAAAATAGGCTGCAGAGAAACACATGTTTATTGAGTCGGCGTTTTCTTTGTTTTTGAGAAGAATCACAAATCCTGGTTAAATAACTAAATTCCTACTGCTGTTCCTCCTGGAGCCCTTCTCTCCAGAGGTGCCCTGGTGAGCAGCAGTGTGACCCCAGTGCCCACCAGCAGAAAGAATTCCTGTTCTTTTGACTGTCAGTTTGGGGCATGTATTTAAACCGCAGTTTGTTCTTATGTGACATACTCTTTTGTTCGCCACCCATGAGCCTCTGGATACACCTCAGTTTTCGCTGTTCTGGAAGTTGACTCCCTACTGGAGACAGCACTTATAGTCCCCCAAAATAAATGTTGTTTTTGCCACATATTGCAAAACACATATTGTTTTTCCTATATTTTAAGTCAGACAGTCCTAAATATATTGTCAACATTGGCTAAAAATCTTTTCAGTTTTTCATGATGTGATAAAAGACAAACATAGTTTTATTTACTTAGTTTTACTAGAAACAAGCCCTCGAGTTTTAGTGAAATGCCAAGATGACTCTCTACCACCATTATTTGTGTTATTACTAGGAATAATGAAATGACTACAGCTAATAATTTGCAATCATATGTAATAGTACTTTTCCATCCCTCATAACGAAGTTGGGAGAGAGTTGCCTTGGTGAGTGCAACAGCGTTAAATGTGTGGCCAGGGGATCCATGAGTTAGGTGTCAGATGGTAAAGCAAATAATAATATTGTTGCCAACTTCTTTCCTTTGCTGATCTCATTTAAGGAAAAATTCTCTTGATTGAGGTCTTTGAATATAGATATTTGAGTTCCAATAAAAATGCATTGATGCCACACTTTTAAAAAACAATTAAAGCTTTCATTTTGAATGTTCAGTAGTCTCTTTTCACTTTGTGATTCTTTATGTTATAATATTTATTCTATAAAAATGTATCACATGCCTACTGTGTGCCAGGCACTTTTCTAGGTTCTGAGGATACAGAGGTGAATATAAAAATCCCTACCTTTAGAATGTAAGGACCTTACATTCCTGTTGGAGGAGAAAGTTAACAAAATAAGTAAAATATATTTTATGCTAGATAGTGTCATGTGCTTTGGAGAAAAAGCTGGAAAGGGGAATAGGAAGTGCTGGGTTCGAGTATTAAGGCAGCTTTTCACTTCTCAATGGAATAGTCAGGAAGGCCTCACTGAGAGTTGACATTTGGACAGAAACCTGAAGCAAGTAGGGGAGCAAGCCACTGAATAACTAGAGAAGACTATTCCAGCCAGAGGAGCTGCAAGCACAAAGGCCCTGATATGGGAGCATGTGTGACATGTTTGAGAAATAGGAAGAAGCCCAGTGTATTAGGTCAAGTTTTCTCCCTTTAAGAACAAGCTCACCTGTTTAAAGAATGCAATACTCTCACAGCTTTCAAAGGAAATAGATTATTATTTTGAAATTGAATAGATGGGCTTGGTCTAAACACTATAGATGCTGTTAAATGACAAAGCTGTTTCATCATGGCTTGAATTTCTGAAATCTTGGCTCAATGCAGTGTGCATGTGAGCTAAAGGAAATAAATAAATGGTGATATCTTGGGAAAAGTTCAATCAGACAGAGTCAATGAACAGTAAAAGGTAAGGTCCAAGTAAATTGAGTTTACTTTCTAAACCCAATACATGCAATGGAACAGCTAATGAAATGCTTGCTTAATATTTGGTCATGAGAAATTAAGCTTCAAATGAAATTAGTTTCTCCTTGTGACTTCACAGATCCTTTGAAAATAGAAATTGCATCTTTAAGTCCAGCTTGAGTATATTCCTGATTATCAGTTGCAGCAACAGAAACATATTCCCTAACCTTATGAAAGTCCAACTTTTCATAGGTCAAGGGATTGCTCCTTTTAAAGCATGCTGCTGCTTTTGTCAGGTGGATTATAAATGTTTGTCTCTCACACATATTCTCTCCTTTATGTTGTATTACTTCGCATATACTTTTATGGTGCTTTGCAAATATTTTAAAGTTAATAGAATCAGTCTTTATGTCTTTACCATATACTTTAAAAACCCCTTTTCCATTTTAACCTAATTAGTACTTTCTAACTTGTTCTCCTAGAATGAGAGACTACAGGCATTGCTTGGAGACAACGAAAAGATGAACTTGTCAGATGTGGAACTTATCCCATTGCCTTTAGAACCCCAGGTGAAAATTAGAGGAATAATCCCAGAAACAGCTACATTATTTAAGGTAATTGTGGTGGATCTTTAGACACTACCTTTGAAAAAAGATACCTTTTATTTATCCGTGTGTTTTGTTTTAAAATCTTTTTGTATTATCAGTAGACATTTTATGTGAAATGTATAAAATATTTTTATATCTGGATTTTTTAATCTAATTTTTAAACTATTTATTAATCACCTGATTTTTCTCATGTAAGCTTTTTTTTAAAAAAATTAAAAGTTAAATCGCAAACTTAGACATTATAAGTTCCCGTGTTTAGATATGAGTTCTAGTTAACCTATGACTTAAATTTTTTCTTGTATTTTCAAGTGTAGTAATTCTCTTTAGTCCTTAATAGCATGCCAGACTTTCTTTTGGCTGGCCACCACCTGGATAGTTAGAAAGAACTGGTAGCAGCTGCCTTCTCTAAGCAGGCCAAAGGGCTGAGCATCATTACTTGTGAAGAAGCATCATTATCTGCTGGGCATCATATTGAAAGGTCTCTCTGAGGCATGATGTTTTAGGTCTTCTGATTCTAAGGGTGGAAGGGCATAAGTTGCATTGGGATATTACTTTGTATCAGATAAGAAAGGGCTCATAGATCAACAACTTGGGTATATGAAAAGGGGTGTGATTACAGTAAAAAATGGTTGATTTTTTAAGGGTGTGTTTAAAGGCAGCCCATGGCAGCCCAGCGCACACAACTGCAATGTAAGTTTCATAAAGCAGTACTTAACCTTACTGCATATTATGGACTCTAATAGTTTCTATTCTTTTAAAAACTATTCTATTGCATTAATTTTTAAATGTTGTTTGCAACCTATTTAATTGGTTTTAAAACTCATTATTGAATTATATCCTGCAATTTGAAAAATGCTGGTACAGGAGAGAAAATGCAAGTATTTCTTAGTTCATGCTAGAACTCCCAAATAAGACCTGCTTCTAATATTCTCATTCCCTTAGGACTAATCAAAACCAGTGAATCAAAAAAGGATTTTTATTATTTTTTTGCAAACAGGATGAAAAAGAATATCTAAGACATAGAGCAGGAGTTGTAAGAGTGGGGCATAAGAATCTATCATTATTGTTAGGTGTATTCTGGATCCATTTTTCCCTTAATAATATAATTTTATAATTATGTCTTATATACACAAAGTAGATGGTCAATAAAATATCATGGGACATCTTTTTAATCCTAATATTCAGTCCTGATTTTTTTCTTCCAGCCCTTATTTAGTATGTGGACATTCTTTTTTTTTCTTTTTTCCACTATGTAGTACACTTGAAGCTAACATAATATTATACATCAACTATATTTCAATTTTTTTTTTTTTAAAAACATCTTTATTGGGGTATAATTGCTTTACAATGGTGTGTTAGTTTCTGCTTTATAACAAAGTGAATCAGCTATACATATACATATGTTCCCATATGTCTTCCCTCTTGCTTCTCCCTCCCTCCCACTCTCCCCATCCCACCCCTCCAGGCTGTCACAAAGCACTGAGCTAATATCCCTGTGCCTTGCGGCTGCTTCCCCCTAGCTATCTACCTTACTACGTTTGTTAGTGTGTATATGAGTATGTGGACATTCTTAAAAATTCTGAATTGCAGATAGCAATTAATGGTTCTAGAGTGTTTACTACATAACTCTAGCATTATAATTTTTAACCATTTTTGAGTCATGAATGTCTTTAAGGGTCCAATGAAAGTGATGGATTGGATACTTTAGAATGTTACCCATATGCTTGTACATACACTGAAATGTCTGCACAGAGTTGTAGGGGAATCCATGAATTCCTGTTGTCTTTTTATGAACTCCTTAGAGCTGAAAAGGTTATGCACCTAGTTTTCAGTATTTTTAAACAGTATTTTGTAGACCTTAGCTTAAGAATGAAAGCTAGATCTCCATGGAGAGTGAACCCCTTAAGGCACTGGGATTAGTGCTTAGTTATCCTGAGATTGTCAGCTGCTTGCATTAGATTTCAGATGACATCTAAATTTCAGAATCAGATCCGAATCTGAAAAGGGAAATTACAACAAAGAACCTCTTGCTTATCATTTATCTTTAGGAAGATCACTTCCAGTTCTTCTTGAGCTTTTGTGAGCTAGGGTACAAGGTAATTTATAAAATATATTTTGCCTGAGGTGATAAAAGGATACTACAAATTTAAGATAATTTAAAGTTTGGAGTTTCAGTCCACTAGAGGTTGTAGGTTCTAAACATATATTCTTTGAAGCATTTTTGTTGCCTTTTCCCCCAACATTTTATATGAAAGTTTTCAAACATACAGCAAAGTTGAAAGACTTTCACAGTAAACAACTGTATACCCACTTCTTCTATCCTGTTATTAACATTTTACTGTATTTGCTTTGTCACACGTCTGTTCATCCCTCTGTCTGATACTTTTTATGCTATTATTTCTCATGGCCTGTATAAATTAAGGTTATTATTATTTGTTTTCTTTATTAGACTCATTTCTTTTCTTTAGATTATTATAAATTTCCCCACATTTCCATCTTATATAATTTGAAAATAATATTTTTATTTCCAGAGTGCCCTTATGCCCGCACAGTTATTCTTTAAGACAGAAGATGGAGGCAAATATCCAGTTATATTTAAGCATGGGGATGATTTACGCCAAGATCAACTTATTCTCCAAATCATTTCACTCATGGACAAGGTGAACATAACCTTATGTTGGTAGGGAACATTTTTTCATTTTAGAAATTGATGATTTAGTGGATATGCTGTGCATGGACAGAATTGTTTTGTAACATTCAGATGCAGTCCTAGAAAGCTGAACAATCTCCACTTGATCTTGAGCAAATTTAGTTGTTTTTGTACACTGCAGTATGGCTCTTATGATTAGTATAAAATGAAACTGCATGTGTTCCTTTTTATAAAAATGTTTTTCCCAGTTAAGTTCTTTCAGTGTTAAATTTAGTAATTTTCTTCCTCTTAGTCAATTAAATCTTCTTCTTTTTAAAATCCTGTTTCTGTCCCTGGCTTATAAAGGAAAATATTTGTCCTCATTTCCTTTTTCTGTGTTCTAAAATACTTTGTGACCAGTAAGGCCTGCATAAATCCTTAGGAGGAACCCTTCTGTTCATCGAAAACTGACAGTGATCTAGAAAAAGATAAGAAATTTGACATACCACCGTGTAAAGTGCTTAATACATTTATTTTGATGATCAAAGTTAAATTAATTGATTTAATTAAGCCTTAATTTAGGTTTACTTTCTAAATCTCTGTGTATTAAAGTGCTATAGTACTTGCGTGCAAAACTATTTTATAACATTCTTTTCATTTGGTTAATATAACTTTTGATCTTAAGCTGCTACGAAAAGAAAATCTGGATTTGAAGTTGACGCCCTATAAAGTATTAGCCACTAGTACAAAACATGGTAAGTTTATTTTATAACATTATTATTTATTTCAGTGTCCAATGAGTATACTTTTCCTTTTTTATTTATTTATTTATTTATTATTTATTTATTTTGTGGTACGCGGGCCTCTCACTGTTGTGGCCTCTCGCATTGCGGAGCACAGGCTCCGGACGCGCAGGCTCAGCGGCCATGGCTCACAGGGCCAGCTGCTCCGCGGCATGTAGGATCTTCCTGGACCGGGGCACAAACCCGTGTCCCCTGCATCGGCAGGCGGACTCTCAACCACTGCGCCACCAGGGAAGCCCTACTTTTCCTTTTTCAATTGAAAAGTGTTAAGAATGTTAGAGATTGAACTCATGTGTAACACTGAAGACCACTTGGGCCTTCCTGACTGCTGGCCTACCTTCTGTCTCTCCCTCCCTCTCTCCCTCTGTCCCTCCCTTTCTTCCTTCTGTCCTTCCTTCCTTTTATACCTCTTGGAATCATTAAACAACATATTTGGAAGAAAAATTAGCATCTTTCTGATATATTTCTTTGCATTCAAAACTTTCAGTAGCTACAAACTACAGTAGTTTTCTTCCATGGTGATCTGTATCTGGAATCATTACTGAGAGTTACTAAAACTCAGAGAGGCTGTGCCTTGCTTATACAAGCCACTCAGCAGATGATGTTGCCTTATCCACTAATTTTTTTTTTTAAATATATATCTAAGTCTTTTTGATATTGAGTAACCTCTGGAAGTTTGGCAGAAGATTCCCTAGGAATGCTTGCCTAATGCCTATTGTAAATTTTATAATCTTGTTACTCTTAGAGCTTCTTACCCTTAGGTATCTTGAAGAAACAAGTACCTGTTTTATTTTAGGCTTTCTGCCCTTCTCTGGGCCACCCCCAAATCTTTTTGACGGTTTAATTCCTGTTCTCATTTTTCTCTCAGAATGATCTTGTTAAAAGTGCAAATATTCTACCATCCTTCATAGATTGATTTATTTAGCTTTCATTTGCTCTTGGGACAAAGACAAAAGCCTTAGCTTAGTTTACAAGTTCTTGCATGGTATGACATACTTCTGCACCTATCTCTGTCACCTCTTTCTTGCCACTCTCCCCCTTGCTTCTTAGGCTTTAGCCACACCAGCCACCTTCCATTTTCTCAAATGTACCATGCTCTTTTCAGTCTTATATGATCATTGTCTTTAATATCCTTTCCGCTTTACTAATTAATCTTTATTATCCTTCAAAACACGGTTCAGATGTCAGATGTCCTCTGATCCCTGTTGTAATATAGGTCTCCCTATGCTATTCTCTTTCGTTCATAGTTTTTATCCCAATAAAACTTGCAAGCTTGTAAGATCTTTGAAAGCAGGGTCAAGGCTCTATTTTTGCTTATCTGGCGAAGTTCTTGCTACATAGTAGAAAAACTATAAATGTCTGTTAAGTGCATTAATGCAGACTGTTCAGTATTTATAAGAATAGATGATACAGGGCTTCCCTGGTGGCGCAGTGGTTGAGAGTCCGTCTGCCGATGCAGGGGACGCGGGTTCGTGCCCCGGTCTGGGAGGATCCCACATGCCGCGGAGCGGGAAGGCCCGTGAGCCATGGCTGCTGAGCCTGCGCGTCCGGAGCCTGTGCTCTGCAATGGGAGGGGCCGCAACAGTGAGAGGCCCGTGTACCACAAAAAAAATAAAAATAAAAATAAAAATAAAAATAAAAAAAAAGAATAGATGATACATTTCTTACTCTAAAGAAATATACAGTCTCCTAATTTGCACGTGAATGATTATAATGTAAGGCTTACCAAAACCAGATCATGGTTATGATCCTGAAATAGTTTCCATCATTCAACTTTGATTGTTTTTCAGATTTGTTGTTTTATACTTCTTTTGTTGTCCCTAGACTTACCAGATTTACTTTTTCTCCTTATTCTCCTGTATACTATCTTCTTTCCCTTCTTTTTGGTAGTTTAAGGGATTTATACTTCCCTCTTATATCATTTCCAGGGAATGGCAGAAGATGGAGTATTACACAAAGAAAGCCAATGAATATACTATAATTTTAGGGTTAGGTGATTGATATTCCACAATTCCAGATTTCTTAAAATGATTTCAAATTCAGAATAATTTTAATTGACATATGTTATAATACTATAGAAAGAAATTTTTATTCCAGATTTAAGAAGCCTAGCCTATTATTTTGTGTTCCTTGTGTATAATAATAGAAATTGGCCTTGAGAAGCATACAGATTGTCAGCTTATTTCTTGTTTTTTAAGTTTCCTTGTATTTCCTATGATGTAAATGCCAGTGTATACTAAATACAATGTTTATAGACCTCTTTAAGCTATTAGGTTTGTAGTGTATACATTTTCAAATGAAGACTATTCTTAGCAGAATCTTTATTTTTATTGCTTCACCAATAGCTATGCTTAATACAATGCATCTGTTTCTGTGTAGGCTTCATGCAATTTATCCAGTCAGTTCCTGTTGCTGAAGTTCTTGATACAGAAGGAAGCATTCAGGTATAGTATCTATTTTAAAGATTTATAAATTTCATGAATATATTCTTATTATAAAAATTTCAATCTTTATAAAAAGTATATAAAGTTAGAAATGACAGTCTCTTTTTATCACCCATCTTCCCTAAAGTTGTTTTCCTTTCCTGAGAAGTAAATAATGCTAACAGTTAGAAATGCTTCCATGGTAGATGTTCAGTTCCTTAAAATGGGCCTAACATATAATAGGAGATCAGGAATTAACTGGTAAACAAATTTTAAATTTGTTACAGTTTATGGTTGTATTATATTTCAAAGTATGAAAATATTATAATTTATTTAGCCATCGGTGAACATTCTGATTATTTCCGATTTTTGTTGTCAGAACAGTCCTACAGTGATATTTTTGCTTGTACATGTTTTGCACAATTATTTTTTAAGACCCTTATCCCCACCTCCAAAGTCATTTCTCTCCTTTAATATAAGAAAAGACAAGTTTTTTCTGGGACTAAGCCATGTATATCTTTGGATTTTTTTTTTTACATTTTAAATATGTGAATTAGTGTTTAATTCAGAATTCTTATTACATCTTAATAGTTTATTTTGTTAATTTTTAAATATAATTTTTCTTTTTCCTAAGAAAAATGTATATAATTCACACAGAAAAATTGATATGCCTGAGATGAAAAATAATACAGTGAAAGGCTTGATAGAGGATATTTGCTGTAGTGTGTTTTTGTGTTTCTCAGTTTAAAGTGTCTCAGTAATTCAGTATGGAGTTTAGATTTTCAAGAAAGCGTTACTCTGTTTTGTTGTCAAAACAGGTGGTTGATTCTGTTTGGTTTGGGGTACAGTCATGTTCAGTGGTTAAAAGCTCACACTCAAAACATCAAACTGCCTGAGTTTGAAGTTTGGCTCTGCAGCTTTCTAGCTATATTTTGTGTAACCTTGCAAGCAGGTTAGCCTTTAGCTGGTATTTGGCTTTCTGTGAGAACTTGGCTTTTAACTGATAAGGGTGGTTCACATACCTAGACTGTTTGTACAAATAATATGATTTATAGCAAGCAACCTGCTTTCCTTCTAGAATTTTGATAGTTACTGAACTAAATAGACTGTAGAGGGTGCCTGTATGACCAGCCCCCAGTAAGTACGCTCAGTGTATGCCTTCACAGAAGACAGCAAGGAGGATTGCACATGGAATTCACAGGCTTTGCCTGTGTATTTTTCCCACGCTGATCCTGTTGTGTATACTTTTACTGTAATACACACTGCTGTGGTACAACTGTAAGTTGAGTCTGTGACCCCAACTAACAAATCAAACCTGTCAGAGGTATAGGGGACCCCCTAGCATACCCTTCAAGTCTCAGTTTTTATATCTGTAAAATTTGGATAATGATGAAGAGTACCTAGCTCTAGAATTGTTCTGAAGATGACATGAAATGTATGCAGAGCTTTAGCACAGGTTTTAACTGAAGTAATTGTTTAATAAAGTTATCAATTATTATGTTGCTCTGTGCAATTATGATTTTGTAAATTAAACCAATGACAGTTTGTGTCCTGATTCTTAGTTGCATGTGTGATCTGTGTAAATAATTTTGCTGAGTCATAGCTTATCTTATCTTCAACTTTAGTAGATAATTAAAAATTGTTTTCCAAAATAATTGTTTTTAGAAGCAACTGTTTCTCATTGCTACCCATCTTTGCCTAATCTTGGTATTGTCAAACTTCTAAATTTTGGTATTTATTATTATTTAGTTTGCATTTCCCTGATTACCTGAAAGATTGAGTATTTAAAAATATTTGTAGGCCATTTATTTCTTCTGTGAAGTGCTTGTTCATATCTTTTGCGCATTTTCATGTTGGGTCGTTTGTCTTTTCCTTATTGATTTATAGGAGTTCTTTATATATTCTAGATGTAGATTCTTTGTCAAACTTACAAAGTGCTCCAAAAAGCTTAAAACATAGGATAAACTTACTTTTTTAATAGTGTGTTAGTTGTATTTTCAAATAATATACACTGTGTATTTTTCTTTAACATCTAGATGTAAGGGAATAGGTCCAGTTGGTAATCTGGGGGTAAAAAAAATAAATGCATGATTTTCCCCAGTGTTTCCAGACTCTTTGGACACTCTAGTGTATTTATTGTGCCCCTATAATTCTTTGGTTCAGTCTGCATCTCTTATATTTATCTTTTTATCACTTTCCTCTGAATCTGAAAATTCTTAGCATTGCATTCTAATTATTTTGAAAATTGGAATGTAACTTTATTGAGTTTGTTAATGGTAACAGTGTTTCAGTGGCCATACTTAAAAGGTAATTTTTAAAACTCATGTTCACTTTTAGGAGAATATATGATACCCAGAAAACCCCTTATGTTTACATTCAAGAGAAAGGTGAAACAAACTGATAAATTAAGTATAGAGATATAGCAGTAAGTTTATTTAATGTTTTCCCCTGTGGTATAGAAGTAGCAGGCTTTTATTTATTTATTTGTTTGTTTGTTTGTCTTAGCCTATAAGCATAGTAATAAGACTGATTCCTGAGGAATATGCTTCCTAAAGTCCACATTTTATAATTACTGACTGCTGTACACCAGATACCTCTTTGTCATTATTTACAATTTTTAAATGCTAATTTGTTTAAGGATTGTATTGAATTTATAAACATGAAAATAATATCTTTTCAGAACTTTTTTAGAAAATATGCACCAAGTGAGAATGGGCCAAATGGGATCAGTGCTGAAGTTATGGATACTTATGTTAAAAGCTGTGGTAAGTATTTCAACTTACTACGTTTCATTGATATGTGGAAATAAAGGAAAACAGGCTATCCTGATATTACCATGCTCATACACATTTAGAACATGTTAGGATTTTTTCTAGTCCATTTGGGCTACAATAACAAAATACCAGAGACTGGGTGACTTACAAACAACAGAAATATATTTTTCACAGTCCTGGGGGCTGGAAGTCTGAGATAAGATGCCAGCCTGGTCAGGTGAGGGCCTTCCTTGGGTCAAAGATGTGTTACTTTATCTACACCTATTGGGAGGAGCTAGGGAGCTCTGTGGGGTATCTTTTATAGGGAGCTAATCCCATTCATGAGGGCTAAGCACCTCCCGAAGTTCCCACCTCCTGACACCACTACCTTGGGCATTAGGATTTCAGCATGTGAATTTTGAGGGGACACAAACATTCAAACCATAGCAGTTTTAAATGCTGTGCAAGAAAATTAAAAGATAGAAAATGTGAAAAAAGAGGTCGTTAATGTTTTGACATAATAGTAGGAATAAGGTGTAAATTCTGTTTACTCTTTTATAGATGCATCTTCTTTTTAAACATCTTTATTAGAGTATAATTGCTTTACAATGTTGTGTTAGTTTCTGCTGTATAACAAAGTGAATCAGCTATATGTACACATATATCCCCATATCCCCTCCCTCTTGCATCTCCCTCCCATCCTCCCTATCCCACCTCTGTAGGTGGTCACAAAGCACCGAGCTGATCTCCCTGTGCTATGTCTCTGCTTCCCACTAGCTAGCTATTTTACATTTGAGAGTGTATATATGTCCAGAACACTCTCTCACTTCATCCCAGCTTACCCTTCCCCTTCCCTGTGTCCTCAAGTCCATTCTCTACATCTGCATCCTTCTTCCTGTCCTGCCCCTAGGTTCATTAGAACCTTTTTTTTTTTATTCCATATATATGTGTTAGCATATGGTATTTGTTTTTTTCTCTGACTTACTTCACTCTGTATGACAGACTCTAGGTCCATCCACCTCACTACAAATAACTCAATTTCATTTCTTTTTATGGCTGAGTAATAATCCATTGTATATATGTGCCTCATCTTTATCCATTCAGTTGTCAATGGACACCCAGGTTGCTTCCATGTCCTGGCTATTGTAAATAGTGCTACAATGAACATTGTGGTACAGGACTCATTTTGAATGATGGTTTTCTCAGGGTGTATGCCCATAGTGGGATTGCTGGGTCATATGGTAGTTCTAGTTTTAGTACTTTAAGGAACCTCCATACTGTTCTCCATAGTGGCTGTATCAATTTACATTCCCACCAACAGTGCAAGAGGGTTCCCTTTTCTCCACATCCTCTCCAGCATTTATTGTTTATAGATTTTTTTTTTTTTTTTTTTTTTTTTTTTCCGGTAAGTGGGCCTCTCACTGTTGTGGTCTCTCCCGTTGTGGAGCACAGGTTCTGGACGCGCAGGCTCAGCAGCCATGGCTCATGGGCCCAGCCACTCCGCGGCATGTGGGATCTTCCCGGACCGGGGCATGAACCCATGTCCCCTGCATCAGCAGGCAGACCCTCAACCACTGCGCCACCAGGGAAGCCCTGTTTATAGATTTTTTGATGATGGCCATTCTGACTGGTGTGAGCTGATACCTCACTGTAGTTTTGATTTTCATTTCTCTAATGATTAGTGATGTTGAGCATCCTTTCATGTGTTTGTTGGCAATCTGTATATCTTCTTTGGAGAAATGTCTGTTTAGATCTTCTGCCCATTTTTGGATTGGGTTGTTTTTTTTTTTTTTTTTATTTTGCTTTGTTTTTTGTGGTACTGTTTTGTTTTTTGTGGTACGCGGGCCTCTCACTGTTGTGGCCTCTCCCGTTGCGGAGCACAGGCTCCGGACGCGCAGGCTCAGTGGCCATGGCTCACGGGCCCAGCTGCTCCGCGGCATGTGGGATCTTCCCGGACTGGGGCACGAACCCGTGTCCCCTGCATCGGCAGGCGGACTCGCAACCACTGCGCCACCAGGGAAGCCCTGTTTTTTTGATATTGAGCTGCATGAGCTGCTTGTGTATTTTGGAGATTAATTCTTTGTCAGTTGCTTTGTTTGCAAATCTTTTCTCCCATTCTGAGGGTTGTCTTTTCGTCTTGTCCATGGTTTCCTTTGCTTTGCAAAAGCTTTTAAGTGTCATTAGGTCCCATTTGTTTATTTGTGTTTTAATTTCTATTTCTCTAGGGGGTGGGTCAAAAAGGATCTTGCTGTGATTTATGTCATAGAGTGTTCTTCCTATGTTTTCATCTAAGAGTTTTACAGTGTCTGGCCTTACATGTAGGTCTTTAATCCCATTTTGAGTTTATTTTTGTGTATGGTGTTAGGAAGTATTCTAGCTGTCCAGTTTTCCCAGCACCACTTATTGAGGAGGCTATCTTTTCTCCATTGTATATTCTTGCTTCCTTTATCAAAGATAAGGTGACCATATGCATATGGGTTTATCTCTGGGCTTTCTATCCTGTTCCATTGATCTGTCTTTCTGTTTTTGTGCCAGTACCATGCTGTCTTGATTACTGTAGCTTCATAGTATAGTCTGATGTCATGGAGCCTGATTTCTGGGCTGTGTTTTTCTTTCTCTGGATTACTTTGGCTATTCGGGATCTTTTGTGTTTCCATACAAATTGTGAAATTTTTTGTTCTAGTTCTGTGAAAAATGCCATTGGTAGTTTGATAGGGATTGCACTGAATCTGTACATTGCTTTGGGTTGTATAGTCATTTTCACAATGTTGATTCTTCCAATCCAAGAAAATGATATATCTCTCCATCTGTTTGTATCATCTTTAATTTCTTTCATCAGTGTCTGCATAAGGTCTTTTGTCTCCTTAGGTAGGTTTATTCCTAGGTATGTTATTCTTTTTGTTGCAATAGTAAATGGAAATGTTTCCTTAATTTCTCTTTCGGAGTTTTCATCATTAGGGTATAGGAATACAGGAGATTTCTGTTCATTAATTTTGTATCCTGCTACTTTACCAAATTCATTGATTAGCTCTAGTAGTTTTCTGGTAGCATCTTTAGGATTCTCTATGTATAGTATCATGTCATCTGCAAACAGTGACAGCTTTACTTCTTTTCCCATTTGGATTCCTTTTATTTATTTTTCTTCTGTGATTGCTGTGGCCAAAACTTCCAAAACTATGTTGAATATTAGTGGTAAGAGTGGGCATCTTTGTCTTGTTCCGGGCTTTAGAGGATATGGTTTCAGTTTTTCCCCATTGAGAATGATGTTGGCTATGGGTTTGTCATATATGGCCTTTATTATGTTGAGGTAAGTTCCCTCTATCCCTACTTTCTGGAGAGTTTTTATCACATGTGGGTGTTGAATTTTGTTGAAAGCTTTTTCTGCATCTATTGAGGTTATCATATGGTTTTTATCCTTCAGTTTGTTAATATGGTATATCACATTGATTTGCATGTATTGAAGAATCCTTGCATTCCTGGGATAAACCCCACTTGATCATGGTGTATGATCCTTTTAATGTGCCTTTGGATTCTGTTTTCTAGTATTTTGTTGAAGATTTTTGCATCTATGGTCATCAGTGATATTGGTCTGTAGTTTTCTTTTTTTGTGACATCTTTGTCTGGTTTTGGTATCAGGGTTATGGTGGCCTCGTAGAATGAGTTTGGGAGCATTCCTCCAAGTTTGGGAGTGTTCCTCCTTCTGCTATATTTTGGAAGAGTTTGAGAAGGATAGGTGTTAGCTCTTCTCTAAGTGTTTGATAGAATTTGCCTGTGAAGCCACCTGGTCCTGGGCTTTTTTTTGTTGGAAGTTTTTTTTTTTTCTGTTTTACATGGGCCTCTCACTTTTGTGGCCTCTCCTGTTGCAGAGCACAGGCTCTGGACACACAGGCTCAGCGGCCAAGGCTCATGGGCCTAGCTACTCCGCGGCATGTGGAATCTTCCCGGACCAGGGCACGAACCCGTGTTCCCTGCATCGGCAGTTGGACTCTCAACCAGTGCGCCACCAGGGAAGCCCTGTTGGAAAATTTTTAATCACAGTTTCAATTTCAGTTCTTGTTATTGGTCTGTTTATATTTTCTCTGTCTTCCTGGTTTTGTCTCAGGAGGTTGTGCTTTTCTAAGAATTTGCCCATTTCTTCCAGGTTGTCAATTTTATTGGCATGTAGTTGCTTGTAGTAATCCCTCATTATTCTTTGTATTTCTGCAGGGTCAGTTATTACTTCTCCTTTTTCATTTGTAATTCTGTTGATTTGAGTCTTCTCCCTTTTTTTCTTGATGAGTCTGGCTAGTGGTTTATCCATAGATTCATCTTTGCAATCACTTAACTGTTTTGTAATTATAAGTTATTTCTTCCTGGAAGTTGTAATTTTTCCCTTGATTTTCCCTGAGTTTGAGTAAGCAATTACGTAGACTGTGGGAAAAGTGTTTCAGGAATAATTATATTTTTGATAAATCTCTAGAGCTAAGATAACAGTGTTCTGTTAGGAGGTGCCTCTCATGGTATTTTAGATTAGTGCTTATGGTCCCTTTCTGGAAATAAGTAAGTAGTGACATGCCATAGGGATTAATTCAAATGTTTCAACCACTTATGCCTATTCTCATTAAGTTTATATTCTAGAGGATTATTTTTTATTTTCTTGAGAGACTTTTTTTTTTAATAACTATATTGTTTAAGGGAGGGTTAATAAAGGAGTTGACACTAGAGTTGAGCCCTGAATAGTATATGGCATATATCATGTTATTCCTGTTTTACATAAATATTATATTTATGTCCATATTTCTACTTAAGCAGTCAAGCTTGGGGAAGCAATTAGAGGATTTTCTAGACATATAACAACTATATTTAAACTTTCCTATCATTTTATGGCTTATAAATTGCTCTCTTATACATGACATTTTTTTTATTTTTCACAATGCTCCCATGAGGTAGTATTCCATATTATTTTTTACTACATAATTTATTCCCAAATTTATACTTGATACATTTTTGGCTGAGAAGTATAAAGAAAATATAATATTCCTAGGAACTTTTAAAATACTGAAATAAAATGTGTGTATGTATATTCATATTCCTTGTGGTTTTAATTCTTATTTTAACCTAAGGAACATTACATGTGTTACGTGTAACTGTGCTTACCCATAAAAATGATCACATACAGTGTATTTAGATTTTAAGACTAAAAAAAATTGAAGCATCTAAGAGAGAATGTTTCCCTTTTCTTATTCACTCTGTATTTCTCTCTCCTGTCCCTCTTTCCCTTCCTGCTTTACTTCCTTTCTTCTGTCCTTTTTTCCCTTTTCTCTTCCATTCACTTTTTTCTCCATTAAGTCTGTGTTTTCTAAGATCTGAAAAAATTAATATACGTCTAAAGGCTTGATAGATCACTCACATGGCTGGCAGCTTATACTGTTTTTCAGCAAGCCTTGTCAATCAAGGCAACTGTACAAGGCTTACCCTATGGCTTGTGTTTCTCAGAGCTGGGTTTCAAGAGGAAGTATTCTAAGAGACAGGAAGTAGAAACTTTTGGTTTCTGAAGGCCTGGATTGGGAAGCTGGCAGTTTGTCACTTCTGTCATATTCTGTTGGTCATAGGAGTCACAGAACCTGCCTGGATTCAAGGGGAAAGGATATAGTTCCCATCTTGAATGAAAAGCATGTTAAAGAATCTTTAATCTGCCACACTTAGTTTTCAGTACTTTATTACCTGAGATATTTTGTATGCCCTCAAGCAATTACCTCGTGTCTTTTAACTTTCTGATAGTTACTGTAAATTTTTTTACCTTGTAAATCTATTTAATAAAGAAATGTTAACTTTTTCTACTTAAAGTATATATGCACACAACCTATAAGTATTGACTAAATTTTGAAAACCCTGCTCACTTAAAAAAAGTATTGGAACAATATTTCATAATATGTGCTAAATGTCATAGTATTGTGCCTTTTATATAATGTTCCATTTTTTCCCATGAGCTAACGAAAATATGCCTTTTTTGAATGTAAAAAAAAAATAGCCATTTAGATTGTACCTGGACAGTTAACTTCAAATTAGATATTCTTCCTAATAAAAGCATTTCATATTTATTCATATCCTGATAACTGATTTGATGGCAGGCCTTCTCTTCATCTTATTTTGAATACCCTTCTGTTTTCTATATATACTGCTGTGTTACAAAATAATTTTGTGTGTTTCAGTGAGTTTGGTAGCATTCCAGGTAATGTTGCAAGTTGAAAGCCATTTGAATTTTTCATTAGAGGATTCAGTGCTTAATAAGTTGCAACATTGTAATAGAATCTGATTGTTGGGCATTATCACATAGATGCATGTATTATAACTTTCATTTTAAAAAGTAATGTTTTAGGTTTTTGGCAAAGTGTAAGAAGAAGAATGCGATTAGTTATGGTGACATTTTTTCCGGATTATGCAAGGTGTCAAATCTATATTATGCAAGTAAATGTGGGAACACTGATTATTCTCACACTCATATCTTTACTAGTAAAGGGAGATAGTATTGTTTAGTTGTCTATGTTTCTCTGTATTTTGCTTTAAGTCAAAGTTGTTTTATAAAACCAGTTTCAAGATGTTTGTGTGTGTATCTCACATGAAGTCCAAATACTAATGAATAGCATCCTTTTGACGAGATTCTCTTCGACAGGTATAGTGTTTCCATTATAGTTAAAAAATAACTTCATTTTTCCTGAAACTCTTCTGATCTACTCTGTGCCATCTCAAATCATTCTGAATATTGTTTATATCCTCAAAATTTTGAAGGGTCATCCTACTCTTGCCTCAGATACCTTTTTCAAGATGTAATCTTTTATCTTTTAAGTGTTGACATTTGAATTATTGAAACACCCCAAATTCTCATCTCCACCATTTATATATATGAAAGAGAGAAAGATCATATGCTGTCTCACTTGACTTAAAAAACATTTATTGAAATGATCATCCAACATATTTATGACCTTAACACACTGAGACAGGGTAAAAGGCTCTTTTTCATACATTTTCCATTTCCATTGGAAAATAATCCAGTAATAACAATGAAATATTACTGAAAAACCAAATTTGATGATAAAGAGTAGTTTATAAAAACATCTTGCTGGGCTTCCCTGGTGGCGCAGTGGTTGAGAGTACTCCTGCCGATGCAGGGGACACGATTTCATGCCCCGGTCCGGGAAGATCCCACATGCCACGGAGCGGCTAGGCTCGTGAGCCATGGCCACTGAGCCTGCGCGTCCGGAGCCTGTGCTCCGCAACGGGAGAGGCCACAATGGTGAGAGGCCCACGTACCGCAAAAAATTTTTTTTAAAAATCTTGCTTTATCAGCAGAGACAGGCATAATTCATACATGTCTAGTTACATGAAAATTTTAGGTCAAAAATACTGTTGCTGTGTATATGAATCATTACTTTCATAGAGATAGCTAAACAACTTGAAACAAAGTAAATAGTGATAAAAATTAAACTAATTGTAATTTATAATTAATAAGAAGGTAACTGGTACCATGTAACAACTCAGAGGCACTGATAACACAATGATGTTCTTTGTGAAAATTGCAGGAATTTCAGCTATCTTCATATGCATATTATCAGTAGGAGTTTAGTATCCTTGACAAGTGGCAACCGGATTTCTAAGTGAATCCCTTATTAGAGAACTCAGTGTGCTAAGTTCTAATGTGTTCTCAATTCTCTTTACCAATATCAGATTTAATATCCTTCAGTTAAGTCACTTACTAGTCTTTTAGTGGAGAGCCTTTAGTCATTTGTGGAACTGCATATTTTGCAGCAGCTTTAGAGCAGTGCTACTACAAGTATAATCCAACAGCATTAGCTTCACCTAGGCACTTGTTTGTATTACAGACTCTCAGGCCTTTCCCCTGCTGTTTGGATCAGAATCTGCATAGAGGATTCCCAGGGGATTCTTAGATGCATTAGAACACTAGAGAGGGCTTTTCAAACTTTGATATATATAACAATCACTCTCTGGACATTGCCTCTGGAGATTCTGATGCAATAGGAATGAAGTAAGGCTTAAGAGTTTGCATTTTTTTTTTTTTTTTTTTACCCCACATTTGTTTATTTATTTATTTTTGGCTGTGTTGGGTCTTCGTTTCTGTGCGAGGGCTTTCTCTAGTTGTGGCAAGTGGGGACCACTCTTCATCGCGGTGCACGGGCCTCTCACTATCGTGGCCTCTCTTGTTGCAGAGCACAGGCTCCAGACGTGCAGGCTCAGTAGTTGTGGCTCACGGGCCTAGTTGCTCTGCGGCATGTGGGATCTTCCCAGACCAGGGCTCGAACCCGTGTCCCCTGCATTAGCAGGCAGATTCTCAACCGCTGCGCCACCAGGGAAGCCCAAGAGTTTGCATTTTTAACAAGATTCTAGGTGGTAGTGAAACTGCCAGTCTGTGTATCACATTTTGGGTAGCAATGCCTTAGATCAAATGTCAGTCAATTTTTCCCTAAAGCCTTTCAGATGGTAAATATATTTATACTTTTCAGGCCAGGTGGTCTCTGTTGCAACCATTCAACCAGGCCATTATATAGTGCTTAAGAAATATTTAAATAAATAGGTATGGCTCTGTTCCAATAAACTTTCTTTGTAAAATATAAAAACAGAGGGGGACCAATTTGGGCCATCAAGCTGTATTTGCTCATCCTTTATGTAAATGACGCTCAAGTCCCCCAGTGGCCCAACTACCAGTTTCATTCAGCATCAGTTAACATAATCTAACTATGGTGGTTTACACACGTAACAGTTATTTTCTTTTTTTGTAAGAAGCCCAGATGTAAGCCATTACTGTTGTTGTTTTAACTCTTTAGGGATGTTAGTGTCAACCAAGGTCTCTGATTCTCTTGGTCAGCTCCCTCTATAAAACTGCTCACCAC
Source organism: Phocoena sinus (assembly GCF_008692025.1). Lineage (NCBI taxonomy): Eukaryota > Metazoa > Chordata > Mammalia > Artiodactyla > Phocoenidae > Phocoena > Phocoena sinus. The sequence continues at coordinate 32,469,722 of NC_045776.1, read as the reverse complement.
AAAACTACATTTGCTTTCTGGACAGGCCTAACTTCAAGTGAGGCTGGGAAATGTAGTCTTTTATGTAGGTACAGTCTTGCCCCAGAAATCTTAGTTTGGTCTTCTTTTAAGGAAGAACTGTACATAGGATATTGTGTTTTTGGCAAACTAGTAGTCCTTGTCACACTACAGACTATATTTTGAGAATAACTGATATGTTTAGTCAACTGTAAATGATTTGTTACAGTTAAGTGAAAATTATTAGTAGACCAGTAATATGATTAGAAGCATTTTTTTGAATGATAGTATGCTATCTTTCATTCATTCTCTACATATGGATATATTTTGAAATATATATAATTTTATCTAGAATCAGGGTATGGTGAGTTATTCTAAACAAATATACTTGAGCTTAAATATCTTGTTGAATGTTGCATCCATCAAAATAGCCACTTTGGGAAGGAGGAATTACACAGAGTACAGTGCAAAAGTGGCGTAAGCAATGATGTTAGAGTCTAACTTAGGTTTAAACCCCAGCCCGGTGACCTTCGACAATCCTGTTAACTTCCGGAGCCTTAGGTTTTTTAATTTGAAGGATGGTTATAATACTTAACTGACATCATTAAAAGGGTTAGACATGATGAATGTAATGTGCCTAGCTAAGAACCTAGCCTTCAATAAATTGTAGCTTTGTTTATAATTATAATTGAAGATTAATCTGATGATGGATGTCATTGCTTAAGCCACTTTTGGACTTCCATAATGGCCTTCAGAACCTGAATCAAATGAACTTTAATATTAATGAATTTAGACAGGATTAATTTGGTTATTAACAGGTGGTCCGATCTTTTTTCTACATAGTGTCTGAAATAAACATGTGTTTGTAAATACTGGCATAGTCATATGTGTGTTTGCAAGTTGCATTTGTTCTTAAGTTAGTAATGCGAGAAACAGAACAGAAAAAAAACGGCTTCAAACAGGTGTTGTTTGCTTAAATTTTTTGAGCACTTTCATCATGCGCCAGGTTTCCAGACTTTAGAAGAGAAAGAAAGAGAGAATAAAGATAGAGACAGTGACTCTGCCCCTTGTCCTGCTCAGGTAATTTTTCTTAATTTAGAGGATTATGCTGTGAACTTCATACATGCCTTTACCACTCACGTGGATTCATTTGTTTTTCTATCTGCTGGCACTTCAAGATTGTTTCTCTAAAGATTTTTTTTTTTAAATTCTACACTTACTTTTGTTATAGTGTAGGTAAGATGGTTGTGGGATGGTTGACTTCATTATGTGTGTTTCTGCAGACACTGTTTTTTTCACTGTCATTCTTAACATATCTACTTTGAAATGAGAAACAATAGACACATGTTATAATTAAGGTTTCTGAAACCTCATTTAACTTTTGATTAAAGTGACTTTTATAATTTGACAGAATTCTACAGGGTATTTTCTCTGTTGCAAATAATAATTTGAGTTTCAAGTGATAACCTCTTCATAGAGTCAAAGATTACACATTTAATTTGAGAATTTAGGTAAGAAGTCAGAAAGAGTAGTAATCAATTTGAAATTAAAGTAGCACAAGCTGCTGTTGTATTCAGTTGTATGTATAACCTGATTTGCATGTGTTTTTCACAAGTCTTTTGTCTTTTGTATTTGAACTGTTATTGCAGCTGGATATTGCGTGATTACATATATTCTTGGAGTTGGAGACAGGCACCTGGATAACCTTTTGCTGACAAAAACAGGTAACAAATAATGGCTAGTAGCAAATATACATTTTATATGCCAGTGATTTTTGCCCTGGAATCTACTTCATAAGAAAATAAGTTGCATAAGTGAATTTAAATTGAAGTCCCTTTATATGGTACCTTGGAAGGACATGTCAGGGAAACTCCCATCCCTTATAAGAACTGCTTTAGTAGAAATCCTACAGATGGTCATCTAGCCCTTACTTCTCAAAATGCCTCCTTTAGTGGGAAGCCCATAATGTATACAAGCAGTCCAATCTCTTACTGTACAGCTCTAGTTAGAATGTTTAAATGTTCTTTCTCTTATCAAACAACACTGAACTCACATTAACCTCTATCTTTAATTCTTTACCTTTTCCCCTTGGAGTTATGTGGAATAATCATTCTCATCCTTCTTCCTAATAACTCCTTGGCCCCATGGCTTTAAACACCATCTCTGTGCAACTTCCAAACTTACTCTATTTCAATCCATTTCATTAGCTGTTTACCTGAAATTCTGAATATTATACAGCTAGTCATAAAAGTTGTTTTCTTCCTCCACTACCTGCCTGATAAGCTGCTCCTCACTTGGTTTCCCCATCTTAATGAATAGTAACATCACCTACTCAGTTGTTTAAGCCCCAGACTTGGGAGTCATTTTTAATTGCACTATTGGCTTCATCTTACATATCAAATCTATTATCAAATTGTATCTACTGCTCACCAAAATAAATCATGAAGTTACCCCCTCTTCATTTCCACTGCTTTTATCCCATTTGAAACCACCAATATCTTTTGCCCAAACTGTATGATTAAAATCTGAAGTCTTTACTGTAGCCATTGTGGCTTGCCTACACTAACAGGTTTGAATATATGAATGTAAAATCACTCCTGTCTTGGGTAAGTACCCTTGTTGTTTCTTCTTCCTGGGAAGCTCTTCTCTCAGATCTTTCAAGACTTCGGTGAGTAAGTCTAAGATTGAATGGCATCTTTTTTTTTTTTTTTTTTTTTGCTATACGCGGTCCTCACTGTTGTGGCCTCTCCCGTTGCAGAGCACAGGCTCTGGAGGCGCAGGCCCAGCGGCCATGGCTCACGGGCCCAGCCGCTCCGCGGCATGTGGGATCTTCCCGGACCGGGGCACAAACCTGTGTCCGCTGCATCAGCAGGCAGACTCTCAACCACTGCACCACCAGGGAAGCCCTGGCATCTTTTTAGAGTATCCTTTTCTAACTCTCCAGTCAAATAATAATTTATATACCTGCCACCCCACCCCTCTCCATTACTCTCTATTTGTTATTCTGTTTTGTTTTCTTTATAGCACTTATCACTAGCTGAAGGTATCTTTTTAATATAATTCAACAAATGCTTATTGAGCACCTACTATATTTTAGGTATTGTTCTAGGTGCTGGGGATACCAAAATAAACGGGACAGAAATCCTAGCCCTCATGGAGCTTGTTGACTTCTTAATCATCATCCTCTCCCATTCCGGATGTAGGTTCCATGAGAGCAGGGACCTTGTCCATGCACTTTGCCACTGTGCCTCCAGAGCCTTGAACAATACCTAGCTAAAATGTTTGATAAATGATTGTTGAATTAATTAATAAATATTTCTGTTCTTCTGTGTAGCCTTTTCTTCCATATGCCAAATAATCCAAGTTTCTTCAGCCCTTCACGGAAAATAGATTTTAAAGTACACTTAAAATAGTCTCTCAGGTAAGGACATTATGTAGTTTGTTAGTATTCCTCCAAATTTTGATACCAAAATTGAGTGTAGCCTAATTATTAATATAGTAACCATGTTAATTCATGTAGTCTGGAATTTCATATATTCAGTTTTAAATTATTAGTGTGAAAAATTATCTGGTAAAATTTGTATGTGGGAACCATGTCTGTATCAATGCCAGGCAGTCCCTTTAATTACTAAACCCTGAAGGAGTATAATCAGATTGCATTGGAGGTTCTTGCCAAATTTACTAATTTAGCAAAAGATATTTATAAAAGGTTATGCTGCTGGGCTTCCCTGGTGGTGCAGTGGTTGAGAGTCTGCCTGCCGATGCAGGGGACACAGGTTCGTGCCCCGGTCCGGGAAGATCCCACATGCTGCAGAGCGGCTGGGCCTGTGACCCATGGCCACTGAGCCTGCGCGTCCGGAGCCTGTGCTCCTCAACGGGAGAGGCCACAGCAGTGAGAGGCCCGCGTACCGCAGAAAAAAAAAAAACACGTTATGCTGTGTTTGGAAAAAATTATAATTTGAAAAAAGTTTTCCTGTGTTGTTTTCTTAGCTCTCTTTTTCAGTTGAATCTTTTAACCACAAGAATGAGACTACCAAAATAACTCCATTTGTTTTTATATTGTTATCATTATAACCACAGTGGAATTCTTTAATGTATAGAGTAACATTAGATCTATAATGTTATATTCACAGATCTTACTTGTCTCTTCTTTTGGAAATTGATAAATAATAGAACATTTTCTGTTGGACTTTGAGAACTGCTCTGTCTTGTGTGTGTCTGTGTGTATTGATGGGGATACTTTACGAGTAAGATTTGGAAAGAAAGGTCTACCTAATATACTTTTTTGGCCCAGGTCATAGATACTTGTATGGAAATTGAATTATAAAATTTCAAAAACAGGTTTTAAGCTTCTTGTCACCAGTTTTCCACTAGAGGGTGCTCTAAATTTTGTTTTAAGCTTACCTAAAAATGTACTAGATAAGAGGCACATTCTCTTTCTTTTAAAACAGCATTTCCTTGAGTTATTTCTTCTTAACTGCTCTTTAATAATTTCATACACTTAATGTCATACAACAAGCATTTTACATCTTCCTCACTAGGATAAGTGTTTTAAATTTTTGGATTTAGTTTGAATGAAATTAGGTTGTATAAGGAAAGACCAATTATGTCAAGACAAATGGAAGTATATAATACATTCCTCAACTTCAAGAAATTTATAATGATTTATTTTAAAATGTGTGTCTACTCATTTTTTACTAACAGTCCATATTTCAGAACAGTTTCAAGTTATATTAATTACATATGTTATAATTTGACTTTGTATAGTTTAGACAACTATTACATTTTTTTTTTTTTTTGCGGTACGCGGGCCTCTCACTGTTGTGGCCTCTCCCGTTGCGGAGCACAGGCTCTGGACTGCAGGCTCAGCGGCCATGGCTCACGGGCCTAGCCACTCCGTGGCATGTGGGATCTTCCCAGACCGGGGCACGAACCCGTGTCCCCTGCATCAGCAGGCGGACTCTCAACCACTGCGCCACCAGGGAAGGCCTAGACAACTATTACATATTTAAAATGAATTTTGAAGGTGTTTCATTGCAGGAAATAGATTTCAATGCTTGTACTTAAAAATGTCTTGAATATTATGAAGCATCTTCCACTGTATATTTTGGATCCATTGTGCCTTCAACACAGACCATAACATATTAAAAACTTAGGACTTTAGATTTTCTTATATAACTCTCCAGTCTCTCAGTGTTGATGGAGCTTTTATTAATGATAAATAGCATTTCTCCCATTCTTCAAAATAAAATACCTTTTGTCTTCTATTCTCATTTTCCAGCTTGGGCAGGTTTGTGTGTGTGTGTGTATTTCTTGGACAGGTTTAGATGGTTTGGAATTGTAATCAGAGTACTACTGATTTGTCAGTGCCCATTTCCCTGATATGAGAGATGGAACAGAGAGGAAGGAGACACCCAGATTTCATTTCACTGTGGTCTTTTGGGGATTCACCCTAAATACACACTGTTCCGCCTGTAAATATGGATGAGACAGAAAAGGGTCAGACTAAGAACTTCAGGAATGTGTGGAGGAAAATGTTTCACCTCTTATAGAGAATTTTTAAATCTGTACAATGGTAATGTACAAAAATGCAAAATATAAGTCTCAATTTCAGATTTCTCAGAAATTTTTTGCCCATGCTTTAATTGGTTGTGGGTATTTTTAACTTGATTGAAGTTTCCTCAACTTGTGCAGCAGAAGGCGTTGTGTATCTATCACAAATGTAAAAGTCTGGAAATTCCTTTGTCAATATTATGGTTTTCTACAAGCATATTTGGGGTGAATGATATTTCACTTATTAATGCATTAATATATTATTTTGGCAAGAAACTACAAAATTTAAGGTGTGATACAGGATAGGAAAAAAAATGAATTTTTTTCAGAGTTGCTGTTCTTTGAGGAAGTTTTAAGAAGTTTATTCAGGGTAATTCAATTGTGGCAGGACTCAAATGAAATTAGACTTGAGTTTATCTCAACTCTTTGGAAAAAGTTTTGTTTTGCTTTTCTTTTTGAGAATTTGAGGGGGGAAAAAAAGGACCAGTATAACTGAAAAACGTGCTGTTTGTTTATGGTATACAGACTGTATGATATAATTAACATATAAAATTAATATGTAAATAATTGAAAAACATTCACAAAAGAGAAGTAGGAACTGGGTATCTGTAGTAAATGGAAAGTTTTTTGTAGGTCATAAAGATGGCCTTGTTAACCTGGGCTTATCTATTTATATAGTGAGAGGAGTGGTAGCTTTTTTGTCTGTGGTGGCACTTCAGAGTAATACCCTTTGAGCCTTTTGTCAGAAAGCTCACAGCAAAGAAAAATAGTCATTTTAATCCTAATTGCACATTGCTTTCAATACGTCTCCTATCCTGATCTTCTTTATCATTCTTTAATTTTATGTACAATTGATTCACTTCCCTTTTTTTAATTCTGGGGAACAATCTCACATAGGAGTTAATATGTCAGGCTCTAAAGTCAAATTCTTTGTGTTTAAGTTGCCCTTCCACCATTGTATGACCGATCAAGTTATCTAATATATCTGTGTCTCAGTCTCTTCTCCTCAATGCATAAATAATAATAGAACTCACTCCTGATGTGAGGGTTGAATGATTTAATATGGTAGAATTTTGTATGGTACTGAGCACATAGTAAACATTCCTTGTGGGCTAACTATTACGGTTTTGTTTGTGTATTTCACCACCAAGAAATAAGAATGCCTTCCTTATTTAGCTTATATAGCTGTTATTTGTAATCATAATTTTAGAGATAAGAAAATAATATATCTCAAAAACTTTTTCTACCCTAAAATCCAAACTCCTGTAACTTACTGCCCTCTAAAATCTCTTTTGAGTGGCTCATTATTTTAGTAGTATATGCTTGTTTACTCTCTGGAACATGAGAGAAAGGAGTATAAAAAGCTCTGTGCGTAGTAGGCACCTAGTAAATGCTTTGAAAATAAGTAAATGAACTAGGTTTTTTCATGTCATTTTAATCTGTGCTCAGGGTTTCAGAAAAATCTGTTTCCTGTTAAAACTTAGTTTTACTATAGATTGTGGATATACTATTACTTACCAGTTTGATTTGTATTTCTCAGTTGATATATGGAAAAGAGAGCCAAGCACATAAGACCTGCCCTTTTTATCCATAAGTACTTTTTTAGTCTTTATTGATCATTACTTTAGATGTTTAAATAATGAGAACTTGTCTTCATGTGAATAATTTTCTTTTTAACATTATTTAAAATCTGATCTTTTGAAAGTTTCTTAAATATTTAGTATCAGGAAGTCAGTCTTTATGTTAACTGAAACCGATCATAAGGAAAATGTTAATTTTTGTAGAGGCTTTTTTTTTTTTTTTTTTTTTTTTTTTTTTTTTTGCGGTACGCGGGCCTCTCACTGTTTTGGCCTCTCCCGTTGCGGAGCGCAGGCTCAGCGGCCATGGCTCACGGGCCTAGCCGCTTCGCGGCATGTGGGATCTTCCCAGACCGGGGCACGAACCCGTGTCCCCTGCATCGGCAGGCGGACTCTCAACCACTGCACCGCCAAGGAAGCCAGAGGCTGCTTTTTTTTTTTTTTTAAGTTTGTTTGAGAAGAACATTGTATCTTCTCATTAGAGGTAATAAAAAATGATAAAGGGCTATACTCTTTTTACCTAAGGAGGTGCAAATTACTTTATGGATAGAGTAACTTAGACTGGGTCATGAAGAATGTGTTGGATTTGTATGGGATACAAATGGAGAAAAGCACACATTCCAGTAAAATATCCGGAAGCTGAAATAAGCCATGCCTTTGCAGGTAATATATATAGGCTGGTTAGAAAAATTTGACGTCAGATTATGGAGGGAAAGCAATCTACTTCCTTTCGGATTACCTTTTATATGGCAAAGCTTAATTCAGTCACTGAAGTAAAACTGTAGATTAGGACAGTAAATTTTTTAATGTAAGTTTTTTTGTTTGTTTTTTATTTATTTATTTATTTTTTGCGGTGCGCGGGCCTCTCACTGTTGGGGCCTCTCCCGTTGCGGAGCACAGGCTCCGGACGCGCAGGCTCAGAGGCCATGGCTCACAGGCCCAGCCGCTCCGCGGCATGTGGGATCTTCCCGGACTGGGGCACAAACCCGTTTCCCCTGCATCAGCGGGTGGACTCTCAACCACTGTGCCACCAGGGAAGCCCTAATGTAAGTTTTATCAGATGATATATTCCTTAATGCTGGGTAGACACTGTTTTGCTTCGAATGAATAATTTGGGGAGAGATTACATTTTAATGTATTTTAAAGCATTCAAAGTTTCATAAACTAAAATATTTAAAAAGTTATGTTTATAGTAACCCCAGAACAAAAAGAAGTGTCAAATTTTAAGGTAATGATGTTGAACAACACAAGGAAACTAACTATTAGTCTGAATATGAGTTTTAATTCATTTAGGTGATTCATCTTGCCACTGTCCCTTCCATGATGACCTGAGTCTGAGAGTTGTATTAGTCAGTATAAAGTAGATCAGAAGTCCTCAAGCTTCTGAGTATATTAGAATCATCAAGAGAGCCAGTTAAAATACAGATTGCTGGGCACCAGGCTCAGAGTTTTTGATTTAGTAGGTATGGTAGGGCCTGAGAATTTGTTTTAATAGCTAAGAAAACTATCAGTAATTCTCTGAAAAGGTTATTAAGATTCTTCTCCCCTTTTAAAATCCATTTCTATTTAGAGGCTTTGTTCTTTCACTTCAATCAAAACAATATATCATAATAGATTGAAAGAAGAAGCAAATATGAGAATCCAGCTTCTCCTATTAAGCCAGACATTAAAAAGATGTGCAGGGCTTCCCTGATGGCGCAGCGGTTGAGAGTCTGCCTGCCAATGCAGGGGACACGGGTTCGTGCCCTGGTCCGGGAAGATCCCACATGCCACGGAGCGGCTAGGCCCGTGAGCCATGGCCGCTGAACCTGCACGTCCAGAGCCTGTGCTCCGCAACGGGAGAGGCCACAACAGTGAGAGGCCCGCATACCACAAAAAAAAAAAAAAAAAAGATGTGCAAAATGTAAGGCAATGCCACTCTTCTCATTAATTATATTTTGTTTTGGAAAGTATTATTAATAGAAAACAAATTTATGTTAAAACGTTATTGAATTGTTATTTTTAAGCTAATTAATATTTTTTAAATGTCTCAGTTTCCATTTCAAATGTAGTAAATATCAATATAGGTAGTCCAACTAAGGCATTTTTGGGGTTCTGAATAATTTTTAAGAGTATAAAGGGTCCTGAGACCATGATCTTTTAGAATTGCTTTTTGAAGGCCATTGTTTTTCATCTTCAAAGGGTTAATAACTGTTCTGCTTCAGACATTAAAACAGTTCTCTAGAAGAAAAGAGTGTTTCAGGGAAAAAAAAACTTTGTTTTAATGACTGTAGGAAAAATGAAAATATATAACAGTTAAATAATCATTTTTCTTGAATGGAAATAGACTATATAATCAGAGATATAAGTAGACATGGTTTTGCCCCCTTTTCATTAGTTAGCTTAATGTTATCCCTGTTTATAAGAAGCCATCTTAACAATTGAATGTGAAATGATAATAAATTATGTGAAAAATTTAGCAGGTGACTGGAATGTCTATGCTAATCTGTACTTATGTATGACTTATTGTACTTTGTTACTCAAAAACTAGTTTTGAAAAATATTTCCTCATTACTATACTGTTTAACTGTAAATGAAAATACATCTAACCAAGTATATCATAAGGGTTTAACTAATAAGTGTTGGGAGCAGTGGGAGTGTAGGTGTAGGGAGCATTTTTAATTCTAAAATATAAGTTCCATTGTATCAATAAATAGTTATTCACACCCTTCTTTTTTTCTAGGGTTTGTGGTAGGGCAACAGGAAAGATATAACATTCATGTAAGAAATAAAGGCATTCTGGGGAAAAAAATAAAATGTCAGGTTATATACAAAAAAAAATTGAGAGTGGGAAACTTACTGGGGAGTAGAGTAGCAGGGAAGAATTTTTGAATTTGGGAATTGTGTGGGATTTTCAAAAAATTAGAGTCTGGTTTATAGGAGAGATTACAGGAGGGAGTCAAGTAGAAGGAATAAGCAGCAGTGTAAAAAATGGAATAAGTACAGTTTTGAGATTGGTTGCATTTAATTATTAAATAGACAAAAGGGAAATTAAAAAAATATATAAATAAAAAAGAAACTCTACCACTAAATACTATTAATTTTGGCAGTATCTAGTCTCTTTAATCCAAGAACTACAAATGTCTTCAACTACAATTTAAAAAATATTTTCATGTCACTTATGCAAATAACAGGAAAAATTAATTAACACCTCTTATTCCCTTTATATTGCAAGGCAGGTACAAAAGAAGGTAGTTACAGTCAACATTAAGTTTGTTTTATGTGCACTTTGTTCCTTGACTATTTAATGTAATAGATTTGAATAAAACCACATTCCCTGAATTTTTTTAACATTTTTTTAATTTTGTGAAGTGTATTTTAAAAATTCTTAAAAGTTTAATTTACAGATATTAAGGTTAAAAAAGCCATTCCCTTTGGTATGAGGATAAGTTTTCTTAAAATGTTGATAGCCTCTTTTCAAAATACATTACTCTTTGAACTTGCAAAGCATAGTAATGGTTTCATAGTTAGATACTGAATCTTTTATGCTTTATAATTAAGTAATAATCCTGTTCTTTGAGAATTTTCTTACAAGAAGGATAGAAGTATACTCTTCATTTGGAGGCAGTGATGCATAGATGACATTGGAATTCCATTAATGCCTGTTAGGAAATGAAGAAAAGTGGGGCTAGGTTTCCTATTAAAAAGCACCAAGCCCGTTAAATAAACTCTGTGTGATGGTTGATACCATTTGATACATGATTTATTAAGGGTAGCAGTTTTGAATCAAAGATTGGTCAAATAGGTTCTCTGCTCAAGTGGTGGGTATCAGTAGGAAATATATTGATAACAAAGCATTATTTAAATAAATAGAACTAAGAAAGGTTTATCTGTACCTACGATATTGTAAGCTTCTAATTTCTTAACTCTTGAAGGGTAGAATGGTATTTGTCTAACAAGGTAGATAATAAATGGGAAGTCCAGGATGAAAATAAGCAGAAAATGAAGTGCTTAGCTTAGTTGAACAGAGGACATGTGTTTAGCTGAAGGCAGTGAAACCTTTAACAGAAGTTGATCATGAACTTTTCACCAAATCATGAAAAATTCAGTGATAGCATCCTCCCTTGAACCTTAAGAGATTAGGAGATGGTGCTTTCCCAGTAAATACCAAATTTTCAAATTACTTATTCCAAAACTGATTTCTCATCTTTTGGGAATCTTGGACTTCCCTTGGGAAATTGGTGAAGTCTGTGAACTTCCAAAAATACTGATTTCATTGTGTTTAGAGACACTGAAGCACATTTTGGAATTCTGAAAATGTGTTTTTCAATCGAGCAATACGTAGGACTGTTTTAAACAGAAATGAAACCCCCCGTGTTGACATATTACATTTTATAATCTTAAATATGTACAACATAAAACCTGATCTTAACTTACTATGCATATACTCATAACTGTAAAATACAAACAGATTTATAAGATAATAATGTTACAAACTAACAAAATTTAACCTAACAATATTAATGTGACAGAAAAGGAATACTGAAACTAAATTGCCACTTGCTAGTGTGAATATGGTATAGATAATATAGTGTGAGTTTCAATTCAGAGTGCTGTTAATGTCCTGTCCCATGCTAATATTCTTACACTACTTTCCTCTACTTGAACTGTTTCATAACCTTCATTTATTCCAGATGCTGTAATGTAATTTTCAAGGTACTCTGCTTCTGTTAGTATTAGCCTGCAACAATTAAAGTAGGTTTTTGTTTGCTACCAACCCAGGCAAAAACACTGAAATCATAGGACAGTATTAAGGAGTAAGGTAGCATCCAGATGATCCAGACTCAGTCTTTATTAATTTCATTATAGATCTTCACAGAAATGAAGACACAAAATTTTTAAAACATGACAACGTCTATAAGAACTATCAGGTTTCTAGAAGAAAATTTCTAACATCAGTAATGTTATTAAAAGTTGTCTAAAGGCTTCCCTGGTGGCACAGTGGTTGAGAGTCTGCCTGCCGATGCAGGGGACACGGGTTCATGCCCTGGTCTGGGAAGATCCCACGTGCCGCAGAGCGGCTGGGCCCGTGAGCCATGGCCGCTGAGCCTGCGCGTCCAGAGCTTGTGCTCCACAACGGGAGAGGCCACAACAGTAGAGGCCCGCGTACCACAAAAAAAAAAAAAAAAAAAAGTTGTCTAAGCTGTAAAGGTGAAATTGAGATGTCATTGGTTAAATAAATGCAGAATAGCCAACATTGCATACTCCTGTATGCTAGGCATTATTCTAGGTTTCAGGACTATAACAAAAATAAATGGAACAAGGTTCTTGAGTATAAGACTCTTAATGATTCATTAAAAGTTTAGAGTTGGGGAGAAAGGGGAGTGAACAAATAATTTCAATATACACCTCAGCTAAAGTGTTTTGATAGAAATAGGTGAGGTAGGAGCCTCATTAATAACTGCTTACCAAACGCATGCTGATTTAGGTAGCCCTAGTGTGAGCTAGAGGAAGCTTTTAGCTAACCTGTTGCTGCCTTTGTTTTTTGGGGTGGGGAGACAAAACCACTTTTCAATTAATTCTCCACAGGCTCCTTGCTATCTATATCTAATTAGAATTCCTTCTCATTTCACCTCCTCCATTTGTCATTTACTATACTAGATATATCCAGATATATCCATTTAAAAAAATTCTTAAGAGACTATTGGGGAGGAAGAAATTTTCCTCTAACCTTCTAGTTTCTTCTGGCTGGTCTAAGAACTAAATTGACATGAGATTATTGACAGATTAACAGGAGAAAAACTAAAGTTTACTAACACATGTATATGGGAGAGACCCAGAAAAACTGAATAACTCACCAAAATGGCTGAAACCCTCACCTTAAATACCATCTTTTGCTAAAGACTAAGGAGGATGTTGGGGATAGTGGTTTGGCACCTCAAAGAAGGAGAGGCAATTGACAAGGAGGTAGAAAAGCAAATGTTTGGTAAATGTTTGCTAGGCCATGCAGAGCCAATAGGGCACAAAGGAATTTTTAACAAACTTCGCTAGGTTCCTCCCTGTCTGCATACATAGTTCATACTATAATTAATCTATGGTGATAGGTCCCTTCCTTGAACAGATCCTCTACTGACATTTTTTTAGGTAGCTGGGGGAAGGTCAAGTTTCGTCCTTTTGGGCCTTGATTGGTTTCAGATCAAAAATAATTTTCATGCCAGAAAGACATTTTGGGATGGCAAGTTTTGCTCCCCTATAAGACTTTAACCAATTCTCCAGTTTGAACAGAATATTTTAAACCTGGTATATCTTTAAAAAAAAAAAAGATAATTTTGATAAATGGAAAACTGGTATTCAGTGCAATAGTTACATTGATGATGGTGCAAGGGAACAAAATTAGCTACCCCAAAATGTTTCTGGCATGCAGTTTCAAGCTGAAAACAATCAAGGCCAAAAAGCCTCTGGAAGCACCTTTGACCTTGCCCCTAACTGCCTGAAGAATTTAGATAGAGGGCCTATAACAGGAATAGAGCTATCACCAGAAATATCTGCAAAGAATACAGGCTAGGTGTGGTGGGCGAAACTCTTGGAAATCTGTCCCATTGTCTCTGCAAGGCCTAGCAAACATTTGTTTCCCAAACATTTGTTTCCCAAACATTTGCTTTTCCATCTTCATGCCTTCCTCACATTTGAAGTCCCAACTCCTACGCCAACATCCTCCTTTGTCTTTAGGTGAAGATGGTATTTAGGGTTAGGGTTTCAGCCATTTTGGGGAGTTACTTGGTTTTTCTGGGTCTCTTTCATGTTTACATGTTATTAAACTTTGGTTTGATTTTCTCCTCTTAATCTGTCTCATGTCAATTTAATTCTTAGACCAGCCAGAGAACCTAGGAGGGTAGAAGAAAATTTCTTCCTCCTGGACAATGGCTACTTTTTCTATAGCCACGTGATGATGATGTTTAAATCTCTGGTTAGTTGTCAGTATGAGCACTCATTTGTAAGCTGTTGTTTCTCTTTGTATATGAACTCCATGTCCCAAATTCAGTACACCTTCTGTCAACTCCAGGTAATTTGCAATATAGTTTTCTTTACTGTTGTGGGAAAATAGTGCCAGTATCTATCTTGAATTTTACTTAAATTTAATATTATTATTGCCTAAAATTTGTACTTTTTATTACCCAGCCTTGGCACATTTGAAGTTCTTTCTCATTTTCAGAGTTTTATAACATTTCCAGTTTAATGTATTATTTAGTTTTTCTTTGTTAAGAAAGATGCCTGAAGAAGTTGCAGAAAATAAGATTGCTTATCTCTTTAATATTTAATTTTACTAATTTCTGGCAGTTGTGATCTCAGGTATCAGGGACATTTTAAGCATGTTTAAAATTTTTTTTTTTTTTTTTTTTCAGTACACGGGCCTCTCACTGTTGTGGCCTCTCTCGTTGTGGAGCACAGGCTCCGGACGCGCCGGCTCAGCGGCCATAGCTCATGGGCCCAGCCGCTCTGCGGCATGTGAGATCTTCCCAGACCGGGGCACGAAACCGTGTCCCCTGCATCAGCAGGTGGACTCTCAACCACTGCGCCACCAGGGAAGCCCAATATTTATTTTTGAACAAAGTTCAGTATTTAAAATTTAGAGTGATTACTGTCTATCAAGTACTGTGTTAAGTATTAGCTGTATTATCTCTTTTAATTCTTCCATAGAAGGTAATTATCAGTATTAACTTGTTTTGTAGTTTAGAAAGTGAACCTTAGAAAGGTTAAGCAACTTTATAAGGATCACGTACCTGATCAAGTGAGATGTGAAAGTGTTTTAATAAAGGGCCATTATGCTCCTGATTCGGAGTGCCTGCCAGGGCATCACTGTTACCTGGGACTTTGTTACCACAGCTAGAGTCAGTTCCATGCCCATTGTTGTTTATGTTTCCAACAGTGACCTAATGATGGTGTATAAAGTTCACAGATAACAGTGTTAATGCTCAGAGGAAGGCACAGACAGAAGGGTATAGCTTAACATTTTAACTGGATAGAGTCACTATCAAAAAATATTTTGCAAGATGGCAAAAGTGTGTAAAAACTCAATACATGTGCCTCAAGAATAATGGCTTGTGCCATTGAAGGAAAGAAATCGAAGCTTCCCCAAAAATGATGGAGGATAGGTTTCCACATAAAACAGGTCAGAATGCATTACAAGATAAATGAGAGTGGGCAGGTTGCATTAGGGAAGTTTTGAGTTGGCTTTTTAAATGAATTCATTTCTTTTTTTCTTTTTTTTTATTGGTTCACATGGCTTTATTGGATGAAAATAAGTAAAATGAGCAAAAATAAGAGAGTTGTTAACAAGAATTTTTGCAAAATATTTCAAGCACGTAGCTACTACATCAGTAAAAGTACTGAACAATTCATTTGGATAATGTCGCAATCATGCTCCTATAGTTATAATAAGAAAATAAATTCTTGGGCTTCCCTGGTGGCGCAGTGCTTGAGAGTCTGCCTGCCGATGCAGGGGACACGGGTTTGTGACCCGGTCCGGGAAGATCCCACATGCCATGGAGCAGCTGGGCCCGTGAGCCATGGCCGCTGAGCCTGTGCGTCTGGAGCCTGTGCTCCGCAACAGGAGAGGCCACAACAGTGAGGCCCATGTACCGCAAAAAAAAAAAAAAAAAAAAAAAAAGTATCAAGCTTATACTATTAAATAAAAAAAAAAAAGAAAATAAATTCTGAACATTAAGGAAATAAACCTCATTTCATATTTCTCTCAAGTTCTAATAAGGTAATGGCTATTTTAATTCATATGTATAGATGCAAATGCATTACACAGAAAAAATATATTTGTTGTAACTTATCAACCTATCTTGATCTCATTTATAACTGCATACTTGATTTTATTATTAAGATTTTTAAAAATAAATTCCCTCACTAAGATATGTGAAAGAATTATGATAAGCCACTTTAGGAAGGCTTTTAACTATTTGGGGTTGTTATATAATAATCATCACCATAATGTTTTAGAGATTCAAATTCTAAGGAAAAAAATAACTTGTGTATATAAGCAAAAGCTTTTTTTTAATTTTTAAAATTTATTTTATTTATTTTTTTATACAGCAGGTCCTTATTAGTCATCAGTTTTATACACATCAGTGTCTACATGTCAATCCCAATGGCCCAATTCATCACACCCCCACCCCCACCCCCCACCGCTTTCCCCCCTTGGTGTCCATACGTTTGTTCTCTACATCTGTGTCTCAATTTCTGCCCTGCAAACCGGTTCATCGGTACCATTTTTCTAGGTTCTACATATATGCGTTAAAATACGATATTTGTTTTTCTCTTTCTGACTTACTTCACTCTGTATGACACTCTCTCTATACATCCACGTCTCAACAAATGACCCAGTTTTGTTCCTTTTTATGGCTGAGTAATATTCCATTGTATATATGTACCACAGCTTTTTTATCCATTTCTCTGTCGATGGTCATTTAGGTTGCTTCCATGACCTGGCTATTGTAAATAGTGCTGCAGTGAACATTGGGTGCATGTGTCTTTTTGAATTATGGTTTTCTCTGGGTATATGC
This sequence comes from Phocoena sinus, assembly GCF_008692025.1. Classification (NCBI taxonomy): domain Eukaryota; kingdom Metazoa; phylum Chordata; class Mammalia; order Artiodactyla; family Phocoenidae; genus Phocoena; species Phocoena sinus. The sequence goes on along the minus strand of NC_045776.1, from coordinate 32,453,047 downwards.
CCAGTAGTGGGATTGCTGGATCATATGGTAATTCTATTTTTAGTTTTTTAAAGAACCTCCATACTGTTCTCCATAATGGCTGTATCAATTTACATTCCCACCAACAGTGCAAGAGGGTTCCCTTTTCTCCACACCCTCTCCAGCATTTGCTGTTTGTAGATTTTCTGGTGATGCCCATTCTAACTGGTGTGAGGTGATACCTCATTGCAGTTTTGATTTTCATTTCTCTAATGATTAGTGATGTTGAGCAGCTTTTCATGTGCTTATTGGCCATCTGTATGTCTTCTTTGGAGAAAGGTCTATTTAAGGTCTTCTGCCCATTTTTAGATTGGGTTGTTTGTTTTTCTAATATTGAGCTGCATGAGCTGTTTATATATTTTGGAGATGAATCCTTTGTCCATTGATTCGTGTGCAAATATTTTCTCCCATTCTGAGGGATGTCTTTTAGTCTTTTTTTTTTTTTTAATTTTTTTTTTTTTCTTTTAGTCTTATTTATTCTTTCCTTTGCTGTGCAAAAGCTTTTAAGCTTCATTAGGTCCCATCTGTTTATTTTTATTTCCATCACTATAGGAGGCGGATCAAAAAAGATCTTGCTGTGATTTATGTCAAAGAATGTTCTTCCTATGTTTTCCTCTGAGAGTTTTATAGTGTCTGGCCTTACATTTAGGTCTCTAATCCATTTTGAGTTTATTTTTGTGTATGGTGTTAGGGAGTGTTCTAATTTCATTCTTTTTTTTAAAAATTTATTTATTTAATTAATTTATTTTTGTCTGTGTTGGGTCTTCGTTGCTGCGAGCAGGCTTTCTCTAGTTGCAGTGAGCAGGGGCTACTCTATGTTGCGGTGTGTGGGCTTCTCATTGCAGTAGCTTCTTGTTGCGGAGCACAGGCTCTACGCATGTGGGCTTCAGTAGTTGTGGCTCACAGGCTCTAGAGCACAGGCTCAGTAGTTGTGGCACACTGGCTTAGTTACTCCGCGGCATGTGGCATCTTCCTGGACCAGGGCTCAAACCCGTGTCCCCTGCGTTGGTAGGAGGATTCTCAACCACTGTGCCACCAGGGAAGCCCCTCTAATTTCATTCTTTTACATGTAGATGTCCAGTTTTCCCAGCACCACTTATTGAAGAGACTGTCTTTTCTCCATTGTATATCCTTGCCTCCTTTGTCATAGATTAGTTGACCATAGGTGTGTGGGTTTATCTCTGGGCTTTCTATCTTGTTCCATTGATCTGTGTTTCTATTTTTGCACCACTACCATATTGTCTTGATTACTGTGGCTTTGTACTATTGTCTGAAGTCAGGGAGTCTGATTCCGCCAGCTCCGTTTTTTTCCCTCAAGACTGCTTTGGCTATTCGGGGGCTTTTGTGTCTCCATACAAATTTTAAGATTTTTTGTTCTAGTTCTGTAAAAACTGCCATCGGGAATTTGATAGGGATTGCACTGGATCTGTAGATTGCTTTCAGTAGTATAGTCATTTTCACAATATTGATTCTTCCAATCCAAGAATGTGGTATATCTCTCCATCTGTTTGTATCATCTTTAATTTCTTTCATCAGTGCCGTATGGTTTCCTGCATACAGGTCTTCTGTCTCCCTAGGTAGGTTTATCCCTAGGTATTTTGTTCTCTTTGTTGCAGGGGTAAATGGGAGTGTTTCCATAATTTCTCTTTCAGATTTTTCATCGTTAGTGTATAGGAATGCAAGAGATTTCTGTGCATTAATCTTGTATCCTGCAACTATACCAAATTCATTGATTAGCTTTAGTAGTTTTCTTGTGGCATCTTTAGGATTCTCTATGTATAGTATCATGTCATCTGCAAACAGTGACAGTTTTACTTCTTCTTTTCCAATTTGTATTTCTTTTTCTTCTCTGATTGTCGTGGCTAGTACTTCCAAAACTATGTTGAATAATAGTGGTGAGAATGGACGTCCTTGTCTTGTTCCTGATCTTAGAGGAAATGGTTTCAGTTTTTCACCATTGAGAATGGTGTTTGCTGTGGGTTTGTCATATATGGCCTTTAGTATGTTGAGGTAGGTCCCCTCTAGGCCCACTTTCTGGAAAGTTTTTATCATAAATGGGTGTTGAATTTTGTCAAAAGCTTTTTCTGCATCTATTGAGATGATCATATAGTTTTTATTCTTCAATTTGTTAATATGGTGTATCACATTGATTGATTTGCATATATTGAAGAATCCTTGCCTCCCTGGGATAAATCCCTCTTGATCATGGTGTATGATCCTTTTAATGTGTTGTTGGATTCTGTTTGCTAGTGTTTTGTTGAGGATTTTTGCATCTATATTCATCAGTGATATTGGCCTGTAATTTTCTTTTTTTGTAGTATCTTTATCTGGTTTTGGTATCACGGTGATGGTGGCCTCATAGAATGAGTTTGGGAGTGTTCCTTCCTCTGCAATTTTTTGGAAGAGTTTGAGAAGGATGGGTATTAGCTCTTCTCTAAATGTTTGATAGAATTCACCTGTGAAGCCATCTGGTCCTGGGCTTTTGTTTGTTGGAAGATTTTGTATCACAGTTTCAATTTCATTACTTGTGATTGGTCTGTTCATATTTTCTGTTTCTTCCTGGTTCAGTCTTGAAAGGTTATACCTTTCTAAGAATTTGTCCATTTCTTCCAGTTGTCCATTTTATTGGCATACAGTTGCTTGTAGTAGTTGGTTACGATGCTTTTATTTCTTCAGTGTCTGTTGTAACTTCTCCTTTTTCGTTTCTAATTTTATTAATTTGAGTCCTCTCCCTCTTTTTCTTGATGAGTCTGGCTAATGGTTTATCAATTTTGTTTACTTCTTCAAAGAACCAGCTTTTAGTTTTATTTATCTTTGCTGTTGTTTTTTTTTGTTTTAATTCATTTATTTCTGCTCTGATCTTTATGATTTCTTTCCTTCTACTAACTTTGGGTTTTGTTTGTTCTTCTTTCTCCTGTTCCTTTAGGTGTAAGGTTAGATTGTTTATTTGAGTTTTTTCTTGTTTCTTGAGGTAGGATTGTATAGCTATAAACTTCCCTCTTAGAACTGCTTTTGCTGCATCCCATAGGTTTTGGATCATCGTGTTTTCATTGTCGTGTGTCTCCAGGTATTTTTTGATTCTTTGATTTCTTCAATGATCTCTTGGTTATTTAGTAATGTACTGTTTAGCCTCCATGTGTTTGGTTTTTTTTACGTTTTTTCCCTGTAATTCATTTCTAATCTCATAGTGTTGTGGTCAGAAAAGATGCTTGATATAATTTCAACTTCTTACATTTCCAAGGCTTGATTTGTGACCCAAGATGTGATCTATCCTGGAGAATGTTCTGTGCGCACTTGAGAAGAAAGTGTAATGTGCTGTTTTTGGATGGAATGTCCTATAAATGTCAATTAAATCTATCTGGTATACTGTGTCATTTAAAGCTTCTCTTTCCTTAATTATTTTCATTTTGGATGATCCGTCCATTGGTGTAAGTGAGGTGTTAAATTCTCCTACTATTATTGTGCTACTGTCAATTTCCTCTTTTATAGCTGTTAGCAGTTGCCTTATGTATGAGGTGCTCCTATGTTGGGTGCATATATATTTGTAATTGTGACATCTTCTTGGATTGATCCCTTGATCATTATGTAGTGGCCTTCCTTGTCTCTTGTAACATTCTTTATTTTAAAGTCTATTTTATCTGATATGAGTATTGCTATCCAGCTTTCTTTTCATTTCTATTTGCATGGAATATCTTTTTCCATCCCCTCACTTTCAGTCTGTATGTGTCCCTAGATCTGAAGTGGGTCTCTTGTAGACAGCATATAGATGGGTCTTGTTTTGTATCCATTCAGCAAGCCTGTGTCTTTTGGTGGGAGCATTTAATCCTTTCACATTTAACGTAATTATCAATATGTATGTTCCTATTACCATTTTCTTAATTGTTTTGGGTTTGTTTTGTAGGTCCTTTTCTTCTCTTGTGTTTCCCACTTAGAGAGAAGTTCCTTTAGCATTTGTTGTAGAGCTGGTTTGGTGGTGCTGAATTCTCTTAGCTTTTGCTTGTCTATAAAGCTTTTGATTTCTCCATCGAATCTGAATGAGATCCTTGCTGGTAGAGTAATCTTGGTTGTAGATTCTTCCCTTTCATTAACGTATACCATGCCACTCCCTTCTGGCTTGTAGAGTTTGTGCTGATAAATCAGCTGTTAACCTTATGGGAGTTCCCTTGTATGTTATTTGTCGTTTTTCCCTTGCTGCTTTCAATAATTTTTCTTTGTCTTTAATTTTTGCCAATGTGATTACTATGTGTCTCAGTGTGTTTCTCCTTGGGGTTATCCTGTATGGGACTCTCTGCGCTTCCTGAACTTGGGTGGCCATTTCCTTTCCCATGTAAGGGAAGTTTTTGACTATAATCTCTATAAATATTTTTTCTGGTCCTTTCTCTCTCTCTTCTCCTTCTGGGACCCTTATAATGTGAATATGGTTGTGTTTAATGTTGTCCCAGAGGTCTTTTAGGCTGTTTTCATTTCTTTTCATTCTTTTTCTTTATTCTGTTCCACAACAGTGAATTCTCCCGTTCTGTCTTCCAAGTCACTTATCTGTTCTTCTGCCTCAGTTATTCTATTGATTCCTTCTAGTGTAGTTTTCATTTTAGTTATTATATTGTTCATCTCTGTTTGTTCCTTAGTTCTTCTAGGTCTTTGTTAAACATTTCTTGCATCTTCTCGATCTTTGCCTCCATCCTTTTTCCAAGGTCCTGGATCATCTTCACTGTCATTATTCTGAATTCTTTCTCTGGAAGGTTACCTATCTCCATTTCATTTAGTTGTTTTTCTTGGGTTTTATCTTGTTCCTTCATCTGGTACATAGCCCTCTGCCTTTTCATCTTGTCTGTCTTACTGTGAATGTGGTTTTTGTTCCACAGGCTGCAAGATTGTAGTTCTTGTTGCTTCAGCTGTCTGCCCTCTGGTGGATGAGGCTATCTAGGATGGTTGATGGGAGGAACTGGTGGTGGGTAGGAGCTGACTGTTGTTCTGGTGGGCGGAGCTCAGTAAAACTTTAATCTACTTTTCTGCTGATGGGTGGACCTGGGTTCCCTCCCTGTGGGTTGTTTGGCCTGAGGCGACCCAACACTGGAGCCTACCTGGGCTCTTTTGTGGTGCTAATGGCGGGACTCTGGGAGGGCTCATGCCAAGTAGTACTTCCAAAAACTTCTGCTGCCAGTGTCCTTGTCCCCATGGTGAGCCACAGCCACCCCTGCCTCTGCAGGAGACCCTCCAACAGGTAGGTCTGGTTCAGTCTCCCCAGGGTCACTGCTCCTTCCCCTGGGTCCTGATGCACACACTACTTTGTGTGTGCCCTCCAAGAGTGCAGTCTCTGTTTCCCCCAGTCCTGTCGGAAGTCCTGCAATCAAATCCCACTAGACTTCAAAGTCTGATTCTCTAAGAATTCCTCCTCCCATTGCCGGACCCCCAGGTTGGGAAGCCTGATGTGGGGCTCCGAACCTTCACTCCAGTGGGTGGACTTCTGTGGTATAAGTGTTCTCCAGTCTGTGAGTCACCCACCTACCAGTTATGGGATTTGATTTTACTGTGATTACACCCTTCCTACCGTCTCACTGTGGCTTCTCCTTTGTCTTTGGATATGGGGTATCTTTTTTGGTTTGTTCCAGTGTCTTCCTGCTTATGATTGTCCAGTAGCTAGTTGTGATTCTGGTGTCCTTGCAAGAGGGAGTCTGTTTCTTCATTCAACAATGATTGCTTAGTATGTGCTAGAAACTATTCTGAGGCTGGGGAAACAGCAATATACAAAATGCATAAGTCCTTGCCTTGGTGGTACTTAGATTGTAGAATCCAGGGTGTTACTTTTAGTGTTATAATGTATGCCTACTTTATACCTACTTGTAAATCAAAAGATGATTTCAGTGGTGAATCATTCTCTAAAGTGATTGATCAGTCACATTCTTACATATGTGACCTACGAGTTTAGATGACTTCTCAAGGGTTTGTCTTCTTGGGCACTATAGCTGTATTCAGCCCTTGACAGAGGTGAATACTGTGCTTGGTTTCCTAGTCTGCAGCTAATGAGTAACACAGATTAGTTGGAAATGATTCAAATGAAGCTAACAATATAATTTGAAATTTGGGGGGATGTTTTTGAAGGTGGGGAGAATAGTGATAAGTTAAAGGAAGGATTCATCTCAGGAATACTTAAAGAAGTGATCTTCCTTTAGCATAAGAAATTTGCTACAAGATACTAATTTCTACTAATACCTTTAAAAGTTGTCCAGCCTTTAGCCATCTTTGGTTCTGGAAATCTAAAAGTAGGATTTAAATTTTAAAATATTACTGTGGGATGATTTTAAGTATAGTTTCATCAGAATGAATGTGAGCTGAAGGGAAATAAAATATACTCTGAAGGCCACTCCCTAGCCTGTGGCTACAGGATCAGACAATTTAATAGACTTCATCATGAACTAATATTCTTTATGAAGAGACACTGCTTTACCAATTATATGACATATCTATTTCCCAGTTCCTTAATATAAAATTCTGGAAACAAATGAGTTTTTTATCAACATCCAGGCAAACTCTTCCACATAGACTTTGGATATATTTTGGGTCGGGATCCAAAGCCTCTTCCTCCTCCTATGAAGCTGAATAAAGAAATGGTGGAAGGAATGGGGGGCACACAGAGCGAACAGTACCAAGAGTTCCGAAAACAGTGTTACACAGCTTTTCTCCACCTTCGAAGGTAAGTTGATTTGCTTGACGTAGAGAATTTTGGTAAATTGATTTCACAGAGCAAGAAAAATATTTGTTCAAATGTATACATTCTTTAGCATCACTCTTTTTAGAATGACACAGGCAGCAGTATTTTTTAATGTACATTTGATAACTATTTTGTTAAACAGTCTGACATCAAAGGAAAAAGACAGTTTCTTGCTTTCTCACTAATTATTTGACTGCTAAATCCCACCAAGTGGGAAGCTAGCATTACACAAGAATGAAGCATTTAGCTCACTTGGAGTGATTAGTCAAGTAATTTTTATTTTTTAGCACCTTTACTAACCTTAGTTTGGAGCATTCCGAAACAGTTGAAGAATAAACGTTACGTATGATTTTGTCTTTCTTCAGCACCTCATCAGTCATTCTGCTTAAAAAAAATGTTGATTTTTTTTCTCTATCCCTTTTTCTCTAAGGCCACTATATCTCTGCTTCCTTCATCCAAATTTACTTAGGACTGGACATCATGTATCATTAGGAAAAAGATAAATTAAAAATCATGTTTGTTAAATTCAGGACATGGCACTGATGGTTAGTCAAAAATAATGGATCATTTTATTCTAACTCCATTTTCAATTTAACTATGCAAAATGAATATTCTTAGTCCACCAGAAAAATCCCAGCTCAGGAGACACCTGTATGCTCTTCCAGGTGAATATGTAACCAGTAGAAGTGAGTTGCCTATGCATGTGGGCCCTGTCTTTTCTGTCTTTGTAACCTCAGTTTATAGACAGTATATGTATGTTGAATAAGAACCTTCAGTATTTGTACGAACAGTTCTGCATCACATCTGGAGTGAGGCCATGTTCCCTGGTGATATTGATACTACTGGTCCCAGGTGAATGGCTGTCTTATATTAATAAGGTTTCATCTTTGCAGTGGCTCGATAGGCCTTCACTGTTAACTCAGTCTCGACCGCAGGTCACAAACTTTAACATACATTTTACAAACAGCTGCATTATTATCCTGTGAGTGGTAGAGTGGCTCAGTTTTACTCTCCAGAAATGCTAAAGGAATAATGAGAAGATGGGTGTCTGGTGATGCAGAAGCACTTTCAGAGATGAAAATTCCACTTTAATACCTAGGATTTTTAATTTAAAATAGAGCCTACAGAAAGCTAGATGAAACTATGGTGATCTCAATGAGGAGGCAGACAAGATGATATGCAATGATAACTAGAGAAATGTCAAAGGTGCCCTATCTTATTGAAAGCAGAAAGAAAGCAATGTGTCTTATAAACTGTCATTGATAATGGATTAGTAGCAATTCAGCAAAATGAGAAAATAGGCAGATTATTAGTATAGAGCCAAAAGTTAACTTTCCTCACTACTAAGAAAAATCATAAAGAGATTAATCTACCTCACTTTATGTTAAGTCTTCATGAAAATTGTTTTACTTTTTTAGTTTCAAAGATTTCACTGTTAAGATTAGCTAGACCCTAATATTTTGATAAACATTTATTTTTTAATGTTGTATTTTAGAATATGGTTCAGTTAGTAAAAATTTCTCTTAGGACATAAGAATTAACCAGATAGCCAAAAATTTGTTTGGAGGTAAGGATATTTGACACGCTTAATTATTAGAGTTTTTAGGTGGGACCAACTGTGTTCTTTTCATGGTGTTTGTTGATTGCTGATCAACAAGAAATCATTGAATAAACTGTGGACCACAAACAGAGCAGTCCCTTTTGAATTAAGTTATGAATGTTACTTGTACAGGTGCCGGAACACACTTTATGGTGTGATTTTCATATAACAAAATACACTGTTATACCAATAATAAATTAGAAAATTTACTTTTTGAATACTCTTATGGCAACTCTCTAGTAATGCTAAAACATTTTAAATATTAAGTGTTCAAGGAAAACATAACTTCTCTTAATCCATGTTTATGCCAAACACCATGATACAAAGAGGGCCTAAACTTTTCAGTAAAAATATTGAAATTTGGAATGCATTTTGCTGTATCAAGCAAAGTTCTTACATTGTCTTAGAGGATGTTTGCCTAGTCTCCAAACAGCAGTGAATCTATTGATCACACTACTTTTCATCATTAATCTCATTGTTTTCCCTTCTAGAAGTAGTACACTTGTTAAATAAATATTTTTATAGGATTCTACTCTGATATTTGTTGCATGCAAAATGGATAGATTGTAGGGGAAACAAGACGTCTGAAATGCTGTTAAGAACCTCACTTGTTGTAGTTAATGCTTTTTATTCTTAGTATTGAAGGTTTTTACTGAAAAATTTAGACCATCTTTGTATACCCAGTGAGTAGCATGGTGGTTGGCATAAACATGGGTATGAGAAAGAGTACATTTTCCTTGAACTCTGTACTTAACCTACTCCTTTTTAAAAATCTAATTTATATCACATCCATCCTTACATCTTTGTCTAGACTTGGTTTTGCCCACTTTGCCCACTCTATCATTTTTTTAAACTTAACCTTATATTTTCTTTTAATAATGGCTTTAAAGATTTCTGGTAACCTTTCTGTTTTTCTGGATAGCATTTGAATGACTAATATATAATTTCTGTTTTGTGTAACTTGTTCTGTCTTAAATGGAAAATGCAGGTTAATGGCAACAGATGTAAAAGATTAACACCGTTAAGGTAGTGACAGGTTATCCACAAAGTAATTGGATGTTTAAGCTTCTTATAGAATATTCCATTTTATATTTATTTACATTGTTTCCCTTTGCCATAATAATAGAAGCATGGGTGGTTATATGTATACCAGCAGATAATGGAGAAAACATTATTTGCCTTTTACAAAAGGAACACACATGCTTTCATAAAGGCAGACATTTTAACATAGATCCTGGCTGACCGTTAAAATCACCTGGGGTTCTTTGTGGGCTAGGGGGGGACCAAAACAGTTCTGAGCCCCATCAGATTTAATTGGTCTGGGATTTGGCCCAGGCATTGGTATTTTCAAAGAAGCTTCCCAAATGAATTTAATGGGCAGCCAGGTATGGGATATACTTTGAAATATCCCTTTCAAAACTGAACCTTGTATTCCTCTCCCTGTGTTACCTTGTGGTAGATTCCTGAGATTCCCCTATGGCAAGGTTGGGACAAACCCTATATAGTCAACAAAACAGAGTATGAATAATTAAGGTTCATTGAAAGAATATTTTTTCGTAACATAATATGTAGCAGTTGGTTGTATCCTACTGACACCAGTCCTTAAAAACATTTCTTTTATTTGGTGTAACCTACTCCTCTATTTTCTTTTTGCCTTACTGGTCACTCCTGCTTCTTTGCTGATACCTTCCCTCTTCTTCCTGACCTCTATATATTAAACTATCTACAAGTTCCATATCAGTATAAAGAGTTCTGGATCTTTTTCCCCTAAACTCTCTCCTTAAGCATTTACATCTAGACTTGTGACTTTAAATAGGATCCAAATGCTGATGATTCCAAACTATTACCAGCAGCCCTATTATCTCCTCTGAAATATGTCTAACTGCCTATTTGACATCTCTACTAAGAATGTAGTAGGGATCTCAAACTCAATATGTGTCTAAAATGGAACTCTTGATTCCCTGCCCCAAATCCTGTTCTTCTTTCATTCATTTTTTTTTTTTAATTTTGATAAATAACCATAGTTCCCCATGTAGGCTAAATCCTTGGTGACATTCAGGTCCTCTGTTCTCCACTTCATTGAAGGCATCTTGAAGCAAGTGAGATCCAGTCCATCTCCAAAATATAGCCTGATAATGTCCATATTATTTATTTTCCACCTGGACATCTGTAAAATAGTTTCCCTTCCTCCATTCTTATTCCCCACAAGATAGCCAGTGTGGGCTTTTACAAAATGCATATCTGAGTATGTCACTCTACTCTTTAAACTCATTTATTTCAGTACAGTTAGAATAACATCATACCTCCCTAAGATGACTTTTCTCCCCGCCCCATCAGCCTTTGACCCATTTTGCTGTTTTTTCTTTATTTTTAAAAATCTTTTGTCAGTCAAGTACTCATGAAATTATCTTCTTTGTCAGTTTATTGTGTGAGTCCCCACCCTCCTCCAGAATGTAAGCTTCATGAGTATGTAGAGACCTTGTTTGTTCAGTTCACCACTATACCCATAGTGCCTAGAACAGTGTTTAGTGTGAGTACTCAATAAATATGTGTTGGTTGAATGAATAAAATTATTATGTGGGTAGAAATGGAATAAGCTGTGACATGGTTTTTATCAGTTCCCACAAGGAAATCAGTAACTTTAAAACTATAAGTTCAAGCAGTTTAGCTATTATCATACTTTTTTTAAAAGAGTATAATTGAGTTAGGGCCTAATTTGATTAGAATATTATATCAAGGTAGAATTTTTTCATTATAGTGCCTGATTTTCATGGGTAATATAAAATTCAAAAATGATGAAATAGGTAATTTGAGGTTCATATGGATAGTCATTTTTGTCTACAAGTTCTATTATCATTACAGTTCAAGTATTAGTTTTTATGTACTTTTTTATATTATGGATAAGTAGATGGCTGGAATAAAGGTTCTGCATAACCTAAAGTCCTGACTTCCATCCGCTCGAGAAGACAATGCAAGGCACTTGTGTTGACACTTCTACCAAGACCAGCTAGAAACCTTCATTGCCTGAAACCAAAGCTTTCTTCACTTACATCCATCCCCAAAGTCAAACCTGGACCTCCTTTTATCACTACAGTGCTGCAGGGCCGCTCAGGGCATAACTGTCCAAGGGGAGAGTGTTCTGGAGCAGGAGGTGGGTTGCACCCAGTGTACACTTAATGATACCTTTCCCCACATGGCTGCACTCCTGGAAATAAGATTTGGAATAGTAACATTCTTTATTCTTGTTTGGAGGAGGATGAAAAGTTTGATGATTGATGAGGATAAACCTTTAGTTCCTACAGGGGCCAGCATACTCCAAAAGGTGAAGTTATTTAGATATCTTGCACATATTTAGTGTAGAAGAGTACAAGCTATTTTCTCCTCCGTTTAGGGTTGCTTGTATCCAGGCCCGTCATTATATTTTCGAAGATGGTGGGATTAGTGTCCCTAGAGGATATTTATGAATGATTACTGAACTCACACTATTTCCCTTTGACTCATTTACCCATGACATACTGAGGTAGTCTTAAGGTAGCAGATTCTTGTCAGCATTGAGCAAAGACAGATCTTCATTGCTTAGTAATGCTAATTAATGGTATAAAGCAGATTCCCCTTAGATCCCTTCTCAAAAGAATATACTTACTAAAGAGTGAAAAACTGTCATTATTAGATGGTTACTCCAAAAGTGTGTTCCCTAGTGGGGGACCTAGAAATGGCATTATATCAAGACCTTAGAATAAGATATGTTTTCAAGGCTTTCTTTTCATTGAGACAGCTGGTGAATAAGCTCACATTCTATTTTCCATAGGAGTAATAGTAACCATTATAAAGCACTACTTCTAGGAGTGCTCTTAATATGAGAAAGAATGGCAAAATTCTAACACATTGCTATTTATTTTTCTTTCCCACTCTCCTTTAGGTATTCTAATCTTATTTTGAACTTGTTTTCCTTGATGGTGGATGCAAACATTCCAGATATTGCTCTTGAACCAGATAAGACTGTGAAAAAGGTAATTTTTATACATCCTCAGATATCATAGTCTACTTTTCATATGTAAAAAATAACAGGATTTTAACAACCCATTTCCCCTTGTCCCGACCCCTAGACTCTTAAGTAACATGAATTAAGAAAGAGACCTTGTGTATATTTTTTATTTCACATTCCAGAATATGACAGCCTCTCAAGTCCTCTGCAACATGTTTTATCCCCTTGCCTGTTTGTACCCACAGTCACATGAATAGGTCACTACACCAAGAGAGGGAGCTTACTATCACAGCCCTTTCTCTTTGTCCTGAAAGTTTAGCTTCTCTTTAATATTCCTACTGGGATACCTGATTCCTGGTACTCCCAGACTAAGCCTGCTAAGGATCAGAAACAAAATATTGTAATAGTATGGAGAAGCAGAAGCAAACAGCCATTCTTTATCCTTCCCATTCATACCCTTGCTTACAGGGGTTTCTTACTGTGTCAGGAGAATAGAGACCTGCCTTAACTTAACCTGCAAAGAGAAGAATGAAGGAAAGCCATCACGTAGATGAGCAGTTATTCAGAACTATTGTACCCTGAGTTGCAGCAGGAGATGGGAGGAAGGGTAACAGATTTGAAGATTTTTATTCAAATTAATTTCTGACTCTCTGATTCATTGAGAGGGATGTATGTAGTATACTTTATTTATCCAAAGGTAACATAAAATGATCTTAAATATCAGTGTGGTTATTAATACTGAACTTCAAAGTTAGTGTAGTTTTTTAACTTACAGAAGTATAAAATTACTAAAATTATAACAGTCTCATAGATGGAATTGCCCTGGTGGTTGAAATTAATAATTGGCACCAAAATCCCTAAGTTCTGATGTAATTGACTCTTAGCATTATTAGAAAGGTACCTCTGTGGTTTAAACATTGTCTTGGTCCATTTGGGCTGCTGTATATAACAAAATACAAGAGACTGCATGGCTTGTAACAACAGAAATTTATTTCTCATGCTTCTGGAGGCTAGAAGTTCTAGATCAGGGTGCCAGAATGGTCAAGTTAAGGCCCTTTTTGGGTCGAAAACTTGTTGTATCTTCATAGGGTGGAAGGCACTAGGAAGCTCTGTGGGATCTCTTTTATAAGAGCACTAATCCCATTCATGAGGGTTCCACCCTCATGACCTAAACACCTCCCAAAGGGTCCACCTCCTAATATTATCACATTGGGCATTAGTGTTTCAACGTGGATTTGGGGGATACAAAAATATTTACATCATTGCAAACATGAATGAAGCTAATCTCTTTTACCTAATTTTATGAGTCATTGGCAAGCAATGAGAGGGATTTTAATGTAAATATTTTATTGCTTAACCATTTAAGGAAATTATGTTCTTATTAAGATTTCATATATTATTATCCAGGAAGCACTGTTTCAGCACCCCCCACCCCCAAACAAGGCAATGGACTACTTATCACACTAGGTTTTGGCCTGGGTTATTTTTTGTCAATTTAAGCTCATCCATCAAGAAACATGGTTGATGAACGTTTTCTTAGCTAAAGTTGATGACTGCACCAGATTTCAAATGTTGTTGCCTTTTTTTTTTGCTTTGCTGTTTTCAGGATCTGTTTTTGCTGTTTATTTTAAACCCATCTATCTCTGTCATATGTTCACTCTTGCCTGACTTTACTTGTGTTCAGAAGTCATTTATGAAAGTTCTAACAGTATTTGTCAAACGGAGTCTTCCAGTTTCTTCTGCCAGTTGTTATATAGTTATTGTTCTTTTGTTTCAACTTTTGCTTCTCTTTTAGAGAATCATAATTTTATTGTTTAATTTGTTACCAGCTCTCTTTATGGCATCATCCTTTAACACATGAAGCAATTAATTTATAGGGAAGAAAAGCATGTACCTTAGTCATTTTTCTTGACACTGTTTACTCCCTAGCTGTTTATTCTAGTTTCAATTAAGTGAACCTTGAACAAAAAGTATTTTACCATATTTTTACCCAAAAGGGTATTCCATAAAGATTTATTTGCTTGCTACTGTTTTATCAAGAATGTGAAGTAACCAATTGCAACATAAACTTGACTTTAAAGTCATAATAATATTGGAAAGTGATGCTGCAATAGACTAAAATTTATGTTTCATATTGGTTGGCTTTTTTAAGAAGTAGAAATAGGTTTTAATACTTTGTGAAATAACCCTTGCTGGCATTACTTTGAAGTCTTACTACCTAGAAAATTTTTGCATTGATCTCATGAATGAAAGCCAGCTAAAGAAACAGAGTAGCACATTTGAGGCTGAAGTCTTCAGAGAAGTACATATTATTCAAATTATTTAATCATAACAAAGTTCAACAATATTTTCCTTTTTTCTAACATATTTTAGTACATATATATCAATTTCTTTTTACTTCTTTTTAAACTGTCTACTCATTTTATGGTGCTTCACAGATAATTGCGTTTCCTACAGATTTTGAAGGTTGTAGCAACTCTGTGTTGAGCAAGTCTGTTGGTGCCATTTTTCCAACAACATTTGCTCACTTTGTGTCTCTGTATCACATTTTGGAAATTCTCACGATATTTTAAACAAAGGGTATCTTATCTACCTTTGAAAGACAGTGCAGAGGCTGAGATTTACAAGTGTGTATCCTTTTGCTTAAAGGCACTCTCCAGATTGTTTTGAGTGCAGCCTTACTAATGAGGTGTGAAAGGAGAGGGTTTGGAGCTGGTAGGGATAGCCAAGAAGTCAGGGGAGAAATTCTGGAAAGGTGAAAGTCACAGAGGTGACTTAGGGGACAATAACAAGTAGCCTAACATAAGTCAGTATATATGAAAACAGATCAACCATTTATATGTTGTTAACCTTCTTTGTTATAAAAGAGAATGTCTTCATATTTGGCAAATAACATTTTCTTTATATGCTAAATACATATCTTCTGTTTGTAATTTAAGTACTTATGTAAGTATGCAAGTTTTGATAAATTGGGTTAAAGTTTTATTTTGATTCTCCTGCCCTACAGTTTTTTGACATTCTTAAAACATAGTTCCAAAATTGTCAGACATGACCTCTCTAAGTAGAAATCAAGGAATATAATGGATTAAACTCTTTAACTGGGACCCAGAAATGGAAGAGAGAGTTGATTGAAAGTATACTTTTAGGTCTCCCTCCACCAAATTGTCCTTCACTTATTATATTAACCTCTCTTTTACCTCCTCTATCCTGAGGCTGAGGGCTGTCAGATCAGCTGGTATACTTCCAGTGCAGTGAAGAGAAAAGAGCACTGAGCAGGGCCATGGGTTGTCATACTGTCTGCCCTTTCTTCTTCCTGGTTTTATAGTAGTTAAACTCTATACTTAAAAGGAAATACTAAATGTGGACCACTTTTTATCCACTTGGAAATCCCATTTTCTCCTAGCCTGCCTTTTCAGAAATATATATGGGTTATTTATAAGAGGAGAAAGGAGTTAGTACAATGGTTAGTGCAGTAGGATGCAATTGTCTGGAAGTGCAAGCCACTTATCATCAGTTAAAGGTCCCTGGATTGGCTTCATAAATTCTGTGTCTCAGTTTCTGCATCTTATAGATGGAGATATTATCTGCCTCAGAGCCATCTGAGAGTTGAGTGAAATACTGCATGTAAAGTACTTTGCACAGTGTTTAGCACAGAGTAGTCATTCAGTAACATTGGCTTTTGTGTTTTAGGGAACTATTCTGATATATATCTCTACTAAGTTTTCTAGTACTTATTGCTATTGAGAATCAACTGTATGTTTTAATATGAAATAATGAAAAAGTCCTCTGTCTTTGGAAATTATAGGCCAGTTGAAGTAGTTCTTTGCAGAAGTACAGGGAACTCCTATAGGAAAGGGGACATTTTAGAAGATCTAGTTTAGTTCATTTTGCCAGCAATTGACATAGTTCCTGTTCTTGTGTAGGCAGAGAAGGTGAGGGAGAATAGTAATATAAGCTTACCTTGCTATATCCATTTCATAAAGTGAAGGAGATTGTTAATAATTATTATGTCACAATTTAAATCTTATAATTCTAGCTTTGAAATGCAAATACTAAAGCACACCTTTGAGTTAAAAGAACAATTTTTGTCTCTTTTTAAATTTGCAGGGTCTAACAGAATTATATTTTCTATTCACTTTGTTAATTCTTTTCTGCAGAAATATTTACAACCAACAAAGATAGGGTGATATAAAGAGCATATAGCAAAAAGTAAAGTTCCACATTCAAGAGAATAGTATTCAGAACTCTTTACAGGTTATGAATCATTTCTTTGGCATAGAATAGTTCATTGTAATAATATCTGTATCTGTTTGTTCTTGTCTTTTCGAAATGTGTGTTTTTCTTTATTCAAAAGCTAATAAGACTGTGACCTTGTAGGTTCAGGATAAATTTCGTCTAGACCTGTCTGATGAAGAGGCAGTGCACTACATGCAGAGTCTGATTGATGAAAGTGTCCATGCTCTGTTTGCCGCGGTGGTAGAGCAGATTCACAAGTTCGCCCAGGTAAGTTCTCTGAGGGCAGTGTGTTCATCTCAGCTTCTCTGTGTACTACCCTAGAATCCTCACAGAACCATACCTTTCCCTGCCAATGACATCTTTTCTGGTTTTTTTTGTCAAGCCTTCTTGACATCTCACCAACCTTCCAGTGTGAAAGTGTTCGATGCACTAGTAACATGCACTAAAACATCCCACTGAAATGTTCTTAGTAACTAAATTGTGGAGTGTCAGCATAGTTGTATCTGTCCTTTGTAGTCACTGGTGACTATAAACCCTTCTTGAGAATAATCTTGGGTCTAGCAGAGGCCTTGACAAGTGAGACTTGGACACTCGTTGGATTTTGGTAAACTGTGAAGTGCTAGGAAAGGAGGTTAGAAGCTGAGAAAAGCGATGTGTAGCACATACAGACTTTTGTGAAGTGCTAGGAAAGGAGGTTAGAAGCTGAGAAAAGCGATGTGTAGCACATACAGACTTTTGGTTAGCAGACTCTTTCCTATAAATGTTTGAGGGAAGACTTTTTGATGATAAACCTCAGATTTAAAAACTGTTTTAGTTTTAAACTTCATAATGAGGTTGATGCTGGAAGTGATCAGCAAACAGAAAAATTAGGCCACTTTCCTCTCCCACATCCTCTCACTCCTCTCCTTGTAAACTCCTTCCTGACTTTACACATTCAGTTAATAATAATTTTACAAATAACCCAAGCTCAAAGCTTGTCTGTTTTAACTTCTCCCTCACTCAGTATACAGAATGTTACTAAGTCTTGCGAGTTTCTTTAAGCATTTTTTAAATCATCGTTTTCTGTCATTTTCCCATTATAGACATTTTAACCCAGTTGTTTTTCACTTTATGATACCTTGGGTAACTAAAATCCTTCATAACTGTTCTCTCTGTTTTAGTATCTTTTTTTCTTGCAGCATTCTTATCTTTATTATGCTAAATATTTCAATTAGATATATCTTCACAAAATACTGTTTTACACTGGGTTTTGTTTTGTTTTAAATTTAAATGTGAAAAGTGTTTCCCTAGTGCCTAAAAGTGACATCCAATCTCTAGGAACTCAAGGCCTTCCAGACTGCTGTGTTCTAAACTTCTTTCTAAGCTATTTTCCTAATACTCTCTTTCTCTCAATATTTTTATCCTCTTCCATTTCTCTGGCTACTTTGCTGTTCTATTTCTTCAGCCCAGAATATCCATCTTCTTAATAATGAATCATCTGTAAACTCCTGCTTGCTAAAATCCAGTCTGTCCTTCCAAGATCTATTCTTAATGCCACTCTGATTCATCTTCCTCTGAATATTAATAGTACTTTGTACTTTTATTATAAGTTGAACTTATATTTTGTTTTCTATTATAGATATTTGGATACTTACCTTATAACTCCTAAAATGCAAACTTCTTAAAGGATGGGATGTATATCAGTGACCCAGAAACACGGTGCCTTTAAACACTTAAGAAATATCTAATGAGCATAAAGGAATTTTTTTTCCTGTAAATGTTAGCTGATACTCTTTCTCTCTCTGAACAAAACATGTTTCTTCTCTCTGAACACCAGTCTGAGTCATATTTTATTATAAGTGCCAACTCAAGGTTTGATTCACATGTCATTAATCATAGTCACTTCTCGAGAGAGTAAACTGTGACTCAGATGGTAAGTAAGTGACTTGTCAGAGCCACCGAGCTAGCTAATGGCAGATCTGGATCAGCATATATAGCACAGCAGAATATTTTAGAGCTGTAAGGGAAAAAGGCCCAGAGATGTATAACGACTTAGCCAACTTCATGTGTCTAACAAGGGACAGAATCAAGGCTTGAACCCAGATCTTTTGACCCCCCCATATCCAACCAATGATAATCTAGATTACTTTGTAGCTTGCCGAACTCGAGTCTTCTTTATCAGAATCCCATATTCTTTTTTATTTTCTACTGAGGTATAGTTGATTTACAATGTTATATAAGTTTCAGGTGTACAACATAGTGATTAACAAGACTCCCATATTGTTTATCCCAAGAAGTTAACCTGAAAATATTCATGCTCTTAAGTTTCTTTAAATATGTCATCTCTGCTCATACTATTGTACAACTAAAACAATATCAACATAAGAGTAACATAAGAGGGCTTCCCTGGTGGCGCAGTGGTTGAGAGTTTGCCTGCCGATGCAGGGGACACGGGTTCGTGCCCTGGTCCGGGAAGATCCCACATGCCGCAGAGTGGCTGGGCCCGTGAGCCATGGCCGCTGAGCCTGCACGTCCGCAACGGGAGAGGCCACAACAGTGAGGGGCCCGCATACTGCAAAAAAAAAGTAACATAAGAATATTAAATTTAATTGGAACTTGCTTAGGCATTGAAGGATACCAGAGATACTAAATGAGGTCTTAATTTCACATAAGTCTTTTCAAATTATAAAATTATAGATGCATACTTGTTTCTTAACTAATCTCTGAGGAAGTTTATTTTCACTTTGAAATTCACATTCCTAAATATTGATACTAATAAATCACATGCACACTCAAATTTTGATGATCAACATCTGTTTTTTGTCACTCATAGCATTTATTATAAGGATGCATTTTGCTAATTGAGTTATGCTAATTTTAGTGTATTCCTGTTAGTCATTATGGATTATAGAACCCAGTTTTTAGAAAATGGAGGTAGACAGATACATGTTAACAAAAGTTCTTTCTACATAAAAGAAGTATTCTTTAAAATGACTAAAAAATTGCCAGATACAACTATTATGTTGAAATGCTGAAAAGGCTTATTTTATTCCATCACGCCAATTGCTAGTAAGGGTAGAGATTAAACATTGCAATATTTGTTGCCTAGCAACACCCACCTATTAGTGGTAGAAATTTTCCACTGAAAAACACTTTTATTTGGGTCATTGTCTTTGAAATTGCATCATCAGAACTCTTCTTCCCAGCAGAAAGGTGGAGGTCACTTAGTTTGGATCACTTCCTGCTCTAAACTACACCTTTCAATGGAAATCTCTCACATTGCAGCCCATTTCTTTCCAGTTTCTGCTTTTTCCTGTCTCTCTTCACTGATTGATGGTAGAAGTCTGGAGAAAGGGGATGTGATTTTCATTAATCTTAATACATATTAAATCTAATTAAATGAATATAGATTAGGGTTAGAAATATATTTTTTTGCACACTAAATGTTAAAAAGTAAGAACAGATTGCATTCAGAAATTTTACCTAAGTCCCAGCTCAGGATACTAAGAACAAAGATCACTGTCATCCATCTGGCAAGGACCCTTCCTTAGCCCCTGGATGTTCAAGGAGGAGGACCACAGGTCCGAGTGGAGGGTCACATGAATGTGCAGTCCCATCTGTGCACCTTTAACTTAAGAGAAGCCAGCTATACACACACACTCTTACACTTGAGGGGGTTAAAAAAACAACAGTGAAAGGAGGAAAACAGTGTGTTCCTTATGCCTGATATTTCCCATGTGTCTAGTAAATGTGTCAGGGACTCCCTCCGAAGTGTTTCAGATCCAACGTTCCTGCCATAACATAACTTCTTACAATGCTGAATGTCATTCCAATATTGAGGGTTCTCATGTTTTTTTGTACAACATGGCCTCAGTACAAGCCATCTGCCCCATCTGCTGTTCAAACAAAGAAATAGGTTTTTTGCATCAGTGCTGAAGGGAGAGCTTCCTATTTTGGACTCTTTGAGAAATGACTCCAGTATGTTGCCTTCTGAAGGGCTTTTCTTGAGTAATTTTGTTTATTTATATTCTGTTTTACCTTTAGGTACTGATCTTAGTTCTTAAACCCAGTGTAGGATGTTTCCACTCTAACTGTTCTACTCTCATCTACTTTAAGAAGGCATGGATGCAAAAGATGCCCTAAGGAGAAGAGACTAGAGCATCATTTCTGATTTTACATTATATGGACCTTATTTTACCATTAGGAATAAAGAAGAGCAATGTAAAATATTTCATTGATCAAAACATAATGAATTCTGTGACCAAATAGAAATTCTTCAGTTCTAAAACAAAGTGATTTTTAATTTAGTAAATATTTTTCTAAAGAGTCAGATGATTCCCAGATACGTGGCTTAAATAAATAACACCAGTATATCATACAAAACTATTTTTTATCATTTTGTGTCCCAGATCTAGCCCTAATATATTTGAGTTATCCTGTAAGGAATAATAATAACAACAACAAAAGCACAATAGTAGCAATAATAGCAGCCTATTGAACACTTAAATGTGCCAGAAATTATGTAAACTTTTTTCTCTTCAGTACCTCCTTTAATCCTCATACCTGTAGAGTAAATGTATCACTAGGCTTGTTTACAGATGAGAAAGCTGAGGCTTATCTAAGTTAAATAACTTGCCCAAGGTCTCAAGGTGAACAGGTGAAAAAGTCCAGATTCAAACTCAAACCCTGGATTGTAGAAATAGACAGTAGTTTCTAAATAATGTTTTTCTCAATTTACATCTATGTCTTAATTTATTAGGTATGAATAGATTATGTGGTGAGTGATGAGTTTTAAAAATAGACTTGTAAATTTAAAAAATGATCTTTTAATTTTCTCTCTTTAATCTTTCATCTGAGCATCAAAAGAAAAAAAATCCATGCAGACAGCCAATAGTGTATGACATAAAAAGGAGTTATTGGGAACAGTTAATCCCTGATAAATATGATAAATATGGGATATCACTTATCTTGTACATTGGCCAAAACCCAGTCTTGAATTTTATCGACTCACATGTTCTCTCTTGTTGCACTGCAGTCAGTACTGCTGCATAACTATGTTAAAACCTATGATGTTATAAACTATAATATAGGCACTTGGTACATTACAAATGTTTTAAGGTTTTAAGATTAGTTATCGTAATAGCAGCACTCAGCAGAATGCTCCATAACTTTCAGCTAAAATTCCCTACAGTTTATTTTTCATCAGTACACATTTAATTTCCTTATCTTTTCTAAGGAAAGCTTTCAGACACTTGAATGCACTCCATGCTAAGATTTGCCTGTTCGATTCATTATCGGCTTTAGTAAGTTTATTTGTAATACTAACTATTGTTTTCCCTCCCCTCTGTTATATCGAACTTTTATGTAAGTTCTTCAAATGTGAAGGGAGTGGAATATTTTGGGCTGGCTCTACTACATAGTGTTACTAATTTTTTCCCCCATAGGTACAGACACTTTGAAATATTTATGAAATCTGTTAGAGACCATCTGTTTAGTAGCAGCATTTTTCTCGCATACAAACATATGTATACACAGGTGTGGATACATAGGTGTGGTTTTTCTTTGTTTCCAGGGTATTTAGACTTCCTAGCATGTCAGTGAGGAACTTTCACAGTTTGCCTTTAATCTGCATTTTCAACTTTCATCATCTTCTACCAGCCTTCTAAAAGAACCTTCTTTGTAACCCTGATGAGCTACCCCATGACACTTCCTATACCCAATATCCCTACTTCCCCAAGTAGTACACCTTTTTCTTTGCCTAGAATGAGTCCCCACCCATTTGTCTAACTTTCAGGTGTGTGCAGGGGAGGGATTGCGGGTAGGGGTAAATAACTGTTTCTTTATATAAGCATTTTGTCTTAAAGTAACTTGGGGTCTCCCACAGAAGCTGAACTGTTCCTGGTACACAGTACCAAATAAATGTATGTGACTTTATGTAAGTGCCAAGGACCATTTGAGAAGTTTATTTTCTCTGATACTACCTTTAAGAAAATACTTAAATAGCTTCTTAAATTACATTCCTTTTATTAGCATTAAAAATAAATCTTACCATATTCTTTCTAGAATTGCCACTTTAAATTATATAGATTAAAATCAGTCAGCATCTTTCACATTTATACACATATACACGCATGTGCACATACATACACAAACCCATTTGTCAGCACGGTTCTTTTTCCTTCCCGTTTTCTTTCAGAGTAATAATGAGGTGAAGTTCATAGAAACAAAGTTTTGTGACCCATAAAAAGCATTCTTAATTCCTCCAAGATAAGCCAGCATATATTTGACTGAATCAGAGGGCACATGAGGTGTGGATAACTCACCCCAAAAAAGTGCCCAGAGTTGTTCTTACTGAGAGAGTGGGTGATTGTACATGTTAAAGACAACAACCTTTAACTGTTGCACATTACTTTGAGATAATTGTGAGGGTGCCTAGCACAAAATAGGTGCTAAAAATGTTGATATCTTTTATTTTAACTTGATATTTTAATATTGAACACTATTAATGTATTGGCCCCAAAACAACTCTTGACTGGGCCTTTCTTATTCTTTCAGGACTGCTTCCTTTGATTTTTTTTTTTCCAGACTATTTCTGTACTCTGTATTGTGCATTGGCTGCACTCTGGAATAAATTATACATTTTCACAGTCTCTAAAAATGTCATACCAAGAACTAAGCTCACTACTCAAAATATTAATCATCTGTCACTGCAGAATTCAGTGGAATTTTTGCCCTCCTAGTGCTAGATTTGTCTGCCATGTAATAATGAGATCATCTTGAGCTTACAGTTAGCAAACATTCCCTCTCCCAAATATTTGCTCATATAAACTGATTTTTAAGCAAAGTCTTAGGAATCCTGTACATTGTAGTTAATTTAAATCCTCTTCATGGCATGTAGTAAAGTAATAATTTCACCTTTTTTTTTTTTAATAGAAGACTTTTTTAAAAAAAAATTAAGGACTGGAATTACCTGAGGGTATTTTGGTTTTTTTTTTTTCTATTAAAGAATTATATGTCTCCTTCTAAGCAGTTTTTAGAACTATAAACTTGTTTCTCTTTCTTTGTGAACAGTGAAGCTAATTATTTTCTGTTTCTTTGTTTTTAATTTTTGTAGTACTGGCGAAAATGAAATTGTTTTGGCCCATCAAGATGCTTGTCTCTGTAAGGAAACTACTTTAGAAACAACATGTGTATAACGAAGACTTCAGGCTAACGAGCAAGGAAGAGAATATTAGTCTTCAAAATACCATATATCCTAAATGTTACAGGCATCCTAAATGCCTGAATTCTGTTTCCTTGGTTGTCCTTGCCTAAATATGGTCCCGAAGGGTTTGTTCTGATATATTGTATATATTTATTTTCAAATGTACACATTGTTAATAAGCTAAGAAGTAAGAATTTTGTTCCAGAACCACGTACATATTATGAGAGCTCTGAAGGAATTTCATGTTGACGTAGTAAAACATTTTAGTCTTCAAGTTTGAAAGTCCATTTTTTTCTTTATCTCTTCACATCAGATGAGCAGTTATATGAATCTGGACTGTCTTAGTTTTGGTTGGTTGTTTGTCTCTCCCTCCCTTGTTCCCTTTCTCTCTTCTTCCTTCTCCTCTCCCCCTACATTTTTTATTTTTTAATGTTTTGTCCTAACCTATAACACTTAAAGTTTTACACGTTATAGCCTATTCATTTATACGTTGAGAATTGTATATATTTCAAATAAGATAGTCATTTTTTTTTTTTACAAATACTGTACTTTGTTTCTTATTTTTTTTGTCGTTCACATTTCTCTTAGGTTTTAAGTACATAAAGCAGGTTATAAAAATGTAGCTATCTGAATAATTGGCCAAAAGGTAACATGGCAGCAGCTTTTCATATTGAGCCTAAAATATTTTTCATGTAAGCATAAATTGTCTTTCTGCAATAAATTGTTTTTTGTAATGAAAACTTCGTTTTCAAGAGCTTTTAAAAATAGCTCTCCTAGACCTGTTAATGTAATATATCCTTTCTGATTAAAGCAAAATAATTTTTGGTCTTTTAAGACTAGAAGTCCTACTAATCCATCTAGCTTTTTTGCCTCATGGAACTTTAGGGAAAAGGAACAAACACAAACGAAAAGAGCAGCACAGTAATAATCTTTGCAAATTAATGTGTTGCAAGGTCATGTGATTTTGTTTTGGAAGATAAATAATATCTCATTATTTTGGTGCTGAATAAATATTTAATATCAAATGACAGAAAAGATTAAGAAGGTTAAGTTTAGGCAGAGTTTCAGAGAATGTCATTAATTATAATGTTTGTCACCAAATTCATATCTGTGAGTCTGCCTTGTTGGGGTGGGGTTCCCAGCTGGAAAGCAAGCATATAATTAAGAGATATCTTAGAAGCATATGGAATGTGACTTGTATAAAACATACATCAGATTAGAAAAATGGTAAAGATGAAAAGGCCTTTG
This sequence comes from Phocoena sinus, assembly GCF_008692025.1. NCBI lineage: Eukaryota > Metazoa > Chordata > Mammalia > Artiodactyla > Phocoenidae > Phocoena > Phocoena sinus. The sequence continues at coordinate 32,428,068 of NC_045776.1, read as the reverse complement.
CAAATTATCGTAAGAGAATAATGACTAACCTAATTGGCAAGCTTCATCCTCTCTCTTGCTTTTTCTTTGCTTCACATATTTCCATCATTTTTTGTTGCCTAGAAGTTTATAACCGATCTGCATTCTTATTCTTTTACTCCTATTTCTATTGGTACCAAAAAGTTCTCAAAATGGCATTGCTGAAAGTGACCACTCCAACTTTCTGAACTCTTTTAATTCTTTATTTGTAGCTTTTTAATTGACACTTAGTGGGTAGTTTTGTTATAGTTACAGAGGTTGGCCCTTTTCTCTAAAGGGCCAAGGTAGTAAGTATCTTCAGCTTTGGAAAGCATATGATCCTGGTCACAACAACTGAACTCTGCTTTATGAGTAAAACAGTCATAGACAACATGTAAACAAATGGCATGGCCAGATTTGACCCTCAGACCATAATCTGCTGACCCCTGTTTGAATTAACTATAGGGCAAACTGGGTCATTTTAATTATCTTTATAAAATCCATAACATTTTGCATAGATAGTAACATGTATATTTATATTACATGCTCTATATTTTTTGGACTAGTATGAAATTGTATAATGGCAAACACTGACAACTAGTAAGGAGGGTTGATCATGAGTAACCTTGTAGTCCATGTAAACTTGGTAGGGATTATGAGGGAGATAGAGCTTTCTAGGAAGGAAGACAGGTATTGACCGAAGATAGATACCGGCTTTGGTTTTGCAAAGTATTTTGGCTCTGGGTGGTGAGCCTACATCAGAAAGAAAAATGATTCATCAGTTTCAATTTCTGTTGCTCACAGCAACCTCTGTGCTCTTACTATTTTCCCCAAATGCCATTGTTTTTATAACGTAGTCTGTATTTTCCTTTACTATCATTGCCATTCAGATTCTTTGGCAAGTTTTAACAGTGTTTCAAGCACAATGCTTGCTTTGAGTTTGAAGAAAGTGTTTGTGAGGACACAGTGCTTTAATTAAAAATTATGAGTGTACTATAGTATTCAGAGTGAGATTTCTGAGTTAGGGAAAGAAAGTGTGGATAGCAGCCACTGTGAGTGGGGCTACCAGAAAAAAGTAAAGTGTGGTTCACATCCCTAAATAAGGGGTTGATACAACCTGATTTTTGTTATTCTCCATATACTAGGGTTGTATGTTCCCCAGCTCATTTGTTTTATAGAGTTTTCAGGTGGGTATATATTATAATAATAATAGTCAACATTATTTATAAGGGCTTACTATTACATATCAGGATTATGCTAATTGCTTCATATGCATTATATCACTATTCTGTATAGCAGTCCTGATGGAGAATTGTCTCCCCGTTTTCCAGAACTTTAAGGCAAGTGAATCATCTGCCCAACGTAAGGCTGCAAAGTGAGAGCAGAGTTAAGTGTTTTAAGTTGAGTTACTCAGATTCCAGTGATCACAGTCTTGACCATCAAAATCTCCTGGCCTTCATTTCTCACTGAGAGGTAATGGTAGTGACCTCTAGTATGCGCATGTGTAGGTATGTGGTTCATTAGACTTGAATCCCCCCAGACAAAGCCTGTTCCTTATTTATTTATTTTTTTTTTTGTCATGAACAGGATTACCAAAGGTATGGGCAGTAGTCAACAAATTAAACAAATTTCTAAGAAACTGAGTTGTGTCATCATGCCACATGTTCATACTTGCCTTGAAATAGGAAATAAGTCATTCAGTAAAAACATACAGGCAAAATAAATCTTAAACATGTAACTGTTAACCTACAATCACGATGTACATTATATTTTTGCACATAGATCTAACATTGCAATTAAAAAAAAACAGATTGAGACTTAGGAGAATTGGGGGGTTGGGGGTAGGCAGGTAAATTTCAAAAACAACATGAATTTTCTATAATTAATACAGAAAATACACTGGTTTTCCCAAATGAATAATTTGATATGTTAACACTTCACCATAAAGAATGCATGCCACCTGGATAGGATCCTGGCACAGGAAAAGGACATTAGCTAAAAACTAAATAAATCTAAATAAAGTGTGGACTAGTTCAAAACAAAACAAAACATAGAATTAGTAGCCTCAAAGGCAGGGGACTTCCCTGGTGGTCCATTGGTCCAGTGGTTAAGAATCTGCCTTCCAATGCAGGGGCAGTGTCGGGTTTGATCCCTGCTCAGAGAACTAAGATCCCACATGCTGTGGGGCAACTAAGCCTGCATGCCACAACTAGAGAGACGCTTGCAACGAACAGCCCACACACCCCAACAAAGACCCAGCACAGCCACACATATGCAAAAAAAGTATAAGGCAGTTACTTTGTAGAAAACCCCACAGTTTGAGTTTAATTTTCCTCAAGATTTGTTCATTTTTGGTGGGCCAAAAATGCCATGTACTTCTCAAGGCCTCTTATCAGAAAGCACATGATGTGAATTTGTCCCATTCCTGTTCGTAGTTACTTTTATTACTTGGTTAAGATGTGTCTTCCAGCTTTCTTCACTCTGAAGTTAATTTGTATTTGATACTTACAAATTAGTGAGCAATTTATAAGTGTTTTATGGGGAGATACTTTGAAGCTATGCAAATATCTTGTTCTTTACCACACTTGTACCCACCAGTTTTAGCATAGATTGATGATTCTTGCCTGAATCAAGTATTACTATGGTGAAAGCCAAATGGTGATTTTTTTTTAATTCAGTTGTTCTTTCTACAGTTGTTAGTGATCTCCTGTTAGGTAGAGCTTTCCTTTCTCCATTATTTATTCATTTATTTATATTAGGATGGACTCTTTTATTTTATTGTACAATGCATTCCTATCATCACTTATTTTGTTGGTAAAATTGCCCCAGGACTGACCTGACTTCAATCTGGTGCATATGTCCCTGACATGACTCGGATGTTCTTGAGCCCTTTCTTCCTTTTTGGCACAAGATGATCCAGGCTCATCTTATGCTTTATGTGCCCCAGCCCTGGCGTAAGCCATTCCTCTAAAGAGTCCTAGTTCTTTTCTGGTTCGATTTTACCAGATAGCTCCCCAAATAAGGTGTCTAACTTTTCTAAAATAGAAGTTATTATAGCATCCCAGTATTGCCATTCTAAAACTCTGGAGTCTAAACAGGGGGGGATGTAGATATAAATAAGCTCAATAGTAGAGTAATCCATATCTGAATGAACCATAGAATTTAGCTGTTTCTTCAATTCTTCTCAGCTTTAGATCATCACCACCACTATCTTCCTTGAGACCATCAGGGCCAGTCATCATGTTCTTTATCTCTGTTTGTTAGCACAAAGAAAACGAGACCTCTGTAGGTCAATGAGAATGGTCTCTCATTCCTGTACAGCTTTGTACAACCCCCATCTCTCAAACCTCTGGAGTTCCTTGGACCATCATCAACAGAATCTATCGGTGTCAAATTTACCTTCCATGTTGTAAAACTAGATACTACACACATTTTTTTTTTTTTCCTGTTCTTTTTAGAAGAAAGATGCAAGTAAAACCAAGCAAGTTAGTTTAAGGAATTCAGTAAAGTCAACTAAAAAAAAATCTCAAAAAGTATATCCATCCTAATGTACACACAGATTTCCAGCCATCAGAGAAAACTAATGATGTGTAGTTAACTTTAATATTGAGTGGTTAGTACAATGGCTAGCTCAAAAAGTGTTTGAAAAATGAGTAAAAGAGTGGTTAATTCCAAATTAACAAGAACATTAATTAGAACTTCCTTCACCAACTTCAGTTTCAATAGGCTAGTTTCTTGATCAAACATTTTATTGTCAATCTAATAAAAAGAGATCTGAGACATTGAGAAAAAAAAAGGTTTAACATAAACTTAGTATACAAAACTGCAGTTCCACTCCTAGGTATCTACCCAAGGTAAATTAAAACATATCCACATAAAGACTTGTATACAGTTATTCCTAGAACGATTCATAGTAACTCCAAAGTGGAACAACTCAAATGTCCAGCTGATGAATGGCTAAACAAAATGTGATACATTCATACAATGGGTACTATTCAGCACTAAAAAAGAACTACTTATACTGCAACAATATGCTAAGTGAAAGAAGCCAGACAAAAGACCACATACTGTAAGCTTTCATTTACCAGTGAAGGTAAGTCTTCAGCAGAAAGCACATCAGAGGCTGCCAGGGGCTGGGTATGGAAATGGGAATTGATTGGAAACGGACACTGAGGGAACTGTATGCAATGATGGAAATGTTCCAAAACTGGAACATTTACTACATGTACTAAGTTTACAACTACATTTACTAAAAAACATAGAATTATGTTTTATGACATATAAGTCGTACCTCAGTGATGCTGGTTTTAAGATAAGCAATCCTAAGCAACTCACGGTCTAAAGCCAGGAAACACTGGCTTTCTACCTCACAGGAGCCAGGCAGACGTAGCTCGTGGCAGTCCCAAGAGACACTTTCACGGCGACTTCTTCCCAAACCACCCCTTCCAGCCCGTGTCCGCCTGGACGTCACCAGGATCTCCAGCTTCACCTGCGATGTAGTCGCTGCCCTGGCAGACACCACCTCCTCCAGCACTGCTCTCCCAAGTGGGAAAGCAACACGATACACATTTCCAGGGTTTCTGACATGGCAGATAAGGTCCGACCAGCCCAGGCCGCTGCAGGGGAAGGAGAGGAGCCCAGGAAGCGATGGAGGAGTCGAGCGGGGTGTGGGGCTACACAAGCCCACAGACGCCCAGTTCCTTAAAAGTCCACCTGGCTCAGTGCAGGATACCAAGTCCAGTTATGAAAAGAAGGCCAATTTGGTATTCTAGGACAATTGTAACTCTTCTTTTTGGACCAGGTGAGAAATTTATATGGCATTCCAAAACATACGCTAGGAATGCCCAGGGTGCTGGTCCATTTACAGTGTTACTGCTGTAAGCAGCTACCATCAGTTGCCAGGTAGAGGTTTTGTCTTGTCTTTCCTTTGGGAAAAAAGCCACAAACACATGCTGCCACAGAACCAGAAGAAGCAGAATTAGCCTTCAAATAGATGCACCTAACCAAAATTACCTCAAGAGCATCTCTGTGAATCCAAAGGCTATTTAAGAACTTGTTCTCAAATGCAAATCAAAACCACAATGAGATATCACCTCACACCTGTCAAAATTGCTATCATCAAAATGTCTACAAATGATAAATGCTGGAGAAGGTGTGGAGAAAAGGGAACCCTCTTACACTGTTTGTGAGAATGTAAATTGGTGCAGCCACTATGGAAAACTGTATGGCGGTTCCTTAAAAAACTAAAAATAGGGCTTCCCTGGTGGCGCAGTGGTTGAGAGTCCGCCTGCCGATGCAGGGGACACGGGTTCATGCCCCAGTCCGGGAGGATCCCACATGCTGCGGAGCGGCTGGGCCCGTAAGCCATGGCCGCTGAGCCTGCGTGTCCGGAGCCTGTGCTCCGCAACGGGAGAGACCACAACAGTGAGAGGCCCGTGTACCGCAAAAAAAAAAAAAAAAAAAAAAAAAAAAAAAAAAATAGAGCTACCATATTACCCAGTAATCCCACTCCTGGACGTATATCTGGAAAAGATGAAAACTCTAATCTGAAAAGATACATGCACTCCAATGTTCATAGCAGCACTATTTATAATAGCCAAGACATGGAAGCAATCAGTCAACAGATGAATGGGTAAAGAAGCTGTGTTACATATATACAATGGAATATTACTTAGCCATCAAATAGAATGAAGTGTTGCCATTTGCAGCAACATGAATGGACCTAGAAATTATCATACTAAGTGAAGTAAGTCAGACATAGAAAGACAAATACTATATGATATCACTTATATGTGGAATCTAAAAAATAATACAAATGGATCTATTTATAAAACAGAAACAGACTCACAGACAGAAAACAAACTTATGGTTACCAAAGGGAAAAGGGACAAATTAGGAATATGGTATTAACACACTACTATATATAAAATAGATAAACAACAAGGCTTTACTGTATAACACAGGGAAAAATAATCTCTTGTAAGAAACAATAACATAAAATAATCTGGAAGAAAATTATATATATATATATATATATATATATATATAACTGAATCACTTTGCTGTATACCTAAAAGTAACATCATGTTGTAAATCAACTATACTTCAATTAAAAATATATGTATAAACTTGTTCTCAAACGTTATTGTGCTTCCCTGTGAGAGCACTAATATCCCAGTCCACCTCAATTAAATGACTCATTTCTGCCTACCCACCCACAGTACTGGTAGTTATACCAGAATCTCAATAGTGAGCCCCTCACACATCAGTGCCATCCCATTTAGTCTGTCACTGAATGGGAGTCCCAAAAAATGCAATTAGAGAATCGTGGCCAGGTAGTCTCATGTCTTCCTACCCTCCTGGCTGCTTCTCAGTCTCCTTTGTGGACTGTTTCTCCTCTGATCAATCTCTAAATGTTGAACTAACACAGTGCTTGTGGCTGGGACCATTTGTTCTTTCTATCTTCTCTCTCATGGGTGATCTCATCCAGTCCTGTGGAGTTAAGTGCCAATTACATGCTGATACCCAGGGCCAGCTTCATGGGGATAGCACTACCTGTGCAGTTGCACACGACTCCACATTCACAAGTCCCTGAGCTTAGTTTAATGGTATGCTGATGCTGTGTTAAAAGCCTTAGTAATTTTATCTTGGTGTTTTGTTAGTAAGTCTGATGGGGTAGTGCAGCGTGTGCAGGGGGCAGAAGAGATACCTGTGATATATGGTCTACCACCATTCCTTGCCATCCGTTAGCATCTGCAGTGCCCCAGGAGCACAGAATTCTGGTAGGCCCACCATACACAGGGTTCAGTGAGACTCAAAGAGAGAACAAGATGATTGTGGTATATCTATGACTGAAAGTGGGAGCACTGACTGCTTCAAGAAGCCACACTTACCATTTGAACCAGAACTTACTTTGAACACAGAAAAAAGACAATGGTGTTCTAAGAACACAAACAGCCAAGAAACTCTACACACATCCTGAAACGTCAGGGAACTGTGTGTGTGTGTGTGTGTGTGTGTGTGTGTGTGAGAGTGTGTGTGTGCACTGTGGGGGCCAGATGATAGTATGAAGGTTAAGGCCCATCCAGTGCACAGCACGGCCAGTATGAGACTTCCCTCTGCAACTATATATATATATATATTTTTTTTTTAATTGAGGTATAATTGACACATAACATTGTGTAAATGTAAGGTGTACAATGTGTTGGTTTGGTGCATTTATATATTGCAATATGATTACTATAGTAGCATTAGCTAACACTTTTTTCATGTTACATATTTATCATTTTTTTATGTGATGAGAACAGTTAAAATTTAGTCTCTTAGTGACTTTGAAATTCGTAATACAGTATTGTTGACTATAATCACTATGTTGTGTATTAGTTCTCCAGAACTTATTTATCTACTGGTTATAAGTTTGTACCCTTAAAACAGTTTCTCCCCAATTCCCCCACCCCCTTATAACTTCTACCCTCTGTTTTTACAAGTTCAGTGTTTTTAGATTCTACACATAAGTGATATCATACAGTATTAGTCCTTCTTTGTCTGACTTATCTCACTTAGCCTAATGCCTTCAGGGTCCATCCATGTTGTCACAAATAGTAGGCATTCCTTCTTTGTCATGGCTGAAAAATATTCCATTGTATATATATACCACATCTTCTTTGTCCATTCATCCAATGACAGATACTTAGGTTGTTTATCTTGGCTATTGTGAATAATGCTTCAGTGAACATGGGTATGCAGATAACCCTTCGAGATACTGATTTTAACTCATTCAGATATACATCCGGGAAAGGGATTGCTGGATCATATGGTAGTACAATTTTTAGTTTTTGAGAAACTGTCATACTATTTCCCATAATGGCTGCACCAATTTGCATTCCCACCAATAGGTTTCTCCACATCCTTATCAGCAATTGTTATTTCTTTTTCATAAAAAACATCCTAACAGGTGTGAGGCAATATCTCATTGTCGTTTTGATTCATCTGCAACTCTTTTAGTTTCACATACTCCTGGGTTTAGTCATGTTCTTCTAGGACCAACAGCTGTCAACTCCCTAAATCAAGCCAAAAGTCCCCTCCCATGCCTTCCTGGTGTACATCAGTGTAGCACAGTGGTTATGAACATAGGTGCCAGAGCCAGAGTGCCTGCATTCTAATTCCAGGTTTACTCATATCTTGCCTGGGTGACATTGCGGAAATTGCTTATCTTCTCTGTAACCAGATTTCCTCTCTTTAAAAAAATGGGATAATAATAGAATTTACCTCATAAAGTTGTTGTGAGGTTTAAATAATTGTTCCATGCAAAGGCATGTAACAGTGCCCGGCCTATACTAAGCATTATGAAACTGTCCTCTATTATTAATCTTTAATGGGTAAAAATGAGACATTTATTCAAGTACTGATTTAATGAGCACTTATTGTGTGCTTAGCACTGGGGATTCAATGGTAAAAAGAACAGACATGGTTCCTAGCTGCATGGATCTTACAACTTAATGAGAGAGACAGAAAATAACCAAGCGCATAAGCAATTAAATTAATACAAAGTATAATAAATGTGTTAAAAAGAACAACTGTGTGCAGTGAAAGAAGATATGAGAGAGACCTAATTTAGATATATAGTCACCAAAGAAAAGTTCTAGGAGATGATACTTAAGCCAAGAACAGATGGGTCAAAGGAACTATCCATGGAATAGTAGGGAGTTGAGGTGGCAGGAGGAGCATTTTATTCAGAGGAGACAGCATGTCTCAAACCAAGAAGAAGGTTGTCTTGTGTGAGAACCTAAAAGAAATCTGGTATGTCTAGAACCTGTGAGCAAGGGGAGACAGCAAAAGACAAGGCAGGAAAGGTAGGTGGATTCAAATCATGCAAGGGCTTATATGTCATGGGAGAGATTTGAGATTTCATTTAAGTGTAAAGCACATCAGTGAAAACTTTTAAGAGGGGGACCAAAATAATCTGCTTTAAGTTGTTAAATTATCACTGTTTCTTGTGAAGAAAAATGGATCTTTTGGGAAAAATCAGGGAAACCAGTTAGTAATCGAGAAGACAATTATAATGGCTGGATTAAGGTTTTAAAAGTGGATATGGGGACAAGTGAATAAGTTTGAAGTATGGTTTGGAGGAAAGATGGGTGGGACTTGCTGAACGATTGACTGTGGAGTGAAGAAGAGGGAGAGGTGAAGACTGACTGTCAGTTTCCTGCATGAGCAATGAGGTTAATTGTGGGGACACGTATAGTAATTAAGTGTAGGTGGCAGAAGAAATGCGATGGGGTGAGTTATGTGGATGAATTTTCTGTTTCATTTGGACAGTTTGAAATAGCTGTGAGACAATTCATTGGGACTGCCAATTAAAGGCATAGCTTCAATATGAGTCACAGCTTCAGAAAATGATTTGGGTAATATAATTTGGGAGTTGTCTGTTTATGAAATGGTATTTAAAGGACCAAAAATGATGAAGTGCAAGTGATCAAAAATGCTCAGAACATTCTTGAAAAATAACAAATTTAGAGGACACAAACTTCCTGATTTCAAAACTTACTACAAAGCTACAGTAATCAAGTTAATGTGGTATTGGCATAAAGATAGACATAGAGATCAATGGAATATAATTGAGAACTCAGGAATAAATAATTTATATTCAATTGATTTTTGAAAAGAGTGTCAAGAAAATTCAACAGGGTAAGGGGGGAGGATAGTCTTTTCAACAAATGATGATGTGACAATTGGATAGCCATGTGCAAAAGGATGAAGTTGTAACTGTAGCTCACACTATACACAAAAGTTAATTCAAGATAGATCATCGACCTCAATGTAAGAGCTAAAACTTGTGACACTGGATTAAGCAGTGACTTTTTAGATATGAATCCAAACCCACACACAACAAAAGAAAAAAAAATAGGTAAACTGGACTTTATCAATATTAAAAACTTTTGTGCTTGAAAGTGCACCATTAAGAAAGTGAAAGACAATCCACTGAAAGGGAGAAAATATTTGCAAATCATATATTTGATGATGGTCTTGTATCTAGAATATATAAAGAACACTTAAAATTGAACAATAAAAGACAACTCAATTGAAAAATGGGCATTTTTGGTTATTCTTAGTCATTGAGGAGATTACCACTTCATACCTACTAGGATAGCTGTAATAAAAAAGACAATAACAATTGTTGATGAGGATGTAGGAAGATTGGAACCCTTATACTCTGCTGGTGTGATTGTAAAATGTTTCAGCCTGCTTTAGAAAATGGTTTGGCTGTTTCTCAAAATGTTAAACAAAGAGTTTACCATATGACCTAGGAATTCTACTCCTAGATATATCCAAGATAAATGAAAACATATGTCCACACAAAAACTTGTACACAAATGTTCATAGCAGCATTATTTATGATAGCCAAAAAGTGGAAACAGCTCAAATATCACAAACTGATGACTGAATAAACAACTGTGATATACAAAACAATGGAAATTATTCATCAATAAAAAGGAATGAAATTCTGATACATATTACAGTGGATGAACCTTGAGAACATGCTAAGTAACAGAAGCCAGCCGCAAAAACACCACATATGATAGGTTCCATTTATTTGAAATATTAAAATCTATAGAGACAAAATGGATTAGTGGTTAGCAAGGGGTGGGGGGAAGAGAGAATGGGGGTTGAGTGCTTAGTGGGTATATAATTTCTTTGGGGGATGATGAAAATATACCAAAATTAGGTAGTGGCTATGGATGTACAACTCTGTATTATGGTAAGTGAATTACATTTCAATAAACCTATTATTTAAAAAATTGATGCCATCACCTTTGGAGAAAAATGTTAGAAAAGGGTATAGAGGGTGGGTACATAAGACTGATGTGTGAGAAACTACTATATATGGAGGTCGGGTAGGGCAGAGGAGCAGGAGAAGGAAACTGAGATGGAGTGGCTAGGGAAGTAGGAGAAATACATGAGTGTGTGACAACACAAGCCAATTAAAGAGGGTCTCAAAAACAAAGCAGTGGTCAATATGAATGGGGGAGGAAAGGTATAGGAAGTTTGAAGGGAGAGATTATTTAGTGAAATGATTGCCACAATAAGGTTAGTTAATATATCCATCATCTCACATAATTACAGTTGTGTGTGTGTGTGTGTGTGTGTGTGTCTGTGTGTTGAGAACTTTTAACATCTATTCTCTTAGCAACTTTCAAATACACAATACAGTATTGTTAACTACAGTCACCATTACCAGAATTTTTCTTCTTATAAGTGGCAGTTTGCATCCTTTGATCATTTTCACCCATTCCCCTACCTGTGGCAACCACCAATTTACTCTCTATTTCCATGAGTTCATTTTTTGTAGATTCCACATATAAGTGAGATCATACAGAATTTGGCTTTCTGTGACTTATTTCACTTAATATGATGCCTTTAAAGTCCATCCATGTTGTTGCAAAGGGCAGTCTTCCCTTCTTTTTATGGCAGAATAATACTCCAATCATCCATGAACACAGTTTGTTTCCATTTCTTGGCTATTGTAAATAATGCTGCAATGGACATGGGAGTGAATATATCTCTATGAGATAGTGATTTCATTTGCTTTGGACACATACCCAGAATTGGAATTGCTGGATCGTATGATTGTTCTATTTTTAATTTTTAAAGGAAACTCCATAATTTTTCCATGGTGGCTGTACCAATTTACAGTCCTACCAACAGGGTTTAAATGTTCCCTTTTGGGCTTCCTTGGTGGCGCAGTGGTTGAGAGTCCGCCTGCCGATACAGGGGACACGGGTTCGTGCCCCGGTCTGGGAAGATCCCATATGCCGCGGAGCGGCTGGGCCCGTGAGCCATGGCCGCTGAGCCTGTGCGTCAGGAGCCTGTGCTCCGCAAAGGGAGAGGCTGCAACAGTGAGAGGCCCGCGTACCACCAAAAAAAAAAAAAAAGAAAAGTTCCCTTTTTTCCACATTCTCACTGACACTTATCTCTTGTCTCTTTGATAATAGCCATTCTAACAGGTATGATGTGATATCTCATTGTGGTTTTGATTTGCATTTCCCTGATGATTAGTGACGTTAAGCATTGTTTTTCATGTACCTGTTGGCCGTTTGAATATCTTATGTGGAAAAATGTCTATTTAGGTTCTTTGCTCATTTTTAAGTCAGATTTTTATTTTTGCTATCAAATTGTATGAGTTTTTTAAAAATATATTTTGAATATGAATCCCTTATTAGATATTACAAATATTTCCTCCCATTCCATAGGTTGCCATTTCATTTTCTTGATCATTTCTTTTGCTATGCAGAAGCTTTTTAGTTTGATGTGGTCCCACTTATTTATTTTTGCTTTTGTTGCTTGCACTTTTGGTCATATCAAAACATAATTGCCAAGACCAATTTCAAGGAGCTTTTTCCCTATATTTTCCTTTAGGAGTTTATTGCTATGGTTTCTGGTCGTATGTTTATGTTTATACTCCATGCAAGTTAATTTTTATGAGTGGTATAGAATAGGGGTTCAATTTTATCCTTTTGCATGTGAATATCCAGTTTTCCCAATACCGTTTATTGAAGAGACTATTTTTTACCCATGGAGTATTCCTGGCTCCCTTGTCAAATATTGGTTGACCATATAGGCATGGGTTTATTTCTGCGCTCTAAATTCTGTTCCATCATTCTGCGTCTGTTTTTATGCTAGTGCCATACTGTTTTGATTATTATAGCTTTGTGATACATTTTGAAATCAGGACGTGTGATGCCTCCAGTTTTGTTCTTTTTCAAGGTTACTTCAGCTATTTGGCATCTTTTGTGGTTCCACACAAATTATAGCAGTTTTGTTTTCTGTAATGATGCCGTTGGAATTTTGATAGGGATTACATTGAATCTGTAGATGGCTTTGGGTAGCATGGACATTTTAACAATATTAACTCTTTGATCTATGAACAAGGGATATCTTTCCATTTATTTGTGTCTTCAGTTTCTTTCATCAATGTCTTGTAGTTTTCAGAGTAGAAATCTTTCACCTACTTGGTTAAATTTATTGCTAGGCATTTTATTATTTTTGATGTTATTGTAAATGAGATTGTTTTCTTTATTTCTTTTACAGATATTTTGTTGTTAGTGCATAGAAAGACAACTGATCTGTATGTTGACTTTGTATCCTGCAACTTTACTGAATTTGTTTATTAGTTCTAAGAGTTTTTTTTTGGGGGGGTTGATTTTGTTTTTGTGGAGTCTTTAGGATTTTCTATATATAAGATCAAGTCATCTGCAAATAGAGATAGTTTTACTTCTTCCTTTCTGATTTGGATGCCTTTAAATTCGTTTTCTTGCCTTATTGCTCTGGCTAGGACAATTACTCCAGTAACTAATTGTCAGTATTGATTACCCATTTCAAGATTGTGATCATGAATAAGGTGAAGACAGTTGTGCAATCTCTCCTTTTCTAACAAACTTCAGCTGCAAGCACAGAAAAGTCAGATTGTTGGGGTTGTCCAGAGCTTGAGTTTGGTCTCATGAAGGCCAAGAAGGTAGGGAAGAATAAGAGAATTCAGTATTTTTAAAGGGACTGCTTGAATTGATGAGGCATATCATCTATGCTCCTCAAAGAGGAATGTGAAACTAGGATAGTGGGTAGATTGTGAAAGTGATGGAACCAATGCATTAGAAGTCTCCAAGAGATTTAAAATGTTGTAGTGGCAATGGGTGAGCAGGTGAGCTAAAAGGTAGGTGGTAATAATCATGGAGTGGTATGTTTCATGCCAATATTTTAGAGACAATGGAATTTTAGGTGTTGACACTGCTATGTAGGATGGAGCAGTGTGAGTGTGTAGCTAAGAAAGAGTTGAGGGAAAAAAGATAAAAAGTATTCAATTGAGAGGCCTGGGAATTGGATAGACTATCTATGTGCATATGGAAGACAGTGAGAATTATGGCCCCTTAAGCTACTAATGGTGGAAGTGGACTGCTCTCTCAAAATCTACTTAATGGTGACACCTAAGATGGCCTGAACAAAGAGCAACTCACAGCATCTTTATCTAAGGAAAATTGGCCTCACCATTTGCACATCGGAAATATTTTCTGGTAGTTGTATCGAAGTGTGTACCAAGGACGTTCATGCAGTCTCATTTAAAATTTAGAAAATCTTGAAGATTTTCTTTGTGGAATACTTTTAACAATCCCTGTCTGAAAAATGACACTTTATTATTCTGTGGTCCTCTCTAGTTCTATAGTTTTCCAATTCATTCATTCATTCATTTGACAAATTTTTAGTCCTTGCATACGCTGTGTCAAGAATGTGCTAGCACTGAAAGTTCAGGTGAAAAAGATATGTATAGTGGTGGCCCTCAGAGCTCCTGGTGTGATAAACTGTAGTGGTATCCATTGTGTGATCAAGTATTATGTATCATTTGCATAATTCTCTTGTGTTGGTTAAATTTGTGGTTTGTGCATCAATAGATGCTTTATAACTCATCGTTAGGAACTGAAGGTAAGTAGAATTTTTTTGTAGTGTTGACATCACCATACCCAGCCATATTCATTATATGTATTATTTTTTCAATGTTTGCTTTGATTTGTTTGATTTCTTTGCCTTCTAGACTTTGACATTTTACTGGAAGACAGTGAACTAAGAATGTCGTGGAGTGACAACACATGATGGTCTTGTCCTAGAGTGTGTGTCACTGAAGTCTGCAAAATTGAAAGATTTTCTAAATCAGCTGTCAGGAACTTGTTGCTAGAGCTACTTTCCCTGATTTCAAATCAGGGTCATTGAGCACATTTCCAAATGCTCCTCAGGGTTGTACAATTTGCTGAGAAAGTAGAAACACAGGTTCTTTCAGCTTGTCATATGGGGCAGTCTGAAGCTGCCTTTGATGATCAAAAATCCCTTCTTCTTCTCAGCCATTTAAAATGTTACTTCAGCCTGCCCACAGTTCAAATGTTCAGCCAGGGAAGCCAGCTCTTTTCAGTATTTCAGTCAATCAAATATCAGCTCTTTTCAAGGTCCCAGTCTATCCAATTTCTTGGCACACACTATAGAATCTAGCTTAGCAATGAAAGGCAATTTGTTCTTCATTCAACTTCTTTAGGGATTTCATTTTGCAAACCCACTCCTGCCTGCTCTAATAAAAAGGAAAGAGTTGTAAACGTGTTTGCACATATATTACCCTTGTCCCTGTATCCTAGTATTCCTTTGGACTTCAAAAAATGTTTATATTATGCTTTGTAAGGGAGATTTTGATAAAGAAAACAACTCTCTCGCCCTCCTCATTCTCACCATTTTCCTAAAGTTAACTCCCACAGATTTCCCACTTCTACATATTTCTGCTTAGTTGAGAATACTTAATGGTGATTAAAAATGAATGTGACATTGAAATTTATCATGCTATTAAAGTATTTCCACAGATCTTTATACAGAATTTATCTTCACCTTATCAGTGGGATTTTAAATTTTTCAAATCACAAGCAACTTGGATCTTGAGAATAAAGTACATACTGGGGTAAATAAGTTTGCTCATATTGCTTGTAGATATGAATCTTCAACTTCTTTACACATGAATTGAACTTTCCACCATTTTCCATAGAATGCCAGGTAGAATGTTCATTGTCAGAGAAAATATTTTTAAAGTACTATTTTCTTATGGCAAGTGATTTGAAAAAGCAAACAAATTAATCTTTATGACCCATAATTGCAATGCCTGAAATCATAAAATGATTAGAAATCATGGAGTCCAAATTCTTTATTTTCTGGAAGAAACTGAAGCCCAGTAAGGTTAATTGAGTCTCTGAGTCATAGGGGAATTTGTACAGGACTGAGACCAGGTGATGGTTTCCCAGTTCCCAAACTAGCTCCTCCCAACATGGTGAAGAAAGCCCTTCCCTATGCTAGTTGGTTCACTGATGATGGATGAGATATCATTTCCTAATCTGTAAAATGAAGGGGTTGAGTTAAAACTCTAAGATTCTAGCCTGGCTAGAGAACAGTTGATCTTAGTCTCTGAATTTAATAAGAAATAATGTAAGTGGCCAGAGGAGAATGTGTGAATTGGGACTGCTTGACACCATCTCAAATTTTAGTCATGTTTTTTCTCTTCCAAATAATAATACATTTTTTTTTTACATTTTTGTACCATTCTGTGCAGATTTAGGGGACCTTTCAGTTACAGTGCACAGCACCCCCAGCAACAGAGATTGCTGTGTGACTCACACCTGCCCTAATCGTAGTACCAAACTTGTAACATACATATGGGATTTTATGTGCAGTCACTGGGAGAGACAGTTAAGAACTTTCCTCCAGGATGATGTAAACCTGGAGCTATCTGTGGATCTGTAGTCTCAACCCTCCATGCCCAACCCCAGCCCAAAATCTCTTGACATGAAGGAAATCTAACTGGTGGAGGAGAAATAAAGGGCAAATGAGAGAAAGGAAAGGAGGAAAGGAGGGAAAGAGGGAGAGAGAGATAGAAAATATGAGAAAAAAAGGAGAGAAAGAGAGATAATCATTTGAACCCATGGATTTATCTATGCCTGAAGTGTCTTCCTGGTCTTCCCAATTACATGAAGCAATAAATTACTCCTTTTTTGCTTAAGCTAATTTGAATTGGTTTTCTGTCACCTTTATCTGAAAGACTCCTGACAAATGCAATTACCTATGCCCAATATAAGGAAATTTAAACTGGTTCAGAAAAAATGCTTAAAAAATAATCCCAAGAATAGTGAGCAATATTGGTTGTGATCCTTAGTTATTTTTATTTACTCATTCATTTACTGAACACTTTCCAGATGCAAAGCACCCTAACTTTGGGGAGTTAAACTGAGAACAGAAAAAAAAGAAGCAGCAGAGCAAGTCAGAATGTGACGTGACCAACATCCCAACTTCAAGACACATAGTCTATGGAAGGTGGGAAGCAGTATCAACTGGGAAATCTGGGGAAGGCCTCCAAGAGAAGGTGAAGACCCATTGGGACACACCCAAGTGATTGGGCTGAAAGCAATTTGGTTGAAATGAAGATTGGTGAAAACAAAATAAAACTCTTTTGGCTAGGATTTTCTAGTATTGGTAACTGTGGTGCACCATGGGATAGTTTGATAACTTTTAAAGTGACCTTAACCATTTTTTTTCTACTAAGAATTTATGTAGTTTTCTTCTATCTTGCTTTAAAATTTTTTATTACTAAATGCTATTCTTAATGGAGAAAAGCTGGTACAATATAGTTGTGTAACAACTGATGGATTTTTAAATAAATTAAAATAGGTCATAAAACATACTGGATTGCATAATCCCATTTTTGAAGAAATTAATACATGTATATAAGGGATCTAAAAGGAGATGCACACCAGTGTATTAGCAGCTGGTGACCCTGGGTGGGTAGGTGGGCATCTTGGCTATTCTTTTTTTTTTTTTTTTAACATCTTTATTGGAGTATAATTGCTTTACAATGGTGTCTTAGTTTCTGCTTTATAACGAAATGAATCAGCTATACATATACATATATCCCAATATCTCCTCCCTCTTGCATCTCCCTCCCTCCCACCCTCCTTATCCCACCCCTCTAGGTGGTCACAAAGCATCGAGCTGATCTTCCTGTGCTGTGCGGCTGCTTCCCACTAGCTGTTTTATATTTGATAGTGTATATATGTACATGTCACTCTCTCACTTCATCCCAGCTTCCCCTTCCCCTTCCCTGTGTCCTCAGGTCCATTCTCTACATCTGCATCTTTATTCCTGTCCTGCCCCTAGGTTCTTCAGAAATTTTTTTTTTTTTTTTTTTTTTTAGATTCCATATATGTGTGTTAGCCTATGGTATTTGTTTCTCTCTTTCTGACTTACTTCACTCTGTATGACAGACTTTAGGTCCATCCACCTCACTACAAATAACTCAATATCGTTTCTTTTTTATGGCTGAGGAATATTCTGTTGTATATATGTGCCACATCTTTTTTATCCATTCATCTGTCGATGGACACTTAGGTTGCTTTCATGTCCTGGCTATTGTAAATAGAGTTGCAATGAACATTGTGGTACATGACTCTTTTTGAATTATGGTTTTCTCAGGGTATATGCCCAGTAGTGGGATTGCTGGGTCGTATGGTAGTTCTATTTTTACTTTTTAAGGAACCTCCATAGTGGCTGTATCAATTTACATTCCCACCAACAGTGCAAGAGGGTTCCCTTTTCTCCACACCCTCTCCAGCATTTATTGTTTGTAGATTTTTTGATGATGGCCATTCTGACTGGTGTGAGGTGATACCTCATTGTAGTTTTGATTGGCATTTCTCTGATGATTAGTGATGTTGAGCATCCTTTCATGTGTTTGTTGGCAATCTGTATATCTTCTTTGGAGAAATGTCTATTTAGGTCTTTTGTCCATTTTTGGATTGGGTTGTTTGTTTTTTGATATTGAGCTACATGAGCTGCTTGTGAATTTTGGAGATTAATCCTTTGTCAGTTGCTTCACTTGCAAATATTTTCTCCCATTCTGAGGGTTGTCTTTTCGTCTTGTTTATGGTTTCCTTTGCTGTGCAAAAGCTTTTAAGTTTCATTAGGTCTCATTTGTTTATTTTTGTTTTTATTTCCATTTCTCTAGGAGGTGGGTCAAAAAAGATCTTGCTGTGATTTATGTCATAGAGTGTTCTGCCTATGTTTTCCTCTAAGTGTTTGATAGTGTCTGGCCTTACATTTAGGTCTTTAATCTATTTTGAGTTTATTTTTGTGTATGGTGTTAGGGAGTGTTCTAATTTCATTCTTTTACATGTAGCTGTCCAGCTTTCCCAGCACCACTTATTGAAGAGGCTGTCTTTTCTCCATTGTATATTCTTGCCTCCTTTATCAAAGATAAGGTGACCATATGTGCGTGGGTTTATCTCTGGGCTTCCTATCCTGTTCCATTGATCTATCTTTCTGTTTTTGTGCCAGTACCATACTCTCTTGACTACTGTAACTTTATAGTATAGTCTGAAGTCTGGGAGTCTGATTCCTCTATTGGCTATTCAGGGTCTTTTATGTTTCCATACAAATTGTGAAAATTTTTGTTCTGGTTCTGTGAAAAATGCCAGTAGTAGTTTGATAGGGATTGCATTGAATATGTAGATTGCTTTGGGCTGTATAGTCATTTTTACAATGTTGATTCTTCCAATCCAAGGACATGGTATATCTCTCCATCTGTTTGTATCATCTTTAATTTCTTTCATCAGTGTCTTATAATTTTCTGCATACAGGTCTTTTGTCTCCTTAGGTAGTTTTATGCCTAGGTATTTTATTCTTTTTGTTGAAATGGTAAATGGGAGTGTTTCCTTAATTTCTCTTTCAGATTTTTCATCATTAGTGTATAGGAATGCCAGAGATTTCGGTGCATTAATTTTGTATCCTGCTACTTTACCAAATTCATTGATTAGCTCTGGTAGTTTTCTGGTAGCATCTTTAGGATTCTCTATGTATAGTATCATGTCATCTTCAAACAATGACAGCTTTACTTCTTTTTCAATTTGGATTCCTTTTATTTCTTTTTCTTCTCTGATTACTGTGGGAAACACTTCCAAAACAATGTTGAATAATAGTGGTGAGAGTAGGCAACCTTGTCTTGTTCCTGATCTTAATGGAAATGGCTTCAGTTTTTCACCATTGAGTATGTTGTTGGCTGTGGGTTTGTCATATATGGCCTTTATTATGTTGAGATAAGTTCCCTCTATGCCTAATTTCTGGAGTGTTTTTTTTTATCATAAATCAGTGTTGAATTTTGTCAAAAGCTTTTTCTGCATCTATCGAGATGATCACATTGTGTTTATTCTTCAATTTGTTAATATGGTGTATCACATTGATTGATTTGGGTATATTGAAGAATCCTTGCATTCCTGGAATAAACCCCACTTGATCATGGTGTATGATCCTTTTAATGTGCTGTTGGATTCTGTTTGCCAGTATTTTGTTGAGGATTTTTGCATCTATGTTCATTGTCCAGTGACATTGGCCTGTAGTTTTCTTACTTTGTGACATCTTTGTCTGGTTTTGGTATCAGGGTGATGGTGGCCTCGTAGAATGTGTTTGGGAGTTTTCCTCCCTCTGCTATATTTTGGAAGAGTTTGGGAAGGATAGGTGTTAGCTCTTCTCTAAATGTTTGATAGAATTCGATCTTGGCTATTCTTTATATTGTTTTGCCTGTCTGCATTTTCTGATATTTTTGTAATTATTATGTGTGCTGAATTTTTTTAATAAAAACATGATGAGAAACACAGGCATTAGAAAATATAAGAATGGAAGAAAACTGAACACAACCAACCCAGCAAGTAGCAAGGGCTGGATTAATGAAGGGTAAATGTGGAAGGGCACAGGCAGACATAGGATGTGGAAGTGTCACAGGCAGAGATAGGATGTGGTAGTGGCACAGGCAGAGATCTGGGCACAGGGCAGGGGGTGGGGAGCATCTTGTGTTGGGTGTTTAGGAGGAAGGAGAAGCAATGAGCAGGACTTTTTCTGTTATACCTGTTTTGGGTCATCAGCATTTTAAATAGTAAAATTAATTTTATTTTGAAAGGAAATTTTAAATGAAGAGATATCAGTAAAAAGGCACTGCCTTGGGCTAAGAGGGGTTAGGACAGGTTGAGACTACAAGAAAGGGTCATAAACTGAGGTGGACATTACCCCTTGAATGGAGGCCACTGCCTTTGTCACCTTGCTCTTGACTTTCAGATAAATACAAAACCCAGTGACAATTTGAAACAAGTCATTTAGAATGAGAGACTGAGAATCAGGAGCCTCAACAAAAGGGGAGGAGGCTCTGCCAAGGGTTTGTTAGGACAACAGATCAATCGCCGAGTCTCCAGAACTTAAACAACGACTTGGGTTGCTGGAAAGGAAGTGCGTCTCTTTGAATGTGACTGATGGAAGGGATCAACAGCAAGAGTCACCACAGGTTTGTGAATCTAAATAACCTGCTGAATGTTGCTGAATACCAAAAAAAAACCCAAACCAAAAAACAACCACAAAACCTATTTTAAGCTTGCTTCTTGAAAGTTCAAATAGAGAAGAAAGGCAAATTAGCAAGGACAACTCTGTGGACTGAATAAGAGCATCCTAACAGTGATGGGAAGAACTAAAGTCTTCGCGATAAAGTTCTCTATGTAAGATTTAAAAAAAAAAAGAAAAAACAAAAAAAACCAGGAAAATAAAAAACTTAAAATGTTGGAACAGCCTTTGAATGTATATCCCTTGGAACTGGTGATTATGCAAACCATGTTCTAAAATCTACAAATTATCTGTCAATAGTAGAGTTTCAAAAAATGTTTACTTTGGGGTCACTTCTCTAATTGTGGGTTAGAAAGAGCACAGGAGTGCTTAATTGAAGAGAAAACAGAATTTGAGATTCAAAAGTGTTAAGTGAAGAGTCTGTGATATCAGACTGTTAATTGAGAAGATACTATAACGTTTCTTAGCACTGCACAATTCCATAGTCAGGACAAATCCCTGCTGAGTTAACAAGGTTGGAATCTATGTAACTCTTGATGGGATCCAGAGTTCCCTTCCTCCCGCTACTGCCCCACCCTTCATTTTCTGTGACTCAGACTTAAGTCCAAGCCCTTGTACTTGTGCCTACTGTTGGGAGACAGTACTATTGCTCCACTCATTTGCCCTCTTCAGACCCTGTTATGTGAGACACTGTTTTTGTCAAGGGACACCTGTGGTCATGCCCCTCTCAGTGCAGTTCAGCCTATCAGGTTCTCAGCTGGCTGCCCAGAGACTGTATTTTACTCCACAACAAAGGCCCTCCACATGTGGACAAGAAGGCTCTTGCTCAAATGTCCGCTGTCGTATTCTGAGTACTTGTTCAGATCAAACTGCTGTTGTTTGCTGGCTGTCAGGGTTTTTTAAGACCCAGAGAGCATGGTTTTCTGTTTCTTTTTCTCTAAAGCAGATCAGGACTTTCCCCTTTTTCCTTTCTCACACTCTCTTCTGCCCATCATATCTCAAAAGACAAAGTTCTGGAGTCACAGATTTCACCTCCTTCCTCCCTTTGGTATATGATCCAAATCTCCCATCTAGTTGGCTGCATCTGTAGCCAGTGCAGTCTGTTGCACCCTCAGGCAGAGAAACCCCATAATGACACTAAGAATTTTGCTCTTTCATGCCCATCAGAACCTTAAATCTGGTGGTTAGGTGTGGACCAAAGAGCTGACATCCCTGTATAATAGTAAGTAGAGAGATTCTCTAATTCAGCCAAGAGTGGTTGGAAATGACTGAATCTACACTCTGAATAGCAAACTACCTATACCTTATTGAACATAGTTGATATTTAAGAAATTATAAAGGATACTAGTGGAACAGGTGATAACCCTGCATAGGTGTGTCTGAGGGAGAAGTTTTTGATATGTTTATTTTCCCTTGTAAGTTCATGATGCTTTCATCATACTACTTATTGCTTTACGGACTTGTACCCTTGCTAAAAATATAGCCCTTAAACACTAGTTCTCTCAGGTCACTTCTGGGGAGGTTTTGCTTTTTTCACCGTGCTTCTCAGAGTGTTGGCTACAATGATAGGGTACATGGTGTTTCTTTTTCCCCCCTCCCTAGCTCCCTCCCTCCACGCCCCAGGGTAATTCCCTCCCTCTATCCCTAGGACAAATGTTCTCTGCAGTTGTGTTATCTTTGCTATGATATTTACCTTCTGATAGTCTGATGTAGTCAAGAACCTGATAACCAGGAAGAGGACAGTTGGAGGGATCCTTATCCATTTTCTCTATACACCTCTCTTATCCCCTCTTGCTAAAATATGTTTTGAACCCTTCCAAGGTAGGTAAATGGGGAGGGAGCAGAGTCAAGAGCCAGAGAAGTCATTACTTGAATGGTCCTGCCCTGAGAGAGCTTTGTGATTGGTAGGCCCGTAGGTGTTTAAGTCTGTCTCTTTCTCAGGTGCGTGCCTCAGTGGCCTTCTCAGAGGCCCCCCTTAGGGACCACACTAACAGTGACTTCCTCCAGCTGCTGCCTTGCCCTCAGCCCTTCTTTCTTGGCAATTTACTTCAAAGACACTCAGTCTGCCAGAACGCATTATCTTTCGTGACTATTTTCTTTCGTGGGATTTCACATGGCTCCCAGCCAGCTCTCCTTCCTGTTTGGACCACGCCTGGTCCATGAGAAACTCTTATGCAGCCTTTGCCCCAACAAAGCAGAAACTCCCTGTTCTTCTCCCTCCAAAGCTGTGAACTGGCCATATGTCATCCCCTGAGCTTGCTAGAGTCAGAAACTAGGCCACTGAGTACTCTCCTTATGGCAGGGGGCCCATCGAATTTTTAGTTGTAGTTTCTTCTCCTTAATGCTTAGATACAGGGCTGGACCACAGGAGAAGCTGAGTGAGAAATACAACTGGGCTCAGAATCTCTTCCTTTCAGTCCTGAGTAAATGTCATTGAACTAAGAGTTTCTTCTCTCCCCTTTCCTGAGACTGTACTTCCCCTGAGCAGGCCACTACAGAGACCCTCTAGACATGTAAAATGAAGGTAATAATAGTTCTTACCTCATAGGGTTGTGTGAAGGTTAAATGAGTTAATGTGTTTAAAGCACTTAGCAGATGCTAGCACATATTAATTGCCATGTAAGTATCAGCTATTGTCACATTTACAGTGCCATAAGGATGAACCCTCTAGCTCACACCTCTAGTTCTGTAGATCTGAGGCAGAGGGATAGAGCTGGAGGTGGGATAAGCAAGGATTAGTCTTGAACAGGAAGGAGATTTGGGACTTGGAGTGGGAGACCTAAGTACATTAGGTTTATTAGCTGTACAGGAAGTAACTAATTAAAAACATTATTACTGAAATTTCTTCAAGCTAGGCTTCATGAAGAGGAAATGTTGAATAGCCAGACAAGTGAGATATTAAAATTATGCATTTGGCTAGACTGGAAGAAACAGTCGATGGAATATACTGTCTTGTTAAATATATACAGTAATTAACCCTTTACTCAGTGAAGTAGGTGAACTTTTAAAATCCAAGTTTATGCCTCAACAGTATCTAAATGATTGGCTGAGATTTCAAAGGGACTCTGGAGCCCAATAGAAATTAAGATGCCAACTCATTACCTGTCAGCAGTTGAGTTATCGTCCATTTTAGACCTTGAACAGCGATCATGTTCTGTGTTTTTAGGCTTCTGAAAGGCACAGAGTATGCAGACACAACCCAAGTACAGTAAGTGCCCTACATACAAACAACTTCCATCCCGAGAGTACGTTCGTTAGGTCCAATTTGTTTGTAAGTCCAACGAAGTTAGCTTAGGTACTGAACTAACACAATCGGGTATATAGCACTGTATTGTAATAGGTTTATAATACTTTTCACACAGATAATGCTTACATAAAAAACAAACACAAAAAATAAAGAAAACATTTTTAATCTGACAGTACAATACCTTGAAAAGTACAGTAGTACAGTACAACAGCTGGCATACAGGGACTGGCATGAACGTTCACATCTTTGAAAATTTGCAACTTGAAGGTTTGTATACGAGGGACTTACCGTAATTCAACAAAAGTCCTCCCCTGTTTTAGGAGTCCTATGTTTTCCAAGTTTTATAAGATTAGCACATTCGTTACAATCAGATAAAAGACCCCTCCAACCTGAACTAATAAGCACTGTGATGGTTATCCACCTGCCTTGATTGTTCTTTCTGCTTACTTGCCTGCCTGGGCTCTCTCCAGCTTCCGCCGGCCTCCCTGTCTGCCAGCTTCAGGAGCCTTGCTGACCAGGTCAGCCTTCACATGCTATCAGATCCCGTTGGCTATGTCTCCTGTCTCCCAAGAGCTGCATGTAAAACACGGGATGTTCTGCACATCGATTCCATTGATGTCTTGTCAAATACTTTGAAGCCCACAGCCTCATCAGCAGATCAGAGATGGCCCCTCTGGTCTTTCGACCCTGATTATTCTTTCTTTTTATTCTGACTTTCTCTTGGCATTATAGAATTATGTGGCAAAGGAAAGCCTGAGGGAGGGGGAAGGAAGGAAACAAGGAGGAAGGAGGAGGAGGTCAGTGCTCACAAAAACACAAGAACAAAAGAACTGCAAATTGGGACTTCTCTACACAGGCACTTTCCTTTCAGAAAGTCAGTGTGAACCATCCATCATCTCCCAGGACTCCCAGCTCAGGGCTCACTTGGACCAAGTGAGAGCTGCCTAGTCAGTTACTCATCAGGGTCCCCTCTGTGCAGTCATCTCACTTTCCTCAGGGGTGCCTCCCACTGCCTTTGGGGGCTTCACATCCCAAATATTTATTAAGGAGACAAAAAGGAATAGTTAATGGAGCCTGTGGTTGGAGAGTAGCAGGTGGCCCAGGGCTGCAGCTGCAGAGCGGGCTCTTGCTTGGCAAATGTTTGACCAGGTTTATTTTCTGTTGTTTTTATTTTGTTTGGATATTTGTCATTGTTGTTACTGAACACATCAAGAGATGATATGTGCCCTAATTGCACTTCCGGAGTACTTTCTAACAATTCTGATAATCTACTGTTTTCAAAATTCAAGTCTTGGCATTGGAAGTTCCTCTAATATCTGAGTCTGGTTTGTACATGAAGGTGGGTTGAGACTGAAGAATCTATGAATAATATATGCATTTTGTAACAATCTGTGGAGCTGAAAATGAAATGGATTGTATGTGTGTGTATGTATGTATAAAATCTCTGTATTTGCCTCCTGTATTTGGAATTTAGAGTTTTAAGTGAAAGTTGGTACATTTATCTGACTTGTCAACATTATAGATGATACAGTATATTTATAAAGATATTTGCATATCTTTTATCAGACAGATGCTCTTAGATGATTCAGTGTTCTAGCTTATATTTGGAAAAGAAATTAATACATGAAATGAAGATGAAAAGCTCAGGGGATTTGGCTCACTCTTAGTCCTACGTTCCTATTGCACTTGGGTTGTGCGACCTTTTGGGGTCAATGCTGGAAGTGGGCAAATTAGTGAAATAGGGACCCTCCCACCTCTTTCTCTTTTGTTACTGCCCACCTGCAGACTACAGTGTATCCTAATCCTCAGAGGTTTATTTTGGGCCTTGCAGTTCACTGGTTATTTAAAATGCACCTCCCTTCTATTGAGTTTTAAATGGACAGTCTTGAAAACCTAAAGTATCAAAGATTAAAAAAATTGGAGCTCCTTAAGAACTTCTGCAACAAAAGCAAACCTGGTTGAAAAAGTGCTTTTGCACATATTACCTCATTCTGATTTTTCTTTCACAGTTACAGAAGCCCTATGTGATAAGGACAGTTTTTATTAGGTATGTTGTACAGATGATAAAACTGATATTCAGCGCTGTAAGGCATTTAAAGCCACAATAAGCCTCAGCCCCAAGATATGAGGGTTCATCTCCCTTGAAGTGCTTTCCACCCCTATGATATAGCACTGCCTCTGCTCTCTAATGATGGAATTTCAGGCAGTAGGACAGAAGAGGGAGAGAGACTTTGGGTCAGGGAAGCTTACTCATCTCCGTGAGGATTGCCCTCTGTCCTACCTCTTCTGGAAGAATAATATGGTAGAGCAAAATCTACTTAGAATCGGACAGAATTCAGTTCTTAATCCAGCTCTGCAACTTGCTAGCTGTGTGATCTGGGTAAAGTATTTAACATCTCTGAGCTACAATTTTGCATTTTGTAAAATGGAGAAACATTGAAGAATTTGAAATGTGCATATAATATTCCTGGTTTATATTGGAAACCAAGGTGATATTTCTGATTAATACCTCACATTTGCTTTCTCCCTTTTGGGAATGAGGAAAACTCAAATAAAAGGACAATTCAAGCTACACATACAAGTGTTTACACACAAGTTGGCTTCAGGTTAAAGAGAAAACTGGTCTAATTCAGATAAGCAATGATTTTTCTATTATCAAATAGTTGATTCCATCGAGTTTGAGTTTCCCAAATGAGTTTTAAGTGGAGATAGAGTCTCATTTCATTGAGTTTTCATACTTAGCCACCTAATATGCTCATCTGGAGGACTCATTTTGGGGGTTAGAACACAAACTCGAAGCAACCATGTCAACAAATGTGAGGGGTCTGAGATTTTTTTCCCTACTTGCAAGCTAACAGGTTGGTCAACCACAGTTTCATGGGCCCTGGTGGAAGACTCAACTGTCCTGAGTCAGAGACAAAGGACCTCATTGCTCACAGCACAGCGAGCAGCAGAAGCTTTATGTTAGTGTCTATTCCCCTTGACCTCAAGTTCTAAAGCAACACTGGCAGCCCAGGAGGTGCTGCACAGATAGCGGTAGGCATCATGGCTGAAAACTCCCAAATTTAGGAAACCACGCATTTTATAATGGGCTGCAAGTAAATCTTCTCAACTTTTACCTCAGAGGCAGTTATTATCTTTATTATACTGGGCAGTAAACAAACCTGCCCTTAGCTTTGGAGGAAGAGATCTTCTAAGGCTAGTTGTTATACAAACATCCTTAAAAAGATAATCTGGGTGGGGGGGCACAAATTAGGAGTATGGAATTAACAGATACAAACTATTATACATAAAATAGATAAACAACAAGGATTTACTGTATAGCACAGGGAATTATATCCAATATTTTATAATAACCTATAATGGAATATTATCTGCAAAAAAGCGGAATCACTATGCTGTACACCTGAAACTAACACAATAGTGTAACTTAGCTATACTTCAATTAAAAAAAAAAGATAGTCTAGAACAAAGAGAGTCAGTGCCTCTACTTACAAGATATGCAGCAACAAGAAAGACCCATAGAGATTTGTCTCCCTGAAAATGACATACACATTCATTGCCGATTACACGTGTACTAATATCCACTAAGAGCACTAAGGCACTGCTTGTTTTGTGATGGGTTAGGGAATTGCTTGGAGTCTCAGGGTCCTCCACAACATCTTCCAGAGTTTCTCTCCTTTGAGAACACTGATAGTTTTCTGCATTGAGCTCTTTCTCCCTTACCAGTAAACTGGCCACACTTTATATTTTTAAAAGTTACCCCCTCCCCTAGTATTTAAAATATTTGTTACTAAGCGCTTCCTATGTGCCAGGCATTGCCGATGCTTCTCATAAGTTACTCTGATCTCCATTCCACAGATGAAGAAACTGAGGCCCAAGGGTTAAGGCAGTTTAACCAGGATCACATGGGTGATTAGTGGCAGGGATTGGACTGAAAGATCTGGTTCTTTGCAATCTCACTAAAATAATAATAGTAATAATAATAATAAAGATAAGCAAAATGTGTCTTATGCAGTTCTTCCTTATTGAAATATATTTGGAGAGGGGGATACAGAATTAGAAGCAGGAACAGAAAAACTGGGGGAAAAATTCTTTTCACATTTTACAGTCACCATTTAAGTCACTATATATACAGAGAATGCTTGGAGGAACCTGTAAAATAATGAATAGCATATGGGAGAAACATTTATATTTCAATTGTCTACATGTAAGAAACACTTTGCATATCTGTTCAAGGCTTCCAGGCATGGTTTTGAATATGAATGAGAGAGGAGGAATCAAAGGAGGCCCAGAGGCAAGAAAAGGTAATTAGAGGGCCTCAGACAGGGCACATCAAGGGAGGTAGAGGCTTTGGCCTGACCTCATCACCAAGCTAGGTGAAGTCTAAGTCTGCTTTTGGCTGTTTGCTAACTGAAAATGGGGTCTCCCTTCATGGCCTCCTCTGAGACTTACCTGGGATTACATCAGACCTTGGGCCATAATTTTCCTTCATAAATGGCTTGTGTGGCTGCATGCAATATACAAGTTATTGGACTGTGAGCAGTCACTTCATTAATTTTCAGATGCATTGATTAGGTTAATATGTGCCACAATCCTAGAAGGGGAGAAAACTATTAGGCTTCAACCAAACGTACCTAAATTCATGGGATCTTGATGAGTCTGCTGTTAGAATTAGAGCAAAAATTAACTTTCATCTTTCAAGTGAAGCTATGAACTAATAATAAAGACCCCGAGGCTTTGCATTGCTTTGTACTTTAACCCCTGTAGCTGAGAGAGTAAATAAATAGAGCAGGCACTCTTACCCCAATTTATGCATGAGATGGGGATGCAGAGTTAAATGACTACTGAAACCAGCTCATTGCTGGTAAAACCGAACAGTATTTCCACTAGATGGCGCTGCCCACTAAGCTAGAGGCTTGGCGTTGTGCCTGCTGTTCACGGAGCTTGTTTCTCAGTATACAATACTGCAAGAATTTCTCCCCCAACCCTTAAATAACTGAAAGAAGAAAGCCTCATTAAAAGTTCTGTGGTCCGGCTTCCCTGGTGGTGCAGTGGTTGAGAGTCCATCTGCCGATGCAGGGGACACAGATTCGTGCCCCGGTCCGGGAAGATTCCACATGCCGCAGAGCGGCTGGGCCTGTGAGACATGGCCGCTGAGCCTGTGCGTCCAGAGCCTGTGCAAAAAAAAAAAAAAAAAGTTCTGTGGTATTCCTTGACTTCTCTCTGCTCAGCCGTAATTTAGTGTGGTTAGTATTAAGGTGCAGATCTGAACACGGTATTCCTGGAATAGCAGCCTTTTGAAGTCCACATTTATAAAGCAAATTTCTGAAGATTAGATCATTTTTTAAAACACTTTGGTTTACGTGATTAAAATTGAGATGGGTATAAAGAAAGAAATCTGACATTCCAGACAAAACATGGACATAGAAACAAGGATAAACAATTGAAAATAATACTGCTGGAAGAAAAATCATACCCTTTGGATGAGGCTTTGGCAATAGTAACTCAGAATAAGTCATAAAAAGAAATACTGTTTTGAAACTTCATTGTCTCTCATTTGTGAATATCCTAGAAAAAATATAATAGTATGTGGAATTCTGGCTTCTTTTGTTCAATTAATATGCTCTATTCCAAATATTCTTTTTTAAAAAAGCTATTGTTTATAGGGGCTTCCCTGGTGGTGCAGTGGTTGAGAGTCTGCCTGCGGATGCGGGGGACGCGGGTTCGTGCCCCGGTACGGGAGGATCCCACATGCCGCGGAGCGGCTGGGCCCGTGAGCCATGGCCGCTGAGCCTGCGCGTCCGTAGCCTGTGCTCCGCAACGGGAGAGACCACAAGAGTGAGAGGCCCGCGTACCGCAAAAAAAAAAAAAAAAAAAAGCTATTGTTTATAAATATAAACAAATATTGGCCTGTACTTGGGTTTAGTCTGGGTTACTGCACAGCTATCTCTTTGCTGATAGTTTGGATGATAAATATTCCTGTCCTGGTTACCGTTGAGCTAGATTTTTTTATAAAAAAGAATCTTGTTTTTTATATTTAATGGAAATCTTTTTAAAGCAATTTTAGGTTTACAGAAAATTTACACAGAAAATGTAGAGAGTTCCCATAATCTCTTCTCCCCCCTTTTCCCCTATTATTAACATCTTGTATTAGTGTGGTACATTTGTTACAATTGAGGAATAATACTGATACACATTATTCTTAACTAAAGTCCATAGCTTAATTAGGGTTCCCTAGTTCTTTGAGTTATATAGTTCTGTAGGGTTTCACAAATGTATACCGCTATGTATCCACCATTATAGCATCATGAAGAATAGTTTCACCATCATAATTCCCTGTGCTCTGTTAGAAAAAAACACGATTTAAGAGAGTAATTTGAAGATCTAATTGGCTTTATTAGATGATTCATGAGTCGGGCAGCATCCCATCTAGTAACTAGAAGAGTGCTCAGAAGGGTTGTACAAAGTGAAAGGTTTTTATAGGAAGAGGGGTGGGGCAAGGAAGCTATTAGCAAAAGAAAAGATTATATTTAGGCCAGGACATCTTTTTGGGGGTGAACGGAATGACACAGACTTTATCATGCCTCTTCTTCCTCTGGTGGGGTGGAGAGGGCCCATTTGACAGATTGCCTTATTGGTGCTGACTAGAAAATTCCAAACAGTCTGATTAAGATAACATTTCTAGGGAAGGTTGAAACTGCAATTAGTTAGGTATTAAATCTGCATTTGATATCCTGGACATTAGACAACTGATGCCATTTTGGGCCTGTGGTTTTCTTTTTAACAGCTCTGTCTATTCATTCCTCTCTCCCACAGTCACCAACCCTTGGTAATGACTCATTTTTTTCCCCTGTCCTTTTGCCTTTTCCAGAATGTCATATAATTGGAACCATAGAGTTCCAATTAGCCTTTTTAGACTGACTTTATTTTCCTTAGTAATATGAATTTTAAATTCCTCCATATCTTTGTGTGGCTGATAGCTCTTTTTTTTTTACTTGCTGAATAATAATGCATGGATGTATCAGTTTGTTTATCCATTCACCTGTTGAAATAACATCTTCATTTCTTCCAATTTTTGGCAACTATGAATAAAGCTACTATAACCATTTGTGTGCAACTTTGTGTTCGGACATAAGTTTCCAAGTCATTTGGTAAATACCTAAGAGTGCAATTGTTGGATCACATGATAATGAACGTTTAGCTTTGTAAGAAATTGCCGAACTGTCTTCCAAAGCGGCTGTACCATTTTGCATTCCCACCAGCATTGATGCTGGTTCCTGATGCTCCACATCCTTGTAAGAAGGCCGTTCTAATAGGGGTGTAGTGTTATCTTATTATTGTATCTTATTGTTGTTTTAGTTTGCAGTTGAGCGTCTTTTCATTCTTATTTGCCACCTGCTATCTTCTTTGGTGAGGTGTCTGTGCTGATCTTTTGTCCATGTTTTTATTTGAATTGTTTTCTTACTGTTGAGTTTTAAGAGTTCTTTGTTTTAGATATACATATATCAAAAATATATATAAATTTAAAAATATATATTAAAGTTATATTTATAAAATTAAATATTTAAAATTAAGCATATATATTAAATATATGTATATATATGTTGTTGTTGTTTTTTCAGCTGCACCATGTGGCTTGTGGGGTCTCAGTTCCCTGACCAGGGATTAAACCTGGGCTATGGCAGTAAAAGCCCGGATCCTAACCACTAGGCCACCAGGGAACTCCCTTCTTTATATATTTTGGATACATGTTTTTTTGCAAATATTGTCCCCCAGTTTATTTTGTCTTTTACTTCTTTTAAAAGACATGCTTTTTTAGGCCTATTTTAAAACTGTCTTACACTAACACAAAAACTTGATTTTTTTTTCTCTTCCTTCTTGTAGTCTCTGCATGTATAAGAAGCCTCTGGATTTCAAGGGAGGCTCTGCTTCTAAATAGAGAAAGTCACCTTTCTCCCTAAGCATCAATATCCTCATATGTAAATACAAAGCAATTGAATTAGATTGTTCCTAAGGTTGCATGCAGCTTGAGATTATGTGATAGAACTATGAATCTGTTTGATGACTACAGATTCTAAACAGCCATGGATTTTTCTGAAGCTCACTTTTTTCCACATGGATGTTCTTATTGGAGACTTTTATGATTCCCTACATATACTGATGTCAAAAATGGAGAACTCATTTTCCTTGGAATGGGTATTGATTCTGTCTTGAAGTGTTTATAATTCTGTAAGGTAAATAGAAGAATGACATTGGAATACAACACACAAACTCACAAAAAATGACATGGAATCCAAGTTTGTAAGGTTGAAGAAAGAAGAGTATCAAGAGGGGTAACTTAGGAAACATGGAAGAAAGTCTCTTCTTTCAGATTTTTGCAGGCCTGTCATTTTTGCTTCTTCTTCCCCTTCTCCTTTTTGGCTCTGTTAGACTGACTGGCAGTTTCAATATCCATTTTTACTTCTACTACTACTTTGAGAGTTATCCACATGATTCGCATTCTACTGGTGGTTAATCTTACATTTTAAACATGTATAATTTCCCTAAAAAAGGTTAAAATTAATTAGTATATTTCCTGCTTTGAAACACTCTCCAAAGTTTAGTCATCATCTTTTCTCTTTTTAATCCTCAATACATATTTATGTTTCCTAATGTGTTTAACATCTCCTTTGCTTCTTGCATTCTGCTTCTTTGTCATGGGTTTAATCTTCTTCTTGTAGAAGTATATCTCTTATATAGTTATTTTATTAAGAATTTTTAAATAAACACTTCCGGTTTCTGTATTTCTGAAAATGTTTTTATTTTGTACTTTACTCTTGAATGATCATTTAGTTCCCTGTCAAAATTTAGTCTGATGGTAATTTCTACCTACTTTGGAGATATTAGCATTTGTCTTCTGGCATCTATTATTGCTTATAAAAATATTATTAGTCTAATTATCATTCTTTTATAGAGAGGCAGTCATTTCTTTCTGGTAGCAGTCGGAATTTCTCTTTTTCTGTTATAGTCTGTAGCTTCACTAGGAAATGCCTAGTATGGATTTATTTTTATTTGTCTTGCTTGGGACCTATTGTGCCTCTCAAATCTCAGAATCCATACCTTTCTACTGCAATCTTTATTACTTCCCTTCTGTTTACATTTTGTTTCATTTATTCTTCTTTTTCTAGTCTTTCAATGGAAGTTAAGGTCATTAATTTGAGACTTTTTGTTTTTTCTAACATAGGCAACTTGTGCCATAAGTTTCATTTTAAATACTGCTCTAGTTATGTCTCATACAATTTGATATGTTGCTTTTACACTTTCACTCAGTTCAAAATTGATCATTTCTCTCTTGATTTCTTCTTTAATTCATGGGTTATTTAGAAGTATATTATTTAGTTTGCAAATAATGGAGTAGTTTCTAAAAGTCATTCTGTTATCTATTTATAATTTAACTCTAAATGAGGTCGGGGAAATATGTTTCTTTTTATTACTACTTTTGAAAACTTTGATTATGATATACCTTGGTTTAATTTTCTTCATGTTCTTATGTTTGGAATTTGTTGTGATTCTTGGACCTGTGAGTATATACTTTTCATCAAATTTTGAAAAGTTTCAGTCATTATTTCTTCAAATATTTTTCTGTCTCTCCCCCTAAGGACTCTAATTTTACATCTCTATTTATTTTTTTGAACATCTGGAATATAGCTAAATTTTAAGAGTGTTAGTGCTTAAGCTTGCTATTTTATTGTTTTCTGTCTACTTGTTTCTTGTTCTTCTTTTTACCCTACCTTTTCTTCTTGCAAGTTACTTTAACTTATTTTTTTTAATTCCATTTTCATTTATTTCTAGTGTTTTTTAAATACAACTGTTTTTTAGTGGTTGCCTCTAGGTATTAAAAATATATATATGTAATATATCACAGTCTATTTGTATCAACATTTTATCACTTTGAATGAAATGCAAAAACTTTATTTTCATTTAGGTTCCTTTATATTTCCCACTTTTAGAACGTAAAAGTCTCTAGTATCTTCTCTGCACACAGTGAGTACAACATCAAATGATGTTATAATCTTTGCTTCATCCATCAAATATAATTTTTAAAAACTCACAAGGGAAAGAATAGTGTATTATACTTACCCCTATTTTTACCCATTCCATTGTTCTTTCTTCCTTTCTTAAGTTCACGTCTCTTTCTGTTCTGTTATCACTTCCTTTCTGTTTAGAAAAGTTCCTTTAGTCACTATTTAAGAACAGGTTTGTTGGCAAAAAAATTCTCTTAGTTTTATTTATTCTGAAAATGACTTTGTTTCCCCTTCATTGCTGAAAAATATTTTCACTAGATAGAGTTCATTGTTGACTGGTCTTTGATTTTAGCACCAAAAA
Organism: Phocoena sinus; assembly: GCF_008692025.1. NCBI lineage: Eukaryota > Metazoa > Chordata > Mammalia > Artiodactyla > Phocoenidae > Phocoena > Phocoena sinus. Next base: position 32,393,510 of record NC_045776.1, on the reverse strand, counting down.
AGTTGTGCCCTTTTTTGGTCACTTATTTATGGTTTCCATGGTTTCAATGAGAAATCTGCTGTCAGTCGAATAGTTTTTATGCACTATAGGTAAGACTAGCTTCTCTCAAGAGTTTTTCTTGGTCTTAGGTTTTAAGAAGTTTGATTATGGTATGTCTTGGTGTGAATTCCTTTGGCTTTATTCTGTGTACAGTTCACTAATCTTAAATTAGTATGTCTGTGCTTTTCAGTAAATTTGAGATATTTTCAGCCATTATATCTTTGAATATTGTTTCAACTCCCCACTTTTCCTCTCCTGTAATTCCAGTGATACAAATATTAGATATTTTGATATTGTCCTAGAGGTCCCTGAAACTCACTTCAGTTTTTTTTTGTTTGTTTGTTTGTTTTAATCTCTTTTTCTCTCTGCTGTTCATTTTGAGTAATTTCTATTGATCTTTGTGTTCACTGATATTTTTCCTCTCTTGTCTCCAGTTTACTTTCAAGCTTGGCCAGTGAGAGTTTTTTTACTTAGGTTATTGTATTTTTAATTTCTACATTTTTTCTTTGGTTATTTTTTATATCTTCTATTTCTTTGCTGAGATTTTCTATTTTTCATTTGTTTCAAGAGTGTTCACAGTTGCTGAAGGAAGATTTTTATAATGGCTGCTTTATTTATTTATTTTTTTTTTTTATTTTTTTTAACATCTTTATTGGGGTATAATTGCTTTACAATGGTGTGTTAGTTTCTGATTTATAACAAAGTGAATCAGCCATACATATACATGTGCTCCCATGTGTCTTCCCTCTTGCATCTCCCTCCCTCCCACTCTCCCCCCCCCCACCCCTCCAGGCTGTCCCAAAGCCCCGAGCTAATATCCCTGTGCCTTGCGGCTGCTTCCCCCTAGCTATCTACCTTACTACGTTTGTTAGTGTGTATATGTCCATGACTCTCTCTCGCCCTGTCAAAACTCACCCTTCCCCCTCCCCATATCCTCAAGTCCGTTCTCCAGTAGGTCTGCGCCTCTATTCCTGTCTTATCCCTAGGTTCTTCATGACATTTTTTCCCCTTAAATTCCATATATATGTGTTAGCATACGGTATTTGTCTTTGTCTTTCTGACTTACTTCACTCTGTATGACAGACTCTAGGTCTATCCATCTCATTACAAATAACTCAATTTCATTACTTTTTAAGGCTGAGTAATATTCCATTGTGTATATGTGCCACATCTTCTTTATCCATTCGTCCGATGATGGGCGCTTAGGTTCTTTCCATCTCCGGGCTATTGTAAATAGAGCTGCAATGAACATTTTGGTACATGACTCTTTTTGAATTTTGGTTTTCTCAGGGTATATGACCAGTAGTGGGATTGCCGGGTCATATGGTAATTCTATTTGTAGTTTTTTAAGGAACCTCCATACTGTTCTCCGTAGTGGCTGAACCAATTCACATTCCCACCAGCAGTGCAAGAGTGTCCCCTTTTCTCCACACCCTCTCCAGCATTTATTGTTTCTAGATTTTTTGATGATGGCCATTCTGACTGGTGTGAGATGATATCTCATTGTAGTTTTGATTTGCATTTCTCTAATGATTAATGATGTTGAGCATTCTTTCATGTGTTTGTTGGCATTCTGTATATCTTCTTTGGAGAAATGTCTGTTTAGGTCTTCTGCCCATTTTTGGATGGGGTTGTTTGTTTTTTTGTTATTGAGCTGCATGAGCTGCTTGTAAATTTTGGAGATTAATCCTTTGTCAGTTGCTTCATTTGCAAATGTTTTCTCCCATTCTGAGGGTTGTCTTTTGGTCTTGATTATGGTTTCCTTTGCTGTGCAAAAGCTTTGAAGTTTCATTAGGTCCCATTTGTTTATTTTTGTTTTTATTTCTATTACTCTAGGAGGTGGGTCAGAAAGGATCTTGCTGTGATTTATGTCATAGAGTGTTCTGCCTATGTTTTCCTCTAAGAGTTTGATAGTTTCTGGCCTTACATTTAGGTCTTTAATCCATTTTGAGCTTATTTTTGTGTATGGTGTTAGGGAGTGATCTAATCTCATACTTTTACATGTACCTGTCCAGTTTTCCCAGCACCATTTATTGAAGAGGCTGTCCTTTCTCCACTGTACATTCCTGCCTCCTTTATCAAAGATAAGGTGTCCATATGTGCGTGGGTTTATCTCTGGGCTTTCTATCCTGTTCCACTGATCTATCGTTCTGTTTTTGTGCCAGTACCATACTGTCTTAATTACTGTTGCTTTGTAGTATAGTCTGAAGTCAGGGAGCCTGATTCCTCCAGCTCCTTTTTTCGTTCTCAAGATTGCTTTGGCTATTCGGGGTCTTTTGTGTTTCCATACAAATTGCGAAATTTTTTGTTCTAGTTCTGTGAAAAATGCCAGTGGTAGTTTGATAGGGATTGCATTGAATCTGTAGATTGCTTTGGGTAGTAGAGTCATTTTCACAATGTTGATTCTTCCCATCCAAGAACATGGTATATCTCTCCATCTATTTGTATCATCTTTAATTTCTTTCATCAGTGTCTTATAATTTTCTGCATACAGGTCTTTCGTCTCCTTAGGTAGGTTTATTCCTAGATATTTTATTCTTTTTGTTGCAATGGTAAATGGGAGTGTTTTCTTGATTTCACTTTCAGATTTTTCATCATTAGTATATAGGAATGACAGAGATTTCTGTGCATTAATTTTGTATCCTGCTACTTTACCAAATTCATTGATTAGCTCTAGTAGTTTTCTGGTAGCATCTTTAGGATTCTCTATGTATAGTATCATGTCATCTGCAAACAGTGACAGCTTTACTTCTTCTTTTCCGATGTGGATTCCTTTTATTTCCTTTTCTTCTCTGATTGCTGTGGCTAAAACTTCCAAAACTATGTTGAATAAGAGTGGTGAGAGTGGGCAACCTTGTCTTGTTCCTGATCTTAGTGGAAATGCTTTCAGTTTTTCACCATTGAGGATGATGTTTGCTGTGGGCTTGTCATATATGGCCTTTATTATGTTGAGGAAAGTTCCCTCTATGCCTACTTTCTGGAGGGTTTTTATCATAAATGGGTGTTGAATTTTGTCGAAAGCTTTCTCTGCATCTATTGAGATGATCATATGGTTTTTCTCCTTCAATTTGTTAATATGGTTTATCACATTGATAGATTTGCGTATATTGAAGAATCCCTGCATTCCTGGAATAAACCCCACTTGATCATGGTGTATGATCCTTTTAATGTGCTGTTGGATTCTGTTTGCTAGTATTTTGTTGAGGATTTTTGCATCTATGTTCATCAGTGATATTGGCCTGTAGTTTTCTTTCTTTGTGACATCTTTGTCTGGTTTTGGTATCAAGGTGATGGTGGCCTCGTAGAAGGAATTTGGGAGTGTTCCTCCCTCTGCTATATTTTGGAAGAGTTCGAGAAGGATAGGTGTTAGCTCTTCTCTAAACGTTTGATAGAATTCACCTGTGAAGCCATCTGGTCCTGGGCTTTTGTTTGTTGGAAGATTTTTAATCACAGTTTCAATTTCAGTGCTTGTGATTGGTCTGTTCATATTTTCTATTTCTTCCTGATTCAGTCTTGGCAGGTTGTGCATTTCTAAGAATTTGTCCATTTCTTCCAGATTGTCCATTTTATTGGCATAGAGTTGCTTGTAGTAATCTCTCATGATTTTTTTTATTTCTGCAGTGTCAGTTGTTATTTCTCCTTTCTCATTTCTAATTCTATTGATTTGAGTCTTCTCCCTTTTTTTCTTGATGAGTCTGGCTAGTGGTTTATCTATTTTGTTTATCTTCTCAAAGAACCAGCTTTTAGTTTTATTGATCTTTGCTATCGTTTCCTTCATTTCTTTTTCATTTATTTCTGATCTGATTTTTATGATTTCTTTCCTTCTGCTAGCTTTGGGGCTTTTTTGTTCTTCTTTCTCTAATTGCTTGAGGTGCAAGGTTAGGTTGTTTATTCGAGATGTTTCCTGCTTCTTAAGGTGGGCTTGTATTGCTATAAACTTCCCCCTTAGAACTGCTTTTGCTGCATCCCATAGGTTTTGGGTCGTTGTGTCTCCATTGTCATTTGTTTCTAGGTATTTTTTTATTTCCTCTTTGATTTCTTCAGTGATCACTTCATTATTAAGTAGTGTATTGTTTAGCCTCCATGTGTTTGTATATTTTACAGATCTTTTCCTGTAATTGATATCTAGTCTCATGGCATTGTGGTCAGAAAAGATACTTGATACAATTTCAGTTTTCTTAAATTTACCAAGGCTTGATTTGTGAGCCAAGATATGATCTATCCTGGAGAATGTTCCATGAGCACTTGAGAAAAATGTGTATTCTGTTGTTTTTGGATGGAGTGTCCTATAAATATCAATTAAGTCCATCTTGTTTAATGTATCATTTAAAGCTTGTGTTTCCTTATTTATTTTCATTTTGGATGATCTGTCCATGGGTGAAAGTGGGGTGTTAAAGTCCCCTACTATGAATGTGTTACTGTCAATTTCCCCTTTTATGGCTGTTAGTATTTGCCTTACGTATTGAGGTGCTCCTATGTTGGGTGCATAAATATTTACAATTGTTAAATCTTCTTCTTGGATCGATCCCTTGATCATTATGTAGTGTCCTTCTTTATCCCTTTTAATAGTCCTTATTTTAAAGTCTATTTTGTCTGATATGAGAATTGCTACTCCAGCTTTCTTTTGGTTTCCATTTGCATGGAATATCTTTTTCCATCCCCTTACTTTCAGTCTGTATGTGTCTCTAGGTCTGAGGTGGGTCTCTTGTAGACAGCATATATAAAGGTCTTGTTTTTGTATCCATTCAGCCAATCTGTGTCTTTTGGTGGGAGCATTTAGTCCATTTACATTTAAGGTAATTATCGATATGTATGTTCCTATTCCCATTTTCTATATTGTTTTGGGTTCGTTATTATAGGTCGTTTCCTTCTTTTGCATTTCTTATCTAGAGAAGTTCCTTTAGCATTTGTTGTAAAGCTGGTTTGGTGGTGCTGAACTCTCTCAGCTTTTGCTTGTCTGTAAAGGTTTTAATTTCTCCAGCAAATCTGAATGAGATCCTTGCTGGGTAGAGTAGTCTTGGTTGCAGGTTTTTCTCCTTCATCACTTTCAGTATGTCCTGCCACTCCCTTCTGGCTTGTAGGGTTTCTGCTGAGAGATCAGCTGTTAACCTTATGGGGATTTCCTTGTGTGTTATTTGTTGTTTTTCCCTTGCTGCTTTTAATATGCTTTCTTTGTATTTAATTTTTGATAGTTTGATTAGTATGTGTCTTGGCGTATTTTTCCTTGGATTTATCCTGTATGGGACTCTCTGTGCTTCCTGGACTTGATTAACTATTTCCTTTCCCATATTAGGGAAGTTTTCAACTATAATCTCTTCAAATATTTTCTCAGTCCCTTTCTTTTTTTCTTCTTCTTCTGGAACCCCTATAATTTGAATGTTGGTGCGTTTAATGTTGTCCCAGAGCTCTCTGAGACTGTCCTCACTTCTTTTCATTCTTTTTTCTTTATTCTGCTCTGCAGTAGTTATTTCCACTACTTTATCTTCCAGGTCACTTATCCGTTCTTCTGCCTCCGTTATTCTGCTATTGATCCTATCTAGAGTACTTTTAATTTCATTTATTGCGTTGTTCATCGTTGCTTGTTTCATCTTTAGTTCTTGTAGGTCCTTGTTAACTGTTTCTTGCATTTTGTCCATTCTACTTCCAAGATTTCGGATCATCCTTACTATCATTATTCTGAATTCTTTTTCAGGTAGATTGCCTATTTCCTCTTCATTTGTTAGGTCTGGTGGGTTTTTATCTTGCTCCTTCATCTGCTGTGTGTTTTTCTGTCTTCTCATTTTGCTTATCTTACTGTGTTTGGGGTTTCCTTTTTGCAGGCTGCACGTTCGTAGTTCCCGTTGTTTTTGATGTCTGTCTCCAGTGGCTAAGGTTGTTTCAGCGGGTTGTGTAGGCTTCCTGGTGGAGGGGACTAGTACCTGGGTTGTGCTGGATGAGGCTGGATCTTGTCTCTCTAGTGGGCACGTTCACGTCTGGTGGTGTGTTTTGGGGTGTCTGTGGCCTTGTTATGATTTTAGGCAGCCTCTCTGCTAATGGGTGGGGTTATGTTCCTGTTTTGCTAGTTGTTTGGCATAGGTTGTCCAGCACTGTGGCTTGCTGGTCGTTGAGTGAAGCTGGGTGCTGGTGTTAAGATGGAGGTCTCTGGGAGATTTCCACCGTTTAATATTATGTGGAGCTGGGAGGTCTCTTGTTGATCAGTGTCCTGAAGTTGGCTCTCCTACCTCAGAGGCAGAGCCCTGCCTCCTGGGCTGGAGCACCAAGAGCCTTTCATCCACACGGCTCAGAATAAAAGGGAGGAAAAGTAGAGAGAATTATTAGAAGTATGAGGAAAGAAAGAAGGAAAGGAGGAAAGGAAGGAAGGAAGAAAGAAGCAAAGAAGGAAAGAAAGGAGGGAGGGAGGGAGGAAGGAAGGAAGGAAGGAGGGAAAGAAGGAGAAAATGTAGAGAGAATTAGTAGAAGTATGAGGAAAGAAAGAGGGAAAGGAGGAAAGGAAGGAAGGAAGAAAGAAGCAAAGAAGGAAAGAAAGGAGGGAGGGAGGGAGGAAGGAAGGAAGGTAGGAGGGAAAGAAGGAGAAAATGTAGAGAGAATTAGTAGAAGTATGAGGAAAGAAAGAAGGAAAGGAGGAAAGGAAGGAAGGAAGAAAGAAGCAAAGAAGGAAAGAAAGGGAGGGAGGGGGGAAGGAAGGAAGGAAGGAGGGAAAGAAGGAAAAAAGACTGAAAGAAAGAAGATACAGTAAAAATAAAATAAAGTATAATATAGTTATTGTACTAAAAAATATTTAGAAAGAAAAAAAAAAAGAACAGATAGAACCCTAGGACAAATGTTGGAAACAGAGCTATACAGAGAAAATCTTACACAGAAGCATACACATACGTGTTCAGAAAGAGAGGCAAAGGGGGAAAAATCATAAATCCTGCTCCCAGAGACCACCTCCTCAACCTGGGGTGATTCGCTGTCTAAAGGAGGGAAGGAAGGAAGGAAAGAAAGAAAGAACGAAGGTAAAGTACAATAATGTTATTACAATTAAAATTAATTATTAAGAAAAAAAAATTTTTTTTTTAAAAAAAACCATGGACGGATAGAGCCCTAGGACAAATGTTGGAAGCAAAGCTATACAGAGAAAATCTTACACAGAAGCATACACATACACGTTCACAAAGAGAGGCAAAGGGGGAAAAATCATAAATCCTGCTCCCAGAGACCACCTCCTCAACCTGGGGTGATTCGCTGTCTAAAGGAGGGAAGGAAGGAAGGAAAGAAAGAAAGAAAGAACGAAGGTAAAGTACAATAAAGTTATTACAATTAAAATTAATTATTGAGAAAAAAAATTTTTTTAAAAAAAAAACCATGGGCGGATAGAGCCCTAGGACACCTGTTGGAAGCAAAGCTATACAGAGAAAATCTTACACAGAAGAATACACATACACGTTCACAAAGAGAGGCAAAGGGGGAAAAACCATAAATCCTGCTCCCAGAGACCACCCCCTCAACCTGGGGTGATTCGCTGTCTAAAGGAGGGAAGGAGGGAAGGAAAGAAAGAAAGAAAGAACGAAGGTAAAGTTCAATAAAGTTATTACAATTAAAATTAATTATTAAAAAAAAATTAAAAAAAAAAAAAAAAAAAAAAACCATGGACGGATAGAGCCCTAGGACAAATGGTGGAAGCAAGAGTATACAGACAAGATCTCACACAGAAGCATACACGCACACATTCACAAAAAGAGGAAAAGGGAAAAAAAATCACAGATCTCGCTCCTAAATTCCCCCTCTTCAATTTGGGATCACTCCCTGTCTATTCAGGTATTCCACAATGCAGGGCACATCAAGTTGATTGTGGAGCTTCAATCCTCCGCCTCCGCGGCTGCCGGGAGAGACCTCCCCCTCTCCTCCCTGCTCTCACAGCTCACAGGAGCTCAGCTTTGTACCCGGCCCTGCCCCTGCGCGCAGGTCGCTGGAGGGCGTCTGTTTTTTGCTCAGACAGGACGGGGTTAAAGGAGCCGCTGATTCGGGAGCTCCGGCTCACTCAGGCTGGGGGTTGGGGGATGGGGGAAGGCGGGGCACTGCGTGCGGGGCGGGCCTGCGGCGGCAGAGGCGGCGTGACGCTGCACCAGCCTGAGACCCGCCGTGCGTACTCCCGGGGAAGTTGTCCCTGGATCCCGGGAACCTGGCAGTGGCGGCCTGCACAGGCTCCGCGAAAGAGGGGCGCGGAGAGTGACCTGTGCTCGCACACAGCCCCCCTGGTGGTTAATGGCTGCTTTAAAATCCTTGTAAGATAATTCCAACATCTGAGTCATCTTAGTGTTGCTATCTGTTGAGTCTTTTCCCATTCAATTTGTGATTGTACTTGTTCTTGGTATGAAGACTAGTTTTCAATTGTAACCTGGAAATTTTTGGTAATATGTTGTAAGACTCTGGATCCTATTTAATCTTCTTTTTTTTAGCAGGCAGTCACCCTGTGTTTTGTTCCCTACTAGGCCCTGGTGATAGCACCCTGACAAAAGAGAAGTGCTTCCTCACGCGGCCTCACTGCACACAAGTGGGGTGCACAGTAAGCTCTGGTTGTTTCTGCTGACATCTCGCTCGAGGAAATGAAACACCAACTTGTACCTTCTTGCTGCTGCTGCATAGTCATGTAAGCCCAGCCCCTGCTTAGTCCTGCTATCACTACCCTAGTGGGGAATTGAAATGCCACCTCCTTTTACCACTGGGTGGGGGTTGGGTAATCAAGTGTCTGCTTGGTTCCACTGAAACTGCAGAAAGGAGGAAATGTGAGTGGTTTTCCATTGGTGTTTATTTTCTATTTTGTTAGGGTTATATTTTCTGAGTCCACTGACCAGAGAGAACAGTTTTTCTTGGAACTTTGTACCTGTCTGGAGTTCTGGAGTTCCAGCTTCTCTAGCATCTTCTCTGGGATATATGGGAGACAGAAAGAAAGCCCAGGGAACTCACTGTCATGTTGTTCCTCAAGTCCTTGCATCCTTTCTACCTGTCAGAGTCTTCTTATGGCTGTTTTTTGTGTTATGTCAGGGTTTTCTAGTCATTATAATAACTATTTTAATGTTCTTGTTTGCTAATTGTAACATTTGTGTTAGCTATGGGTTAGTTTCCACTGGGTGATATTTCTCCTCATTAGGGGTTGTATTTTCTGGCTTCTATGATTGGATGCCAGACATTGTGAGTTTTATATTTTGGGGGGGTGGGTTAGATATTTTTATATTCCTACGAATTTTTTGTACTCTGTTTTAGTACACAGTTGAATTTCTCAGAAATAGTTTGATCCTTTGGGGTATGACTTTTAAAATTTGTTAGGTGTGATAAGAATAGCATTTTTTCTAGGTATAATTATTCCCCACTAATGAAGCAAGACCATTTCAAATATTCTACAAATTGTGTCCTGAATTATGAGGATCTTCCAATCTGGCATATGGAAACAGGTACTATTCCCAGCCCCCTATAACTGCTGGGCTCTGTTCTCTCTAATCTTCTCAGATTGTTCTTTCCTTGATGTTCAATCTCTTTAAAATTGTTTATACACTACTTTTCTAAACATTGTTTCAGAAGGGGGAAAAATCTGGTTCCTGTTACTCCATCTTGAGCAGAAGCAGAAGTCCCATGGGCATCCTTAAAAGGTGGAAAAATCACACACACAAAAATAAGAAAATGCTATTTGGGGTGGAGGTGTGAGGAAATCAGAGAACACTAGTTTCAAATGAAGTTACAGGTGTTCATGATAATCTTCGATAAATACTTATCACCAAACTATCTATCTATCTATCTATCTATCTATCTATCTATCTATCTATCTATCTATCTATATTTCTTCTATACCTATTTTCATTCTAGAATTAATACTTAATGCCAATAATGCTAAAAGATGCAGCTAGAACAACTGCCCAATGTCTGTTCTTAGCTTTCTCCAAGAGTCAATGGAAATAAATCAGGTCTTCTCTCATTTCCACTAAATCTTACTGCTTTTCCAAAGATAAATTCAATAGCTACTGGAATATTTTTAAAGCTAAACTTCCTTTCTCCTTCATACAATAATATCATGCATCCAATACTCATAATGCTTAATTTTACTTTCACAGATGCAGAGAATGTTATTTAGAAGGATATTTAGACATCAAAAATCTCTCATTTTACATATGGAGAAAGGAAACTGAGGTGCAGATGAAAGTATCAATACAATGCAGTCAAATAACCAAGGAGGATATTATTCTTCATGTGGCATAGTTCAGGAAAGTCAGGCTCAAAGGGCTCAGATGACTTATTCAGTGTTATATGAAGTGATAGAGCTGGGGTCATTTACAGATAAAGAGTGTTGTGTTTTCATATTATTAATCCTTTTTTGAAAATGGAGCTCTTGTTCCAGATCCTCAAACCAGGACTCCTTTTGCAGCAGCCCAGGAGTAAACTATAAGTAGTCGAAGAACTATCTGACTCATATAATTCTGAGAAATATTGATATAGTGATATGATGTAGAAGCCAGGATGTAGACATAGCCATCTTATCTCTGTTATATAACTTATGAACAAGGCTTATATAAGGAAGAGAAAAACCTTTTCTCCACTGCAACATTTCACAATTCCTTTCCAATATCAGCGCCTTAATACATTGCAACCACTTGTACTATGTGATCTTAATTCAGAAATAGTTGCACTGGGTGGTTCCTCATTAACATAGTGGGGGAGTGAAGTTTTTCTAGACTTTCTGGTACAACTATAAGCATTTAGGGCCTCCCTCTCCTGTGTAACATCTGTAGACTTGGCAGATATTGAAATGCATTGATGCCTTATAATTTATATCAATTGTGTTCGGGGTGGGGGCAAGGTGAAAGAAAACATTCCAAAAGAAAAGAATTGCAGGTTATAATTAGGTGTCTCTGTTTAATAGATTAAGAAAAATATTGACAGGGCATGAGAAAAACTACCAATAAAATTGGCTTTGATTCCAGATCCCTGATATTTGAGCAGGGACTTCAGAACTCTCCTAATTCCCACAGTAGCCACCACACTCAACATTTTAGCCTGGTCAAGCACAATGATCTCAGAGAAAATGGTTTGAAAAAAACAGAAAACAGCAAAGAAAAAATTTGAATAATGAAATGATCTTTTAGTATCAATTTATGGTTCCTTTGGTCCAAGGATTCAAAGTTTCAATATACATATATTTTTCTTTCCAGCTATTCTTTTTTTAAAATTTATTTTATTGAAGTATAGTTGATTTACAATGCTGTGCTAATTTCTTCTATACAGCAAGGTTATTCGGTTATAAATATAATATACATTCTTCTTCATATTCTTTTCCATTATGGCTTATCACAGGATATTGAATATAGTTCCCTGTGCTATACAGTAGGACCTTGTTGTTTATTCATTCTATATATACTAATTTGCATCTGTTAATCCCCTTGGCAACCACAAGTCTGTTCTCTATGTCTGTGAGTCTGTTTCTGTTTTGTAGATGTGTTCATTTGTGTCATATTTTAGATTCCACATATAAGTTATATCATATGGTATTTGTCTTTCTCTGTCTAGTTTACCTCACTTGGTGTGATAATCTCTAGGTTTATCTATGTTGCTGCAAATGGTATTATTTCATTCTAAAAGTTTCAATATATTTTTTGGTAATATCTCAAAGAACAACATCCCTAAGATAGCTGTTTGGAGTTCTTATACCCAGACATATATTGGCCATGGGATTTAATCATTGACTCCCTCTGTGCCTGATTCAGTGGTATTCACATACTAGGGGCTCAGGCCGTGTTCGTGGTTGATACACATGTCATGGAATGGAGGGGTCTTACTGTCATATATGAAGACTCATCCAAACAACTGATGCTGACTTTTTAGGTCTGTGGTTTGAGCTGTGATGCCTATTCAGAGTACTCAATGAGATACAGAGCTCAGATGGCTCTGACATAATCCAACTATATGTCTCTGGAACCTCTGGGACTTTATGTACCCATTTAGAGAGGAATAGCAGCTTCTTTATTTTTTAAAACAATTAAAACAATTTCATCAAAGTTACATATGTAACTATTTTGAGAAATAAGATAGTTTCAAAATCTTGTCCCAATTTTCCTCACCAGAAGCAAAGGCTTAAGACTCTTAGTTTTCCTTCTAGCTTTAACATTTTCAAAATAATATGTGTGACAAATTATGTTTTTCAAGATGGCCTCAGTAAGATCTCCAACTCATGCACTCTTTTTGCAATGTAACCTTGGTACTTCTCCCATTGGTACTTCTCTATATTTTCTTTCCTTGAATCAGAGTATTCCTGTGACTATGTTGGAAGTGACACTATGTGACTTCCATGACTAGGTCATAAAAAATGATCTTGGCTTACACATGACCCTCTTAGGACACTTGAAGCCTTGAGCTACCACGTAAAAAGTCTGAGGCCACCACATTATAAAGAAATTCATGGCATATGAAGAGGCTATGTGTGGGTGTTCCAGCAAACAGCCTCAGCTGAGGTCACAACAAACTGGCAGAATCAACTCCATATATGTGAGAAATAATAAAATGATGTTTGCTGTTTTAAACTGCAAAGTTTTGGGGTAATATTTTTTACATCAATAAATAACTGAAACATTTATGTACATTGCTATCTTTTGATCCATCAACTGTAGACATTATCTGTTGTCTTTCTTTTAAGGTATTGACAATTTACCTCTCTTGCACCACCAACTCCTTGGTTTCCTCTCCCTATCCTTCTGATACAATCTTATAATTTTTGGTTAAATTAATAATTGTATTTAAATTCTATGTCTACAATATACTCTGATTGTTTCCTTTCTTACTTTTTATCTTTTAAGTGATTCAGTAAGTAATTACCTTGATTTTTAATCTGCTTAGTTTTCTTTATAATAAATGGTTTCCATCTCATTTCAATAACTTACAGTACAATTATCCATAAGGGCTTAATAATGACAGCCCTGAATGAGACTATCTGGAATCCAGGTTGGAATATGTATGTGAAAATTTGAGGGACTTTTCATAACTGATAATATCTTTTATAGAAGTTGACATTAAAAAAAAAATCAAGGCTTGCTCACAGCAACTTTGCCTAAGTTTGAATGGAAAATTTCAGCTTTGGGGTAATTCTGTGAGATGCCATAAGTAGGCACATTGATACTAGGTGCATTTCTGGGAACAAACTTAACTTGGACAAAAGAAGTAGAAAGAGGAGTGACCAGCCCCTAGTAGGGAGCCTTGCAAGGATTACTGCTTTCCAGACTAGGGCTGGGAAAGTACATAAACATATTAGGGAGAATAGTGTGTGAAATAAAATTGGAGAAATTGGAACCCTTGTACATGGCTGGTTGTGATGCAAAATCATTCAGCTGCTGTGGAATACAGCTTGTTGTTTTCTCAAAAAGGTCAATATAGGAGGTAGAGCCAAGATGGTGGAAGAGAAGGATGTGAGCTCACCGCTTTTTATGAAAACACCAAAATCACAACTAACTGCTGAACAACCATTGACAAAAAAATGCTGGAACCTACCAAAAAAGATCTCCTACATTGAAAGACAAAGAAGAAGCCACAACAAGACCACAGGAGGTGTGCAATCGTGATAAAAACAAATCCTATACTCACCGGGGTGGGTGACCCACAGACTGGAAAATAATTATGCCACAGAAGTTCTCCCATGGGAGTGAAAGTTCTGAGCCCCACATCAGGCTACCCAGCCTGAGGGTCTGGCAATGGGAGGAGGAACCCCCAGAGTATCTGGCTTTGAAGGCCAGAGGGGTTTGATTGCAGGAATTCCACAGGACTGGGGGAAACAGAAATTCCACTCTTAGAGGGCACACACAAAGTCCCCTGTGCACCAGGACCCAGGGAAAAAAGCAGGGACCTCATAAGAGACTGGGCCAGACCTACCAGTTAGTATTGGAGGGTTTCCTGCAGAGGTGGGGGCAGCTGTGGCTCACCTAGGGGACAAAGACACTGGCGGTGGTAGTTCTGGTGAGTACTCATTGGCATGAGTCCTCCTGGAGGCTGCCATTTACCTAAGACCCAGCCCCACCCAACAGCCTGTGAGCTGCAGTGCTGGGATGCCTCAGGCCAATCAAACAACAGGGTGGGAACACAGCCTCACCCATCAGCAGTCAGGCTCCTTAAAGTCTTAGCTCACAGACTTCTTGACATGTCCCTTGACATGGCTCTACCCTTCATAGGGACAAGACCCAGCTCCACCCACCAGTGGGTGGGAACTAGTCCCTCCCACCAGGAAGTCTGCACAAGCCTCTTAGACAGCCTCATCCATCGGGGGCAGACAGCAGAAAAAATAGAAACTACAACACTGCAGTCTGCAGAATGGAAAAACCACAATCACAGAAAGTTAGACAAAATGAGATGGCAGAGGAATATGTCCCAGATGAAGGAAGAAGATAAAACCCCAGAAGAACAACTAACTGAAGTGGAGATAGGCAATTTACCTAAAAAAAATATTCAGAGTAATGATAGTAAAGGTGATCCAAGATCTCGGAAAAAGAATGGAGGCACAGATCAAGAAGATACAAGAAATATTTAACAAAGACCTAAAAGAATTAAAGAACAAACAAACAGAGATGAACAGTACAATAACTGAAATGAAAAGTACACTAGAAGAAATCAATAGCAGAATGACTGAGGCAGAAGAATAGATAAGTGAACTAGAAGACACAGTGGTGGAAATTACTGCCATGGAACAGAATGAAGAAAAAAGAATGAAAAGAATTGAAGACAGTCTAAGAGACCTCTGGGACAATGTCAAACACAAAAACATTTGCATTATAGGGGTCCCAGGAGGAGAAGAGAGAGAGAGAAAAGACCTGAGAAAATATTGGAAGAGATAATAGCTGAAAACTTCCCTAACATGGGAAAGGAAACAGTTACCAAGTCCAGGAAGTGCAGAGAGTCCCAGACAGGATAAACCCAAGGAGGAATATGCTAAGATACACAGTACTCAAATTGACAAAAATTAAAGCCAAAAAGAAATTAAAAGCAACAAGGGTAAAGCAACAAATAGCATACAAGGGAATCCCCATAAGGTTATCAGCTGAGTTCTCAGCAGAAACTCTGCAGGCCAGAAGGGAGTGGCACAATATATTTAAAGTGATGAAAGGGAAGAACCTACAACCAAGAACACTCTACTCATCAAGGCTCTCATTCGGATTCAACAGAAAAAACAAAGCTTCACAGACAAGCAAGAGCTAAGAGAATTCAGTATCACCAGACCAGCTTTGTATGCTAAAGGAACTTCTCTAGGTGAAAAAGAAAAGCCCAAAACTAGAAATGAGAAAAGTCCTAATGGGAAAGCTCTTCAGTAAAGGCAAACACACAGTAAAGGTAGGAAATCATCTTCATACAGAGATATCAAAACCAGCAATTGTGAGAAGAGGAGACCACAAATGCAGGATATTGGAAATGCATTTGAAATTAAAAGACTAGCATCTTAAAACAATCTTGTTTATATATAGAATGCTATATCAAATCCACATGGTAACCACAAACCAAAAATCTACAATAGATCCACACACACAAAAGAAAAAGGAATCCAAACACAACACTAAAGTTAGTCATCAAATCACAAGAGAAGAGAACAAAAGAAAGAGAGAAGAAAAAAGACCTTCAAACAAATCCAAAGCAATTAACAAAATGGCAGTAAGAACATACATATCAATAATTATCTTAAAGGTAAATGGATTAAATGCTCCAACCAAAAGACATAGACTGGCTGAATGGATACAAAAACAAGACCCACATATATGTTGTCTACAAGAGAGCCACTTCAGATCTAGGGACACATACAGACTGAAAGTGAAGCGATTGAAAAAGGTATTCCATACAAATGGAAATCAAAAGAAAGTATTCTCATATCAAACAATATAGACTTTAAAATAAAGACAGTTACAAGAGACAAAGAAGAACACTACATAATGATCAAGGGATCAATCCACGAAGAAGATATAACAATTGTAATTATATATGCACCCAACATAGGAGCACCTCAATATATAAGGCAAATGCTATCAGCCATAAAAGGAGAAATGGAAGAGTAACACAATAATAGTGGGGGATTTTAATACCCCAATTTCATCAATGTAGAGATCATCCAGACAGAAAATCAGTAAGGGAAACACAGGCCTTAAATGATACATTAGACTAGATGGACTTAACTGATATTTATAGAGCATTCCATCCCAAAGCAACAGAATACAGATTCTTCTCAAGTGCACATGCAACATTCCCCAGGATTGATCACATGCTGGGCCACAAAGTGAGACTCAGTAAATTCAAGAAAATTGAAATCATATCAAGCACCTTTTCTGACCACAGTGTTATGAGATTAGAAATCAATGACAAGAAAAAACTGTAAAAAACACAAACACGTGGAAGCTAAACAATATGCCACAAAACAACCAATGGATCACTGAAAAAGTCAAAGAGGAAATCAAAAAATACCTAGAGACAAATGAAAATGAAAGCACAATGATCCAAAACCTATGGGATGCAGCAAAAGCAGTTCTAAGAGGGAAGTTTATAGCAATACAGTCTTACCTCAGGAAACAAGAAAAATCACAAACAATCTAACCTTGCTCCTAAATCAACCAGAGAAAGAAGAACAAACAAAACCCAAAGTTAGTAGAAGGAAAGAAATCATAAAGAGACAAATAAAACAATAGAAAAGATCAATGAAACAAAAAGCTGGTTCTTTGAAAAGATAAACAAAGTTGATAAATCTTTAGCCAGACTCATCAAGAAAAAAAGGGAGAGGGCTCAATTCAGTAAAATTAGAAAGAAGAAAGGAGAAGTTACAACAGACACCACAGAAATACAAAAGGTCATAAGAGACTACAAAACTATATGCCAATAAAATGGACAACCTAGAAGAAATAGACAAATTCCTAGAAAGGAAAAATCTCTGAAGACTGAACTGGAATAAATAGAAAATTTGAACAGACCAATCACAAGTACTAAAATTGAAATTGTGATTAAAAAACTCCCAACAAACAAAACTGCAGGACCAGATGGCTTCACAGGTGAATTCTATCAAAGTTAACGCCTATCCTTCTGAAGCTATTCCAAAAAATTGCAGACATAGGAAAACTTCCAAGCTCATTCTGTGAGGCCACCATTGCCCTGATACCAAAACCGGACAAATATACCATGAAAAAGAAAATTACAGACCAATAACACTGATGAACATAGATGCAAAAATCCTCAACAAAATACTAGGAATCCAAATCCAACAATACACTAAAAGGATCATACACCATGATGAAGTGGGATTTATGCCAGGGATGCAAGGATTTTTCAATATCTGCAAATCAATCAGTGTGATACACCACATCAACAAACTGAAGAATAAAAACCATATAATCATCTCAATAGATGCAGAAAAAGCTTTTGACAAAATTCAACACACATTTATGATAAAAATTCTACAGAGAATGGGCATAGAGGGAACATACCTCAACATAATGAAGGCCATACATGACAAGCCCAGAGCTAACATCATACTCAATGGTGAAAAGCTGAAAGCATTTCCTCTAAGATCAGGAAGAAGACAAGGATATCCATTCTCGCCACTTTTATTCAATATAATTTTGCAGGTCTTAGCCAAGGCAGTCAGAGAAGAAAAAGAAGTAAAAGGAATCCAAATTGGAAAGGAAATAAAATTGTCACTGTTTGCAGACGAAATTATATTATACATAGGAAATTCCAAAGATGCTACTAGAAAACTACTAGAGCTAATCAATGAATTCGGTAAAGTTGAAGGATACAAAATGAGCACACAGAAATCTCTTGCATTTCTATACACTAACAACTAAGAAATTAAAGAAACAATCCCATTTACCATCACATCAAAAAGAATAAAATACTTAGAAAGATAATCTAAGGAGCCAAACACCTGTACACTGAAAAATATAAGATGCTAATTAAAGAAATTGAAGGTGACACATGGAAAGATATACCATGTTCTTAGATTGGATGAATCAGTATTGTCAAAATGACTATACTACCCAAGGCAATCTACAGATTTAATGCAATCTCTATTAAATTACCAATGGCATTTTTAACAGAACTAGAACAAAAAATTTTTAAATGTGTATGGAGATACAAAAGACCCTGAAAAGCCAAAGCAATCTTGGGAATCAGGCTCCCTGACTTCACATTATATTACAAAGCTACAGTCATGAAAACAGTATGTTACTAGCACAAAAATAGAAATATAGATCAATAGAACAGGATAGAAAATCCAGAAATAAACCCACACACCTATGGTCAATTAATCTATGACAAAGGAGGCAAGACTATACAATGGAAAAAAGACAGTCTTTTCAGTAAATGGTGCTGGCTACCAAACGTAAGGTAGATAGCTAGTGGGAAGCAGCCTCATAGCACAGGGAGATCAGCTCGGTGTTTTGTGACTGCCTGGAGGGGTGGGATAGGGAGGGTGGGAGGGAGGGAGATGCAAGAGGGAAGAGATATGGGAACATATGTATATGTATTCACTTTGTTATAAAGCAGAAACTAACACACCATTGTAAAGCAATTATACTCCAATAAAGACATAAAAATAAATAAATAACTAAAAATAAATGGTGCTGGGAAAACTGGATAGCTACATGTAAAAAAATGAAATTAGAACATTCTTTAACACCATACAAAAAATAAACTCAAGATGGATTAAAGACCTAAATGTAAGTCTAGATAGTATAAAACTCTTAGAGGAAAATATAGGCAGAACACTCTGTGACATAAATCACATCAAAATCTTTTTTGATCCATCTCCTAGACTAATGGAAATAAAAACAAAAATAAACAAATGGGACCTAATTAAACTCAAAAGCTGTTGCACAGCAAAGGAAACCATAAACAAAATGAAAAGACAACCCACAGAATGGGAGGAAATATTTGCAAACGATGCAACCAACAAGGGATTAATCTCTAAAATTTACAAACAGCTCATGCAGCTCAATATCAGAAAAACAAACAACCCAATCCAAAAATGGGCAGAAGATTTGAATATAAATTTCTCCAAAGAAGACATAGAGATGGCCAAGAGGTACATGAAAAGTTGCTCAACATCACTAAGTATTAGAGAAATGTAAATCAAAGCTACAATGAGATATCACCTAACAACAATCAGAATAACCATCATCAAAATGTCTACAAACAAATGCTGGAGAGGGTGTGGAGAAAAGGGAACCCTCCTACACTGTTGTTGGTAATGTAAATTGGTATAGCCACTATGGGAATAGTATGGAGGTTCCTTAAAAAAATAAAAAGAGTTATTATATGATCCAGCCATCCCACTCCTGGGCATATATCCAGAGAAAAACATGGTTTGAAAGGATAGATGCACCGCAATATTCATTGCAGCACTGTTTACAATAGCCAGGACATGGAGGCAACCTAAATGTCCATCGACAGATCAATGGATAAAGAAGATGTGGTACATATATACAATGGCATATTACTCAGCCATTGAAAAGAATGAAATAATGTCATTTGCAGCAACATGGATGGATCTGGAGATTATCATTCTAAGTGAAGTAAATCAGACAGAGAAAGACAAATATATGATATCACTTATATGCAGAATCTAAAAAAGTGATACAAAAGAACTTATCTACAAAACAGAAACACTCACAGGCTTAGAGAAAAAACTTATGATTACCAGGGGAAAGGGTGGGGGGAGAGATTGATTGGGAGTTTTGGATTGACATGTACACACTTCTATATTTAAAATATATAACCAACAAGGACCTACTGTATAGCACAGAGAACTCTGCTCAATATTCTGTAATAACCTAAATGGAAAAAGAATTTGAAAAAGAATAATTACTTGTAAATGTATAACTGAATCACTTCGCTGTACACCTGAAACTAACACAACATTGTAAATCAACTATATCCCAATATGAAATGAAAATTAAAAAAATAACAAGCTCTGTAGAAAAAAAAATGTTAAACATAAAATTATCATATGATCCATCAATTCCACTTCTAGGTATTTACCCCAAAGAATTGAAAACGGGTGTTCAAATAAATACTTGTACACAAATGTTCATAGCAGCACTATTCACAGTAGTCAAAAAATTGAAAACAACCCATGTCCATCAATGGATTAAAAAAAATTGGTATATCCACACAATGAAATATTATTCAGCCATAAAAAGGAGTGAAGTACTGATACACACTACAATGTGGATGAACCTCATAAACACTGATCTAAGTAAAAGGAGCCAGACACAAAAGGTCACATGTTATGACTCCATTTACCTGACATATATAAAATCGGTAAATCCATAGAGACAGAACGCAGACTGGTAGTTGCCAGTGGCTGGAGTAGGGAGTAATGAGGAGTAATTGCGTAATGGTATAGGGTTTTATTTGGCGATGATTAAAATGTTTGGGAACTAGATAGCAGTGGTGGTTGCACACCATTGTTAATATGCTAAATGCTACTCAAACATTCACTTTAAAATGGCTAATTTTGTGTTATGTGACTTTCACAAGCTCAATTTGGGCAAAGGAAGTAGGATGAGGAGTGCCTTATCTCAAAAAATTAAACTGTAGGGAAGATTATTATTTTCTAGATTGGAGACAGCACATAAATATATTTGTGAGAATTGTGTGTAAAATAAAGTGTGTGTGTATGTATGTATATAGTATGTATATATCACATCTATTTTGGCTGTCTAGAAAACTGTTTTGCTTCTTAATGCTTTTATATAATATAATGTTTTGGGTATAACAATATTATAGAAAGACGAGTTCTGGCTAGATAAGTTGTAACTGAGCCATGTAAGTATATTATGTGGTAATAATCTAAAAATTCATGACCAAGTGAGAAGGAATATGTGGGAATAAAAATGACATTTAAAAATGTTAAGTCCAAAATAATATCTGGGGATTTCTACACTTAAGATAATATTTGCCAAATGATTTTAAAAGATTCTTAAAATAAAAGGTAGGAAAAGCAACAAGGTGAAGAAGAACCTCATCTTAGAGGGCCTCACTCTGGCCAGCTGGAGGACTCTGTCCTCTGAGCGCATTTATGTGCAGGAGTGAGTGTTGCTCTTCTAGAAACAGAATGAGTGAAGGCTTGCCAAGAAGCCCAGCCCAGCCAGCAGCAGAGCTGTTATTAAGCTGTAGCCCTACAGCCTCCCAGTTTT
Organism: Phocoena sinus; assembly: GCF_008692025.1. Lineage (NCBI taxonomy): Eukaryota > Metazoa > Chordata > Mammalia > Artiodactyla > Phocoenidae > Phocoena > Phocoena sinus. The sequence goes on along the minus strand of NC_045776.1, from coordinate 32,372,295 downwards.
ATTTTATTGTTTCTGGGTTGAGAGTGCATGTTGTTCTTAGGCAACTTTCTTTCCAAGCAATTAAGTCTCCCATCTCCCCATCCCAGAAGGCACAAAAAGGAAGTAAATAAGAAGGGGGAGGCAGAGCCTTGGTGGGGGCTTCCAGGTTATTTATTACTTTAATAAATCCGGGCTCCTCTCAGCCTGCCTCCGACTCCTGTTTCTGTCAAGCTTGTGAGGACAAATGTTCGCTTAATTGTAGGGTTTGTGGGCCGAGGTGGGCGCCAAGCACAGTTTATTGTCAGGGAAAGGCTGTTAAGTAAGATGATGTGATAGTGTTCTGGCCAATAAGTCATTAAACAGAAATTAAAAGCAGAAAACTTGCAAGGCGCCGCTCTCTAACTTGCATTTATTAACCTCTTTGGTTGTGTTTGGAGCTCAGAGGAAAGTGGGAGAAGGTTTAATCAGAGGGGCAGGAGAGCAGAAGGGGCTTTGGAATGAGAGTCACTGGAGTGTCCTGCTGCTTTGAGGACGTGGCCCTAACCTGTTCCGTCACTGCCTGGGGAGCAGAGGCTGCCCAACACCTGGCAACACGCTCTCTTCTGTCATTTTACTTGATCTTATTCTCTCATTGCAATATATGGGCACATTACTATTGCCACAGGAGAAGATGGCCAGGGGCCTTGGGACTTGCTCAGGTCACATCGTTGGGTGAAGGCCTGGCTGGGTCTGCCATGTGGCCACCGCTTCTTAGCTGCTAAGTTTCCCTGGGAGCAGAAACCTCTTACCTTAGGGAATCAGTCTGGGACTCCAGCTAGAGTTCATTCAGGCAGTATGGCATTCCCTTATGGATTAGATAATTTCTCCCCTCTGGGTTAATAGAGTAACTGAAGAACTTTGAATGATAGTCAGTAACTGACCACTGCTTCTAACAACGAGACAAAGAAATCCACAGAGCAAATGAATCATCAGGGAATGGAGATTTCAACTTGCTTTTAATTCTCAACTGCCATATCTTTGCCTATACCTTCCCACTTTGCTCTTTCAACCTCGTCTCTTTTTAAATCTCTTCTGTATGTTGCTTCTCCTTGTTTGGGACTTTTCCTGATTCCCACTGTCTCAACTGTTCCCTTCCAATGTTCCGCTTAACCTTTGGTTTTGTTTCTTCTGTTCCTGTCTGGTAGTTTACTCATGTTTCTTCTTTCTACTCTCTTTTACATTTCTAGGTCTTTTCTTACCTTTCTGTACCTTTCTTCCATTGCAACCTGCGTAAACATGAAATTGGGTCAAATATATTTTCAGCATATATTGGTTGTATTAAACATATTAGCTAGCTCTTAGTTAAAAATAGCAAATATTGAGCATTTTATATTTCTCTAAGGAAAACAGCACCAAATAAATCAAATTCCTTTTTGTATGTAGCTCTTGATTTATTTTTTCCATGGAATCAGTAATTCTCAAAAGTGATTTCCTACCACATTATTAATCTGTTTGTAGCCTACACACAAGGCTTTTGAGCAAATAGAAAAAAAATTGATTCTCAACATACTTCTAATCCTGTAAAAATTATCTGCTCAATCCTATATTTCTTAGATTGCAAATGAACCTTATCTTCTCTTATTCAGTCCATAGCTGAGTGTTGTTTTTCTCCTAATAGTACACTTGAGTGGATGAAACTGTCATCCCAGCTCTTCCTTCAGTTTTAATGATGTTTGTTTCCACTACTGCTCTCTACTTATATTCTGCCTTTGTTAAGGAGAATTATCCGAAAATTGAAATAAGGCAGAAAGAATCCTGCATGCCCTTTCAATGTCAAACTGGAGCATTTTTTTTTTTTTTTTTTTTTTTTTTTTGCGGTATGTGGGTCTCTCATTGTTGTGGCCTCTCCCGTTGCGGAGCACAGGCTCCGGACACGCAGGCTCAGAGGCCATGGCTCACGGGCCCAGCGCTCCGTGGCATGTGGGATCCTCCCGAACCAGGGCACAAACCCATGTCCCCTGCATCGGCAGGCAGACTGTCAACCACTGCGCCACCAGGGAAGCCCTGTTTGTTCTTTTATTCTTTTTTTTTCCACTGAGATATATCAGTTTGTGTGTGTGTGTGTGAAAACTAAGAGCAGTTTTATTTCTGTTTTCATCTTAAACATGTATGAAATGGTTAAGCATCCGAGGAGGTGAGTATATTATATATTCAATTTCATTTAGCCTTTAGGGAACTAGTTTATTTAAAATTTTTAATTTATTTTTATTTTTTTACTTGAATAGAATTTTATTTTTTATTTTACTTTGAGTATAGTTGATTTACAATGTTGTGTTAATTTCAGGTGTACAGTACAGTGATTCAGTTATACATCTACATATATTCATTATTTTTTAGATTCTTTTCTCATATAGGTTATCACAGAATATTGAGTAGAGTTCCCTGTGCTATACACCAGGTCCTTGTTGGTTATATATTTTAAATATAGTAGTGTGTGTGTTCATCCCAGGCTTCTGATTTATCCCTCCCCACCTCATTTTCTCACCTCCTCTTTCAAATCAGCTTTGCCATCCTGCTGGTTTTTCATTAAAGTGTTAAATACATCTTTGACTCATCTCTATGAATTCATACGACAGTGAATTTATTGAAAAATATTCTGATACCTTCAAATTTAGCTCTAGTGACACCTTATGCAGACACCTTCCCTTATTACTTCTGCAACATCTATCTCACCTTTCACAGAGTTTTTGTAATTGATTTAAGTTAGTTAATATCTCTGTATTTACAAAAAATGTACTAGTTTAGAGACAACATCTGTGTTGTATACTCTTCTATACCCAATTCTTATCTATCAATGGAAACAGAGACAGCCTCATTAAATGCTTATTGGATTGAATAGAATTGAACTGAATCTGTTTCAACTGTCTTCAGCTTTTAGCTGCTAACAATAGCTGTCTGGAAAGAAAGCTTTAACTCTCACAGAATATTAGTTTTTGGAGATCTCCATTATTGTTTCTTGGGAATATTTACACTGGCTACTGTTTGTTCTTGTAGCTGTCCATCTCTGGTCCAGTTTTCGAGCCCTTCCTGGAGTCTCTTTGTAAGCTGCAGAGCATATTTGAGTCATCTTGCTTACTGCAAGTAAAATGTTACTGGGGTTCCACCTCAGGGTGCTGGGCTTAAACTAACTGCATCATTCCTTCCTCATCTAGGAATTTTATCCACACTGGGATGGTTGCTGCCTGGAAATTAGAGAAAAGGTAACATTTATGCTCTTCTTTTTTTGTTTTCGTATGTTGAAATTAATGTGTCATTGTGAAGATTCTAAACAGATGGGGAAAGGTCAAGGTTTCTTTGTTGCTAAGTTTGTTTCCATGGCTACAGTAATATGTGTGCAGTTTCAGAAAGCATCATTTGTTTGGCTGTGGCGGCTTATTAGAGGAGGGAGGAGTCCCACATTTATGGTTCTGGGTGGTTTATTTCTCTTTTACATTTCATCTTTCTCTGAGAACCATAGTGATAGGTTGAAACACGAATAAACCTGGTAGCCGTAGGTGGAGAATAACCACAACAGCTCAATACTTTCATATAAATAACCCAAACAATTTAACTGAGACAGCTGAGCCCAGATTAAATAAACTCCAGGTAAAATGAAGCAGTGTCTAAACAACCACTTCTCTGGGTTTTGCTTGTCTCAGGGCTCAGCACTTCGCACAGCACCTGCCATTTCTGTTCTTCTACTTCCTGGTACTTTATTGCCAGTACCCAGGGGAGCCCCATTTTATTCTGGGTTTCCTGGGAAATGCTGTCTTCCATAACTGTTGCTTTTGTCATTTCTCAGGTGGTTTTGCTGGAAGGCATTTCTGGATTGCTGCATGGAGCACGTGAAGAGGAGTATCTTGGATCAGACTGTGTTAGGACTAAGGGACCAAGTTAGCCCCTAAGGAATCCTCCTGGGGTGAAATGCTTGGATACGAATGTATGGCAAATTGAGATTTAATTCAAGCAGAATCCAAGATTCTGATATGGGTGAAACATAACAGTGAGGGTCGCTGAGCCTAAGGAAGGCTGGAAGTCAGACCCATGGTGGGCTGTCTGGCTGGCTGCAAGCAGCATCCCAGGCAGTGGCTAAAGATTTCAGGGATATGGCCTGAATGCCAGGGAGAGAAGTTGACAAGGCAGGCTTTGAGGGATCTCAGCCAAGGGAGACTGAGGTTCAAATCAATGCTTCAACTTCAGTGAACACATGGAGTTGGCACTGGTGCCATGGATAGCATTCCAGACTTAAAAAGAGCCAAAGTAATTCCAGACTCCACTAGCCAGTGGGTCCATGCTGTCCACCTTAGCAAAGTGCTTCCCACCTTGATAAAAGCTCATTTTAGACCTGTCACAGTCCTGGGATTTATTTGTCTCTGCATTCCCAGCATCTAGCAGCAGGACTCTTTCTTAGCAGGGTTCAGTGAGCATTTGTCAGTGAATGTGTGATGTGGGAGGGCTGAGCCTGAGTGGTGAAGGATTTGTACCTCTCACTTGGAGCAACCAAGAGAGCCAAGAACTGAGAGCTGCCACCATCCCTGTCAGGAGCACACCCTCCCTCTGTATCTTGGTCTCTCTGGATGCTAATGGGTGGTGGTTCCTAGGGTGAAATGTGACACTAGAGTCACAAGAATGGGGCTTTTCTCCCTTATCTGCTACCAAGACTGGCTGATTCAGGACAGTCCTCACTATTTTCTTGCCTCAGTGTCCTCATCGATCCAATTCAGGGCTGGGCTTAAAGCCTCTGTTGTCGATCTTTTTAATGTATGCTGAAATCAACAGCAGAAAATTGCCTGGTATCAGTTTTAAAATGAAATAAATCCATCTTAGTTAATACCTCCAACTGATACTATGAAAGTAACTCCATCTACATCTGATAGATGAGAAAAATATGTCTGATTCTTTCCCCTGCCACTCTTTTTGTCTGGCCCATCACCATTTCAGGCCTGGTTTATTAATCAGTCTTCTCTGCCTCTGGTTCTTCTTCACCTTGGTATGTCCAGCTCACTGCTGCCAGAGTTATAATAGCAGACTATTACTTCTGTGCTCAGAAGGGTATTCTGTGCCCCACCATGCATAGAATAAAGAATAAACTCATTAGCTGTCTATTGAAAGCCATGTGCAAACCATCACCACTAGCATAAAATAGATAGCTTGGGGTTCTTTGCTCTCCCCCAAACTGGCCATTTTTCTCCCCCTGCCTGCTACATGCTTTCACATGCCCTCCTGCACACATGCAAGCTGGTTTCCTGGTCTGAGGTGATCAACACCTCCCATGACACCTGGCTCACTTCTTATGCATTGATTGGCTCCCCACTAGCACTCTGGACATGCCTCTCTCATGGAATGTACCATATTACATTGACTTTATCTAGAGGGACAAAACTTACGTCACATTCATCTTGGGTCCCCAGTTCAAGGCATATACATTTGATCAAACTGAACCAACTACATGTCTCTGCTCATACTGTTTCTCCTTTGGGAATCTTATTTTCTCTCAGGTCTTATTTTCTCCCCTAGCCGTGCTTCTCTCAACCCTGCTACATTCTGTGACTGGTGAGCTACTTTTTATCTTATACTTGCTGCTTATACATCACCTCTTTTGTGAACCCTCACCTAGGTCTCTCCCACCATTTAATTTCATTGCAAGCAGTTGGTGGAAAGCAGCCAGACTACTCAGGATCATGTTCCTAGACCCTAGCCCAGGCTCTTGATACACATTTGTGGAATGAATATTATTAGTTTTTTTTCTAAGTTACTTTAAATTTCATAAAATTCTTTTACCTTAATCATCTCTTTTTATAAAACAAGGAGATTATATAGGTATGGTAAGCAATGTTAACCTTTTATTAATACATAAAGAGATTGAGATTCATACAAAATGGAACCCAGACAAGATCAGAGTTCAAAAGCCAATGTGGGATTCACACTATTATATTTTACATAAACTGAGTTTTTTGTAGTTGTTGTTTGTTTTCTTTTTTACTATTTCTATAATGAGATAGTCACCAGAGTCCTCTTCTCATGGACTCTGGAAATCCTACCTGGGATCACCTCAAGCCTTCAACATGATGCTTTCGCACACCCCCAGGCTGTGTGACCTCCTACTTCTCTGTTAGTTGGCAGGTCACCTGTGTGACATGTATGGCAAGAGGTGCCTGACATTTGGGGAGTTCCTATGTGGTAGAAATTTCATATTTACTATGCAGTTCTTACATAAACCCTTTGCTCTACCTAACTATGATCTTTTATTATTTCATGTTGTTATTTTGTAAATTCCTCTGTGGGGAGTGTAGGTTTTCGGTTATCATTTGTATCAACCTGCATATAAGAGAAACCAGACTGAAATTCTTATCTTCTGACTCTGATTCCATGGTATTTTCATCAGACCACACACTGTCTAATTAAGGAAAGGTGAGAGTTACAGCCTCTTAGACCTGAGCAGGTCACATTCTTAATAACACACATTTAAAAAATTCCTTGCATTCTCTACCTTAAGAAATTTCCTTCTCCTCTTGGAAAACTGACAAGTAACCAACCAAACATAGAAATGAAGCATCATCTTTGGGCCAATTTGCTCTTCATAAAACCAGAAAAAGTATGATTTCTTTATCAGAAAGTGCATTTTTTTCATTCCAGTGAACAGCTCTATTTCAAAAGTAACTTTCCTTTGCCAGAAGAATGCCTTTGGTGTAAATACTGTGTTCTTAGATAAAGCCAGCCTACCAGGGGCAAAATGACAAGGGAGGAATGGCATCCTCTTGGAAATACCTGGCGGGTATGTTGTTCTTGAATATATCTTCTATTGTGGGCAGTGGTTTGTTCTGTGAAGTTGAGGTATTAGAGACAGTGGAATTTGTCTAATGACAAAAAGAGCATAAAATTTGGGTAAAAGGACAAGGACATTTCAAAGCTATTCAGCATCAGGAATTTCATGGAAGTTAGTAGACAGGATGTGTTAGAAGTAATGTGTGCTGTGGCCAAAATTACTCTGTATGTGGATTTTTCTAGATTTGGAAGGCCAGTTTGACTGTTCACATGATTACAAAGGACCCAACATTAAGCATAGATTAAGTAATGATCACTTTCTTGGAAAAGCTTGAGAACTGAATGAAATCCTAAAGTGATGGAATCGTTGAATTAAAAAGCTGCAAAGAAAGCTTAGAGGATATCCTCTAGAATTATGTTTTTTAAATGATTGGTCATAACCCTTTAGTTAGGCATGAAATCAATTTAACAGCATTAAGAAAATTAAAATGGAACTGAACCTAAATAGCATAGGGCAATTCATATAACAAGATTAGATACTGTTTCATGAAAATAATTTTTACTCACATAAACACACACACACATACACACACACACACACACACACACACAGAGTGTTTGATTTAAAATATATTTATACATGTCTTACAGTGGGTCATGTCAAAATGTTTAAAAATCACTATCCTAGACCTAAGTTCCAGGAGAACAGGGAAGAATCTGTTTTGTTTTGTTTTGTTTTGTTTTTCCCCATCACTGAATGTCCCATGTCTAGCACAATACTTGACCCAAAACAAGGTAAATATATGTCGACTGGTCTAGACCACCCCTGTTATCATATTATTGTGGCCCAGAAAGGTGAAATGTCTTGCCTAAAGTCACAAAACTGGTTAGTGAAAGAATCAGGAGTTCTTGGTACTGAGTCATGTTTTACAATGCTTTCTACTCCATCCTTCAAAGAAAAAAAAAAATTCTTCATAGAATTGTCATTGTATTGGCAATTTAAACTATTTTCTCTTATAACATGAATCCCTTTTCTAGAAATTTGACCTCTTCCTGATCCCCCCAGTCCTTCCTGGTTCTGCCCATTACACCTGTTCCCCTTTGTCTTGGAATAATTGGCCCTGAGCTTAGCATCTGTCCTCAGACAATTGTTCATCATCTCATCACTCATTTAGCCTAGACTTTTGGTCACAGTGTCCTTCATCTTGGTCCCTGCCATGTTGTCTTAGATCTCAAGCCCCATAACCTGGATCATCATTAACTCATACTTTTTTCTATTAATTTTAATTAGTTGCAATGATACTAGTTGCATTCTGCTTTCTTCTACTAATATTTTAAATGATAAAGTGTCTAATGAGGATAAGGGTCCTTTTCTTTTTTCTTTGTCCACACTGTGTGGCTTGTGGGATCCCCGACCAGGGATAGAACCCGGGCTCCCTGCAGTGGAAGCACAGAGTCCTAACCACTGGACCACCAGGGGATTACCTGTAAGGGCCTTTCATACTCTGATATATTATGATAATTGCAGGGAAAACATGCAGGTATTAGGCAAAGCACTCTTTTAATTGTACCAGAAGTACAACTCAATAAGGAAATATAAAGGAATAAGGAAAAATAAAAGGAAGGTATTTAATGGCTCCAGGCTTTGGGGCTCCACAGTTTGAATTTTGTTTCCTCCTGTGGTTTGATCTTATATTCTCCTTGATGAAGTTTGGCTTCGCATATGTGCCAAGGGAAGTTGGCAGGTCTGGATTCACATACTTCAGATTCCCCAGTGGAAAAGAGAGCTACCTCCTTTTAATGTCTGTATATCAACTCCAGAGATGAGCTCTAACTGGTCTTGCTTGGATCATTCTGTACACTTCTTGGTGTGCTGGGTTATATGATTGACAGTCCTACTATATCACTCTTCTCTAGAACTTGCTGTTGGGAGCAGAAGCTGATTGACTGCCTCAAGTTACCACACCTCTGAATTACACCAGGCCACATTTTCACTGGGCTGCTCCCAGCCAATGACCAAGCACAGTGGGAATACTCAAACCAGACCATTTCTGTCTCCTGAGGGATTCCTCTAATGGGCTTTACTGAGTTCAGAGACCCCCTCCCCCCACTCCACATTGGCCTGGCTGAGACTCTCTCAGAACTGCACTGTAGTCTGATGTCCTTCTACCCAATTCTTCCTTCCCTTTCTCCTTTTATAGATGTCAAACCTCCATCATGGTCTACACGAAGTTTCTCCCTGCCTATTTCTACTGTCTCCTTCTTCGTCTTTCACAAGTATTTCCTCCAATAAACCTCTTGCTTTCTAATCCCGACTTGCTGTCTACTTCTGGGAGGATGTGAACTGATTCAGATTCGAATCACATAAAATGGGGATGAGATGATTCACCTAAAAAACAGATGTCGGGTGTACAAAAGAAAACACATGCCCACTACAGGATTCATCTTTGGGTGTCTGTCAAGTATGGACCATGATGTAGAGAAGATATAGAGTAAGTGCCAAGGTCAGAGCAATTAGGCCAGTTTCAAGCCCTCAGGTGTCTTCTAGAGGACATGATATTCCTAAGGGACAGTGAAGTCTCTAAGGATCAAGATAAAGACATCATGTCTTGGTTTTTGAATTTGTTAAAAGGGATTACTCTAGATGCTCATTCAGACTTGTTACATGTGTTAGTCTGAGCCCTGAACAAACATCAGCCATACAGCAACTTGTGTTACTAACATTGCACTACCCACCTGATGTTCCCAGAGCCTGTTTTGCTTTCTTTTTTTTTGCGGTACACGGGCCTCTCACTGTTGTGGCCTCTCCCGTTGCGGAGCACAGGCTCCGGACGCGCAAGCTCAGCGGCCATGGCTCATGGGCCCAGCCGCTCCGTGGCACATGGGATCCTCCCGGACCGGGGCACGAACTCGTGTCCCCTGCATCAGCAGGCGGACTCTCAACCACTGCGCCACCAGGGAAGCCCCTGTTTTGTTTATTTTTTAAATTAAAACAACAATAACAGAGAATTAAAACCTCCATCTACTCATCATTTGGAATTGACAAAAGCTAATGTTTTGTTATATGTGCTTCATATTTGTTTTTTGGTTGTTGTGCAATGATTCTACTTTTTAAGGGGAACTTTATCAGGACCAAGAAATGGTGGTGAGTAAATAGAATTCTTCCACTAATTAGCCTTAAGATATCCACCCTGTAATGCAATTGATTTTCTTGGTGATAATCCATTTGGCATTCATTATTTCTTTCTTTTGGTAAAATTATTTAAGAGACTATTATTTTTTTATTTTTAAAATTTTTTTACATCGTTATTGGAGTATAATTGCTTTACAATGGTGTGTTAGTTTCGGCTTTATAACAAAGTGAATCAGTTATACATATACATATGTTCCCATATCTCTTCCCTCTTGCGTCTCCCTCCCTCCCATCCTCCCTATCCAACCCCTCTAGGTGGTCACAAAGTACCGAGCTGATCTCCCTATTCTATGCGGCTGCTTCCCACTAGCTATCTGTTTTACATTTGGTAGGAGGTATATGTCCATGCCACTCTCTCACTTTGTCACAGCTTACCCTTCCCCCTCCCCATATCCTCAAGTCCATTCTCTAGTAGGTCTGTGTCTTTTTTCCTGTCTTAACTCTAGGTTCTTCATGACATTTTTTTTTCTTAAATTCCATACATATGTGTTAGCATACTGTATTTATCTTTCTTTTTCTGACTTACTTCATTCTGTATGATGGACTCTAGGTCCATCCAACTCATTACAAATAGCTCAATTTCCTTTCTTTTTATGGCTGAGTAATATTCCATTGTATATATGTGTCACATCTTCTTTATCCATTCATCCAATGATGGACACTTAGGTTGTTTCCATCTCTGGGCTATTGTAAATAGAGCTGTAATGAACATTTTGGTACATGACTCTTTTTGAACTATGGTTTTCTCAGGGTATATGCCCAGCAGTGGGACCGCTGGATCATATGGTAGCTCTATTTGCAGTTTTTCAAGGAACCTCCATACTGTTCTCCACAGTGGCTGTACCAATTCACATTCCCACCAGCAGTGCAAGAGTGTTCCCTTTTCTCCACACCTTCTCCAGCATTTATTGTTTCTAGATTTTTTGATGATGGCCATTCTGACTGGTGTGAGATGATATCTCATTGTAGTTTTGATTTGCATTTCTCTAATGACTAATGATGTTGAGGATTCTTTCATGTGTTTGTTGGCAGTCTGTATATCTTCTCTGGAGAAATGTCTATTTAGGTCGTCTGCCCATTTTTGGATTGGGTTGTTTGTTTTTTTTTTATTGAGCTGCATGAGCTGCTTGTAAATTTTGGAGATTAATCCTTTGTCAGTTGCTTCATTTGCAAATATTTTCTCCCATTCTGAGGGCTGTCTTTTGGTCTTGTTTATGGTTTCCTTTGATGTGAAAAAGCTTTGAAGTTTCATTAGGTCCCATTTGTTTATTTTTGTTTTTATTTCCATTTCTCTAGGAGGTGAGTCAAAAAGGATCCTGCTGGGATTTATGTCATAGAGTGTTCTGCCTATGATTTCCTCTAAGAGTTTGGTAGTTTCTGGCCTTATATTTAGGTCTTTAATCCATTTTGAGCTTATTTTTGTGTATGGTGTTAAGGAGTGATCTAATCTCATACTTTTACATGTACCTGACCAGTTTTTCCAGCACCACTTATTGAATAGGCTGTCCTTTGTCCACTATACATTCCTGCCTCCTTTATCAAAGATAAGGTGACCATATGTGCATGGGTTTATCTCTGGGCTTCCTATCCTGTTCCATTGATCTATATTTCCCTTTTTGTGCCAGTACCATACTGTCTTGATTACTGTAGCTTTGTAGTATAGTCTGAAGACAGGGAGCCTGATTCCTCCAGCTCCGTTTTTCATTCTCAAGGTTGCTTTTGCTATTCGGGATCTTTTGTGTTTCCACACAAATTGTGAAATTTTTTGTTCTAGTTCTGTGAAAAATTCCAGTGGTGGTTTGATAGGGTTTGCACTGAATCTGTAGACTGCTTTGGGTAGTAGAGTAATTTTCACAATGTTGATTCTTCCAATCCAAGAACAGGGTATATCTCTCCGTCTATTTGTATCATCTTTAATTTCTTTCATCAGTGTCTTATAATTTTCTGCATACAGGTCTTTTGTCTCCTTAGGTAGGTTTATTCCTAGATATTTTATTCTTTTTGTTGCAATGGTAAATGAGAGTGTTTTCTTGACTTCAGTTTCAGATTTCTCATCACTAGTGTATAGGAATGCCAGAGATTTCTGTGCCTTAATTCTGTATCCTGCTACTTCACCAAATTCATTGATTAGCTCTAGTAGTTTTCTGGTAGCATATTTAGGATTCTCTATGTATAGTATCATGTTATCTGCAAGCAGTGAAAGCCTTACGTCTTCTTTTCCGAATTGGATTCCTTTTATTTCCTTTTCTTCTCTGATTGCTGTGGCTAAAACTTCCAAAAGTATGTTGAATAAGAGTGGTGAGAGTGGGCAACCTTATCTTGTTCCTGATCTTAATGGAAATGCTTTCAGTTTTTCACCATTGAGGATGTTGTTGGCTGTGGGTTTGTCATATATGGCCTTTATTATGTTGAGATAAGTTTCCTCTGTGTCTACTTTCTGGAGCATTTTTTATCATAACTTGGTGTTGAATTTTGTCAAAAGCTTTTTCTGCATCTATTGAGATGATCACATGGTGTTGATCCTTCAGTTTGTTAATTTGGTGTATCACATTGATTGATTTGTGTATATTGAAGAATCCTTGCATTCCTGGGATAACCCCCACTTGATCATGGTGTATGATCCTTTTAATGTGCTGTTGGATTCTGTTTGCTAGTATTTTGTTGAGGATTTTTGCATCTATGTTCATCAGTGACATTGGCCTGTAGTTTTCTTACTTTGTGACATCTTTGTCTGGTTTTGGTATCAGGGTGATGGTGGCCTTGTAGAATGAGTTTGGGAGTTTTCCTCCCTCTGCTCTATTTTGGAAGAGTTTGAGAAGGATAGGTGTTAGCTCTTCTGTAAATGTTTGATAGAATTCACCTGTGAAGCCATCTGGTCCTGGGCTTTTGTTTGCTGGAAAATTTTTAATCACAGTTTCAATTTCAGTGCTTGTGATTGGTCTGTTCATATTTTCTATTTCTTCCTGATTCAGTCTTGGCAGTCCATTTCTTCCATGTTTTCCATTTTATTGGCATAGAATTGCTTGTAGTAATCTCTCATGATCTTTTGTATTTCTGCAGTGTCAGTTGTTATTTCTCCTTTTTCATTTCTGAATCTATTGATCTGAGTCTTCTCCTTTTTTTTCTTGATGAGTCTGGCTAATGGTTTATCAATTTTGTTTATCTTCTGAAAAAACCACCTTTTAGTTTTATTGATCTTTGCTATCGTTTCCTTCATTTCTTTTTCATTTATTTCTGATCTGATCTTTATGATTTCTTTCCTTCTGCTAACTTTGGGGTTTTTTTGCTCTTCTTTCTCTAATTGCTTTAGATGCAATGTTCAGTTGTTTATTCAAGATGTTTCCTGTTAACTAAGGTAGGATTGTAATGTTATAAACTTCCCTCTTAGAACTGCATTTGCTGCATCCCATAGGTTTTGGGTCATCTTGTCTCCATTGTCATTTGTTTCTAGGTATTTTTTAATTTCCTCTTTGATTTCTTCAGTGATCACTTCGTTATTAAGTAGTGTATTGTTTAGCCTCCATGTGTTTGTATTTTTTACAGATCCTTTCCTGTAATGGATATCTAGTCTCATATTATTGTGGTCAGAAAAGATACTTGATACAATTTCAATTTTCTTAAATTTACCAAGGCTTGATTTGTGAGCCAAGATATGATCTATCCTGCAGAATGTTCCATGAGCACTTGAGAAAAATGTGTAATCTGTTGTTTTTGGATGGAGTGTCCTATAAATATGAATTAAGTCCATCTTGGTTCAGTGGGTTGTGTAGGCTTCCTGGTGGAGGGGACTAGTGCCTGTGTTCTGGTGGATGAGGCTGGATCTTGTCTTTCTGGTGGGCAGGTCCACGTCTTTTGGTGTGTTTTGGGGGTGTCTGTGGACTTATTATGATTTTAGGCAGCCTCTCTGTTAATGGGTGGGCTTGTGTTCCTGTCTTGCTAGTTGTTTGGCATAGGGTGTCCAGCACTGTAGCTTGCTGGTCGTTGAGTGAAGCTGGGTGTTGGTGTTGAGATAGAGATCTCTGGGAGATTTTCGCCATTTGATATTATGTGGAGCTGGGAGGTCTCTTGTGGACCAGTGTCCTGAAGTTGGCTCTCCCACCTCAGAGGCACAGCAGTGACTCCTGGCTGTAGCACCAAGAGCCTTTCATCCACAGGCTCAGAATAAAAGAGAAATAGTAGAAAGAAAGAAACAAAGAGGATAAAGGCAAATAAAATAAAGTAAGGTAAAATACAATAAAGTTATTAAAATAAAAAAATAATTATTAAGAAAAAAAGTTTTTTTTTTAAGTAAAAAACAAAACAAAACAAAACAAAAACTGACGGATTGAACCCTAGGACAAATGGTGAAAGCAAAGCTACACAGACAAAATCTCACACATAAGCATACACATACAAACTCACAAAAACAGGAAAAGGCGAAAAATATTAAATCTTGCTCTCAAAGTCCACCTCCTCAATTTGTGATGATTCGTTGTCTATTCAGGTATTCCACAGATACAGGGTACATCAAGTTGATTGTGGAGATTTAGTCCACTGCTCCTGAGGCTGCTGGGAGAGATTTTCCTTTCTCTTCTTTGTTCGCACAGCTCCCGGGGTTCAGCTTTGGTTTCGGCCCCGCCTCTGCGTGTAGGTCGCCTGAGGGCGTCTGTTCTTCGCTCAGACAGGACGGGGTTAAAGGAGCTGCTGATTCGGGGGCTCTGGCTCACTCAGGCCGGGGGGAGGGAGGGGTACGGAGTGCGGGGTGAGCCTGCGGCGGCAGAGGCCGGCATGACGTTGCACCAGCCTGAGGCGCACCGTGCGTTCTCCCAGGGAAGTTGTCCCTGGATCCCGGGACCCTGGCAGTGGTGGGCTGCACAGGCTTCCCGGAAGGGAGGTGTGGATAGTGACCTGTGCTCGCACACAGGCTTCTTGGTGGCTGCAGCAGCAGCCTTAGCGTCCCATGCCCGACTCTGGGGTCCGCGCTGTTAGACGTGGCTCGTGCCCGTCTCTGGAGTTCCTTTAAGCAGCGCTCTTAATACCCTCTCCTCGCGCACCAGGAAACAAAGAGGGAAGAAAAAGTCTCTTGCCTCTTTGGCAGGTCCGACTTTTTCCCGGACTCCCTCCTGGCTAGCCGTGGTGCATTAACCCCTTCAGGCTGTGTTCACGCCGCCAACCCCAGTCCTCTCCCTGCGCTCCAACCGAGGCCCAAGCCTCAGCTCCCAGCCCCGCCCGCCCCGGCGGGTGAGCAGACAAGCCTCTCGGGCTGGTGAGTGCTGGTCGGCACCGATCCTCTGTGAGGAAATCTCTCCGCTTTGCCTTCTGCACCCCTGTTGCTGCACTCTCCTCCGCGGCGCCGAAGCTCCCCCCTCTGCCACCCGCAGTCTCCACCCGTGAAGGGGCTTCTACTGTGTGGAAATCTTTCCTCCTTCACGGCTCCCTCCCACTGGTGCAGGTCCTGTCCCTATTCTTTTGTCTCTGTTTATTCTTTTTTCTTTTGCCCTACCCAGGTACGTGGGGAGTTTCTTGCCTTTTGGGAGGTCTGAGGTCTTCTGCCAGCGATCAGTAGGTGTTCTGTAGGAGTTCCACGTGTAGATGTATTTCTGATTTATCTGTGGGGAGGAAGGTGATCTCCACGTCTTACTCTTCTGCCATCTTTCCCCTCTCCCTGTAGAGATTCTAATACTTTCTGAATATAAGAGCCTATTATTAACATGCTATCATTCTTGAGAGGAGTTACTTTTAACTTTGGTCATGTTTTATAATCTCTTCCATGTGAGCTACTGATTGGCTCTGATTTCCAACTGACTACTTGCTGAGAGCAAGACAAGAAAGGGGAAGTTCACTTTCAGTGAATTTGGAGGTTAAGAGCAGAGATGTTTGTACCACAGTGTGCTGTCTCCACAGACTGGCTTTGAGGGTCACAAGGTCATGGGTGTGCACTCTGGGGGCCACTGGAGGGACACCATGAGGTGAGGGAATGGGAAGATTGAAGAAGAAATGAGGCAAGCAGAGGTTTTTTGCTTTGCAGTTTTGACAAGGACCTGGCTTGGACTCTGCTTTTGCAGGAAAATCTGTAAGAAGTAGTGACATCCGGAGCAGGACAGGTGGTCACAAATTCCCCTGCTTCTCTCTAGCCAGAAGGAGGCTAATGTCCAGCCCCTGGTGAGGCCCACTTGATTCACCAGTCAGAGCATGATGGTCTGAGGATCTGTGCCAACTCTCCTGCTGGGTCAAGCTGTGAGACCAACTGTTCCTTATTTTCTAAGCACTGAGCCGCTTATGGACTTTGCTCCTTTGTTTAGAAATTGTGTCCAATCCTTCTCCTCTGGATTTGCTGGATCTCCAAGCCTGAAGTCAAGCCAGCATTGGCTATTATCTATTCCCCCAATCATACATTTGATAACCATAATAACCACACCACAGTTACAGCTTCCCTTCTTGTTTTCAAGGGGTTTCTACTTATTCTACCTGATTTGATACTCGAAGGCAGATGTTGTCACCTGTTTAGCAGGTGTAGGCCTGAGGTCCAGAGAAGTTAATATAAAGCCAGTGTCAGAGCCAGTAGCCCACCTTCAACATCTTTACCTATAGTTCAGGGATACCAATGCATTGCCTCTTGGGAAGGAAATGCACATTCCTACTTCCTATTGGACAAAATTTAAACTCTTATAGGACTTTTTATTTTTAGTTCTTTGTTCCCAAGGAGCCAAATGAAGGAAAAGGGGTGTTGGGGAGGGGGATATTTCTTCCTCTACTCCTCTTGAGGTCTTATGGCTAGACTAATACTAAAATTGACATAAGACAGATTAACAGGAGAAAAAGAAAAAAAAAATTATTTTGTGCACACAGAGGTCTCATAGAAATGGGGCCCAAGAAGTGGCCAAAACTGGCAGCGTTTATACTTTTTGGACAAAGAAATAATAAATGTCTGAGGAATTCACAGGACAAAGAAACTTAGGTTTGAGGTGTTCGATTAGTGTATCATCTAAACCGAGTTTGGGCTTGAGGTAGTAAATTTAAAAAGTAACATGTTTTGTTCATATAGATTTCTCGGCCTGAATTCCCTATTCTAGTGATGAGGGTGTCCTTTTACCTTCAGATGCAGGGAATTCACCTTTCACAGGGGAGATTTATTTCCTGCTTTCAGGGAGACAGAGAGGAGGGTCAGAGTGTCCCTCTTGTGTTGGCTGTTTCTTAAGTAACTTTAATTCAAAATAATCAATACGCCTTTGAGGCATATTATGGGGTGGGCGGCCCGCCCTCATCCCCAAGAGGGGTATTGACATCGTGGGGCCCAAGGCTATCCACTTGACAAGGCAAAAGTAGGAACTTGTAGGAGTAGACAGTGTGTCTGTGATTTAACAGGAGGAATATAAGAGCAGAAATGAGAAAACTTGAATTTTAATCCCGACTTTTCAGTGAATTAGCTCTGTGACATTTGTTAAACTCAACCTCTCTGAACTTTGCTCCTGTCATAAGCAAGAGTTTATATCCCATAGAGTTAATATCAGATGAAACATAAAATAAAACTGTATTTTAAATTGTAAAGCAAATTCAAATAGAGACATATTTTCAGCATTGTTTTAAATTATTTTTGCATCGAAGGACTAAATAAATATCTCTTGGAAGAACAAATGAAGAAATGAATGAATGACTTGGCTCTTTTGAATACTCTACATCTTCATGAGCTCTTGCAGTCTGTTAGCTTCTCCAATCCCTCCTTCTTCCCAGTGCCCCATTGACTGAGGGTAGATTGTCTTTTCCCCTTTTCATTTAACTGGATATCAGTCTGCTAGGCACCTTGATCCCCAAAGTGTGTGTATAGTCACCAACCAGTGTTCATGATATCAGTGACAGCCCCTCCCATGCCCTAAAATACAGGGAGAATACTTTCTGAACCAACTGGCCTCACCTCCCACACCTGTTCTTCCCTCTACTGAGCAGTGTCTAAGAAGTTGTCACCAAGTTTAGCTAGTGATAAAACTCTTAGACACTACAGGGGAATAGACTTATTGATTCAAAGAACCTTAGAGCTAGAAGGGTACTGAGAGACCATCCTAACCATTCTCTTTATTTTACAGTTGCAAATGCTGAGGTTCACAAAGATGAAAGGGCTGCATTGGGCCCACTCAACTAGTTAACACAAGAACCACTAAATCCAAGACTCTGGACTTCCCAGTGCAGTGGTCTTTCCACTTTATAATTCTGAAAGGAGCCTGCAGAAAGAGAAAGCCAAATCTGCACTTGAGGCTTTCTTTAGATAGAAGAGTCAATTTCAAAGATATGTCTCTGTTGCTCTCACCTCCCAGTTTTGAAGATATCTCTTTAAAAAATTCTTCAGCCTATGCAGTGCCCTTCAGTGCTGTATCCTGCTGAAGCTAACTGTTCTAGGCAGTATTATTTTTCTGATTTATACTTTAGAGAACTCAAGACTTAGTGCTCACCATCTTGTTGTTTGTATACTTTTTAAGTTTTATTTCATTAGAGAGTGAATTCAGTTGATGACAACCTGGAGAGCTTATTGGGGAAAGTCCTAAGGGGCTGATCCCAACTTTGTTGAGTAATTTGGAAACTAAGGGGATTTCCAACCTGGAGCAGGCTGGAAAAAATCTCAGTGACCATTTTTTTTTTTTTTTGGAGGGTGTCTTTTTTTTTTTTTTAATTGAGGTATAATTGACATACAACATTATATTAGTTTCAGGTGTACACCATAATGATTCAACATTTGTATACATTGCAAAATGATCACTACAACAAATCTAGCCTACATCCATCACCATATACAGCCAGAGAATTTTTTTTTCTTGTGATGAGAACTTTTAAAATCTACTCTTCTTAACAACTTTCAAAGATGTAATACAGTATTATTAACTAACTACAGTCACCATGCTGTACATCAACAGTCCCCAACATTTTTGGCACCAGGGACCAGTTTTGTGGAAAACAATTTTTCCACGGACGGTGGGGGGCGGGGGATGGTTCAGGCAGTAATGCGAGTGATGGGGAGCGGCAGATGAAGCTTCGCTCACTTGATGGTCACTGACCTCCTGCTGTGCAGCCCAATTCCTAACAGGCTGCAGACTGGTAGGCATCAATGGCCCTGGGATTCGGGACTGCTGCTGTACATGATATCCCCATGGCTTATTTATTTTATAATTGCAAGTTTGTAACTTTTGACTCCCTTCACCCATTTGGCCCACCCTCTACCCCCTGCTGCTGGCAACTACCAATCTGTTCCCTGTATCTATGAGCTTGGTTCCTTTGTTTGTTTGTTTTAGATTCCACATATAAGTGAGATCATATGGACAAATGTCTTTCTCTGTCTGACTTATTTCACTTAGCACATGCCCTCAAGGTCCATTCATGTTGTCGCAAATGGCAGGATTTCCTCATTTTTATGGCTTAATAATATTCCATTGTATATATATATATATACACCACCTTTTCTTTATACATTAATCTGCCAAAAGACACTTAAGTTGTTTCTATATCTTGGCTATTGTAAATAACACTGCAATGAACCTGAGGGTGTATATATATTTTCGAGTTAGTGTATTTGCTTTCTTTAAATAAATACTCAGAAGTGGAATTGTTGGATCATATAGTAGATCTATTTTTAATTTTTTGAGGAACCTCCATAATGTTTTCCATAATGGCTGCATTCTCATCAGCAGGGCACAAGGGTTCCTCTTTTTCCACATCATTGCCAACACTTGTTATTTATTTTCTTTTTGATAATAGCCATTCTAATAGGTATGAAGTGATGTTTTACTGTGGTTTTGGTTTGCATTTCCCTGATGATTAATGATGTTGAACATCTTCTCTGTACCAGTTGGTCAGCTGTATGTCTTCTTTGGAAAAAAATGTCTGTTCAGATCCTCTGCTTATTTTTTAATTAGATATTTTTTACTATTGAGTTGTATGAATTCTTTATATATTTTGGATATTAACCCCTTATCAGATATATGATTTGCAAATATTTTATCCCATTCTTTTGGTTACCTTTTCATTTTGTTGATAGTTTCCTTTTCCTCCAGAATTATACTATGTACTCATAGCATGAGACAATGAAATAGATAAAAAGATCAAACCTTGGATTTGAATATTGTAGAGTAGCATGTAGCTAGTTGCTAAATTTTTCACTTTTTCCTTTTTTTTTTTTTTTGCAGTACGCGGGCCTCTCACTGATGTGGCCTCTCCCATTGCGGAGCACAGCCTCCGGTCGCGCAAGCTCAGTGGCCATGGCTCACGGGCCCAGCCGCTCCGCGGCATGTGGGATCTTCCCAGACCGGGGCATGGACCCACGTCCCCTGCATCGGCAGGCAGACTCTCAACCACTCCGCCACCACTCCACCAAATTAGGGAAGCCCTCAATTTTTCACTTTTTAACTGTCTGTGTCCATTTTGATTATTTCACTTCCCATGCCATAATGGTTGGTATTTGTGTATCACCTGGTTATGACTCCACCACCAGGCTATACTGTCTTTGTTGTTGTTTTTTAATTAAAAAAAAACATTTTAATTGTGGTAAAGTACAGATAACATTACCACATTAACTATTTTAATGTGTACCGTTCAATAGCATTAAGTATATTCACATTGTTGTGCAATCTATCTCCAGAACTTTTTTCATCTTGCAAAACTGAGACTCTAGGGCTTCCCTGGTGGCGCAGTGGTTGAGAGTCTGCCTGCCGATGCAGGGGACACGGGTTCGTGCCCTTGTCCGGGAAGATCCCACGTGCGGCGGAGCGGCTGGGCCCGTGAGCCATGGCTGCTGAGCCTGCGCGTCTGGAACCTGTGCTCCGCAACGGGAGAGGCCACAACAGTGAGAGGCCCGTGTACCGCAAAAAACAAAAACAAAAACAAAAAAACAACTGAGACTCTATACAGATTAAACAATTCACCATTCTCCCATCCCCTCCTCCACCCCCAGCTCCTGGCAAACACCCTTCTACTTTCTGTTCCTATGAATTTTACTATGAGTTACTCTATATAGCTCTTGTAAGTGGAATCATGTAGTGTTTGTTTGTCTTTTTGTGACTGACTTGATTCACTTAGCATAACATCCTCACGATTTATTCATGTTGTAACATGTATCAGAATTTCTTTTCTTTTAAAGTGAATTTCCTGGTGGTCCAGTGATTAGGACTCCATGCTTCTACTTCAGGAGCCACAGGTTCGATCCCTGATGGGGGTAAGTTCCCACATGCTGCGTGGTCAATAATAATAATTTCTTTTAAAGGTTGGATAATATTCCATTGTATGTATATACCACATTTTGTCTATCCATTCACCCATCGATGGGCACTTGGGGTTGTTTCTACCATTTGGCTATTATGAATAAAAGTGAAACATGCATGAAGTTAAAAAGTCAATGCATTTCTAAAGGACTTATGACGTCCTCATCCTTATCTCTTTGCCCTATAATCACACTCCCCAAAGGCAGCCTTTTTCAACTCTTTTAGTCGTTCTTCTGGGCCTTGAATGCATAATCCTAAATAATATGCTAATGCTGTTATTTCTTGATTTATCTGTTTCAGTCATTATTATTTTGTAACTATAGCAAAGGTTTAAGCATTCTTCAAACACTCTCTTGTTTTGTTCCTCCCATTCTCCAAATATAGTTATATAAATATGTTTAGTTTATTCAATACAACTAAGTGTCATTTACTTCTGATCTATATATTGTAAATAAGTTATGTTTCTTTCTTCTTTTTCCAGATTTAATAATTGCCTCATTTTAAAGTTTGGTCTATTTTCTATAGATTTTCTATATGTCTATTACTAATTCTTCATATAATCCAATGGCTTCTTAGTACAAGCTTTATTAGAGTCAGATATATCAGACAGCTCATGATTTCCCTGTTTTCCTGGACATGCTCCTCCTGGAGCCCTCCGTTCTCACACTCTTCCAATCTAGATGCATTGTTTTCTAACAGGCTCCACTGTCTTTGAACTGAACTAGCTGCTTAGTTTTGGGAACAGTGTTGGCCAGAAATTCAGTTCCTCGCTGGCCCAGGTCTGGTTTATTCATCTTTTGAGCTTCTTTTCCAAGTGTACTCTGGGACCCAACCCTCTAGCTAGGCCTGGAGATGATGGATCAGATAGGTGGCGTGGAGAGAACACTGCACAGACCTCAGTTTCCTCATCTCTAAAATTAGAATTATAAAGTTTGTTTCACAGAATCCTTCCAAAAATCAATTGACATAAGGTTTATGGAATCACTTAATAAATGGGAGAAGTAAAAGGTGACATTACTTTTATGCAGGAAAGAATAGAACAGTTAATGCATGTGACATCCTACAGTATATGTCGGCAGGTACACTGATCTATAAGCTTCTCTGTGTGGGAGCTGGGTGGGTGCTAGTCAATGTTACATTTTTGGTTCCCTGCATTGTGTCTGACACATGATGTATGTTTGAAGAAAATAAATTATTTTAGTAAGAAAATAAGAAGTCAGTGCCAAAAGACATGTACAGAAAATAAGTCCTATGGAAGTTCACAGAAGTGACAAAATTCAGTTATATCTCCATATAACAGCAATTTTTGTGTAGGCTTAATTTAAGAAAGAACTTTCTAAAAATAAAACTATTAACTATGAAATGAATTGTAATAAGATTATCACAAATGGAGGTAAGTTTCTTGCCCTGGAAGTATTCTAGAGAATGCTAGAAAAATGACCTATCAGAAACCTTCTGTACTACATGTAATAAAAATATAATAATCTAGTACTTGTGTATGATACCTACACAATTTAAAAGTAATTTTACGTCAGTCCTTTCATTTGATTCTCACTATGATTACAATACTGTGAAAATGATAATACATCCTACATATATTCTACATATATTCTACATATATTATTAATATATTATCATATTATATTAATTGTGTATTAATATAATATATGTAGATTCATTTAATCCTCAGAAAACCTTGTGAGGCAGGTCATTATTTTTATCTTTATTAGACAGACAATAAAGCTGAGGTAGGAAGAAGTTAAATAACTTCCCTAAAGTCACATAGCTTATAAATGGCAGAGCTGAGATTTTAATACATGCCATAAAAGCCAGTATCTGTGTGCTCTTAACTATTACACCTTGTGGCCAAGAAGCAAACTCTGATGTCTATCTGGCCCTGGCCTAAGACAGACATGAATAACATAGAAACACCAGAGAGTGATAGCCCCCCGCAAAGACTGCAGCCGACCCTCAATGCCAGGTAGTTTTTGTCATGCTGGAATGCATATACAATGTTGCTAGATTTTTTGAATTTTATAAAGCATCATTTAGTTTTTAAATGTGGCAATTAAGTAAATATGTGCTTTCATATGTGTGTGTGTGTATGTGTACGTATGTACCCATACACCTGTGTATAAATGTATGTATATGTATATCATGTATATTAACAGTGTTCACACTGAACAAACCTGTGGGCTGGGTTTGGCTTCCCTGCTCCACAAGCATGTGACCCCTGACTTCACTGAAACCTAGGGAAACCCCATCTTTCCTGACATGCAAGGAGAGGTTAATTGAATTGCTCAAGGTGTTAGCAGTTAGTTGACTCTGGACATAAGGAAAACCTGGCTTTTATCTCATTATCATGTTCATTCTGTACCATACTTACATAAAGAGGAGGTGAAGGAAGGAGTAGCTGAAGGGGGGGTTCCCTCCTTCATGTGGTATATATCTCAACATTCCTGTGGTAGATTAAAATGGCTTTGTTATTCTTGTCATTAAGAGATGGAGTCTAATTCTGCTCCCTAGTGATTTGCTTTGCTTGACCCAAAGAATGTGGCAGAAATTATGTTCTGGGACTTCTGAGATTAGTCATAAGAAGCCGTACAGCATCTGCCTGGACCTTTTGGTACAGTCGTGGTTGGGAATGATTTCTCTGGAACCTGGCCACCTGCTGTGAGAAGCCCAAACCACACAGAGAGACCAAGTGTCAGCTCTCTGGCCGACAGCCACAGCTGGGCTCCCAACAATCCTCCAGAACCAACTGCCAAGCATCCTGCCCAGACCTCAGAGCTGTAAGCCAAGATACCATATTGGATGTGAACCCTTCTTCCTCAGCTGACCCATTTGATGCTACATGGTTCAGAGCTCAACTCCCCAGTCCAATCTCTCCTAAATTCTTGACCCACAATGCATGAGCCAAATAAAATAGTCATTTCAAGCTACTACATTTTGGGGTAGTGTGCTGCACAGCAATGGATAACCTGAACAATACCTTTAATTAGTCTACTCAGAAAAATACTCCAAAGCTGCCTCCTTCTCTCTGCCCACTTTACCTTCAAGTTCTACTGTAGAAATTGCATTTACTGCTGGGACGTCACACAAGCCTGATTGTGCAGAGAAGTCATTTTTGTAAAAGATGACTTGGGAGTTTCCATTTTCTTATTGAAAGCATTTGTCACTTGGACACAGATAACAGGTGGAAACCCTCAGATAAAGGGGGTGAATGACATATTAGTGTGTGTTCCTGGCCATAGGATTTATCATACCATCTCTTGTGGGCCTTTGGAAGACGAGTAGAGTTGGGAGGATGAAATGACTCCAGGCCCTCTTAGGATCCCACCTGGATTCACAGTGTTGATTAGAAGCGACTGTTGTGGGAAGAGAGAACAAACTGTGGTCCCAGGGTTGCTGTGTCTGACAGTCTGACACTTGTGGATGTGCCAGGCAGAATATGTTTGTATCTACCCAGGTGGCCCTTCATTTCATCTCACCATAAACAGTGTGCCAGTGGCTGAAAGTATAAGAATAAACAAATAAGCCTCTTGCCTCAAAAAGCTACAGACTAAAAAGGTATGTATGTATACATACATACATACATCTCCTTTATACATACACACACATACATATACACACATACACACCTTTTTTACATATATACATAAAAAATAGTATACATTTATTACTTGGTCTGAATTTTGTAGCGTATAAACAGGAAACGGCTTCGTTATTATCTTACCATTTCCTTCAGCATGCTTTGTCTCATTTCCCTTCTTTGCCTCTTGATGACATCTTGGGCAGATTCCATAGCTGTCCAATTCCTTTTACTTCTTTTTGACAGTGTAAAGTCCCTTTCAAACATTCAAAAGCCTAATTCTGTCCCTTTTAAAACTCCAAGGTCTCTTTTAATTTAAAGATTGTTGTATTCACTCAGAGCATGTTAACTTGTGTCTTGGTGACCAGGGGTGGGTGTGGGGGGCGGCAGTCTGATCTATTCTTTCTCCATCACCTTTCCCTGTTCTGCTTCATCTTCCTCCAGGGTTGGGGGTGGAGGCCAGGAGAGGTAAGATCAGGTTGAGACATTGCAAGGATAAGGGAGGCAGCAACCACATGGCTGATGGTTTGTAAGGCTGGCATCCATGCCCTATGCTGTAGCAGATGTCCCGATGCTGTGGGAGGCAAGGTGTAAGTTGTTCACAGGACCTGCTGCCCAGTGCCACCACCCCACCTCCAACATGGGGATTTCTGCAGTGTGATTTCCTAATACAGGGGCCACACTCTCTGGATGACCGTTGGCAACTCCTTTCTAACACCAATCCCTCTGAGGTGAATCTATAGGCATGCAGCCCTCTTGGGCAGGATATCATCCAGTTGCCTCCCACTTGGCCATCCTCTCAGCCTTGCACTTGGTTCTCAGGAAACTCTCATACACTTGTCATGACCAACACTTTTCTGATGTGCCTGCTGCCCTCTCACTGTCATCCTGGGCTGCTCTGGGTATCCCGATGCCAGAGTTCTCCAGGGTGGGAAGGAGGTTTCAGTCTCTGTCCACAGATGTCCCCAACTCAATCTCTCCCAAGAAAGCTTGGATCCCTGGCTGCTGTGATGCCTGTGATTCTGTGGCAATGTAAGCATCCTCCTGGAGAATAGGGTTCCAGCCTCCCCTTCTTGCAACTACATCCAAGATCTATAAATAATGCTCTTCAAGCCCTTCCTTCAGCCCCTTGGTTGAGAAAAGCCAACAACTTTCTACTCGTTTACTGAAACTCTTTCATATTTCTAGAGTTCTTTTACAGCCTGGATGGCTTAGTGGTCTTCAGCTTCTCTTTAGAATGTGTGAGTACTTTTCTGTTGTCCTCAGTTTTAGCCTAGATTCTGGGACAACAGGACACACCCCATTAAATACAAAGTATTCTGAACCACATTGCTAACTGTTAATGGAGCCAGACAATAAACCAGTTCAATGGGAGGGATGGCAGGAGGGTCTCAGGCGGCCAGGCATCCAGGAGGAGTGAGCTCTGGAAAGACAGTGAGGAGGAAACTCTAGGCAGGGGGATGAGAAAAAGTCTGATGACAGAGCGTTTGGTGAACTCAAAGCACAGCAAGTTGGCAAGTCAGGTCTGTGGGGGAGGGAAGGGGCGTCAGGGCTGCAAAGCTACCTGGAGCCAGAGTGTAGGGACATGGGGCCACTGAAGATACATACAAAAGGGGGTGATGTGATATCCTTGCTAGTCAGAAGGTGTCTAGGATGGAGATCAGGAAGAACAGTTAAGAGACTTGTGCCAGGCCAGATGAGCAATAACAAAGGTCTGCTTTAGGCAGGATAGACTTGAAGAGGAGGGCTGGTTGGAGAAAGAGCTTCAATTAGCATCTGGAAATTGGCTGTGTGGAACTCAGGGCTGTGAGTGGAGGTAAAACCTTGTCCAGGCCCCTCAGGTGATCTTATTTACCTTCAAAAGTTTACTCTCTTACATCTTCCTTAGTTATCCTGTTGTCTTGTGTTCTTGAATCTCTTCACCTTCTATGTTTCCCTCTAGAGGGATAACAGACAGTGGTAAATAGTTGGCAAACTATTTATTTGGTGGTGGTGGTGGAGCAGGTTCACATCCTATAGTAAGAGTGAAGCAGGTATCTGAAAATGCTCTATAAAGCTCTAACCTGAGGAAATGCAGGGAGCTCTTATTTTTAAACAGGTATTGTTTGTAACTCATTTGGCAATATTCATGAACTATCTGTCACATTTCTTCTCTTGTTATCTTGAATTGTTATTTAAGACTATGAATCCGCTTGCCCCATCCCTTGAGGCTCTGCTCTTCGGTTTCCAAGGTGACAGCTAGCTAGCTAGCAGGTAGATTAACTCATGCTAGCCATTAGTTACTACCATAGCAGACAACCCTGAGTAATGCCATGCATTCTGAAACCTAGAAATATTCAGGTTTCTTTTAGTAGGAGAAAAAAATTCAGACCCAAAGTATTGACCTAGATAATTTTAAATTATAACATTAATTAAATAAGTGTGTAGACTATTTGAGTGTGACAGATATGTTCCTTTACTTTATGTACTTTAGTTCAGATTGAATAAGACCCTCATCCTGCCAGGCCAGCAGGAAATTGAAACTTAGTCTTATTAGGGCTCCTTGTGGCTCAGCTGACACATCTACTAAAGGCTGTGAAAAGGTCTTGGGAGCGTCTTAGGCAGTGACAAAGCAGGTAAGCCATTGGCCTTATTAGAAATCAATGAGATGGCCTCATCCAAGTTCTCAAGGCAACTTAAAGTCTACTGCTTGCTCCCTCTAGACCATATTTGGGGCCCAGGAATTGGACCCCAGATTCCTAGTATCCAATTCTCCAAGGTACAACAAGCCTTGTCCTGAGAAGGAATAGGACATGTATCCCACTACTTGAGGGACGCTCAGAGACTTATCTCCTCCCAAACTTGGGTAAATCTGCCATCATTTTCTCTACATCTTCCTCTATCCCTGGTGAGAAACTTTGCCTCCTTCCTTACCCTACTGGTGTACTCAGCATATCTCCTAAATAAGTGAGGTCTTTACAAAAATCCCTGTATGATGTGGTCTTCTAGTAGCTCCACTTATGGCCCCACAAATGTCCCTGTTGTGAGAGAACACAACGCACATGAGTAACCTCTGGAACAAAAGTGGTGGGCAACGTAGACTGCAAACAACTTAACATCTTGATAAATTCTCCTACCTTTTATAGATAAAAGTAGATATGTTTTTTAATGTCTCTAGTTTTAAGCAGAATAATAAACATAATAATGTTATTATTTAACTAGAAACAAATACACTCCCTAATAAAAAACTTACATTAACAGTATTACTCATATGTGATGATATTTGAATAAAGGTTTTTCTGGGCATCACTATGGCTTTGACTGCTATGGCACACCCCTTTTGAAGTCAGCATGAGTGTACTATTATGTGTTGTGTGATGATGACTCAATTTGCCCACAGTTCTTCTGTTTCAGCTATTGTGACCTTTTTTCATACAAACAGGTGTGATGCTATTTGGAATTCACATAGTGCCAAAATTATTATTTACATAATAAATATGCTGTACTCTTTTTCCATTATTCTGGGACAATTAAAAATAAAAGAAGTACCAATTGGTACCAGCTCCATCACCAACACAACACAAACTTGAACACAGAAATCATGGGGTAATGTTTGGTTATTAGATGGTCATTAAGATAAGCCTATGTATATTCATCATTTTAAAAACAACTGAAATGTAAATAGACAATTAAGAATTTTTTGGATTAAATGCTTTGAATTCTGGGCATCTGTCTGTGAATCCCAGTCCCGTGGAAGTCAGTTTGAAAATACTGCTATAGTGGCATGCGTATGAGCTCAGAAGTCAGAGCTGAATTTTGAATTCTGCTTCAGTTTCTTCATCTGCAACATATGAATGGTGATATCTGTCTCTGTTAGTGCTTCATAACAAAATATGAAAAACTGGGCAGCTTAGAACAATAGAAAGGTATTATCTCACAGTTCTGGAGCCTGGAAGTTTGAAATCCACATGTTTGTAGCCGGTGCTGCCTCTAAAGACACTAGACAAGGTTCTGCTCCCTGAGTCTCTCTGAGCTTGCAGTGTCCTCAGGCATTCCTTGGCTTGAAGGTGCATCACTGCAATCCTCCATCTTCACGTGGTATTTTCCCTGCATCTTCACATAATTTTCCCACTGTGTGTGTCTGTCTCTGTGTCCAAATTTCCCCTTTTTATAAGGACACCAGTCATGTTGGATTAGGGCTTGCCCCTAAAGACCTCAAGTTAACATGATTGCTCTGTAAAGACACCACTTCCGAATAAGGTCACATTCTGAGGTACTGGGGATAGGACTTCAACACATGTTTTGGGGGACAAAATTCAAAGCATAGCACCTTCCTTTGCTGGTCTGGGGATTCGAAGTAATGGATCGGAAGTGTCAGGGTCATAGGTGCTCAATAAGGAGCAGTTGGTATGTTCCTAACAGGATGGTTCACTGCTCCTCCCACAGACACGCTTCACGGCATATTTACATTCAGCACACTGGCTGTAGTTTGGAATTTCTGACACTGCAGTGTCAGTGAGAGAAAGGCCCTTGGCAACAGATCAAATTCCACCAAAATGTTTATGTCTACTCAAGACTCAGGCTGACAAATTTGGTTATCTACTGTGTTAGTTTTCAAAAATCACTTTGGACCAGACTGTGAGTCTTTTGATTGCATTCACTACCCTATCTCCACAGTTCAACAGCTGCTTAGCTAATAACAGCCCCTCTGCACTTCCAAGTTTCTTTTGCTTCAAAGAAGAAGTGAGTTTCTTTTGCTTCAAAGAAGAAGGCTGCTATATATTTATTTTCTTTACTTTTTTTTTTAGTTGGATTTTGGAACTGAGTCTGATTCTCCTATAAATGAAGAAAAGTAATGCCAAGTTAGAGGCAGTGAAATGAGGGACTCAGAAGACTTTGAAAGGAAGGGAGTATGTGTGGTTTGTTGTCATTTCTGTGGCCACCTGTGTCCAAGATTTTGAAAGTCTCTGCATTTTAATACTGGACTTTCATATTCTGTGCAGATTAGATTCTCAAAGAGAACTCTGAACAGTGGTCTTTGCTTCATGGGCATAAAATTTTTCTTTGTGGAGTCTCTTGTGCATTAAAACAAGGAATGGAGACTGGCTCATCAGGCTGGCTGAGGGTTTTTGTGCAGTAGAGGAAGAGTGGGGCACCAGCTTTATAGAGTGCCCTTTCAGGTAGATACACATTTGACACAAGAATGCTGAGTTGTCAAGTTTCCTCCAAGGGCAATCATATATCTTGAGAATCCAGAGGCAAATTATATTTGACATTTCATTTAAAACCTGAGACATCTTGATGTTAAACCAGAGTCCAAGAGTGCTAAAGCATGAGGCCATTCAACTTGACAGAGAGGATGTTTCTATTCCTATCTTACCTGCATGGGTAATAGACAAGTCCTGATAGCTCTTCCTTATTTCATCCAGATGAAACCACGGAGTAAGCTCTCTGCTGAAATGACAGTAGCTCAAAGTTATTTCCTCTCTGGCAGCATGAAGGGTGCCCATCTGGAGCCATTTAGAAGCTGCGTTGTGGCTGATATTATTTATGCAGTGGATAACAAAGCTATATTTACTTGGCTCACATTCCAGATCGAAGAGGTATGAGTGTGTGTGAGTGTGTGTGTGTGTGTGAGTGTGTGTGTGTGTGAGTGTGTGTGAGCAGGCCCATCAGATGCCATTTCCTCCACATGTAGGGGCAGAGGGGGAGGAGGCTGGGAAAATTGCCTTTAACTCAGGGTGGCGATGATTCTCATATCTTCCTCATTTTTATGAGAATTTTATACTTGTCTATGTGGATTTAGGAAGGAGAGCAGAAGGGAGAAAAGGGGCAAAAAGAATGATGGTTTAGACTAGTGTTTTCCAGAGGCATGGAAATAAAATAATTTATCAAGTAAAAATAAGAAAAATGCAGATGTATTATATTGCATGGTGGTATGTAACATATATACAATTCATAGGTAAAGAAATATGTCTGTGTTGAGAGATGATGCTCAGATATATATATATCTATATATCTATCTACATATATATCTATATAGATATATCTACATATATGTATATCTACATATATGTATCTACATATATGTAGATATATGTATATCTACATATATATGTATATATACATATATATATATATCTCCTTTTTTTGTACTGAGGGGGTCAAAAATCCAATGTCCTACACTGGTCGGTATGTAATAAGCCTTAGGAAGTTATAATTACACAGTCAGGTCATCTTGTAGTCAATAATTATTTTATGAATACCTAGTCCCATAATAGAGCAGAGTAAGAGGAATAAGCTGGATCCCAAGGGAGTTGCTGAGGGCAGGGCACACGCCTCCATCTTTCCAAGCCCAGTGTCTGTGTCAAGCCTGCCAAGGAGCTGGGGATCAAGAAGAGTGGCAGAGTGAAGTGAGTGACCAAGTGAACAAACAAATTACAAAGTGCTCTGTCAGACTGGAGCTAAGGGAAAACTCACAATGGACTGGGCTGCAGTGGTGTCAGAGAACTAGAAAGAAGGGCAAATTTACGAGCTGGGAATTCTTATTTTATTTGTGAACATCTACATATGCAGCTGGTTTCCACTTCAGAGACCTCAATCAGGACCCATGCCCAAAACGGGCTCCTTGAAGGATGAGAACAGACACATCAGTCCCTCCAACACCATCCATCATGATACTTCCCTGCTCCAAGCTGTTCTTTTTGCCTCATTTATCATCTCTGTTTTTAAAATATTTCTATGACATTACAGCCAAATGTTAGAGCACAAGTAGAGTTGTATTGCTAAATTTTAGAGAAAAAAAAACCCCAAACCAGCACATTTTCATCACTCAGCAGTGACCGTTGTTCACACCTTGTTGCATATCCATCTATGCCTATCTACGACGTTTCACACCAAACTGAGATCATACTGCATATGTTGTTTTGCAACCTGCTTCTTTTTTCCGTAGTGATGTCCACCTTTTTATTTTATTAGATGGTGAACTCATCAAACATTCTCCCAAATGACGTTCAAGTAACTTTTACAGTTGGTTTCTCCAGGATTAATCTAGGACCACATGGAACCAGGCAATGTCCTCTAAGCAATGGCATGCCATAGCTGGCTCCGACTGTGTGCTAAAGATTTTGGGAGCTGTTTGATGTCACACAAGTACCCTAAAATTACCTTGGTAGGACTGTTTACAACATGGAAATCAGCAAACACTGCAAATCCCTATCACTCTGGACTGGGTGTGAAACATTTACCAGCACACTTTTTCCTCTGATATCTTTTAATCCAGCATAACACCCCCGTCACTTTTTTTGTGTGACACTGACTTGTTAAAAGAACAGGTCAATTGCCCTGTAGAATGTACTACTTTCTGCCTTTGTCTGGCTGTGATGTAATATAGCCCACATATTTCTGTTATACTGGAGGTTACGTCAAAAAGCTTAATGGATTCAAGTTAAACATTTATGGCTTTCAGTTGATTTTAGGTATATGATATTGTAGTTTTCCAGAAGACACATAATATTTGGTTGACCTATCATTAATGATACTAATATTGGCCTCTAGATTAAATTTAATGAGGGCAATTCAGTCCCTCCATTATAGAATTATGTTTTTCTCTTGGGACTAGAAAGTAATCTGTGTAGTATTACTTTGCACTATATGAATGTATTACTGTACAAAACATTCACCTACTGGTTTTGACACCAATTGATAAACATTGCCTGAAGCAGTTAATTTAATTAGAGTTTCTAAAATGTTTTTACAATTCCACCACTCCTTCATTTGTTAGCTGGCATTCCTATGTAAAGAAGAGCTTTTGCTCACCAAGTGGGCTATTTTATTACCCTGAAACCCAATTCCTGCCAGAAAGGCAAGATAAATGATCAATTCTTTTCCTTTATTCCCAGTCTTCAGAGAGGAGTTGTTTAATACCTACCTCAAATAGTGACTAATGAGTTTTCTATGACTTTCTTTTTTATAGTATCATTATGCACTCATTGATTTTTCATTGATTCAATCTGTTTCAATCCACTAAACTCATTATTTTCTTTTGAGGTCTAAATTGTCTCAACTTTGACCAGTGGTACCTTCTCCATATTGGCTCCCAGATGTTTGACATAACCCCATGAATCTTTGCAAGCACATTTGCTTTCTGGCAAAAGAGGTCCCAGATTTACCTGTTCCCTTTCCCTCTTAGACTGGAATCAACCATTTCTCCAAGGAGCCTTGGTTTCTTTCCATGGAGAATGGTAATAGAAGCCACAGCCTGGGCACAAGGGCTGTTAATTGCTGTTGAGATTACATCACTCCTAGAAGTTTCCAAAGTGTTTAAATATATATTTAAAAAGTCATGAGCTCACATTTATCATTTAAATTAAAATGCTTACATCAGAGTGTTTTCACTTTTTCTTATTTTATATTTGTATTCTTTGTTTTACACTGAAAGTTTTGATTAATAAAACATAATTAACATAATAACTTATTTTGATATGCAATATATTTTTAAAAGTTTGAAAATATCGATGCCAGTTTTAAAAACCAACAAAGTGTTTTTTTTTTTCCGTATGGTTCTTTTTTCCTAAGAATATCTCATGCTGTATTATAATATTATAATATCATAAGTATTCACAGTCAAAATACTGTGTTTTCAGGAATTCCCTGGTGGTCCAGTGGTTAAAACCCGGTACTTTCACTGCCATGGCCTGGGTTCAATCCCTGGTAGGGGAACTAAGATCCTGCAAACTGCATGGCAAAAAAAAAAAAAAAAATACTGTGTTTTCAAGTCCTTTGAATGAAATCTTTTCACTGTTACCAATTTGATATATAGATAGCTTCATTTGTTTCAATTTGAGGTGTTTTTCTAATTTAGTTTTCTTTAAAAGTTAATATGTCTATATAATTAAAAAGTCAAAACAATATATAGTGTATATACAGAAAGTCTTGCTTTCATTTCCCCCTCACCAATTTCATGTAATCATTTAAAAGCTTCTGGTTTATCATTTCAGTGTTTCTTTTTTATATATATTTTCCCTAGTCCATATATAACATTCTGTGTCTTGCTTTTTGTTATTATGCAGTATTT
Organism: Phocoena sinus; assembly: GCF_008692025.1. Lineage (NCBI taxonomy): Eukaryota > Metazoa > Chordata > Mammalia > Artiodactyla > Phocoenidae > Phocoena > Phocoena sinus. The sequence continues at coordinate 32,338,474 of NC_045776.1, read as the reverse complement.
ATTGGCAATCTTTCCATATCGGTTGGTTCATGAATATTGTCCTCATTCTTTTATTCCTCTGCAGAGCATTCCTTCTTGAGGATTTCTCACAGGTGGGGAAGGGAGAATAAAAGCAGAGGGGAGTTCAGAAAGCAAAAGCCACACCCCATTGCTTGTGGGCATCACAACAAAGCCAGAATGAGGCAGAGTGGGAAAGGACAGGGTTATGCCAGGGGGGAAGAGAAGTGTGCTTTGGACTGGATAAAGTTTTCTCAGTCTCCACCAGACAACTGCTTTCCTTCTCAGAGGCTAAAACTTTCTCCAGCTGATTCCTCCTTTCCCAGTACAATAAGGTTCAAGGCTGTTTGTGCTGTAGTGAGCCTGAAAATGAGAAGAGCCAACATTCTTTAGCAGGTATCAGGGCCTCCTCCAAAGGGATCTGGTGACAGATGAGAGGGTGGTGATGTCAGGCTATTTCTCCTGTATGGAAGGAGCCTGAAAACTGACCTCACTGAAGTTATTACTTATGATCAGATTTTATGTTTAATTGATAAAAATGGGCTGATACAGAGTATGGGAACACAAAGGTCATAGCCATGTGCACTTATTACTTCATTCATTATTTTATTCAACATACATTTATTAACTGTCTACTATTTTCTTTTCCTTTTTTTTTTAGTGTTTCTAAGAGAATTCATTATCCCATCTGTAGTATTAAAATATTAGCAAGGAAGTATGTTACCACTGAATTACTCAACAATTTACTCCTATAGTATAGCCAAAATAGATGCACACACATCAATGGTTATCATCAAAATGTAAATGTGAACACAGCCACATACATCCCTCCCTTTATACTTCCTTCTGCCCCTCTGCTGCTAACATAATGAACAAGTCCTGATTCAGAGATGGTTTAACGATTCCATGTCCTAGATGCTGCTTTTCTATCAATTATTTTTTAAAGATATTTACAAATTGGTTAATTCACTAGCTCTACTTTTTATCATACATTGTCACCTCAGGATGTTTAAAAAGCTTAGATGTTGCAAAATAAAGAATGAACTTTGTTCATAATAAACACAGACACTTTACAAAAATGCACATGTAGACCTATGGTTATAATCTAAACCTGTCTTCTCAATATGGAAGAGCCCTTCCCTTCATCCTTCTTTTCCTTTCTCTATAATTTCAATGGACAGTCTGCTGTTTTCTAACAATTTAGTTGGGCAAAGTAAGACATAATCCAAGTTTAAGGATCTGCTAGTATAGAGCAATGGCTGCCAGCTTTTTAAATCTCACATCTCAGCACTAAACACTTTTTGACATGCATTCCAATTATCCTTACTTATTCATAACACAACATACTTTGCTATTCTAATATGAACATTATAAAATGTACAAAGAAATTTAAATAGAAATTTTAATATTTTCTCCCTTAGAATGGTTTTGTAAAAATTATTGACTACAATACCAATGTGCTATGGGCTATTGAAAGTGGTTGGCCATCCAGGTAGAAATTAAACCAATTAAAACAATTTGTCAAGGCTCTTCTTACCTGGGTATCCACATACCTTGATCTTGCCTCTAATGTTAACATGGAGTTGATTAGTTCAACTAAATCAAAGAGATCTCTTATTTTGTTAAGCTAAGTCTTAAAAAGACAATAAAAATTTTTTTTTGCTGGGGGGAAAAAATGACTATTTGCAATGTATATCACCTGGTTAAAAGCAAAAGGTCCTGAAATTGGTCCCCAGTTCATCTGTCAGAGGAACTGGTAATGATCCTAACTGGTGTAGTTAAGGGGCCAGTTTGAGTCCAGGCTTTATTTTTTTCTGGATGCACCATAGTATTCTGGTTAAATGCTAATGCATCTTGCTCTTGATTTAAAGGCACTATTACTAAGGCATAGTCTGTGCTTATACACTTGCTCAAAATAAAGCCGTTAAATACTGAACCTCTATTAGTTGAGTTTGGTGGAGGATTTTTTTCCTCTCCAGTGGTCTCTGAGAATTTCTGCCTTCAGCTCTGTGGTGATGCAATTTTATATCCACATAAATATACTTATAGAGTGCTACTTTTCAAGGAGGAAAGACATTAAGCCAAATCTTTTTATTTCCTCAATGATATTATGAACAAAACAGTTGCTTTCCTTGCCTCTGAGGTGGAAAGCCTTGGTTGTCTCCAAGTTACCCAACTATGTGGGAGATAAAAGTGACTAAAATTATGGCATTATTTTAAACTGAAGATCAAATCACAGAACCTTGATACTCTTGGGATTAATGAAAACAAGTTTGGAAATTGAAGTTTTCTTAGGGAGCATTCAGTTGTCCATATGGCTTAAACAGCAGAGAGATGGTGCCTTCATTGGGATGACCATCATGACTCATTATTTGCAGCAGCATCCCAGCATACTTATTGGCTCTTAATTGAGTACTGTGTGATGTATATACATATCCTAAGCACTGTGAACCAGAACCTTTTGTAGTTTGTAGTCTTTTCATAATTCAGTTGTTTTTCTGTGTGATTATTTTATTAATGTTGGTATTCCCTCAGACCATCTGCCCCATGAATGCAGAGACCATTTCTGATTTATAGTCAGTTTCTGCACAGGAACTAGTATCTAGTAGTGCTAAATACATACTGGTGGAAGGAAGGAAGGAAGGAATGAGGGAAGGAAGGAAGGGAGGGAGGAAAAGACGGGGGAAGAAGGAAGGAGGGAAGGATCGAATACAAAAACTACAGCACAGCTCTAGTCCTTGAATTCTTGGTTGGGGAATCTTCAAATGTTTTGGAGAGGTAGGTGATTTTTAGTTACTCAGAACTTTCAGATTATGGGACATGAGTAGGGTGACCATAGCTCTGTTTGCCTGACTCAGTCCTCATTTTCTCCTGTTGACCTGGTATAATTATTAATAAAGTCCCTTTTCAGTCTCAAAAGTGTCCTGACTAGCAGACAAATTATATGGTAACACTAGGCAAGAGGATGTAAAAAATGGGATCTTTTAGAATTTAGCTACCCACTGGCCACTCTTAGCTGACCCAGTATTTTTCTGACTTCATAAAATATGAACCTAGGCTGCATCCCACAAAGCTTTGTAGGGGAGGAAAAATAATTTCCCCCCACCCTTCTGAGTTCTTGACTGAGACTCCTGTACTAAAATATGGATTAACAAGAGAAAAACAAATAGAAGTTTATTAGTATGTGAATCATGGGAAGCACCCAAGAAAAAATGAATAGCCCGAAGAAGTAGCTTTAGAATTCAGGATTAAATACCATCTTAGAGAGAAAGGAGGGAGGAGGTGTAGGCCTCTTAGGGGAGAGTAAATGATTTTGGAAAGATGAATGGGCTCTTAGAGTATATTGAGGGGTATGACATTTTGTGACAAAGTGTGTCTGGGTGTGGTGTCGACTTCTAGTCTCCTCTCCCATGATAAAAGTCAATCTTCTCTGGTGGATGAAACTCCTGGGAAGGGGATTTATGACAATTGAGTTTCTTTTGGAAGATCTGTCTTTAGGCAGATAAGGGGAGTTCAGAGAAACCATCACCCTGCAGTTGTTTTTCAAGTGCTTATAGGTCAAAATAATCAATATTCCAAAATGACATATTTTGGGCTGGCATATTCTGCTACCCTTCAACTTGTACCTCCTTGAACTGGCCCCATGTGCAGTGATCTAAAAAGACCTTTGAATCAAAATACTTACATAATTTAACCATTTTTTTATTCTTCCAAGGTACAGGATCTGGCTCCAGTTTCTTGGATGCCAAACAGAAATGAAACGCCTGGAAGAAGTGATATGTTCCAAGTGCCTTAGTTAATGTCTTGGTTCTCACTAGTTTGTGACTTTTTGCAGCAACCAGAGTGTTTATTTTCACTCCTTGACAACAGCAATAGGGAGCGAAATGGGAGCTAGCAGTGTAATTTGGGTTGATTTGGTTTGTACAATACCAAAACATTAGGACAAAAAAGAAACCCTTCAGTGAATTATCTGAATGTATTGTTTATGTGACATCCATCATATAGATGTGGAATTTGGAAATAGCCAAAATATTCTGATTTTCTACCGTTTATCTGATTTTTTTTTTTTTTTTTTCCACCAGCACTAGCTAGTTCTCATTTGGCTTCATGCTTCCTTTGGAGGGACAGCAGGGTCAGATCTGCCAAGTGTTCAGCTGAAGCTCATAGTGAAGAGAATTAACTTCCAAGTAAAAACGAAACTATAAGCAGGCTGCTCAGATCCCTGTAGACTCTGAATTTAGATCTAAGAGGAGCTTGTGTGCTTATCACACCCTCATTTTGGTGATGAGGAAACTGAGGCTCAGAGAGGTTAGATGACTTGGCAAATGTCACACAGCTGGTGGCAGAACCTCTATTTCATTCTGCTGCATATGCAGAGTTCAGAACAAGCACTTTCCACACTCTGATTTCTGTTGCATTCAGTGCTGAGCGGAAGTCAGAGTTCTTGCTTCAAAAGGAGTGTGCTGCAGCAGAATAATCCAGGAACAGCACAGCAGGCTCTGAGAGCGATTTGCAGCCGGCATGTGAAATTTGAGTGTCTGGCTGAAACTGACCTCAGTCAATCACTGGCTCTTTCTCTGGCTGTTGGGAAGGAGGTAGTATAAGTTTTTGGTTGTAGCTTTAGTTGTAGTTATGGGTTGATATTTTGAACAAATACACTTTTTTTTTTCTTTCAAATCTTTGTTTCTGGTAAGGTTAATTAAACTGGGCACTTGATTTGTCATATCTAGCACCAAGGAAAGATAGAGCCTCCTCCCTTCAAATCTACATGTGGTTCTCGGCCCCTGCTATTTCATATATCCCAGGCCATGTGGTTCATGCATCTTAATCCTGTAATTATTTGAAAAGATTCCAGTAATGTCTACTTGTCAAAGATCTCTGGGATACATACCATACCCCTCTAATTAGGGGTCGTTAGTGAGGATTAGAGAAATACCTGATATCAAACTCTTTTCACATTTTCTTCTATATTGATTGTCCAAAAGGTGATTATCGTGGCTGCTTGGCTGGCAGTTCTCATTAGGAATCCATTGATTGTTGGCTAGTTATGGTTCCACAGGCCAGGCTAGATGTGCTGCATTTGATTCATAGTGTGAGGAGACAGATAAGAAAAAGGAAAATTAAGGCTAGCATTTTATCGTCCAAGCTCTGGTAAAACTGTTCTACCTTCTGACTACTTCCCCAAAGAAACAACGTTAATTAGTGTTTTCAGCAATGCAGCCTTTGGAAGCAGTACCCTGGATCTATTGAAGGCTACATTATTAAAATTATCTGCTGTGTCTGCCCTTAATAAGGTCAAAGAAGGAATCTATGAAAGCTGATTCATCACAAAGGCCCTGGGGTTGCACACTTCTGAGAAAGGCAATTTTATTTCCTGTTGCAAGATAGAACTGGGTTGCAACTACCCTTGCTTATCAGAAAGGCAAAGCCTAAAGAATCCACAATTAATCTGGAGAAAGGCTTAATCACTTCATCTGGCCTTCTTCATGAAGGTTTCCTCATGACCAGGCAACAAATAGGGGATGCAGTGGTGAGGGAAAGTTTTAATTCTTTAAGCAAACAATAATTCCTCCCGGGAGATTCTTGTCAGAATAGATTTCCCTCTGAGCTCTCAGCTTATATTTCTTTAATAGTTATTCATGCCACTGTATTGGCAATGCCCCCTTCCCACCATGATAAAATCTCTCCAAAGAAGATTGCTACCGCATATGTTCAGCAGGATGTAGGAAGGCAAGATGCTGGGAAGAAGAATTGATTTTTCCTCTTTCAATAGAAGACAATGATGGAGACATTGGTCTGTCTTATAGCACAATATCTTCAAATTACTTCAAAATTGCACAGGATAGTCTCCATAATATCCTCAAAATGTAAAGGCTCCTAACTTGGTATTTAATTTGTGCTTTCTGAAAAAGAGTTGTTCCTTATTTCTACTGAAAAAATTGTAGTTCTGGAATTTTGGGGACTACCAGTGTAGGAAAACAGTTGGTGTTTGGCCCCATACACAGACACATAGTAAGTATCAGTGAATATTTGCCGACTTGTGGATAGTTGCCAAGATAAAAAGCTAAAATTCCCCAGGAGTCATTTCAATACAGCACCCATTTACAACAAGTAATTCCAGCTTGATCTTTAACATATTTATTAAATAAGTGTGACTATATAACTGTGGAATCTGAGCACTGGAGTTTCTGCAAGCTCCCCCTTCACATCAAATGCAGGCATCAGCTGAGAAGTCATCATCCAGCTTCCAGCTGTGGGCTTGTGTTAATTTTTTTCCATTTCCAGACTTGCAATGATATTTCTTAGAATATGTGCAAAGTTTTGGCCTCACCCCTAACCAAGTAACAGGAGTATTAATAAAATGAGTGGTGAGGTAGGTTCTTTTTCAAAACCTTGAAAATTGTATTCGATCCCTCTTGGCTGAAAATGTTGTGGAAAGTTTTGATTACTAGGTCATGTCATGAAGCTTTTTATTCATCATACTAAAAATATTTATCTAGCAGTTTCTAGTGGGTTCTGGGCCCTTTGCTTGAACTTAGAAATATAAAGATAACTAAACTGTGGCCTCTAGTCATACAGTCTGATTAGATTAGTAAAATGCTATGGGGCATAGAGGAGACAAAAAAGATTTGCCAGTTGGATATGCCACAGAATCCAAAAGATCATAGTCTACTCTGGAAAATTTAGTCTGCTTGTAAGTGAGTGGCTGGAAGAGTGTTTGAGAACTAAAGATGGGCCAGGCCATTCAGGACTTGATACATCAAACTGGGGAGATTGGATAATTTGCTGTATGGCCAGCAGAAAAATTTAACCTGGGATGAAAAGATCACCCTTGCCCCTTAGAACGTTTGTGTCTGTCCATAAATCCAAAGAAAAAAAACCCAGATATTCAGTTTACAATATGTCCCGTATCTAAAATATCCTGAGATCTACCCTGGCTGTTGCATTATTCTACTGAGGGCTTTTTATATTTTTTTCAACAATTTCAATAACAGGCTTGGAGAACACATCCCTGTTGAGAGATCACAATTTTTATTTATCATTGCCAACATCACAGAGAAAAATAAATTTGTTTGACTCTAAGAAGACTAACTGATCTTCGGGTGGGATAAATATCTTGCATGTATTCTTCATTTGATTTCTGATTTACATAGCAACTCTCTTTTCAGCAAGGAACACCCTACATGGCTTCTTGATGCTGACCTGGATTTTACTTACAGCTGCCCTAAATTGTGTTCCCCCTCTGTAAGTTAATATTATGATTTATTTCTGACTTGGATTTTCTTTATCAAATACTGACTTTCCCTAAGAGGTTCATGTGGAAATGTGCTGCATGGAAAAAAGAGCAGTTTGCCCTCAGGGCAAAAACATGAATACTGACCAGGGACACAAATACAGGGCAGAAGAGATGGTGCCATGAGTACTTCAGCAGCCAGCAAAATTAACTCATTCCTTGGTCTCTTGTATGCTCCTAAATGTTGTGGAGTGACTGCAAATTTTAGCATATAAAATAAAGTTAGGAAGTAGTTGTTGTCTGCTAACAATCTGTTATTTCAACCTCATAGTTCAAAAATTCGCTTAAAAACTGCAATTACATTTTATCTTGGCTAATGCACCAAATTTTAAGGTATGTGGTGATTCTGATACTACCTAAAAAGCAAATATTTCTTGCAGTCTGTTTCTGAATGATTTGAATGAGCTCAAGTAAATGACTCAGAGATGGATTAAATGTCCCTTGAAATACACCCAAAAATAATAATTAGGAGAAGAGTGCTTGAATAAACACATTTAGAGTGTTATCGAGCGTATACAAGCTTAGATGGTCCATATTTTGAAAAGGCAGTGAGTCTATAGCATGTTCTGGGGAGCTGAGCTGATTACACCATAAATAAAAATAGCAGTGGAGGCATTTGTTTTATCATTCAGTTAAACAGGAGGAATTATTTCCTTCCTAGAGGGACTTAGGTAAGACTAATGATCAGACAACTCTAACAATAAGAACAACAGAAAATAAGAAAGCATTACCTTTCAAGAGTATGAAATCACTTCTCTCAGAGTCTTTTAGGATTTAATACTTTTTTATTGGTAATGTCAAATTAAAACTTTCCCTAAAGCGGTGGATAAGTAGATGAGTCTTCACATGCCACCTAAGGCTTATGGTCTCCCATAATTCAACTAATATCCCTGTGTATGTTTCAAAATCCTTCTTTCAATGTCTCCAGTGTTCAAAAACCTGCTGGACAGAGTGAGGTATGGAGGAGGAGTGTGTTCAAATCCTGGCTCTGTCACTGGCTTGCTCTCTTCCTTTTGAGCAAGGTACTTAGTATCTCTGAGCCTCAGTTTCCACATCTGTAAGTGAGGAGTAGTGAAACACCAGCCTCATGGGGTTGCTTTGTGGGTTGAATGAGGTTCACAGGGCAAGATGCATAGCTGGCTTTGCAACAATCTCCTTATCCAACAGTGAGTCCTCTTGGCATGTGTACTCATACATGGCCTTCCAGTGTCATCCCTTGACTCTTTCTAACACATCTCATGCAGTCCCTGCTGGCTGTTTTATTTTCCAGTCCACAAATACCGCTGGAATTGTACCATATCTGTATTCCTTCCACATTATTCCCCCATACATGCAACCTCTAATGACAGTGCAATCTTTTTAGAGAACCTCTGAAGTAGAAATATTACTAGTCCACAGTGAATATAAAAATAAATTAATAGCAAAAGGAAAGACTGAATATGATTGAAGATGAAATTATGTATTTCCTTGGGATATATATAAATAGAAAGTACTCATTTTTTTACTTAAAGAAGGGGAAAGTTCTGGGATCTGTCTGTCATTATTCTGGCTATCCTAACTGTACAGAAAGTCTTGATTCCCCACTGAGGCTGCTTATTATTGTGATTTTCCCAGGGGCCCCTCTGGAACAGACAGAAATCCTCCCTCCCCGCAAGCTATGAGTCAGACATGGCATCTACATGACTCGTTACCAAATGGTTCTTCACCAGAATTCCCCTTGCTTACTTTCCCCCAGTCCAGCCAGTCCCTGTGACTGGCCACCTGCCCTAACTTGTCCTAGATGCAGCTCTTCTGCTTGTTTCTGATGCTTCTTCTCAGAGTCATTTCAAAGAACCTGGTTTGTGCACCGCGACCCCACTCTAATCAGTTTCCAAGGGCTGTCTTAACAGCCAGGTGGTCTACAATGTAATTTGTGTTTAGAGAAGCCTCAAGGCCAAAATGCATTTTAGAAACTCACTCCCTTGGGTATGTCAGTCTTCCCCCTGTTCAAATGCATATGCTCTGGGAAGAACACACAGCAAATCATCTCTCCATTGATAATAGTGTGAATCTCACACAGGGCTGGAGCGAGTTTGTGATGGGCAGCATAAAAGGGAGGAAAAAGTTACAAGGGTTGAGGTGGTTAATATGGGAGATGTCCATGAGAAGACTAGGGAGAGGATTTGGGACAGGTCTGCACACATGGAGGAGAACAGAGAATAACCAAACCAAACCCCTTATATTGCACAACTGTGCCACGAGCTGCCCCTGTTCTCCACAACACTTTAGGAATAGTAGTCACCTGTACCTCTCATTGGGAGCAAAATCCCTTATTGTTTATAGTATATTACACTTTTTAGAAGATAAAAGTCCCCTGATAGAACTAGCCTGTTCAGAATGGTATTAAAGTTTTCAGAAAAGCCCAGCACCAACATATTTCTTATCCATTTTGAAGGTTATAATAAGTCTCTCCTATTAATTCATAAGTCCTTTAACCACATGCCATTTTTGGTCCATGTGCTTTCCTTCTTCTTTCTAACCCTGGAGAAAATTTTTCATACCCAATCTCTATAGATATATGAATATGAAATTGGGTATGGTTATCTTATTCCTCTAATCAGAAGGTCAGCAGTCACCTAGGGCTCTTCCATCTCTCCTCTAGCTTAACACCATCATTTAGTAAATCAAAAATTGGTTACAAATTAGTGAAGCTGACTGGCTCAATGAGATACAGCCCAGAGTTTTTGCTGAAAGTGTGAAGGTTTAAATATGATTTGAAGGAAGTTCTGGGTGAACTCTATCTGTCAAAGCAGTAAAGTTAGCAACATAGAAGATGAGAGATACTCTCCTGAGAAAAGTGTCAAATTGCATGGGGAATGGAAATATTTCACAAGGTGATTATTGAATTTTGAGCATCACTCTGAGTGGATTAGGTGTAGGTTTTTTTTGGTTTTGGTTTTGTTTGCCCCCCACCCCCCGCCACACACAGGTATAAGGAAGTAGCTGGAAACAATTTTCAGCCTAGAAAATTATTTCAGCCTAGAAATAAATAGAGAAGCCTCTTGTACATGTCTAGCAGTCTGCAAGGTACTAGAGTGTTGCAGGATACGTTTCAAAGTTCACACACACATGAAATAATTTTCAAACAATGAGGTGCTAACCTATGTGATGTGGATCACAGATGTATCAGGACACTAGAAAAGGAGGGAAAGAGAGCACCAGCTGAAGAAATTTCATGGAAGCTTCACAGACAAGGTAAGTCTCGTACTGGGCAATAAAAAATGGGCATGTAGTTGGTTTTGTTTGTTCGTTTGTTTTGTTTTGTTTTGTTTTAACCAGAGGTAGAAAGAGTGGAAACTGGAGTGGGAGGAAAGATACAAGTAATGATGAAAGTGGTTGGTGAAAGTGAGTAGGTCTGGAAATGGGATCAAGTAGGAAGACTCTCCTCCCATGGACACACCAAAACTACAATTACATATAGAACAACTCTCTCTGAGAACAACCTGAAGACTATCAGCACAGCTTTTCTACAATTAAGGATCTAAAGAAAAAACATATTTAGGCAGGTATGAACGGGAGAGAAATAATCCAGTCAGAACACACACCCTCAATGGGTGATCTCAAAGAGAAAGGGGATATCACAAACTTGGAGGCCCTTCCTTAGGAGCAGGGATGTTGAGCCCCACATTGGGATTTCCAGCCCTGGGGACTTGCTCTGGGAAAATGAGCCCCCTTAATGGGTTTTGAAAACCAATGGGGTTTATGACTGGGAGAGGCTGTAGGAAACTGAGACTCGCAAACTCACTCACTCTGAGTCCCAGCACAGGGACAGCAGGTTGAAAAGCGCCTGACACTCTAGCTGCCTGCCAAGGCCACCCCAACATGACCCACAGTCTGCATCTGGCTCTGGCTCCAGCACACTTCTGGAGAAACCCTGGCCCACAACAGACTCCAGCTCCAGTCCCATCTGGCCAGGGTGGTGGTCTTCAGCATACATTGGGAGAAGCCTTGGTCTGAGCCAGGCCCCACTTCAAACCCTCTCCCCACCAAGGCAGTGGTTTTATATGTTCCCTGGGAGAAGCCCTGGCCCACATCAGGATCCATCTCCAGCCCACCTGGCCAAGGTGGGAGCCATGTACCCCAGAAAAAGCCCCAGCACCCCCTTGCTTTAGCTCCAGCCCTCCTGTCAAAAATACTGGGCATATGCAGTCTGCATAGGGATGCTTCTACACAAAGGAATGGGAGATGCAACTGTTTCACCTAATTCATAGAGACAAACACAGAAAGTCAAACAAAATGAGAAGACAAGAATATTTTCCAAATGAAAGAACAAGATACAACCCCAGAAAAAAACTGTAATGAGACAGAAATAAGTAATTTACTTGATAAAGAGTTCAAAGTAACAGTCATAGACATGGTCACTGAACTCCGGAGAGGAAGAGAGGAGCAGTGAGGACTTCAAGAAAGAATTAGAAAACATTTAAAAAATATCAGAGCTGAAGCATATAATAACTGAAATGAAAAACATACTAGAGGAAATCAATAGCAGATTAAGTGATACAGAATAATGCATAAGTGACCTGGAAGATAGAATAGTGGAAATTACCCATTCAGAACAGCAAAAAAAAAAAAAAAAAAAAGAATTTTAAAAAATGAAGATAGTTTAAGGGACCTCTGGGACAACATCAAGAATAATAACATTCACATTATAGGAGTCCCAGAAGATGAAGAGAGATATAAAGGGGAAGAAAACAAATTTGATGAAATAAAGGCTGAAAACTTTCCTAACCTATGGAAGGAAACAGATGTCTAAATCCAGGAAGCATGGAGAGCCCCCAAAAAGATAAACTGAAAGAAATGTACACCAAGACATATTATAACTAAAATGGTGAAATTTAAAGGTAAAGAGAATTTTAAAGGCAACAAAAGAAAAACAAAGAGTCACATACAAGGGAACCCCCATAATACTATAAGCTGATTTTTTAGCAGTAACTTTGCATGTCAGAAGGGAGTAACATAATATATTTAAAGTGCCAAAAGAAAAACACTATAACCAAGGATAATCTACCCAGCAAGTTTTTCATTCAGAATTGGAGAGATAAATTTTCCCAGATAAGCAAAAACTGAAAGAGTTCATCATCACTAAACTGCCTTATAAGAAATGTTAAAGGGTATTCTTTAAGTGAAAAATAAAAAGCTCTAACAAGAAATAAGAAAATATATGAAGAAAAAAAAATCTCACTGGTAAAGGCAATATATATATTAAGACAGTAGATCAACTACTTAAAAACTTAGTGTGAAAGTTAAAAAACAAAAGTCATACAATCAACTGTAACTACAATAAATACACAAAAAAATGTAAAATATGATGTCAAAAACAAAACATTGGGAGGGAAGTAAAAATATAAGATCTTAAAATGTGTTTGAACTTACATAACTATCAGTTTAAATCAAATATGTGTGTATATAATATATATAGATATTGATATATATGAACATTATGGTAACTACAAATGAAAAAATATACAATTAATAACCAAAAAACAAAGAAAAAAGAACTCTAACATAACACTAAAGAAAATTTTCATACCATAAGGGAAGAGCCTAAAAGAAGAAGAAAATAATATAGAACTACAAAAACAACTGAAAACAAATAACAAAATGGCAATAAGTATATACCTATCAATAATCGCTTTAAATTTAGATAAATTTAAATTTAGATGTCAAAAGATACTGGGTGACTGAGTGGATTAAAAGCAAGACCCATCTACATGCTGCCTGCAAGAGACTCACTTCAGAGCTAAAGACACACACAGACTAAAAGTAAAGGATTATATTGAGCAGAGTTCCCTGGGGAAATAAATTAGAAAAACAATAGATACATGTATATGTATAGCTGAAAAAAAAAGGAATTAAAATAAATAAATAAATACAATATAATAAATAATTAAACCAAAAAAAGGAAAGTAAAGGATAGTAAAAAGATATTCTATGCAAATGGAAATGTAAAGAAAGCTAGGGTGGCAATACTCACATCAGACAAAACAGACTTTGAAATAAAGACTATAAAGAAAGACAAATTATGGCATTACATGATGATAAAAAGGCCAATCAAAAATAGAAGTACCTAGGGCTTCCCTGGTGGCGATGTGGTTGGGAGTCTGCCTGCCGATGCAGAGGACACGGGTTCGTGCCCCGGTCCGGGATGATCCCGCATGCCGTGGAGCGGCTGGGCCCATGGGCCATGGCCACTGGGCCCGCGCGTCCGGAGCCTGTGCTCTGCGGCGGGAGAGGCCACAGCAGTGAGAAGCCCGCGTACCGCAAAAAAAAAAAAAAAGAAGTACCTAATATATAAAGCAAATATTAACAGACATAAAGTGATAAATTGATAATACTACAATAATAGTAGGGAACTTTAAAACCCCACTTACATCAATGGAGAGATCATCCAGATAGAAAATCAATAAGGAAACATTGGTCTTAAATGACACAATAAACAGATGGATTTAATAGATATCTACAGAACATTCCATCCTCAAACAGCAGAATACACATTATTTTCAAGTGCACATGGAATATTCTCCAAGAGGCCACAAAACAAGTCTCAGTATATTTTAAAAGACTGAAATTATACCAAGCATCTTTTATGATTGTGTGAAACTAGAAATCAATTACAGAAAGAAAACTGGAAAAAAACACAAACATCTGGAGACTAAATAACATACTAGTAAAAATCAAATGGATCAGTGAAGAAATCAGAGGAAATAAAACAATACCTTGAGATGAATGAAAATAGAAACATATTTTTTTAAAATGTATGGATACAGCAAAAGAAGTTCTAAGCGGGAAGTTTATAATGATACAGGCCTGCCTCAAAAGACAAGAAAAATCTCAAATAAACAACCTAACTTTACACTTAAAGGAATTAGAAAAAGACAGAACAATCAAAGTTCAAAGTTAGTAGAAGGAAGAAAATAATAAAGATCAGAGTGGAAATAAATGAGACAGAGACTAAAAAATGAATAAAAGAGAGAGAAAGAGACAATAATGAAACTAAGAGCTACTATTTGAAAGGATAAACAAAATTGATAAAACTTTAGCCAGATTCAACAAGAAAAAAGAGAGAAGGCCCAAATAAATAAAATTAGAAATGGAAAAGAACTTACAATCAAAATCACAGAAATACAATCATAAGAGAATACTAAGAACAATTACATGCCAACAAATTGGGCAACCTAGAAGAAATGGATAAGTTTTTAGAAACATATAATGTTCCAAGATTGAATCAGGAAAAAGTAGAAAATCTGAACAGACTGATTACAGTAATCAGTAAGAAAACAAAAAAACAAACAAACAAAAACATCTAACAAACAAAAGCCCAAGATCAGGTAGCTTCCCAAACTATTCCAAAAAATTGAAGGGGAGGAAACACTTACAAACTTATTCTATGAGTCTAGAATTACCCTGATACCAAAATGAGAAAGACACTGCAAAAACAAAAAAACAAAAAAAAAACAAGCCAATATCTCTGATGAATATAGATGCAATAATCCTCAGTAAAATATTAGCAAACCAAATTCAACAATACATTAAAAAGATCATACATGATGATCAAGTGAGATTTATTCCAGGGATGCAATATGATTTGATATCTTCAAATCAATCAATGTGATATACCACATTAAAAAAACAAAAAATTAAAACCACATGATCATCTCAGCACATGTAGAAAAATATTTAAGAAAATTCAACATCCACTCATTATAAAAACTCTCAACAAAGTGGGTACACAGGGAACATACCTCCACACAATAGAGACAATTTATGAGAAACACACCAGTAATATCATACTCAACAGAGAAAATTTGAAAGCTTTTCTTCTAAGGTCAGGAGCAAGACAAGGATGTCCACTCTCATCACTCTTATTCAACATAGTATTGGAAGTCCTAGCCACAGCAATCAGACAAGAAAAACAAATAAAGGCATACAAATTGGAAGGGAAGAAGTAAAACTGTCACTATTTTCAGATGACATGATAATATATGTAGAAAACTCTAAAGACACCACCCATAAACTATTAGAACTAATAAATGAATTCAGTAAAGTTGCAGGATACAAGATTAATATACAAAAATCTGTTGCATTTTTTTTCAATGTAACTGTCTGATTTAATGTAAAAGTCAGGGTAATAAGAAAAGTATTAGAAGGCACAAAAATTAGATCTCTAGTATCAGATAGCCTAACAATTCACATAGATTATTCTAACTAATGTACAAAAATGTTAAAGCTGCATTTTTATACAATAATAGTGAAGTATCAGAAAGAGAAATCAAGAAAGCAATCCCTTTTACAATCACATCACAAAGAATAAAATACACTTGACCCTTGAACAACACAGGTTTGAACTGCATGGGTCCACTTATACATGATTTTTTTCAATACATACATACTACAGTACTACACAATCCATGGTTGGTTGAATCTGTGAATGCAAAACTACAGATACAGAAGGCCACCTGTAAAGTTATACACAGATTTTTGATTGAGTTGGGAGGTTGGTGCCCTTAGCCAAAGCATTATTCAAGGGTCAGTCTACTTAGGAATAAATTTAACCAAGGAGGTGAAAGACCAGTACTCTGAAAACTAAAAGACACTGATGAATGATATTGAAGATGAAACAAATAAATGGAAAGATATACCATGCTTATGGATGGGAAAAATTAATACTGCTTAAATGTCCATACTATCCAAAGGAATCTGCAGATTCAGTGCAATCTTTATTAAAACACCTATGGCATTTTTCACCAAATTAGGAGAAATGTTCCTAAAATTTGTATGAAACTACATAAGACTTCAAATAGCCAAAGTAATCTTGAGAAAGAAGAACAAAGCTGGAGGTATCATACTCCATGACTTCAAAATGTGCTACACACTTATAGTAATCAAAACAGTATGGTTCTAATTCATTCTTTTATATGTAGCTGTCCAGTTTTACCAGCACCAATTATTGAAGAGGCTGTCCTTTCTCCATCGTATATTCTTGCCTCCTTTATCAAAAATTAGGTGACCATATTTGCATGGGTTTATCTCTGGGCTTTCTATTCTGTTCCATTGATCTATATTTATGTTCTTGTGCCAGTACCATACTGTCTTGATTACTGTGGCTTTGTAATATAGTCTGAAGTCACAGAGCCTGATTCCTCCAGCTCTGTTTTTCTTTCTCAAGATTGCTTTAGCTATTAGGAGTTGTTTGTGTTTCCATACAAATTGTGAAATTTTTTGTTCTAGTTCTGTGAAAAATGCCATTGGTAGTTTGATAGGGATTGCATTGAATCTGTAGATTGCTTTGGGTAGTATAGTCATTTTCACAATGCTGATTCTTCCAATCCAAGAACATGGTATATATTTCCATCTGTTTGTATCAGCTTTAATTTCTTTCATCAGTGTCTTAGAACACTCCCTAACACAATACACAAAAATGAACTCAAATTGGATTAAAGACCTATATGTAAGGTCAGACACTATAAAACTTTTAGAGGAAAACATAGGCAGAACACTTTATGACACAAATCACAGCAAGATCCTTTTTGATCCACCTCCTAGAGGAATGGAAATAAAAACAAAAATAAACAAATGGGACCTAATGACACTTAAAAGCTTTTGCACAGCAAAGGAAACCATAAACAAGACAAAGAGAGAACCCTCAGAATGGGATAAAATATTTGCAAACAAAGAAACGGACAAAGGATTAATCTCCAAAATATACAAGCAGCTCATGCAGCTTGATATCAAAAAACTATCAACCCAATCCAAAAATTGGCAGAAGACCTAAATCAACATTTCTCCAAAGATATACAGATTACCAACAAACACATGAAAAGATGCTCAACATCACTAATCATTAGAGAAATGTAAATCAAAACTATAATGAGGTATCACCTCACACCAGTCAGAATGGCCATCATCAAAAAAAATCTACAAATAATAAATGCTGGAGAGGGTTTGGAGAAAAGGGAACCCTCTTGCACTGTTGGTGGGAATGTAAATTGATACAGTCACTATGGAGAACAGTATGGAGGTTCCCTAAAAAACTAAAAATAGAACTACCATACGACCCAGCAATCCCACTACTGGGCATATACCCTGAGAAAACCATAATTCAAAAATAGTCATGTACCACAATGTTCATTACAGTTCTATTTACAATAGCCAGGACATGGAAGCAACCTAAGTGTCAACTGACAGATGAATGGATATAGAAGATGTGGCACATATATACAATGGAATATTACTCAGCCATAAAAGGAAACAAAATTGAGTTATTTGTAGTGAGTTGGATGGACCTAGAGTCTGTCATATGGAGTGAAGTAAGTCAGAAAGAGAAAAACGAATACCTAACACATATATATGGAATCAAAAAAACAAAAAAAAAGGTCTGAAGAATCTAGGGACAGGACAGGAATAAAGATGCAGATGTAGAGAATGGACTTGAGGACACAGGGAGTGGGAATGGTAAGCTGGGATGAAGTAAGGGAGTGGCATGGACTCATATATACTACCAAATGTAAAATGTATAGCTGGTGAGAAGCAACTGCATAGCACAGGGAGATCAGTGCTTTGTGAACACCTAGTGGGGTGGGATAGGGAGGGTGAGAGAGACACACAAGAGGGAGGAGATATGGAATATATGTATATGTATAGCTGATTCACTTTGTTATAAAGCAGAAACTAACACACCATTGTAAAACAATTATACTCCAACACAGATGTTTAACCACCCCTCCCTCCGCCAAAAACCATATGGTACTGGCACTAAAAGAGACACAGATCGGGGAACAGAATAGAGTGTCCATAAATAAACCCAAACACATATGGTCAATTAATCTATGACAAAGAAGGCAATAATATACAATGGAGAAAAGATAGTCTCTTCAATAAGTGATTTTGGAAAACTAGGTATGTAGAAGAATGAAACTAGACCATTTTCTTGCACCATATACAAAAGTAAACTCAAAATGGAATAAGGACATAAATGTAAGACCTAAAACTGTAAAACACCTAGAAGAAAATATGGGTTGTATGCTTTTTGACATAAGTCTTCACAATATTTTTTTGGGTATGTCTCCTCAGGCAAGGGCAACAAAAGCAAAAATAAACAAATGTTACATCATCAAACTAAAATGGTTTTGCACAATGAAGGAGACCATCAACAAAATGAAAAGGGAGCATGGGAGAATATACTTGTAAATGATATATCAAATAAGGGGTTAATATCAAAATTATACAAATAATTCATACTACTCAATATCAAAAAAAGAAACAACCCAGTTAAAAATGGACAGAAAATCTGAATAGGCAGTTTTCCAAAGAAGTCATACAGATGGCCATCAGACACATGAAAAGATGCTCAACATCAACAGTCATCAGGGAAATACAAATCAAAACCACAGTAAGATACTACCTCACATCTGTCAGAGAGGCTATCATCAAAAAGAGAACAAATTATAAGTGTTGGCAAGGATGTGGAGAAAAGGGAATGCTTGTGCACAGTTGGTGGTAATATAAAATTGGTGCAGCCTGTATGGAAAACAGTAAGGAGGCTCCTCAAAAAATTAAAAATAGACCTAGCATATGATCCAGCAACTCACTCCTGGGTATTTATCCTAAGAAAAGGAAAACACTAATTAAAAAAGATACATACACCCCAATGTTCCAATATTCATTGCAGCATTATTTACAATAGCAAACCTATGGAAGCAACCTAACTGTCCATTGTTGGATGAATGGATGAATAAGATGTTTATATACATATATATTTATATAATGGAATATTACTAAGCCATAAAAAGAACAAAATCTTGCCATTTGCAACAATATGGATAAACCTAGAGGGTATTATGATAAGTGAAATAAATTAGACAAAGACAAATCTCACATGAGCTCACTTATATGTGGAATCTAAAAAAGAAAGCAAGCAAATATAACAAAATGAAATGGCACTCACAGATACAGAGAACAAATTAATGGTTGCCAGAGGGGAGTGGGGCAGAGGGATGGGTGAAGGGAATTAAGAGGTTCAGACTATCATTTATAAAATAAATAAGTCACAGGGATATAATGTACAGCACAGGAAATATAGTCAATAATATTGCAATAACTTTGTATGGTATGTAACCTATAAAAATATTGATTCACTATATTTTACATCTCAGATGAATATAATATTGTAAGTCAACTACACTTTAATTTAAAAAGTGAAAAGGAGAGTAAGTTTGTCCAGCTGGAGCTGAAGGCAAGTGCTAAGAAATGGTGGAGAAGGATGTTGGTGGTCAGAGAAATATTGGCCAATGCATTTGGAGGTGATATTTTAGATCAAAGGAATCCACAGATGTTTCTCCATAATAATATGAAAGAAAGATTGGGCTATTGGGATTGAGACTGGGAAGAAAATCCATAGTAACCCCTACACATAACTTGATGGGATTGGTTTACAATGAAGTGCTAAAGGGAAGACACAATTTTTCAGTGAAAAATGTCAATGAAAACCAAGAGTACTCCCACCACCCCCCAAAAAAGAAAAAAAAAAAACCCAAGAGTACTCCATCACAATGCAAAGAGGATTTTATTTTTTATTTATTTATTTATTTTATTTTATTTTATTTTTTTAAACATCTTTATTGGGGTATAATTGCTTTACAATGGTATGTTAGTTTCTGCTTTATAACAAAGTGAATCAGCTATACATATACTTATGTTCCCATATGTCTTCCCTGCAAAGAGGATTTTAAACAACTGACAAACTTCCAGCCTGCAGCAGAGGAAAAAAATTGTACCTCGGGCTTCTATTGGGCTTCTTCACTGGAATGTTTCCATTTCAGCCAAATTGCTCGGTACATATGTGAGGTCTGGGCCCCCTTTAACATGAAGGTGTCTTCTGTGTCTCCCCATGTCCAGGTGGGCTCAGGAAGCAGCCATCACTGGGGGATCTTGATGTACCCTTGATGCAGTAGAGCTGGGATTGGCCTGCCTAGAACAGGTGATAGTGGTGTAGGAGCTTCAGGGCTCTGGGATGTAATAGTTACAGCCTTCTGTGTTTGTGAAGGATTCTGGAGCTCCTTGGCCACTTGCACCTGGCTTAAGGCACAAAGTTGAATTGTATGTGCTGAGAAGCAGGTGCAAAAGACCTTGTGATGTGGTTTAGCTTGTGTGTAGATCTGCTGCCCACCCAGCATTTGCATCTCAGAATGGTTGAGTGTTTCCTTTCTCTCATTATCCTGTACCCAGTATTCTTGTGGAAGGTCTGAAGGGGACACTGAAATTTCTCCCTTTAGAATTTACTGTGTTTATGGCAGAAGTGATATAATAAAGTACTATTTGCAAACTTAGGCAAGAGTAAGGGTCTATGAACATATTTATGAATAACAAACTGGGATTGAATCATGTTGGGCCTGCACCTGTTCAGTCTTGGTAAAGCCAGGATGTGGGGTGAGGAGGGGAGGGAGTTGGCAGAAACGGTAAGGGGCAAATGGGGGTCAGGGATGCAGGGTCAGGAATTGAACTAAGCTGAAGCACAGACAGGCAGGGCTGGGCAGTTTAGCTGGATGCTGAGGCAAGAAGAAGAGGCTTGCTTTTTCTGCAGATGTTTGTCTAGAACCATCTTTTATGACAGCATTCACTCACAGTTCTCTGAAGTGTCCAGCCTGTGGAAGCTGAGTGATGGGCTGGCAAAGCCTCTTTTGGACCCAAGGTTGGGTCTCTGCCATTGATGACTTTTCTGAGCTGGTGATAGTAGCAGTTCTTCCTCAATTTGGCCCAGGGGTTGTGAGGATGTCAGACAGAAACTGAATTCCTGAATCCTCAGGGTCATCACTGTCTTATTTGGTTGCTGCAGCTGGGGCTGAAGGCTCTGAAATGAGGCATGTAACTAGGGCTTTGTCTCCCTTTAGCAGTCATTTTCACACCTTTTCAAAAAATTATGTATTTTCCCAGGAGGGTGTATGGCTGCCTATAGCAACCTTCAGCTAAATGAAAGTATTCTCTTGGTCTCTGGGGAACCAGATGCTGACAGCAAGCTTCTAGGATTTAGAATTTCCTGGGTGTGTTACTTGAGCCTAACAAAAGAGAAAAATCCATTCTGGATGCAATTAGATCATTTTTTCTTTGTCTTCTCCCCCTCTCCCACCTGAGAAATAGAAGAAGAAAAGTGAAGGACAGACTTTTCCCGCTGTTACTGGTAATTTTAAGCCCAGTGTGGGTGAGTTAATATCTGATAACAAATAAAAGGTTTGTATGTGTCCTTTTATCTCTTTGAAAAAGCTATAATGCCATGAGTACACTCTGAATAAGAGGGCCATTCTCAATATATTCAAATAAAGTAAAGGATAATTTTATTATGATACCATGCAGCAAGGCTTCTGTGTAGAGCTAGAAGCTCCCAGAGGAAAGCAGTTTCAAAGTAACTAGCACAGACTGGGAAGGGCATGTTGACCCTGAGGGTTGTAGCAGGAGAGAGCACATATTCTTGTTATTCGGCATAACAGACAGGGTGTCGTGCCCACAGGTGTGTAGTAATCAATTGTGATATATGTCCTCCCAATCTTGTTGCTACTAATAAACATTGTTATATGTGATAACTTCAATTTTAAAATTATCTTTGTTGAGTTATATTTTGTCTACAGTAAAATTAACCAATTTTAAAAGTACAATTTAATGAGTTTTGACAAATGTGTGTAGTCATGTACCACCAAAACGATCAAGATCTAGAACTTTTCCATCACCCTAAATGTTCTCTGTGCCCTTTGCCGTCCATTCCCTTCACCCACTCCACTCCCAGCCCATGGCAACCACTGATCTGCTTTCTATCACTATAGTTTTGTTTTTGTTTTTCCTCTGCTATATTTCTAAACTAATCTTTCAAGTAATTACCATATTTTTTCAATATATTTGTGTATATTACTAATCTCATTTTAGCCACGTCTTTATGGATGGCTTTAGAGCCATTCTGTCAATTTAAGGTAACTTTGTAGATTTCCATTTCAATCTGTTAACATGTGATCCATAAACGATCATAGTTTAGCTTCTTTCTTTTTTTTTTTCCCTCCAATTTCTTGGTGGGGAGCAGCTCATTGTCACCTTTATACTTTAAAAATTGTGAAAGGAGGTCATATATACACATATATGCTGGGAAGCAGGCAAGGGTCATGAAGAGAGGGTAACCAGCAAGAGGCTGAGGGGCAGGAAGGGGGCGCATCACTGATGATCTTGCAGGAGGGAAAATATGTGGTTGCATTTGGAGGGAGTGGAGAGTGGAGACATTTCTTCTTGGGCAGTAGTTAGAATAGATAATGCTAACAGATTAACCTAGAGGTGAAGAAATGCCACTGAATCATGTGTTCAGAGTGACTAGGATAGATAGAATTAGGGATTCTGAAGAGTGTGCTAGAAATTTACAACCCCTGGAGGAAATGCAATACAGCAATAATGAGATATAAAGAAAGAAATTGCTAAGGAGCATTGAGAGACCAATTACTCCTTTAGGTACTACCTGGGTACCATTTTCTATGGGTTCTTCTTTGATCAGATACTTAATCCCGCTCAATTAAATTTTTATTAAAAATACGTTCATATCTACAGAAAAGTTTTAAGAACGCTATATTTTATTCCCATATATCCTTCACCTAAATTCAACCCAATGTTAACATTTTGCCACATTTGCTCTTTCTATCACATAAAACATATAGAGCATTACTCTTATAATTATTACCATCTTGCTGAACCATTTGAAAGTAATTTGCAGAGGTCATGACGCATCATTCTTTCAGCACATATTTCCTAAGAATGTGGAATTTTTTTTAACATAACCATAGTTCAGTTCTCAAAATCAAGAAATTTAATATTGATATAATAGTACTATCTAATATGAAGGTCATATTCAAATTTCTTCTGCTGTATTGGCTTGCATTTTAAATGACTGTAAGCCAAAATCATCCCATGACTCAAAAGAATGATACTGTTGGGGAACTATAGGACATAGGGTTACTATTTGAGAGAAGAGGGTTACCCATTGACCAGGTATGTTCCTAGTCTTATGGAGAGTGTCCAATAAAAATTTGTCTAATTGACCTGAAGTATTTGAACATTATTTTAAAAATCATTTGCTTGGTTTTCATTTTTTATTTTTAGCTTTGGGGACCTTGCTGTTACTGAGTGAGCAAGCTAAGCCATTAGCTACTTGGATCGCTCCATCTCAGCTCCATTTCTCCAGTGCCTTGTAACAGGCAGGACTGTACAAAGGAAAACCCTTTTTATGGCCCCAATTCATATCAATCAAATACCAAGGAAAGGACCCTAATATCTTTCTAAATTTTTTTCATTTATCTTGGTGTTTAGTTGTCATAAAATCATATGTTTAAAGCGTCCATTGGGTGTAAATGGTTCCATAGACTCTTGTAACTGACTGACATGATGATGAAAGTATCTTCACAAAGAACAGCAAAATAGATCTCTTTTTTTTATTGTAATCATCAAATACTGTGACCCATGGTATTGATTGAATTATACATAAACCTGATAAGGATGATAGCATTCTGGTTCAAAACAAACCACACACAGATTAGGATACAAGAAATAACCTTAATTCTAACAATATCCAGACTCTGCTGGATGGATACCAAAACAAGCAAAAATATTTCCAGAAAAAAATATTTCCTGTAGGTATGCATTTTTTTAGGATTGTACTGTGAGAAATTTTATCAATCAAAAAGTAGGAAAGGCTTTATTAAGTCTTTGTCATATGAGAGAGAATCGAATTCCAAGCAGCTTCTCTGAATTTCTTTCTAGCTCTTTCTTTACTGCCACTGTATACTTTATTTCATGTCTTTCTATTTACTTGAACTTGTTTTTATTTTCTATTGAATCACCTTGAGTAATTTTTTAAATAAAGCCGTGTGTTGATGGGTTAAAAAAAGAGGAAACTTAGTGTTTCTCTTTGAAGGCAGATGCACACATATATGCTTAATTTATTTTTGACAGATGTGCCAAAGAAATTCAGTGAGTAAAGGATAATCTTTTCAACAAACAGTGCTGGAATAATTTTACAGCTATATGTACACAAACAAACAAGCAAAAAACAAAACAAAAAATACCCTCAATTTTTACCTAATACCATATAGAAAAATTAACTTGAAATGGATTTTGTTCCTAAATGTAATAGCTAAAACTATGAAACATCAAAATTAAAACAGGAAAAAATCTTAGTGACATTCAGTTTGGCAAAGAATTTTTAAATACCACACACAAGACATAAAATAAAGAGCATTAAAGTAAAAAAAAAATTGACTTCATCAAAATTAGAAACTTTTGCTCTTCAGAAGACACTTATGAAAATAAAAAGGCAAAGACACATTCTGGTTAAAAACATAGCAAAAAACATGTATTTAATAAAGGATTTTATATCTAGACTATATACTCTTACAACTCAATAAGAAGAAAACACCCAATTTTTAAAATAAAGAGCAAGAGATTTTTTTTCTTTTAAAATTTATTTATTTTTTGCTGTGTTGGGTCTTTGTTGCTGCACACAGGTTTTCTCTAGTTGCAGTGAGTGGGGGCTACTCTTTGTTGTGGTGCATGGGCTTCTCATTGTGGTGGCTTCTCTTGTTGAACAGCATGGGATCTAGGCATGCGGGTTTCAGCAGTTGTGGCATGTGGCCTCAGTAGTTGTGGCTTGCAGGCTCTAGAGCTCAGGCTCAATAGTTGTGGTGCACAGGCTTAGTTGCTCCGTGGCATGTGGGATCTTCCCGGACCAGGGCTTGAACCCATGTCCCCTGCATTGGCAAGCAGATGTTTAACCACTGTGCCACCAGGGAAGCCCCAGAGCAAGAGATTCTAAAGATACGTTACCATGGAAATGTACAAATGTCAAATAAACACATTAAAAGATGTTCAACATCATTAGTCATCAGGGAAATTCAAATGAAGACCTTAGTAAGATACTACTACACTCCCATTAAAATGGATAAAATGAAAAAACTGACAATATCAAGTGTTAGCAAGGATGTGGAACAACTCGAACTCTCACATACTACTGCTGGGAATGTGACATGGTATAATTACATTGTAAAACAGTTTAACAGTGTTCTAAAAAGTTAAAAATGTACCTCCCATATGATCCAAATATTCCACTCTTAGGTCTTTACACCAGGAAAAAAATAAAGTATACATTCATTTAAGATTTACACAAATTTTCATAACAGCTTTATTTGTAGTAGCCAAAAAACTAGAAACAACAGATGAATGAATAAACAATTTATAGTATATCCATACTATGAATTATTACTTAGTAATAAAATGGAATAAACTACTGATACATGTACTAACATGGATAAATCTCAAAATAATTATGCTGTATGAAAGAAGCCAGAAAAACAAAGCTACATACTGTGTGATTCTATTTATATGCAGTTTTAGAAAATGTAAATTAATCTCTAATGAGGAAAAATAGATCAGTGATTACTTGGGGGTGAAGAGAGGGACAGGAGAAAAGAATTTCAAATAATCCTGAGAAAATTTGGGGAAGATGACTTTGAGGTGTTCATTTATTGATTATGATGATGGTTTCACAGGCATAGACATGTTAAAATGGGTCAAATTCTACTCTTTAAATATGTACTTTATTGTATGTCGATGTTATCTCAATAAAACTATTTTAAAAAATTGTTCCCAAACTGATATTTTTGCTGTCTTGTAGCTTAAAAGTAATCTAGTTTCTCTTTGGAAGGCAGATGTAATATAAAGAACATGGGCTGCTGAGTTATGTAGATATGAATTTGTGCTATTGCTCTGCCACTTCCCAGATGAGTAACCTTGTATGAGTTCATCTGAGTTTAAGAACCTTAGTTTTCTCTTTTGGAAATTAGGTATAATAATAAAATTGAGAATTGATGGGGAGATTATACAATATGAGCAAAGAACCCAACACAGTGATTTCCATGTAAGGATCATTTCTCTTCTCGTTCCCTTCTTCTCTCTTCTCCACCAAGCGAAGCACAGTTTGCATGTGTAACAAGTGCTGAATAAACCCTTGTTTGAATCATTCATCATTTGTTTGTTTCAATCTTCAGTTTATGAGAACACTCTCTTTCTTCCTTTCTACCTTGTGAGTTTACAGGGAAAGATGGCCACCTAGGAAGTGAGGTCTCACAGACAATGAATCTGCTTGCACTCTTGCTACCTACCTTGCACTCTTGCTACCTACCTTGGACTTCTCAACCTTCAAAACCATGAGAAATATATATATATATTTTTTGTTTGTTTGTTTGTTTGTTTATAAGTGAACCAGTTTATGGTATTTTTTTATAGCAGCCTAATGGACTAAGAAAATATGATTAATAAGCACTTTCATGTGTATCACCTTATTTGAGCAGTGTAAAATCTGTGAGATAGGAGTGGCAAGAGCTTTCATAACCGTTTTGAAAATGAGGAAATAACCTTTCTGGGCCTTTAAGTGACTTAAGCATCATTCTATAACTTCCAAGTATTTAAACAAAATACCTTTTGATTTCATTATCGTTTTAGTGTGGTGAAATAAGATGTATTTTATTGTTTACAGAATTTGTAATAATGCCCAAGATAATTGTGCAGCCAAATATATTTTGATTGCACAAGCATAAATGGCATTCAATGGATTTTTAAAAGAATAAATGATAATTCTAACAGAATAGCTGATTACATTTCATATTATTTTCTTTCAGTTTTCGTTGGCATGTAACAATAATAGTAGGAATAATACATTACTGAATCTGAATTTTTTAGTTAACAATATGTTGTAAATATTTTTCTGTGCAGTTTAATACAGTGCATTGCCTTTTTTTTTTTTTTTCTTCAATGCACGGGCCTCTCATTGTTGCGGCCTCTTCCGTTGCAGAGCACAGGCTCTGGACACGCAGGCTCAGCAGCCATGGCCCACGGGCCCACCCGCTCCGCAGCATGTGGGATCCACCCGGACCAGGGCACGAACCCCTGTGCCCTGCATCAGCAGGCAGACACTCAACCACTGCACCACCAGGGAAGCCCCCATTGCCACTATATTTTAAATTATAATTTTATTGCGTTTAATATTTTATTCAATTATTTAAAAAATATATAGTTTAGACAATGTGCAATGACTATTTTTTTTCAACATCTTTACTGGAGTATAATTGCTTTACAATGGTGTGTTAGTTTCTGCTTTATAACAAAGTGAATCAGCTATACATATACATATATCCCCATATCTCTTCCCTCTTGCATCTCCCTCCCTCCCACTATCCCTATCTCACCCCTCTAGGCAGTCAAAAAGCACCGAGCTGATCTCCGTGTGCTATGCGGCTGCTTCCCACTAGGTATCGGTTTTGCATTTGAGAGTGTATATATGTACATGCCACTTTGTCACAGCTTACCCTTCCCCCTCTCCCCTGTCCTCAAGTCCATTCTCTAGTAGGTCTGCGTCTTTACTCCCATCCTGCCCCTAGGTTCTTCATGACCTTTTTTTTTTCTTTTTAGATTCCATATATATGTGTTAGCATATGGTAATTGTTTTTCTCTTTATGAATTACTTCACTCTGTATGACAGACTCTAGGTCCATCCACCTCACTACAAATAACTCAATGTCATTTATTTTTATGGCTGAGTAACATTCCATTGTATATATGTGCCACATCTTCTTTATCCATTCATCTGTCGATTGACACTTAGGTTGCTTCCATGTCTTGATTACTGTAAACAGAGCTGCAATGAACATTGTGGTACATGACTCTTTTTGAGTTATGGTTTTCTCAGGGTATATGCCCTGTAGTGGGATTGCTGGGTCATATGGTAATTATATTTTTAGTTTTTTAAGGAACCTCCATACTCTTCTCCATAGTGGCTGTATCAATTTACATTCCCACCAACAGTGCAAGAGGGTTCGCTTTTCTCACAGCCTTTCCAGCATTTATTGTTTGTAGATTTTTTGATGCTGGCCATTCTAACTGGTGTGAGGTGATATCTCATTGCAGTTTTGATTTGCATTTCTCTAATGATTAATAATGTTGAGCATTCTTTCATGTGTTTGTTGGCAATCCGTATATCTTCTTTGGAGAAATGTTTATTTAGGTCTTCTGCCCATTTTTGGATTGGTTTTTTTTTTTTTTTTTTTTGATATTGAGCTGCATAAG
This sequence comes from Phocoena sinus, assembly GCF_008692025.1. Classification (NCBI taxonomy): domain Eukaryota; kingdom Metazoa; phylum Chordata; class Mammalia; order Artiodactyla; family Phocoenidae; genus Phocoena; species Phocoena sinus. Next base: position 32,310,009 of record NC_045776.1, on the reverse strand, counting down.
CTGCTTATAAATTTTGGAGATTAATCCTTTGTCAGTTGCTTCATTTGCAAATATTTTATCCCATTCTGAGGGTTCTCTTTTCATCTTGTTTATGGTTTCCTTTGCTGTGCAAAAGCTTTTAAGTTTCATTAGATCCCATTTGTTTATTTTTGTTTTTATTTCCATTTCTCTAGGAGGTGGGTCAAAAAGGATCTTGCTGTGATTTATGTCATAGAGTGTTCTTCCTATGTTTTCCTCTAAGAGTTTTATAGTGTCTGGCCTTACATTTAGGTCTTTAATCCATTTTGAGTTTATTTTTGTGTATGGTGTTAGGGAGTGGTGTCATTTCATTCTTTTACATGTAACTGTCCAGTTTTCCCAGAACCACTTATTGAAGAGGCTGTATTTTCTCCATTGTATATTCTTGCCTCCTTGGGCTTCCCTGGTGGCGCAGTGGTTGAGAGTCCGCCTGCCGATGCAGGGGACACGGGTTCGTGCCCCGGTCTGGGAGGATCCCACATGCCGCGGAGCGGCTGGGCCCGTGAGCCATGGCCGCTGAGCCTGCGCGTCCGGAGCCTGTCCTCCGCAACGGGAGAGGCCACAGCAGTGAGAGGCCCGCGTAACGCATAAAAAAAAAAAAAAAAAAAAAAAAAAAAAAAAAGTGACCATGTTAGCATGGGTTTATCTCTGGGCTTTCTATCCTGTTCCACTGATCTATATTTCTGGTTTTTTGCCAGCACCATACTGTCTTGATTACTGTAGCTTTGTAGTATAGTCTGAAGTCAGGGAGCCTGATTCCTCCAGCTTTATTTCCTTTCTCATGATTGCTTTGGCTATTAGGGTCTTTTGTGTTTCCATACAAATTGTGAAATTTTTGTTCTAGTTCTGTGAAAAATGTCATTGGTAGTTTGTTAGGGATTGCATTGAATCTGTAGATTGCTTTGGGTTCTATAGTCATTTTCACAATGTTGATTTTTCCAATCCAAGAACATGGTATATCTCTCCATCTGTTTGTATCATCTTTAATTTCTTTCATCAGTGTCTTATAGTTTTCTGCATACAGGTCTTTTGTCTCCTTAGGTAGGCTTATTCTTAGGTATTTTATTCCTTTTTTCAATGGTAAATGGGAGTGTTTCCTTAATTTCACTTTCAGATTTTTCATCATTAGTGTATAGGTATGCAAGAGTATAAAGGTATAAATTTTTCCATTTCTTTCAGGTTGTCTATTTTATTGGCATATTGTTGGTTGCAGTAATCTATCCTGATCCTTTGTATTTCTGCAGTGTCAGTTGTTACTTCTCCATTTTCATTTCTAATTCTGTGCATTAACTTTGTATCCTGCTAGTTTACCAAATTCATTGAATAGCTCTAGTAGTTTTCTGGTGGCATCTTTAGGATTCTCTACGTATAGTATCATGTTATCTGCAAATAGTGACAGCTTTACTTCTTTTCTGATTTGGATTCCCTTTATTTCTTTTTCATCTCTGATTGCTGTTTTGGCTAAAACTTCCAAAACAATGTTAAGTAATAGTGGTGAGAGTGGGTCATCTTTTCTTTTTCCTGATCTTAGTGGAAATGGTTTCAATTTTTCACCATTGAGAACAATGTTGGCTGTGGGTTTGTCATATATGGCCTTTATTATGTTGAGGTAAGTTCCCTCTATACCTACTTTCTGGAGGGTTTTTATCATAAGTTGGTGTTGAATTTTGTCAAAAGCTTTTTCTGCACCTATTGAGATGATAATATGGATTTTATTCTTCAGTTTGTTAATATGATGTATCACATTGATTGATTTGTGTATATTGAAGGATCCTTGCATTCCTGGGAAAAACCGTACTTGATCATGATGCATGATCCTTTTACTGTGCTGTTGGATTCTGTTTGCTAGTATTTTGTTGAGGATTTTTGCATCTATGTTCATCAGTGATATTGGCCTGTAGTTTTCTTTTTTGGTGACATCTTTGTCTGGTTTTGGTATCAGGGTGATGGTGGCCTCATAGACTGAGTTTGAGAGTGTTCCTCCTTCTGCTATATTTTGGAAGAGTTTGAGAAGGATAGGTGTTAGCTCTTCTGTAAATGTTTGATAGAATTCACCTGTGAAGCCATCTGGTCCTGGACTTTTGTTTGTTGGAAGGTTTTTAATCACAGTTTCAGTTGCAGTGCTTGTGATTGGTGTTTATATTTTCTATTTCTTCCTGGTTCAGTCTCAGAAGGTTGTGCTTTTCTAAGAATTTTTCCATTTCTTTCAGGTCGTCCATTTTTTTGGCATATAGTTGGTTTTAGTAATCTCTCATGATCCTTTGTATTTCTGCAGTGTCAGTTCTTACTTCTCCTTTTTCATTTCTAATTCTATTGATTTGAGTTTTCTTCCTTTTTTTCTTGATGAGTCTGTTTAATGGTTTATCAATTTTGTTTATCTTCTCAAAGAATTAGTTTTATTGATATTTGCTATTGTTTCCTTCATTTCTTTTTCATTTATTTCTGATCTGATCTTTATGATTTCTTTCCTTATGCTAACTTTGGTTTTATTTTGTTTTTCTTTCTCTATTTGCTTTATGTGTAAAGTTAGGTTGTTTATTTGAGTTGTTTCTTGTTTCTTAAGGTAGAATTGTATTGATATAAACTTCCCTCTTAGAACTTCTTTTGCTGCATGCCATAGGTTTTGGGTCATCATGTTTTCATTGTCATTTGTTTCTAGGTATTTTTTGATTTCCTCTTTGATTTCTTCATTGATCTCTTGGGTATTAAGTAGTGTAGTGAAAAACACCATTGGAATTTTGATAGAGATTACATTGAATCTGTACCTTGGAGTTTTAATATTTTCCATTTACCCTTTGTAACAAGAATGGATATTATCCTTCTCCTTTAGCTACTTGCAATAGGATAACAAACCTGGTTTCAGGTTAGGAATTGAGGCATGGAATAGCTTTATACTGCTAAGACTGAATCCTATATTTAGTGTCATTGAGTTTGCTGGAGTAATATGTGGCTAATGCAAAAATTCACTTTATTTAAATTGTTTATGTGACTTTATGTCATAAATTGTTTATTCACTGCTCAGTGACATCCATTTTTTAAAAATGTGTTACTATCCTTGGTATCCAGAGTCATACTAAATTTTCACATTCTTTGAAGCTTCAACTCAAGGGGCTAGACATAATAACCAGGAGACCACTTACAATTTTAGTCTTAACTAAAGACATATGTTGGCTTCACAATTGAAATGGGAAGTCTACAGAGGGAACAGACTTTATGTCTTTTGCCTATTACAGGTTTTGTCACAGAAAAGTGGATTAATAGAGTAACATTTCATTGTAAATGGACATTAATGAATGCTAAATTACCACCACATTCCTACACAACTGCACATAACAGCTACTTTCACATTCAATGAATTTTTCATGATTAATGTTATTGTAATGAATACCAAAGAAATTAATAACCTTTTGTCACTTTAAAAGAGTTGCTGATTAATTTTATGCTATTATTCTATTCTCATTTGTCATAAGAGAACCTCGAATTTTAATGTTTAATATGTGGTGTGAATTAAAGAAGTAGCCATGCCCCCCTGACCTTTTCAATATTCTAATCTTTTCTTTCCTGACCTCTCAGAACTCTTTCTGGCAACAGTTAGGCTTTTGAGAGGAGGGAGAGCTGAGCCTGTTGGGTAAGTGAATGGAATGAGGAAGCATTTTAAGACAAATTTTCATAATTTACTGCTATTGGAAATTCAGAATTTAGACTATTCATTATCTTGACAAAAATTGTAATATGTGAAGAATATGGCAACACATAAATCCATTCTGGTGACAAACAATGCAATGAGAATGGGAAATAGCAGAAACCCAAAGTAATCACTTTACAGTCCAGATACTGGATAAAGCTAAAGTCCCATCAGGTTTCACAGCAGCTCTTTTTTTGCACTCATAACAATTGCTTTCTACAGAAAACACAGCATGGCACCATATCCAAGCACTCATAATGGGAGTTTGGACACATTCATTTGAAAGTGGCCTCCATCCAAGTAGAACATCAATTTAATGAATTCATGTTCTTTACTCTGTGTGGGGCAATAATTTGACATCATTGTTGATTTATATTGAAAGTGATTATTTTGGATTTTGAAGAGACAAATATTTTCATCTATTAGTGTATTCATTAATCTATTTCATTTATCTATTTGACTATTTGATAAGTATTTATTAAATTACTGGTGTGTGCATATCATTGTGCTAGCTAATATAAGGGGCTTGCAATAAAAGAATTGGATACAGATGGACGGATACTAAAAGTACAAATGACTGAGGATAGATTCCCTCAGAATGAAAAACTATGACTATAATTTTCTGGAGAATATGAGGGGGATCACTCTATTCATGAGGAGCTTGGGAAGTTTTGTGCCAATAAGTGGGGTATTTGGCCCCTGGAAGTGTGAGGATGGACAATCTGCATGAGAAAGGAATTTAAAGGATATGAGGAAAAATGAAGAAACATTTGTATTTTTAACAATTTTGTAAACTAGTAGACATATCATTATAAGTTTTTATGATTGTTGCCAACAAAATCTTAGCCAGAAGTAGCACAGACTTAGCACCAACAAATGTGCTTAGCACCTACTTTGGGAAGGACTCATCCTAGAGCATTTAGGGAGTAGAAGCCACTGAACTATGGTTGTTTGACACTATCCCATTCAAACGTACCAATATTTTCATGTCTTTGATGATTACACAACCATGTGTCTAGTCTATGTGATTGAAATTTGCAGTCAGAATAGTTTGCTAGTGGGAACCTGAGAACAGGTGGCCAATCTGGACAAGGAGTATATCCAATTGCTGAACTTTAAAGCAAGGTCATATATGAGTACTGAGTAGAGGACTTAGAGTCAGGAGTTAAAACTGGGGTTTGGAACAGATTGGCCATATGACAATGTGTTAGAGGTCAGGAAACAGGAAATGAGGATCAAAAAGGAAAATAAGAACACTAATAAGGCAAGTAGCAAATGGAAGCAGCAGTTAAGACAAGGAAATCTGAAAACTCTACAAGAGTGAGACAAAGTGATTAAAAATCTTGCTTTTGAGGTAGATTGTAAAACATGGCATTTTATGACAGCAGGTCAGACAAGTAAGTGATTGTGACATTTGCATTCACTTTATACAGAATATTAGCACTTAAAGGAAACAATTCTATCACCAAAATTTCTGGAAGGGGAGTCCTTAAGAGGTCCCTGACAAAGCTGATACTTACATGTTGTACGGTCAAAGATAAGTAGTGTTACAAATACTAAATGTTGGAGAGGTTGTGCAGAAGAGAGAACCCTCTTGCACTGTTGGTGGGAATGTAAATTGATACAGCCACTATGGAGAACAATATGGAGGTTCATTAATAAACTATAAATAGAACTATCATATGACCCAGCAATACCACTACTGGGCATATACCCTGAGAAAACCATAATTCAAAAATAGTCATGTATCACAATGTTCATTGCAGCAATATTTACAATAGCCAGGACATGGAAGCAACCCAAGTGTCGATCAACAGATGAATGGATAAAGAAGATGTGGCACATATATACAATGGAATATTACTCAGCCATAAAAAGACAAGAAATTGAGTTATTTGTAGTGAGGTGGATGGACCTAGAGTCTGTCATACAGAGTGAAGTAAGTCAGAAAGAGAAAAAAAATTCCATATGCTAACACATATATATGGAATCTAAAAAAGAAAAAAAAGGTTCTCATGAACCTAGGGGAAGGACAGGAATAAAGACACAGATGTAGAGAATAGCTTTGAGGACATGGGGAAGGGGAAGGGTAAGCTGGGACGAAGTGAGAGAGTGGCATGGACATATATACACTACCAAATGTAAAATAGATAGCTAGTGAGAAGCAGCTGCATAGCACAGGGAGATCAGCTTGGTGCTTTGTGACCACGTAGAGGGGTAGGATAGGGAGGGTGGGAGGGAGACCCAAAAGGGTGGGGATATGGTGATACATGTATACATATAGCTGATTCACTTTCTTATACAGCAGAAACTAACATAACATTGTAAAGCAATTATATGCCAATAAAGATGTTTTAAAAAAAAAGATAAGTGATGTTTTGGGGCTAGAAAATTGACGTGGTTTAAAGCAATTGTAAAAGTCTAATATCAATTAAATTTCTTGCCTCTATGCACTATCAGTTTGTTTATTTACTTTTTATTGTGGAAAAATATAAAACATGTAACCAATGGAGAGAATGGTATAATGAATGCCCAAGTGCCTGTCACTTAGCATCAGCAATTATTAAATCATGAGCCATTCTTTTTCATTTACACCCCTACTCTCATCTCTCCTTGCTCTGATTATATTGAAGTAAATCCCAGAGTTGAAATAATTTCATCCATAAATATATCTGTATGCATCTCTAAAAGATAAGGAATGATTCTTTTATTAAGCATAGCCATAATACTATTATATCAATCACCTTAAAAAAATTAAGGATGATTTCTTATACTATTTAAGGTTTAGTCAGTGTTCAAACTTCCCTGATTTTCTTATAGTATTTCTTTTTATTATTTGTTTCTATGGCAGGATCATGTAAGTCCATGTATTGCAATCAGCTGACATGAGAATCAGGCTTCTTTGGGAGTTCCTTGGTGGTCCAGCGGTGGTTAGGACTCTGCGCTTTCATGGCTGAGGGCCCAGTTTCAATCCCTGGTTAGGGAACTAAGATCTCACAAACTATGTGGCAAGGTTTCTTTTAAATACCTGACTTGATGTGTTTTGTTAGTTTTGGAAAAATCTCAGCCATTATCTCTTTAAATATGGCCTCTGCCAGATTCTATTTCCTCTCTTTCTTGGATGCTCTATATCATAGTTTCCCAGCAGCAGCTCTATTGACATTTTTACATCAGATAATTCTTATTTGTGGAAGTCTGTCATGTTCATTGTAAGATGTTTAATAGTATCTCTGGCCTCTATCCATTAGATGCCAGTAGCAACCTCTAGAAATTGTGATACTAAAAAAAAAAAAAAGGTCTCTAGATAGTGCCAAATGTTCTCTGAGAGAGGAGAACAAAACAGTCTCTAGTTAATAACTTTGAATTATATGTATGTTAATCCTATAAAAAGTTGTACTCCAGATGTCTCTTGTGCTTATCCTTTCTCCTCTCCTTGTTTCAATATGTATGCTTGTGTCTGACCTACATTCCCATTATTTAGCCCTTTCATCAATTTTGTAACTTTGTCCACTTTATTAAACTCACCTCTTAATTTCAGTTGTTTTTCAGTTTTAGAATTTTCATTTTATTTTTTTAAAAAATTAGTTATTTGCTGAAATTCTATATCTTGTTATTTATTTCCTTGACCATAATAATTACAGTTATCTTAACTATGTCTGTTAACTTGACTATCTGGATCACTTTCAGGTCTCTTCTATTTTTTGTTTCATCTCTTGGTCTTATTTCTTTTTATGCCTGGTCATTTTTAATTGAATACCCGACATTATTTATGAAAAATTGAAGAGATTCTGGTCTCCCTACAGAGAAGATGGTGGCAGATCACTGTTTCAGTGAGGGATTGAGCTAATTACAAGTTGAGTGTATAGCTCTTCAGATATCCTAAGTGAGAACCTGAAATCTTTATCAGGGTCCTTCTCCTACTTGGTGGGCATTGAATACCATTTCTTTTCCTCCCCAACACTGTGGAACTGTTAAAATTCCTTCTTCATTTCTCAGTGTTTTGGAAACCACATTATGCTTGGCTTATGTCTTAGATTTGTTCTCTAGAAGCAGAGTCAGAGTCAGTGATTCCTGGACAATAATTTATTGAGTGAGTGTTCTCAGCAGACTATTAAGGAAGACAAGATAGGGCAACAGAAGAAAGCTAAGCAAGAAAAATGGTCTTGGCTAAAGATTAGCTTCATCTTGGTCCCAAGGGAAGCTCTGTAGCACAAATCATACCATGGAGATGATCTCCTCTTAAGGCGGGGGGTGGGGGGGGGACACAAGTTTCTGTACCTACCATGTCAGTTAATTATTTGTTCCTGACTGTCTCGGGTGGCAAGTCTTAACCTCTTGAATGAGACAGCTCCTGTTTCCATTTAGCCAAGGAAACTTCTTTGGAGAAAGGAGCAGCTATGAGCTGTTATCAGCAGACAATAACAATGGGTGGGCTGTGTGCACCATTTCAGTGAAAGTGATCTGGCTGGAGGCACCAACAGCTTCCACTCCTTGCACTATTTAGATTTCCTTGCTTGTCACATTAAGATCACTTTATTCAAACACAGCTTCACCAGCATTGTGGTTTGTCACAGTTTATGGGAAAACTTGTTTTTAAAATGGAGGGAGAGGGGTTTAGTGAGATTGAGTTGGTCCTGAGTTTGTAAATGCTAAGTTGTAACTTATCTCTCTTCTTCATCACCCATTCATGATCCCACCTCTCTTTTGGCTACCCCTTCTTCTGGTCTTCATGGCTTGCTTAGTAGAGTTACCCAGGCCCTTGATACTGAGGCACCTTAGTCATTGGTTACCATGTTCTTATTAAACTATTATTTCTATATTTGCTTACTTATAGTTACAATAGGGCATGAAACCAAGATGTCCAATGGATCATCTGAGTGTCAAACATATTCCTTCTTGCCTCTTAATGTAGCATCAGTTGTACCTTTGCATAATGATCAAGGTTGATTACCTCTGTCAGCAAGGTAGCTACTTTTTGTGCCCACTGGCCATTTGGCATAAGGAACCCAAAATGACCAGGCAGAAACCTTCATCCAGGATTAGGATAGACCCTAAATCCAATGACAAGTAACTTTTTAAGAGAAGAGAAGACTACAGAGAGTAGAAGGCAATGTGAAGATACAGGCAGAGATTGAAGTGATGTGTCTACAAATCAAGGGATGAAAAAGACTGCCAGCAACCACCTAAATCTAGGAGAGAAGCATGGAACAGATTCTCCCTCAGAGCCTTCAGAAAGAACCAACCTTACCAATGCCTTGATTTTATACTTCTGTTCTCCAGAATTGTGAAAGAATAGATTTTTATTTTTATTATTTTAAGTCACTCAGTTTGTGCCAATTTGTTATAGCAGCCCTAGGAAATAAGTATTGATCGTGATGCTGACTAAGTTATTGTGGGTAGAAAAGGTAAATCCATATCTACAATATGAGCAATGCCAGTCAAGACAAAACATTACCCTTTCAAGGTAGAAGGTAATTAAGATAATCAACTTGCCACCGAGATACTGGTTGGTCTACTTGAGAGTTGGTATCATACTGAGGGCTCAGCATTGACTTCTATTGAGAGGTTGGTCATTTAGTGGTGACTATCAGTTTTAGTGAGATCATGCTGTTGGCCATGCCTACACACTGTGTCTGTCAGTTTGGCTAATCCAGTCTTGATCTCATTGCACAAGCACTTTGTCTGAAGGGAGAAGCTGACTGACACCTGCTGGTGAACATATCTCTCTGCTTGGTTGTTTGGACCTGTTCTGCAGTTGATAATTTCTCTTGGGCATTAATGTGCAATACAAAACTTCTCACATTTTGTGCCTACCCTCCAAAATCCAACATTTGCCTCTTTCTCATACATTCTTGCACTCAGTTTTCTAATATTGCAACTTCAAGGCCTCCAACTAGATAGGCAAATCATTTACCACTTCACATAAGCACATGCATATCCTAATTTGGGCTAATTCAGTTTCTACAGAAATTGAATGGCGAGCTGCTCCACCTGAATCTCTGCCATTGAGAGGATTGCCCTTTGACATTCTCTTTCAAAGACATGCCTGAGTGCGGCTGTAGTGAGACATCAGTCTGTTTTTGGCTTGTAACCACATACCAAGCTGATTCATCCATGAACCAAGATTATATTTCTTCTTTCTCCATCAGCTATTCATAGGGAATGTCTCATGCAACTGTGAGTATGAGCCCTCTGGACTTGCCCAAGCCTAATTTCTGATATACCATTTCTACTTTATGATGAGTTGTTGCTGGGCCTATGTGAAATTATGAAAATCATCCAATAGTATGGAATATATTGTAGGGAGTTCTGGTCTCAGGGTCACTTGATACTCCATAGTTAGATGTTCATTTCCTACCAGTGCCAAGTAGCATGCCAGACCTACTTTTTAAATGGTATCTAGTTCTCTGCTAAGTTTGGTATGGTATTGCTGCAGACATCATGAGGTTTTTGCTTTGAATTTCCTATTAGGACTAAAGCTAGAGTTTCACATGTCTTTTTTCCTCTAATCCAGATACCTCGTCTCTTACTTTGGGCCTCCATAAAATTCTGCATTCTTCTATGCCACCTGATGAATGGGATTAAAAATTATTCCCAACTGTAGGATATGCAGTCTCTAAAACTCAAAGAGACAGACCAAGCACTGTATATCTTTCTTAATGGTAGGAGTTGCAAGGTGCAATAACTTGGCCTTTACTTTGTGGGGGATGTTCCAAGATTCTCTGGATCGCTGGACCCCTAAAAACTTCACCAATGTGGCAAGTCCCTGAATTTTTGTGAGGTTTCTTTCACTCTCTAGAGTGCATGCATATTTTCAAGGCATTCAGAGTAATTGCTAATTATTGATAATCAGGTTTGATAAGCAGGATCCCATCTACATAGTGGGCAGTGTGAGATTCTACAGAAGATCCAGATGGCTCAAGTTCTTTTGAGCTATATTTTGACAGAAAGCAAGAGAATTAAGATGGCTCTCTGTTGGTTTGCAACCTTGGGAGTTCTCTGGGTATAATAAAAAACTGGCCCCCATACATGGTGAATGCAGGAAAGAGGCAGACCATTCAAGATTGGTAGGTGGCAGATTTAATAAGAAAGAGAACTTATATATGAGGCTTGTCTTGGCTCTCAGCCAGAATCTTAAAAGTTTATATAGAGGACTTAACTGGGTTCAGTCCCATATACTGTCCAGATGGGCTCAATAATACCTTACTCTTTTAAGCCTATGTCCCTGAAATGGCTGGTAGTATGGGAATAATAGGCAGGGGAAAGGATAAGGAGCCTCCAGCTGCCTGGGTCCAGGTCACCAGTCAACCAGCAATCATGTCCTCTCAATGATCTCCTCCAGCACTCTCAGGAAGAACCATGAATGTATACTGTTGTCTGTCCTAAGTGAAAACAAACTGCTTCTAATCCTCCTTCCTTACAGATACTGAAAAAGCTGCATTTTCCAGATATATAACTATCATATTACCAGGGACGTGTTAATCTGCTCTACTAATACCATATTTGATATAGCAGCTGTACGTGGGCCTACTATTTGCTTAGGTTTTCAGTGGTCCACTATCAGTTGCTAAGATTCATTGGGTTTTTTGCAAGAGCTATACTGCTGAATTAAATAGGGCATAATGGCACTGCCATAACCGATTTCAATTTTTGAAAGTGACACTGTTCATACCTCTCACCAGAATATAATACTGGTTTTTAATTTACTATCTTGACAGAAGGGAAAAAATTCAGGTATTTCCATTTGCCCTTTCCTACTACACCAGCTCTTACTTAACAGGTCCAGGAGCTAATATGAAATTTCTAAATTGTTATTCACATCTCTTCTAATTAGACATTTTGGAACTGAGAAATAATTACCAGGTGAGCCCAAGACCTATTGGACACACTGTGAGGTGGACATGGATCACAACTCCATTTATTCCCTGAGCCTCATACCGTTACTCTAACAGGAGACCATGAGGACTCTGGATCCCTGGTTCTCAGGATCAAGTCATACCCACTATATATCTGGTTATTTTTTCTCTAACGTATGGTTATCTGAATACAGAACCATAGTCACGTTTCAGAAGGACTGTGGAGAGCACTAGTGTGCACACTTTCTGTGGGATTACTGGATCCTTATTCATCAGGACCTGACCTCTCCCTCAGTTGATGTGTTCTGAGTCTGAGAATTGACTCATGTTTGGAAACTGGCCAAGGAACATGACTTTCCATTAGGTAAGTGATCTCTGCATTCTGCTTATCCATTTTTGATATATTTTCATTATGAGTTGTCAAGCAATAGTCTTGATGACTGTCCATCCTGTTACTAAGTCAACCCTACCCTGGTTGCCATCCAAATTTGCTGCTTATTATGGTAATTTTGACTACCTTGCTACTATGGTTAATTGTTACAACTTGGCCTCTACTATTTCAGGCTCCTATAATCTCCATTAACAATTGTTCAGATATTTTTGATTTGTTGTGATTTCTTCTTTGATCATGGTAGCACAATTCTGTAACTTTATCTTCTATTATCTGTTGATTTTTTAAAAAATAGGTTTCTGGTGTTATTTTGTTAGTAGTTGCTTGGAATTAAAATATATATCTTAATTTATCAAAATCTACTTTAGGTAAATACTGACTTAATTCAGTGTTTATTAATTCAAAATATGGCAACTTTGCTTTAAAATAGCTCAATTTTTCCACTCTCCCTATTTGTACTGTTATGATCACATATATCATATCTTTATATGTTATAACCCCCCAAATAGTGTTATCATTATTTCTTTATACAATCTTATGTTTTCTTTAAATTATGAGAATTAGAAAATATATTTACACAGTCTTTAATTTACCTATGCATTTACCATTTGGGGGTCTCCTTATTTCTTTCTGTGGATTTTTTTTCATAAAAAAATAAAACAATATTTTTAATATTTCTCAAAAAATAATCAGAAGCTCTAACAGAAATCTCATCTTCCTACACAGCAGCTGCCCCACTGAGATGGCATGAAGGCCAAGTTTGCCCCAGTCTGCAGCACTCCTTAATATCTCTCCATCACTAACCAAAGTCAAAAGGCCACTTCAATTTATCATTGTGTTCATTCTGCTGTTTTAATTTATTTTTTATTTTTAAATTAATTTTTATTGGAGTATAGTTGCTTTACAATGTTCTGTTAGCTTCTACTGTACAACAAAGTGAATCAGCTGTACATATACATATATCCCCTCTTTTTTGGATTTCCTTCCCATTTAGGTCACCACAGAGCACTGAGTGGAGTTCCCTGTCCTATACAGTAGGTTCTCGTTAGTTATCTATTTTATACATAATATCAATAGTGTATATATCTCAATCCCTATCTCCCAATTCATCCCACCCTCCCTTCCCCCTTGATATCCATATGTTTGCTCTCCACATCTCCATCTCTATTTCTGCTTTGCGAATAAGATCATCTATACAATTTTTCTAGATTCCACATATATGTGTTAATATATGATATTTTTCTCTTTCTGACTTACTTCACTCTGTATGACAGTTTCTAGGTCCATCCACATCTCTACAAATGATCTAATTTCATTCCTTTTTATGACTGAGTAAAATTCCATTGTATAAATGTACCACATCTTCTTTATCCATTCCTGTTGATGGACATTTACATTGTTTCTATGTCCTGGCTATTGTAAATAGTGTGGCAATGAAAATTGAGGTGCATGTGGCTTTTTGAATTATGGTTTTCTCATATCATTTATGTCTTTTAACTTTGGGTTTTTTTTTTGTTGTTGTTGTTCTTTCTCTTATTGCTTTAGGTGCAAGGTTAGGTTGTTTATTTGAGATGTTTCCTGTTTCTTAAGGTAGGATTGTATTGCTATAAACTTCCCTCTTAGAACTGCTTTTGCTGCATCCCATCGGTTTTGGGTCGATGTGTCTCCATTGTCATTTGTTTCTAGGTATTTTTTAATTTCCTCTTTGATTTCTTCAGTGATAACTTTGTTATTAAGTAGGGTATTGTTTAGCCTCCATGTGTTTGTATTTTTTACAGATCTTTTCCTGTAATTGATATCTAGTCTCATAGCATTGTGGTCAGAAAAGACACTTGATACAATTTCAATTTTCTTACATTTACCAAGGCTTGATTTGTGACCCAAGATATGATCTATCCTGGAGAATGTTCCATGAGCACTTGAGAAAAATGTGTATTCTGTTGTTTCTGGATCCAATGTCCTATAAATATCAATTAAGTCCATCTTCTTTAATGTATCATTTAAAGCTTGTGTTTCTGTATTTATTTTCATTTTGGATGATCTTGTCCATTGGTGAAAGTGGGGTGTTAAAGTCCCCTACTATGAATGTGTTACTGTCGATTTCCCCTTTTATGGCTGTTAGTATTTGCCTTACATATTGAGGTGCTCCTATGTTGGGTGCATAAATATTTACAATTGCTATCTCTTCTTCTTGGATCGATCCCTTGATCATTATGTAGTTTCCTTCTTTGTCTTTTCTAATAGTCTTTATTTTAAAGTCTATTTTGTCTGATATGAGAATTGTTACTCCAGCTTTCTTCTGGTTTCCATTTGCATGGAATATCTTTCTCCATCCCCTTACTTTCAGTCTGTATGTGTCTCTAGGTCTGAAGTGGGTCTCTTGTAGACAGCATATATATGGGTCTTGTTTTTGTATCCATTCAGCCAGCCTGTGTCTTTTGGTTGGAGTATTTATTCCATTCTCATTTAAGGTAATTATTGATATGTATGTTCCTATTACAATTTTCTTAATAGTTTTTGTCTTTGTTTTCGTAGGTCCTTTGCTTCTCTTATGTTTCCCGCTTAGAGAATTTCCTTTAACATTTGTTGTAGAGCTGGTTTGGTGGTGTTGAATTCTCTTAGCTTTTGCTTGCCTGTAAAGATTTTGATTTTTCCTTCAAATATGAATGAGATCCTTGCCAGGTAGAGTAATCTTGGTTGTAGGTTCTTCCCTTTCATCACTTTAAGTGTATCATGCCACTCCCTTCTGGCTTGTAGAGTTTCTGCTGAGAAATCAGCTGTTAACCTTATTGGAGTTCCCTTGTATGTTATTTGTCATTTTTCCCTTGCTTCTTTCAATAATTTTTCTTTGTCTTTAATTTTTGCCAATTTGATTACTATGTGTCTCGGCATGTTTCTCCTTGGGTTTATCCTGTATGGGGCTCTCTGTGCTTCCTGGACTTGGGTGGCTATTTCCTTTCTAATGTTAGGGAAGTTTTCCACTAAAATCTTTTAAAATATTTTCTCTGGTCCTTTCTCTCTCTCTTCTCCTTCTGGGACCCCTATAATGTGAATGTTGTTGCATTTAATGTTGTTCCAGTGGTCTCTTAGGCCGTTTTCATTTCTTTTTGTTCTTTTTTTCTTCTGTTCTGCAGCAGTGAATTCCACCATTCTGTCTTCCAGGTCACTTATCCATTCTCCTGCCTCAGTTATTCTGCTATTGACTCCTTCTAGTATATTTTTCATTTCAGTTATTGTATTGTTCATCTCTGTTTATTTGTTCTTTAATTCTTCTAGGTCTTTGTTAAACATTTCTTGCATTTTCTCTATCTTTGCCTCCATTCTTTTTCAGAGGTCCTGGATCATCTTCACTATCATTATTCTGAATTCTTTTTCTGGTAGTTTGCTTATCTCCATTTCATTTATTTGGTTTTCTGTGGTTTTATCTTGTTCCTTCATCTGGTACATAGCCCTCTGCCTTTTCATCTTGTCTATCTTTCTGTGAATGTGGTTTTTGTTCCACAGGCTGCAGGATTGTTTTTCTTCTTGCTTCTGCTGTCTGAACTCTGGTGGATGAGGCTATCTAAGAGGCTTGTGAAAGTTTCCTTATGGGAGGGACTGCTGGTGGGTAGAGCTGGCTGTTGCTCTGGTGGGCAGAGCTCAGGAAACATTTTTTTTTTTGATTTTTCTTTGAATTTTATTTTTTTTTATACAGCAGGTTCTTCTTAGTTATCTATTTTATACATATTAGTGTATATATGTCAGTCCCAATCTCCCAGTTCATCCCCCCCCCACCACCCCTGCTTTCCCCCCTTGGTGTCCGTACATTTGTTCTCTATATCTGTGTCTCTATTTTTGCCTTGCAAACTGGTTCATCTGTAGCATTTTTCTAGATTTCACATGTATGCGTTAATATATGATATTTGTTTTTCTCTTTCTGACTTACTTCACTCTGTATGACAGTCTCTAGGTCCATCCATGTCTCTACAAATGACCCAATTTTATTCCTTTTTATGGCTGAGTAATATTCCATTGTATATATGTGATACATCTTCTTTATCCATTCATCTGTCGTTGGGCATTTAGGTTGCTTTCATGACCTGTCTATTGTAAATAGTCCTGCAATGAACATTGGGGTGCATGTGTCTTTTTGAATTATGGTTTTCTCTGGGTATATGCCCTGTAGTGGGATTGCTGGGTCATATGGTAATTCTATTTTTAGTTTTTTAAGGAACCTCCATACTGTTCTCCATAGTGGCTGTATCAATTTACATTCCTACCAACAGTCAAGAGGGTTCCCTTTTCTCCACACCCTCTCCAGCATTTGTTGCTTGTAGATTTTCTGATGATGGCCATTCTAACCAGTGTGAGGTGATACCTCATTGTAGTTTTGATTTGCATTTCTCTAATAATTAGTGATGTTGAGCAGCTTTTCATGTGCCTCTTGGCCATCTGTATGTCTTTGGAGAAATGTTTATTTAGGTCTTCTGCCCATTTTCTGATTGGGTTGTTTGTTTTTTAAATATTGAGCTGTTTATATATTTTGGAGATTAATCCTTTGTCTGTTGATTTGTTTGCATATATTTTCTCCCATTCTGAGGGTTGTCTTTTCTTCTTGTTTATAGTTTCCTTTGTGGTTTATAGTTTGCTTTTTCTTAAAAGCAAAAGCTTTTAAGTTTCATGAGGTCCCATTTGTTTATTTTTGTTTTTATTTCCATTATTGTAGGGGGTGGGTCAAAAAAGATCTTGCTGTGACTTATGTCAAAGAGTGTTCCCCCTATGTTTTCCTCTAAGAGTTTTATAGTGTCCAGTCTTACATTTAGGTGTTTAATCCATTTTGAGTTTATTTTTGTGTATGATGTTAGGGAGTGTTCTAATTTAATTCTTTTACATGTAGTTGTCCAGCTTTCCCAGCACCACTTATTGAAGAGGCTGTCTTTTCTCCATTGTATATCCTTGCCTCCTTTGTCAGAGATTAGTTGACCATAGGTGCATGGCTTTATCTCTAGGCTTTCTATCCTGCTCCATTGATCTATATTTCTGTTTTTGTGCCAGTACCATATTGTCTTGATGACTGTGGCTTTGTAGTATAGTCTGAAGTCAGAGAGTCTGATTCCTCCAGTTCCATTATTTTCCCTCAAGATTGATTTGGCAATTCGGGGTCTTTTGTGTATCCACACAAATTTTAAGATTTTTTGTTCTAGTTCTGTAAAAAAATGCCATTGGTAATTTGATAGGGATTACATTGAATCTGTAGATTGCTTTGGGCTGTATAGTCATTTTCACAATATTGATTCTTGCAATCCAAGAATGTGGTATATCTCTCCATCTGTTTGTGTCATCTTTGATTTCTTTCATCAGTGTCTTATAGTTTTCTGAATACAGGTCTTTTACCTCCTTACGTAGGTTTATTCCTAGGTATTTTATTCTTTTTGATGGTATTATTAGCAGAGATTATAATGTGTTTTTTTCAGTTTATTTAATATTTTAATTTTTTTGAGTATAATTTATTTACAGTATTGTGTTAGTTTAAGTATACAGCAAAGTGATTCATTTATGCATATACATGTTCATTCTTTTTTAGATTCTTTTCTTACATAGGTTATTGCAGACTATTTAGTAGTCTGCAATAACCTATTGCTACACAAGAGGTTACACATCCTTTTGCTACACAGTAGGTCCTTGTTAGTTATCTATCTTATATATAGTAGTGTGTGTGTGTTCATCCCAAGCTCCTGATTTATCACTCCCTGCTATGTTTCCCCTTTGGTAACAATAAGTTTGTTTTTGATACCTGTGGGATGATGATGTTGACGTTGATTTAGGCAAACATGGTGGCAAGGGTGAGCATGGCAATGACCCTCTCCCCATTATCTCAAAGGCTTTGTTTTCCTTCATCCTTGACACTGCCCACTTTTATCAAGGATCCAGGCAATGACTCTTGGAGGCATCTTCCAGCTGCGGAACTGGAGTGAGACAAACAATATCCAGGACCATAACACCATTTGAGAAGGCTGCTGCAGACTGGAGCCCACACTGAAGGTAAGGTGGGGAGAGAAATCAGTGTCCTAGACCAGGATCCAGCAGCTTGATGATCAAAAGGACACTTGAAGATGGGAAGATATCATGACTGAGATAACTGGGCAAAATAATTCCAACACGGGACTCTGGATTATACCAGAATTGGACAATGTACAGGGAAGTCCTGCTGTGGGTTGATGAAACCTATCTGGTCATGGCTAAGAGTTGCTCTCTCTTGAGGTGACATCCCTTAAACACCTTAGTCTTTCTTCACAAGGAGCAGATGTATTTGTTGCAGAAATCTCAGTCTTCACAATTGCCTGCTAGTGGTGATAGCAATAGTGATGGTCATGAAGACAAGGATGAAAGTAGTGGTTGGTGTTGATGGTGATGAAAACGCTGAGAGTGGTGATAATGATGGTGATGAGGCAATATTATGGTGGTGGCTGGTGGGGACGGTGACTGATAAAGATGGGATAGTTGATAGAACTGGTGGTGAGATGGTAGTAGTATAGCAATGATGTTGGTGGCCGATAAAGATGGTGATGATCTTAATAGTAATTAACAAAAGTGACTATGATAGTGGTGGTGGTGGTGATGGTAATGAAGTTCCAACAGTTAACTCTCTATCACCTAGGATACTTCAGGAAGCTCCTGAATCTTCTAGGGACCTTGTCACTTGCCTCTCCCAGGTCATCCATAACTATGGCCACGGAGGCTATGGGCTCACCATCCACTGGGGCTGTTCCCTGGAGGTGGCTAAGATCTTTGGGAAAATCCTGAGCAATGAATGGGGTGATGAGCATGCCCACCATTGCCATGCTGCTGCAGGTGCCCAGGCCCATAGCTCGGGTCGCCGTGGGGTAGACCTGAAACACAGCCACCAAAGTCTCAGTAAAACTTTAATCCTCTTGTCTGCTGATTGGTGAGGTTGAGTTCCTTCCCTGTTGGTTGTTTGGCCTGAGGTGACCCAACACTGAAGCTTAACCAGGCTCTTTGGTGGTGCTAACGGTGGACTCTGGGAGGGCTCATTCCAAGGAGTACTTCCAAGAACTTCTGCTGCCAGTGTCCTTGTCCCTCGGTGAGCCACAGCTTTCCCCTGCCTCTGCAGGGAACCCTCCAACACTAGGAGGCAGGACTGGTTCAGTCTCCTATGGGGTCACTGCTCCTTCCCCTGGGTCCCAATGCACAGACTACTTTGTGTGTGCCCTCCAAGAGTGGAGTCTCTGTTTCCCCCAGTCCTTCTGAAGTCCTGCCATCAAATCGCTCTTGCCTTCAAAGTCTGATTCTCTAGGAATTCCTCCTTCCGTTGCCAGATCCCCAGGTTGGGATGCTTGACATATGGCTCAGAACCTTCACTGCAGTGGGTGGACTTCTGTGGTATAAGTGTTCTCCAGTTTGTGATTCACCCACCCAACAGTTATGGGATTTGATTTTATTGTGATAGTGCCCCTCTTACCATCTCATTGTGGCTTCTCCTTTGTCTTTGAATGTGGGGTATGTTTTTTGGTGAATTTCAGTGTCCTACTGTCGATGATTGTTCAGCAGTTAGTTGTGATTCTGGTGTTCTTGAAAGAGGGAATGAGAGCATGTCCTTCTACTCCACCATCTTGAACCAATCTCTATGAATTCTTTCCTTCTAATAACTTTGGGTGTTTTTTTGTTGTTCTTCTTTCTCTAGTTGCTTTAGGTGTAAGGTTAGTTTGTTTAATTTGAGATTTTTCTTATTTCTTGAGGTAAAATTGTACTGCTATAATCTTCACTCTTAGAACTGCTTTTGCTGCATCCTTTAAGTATTGGGTTGTTGTGTTTTCATTGTCATTTCTTTCTGGGTATTTTTTGGTTTCCTCTTTGAGTTCTTCAGTGATCTCTTGGTTATTTAGTAGTATATTGTTTATCCTCCACGTGTTTGTTTTTTTTTAACAGGTTTTTTTTTTCTGTAATTGATTTTCCTGTGTGCACTTGAGAAGAAAGTGCATTCTGCTGCTTTTATATGGAATGTCCTATAAATATCAATTAAGTCTATCAGTTAAGTCTATCTGGTCTAATGTGTCATTTAGGGCTTGTGTTTCCTTATTAATTTTCTTTCTGGATGATCTATCCATTGGTGAAAATGGAGTGTTAAAGTCCCCCCACTATTATTGTATTACTGTCAATTTCCCCTTTCATGGCTAACATTTGCCTTATGTGTTGAGGTGCTCCTGTGTTAGGTGCATAAATATTTACAATTGTTATATCTTCTTCTTGGATTAATGCATTGATCATTTTGTAGTGTCCTTCCTTGTCTCTTGTTACAGTCTTTATTTTAAAGTCTATTTTGTGTGATATGAGTATTGCTACTCCAGCTTTCTTTTGATTGCATGGAATATCTTTTTCCATCCCCTCACTTTCAGCTGGATGTGTTCTTAGGTCTGAACTGGTTCTCTTGTAGACAGCATATATATGGGTCTTGCTTTTGTATCTGTTCAGCCAGTCTTTGTCTTTTGGTTGGAGCATTTAATCCATTTCCATTTAAGGTAAACATCAATATGTATATTCCTATTACCATTTTCTTAATTGTATTGGGTTTGTTTTTGTAGGGTTTTTTCTTCTGTTGTGTTTTATGCCTAGAGAAGTTCCTTTAGCATTTGTTGTAAATCTGGTTTGGTGATGTTGAATTCTCTTAGCTTTTGCTTGTCTGTAAAGCTTTTGATTTCTCTGTCAAATCTGAATGAGATCCTTGCTATGTAGAGTAATCTTGGTTGTAGGTTTTTCCCTTTCATCAGTTTAAATATGTCCTGCCACTCCCTCTGGCCTGTAGAGTTTCTGCTGAAAGACCAGCTCTTAATTTTATGGGGAATTCTCTTGCTTGTTATTTGTTCTTTTTCCCTTTCTGCTTTTTATATTTTTTCTTTGTACTTAATTTTTCTTACTTTGATTAATATGTGTCTCGGGTTTTTTCTCTTTTCTCTTTTCTCTATTATTCTTTCTCAGAATAATAGATCTTTATTCTGTTTTGGATTCTCTGTGCTTCCTGGACTCGTTTGACCATTTCCTTTCCTATGTTAAGGATGTATTCAACTATAATATCAGCTCTTTTCCCTTTCTCTTCTTCTTCTGGGACCCCTGAAATTCGAATGTTGGTGCATTTAATTGTTTTTCCAGATGTCACTGAGACTATCCTCATTTCTTTTTATTCCTTTTTTCTTTTTTTTATTCTGCTCCATGTCATTGAGCTCCACCCTCTGTCTTCCAGCTCACTTATCCATTCTTCTGCCTCAGTTATTCTGCTATTGATTCCTTGTAGTGTATTTTAAATTTCAGTTATTGTGTTGCTCATCATTGATTGTTTGTTCTTTAGTTCTTCTAGGTCCTTGTTCAACATTACATGTATTTTATCAATCTGTGCCTCCATTCTATTTCTGAGATCCTGAATCATCTTTACTATCATTACTTTGAACTCTTTTTCATGTAGATTGCTTATTTCCTTTTCATTTATTTGTTCTCGTTGGTTTTTACATTGCTCCTCCATCTGCAACATATTTCTTTGTCTTCTCATTTTGTCTAACTTAGTGTGTGTGGTCTCCTTTCCACAGACTTCAGGATTGTAACTCCTCTTCCTTCTGTTGTTTGCCTTCTGGTGGGTGAGTTTGGTCCAGGGGCTTGTGTAAGCTTCTTGGTGGGATGGATTGATGCCTGTGCTCTGGTGGGTGGAACTGGATCTTTTCCTTCTGATGGACAGGACCATGTCAGGTGATGTGTTTTGGGGTATCTGTGAGCTTAGTACAACTTTAGTCAGCCTGTCTGGTGATGGGTGGGGCTGTATTCCTTTCTTGCTGGTTGTTTGGCATGAGGTGTCCAGCACTGGAGTCCATGGGCAGTTGGGTGGAGCCATGTCTTGGTGTGGAGATGGATACCTCTGGGAGAGCACACTCCAATTACTTTTCCTGGGCTTGGGAATTCTCTGACAGTGCAGTCCTGGACTCAACACTCCCACCCTGGTGCCCAGACTCAACCCCTTGTCAGGGAACCAGGAGCCCACAAGTGTCATTGCAGGGCCAGAGAAAAAGAAAAGAGAAAGAAAAAAGAAAAGAAAAGAAAACAGATGAACAAAACCCAATACAAATAGCATAAACAAAAACAAACAACAACAACACAACACAACACACACACACACACACACACAAAGAAAATAAACGGACACACCAAATCCAAGACAAATGATAACAACAAAACCAAATTAACAGAAACAAAGAAGCAGACAGTAAAGCAGAAGAAAAACCAAGAACAAAGAAAATAATAAAAAACGAGAACAATCAATAAGAACTAAACAAATTAAAAACGGGAAACTAAAACAGAAAGCAAACAAACAAAAAAAACAAAGAAAGCATAAAATAAACACATAGAAACAATCAAAGAAAAATAAATTAAAATAAAAAACAAGGAACAAAGAGAAGAAAAAATCCACAAAACAACAAAAAGTAAAGTGAAAATAGAAAAACATATATATTAAAAAAAATAGGGTTTCCCTGGTGGCACAGTGGTTGACAGTCTGCCTGCCGATGCAGGGGATGCGGGTTCATGCCCTGGTCTGGGAAGATCCCATATGCCACGGAGTGGCTAGGCCCATGAGCCATGGCTGCTGAGCCTGTGCATCTGGAGCTTGTGCTCCACAACAGGAGAGGTTGCAGAAGGGAGAGGCCCACGTACCACAAAAAATAAATAAATAAATAAAAAGAAAAAAGAAAAAGAGAAAATAATAAAACAACAAAACCATGAAATGAACAAAAGGAAACAAAAAAAAGAATAATAGTAATACAAATATTTTCCTGTGGCCTCCTCTGTCAGTGTCCTTGTTCCCACCGTGAGCCCAAGCCAGCCCGCACTTCCCCAGGGGGCCCTCCAATACCTCTAGGTAGGTCTCTGGACCTGTTGTGGGTGCTGTTGGGTCAGTTCAGACTCTGACCTGGCCCAGCTCCCATTTGTACTTGTCCCCAGTGTCCACTGCTGCTAAGGCTAGCCCTGTAACAGTTGTGTGGACACACATTGTCTATTCAGGTATTCTACAGATGCAGGATTTACCAAGCCGATCACAGTGATTTAATCCTCAGAAAGATTTCTGTTCCTCTTCCTTAGTCACACTGCCCGCCCTGGCACTCAGCTTTGGTTTTGGTCCCACCTCTGCTTGTGAGCCTCAGTCATCTGTTCACCACCTAGGTGAGAGGGAGCAAAAGCAGCAGTGATTGGGGCACACTTACTCCCTCAGGCTGGGGAGTTGTATGGCAGCCACAATTGGGGTTGCACAAATTGCCTGTGGTTGCGGGGACTGGCAGGGAGTTGAAAAAGTCTGGGGCATGTTTGCTGTGTTGGGAATCCTTCCCAGTGCCCACAGAAGCTGAAGAAGCTGGCAGGTAGGGAAAGGAGTTGTATTGGTGGCCCCTCCCCTTGTGCACCACTCAACAATGATGCCTTGCTTCTATGGTGTCCCAGGATTTTTCCACAAATGTTCTTGGTTGTGGAGCTCCTTATGCCTGTCCCTTCAGGCTGTCGTTTCACAGCCAACAGCTGTCCCCTCCCTGGGTCTGCAATCCAAACCCCATTTTCCAGCACCTGGCCCCCCTCCACAACAGGAGACTCATGACTCAGGTTGGGATGTGTAGAGTTGCAGTGCATACGTGTGTGCAGTTTTTACTTTGTCCTGCCTTCCACAGGCCGTCTCTGCATTCTCCTTTGATCCCCTGAAGGTCCCTTTCTATCCCAGCTGATTTCCCCACCGTGAGGGAGTGTTTCTGAGTTTGGAGACCTCCCTTCACCTTTAGCTTCCCACAAGTGTTGCTGGTTCCTTTTTTGATTCCTCTTTTTGTTTTTCCTCTAGTATTTCTCATAAGGCAGGTCTGCTAGCCACAACTTCTCATAATCTTTGTTTGTCTGGGGATATTTTATCTTTGCACTTTTTTAAAGAACAGATTGGCTAAATATAGAATTCTTATTTCATAGCACTTTGAATATGTCCTTCCACTGCCTTCTGGTCTCTATTTTTCCTGATTCAGAAATCAACTTTAAATTGTACCGTCAGTTCCCTGTGTGTGGTGAGTCTTTTCTTTCCTTCTGCAGCTTTCAAGATTTTCTCTTTGTCTTTGTCTTCCTGCACTTTGACTGTGATGTGTCTAAGTATTGATCTTTGTGTTTATCATATCTGGATTTCATTGGACTTCTTGGATCTGTAGATTAATGTTTTTCATCAAATTAGGGAGTTTCAACCATTATTTATTGTCATTTAAATAAACTTTACTTTTCAGAACAGTTTTAAATTTACAGAGAACTATTAGTACAGAGAATTCCTGTATTTTAATACCCTATTCCCCCTATTAACATATTACATTATTAAGGTACAATTGTTAAAATTAATAAACCTAGAATGAGACATCATTATTGATTAAAGTTCATATGATTTTCAGACTTCCTTACTTTCTACCTAATATTCCCTTTCTGTTCCATGATTCCATCCAGGATATCACGTTACATTTAGTTATCATTTCTCCTTAGGTTCCTCAAAGCTGTGATGGTTTCTCAGAGTTTCTTTACTTTTGATGACGTTGAAAGTTTTGAGGACTACTTATCAGGAATTTTTTTTTGACAATGTCCCTCTATTAGGATTTTTCTGATGTTTTTCTCATGATGAGACCTTAGTTATATTTTTGAGGGAGGAAGACTACAAAAGTAAAGTGCCAGGTTCATCACATATCAATGGTATGTACTATCAATGTAACATCACTGTTGGTGTTGACCTTGATCACCTGGGTAAAGTAGTGTTTGTCAGGCTTCTCCACTGTAGTTACTTTTTTCTCTTTCCATACTGTATTGTTTGGAAGGAAGTCATTATGTACAGCACATACTTAAGGAGTAAAGAGTTATTGTCTACATCCTTTAAGAAGGAATATCTATATAAATTATTTGGAATTCTCCTGCATGGAAGATTTCTCTATTATCTCCCAAGCATTTAGATATTCTGTCATTTATATCTGAATAGCCTCATGGATATTTATTTTATACTTTGAATTATAATCTGATACTACTTTGCTTATTTTCTATACCATATTGTTACAGTTTTGGCCTTCAGTAACTCTATCAGTTGGTTTCTATGTCCCCTTTGACATAACCCATCACTAAAGGTTTTTTTTTTTTTAACAACTATTTTCATACTTTATGGCACTGCAATATGCTCAAGGCTCATTTGTATATTTCCTGCCTTCCTATTTCATGCTAGAATCTGCCATTTCTTCAAGGAGGCCTGATTCCTTTCCTGGAAAATGGTATTAGAAACCAAGATCTGAGTGCTAGATATACTCTTTGTTACTTGAGTGTCATTGCTTCTAGGCCCTCTCAGCTAACAGAGCAAGGAAATACATGTGTGTGTATTCTAACCCATGTATATGTACCTATCTAGAAATATTTTCATATGTAACCATCTGTATCTATATGTTAGGCTAAACATGAGTTCATGCTGATGAACTCATGCTGAGTTCATGCTGATGTCTCCAACTTCAATCCATTATGGATCATTCAAGCCTCTTCTATATGCTTATTTGTAAACGGTGACTACAATAGTGAGAAACTTGGCTCCTACCATCTACCTTTCATTTGCTTAATTGTTCAAATCCAGTACATATTTATACCAATATCAGAGTTAATGTCTACCCCTATGGAATTCACCTTTATCAACTGGAGTATAGTGCTTATGTACACTCTCTTTTGCCTTTAGTTTTACAGACTCCACTCATTCCTAAAATTGCCTAGGTCTGCATGCTTTTCCCAGACCCCATTCAGTGAGGCTGTATTGCACACTTGTAAAACAGTTAGATTGTTTCATCACATTCTGTATTCCATACTGGGATTCCCCTAACATCCTAAATGATTTTCTAAAATTTACATACATTAAGGTATACTCTTTGTGCTGTAAAGTTCAATAGATTTTGGTAAAAGCACAGTGTCATGTATCCACAATTATAGTATCATAGAGAATAATTTTACCATCCTAACAATTCCCTGTGCTTCACCTACTCATCCCTCCCACTCAGCTTCCTGAACCCTGCAGCCACTGATCTTTTCACTGTTTCCATAGTTTTATCTTTTCTAGAATGTCAAATAGTTGGAAAATGAAGTATGTAGTCTTTTCAGATTATTTTCAAACTCTTTCACTTAGCAATATGCATTTACAAGTCAACCATACCTTTTCATGGCTTGATAGTTCATTTCTTTTTATCACAGAATAATATTCTGTTGTATGGATGCACCACAGTTTTATTATCTATTCATCTATGTAGGACATATTCTTTTTTTATAGTGTCTTTATCTGGTTTTGGTATCAGGGTAATGCTGGCCTCATTGAATGAGTTTGGAAGTATTCTTTCCTTTTCAATTTCTTGGAATCACTTGAGAAGGATAGCTATTAACTCCTCTTTAAATGTTTTGTAAAATTTACCAGTGAAGCTCTCTGGTCCTTGACTTCTGTTTTGTGGGAGGTTTTTTTTTTACTGATTGAATCTCCTTGCTAGTAATTGGTCTGCTCAGATTTTCTATTTCATCACGATTTATAATTTCCTCTAATTCTTTGGACATATTTATAACAGATGCATGAAAGTTTTTGGCTGCTAAATCCTATACTTAGAACTACTCTGAGTCAGTTTCACTTAGTGCCCTTTTGCTCAAGTATGGGTCATATTTTCCTGGTTTCATTTTTCTGCATATCCTGTAATATTTTGTTGAAAACTGGACATTTAGGTAATAAAGTAATTTTACATTCAAATTTTACTTTTTCTGTGTTTTTTGTTTTGTGTTCTGTTATTTACTTGGACTTAAACTATGGATTTTATCTCCCCTGCAGTGTGTACTTGCTTGTGTCTCTACTCAGATTTTTTATTTTAACTTTTATTGTTTAGCCTGGCTTCCTAGGAGTCACCCCAGCATCTGCATAGCTTAAAGGTCAGCAAATAATTTGGGAATAGGTTGTGCTCAAACACCTTAAGCCCATTAATTGTCCTTCTGCTAACTGATTTTTTTTTTTTTCTAACTGATCTTTGTGTGGGTTGGGGAGCACGTTTGATGTTCAGCCAGGTCTCACACATTCTTTGGCTTTTACTTTCAACCCAATTTTTTTGGCTATGTTCCACATATGCGTATAGGTTGCCAGTCATCCAGGGGTACATGAAAATTTTATCTCATCTCTTCTATGGCTCTCTTACTTTAAAAATCTTTCCACTAAGTTTGTGGCTGATTCACCTCTTGCTACAACTAGTACCCAAACTTAGGCTGGTAGAGCTGTCAGTTTCTCATTTATTTCCCATTTATTTCCTACTGACAGTGCTGCCTGCTGCAGATTTTTCTCCTATGCCTGAAACTGGGTACACTTTCTCTGGCAGCAAAGCTGTTGGTATGCTGGCCAGCCCCCCACTGGCAACACTGTCATTATCACTGACCAAGGTGGAGTTGGGGAGGGGGGTGTGTTTTAGTTCCAGGCAACACTATACACACTGTTGTTTTTAACTGAAGGACTAGCAGTTTTTCATAAATAAATGCTTATCAATTTGTTTTGGTCAATTTTGCATTTGGTCAATTTGCATTTGGTCAATTTTTTCAAAGCCCCAAATTGTTTTTGACAATTGTGTCGTTTTATCCTTTTTTTGTGGAAGTAAGGAGAGGATTTGTGGACCTTTTCACTTACTCCTCCACAGCTGTAAACCCTTTTCCCTGGTTCTTTTTAGTAGGAAACTATACTTATAGACCATGATATTGTCACTGGGAGAACTCATTGCTATTAGTTTAGTTGTTATTTTTTACATGCATATGGTAAAATATATTACAAGTTCACACTGATACTTCAAATTCAAATTTAGGATTATGGGGTTTTAAAAAATGTAATCTCTTTGATCTTACATCTGTATGTTTTTTCTTCCATGCCAAAAGTTCCAGGTCTTAATTATACCAACATAATTATCCATTTTATCTCACAATGTACATGCACCTGTCTCAGAATAATAATGCCAACATGATCACATATATGGTTACTTACAACAGGTTAAGTGGGGTTTTTTTGCACTGTACTGTATGTTTTATAATATAATGTGGATGCTGATTTTTTGCTACTATATATTTGTATATTTGTATTTGTTACATGAGTCAGGAAATATCTGCTTGTCTTGGAAAAAAAAATCTGTGTACTCTACCTTGCCAAATCCTTAAACATGTTGTGTTTTATATCTATGATTGATAATACAACACATTTTGATGAGACTCAGGGAGCTATTCCACTGTCCAGTTTTGCTGCACATTTGTATTACACCATAATTCTGCTCAAAACCTGATGCAGTTTACATTTCCAACTTTGTCAGATGTACTAAAGTACTTTTAAAATATTAAACATTAAAGATTTTTAAAAGTAGTTGTAACATTGAGTATTTTCTGCCATTTCATAGCTTCTTCCCATTTATGAGTGAGCCACATGGCTTCAGGATATAGATGATGAAGAATATTCTGGACATTCTGTAATTCTAGGAAGGCAGGTCATAGAAAAATTACTCCTTCAGTTTATATACATGACAATGGTCAATGGAGGAAACTCACTAGAGAATACAAGAATAAATTATACTGTATATGTTCTGCAAACTCAAAAGAATAAAAACAAATAAAAATCCTCCAAGTGTGCCCTCTTCACCAATAAAGATGTTTAAAATTATTTTTTTATATTATAGAAAGTTCAGTCATGTAAAAGTAGAAATAAGAGTAAAATAAGCTCCCATGTACTCACCATTTGGCTTCAGAAATTATAAACTCATGACAGTATTGTTTCATTAATACCTCCATCCACTTAACCTCATTGAATGTTTGTTTGAAGCAAACCCCAGAAATCAAATTATTTCATCCATAAACATTTTCAGTGTGTATTTCCAAAACATAATAATTTTAAAATAACCAAATTTCATTGTCACAAGTAAAATTAATTTCTTACTATCATCAAATACCTAGTCATTGTTCAAATTTTCTCATAAATGTCATTTTTAAGCAACTTGTATGTCTTGGATGGGTCTGAAAAACAGTTTGCTTTGTTGAAGGAAGCAGGTCATTTGTCTTGCAGAGTTTTCCACAGTCTGGATTTTCATGATTGTACCTCCCTCAGTGTTATTTAACATTTTTCCTCTGGTCTCTGTATTTCCTATAAACTAGGCTTAGGTTTTGTGGTTTAATCAGATCCAGGTAGTGTTTTATTGGGAAATGCTATTTGATAAATGTTAGTGAGTTTTTCCATTATTAGGCATTTACTATCTGGTTGTTTCTCTTTTAGCAGCTGTTGTGGACAATCATCTATTAATTCGTTAAAAGTTGCAAAATGGGGCTTTTGTAGCTCTGTTGTTTATATAACTAAAATTAAATGTAGATATGGATGTATGTTCAGATGTATTTCTGAAATACTATCATAAACAGAATTTTTTGAAAACAAATAGTATAGTTTGTATAGGAAATGCACAATAAATGTAAAATATTACATTTCACAAATGATCCATAAACATAAAAACATGCTCTGGAATGCCATAGGAAAAGGCACCCAAGGTGGTATCCCCAAATATTTAATATTCTCCTCATACTCAAAGTCTTTTGAGATCCTTTACACAAAAATTGTAATCACAATACTTAAAAAGTGTTTATATTTGCTTTCTGTCCAAAAAGTTATGCATGTAGAGTAAGTAAATTAACAATGTTGTACAACCACTGGCACTATTTAAATTCATAACTTTCTAATCACCCCAAATGAAGAACTCGTGATAGGTCTGCAACTCTATGACTTAGACTAAGAAAAACTGAATTGTACATTTTAAGTTGGTGAGCTTTAGAGTATATCAATTATGTCTCAATAAAGCTGTTTGTAAAAATGGGAGATAGGAAACAAAATATTTTTAAAAATCCTTGACTACAAGGAGTAGTAATCTAGTAATAATCATTACTAGGAAAATTCTTTAGTACATTCAATAACAACAAGAAAATTGGACAGATTGTCCTTAAAAGGTAAAGCATATGAATATGTTATTTTAATAGATTTTAGATTTCTCTTTTTTTAATTTTCATTTATTATTATTATTTATTTTTACATCTTTATTGGAGTATAATTGCTTTACAATGGTGTGTTAGTTTCTGCTTTATAACAAAGTGAATCAGTTATACATATACATATGTTCCCATATATCTTCCCTCTTGCGTCTCCTTCCCTCCCACCCTCCCTATCCCACCCCTCCAGACGGTCACAAAGCACTGAGCTGATCTCCCTGTGCT
Organism: Phocoena sinus; assembly: GCF_008692025.1. NCBI lineage: Eukaryota > Metazoa > Chordata > Mammalia > Artiodactyla > Phocoenidae > Phocoena > Phocoena sinus. The sequence goes on along the minus strand of NC_045776.1, from coordinate 32,279,759 downwards.
ATGCTGCCGCTTCCCACTAGCTATCTACCTTACGTTTGGTAGTGTATATATGTCCATGCCTCTCTCTCGCTTTGTCACAGTTTACCCTTCCCCCTCCCTATATCCTCAAGTCCATTCTCTAGTAAGTCTGTGTCTTTATTCCTGTCTTAACCCTAGGTTCTTCATGACATTTTTTTTTCTTAAATTCCATATATATATATGTGTTAGCATACGGTATTTGTCTTTCTCTTTCTGACTTACTTCACTCTGTATGACAGACTCTAGGTCTATCCACCTCATTACAAATAGCTCAATTTCATTTCTTTTTGTGGCTGAGTAATATTCCATTGTCTATATGTGCCACATCTTCTTTATCCATTCATCCGATGATGGACACTTAGGATGTTCCCATCTCCTGGCTATTGTAAATAGAGCTACAATGAACATTTTGGTACATGACTCTTTTTGAATTATGGTTTTCTCAGGGTATATGCCCAGTAGTGGGATTGCTGGGTCATATGATAGTTCTATTTGTAGTTTTCTAAGGAACCTCCATACTGTCCTTCACAGTGGCTGTATCAATTTATATTCCCACCAACAGCACAAGAGGGTTCCCTTTTCTCCATACCCTCTCCAGCATTTATTTTTTCTAGATTTTTTGATGATGGCCATTCTGACTGGTGTGAGATGATATCTCATGGTAGTTTTGATTTGCATTTCTCTAATGATTAATGATGTTGAGCATTCTTTCATGTGTTTGTTGGCAGTTTGTATATCTTCTTTGGAGAAATGTCTATTTAGGTCTTCTGCCCATTTTTGGATTGGGTTGTTTGTTTTTTTGTTATTGAGCTGCATGGGCTGTTTATAAATTTTGGAGATTAATCCTTTGTCAGTTGCTTCGTTTGCAAATATTTTCTCCCATTCTGAGGGTTGTCTTTTGGTCTTGTTTATGGTTTCCTTTGCTGTGCAAAAGCTTTGAAGTTTCATTAGGTCCCATTTGTTTATTTTTGTTTTTCTTTCCATTTCTCTAGAAGGTGGGTCAAAAAGGATCTTGCTGTGATTTATGACATAGAGTGTTCTGCCTATGTTTTCCTCTAAGAGTTTTATAGTGTCTGACCTTACATTTAAGTGTTTAATCCATTTTGAGCTTATTTTTGTGTATGGTGTTAGGGAGTGATCTAATCTCATACTTTTACATGTACCTTAGACTTTAGATTTCTTGAATGTAATCTCAAATTTATGGCACCTGACCCCCAGTTCTCATAAACAGTTACCCAACCAAGGCTGCAATGGGGGCAACAAATCCTGTATTTTCCTGCAGATGAAGAAACCCCTAAACTACAAAAAAAACCTGCAAAATAAATTTTAAAATGTAAATCAACATCTTACAAAGTTATGAAACTTTAGATCTGGGAGTAATCTTAGAAATGATAAAAAAACTAATTATTTTACACATAGGAAATTGACACCCATGGTAGATCAAGGATTTACTCATAATCAACCAGGTATTATCCGAATGTATAAAGCCATTGTGTCTAAGAGAAATGCTTATTATATTTTATTTTTATTTTCCAGAAGCACTGTCTCTTTGACAGCTCACTGATGATTCAAATACTCTATTTATAAAATATTCTTTACTTTGCTATTCTAGAAAAGATCGAGGTTGAGTTAACATTGCATATCATACAAACCCTTTCAGCTTAGATTTTTTTTGGTGTCAATTCATAATGGTCAACAGCAAACCTGCAGAAGAATGAAATCCTGAATGAGGAAGATTTCTGAAATTTGACCTGGCTCATGGATGAAAGCCCCAGGGTACAGTAGGCCTTAACATGTCCCTGAGGAAGAAACTCAATGTGAAAACCTGAGATTTTGGTTCAATTCTTTCAGTAAAACCTGTACCTAAAGAGAAAGTGATGTCTCTGAGTGGGGACCTCTTCCTCTTGTTCTTAGAAGCTAGCTGGTTGCTGAGTTGAAACAGATCTTTTAGAGCCTCGCTGTGTGTACATTTTGGCTTTGATGATTTGTGATAAAAATCCTTTCCAACTGACTAACCCTCTCTCATGCCTCAATTAGTCTAATCTACTGAGCATGAATGAAGGTTTCTTTGCCAATTAAAACCTTGCAAGTTGCAGGGTCCAATTTTTGAATGTGAATTCTCATTTACTTTGTGAAGAGTGGATTGTGGTTGAAGAGAAAAGAAAGAAGGGTGAAGAAATTAGACTGATTCTATCAGTACTTTAAGTGAGATGTCTCAAGTTCCAAGCAGACTACTGGGAGGGCTTTCAAGGATATTCCCTGTAATTGTGAGTCACACTGAGGCTAAGAGCAGATTTGCAGTGGGTCAATTTGAACAGAAAGGAGGCTGCCAAAATTTTCATCTAGGGGCTAGCATTTTAGGGCAGAGGGATAAAAAATATAAAGTTGTATTTGTTTCCATTACATGAAGAGCTGTTCAACATACAATTTGATTTGAAATTATGCAAATTTAGGGATGGAAAGAAAGAGAGAAAATAGAGGCAGTAGTAAAGTGAGGGTTCTACAATTATTGCTGGAAACAGGATTGTTCTTTTTTTTTTTTTTTTTTTTTTGCGGTACGCGGGCCTCTCACTGTTGTGGCCTCTCCCGTTGCGGAGCACAGGCTCCAGACAGACAGGCTCAGCGGCCATGGCTCACAGGCCCAGCCACTCCACGGCATGTGGGATCTTCCCGGACCGGGGCACAAACCCTTGTCCCCTGCATCGGCAGGCGGACTCTCAACCACTGCACCACCAGGGAAGCCCCAGGATTGTTCTTTTAATGAGGCACTGACTGGGTGGTATCTGGGTGGCTGGCATGATTAAGGGAAAAATTTGTAATTATTATATATATATATATATATATATATATATATATATATAAATAAAATCATGTAGACATCATAACAGCTATGAGAGATAGGTAGCACATACATTATTATCCTCATTTTAGGTGAGGCAGTCCAGAGATGAGGTTGTTAGCTTTTGTAAGAGCATCTATTTACTCATTCAGGAAGGTGAGTTGGTTGAAGTGGAAGGAGAAATCAGATCTCCTGTTTGTGAGCCTGCTGGCCTTCCATCTACAGCACGTTGTCCCATTCATTATGCCCATTAAGGACGACCTTTCTTCTAAGGGCTCTCATATCAGTAGGGCAGATTCTATAGTCAAACATATTGCTTTTGCCTATTGTCTTTGCAGCAGAAACATCAGTCTGAGAATTTGCTTGAAGGCATCTCTCACTCTGATGGTTAGAACATAAACATGATTTGGGGGAAAAGATTTGAGTTGCCTTCAATATTTTGTGGTTAATGAATTGTCTTCAGGGTTTTATGTGTCCCCCTCCCACTCACTTGTTTGCATGGTAGTGGTCCTTTTTCCATTAAAAGGCTTTTATTCATTTGAACTGATTTTATGAATAAAGGGCTCTTTCATTTTTCACACCCAATTTTGTTTTATTGTCTTGTTTGCAATTTAACAGGGAGACACAAGACACCACAAACAGACATGAGGGAGACTGCCCCTCCCTTTCCTTTATGTGTTTTTATTAACCTTCGTTCATCCCCTAGCTCAGGTTGTGGGACATAGACCTTTAGTGCAGGTCATAAACAAACAGCCATATCTGAAGCTCTGTGGAAAAGATTTCTAATGGGGCAAAGTAGTCCCTGAAACAATATTTGTTTCTAAAACTGTGTCTGCAGTTATAATGACTAGTAATAGCAGTTATAATAATAAAAGTTGTAACACTAAGAACAAAGGTGTATGGACAGAAGGAAGCATTTAGTGTCTACTAGTATCTACTATGCTAGGTAGTCTAAGTTTTTTCTATTATAAACATAATATATGAATGTATTCTTATGATAAAAGTTTTAAAAAATAGGGGGGTATATAGAATAAAAGGGGATAATTATCTGTTTTTCCCTCTTCCTCCAAACACCACTGACCTCAAAGAGACTTCATAACAATTGGATTTGTATATACATATTTATATTTTTCATATTGTTTTGATATGAATGGGTTCAAAACTTCCTCCCACATATTGTTCAATGGCATTCTTTTTTATTTAACATGTTTCAAAAGGTTTATCATTGCCACTGTATAAAATCTCTCTTTTTTAGCAGCATTTCTCTCTTGAAGGAGATTTTTTGTTATTACAGTTGAAACCACAGTGAACATATTTGAACAAACATTTGCTCATACAATACAAAACATTTGCTCACTTCTAGAAGTGGACTTTCTACATTGAAAGATCTGTGCAGTTTGGTAGACACTGACAAATTCCCTTCTGGCAGCTGGGCAGCTTACCACTTCATGTGTCCACCCTATTAACAGTATAAGTATGACTCGGGGCTCTTTGCATGTTACTTATTTTAATCCTCAGAATACCCTGACAAAGAAGAACTTTAATCCTTATTTTCATCAACTGAGAATAACGAGCTTCAGAAATATTAAAAAACTTCCATAAGTTTATACAGCTACACTGTGGAAAATGATTTTTTTTCTATCACAAAGGCCAATGCTCTTCCCACACTCAGGACTTTTTAGGCAAAAACTCCATATCTAGTTTTGCCACTAGTTGTTTTTATGTCTTGTGGAAGTTGCATCACCTCTTTGGTTCAATTTTCCTTTTCTATAAGATGAAATAAGATGAAGTAGTTGGACTAGTGATTTTAGGGACCCCTTTAGCTTTAAAGTTTAGGTGTATTTTGGGGTATATTTTATTAATAGTAGTGAGAGTTATCAATTTGGCTAGATTTTGATCTTTTCTCTTCAACTTGGGATTTCACTTTTCAAAGGGTGGCAGGATTTGAACTAGGGTTAACGTAAATGGTCATATTTATCAGAAGTAAACAAGGACTTCTTGTGGTCCAAGCGCTATTCACCCTTCTGAGTGTTTACCTGCATTATTTTATACTGTCCTCCCTGCATTTCAGTGAGCAATATACTGTTATTGTTCTAATTTTGCATTCGAGAAAAATGACAAGGAGGGTGAGTAACTTGCCAAAGATCATACGGTGTATAGTGAGTGTTTGAACTGAAATAGTCACACTCGAGACTGACCTTGGAAACTTTTTTCTTCTTTCCAGTCTGAGGGGAGAGCATTTTTCTGGGGGAAAAAATGACACAATTCCTCTTTCTAGCAAGGCTAAGAAAGGGTCAAAACCAATACATTTTCTAGACAACTGTGATGTATCTTCTTTAAGTTCTAAAGTTAAAACTTCAACAAGTTGGGATAAAAAGTCCTTTAGAACCCATTCCATTCCTCTGTTTACTTTTAATTTAACCTTTACTTGGTACAGCATCATTTTATAAGTATTCATTCCTTTAATAGATTCCTGCTCTTGAAAGTAATTTAACTGAATAATCCATTTTTCCCTTTCTCTGAATGATTTAGAATTGCCATGCATTTAGAGCATTTGAAGTTCTTTTTTGTAGTATGCTTCTCTTGCTTCCATGTAAAGGATCTGCACTGAAAACCACTGTGGTGTGGAGAAGGTATGGCCGAGTAGAGAGGTTGAGCCCTTTGGATAGAGGACAACATAACTCCATCCAAACCAGGACACTCTTGAGAGTGAAATGGGACACTATTTATAGTTAAGCAAGACAACAGGAATAAATGCAACTGCCCCATTCAAACTGGGATATATGGTCACTTTACTTTGGATCAGGTCTAAATTCTGGCCCAGTTACTTGCTAGTTAAGGAATCTTATCACAAAAAGAAGTTACTCAGTTTCTCTGAACCACATTTTCCTCAGTTGCAAGTTGGGCACAACTGGGCCAAATTGTTGTAAGGATTTGAGAACAATTATGTAAAATTCTTGGCACTAGTAGGGTAGTAGGTACCTTATTATAGTAGCTGCCTCACAGGTTTGTTGAGGGGAAAAAAGTCAAGGACTTTGTAAGGTGCTTGGCACATAGTAACCACTCATTGCCTGTTAATGTGATTATTGTTTGGGCTATTATTATCTTACTTCCTGTTTGTGTCTACATCTGGCTGCTCCCTCCTGCACTTTATTCTTAGCTAATATTTCTAATCTGGTAAACAAGTTAATTACTTTTTTTAGTATTCTGGGAAACTCTCACTTCTGAGTAAGTTGTATATACGCATATATATATATATATATATGTATGTATATAAAACTGTGCAAGTTTTCATCTTAACTGGTTAAAGTATCACTTGGACTGTGTGTATGATCTGAACAATAAATGCTATGTGATAAATGATCACTGTAAAAGTAATGCTCTTTGATGATTCTGTGTGTTGGAATAGTATATATTGATAGGTGCTTTTTAGGTATTAAAGTAGATTAGGTCAATAAAGTTTAATTTCCCACTAATTTGCAAAAAGGGAGAGGTCCTCTACAAAGCAATTAAATGTAATATAATGGAAATTTTATAACATTTGGCAATTAGGTAAAACCTTCCAGATTGTGAAGGGCTGAACAACCTAATTTCTTGCTTCCTCAGAAAACAAGATGTATTTATAATTATTAAGATATATTTATGATTAATTTATATATAAGGGCAAAGAATTATAGGAATGTATAATATGCTTGTAGTATCAAAGAGTCATGTAGGGTGAATTAAATGCTGTTGTAATTTTTCCTTGTAGAGTAAAAATCACATTATAAGTAATTGTTATTTTATATCTTCTCCACTAAAATAGAAGCAGAGACCACATCTGTCTTACTACTGTATCCCAAGCACCCTACATGGACTTTGGCTCATAGTACATTTTCAATATATAATTTTTAAAAATTGTTGAATGAATGCAAAATGACAACACAGTTAAAGTATAAATAATTGCAATCTGGTTAATTATTTAGTCTCGTCAACAGTTGTGTGAGAATGTGCACTGACTAATTTTTGTTTGCTTTATTCTGCATCTTTTCAGATGAACTGTTGACTGTCCTTAGTAGAGATGATAATGTTGGGGAAATAGACATCACTTCAGTATATGTGTGTAAAGAGTAATAGTATTTTTCCAGAGCAAGACAACATCTGCTCAAATAAGCTAATGTTCTCATCTCTTCAACTCAGTCACATATTTATTAAATGCCTGCTATATGCCAGGCACTGTATATATATGAGTCACAGGAGAAGAGGAAGAGGGTGGATGAATGAGGTCTTTATAATTTTTCATGATGAGCATGAGTATTTCAGTTTTCTCTTACAAAAGCATATATATATATATATATATATATATATATATATATATATATATATATATATATGTGCTTAGCTTGTCTTGTCTCTGAAAAATATAGTGCTCTCTGGACAGCATGGTAAATGACTAACAGAAATGCTGAAACACCTTCTTCACTTTCGCCAGTATTTTTTGTATTTGGGTGGAAATGTTTGCAAATACACCAACTCTCAAGTGTTCTCATTAATGGTGGTGAACAGAATGTGGGTGGGTAAACTCAGTGGCTAAATATTTATAATGCACACTTTGGCTTTGAAACATGGTCAGAAACAGCACCAGCCTGCCTGTCTCTCTCCTTCTTTCTTTCTCTCCCCAACTTTTCTTGTATCCCCACCCCACGTTTCTTTGGTTCTCCCTCTTCTAGACTTTTGATAGCCCTTTTGTTGGTCATTTATTCCATGACCATTTTCTGAGCCCCAGCTTATGTTAATCACTATGTCAAGGGCTGTGGCTAGAACTGTGGTTTCTGGGCTTAAAAACCTCATAGTCCAGTGAAGAAGATAATACATAACTGAATGCTGTTAAAAATTTGTAAGAGTAATTAAAGAGTTCCCAAGGGGATTCATTGTGCCATCTAGTGAGTAGGAAAAAGCTTCATAGGTGATGGGAAGTAAGGCACTCAACAGTGGATATCAGGGACCCTGTCATTTCCTGACCAATGTGGGCCTTGTCCTGGGACTTTTAGATTCAATTCCAGGTCATCTAAAGAGCTAGGTGAGTTTAACTTCTTAGTGTTTCAGCCTTCATATTACTAAGCAGTGGATAAAAATCTTCAGTGACGTGAAGACAGAATAAGACAATATTTGAGAACTCTCTTTGACAAGTCTTAGGTAATTATGAATGTTATCACTGTTTTGCTGGTATAGAAATATCCTGGGCCATTGAACTGATATTCTTCTGAGACAGCTCTAGAGGAATCCAAGCAAGTCCAGGACCCTTTCATGAAAGACAAAACCAAATGAGATATGGAGTCTTAAATTCCAGTCCTTTGCAAAGCTAGACATTTTAAAAATGACAATGATGGTATAACCTTACACTTGTGGAACTCTTAGAGCATTTCCAAGAATTTACAGAGCCATGATCTCATATGACTTTTAGATGAAAAAGTTTGACCATTTTTTCTTTATAGACAAGTCCACAAAAAAAAGAAAGAAAGAAAAAAAAAGGATTGCTTTGTGTTAAGGCCAGGACACACTGTCAGAATTCTAAAAGAAAGATCTTAAAAATAACAGACTGCAACAACGTATGAGGGAAATGATGCTGGGAACAATTAAATAGCCTGTGCAATAGTCCCTCTTATCCATGTGTTCTAAGACCCTCAATGGATTATTGAAACCATGAATAATACCAAACCCTATATATACTATTTTTTTTCTATATGTACATACCTATGATGAAGTTTAAATTATAAATTAGGCACAGGAAGAGATGAACAACAATAACTAATAATAGAACAATTATAACAATATACTGTAAAAAGTTATGTGATTGTGATCTTTCACTCAAAATATCTATTTTTACAGGCATACCTTGAAGATATTAGGGTTCAGTTCCATACCAATGCAATAAAGCAAGTATCTCAATAAAGTGAGTCACATGAATGTTTTTGGTCTCCCAGTGCATATACAAGTTATGTTTACGCTAACTTTTTATATTCCATTAAATATGCAATAGATTTTTGTCTAAAAAAGCAATGTACATACCTTAATTTTAAAATATTTTATTGATAAAGCTGCTAACCATCATCTGAGTCTTCAGCGAGTCATAGTAGCAACATCAAAGACCACTGATCACAGATCCCTATAAAATATAATAATAATGAAAATGTTTGAAATATTATGAGAATTTCCAAAATGCAACACAGGGACACACGTGAGCAAATACTGTTGGGAAATGTTGGCCAAAGACTTGCTTGATGCAGGGGTGCCACAAACCGTCAATTTGTAAAAAACACAGTATCTTCAAAACACAATAAAGCAAAGTGTAATAAAATGAGGTATGTCTGTAATGTACTCACCCTTCTTCTTGTGATGATGACAAAATGCCTACATAATGAGATGAAGTGAGATAAATAAAATGGACATTGTGACATAGACTTAGGCTATTTTGACCTTTTGATGATTCTTCAGAAGGAGAATCATCTGCTTCAGGTGATGATGGTTGGGGATACTCGAAGGCTGGGAGGGACATAGTGAGATGGCATGGAATTTCATCATTCTGTCCAGAACAGTGCACAATTAAACTCTTTTTTATGAATTTTTTTATATCTGGAATTTTACATTTCATTTTCAGATTGCAGTTGACTGTGGGTAAGTGAAACCTCTGAAAGTGAAACCATGGAGAAACGGGACAATTGCAATTAGAAAGTAAAAGTGGATCTCAAACCCATAGCTCTCCTGACTTTTGCAGCTGAATTATATTGGGCTCCATCTTAATTTTGAATTTGTCTTCAGTTGTTTAGCTCCTTAATATTGACTTTTAAATTCCATGATGTATACTCTTCCTCCCCACCTCAAAACATTTCTATCAACTGATAAGCTAAAACAAATACTAATTTTTTCAGGGAAATTTACTACATGAAATAGTCTTACATTCTGCAGATGAATGAAATGGATTGTTTTACCATCTATAACTCTTTCCCCCTTTCACAAAATTACTTATTTTATAAAGTTGAATATTCTGATCTGGAATATACTTAAGGCACTCTTGGCATGCCAGTCTCTGTGGACCTCAGTCTTAGGCCTTGGCTCCATCTTGTGCTCTGAGAACACATGGAGGGCAGCATGTCTGCAGAGCTCAAAGTGTTAACTATGCCTGTGTCCCTAAACCAATCTCAGAAAGTTGACCCCAGGCCCTAGACCATCAGTAAAGACACCAGGTGAAGTCAAAGCCAATTAACTTCCTCCCATTCAGATCACTGTGCTGACAATTAAGAAGATAGAAGTATTGCTTAAGATGGCTTTTAGCCCTGTGGTTGTGTAATGACATTCTTTTGCAAAGGTGGAAAATAGTTAAGACTTGGGCTGCCTTAGGTACTAGGGGTGTCAGATATTGCCTCCTTACTTTCCTGCTTCTATCACAACTGGTCACAAGTAATAGGGAACTATGATGGTTAATTTTATGTGTCAAATTCACTGGGTCACAGGATTCCCAGAAATAATGTTTAATCAGATATCTGGGCACCCCGTGACCCAGTGAAGTTGATATTTTTGCATCTGTAAGGATGTTTATGGAAGAGGTCAGCTTTTGAAAAGGTAAAATGATTAAAGCATATAGTCCTCCCAAGTGTAGGTGGGCATAATCCAAACCATGCCCTGAGAATGGGACTTGCACATTGGTGCTCACTGCTCTCAGGTCCTAGGACATGGACTGGAACTATACCACCTGCTTTCCTTGATCTCCAGCTTACAGACAGCAAACTGAGGGTCTTCTCCACATCCATAGCCATGTGAGCCAGTTCCTCATAATAAATATATCTATATATCTTTATATATATTTCCTATTGGTTCTGTTTTTCTGGAGACTAATACAGAGACTTAAAGTTATTTGTTGAATATTGATAAAAGATGTAATATTGGTAAAAATAGAATGAAGACTGTTATATCAGATGGCATGGCTGGTAAGAGGGATGGACTTCATCCTGTGAGTTTGCTATAGAGTCGCTGTTTATCTCCTTCCTTCCCAAATCTGAACCCTTTCAATGAAACTGACAGTATGGAATCTTCAAATTGGTGAGGACCGGCTGTGAGCCTGGCCCTGAAATATTGCAGGTTGGAAATTATAAAGAATAACCCAATCCCAGCACCAAAGGTGCTTAGGGCCTAGTTGGAGAGAAAAAGTAACATAAAAAAGAGCCAGAGGACCTTAAAGATGGCAGAGTAATAAGATGTAGAGATCACTTTCCTCCCACAAATACATCAAAAATACATCTACATGTAGAACAACTCCTACAGAGCACCTACTGAACGTTGGCAGAAGATCTCAGACTTCCCAAAAGGCAAGAAACTCCCCACATACCTGGGTAGGCAAAAGAAAAAAGAAAAATCAGAGACAAAAGAATAGGGATGAGACCTGCATCTCTGAGAGGGAGCTCTGAAGGAGGAAAATTTTCCACACACTAAGAAGCCCTTTCACTGTTGGAGATGGGGGGTGGTTGCGGGGGAAGCTTCATAGTCATGGAGCAGAGAGCACAGCAACAGGGGTGTTGAGGGCAAAGCGGAGAGATTCCTACACAGAGGATTGGTGCCAACCAGCACTCACTAGCCTGAGAGGATTGTCTGCTCACCTGTTGGGGCAGGTGGGGGCTGGGAGCTGAGGCTCAGGATTCAGAGATCAGACTCCAGGGAAAGGACTGGGGTTAACTGCATGAAGACAGCCTGAGGGGGCTAGTGCACCACAGCTAGCCAGGAGGGAGTCCCAGAAAATGTCTGGACCTGCCTAAGAGGCAAGAGACCATTGTTTCAGGGTGCACGAGGAGAGGAGATTCTTTCCCTGTCTGCCCACAGAAGGCAGAGCACCACCTGAAAAAACTCCAGAGATGGGCACAAGCTGTGGCTATCAGCATGGACATCAGAGATGGGCATGAATGCTAATGCTGCTGCAGTGACCAAGAAACCTGTGTGCAAGCATGGGTCACTATCCACACCTCCCCTCCTGGGAGCCTGTGCAGCCTGCCACTGCCAGGGTCCTGTGATCCAGGGACAACTTCCCCGGATGAACACACAGTGTGCCTCAGGCTGTTGCAACAACATGTCGGCCTCTGCCGCTTATGGCTCACCCCGCATTCCAATTATAACTACCATACCCCTCCCTCTCCCCAGCCTGAGTGAGCCAGAGCTCCCTAAAGGAGCCAGCTGCTTCTTTAACCACCTCCTGTCTGGGAAAAGAACAGATGCCCTCAGGCGACCTACACAAAGAGATGGGGCCAAATCCAAAGCTGAACCCCAGGAGCAATGGGAACAGAGAAGAGAAAGGAAAGTTTCTCCGTGTAGCCTCAGGAGCAGTGGATTAAATCTCAACAATCAACGTGATGTACCTTGGATCTGTGGAATATCTGAATAGACAACGAATCATCGCAAAATGAGGCAGTGGACTTTGGGAGCAAAAATAGACTTGGGGTTTGCTGCATACAACTGACTAGTTTCTGATTTTTATGTTTATCTTAGTTTAGTTTTTAGCACTTATTTTCATTGGTGGATTTGTTTATTGGTTTTGTTGTTCTCTTCTCTTTTTTAAAATCCTTTTTTATTTTAATAATATTTAAAATTTTTTTTTATTTTAATAACTTTTTACTTTATTTCATTTTTTCTTTCTTTTTTTTCTCCCTTTTCTTCTGAGTGATGTGACTGACAGGGTCTTGGTACTCTGGCTGGGTGTCAGGCCTGTGCCTCTGAAACGAGAGAGCCAAGTTCAGGACATTGGACCACCAGAGACCTGCCAGCTCCACATAATATCAAGCAGCAAGAGCTCTCCCAGAGATCTCCGCCTCAATGCTAAGACCCAGCTCCACTCAACGACCAGCAAGCTACAGTGCTGGACACCCAGTGCCAAACAACTAGCAAGACAGGAACACAACCTCACCCATTAGCAGACAGGCTGCCTGAAATCATAATGAGCTCACAGACACCCCAAAACACACCACCGGACACAGTCCTGCCCACAGAAAGACAAGATCCAGGCTCATCCACCAGAACACAGTCACTAGTCCCCTCTACGAGGAAACCTACACAATCCACTGAAATAACCTTAGCCACAGGGGGCAGACACAAAAAACAATGGGAACTATTAACCTGCAGCCTGTGAAAAGGAGACCACAAACACAGTAAGTTAGGAAAAATGGGAAGACAGAGAAATATGCAGCAGATGAAGGAGCAAGGTAAAAACCCACCAAACCAAACAAATGAAGAGGAAATAGGCAGTCTACCAGAAAAACAATTCAGAGTAATGATACTAAGGATGATCCAAAATCTTGGAAATCAAATGGAGAAAATACAAGAAAGGTTTAACAAGGACCTAGAAAAACTAAAGAGCAAACAAACAAGGATGAACAACACAATAAATGAAATTAAAAATTCTCTAGAAGGAATCAATAGCAGAATAACTGAGGCAAAAGAATGGATAAGTGACCTGGAAGATAAAATAGTGGAAGTAACTACCACAGAGCACAGTAAACAAAAAAGAATTGAGGACAGATTCAGAGACCTCTGGGACAACATTAAACACAACAACGTTTGAATTATAGGTGTCCCAGAAGAAGAAGAGAAAAAGAAAGGGGCTGAGAAAATATTTGAAGAGACTAGAGTTGAAAACTTCCCTAATATGGAAAAAGAAATAGTCAAACAAGTCCAGGAAGCACAGGGAGTCCCGTACAGGATAAATCCAAGGAGAAACATGCCAAGAAACATTAATCAAACGATCAAAAACTAAATTCAAAGAAAAAATTATTAAAAGCAACAAGGGAAAAAAACAAATAACATACAGGGGAATCTCCACAAGGTTAACAGCTTATCTTTCAACAGAAACTCTGCAAGCCAGAAGGGTGTAGCAGGACATATTTAAAGTGATGAAAGGGAAAAACCTACAACAAAGATTACTATACACAGCAAGGATCTCATTCAGATTAGTTGGAGAAATTAAAAACCTTACAGACAAGCAAAAGCTAAGAGAATTCAGCACCACAAAACCAGCTTTACAACAAATGCTAAAGGAACTTCTCAAGGCAGGAAACACAATAGAAGGAAAAGACCTATCATAACAAACCCAAATCAATTAAGAAAATGGTAACAGAAACATACATATCGATAATTACCTTAAAGGTAAATGGATTAAATGCTCCAAAGAAAAGACACAGACTGGCTGGATGGATACAAAAACAAGACTGGTATATATGCTGTCTACAAGAGACCCAGTTCAGACCTAGGGACACATGCAGACTGAAAGTGCAGGGATGGAAAAAGATATTCCATGCAAATGAAAATCAAAAGAAACCTGGAGTAGCAATTCCCATATCAGGCAAAATAGATTTTAAAATAAGACTATTACAAGAGACACAGAAGGACACAATATAATGATCAAGTGATCCATCCAAGAAGAAGATATAACAATTGTAAATATTTATGAACCCAACATAGGAGCACCTCAATACATAAGTCAGATGCCAACAATCATAAATGGAGAAATTGACAGTAACACAACCATAGTAGAGGAATTTAACACCCTACCTTCACCAATGGACAGATCATCCAAAATGAAAATAAATAAGGAAATACAAGCTTTCAATGATACAATAAACAAGATGGACTTAATTGGTATTTATAGGACATTCTACTCCAAAACAACAGAATACACCTTGTTCTCAAGAGCTCATGGAACACTCTCCAGGATAGATCAGATCTTGGGTCACAAATCAAGCCTAAATTAAAAAATTTGAAATCATATCAATTATCTTTTCCGACCACAATGCTATGAGACTAGATATCAATTACAGGAAAAAGACTGTAAAAACAAACAAAAAAAAAACACATGTAGGATAAACAGTACACTACTAAACAACTAAGAGATCACTGAAGAAATCAAAAAATACCTAGAAACAAATGACAATAAAAACATGACAGCCTAAAACCTATGGGATGCAGCAAAAGCAGTTCTAAGAGGGAAGTTTATAGCAATACAATCCTACCTCAAGGAACAAGAAAAATCTCAAACAACCAACCCAACCTTACACCTAAAGCAATTAGAGAAAGATGAAAAAAAGAAGCCTGAAGTTAGCAGAGGGAAAGAAATCATAAAGATCAGATCAGAAATAAATGAAAAAGAAATGGAGGAAACAATAGAAAAGATCAGTAAATCTAAAACCTGTTTCTTTGAGAAGATAAACAAAATTGATAAACCATTAGCCAGATTCATCAAGAAAAAAAGGGAGAATATTCAATTCAACAGAATTAGAAATGAAAAAGAAGTAACAACTGCCACTGCAGAAATAAACAGGACCATGAGGGTTTACTACAAGCAACTATATGCCAATAAAATGGACAATCTGGAAGAAATGGAAAAATTCTAAGAAAAGCACAACCTTCCAAGATTGAACCAGGAAGAAATAGAAAATATAAAGAGACCATTCACAAGCACTACAATTGAAACTGTGATTAAAAATCTTCCAAAAGACAAAACCCCAGGACCAGATAGCTCCACAGGTGAATCTATCAAACATTTAGAAAAGAGTTAACACCTATCCTTCTGAAAGTCTTCCCAAATATAGCAGAGGGAAGAACACTTCCAAACTCATTCTACGATGCCACCATCACCCTGATACCAAAACCAGACAAAGATGTCACCAAAAAGGAAAACTACAGGCTAATATCACTGATGAACATAGATGCAAAAATCCTCAACAAAATACTAGCAAACAGAATCCAACAGCACATTAAAGGGTTCATACACCATGATCAAGTGGGGTTTATCCTAGGACTGCAAGGATTCTTTAATATATGCAAATCAATCAATGTGATGAACCATATTAACAAACTGAAGTATAAAAACCATATGATCATCTCAATAGATGCAGAAAAAACATTTGACAAAATTCAACACCCATTTATGATAAAAAATCTCTAGAAAGTAGGTATAGAGGGAACTTACCTCAACATAATAAAGGCTATATATGACAAACCCACAGCCAACATCATTCTCAGTGGTGAAAAACTGAAACCATTTCCACTAAGATCAGGAACAAGGCAAGGCTGCCCACTCTCAGCACTATTATTCAACATAGTTTTGGAAGTTTTATCCACAGCAATCAGAGAAGAAAAGAAATAAAAGCAATCCAAAATGGAAAAGAAGAAGTAAAGCTGTCACTACTGGCAGATGACATGATAATAAACATAGAGATTCCTAAAGATGCTGCCAAAAAAACTACTAGAGCTAATCAATGAATTTGGTAAAGTAGCAGGATACAAAATTAATGCACAGAAATCTGTTGCATTCCTATACACTAGTGATGAAAACTCTGAAAGAGAAATTAAGGAAACACTCCCATTTACCAATGCAAAAAACAAAGCAAAACAAAAAATCCTAGGAATAAACCTACCTACGGAGACAAAAGATCTTTATGCAGAAAACTATAAGACACTGATGAAAGTAATTCAAGATGATACAAACAGATGGAGAGATATGCCATGTTCTTTGATTGGAAGAATCAACATTGTGAAAATGACTATACTACCCAAAGAAATCTCCAGATTCAATGCAATCCCTATCAAACTACCACTGACATTTTTCACAGAACTAGAACAAAAAATTTCACAATTTGTATGGAAATACAAAAGATCCCAAATAGCCAAAGCAATCTTGAGAAAGAAAAAGAAGCCTGGAGGAATCAGGCTACCTGACTTTAGACTACACTACAAAGCTATAGTAAGAAAGAAAATAGGCTACTGGCACAAAAACAGAACTATAGTTCAGTGGAACAGGATAGAAAGCCCAGAGATAAACCCACACACATATGGTCACCTTATCTTTGATAAAGGAGGCAAGGGTATACAATGGAGAAAAGATGGCCTCTTCAATAAGTGGTGCTGGGAAAACCGGACAGGCTACATGTAAAAGAATGAAATTAGAACACTCCCTAACACCATACAGAAAAATAAACTCAAAATGGATTAAAGACCTAAATAAGGCCAGACATTATAAAACTCTTAGAGGAAAACATAGGCAGAACACTCTATGACATAAATCACAGCAAGATCCTTTTTGACCCACCTGCTAGAGAAATGGAAAGAAAAACAAAAATAAACAAATGGGACCTAATGAAACTTAAAGCTTTTCCACAGCAAAGGAAACCATAAACAAGACGAAAAGACAACCACCAGACTGGGAGAAAATATTTGCAAACAAAGCAACTGACAAAGGATTAATCTGCAAAATAAACAAACAGCTCATGTAGCTCGATATCAGAAAAACAAACAAACAAACAAAAATCCAAAAATTGGCAGAAGACCTAAGTAGACATTTCTCCAAAGAAGATACACAGATTGCCAACAAACACGTGAAAGGATGCTCAACATCACTAATCATTAGAGAAATGCAAATCAAAACTACAATGAGGTAGCACCTCACACCATTCAGAATGGCCAGCATCAAAAAATCACAGACAATAAATGCTGGAGAGGGTGTAGAAAAAAGGGATCCCTCTTGCACTGCTGGTGGGAATGTAAATTGATACAGCCACTATGGAGAACAGTATGGAGGTTCCTTAAAAAACTAAATATAGAACTACCATATGACCCAGCAATCCCACTACCTGGCATATACCCTGAGAAAATCATAATTCAAAAAGAATCATGTACCACAATATTCATTGCAGCTCTATTTACAATAGCCAGGACTGGTAAGCAACCTAAGTGTTGATCGACAGATGAATGGATAAAGAAGATGTGGCACATATATACAATGGAATATTACACGCCATAAAAAGAAACAAAATTGAGTTATTTGTAGTGAAGTGGATGGACCTAGAGTCTGTCATACAGAGTGAAGTAAGTCAGAGAAAAACAAATACTGTGTGCTTACACATATATATGGAATCTAAAACAAAAAAAATTGTTCTGAAGAACCTAGGGACAGGACAGGAATAAAGACGCAGACATAGAGAATGGACCTGAGGACACAGAGAGGGGGAATGCTAAGCTGGGATGAAGTGAGAGAGTGGTATGGACATATATACACTACCAAATGTAAATTAGATAGCTAGTGGGAAGAAGCCGCATAGCCCAGGGAGACCAGCTCCGTGCTTTGTGACCACCTAGAGGGGTGGGATAGGGAAGGTGGGAGTGCAAGTGGGAGGGTATATGGGGATATATGTATACGTAAAGCTGATTCACTTTGTTATACATCAGAAATTAACAGAACAATGTAAAGCAATTATACTCCGATAAATATGTTTTAAAAAAGAGCCAGGATAGTGCCTGGGAGGTGACACTAGAACAGAATTGTGGAAAAGGCAGAAAGAAAGAGACATGGAATAGAGGGTTAAAACTAACTTTGAGAAAACATTAATGAGATAATTAATGATTAAGAACAAAATGTGGGATAAAACTTTCCATATGATCTATGTTCATCTTAACCAACACACTTCTTCAGAATGACTGTCTTTCTCATTTGGTTGGGGGCATGACCAAATATTCTAATATAATGATCATAATTTACAGAAGAGGAGAATTAAATCATTAACAGTATGAGAAATTTTAAGTTCACTTGTAATTTAAAAAAAAATACATAAAGTTGAGTGTAAATAACACAAACTTTTTACCCTCCAATTTGGCAAAGATATAAATTTCAATAAAATGTACTGCTGGTAAAGATGCAGAAAGATGAATTATCCCACACAAACCTGGTAAGAAATTCGTTACACTTACTGGGAAACCATTTGACATTGTGTATCAAAGCCTTAAACGTTTATATCCTTCAAGGTGGTAAACATTTTAGAAAGAATTTCTATAAAAGTAAACACATTTACATTCAGATAAATTCACTGCAATATTATGGTGTTTTTAAACATAGAAAATTAGGAAAAAACTACCCTTTATTGAGGATTCACTATATGTCAAGTACTATGCTAGGAATTTTGAGTATAAATCTTATATTTAAATGTTGATACAATAGATTTGTCCATCATTGAATTTTTTTGTTATAGAAGAATTATACAATTCCTAAGTTGAACATTAAGATGTTTCCCAACTGGCTCTGATCTATCATCCTGACTTCCAAATTTTTCCAATTTAGAGGTAAGGAAAATGAGGCCTAGGAAAGCTATGTGAATTATTTAAGGTCAAAGAACAAATTAGAGACAAGGTCATGAGTGGAACCCCCAGATCGATGTCAATTCAATGAACTTTTAATTCCACATGTTCTTGAATAATTACATCCACTTTAAACATTTATTGAGCATCTAATATGCCTTAGACACTGGTCTAGGCAGGCACTAGTGTTGGTTAAAACATGAAACATAAAACATAAGATAAAGGAGTTCTCCAGGAGTTCATAACCCATGGGAAGACAAACTCATTTAAAAATGATTTTAAAAAATTAATAAATCAAATCATTGAATCACCTCACATCAAGTCGTTTTTGGATTGAAACAGAGTATCATGATAAAATATTCTCCATGTAATGTGACAGATGTGATAATGTGGTGGCAGAGAAGACTTGATGATCAGCTCATCCTAAGTGGGTTAGCAGAGGAGCCCCAGAATCATGGCTAATGCTTATTCAGAGCTCATCAAGTCCCATGCACTCTTCTAAATGCCCTATGTGGGTTAATTTATTTAATTCTCACAACAGTCCCATTAGGGAAGTACTAGGATTATCACCTCCCACTTCACAGATGATGGGATAGAGGCAATGAGAGACTAAGTAACTCCCAGGCAGTGAACAGGAGCCAGGATTTGAGCTCAGGCGGTCTTACTCCATCTGCCATATCTCGTTGTACCCAGGATATGACACTTGAATTGGAAATTGAAGGATGTAGGGAGAAACTCATTCTAACCAGAGTTAAAGGAGTGTTCAAAGGCTTGGAAACTGTAGGATGCTTAATTCCTTTAGAGAGTTTTAGGAAATTCACTGTGGGGGTGGGGTGGAGCTGATCTTTGCTCTGGTAGGTACAAGGGGTGCTCAGCCATGAGGCCTGAGCCCTAGGAGGCTACACTGAGGAGTACGGCCCCTGTCAGGCAGCTGGAAGCTATTGAAAGCTTAGGCAGGGAAGAAATATGATCAAACTTGCCTTTTTTTTTTTTTTTTTTTTGCTTTACGCGGGCCTCTCACTGTTGTGACCTCTCCCGTTGCGGAGCACAGGCTCCGGACGCGCAGGCTCAGCGGCCATGGCTCATGGGCCCAGCCGCTCCGCGGCATGTGGGATATTCCCGGACCGGGGCACGAACCCGTTTCCCCTGCATCGGCAGGCGGACCCTCAAACACTGCGCCACCAGGGAAGCCCCAAACTTGCCTTTTAGAATGATCACGTATTAATCAGTCAACAAAATGACTGAGATGAGTTCAGCTGGTTTTGAGATCCCTGACACTGTGACCATAATTCAGCTATACATTTCTTCCCATAAAAAGGAATGGCCTTCAAATGGAAACCATTGCTCATTGGGGGTTAATAAAATCTCTGAGGCCAAGAAAGCCAAGTCACAATTTAAAAACGTTCCTTCCCAGCGGGCAGCTGCTATGAGTGACTTGTGATTGTGGGTGTCTGGCCTTCATTGGCAGTATATTGCTTTGCCTTCCCTTCATAAACCTTTCTTTTTATTTTGTAGGAAGGTAAAGTCCCTGAGAGACCTTATCCAGGAGGAAAATAAAGAAACAGGAGGCTTTAAATTTTCATCAAGTTCCAGAAACCTCCAAACCAACACAAACTCAGATTTGAAACTTGGAAAACTGGGACCTTACCTGGGCATGTCTTTGGCTGCCCTCCTCTTCCTTCCAGTTCTCCTTTTTCACTTCTGTGACATCCTCTCCCTTCCTTATGTTTAATCTCTGAGTCCCACATCCCAATGGATTAATGGTTCTCATATTACCAAAACCTCACACTGAATTTCCCCAAGGAAGTCCTACCCTTTCTAGAATTGTCCACCTTTTAAAATTACTTCCTTACATTTCTCTTGCAGCTGTTACACTCCTCTGGGGCTGAGATCAAATATGTGTTCAGAGGAGAGCAATTTAATTAAATTGCATCCACTAAGGTATAAATAACTTATAGCCCCCAACCCCATCTCTCCAATCATTCCAGGTATGTTAGGAATGTAATGAAAGAAACGTATCTCATATTACTGAATATAACAATGAATAATAACAGTATCTTCCAAGTGGAGGTCATATTTCAGGACCCCTTAAAATATCCTTCCTTTGCAGCCACCCCACTTCTGGTAAAGCCAACCTGTTCATCGTATGCTCTGGTCTCTATTCAGCAGTTTTGAAGCATTTATTTTCATTTACTATTTATCAGCACCAGCCTCTCTACATGAGGCTCCCTGGACCGATTTCCTACAAGCCTGAGGACACTTTGTTTTTGCTCTGAGGATCACATTCAATCTCAGAGTAAGGAAGCAGGAAGGTTCGACAAATGATTAATAGAAAAAAGGAGAGAGAAGTGCCAACGAGAATGAACTATCTGTATACAAGAGAAATGCTGTCTGTTTTAAACAATTATCAGCAAAACTACGGAGAATTTGTGGCAGCAAAATATGTGACAAGATATCCAGCAACTTCATGTTGTAGTGCAAAGTCTAGACTAGGAGATGGAAATGCTTTTTAATTCTGATCTTGTGTTAGTTACCTAATGTCTCTGCATCTTCATGTCTTCATTACATTATCTGTAAAATGAGGGGTTGAACCAGATAGATTCAGTTCCTTTTAGATCTAATTGGTACTTATCAAGTATTGGACCTCATTGGAGACTTTGGACCTGTGTTGTAACACTGACCTGCTTTACATATTGTTCTGTTGACCATCAATTTCTCTGCTGCAGGGTGGAAGAAAGACCATCCTGACAGCGAGATCTGGTAGAAAAAATACCAAAGTTGGAGCTAGAAGACTTGGGTTCTAGTCCTGGCTGCTTCACTTAGAACATCTGAACTTTGGCCTACTAATAAAACAAAGTTTCATCTCAGTTTCTTTGTCTATAAACTAGAGTTAGTAATTCCTCTCTTGCTTTCTTTAAAATATTGGAAACCACACATTACAGAGTTGCTAACTCTTTTTATTTTCAGAAATGGCTCTGGTTCTGAAAGTCATGCATAACCAGGACCTATGTTACCTGATGGCCACTGAGCAAGGTGAGTACAGCTGGGGGCAGGTAGGACAGAGTTTCCTAAACCTGGGTTTAATAGGACTTAGTGCACCAAATAAACATAACTGACTTTCTTTTATGTAAGTCACACAATGGGAAATCATATGTTATATGCTCTGTGCTATGATACCACTGTGTCAACAAGAGGAGGATTGAGGTGAAGTTAATGGCATTTTTCTAAATTCCATCTATTCTAGGCACGGATGATTTTTGCTCTTTTCATTTTATCCATCACTGAAAAGATTCTCTTGGATTACATGGGTTTTAGTCTCTCCCCTGGTAAGAATGATTGACAAGTATATTTTTCCTATCATAAACCAAGGTGCTGATTATAGGCAGGAATGAAAGGAGCCTTGACTTCAGCCCACTTAGAGGGCAGAGCCCCAACGAGGCCAAGTTTGCTTTGTATGGTTGAGAATTACTTACTGGAGATCTGCTTCCTTCATGCTTCACATTACAAAGAATTTGGATGTCATCTTGATGTTACAAAAGTCACTCAGGTCAGGCCTATCACTGCCCTCATTTGCACTGTTTGCTTTCCCCATTTACTCATCTTGGCAGAAAATCATTTGTGATCTCATATTGCTATATTTTCATGTGGGTGTACCTAATATACAGAAAGAAATTATAAGCTCATTTGGATCAAGAGCTCTGTTTTTATATCTCTTTATTTTTGAATGTTGAGTTCTTGAATCAGAACATAAACTCCTTCTAGGTTTAAATTTTGTCTTTTTCTTTGTACTTCCACTACAATTCAGTATTGGACACAGAATAGGCACTTTATGAATTATTATAGAACCTAATGAATATTTCTTGGCTTTGACTAAACTCTCTATCTGTAAGATCATGGCTTACTAATAATTCAGTCAGCAGCAAATTGGGAATCTGTTTGATCTGAGAAGTGAAAAGAGATTGGGGATGTACCAATTACCTCACTAACATTAGCCTCCTGTTAAGATAAGTCCACATTCCTTGAGAGACCCCAGGAAGGACAGAAAGAGGAAGTAACTGAAAAATTAGCTTGGTGGTTGTATTGGCTTGTGGCCAACAACTCATTCACTACAAGGCACGTTAAATTATAACAATCCCAAATTCATGCAGTTGGTGCTTGGAAGATCTTTAGAAATGTCTAGTTCAATTTCCTTGTTTTACAGATAAGGACATTGAGGTCAAGGAGCTTAGAAGATGACTAATTTTGAAGAAATTGTCCTAGGAAGTAATTTTATATATATATATATATATATATATATATATATATATATATACATACATACATACATACATATATATTTTATTAGAGTATAATTGCTTTACAATGGTGTGCCATTTTCTGCTTTATAACAAAGTGAGTCAGTTATACATATACATATGTCCCCATATCTCTTCCCTCTTGCATCTCCCTCCCTATCCCACCCCTCTAGGTGGTCACAAATCACCGAGCTGATCTCCCTGTGCTATGTGGCTGCTTCCCACTAGCTATCTATTTTATGTTTGGTAGTGTATATATGTCCATGCCACTCTCTCACTTTGTCACAACTTACCCTTCCCCCTCCCCGTATCCTCAAGTCTATTCTCTTATATATATACTTTTAATAACACAATTCCACAGCTTAAAAGTGGTTTTATGTGATCCAGTTCAGTGTTTGGGTGAAGCAACTGAAGTTAAATAATAGAAGAGCAGAAACACAGCAATGTATCTGTGTGACAGAGACAGCCAACTGTCTTCCAAAGATTCTTTCTTCCCTTCCATAACATAGGGTTGCTTCTGGAAGGTGGATGCTCAGCTGGGGAGAACACTGTCTAGATCTGTTTGTGCTTCCATGTGAACTCTGACTAGATCCAGAGCCTGAAACATGGGTAAAAGTGATGTACACCACTTCCAGACCTGGATCCCTGAGGGTCTCTCACACTGTCTTCCAGGATCTTTTCCCTCAATTCTCTTTTCTCCAGTCTTATTTCATCAAGGGTTACTGTCACTAATAAAGTGGAAGTCAAGACAATTAAGAAATAAGAATCTAAACTCAGATGAAATTTACCTGTCAGATCAAATACCCTGTAAGACAGTATAGACTTGCCTATAACTGCATAGCTCTGAGAAACATTTTTTTTCTTCTAGCAGATTGACAAAAACTCAAAATTGTGATAATATTTTTGTTGGTGAGACTGTAGAGAAACAGACTCTCTCATACATTGCTGTTGTGAGTGTGAACATGTACAACCTTATCTAAAGCATGAAATATTTATCAAAATAATTTACACAGTCATTTAACATTTGACTTGACAAACCCACATCTGGAATTTACACTTTAGGTACACCTGCATATGTTTGAAATGACATATAAATAAATTTATTGATTTTAGCATTCTTTGCAATATTAGCATGTGGGAAACATTCCAGGTATCTATCAATAAAATATAGTTAAATAATACATGATCCACACAATGATATACTACACAGCTGAACAAAAGAACTAAGAAGGCTTCTGTTTACAGATATGGAAAGGTTGCCAGGATATATTGGCAAGTGCAGACAGTGAAGTTCAGAACAGTATATACAGTACGCTATCATTTGTTTTAAAAAGAGGAGTGATAAAATGTATTTTTATATTTTCTCTCATCTGCATAAAGAAAACATGTATACGAGGGGAGTAGACAGGAACAGGAATGAGACAAAGATTTCTTAATCAGTACCTTATAATATGGTTATTAATCTGAGAGAATGAACTTCCTTTTAAAATACAATTAAAAATAAAAGGGAAAATATGGAGGTCATCCCTTTTGGCTTCTACCCAGAAAAGGCACAAAAGTAGGAATTACTAGATAATTAATATTAAAAAACAGGTTTTTTTTAGGGGGGGAAGATGCTGTATTTATTTTTATTTATTTTTGTTTTTTTAACATCTTTATTGGAGTATAATTGCTTTACAATGTTGTGTTAGTTTCTGCTTTATGAAAAGGGAATCAGCTATACGTATACATATATCCCCAATTCTCCTCCCTCTTGCATCACCCTCCCTATCCCACCCCTCTAGGTGGTCACAAAGAACCGAGCTGATCTCCCTGTGCTATGTGGCTGCTTCCCACTAGTGTCTATTTTACATTTGGTAGTGTATATATGTCCAAGCCACTCTGTCACTTCATCCCAGCTTACACTTCCCCCTCCCCGTGTCCTCAAGTCCATTCTCTATGTCTGCGTCTTTATTCCTGTCCTGCCCCTAGGTTCTTCAGAACATTATTTTTTTCTTTTTAGATTCCATATATCTGTGTTAGCATAAGGTATTTGTTTTTCTCTTTCTGACTTACTTCACTCTGTATGACAGTCTCTAGGTCCATCCACCTCACTGCAAATAACTCAATTTCATTTATTTTTATGGCTGAGTAATATTGCATTGTATATAGTGCCACATTTTCTTTATCATTCATCTGTCAATGGACACTTAGGTTGCTTCCATGTCCTGGCGATTGTAAACAGTGCTGCAATGAACATGGTGGTACATGTCTCTTTTCGAATTATATTTTTTTTTAGGTATATGCCCAGGTGTGGAATTGCTGGGTTGTACGGTAGTTCTATTTTTAGTTTTTTTGTTTTTTTGTTTTTTGTTTTTTTTCTAGTAGGTCTTTGTCTTTATTCCTGTCTTACCCCTAGGTTCTTCATGACACTTTTTTTTCTTAAATTCCATATATATGTGTTAGCATATGGTATTTGTCTTTCTCTTTCTGACTTACTTCACTCTCTGTGACAGACTCTAGGTCTATCTACCTCATTACAAATAGCTCAATTTCATTTCTCTTTATGGCTGAGTAATATTCCATTGTATATATGTGCCATATCTTCTTTATCCATTCATCCGATGATGGACACTTAGGTTGTTTCCATATCCTGGCTATTGTAAATAGAGCTGGAATGAACATTTTGGTACATGACTCTTCGTGAATTATGTTTTTTTCAGGGTATATGCACAATAGTTGGATTGCTGGGTCATATGGTGGATCTATTTGTAATATTTTAAGGAACTGCCATACTGTTCTCTATAGTGGCTGTACCAATTCACATTCCCACCAGCAGTGCAAGAGTGTTCCCTTTTCTCCACACCTTCTCCAGCATTTATTGTTTCTAGATTTGTTGATGATGGCCATTCTGACTGGTGTGAGATGATATCTCATGGTAGTTTTGATTTGCATTTCTCTAATGATTAATGATGTTGAGCATTCTTTCATGTGTTTGTTGGCAGTCTGTATATCATCTTTGGAGAAATGTCTATTTAGGTCTTCTGCCCATTTTTGGATTGGGTTGTATGTTTTTTTGTTATTGAGCAGCATGAGCTGCTTGCAAATTTTGGAAATTAATCTTTGTCAGTTGCTTCATTTGCAAATATTTTCTCTCATTCTGAGGGTTGTCTTTTGGTCTTGTTTATGGTTTCCTTTGCTGTGCAAAAGCTTTGAAATTTCATTAGGTACCATTTGTTTATTTTTGTTTTTCTTTCAATTTCTCTAGGTGGTGAGTCAAAAAGGATCTTGCTGTGATTTATTTCATAGAGTGCTCTGCCTATGTTTTCCTCTAAGAGTTTGATAGTTTCTGGCCTTACATTTAGGTCTTTAATCCATTTTGAGCTTATTTTTCTGTATGATGTTAGGGAGTGATCTAATATCATACTTTTACATGTACCTGTCCAGTTTTCACAGTACCACTTATTGAAGAGGCTGTCCTTTCTCCACTGTACATTCCTGCCTCCTTTATAAAAGCCAAGGTGACCATATGTGCGTGGGTTTATCTCTGGGCTTTCTATCCTGTTCCATGGATCTATCTTTCTGTTTTTGCGCCAGTACCATACTGTCTTGATTACTGTAGCTTTGTAGTATAGTCTAAAGTCAGGGAGCCTGATTCCTCCAGCTCCATTTTTCGTTCTCAAAATTGCTTTGGCTATTTGGGGTCTTTTGTATTTCCATACAAATTTTGAAAATTTTAGTTCTAGTTCTTTGAAAAATGCCAGTGCTAACTTGATAGGGATCACATTGAATCTGTAGATTGCTTTGGGTAGTAGAGTCATTTTCTCAATGTTGCTTCCTCTAATCCAAGAACATGATATATCTCTCCATCTATTTGTATCATCTTTAATTTCTTTCACTGTGTCTTTTAATTTTCTGCATACAGGTCTTTTGTCTCCTTAGGTTGGTTTGTTCCTAGATATTTTATTTTTTTTTTGCAGTAGTAAATGGGAGTGTTTTCTTGATTTCACTCTCATATTTTTCATCATTAGTGTATAGGAATGCCAGAGATTTCTGTGCTTTAATTTTGTATCCTGCTGCTTTACCAAATTCATTGATTAGCTCTAGTAGTTTTCTGGTAGCATATTTAGGATTCTCTATCATGCCATCTGCAAACAGTGACAGCTTTACTTTTTCTTTTCCGATTTGAATTCCTTTTATTTCCTTTTCTTCTCTGATTGCTGTGGCTAAAACTTCCAAAACCACGTTGAATAAGAGTGGTGAGAGTGGGCAACCTTGTCTCGTTCCTGATCTTAGTGGAAATGCTTTCAGTTTTTCACCATTGAGGATGATGTTGGCTGTGGGTTTGTCATATATGGCCTTTATTATGTTGAGGAAAGTTCCCTCTATGCCTAGTTTATGCAGGGTTTTTATCATAAGTGGATGTTGAAATTTGTTGAAAGCTTTCTCTGCATCTATTGAGATGATCATATGGTTTTTCTCCTTTAATTTGTTAATATGGTTTATCACATTGATTTATTTGTGTATATTGAAGAATCCTTGCATTCCTGGAATAAACTCCACTTGATCATGGTGTATGATCCTTTTAATGTGCTGTTGGATTCTGTTTGCTAGTATTTTGTTGAGGATTTTTGCATCTATGTTCATCACTGATATTGGCCTGTAGCTTTCTTTCTTTGTGGCATCCTTGTCTGGTGTGGGTATCAAGGTGATGGTGCCTTGTAGAATGAATTTGGGAGTGTTCCTCCCTCTGCTATATTTTGGAAGAGTGTGAGAAGGATAGTGTTAGCTCTTCTCTAAATGTATGATAGAATTTGCCATTTGCCAGTGTGAAACCATCTGGTCCTGGGCTTTTGTTTGTTGGAAGATTTTTAATCACAGTTTCAATTTCAGTGCTTGTGATTGGTCTGTTCATATTTTCTATTTCTTCCTGATTCAGTCTTGGCACGTTGTGCATTTCTAAGAATTTGTCCATTTCTTCCAGGTTTTCCATTTTATTGGCATAGAGTTGCTTGTAATAATCTCTCATGATCTTTTGTATTTCTGCAGTGTCATTTGTTACTTCTCCTTTTTCATTTCTAATTCTATTGATTTGGGTCTTCTCCCTTGTTTTCTTGATGAGTCTGTCTAATGGTTTATCAACTTTGTTTATCTTCTCAAAGAACCAGCTTTTAGTTTTATTGATCTTTGCTATCATTTCCTTCATTTCTTTTTCATTTATTTCTGATCTGATTTTTATGATTTCTTTCCTTCTGCTAACTTTGGGGGTTTTTTTGTTCTTCTTTCTCTTATTGCTTTAGGTGCAAGGTTACGTTGTTTATTCGAGATGTTTCCTGTTTCTTAAGGTGGGCTTGTATTGCTATAAACTTCCCTCTTAGAACTGCTTTTGCTGCATCCCACAGGTTTTGGGTCATCGTGTCTCCATGTCATGTGCTTCTAGGTATTCTTTTATTTCCTCTTTGATTTTTTCACTGATCACTTCATTATTAAGTAGGGTATTGTTTAGCCTCCACGTGTTTGTATTTTTTACAGATATTTTCTTGTAATTGATATCTAGTCTCATAGCTTTGTGGTCAGAAAAGATCCTTGATATACAACTTCAATTTTCTTAAATTTACCAAGGCTTGATATTTAACCCAAAATATGATCTATCCTGGAGAATGTTCCATGAGCACTTGAGAAAAATGTGCATTCTGTTGTTTTGGGATGGAATGTCCTATAAATATAAACAAAGACCATCTTGTTTAATGTATCATTTAAAGGTTGTGTTTCCTTATTTATTTTCATTTTGGAGGATCTGTCCATTGGTGAAAGTTGGGTGTTAAAGTTCCCTAGTATGAATGTGTTACTGTGGATTTCCCCTTGTATGGCTGTTAGTATTTGCCTTATGTATTGAGGTGCTCCTATGTTGGGTGCATAAATATTTACAATTGTTATATTTTCTTCTTTGATCCATCCCTTGATCATTATGTAGTGTCCTTCTTTGTCTCTTCTAATAGTCTTTAGTTTAAAGCCTATTTTGTCTGATATGAGAATTGCTACTCCAGCTTTCTTTTGATTTCCATTTGCATGGAGTATCGTTTTCCATCCCCTCACTTTAAGTCTGTATGTGTCGCTAGGTCTGAAGTGGGTCTCTTGTAGACAGCATATATAAGGGTCTTGTTTTTGTACCCATTCAGCCAATCTGTGTCTTTTGGTGGGAGCATTTAGTCCATTTACATTTAAGGTCATTATCGATATGTATGTTCCTATTCCCATTTTCTTAATTGTTTTTGGCTCGTTATTGTAGGTCTTTTCTTTCTCTTGTGTTTCTTGCCTAGAGATGTTCCTTTAGCATTTGTTGTAAAGCTGGTTTGGTGGTGCTGAACTCTCTCAGCTTTTGCTTGTCTGTAAAGGTTTTAATTTCTCCATCAAATCTGAATGAGATCCTTGCTGGGTAGAGTAATCTTGGTTGCAGGTTTTTCTCCTTCATCACTTTAAATATGTCCTGCCAGTCCCTACTGGCTTGCAGGCTTTCTGCTGAAAGATCAGCTGTTAACCTTATGGGGATTCCCTTGTGTGTTATTTGTTGTTTTTCCCTTGCTGCTTTTAATATGTTTTCTTTGTATTTAATTTTTGACAGTTTGATTAATATGTGTCTTGGTGTATTTCTCCTTGGGTTTATCGTGTATGGGACTCTCTGTGCTTCCTGGACTTGATTAACTATTTCCTTTCCCATATTAGGGAAGTTTTCAACTATAATCTCTTCAAATATTTTCTCAGTTCCTTTCTTTTTCTCTTCTTCTTCTGGAACCCCTATAATTAGAATGTTGGTGCATTTAATGTTGTCCCAGAGGTTTCTGAGACTGTCCTCAGTTCTTTTCATTCTTTTTTCTTTATTCTGCTCTGCAGTAGTTATTTCCACTATTTTGTATTCCAGGTCACTTATCCGTTCTTCTGCCTCAATTATCCTGCTATTGATCCCATCTAGAATATTTTTAATTTCATTTATTGTGTTGTTCATTGTTATTTGTTTCATCTTTAGTTCTTCTAGGTCCTTGTTAAATGTTTCTTGCATTTTTTCTATTCTAATTCCAAGATTTTGAATCAACTTTATTATCATTATTCTGAATTCTTTTTCAGGTAGACTGTCTATTTCCTCTTCATTTGTTAGGTCTGGTGGGTTTTTATCTTGCTCCTTCATCTGCGGTGTGTTTTTCTGTCTTCTCATTTTGCTTATCTTACTGTGTTTGGGGTCTCCTTTTTGCCGGCTGCAGGTTCGTAGTTTCTGTTGTTTTCGGTGTCCATCCCCAGTGGCTATGGTTGGTTCAGTGGGTTGTGTAGGCTTCCTGGTGGAGGGGACTAGTGCCTGTGTTCTGGTGGATGAGGCTGGATATTGTCTTTCTGGTGGGCAGGTTCACGTCTGGTGGTGTGTTTGGGTGTTTCTGTGGACTTATTATGATTTTAGGCAGCCTCTCTGCTAATGGATGGGGTTGTGTTCCTGTCTTGCTAGTTGTTCCGCATAGGTTGTCCAGCACTGTAGCTTGCTGGTCATTGAGTGAAGCTGGGTGCTGGTGTTGAGATGGAGATCTCTGGGAGATTTTTGCCATTTGATATTATGTGGAGCTGGGAGGTCTCTTGTGGACCAGTGTCCTGAAGTTGGCTCTCCCACCTCAGAGGCACAGGACTGACTCCTGTCTGCACCAACTAGAGCCTTTCATCCACACGGCTCAGAATAAAAGGGAGAAAAATTAGAAAGAAAGAATTAGTAGAAGTAGAAAGAAAGAAAGAAAGAAAGAAAGAAGGAAAGAAAGAAAGGAAGGAAGGAAGGATGGAGGGAGGGAAAGAGGGAGGAAGGCAGGAAGGAAGGAGGGAAAGAAGGAAAAAATAAATAAAGAAAGAAAAAGTAAAATAAAATTAAGTAAATATATTAAAGTTATTAAAATAAAAAAAGAACTATTAAGAAAAAAAATTTTTTTTAAAACAAAAACAAAACGGACGGATAGAACCCTAGGACAAATGGTGGAAGCAAAGCTATACAGACAAAATCTCACACAGAAGGATACACATATACACTCATAAAAGGAAGAAAAGGGGAAACAATCATAAATCTTGCTTTCAAAGTCCACCTCCTCAATTTGGGATGATTTGTTGTTATTCAGGTATTCCACAGATGCAGGGTACATCAAGTTGATTGTGGAGCTTTATTCCGCTGTTTCTGAGGCTGCTGGGAGAGATTTCCCTTTCTCTTTGTTTGCACAGCTCCCAGGGGCTCAGCTTTGGATTTGGCCCCACCTCTGCATGTAGGTTGCCGGAGGGCGTCTGTTCTTCACTCAGAAGGGACAGGGTTAAAGGAGCCGCTGATTCGGGGGCTCTGGCTCACTCAGGCCGGGGGGAGAGAGGGGTACTGAGTGCGGGGCAAGCCTGTGGCGGCAGAGGCCAGCATGACGTTGCACCAGCCTGAGGTGTGCCGTGCGTTCTCCCGAGGAAGTTGTCCCTGGATCCCGGGACCCTGGCAGTGGTGGGCTGCACAGGCTCCCCGGAAGTGGGGTGTGGATAGTGACGTGTGCACCCACACAGGCTTCTTGGTAGCGCTAGCAGCAGCCTTAGCGTATCATGCTTGTCTCTGGGGTCCACGCTTTTAGCTGCAGCTTGCGCCCGTCTCTGGAGTTCCTTTAAGCAGCGCTCTTAATCCCCTCTCTTCGCGCACCAGGAAACAAAGAGAGAAGAAAAAGTCTCTTGCCTCTTCGGCAGGTCCAGACTTTTCCCCGGACTCCCTCCCGGCTAGCCGTGGTACACTAACCCCTTCAGGCTGTGTTCACGCCGCCAACCCCAGTCCTCTCCCTGCTATCCGACCAAAGCCCGAGCCTCAGCTCCCCACCCCCGCCCGCCCCAGCGGGTGAAGAGACAAGCTTCTCGGGCTGGTGAATGCTGGTCGGCACCGATACTCTGTGTGGGAATCTGCCCTCTTTGCCCTCCGCGCCCCTGTTACTGCGCTCTCCTCCGCGTTGCCGAAGCTCCCCCTCTCCGCCACCTGCAGTCTCCGCCTGCGAAGGGACTTCCTAGTGTGTGGAAACCTTTCCTCCTTCACAGCTCCCTCCCACTGGTGCAGGTCCCGTCCCTATTCTTTTGTCTCTGTTTTTTCCTTGTTCTTCTACCCTACCCAGGTACTTGGGGAATTTCTTGCCTTTTGGGAGGTCTGAGGTCTTCTGCCAGCGTTCAGTAGGTGTTCTATAGGAGTTGTTTCACGTGTACATGTATTTCTGGTGTATCTGTGGGGAGGAAGGTGATCTCTGTGTCTTACTCTTCTGCCATCTTCCCCTCGTCCTCCTAAAGAACAATTATTAAAGAAAAGTCAAGCTTCACTTTGGAGTGATTGACCTAGAATTATAGCTATGCCTCTGTCAGCTTCAACCAGGTCAGTATATTGCATTCATCGACTTTTGCTTTCAACTCTAATTATTAACTTGATTAAGTGAAGCTCACCTGCTTTCCTTAGATCATCAGTGCTTTTCAAGAAATGATGAAAAAAAAAGAAATGATGAGTTTTGTTACAATGAGCTTGTTTGTGTGAACTTCCTTTCCTCTGTAGCTTCCATTTATTAAGCTATGTGCCAGATGCGGTTAGGAGCTGGAGATACACAGACAATAAGACACACCTCCTCTTTTAGGAGATCATAATTAGAGGGGAGAGAGAGAAATGAATTAAGTATCTCGGTATGGGATGAACTGTGTTCCGCCAAATTCATATGTTGAAATCCTAACCTCTAATACCTCAGAATGTAACTGTATTTGAAGAAAGGGTATTTAAAGAGGTAATTAAGGTTAGATGAGGTGATTGATGTGGGCTCTAATTCAATATGACTGGTGTCTTTATAAGAAGAGGAGGTTAGGACACAAACATGGAGGGAGGAAAGACCATGTGAAGACCAAGGGAGAAGAGAGCCATCTACAAACCAAGGAAACAGGCCTCAGAATGAAATCAACCCTGTGGACTTCTTGATCTTGGACATCTAGCCTCCAGAATTGTGAGGAAATTAACTTCTGTTGTTTAAGACACTCAGTCTTTGGTACTTTTGTATGGTAGCCCTAGCAAACTATTGGGTTGGCCAAAAATCTCATTCAGGTTTTCCATTTATGAAAGAACCCAAGAGAAGGTTTTGGCCAACCCAATAATATATGTCTCTAATGCAGTTCAGTCAGAGCTGCGATAGGAAAGTTAGCCTTCAGTGATAGAGAAAGAAGCACAGAGGAAAGGCCCCAAATATAACTGCTCAAATAAGCCAGAGAGGTGGCATCTTGACAGAATTTCTAAGACAACTCTATTATTATCCCAACTTTATAGATGAGGAAACTGAGGCACAGGACAGTTATGTAAATTTCCCAAGATTATGAAGCTAAGAAGTGACAGAGCCAGCATTCAAACCCAGGCAAATTCTTCCAATCAGTGCTTTTACAGCTATATTATGCTGTCTCTGATAAAAATTATTAAGGGGAAATAATGAATGGGAAAAGAGTACAGATAGTACTCACAGAGCTACACACACTTGGCTTCAACATAAAGCACAAGTTTGGGTGGCAGCAAGTGGTAGGGGAGCACTCAGTGGGTCTCATGGACTGTATTAATTTTGCATTTTATCTCAAAATCAGTGGAGGCTCATTTTTGCATTTTAGAGTAGGAAATTAAGGAATTTGTGCCCAAATCATAAATGTGAAGCTCAATGAATTTTCACAAACTGACACATCTGTGTAATTGGTACCTCGATTAAGAAACCACCAGGTCCCCAGAAGTCTCCTCCTTTTCTTTTCATTCACTACCTCCTTCACTGATAACTCCTCTACTGACTTCTAAGGTCATAGCCTAGTCCTACCTCATTTTGATCTCTTAGATAAATGGAAGCATGCAGAGTGTATTATTTTGTATTCACCTTCTTTTGTTCACTCTTATAAGGTTGAACTTTATGTATGTAGTTCTAGTGTGGTCATTCTCTTCGCTATATAGTATTTCAGGGTGTATCTGCATCTATCCCTTCTATTGTTGGTTGACATATGAGTGGTTTCCCATTTGAGGCTAATATAAAACTGCTATGATAATTCTTATAAATATTACATAGTAAACGTATGTATCTGAGTGGAGTCACGGTATCATAAGATATGCATACGTTCAGCATTAGTAGATATGGCCAAACAACACATATACTTAATTGTAAAATATTGCAAGCTTTTCCCTGACATGGGAATCACTTTTACTCAACATTTTACTAGAGGTCTCAGGCAGTGTTAAAAGGCAAGAAGACAATATAAAATGCATGAGGTTTGGAGAGAAAGAAATAAAGCCATAATTTGTCACAGGACACATAATTATGTATGTGTGAAATCCAAATGAACCTTCAAACTTAGTAAGTGAATTTAGTAAGATCTCTTTGCATATATTTTTATAAAGTAAATATATAAAATTGTATTTCTATCTATTGATAAAAATAGATGGAAGACAAAATTTTAAGAAATGATAGCGTCACAAAACATCAATTACAAATTAACTGAATGACAGATATGCACTATCTCCATGCTGAAAATTATAAAATATCATTAAGAGAAATTAATAGAATTTTATTAATATTATTATTATTATTGGAGGACTCAATACTGTAAGGAAGTCAATTCCCAAATTCATCCATGGATTCAATGTAATTCCAAACACAATATTGGCAGGTTTTTGGGCAGACTTTGACAGAGTTAAGTGTATATGAAACAGTAAAGAACTAAGAGAAAAAAAAAACTTTGGTCATCATTTTTTAAATTGGAATTACTTATTGAGGTATATTGTCTAACAACCTGGAAAAATGCTATTTACTCTTCTCTCTAAAATTAATACATTAACCCCTTAGATGAATATAGTATTTATACTCTTTTCTAGTGCCTTCATTGTTATGATCTTGATTAACACAATGACCATGAGAGACAAGCAGAGACCATGAGAGGAGAGAAATTTTTTATATTAATCAGATAGAAGAGAAATCCAAGCCCCAGAGAGGCAAATGATTTTCTTCCAGGTATAAGTCCAAGACAAAATTAGGATAAGAGCTCTGATTTTTTATTTAAATCCCCCTTTTCCCGAACTCACACTGTATAGACCCCAAATGAATCAATGCATTTCTTATTCTTTTGTGGAACATTCCATGGTGACAGCAACATACCAAATGTATTGATAGAATGGAAAACTTGACAACAGCAAACTTAGGTCTGTCGTGAACTTGAGAGGTGTATTTCAGAGGATATATCATCAGGCCACTCAGGATGGCTGTTCTCTTGCTCTCTGTACATCCCCTGCCTGACCAGTGCCTGCTTCATCTATAACTTATGCACATGACTGATCTTCCTACATACTTGCCCCAGGCCCCAGCTAGTGATTGTTCTTACCAAATAGGCAGTGAGGAACATGTCCCTCTGCTGTTTTCCCCAGTAACTAATGAGCCCATCTGATGTCAATTTCCCTGTAACTGGTAGTCTTCTCCCCCAGCCTCACCCACAGGAGTGAAGACTGCCAACATGTCCTGTCCAATGTGCACTGTGGGGTGTAGCCCCAGGGCCTTGCTTCAGATGTGTAAACTCCCCTATCCATTAAATCATAGAAATTGCTGACTCCAGTCTCTTTCTTCCGTCTTGAAGCTGGGCAAGCACAGGCCTTGTAGGTCTGCGGGGTGCAGCCCAAAAGAGGGGCTGTAGGAAGGTGCCATATTGGAGTCAGGCACACCATCTCCTGCTGAATAAAATACTGCCTGTTTTGTTTGTCTTTTTTTCCCTCCAGCATTGAAGCATATGGTTATTTTTTTTAGTGTAGTATAAGGTGAAGTGGTCAGCTTGCATTTAGGGTCATATTGTAAAAGGCATATCTTTTCTCTAAAGGGAAATAAGACCAGCATGGAGAACAGCAGATTCATGGCTTCCACCACTGGTGTCTGAGGCATGTGTTCACAGAGGGGAATATTTGGGTGGATTACGCACATTACTTAAATTGTTCTTTTTATCACTTTTTTTGTTTGCCAAACAAATGTGATTAAATTGCAGACATTAAATGTCTATTTGTTGAGACTGTGTCTGATTACATAGTCTTTCTTGAACCGTTTCTACATTATTGTGCTTGCTAGCATCTCAATATTCACTAACTACAGCAGATTAATATTCTTTCTGATTCACTATTTACTCAGGTAAGTATTCAATTTGGGGATTACAATATAGTTACTTCCCCCACATTGAAGAAAGCAAGCTGCTGGTAAGAAAAGGAAATAATGAATTCTTTTTCTTTCATGAAAATAACAGGTTGCTTTCTTGCTATTTAAACATTTTCATAACTTGTCAACAAAATTACAGTATTTTTCCCCTTCGTCCGACAGATTTTTACTCATTACAGTTACAAACAAAGGCTTGGCTTCACCAGCAGAAGCTCATGCAGTTCCTGGCACATCCTTAAGAGCATTTCCCATTTTAGTGTGTAGATATTTGAAAGAGGCTATCATATGTTCCATAAATATCATATTTTCAAGTTCCACTTCCACTAATTTTAACCTCACATGAGATTAAAACATGAGGTTTCTAGACTCATCATCTTCTTGGTTGCCTGGCATGCCCAAGCAGAAGAAAAGGATTAATGAGGAAACAGCTAATGGAGCTGAAAAAAACATAAGGAAGGAAGAAAGAAGAGAGAGACACTAAGTAAGGGGGGGAAGAGAGAGAAAGTGAGTGAGAGAAGAGGTTGGATACAACTATTCCTCCTAGTTTGAGGATCAGAAGGGTTGTAGAATTTAATTACAGGATGGGGACTTAAAGGTCATTTACAATTATAAATAGTTTGCATATCAATAGTTAAAATCAAGTAGTTTTTTTGTAAGATCTGAAGTTTTTGAAATTTTCCAGAGGAGAGAGTTGTATAGGAGTTTCTCTCTGTGCTTTTTTTGGCATTTTGTCAATGTTTTATATCAAGAAAGCACTTAATTCAAAGGACTAGAGATTTATATCTTCCCATTTTCTGTTGCCCAAATTAGGGATAATCCATTACTTTAGAATAATGTCTTTGTGGTTTGTCTCTGTTGAATGCCAAATATTCTTTCAATTATTTTATTCAGAGGGACATGAATCACCAGATTCTTTACTTGTGTTTGTCTATAGACTGGATAAAGGTTTTTATTGAACTCAACTATTCGGTGGTCAATGTCAGTGGATACTTGATTATATCTTTCAGATGAATTGACACATTAAAAATTTTTTTTGGAATACAGAAAAGCTATCACTGTCTTCAAACTGCTTTCACTTTGAGCAATGTGTCTATATATAATATTGATTTGTGGAACAGGTTTTCCTAATATATAGTCACAATACATAAAGTGTATGAAGTATAAAACAAAACAAAACTTCAAGTTTTCAACGACACTTTATTATGAAATTTTAAATATATTTTATGGTACAAAGGAAAAGAATATACAGTAGACCCTTGAACAACATGGGTTCGAACTGTGAGGATCCACTTATACACAGATTTTTTTCAATAGTAACTATTATAGTACTACATGATCTCTGGTTGGTCGGAAATGCAGGAACCATGGATACAGAGGGCTGATAATAAATGATTCACAAGTTTTCCACTGCACTAAGTGTTGGGGTCCCTAACTCCCACATTGCTCAAGGCTCAACTATAATAATAAATGCATTAAAGTCTTTAAGTCTGTTGTTTTAAAACTCAATGTGCATTCCAATTATTCATCTATTCATCCATTGATTAAATAAACATTTAAAGAATACCTACTAGATGCCAGGCACCATATTAGGTTCTTGCAAATAAGAATACCATGCTGAGGCTGATTAGAGAGAGTCACACATAGTAACTATTCAATCTAAGAACTTGGAAGGGCAGGAATATGGTTCCTTGAGGTCAAGAACAAAAAAAACCCCTGAACTTATAGGACTGGTGGAAGGGGAAATATGTGAGATGTGATTGGGAAAAGCATGCTGGGGCCAGACATTGCAAAACCTAAGGATTGTAGTCCTTGCTTAATGGAATTAAAAAAGACTTACAGTGTTTTATGCAAGTGGTGACATAAGCTTATATTCATTTAGAACAGGTATGAGAGACCTAAAATTTTTCGTAGAATAAGTTGGTAGTTAATTTTAGTGGTCTACATGACAGATGAGGGGACTTTGGACTAGAATGGTAACATTGGAGATGGAGAGAAAAGAGATGTCCAGGAGAAAATTCAAGAAGACTTGGTGACTGGTTCTTGGGTAAGAGGAAGGTGGCAAGAATTACTTCTAGTTTTCTGCCTTAATGACTCTAACATACACTACTGAGAAGTCTTTTGTGTGTCCATATGGGGAGATAAGTGATCAGCATCACCTTATTCCTGGGTAAGTTTTAGAGCTCACTGAGTCACTAGTATAAATACATAGTCTAGGGCACAATATTAACAAAACTGAGTCATGAGTTTTACTTGACCCCAAATGATTCAGTTAACTGTATTGTCTTGTTTAACTAGAATTCTATTCCTCACACCTGCTTTCTCAAAAGGCATCTTGATCACAAATAGCCCTGGGAGAGGGCATGTACATGTTTCACTACAGATGTGTCTTTAAAAAACAACTGAAAGTGTTAATGAGCTCTTTCAGGGAGACTCTTGCATACTGACTGGCATAACGTGGGTGTTATATACTTATGGGGTGGACATTGGATTAACTTTACCTTTTAATATGAGAAATTTTTTCCTTCCTTTGCAGGAGAAATTAATATGTCCTGAATATCCTAAAGGGAGAGGGCACATTATAGATTTTTCCCTCTGTGCTCAGTGAACATTTAATATCTCAGGTGAACCATAACATGGGAACTCAGTAACACAGCCAGAGGAAAGGAGAAAGAAAACTGGTGTCATGAGATGATCATAGAGATTGGAAAAAGGCTGGCTTGATGGTCCTCCAGGGTGCAAATGCACCAGAATAAAGCAGCCTGTTCTCTAATCCTGTGGTACACTTGTAATTACTTAGGAAATCATCTGTGATATTGTGATTTATAGTAATAAATATATATTTGGCCTTTGTCCCCACTTTTGGCACAGAGCTCCTAAAATCCTAGGAATTTCCTAAGTGATTAGAGCATAAAGATGTCTTTTGTATATTAATGAGGTAACTTTTGGAAAGTACTAAGAATGGGAGCTGGTTGCCAGAGGAGTCAAACGTGGTATTAGAGGGTTGGAACTTTTATTTTTACTTTCCTAACCTCTGGGGAAGGGAGAAGGGCTAGAAGTTGGATCAGTTGTCAATGGTCAATGATTTAATCAATCATGCCTATATATTGAAGCCTCTTAAAAGGAGAGGGTTTGGAGAGTTTCCAGCTTGGACACATGAAGATTTGGGGAAAGTGGCACAGTTGGAAAGAATGTGGAAACTCCACATCCCTTCCTATATACCTTGCCCTATGTATCTCTTCCATCTGGATGTTCATCTGTATCCTATGTACATCCTTTGTAATAAACCAGTAATCTGTTGAGCAGACAGGTTTCCTGAATTTTGTGTGCCACTCTAGCAAATTAATCAAACTCAGCAAAGGAGTCATGGGAACCTCTGATTTATAGCCTGTCAATGAGGAGTACAGGTTACAACCTGGAGTTGTGATTGGTTTCCCAAGTTGGAGGGGGATATTGGAACATCCAATTTATAGCTGGTAGGGCAGAAGTACAGGTAACAACCTGGGCTTGTTTTGCTTCTGAAGTGAAAGACAGTCTTATTGGACTGAGCCCTTTACCTGTGGAATCTGATGCTATCTCTGGGTAGATAGTGTCAGAATTGAGTTGAACTGTAAGACAGCCAGCTGGTGTCCTGAGAATTGTTGGAGGTGGGGGGAAGTCCCACACCCTCACAATTAGAATGGGTGAGCAGAATCCAACATACCATTATTCTCCTAACTGTACTGTAAGCTTTGTGGTGGAAAGAACCAACTTCATCCTGCTCACTCAAATTTCCAGAGTCCAATCAAGTGCTTGACATATGATAATATGTTTAATGTTTAATAAATATTTTATGAGTGAATGAATAAAAATGTTATAGAACCAAACTTGGATTTGCTTACCTGCATGCAGTAAAGCCAATATACTTGCACTGTGTTGTATTGAAGAGTGAAGGAAAGTGCAGCATTTATTGCAGGGTGCCAAGCAAAGAGTCCAGGGCAACTAGTGCTCAAAACACCTGAACTCCCCTGATGCATTTCAGGAAAGCATTTTTAAAGGCCAGGTGAGGGGTGGAAGTTGCAGGGTATGTGATCAGCTTGTGCACAATTCTTTGGTTGATGGTGAGGTAATAAGGGGGTGTCACAGGGCTTAACTTTATCAATACTTAGGCTTCAGTAAGCCTGGGGGCTATGTGCTCATGGTCATCAAATAGTTAATGTCTTCCATTTGGTGGAGTTTTAGCATCTGTAAAACAACTCAGGTAATGTGCATCAGATACAGTTATCTAGGTAATTCAGAGAGGAGTTAAGCAGAGGATATGAGGGAAGGGATCTGTCCTGGGAAGGCCCTATAGAGTCCTGCTCAGTTACAAAAGTGGTTCCAACCACAGTGCCCAAGAAGAGGTGAAGTTCAGCCACTGATCAGTACTTGAGGACCAACCAGTGCAGACCGGCTATAGATTCAATTAGTAAACCATATTGCAATGGTTGGAGTCAGTTTGGGAAGTTTTTTTCTTAGGTTGCAGTGACCCTACAAGCATCAAAATATGAAGATGAGCCTTTAGGCACAGAGGTGAAAGGCTAGAAGGATCTAGATTAACTACTGATGCTGAAATCTCAGCCTCTGCACACCAGTGCCAAATTGAATCTCAGAGACAGAATTTTGGGTGGAGTAGAAAAGAATAGCTTTATTGCTTTGCCAGGCAAAGGGGAATTCAGAGAGCTCCTGCCCTCAAAAACTGTGTGTCCCAGCCCAGGAGGATTTGGTGAGGAGCTTTTATAGCAATGGTTCAAGAGTGGGGTTGCTAATAAGATTAGAGTGTGTGCAGGGCCTACATTCCTTTAATCTGCTCTCAGGTAATCTCTTGATGAGCTCCCCTGTTACCTTTAATCTGGCCTCAGGTGGTCTTCTCTGGAATGAAGAGTGCTAACTCCATTTGTTGGGGGGTTTTGTTTCTGTAAAGAGCTCAGAGATATTGATATGTATATCCCTTGAGGAACCAGGACCCTGCCCTGAGACTACACTATTGTTTCCTGACTGCTTCTCCCTTTTCTCTGCATCCATTTCTTTCCCTGATTAACAATTGTTTGAATCTGTCCTTTGGCACTCAAGGGAGGTCATGGAGGCTGGAGTCTATTTCCTACAAGGAACAGGGGACATAGAAATTCTTCCATGCCAGAAGCTCCACAGGCTCTTGCTCAGTTGCACGACTGTGGTCCCAGCTACAGCCTGGGGTTTCAGGGAAGTGCCCAAATTTTAGATGGAGCTTATTATTACAGAGGGTCATATTGTGAAATCAAGGGAGTACCCAGCTAAATCAATTAGATTGGTTTAGAATGGAGCTGGAGATTGCCAAGACTTAGAGGCTATCTCTTAAACACAAAGATATGAGTATATTATGATACATTGGACCTATACAGATGAACTAGGCATATTATGGCTTTTGATGTGTTCATGGTATAGTACAGAGGGAACTTGTTAGAGCACTGACAGCTTAAATGTGCTCTCACAGAAATACAGGTGTTAGCCAGTGAGCCACAAAAGAGAGGAGTCTGCTCTACATAGGTTGTCAATAGAGACATGCCTTTTCCAATGTAGGTAATGATCCTTAGGTTGATTGTTTAAGAATTTGTAAAAATGATAACTTTTTGTATGAAGAAAAATGCACAAAGAAGAAGACATACAAATAAGAAGGTTATAAAAGTTATGTGAAATCTACGCTCTCAGAGACGGTCACTGTGAATATTTTGGTGAATACTCCTTCAGCCAACTTTTTGTATATATATATATATATATATATATATATATATATATATATATATATATATAATTCTACAGAAACAGAACCATACCATGTATGCTGTTTGTTCTGAAAACTGCTTTTTCAACATTATCAAATTATTTTAATGTTAATAACGAGATAAACATCATCAATTTATAACTGCATAGTCATTCATTTCACATGTATATCATTTACTTACCATTTCCCTACTGATAGATATTTGATTTATTTCTAATTATTTTCTTTTATAAACAACACAATAATGAACATATCATGGTAATGCCCTTACCATTTTACATTTAACAAAAGTTAAAAACATGGCCTTCAAATAAATAAAGATTGAACACATGTCAAATATTTATTTAACCAGACTATGATGAAACTATCAGGCAAGTAAAGCTGATTCGATGGGCATTTGATAAACACATATTTAACAGGGAAAGGCATATGAAGGTAAGTTCACTAATCTAGAGGCAACATTCACAGTCAATATAACTCTTCTTTTCAAGGGAAATTCTTGGCTTAAATAATATTTTAATAAAGCTTAGCTACATGTGCCAGTAAAACATAGAGATGACAGAATGATTTATGATTTAAATATCATATAATCGCTGAAGTGTCTAGTACTGTCTTATATCAAACAACATGAGAGAAGCAAATTCCAGGGAGCAAGGAAGAAAGGAGCAA
Source organism: Phocoena sinus (assembly GCF_008692025.1). Lineage (NCBI taxonomy): Eukaryota > Metazoa > Chordata > Mammalia > Artiodactyla > Phocoenidae > Phocoena > Phocoena sinus. Next base: position 32,236,832 of record NC_045776.1, on the reverse strand, counting down.
TGTGAAAACAATGCAGATATCAGTAGAGTGCATATGGCATAAACCATCTCATTAAAAATTTGATGAAAGGATAATAAAATTAACATATCTTGAGAAGATATGATATGAGCCTTATAAGTATACTCTCATTTAATCTTTTTTTTTTTTTTTGCCCGAAGTGTGTATATTCAGAACATCAGACAGGCACACATCAAAATAACCTTATACAGTGTTTAGTAGAAAAGAGACCATGAAAAATGACCAAAATATTATTTAGATTTTGAGATTAATTCTGATTGAGGTTGACAATTCTTATTCATTATTGTATTCAACAAAGTATAACTGCATGGAGTTAATACACATTATTAAAAATTGAAATATAGTTTATATACAATATTATGCTAGTTTCAGGTGTATAACATAGTGATTCAACATTTAAATACGTTATGAAATGGTCACCATGATAAGTCTAGTAACCATTTGTCCCATACAAAGTTATTACAGTATTATTGACAATATTACTAATACTGTATGATAGATCCCTGTTACTTATTCATTTTCTAATTAGAAGTTTGTACCTCTTAATTCCTTTCACCTATTTTACCCAAAGCCCCCTTCTCCCCTCCTCTCTTGCAACCACCCATTTGTTATCTGCATCCATGAATCTGTTTTCATTTTGTTTCTTTCTTTATTTTTTTTTTGTTTTTTAGATTCCACATATTAGTGAAATCATACTGTATTTTTTTCTCTGACTTATTTTACTTAGCACGATACACTCTAGATTCATCCATATTGTGACAAAAGGGCAATATAACTCTTGTTTTAAGTTTATCTTATCTACTAGACAGAAATCACTTGCACCTCTACCAAAAGTCTGCCTACAAGTTAACATGTAACTTAACAATGCCTGGAATGTAATCAATAATAAAGTCTATATCAAAACAGGCACATTATCTTACAGAATTACATAATCTTTGGGAAGATTTATTAGTGTTCTAATATAATAATGCAAAAACTTGCAGTCCTGTTCTTCCCTTATTTCCAAATTTTGGTTAAGTTTTCTTAAGACATGTGTTGCCAAACTTGGCTTCATTTTGAAAGATGTGAATTTGAAAGATGACAAAAATGAGGCCAGGTGGACAGGGTAGAGAAAGACTCAGGGCACCTGGAAGGGTGACAGAGATTCTCTCAGGTAGCCTATGGAGATCAGTGTCATTACCTTTGTTGTGAATTTGCTTATCTTTTATTTCCAACTAATTTGTAAGCCCCTCAAAGTGGAGACTATGTTAAGACATAGTCTTATTTCTCCTATATCTTCAGAGCACTTGATGGGCCCATCAAAATGACCTAATGGGACTGAAGAGAATTTAAAACTGACCAAAATTGTGCATTTTAATGGAAATGAGTGTAGGATTGCCTCTTCAAACACATTTATGAAATGTTTCAGAGGGCATTGGGCATTGCAGGAATCTTGGAAGAGGAAAAACTTTCTTTTGGGAATGTCTTAGTCCTAAAAGAATGATTGTTCTGGTAAATAAGGGGTTATATGCTAGACTATGAAATCTCATGAGTTAAGTCGTCACTTTGCTACTGATTTCACAATCAGTTCTTAACCTGGACCTTTCTTAGTTCCTGGCATGGAATATGGAGGTCACTTGTCAGTTTCTCATCTCATGTTTCTCCTTCAAATTTTTCCTTAAGCCTGGTTTTGAAAAGATCCTCCATCTGTATTGCTGGAGGGAACTAAAATTACTGGTTTGATTGTCAAACTCTTCTTGGCTGGCACAAGAAGGATTTCTGTCTGACAGCTGCTTTTCACATTACCACTTGATCTGATTATCTCTGCTCATTGGCAATGACCAGGATCTCATCACAATTTTGTCAATAGCGTTCCTTCTACTGTGTTAAACAGGATATTGCTTTTTATTCAATGATTATAATTTTTCCAGTTGGGTGAATATTAGCAAGGGAGTTTTTCATTTTAGGAAAATTAGTATTGCTCACTTAGATGTTTTTCTTTTTGGGTTAAAACATTTGAGAAATGGATCAGTGAGTACAATAGGGGACTGGGGTAGAAAGTTCCAGATCAGTTACCTGCCTTTGTCTCCCACTGAAAGCTTCAGTAGAGGATTTACAGAAAGTTTTCAGTAGGCACAGCATTATCTTTTCTTTGGAGTCAGTGATAGCACCACTGGCTTTCTTTTAACATTAAACATTGTATTGGATAGTTCCTCACATGCCTAAGGGAGGATTGTGACTCTTCAAATTAAAGTAAAATCACATGATGAAATTGACTTGCCCCATAGAGTCCTTCTCCCTGAAACCATTTTGAAGGAGAAGAAGAGTAAATGTTTTAAAGTTTATTTTAGGGAGTTATTAAAAAGGGAAAACAAACTTCACAGATATGCCTTAGAGATCAATACAGATTCTGGCCAGTATGCTATCCTGTCTTCATCTCCAGCTGCAACAGTCAAAGCTGTTCAGGAAGACCATTCCCTGAAAGGCTCAATGAGCCAGGAAAACCCAGTCTCATCTCTATCTTGGATAGACCAAGGTGAGAAACTGTGCTTAGACATTTTAGAACTACAAATAGAAGAGAAATATAATATCAGGGATCAAGTAGTTTGGAAGGTTTGATTCAAAATATATGACTTTGGAAAATATACTCTCAGAACTCAAAAAAAAAAAGGGATGAGGGATGTGTGATCTCAGGGAAAACTGAAGTTGCCTTTATGATGTGATTTGATAGTCCTGGAAAACTTTCTGGCTCAGAATCGCTCTCCAAGCTACTATCTGGAATTCTTGCATTAATGATTCCTTTCCTGGCTTAAATACACTGCCCTCTCTTAGATCTCTCGTAAAATTGAGCAGCCTGTGAGGGGTATGATGTGAAGTTTTCTGACTTTAGAGGGAATAGGCTTATCAGTTCATTTATGCAAAAAATGAGTTTGTTCAACAAAAGAAAATTGGGTGCCCTAATGTGGGTGTGGGACAAGCAAGGATGCAAAAGTAATGGAAGGGAAGCAAAATACTCACCATTTCCCCACTTCACAAGGTATGTGAGTCTGAGAAAACTTTCCCTGTCTCACAGCATATGTATCTTCTAAACTTTGGTTTGGAATTATCCCATTTCCCCCTGCTTTCAGGTGCTCAGATTTTCTCTCCCACTGCTTCTGTTTAGTTTTCTAACAGTATTGTTTAACTTGGTAAAGCACTTAGAATGATGAATTTTGCTCTTGAAGGCACATTACAAAATAAAGCCACAGGCTATTGCATTGTAAGTGAAAACCATAGGGAATTACTCAGGTTGAATCTGTAATGTCCTCAAGTTAGCGTTGTGAGAGCCTCCTGTTGCATTGTGAAGAGAGGAAGATGCGTTGTAAAATCTGTCTCCATAAGGTATTATTCCCAAGTAATTTGTAATAAGAGTCTCACCTCCTGCTATCAGAACCCATGGCAGAGCCAAGATCAGCTGAAAAATATGCAGCACTCTGGTTGGACTTGACGGGAGATAGATGTTTCCACAGAAATTTTATTAAGAATAAACTCGGGATGAGGAAAACAATGGAACTAGCATTTTTTCCCTGGAAAGACTTTATTAACATTTAATATTTTCATTATTAGCATAACAGCTATACTTCAGGTGCAAGTCAACCAGAGAATGTGTTTAATAAAATGCAGAAAAGTCACACCACCTCACAAGCTTATTTGTTACTCATAAAAATTATGTTAAAACCATGTGTATCCAAAAGTGTTTCAGCAATAAAAATGAATAATAACATCTATGAAGAAATGGAATCTCTTTTTTCAAAATTTACCTATAAATGTTAGGACATTTGAGCTGGGTGGTTTTTTTTTCTTTTCTTTTCAACATTTTTTTTTTTTTTACCTTGTATTCTGAAAACTTTAATGTTTCTAAATGTTCAGTGTTCAGAGAAAGTAGTAACATTAATATTTGTTTCCTCTGAGATCTGTCATTTCTGTGATGGAAGAGGTGGAAATAAAATGGGGGATACAGGAGAAGGAGGGAGAAAGACCATCTATAACTAACCTACTTCAACTGATATTTACAGTTTTTAAAAAGACTTTCACATCTTTGTTGCATTAGACAAATATGAGGCATATTAAGAATTTTAAGAGCTTGTGAAAAAATCAAACTGAATTGAGCAACCTCTAACCAGAAATGGTTAGGGGTTCTTCTGCAGATGGGAGCTCAGGGAGAGACTTCTATAGAAAAGCAGAGGAAGCGAAGTAAGGAAATTATCCATTGGCTGTAGCTTAAAGCCTACTTGGCTGTTTGTTTGTGATTGGCTGTCTTTAGCATTTTGATTTTGTAACCCTGAGGCATTTACAGGCCTAGATTTTGGTTTGCTTATGTAGCTGCTACAGCATTAGAGCAACCTCAGTCTAATGGCCTCCTTGTTTATTAATTTAACACAGCCAAGTTAATATATTCCAGTTCTAAGGAATATACTCTGCATATCACCCCACTTTCCAGAACCAGAGCAATCCCTCCTCCTTGACCCCCACACTGCCTAGGCCACTGTCCTCTGAGCTTTGAAGGGCAGAATGTGATTGCTTGACTTGATTGGATCACCACTTGCTGTTTCAACTACTCCCCCATACTCAAGCTTTCTTTTTCAAAATATACAGCCCACCTAGGATCAGAGCATAAAATGTCTTCAAAAAACTCCTGAGGTGTTCTAGACTCTTAGTTATATATGCAGAGAAACAACCACGCAAGAAAGCATGAAATTTAATACAAGATTGCACGATCTAGTATTTCTTTATGCAATTAATAATAATATCATTAATAATAATGATAAAGAATAATTTACCTGCTGAGATTTAAGTGCCAGGAAGTGTGCAAGGATTTTTATATACATTTTCTCTTTTAATGTTCCCTATGATATCATGTGTTAATTTTATTTCTATGAGGCACAGGATCAAAATGGAGATAAGACTAGAACCCAGGGCTCTTTGATTCTAAAGCTGTGCCTCTTTACATCGAAAACAGAATGGATCAAATATTTTTCCCACTGTCAGCTGGCAAAATTTATCCACTGAAACTTCAGAGGTGCCTTAGTCTTATTTGTTGTCATTTTCACCTCTAAAAATGGCATTACCAAATCATTCCCTGAGGTATCTTGACAAAGGAAGTAGCATGGCCTGAAAGTAGTAGGGAAGATGTTTTTTAGGAAGTGGGACTAAAGCTATTCTGAAGGTGAAGGAGGGGTTAGGAATTGTGTGGAAATAGTGCAAGGGAAGGTGTTTCTGTTAGAGGCAGAAAGAACTGATCTAGTGTGAACGGGATGGGGATGGGGGCAAAGAAGACATGCCTGTCTTTAGAGTTTTACTTGCATCTTGTGATGATTGAATAATTTAGAGTATTCCTAGAATGAGTATAAAGAAGAGGGTGAATGTATCATTCACTTAAAAACCAAAGAAAACAAATTCTTCTAATAAAAACCCATAAATGAATTATCAGCAGAAAGAATAATAAATAAAAGATGCAGCTTTCTGTGAAGCTTTTGATGTTCAAAATGTACACCTTTTTTTGTTGTTTTCCATTTTTCTTTTTTTTAACTTGGAGTATAACTGCTTTACAATGTTGTGTTAGTTTCTGCTATACAGAAAAGTGAATCAGCCGCACGTATACATACATCCCCTCTTCCATGGATTTCCTTACCATTTAGGTCACCACAGAGTACTGAATAGAGTTCCCTGTGTAATATAGACTGTTCTCATTAGTTGTCTATTTTATACATAGTAGTGTATATTTGTCAATCCCAATCTCCCAATCCATCTCACCCCCCATCCCCACTTGTTATCCATACATTTGTTCTCTATGTCTACGTCTCTATTTCTGCTTTGTAAATAAGATCATCTGTACCATTTTTTTATAGGTGCCAATAATTTGCATTAATATGTGATATTTGTTTTTCTTTTTCTGACTTACTTCACTCTATATGACAGTCTCTAGACCCATCCACATCTCTGCAAATGACCCAATTTCATTTCTTTTTATGGTTGAGCATTATTCCATTGTATATATGTACAACATCTTATTTATCAATTCCTCTGTTGATGGATATGTCCTGGATATAAATAATAAATAGTGTTGTAATGAACATTGGGGTGCATGTATCATTTTGAATTATGGTTTTCTCTGGGTATATGCCCAGGAGTGGGATTGTTGGGTCATATAGTAGTTTTATTTTTAGATTTCAAGGAACCTCCATACTGTTCTCCACAGTGGCTGTATCAATTTACATTGCCACCAGCAGTGCAAGAGGGCTCCCTTTTCTCTGCACCCTCTCCAGCATTTATTGTTTGTAGATATTTTGATGATGGCCATTCTGACCGGTGTGAGATCATACCTCATTGTGGTTTTTATTTGCATTTCTCTAATAATTAGTGATGTTGAGCATCTTTTCATGTGTTTGTTGGTCATCTGTATGTCTTTTTTGGAGAAATGTCTATTTAGGCCTTCTGGCCATTTTTTGATTTTTTTTTTTTTTTTTTTTGATATTGAGCTGCATAAGCTGTTTTTATATGTTGGAGATTAATCCCTTGTCAGTTGCTTCATTTGCAAATATTCTCTCCCATTCTGAGGGTTGGCTTTCATCTTATTTATGTTTTCCTTTGCTGTGCAAAAGCTTTGAAGATTCATTAGGTCCCATTTGTTTATTTTTGTTTTTATTTCCATTACTGTAGGAGGTGGGTCAAAAAAATCTTGCTGCGATTTATGTCAAAGAGTGTTTTTCCTATGATTTCCTCTAAGAGTTTTATAGTGTCAGACCTTAAATTTAGACCTCTGACCCATTTTGTGTTTATTTTTGTGTATAGTGTTAGGCAGTGTTCTAATTTCATTCTTCTACATGTAGCTTCCAGTTTTCCCAGCACCATTTATTGAAGAGACAGTCTTTTCTCCTTTGTATATTCTTGCCTGCTTTGACAAAGATTAGTTCACCATAGGTGTGTAGGTTTATCTCTGGGCTTTCTATCCTGTTCCACTGATCTATATATCTGTTTTTGTGCCAGTACCATACTGTCTTGATTACTGTAGCTTTCTAGTATAGTCTGAAATCAGGGAGTCTGATTCCTCCAGCTCTGTTTTTCTTTCAAAAATTTCTTTGGCTCTTTGGAGTCTTTTGTGTTTCCAAAACAAATTGTAATGTTTTTTGTTCTAATTCTGTGAAGAATGGCATTGGTAACTTGATAAGGATTACACTGAATCTGTAGATTGCTTTGGGTAGTACAGTCATTTTCACAATATTGATTCTTCCAATCCAAGAATGTGGTATATTGCGCCACCTGTTTGTGTCATTTTTTATTTCTTTCATCAGTATATTGTAGCTTTCTGAGTACAGGTCTTTTGCCTCTTTAGATAGGTTTATTCCTAAGTATTTTATTCCTTTTGCTGCAGTGGTAAATGGGATTGTTTTCTTAATCTCTTTTTCTGATCTTTTGTTGTTAATGTATAGGAATGCAAGAGATTTCTGTACATTAATTTTGTATCCTGTAACTTTACCAAATTCATTGATTACCGCTAGAAGTTTTCTGGTGTCATCTTTAGGGTTTATGTATAGTATCATGTCATCTGCAAACAGTGACAGTTTTACTTCTTCTTTCCTGATTTGGATTCCTTTTATTTCTGTATCTTCTCTGATCACTGTGACTAGGACTTCCAAAGCTGTGTTGAAAAACAGTGGCAAGAGTGGACACCCATGTCTTGTTGCTGATCTTAGGGGAAATGCTTCCAGTTTTCCACCATTGAGAATGATATTTGCTGTGGGTTTGTTGTATATGGCCTTAATTATGTTGAGATCCTCTTTGCCCACTTTCTTAAATTTACTGAGGCTTGATTTGTGATGCAAGATGTGATCTATCCTGGAGAACGTTCTGTGTGCACTTGAGCAGAAAGTGTATCTGCTGCTTTCGTATGGAATGTCCTATAAATATCAATTAAGTGTACCTGGTCTAATGTGTCATTTAAGGCTTGTGTTTCCTTATTAATTTTCTGTCTGTATGATCTGTCCATTGGTGAAAGTGGGGTGTTAAAGTCCCCTACTATTATTGTGTTACTGTCAATTTCCCCTTTTACAGTTGTTATCATTTGCCTTATGTATTGAGGTCCTGCTATGTTGGGTGCATAAATATTTACAATTGCTATATCTTCTTCTTGGATTGATCCCTTGATCATTATGTAGTGTCCTTCCTTGTCTCTTTTAACAGTCTTTATTTTAAAGTCTATTTTGTGTGATATGAGTATTTCTACTCCAGCTTTCTTCTGATTTCCATTTGCATGGAATATCTTTTTCCATCCCCTCACTTTCAGTCTGTATGTAGCCCTAGGTCTGAAGTGGGTCTCTTCTAGACAGCATATATATGGGTCTTGTTTTTCTATCCATTCAGCCATTTTATGTCTTTTGATTGGAGCATTTAATCCATTTACATTTAAGGTAATTATTGACATGCATATTCCTACTACCATTTTCTTAATTGTTTTGGTTTGTTTATGTAGGTCTTTTTCCTCTCTTGTGTTTCCTGCCTAGAGAAGTTCCTTCAGCATTTGTTGTAAAGCTGGTTTTGTGGTGCTGAATTCTCTTAGCTTTTGCTTGTCTGTAAAGCTTTTGATTTCTCTGTCAAATCTGAATGAGATCCTTGCTGTGTAGAGTAATTTGGGTTGTAGGTTTTCCCCTTTCATCTCTTTAAATATATCCTGCCATTGTCTTCTGGCCTGCAGAGTTTCTGTTGAAAGATCAGCTGGTAAACTTATGGGGATTCTGTTGTATATTATTTGTTGCTTTTCCCTTTCTGCTTTTAATATTTTTTCTTATATCAATTTTGTTAGTTTGATTAACATGTGTCTTGTTATGTTTCTCTTTGGGTTTATCCTGCATGGGACTTTCTGTGCTTCCTGGACTTGATTGACTATTTCCTTCTCTATGTTAAGGAAGTTTTCAACTATAATCTCTTCAAATATTTTCTGAGGCCCTTTCTTTTTCTCTTCTTGTTCTGGGACCCCTATGATTCTAATGTTGCTGTGTTTAATATTGTCCCAGAGCTCTCTGAGACTGTCCTCGTTTATTTTCATTCTTTTTTCTTTATTCTGCTCTGTGACAGTTATTTCCACCATTCTACCTTCCAGCTCACTTATCCATTCTTCTGTCTCAGTTATTTTGCTATTGATTCCTTCTAATGTATTTTAAATTTCAGTTATTGTGTTTTTCATCACTGATTCTTTGTACTTTATTTCTTCTAGGTCTTTGTTAAATATTTTTTGTATCTTCTCAATCCATGCCTCTATTCTGTTTCTGAGATCTTGGATCATCTTTATTATTATTACTATGAATTCTTTTTCAGGTAGATTGCCTATTTTGTCTTTATTTGGTCTCGTGCGTTTTTACCTTGCTCCTTCATCTGTAATGTATGTCTCTGTCATCTCATTTTGTCTAACTTCCTGTGTTTGTGGTATCCTTTCCACAGGCTTCAGGGTCATAGTTCCTCTTGCTTCTGCTGTCTGCCCTGTGGTGGCAAGTTTGGTCCAGGGGCTTGTTTAGGCTTCCTGTTTGGATGGACTGGTGCCTGTGCTCTGGTGGGTAGAGCTGGATCTTGTCCCTCTGATGGGCAGGGCCATATCAGATGGTGTGTTTTGGGGTTTCTGTGACCTTAGTATGACTTTAGGCAGCCTGTCTGCTTATGGGTGGGTTTGTGTTCCTGTCTTGTTTGTTGTTTGGCATTAGGTGTCTGGCACTGGATCCTTTGGGCAGTTGGGTGGAGCTGTTTCTTGGAGTCGAAATGGAGACCTCTGGGAGTGCTCTCACTGATTAATATTCCCTGGGGCTCAGAATTTTCTGGCCATCCAGTGTCCTGGATTTGACGCTCTCACTCCAGAGGCTTAGGCCCAACCCCCAACTGGGGAACCAAGGTCCTGCAAGCCACATGGCATGGCTAAAGATAAAATAAAATAAAATAAAATAAAAGATGATGGAGAAAACAAACAGACAAACAAAACGCAAGACAAATAGCAAAGACAAAAACAAACATCAACTATAACAATTGAAAAAATAAAAGGAACAAATGAACAGACAAACAAAACCCAAGACAAAAGGTAAAAGCAAAACCAAAGAAACAAAAACTTAGAAACACACACACAAATAAGAAACAGAAACAAAAGCAAAGCAAACAGAAAACAAGAGAAGAACCAGACCAACAACAGAACCTAGAAGTGAAATCAAACAATTAAAAACAAACTAACAAAAGCAAAAAAGAAAACAAAAGCAGAATGCAAACTAAGAAAAAAAAGAAAAGCATACAAAACAAACACATCAAATGATCCAAAAAAAAGATAAATAAAAAGAAAACAGAAAAAAGAAAAAGAAAACAAAAACAGAAAAAACACAAAACAATGAAAAAGTGAAATAAAAATAGAAAAAAATTAAAGATATATTAAAAATTTTTTAAACAAAATAAAAATAAAAAATACTACTAATAAAAAAAGAATAACAAAACAAAACATAAAAAATAATAGTAATAATAATATTTTCCTGGGGTCTCAGCTGTCAGTGTCTTTTCCCCCACTGTGAGCCACAGCCAAACTCCTCCTCCCCAGGAGGCCCTCCTATACCTCTAGGTAGGTCTCTGGACCTGCTACAGGCACTGTGGGGGCAGCTCAGACTCTGACCTGGCCCAACTCCCGTGTGTACTTGCCCCCAAAGTTCATAGCTGCTAAGGCTAGACCAGTCTCAGTTGTGGGAACACTCGTTGTCCATTCAGATATTCCACAAACACAGGATTTACCAAGCCAATTGTGGGATTGAATCTGTAGCTTGTGCAGCTGCATGGTTAGATTTTCATTCCTCTTCCTTAGTCACCCTGTCTCTGTGGCTTATCTGTGGTTTTTAGTCCCACCTCTGCATGTGGGCCACCCACAGGAATCTGCTTCTGAGGCTGCCCTGGAGCACTCAGGTCTGCCCTGCTGAGGACAGGGCATGGAGGTGGCATGGCTGCCAGCGTCGTGGGAGCCCTGGTGGCCACAGGTGTTCTGGGAAGCCAGCGGCCATGGGCGCAGGAGATTCAGCCCTAGTAGGAGCCTTTCCTAGCACCTGGTAGCCTTTGTGAGAGGTTGAGCCCTGGAGGGTCCTTTCCTATTGCCTGGAGGCAGGTACCTGAGGGCCAGCTACAGTGGGGGCCTTTCCTATTGTTTGGCTGCATGTGCGCATAGGCCTGCCCCATCGGGGGCTTTTCCTAGTGCCCAGAAGCAGGCAGGAGGAGGCCAGTCCTAGTGGGGGCCTCTCCAAGCACCTGGGGGAGCAGGGGTCAGTGCATGGGAAAAGAGAGGCTGAAATGGTGACTCCACCCTCTGTGTGTCAATCAACAGTAGTGCCTTGCTTCTAAAATGTACAACTTATAATTATTATTTCCTTTAAGCACAAATATGCAATAAGTAAAATTAATTATTAGCCAATGTTTGAAAATACTTTGAAGAAGACAGCAAGTCATCAATGAATGGCATGATTATTTCTATTCTATTTCCCACTTTTTTGGAAAATAGAAATTCTAGAATTCTTATTATCAGTTAGAAATTACACCTGATAATATGAATAATGAATTTAAGGGGAAACAGGGAAATCTATTTGAAGTATCTTCATTATTAGTTTTCACTTTTTAATTAGATTGTACATTTACAATCCCTTTGGATGATTGGTGAATAATATGTAAAAAATAGCCAAGCAATGATGTTACTTCAAAAAAGTAAAGATTAAGTAAATGATTAAGGACTTTTATACATATGAAGGAACACACTGGATGATGATTTATGACCTAAACCTTTACCTTAGAACACATCTGAAATTTTTGTTTTTTGTTTTGTTTTTTTCTTAATTTTATGTCCTGTGTGAGAGAGAAGGGCACAGTTTAGTAGCCATTTGTGAAGAGGAATTTAGGAAAAAAGTATCATCTGAGAAAAGGATGAAATGTTAGCTGTTTAGCCTAGAAAATGTAAGGGAGATCTGATAGCCATTATCCAACCTTTGAAGAATTATTATGTTAGTGAGGGTCACATGTGTGGGTCTGAAAACTAAAGGTTGGAAGTTACTGAAGAATACTCTAACAATTAGAACTGTCCAACAATGGCACTGCTGCTTTATGAAGTAGGAAGTTCCTCTTCAATGAAATGTTCAGATACAGGCTGGAAGACCATCTGGCAGGGCTGTGCTGGATATGCCTCCACCAGTCACTGTGTGTGGATGGGGGAGGGTTGTGTTAGATGATTTGACAGTTCCTTCTAAATATAAGTTATCAGATTTTAAATTGGCAGTGGGATTCCATCAATGAGGGGGAAGGATACAATGGACTCTGACAGATTTTTGTTTTGTTTTGTTTTTATCGCCAAGATTTCTATGCTTTCCAAGGACAGAGGCAAACAGGATAAAACTAAATAGTTAAGAAGAAAATTTCATTATGTTAGGAAAATTATTTAGTAGAAAGAGAATAATTATTTATAGCACCTTAATTATTTTCAGAGGTATAACACTTCTTGAAAAATATAAAACAGGCCAAAGTCTCTGGATTCTTTTGACCTGATTTTATCTCTCTGTGCTCCAAAAGTTTTCCTCTTGTCAAATTCTTAGATTCCCTCCCTAAAGTTTTCCTACCATACTACCAGGTCTGTCCAAGAACAAGATGACCCCAAATCCCAACCTCTTTAATTTTGTTAGGCATAATTCCAAAAATGTTTAAAAATATTCCCACTCCCTGGTTATTAAATTAAACCCTCAACTGGGTACTGCTGTGAAAGATCTTTGTTCATGGAATTAAGTTATGAATCAGCTGATTTTAAGAATCAGAGATCATCCTGAGTATTATAGTTGGTCCCAATGATATCACATGAATTTTCCAACAGAGGGCAGGTAGATGAAGTCATATAGATGTGTCAAAAGGGGAGACCCATGGGATTGGAAACATGAGAGACTCAAATCACCATTGCTGACTTTGAAGATGAAGAAAGATGCCTGCAGGTTGAGGAATGTGGGCAGCCTCAAGCAATTGAGAGCATCCCTTAGTTGACAGCTAGCAAGGAAACAGGACCTCAGTCCTACAATTGCATGGGATTCTGCCTATAACCTTAATGAGCTTGGAAGAAGATTCAGTCATAGAGCTTCCAGAAAAGAATACAGCCCTTGATTTTAGCCTTGTGAAACCCAGAGCAGCAAAACAGATGAACCTGACTTATAGAACTCTGAGATAATAAATGGGAATTGTTTTAAGTTGCCAAATTGTGGTCATTTGTTACAGGAGCAATAGAAAATGAATACTACAATAAAACAGTACTGCTGGTAGCCCTTCCTGGCCTTTAGCAGAACTTTAAAAATTTGTTAACATAATTCACATAATGAGTGAATTTCAGGAGTGTTTTTTTTTTTTTTTTCAAAAAGAGGATTTACTGGTGAAAATGATGTTTCTAGTGGTGGAGAATGCACAGGACTTATATTCTGAGAGGCAGTCCTTACTTAATCGGTTTTCATGGATCTCTGTTCACAACTTGGCATCCTTTACTTTTTCCTACTACCTTCAGCTTGACCACATGTAGGTACACACATACATACAAACACAAGCACACTATGGAAATCAAAGATTCTGGACACCATATTCTTTTTTTCTTCTTTTTTTTGCAGTACGTGGGTCTCTCACCATTGTGGCCTCTCCCGCTGCAGAGCACAGGCTCCGGACGTGCAGGCTCAGCAGCCATGGCCCATGGGCCCAGCCGCTCCGTGGCATGTGGGATCCTCCTGGACCAGGGCACGAACCCGTGTCCCCTGAATCGGCAGGTGGACTTTCAACTACTGCGCCACCAGGGAAGCCCTGGACACCATATTCTTTCTTAAAGCCTAGTGACCACCTAGTTCAATAAAGAAAATAGACTTATTTAGGTAATTATTCCCTTCAGAGTTGTGACACTTACAATGGGCAAAACTTGATGATAAGTAATATTTATCTTTATTGCTTTCATTGGAATTTTGTCTATGAATCCTTAATTGGCCAGAATTTGAAATGTGATTTGGTTGTTAGCATGGTGCCAGCACATGTGTAGTACATCACAATCAGTTCTGTTAATATGAATTCTTTTGATTTGTTTTTCTCAAGTCCCCCTATTTTAAGATTAGTTATGCAATTTTATGACCATAGTTCTATGTGAAAAACTTTTTGAATATTTGACTGAGTTAACCAATAAGCTCACTAACAAATTGAATCAAATTAAAGAAAAATCAATTGCTAAATTTGTTGGATTAATTAAAGATATTTAATGAACTGACACCTTTTTTGTTTCTTTTATCATATAATTGACATATAACATTTTAGTTTTATGTGTACAACACAGTGATTCAATATTTGTATATATTGCAAAATGATCACCACAGGTCTAGTCAACATCTGTCTCCATACATAGTTAGACTTTTTTTCTCATCAAGAGAACTTTTAAGACTTACTATCTTAACAGCTTTCAAATATGCAATAGAGTGTTATTAACTATAGTCACCATGCTGTACATGGCATCCCTATGACTTATTTACTTTATAACTGGAAGTTTCTACCTGTTGACTTCCTTCACCCATTTTGCCCATCCTCACTCCCTGCCTCTGGCAATCACCAACCTGTATCTATGAGTCTGGTTTTGTTGTTGCTGTTTTTGTTTAGATTCCACATATAAGTGAGATCATAAGGTATGTCTTTCTCTGTCTAATTTATTTCACTTAGCATAATGCCCTCAAGGTCCATTGATGTTGCCACAGATGGCAAACTTTCATTCTTCATGGCTGAATAATATTGCACTGTGTGTGTGTGTGTGTGTGCATGTGCGTGTGTGTGTGTGCGTGCGTGCATGTGTTTGCGTGTGTGTGTGTGTGTGTATTCCACATTTCCTTTATCCATTTATCCATTGATGACCACTTAGGTCATTTCCGTATGTTGGCTGTTGTTTGTTGCCATATTTTGGCTATTGTAAATAATGCTGCAATGAGCAGGAGGGTACACATTTCTTTTCAAATTAGTGTTTTTGTTTTCTTCAGCTATATATCCAGAAGTGGAATTTTTGGATCATATGGTAGTTATATTTTTATTTTGGGGGGAACCTCCATACAGTTTCCATAGTGACTAGACCAATTTACATTTTCTCCAACAGTGCACAAAGCTTTCCTTTTCTCCACATCCTCTTCAACAGTTGTTATTTATTGTCTTTTTAATAATAACCATTTTAACAGGTATCACATTCTGGTTTTTATTTACATTTCCCTGATGATTAGTGATGTTGAGCATCTTTTCATGTACCTGTTGACAATCTGTATGTCTTAGAAAAATATCTCTTCAGATCCTCTGCCCATTTTTTTTTTTTCGATAAGTGGGCCTCTCACTGTGGTGGCCTCTTCCGTTGCAGAGCACAGGCTCCGGACGTGCAGGCTCAGCAGCCATGGCTCATGGGCCTAGCCGCTCCGCGGCATATGGGATCTTCCCGGACCGGGGCACGAACCCATGTCCCCTGCATCGGCAGGTGGACTCTCAACCACTGCGCCACCAGGGAAGCCCTGTATGACTTCATTATATCTTTTGGTTATTAGGTCTTTGTCAGATATATGATTTGCAAATATTTTCTCTCATTCTATAGGTTGTCTTTCATTTTGCTGATGGTTTCCTTTGCTGTGCAAAGGAGAATGTTCCATGTGCACTTGAGAAGAATGTGTATTCTGTTGTTTCTGGGTGAATTGTTCTTTACATAAGTCCATCTGGTATAATGCGTCATTTAAGGCTGATGTTTCCTTATAGTTTTTATGTCTAGATGATCTATCCATTGATGTAAGTGGGGTATTAAAGTCCTGTATTATGATTGTATTTCTGTCTATTTCTCTGTTTAAGTCTGTTAATATTTGCTTTATATATTTAGTTGCTCCTATGTTGGGCACATAAGTATTCACAAATATTATACCCTTTTGTTGGATTGACTCTTTTATCATTATGCAATGCCATTATTTGTCTCTTATTACAGTGTTTGTTTTAAAGTCTATTTTGTCTAATATCAATATAGCTACCCCAGCTTTCTTTTGGTTTCCATTTGCACAGAATATTGTTTTTTTCACCCCTTCACTTTTAGTCTGTATGTGTTCCTACATCAGAAGTAAGTCTCTGTAGGCAGCATATAGATAGGTCTGGGTTTCTTTTCTTTTTAAAAAAAAAAAAAATTCATTCAGTCACTCCGTCTTTTGATGGGAGAATTTAGTACATTTACATTTAAAGTAATTATTGATAGGTATGTTCTTATTGGCATTTTGCTAATTGATTTCTGGTTATTTTGTTTGAACTGACACCTTTTGAAAACTTAAACTGTACAGACAATTTTTTCAAAACAAACAAATATCATTTGGAAACATAGTCTAAAATGAACTTGCCTTCCCAGTCCATGGGGGTGATAAGCCACCCTGACTTTCCATTATGTATCTTCTTAGTCTAATTTAAAGAGTTTATAATAGGATTGGAGAGTTTCAATATTTTTTCCTCATCACTGAGAGCAAACAATAATTTTTTGAAGTTCTATGTATTGTTTTAGGTGATGGATGAAGACACTCTTGGGTATGGGTCATGATTCCTGTTCTCCAGGATTTTTAGTGTACTGGGGTAGGTGGTTTTAAATTTTATGCAATATGAAATGATATCTCATCTTATTAAAACATTTATTTTAAATTGCATAATTTTAAAGGAAACTGGGCAAAGTGAAATGTAAACTCTAGTCACCTCAAGGTGATAATACTTTAACTGACAAATGGAAATTTCTACCACCCTTGGTCAAAATGAATTATGGATTCAGCAACTTTGGTTTTTAACAAGGTCTTTGAGAATCATCTTTGATTTTGAAAAGATGGTCACATCCAAGATATTATTAGGTTTCATGAGGTACACAGACAATAAAATCCTTGGAAGATGGAACACATTAATGTGAACAGAAATAAGGTTTCCTGAGGACCTTAAGCCCAGGAAAGCATTGGACAGGCAGTGAAGGAGCCAAGTCATTTCAGTGGGATCAGGGAAGAAAGGGATGTCAGAATGTACTGGAGGGTTGGGAGGACACTGGAAAACTAACATGGTCAAACTAAGTTTTGCCAGCTTGATATGACCTGAAAAAGGGATTGACCTTCTTCTGTGTGCAGGAGGCTATGACCACCATCCATCTATGTCCAGGTTCCCTGCTTTTCCTACCCCTGCCCCACTGCTATTCCTAAACATTTGTATGTAGTTGAAATCTGATTAAAATGAACTGAGTATATTGAAGAATCCTTACATTTATGGAATAAACCCCATAATTCAAAAAGAGTCATGTACCAAAATGTTCATTGCAGCTGTATTTACAATAGCCAGGACATGGAAGCAACCTAAGTGTCCATCAACAGATGAATGGATAAAGAAGATGTGGCACATATATACAATGGATTATTACTCAGCCATAAAAAGAAATGAAATTGAATTATTTTTAGTGAGGTGGATGGACCTAGAGTCTGTCATACAGAGTGAAGTAAGTTAGAAAAAGAAAAACAAATACCGTTTTCTAACACATATATATGGAATCTAAGAAAAAAAAAAAGATCATGAAGAATCTAGGGGTAAGATGTGAATAAAGACACAGACCTACTAGAGCATGGGCTTGAGGATATGGGGAGGGGGAAGGGTAAGCTGTGACAAAGTGAGAGAGTGGCATGGATATATATACACTACCAAACGTAAAATAGATATCTAGTGGGAAGTAGCCGCATAGCACAGGGGGATCAGCTAGGTGGTTTGTGACCACATGGAGAGGTGTGATAGGGAGGGTGGGAGGGAGGGAGACGCAAGAGGGAAGAGATATGGGAACATATGTATAACTGATTCACTTTGTTATAAAGCAGAAACTAACACACCATTGTAAAGCAATTATACTCCAATAAAGATATTAAAAAAAAAAAAAAAAGAACTGGGGCAGCCTCAAAGGAGAGATGCAGCCACATCGGAGCTCTCATATCAGGGGTTATATGAAGGGGGAGGAGGTGTTCCTGCTAACCTCTGGTCAGCAGGAGTGTTTCTGATGATGGTAAAAACTATGTTTAAACCCTGACTCACTGTAGGTACAGAAACACTTCACGTATGCTTATAACCTCTGTGTCCTTTTTATCTAAAATGTCTGCAAGCCACCCAACCATAACACAGTCTGTGAAAGATTGTGACAATAGCAGAGTGATTCCTGCCTCATACCACTGGCAACTTGACCTTAACCAGGGAGCAAGAGTTTCTGCCCACAGAATGGCAGTGGTTAGAAGGGCAGATTAAGCTATAAACATTAAACATTTCTGTCACAGGAAAGCAAGATGATCTGTTGCAGCTTCCTATTCTACCTGAGGTGCCATGGTTGGTATTATATGATATAAGATTAAGCTCTTGTCAGAAAACTAATGAATTTTGGATTGATTTCTGTCTTCTGCAATGCTAGTAACATTTTTGACAGCTATGATTTATAGGGCTTCATTTAGTCTATTCATGAGAAGAGCTGTTTAGTTTGGTTGATGGGCAAGGTTTCTAATGTTCCCAGTGGGAAACACTGAGGACCAAAGGGATGGCTGTCCTGAAGGTGCTCTCTAGCTGTCTGGGGAAGGTCTTTTATAAATTTGTAATCAAAATTCAGAGAACTAATGGGGCAGGTTGGCTTGGAATTGTTTTGTTGACATTTGACCAGTGGAATGCTCCAGAAAATATGTAAGTCTGCTATTCAGCTACAGATCCTTAAGGTAAAAATCCTTTGTATGCCACTCTATTTGCTTTTTTCTTTATTTTGTTTTTGAAATAGGATAACTAGTGTCTGCACAGTGGAGCAAGAATTTTAGTCTGCTAAAATGGTTGCAGAAAAACAGTGTAATTCAAAGATAAAGACTTAGCTCTTGGACTTCCCTGGTGGCGCAGTTGTTGAGATGCAGGGGAGACTTGGCTCTTTTTTTCTCTTTATGAATTCTATAGCTCAGTGCAGAATATTTTTCTAATGGGAAGTTTTTCAAAGTTTACAAATGTAGTGGATGCTGTGGTGGACCTCCTAGATTTCCCTTTAGGACCAAGACACTCATTTCCCTAGTTCCTGAAGTGATGGCTCTTAATAGCTCACTGACGAATTGCTTTCTGGAAATTGCCCTCTACGGAAGGAAATTGCCTTTCCTAAGCGTATGTGTACTTCTTGGGCCAGTTTACATTCACTGGCTGGTCAAAAGTAGATTAAAATGGCATTTTTCCTCAATTCAAGACCTCACTTTTGGGCTATCCCAAATCCAGAGCTCCCCATGTGTTTAGCTAAAGCCTTTGTTGCAAGTACATCATGGTTCAACTCTTCTCTCTGCTCAGTTAAGCTTCCCTCACAGGTGTCATCCCTGAGACTGTTCCTCAATCAACTTCCTGAATACAAATATCAAGTTAAAGTCTGTTTCCCAGGGAACTCAGCCTAAAACTAAGAGGTGATGGTTGGGAGACGTGGGCATAATGGAAGAAGAGTATCAAGGGTTGGATGTGAATGGGACTTCAGGAATGAGAAAAGGAAGGACACTGAGGATATCTTGGAGATTCCAAACCTGGAGATCTGGGATAATGATGTTTCTTTAGGCTAAAGGGAATCCTCTTCTCATCACTTCTTGAGATGTATACCTTTAACAGATTACACAGGAAACTAGCCCCATGCCATGTTTACCAACAGTGAAATATTATGGAGTGCATGGCCTCTAGCCTTTCAGAGGTAGATTCAACCTGTAATAAAAAATAGAGGAGACTGGCCAAGATGGTAGAGTAGAAAGACACTGAGCTCAACTCCTCTCATGGGCACACAAAAATCACAATTATTTGTAGGACAACTATCAGTGAAAAAGACCAGAGCCTACCAGAAAAGGTCTTCTACAACTAAAGACATAAAGAAGGAATAATAAAGAGATGGGTAAGTGGGGCAGAATCATGATATAGTCAAGTCCCATACCCAAGGTGTGTGACCCACAAATGGTAGAATAATTACAACTGCAGAGGTCCTCCCAGAGGAGTGAGAGGTCTGGGCCCCATGTCAGGCTCCCTAGCCCAGGGGTCCTGCATTGGGAAGATGAGCCCCCACAGCATTTGGCTTCGAAGGCTAGCGGGGCTTACTTTTGGGAGACCCAGAGGGCTGAGGGAGTACAGACTTCACTCTTAAACGGTGCACACAAAAATATCACATGCTCTGAGATTGAGGGCAGAAACAGTAACTTGATAGGAGCCCAGGTTAGACTTGCCTGCTGATCGTGGGGAGTCACCTGGAGAGGCAGGAGGAAACTGAAGTTCACCCAGGGGACATAGACACTGGTGGCAGCCATGTTGGGGAGCTTGTTCTACCACATAGACACTGGTGCTGGCAAGCACAATTTTGGAGTCTTCCATTTAGACTATTAGCCCCAGGGCCCAGCTCTACCCTGACCCAAGCAACAAACTGGGTAAAGACATAACTCCATCCACCAGAAGACAGGCTGCCTTAAGACCTCCTGACCCCACAGCAACTCTGGACATGGCCCTGCCTGCCAGAGGACACAGGACTTAGTTCTACCCACCAATGGGCAGACACCAGCCCCAGAATCCCCTGGGCCCTGGCCCTGCCCTCCAGGGAGCTTGCTCTAACCTCCAGATAAGCCTCACCCACCAGAGGACAGACACCAGATGCAAGAAAACCATAATCCTGCAGCCTTTGGACATGGTCCGCCCACCAGCAGGCCTGATCCTTCCCTAGCACCAGCTGGGCCTTGAACCCACTCACTAGCAGGCCAACACAAGCTTCGGGATGTCCTGAACCCCCTGCCCAACTGTGTAAAGGATTAGCTCCACCCACCAGCAATCTGACACCAGCTCTGGGATCCCTGTGCCCTGCAACCAGACTCCAGGATCCAGCTCTGCCCACCACTAGTCAGGCACTAATCTCAGAACCTGGCTTCACCTACCAGTGGGCAACCACAGTACCAGAGTCTCTTGGACCCTGACTCCACCAATCAGTGATCCAACAGTAACCCTGGAGCCCCTTAGGGCTCCTCAGTCAACAAACTTGTGACCCGGTCCTGCCAACTGGTTGATGGCGGTCTCCGCACAAGGCAGGGCCTGGCAACCAACTGGATGGGGAGCCAACCAAGCCTACCGGACCACCACATAGTCAGCTCCCCACAACAGAAGTACCCACGTAGCCCTCATAGGGGGAACCCATAGAGCATATAGCTCAGGTGTTGAGAGGGAAGTGTTTTGTTGGGACAAATAGGACATCTACAAAAAGCCAGTTCTCCAAGGTCAGGAAATGTAATCAACTACCTGATACATAAAAATGAAAACAGCAACTTAGGCAAAAAATATAGAGAGAGGAAGGTTATTGTTGGAGAAGTGATAAGCAAAATACAATAAATGTAATTAACCTTATACTTCAAATCTTTTGATAATGTTTCTGAAGAATAAAACCAGGTAGAAAGATAAGATGTGTGATCAGAGTAGGTTCACTTAAAAAATGTATAGTATCTATCAGAACACACATGACAAGAAAAAAATATGACATACTTTGAGGTCAACAAAGATTCAGCAATAAAATCAACAGGTTGGATGCATGCTGCTTACGGTGATTATTGGATAACACAAGCAATGGCAGCTCTCGTGAACCAAGAACCAGTCTTCTAGGGGTCCAGAGGGACATTCTTCATGTCTTTAATATATGTTAAAAGAGTGACATTTCATGTGAGGACACTTCCCTACAGGTAATTCCTAGGAATCCCATATTATTGCTCTTTTCTTTAAATATGATGTCTTGATTTTATTTCTTTTGTCTGTCTGAGTTCAGCATAATATAGCAGTTATACTTTCATTTCTTTTTGCTAGAATATCAAAAAGTTCATAATTCCAAGATATTGACTTATATGGACTTTTCCTTACTATAATATCAAGAAGTTTATAATTCCAAGATACTCAGCAGAAGAAAGAATTTCAGGACCGTAGAATAATAATCCACTGAAATGTCTTCTCCCCAAATAAGCAGCCACCAAAAATAATGATAAACAAAATGTATCATTTATAGGAGTACATAACCCTATTCGGGGTAGGCTTCCCACATAGGCCAACTAAGGTAACCTCTGTGGGGTGTGTCCAGAGGCTCTGAAGAGCGGTTCCTTGTCCCCAAAATTATTTTGTTAGAGGAGAAGCTTTAAAATGTCAGAATCTCAGTGACAGTAGTTTACACAAGTGAATGGGATACGATTTTATTTCTTCTTTCTTGAGAGCTTTTCTGAGGAGGCAGGAACAAGAAGTTGGATATGTGATACCTAAAAGGACAGAGAGGATCAAAGGTGTGAATGAAAAACTAAATGGGGCATGATGAGTGGGGCAAGAGAAGAGAAGGTTTCAAAGACCAGCTATAACTAGCTCACAACCTTATATAACTTGCCAACTGCAGTCAAAAGCCTTGAACTTCAATCAAATAGGTCTGTCTGAAGAGCATTTTAACTGCTCCTCTCCTGATCTTGAGGCTCTGCACAGGCTTCCCAGCTTGGGACAGCTGACATTCCCTACTATTAAATTACTCTGTTTCAGCTACTTCTTCCTTAAATCATTCTCTAGGTTAGTCAACTTGAATCTATACCAATGAATTGTGATAAAGGACAGTCTCTCCTCTTTAGGTTTTGACTGAAGTAAACAGGTTAGTTGAGTCTTACCTGTAGTCAGATAGGTGTCACAATTGATGCCATGAACACCCCTCGTTCCCAAATATCTCCCCTGTCAGCTGCTGTAGTTGACAATCTCTTGGATGAAGAAAGCAATTTTATGTCTTAGGGGATGGGTCCCCAAATGGATTGTGACTGGGTGTGACATGTGTTGAAATTGTGTTATCACTAGGAATAGCAATGCACCAGAGTGTACTAGTGATTTACTTTGTAATAATTAGAGAAGGTTCTCAGTTATATTTTTAGAAACATTATTTTACTCATTCTAACAAAAAGTGGCTTGGGCCTCAGGAATGGTGCAAATGTCTTGAGACAGTCACATGAAGAAGAATATACTCAGTCAAATAGGTGCTGACAGAGAAGATTTGAAAACCATAGGATTAAAACACTGTGCTGCTTCAAAGCCATGATGTCTCTTGGAAAGAGTCCTGCTGGATGTGGGTGTCAGCAACCTTCATTTGTTAGAATGACAAAGTTCAGACACCTCTCCTTCTGATGACTGACAGAAGATTACTCATGGTGGGAGTAATCTACCCTGTTCACTAAGTGGTCTTTCATGGTAACTTTTCATTGAGGTAGTTGGGAGCAAAAACGAGAGTTTTTCTGAGCAACTTGGTGAAGGCTTTTCAAGCTAATGTGCTTATGAATCACCTGTGGGCCTTATTAAAATGTAGGATTTGATTTGGTGTGTCTGGGTGGGGCTTGAGAGTCTTCATCTCTAACAAGCTCCCAGGTGAAACTAATGCTGCTGTACTACACTTTACCAACTACAAGCACTTAGCCTGAGCTTCATTGGAAGGATGACAGTGTCAGCCCAACCTGTCTCCTGTGAGCATTAATCAGGTAGTGGAGGGGAGAGAGCTAAATATATGTGATGTGATCTTCTGAATGTTTTGAGACTAAGTCTAGTTAGGACAGGCTTTCATGGGATACAGAGATGCAAATTCCTAAGGAAGATGTTGGGGATGGGGTGGGTCATTTGAAATTTCTTTCTGTGTCTTCCTGAATCCCATGAGTTTTTCTGTAAAATGGGTGCCTTATGCAGACCAATCCATGACAGTGGGAGGTGTGATCAATGAATCTGTTAAGGTTTCCACACTGCCCTTCAGGGAGGGTGGCAGGAAGACAAATACAGTTTATTTTCTCCAGCTCAGCAGCTCATTTGCATAACATGCAGGAGGGAGAATGCAAAGGAAGAAAAATACTAAAAGGGGCAGAATATGCTAAAATAGGTCAAGGGAGAAAATGAAAGAGTATTATTCTGCTCTCTTCAGAAAATTCTGTTAAGCTAGACCTGCCACAGACCACAAGATCAGTGTTGTAAACATATATATATATATATATATTTTTTTTTCAGCTATCAAAAGCTTTAATTGTTAGATAAGAACTGACTAAAGATGTGGGCTCAATAGGGCAAGATGTATGTTGTGTTGATTTTGGAGGAGAGAGTGCCTATATATCTTTAGCCAGGCCAGATCCTTGGTAAAATATGTCGGCAAACTGTTTCCATCAGCCCTATTTTCTAACTCCTCCTTTTCCTCATATTGTTTTGTTTTACAGATACCTATTTCTCTTTATTTAAATTAATTCACACTAAGATGTTACTGACTTGGCATGTACTTTTCCCAACTGTTTGTCTTATTTTCTAAATTTACAAAGCAATTACTTTTGCTATGATATTCACTAATATTCTGAGGTTAGTAATACTTATCCCAAAGCACTAAGGGCAAACTATCAGGTACTGTGTTTGATGGGTATGTTGATTCTCTTACCAAATCGGCCCTAGCACAGCTAAAGTCCCCTACCTTGGTGGGGAAGGTTCTTTTCCAGCTCAGATTTATACAGCCAATAATGAAACCGATGCTGAGACTGAAACAGCACAAACTTTGTTCAGTGGCCAGAGAATGGAGAAGTGGGAACTTAGTTCAAAACCAACTTCTCAAGCTGACTTGGACTGAGGCACCATATATATAGGAAGATTGAGGTAAAAGCGAGGGAATAAAGAGAGGGAGGAATGTTCATGATTTATCTGAGAACAGGGGTATGGTTTGCTCAGAACTCAGGCAACACTCCTTTTTGGTTCTTGTATGAATCTTCCGGTTGTTGGCAATTGTCAACTGTCATGGTGCTAATACATTAGCATGCTTAATGTATAACAAAGAGTGTATAATGAGGCTCAAGGTCTACTGGAAATCAAGTCTTCCACCATCTTGGACCTAGCTGGCTCTAATCAGTTCTTGTTTTTCTTTGTAGCTTCATCTTTTGTGGTCAAGCCTGAAACTCAGATAAGAGCAGTTAGTCTCCAACCAGGGGCAGGGGTATGATTCTTGGACAACAGCCTGGTAACAATTCTGCTGGTCTGAGAGTCCTTCCTATCCAACACTGGAAAATCACCACTTGTACCCTTCAACATTATGTATAATAGGCCCTCTTACCTTCACACACACAAGTAAAACCCTATCTGCCTTCTTATGAATCACAAAAAGGAATGTTATGTAAAACACTTGAACTTCATACTTAAAGCACAGTTCTCTTGTATAAGGTCAGAATCTTCCCACTGTTTTCCTTTTATCAGCCTGCATATGTTCCCCACTCCAGAAATCCTGACAACTGGACAAGTGAAAAGGATCTCATCAGACTCGGAGTCTATATTTCCAATTAGAAGAGGTTATAGTAAAGTTAAGTATAACACTACACCAACAACAATATTTCCTGCAAGTGAGATGGTCAGGAAGTAGTACATCCAAAATCATGGTTCCCTGTTGAATATGTCTTTATTTTTAGTCTATGTACGATTTCCCTGAAATGAAAGAAGGTGACATTACGATGACTTCCTCACGCTGAATTTAAAGACTTAGGGCTAGAAAGGGGCAGGCTGAAGCTTAAATCTTCCTGAGGAGGCTGCAGGAGGGAAGACAGAGACTTGAATATAAATTAAGGCTAAGGGACCCCACTACAGTTAGAGACTGAGAACACAGAGTTCAAGGGACTGAATTTCAAGTTCATAGATGAGCAAGCAGAAATTAAGTCATCAGTTGGAGCAACACAGAAGTTAACTGTAGAATCAAATATGCATTTGTGGGCCCTTTATTGCTCTGAAGACAGTTATAACCAAGTAATGGGATAGCTCAGCTTGAAGCATCTTAAGAGACACGTGGTTTCCTCTGGAGGGATTTCTCCTTGCCCCTGCAGTCATGAGAAGCAGAAGGATGGTTCTTGTTGGAAGATGTATCTCTTGACTTCATTTCTTAGAGGTGTGAACATTACTCACTAGTGAGACTTAGAGTCAAGTTGCAATGACTCTGTTGTCATTTAGAGGAGCCATGTGCTATGTTACTTGAGTTCCTTTCACACTTTGGCTTTTAAATATTATTTCCCTCTAAAAGACATTTCTTTGTAAATAAAGAGCTATGCGTCATTCTGCTTTATCATTATTTGCTATGAAGGGAGACTCTGGGAGATAAACAACACCCAGATAAATAAGGCTTAGAGACTGTGGGCCAAGTCTTCTATTGATTCCACTATATTTATCTCTCTCTCCCTCTCAAAGAAATAATGATAGTAATTATTTTTTAAAAATATTCTCTTTTCTAATCATTTAAAATTGCTATTTCCCACTCTACTCAAATAGTAATTGTTTTTATGGCCCTGTTGTAACTCGTGAGAAGGAAGGAGATGGAATAAGCAGCTGAGAAAACCCATTCACTCCCTGGGCAGCATAGCTAAGGCACAAAGTAGATTTGCAGTAGTTCACCTACCAAATCTTCTTCAACTCTCACTCTGGATTTTATGTAGAGATCTGTGATGAAAGACAGAGAATCTGAATCTGCTGAGTGTGTTAAATGCAGTGGAGGGAGAGTATTTGGGGAATAGATATTAAAAAAAAATACCTTTGAAGACACATGAATGAGCTGATATTGAATTTGGTGTGTAGGTGAGGCAAGAGGACTGAACTGGAATATAAAGACCTATATTTTGCCACTTCTTACCTGTATGTAAATTTGGGTGGTAAGTCACTTTCTTGATGCTTTCTTAATCTTTTAACAAATTATTATAATTCTTAAACTCTGTCTCATTGTAGTGCTGTTTATCTGAAATGATATATATTCCAAGTAAAAATTGCTGTAAAATGTGTAGACTTGGGAACATGAGACTTTAGGATTTGAAGCACTCCACAAAGTGAATGTTGGCTCCAAATGTCTTCACACTTCCCAATTGCTTTAAGTGGGAGACAAAATAAACCAACTCTGAAATAGCTTCCTGAAGAA
Organism: Phocoena sinus; assembly: GCF_008692025.1. Lineage (NCBI taxonomy): Eukaryota > Metazoa > Chordata > Mammalia > Artiodactyla > Phocoenidae > Phocoena > Phocoena sinus. Next base: position 32,209,825 of record NC_045776.1, on the reverse strand, counting down.
ATTTGGAATTGCCAATTTTTGTATACGAAAAGAAAGAAAGGAGTCATCTATAGTTGAAAACAGCTCTTGAGGTTTGTATGGTTGTATGCAGCTCTGCCAGCTCGTTCTCAAGCGTGAGGCTAGAAAAGAATGACATCATGAGTGAGTCAAAATGGAGTAAACTACCGAGTCCTCCACTAAAGGGTAGGGGGGTAGGTTGTAGTGGTTAAGCAAATGACCTGGAAAGTTAATCAGTCCACAGCTTACTCATTATCTGGTCACAGCATTAGAATTTTGCCTAATACATTAATGGGAGTGAAATGAAATATTCTAAGAAAAGCGCCTAGCATATTGTGTGCCATGTAAAATAAACTCGATAAATGACTAATGGAGGTGGTTATATTGATTTTAGAGAAAGTATACTGCTAAATGCACTGTATAATTTCAGAGGTATTGAAAAATCTGCCGACTTAAGTACAGTTGACCCTTGCACAACATGGGTTTGAACTGTGTGGGTCCATTTATACAAGGATTTTTTTCAATAAATACTATAATAGTAATGTGTAATCTGTGGTTGGTTGGATCTGCAGATGCAGAGGGCCTAATATAAAGTTATACGTGCATGGGGTTGGTGCCCCTAACTCTCTTGTTTTTCAAGGGTCAATTGTATTTTCCCTTTCAATATTTTCCCCTGGTTTTTTATTCAAAAACTTCCCATTCCCAGAGAAGTAGATATAATTCTACCTACAAGGTCAGGTACTACACCTCCTTTGCTTACCATTGGACATCCAGCCCTTCAAAGTGTTCTCGGCACAGAGTTGTGTTCAGTAAATGTGTGCTTATTAACTTTATGAAAGCTGTGATCCATGTGGTCCAATATCAGAGTGGTGGCAGAGTTAAAGAAGTGCCAAATCTCCAGGTAGTTGAAAAATAACTCAATATCTTTACATGCATTTCTCCAAAACATGCAAAATGGTACAAAGTCCACAGCAATGCTTCTTAAAATGCTAATTTTCCCCTCAATTAGCTTCCCTCCCAAAAGAGAGCAACTCCTGTACTTTTACCAAATTTCTCAAGCGGAGCCTCCTTCATCCCTTATCTAGTGTATTTTTTCATCTATCATCTCTTTTTCTTTCCCATTTTGTACCATAAACCCCGAGAAGAGTTTGTCTGACAAGACAGAGGTTGTGAGAGGTGAAAAAAACTGTATATACAAAGCCAAAACCTTCTTTTTTTTTTTGCAGTATGTGGGCCTCTCACTGTTGTGGCCTCTCCCATTGCGGAGCACAGGCTCCGGATGCGCAGGCTCAGTGGCCATGGCTCACGGGCCCATCTGCTCCGCGGCATGTGGGATCTTCCTGGACTGGGGCACGAACCCGTGTCCCCTGCATCGGCAGGCGGACTCTCAACAACTGCGCCACCAGGGAAGCCCCCAAAACCTTCTTAATTGGCATGACAAAAAAGCTAGAAACACCTGTATAATAACTTATTGCTGTTGGATTTGTTAACTGAATAGTTGATTGAATGGAAAAACTTAAGCAAATTGTTCTGGTTTTATAACTTGGTAACAACCTCTGTCTGTGAAAATCACTTGAAAATTAATAATTCACTGCTTTTTTGTGTATATATGTTATTTAGATTTTTTTACCTAACATTAAAAAAAGAAAGTTATTTATTTATTTTTGGCTGCATTGGGTCTTCATTGCTGCACACAGGCTTTCTCTAGTTGCAGTGAGCAGGGGCTACTCTTCGTTGCGGTGCGTGGTCTTCACATTGTGGTGGCTTCTCTTGTTGTGGAGCACGGGCTCTAGGAGGGTGGGCTTCAGTAGTTGTGGCACGCGAGTTCTAGAGAGCAGGCTCAGTAGTTGTGGTGCACGGACTTAGTTGCTCCACGGCATGTAGGATCTTCCCGGACCATGGATTGAACCTATATTCCCTGCATTGGCAGGTGGATACTTAACCACTGCGCCACAAGGGAATTCCCTACCTAACATTTGTGTTTCGCATTTTTTATGCCCAACTATTTAATAGGCTTTTTAAGAGATTTAATTTAGTGTACAATACCTAGCACACTGTTTTAGACTTAGTGCTTAACAATATTTGTGGAGATAAAATCCCTACTAAAGAAAGATGTTACCTAAGAGGTGTGATATTTTGAGCCATTAGGTTGATATTTTATTTTATCATATAAATTCAAGACATTTAAGAAGGGATTCATGAGGCTCAGAGCATGAGGAATAAGAAATGAAATAGGCTGGGGAATCAGGGAAGAAAGACCTAGTCAGGGGTGTGGATGAGAGTTGAGCAGCAAGAAAGCACTGGGTGGGCACTTGCCAGATAGAAGGCAGACAAAGGAAAAGAGAGAGGTCCATCAGAGTAACAAAAATTGTATTAAATTGTACCATTGTTCCAAAAGATATTCTCCTTCCTCCTCCCCAGTGAGCAAATAATAATTTCCTACTACATTGCCTTTTTCATATGACTCACTTTGTCTAGTGAAATGTGAACAGAAGTGATATATTTTACTTCTAAGCAAAATTTTAAAGACCATTGTGGGATTTCTCTGTTAGTCTTTTCTTTTTGATATAAACCCAGCAAGTTCCATATGAATCCTTCTGTTTCAGGCTGGTCTCAGGATGAGGATTTAATTACACCTGAAGCTACCCAGGAAAAGCTTAATAACATTTTAAAAATTCAGACTTTTTTCCTAGAGAAAAATTTATGTCATGCATCACCCCCTTAGTCTAAATAAATTTGTTTTACAAAGATGGAACCGTAGATACACATAACATTTTCTAACTTCCAGAGATAATCTAGAGTGACCAGTACTAAAAAATATGTAAATAAAAATAAGAAATATGAAAGTGTCGACTGTGTACCTATAGTTAAAGAAAGATGTTTTCTCATGAATTAAGGACATTTCTTCTGAAAACATTCTACTTCAAGTTATAGAATACATGGAAAATAAATTATTATCCAATGGATTCTGAAATGGAATGGAAAATAAATTATTATCCAATGGATTCTGAAGTGGAAAGTAATCAATATGGTCTATCTCTGAACAATATTGAATTTTAGGAATAATCAGGGAAAACTTCCTGTTTTTTGAAACAGTGTGGCATTTCATATATGTTTTTCATCTTGATAAATACATATTTTGTCTCTCACAAGCAGAAGTTTACCAGTCTGCACACCCAAATCTTTCACTAGAAACCAGAATAGTAGCTGAGACTGGGGAGCTTGCCTTGATGCAAGTAGTGGAAGGAGAGTTATTCAGTACTGTTCTAGACCCAGATAATTGTCTGGACCTTATGCAGTGCTTCTGCTCCCAAGTTTGCTCGGATGTTGGAGACAGTTTGTTGGCCAGTATTAACAACCATGTCATTCAAATTAGCCCAAGTGTTCTCTGGCTGTGTCTCCACGACAGCAGAATTATTTCTTTTTATGCTCTCTGCTTACCTTAACTAATATAAACTAGGAGAAATAAAGCTTTTTGGTAGAATTTAATAATTGCCACAATTATAATTATAATGGCTAATATTTATAAAGCATTTTCCATGGGTCAATGTATTGACCAGGATTCTTTGGTTACAAATGACAGAAACCCCAGTCTAGTTACCCAGGCACAAAGAGGAGTTTTCTGCATCATGTAATCAAAAGTGAGTAAAACAGGAAGTAGCTAGCTTTGAAAATAATTCAGACCAAAGACTGGAAGCCCACCAGCACTCTCTTTCTTCTCCCAGTTCTGTTTTCTCTGTATATTGTCTCCATTTCTCCTACTGTAGACTGGTTTCTTCCACAGGGTGTTTGGAAATCATATGTTTCTGGCTAGTGAATTCCCAGTTTGACTGAGGTTTTCCCAATTTTAGTGCTCAAAGTCCTGCATATTGCAAACCCCTCAATCCCCAAAAAACCTGGGCAGTTGGTCATCAAAAGGGACAGAATCTCTTTCCTCAGGCTCTAGTTCAGAAAATACTTTAATTTGGTCTTGATTGGGTTATGTGTCCACCCTTGAGGATCAGTCAATGTGACTGGGGAGTGAGGTACTATGATTAAACCAGCTTAGATCAGGTGCCACTGGAAAGCACTTTTCACTGAGGCAAGAGAGGCAGACTGGGTAACATCATGGGCATGTTACATTCTGACACTTGCCAGGGGACCGATGTGGGCAAAGCTAACATTCACTGTCGATTAGAGTTATTCTGAAATCAAGTAAATTTGAGGCATAGTCTAAGCCAATGATAAAGAGTGTTACTTTAGAAAGACAGAAAAAGGCTACTTACAAATATTGAAGCAAATGATAAATCTGAGGGAAGTTTTCATGCTAAATGTTTGCAGAAATGAGAACATTACAGGAATATTTGTTGAAAAGTCATTAGGAAAAAGCTGATATCCAATCTGCTTACAGTATTTTTTAGTGTTCATGAACTATTTTTAGATGACATGTTTTGTTTTTAAATCTAAAATGCAACTGTTTTAAAAGAGACTTGTGGAATTTAAAGATGGATAAAAAAATACAGTAACGATTGTCAATTTCAAGTTGTTACTTTGAGCTAGTTACTTCAATTCTCTGGGGCTCAACTTTTTATCTGTGAAGTGGTGGTGATGGCATTGAGCCAAAGTATTCTAGGGTTTCATCTTCTTACACTAATAGTCTTTGGTTTTATTTTAATTTTATTTCTATGATTGTATTCTATGTCTATCATAAATAGATCAAAGCCTTTAAGGTAAAATGTTAAAAAAATAGTCAGTTGGCATGTTAGGCCTTGACTAAATGAAATTTACTGATTTTTATCAAATGTGAATTACAGGTGGTCATACCTATAATTAAATTAAAATGTGATGGTAAATTCCATATTCTTATATAGATGAATCCTAAAAGAGAGACAAAATTAATAGGATCAGATTCAGCAGCTAAAGATAGCTTGGATTTTTAGGTTCCATGGTTCAGAGTTCCCGCCCATAATTAATGATTGTAGGAGTACAGTTATTCCTCAGTATCTATGGGATGTTAGTGATAGGAACCCCAGGGAAACCCAAATCCTCCAAGCTCAAATCCCTCATATAAAATGGCAGAGTACAACTGAATGTGGAGCCTGCAGATAGGAAGGGCCAACTGCAATTATGGACACATCCCCTAGGGTTTCTGAGGATGGTGTGGCTACAGGAGGGTCAGTGTGGCTACAGAAGCATCTCTGGCTTGCTTCAGACTCTAAGGAACCCTACAAAAGGAGGTCAAAACAGGAATTTATTTCAAGTTTACTGGAAGACACAAGGGCACAAATTTTTTGGGTGTTGGGACCAAGGACAGGTCCTTTTCTCTTGTTACTGCATCTCTGCTGCTTTAGTCTTTCTTCTTGCAGACCTGCTTTTTCAGTTTCTCTGGTCCACATGTTAGGAAATCTGGGCACAGACTGTTCTTAGCTGTGCATGTGTTAGTCTGGGCAACCAGAAGGATGCATTTCTTTCTCATTCTAAATTAGAAATGACTTGGATGCTTGTCCTCAACTCATCTAACTGTGAACAGGGAAATTAGGTACTGTCATCCACAGATAATAAAATTAGGTACTGTCATCCACAGAGAATTAAAAGTTTTATGAGAAGAAATATTAAAATTAAATTTAAAAGAATGAAAAATATATTTTATATTTTAATTTCAACTAGGAGCTATTCTTACAAGAAAAACAAAGAAAGAATATTTTAAAAATCTTGTAAAATAATACAAAAAGCATACTTTGCTTTATATTTGGCTTTCATATCACCATCATGAATAAAATTCTTTTTGCATAAATATTTAAGAACTTTGATTTCCCAAGAGGTTCCCTTAATCCTTTGATATTTAAATTATTCTCTTTTGAAGCACCTAATGTGTCATCATTAATTTCTATTTTTTTCTTTTTTGTTGTTAACTAATCTAACTTTACTTCGTTCTCTGTTTTCAAGGGTCTATGTATGTTGTACGTGGTTTTCCTCAATCATTTTCATAGACCTCATGAAGTCTTGAGTCTTTCACAAAATGCGTGATTTCACCTTGCAATCATTTTGCATTGCATATCATATGCAGTGCAAATTAATGAGACACAACTGCTGGAATCGTATATCAGAAATGGTGGGATAGGTAGAGGCTAAGTTTAAGAAATATGGGGAGGTAGGAGAGGACAATTGTATAGGCAGTGGCTTGTTAGCAAATATTTTCATGTTTTAAGGAATTTTGCTTTGCCTTATCATGTCATAACTGTTGTCAGATAATTCAGAAACTGAGGGTCCCTGAGTAACATAGTGATTAAGAATGGAGTTGTGGGGGGCTCTTACAGAATTGTGTGTGGCTCCACTAATGATTTGCCATTTCCTTCTGGGCAAGTATCTCCTCTGCTCCAGTCGGCAGTTTCTTCATCTTTAAGATGAGGACAACAACATCCTTCTTATTATGTAGCTGGAAGAATTCAAAGCAGAAATTACCTGGTGCTGGTGCTTTCTCAGTAAATGGAAGTTATTTGATTGAGACACAGTCTCTGTCCTCCAGAAGCTTAGTTTAAGGTGGGGGCTGGGAGGGGGACAGAAACATGTACAGATGTACAGTTAATTATAATACACCTGGAAATAACAAAGACAGAGATATGCAATGGGAAGTCAACAATACTGCCCATTAAAGAGGAGCAAGTCATCTGGGACAGGTGAGTTGGGGAAGGCTTCCTTGTGGAATCACAACTGAACTTATTTATAGTTATTCAGACTAAAGAGGGTGGAGAGGTGCTGGTGAGAGGAGGGGTCCAGACCAAGTCCCATTAAGACCAAAGGCACAGGTAATACATAGAACTGCACCTTCTATGTTAGGTGGTCCATGTGGCTAGAATCAGAGGCAAAGGCAGGGTGCAGCAGATTTCTTTGTGATTCTACTTCTGGGGAGAAGTGAATTCCAAGTTCCAAATATCCATACACAATCAAAATTACAACCCAACACCTCATAAATTATAACCTCCTACCTGACCATTTCAACATCTTATTCACCCCCAAAAACTGGCAAATATAATTTCTAACAGAATGTACTCTTGTGTAGCTAAATAGAAACATTCATATAAATCTGTATAGACCTTTATAGTTTTCCAAGTATTCCAAGTATATTATCACATCATGAACTTCACCAAAACCTTCTTATCTATGTATGTTAACCATTAGCTTCATTTTCAGATTAGAAAACGAAGACTTAGAAATATTAAGGGACTTCCCCAAGAACACATTGGGTGGTAGATCTGAGACAGGATTCAGGTCTTCTGAGTACTTTCTCCTTTCTCTACAACAAGGGTCAGCAAACTTCTTCTGTAAAAGCTCAGATAGCATATATTTTAGGCTTTCTGGGTCATATGGCATCTCCCACAACCACTCACCTCTGCTGTTGTAGCATGAACACAGCCATAGACAATATAAAAGCAAATGGGAATGGAACAACTGTGTTCCATTTAACTTTTCTTTGCAAAGTGGGCTGTGGGCTGGATTTGGCTCATGGTTGTAGTTTGTCAACCCTTACTCAGTATCATTCTACAGAGTTTTTCTTTAATAAATAGAGGAGAATTTCAGTTATATGACTCCAGTACTTTTTGAAGTGTATTGATTCCAGTGTCTGCTATCTGGATAGTGCCTATTTTATTAGTATGAGAATCTCTTGTTTGTTCTCCCCTTGGTAAAGGTCACCTACCTCTGGAATAGACAGGATTTTCCTCCCATCAGTTTCTGAGTCAGTGTATACTGATGCCACACCTCTTTCCTCATCAGTGTCTTCACGATTACTTTTAGCTGCCCCTTAGAAATCCATTCACCTTGTTGCTGACCATTGCTTGTTATTTGAAGGTTTCCATTCTCCCTATGGCTATTGCCATATTGACTTCCTTGGGAAAAAAATGGGAACACTAGTCTCAGTTCCCCAAAGCACTATTGACCCAAGGCTTCCTTGGGTAACAGATTTTACTGAAAGGTTAGCAATAGCCAGAGGGAATTTCAACATAGAAAAATAATTATTTTCAGAGAAAAGCAAAGAAGTACAAAAGTCATTCCTCATAGGGGTCATCTCATTGATATATCTCAAGTCTTGTCTTCTTCCCAGTCATAATGCCTTCCCTCTTCTAGAGTGGCCCCCTATTCCATCCTTTATGATATAATTATAATGTGGGGAAATCCCACTTTTCCTTTAGGAAAATCACTCAAAACCTATAATTTACTCTACTATCATATTCTGAAAGCCTCCAAAATGAGAGTTTTCTGTTCCATTATTGAGCTTACCATTTTACTGACTAAAGATATGAAGAAAAAGTCAAAACTTTGTTAGCCATACTTTTTGAATTTATATGTGAACCTATGTAATATTTATTTTAAACATTCAGGATAATAGTTGTTACAGTGTCACATTTAATTTGTTTTAGCAGAGTATAGAAGTAAACTGACCTATTCAGTCTCTTTGGAGTTTTGTACAAGGAATATGGTCACCTGCTCCTAACTGAACTGTATTAGTGGATCATTTTTCTATGTATTGTGGCAACATACAAAATAATCTAGTAACTTCCCAGTTGTCCTTATCAGTGCACTGCACAGTTTTCCCTGTGTTCACAGACACAGTCCAAGATCATTGCCAAATCTCCAACTATGTACTGTTCAAAATGGTTGTTACATTTCCCCAATTATAAAAAGGTAAAATAATGATCTGGAAGTAATCATGTGTTCTAGGAAATAGTATGTGGGGGAGATTGCAATGGACTATTTCAATTATTGTCTTGTGCTGAGGAGGGTTGATCCAAGATTAATCATTTTCTGCTTAGCTTCATCCTTTCATAGACTAAATACCTGCTGGGTGTTGGGAGAGTGAGAGAGATTAGGGGACAAACGAGACTGGGATGATTGAATGCAGGTCTCCTCTTGCTACTTTTTTCATTTATTTGTAGAATGGCACCTGGCACTTTAAATAGCATCTTTAATCAGAGTGACTCAAAATGCTTTCCAGATAGTAGCTGCATTTTCCTTATTTTATAAACAGAAGAAGAGAGAGAGAGAGTTAAATATTTTGCCTAAGGTCGTAGAAATGGTAAAGGAGCTGAAAACCATCCTCAGAGAACCCCAACTCCCTGTATAACCTCACATTGAGGGGTGCTCATATCAGATGCAGTGGAGATCAGAGAGTCACAAGATAGATTTGCTGCTAGTTGGCTGTGTGAATTAGGGCACTGTACTGATGGTCTCTGGCTTTTGTTTTCTTTATTTTGAAAATAATCTGGGGACCAGGTTTTCTCTTGTATTCATGGTGGCAATAAATTTCTATGTCATGTTTTCAGAAATGTAAAACTCAACTTTTGAAATAATGGTATTTTGGGCAGAACTCAATTTACCTCTGTTCTGTTTTTGATAGAAGAATTTTAATGTGAATGACAATTTTAATTTCAAAAAAACCCCCACTTCTTTTGAGACATTGGCATCAACTACTTAGATGCAAGTGAGTGTGTTCAGTGAAGTGGTCTCTAGGAGGTCTAGTTGGTGTTCTATTGATTACACGTTTTAATCCATTTAGCACATTTTTAGTGAATCTCAACTATATTCAAAGCCCTGTGCTAGAAACTTCTGGAATAAAGAAATGGGTGAAATATAGTTCTTGCCCTCTAGGTAATTACAACCAGTAGGAGAGAATCATAAACAAACCACTCGGAAGAACCCAAGGAAGGATTAAATATCAGTGAAATAAGGTAAAACTGTAGGACTGAGGCAATGCTCAGATGGAAAGAGCATGAAATTTTTGGAGTCAGGAAACTTGAATTTGAATTCTGATTCTACCATATATTTGGGCAAAATGTAGAAGCTCACATGGATTCTCTAAACTTTGCTTTTATCATCTGTAAAGTGAAACTAATAATAACACCCACTTCATGAAATAATTAAGGTGAAATTTTTATATTAGATAAATTAATGTATAAAAGGTATTAGGGCCTAAGAATTGGGAAAAATGTAGGAGGGATGGTTTTTGAATGGAGACTTGAAATCTGAGAAGAATGTCAATATCTACTAGAAAAGAAGCAATAAGAAATAGCATATAAAAAGCAGCATAACAGTGAGCATAGGCTTAGGGCCTTCATGAATCTGGAGCATGGTGGATACAGTTGACACTTGGAGCAGAGGTGATCAAAAGCTAAGAAGGGTCAGCATGGATGGCATTTACCATTATGCTAAATAGAATTTGCATTGATTCTGCATTTGGCAAGGCAGCATGCATTTAAGTTAATTATTCTTGGTTCTTTTCAAATATTCCATAATTCTGATCTTTCACTAGCTCAGATTGACCTCTTCTCCAGAATGAGTAAAAACCTATGATATTTTATTATATATGGTATAACTATAAAGTAATAAAATTAATTTTCATGTGTAACCTAAAATCTCGCTAACACCTTTAAAGTCACATTCAAAGAGATTACTTATTATCTTTGTGTAATCATTTACTTTGTAGGGTTTTTATTTCAATAGTTTATTTCTTATTTTCTTTCTGCTATTTTCCTAGGCTTGTTAAGGACTAATTCACTATGAGAAATTTAGCATATTGTTTCTTTTTTTTTTTTTTTTTAACATCTTTATTGGGGTATAATTGCTTTACAATGGTGTGTTAGTTTCTGCTTTACAACCAAGTGAATCAGCTATACATATACATATGTTCCCATATGTCTTCCCTCTTGCGTCTCCCTCCCTCCCACTCTCCCCATCCCACCCTTCCAGGCTGTCACAAAGCACCGAGCTAATATCCCTGTGCCTTGCGGCTGCTTCCCCCCAGCTATCTACCTTACTACGTTTGTTAGTGTGTATATGTCCAAGACTCTCTCTCGCCCTGTCAAAACTCACCCTTCCCCCTCCCCATATCCTTAAGTCCGTTCTCCAGTAGGTCTGCGTCTTTATTCCTATCTTACCCCTAGGTTCTTCATGACATTTTTTTCCCTTAAATTCCATATATATGTGTTAGCATACGGTATTTGTCTTTTTCTTTCTGACTTACTTCACTCTGTATGACAGATTCTAGGTCTATCCATCTCATTACAAATAGCTCAATTTCATTTCTTTTTAAGGATGAGTAATATTCCATTGTGTATATGTGCCACATCTTCTTTATCCATTCATCCGATGATGGGCGCTTAGGTTGTTTCCATGTCCTGGCTATTGTAAATAGAGCTGCAATGAACATTTTGGTACATGACTCTTTTTGAATTTTGGTTTTCTCAGGGTATATGCCAAGTAGTGGGATTGCTGGGTCATATGGTAATTCTATTTGTAGTATTTTAAGGAACCTCCATACTGTTCTCCACAGTGGCTGAACCAATTCACATTCCCACCAGCAGTGCAAGAGTGTCCCCTTTTCTCCACACCCTCTCCAGCATTTATTGTTTCTTGATTTTTTGATGATGGCCATTCTGACTGGTGTGAGATGATATCTCATTGTAGTTTTGATTTGCATTTCTCTAATGATTAATGATGTTGAGCATTCTTTCATGTGTTTGTTGGCATTCTGTATATCTTCTTTGGAGAAATGTCTATTTAGGTCTTCTGCCCATTTTTGGATGGGGTTGTTTGTTTTTTTGTTATTGAGCTGCATGAGCTGCTTGTAAATTTTGGAGATTAATCCTTTGTCAGTTGCTTCATTTGCAAATGTTTTCTCCCATTCTGAGGGTTGTCTTTTGGTCTTGGTTATGGTCTCCTTTGCTGTGCAAAAGCTTTGAAGTTTCATTAGGTCCCATTTGTTTATTTTTGTTTTTATTTCCATTACTCTAGGAGGTGGGTCAGAAAGGATCTTGCTGTGATTTATGTCATAGAGTGTTCTTCCTATGTTTTCTTCTAAGAGTTTGATAGTTTCTGGCCTTATATTTAGGTCTTTAATCCATTTTGAGCTTATTTTTGTGTATGGTGTTAGGGAGTGATCTAATCTCATACTTTTACATGTACCTGTCCAGTTTTCCCAGCACCATTTATTGAAGAGGCTGTCCTTTCTCCACTGTACATTCCTGCCTCCTTTATCAAAGATAAGGTGTCCATATGTGCGTGGGTTTATCTCTGGGCTTTCTATCCTGTTCCACTGATCTATCTTTCTGTTTTTGTGCCAGTACCATACTGTCTTGATTACTGTTGCTTTGTAATATAGTCTGAAGTCAGGGAGCCTTATTCCTCCAGCTCCTTTTTTCGTTCTCAAGATTGCTTTGGCTATTCGGGGTCTTTTGTGTTTCCATACAAATTGCGAAATTTTTTGTTCTAGTTCTGTGAAAAATGCCAGTGGTAGTTTGATAGGGATTGCATTGAATCTGTAGATTGCTTTGGGTAGTAGAGTCATTTTCACAATGTTGATTCTTCCCATCCAAGAACATGGTATATCTCTCCATCTATTTGTATCATCTTTAATTTCTTTCATCAGTGTCTTATAATTTTCTGCATACAGGTCTTTCATATCCTTAGGTAGGTTTATTCCTAGATATTTTATTCTTTTTGTTGCAATGGTAAATGGGAGTGTTTTCTTGATTTCACTTTCAGATTTTTCATCATTAGTATATAGGAATGCCAGATATTTCTGTGCATTAATTTTGTATCCTGCTACTTTACCAAATTCATTGATTAGCTCTAGTAGTTTTCTGGTAGCATCTTTAGGATTCTCTATGTATAGTATCATGTCATCTGCAAACAGTGACAGCTTTACTTCTTCTTTTCCGATTTGGATTCCTTTTATTTCCTTTTCTTCTCTGATTGCTGTGGCTAAAACTTCCAAAACTATGTTGAATAAGAGTGGGGAGAGTGGGCAACCTTGTCTTGTTCCTGATCTTAGTGGAAATGCTTTCAGTTTTTCACCATTGAGGATGATGTTTGCTGTGGGCTTGTCATATATGGCTTTTATTATGTTTAGGAAAGTTCCCTCTATGCCTACTTTCTGGAGGGTTTTTATCATAAATGGGTGTTGAATTTTGTCGAAAGCTTTCTCTGCATCTATTGAGATGATCATATGGTTTTTCTCCTTCAATTTGTTAATATAGTTTATCACATTGATAGATTTGCGTATATTGAAGAATCCTTGCATTCCTGGAATAAACCCCACTTGATCATGGTGTATGATCCTTTTAATGTGCTGTTGGATTCTGTTTGCTAGTATTTTGTTGAGGATTTTTGCATCTATGTTCATCAGTGATATTGGCCTGTAGTTTTCTTTCTTTGTGACATCCTTGTCTGGTTTTGGTATCAAGGTGATGGTGGCTTCGTAGAAGGAATTTGGGAGTGTTCCTCCCTCTGCTATATTTTGGAAGAGTTTGAGAAGGATAGGTGTTAGCTCTTCTCTAAACGTTTGATAGAATTCACCTGTGAAGCCATCTGGTCCTGGGCTTTTGTTTGTTGGAAGGTTTTTAATCACAGTTTCAATTTCAGTGCTTGTGATTGGTCTGTTCATATTTTCTATTTCTTCCTGATTCAGTCTTGGCAGGTTGTGCATTTCTAAGAATTTGTCCATTTCTTCCAGATTGTCCATTTTATTGGCATAGAGTTGCTTGTAGTAATCTCTCATGATTTTTTTTATTTCTGCAGTGTCAGTTGTTACTTCTCCTTTTTCATTTCTAATTCTATTGATTTGAGTCTTCTCCCTTTTTTTCTTGATGAGTCTGGCTAGTGGTTTATCTATTTTGTTTATCTTCTCAAAGAACCAGCTTTTAGTTTTATTGATCTTTGCTATTGTTTCCTTCATTTCTTTTTCATTTATTTCTGATCTGATTTTTATGATTTCTTTCCTTCTGCTAGCTTTGGGGTTTTTTTGTTCTTCTTTCTCTAATTGCTTGAGGTGCAAGGTTAGGTTGTTTATTCGAGATGTTTCCTGCTTCTTAAGGTGGGCTTGTATTGCTATAAACTTCCCCCTTAGAACTGCTTTTGCTGCATCCCATAGGTTTTGGGTCGTTGTGTCTCCATTGTCATTTGTTTCTAGGTATTTTTTTATTTCCTCCTTGATTTCTTCAGTGATCACTTCATTATTAAGTAGTGTATTGTTTAGCCTCCATGTGTTTGTATTTTTTACAGATCTTTTCCTGTAATTGATATCTAGTCTCATGGCGTTGTGGTCGGAAAAGATACTTGATACAATTTCAGTTTTCTTAAATTTACCAAGGCTTGATTTGTGACCCAAGATATGATCTATCCTGGAGAATGTTCCATGAGCACTTGAGAAAAATGTGTATTCTGTTGTTTTTGGATGGAGTGTCCTATAAATATCAATTAAGTCCATCTTGTTTAATGTATCATTTAAAGCTTGTGTTTCCTTATTTATTTTCATTTTGGATGATCTGTCCATGGGTGAAAGTGGGGTGTTAAAGTCCCCTACTATGAATGTGTTACTGTTGATCTCCCCTTTTATGGTTGTTAGTATTTGCCTTATGTATTGAGGTGCTCCTATGTTGGGTGCATAAATATTTACAATTGTTATATCTTCTTCTTGGATCGATCCCTTGATCATTATGTAGTGTCCTTCTTTGTCTCTTTTAATAGTCCTTATTTTAAAGTCTATTTTGTCTGATATGAGAATTGCTACTCCAGCTTTCTTTTGGTTTCCATTTGCATGGAATATCTTTTTCCATCCCCTTACTTTCAGTCTGTATGTGTCTCTAGTTCTGAAGTGGGTCTCTTGTAGACAGCATATATAAGGGTCTTGTTTTTGTATCCATTCAGCCAATCTGTGTCTTTTGGTGGGAGCATTTAGTCCATTTACATTTAAGGTAATTATTGATATGTATGTTCCTATTTCCATTTTATATACTGTTTTGGGTTCGCTACTATAGGTCATTTCCTTCTCTTGTGTTTCGTGTCTAGAGAAGTTCCTTTAGCATTTGTTGTAAAGCTGGTTTGGTGGTGCTGAACTCTCTCAGCTTTTGCTTGTCTGTAAAGGTTTTAATTTCTCCATCAAATGTGAAGGAGATCCTTGCTGGATAGAGTAGTCTTGGTTGCAGGCTTTTCTCCTTCATCACTTTCAGTATGTCCTGCCACTCCCTTCTGGCTTGTAGGGTTTCTGCTGAGAGATCAGCTGTTAACCTTATGGGGATTCCCTTGTGTGTTATTTGTTGTTTTTCCCTTGCTGCTTTTAATATGCTTTCTTTGTATTTAATTTTTGACAGTTTGATTAATATGTGTCTTGGCGTGTTTCTCCTTGTATTTATCCTGTATGGGACCCTCTGTGCTTCCTGGATTTGATTAACTATTTCCTTTCCCATATTAGGGAAGTTTTCAACTATAATCTCTTCAAATATTTTCTCAGTCCCTTTCTTTCTTTCTTCTTCTTCTGGAACCCCTATAATTCGAATGTTGGTGCGTTTCATGTTGTCCCAGAGGTCTCTGAGACTGTCCTCAGTTCTTTTCATTATTTTTTCTTTATTCTGCTCTGCAGTAGTTATTTCCACTACTTTATCTTCCAGGTCACTTATCCGTTCTTCTGCCTCAGTTATTCTGCTATTGATCCTATCTAGAGTGATTTTAATTTCATTTATTGCATTGTTCATCGTTGCTTGTTTCATCTTTAGTTCTTGTAGGTCCTTGTTAACTGTTTCTTGCATTTTGTCCATTCTACTTCCAAGATTTCGGATCATCCTTACTATCATTATTCTGAATTCTTTTTCAGGTAGATTGCCTATTTCCTCTTCATTTGTTAGGTCTGGTGGGTTTTTATCTTGCTCCTTCATCTGCTGTGTGTTTTTCTGTCTTCTCATTTTGCTTATCTTACTGTGTTTGGGGTCTCCTTTTTGCAGGCTGCAGGTTCGTAGTTCCCGTTGTTTTTGATGTCTGTCTCCAGTGGCTAAGGTTGTTTCAGCGGGTTGTGTAGGCTTCCTGGTGGAGGGGACTAGTGCCTGTGTTGTGCTGGATGAGGCTGGATCTTGTCTCTCTAGTGGGCAGGTTCACGTCTGGTGGTGTGTTTTGGGGTGTCTGTGGCCTTATTATGATTTTAGGCAGCCTCTCTGCTAATGGGTGGGGTTGTGTTCCTGTTTTGCTAGTTGTTTGGCATAGGTTGTCCAGCACTGTGGCTTGCTGGTCGTTGAGTGAAGCTGGGTGCTGGTGTTAAGATGGAGGTCTCTGGGAGATTTCCGCTGTTTAATATTATGTGGAGCTGGGAGGTCTCTTGTTGACCAGTGTCCTGAAGTTGGCTCTCCTACCTCAGAGGCAGAGCCCTGACTCCTGGCTGGAGCACCAAGAGCCTTTCATCCACACGGCTCAGAATAAAAGGGAGAAAAAGTAGAGAGAATTAGTAGAAGTATGAGGAAAGAAAGAAGGAAAGGAGGAAAGGAAGGAAGGAAGAAAGAAGCAAAGAAGGAAAGAAAGGAGGGAGGGGGGGAGGGAGGGAGGAAGGAAGGAAGGAGGGAAAGAAGGAAAAAAAGACAGAAAGAAAGATGATACAGTAAAAATAAAATAAAGTATAATATAGTTATTGAATTAAAAAATATTTAGAAAAAAAAAGGGACGGATAGAACCTTAGGACAAATGTTGGAAGCAAAGCTATACAGAGAAAATCTTTCACAGAAGCATACACATACACCTTCACAAAAAGAGGTAAAGGGGGAAAAATCATAAATCCTGCTCCCTGAGACCACCTCCTCAATTTGGGGTGATTCATTGTCTAAAGGAGGGAGGGAAGGAAGGAAAGAAAGAAAGAACGAAGGTAAAGTATGATAAAGTTATTACAATTAAACTTAATTATTAAGAAAAAGAATTTTTTAAAAAAAGTCATGGACGGATATAGCCCTAGGACAAATGGTGGAAGCTAGAGTATACAGACTAGATGTCACACAGGAGCATACCCGTACACCTTCACAAAAAGAGGAAAAGGGAAAAAAATCATAGATCTCGCTCCTAAATTCCCCCTCTTCAATTTGGGATCATTCCTTGTCTATTCAGGTATTCCACAGATGCAGGGTATATCAAGTTGATTGTGGAGCTTTAATCCGCTGCTTCTGTGGCTGCTGGGAGATATTTCCCTTTCTCTTTGTTTTCACAGCTCTCAGGAGCTCAGCTTTGGATTTGGCCCTGCCTCTGCGTGTAGGTCGCTGGAGGGCGTCTGTTTTTTCGCTCAGACAGGACGGGGTTAAAGGAGCCGCTGATTCGGGGCCTCCGGCTCACTCAGGCCGGGGGTTGGGGGATGGGGGAAGGAGGGGCACTGCGTGCGGGGCCGGCCTGCGGGCGGCAGAGGCAGCGTGACGTTGCGGCAGAGGCCGGCGTGACGTTGCACCAGCCTGAGACCCGCCGTGCGTACTCCCGGGGAAGTTGTCCCTGGATCCCGGGAACCTGGTAGTGGCGGGCTGCACAGGCTCCGCGGAAGAGGGGTGTGGAGAGTGACCTGTGCTCGCACACAGGCCCCTTGGTGGCGGCAGCAGCAGCCTTAGCGTCTCCCGCCCGTCTCTGGGGTCCGCGGTTTTAGCCGCGGCTAGCGCCCGTCTCTGGGGTTTGTGCTTTCAGCCGCGGCTCGCGCCCGTCTCGGGGGCTCGCGCCCTCAGCCGCGGCTCGCGCCCGTCTCTGGGGTTTGCGCTTTCAGCCGCGGCTCGCGCCCGTCTCGGGGGCTCGCGCCCTCAGCCGCGGCTCGCGCCCGTCTCTGGGGTTCGCGCTTTTAGCCGCGGCTCGCGCCCGTCTCTGGAGTTCCTTTAAGCAGCGCTCTTAAACCCCTCTCCTCGCGCACCAGGAAACAAAGAGGGAAGAAAAAGTCTCTTGCCTCTTCGGCCGGTGCAGGCTTTTCCCCGAACTCCCTCCCGGCTAGTCGTGGTGCACTAACCCCTTCAGGCTATGTTCAAGCCGCCAACCCCAGTCCTCTCCCTGAGCTCCGTCCAAAACCAAAACCCGAGCCTCAGCTCGCAGCCCCGCCCGCCCCGGCGGGTGAGCAGACAAGCCACTCGGGCTGGTGAGTGCCGGTCAGCACCGATCGTCTGTGCAGGAATCTCCCCGCTTTGCCCTCCGCACCCGTCGCTGTGCACTACTCCGCGGTCCCGATACTCCCCCCTCTGCCTCCCGCAGTCTCCGCCCGCGGAGGGGCTTCCTAGTGTGTGGAAACTTTTCCTCCTTCACAGCTCCCTCCCACTGGTGCAGGTGCCGTCCTTATTCTTTTGTCTCTGTTTTTTCTTTTGCCCTACCCAGTTACGTGGGGAGTTTCTTGCCTTTTGGGAGGTCTGAGGTCTTCTGCCAGCCTTCAGTAGGAGTTCTGTAGGAGTTGTTCCACGTGTGGATGTATTTCTGGTGTATCCGTGGGGAGGAAGGCGATCTCCGCGTCTTACTCTTCCGCCATCTTCAAGGTCCCCCTAGCATATTGTTTCTTTGCCTCATCTTTGCCCTATGTATAATGAAAAATTATATGTGTGTTTTTGGATTGCTTCTTGGTGAATAGAATTTTGACAGGATATTCAAAAAATATTTTTTCATAATAATTTCCTATCAGGAGGTTAAAAATCTATCCATGAACATTCATGCATTACTGGTAGAAATGTAAAATGGTCTGCCACTTTGGAAAACTGTTTGGCAGTTTCTTAAAATGTTAAGCATAAATTTATCATGTTGTAGCAATTCAACTTCTAGGTATCTACCCAAGAGAAATGAAAACATACGTCCACACAAAACCTGTCTGTGCAACTTCACATCAGAGTCATTCATGATAGCCAAAAAGTGGAAAAATTCAAAAGTCCATTAATTGGTGAATGTATAAACAAATATAATATATACAAATAAGGGAATATTTTTCAGCAATTAAGAGGGGTGAGTACTGATACATGCTGTAACGTGGATGAACCTCAGAAACCTTACGTCAAGTGAAAGAAAAGACCACATATTGTATGATTCCATTCATATAACTTTACTAGATAAGATGGATTTATAGAAATGAGTGTAAATATGTGGTTACCTGGGGCTTGGGGTGTGAAAGAGAGTGACTGCAAATGGTCATAAGGTTTCTTTTTTGGAATGATAAAAATATTCTAAAATTAGGTTGAATGATACTTGCACCACTCCCTATATTTACTAAAAATCATTGAATAGTACATTTAAAGTGGGTAACTTTTATGACACATAAATTTTACCTCAATAGATTTCATAAAAAGCTGTCTGGAGAAATAAGGTATGCTTGAGGCAAAATTTAAGGGAACATTAAAATGATCTGATAGACATGTAGTGTTAGGCCATAACTTAACAGTTAAGAGATCAGAAAAGAAAGAGATATCATTTTTGATTGGATTTTAAAGAATTCTTTGTGGAACAAATAGATTCTGAAATGATTATGAAACAGATGTGTTTGAGTTGAATGTTGAAAGACAAATAGAATTTATTCAAGATTCTTTAATAATTTAACCCTAACCAAATTCCCTAAACATGTGTTTATTTCCTTTAGGGAACTTCAGTGTTGATTAGAATTCCGCATTTACTATTTGTTAAACACAATTTGATATGTATTACCCTATCATAGAATACTACTTTTCCTTTTAGAAGGCCCTTCATAGTAAGAATCATAGCTTATTTCTTTGTATTTCTCAACTAGGTATAACCTACACAAAGTATACATTAGTTAGGGCCCAATAAAAATAGCCTTTGGTTGATTAACTGATGAATAGATACCATGTCGGGGTAGTACAAGGAAGGGCATAATGATGGATGTAGTGGGGCAAGAAACCTGTTGCTTAAGAGAAGGTTGGACAGTTACTTAGGGCTCAACTAGGAGGCCCTGGAGTGGCAGGTATGGGAATTTGGCTATTGATGTAGCTAGTTGAGGAGCAAAAGAATGGCTGATGCAGATTGTGTTTTGAAAAACAAACGTATCAGCAGTGTGAGGAGTAGTTTGGTAGAGGAGAGTCTGGCATCAATTAACACGTGATCATTTTTCTTTTTTCTTCGTCACATATATAAAGGTTAGTTAATTTTTATTGAGTACCTGGTAATTGTTTGCCTTACTTTAAATTCTGCTTCCTGGAAATCATTTGGTTCTTTGCACTTCTCCTTTGGCATTAACTTGAGGCTGATTTCTATTGAAAAGTACCTCTAGAGCATGCTTTGCAACAAGACAACAATTTTTTTGCTGTACTCAGGCCTCTCACTGTTGTGACCTCTCCCGTTGTGGAGCACAGGCTCCGGACGCACAGGCTCAGCGGCCATGGCTCACGGGCCCAGCCCCTCCAAGGCATGTGGGATCTTCCCGGACCAGGGCACGAACCCGTGTCCCCTGCATCGGCAGGCGGACTCTCAACCACTGCACTACCAGGGAAGCCCAAGACAGCAATTTTTGTCATGAACTTCAGTGCTGTTCTGCTATCATTGGTTTGAGAGTCAGCAATAATAAAATAAAATTCCTTTAAAAATATTGACCCAGACTAGTATTGCTTTTTTATTTTTTTTAAAATAACATGCTTGAAATTGAAAGCCTCTTTGTTGCTACAGCACTTATTCACATGTGAGACCTTAATATCATGTCTGCAATATTTTCCCTCTTTCTGGTTAAAGGGGAAGATTTCTCAGCATAACACCAACTCAGCCTTGTAAGTTACTGCTTTTCAGTCTGACCCACAACACACCCAGCATCCCCCAATCAATGCACTGAGCTGGTGGGGCCTGAGGATCGGAGGGGAGTGCGATCTTAAAGTTGGTATCAATAACCATAGCACATAAGCTCACATCCAGGTGTACATTTTCCTTCATTCTCCACATGAAATGGAGAGCTCAATACTCTTCTATTTTGAAGGGAGTTGAAGTTTGTGGAACTAAAGGGCTATTAATGCTACACAAATCACACTGATGTTGCAGTGGACAGCTCCTACAACTCCATCTGGAGCTCATAAAAATCCAGAAGGCTTGTGTTCCCAGATTTGAAACCAAAAGGTGGGCAGATGCACAGTGACCTCTTTCAAAGGGAGGAGAAGAAATGCTTCAAAACAAAAAGGATATTAACAGGGGCTTCCCTGGTGGCACAGTGGTTGAGAGTCCGCCTGACAATGCAGGGGACATGGGTTTGTGCCCCGGTCCGGGAGGATCCCACATGCCTTGGAGGGGCTGGGCCCGTGAGCCATGGCCGCTGAGCCTGTGCGTCCGGAGCCTGTGCTCTGTAGCGGGAGAGGCCACAACAGTGAGAGGCCTGCGTAACGCAAAAAAAAAAAAAAAAAGGATATTAACCAGCTTTCATACACATACTCTCCATCATTCAGTGAGAGACGAATTTGATATTGACTCAAATAGCCCAGTGCAGAATTGGATTCAACTAAAATTCACTGCAATGTCAAGATATGTGAGCATAATTTTCTCCCCCTAGTGAAGTGTGGCAGAACCACAATAATCAGCATCAGGTGGTCAAACTGAACTGTCATATAGAAGGACTCAGATAGTTTGACCTACAAAAGAATAGTTCTGAAAATACCAGGTACCTCTCAACCAACACCCTTTTGATTTAGTCAAAGAAAATTCTAGTGGTTTAGAATCATGTTGAAAGATCAGTTGTCATTTAAAAAATATTATCTGGTTGTGATGCCAAACAAATATCAAATCAGATCTACACTGTGTATTAAAAGCAATAACTGAGTGGTGAGTTTTGGGTGTGTTGACTTCAAATAGAGAAATAAAGTCCAGGGAAATTAAGTCTATGATACTACAATTCATGTTAAGTTTTACTTTAATGGGATTATGTGTACTTAGATTTCACATGGATTTCACTTGGAGGATTAAAGAAGGAAGGTTCAAGAAACTCAACTGAGGAGTAGAAGAAATCAATATCTACTGAGACAATGAGGTGTGTGGGAGTGTGGAGAGGTTTCGTGGTCAGGTCCCAGAGGTTGTTGTTCTAGAAAGGGATCGACTTTAGTCAAACCTCAAGCAGCCTGGAAGACCCATAAGAGAGTGGCCTGTTTTCGGTAAACAGGTGAAGCTTGTGTTTGCTGAGTTCCTTTTACTTTTTTTTTTTTTTCTTTTTTTGCGGTACGTGGGCCACTCACTGTTGTGGCCTCTCCCGTTGTGGAGCACAGGTTCTGGACTCGCAGGCCCAGCGGCCATGGCTCACGGGCCCAGCCGCTCCGCGACATGTGGGATCTTCCCAGACCGGGGCACGAACCCGTGTCCCCTGCATCGACAGGTGGACTCTCAACCACTGCGCCACCAGGGAAGCCCCCTTTTACTTTTTAAAATCATTCCTTAAATGCATACCTGTGTTGCATTAAAAATTAATTTAATAAATAAGTAATTATTGGGTGAATTTATTTTGTTGTTAACTATCAGTGATTATCCATTCTAATATAAGTGTATGCAAGGAGAAATAATTCTTGTTACTCATATTAAAAAGTGGCTAAGAGAGTGATCACATAGTAGCAAAAATGTGGTGGGAACTGGGATAATCCCCAGCCTTTGACCATCTGCTTCACTGACAACTGAACGTTTACCAAACATATTTCATCTCCTTGGTGTAAGCTTTGCACTGTAATCTATGTAAGTAAAAATACTTCTGGGAAGGGTATGGATAGAAAGACCTCCTAGGGACCTTAGATATGATTTATTCCAATGTTTTGCTTTACAGAAGAGGAAACTGAGGCCCAGAGAGGTCACATAGTGTCTTGTAGGACGTTCACTGTGATTCTAGTACTAGGACTCACTTCTAGGCTTTTCTGCCATATTGAATGCACTGCTTATTTAATAACTTTCAAGTACTTTGACTTCAAATGCCCTTTCTGTGCAGCTGTGATTCTGATTCAAGGATCATTTCTTGAGACCCCCCCCAAGGAGGTTATTGATTCATGTTTCTAGTTATTGCTGAAAACAAACACAGTCATTTGAAGAAATAGCAACAAGAGTTTTATAGAGGGGTCTGCTGTTGGGTTTAGTTGTAAAACATACCTATTCTGGATGATTTTACTGTAGAGAACTTCTTTGTAAAAGATTTAAGGACTTTCTGGAAAGAGTAGAGAGAATATTGGTACATAATGAATGTTTAATGATGAGAAAAGAGTGACTTTCTCCTAAAAGTCATGGTTGGTCACTCACTGAGTTATAATCTCCATAGAAACAAAAGCTAATGTTTATGACTGATCATCATGTAACACAGTGTTCAAAAGACCTTATTTGATTTAACTTATTTTATCCTTACCATGATACTACCAGAATTTGAGTAATTTGCCCAGATCTTAAGGACCACATTCAGGATTCCATCTCTAGCATTTTGCTTTCAGAATGCAATGTGCGGAATAATACAGACCCTTGTTATAGAACAAAACTTATTTCCTACACTCTCTTCTTTGGTGCTCATTATTAGAGTTTCCAGCCTCATACTTGTGTGACCTGAATCTCTAACACTTTAGTATGAATTACTTATATTAATTGCTTTCCTGTTATGTAAGGAGATACTCTGATAAAGGAAGTCCTGGGGTTAGAGGCTTGACTAGGATAGGGTTATGTAAAGTCTAGGACTTCTCAAGATTAATTAGCACAATGTCAAAATTTTTCTTACGGCCAGTGGCCCCACTCTATTTTGTGATGAAGAAGATTACAGTGAGAAGTTTTGTCTAAAATTCTGGAGACTCAATTCCACTATTTATGCACTGTGTGACTTTCAGCAAATTTCATTTGTTCTTCCAGGGACCTTAGGTTTATCATCTGTGTGATCATCTTTATGTTTTCTTCTTGCTTTAACCATCTGGGAATTTAAAGTTTGTTTCTCCCACAGGACCAGTGTTCTGGGAAAGCACACTAGTTAACTTTATCTGCAGATGACAGTGTGGGCCTCCATGTTCCGAGCGAACGCTCTTCTCTTGTTTTTATGGTGAGTCATTTTTGAGTAGCAAAGCAAGCGGGACTGCCTCCAAGCCAACTCATCACTGGCAGGAAATCATTATAGTGCCTGGCATTATTCCTACCCATTTCCTTTGATTCCTCACTTCTTGACTCTCAGTCATAAGGGACAGGGGTTCCCCATTGGCCTATTTTGGCAGAGAAGGTGTGGAGAGGAAAGAGAGGGGTTGATAGGAAGGAGAAAGAGCTGTCTGAGCTGTCCCTGTCTGAACCCAGCCAGGATTGATTGCCTTGGGTTCCCACATGTGCACCTCTTCTTCAAGAAAACTGGATGAAGCAAGGGGGCTACTCTATAGTCAGGAAGGTTGAATGTAAAGTTGCTCCATGGGATAAAGGAGAATACAATCATCATAATCTTGAAAACCATCACTGATCCCCAGCCCTCATCACCAAAGACAAAAACAGCTCCCACTTCTATACCTTGCATTCAGTCTTGGCACTCCCTCCCCTCTATATTCCCCTATTAATCTTTCTGTACATTTTAAATAAGTTCCACTAGGATAAGTATCAAAGCAAGAGAAATCACACTATCCAATTTGCTTTGGGCTGTCAGAGATGTCAGCACTGTTGAAGTAGGCGGGGGATGTAGAGATGGATTTGGAGAGGGAGTTACCTGATGATGGAAGAGGAAGGGGAAGGATGAGAAATCAAGCACACAAATCAGGGGCCAAAATGACCCTCTTTTAGGTCACAAGAGTCTTCTTCTCCTATTTTCCAAGAAGGATGTAGTTCAGAAGAAGCCAAAAGAGTGTATTATTTTGGCAATATTAAGGATAAATCATCTGGTTATAACGTGTTTCACTGTCAAGATGCACAGAAATCAACACCACAGAACCTCAGATCTCTAGTCAATACAGATTGTGGGAATGAAACTTTCTTCTATTTCCCTCTCCTCAGCCTCTGTCATTTGATGATTTCAGTATGAATACTCAGCACATGGAAGAAGCTCAATTGATGTTGGCTGAATGGACCTATACAACTCTTTTTTTTTTTTTTTTCTGAGCCTTACTCTTTTTATTTAATAATATCATGGACATTGTTGTATGTTCAAATATAGAACCACTTCATTATTTCTGATGGCTACAGAATCCTCATGATTTATGGAACAAATTGCATCAGTTGGGGTTGAAGAGAGAAGCAAGGCTATTCTAAGTGATCTAGAAGAATTAGATCGGGGGCCAGTTAGGCATCCTATGAAGTCTGTGGGTTCCATCAGTGGTACCCAGTTGGAAGTCAGGAGGGCTGGCAGTTGGACATAAAATTTCGAGGGTGCATAAAGAACAATTGGGAAGCCATGAAGATAGTGAAGCCATGTCTTTCTCTCACCACTTCTATCGTTGACAATTCAGGGGAACTGCAGGATAAGCTGGTGCCCTTTACCGCAGAGCCAAACTCACACCTGGCCAGGATGCACAGAACCTGCCAGGGTCAAAGCAGCAGAAGCTGTAGGAGCTGCACCATGATGGCTGCCATGCCTGTAAGTGAGCAGCCTGCACATGAGGTGCATGGCACCTGCCATACACCAACCTTCAAACTCAATGTGGGCTGCACTTCTACTCTGCTCACCTGACACGTTTCTCTTGGTGAGCCCCAATCCAGAAAATTTACGAGCAAGGGATTGGGAAAACTAGTTCCAGCTTAGCTGGGCTCTGGAATCCAAGCTCTACACTAGCCCCATATTGATGGAAACTGAGGGTGTTTCTCATCTTTTAAGTCTCTAAGTGATTTTGTAATGAATAGCTCTATACTTGCTTCTTTGTTCACTTGTGTAAGTACACCTAGAAAATTAATTTCTGAAAGTGGAATAGCTGGCCTGGATATGTGAACTTTTAAATTTTATTAGATATTGCAAAGAGTTTGTACCAATTTACATTCCTGTCAATGATGTATGAGAATTTGGATTTCCCAGCATCCCCATCATATACAACTCTTAACATTGAGAATTTCAAGAAAAGATAGGGGCAACAAAAATAAAGAATATGAAGATACATGCAAAAGGCCTCCCCTCCTCAACCCGTTCATACACATACATAACATACTAGAAAGTCAACCAAAATTTCATGTAGTTTGTAGTTTGGTGAAAGGATTGAGTGATTTGCAGTGAGTTTAAACCAATGCAGAATTTCCAGACCTAATGCTACCATCGTCTTGTTTGAAGGCAACAGAGGTGGAAATTTCCACGCATGTAGGCTCCTGGGCCAGCAGATGGTGATGTTTCTCAGTTTTACACAAAGACATGGACCAGAGGCCATTAGAGATGCCGGGTGTGTTTATCAGATGGCTGTTAAATAGCTCAAAATCTGTAAAGGCATGGCAAATCAGCGCTTATTTATTTATTTTTACTTAGAGTTGGTGAATTCAGTAAAATTCCATAATGGGCAAATGAACACTGTGTGTTTGTACTGGGGATGCGGGTAGAGGATGACCTGAATCTCTGAATCTGTGATGGTTGAGTAGCTCGATTTTATCTCCCTCTGTTGCTTTTTAAAATGAGATTCCTCTGGTGCTGCCTTCTGGCAGCCTGGATTTAGTCATTGTGGGACCAAAGGGCACCTGACAGCAGCTTGTTCATTTCTTTTCCATTTCTTTAGAAGGGGGCTCCTCCTCCAGCATCAACCAGTTTGGCCCTGGCTCCTGCGGCTGAGGCAGAATCTGTGTGGGGCTGAGTCAAGGAGCCAGAGCAAGGCTGCTCAGGGTGAGGATAGGAAGGGAGAGTGCTCAGGCAGCCTCTCCCGGATGGCACACTCAGCTGCACAGGAGAACTGGAGACAGGCCCATCCCTCCCTGCCTGACACAGCAGCTATTGAACTGAGAGCCAGACTCTGCCTGGAGAGAGACAGATCTGTTTTAAGCAGAGTGAGAGAAATTTGGGGAGTAAACTGGTCTTAAAATACTGCCTTGTTCTGTGTGCTGTCCCATTAAGGGAAATGGTATTACCTAAGATCCAGAGCATTTGGTTTTTAGGTCTGGAGGTGCCACTATCTCAATGTATGATATTAAACTTGTTTTTTCATCTGTAGTGTAATCCCTTTGAAGAATATTCTCCAACCATATTTAAATTATATTCTTCTGAACTAACAGCCCTGTCTATACAGGGGAATTTTTAGATGCCAGGGCTCTACTCTCACTCAATAAAATCAGAATTTCTAGGAATGGGGCCTCAGCATGCATCTTTTTGACAAGCTTTCCAGGTGACTCTAATGTACAACCAGAGATGAGAAATGTCACTCTAACCAGGGGTCCTCAAAGGAAGGTCCCAGGACCAGCAGCATCAGCTTCACTTGAGAACCTATTGGAAATGAAAATTATCAGAATCATAAATCCTAAAGGTGGGCCCAGCCATTTGTGTTTTAACAAGCCCTCCAAGTGATTGTGATACACGCTGAAGTTTGAAACCCACTGTTGCATTCGGGAGGAGGAGGTTTCCCCACATTTTTGCAGCTAGATGGTACTGGTGTCTACTTTGGCAGTGGGCTGTGAACACAGATGTTCTACATCATTTCCTGGCCTAAGGTTTAAATGATGGCACTTGACAGTTCATTTTCTCAACCCCCTAAGCTATGTGATTTTAACAGCCAGGAACGCAGCACATTGGCCCCTCTGTTAGCTTGGACCCCTGAATTGCTAGATAAATGCCTTGTGAATGAGAAAAAAACAGCATAAAACTTTAATGCATTAAATGATCAAAATTTTGTAGCTGTTTACTGCCATATACCTTACCCTTCCTGATTAATACAGTTATTCATGTTATAGTTCCAACTATTTGGTTGGGTTGGTGCTGATAAGATAAGAAGAGAAGCTAAAGGCACAGGTCATGTTATAATTATGTTGAATGGAATCATAGGACTGTGGGAAAGGTGTACAACATAGGGAGTGCACCAAGGACTGGAATCTGGAGAGAAAGTAGAACATGAAAAAGTGCTGGAATATAAGCAGGACCCCCACAGAGTTTTCAAACAAACTTTTTTCACATTTCTGCTAAGAGGATATACTTAGGTCTAAAATTTTAAATATGTTCTGATATCTGGGTCTGATTCACACATTCTAGAAAAGGGAATAAAATTGAAAAAAAATTAGCCTCATATTTCGAGGTATCCAAATAACTATTTTTGGTATTTCATTGTCCAAACATTGGGGTCTGTGTTTGCAACCTTTAAGATTCTTCTTAAAACTCTGGATAGTCATGATGAAACAAGGAATTTGGTATTGCTTTTCTTCCACTGTAAGAGCCTAAATCTTGAAGTGCAATCAACTTATCTTAGACCCTTTCCGAGCAGATTACTTTGTCTCTTAATGACAGAAACTGCAAAAATTTGTGTTCTTTCACTAAGTCAAGTGTCTTTGGGGTTAGTCCCTGTACTAGGCTGCTTGGGCTGTTATAACAAAATACCAAAGACTGCACGACTTAAATAACAGAATCTATTTGCTCACAGTTCTGGAAGCTGGAAGTCCAAGAACAAGATGACAGCAGGGTTGGTTTCTCCTGAGGCCTCTCTCCTTGGCTTGCAGATACTTGCCTTCTTTGTGTGTGTACACTCTTGATTTTTCTTCCTCATCCTATTATAAGGTGGGATTAAAGTCCTATCCTTAAGGGGTGATTGGTTCTAGGAACCCCAGGAATACCAAAATCTGAGGATGCTCAAATTCCTTGTATAAAATGATGTAGTACAGTTAGCCTTCCGTATCTGGGGGCTCAACATCCATGAATACAGAAGGCCAACTCTATTTGCTTAAAGGCCCTATCTTCAAACATAGTCATATGGCAGTGGGGTTAGTACTTAAACATGAATGTTAGGGACATACAATTCAGTTCATAACAGTCTTTCTCCTCAATTGCTTCTTCCTTTATATATTTATAGTAATTACCCTGTAAAGGCTGTTTCACAAATCTGGTTACATCCAATACCTGCTTCATATTTGTTAACAGAAATTTTCCCAGATCTTTGTTTTGTCATTTTACATTGATCTTTCTTAATTGTTATTGTTCCCACTTGCCAACAGATTGTTGTCATCAAAATCAACATCACCACCATCATTAATGTTGTCATCTTAACCAACATTTATTGAAACTTTCCTATGTTGCCAGGGCCTGAGCTAAGTTACATTGATCAAAACATCATACATTTAACCATCTCCCATCAGTTTCCTCATTTTCTCTGCCTTGTAACTTTCTATCACTGTTGTATAGTCTTCTGACATGGAAATACTGTTTTGGTCAAATAAATGTACCTTTGATCCTTTAAGTATATCTTGCTCATTCCTATCTTTGTCCATTTACTCAAAATTACAATGCTCTTTTATTGCCTCATTAAGATATGACACTTAGTACTTTGTTTATAAAAAGTAAATGCTCAATAGTCATTCCTCCAGAGAGCTCTCTGTGACTTAAGTTAGGAGAGCTCAACAAAAGCTGCTGTTATGTCTGTGTAAGAGCTTTCCCCTACAGAGTTGGTGTTGAAGATCTCCCAAGAGTTGATCTGAATTGGGTCATTAAGATGGATGAAATAACCATATTGACTATTTAGTGGGCTTGTTATTTCAGTCATCTTAATGAGAGAATTAGATTGACCCTAAAACACTCCAAATCCTTATTTGATGATTGACCTAGAAGCAATCAATCTGTCTGTGTTGCTCTACATGAATCCTCTTCTCTGTACAGCCAGACTCACTCACCATAACCCCTCTAAACTTGAGCTCTGCATCTGCGTGTGCACATGCATGCATGCATACACATGCACACACACACATACATGCAGAGATGTGGAGCAGATGGTAGAGTGAATTCAGACCCTGCACTTTAGTGGTTATAGGACCATTCCACTTAACTTCTGTGAGCATGAATTTCCTAACAATCCTGTGCAAAATGACAAAGTTGACCTTTTTTTTTTTTTTTCTGTGTTGAAGCAACATTGTCTTTATTACATTCAGCACAGAGGCAGGCATTATTTTTGGACAGGGTCATTCTAAGATAAGATATTATTCCATAATCAGATCTCAATAATATTTTAATGACAAAAAATCCAAACACTTACCAAGACAAAACAAACTGCATGATGGAACACTGGAAAATGGATATTATATGAGAAAGTGAAAGTCCAATACCTACCTCTCAAATTAGGGAAAATCGGGTTAATTCAGTGAGATAAGCCTGTAGACTAAGACTAAATATTTTTAAGATACCCATCCTCTCCAACCTAATTTATAAATGTAATATGATCCCATTTAAAATTCCAGGTAGAAACTGAATAAAGAAAAATAAATAAATAAAATTCCAGGTAGAAAGACATGCGCTCACTCCCTCTTGAGAGAGCACTGGGATCACAACTAACTGCTGAACAATCATCGACAGGAAGACACTGGAACTCACCAAAAAAGATAGCCCACATCCGAAGACAAAGGAGAAGTCAAAATGAGATGGTAGGAGGGGCACAATAACAAGAAAATCAAATCCCATAACCACTGGGTGATTGACTCACAAACTGAAGAACAATTATACCACAGAAGTCCACCCACCAGAGTGAAGGTTCTGAGCCCCACGTCAGGCTTCCCAACCAGGGTTTACGGCAATGGGAGGAGGAATTCCTAGAGAATCAGACAGTGAAGGCTAGCAAGATTTGATTGCAGGACTTTGACAGGGCTGGGTAAAACAGAGACTCCACTCTTGGGGGGAAAACACAAAGTAGTGTGTGCATGATGACCCAGGGGAAGGAGCAGTGACCTCATAGAAGATTGAACCAGACCTACCTGGTAGTGTTGGAGGGTCTCTTGCAGAAGTGGGGGGCAGCTGTGGCTCACTGCAGGGACAAAGACACTGGCAGCAGAAGTTCTGGGAAGTACTCCTTGGCATGAGGCTCCCCAGAGTCCACCATTAGCCCCACAAAACAGCCTCTAGGCTCCCATGCTGGGTCACTTCAGGACAAACAACCGAAAAGGAGGGAACTCAGCCCAACCCATAAGCAGACAAGTGGATTAAAGTTTTACTGAGCTCTGCCCAACAGAGCAACACCCAGCTGTACCCACCACCAATCCCTCCTATCAGGAAACTTGCACAAGCCTCTTCTATAGCCTCATCCACCAGAGAGCAGACAGCAGAAGCAATAAGAACTACAATCCTGCAGCCTGTGGAATGAAAACCACATTCACAGAAAGACAGACAAAATGAAAAGGCAGAGGACTATGTACCAGATGAAGGAACAAGACAAAACCCCAGAAAAACAACTAAATGAAGTGGAGATATGCAGCCTTTCAGAAACATAATTCAGAATAATGATAGTGAAGATGATCCAGGATCTCAGAAAAAGAATTGAGGTAAAGATTGAGAAGATGCAAGAAATGTTTAACAAAGACCTAGAAGAATTAAAGAACAAATACCTAGGAGAATTAAAGAGAAAACAGAGATGAACAATACAATAACTGAAATGAAAAATACACTAGAAGGAATCAATAGCAGAATAACTGAGACAGAAGAACGGATAAGTGACCTGGAAGACAGAATGGTGGAATTCACTGCTACAGGACAGAATAAAGAAAAAAGGATGGAAAAATATGAAGGCAGCCTAAGAGATGTCTGGGAAAACATTAAACACACCAACATTCATGTTATAGGGGTCCCAGAAGGAGAAGAGAGAAAAGACAGGAGAAAATATTTGAAGAGATTATAGTTGAAAACTTCCCTAACATGAGAAATGAAATAGCCACCCAAGTCCAGGAAGCACAAAGAGTCCCAGGCAGGATGAACCCAAGGAGAAACACACTGAGACTCACAGCAATCAAGTAACAAAAATTAAAGGCAAAGAATAATTATTAAAAGCAATAATGGAAAAGTGACAAATAACATACAAGGGAACTCACTTAAGGTTAACAGCTGATTTCTCAACAGAAACTCTACAAGCCAGAAGGGAGTGGCACAATATATTTTAAATGATGAAAGGGAAGAACCTACGACCAAGATTACTCTACCCGGAAAGGATCTCATTCAGATTCGATGGAGAAATCAAAAGCTTTACAGACAAGCAAAAGCTAAGAGAATTCAGCACCACCAAACCAGCTCTACAACAAATGCTAAAGGAACTTCTCTAAGTGGGAAACACAAGAGAATGAAAGGACCTACAAAAACAAACACAAAACAATTAAGAAAATGGTAATAGGAACATACATATCAAAATTTACCTTAAACGTGAATAGATGAAGTGCTACAACCAAAAGACACAGGCTTGCTGAATGGATACAGAAACAAGACCTGTATATATGCTGTCTACAAGAGACCCACTTCAGACCTAGGGACACATACAGACTGAAAGGGAGGGGATGGAAAATGATATTACATGCAAATGGAAATCAAAAGAAAGCTGGAGTAACAATACTCATATCAGATAAATATATTTTAAAATAAAGAATGTTACAAGAGACAAAGAAGGACACTACATAATGACCAAGGGATCAATCCCAGAAGAAGATATAACAATTATAAATATATATACACCCAACATAGGTGCACCTCAATACATAAGGAAATGCTAACAGCTACAAAAGAGGAAATCTACAGTAACACAATAATAGTGGGGCACTTTAACACCTCACTTACACCAATGGACAGATCATCCAGACAGAAATAATAAGGAAACCGAAGATTTAAATGACACAATACACCAGACAGATTTAACTGATATTTATAGGATATTCCATTCAAAAACAGCAGATTACACTTTCTTCTCAAGTGCAGAACATTCTCCAGGATAGATCACATCTTGGGTCACAAATGAAGCCTTGGTAAATTTTAAAAAATTGAAATCATATAAAACATCTTTTCCAACCACAGTGTTATGAGATTAGAAATCAATTATAGGGAAAAAATGTAAAAGCACAAAGACGTGGAGGCTAAACAATATGTTACTAAATAACTAAGAGATCACTGAAGAAATCAAAGAGGAAATCAGAAAATACCTAGAGACAAATGACAATGAAAACATGATGATCCAGATTCTTACGGAATGCAGCAAAAGCAGTTCTCAGAGGGAAGTTTATAGCAATACAATCCTACCTCAAGAAACAAGAAAAATCTCAAATAAACAATTTAACCTTACAACTAAATGAATTAAAGAAGGAAGAAACAAAAAACAAAGGTAGCAGAAGGAAAGAAATCATAAAAATCAGACCAGAATTAAATGAAAGAGAAACAAACAAACAAACAAAAACAATAGCAAAGATCAAGACAACTAAAAGCTGTTTTCTTGAGAAGATAAACAAAATTGATAAACCACTAGCCAGACTCATCAAGAAGAAGAGGGATAGGACTCAAATCAATAAAATTAGAAATGAAAAAGAAGTTACAACAGACACCACAGGTAAACAAAGCATCCTAAGAGACTACTACAAGCAACTCTACGCCAATAAAATGGACAACCTGGAAGAAATGGACACATTCTTAGAAAGGTATAACCTTACAAGACTGAACCAGGAAGAAATAGAAAATATGAACAGATCAATCACAAGTAATGAAATTGAAACTGTGATTAAAAATCTTCCAACAAACAGAAGTCCAGGACCAGATGACATCACAGGTGAAATCTACCAAACATTTAGAGAAGAGCTAAAACCCATCCTTCTCAAACTCTTCCAAAATATTGCAGAGGAAGGAGCACTGCCAAATTCATTCTACACAGCCACCATCACCCTGATACAAAAACCAGATAAAGATATTACCAGGGGGGACCTTGAAGATGGCGGAAGAGTAAGACGCGGAAATCACCTTCCTCCCCACAGATACACAAGAAATACATCTACACGTGGAACAACTCCTACAGAACACCTACTGAAGGCTGGCAGAAGACCTCAGACCTCCCAAAAGGCAAGAAACTCCCCCAATACCTGGGTAGGGCAAAAGAAAAAAAGAAAAAACAGAGACAAAAGAATAGGGACGGCACCTGCACCAATGTGAGGGAGCTGTGAAGGAGGAAAAGTTTCCACACACTAGGAAGCCCCTTCATGGGCGGAGACTGCGGGAGGTGGAGGGGGGAGCTTCGGGGCCACGGAGGAGTGCACAGCAACAGGGGTTGCAGAGGGCAAAATGGGGAGATTCCCGCACAGAGGATCGGTGCCGACCGGCACTCACCAGCCGGAGAAGCTTGTTTGCTCACCCGCCGGGGCGGGTGGGGCTGCGAGCTGAGTCTCGGGTTTCGGTTTCGGTCAGAGCTCAGGTAGAGGACTGGGGTTGGCGGCTTGAACATAGCCTGAAGGGGTTAGTGCACCACAGCTAGCCGGGAGGGAGTCCAGGGAAAAGTCTGCACCTGCCAAAGAGGCAAGAGACTTTTTCTTCCCTGTTTGTTTCCTGGTGCGTGAGGAGAGGGGTTAGAGCGCTGCTTAAAGGAACTCCAGAGATGGGCGCAAGCCGCGGCTAGAAGTGCGGACCCCAGGGACGCGCGGGAGATGCTAAGGCTGCTGCTGCCGCCACCAAGGGGCCTGTGTGCGAGCACAGGTCACTCTCCACACCCCTCTTCCGCGGAGCCTGTGCAGCCCGCCACTGCCAGGTTCCCGGGATCCAGGGACAACTTCCCGGGGAGAACGCATGGCGGGCCTCAGGCTGGTGCAACGTCACACCGGCCTCTGCCGCCCCGCACGCAGTGCCCCTCCCTCACCCCCAGCCTGAGTGCGCCAGAGCCCCCGAATCAGCGGCTCCTTTAACCCCGTCCTGTCTGAGCAAAAAACAGACACCCTCCAGCGACCTACACGCAGAGGCGGAGCCAAATCCAAAGCTGAGCCCCTGTGAGCTGTGAGAACAAAGAAGAGAAAGGGAATTCTCTCCCAGCAGCCTCAGAAACAGCGGATTAAAGCTCCACAATCAACTTGATGTACCCTGCATCTGTGGAATACATGAATAGACAACGAATCATCCCAAATTGAGGAGGTGGGCTCTATCCGTCCATGTTTTTTTTTTTTTTAATTTTTTTCTTAATAATTAATTTTAATTTTAATAACTTTATTATACTTTACCTTCTTTCTTTCTTTCTTTCTTTCTTTCTTTCTTTCTTTCTTTCTTTCTTTCTTTCTTTCTTTCTTTCTTTCTTTCCTTCCTTCCTTCCTTCCCTCCTTTAGACAACAAATCATCCCAAATTGAGGAGGTTGTCTCTGAGAGCAAGATTTATGATTTTTTCCACTTTACCTCTTTTTGTGAGGGTGTATGTGTATGCTTCTGTGTGAGATTTTGTCTGTATAGCTCTGCGCCCACCATTTGTCCTAAGGTTGTATCCATCCCTTTATTTTTTCGAAATAATTATTTTTTAATTCAATAACTTTATTATACTTTATTTTATTTTACTGTATCATCTTTCTTTCTGTCTTTTTTCCTTCCTTCCCTCCTTCCTTCCTTCTTCCTTCCGTCCCTCCCTCCTTTCTTTCCTTCTTTGCTTCTTTCTTTCTTTCTTTCTTTCTTTCTTCCTTCCCTCCTTTATTTCTTTCTTTCTTCATACTACTACTAATTCTCTCTACTTTTTCTCCCTTTTATTCTGAGCCATGTGGATGAAAGGCTCTTGGTGCTCCAGCCAGGATTCAGGGCTCTGCTTCTGAGGTGGGAGAGCCAACTTCAGGACACTGGTCAACAAGAGACCTCCCAGCTCCACATAATATCAAATGGCGAAAATCTCCCAGAGACCTCGATCTTAACACCAGCACCCAGCTTCACTCAACGACCAGCAAGCTACAGTGCTGGACAACCTATGCCAAACAACTAGCAAAACAGGAACACAACCCCACCCATTAGCAGAGAGGCTGCCTAAAATCATAATAAGGCCACAGATACCCCAAAACACACCACCAGACATGAACCTGCCACTAGAGAGACAAGATCCAGCCTCATCTACCAGAAGACAGGCACTAGTCCCCTCCACCAGGAAGCCTACACAACCCACAGAACCAAACTTAGCCACTGGAGAGGGACATCAAAAATAGCAGGAACTACGAACCTGCAGCCTGCAAAAAGGAGACCCCAAACACAGTAAGATAAGCAAAATGAGAAGACAGAAAAACACACCACAGATGAAGGAGCAAGATAAAAACCCACCAGACCTAAGAAATTAAGAGGAAATAGGCAGTCTACCTGAAAAAGAATTCAGAATAATGAGAGTAAGGATGATCCAAAATCTTGTAAATAGTATGGACAAAATGCAAGAAACAGTTAACAAGGACCTAGAAGAAATAAAGATGAAAAGAGCAACAATGAACAGCACAATAAATGAAATTAAAAGTACTCTAGATGGTATCAATAGCAGAATAACTGAGGCAGAAGAACGGATAAGTGACCTGGAAGACAAAATAGTGGAAATAACTACTGCAGAGCAGAATAAAGAAAAAAGAATGAAAAGAACTGAGGACAGCCTCAGAGACCTCTGGGACAACATTAAATGCACCAACATTCGAATTATAGGGTTTCCAGAAGAAGAAGAGAAAATGAAAGGGACTGAGAAAATATTTGAAGAGATTATAGTTGAAAACTTCCCTAATATGGGAAAGGAAATAGTTAATCAAGTCCAGGAAGCACAGAGAGTCCCATACAGGATAAATCCAAAGAGAAATACGCCAAGACACATATTAATAAAACTGTTAAAAATTAAATACAAAGAAAGCATATTAAAAGCAGCAAGGGAAAAACAACAAATAACACATAAGGGAATCCCCATAAGGTTAACAGCTGATCTCTCAGCAGAAACCCTACAAGCCAGAAGGCAGTGGCAGGACATACTGAAAGTGATGAAGGAGAAAAACCTGCAACCAAGACTACTCTACCCAGCAAGAATGTCATTCAGATTTGATGGAGAAATTAAAACCTTTACAGACAAGCAAAAGCTGAGAGAGTTCAGCCCACCAAACCAGCTTTACAACAAATGCTAAAGGAACTTCTCTAGACAAGAAACACAAGAGAAGGAAAAGACCTACAATAATTAACCCAAAACAATTTAGAAAATGGGAATAGGTACATACATATCGATAATTACCTTAAATATAAATGGACTAAATGTTCCGACCAAAAGATACAGATTGGCTGAATGGGTACAAAAACAAGACCCTTATATATGCTGTCTACAAGAGACCCACTTCAGACCTAGAGACACATACAGACTGAAAGTAAGGGGATGGAAAAAGATATTCCATGCAAATGGAAACCAAAAGAAAGATGGAGTAGCAATTCTCATATCAGACAAAATAGACTTTAAAATAAAGAATGTTACAAGAGACAAAGAAGGACACTGCATAATGATCAAGGGATCAATCCGAGAAGAAGATATAACAATTGTAAATATTTATGCACCCAACATAGGAGCACCTCAATACATAAGGCAAATACTAACAGCCATACAAGGGGAAATCAACAGTAACACATTCATAGTAGGGGACTTTAACACCCCACTTTCACCCATGGACAGATCATGCAAAGCGAAAATAAATAAGGAAACACAAGCTTTAAATGATACATTAAAAAAGATAGACTTATTTGATATTTATAGGGCACTCCATTCAAAAACAACAGAATACACATTTTTCTCAAGTGCTCGTGGAACATTCTCCATGATAGATCATATCTTGGGTCACAAAACAAGCCTTGGTAAATTTAAGAAAATTGAAATTTTATCAAGTATCATCTTTTCCGACCACAACGCCATGAGACTACATATCAATTACAGGAAAAGATCTGTAAAAAATACAAATACATGGAGGCTAAACAATACACTACTTAATAATGAAGTGATCTCTGAAGAAATCAAAGAGGAAATTTAAAAATACCTAGAAACAAATGACAATGGAGACACAACGACCCAAAACCTATGGGATGCAGCAAAAGCAGTTCTAAGGGGGAAGTTTATAGCAATACAAGCCCACCTTAAGAAGCAGGAAACATCTTGAATAAATAACTTAACCTTGCACCTCAAGCAATTAGAGAAAGAAGAACAAAAAAACCCCAAAGCTAGCAGAAGGAAAGAAATCATAAAAATCAGATCAGAAATAAATGAAAAAGAAATGAAGGAAACAATAGCAAAGATCAATAAAACTAAAAGCTGGTTCTTTGAGAAGATAAACAAAATAGATAAACCACTAGCCAGACTCATCAAGAAAAAAAGGGAGAAGACTCAAATCAATAGAATTAGAAATGAAAAAGGAGAAGTAACAACTGACACTGCAGAAATAAAAAAAATCATGAGAGATTACTACAAGCAACTCTATGCCAATAAAATGGACAATCTGGAAGAAATGGACAAATTCTTAGAAATGCACAACCTGCCAAGACTGAATCAGGAAGAAATAGAAAATATGAACAGACCAATCACAAGCACTGAAATTGAAACTGTGATTAAAAATCTTCCAACAAACAAAAGCCCAGGACCAGGTGGCTTCACAGGCGAATTCTATCAAACATTTACAGAATAGCTAACACCTATCCTTCTCAAACTCTTCCAAAACATAGCAGAGGGAGGAACACTCCCAAATTCCTTCTACGAGGCCACCATCACCTTGATACCAAAAGCAGACAAGGATGTCACAATGAAAGAAAGCTACAGGCAAATATAAGTGATGAACATAGATGCAAAAATCCTCAACAAAATACTAGCAAACAGAATCCAACAGGACATTAAAAGTATCATACGCCATGATCAAGTGGGGTTTATTCCAGGAATGCAAGGATTCTTCAATATACGCAAATCTATCAATGTGATAAACCATATTAACAACTGAAGGAGAAAAACCATATGATCATCTCAATAGATGCAGAGAAAGCTTTTGACAAAATTCAACACCCATTTATGATAAAAACCCTGCAGAAAATAGGCATAGTGGGAACTTTCGTCAACATAATAAAGGCCATATGTGACAAGCCCACAGCCAACATCATCCTCAATGGTGAAAAACTGAAAGCATTTCCACTAAGATCAGGAACAAGACAATGTTGCCCACTGTCACCACTCTTATTCAACATAGTTTTGTAAGTTTTAGCCACAGCAATCAGAGAAGAAAAGGAAATAAAAGGAATCCAAATTGGAAAAGAAGAAGTAAAACTGTCACTGTTTGCAGATAACATGATACTATGCATAGAGAATCCTAAAGATACTACCAGAAAACGACTAGAGCTAATCAATGAATTTGGTAAAGTAGCAGGATACAAAATTAATGCACAGAAATATCTGGCATTCCTATATACTAATGATGAAAAATCTGAAAGTGAAATCAAGAAAACACTCCCATTTACCATTGCAACAAAAAGAATAAAATATCTAGGAATAAACCTACCTAAGGAGACAAAAGACCTGTATGCAGAAAATTATAAGACACTGATGAAAGAAATTAAAGATGACACAAATAGATGGAGAGATATACCATGTTCTTGGATTGGAAGAATCAACATTGTGAAAATGACTCTACTACCCAAAGCAATCTATAGATTCAATGCAATCCCTATCAAATTAGCCCTGGCATTTTTCACAGAACTAGAACAAAAAAATTCGCAATTTGTATGGAAACACAAAAGACCCCGAATAGCCGAAGCAATCTTTTTTTTTTTTTTTTTTTTTAAATTATTTATTTATTTATTTATTTATGGCTGTGTTGGGTCCTCGTGTCTGTGCGTGGGCTCTCTCTAGTTGTGGCGAGCGGGGGCCACTCTTCATCGCGGTGCGCAGGCCTCTCACTGTCGCGGCCTCTCCTGTTGCGGAGCACAAGCTGCAGACGTGCCGGCTCAGTAGTTGTGGCTCACAGGCCTAGTTGCTCTGCGGCATGTGGGATCCTCCCAGACCAGGGCTCGAACCTGTGTCCCCTGCATTGGCAGGCAGACTCTCAACCACTGCGCCACTAGGGAAGCCCCGAAGCAATCTTGAGAATGAAAAAAGGAGCTGGAGGAATCAGGCTCCCTGACTTTAGACTATACTACAAAGCTACAGTAATCAAGACAGTATGTTACTGACACAAAAACAGAAAGATAGATCAATGGAACAGGATAGAAAGCCCAGAGATAAACCCATGCACATATGGACACCTTATCTTAGATAAAGGTGGCAGAAATGTACAGTGGAGAAAGGACAGCCTCTTCAATAAGTGGTGCTGGGAAAACTGGACAGATACATGTAAAAGTATGAGATTAGATCACTCCCTAACACCATACACAGAAATAAGCTAAAAATGGATTAAAGACCTAAATGTAAGGCCAGAAACTATCAAACTCTTAGAGGAAAACATAGGCAGAACACTCTATGACATAACTCATAGCAATCCTTTCTGACCCACCTCCTAGAGTAATGGAAATAAAAACAAAAATAAACAAATGGGACCTAATGAAACTGCAAAGCTTTTGCACATCAAAGGAAACCATAAACAAGACCAAAAGACAACCCTCAGAATGGGAGAAAATATTTGCAAATGAAACAACTGACAAAGGATTAATCTCCAAAATATACAAGCAGCTCATGCAGCTCAATAACAAAAATACAAACAACCCAATCCGAAAATGGACAGAAGACCTAAATAGACATTTCTCCAAAGATGACATACACACTGCCAACAAACACATGAAAGAATGCTCAACATCATTAATCATTAGAGAAATGCAAATCAAAACTACCATGAGTTATCATCTCACACCAGTCAGAATGGCCATCACCAAAAAATCTAGAAACAATAAATGCTGAGGAGTGTGTGGAGAAAAGGGAACACCCTTACACTGTTGGTGGGAATGGAAATTGATACAGCAACTATGGAGAACAGTATGGAGGTTCCTTAAAAAGCTACAAATAGAGCTACCATATGACCCAGCAATCCCACTACTGGGCATATACCCTGAGGAAACCAAAATTCAAAAAGAGTCATGTACCAAAATGTTCATTGCAGCTCTGTTTACAATAGCCCAGAGATGGAAACAACCTAAGTGCCCATCATCGGATGAATGGATAAAGAAGATGTGGCACATATATACAATGGAATATTACTCAGCCATAAAAAGAAACGAAATTGAGCTATTTGTAATGAGGTGGATAGACCTAGAGTCTGTCATACAGAGTGAAGTAAGTCAGAAAGAAAAAGACAAATACCATATGCTAACACATATATATGGAATTTAGAAAAAAAATGTCATGAAGAACCTCGGGGTATGACAGGAATAAAGACACAGACCTACTGGGAATGGACTTGAGGATATGGGGAGGGGGAAGGGTGAGCTGTGACAGAGCGAGAGAGAGTCATGGACATATACACAGTAACAAACGTAAGGTAGATAGCTAGTGGGAAGCAGCCACATGGCACAGGGATATCGGCTCGGTGCTTTGTGACCGCCCTGTGGGGTGGGATAGGGAAGGTGGGAGGGAGGGAGACACAAGAGGGAAGACATATGGGAACATATGTATACATATAACTGATTCACTTTGTTATAAAGCAGAAACTAACACACCATTGTAAAGCAATTATACCCCAATAAAGATGTTTAAAAAAAAAGATATTGCCAAAAAAAGGAAATTACAGACCAATATCACTGATGAATATAGATGCAAAAATCCTCAACAAAATAGTAGCAAACAGAATCCAACAACATATTAAATGGATCATACACCATGATCAAGTGGGATTTATCACAAGGATGAGAGGATTCTTCAATATATACAAATCGGGGCTTCCCTGGTGGCGCATTGGTTGAAAGTCCGCCTGCCGATGCAGGTGACACAGGTTTGTGCCCCGGTCCGGGAGGATCCCACATGCCGCGGAGCGGCTGGGTCCGAGAGCCATGGCTGCTAAGCCCGCATGTCCGGAGCCTGTGCTCCGCAACGGGAGAGGCTACAGCAGTGAGAGGCCCACGTACCAAAAAAAAAAAAAAAAAAAAAAAAAAATATATATATATATATATATATATATATATATATACAAATCAATCAGTGTGATACACCATGTTAACAAATTGAAGAATAAAATCCATATGATCATCTCAGTAGAAGCAGAGAAAGCTTTTGACAAAATTCAACACCGATTTATGATAAAAACTCGCCAGAAAGTGTGCATAGAGGGAACCTACCTCAACATAATAAAGGCCATATACGACAAAACCCACAGCAGGCATCATTCTCAATGGTGAAAAACTGAAAGAATTTCCACTAAGATCAGGAACAAGACAAGGATGTCCACTCTCGCCGCTCTTATTCAACACAGTTTTGGAAGTCTAGCCATGAAAAGCAGAGAAGAAAATGAAATAAAAGGAATACACATTGGAAAAGAAGAAGTAAAACTGTCACTGTTTGAAAAAGAAATAAAAGGAATACAAATTGGAAAAGAAGAAGTAAAAGTAGGTGACATGATACTATACATAGAGAATCCTAAAGATGCCACCAGAAAACTACTAGAGCTAATCAACGAATTTGGTAAAGTTGCAAGATACAAAATTAATCACAGAAATCTCTTGCATTCTTATACACTAACAACGAAAGATCAGAAAGAGAAATTAAGGAAACAATCACATTCACCTTTGCAACAAAAAGAATATAATGCCTTGGGATAAACCTACTTAAGAAGGTTAAAGACCTTCACTCATAAAACTATAAGACACTGATGAAAGAAATCCAACATGACACAAATAGATGGAGATATATACCATGTTCTTGGATTGGAAGGATCAATATTGTGAAAATGACTACTACCCAAATCAACCTGCAGATTCAATGCAATCCCTATCAAATTACCATTGGTGTTTTTTGCAGAACTAGAACAAAAAATCTTAAAATTTGTATGGAAACACAAAAGACCCCAAATAGCCAAAGCAATCTTGAGGGAAGAAAATGGAACTGGAGGAATCAGACTCCCTGACTTCAGACTATACCACAAAGCTACAGTAATCATAAGAGTATGGTACTGGCACAAAAACAGAAATATAGATAAATGGAACAGGATAGAAATCCCAGAGATAAACCCATGCACCTATAGTCAGCTAAACTATGACAAAGGCAAGGATATACAATGGAGAAAAGAGAGTCTCTTCTATAAATTGTGCTGGGAAAACTGGACAGCTACATGTAAAAGAATGAAATTAGAACGTTCCCTAACCCCATACACAAAAATAAACTGAAAATGGATTAAAGATCTAAATATAATACCAGACACTATAAAACTCTTAGAGGAAATCATAGGAAGAACACTCTTTTACATAAATCACAGCAAGAACTTTTTTGACCCACCTCCTAGATTAATGGAAATAAAAACAAAAATAAACAAATGAGACCTAATGAAACTTAAAAGCTTTTGCACAGCAAAGGAAATCATAAGCAAGACGAAAAGAGAACCCTCAGAATGGGAGAAAATATTTGCAAATGAATCAACAGACAAAGGATTAATCTCCAAAATATATACACAGCTCATGCAGCTCAATATTAAGAAAAACAAACAACCCAGTCAAAAAATGGGCAGGAGACCTAAGTAGACATTTCTCCAAAGGAGACATACCAAGAGGCCAAGAAGCACATGAAAACTGTTCAACATCACTAATTTTTAGAGAAGTGCAAATAAAAACTACAATGATGTATCACCTCACACAGGTTAGAATGGGCATCATAAGAAAATCTACAAACAACAAATGCTTGAGAGGGTGTGGAGAAAAGGGAACCCTCTTGCACTGTTGGTGGGAATGTAAATTGATACAGCCACTGTGGAGAACAGTATGGAGGTTCCTTATAAAACTAAAAATAGGGCTTCCCTTGTGGCACAGTGGTTGAGAGTCCGCCTGCCAATGCCCCGCTCTGGGAAGATCCCACATGCTGCGGAGCAGCTGGGCCCGTGAGCCGTGGCCGCTGAGCCTGCGCATCTGGAGCCTGTGCTCCGCAACAGGAAAGGCCACAACAGTGAGAGGCCTGCGTACTGCAAAAAAAAAAAAAAAAAACAAAACCCAGAAACAAACAGAAAAAAAACTAAAAATAGAATTACCATATGACCCAGCAATCCCACTATTGGGCATATGCCCAGAGAAAACCATACTTCAAAATACGCATGCACCCCAAAGTTCATTGCAACACTATTTACAATAGCCAGGTCATGGAAGCAATCTAAATTCCCATCAACAGACAAATGGATAAAGATGTGGTACATATATACAATGGAGTATTAGTCATAAAAAGGAATGAAATTTGGTCATTTGTAGAGATGTGGATGGACCTAGAGACAAACCTAGATATTTTTTCCCTGAGAAGAGATTCACTTTGCTGTACACCTGAAACTAACACAACACTATAAATCAACTATACTCCAAAAAATTTTTTTTTAAAAAGAAGTATAAAATTTGTAGGAAGTACATACTGAATAAAACGTACAGATAAATCTCTCAGGGGATCAAAGAATGAAAGAAT
This sequence comes from Phocoena sinus, assembly GCF_008692025.1. Lineage (NCBI taxonomy): Eukaryota > Metazoa > Chordata > Mammalia > Artiodactyla > Phocoenidae > Phocoena > Phocoena sinus. Next base: position 32,165,699 of record NC_045776.1, on the reverse strand, counting down.
AATTACTTCCATCAAAAGAAGTTACCCAAAGCTTTATAGAAGAGATGTAACCTATAAACAGTACTAAGTAAAATATAAAGATGATGTCCTTAAAAAAAAAATTGAAGAATAAGTTTGAAGCCTTCCCATCTCACGGAAACAATTGTGTACTGTGTTATTTTACCTTTATTGACCATTTTGATGTTTACAAACTGGAAGTCTTACACAACTCTAATGCTGCTTTTTGTCTTCATATGAAGTCTGTCTCACACTCTGTCTCCTATTTTAAATGCCTTCCCATGCTTTCTGCATGTCCAAATTCTACCCCCTTGGCAGTGCCAGCTTCAGCTCCGGTTCCCTCTGAAGATTTACTTGGCTCCTCCATGACTGACTGTGTATTATCTTTTCTGTCTCACTGTGTATTACCCTTATTGTCTTATCCCATTTATGAATTTGGGGAATGTTCCAGCTGGGAAATATTTTATATCTGCTTGCAGTCCTGACCCTTCATTATTCAAAAGAGAAAACTGGGGCACAGACTGATCAATGCCTTGTCCAGGGATACAGATCAGACAACCTTAAACAGTGAGACTTTCCTTGGACCCAGGAATTAGGTAGTGACTATAGCCTTTCCCAGTAAACTTCATTGCATATGCAAAAGAGAGGTGACAGGACAGTTTTTACTGAAGCAGTGGGCCATGCCAAGTCTACTGAAGAGTATTTGTTGTTGTTTGATTGTTGTAGGAGAGGGAGTAAATTATAACCCTCTCTTTCCCTCCACAGGTTGATGAACCAGTTGAGAATGAGACATGGTAGTCAGATAGATGGATATTATTAGTAAGGCTAGATTGAAGAATGCAGTGCAGATTTAAGGTCGAAACTGCATATCTTAACAGTTTTCCTCACATTTAGATCCTGGTATTACTCCCTGACCTCTGATAAATGCACACTTTGTCTCTGTAAAAGAGTGTGGGCATGCAAAAAAATGCTCTTCTGTAGCATCGCTGCCTTATCCCTGTGAGTCATGGCAGTGGGGACAGCAAGAGAACTCCCTGCTAGAAGGCAGGCTTGAGCTATTGTCCAGCTGAGTTCAACCCATGGAGGGTAGGAGCACAACAAACACCTGTCTGGAATGCAGGCTGGCTTGTAAGAGATCCCAGGACTCTGCTCTACTCAGTTCCTTCTTTCTAACTTCACCAGCCACACAAGTTACTCCTCAACCCCTTGGCAAGGAGTTTCTGAGGTGGGATTCTCAGTATAGTATAGTATAGTATAGTATAGTATAGTATAGTATAGTATAGTATAGTATAGTATAGTATAGCATAGTGTAGTGTGGAAGTTGCTAATCTGTGGACTAAGAAACACTGGGGGAGGGGCAGTGGAGCATAGCTCTATCTGCTGTACTGCATAGAAGTCAGCCTTTGTGCCTGTGTGTGTCTTGCTCTGCCTGCAATTTTGGAGTCCCACAGTTCTAGGCATCTACTAGGGACAGAAAATAATCTTTATTCTTCCACAGATGTTTGACAATACTTTGCCCAGACTCAGAAGTTGAGGCTTGAATGTCAATCTGTCTCTTTATTTGATGAATGTCAATCTATCTCTTTATTTTGATGCTAAGGACTTTACAAAAGGTTTTATTTTTTCCAGGATATTATAGAGAAGGAAAATTATAATTCCTCAAGAACATAGACTGATTTAGTTGCCTGGTTATTATAACCTAATTAATTTAAATGGAAGGACCAGTTGGAAAGGTCACCATGGTTTCTGGGCCCTATAACTATTTTTTCCTTAAACTGGACCTAGCCCCTAGTTACCAGAGTAATTGTTTTGTGAAACCATAGTTAATACTGCAAAACCAACATTTCCCACCTGATGTTGCCTTCTTTGGGGAAGCATGTAGTTTTATGTGTGAAAATCACAGAATGAGAATTACAGGAATCCTAGCTCATCCCAGCAGCAGTATCTGTTGATCCAGTCACTAGCATAGGATTTTGGGTCTTTGATATTGAAGGCTATAAGGAAGATATCTAGGACCTAACATGTGTCATTCTTGTCCTTACTGTACTTTTGGATAGCCAAGACCAATCTTTTGGGGCAGCATTAGCTAGTGGAAAGAGCAGCGTACTGTGAGGGGATGTGGTCAGGAGGCCCGCATTCTAGCATAGCTCCACCATGGTCAACCTGCTCTGTACCCTCAGGCAAGTCACTTCATCTCTGGGCTTTGTTAGATTATCTCTAAGGTCCCTTCCAGCACTGAATTCTGTGGATATGATGTCTCTGATCTTAGAGACATGCCAATATACAAAAGAAACAGGTGTATATGCATATGAACACTGAACGCAGCTCTATTTACAAATGGGATGGTGCAAAGGACAGATTAAACCTAAGGAGATGAGGGTTGAGGGGAGGTCTTGGATTATTCTAGACTTCTAGAGAAAATATTTCTGTCCATCCCACCTTGCCTTTCAAATGCCAGTTAACTTACATTTTCTGCAATCCTTAGGCTTGTTGCAATACAGGAGCTAACATGCATGGGATGTAGGTCAGCTGGCCTAGTGATTCACAGAAGAGGAACATCTCACACAGAAATGTATACACTGGAGTTAGGAAAGCCGAGTTCTACAGCTGTCACCAACTGTGTGTTTTTATTGCTTAGGAAAGATATAAATAGTAGCCACTTTTCCATGCTCTAGTGATATATATCTGCCTTATGCTAAATATCTCATGTCGAAAAGACTGAACTTCTAAACTAGCCATAGCATTTAAATAAACCCTGTTATTGTGTTTTTAACTTTTGTCAGGCACAATAAGGTTAAGTGATTTGCCTGATGTGAAACTTATAAATCAATGGCAGAGTCAAGTTCTAATCTAGTTCTCTGCCCAGTGTGCAAGTTAAATCTTATTGTGCTTCTCTTCGTATTGTCCATCTATCTATCCATCCATTTAGATATATTATACATATTTACATATTATTATACATGTTATTAATATATACATATTATTTACATATACCTATGTATACACCTATATATATATTTATAGCTATTTATCTTGTTGCATTGGATATTTTCTGAAACATCTGTATCATTAACTACTATTTACTGAAAGTTCACTATGTGCCAGACTGTACTAGCATCCTGCATATATTTCATTATGTAATACTTTTCTCAGAACTCCCTTAGGAGAATACATTTTATTATTCACCAGTAGAGCAGCTCAGATTCAAACACCCATAACCTAAATATGAAGTCTGTCCACACTCTTTGTCACTGTACCACATGACCTATTATTTATTTATTTATTTATTCATTCATTCATTCATTCATCCAACAGATGTTTATTAAGCACTGATGTGCTAGGTGTTGTGGGTCTACTGCAAAAAAAAAAATCATCAAGCACCTTCTCAAGTTCAACCTTACCAAGGCCTTCTTCTTAGAAATCCTTTTACTGGGAATTCTAAACAAAGTTCAGCATTTGCTGCAGGAGAACTTGCAGTTGCAGCTATACTTTTAGAGTGTTACAAGTGTGAGACTCAGGGAACTACATGAATATACAGAGGTTTATTTGTAAATTTTCCACTAATTTTTGGTGGAAGGCTATGTGATTTATATAGAGCTTGAAAAGCTCAGATATTTCTGTTTTATGAAGATTCTGTCTTATAAGAACCTAGGATTGTGGCCCCATGACCACAAATCATTGGTTGACCAGTGAAACAGTGGACATTTTATTAACCACAAAAAATCTACTCAGTCCACCTTCTCATCTCCCACATTTTGAAAAATATCTTATTATGGAAGTTTAAAACCTATACCAAGATAGACAGAAATAGTATAATGAACCTTCTTGCATGTATCACATTTGTTCAAAATTAATTGACTCATGGACAATCTTGTTTCATCTATGTCCCGATTTGCTTCTTCCAGAAATCATATTATCTCTTCTATAAAGATTTTATTATGCATCTCTAAAATATAATAACTTTCAGAAAACATAACCACACTATTATTGTCATATATAAAATAAGTTAAAATAGTTTCTTTAATATAGCCAGTCAATATTCAAATTTCTAATAATTTCATAATATGATTTTCCCCAGTTTATTTCTTTGAATTAGGATCCAAATAAGGCCCATGCATTGTTATTGATAGCAATATCTCATGAGTTCCCTTTTAACTTATAAGTTCTTTCTCCATTTCCTTTTATTTCCTTTGCATATTATTTGCAGGAGAAATTTGGTCATTTGTCCTGTAGAAGTTTCCACAGTTTGCTGATTGTAACACTGTGATGTCACTTAACACCTTCCTCTTCCTCTGTATTTCCCCAAATTGGTAGATAGATCTGGAGGAGGCTTGACCAGATTCAGGTTCAACTTGGTTTTTGGCAAATAAACTCATAGATGGTGATGTTTTCTTCCATCAGGAAACATTTACTGCGTGGCTATCTCTTTTTATGATGTCAGCAGCCATTGATGCTTATTGCCTTTCTCCATTAATTCATTGGGGGTTTCACAATAATAATATTCTATATTTTCTTTTCATTTATTATCTAGGATACCTTTTTTTTTTTTTTTTCTGGTACGCGGGCCTCACTGTTGTGGCCTCTCCTGTTGCGGAGCACAGGCTCCGGACGCGCCGGCTCAGCAGCCATGGCTCACAGGCTCAGGCGCTCCGCGGCATGTGGGATCCTCCCGGACCGGAGCATGAACCCGTGTCCCCTGCATTGGCAGGCGGACTCTCAACCACTGCGCCACCAGGGAAGCCCTAGGATACTTCTTTAAAGAGGAATTTCCCTTTTTAAGTATTTGGTAACCCAGTGGTTCCGTGTGTATAGGAAAGTCAGGATAGATGTTTAACTCTTTCTCTTTATTAACTAGTTTTCAAAATAATGATGCTAACTACTATCATCTTCTAATGGATTCCAATTAGCTTAAAAAAAATATCATTATGAGTTTATATATATACACATGTAGACATATATATATATATTTTTTTCAACTCTTTCTTATATAAATTGGAGCATACTTTCCCTCACCTTGTTTTCTTTACTTACAATATTACCTGGATATCACTACATAGTAGCACATAGAGATAATTCTCATTCCTTTTCACAGCAACAAGTACACCATTTTGTGGCTGGATGTTCCAGAGTTTATTCAACCAGTCTCCTACTGGTAGACATTTACCTTGTATCTAGTGTCCAGTTTCTTTTTTATTACAAATAGACTAGAAAAGAATATCTTGCATACATGTCTTTTTATACTTTTTTAATTTTTAAAAAATTTTTTATTGGAGTATAGTTGATTTGCAATGTTGTGTTATTTTCTGCTGTACAGCAAAGTGAATCAGTTATACATATATCCACTCTTTTTAAGATTCTTTTCTCATATAGGTCATTACAGAGTATTAAGTAGAGTTCCCTGTGCTATACAGTAGGTCCTTATTAGTTATCTATTTTATATCTATTCATCTTTTGATGGAGACTTAGGTTGTTTTCATACCTTGGTTACTGTGAATAATGCCACAATAACCACAGGAGTGCAGATATTTCCTCAGATTTTTAACTTCAAGATGCACTTGTCAAGGAAGTGTAAACAGATCTGGTCAAAAGGAATCAGAAACACCAAGGTGAGGGTCATTCTATAGCTCAAGAATGTGAAAAAGAAAGGAATCGGAAAGATTTTGAGACTGGAGGAGAAGGAAAAGATATGGCAACAAAATGCAACACACAATCCTGGCTCAGAATCTCAACCAGAAAAGAATGGACATATTTTGGATCAGCTGAAAAATTTGAACAGGACCTGTGGGCAGCAAGAAGTCTTGTATCCACGTTGGTTTTCTAAATCAAAGGGCAGTATAATTGTTATATAGGAGAGTGTCTTTGTTTAGGTAAAATCATAATAATCAGTTTGGGGTGGAATTCACCATGTTCACATATTGCTCTTAAGTGGTGGAGGAAAAAAGAGTAGTGATAACGGGGTAAAACAGAGAAAGTAGTTGAGAAATCAACTGTATTAAAGTGTTAACAGTTGGGGTATCTGAGTAAGGGAAAAAATGAACTATGTTTAAATCATTTCAAATAAATTATTTAAAAAATAAAAATAATTCATAGGCATTTAATTCCTTAGTGTTTAAAATAAGGTTGTATATTGCTAAGTATACTTCTTTTTTACATTTTATTGGAATATAATTGCTTTACAATGGTGTGTTAGTTTCTGCTTTATAACAAAGTGAATCAGTTATACATATACATATCTTCCCATATCTCTTCCCTCTTGTGTCTCCCTCCCTCCCACCCTCCCTATCTCACCTCTCTAGGTGGTCACAAAGTACCGAGCTGATCTCCCTGTGCTATGCGGCTACTTCCCACTAGCTATCTATTTTACATTTGGTAATGTATATATGTACACGCCACTCTCTCACTTTGTCACAACTTACCCTTCCCCCTCCCCATATACTTAAGTCCATCCTCTAGTAGGTCTGTGTCTTCATTCCTGTCTTACCCCTAGGTTCTTCATGACATTTTTTTTCTTAAATTCCATATATATGTGTTAGCATATGGTATTTGTCTTTCTCTTTCTGACTTACTGGACTCTGACAGAAACCTCATTACAAATAGCTCAATTTCGTTTCTTTTTATGGTTGAGTAATATTCCATTGTAAATATGTGCCACATCTTTTTTATCCATTCATCTCTCGATGGACACTTGGGTTGTTTCCATCTCCTGGCTATTGTAAATAGAGCTGCAATGAACATTTTGGTACATGACTCTTTTTGAATTTTGGTTTTCTCAGGGTATATGCCCAGTAGTGGGATTGCTGGGTCATATAGTAGTTCTATTTGTAGTTTTTTAAGGAACCTCCATACTGTTCTCCATAGTGGCTGTACCAATTCACATTCCCACCAGCAGTGCAATAGTGTTCCATTTTCCCCACCCTCTCTCCAGCATTTATTGTTTCTTGATTTTTTGATGATGGCCATTCTGACTAGTGTGAGATGATATCTCATTGTAGTTTTGATTTGCATTTCTCTAAGGATTAATGATGTTGAGCATTCTTTCATGTGTTTGTTGGCAGTATGTATATCTTCTTCAGAGAAATGTTTATTTAGGTCTTCTGCCCATTTTTGGATGGGGTTGTTTGTTTTTTTGTTATTGAGCTGCATGAGCTGCTTGTATATTTTGGAGATTAATCCTTTGTCAGTTGCTTCATTTGCAAATATTTTCTCCCATTCTGAGGGTTGTCTTTTGGTCTTGTTTATGGTTTCCTTTGCTGTGCAAAAGCTTTGAAGTTTCATTAGGTCCCATTTGTTTATTTTTGTTTTTATTTCCATTACTCTAGGAGGTGGGTCAGAAAGGATCTTGCTATGATTTATGTCATAGAGTGTTCTGCCTACATTTTCCTTTAAGAGTTTGAAAGTTCTTGGCCTTACATTTAGGTCTTTAATCCATTTTTAGCTTATTTCTGTGTATGGTGTTAGGGAGTGATCTAATCTCATACTTTTACATGTACCTGTCTAGTTTTCCCAGCACCACTTATTGAAGAGGCTGTCATTTGTCCACTGTACATTCCTGCCTCCTTTATCAAAGATAAGGTGACAATATGTGCGTGGGTTTACCTCTGAGCTTTCTATCCTCTTCCATTGATCTATTTTTCTGTTTTTGTGCCAGTACCATACTGTCTTGATTAATGTAGCTTTGTAGTATAGTCTGAAGTCAGGGAGCCTGATTCCTCCAGCTCCGTTTTTCATTCTCAAGATTGCTTTGGCTATTCGGGGTCTTTTGTGTTTCCATACAAATTGTGAATTTTTTTGTTCTAGTTCTGTGAAAATTGCCAGTGGTATTTTGATAGAGATTGCATTGAATCTGTAGATTGCTTTGGGTTGTATAGTCATTTTCACAATGTTGATTCTTCCAATCTAAGAATATGGTATATCTCTCCATCTATTTATATCATCTTTAATTTGTTATATCAGTGTCTTATAATTTTCTGCATACAGGTCGTTTGTCTCTTTAGGTAGGTTTATTCCTAGATATTATTTTCTTTTGGTTGCAAAGGTAAATGGGAGTGTTTTCTTGATTTCAATTTCAGATTTTGCATCATTAGTGTATAAGAATGCCAGAAATTTCTGTGCATTAATTTTGTAACCTGCTACTTTACCAAATTCATTGATTAGCTCTAGTCGTTTTCTGGTAGCATATTTAGGATTTTTTATGTATAGTATCGTGTCATCTGCAAAGAGTGATAGCTTCACTTCTTCTTTGCTGATTTAGATTGCTTTTATTTCCTTTTCCTCTCTGATTGCTGTGGCTAAAACTTGCAGAACTAAGTTGAATAAGAGTGGTGAAGGTGGGCAACCTTGTCTTGTTCCTGATCTTAGTGGAAATGCTTTCAGTTTTTCACCATTTAGGATGATGTTGGCTGTGGGTTTGTTATATATGGCCTTTATTATGTTGAGGAAAGTTCCCTCCATGCCTACTTTCTGGGGTGGGGGGTGTTATCATAAATAGGTGTTGAAGTTTGTCAAAAGCTTTCTCTGCTTTTAACAGAGAAACCATAATCTCATAACAATAACTCATAATCTCATAACTCATAAACCATATGATGACCATATGGTTTTTCTCCTTCAGTTGGTTAATATGGTGTATCACAATGATTGATTTGCATATATTGAAGAATCCTTGCATTCCTGGAATAAACACCGATTTGCGTATATTGAAGAATCCTTGCATTCCTGGAATAAACACCACTTGATCATGGTGTATGATCCTTTTAATGTGCTGTTGGATTCTGTTTGCTAGTATTTTGTTGAGGATTTTTGCATCTATGTTCATCACTGATATTGGCCTGTAGTTTTCTTTCTTTGTGACATCCTTGTCTGGTTTTGGTATCAGAGTGATGGTGGCCTCGTAGAATGTGTTTGGGAGTATCCCTCCCTCTGCTATATTTTGGAAGAGTTTGAGAAGGATAGGTGTCAGCTCTTCTCTAAATGTTTGATAGAATTCGTCTGTGAAGCCATCGGGTCCTGAGCTTTTGTTTGTTGGAAGATTTTTAATCACAGTTTCAATTTCAGTGCTTGTGATTGGTCTGTTCATATTTTCTATTTCTTCCTGATTCAGTCTTGGTAGGTTGTGCATTTCTAAGAATTTGTCCACTTCTTCCAGATTGTCCATTTTATTGGCATAGAGTTCCTTGTAATAATCTCTCATGAACTTTTGTATTTCTGCAGTGTCAGTTGTTACTTCTCCTCTTTCATTTCTAATTCTATTGATTTGAGTCTTCTCCCATTTTTTCTTGATGAGTCTGGGTAATGGTTTATCAATTTTGTTTATCTTCTCAAAAAACCAGCTTTTAGTTTTAATGATCTTTGCTATCATTTCCTTCATTTCTTTTTCATTTATTTCTGGTCTGATCTTTATGATTTCTTTCCTTCTTCTAACTTGGGTTGTTTTGTTCTTCTTTCTCTAATTGCTTTAGGTGCAAGGTTAGGTTGTTTATTCTAGATGTTTCCTGTTTCTTAAGGTAGGATTGTATTGCTATAAACTTCCCTCTTAAAACTGCTTTTGCTGCATCCCATAGGTTTTGGGTCATTGTGTCTCCATTGTCATTTGTTTCTAGGAATTGTTTTGATTTCCTCTTTGATTTCTTCAGTTAACACTTCGTTGTTAAGTAAGGTTTTGTTTGGCCTCCATGTGTTTGTATTTTTTAGAGATATTTTCCTGTAATTGATATCCAGTCTCATAGTGTTGTGATAGGAAAAGATAGTTGATACAATTTCCATTTTCTTAAATTTACCAAGGCTTGTTTTGCGACACAAGTTATAATCTATTGTGGAGAATGTTCCATGAGCACTTGAGGAAAATGTGTATTCTGTTGTTTTTGGATGGAATGTCCTATAAATATCAATTAAGTCCATCCTGTTTAATGTATCATTTAAAGCTTGTGTTTCCTTATTTATTTTCATTATGGATGATCTGTCCATTGGTGAAAGTGGGGTGTAAAAGTCCCCTAATATGAATGTGTTACAGTCGATTTTCCCTTCTATGGCTGTTAGTATTTGCCTTATGTATTGAGGTGCTCCTATGTTGGGTGCATAAATATTTAAAATTGTTGTATCATCTTCTTGGATCAATCCCTTGATCATTATGCAGTGTCCTTCTTTGTCTCTTCTAATAGTCTTTATTTTTAAGTCTTTTTTGTCTGATATGAGACTTGCTACTCCACCTTTCTTTTGGTTTCCGTTTGCATGGAATAACATTTTCCATCCCATCACTTTCAGTCTGTATGTGTCTCTAGGTCTGAAACGGGTCTCTTGTAGACAGCATATATAAGGGTCTTGTTTTGTACCCATTCAGACAGTCTGTGTCTTTTGGTGGGAGCATTTAGTCCATTTACATTTGAGGTAATTATTTTATTTATTTATTTTTTTAAGCATCTTTATTGGGGTATAATTGCTTTACAATGGTGTGTTAGTTTCTGCTTTATAACAAAGTGAATCAGCTATACATATACATATGTTCCCATATGTCTTCCCTCTTGCGTCTCCCTCCCTCCCACTCTCCCCATCCCACCCTTCCAGGCTGTCACAAAGCACCGAGCTAATATCCCTGTGCCTTGCCGCTGCTTCCCCCCAGCTATCTACCTTACTACGTTTGTTAGTGTGTATATGTCCATGACTCTCTCTCGCCCTGTCACAGCTCACCCTTCCCCCTCCCCATATCCTCAAGTCCGTTCTGCAGTAGGTCTGCGTCTTTATTCCTGTCTTACCCCTAGGTTCTTCATGACATTTTTTTCCCTTAAATTCCATATATATGTGTTAGCATACGGTATTTGTCTTTTTCTTTCTGACTTACTTCACTCTGTATGACAGACTCTAGGTTTATCCATCTCATTACAAAGAGCTCAATTTCATTTCTTTTTAAGGCTGAGTAATATTCCATTGTGTATATGTGTCACATCTTCTTTATCCATTCATCCGATAATGGGCGCTTAGGTTGTTTCCATCTCCGGGCTATTGTAAATAGAGCTGCAATGAACATTTTGGTACATGACTCTTTTTGAATTTTGGTTTTCTCAGGGTATATGCCCAGTAGTGGGATTGCTGGGTCATATGGTAATTCTATTTGTAGTTTTTTAAGGAACCTCCATACTGTTCTCCATAGTGGCTGAACCATTTCACCTTCCCACCAGCAGTGCAAGAGTGTCCCCTTTTCTCCACACCCTCTCCAGCATTTATTGTTTCTAGATTTTTTGATGATGGCCATTCTGACTGGTGTGAGATGATATCTCATTGCAGTTTTGATTTGCATTTCTCTAATGATTAATGATGTTGAGCATTCTTTCATGTGTTTGTTGGCATTCTGTATATCTTCTTTGGAGAAATGTCTATTTAGGTCTTCTGCCCATTTTTGGATGGGGTTGTTTGTTTTTTTGTTATTGAGCTGCATGAGCTGCTTGTAAGTTTTGGAGATTAATCCTTTGTCAGTTGGTTCATTTGCAAATGTTTTCTCCCATTCTGAGGGTTGTCTTTTGGTCTTGGTTATGGTTTCCTTTGCTGTGCAAAAGCTTTGAAGTTTCATTAGGTCCCATTTGTTTATTTTTGTTTTTATTTCCATTACTCTAGGAGGTGGGTCAGAAAGGATCTTGCTGTGATTTATGTCATAGAGTGTTCTTCCTATGTTTTCTTCTAAGAGTTTGAGAGTTTCTGGCCTTACATTTAGGTCTTTAATCCATTTTGAGCTTATTTTTGTGTATGGTGTTAGGGAGTGATCTAATCTCATACTTTTACATGTACCTGTCCAGTTTTCCCAGCACCATTTATTGAAGAGGCTGTCCTTTCTCCACTGTACATTCCTGCCTCCTTTATCAAAGATAAGGTGTCCATATGTGCGTGGGTTTATCTCTGGGCTTTCTATCCTGTTCCACTGATCTATCTTTCTGTTTTTGTGCCAGTACCATACTGTCTTGATTACTGTTGCTTTGTAATATAGTCTGAAGTCAGGGAGCCTGATTCCTCCAGCTCCTTTTTTCGTTCTCCAGATTGCTTTGGCTATTCGGGGTCTTTTGTGTTTCCATACAAATTGCAAAATTTTTTGTTCTAGTTCTGTGAAAAATGCCAGTGGTAGTTTGATAGGGATTGCATTGAATCTGTAGATTGCTTTGGGTAGTAGAGTCATTTTCACAATGTTGATTCTTCCAATCCAAGAACATGGTATATCTCTCCATCTATTTGTATCATCTTTAATTTCTTTCATCAGTGTCTTATAATTTTGTGCATACAGGTCTTTTGTCTCCTTAGGTAGGTTTATTCCTAGATATTTTATTCTTTTTGTTGCAATGGTAAATGGGAGTGTTTTCTTGATTTCACTTTCAGATTTTTCATCATTAGTATATAGGAATGCCAGATATTTCTGTGCATTAATTTTGTATCCTGCTACTTTACCAAATTCATTGATTAGCTCTAGTAGTTTTCTGGTAGCATCTTTAGGATTCTCTATGTATAGTATCATGTCATCTGCAAACAGTGACAGCTTTACTTCTTCTTTTCCGATTTGGATTCCTTTTATTTCCTTTTCTTCTCTGATTGCTGTGGCTAAAACTTCCAAAACTATGTTGAATAAGAGTGGTGAGAGTGGGCAACCTTGTCTTGTTCCTGATCTTAGTGGAAATGCTTTCAGTTTTTCACCATTGAGGATGATGTTTGCTGTGGGCTTGTCATATATGGCCTTTATTATGTTGAGGAAAGTTCCCTCTATGCCTACTTTCTGGAGGGTTTTATCATAAATGGGTGTTGAATTTTGTTGAAAGATTTCTCTGCATCTATTGAGATGATCATATGGTTTTTCTCCTTCAATTTGTTAATATGGTTTATCACATTGATAGATTTGCGTATATTGAAGAATCCTTGCATTCCTGGAATAAACCCCACTTGATCATGGTGTATGATCCTTTTAATGTGCTGTTGGATTCTGTTTGCTAGTATTTTGTTGAGGATTTTTGCATCTATGTTCATCAGTGATATTGGCCTGTAGTTTTCTTTCTTTGTGACATCCTTGTCTGGTTTTGGTATCAAGGTGATGGTGGCCTCGTAGAAGGAATTTGGGAGTGTTCCTCCCTCTGCTATATTTTGGAAGAGTTCGAGAAGGATAGGTGTTAGCTCTTCTCTAAACGTTTGATAGAATTCACCTGTGAAGCCATCTGGTCCTGGGCTTTTGTTTGTTGGAAGGTTTTTAATCACAGTTTCAATTTCAGTGCTTGTGATTGGTCTGTTCAAATTTTCTATTTCTTCCTGATTCAGTCTTGGCAGGTTGTGCATTTCTAAGAATTTGTCCATTTCTTCCAGATTGTCCATTTTATTGGCATAGAGTTGCTTGTAGTAATCTCTCATGATTTTTTTTATTTCTGCAGTGTCAGTTGTTACTTCTCCTTTTTCATTTCTAATTCTATTGATTTGAGTCTTCTCCCTTTTTTTCTTGATGAGTCTGGCTAGCGGTTTATCTATTTTGTTTATCTTCTCAAAGAACCAGCTTTTAGTTTTATTGATCTTTGCTATCGTCTCCTTCATTTCTTTTTCATTTATTTCTGATCTGATTTTTATGATTTCTTTCCTTCTGCTAGCTTTGGGGTTTTTTTATTCTTCTTTCTCTAATTGCTTGAGGTGCAAGGTTAGGTTGTTTATTCGAGATGTTTCCTGCTTCTTAAGGTGGGCTTGTATTGCTATAAACTTCCCCCTTAGAACTGCTTTTGCTGCATCCCATAGGTTTTGGATTGTCGTGTCTCCATTGTCATTTGTTTCTAGGTATTTTTTTATTTCCTCTTTGATTTCTTCAGTGATCACTTCATTATTAAGTAGTGTATTGTTTAGCCTCCATGTGTTTGTATTTTTTACAGATCTTTTCCTGTAATTGATATCTAGTCTCATGGCGTTGTGGTCGGAAAAGATACTTGATACAATTTCAGTTTTCTTAAATTTACCAAGGCTTGATTTGTGACCCAAGATATGATCTATCCTGGAGAATGTTCCATGAGCACTTGAGAAAAATGTGTATTCTGTTGTTTTTGGATGGAGTGTCCTATAAATATCAATTAAGTCCATCTTGTTTAATATATCATTTAAAGCTTGTGTTTCCTTATTTATTTTCATTTTGGATGATCTGTCCATGGGTGAAAGTGGGGTGTTAAAGTCCCCTACTATGAATGTGTTACTGTTGATCTCCCCTTTTATGGATGTTAGTATTTGCCTTATGTATTGAGGTGCTCCTATGTTGGGTGCATAAATATTTACAATTGTTATATCTTCTTCTTGGGTCGATCCCTTGATCATTATGTAGTGTCCTTCTTTATCCCTTTTAATAGTCCTTATTTTAAAGTCTATTTTGTCTGATATGAGAATTGCTACTCCAGCTTTCTTTTGGTTTCCATTTGCATGGAATATCTTTTTCCATCCCCTTACTTTCAGTCTGTATGTGTCTCTATGTCTGAAGTGGGTCTCTTGTAGACAGCATATAGAAGGGTCTTGTTTTTGTATCCATTCAGCTAATCAGTGTCTTTTGGTGGGAGCATTTAGTCCATTTACATTTAAGGTAATTATCGATATGTATGTTCCTATTCCCATTTTCTATATTGTTTTGGGTTCGCTACTATAGGTCGTTTCCTTCTCTTGTGTTTCGTGTCTAGAGAAGTTCCTTTAGCATTTGTTGTAAAGCTGGTTTGGTTGTGCTGAACTCTCTCAGCTTTTGCTTATCTGTAAAGGTTTTAATTTCTCCATCAAATGTGAATGAGATCCTTGCTGGGTAGAGTAGTCTTGGTTGCAGGCTTTTCTCCTTCATCACTTTCAGTATGTCCTGCCACTCCCTTCTGGCTTGTAGGGTTTCTGCTGAGAGATCAGCTGTTAACCGTATGGGGATTCCCTTGTGTGTTATTTGTTGTTTTTCCCTTGCTGCTTTTAATATGCTTTCTTTGTATTTAATTTTTGACAGTTTGATTAATATGTGTCTTGGCGTGTTTCTCCTTGTATTTATCCTGTATGGGACTCTCTGTGCTTCCTGGACTTGATTAATTATTTCCTTTCCCATATTAGGGAAGTTTTCAACTATAATCTCTTCAAATATTTTCTCAGTCCCTTTCTTTCTTCTTCTTCTGGAACCCCTATAATTCGAATGTTGGTGCGTTTCATGTTGTCCCAGAGGTCTCTGAGACTGTCCTCAGTTCTTTTCATTCTTTTTTCTTTATTCTGCTCTGCAGTAGTTATTTCCACTACTTTATCTTCCAGGTCACTTATCCGTTCTTCTGCCTCAGTTATTCTGCTATTGATCCTATCTAGAGTGGTTTTAATTTCATTTATTGCATCGTTCATCGTTGCTTGTTTCATCTTTAGTTCTTGTAGGTCCTTGTTAACTGTTTCTTGCATTTTGTCCATTCTACTTCCAAGATTTCGGATCATCCTTGCTATCATTATTCTGAATTCTTTTTCAGGTAGATTGCCTATTTCCTCTTCATTTGTTAGGTCTGGTGGGTTTTTATCTTGCTCCTTCATCTGCTGTGTGTTTTTCTGTCTTCTCATTTTGCTTATCTTACTGTGTTTGGGGTCTCCTTTTTGCAGGCTGCAGGTTCGTAGTTCCCGTTGTTTTTGATGTCTGTCTCCAGTGGCTAAGGTTATTTCAGTGGGTTGTGTAGGCTTCCTGGTGGAGGGGACTAGTGCCTGTGTTGTGCTGGATGAGGCTGGATCTTGTCTCTCTAGTGGGCAGGTTCATGTCTGGTGGTGTGTTTTGGGGTGTCTGTGGCCTTATTATGAATTTAGGCAGCCTCTCTGCTAATGGGTGGGGTTGTGTTCCTGTTTTGCTAGTTGTTTGGCATAGGTTGTCCAGCACTGTGGCTTGCTGGTCGTTGAGTGAAGCTGGGTGCTGGTGTTAAGATGGAGGTCTCTGGGAGATTTCCACCGTTTAATATTATGTGGAGCTGGGAGGTCTCTTGTTGACCAGTGTCCTGAAGTTGGCTCTCCTACCTCAGAGGCAGAGCCCTGACTCCTGGCTGGAGCACCAAGAGCCTTTCATCCACACGGCTCAGAATAAAAGGGAGAAAAAGTAGAGAGAATTAGTAGAAGTATGAGTAAAGAAAGAAGGAAAGGAGGAAAGGAAGTAAGGAAGAAAGAAGCAAAGAAGGAAAGAAAAGAGGGAGGGAGGGAGGGAGGAAGGAAGGAAGGAGGGAAAGAAGGAAAAAAGACAGAAAGAAAGATGATACAGTAAAAATAAAATAAAGTATAATATAGTTATTGAATTAAAAAATATTTAGAAAAAAAAAAAAAAAGGGACAGATAGAACCTTAGGACAAATGTTGGAAGCAAAGCTATACAGAGAAAATCTTACACAGAAGCATACACATACACCTTCACAAAAAGAGGTAAAGGGGGAAAAATAATAAATCCTGCTCCCAGAGACTACCTCCTCAATTTGGGGTGATTCGTTGTCTAAAGGAGGGAAGGAAGGAAGGAAAGAAAGAAAGAATGAAGGTAAAGTATAATAAAGTTATTACAATTAAACTTAATTATTAAGAAAAAGAATTTTTTAAAAAAATTATGGACGAATAGAGCCCTAGGACAAATGGTGGAAGCAAGAGTATACAGACAAGATCTCACACAGAAGCATACACGTACACATTCACATAAAGAGGAAAAGGGAAAAAAATCATAGATCTCACTCCTAAATTCCACCTCTTCAATTTGGGATCATTCCTTGTCTATTAAGGTATTCCACAGATGCAGGGTATATCAAGTTGATTGTGGAGCTTTAATCCGCTACTTCTGTGGCTGCCGGGAGAGATTTCCTTTTCTCTTCTCTGTTCTCACAGCTCACAGGAGCTCAGCTTTGGATTTGGCCCTGCCTCTGCATGTAGGTCGCTGGAGGGCGTCTGTTTTTTCGCTCAGACAGGACGGGGTTAAAGGAGCTGCTGATTCGGGGCCTCCAGCTCACTCAGGCCGGGGGTTGGGGGATGGGGGAAGGAGGGGCAGTGCGTGCGGGGCGGGCCTGCGGCGGCAGAGGCAGCGTGACGTTGCAGCAGAGGCCGGCGTGACGTTGCACCAGCCTGAGGCCCGCCATGCGTTGTCCCGGGGAAGTTGTCCCTGGATCCCAGGAACCTGGTAGTGGCGGGCTGCACAGGCTCCGCGGAAGAGGGGTGTGGAGAGTGACCTGTGCTCGCACACAGGCCCCTTGGTGGCGGCAGCAGCAGCCTTAGCATCTCCCGCCCGTCTCTGGGGTCCGCGGTCCCAGCCGCGGCTCGCGCCCGTTTCCGGGGTTCGCGCCCTCAGCCGCGGCTCGTGCCCGTCTCGGGCTCGCGCCCTCAGCCGCGGCTCGTGCCCGTCTCGGGCTCGCGCCCTCAGCCGCGGCTCGTGCCCGTTTCCGGGGTTCGCGCCCTCAGCCGCGGCTCGTGCCCGTCTCGGGCTCGCGCCCTCAGCCGCGGCTCGCGCCCGTTTCCGGGGTTCGCGCCCTCAGCCGCGGCTCGTGCCCGTCTCGGGCTCGCGCCCTCAGCCGCGGCTCGTGCCCGTCTCGGGCTCGCGCCCTCAGCCGCGGCTCGCGCCCGTCTCTGGGGTTCACGCTTTTAGCCGCGGCTCGCGCCCGTCTCTGGAGATCCTTTACGCAGCGCTCTTAAACCCCTCTCCTCGCGCACCAGGAAACAAAGAGGGAAGAAAAAGTCTCTTGCCTCTTCAGCAGGTTTAGGCTTTTCCCCGAACTCCCTCCCGGCTAGTCGTGGTGCACTAACCCCTTCAGGCTATGTTCAAGCCGCCAACCCCAGTCCTCTCCCTGAGTTCCGTCCAAAACCAAAACCC
This sequence comes from Phocoena sinus, assembly GCF_008692025.1. NCBI lineage: Eukaryota > Metazoa > Chordata > Mammalia > Artiodactyla > Phocoenidae > Phocoena > Phocoena sinus. The sequence goes on along the minus strand of NC_045776.1, from coordinate 32,147,903 downwards.
GAGCCTCAGCTCGCAGCCCCGCCCGCCCCGGCGGGTGAGCAGACAAGCCTCTCGGGTTGGTGATTGCTGGTCGGCACCGATCGTCTGTGCTGGAATCTCCCTGCTTTGCCCTCCGCACCTGTCGCTGTGCACTACTCCGCGGTCCCGAAACTCCCCCCTCCGCCTCCCGCAGTCTCCGCCCGCGGAGGGGCTTCCTAGTGTGTGGAAACTTTTCCTCCTTCACAGCTCCCTCCCACTGGTGCAGGTGACGTCCTTATTCTTTTGTCTCTGTTTTTTCTTTTCTTCTTTTGCCCTACCCAGGTACGTGGGGAGTTTCTTGCCTTTTGGGAGGTCTGAGGTCTTCTGCCAGCCTTCAGTAGGAGTTCTGTAGGAGTTTTTCCACGTGTGGATGTATTTCTGGTGTATCCGTGGGGAGGAAGGCGATCTCCGCGTCTTACTCTTCCGCCATCTTCCTGACACTCCTTGAGGTAATTATTGATATGTATGTTCCTTTTCCCATTTTCGTAATTGTTTTGGGTTTGTTATTATCGATCTTTTCCTTCTCTTTGTTCCTTGCCTAGAGAAGATCCTTAAGCATTTGTTGTAAACCTGGTTTGGTGGTGCTGAACTCTCTCAGCTTTTGCTTGTCTGTAAAGTTTTAAATTTCTCCATCAAATCTGAATGAGATCCCTGTTGGGTAGAGTAATTTGGTTGTAGGTTTTTCACCTTCATCACTTTAAATTTGTCCTGACAGTCACTTCTGGCTTGCAGAGTTTCTGCTGAAAGATCAGCTGTTAACCTTATGGGGATTCCCTTGTATGTTATTTGCTGTTTTTCCCTTGCTGCTTTTAATATGTTTTCTTTGTATTTAATTTTTGACAGTTTGATTAATATGTTTCTTGGCGTGTTTCTCCTTGGATTTATCCTGTATGGGACTCTCTGTGCTTCCGGGACTTGATTAACTATTTCCTTTCCCATATTAGGGAAGTTTTCAACTATAATCTCTTCAAATATTTTCTCCGTCCCTTTCTTTTTCTCTTTTTCTTCTGGAACCCCTATAATTCGAATGTTGGTGCCTTTTATATTATCCCAGAGGTCTCTGAGACTGTCCTCAGTTCTTTTCATTCTTTTTTCTTTATTCTGCTCTGCAGTAGTTATTTCCACTATTTTATATTCCAGGTCACTTATCTGTTCTTCTGCCTCAATTATTCTGCTATTGATCCCATCTAGAGTATTTTTAATTTCATTTATTGTGTTGTTTATCATTGCTTGTTTCATCTTTAGTTCTTCTAGGTCCTTATTAAGTGTTTCTTGCATTTTCTCTATTCTATTTCCAAGATTTTGGATCATCTTTACTATCATTATTCTGAATTGTTTTTCAGGTAGACTGCCTATTTCCTCTTAATTTCTTAGGTCTGGTGAGTTTTTATCTTGCTCCTACATCTGTTGTGTGTTTTTCTGTCTTCTCTTTTTGCTTATCTTACTGTGTTTGGGGTCTCCTTTTTGCAGGCTTCAGGTTCGTAGTTCCCATTGTTTTTATTGTCTGTCCCCAGTGGCTAAGGTTGGTCAGTGGGTTGTGTAGGCTTCCTGGTGGAGGGGACTAGTGCCTGTGTTCTGGTGGATGAGGCTGGATCTTGTCTTTCTGGTGGGAAGATCCACGTCTGTTGGTGTGTTTTGGGGTGTCTGTGGACTTATTATGATTTTAGGCAGACTCTCTGCTAATGGGTGGGGTTGTGTCCCTGTTTCACTAGTTGTTTGGCATAGGTTGTCCAGCACTGTAGCTTGCTGGTCGTTGAGTGAAGCTGGCTGTTGGTGTTGAGATGGAGATCTCTGGGAGATTTTCGCCATTTCATATTATGTGGAGGTGGGAAGTCTCTTGTGGACCAGTGTCCTGAAGTTGGCTCTCCCCCCTCAGAGGCAGAGCACTGACTCCTGGCTGGAGCACCAAGAGCCTTTCATCCACACGGCTTAGAATAAAAGGGAGAAAAAGTAGAAAGAAAGAAAGAAACAGGATAAAAGAAAATAATATAAAGTAAGTTAAAATAAAATAAAGTTATTAAAATAAAAATATTATTTAGAAAAAAATATGTAAAATAAACAAAACAAACAAACAAACAAAAGAAAACGGATGGATAGAACCCTAGCACAAATGGTGAAAGTAAATCTATACAGACGAAATCTGACACAGAAGCATACACATACACACTCACAAAAAGAGGAAAAGGGGAAAAAATAATAAATCTTGCTCTCAAAGTCCATCTCCTCAATTTGGGATGATTCATTGTCTATTCAGGTATTCCACAGATGCAGGGTACCTCAAGTTGATTGTGGAGATTTAATCCGCTGCTCCTGAGTCTGCTGGGAGAGATTTCCCTTTCTCTTCTTTGTTTGCAGAGCTCCCGATATTCAGCTTTGGATTTGGCCCCACCCCTGCGTGTAGGTCGCTGGAGGGCATATGTTCTTCGTTCAGACAGGACAGGGTTAAAGGAGCTGCTCATTCTGGGGCTCTGGCCCACTCAGGCCGCGGGGACGGAGGGGTACGGATGCAGGGTGAGCCTGCGGTGGCAGAGGCCAGTGTGACGTTGCACCATCCTGAGGCATGTCCTGTGTTCTCCCGGGGAGGTTGTCCCTGGATCCCGGGATCCTGGCAGTGGCGGGCTGCACAGGCTCCCTGGAGGGGCGGCATGGATAGTGACCTGTGCTCGCACACAGGCTTCTTGGTGGCAGCAGCAGCAGCCTTAGCGTCCCATGCCCGACTCTGGGGTCCGCGCTGTTAGACGTGGCTCGTGCCCGTCTCTGGAGTTCCTTTAAGCAGCGCTCTTAATACCCTCTCCTCGCACACCAGGAAACAAAGAGGGAAGAAAAAGTTTCTTGCCTCTTAGGCAGGTCCAGACTTTTTCCCGGACTCCCTCCCAGCTAGCCGTGGTGCACTAACTCCCTGCAGGCTGTGTTCACGCCACCAACCCCAGTCCTCTCCCTGCGCTCTGACCAAAGCCCGAACCTCAGCTCCCAGACCCCGCCCACCCTGGTGGGTGAGCAGAGAAGCCCCTCGGGCTTGTGAGTGCTGGTCGGCACCGAGTCTCTGTGTGGGAATCTCTCCGCTCTGCCCTCCGCACCCCTGTGGCTTTGATCTCCTCCGTGGCTTAGAAACTCTCCGCCTCCGCCACTCACAGTCTCCGCCTGCAAAGGGGCTTCTACTGTGTGGAAACCTTTCCTCCTTCACGGCTCCCTCCCACTGGTGCAGGTCCCATCCCTATTCTTTTGTCTCTGTTTATTCTTTTTTCTTTTGCCCTACCCAGGTACGTGGGGAGTTTCTTGCCTTTTGGGCGGTCTGAGGTCTTCTGCCAGTGTTCAGTAAGTGTTCTGTAGGAGTTGTTCCACGTGTAGATGTATTTCTGATGTATCTGTGGGGAGGAAGGTGATCTCCGCATCTTACTCTTCTGCCATCTTCTCCTTCTCTCCCTCTTTTTATAGTTTTAACCAGTGAATTTAAGATGGACTCCTGGAATTGGAATTACTAGATCAAAAGGTAAATGCATCTTTTAGCAAAATATGTCCTGTTTTTGTTATTTTTTATTCCCACTAGAAATGCACAAGAGTGCTCATTTCCTCACAGCCTCACCTTTAGGGTATGCTGTCAACTTTGGAGTTTTGCTAATCTAATATAAAAGAAAGGATATCTTGTGGTTTCAATTCGTATTTCTATTATTGTGAACAACTTTTTATATGGCTAAGGAGCCCTTGAATTTCTGTTTCTGTGGCTGTATGTTCACTTCTCCAGCTCATTTTTCTATAGGGTTGTTGGGCTTTAGAAGCTAATAATATATCAGGGACATTAATCATTTCTCTGTTATATTAGTTGCAACTATATTTTCCCAGATTGTCATTTATCTTTTTGCCTTTTCACTGCCCTCATCTTATCCCATGATATTCAAAAACTATCCCACTTACCAGGCATGACCAAAACTACCTTCCTTAGTTTCCACAAGCAAAATCATAATAATCACAACATTAAAATAGATTATTACAAAAATAGATTCTCAGTTCCCTTTGAGTTCAGATGCAACAATATTATAATATCAGATTTATTCTGGTTCAACAGTTTTAAAAAGTTATAGGTTTGGTAGGTTTAGTCATAACTGTCTCACTGAAAAACCATTCAAACTTTTTTTTTTTTAGTTTAGCTAAAGGTAAAACTTAAAGTATGTGTTTATATTTATTGAAAATTCAGTAAGTAACTCTTTTAACTGAGTTCATTCTATATCAGTGATGAGAAGAACACATTTGTGTGGCTCTAATACACCATCCAACTCTTCTTGTTTTTGAGAAGTTTATCTATAAACAGAGGCATGATCCTAAATCTACAAACCTCACAGGGCTTTGTACTTATTCAGTTATACCCAGATGGAAAAAAGCTTTGAAAGGCATAATGCATTTTAGGAATGCATCATGGCTAATACTGGTGACCAAGATGAACTCAAATGTAGGAAAGAATTTGTCAGTATTGACCAGACAACTTAAAAATGATTGCGCTTCTCTCATTTGTCAGTAACATTTTCAACCTGTCTTACCCAGGGGCTGCTCTCATATCTCACCCAAACTTTTATTCTGCCCGTGTGCTTATATCCTGAATTTTCCTGAGAAAATAAGAAAAAGAATGTGTGTGTCTATTTGTACACATGTATCTCTGGTGGGCAGAATTTTGGAGTGTGTGGAATATTGGAAGGGCATAGAAGCTTTACCTGAGTGATATAATTTGGCTTTGAAGCCAGTTATAGGGCTCAAAGCCTTAGATTGCCCTGCTGAGGTTCTAACAGAGAAGAAAGGGAGAGAAAGATGTCAAAAAAGATTTTCACTTACACCAAGATGGAAAAAAAGAAAATGCTACAGGTTATCAAAGAAACTACTACTGATGTCTCCTTATCCTGAAGACTCACAGAATTTAAATTACTGAAATATAATTTTGATCTTTTCTCATCACCTTATAGTTGTCTTGCTTTTATGTCCAGGGTTTGTCCTGTTTCCATGACAGTGTTTTAACATCCTTTGTTAAAATACTCTGTTTCCCAAACCTGTCATTTAGGACATAGGTCATGTTTTCCTATTCTCATAATCTTGCCCCCAAATAATTCAGTTCACCTTGATGCATTTTTTATATAACTGTATTATATCATGGTCTTTAATTAAACTGCCCCTTGGTTTAATACCCGACAAATCTGTGAATTAAGAGGCCAGAACTGGAAGAAACCCTGAAGGTTATCAAGCTTAAAACCTCATTTTACCCATGAGGAAGCTTCAATCTAGAAAGCTGGAGTCCTCAAAGTTTACACGTATTTCCAGCTTGACAGAACTAGGAAAAGAATCAGGTCCCTTGATCTCAGCCTGGGGCTCCTTCCACCACACCACTTACTCTCAACTCTTGCTCTGACATAAGCCAGCTGTGTGGCCTCAGGCAGTTCATATGACTTCTCTTTGCATTGGCCTTCTTGTTTAAAAACATAGGACCAGTATAAATCTCACTCCTTCCATCTCAGATGTGCTTTGTGGATTAGAGGAGACACATGAATTCACATTTACACAACTGGACCTAAAAATCACTTTGATATAATAAAATTCTATCCAAAGGTAATATATTGTTCTATTGAGATAGCCATGGACCATGCTTATGTGGAACTGGTTTTGGTTGACAGTAATATTATTGACAATGCTGCAAAGTTGTCTGTGTATGTGTGATCCTGGGGCTAATTAAGTGAGGAATAAAGCTTTAAAATTAGAATGTGAGGGCAAAGTAAAAACAAACAAACAAAGAAAAAAACAGAATACAAACCTGAACACCTCAAAACAACCTCCCCAATAACCCAGAAATATGTGAGCTAAGGAGATTTCATTAAGAAGAAGTATAGGGACTTACAAAACAATAGCCAGTATGTGGTAGATTAAACATCTGCTGCAGACATAAATGGAATCCCACTCAGAAACAGCCATAACCCCTCTAGAAATAACATCGTTCATAAGAACATAATATACAGTACAACCATGGGAAAGAGAAGACACATCAACACATTAAAAAGTTTCAATATCACTTTATTTATATTTAAGCTTTTAATTCTGTAATAATTAGTCATTACTAGTATTTAATGACTGGCTTGATAATTGTGTATCCCAGGATGGAGCTGAGAGCAGCTAACACACTAACAAACTGGTCATTACCTATGTTAATGATCAGATTCTTTGGGATTATTATTATTACAAGCTATAATTAAGAGCTTATAACCATTATTTTGGTACTTTTTTCCTCTTAGTGAGGAAAAAAAAGAAAGGAACTCTTCTTGAGCCTCAGACAGAAACAATGAGTGCTGGCCTCTCCAGTATTTCTTCTATCAGGAAGCACAGCTTCTGAGGAAAGTCTTGTTTCCTTAATCATCATTAGGGCTCAGCAAAGTAAATGCTGGTCTGGTTGACTGAACAAATGGGCGCTTTTCCTCATTAGAGCATCATACAGGGATTACTCCTGGACAATACAGCTGTCCAAGTGCTGGAAAGGTTTCCATCAGTTCTTATTTGGTAAAAATAAAATAATTTAGGATGGTACTGCAAACTGCAAGCCTGGGCAGAATTTATTACATGGAAAAACTCCTAGGCCTCATGAAGGCTTGCAAAACTTGGGCTGTGCTAGTGAAATTTATCCTTTTCACATGACATCCTTTCTTCCCCATGTGAAGTAAATATTTTGTGCCCTCTCATTCTCTCTCCCTGCTCTCAAATACCTTCTTTCAAGAATGAAGCTAATGAACATCAGCAGATGTGAATCAATAAAGCTTTTAAACCAGAGATAAAGTCTTAGTGAGAGGGTTGACTCTATGCCTTCGGCCTTGAAGACCAGCACTCACCCTGCTAAGGATGAAGGCAGTGTGGATGGTGAGGGATCACAGCTTTCATCCTCGCAGGTGAGGATCCCACTGTTCACCAAGAACTTTCCTATTAGCCCTTGATGGCTCTACCACCTAGTAGTTTCTTTAGTTCTTAAAACTGTTTTTATCCTTAGAATACAGCGAAATATTTATTTTTAAAAATTTGTGGTCTTAGCTTTAAGACATTTTTATTAAAAAGCAAGTATTAGTTTTATTGTTTTAAGGTTTTCTAGAGAAAAAATACTTCCAGATAGAAGAATAAATATTTCCAGGATAGAAATCTGATTAGAAATTTCCTGTGATAGCTGAAATTAAGATTTAAAGTATATTATATAATTTATGAAATATATAAAAAATATATAATGTAATGTAATTTGTATATAACATATAAAAATGTGCAATGAAGGATACACTCTATATGACATTCGGCACATATACATGCACTCTGACTGTGTCCCAAACACCTCTCTGAGGCTGTGGTTAAGCAGGTTAAGCTCTGGCACCTCTCTCATAATCCAGTGCAGGAGATCAGTGTCAACAAGCCATGATAAATGAGGAAGCTCTGGGTTTTATGAGAGTGCCTGTGGGTGTGGGAGGGTGGGGGCTAACCTAGACTGGGGTTCAAAGAAAGACTTTTGGTGAAATGAGGTTTCAGCGAAGAGGTGGGCCAACATTCTCCCCAGAACCTGGAACGAAGACAGGGGATCTACTAAGCTGCAACATCAGCATCACTTTTTCAAAAGAAACCAAGGATCATAGCATGGCTGGATTCTAGAAACAAGCTTAAAAGTAAATGTAGACATTGGAGGGGTTTTGGGGTAGCAAAATGGGGGAAAAAAGATATATTTGAGTCAAAAACTACTGTACTCACATAGCCTGAAAATTAGGACACCATTTTGAAATATTAAGAATTCAGAAGGAAAGGTTTTCATACAATATACTTAATACTAGAAGAGGGGAAGTTCTTGTTGCTAGCTTCTTCTTAATGCCATCAGAGAAGGAAGGTCTGATTAACATTTCATTGCACCATTCATGGCCATGAGCTCACAGTAGGGTAATGAGGACCCTGCTGAACTTCATACATTGTAAAGAATATAATGGTTGATAGAAAATTGCCAAGCTCTTTCTCATGAGTCATCTATTACCAGAAGCCTCTCCTTTTCTGGAATTAATTTTTTTTTTATTTCATAAAAAAAAAAAATTCTACCCAAATTTTCACGAACACAGCTATGACCCTATTCCTAGGGCATACTTGGAAAAACTTTCTAAAAGACATTTTCCTTTAAGAAAAGTATATGTGGTTTCATGGGGGGCAGGCAGGATGTGGGGGGTTTCTTAATGATTCTCTCTCATGTACTTGACTATCACATGCTCTGACACATAATTATCTGGCTTTTGAAAACAGCTTTTATTTACAGGGCAGTAAAACAGTGACAAGTTCAACTATGGTACCCAATTAAGCAAATATTTTGCTTTGATCCACTGAAGATAATGGAAAAAATTTGGATTTTTTCTTCTATTATAACTTCTTTTCATCAGTTTCTTGACAAGTGATATGATTAATCTGATGATTTTTTTAATACTGGGATAACACTGAATTTTAGAAACCATTAAACTTTTAAGAAGTGTACACAATTGGATTCTCTTACATGCTCCAATTTTATTCCCACATATTCTGTATTTCATGGCTTTGCTTTTTACTGCCTTCATTATGAGTTAAATATACAGTCAGCTTTGTATAGAATTAATATCTAAGTTGCTGCTCTTAACAATTGATCACAATTCATTTTAAATTAGTGAATTCATTTAAATGAATTAATTGGGTCATTATTTATATACAGTTGATTCCAAATTTTATTGAGAATAATGTAATAAAAGATTTGGCCTTGATAATTATGGCAGCTCCATAACTTAGGACAAGAGATGGCCCATTGTCTCTCTTCATATTGCAGCCCCATAATTTCTTCAATTACTACTACTACATAGAAAAATCAACGTGGTAATTAGCGGTCGGCAAGTAAACAAGGGAGGTTGAGTTGCACAGCCCAGAAACAATTGCGTTTTATCACGTGGCAAAAGATATATATAGTTAGAGTGAGGGTAATGTAAAAATATGAACCCAACCCAGGACAGAAGCCAACACTCCTTCAAGAAAACTTTACTTTCCCTTCATCTGACCTCCCTCAGCCTTCCTGATTACTCTAGCTTTCTACAGTTCCCCTTGGCTCTGTATTCATAAGGCATTTACTATAATGTTCTTTAGCCTACATAAGTTGGTCTTTATTTTTCTCCCAAATAAACTCTTTAAGAACAAATATTAAGGACTTCCCTGGTGGCTCAGTAGTTAAGACTTCACCTTCCAATGCAGGGGTGTGGGTTCAATCCCTGGTTGGGGAGTTAAGATCCCACATGCCTTGCAGCCAAAAAACTAAAACATAAAACAGAAGCAATATTGTAACAAATTCAATGAAGACTTTAAAAATTGTCCACATCAAAAAAATCTTTAAAAAATAAACAAACATCATTTAAAAGTATTTTCTTCTATCTCTTACAGTCAAGCTCAGCTACATGTAGGCAAAGGTAACAGCCAAATAATCTAATAATCAGCATGTTGTGACAATGGAACAGGCTCTAGAGATCCCCAACTTTGTCAGATGTTGACCCTTTAGTTGCTGGATTGTGAGAACAATTAGGAGGTGCGTGAGTTGGGGCTGGAGTAGTCAAGGACAGTCACAAATCATGTTGGAAGTATTTCAGTATCTTAGGTGGACTTTTAACCCTAGATATGAAAAAAGTATTATTGTTGTTAGAACTCAGATATCAGACTTCAGCAGCCTGTGACTACAGTCATGACTTCTTTTGATGTTCAAATCATTATAACACAATCCCCCATGTTGCAAGCCTGCAAAAGGTCAGACTTTTACCATATTCTTCTCCTCAAATGTCTTTGGACATGTTCAGGATGGCTGATAGGCTTAGTTCCATGGATTCCCTCCTGGTTGTGGTTGCCCACTGCAGCTAGCTATTGGCTTCAGACTGCTGTACTGCTCTTCTGTAGTCATTTCTGTCACTAGAAAACTTACTTTTAAACAGCTGTTATGTCCTTTGCACTTTTAGTTTAAGGTATGGACCAGGCCTTGCTCATAATTCCACACAGTAATGGCTGAAGGCAGCTTCTAGTGCTTACTTCACAAAAAGTTAAGGGAGACATGGAGAAATTAAAATCTGGAAAATGATATGATTCTTCCCAAAGTCCATTAGCTATGGACCCTCAGTTGAATCTCCAATGGGTCCCTTCTCCTTATCTCTGGCTTATTGTAAGGGCCAACCACATCTAATAGGTAGGTTTGAATGAGGTTCTTCTCAAAACCTAGAACTCAATTATCTAAAGTCAAAGAAAGGAACGTACTTTTTTATTCACCTCCAGAGCTGGTATGTCTATCCCTTCAGTGACCTCTTCCTATCCAACTGTAAGACCATTTCTAGCCTCTGCAGTTTTCTGAGTTGGGACCACTTAGTTCTGGATCACCCCACAAGCAGAATGCCAGAAGTTCACGCCAAGGTTAACCTGGGTCCAGCCTTGTTAAAGCCCCTTTTAAAGCTTATTCTCCAGCCTGAAAGGGAGAGAAGATAAGGGCTGAACATACCTTCTGCCTTATTATGGTATTTCCCAATTTCCTGTTAGCAAATATTGAGCAAGAGCACATATGTGCACATCTCAAGAGACAAAATAGCTTTTGATTTAGGAGAGTTTAAATCCTGATCTGGGAGGACAATATAATAAGCAGATTTTATGATTTACATAATTTTGCAAAATTATGCTCATTTTACAGCACCCTAATAAACAGAACAAGATATCTGAGTCTGAAGTGTCTGTACTCGAATTCCTTCATGACCTTCCCTTCTTCTCTAAAATAATAAGAAGACAGTAATCTAAGATGAAAATAACTAAGAACATCCATCAGATTGACCCCTCGTAGAAGAAATAGACTGTTTATATCAGTTAAAGTGGCTTTCCCAGCTTCTAAACCAACCTTCTAAGAAAATCTTGAGATCTACTCTTTACCTGATATTTTGTAACACTGGTGAATTTGATGTCACTTTAAAAAGCTAGAATTACAGAGAAAATTATTAATAGGCTTTTTTTTCTCCCTGAGTAAATGTAACATGGAACTGTGGTATTTATGAGATATAGATGCCCCTCCCCCCACACCAAAATGTTAAAAAGCATGGAGGTGGTACAATCAAAATAGGAGTTAGAGAGCAGTTGTGAACAGGTACTATTGGGCTTTGTGTGTAGGCAGTGTGACAAGCCTGTGCTGTTTTAATGCCCAAGATGTATTTTATCACACGTATCAGAAAAATATTTACAGATATTAATAGGCGTTCCTACTCTTGAAATTCTTTAATTCTTTCCTTCTCTTTTGGGCAGCAGGGACAGCTTTCTGTAGGTACTGTCTTTGGGGAAATGACAGACATCTTAGGAATAAGGAATAATTGGCCAGCTTTGATTCTGTAGAACCCACAATAGAAAAAAACAGTCTGGAAATCAAATCTTTCATTTGTAAGAGACAGGATTTTTGATATTAAAAAAATAAATATGTAGATTTCAAAGACCCAAATCTTGGAAGACTATATACAGAGTTTTTATTTACTTGTTTTTACTAACAGCTAAAACAAAAGGCAAAGAGAACTTGGAAACTATGGATTGGTGCTTAAAATTTCTGCCCAATCTGTATATCTTCTTTGGAGACATGTCTATTTAGGTGTTCTGCCCATTTTTGGATTGGGTTGTTTGTTTTTTTTGTTATTGAGCTGCATGAACTGCTTGTAAATTTTGGAGATTAATTCTTTGTCAGTTGCTTCATTTGCAAATATTTTATCCCATTCTGAGGGTTCTCTTTTGGTCTTGTTTATGGTTTCCTTTGCTGTGCAAAAGCTTTGCAGTTTCATTAGGTCCCATTTGTTTATTTTTGTTTTTATTTCCATTTCTCTAGGAGGTGGGTCAGAAAGGATCTTGCTGTGATTTATGTCATAGAGTGTCCTGCCTATGTTTTCCTCTAAGTGTTTGATAGTGTCTGGCTTTACATTTAGGTCTTTAATCCATTTTGAGTTTATTTTTGTATATGGTGTTAGGGAGTGTTCTAATTTCATACCTTTACATGTAGCTGTCCACTTTTCCCAGCACCACTTATTGAAGAGGCTGTCTTTTCTCCACTGTATATTCTTGCCTCCTTTATCAAAGATAAGATGTCCATATGTGCGTGGGTTTATCTCTGGGCTTTCTATCCTGTTCCATTTATCTATATTTCTGTTTTTGTGCCAGTACCATACTATCTTGATTACTGTAGCTTTGTAGTATAGTCTGAAGTCAGGGAGCCTGATTCTTCCAGCTCCATTTTTTGTTCTCAAGATTGCTTTGGCTATTTGGGGTCTTTTGTGTTTCCATACAAATTGTGAATTTTTTTGTTCTATTTCTGTGAAAAATGCCAGTGGTATTTTGATAGGGATTGCATTGAATCTGTAGTATAGTCATTTCCACAATGTTGATTCTTCCAATCCAAGAACATAGTATATCTCTCCACCTATTTGTATCATCTTTAATCTGTTTCATCAGTGTCTTATAATTTTCTACATACAGGTCTTTTTTCTGCATACAGGTCTTTTGTCTCTTTAAGTAGGTTTATTCCTAGATATTTTATTCTTTTTGTTACAGTGGTAAATGGGAGTGTTTTCTTAATTTCACTTTCATATTTTTCAACATTAGTGTATAGAAGTGCCAGAGATTTCTGTGCATTATTTTGTATCCTGCTACTTTACCAAATTCATTGATTAGCACTAGTAGTTTTCTGGTAGCATCTTTAGGATTCTCTATGTATATCAAAGAAGATATACAGATTGCCCACAAACACATGAAGGAATGCTCAATGTCTTAATCATTAGAGAAATGCAAATCAAAACTACAATGAGATATCATCTCATACCAGTCAGAATGGCCATCATCAAAAAATCTAGAAAAAATAAATGCTGGGGAGTGTGTGGAGAAAAGGGAACACTCTTACACTGTTGGTGGGAATGTAAATTGATACAGCCACTATGGAGAACAGTATGGAGGTTCCTTAAAAAACTAAAAATAGAATTACTATATGACCCAGCAATCCCACTACTTGGCATATATCCTGAGAAAACCATAATTCAAAAAGAATCATGTACCAAAATGTTCATTGCAGCTCTATTTACAATAGCCAGGACATGGAAGCAACATAAGTGTCCATCAATAGATGAATGGATAAAGAACATGTGGCACATATATACAATGGAATATTACTCAGCCATAAAAAGAAACAAAATTGAGATATTTGTAGTGAGGTGGATGGACTTAGAGTCTGTCATACAGAGTGAAGTAAGTCAGAAAGAGAAAAACAAATACCGTATGTTAACACATATATATGGAATCTAAGAAAAAAAGGTCATGAAGAACCTAGGGGTAAGATGGGAATAAAGACAGAGACCTACTAGAGAATGGACTTGAAGATATGAGGAGGGGGAAGGGTAAGCTGTGACAAAGTGAGAGAGTGGCATGGACATATATACACTTCCAAATGTAAAATAGATCACTAGTGGGAAGCAGCCGCATAGCACAGGGAGATCAGCTCGGTGCTTTGTGACCACCTAGAGGGGTGGGATAAGGAGGGTTGGAGAGAGGGAGATGCAAGAGGGAAGAGATATGGGAACATATGTATATGTATAACTAATTCACTTTGTTACAAATGAGAAACTAACACACCATTGTAAAGCAATTACACTCCAATAAAGGTGTTAAAAAAAAAAAAAAAAAGGAATCTGCCTGCCAATGCAGGGGACACGGTTTCGAGCCCTGTTCTGGGAATACCCCACATGCCTCCGAGCAGCTAATCCTGTGCGCCACAACTACTGAGCCTGCACTCTAGAGCCCATGCTCCACAACAGGAGAAGCCACTGCGATGAGAAGCCTGCACACCACAACGAAGCATAGCCCCTGCTTGCCACAACTAGAGAAAGCCTGCGTGCAGCAATGAAGACCAAACAAAGCGAAAAGTTAAAAAAAAAAATAGTAAAAAAACCCAAACATTTTGCGATAATTTAGAAAATCTGAATATGGATGGATATTATGCAATTAGTGTTAATTTTCTCAGATGTGAAAATGATACTGTGTTAGGAAGGACAAAATCCTCATTCTTAGTCGATGTGCTCTGGAGTACTTAGAGGTGAGGGGTCAGGACAGTCTACAGCTAAATTTCAAACAGTTCAACAAGAGAATAACAAGAGTTTGAGAGAGACAAAGCAAATGTGGCAACATAGTAACGACTGGTTGAACCTAGGTGAAGAGTGAACAGGCATTCATTAAGCTATCATTTCAACTTTTCTGTATGTATGCCAACTTTCAAAATAAAGTTGGAAAAATAAAATAAAACAAAACAAAACAAAAATTTCTGCCCAAATGTGACATAAAAACACGTCTATTCACATCCCATTGGCCAAAGTAAGTCATGTGATCTTGTAAAATGGGCATAATTTTGTAGAATTATGCAAATTATAATATTTAATCTTTATGTTCTATAATAGCTTGATCTATAGATTCAGTGAAATCCCAATCAAAATCCTGGAAGGTTATTTTTCTGATTTCAACAAACTGATTCTAAAGTTTATATGGGGAGGCAAAAGACTCAGAATAGCTGAGATGATGTTGAAATAGAAGAACAAAATTGAAGGATCGACACTTCTCAATTTCAAGACTTACTATAACAGTACAATAAGCAATACAGTATTGTATTGGCAAAAGAGTAGACAAATCAATGGAACAGAATAGAGAGCACAGAAATAGGCCTATATAAATATAGTCAATGGAAATTTGACAAAAAAGCAAAGGCAATACAATAGAGAAAAGATAACCTCTTCAACAAATAGTACTGGGAAAACTGCATATCCACATACAAAAAAGGAAGGTAGACACATACTCTACACTCTTCACAAAAATTAACTCAAAATGACCTAAATGTAAAAAAAATAAAAAGAAACCTAAAAAATTCCTAGTATAACATGGAATATCTAGATGACCTTGGATGTGGCAATTACTTTTTAGATACAACACTAAAGGCATGATCCATGAAAGAAATAATTGATAAGCTGGAATTCACTGAAATTTAAAATTTCTACTCTGCCAAAGACACTAAGAGAATAAAAAGACAAGCCACACATTGGGGGAAAATATTTGCAAAAGACGTATTTGTTAAAGGATTGTTATCCAAAATATAAAAGAATTATTAAAACTCAAAAACAAGAAAATGAACCACCTGATTAAAAAATGAGCCAAAAACCGTAATAGAGATCTCACCAGAGAAATTATACAGATTGCAAATAAGCATATGAAAAAATGCTCCATATCTTATGTCATCAGTGAAATGCAAATTAAAACAATGAGATACTATTAAACAGCTATTAGAATGGCCAAAACAGTTGGCAACATCAAATGCTGGTGAAGACATGGAGCAGAAGAAACTCTCATTCATTGCTGCTGGGAATGCAAAACAGTACAGCTACATTAGAAGACAGTTTGGCTGTTTCTTAGAAAACCAAACATACTCTTACCATATGATCCAGCAATTGCTTTTCTGGTATTTGCCCAGAGGAATTAAAAACTTGTGTCTACACATAAATCTGTACACAGATGTTTATAGTAGCTTTGTTCATGATTGCTAAAACATGGAAGCAATCAAGATGTCTTTCAGTAGGTGAATGGATAGCCCAGACAATGGAATATTATTCAGCACTAATAAGAAATGAGCTGTCAATCCATGAAAAGACATGCAAGAAACCTAAATGCATTTTACTAAGTAAAAGAAGCAAGTCTGAAAAGGCTACATTTTTCATGATTCCGCCTATATGACATTGTGAGAGGAAGAAGGGATGACTAGGCAGAGCACAAAAGATTAGGGCAGTGAAAATACTCTGTGATACTCATAATGGACACGTCATTATAAACCCATTGAATGTGGGTGGACCTTAATGACTAACTATAGACTTTAGATGATAGTGTTGTATTAATGTAGGTTCATTAAGTGTAACAAATGTACCACTCTGATGGAGATGTTGATAATGGGGGAGGCTATGTAAGTGTGGGAAAAGGGACTATATGGGAAATCTTATTTTCTGCTCATTGTTGCTGTGAACTTAAAATTGCTCTGAAAAATAAATTCTATTTTTTAAAAATTACATTTAAATGATTCTCCATAGAGAAGAGAAAGAACCACTGACTGATTGTTTGATTCTCCCCCCCACCCCCCCACACACTCAACACACTTGTAACTCAGACACAATGCTTTCTACATGTATTGTATGTCTGACAGGTCGTGGGATTGCTGACGAAGCCACAGCCTGTGAGATACTTCCACAGAGAAATTTCTGGCTGGAACCACATCCAGTCAGCTTCTTTTTCTCTATTTTAGTCAAGAAGGAAACAACCTGACAAAAAAGGAAAAAAAAAAATCATGAAGTCAGAATGACAGGCAAGGAATGAAAGAATCAGGCCAGTTGTGATGAATGAAATGCCCTACTTTTGAGTTTCCATGTAATAAACACGTAAAATTGATTTTCAATATTTCTTCCAATATTCTTAGCCAATACTGTCTATTTTCTGTGACAGGTTGGATGTCCCATCTCATTCAAATCTCCCTCCCTCTTTTCTCTCCTTCCTTTCCCATTTGGTTAACACTGGCTGTCCTTTAAATATATTTAAATGTTCTTTAATGCAGTCTAAAAAATAACCTATTTGCATATTAATCCAGCAACTACAGAAGATGTCAAAATGTCTACGATGGCTGAGTTTAGCACTGAATGTAACACAGACATTTGAATTTTAGACCATGGTAAAATGTGAAGTGACATTTCACAGAAGGAGAAAGCTATTTTTACCTTAGTGTATAGAGATCTCTTTTCAGAATTGTTGCTGTGTCCCAAGGCTTCCCAGATGTGTCCTGGAATCCTGTCAGATGAGGGACCCACCCACTGGAAACATTTCAGGAAGTCAGTCAGCCACTCCCTGGGGCCTTCCTAATGACTGGTCCCGTGTCCAAACTGGTTAACTTAGTTAGATGCAAGGTATACGGCTAATCTAGTAATAGTAATTAGACCAATGTCATGGGTTTCATTTTCTTGTTTATTTTCTCACAGAAGAATCATTTCCAACTCCTTATCTACTTACTTGAAAATATGCACTATTGGCCTAAGGAGAGAAACTAACACAGTGGGGATATAGATATACAAACTACCAGTTGTCTCTCCCTTCTGGGATACAATGCAATTTTAGTATGTGTGGTGGATTAAGGATGTCTTCTTCATATATAAATGTTAGTTTGAATTTAATAGGATGGGAATAGAAGGAGAATTTGCAACAAGATCTGACTCACTTCAGCTGCTGCTGTGCAGTGATGTCAATGACCGTCCATTGCAGTTGTATTCCTGATCACTAAATGTGATCGGTAAGGGTCAGTCAGACTTTTCACTGGACAATGTCAGTGGATCCACATTCTCCTCTAGGAGCACTGGTTGGGTCATCTGCTTCAGCAGGGCTGCAGACTGTGATGTGTGCCTTCTCTTACTTCAGTAACAGGAGGTTGTTTCCTGTTTGGCAGGCCTTTCTAACTCTTCCAGAGCATGAGCTTGACTCTCCCCCTGCTTCTAGAGTCAACCCTGCTGAAATGCTCCTCTGAAAACCCTTAGACCTTAAGAAGTGGCACAATCTATAAATTAATGTTACCTCCCTTTTCAGTGAAGGTAATATGGCATTTCACCATGTCTAGACACTTTCATCTGTATCATGAATGATTAGATTCTAAGTCAAGAGCAGACACAACCCAAAACAATTAACAAATTTCCTCCCTTCAGCTTCTCTGAAACCCTCATAGCAGGAAGTACTTGTTAGGCACTGATCAACATTGACGAGGAGGCTTTGCTGACTCAGGTTTGTGTTCTCTCGCATTGCATTCCTCTTGGTGAACTATCACCACTGTGTCTGCGACCTGGACTTATTGTTAGAGAGCATTATGGCCAAGACTTGTATCTCAGGGATACAAGGTTACTTTTGAGAGGTCTTCGTCAATCTGTTAGCTTTATATACCAGAAAAAAACCTTTGTTCTGTAGTCATAAAACTTCTGACACAACCACATCACTTAATGATATTTACAGTCAACCATTAAGAGAATCATTGAAGGAGTTCTAATGCCTAGTCTTATGCAAGGTTGAGTCAGGCTAGTGAGTCAAAGGTAAAATAAGAATCAGGAAGTCTAGGGCTTGCTGAATCTGTCACAAATTTCTTTGTGTCTCACTTTTGTAAACTGAGTGATGCATATAATAATTAAGGAATCAGACAAGATGTTGGACTTTTCAGGTCTCTTCCTTAAAAAGATTCAGGTACTTGTAAACATAAGGTATGATTGTGTTTGCATCTTGTCTTATTAACAGGCCCACCACCAAATCCTATCTGATCTCATTGGCCATTTGCCTTCAGTAATAGCTTTACTGCAAGTTGGTACCTTCACCTGCTCTATACCCCTGTGGACCTTTTGAGGAGAAGGCAACCATAGATGTTAGAAACACCAGTCCACCTTTCTCCTTCTCCCACATTTTCATTAAATTAAACAAGAATTTCAAAAGAAGGCCTTTACACAAGCTCTTAAACTATCTGTTTAAATAATGTATTTGATGTTTAGTTTAACCTGATTTCACTTGCTCAAATAATACGGTGGAGAGGTGTGAATAAGTTGTGAAAAAGTATGAAGTTGAAGTTTGGAGGTAAAAATGAGAGAACAGGAACTTTAGCTTGCTTCATCTATTTGTCAAGCTTCTACAACTGCTGGAAAGGCTATCATATCTCCAGGGAACACTGAATTTTAAAATGTCAGTCAGCTTTTCAGTGGGACCAGTCTCTAGAGCGGTGCTATGCAATCGGATAGTTACTAACCACACGTGATTATTTAAATTAAAAATTTAAACTTAGAATTAAAATTCAGTTCCTTAATTGCACTAGTGATATTTCAAGTACTCAACAGACACACGTGGTTTTGTGGTTACAGAACTGAACAGAAAGTTCTTTTGGACAGTGTTGTTCTAGAGAACTTGAGAATCAGGGCTTTCACTTGGATGATAAGTACATCTTAGATAAGTGCCCAAAACTTTCTCTAGAAATATTTTTTCCTTGAGGTTTTTCTGACAATATTTTTATTTTATTTTATTTTTTTTAACTGATCAGGTATTTGTGATTATAAAGCATGGGAAAGAAATGTTTTCTCATCAAATTGATAATAGAAATGGGAAAGAGAAAAGTGCTGACATTAATGGAACACCTCCTATGTGTGTTAGACATTGTGCTAGGTGTATTAAAAATCACCTCACACACATGAAAATGACCCCACTTATTATTTTTTTCCATTGGCATGAGAGAACTTTATTTTACTCTAATTATACATAATCACATTATTGATACTCATTGAAATTAGATGCATTACTATAACGCTGTTAAGGTTTGAGGAAGGAAAGACAAGTGTGTTTTGTATAATTTTTATTTTTATTATTATATTTTTTGATATCCATCAGAGAAATCCTAAGGAAATACAATTTTGGAATGACCCTCATATACCCAAACAATGGGGTGAATATCTTGATACATACAAACCAGAATTGTTTACATCACATAGTTTTTGTATTAAAGGAAGTAATTTTGGAGATTAAAGACCTGGTGTAAAGAAATAAAGTGTTAAGTGCTACAACTTTCTCTTGTAAACCAGTGAATTACTGAATATCTAATAGTTGAATACTCAGTATGAATATCAAAATATTTTCATGCCAGAAACTTTTGAAACCTGATCAAAAGAAAATCACCCCACTTATACACAACAGAACTATGAGAGAGGTTTTACAAGTACCTCCATTTTTACAGATGGAGAGAAGACACAAGTCCTACAGTTAATGGTGGAAGAAAAGAAGTACAAATTCAGCTTTCTCTGACAGCAAAGTTAGCCCCCCTAACCAATACACCCACATACATACACACAAGCAGTTATTATCTTAAACTAAATTTTACCCTCATTGTAGTACTAGTACTAAAGTACATAGTACTTTCCAGATCCTAAGTGTGAAATATTAGATTTGCTTTACATGGCTTGTATGGACCTAAGAACTGAATTTAAAAGAACTGTTATCAAAGCAGGAATTGAACAAGTTTGCCATGATTAAAACTCCCTTTTCCATTTGCAAAATCCTCCCTTCAGGGTAAGATGAGAAACATTCAGTGTAAAATGCATGTAGATTAATATAGTCTTCAAAGAGACTGGAGTGAGAAAGATGTAGATTAATATAGTCTTCAAAGAGACTGGAGTGAGAAAGATGTAAAAGGGAAAACAGCAAAAAATTAAATAAATAAATAAAAATCAGCTGTTTGCTCTAATTTCCTGGTAATGAGGAGCTACCCTGTACTTGTCATGCACAGCTTGAGAAATTCAGTCCTCAAATAAACCAGTTAGGACACACAGGGAAGAAAGACCAACACATCTCAGATGTGTGCACAGACTCACTTAATTCCAAATGATTAAATGGTTGAGATGAAAAGAGAAGCATGTAGCTTGTCCAGCCTATTCTTATGAAAAAGGTAATAAGAGATCCTTTTGCCATAAGATGTCAGGCCATAGCTCACCAAGAAAGATTTATTTCTGCCGTAGCAGAGAGTTTTTACAGAGTCTGGATGTAGCCTGTTTGATTGCTCTGAAGCTCTATCTGGGAGGTATTAGAGCATAATGGTTGATGACCTTGACTCTGGAGCCGGACAGATTTGGGTTTGAATCATGACTCCACTGTATACTAATTGTATGGGCTTGGATAAGTCACTCAACTTCTTTAATCTTTGGTCCTTCTCCTCCAAGGATGGACAGCTCCCACCTCTCAGGGTGGTGGTAGAAACTGAGTGGGATGCCGCATATATAACACTTGGCACTCTGGCTGCATAAAATACTCAGGGTTAGTTATTTTTATTATTATTATTATTATTATTAGCAAGTCATTCTTATTGAGACTGAACTGCCTCATTTAGCTAGAACTCACTAATCTTATTTGTCCCCCAGGATTTATAAAGAAGAAACCTACTGTACTACATGGTAACCAGTCCAACACATCAATCAGATCTAATTCTTTCAACCATTCCACACATGACAAGATTTTCTAATGTGTTACTCTTCTGGGTAGTATTTGTACTCATCTCTTGTACATTAATAATTAATATTCATTTAGAAAATGTGATTCTTAAAGTGGAAGCATTTTAGATACAGTGAGACAACGGGATCACTTCCTGGAATTTAGATCGGACACCTTTGTTAATAACAAGTAAGTTTACTTCATTTCCTTTAAAAGGCATGAGAGAACATTCCCATTAAGGAAGATGAAGTAGACATACTTTTCTTTATTCCTCCCATTAGGTAGGATTAAAAATACTGGACATAATATATAAAAGAAATATAAACAGACTCTGAAAGATGGAGAGAAGTAAGTAGATCAACAAGGGAACATTGGACCCAAAGAATGATGGAGTGATGAGTTCCCTGGGTTTCTTTTTTTGCATTTATATATCTCAGATTGAGTTCTGGAGAAGCTGACAACCCAGAAACACCAATGGGTGCACACCATAAAAAGCCCCAGTAAAAGACCTCTCTCTTTAGTTAAAGGACAGGGATGACAACAAGGGACCCCTCCCACATAGCTTTAGTCTTCTTGGACTGTGATAACAAAATTCCAGAGTCTGGGTGCTTAAACAAGCAGACTTTATTTCTCACAGTTCCGAAGTCCGGAATTCTGAGATCAGCATTCTAGCATGGTCAGGTTCTGGTGAGGCCCCTCTTCCTGGCTTGCAGAGGGTTGCCTTCTTGCTGTGTTATCACATGGTGGAGAGAGAAGAGAACAATCTCTCTGGTGTCTCTTTAGATAAGGACACTAATCCCAACAGCCTGGGTCCCTTGTCCTTGGTCTAAGTACCTCCCAAAGGCCCAATCTCCAGTGTCATCACATTGAGGGTTAGAGTTTCAACATATACATTTTGGAGGGACACAAAATTGGGTTCTTGTCAGGGGACACCTAGTGGAGAGTCAAAACCTTTACTATACCCAGCAATAATTAGGCCACTTCCACTTTGTGGTGTCAGCAGAGACAGCTTGGGAACCAGTAATGACACACCTTTACCCCTCTCAGCCATGGAGATGTCATGCAGTGAATGTAAATGATATTAATACATCAATTAAAAAACAGACATTGGACATAATCAACCAACAGAATCTAAGTAATATTTGTAAAGTGCTTCACTCAACAAGAACAGATAAACATTATTTTCAAGTGCCCACAGAACATACAACAAGGCAGACCATATACTGCACCACAAAACAAATCTCAAAAAATTTAAAAGAATTAAAATCATCCACAGTGTATACTCTGACCATGAAAAAAAAACCTAGAAATCAATAACAAAAAGATAACAGGAAAATCTCTAAAGACTTGGGAACTAAACAAGAAATTTCTGAATAATGTGTCAATAAGAAGTCTCAAGTAAAATAAAAAGTATATTGAACTGAATTAAAATGAAAATACAGGGCTTCCCTGGTGGCGCAGTGGTTGAGAGCCCACCTGCTGATGCAGGGGACACAGGTTCGTGCCCTGGTCCAGGAAGATCCCACATGCTGAGGAGCGGCTGGGCCTGTGAGCCATGGCCGCTGAGCCTGCGCTCCGCAATGGGAGAGGCCACAACAGTGAGAGGCCCGCGTACCGCAAAAAAAAAAAAAAAAAAAAAAGAAAGAAAATATAATTTATCAAAATTTGTGAGACACAGCTAAAGCAGTACTGAAAGGAAAAATTTTATCCTTAAATACT
Organism: Phocoena sinus; assembly: GCF_008692025.1. NCBI lineage: Eukaryota > Metazoa > Chordata > Mammalia > Artiodactyla > Phocoenidae > Phocoena > Phocoena sinus. Next base: position 32,125,073 of record NC_045776.1, on the reverse strand, counting down.
TAAATAAGGGAAGAGGAAAATATCTCAAATCAACAGTTTAGGCACCCATTAAGGGAGGCAAATAAACAAATTTAAAGCAAGAAGAAAGAAGGAAATATCAATAATAAGGATAAGAGCAGAAATCAATGAAATTGGAAACAGGAAACCCATAGACAAAACCATTAAATAAAGACCTTTTTTGTTTGAAAAGATGATAAAATTGACAAATCTGTAGCAAGACTGACAAAGAAAGAAAAAGAGAATACATAAATTACCAATATCAGGAATGAAACTGAGGACATAATTATAGACTATTAAGACATTAAAAGGACAATAAGAGATTGCTACAACCATATCTCTACAAACATATTTGATACCTAGATGAAATCTACCAATTCCTCAAAAAACACAAACTACTATGACTCACCAATATGAAATGGATATTTTGAATAGCCCTATAACTATTAGGAAAATAGAAATTGTAATTGAACAGCTACCCCAAAAGAAATCCATGGGCCCATATGGTTTTAGTGGAAGATTTTATCAAATATTCAATGAAGAATTAACATAAATTTTATAATCTCTTCCAGAAACAAATGAAGAGGGAATGTCTTACTTATTTTATGAGACCAGTATTAACCTGACAAAGACAGCACAAAAAAGAAAACTATATGAAAATAAAAGAGAACAACACCTCTCATGAAGTTAAACAAAAAATCCTTAATAAAATATCAGAAAATTGAATCCAATGATTTGACTAGGTGGGATTTATTTTAAGTATGACATACTCTTTCCTTCACCAATTCATAGCCTCAGTTCCCTCATACTTCCCTTACTCCCTCCTTGAAAATCTATTCTTAAGCAAAGGCTGAAACCAGTCATGTACTTTGGAGGCTGCATTTAGTCTCTTTTGTTTATGGTCCCTAGCTCAACTGTCATTTCAGCTGTATCTTTGATTCAGGAAGAAATGGTTTGGCTCACTTGACAAAGGGGAACTCAAGTATAAGTTAAGCAGAGAGAGATGAGTTTTGAGCAAGGGTCCCTCATCCCTTGAGACTCTGGGACTGTTCATTTTAGGTGGCTGGTTCTATTTGAAGAGCCAGGATTATGGAGTCTCCATATTGGCATTCAGAACCTTCTGGGGGCTATGATTTGTCACTTTTAATTGCTGAGTCTATTATACTTAAAATTGCTTTAATATTGTGGTTTGAAATCCATCTGCATTACCTATTCTTTTTAGTCACTTCCACAGCCAAGGTTATGCTTCATAACTGGCTTCTGTTGCTAGTACATGGAGGCTTATAAGAAGGCCACAGTTAAAGATAGAGTCAAGTGGAGGGTGTGACTGAGGTGGTGAAGCAGGAAGACCCTGAGCTCACTTTCTCCCATGAGCTCACCAAATTTACAGCTATTTATAGAGCTATCTATAAGAACAAACTGAAGACTAGCAGAAAATATTTTCCACAACTAAAGATATGAAGAAAGAACCACGACAAGATGGGTTGGAGGGGCAGAGACACAGTATAATCAAGACCCACACCCCTGGGTAGGTGAAACACAACAGAATAATCACAATTGCAGGCGTTCTCCCCAAGGAGTGAGACGTCCATTCCATGAAGTTCCTTAGCCCAGGGGTCCTGAAGTAGGAAGACAAGACTCCAGAACATCTGGCTTTGATGGTCAGTGGGGCTTGCATACAGGAGAGCTGGAGGGCTGTGGGAAACAAAGATTCTGTTCTTAAAAGGCATGCAGAAATCTCACATGATCTAGGTCCCAGTACAGAGGAAACAATATGAAAATAGCCTGGGTTACACCAACTTTCTGATCTTGGGGAGCTTCCTGGAGAGACATCAGGCAACTAAGAATCCCCATGAAGTCATGGATACTGGTAGCTGTCATTTAGGGGGCTACTTCTGCCATAAGGACATTGGTGCTGGTAAGCTCCTTTTAGGACTGTTTCTTCTAGCCTACCAATTCTAAGGGCTTACCTAGCCACCAGCAGACTGGCTTCAATCTTGAGACCCTGCAGTCAGCCAGATGGGACCCAGCCCCACCCACCAACAGGCCAGCAGCCACTGCATACACACATGGAAGCAACCTAAGTTTCCATCAACAGATTGAATGGATAAAGAAGTTGTGGTATACATATTCAATGGAATATTACTCAACCATAAAAAGAGTGAGGCCTTATCATTTGTGAAAACATAGATGGACCTAGAGGGTATTATGCTAAGGGAAAAAGCCAGAGAAAGACAAATACAGCATAATCTCACTTATATGTGAATCTAAAAAACAAAACAAATAAATTAAATGAAAACACACTCACAGAGAACAAATGGATGGTTGCTAGAAGGGAGGGAAGTGAGAGGTGACAGAAATAGTTGAAGGGGATTAAGAGTTATATACCTCCAGTTATATAATTAGTAAGTCACAGGGCTGTAATATACAGCATAAAGAATAAGGTCAATAATATTGTAGTAACTCTGTATGGGGACGAATAATCACTAGACTTAGCTTGGGGATCATTTCATAATGTATGTAAATGACAAATTATTATGGAGTACACCTGAAACTATTAAAATATTGTATCAACTATGTTTCAATTAAAACATTTTAAATAATAAATAGATAAATAAACATAGAATCTGGGGGAAATTCTTCTACTCCTTCACTCTGCCTCATCATTTTTGTAGGCAACATCATGTGATCATTTCATCCTTAGGTGAGATGCATCTCCTAGATTTAAAAAGCAGAAAAAATTCAATAGCCTCACTCTTTGAAGAGGTGACAGCCACTCCAGTGTGATATTTTTTCTTCAAAGACTGAGCTGTTACCTCAGGCTGCCAATAGTCCTCCTACCAAGAAAAGTGATGGCAGTTGAGTACCTCACGCTCAGCCCTGAAGCACGCACCTGCTCATTCTCCCCAAGTACCAAACCCAGCACCTTGTCCTGTCTCTGGTTCATTACGTAGTAAATGGAAATCTGCTTTCATCATCTTTTTCTCTGAGAAGAGAGACAGCCCTTGGGCAGGCTGACTTGAAACTAATGGGATTGTCGTATACTTCTTCCTCGTCAGGAGACAGAGTCAAATTATTGTTTTTTCCAACTCCCTATGCTTAAAAAAAGAAAAACAAAACTATAAGATAAATAAGCAAATAAAACAATATAACCTATGTAGATAAAACATTGGTGGTGGTTGGGGGATTTGTGTGTAATTTGTATGTCTCAGTCCTCTATTCTAAACTGAAGAATAATCAGGATTGACTCCAGGCTTTGAAGAGTGAGGGCAGGGTGATCTGGGGAGGGTCACTGTATGACCTCCAGGAGCATAGAGGAAGGAGACATCTCTGAGGTTCTGGTAGGGCTGCAGGCAATGATAAGGGGAGATCACCTGTGGAGTTTCCTCTGAACGCTGAATGCACATTTCTTAAGGCAGGACAAAGGAAATGCATCACATCTCAGTTTTGAAAATATCTGAGGTTTGGATTTCAAAGCACTAAAGTTTTTATTTAATTTTATTTTTTTAATTTTCAGTTTTCTTAATATGGACAGTTTTTCCCCCTACAGAACCTAGGTTCCAGTAGCACGAGGCAGAAAAAGACTTCTTTAGAGGGTTATTTCTGCTCTTTTCACCTAGAACAGGGCAACAGAGATTGGGGGGAGGAGGTGGTGGCAGGTCACGTATAATTCTGATTATTGGGCTGATGATATAACAGGCAGATCCAAGCAGGCATTTTGGGGCTCACAAGTAGAGGTCTCTCGTGGCATCTCACCTGAGTGGCTTGCTGGAAACTTTATCCCCTCCTCTGAGTGCTGTGTTAAGTAATAACCAGGAGCTTGGATGATCACTTCCAGCCATCAAACCCTGAACAGGTGTTTTTTCCTTTTACCATCTGTCTTTGCAGCCTCATCCCCATCTTTTTTGGTGTTCTGCATTCCTTGAATTGACAGGTAGTTTATATATGATATCACAGATAATTTGTTTTGGGGTCTGATCTCAGCTTAAAATTTTGGTTAGCATCTTCTTATATCACCATTTTGGTTGTTTATAGAGTTGACCTTTATTTCAGAATTGCACATACATACTTACATATAATAAATAGGTTCTGACTAATAACACAAGTAATTTTACATCTAATAAGTCTGAGTACTTATTCTGAGTACTCCATACTCAGAAATGTGGCATCCTTAAAATGTGCCATTGTAGAAGAAGCAGAAGCCTGCACAACTTGAGAATTTTTTTTTTTTTTAGCCCTCTAAACCACAGCAAGGAAATTTATTTAAAATAATTTATTTTTTTGGTATATACCTTCTAGTTTATACAGTGCTTTCATGTATAGTATATTGACTGTTTTCCCTGAAAAAATCATTATGGGAGGCAGGATATGTTTACTCATAATTAATAATAAAGAAACTGAGTCTCAGAAATTAAATAGCGAGTCTATGGTTACATTGCTGGAAACTGCCTAGCATACCCAGCTTTAATTCCCCAGGCCAGGTTCTCATTCTGTCACATCTCTTCCACCTTCTTACAGACATAGACTGTCAATGCATAACTGAAATCAGTTTGGGGGCCATATGGAAGGAAAGGAAGCATAGATCCCTATTATTGCCTTCATTGAATAACTGCTTATGTCTGTGTCCCCTTCCATGTTCCCTGAAGAAAAAGGGAAAAAAAAATTTTATTCATCTCATGCATGACACACAGTAGATACTATAAGTATAGAGTTTTGGATTGTAGCCCAGATTCTTTTTTACATTAAAAGATTTTAAAAATTAATATATGAATACATACTCATTATAAAATAATTCAAGCTACAGACAAGATATATAGAATAAAAAATTTACAATCTTTTCTCCATTAAAAAAATGCCAGTATAATGTTCCATAGTATGGATGAAACATGATTTAACCATTGAGCTTGCCACCATTTTTTCCTATGTGACAAAAAATGCAGTACATGTGCATTGTGTGACATGCACACACATTTGTGACATTCTCATGTCACAAGAATGTGACATTCCCATGCATTTGTCTTTGTGTACATGTACAAGTATTTTGGTAGATTTCTAGAACCAGAATTTCAGGATCAAATAATAAGTTCATAAGTAACATTGACAAATAATATTAAATTGCCTCCTGAAAAGCTATATCCATTTACAATACCACTCACTTCTCATATCCTTGTGAACGCTGGATTTTGTCAGTCTTTAAAACTTCTGTCAGTGTAGTCTTGTCTTTCACAGCAATTTTTCCTAAGACCTTAAACAATGTTTTTATTTTATCCTGTAAGCAAAATCTATAAACTGGGTTTATACATCAAACTTCAGAAGAGTATGAAGCTCAAAGAGGGAATGAACGTGAAGTGTGATTGTTGCATATTTTCATGGAAACTCAGACTAGAATCACATTCATAAATGTGGCCTAAAGCACTGTTTTCAATAACTCAAAGATGAAATTCTTCCTCTTCCAAGGCTGTTTGTGGGATATAGATTGTAAAGCTTTTAGAAGCATGAAGACCTCACATGGCCCATCTCCATGCCATAGACACACACTCATTAACACAGCATTATGGAGCAGGTGCTGAAGTGGGACTGTGACATCTGACTCAGTTTACTCCGGTTTCTTGTGTGCCCTAGGAATAAGCCCCCATTGTCCATGTGGAGTTTGCTGAGCACTGAGAGTACTCTTGAGACTTCTTAATAGGACCATGCAGTCCTCTCTGAGAAATGCCAGAGTAGGCTAAAAATGCTGATGTTAGATGAGTACTTCTGCTTCTTATCTGAAAATGTTGGTGTTATGTGACCATAGTCATGAGTGGGGCACCATAGCTTGCCCTGAAATTTAATTTAGAAGCCTTCTATGCTGCATAGGATCCTGACGTTCTGCTTCTGCAAAGAGGAAGAAGGGGGGTAAGGGATGTTGATGTGTATTTTTAGTATGTATGGGCCACTATTTTGGATTTTTCATGGAGGGAATTTTCTAGCTGTGACTCTATGTGACAGATGAGACTGTGGCTCTAGCCCATTCTCTGACTCGGGTGGATGCAGGGAATGCCCTCTATTATTGCTCATTGAAGAGGCTAACACAAGACAAGTTCTTTTTGTTTTAGCCAATCAGCAGTTATTTATGCAGCATATCTTTTTTGATCAATCCTGTGCTAGATGTGGGAATTAAAGGAAAAATTAAGAAACAACCTCTGCCCCAGACTATTTTGCACAAAACAGTTGGTAAACTCTTTAAAATTTTGCTAGAGTGGCTGGTATAGGCCAGAGTTGTTTTTCATCTCCTCTCTCTGGTACTACCATTGCTACCACTGTAGTTTAAATTAGAATTGATTTTCTTAAGTCTGTCGACTCTGTTTGTAGCTTCCTTTTACTCTAAAATATATACACTGCTGTAATATTAATCTGTATGTAACTTCTGCTCCAAAGGCTTCAAAAGCTACCCAGTTACCCACAGTTTAAAGTCCAAATTCTTAACACCTTTAATTCAAGGGTATGCATTATGTGATTCTCACCACACTTTCTAGTTCTTACCTTTTACTACTTTTGTCCTCCAGTTTGTTACTCTTTCCATGTTATCTTCCTTGCAGTTCTACCAACACTTTCCCTCTCATTTTTCTGGAGAGTCCTTACCTGAAGGCTCATCAAAAACATTGTCATTTTCATGAAGCCTTTCTTGATTACTTAAATAGCAATTCTTCCTCCCATTTCTATATTCCTACAGCACTTGGTTTGCAAGTCTCGTGATACCTAAACTCATGCTGCCCTTATGTATAGGCAATGGCAGAGGGTAAATACCCAAAGGGAAAAATAGAGTGTTCTTCTTTGTGTCTTCTTCCCAACAGCAGTGATTGGTATATTCTAAAGAGGAATCTTAAATAAATTAATGGTTTTTAAACTGTAAAAATACAGAAGAGAGAGCTATCATTAAAAGTTGAGATAATTAGAAGAGATGTAAACATGAGATTGGACTTTTCAGAATTCTTTATGTGGTCAGCCATCCAGTTTTCCTGTCTGGGAAACCCTGTGGGGTTGTGTTTGAAGTTATTTGAAGTCTTTCTTAAGAATGCTTGGAGACAAGGTAGCCAAAATCTTATTCTACTAAATGTGGCACTTAATATTACAGCGTACTGGATGGGATCTGTTTACAATTTGTTTTAAGCCTCAGCACAACTGTATAACATTTTTTGGGTTCATTTAATACAGTGGAGTTTCTCATTTTCAAAGAGACTCACTAAAAATATTAAGCTATTAAGTGTCTACAAGGTGATTGTGTGGTTGTAATTACAAATGTTCTCATGGTAGACATTTAGACAAAGGACCATTCCCACCTTCACAGATCAGAGTTTGCTTTTAGCTTTTCCTCCCAGATATAACTATGTTAAGTTTCAACTTTGTCTTTTTCAGAAAAAAAAAAAAAAAGTTCCCATAACGTTTACTATTTGTGAAGAGGAGACTTGATGTACTTGAGGGAAGGTTACAGCTTCATATGAACTCCCAGGAAATTTCTCCTCTTCTCCAGTGCACCAAGTTTCAGAGAGGACAACTGTGAACTTCCCATATACTCAAGGGTAGGCATTTTCCAGAATGTTCCCAATGCTGCCCAGAACATTGCTCAAATCAGCAGGAGCAGAAGGCAAGTTAGGGAAAATAGCAACATCCAGATGAGCCTCTGGATGTCCCTATAAGCCAGGGCACTTGGAGACAGCACAGATTCCTAGTGCACTTCAAGCACACCCCTGCCTCAGGGCCTTTGTATTGCACTTCCTTGTACCTAGAATACGGAGTATTCTAGGTAGAAGGAATCTACCTAGATACTCGGTAATTTACCTAGAATATACAGATACCTGTGTAGTTAACTTTCTCACTTCATTCTGCTCTCTGCTCTGATGTGATCTTATCAGCCAGTGCTTTCCTGACTGACCCAAATAAATTGGCATCCCACTTCCCATCCTACCCTACTTCCAGAATCCCACACTTTATCCCATTTGCCCTGCTTAATTCCTCTTCACAGTACTTACCGCCACTTGACGTAATATATATTTACTTTTTTTTTAAAATTCTGTATCTCCACCTATTAGAAGCTACACTCCAGAAATGCAGGTTTGTTTGTTTGTTTTCAAATTACTGTACCCCTAGGGTTTTGAACAATACCTGGCACATATTAGGCACTAAATATTTATGTACTGAATGAAAAAAAACTGTTCTTTAAGGCACGGGAAAAAAATATATCTTTAGTGTTCAAGAAGATCTTAGAAATTTTTTAGTGAAAACCTTTCTCTTTGCAGAGGGAGGAACTGAAGACCAGAGAGGTGTGTGACCCCCTGAGGCAACACAGGGATCAGTGGTAAAGCTGGGACCTACCCTACAGACCAGACTTCCTCCGGACCACACCCTGCCCCACATGGTTATCCCAACTCCACATGAGGTGCTCTCACTCATTTAAACCTTTTGACAAGGAAAATGAAAAGCCAGCTTCCTTTTAAGGAAATATAATCAAGACGGGTGTCGGGGGTTTGTTTATTTGCTAGGACAAAGAGCGAGTCCCACATAATTGAGGACCCAAGGATAAACCTTCTGTATCTCCTCAGAGTATTTAACATACAGTGTTGTTGTTATTGTAACCAAGCAATTGAACAAGCAGGAAACATACTGAGAAAACAATATCCTTCACTGCTTAATAATGGCATATCATTTTGTAAAATGGAATGTTGCAGCACGGTGGCAGCTGATGCCATTTGTTCTTAATGGTGACATTCTGTGCAGTGTAACAACACATCACACATAGTTAACAGATGCTGAGTCCCTCCTAATAGGTTGATAGAAAAGTTTACCAAGAAACAGACACTCTTCTGAATGGCTTGATCCGACCCACTCAAACACAAGAAGTTGTGATTGTTTTACAAGATGGCGTTCATTTTACAAAATGATGTATCACATTTTCTTTGGAACTGGAATCAAATTAACCCAGCCCCCTCAGCCCTGATGATGCCTCTGTGAAGCTAGACACATGTGAACTCCTGCATAAATTTTCTCCTTCCTTTTTGTGGTTCTTGGGGACATTTCTGTGCCTGTGATTATCCCCTTCCCTCTTTGTACCAATTCATGTCTTTTCTGTTCTTCACAACTCTATTCAAACATACATTTGACAGTTGTTTTCCTCAGACTAATTCATAATTCCTTTACATTGCTCCTGCATCCCATTCTCACACATTCTGTAGCTACTGTGTTCATACTGCATTCATCCCTATTCTTGTTTGTGAGTGTTCTTTGCTGTCATGTGAGTGCGGAAGGATGAAAGGAAAAGATAAGATAGTGTCCTTCTCTCCAGGAGTTGACAAGCTTCTTGTAAGGGAAGTCTAACAGTCATGAATCAATTAAAGGACAACTAATTGTAAATAGTGTAGCATTGATGAGGTGTTTCCCTGTCATGCACGTGAAGGCATATGGTTTTGTAGAAAAAACATGAAATTTGCTGTCTAAATCTGGATTTAAACTTTCTCCCACTACTAGCTGTACAACCTTGGACAAGTTACTTATTCTGAGAAGTTAATCTTGGCCTCAGCCCAAGGACCCTTGTTACTGTTGTGCCTCTAGTTGGATCCAGGTTCTCCAGAGGCAGGAGCCGCAGGAGCTTTCCCAATTCTTGTTACCACTGGGTATCCCATGGGGATAATGATGAAAAAGAAACAATTGCCTATCAAGAGTAACCTGAAGGGCACCAGGAAATCCTCCATATTTACAAAAGTTTTTCTCTAGTCAACCCCTGAAAATGTACCCTTAGATATTGATTCCTTCAACCTAAGCACGTTCACCTTTCTGAGAATCCTCTTTTAAAATAAATATGTCCTTGAGTTTTAGAGACTTTTTCTATACGCATTACAGGTAGATATACCCATAGCTTGAGGCTTGTTGCCTACTGAGTACTGGAAGTAAGGGATGGGAGTTGGATGATCCAGAAAGGCAAGGAAAAGAAAGTCACTTCTGGTTAAAACAGTTTCTCTCCTTTGCATTCACAATTTTGTTCAAAACTCTTCCTACATATAGGAATTGTTTACAGAGCCACATGACTTGCTTTAATGTCCTTAATTAGGGTGAACAAGAAAAAATAAATTCTTATGTGTATTTGGGGCTTTGAATTCTTTATTACAGGAACTTTTATTTTTTTAAGTAATTTTTCTTAGAAAGGGTTTAGTACTTTTTCCAAGTTTTAGAAATGTCAGCCTTGCTCAAATGGAATCCATAATCGACACATGACAGAATCACTTCTAAATATTTACTGAGAGGCCACCTCAGAAAATAACTGGTTACTCTCAACACACGTTTTGCAAATGATCCAAGACAATCTGCTTTTTCCCTCTGTAAAAGTGTGGGTTTAATACAACACGAGGGATAATGGGGTTCAGTCTAGTATAAAACCAGCACAGGCAAAAGAACCTGATGCTTTGTTACGAGGAAGAAAATCCTGTCAATCCTGATGATTAAATTAAACTGAAGATCCACATTTTCACATTGGTGAAATGGCTTATCTGCCTGCTCCTATCATTCTCCACAAGTGCTAGAGTGTGGGCTGAACTGGGAATCAGATGTTTGAAAAGAAAGACACAAATGCAATTTTCTTCTATTGTCGAAATTTCATTGCAAATCTCCCCAAAACAGGGATTGTCCCTGCTGGAGCCAGAAGCCCAATTATCATTTCTAGGGAACAAGAACAGAAGGGCTCAAATCACAGTCCTTTTCCAAATACACCCTCTTTACTTTACCTTGTGTTCTGTACTCTGAAGTTTTTCCCATCATCAACATCTAACATAGTTATTGGGGGCATGAGAGTGCTTGGCTGGGCCCACAATGGTCTAGGAATTTTTAAAAAATGGATCAGCTAGTTGTACATTTAAATAATGCTATGTTATTCAGATGCTGTAAAATTTTCACAGCACTCCCAAATGCCTTATGTCATGTATTCCTCCCAGTTGCTCTGTGAGTTAGCCAGGACAGGAAAAAATGACAGAATGTGGAAGACTGTGAGTAGAGACCATTGTCTTTTCTCCACCTCTCCCCTCTTATTATTATTGAGGAGCCTGAGACAGAGAAGGGAAGTAACCAGTCTGGAGTCACACAGACAGGACTAAAATCAGGTCTCCCAACTCTCAGTCCAGGCTGTTACTGTTGAAATATGACAGAGGCAAGCAGAAAAACAGGCAGGTGACAAATGTATGTAAATAAATTATGTTGATTTGTGGTTAAAGGAAAAAGGAGCTTACTTCAGAAATATCACAGCCTGAGTGGCTTAAACAGCAAATATTTATTTCTCATAGTTCTGGAGGTTGGGAAGTCCAAGATCAGGGAATTGACATATCCAGTGTCTGGTGAGGGCCTGTTTCCTGCCTGTAGAAGGCTCTCTTTTTGTTGCAGCTCTTTGCTGACCTCATCTAATCTCAATTACCTCCCGTAGGTCTCACATCTTAATATCATCACACTTGGGGGTAGGGTTTCAACATTAAATTTGGGAGGGGGCAGGGTAGAACACACATTCAGTCCATAACAGCGACTTCAGAATCTCAGATGAGGAAGATGAGGGTAGCTTTATATTCTGAAAAAAATTGCCAAATGTTTTTAATCCACATACTCCTCCCCCACTGTAGAGAAAAAAGCATTTAATCCTTCTGCATTTTAAATGTCTATCCCCAAGCATGTAAGGAAAAATGCATGCAGATGTGTGTGGCAGTGGGAGGCGGACTCATGTAAACACCCACTGATCATGCACCCACAAAGTTGCTGGGTAACTGAGCAGCTCCTTGATGCTGTATTGACTCTATTTAAGGTAGGTGGAGGCTCCACCTCCTGGCTCTCCTGGGAGTTTGAGAAAGACAAGACATAATATTTTCCCAGTATTCTCTTTGATTCCTCCTCTCTATGAGCACTTTTCAGTGTAGACTCTGGGTTTCCCCCTTGGCAGACAACACATACCATGTGGAGAATTATGATGTCTGTAGTGAATTGGATTCTTTTATTGGCCATTTACTAGCTCTATAACCTTGTGCAAGTTACTGTCCCAGTTTGTCTTATTTTTTTAATCTGGAAATTTTGGAAGGTAATATTGGGTTGGCCAAAAAGTTCGTTCGTGTTTGTCCATAAGCTATTCCTGAAAACCTGAACAAACTTTTTTGCCAACCCAATACCTTCCTCATTGGGTGGCTTTGAAGAATAAATATGTTAGGTATGTGTAGTGGACATTTGTCATATTTTCTGGCTCCCCAGAACTTTTTAAAACCTTCACTATGTTTGGGGAATGTGCAACCTTATTAGTCCTTCCTCCTAGAGAAGAAGCTAAGAACTCATGTCCCAGTCTTCATGGAAACAAAATCACAAGCTCTATCACTAAACTGTATTCTTGAGACTGATTTAGAAAAGAGTAACTTGAGGGAAGAGGTTACAGTGGGTTCAACTATTTGTTGGCAGGGTTGGTTACTGAGCCTGTCTTTGTGGGTCACTGGTGACTTTAAAATCAAATTTCTGGCCTAAAATTGATATCAGTGCAGGTAATATTTATGGTTTCTGGTGGCTTTTATCAGATAACATATTGGTTAACCTAATATATTCTCTTTTTAACCCTGGGTTGAGTTATATTTTCCTTGTTCCCTGAAGATGTGTATATGTGTATATGAGTGTGTGTGTATGTGTGTTCCCTTCTAGAGTCCAGAGGCCAGTCCATTTGGATTTATATCAGAGAGTATGATGTTGGAGAATTTCATTGTTTGATTTTACCCAAAAGGAGTTTTAAGAGTCTTTGACTTAAACTGACTGTCTCTGTGGACTTGCCAATTTGGGGTTTCATTTTCTTAATCACTGCAAATTGGATTTTGGTCTCCTTTCCCATGCTGACTTTCAAGGTTTTGAGGCTTTTCTTCTAGAATGATTAGTGTGTATATTCTAATTTGGATCCTTGAATCTACCATTTCACTAAAATTTCTTTATGTGTTTTATAGCTCCAGTGCCAGGACAGTCTCAATTTCCTGATTCCATCTGCACAGACTTTAATCCCATTGGGGGAAAATCTTCTGTTCTTCTTGGGAACCCTTGATTCAAGTCTATAATAGTGAGCTTTAGGAAGAAATTTGCCTTTATAGACAACTATGAGAATCAAAGCAGTTCAGATCCTACTTGTATGTGAGACAAATATTTCCCTGGCCACCAACCTGGTGCCACTCAAGGTGGTATAGGTAATACATCATTCAGTTTTAGTACCTTTTCACATGCTGAACCCTGGAAGTATAAGATGATAAAGCACAGTCTCTGTCTGCCCTCAAAAATGTCATGGTCTGAAAGGAGAGACACATAAACAAACTAATAATGCAGTGATAGGATGCAGAGGTCTAACCCTGAAGTGCAGGTGTAAAAAGAGGTCAGTAAAGGCTCTCTGCAGAAAATTTTTGAGTGTAAGCTTAAAAATAAATAGACATTTGCTAAGAGAAGAAGGGTAGCAAAGATATGTCAGGGAGGTAGAGTTGGAGAGACCAGTATTACTCAAAATGAACAAATATGAAGTGACCTATTTAGCTAGGAAACTACAAGCAGTGCTCTGGATTAAAGCAGAAGGCAGGGAGTGGTCACAGAGGCTAGGGAGTTGATAAGGAAGATGATTGTGTAAAGGAGGAAAAGTTTTCCTTTATCCTGATCCTCTTAGAGTTCCTGATTGGGTCTGAAAATTAAACTGACAGGAGAGAAAGCATACAAATTTATTATATAAGTTTTACATGACCCAAGCGTCTTCATAAGGAAATGAAGACCCAAAGAAATGGTTAAACCTGAGTGTTTTTATGTAGGTTTGATGACCAGTGGAAAGTTGAAGAAATATATGGTAGGGCAAAGACTATGAGCTAAGTGTAATAAATTCAGGAAAACTTAACAAGGCTTGTTTGTTCAGATTTCTCTCCATGTCTCTTTGTCCTCAGAGATGTTTCTACTGGGGAAAAAATGCACAACCATAAGTTGAGAGTTATGTTTTATTTGGGAACCTTACTGAGGGCTATAGCCTAGGAGACAACCTTTCAGATAGCTCTGAGGAACTGTTCCAAAGAAGTAAGGGAGGATCCAGGATATATAGGAGTTTTTTGCTGAAAAAAAAATGTAGCTGAACATCAAAAGATTACTGCTAATCACAAAATACATAAACCTCAACTTAATGATTTTAGTGCTTTACTGTATATGGGAAGATGCAAGAGTCTGTGTTCATTGAAATTATTCCTTTGATATCTTAACTATCTAGGGCCAGTAACCTGTTTTTCTACATCCTGCATCCCCCTCAGGACACCACTGGGGTGGCTGAAGTGGCTGTTGGCTGAAACATTATTTACTGAAATGGCAGGCAACATTTTTTGTCCACAGTGCCTCCTCTTGGTCATAAATTCAACCAAGGTTTGGGAAGCATTTTATGACCAATTTGTCCCACTGCAATAGGAAAGCTCATTCTTAGACCAGGTGAGGATTCTGTCGATAACTCAATATGTTAATTTTTGGATTAGGCCCTTTTTGATAACCTAAAATTCTCTGGGTCACCTGTCTTACTAAGTCTATTATGATCCAGGAAATGTTTTCCCTTGATGCTTCTTCCCATAGCTAGAGTTACAGTATTACTATTATTCTATCTATATAGAATACATGATTGACTGTCTCAGGACATTTAGCCATCTATAATTTTGTTGGAGACCTAGTTACACATTTGATAATGCAAGAGACACCAACCTTATAAAATAGACAGAATGTAAGTAATACACTTAATAACATTAATAAAGTCATAGTATAGCAGAGCGAGGCACAAGGCATAAATAATTTGAAAACAACGAGAGGTCAAATTAAAACAATTATTAGTATAACTAGTTGTAATCTGGTTGGTTAAGCCATCACATCCACAGGGCAGCCAGCTGGAGAAGCCAAATTCTGGATAGATCAGGTAGAGAGAAAAACATAAATGTTTCATCATTGTTTACAAAGTATACTTTATCAAATTGTAGGTCACAGTTAATGTACGCGGAAAGATTTTTCTGGAAAACAAAGATTAAAAGCCAGTATATTTCAAGAAAAAAAGTCATAAAATTATAAATCATATTTATCAGTTCTTTAGTCTCATGTAATTTATTAATCAATATTTATTCATTCAACCGAAGTGACAATAAAAGACCTTTAAGGCAAATACTGATCATTTAGAAGGCAGAGAAACTCACACTCTGTTATCAGAAGTAAGTCAACATTCTAAGAAAACGTTGTTCTCTTAACAGAAAGAGAAAACCAAACTCTAGTCCTGCACCAGCTCACCCTCAATAACAAAACTCATTTACCTAATTAAATTCAATCCAAATCCAGCCTGACCAGGAATAAAACTCAGGACTCCCTTTCTACAAACCTTCCTCAACTTTCTGCATCTATATTAGTTTATCTCTTATTTTTCTTTCCCATTTAGAAATAACCAGCTTTAGGACAAAATCACTTTCTTTCCCCTTAACAAAATGCACTTCCATTCCTCCTACCTTCTTTTGCTGAAAACATATGTTCTACTTTCTTTGAACACTGAAATGTTTCTCTTATTATCCCTGTAGCTTTAATTACATATATTATAATTTTAACCCTTAAAAATCTTAATGTCTAGTGAAACCTGAGAAGTGAGTAATTCTGAACTGTTTGTCATGCCAGCATTTCCTGATTGTCAAAATAAGCGTATTCCATAACCTCTAGAAATGTATATCTTCTCATAGCAAAATTTCTTTCCTCAATGTGATACAAAATATTTGTCTAAAAATCCAAACATTTTTAGTTTCCCTCTCATAAGAAGACAAGAGTAGGTAAACTTAGACCTGTTTAACAGTCAATGTTCCAGTATTTTATCTTATTCAAAATAATCTGGATATTCAATAAATTCCATAATTTAACTTAACTTAGCAAAACTCTTAAGTTTCATTTTGCCAAAATTCTGGAGAAACTATTTTGGATAGACATACACAAAATATAATTATTCTTAAAGAGTTCACCTGAAAAACTCTTATATCATTTACCTCTATTTTATAACTTATGAAAATATCATCATACAATTTTTTTTTTTTCTAACAAACTCTGCAACAGAAATAACATAAACTTATTGACCCTCAGTAAACCTAGGTATAATACAGGTAACATCATATTGATGACTCCAAAAACATGCTCTCACCAATTAAACCAAAACCTAAGCTAACTTTAATATATATGTATAATGTACACACAGAAACAAACAGACATAACTAGAGATCTCGTAGCTTCACTTTAAAACTTAGGTATTACACTATAAACTTTCTAGTTCATAAATAACTATTGCAATAAGTTAAATGTATTTGCTCAGATGGCTAAAGCTTTATTATTTGTGGAAAAGACTTTTAATATTTGTGTTTCTCCTTGACAAACCCTTAAGGAGGCTATGAATTAGATTTTGGGTGAGGGAGTATTTCCAGGGTTTCAGTTTAAAAAGGTCTCCTCACCCCCTCCTTTTTTTCTTTTGGTTTCAGGTTCTTAGGCTCAGTCTCAAGTCATTGTGGGCTATATTTACATTTCTTATTTGTAGAGATTTGCAAGACAAAGACAGTTACTTTTAATTCCCCAAAGAACTGGTCTACTTCCTAAATAAAATTAAAAGATTGATTTGCCCAACCACATTTTCTTTCATTTGCTTTTTTGTATCAGTGAGAAGATTTGCAACTAAACTGAAAATCAAGAGTTCTAGGTTCTAGAACTTTAGGGTTCAATTTATCATGCCTTCAAAAGTTTGCACAAGGCATTCAACAAAGTCTCTCTTTCTGGGGGTGTCAGTTAAATGCAGAGCAGAAAAATCTCTATTATTGTTTTTATCAGCCCCTGAATATTATCTCCCAGTTTTTATTTCATGTTGTGTGGGCTCATGTAACCCTATAGGTTTCCTTTAGTATGTTTAATTAATATCACCTGAGGGGCAGATTTATATACCCTGTCTTATAATGCGAGGCAGGAGAAGCATTCCCCAGTGAGACATAATATCTATTCCACAATATAGTTAGACAAAAATAATATAACCACTTTACATTTAAATATACCATTTTTTATAAACTTTCATCTCAATTTGATCAACTTTTATACCTTTAACTTTAGTTTCCACTAAGACCCCATCAACAAGCCTTAGTCTTACAAGGAGTCCCAGAAGCTTTCCTTTTAATCTATTTAATCTATTTTTGTATAAAGTCTTTGGGGTCCCCAGTGAGGAGTTAAGCCAAGGCACTCAGGCTCTTTTCTTAATCTTTTAACTTGGTTAATTGGCCTAACTGTTGCCCCAAACAATTTCTGGCTAGGTACTTCAGTGTAATTTTCTTCCAGCTTAATATGCATGTTATATACATATATATGTATATATAAAATATATATTATATATAAAGGGGTAAATAGAGCAGACTTGTTTGGGGTCCTTTAATGTTAGGGACTTAAAAAGGGTCCCTTTAGCCCATCTAACCTCAGGTAGTTTTGTATCAAAATCTTTTGTTTTAATCCTTTTAATATCTGTTTTATTTATCCCATTTCTTAATAGCCATCTAAAGATTTCTATCCTGTTGGGATGAGTCCCTTTAAAATTTTCACCTTTTTGGGAAGAAGTCTCTTGATTTTTCCCTCAGCTTCTTCTTAATCAACCTAATTAACAATTAATCTGATGTTTTATTAGAATGTGTAAGACCCATTGAGGGAAAGCCCAGACCACAAATAAGGCTTCTGAAACCGTTTTATTTTTTTTGTTTGTTTGTGTGTTTGTTTTAGACTAAGGGAGTTCTTATGTTAGCCACTATATATATCGACCTTCTATTAATATATATATATATATATATATATATATATATATATATATATATATATATTTGTGTGTGTGTGTGTGTGTGTGTGGTATGCGGGCTTCTCACTGTTGTGGCCTCTCCCGTTGCGGAGCACAGGCTCCGGACGCACAGGCTAAGCGGCCATGGCTCACGGGCCCAGGCGCTCTGCGGTATGTGGGATCTTCCCGGACCGGGGCACGAACCCGTGTCCCCTGCATCAGCAGGTGGACTCTCAACCACTGCGCCACCAGGGAAGCCCAATATTTTGTTTTTTTATAAGTACCAGTAAAACAGCTGGTTATAATGAGAACTCTCTAAAACTTTACCAGTTTAGAAGTTTCTCTAACTTAAAGGATCTATCATCTGGCCATTGATGGGTAGTATCTTAATAGTGACTCAAACCAAGAAGATGCAAAGGCGTCCCCGCAAGAGAATACAAAGGATGTAGCCTTCACAAGATCTAGAAAATTTTCTCCCCAAAATAGTCTTCTTAGTGTCTTTCAACTGAGAATAAACCACTGAGTTGTTGAAGCAAGGGGGACCCCTTCCAGGGCCCAAGAGTGAACTCTTATCTAACACTCAGAAATGAATTGTCCGAGGAGACGCACGTGCTGACAAAGCAAGAGACTTTATTAGGAGGGGGAGCCTGGGCAGAGAGCAGCAGGGTAAAGGAACCCAGGAGAACTGCTCTGCCACATGGCTTACAGTCACTGGTTTTATGGTAATGGGGTTAGTTTCTGAGTTGCCTCTGGCCAGTCATTCTGATTCAGGGTCCCTCCTGCTGGTGCAAACATCACTCAGCCAAGATGGATCCCAGTGAGAAGGATTCTGGGAGGTTGTTAGGCCATGTGGACTGGTGTTTCTTCTCTCCTTTTGACCTTTCCCAAATTCTTCCGGTTGGTGGTAACTTGTTAGTTCCATGTTCCTTACCAGGACCTTCTGTTGTAAGATAACTCATGCAAGGGGTTACCATCTTGCTTGGCCAAGGCAGGTGGTTTCAGTCAGTGGTCCCCCTCACAGAGTGTCTTTCAACTGAGCAAACTCTTTCCAGTGTCTTTCAACTGAGGATAACCTGGGTACCTCTTCTTGAAACTAAGTTTCAAGGAAAACCTACTCATCCAGAGAGTAGCTTAACACCACCAAATAAACTTAAGATCATCAGCCAATAACGGGAGATCCAAGACCCAGGAGAGACTCACCCAAATTTGTCTGGACTCTCTGAGAAGGTGGACAGGCACAAAAAGCCTCTGCTGGTACCAAAGGTCTGGTTCCTTGTAGAGTTCATCTGAAGGAAAGAAGTCTGCTCTCTGTCCCTTTGTTGGTCACCAAAATCATTGACTGGAAAAAAAAGTGCAATCTAAATGTTGAGAGTTATGTTTATTTGTGGACCTTACAGAGGACTATCACCCAGGAGACAGCCTCTCAGATAGCTCTGAGGAATTCTTCCAAAGAGGTAAGGGAGGAATCAGGACATATAGGAGTTTTTGTTGGGGAAAAAAAAAAAAAAAAAAAAAAAAGTATCAAACATCAAAAAAATACTGCTAATCACAAAGAAACAGACATCTCAACTTCACGATTTTAGTGCTTTCTATGCTTGGGAAGATCCAAGAGTCTGGGCTCACTGAAATTACTACTTTGATACGCATCTTAACTATCTAGGGCCAGTATCCTATTTTACTCCATCCTGAATTCCCCTCAGGGAACCACTGGGGTAGTTGCAGTGACTGATGGTTTGAAGGCTGGCAACACTTGCTGTTTGTTTGCTGAAATGGCAGGCAGAAATTTTTTGTCCACATAAGGATGTTCCTTTTCTTCAGGTATAGGGAGGGAGGGTACCGCTCACATGAGGGTTTGAACACTTGCTTCAGGGGAAGGTCAGAAAGTCCTTCTTACACATGCCATTTCTCAAATTCCTTCAGCCTGAAATATTCAGTATGCCAAGGAGCCATATTTTGGTGTAGCATGCCCTGAAACCCATGAGAACGAGGGTCTTTTTTCTGATTGTGGGTACTGATAGTGTGCTATGACTGTAAGCCTGAGAAACAGGCCAGGTTAGGATGGACAGGCTGAGGTGATGGGCAGAGTTAAGAGGAGGCAACCATAGCCTACTTCTTGCCCCTGAACTAGAGGTCGACCTTATTGAGAATAGCTTCTTTTCTGTTCCACAGGTACCTCTCTAGACCTGGCTTACTGAGGATGAATCCCTTCCCCCAGCAGGTATGACCCATTTTCCACACCATGCCTTCTCTTCTTACTGAGATAAGAAACCCCTAGGGATAACCCACACCCAAGTCTTCAGCCCGTTTGTGTGACTTTGCCTTTTATACCCTGGATAGCTTTTTTTCCTGTATTCTTTTACTCTGAGGATGCAAATATTCCTCATCATCCTTGGGGGCACAGGTGACAGTTCTACTACTAACATCAGCCACTTTCTCTGTAATCAGTGTTCTGATCCCCACTCTTGACAGTGTCTCAATGATTTTTTCAGATTCTCTTATGACTGGTTTGAGGGTCTTCTAATACGTTATACATTACCCACCCCCCATCTAGGGGATTTCTCTACAATTCATGTTACATTCTTGGCTTTTACATTTTATTAGGATCTGGGTAATCAAGTTTAATCCTCAGAATTTCAAGACTACCAGGGTAAAAATCAACTTTTCAATTATAACTGTGCTTTGACACTTGAATGAGTTCTCATTGCAGGAATGCCTTTGAAAAGAGATCTGGCTCATTATGATTGATAGATGGGTGGAGCTTCTCAGCAATCTACTTCCTTCAGATGTTAATGGAAGGACTGTTCTCCCCTTTCTAAGAATCACTGCCAGTAATTGAGATAATCAGATATTGCAAAGATGGGAGCTGTGAACAAATGATCTCCTGAATGATGGCAGTGGACAGCATGTGGCCTCAATACTTATACTGTATGACCATGATCATAAAGCTCTCTCTTCTATTTTAAAACAGAAGAAACTATCATCAGTAGATAAAACTGGATTTAATAGCAAGCCACTACAAGCTCATGATTTTCTGAACTATTTTTCTAACGATAATGAGAAAAATAAATAGTCCAAGCTACTTTTATAGATTGTTCTACTTTGATACCATTTTGGAAAGCAGATCTCACAGAACAATCTAGTAAAATGGATATTGTTACAGGGGAAAATACCACTAAAACCCATCAACCCTAGAATCTTCACTCTTGGCTTAAAATTGGTCAGTCCTTTCTGATTGTTTTCCTCATTTATTCCAGATTCCTCAGGGTTAACAGCTAGAAAGTTTATATTGTAATGACATTTAATTGGCATTTTAAATAATGGGTTCATAATTTAGGTCAAGATGTTTCATAATGGTTGTAATTTGGAAGCAGGCAAAAGCAAATATTATCCTTAACTTGTGGGATAGTGAGCTGAGAACCCTTTGTGTCTAAACAGCCTTTCTGTGAAGTAGGAATAACAGCATGAGTCACCATCCCCTCCTTTCTGTAACAATAAAAGACTTTCTACATTAATAGTAAGTATTCCCACACTTCTGGAGGATATAGTGTGTAAAGATATATTCTTTACATCATGAACTCATTGAAATATTAATCCTATACACAATTACACTTACTATAGCAATCTCACATATGAGAAAATTGAGGCTCAGGCATGCGAATAACTTATGCAGCATCAGCCACCTAGTATGTGTCTGAGCTATGATTCAAATGTAGTTCTCATGAACACAAAAGGCTCTTAATTCACAGAACAAGCTTCCATTTTCTAGCAGTATGTTAGTTAGTCTCTGCTATAGTGAGTGTTGCCTGATTTTTCTTAATTAATTTAGGTTTGTTGTCCCAGTGATTACCTTCAAAATCTATGTGCTTAAAAACCAGCTCTAGATTTTTGCCAGCAATTGACATTAAGCTCCTTGAAAACAACTGGATAATACTCTTTCCATGTTTTCTATCTTGGGCTTCATTTTCTCTTTAGTGAGTGTCCTGCACATTCTTGTTAGGACATAGTGTTCTTTAGAGGAAGAGACATACAAAATAGGTGTGGCAATCTCTGTCATTTACCAGTGTTATCTGATCTTAGCTGCTGCAGACAACTAAGATTGTAGCATTACCAGGTATTAGCAGGAACACTACAGGGATTTCTCCATAATTGTCCCACTGACATTTGACTTGAAAAATCTTCTCAAGTTTATATTTAGATTGAGTATCAATAGTAAAGTTAACATAAAGGTATCACACTCAATAACTGGTGTACAATAAATTTATTTAAAAACAAACATAAACCTGAATTTCATTCCTTCTCCAAAAACAGCCCTTTCTGAATTAAGACAAATGTTTTTATCTTTTGAGCATATTTTTGTTAACAAGGAATGAATGTAATATTCAGTGGAATGCATTTAATTTATTTTTTTTTCCTTCAAGTTTGAAACACAGGTTGGAAAGAGCAATTGTCACAAGAGGACTTTTATTTCCAGGACATTGTCTGTGCATTCATTTTAGGAATGTGATGGATCATGTGAAACATTAAAGTTTGTCTGACGGATAAGGTCTAGTGAGAACCCACAAAGCCATTCAAGCAGAAATGCTCTGGAGACCTATTTAGACCAACCTTGAATACATTCTATTTCTTTTGTCTTTGCCAGCTGCTCCTTTTTGAAGCCAGCCTTGCTGTTCTCAAAGAGCTTATTATTAAAATTGAGCTAAGTACAGCCCAGTTTTCACCATCTGTTAGAAGACGGATCACTGCTGGTGTGTTTACAAACTACCTCATACATTCTTTATCACCAGCATATACTTTAGGAATAATATAGATGTATCTTTTCTTGACTACTGTTATTAAAACCATATGGCATTCTGCTTGGTCAACATTTGGTGTAAAGAATCAAAAGGAAAAATATTTAAGTTTTTCCTGGTGACTGATATATATGTATCTTTACAATTTGTAAACAATAGCCAAACCAAGTGACTATCCTTGTGTTATCACAGCATTTTAGCATTTGTGTGTGGTGTCTGGGTTGTAGGGACCTCTTGGATCTACCCATATGATGCTTAGACATCAGTTTGATGAAAAGCTAGCCTACAGTATCTATATATTTTGTTATTTTAACAAAAAATATTATGAGTAGTCAACTTTCATTTTTCCAGGAATATGTTTACAAAAAAGAATATTCCAATCACATGTATAGTCTGCTTAATCAGAATTAACCATTTTATACTTAGATTATCAGTTTCCAAAGAAATGAGGTACAATGAAATCAATGTCCATTAAAATGCTGTGGAATATCACTGACAACATAATTAACATTCTAAAGACTTTCCAAAGCTTTAGGGTCATTCTAAACATAAATTTAATTACCCAGAATATTAGATAGAAAGAGGGAAGATGTGGGAGTTGGGTTGTATTCACTTATTTTATGACATATCCTGGAAGTTTTCTTTTTCCCTTAATGCATTCATCAGATCAAGTTTGTGACTTGATTGTAAAAGCTAAGTTACACAAGAACAAAATCAGATATTTGGTCTCTAGTTCAGGCAGAGATATTGGTGTGAGAAAAAATCAGATTTATCTTAAAATATAGGTGATTTGGAGCCCCTACAACAAAATGTCTTCTTTGATGGTCACAAGTGCTTATGAAAGATAGTAAACATAAAGTTTTCCAAGGACAAACACCAATGAAAACAACTGTTGCTGTTTTATGCATTATCCAGGAGGAAGAGAGAGATGCCTTACAATAAGAAATGTTTCTCCTGCTCTCCCCACCCTTACCTCTTACAATCCAATTTAATCAATATTTTAAGGGAACCAGTACCTATTCAGATGTTCAGTTTAAATACATGTTCTGTATAATGTGTTCAAATGCCTAATGTATATTTTGGAGTGACCATTTGAATTATTCCAAGCCATTTTACTTCTAGCAATGACAATACTTCACTTTAACTTTAGAAGCATTTTCCCATCCTTGCTCTCGTTAGGTTTCGTAAATTATCTTGACACACTGTGGGATAGAGTTATAATTTCCATGCACTGGTGAAAAAGCAAACAAACAAAAAATGAGTCTCTGAATTCAGTACAGGAAAGAAAGAAGTGTTTGAGAATCCACTGGGTGAGAAAAAGGCATGTTGGCCAGCCAGAGAGAAATAATCACATCATTATCATTTTCTAAATGACCCAAAACAATGAAACAGCATTAAAATGCATTATACATGTGTCTTTTTCTTTAAGCTACATGTTGGGTTTTCTTATTATTATTATTTTTTCAACAACATTTTAATGAGCAAATATTTCAGACACTATTCTCTTCACTGGAATGGTCACCACCTGTGTTGCTGTTCCAGGTGGGAGAGCCCTACTATGGTCACTCATTCCACCCATGAGCACCAGCATGGGGATGCCTCTCCACCATTGCATTGAGGTCCAAGTTTCCCATTTAAATAAAGTTTTTAAAAAAGAGGCTTAATTTTCCCTGTTGGAAATAGGGAAACGTCTTCTCATCCTTCTTTTTTGTTAGAGCATATACTTTAGAAAACTTGTAAGTTCTTTCTCTGTCTCTTTGAAATGTATGTAAAATTTTCTAGAAACCAAATAAGCCCCTTGCCAGCTTTATAACCCAGGAGTGTCTTTCTTAAGGGTCTGGGAGATATCTCTTTGAAAAGTAAACATCAACAGAGATAGTACCCCTACTTTTCAGTTGCTGTGGGATGGTAAGAGCCTAACTTCAATGGGCACCGGGCTCCAAGTTGCAAAACTACCTCCTGTCAAAAAGATATGAGAAGTTTATTTTTCCTTTGTATAAATCAATTAAATATCATGGGTGGTCACTCCAATTACCAGGTAAATTTAGGGTAAGTTTGAGTGTAATAAATGGTACTGTTGTGTCCTCTTATTTGAGGACTAATTATTGTTTATCTAGAGACCATGTAGGTAGTAGATTGTATTTACCTGGTTACAAATGGGTAAGACTTCTTTCTGTCTTGCAGTCTCTCAGAGAACTGCCTGTGATGTGCATGACATTCTGGTTTAATGCTTTTTCAGTAAACTCTTTTCTCTACAACTTTTCTCGAGAGGTTTTCTGGGTTGGGAGAAAATTTTGTTTTAAATTAATAATTTCCCCAAATGTTTAACTTGTAACTTTGGGGCTTTGTGAGGAAACATCCTCATTAGATGATAAAATAAGGTCGTGAGAAACAATTCAGGTCAGTGCAAGCACTATTCTCACTCCAACCAAAAGGGGACTCTGGTTGACTGGGGGAAATTCTGGGTGGAGGCACTAATTCCCACTTAAGTGAAAATGGCAATACTGACTAGCAAGTTCTCCTCAATTTGATCTCTTCCCTGGACATTTAAAAAATGTCCCTCATAGATGACGTCTACTCAGTCTACTTGTCCAGGCAGTTACCAGACTGTGGACTCTATTCTAGGAAAAGTCTCCTGGATTGGTTTCCAGACTTCTGGACATGTCCATCCAAGACTAGCACCTATTCCTCAAAACATTCCCTTCTTTACTCCACAATTGCTTTCAAATGGCTTTTCAAAGTTAATAGTCAATTAACCTGTTTCTAGCACAGGAATAGAAACACAGACGTAGAGAACAGATGTGTGGACACAGGACGTGAAGGGGAGAGTGGCACGAATTGGGACATTAAGATTGACACATATATACTACCATATGTAAAATAGACAGCTAGTGGGAACCTGCTGTATAGCACAGGGAGCCCAGCTCAGTGCTCTGTGATGACTAGATGTGTGGGATGGGGGATTGGGAGAGAGATCCAAGAGGGAGGGTATATTTGTATACATACAGCTGATTCACTTTGTTGTACAGCAGAAACTAACACAACATTGTAAAGCAATTATACTGCAATTTTAAAAAAGATGTTAAAAAAAACCCTCCAGAACTCAAACCCTTAACAGCATGATTTTTTTGAGGCTTTACTTTTCAAAATTCAATAGGACCATAAAGATGGTGAGGTGGTGGTAGTGGTGGTGTTGGGGAGGATACGGTGATTTCTCCAAGTACAGATAAATAATAAACAAAATTAAAAAACATTGAAGTGTGTATATTTCAAATATATTTGAATTTTCCAACACTTTTTCAAGTGCATTTAGTTTATTGCTTCACATTACCTGCATCTGCACCTGTATTTTGGAACAGAATTTGTGCCTTGTAATTCAGCCAGTCGATACATCTTCCCCTCTATAATAGGGCATCTTGGATTCAATGTGATCCTCACAGATTTGGGCATTTCCTTGTCTTGATTCTCTACTACCCCCACCCCCAACAAAGTTACAGCTAAACATTAAAAGGCTCTGAATTATTTAAGCAACTTATATACTGCTTGTGTAAAGTTTCATTTTATTAAATGTTTCTCAGTGTGATTTTTAAATCACCTCCTTTGGCTCCAATGTAATTAAGATCTAATAGGCAGGAGACTTTTCCCTCTTGGCATCTACCTCCAGGCTACTTAGCTTCTTCTGGGTTTTGCTTTGGTGTTTTCCCAACTGTAGAATGACACATTCTTCTTAATGTCTTCTCAATGTCTTCAGGAGGGAATGAGTGATAGTCTTCAATCATGCCACTGTTGAATATTCACCTTGACCATTCTGTGTAATGCTTTTACCTTTTTTTCTACATGCTGTAGCATATACCAGTTATAATAATAATAATAGTGTTAATGTAATTTCCCATTTTCTGAGCTCTAACATTATACAAAGTACTGGAATAATTTTATTTACATTATTTTACACATAAAATGAAATAAGAAAGGTACTATTTGCATCTCTATTATCCAGAAAAGAAAACTGAGGGTGAGTAAGTTGAAGTAGCTTGCCCATGGTCACATTGACTCCAGAGCTGGACCTTTTAGTGATGTTGCTTTACTACTATAGAGTAGATAGAGTTTCTAATTAGTTACTAACCTTATTTTAAATGGATTCAAAATAGTGTTGTTCCTCTTTTAGGAACCAGGAAGCTTAATCAGTATTGCATGGTAATTAAGAACATAGCTTCATTGTCTGAAGGCCTGTGTTGGTTGTTTCTATTACTATTATGCTATTATTAACAAATGAGGGAGTTAAAGATACTCCTTAAGTTTGGTAAGGGAACATTTCCAGTCCAGGACGTGTGTGTTCCTAACACAACACACTCTTCCTGAGGATTGTTGTAACTGAAGTGACCATTTTGTTCTTTGGAGACTGTTATTCACAAAACTATCCTAACCAGCAAGGTTCATCTATGAACTCAAAATCAGTAGTTTGAAGAACAAAATGAATTCAGCTTGTCTAAAAAAGAGATCAATTTGTAACCAAAGTATGAAATGAGTTCAAAATAATATCATTGCAGAAACAGACCTATGATTTTGTGATAGTGAAATCCAACTATTCTGTCATTTTAGTTAACCCAATTGCCACCATAATTTTTGGTCTTCAGAACTCATTTCAGGGGTCTTGTATGGCAGCCCAAATAACAACCTCAAAGAATAAAATATTTAACTTCCCAGATATTGAACAATACTGAGTAATAATATTTAATAGGCTATTATTGGAATCTGACAGAAAAGGGATATCCGTCAAAATGAAAAGATAAAAGGAAATTGGTATAGTTCATGAATACAAGAGATTGACAAACACTCAGGACCTTTATCTATTAGCTCTATGAAAAATAACCCTGTCTGCCTAATATGGTGGCCACCCCTTAGCAAAATGCATGCTGGATTTGAACTGCAAGATCTCTTAAATACCTTATAGAGTTTTTGCTATACTTCATTTATAAACAGAAAACAACAAGCATACTGGCCTGGAAAAAGTTCATTTTGAGCAAGCCTGCTTTTTTCATTCAGGTATAATACAGTGCCCCAAGACTCTTCTAAACTTTTCCTGGTAGATATTTTCAGAACTATTTATCATGGTCACAACATGAAGTAGTTTCTGATTTATGCAGTGAGCTTCAGACTTTTGGTATTTCCTCTCTTAGCTTCAATCCATCAGGAAGCTGGTCTGCATCACATTTAACACTAATACAGCACTGTTGATAATGCCCCAATACCCAGCATGCATAAGAAGGAGGCCTCTGGAGGATACAGAGGGCTCAGAATGTGAGATGGCAGTGTAAGCAGCCTAAACTGAAAGATTTTTCAACTTTATAGGGTTTTTTTGTTTGTTTTTGGAGCAAAATAATGCATGCTGGCAAATTAGAAAAGCTAGAGATTTCATGTATAAATGGAGAATTATAGCCAAACTCTATGATTTTGTATTGTTTGAACAAAAGGCTTTTAGGAGATTTTGGTGAGAGAGAGGAGAGCTTCCTCAGAGGTCTGGGTCAATCAGACTATTTACCTCAATATCATCATATTCTCATTATCTGGCACAGGGCCTGCATGTTAAAGGTTCTGATAAAGACAGGTTGGGGAGGAGGAACCAAGATGGTGGAGTAGAAGGACATGCTCTCACTCCCTCTTGTGAGAACACCAGAATCACAACTAGCTGCTGGACAATCATCAACAGGAAGACACTGGAACTCACCAAAAAAAATACCCCACATCCAAAGACAAAGGAGAAGCCACAATGAGATGGTAGGAGGGGCACAATCACAGTAAAGTCAAATCCCATAACTGGTGGGTAGGTGACTCACAGACTGGGGAACACTTATACCACAGAAGTCCACCCACTGGAGTGAAGGTTCTGAGCCTCACGTCACACTTCCCAACCTGGCGGTCTGGCAATGGGAGGAAGAATTCCTAGAGAATCAGACTTTGAAGCCTAGTGGGAATTGACTGCAGGACTTCGACAGGACTTGGGAAGCAGAGACTCCTCTATTGGAGGGCACACACAAAGTAGTGTGTGCATCAGGACCCAGGGGAAGGAGGAGTGACCCCGGGGGAGACTGAACCAGACCTACCTGCTAGTGTTGGAGGGTCACCTGCAGAGGTGGGGGGTGGCTGTGGCTCACTGTGGGGGCAACAATACTGGCAACAGAAGTTCTGGGAAGTACTCTTTGGCGTGAGCCCTCCTAGAGTCTGTCATTAGGCCCACCAAAGAGCCCAGGTAGGCTTCAGTGTTGGATTGTCTCAGAGCAAACTATCAACTGAGTGGGAACCAAGCCCCACCCACCAACAATCAAATGGATTAAAGTTTTACTGAACTCTTCCCACCAGAGCAACAGTCAGCTCTACCCACCACCAGTCCCTCCCATCAAGCCTCTTAGATAGCCTCATTCACCAGAGGGCAGACAGCAGAAGCAAGAACAACTACAATCCTGCAGCCTGTGGAACAAAAACCACATTCACAGAAAGATAGACAAGATGAAAAGGCAGAGGGCTATATACTAGATGAAGGAACAAGATAAAACCCCAGAAAAACAACTAAATAAAGTGGACATAGGCAACCTTCCAGAAAAAGAATTCAGAATAATGATAGTGAACATGATCCAGGACCTCACAAAAAGAATAAAGGCAAAGATCGAGAAGATGCAAGAAATGTTTAACAAAGACCTAGAAGAATTAAAGAACAAACAAACAGAGATGAACAATAAAATAACTGAAATGAAAACTACACTAGAAGGAATCAATAGCAGAATAACTGAGGCAGAAGAACGGATAAGTGACCTGGAAGACAGAACGGTGGAATTCATTGCTGTGGAACAGAACAAAGGAAAAATGAATGAAAAGAAATGAAGACAGCCTAAGAGACCTCTGGGACAACATTAAATGCAAGAACATTCACATTATAGGGGTCCCAGAAGGAGAAGAGAGAAAGGGCCTGAGAAAATATTTGAAGAGATTATAGTAGAAAAATTCCCTAACGTGGGAAAGGAAATAGCCACCCAAGTCCAGGAAGCACAGTGAGTCCCATACAGGATAAGCCCAAGGAGAAACACGGCAAGACACATAGTAATCAAATTGGCAAAAATTAAAGACAAAGAAAAATAATTGAAAGCAGCAAGGAAAAAATGACCAATAAGATACAAGGGAACTCCCATAAGGCTAACAGCTGATTTCTCAGCAGAAATTATACAAGCCAGAAGGGAGTGGCATGATATACTTAAAGTGATGAAAAGGAAGAACCTATAACCAAGATTACTCTATCCGGCAAGGATCTCATTCATTTTTGATGGAGAAATCAAAAGCTTTACAGACAAGCAAAAGCTAAGAGAATTAAGCACCACCAAACCAGCTCTACAACAAATGTTAAAGGAAATTATCTAAGTGGGAAACATAAGAGAAGAAAAGGATCTACAAAAACAAACCCAAAACAATTAAGAAAATGGCCATAGGAACATATATATATATCGATAAATATCTTAAACGTGAATGGATTAAAAGCTCCAACCAAAAGACACAGGCTTGGTGAATGGATTCAAAAACAGAACCCATCTATATGCTGTCTACAAGAGACCCAATTCTGAACTAGGGACACATACAGACTGAAAGTGAGGAGATGGGAAAAGATATTCCATGCAAATGGAAATCAAAAGAAAGCTGGAGTAGCAATACTCATATCAGATAAAATAAACTTTAAAATAAAGAATGCTACAAGAGACAGGGAAGGACACTACATAATGACCAAGGGATCAATCCAAGAAGTAGATATAACAATTATAAATATATATGCACCCAACATAGGAACACCACAATACATAAGGCAACTGCTAACAGCTATAAAATAGGAAATCAACAGTAACAAAATAATAGTTGGGGACTTTAACACCTCACTTACACCAATGGACAGATCATCCAAAAATAAGGAAACAGAAGCTTTAAATGACACAATAGACCAGATAGATTTAATTGATATTTATAGGACATTCCATCCAACAACAGCAGATTACACTTTCTTCTCCAGTGCACATGGAATACTCTCCAGGATAGATCACTTTTGGGTCACAAATCAAGCCACAGTAAATTTAATAAAATTGAAATCATATCAAGCATCTTTTCTGACCACAACACTATGAGATTAGAAATGAATTATAAGGAAACAAACGTAAAGAAAACAAAACAAACAAAAAAAATGGAGGCTAAACAATACATTACTAAACTACCAAGAGATCACTGAAGAAATCAAAAAATACCTAGAGACAAATGACAATGAAAACACAATGATCCAAAACCTATGAGATGCAGCAAAAGCAGTTCTAAGAGGGAAGTTTATAGCTATAGAAACCTACCTCAAGAAAAAAGGAAAATCTCAAATAAACTATCTAACCTTACACCTCAAGGAACTAGAGAAAGAACAAACAAAACCCAAATGGCAGACGGAAAGAAATCCTGAAGATCAGAGCAGAAATAAATGAAATAGAAACAAAGAAAACAATAGCAAAGATCAATAAAACTAAAAGCTGGTTCTTTGAGAAGAAAAACAAAATGGATAAACCATTAGCCAGACACATCAAGAAAAAGAAGGAGAGGACTCAAATCAATAAAATTAGAAATGAAAGAGGAGAAGTTATAACAGACACTGCAGAAATACAAAGCATCCTAAGAGACTACTACAAGCAACTCTATGCCAATAAAATGGACACCCTGGAAGAAATGGACAAATTCTTAGAAAGGTATAACCTTCCAAAACTGAACCAGGAAGAAACAGAAAATAGGAAGAGACCAATCACAAGTAATGAAATTGAAATTGTGATTAAGAATCTTCCAACAAACAAAAGTCCAGGACCAGATGGCTTCACAGGTGAATTCTATCAAACATTTAGAGAAGAGCTAACACCCATCCTTCTCAAACTCTTCCAAAAAATTGCAGCAGAATGAATACTCCCAAACCCATTCTATGAGGTCACCATCACCCTGATACCAAAACCAAAGATACTACAAAAAAAAGAAAATTACAGACTAATGTCACTGATGAATATAGATGCAAAAATCCTCAACTAAACATTAGCAAACAGCATCCAAAAACATATTAAAATGATCATACACCATGATCAAGTGGGATTTATCCCAGAGATGCAAGTATTCTTCAGTATACACAAATCAATCAATGTGGTACACCATATTTACAAATTGAAGAATAAAAACCATATGATCATCTCAATAGATGCAGAAAAAGCTTTTGACAAAATTCAACAGCAATTTACGATAAAAACTCTCCAGAAAGTGTGCATGGAGGGAACCTACCTCAACATAATAAAGGTCATATATGACAAACCCAAAGCAAACATCATTCTCAATGATGAAAAGCTGGAAGCATTTCCTCTAAGATCAGGAATGAGACAAGGATGTCCACTCTCGCCACTATTATTCAACATAGTTTTGGAAGTCCTAGCCATGGCAATCAGAGAAGAAAAAGAAATAAAAGGAATCCAAATCTGAAAAGAAGAAGTAAAACTGTCACTGTTTGTAGATGACATGATACTATACATAGAGGATCCTAAAAATGCCACCAGAAAATTACTGGAGATAATCAATGAATTTGGTAAAGTTGCAGGATACAAAATTAATGCAAATAAATCTCTTGCATTCCTATACACTAATAATGAAAAATCTGAAAGAGAAATTATGGAAACACTCCCATTTACCATTCCAACAAAAAGAATAAAATACCTAAGAAGAAACCTACCTAGGGAGACAAAAAAACTGTATGCAGAAAACTAAGACACTGATGAAAGAAATTAAAGATGATTCCAACAAATGGAGAGATATACCATGTTATTGGATTGGAAGAATCAATATTGTGAAAATGACTATACTACCCAAAGCAGTCTACAGATTCAATGCAATCCTTAACAAATTACCAATGGCATTTATTAGAGAGCTAGAACAAATCATCTTAAAATTTGTATGGAGACACAAAAGACCCCGAATAGGCAAAGCAGTCTTGAGGGAAAAAAAACACAGCTGGAGGAATCAGATTCCATGACTTCAGACTCTACTACCAAGCTACAGTAATCAAAACAATATGATACTGGCCCAAAAACAGAAACGTAGATCAATGGAACAAGATAGAAAGCCAAGAGGTAAACCCATGCACCTATGATCATCTAATCTATGACAAAAGAGACAAGGTTATGCAATGGAGAAAAGAGAGTCTCTTCAATAAGTGGTGCTGGGAAAACTGGACAGCTACATGTAAAAGAATGAAATTAGAACACTCCCTAACACCATACACAAAAATAAACTCAAAATGGATTTGAGAACTAAATGTAAGAGTGGACATTAAAAAATTCTTAGAGGAAAACATAGGAAGAACGTTCTCTGACATAAATCACAGCAATATCTTTTTTGACCCACCTCCTAGAGTAATGGAGATAAAAACAAAAATAAACAAATGGGACCTAATGAAACTTCCAAGCTTTTGCACAGCAAAGGAAACCATAAACAAGACGAAAAGACAACCCTCACAATGGAAGAAAATATTTACCAACGAATCAATGGACAAAGGATTAATCTCCAAAACATATAAACAGCTCATGCAGCTCAATATTAAGGAAACAAAGAATCCAATCTAAAAATGTGCAGAAGACCTAAATAGACATTTCTCCAAGGAAGACATACAGATGACCAAGAAGCACATGAAAAGCTGCTCAACATCACTAATTATTAGAGAAATGAAAATCAAAACTACAATGAGGTATCACCTTACACCAGTTAGGATGGGCATCATCAGAAAATCTTCAAACAACAAAGGCTGGAGAGGGTGTGGAGAAAAGAGAACCCTCTTGCACTGTTGGTGGGAATGTAAATTGATACAACCACTATGGAGAACAGTATGGAGGTTCCTAAAAAACTAAAAATAGAATTACCATGTGATCTAGCAATCCCACTACTGGGCATAAACCCAGAGAAAACCATAATTCATAAAGACACATGCACCCAACGTTCATTGCAGCACTATTTACAATAGCCAGGTCATGGAAGCAACCTAAATGTCCATCGACAGACGAATGGATAAAGAAGCTGTGGTACATATATAAAATGGAATATTACTCAGCTCTAAAAAAGAATGAATTTGAATCATTTGTTGAGACGTGGATGGATCTAGAGACTGTCATACAGAGTGAAGTAAGTCAGAAAGAGAAAAATAAATATATTAACGCATGTATGTGGAACCTAGAATAATGGTACAGATGAACCTGCTTGCAGGGCAGAAGTTGAGACACAGATGTAGAGAATAAACGTATGGACACCAAGGGGGGAAAATCACGGTGGGGTTGGGATGGTGGTGTGCTGGATTGCGTGATTGGGATTGACATGTATACACTCATGTGTATAAATTTGATGACTAATAAAAACCTGTAGTATAAAACAAACAAACAAACAAATACAACTAAACTTTCTTTGGGTTATTTGTATGGAAATATGTTCATATAAATGCTTCAGACATTACATGTAATTTCTAGAAATCTTATATATTCTGTATAATGTTTTAAGTCATAATTCTAGTTATTAATTTAAAATGTATTTCTCAGAAATAACTAAATTTCCTTGTCAATTGCATTATTATCAACTTTCATCAAATCTTTAACTGTGGTCATTTTTAAGTCTTTTGTCATTTACAGACAGTTCTGAATATACTCTGATGCTTTTGCAAAAATGTTCCTTCCTATAAAAGGGTTTCATCTTCAAGGAATTCATGGAAAAGACTCTGACAATTACAGGTTTCTGGACTGACCATACTGCTGAACTGAATGAATAAGCATTTTCAGAACTCTAATGGAAAACTGATGAATTCATAAAAATGCTAACAAAAGATCAAGATAAAAAAAAAATTAATTACATGGGACTGAGTGAACTGATGAGGATTATAATTTGGGGAACTTTCTGGTTGAATTAAAAAAAAAAAAGACAAGTTTGGTATAACTCAATGTCACGTCCTTTTGTATTTGCTATACCTTCTAGAACCCTAACTTGTACCACACCACCATTTGACATCTGTGCTACTTTCCTATTTCCCATTTTTGGTAGGGGACCCATGTAATGTCCAAACTCTAGTTGAGGTTATTTTGGCTGTAGAAAACCATGAAGCAAGTTATATATTTATAACTGGGTATAAATATACTTTCTGAAGCCTAACCAAATGCTCATCATGACATTGCATTACATCTCTGCACATGCTAGATACCAGATGCTCAGTAAATTTGCTGACAAGTATAGACAGGTGTAATGAAAAAAAAATGTGGGGCTGTCATGTAGATGCTAGAGTGTTTATAACAAATACTGACCCCAAATCACTTGGTTATTTAACAAATGTTTACTGAGGACATACTATGTATCAGGCACTAGGCACTGAAACCTAGTCTTGACACTGGGAGCTCAGAGTCTATTGTAGTAACATCCAGATTAGCAAGTAATTATGAGCCAGGATGGTAGAAGCTGTGCTGGAACACCAGGGAACACAGAGGACAGAGCAAACAAATGTTGTGGGAATTTGGAAAGAGATGCATAGAAAGTGGCAAAAAACAGTTGCATGGAATTGTTTACGTTTTATTAAAAAAAAGTTTTTGTTGTACAGTATAACACACTTAAAAGTGTGCAGAAGAAAGATGTACTGCATAATGATTTATCACAATTTGAACATTCATGTAAAACAGTGCTTCT
Organism: Phocoena sinus; assembly: GCF_008692025.1. Taxonomy (NCBI): domain Eukaryota; kingdom Metazoa; phylum Chordata; class Mammalia; order Artiodactyla; family Phocoenidae; genus Phocoena; species Phocoena sinus. Next base: position 32,089,703 of record NC_045776.1, on the reverse strand, counting down.
CAAACTATCTGTGGTAGACTATTTTTATCCTAATTCATCAGTTTAAAAATTGCAATTAAAGTAAAATACTAAGAAGGAATAGGAAAAATACAGATTTATTAAAAAATATACTTTTGTACCTCAACATAATAAAGGCCATATATGACAAACCCACAGCCAACATCATTCTCAATGGTGAAAAACTGAAACCATTTCCTCTAAGATCAGGAACAAGACAAGGTTGTCCACTGTCAACACTATTATTCAACATAGTTTTGGAAGTTTTAGCCACAGCAATCAGAGATGAAAAAGAAATTAAAGGAATCCAAATTAGAAAAGAAGTAAATCTGTCACTGTTTGTAGGTGACATGATACTATACAAACAGAATCCTAAAGTTGCTAACAGAAAACTACTAGAGCTAATCAATGAATTTGGTAAAGTTGCAGGATACAAAATTAATGCACAGAAATCTCTTGTATTCCTATACACTAATGATGAAAAATCTGAAAGACAAATTAAGGAAACACACCCATTTACCATTGCAACAAAATGAATAAAAGACATAGGAATAAGCCTACCTAAGGAGACAAAAGACCTGTATGCAGAAAACTATAAGATACTGATGAAAGAAATATGAAATATTTCATATGAAATATGAAAGAAAGAAAGATGGTACAAACAGATGGAGAGATATACCATGTTCTTGGATTGGAAGAATCAACATTGTGAAAATGACTATACTACCTAAAGCAATCTACAGATTCAATGCAATCCCTATCAAAATACCAATGGCATTTTTCACAGAACTAGATTTAAAAAATTCACAATTTGTATGGAAACACAAAAGACCCCAAGTAGCCAAAGCAATCTTGAGAAAGAAAAACGGAGCTGGAGGAATCAGTCTCCCAGACTTCACACTACACTACAAAGCTACAGTAATCAAGACAGTATGGGGGCTTCCCTGGTGGTGCAGTGGTTGAGTGTCCACCTGCCAATGCAGGGGATACAGGTTCGTGCCCCAGTCCGGGAGGATCCCACATGCCGTGGAGCGGCTGGACCCATGGACCATGGCTACTGAGCCTGTGCTTCGCAACAGGAGAGGCGACAGCAGTGAGAGGCCTGCATACCCCAAAAACAACAACAACAACAACAAACCCAGTATGGTATGGGCACAAAAACGGAAATATAGATAAATGGAACAGGATAGAAAGGCCAGAGATAAACCCACGCACATACGGTCACCTTATTTTTGATAAAGGAGGCAAGAATATACAATGGAGAAAAGACAGCTTCTTAAATAATTAGTACTGGGAAAACTGGACAGCTACATGTAAAAGAATGAAATAAGACTACTCCCTAACACCATCCACAAAAATAAACTCAAAATGGATTAAAGACCTAAATGTAAGGACAGACACTATAAAATTCTCAGAAGAAAACATAGGCAGGGGGCTTCCCTGGTGGCGGAGTGGTTGAGAATCTGCCTGCTAATGCAGGGGACACAGATTTGAACCCTGGTCTGGGAGGATCCCACGTGCCATGGAGCAGCTAGGCCCATGAGCCACAACTACTGAGCCTGTGCATCTGGAGCCTGTGCTCCGCAATGAGAGAGGCCACGATAGTGAGAGGCCCATGCACCGCAATGAACAGTGGCCCCTGCCTGCCACAACTAGAGAAAGCCCTCACACAGAAACGAAGACCCAACACAGCTAAAATAAATAAATTAATTAATAAACTCCTACCCCCAACATCTTCTTAAAAAAAAAAAAATTAAAAAAAAATTATAGGCAGAACACCCTATGACATAAATCACAGCAAGATCCTTTTTGACCCACGTCCTAGAGAAATGGAAATAAAAACAAAAATAAACAAATGGAACCTAATGAAATTTAAAAGCTTTTGCACAGCAAAGGAAACCATAAACAAGATCAAAAGACAACACTCACAATGGGAGAAAATATTTGCAAATGAAGCAACTGACAAAGGATTAATCTCCAAAATTTACAAGCAGCTCAATATCAAAAAAACAAACAATGCAATCCAAAAATAGTCAGAATACATAAATAGACATTTCTCCAAAGAAGATATACAGATTGCCAACAAACACATGAAAGGATGCTCAACCTCACTAATCATCAGAGAAATGCAAATCAAAACTACACTGAGGTATCACCTCACACCAGTCAGAATGGCCATCATCAAAAAATCTACAAACAATAAATGCTGGAGAGGGTGTGGAGAAAAGAGAACCCTCTAGCACTGTTAGTAGGAATGTAAATTGATAGAGTCATTATGGAGAACGGTATGGAGGTTCCTTAAAAACTAAAAATAGAACTACCATATGACCTAGCAATCCCACTACTGGGCATATACCCTGAAAATATCATAATTCAAAAAAAGTCATGTACCACAATGCTCATTGCAGCTCTATAATAGCCAGGACATGGAAGCAACCTAAGTGTCCATCAACAGATGAGTGGATAAAGAAGATGTGGCACATATATACAGTGAAATATTACTCAGCCATAAAAAGAAACAAAATTGAGTTATTTGTAGTGAGGTGGATGAACCTAGAGTCTGTCATACAAAGTGAAGTAAGTCAGAAAGAGAAAAACAAATACTGTATGCTAACACATATATATGGAATCTAAAAAAAAAAAAAAAAATGGTTGTGAAGATCCTCGGGACAGGACAGGAATAAAGATGCACATGTAGAGAATGGACTTGAGGATATGGGGAGGGGGAAGGGTAAGCTTGAACGAAGTGAGAGAGTGGCATGGACTTATATATACTACCAAATGTAAAATAGATAGCTAGTGGGAAGTAGCCGCATAGCACAGGGAGATCAGCTCAGTGCTTTGTGACCACCTAGAGGGGTGGGATAGGGAGGGTGGGAGGGAGACGCAACAGGGAAGAAATATGGAGGTATATGTATATGTATAGTTGATTCATTTTGTTATAAAGCAGAAACTAACACACCATTGTAAAGCAATTATACTCCAATAAAGATGTTAAAATATATAGATATAGATATACTTTTGCAAAACCAGTAAAGGTGAACTATTAGAAAAGTAAAAAAAAAAAAAAAAAAAAAGACAAACACAAAATCTACATCCATCATAAAATTTTATTTACAGTTGACCCTTGAACAATTTGTGGGGTTAGGGGCACTACTGCCCGCACAGTCAAAAATCCCAGTATAACTTTACAGTCCTTATAGTCTGTCCTCTACAGCTGAGGTTCTACAACCATGAATTCAACCAACCTGGATAGTGTAGTACTGTAGTATGCATTTATTGAAAAAAATCCAGATATATGTGGATCTGTGCAGTTCAAAACCATGTTCTTCAAGGGTCAACTGTATTTAGTTATTCTTCAGTAGGAAGGAGCTTAGTGTTTTGGGATTTTGTTGCTTTTTAATTTTTTTATTGAGGTATAATTTACATATAAAATTTTGTTAGTTTCAGGTATACAACATATGGATTCAATATACATATATATTATGAAATGATCATTACAATAAATCTAGTTAACATCTATCACCATACATAGTTCCTTTTTTTGTGTGATTGGTGCTTTTAGGATCTACTCTGTCAACAATTTTCAAATATGTAATCCAGTACTAACTATAGCCACCATGACATCCCCATGACTATTTATTTTATAACTAGAAGTTTGCCCCTTTTGACCCCCTTCAAACACCATAAAAATTACCTGGTCAAATAAAGATTCTGAAGGTTTGCTCTCAATTTCTCTACTTATCTCATGTGGATTCAAACACTAATGTTGGCAATTAGAGTTCAATTACTGAAAAAACTCAAAGGACCCAAAATGACAATGCTTGCAAATATACATTTTGTTAGAGAAAAGGATACAAAGATACAATATGACTACAGCATCAAAGTAAGGCTGTCTCCCAGCAAGGCATCCAGAGAGGCCAGATATAGGCTCCAGTTACCTTACCAATGCAGAGCCTTACTGGACACACTTTCTCTACTAGACCATCATTATGGATTATTTTGGATCAGGGAACCCAAAATGGAGTTTTAGCTGGTGCTTCTTATACTTGCTGGTTGTGTAGGCATATTCTTGTGATACAATCATTCCCAATAGCAGAGCCCTCCAGGTGCCACACTGAGACCAGGTACAAATCATCAATCTCAATGTTATCAATGAATAATGCTGACAAAATAGGACAAATTGCCTTAAATTCCTCAGATCCATGTTTACAAAGCACTACTATTAATCAGTACATTTCATGCCTTGACCAGTGGTCAGTGCCTTGTAGGTATGTTAGCAAAACAGTTCCGGCCAATTCCAGGCTTGCTGGAATTAAATTTCACAGCGTAATTCATAACAAATTCTTCATGGACTGGCGCTGCTTTACAGATCATACTTGGAGTGGCACTGATGTATGGATATCCAGGTCAAGAACTAGAACATGACCAGCATCTATTCTGAATTTATGATCATTGCTTTCTTGCCTTTCTTTATAGTTTCACATGATTTTTGTTATTGTGGTTTTGTTTTGTTTTTACATATCATTGGAATAATGAACTCTATGTTATTTTATGTCTGGATTCGTTCATTCAAAATCATTTTGTAAGATTCACCTATGCTGTTAAATATAGTTGTAGTTTGCTCATTTTCACTGCAGTGGAAGCTGTGCCCTATTTATCCATTTGAATGCTGATGGACATTTGAGTTGTTTTCCATTTTTGACTATTAAGAATACTGCGGATATGATGACTTTTTATATATGTTTTCACAATTCTCTTGGGCATATAACTAAAGTAAAACTGTGAGCTAATGGGTTATGTACATGTTCAGCTTTGGTGGTTACTGACAAATAGTATATCAAAGTGGTTGTACCAATTTACCCTCCCACCAGCAGTATAAAATTTCCTTTGCTTCAAATCCTTGCGAATGCTAGCATTGTTAATGTTTAAGTTTTGCCACCCTGGTGAGGGTGTAGTTGAATTTCACTGTGGTTTTAATTGACACTTCTCTGATTATGGAGGAAGTTGAACACCTTTTTATTCACTTTGACCATTGGGGTAGAGGCTTAACCTATTCAAGTCTCTTGCTTATTTTTCTATTGATGCTATTTTTCTTATTGATTTGTAGCAGTATTTTTTTGTATTCTGGATATAAACCTTTCTTCAGATACATGTGTTACAAATATATTCTCCCAATTTGCAGATACTTTTTCACTCTTTTAAAGGTACATAACATTATCTGTCATTACTCACCTTGTCTATTGAAGTTTAGAGATCCCTATAAGCAGGACTTGAGACAAGGATTCAAAGGGAAGTTTTTTATTTGAGAGTTGATCCCAGGAAAATTTGTCAAGAATAAAAAAGTGAAAGAAGACTGCTAATTGAAAGTTTACTATCAAGCAATTTACCTTGAAAGGTTAATCCCACTGAGGAGTTCATGAATAACTGTAGAAAGTGTACATTAGAGTTATCATATCCAAGGGGTAAGCACATTGGGTTTTTTTTTTTTTTTAATTCTGTGCATCTGGTATTGAGATATTCCCAGGGACAAATTACTTCTAGCCTGCCATGTGAGCATATGAAATAACCCCAACAGTGTCAGAAAGTGAAGGAATGAAGAGGCTGGTAGTTGCTTGGTGTTCAATGAAATGCTAAAAGTGAGGTGGTATAGACAAAGCACCAATAGCACTTACTATACTTTCTTTTTTTTTTTTTTTTTAAACATCTTTATTGGGGTATAATTGCTTTACAATGGTGTGTTAGTTTCTGCTTTATAACAAAGTGAATCAGCTATACATATACATATGTTCCCATATGTCTTCCCTCTTGCGTCTCCCTCCCTCCCACTCTCCCCATCCCACCCTTCCAGGCTGTCACAAAGCACCGAGCTAATATCCCTGTGCTTTGCGGCTGCTTCCCCCCAGCTATCTACCTTACTACGTTTGTTAGTGTGTATATGTCCATGACTCTCTCTCGCCCTGTCAAAACTCACCCTTCCCCCTCCCCATATCCTCAAGTCCGTTCTCCAGTAGGTCTGCATCTTTATTCCTATCTTACCCCTAGGTTCTTCATGACATTTTTTTTCCCTTAAATTCCATATATATGTGTTAGCATACGGTATTTGTCTTTTTCTTTCTGACCTACTTCACTCTGTATGACAGACTCTAGGTCTACCCATCTCATTACAAATAGCTCAATTTCATTTCTTTTTAAGGCTGAGTAATATTCCATTGTGTATATGTGCCACATCTTCTTTATCCATTCATCCGATGATGGGCGCTTAGGTTGTTTCCATGTCCTGGCTATTGTAAATAGAGCTGCAATGAACATTTTGGTACATGACTCTTTTTGAATTTTGGTTTTCTCAGGGTATATGCCAAGTAGTGGGATTGCTGGGTCATATGGTAATTCTATTTGTAGTTTTTAAGGAACCTCCATACTGTTCTCCACAGTGGCTGAACCAATTCACATTCCCACCAGCAGTGCAAGAGTGTCCCCTTTTCTCCACACCCTCTCCAGCATTTATTGTTTCTAGATTTTTTGATGATGGCCATTCTGACTGGTGTGAGATGATATCTCATTGTAGTTTTGATTTGCATTTCTCTAATGATTAATGATGTTGAGCATTCTTTCATGTGTTTGTTGGCAGTCTGTATATCTTCTTTGGAGAAATGTCTATTTAGGTCTTCTGCCCATTTTTGGATGGGGTTGTTTGTTTTTTTGTTATTGAGCTGCATGAGCTGCTTGTAAATTTTGGAGATTAATCCTTTGTCAGTTGCTTCATTTGCAAATGTTTTCTCCCATCCTGAGGGTTGTCTTTTGGTCTTGGTTATGGTTTCCTTTGCTGTGCAAAAGCTTTGAAGTTTCATTAGGTCCCATTTGTTTAGTTTTGTTTTTATTTCCATTACTCTAGGAGGTGGGTCAGAAAGGATCTTGCTGTGATTTATGTCATAGAGTGTTCTTCCTATGTTTTCTTCTAAGAGTTTGATAGTTTCTGGCCTTACATTTAGGTCTTTAATCCATTTTGAGCTTATTTTTGTGTATGGTGTTAGGGAGTGATCTAATCTCATACTTTTACATGTATCTGTCCAGTTTTCCCAGCACCATTTATTGAAGAGGCTGTCCTTTCTCCACTGTACATTCCTGCCTCCTTTATCAAAGATAAGGTGTCCATATGTGCGTGGGTTTATCTCTGGGCTTTCTATCCTGTTCCACTGATCTATCTTTCTGTTTTTGTGCCAGTACCATACTGTCTTGATTACTGTTGCTTTGTAATATAGTCTAAAGTCAGGGAGCCTTATTCCTCCAGCTCCTTTTTTCGTTCTCAAGATTGCTTTGGCTATTCGGGGTCTTTTGTGTTTCCATACAAATTGCGAAATTTTTTGTTCTAGTTCTGTGAAAAATGCCAGTGGTAGTTTGATAGGGATTGCATTGAATCTGTAGATTGCTTTGGGTAGTAGAGTCATTTTCACAATGTTGATTCTTCCAATCCAAGAACATGGTATATCTCTCCATCTATTTGTATCATCTTTAATTTCTTTCATCAGTGTCTTATAATTTTCTGCATACAGGTCTTTCGTATCCTTAGGTAGGTTTATTCCTAGATATTTTATTCTTTTTGTTGCAATGGTAAATGGGAGTGTTTTCTTGATTTCACTTTCAGATTTTTCATCATTAGTATATAGGAATGCCAGATATTTCTGTGCATTAATTTTGTATCCTGCTACTTTACCAAATTCATTGATTAGCTCTAGTAGTTTTCTGGTAGCATCTTTAGGATTCTCTATGTATAGTATCATGTCATCTGCAAACAGTGACAGCTTTACTTCTTCTTTTCCGATTTGGATTCCTTTTATTTCCTTTTCTTCTCTGATGGCTGTGGCTAAAACTTCCAAAACTATGTTGAATAAGAGTGTTGAGAGTGGGCAACCTTGTCTTGTTCCTGATCTTAGTGGAAATGCTTTCAGTTTTTCACCATTGAGGATGATGTTTGCTGTGGGCTTGTCATATATGGCTTTTATTATGTTTAGGAAAGTTCCCTCTATGCCTACTTTCTGGAGGGTTTTTATCATAAATGGGTGTTGAATTTTGTCGAAAGCTTTCTCTGCATCTATTGAGATGATCATATGGTTTTTCTCCTTCAATTTGTTAATATGGTTTATCACATTGATAGATTTGCGTATATTGAAGAATCCTTGCATTCCTGGAATAAACCCCACTTGATCATGGTGTATGATCCTTTTAATGTGCTTTTGGATTCTGTTTGCTAGTATTTTGTTGAGGATTTTTGCATCTATGTTCATCAGTGATATTGGCCTGTAGTTTTCTTTCTTTGTGACATCCTTGTCTGGTTTTGGTATCAAGGTGATGGTGGCTTCGTAGAAGGAATTTGGGAGTGTTCCTCCCTCTGCTATATTTTGGAAGAGTTCGAGAAGGATAGGTGTTAGCTCTTCTCTAAACGTTTGATAGAATTCACCTGTGAAGCCATCTGGTCCTGGGCTTTTGTTTGTTGGAAGGTTTTTAATCACAGTTTCAATTTCAGTGCTTGTGATTGGTCTGTTCATATTTTCTATTTCTTCCTGATTCAATCTTGGCAGGTTGTGCATTTCTAAGAATTTGTCCATTTCTTCCAGATTGTCCATTTTATTGGCATAGAGTTGCTTGTAGTAATCTCTCATGATTTTTTTTATTTCTGCAGTGTCAGTTGTTACTTCTCCTTTTTCCTTTCTAATTCTATTGATTTGAGTCTTCTCCCTTTTCTTCTTGATGAGTCTGGCTAGTGGTTTATCTATTTTGTTTATCTTCTCAAAGAACCAGCTTTTAGTTTTATTGATCTTTGCTATTGTTTCCTTCATTTCTTTTTCATTTATTTCTGATCTGATTTTTATGATTTCTTTCCTTCTGCTAGCTTTGGGGCTTTTTTGTTCTTCTTTCTCTAATTGCTTGAGGTGCAATGTTAGGCTGTTTATTCGAGATGTTTCCTGCTTCTTAAGGTGGGCTTGTATTGCTATAAACTTCCCCCTTAGAACTGCTTTTGCTGCATCCCATAGGTTTTGGGTCGTTGTGTCTCCATTGTCATTTGTTTCTAGGTATTTTTTTATTTCCTCTTTGATTTCTTCAGTGATCACTTCATTATTAAGTAGTGTATTGTTTAGCCTCCATGTGTTTGTATTTTTTACAGATCTTTTCCTGTAATTGATATCTAGTCTCATGGCGTTGTGGTCGGAAAAGATACTTGATACAATTTCAGTTTTCTTAAATTTACCAAGGCTTGATTTGTGACCCAAGATATGATCTATCCTGGAGAATGTTCCATGAGCACTTGAGAAAAATGTGTATTCTGTTGTTTTTGGATGGAGTGTCCTATAAATATCAATTAAGTCCATCTTGTTTAATGTATCATTTAAAGCTTGTGTCTCCTTATTTATTTTCATTTTGGATGATCTGTCCATGGGTGAAAGTGGGGTGTTAAAGTCCCCTACTATGAATGTGTTACTGTTGATCTCCCCTTTTATGGTTGTTAGTATTTGCCTTATGTATTGAGGTGCTCCTATGTTGGGTGCATAAATATTTACAATTGTTATATCTTCTTCTTGGATCGATCCCTTGATCATTATGTAGTGTCCTTCTTTGTCCCTTTTAATAGTCCTTATTTTAAAGTCTATTTTGTCTGATATGAGAATTGCTACTCCAGCTTTCTTTTGGTTTCCATTTGCATGGAATATCTTTTTCCATCCCCTTACTTTCAGTCTGTATGTGTCTCTAGTTCTGAAGTGGGTCTCTTGTAGACAGCATATATAAGGGTCTTGTTTTTGTATCCATTCAGCCAATCTGTGTCTTTTGGTGGGAGCATTTAGTCCATTTACATTTAAGGTAATTATCGATATGTATGTTCCTATTTCCATTTTATATATTGTTTTGGGTTCGCTACTATAGGTCATTTCCTTCTCTTGTGTTTCGTGTCTAGAGAAGTTCCTTTAGCATTTGTTGTAAAGCTGGTTTGGTGGTGCTGAACTCTCTCAGCTTTTGCTTGTCTGTAAAGGTTTTAATTTCTCCATCAAATGTGAATGAGATCCTTGCTGGGTAGAGTAGTCTTGGTTGCAGGCTATTCTCCTTCATCACTTTCAGTATGTCCTGCCACTCCCTTCTGGCTTGTAGGGTTTCTGCTGAGAGATCAGCTGTTAACCTTATGGGGCTTCCCTTGTGTGTTATTTGTTGTTTTTCCCTTGCTGCTTTTAATATGCTTTCTTTGTATTTAATTTTTGACAGTTTGATTAATATGTGTCTTGGCGTGTTTCTCCTTGTATTTATCCTGTATGGGACCCTCTGTGCTTCCTGGACTTGATTAACTATTTCCTTTCCCATATTAGGGAAGTTTTCAACTATAATCTCTTCAAATATTTTCTCAGTCCCTTTCTTCTTCTTCTGGAACCCCTATAATTCGAATGTTGGTGCGTTTCATGTTGTCCCAGAGGTCTCTGAGACTGTCCTCAGTTCTTTTCATTCTTTTTTCTTTATTCTGCTCTGCAGTAGTTATTTCCACTACTTTATCTTCCAGGTCACTTATCCGTTCTTCTGCCTCAGTTATTCTGCTATTGATCCTATCTAGAGTGATTTTAATTTCATTTATTGCATTGCTCATCGTTGCTTGTTTCATCTTTAGTTCTTGTAGGTCCTTGTTAACTGTTTCTTGCATTTTGTCCATTCTACTTCCAAGATTTCGGATCATCCTTACTATCATTATTCTGAATTCTTTTTCAGGTAGATTGCCTATTTCCTCTTCATTTGTTAGGTCTGGTGGGTTTTTATCTTGCTCCTTCATCTGCTGTGTGTTTTTCTGTCTTCTCATTTTGCTTATCTTACTGTGTTTGGGGTCTCCTTTTTGCAGGCTGCACTTTCGTAGTTCCCGTTGTTTTTGATGTCTGTCTCCAGTGGCTAAGGTTGTTTCAGTGGGTTGTGTAGGCTTCCTGGTGGAGGGGACTAGTACCTGTGTTGTGCTGGATGAGGCTGGATCTTGTCTCTCTAGTGGGCAGGTTCACGTCTGGTGGTGAGTTTTGGGGTGTCTGTGGCCTTATTATGATTTTAGGCAGCCTCTCTGCTAATGGGTGGGGTTGTGTTCCTGTTTTGCTAGTTGTTTGGCATAGGTTGTCCAGCACTGTGGCTTGCTGGTCGTTGAGTGAAGCTGGGTGCTGGTGTTAAGATGGAGGTCTCTGGGAGATTTCCGCTGTTTAATATTATGTGGAGCTGGGAGGTCTCTTGTTGACCAGTGTCCTGAAGTTGGCTCTCCTACCTCAGAGGCAGAGCCCTGACTCCTGGCTGGAGCACCAAGAGCCTTTCATCCACACGGCTCAGAATAAAAGGGAGAAAAAGTAGGGAGAATTAGTAGAAGTATGAGTAAAGAAAGAAGGAAAGGAGGAAAGGAAGGAAGGAAGAAAGAAGCAAAGAAAGAAAGAAAGGAGGGAGGGAGGGAGGGAGGGAGGAAGGAAGGAAGGAGGGAAAGAAGGAAAAAAGACAGAAAGAAAGATGATACAGTAAAAATAAAATAAAGTATAATATAGTTATTGAATTAAAAAATATTTAGAAAAAAAAAAGGGACGGATAGAACCTTAGGACAAATGTTGGAAGCAAAGCTATACAGAGAAAATCTTACACAGAAGCATACACATACACCTTCACAAAAAGAGGTAAACGGGGAAAAATCATAAATCCTGCTCCCTGAGACCACGTCCTCAATTTGGGGTGATTCGTTGTCTAAAGGAGGGAAGGAAGTAAGGAAAGAAAGAAAGAACGAAGGTAAAGTATAATAAAGTTATTACAATTAAACTTAATTATTAAGAAAAAGAATTTTTAAAAAAAAGTCATGGACGGATAGAGCCCTAGGACAAATGGTGGGAGCAAGAGTATACAGACAAGATCTCACACAGAAGCATACACGTACACATTCACAAAAAGAGGAAAAGGGAAAAAAATCATAGATCTCGCTCCTAAATTCCACCTCTTCAATTTGGGATCATTCCTTGTCTATTCAGGTATTCTACAGATGCAGGGTATATCAAGTTGATTGTGGAGCTTTAATCCGCTGCTTCTGTGGCTGCTGGGAGAGATTTCCCTTTCTCTTCTTTGTTCTCACAGCTCACAGGAGCTCAGCTTTGGATTTGGCCCTGCCTCTGCGTGTAGGTCGCTGGAGGGCGTCTGTTTTTTCGCTCAGACAGGACGGGGTTAAAGGAGCCGCTGATTCGGGGCCTCCGGCTCACTCAGGCCGGGGGTTGGAGGATGGGGGAAGGAGGGGCACTGCGTGCGGGGCGGGCCTGCTGCGGCAGAGGCAGCGTGACGTTGCGGCAGAGGCAGCGTGACGTTGCGGCAGAGGCCGGCGTGACGTTGCACCAGCCTGAGGCCCGCCGTGCGTTGTCCCGGGGAAGTTGTCCCTGGATCCCGGGAACCTGTCAGTGGCGGGCTGCACAGGCTCCGCGGAAGAGGGGTGTGGAGAGTGACCTGTGCTCGCACACAGGCTTCTTGGTGGAGGCAGCAGCAGCCTTAGCGTCTCCCGCCCGTCTCTGTGGTCAGTGCTGATTGCCGGGGCTCGCGCCCGTCTCTGGAATTCCTTTAAGCAGCGCTCTTAAACCCCTCTCCTCGCGCACCAGGAAACAAAGAGGGAAGAAAAAGTCTCTTGCCTCTTCGGCAGGTGCAGGCTTTTCCCCGAACTCCCTCCCAGCTAGTCGTGGTGCACTAACCCCTTCAGGCTATGTTCAAGCCGCCAACCCCAGTCCTCTCCCTGAGCTCCGTCCAAAACCAAAACCCGAGCCTCAGCTCGCAGCCCCGCCCGCCCCGGCGGGTGAGCAGACAAGCCTCTCGGGTTGGTGAGTGCTGGTCGGCACCGATCGTCTGTGCAGGAATCTCCCCGCTTTGCCCTCCGCACCCGTCGCTGTGCACTACTCCGCGGTCCCGAAACTCCCCCCTCTGCCTCCCGCAGTCTCCGCCCGCGGAAGGGCTTCCTAGTGTGTGGAAACTTTTCCTCCTTCACAGCTCCCTCCCACTGGTGCAGGTGCCGTCCTTATTCTTTTGTCTCTGTTTTTTCTTTTGCCCTACCCAGTTACGTGGGGAATTTCTTGCCTTTTGGGAGGTCTGAGGTCTTCTGCCAGCCTTCAGTAGGAGTTCTGTAGGAGTTGTTCCACGTGTGGATGTATTTCTGGTGTATCCGTGGGGAGGAAAGCGATCTCCGCGTCTTACTCTTCCGCCATCTTCAAGGTCCCCCTTATACTTTCTAACACTTATAGAATTTCTTTCTCTTGCCTTAGCATATTGGCTAGAACCTCTAGTCCATATTGGGTAGTGGAAATGATAGTGGTCATCCTTGCATGGATCTTGATCTCGAAGGGAAGGCTTTCACTATTTTACCATTCACAATGATGTTTGATACAGAATTAGTATAAATACCCTTTATCAAATTAAAGAAGTTCTCTTCTATCCATAGTTTGTTTTTTAAATCACAAATGGATGTTAAATTATATCAGATATTTCTTGCATCTAATATGATGATGGTATAATTTTTTCTCATTTATTCTGTTAATGTGGTGAATTACACAGATTAATTTTTAAATGCTTAACTAACCTTGCATTCCTGGAATAAACCCACCTTGTTTGTTTTGGTTATTTTATATTACAGAATTCATTTTGCTCATATTTAGTTTAGGAGTTTCACATTTGTATTCTTGTATGAGATTGGTTGTTCTTTTTTTTTTTATCAAGTTCTCTTATGAAAGTTATGTTGATTTTCTTAAACAATTGGGAAATGTTCCTTCTTTTTCTATTTTACTGAAGAATTTGTGTATTTTTGACATTTTTCTTTCCTTTAATGTTTGGAAGAATTTGCTAGTAAATAGACTTTGCTGGCAAAGAGATCTAAACTGAGATGCATGAGTTAACCATATTTCTGATTGTGAAGCAGCCAGAGTCATATCTATAGTAAACCAAAGGCCAAAACTATTTCTGAATAAAAGGTCATTGTTCATGGGTAAATGTCAAAATGCTAATCTTGTTTTGAGCTATTAATATCCTGTTCCATCTGTTTATAACCTACTTATGCTCTAAGATCTAGATATTATCTTGTCTTGGAAAACACTTCATTATAACTCCAGTCCACACTTATCTGCTTTGAACTAATGTGCTATTGATGGAAATTTAACCTAATAACCTTTCTCAAATTGTTTTAATTTTTTTATATGGAGATATTTTAAATTTACAGATTCAATTTCTTTAATAGTTATATGAATATTCATACTTTTTGTTCTTTTTGCACCACCTTTGTCAAATAGTACTATTTAAGACATTTTTTCATTTTATTCAAATTTTAAATTTTATTAACAAAGTAACTCATAAGCACCTTTTTATTTTATTTTATTTCTTTTAACATCTTTATTGGGGTATAATTGCTTTACAATGGTGTGTTAGTTTCTGCTTTATAAGAAAGTGAATCAGTTATACATATACATATGTTCCCATATCTCTTCCCTCTTGTGTCTCCCTCCCTCCCACCCTCCCTATTCCAACCCTTCAGGCGGTCACAAAGCACCGAGCCCATATCCCTGTGTCATGCAGCTGCTTCTCACTAGCTATCTACCTTACGTTTGTTAGTGTGTACATGTCCATGACTCTCTTTCGCCCTGTCACAGCTCACCCTTCCCCCTCCCCATATCCTCAAGTCCATTCCCAGTAGGTCTGTGTCTTTATTCCTGTCTTACCCCGAGGTTCTTCATGACATTTTTTTTCTAAATTCCATATATATGTGTTAGCATACGGTATTTGTCTTTTTCTTTCTGACTTACTTCACTCTGTATGACAGACTCTAGGTCTATCCACCTCATTACAAATAGCTCAATTTCGTTTCTTTTTATGGCTGAGTAATATTCCATGGTATATATGTGCCACATCTTCTTTATCCATTCATCCGATGATGGGCACTTAGGTTGTTTCCATCTCTGGGCTATTGTAAACAGAGCTGCAATGAACATTTTGGTACATGACTCTTTTTGAATTTTGGTTTCCTCAGGGTATATGCCCAGTAGTGGGATTGCTAGGTCATATGGTAGCTCTATTTGTAGCTTTTTAAGGAACTTCCATACTGTTCTCCATAGTGGCTGAACCAATTCACATTCCCACTAGCAGTGCAAGAGTGTTCCCTTTTCTCCACACCCTTTCCAGCATTTATTGTTTCTAGATTTATGCATGATGGCCATTCTGACTGGTGTGAGATGATATCTCATTGTAGTTTTGATTTGCATTTCTCTAATGATTAATGATGTTGAGCATTCTTTCATGTGTTTGTTGGCAGTCTGTATATCTTCTTTGGAGAAATGTCTATTTAGGTCTTCTGCCCATTTTTGGATGGGGTTGTTTGTTTTTTTGTTATTGAGCTGCATGAGCTGCTTGTAAATTTTGGAGATTAATCCTTTGTCAGTTGCTTCAT
The DNA here is from genome assembly GCF_008692025.1 of Phocoena sinus. Lineage (NCBI taxonomy): Eukaryota > Metazoa > Chordata > Mammalia > Artiodactyla > Phocoenidae > Phocoena > Phocoena sinus. The sequence goes on along the minus strand of NC_045776.1, from coordinate 32,074,261 downwards.
TTGCAAATACTTTCTCCCATTCTGAGGGCTGTCTTTTGGTCTTGTTTATGGTTTCCTTTGCTGTGCAAAACATTTGAAGTTTCATTAGGTCCCATTTGTTTATTTTTGTTTTTATTTCCATTACTCTAGGAGGTGGGTCAGAAAGGATCTTGCTATGATTTAAGTCATAGAGTGTTCTGCCTATGTTTTCCTCTAATAGTTTGATAGTTCCTGGCCTTACATTTAGGTGTTTAATCCATTTTGAGCTTATTTTTGTGTATGGTGTTAGGGAGTGATCTACTCTTGTACTTTTACATCTATCTATCCATTTTCCCCAGCACCACTTATTGAAGAAGCTGTCCTTTCTCCACTGTACATTCCTGCCACTTTTATTAAAGATAAGGTGTCCATATGTGCGTGGGTTTATCTCTGGGCTTTGTATCCTGTTCCATTGATCTATCTTTCTGTTTTTGTGCCTGTACCATACTGTCTTGATTACTGTAGCTTTGTAGTATAGTCTGAAGTCAGGGAGCCTGATTCCTCCAGCTCCGTTTTTCGTTCTCAAGATTGCTTTGGCTATTCGGGGTCTTTTGTGTTTCCATACAAATTGTGAAATTTTTTGTTCTACTTCTGTGAAAAATGCCAGTGGTAATTTGATAGGGATTGCCTTGAATCTATAGATTGCTTTGGGTAGTAGAGTCATTTTCACAATGTTGATTCTTCCAATCCAAGAACATGGTATATCTCTCCATCTATTTGTGTCATCTTTAATTTCTTTCATCAGTGTCTTATAATTTTCTGCATACAGGTATTTTGTCTCCTTAGGTAGGTTTATTCCTAGATATTTTATTCTTTTTGTTGCAATGGTAAATGGGAGTGTTTTCTTGATTTCACTTTCAGATTTTTCATCATTAGTATATAGGAATGCCAGAGATTTCTGTGCATTAATTTTGTATCCTGCTACTTTACCAAATTCATTGATTAGCTCTAGTACTTTTCTGGTAGCGTCTTGAGGATTCTCTATGTATAGTATCATGTCATTTGCAAACAGTGACAGCTTTACTTCTTCTTTTCCGATTTGGATTCCTTTTATTTCCTTTTCTTCTCTGATGGCTGTGGCTAAAACCTCCAAAACTATGTTGAATAAGAGTGGTGACAGTGGGCAACCTTGTCTTGTTCCTGATCTTAGTGGAAATGCTTTCAGTTTTTCACCATTGAGGATGATGTTGGCTGTGGGCTTGTCATATATGGCCTTTATTATGTTGAGGAAAGTTCCCTCTATACCTACTTTCTGCAGGGTTTTTATCATAAATGGGTGTTGAATTTTGTCAAAAGCTTTCTCTGTATCTATTGAGATGATCATATGTTTTTCTCCTTCAAGTTGTTAATATGGTTTATCACATTGATAGATTTGCGTATATTGAAGAATCCTTGCATTCCTGGAATAAACCCCACTTGATCATACTGTATGATCCTTTTAATGTGCTGTTGGATTCTGTTTGCTAGTATTTTGTTGAGGATTTTTGCATGTATGTTCATCACTGATATTGGCCTGTAGTTTTCTTTCTTTGTTACATCATTGTCTGGTTTTGGTATCAAGGTGATGGTGGCCTCGTAGAAGGAAATTGGGAATGTTCCTCCCTCTCCTATATTTTGGAAGAGTTTGAGAAAGATAGATGTTAGCTCTTCTGTAAATGTTTGATAGAATTCGCCTGTGAAGCCATCTGGTCCTGGGCTTTTGTTTGTTGGAAGATTTTTTAATCACAGTTTCAATTTCAGTGCTTGTGATTGGTCTGTTCATATTTTCTATTTCTTCCTGATTCAGTCTTGGTAGGTTGTGCATTTTTAAGAATTTGTCCATTTCTTCCAGATTGTCCATTTTATTGGCATAGAGTTGCTTGTAGTAATCTCTCATGATCTTTTTTATTTCTGCAATGTCAGTTGTTACTTCTCCTTTTTCATTTCTAATTCTATTGATTTGAGTCTTCTCCCTTTTTTTCTTGATGAGTCTGGCTAGTGGTTTATCTATTTTGTTTATCTTCTCAAAGAACCAGCTTTTAGTTTTATTGATCTTTGCTATCGTTTCCTTCATTTCTTTTTCATTTATTTCTGATCTGATTTTTATGATTTCTTTCCTTCTGCTAGCTTTGGTTTTCTTTTTGTTGTTCTTCTTCTTTCTCTAATTGCTTGAGGTGCAAGGTTAGGTTGTTTATTCGAGATGTTTCCTGCTTCTTAAGGTGGGCTTGTATTGCTATAAACTTCCCCCTTAGAACTGCTTTTGCTGCATCCCATAGGTTTTGGGTCGTTGTGTCTCCATTGTCATTTGTTTATAGGTATTTTTTAATTTCCTCTTTGATTTCTTCAGTGATCACTTCATTATTAAGTAGTGTATTGTTTAGTCTCCATGTGTTTGTATTTTTTACAGGTATTTTTTTGTAATTTATATCTAGTCTCATGGCGTTGTGGTCAGAAAAGATACTTGATACAATTTCAGTTTTCTTAAATTTACCAAGGCTTGATTTGTGACCCAAGATATGATCTATCCTGGAGAATATTCCATGAGCACTTGAGAAAAATGTGTATTCTGTTGTTTTTGAATTGAGTATCCTATAAATATCAATTAAGTCCATCTTGTTTAATGTATCATTTAAAGCTTGTGTTTCCTTATTTATTTTCATTTTGGATGATCTGTCCATGGGTGAAAGTGGGGTGTAAAAGTCCCCTACTATGAATGTATTACTGTCGATTTCCCCTTTTATGGTTGTTAGTATTTGTCTTATGTATTGAGGTGCTCCTATGTTGGGTGCATAAATATTTACAATTGTTATATCTTCTTCTTGGATCGATCCCTTGATCATTATGTAGTGTCCTTCTTTGTCTCTTCTAATAGTCCTTATTTTAAAGTCTATTTTGTCTGATATGAAAATTGCTACTCCATCTTTCTTTTGGTTTCCATTTGCATGGAATATCTTTTTCCATCTCCTTACTTTCAGTCTGTATGTGTCTCTATGTCTGAAGTGGGTCTCTTGTAGACAGCATATAGAAGGGTCTTGTTTTTGTATCCATTCAGACAATCTGTGTCTTTTGGTGAGAGCATTTAGTCAATTTACATTTAAGGTAATTATCGATATGTATGTTCCTATTCCCATTTTCTAAATTGTTTTGTGTTCATTATTATAGGTCTTTTCTTTCTCTTGTGTTTCTCGTTTAGAGAAGTTCCTTTAGCATTTGTTGTAAAGCTGGTTTGGTGGTGCTGAACTCTCTCAGCTTTTGCTTGTCTGTAAAGGTTTTAGTTTCTCCATCAAATGTGAATGAGATCCTTGCTGGGTAGAGTAGTCTTGGTTGCAGGTTTTACTCCTTCATCACTTTCAGTATGTCTTGCCACTCCCTTCTGGCTTGTAGGGTTTCTGCTGAGAGATCAGCTGTTAAAGTTTTTGGGATTCCCTTGTGTGTTATTTGTTGTTTTTCCCTTGCTGCTTTTAATATGCTTTCTTTGTATTTAATTTTTGACAGTTTGATTAATATGTGTCTTGGCGTATTTCTGCTTGGATTTATCCTGTATGGGACTCTCTGTGCTTCCTGGACTTGATTCACTATTTCCTTTCTCATATTAGGGAAGTTTTCAACTATAATCTCTTCAAATATTTTCTCAGTCCCTTTCTTTTTCTCTTCTTCTGGAACCCCTATAATTCGAATGTTGGTGCATTTAATGTTGTCCCAGAGGTCTCTGAGACTGTCCTCAGTTCTTTTCATTCTTTTTTTCTTTATTCTGCTCTGCAGTAGTTATTTCCACTATTTTATCTTCCAGGTCACTTATCCGTTCTTCTGCCTCAGTTATTCTGCTATTGAGTCCATCTAGAGTACTTTTAATTTCATTTATTGTGTTGTTCATCGTTGCGTGTTTCATCTTTATTTCTTCTAGGTCCTTGTTAACTGTTTCTTGCATTTTGTCCATTCTATTTCCAAGATTTCGGATCATCCTTACTATCATTATTCTGAATTCTTTTTCAGGTAGACTGCCTATTTCTTCTTCATTTGTTAGGTCTCGTGCAATTTTGTATTGCTCCTTTATCTGCTGTGTGTTTTTCTGTCTTCTCATTTTGCTTATCTTACTGTGTTTGGGGTCTCCTTTTTGCAGGCTGCAGGTTCGTAGTTCCTGCTGTTTTTGATGTCTGTCTCCAGTGGCTAAGGTTGGTTCAGTGGGTTGTGTAGGCTTCCTGGTGGAGGGGACTAGTGCCTGTGTTCTGGTGGGTGAGGATGGATCTTGTCTCTCTAGTGGGCAGGTTCACGTCTGGTGGTGTGTTTTGGGGTGTCTGTGGCCTTATTATGATTTTAGGCAGCCACTCTGCTAATGTGTGTGGTTGTGTTCCTGTTTTGCTAGTTGTTTGGCATAGGTTGTCCAGCACTGTAGCTTGCTGGTCATTGAGTGAAGCTGGGTGCTGGTGTTAACATGGATGTCTCTGGGAGATTTTCGCTGTTTGATATTATGCGTTGCTGGGAGGTCTCTTGTTGACCAGTGTCCTGAAGTTGGCTCTCCCACCTCAGAGGCAGAGCCCTGACTTCTGGCTGGAGCACCAAGAGCCTTTCATCCACACGGCTCAGAACAAAAGGGAGAAAAATTAGAGAGAATTAGTAGAAGTATGAAGAAAGAAACAAGGAAAGGAGGGAAGGAAAGAAGGAAGAAAGAAATAAAGAAGCAAAGAAGGAAAGAAGGCAAGAAGGAAAGAAAGGAGGGAGGGAGGAAGGAAGGAAGGATTGAAAGAAGGAAAAAAGACAGAAAGAAAGAAGATAGAGTAAAATAAAATAAAGTATAATAAAGTTATTTAATTAAATATACTTATTTAGAAAAAAAAAAATGGACGGATAGAACCTTAGGACAAATATTGGAAGCAAAGCTATACAGACAATATCTTACACAGAAGCATACACATACACCCTCACAAAAAGAGGTAAAGGGGAAAAAAATCATAAATCTTGCTCTCAGAGACCACCTCCTCAATTTGGGATGATTCGTTGTCTAAAGGAGGGAAGGAAGGAAGGAAGGAAGGAAAGAAAGAAAGAAAGAAAGAAAGAAAGAAAGAAAGAGAGAGAGATAGAGGGAAAGAAAGAAAGAAAGAAAGAAAGAAAGAAAGAAGGTATAGTATAATAAATTTATTAAAATTAATTATTAAGAAAAAAGTTTTAAAAAAAACATGGACGGATAGAACCCTTGGACAAATGGTGGAAGCAAAACTATACAGACAAGATCTTACACAGAAGCATACACATACACATTCACAAAAAGAGGAAAAGGGAAAAAAATCATAGATCTTGCTCTCGAAGCCCACCTCCTCAATTTGGGATGACTCGTTGTCTATTCATGTATTCCACAGACGCAGGGTACATCAAGTTGATTGTGGAGCTTTAATCCGCTGTTTCTGAGGCTGCTGGGAGAGATTTCCCTTTCTCTTCTTTGTTCTCACATCTTACAGGGGCTCAGCTTTGGATTTGGCCCCGACTCTGCATGTAGGTCGCTGGAGGGCGTCTGTTTTTTGCTCAGACAGGACGGGCTTAAAGGAGCCGCTGATTCTGGGGCTCTGGCGCACTCAGGCTGGGGGTGAGGGAGGGGCACTGCGTGCGGGGCGGGCCTGCGGCGGCAGAGGCTGGCGTGACGTTGCACCAGCCTGAGGCCCGCCGTGCGTTCTCCTGGGGAAGTTGTCCCTGGGTCCCGGGAACCTGGCAGTGGCGGGCTGCACAGGCTCCGCGGAAGAGGGGTGTGGAGAGTGACCTGTGCTCGCACACAGGCCCCTTGGTGGCGGCGGCAGCAGCAGCCTTAGCGTCTCCCACCCATCCCTGGGTCCGTGCTTTTAGCCGTGGCTCGCACCCGTCTCTGGGGTCCGCGATCTTAGCCGCGGCTCGCGCCCGTCTCTGGAGTTCCTTTAAGCAGCACTCTTAAACCCTCTCCTCGCGCACCAGGAATCAAAGAGGGAAGAAAAAGTCTCTTGCCTCTTCGGCAGGGCTCTCTCCCGGCTAGCTTTGGTGCACTAACCCCTTCAGGCTACGTTCAAGCCGCCAACCCCAGTCCTCCCCCTGCCCTCCGACCGAAACCGAAACCCCGAGCCTCAGCTCGCAGCCCCGCCCGCCCCGGCGGGTGAGCAAACAAGCCTCTCGGGCTGGTGAGTGCCGGTCGGCACCGATCCTCTGTATGGGAATCTCCCCGCTTTGCCCTCTGCACCCGTTGCTGTGCACTCCTCCGCGGCTCCGCGGCCCGAAGCTCCCCCCTCCACCTCCCGCAGTCTCTGCCCGCGAAGGGGCTTCCTAGTGTGTGGAAACTTTTCCTCCTTCACAGCTCCCTCCCACTGGTGCAGGTGCCGTCACTATCCTTTTGTCTCTGTTTTTTCTTTTTTCTTTTGCCCTACCCAGGTACGTCGGCAGTTTCTTGCCTTTTGGGAGGTCTGTCTTCTGCCAGCCTTCAGTAAGTGTTCTGTAGGAGTTGTTCCACGGGTAGATGTATTTCTGGTGTATCTGTGGGGAGGAAGGTGATCTCCATGTCTTACTCTTCCGCCATCTTCAAGGTCCCCCCACCTTTTTATTATGTTTGTAATAAAAATGTCTCTACACTTCTAAAATTGTTTATTATTATTTTTTCATTGGTGTCACTGGAGCTTTATCAAATTGGTTGGTCTTTTCAAAGAACCATATTTGGCCTTATTGATATTATTTTGTCCTTTTTATTTTATTGATTTATGCTTTTTATTTTCTTCTACTTTTTGGGCTTTATTTTGCTTTACTCAACCCTCAGCCACTCAGAAGAAAAGTGGTCCCAAACATCAGGTGTTGCACTTTCGCCTGATAATTCCTTACTGTCTTGTTAGCATTTCAAAACATTCTGGCAAATGTTTGCAAACTTTAAGTCTTTACTCAGAGACAGAATTGGTACAAATTGTCGGATCTACTATTACCAAAAGTGGAAGTCCCCATTATTTATTTTTTGACATTGTGTCATCTTATGTTTTGTTTGTTCATTTGTTTCTGAAAATTTTCTCAGTGGCTCTTGGATAGAAACAAATTGTACACTTAAAACTGCATTAATCAACAAATCAAACTTCCTAGAGTCAATGTAGAGTATGGGACGGAACAAACCGTCAGGCTGTTAATTTCTTTATGGGCTTGCATCTGTTCTTATGCTCACCATTAAAGTTCAAGAGTGCCTCCAAAATGCATCAATAAATAAGTGCTCAGAGTGATGGGAGGTAAAATATGTGGGGTGAAATAACATTTCTAAGTGTTCCTCACTCCTTCCTTACATTTCCTTTAACATTTCTTGAAGTCCTCTTTTATACACCAGACTAAATTTTTAGACATAAGTCACCCTCTGTAAACTATAAACAAGAGCTTCAAATACTTGTATATTTGTGCTCGGCCCCGGGCGTCCCCGGGAGTCCCGACCAGCAGGACAAATCCTTGTGAGTCCGAGGAGGAACCTGTAGGGGTTGAAAAGAGAAGAAGGGGCAGGAGACGCGAAAGAATGGAGGCAAGACAAAATCCTGATCAAGCCTCAAACCTTTATTGTTGCAGTAGCTGTATTTATACAGTACAGAGAAAGGGGGGCGGGATCCAGAATAAGGGAAGTACTTGGCAAATTATCATTGGTGCTGCGTGCGCGGGCTTTCGTTGGAAGCGCGGGCTTTCGTTTTTAGGCGCGGGCTTTTATCTCATTAAGCAGGAAGAGAAGCAGGATGTCGGCCATCTTCTAATGGCGAAAACTTCTTGGCTCCCAACATATATTAAACAAACAACCTCTGGGCTTAAATATGAGAGGAGAAGCTTCAGATGAATATTTACGAGATTAAAAAGGCACCAAGACCGAAGTAAGGATAAAAGAGCATGGCTATGGATAGCGGAGGATGGGATTGAGAACTCTGTTTTAGCTTGGGCTCCTATAATGATATACCATAAACAGAGTAGCTTAAACAACAGACATATATTTCTCACAGTTCTAGTGGCTGGTAAATCCAAGATCAAGGTGTCAGTTGATTCAGTTCCTGTTGATGACACTTTTCTTGGCTTGTGATAGCTGTCTTCTTGCTGTGTCTCACATGGTGGAGAGAGAAAGAAAGCACCTTCTGGTGCCTCTTTTTTAGTTTTTTATTTTTCTAGTGCCTCTTTTTATAAGGGCACTAATCCCCTGTGGGGGCCTCACCCTCATGGCCTCATCTTAACATAATTACTTTCCAAACAACCCACCTCTAAATATTATCACATTAGGGGTTTCAATATATGAATTTGGGGTCACAAACACAAACACCTCTCTATAACAGAAACTGTGAGATATGCAAGAACCACCTGAGCTAGGGAGCTTCATGGAAGCAGAGTTAGCATGACTAGTCTCTACCATTAGCATCTAGTGAGACTGTCTTGCTGCCCTGGGCTTGCATGTTGTTTGTTCCTCTTGAAATAGTCTTGTCTGCATAGTATGATTCTGCCTTATCAGGGCACAGTGCATCTCCTGTTGATACCTCACATTCCTTAGAATGGGAATTTATAAGACTCCCCACAACCTCAGTAAAGGGTAGGGATTTTTGCATCCTTTGATGGCTGTTGTTGGCACTAAAGTAAAATTCCATTCTTGACCAAATTGTGCCACCATAACTAATTTGGAAAAATTTGTAATAGTAGCAGCAAAACATACCACTTCCATTCTATATGTATATAGTTCATACTTTAGTGTTTATATATGGATACATATATATTCATAACTCAAAGTTTTTGCCGTTGCAGAATGGAATAGTTCAAGAGGGAAGATAGATACACACACACAAACACACACAGTCAGAGAAACGTCATTGGGTTAAATGTCCATCAATAGCACAGAAATTCAAAGCAGATGGAGTGGGATGGAGTTTTAAGGGAGTGTTTTTGCAAGGCATGATTTTATCTAGGTCTTGGGAAGGGAGTTCAGATGAGAGTCTCCATACCTTTCACTCCCTATCAGGGAGGAATATATTTCCAAGAAATATCCAGCAGAATTCTCTTAGATCTTATTGAGGTACATGCCCTAGCCCTGCTGCCAGGCTTGGAAACTACCTACCAGTATTTTAGTGGATGTGGGTATTTCCAACAAGCAAAGAGGACAAGGGAAATTGTGACCAATAATGGAACCATCACATTTAGCAAGACTGATAAAGAAAATATGATCTTTTAATATTCCTCTAGGCTTTACAGTATTTTGAAGGTATCATATCACAGTCACAGAGAAGTAGGGGAAGAGAATGGTTTTGATATTAATGATGATATTAATCATAACACTAATTGCTTCCAGTAATCAACACCTACTGTGTACTAGTGACTGTAGTACTTAATATTCTGTACATGTATTATTTCATTTATTTCTTACCTCATAAGACAGAAAATATAATTCACCTCAGTTTATGGATAAGAAAACTGAGGCTTAGAAAGGTGAAGTAATTTATTCAATATCTCTCAAATGGAAAGGGATAAAATCACATTCAAACTCCAGTAATCTGTTTCCAGATTAGGAGTACCTAATGATTTACCATTCTACCTCCCTGTGAAATAATTGCATACGTCCAATAAGTCAATGGTTCTCTTCTCTTGAAAGGGTTGGAGTGTTCAGAATGGGGTATGGGGCCCATACTGACTATGTGAAGAACTGTTGTGTTTACGCAAGCTGTGTCTGACCCTCTTTATTGCCCAGAACAAGAACCTGGCCGAAGAAACAGAGATAATCTATGTGCAAATCAACTGCTGAGATTTGAGGGCCTCCTGAAGATCTGTGAGTTCTTCAAGGGTGTGAATTCTGCCTTTCCTGTTCAAAGTAGCATTCTCAGTGCCTAGCAGATCATGTGTTAGGCTTCGAACAAATATTTGTCATTATTACCAGTTGGTATTACTTCTGCTGACCTCATGTTGCATGAAATGAAAGATGCAAGCATTTGATTTAAACTATTTCTTTTTGTAGTATATTTAGAAATTGCTAATGATTCTCAAAAAATATTATTAGAAACATAGTAAGTAAGCCAGTTAATAAATAAATTAGTTCACTAGGTCTCTATGTACCTTTTTTTGAGACAGATAGTTAAGATAGTTAAGACTTGATGGGGATAATAAGTGAGGTGGTTATGGAAGTAGAGAAGTATGAGGATGCTTATGGGTAGGGTACTATCCAGCAACGGTGAATGTGGATAGAGCCTAATTGGGCACCTTGAAGCCTTGGGTTAGAAGGGAGAGATGTCATCAAGAGAAGAGGGAGTACAGTTATTTTATCAGTATTATTTCTGCCTGAACTCATTAAGATGTAGTAGGAAGAATTCCAGATAAAAGTATAGACCCTTAATTTTAGATATCAGTAGTTTTTAAAAGACTTTGATGAGTTTTCCCACTGAACTGGAATTTCAATTCTTCTACTACATAAGAAGTTCATACCTACGACTCTAATATTCTATGAGTCTGAGAGAATGATTGAATTTACCACTTCACAATAACCAGAGATAACAAATGTGTGACAGACACATAGATCACCATTCCTAGCCCTATTCCTGTTGCAGACATCATTTATTAAGTGCTACCTGCTCTCCCACTAAATCAGGATGTAGCCTCAGGAATTACTAACATAGCACTCCAAGAGGCCTCTACTTTATAATCTAAGCTGGCATATAGGGCAAAATATCACTGTCATCACAGTTTCACAAGTGGTATTTCAATGCTGATATTATTATTTAAATATCTAGGGTACCATTTTAACTTTCTATTGCTATTGTAACAAATCACCACAAATTTAGTGGCTATAACAACACCAATTAATTACTTTGTAGTTCCGGAGATCAGAACTCCTAAAATCAAGTTGTCAAGCAGGGCTGTGCTCCTTTTGGAGACTCTAGAGGAGAATCCTTCCCTTTTCCAGCTTCTAGAGACCACCTACACACATTGGACATGGCCCTTTCCTCCCTCTTCAAGGCTAACAGTGAACATCTTCAAATCTCTCTGACCTCCACTTCCATCATCACATTTTCTTCTCTGACTCAGCATCCTTATTCTAATGACTCTCATAATTATACTGGGCCCACCAAGACAATCCAAGATAATCAGCCCACTCACAATCCTTAACAATCACATCTGCAAAGTCCCCTTTTCTATCTAAGGTAACATATTCACAGGTTCTAAAGATTAGAACATGCACATCTTTGAGAAGGCATTCTTTTTCTACCACAGGTGCTTAAAGTTTTTTCAGAGCACTTCTTTTATATGTTCTTTAGCTCTCATTGTTTATTCTTTTAAATATCCTCAATAATGGAAATATATGTCACATAACCAGCTAAATATCTTTTGTAATCACATTTGATAATCAAACTAAGCAAAATTTTGGATCAAAAATAAGGTTTACCTACAAAATAATGAGACAGATTTTCTTTTGGAGCTACTAATCTGGCTCTGAAAATATTTCATAAGGAGATGACCCAGAAATGTAGAAAAGAAAAATGCTATTAAAATAAGTATACAAAATTCCAAAATGGATGTTCTGAATGGCATAATCATGTGGATGTGTCTCTTACCAGTCCAAGCATAGTGCCTGAGTTTAGAGTGGTTGTACTGCTGTTCACTGTAACACCAGCACAGAGCCTGATTCCTACAAACATGCCAAATGATTGCATGGATAAGATAATGGTATAGATACCCAAATATGTGTGTAAGTGAGTTGCCAGATATAAAATTTTGTAAAAATGGAAGTATCTTAATACACAACCCAATATCCTAGGGAATGCCATATTGATATTCAAGCATGTAAATTCTATTATAACAGGGATTGCTTCACTTCTACTGTCTGCTTTGCTATTTTAATCAGATTTAACAGTAAGAAAAATGTAACATCCTTTGAAAGAAGGAATAATGAGTGCAGTTTTTGGTAATTTTAATCACTTGTTAGCTGCTTTCCTGAGAGCCCCATCTGGCCTTCTAGCCCATCTGCTAGTTGTTAACACTTAGTCAGTCACTTGACAAATCCAAAATATGAACTGAGATGGGAGTGGGAAAGTGAAATCATGGTTTCTGATGATTAAATGTGATTGACACACACACACACACACACACACACATGCACACACACACACATCAAGATACTCCTATGCAGGCTCAGCTTGAATGGGACTGGGAGCCAATTTGGTCCAGGAATATATGTCAGAATGGCTAAAGGAAGATGCACTGAGGCAGGTATTCATGGTTTTGCTAGGTATTAATTTGTTCAAGCATCAACGTTTCTTTGTCATGGAAGCTGATGATCAAATTACTTTATTGTTTAATCATCATTACTATAAAAAAGAGACAAAATCTGCTCCACTTTCCCAATGGAGGAATATGTGGCTTTTGGAAATGTTAGACTGATTTACTTAATGCCAATATTTATCAATATTCAGAACAAATTCTTTAATGGATCCCTTGAATGTACTCAGGAAAACTGTGGAGTCTTCTATTCAAACGGAACATAGTAACTCTCCAGGTGAGTCTTTCTTATTTCAGAGCCAAGAAAACCAACATCTAGCAAGGTCAAGGGAGTTACTGTGGGACATTTATAATGATTATCAAACACTGTTTACACAGTAAGTATCCTTTTGTCTGGTGGAGTAGAGAACATCCTTCCAAATTACTCTCATACCTTCTCCCACTCCAAGACTCTGAGCTATGGGAACTCCACCTGACAGATTTTCACTCTAGTTTGAAATTTTTAGTAATGAGATGGCTTGAACACAATCAATGATGAGATAACCTCTTTGAGGGCAACTCATTTTACTGGACAGTTTTAATTGTTTGAAGTCATTTATCTTTAGAGAAAACTTTTGCCATTTAAATCCAACTCATTACTTATTTGTTAAACGCAGTAGTATCAGTTAAAGTGAGTTGGACTTAGTTCATGTCACTTCATAGAACAGAATAAAGTCTCTCAACTGGAAGGTGCTAGAAAGCAGAATTTGTCTTAGTATAAATAAGAAAGAGTTCAAAAAGTAGATTGCCAATAGGAGAATGTTTAAATGCTTCAAATAAAGTGACTAGAGTAATAGAGAAGATGTCTTTTGAGGAAAGATGTCTTTTACATTTCACCCAACTTAGATGTTAAAATAAGGAATTACTGAGCATCTACTATATAAAGTGCACTGATAGATTGTGTGGAGTTTCAAAAAGGAGTGTACAACAAACTTTCTTTCTTAAAATGCTTCAGAAGCCAAAATATAAAAACATGAACATCTACTGTATTATAAGCCTTTTGGAGAATTCATGGTATTTAATTAAGAGGTTGGGATAACCACAAAGAGCAGAAAGAGTCAGAAAAAATGAGGAAAAAAATGAACGGTAAGAAAAAGAGAAATGGGTACCATGAAGCAGATTGAGTGTGGAAGTGTAAATACACACGCTATGATCAGAGGTAAGTTTGTCCCGGTTACAGGGCTGTTTTAGAAGAATTGTGGCTATAATACTGGAAAGGTGATTGTGAATAGATGTGTTATTGCTTGAAAGGCATATTTTGGAGGGTGAACTTTATTCTTACACAGTTGGGAACAATTTTGTGCCTTTGCTTGGACAGATAAATAGTACGATGAAAATGGTACTGAAAGGAATAAATCAGGATGTGCTTGAATAATGAAAATCTGCAGGGAGCACAGTGAAATAGGCTGCACTCTTGGAGGAGAATGGAAGAGTTCTCATGGTGGGGAATATGCCGTAGGTCACTTCAACCACTCCAGGCATCAACAATTGCCTTAACACTCATTTAGCAACTTGTCTATGTCAAGTAATGAGAATTACCACTTTAATGCTTTAGCAACCTAACAACCACAGAACCATAAGAGTGTTGTTTATCCTCTCCTTGTCCAGCCTAATCATACATGATTCTGTTGTTTCTTAGACTGAATTGGAAAAAAAATCTGTTGGAATACACAGTAATATTAAACTTTTCAAGCAGACAAGGTTATTAAATGACTTTTAGGTCATGAGAACTCGTTTTCATCACTAATTAGTGTCTGGAATTGTTAGAGGACATGTGTCTTGTCCCTGCACTATATTTAGAGACTTGGTAAATGTTACAAGTACAGGAATACATATATATATTTCTTTACAACCATCATACTTTCTGAGCATAGGTTGATAAATAGGATTTAGTTGCATTTACAATTGCTGTGGAGGTACAAATGTCAGAAACGTTCACATAGCTTTCTAGTTTGGTCAAATCATAACCTTAACCATGATGTTACACTTTCTTTCTTAGAAAATATGTTCCACTTGTTTAATTTCATTTTAATTTTCCTATATTTATAACTTTCTCTCATAGATTGGGTGAGGGTAAACCTGGAATATGATAAATGGTAATGTTTTAGACTCCTGAGCCCTATTTTCCTCTACATGATCTGCTAGTAATATTAATGCCCTATTAAATACATTCCAGTACTATTCTGCAAAATCCAAATTAATTTTTCTGTAATCTTTGTTTAATTACAGCATTTAACTTAAATCTAATAGTTGGCTATTCAAAGTGAAAGCTTGTTTGCTTTTAATTTAAAAAGGAAAGAGAATATTAATTGTGCAATTGACTTCTCTTGTAGCCATTGTGATTGCATAGTAAGGCAACTCATTGATGCACTTTCCAGGAAGGTCCAGCTGCCTAACCAGAAATTCTCCCCTACCTTCCTTCTTATGATAGCTAAATGTTGGTATTAATCACTCATGAATTCTTTTATTCTTTCCATAGTAATTAAATGACTATTTTGGTCATTGTATGGGCCCAGCTCTTTACCAGGAATTTAGAGGTAGTGAGTATGTAGTAGCATACAACATGGATAAGAGAGAGACCCTAACATTGAGTGGCTCAAATCAAATAGCACCGTAGAAACACAAATTTCCATTTATCATAGAATGCAATGAGTTTTGTAATAGACATGTGATGAGAATAATGGTAGTGTAGAAGAAGAATTAGCTCACTCTGCCTAGGAGAGATTGGAAGACTCCTCAGAGAAGTGTGGGGCGTTCAAGGGAAGAAAGGTCACTTGGGAGACATCATCAAGGTAAGAACACACAGATGTGGCAAAATTAGGAATATTCACTGAAAGGTGACCGCTCTTTATGGAGATGAAAATCAAAGGCAATGGAGTGGTGAGCAGGGGAAGTTCGCAAAACAGATAAAGTCCAGCTTGTGGATGTCTTGAATATAATGATTCAATGAGTTTGTTTTTAGCTGAAAGAGGAAAAACATGCTTCTAGAAAGAAAGAGAGGAATCACAGGTGGGGTTAATTGAGGAATAGAATTGAGGAGTAATATAGTTCTGGTTATGAAAGTGGAGGAAGGGAGACAGGAAGGAAACATGTGAGGTGGAACAGAGATAAAGGTGAATTTTGAGATCATGATAATAGAGATTATTATTTAGAAATGTGTTTTTATACTCTTTAGTAGCCCTCTATCAAGAGGCAAAACCTCTTTGGGTATAACAGGAAGCTCTTTTTAGCAGTAGTTGAGAGCAAAACTCTTAAGAATGGTGGGTGGGAAAACTAACTGCCTGGAGCAGCAAGGGTGACACGGAGCCCGGGCTGGGGATGTGGCAGGGAAGTGAGAGAGGGACTTGGAAAGGAAATCTGTAGGACCTGAAGGGTAAAATTCTCCTCTTAAAAAACTTTTTAAAGAGCTGGAGCTGATTCATAAGATACAACATTGTT
This sequence comes from Phocoena sinus, assembly GCF_008692025.1. Taxonomy (NCBI): domain Eukaryota; kingdom Metazoa; phylum Chordata; class Mammalia; order Artiodactyla; family Phocoenidae; genus Phocoena; species Phocoena sinus. Next base: position 32,058,589 of record NC_045776.1, on the reverse strand, counting down.
TACCCAGTGCTTGGGAAATCTATACATGAGTGTGTTTATTCATGTCAGCTCCTCTGAAATGTGATTAGCCCATTAAGCACCACTGGATTACCCCACTAGATGTCCGTCAGGATGTTTGGGCACTGAGAGAGTACAATAGCCCAGCTTGCCTTAACTGAGATTTCTGTTCATACTGGGCCTTTAAAGGATTATAGTGTAATTAGTGAAGCTATTGCACAGATATTTTGGGATGCTGGTGTAACATATAGTTATAGAAATATGAGCAAATAGGATTTAAGAAACTCCAAGTGCACCCTACATCTTATTGGGAACCCCTGGAACTTCATTCAAATCCTCACTAACTAAACATTAGATTTTATATGGTATCAAGAGGGAGGAACAAGTTAGCATGAATAGGTTAATTGTGGTGAAATTTTGGCATGCTCTATATTTGCCACAAGGTATGAATTGGTATCCCAGTTTTGTCAATTGCAGTCCTTAATTTTTTTTTTTTATTTTGTACTAGATTTTTATTGGACTATAATTGCTTCATAATACTATGTTAGTTTCCATTGCACAACAAAGCAAATCAGCCATATGCATACATATGTCCCCATATCCCCTCCCTCTTTAGCCTCCCTCCCATCCTCCCTATCTCACCCTTCTAGGTCATCACAAAGCACCAAGCCAATCTCCCTGTGCTATGCTGCTACTTCTCAACAGCCAATTGTTTTACATTCGGTACTGTATATAAGTCGATGCTACTCTCAATTCGCCCGAGTTTTGCCCTCTCACTCCATGTCCTCAAGTCCATTTCCTATGTCTACCTCTATACCCCTGTCTGGCAACTAGGTTCATCAGTACCATTTTTATTTTTTTTTTGATTCCATATATATGCGTTAGCATACAGTATTTGTTTTTTATCTTTCTGACTTACTACACTCTGTATGACAGACTCCAAGTCCATCCACCTTACTACAAATAACTCAATTTTGTTTATTTTTATGGCTGAGTAATATACCATTGTATAAATGTGTCACATCTTCTTTATCCATTCACCTGTTGATGGACATTTAGGTTGGTTCTGTGTCCTGGCTATTGTAAATAGTGCTGCAGTGAACATTGTGATACCTGTCTCTTTTTGAATTATGGATTTCTCAGGGTATATGCCCAGTAGTGGGATTGCTGGGCATATGGTAGTTCTATTTTTAGTTTTTTAAGGAATCTCCATACTGTCTTTCATCATGCTTGTATCAATTTACATTCCCACCAAAAATGCAGGAGGTTTCCCTTTTCACCACACTCTTTCCAGCATTTACTGTTTCTAGATTTTTTGAAAATGGCCATTCTGACCAGCATGAGGTGATACCCCATTGCAATTTTGATTTGCACTTCTCTAATAATTAGTGATGTTGAGTAGCTTTTCATGTGCCATGTGGCCCTCTATATGTCTTCCTTGGTGAAATGTCTACTTAGGTCTTCTGCCCATTTTTTAACTGGATTTGTTTTTTTTTTTTTGATATTGAGCTCCATGAGCTCTTTGTATATTTTGGAGATTAATCCTTTTTCTGTTGTTTGCAAATATTTTCTCCCATTCTGAGGGTTGTCTTTTTGTCTTGTTTATGGTTTCCTTTGCTGTGCAAAAGCTTTGAAGTTTAATTAAGTCCCATTTGCTTATTTTTGTTTTTATTTCCATTACTATAGGAGGTGGATCAAAAAAGATCTTGCCGTGGTTTATTTCAAAGAGTGATTTTCCTATGTTTTCCTCTAATAATTTTATAGTGTCTAGTCCTACATTTAAGTCTTTAATCAATTTTGAGTTTATTTTTGTCTACGGTGTTAAGGAGTGTTCTAATTTCATTCTTTTACATGTAGCTGTCCAGTTTTCCCAGCACCACTTATTGAAGAGGCTGTCTATTCTCCATTGTATATTTTGGCCTCCTTTCTTATAGATTAGTTGACCATAGGTGCATGGGTTTATCTTTGGGCATTCTAGCTTGTACCATTGATCTATATTTCTTTTTTTGTGCCAATACCATACTGTCTTGATTATTGTGGCTTTGTGCTCTAATTTGGAGTTGGGGAGTCTGATTCCTCCAACTCCATTTTTCTTTCTGAAGATTGCTTTGGCTACTTGGGGTCTTTTGTGTTTCCATACGAATTGTAAAATTTTTTGTTCTAATTCTGTGAAGAATACCTTTGGTAGTTTGACAGGGATTGCACTTAATCTGTAGATTGCTTTGGGTAGTGTAGTTATTTTCACAATATTGATTCTTCCAATCCAAGAACATGGTACATTTCTCCAGCTGTTTATGTCATCTTTGATATCTTTCATCAGTGTTTTATAGTTTTCTGAGTACATGTATTTCACCTCCTTAGGCAGGTTTATTCCTAGGTATTTTATTCTTTTTGTTGCAGTGGTAAATGGGAGTGTTTGTTTAATTTCTTTTCCTGATTTTTTGTTGTTATACAGGAATGCCAGAGATTTCTGTGCATTAATTTTGTATCCTTCAACCTTACCAAATTCATTGATTAGTTCTAGTAGTTTTCTGGTGGTATCTTTAGGATTTTCTATGTATAGTATCATGTCATTGGCAAATAGTGACAGTTTTACTTCTTCTTTTCCAATTTCTTTTCTTTTTATTTCTTTTTCTTCTCTGATTGCTGTGGCTAGGACTTCCAAATCTATGTTGAATAAGAATGGTGAGAGTGGGCTTCCTTGTCCCATTCTTGATCTTAGTGGTAATGTGTTCAGTTTTTCACCATTAAGTATGATGCTTGCTGTGGGTATGTCATATACGGCCTTTATTATGTTGAGGTAGGTTTCCTCTCTGCTCATTTTTTGGAGAGTTTTTATCCTAAATGGGTGTTGAATTATGTCAAAAGCTTTTTCTGCATCTATTGAGATGATCATATGGCTTTTATTCCTTAATTTTTTAATGTGTTGTATCACATTGATTGATTTGCATATATTGAAGAATCCTTGCATTCCTGGGGTAAACCCCACTTGATCATGTTGTATGATCCTTTAAATTTGTTGTTGGATTCTGTTTGTTAGTATTTTGTTGAGGATTTTTGCAACTATGTTCATCTGTGATATTGGTCTATGATTTTCTTTTTTTGTGATATATTTTTCTGGTTTTGGTATCAGGGTGATGGTGTCTTTATAGAATGAATTTGGGTATGTTTCTCCCTCTGCAAAATTTTTTGAAGAGTTTTAGAAGGATCAGTGTCAGCTCTTCTCTAAATGTTTGATAGAATTCACCTGTGAAGCCATCTGGTCCTGGGCTTTTGTTTGTTGGAAGATTTTTCATCACAGTCTCAATTTCAGTGCTTGTGTTGGTCTGTTCATATTTTCTGCTTCTTCCTGGTTCAATCTTGGAAAGTTGTGCTTTTCTAAGGATTTGTCCATTTCTTCCAGGTTATATATGGCATATAGTTGCTTGTGGTAATCTCTCATGATCCTTTTTATTTTTGCAGTGTCAGTTGTTACTTCTCCTTTTTCATTTCTAATTCTATTGATTTGAGTCTTCTCCCTTTTTTTATTGATGAGTCTGGCTAGTGGTTTATCAATTTTGTTTATTTTCTCAGAGAACCAGCTTTTAGTTCTATTGATCTTTGCTGTTGTTTTCTTCATTTCTGTTTCATTTATTTCTGCTCTGATCTTTATGATTTATTTCCTTCTACTGATTTTGGGTTTTCTTTGTTCTTCTTTCTGTAGTTGTTTTAAGTGTAGGGTTAGATTACTTATTTGAGTTTTTTCTTGTTTCTTGAGGTGAGATTGTCTTGCTATAAACTTCCCTCTTAGAACTGCTTTTGCTGCATCTCATAGGTTTGGGGTCGTCTTGTTTTCATTGTCATTTTTTTCTATGTATTTCTTTATTTCTTCTTTGATTTCTTCAGTGATCTCTTGGTTATTTAGTAACACACTCTTTAGCTTCCATGTATTTGTGTCTTCTACAGTATTTTTCCTGTAATTGATTTCCAATCTCATAGAGTTGTGGTCTGAAAAGATGCTTGATATGATTTCAATTTTCTTACATTCTCCAAGATTTGATTTGTGACACAGGATGTGATCTATCCTGGAAAATGTTTCATGTGCACTTGAGAAGAAAGTGTATTCTGTCACTGTTGGGTGGAATGTTCTATAAAGGTAAATTAGATCTGTCTGGACTATTGTGTGATTTAAAACTTGTGTTTCCTTATTTATTTTCTGTTTGGATGATCTGTCCATTCATGTAAGTGGGGTGTTAAAATCCCTTGCTGTTATTGTCTTACTGTTGATTTCTCCTTTCATGGTTGTTAGCATTTGCCTTATGTATTGAAGTGCTCCTATGTTAGGTGCATAAACATCTTTAATTTTTATATCTTCTTCTTGGATTGATCCTTTGATCATTATATAGTGTCCCTCCTTATCTCTTGTAACACTCTTTATTTTAATGTCTACTTTATCTGATGCAAGTATTGTTACTCCAGCTTTCTTTTGATTTCCATTTGCATAGAATATCTTTTCCATCCCTTCACTTTCAGCCTGTATGTGTCCCTAGGTCTGAAGTGGGTATCTTGTAGACAGCATATAGATGGGTCTTGTTTTTGTATCCATTCAGCCAGTCTGTGTCTTTTTGTTGGGGCATTTAATCCATTTACATTCAAGGTTATTATTGCTATGCATGTTCCTATTACCATTTTCTTAATTGTTTTGGGTTTTTTTTTTTTTTTTTTTGGGTCTTCTTCTTCTCTTTTGATTCCTGCTTAGAGAAGTTTCTTTAACAATTTTTGTAAAGCTGATTTGGTGGTGCTGAATTCTCTTAGCATTTGCTTGTCTGAAAGGTTTTTGACTTTTCCATTGAATCTGAATGAGATTTTTGCTGGGTAGAGTAATCTTGGCTGTAGGTTTTTCTCTTTCATCACTTTAAGTATATCCTGCCAGTTTCTGATGAAAAATCAGCTGATAACCTTGTGGGGTTTCCTTTGTATGTTATTTTTTTTCCCCTTGCTGCTCTTAATATTTGTTCTTTGAATTTATTTTTTGTTAATTTGATTAATATGTGTCTTGGAGTGTTTTTCCTAGGGTTTATCCTGTATGGGACTCTCTGTGCTTCCTGGAGTTGGGTGACTGTTTCCTTTCCCATGTTAGGGAAGTTTTCAACTATAGTCTCTTCAAATACTTTCTCAAACCCTTTCTTTTTCTCTTCCTCTTCTGGGACACCTATAATTCCAATGTTGGTGCATTTAGTGTCATCCCAGAGGTCTCTGAGATTGTCTTCAATTATTTTCTTTCTTTTTTCTTTATTCTGCTCCTCAACAGTTATTTCTACCATTTTTTCCTCCTGTTCACTTATTCGTTCTTCTGCCTCTGTTATTGATTCCTTCTAGTGTATTTTTCATTTCAGTTATTGTGTTGTTCATCTCTCTTTGTTCTTCTATATCTTTGTTAAATGTTTCTTATATTTTCTCAATCTGTGCCTCCATTCTATTTCTGAGATTTTGGATCATATTTACTATCATTACTCTGAATTCTTTTTCAGGTAGATTGCTTATTTCCTCTTCATTTATTTGGTCTTTTAGGTTTTTACCTTGCTCCTTCATCTGTGACATATTTTTTTGCCATCTCATTTTTTTACTTTTTATTTTTTTATGAGTGGGATTGTGTTCCTGTCTTACTGATTGTTTGGCCTGAGGCTTCCAACACTGGGGTTTGCAGGCTATTGGGTAGAGCTGGGTCTTGGTGCTGAGGTGAGGAACTCCGTGAGATCTCCCTCCAATGAATATTCCCTGGGGTCTGAGGTTCTCTGTTAGTCCAGTGGTTTGGACTCGGAGCTCCCACCGCAGGAGCTTTGGCCCAACCCCGGGATAGCAAACCAAGATCCTGCAAGCTGCCTGTGGTGGCAAAAAAAAAAAAAAAAAAAAAAAAAGAACCAGAAAACAAAAAACACAACAATAACAAAGTAAAAACTAAAATTAGACTAGGAAACTAACAGATATGTTAGGAAGAATATAAAAATAAAAAATATACATGAATCAACAACCAGATGGTACTTCAGTTCCACAATAGTAAAGAAGAGGAAGAGGGAAAAGAAAAATAAAAACAAAAATGAGGGAAAATGCCTCAGCTGTGGAGGGCAGGGCCTAAGCAAGGGTGAGGTTTGGGTTGTGGGTGGGGCAATGCTCAAGACCCACAAGGCTGGAAAAGGCCCTAGGGGCTATGTGGGCTTAGGCTTAGGCTTATGAAGCAGAAAGGGTCCAAGTGTGCCCCCCACCCCTGGTCTCAGAGGGCAGGGAACCTCACCTAGGAGCCCAGCAGGCTTCCTGGGCTTGAGTGGGTGGGACAAATGCCCTTCTCTCCTCTCCTGCTCCTCCAGTCTGGGGGGAGCTCTCCTGCCTTCCTCTCCTGATCTCCCCGGCCTCCTTCCTATGCCCCCAAGGACCTACATAGCCTGGAGGGGGCTTTGGAGGATGGGGTACCAGCCTGGGAGCTCAGCAGTATCCCTGTGCCTGAGTGGGTGGGGCAATTGTCCTCTGTTCTTCTTCCACTCCTCCCAGAGGGCCTCTCCCACCTGCCTCACCTGTTCTTCCCTTGGCCTCCTTCCTATGCCCTCAAGGACACATGTGGCCTTGATGGGGTTTTGGAGGTGTGGTACCAGCCTGGGGGTTCAGCAGGCTCCTCAGCCCGAGTGGGCCAGGTGATTGCCCTCTGCTCCTCTCCTGCTCTTCCCAGAGAGTCCCTCCCCCCTGCTTCTCCTGATCTCCCTGGCCTCAGGGGCACCCTTCCTTTCTGGCCTCCACTTGTCCTCCCCCCTCAGTTCCCCTAAATCCCACCAGTTCACTTTGGAGTTCCTCCTGTCTCCATGGTCATGAGCCCCCCACCAGCAGCTAGCAGGTGCCCTAGTTGTGGGGAGACACTACCTCCCTGTCTTCCTACACCATCATCTTGACTCTGCCTCCCTAAAACTTTTTTGAAGTAGTAAGAACTATATAAGATAATGTCTGCCTCAGCTTTTACCCTCCATGGTGGGGTTACTTGATGCCTATAGTTTTCAGGCTTGACTTTCCTCTGATGTCTGAAAAAAACCTTTGTAAACATAAAAGAGTTGTACATGTATATAACACATTAATAGTAGTAGTAGTATCATTTTTGTTTGTGAGACAAGTGCCATGTCAAACACATATGTGCTAGAAATTATCAATCTCAGACTTAAATACAAGCAGAATTCATTCATATTTCAAAAATCAAGTTTATTTTTATTATAAATGTAATGCCTGCTTATAATAGAGAGTTTACTACATAAAAATTAGACAAAAAGTCATGTTTCTGTCACTCAAAGCCAACACAATCTGATGTGTTTTTCTTTAGAGATTTCCTGTGAAAATGTGTAGTTTGTTTGTTTTACATGGTAGTGATCACACTTTACATCATGTTTAATATAACATTATAACATTTAAATGACTTTTTCATTTAACATTGTAACATAAGGATATTCTTATGTTATTTTAACCCTCAAGAAACATAATTTTTAGTAACTTCATAAAATTTTAACCACTGAATGTGTTATAGTCTGCTTATGTCTCATAAAAAAATATTAAGGGTCTGTGATTTCTGCCATTTTAACTTGCTCCTTTGTGAGAGTCTTTTAATTTTTCTTAAGTTAGAGTATATCCGAATTTACTAGCACAAAACTCAGAATGAGGTGGAAAATTATGGGAAGGGTATGAAAAGAGAGACTCAATACAAACACTCTTGTCAAGTTATCTTGATAGTATAGAAGAATTTCTCTTATTAAGTGGAATTATCTAGATCAGTGAGTCTACACATTTTGTCTGTAAAGGACTAGATGGTAGACATTTTGGTCTCTGCAGACCATATGGTCTTTTTGTAAAAGCAACCATGAACGATTTGTAAATGAATAGGTTTCATTTACAAATAAAGATTCCAATAAAACTTTATTTATAAAAATAGGTATTGGTCTGAATTTGGCTCCTGGGCAATAGTTTGCTGACCCTTCCTCCTGGTTATTGTTCTAGATATCTGTATTTTGAATGTGCTATATAGGTCTCAAAATGTAGACTTTATTGTTTAAGGACATAACTATGGTAAAGTACCTAGAGTGACAGTCTTGTTAATCACTTTCCCTACAGGAGAGCATATTACAGATAGAGGTATTCTTCCCATATTCATTCTATAATAACAAATACTTAAGTATGCTAGGCACAGTTGTAAGTGCATTAGATATACTTACTCAATGAAACTTTAATAAAATTATGGAGTTTGTTCAATGTGTTAGGTTCATTCATCTAATCCCTTTGATTCTTCGAAAATCTTTCATCCCCTGCTCCAATGTACCTATTCTCTCCTCTTTTTTTCCAAAACTAGGCTGTTGTTAGAGAGGATAGCATAAGTCATTTAAGCGAACTGTAATGGTAATAGCATCAGGAAACAGTATCTCATGGCATAATTTTCCGTTAATGAGAGATTTGGAACAATCTTTCTTAGTCCCTAATTCTCACCTATAAAATGTGGGACATGATGAGATGAGTGTTTTTTATGGCTCCCTGTGAATCAGAATAACCTTGGGGAGCATTTTTATCTCTACTTTTTGCATACCTTTAGGACTGAGATCTGGGTATCTATGCTTATTAAGCTTGAATGGATTCTCATCAAGTGGTCCCAGTGGTCCTCAACCTTGCTGTGTACTGCAGTCACCTAAGAAGCTTTATAGATTCTGATCCTTCAGTCACACCTCTAGAGATTCTCATTTCATTGGTTTGGGATTTGGTCTGGGCATGAGTACTTTTTAAATCTTCCCAGGTGATTATACTGTGCAACCACTGAGCTATACTGAAGCTAGTTATCTAACTACTATTTGCAGACAGGTTTGGAAAAATGTCAAGATATTTTCTTTTCTCAGTACCGATAATTTACGATTTCACATAATTAACTCAAAACACACAGTGAAATATGGCATTTAGATTATGGATAACAATAGTTATCCAAGGTCATTTTCAGGTTATTGTTTCTTCTGGGATATCCAAACTTATCCAAATAGTTTTGAGAATGTTACATAACTTCAATCATTGTCTCTGGTCTGGAGCATGGGAATCTGCCTTCAAAACAGACTCTTCAAGTGTTTATTACCTATACAAAACTTACGTACTGTTGATTTAATAGATCCAATGTGAGCTAGGCCTTAAAAGATGTGTTGGAGTTATATAATAGCAGTTAAAATTTATTGAATGCTAGACACTGTTTCTAATGGTTTAAGTGTATTACCTCAATCATGTCCCCCACCAAAAGAATATGAGTTAGGCACTTTTATTATTATCCTTATTTGACAGATAAGGAAACTGAGGCATGGGGAACCTAAGCAACTTGCCCAAGGTCACACAGATGGTAAGTGTCAGAGTAAAGATCCGGGGCCAGGTAGTCTACTCCAGACCCTATACACTAAACCACTTTTTCTCTAAACAAGAAGGAAGAGCACGTCAATTCATGATGAATTACATATAAACAAAATTTATAAATGGCCTGGAAAGTAAATATTTTTCTTGAAATTTTTGTTGAAAGGAGGAGAGAATTATGGTTCGGTCCCTAGGCATACAGCTGACCCTGGGATGCCACTTAGGGATGGAGAAAACATGATAAAAATTTATAGTTCAAGCCCTGATCCTGAAGCCAGGCTTCCCAGGGATGAAGAGGTTAGCAGGTCTGTTGTGAAGGATCCCTGAGCCCAAGGAATATTTAACAAGACTATAGATTATCAAGAGGTTACTATTAACTATGTGACCTATACGACCTATTTGATACTCTTACAGTGGAATCCATCTGGGGGATCCAGATGTAAGCACAAAACCAGAGCAATTTAATGAACCACCCTTCCTACTCTCTTGTGAGGCTAGAATCAGGTAGACTTATGGTAAAGAAAATGTTTTCTTCAGAGAGTAGGAAGTCAATATTTTGGAGGTATTTTTATATATTTTTAAAATTTTTATCTTTTTAATATGTTTGTGTTTGTGTGTGTGTGTGTGTGTGTGTGTGTGTGTGTGTGTGCACGCGCATGCACTTTCTGTTTCCCTTGTTTTCTTTTTTTGCGGTACGCGGGCCTCTCACTGTTGTGGCTTCTCCCACTGCGGAGCACAGGCTCCAGATGCGCAGGCTCAGTGGCCATGGCTCACGGGCCCAGCCGCTCCGTGTCATGCGGGATCCTCCCGGACCGGAGCACGAACCCGTGTCCCCTGCATCGGCAGACGGACTCTCAACCACTGCACCACCGGGGAAGCCCTGGAGGTATTTTTAGCTTGAACAAATATTATATTTTTGTGGGCATTCTGGGCATGATCATGGGAAACAATGAAAGGTTGGTACAAGCAGGGCAGTAGCAGAGTATTGAAGATAGTAAGTGGGGCAGAACTGAAGCTGGTGGCAGAAGAGCTGCTGGGACTGTGTCAGCTGGATCAGCATTGCCTTCTTCCTGTGCTGTGTAGCAGCCTGCAGCAATGGCCACGGAATTAATCTCTGAACAGACAAATAAACCAAAGGTGAGACAGAACCAATGAGCTTGACAATGTTTCAGGGCACGATAAAACGTCCTTTAATTTGGTGGTTTGTAAGGACCGTTCCTTCTTCTATATTTTCACTGGCCTCTCAAATGCACCCTTCTCAACACTGAAGAAAAAAGCTGTTGTAAAGTCCATATGAAATATGAAGCACATCAGACAGAAATTAGATAGCTAATGTGAAATTGGTGTTACTATTTAGCTGATCTTATCTAATAAGGACCCGTCAACAGGTGCTATCTGTAGCCATATATTGTTTTTTTTTTTTTTTTTTTTCATATATTGTTTTAAAATGTAGGTCTTGGGTTTCCCTGGTGACGCAGTGGTTGAGAGTCTGCCTGCTGATGCAGGGGACGTGGGTTCATGCCCCGGTCCGGGAGGATCCCACATGCCACGGAGCGGCTAGGCCCGTGAGCCATGGCCGCTGAGCCTGCGCGTCCGGAGCCTGTGCTCCGCAACGGAGAGGCCATAGCAGTGACAGGCCCGCGTACTGCAAAAAAAAAAAAAAGTGGGTCTTATTATTCTAGTATGGTGAAGCCAACAGATCAGGAGAAAATTGCCATTGAAAAGGGAGTTACTCACAGTTCGCAAGAAGAGGGGGCACAGCATGCCATGCAGGACTGTACAAGGAGGCACCAGGATGGATCAGGAGGCAGAGGGAGCCAGGAAAAATGTGGGCAAGAGCCTTCACTGTGGTTTATGACAGAAGGAATGGGTCAGGCAAGGTAAGCTGACTATTTAGGGTTCACTAAATGAATAATTTCATCTGATTCTAGGGCATAGGGCATGCCCCTAGTTGCCTGATACCTGGCAGTGGGGTGACTAGGTCAGGGAATATTGGTCTAGCATATAAGAGCCCCATAGGGGCAGATGGGGGTTGGCTCTGGACTGGTTCATGTGCATATGAAAAGCATGCTCTGAGTGCAAGTTTACTATCTCTAGGAATTAGCTAGCCCTGGAACGAGCAGTCTCTACAGGATCATCAGGGCTCCAGATAGCAAAGCATCAGAAAATATAGAAAATAAAAAGGCATGATTAGTACCTAAATGGTGGGTGCTTTATTTTAGGACCTAATACTAACAATAACATTATTTGTTGAGAATGACTGAAACTATGAACACTACAGTTGAACCTGGCTTTTTTGCATGGATTTGAATCAATTTATAGAATGGATGGTTTGTCTTGTGTGCAAAAATAAGTAAGAAAGCAGAGTTGACCAACCACTATCCACATTTCAAGGCAACTGCGCTACTCTTTGCTTTTCTTTGCATACAATAAAGTTGGGTGAACTTCGATACACTCCAGAAATCAAATTCATCCTACTGTATGCTCCAAGTTACCTCTGCTTGAGTTTCTTGATCATAAACACTTATTTTGAATATTAGAGTGCTGATGCAATATAGTTTGTTTTGCCCACAATATATTTTATTAATATCATAAACTAATTTTAAAGTCCTATAGAATTATTAAGAATCTGAAAGAGCCTCTTAATTTTTATGTATAATACTCTACTGTACTCTAAGAGAAAATTTAAATGGTTAGGATGCTATTTTTAAAAAATGAGTCCTCCAGTGTCTCAGGACACATCCTTTGAGAATATCAAGTGTCTACTATCTGTAGTTATACTATTCAGTTACTTTAAGAATTATTTAATAAAACAGACCACAATTATTATAATGTGGGTTTCCTTTTGAGGAATCCTAATTTGAATTGCATTACAAAAGAATTACGTACTCTTTGTAGAAAATATTAACAAATAAAACAAACCTCAAAGATAATTATTTCTAAAAATTTGAAATGTATAGTTTTAGGTATAAAATATTTTTATTGAAAACTAAATCACCCCATGGGTGCCTACTATTTGTAACGTACTTTTTTTTTTTTTTGCGGTACGCGGGCCTCTCACTGTTGCGGCCTCTCCCGTTGCGGAGCACAGGCTCCGGACGCGCAGGCCCAGCGGCCATGGCTCACGGGCCCAGCCACTCCGCATACTCGTGTCCCCTGCATCAGCAGGCGGACTCTCAACCACTGCGCCACCAGGGAAGCCCTGTAACTTACATATTTAATAAGTTGTCACGAATATATTGTTATATCTAAAAATTGTTACTACATAATAATGGCTAATATCCCATGATATGTTTACACTAAGGTTTATTTAAGCAATCCCCTATTGTAGGATATTTACATTATTAAATATGTTATTCATTTCCTTAAGTTATATTATTAGAACTGGGAATGATGAGTCAAAGAACATTCATGTTTTCAATTCTTTTAATAAAAAAATAATAATAACTCCAACAGAAATTGGTATAATTTACAGTCTCTTCACAAGTGTAAAAGTATCAGTTTGGTAGTCAAGAAGTTATTCATTGTTTTCATTTACATTTATTCCATTACTTGTAAATGCTACCATTTTTTTCATGTGCCTATTTTTAGTTTGTATTAATTCATTGGTATAATGCCTGTCTGTATTTTACCCCTTTTGTTTTTTGGTGGGTTTATAATTTTTTATTTCTTAGGACTCACTATCTTTATAACACACGAACTGTAGTAAATTCTTCTGATGCCCTGAATCACATACCCTTGACTTACCTCTGATTTTATCCATAGCTGTTGATAAGAGTGCTGTTAAAGGTCAGATTCTCTGACATGCCCATCATATCTGTCTGCCTCCTGTTTTAGGGAATTCTCCAAAGCCTTGCAGACTAGTTGGATGGTGTGGGTTAATCCTCACCCAATGGGAGATGAGAGACAGTGAAGCAATCCTCCAGTCTCCCTACACTGGATGGTTAATTCTGGGAAGCATGTTGCATTGCATGCTTCTTAGAGGTCCCACTGGCTACCATGGCCTTCAGCAGTGACACTGATAATGTACCATTCTTTGTTTCCTCTTCTTTCCTGTTTCACTCTTCCCTGCTCTCTCATTCGTTCTTCTTGTCATTACCTCCTACATAAGCTACCTGCACTCAATCCTTGTCCCAGTCTCTGTGTCAAGGGACTTTGAGGCTCTGGTATTAATTTTAAATTTCTCTGCAGCTTGGGCCAAGAAAATTTGTTTTTATCTAAATTGGCTTTTCACATCTGTTGATATTTTTTCTCTAGGGCTCCAGATGTTCTTGTACTATGCCAAGGATATTAGTTTCTTCTTGTTGCTGTAACAAATTGCCATAAAACAAATTGGTTTAAAACAACACAAATTTGTTAGCTTCTAATTCTGGATGTCAGAAGTCCAAAATGGGTCTTACTGGGCTAAAACATAAGTGTTGACAGAGCAGTATTCTTTTCTGGAGGCTTGAGGAGAGAATCTAGTACCTGCCTTTTCATTTTATAGAGACCATTTCTTGGCTGATGGCCCCTAACTCCATGTTCAAAGCCAATAGCATTTTCTAATCTTTAACTCTGACCCTCCTGCCTCCTTCCTATAAGGACCCTTCTTATAGGGGTTGTGTTTACTTTGATCACACCCATATAATCCAGAATAAATTCCCTACTTTAAGATCCTTCATCTAATTATAACTTCAAAGCCTCTTTTGTCATGTAAAGTGACATATTCAATGGTTATGAGGATCAGAATGTGGACATCTTTGGGGAGCCGTTATTGTGACTACCATACCAAGGTATGCTGAAACTTTAATTCTTGGTATCAAATTATAGATTACAATTTGTGAAAATTTTCTGATTTGTGAATCTGTAATTGCCAAAATTTACTCTATGAATAGAGTTACTTCCAATGATATTCTTAGAGATCTTGGTTATTTCAACAAGCTCAGCAAAACGCCTGTCACTGTTTGTGGAACAAATGCTCTTCCTTATATGTGGGACTCTGCCCTAACGCCCAGGTCTGTGCTGGGGTGCCAGACCCTCCATTGTAGTCAGCATGTAGTTCTCATTTATAAACTGTGACAGTGGGAATGCTTAAAGTTCATCCTCTTTGGGGGGAAAATTAACATCTTCATTAGGGTCCAAATATACCATTATACTTTCTGAAAAACAAAATTCAGCCCTCTTTCTGGATGATTCATCTCAGAGTTTTTCAGCTTAAATATTTCATATCTACATTAGATGTACGTTAGTAATTGGCTTGGGTGGGATTTGAGGATAACTTGCTGGCTTAGCTTCTTAAAGGAAGTTAAAGTTTTTGATTTTATTTATTTTTTTATGTGAGATTTGTTTTTGATATTTATTATTTATGTTTTTACACAGCAGGTTCTTATTTTATACATATTAGTGTATATATGTCAATCCCAATCTCCCAATTCATCCCGCCACCACCCCCTGCTCCCGCTTTCCCACCTTGGTGTCCATACATTTGTTCTCTACATCTCTTGTCTTTATTTCTGCCTTGAAAACCGGTTCATCCATACCATTTTTCTAGATTCCACATATATGCATTAAAATACAATATTTGTTTTTCTCTTTCTACCTTACTTCACTCTTTATGACAGTCTCTAGGTCCATCCATGTGTCTACAAATGATCCAGTTTTGTACCTTTTATGGTGGAGTAATAGCCCATTGTATATATGTGCTTCTTTATCCATTCACCTGTTGATGGGCATTTAGGTTGTTTCCATGACCTGGCTATTGTAAATAGTGCTGCAACGAACATTGGGGTGCATGTGTCTTTTTGAAGTATGGTTTTCTCTGGGTATATGCCCAGTAGTGGGATTGCTGGGTCATATGGTAATTCTATTTTTAGTTTTTTAAGGAACCTCCGTACTGTTCTCCACAGTGGCTGTATCAATTTACATTCCCACTAACACTGCAAGAGAGTTCCCTTTTCTCCACACCCTCCCCAGCATTTATTATTTGTAGATTTTCTGATAATGCCCATTCTAACCTGTGTAAGGTGATATCCTATTGTAGTTTTGATTTGCTTTTCTCTAAAAATTAGTGATGTTGAGCAACTTTTCATGTGCCTCTTGGCCATCTGTATATCTTCTTTGGAGAAATATCTATTTAGGTCTTCAGCCTATTTTTTTTTTTTTTTTTAATATTGAGCTGCATGAGCTGTTTATATATTTTATTTTATTTATTTATATTTTTAACATCTTTATTGGATTATAATTGCTTTACAATGGTGTGTTAGTTTCTGCTTTATAACAAAGTGAATCAGCTATAAATATACATATACCCCCATATCTCCTCCCTCTTGCATTTCCCTCCCACCCTCCCTATCCCACCCCTCTAGATCAGCACTGAGCTGATCTCCCTGTGCTACATTTTAGAGATTAATCCTTTGTCTGCTGATTTGTTTGCAAATATTTTTTTCCCATTCTGATGGTTGTCTTTTAGTCTTGTTTATGATTTCCTTTGTTGTGCAAAACTTTTAAGTTCCGTTAGGTCCCATTTGTTTATTTTTGCCTTCATTTCCATTCCTCTAGGAGCTGGGCCAAGAAAGATCTTGCTGTGATTTATGTCAAAGAGTGTTCTCCTATGTTTATCTCTGTTTTATAGTATCTGGTCTTACATTTAGGTCTTTAATCCATTTTGAGTTTATTTTTGTGTATAGTGTTAGGGAGTGTTCTAAATTCATTCTTTTACATGTAGCTGTCCAGTTTTCCCAGCACTACTTATTGAAGAGGCTGTCTTTTCTCCATTGTATTTCCTTGCCTCTTTTGTCATAGACTAGTTGACCGTAGGTATTGGGTTTATCTCTTGCTTTTCTATCCTGTTCCATTGATCTTTATTTCTGTTTTGTGCCAGTACCATATTGTCCTTTTTCCTTTTTTTTTTTTCGGTACACGGGCCTCTCATTGTTGTGGCATCTCCCGTTGCAGAGCACAGGCTCCGGATGCGCAGGCTCAGCGGCCCTGGCTCACAGGCCTAGCCGCTCCACGGCATGTGGGATCTTCCTGGACCGGGGCATGAACCCGTGTCCCCTGCATCGGCAGGCGGACTCTCAACCACAGCGCCACCAGGAAAGCTCCATATTGCCTTGATTAGTGTAGCTTTATAGTATAGTCTGAAGTCAGGGAGTCTGATTCCTCCAGCTCCATTTTTTTCCCCTCAAGATTGCTTTTGCTATATAGGGTCTTTTGTGTCTCCATACAAATTTTAAGATTTTTTTGTCCTAATTCGGTGAAGAATGCCATTGGTAATTTGATAGGGATTTAACTGAACAGTAAATTGCTTTGGACAGTATAGCCATTTTCATAATATTGATTCTTCCAATCCAAGAACATGATATCTCTCAATCTGTTTGTGTCCTCTTTGATTTCCTTCATCAGTGTCTTATAGTTTTCTGAGTACAGGTCTTTTACCTCCTTAGGTGGGTTTACTCCTAGGTATTTTATTCTTTTTGTTGCAGTGGTGAATGGGATTGTTTCCTTAAGTTCTCTTTCAGATTTTTCATCATTAGTGTATAGGAATGCAAGAGATTTCTGCATTTATTTAATATTCTGCAACTTTACCAAATAGACTGATTAGCTCTAGTAGTTTTCTGGTGGCATATTTAGGCTTCTCTATGTATAGTATCATGTCACCTGCAAACAGTGACAATTTTACTTCTTCTTTTCCAATTTTGATTACACTTATTTCTTTTTCTTCTCTGATTGTTGGGGCTCATACTTCCAAAACTATGTTGAAACGGAGTGGCAAGAGTGGACATCCTTGTCTCTTTCCTGATCTTAGAGGAAATGGTTTCAGTTTTTCACCATTGAGAATGATGTTTGCTGTGGGTTTAGTCATATATGATCTTTATTATGTTGAGGTAGGTTCTCTCTATGTCTACTTTCTGAAGAGTTTTTATCATAAATCAGTGTTGAATTTTGTCAAAAGCTTTTCCTGCATCTATTGAGATTATTATATGGTTTTTATCCTTCAATTTGTTAATATGGTGTATCACATTGACTTTTTTGTGTATATTGAAGAATCCTTGCATCCCTGGGATAAATCTCACTTAATCATGGTGTATGATCCTTTTAAAGTGGTGTTGGATGCTGTTTGCTAGTATTTTGTTGAGGATTTTTGCATCTACATTCATCACTGATATTGGTCTGTAATTTTCTTTTTTGCAGTATCTTTGTCAGGTTTATGGTGGCCTCATAAAATGAGTTAGGGAGTGTTCCTTCTTCAGCAAATTTTTGGAAGAGTTTGAGAAGAATGGGTGTTAGCTCTTCTCTAAGTATTCAATAGAATTCACCTGTGAAGCCATCTGGTCCTGGACTTTTGTTTATTGGAAGATTTTTAATCACAGTTTCAATTTCATTACTTGTGATTGGTCTGTTCATATTTTCTATGTCTTCCTGGTTCAGTCTTGGAAGGTTTTTTCTTCCTAAGAATTTGTCCATTTCTTCCAAGCTGTCCATTTTATTGGCATAGAGTTGCTTGTAATAGTCTCTTATGATCCTTTGTATTTCTGTGGTGTCCATTGTACCTTCTCCTTTTTCATTTCTAGATTTATTGATTTGAGTTCTCTCCCTCTTTTTCTTGATAAGTCTGGCTAAGGGTTTATCAATTTTATTTGTCTTCTCAAAGAGCCAGCTTTTAGTTTTATTGATCTTTGTTATTGATTTCTTCATTTCTGTTTCATTTATTTCTGCTCTGACCTTTATAAATTCTTTCCTTCTGCTAACTTTGGATTTTGTTTGTTCTTCTTTCTCTAATTCCTTTAGGTGCAAAGGTAGATTGTTTATTTGAGATTTTTCTTGTTTCTTGAGGTAGGGTTGTATTGCTCTAAAATTCCTTCTTAGAACTGCTTTTGCTGCATCCCATAGGTTTTGGGTCCTCGTGTTTTCATTGTCATTTGTCTCTAGGTATTTTTTGATTTCCTCTTTGATGTCTTCAGTGATCTCTTGGTTATTTACTAATGTATTGTTTAGCCTCCATGTGTTTGTGCTTTTTACATTTTTCTCCCTCTAATTGATTTCTAATTTCATAGTTCTATTGTCAGAAAAGATGCTTGATATGACTTCAATTTTCTAAAATTTACCAAGGCTTGATTTACCCAGGATGTGATCTATCTTGGAAGATGTTCCATGTGCACTTGAGTGGAAAGTATAATCTGCTGTTTTTCAATGGAATGTCCTATAAATACCAATTAAACCTCTCTGGTCTATTTTGTCATTTAAAGCTTCTGTTTTCTTATTAATTTTCTGTCTGGATGATCTGTCCCTTGGTGTAAGTGAGGTGTTAAAGTCCCTCATTATTATTGTGCTACTGTTGATTTCCTGTTTCATAGCTGTTAGTATGTGCCTTATGTATAGAGGTGCATCTATGTTGGGTACATATATATTTATAATTGTTACATCTTCTCCTTGGATTGATCACTTGAACATTATGTAGTGTCCTTCTTTTTCTCTTGTAACATTCTTTATTTTAAAGTCTATTTTATCTGATATGAGTATTGCTATTCCTGCTTTCTTTTGATTTCCATTTGCATGGAATATCATTTTCCATCCCCTCACTTTCAGTCTGTATGTGTCCCTAGGTCTGAAGTGGGTCTCTTATAGGCAGCATATATATGGGTCTTGTTTTTGTATCCATTCAGCAAGCCTGTGTTTTTGGTTGGATCATTTAATCCATTCGCATTTAAGGTGATTATCGATATGTATGTTCCTATTACCATTTTCTTAATTGTTTTAGGTTTCTTTTTCTTTCTAGTGTGTTTCCCACTTAGAGGAGTTCCTTTACATTTGTTATAGAACTGGTTTGGTGGTGCTGAATTCTCTTAGCTTTTGCTTGTCTCTAAAGCTCTTGATTTCTCCATCGAATCTGAATGAGATCCTTGCTGGTAGAGTAACCTTGGTTGTTGGTTCTTCCCTTTCATCATTTTAAATATATTGTGCCATTCCCTTCTGGCTTGTAGATTTTCTGCTGAGAAATCAGCTGTTAACCTTATGAGTGTTCCCTTGTATATTATTTGTCATTTTTCCCTTGTTGGTTTTAATAATTTTTCTTTGTCTTTAATTTTTTTCAATTTGCTTATTGTGTGTCTCGGTGTGTTTCTCCTTGGGTTTATCCTGCCTGGGACTCTGTGCTTCCTGGACTTGGGTGGCTATTTCCTTTCCCACATTAGAGAAATTTTCATCCATAATCTCTTCAAATATTTTCTCAGGTCTTTTCTCTCTCTCTTCTCCTTCTGGGACCCCAATAATGCAAATGTTGGTGCATTTAATGTTGCCCCAGAGGTCTCTTAGGCTGTCTTCATTTCTTTTCATTCTTTTTTCTTTATTTTGCTCCATGGCAGTGAACTCCACCATTCTGTCTTCCAGGTCAGTTATCTGTTCTTCTGCCTCAGTTATTCTGACCTTGATTCCTTCTAGTGTATTCTTCATTTCAGTTATTTTATGTTCATCTCTCTTTGTTTGTTCTTTAATTCGTCTAGGTCTTTGTTAAATATTTCTTGCATCTTCTCCATCTTTGCTTCAATTCTTTTCCCGAGGTCCTTGATCATATTCACTATCATTATTCTGAATTCTATTTCTGGAAAGTTGCCTATCTCCCTTCATTTAATTGTTTTCCTGAGGTTTTATCTGGTTTCTTCATCTGTTATATATTCCTCTGCCTTTTCATTTTGTCTGTCTTTCTGTGAATGTGTTTTTTCTTCTACAGGCTTCAGCTTTGTAGTTCTTCTTGCTTCTGCTGTCTTCCCTCTGGTGGATGAGGCTATCTAAGAGGCTTGTGCAAGCTTCCTGATGGGAGGGGCTGGTGGTGGGTACAGCTGGTTGTTGCTCTGGTGGCCAGAGCTCAATAAAACTTTAATACATGTTTTTGCTGATGGGTGGGGCTTGGTTCCCTCCCTGTTGGTTGTTTGGCCTGAGCTGACCCAGCACTGGAGACTGGAGGCTCTTTGGTGGAACTAATGGTGGACTCTGGGAAGGCTCATGCCAAGGAGTATTTCCCAGAACCTTTGCTTCCAGTATCCTTGTCCCCATGGTGAGACACAGCCACCCCTTGCCTCTGCAGAAGACCCTCCAACACTAGCATGTAGGTCTGGTTCAGTCTCCTATGGGATCACTGCTCCTTCCCCTGGGTTCTGATGCACACACTACTTTGTGTTTTCCCTCCAAGCGTGCATCCTCTGTTTCCCCCAGTCCTGTTGAAGTCCTGCATTCACATCCTGCTAACCTTCAAAGTCTGATTCTCTGGGAATTCCTCCTCCCATTGCCAGACCCCCAGGTTGGGAAGCCTTACATGGGGCTCAATACCTTCACTGCAATGGGGGGACTTCTGTGATATAATTGTTCTCCAGTTTGTGAGTCACCCACCCAAAGTTTATGGGATTTGATTTTATTGTGATTGTGCCCCTCTTCCCATCTCATTGCAACTTCTCATTTGTCTTTGGGTGTGGAATATCATTTTAGGTGAGTTCCAGTGTCTTCCTATCGATGATTGTTCAGCAGTTAGTTGTGATCCTGGTACTCTCGCAAGAGGTAGTGATCACACGTCCTTCTACTCTACCATCTTCTAAAGTTATTGATTTTATAAAAGTTGGATTGTGTTCTGCCCTAGGCAGTACAGTAGGCTAAGTCTGTGTAATACTGAATTCAGTAACAAAGTTGACTGGGCTGGAGTCTTAGGGAAAGAGCATCTTTGGAGTCAAAGATAAGTTTGAAGTCTAGCTCTTGTACCCACTGGCTGTGTGTTCTTTGGTAATGTATTTAATCTCTCTGTACTTTACTTTTCTTGTCAAGTAATTTGAGAGGTACAATAATCTATTTCCTGAGGAAGGAGCAATCAGAAAATGCATGAAATAGTATGCACTATGTAGTCTATCATCTGACATATTGTAGGGGCTCAGTGAATAGTTGACATTTTATAATAATTACTTGGCAATTCTCCCCTTTCCTTCTGGCATCAGAATTTTTCCTTTTGTACTGTGTCATTTAAACTAACAGACAAAATGACATCATTTTTTTCCATTTAAAAATTGCTCTCACTTAAACTGTACTTACATCTTAAGATAACAGCCATTTCTTGTTCTTTTTTCGCATTCATGGTAACATTTTCCAAAGAGTAGTCAGGACTTTCTGTCTCCAATTGTTCTTCTCTCTGTGTTTCTCTATTCCTCCCTTAGTGATGTACAATTTATGTATCATAAAATTTACCCATTTTGCATGAACAACTTGATGTTTAAAGTGAATAAATGTTCATGGAATGATGTTTTTGAATGAGGTGCCCATGGGATCAGGCTGAGGCTGAGACTTGCTTGACTTCTTTCTCTTTCTTACCCTGATTCTCCCACTCATTTACTGCTTTCTCCTGGGGACACTTACTTAATAAATCACTCCCACTTGAACCCTTGGCTCTGTGTCAACTTCCAGGAGAATGTAACCTTGACAGATGACCAAATGTCAGAACTTGTCTCAGCCACAGTCAGTATTTATTTTCTAGGCTTGAAAGGAGCAGGCAGTCATCACAACAGACATGGAAGCAAAGTTAGAGTCTTGAATCAATGTGACATCCAGAAGAGTCTTCTGAAGAGATAAGAAGACCAGGGTCTTCAGTGGGCAGTATGAACACTTACTCTGAACAGTGGTTGAAACAGATGACCACTGGCCGTGTATATTATCCAGACCCACCTTCTTTTCTTAGACCCATCACTTTTGTATCCTGGGGCCAGGTTCTGTTATTCCATGTCTAGGTCACTGGTGTACTCTGTCCTTATCTTCCCAGGCACAACTTGTGTTTGTATTTGGGTCTTCTCCAAGGGCCATATTTTGGCCATACCAGGGAGGGTCCTGGAGTTCTTAGATATTCTTCACTCAAGTCCTCTTTCTTCCCCCAAGGTCTGTACTTCCTCACCTTGGACTTAAATGTTACTTACCTACTTTCAGATACCATAAGAATAATCTGTGAGATCTTCAGTTCAACCTTATGTGAAAAAATACACAAAGTGGAAGAGGAAGAGAACTTTTGGGAGAAGCACATCCATGAGGGAGGTGGAGAAAAAGTATATACCCACATAGCATTTGGGTTGTGCCCATCTCCATCACTTATATGGGTATCCTATTTACAACTCAGTAGAGGTCAGGTAGGGGTAAGGTAGGTTTAGTAGGTTTTATTTATCATGCTGGTAAAGCATATGCCTTTAAATCATTGTCAGTGAAATTGGATGGGCAGGTATTTAAAGAATAAACTTTAGTTTTATACAACACTTATTCATGGGAAAGAACTAATTCTATTATGATTTTTACCATTTTTTGTCTGTTGAGTTGTACTTAAAAGTGTATTAACCAGAGTTAACCCTTTAGGATTTATATTTTTGGTTCTCAGCACTGTTCTGTTTGCATTTGATAATTATTCATTACATCCTTATTATTAGTCTTCCTGTATAAAAGTAGCATCTTGTATTCATAAATTGCCGACCTATAGAGGCAGAGCCCTGTCTGCTAAGTCTCTGACTTGCCAGTTAATAATCACTTGTAAGAGTTTGTCAGCAAAATTGTCAAATTAATGACTGATCCATGTTACCTTAATTTAAACATCCCCCTGTCTATAAACTCCCTCATTTGTAATGAATTATTTGGGGAGCTAATGGGGAAAGGTGAATCAGATATAGCTCAGTGATATGGACAGTGTTATTCTACTGTCCAGGCCATTCTGTTTACAGTTCAAAAAAGGCTACATGGGTGTATGGGTGGGGGTGTATCAGTGGCATGGCATGAGGGAAAAGGGCAGGCTGATAAAGGATACCTCAGTGCTAGGTTGAATCACAGTCACTGGTTTTAATAAAGAATATGAACCAGAAACCTGCCAAGTATTTGGACAGCATCTTCCTTGATATTTTCCTTGTTGTGCCTTCAGATTACTGAGCAGTAACTAATCCAGCTCTTCAGACCATCAGGAGAAAGGACATCCTCTTGTCTGGGTGGTCAGGGCCTGAGACATTTCCTTAAAAGATTAGGGTTTAGCCATGATGTGCAAAGGATCCTCTGAGCTCCAAACCTCCTTCCCATGTCACAACATTTTTCTGGAGTCTATAGAGGATGTTGTGAAGGGACAGAAATCCCTGACAAGGTCAGAGCCAAAGGGACTGAGAGAATGTTTCTTGTCACTGCTGTTGTACAAATAAAGAGCCCTGAAACTCCAATGTCCTCATTAGTGGTGCAGAATATCAGAAGGCTCCCAGCTGCTTCCTCATGAGCCTTGGCACTGCCCTCCTCAAATGACAGGGGATGTTTTCTCCTGTTGTTTATCTGTGAAAGGCCTCAGCTCTCTCTGCTGGATGGCAGCCTCACTCTGTTTTGATGTTGTTTTTGTCATTACTTCTTTCTTCTTGGCAACAATTCCTGACACACAGACTCTGAGTGGTGCTAGGAAAAGAACATAGGTAAGACAGAGCAGAAATAAAACTCAGTTTTTGATAATCAGGGGAAAATGGAGGAGGGGAGTCTATATTTTTGGTACTTCCTACGGGTTATATATGCTGACAGCATTTTTCATATGTTAACTAGTCTTTATAATAGTTATTATTTATCCCAATATTATGAGCAAATAAGTACCATGGTAAGTACTTTGTCAATGAACTTACAACCCTAGGTCTTTCTGACTGTGAAGCCCCTACTTACTTACTGTTTCCTGCCATTTTTATGCTCATGTTTCATGCAATCTCAAGTAGAGGGATTCCCTGCCAGATTTGCAGGCAGCTTGTGGTGGGAAGATTTGTGTTGTAGTGAGCAGCAGATGGGACCTAGAATTAGAAGACTTGGTTGGAATTCCAGCTCTGGCACTTACTAACTTTGTGGCATTGGATAAGATAAAGCAAGATAAATCTGAAAACAATGGGTGCATATAAGATAATCAGTAATTTAAAACAAGGTGCCTTGAATAATTGAGTTAACATCCTTAGTTTCAGTGCCATCACTTGGAAATTTTATTCCTGAGCAAACTGAGGTTCAGAGATGCTCATGTGCTCATGTACTCAGCCCTTAGCCTTCAGCAGAACTGTCCAGAGAGAAAAACTTAAAGTTGACTTTCTCATTCTCCTTCCTTAACGGTGACATGCTCCTAAGGACCCAAAGACTCTTTCTTGTCTTTCTTTTCTCTTACAAGATTTTAGTTTTAGTTCTTTAATTTCCATTGAAATTTGACTTCTTCCAAGGATTATGTATTTTAACAAGGGTTATTGTAAGGAAAGACCTTAGTCTTTAGTCAGCGGGGAAGATGCTGTTAGGAGCAGCAGGCCCTTCTTAGTTTCCCCAAATCATTCCAGGGGATTCAGTACAATGTGAAGACTGAATCTTAATGGCCAATATTTTGATGTCATGCTGAGAACCACTGTCAGCTGAATAATGATATTATCTAACACTTTTGTGGTGCTCACCATGCACCAGGGATTATTCTTGTGTGACACGTGTGAACTCATTTAATTTGCAGACAGTCCCATGATATGGATACCAGTATTTATTCCCATTTTACAGATGAAACTTAAGAATAGATAGGTTTAATAACTTGCTTAAAGTTGTGGAGCTAACAAGGGACAGAGGTAGGACTTTACCCAAGTAGCCCCAGTGTATACTGTTCACTGTCTGCTCCTCAGTCTTAGAATAAACCAGGATAAATCATTGTATTGCAGTGTTTTATTTTTATCATCAACAGATAATAGAGATAGAAGCATTGAAGAAAACAATACTTGAAGGTGGGTAATCTCCCTTGAAAGAAACTGTAACACAGTATTAATTTATCCCTTTGTTCAACATCCATTCCAAAGAATATTAAGAATAAATATGTGGGGCTTCCCTGGTGGCACAGTGGTTAAGAATCTGCCTGCTGATGCAGGAGACACGGGTTCAAGCCCTGGTCCAGGAAGATCCACGGATCCTGCCGTGGAGCAACTAAGCCCATGTGCCACAACTACTGAGTCCGTGTGCCCCAACTACTGAAGTCCGCACACCTAGAGGTCATGCTCCACAACAAGAGAGGCCACTGCAATGAGAAGCCTGCACACTGCTATGAAGAGTAGCCCCCAGTTGCCGCAACTAGAGGAAGCCCACACACAGCAACGAAGACCCAATGAAGCCAAAAATAAATAAATAATAAATAGATAAATAAATTTTAAAAAGAAAGAATAAATATGTGGTCCACAATCTCTTATTCATGACGACAAAATCCAAAATACTCCCAAACCCCAAAGTTTTCTTAAATTTGTGACAAAATGTTTCGATAGCCAAACCAGACCTGAACTTTAATGTGACTATTCATAGTTTTTATACCACTTAGTGTAAATATGTATATGTTTCATTGTAGAAAAAATTAATATGTTTGATTATGAGTTACTGTCCCAAATCAAACTTGGTATATTATGTAATATATAGTATATACACAATACTGTCTTTCTAAAATTGAAAAACAGCCTTTGAAACATAAGTGACCCAAGCTCTCCAGGAAAGGGCCAGTGGATTTGTGTAATATAGCGTAAAAAATACTGATTAACAGAGCTCATTTCTTCCTGTGTGGTGCGGAGGAGGTTACAGTGCATTTTGTCCTTGCCTACAACGGAATGGGCTGGCTTGGAATCCCTAACTAGCTCTGATTAGAGAATGATGCTTACTCTCTACCATACTCAAATTCCCTTCATACCACAGTTCCTTCACAGGGCTGCAGCTTGAGATGGTAGATTGAAAACTTTGGTAGCATCTATAGTAAAGTTGGCAAGATTCCCCTTCTTTGTAGCATAAAGCCATCTGTAAATCATCTGTTCTAGAAATTTACTAGGGGTTGATGTCCATCTTGAGAATGTATAATTTGGACTTTCCCTTTTTGAAAATTGCTACATTTACCTCTACTTCCTGAGTTATTTCCTCTTTATTACTTTCATTTGTCCTTACTCCCTCTTTGTGTCTTACCCCCTGCTTCCTACTCCTTCCTTCTCCTCACAATCTAGAAGGATGGGAAGAGATACTTGTCTCTAAGGAAGTCAGATACAACCTGGAACACAAAGGTAAGGGAGAGTCTAATGCCAGGACAGAACAGGGGCAGGAGGTAGGAGAAGAAGTTGCAACTAAGACATAAAAGGAGAGAGCATCATCCTTACCCCAGACTCCCTCTTAGCCTCCTATCATTTGAGCTTATACCCCCATTCTCTTCCAGCCGAATGGAGACATAGACTTGGAATCACAGACACAGAAGCTGATCAGAGAAGTGGTATGAGCACAGGAGAGTTTGGCAGCTGCATGTTTGAGGGAAATTACTCACAGGTAATCATGGATGAAGAAACTTTCTGAATTTCCACGGAGAAAGAAGGATCCTGGTCAGAGGCAGAAAGCTGAGCACGATGCTTCTCTGGAATCCTCCAATCTGGTGTTCTTAGGGGGCATATTCAACCCTTCCTCCACTGCCCTTCTTTATATTTCTGCATAAGCAACTTCCCAGAGAACCCCTCACTTATATGCATGTAGTTTCTTTATAGGTCCTGGTATATTTACTTCAATCATGTTGGCGTTCAATGCCTTGCTTCATGCACAGGCAAGCATGTAGACATGTGTAGGTAAGTCTTGATTTTTATATCTGGCTTGTATAAAGCAGGGGCCACAGTTAGGAGAATACATCTGGGTTATGAGCTCAGATATGCTTTTTCTGTGTAAGTTTGGGAAAAGTGAGTGGACTTTTTTTTTGTTTTGTTTTTCAGGAGTACTCATGTGTTTAATGGCCTGTTTGCTTCATGTGTGGGTCTTCTTTTTGATAAGTACAGCTTCTACTTAGGGATCATGGTCTGAAGAATGAGAGTGAGTAGTAAGCTAGAAATATGATATTTTAGTCTGTTTTATTTTTTCAGATGAACATGATAAGGAGACAGACAATGCCATAACATTATGGGTATAGATTGGCTTCCCTTATCAGCTGCAGTGATTTGGAAACCTGGATCCCAGGCTCTTAGCTGAAGTAACAATACAAAAAAATATTTTGATATTTGCCATTTTACAATTCTTCAATTATTAATAAAGTTTTTCTTCTTTCAGTTTTATTTGTAAAATGGAGAAAGATATTTGACCTCCAAAAATTTGTTTTTCTTCTAATATTCTGAAATAAAGATCTTAGAACCTGATCTGTCAGTCATCTGGCAAGATTAGAACAAACCTCTACTCAATATCTTCATCACTGTGGTGACCATATGCCTTGATTTGTTTGGGGGCAGTCCTGATTGATGTCTTTTGAGCTGGAATAATTATTAATTGATCCCCTTTTACTCTCCAAGAAGTCTCATTTTAAATGACAACTTACATGGTCATCCTACTGGTAGCAGACTTTGTTCCTAGTCAGACTCTTTTGTACTCTTCACAAATATTATTCCCTAAAAAAAGGCAAATTGTGGATGCTTTACTGAGTCCTATATCCAATTTGGCTCCCTTTTCCTTCCTGCCAAGACAGGTGATAAATAAATAAAACAAATGGTCTCTCAGGATCTGTTGTCAACTTTGCTCCTATCCAGCCCCATTTTGAGGTATTTTTTTTATTCCTGTCCCCATCACTCAGGCCTTGAAAGCTGATGGATTGCTGATTTCTTCCTTGAAACATGACATGATGAAT
This sequence comes from Phocoena sinus, assembly GCF_008692025.1. Lineage (NCBI taxonomy): Eukaryota > Metazoa > Chordata > Mammalia > Artiodactyla > Phocoenidae > Phocoena > Phocoena sinus. The sequence continues at coordinate 32,030,589 of NC_045776.1, read as the reverse complement.
AAGACTGCATACAGCAAGGGCCAAGGGAGAACTATAAGAAGGGACTGTCTTATACAATGGGAAATTATTTAACAAAGTTTGCATGAAGGAGAAATAGGGACCTTCATATAATATGATTTCAGAAGTTCAGGAAAATTATCTGATGGATGGATAGCTTTGAACATTTTTTTTTTTTTTTTTCCGGTACACGTGTCTCTCACTGTTGTGGCTTCTCCCGTTGCGGAGCACAGGCTCCGGACGCGGAGGCTCAGCAGCCATGTCTCACAGGCCTAGTCGCTCCGTGGCATGTGGGATCTTCCCGGACCGGGACACGAACTCGTGTCCCCTGCATCGGCAGGCGGGCTCTCAACCACTGCGCCACCAGGGAAGCCCCATCTGAACATTTTTTGAACTGAGGACAAAACATTTACTTTGACAAAAAGAGAACTGGCTTAAATTATAAATGATTCTGTTGGAGAGAATTCAGTGACATCCAAATTGAACCTTTACCCACAGCAACCTAGGTCCCATAAACAGAAATAGAGGACTCATATCTGGGGAGGGCACAACTCCCCTGATAAAGAGACACATCTGAAGTATTGTGACCAACTCTGGGTTTATCATTATCCAGAAATACTAAAAATTCCAGTACAAATTTGGTACTGTTTAAAATATCATCTCTTTGTCAAGGTTTGTTTGTTTTAGTTTTCTAGTTTAGTAGTTAGGTTGCTTCCCTCTCATCACTTAGCAGATCTCAGTAGAGTTTTGAAGCTCTTTCAGAGTTTTGAAGAAACAGTGGGAAGGTTTAGGGAAAGGAGGACTGAGAGAGGCTTGCCTCAGTTATGCTTTAGCGACAGATTTGGGTGGCCTAGGAGCAACAGTAGTGCCCAATCCAGTACACAGAACCTCCCACAATTACCTTGATATGTTTTGTGTCTATCCACTTTTCTCTGTATTCTCAATCCTAATAAATAAATTTATTGAGCATTTTACATGTAATAACATTTAATTCTCATAAAAACTCTAGGAGGGAAATTCTATCCACATTTTATAGATTATGAAAGTGAAGCTTGGACAGGTTAAGCAAATTGAGCAAGATCACACAGCTAGGGCTGGAGAGCCAGGATTCAAGCCCACGCTTATGCATTCCAAGTCCACACTCTTTTGTTTTTCTGCCTTTTGTTATTATTTATTTATTTTTCTATTAACTCTTTATTTTTACCTAGTTTCAGGCTTAAAAGTTGTAAGGAAAAAAATATCCTGTATGCCTTTCACCCAGGTTTCCCAAATGCTAACATTTTGGCATACCTATATTTGACTTACCATTTTTGTTCTCTCCATATATTGCAGACATAATACCTCTTTTTCTAAATATTTTAGTGTGTTTTCTAAAAATAAGGAATTTGCTTATATAGCCATAGTACAATCATTAAAATCAGGACATTCATATTGTTACAATAATATTATCTAATGCGTAAACCTTACTCAGATTTTACTTTTTGTCTCAATAATGTCCTATGTAGTTAAAGAAAATCCTGGATCATGTTTCACATTCAATTCTCATATTTTTTCAGTTTCCTTTAATTTGGATCAGTTCCACAGTCTTTCTTTTTATTTCATGACATTAACTATTTAAAACTAATACAGGCCAGTTTATTTTGTAGAACATCCTCCAATTTGGGTTTCTTTGATGTTTTCTCACAATTAAATTTAGGTTATTCATTTTGGACAGAAATAACACAGAGGTGATCTTGTGTTCTTAGTGTGTTACATCAGGAGACACCTGATATGGATCTGTCTCATTACTGTTGAAGTTAACTTTGATCACCTGAACAAGATCATGTCTTCTAGGTGATTCCACCATAAAGTTACCATTTTTGCCTTTATAATCAACAAATATCTTGTCAGAAGACATTTTGAGGCTCTAAAATTTTCTGGCACTCCTCAAATTTCAATTGGGTAAAATTATTAGCATTCATTTATGAGTCTTGCCAGAATCAATTATTATCATGATGGATTCCAAATGTTAATTTTATAATTCCAGCATTCTTTCTAAATTTGTTAGTCATTCTACTATGAAGAGGAACCTTCTTTCACTTTCTCTTTCTTTTTTTCCCCTTCTTTTCTTCTGTCAGGGAAGAAGAAATTTTTCTGTATCCTTCTGTGTTCTCTGGCTGGACAACAAGACATTAACAGGAGAAAAACAAATTTAATTTTGTATATATGGGACACAATAAGAATCTCAGGCTCAAAGGACAGTCAAGCAATTGAGGCTTATAAGCTCTTCTGAGTTTAGGAGAAGGGGGTGGGAGTCTAGAACTTCAAAGGGGACAAAAGATAATTCACAAGGAGATGGGAGAAGCAAATGTTTGGTAAACAAATGTTTTCCATGCCATGTGGAGAGGTCCTTCTTATGTAAAACAAAGTTATATTTGGTAATAGCTCACTATCTGAATGCTTTTAGGCAGTTAAAGGGATGGTAAAAAGAAAAATTTCCCAAGTCTTCTGTCTCTTAAGAATAAGCAGCCTAAAATAATACTCATGCCAAAGAGACACATCTTTGGGTTGCAAATTTTGTTCTCCTACACTTCCTTCTTCCCTTCTTTCCTCCCTTCTCTCCTTCCTTCCTTCCTTAATATTAAGATTATACTCATGAATTCTTATTTTATTTGAGTTACAATCCTTTTATATTCTTAAAAAAATTTTTGTCTGATGCTCAAATTGTCCCAGATTTGGTCAGAGCCCATTCAAGCCCATTCATAGTTTGTTGAAGCTCAGTGCAATGGAATAGGTGTTTTTGTCAAATCCCCATCCCTCTTTTGAGCACTTCCTTACTTTCAAGACATTCTAAGCTCATCTTGCATTTTCCCAGCCCCAGCCCTAAAATCTACCATTCTGCAGGGGGCCCTTGTTCTTATTGGAGAATGTATTTGAGCATTAGGTTTGTAGAGTCTGGACTCATAACCATTGTGATGACTAAGCTCTCTTGTCTCTCTTCTATACTCTGATAGCGCACTGAGGATGTCCTTGCCTCCACCCTACTCCACTCCAATTTGTCTTACATGCTGTAGCATTAGTGTTGTTATTTTTGTTTTTTGGTCTTTTGTTTTGTTGTTTTCAAAATGCTGCTATGATCTTGTAAACTGTGTGCTTATAAGACCTTTCCATGGTATCCCTTTGCAATGGAAACTTGAAAAATCCTTAGCATGCCTCAGAAAACCAGCCTCTTCTCACACTGCTCTCTTCCTTACTGTCCATCTTTTAGGCTCTTTGTCTTTCTTTACATTCCCTGAAACTCCCATGTTACTTTCAGTTCAAGATTTGCCTGTGCTCATACCTCTGTCTGAAATGCTTCTACTCCCAACTCTCCACCTAGTCTCTAGTCCTCAGATCCCAGCTTAACTGTCAGTTCTTGTGACTTCAGTAACTTACCAGGCCCTGTTTCTTTATCTCAGTTTGTAATTATGTGATTAATACTGTGATGCTTTGATTAAAGTCTCTTCTCTACTCTCCATTGTAAACTCCATCCTTACCACTGCATCCCTAAACACCGGCACAGGGTCTGCCACGTAATAAGAGTTTCATATAAATTTGGTGATGAAGTATGTACTATCCACATAGAGGCATGGCTTGATTTAAGTATTTCTACATTGGAAATGCCCAAGTTTAGTTTATTTTTATTAATTTTTTGTAATTGTCTTGAAATAGCCATGTAGCTGTTATAATGAGTAGTTTCATAAATATTTAAAAATGTAATTTTAAAATTAATAAATAGAGGAAAATCTGATGTTGTGTGTTTTCAGTAATAAGGCAAAAGGAATTTAGCTTAAACAGGCTTTTGATTTGAAAGAGATATTAATATTTTAAGTAACAGATCTTTGAGGAAACAATGAGTGGTTCTAAAATAAGGTTTGTAATGAACATAACTTCTCTCTCTCTCTTTTTGAAACATAGTCGATGATACTACTTTATCTGTCATTGATATTAGATTTTCAGAATTATTGTTAGAAAGATCCTAGTATTATTTTAAATCAGTAGCACTGTAAAATGGTATAATATTCTAAGCAACATCAGTGTCCAAAAATCATTGTGATCTCTCCAGCTGAATCATTTTTCCAATGAAAAAATGGTTATCAAGCTATGTCCATACTCTAAGACTCATTTGTTCATTCAGTCTGCTACCTTGCCCAGCATTATGACACAGGATTGCTGTCAGTTCAGTTTTACCTTTAAGCTATAGGAAGAGTAGGTAGTATGTTTGCAATACACTTTAAAAGACTTTTTAAAAAACATCTTATTCCAACACTATCCCTTTCTAAGACTTTTTAATTTTCTTCTAGGCTAATTTTTAATAGACTAGCAATTCACAGGTGAGAAATAAAAACCCATATAAGAGGTGATTAAAATACAACAGAACATTATTCATTTTCACAATTATCCTGAATTCCCACGGCAAATTACCAAATTTTACAGTTTTGAAAAAGAGAAATGGAGATGAAGTGAGTAAAGAAAAATTTGCATTAGTGATGAAAGTCATACATGTGCATAATATCCATAAGAAATACAATTACTATAGCCTTACTCATTGGCCAGTGAGCATTTGTCTGCTATGCACACAGGTTCTGTGAAAAACCTGAATCATTAGCCAAATGAGGACATTTTACGGATTAGGAGTGTGCTGAGGCATTTGTTTCTAGGCATTGTGACCTCGGTCTTTAAAAATGTTGGAATAAATTCGCCCTGGGACTTGGGCCTTCGAAGGAAGCCCTAAAGCGAAGATGGGGATGAATGTGGATTTTACTCAGTTCCTGGCTTAGAATTACTGTTACTTTCAGACACTTTTAAAAGAATTGTAGCAAAACAGTATGTGCTATGCATAGTAAAGTCCATAAAGTACACTAATATTATGAATAAAGCTCAATGAATTTTTACATATATACACTCAGGTATCTATAACCAGAAGAAGATAAGGAACATTTCTAATGCCCCAGAAGGCTCTTCATGCTCCCTTCCATTTAGTAGCCCTCTTACCCTACCCCATTCCTATCCATAACTACTACTTTTTTTCATATAATAAAATCATGCATTATACATCTTTTGTGTCCAGCTTCTTTCATTCAGTACACTGCCTATAAAATTGATTCATGTTGTTGAATCTATCAGTTAGTTTTTTTTATTGTTATACAATATTCCATTTTATGGAAATATTACCATTTGTCCATTTTCTTATTGATTGACATTTGGATTAACTTCCTGGCTTTTGGTTATTTAAAATAAAGCTATTATGAACATTATTGTACATGTCTTTTGGTGGCCAAATGTATTCATTTCTCTTGGATATATATCTAGGAGTAGAATTTCTATGACAAAGGATAAGTTAATATTTAGTTCAATAGATACTGAGGGTCTATAAAAATATATTTATACCATTTTACATCCATGCAGACAATATGTGTAGTAATTCTAGTTACTACAATCCTCGACAATATTTGGTATTGACAGTCATTTTAATTTTAGCCATTTGGTGTATAGATAAAGGGTTCTGGGGGGTAACTTTTGGCTTTGGATTTTAACATGGTCTATGACTATCTCATTTTAACCCTCATATGTAGCATCTTATTTAGCTATCTTCATATCTGGTCCTGGCCACCCTCTTTTATGGCAGTGTCCCTAATGTGCTCCAGTGTATGTTTATTTGGAACTTCATTCTACCTACAACACCACCCTGGCTTTATTTTTCTTATTATCTTTCTATGTACAAAAAGATTTTAGTTATTTGGATATACCTAAAAAATAAGGTAGGACAACTAAAATGTATAATAATCATAAACATTATCACTGCTCACTTATTTAATTAAAAGGTCATGTAATTTACATAGTTAAAAAACAGTCATTCCTCAGTATCTGTTGGTTCCATGATCCCCACAGATACCAAAATTAACAGGTACTCAAGACCTTTATATAAAATGGCATAGTATTTGCATATCCTATGTGCAAAGTATAATTAAAGTATACGGGAGGATGTGCATAACCCGTGCACATCCTCCCGTATACATTAAATAATTTCTAGATGATTTACTTATGATACCTAATACAATGTAAATAGTTGTAAATACAATGTAGATGCAAGTTAAATCATTACTGAGGCAGAGCAAGTTCAAGTTTTGCTTCTTGGAACTTTCTGGAATTTTAAAAAAATATTTAAAATCCACAGTTGGTTAAATTCCCAGTTGCAGAACCTGTAGATATGGAGGGTCAACTGTGTACAGAAAAAACACATAGAGAAAAAAAAGTGCTGCTCCATGCCATTACAACCTGCTCCTGACATGGCCAATTTGAGACAACTAGTAAGAATTAGGCTGATATTATTTATGCAGAGCTAAGTGGAATAGGAGATGGTCCTGAGATGATGGCTAGGCTTTGTGTTACTGATTCAAATGCTTACCCCAATGAAAGGAGGTGGGAATATTTGTTATTTTCAGCTTTGGTAGTCAAGTTAGAAAAAAAATAGAAATTACAGTAAGAACTAAGTTAATTAGGATGTATAGGGAGTGGGAAATTTAATCAATTATAGTTCATGGGGAATCAAAAATTTTAACCAGATTAACACACTTTTGTCAAACATTCCTGTGGGGCATTGCCTTTGTGTTCACATTTGTTTTCTGTCTCAGGAAGAAGAGCCTATTGAACGTGATTAATTTTGTCTCTGCAGACTGGGGATATTAAAAGAGCCTTGGCGACATCTTAATGGCCGTGAATTTTCAGTGTTCTGTACAAAAGATAGAAAATGAAGAGTTCAAACAGAATCTATAATGACTTGAGGATTTGCACTGGCTTTATGAAGTAAAATCGCTCCATTTGGTTTTCTTACCTTCTGCTTCTTTCTCTAAACCTGCTGAATTGAAGAAAATACCAAGTCTGTTAACTCTGGTTATTACAGTTCTAATTAATTGAGGCTTTGCCATCACTTGCTAATAATTGTATTTTCCCAAAGTGGAAGGTAGACTGGAAAAAAATAGATGAAAATAATAAATATTGCACACAAGAATACACAAAACTGCTACATTATTATGACTTACTGAAGTTCACTTTATTAAGTAAAATCAACAAGTTTTGAACTAATCTTATCCTGGAACTAAAAGAATTGGTTTGACCAAGGAAGTATATTGTTAAGAAAAAAAAATGAGATATAGCCTCATCCACCAGAAGGCAGACAGCAGAAGCAAGAAGAACTACAATCCTGCAGCTGGTGGAACAAAAACCACATTCACAGAAAGATAGAAAATGTGAAAATGCAGAGGACCATGCACCAGATAAAGAAAGAAGATAAAACCTCAGAGAAATAACTAAAGGAAGGGGAGATAGGCAACCTTCCAGAAAAAGAATTCAGAATAATGATAGTGAACATGATCCAAGACCTCAGAAAAAGAATGAAGACAAAGATTGAGAAGATGGAAGAAATGATTCACAAAGACCTAGAAGAATTAAAGAACAAATAAACAGAGATGAACAATACAATAACTGAAATGAAAACTACACTATAAGGAATCAATAGGAGAATAACTGAGGCAGAAGAACAAATAAGTGACCTGGAAGACAGAATGGTGGAATTCACTGCTACAACACAGAATAAAGAAAAAAGAATGAAAAGAAATGAAGACAGCCTAAGAGATCTATGGGACAATATTAAACACAAGAACATTTGCATTATAGGGGTCCCAGAAGGAGAAGAGAGAGAGAAAGGACCCAAGAAAATATTTGAAGAGATTATGGTTGAAAATTTCCCTAAGATGGGAAAGGAAATAGCCATCCAAGTGCAGGAAGCACACAGAGTCCCATACAGGATAAACCCAAGGAGAAACACACTGAGAAACATAGAAATCAAACTGGCAAAAATTAAAGACAAAGAAAAACTTTTAAAAGCAGCGAGGGAAAAATGACCAATAACATATAAGGGAACTCCCATAAGGTTAACAGCTGATTTCTCAGCAGAAATTATACAAGCCAGAATGGAGTGGTATGGTATACTTAAAGTGATGAAAGGGAAGAACCTACAACCAAGATTACTCTAACTGGCAAGGATCTCATTCAGATACAATGGAGAAATAAAAGTTTACAGACAAGCAAAAGCTAAGAGAATTCAACACCATGAAACCAGCTCTACAACAAATGCTAAAGGAACTTTTCTAAGTGGGAAACACAAGAGAAGGAAAGGACTGACAAAAACAATCCCAAAGCAATTAAGAAAATGGTCATAGGAATATACATATCGATAATTATCCTAAACGTGAATGGATTAAATGCTCCAACCAAAGGACACAGGCTTGCTGAATGGATCCAAAAACAGGACCCATATATATGCTGTCTACAAGAGACCCACTTCAGACCTAGGGACACATTCAGACTGAATGTGAGGGGATGGAAAAAGATATTCCACTCAAATGGAAATCAAAATAAAGCTGGAGTAGCAATACTCATATCAGATAAAATAGAGTTTAAAATAAAGAATGTTACAAGAGACAAGGAAGGACACTACATAATGATCAGGGGACAAATCCAAGAAAAATATATAACAATTATAAATATATATGCACCCAACATAGGAGCACCTCAATACATAAGTCAATTGCTAACAGCTATAAAAGAGGAAATTAACAGTAACACAATAAGAGTGGGGGACTTTAACACCTCACTTACACCAATGGACAGATCATCCAAAATGAAAATAAATAAGGAAACAGAAGCTTTAAAGGACACAATAGACCAGATACATTTAATTGATATTTATAGGACATTCCATCGAAAAACAGCAGATTGCACTTTCTTCTTATGTGTGCACGGAACATTCTCCAGGATAGATCACATCTTGATTCACAAATCAAGCCACAGTAAATTTAAGAAAATTGAAGTCATATCAAGTATCTTTTCTGATCACAATGCTATGAGATTAGAAATGAATTACAGGGGGAAAAATACGTAAAAAGCACAAACACATGGAGGCTAAACAATACATTACTAAATAACCAAGAGATCACTGAAGAAATCAAAGAGGAAATCAAAAATACCTAGACACAAATGACAATGAAAAAACAATGATCCAAAACCTATGGGATGCAGCAAAAACAGTTCTAAGAGGGAAGTTTATAGCTAATACAAGTCTACCTCAAGAAACAAGAAAAATCTCAAATAAACAATTTAACCTTACACCTAAAGGAACTAGAGAAAGAAGAACAAACAAAACCCAAAGTTAGTGAAAAAAATCATAAAGATCAGAGCAGAAATAAATGAAATAGAAACAAAGAAAACATTAGCAAAGATCAATAAAATTAAAAACTGGTTCATTGAGAAGATAAAATTGATAAACCATTAGCCAGACTCATCAAGAAAAAGATGGAGAAGACTCAAATCAATAAAATTAGAAATGAAAAAGGACAAGTTACAGCAAACACTGCAGAAATACAAAGCATCCTAAGAGACTATGACAAGCAACTCTATGCCAATAAAATGGACAATCTGGAAGAAATGGACTAATTCTTAGAAAGGTATAAACTTCCAAGACTGAACAAGGAAGAAATAGAAAATATGAATAGGCCAATTACAAGCAATGAACTTGAAACTATGATTAAAAATTTTCCAACAAACAAAAGTCCAGGACCAGATGGCTTCAAAGGTGAATTCTATTAAACATTTAGAGAAGAGCTAACACCCACCCTTCTCAAACTCTTCCAAAAAATTGCAGAGGGAAGAGCACTTCCAAACTCATTCTATGAGACCACCATCACCCTGATACCAAAACCAGACAAAGACTAAAAAAAAAAAATGAAAATTACAGACCAATATCACTGATGAATATAGATGCCAAAATCCTCAACAGAATACTAGCAAACAGTTCCCAAAAACACATTAAAATGATTATACAACATGACCAAGTGGGATTTATCCCAGGGATGCAAGGATTCTTCAATATATGCAAATCAATCAATGTGATACACCATATTAACAGAATGAAGAATAGAAACCATATGATCATCTCAATAGATGCAGAAAAACTTTTGACCAAATTCAACACCCACTTATGATAAAAACTCTCTAGAAAGTGGGCATAGAGGGAACCTACCTCAATATAATAAAAGTCATATATGAAAAACCCACAGCATACATCATTCTCAATGGTGAAAAACAATGCATTTCCTCTAAGATCAGGAACAAGAAAAGGATGTCCACTCTCACCACTATTATTCAACATAGTTTTGGAAGTCTTAGCCATGGCAATCAGAGAAGAAAAAGAAATAAAAGTAATACAAATTGGAAAAGAAGAAGTAAAACTTTCACTCTTTGTAGATGACATGATACTATACATAGAGAATCCTAAAATTGCCACCAGAAAACTACTATAGCTAATCCATGAATTTGGTAAAATAGCAGGATACAAAATTAATGCACAGAAATCTCTTGCATTCCTGTACACTAATGATGAAAAATCTGAAAGAGAAATTAAGGACACTCTCCCATTTACCATTGCAACAAAAAGAATAAAATACCTAGGAATAAACCTACCTAGGGAGACAAAAGATCTGTATGCAGACAACTATAAGACACTCATGAAATAAATTAAAGATCATACCAACAGATGGAGAGATATACCATGTTCTTGGATTGGAAGAATCAATATTGTGAAAATGACTATACTACCCAAAGTAATCTATAGATTCAATGTAATCCTTATCAAGTTACCAATGGCATATTTTATGGAAGTAGAACAAAAAAATCTTAAAATTTGTATGGAGACACAAAAGGCCCCAAATATCCATAGCAGTCTTGAAGGAAAAAAATGGACGAGGAGGAATCAGACTCCCAGTCTCAGACTATACTATAAAGCTACAGTAATCAAAACAATATGGTACTGGCACAAAAACAGAAACATAGATCAATGGAACAAGATAGAAAGCCCAGTGATAAACCCACACACCTATGGTCAACTAATCTATGACAAAGGAGACAAGGATATACAATGTAGAAAAGACAGTCTCTTCAATAAGTGGTGCTAGGAAAACTGGACTGCTACATATAAAGAATGAAATTAAAACACTCCCTAACACCATACACAAAAATAAACTCAAAATGGATTAGAGACCTAAATGTAAGATCGGGCACTATAAAACTCTTAGAGGAAAACATAAGAAGGACACTCTTTGACATAAATCACAGCAAGATCCTTTTTGATCCACATCCTAGAGAAATTGAAATAAAAACAAAAATAAACAAATGAGACCTAATGAAACATCACAGCTTTTGCACAGCAAAGGAAACCATAAACAAGATGAAAAGACAGCCCTCACAATGGGAGAAAATATTTGCAAATGAATCAGTGGAAAAAGGATTAATCTCCAAAACATATAAACAGCTCATGCAGCTCAATATTAAAAAAAACAAACAACCCATTTCAAAAATGGGCAGAAGACCTAAATAGACATTTCTCCAAGAAGACATACAGGTGGTCAAGAAGCACATGAAAAGCTGATCAACATCATTAATTATTAGAGAAAAGCAAATCAAAACTACAGTGAGGTATCACTGCACACCAGTTAGAATGGGCATTATCAGAAAATCTACAAACAACAAATGCTGGTGCGTGTGTGGAGAAAAGGGAACTTTCTTGCACTGCTGGTAGGAATGTACATTGATATAGCCACTATCGAGAACAGTTTGGAGGTTCCTTAAAAAACTAAAAATAGAATTACCATATGATCCAGCAATCCCACTACTGGGCATATACCCAGAGAAAACCATAATTCATAAAGACACATGCACCACAATATTTATTGCAACCCTATTTACAATAGCCAGGTCATGGAAGCACCCTAAATGCCCTTTGACAGATGAATGGATAAAACATATGTGGTAAATATATGCAATGGAATATTACTCAGACAAAAAAGGAACGAAAATGAGTCATTTGTTGAGACGTGGATGGATCTAGAGACTGTCATGCAGAGTGAAGTAAGTCAGAAAGAGAAAAACAAATATCATATATTAACACATATATGTGGAACCTAGTAAAATGGTACAGATGAACTGGTTTGCAGGGCATAAATTGAGACACAGGTGTAGAGAACAAACGTATGGACACCAAGCAGGGAAAGCGTCAGGGTGGTGGGAGTGGTGGTGTGATGAATTTGGCGATTAGGATTGACATGTATACATTGATGTGTATAAAACTGATGAGTAATAAAAACCTGTTGTAAAAAAAATAAAAATTAAAAAAAATGATAAGTAAGTACTAGAGAGGTAATATACACCATGAGTAATATAATTAACACTGTTGTATGTTATATATGAAAGGTGTTAAGAGAGTAAATCCTAAGAGCTCTCATTACAAGGAAAACATTTTTTTCTTTTTACTTTAGATGATGGGATGTTTACTAAACTTACTTTGGCAATAATTCCATGATGTATGTAAGTCAAATAATTATGCTGTGTAACTTAAACTTAAAACTTGTATGTCAATTATATCTCTATAAAAGTAGAAGGAAAAAAACAAATAAAAAAACAAGAAGAAACAGGAAAAATCTCAAAAAAAAAAAAAAGAGAAAATAACATGAGATTTGAAGTCCAAAAGTCAGAGTCCAAATTCCAGAATGTGACATTGAGTATGACATTAACTTGTTTTGTGAACCAGTTTCTTCAGCCTCAAAATGAGAAATAGTAACAATACTACTTATTTTAAAGATTATTGTGATAATCAAATTGGACGATATACATAAAATTGTGTGTGACCTGTGAAACCCTATGACAACAAGAGATGTCATTATCGGGGTATCAAATGTAAAGAAACAGGAGTGCAAGAGGTAGAATGGGATGGGGTTAGGGCACAGTGTCCTTACTGTGCTCATTTGACTGATCATATGTACAGAAATGAGATGATGTATCTTTTAGTAACTAGTGAGATGCTTAAAGTTTCCTTGAGCTATTTGATAGGAAGTAGTTGGGCTCATCTTCCCGATTTTATCCTAATTGTTTTTGTTATCATAAATAATCTGAAACTCACCAATTATATCTGATGAGGGAAATATTATCTTTAAGTTATCTGGTTAAATATAATTCAGGTGAGAAAAACTGTCCATCAGTGACTTGTTCCAAGGGCTGGGGGAAGTACCTCTATTATGCTTATAGCCTGAAACAGATTATCTGAGCTGTGCAGATTTCCAGAAGTAGAGAGAGGAGGATTTGGTTCACTGAGGAAAAAAACTGACCTGAAAATCTCAAAATCTGGATTTAAGAAACAAGAAAGCAGGTGACATTGGCAAAGTGGCCTCTCTTCTTTGGACCTCATTCTTATGTGTGAAAGAGGTGGGTGGTCCTCACATTCTCCACCCTTGTTCACTCCCCCAGTACATAGCCCTTATGATGTCATTGCTCTCCATTAAAATCTTCGAAGAAGAAATTTAAAGCTATTTACACTAAGATACAAATAACTGATGGGATTTCCCCTATAAAGGGGATGGAGGTTTTAAGCTTAAGGAATGAAGCACTAGCGGAAGATTTCCAGACATTAACCAAAAGGTGGGGGGATTATTTTGGAAGCTAAGAGGAACTTTCCAACATCTTACAATCATAACTTGTTGGTAGCTATGCTTTCTTCCTGTGTTGTCATGTGGCACAAGTGTAAAGATGAACAATAAGATGGGAGAAGCAATGAGCCTGGGTAGCTAATCATAGTGTGCAGGACCTGTAGAGATGCCAAAAAAAGGCAGATGAACACTAGGGAGAAAGAGCTCATCTTCCTGCCCTCCTTGTCTAGCTTGAGCCCCAACTCCCTCTCTATGCATTCCAGGATAGTTTATTTAGTCTAAATATCCCATATTTGAAGATTATTGCACTTTGTAATTAAGCAGAATTATACAGTTCTGAAGGAGAAAAGGCTTGACTAAGTATGTTTAGTCTCTGGACCACTGGGGAGCTTGCTAGAAATGCAGAATCTCAGGCTCACTTCAGACCCACTGTATGAGAATCTGCAGTTTAACAAGTTTCCTAGGTGATTTGTGTAGATATGAAGTCTTGAGGAAACACTGAATCCATATATTGTTACATTTATTCCCCAGTAATTAAAATTGCTGGTGTCATCAAAGGCTCTTTTCCCTAATTTAAGCGGTTCTTTTTGCGATGCTATTTTCATCCTCTAACTACTAATATGCAGTTGTCAGATCCCTCAGGCCTGCTCTGAATCTCTCTGGAGCCCAGCTATACATATTTAGTTCTTTTAATGTTTGCTTGTAAATCAAGCCCTGCATTCCCTTAATCAATCCAGCAACTCTCCCCTGAATTTGCAGCAATTTGTCAACATCTTTTGATATCTGAGGAGCTCTAGACCTGAATGTAATTTTCTATGAGGCTACACAGATGTTTTTTACAGTATTTAAAAGTCCTTTAAGATATGTGACCAAGGCTAATAATCAAACAAAGTGAAGGCAGTGTTATGTGCAAAGACTAAATCAATTAGAAACCCATTTGACAGTAGCATCGTCATCATTATCATCATCGTCCTAACTACAACTCAAAAGATAGACAGTTCTTAAGCTCTTGTCATGTGTATATTAGGTGCTAAGGATATGAAGAGGTGTAAGACAGGAACCCATTCCATGGAAAGGTGTGAGTCTAGCTGGAGAAAAATATTTTTTCAATAAAATAAATAATAGAAATCTACAAAAGAGTATATACCATGTGCAAAATAAGTGGATGAGAAACAGTGGAGGAATAGGAATTACTGTGACCCAACACCCTTAGGAAACATTTCAGAGAGGCCTTAAGAACATGCAAATATCTAGATTAATGGAGAAAGGTAGAAAGGACAGCTGACAAGAGTAAATAAAGCAAAAGTATGATTCTTTTTTTTTTTTTAACATCTTTATTGGGGTATAATTGCTTTACAATGGTGTGTTAGTTTCTGCTTTATAACAAAGTGAATCAGCTATACATATACATATGCTCCCATGTGTCTTCCCTCTAAGCAAAAGTATGATTCTAAACAAAACTTTGACTTTTTTTTTTTGTAGACTCTCCACTTGCTGTGTTCTGAGACTGAACATTTCTTTTCCTCTCTACATTTCCTGTATTCTCCAAGTGTTTTAGTAATCATATATTGTTTTAAAAGATAAAATAAATGATATGTATTTTATGAAGAAGAGGAGAAAATACATGGTTTATATTTCTTTACATCATACTATCTCTTTCATCCAAAAGAAGAAAAAAACTCAGCAAAATAGTGTGCACAGAGGAAAAAATGAAGTCTCCTTAAGCTTCCCTTCCATCCTGTTCAGTCTGGCTGCAGGAAGGGAGAGGAGAACAAATGGCTTCCAATGATGTTTTCTAGTAAAAGAATTTGAAATAATATTCAGGATACCTCAGTTCTATAGCTGGTCCTGCTATGACCAAATTATATGATGTTGCATGTCACTTACTCTCTCAGATGCCAAATGGGGGTTGTATTATGATTGTCCCATATTCCCTAAAGACATTTTTTGGGTGATAAGACCTTCATATGGACTTCCAATATCCCTGATTTAAATCTGTGATATACTGTTATCAAATGACCATATAATTTATTGTTCAAATCTGGACACCTAAGAATGAAAGGGGCTTTTGTTAATATTTACACCAGAAAAACTGTTATTAACTGGGGCTGTACTGGCCCATCAAGCTGCTTGGTCACCCCAGCTGATGCAGACCAGACCAGCACTAGAACTCTGTTTGGGGGGAAAGAGAAGGAATTCTCTGTCTACAAAGGAATAGATTGTTTGGCTTTGTGAAACCAATAATTTTATTCTCCAGGTTAAGCTCTTCTGTCCAAAAGCTGTGTTTTGTGTGAAAGACACATTAGTGCATGGAGTGAAACATGAGGATTTGCTAGATATAATGATTTTCTGACCTCTCCTTCTCACCTCTGCTCTGGAAGATTGAGTTAGAAATGTTCTCAAGGCCACCAAATAGATTGATGCATATTCTAATTCCTAATGCCTGCAGGGCAAATAGCTCAGGCCTGATTCCTTCAGCTATAATAACAAGGTTTATTTTACTGCAGTTTGAAGGCTGCTCAGGACTGCAGTAGGAGAGCATGTCCCCTGATTCAAATAGGCTAAACATCTGTTAAGTTATTCCCCAACTTTCCTCTTAACTTGCTTTATTGTTATTACCCTCAGGAGGCCACTAAGCAGGAATTTGTGAGAGGAAGAATGTAAGTGACATTTGTATCATTATTCACACATTTATGCAGTTTATTATCTGGGAACTCATCCCCCCACACTCCCCAAGGAACTTAATATGAAATAATATTAACATATTAAGCACATAATGTGAGGCTGCATTAATTAATATAATGTTCAGCTCTCCTGCAAATTGTGGTCCAACTGTGCTTCTTTTACTGAAGTCAAACAGTATGAGAGGTAACATGGTTGTCCAGAGAGTGACTAGGCATAGAAGATACCTAAAACAACCTTGCTCAGTGTGAAGAAAAACAGGAATGTGAAAGTTATCTTCTAGAATCAGAAATTCTCCCATGGAGAAAAGGAGTGCATTTGTATGAGTGATGATACAGAAGATAGAATGAAAGGAATATAAAACGTAACTTCCAGGCTAGTAGGCCTGAGGCCAGCCTATGCATATGGAGAGATGTTTCAGAAGAGGCTGTTTATTAGGATGTAGGAGTTTTGCACTGGGTTAGTGCAGATCTGTAAGGAATCTCTAAGTCTAGGATTCTGTAGTGGTCTGTGATTTATATACTAGCCTGAAGTTATCTAGTTCTCAACTGGAAATGCACTTAAACCTATAGCACTTCCTTGTTACAATGTTAGGTTACTATTCTTACTCTCTACTGTGTAAAGTAATACTTCATCTTAAATATTCAACAGTGATCCTTTTCAACTTTCAATAGTATTTCTTCTAGTTATAATTGTAATGAGTTTTTGCTTGCCTCCAAAACATTCCTTTCCTTTTTCCTGAAAGAGATCTGATTTTACTCAGGTTTCTATCTCTTCTGTATTCAGCTATATTACTCAAGAAAATCTAACTCTACACTCTGTTTCAAAGATGAGCTCTGCTTAAAATAATCATGGTAATCTCTTGCCAGTCATTGGTCTAACAATGTACATATGACTCAATTCTGGCCTGTGAGAAACAAGGAGAAAATGGTTGGAGACCTTTGTGAAGATTCTTGATCTTATGAGGAAGGAAAACAAGAGTTAGTTTCTCTCTCAGAAAGCAAATGCGGAAGCTTGGTCTCAGTGACTTCTGGCATCCATTATAAGGCCATGAAGAAATCTAGCTTGAAGAGAGTTCATATTGAGAGAAGGAAAGAATAACAGAAATGCAGCTGGAGCCCCAGTTAGGCCAAATCAGAAGGCCACCTACCTCCGAACTTTCAGGAAGCCAATAAAGTTACTATTTAAGCTAATTTCTACTGCTTCCATCTGAAAGCATCTTAACTGATAACCTGATCCTCTGGGATGAACAGACGACCAGATCTTTTCCCTAGCTTCCTCTTCAGTAATCTCCCAAACAAACTGTGTGACCAAACTGTATGAACAAGATAGCATCTAGAGGAAGATTAGAGGAGTTGACAACAAGGCACACAAGCCTGCACACAGTGGGGGATGGTGATGACTCAGACATTCTATCTCAATGATTAACTGAGATGACTTCCCTTCTCTTCAAATGTTTCACAGATGATCAGAATCTTCAGAGATGTTTTTTTGGGGATGCTGAGCCCACCATCTCCCCAGACTGCTGGCATTCTGATTAAAGACACCTTTCTCTCCTACCATTTATGAGTATGATTTTGTAAGCAGTGAGCAACATGTCCCAATTCATTCAATAACATACAGACCTTATTTGAATTCTATCAGTTTTTTCACTAATGTCTGTTTTTCTGTTCCAGGATCTTACCCAAGATTACACACTTCATTTAGTTACAATTTTTCTTTAGTTTCTTCCAATCTTGAAAAGTTCTTTAGTCTCTTTGTCTTTTAAAATCCTGACATTTTTGGAAATTGCTGATATTTATTTTTCATGATCATTGGTCAAAGCTCTACTCAGTCTTGCCATTTTTGGTGTATTCATGAATGTAAGTTGTTCAGTATTCTTGATGTCTTTAGTAGTAATCTCTCCTGGAAACATTTTTCTTTACAAAAGGATGACAATCATCACAGTATAAGAGTTCACTTAGAGGATATTTTTAGTGTTATAAACAAAAGGAATGCTGTCTTAATTAATTTTTAAGTCTTATTTCCAATGGTCTTTTTGAAGGTTTTCAGGATTTTTTTAAAATTTTAGGTCACAAATGTCACACTCAGAGAATATATCTTAAACATTTACTATGAGCAAGGAATTGTACTTTTTGTGAAGACACAAAGGTGGTATGACATAGTCTCTGCTCTCAAGAAAAACAAAACATTGGGCTACATCTTCAGAGGACAGTAAACAGTGATCCTTAGGTTCCTTTTATTTGTTGTGGTCAAACCTACAAACTGTTTTCTTAATCAATATACGTATGTGGGCCAGTTTTTTTTTTTTTTTTTTTTGCGGTACGCGGGCCTCTCATTGTTGTGGCCTCTCCCGTTGCGGAGCACAGGCTCCGGGCGTGCAGGCTCAGCGGCCATGGCTCACGGGCCCAGCCGCTCCGCGGCATGTGGGATCCTCCCAGACCGGGGCACGAACCCGTGTCCCCTGCATCGGCAGGCGGACTCTCAACCACTGTGCCACCAGGGAAGCCCTGGGCCAGTTTTTTAGGGAAGAAATATTAGCTCAGAAAGGGGGAAGGGTGTCTTTCACCTCATTCTAGAAAAATATATAAAACAGAATAAGTATCTCCTGTGTCACCAGAACCAAGAAAGATTTGCCTATCATGGAAGATTTAAACAGATGAAAATTTCTCCATATATACTCTCCAAGGTTTGAAAAATGTAGTGTCTGATGGCTAGACTGTCAGATTTTCTTTAATGACCATTTACTATGTCATCCTCAAATTGTTGAAATAAGTATGGAATCAACATTATTACAGCCTTTGTAGAGCAAGATATTAATGAAATATAACATGAAATAATGTTGAGCATTCTAATGAATTATAATTAAAATGAATACTCTGTTTTCCTAGAAATAATTGTCAGTTTCTGAAGTTCAAAAAATATTGTAGTTACAGAAATTATAATTTGTTATGAAATAGCAAAAAATGTGTGTTCTTAATCTATAATGTCTTGTAGCCAATGGAGACAGCTTGGGTTGCTGCCATTAATTAAATGTAGGAGCATAGCTGGAGCATTTAATCAATCATAAAGCCACTTTAATGCACTGTATCACTCCAAAGCTGGAGCAGTTAGAGAAGCTGCACTGTAGGCCAGAATACAAATGTGGAACAATAAAAGGAGAAGCAAAAAGGAATGACTTCTTTCTGTGTCAGAGTCTTCATGTTTCAAAATGTATGAAATGGATAAAATTTTACATGCATTATAAGAATCATTTTGGCTGCACAGATGTGAAAAAATAGCTATCACTTGCAATATGTAGAGCTATGGCCACACGTGTAAGTGAGCATAAACAAGTGTAGTAGTTTGAGATCGAAAATAATAATAATGGATTTTTGAAGAACATTATTTTTAATGAATATTTTATGGTATGTCACTTCTCTTGAAAGTTACTTAATTCTTGCCCAAATGAGCATTTCTAATATCACTAATGTCACAGTTACAGCAAAGGAAAGAAGCTAGTGCCAGAAGAAGAAGGAAGAGGAGGAAAAGAAAGGAAGGCAGGGAAGAGAAGGAAAGGAAGAGGAAGAGGAAGGACTGAGGTGCTATGTAATTGGTATTTCAGATTTGATGTAAGAAAATGGTCAGTCCTGTGAATCACCATGTGGCATGGAATGATCTGGGACCAAGAGAAGTAATGATGACATAGAATCATATGACCAAAGAAGATAGAGGGTTCATCTATTTGGATAGCTGGATGAAGGCTTTTCTTGGTCCATTCTAAGGAAGAATTATAGTTAATGTCATAACCATGTGGTATGAATCAATGATACTTTGTATTACCTACATATATAACATGTTTGTCTCTCTATCGATCTATCTTTCTATCTCTCTCTATATAACTTTAGTTAAGAATTAAATTGTTTATATCACAATGTGTTCAATTAATTCATTTGTCATCTTTGTAAAGTCTGGACCTACAAGAATCATTGAAGAGTTGCTGAGGAGACAATTTTGAAAGAGCTGGATCCAAATGACATCTGAAGTGGAAACTGTGGGTTCCAGAACTGGAAGAACAGGGAACTATTACCCCTGATAATGGTCCCTTCTGTATCATCCTGCAGTATTTACTGCCGAAGTGTCTACCCATCTGTAGAACCAAACTGAAGGTGAGTCTGCGTTCTTAGTGCTTACGTGGAACCTTCTTACCTCCAGTTCTTCTTGCTCATCTTTTAGCCTTAGTGTTTTAGGATATATTTTAGTTCTTGATTAATTTTTAACCACTTTATTGAGGTATTATTGACATACAAAAAGCTGTACATATATATGTATAAAACTTGATGAGTTTGGACAAAAGTACACATCTGTGAAACCATCACTACAATCTATTCCATAAACATATCCATCATCTCCAAAAGTTCCTTATTATTTTTCATGGATATTAGTTTCAATTGTTCAATGTTAGTCATAAAATAAGCACCTTTAAAATACTTAAAAAATCAACTCATCTGGTTTGAAGTTTTGAGCTGGTACTGAACATGATAAATGGCCACTGTTTTCAAGGAATTGATAGAAGGCAATGTTAATACATATGACATTACCTGATGTGAATGAATTGTGTAAGAGAGCATATAAGTGTAAATTGTGGGATAAAATTACTTTAAGAGCTGAGAGAAGTTTGAAGGGAACATAGTCAATGAAACCTCAGGTGGTCAGGGGAAACTTCAGGGGAGAGGTAGGATTAAACCTGGACCATCACGATGGGTTTGATTAATTGAAATAAATGGAAAGATTGACTGAGAGAATCCATAGAGATATCATGAGCTACAGAAGCTTCCCAAAGTTTCCTGTGAAACAACAGAGGGAATAGAGACTTTTAGGGGTGATAAGGAATGTTAAAGAAGATAAAAATCTGAGCATAATTGCCACAGAGACTACTCTTTTCTGAAAAATTTTTAGATGAGTACTCATGGTATAGTGTCTGTTAATACATTTCTCTTGATGACACAGGGTAGTTATGCTGAAGAAAATCCCAACAGAATGGGACTGGGGGGACTGTTTTTATAAGGCAAATTAAGGAATGGCCCTGAAGGTAAACAGTGTTTGAAGACAGTTGGGGTCACGGGGTTGGGCAAGGAGAAGGACTCAGACTGTAGAAGATGGACCCCTTCCTTTATGACAGGCTCTGGCCATCCACATGTATGTTGGTGATGGCTATCTGTCTCCCAGTTTCTATCGTCTATTTTTTCCTTTTAGGATTAGAACCTCTAAATTTTAGCTGAATATGTGGCTGCCTAAATTAAAGACTAAAATTTCCAGATTTCCTTGCACTCAGGCATAGTCATTTGTATCAGTTTTGGACAACAGGTGTGAGAAAATTCACGTGTTAAATTTCTAGGTCATTCCCTTAATAAAGAGTGGGCATAACCTCTATGTCCTCTTGTCCCCCTTTCCTGTGGGCTGGAATGGGGTATGATGATGAGCTCTCTTGGACCATGAGGACAAGGCAAAACCCTAGAAAGCGCAGAGCCACAAGGATCTCCAACTCTGTGTGTCACCATTCTAGGCCTGGGCTAACAGACTTATATGTAAAAGAGAAATGCACTACTCTTTGACTTAAACCACTATATTTTGGGGGTCTCTTTCACTTAGTGATTTCTGACAAGAAGTCTATATTTTGGTATGTGCTTACTAAAGACCTCTTGATTACTTGAGTAAATTAGAGAAAGATTTTTCAATATGTATGCATACATTGTGATCTGATCACATATTCTTGTGAAAAATTTGATTTTTTTCTTGGCCTCAGACATAATTCACTCTGCATGAAGGATGACAGCTTGATGATTCCATTTATATTTTTACCTTATTTATTCATGTTGATAGTGGAATAAGGTACAATAAATATATGGCTTGCTGCTTCATAGTGGTGTGTGTCACTGCTGTAGTTACTAGAGGAATATAGCTGCTTATTTTATAATCCTTATTTTGGAAGTTCTTTTAAAATTGGGTGTTAAAACATAGAAACACATAACTTCTTTACAAGGGTTATCATGTCTCTACTTCGAACTTTCAAAAGACCAGGAGAAAAGAAGTAATCATTTGCCAGTAGCTGTTGTGTGAGGTCATTCAAGTCAGCCAGGTCATCACAAATGGAGACACAAAGGTTTGTTCTCTGTTGGGTTTCATAATTTAATTTCCCTGAATTCACTGACACCAAATAACTGATGAGTACATTTTACAAGCTGTGGCACTGAAGTCAGAGAAGTTACAGGCCAGGGTTTCTCAAGGGAAAAAAGTACTTCTCAAAAGTGAGTTAGTGTTCACTCCTGCTTGGTTTCTTCTGCTTCTGCCACACTCCAATTCCAGAGTCATTTCTGACTGAGGCAAAGGATTAGCAACAGTGCAACCGTGTCCTTCCAGGTCAGCAGGGAAAGATTTTATGACAGCCCTGGACTCTGAAGAAGAGAAGTGTGATCTCACTCAGCCACATAAAACCACAGTCTTTGAGCTAGTCAGGAGCGAAGAATGTCTGAAAGGGCAGTTCCTGGGTCATCGAATTTTATCAGAAGCAAGAGAAATGGCTATAAAAATAGTTTAATATTTAAAAAAGCAAAATTTCTAGAGTAAAACATTTTTCTTTTCCAATTTCGTTCACTGAGTTAATAAATACAATTCTGCTTCTATTTATTCCTTAACCTTTCTTCCTTTTCTATCTTCCACAATTTCTTCTTCCTCTTTCTGGAGAAATAGCACTTTTAAGGTCATAAGGGTTAAAATAATATGATATGAAGAAATCTAAATTCAGTAACTGAAGAGTGCCATGGAGTAGAGGATATAGGCAAGCTTGTCCAGGGAGCAGCTATCCTTTTAGAAGCAGCCCTGCTCAGTCACGACACCAGCAAGATGCCCAGCAAAGATTAAGTGACATGCAAATATATCAAGCAGATTTACTAATTTATGTCCATGGGATTTGCAAATTTTACTATAATGTATTCTGAAAATTTTGCATTCTTTCCACAAGATATATTGAACCTCAGGCCCTGGGCTGTGATTGATCCTAATACTAGGGTAATATATTAGACTGTCACACAGTATCTGACAGGCTTTTATTATGCATTTAAAAAGGTTCGCATCCTGGGTGAAAATCCTCAAAGGTCATTCCTGGAAAAATAATTTAGGCTTTGAAATTTGATGTGAAATTGAGAGTTGTTTCCACTCACAATGTGGGAAATATCAAATACAAGGTGTTGGCTTCAGCTGTCTGCTTCAAGGTTTGGGGTATCTGTTTGGAAAGAACTGTCCCAACTCAAGGTCATGAGATTCATTCCCAAGTGGGAGACATTGATTTTCTTATTCCTGATCTATAGTTTTAGAATGCTTGTAACCTAGGCCAGCTTACGCCTAATAAATATCCTTGGAACCAAGAGGACTCCAGAGGAGTGTTGATATACCATGTCACCATAGACATCCCTTTGAAAAATTAGGATGTCAGCAAAACTCTTAGATTTTCCCCATATTTCTACCCAATTCCTTCTTCTCTTAGGTCTTTATCAGATGTCCCAATCTTAGAAATTTCTGCAAAGGATACTGGTAATCACAACTCTGACTGCTAATAGAGGTTTAATCAATGTCTTGAGGATTAAAAGTCCCAAACCTCAAAGGAATAAAACTGCAATGACTGAATAAAAGCTTATTTGGTTAATCTTTTGGGAGAGAAACCAGAACATGGGCCCCATAAATCAAATTGTTGACAGGCTTACGTCTAGCCTGGCTGACCTATTTCCTCCCTTGGGGTAAAGAAAACAAAACACTGATAGAAGATTAAGAGTGCCAGCTGCATGAAGGGATATCCTATGTGTTAAAGTATACTTGGATGGCTATCCTGGGCCTTTTCTCAGAATAGCTGAGTTACTTTAGAAATAATATTTCCTTGTTGATTCAAAGGGGACATTAGGGTGGGTGATTTCATCTAGCACTTCAAAGTTGATCTTGTTTGCTTTGATGTCCTATGGCATATAGAGAAATAAGTTTGGGAATGAGAATGATAGTAAACATAAAAGCCCTGGTGAACTTTCCCTAGTGTAAGCAACTCCATGAGAGAAAAAAAGATGTCTTATTCATGGATAGTTACAGGGAGATGTTGTCCACAACACGGTTGAAATGATGACACTCTTCACTCAGTATTTTGGGCAGAGCTGATTCTAACTTTGTTCACTGGATATGGTTTTGTGGAACTGCTACAAAATGTCATTCTTTGCAACAGATGACACTCCAGGTATATGGCAAGTTTACACTGTTTTATTTGGGCATCATCCAAATTTTAGGAGGGTGAAATGAAATGATTTGGAAAAAATTAGATATTTTCCCCCACTCCATCAGGTACAAACTTATAAAAATAAAGTTGTTTGTTGGAAAATATATGTATCAAAGTCTTAGAATACTATGAGGAAACTTTTCAAATTATATATTGTCAACTTCAGTAAGAGAGAACTAACAGAAAACTAAGCAGCAATATTATTGTTTCATCTAGAAGGGGAGAACACCAGAGCCTACAGCTAGAGCTACCAGTTTTAAGGTATAAGGGAAACCAGGCTCTCCTTCTGTGGTATGACATGAGAGGTGAAGGTAAGGTCTCTTTTGGACCATAAGAATTTGTGAGTTACAGGATGTTAAGATTATAAGAATCCAATTGAGTTTCAATCATAGGATATTGGCATGACATTAAACACATGGAAATAAACCAGGAACACAACTAGACACATTCAATCCATTTTTAACTTCCATTATTATCATTGTTATTGTTACATCAACAGGATTTCTCTGTGCACATCTCATCCTTTGCAATTGCCATAATATTTTGTCATTATTTACTTATGTGCCCTTCTCCTTACTTGACTGCAGATCCCTAAATGTAGGGACTGATCTTGAATAAGATAGCTCTTATCATTCTGTACTTATGTAAATTTGGATATTGGATATAAACAGGTAAAGCAAGTTTTATTTTGTATATGGAAATTTTCATCTGCAGATGTTTTTCTCCTTTCCGAGAAAGGTAGCGGTCATGGTAAACCTAATACTCCAGGTAAAATAGTAAGTAGGTTTTACCTGAAAACTAATCAAAACATCACTGCATACAGGTAAATGTGACTGTGGCAGCTCCTGAGATAGGTGCACCACTCCTTGTACCATGTGTTTCCTCAAGCTAAATGCTTCATTTGTTGGACTCCCTGTAGCTCAGATTATTGTGATCTGATTCAGCCAAGCAGGTGCACCTGGATGAATCCTGGAAGGCAGATGTAAGCATCAGAACACAATTATGTGCAATTTTTGTGTAAAGTATGTTGGTGGAGTCCCTCATTTTTGTTGTTGTTGTTGTTTGTTTGTTTTGCAGTAGTTGTAGTGGAGGTTCTAGAGTTTTGGGTGTTAAGCAGTAGGTGGCACTATCAGTGGGATTCTTACTGAATACCTCTGTGATGTGGATGGGTATCTCTTTTTATTAAATTAAGGTAAGAATAGATTCTGTCACCTGAAAGTAAGAACACTGACTCACAGAATAATTGGGACCAGAAGTGGTTGCAGATAGCAGATTTACAAAGGAAAGGCAGTCTGGAATGAGCTCTCTGATTTAGATGGGGAAGGATCCAGTTACTGTTATAGGGTGGGGCACTAGTATTATTCTGTGTCACCCAGTACAAAGTGTTATACTTGTTATCATTTGTGGCCACCAGAAATAAAAGAATGATTTGAACATATTGAAAGAACCCTGCAATAAAACATAGTAGAGAGCACAATTATAGTGGAAAATACTGTCTACTTCTAACTACAATGAAGAGGTTCAAGAGAAAAAAATTGTAGATTCAAGGTTTTAAATTCTAAACCAGTTAGAGAATCAGGGTATTTAAAAGCCCTACCTAAAACAATCTCCTATAGTTCCAGACTATGTGCAAAAACAGTCACAGAATCTTATCATGTGGGTTGCTGAATTAAAACATAGATTAAATTCACAACTTCACTAGATCCTCAGATAAAAGGTAAAGCATTGGTTGGTAAAGAGTTGGACCCTGAAGGACTGGAATTGGAACATTTGGGAGAATTTGAACACCTCTGACTCCTCCAAATAGACTAAGCTATCAGAAATATTCCCTCTCTTCTGTTAGGTGAGGTCAACTGTGGTGCATGAAGACATTGTGTTGACTTCAACGGAAAATGATGCCAGGTCTCCTCCTGCCCCACTGGACTGCTCCATGTGGCATCTGGAGTTAGGTCCCCTTATGCTCTTGGGGATCAATTAAAAAATCTAACCTAGATGTTGACTTATACATTTCCATATTTTACATCCACAAAAAATCTTGGGATATACATATGGGAATTGGGCAAGGGTGTTAGACAAGGGAAGGAGCAAAGCATTATAGATCACGTTGAATTTGTCAGTTTTGGTGTACATTCAAGAGGCTACGAATTTAATGTACTAGGACAGACTAGCTCAAGTAAATGAAAGTGGATTTAATTATTTTCTTGGACTATTGACTAAAACTGGATTCAGTAGTAACCTAAGCCAAAAGAAGCAAAGATGCCAGAAATGCCTTGTTTTAATGTACAGCAAGGAATCCAAAATCTTAAGAAGTCATGAAATTTGGAGAGGCTTTATCATGTATGACTGGTCATTCTTCCAAAACATGTCCTGCAAGACAGCCTAGATGATGTTTGTTATTGATGAGGGACACACCAGAGACTTTAAAGTACTTCACTGGTTGTCCTCTGTAAACTGGGATAAAAGTTGAAAATACAACCATTTAAATGGATTCCTGATTTCAGTGAGAATTCTGGGTACTCAGAGTAGCAGAGGCAAATTGTTAGCTATTAATACACAGGAGCAAGATTACCATTGAAAGCAGCAAGGCCATAATCAGTAATCAGAATAATTTGATGCATGTGGAATTTTGGCAATGGCTAATTGATCATGGGTTTCCTAGAAATGAAACAGGTAGACATTCTACTTGATCTGTACACCTGAAAAAAATAGCTCAGGGCTTAATGAATAGAAGCCTGACTTGAATCACACTGTAGACAGTTGCAGCCCTTCAACCAGCTTACAAACATGATCTAACACCATTTTAGTGAAGGGGAAGCTGGACATGCTTAAAGAAGATTCCTGTATATACATTCCAAGTATTTACTTCAAATTTTTCTCCTAACCGTCCTCAAATAGACCTGTGGCAAATTCAATGTTAATTATACTTTGACTAGGAAATACCTACTATTTGGAATTATTAACACTGGCTCTATGAAAATACTACTCTCTAGTAACTCTGAACTGTACTGTGGTCTGGAGGTCAGAGTTGAGACTTATGACTATCAGGTGGTAAATAGAACTTAGACCTGACATTATCCCAGAGTAGGCCCAGGGTGTCCACAAACCCAATGTGTCAGAATAGCTTTCCTGCCCTCCATCCCACTTTGTCACTTATCCATCTTGCTTCTCATGCATCATGAGTTTGTCTTCAGATCAAACAACTTTTCTTCTCAGAAGTTGCCAGTCTAACTTCATTGTCGTCTTTCTTACCCTTTGATCCTGTTACCCTTTGTTGCCTTGATGTCTGACCTCTATATAATTTACATCATAAAATTCCAGAGTTCAGGGGATTAGGGAACTGAAGGAAGATACAAAGAAATGTTAAGCAGACAAAATCTGAATGATAAGATTATGAGACTATAGAGAATAATAATTTTTATCCTGAAACAATAGTCCTTTAAATATCTGAAGACAGCTTTCATTTTCCTGAGTCTTCTTTCCCCAGGTTGAACTGCCTCAATTGTTCCAAAGAGTCTTTGTAAGGCCAAGTTTTGATTTATTTTTATTAATCTATTACTCCTTTTGTGGGTGGGCACCCATTTTTTATGTGAACAAGTTTACCAGTTATGCTAACATCAGCATGGAAAAAAAAAAACAAGATTATTCTCTCCCTGTTCTAATCTCTATATTTTTATTGAGTGTCCAGCATTTTTTTTTTTTTTTCGGTATGAGGGCCTCTCACTGTTGTGGCCTCTCCCATTGCGGGCTCCAGACGTGCAGGCCCAGCAGCCATGGCTCACGGGCCTAGCTCCTCCGCGGCATGTGGGATCTTCCCAGACTGGGGCACGAACCCATGTCCCCTGCATCGGCAGGTGGACTCTCAACCACTGCGCCACCAGGGAAGCCTGAGTGTCCAGCTTTATATTACCTTTTCTTCTTCTTTTTTTCAGTAATTTTATACTTTGTATCTATTTTGTCCAGATGAAACTTCTAATGCTTTTTTACCTATATCTTCCTTTAGCATCCTTGTGTGGTTTTGAATTCCTTCTGCCCAACTAATATTGTTATCATCCATAGTTTTGCTTTAATCTATGGGATATACCCTTTATCAGAGTTAGTGGTAAATTCCCCAACTCTGACCTTTCCTCCAGTTCTGGAATTATACCATGATTACTGGTTTACAAACCTGAACTTGGCTCAGTCTTCTGTCCACAACTGTATGATTCTGTTTTGCCTCTCTTCTGTCTGCACTCTATCTGCAATCTTGCTTTACACCTATATCTTGATACTAACATATACTTATTTTAGTTTTCTTGGGAAGATGTTTAGTTCCTCCTGATCCTGTCTGAACACTAACAAGATAATTCCCTGCCTTTTTCACCCCATAATTTTCAGAGAGTTATTTCGACATTTGACAGCTATTATGTTGGTAGTGTGTTTCTTTTATTTCTTCCTTTGACTTAGGTAGAACTCTATAGAGCATTTGAGACCCTTGAATCAATGGTCCAGATCTTAATTTTTCACTAACCTTGACAACCATCTCATATTTTCCCTTCCTCATCTGGCCCAGAGCTAACATGCTTCCCCTTTTGCTGGAACATGAGGAACCTTGGTATTCTGTAGGCTGACAAGGTGAGACAAAAGTGAATACATCTGGCCTGATGGGGATGTTGTCAGATGCAATCAGCCCCACTAGAAGTATATTTGCTCAGAGAAGTCTGGTCCTGAATGCTCCTCCAGCTGCTGTCTTTCAGTCCCACAGCTGTACACTGGCTGCTCCAGGCTGGTGGTAGGGCTAGCAGAGTTTGGCTGTCATGGATATCTCAAGATAATTCAGGGAAAAAGCCCAGCAATCATTTAGCAGAAGGTATTATACATGCAGACTTTCCCAACACCATAAAGCTGTGAACATAGTAGAAAATTAACAGATATGTATTGGAGGTCAGACAGGAGGCATTATTCCTTTAGAAAATTACCAAAATGTTGAATTATAGTTGCCCTATTTCTAAAAAAGGAGTGAGCAGTGTAAATGATTATTTATTTTGCAACATTATAACTTTAAAGCCCTCGTGTTGTGGAATCTGTGACTCACAGCTCCTTAAGGCCTATAGTATCAATGCTAAAATGGGAGACTAAAAAATAATTGTACCAGTTAAACTTGCCAGAATTTTCCAAATGCTCCAAAATATTTACTTCAGAAGACTACTCAACTATTTTAGAAAACATTGCTTAACATATCCAA
The DNA here is from genome assembly GCF_008692025.1 of Phocoena sinus. NCBI lineage: Eukaryota > Metazoa > Chordata > Mammalia > Artiodactyla > Phocoenidae > Phocoena > Phocoena sinus. The sequence continues at coordinate 32,000,843 of NC_045776.1, read as the reverse complement.
CTCCTAGTAAAATCAAAACAAAACAAAATAAAATTTTAGCAAGCATCACTCTACTCATGTCTTCAATGTCCACTCACCACCAAGTTTATAAGTTTACCAATTAAGGCACCTCCCAAGTTAGCCTCAACTCACCTTCCCTCTCTTACTCTTCACTAAGCAGTTTCAGCACAGTGAAGTTAACTCTAACACTGTAGAAAATGTAGAAGCAAAACCTAGTTCTGTCTCTCACTTTTCCATGGCCTTAGAAAAAGTGTCTCATATATTATCATCTATTAAACGGAGATACTGGTATTCTCCTGTTTCACCATTATAAGTATTAAATTGGATAATATGTAATATGCGTGGATTGACACAGTTGACTCCTAACAAGCGTTAGATCACTTTCTTGTGTATTCCTCATACAAATTTCTTACTTCTGCCATACTCACTGCTCCTAGTGTTTGGAGTGTTCACCCATTTTCTCTCTGCATACCAGATTCTAATCAATTTTCAAAGACTAATTTAAGTTAGACTTGCTATGTCCCCTCTGGCCAGAGAAGTCTCTATATACCTTTTATCTCTGACCAGAAAAGTCCTTATCTCTTTAGCACTTGTAAAACTAATAATTTATTTGCCCTTCACTGACCCATGTTATTAAGTAAAAACAGAATTTCTCATATGTACTTATATTGCCTGTACTCTCTAGTAAGTTGTCATGCCTAAAGGGAGATAGTGCAGTGTAGGTGAAAAAGCAAAAGCTCTGGCATGCAACAGACCTGATTTCTAGCTACAAAGTTCCTGAAAGATGACATGTTTACAGAGATAGACAGGCAGATAGGTAGATAAATGTTCTGCTTCCCCTATTACATACATATCTGGTTATTAATTGTAGATAATGCAGTTTTCTTTATGTGTATAGGTAAGATTGAATAAAAGAGGTTATAGGTAAATCAAAAAGTTCTTGTAAAAGTCAAAAATGGACTAAGAATAGGAAGTACTAGCTGCACCAGTAGTCCTTCAGAATAAGTGAGATGGTGTTTAATATGATGGATCAAACAAGAATCCCAAGAAAAGAACTGACTGCAGAAATTATTTCTTGAATCCTTTGGGTAGGTATCATCCTCTCCTGCCCTCACTCTTTGTATCTAATTCCACACCCAAAATATGTTCTAAATCTACTTTTCTCCATTTCCTCAGCCACCACTCTAAATGAAGCTGCTCTCTCAATCACCAGAATTATTGTGTAATCTCTTGTCTGATCTTTCCATTGCTATTCATTTCCCCGTAGAATACATTTTCAACACAGTGACTTTTAAAAAATATAAATCAAATTGTGTCACTACACTAATAAATGCCTAATGGCTCCCCTTTGAAATAAAATACTTTAATCCTTCCATACAAATCTTTTTTTTAATAAAAGATAGTACTGCATGTGGATGTCTGGCACATACTTCTCTGGTAGAACAGGTCAGTGCTTGCGATTTAAGACATGTCCAGGGGGACAGTGGGAGGTTAGCCGATACTGCATTTTGCATTAAAAAAGAAGTGACATTCTAAGCACTCAACATGGAGGAAATTTTGTTTGAACATAAACCATATGTGAATAGTGACCAAACCAGAATGACAAAGGGATTTCCACAAGCAGCCCTTTAACTTGGATATCCTGTCTCAAGTCCTTCCCACTCTGTCCCTCAGTCGTGACTAGAAAGAAAGAAGCTGAGATTTTATTTATGTCTCGAAAAGGCAGGAATGAAAAAATAATGCAGTTTAGGGGGGAAGTTTAGAAACTTTCGGGGGAATATGTATTGCTTTACCTTGTTTGCATAAAGCTTTCTATTAATTTCCCAGGGGAAAAGAAACCCTGTGAGAGCTGAAACCCTTTGGCTTGCTGAGTTTATAAACTGCTTTTATTTAACCTAAATAATCCCCGATAACATGCTAATGGTATCAGTTTGGATTCTGTGCATGCTTGTATCCCTCTCCCACTCTCCAAACAAGAAAAATCTTTTTTTAAATTTCATTTTTAAATTTTTAACTTTTTATTTTAAATAATTTAAAAATGAGATGAAAATTTCAGTAACTATTCAGACAACTTCTATTTACCCTTTCTTTTTTTAATTTTTGAATTTTATATAATTTATTTTTTTATACAGCAGGTTCTTATTAGTCATCAATTTTATATACATCAGTGTATATATGTCAATCCAAATCGCCCAATTCATCACACCACCAACACAAACCCCCAAGGCGTTCCCCCTTGGTGTCCATACATTTGTTCTCTACATCTGTGTCTCAACTTCTGCCCTGCAAACCGGTTCATCTGTAACATTTTTCTAGGTTCCACATACATGCATTAATATATATTTGTTTTTCTCTTTCTGACTTACTTCACTCTGTATGACAGTCTCTAGATCCAACCACATCTCAACAAATGACCCAAATTCATTCCTTTTTATGGCTGAGTAATATTACATTGTATATATGTATCACAGCTTCTTTATCCATTCGTCTGTCAATGGGCATTTAGGTTGCTTCCATGACCTGGCTATTGTAAATAGTGCTGCAATAAACATAGCAGTGCATGTGTCTTTCTGAATTATGGTTTTCTCCGGGTATAGGCCCAGTAGTAGGATTGCTGGATCATATGGTAATTCTATTATTATTTTTTTAAGGAACCTCCATACTGTTCTCCATAGTGGCTGTATCAATTTACATTCCTACCAACAGTGCAAGAGGGTTCCCTTTTCTCCACACCCTCTCCAGCATTTGTTGTTTGTAGATTTTCTGATGAGGCCCATTCTAACTGGTGTGAGGTGATACCTCATTGTAGTTTTGATTTACATTTCTCTAATAACTACTGATGTTGAGCAGCTTTTCATGTGCTTCTTGGCCATATGTATGTCTTCCTTGGAGAAATGTCTATTTAGGTCTTATACACATTTTTAGATTGGGTTGTTTGTTTCTTTAATACTGAACTGTATGTGCTGTTTATATATTTTGGAGATTAATCCTTTATCCGTTGATTCATATGCAAATATTTTCTCCCATTGTGAGGGTTGTCTTTTCGTCTTGTTTATGGTTTCCTTTGTTGTGCAAAAGCTTTTAAATTTCGTTAGGTCCCATTTGTTTATTTTTGTTTTTATCTCCTTTACTCTAGGAAGTGGATCAAAGAAGATCTTGCTGTGATTTATGTCAGAGAGTGTTCTTCCTATGTTTTCCTCTAAGAGTTTTATAGTGTCTGGTGTTACATTTAGGTCTCTAATCCATTTTGAGTTTATTTTTGTGTATGGTGTTAGGGAGTGTTCTAATTTCATTCTTTTACATGTAGCTGTCCAGTTTTCCGAGCACCACTTATTGAAGAGACTGTCTTTTCTCCATTGTATAACCGTGCCTCCTTTGTCATAGATTAGTTGACCATAGGTCTGTGGTTTTATCACTGGGCTTTCTATCTTGTTCCATTGATCTATGTTTCTGTTTTTGTGCCAGCACCATAATGTCTTGATTACTGTAGCTTTGTAGTATAGTCTGAAGTCAGGGATTCTGATTCCACTAGCTCCATTTTTTTTTCCCTCAAGACTGCTTTGGCTATTCAGAGTCTTTTGTGTCTCCATACAAATTTTAAGATTATTTGTTCTAGTTCCGTAAAAAAATGCCATTGGTAATTTGATAAGGATTGCATTGAATCAGTAGATTGCTTTGGGTAGTATAGTCATTTTCACAATATTGATTCTTCCAATCCAAGAACATGGTATATCTCTCCATCTGTTGGTATCATCTTTAATTTCTTTCATCAGTGTCTTTTAGTTTTCTGCATACAGGTCTTTTGTCTCCCTAGGTAGGTTTATTCCTAGGTATTTTATTCTTTTTGTTGAGATGGTAAATGGGAGTGTTTCCTTAATTTCTCTTACAGATTTTTCATCATTAGTGTCTAGGAATGCAAGAGATTTCTGTGCATTAATTTTGTATCCTGAAACTTTATTAAATTCATTGATTAGCTCTAGTAGTTTTCTGGTGGCATCTTTAGGATTCTCTATGTATAGTATCATGTCATCTGCAAACTAACATTTTTTTGGTTGTCTCCTTCATTTTTTGATGGGTGAGGCTGTGTTCCTGTCCTACTGGTTGTTTTGTCTGAGGTATCCAGCACTGGGGTTTGCAGGCAGTTGGGTAGAGCTGTGTCTTTGTGCCAAGGTGTTAATCTCCAGGAGACCTCACTCCAATTAGTATTCTCTGGTATCTGAAGTCCTCTGTTAGTCCAGTGGTTTCTTCTTGGTGCTCCCACCACAGGAGCTCAGGCCTGACCCATGTCTGTGTACCTAAATCCCTCAAGCCACACAGCAAGGCAAAAAAAAGAGCCAAACAATAACAAAGAATAAAAAATAAAATAAAATTAGAAAAATAAAAATTATATTAGAAATAATATAAATGAAACAAGAACAACAATAAAACAGAACCACAATAGTAAAGGAAAAAAAAAGGGCTGGAAAAGTCCTTGACTGTGTGAGACAGTTTTAGGTGGTGATGGGGCTTAAGTGGGGGCAGTGCCTAGGCGGGGGCGGGGCCTAGGCTTAGGATCCTCGCTGCTCGAAAATGCAGTGGGGTAGGACTTAGTCAAGGGCAAGTTTTAGGCGATGGGGGTTGGCTAGGCTCAGGACTCAGGCAGGCAGATAAGGCCTTGGGGGTTGTCGGGCAGGGCTTTGGCTCAGAGTGGCCAAAGGGGGCCTCAGAGTGTGGAGCATCAGTCCCAGGACCCCAGCAGGTTCACTGGGACCTGAGTGGTGGAAGAAATGCCAGCTGAGTTCCCTTCTGATCCTCTGATCCTCCAAAGGTCTCTTCCTGTCCCCGTTGATCTCCTAGTGGTGAGTGGGCCCCTCTGGGTGTGGGAAGCCCTCCCCTCCCCCAGTTTCCCCTCAGGACCTTTGGTCCCATCTCTCCTCCACTTCTCCTCTGCACTCTTCCCCATGTCCTACCTGTTTCTTAGGGTTTCCTCCTGTCCCCTTAGGTGTCCGACGTCCCCCACCAGTGCCTGGTAGATGCCCTAGTTGTGAGGATATGAGAACTCCGTGTCCTCCTAATCCCCAAAATTCTTTCCTTGACAGAAATCCAGAATTCTTGGGATCTCAGTGACCCAACAATCCTACCAGGTCCCTTTCTAGGCCTTATTGTCATTCACATTTAAAAATGGCTTCTCTTCTAGCCAGAACCTGTAACTTGGAATATCAACACAATATTTTATGAATGCACTATAATAAATAATCAGGGGAAAATACAAGCACAGAGCTACCCTTCAAAGACCACAGGGTATAGGTAGACAAGTTGACTTATAGAAAGAGAGAAAAATGGATATAAAAAGAGAGAATTTCTTAATGAAATGTGGTCATGAGACCAGAATCACCAACTATATATTACTGAATGAATCCAACATTTCCTAACTAATTGTGTATATCTTTTTAAAGAAGTATAATTAAGAAATGAAGCATGAAAATAGTGTAGAACTGTCACTGTTGAAATAATCTTCCTTTTAAAAAAATTACAGAATACTTTTGTACAATTTGTTTCATAAAGTTGACTAAATCATGTTGAAAGCAAAGCATATCAATAAATACTTTGAACTTGCATTATGTTTCCAATTCTGGGATAGACAATAGAGTAAATAGAAGAGGAATAAAGGTATTTTCTTTGCTTTGCAGGAATTTGTTGTCTTGGAAAGAAAATAAGTCTATAAAACAAGACAGGGTAGCATCAAATGCTAGAGTTTTCAGAATAGCCTTCAAATGCTCAGCATTTTACATTTGTTGGGAGTCATATTTATCTCAAATAACTTTCAAGGTCTTAGAAAAACACTAAGGTAGGAATGATGTTACTGTGGTGTTGTATCAAAATGTACCAGCCTGCTTCTGTTCAAGGACAGGTACAATATGGCTCCTACAGCTATGGGCCCAGGCTCCTAAAAGGATCACACAGTTCCTTTCCACCATTTGCGTCTAAAAGTATCTGTTCTGAAATATGTTGATTTGGAAGATTTATGCAATCGTCTGATTTAAAAAATTGCAAATGTTTTTCATTTTCAATGGGCTTTTAAAAAAGAATGTCAACTGAAAATTATTTTCATCCTATCTCCAGCAATTTTACTCACTATATCTAACTCTGATGGGAACCCCCAAGATGTGGTGTGAATGAAAACTTGACCTAGTTACATTATCATCTGTCTTTATGTCCCTTGTTCAGAAAAAGAAGGATTTATAGCAGGCAATATCTAAATTCCCTTCCTAATCCAAATTTCTCTCTTAAAATATCATATATTTGGGGCTTTCTCCAAATGTCTTAAAGTTTTTTCATGTTTTTTTCATCCATTAATGTATTTTATAGTTATGGATATTCTCATCATTCCCTGTCTCTTAGACATAAAATTCTGAAAGATTCAGAAGATAGCAAGTGTGGTGACAAACTAACCATTCAGAGTTCAAAATAACGCTAAAACATAAATCCAAATTCAAAACTCAAAAGGACTCTGTTTTTTAAATGAATAAGATAGAATCAATCAACCTATCATCTATCTATCTATCTATCTATCCACCTATATGACACACATACATATATCTTATGATTCTTACTTGCCTATATAAGAAAATTAACATTTTAAAAAATCTGAAGCAATTTGTCATTAAATATTTGGCTCCCCATCCCCCAATTTTCTGGTCATCTGTCTTCTTAACCTTCTCCCATATTTTTCAGCACATATACTCATTTCCTTAAATTTTTCCTTCCACTTAATGACATCATGCATGATCTACCAGTCTTTCATGCTAGAAATGTTCTAGCTTACTTTGCTTACTTACTTTCTTGTTCAATTGCCATCAGATTCCACTGATTTTAGATCAAATCATCATTATCAGTGAAATCTTCTATATTCATAAGTAAATTCCACTACTAAGTAGTTCTAGGCCTTGCAAAATTGCTTAACTTCTCAGTGCACTGGCTTCCTCACCTCTAAAATGCAGAAGGTTGTAGTATCTTTTCCATTAGATTAGGATGAAGAAAAGATGAGATGATGCAATAATATAGTTAGCAATGTCTCTGGCACATATTAAGGTCAATGCTAGCTATGATCATGTTACCATCATTTGTTGGACTATTTAAAATACCTTCCTTTATCATCTTCTTGGGATCAGTGTTTGAATTGCAACTTTTCTTCCTGAGGGAAACCAGAATTATCTTTGTAAAATCAGTTTCTAATCAGCTACTATGATTTAAAACATTCAGCACTTTTCATTGTGTATAGAATAAACACTACACTCCTCACAAAGGTGTGGAGACTAATGGAAATGATGGAAACTAATGTTCCAGCCTTACCTTCAGGTAAGGCTTTGCACCATAGATGATGCTGACTTGGACATATGACAGGCAAGACTCATGGTCTCTAAGGAACCCACACCCTGTGCTGTGACAGCACTGAGTCCTGATGTACCTTCTTGCCTCTGCTTTTTGCTCAGTCTTCCTTCTTCTTGTAACATCCACTTGCCTCCTTTGTATGTCTAGTGAATGTGAACTTGTCCTTCTAATGAGTTCCACTTATTCCATCCTTCCTTCTTTCCACCTATGCATGTGGCCTCTTCATTTTGAAGCCTTTCCTATGATCCAAGTGTATGCAGTCTTTTGCCGATTAATGTTCCCACAGCACTTTATGTATGTTTCTAATATGACACCGAACACACTGAAATGTTCTTGGTTGGTTATTTATGCATATGCTCTCCACCCTCCACTCGGCATTGTAAAGTCACTGAGAACAATGGTATTGGCTAAGAGTGGGGTGAGAGTTGGGAGGGGATGGATCTAGGCTAAATATTGTTCCAAGTGTTTTACTTATGCTCTCATTTAATCCTTACCATGAGGCTATAAGGATTAATGAGCCTGAAGTAACTTTAGGAGGCAAAGTTACTTGTCACAATTATGGACTTTAAAAATGCAACATAGCTCTCAACTGAGGGTAATTGTGCTTTCAAAATCACTGAATGTACTAAACAAGTAAATATAGCTGTCTTTTGTTTTAATACTGATAATTTTGTTTATTTTTTATCTATTTTTTCCAGCCTTATTGAGATATAATTGGCATTCCATCTATAGATTCAATACAGTTCTATAAAAATTCCAATGATATTTTTTACAGAAACTGAAAAAAATTCTAAAATTTGTATGAAACAACAAAAGACCCTGAAGAGCCAGAGCAATCCTGAGAAAGAAGAGCTGGAGGCATCATGTGTTCTGATTTCAAACTATATTACAAAGCTATAGTCATAAAAATATAGTGTATTTTTATGGTACTGGCATAAAAATAGACACACAGATCAATGGCACAGAATCAAGAGCCCAGAAAAAACCCTCACATATGTGGTCAATTAATATTTGATAAGGGAGTGAAGATTATTCAAATAAGAAAGGATAGTCTCCAATAAATGGTGTTGGGAAAACTGAATAGAAAGGCCTTTTGGATGATTCACATCCCTATTTGTCTCCACCAAGAATTGGCCTCTTTATACTGATGATGAAAACTTACATTTAGAGTAACCCTCTGAACAGGGCAATGTTTCTCTATATCATCCCCAGAGGTCCAAGATTGCATATATCTTGGCTCTGGGCTACTTTGGAGGAAGAAATTAAAAATCTTTTATCATTAACCCCCTTTAACCAGAGAAGTTATACTTTTGTTTGTCGTATGGATTGAGGTTCCTTGGGGTTTAAAAAATAAACAAACTAAGCAGCTTAAAATGTTTTAAATTTGCTGATCTACAGTATCTTTAACCCTAACATATTCCCCAGAGTAAACTTTCACCAAAAGCCACCCACAAATAAGCAGTAGTTCAATTTTTACTTTAGCTCAAATTTAATATGTCATGCCAAACTATTGTGAAAAGCAGAGAGGATGAAATCAAAGTGTTGCAGGATGAAGAACTTTTCCGAATTCCAGTTTCACTGCAGGTTGGCCTTGGAGCTCTGAAAACAATATCTGCAGGGCTGAGAGGAAGAAAACCCATTCACCCAGACCACAATTTTGATTTGAGAGATAACTGCATCTCAAACCCCATGGCTTTCTCCCAAGTGGAGCCACAACTGAATGCAGCCCTTGTAGCTTTCATGATGAAGAGGACCCACTCTCTGGGTCTATTTTTATGGTTTCCACTCCCTTTGCTGTGGAAAGTTTTTCTCCTTAATAAATCTGAATAAGTGTGCTATTTCCCAACCTCGATCTGAGGCTTGGTTCAGAAAGGAATTTTTCCTGTCTATGGGGCTGAGCTGCCCTGCAGACAGTGTTAGTAGGAAATGTCACCTGCTGTTACCCTGCTGAGAAGCTAGTTCAGGCCAAAATGTGTTCAGCCCCTCCTCAGGGGCAGAGACATTGAAGTTAAAAGCTACAGCTGTGAAGAGATGGCAGTGAGCATGTTGGGCTTTCAAAAGAGCTCTGGCTGAGGATGAAAATCCTGCCTATGGTGACAGAATTTATTTTCTGAGTAAAAGGAGTTTTTAAGGACAAATAGAAAAGGAAATTGGAGTTGAAACTCCCCTGCCTCTATAATCCAACCCTATCTTACATGTCTAACCTTATTTTTCTTAATGTGTATCCTCATCTCTGATCTTTGCCTTGAGAGTCTGTATACATTTCATTCCTGTTTGAAGGGCTCCCGCTCTTCCAACCTTTCTACCAGTAAGCTAAAGACTTGGTGGATATTTGTGCCTTGATTTTGTTGTTGGTGTTTAGTTTTGTTTTTCTGTTCTTTCTTTTGCTTTCAGAGGCAAGGCTATTGATTTGTTCTGCTTTTAAACATCTACCGTCTTCAGGTCTTTCCTTTATTATTAATATTATTGTTTATGCTTTAATGTGAATGTTTATGGAGTCACATGGCCTAGGAGATATGAAACTACACAGCTCGTGAAATTCATATTGTAGGACCCACTAGGTCCCTAAGTTGAAAATATAGCTGATAATGCACAATTGCTTGTTTGTTCCAGAGAACTGGTAGTTTATAGAATCTTCTTGTCAGCGTGGAAGAGACAGTTATTATTTTTCCAACTCCCTGAGATGATTAATGAATAAACTCTTTTGTATTTAAAAAAAGACTGTCTTCCCTTTATTAATGGGTGCAGATTTTGCTCTTTTCTATGGCTGCATATTCTTCCATTGTGTATGTATACCACAATTTCTTTATTCATTCATCCACTGATGGACACATATGTTGTTCCCATATCTTGGCTATTGTAAGCAATGCTGCAATGAACGTAGGGGTGCATATATCTTTTAGAGTTAGTGTCTTTGCTTTATTCAAATAAATGCTCAGAAATGGAATTGCTGGATCATATGGTAGTTTTAGTCTTACTTATTTGAGGAACTTCCATATTGTCTTCCATAGTTACTGCACCAATTACATTTCCACCAACAGTGCACAAGGGTTCTCTTTCCTCTACATCTTCACCAACACTTGTTATCTCTTATCTATTTGATACTAGTCATTCTAATAGATGTGAGGAGATATCTCATTGTGGTTTGATTTGTATTTATCTGATGATTAACTATGTAGAGCATCTTTTCTTGTACCTGTTGGCCATCTGTATATCTTCTTTGGAAAAATGTCTATTCAGATCCTCTGCATATTTTTAAATTGGATTGTTTGGTTTTTGCTATTAAGTTGCATGAGTTCTTTCTATATTTTGGATATTACCCTCTTATCAGATATACAAAAACTCTCCCATTCAGTAGGTTTTCTTTTCATTTTGTTGATGGTTTTCTTCGCAGTGCAGAAGCTATTTAGTTTGATGTAGTTCTACTTGTTTATTTTTGTTTTTGCAGATTTGAGTTGATTTTCTAATAATGGAGATGGTTAAATGTCTTTTAAGGAAGTCTCAGTCTCTCACCCAGTTCTTTTTGTAATCAATACCTTAAATTTAACTAAGTGATTGGAATTTGCCAAAAAATGGGCAAAAGTAGAGAGGGGTATAGTGATGAATCTGAACCAATCTTGGTTAGGGTTCCAACAGTAAACATTCAGAGAAAGTCTCCACAGATAAATAGTGAGTACCAAGGACTTTGAGGAGCATGCAACATGGACTTAGTCAGAATGATTGGTGTTGCCAGCAGGACTCATGTTCTTGGAAGAAGGCATGAGAACAAGGATGGGGTCCAGTTCCAAAGAAGTGACGGTACCTTTAGGGCCTCACAATAAGTACATATGCCCAGGGTAATGAAACAGAGACACATTTTTTAGGGCTAAAGTATAAGAAAGATTGTCATCACGTTAGGAGTTCCCACATACTCACTACTTCTTCATATGTTGGCATTGTGCAGTCCTAGAGAATACATGGTACAGTGACATATTTAATCTCACAAAAAAGAAAAATATTACAATTTGACTTTGATTAAACTAGTATTTCCTAGACTCATCTTTAGCCATGGATGCTGTGTGTGTGTGTGTGTGTGTGTGTGTGTGTGTGTGTGTATGAGATATAAATATTAACAGCTCATAAAATTAGTATGCAACTGAGTATATTATGGAAATGCTGATCTAGAAGATCTGTGTTTTACCTGCATTGTGGTCTGGACCTAAAATTCTCGCCCCTTAAGGGGATCTGAAAGTCTTCAGCTATTGCAGTTCTCAAGGGGCAAGAGACATGTTACATAATTTGAGTTAAAGTTCAGAGATTGCAGTGTTCAAGGGGCAAGAGACTTGCTACATAACTTGAGTTAAAGTTCACATACAAGGTGTTGACATACACTGAGAAAATATGAATAAGGGAATTAAAGGGTGATGGAGAGAAGGCAATATTTTTCTATTAATACACTGAATGGGTAAATTTAGCAATTATAGTTAGATGTTGTAGGGAAGAGGAAACATGATTTTGAGCATGGAATGATGAGTATAAAATTGTACCACTTGTAATGCCACATAGGATGGACTGGAAGAATAGGAGGTGGTAGGTTGAGCAGCCAAGTGATACACTATTGCACTTATGAAGCATGGGATGATATTGTTCTAAACTTGGGTGATCATATTGTGAGTGGAACTGAATATAAGAAGGAATGAATATAAGACCGGATATTTTATCTATCATGACAGTTGAAAGAAAAAGAGAAATTAAAGATTATTTTGAAATTTAGAGCCCCAGTGATGGGAGAATTGTGGAGGTTCTCTAACAGAAATGATACTGTTCAATGGGCTCCCAGGACATGAAAAGTCACATGTAAGGGATAAAAGGGCTGGTGGTGGAAACTTCTGTAACAAGATCAGCAGAGATAAATAAGAATGTTATTAAATAAGTTCAGCATCACAAGCAAAATTAAATGTGTGTGCCATCTATATAAAAGTCACTTATAAATGATATTTGTTGGTTTAGATTTCTCAAGTTTATTTTTTTCTATGACAAATTATTTGTGTTGGCCACATGTCTATATCATGGAGTGAGAACTTTAGTCAGCTTCTTCTTTTGTATTTTAAAGTAAATATCTTTTTCTTTTATATCTTGGTAAAGGCCAAAGAAGAAATTTGGAAATTGTTTTCAGAAACTTCCTTCTACTTTTCTGGGGGTATGGTTTCAAAAATTTTAAAGGAATGTGCCATCTTACAGATCTTTAAACAACTAATGATTTTTTTATATAATTACATCCTACTTTCATAATTAATAAACTTAAAACTTATGAATATAACAAATTAGATTTTCCCAAATATTCAAACATTAATTGAGAACATAATTGTTCCAAATCTTAGTACATCAGATTTTCTTAAATGCTTTAAACTGCTTAAAATATTTAAAAAATGACTAAATAAAATATTTGAAAACCAATTTTAGAAGTGATAATGGAAATATAGCCATCTGATTTATTTGTCACAGAGTTTTGACAAGAGGGGCATCTATCAGATGAGTGGGGATTCTGTTCTACTGAAATACGTAGGGGCTTCCCAGGCACTGGCCAGAAAATCTGCACTCCAATGCCTTCTCCACACTGATAGTAGGCTCCAGAGGATATATTAAGTGAAACTTGTGCTATAAGAAGTCCCAAAAGTAGGGCGAAGATTTTATTTTGAATTGAATTTAGTCAAATAATTGGCTAGTTGAGAGTTAACTTTTTCTGAACTGCTAAATATCTGATTATTTGCAGGTATACAGGTATTTAATTTTTTGTTAAAAGCAAATGGTCATTTGATTCACTGTTATTTAATTTATTTTTTTCCAGTTTTATTAAGATATAATTGACATATAGCACTATATAAATTTAAGGTGTACAGCATGATTTGGCTTATGTACATCATGAAATGATTATCACAATAAGTTTAGTGACCATCCTTCATCTCATATAGATATAAAATTAAGGAACTAGAAAAAATATGTTTTCCTTGTGAGGAGAATTCTTAGGATTTATTCTCTTAACTTTCACATATAACATACACCAGTGTTAATTATATTTATCATGTTTCATATTACATCCCTAGTACTTTTTTATCTTGTAACTGCAAGTTTGTACCTTTTGACTACCTTCCTCCAAGTCCCCCTACCCCTACCTCTGGGAACCACAAATCTGATCTCTATTTTTTTTTTTTTTTATATCTTTACTGGAGTATAATTACTTTACAAAGCTGTGTTAGTTTCTGCTGTACAACAAAGTGAATCAGCTATATGGATACATATATCCTCATATCCTCTCCCTCTTAAGCCTTCCTATCCCACACCTCTAGGTTGTCACAAAGCATCAAGTTGATCTCCCTGTGCTATGCAGCAGCTTCCTACTAGCCATCCATTTTACATTTGGTAGTGCATATATGTCAATGTTACTCTCTCACTTCTTCCAGATTCCGCTTCCCCACTGTGTCCTAGAGTCCATTCTCTACGTCTGCGTCTTTATTCCTGCCCTGACACTAGGTTCATCAGTACCGTTTTTTTAGATTCCACATATATGTGTTAACATACGGTATTTGTTTTTCTCTTTCTAACTTACTTCACTCTGTATGACAGATTCTAGGTCCATCCACCTCATTACAAATAACTCAATTTTGCCCTTATTATGACTGAGTAATATTCCATTGTATATATGTGCCACATCTTCTTTATCCATTCATCTGTTGATGGATAGTTAGGTTGCTTCTATGTACTGGCTATTGTAAATAGTGCTGCAATGAACATTGTGGTACATGTCTCTTTTTGAAATATGTTTTTCTCAGGGTATATGCCCAGTAGTGGGATTGCTGGGTCATACGGTAGTTCTATTTTTAGTTTTTTATAGAACCTCCATACTGTTCTCCATAGTGGCTGTATCAATGTATATTCCCAACAACAGTGCAGGAGGGTTCCCTTTTCTACACAGCCCCTCCAGCATTTATATTTTCTAGATTTTTTGATGATGACCATTCTGACTGGTGTGAGGTGATACCTCAGTGTGGTTTTGAATTGCATTTTTCTAATGATTATTGATGCTGAGCAACTTTTTCATATGCCTCTTGGACATCAGTATGTCTTCTTTGGAGAAATGTCTATTTAGGTCTTCTACCCATTTCTTAACTGGATTGTTTGGGTTCTTTTGATATTGAGCTTCATGAGCTGCTTGTATATTTGGAGATAAATCCTTTGTCAGTTGATTCATTTGCAAATATTTTCTCCCATTCTGAGGGTTGTCTTTTCATCTTGTTTATCATTTCCTTTGCTGTGCAAAAGCTTTTAAGTTTCATTAGGTCCCATATGTTTATTTTTGTTTTTAATTCCATTACTCTAGGAGGTGGGTCAGAAAGGATTTTGCTATGATTTATGTCATAGAGTGTTCTGCCTATGTTTTCCTGTAAGACTTTTATAATGTCTGGCCTTACATTTAGGTCTTTAAACCATTTTGAGTTTATTTTCATGTATGGTGTTAGGTGGTGTTCTAATTTCATTGTTTTACATGTAGCTATCCAGTTTTCCAAGCACCACTTATTGAAAAGGCTGTCTTTTCTCCATTGTATATTCTTGCCTCCTTTGTCAAAGATAAGGTGGTCATATGTGGGTGGGTTTATCTGTGGGCTTTCTATCCTTTTCCACTGATCTATATTTCTGTTTTTGTACCAGTACCATACTGTCTTGATTACTGTAGCTTTGTAGTGTGGTCTGAAGGCAGGGAGCCTGATTCCTCCAGCTCTGTTTTTCTTGCTCAAGATTGCTGTGGCTCTTAGGGGTCTTTTGTGTCTCCATACAAATTGTAAAGTTTTTTGTTCTAGTTCTGTAAAAAATGCCATTGGTAATTTGATAGGGATTGCATTGAATCTGTAGGTTGCATTGGGTAGCATAGTCATTTTCACAATGTTGATTTTTCCAATCCAAGAACATGGTATATCTCTCCATCTGTTTATATCATCTTTGATTTCTTTCATCAGTGTCTTATAGTTTTCTGCATACAGGTCTTTTGCCTCCTTAGGTAGGTTTATTCCTAGGTATTTTATTCTTTTTGTTGTGATGGTAAATGGGAGTATTTCCTTAATTTCTCTTTCAGATTTTTCATCGTTAGTGTATGGGAATGAAAGAGATTTCTGTGCATTAATGTTGTATCCAGCAACTTTACCAAATTCATTGATTAGCTCTACTAGTTTCTGGTGACATCTATAGGATTTTCTATGTATAGTATCATGTTATCTGCAAACAGTGACAGTTTTACTTCTTCTTTTCCAGTTTGGAATCTTTTCTTTCTTTTTCTTCTCTGATTGCCATGGCTAAAACTTCCAAAACTATGTTGAATAATAGTGATGAGGGTGGGCACCCTTTTCTTCTTCCTGATTTTAGAGGAAATACTTTCAATTTTTCACCATGGAGAATAATGTTTGCTCTGGGTTTCTCATATATGGCTTTTATTATGTTGGAGTAGGTTCCCTCTATAGCCACTTTCTGGAGGGTTTTTTATCACAAATCGGTGTTGAATTTTGTCAAAAGCTTTTCTACATTGAGATTATCAAATGGTTTTTATCCTTCAATTTGTTAATATGGTGTATCACATTGATTGATTTGCGTATATTGAAGAATCCTTGCATTCCTAGGATAAACCCCACTTGATCATGGTGTATGATCCTTTTAATGTGCTGTTGGATTCTGTTTGCTAGTATTTTTTTGAGGGTTTTTGCTTCTATGTTCATGAGTGATATTGGCCTGTAGTTTTCTTTCTTTGTGACATCTTTGTCTGGTTTTAGTATCAGGGTGATGCTGGCCTTGTAGAATGTGTTTGGGAGTGTTCCTCCCTCTGCTATATTTTGGAAGTGTTTGAGTAGGATAGGTGTTAGCTCTTCTCTAAATGTTTGATAGAATTTGCCTATGAAGCCATCTGACTCTGGGCTTTTGTTTGTTGGAAGATTTTTAATCACAGTTTCAATTTCAGTACTTGTGATTAGTCTGTTCATATTTTCTATTCCTTCCTGGTTCAGTCTTGGAAGGTTGTACTTTTCTAAGAATTTGTCCATTTCTTCCAGGTTGTCCATTTTATTAGTATATAATTGCTTGTAGTAGTCTCTCATGATCATTTGTATTTCTGTGGTGGCAGTTGTTTCTTCTCCTTTTTCATTTCTAAACCTGTTGGTTTGAGTCTTCTCCCTTTTTTTCCTGATGAGTCTGGCTAATGACTTATCAATTTTGCTTATCTCTTCAAAGAACCAGCTTTTAGTTTTATTGATCTTTGCTATTGTTTTCTTCATTTATTTCTTATCTAATCTTCAAGACTTCTTTTCTTCTGCTAACTTTGGGGTATTTTTGGTTCTTCTTTCTCTAATTGCTTTAGGTGTAAGGTTAGGTTGTTTATTTGATATTTTTCTTGTTTCTTAAGGTAGGATTTTATTGCTATAAACTTCCCTCTGAGAACTGCTTTTTTTGCATCCACTAGGTTTGGGGTCATCGTGTTTTCATTGTCATTTGTTTCTAGGTATTTTCGATTTCCTCTTTGATTTCTTCAATGATCTCTTGGTTGTTTAGTAGCATATTGTTTAGCCTCCATGTGGTTGTATTTTTTACAGTTTTTTTTTTTCTGTAATTGATATCTAGTCTCATAGTGTTGTGGTCAGAAAAGATGCTTGATATGATTTCAATTTTCTTTAATTTACTTAGGATTGACTTGTGACCCTAGATTGGTCTATCCTGGAGAATATTCCGTGGGCACTTGAGCAGAATGTGTATTCTGTTGTTTTTGGATGGAATGTCTTATAAATATCAGTTAGATCCATCTGGTCTAATGTGTCATTTAAAGCTTGTGTTTCCTTATTTATTTTCCATTTGGATGATCTGTCCATTGGTGTAAGTGGGATGTTAAAGTTGCCTACTATTTTTGTGTTACTTTTGATTTCTCCTTTTTTGGCTGTTAGCATTTACCTTATGTGTTGAGGTACTGCTATGTTGGGTCAATAGATATTGACAATTGTTGTATCTTCTTCTGGGATTGATCCCTTGATCATTATGTAGTGTTCTTCCTTGCCTCTTGTAATAGTCTTTATTTTAAAGTCTATTTTGTCTGATATGAGTATTGCTACTCCAATTTTCTTTTGATTTCCACTTGCATGGAATACCTTTTTCCATCCCCTCACTTTCAGTCTGTATGTGTCCCTAGGTCTGAAGTGCATCTCTTGTAGACAACATATATATGGGTCTTGTTTTTGTATCCATTCAAGCAGTTTGTGTCTTTTGGTTTGAACAATTAATCCATTTACATTCAATGTAATTATCAATATGTATGTTCCTATGACAATTTTCTTAATTATTTTGGGTTGTTTTTGTAGGTGTTTTCTCCTAGTGTTTCCTGCCTAGCAAATTTCCTGTAGCATTTGTTGTAAAGCTGGTTTGGTGGTGCTGAATTCTCTTAGCGTTTGCTTGTCTGTAAAGTTTTGGATTTCCTTGTCGAATATGAATGAGATCCTTGCTGAGTAGAGTGGTCTTGGTTGTAGGTTTTTCCCTTTTTTCACTTTAAATGTATAATGTCATTCCCTTCTGGCCTGTAGAGTTATTGTTGAAAGATCAGTTGTTAACCTTATGGGGTTTCCTTTGTATGTTAGTTGTTGCTTTTAACAATTTTTTCTCTGTGTTTTATTTTTGTTAGTTTGATTAATATGTGTCTTGGCATGTTTCTCCTTGGCTTTATGCTGTATGGAACTCTCTCTTCTTCCTGGACATGATTGTTTCCTTTCCCATGTTGGGGAAGTTTTCAACTATAATCTCTTGAAATATTTTCTCAGACCCTTTCTTTTTTTCTTCTTCTTCTTGAGTGTCTATAATTTGAACGTTGGTGCACTTAGTGTTGTCCCAGAGTTATCTGAGACTGTCCTCCATTCTTTTCATTCTTTTTTCTTTATTCTGCTCCGTGGCAGTTATTTCACCATTCTATCTTCCAGCTCACTTATCTGTTCTTCTGCCTCAGTTATTCTGCTATTGATTCCTTCTAGAGTAGTTTTAATTTCAGTTATTATGTTGTTCATTACTGTTTGTTTGCTCTTTAGTTCTTCTGTGTCCTTGTTAAACGTTTCTTGTATTTATTCTATTTCTGAGATTTTGGATCATTTTTACTATAATTACTCTGAATTCTTTTTTGGGTAGTTTGCCTATTTCCTCTGCATTTATTTGGTCTTTTGGGGTTTTATCCTGCTCCTTTGCCTGTAAGATATTTCTCTCTCTTTTCATTTTGTCTAATTTTCTGTATTTGTGGCCTCCTTTCCCCAGGCTGCATTGTCGTAGTTCTTCTTGCTTCTGTTCTCTACCACTGGTGTTGCAGTTGGTCCAGTGGCTTGTGTAGGCTTCCTGATGGGTGGTACTAGTGTTTGGCTTCTGGTAGGTGGAGCTGAGTCTTTTCCTGTTGAGCAGGGCCATGTCAGGTGGTATATTTTGGGTTGTCTGTGAGCTTAGTAAGACTTTAAGTAGTCTGTGTGCTGATGGGTGGGTTTGTGTTCCTGTCTTGTTTGTTGTTTTGTGTGAGGCATCCAGCACAGGGAGCTGCTGGGAGTTGGGTGGAGCCAGGCCTTGGATTCAGATTGAGGTCTCCATGAGAGCCCTAAGTGATTAATCTTCCCTAGTGCTAGGAATTCTCCAGTGGTCCAGAGTCCTGGACTCAGTGCTCACACCCCAGAACCTCAGGCTTGGCTTTCCACTGAGGACCCAAGACCCCCAAGTCTCTCATCCCAGCAGTAAAAAGCATTAAGAAAAATAAACTAACAAAACCCCAGCCAAATGGTAAAAATTTAAATAAAACAAACAAAAACAGAAACAGCGAAACACACACACACAGCAAAGAAGCAAAAACAGAACTGAATAAAAAAGCAAGAGAACAACCACACAAACAAAAGAACCCAAGAACAAAATTAAAAAGAAAACTGATGAAGCCAAAATGCAAAACAAAGGAGAGTGCCAACTGAAGAATGGAGCAAAGAAACAAAATAAAACAACAAAAATGATAAAAAGAAAAAAAAGAAAAGAAAAAGAGTAAGTGGAAAGAAGATAGAACAGAAAAGCAATATAGAAATAGACATAAAAAATAAAATAGAAAATATATTAAAGAAAAGACAAAACTCCAGAGAAATGGTAAAAACAAAATCAAACAAACAAAAACAGAAACAAGGAAACACACACACATGTAAAAGAAGCAAAAACAGAAACAAATAAGAGAGAAAGCAAGAGAACAACCAGACAAATAGAAGAACTCAAAAATGAAATCAATTAGGATTTAAACTAACAAAAACACATAACAAATACAAAACCAAAGCAGTGTGCTAACTGAATTATAAAACAAGGAAACAGAAGAAACCAATAAAAATGGTTAAAGAAAATTAATAATAAAATAACATAAAAAGGGAAAAATCACAGAGGAACTGAAAGCAAAGTAAAAATAGAAATATAAAAAAAGATATATTAAAGAAAAAGAAGAAAAAAATAAGGGAAAAGAACACAGCAAAACAGAAAAGCAAAGTAAAAATATAAATATTTAAAAAACTAAAAAATATGTTATAAAATACAGAGATCCTAAAAGACTAAATTAAAAAAAATTGCTAAAACTAGAACAAACAAACAAACAAATCAAAAAAGAAAGACAAAAAGGCAGAACCAAGAACAGAATGAATAAAAACATAATAAAATTAATAGTAATAATTATGTTTCCCTAGGGTCTCTGCTGAAAGTGTCCTTGCACACACTGTGAGTCACAACCCACTTCTGCCTCCCCAAGAAGGTCTCCTCTGCCTCTGGGCTGGTCTCTGGACCTGCTGTGTGCCTTGTGGGGACCCCTCAGACTCTGATCTGGCCCATTTCCTATGTGTACTTGTCCTCAAAGTCCACAGCTGTCAGAGCTACACCATTTTCATTTGTGGAAACACTCATTGTCTACTCAGATATTCCATAGATCCGGGGTATACCTAGCTGATCATGGGGATTTAATCTGCAGCTTGTACAGCTGATGGAAAGATTTTCAATCTTCTTCCTTAGTCGCCCCACCCCTGGGGTTCAGCTTTGGTTTTATCACCACCTCTGCATGTGGTCCACCCACAGGAGTCTGTTCCTGAGGTTGCCTTGGAACTCTTGGTTCTGTCCCAGTGATGAGAGGGCACAGAGGTAGTATGACTGCTTGGATTGTGGGAGCCATGGTGACACCAAATGTGCAGGGAAGCTGGCAATCATGGGCGCAAGAGAGATGGCCCTAATGAGGACCTTTTCAGGTGCATGGTGTAGGGAACATGACGGCCAGCCCTTGCTGGGCTTTTTTTAAATTACCATGTAGCTGGTGCATTAGGGCCCACTCTGAGGGGGCTTTTTTTATTGCTTGGCAGCCAGTACCATTGTGTAGGGAGAGAGAGGCTACAGTAGTGGCTCCTCCCCTGCGTGTGACTCAGCAGTAGCACCCTGCTTCCATGGCAGTCTGGTCTTCCTCTGTAGGCATTCCCTGCTGTGCATTTCCTCCCTCCCATCCCCTTAGTCTATCTCTCCACAGCCAACAGCAGTTCTTGCTCTGAGCCTGTTCTCCAATCCCCACGCTCCAGCTCCCAGCCCCCTCGCACACCTCTGAACACACATCCCAGTCTGGGACACATAGGGCCATGGTACAGACCATCTGTGTATTTCTAATTCTGTCCCATCTGCCACAGATTGGCCACTTCACTCTCTTCCAACAGCTTCAAGTGCTTCCCTTCTGTACCAATCAATTCCCCCATCAGAGAGAGCATTTCCCTGAATTTAGGAATCTCTCCTCTGCTTCAGCTCCCCCACCCCAGGGTGCAGGTCTCATCCTGCTTCCTCTCCTCCTCCTTCTCCCTTCTTTTTTCTGTCCTACCAAGTTATGCAGGAATCTTTATAGTCCTTTCCAATGTCCAAGGTCTTCTGCTAATTTTCAGCTGGTGTTCTGTGAGAATTTTTGCATCTATAGATGTATTCCTGATGTATCCGTGGAGAGAGATGAACTCCACATCCTCCTACTCCTTCCATCTTGAATCTTCTTCAGTTATTTTAAAACATACTTGAATATGCTTAGAATGGGTCTGTGATTACAAATTGTATAAATTATGAATAGTAAGTTAGAGAATAGTTAAAAGTCTCCCTTCCAACAGAAGCATAGTTAAAATAATTTAAAGATTGAAGTTCAGTATATATTCTTGCTTTGCTTACCACCAAAAGCCAAAGTGTATGGGATTCTCCCACATTTAGAGGTTGGAAAAATTAGGAGAAACCAACAGAGGAAACAGAGGAGTAGCCAGTATAGTACCAACATGAGGTAAACCAAGAGAGAGTGATGTCTTAGGAACTAAGTGAAGAAAGTGCTTCCACAAAGGAGGAATGAGGCACTGTGACAAATGCCACAGAGAAGTTATGTAAGATGAGAACTAAGAACTGAAGATGAAATTAAGCAACATGAAGATCATTGGCAAAGTTGTCAAGATCTATTTCTGTGAAGGGGTGGGGATGAAAATCGGACTGAGGACGGTTCAAGAGAATATCAAGAAGAGGAAATAAAACAATGTATAGACCTCCCTTTCAAGGAGTTTTACTAAAGGAGAGAAGAGAACTCAGGCATAAAGAGAGAGATGTAGGATCAGGAGAAGGTTTTCGGTGTCATAATGAGCATGTTGAATTACTGGTGGAAACAATCCAGTAGAAGGGTAAACATTGTTGATATAGTAGAGAGAGGGAGTGATTTCAGGAGCTAAGCCCCTGAGCATCTGAGTTGGCTTAAGATAGAAAGCACAGACGATCTGCTCACTGTTTCCTCAAGGCAGCATGCATGGGCACAGGTGTAGAAAGACTCGTAATTTCAAGGTGGGTATGTATGGACGTTTTTTTCTTATTGCTTGTTTTGTTTGTTTGTTTGGGATTTTCCCCCAGTGAAATAAAGTCAACAGCTAAGATTGAGATGTGGAAATGTTATTAAAGAGATATCAGGAGAAAGAAAATATGTTAAATGATTATTTAAGAAAATGAGTCAATTCCCAGCTTTACCAGACTCTTCTCTTGATCCTTTAGGCATCTCAGAGTAGTGTGCAATATCTTGCTGGCCCAGGGAAAGCCTCCTCTTTTTGTCTTTGGCTACTGTGCTATAAGGAATAACTTTCTCTTACAACAATCTGTATAGGGGTTAGATTGAGAGATGTGGATACCCTGGGTAGGGTAGTATCTGGGTGTCCTTTCAAAATGATTTTATCTAAGTAGTGAAGGTGAGACAGAACTTTAATGCATCATATAAATTGGCTCCCTTGCAGCTGGCTAGGTGGTTCACTCCTCAACTGAGATCTGACCAGAATGAATGCTCATAGTGAGAGATGGTAAAAGTAGCATATTGGGCACATGAAAGTTGGAAGTAGCAGTGGGGCAGGAATCAAGTGATGTGGATTCTGGCCTGGGCCCTGTTATTACTCATCTTTCTACCTGCATAATGTGAGAAAGTTACTTGTTCTTATGGGCAATTCTGTCTCATCTAGAGTTGGATTAGATCATCTTTAATAGAAGTCTAAATTCTAAAATAGGTAAGTAATTCACATTACCTAAAGAGATTAACTAAAGGAAGAGGGAAAATAACATATTGTGGAACAATGTTGCTTATCATTTCTATCTGAAATAAATGTTGAGATCATTTATCAGGCTGCCTGCTCAGAACACCCCTGATACACTAGCTCATTCAGCAGATCCAGATCCTTTAGGTAGCCTTCAGGTGTCAATGGCCAATCCCCTCTGAGATCTATTTAGAAGAAATGGGAGAGAGGAGAATCTCATCTGTCCCTACGTTATTCTTTCCCAGGAGGACAGTTTTAATCTTATATTCTTGACCTTTGCCAGATTCAGCACTCTCTGGTTTCTCTATCCATGGAATTATGTATGTACATACACACACACACACATACACACACACACACATCTGTTTCCTGTACATCTGCCTCTGTCCCCTCAGTGTACCTTTCAGAGGGTATATAATACTGGTATCATTAACATGTTACACTGTAATGAATTGGATTGAATTTATTAGAATTCATAATGTTCCTCAGGACCAGGCATGTTCTGGTTAATGAGCAATAGTAACATAAGTGACCTTGCCAGACCCTAGCACAAGTAGAACTTAACAAATGTGTGCCACTTGACCTGGATTTTTGCCACTGAGCTATATTTTATATCTTTACTGGCTCAAAATGAGTGTCCTTCCTAATAGTCCAGGTAAAGATTCTGTGTTAATGTACCCTTTTCCTTACGCCCCGTCCTACCCAAACACAATGATTCTTGAACAGTACATTTTAGCAAATAAGGGAATAGACTATCTTTAATTGTTTGGGCATTCAGGAGAATGTTGTTAAAGACCAGTTTTGGGGGCAGGCAGAGCTAATTCCTTAGTGATTATTCTGCAAATGAACATTGGCTAAGTTACAACAGATTAATGTGAAATTAAATATTACAGTAAGTCTATTATCAAAAGAGGTCACGATGATGAATGGCCTATTTAAATGAGACCCCCAGAAGGAATTAGAGCTGAAACCTATTAATCCCAGTCAGTTTGCAAGCTTCCATTTTTATGCAGATTAAACTATATTTCAGGTTGATAAGTCAGAATGATGAGCTCTGTGACAAGAACCAAATTTCTTTTCCTTTCTTTATTTTATTTCCATGTGGTCAGTGCCACAGCTGAGTGGATGCAGCTCAGAGAGAATATCCAGCAATGGGTAGCAATGATTAAGGCTTCAGTGGCAGATGATTGTTTGGTTCACATTGCTTGTCTGACTTACTTTTCTTTAAGAATGACAGCCAGTGAATTTAGGCCTGCTAATAATTATAGTATTATGTGCTCATTGTGTTGGCACCTCATGCTCTCTTTGTTCCTGCTGCTTTTACTTAAGAATCTACTTGTCTTTCCAAGATTTTCTTTTTTTCTCTTTGTAAAAGTCCTGGTGTCACTAATGCATTTTTTTCCTCCATAAATTAAGCAAAATCCAATTAAATATTTCTGGAAAAATCCATGTGTTTTATGTAGAGTTTCATTAAAACAGTTGTGAACCTAAAGCACATAAATTCTTTTATTTGCCCAACTGAAAATGGTTGATCCCCCGAACATGTGATGGACTGGAAGGATGGATAATGCAGCCGAGAGTAAGGGCAGCTAGTGTAGCCCTACACTAACCAGTTCTCTGGCCTTAGACAAATCACTAAAATTAAAACATATAACACAGTGCATTGTTCATGATAGGCTCTCAATGAATATTTAGTATTCAGTGGAGTGAACTTAACTTCTCTGATCCCAGACTTCCTTCTAAATTAGGCAGCATATCTTGCATGGATGAAAAAGTGTGACAACTGCAATTGGCCTACTTGCCTTGGAAAATAAGCCTGTTTGCTCTCAGTGGTGTCAATAAATGTTCTGGATGGACAGCTACTTGGCTTAATTCAATATAATTTAGTGTTTTAAAGTTTTTGAAAATGTTTTTATCTCTCCAATAGCTGGGTATTCCTTGCAGACTAGGAAGAGTAAGAATCCTTATTTGCTTGATGAAGAAGCACAAGGGCAAAGATGAGTGGATTCTCCAAAGTGACAGTTGATCCTTACACCCTCAGGACTATATCTCAGATCTCCCATTACTAGAACCACATTCTGTCCTGCACCACTACTAACACAAGTTGTAACTGTTTCCTTGCACAACAACTTAGAGGGTGATACTATTTCATGAAAAAAACAAAAACAAAAACAAGAGAACGTGGCCAAGCAGAATTACCCTGTAGGTCTGAAGGTCATGGACACCTGGAAGTTGAAATCCAGGTTTGCCATGGTGCCCCTCACCTCATTGTTGCTTGGCTGCACTCCTTGTCACTTACTGTATTTCTGACTGACCCACTGAGCAGTGAATGGGTTAGGGAGGGAAGGAAATTGGCTTGGTCCCCAGAAGTATCACGTTGTGGTGTGGCATGACCCAATTATGTCATGAGCAGTAAGTCTCACAGAGGGAAATACCCTGGAACATGGCCAGGACAGGGAAGAAACCACATGGTTTGTGAGTACTGGATGCTCTCACTACAGCAAGAAGTAGCCTCCTAGCTGTGTGCCATCTTGGGAGCTGGCATTATTGCCAAAGCTAAGAGCAGGCCTGCTTGTATGCATAGGAGGTGACTCTCTGAGGACTATTATAACTCTTCCCACTAAATATACTACATCCTTGTGACATGGGTAGCTGAGAGTCCTTTATCAGGGAACAAAGACTCAATTTTATAGTTAGAAGTTAGGCTTAAAGTGCAAGATCCCTGTATGGAAAATATGTGGGGTTTATACTCATTTATATCAGGCAATTTACATAACTGATTATACTTACTTCAGAAGGAAGGTGAACATTGGGATTACCATGCACACAAATGCACACATGCATTCACCCCCACCACCACACACACAGGCACATAATTTTACATATTCTCTTAACTTCTCTTGAATTGTTTCTTCTGCCTAGAATCTTACCATAGATAATTTCTAGTCACTTTTCAAGACAGGGATCCAAGCTTACCCATTTTGTACAGGCTTCCTTGATTCCCTGCCTGAGTTAAGTTTATCTTCCTCCTCTGGGTTCCCAGAATACCCCACACATGCTGCCACTGTGGTATATATGACACTATATTTTAATATACCATTCTTCTCAGGCATGCTTATAAGAGATACCATTATGGGAGCATAAGTTTATTTTTAGGTTTTGAACATTTGTTTTTAATTTATTAAATTTATTATTGTTAAATATTGTTACCAGGGGCTTCCCTGGTGGTGCAGTGGTTGGGAGTCTGCTTGCCAATGCAGGGGACACGGGTTCGTGCCCTGGTCTGGGAGGATCCCACATGCCGCGGAGCGGCTGGGCCCGTGAGCCATGGCCGCAGGGCCTGCACGTCCGGAGCCTGTGCTCTGCAGCGGGAGAGGCCACAACAGTGAGAGGCCCGCGTACCGCAAAAAAAAAAAAAAAAAAAAAAAAAAAAAAAATATTGTTACCAGAACATTTTTAAGGCTAATGATAAAGGGATATAAGACATCTTTATATTAATTAATTGATATTGTTTTTATTCTACATTTATTTCACAATGAGGTTTTTATAACATTGTTCTGACTATTGATGAGATTGAGGTCCAAGTGCTGTCATGCTACTCTGAGCCATTTCCATAATGCAAGGAAAATATCTCAAACAAAAGGAACTCATGAAAACTTATCAGTGGGATAGAAGGACTCTAAACTGAGAGCAAAGTTTTCCTTTTTCCCCTGGGTCAGAGGTTGTCTGGATCCCTTCAGAGATTCATCCAGACTTCCTGATGGCCTGCAAAAGCCAGATTTAAATTAAAAATATTCATAGTATAGCTATTGTAGTGATAAGTACAGGGAAGAGACAGCTCTTGAGATGTGTATAGATGGGGTAGACATTCCAGTATAAGGGCAAGGAGAAGGAATGGCCACTGGAAGGGAAGGGAGATAAGCTCATCCTCCCAAAAAAGTCATCATCCTGTCCCTTGGCAGTTGTATCTATGATACCTACTATCTTAGTGGCCATCTTCTTCCTAAGATAGCTGGATCTATGTCCTGCAGGTACAAAGATTTGGCTGGTCTTATACCTGGGTACCAGTTCCTTCCCAAATTGTAATTCTGAAATTCCTAGGCGTTCAATGTCTAAACCTGACCACATTGCCAATGCTAAAGTAACTAGTCATAATTGATTTTCCTAGTCCTCTGACCTTACTCCAAACCTGCTAATCTATTAGCCAGCTCATTACACTGCCATCCTCACTCTTCTCTGGATAGTAAGGCACTGTTATCCATACTTCATGCATATTGTCCTAGAATGGATGTGTGAAATAAAGTCCTTGACTCAAATGTAGTGTCGATGAAAAAAAAAAACTCAATAGTTGATTTGAGAAAGAAATGGAACATTTTATTCAAGCCAACCAGAGGATTATAACCTGAAAGATAGTCTTTCAGAAAGCTCTGAGGACTGTTCCACCCATTAGAGGTCAAAGCACACTTATATAAGTTTTTGAAACAAAGGGTTATACGTCAATGGTGTATTATTTACAGTTTACACAATCCAAATCTATGCTCACAAAGCAAATAGTTGGTTATGGGTCATCATGGCTCCTTAAGAAGGAAGATTAAGAAGGAAGGTTATTTCCTAAGGAGGTCTGATTAATGTAGATGAACAACGCACACTAAAGGAGAGGGAGGAAACCCAGATGGGCAAAGAAAAAATTATATTTCAATCTTTCTTGTCTTCTTATAAAATATGAATTTATTTTATCAGTAGTAACCCAAAAATCCCATTCCTGGTACTCATGTCACTTGACTGTACATGCACATAGATTTTGGAAACCCAAATCCCACCTGGTTCTGAGTTTTTGTTTTCTCACCTCCTTCACTGAGTTTCTGATCCATGCCTTAGCCCACCTTTCTGAACATCATGCCTGGTCTATCAACATACATGTTTTTTTCTTAGAAACCAATCTAAGTACTATAACAACCAGTGAAGGAGAGAATGAGAACTGGTGAGAAGGATGGGACTCAGAGTATGAGAACTAATTTAGAATTGACTATGACTGTTTCCTAGATGCTGAAAAACATATACTTGTTTTCTACATTTTTTATGTTTCTGAAATCAATGTATCCTATAATTAATAATTATATCTAATATATAATTTTTTTTCCTGAAAAACTTTTATTGAATCAGTATGTTGAATCAGTACTGGGTTTTAAGAATGAAGGAGTATGATATTTCTGCAAATATTTTGGTTACATTGATTCTCTAGCCCTAAGGAGTATGTTGTACAGCTGGGAAAGCTGAAATGAGTAGAAACTAAGAAAATCAGGTGTCAGTCAGGTAGCCTGGGGCCCAGTTTTGGTTTTGACCTCCAATTCTTTCATAACTATTTACCCTGAGCATCTGGGTCTCCTTCCTGGAGGAGCATCTTGCATGCCCCAGGCTGCTTCTTTGTGTTTGAAGTTGAGGTTAGTGTAAGCTGTGTCTGAATTCAATATCCTGCTTTCTTATGGGGAGCTGAGCCTTTCTAAGCACAGGTAATTGAGCACCAATTATTATATTATTTGCATTTTTTTTCTTACTTCCAATATGCCAGAGTAAGCACTTTGTATACATTTTATATTCTAGTCCTCACAACAAACATGAAGTAGTAATCATGATTTTTCTCAGTTTTACAGACAAGGCAGCACGTCTTGAGATCTAGAGATGCTCAGTAAATTACCTTTTTGCAGAAGAAATTTGTAAGGAATTTAACTATATCAGTCTGTGAACTATATCAGTCCACCTTATTGAATGGTTCCTACTCACAATAGATTTTATACCACCTAAATTGAATATTGTTAAGATGGATATACTCTCAATCACTCTCATATATGCTTGCTATGTATATTATTTATCAGCGACTTCACTGAGGCAAGCTGAGATTAGGAAACAGGAGGAGAGGAGACCATAGCACCTGGGGGATGGGTAGCAAATATTAGACCGAGGGGAAGGGTTCATTCCAGAGAGCCTACACCCTTCAGTGCTGGCTCACAAGCCATAGTACATACAGAGAGGAGACAGAAGTCCCTACTGCCTAAAACAGAGGAACAGGGAGGGATTCTGGGAGGTCATCTAACAGTTTTCTTGTCTTGAGACAGCTCCAGATTTAAGCTATTCTGAAAGCATTTATGTGGAATTGGAAATGAAAATGTAGCTTCTTAGTCTTTAGTAGAAGACAAATAAAATGGGGGTCTGTGGGTCAATTCTGATCAAGTGTCTTTTTAAAAATGCATCACACCAGGGGGTGAACACATAGTTGAAATGGTTTAGAATGCACACAGAGGCTCTGTACTTTGACCTTGACTAATACCAGAGAACGCAAATCTCCATGGCAAGAAAACTGCACCCAAATCTATAATAAAATAAAAGGAAAATGAGAAATAAATGAACCACATTTTGGTATTTTTGTAATAGATCCCTGAGATTGATGAGAGAAAAAAACATATGAATTCATCCTGGAATGCTGAGATCCATAGCATATGTACAAAATGTAAATGCCATTCTTCCTCACATTTTTTTATGGGCTGTTCCACCATTGTGCTTCGTAAAAGAAAATGTGTTTGGGGAGAAAGAAAAAAGCACCACTCTAGGATCTTAGCTGTGCAACACTTTAATTCCGTATTACAGTGACAAACAGAGACTACAGCTGATGCTTTTGAAGTTACGTTTAATCTAAGAAAAGATTCATAAGCTTTTAAGAAGACTTCTGGATGGAAAACCTGTATCAGATTTTTTTTTAATCTTCTGAACTTCACTGCATAACACATTTGGAGACAAGGGAAATGGAGAGCATTATTAACTGGAGAAAAAGTGATGACTTCTCTTTTGTTTATTCTTAATAAATCATGTGCTTTCAGCTAAAATAAATGGTGCTCCGTGTTCATAACTGTTTCACACTTCATGTTAATTCTTTTTGTTGTTCCTCAGCTCCATGTGGGCCAGGTTCTTTATGAACATTAACTTTTATTTTTCCATGAGGTGATCTAGAGTTCTGGATAATGAAAATTATCCCCTTATACAGGGGTTGAGAAAATGGATACAGGTGAGGTGCTTTTCCTCTGGCACTCTGAATATGTAATAATTATAGTTGACACTGGTCTGGATTGCAACTATATTTGTGGGGAGACTTTGCCCAGTTGTGTATTGGTAAATGTTTAACAATGAGCTTTCCACGAAAACCAAAATCAAACAAACAAATAAAACCCTGATTATTGGGTTTGCCAATTCCATCGCTGATTTCAACCTACCACTGTTTTAACGATTGGCCCAAATTTTACCAACTGGCAGCTATGTGAGTTGGCGTTGACACATCACTGACTTTACCTCTTTTAATTAGCCTTTCCTCTCTAAAGCTTGTCAATCAATCAAAACTGGGTTAGTCTTTCTAATAAGCAGCAGTCATCACCACTACCACAAAAATACATTAAGCATTCAGGACTGAATATTGAGCTCTGCAACACATCACAAGAGATTCTACCCTAGGCTTACTGTTTATGTCCATTTGAGGTTCACAGAGAAGAGCGTGTATCAAAATTGTAAGTCAGTTCTCATTCCTGAATGGCTGTGAATACTATTCAATTTATTCCCTTCCCTTTCATTAGTTTGTCAAAAAGAAAAAAAAGAAATCCAACCAACTTTCATTTAAACAAAAGTGATTTATTACTTTTAACCAAATGTCTCTGTACTTTGGCAGAAATACTGAATGTGTCCATCATTGTACAGTTCTAGCCTCTGAGTGTCTGCTTTCTTCCTGAAATGCTTTATCATACTTTTCACCTGTCACTGATGCCTCTCCTTCCTGGTCAGCAGCCAAAGAACACAAGATTTATACTCAGCTGGCGAAGCAATCTGTAGATTTTAGCTATGATGTTTCAGACCCCAGTTAGTCTTTATTATTTGGTTTGTTTAGGAATGAAACTCATGTGCTCAATGGCCACTCAGTGATCAACTAGGGTAAATAATATTGATGCTCTTCTAATTGCTAGGCAGTGCAGAGGGAAGTGACAAGTCTGTTCACGGCTGGACTTTAGGCAGATTGAGGAGGTGAGTGCAGTTTGGGAATGGTGGCTGCTTGGTCGGTGTCAGTACTATAATCAGGAAGAGAAAATTTTAGGGAGAAATTGGAGGGTTAAGATTGCATATATTAGCCAGAAATAATGTAGTCAAGGCAAAAACTGCATCTCTAGTCCTAATTATTATTTCATTTATTATGACACACTTTCCCATTATCTCTTAGCCTTGGAATCAGGGTTATTTCCCTGGTAAAGAGCCAAAATACCAGGGTATATGTAAGCAGCATGTATATATATCATCCTGATAAAGTGACAAACTTGTCTTGGTTTGTTCAGGGTTTTAGAACTCTGGATACCATGTCCTTGAAACCTCCTCATTTCTGGTCTCTGAGTATCCAGAAAATAACACTCTCATTGTAAGTTTGTGTGTGTATGTGTGAGTGAATTTATTGAATCAGGTCTTCCAAACTACTATACTACATATCCATTAATTGACATGTTGGAGCATAAAAATGTTTAATCACATATTCTCCATCTGGTTATGCTCTCAAGTCTAGATATTTTAATCCACAAAAAAGTCACAAGAGGCTGGTTCCCTGAAATCTAAGTATAATAGGCCAATACGTTGTTTTGTACATCTTAACAGACACATCAAAAATAACATAAAATGTCATGAAGTGACAGTTCTTGGAATTTTGACAGAAATAGATATTAAATGTACTGTTCAATAAAATAAAGAGATTTGCCTTTTCATTTTTCATTCATCACTTTTTCATTTTACGATCAGTTTAGTGATTTTTTGAAAAAGGGTATGCAACTGCAATTAGACAGATTGGGTCTTAAATTTTTCATCTTCTACTTGCCCAAGTCATTTACACACTTAAGCTTCCATTTCTGCTATAAAACCATTCTTTGTAGGGAGTTTATAATATTTCAGTGAGGTAATATGTGTAAAAAATCTGATCCATAATAGATGCTCAATAAATATTGGTTCACTTCCCTGATTTTTTTTTTGTTAGTACTATTTTGGCCATATCCAGTATTCTAGTATCCCTCTCACAATTTGTTCATAATGATTAATGATGGTTTTGTAATCACATGTGTCAGCAATTGCTGTGGGAAATTGGCTTATGACAAAGAACAGCAATTCATACAGTGAAGCTTCCATTCCCACAACACTGATACACGATGTGCTCATGAACAAATGTATCTGGTTACTGTCTCATATGAGGCTGAAGATGAATGCTCATTTAGTGCTTAATATAAATGAAAATATATTTACTTGAGATATAAACAAAACTTTGATGAGGATAATGAATCCTTTCATGTTCATTCCACACTGTTTTTGAATAGTATTTAGATATCTATACTTCTTTAAAAATTGACTCTAATCATAGTAAACTAAGTCAAGCTGCCAGTCCTGATTGATTGGTCATTTGACTGAAGCTAGTTTGAATTAACTCTCAGCACATGTAGAGTCAGTAATGGAAATTAGTGTGGAATAACTAAATATAAATACTAAATATAAAGAGGATTTTGAAAATATGTTTAAGTTCATACAAAACTCCCATTTTGCAGATGAAAAAATTAGTGTCATAGTGGTGGTCTCAAAATCATACAGAGAATTAGCAACAATTAGGGAAAAGATTAAGACTCCTGACCTCCCAGTCAAGACTCCATCTACCACATTGACTATTTTAAGAGAAAGATTCAGAGAGGGGCTTGAAAGCAACGTCTTTTTCCAGCATTCAGGACACATTGATTTTTTTAGAGAAAATATATTTTATTTTATTTATTTATATTTAAGAATTATTAAATATAGGGACACTGATGAGCCAAATGGAGGGAAAGCTCTCACATTCCATCTCGAACAATTCCACTGGAAATTTACTCTGCTAATCATTTTTCAGGGGTTGTTACCCTGGTCAATTGGCTGCTCACTCCTTAAATGGCATGATTGGGTGATGTATGTCTCTCTTAAATCTTGACCTGTTACACTAATTGCCAGCTGTTGATAACTGTTTATATAAACACATCCAGAGAAATGGGGAATGGCCTATTGAGAAACATCAGGATAAGAGCACTTTCCCGATGAGAACCAAGAGGATCACAGCTCTAATGACATCTGTCATTATCTTAAAAAGTGACTCTGTCATGAATATTGCTCTTGGACTTACTACCAAATTACAGAAAAATAATTTTACAAGCTTAATTATAAAGGAGATTGTCCCATATCTCCTCAATGATAGGTATGACAAAATTGCAATGATACATGAGAAAATGTAGCAAAAGGATGAAGGATTCATTTCTGAAGCACTCGATAGGAAAAATAGACCAATGTGGACTTTAGAACTGGTCAGGTACTGTTTTCTC
The DNA here is from genome assembly GCF_008692025.1 of Phocoena sinus. Taxonomy (NCBI): domain Eukaryota; kingdom Metazoa; phylum Chordata; class Mammalia; order Artiodactyla; family Phocoenidae; genus Phocoena; species Phocoena sinus. The sequence continues at coordinate 31,967,470 of NC_045776.1, read as the reverse complement.
TTCTGTTCTTTTTATTTTCTTCAGGTACAGAACTCCAGAGTGATTTTAAATCTACTAATACTGAAGGATGTCTAAGGCTTGTTGATGTTTAGGGTCTGTATGATTTGGAATGTCAAGCTCAGATAAGGTGAAAAGGAGAGCTGTCTGCTTAGAAAAGGCTTAGGAAATCAAGGTTTAAAGGAACTAGTTAAAGGGATTTTTAGGTTCCCATTAGTTTGTTATGGAGCATTTACTATGTACCATATACTTTGCTAGGCACAGGGTTGGAATATTATATAAGTTAGCTATTACTGCTAAGCCATTCCCAAACTCAGTAGCTTTAACAATTATTTATTATAGCTCATATGTCTTCAGGTCAAAAAGAGGTTGGTTGATCTGCTTGGGCTCAGCTGAGCAGTAATTCTTCAAGCCACAGACTTGTCTGGGCTTGCTCCACACTACGCTCTTGGTTGAGGGACCCCTCCCTCTATATTTATTCTTGGGCTCAAGTTGAGGGTGCAGTGTGACTGCCTGACAAATCTCTTCTCATGATGTCAGACCCACAAAAGGGCAAGCAGAAACACAGAAGACATCTTAATAGACATTGAAACATGCACAAATCACCTCCATCTCATTTTATTGTCTAAAATAATAACTTTGGCTAAGTCCAAAATGAAGGGTCTTAGCTGTAACTCTGTGGGAAGAACTGCAAAGTCACATGACCAAGTTAGGGAGACAGAGATCAAGAGTTGGTGCCAATAATGTCACCTACTACAAATTATCTGAAGATACAAAGATGAGTAATATGTAGTACCTATATTCAAGGAAATCATAATATTGTAAGAGATAGAGAAGCACACAAGTAATAATTATATAGATTGCCAGGTGCCTCAGAGGTGTATACAAGATATGTGGGCCAGATATCTAGTGTAGGAAAATGTACTGTATATGTGTTTGACCACTGGGTAAATAAATGAATAAAAGAGATCCAAATTTTGTTTGTATTACTCAGCCATAAAAAGAAATGAAACTGGGCTTCCCTGGTGGCGCAGTGGTTGGGAGTCTGCCTGCCGATGCAGGGGATGCAGGTTCGTGCCCCGGTCTGGGAGGATCCCGCATGCCGTGGAGCGGCTGGGCCCGTGAGCCATGGCCCCTGAGCCTGTGCGCCCGGAGCCTGTGCTCCGCAACGGGAGAGGCCACAACAGTGAGAGGCCCAGTTACCGCAAAAAAAAAAAAAAAAAAAAAAAGAAATGAAACTGAGTTATTTGTAGTGAGGTGGATGGACCTAGAGACTAGCATACAGAGTGAAGTAAGTCAGAAAGAGAAAAATAAGTACCGTATGCTAACACATATATATGGAATCTAAAAAAAAAGAAAAATGGTTCTGAAGAACCTAGGGACAGGACAGGAATAAAGACGCAGACATAGAGAATGGACTTGAGGACATGGGGAAGGGGAAGGGGAAGCAGGGACGAAGTCAGAGAGTGGCATGGACTTATATACACTACCAAATATAAAATAGATAGCAGCTGCATAGCACAGGGAGATAACCTTGGTGCTTTGTGTCCACCTAGAGGGGTAGGATAGGGGGAGGGTGGGAGGGAGATGCAACAGGGAGGAGATATGGAGATATATGTATATGTATATCTGATTCATTTCGCTATAAAGCAGAAACTAACACACCATTGTAAAGCAATTATACTCCAATAAAAATGTTAAAAAAATAATGGTTGTATATTTGGTACAGCTTCCTTTCTTTCCTCCCTCCCTCCCTTCCTTCCTCCCTCCCTTCTTCCCTTCCTTCCTTCTTTCCTTCTCCTTTTCACTTTTATTTCCTCTCTTCCTTCCTTTTTTTTGGCTATTTCTTCTCCTTCTTCTAGTTGATCCACCTCCTCCCCCTGTTCTTCCTCCTCCCCCCTACCTTCTTTTTCTTCTTCATCTCCTTTTTTTTTTTCTTCTTATTTTGCTGTAAATTTTGGAAACCTAAGTATGAGAAATAAGGGGACTTGGAATCCTAATTGACTGCTCCAAATTTTCCTTTTTCCATATGGCCAGTATACATACAAACTATTTGAATGAGCAAATAGTTGAAAAGCACCTTTAAGTCAAGATATATGTATTTAAAGTTCATATGTGATGTATTACAGATGTGTTTTCCTTCCTAATTATGCTCTGGAAAATTTGCATTCTGCAGAAACTAGACAACATATCATGGGGCAGTTATTCTTGAGTTCTGCCTCTGCTGACCTTTTCCTCAGAAGACACTGAGATGAGTAGAACAAGGGTCCCATTGTGTCCTAGATAGTAATTCATGTGTGTTCTTATGGCTCCCTTCAGAGGTTTGAACTTCTTTACAATTTATAAGAAAGAAGACTTCACAAACCCCTTTACTAGCCAACCTAAAGGCAGGGCTGACCATCTGTGAGGGAAGAGTGCATGTTTAACTATGTAAAGTAATATAGGAAGTTTTTCCTGATCAAAGCCTTATTCATCACTTGCCTGTCACCAATGTCTAATAAATTCTTCTAAAGAACAGGGGCTGTCAAACCATGACCAATGGGCTGTATGACACAGTGCCTGTTTTTAAACATAGTTTAAATGGTACACAGTCACATCAATTCATTTGCTTATTGCCTATGTCTATTCTTGTGCTGTGATAGCAGAGTTGAGTACTTGCGACAGAAACTATATAGCCTGCAAAGCCAAAAATATTCAGTATCTGACCATTTACAGACAAAGTCTGTTGACCTCTGTGTTAGAGACACATTCCTTTGAACTTAATTTTATTATCCAGTTGGAACATAAATACTGGGGAAGAGTTTTCATTACTTATGAGTAGGGGAAACTGTAGGGAATACAAACACTCTTAGGAAAGAGTGAGGCACAAAACACTTCTTATTTTTAATATAATTTGACTTTTCCCCTACTATACATTCAAATGTGATATTTCCCACCATTTCCTGGTTGTGCCTATTATTTCTCAGTACCACCATTGTTATTCAAGTGATATCAGGTTGAGGGCTCTCAGAATACATTGCTTTCACATGAAGGTGGTAAGAAATGAAAAGAGCTGAGCTTCTTTTGAATTTCAGTAATTTCACTTGACAGTGATGAAAACTTGAACAAATTACTTAATTCCTCTGAGGGCCAGATTCCTTATATTGTTGTTATTGTCAATTTCTCATCGTTTTAGAAATTGTTCTGTGTTAAATACTATAACATATGAAACAAGTAAAGAAATAACTTTATAAAGAATAAGAAAATATATAACAGAATTGAGAAGAAAGAATATTCAAACATAGAGACATGAAAATTAACCGTCAACTTTAGAGATGAAAAATACAATCAGTAAAATTTTAAATCCTTTTAATTGAATATTTGTTAGTATTAAAAATAATTAGCTTCAGATATATAAACATACATGGATTTAAAGAAATATAATGTTGAGTGGAAAAGAATTACTTAATGATATATACTCTATGGTAATTATTTGTATAAAGTTTGATAACAAGCAAGAAATATTATATATTTTAATCTATTATACATATACGATATAATATTTTCTTACTTAAAAGTAATAAGAGATCTGAATCAATGGTAAAACACTATAATTTCTTAATGTTTTCCTCAAACATTTTATTTTGTCGAGTGAGTTAGTGTTGGAGGAATGGATTGCTTATTAATTGGAAAGACTTAGTAGTCTTATTGGAAAGACTGCTGAACTGAATGTGTAGAGACCTGAAGATTTATATCAGTTCTGTCACCAGTGGAAAGTTTGATAGTGGATGGTAGTAATTATGATTCTTAAATGCTTTACTATTTCTAAAGAATTTCATGGATTATCTCAGTTAATCCTCAAAAAAGCCAAATAAAGGGGATATAATTTACCATTTTATTGATAGTAATGTTGAGGCTCAGCTATATTTTGTTCCGAGTCGACATTTGTCAGACTTAGCAAATATAAATGCAGGATGCACATTAAATATGAATATCAGATAAACATTTTTTTTTAGGGTAAATACATATTAGTGATTTATCTGTCAACTCTGTAACTGCAAATGACAAAAGTAGTCCTGTCATATTAACCACTGATTTCACGTCCAGATTCTCTCTACCTTAACAGAACTGTTTCTTTGGTCATCCATTCAATGTTTATTCTTTAATACAATAAATATTCATTGAGCATCTAGTTTTAAGTAGAGAGTGGCATGATTTTACTTAGCTTCAAGAAAGTCACTCAGATGACTAAATGAAGAATGGATCAGAGAGCAAGATGAAGTCTGGGAGACCAATGAGGAGGCTGATGTTGGGCGGATATTAGCATAGATCACCAAGAAAGGGAAAGTAGGAAACAGAACAGGGTTTTCCTAGGGGGATCAGAACATAATAAAAATGAATTTTATATGTGTTGAACTCATAGAACACAGAATACTGAAGTAGGGAAGTCCAGTAGATAGTGTAAATAATGAGTATGAAGATTAAGGTAGAGACTTCAATTAGAGGGGTAGACTCAGGAGTCATTAACATTTGGCTGGTATCATATTTCAGCTATGTGCCAGACACAGTATATTACAATAAATTACCTTGTCTTAGCTCTCAAGGAACTTGCTTTTAGTCCAGTGAAGGAAGCAGATAAATAAAAAGTTAGAATACAGTGACATGGTCAACATTGAAAGGATACGTAAGGTTCTCTGGGATCCAGAGGAAGAAATGACCTCTAACTTGAGTCTAGAAAGGGGAGTGGGAATTGGTTCAGTGCTAAGTGGTAGAAGAGCAGCACAGGCAGAAGGCCCAGAATTAGTAAACTCTTGGAGGTAAGAAAGAAAGCACAGCACTTTAAAGAAGCTCCTTATGGATGGAGAATAAGAGGTAAAGTGTTAGTAAAATGACATGAACTGAAGACGTAACCAGGAATCCATTGTGAAGAGTGTTGTTAACCCTACAAAGGACTTTTACAGTCATTAAGGGATCTTTATCAGGGAAGTGACTGATCAGATTTGGGTCTCAGAAAGATCTCTAAGGCAGTGTGAAAAATGGGCTAGAGGGAAAAAAGAAGAATTAAGAGACCCTAGACAAGGGACTGTTGCAATAATCCAGACAGGAAATGATGACAACTTGAAATAAACATTTTGAGAGTTATTTAGTGGGTACAGTCAGTAGGATAGGTAAATGAATGAATGTGGAGAGCAAGAAAGAAGCATAATTCAAATCTGAAAATCTGGTGACTTGAGCAACCAGAAAGAAGATAGTGGGGCCATCCCTGAGATAGTGATACCATATACTGGAAGAGGAACAGATCTGGGAGAAGAAAGAAGGATATGGTTTTGAACACATTGAGATTGAAGTATCCATGAGAGTCACATGGTGTCAACTGGTTACATGAGTCTGGAATGTAGTAGCGAGAGATAGGTTGAAGCAAAGAGTTGGGAATTATTACTAATCTTTAGGTGGGTTTTAAAGCTGCAAAAGTAGATGAGATTTACTATGAAGAACATGCAAAGTGAGGGAAGAAGATGTCCTCAGGCAAAACTCTGAAGAATGGCAATATTGTAGGTATAAATAGAGAAAAATAAACTTTTCCCTTTATTTAAAGTTGGAGTAGAGGAGTCATCTAAGTAGGAAGAAAACAAGAAGGTTGTGGTGGATAGTTGTGTCCATTCTAAGTTGGAATAATACTGGGTAGATGTGATAAAACGAAATGGGGCAAAAATTACAAAATTACAGTAGGATGGTTGAAGAATCAGAAAATGGAGAGTAGGGTGGACAGTCAAAGAAAGAATGATAGGAGGAAATAAATAGAAAAATAATAAGGGTAAAGGCTCATAAACTCCCAATGAGGTCAAAACAAAGTTGAGAGAAGTAACTGCCTAACTACTAAAAGTGTAAAAGTTGTGTTCAGGGTGTGAATTAATTAATTTATTTATTAATTTATTTATTCACTTATACATGTAAAAATTATACAAATAATGTATAAATAGACTCTTGTTCCAAGTATTTTGGGGAACAACTAAGTCATACACCTGAAACTAATACAATATTGTATTTCAACTATACTTCATTAAAATTTTTTTAAATTTTAAAAATTAAGTAAAAAAAGAAATTCAGAGGATATAGAACTACAGAGAGTAAAATACTGAAGTGTCTCCTCATCTTCCCCATCATCAAGCTCTTTCTTTCCCAAAATAGCCACTCTTAGCAGTTTGGTGTTTATTCTTTTGGAAATTTTTCTATGCATTTACATATATGTATATATACATACATATTACATGGTTGCACATAACTTATTTTTTACAAAAATACATCATAATACTCTGACTGACTTTTTTCAATTAACAATGTGTCTTAGTGAACTTCCATAGTACATTTATATCTACCTCATTTGTTTAAATAATTGCATGATATTTTGTATTCCACAATTACAATAATTTATTCAACAATTTTCCTATTATTGGGTAATTGGGTTATTTGAGAATTAAATTTTAAATCAGATGTTTCAGAAGTGGAACAACACTGGGCAGTGACAAAGTCCAGGGTGAGAGCATAGGAGTGGATAGCATAAATAGAGATGGAGAGACGGCGATAAAAATGCAGTGGAGAGTACTGTTTGTCTGATGACTTAAAACCAGGGGTACTGAGGGCACCCAGGGTGAAGGCAGAATTTGGGATGGGCAAAAGGAGGGTGAGCTCTGAATTGTATTGAAAATTATGTGATTTAGGTGGAAAGAGCCACAAGACTGGCATTAGCAAGTAGTTCTCAATGTTGGTGGTTCTGAGTCCCTTAGGATTTAATATGAGGTATGACATTTATTTAAATGGATTTGTTTCTTTGCTGTTCCTATTCCTTGCTGACTAGACAGCTTTCCTTGGAGTCTCTCATCTCTTTCTATGCAATTCCATTTGTTATTCACAGAATCATTTATTTTCCTGTGTAGTGTTGCCTCCTGAGGTTTCCTTTTTCTGAGTCAATAGAGTTGAGAACTAGTGTACATTTCACAAATATTGCTGGGAAGGGACATGGGGCATGAGTTAGAAAGATATTTCCCTTTCACTAAAGGATGTACCATAATAATTCATTTCTTTTATATGAGTCTTAAAGAAGGCAGCTCTCAGATTAAACGTAGGACCATTAAAACACATACCTATGCATATTACATCAGGCAGAGCTGTGTTCAGTTCAGATCAAATCATAAGCAGTTATTGAGAACCTATTGTGAGCCAGGTACTATGCTGGGCTGTCTAGGAGAAAGGAAGAAACATGAAATATAGTTTTGCTTTTAAAGTATTTACAATTAATTGGGGAGAGCAGAAATAAGCATGCAGAAAATAGGATTAAAATATAATATTTCTCAATAATCAAAGAAAAGGTGTTGTAAAGTATAACTTGATTAATGGAAAAATGACTTATACAGACAGGAATTGCCATAGACTTTGAAAGAAAAGTGAGCTATTTCAGGCTACAATAAAAAGGGAAGACTTTGAGGGAAAAAGTTCATTTGACCTTAGATCTTAAATGAATATTTTAAAGTGTATGCAGATTTGAATATACGGACAAAATTAAGAAGGTAATATGTAAGATGACTGAGAATGATCTGAACATAGAGATTAGGGTAGCAAAATGCATGGCATGTCTGTAGTAATAGATCAATGAATAGAAACATTAGGAGTTAGAACCAGATGATGGATGTTATAGAAGCTAAGCTTAAGGAGTTTGGACTACTCCACAGGACAGGAGCATATTTAGAACTCTGATATATAGAGACATGTTGAGTAATGATACAGAAAGAGAAAAGCAAGGAAGAAAGGAGACCATGAGAATGATGAGAATGCAGCAGAGTCCAAGTCAGTAGGTCTGAACATATGCAGTACCTTAGGAATAGGATAGAGAAACATTGAGAAGAAGAGAATTGGCTGAGTCACAGGTGCCAGGGCTCTTCCTGGTCCCCACATATGTTTATCTCAAGGCCATTGCACCAGTTGAGTCCTCCACCTGTTTTGCTCTTCTCCCATAATACTGCAGAGTTGGCTGCTTGTTTTCTTTCATGTTCTCAGAAAGCTCTTTCTATAAGTGCTCCAGGAGCTTTCTGTTACATTGTATTACCTTATTCTCATTGTAAAACTTTTCATTATTCCAAAGTATCTTACTCATTATTCATTCACTCGTTTATTTGCTTGCTTATAATCTGACTCACTTGATAAAATGTAAGCTCTTCAAGCAGAGGCCTTGGCTACAATGATTCATGGCTATAATCTACAGCACCCAGATGCTGTATGTAGTAGATGCTTAATAAATGCTTGTTGATAAAAGAATGGCAGAGAGAGAAAGAATGCAATGGTGTAAACTTAACTTCTGGAGTCTGTTGCCCACATTATTATAATGTATAAAGCATGATAGTGAGTTTATGCTTTAAGGATTGCAAATCGAGGTTTTGGTGCCAGTGACTATCAGAAATGTTACCCCCAGGAAATTAAATGTTATGTCAGAAAACAGATATAAGAATTTTGTCCCCTTATCCTGAGAGTCTGTAAGACTAATTAGAAATTCCTTCCACTCCATTGAAAGTGTTTCCTACAGGTTCTAATATACCAGTAATATCTCCAAGTCCCCCTTCCTTCCAGTGCCTACAATCTATGATTTTAATTTACTGAATTCATAATCCAAATCAATATTCTTTTCATATAAGTGCCCAGCTAGGGTAGACACACACTTATTCCACTGCAACTTCCAATATCTAAAATATTTTTGAATGTTACCATAAGGGCCAATATTCATAGCCTGTTTCAAGAACCACATAATTAAATATACCTCATATATTTTACACTTTTTTTTTTTTTTTTGAGGTACGCGGGCCTCTCACTGCTGTGGCCTCTCCCATTGCAGAGCACAGGCTCCGGACACACAGGCTCAGCGGCCATGGCTCATGGGCCCAGCCGCTCCACAGCATGTGGGATCTTCCCGGACCGGGGCACAAACCCATGTCCCCTGCATCGGCAGGTGGACTCTCAACCACTGCACCACCAGGGAAGCCCTACACTTTGTTTTTTGTTTAAAGTTTTATGATAAGGAACCACTAATTTTTTTAAATGATCTTTGAGATGCTTGCTAAGGTTGAAGCAGATTTTTCCTATGTAATCAAATATTTTACAGTGAAAAGTCAGAAGAATAAACTGAACTTCATGTTAAACTACTCATTTGTGGTTAAGCATTGACTGACTCAAAATAAAAGTCTGAAATTTATTTATATCCCTTGTGCAGGGTAAAAATAATATTTTAAATAGAAGGCATCTGAAGCATTTCATCAAACATGTGTTTCAGTCTGATGAACAGCCTCTAACAGACCCATATATGGAAGGATTATAGTTAAAGGACATCCATACCCCTCAAGGGGAAGTGAAGAGCATAGGTTATCCTGTCTCTGCAACAGTTGGAATAGACTCCTTACATGAAAGTGGGAGAGAAAGAGCAGCAAATGAGTTGAGGTGACTATTAGTGATAAAAATTGCCACTTTATCTAAGTAATACTCATTTATGTTTAGATAGAAAAGCCAGAAACCTAATTATGATTGAAAAAAGGATATGGTTTCCTGCTCCAAAAAGATTTTGTTTTTATTCATTCACTGCTTTCAGAAATATTTTCAGCAGCAGTCTTAAGCATGTCATGATGATGTTAAAAGAAGGCTTAACAGTCCTATTAAAGTGTAACTGTGACTTAAATCCACACAAAGCTAAATATGATTGGTCTGAGAATCTCCCCTGGGAGCATTATTTGAGGAGTATGAGGGGAGGAGGAAGGAAGAAGTAGTCCAGTGGGAAGAGAATGTGGATAAAGCAAACCTGGGGCTTCCAAAAAGAGCTGTGCTCAACTTCACAATTTTACTCCTACACCTTGCTCAAAAGTCACTTTCTTCTGAAAAGAAACTCTGGAAACCAAGAAAAATGATTATAGCAGTGGTTCCATTCTCTACAAAGTGCTACAGTCCAGCTTTGAGAAAATTCTCTTGATCTGGAAACAAGTTAGATAAAAATCCCATGGGGTAAATCTATTGTGACTTAATTATGGGCTTTCTCTCCTACAGGGGCCAGCCACCAAAATTTATAAAAGCACAATCAGCCCATCTATTGTGGTCCACATCAAGACATGTCTCAGTGGACTTGGCATAAGTATCATTACTATCAGGGGAGGAATTGGTGTCCTTTAGAAATCGAGGACTCCTCAGCCTATCAAACATAGACATAAAGAGAGCTACAAGGCAAAATAAGTTTATCGCTTGACCCTATTATTTAATCTTCTGAGGTATTTATAAATAACTGAAGTTTTCTCTGTGTGACAAGACTAGGATTTTTCTAGTTTACATAACATCAAAGGGATTTGACTCTAATATTCCCTGCGGAGCTCTGGCTTGGTGTCTCTGGATGGTGTTGATAACATTTTGGAGACTTATTCAAGGAATATCCCTCAGCCCATTCCTTCAGAGAAGGCATGATCCTCATCCTATTCTACTGATATTACAAGGGAAATACCATCCAATCCAGTGAACTATTAATAAATGACACTGATTAAATGCTAGTTGATAATGATGATGTTAGACTTACTTTATTCAAAAAGGAAATATACATATATATTTCAAATTATATTCATCCTTGAGCAAGGGTCTTCCTTGAAAATGAAGGTGTCACATTTTTCTCCATACTCTGTAAAATAATGCTTTTATTTGAGAATAAGATTATATCACCAATGTTTACATTTAGTTTTAATTAGCAATCAATTCTGATCTGCAAAATGAAATGCTTCAGTAAAAGAAATGGAAAATTTTAATAGTCTGTCAGTCTTGGTGCAAATTATTTTTTTTTTTCAAACTGCATGGATTAGAGAAGTCTGCTGAAACATAAATTTTTAACTTCTTATCCAAGCCATATATCTCTTTTCAATCTCTAGGATTCTTGAACTTTAGTATGTGCTGAATTTACTCTTGAATGCTCACAATCACTGTCGCTCTCCTCCAAGCTCCCCAAGCCACAAATGAGATGGACAGTTGTCATGTGTGATTGGGAAATTTCCTTTTACTGGCTGGAGTTGTGCAGGTTAGAAATAACTCTTTCCAAAGTAGTCTGGAAATAATTCTAACACTGGCAGAGAGAGGGGAACATGAGGTTGCATAGTGGGGTGTCTGAGCATAATGGACAGAGGAAAGGTGACGCATTTTATCCTAGGAAAATAAAGTAAAGCAAATTTAGTAAAAATAAGTTCAATATTTGTTCAAGTGTATCTAAAAATAAATGGGAAGAAAGTGAAAATTTTATGCCTTGTAGTTAAAGAGAATATGATTAGGACTGTCTAATTTTCATTTTCTTCCAATTAGCCTGCATAATAGGCAGAGCAATCAGCAATTCATTCATTCCTTGGGCAACTATTCATTGAGCATTAACTATGTGTCAGGCCCTGTGGCAAAATATGCTATTCAAGGCAGAATCAAATTCTGTCCTTATCTGCAAGGAGTCCCTAGCTTGAAGAAAAGAAGGTGCACAGAAGACATGATAACTGAAGTGAAGGATGAGTAGGAGTTTATCGAGCAAAGTGGGAAGGCTATTCCAGAGTGTGACAGATGCATAGACATAGGCACTATGCAACAGGAGTGTTTGAAGAGGCTGTGGAAGTCTGGTGTAATTCTAGTAGGTGTCCTTTTGGGGTCAGTGATGCATTTTGAGGTTCAAAAGATAGGCAGACACCAAGTCAGGAAGACTATTCTTGTGAGGCATAAGGATTTGAGCATGATACAGTTATCAACAGTATCAAGTGAGACAACTCTTCCTAAAATCACATTTTTTTGAAGACACAAATGATACAATAGCTACTAAATGAGAAAATATATAATGATACAAAGCAATGATTTATTCAACACTGCACTTTAGGAATTTGTCTTTTTCTTTTTTTTTTTTTAACATCTTTATTGGAGTATAATTGCTTTACAATGGTGTGTCAGTTTCTGCTTTATAACAAAGTGAATCCATTATACATATACATATGTTCCCATGTCTCTTCCCTCTTGCATCTCTCTCCCTCCCACCTTCCCTATCCCACCTCTCTAGGTGGTCACAAAGCACCGAGCTGATCTCTCTGTGCTATGCGACTGCTTCCCACTGGCTATCTATTTTACGTTCGGTAGTGTATATATGTCCATGCCACTCTCTCATATCCTCAAGTCCGTTCTCTAGTAGGTCTGTGTCTTTATTCCCACCTTGCCCCTAGGTTCTTCATGACCTTTTTTTCCCCTTAGGTTCCATATATATATGTTAGCATACGGTATTTGTTTTTCTCTTTCTGACTTACTTCACTCTGTATGACAGACTCTAGGTCCATCTACCTCACTACAAATAACTCAATTTCGTTTCGTTTTATGGCTAATATTCCATTGCATATATATACCACATCTTCTTTATCCATTCATCTGTTGATGGACACTTAGGTTGCTTCCGTGTCCTGGCTATTGTAAATAGAGCTGCAATGAACATTTTGGTACATGACCATTTTTGAATTATGGCTTTCTCAGGGTATATGCCCAGTAGTGGGATTGCTGGGTCATATGGTAGTTCTATTTTTAGTTTTTTAAGGAACCTCCATACTGTTCTCCATAGTGGCTGTATCAATTTACATTCCCACCAACAGTGCAAGAGGGCTCTATTTTCTCGACACCCTCTCCAGCATTTATTGTTTGTAGATAGGAATTTGTCTTTTATTAATCACAACCAGAATATTTACTGAACACTTATATTGTGCCACTTACTGTGCCGGGAAAAGGAGATGCACAAACTAGAAGAGACAACTGCTGTTCTTAACTTGCTTAGTATCGAGTGAGGGAAACAATAGTTAGCAAACCAGAGCAACACATTGTGGTAATTCATATGATGGAGGCCCCTATAAATGTAAGAGGAATTAAACACATGAGAGGATCCTAAGCTTTCTTGGAGGTGTCAGGGAAAGCATCACTGAATAAGTCTTAATTTACCTTTTGAAAAAGGAGTAGAAATTTTCCAGAAAGAAGCACTGCTGTGAAGAAAGGTAGAGGGCATTCCAGGAGGAGGTAATAGCTTGTACAAAGGTATACAAGTAGACAAAAGCAAAAATAAACTTACTGAAACAGAGGTCAAAAGACTAAGAAATTATGATTGAGAAGTTCTCCTTTTTATCTAATTCAGAAAATGGAAATAAAAGTAGTGAATTCTCCAATTGTGTAAGGGGTGGGAAGATCCTTGACCATCTAGTTTGGTGTTAGGACTCCTGAGCATAAAAACTTTTAGTTAGAATGTCCAGTTATTACTGAAATCTACAGCAATTCTCTTCTTGGTTGAAACATCACAGTTAAAACAATAGAGGAAGCAGCTTTGTAGAATTAAACAATATCATAAAAATGGGAATAAAACAGAAATTATATATGCTACTAATTTGAAAATACAGATCAGAGAGAAAATATCAAAATGATAATACCTGCATTTTAAAAGTGCTATTTATCACTGCTTTGCAACCTACTATTATTGGACTATTACCTTGATTACTAAACTTTTCAATTACATGTTGTATTAAGCTTTATAATGTCATTAATTAGTTCACTCACATAAAACCCAGTGAAGAAGCAGAGGGATTTTATTACCTACTGTTTCACAGATGAGAAAACAAAGGCAACAAGGTTAAGTGGCTTCCTGAATTCCTCCTGTTGGTTCTGGGATCAGCAGGATGGGAGTTGGGCCTCCTGATTGCCCGCCTGGCTCAGCTCCCTCAGTTCTGCTCCCAGCCCCACTCTTTCCACCAGTTGGGAATGGGTGTCCCTGGTGTTCTTGAAAGTTAATGATATTCAGGGCTACAAGAAGTATCTGTCACAGCCTATGTTTGTTTACTTGTGGCAGCTAGCGACCATCTGCTCTGGAGATGATGGTATTAGTCCCTCCTTTGGAAATGTCGACCTCTAGGAAGTAAAGCATTTTCAAAGGCCCAGGTTCTTAGGGAAGGAGAGCAGACAAATGAACTGGACCTTGGGTCCTCTGGAGAGGTGGGGGCGGCTGCATGTCACACATGAAAGGAAGGAAGCAAACTGAGTTGTTTATTCTCTGTTCTTGTTGCCTCTCCTTTTTCTCCATCCTCACTTTTCAAACCAAGCTTCCCTTTACCAGTCAGAGTTCCCATCAGACTATTAAAGAGGCTGCTGAATAGTCAATGTGGTCTCCCGGACATTGATTTTCTACTCAAATGACCAAGAATGGCAGTTTGGAGGACAAGGCTATCTCCACAAATGTTGAACATCAAGGGGCTGACTGTGGCATGAAAATGGCACTGAGGAGCCATGAGAGAGGAAAACCACGGGACCAGACAAGGGGCAGGATATGAGAAAAGAGTTGCATGGTGACAAGGAATGTCACTAGTGACTGCTTTGTGGGAATGTTCTGCTCCTTCTGAGATGATGTATTTTTACTTGAGCTCTGTCCGGTATTCTCATGCCTGCAAGGAGACCCAGCCAGCCTATGAAATGCAAGGAAATACTTTAATGTATCTGTACACATACACAAACTCAAAGGCATTATTATTATTTAATTTCAGCCTGTGGACCATCTGTCAAGTTCACTTTATCTAGTACCTGGCTTAGAATGTTCAGTAATTTTTTTAAAAATTTGTGAAATTCAGTAGAGTTATTTTCAGTCCAGTTCAAGTTCAGATGATTGACTTACCTGACTAACTACACTCCTTAGAGAGTTTTTCCTTCAGATAAAACATTTTTGGCAAAGTGACTGAAAGTTTTCCTTCAAAATCTAAAGAACCTGTGTAGGTGAGGCAAGCTGATAATAAATTGCCTTAATAGATGTGAAGCATTATAGATTTTATCTTGGGGATTTGAAAGTTGTCATAAAAATGGCACTTACATTCTAATTTCTTGGAGGTTGTTTGTAAGAGTCTTGTAAGTGTTCCCTTGGGAATTAACCTATTCACATTCAGGCTTTAGTACAGGAATGTGGTTAGCTGATTCCTCTTAGAAATGTAAATGGATTCAAGACTTACACATTTTTATGGTACTAGGAAAGCAGCACCCCTTTTCTATCACCCCCAGCATAGAAAGCAAACAGTGATGGTATTTGATTGTTATTCTGTGTGTATACCTTGAGTAGGCAGCAAGGCCCATTCATTGTGAAAAAATGCCTCTCAGGGTCATTAATTCCATTCCTTTAGGTTAATGTCCTACTCCTGAGGAGAATGCAATCATGAGGTAGTTACTAGGCTGTCACATAAAATGGTATCGTTCACTGTATGAACCAAGGAGAGACACTGAGCCTACCTTTGAAGGAGTGGTGGAAATGCTTAATGGAATGAGCTTGGGCTTTGAGGTCCTATAGAGTACTGGGCAACTTTGGGCTAGTTGCTGAGGTTTTCTGAGTCCAGTTTTCACATTTGAAATATAAGGAAGACATTTACTACTTTGGGGAGTAATGATAAGGATTAAAATTGCTCATGCATGGGTGGTATAATGTCGGGCACAGATTCTGAACCAATAAATCCTCTCTCAAATCCCAAAAGGTATTAATTATTAACCCCTGTTAAAAAAATCAATGACATTAGTTAAAGACTATTGCAATAAGTACAGGGACCATCGTGATGGATTTTTGCAGTGGGGGAAAGAGAGCAGGCTCAACTCAGAATGCAACATAGGCGAGTGGCAATTTATAGACGAGGAACAGGGTGGGGGACCAGTGCACAGAAAATGGCTAAAAGGAAACATCAACGGCAAGGGAGAATTCTGGCTAAACTGACCTGACAGGATTCCCATTGAAGGGAGGCCAGGTTGATCAGCCATCACCTGTGGAGTGGTGGAGGGTGAGGAACCTGATCACATATGGAGAGTGGGGGTTCTGGTTACAGTGATTTAGCAGGATTCTTGCTAAATTAGACGATGCAGAGATGAACACAGAAGTCCCCAAATCAGGCCTAGTTGGAAAAGAGTTTGGAGTTTGGAAGATCCTGAGTAGAGCTTGATCTATGAGAATCTTTGTCACTATGGAGGTTACATTTGTTTATGATTGTCAAGGCAATGGCAGGCTCTGACAATGGAGGATAGAGGTAAAGACAGACCCAGAGCTAAGGGAATTGCCCTGAGAGGCAGGCCTGTGAGGCAAGGCTTGGACTTCCAGGTGGCCTGTTTGTGGCAGGGGTGGGTATAGCACAAGAGAGAGGAGCCTCTACTTCCTTGCATTTTTGCCTGGACCAAGTCAAGGAGCTTAGAGACCTCCTGCCCCTGGAACTGCTACAAAATTACTTAGAATTTTGGGACTCTAGCTGGATTATAATTTAACAGTGGTGACCTCACTTGGACCACTTACTAGAGGAAATTAATCTTTTGACTGAGAGTTCCATTTCCCAAATTTAAAATAAAAGCAAAGAGTGGGACTTTTTAAAAGGTTTCCAGGAAAATATAATTGTTGTTGCTGTTGTTTTAAAAGCAAGACCAGCCAGATGGATAAAGATGTATGGGTTAATTGCTGAATCTGTATCTCACTTGCAACTTTTGTGTGGCAGATATGAATGGTTTATAGGTAATGGGGTCCTCAAAGGAGAGTTATGACCTAATGGCCTGACATTTGTAAAGTTGTAAAATGTAGGGGGAGATTTAACAAGCAGAACGAGCTTCCCTCCTGCATATTAATATAATTATGCACCCATGAACATGTCTAGGAGTAAATAATGTGTTTATAGCATTAGGATTCTCCAAAGGATATTCAGCAGACATTGCAATTTGCATTTTAATTTTCTCACAAGAAAAATTTTCTATTTGTCTTGAAACTTGCAGGAGCTCTAAGCCTTTTTAGCTCTTCCTGTGGTCTCTGCCTTCTTGCTGTGTTATGTAGCAGTGCTGGCAGGACTAATGGTACACTCAGATTCCAACCTCTACTGTCCAGGATGGAAGCTGGGGTGGAGGGTGGTTCAGACTTTCAAACATGGAGATGCTGCTGCCCTGGGAGGCCAGAGTTTCTGTAAAACTATTAGATGTGAATGCCCGCATCCATATTTCTGACTATCAGTTTGCCTGTAATATTTGGCTTTTCTGTTCCTTGCCTAACTTCCTTTTCTAAAGTCTTTGGGAGACCCAGAAGTCGGTTAAAATAGCTTAACTCTTGAAATATTTTTATTTAAAGTGTGAGAAGAAAGTAACATTTTGGGGCCATTAGCAGAAATGAAACAGTTTAGAGAGTCAGTTCTTTCATAGGTACCTGGTTAGGACTTCAGTGTATCCTTTTGGGGGATACAATTCAATCTACAACACTTCAGTAATAAAAAGAAATTCATCATATACTTCCAGTATGAAAAATAAAAGTTGTGAACACATGCCCAGGCATTGTGTAGCAGCAGCACATTTTAGAGGAGATGGTTATGTAGCTTGCTGAATTTTAAGCTATTTCAGGAGGCATTTTCTTTGTTAGAGAACAGTTGCTTAAGGTCTGAGAAAAGCAGGGTGAAATAATTCTCCAGTCCCTGATAAATATAGACTTCATCCTCAATCTTCACTGTGTCTTTATTTTCATCCCTTAAATGGACATCCTTCCACCCAACCCCCTTGACCTCCTACCCCCATTCTGTTTTCATATTTTATTATGAATTTAAATTTCTGGATCTTCTCACTCCCTCAGGAGTAATTTGCCATTGAAAGCCACATTTCTTATGAAAAGAAAGACTCTGTCCTTCCTCAAAAAGAAATGTAGGTATTAGTTATCAGTGTACAGATTAAAAAGGCATTTTGAAGTAAGAAACTTGTTTTGCTGCTCTTATCATCATCACAGATGCCGGATCTGAATAATAAACCTTCATTTGTGCCTGGATACCACACTCACAGTTATGTAACCAGACTTTCTTCTTTGCCTGAATGTCTGAGAGATTTGCTTTCTTTTATCTCATATCTGTTTGAGATAAAACCCAGGATATGCAATGGAAGGAGGGCAAAAGCATAGATGATCCCATAGTTAGGTGCTTCTAGCTCCCTCTTTTTTCTCAAGACAGCTTTCTTTTTTTTTTTCTTAAAGAACAGTTCTTGTTCCACTCATGGGGTACAACTGGGACATATATTCCAGTTGTAAGAGTATATATCCATTGAATGAGCAAGAGCATGGAATAGAGAGCTGCCTTGTTTGCACTCAAGAATCCTACATGGAGGTTGGTTCAGCGGAGAGTAGTATATCCTCTCATTCTCTTAAAATTCCATGAAAACAAAGGCCATTCTGACAAAAGTTCCATATAACAAAGCTGTGTCTTTGTTTCAGAACATAAGCCTATAGTGAAAATTTGCTGATCTGGTTATAATTCACTACAATGAAAATCACAGGACAGATGATCAGAAGATTTTATTCTTAGTTCAGTACATGAAGCAGCCAGTGTCTATAGCACAAATCTGCTTGTGCTCTTGGTGCTGTTTCACCACAACAGTAAATGATCCTATGGCTCTTCACTGCCCTCTTTTTTTAGCTATTATATTCATTCTTCTTAACACCTCACAACCCAGTAGAAAATTTGCCCAAATCCTCTAAAATCACCACCCCCTGCAAAATCTGACTCCTAAATTTGGTTACAATAATGTTTATATCTTATTCACTCACATGGAGGCACAAAAATACATTCCTTTTTTTACTCTTTTGTTTTGGGGAAGCTCCCACTAATGTTCAGGACAGTATACACACTAAAGATAGAAACATGAATGTTGGTCCCTGTCTCTCAGGAGCTCCCTGTGTGGGTCCCTATCTCTCAGGAGCTCCCTGTTTGAGTGGATGGGGTGTAGTGCATAGTATGAGGAAGAAAGATGGAGAGATGAAGTGTAAACAGGATTAAATGAATGGTGTAATGAGCACAGAAAGTAGGGAATAGTCATTGTGTACTAAGTGGGTCAAGAATAGCTTCCAGAAGACATAGACATAGACTGAAATGAGTTATGAAGAATACTTTGCATATAACCAAGTCAAACTGTGGAATGGCCTTTTGGGAAATAGCACATGCAAAGGGTAGGAAGCTGTACTGAGGGGCTGGCAAGTGGTGCAGGTTGGCTGTGAGTAAACATTCAATTTATTGATTGATGTTAGGGAGGCCTCATTCTGGTCCAATTCTTGCTTAATAAAAGAATGTGAATGCCCAGTGGGGTTCATTAAAACGGGTGTGAAATATGTTGCATGCAGAAATGTGAATATACATTATGGAAGGTTGCAGTACATTCACATATTTAAAAAATAGAAAGAAAAACCTGGTGTTCTGTGATGAGCTATGTCACATCCTTCCATTTAACATGATTAAACGCAATATTTAATAGTTCCACAGAGCTTTCTGTGCTAATTCATACCTCCTGGGTAGCAACCATCTCCTTTTATTCTACATATTGTGGTACAAGACAAAACAGCAATATGACATCAGCTATAAAAGAGAATCTGGGAAAAATAAAATAAAATCTCACAATACTGTGATTATTTGAATTCAGGACTGTGAGACCCATTCTATACAGATGTGTTCCTCTGTTTTTCTTTCTGTGAGAGTTTCCTGCATGTCCAGTTAACAAATGGATATACTTGGGTGCTCTTGGGTGCTGTCTGTTGCCAGCACTGTGCTCTGCCTCTAAGTTCAAGACTGAATTGCCAGCAGCTTGATCTTTCCACTGCCCACTGTGTCTCCTAGTCTTTGGGCAGTGAGAATGGACTTCAGGGGTGTATGTTTGTGTGTGGAGGGTGAGGACAGAGAACCCCAGAGGCCTATTACCAAATGAAACTGAAGAGGAGGTCTGTGTTTAATTGCCCTTGTAGAGTGAGTCAGCCAGCCTTAGACCTGCTGGGTGGAAAAAATATAGAGTGTGAGAGGTGGCATGAGGGGTACTGGAAATCTTCAGAGAAGCACTTTGAAGGTTAAAATAAAATACCCTCTTCATAAATCAGAGAAAAGACCACCTAATGTGTAGATACAGTCGTGGTTTTTTTTTTTTTTTTGTATTGTTTTGGTATTAACTTTGCCTTGTATATTTGGGAAGTTTCTGAAGAAAATACGTTCCAGAGGCATATGTGTATAAATATTCAATAGC
The DNA here is from genome assembly GCF_008692025.1 of Phocoena sinus. Classification (NCBI taxonomy): domain Eukaryota; kingdom Metazoa; phylum Chordata; class Mammalia; order Artiodactyla; family Phocoenidae; genus Phocoena; species Phocoena sinus. Next base: position 31,947,415 of record NC_045776.1, on the reverse strand, counting down.
TATGTCCAAGTTTTCAATTCAGTTTCATTCAAAATTCTATGTGCTTATTAAACTTCTGCTATGTGTTCTTCATTACGCTGATGGAGATACAAGAGGAGAAGGTGCTGTGCTTATACTCTTGTTGGGGAAAATAAGAGTGCACACAGGCAAGTGTATATTTGACAGTGTGGTTAGTAAATTCAGTTCAGTGCTCACTCAATAAATTTGTATTATTTAAGTTTTAATTTTAAGGGTAATGTAAGGAAGAACATGACCTTTGCCACTTTCCAGCTGGTTTCTTGAGACTCTTTGAGCCTACATTTCTTCATTTGTACATGATAGAAAGCATCTCATCACATTCTAATATGATGGTGGCAACTGGTTCAACACACATCACAAAATGGGCACTTGATAAATACTAGGTTTTATTCATTGCCCTGTGACTAAGCCCCTGCATGGAACTCTAAACTTCCAGGGAATGAATTTCTTGACCTGAGCCCCAGGCTTCCTGGAAACAGCCTTCTAATAGAGACAGCTCCACTGCTGTAGAGTCACTGCCCTGCTTTAGCTTCTATGAGAAGAGACATACTGAACCTTAGAATCAGTGGAGAAGAGTTATAACGTCCCAGGGTCACCATTTGCCTCCACTTCTTGACATGTGCATCTGGAAAGTCCTGATTCATGGTCTCTGTTATTCCACATGATTTCCTTCTTCCAAGATACCCACTTCTAGAAGATGCTCCTGATTAATGCTATTTCTTCTTGCCCATCATTTCAGCCCTAACATTGGCAATTCAATGGTTTGTCTTTTTATATCTTTGTTTACATTCAAAGATGAGTTTTACTAGCTCACACTGTTTCACGTGTGTGTGTGCATGTAACATAGAATAATAGTACTAGTAATATTTGTTTATGTACCACTTTGAAATTTTCAATATATTTATGTTTCCACTATCTCACCTATTCTTATAATGCCTTTAAGAAGTGGGAGATGGGCTTCCCTGGTGGCGCAGTGGTTGAGAGTCCACCTGCCTATGCAGGGGACATGGGTTCGTGCCCGGTCCGGGAAGATCCCACATGCCGTGCAGAAGCTAGGCCCGTGAGCCGTGGCCGCTGAGCCTGTGCATCCGGAACCTGTGCTCCACAACGGGAGAGGCCACAACAGTGAGAGGCCCGCGTACCGCAAAAAAAAAAAAAAAAAAAAAGAAGTGGGAGATCAGTTAGAATTGTATTCAACTATAGAAAATGATGCAGCAGCTCAGATGAGTGAGGTTATTTGTCCAAGGTCACACAGCTAGATTCAGAGTTTAGATTCCAGATCTAATCATTCTAAATTTAATGTCTCTTTTCTGCACAATTATTTAATTTATTAAAATAATTTTCAATAAGGTTTTATTAAATAGAATAGTCAACTTATTTGGGGATGCTCACCTTGTAATGAAGACTGTGTGCTTTACACCAGGGGAGTCATTTCACATGTAAAATGTTCCAGATGCCATAGCAACCCATAAATGGGATAATGACAATGGAGGGTCCTGTCCTCATACACTTGGTCTGTTGCTCATGCCACTACTAGCCCTGCTTATAATATCAGCTGATTTCAATCATGTGTTCATAACTAGTCCATAAAAGAGTATACTATGTGCTAGATTTATAGGCAGGATTTCAGTTAATCTTCATAAGTAATTTACATGCATGATTTTAGTTAAAGTAGTTCTGTGAGGTCTATTAGTATCTCCATTTTTAAAGTGAGAAAACTGAGACTGAAAAATGTTAATCAGACATCAAGCAGCTGACATTAATCTTTTCATACAAGTTTGACTTAATCAATGCACATAAATGCTTGTTACATTTCTGGCCTCAATTCTCACTTCAGTAATTATCAGCAGCCCAGAGCTGGGGTACATTGTTTAAGGCTGTTTCAGAATCATAGTCATCCCACCCTCTCTGCTAACATTCCCTTATTTCCTGTTGTCTTTCTCTATTGTCACCTGAAGAAGCCATTAGTCCCTGTGCTAGGAACCCTCTGACCACTTCAGAAGTGCTGCATGATGACCTTGTCTCCTGGGACTGCCGCAGCCCGCTCTGTGATGGGATCCCCCACTTACCTCAGTCCTACTTTTCCAGTCCCGAAGCAGAACATGAAGCACATGGAACCCTTTACTGGTGCACTTTACTCTGAGGTCAGACTGTTAGCCACAGCTGAGTGGTTCTTTTTGGCAGCAGCTCCTGCAACCAACTTCATGCCTCCCCAGTACTCTCAGCTTCTGCTATATTTAAAGCCATCCTTTTTTTTATGTAAAAGAAAAGTGACATCCTCATGGCAGAGTCTGTCTCTGACTTAACCAAAGCAGACAACCTCTAACTAGAGGGCAGGACTTACATGCATTGCTCAGCTGCAGTGCTCAATTAGTCTTTGAATATATATATATATATATATATTTTTTTCCCCCCTCTATTTTCTCCTAACACACTGTTAAACATGTCAAACACAGAGCAGCTTTCTGATGTGGACGCTGGCTCTTTAGGCCCCAGCTGAGATCATTAAATTCTTTAAGGCCAATGGAAAGGGCAAATTTATACTTCCTTTGATAGAGCTCATCTTAAATTTCCTCCCTATTGTGAGATGGATAGTTGGTGATGAATCAGTGATATTTCAGACCCCACTGGGAGCAGACTGGCTATTCATAGGATTGCGATTCCTAGGATAGAACAGAAAATAAGGAGCCATTGAATGAGAATACATTGCTGGTGTTGCTTCCTGCCATGGGCTAATTTTAATGGCATTATTTTTTTCCTGTAAGACAGGGTTTCTGTATCTTGGAACTACTGACATTTGGGGTCAGGTAATTTTTTATTGTGGGTAGCTGTCCTATGCATTGTAAGATGTTAACAACATGCCTGGCTTCTAGCCAGTAGATATCAGTGACACACCCTTTAAGTGGTGAAAACTAAAAATGTCCCATGGGGCAAAATCAGTTGAAAAATAATGTTTTAAGATATTCCAGGAGTTTGTCTACTGCAAGTCAGCTCTTTAGAGAGAATCCAACCAGAAATCTAAGTTATAAGATAGTGGGCATAAAAGCATTAGATAGCTGTCACTAATATGGCCAGACGGCAAAAGTGTGAAAAGGGGAAAGTGTGTTTACAATGGCTTCCAAATTCTGTTTTGTTTACTGTTCCTTCCACTCCTAAACCCCTTTCTATGCTGCTCACTGATATTTACTGTTCAACTTCTATCTTGTAATATGTAAGAGTCCTATTATAGGTTGGACCAAAGTTGGATCTCCTGGTGACTCCATACATTCTCATGGCTTTACTTTTCTTTCCAGAATACCTATGAAACATTACTTTTATTTTCCAAGGAGTTTGTAGGCTAGAGAAACAATGCACATACTCATAATCTTGTATTAATAGTTAAAAACCCTTCAAAATTTTTGTGTATACATATATGTATGCTTTCAGTATATAACAACTAAAGAAATGAATCATGAGGGATTTAGACACTATAAAGGATTTCAGAGCAGTTATAAAATTAGAAAGCCTTCAAATCACACCTCTACCTAAATATGAGCCTAGCCTTTGTTCTCAGAGTTCAGAATTGGGGTGCCTTGAATGGAGAGAATTTCTTTACTTATGATCCTATGGGAGAGTGTTCTTCAAACTGTCTTCTGTAATATCTGTAATTTTTTTTATAATGTGTGCCCTCAATGTATGTATTATTTATAAATAAGTGAACTTTTAAATCATACTAAATATTAAGTTATTTTTTTAAAAAAATAGATACTTTTATAAGTTGAAATTATATTTTCTTTCTATATTACCATAAAGTCATTTTATTACTCTAAGGCAGCTTGGATCCATATCATGGAAACCACTTCTTAGTCTTCCATGGATGAGCCTCAGGGGACTTGAATCTGGACACATAGTTTTGTGATCTTAGGCATATGGTACACTTTTCTGCAGAGAGGTCCATAGGGTTCATAAATTTTAAAAAGAGGTCCTTAATCCAAAAGATGGTAAGAACCATATGGTAGTCTTTGAGAGTAATCAAACATTCATACAGTGAGCTGTGATAGTCTATGCCTTTTTTATGAGGATGCAAGGATACAGAGCAGCCTTCTCTTTAAATACTGGTCCTTCTTTGTCCCTTGATCCTGAATCAGGGGAGATTTCTCAGTCTCCACCATCTCTCTGTGGCAATCGTGAGCTAAATCTTTGAATTTTAATTTTGCAAATAAACAATAACCTGGATTTGGAGCTAGAAGGGATTTTAGAGATCCTCTCATCTTCCTTTCTGTTTTTAGAGATGATAATAGCAGAGCACCCAAGATCATCCAGGTCTTCTCTTTATGTCCCTATGTGCCACATAGCTACTCCCTGAAGGTTATTTTTACAGTTAGTTCATGGTACAACCGCTTTAATATTAAAAAACAAAAAAAATTACAATAAATCAAGGACGACCTCTAGTATGTAAATGTTAGCAATATTTAACACATTTCTAGAATTCATCTTGACTCTCACCCAGATCTGAGGAACCAGACAGAGCCACTGAAACAACATCCTCATCATTAAGATGGATGCAAGTGTTTGAGAGGAAACAAATTGAAAGAGTAAGTAAAACCTCCAGGATCTTGAGGAGCTAAGGGAACCCTATTTCTTTCAGTCTGTGATGTGGCTGTTTAGGGATGTCACTGGGAGTGTGTGCATACACATCCCACATAAATATGCACTAATATATCAGAATGGTTTTAAAGTTAAAAGAAATGGGGAACAGCATAAATAACAGTGCCTTTACCTGGACACTGTCATTGCATAATCGTATGACCTGGAGCAGAAAGAATTTCTGCTTGTTTCTGAGGCCAGTTGCTCATCTCTAATGTTTCAATCTCTGTCCTCACAGTAGGAGACTGTGGTTGCTCTCGTGTCTGCTTCTCCTCTGGGGCAGGAAATTTGGTGGTGATATGTGTGAACATGCATCACGGCTGTGCTACACTTCACTCTGCTCAGAAGACCATTGCCCCACATTGCTACAGCTGGTCCAGACATCCCCTCTTGGGGCTCAGAGCTCATGCTTTCCTTCTTCCTTACAGCACTGCTCATGCTTAGGACAAACTAGGGACCACTGTGGGTAGCACTTTTCTTACTGTACTCCCAGGAGCCTCCATCAGGCCATGATACTCTTATCTGATGTACATTGGGATTCTGAGTGAGCTTGTCCAAAGTCTGAAAACTAGTGATTTAGTCCACTACTCTCATTACCCAGAGAGGGACAGTGATTTGTCTATAGTCTCTTCTTATGGTCACTCCTCTATAGTCGCAGGGAATTCAAGTTCAGCTTCCCATCAGGTCTTTATTCTGTTAATTCCCACAGCCTTTCTCTGTATTTTCCTATTTAAATTTGAAGCAAGAGAGTGAGTTTATATCCCAGATGTCCAATCCTGGATTCCATAATGAGAAGACATGAAGTAGATCTGAATCTGGACCTCAGCCTGGAGCCAAGTCCAACAAATGCTAACAGGACTTAGCAGAGTGAAGCCGAGCAGTAACAAGCCTAAGGATCCATGTGCAAGAAACAAGTGTTTATTGTTATAAGCCTTGAAATTCTTTCTTCTTCTTTTCTTTTTTTTTTTTAATGTAACATAACATCCATGGAAACTGACTAATATAAGCACTTACTGTATGTCAGACACTGTTCTGAATGGTGGAGATTCAGTATTGAACAAAACAATCAAATTTCTCCCCCAGAGAAATCATATTCTCCCTCTCTCATTTCTGTGTGTGTGTGTTTATGTGTATGTGTAGTATAATATATGTTCATAAGTGAGTGTTTTCTATATAATGTATGGATATGAATTTGTTCAAATGCCTGTGGGCATGTAAGAAACTATGTTAAATCATATATCAGGAGTAGTTGTCTCAGGGTAAGCGAGGGAAAACAGCAACTGAAATACAAAATAAGTTTCTAACCAGGTCAGCCAACCTCCAAAATTGTGCTCTTCCCTCTACACTACAGAGTTTGCACTGCTGTCTTTTTACACTCTTCTGACTTAGGACACCACTCAACCAATCTCTCAGGTCAGGGAAACAATAAAGATTTTTCCATTGAAGATGTTCAAGAAGTGTCCCTCCCTTTTCCACATGGCAGCAGGAGCAACAGGGTCAGCTCACAGTAAAGAAGAGCAGGAACAGCCTCCACCTAAGGGCAAAATGCTCCCACGTTGGTTACCCCACTTGTAGCAGCCTGGATTATCAGAATTGATGTTTCATTACCAGGTAGAAGAAAAACTTTTGCCTTATACAAGTGTCAACCTAATAAGGTCTTAACACAGAGATGAGGAATTTCGTTCCCAGGAAGCTGGTAAATGTGCATAATTGTGTGTCCCTGAGAACAATTGTAGGTCATGCAATGTCCTTCTACTGATTAAGCAGGTTTCAGTCTACTTGTCTTTATTTACACAGTTTCAGAATTGCCACATCACCCATAGTATTGCAATCATGTGTGCCCTTATAGGTTTACTAGTAACAATTATGTAAATACATTTTCTATAGTTTGAATTCTATCTTTCTCACACTTCAATATACTCAAAACACATGCACACACGTATTTATCTCTGTAGAGAACACTATACTTTTTTTAAATTATTATTTTAGTTTTGGCTGTGTTGGGTCTTCGTTTCTGTGTGTGGGCTTTCTCTAGTTGCAGCGAGCAGGGGCCACTCTTCATCACAGTGCACGGGCCTCTCACTGTCGCGGCCTCTCTTGTTGCGGAGCACAGGCTTCAGACACGCAGCTCATTAGCTGTGGCTCACAGGCCCAGTTGCTCCGCAGCACGTGGGATCTTCCCAGACCAGGGCTCGAACCCGTGTCCCCTGCATTGGCAGGCAGATTCTCAACCACTGCACCACCAGGGAAGCCCCACGCTATACTTTTTGACCATTTTTACACAGATTACTTCATTTCATCTTCATAGCAGCCTTGTCATGTCAGTTGAACAGGGGTTGTTTTGCAATTCATTAATGAGCCCAGAAAGTTCCAGTACCTGGCCAGGAGTGACACAGTTTCAAAAAGAAACCTGTTTTCCAACCCCACTGTCTGGTATTCTTACCATTTAAGAATGCTTAGCAACCACTTCTTATTCCATTTTATGAATATCTGAAGACTTTAATGATTTTTAAACCACAGTTTCCTAAAAGGAAGAGAGAATTACTGTTTTATAGGTAAAGAGCACTGCAGAACAGCCTCCCCTATTAGGGCTGGGAAGTATGAACTTGGTCAGGGTCTAAAATAAGAAAACAGAAAGGATAAAACCCCAGTCTGTACGGTGGCAGGCTAGTCATAGATTTTTATTGTGGGGGCCTAGTGTAGAACCAGGCCCAGAGTGAATAATTACCACCTTTCTATTGAGTGAGTGAATAAGTGTATGAATAAGTTTTCTAATCTAACAACACATTGCGGTAAACAAATCCAATCTAAGCCTTGTGGGGTGCATACCTAAGAAAAGAATGTGTTATTTGAAATAGGACAAATGCCCTTTTCTAGAAACACAAATATCTCCATGGAGTAATCCCAACCAGCCTCTCTATTCCCTCACACTATCTCCCCAGCATCTGACAATCTGTTAATATGCCATTTCTATGGTCAGTGGTGACTTCTCTCTTTGGGGTCTCTTGGATCTGCCTTCTTCTCTCCAGCCACATTGCTACCACCCAAGTTCAATCCTTCATTAGGATACACCTGAACTACTGCTGTGGCATGACTTAACCACACAGCCTGCCAGAGCTTGTGAGCTACTTCCCAATGATGAAGGTTGCAATTTTGTATCTGTTCATTGGGATATAACATTTTTGCCTTCTCTGAACTCATTTGTTAGACATTGTTCAATCTACAGGTTATACTGGTCTGCATTTGTTAAACCTCTTTAGTGATTCTGAATTTACTAGAGCAAATGAGAGGGAGAGCAAGTCAGAGTGTTTTGATGCCAGCTTGGTTCCCACCATTTATTAGACATAGGTCTATGTACAGCCAATGAATCTCTCAGGAAAATTGAAGATCAGGTTTGCGGTATAGGAAAAAAGTATCCAAGACTTTTAAAAATGTAAAACTCCTGTTAAATGTAAAATAAGTTACTATCTATTGAGCATCTATGTATATGGCAGGCAATTGTGGTTTTTAAAACTATAATCCTTATAAAATCATAAAGTGAGATTTCCATTTTACAGATGAGGAAACAGAGCTCTTTCACAGAGTGTTCACCCAACTCTAGAATATTTGGCTGTAGTGATCATGATCTTCCATTTGTTGAAAATATGACTCTTCTCAGGAGCTTCAAAATCTCCCCATTGAACAACTAATCCAAGCCAAACTTCTTAGTATGACATTGCAGACCCTCACATCAATGTTTGCAGTCTTCTATGCCTGACTTCTGAAGATTTCCTGACTTTTTCTGACTCCCTAAAATATACCCTTGGTTCTGGTTACAAAAATTTCTTTATTGTGTCATTCCCCTCCAAGCCAAATCTAAAACTATTATAAGCCCTTGCCTAAGACTTATGTTTTTCTTTAAACCTTCACAGAATAAAACCTAGTCTGGCTTCTTACTCAGAATAGAAGTGCCATGGGAACTCAGCTAATTCACGTGACATGTTGTTGTTTAAAAAGTTTCTTAGAATTGTCCTCTGTTTTACGTGTTTATTCACATTTTCCAAACTAAACTATAAACTATGAAGAGCAGGGGAAATAACTGATTTTTTAAAAATTTCCTCAACTCTTTGCAGAGAACTCCCAATTTCAGACAGCCTTGCTCAATGAATTATTTATCTGAACACATCTTAAAAGACAGATTTTTCTTTGACTCTTCTTTGGTGATACCTACTTGCTCCCCAAAGCTATTTAATAGTAACACTTTAAAATATTCCACATTCAAAACCCTTTTTTATATAATTGCTTAACTCAAGCTCACAATCTCTTCATAAGGCATTCCTATTTTGCAGATGAAGAAACTGAAGTCCCGAGGCTAAAGGGAGTGCCCAGGGTTTAACAGAGTTAAAGAGGAAATGGGAACTGGAACAGAGGTCTTCTGATATCCAGTCCAAAGTGCTTCCCTCCACCCCATGACAGCTTTCTACTTTCCATTGTATTGTATTCCTATGGAACTCTGTCCATTTGTACCTTTCCATTCTTATCATGCTCTAAGGATGGCATTAGCATAATAAAAAAAAGTGATTTATACTGACATACCAGATTCCACAAATTTCCTAGCAATAAAGACCTATTGAATTTGGAATTTATAATTTTCATGAATGAAACCATTGTACCCTTTTGTGTGGACAGGGTTACAAGAAATGTTTTCTAACCAGCTTGGTGAGGCACGGTAACCGGGCAGGGCTCATATGTCATCCGTTATTTATGACTTTTAGACCCAAAGCTGTCATTATGTGTCCTGTCGCTTCTTCTATTCCTTTATGAAGGTGCAGCTCCGCAGTGAGGATGCATTATCACTCCTTCAAGCCCATCTATCAGCTCACTGAAGTGCAGTCAATGGCTTTTCAGACGCATGTGTAGTATATTCACAGACATCAGTGGAACCATTGGAAAATTACAGGCCTCAAAAAAACCCACATGTCCCTGAATTTGGCGTATGCACTACAGTTTTCAATTTGCTTCATCCATTATTTCTTACAGGTGTGCTCAGGGTTATGTGATTTGATCACATTATACATTTAACATTTTCCTACTGACCCCAACATTACGAGATATGTCAAAGATAAAGTGTTTCCAAGTGTCATTTAATACTAAGGAATCTGAGAAGTAATAAGAAACTTTTTTTTTTAATATGTATGTAAATATTCAAAGCTTTTGTTGTTTTTTTGAGTAAGGTGAAACTTACCACAATACTGTTCTGGAACAACAACATTTTCTGCGTTATCTGAATTAAATCAGGTTAAGATTTCTGGAAATTTAATTTTAACCAGGTTTTAGTCACCGATATAACTAAACAAATAATATATATCAATTAAATATAATCTAAAATGTAAATATGCTTATTTGTTTTTAAAATATTTCCATAGATGTCCAATAGAAATAGAATTTGAGTCACATATATAAGTTTTTCATTTTCTAGTAGCCACATTTTACAAAGGTAAATAACAATTGTAATTAATTTTAATAATATATTCTACTTAACCCAATATATCTAAAATATTATTTCAACATGCAATTGATATAAAGATACTAAGATATTTTAAATTATTTTTCTTTTTCTTCCAGTAAGTTTTCAAAACATGGTATGTATTTTATACTTAAAATGCACCCAATATAGACTAGCCATCTCAGTGGTATGTTGGAACCAGCTTGCACTGGATTTCCAGAGCTGGGTATTAAATTTTCATAAATTAAAATTGTCCACTGTAAGAATATTTATTCCACAGCAATCTTCAATCATTGCAAATTTTTTGGAGGGTGGGGTGGAGTGGGGAGCTTATTGTTATGCATCCCTAGATAATGACAATATTTATATATTTGATAGACATGTTTGTTAAGCATGTTTAGACCTCTCTTTAATTTGTTCTAAGTATGGTGATAGGATGGTGATTTTCATATTGGACACTACTTGGAAAAATACCAGAAGAGAGAAAAAACAATAAAAACAGTGACTCATCAGCTAATAGTTTTGAGACTCCATAGCCAAAACTGGCTAACTACACCCCTCTTCCATTCAGTTCTTGGTTTAGGCTTGGGGAAAAGATTGCTTCTTCTGACTGGGGAAAGAGATTAGCATAAAAACATGAGCAAGATATGAACTTTCTTATATATATCATAAGTAACAGTTTTGTTTTTGTGGGAAAATAGAGATTTTTATATTAAGATATTAGTTTATGTATTTAACCTCATTAAGGGCTATTAAATGTCATTTATTAAAATGCACATAATTCATTAACTTTTTAAGATTACCTAATGTACTTCTAATATGTTAAATTTATTTATTTATTTACTTTAAAATATTTATTTATTTGTCTGTGTCAGGTCTTAGTTGCAGCACACAGGATCTTCATTGTGGCATGTTTAGTTGTGGCATGTGAGATTTTTAGTTGAGGCATGAGGGCTTCTTAGTTGAGGCAGGCAGACTCAGTTGCGGCATGCATGTGGGATCTAGTTCCCTGACCAGGGATTGAACCTGGGTGCCCTGCATTGGGAATATGGAGTCTTACTGGACCATCAGGGAAGTCCCCTAATATGTTAAATTTAAAGGATTAAATCTAATTTTAGTGGAGGAGGATCAAGGGATAAGCATTCTAGGATGTTTCATTATAAAAGACTCCAATGTCTATAACAAATATATACTCTTCCATAAAAACAATAATAGCTTGCTTTTATTGGGTGTGTAACTATGTGCTAGGCATTTTAAATATTTATTTCAATTGATTTACATAATGATCCTAAGTGGTGGTTAGTATACAGATTCTAAAGAGTAGGAAACTAAAGCTCAGTAAAGTTAGTGGGTTTGAAGTCAGCCATCTGGTAAATGGTAGACCTGAGCAGTGAACTAAGGCCTTTCTTATTCCAAAGTCTGTGGTTTTTCTCTGGGTCATACTAGCTCCCTAAATTTCAACTCAAGTTTACTGTATTTTACTCAGTGTTTTTCTTTCTGGGACAGTGGAACTAACGTAAGGCTGGAAGCATCATGACCTTAGAAACAATAAAGCCTCTTTTGTAAAAATGGTAAGAGTGGTATAGAGCTGAGGAAAAGAACAAGCTCAATATGTCTACTAGAAGATAAGCTTTATCTTTTTCACCCTACCATACCCAGTAAATGCCAATACTAGTATCCTATGTGTACTAAATACACATACATAAAATGAAGTTGTGCTCTCATAGAAAAGAAAAACGAAACAAAAGAAAAAGCAACAATAACAAAAAAGCCCTTATTCTCCAAGTATGATAATGGAAGGTGGCATTTCCTGAGCACTTACTATGGGCCAGACACTCTTCTAGGTGTTTCCCTTGTATGGACTCATTTAATCCTCATCAATTGCATAAGGTAGGTATAATTGATATTCCTATTTTACAGATAAGAAAAGCTGAGACACATGGAGAATAAGAAACTTGCCCATGCTACTAATAAGTAGTAGAACTGGGATTTAAACCCAAGCAATCTGGATCCATAATGCATACTTGCAGTTACTACAACATATGGCAGATAAGCCACAGGCACCTCAAATGTTAAAAAATAATAAATAATGAACATATTGCTCCAAACTGACTATGAAAAAGAGATGTACATAATACCATAAATCAGTTCAGTGTTGATTGCCAAATTAGAAATAAATTACTGCAGAGGGAGAAATCACTTCCTACTCTCAAAACGTGGAAGGTGGAGAAGTTGAGATTTAAACAGGCCATTAAACTTATAGGATTTGCATAAACAGAGAAAGACGAAAGTATATTCTATCCAGAGAGTACAATATGAGCAAATACATGGAGAACAGTTCTAAGTCAATATATCAGACTGAAAATTTTGGAAATGTGAGAGTGGTCAACAGCAGTGGAAATGTAGTTATAAGCAATAACAGGCTTATGTCTGTCTCCTGTGCAGTGGAGAATTCATTTTTTCACACATTATAGACTCTTATTTGTGGAACCTTCATTTCAGGCACTGTGAGGATAGTAACACCTTCCCTGAGGTGTTAACAGTCCAGTGTGCTATAAGACCAATAACCATAATGCCCATCAAGTGAAGCATCGTGGAGGAAAAGAAGGAGAATATGGAGGTAAAAGAAGGAGGATATTGTATATTCTGCTGAAGACAGTAGGAAAGGCTTTAGAGGTTATGATTTGTTTGGAGGATAGTATTTGGTTTGTTTCAAGCATAATAAATTATATGATGAGGAACAGTGGGTGGTCAGACTAGAAAGGTCATTTGAGGTCATAGTGTGGAGAATATTGAATGCTGGTTGTAAGGAATTTATACTTCATCAGTAAGACGTTGTCAGCAGGCAGCCCTGAAGGTTTTAAGCTTCAGAGCTAGAATTACATTTCCACTTCAGGAAAAGAAATCTGACAGTTATGAGTGGAATAAAGTAGGCTGGAATTCATGTTGGTGGTTATTGTAGAAGATTGAGCTAGAGATAATGGCGCTCTGAGATGAGATAGTGGCAATAGACATGGAAAGAAGAGGGTGTATAAAAGTGTTTTGGATACTAAAAAAAATTTTTTCCTAGTATAAAAAGGAAAAACCCAAGGTTTGAGAGCAGGGAAATGGCAAGATCAAAATTATATGACTTTCCAATTCTCTTATTCTCTCCTGCATCAATTAATATGTTCTGAGATTCAGAGAAAGCAGGTGTGGTGAAAATTTGAGAGTTTAGGGGTATCAGATAGTATCTGTAAGATTAGCCTTCTTTTGAGTAGGTGAAAAGTTGATTACTTATTGCATAGAGTTGGGAACAAGAGAAAGGCATTCTCCCATCGTATAGTGTGAGAATAAATTAAATATTTCTTTTCTTAAAAGGTGATCTCACTGTATGCATTAACAGAAATGCTACAAATAATTATATTCATTTATTTTCTTGGTCTAATCTAGACATAAAAATATATCTAAGTGTAGACCTCATGTCTAGATAAACTACATATCACTACTTCTTAAATTATCTGTGGTTAGAGCCCTTTCTTTTTTAAAAAAAATTCTGTCCAACACTGAATTGTATAAATTCCTGTAGAAATAAAATGAATAAGTAACTGACATACATAACATGATAGAGGTGCTCATTTTCTCTACAATGGCAAACATATTACAATATATAAATTATGTTAACATGTATATCTTACATTTATGTAATTTATATGTCAAATGTATTTCAGTAAAAAACTGACATAAATACATAGTCCAATTTTTTAATTATTTTATTCAACAAATGTAAGAATACTATCAAAATGCTACAACAATTTCTAAATGCCTATTGTCAATTTCTGAGCTTCTCTTGTCATACCAGTAACAAACAGCTCAGGTGCGAGCACCTGTTTGCACTGCCCATGTTTCAAATAACACTGGTCTGGAGGATCACGTCTACAATGTGATTTCAAAGATTTCAGGAAGGCCCAGAGATCTTCTTTTCTCCTTTTCTAATCCTCTACTTCTACTTTGCCTATCTCCTGCATATTTGGGAGAATACTTAAAATTATATTATTTCATCTATATTTTTTGCTTAAGGATTAAATGCAAATACACAGACATTTACAATAACCCATACTTGCACTATCCTCATATACATCTCACTGAGGAGAAGTGATAGAAAGAAAACAAAACAATCCCACTACTCCTCACGAACCTGCTACCCAAGCCTGTGTTCCTTGTTCAACGTCTACTAAATTATCTTTCAGCCTTTTCCTTCTTATGCCATTTCTATTTAGCAAGCTCCTTCTTCCCCATTCACTAAATTTTATTCTCCTTCAACTCCTATGTCAAGTTCTGGCTCCTTCATTAATATATTCCTGACCATTGCAGCCCAGAGTCATTTCACTTTTTTCAGACATTTTTGGATTAACTGACTATACTCTCACTTGGTATTATTTATAATTTATTGCCTCTTGCCTTTACTTGCTTGAATATTGTTTTCTCTGTTTTAAAAATGTTTTATATATTACCTACATATATTTGTCTTGTTTTCTTTTTATATACACACAGATGGACAGGGAAACATATTAAGAATAAATCAACCACCTTTATTAAAAACACCTCGTAAAAAAACCCCACAGCATCTAACAAGCCCTTTGTGTGCATCCCTAATTGCATCATCCTATTTCTACCCTAGAAGTGACTGCTATCCTGACCTTTGTGATAATTATTCTTTGTTCTTTTGGACAGCTTTTCCACCTATGAAAATATTTACAAATAAATTCCTAAGTATATATAAATACATAAACACATCACTTAGGTATTATGTGTATATTTCAGAATCTAAATATCTATACACAGATGTATGTATATTCCTGATATTATATAAATATACATATATATATAATAGTTTTGCCAGTTATGAACCTAATATAAATGGAACCATGCTGTACGTATTGCTTTTTCCTCAACATTGTTTTTATTATATTCATCCACATTGATCTGAGTAGCTTACGTTGGTCATTCATTTTTACTGCTTTATAGAATTTCTTTGTATAAATACATTTATTATCTATTATGTTGTAGGTGAATTTTTGGCTGTTTCTTAATGTTTTCTGTAGTGAACAATGATTCTGTAGACCCATGTTCAATTTATTCTAGTACATAACTATAGTAATGATTCTATAGTTTATACCCAAAGACAGGATTGCCAAATGGTTAGGCATGGGCATGTTCCACTTTACTAGGCAACACCAAACTTTTATCACATTGGTTTTACAAATCTTTAACTCTTCCAGCAGTGTATGACAGTTCCCATTGATCCATATGCGAGCCATCATTTGACGTGATATGTATTACTAGTGTCCATCAATATTTTCAGTTCACTTCTGTCAGAAATAACATTCCCTAACCTCTTTGAGGTTAGCCAAAAGCATGAGACCTACTTTGTCCTTTCTTTGAACAATAATGTTTATTTCTAGGTGGAAGTATTTAAGACCTTTTAAGTAATTCTCCACATTCTCTTCCTGCTGCATCAAATGCAGATGACAATGTCATGGTAAAACTACTTTTAGCCTTGTCCCCAATTTATTATCATGTGCAGAACCCTTAGTCAAGCTCCTGTGTGAACTTAGTACATGATTAAGAAATAACCTTTTATTGTTTGAAGCCAGAGGATTTTTATTTTTAAATTACTGCTTAGTCCGTGTCATCCCAGTTTAACACGCACTATTTTGTTAGACTTTATAATTTTTGACAGCCTGGTAATTGTGTAATGGTGGCTCACTGACAATTTAATTTGCATTTGTCTGATTATTGTGAGTTGGTATTTTTCATATATTAATGTTAATTTGAGTTTCTTCCTCTGTAAATGATCTTCGATAACTTTGTTTCTATTTTTCTATTAGCTTGTTTGTATTTTTCTTACTGATTCATAAGATATCTTTATATGTTACAGATAATATCCTTTGTCAGTATGTGCTTTCAATTTGTTTTATTTTTTTTTCATTTTATGATGTATTTTGAACTTTAGAGAGTCTTAACTTTGAAACTGATTAATCAATCAATCTTCACCCTTATGGGTACTGTATTTTGTGTCTTGTGTAGCCTTTCCCTATCCCAACATTATGAAGATATTCTGCCCCTTTCTTTTCTGAAGTTATTGAAGTACTGTCTTTTAGGTTGAAATCTTAAGGAATCCATAACTGAATTTTATATATCATGGAAAATAAATAAGTAAATGTATTTTATTCCACAAGAATAACCAACTGTCCCAGCACCACTTTTATATAGTCTATCCTTTCTCCATAGATCTGCATTACAACCTCTGTCCTAAAGCCCATCGATGTCCATACTTTACATGAGTCTGCTTATGGACTATCCATATTTTTCCAGTGATCTACTTGTCTATCAATCAGTTCCATACTACCTTATTTACTATAGCTCTATAATAAATCTTGATGTCTAATAAGATGTCTCCCATCCTTAATTTGTTTCTTCAAAATGTTTTGACAATGCTTTATTACTTAATTTGACAAATATCTAAATTAGCTTGCCACATTCCAAAGTAAAATCTGTGGGAAATTTCACTGCATTTATAGATCAGCTTGGGGGAGTTCTGACCCAGGATCCAGGAACATAAACTCTAACTCCATTTATTTAGGCCTAGTTTAGTATCTCTCAATCATGTTTCATAATATTTTCCATAGAGGACTTGTTTCCAGGTACTTCATATTTTTGATGATATTGTAAGCAGCAGCTTTTAGATTTAAAAAATTTTTCTATTTGTTTTTCACATATATTCTTGCACTTTATTTTCTTGTGGACTAATTTTGTATCCAGTAATCTTGTTAAACTCTGTTACCAATGTTAATATTTTTCCTATGATTTATTTTTGATATTAAAAAAAATAACAAACACATCATTACCAATTATTGTTTTCTGTCCTTTACAAATTTTATATCTTTTATTATTTTTTAAAATGAATTATTATGCTGACAAATAAAAATGATGATAAAAGGCATACAGAATTTCCCTGAAAAAAATGCTTTCAATGCAGCAATATTAATTATTGTATTTATTTTAAGATTTTTTCCTTTTTTTTCTTTACCTTTAAGTTTTTCTAAAGATACTTATACCAGGATAAAGAAATTTTCTTCTTTTTGTAGTTGGTCAAAAATTTTTTTCATGATGAATATATGTTGAATTTTATTAAATGTTTCTCCAATATTTATTGGAAAAGTCCTATAATTATTTTTCTTTGATTGTGTATGCAGTGATTTATGTTAATTTCTAATGTTAAATCAATCATTAATTATAATGATAATCCAACATGGTCATAAATTTTATCCTTTTATAAGTTGTTATATTCAGTTTACTAATATTTTGCCTTAGTTAATTTTATATATGTTCATGAGTCATATTGGGCTATAATCTTTCATTCACATAATTTCCTTGCCAAGTTTGGTATCAAGCTAGTTCTCAATAGGGACTGTCTTTGCACCCCTGGGAACATTTGGCAATATCTAAAGAAAGTTTTAGTTGTCACAGTTTGTGGGGAGATGCTGTCTAATGGGTAAAAGTCAGGGATGCTGCTAAATATCCTTTAATGCACAGGACAGCATGCCACAACAAAGAATTATCTGACCAGAAATGTTAATGATACTGAGGTTGAGGAACTCTGTTCTAGCCTCATAAAATTGTATAATATATCTAAAATTGGAATTATTTGTTTTCTTAATGTGTAGTATAATTCATCAGTGAAGATATCTGGGCACAGGGTTTTTTCTGTGGGGATATTTTGACCTTATGTTGCTTTAGTGGTTTTAGAATTCCTAATTCTAATTCTTTGTGTGTGGAGGGGTTAGTAAATCATGTTTTCCTGATAATTAATTTATTTTATCCAATATATAAAATTTACTGGCTGCAGTTGTTCATAATATACCTTATAAATGTTGTCATGTTTGTGTGAACTAATCAAAAAATATATATTTGTAGTTTCTTAAGTGATAAGAAAAGGAGGAGCATCTCTTGTTCTAATATTTGGTCTTTGACCCTCTCCCTAACATGGGGCTCCTAAAATTCTTGTAAACTCTTGTAAAACTCTTGATAGGAGCACTAGGAGCATATTTTATTCTAATAAGGAGACTCTGGGTGGGCTCCTGGTGGAGGCTGGTAACCAAAAAGACCAAGTCATGATCAGAAGTTTAGAATTTTCTACTGTACCCAACTCTTCTCCAGAGAGGGAAGAAGGGCTAGGAATGGAGTTAATAATTGATTCTGCTGGGAGATCAAGAGGGCTGAATAGGAGAATACAGACCTTACCTCCCCACATGAACACATCAAAAATTCATCTCCTTGTGGAACAATCCTCACTGAAATCTTCCTGGAGACTGACAGAAAGACTTTTACAACTAAAGCTGTAAGAAAGAGACACACAGACTCAGATAGGAAGGGGAAAGAAGCAGTCAGGTTAAACTTGTGCCTCTGTGAAGGGGCACAGAAGAGAGGGGTATTACACAGGTTTGGAGATCTTCCCTGAGGAGTGAAAAGTTCAAGTCACATGTCAGATGCCCCAGTCCCCTTAGGGGAATGAGTCCTCTTAGCTGGTTTGAAAACAAGTGGGACTAATAAGAGGGCTGTAAGAAATCTAGATTCCACTCATGAAGAGAGCATAAACATTTGCTTATTCCTGAAAAACAGGTAGAGGAAGCAGATTGAAACTGCTGGGGATCCTGGCTGGTTTCCTGTGACCACATTGGATTGCACCACAACCTGAGGCCAGAGCTCATTCAGACCAGCTTGCTCCATGATGCAAACTCCACATAGGAGTAAGGGCTACTGTGGCCTAAGAGAATGCATGGTTGTGAGAGATGGAGCTGACTCAGACATGGTATAGCATCTTAACAGGGCAAGGACAATCTCTGCAAGAGCTTACAGAGGCGGCACAAGGGGTATGATCTGGAACTCTGACTGGGATCAGGATTGCTTCAGTCCACACCAAACATCATGCTGAGCAGTCACTCCAGGCTCTCTTGCTCCAGCAATGTTCCCCTCTGGGGTGAGGATGCTGGTGCTGGAGGGGGGAGAGCATGTACTTAGAGGGAATGGAACCGGCTCAGACCTGACCCTCAGGTTTTCTGCTCCAGCAACTTGGGGCCCAATCCCATGCCCAATAGGGTGATGTTTTTCACTGAGCAAAGAAACCCTGACTCACACTGGCTCTCTGACTCTACCCTCTCCATCACCATCCCCACCTCCTATTAAGGTAATAGATGCCAGTACATCCTGTAGGAAGACATGACTTGTACTCCCATCAGATCCAGCTCTTCCACCAAAGACACTGGGCATATGCAGACTGTATAGGAACACTCCTACACAAAGACACCCCTTCAGGAATGAAATAGGTGGCATTTTCACCTAATTTCATAGAGACAGAAAGTTAAGCAAAATGAGAAGACAAAGGAATTTGTTTCAATTGAAAGAACAAGAAAAAGAACCCTGAAAAAAGAACTAATGAAAGAGAAATAGCAATTTACCAGATAAAGAACTCAAAATATAGAGAGAATTCTGAAGGAAGCACGAGAAAAATAAAGAGTCATATAAAAGAGGACCCCCCATAAGGCTATCAGCTGATTATTCTGCAGAAATTTTGCAGGCCAGAAAGGAATGGAATGTTGTAGTTAAAGTGCTGAAAAGGGAAAACCCTGCAACATAGGATACCCTAAACAGCAAGATTATGATTTAGAATTGAGGGAGAGATAAAGAACTTCTCAGACAAGCAAAAAATAAGAGTTCATCAATACTAAACCTACCCTAAAGCAAATGTTTAAAGATCTAGTCTAAGAGGAAAAGAAAGAGCTAAGATAAGAAGAATCTATAGGAAAGGAAAAATCTCCCTAGTAGAGGCAAATATATAGTAGAGGCAAATATATAGTAAAGGCTGAGGATTAACCATTTAAATAAGCTAGTATGAAGATTAAAAGACAAAAACATGTAAAATCAACCATAAATACAATAAACACTGAAGGGTTAAACATGAAGATGTCAAATATAACATCAAAAGAGGGGGGAATAAAAAAAAGTATATCTGTTAGAATGTATTTGAACTTAAATGACTACCAGTTTAAAACAAGTAGATATAGTTATAAGTCAAAATATATGAACCCATATTAACCATGAATTAAAAACCTGCAGTAGAGGAACAAAAACTAGAGAGAAAGGAACACAAGCATAGCACTAAAGAAAATCATTGAACTACAAAGGAAGGAATTGAAAGAAGAAGAAAGGAAGAGATAAGACTTACAAAAGTACCAAAAAAAACAAGAAAAAAGATATCAATAAGAATATACTTATCTATAATCACTTTAAATGTCAATGTATTAAATGCTCCAATCAAAAGACATTGGATGCCTAATTGGATAAAAGAAAAACATAACTCATCTCTATGCTGCTTACAAGAGACTCACATCAGAGCTAAAGACACACAGAGACTGAAAGTGAGGGGATGGAAAAAGATATTTCATGCAAATGGAAATGATAAGAAGGCAGGGGTAGCAATAGTCATATCAGACAAAAAAGACTTTAAAACAAAGTCTATTACAAAAGACAAACAAGGGCATTATATAATGATAAAGGGATCAATACATATATGCACCAGATACAGGAGTATCTAAAAATATATAGCAAATGTTAACAGACATAAAGGAAGAAATTGACAATAATATAATAATAGGGGACTTTAACAACCCATTTACATCAATGGACAGATCATCCAGACAGAAAACCAATTAGGAAGCAGCAGTCAAATGAAACTTTAGACCAGTTGGACTTTATAACTATATACAGGACATTCCATCCAAAAAGAGAAGAACACACGTTCTTTTCAAGCACATAAGGAGCATTCTCCAGGATGGATCACACACTAGGCCACAAAACAAGTCTCAATAAATTTAAGAGAATAGAAATTATATCAAGTAGTTTTCCAACCACATGGACATGAAACTAGAAATCAACTACAGGAAGAAAAATGGGAAAAACACAGACACATGGAGACTAAACAACATGCTACTAAAAAAAAGAAAACAGGTCAATGAAGAAATCAAAGAGAAAATCACAAAATACCTCAAGACAAATGGAAATAAAACATAACTTTCCAAATATATGGGATGCAGCAGAAGCAATTCTAAGAGGAAATTGTGTAGTAATACAGGTCTACTTCAAGAAGGAAGAAAAAACTCAAATGATCTAACTTATCATCTAAAGGAATTACAAAAAGAAGAACAAAGTCCAAAGTCAATACAAGGAAGGAAATAATAAAGATCAGAGAGTATCAATAGATAAGTGGATAAGGAAGATGTGGCGTATGTATGTACAATGGAATATGTATATAAATATGTCAGAATTGAGTTGAATTCTTGAATTCTTGACTTCCCCGGTGGTGCAGTCATTAGGAATCTGCCTGCCAATGAAGGGGACACGGGTTCCATCCCTGGTCAGAGAAGATCCTGCATGCCACAGAGCAGCTAAGACTGTGCACCACAACTACTGAACCTGCACTCCAGAGCCCACGAGCCACAACTCCTGAAGCCCGGGTGCCTAGAGCCCATCCTTTGCAACAAGAGAAGTCACCTCAATGAGAAGTCTGCACACCACAACAAAGAGTAGCCCCCACTCACCACAACTAGAGAAAGCCCACGCACAGCAACAGAGACCCAACACAGCCAATAAATAAATAAATAAAATAATTTTTAAAAAACAAACAAACCAACCTGCAAACAGATCCCTGGAATCAGACCTTCTTTAAAAAAATAAAAGGGGTGGGAAACTTGCACATATTTTGTGATCAGAAGTTTTCCCTTTGAAGATAAGATTCACACAGAAAAGAAAGACATAAGGAAAAATTGTTTTGTTTTGTTTTTCCCTACATAGAAAAGTAGAAAACTGAGTTCCTTCTTAGCAGTTTACAACAGCTATTGTAATGTCTCATTTTTTATTTCCCAAATTCTCTTATGTGTGTCTTCTATGTTTTTTTGTTTGTTTCTTTTGGCCAATCACACTGAAGTTTTTCTGTTTTATTCATTTTTCTAAAGAACTAGCTTTGAGTTTGTTGGTACTTCCTCTTACATATTTATTTTCCATTTTGTTAACTTTTGCACTTACCTTTACTTATTTCTTTTCTACTACTCTTTTTAGGTTTATTTTGCTGTATTTTATTAAGTTCTTAAGATAGACAGTTCGTTCATTAGAGTTAGATTTTTATATTTTCTAATATAAGCATTTTAAGGCTATAGATTCCCCTATTGATTTTTTTGATAGTTGCATACTACTTATATTTATAAATGTTCAGTGTGAACTTAGAAATTATTGCATGTAATATTCTATAGCAGTAGGTTTGGTGTAGTAATCATACTGTGAAAATCTATATTGTTAACTCTTTTTGTACTGATTACTGAGGGATGTGTTATAATCTCTTACGATTGTGAATAGTCTTTTGAAGATATCTCAATTTTATCTACACATGTTGAGACTGCATTATTAGTTACTTATTAAGCTTAAAATTATGTGTTATTGATGAATTTAGTCTTTTACTATTATGAAGTACTTATATCTAATGAAACTTTTTGCTTAAAGGTATATTTAAGGAGGTAGGACAAGATGATGGAGTCAGAAGAATCTGGGTTTGCCTCTTCTCATGGACACACCAAAATTACAACTACATATAGAGAAATTATCTCTAAGAATGATCTAAAAACTAGCAGAAAAAATTTTTCTCAACAAAACATAAAAAGGAAAAGCCACACTGAGGTGGGTGGGTGAGGAGGAGACATAGTCTGGCTGGGACCTACACCCTCAGTGCTACAACCCACAGACAGGAGGGATATCGTAGTCTCAGAAGTACCCCCTGAGGAGTTCAGGCTCTGAACCCCATATTGGACTCCCCAGCCCAAGGGACCTACATTGGGAAAATGAGGACACACAATATTTGGCTTTGGTAATCAGCAGGGCTTATGTCTAGGAGAACCAGAGGGCTTCAGGAAACTGAATCTTCTCTTAAAGGGGGCATGCAGAACTCACTTGTTCAAGTGCCAGAACAGAGGCAGCAGTTGGAAAAATGCCTAGGTCATATGTGAAGGAGATTCATTAACTAATTTTAGACCATGAGGGCATGCACCTGATGGGCAGGAATTTGGTAGAACTATCTCTGGGTACAGAGGAGCTGTATATACTGGACATTCCACCCCAAAACAACAAAATGCACAAAATTCTTTTCAATTAAGCATGAAACATTCTCCAGGATAGATTACATGGTAGGCCACAGAACAAAACTCAATACATTTAAGAAGACTGAAATCCTATTAAGCATCTCTTCTGACCACAACAATATGAGCCTAGAAATCAACTACAAGAAAAAAACAACAAAAACAAAAACAAATAGAGTCAAAACAACATGCTACTAAACATCCAATGTGTCATTGAAGAAATTGAAAAATACCTGGAGACAAATAGAAATGAAAACACAATGTTCGCAAATGTATGGGACACAGCAAAGGCAGTTCTAAGAGGGAAGTTTATAGAAATACAGGCCTACCTCAGAAAGAAAGAAAAACCTCAAATAAAGCTTACACCTAAAGGAACTAGAAAAAGAACAAACAAAGCCCAAAATTACTAGAAGGAAGGAATTACTAAAGTTCAAAGTGGAAAGAAGTGAAATAGAGACTAAAATAACAATGGAAAAGATCAATGAAACTAAGAGCTGCTTCTTTGAAAAGATAAACAAGATTGATAAAACTTTAGTCAGAATCATTGAGAGAAAAAGAGAGAGGACCCAAATAAAATCAGAAATGAATGGAAAGAAGTTACAACCAATACTATAGAAATATAAAGGATCATAAGAGATTACTATGAAACATTATATGTAAAAAACTGGACAACCTATAAGTAGATAAATTCCTAGAAATATACAATTTTCCAAGACTGATCAGGAAGAAACAGAAAATCTGACCAGGTAGATTACTGGGAATTAAACTGAATCAGTAATCAAAAAATTCACAACAAACAAAAGTCTAGAAACATAGTTTCACAGGTGAATTCTTCCAAACATTTAAAGAAAACTTAATACCTATACTTCTCAAACTATTCCAGAAAATTAAAGAGGAAGGAATGCTTCCAAACTCACTCTGTGAAGCCAGCATTACCCTGATACCAAAACCAAAGATATTGAAAAAAAAAAAAAAGGAAAAGAAAAAAAATTACAGGCCACTATCCTGATGAACATGGATGCAAAAATCCTCAACAAAATATTAACAATCTGGTTTCAACAGTACATTAAAAGGTTTCTACACCATGATCAAGTAGTGTGAAAAATTTTGTGTGAGGTAAAAATGGAAAGGTAGTTTAGTTAACTTCAACCTCAATCTTTGAAAGTTTCCAAATTTTTTGTTCTTTTTAAATTAGAGGGTGCTTATTTAGAAATATTAATTACCTTTGATATATAAATAGATTAAATCATTGAGGGTCTGAAAGCAGGGAAATTTATTGTGAAACAGATACTAAAATCGGGGCTTAAGGTGGTTAAGAACAGGATCGAGGCACTTGTAATAAAAGTGGAAGTAAAGGAATGGATTCAGGACATACTGTGATGGAGCACATGTCTTGAGTCCTGATTAGATGTGAAAAGGATAAAGATAAAAAGTAGCTAAGGGCTTCCCTGGTGGTGCAGTGGTTGAGAGTCCGCCTGCTGATGCAGGGGACACGGGTTCGTGCCCTGGTCCGGGAAGATCCCACATGCCGCGGAGAGACTGGGCCCGTGAGCCATGGCCGCTGAGCCTGCGCGTCCAGAGCCTGTGCTCCGCAACAGGAGAGGCCACACAGTGAGAGGCCCGAGTACCACAAAAAAAAAAAAAAAAAAAAAAAAAAAAAGTAGCTAAATTAAACTCTGGTATTTTTCAAGATAGTAACTAGAAGCATTTTCACAACTAGTTTCACAACTAGAGAACAGAAACTTGGAAATATTTTGGAGGGTGGATATAGATACAGGGATAGAGATAGGTAGAACTAGAGAGAGAGAGGGGAGAGAGAGGTTGTTTGAGTATGTATTAGGGAAGTAGCATGTTGAAGAGGTATTGGTTGATGTTATGGGTCAATAGTTGACAAAATTGTCTGCCTATCAGAATAATTTGCATTGCTCTTTAATTAATAAACCATGGACCACACCTCTAGAGAGTCTAACTCAATAGGTCTATATATGTTTAAAATATACACATAATAAATCAACCTAACAAACAAAAGCTTCCCAAGGGATTCTGAGAGGCAGTGTCCTTGCTAAGTTATATGACATTTTTGTGGAATTAGGGAAAGGTAAACCTCTCATCCCTCCCCAGGGCAGACTCAACCTTCTGCCAAGGTGCAGGACTAGGTGAATACAGTATTGACCGGATTTCAAGCCCCACTCACCTCCTTCTTGACTAGGTATTTTTGTACAGTACATTTACTATACAATCAAGGGCATCAGCCCTGCTCATGGGCAACTTAGAGTTGGATCTGTTTACATAAGATCACAGAATATTAAGGGGTCTCAAATATAAATATCTCCTGTGCATTCCAAACTATCAGTCAGAGCCCTGGGATTAAATTCACACTAGCAGAGGAAAGTTTTAAATGCCTTTTTCCATGTCACTGTGTGCATTTTCCCCTAATCTATCTTTGTCTTTTCTCATAGACTATCTCCTCTCATGCAGTACTCTGACCACTCCAATTGCTAGTCTATAGCTCACGGTGTCCTCAGATACCACCTGGGAATGATATCTCACTCCTGTCAACCATTTATCCTGGGATTAACCTCTCTCAAGAGATGAAGAGGAATTCATTGGTCTTATTTAAATGAACTTGCAAAGTTAGCTTATCATATTTTGTTTAATTTGTAGGACATCATCAATGGATTACTTTGTCAAGTGCATGCAAGCTCAGCAGGAATTATGCTCTAAGTGATTTACTAACACTCAGTGCCAGTGACAGCAGTGATACACTGCTGTGCTTGAGTGTGATAAAAATGGCCTGTGCACCAACCAGACAGTTATGCTGCTAAATCATGGAACATCTTTAGGTAAATATCAGAAAAAGAATTACCTTACATTTGCAAGTAAATGATAATGCTTACATTTGTTTCTAATAAAGACTACCTTCTCTGTGAGAGAATATGGATCATATGGACACCTGTGTCATGTCATGAGGTTTGTTTGAGTTTTTCTAAGTCTACCCACATTTTCTTCTATTAAGGCCTAAATTCTGCCTTAATTATTAATTCCTGGATCACAAACAGTCCCTAGATAATTTTGCATGTGAGAAAACTAAGGTTCAGAGGGCTGAAGTTGCCAAGGGCCACATAGCTCTTTGTTCACAAAACTAAGGCAAAATTCCTGAATTCTTATTTTATGTGTTTTTATTATGACATGGTGCATTTGGCTTAAGCATTGCTCTTGCCAGTATTCTATTTCACAATTAAATAATTTCAGGAGAGACTGTATAGTAAGTTCTTAACACTTTAATATGAATGAATTATTGCTGCAAGGTAGTAGAAACCAGGGTAAGATATTATTGGATCTTAAGAAATGAAGAGAAATAGAAAGTGATAAAGGAAAAAGAAGGTTGAGGAAAGAGAGGTTAAAAGAAAAGCCTTGGGGCTTCCCTGGTGGCGCAGTGGTTGAGAGTCCGCCTGCCGATGCAGGGGACACGGGTTCGTGCCCCGGTCTGGGAGGATCCCACATGCCGCGGAGCGGCTGGGCCCGTGAGCCATGGCCGCTGAGCCTGCGCGTCCGGAGCCTGTCCTCCGCAACGGGAGAGGCCACAACAGTGAGAGGCCCGCGTAACGCATAAAAAAAAAAAAAAAAAAAAAAAAGAAAAGCCTTGGAGTGACAGAGGGAATTTTTGGCTGACTTAATTTTCAATTTTGCCTTGGACCTGTATGGTTTTGTAAAATATAAAGCATTGTTCATTTAACTGATTGTTTCCCAAGACCAGTGTATTATCACTGTGTTTATTATCTGTGAAGTTCCATGTTACCAGTTCATTTTATTTCTATCCCTTTTATTGTGAAGAAGACAAACAATTGTGCTGTCATCAAAGTAGGCAGCACCATCTGCAAAAGTGTTCTGCTCCTATGAGTAGGGTATTGGTGCTCTTTTTAAAAGACTTTAAAATCAGAAGAGACTGCTACTCATCACAAAGAGAAATTCTTTAGTTCTTTATTCCCCACTATACTTTCTAACTTGCCACTGTAATCTTCATATAGCTGAAGGAAGTCAGGCATGAAATGGTGTTCTATTTAGTTTAATGGTTAACAGACTGCTCCAACAGCTGCATTCAGTGCATCACCCAATGCTGAAAGATCTGATAATTTTTAATAAGGAGAAAAAATATTTGGTGTATAACACTGTATGGCAGAAATATACTTGACCCTCTTTTTCTCTTCATTGTCACAAAATATATTGGACAGGGGCACTTCATAATAGTGCTTTTCTAGCTTTTGCTTACACAAAGCAAGGAGCTCATGGACCTATGGAGTTCAAAAGAGAGTTAAAATTACAAAATTTCCTATAGATTTTGAAAGATCTTAAAAGTTCTCTAGTCCAAATCATTTTATTTGTCAGTTAAATAAATCAAAACCAGAAAAGTTGAGTGGCTCCAATAAGTCAGTTAATGCATAGCTTCTTTTTTCTCTCTTTCCTTTTTTCCTCCTTTCCACATTTTTTCCTTTATTTTTTCCTTCGTCCTTCCCTCATTCTTCCCTTCCTTTCTTCTTTTCTTCTTCTCTTCTTATCCTTCTTCCTTCCTTCCCTATTCCCTTCCTGTGTATCTTCTAAGTGTCACAAGAAGATTATGTTTGATACCTCTCTCTTTCAATCCCATACTTGTAAAAACAATCTTTATTCAACATGAAAGACTGCTCCTCCCCACACTCACACAGTGGGTATTTTCTTGATAGGCAAAATGTCCTTCTCTTGGAAAAAAAAAGAAAATTAATATGTAATACTTGATCTCCTCTCTTTCTTATTATTATGTTTCCTAGTCCCAAGAATCCTAACCTTCAAAGCCCTCAGTGCAACATAGTTCAATTTCAATATTCATTAATTAACTAGATGAAGAAATAGTTTTATCTAAAAGTAATTAATCCTTTATCTTTCATCTCATAGGATTAAGGATTAAAGACTCTAAAAAAAGGTCATAATTATTATTGATCATTTTGACTAAAATATTAAATACCTTGCAAATATGGATAATTACACTCATTTTTCAGAGTTGTCTCACATTATCATCTCATGTGAGCCATATACCCTCTGTACTAACATAGGGAATATATCATTATTTAAATTTTATAGATGGTAAAATGAATTTCTGAGATTTCACATGACTTGGTCAAAGTCACATGGCTTATCAGTATTAGAGTCATGACTAAATAACAGATTTTCTAACACCCAGCTCTATGTTTTTCCCACCATACCAAACCATTTCCACTCATGATAGTAATTACTGTCTGGGTGTAGGGAGATGAACCAGAAAAACTGGACTGAGGAAGAATTGTGGGGAGAGTGAGACTTGGGAAAGCATAGCAGAGGAGAGCAGAGGAAGGTAGAATTTGCACATTTTCCTGCAGGCTCATGTGGGATACTAGTGGGGTGCCAAAGTGGTGGAGAAACACCTGGTTCATGAAAAATAGACTCCTCATCCTTAGGAAACTGCAGGCTGGATCAGACTGGAAAGTTGAGCTCCAGGGTTGAGGTAAGCACCAAGGTCAGCTCCAAAACAAGCTAAGAATTGAGGCAAAGGACACACAGAATACAGCAAACCTGATCTGATAGGAAAAAATAGTAACTGGAACAAATAAGATTATATAGTACTACTGAAAATTTTATGATTTTTGCTCTTAAAGAGATAGTCTATGCACACAAACTTCTTTTCTTTTTTAATGTTAAATTTATTCTCTTCTTTTGTATAACCTGAATGCATCATCAATGTGCTTTCAAGAGTGATTAAGGTCAGTCATATTATCAGATACTTCTCATTCTAGGGCTCTGTGTCAGAAACTGTATGTGGAGCAAGATACCCTAGCTTGGGACTTAATAAATATATAGTTGATTTTGCATTGGTATCTTATAGGCAAATATTTTGTGAATGTAAAATTTACTCCAAGAACAATGGTATGTCATGTTTCTATTTAAGATGTTAATGACAGTTCACTTTATTTGGAGGGGCCATTTAACAAGATGGTCTAAAAGATATGTCTTGAGCTGCTTCTATAAGTTTATATAAATTTATTGAACATAAAATAATTTATTTTTCCAAAAGATGCTATCCCCTTTAAAGTAATTATCATGGGAGATAGTAAACAAATCCAAACAATACTCCTATTTTTTGAACTCTTTTGTATACTTTTAAAAATTTACCATAGTGCTTTATAGGAGTTTGAATTAGAGCAAATGCCCCCCAAAATGTTTGTTTATAAGTATCATGTATACCATAGAGTTATGACTAAGAAATAGAAAATAGAAATAATCCTCCCAAGGAATGATGGAGACTTTGATTCTTGTTTATCTCCTTTGATGTAAGTCAGGGACATAGTTTCTGATCCAAGCTTTTTCATTAATTAACTGTGTAGCTTTAGGCAAATGTCTTAACCACTCAGTTTCTTCATCTAAAATATTGGATTACATGACTTTTCAGTTTCCTGTTAGCTATATCAGTTTGTATTTCTATTATCTACATGGTGCCAAATCCAGCATCAGGTTCTCTTAGGGAAAGTATGATCTTTAAAAGGTAAATTATGAGTAATAAGGGACATTTGCAAACTTCAATTCCAGTGAACAGAATGAAGTTTTTAGACACAAATAAGTGTCTAATTGTACATATTTATATTCTCTTGGGTCTTCAGGAAAGAGCATTGCCAAGCCAAATGTCACAAGCCTTGCATGAGACAAGTGGTCAAGAAAAAAGTCAGAGGGCAGAGAAAAGCAAAATGAATGAGAATGAGAGTGGTTAAAGAGTTACAAATATTCAGAAGAACTAGTCAAACAAATGACACAGACATATCTTTAAACAATTATGGGTAGATTCAAATAAATATAACATAAAAATCAACATAATGAGAATAACAACTTCTGTGTAAATTTGTACATTTTTTGACAAGTAGAAGTAATTGAGAATGGACACCTGAGAATGGAATACAACAGATATCAGCAGAGGTCACCATACCCAATGAGAATGAAAAAGAATCAGCCCAATTACCCCCACATTTTATGGGATGTCACACGTCTTTCTAAGATTTTGGTAAAATCCCAGGGTCTTGCAGTTTCCTAATCATTTCTGGTCTCAAGTCTTCCCTCCATCCAGGCTTAGACCTCTTTATAGCTTCCCTCTCATGGTAAATCTCTGTCCTATGCTCTAGGTTGACCCAATATTGAACTCAGTATCTTGATGTGATTGTCTACCAAAGCTACTCTATGAAATGTCTGTGAATGTGCAAAATATCTGGGATAATGTTGGATGTTTACAAAAAAAAAAACACAACATGTAATTGAATCTTGAGCACCCTGTTGTGATGCTTTTGGGCCACCCTATCATTTGGAATTCTCTTCTGGTCTCCTTAAATATAAATTGGGCACTTTCACTTAGGCAAGACCTTTCCCATTCAATTCCCCATCCTCTAACTAGGTCCACTGAAGGTGTGCTCTGCAGATTGTACCCTTCATGAGGTCTGTGGTCGGGTTTCCTAATACCAAAAAAAGTCTAGTACTATGTTTAGAGAAGTTGATCAATAACAGTATTAGCTGAGTAAGCAAAATAATATCCCAGACTGTTGAGTGTGGGTAAGTTTTTGACTACCTCTTGCAATCTCTACAACTGCACATTGTTTTTAGACCATGAAGCTATCACAATACTTATTGTTTGAAAGTTTCCCCTCCAATCACACATACCTTCTATCCAGAGACATCTTTAAGCATGGAGACTTCAACACTGATATGAAACTAAACACAAAGCATATGGCTGGTAAACATTACCTATCTGCAGAGAACAAGGAAGTGATTTAAAATCTTAAGTTTCTGTCAAGTAAATCTTAGGCAAAGTGCCAAAGTACTTTTGCATCCATTGAAGGAAGACTATATATCAGGAATGACACTGACAGCAGAAATAAATACATGAAACTATCTACCATTATCACTAAATAATTGTTTATTCTTTAAAATGGGCTTGCAATGTTGCATTATTTCTTAAAACATCATCCCATAATCTCAAAATCCAAACTTGCAAATTTCTAGGAGTTGTCAAACTGCTGTGCTGATTAAATGAGAAATCTGAGCATTTGTATGTAAAAAATTCCCAAGACCATACTCAACTAGAAGGAAGAATTAGAAGAATAATATGACGAAGGACTGTGGTTGAAAATTATCACTAAGAAAGTGGATATGCTGAGGCTAGGAAAGGGAAAAGGATAAAAACCATGCAGGGAAGGATATGCATGTAGGAGAATGAAAGGTTTAAGTGCTGTGCTACCAGTGCAGAATCACAAGTTTGGGAGGAGGGTGATGATGAAAATAAGCTGGCAGGAATCAGAGAGCAGAGGGTGAAAGAAGGATGGAAGAAGTGAAAGGTGGAGGAGGGAGGGAAGATGCTGAAGGGTGGATATGATTCTGAATGAGAATATAATTACCATGTAAGCGTTCACAGCACCCCCTTTCTCAAAGTGAATCTGAGGTTTCTATCTGCTTAAGTTCCCCTTCTTCTCATGCTATTCCCCACAAATGTTGCCAACATGTCTTCTTTGCCCCACTTCTCTTTCTAAGGAGAGTTCTCTGTACAAGACTGAATCTTCTGACTTCAGAGATGAATTTTTTTTTTTTTTTTTTTTTTTTTGCTGTACGCGGGCCTCTCACTGTTGTGACCTCTCCCGTTGCGGAGCACAGGATCCGGACGCGCAGGCTCAGCGGCCATGGCTCACGGGCCCAGCCGCTCCGCGGCATGTGGAATCTTTCCAGACCGGGGCACGAACCCGTGTCCCCTGCATCGGCAGGCGGACTCTCAACCACTGCGCCACCAGGGACGCCCAGGGATGAATTTTTAGAAGAAAATGATGAGTTTGATGGAAGAAGTTTGAGGGAAAGGTGAGATTCAAGGAAAGGCTTGACCTGTATAGATTTTTTTTTTAGTTCTTCTAAAAAAAGCTAAAAAGGAGAAGGAAATTTAGGAAGCTGCACGGGAAGGAAGGCTTTAATTTAATTTTGGACTTTGTTTTCTTTAGCATTTCATTGTGAAGGTTTAAAGAGGTAGTTGTTGGATCATGAGTTGCAGAATGTAAGGAAGGTAGACTTAAGAGTCCACATAATTTTAGTAAGTGCTGCCCATGGATTATTATTTAAAATATCATTTTGCTGCTTAGGAAATAAGAAGCCAAAATGTTCAGTTATTTTGAAATGCCTTTATTTGTTGGATTTTGTTTCTTGGTTTAAGAAGAGGTGTAACCCATAGATCTCAGATCTATCCAAATTGCATTTGGAGTAGAGTGTCAGATCTTGGTGCATGCCACTTAGTTTCTTCAGTTGGAAAGACCAAAAGAGGGGTAAATGATACTGGAGGGCTTCTTTAGTTGGACCATGAAGTGAATAGAAAACATACAATAGCTTTAGGCTACCATAATCTTACCTGTGAAAGCCATGAGCCTTAAGTAAAAACAGGACTTAGAATAGAACAGCTGGACTGCTTGTCTTCTTACACACTTGGAATAGCTTTAGTATTTTTTAACCCTGTTGTTGATGTCTGTGGTCTTAACATTGCAAGGAACACTAATACTAAGAAACATGAGTGGCATACCTGTGCTGTTTCTCATGAGCTGGGATCAGGTTTTCACTTGGCAGAGAGAAAGGACAGATTTAAAATGATTAATATTGACTAGGGATAAGGTTTTGTATTCTAGCAAATGCTCTTTAAAAGTATCTATTTATATACCAAGGATTGTGCATTTCCTATAGAAAAGGTATGTATTTCAAAATTATAATCATCCTTATATATTTGCTTAGTTTTTCACAATATCATTTTAATACCAAACATTCTCCAAAATTACTAGGCAAATATGAGAAAGTCAAAATCATAAGGCTTATGCTACCCTAAATAAAAAAAAATCACCATTTTGCAGGTTTAACTGGAAAATGAGAAAATTCTAACAGGAAAACTATCAATCTTTAAGGAGCAATTGCCACCAAAGTGTGCTCAATTTATGTCATGACGATTGCTGTATCATCTAATGGACATTGCATTTGCCATGTCATGACGATTGTTGTATCATCTAATGGACATTGCATTTGCCATTTAATTTTTTTAACATCTTTACTGGAGTATAATTGCTTTACAATGGTGTGTTGGCAGCTGCTGTATAATAAAGTGAATCAGCTATACATATACATATATCCCCATATCTCCTCCCTCTTGCATCTCCCTCACACCCTCCCTATCCCACCACTCTAGGTGGACAAAAAGCACCCAGCTGATCTCCCTGTGTTATGTGGCTGCTTCCCATTAGCTATGTATTTTACATTTGGTAGTGTATATACACTCTCTCACTTTGTCCTAGTTTACCCTTCCCCTCCCCGTGTCCTCAACTCCATTCTCTACGTCTGCTTCTTTATTCCTGTCCTGCCCCTAGGTTCTTCAGAACCATTTTTTTTCTTAGATTCCATATATATGTGTTAGCATACGGTATTTGTTTTTCTCTTTCTGACATACTTCACTCTGTATGACAGTCTCTAAGTCCATCCACCTCACTACAAATAGCTCAATTTCATTTATTTCTATGGCTGAGTAATATTTCATTGTATATATCTGCCACATCTTCTTTATCCATTCATCTGTCGATGGACTTCCATGTCCTAGCTATTGTAAATAGTGCTGCAATGAACACTGTAGTACAAGAATCTTTTTGAATTATGGTTTTCTCAGGGTACATGCCCAGCAGTGGGACTGCTGGGTTGTATGGTAGTTCTATATTTAGTTTTTTAAGGAACCTCCATACTGTTCTCCATAGTGCTTGTATCAATTTACATTCGCACCAACATTGCAAGAGGGTTCCCTTTTCTCCACACCCTCTCTAGCATTTATTGTTTGTAAGTTTTTGATGATGGGCATTCTAACCGGCATGAGGTGATACCTCATTTTAGTTTTGATTTGCATTTCTCTAATGATTAGTGATGTTGAGCATCCTTTCATGTGTTTTCCTGGCAATCTGTATATCTTCTTTGGAGAAATATCTATTTAGATCTTCTGACCATTTTTAGACTGGGTTGTCTGTTTTTTTGTGTTTTTTTGATATTGAGCTGCATGAGCTGCTTGTATATTTTGGAGAATAATCCTTTGTCAGTTGCTTCATTTGCAAATATTTTCTCCTATTCTGAGCGTTGTCTTTTCATCCTGTTTAATGTTTGTTTGCTGTGCCAAAGATTTTAAGTTTCATTAGGTCTCATTTGTTTATATTTGTTTTTATTTCCATTTCTCTAGGACGTGGGTCAAAAAAGATCCTGCTGTGATTTACGTCACAGAGTGTTCTGCCTATGTTTTCCTAAGAACTTTATAGTGTCTGGCCTTACATCTAGGTCCTTAATACATTTTGAGTTTATTTATGTGTATGCTGTTAGGGAGTGTTCTAATTTCATTCTTTTACATGTAGCTGTCAAATTTTCCCAGCACCACTTATTGAAGAGACTGTCTTTTCTCCATTGTATATTCTTGCCTCCTTTATCAAGGATAAGGTGACCATATGTGCATGAATTTTTGTCTGGGCTTTCTATCCTGCTCCAATGATCTATATTTCTGTTTTCGTGCCAGTACCATATTGTCTTGATTTCTGTCGCATTGTAGTATAGTCTGAAGTCAGGGAGCCTGATTCCTCCAGCTCTGTTTTTCTTTCTCAAGATTGCTGTGGCTATTCAGGGTCTTTTGTGTTTCCATACAAATTGGGATTTTTAAATTCTAAGTCTGTGAAAGATGCCATTGGTTGTTTGATGGGGATTACATTGAATCTGTCAGTTGCTTTGGGTAGTATAGTCATTGTCACAATGTTGATTCTTCCAATCCAATAACATGGTATATCTCTCCATCTGTTTGTATCATATTTAACTTCTTTCATCAGTGTCTTATAGTTTTCTGCATACAGGTATTTTTTCTCCTTAGGTAGGTTTATTCCTAGGTATTTCATTCTATTGTTGCAATGGTAAATGAGAGTGCTTCCTTAATTTCTCTGCCAGACTTTTCAACATTAGTGTTAGGAATGCAAGAGATTTCTGTGCATTCATTTTGTATCCTGCTACTTTCCCAAATTCATTGATTAGTTCTAGCAATTTTTGGTTGCATCTTTAGGATTCTCTGTGTATAGTATCATGTCATCTGCAAACAGTGACAGCTTTACTTCTTCTTTTCCAATTTGGATTCCTTTTATTTCTTTTTCTTCCCTGATTGCTCTGGCTAAAACTTCCAAATCTAGTTGAGTAATAGTGGTGAGTTTGGGCAACCTTGTCTTGTTCCTGATCTTAGAGGAAATGCTTTCAATTTTTCACCATTGAGAATGATGTTGGCTGTGGGTTTGTCATATATGGCCTTTATTATGTTGAGCTAAGTTTCCTCTATGCCTACTTTCTGGAGAGTTTTTATCATAAATTTGTGTTGAATTTTGTTCAAAGATTTTCTGCATATATTATCATATGGTTTTTAGCCTTCAGTTTGTTAATATGGGTTATCACATTGTTTGATTTGTGCATAATGAAGAATCCTTGCAATCCTGGGATAAATCCCAGTTGATCATGGTGTATGATCCTTTTAATGTGCTGTTGGTTTCTGTTTGCTAATATTTTGTTGAAGATTTTGCATCTATGTTCATCAGTGGTATTGGCCTGTTGTTTTCATTTTTTATGCCATGATTTTCTGGTTCTGGTATCAGGGTGATGGTGGCCTCGTGGAATGAGTTTGGGAGTGTTCCTCCCTCTGCTATATTTTGGAAGAGTTTGAGAAGGATGGGTGTCAGAGCTCTTCTCTGAATGTTTCATAGAATTCACCTGTGAAGCCATCTGGTCCGGGGCCTCTTTTTGTTGGATGATTTTTTACCACAGTTTCAATTTCAGTGCTTGTGATTTGTCTGTTTATATTTTCTATTGCTTCCTGGTTCAGTCTCAGAGGGTTATGCTTTTCTAAGAATTTGTCCATTTCTTCCAGGATGTCCATTTTATTGACATACAGTTGCTTGTAGTGATCTCTCACGATACTTTGTATTTCTGCAGTGTCAGGTGCTACTTTTCCTTTTTCATTTCTAATTCTATTGATTTGAGTCTTCGGCCCATTTTTCTTGATAAGTCTGGCTAATGGTTTATCAATTTTGCTTATCTTGTCAAAGAACCACCTTTTAGTTTTATTGATCTTTGCTATCATTTACTTTATTTCTTTTTCATTTATTTCTGATCTGATCTTTATGATTTGTTTCCTTCTGCTAACTTTGGGTTGTTTTTGTTGTTGTTGCTGTTGTTCTTTCTCTAATTGCTTTAGGTGTAAGGTTTGGTTGTTTATTTGAGATACTTCTTGTTTCTTGATGTAAGATTGTATTGCTCTAAATTTCCCTCTTAGAACTGCTTTTGCTGCATCCCATGGGTTTTGGGTCATCGTGTTTTCATTGTCATTTGTTTCTAAGTATTTTTTTATTTCCCTTTTGATTTCTTCAGTGATCTCTTGGTTGCTTAGTAATGTGTTGTTTAGCCTCCATATGTTTGTATTTTGTACAGATATCTTCCTGTAATTGATGTCTAGTCTCATAGCGTGGTGGTCAGAAAAGATATTTGATATGATTTCAATTTTCTCATATTTACCAAGGCTAGATTTGTGACCCACGATATGACCTATCCTGGAGAATGTTGCATGAGCACTTGAGAAGAAAATGTATTCTGTTGTTTTTGGATGGAATTTCCTATAAATATCAGTTAAGTCCGTCTTGTTTAATATATCATTTAAAGCTTGTTTTTCCTGATTTATTTTCATTTTGGATGATCTGTCCATGGGTGAAAGTGGGGTGTTAAAGTCCCCTACTATGAATATGTTACTGTCAATCTCCCCTTTTATGGCTGTTAGTATTTGCTTTATGTATTGAGGTGCTTCTACGTTGGGTGCATAAATATTTACAATTATTATATCTTCTTCTTGGATTGATCCCTTAATCATTATGTCATGTCCTTCTTTGTCTCTTGTAATAATCTTTATTTTAAAGTCTATTATGCCTGATATGAGTATTGTTACTCCAGCTATCTTTTGATTTCCATTTTCATGGAATATCTTTTTCCATCCCCTCACTTTCAGTCTGTATGTGTCCCTACATCTGAAGTGTGTCTCTTGTAGACAGCATATAGATGGGTCTTATTTCTGTATCCATTCATCCAGTCTATGTCTTTTGGTTGGAGCATTTAATCCATTTACATTTAAGGTAGTTATTAATATGTATGTTCCTATTACTATTTTCTTAATTGTTTTGGGTTTGTTATTGTAGTTGTTTTCCATCTCCTTTGTTTCCTGCCTAGAGAATTTCCTTTAGCATTTGTTGTAAAGCTGCTTTGCTGGTGCTGAATTCTGTTAGCTTTTGCTTGTCTGTAAAGGTTTTAATTTCTCTGTCAAATATGAATGAGATCCTTGCTGGGTAGAGTAATCTTGGTTGTAAATTTTTCCCATTCATCGCTTTAAATAAGACCTGCCACTCCCTTCTGGCCTGAAGAGTTTCTGCTGAAAGATCAGCTGTTAACCTAATGGGGTTTCCATTTTATGTTATTTGTTGCTTTTCCCTTGCTGCTTTTAATATTTTTTTTTCTTTAATTTTTGATCATTTGATTAATATGTGTCTTGCCTTGTTTCTCCTTGGATTTTTCCTGTATAAGACTCTCTGCTCTTCCTGGACTTGATTCACTATTTCCTTTCCCATATTAAGGAGTTTTTCAACTATAATCTCTTCAAGTATTTTCTCAGTTTCTCAGTCCCTTTTTTTCTCTCCTTCTTCTGAGACCTCTATAATTTGAATATTGGTGCATTTAATTTTGTCCCAGAGGTCTGTGAGACTTTTCTCAATTCTTTTCATTCTTTTCTCTTTTCTGCTCTGTGGTAGTCATTTCCACTATTTTATCTTCCAGGTCACTTTTCCATTTTTCTGCCTCAGTTATTCTGCTATTGATTCCTTCTAGAGAATTTTTAATTTCATATATTGTGTTGTTCATTATTTTTCATTTCCTCTTTAGTTCTTCCAGGTCCTTGTTATACGTTTCTTGTATTTTCTCATTCTATTTCCAAGATTTTGGATCATCTTAAAATCTGCTCCCAGCCCCCACCCACCCCAGTGAGTGAGCAGACAAGCATCTCAGGCTTGTGAGTACTGGTCAGCACTGATCTTCTGTGCAGGGACCTCTCTGCTTTGCTGCCTGTGCCCCTATTGCTGTGCTCTCCTCCATGGCTCTGATGCTTCCCCTCTGCCCTCCTCCAGTCTCCACCAGTAAAGGGGTTTCCTAGTGTGTGGAAACTTTTCCTCCTTTACAGCTCCCTCCCAGAGGTGCAGGTCCCATCCCTATTCTCTTGTCTCTGTTTTTCCTTTCTTCTTTTGCCTTACCCAGGTATGTGGGGATTTTCTTGCCTTTTGGGGAGTCTGAAGTCTTCTGCCAGTGTTCAGTAGGTGTTCTGTAGGAGTTGTTCCACATGTAGATGTATTTTTGATGTATTTGTTGGAAGGAAGGTTATCTCGAAGGAAGGTTATCTCCATGTCTTACTCCTCTGCCATCTTGAACGTCCCCCCCACATAATTTGTTTTATCTTTCCTGGCTTTTTTTCTTACTATTTTTCAGCATTGCTATGGAATATATACATAAAACACCATTTTCTGCCACATTTCTTCAAAAAATATTTAATGAGTTTTTGCCATTGCCTATAGGATCTAACCCATCACTTGGTTTTTATAAAAGTCTTCAGAAAATTATTTCATTTTAGATATCATCTTTTTATGGGTTACATTAGTAAGGTTGGTACAAGCCCAGAAAAAAAGCTGACCTGGAGGGCCTATTCAAAATAATTTAATCCTTTAACCCAAGGAGAAAATATAATTCCCTATGTCAATTTTAAGTTCCCTCATGATTGCCTTCTGACTACATCCTTCTTGCCTTATTTGTCAGCCATTACCCACTCCCACTGCTGGTACTTTGTCCAGTATGTGGAATCACCCATGTTCTCTCTTGCTTCTTGACTATTGCACATACTATACTTGTAACATTTTGTCCTAAATTTGTAGGCCAGATCTCTTGTTTTAGCTACATTTTACCCATCTTTTAGGTAACCAGCCAATTTCCCCATTCTCTGGGAAACTTTTCTTGGATACTTGAATGTGGATAAGTCCCATTCCATATGTTGCCATAACATTTTGTCCTGCTTTTATCATATATAGATATTGTCATACTTCACTGTAATTGTTTCCAATTATCTGGCTTCCAATAGACTGTAAAAATCTAGGATTATGTTCATCTCATTCATCATTATATTTCAGTGCCTCCCATAGTTCCTTTCTTACAGGATTCGTTTGAGCACAATTTGAAAAATGAGGCTATGAAAGGTGATGTTTTTGTTAAAAGCAGATAGAAGCACCAAAGAGCACAGTGATGAATACAAATTAGTACCAAAACAATTTTCAAATTTGTGTCAGAGTGGAAACTATGATCATGAGTAATATACAGTAGCTACCCAGGGGATCAGACCAAGAGGGAGGGATTTTGCTAAACTGACTCAGTGGGATTCTTGCTAAAACTGGGCTGAAGGGGCCAAGGACAGGACCCAAGGTGGGGGCTTAGTCAGAGAGAAGTCAGAAGAGCCTGGCTCAGGTTTGCTCAAAGGAGAGTCCTTGTCACCTCAAGCATGCAATGAAGTGTGACAGCTGTGATAAAATCGAGCCAGAAGGATGACTTGAAACAACTGAGCTTAAGGTGAAAACCAGAAGGGGAGCAATGCATGTTAGAATAGCTGCCATTTCCATGGCTTGGACATAGGGTGTTGGGGAGAGGGTGGCTGGAGCTGGAGAGACAGGTAGGGTGATACAGAGTGGGACCCTGTCTTCAGGCTCATAATATTGTATATATTTCAAATGTACAGTAGCATTAAGAATAAATTAACTACCTCAAGGCTGCATAATAGACACTGAGTAGAGGACTTTCAGCTTTATGTCTTTGGTTTGAATCTATCCCTAGTTTAAGACTGACTGAAAGTTGTTATCCTTTGTCAACTGTTTGGTGACTTATGAAATGAGTTATTGGTCTTAGTTAAGTTCCGTAGTCAAAAAACTTCACAATTGATGATCTTTGGGAGCTATTGGAAGTTAAGAAACAGGGTGAGAGATTGAATTGGTCATGAAAATTGAATAATTGTCTCTCTGGTCCACTTTGTAAACATACATTGAGGCTTAGAGTTTTATCCTTCTCTAGAAAAGAATGATGTGTCTCAAGAGTTGCTGATTAGACACCTTTCATTAGCATAATATGATGGAGACAATTTATGGCTTTTTCTTCTAGCTAGGGAA
This sequence comes from Phocoena sinus, assembly GCF_008692025.1. Taxonomy (NCBI): domain Eukaryota; kingdom Metazoa; phylum Chordata; class Mammalia; order Artiodactyla; family Phocoenidae; genus Phocoena; species Phocoena sinus. Next base: position 31,906,718 of record NC_045776.1, on the reverse strand, counting down.
GCACAATTATCTCCAATTTCTTTCTTCACATAAGAGATATCTGAGGACTTAGTCATCTCCAGGGTAGAATTTTTTTTTTTTGAAAACCTCACAAAGTACAGAAAAAACACTGAGGTTCTATAGCCTTTCTTACTATTGTCTTTATAGGGGCAAGAACATGTTGGAATCAGATTGTTATTTTGATCTGTCTAGAAATAACATGGTTTAGTAGAAAGCATCCTTGTCATGTGGAATTTTTTCTGTTTGGTTTTTAGTTCTTGCTCTGCCTCTATCTGTAAAACATTGTGTGCATTTTTACCCTAATCACAGGGCTAGTTTATTTTGATATTAGTTTAAATGACATCCACTTAAGAAGGTCTTTCCCCACCTCCTCTTTCAGTCTCTTTTCATCTCCTTGGTTTTGTAATTTTTGCCTGTGTTTTAAATAAGATGTCTTAGCCCTAGCAATTATTTTACTTATCCGTGTACTACTTGGACTTTAATTTTGTACTTTTTTGTTTACTTTTTTTCTTTTTCTTGTTCTATTAATGTAGAACCTAATCTCCATAACAGAAGAAATTCTATCTATCATGTTTAGCACCATATCTTTAGAATGGTTTCTGGCATACAGTAAGTTCTAAATAAATATTCAAGGCTTGCTTGACAGATGGAGTGGATGATTTAAGGGGATGCAGTATATTTGGAGCAGAATATAGCTCTAGGAAAGGAAAGCTAATAGATGCCATCCAAGGATCCTCAGCCAATAGAAGGTTCTAGGCTTGACTTTGGTACCACAGTGGAGATTAGGTCTTAAGTAAGCCAATAGGGAAAACACTGGAGTGAAGTGTCAGAGAGGAAGCTCAATTCAGTAACCAGGCAAATATGTGTGGCTTGTCAGTAAATGTGCTGTAAGGGCTTGATATTCTGACAAGAGTTTGCCCTGGTCAGGTGAGGCTTAGATGCAACACAAGAACCCAGCAGGTATACCAAGGTATAAATCCAAGGATCAAGTAAAGATGAATATAAGTGGAAAAGAGGGCAGGGAGCATTACTCTCTTGTCCAATTTGGAATCCTGAAAATGTGGTTTTATGCCAGGCATTTAAGAAGTGCTTAATGAATGAATGAATAATTAACCTATGTATGTAAAAACAATTACTGAGATTCCCTGGTGGCGCAGTGGTTGAGAGTCCGCCTGCCGATGCAGGGGACACGGGTTCGTGCCCTGGTCCAGGAGGATCCCACATGCTGCGGAGCAGCTGGGCCCGTGAGCCATAGCCGCTGAGCCTGCACGTCCGGAGCCTGTGCTCTACAACGGTAGAGGCCACAACAGTGAGAGGCCCACGTACCACAAAAAAAACAAAAACAATTACTGTAATGTCTGGTATGTTAGTCACTTGTCTTCCTCCGCCTTTTCTTTACCTTTAGAAGTTGTAGCATGGTGGAGGTGATGCTGCTTTGAAACTTGTCAGGTATGCCTGTGGGATGGCAGTGGGCTCTTGAGGGACTGGCAGATACTGCTATGTGGAAGTTGGGAAAGACAAAGATGATGGGGAAGTGAAGCAGAGACAGAAAAACTGACTGCTGCTGTAAGTAGACTCCCTAAAGAGAATATTAATATTGTCATTACTCAAGTGACATTTCTTCAGGAGTATCTCAGTAACATGAGTTTGATTAAGCTTTATATAATTAACTCTAAGAAATTATCTTTAATCAAGAATCAATTCTATAATTTGCTTTCCCCCTGATCTTTCTATTTCTTCCTATTCTTTTTGACACTCAATCCTATTTTATACTAGATTAATATCTGTTGAATCAACTTCCCTGGTTATCTAAATGACATTTGCTCTAAAGGAGAAATAGCAGTCTTAATTCCCTTAGTATACTAGTTTTCTAGGGCTGTAATAAAAAAGTACCACAAACTGGGTGTCTTAAAAGAGCAGAAATGTATTTTCTCACAGCTCTGGAGACTAGAAGTCAAAAATCAAGTTTTTGGCAAATCTGTGCTCCCTATAAAAAGTCCAGGAAAGACTCTTTCCTCTTCCTAGCTTCTGGTAGTCGCTAGCAACCTTTGACACGCTTGGCTTATGGATGCATAACTCCAGTCTCTGCTTCTGTTTTCACATGGCCTTCACTATGTTGCTCTGTTTCCAAATGTCTCTGCTTTTGTAAGACTCTCATCCTAATCCAGTATGACTTTATTGTAACATTATTACATCTGCAAGGACCCTATTTCCAACTAAAGTCGCATTCACAGGTTCTGGCTGCATGTGAATTTTGGGAGGATTGTATTGAACTCAGTACATGTAATGAGAGGGGAAGTACTATTATGGGATACTCCCAGGCTTAGGCCCTTATTGAGAAAGGCCTGGGGAATTTTTCACATTGAGTAGATTTGTTTTACAGATACTTTTTCAAAAGGAAATGTGCCTTAATCTTTTTTATATTCTTCATTCTTACAAATGGTTTTATGCACAGTGTGTATTTACTGAATAAACAAATTTGAATAAATGAATACTATTAATAATCTTCTTGGCTGCCCACCTCTGTGGCTCACTAACACCACCAATGAAGCTTTGTATTGACTCAGGGGCTAGGGTAGGAAGTGACTGGATTCAGATGTCTTGGTCTCCTGGGCCTGCCACACTTTGTTTCTGATATGTCTGTCACCTGGTTGATATGATTATGATTCCTTTTAATACTTGAATTTTGAGACAGTTCTTTGAGAAACAAAGCCTGCAGTATGAGGAATTATCTGTTCAAAACAATGTTACTGAAATATTGGACCTTAAATTAACAGTTTTAAAATCATATTTGTATAGATAATCTACTTAATATAAGAGAGAGCCAATATAAATAGCTGTTCTTCAGTTGATAACTAGCTTTTTGGTTAAACTCATCAGTATTGCTTTTTAAAAAAATATTTAGACAGTGTAAATCCAAGCCTTAAAACAAATGAGCTTGTAGAGAGAGACAATGTTACATTTGCATGACACTTTCTAATTATCTAATTTGATCACTGCAAGGTAGGCAAGACATGGATAATTTTCTCTACTTAACCAAGAAGGAAACTGAGACTCAGAGAAGTTAAGTAGTCATATTAAAGAAAAGAAGGAAATAATGAGGGTATGAGGACTTCATGTCTTCATATCCTAGTCTCTTTCTCTTTCCAGAATACTACCATGCTTCTCATCACTTGGAGTATCCGAAAGGTTAAATTAGGTTACATTGTCAATTACTACTCAGTCTGAAAAAGTTATAGCTCACATCTACATTGTTCATACAATGGATTTTGTTTAGGAACTACTACATGTTCAATTAGTATTAACATAATTTTCTTTTTTCAAAGTCTTATTTTATTACAACACAAATAAAAACATAATATTAAAGAAGAAGAAAGGCCTGTGTAAAGAGTGTCAGATCTATAGGCTGACAGCTTGAGATTAAGTCCTGTGTGATTTGGTATGAGCCACTGCCCTTCTAGGGAGCTCAAATGAACTCCAATGTGGACCTTTGCACTTGTTGACCTTGTGATATTTCAGTGTCTGGTTGGAGTTAGGGAGAAAATATCTTGTGGGGGGAATTTGGAAAAAAATTGGTCATTCTGGTTGCTTTACCAATTATACTTTGCCCAGCACATGAACAATTTTGGGCCTATTGATATTTGCTGTGACACTTAAATGTTCAGCACAGTATTGATTCTAAATATCAAGCCCTCTGCTTAGGTGATATTTCTGTGTGAAGAGCAGATTACCACAGAATATTAATTGAACCCTTTAAATACACACTTATGCACAAATACACACATACACATACACACATACACACACATTCCTATATGCACAGTACCAACACAGAGCAATTTAAGTGCACGTTTAACCAGAGCCCATTCTCAACTTTAACAGAAGCAAAATAGCTATGTTTTAAGTGTTGCTAAATAGTTTGCAGTGAGTTTTCCACCAAAATACATAATTTACTGCTGTAAAATAAGTTTATATGGTTTGAAATGGTACCTGGGACAGTTAATAACCAGATAGGAACAATGATGAAATAGAATACTAATCTGAGAGAGAAAATATTATATTATCATGCAGTAAAGGGAATAAATGAAGTGTAATTGACTTACTTAGTGCAGTTGAATAAAACAAGGTTTTGAAGAAAATTTCTAAGGTTTTTAAAGCATCTACAGAAAAGTTGATAAGAATGAAACACTGCTTATTGGTAAAATCTAGAAAAGACATGTAAGTTGATTAATTTTAGTCTATGTTGTAAAATATTCTTAATATTCTGTAATTAATTGATTATTTGGCATCTTGGAAGCAGAGCCAAACTAACAAGCAAAGTTGTTTATATTTACAGCATCTCATGTTTTCAGTGACACATAAATTCCATAATAAAAAATCTCACCACAAACTTCAATATCTGTGGTTTTTTCTTGCCCAATAGGGTATGCCCTCTACCCGACAATTTCCTACAACTGTAGTAATTATATCTCACATCCATGCTTTCCCTTCACTTCTTCTGTCCCCTGAACAACTCTGGTCCTTCTTCACATGGCTCTGCATGGTGCAGTGTGCCTCCTCATCTTGGGAATTGTAGGTAATTGACACATCTTCTAAAGGCACTGACGGTTCTGTGTCATTAGTCATAACTATAAATTAAATCCTTGGTACATTTAAAACAGTTGTTTTGAGAGTTCAATTTTAAATGATTCAATTGTAAGCTTGTTCATCTTTTTTGAGAGGTATATATATATACATATATAAACACATATATATAGATCAATAGGTACACAGATAGATATATTAAATCATTTTATCACATAATTCTAGAAGTTTAGTTTAAAATTAGCAAGAAACTCTTTAACCCACACTCACTTGAGAAATGCAAGATCTTTATATAAATGAACAAGAAATATCTGATCAAAATTAGAAAAATATATTTTATGAATTAAAAAATAAGTTGTAAATTTATTGCTGATACTCAAATCATATGAGAGGTCTTTCTTAACTCCAGTCTCCTCTGATTCTGAAGTGATAATTAACATCAGGATGTCTTGAAGAACGGATTGGAGGAACCAAGATGGCGGAGTAGAGGGATGTGCTCACACTCCCTCTTGCAAGAACACCAGAATCACAACTAGCTGCTGGACAATCATCAACAGGAAGACACTGGAACTCACTAAAAAAAAATACCAAACATCCAAAGACAAAAGAGAAGCCACAATGAGATAGTAGGAGGGGCACAATCACAGTAAAATCAAATCCCATAACCACTGGGTGGGTGACTCACAGACTGGAGAACACTTATACCACAGAAGTCCACACACTGGAGTGAAGGTTCTGAGCCCCATGTCAAGATTCCCAACCTGGAGGAACAGCAAGGGGAGAAGGAATTCTTAGAGAATCAGACTTTGAAGCCTAGTGGGAATTGATTGCGGGACTTTGACAGGACTGGGAGAAACAGACACCCCACTCTTGGAGGGCACACACAAAGTAGTGTGCGCATCGGGACCTAGGGAAGGAACAGTCACCACAGGGGAGACTGAACCAGACTGAATCAGGTGTTGGAGGATTTCCTGCAGAGGTGTGCAGTGGCTGTGGCTCACTGTGGGGATGGAGCCGCTGGCATCGGAGGTTCTGGGGGGTGCTCCTTGGTGTGAGCCCTCCCAGAGTCTGTCATTGACCCAACCAATGAGCCTAGATGGGCTCCATTGCTGGGTTGCCTCAGGTCAAACAACCAACAGGGAGGGAACCCAGCCCTACCCATCAACAGTAAAGTGAATTAAAGTTTTACTGAGCTCTGCCCACCAGAGCAACAGTCAGCTCTATCCACCACCAGACTCTCCCATCAGAAAACTTACACAAGCCTCTTAGATAGTCTCATGCACCAGAGGGCAGACAGCAGAAGCCAGAAGAACTACAATCCTGCAGCCTGTGGAAAAAAAAAAACACATTCAAAGAAAGATAGACAAGATGGAAAGGCAGAGGGATATGTAACAGATGAAGGAACAAGATAAAACCCCAGAAAAACAACTAAATGAAGTGGAGATAGGCAACCTTCCAGAAAAATAATTTAGAATAATGATAGTGAAGATGATCCAGGACCTCAGAAAAAGAATGGAGTCAAACATCGAGAAGATGCTAGAAGAGTTTAACAAAGACATAGAAGAATTAAAGAACAAAGAAACAGAGATGCACAATACAACAACTGAAATGAAAACTACACTAGAAGGAATCAATAGCAGAATAACTGAGGCAGAAGAACGGATAAGTGACCTGGAAGACAGAATGGTGGAATTCACTGCTACGGAACAGAATAAAGAAAAAAGAATGAAAAGAAATAAAGACAGCCTAAGAAACCTCTGGGACAACATTAAATGCAAGAACATTCCCTTTATAGGGGACCCAGAAGGAGAAGAGAGAGAGAAAGGACCAGAGAAAATACTTGAAGAGATTATAGTTGAAAATGTGTGTAACATGGGAAAAGAAATAGCCACCCAAGTTCAGGAAGTACAGCCAGTCCCATACAGGATAAACACAAGGAGAAACATGCTGAGACACATAGTAATCAAGTTGGCAAAAATTAAAGACAAAGAAAAATTGTTGAAAGCAGCAAGGGAAAAATGACAAATAACATACAAGGGAACTCCCATAGGTTTAACAGCTGATTTCTCAGCAGAAATTCCGCAAGCCAGAAGCGAATGGCATGATATAGTTAAAGTGAGGAAAGGGAAGAATTTAAAACCAAAATTGCTCTACCCAGCAAGGATCTCATTTAGATTCGATGGAGAAATCAAAAGATTTACAGACAAGCAAAAGCTCAGAGAATACAGCACCACTAAACCAGCTCTACAGCAAATGCTAAAGGAACTTCTCTAAATAGGAAACACAAGTGAAGAAAAGGATCTACAAAAACAAACCCAAAACAATTAAGAAAATGGTCATAGGAACATATATATCAATAATTACCTTAAACGTGAATGGATTAAATGCTCGAAACAAAAGACAAAGGCTTGCTGAATGGATACATAAACAAGAACCATATATATGCCATCTACAAGAGACCCACTACAGACCCAGGGACACATACAGACTGAAAGTGAGGGGATGGAAAAAGATATTTCATACAAATGGAAATCAAAAGAAACCTGGAGTAGCAATACTCATATCAGATAAAATAGACATTAAAATAAAGAATGTTATAAGAGGCAAGGAAGGACACTACATAATAATCAAGGGATCAATCCAAGAAGAAGATATAACAATTATAAATACATATGCACCCAACATAGGAGCACCTCAATACATAAGGCAACTGCTAACAGCTATAAGAGAGGAAATTGACAGTAGCACAAAAATAGTTGGGGATTTTAACACCTCATTTACACCAAAGGACAGATCATCCAAAATGAAAATAAATAAGGAAACAAAAGCTTTAAATGACACAATACACCAGATAGGTTTAATTGATATTTATAGGACATTCCATCCAAAAATAGCAGATTACACTTTCTTCTCAAGTGTGTATGGAACATTCTCCAGGATAGATCACATCTTGCATCACAAATCAGGGCCACAGTAAATTTAAGGAAATTGAAATTATATCAAGCATCTTCTCTGACCACAACACTATGAGGTTAGAAATGAGTTACAGGGGAAAAAACCGTAAAAAAACACAAACACATGGAGGCTAAACAATACGTTACTAAACAACCAAGAGATCACTGAAGAAATAAAACAGGAAATCAAAAAATACCTAGAGAAAAATAACAATGAAAACACGATGATCCAAAATGTATAGGATGCAGCAAAAGCAGTTCTAAGAGGGAATTTTATAGCTATACAAACCCACCTCAAGAAACAAGAAAAATCTCAAATAAACAATCTAACCTTACACCTAAAGGAACTAGAGAAAGAAGAACAAACAAAACCCAAAGTTAGCAGAAGGAAAGGAATCATAAAGATCAGAACAGAAATAAATGAAATAGAAACAAAGAAAACAATAGCAAAGATCAATAAAACTAAAAACTGGTTCTTTGAGAAGATAAACAGAATTGATCAACCATTAGCCAGGCTCATCAAGAAAAAGAGGGAGAGAACTCTAATCAATAAAATTAGAAATTAAAAAGGGGAAGTTACAAGAGACATCGCAGAAATACAAAGCATCCTGAGACTACTACAAACAATTCTATGCCAATAAAATGGACAACCTGGAAGAAATGGACAAATTCTTAGAAAGGTATTACCTTCCAAGGCTGAACCAGGAAGAAACAGAAAATATGAACAGACCAATCACAAGTCTTGAAATTGAAACTGTGATTAAAAACAAACAGAAGTACAGGACCAGATGGCTTCACAGGTGAATTCTATCAAACATTTAGAGAAGAGCCAACACCCATCCTTCTCAAACTCTTCCAAAAAATTTCAGAGAAAGGAGCACCCCCAAACTCATTCTGAGGCCACCATCACTCTGATACCAAAACCAGGCAAAGGTGCTACAAAAAAAGAAAATTACAGACAAATATCACTGATGAATATAGATGCAAAAATCCTCAACAAAATACTAGCAAACAGATTCCAACAACACATTAATAGGATCATACATTATCAAGTGGGATTTATCCGAGGGAAGCAAGGATTTTTCAATATATGCAAATCAATCAATGTGATACACCATATTAAAAAACTGAAGAATAAAAACCATATGATCATCTCAATAGATGCAGAAAAAGCTTTTGGCAAAATTCAACAACAATTTATGATGAAAAGTCTCCAGAAAGTGGGCATAGAGGGAACCTACCTTAACATAATAAAGGCCATATACAACAAAACCACAGCAAACATTATTCTAAATGGTGAAAAACTGAAAGCATTTCCTCTAAGATCAGGAACAAGACAAGGATATCCACTCTCACTACTATTATTCAACATCGTTTTGGAAGTCCTAGCCACAGCAGTTAGAGAAGAAAAAGAAGTAAAAAGAATACATATTGGAAAAGAAGAGGTAAAACTGTTAGTGTTTGCAGAAAACATGATACTATACATACAGAATCCTAAAGATGCCACCAGAAAACTACTAGAGCTAAACAATGAATTTGGTAAAGTTTCAGGATACAAAATTAATGCACAGAAATCTCTTGGATTCCTATACACTAATGATGAAAAATGGGAAAGATAAATTAAGGAAACACTCCCATTTACCATTGCAACAAAAAGAATAAAATACCTAGGAATAAACCTACCTAGGGGACGAAAGACCTGTATGCAGAAAACTATAAGACACTGATGAAAGAAATTAAAGATGATATCAACAAATGAAGAGGTATATACCATGTTCTTGGATTGGAAAAATCAATATTGTGAAAATGACGAAACTACCCAAAGCAATCTACAGATTCAATGCAACCTCTGTCAAGTTACCAATGGCATTTCTTACAGAACTAGAACAAATCATCTTAAAATTTGTATGGAGACACAAAGGACCCTGAATAGCCAAAGGAATCTTGAGGGGAAAAAAAAAAAGCTGGATGAATCAGACTCCCTGACTTCAGACTATACTACAAAGCTACAGTAATCAAGCCATTATGGTACTTGCACAGAAACAGGAACATAGATCAATGGAACAAGATAGAAAGCCCAGAGGTAAACCCACACACCTATGATCAACTAATCTATGACACGGGAGGCAAAGATATACAATGGAGAAAAGACAGTCTCTTCAATAAGTGGTACTGGGAAAACTGGACAGCTACATGTAAAAGAATGAAATTAGAAAACTCCCTAACACTATACACAAAAATAAACTCAAAATGTATTTGAGACCTAAATGTAAGACTGGACACTATAAAACTCTTAGAGGAAAACATAGGAATAACACTCCTTGACATAAATCACAACATCTTTTTTGATCCACCTCCTAGAGAAATGGAAATAGAAACAAAAGTAAAGAAATGAGACCTAATGAAACTTCAAAGTTTTTGCACAGCAAAGGAAACCATAATCAAGATGAAAAGACAACCTTCAGAGTGGGATAAAATATTTGCAAATGAATCAATGGACAAAGGATTAATCTCAAATATATATAAACAGCTCATGCAGTTTGATATTAAAGAAAAAACAACCCATTCCAAAAATGGGCAGAAGACCTAAATAGACATTTCTCCAAAGGAGACATACAGATGGCCAAGAAGCACATGAAAAGCTGCTCAACATCACTAATTATTAGAGAAATGCAAATCAAAACTACAATGAGGTATCACCTCACACCAGTTAGAATGGGCATAATCTGAAAATCTACGAACAACAAATGCTGGACAGGTGTGGAGAAACGGGAACCCTCTTGCACTGTTGATGGGAATGTAAATTGATACAGCCACTGTGGAGAACAGTATGGAGGTTTCTTAAAAACCTAAAAATATAATTACCATATTATCCAGCGATCCCACTACTGGGCATACACCCAGAGAATACCAAAATTCAATGAGACGCATGCACCCCAATGTTCATTGCAGCACTCTTTACAATAGCCAGGTCATGGAAGCAACCTAAGTGCCCATCGACTGATGAATGGATAAAGAAGCTGTGGTACATATATACAATGGAATATTACTCAGCCATAAAAGGGAATGAAATTGAGTCATTTGTTGAGACGTGGATGGATCTAGAGACTGTTATACAGAGTGAAGTAAGTCAGAAAGAAAAAAACAAATATCGTATATTAACACATGTATGTGGAACCTAGAAAAATGTACAGATGAACCGGTTTGCAGGGCAGAAGTTGAGGCACAGATGTAGCGAACAAATGTATGGACACCAAGGGGGGAAATCCGTGGTGGGGTGTGCTTGGTCGTGTGCTAAATTGGGCCACTGGAATTAACATATATACACTGATGTGTATAAAATTGATGACTAATAAGAACCTGCTGTATAAAATAAATAAATAAAATAAAATTCAAAAATTAGTAAATTAGAATATCCTACAAATATGAAATGCGTTCTTTATTTAGCACCTTTTTTCTTTGTCTTTCTGGTAGATTGCCCCCTATTCTTTTTAAAAGTGGAATTGCAAAGCAGCCTTCAGGTGTTTGCAAGCAGAACATGGGACTTATTGTGCAAAAACAAAGATATCCACCCAGAAACATGCTCTACACCCCAAAAGCATACCATCAGTATTATCTCTCTTTGTTTGAGATACTGTGCCATAAACCATGGTTTGAAATTTTCAGTTCCTCTAAGCTGAGGCAGCAATATTCAAAATCTTCAGTGGATTTGATATAAGAAAGACCAATGCAGACATTTAATGGAAAAAAAATGCATTGTTATGATTAGTGGACCATCATCTAGAACAGCGATGTGAATGAGTTTCACCACCAGAGCACCAAATTCACTCCTTGAAATAATAACACACAAAACCGTGGGCTGATATTGATTGTTAAGTGTGTCCTTTTATGTTTCTTCATGAAAATGAGGATTAACCATGGTTTGCCAAGGATTTATAGGATAATCTTGTTTATAACTTCAAAAGGCACATTAGATGTGATAAAACCAGATAGCCCAGCACTCTTATCTGCAATGTTATCTCCTTTGATGCCTACATGCATCTGATGCACTTACGCTGTGGGGCACTTTAATAGATCACACTATCAGTAAAAACGATGGAGTTTTAAAGGCTGTATTGGGGCCTGCTACGTATAATCCAGTACAGTGGGTCTGATCCTATCAAGTGCATAAGATACTCTGGAGGTTGTCAGGCAGCGTGTGGAATCCCCCTGAGCTCACTTGCTCTGGTTCTGTGTGATTCCAAAGCCCAAAAGGCAGGGGTATCTATTCCACCATCACCAAGACAATGCCAGCAATGCTGTCAATGAAATATATTTCCTTCTTTTCTAAAGGCTGATAGATGCTGTTACATGAACTTCCCAGTTAGTTATTGTTTAAAGAGTTATTTGTTGGAAGGAATTTAATTTTGTTGCCTTAAGAAGTGAATTTGTTTGTAGTTCCAGCTGTCAGAAAATACATCATATGGATGTCATTAATATCGTGGCCCTGACTCAAAGAAAATGGAACCCTTTTCTCTCAGTTTCTTCATCACTCTTGGTAGTAGGTACAATTCCAAGTTCATGAATTCAGCTTTCAAGACATATGGTTTTTGTTTATTTTCTTAAATCAATTTAATTCCCAAACCTGACTTGCTGAGGTTGGTGGGAAATTTTACATTATGTCATTTGAGTTTTATGCCTCAGTTTTACCAAGGCTTATACCAAAGTTCCATGATTTTATGCAGAGCTAAGGCTCCAGGGAGGCCCATCTCATAATTGTCTTTTTTGTCCATGTTGGTTAATTGTGGAGATGGCTCTTGGTTTAGCCCTTATTGTCCTTAAGTCTTGAATCATCCTCTTTCTGTGCCTTGAAAAGGATTTGGCATTTTTGGTGAGGTCTGGGGTTTGCTTTGTTCCAAGAGTCTTCTAAGTCCTTCCCTCCTCCCCAAGGATATTGCCAAGATTAAGAGAAGGAATCTGCCTCACCAGGCATCTGGGGTCCTTTATCTTCAATTCTCAGAAGTTACCCTTCTCTCCTCAAATCCAATATTAGTTTTCATCAAAGCAAATGGCCCTTTAGGCCAAAGAAGTAAATCCTTGAGACCATTAATTTAAAGGTCCAAAGGTCTCTACAATATCTTCTTTCCAGGACACTTGGAATAATCATCTCAGTGATTGTGGTATTTTTTGAGAAATGGAACATGGGGAAGGAAGTATCTTCCCAACAAATTTTTCCTTCCACCCAGTGACAAATCCCCTTGACTACAAGTCAACTCCACATCGCCACAGGTCAAGAGAAAACAGAACTTGAAGCTGTTGTATAGAGGGGTGGATATGGGGAAATAGTATAAAAACAACACTGGTAGTGCATATGCATCCTGCCACACTCTTCATGACAAAACCACCCCCTCTGTTCCAGGAATGCAACTTTGTAGTTAAATTTTACTTCCTGGATGACCTCCTGCCAGTTTCCTCCTAGGGATCCCTCTTCCCATTTTTTCCATCATTCCCTCTTCCCACCCACAAGACCTCGTACTATTTCAATTCCTCATTGAACTGAATGTCCTGGAGTTGAAAATCCTTGAAAAGAGAAGCTTGGGTCTATAACCCAAATGTTTGTTCATGTTGGTTGCCTCAAGGCAGGGACATTTTCTTTTTTAGTTTGTTCAGTCCTAGTGCATGTCCTCTTTTGTTGAATGAATAAATTCTACCACTACTCAGAGGTGTCACGCTGAGCCAGTAAGCGTTCATTATTTCATGAGGCTCTTTTGAAACATCTTTGCAAGATCCATATCTTTCAGTTTGTATAAATTCAATTTCTTGAGGGCAATTTCTTTAATGAAAGGTCACATTTTCTAAAGTCTAACTGGGAATATGACTGCCCTCCTATAGCAGCTGGGCTCTAATTGCTGCACATAAGTAAACATCAACTGGAATAGAGCCATCTTATAACTCTAGATGCTACTCATTTCCAAACTGTCATGGTCATTTATTACTAATGACATGAATCTGTAGTTGACTGAAGCTGGCAGTCATGTTCCTATGCAAGCAGAATTTCAAATTGGCTGTGTGCTTTTGGGAAAACAGCCTAAACTTATGTGCTTCGTGTCTTGATCTAATTTCCATGTCCTACAGGAAGTCTTCCTATGTCACATTATGATCCATTTGTTGTCCATGTAACAAATTCATATACAGTTGTGTATCATTGTCATATACTGCTATTTAGATTCTTATACATCTATGTCATGCATCTTAAGGGATAAATGAGGTCCTTTAGGAAAGCAACTGTCTCATATTTGAATTATTCAAAGCCATAAGCACAGAAATTTGACATTGCTGAATGTCTAACAATAACCAATCAACCTGTATAAGGGATCATCCAATCCAAACTGCTCAGTTGACAATGAGAAAAAAACAGGGTATGGAAGGGACCAAAGAAGAAAATAATTTACTCAGTTTGTTCATTGCCTGCATTTCTTCATTTCCAGAAGTCAAGTATAACTATCTCTTACTGACAAACTCAGCCATGCCATGTACAGTGATATTGTGCTTGTTGTAGATTAGAATAAATTTAAAAAAATTATGGCACAGAATTCACTACATTAGCAGTTCAGCCTTAAACTGGAACCATTCTAATCTAATATCTAGACTTTTTTCTTCCGGGTTTATTGAGATATAATTGACATGCAGCACTATCTAAGTTTAAAGTACACAGAATAATGATTTGACTTACATATATCATGAAGTGATTGCCACAAATTTAATGAACATCAATCATTTCATATAGAAACAAAATTAAAGAAATAGAAAAAAATTTTTTTTGTAATGAAAACTCTTAAGATTTACTCTCTTAACAAATTTATATACAACTTAGAGCAGGGTAAATTACATTTATCATGTTGTACATTATATCCTTAATATTTATTTATCCTATAACTGGAAGTCTGTATCTTTTTACTGCCTTCATCAAATTCCTTCTCTTCCCAACCCCATGTCCAATAACCACAAAGCTGACCTCTTTTTCTATGAGTCTCTTTGTTCTTGAAGTATGATTGCCTGCCAACATTAAGTTAATTCCTGCTACACAACATAATGACTTGGTATTTCTAAATGATCACCATGATAAGTCTAGTTATGATCTGTCACCATACTAAAATATTACATATCTATTGACTATATTTTCCACACTGTACATTTAATACTCATGACTCATTTGTTTTGCAGCTGGAAGTTTTTACCTCTTAAATTCCTTCACCTATTTCTTTCCTACCCCCAATCCTCTCACCTTTGGCATCTTAGGGTTCTGACTGTTCATTTTTTTGTTTGTTTCTTTTATTTTTATGAGTGTGTGTGTGTATGTTTCTGTCCGTGATTTTGTCTGTCAGGTTTAGCTTTTACCATTTGGTTTGGGGTACTACTTGTTTGGCTTTTTTTTTTCTCCTTTTTTTTTCTTCCTTTTCTTCTGAGCTGTGTGGCTGGCAGGGTCTTGGTGCTCCAGCTGGGGGTCAGGCCTGAGCCTCCAGGGTGGGAGAGCTAAGTCCAGGACATTGGACCAGCAGAGACCTCCCAGGCCCAAGTAATATTATTCAGCAAGAGCATTCCCAGGGATTTCTGTCTCAACAAATAGACCCAGCTCCACCCAACAACCAGCAAGCCCCAGTGCTGGATACCCCATGCCAAACAAATAGCAAGACTGGAAAACAACACCACCCATTAGAAGAGAGGCTGCTTAAAGTCATACTAAGTTCACAGACATGCCAAAATACACCACTGGATGTCGTCCTGCCCACCAGCACCAAAAAGAAAATATCCAGCCCCAACCTCCAGAGCACAGGCACCAGTTCCCTCCACCAGGAAGCCTACACAAGCCACTGAACCAACCTCACCCACTGGGGGTAGACACCAAAAACCATGGGAACTATGAACCTGCAGCCTGCAAAAAGGAGACCCCCAAAACAGTAAGTTAAACAAAATGAGAAGACAGAGAAATATGCAGCAGTTGAAGGAGCAAGGTAAAACCCACCAGACCAAACAAATGAAGAGGAAATAGGTAGCCTACCTGAAAAAGAATTCAGAGTAATGATACTAAACATGATCCAAAATCTTGGAAATAGAATGGAGAAAGTACATTTAGAAACATTTAACAAGGACCTAGAAGAACTAAAGAGCAAATACACAATGAAGAACAACACAATAAATGAAATTAAAAATTCTCAAGAAGAAATCAACAACAGAATAATGGATAAGTAACCTCAAAGATAAAATAGTGAAAATAACTGAAACAGAGCAGAATGAAGAAAAAAGAATGGAAACAACTGAGGACAGTCTCAGAGACATCTGAGACAATATTAAATGCACCAACATGTAAATAATAGGGGTCCCAGAAGAAGAAGAAAAAAAGAAAGGGTCTGAGAAAATATTTGAAGAGATTATAGTTGAAAAATTCCCTAAGATGGGAAAGGAAAAAATCGACCAAGTCCAAGAAGTACAGACACTCCCATACAGGATAAATCCAAGGAGAAACAAGGCAAGACACATATTAATCAAACTATCAAAAATTAAATACAAAGAAAAATATTAAAAGCAGCAAGAGAAAAGTAACAAATAACATAAGAGGAAATCCCCATTAGGTTAAAAGCTGATCTTTCAGCAGAAATACTGCAAGCCAGAAGGCTGTGGCAGGATATATTTAAAGTGATGAAAGGGAAAAACCTACAATAAAGATTACTCTACTCAGCAAGGATCTCATTCAGATTTGATGGAGAAATTAAAACCTTACAGACAAGCAAAAGCTAAGAAAATTCAGCACCACAAAATCAGCTTTACGACAAATGTTAAAGGAACTTCTCTAGGCAGGAAACACAAGAGAAGGAAAAGACCTATCAAAACAAACACAAAATAATTAAGAAAATGGTAATAGGAACATACATATTGATAATTATCTTAAATGTAAATGGATTAAATGCTCCAACCAAAAGACACAGACTGGTTGAATGGATACAAAAAAAGACCCATATATATGCTGTCTACAAGAGACACACTTCTGACCTAGGGACACATACAGACTGAAAGTGAGGGGATGGAAAAAGATATTCCATGCAAATGGAAATCAAAAGAAAGCTGGAATAGCAATACTTATATCATACAAAAGAGACTTTAAAATAAAGACTATTACAAGAGACAAAGAACACTACATAATGATCAAGGGATCAATCCAAGAAGAAGATATAACAATTGTAAATATTTATGCACCCAACATAGAAGCACCTCAATACATAAGTCAAATACTAACAGCCACAAAATGGGAAATCAACAGTAACAAAATAATTTTAGGGGACTTTAACACTCCACTTTCACCAATGGACAGATCATCAAAATGAAAATAAATAAACACAAGCTTTAAATGACACATTAGAGCAGATGGATTTAATTGATATTTATAGGACATTCCATTCAAAAACAACAGAATATATTTTCTTCTCAAGTGCACATAGAACATTCTCCAGGATAGATCATATCTTGGGTCACAAATCAAGCCTCAGTAAATTTAAGAAAATTGAAATCTTATCAAGTACTTCTTCCAACCAAAACAATATGAGGCTAGATATCAACTACAGGGGAAAAAAATTGTAGAAAAAACAGACACATTGAGGCTAAACAATACACATCTAAATAACCAAGAGATCACAGAAGAAATCAAATTGGAAATCAATTAATAATTAGAAACAACTGACAATGAAAGCACAATGACCCAAAACCTATGGGATGCAGCAAAAGCAGTTCTAAGTACACAAAAATTCACCAATTTTGATAAATCTTTCTCAAATGCATGCTGATATGACAGCTGTTACATACAATCTAACAGAATTGTTTTGAATGAAGTTAAAGACAACTAAGTGCTCCTAGAACCATCTTACGGAAAAAAACGAACAAAGCTTTTTTGACCAACCCAGTACCTCCTGCTTTGTTCTTTTTTCTCAAAATTGATTTGGCTACTCAGGGTCTTTTGTGTTTTCATACAAATTTTAGGATTATTTGTTCTAGTTCTTTGAAGAATGCCATTGATAGGGATTGCATTGAATCTATTGATTGCCTTAGGTAGTATGGTCATTTTAATGATATTAATTCTTCCAATCCATGAACATGGTATATTTTTCCATTCGTTTGTGTCATCTTCAATTTTTTTTTTAAATCAATGTCTTATAGTTTTTCAAGTATAGGTCTTTAATTCTTTAGTTAGATTTATTCTTAGATATTTTATTCTTTTTAATATGATTGTAAATAGGGTTATTTTCTTAATTTCTCCTTCTGATAGTTCATTGCTAGTGTATAGAAATGCAACAAATTTTTGTATATTGTATCCTTCAACTCAACTGAATTCATTTATTAGTTCTAATATTTTTGGTGGCATCTTGAGGATTTTCTATGCATAGTATCATGTCTTCCAAATTTAGTGACAGTTTTATTTCTTCCTTTCCGGTTTGGATGCCTTTTATCTCTTTTTCCTTGTTTGATTGCTGTAGCTAGGATTTTCATACTATGTTAAAATGGGCGAAAGTTGGCACATTTGTCTTGTTACTAATTTTAGAGGAAAAACTTTCAGCTTTTCAATATTGAGTATGATGTTAGCTGTGGAATTGTCATAAATGGCCTTTATTATGTTGAGATATATTCCCTCTATGCCAACTTTGGTGAGAGTTTTATTATGAAAAGATGCTTAATCTTGTCAGTGCTTTTTCTGCATCTGTTGAGATGTTTGTGTGACTTTTATTGTTCCTTTTGTTAATATGGTGTATCATATTGATTGATTTGCAAATATTGAACTACCCTTGCATCTCTGAAATAAGTCCCACTTGATCATGATATATAGTTATTTTACTACATGTTGAATTTGGTTTGCTAATATTTTGTTGAAGATTTTTGCATCTATGTTTATCAGTGATATTGGCCTGCAATTCCTTTTTAATGTGATATATTTGTCTGTTTTAGGTATCAGAGCAAAGTTGGCTTTGTAGAATGAGTTTGGAAGTTTTCCTTCCTTGGCAATTTTTAAGAATAGATTGAAAAGGATAGGAGTTAACTCTTCTCTAAGTGTTTTGTAGAATTCACCTGTGAAACCTTTCAGTCCTGGACTTTAGTTTGTTAAGAGTCCTTTTATTACTGATTCAATTTCATTATTAGTAATCCATCTGTTCCTATATTCTATTTTTCCTGATTCATTCTTGGGAGATTTTACATATCTAGGAATTTATCCATTTCTTCTAGGTCATCCATTTTATTGGTGTATAATTGTTCATAACAGACTCATGATCCTTTGTATTTCTGTGGTGTCTGAGGTAATTTCTCCTCTTTCATTTCTTATTTTGCTTATTTGGTCCTCTCTCTTTTCTTCTTGATGAAACTAGCTAAAGTTTTATCAGTTTTGTTTATCTTTGCAAAGAATCATCTTTGGTTTCATTGATTTTTTTCTATTTTTTAACTTCTTTATTTCCTCTGTGATTTTTATTATCTCCTTCCTTCTGCTGAATTTGGACTTTGTTCTTCATTTTTTAATTCTTTTAAATTGTAGGTTAGGTTGTTTATTTTATTTTATTTTATTTTTCTTCTTCAAGTAGGCCTGTATTACTATACACTTACCTCTTAGAACTGCTTTTGCTGCATCCCATATATTTTGAAAAGCTGTGTTTTCATTTTCATTTGTCTCAAGCTATTTTGTGATTTTCTCTTTGATTTTTTCATTGACCCATTTTTAAAGTAGAATGTTTTTTATTTCCCAAATATTTGTGTTTTTCCCTTTTTTCCTGTAATTGATTTCTAGTTTCATGCCACTGTGGCCAGAAAAAATGTTTGATATAATTTCTATCCTCTTAACTTTGTTAAGACTTCTTTTGTAGCCTAGCTTGTTATATATCTTGGAGAACATTACATGTGCACTTGAAAATGTATTTTGCTGTTTTTGGGTGAAGTGTCCTGCAGAAATCTATTAAGTCTACTGGTCTATTGTGTCATTTAAGACCACTGTTGCCTTACTGATTTTTTGTCTGGATCATCTGTCCATTGATGTAAGTGGGGTGTTAAATTCCCCTACTATTATTGTATTATTGTCAATTTTCCCTATTATATCTGTTTGTATTTGTTTTATATATTTAGGTGCTCCTCTATTGGGTACATATATGTTAATGCATGTAATATTCTCTTCCTGTATTGACACCTGTATCATCATATAGTGCCCTTATTTGTATTTTGTTATAGACTTTGTTTTAAAGTCTACTTTTTCTGATATTGGTACTGCCAACCCAACTTTCATTATGTTTCCATTTACATGAAATATCTTTTCCCATCCTCTCACTTTCAGTCTGTGTGTGTCTAGATCTGATATGACTCTCTCTATATATATGTCTTATATATATAGAGAGAGCCTATATATATATGTCTTCCTATATATATATGTCTTCTTTTCCTATCCATTCAGTCACTCTAAGTATTTTTATTGGAGAATTTAGTTCATTTAAATTTAAAGTAATTATTGATACGTACTTATTACCATTTTGTTAACTGTTTTTGAGTTGTTTTTGTAGTTCTTTTTCATTTCTTTTTTCTTCTTTTGTTTTCTTCCTGTGATTTGATGACTATCTTTATTGTTATGTTTTGAATCCTTTCTTTTTTCTTTGTGCATGTCTATTATAGATGTTTTGCTTATGGTTACTATGAGGTTTATATATAACAATCTCTAATATATTAGACAACTTTAAGTTGCTGATCTCTTAAATTCAAATGCATTTTAAAAACCCTGCATTTTTACTCATCTCCATGTTTACTTTCTTTGACATCATATTTTACATATTTTTGTTTTGCATTTCCTTTAACTACTTATTGTGGATATAGGTGCTTTTCTAATTTTTGTCTTTTATCCTTCCAGTAGCTTTATATGTAGTTGATTTACTAACTTTACTGTATGTTTCCTTTACCACTAATATTTTTGTTTTCATAATTTTCGTGTTTCTAGTTGTGGCCTTTTCTTTTTCACCTAGAGAAGTCCCTTTAACATTTCTAATAAAGCTGAATTGGTGGAGCTGAAGTTTTTTAGCTTTTGTTTATCTTCAAAACTTTTTATCTCTCCATAAAATTTGAATGAAAACCTTGACAGGTAGAGTATTCTTGGTTGTAGATCTTTCCTTTTTGTCATAGAGTATATCCTTTCTGGTCTGCAGATTTTCCACTGAAAAGTCAGTTGATAGCCTTTTGGGTGTTTCATTGTAGGTGACTTGTTGCTCTTTCCTTGTTACTTTTAAGATTCTCTCATTATCTTTAATTGATGCCATTTTAATTATCTGGATGTCTGTTTCCCTTCCCAAGTTATGGATGTTTTCAGCTATTATATCTACAAATATGTTCTCTACCCCATTCTTCTCTTTCTCTGACCCCTATACTGTTAATGTTAGCATGTTTGATGTTTTCCAATATGTCTCTTAAACAGTTCTCATTTCTTTTTATTCTTTGTATTCTTTTTTGTTTGTTTTTCTGTTCAGCTTAAGTGATTTCCACTATTCTGTCTTCCAGCTCACTGATCTGTTCCTTTATATTATCCAGTCTACTATTGATTCCTTCCAGTGCATTTTTCATTTCAGTTATTGTATTCTTCACATCTGTTTTTTTCTATTTTTTGTTTTCTATTTGTCAAAAACCTCTAATTCTGTTCATCTAATCTTCATCCAAGTTCTTTGAATATCCTTATGATTATTACCTTGAATTCTTTATCAGGTAGATTGCCTATATCCACTTCAGTTGGTTCTTCTGGGGTTTTACCTTATTTCTTAATATGGAAGGAATAATAATTCTTTTGATGCCCCAGTTTGCCTAATTTGTTGTTTTTATCTTTATGTGTTTGGTAGTATTTTCCTATTTTCTGATCTTATTGAAGTGTTCTTTCATAGGAGATATTATATTTGTCCCAGAAGCACACTCCTCTCTGGTCACCAGAGCTATATGCTATAGGGATATCCATTATGTGGGCTCTGTGGGTACTTCTGTTGTGGTGGGCTGACTACTCTGAGCAGTCTGGTAGGTGTGGCTAACCTCTAGTCCAGCCAGTTGCCAGGCCCTGCCTTGTGTGAAGGTTGCAAGCCACTGGTGGGCAGTGCTGGGTCATAAGGCTGCTCACTGCTAGGCTCCCAAGGTGGGTCCCAAGTCTAGTACCGGACCACTGTTGGATGGAGCGATGTTCTGGGAAGGGTGATTGCAGAGCCAGGGTCCAAGATCTAGTTTTGGCCTGCTAGTGAGTGAGGTCAGTTCTTGACACAGCTGGCTGTTGAGTTTGGGTGCCCCAAAGCTGTTGTTGGTTCACTGGTGTGTGAGGCTGCATCCTCCAGGTGGTTGGTGAGGGTTCCAATGTGTCTCAAAACTTGTGTTAGCCTGATGGTGGGTGGGGCTGAGGTTCAGGAGGTCACAGGGTTAGTACTGGCTTATTGGTGGGTGAAGCCATGTTCCCTGGTCTCTGGCTGCAGTGCCCTGTGGATCCCTAAGCTGATATCTTCCTGATGGTGGGTGGGGCCAGATCTTGGGGCAGCTTGTGAAAGGGTCCAAGTTGTCTTAGAGCTGATCTGTTGGGGGGCAGGACTGAGTTTCAGGGCATCATGGGGCTGGTGCTAGCCTGCTCTGCGGTGGGCTGTGTCTTGATTCAGCCAGCTTACAGGGCTGTGGTAGTCCTGGGGCTGATGCCTGCCTGCTCTTGGATGGGGATGGGGCCCAGGGAATCCTGGTGCTGGGGCAGTTACATGTCCAATCGTGTGTGAAGCCAGGTCCTAGGGCAGTGCTGGCTCACTTGTGGGCAGAGCCATATGCTGGGACTCTGACTGAAGGCTCCTGGTGTAACAAAGCTGATGCCTGCACGTTGGTGGTTAACGTCAAGGCCTAGGGAGTACTGGGACTAGTTCCAACTCACTGGTGGGAAGAGCTGGGTCCCAGGGCCACTGGTTCAGAGAGCTGGGGGTCCTGGAACTACTGCCAGTACACTGGTATGCAGGGCTGGGACTTGGGTCCTCTGGTTCACAGAACCAGGTCTCAGGGCTGCTGTTGGCTCAGGGGCCCTAAAGGCATCAGGCCTGCTATTGGGTAGGGTTGTATTTCCACCTAGTTAGCTCCTTGGCCTGAGGTGTCCCAGTACTGGTGCAGACAGGCTGGTGGGAGGAACCGACTCCTCGTGCTAATAAGCTAGAGGGAAGATTTCAATTGACTAGCCAATGCCAGAATCTCTGTGGTAGAATGAGCTCCCCCAAATGGCTTCTACCAGTCTCAGGGTGAGCTCCAGTTGTCTCCTGACTCTCCAGGAGGCTCCCTGAGGTCAGAAGATTGATCTGACCCAGGTTTCTTTCAAATTACTGCTTCAACCCTGTGTCCCAGAGAATGTGGAATTTTGTGTGCTCCCTTTAACATTGGAATCTCTATTTCCCACAGCCTCTGGCTCTCCTGAAACTAAGTTCTGTTGACCTTCAAAGCCAAGTGTTCTGTGAGTTTGTCTTCCTGGTGCAGGACTCCCCAAGCTTGGGAGCTCAATGTTCCTTAAGGAAAACCTCTGCAATTGTAATTATCCTCCCATTTGTGTGTCACCCACCAGGGGTTATAGGTGTTGACAGTAGTGTGTCTCTGCCTCTCTTACTCGTCTCATTGTGGTTCTTTCATTATATCTTTAGTTGTAGAAGATCTTTTCTGTTAGTCTTCCAATTTTTCTCATCATTAGTTTCTTTGTAAATAGTTCTAATTTTGGTGTGCCTATGGGAGGAGGTGAGCTCAGTGTCTTCTCCAAGTTCTGTGAGCCACTCAACAAATTAATCAAACCCAAGGAAGGGGTCATGGGAAACGGATTTACAGCCAGTTGATCAGAAGCACAAGTAAAAATCTGGACTTTCAATTAGCATCAGAATTGGGGTGAGGGCAGTCTTGTAGGACTGACCCTTTAACTTATGGAATTGGACACTATCTCCACATAGTGTCAGAATCGAATTGAATTTTAGAACACTCATCTGGTCCTAGAGAATTTCTTGGTAGTGTGGGGGAAAAGCAACATTTTGGAATTGGGAGCAGAATCATTAGAGACACAAAAAAATCTAGTCAGGGACACAGAGTGTAGGCAGAAAGATATAGAGTGACCAGGAGAACTCTGCATTTAAGAAACAAACCCCATACAGACTGCTGGTTTCCAGAGCTAATTCCTCCTGTTTCTGGTCATGAAGAGTGGATGAGCAAAAACAAAGTAGGGAGGGGTAAGATACCAGAACAATAGTTGATTGGACAAAAGACAGGTTTAGTATCTTCGCACATCTGCTTTCTCTCTGAAACACTATTCCCTCTGGCTCTTTCCCATCCTCTAGAGAGGCTCTGTCTACTACCAATCTAAAATAATTATCTCTGTCCCTATTTGTCTTTCTCAGGACACCTGGTTCTTTTCCCTGTGTAACCAATCACAATATGTGTCAACACATTTATCCCTATGTTTTTGTTTATTCCTTGTCTTCCCAACTCAAATATAAACTGTGAAGTTAACATCTAGTTCTGTTTTCTTCACAATCAAATACTCAGGGCCTATTTATAAAAATGCATTGAATGAATAAATGAATAACCAGGATTCAGACATAGGGACAAAAGACATCAGCCCATATAATGTATTGAATCCAGAGCTGAGGAGGAGACATCAGAGAGAAAAGATCACTTATGTTGAATTACCACATTACCATTATTTAGCATTGACGAGCTTCCCAGGGTCTCTGGTACTAGATATTATAGAAATGTAATGAAGACAGAAGATAGACAGGTTTGCAAAATCCCTATGAAAATGTTATAAGTGGAAGGAGATTTGTTCCCTGATATAAACTCTTTCAAAATTCTGCTTACTAAAGTGCTGTTATGTAGAATGTTTACCAGAAATAGACCTATATTTACCTATTCTTTTCAATGAAACATTTTTGAAAGCACAGAATTAAAATTTTAATGGGTTTAACTTATTCCATTTATGTATATGTGACATGAAGTTTTAAAAATATCATATTCTTTGTATCTGCTCATCAGACATGATACACACACCCACTATAGCCTCTCTCTCTCTTCTCCCCTCCCCAGTGGCCCTGATCTTTTTTACTAAAAAACATTCACTCTGCCAATGAGCACTCCAGGAACCTCTAATAAGGCAGACACAAGATAAAAATATAGATGGTTATTTTTCCAAGAGATGGGACCCCTGTCATGAGGAAGCTCTACAGGCTGCCTCTCCTTTTGTGTTTTAATTTGGTTGTTAATAAAGAATAGTAAGATATTGAGCTGCCTGCCTCTCACAAACTCAAACTCCTAAACACAGGTGAGAGGGAGGGAATGATAGCCCCATACAATGTGTGGAGCTAAGAAAACAGTATGTAATAAACTTCACCCTATATGGAGGCACATTGAAAACAAGGTGCCTCATTAAAATGTTGCCTGCAATATGGTGTTTCATTCGAGGTCTAGGACTGCAATTGGCAGGTTTGTGCAGATCCTATTTATTTATTATTGACACCTGCTTTTACCTTCTACTTTCTCAGAAAGTTTCTCTTTTTGCCACCCCACAAAACCATCCTCTTTTCTTTAGACAAAGACCAGAGATAAAAAAAAGAAAAGTTCTAACAAAAGAAATAAGTAGTGTGAGCCCTTACACTCATACTGTCACTTTATAAAATCAAACTAAGTAATGACTGAGTAGCATTTCAATAGATCACTTATCTACTTTCAGATATTTTTAAATTAAATTTTATTGGAGTATAGTTGCTTTAAAATGTTGTCTTAGTTTCTGCTGTACAGCAAAGTGAATCAGTTATACATATACATATATCCAATCATTTTTTGGATTTCCTTCACATTTAGGTCACCACAGAGCATTGAGTAGAGTCCACTGGGCTATACAGTAGGTTCTCATTAGTTATCTATTTTATAAATAGTATCAATAGTGTATATATGTCACTCCCAATCTCCCAATTCATCCCACCCCCTTTTCCCACTTAATGTCCATATGTTTGTTCCCTACATCTATGTCTCTATTTCTGCTTTGCAAAATATATCATCTATACCAGTTTTCTAGATTACACAATATATTAATATCGTATATTAATATACGATATTTGTTTTTTTCTTTCTCACTTACTTCACACTGTATGACCATTTCTAGGTCCATCCGTGTCTTTACAAATGACCCAATTTTGTTTATTTTTATGGCTGAGTAATATTCCATTGTATATATGTGCCACGTCTTCTTTATCCATTCCTTTGTTGATGGGCATTTAGTTTGCTTCCATGACCTGGCTATTGTAAATGGTGCTGCAATGAACATTGGGGTGCATGTGTCTTTTTGAATTATAGTTTCCTCTGGGTATATGCCCAGTAGTGAGATCGCTGGGTCATATGGCATTATATTTTTAGATTTTAAGGGACATCCATGTTGTTCTCTATAGTGGCTGTATCAACTTACATTTCCATCGACAGTGCAAAAGGGTTCCCTTTTCTCCACAGTCTCTCCAGCATTTATTGTTTGTAAATTTTTTTTTTAATGATGGTCATTCTGACTGGTGTGAGGTGATACCTCATTGTAGTTTTGATTTGCATTTCTCTAATAATTAGTGATGTCAGGCATCTTTTCATGTGCCTCTTGGCCATCTGTATGTCTTCTTTGGAGAAATATCTATTTAGGTATTCCACGCATTTTTTTGATTGGGCTCTTTGTTTTTTTGATCTTGAGCTGCATGAGCTGTCTATATATTTTGGAGATTAATCCTTTGTCAGTTGCTCCATTGTCAAATATTTTCTCCCATCCTGAGGGTTGTCTTTTCATCTTGTTTATGATTTCCTTTTCTGTGAAAAAGCTTTTAAGTTTAATTAGGTCCCATTTGTTTATTTTATTTTCATTATTCTAGGAAGTTCTATTTCATTTATTTCTTCTCTGATCTTTATGATTTCTTTCCTTCTACTAACTTTGGTTTTGCTCTTGTTTTTCTTCTTCTTTCTCTACTTGATGTAGGTGTAAGGTTAGGTTGCTTACTTGGGATTCTTCATGTTTCTTGAGGTAGAATTCTATTGCTATAAACTTCCCTCTTAGAATTGCTTTTGCTGCATCCCATAAGTTTTAGGTAATCGTGTTTTCATTATCATTTGTTTCTAGTTTTTTTTGATTTGCTCTTTCATTTTTTCAGTGGTCTCTTGGTTATTTAGTAGCATATTGTTTAGACTCCATATGTTTGTATTTTTTTTTACAGTTTTTTCCCTGTAATTGATATCTAGTCTCATAGCATTGTGGTCAGAGAAGATACTTGATACAATTTAAATTTTCTTAAATTTACCAAGGCTTGATTTGTGACCCAAGATATGATCTATCCTGGAGAATGTTCCATGAGCACTTGAGAAGAAAGTGTATTCTGTTGTTTTTGAATGGAATGGCTTATAAATATCAATTAAAAGTCCTTTTGTTTAATGTGTCATTTAAAGCTTGTGTTTCCTTATTAATGTTCATTCTGGATGATCTGTCCATTGGTGAAAGTGGGGTGTTAAAGTCCCCTACTAATTGTGTCACTGTTGATTTCCCCTTTTATGGCTGTTAGCATTTGCCTATGTATTGAGGTGCTCCTATGTTGGGTGCATAAATATTTACAATTCTTACATCTTCTTCTTGGATTAATCCCTTGATCATTATGTAGTGTCCTTCTCTACCTCTTGTAGTAGTCTTTATTTTAGTCTATTTTGTCTGATATGAGGATTGCTACTTCAGCTTTCTTTTGATTTCCATTTGCATGGAATATCTTTTTTCCATCTCCACACTTTCAGTCTGTATGTGTCCCTAAGTCTGAAGTGCATCTCTTGTAGACAACATATATACAGGTCTTGTTTTTGAATGAATTTAGCCAGTGTGTGTCTTTTGGTTGGAGCATTTAATCCATTTACATTTAAGGTAATTATCAATATGTATGTTCCTATTACCATTTTCTTAATTGTTTTGAGTTTTGCAGGTCTTTTTTCTTCTCTTATATTTCGCACCTAAAGAAGTTCCTTTAACATTTGTTGTAAAGCTGGTTTGGTGGTGCTGAATTCTTTGAGCTTTTGCTTGTCTGTAAAGCTTTTGGTTTCTCCATCAAATCTGAATGAGATCCACACTGGTTAGAGTAATCTTGGTTTATCTCTTTCATCACTTTAAATATATCCTGCCATCCCCTTCTGGTCTGCAGAGATTCTGCTGAAAAATCAGCTGATAATCTTATGGGGATTCCCTTGTATGTTATTTGTTGCTTTTCTCTTGATGCTTTTAAGAATTTTTCTTTGTATTTAATTTTTGTTAGTTTGATTAATATGTGTCTCAGTGTGTTTCTCCATGGATTTATGCTGTATGTGGCTCTCTGCACTTCCTGGACATGGGTGACTATTTCCTTTTCCATGTTAGAGAAATTTTCAACTATAATCTCTTAAAATATTTCCTCACACATTTTCTCTCTTTCTTCTCCTTCTGGGGTTCCTATAATTCGAATGCTGGTGCATTTAATGTTGTTCCAGAGGTCTCTGAGACTGTCCTCACTTCTTTTCATTCTTCTTTCTTTATTCTGCTCTGCAGCAGTTATCTCCACCATTCTCTCTTCCGGCTCACTTATTCATTCTTCTGCCTCAGTTATTCTGTTGTTGATTCTTTCTAGTGTATTTATTTATTTATTTATTTATTTATTTATTTATTTATTTTTGGCTGTGTTGGGTCTTCATTGCTACACACAGGCTTTCTCTATTTGTGGTGAGCCATGGCTACTCTTCGTTGTGGTGTGCAGACTTCTCATTTCAGTGGCTTCTCTTGTTGCAGAACATGGACTCTAGGCATATAGGCTTCAGTAGTTTTGGCTCATGGGCTCTAGAGCATAGGCTCAGTAGTTGTCATGTATGGGCTTAGTTGCTCCATGGCATGTGAGATATTTCCAGACCAGGATTGTACCCATGTCCCCTGCATTGGCAGGCAGACTCTTAACCACTGTGCCACCAGGGAAATCCCCTCTAGTGAGTTTTCCGTTTCATTTTTTGTGCTGTTCATCACTCTTTACTTGTTCTTTAGTACTTCTAGGTCTTCATTAAACATTTCTTGTATTTTATCGATCTGTGCCTCCATTCTATTTCCCCAATTTTGGAATTTGGTCTTGTGAGTTTTTACCTTGCTCCTTTGTCTGCAACATATTTCTCTGTCTTCTCATTTTGTCTAACTTACTGTGTTTGAGGTCTCCTTTCCACAGGCTTCAGTGTCGTTGTTCCTCTTGCTTCTACTCTCTGCCCATAGTGAGTGCAATTGGTCCAGTGGCTTATGTAGGCTTACTGGTAGGAAGGACTGGTGCCTGTGCTCTGGAGGGTGGTGCTGGATCTTGTCCCTCTGATGAGCAGGGCCACATCAAGTGGTGTGTTTTGGGGTGTCTGTGAGTTTAGTACAACTTTAGGCAGCCTGTCTGCTAATGGGTGGGTTCGTGTTTGTCTCTTGCTTGTTGTTTGGCATGAGGCCTCCAGCACTGGAGCATGTCGGCAGTTGGGTGGAATTGGGACTTGGAGTCGAGATGGAGACTCCTGGGAGAGTTCTCACAGATTAATGTTCCCTGGGCCTGGGAATTCTCTGGCAGTCCAGTGCCCTAGATTCGATATTTCCACCCCAGAAGCTCAGACCCAACCTCCAGCTGGGGAACCAAGACCACACAAGACACATGGTACAGCAAAAAAAAAAAAAAAAAAAAAGCGGAAGAAGAAAACACACAGATATGCAAAACCCAAGACAAATAGCGAAGACAAAAACAAAGAAACAGCAATAACAACATTTTTTTAAAAAAAGAAAACAAATGAATGGACAAATAACACCCAAGAAAAATGGTAACAGCAAAACCAAACAAGCAAAAATATAAACTAACAAACAAACACATACAAAACAGAAACAAAAACAAAGAAAACAAAAAACAAGAGCACAACTAGTCAAAAAAAAAAAAAAACCCAAAAATGAAATCAAACAAAGGTAAAACTAACAAAAACAAAAAAAACAAGAAACAAAATCAAAGCAGAATGTAAACTAAGAAAAAGAAAAGAAAACGTAAAACAAACACACAAAAAATTTAAAAAATTAAAACCAAAACAGAAGACAGAAAATAAAAACAAAACAAAAAGTGAAGTAAAAATAAATAAATAAAAAAGATTAATTTTTTTTAAAAAATTAAAAAACACTAAAGATAAAAAACATCAACAGAACAAAACATAAAAAGTAATAGTAATAATAGTATTTTTCTGGAGTCTCAGCTGTCAGTGTCCTTGACCCCACCATGAGCCACAGCCAACCTCCACCTCCCCAAGAGACCCTCTGATACCTCTATGTAGGTCCCTGTACCTGTAGTGGGCACTGTGGAGGCAGCTCAGACTCTGACCTGGCCCAACTCCCATGTGTACTTGCCCTAATATCCACGACTACTAAAGCTAAACCTGTCTCAGTTGTGGGAACACTCATAGTTCATTCAGATATTCCATAGATCCAGGGTTTATGAAGCCAATCACAGGGATTTAGCCTGTGGCTTGTGCAGCTGCCTGGAAAGATTTTGATTCCTCTTCCTTAGTCACCCCAGCCCTGGAGCTCAGCTGTGGTTTTAGCCTCACCACTGCATGTGGGCTACCCACAGTGCTTTTCTCCTGAGGCTGCCCTGGAGCACTCAGGTCTGCCCCAGTGAGGACAGGGCATGGAGGTAACATGGCTGCCAGGGTCGTGGAAGCCCTAGCAGTGACAGGTGTGCAAGGGGGTCAGTGGCCACGAAAGATTCAGTCTTGCCAGTGAGGAGGTGTGTGGGGAAGCTGAATGCCATGGGCGTGAGAGATCCAGCCCTAGTAGGAGACTTTCCTAGAACTCAGAGACCATAATGAGAGGATCAATGGCAGCTTCTCCTAGTGCCTGGTGACAGGCATGCAAAGGCCAGCCATGATGGAGGCCTTTCCTAGTGTTTGGCCACAGGCATGTGAGGGCCAGCCCTATTAGGGGCTTTTCCTAGTGCCTGGAGACAGGCACACGTGTGCCAGCCTCAGCAGGGACCTTTCCTAGTGCCTGATGGCAGGTGCATGAGGGCCAGCTCTGGCAGGGCCCTTTCCTAACACCTGGGGGAGAAGGGGCTGGTGCATGGGAAGAGAGAGGCTGCAATGGTGGCTCCACCCCTGTACGTCTTTCAACAGTGGTGGCACTTTGCTTCTATGGTAAACTGGCTTTCCTCTATAAGCATTCCCAATTGCAGATTTCCTTCCTCCTATTCCCTCAGGCTGTCTCTTTACAGTCAACACCAGTCCTCTCTCTGGGTTTGCTCTCCAATCCCCATGTTCTAGCTCCCAGCACTCATGCACACTGGTGGACACATGCCCCAGTCTGGGACACTCAGGGTTGTGGCATGTACTGTCTGTGTAGGTCTCACTCTGTCCTGTCTGCTACAGACTTGCCTTTTCACCCTCCTCTGACAGCCTCAGATGCTCCCCTTCTGTCCCAACTGATTTCCCCATTGGTGAGGGAGATTCCTCAGATGTTAAGCTCTCCTCTTCCTCAGCTCCCACTAGGGGCACAGGTCCCATCCCCTTCCTCTCCTCTTCTTTTTCTCTTCTTTTTTCTTTCATCCTACCCAGTTACTTGTGGATCTTTCCTGTCCTTTCCTGTGTCCAACGTCTTCTGCTCATGTTCAGTCAGTGCTCCCTGAGAATTGTTCAATCCGTAGATGAATTCTTGATTCATTTGTGAAGAGAGATAAACCCCATATCCTCCTACTTCTCCGCCATATTGAAATCCTTCTACTTTCAGATTTTAATGAGAATAAGTTCTCAATTTTACTATTTATACCTCAATCTAGTACTTGCTTTTGTGGAACCATACCGAAGAGATAGGAATAATGATTGAACTTCTTAATGGTCCTGGAGTAGTAGTCAGGTCTCCCATTCTCCCTCTTCCATTTTTCTGAAAAGAACCATCAGGTCCGAGAATGAGTAGCCAAACTCTGTAAGTGGCTTCCCCAGAGAAGGGACTCTCTTCTCACACTCTTGCTCAGACTTTGTCCAATCTTCTTCCCATACACACATTGCTTGATTATTGATACTTGCAATTTCATTAGTCAAAACATCTCTATTTTGTTTGTACAAATTATCCACTAAAAGCTGCTCTTAGATACACATGCCTTAATGTAAATGAATTCCTAATGTTTCACAAAAAGCTGGTCTATGAGATAGGGGCTGTGGACGCTGACCACCATAAGAATGAGGAGAGGACAGAAACCCATAAAAAACATCAGAGATAAGAGTGATGGAGATCTGAGAGGCTGTCAATGTCAACAAAGATATGGACTTAATTCACTATTTTGCCAGACACACTCTTCTTTTATTCTAAAATTCAAATTGGGAAATTTCCGCCAGAACCACTTGTTCAGTGCTGCTTGTTGAAAAATATATACAGATATTAGTCCATGACTGATGCTGGCTAACATGGAGTCAAAGAAGGAAGAAGACAGTGAAGGACACAGTAGGAGATTCATTACAGGATGATATATAGTGTGACATTTAGATTTTGTTTTTAAATTGGTTTACAATGCTTCATGTTTGTTTTTTTTTCTTCTTCTTACTTTCACACATTTTCCCAAATATGCTAACACAGTGTCCACCAGTCTTGATCTCCCTAACTGTTAAGGTAAGTGCATAAGAATCAGAGATTAAAAAAAAAAAAAAATAGTCTCTAATATATGAAATTTAGGAACATGTGCCAGAAAAGAAGTGACCAGGTTTTGAATCAGTCTGATATCCCTGCAGCATCCTCAGATTGCCTTCTGTTTCATTCTTAGTTCCTTTAACAACCCCCACCTATTTCCCAGTGCCAACTTTTTCCTCATAGTAGCAGAGCCTGGGAGATTATATCCATCAGAAAGGAAAATAAATTTCATCCTTCAACAAAAAGTTGATGCAAGAGCCTGCTATCAAATAAAACTGGGAAAAATGCCTCTCAAGTCACTGATCAGTTAAAAAAATAATTAATAGGTGAAGAGCAAAATACCATTTTCAAATGGAAATGTTGAAGAAAGATCACTGGATGTGAGGAGCCAGCATCATAACTGTGCTACTAATTACAACCCTGGTCTTCAGGTAGTCACTTATTGGAGTGGGTAGGGCATGGTCAGGCTCATGTACTCTCATGAAGTAGAAGAAGATAAATGTTCTCTAGTGTCTGTTTTCTTTTTTGTATGATTTCATGAGTTTTCATTGGAGAATAGCATTCATTTCTGTGGGTTCTACCAACATTCCAAGACCTGGCACCCCTTGTCTCTCGTGTCCTTGCTTGCCTGTTGTGGGATAAATTCTCTGTAACACTCCCTAGCTGTTGCAGTTGGAATTCACTCCAGTAGTAGCTGTTGCTACAAAAATAATAGCTGCTAACAACTGAAAGAACTATCTCTCATTAAGATATTCATTGTATTGAATTCTTAAATATGATTCTGTGGAATGATTTTTGAGACAGCGATCAACAGTGGAATAATTATTTCTGATCAGAGACCACTTCCCCTTAAATCACATCAGTTCCACTTCCTGCTAAAGCCAATCATGCTTAAATGACTCAGCTAAATTCATCCCTTGCCCCCATTTAACCAGCCTTTATTTCCTCGTTTGTTCATCCAAATATGTTAATGATTACTCATGCACAGTGTTCCCAGTCATGCGTGTGCTTGGTATGCAGGAGAGAAGATACAATTCCTATCCTAAGGAAACTGCAGGTTTCTAACAACTAGCCTCTTCTGAAAGTGAAGAGGAAATTTAATATTTTCTAATTTGACCTCTTTGATCCTCCAAGTTGTCAGAAAATCATGTATGGAGGGTGGAGGAAAAAAGAAAAAGAAAGGTAACATAGAGTCAACAAAACATTTTTTATTGAGTGTGTAGGTTCACTGGTGACTCATCCTGCCTCTTAACTTGTGAACTAACAGATGGTGACTTTGGTCAAAGGCCCAGCTGGAACACTTTCCTTGGCCCTCTGCAAGATCGAGCTTGATCAAATACTGACTTGTATGTCACTATCTAAGTTCAGGGAAGTTCTTGGATTAAGGTGGGTCTTGAAGAGTTAGATTAGCAACAGGCTAAAAGGAGGGCATTCCAAGTGGGCCAGTGGGAACATCACATGTGGGATTCAATGTTGCACAAATGTGGGAAGAGACATATGGTTAATGATCTATTTCATCTTGAGAATGTAGGACTCTAACCTCTGTGGGGACCAGGCAGATCATATAAATGATTAAAGAGCCGAGGATAAGAACTAGAGGCTAATTGGCCCATACCAGAATTTGAGCTCACCATGGAGGAAGTGTTCTATTGGTCAAGAGAATTTAGAAAGTTGCTTTTTGTCTTTGTATGTGTATAATCTTCCTATTTAAAATGGTGATCATGTAGTTCTGTTTTTAAATCCTTGTGGTGCAAACATAAGACAACTGCTGCATGGATCTTTTCTAAACACTACCAGTTTGTTATTTTGTGTCTTCACAAAGGCATTAAGATTAGACTGACAGACTTTTTAACAGTTTTTTCAAGATGTCTTTCAAGGGGGTTAAAAAATTCCAAGTAGAGAGATAAACTAGAATGATGCTACTTGGAATTTATGTAAAAAACGATAAAACAGAAAACCAGAGAGAAATCCCTGAGAAGAAATTGTTCTATTGAAAAAACATCTGACATTTATTATGGGTGATATTTCCACAATTTACAGTGATTAGCTTTGAGGTAGAAAACAGAGGCATATCGGGCTATTAAGATATGTTAAAGGGCTTTTTCTCCCTTTATTTTTCTAAAAAATGCCAAGTAATTTTATGGTGTCCATAACTTGTTTATGCATTTCAGAACATTGACCTCTTGGGAGAAATAACGTTTATTTGGGTGAAGTTGTAAAATGCACACATTGTATCTGAAAACCTAAATGTGACAAGTTGTTTGTATCTTTTTTTTAAATCAAACATTTCTGAAGAAAAATAATTCTCATTTTTATAGCTAGAAACAAGGTATCACAATGAGGATAGTGCTTTTCAATTATGAAAAATGATGCCAAGAATGACTGGAAAAGATAAATTCTCCACACACGCTCACAAAATATTACAAATTTTATGCCATGTGCATCTATTCTCCTAAGATGGCCTTAAGTTACAAGAAAACATATGTTTTCCCACAGAGGATAGAGTCCAGACTGCTTGAGTTAAATATCAGATTTTGCTTTCTACAAGGTTCCATAGTTATAAATATTCACTATAGTGCCATGAAATCACACCATAAATCTATGTAAACCACCTCCTTTTATACTTATTATTTGGGAGCATAGGAAAAGCTTAGAATTAGAAGCAGCATCTACCTAGTCTGTTAAGAGGGAAAAGCTTGTAATAATTTTTTTTAAACAAACTCAATTTGGCATATTATATATAGTGGGAATGTATTAACCCAATTATAATAGCCATAACTGGAAGATGTTTCTTACCTGATAAAGAAATTATTTAACTGATAATTGGTTTATCTATGAATTCACATGGTATAATTATCTTTATTTCAAAAATATCAGACAAATTTAGCCGTATTTATTTTGTCAGTCAAAAATCTCAAAATTTGGGATACTATGGAAATACATAATAAAAGTATAGGATATGGTTGCTACCCTTAGGACCAGCTTCCCAGTAAAACCATATTAAAGTAAAGTCTCTTTGACTACCCAGGTTCTCATTCAAACACCTTGTGTGTCTTTGGGACAGTCTCATTCTTTTCCCAGATTCTCTGCAGGAGAGAACTTATCACAAGATCACTCATTCATTTCCATTATACAAATTGCTGCCCAAATAGGCTTTCAAATTATTACTATTGACCAAAAATTATTCAGTCAATTAGAAAGAAATTAAAATTTTCATTCTGACCAAATTGAGAATTATAACCTGGGAACAGCATCTCAGAAAACCCTGAGAACCAATCCTCCTGTTGGAAGTCAAAGCACAGTTATATGAGTTTTTTGAGATGTGGGTTGTACATTAAATAATGTATCATTGATAGTTTACACAATACAGATCTAAGCACCATCATGGCCCCTTATCCAAGAAGGAATATTATCTTTTAAGGAGTTGTCTTTTTGGTGCTAGGAGAATGTTGCTTATGTGGATGGAGGAGATTTGGTCAATACATAATGCAGACACACAGTACACCACAGTGGGGAGAGATGAGGCCAAAGGACAGAGAAAATCTTTTATGTTTAAATTCTTCTTGTTTTACTTTAAAATATGAATTTCACTTCACAATATTTATACTTCAGTGTGAGTTTGTCACTCCCATTTTAAGGTATGTTTCTAATTGTGTAATGAAAAGCTTTGGTTTATGGAAATGGAATTTCAGTCATTAAAATAAAGAAAAAAAGGAGGAGGAAGAATTGCTCACAAGATGGCAGAGTAAAAGAACGTGAGCTCACCCCTTCTTACAAAAACACTAAAATCACAAGTAAATGCTGAACAACAATCAACAAACAAAATGATAGAACCTACCAAAAAAGATATGCTATAAACAAAAACAAAGAAGAAGCCACAATGAGACAGTAGGAGTGGCACAACTGTGATAAAATTGAATCCCATATCCACTGGATGGGCGACCCACCAACTGGAAAATAATTATATTATATCACAGAAATTCTCCCACAGAAGTGAAAGTCCTGAGCCCCACATCAGGCCTTCCAGCCTGAGGATCTGGCAATAGGAGGAAGAGCCCCCAGAAAATCTGGCTTTGAAGGCCAGTGGGGTTTGATTGCAGGAATTCCACAGGACTGAGGGCAACAGAAACTCCACTTTTTGAGGGTTCACACAAGGTCTAGTGTACACCAGGACTCAGGGGAACAAAGCAGTGACTTCATAAGAGACTGGGCCAGACATAGCTGCTAATATTGGAGGTTCTTCTGTGGAGGCAGTGTGGCAGATGTGGCTCACTGTGGGGACAAAGACACTGGCAACAGCAGCACTGGGAAGTAGTCATTGGTGTTAGCCCTCCTGGAGGCTGCCATTTCCCCAAGACCTAGCTCCACCCAACAGCCTATAGGCTGCAGTACTGGGACAATTCAGCCCAAACAACCAAGAAGGTGAGAACACAGCCCCACTCATCAGCAGACAACTGGCTAAAACTATTTCTGACCATGGGCCTGCCTACCAGAGAGGTAGGCTCCACCTGCAACTGAGCAGGAACAAATTCATCACATCAGGAAGCCTGCACAAGCCTCTTAGACAAATTCATCCACCAGAGGACAGACAGCAGAAGCAAGAAGAACTACAACCATGCAGGCTGTGGAACCAAGACCACAAACACAGAAAGTTAGACAAGATGAGATGGCAGAGGAATATGTCCCAGATGAAGGAACAAAATAAAACCCCAGGAAAACAACTAAGTGAAGAAGAGATAGGCAATCAACCATAAAATGACAGTGAAGATAATCTAAGATCTCTGAAAAAGAAGGGAGACACAGATTGAGAAGATACAATAAATGTTTAACAAAGACCTAAAAGAATTAAAGATAAACACAGATGAACAATATAATAACTGAAATGAAAAATACACTAGAAGGAATCAATAGCAGAGGAACTGAGGCAGAAGAATAGATAGGTGGCCTGGGAGACAGAATGGTGGAAAACACCACTGTGGAACAGAATACACAAAAAATAATGAAAAGAAATGAAGACTGTCTAAGAGACCCTGGGAAAACAAATGCACCAAAATTCACATTATAGGGTCCCAGAAGGAGAAGAGAGAGAGAAAGGACCTGCAAAAATATTTGAAGAGATAATAGCTGAAAACTTCCCTAACGTGGGAAAAGAAATAGTCACCCAAGCCCAGGAAGCACAGAGAGTCGCAGGCAGGATAAAGCCAAGGAGGAACACATCATGATGCATAGTAATAAAAGTGACAAAAATTAAAGACAAAGAAAAACTATTAAAAGCAACAAGAGAAAAGCAACAAATAACATACAAGGGAACTCCCATAAAGTTATCAGCTGATTTCTGAGCAGAAACTCAGCAGTACAGAAGGGAGTGGCAAAATATATTTAAAGTGTTGAAAGGGAAGACGCTACAAGCAAGAATAGTCTACCAAGCAAGGCTCTCATTCAGATTTGATGGAGAAATCAAAAGCTTTCCAGACAAGCAATAGCTAAGAGAATTCAACAACACTAGACCAGTTTTGCAACAGATGCTAAAGGAACTTCCCTAAGCAGTAAAGAAAAGGCCATTACTAGCAACAAGAAAATTAGAAATGCTCACATGTAAAGGCAAACATAAAGTAAAGGTAGGAAATCATCTGCACACAAATAAATATCACACCTAGCAATTCTGAGAAGAGTGCACAAATTCAGGATATTGGAAATACATTTGAAATTAAAAGAGCAGCAAATTAAAACAATCTTCTTTATATATATACTGTTATATCAAATCCTCGTGGTAAAAGCAAACTAAAAATCCACAATAGAAACACACACGAAAAAGAAAAAGTAATCCAAACACAACACTAAAGTGAGTCATCACATAACAAAAGAACAAAAGAGGAAGGGAAGAAAAAAAACTTACAAAAGTCTACAATACACACACACAAAGATCCAAACAAAAAACTAAAGTTAGTCATCAATGCACAAGAAAAGAGAACAAAAGAGGAAGGGAAGAAAAAAGACCTACAAAAACAAATCCAAAACAATTAGCAAAATGGTAATAAGAATAAACATATTGATAACCACCTTAAATGTATATGGATTAAATGCTCCAACCAAAAGACATAGACTGGCTGAATGGTACAAAAACAAGACCTGTATATATGCTGTCTACAACAGACCCACTTCAGATCTAGAGATGTATAAAGACTGAAAGTGAGGGGATGGAGAAAGGTATTCCATGCAAATGAAAATGAAACGAAAGCTGGAGTAACAATACTCAAATCAGAAAATGTAGACTTTAAAATAAAGACCGTTACAAAATACAAAGAAGGACACTACATAATGATCGAGGGATCAAACCAAGAAGGTGATATAACAATTGTAAATATATATGCACCCAACATAAGAGCACCCCAATATATAAGGCAGATACTAACAGCCATAAAAGGAGAAATTGACAGTAACACAGTAACAGTGGGGGACTTTAATACACCACTTTCATCAATAGATTATACAAAAAGAAAATCAATAAGGATACACAAGCTTTAAATGACACATGACACCAGATGGACTTAATAGATATTTATAGAGCATTCCATCCAAAAGCAGTAGAAAACACATTCTTCTCAAGTGTACATCAAACATTCTCCAGGACTGACCACATGCTGGGCTGCAAAGTGAACCTCGGTAAATTTAAGAAAATTGAAATCATATCAAGCAAGTTTTCTAACCACAATGCTATGAGATTAAAAATCAACAACAGGGGGCTTCCCTGGTGACGCAGTTGTTGAGAGTCTGCCTGCCGATGCAGGGGACATGGGTTCGTGCCCCAGTCTGGGAAGATCCCACATGCTGTGGAGTGGCTGGGGGCCCATGAGCCATGGCTGCTGAGCCTGCACATCTGGAGCCTGTGCTCCACAACAAGAGAGGCCACACAGTGAGAGGCCCACATACTGCAAAAAAAAAAAAAAAAAAATCAACAACAGGAAAAAAGCTGTAAAAAACCCTAACACATGGAGGCTAAACAACATACTACTAAACAACCAATGGATCACTGAAGAAATCAAAGAAGAAATCAAAAAATACCTACAGACAAATGAAAATGACAATCCAAAACCTATGGGATGCAGCAAAAGTAGTTCTAAGAGGGAGGTTTATAGCTATAAAATCTTACCTCAGGAGGCATGAAAAAATCACAAACAACCTAACCATACACTTAAAGCAACTAGAGAAGGAAGAAAAAACAGAACTCAAAGTTAGTAGAAGGAAAGAAACCATAAAAATCAGAGCAGAAATAAATGAAAAAGAGATGCAAATATCAATATCAAAAATCAATAAAACTAAAAGCTGGTTCCTTGGAAAAATAAACAAATTTGATAAACCTTTAGCCAGACTCATCAAGAAAAGAAAGGAGAGGGCTTAAATCAATAAAATTAGAAATGAAAAAGGAGAAGTTACAACTGACACCACAGAAATACAAAGAATAATGAGACTACTACCAGCAAATATATGCCAATAAAATAGACAACCTGGAAGAAATGGACAAATTCTTAGAATGATACAATCTCCCAAGGCTGAACCAGGAAGAAGTAGACAATATGAACAGACCAATCACAAGTACTAACATTGAAACTGTGATTAAAAAACTCTCAACAAACAAAAGTGCAGGACCAGATGGCTTCACAGGCAAATTCTACAAAACATTTAGAGAAGAGCTAATACATATCCTTCTGACACTGTTCCAAAAATTGCACATGAAGGAATACACCCAGACTCATTCTATGAGCCCACTGTCAACCTGATACCAAAATAAGACAAAGATAAAACAAAAAATGATAATTGAAGGCCAATGTCACTGATGATCATAGATTCAAAAATTCTCAAAGAAATACTGCAAATCCAAATCCAACAATCATACACCATGATCAAGTGAGATTTACCCCAGGGATGCAAGTATTTTTCAAGATCCTCAAATCAATCGGTGTGATATACCACATCAACAAGTTGAAGAATAAAAACCATATTATCATCTCAATAGATTCAGAAACAGCCTTTGGCAAAATTCAACATTTATTTATGATACAAACTCTCCAGAAAGTGGGCATAGAGGGAACCTACCTCAACATAATAAAGGTCATATATGACAAACCTACAACTAACAACATACTCAACAGTGAAAAGCTGAAAGCATTTCCTCTGAGATCAGGAACAAGACAAGGATGTCACTTTCGCCACTTTTATTCAACATAGTTTTGTAAGTCCCAGTCACAGCAATCAGAGAAGAAAAATTAAAAAAAAAAAAAATAGAATCCAAATTGGAAAAGAAGTAAAACTTTCACTGCCGATGACATGATACTATACATAGAAAATCCTAAGATGCCACCAGAAAACTACCAGAGCTCATCAATGAATTTGATGAAGCTGCAGGATACAAAATTAAAGCACAGAAATCTGTTACATTTCTATACACTAAAAATAAAAGAACAGAAAGAGAAATTAAAGAAACAATCCCATTTACCATTACATCAAAAAGGATAAAGTACTTAGGAATAAACTTACCTAAGGAGCTAAAAGACCTGTACTCTGAAAACTATATGAAGCTGATGAAAGAAATCAAAGATGATACAAACAGATGGAAAGATATACCATGTTTTTGGATTGGAAAAATAAATATTGTCAAAACGACTATATTATCCAAGGCAATCTACAATGTCATTTTTCACAGAACTAGAAAAAAAAATCTTAAAAGTTATATGGGGAAACAAAAGATCCTGAATAGTCAAAGCAATCTTGAGAAAGAAAAATGGAGCTGGAGGAATCAGGCTCCCTGGCTTCAGACTATACTGCAAAGGTAGAGTCATCAAAACAATATGGTACTGGAACAAAAGCAGAAGCATAGATCAATGGAACAGGATAGAAAGCCCAGAAATAAACCCACACACCCCTAGTCAATTAATGTATGACAAAGGAGGCAAGACTATACAATGGAGGAAAGACAGTCTCTTTAATAAATAGTGCTGGGAAAACTGGGCAGCTACATGTCAAAAAATGAAATCACAACATTCTTTAGCAGCATACACAAAAATAAACTCAGAATGAATTAAAGACCTAAGCATAAGACTGGATACTATAAAAATCTTAGAGGAAAACAAAGTCAGAACACTCTTTGACATAAATCACAGCAAAATCATTTTTGATCTGTCTTCCAGAATAATAAAAATAATAACAAAAATATACAGATGGGACCTAATAAAACTCAAAAGCTTTTGCACATCAAAGGAAACCATAAACAAAACAAAAAGACAACCCACAGAATGGGAGAAAATATTTGCAAATGATGGGATCAACAAGGGATTTGTCTCCAAAATTTACAAACAGCCCATGTGGTTCAATATTAAAAAGACAATCAACCCAATCCAAAAATGGGCAAAAGACCTAAATAGATATTTCTCCAAAGAAGACATACCGATGGCCAAGAGAGACATGGAAATATGCTCAGCATAGCTAACCATTAGAGAAATGCAAATCAAAACTACAATGAGATATCATCTCACACCAGTCAGAATGACCATCATCAAAAATAATCTATAAACAATAAATGCTGGAAAGAGTATTGAGAAAAGGGAATCCTCCTACACTGTTGATGGGAGTATAAATTGGTACAGGCACTATGGAGAACAGTATGGATGTTCCTTAAGAAACTAAAAACAGAGCTACCTTATGATACAGCAATCCTAATCCTGGGCATATATCCAGAGAAAAACATGTTTTGAAACTATATATGTACCACAATATTCATTGCATAGCTGTTTACAACAACCAAGACATGGAAGCAACCTAAATGTCTATTGATAGATGAATTGAATTGATAAAGAAGATGTGGTACAGTGGAATATTATTCAGCCATTAAAAAGAATGAAATGGGGCTTCCCTGGTGGCGCAGTGGTTGGGGGTCCACCTGCCGATGCAGGGGTCGAGGGTTCATGCCCCAGTCTGGAAGGATCTCATGTGCCGTGGAGCGGCTGTGCCCGTGGGCCATGGCCACTGAGCCTGCACGTCTGGAACCTGTTGCTCCATGGCGGGAGGGGCCACAATGGTGAGAGGCCCATGTACTGCAAACAAACAAACAAAAAAAACAACAAAAATAAAGAATGAAACGATGTCATTTGCAGTGTCATGAATGGACCTGGAGATTATCAT
This sequence comes from Phocoena sinus, assembly GCF_008692025.1. NCBI lineage: Eukaryota > Metazoa > Chordata > Mammalia > Artiodactyla > Phocoenidae > Phocoena > Phocoena sinus. The sequence continues at coordinate 31,864,301 of NC_045776.1, read as the reverse complement.
ACTAAGTGAAGAAAGTCATACAGAGAAAGAGAAATATCATATGATATTGATTATATGAGGAATCTTAAAAAAAAAAAAAAAAAGATACAATTGAACTTACTTACAAAACTGAAACAGACTCACAGACATAGCAAATGAACTTATGGTTACCAGAGTGGAAGGGTTAGAGGTAGGGACAGATTGGGAATTTGAGATTGACATGCACTATACTTAACACTATATTGACACTACTATATTTAAAATAGATAACCAACAAGGCCCTATGTGTAGCAGAGGGAACTCTGCTCAATATTTTGTAATAACTTAAATGGGAAAAGAATTTGAAAAATAATAGATGCACATATATGTATAACTGAATTGCTCTGCTGAACACCTGAAACTAATACAACATTTTTAATCAACTATGCTCCAATATAAAATACAAATTAAAATAATAACATAATAAAATAAAAATAAAGTGGAAGTGAATATATTTGGGGTAAAAATAATACTTTTCAAAGTCCCCTAAAACCACTAAAAAATGTAGCTATTATATTACTATCATGTCATCCCCACTTGTCCTCAAGGAGCATGCGATTTAGAGATATGATTGATGTATGTAAAATAATTTTCAAACCAATTAATACATAATTAATTGTTGACTCTTGGGGAGGAAGAAAACTTTGGAAGGTTCTTCTGGCTGGTCTAAATATTAAATTGACATGAGAGAGATTAACAGGAAAAAATCAAGCAAAAATTTAATAACAAGTAAACATGGCAGAGACCCTAAAAAGCTGAGTAACTCACCAAAATGGCTGAAGTCCTTGCGTTCAATACCATCTTCATCTAAAGACAAAGGGGTATAGGGGTTTGGGATGTCAAAGGGGAGCAATTGATATGGAAATAGAAAAGCAAATATTTTGTAAATAAATGTTTGCTGGGTCATTCAGAGACAATAGGACACAGAAAGGAATTTTAGCAAACAGACTTTGCTATGTTCCTCTCTGTTCACCACACTTAGTTCATACTGCAGTTATCTACGGTGATAGTTCTATTCTTGTAATAGGCCCTCTATTTAAATTATTTTGGCAGTTTAGACAGAGGTCAGTTTCTTCCTGAGTCTTTCTTTGGGCCTTGATCATTTTCACCTCAAAATAATCTCCATGCCAGAGACACATGAATATTGAATATGCTTAGGACCAATTTTGTTTCCATTCTTTCCAACCCCCTATGTACCAAGTCCTTCAGGCTCCCTCAGTTTTCTCTGAAATATCTGTATTGTCTTTGAATTTAGAAGCTGTTAGAATCAGATCTAAGAAGCCATGACCATGTCTCACTTAGGCAGCTGTAAATGAATTCCATTAATTTATTAGTGAAACCTTGCACATTTCACTAAGTAAGTTCCAATCAATTTGAGAATGTTCTTCCAGGAAAAAATGTCCAGAACTAAAACAGACATCTGGAGGATATGTTAACTTTATTTTATTAAGTGACTTCACATGTCTTTTATACCATTATTTTAGTGTGGGATTTGCAAAACTAAATCCTTCAAGTAGCAAGTATATCTATCTTTTCAGGTGTCATCAACAGTTAGGACAGCCACTGGAATCTTTTAAGAACACAAATGAAGAAGACTGAGTTGCTTTATCCTAGGAGTGAAGCAGGATTTATATTGTATTTCAAGATATTTTAGCTCTGTTGTTTCTCAAGAATGTTTTGTCCCTGCTTTGCATTCTGTGTATACAAACATGAATATGTGAGACTGTATCTCTGACTCTTCAACCCCACCCCATCTCTTTCTGTCTCTGTTTCTCTTAGTTGAAGAGAACTCCCATGTTTCTCATGTTAATAAATAAGACAAGCTGTTAGTCTTTATCTAATTACTAAACAAATGTTGCTTAAAGTAACAATAATTGAAACTATACACCTTTAAATATATTAACTAAAAAATAGAAAAATATTTTTCTATTTTTTGTGTATTTTATTATTTTTTTATACATCTTTATTGGAGTATAGTTGATTTACAATGTTGTTTTAGTTTCTGCTGTACAAAAAAGTGAATCAGCTATCCTGACACCATACAAAAAATAAACTCAAAATGGATTTAAGACCTAAATGTAAGGCCAGAAACTATCAAACTCTTACAGCATAACATAGGCAGAACACTCTATGACATAAATCAGAACAAGATCCTTTTTGACCCACCTCCTAGAGAAATGGAAATAAAAACAAAAATAAACAAATGGGACCTAATGAAACTTAAAAGTTTGCTTTTGCAAACTTTGCTTTTGCACCGCAAAGGAAACCATAAACAAGACAAAAAGACAACCCTCAGAATGGGAGAAAATATTTGCAAGTGAAGCAACTGACAAAGGATTAATCTCCAAAATATACAAGCAGCTCATGTAGCTCAATATTGAAAAATCATTTTTTCTTGTTAAAATTTAGTTTTTTTGAAAATTTGACCAAAAAATTAGGTGAAGTAAAAACAACAAAGGAACTCAACATAAGACAATATATCTTTAAGACTGAATCAACTCTCCTTTGTAAAATTTAATCATGAGCATTTTATGCTCATGAGTTTAAATAATTTAATTTAATTAGCAGATTATTTAATTAAATTTAATTATTTAGAAATTTAAATAATAAAAAAAGTTTGTTCTGTAGGAAATTAATAACTGAAACCCATAAACTCAATTTAATTCTGTTTGGAAAATACTCAAGGAAATTTCATTAATATTAGTAAAATTTACATGAAAATATCTTTACAACGTCCTTAGAGTCAAAATATGAGCCCCGGTAGAGTGGATATCCTTAAATCCAACTTGGGATGGATTACAGATTTAAACATAACAGGCAAATAAATAAAGCTTTTATAAGAGAACTTAGGAAAAATATCATCAAGACCTCATAGTAGGTAAAAATTCTTAAACAGAATAGAAAAAGTCCTAATTATAGGAATTTAAAAAAAATATGTTCATCAAAAAATATCTCTAAGAGTGAAAAGGCAGTCCAATAGGAGAGGAAGAAGATCATTGAAAAGAATATGTTCAACAAAGGATTCATAACCAGAATATAGAAAGAATTTCTAACCATCAGTTTGAAAACTCAACCCAATGTAGAGATGAACAAAAGTCTTAAACAGGCACCTAATAAAAGAGGATATCCAAGTGACTGATAAACATGTAAAAATTAATCACAGGGAAATAAAAATTAAAACCATAATGCAATTTACCAGAACTCAGCACAATAATTAAAGTGAAATGTAGAGACAATATCAAACTGCTGACATGGATATGGAGTAACAATCTCTCATGCATTGCTGGTATAAGAGTAAATTGATACAACTGCTTTGGAAAATAGTTTAGAATATCTACTAAAGCTGAACATATGCATACCTTCTGACCCAACAAGTCTACTTGCATATCCAAAAGAATGAGCTTCTATCTATCAAAAGATATGTGAGAGGGAGGGCTGCCCTGGTGGCACAGTGGTTGAGAGTCCGCCTGCCTATGCAGGGGACACAGGTTCATGCCCCAGTCCAGGAAGATCCCACATGCCACGGAGCAGCTGGGCCTGTGAGCCATGGCCGCTGAGCCTGTGCATCCAGAGCCTGTGCTCCGCAATGGGAGAGGCCACAAGAGTGAGAGGCCCGCATACCACAAAAAAAAAAAAAAAAAAAAAAAAAAAAAAAAAAAAAAAAAAAATTCCTGGGAAATAAAAATCTGGAAAAAAAAGAAAAGATATGTGAGAGAATTATTGACAATAACACTATTTATAATTACTTCAGAATGAAAACTACCCAAAAGACTATCAAGAATTAGAATGGATAAATATATTATCATATATTCACAAACAGCATACTTTATAACAACTAAAATGGATGAGCTCTGAATACATGAAACATTGTGGATGAACCTCACAGGCATATTATTGAGTGAAAGTAATTCTATAGGATTAGAAGTTAGGATAGCGGCAAAGTTAATCTATAGAATTAGAATTTAGGTTAGTGGTTTCCCTTAGTCTTGGTAGTGATCAGGAGACATGGACATGGAGGTGCCTTCCACAGTCTGACATGTTCTGTTTCTTGATCTGTGTGACAATTACATGTGTGTTCACTTTTTTTAAAAGTATATGAGAATGATTTCTATACTTTTCTTGGAAATTGAGTATGATTTGAGTACTTTTCTTGTATTCATGCTATATCTCTAAAGTGGAAAACAAAACAAAACGTACTGAAATTAATATATTCTAAATGTCCCCTCACTCTACCCTCCAATATCTGTCCTAGGAGAATATAAGAATAAATATCTATAATCCCTGAGGAAGAAACATTCTATAACAATTCCTCTCCCTTCCCAATTAAGGTAGATGCCTGGAGTCTACAATGGGAAGTACAATTAAGTTGAACTTATTTTTCTACTAAAGAAGGAAAATGTTAGGGAGAAGCGTCTATGAAAAATTTCTGACATCTTCCCAAAAGAAGAAGTGCTACAACATCCTGAGCCCTGGAGAATGTGTGTCCTGTAAGAAGACCTCTTTTATTGTCATGGCAAGGAGAAAGGGGTGAGTGAGGAACTCCAGAAAGACAGTTGCAATACTCCCTAAAGCTAGAAGTCATTGAAGCATTGCAAGGCCAGGAAAGGGGTAAGAGGAAGAGATGTACAAAGAAAATTTTCTGTGGTAAACTTTGAATAGTTAAAATATGATGAAAAGAGATCTAATATCCTTGGGTGGAGAGCTGCAAAACTGCAAAAAAGTTATGAAGAAGGTTGTAGTGAACCACTCCTAACTGTCCACTGAAGACAATTTCCAATGGCCATAAAGTCAAACTGTATATTCTAAAATATTTACATCTGAAAATAAGGATTTATAATTATGTGAAGCATATACATGAGCACCCAATCATATTCTTAAAGTATAACTTTCCCATTTGTTTGTAGAATGACTTGGCCTCCAAGATTTGCTTTTTACAGTGGTTGGCACATGAGAGCCTTTATAAACCATCCTGAGAATCCAGGGTTTTGGCCACGTAGGAACCTTACCATGATGCATAGTACTTTCTGAAAAAATAAACTATCAGAACAAGTGAGTTCTTGATAGAGAGTTTTCCATAGGAACCTAATCATATATTTTTTTAATGACCAGAATGCAAAAACAATATTGAAACACTTGATATAGTCCATTTTCATTTATTGACAGTATCTCATTCTCTTCTAAATTCCTCCTTCCCTTTTGTGATCTCACTAACCTATGACAGTTCTAATACCTACTGAGTGGAAAATTGAGACAATTATTCAGATAATTTAGGCTAAAATAATAGCATACAGCATAGTTGACTGTATTATTTTTTACAATATTGATTTTATTGATAATAATAAATAACTGAATAACTTTAATAACTGTTCACTTGATCTTGAAATTCACACACAAAGACAGCTTCCAGTGATTATCAAACAAAAGATGAAATTTTCAAGTCTTTTTGGAGCATTCAATTTCTTTTTGTCCTATAACATGACAGTGAGGCTTTATTTTCATGGCCCTGTCAATCACTGCATTCAGAGGCAGGCTGAAATTTTTTCTTGAAGCTCTTGCCCTTTCTAGACAATGAGGAATTACTTGACCTGAGCCTGGTCAATGTTGTATCAGAAGAGATATTTGTGAAAACTAATGATAACCTCAGGTATGCTTCAACATTTACATTTCCTACTAATACATCCTCCTCCTGAAAAAGCTGGATATGTGCATATTTAGATAATTTTTATTAGCTAATGAATTAGAATGCAGTGAAAATGAACACCTTCCAAATCACTAGTTTACATACTCAATTAAAACTCTGTAACCTTCATTTAATATGCAAAATAATGATCTTGCGATTTGGGGATTAGAGAACTTTTGTTAGGGAGCTAGAAAATGCTGATATCATGAGCTTCTTTTACAGATTTTGTGAATCATATATATGGAAACAGTTGTTCTATATGTTTTAAAGGTTTGAGACAGAGAAAGAGGGGCCCAGGCTTTGGGAAAAGTGACAATTTTTCAAATCTCCTCCACTTATATGTTAACTTTAGTCTCCAAAAAAAAAAAAAAAAAAAAAAAAAACACCTGAAAATGAGGTCCTGTCTCCTTGATCAGGAGATAAAAAGTTCTCCAGGAGTTATAGATGAGGACATGTGTCAGAGACCACATTATAAGTTGGGGATAATGAACCCCTGTGTTTTGCCAGAACTTCTCACTTAAGAAGAAATGTGTCTGTACTTGTTCAAACCTTTCTTGGTATTGTTTAATGCTTTAAAGTATATTCAGTGTATTTAAACACATGTTTTTAATTCCTCGTTGCTGTTCCATGAGTTAGGAAGGTTAGCTTACAAACTTCATTTTTAAGTGGAAATACTGAGTTCCAAGTGACCTGAGGGCTCAAGACTCTGTGTCCAAAGTCACACAGAGTAGAAATGGTAACTCTTGACTAGGTACTGCCTGAGTCTCCTTGGGCCTGCTGTCTGATGTCTTAACAAAATGCCAAAGTGTGACTCACTCCATGTAGTCACGTGTGGCATTATATGAAGGAAAGAAAAACAATGAGGCTGGAAGTGGGGAGGGCTTGCTTATTCTGTACTCACCATTTCAGAGTCAAGGGCACATCTCATATATTTTCTTTCTCAACTGTGGTTATGGATATTGATGTGAAATGGTTTTGTGGTGGTGGTGGTTGTGTTTTTAAAGTCATGTTCCTTTGTGGCCTATAAAATATGCAGAAACATATTTTTGATATATACAGATAATACAATTTACATGTGTCATGTTATCTTTATCCTTTTGATTACTTGACTGGATGAATTAGAAATTCAATAAACCAGATTAAGAAAAATTAATTGATCAAAATATATTTGTTTAGCACCTGGTTCTGTGTTACATAGTGTGCAAGATACAGAAAAATCTGAAATATGGTTCCAATCCTGGTACTGACCATATTTTATGAGGTGAGATATTCATGCATGAAACCAAGAACAAATGAAATTCTAAAATACTTTATTGACAGTAAGGATGAAGTAAGAAATCAGTATGATAAGAACCACTATCAGATAGAGGCTAAATGCAGGAGCCCTGGAGCTAGACTGTCCAGATTCAAACCCTAGTTCCACCAGTCTCTAGCTCTGTGGCCTCACTTTTAGCCTCCCTTTACCTCAGTTTTCTTATGTGCCAAATAGAGATAATAATGTCAGTGATTAGAGCAACTGTGAAGATTAAATTAATTAAAATATATAATAGAGAAATCAAGATGGCAGAGGAGTTGGAAGATGTGGAGTTCATCTCCCTCTACAAATGCATCAAGAATACATCTACAGATGGAAAAATTTTCACAGAACAGCAGCTGAACAGTAGCAGAAGACCTCAGACACCAGAAAGGACAAAAAAGATCCCCACATAACAAGGTAGGATAAAAGAAAGAAGGGATAAAGAAGAAGAGAAGAGGTGGGATGGGATCTGTGCACCTGGGAGGGGAGCTGAAGCAGAGGAGATGATCCCACATCTGGGGAAGCTCCCTCACTGACAGGGAAATCAGTTGAGACAGAAGGGGAGTATCAGAGAAGGGCTAAACAACTGGCCTTTGGCAGACAGAACAGAGTGAGACCTACACAGACAGTCCATGCCACAGCCCTGCACACCCCAGACTGGGACGTGTGTCCACTGGTGCACACGGGCTGAGAGCTGGAACATGGGGATTGGAGAGCAAGCCCTGGGGAGGACAGCTGTTGGCTGTGAGGTGACAGCCTGAGGGGTTGAGAGGGAGGTAATCCACAATGAGGAATTCTTATGGAGGAAACCCAGACTGCCATAGAAGAAAGGCACCACTGTTGAGTGATATGCAGGTGGTGGAGCTGTCATTGCAGACTCTCTCTCCCCACACATTGGTCTCCTGTCCCACCAGGCATTAAGAAAAGCCCCTACCAGGGCTGAACTTCTTGTGCCTGCCACGAGGCACTAGGAGAAGCCTCCACCAGGGCTGACCTTCTCACACCAACCACCAGGTGATAGGAAAGGCTCCCACTAGGGCTGCATTGTTCACAGTTTTCCATGCACCTGTCACCACCAGGGCTCTAACGACCACAGCAGCTGTGCCACATCCACACCCTGCCCTCACAGGGACAGATTCAAGTGCTCCAGGGCAGCCTCGAGAGCACACTCCTGTGCGTGGCCCACACACAAAGGTGGGGTGAAAACCACAGCTGAGCACCAGAGGTGGGGCGACTAAGGAAGAGGAAAAAAAATCTTTCTGTGCACAGACGACAGATTAACACCCCACAATTGGCTTGGTAAACCCTGCATCTATGGAATATCTGAATGGACAACGAGTATTCCCACAACTGAAACTGGTCTAGTTCTAGTAGCTATGGACTTTCAGGACTAGTACAAATGGGAATTGGGCCAGGTCAGAGTCTGAGCTGCCCCCACTGTTCCCACAGCAGGTACAGAGAACCTACATAGATGTATTAGAGGTCCTCCTGGGGAGATGGAGGTTGGCTGTGACTCTTAGTGGGAGCAAGAACACAGACAGCTGACACTCTAGGAAAATAATTATTACTATTTTTTAATGTGTTGTTTTGTTCTATTGTTGTGTTTTTTAAATTTGTTGTTACTTTAATTTTCATTTAGTTTTTTAAATTTTTTAATATATTTTTATTTGTTATATTTCTATTTCTACTTTACTTTTTTTGTTCTATATTCTTCCTTGTTTTCTTTCTTTGTTCTAATTTGTTTTTATATTTTATTTTGTTCTATTTGTTCTTACCCTTTTTTTTTTGTCATTTTTCAATTGTTTTTTTTTGTGTGTGGGAGTGGTATGTAGGCCTCTCACTGCTGTGACCTCTCCTGCTGAGGAGCACAGGCTCTGGATGCACAGGCTCAGCGGCCATGGCTCACAGGCCCAACCACTCTGTGGCATGTGAGATCTTCCCGAACCGGGGCACAAACCCGCGTCCCCTGCATCAGCAGGCAGACTCTCAACCACTGCGCCACAAGGGAAGCCCTCTATTGCTTCTCTATGTTTGTTTTGTTTCCTTCATGTTTTCATTCAGTTTGCATTCTGCTTTTTTTAAAAAATTATTTTTCATTTTTATAAATTTTGTTGTCAATTATTTGATTTCATTTGGGATTCTTTTGATTGGTGGTTCTCTTGTTTTTCGTTTTCTCTATTTTTGGTTTTTATTTTGTACGTGAGTGTGCTTCCTTCTTGTTGTTGGTTTTTTGTTTTTGATTTTGTTTGGTTTTGCTTTTATCATATGTCTGGAGTTATGTATGTCCGTTTCTTTGTTTTTAATTTTACTTTTTTTTTAACATCTTTATTGGGGTGTAATTGCTTTACAATGGTGTGTTAGTTTCTGCTTTATAACAAAGTGAATCAGCTATACATATACATATGTTTCCATATCTCTTCCCTCTTGCGTCTCCCTCACTCCCACCCTCCTTATTCCACCCCTACAGGTGGTCACAGAGCACCAAGCTGATCTCTCTGTGCTATGTGGTTACTTCCTACTAGCTATCTACCTTACATTTGGTAGTGTATATATGTCCATGCCTTTCTCTCACTTTGTCACAGCTGACCCTTCCCCCTCCCCATATCCTCAAGTCCGTTCTCTAGTAGGTCTCTGTTTTTATTCCTGTCTTACCCCTAGTTCTTCATGACATTTTTTTTCTTAAATTCCATTTATATGTGTTAGTATATGGTATTTGTCTTTCCCTTTGTGACTTACTTCACTCTGTATGACAGACTCTAGGTCTATCCACCTCATTACAAATAGCTCAATTTTGTTTCTTAATAAGGCTGAGTAATATTACATTGTATATATGGGCTACATCTTCTTTATCCATTCATCCAATTATGGACACATAGGTTGTCTCCATCTCGAGGCTATTGTAAATACAGCTGCAATGAACATTTTGGTACATGACTCTTTTTGAATTATGGTTTTCTCAGGATATATGCCCAGTAGTGGGATTGCTGGGTCATATGGTAGTTCTATTTGTAGTTCTTTGAGGAATCTCCATACTGTTCTCCATAGTGCCTGTACCAATTCACATTCCCACCAGCAGTGCAAGACTGTTCCCTTTTCTCCACACCCTCTCCAGCATTTATTGTTTCTAGATTTTTTGATGAGGGCCACTCTGACTGGTGTGAGATGATATCTCATTGTAGTTTTGATTTGCATTTCTCTAGCGATTAATAATGTTGAGCATTCTTTCATGTGTTTGTTGTCAGTCTGTATATCTTCTTTGGAGAAATGTCTATTTAGGTCTTCTGTCCATTTTTGGATGGGGTTGTTTGTTTTTTTGTTTATTGAGCTGCATGAGCTGTTTCTAAAACTGGAAATTAATCATTTGTCAGTTGCTTCATTGGCAAATATTTTCTCCCATTCTGAGGGTTGTCTTTTAGTCTTGTTTATGGTTTCCTTTGCTGTGCAAAAGCTTTGAAGTTTCATTAGGTACCATTTGTTTATTCTTGTTTTTATTTCCATTTCTCTAGGAGGTGGGTCAAAAAGGATCTTGCTGTGATTTATGTCATAGAGTGTTCTGCCTATGTTTTCCTCTAAGAGTTTGATAGTTTCTGGTCTTACATTTAGGTATTAAATCCATTTTGAGCTTATTTTTGTGTATGGTGTTAGGGAGTGATCTAATCTCATACTTTTACATGTACCTGTCCAGTTTTCCCAGCAGCACTTACTGAAGAGGCTGTCCTTCACTGTACATTCCTGCCTCCATTATCAAATATAATGTGACCATATGTGTGTGGGTTTATCTCTGGGATTTCTATCCTGTTCCATTGATCTATCTTTCTGCTTTTGTGACAGTACCATACTTTCTTGATTACTGTAGCTTTGTAGTATAGTCTAAAATCAGGGAGCCAGATTCCTCCAGCTCCGTTTTTTGTTGTCAAGATTGCTTTGGCTATTCGGGGTCTTTTGTGTTTCCATACAAATTGTGAATTTTTCTTTCTTCTAGTTCTGTGATAAATTCCAGTGGTAATTTGATAGGGATTGCATTGAATCTATAGATTGCTTTGGGTAGTAGAGCCATTTTCACAATGTTGATTCTTCCAATCCAAGAATATGGTATATCTCTCCATCTATTTGTATAATCTTTAATTTCTTTCATCAGTGTCTTATAGTTTTCTGCATACAGGTCTTTTGTCTCCTTAGGTAGGTTTATTCCTAGATATTTTCTTCTTTTAGTTGCAGTGGTAAATGGGAGGGTTTTCTTAATTTCATTTTCAGATTTTACATCATTATTGTAGAGGAATGCCAGAGATTTCTGTACATTAATTTTGTATCCTGCTACTTTCCCAAATTCATTGATTAACTCCAGTAGTTTTCTGGTAGTATCTTTAGGATTTTCTGTGTATAGTATCATGTCATCTGCAAACAGTGACAGCTTTACTTCTTCTTTTCTAATTTGGATTCCTTTTATTTTCTTTTCTTCTCTGAGTGCTGTGGCTAAAACTTCCAAAACTATGTTGAATAAGAGTGGTGACAGTGGGCAACATTGTCTTTTTCCTGATCTTAGTGGAAATGCTTTCAGTTTTTCACCATTGAGGATGATGTTGGCTGTGGGCTTGTCATATATGGCCTTTATTAAGCTGAGGAAAGTTCCCTCTATGCCTACTTTCTGCAGGGTTTTTTATCATAAATGGGTGTTGAAATTTGTCAAAACTTTCTCTGCATCTATTGAGATGATCATATGGTTTTTCTCCTTCAGTTTGTTAATATGATTTATCACATTGATTGATTTGGGTATATTGAAGAATCCTTGCATTCCTGGAGTAAACCCTCCTTGATCATGGTGTATGATACTTTTAGTGTGCTGTTGGATTCTGTTTGCTAGTATTTTGTTAAGGATTTTTGCATGTATGTTCATCAGTGATATTGGCCTGTAGTTTTCTTTCTTTGTGACATCCTTGTCTGGTTTTGGTATCAAAGTGATGGTGACCTCATAGAATGAATTTGGGAGTGTTCCCCCCTCTGATATAATTTAGAAGAATTTGAGAAGGATAGGTGTTAGCTCTTCTCTAAATGTTTGATAGAATTCGCCTGTGAAGCCATCTGGTCCTGGGCTTTTGTTTGTTGGAAGATTTTTAAACACAATTTCAATTTCAGTGCTTGTGATTGGTCTGTTCATATTTTCTATTTCTTCCTGATTCAGTCTTGTCAGGTTTTGCATTTCTAAGTTTTCCATTTTTCCAGGTTGTTCATTTTATTGCCATAGAGATGCTTGTAGTAATCTCTTACGGTCTTTTTTATTTCTGCAGTGTCAGTTGTTACTTCTCCTTTTTCATTTCTAATTTTATTGATTTGAGTCTTCTCCCTTTTTTTCTTGATGAGTCTGGCTAATGGTTTATCTATTTTGTTTATCTTCCCAAAGAACCAACTTTTAGTTTTATTGATCTTTGCTATCGTTACCTTCATTTCTTTATCATTTATTTCTGATCTGATTTTTATGTTTTCTTTCCTTCTGCTAACTTTAGGGTTTTTTTGTTCTTCTTTCTCTAATTGCTTTAGGTGCAAGGTTAAGTTGTTTACTCGAGATGTTTCCTGTTTCTTAAGGTGAGCTTGTCTTGCTATAAACTTACCTCTCAGAACTGCTTTTACTCCATCCCATAGGTTTTGGCTCATTGTGTCTCCATTGTCATTTGTTTCTAGGTATTTTTTTATTTCCTCTTTGATTTCTTCAGTGATGACTTCGTTATTAAGTAGTGTATTGTTTAGCCTCCATGTCTTTGTATTTTTTACAGAACTTTTCCTGTAATTGATATCTAGTCTCATAGCATTGTGGTCAGAAAAGATACTTGATACAATTTCAATATTCTTAAATTTACCAAGGCTTGATTTGTGACCCAAGATATGATCTATCCTGGAGGATGTTCCATGAGCACTTGAGAAAAATGTGTATTCTGTTGTTTTTGTATGGAGTGTCCTATAAATATCAATTAAGTCCATCTTCTTTAATGTATCATTTAAAGCTTGTGTTTCCTTATTTATTTTCATTTTGGATGATCTGTCCATTGATGAAAGTGGGGTGTTAAATTCTCCTACTATGAATGTGTTACTGTCGATTTTCCCTTTTATGGCTGTTAGTATTTGCCTTATGTATTGAGGTGCTCCTATGTTGGGTGCATAAATATTTACAATTGTTATATATTCTTCTTGGATCAATCCCTTGATCATTATGTAGTGTCCTTCTTTTTCTCTTCTAATAGTCTTTATTTTAAAGTCTATTTTGTCTGATATAAGAATTGTTACTCCACCTTTCTTTTGTTTTCAATTTGCATGGAATATCTTTTTCCATCCTCTTACTTTCAGTCTGTATGTGTCTCTAGGTCTGAAGTGGGTCTCATGTAGACAGCATATATATGGGTCTTGTTTTTGTATCCATTCATCCAATCTGTGTCTTTTGGTGGGAGCTTTTAGTCCATTTATATTTAAGGTAATTATCGATATGTAGGTACCTATTCCCATTTTCTAAATTGTTTTGGGTTAATTATTGTAGGTCTTTCCCTTCTCTTGTGTTTCTTGCTTAGAGATGTCCTTTAGCATTTGTTGTAAAGTTGATTTGGTGGTGCTGAACTTTCTCAGCTTTTCCTTGTCTGTAAAGTTTTTAATTTCTTCATTCAATCTCAATGATATCCTTGCTGGGTAGAGTAATCTTGGTGGCAGGATGTTCTCCTTCATCACTTTAAATATGTCCTGCCACTCCCTTCTGGCTTGCAGAGTTTCTGCTGAAAGTTCAGCTGTTAACCTAATGGAGATTCCCCTCTGTGTTATTTGTTGTTTTTCCCTTGCTGCTTTTAATATGCTTTCTTTGTATTTTTGACAGTTTGCTTAATATATGTCTTGGAGTATTTCTCCTTGGATTTATCCTGTGTGGGACTCTCTGTGCTTCCTGGACTTGATTAACTATTTCCTTTCCCATATTAGGGAAGTTTTCAACTATAATCTCTTCAAATATTTTCTCAGTCCCTTTCTTTTTCTCTTCTTCTTCTGGAACTCCTATAATTCGAATGTTGGTGCATTTAATTTTGTCCCAGAGGTCTCTGAGACTGTCCTCAGTTCTTTTCATTCTTTTTTCTTTATTCTGCTCTGCAGTAGTTATTTCCACTGTTTTATCTTCCAGGTCACTTATCCGTTCTTTTGCCTCAGTTATTCTGCTATTGATCCAATCTAGAGTACTTTTAATTTCATTTATTGTGTTGTTCATCATTGTTTGTTTCATCTTTATTTCTTCTAGGTCCTTGTTAAATGTTTCTTGCATTTTGTCCATTCTATTTCCAAGATTTTGGACCATCCTTACTACCATTATTCTGAATTCTTTTTCAGGTAGACTGCCTATTTCCCCTTCATTTGTTAGGTCTGGTGCATTTTTATCTTGCTCCTTCATCTGCTGTGTGTTTTTCTGTCTTCTCACTTTGCTTATCTTACTGTGTTTGGGGTCTCAGTTTTGCAGGCTGCAGGTTCGTAGTTCCCGTTTTTTTGATGTCTGTCTCCAGTGGCTAAGATTTGTTCAGTGGGTTGTGTAGGCTTTCTGGTGGAGGGGACTAATGCCTGTGTTGTTGTGGATGAGGCTGGATCTTGTCTCTCTGTTGGGCAGGTCCACATTTGGTGGTGTGTTTTGGGGTGTCTGTGGACTTATTATGATTTTAGGCAGCCTCTCTGCTAATGGGTGGGGTTGTGTTCCTGTTTTGATAGTTGTTTGGCATAGGGTGTCCAGCACTGTAGCTTGCTGGTCGTTGAGTGAAGCTGAGTACTGGCGTTGAGATGGAGATTTCTGGGAGACTTTCGCCATTTGATATTATGTGGAGCTGGGAAGTCTGTTTTTGACTAGTGTCCTGAATTTGGCTCTCCCACCTCAGAGGCACAGCACTGACTCCTGGCTGCATCACCAAGAGCCTTTCATCCACATGGCTCAGGATAAAAGGGAGAAAGTGTAGAGAGAAAGAATTAGTACAAGTAGGTAGAAGGAAAGAAAGAAAGAAAGGGAGGAAGGAAGGAAGAAAGAAGGAAAGAAGAAAAGAAGGAAAAAAGAAAAGAAAGGAGGGAGGGAGGGAGAGATGGTGGGAGGAAAGAAGGAAGGAAGAAAGGTGGGAAGGAAGGAAAAATGAAAGAAAGAAAGAAGATAAAGTAAAATAAAATAAAGTAAAATATAATAAAGTTATTAAATTAAAAAAACAATTATTAAGAAAAAAATTTAAAAAAAATAAAACGGATGAATAGAACCCTAGGACAAATGGTTGAAGCAAAGCTATACAGACAAAATCTCATACAGAAGCATAGACATATGCACTCACCAAAAGAGGAAAAAGGGTAAAAATCATAAATCTTGTTCTCACAGTACACCTCCTCAATTTGCGATGATCCATTGTCTATTCATGTATTCCACCGATGTAGGGTACATCAAGTTGATTGTGGAGATTTAATCCACTGCTTCTGAGGCTGCTGGGAGAGATTTCCCTTTCTCTTCTTTGTTCTCAAATCTCCCAGGGCCTCAGCTTTGGATTTGGCCCACCTCTGCATGTAGGTCGCTGGAGGGCGTCTGTTTTTCCCTCAGACAGGACGGGGTTAAAGGAGCCGCTGATTCGGGGGCTCTGGCTCACTCAGGCCGGGGGGAGGGAGGGGCACGGTGTGCAGGGCAAGTCTGCTGTGTCAGAGGCTGGCGTGACGTTGTACCAGCCTAAGGCTCGCCGTGCATTCTCCCGGGGAAGCTGTCCCTGGATCCCGGTAACCTGGCAGTGGCAGGCTGCACAGGCTCCCCAGAAGGGAGGTGTAGATGTGTAGATAGTGACCTGTGCTCGCACACAGACCCCTTGGTGGCAGCAGCAGCAGCCTTAGCGTCTCCTGACCATCTCTGGGAGCTGTGCTTGCTGGTCTCTGGAGCTCCTTTAAGCAACGCTCTTAATACCCTCTCCCTGTGTCCCAAGAAACAAAGAGGGAAGAAAAAGTCTCTTGCCTCTTCGGCAGCTCCAGACCTTTCCCCAGACTCCCTCCCGGCTATCCATGGTACACTAACCCCTTCAGGCTGTGTTCACGCCCCCAAGTCCAGTCCTCTCCCTGTGCTCCGACCAAAGCCCGAGCCTCAGCTCGCAGCCTCGCCCGCCCCGGCGGCTGAGCAGACAAGTCTCTCAGGCTGGTGAGTCTTGGTCAGCACCGATTCTCTGTGCGGGAATCTCCCCACTTTGCCCTCTGCACCCCTGTTTCTGCACTCTCCTCCACGGCTCTGAAACTCCCCCACTACGCCAACGGCAGCCTCCATCTGCGAAGGGGCTTCCTAGTGTGTGGAAACCTTTCCTCCTTCACAGTTCCCTCCCACTGGTGCAGGTCCCATCCCTATTCTTTTGTCTCTGTTCTTTCTTTTTTTCTTTTGTCCTACCCAGGTATGTGGGGAGTTTCTTTCCTTTTGGGAGGTCTGAGGACTTCTGCCAGCATTCCGTAGGTTTTCTGTAGGAGTTGTTCCACATGTAGATGTATTTCTGTTGCAACTGTTGGGAGGAAGGTGATCTGTGCATCTTACTTTTCCACCATCTTCCCCTCGTCTGGATCTGTTTGTTTGTTTTAATTGTGGCTATTGCTGTTTGCTTGTTTTTGTCTTTGTTATTTGTCTTGGGTTTTGTTTGTCTATTTTTATCATTTGTTTCCTTCCAGCCACTCCCCCTTTTTTTCCCATTTCTTTATTTTTCCCTTTTTTGCTGAGCCATGTGGCTTGCAGCATCTTGGTGACCAGGCCAGGGGTCAGACCCAAGCCTCTGGGGTGGGGGTGCCAAGTCTGGGACACTGGAATGCAAGAGAATTCTCAGCCCCAGGTAATATTAATCAGCAAGAGCTCTCCCAAAGATCTCCATCTCAACTCCAAGACCTGGCTCCACTCAACAGTCTGCAGGCTCGAGTGCTGAATGCTCAACCCCAAACAACAATCAAGACAGGAACACAAAGCCATCTAACAGCAGATAGGGTGCCTAAAGTCATACTAAGCCCACAGACACCCCAAAACAGACCCCTTGACATGACCCTGTCCATTTTAGGGACAAGACACAGCTCCACACACCAAAGGTCAGGTATGAGTCTCTCCCACCGGAAAGCCTGCACAAGACACTGGACCAATCTCACCCACTGGGTGCAGACACTAGAATCAAGAGGAATTATGACCCTTCAGCCTGTGGAAAAGAGACCTTAAACACACTTATTTAGACAAAATGAGAAGGCAGAGAAATATGTTGCAGACAAAGGAGCAAGGGAAAAACACACGAGGCCAAATAAATGAAGAAGAAATAGGGAATCTACCTGAAAAGCAATTAAGACTTATGATAGTAAAGATAATCCAAAATCTCTGAAATAGAATGGAGAAATACAAGACATGTTTAACAAGAAGCTAGAAGAACTAAAGAACAAGCAAAGAGTGATGAACATAAAATAACTGAAATTAAAAATACACCAGCAGGCACTGATAGCAGAATAACTGAAGCAGAAAAACGAATAAGTGAGCTGGAAGATAGAATGGTGGAAATAACTGGAATGGAACAGAATAAAGAAAAAAAGAATGAAAAGAATTGAGGACAACCTCAGACAACATTAAATGCAGCAACATTTGAATTATAGGGGTCCCAGAAGAAGAAGAGAAAGAGAAAGGGCTTGAGAAAATATTTGAAGAGATTATAGTTGAAAATTTCTCTAACATAGGAAAAGAAATAACCACCCATGTCCAGGAAGTGCAGAGAGTTCCATATAGCAAACCCACAGAGAAACACGCTGAGACACATATTAATCAAACTAACATAAATATATGTTTTATATTTGAAAATGAAGCAACTGACAAAGGATTAATCTCCAAAATATACAAACAGCTCCTATAACTACATATCAAAAAAAAAGCCCTATAAAATATGTCTAAATAGACATTTCTCCAACAAAGACATACCAATGGCCAAGAAACGCGTGAAAATATGCTCAACATCACTAATTATTATAGAAATGCAAATCAGAGCTACAATGAGCTATCACCTCACACTGTTCAGAATGGCTATCATCACAAAATCTACAAACAGTAAATTATGGAGAGGGTGTGGAGAAAAGGGAACCCTTTTACACTGTTGATTGGAATGTAAATTGATACAGCCACTATGGAGAACAGTATGGAGGTTCCTCAAAAAACTAAAAATAGAACTATCATGTGACCCAGCAATCCCACTTCTGTGCATATCCCAGAGAAAACCATAATTCAAAAAGACACATGCACCCCAGTGTTCATCACAGCACTATTTACAATAGCCAGGACATGGAAACAAACTAAATGTCTATCAACAGAGGAATGTATAAAGAAGATTTGGTACATATATACAAAGGAGCACTACTCAGCCATAAAAAGGAACAGAAATGGCTCATTTGTAGAGACATGGGGAGACCTAGAGACTGTCATATAGAGTGAAGTAAGTCAGAAAGAGAAAAACAAATATCCTATATTAACACATATATGTGGAATCTGAAAAAATTGGTATAGATGATCTTATTTACAAAGCAGAATTAGAGTCACAGTCATAGAGAACAAACGTGTGGATACCAAGGGGGAAAAGGGAAGTGGGATGAATTGGGAGATTGGGATTGACATATATATACTATTGATACTATGTATAAAATAGACAACTGATGAGAACCTACTGTATAGCATAGGAACTCTACTAAATGCTCTGTGGTAACCTAAATGGGAAGGAAATACAAAAAAGAGGGGATATGTGTATATGTATAGCTGATTCACTTTGCTGTACAGTAGAATCTAACACAACATTGTAAAGCAACTGTACTCCAATAAAAATTTTTTAAAAATAAAAAAATGAATAAAATATAAAATATTCTCAAATAGTGTGTGCCTAATACTTGTTGGCATTTATTATGGTCTTGGGCAATCCTAGAGGTTTTATGCAGGAGACAGGTCTTGTAATAAATCGTACATAACAAAGGAATTTGAATGGAAGAGGGACTGGATTCTCAGGTTAGCAATGTGAATATATAACTGTAGTGGGAATGTAAGTAGCTAGCTCATGGGTTAGTGAGAAAACCAGGTAATCCGGAACAGAAGAAGCAGGTAGAGGGAAAATAGTGCTACTCAGGTAGGGAGGTGCGGAAGAACTGGCTAAGAGATGATTTCATGAAGAGCTGGTCTGAGCTGGGATGTGTGGTTATTAACCAAAAACTTCCTGAAAACTGGAGCAGAAACTTTACTCTATCACTACTTCCCAGGTTCTCATTGGATTCAAGGTCATTTGCTTACAAAGATAAGGCTGGCTGCATGACCTCTTTTATAAGTGTAGACTTAGTAGAATGTTATCTGAGAGGAATGATTCAGGAGTGATTAATCAATTTTAAATTCTAGGAATTAATATTTTTATCTATAACTTCTCTGGACAATATTACAATGAATGAATAATGAATGAATGAATGAATGAATAAATTAAATCACCAGTCCATTGGATGCTATCTCCATGCAGAAGGTTATGCTGACACACAGAACCTCAGTGTTAGCCTTTAGAGAGAGATTATATTATATTCCAAAGTAAATGATTCTAACTTGTTTCTAATTCCTAAAGTCTTTCTGAGAGACACTAGCTAATTGCATATACAGCAAACTAGATCACAAATATATTGATTTATTTACATTATTATATTATATTATACTATATTATAAACATACATTGTATTTGATAAATTTTACAGAGTAGGCTTGAAAGTGGTGTACATCAGTGATTGTCAGTGACAGTTAATAAAGAGCTTGCATCATAATATAAATCTAAACATTCCTTCCTTAATCAAAATTTTTGTGTTATGAAAATGTACTTCTGGTCTCAATTCTGACATACAAAATACTTGGACTTCATCACTCCCATCTTCAAAACAAGTAAAAGTTTGAACAATCTGAAAATGAACAACTTTTCTTGGGCCTATAAAAGAACTGACGTTGCAGAGCAAAATGATACTTCAAAACCTGGAGAGGAAGGTGAATCTAGAGAATCACAGCTAAGATTTGCATACCTGGAATGGAAGCCACTGGAGCCATAAACTGATAGGAATATTTAAGTGGTAATTTTGACAAATTGGTGGAAGCTGAGGGTAAACTAGTGTGAATGAGAAACTCCTAGGGCCACATTCTTGTGGGGACTACCATATTTTTATGGGTTTACCTCCAAGAAGTATCCCTCATGGCTCTAGGTAAGTGGGGATAGAGTAGTGATGGTGGTGTGAATAATCATTGTGAAATAGAGCATTCTTCATAACAATGGCCTACTTTCCCAAGGAAAAGACTTTG
Source organism: Phocoena sinus (assembly GCF_008692025.1). Classification (NCBI taxonomy): domain Eukaryota; kingdom Metazoa; phylum Chordata; class Mammalia; order Artiodactyla; family Phocoenidae; genus Phocoena; species Phocoena sinus. The sequence goes on along the minus strand of NC_045776.1, from coordinate 31,843,988 downwards.
CCTGAGCCTTAGGGAAGTGTGGAGAGTGGCTTTTATCAGAGTCTAGCCCCTCTCGCTTTCCTGCCTCAGCAAAGGGGGGAAATAAAAACTAAACAACTGTATAAATATTTATGAAGGTCACAGACCACATACACAGTCCCACTAAAAAAACTGAGATTAGTCATTATATTATAGAACACTCCTCCTCTCCCATTATACACTTACCATCATGCCAGCAAGTCTCCAGTAAAACACAAGTGGATTCGAGCTGAAAAGGTACAGGGAACATACCGCGTCTGAGAAGGAGTGCTTAGAAAAGCTCAAGTCAGGAAAAACATAAGCAAGGAGACTAGAAACTTTGGAGCCTCTGACACTTACAGGTACAAAAAGAATTAAAGACGGCCCAACTTTTGCCCAAATTCACATAAATGCTAATAGTAAAAGGCCTATTTGTCTCTGTTCTTATACCTAAGACAGCATGTCTGGCTTTCAACCAAAATTAGAAGTCTTGGCAAAAGGCAAGAAAACACTATCTAAAGACATTCAGCAAACATCAAATCCAGACTCAAATGTGAAAGAGATGTTGAAATTTTCAGGCAGAGAATTTAAAATAACTACTATCAATACGTTAATGTCCTAATGGGAAAAAAGAAAAAAAGAAAAGAAAACATGCAAGGACAGATGAGTATGGTAAGCAGAGAGATAGAAACTCTAAGAAAGAATCAAAAGGAAGTGTTAGAAATCAATAACATTAGTATATCGGAAGATGTCTTTGACACTCATCAGTAGACTGGACACACCAAAAGAAAGAATCAGTGAGCTTGAAGATTGGTCAGTAGAAACTTCCAAAAACTTAAATGCAAAGAGAAATGAGTGTGGGAAAAAAAAAAAAGAGTAGAGCATCAAAGAACGTGGGACAGTTTCAAAAGTGTGTTCATATATACCAGAATTGAGATAGGAGGGAAGGGGGCAGGGCACAACTTTAGAAGAATAACATAGCTGTTGAGAATACAACAAAAACTGGTTGGAAGCTATTAGGTCCAACATGGTGGAAGATTAGGCTTCCAGTAGATCTTGAGCTTCATACATGCTCATTTACTACTTTAGCATGCTAAATGACACAACCACAGGTGCCATGACAGTTCTGAGACTGACAATAAATGGCCCAAAATTAGTCAATGATCCAATTCCTGGAAATCCCTGCCCCTTCCCCAAAATAGTTGAAGTAATCCTCCCACTCATTAGCCTATGAAATTACCCAGCCCATAAAAACTAACCACCTTGGAATTCAGGGCTCCTCTCGCCTTATGAGATGGACCACATTCTGTCTATGGAATGTGTATCTCTTTCCATAAAGAGAGATCTTTCCATAAAGAGAGATCTCTTTCCATAAACCTGCTTTCACTTTACTATGGTCCACTCTTGAATTCTTTCTTGTGTGAAGCCAGGGACCTTCACTTAGCAAACCGACTTAGGAACTTGCCAGAGACCTGGGACATGACCCTCCTCTTGCACCCTATTTTCCTGCTCCATCTTTACAAAGGAAGAAGAAGAAGGTGGTCTTCTTTCCTTTGATTATAAAAATGTAGTCCACTTATTTCTCACGGCTGACCCCTCTTGCCTGCCCAGTTGTATCCTTCACAATCATTCTATATTAATAAATCTACTTCTTACCTATCACTTTGCCTCTCAGTGAATCTCTTCTGCATGGAGACATAAAGAACGTGAGCTTCATTAATTCTTGAAATGAGTTGTATGGTTTCAGTTGGAAGATTGTGGGTTTGACTCCCATCTGAGGTGTGACTGGCTTTGAGTTCCATCTGAGGTGTGGTTTCAGAATGAGAAGAAATAGAGAACTTAGCAGAAGAAATATGTGAAGTGATGATGGCTTAAAAATTTCTAAAATTGGTTACAAAAAACAGATGCAAGAAGTTCAGAGAACACTAGGCAGGATAAATATCAAAACACTGCATGTAGTCATAACACATTCAAACAGCAGAATATAACAGAAAGAAAGACTTGAAAGATGCCAAAGTGTGGGGGAAAATCATCAATAGAGAACAAAGGATAAGAATAACTTTATGCTTCTCATTAGAATCATATAAACAAAGAGAATAGAGTGAAATATAGAGTGGAATATTTAAAATCTTAAAAGAAAGAAACAACCAACTTAGAATTTTATATCCAATTAAATCATCCTTCAAAAGTAAAAGAAATATAAGATTTCTCAGATAAATAAAAAATGAAGAAATTCATTGGTAGCTAATCTGCCCTGCAAAAAATATTAAAATAATTTCTTCAGGGAGAAGGAAAATGATAGTTTAGAAACTTGTATCTGAAGAAAGAAAGAAAGAAAGAAAGAAAGAAAGAAAGAAAGAAAGAAAGAAAGAAAGAAAGAAAGAAAGAAAGAAAGAAAGAAAGAAAGAAAGAAAGAAAGAAAGAGGGAGGGAGGAAGGAAGGGAGGAAGGAAGGAAGGAAGAAATAAATGTAAAATAAAAATATTTTTTATTCTTAATTGATCTGAAAGATAACTGTTTTTTTTTAAAGTAATACAATGAGTGATTATAGCATATGAATAAGTGAAATGAACAACTACAATTTATTAAGGATGGGAGATGCAAATTGGGAATGCTCTCTTTAAGGTACCTATACTCCATGTGAAGTGATACAGTATTATTTGAAGGTGAAATTAGATTAGTTAAAATATATATTGGCAACTCTAGGGTAACTACTAAAAAACAAAGAGGTATACCAATAAACAAAAAAAAGAAGCAAAATTGATATGCTAAGAGAGGAGAGAAATAGAATAATACAAAATGATAAAATAAAACTAGAAAAGGCAGAAAGAGAGGGAGAAAACAAAGAATAAATGCAACAAATAGAAAACGATTATATACGTCATAAATATTAATCAAAATATACAAATAATCACATAAGTGTGAAATGTCTAAATATACCAATTAAGAAATAAGATCCAAGGACTTCCCTGGAAGTCCAGTGGTTAAGACCCCATGCTTCCAGTGCAGGGGGTATGGGTTTGATCACTGGTCAGGGAACTAGGATCCCACATGCCATGTCATGAGCCACCCCAAAAAATCGACCAATAAAAATCACATGATCACATTAAAAAAAAATAAGATCCAAGTATATGTTATCTACAAAGAACCCACTTTAAGTACACAGACACAAGTCAAAAGTAAAGGGATAAAGATATACCATGCTAACACTAATCAAAATAAAGCTTGAATGATCATATTGTTTTCAAACCAGGAGACTTCTGAGATAGGAAAGTTATCAGGAAAAAAGGGATAGTTTACATAATCATGAAGGAGTTAATTTTTCAAGAAGACATATTAATCCTAAATGTGTATGCACCTAAAAATACTGCCAAAATGTATGATGCAAAAACTGACAGAAATGAAAGGACAAATAGACAAAGACACTATTATAATTGCAGACTGCACTCCTCCTCTTTTAGTAAGGTATATAAATTAATAAATTAATGACATTAAAATAATAATAGAATTAATTTAATTAAAAAAAAATTCTAACTCGAAGTATAAAATAAATATCTTTAAGTCCACAGTGATATGAATAAATAATTGAATAAATGTGGGAGAAGAGACAAATCTCCCTTACAAAGAATTCAAAATTCTGTAGATATTCTGCCCTCAAGATTGTAGAACACAACTAGCCACTCCTTAAGTGTGGGCATTCTATAGTATCTTCTTCTCAAAGAGTACAGTATGGAAAGGGAGGGGAAAGAGTAACTTTCCAGTGGTGAAACCTCACAAATGCTATCTCAACTAAGTGATTAATGTCAACATTAACAGAGATGTCATATTGATAGTATGTATTTTTTTTTCATCCTACTGGGTGTGAAGTGGTGTCTCACTGTGGTTTTGATTTGCATTTCCTAATGACTAATGATGTTGACTCCAATTGACTCTTTTTTTTTAAATTTATTTATTTATTTATTTATTTTTGGCTGCACTGGGTCTTCTTTGCTGCGCACAGGCTTTTCTCTAGTTGCAGCGAGCGGGGGCAACTATTTGCTGTGGTGTGCAGGCTTCTCATTGCAGTGGCTTCTCTTGTTGCAGAGCACTGGCTCTAAGCACACGGACTTTCAGTAGTTGTGGCATGAGGGCTCTGTGGTTTTGTCTCATGGGTCCTAGAGCATTCAGGCTTCAGTAGTTGTGGCACACGGGTTTAGTTGCTCCATGACATGTGAGATCTTCCTGGACAAGGGCTCGAACCCGTGTCCTCTGCATTGGCAGGTGGACCCTTAACCACTGCACCACCAGAGAAGTCCTCCCATTGACTCTTGAACCCATGCCAATCAGATGGTCACTCCCACAGCTCCACAGATATTGCTCTTATCAAGTTCACCAAGGATATCCATGTTCCTAAAACCAATGGTCAATTCTCAGGCCTCCTGTTTCATGAGTCAGGAGTATCTGAGACAGTTGATTAGTCTCTCCTCTTTGAAATGCTTTCTTCATTTTGTCTTTCAAAATGCCATAATTGCCTTGCTTTCCCCCTCAGTTTTTTTTTTTTTTTCACGGTTTCTCTTAATGTTGTTGACTGTTTAACTTTGGAGAAACCTCTTCTTTTCCATCTATACTCATTTTCTCTGTGCATGAATACCTCATCCATGCTCCAAGCCTGGAGATGGGACTCTGAAACTTACATCTTCACATCTGACCTTGTCCCTAATTCCAGATTTGTATGCACAATTGCCTCCAAGACACTTCCACTTGGATACCTAGTAACTAGACCCAACTCCCAATCTGTCCTCCCCTTGCTCCTCCTTAAACCCCATGAAACCTGCTCCTCAAATGGTCTCCCTTATCTCAGTAAACAGAACTCCATTGTTCCAAGTGCTCAGGACCAAAAATGCTAGAACTGCACTGTCCATGTAACCATAACCATATGCAACTATTTAAGTATTTTTTAATTAATTCATTCATTCTTTGATTATCTCAATCAGTCACAACAACATTTAACAAATTCCTATTGAATTCCACACATTTTGCCAGGTTTACGAATACAGAAACTTTAAGAGGCAGAGCCTGCCTTCCAGGAGTTCTAAGTCAAATAAAATAAAGAGAATGTGAACCATAATTAATCATATTCAGACACATGCCTCTATGACTTCTGTTGTCACAGGGGGAGATGATTTAGATTTAACTTATTAAAGCTATAAAAGATTATAAATTCAGTTCCTCAGTTGCACTGGCCACATTTCATGAGCTTCGTCGTGGCCATATGTGGCTTGTGACTAAATAGTGCAGGTCTACATAATTTCCATTAATGCAGAAGGTTCTACTGGACATTGACACTGTCCTGACCATTGACCCTTGACCATTTTATTTCTCTCATACCCAACATTCTGCTCCATCAGCAAATCCCATAAGTTCTACCTTCATGAAAGATTTAGAACGACTGCTCCTCACCTTCACTGCCATTGCTTTATCTCCAAGCTGCCTCTCTTTCCTCAATTAAAGTTGCTATCTCATGCCTGGATTACTGCAGCACCTAACAGTGATCCTTGATTCCACCCTTGCCCCCTACAGTTTGTTATCCATGCAGGAGCTGTGTAAATCAAATCAAATCATGACCTTCCTTGGCTCAAAACCCACCTACGATCTCACAGAGAAAAATCTAGACCTTGCAGTGGCCAAGGTCTTGCATGAACTGGTCCTCTCTGTTCTCTCTGACCTCACTGCAGATAGTTTGGAAGAGTACTGGTCATGTATTTTGTAGAAAGTCCCTCCATTTAGATTTTTATGAAGTTTTTCCTATGATTAGACAGGGGTTGTGTGTTATGGGGAGGAAGATCTATTTTCATCACATCATATCAAGAGTACCTACTATCTGAGGGCTTGATCTTAGACTTCTGACTCTCTTTAATGTTTAGGTCATTACCTTTTATTTAATGAATGGCTCTATTTTACATCTATACTTTTTAGAGGGTTTTTCCTTCATAGAAGTTGATAATTTATAGATATGGTATTTTCCCCATTTTGCTAATGAGCAATATAAACAAGATATTTTTTTTTCAAAATTTATTTTTTTGTATACTATAAGCTTTCATGTTTCTTACAGAGTCTTTCCAGAAATCCTACAGTCATTTACAGAAGGAAACTCCCTGGAACTCCAAACTATGCTCACAAACACTGAATGCATATGGCATCAGTCACTTTACATCACTTCCTGCTTGAGCTGGAAATCTCAGGATAAATGACAGTTCTGCACTCACATCCTCTTCCCAGGATCAGTCTGAGTGGTTCAGATATGATGTGGAGGAGCTTTTAGACATCTCACTGCTCAGAGTCTGAAAGGCCAAGTTTGATGGGGCTTGTCCATGGCTAAAGAGACCATAATGTGACAATAAGATTTCTGTATCTTTGTAATGGTTTCCCAGACTTCTACCCTTGAAGCTGTTTTCCTTCCCCACTCTCTCAGGGGGTAGTTTATGCATCCCTCGGGTGTGGATAGTAAGCCTCAAAGGCATGATGATAGGAGGGGCTCGATGAAGTCCAATTCACTGATGAGCAGTTTCCTGCTGTTGGGAATTGCATTTATGTGAACAACTCTCTTTTGGCCTTGATGTGAAGAACTAAAATGGTGAAATCCTATCTGCTTCACAGATTGGATTCCATTTTCTTCTTTTCCATTATTATGAGTAAAGAAAAGGAGAGTGGGAGTGATGTTTTCTTCTAACTTTTCCTTTAGAAGAACATATTAAAATATAAATATTTTAATATTTATCTCCTGTATAAATGGAGCCACTAATGTCTACCTAGATTCTAGAAACCCTCTTCTCACCATTTCCTTTCAGTTCCAGGCAAGTTCTCATTTAGAATTTAGTGTGTGTGTATGTGTGTATGTGGAAGGCATAAATGTGTATGGGCATCTGTGTGTAACTCTGTGTGTGTGTGTTGAGGGATACTGAGTAATGTTGTTTCCTTTCTTTTGCCTAGGAATAATTGGTGTCAGCTTATGGGGGGAGAGTTTTTTTGTGTGTGCTATTTTTCAGAAGTAGATATTTGAAATGATTGTATTCAGATTGCTGACTTTCCCTACCAACCCTCTGCAAAAAAAAAAAAAAAAAAAAAAAAAAAAACCTCATGCAACAATGCTCTGTATTTTAATTACTTGTTTTTCCCTCTTGAAGTGTGTTATTTTTAAGGTCATCAATTTACAGTAGGAATATTCCTTGAAAACATTGGGATAAAATGGAAAGCTGTGTCTAAAGTTAGGTCCATGTAACTTGATTATATCACAAAGTAAAAGCAAAGAGCTGAACAATGATGAATATAAAATTGTCCTCCAGGGCACTAGGCATCATGAGGGATTAACAAAAGTCCCCTTCCTATGATATGCGGTAAATGAAAGAGACAGAATATGATTCAGTGATAAACAAAAATAGCAGAGTGAGCAAGACAATGAGAAAGAGTTGTGCATGTACAGCAGATCATAAGGTCAGAGAATTTTAAGTGCTAACAGATTTACTCCTGCATATTCCATCAGTGGGATAAGCTTTGTCCTTTCAGTCTCAGTGACACTTTGAAGGTCTTTGCATTCATTAAATTTTTATATACTGCATTTTTTTACTCCTTTTATTTTATTTTCAACACACTATAAAGGAAGAAGTTTATTGATACATTGCCCAATAAATACAAATCTGTTGCAACAAAATGTATACAGTTTATTAGCATTTGTGTTAGTTCAAAAAATCAATTCATCCATAGACGTTCACTTCCAGTGTTAAACAAATGATATATATTAAAGGGAAAGCTCCCTTTATACAAGAGAAAAATTGTTAGAAAAATGACTAAATTTCAAAATGAGAAATTGATTATGATCAATTTCTATTTCAAAATCACCAGATTAAAAAAAAAGAAAAATCACCAGGTAAAATTCCAATGACTAGTGATGTATTTTAGGAACAAGCCAAGGTTGGTCATTAAGACATAGAAACATTAAACTAATATTTACAAATGGAGTTAAACATGTTTAATTCCAAGGAAATGAGTCCTGTGATCAGGACAAAGCCCATTCTGACTCTGTAAACAGATATTAACATTGCCCTTGTCAGAGCCCCCTTACATTCTGGAAGAAAGGTAAACAATTCCAGGGGTAATGAGGACTCCAAATGTGTCATTCCTCAAAAGTGAAAGGCAGTCCTCCCACTTTCCCTTGAGACATTTCTTTCCCAATTTGGGGATTTTTCAATTAGTGTTCTGGATGGCACACATGATCTGCTTGCATGTATGCCAAATACCTCTCCTGGGTTTCTGCAAGAGTAGTTCATCTACCTAACAGCATTTTGATTAGATAAAAAGATCATCTGATCCTATCTGGGGACAAGAAAGTGGTATGAACAAAGGCTCTGCTTATGTCTCTTTTTCTAAATGATTTCCTAATTCGTAGAAGGATCCTTGATAGCATAGTCTCTGCTAAGGAGCGTTCTGCTGTGACTCTCTACTCTTCCAGGTTAAAGGCATACAAAGCTTTCTGCAGTCCATTTGCCACTGTCTTCTGAATACCTTAAAAAATGGTATTAAAGTTCAGGAAAAGTAAATTTTGACTGTACATAGTTAAATAAGTAAGGTTTATAGCAGAAAAAAAAGATTAAGAATAAATTCTGGCTTAGTAGGGCTATTAGTAAGAGGGAAAATCAAGAAAAGTCTATAATTTTTTCTCTAGGAGTTATTATAACTCTGAACAAGGGAGCCAAAAAGCTGCTGGAAAGGATTATAGCTTTCATCACTTAAAGGTATTAGTTACAAATTGGATTAGCTCTCCCTATCAGTTTTGGATTGAAAAATACCCTTGTAATGTCATAGCCCTCCATAATGAAGTGCCCTGTTAATACCTATCAGTGGCTTGTCAGAAATAAATCTTTGAAGAGTGAAAAATGATAGTAGCCATATTTCCCAAACTAAATATAATGAATCAAACTCTGAAAAAATGCAAATTCTATTTTCAAATTTACCTAAAAATAAATGTGTGTTATTAATGGCTTCAATTTGTTCAGTCCTCTCTGTGTCCTTCCATACGGACTCTGGGCTTGGCAATATGACTTGCTTTCCACCAACTTCCACCAACAGGATGGAAACAGAGACTTGACAAACACTTTTTCATTGGGTTTTCTCTCTTACTTTCTATTGGAACCCTGCTACCAGGTGAGGGAGACTATGAAAATCTGCTGAGGCTGTATGGTGAGAGTAGAGATGCTTCGTTAGCAGTCAGCCAGCCCTAAACCAACACAGCAGCTGTCAACAGACTCATGAGTGAGCCCAGATAAGATCAGCCAAGTCTATTCTAGGGCCACAGGGTGGCCCATCTGAACCAAGCATGCATTGCTGACAGGCAAAATGTGGGAAAAATAAGTTGTTCTAAATTTGGGAACAATTTGTTACATAAAAATAAACTAGCTGATACATTACCATTTAAGAATGTTCCTAAAATATTTGACTTTGTTATTTGTAGTCATCCTAAAATCCTAGAATGTAACAGTGGGAAACACTTCACCCCTTGACTTTCTACATAAGGAAAGTGTGTTACAGAGATATGAAACGACTTATTTAAAGTCCCACAGCTAGTTAGTGACAGCATGGAAGCCTTGTTCCCTGGCTCTCCCCTAAGTGATCTCCCTACTAGATGATTATTGTGCTTTCTTTTGTTTATGAAAAAGATGTCATTTTCCTCACAGTATGTGTGCTGGAGTTATCTCATTAACAATTAAAATGGAATGTGCTGCACACATTCACCTGTACCATGCCATGTCCTCCTGTGATAAGTTCCCAACCTATCCCTGGTTACATACAGTGAGTGGTTTGCCTGTGTCTGTGGTGCACATAGGGATATGTCCCCCACCCCCTATCTTGAACTCATTATCTCTCTGATCCTGAAAAGCAAACAGTTTCTAACCAGCTGTTATATGGCAGTTACTAGGCTGGTTATCCATACTTAACATAGAGTTTGTAAGGAGACAATGAGTTCAAATAGGTTTAGACAGTAGGCAGCATAAACTGCATGTTCATTTAAGTTCCCCTTGCCCCAAAATCCCATGGGGGTGATGTAGAGGCAGGGACTGGTGGATACTATGCATACAAGTGTTTGTTTCACAGCGGAGGGATACTGAGCTTAGGAAACTCCCAATCTTTTATAGAAATTATTAGCAAAATGGGCCAAACTTTGTTCTTCAAGGAAAGCATTATTGTTATTATCTTTGTCAGGAAACAAACGTACTCTCCGACCTAGAGGGAGAGTCTACCTATAGATTCCAGGGATATCTGTTATGCCAACATCCTTGAAAAAAGTTGCCAATATCTTTTGCTCAGAAGATGTGGAAAAATGCCAGATCCATGGAGAATTATCTCCCAACAACCACATGGGCTTGATCTTGGAGAGACAGCAGCAAGTGGTGGCTTGAAGTGAGATCTTAGTTCCCTGCCCAGGAATTGGACCTGGGTAGCCTGGGTGAAAACCAGGAATCCTAGCTGCTAGTCCACCAGGGGCTAAAGGCTAGAAGAAAAGTTGCCCTGGCTCTTGCCCCATTTGAAAACTGAATTTCTCAAGGAGGAAAAAACTGTAAAAACAGGTACAAAGTTTATTATTAGAGACATAGCACAACACTTGGGAGAGAACACAGAGAAATAGTTTGTTTATTTAAGACAGAAGCAAGGCAGAAATACACACCCAGAGAGAAAGGGTGTGGGCATCCTTCCTAATGAGGAGGAGCACAGTCAAGAGATGGTTAAATCATTTATATAGGGCAGTTCTTCCAGGTCTTTATTTACCTTTCACCAGTTATCTCATTTTTTTTATTTTCCACATCTGACCTTCCCTAGGACCCTCCCCAATATGAGTGTGCAAATTTCTGCCAAGATGGATTCCAGCACAGAGGCCTGTGGAAGGTTTGACAACATTTATTATGGGGCGACACCCTCTCCCTCTTTGACCCCTGAGGAGCCTTCCTGCACATGTGAAGTCTGGGAGATTTTCTTGACCTCAGGAGTAGTCATCTTATCTCTTTACTGTAGCAGAGCTCAGCTTTTGCCATTTTTTCCTTGGAGTGTCTAGGGAAAACAAAGCTCCAATTTACTCTACTTGAAAAACTCCAGCTGCTCAGCCCAGGGACCCATCTATCTCCTACCTCAGGTTCAGCTCACCTTCACCTCTTGTCTGTTTTCTTGCAATAGTCTCTGACGACTCATTTTTTCCATTCTTATTTGATTCATACCCACTCTCCATAGTTGGTAGAACTAACTTTTTATAACAAATCTTATCCTAACACTGCTCTTCACTGCAGTGACAAAACCCCCATCTTACATTATTATATGGAGCAGGCTCTGTCCTGCTCACCAGTGTCATCTGTGGCTATAATGATCTTGTTGCTCTCTGAATTCCTGAGCCACTTTGTGTTTTTCTTGTTTCCTCAAACCCACTGATTTGTTTTTCATTCAAGGACATTGCACATGTTAGTTCTTGGAATGCTAACCCTTATACTTAATCACACATACTTCTCCCCACCACCTCACCAGTCTTCTGGTGGCTTCCTACTTCTTAACCAATAGGTGTCATCTCAGAACCTGGAATTAGATTGGCTACTAGTTTTATTATACTTACTGGTTTTGTTCATTATTTTAAAAACAGCTTTATTGAAATAAAATTTATACACACCAAAATTCACCCACGAAAAGTGGACGATTCAATGGAATTATAAAACATTTACTGCAATCAATTCTAGAACATTTTCACCATTCCAGTGGCTTTATCCTTAACACTTGAAGAATTTGTAATGATATACTTTAGTTTGAATGTTTATTTTTTGTCTCCCTCACTACATTGTAGGCTCCAGGAGGACAGGGATGAGGTCTCTATTCACTACAGCATATCCAGCACAATCATAGAATCTAGCACATAATAGACACAAATATTTACTGGTTGAATGTGAAGAGTGATCTTGGGAGAAGAGTCTTCTACATAGAGAGAGCAGTATGATTAAAGGCCCCAGAAGGGAAATAATATGACAAGTTTAAAGAACTGAAAGAAACTGGAGTCACTTGAAGAAGAGAGCAAAGGAGTCATGGTATTAAGATAAGGCTGGTGAGGCAGGCAAGGGCTTTGCAAGGTTTTGATAAGAATTTCATTTTAATAACTATGTCTAGCCCACTTTGTTTTCTGCTTGAGGTTTACTGAAAAGCCCTTGTCTAGATCAAAGAATTGGTATTTGAGTTCCTTCTCCAACTATTTGAGTGTTTGAAGATTCCCAGAGTTTACGTAAGTGCTGAAGTACTGCTGGGATGTATCCTCACATGATACAGGCTGATCTTTGGGCAATGTCTCAAGCATAGATTTTGCCATTATCTTACTTAAACCATGGTAGAAAATGTTCTATTGAATCAATGTCAGGCTTATGCACATATGGGCCCTTTAGTCTGGCTACTACTCCTGAGTACTTACTTAGTGCTACTCTCCTTCCCACCAAAGCCAAATCTGGAACGGGTGTCAAGATAGGACTTTGGAATTCAATCATCTGGACAACAAATCCTTGTCATGCCCTGGCCTCTGCTGAACCTCCACATCTTTCTTCCTTAAGATTCCTGCCTCCTCTAGTAAAAACTTCGAATATAAAGGTGTTCCTTCAACTCCTATTTTCCATAATAGTGCCTTTGGCCCATCTGAAAAGGCATACAAATTATCAGTCATATTATGGGTCAACTTCTCCTTACCCGTCCACAAGGACACTGGGGTTTTTCTTATTACAACAGTGAAAAACAAGACACAACTTACTTTCTCAGCCTGTCATACTAGTTAATCTTTGTTTCTACTGAAATTTTACGTTAAGGGCAATGAGAAGAAAGATCAGTGAGGTGTTTTAAAGCACCATGGGAAGTGATTGTCAAAAGAAAAGTATTTAAATCTGGACTTTTTAGATCCCTGAGGCTGGATTGCAGGGGACAGAGACTGAATATTAAGTAACCATTTCAATATGAAAACAAGATATTGTTGTCAGCTTGGTTCTTGGGAGTGGTGGTGAAAATAAGGAGAACAAACTCAGAAAAATATTTGGAAAGTAAAACTGACTGGACACAATGAGATGAGGGAGATGGTAGAGAGGGAAGAGTCACAGATGATGGCAAGGTTTCTGACTTGCATGACTGAATGAATGGTGCTATTATTTATCAGAATGGGATCTGGGTGGAAAAACAGGTTTAGTCTATGAGGAGGATTAATTCAGTTTAATCAAAAATGCTTGTGTGATATCCAGAGATTGCCAAGTAGAAGGTGGGTTTTATAGATCTAAAACTCAGAGGAAAGATCTAGGCTGAAGATATTAAGTTGAGAACTAGTAGCCTCTTTTCTGTCCCTAACTTACTTGACATCTCAGCATCTTTAAACAGAACAGAAAATTCTTTCTTAAAATAGTTTGTTACTTAGCTTTTATGATACTTCAATCTCTGGTTATCTCCCTGTATCACTGGTCATTCCTTCCTTGTCTCTTTTGCTGCTAACTACTCCTCTTTTCAACCTTTAAATGTTGGATTTGGTATTGGGCCAATTTTTCTTCTCCTTTAAATCTCCCTTGCCAAGTAATTGCTTGTATTATTCTCCCAGTGGCTTTCATATTTACATCTTTAGTCAGATTCTTTCCCCCCAAATCCAGATTGATATTAACATGTTCAAAACAGAATTCTTCCCTAACATTCCCCTTCTCAGTAAATGGTACCATCATCTATCCAGTTGCTCAGGTCAAGAATAAAGTTGAGGTCAAACACTTAAATCATAACAAAGTCCTTTTGACTCCACATCCAAAATAGTCTGAAATATGGCTACTTGTATTTTTACTCAAGCCACCATTTGATTTCTCTGGGATCATTGCAATAACCTCTTAAATCTCTCCCTGCTTCATAGCCCACTCTATTTCTTTCCATTTTCTACACGGTAACCATTTACATTTGATCTTCCTCAAATGTAAATTAGACGTCATTACCCTGCTCAACACACTCCTTTGAATCCCTATCACACTAAGTGTCAAACCTTGTTTATAAACCCATTTGAACAGGCCGCAGGCCATCTATTGAAACTCAACTACTACTTTTACCATCTTTTTTCTCTATAATTCAGCAACAGTTGCTTTCTCCAAACCCTATTCTTCAAATGCATCATTTGCTTCCTCCTAAGTGCCTTTGCACTAGTTGTTTCTTCTGAGGGATAACTCTTTGCATATGTTGCTTTTCTTATCACTCCTGTCTTAGATGAAACATCACAACCTCTGTGAGTCTTTTCCTGATTACCCAACTTAGAGTAAACCTAGAGTAAAACCCTTGTTTCTTTCTGTTATATTAACCTATTTTATTTAATCACATCTTCTTTGTTTAAGTTTAATTGTTTTCCCTCCCCTAAATTTTAAGCTCTTTTATTTATTTTATTTTATTTTTTAAATTTCAAATACATAATTTTTATCTACTTTTTTTTTTAACATCTTTACTGGGGTAAAATTGCTTTACAATGGTGTGTTAGTTTCTGCTTTATAACAAAGTGAATCAGTTATACATATACATATGTTCCCATATCTCTTCTCTCTTGTGTCTCCCTCCCTCCCACCCTCCCTATCCCACCCCTCCAGGCGGTCACAAAGCACCAAGCTGATATCCCTGTGCCATAAGGCTGCTTCCCACTAGCTATCTACCTTACCTTTGGTAGTGCATATATGTCCATGCCCCTCGCCCTGTCACAGCTCACCCTTCCCCCTCCCCATATCCTCAAGTCCATTCTCTAGTAGGTCTGTGTCTTTATTCCTGTCTTACCCCTAGGTTCTTCATGACATTTTTTTTTCTTAAATTCCATATACATGTGTTAACATACAATATTTGTCTTTTTCCTTCTGACTTATTTCACTCTGTATGACAGACTCTAGGTCTATCCACCTCATTACAAATAGCTCAGTTTCGTTTCTTTTTATGGCTGAGTAATATTCCATTGTATATATGTGCCACATCTTCTATATCCATTCATCCGATGATGGGCACTTAGGTTGTTTCCATCTTCGGGCTATTGTAAATAGAGCTGCAATGAACATTTTGGTACATGACTCTTTTTGAACTATGGTTTTCTCAGGGTATATGCCCATCAATGGAACTGCTGGGTCATATGGTAGTTCTATTTGTAGTTTTTTAAGGAACCTCCATACTGTTCTCCATAGTGGCTGAACCTATTCACATTCCCACCAGCAGTGCAAGAGTGTTCCCTTTTCTCCAAACCCTCTCCAGTATTTATTGTTTCTAGATTTTTTGATGATGGCCATTCTGATTGGTGTGAGATGATATCTCATTGTAGTTTTGATTTACATTTCTCTAATGATTAATGATGTTGAGCATTCTTTCATGTGTTTGTTGGCAGTATGTATAAGTATGTATATCTTCTTTGGAGAAATGTCTATTTAGGTCTTCTGCCCATTTTTGGATTGGGTTGTTTGTTTTTTTGTTATTGAGCTGCATGAGCTGCTTATAAATTTTGGAGATTAATCCTTTGTCAGTTGCTTCATTTGCAAATATTTTCTCCCATTCTGATGGTTGTCTTTTGGTCTTGTTTAGGGTTTCCTTTGCAGTGCAAAAGCTTTGAAGTTTTATTAGGTCCCATTTGTTTATTCCTGTTTTTATTTCCATTTCTCTAGGAGGTGGGTCAAAAAGGATCTTGCTGTGATTTATGTCATACAGTGTTCTGCCTATGCTTTCCTCTAAGAGTTTGATAGTGTCTGGCATTACCTTTAGGTCTTTAATCCATTTTGAGTTTATTTTTGTGTATGGTGTTAGGGAGTGATCTAATCTCATATTTTTACAGGTACCTGTCCAGTTTTCCCAGCACCACTTATTGAAGAGGCTGTCCTTTCTCCACTGTATATTCCTGACACCTTTATCAAAGATAAAGTGTCCATATGTTTGTGGGCTTACCTCTGGGCTTTCTATCCTGTTCCATTGATCTATCTTTCTGTTTTTGTGCCAGTACCATACTGTCTTGATTACTGTAGCTTTGTAGTACAGTTTGAAGTCAGGGAGCCTGATTCCTCCAGCTCTGTTTTTCGTTCTCAAGATTGCTTTGGCTATTCAGGGTCTTTTGTGTTTCCATACAAATTGTGAAAATTTTTGTTCTAATTCTGCGAAAAATGCCAGGGGTAGTTTGATAGGGATTGCATTGAATCTATAGATTGCTTTGGGTAGTAGAGTCATTTTCACAATGTTGATTCTTCCAATCCAAGAACATGGTATATCTCTCTAACTATTTGTATCATCTTTAATTTCTTGCAACAGTGTCTATAATTTTCTGCATACAGGTCTTTTGTCTCCTTAGGTAGGTTTATTCCTAGATATTTTATTCTTTTTGTTGCAATGGTAAATGGGAGTGTTTTCTTGATTTCACTTTCAGGTTTTTCATCATTAGTATAGAGGAACGTCAGAGATTTCTGTACATTAATTTTGTATCCTGCTACTTTCCCAAATTCATTGATTAGCTCCAGTAGTTTTCTGGTAGTATCTTTAGGATTTTCTATGTATAGTATCATGTCATCTGCAAACAGTGACATCTTTACTTCTTCTTTTCCAATTTGGATTCCTTTTATTTCCTTTTCTTCTCTGATTGCTGTGGCTAAAACTTCCAAAACTATGTTGAATGAGAGTGGTGACAGTGGGCAACCTTGTCTTGTTCCTGATCTTAGTGGAAATGCTTTCAGTTTTTCATCATTGAGGATGATATTGGCTGTGGGCTTGTCATATATGGCCTTTATTATGTTGAGGAAAGTTCCATCTATGCCTACTTTCTGCAGAGTTTTTATCATAAATCGGTGTTGAATTTTGTCAAAAGCTTTCTCTGCATCTATTGAGATGATCATATGGTTTTTCTCCTTCAATTTGTTAATATGGCTTATCACGTTGATTGATTTGCATATATTGAAGAATCCTTGCATTCCTGGAATAAACCTCACTTGATCATTGTGTATGAACCTTTTAATGTGCTGTTGGATTCTGTTTGCTAGTATTTTGTTGAGGATTTTTGCATCTATGTTCATCAGTGATATTGGCCTGTAGTTTTCTTTCTTTGTGACATCCTTGTCTGGTTTTGGTATCAAGGTGATGGTGGCCTTGTAGAAGGAATTTGGGAGTGTTCCTCCCTCCGTTATATTTTGGAAGAGTTTGAGAAGGATAGGTGTTAGCTCTTCTCTAAATGTTTGATAGAATTAGCCTGTGAAGCCATCTGGTCCTGGGCTTTTGTTTGTTGGAAGAGTTTTAATCACAGTTTCAATTTCAGTGCTTGTGATTGGTCTGTTCATATTTTCTGTTTCTTCCTGATTCAGTCTTGGCAGGTTGTGCATTTCTAAGAATTTGTCCCTTTCTTCCAGATTGTCCATTTTATTGGCATTGAGTTGCTTGTACTCATCTCTCATGGTCTTTCTTATTTCTGCAGTGTCAGTTGTTTCTTCTCTTTTTTCTTCTCTAATTCTATTGAGTTGAGTCTTCTCCCTTTTTTTTCTTGATGAGTCTGGCTAATGGTTTATCTATTTTGTTTATCTTCTCAAAGAACCAGCTTTTAGTTTTATTGATCTTTGCTCTTGTTTCCTTCATTTCTTTTCCATTTATTTCTGATCTGATTTTTATGATTTCTTCCCTTTTTCTAGCTTTGGGGTTTTTTTCTTCTTTCTCTAATTGCTTGAGGTGCAAGGTTAAGTTGTTTATTCAAGATGTTTCCTGCTTCTTAAGGTGCCTTTTATTGCTATAAACTTCCCCCTTACAACTGCTTTGGCTGCATCCCATAGGTTTTGGGTTGTTGTGTTTCCATTGTCATTTGTTTCTAGGTATTTTTTTATTTCCTCTTTGATTTCTTCAGTGATCACTTCATTATTAAGTAGTGTATTGTTTAGCCTCCATGTGTTTGTATTTTTTACAGATCTTTTCCTGTAATTGATATCTAGTCTCATGGCATTGTGGTGGGAAAAGATACTTGATACAATTTCAATTTTCTTAAATTTACTGAGGTTTGATTTGTGACCCAAGGTATGATCTATCCTGGAGGATGTTCCATGAGCACTTTAGAAAAATGTGTATTCTGTTGTTTTTGTATGGAGTGTCCTATAAATATCAATTAAGTCCATCTTCTTTAATGTATCATTTAAAGCTTGTGTTTCCTTATTTATTTTCATTTTGGATGATCTGTCCATTGGTGAAAGTTGGGTGTTAAAGTCCCCTAATATGAATGTGCTACTCCCAGTTTCCCCTTTTATGGCTGTTAATATTTGCCTTATGTATGGAGGTGCTCCTATGTTGGGTGCATAAATATTTACAATTGTTATATCTTCTTCTTGGATGTATCCCTTGATCATTATGTAGTGTCCTTCTTTGTCTCTTCTAATAGTCTTTGTTTTAAAGTCTATTTTGTCTGATATAAGAATTACTACTCCATCTTTCTTTTGGTTTCCAGTTGCATGGAATATCTTTTTCCATTCCCTTACTTTCAGTCTGTATGTGTCTCTAGGTCTGAAGTGGGTATCTTGTAGACAGCATATATAAGGGTCTTGTTTTTGTGTCCATTCAGCCAATCTGCGTCTTTTGGTGGGAGCATTTAGTCCATTTACATTTAAGGTAATTATCGATATGTATGTTCCTATTCCCGTTTTCTAAATCGTTTTGTGTTCATTATTGTAGCCCTTTTCCTTCTCTTGTGTTTCTTGCTTAGAGAAGTTCCTTTAGCATTTGTTGTAAGGGAGGTTTAGTGGTGCTGAACTCTCTCAGCTTTTGCTTGTCTGTAAAGCTTTTAATTTCTCCATCAAATCTGAATGAGATCCTTGCTGGGTAGAGTAATCTTGGTTGCAGGTTTTTCTCCTTCATCACTTTCAGTATGTTCGGCCACTGCCTTCTGGCTTGCAGGGATTCTGCTGAAAGATCAGCTGTTAACCTTATCGGGATTCCCTTGTGTGTTATTTGTTGTTTTTCCCTTGCTGCTTTAAATATGCTTTCTTTGTATTTAATTTTTGACAGTTTGATTAATATGTGTCTTGGCATATTTCTCCTTGGGTTTATCCTGTATGGAACTCTCTGTGCTTCCTGGACTTGATTAACTATTTCCTTTCCCATATTAGGGAAGTTTTCAACTATAATCTCTTCAAATATTTTCTCAGTCCCTTTCTTTTTCTCTTCTTCTTCTGGAACCCCTATAATCCGAATGTTGGTGCATTTAATGTTGCCCCAGAGGTCTCTGAGACTGCCCTCAGTTCTTTTCATTCTTTTTTCTTTATTCTGCTCTGCGGTAGTTATTTCCACTGTTTTATCTTCCAGGTCACTTATCCATTCTTCTGCCTCAGTTATTCTGCTATTGATCCCATCGAGAGTACTTTTAATTTCACTTATTGTGTTTTTCATCATTGTCTGTTTCATCTTTTTTTCTTCTAGGTCCTTGTTAAATGTTTCTTGCATTTTGTCCATTCTATTTCCAAGATTTTGGATCATCCTTACTATCATTATTTTGAATTCTTTTTCAGGTAGACTGCCTATTTCCCCTTCATTTGTTAGGTCTGGTGCATTTTTATCTTGCTCCTTCATCTGCTGTGTGTTTTTCTGTCTTCCCATTTTGCTTATCTTACTGTGTTTGGGGTCTCCGTTTTGCAGGTTGCATGTTCCTAGTTCCCGTTGTTTTTTATGTCTGTCTCCAGTGGCTAAGGTTGTTTCAGGGGGTTGTGTAGGCTTCCCTGGTGGAGGGGACTAGTGCCTGTGTTGTTGTGGATGAGGATGGATCTTGTCTCTCCATTGGGCAGGTCCACATTTGGTGGTGTGTTTTGGGGTGTCTGTGGACTTATTATGATTTTAGGCAGCCTCTCTGCTAATGGGTGGAATTGTGTTCCTGTTTTGCTAGTTGTTTGGCATAGGGTGTCCAGCACTGTAGCTTGCTGGTCGTTCAATGAAGGTGGGTGATGGTGTTAAGATGGAGATCTCTGGGAGATTTTCGCTGTTTGATATTATGTGGAGTTGGGAGGTCTCTTGTTGACCAGTGTCCTGAAGTTGGCTCTCCCATCTCAGAGGCAGAGCCCTGACTCCTCGCTGGAGTAGCAAGAGCCTTTCATCCACACGGCTCAGAATAAAAGGGAGAAAATGTAGAGAGAATTAGTAGAAGTATGAAGAAAGAAAGAATGGAGGGAAGGAAGGAAGGAATGAAGGAAGAAAGAAAGAAAGAAGAAAATAAGGGAAGAAGATAAGAAGGAAAGAAAGGAGGGAGGAAGGGAGGGAACAAGGAAGGCAGGAAGGAGGGAAGGAAGGAAAAAAGACAGAAAGAAAGAACATATAGTAAAATAAAATATAGTATAATAAAGTTATTGAATTAAAAAGTAATTATTTAGGAAAAAAAAAGGACGGATAGAACCTTAGTACAAATGTTGGATGCAAAGCTATACAGACAAAATCTTACACAGAAGCATACACATACACCCTCACCAAAAGAGGTAAAGGGAAAAAAATCATAAATCTTGCTCTCAAAGTCCACCTCCTCAATTTGGGATGATTCGTTGTCTAAAGGAGGGAAGGAAGGAAAGAAAGAAAGAAAGAAAAAAGAAAGAAAGAAAGAAAGAAAGAAAGAAAGAAAGAAAGAAAGAAAGAAAGAAAGAAAAGTTTAATAAAGTTATTAAAATTAAGAAAAAAATTTTAAAAAAAACAATGGACAGATAGAACCCTAGGACAAATGGTGGAAGCAAAGCTATACAGACAAGATCTCACACAGAAGCATACATATACACATTCACAAAAAAAGGAAAAGGGGAAAAAATCATAGATCTTGCTCTCGAAGTCCACCTCCTCAGTTTGGGATGATTCGTTGTCTATTCATGTATTCCACAGATGCAGGGTACATCAAGTTGATTGTGGAGCTTTAATCCACTGTTTCTGAGGCTGCTGGGAGAGATTTCCCTTTCTCTTCTTTGTTCTCACAGCTCACAGGGGCTCAGCTTTGGATTTGGCCCTGCCTCTGCGTGTAGGTCGCTGTAGGGCGTCTGTTTTTTGCTCAGACAGGATGGTGTTAAAGAAGCTGCTGATTCGGGGGCTCTGGCGCACTCAGGCCGGGGGGAGGGAGGGGCACGGCGTGCGGGGCAGGCCTGCGGCGGCAGAGGCCGGCGTGACGTTGCACCAGCCTGAGGCCCGCCGTGCATTCTCCCAGGGAAGTTGTCCCTGGATCCCGGGAACCTGGCAGTGGCGGGCTGCACAGGCTCCGCGGAAGAGGGGTGTGGATAGTGACCTGTGCTGTCACAGAGGGCCCTTGGTGGTGGCAGCAGCAGCCTTAGCGTCTCCCGCCCGTCCCTGTGTCCGTGCTTTTAGCCTCAGCTCGCGCCCGTCTCTGGGGTTCGCGCTTTTAGCCTCGGCTCGCGTCCGTCTCTGGAGTTCCTTTAAGCAGCGCTCTTAAACCCCTCTCCTCACGCACCAGGAAACAAAGAGGGAAGAAAAAGTCTCTTGCCTCTTCTCCAGGTGCAGACTTTTCCCCGGACTCCCTCCCGGCTAGCCGTGGTGCACTAACCCCTTCAGGCTATGTTCAAGCTGCCAACCCTACTCCTCTCCCTGCGCTCTGATCGAAACCCGAGGCTCAGCTCGCAGCCCCGCCCGCCCCAGCGGGTGAGCAGACAAGCCTCTCGGGCTGGTGAGTGCCAGTCGGCACCGATCCTCTGTGCGGGAATCTCCCCGCTTTGCCCCCTGCACCCCTGTTGATGTGCGTTCCTCTGCGGCTCCGAAGCTCCCCCCTTCGCCTCGCGCAGTCTCCACCCGCGAAGGGGCTTCCTAGTGTGTGGAAACTTTTCCTCCTTCACAGCTCCCTCCCGCAGGTGCAGGTCCCGTTCCTATTCTTATGTCTCTGTTTTTTTCTTTTTTTCTTTTGCCCTACCCAGGTACGTGGGGAGTTTCTTGCCTTTTGGGAGGTCTGAGGTCTTCTGCCAGCATTCAGTAGGTGTTTTGTGGGAGTTGTTCCACGTGTAGATGTATTTCTGGTGTATCTTTGGGGAGGAAGGTGATCTCCACGTCTTACTTTTCCACCATCTTCCCACCACACCTAAGCTCTTAAAAAAGGAATGTATCTCTTAGGTTCAGTGTTATAATATTTTAGTACTTAGAACAATGTTCACTGAATGAATGAATGAATGAGATTTATAAACATATTTTGATAATTGAAGTCATAGATATAAATGAGATGACCCAGGGAGCAAGTAGAGTGTAAGAACAGAAATTGGTTAGGACCGAGTTTTAAGGAATGCCAATATATTTTTTTTAAAAAAGGCAGGGAGAGAATAATGACCATGTGTGATGAGAGAGGAAGGTAGAAACTAGGAGAGAGTATGAAAACAAAGACAAAGAAGAAGGAGTGCTCATTATGTGCACGGCTCTTATGAGTTCAAGCAGGATAAAAGCTGACTCATGTTCACTAAATTTTCTTTTTTTTTTTTGCTGTACGCGGGCCTCTCACTGTTGTGGCCTCACCCGTTGCGGAGCACAGGCTCCGGGCGCGCAGGCTCAGCAGCCATGGCTCACAGGCCCAGCCGCTCCCGGCATGTGGGATCTTCCCAGACCGGGGTACAAACCCATGTCCCCTGAATCGGCAGGCGGACTCTCAACCACTGCGCCACCAGGGAAGCCCCAAATTTTCTAATATATAAGTTTTATGGACCCTTAGGTATGTCAATAGGCTTTTTAAAAACTGAATAATACCCTAATGATTTTTTGTAAAAAGCAGTAAATATGGACTTTATCTTACTCTTTTTTGTTTGTTTGTTTGCGGTACTCGGGCCTCTCAGTGTTGTGGCCTCTCCTGTTGTGGAGCACAGGCTTCGGACACAGAGGCCAAGCGGCCATGGCTCTCGGGCCCAGCTGCTCCATGGCATGTGGGATCTTCCCGGACCGGGGCACGAACCCGCATCCCCTGCATCGGCAGGCGGACTCTCAACCACTGCGTCACCAGGAAAGCCCTATCTTACTCTTAACTTTCTCACTTTTAAGTCTGCCATGCACAGAAACCTCATTGTAGTAGATAAAGATGACGATGCTGCCTTATGGTCATCTAGTTAAATTATTAGCCACGTTTTTTTCATTGTGAGGATTTAGCCTTATAAGAATATTTTATTTGAGGCTAGAAGTAGGGCTGAATATAATGGAAAGAATAATATCAAATTTGGCCCACTACCTGTTTTTGTGAAGAAAGTTGTATTGGAACACAACCATATCCACTTGTTTATATATTGTCTTTTGAGTTATAAAGGACCAGTAGTTGTGACAGAAACCCTATGGCTCATAAAGTTTAAAACATTTACTATTTGCACTTAACAGAATGTTTGTCAACCCCTGACTCCTGATTTAAATCATGAGAATACCCATGTTTTCTCTGTGGGATCTCCCCCCTCCAAAATATGTTTCTTTGGAGTAGGGACATAAAAAAAAATGGTTCATCCCCATTTTTGTTTTCCTTGAAATTTAATGAGCCCTGGTTAAAAAAATGTTGCTTACCACTGATATAGTAATTATTTGATTCATATTACAAAATTATCTTAAAGGTGAATGATCATTACTGTTGAGAAATAGTTATAGTATCACTGGGAAACATTTACTAACAAAATATATCTCGAATAATCAGAGAAAATTTAAAGAGTCAAAAAATGTGTTTTTGTTTTTTTTTTCTCTAGAACTTAAGGAAACTGATTGTATTGCTTAAGGATTTATATTTAACTGAACAAAAGTCTAAGTTTGGATATTTTCTTATCACATTAAAAGGTAGATGGTGTAGAGAAACAGAAGGGGAAGTCAGTCAAAGCACACACAACTCTGATTTTAATAAGACTATTTTAAAATTATTTACTAGAATTTTTATTGGATTGTATAATAAAAACTTAGCACTTCCTAGATGTTGCTTTGCATGTTTAAAAATGAAAGTAATGAGAGATGAAAAAATACTCTGAATCTTTCATGCATATAAATCTGCCTATCTATTAGCTATCCAGGTGGTTCAGGCCAACGCATTAATTTGACTAAGAAAATTTCTACATGTTTATTACCGTGAGGACAAAGCAAAAGACCTTGACTCCTTAACTAGGTAAAAGTTTTAAACTGAGGTCAAAAGGGGTCTTCTGCCACTAGTATCTGATAGAGGAATTTTTCAGTCTGAGAATAATCCTAATTCACAAATTTAAGAAACAAAATAAACTCCAAGCAAGGTAAATGCAAAGTAGAAATGTTTATTTAGGTCTTCCACCCATTTTTTGATTGGGTTGTCTTCCTGATATTGAGCTTCATGAACTGTTTCTATATTTTGGAGATTAATCCTTTGTCAGTTGCTTCATTTGCAAATATCTTCTCCCATTCTGAGGCTTCTCTTTTCATATTGTTTATGGTTTCCTTTGCTTTGCAAAAGCTTTTAAGTTTAATTAAGTCCCATTTGATTATTTTTGTTTTTATTTCCATTACTCTACGAGGTGGATTAAAAAAGATCTTGCTGTGATTTATGTAAGAGAGCGTTCTGCCTATGTTTTCCTCTAAGAATTTTATGGTATCCAGCCTTACATTTAGGTCTTTAATCCATTTTGAGTTTATTTTTGTGTACAGTGTTTGGGAGTGTTCTAATTTCATTCTTTTACATGTAGCTGTCCAGTTTTCCCAGCACCACTTATTGAAGAGACTGTCATTTCTTCATTGTATATTCTTCCCTCCTTTGTCATGGATTGGGTGGCCATAGGTGTGTGGCTTTATCTCTGGGCTTTCTATCCTGTTCCATTGATCTATATTTCTGGTTTTGTTCCAGTACCATACTGTCTTGATTACTGTAGCTTTATGGTATAGTCTGAATCAGGGACCTAATTCCTCCAGCTCTATTTATTTTTCTCAAGTTTGCTTTGGCTATCAGGGTCTTTTGTGTTTCCATACAAAGTGTAAGATTTTTGTTCTAATTCTGTGAAAAATACCCTTGGTAATTTGATAGGGATTGCATTGAATCTGTAGATTGCTATGGGTAGTATAGTCATTTTTACAATATAGATTCTTCCAACCCAGGAACATGGCATATATCACCATCTATATTTTTCATCCTCAATTTCTTTCATCAGTATCTTAGAGTTTTGTGAATACAGGTCTTTTTCCTCTTTAGGTAGGTTTATTCCTGTGTATTTTATTCTTTTTGATGCAATGATAAATGGGATTGTTTTCTTAATCTCTCTTTCTGATCTTTCATTGTTAATGTATAGGAATGCAAGAGATTTCTGTGCATTAATTTTGTATCCTGCAACTCTACCAAATTCTTTGATGTGTTCTTGTAATTTTCTGGTAGCATCTTTAAGATTTTCTATGTACAGTGTCATGTAATATGAAAAAAAGTGACAGTTTTACTTCCTTTTTTTTTTTTTTTTTTTTGTGGTACATGGGCCTCTCACTGTTGTGGCCTCTCCCATTGTGGAGCACAGGCTCCAGACGTGCAGGCTTAGCAGCCATGGCTCACTGGCCTAGCTGCTCCATGGCATGTGAGATCTTCCTGGACTGGGGCACGAACCCGTGTCCCCTGCATTGGCAGGCAGACTCTCAACCACTGCACCACCAGGGAAGACCTATTTCTTTTTCAGTTTAGATTCCTTTTATTTCTTTTTCTCTCTGATAACCATGGCTAGGACTTCCAAAACTATGCTGAATGAAAGTGGCATGAGTGGACATCCTTGTCTTGTTCCCGATCTTAGAGGAAATGCTTTAAGCTTTTCACCATTGAGTATGATGTTAGCTGTAGGTTTGTCATATATGCCCTTTATTATGTGGGGTAAGTTTCCTCTAACTCACTTTCTGGAAAGTTTTTATCATAAATGGGTGTTGAATATTGTCAAAAGTTTATTCTGAATCTATTGAGATGACCACATGGTTTTCATTCTTCAGCTTGTTAATGTGGTGTATTACATGGGTTCAATTGCATATATTGAAAAATCCTTGCATCCCTGGGATAAATGCCACTTGATCATGGTGTATGATACTTTTAATATGTTGTTGGATTCTGTTTGCTACTATTTTGTTGAGGATTTTGGTGTCTATGTTCTTCAGTGATATTGGCCTGTAGTTTTCTTTTTTTGTGATATCTTTGTCTGGTGTTGGTATCAGGGTGATGGTGGCCTCACAGAATGAATTTATTCCTTCCTCTGCATGTTTTTGGAAGAGTTTCAGAAAGTCAGGTGTTAACTCTTCTCTAAATGTTTGATAGAATTCACCTGTGAAACCATCTGGCCATGGGCTTTTGTTTGTTGGAAGATTTTTAATCACAGTTTCAATTTCATTACTTGTGATTGGCCTGTTCATATTTTCAGTTTCTTCCTGGTTCGGTCTTGAAGGTCATATCTTTCTGAGAATTTGTACATTTTTTCTATGCTGTCCATTTTATTGACATATAGTTGCTTGTAGTAATCTCTTATGATCCTTTCTATTTCTGTGGTGTCTGTTTTAACTTCTTTTTCTTTTCTAATTTTATTGATTTGAATCCTCTCCCTTCTTTTCTTGATGAATCTGGCTAAAGGTTTATCAATTTGTTTATCTTTTCAAATAACCAGCTTTTAGTTTCATTGATCTTTGCTATTGTTTTCTTCATTTCTATTTCATTTATTTCTGCTCTGATCAGGTGTAAGGATAGGTTGTTTATTTGTGATTTTTCTTATTTCTTGAGGTAGGATTGTATTACTATAAACTTCCCTCTTAGAACTGATTTTGCTGCATCCCATAGGTTTTGGACTCCAAAGAAGACATACAGATGGCCAACAAACATATGAAAATATGTTCAACACACTAATTATTAGAGAAATGCAAATCAAAACTACAATGAGGTATCACCTCAAACCAGTCAGAATGGCCATCATCAAAATTTTTACAAACAATAAATGCTGGAGAGAGTATGGAGAAAAGGGGCCTCTCTTAAACTGTTCGTGGGTATATAAATTGGTACAGCCACTATGGAGAACAGTATGGAGGTTTCTTAAAAGGCTCACAATAGGGCTACCGTATGACCCAGCAATCCCATTCCTAGGCATATATCTGGAGAAAAACCATAATTCAAAATGATACATGCACCCCAATGTTCATTGCAGCACTATTTACAATAGCCAGGACATGGAATCAACCTAAATGTCCACTAACAGAGGAATGGATAGAGAATATGTGGTACATATACAAATGGAACATTTCTCAGCCATGAAAAGGAGCAAAATGATGCCATTTGCAGAGATGTGGATGGACATGGAGACTGTCATAAAGAGTGCAGTAAGTCAGAAAGAGAAAAACAAATATTTTATAATATTGCTTATATGTGCAATCTAGAAAAAATAGTAAAGGTTAAGTTATTTACAAAGCAGAAATAGAGTCACAGATTTAGAGAATAAACTTATGGTTATCAAGGGGAAAGTGGGTGGCAGGATGAATTGGGAGATAGGGGTGACATATCTGTGCATTAATTTTATATCCTGAAAACCTACCAAATTCATTTATTAGTTTTAGTAGTTTTCTGCTGTCATCTTTAGGATTTTCCATGTATAGTATCATGTCATTGGCAAAGAGTGACAGTTTTACTTCTTCTTTTCCAATTTGTATTCTTTTTATTTCTTTTTCTTCTCTGATTGCTGTGGCTAGGACTTCCAAAACTATGTTGCAAAAAAGCAGTGAGGGTGGACTTCCTTTTTAGTGGAAAAGCTTTCAGTTTTTCACCATTGAGTATGATGCTTGCTGTGGGTTTGTCATATATGGCCTTTATTATGTTGAGGTAGGTTTCCTCTATGCCCATTTTCTGGAGAGTGTAAATTGATACAACATTATGGAAAACAGTATGGAGTTTCCTTAAAAAAACTAAAATAGAACTACCATATGACCCAGCAATCCCACTACTGGGAATATACCCTGAGAAAACCATAATTCAAAAAGAGGCATGTACTGCAATATTCATTGTAGCACTATTTTAAATAGCTAGGACATGGAACCAACCTAAATGTCCATTGACAGATGAATGGATAAAGAAGATGTGGCACATATATACAATGGAATATTACTCAGCCATAAAAAGAAACAAAATTGAGTAATTTTTAGTGAGGTGGATGGATCTATAGTCTGTCATACAGAGTGAAGTAAGTCAGAAAGAGAAAAACAAATACCGTATGCTAATGCTTATATATGGAATTAAAAAAAAGATACTGATGAACCTATTTGCAGGAATAAAGAGGTAGACATAGAAAATGGACTTGAGGACTTGGGGTGGGAGGGGGAAGCTAGGATGAAGTAAGAGTAACACCGACACATATACACTACTGAAGGTAAAATAGTTGGCTGGTGTGGAGCAGCGGCATAGCACAGGGAGAGCAACTTGGTACTGTGTGATGACCTAAAGGGGTGGGATAGGGTGGATGGGAGGGAGGCTCAAAAGGGAGGGGAAATGGGGACATGTGTACGCATATGGCTGATTCTCTTTGTTGTGCAACAGAAACTAACACAGTACTGTGAAGCAATTATACTCCAATAAAGATCTATTAAAAAAAATAGACAAAATATGGAAGCATCCTCAGTGCCCATTGATAGATGAATGGATAAAGCAGCTGTATACACACAATGGGTTACCACTCAGCCATGAAAAGGAATGAAATCTTGCCATTTGTGACAACATGGATGGACCTAGAGCGTGTTATGCTAATTGAAATAAGTCAGACAGAAAGACAAATACCTTATGATCTCACTTATATGTGGAATCTAAAAAAACAAATGAACAAACATAAAGAAAGCAGAGACAGACTAACTGATACAGAGAACAAACGTGGTTGTCAGAGGGAAGGGGTTTGGGGGAGGATGAGTGAAATAGGTGAGGAAGATTAAGTAGTACAAATTTCCAGCCATAAAATTAATAAATCACTGAGATCTAACATACAGCATTGGGAATATAGTCAATAATATTATAATAACTTTGGAGAGTGGCAGATGGTAACTAGACTTACAATGACAATCATATTATAATGTATAAAAATATCAAATCACTATATTTACAACTGAAACTAATATAATATTGTAAGTCAATTACACTTCAGTAAGAAAAAAAATTCTAAGAGGGCAAATTATATTTTCTGGTATCTTTATGCATTGAAAAACCATTAATCAAGTGTGAAAGCAATAAACAATCATACATATGAAAAATAATGTTTTTCAAATATGCATGTTATTTGATATAGACCTATGTCTATTAAACTCAACTTGAATACATTATTTAGGATATATGCTAGTAAACTGACAATGGCAATCACTCTAAGCTTGAGTTGAAACAATCGAGGTGAAAAGGTGAAAAAATCACAGGAGACTCCTATGACTCTGGATGCCTGTGGCATTCTCTTTAAAGCAACACAGATTTAGGGCTTCCATGGTGGCGCAGTGGTTCGGAGTCCACCTGTCGATGCAGGGGACACGGGTTCGTGCCCCGGTCTGGGAGGATCCTACATGCTGCGGAGCGGCTGGACCCGTGAGCCACGGCTTCTGAGCCTGCGCGTCCGGAGCCTGTGCTCTGCAACGGGAGAGGCCAAAACAGTGAGAGGCCCGCGTACCACAAAAAAAATAAATAAATAAAGCAACACAGATTTAGGGACACATGAATACATTTCCTTCCCTGTGGATATTGTTTCACTACCCAAGTAGTCTGTAGAGAATGATCTGTGCATAATATTCATATTGTTAATACTTTCATTGGATGAGGAATTTTGTAATCAACTTTTAGAGAAAACATAGAAGATGATTTTAATCAGGCAACAAACTGTATATGTTAAATATAAATAGAATTTTAAAAACAAGAAAATGGAGAAGAGAGCAGAGTGGAAGGACATATATGTGCTTATCATCTTTCCCATTAAAAGTCCATAAATATACTCTGAGATTGTTATGGCAAAGACTGGGAGTTTTAGTTTACTATCTAAAGTTACAACATTGACCACTAGAATAATATAGTATTATATTCTTATAATACTATAAGAAAATCAAGACAATTTCTTGTTAATGTGCTACATTTTAAAAAATTATTCAAAAATTTTAATGGAAACCCCCAGAAAAACTTAAAAAACAACCAACACATTAAAAAACAAAAGCACCAAACTTCTAATAGTGGTTGCTTCTAGGGGCTGGATAAGAGGAAAACTTTTAAAATTTCACCCCCTTGTGTTTTTTAATTTTTAAAATCATGCATAAACATTTTTATTAAGAAACAAAAACTATTTTAAAATGAAATAAATGGCTGTCCTCCACAATAGGGGATTGATTGAACAAGTAGTAGTATACAGCTATCAGAGTCCAATGCTCCCTTTGGAAAGAATAAGATAGGTCAATGTTCTGTCACTGAAAGAGAACACTGGTTTAAGAAATAGAAAAAAAGTAAATTGCAATAAAGAAAATACAGAGCATAATCCAATGTATGTTTAAAAATATATGCTTGTGAGTATGTGTTTCTGTGATTGTGATTGTTTGTATTTCAATAAAAAGACATCTGGAAGAAGGAAGGAGATGAGAGGATTTCCACTTTTTCAGTTCAGCCATTCAGTTTTATTTGAATTTTATAATGCATATTTTATTACCATAATAAAATCATTGTATCATTACGTTCTGCAAAATAAAGCTATTGAAGAAGTTAAAAGGCAAGCATGTTAGATGTCTCTAATTAAGATAGATACAGGCAACAAAAAGTCTCAGTTTTTTGGAGATTCAAGGTTTCACAATGGAAAGTATTTAAATCTCTTCCTTTACTTTTCCTTTAACTTTGACTAGGACATTTTTTGATTAGGGTTTCTTTTCCTTCCTAACTTGCTCATCTAATCAATGGATTTGATTCAGTGACAGGAGGGGTACAGTCTTCTAAGCATAATAGCACTTATGTGTTTTATAATCTGTTCCTCTTCCAGAACTCTAATGGTATCACATCACACACATACACACACACACCATACACAACACACACAACTCTATTGTATCTATCTATCTATCTATCTATCTATATCTATATCTATCTATCTATCTATATCTATCTATCTATCTATATATATATATATATCAAAGTTACCACAAATTAACATGATAGCTCCAAAGAAATGAAGAAGATATCTATAGTAACCCTCTTTCAGGCTAGTTCTGAATCTGTTTTCTTAAAAAAAGTTATTTTTTGTAGAGTTATCTAGGTAGTATCTAGGTACTATATAGTCACCCAGGGCCTTAATTATCAATACGCTTTTTTGCCACTAACCAAATTAAAAGTAAAACGAAGAGAAATTTTTCTTTTTTTAGTGGCTAGAATTGGAATTCTTTTAAAGGAAGCTATTCTAAATGAAATTTGTTGCTAAGCTTCTGAAGGAGAAAGTGAGACCCTAAGGCATAGTTTCTCTCTGTGTGGCTCATCGACCTCCTGTCTGTCCCATATGACTGCTGAAATTCATATTCCTGAGTCCTACCCCAATAAACTGAACCTGAATTTCTGGATAGGAGACACCCTTTGAGGTTTATCTCATGAATGTCTTAAGGAAGGTTGACAGGACTTTTAAGAACATAATTATTTTCTATTTAACTTGATGTGCAGCTGTAATGGTAAATGTCCCCCACCTAGTATTTATTTTCTCCATTTATTCAATAATGACCATTGCAATCTTAAATGCTTTCATTAGGAACTTTTTTTTGTTTGTTTGTTTTTTGGTTTTGATTTTGTGTGTACATGTGTAACAAAAACCAAGTTGGTTGTTCACACCTGTGTCAGTGCTGTAGGGACCAAAAGAAGCAGACTTAGAAAGAGGCACCTGAAGGCAGAAAAGAACCTTAGAACTTGAGCCTCTATGGGAATACCCAAAGGCTTAGGAAGGCTTTGTGTGTCTACACAGTGTGTATTAGGCTTCTAGTCAATCTCAACTCAAGGATATGCGAGGTCTGGAGGGCAACTATGTCACATAATTAAACAATTTCCAGTAGCCTCCTCTTTTGTTTGTGTGGTGCCAGCTGAGTCCTTCAGGAGCAGTCAGTGGATATTGTTGAATGCTATTTTCTCTACAGGAAAAATCTCCAAGGAGTTAAGAGGCAACATGTTTTCAGCCCTGAAGATGCATGTGCTATTGTTCCTCACATACACCCTAGTCACAAGCAGTATTAGCTAATGCTCTAATGCAGTGGTCTTCAACAGTTTTGGCACCAGGGACCAGTTTAGTGGAAGACAATTTTTCCACGGACTAGGGTGGGGGCGGGATGGTTTGGGGATGATTCAAGCACATTATATTTATTGTGTACTTTATTTCTATTATTATTACATTGTAATATATAATGAAATAATTATACAACTCACCATAATGCAGAATCAGTGGGAGCCCTAAGCTTGTTTTCACTTGCCACTCACTGGTAGGGTTTTGATATGAGTCTGCAAGCAATTGATTTATTACGGTCTCTGTGCAGTCAAACCTCTCTGCTAATGATAATCTCTATTTGCAGCTGCTCCCCAGAGCTAGCATCACTTCCTCAGCTCCACCTCAGATCATCAGGCATTAGATTCTCACAAGGAGTGCACAACTTAGATTCCTTGCATGTACAGTTCACAGTAGTGTTTGCAGTCCTTTGAGAATATGATACCACCACTGATCTGACAGGAGGTGGAGTTCAGGTGGTAATGCAAGCAATGGGGAGCAGCTGTAAATGCAGATGAAGCTTCTCTCACTTGCCCACTGCTCACCTCCTGCTGTGTGGCCCGGTTCCCAACAGACCATGGACTGGTACCGGTTCGTGGCCCAGGGGTTGGGGAACCCTGGAGTACAGTACAAGAAACAAGAAAGATGAAGAACACTTTCATGCAGGCAGAGTTCAGAGTCATGGGGTTAGTGATATTTTTAAAAGCCACTTTGGTATACAGGTGCTAAAAGAAGTGCTTGGGCCTTGTTTACAAGGAACATGTGAAGGAATTCTTTGTGGCATGTAAATAGCCATGACTTTCATGTGGCAATCTGTGCAGATAATTTTGTAGAGGGAATTGATTTTAGAGATGAGGTTAGGCCACTCACCCTTAATTTTAAGAGAAACTGAGCTCTAAAGACTTTCCCAAACTCACACAGTTTGATTATAGCAGAGGTGGGATGAAGGAGAATGGAGAGTAACTGCTTAATAGGTACAACGTTTCCTTTTAGGGTGATGGAAAATTTTGGAACTAAATAGAAGTGGTTGAACAATATTGCAAATGTGCAATACTAACTGCCACTGAATTGAACACTTTGAAATAATTAATTTTGTGTTCTGTGAATTTTACCTCAATAAAAATTAGTAAATATATATACACCATATATATATATATATATATATATATATATATATATATATATATTCACATATAGTCTCAAGCTTTTTTGTTCTTTTCAGCAAAAGAGTTGGACAGAATTACCTAGTCTACCATTTTCTTTTCTTCTCCTTTTCTTTTCCTTTTTTTTTTTTTTGTCAGAGAGACCTAGTCTACCAATGTGCTTTTATTTAATACAAATCCCTTGTGTGTTCTACTCTCAACCAGGGTTTTTCATTGATATTTTGAGCCAGATAGTTCTCTGTTGTGGATGATTGTTCTGTGCAATATAGAATGTTTAACAGCATTTCTGGCTTCTACTCACTAGATATAAGTAACAACCCAGTCCTAACTGTGATAAATAAAAATGTTTTCAGACATTGCCAAATATCCCCTGAGAGGCAAATTTGCCCCTGGTTGAAAATTTCTGCTCTAAATTAAATGTTCTTAGCTTGGCTTGCATCAGCTCCTAGGGTATGCAAGAAGGGTCTATGAGCCCTCTGAAATTGTATGTACCCAGAAGAGAAAGTAGAGTAGGAGTTAACAGTTTCATTTGAAGAAAGTTTTAAAAAGTTAAAAGCAGGTTTGAAACTTATTCTCCTCCAGGAGTTGTACAATTGGAGTCCAGAGTAAGAGGAGGTTCTCATTCTAAGTGCTTTCCTTTTCTTTAGTAGAGGTTTAATCTGAGGTCTGGGTAGGTAGAGTTTGAGTGCTTGTTGTTGTTGATGTTTGTTTTGCTTTTAAAAATCACAAACAGGGCTTCCCTGGTGGCGCAGTGGTTGAGAATCTGCCTGCCAATGCAGGGGACACGGTTCGAGCCCTGGTCTGGGAGGATCCCACATGCCGCGGAGCAACTAGGCCCGTGTGCCACAACTACTGAGCCTGCGCGTCTGGAGCCTGTGCTCCGCAACAAGAGAGGTCGCGATAGTGAGAGGCCCGCGCACCGCGATGAAGAGGGGCCTCTGCTTGCCGCACCTGGAGAAAGCCCTCGCACAGAAACGAAGACCCAACACAGCCATACATACATACATAAATAAATAAATAAATAAAATATTAAAAAAAAAAAAAAATCACAAACAGAATTTTAAAAATAAAAGTAATTTGTAAGCTACTAAAATGCCTCAGTCAAGGCTCAGATCAGGAAACAGACCTTGCTTTAGGCATTTCAAATAGAAAGAGCTTTAGTAGATGCAATTGGATGCTACAAAAATTACTGTAAACTGGATTATCACCAGTTGATTTCCAGGTCTCACCACCTCAGTCAGGGTACAGAGGTCAACAAGCTGCTGTTGTAATCACTGACACATTTTTTTTTTCCATTACAACTGGCTTTCTCAACCACAAAGATTTTGGCTAGACATTGGAATGCAGAGACCAGCTGCTATAAAGGTATTGCTCTCCAACTGCTACAGAATGAGGATTTGTCCCTGTGCACTTTTGCCTTCAACTGCCACCCAAGTGCATCAGATTAGGAGAAACTGAATGACATCCAGATTCCTAGCTAAAAGAAGGTCTAGGAAATGTAGGTTATTTCCTTAATTTTCTAATCTTTTCAAGTAGAAAGAAGATGGAATGGGAGTTTCAAGAACCACTTTAAGCAGCTACTATGTAAGGAAATTCACTTAGATGATGGATTGTGTGAGTATAAATAATTACAAGAAACAAAAATCAAAGACCCACAAATTTTTTGAATACTGCTCATGAACATTAATATAGTAGAAAAATGGTCATTTTTCCTAGTTTTCAAATAAACAGAATCTGACACAATGTTTTAGCCCAGACTGAGACAGTGCAAATCTCTGGGCTGTTCCTTCAAAACAACGAGATAAGCTAAAAAGACCTAAGCTAAACTCTGCAGAAAATAGCAGCTTTAGATACCTAATGCTGAGCACTTTCACATGAGAATTGACCTTATCTCAGGAGTCAGGCTAAATATAATTGAAACAAACGTGCATTAGTTTTAGCATATGCAAAACAACAAGTGACTCATATGTTAAAAATAATCATATAAACTACTGACTCGACTTTTTTGTTCTATTCCTCCATCACTTAACTCTCTTCATCATGTCTTTTATGTAATGTTTATTTGGATAATCCAAATAATTTTCACATTATATTCTCTGGTTGAAGTTGCTTGTGCAGAGCAGAGTAATAAAGCTTCCAGGTGAAAGTTAACTTGAATCCAATGGCCTTTCTCCATAGATAATAAAGTTCTTTATTTACAAATAAACTCTTACACAACTGTATTTTGAAGTGAGATAAACCTGGAAAATATTTTTTTTATTGGAACTCCAGCATGCTAATTTTCACACAGGGCAGGAGAGCTCCTGCTAACATCAGGCAAGTCAATTTTCTATTTGTCTGACTCCCACGTGAAACGAATGCTGGAAAGGGCTGCCTGGCATGCATATTTGTTATGCTGACCACTTTGGGAGATTACCTGATATGTGAATTGAACTGAAGACACTTTATTACTATTTCTCCTCTTGAAGAAACACACAACCCCCCTCATCAGATACTTTTGCTCATGAGGTCCCTGACCTTTCCTAAAACAGAAGAAATTAATCTTATTAACTAGATTAAATGTAACTTGTAGTGACTTGATGTTTTACCTTTCCTAGCACATTTTTATTTGAAACACAGTCCAGCATTATTCAGATGTTTTTGGTCAGGACAACTCCCAACTCACGTTTCATAGATTACGGTATTATTTGTGCCTGCTTTGTTACTTGAGCAGGAGGTTCGTTGGGTAATATCTACAATGATCAGTTGTTTGTATAGGCAACAGAGGACTACTCATCAATACACACATTTATACTGTTTGTGATAATATTCTGGTTATATGGAAGACATAAAATAATTGCTTTTTAAAGATACAACAGTCCAAATAGTGTATTCTTGCTAAAAGTTGACCAGATCTTAAAGAATTACACAACAAAGCAATCGAGTCTATGAACCAAATGAGGTAAAAAGGTGATTATTTACATAAACAGAAAATTCTTTACTGTAATATCCCTCACAGGATTATTTCCTATAGAGAATATGTCTCCAGTAGTAAATCTACTTAAATATCACTGAAATATTTTAAACCACCTTTAAGGATTCATAAATTATAGCCATTTTTTAAAATTGGAAAACAAACTTAGATTCCACAGGATTATTTGTTTTATACAAGGCATATTCTGACACTTGACTGAGCAATATCTAAGTGTCATAGTACTGTATCTTTGGACAAATTAAATGCTTTATTTTTAGAGTTCCTATTATGAAGAAGGAGATGTCAAAACACAAAAATAATTTATTGCTTATTTAATTGAAAGAGGCTATGTTGGTCATGCACACTCTTTTGAGGCAGAACAAGGCTATGATCTTATGATTTTAAGGAAGTTTTGTATTCAATATCTGGCAAACTTTCAGAAGTGCAAGTTGATGTGGGCTATAGAAACATGCAACCTCTGGGCTTCCCTGGTGGTGCAGTGGTTAAGAATCTGCCTGCCAATGCAGGGGACATGGGTTCGATCCCTGGGCAGGGAAGATCCCACATGCTGTGGAGCAACTAACCCCATGCACCACAGCTACTGAGCCTGTGCTCTATAGCCCACGAGCCACAACTACTGAAGCCCATGTGCCTAGAGCCCGTGATCCACAACAAGGGAGGTCACTGCAATGAGAAGACTGTGCACCGCCATGAAGAGTAGCCTCTGCTCACCACAACTAGAGAAAGCCTATGAACAGCAACAAAGACCCAGTGCAGCCAAAAATGAATAAATCAAAAAAAAAAAAAAAAAGAAAATGAAAAAAGAAACATCCATGCTCAAGTGAGATTTTTGTTCACTGGGTAACGTTCAGAAGCATGTTTTTAGGTGTGAATGCACTCTGATTGCCTGACTTAGAAACAAGCTGCTGTCACTGATTTGTTGTCTTTCAGAAATGTATTCATTGAGTTGTCCTCATTGATTAAATGGTAACATCGCTACAGAACTATAAACTTTTTCCTAGGAATAAGAAAATATTTCTCCTTATAGCATAATTATCTTCAATAATACAGATAATGATAAGATATTTAAGGGAGGTTTTGTGCTGCAAGTAATAGAACACCAAACTCAAACTAATTGGCTAAAGCCATTAGGAAATTTTTGGCTCACGTAAGAGAGAGTACAGTGAAAGGATAGGTTTCAAGGACTGACTAAACTCAACATCTCTGAATTTCTTTACCGAAATTTCCTGATTCTCCCCTCTACAAAATATTGGCTCCAACCTCAAGATTTAGAGGAGGGATGGCTGCTATTCCCTATTCCCATATGATGGCATAAGAGGAGAAAGGAAGTTAGCTTTATAAGTTAGGAAGATACATTCCCCCCAAATCTAGTCCCCTTTCATGGTTGGTCTGAATTAGGTTACATACACATTTTTGGACCAGTCACTGGGAAGGAGGAGGAATTATGTTTAGACCAATCAGGCCAACCCCCATATTTGTTGGTGATTTCAATATTCCCTGAGGTGCATGAGTAGGTGGCATGGAAAACAGAACACAATCACAGGTTTAGAAGGATAGAGGAAGAGACACTAGATAGGGGGAAGGGAACCAACAATATCCACTAAATATAATAAAACAAAATAATGTAGAAAGCTCAATGCTTATATCATAATATGTAAAATTTACTATATAATTCACATGTTCTATTTTATTTGATATTCACAACCACCACTGTTGGGTATTTAGAGTAGTTACTCAATGTATTCATTTTTCTAACTTTATTTTTCACTTCTTTTCAACTTACACTGCATCCATTCTCATTTCTTTATTCCCAAAGAACTCTATGTTCCATTTCTGAAGACAAACTAGAAACTAAGCTTTTCACTGACATTGATGTCCTTCAGTCCTTATTTTGAAAGTTTCTGTTGATTATTATTATTTTTTAAGTTAAAAGCCATTTCTTCTATTTTTTCTTCCAGTTTTATTGAGATATAATTGACATATAGCACTGTATAATCTTAAGTTGTACAGCATAATGATTTGACTTATATACAACATGAAGTACTATCATAATAAGTTTAGTAAACATCCATCTTCTCATATAGATGCAAAATAAAAGAAAAATATTTTCCTTGAGAAGAGAAAAACTTTCACATATAACATAATAGCAGTATTAATTACATTAATCATAATGTACATTACATCCCTAGTACTTATTTATCTTGTAACTAGAAATTTGTATCTTTTGACCACCTTCATTCAATTAGTGCTCCCCCCATTCCCCTCCTCTGGTAATCTCAAATCTGATCTCTTTTTCTATGAGTTTTTTTGTTTGTTTGTTTGTTTGTTTCTGAAGTGTAATTGACCTACAACTCTATGTTATTTTGTAGTGATTTGATGTTTCTATATATTACAAAATTATCTTCATGGTATATTTAGTAACCATCTGTCACCATACAAAGATATTATAATAAAGTTGACCATATTCCCCATGCTTTACAGTTCATTTCTGTGACTCGTTTATTTTGTAACTGAAAGTTTGTGCCTCTTAGTCTCCCTCACTTATTTCACTCATTTTCCCAACGCCCTTCCTTCTGGCAACCACCTGTTTGTTCTCTGTATCTATAAATTCTGTTTCTGTTTTGTTATGTTTGTTCATTTGTTTTCCTTTTAGATTCCACATATAAGTGAGATCATACCTTATCTGTCTTTCTCTGTCTGACATTTTCCTTAGTGTAATACACTCTAGGTCCATCCATGTTGTCACAAATGGCAAGATTTCATTCTTTTCTATGGCAGAGTCATACTCCATTTTATATATATATATATATATATATATATATATATATATATATATATATATATAGCATCTTCTTTATTCATTCATCTATGATGGACACTTAGGTTGATTCCCTATCTTGGCTATTTTAAATAGTGCTGCAGTGAACATAAAGGTGCATCTATCTTTTCTAATTAGTGTTTTTTTATTTCTTCAGATAAATACCCAGAAGTAGAGTTGCTGGATCACATGCTGGTTCTAGTTTTAATTTTTTTGAGAAACCTCCATACTGTTTTCCATAGTGGCTGTACAAATTTACATTCTCATCAAGAGTGCACAAGAGTTTCCTTCTTCCAACACTTGTTATATTTTATCTTTTTGATGCTAACTCTTCTGACAGGAGTGAGGTGATATCTCATTGTGGTTTAGATTTGCATCGCCCTGATGATCAGTGATGTTGAGCATCTTTCCAAGTGCTTATTGTTCATTTGCATGTCTTCCTTGGAAAAATGTCTATTCAGGACCTCTGCCCATTTTTAAATTAGATTGTTTGTTTCTTTGCTATTGAATTGTATGATTCTTTATATAATTTGAATATTAACCCTTTACCATATATATTATTTTCAAATATGTTCTCGAATTCAGCAGGTTGCCTTTTTGTTTTATTGATGGTTTACTTTGTTGTGCAAAAGTTTTTAGTTTGACACAGTCTCACTTGTTTATTTTTACTTTTGTCTCCCTTACCTGAGGAAACAGATTCCAAAAAATATTGCTACAATTGATGTCAAAGGGCACACTACCTATATTTTATTTTAGGATTTTTATGGTTTCAGGTCTTACATTTAATTCTTTAATCCATTTTGAGTTTATTTTTGTATATGGTATGAGAAAATGGTTGTTTTATTCTTCTGCATGAAGTTATCCAGTTTTCCCAACACCATTTATTAAAGAGGCTGTCTTTTCCTTATTGCATGTACTTGCATTCTTTGTCATAGATTAATTGACCATGTAAGTGTGGGTTTATTTCTGGGATCTCTATTCTGTTCCCTTGATATATGTGTCAGTTTTTGTGCTAGTATCATACTGTTTGATTACTGTCACACTATAGTATAGTTTAAAATCAGGGAATATAATACCTTCAGAATTGTTGTTCTTTCTCAAGATTGATTTAGCTATTCCAGGTCTTTGTATTTCCATATGAATCTTAGAATTATTTGTTCTAGTTCTGTGAAAAATGTTATTGGTGTTTTGGCAGGAATTGCATTAAATCTGTAGATCGCCTTGGGGAATATGGTCATTTTAACAATATTCTTCCAATCCACGAGCAAAATGTATCTTTACATTTGTTTGTACTGTCTTCAATTTCTTGCATCAGTATCTTAAGTTTCCTGAATACAAGTCTTTACCTCCTTAGTTATATTTATTCCTAGGTATTTTATTCTATTTTTTTTTTTTGCAATTGTGTATAGGGTTGTTTCCTTAATTTCTCTTTCTGATAGTTTGTTGTTAGTGTAGAAAAATGCAAGATTTTTGTATCCTGAAACTCTACTGAATTCATTGATGAGTTTTAATAGCTTTTTGGTGACATCAAAAATCTTTAGGATTTTCTATATATAATATTATGTCATCTTCACACAATGACAGTTTTATTGCTTCCTTTCCAATTTTGACTTCACTTTTTTTTTTTTCTTGTCTTGTTGCTGTGGCTAGGACTTCTGATACAATGTTGAATAAAACTGACAAGAGTGGTTATCCCTGCCTTGTTCCTGATCTTAGAGGAAATGCTTTCAACTTTTCACTATTGAATGTTATGTTAACTGTGGGTTTGTCATATATGGCCTTTATTATGTTGAGGTATATTCCCCCTAAAACCATATTGTTGAGAGATTTTCCATAAATGGATGTTTAATTTTGTCAAAAGCTTTTCATGCATGTATTGAGATGATTATATGATTTTTATTCCTCAATTTGTTAATGTGATGTTTCACATTGATTGTAGATTGAACCATCCTTGGATCCCTGGGATATTTCCCACATGATCATGGTGTATGATTCTTTTAATGTATTGTTGAATTTAGTTTGCTAATATTTTGTTGAGGATTTTAGTATCTGTATTCAGAAGTGATATTGGCCTATAATTCTATTTATTTTTTGTGTGTGGTATCTTTCTGATTTGGAATCTGGTTATACTGAACTCATAAGTTGAGTTTGGAAGAATTCTTTCCTCTTTAGTTGTTTGGAATAGTTTGAAAAGGATACTTGTTAATTGTTATTTTAATGTTTGATGAATTCACCTGTGAAGCCATCTGTTCCTGGACTTTTATTTATTGGGAGTACTTTTATTACTGCTTCAATTTCATTACTGGTAATCTGTCAGTTAATATTTTCTATTTCTTCTTGATTCAGTCTTGAGAGATTGTATGTTTCTAGGAATTTATCCATTTCTTCTAGGTTGTCCATTTTATTGGTGTATAATTGTTCAAAATAATATCTTATGATCCTTTGTATTTCTGTGGTTGTAATTCTCCTCTTCCTTTTCTGATTTTATTGATTTAGGTCCTCTCTTTTTTTCTTTTCTTTTCTTAATGAGACTGGCTAAAGGTTTATAAATTTTGTTTATCTTTTCAAAGAAACATTAATCTTGTCTACTTTTTTTAGTCTTTATTTCATTTATTTCCCCTCTGACATTTAGTTTATTTTTCCTTCTACTAAATTTGGGTCTCATTTTTTCTTCTTTTTCATTTGTTACTTTTGGTGTAAAGTTAGTTTGTTTATTTCAGATTCTTCTTGTTTCCTGAGGTAGGTTTGTATCAGTGTAAACTTCCATCTTAGAACTGCTTTTGCTGTGTTTCCTAGATTTTGTGTTATTGTGTTTTCATTTTCTTTTGTGTCCAGGTATTTTTAAATTTATTTTTGACTTCTTAAGTGACCCATCAATTGTTTAGTAACATATTGTTTACCCTCCACATTTTTTCTTTTCTTTTTTTTTTTGCAGTACACGGGCCTCTCACTGTTGTGGCCTCTCCCGCTGCGGAGCACAGGCTCCGGAAGCGCAGGCTCAGCAGCCATGGCTCACAGGCCCATCCACTCCACGGTATGTGGGATCTTCCCGGACCGGGGCACGAACCCATGTCCCCTGCATCGGCAGGTGGACTCTCAACCACTGTGCCACCAGGGAAGCCTTACCCTCCTCATTTTTGTATTTTTTTCCTTTTTTTTTTTTCTTGTAGTTCATTGCTAGTCTCTTCCTGTTGTGGTTTGAAAGATGCTTAATATGATTTCAGCTGTAAATGTATTGAGATTCTTTTGTGGCCTAGCATGTGATCTATTCTAAAGGATGTTCCATGTGTACTTGAAAATAATGTGTATTTTGCTGCTTTTGGATGGAATTTCTATATATATCCATTTGGTTTAGTCTGTCCTTTAAGGTCAGTGTTTCCTTATTGATTTTATGTCTGGATGATTTGTCCATTGATGCGAGTAGGGTATTAATCTCTCCTACTAATATTGTGTTACTGTCAGTTTCTCCCTTTAGAGTGTTAATATTTGCTGTATGTATTTAGAGTCTTTTAAATTGGGTAGATATATATTTACAATTGTTACATATTGCTGTTGTATTGATTCATTTATCATTATGTAATTATCTTCTCTGTCTCTTTTTACAATCTTTGTTTTAAAGGTCATTTGGAATAATATAAGTTTTTCTACTGTGGCTTTGTTTTCATATCCATTTAGCCACTCTGTGTCTTTTTATTGAAGCAGTTAGTCTATTTACAATTAAGGTAATTATTAATAGGCACATGCTCAGTGCCACTTTGTTCATTGTTTTCAGATTGTGTAGTTCCTTGTTTCTTGGGGAGAAACTCTGAAAATGTTATTGTCCTCCTGTTTGTGGGTCACCTACCCAAGGTGTGGGTTTTGACTGTACCACATCTCTGTCCCTCCTACCCATCTCGCTGTGGTGTCTTCTTTATATCTTTAGCTGTAGAATATCTATTCTGCTAGTCTTTGGGTCATTCTCATTGATAGTTTCTCTGTAAATAGTTGTAATTTTGATGTATCCATGGGAAGATGTGAGTTCAGGGTCTTCCTACTCTACTATCTTGCTTAACCTTCTGTTGATTCTTTAAGACCTCAGTTACTCTAAGAAGAATTTAGACCTCTATAATATTGGTCTTATTAGTGCCTTGTACTATCTCTCTGATAGCAATTGTGAGTTTGTTTTATAATTATGGATTTACACATTCATTTCAACTTCTACAATGTGAAGCTGAAGGTGAGTGGACAAGGCAAAAAGGGGTCAAGAACTTTATTTTAATCATATTTGTATCTCTCATAGCTAGCAGTTCCCATAAGATAGGCATTCAAAATTGCCAAATAAAAAATGAGGCAAAAGATATGTAGTTGTTTAACTTTTATCAATTCCATATATTTGTTATTTCTTTCATTTTCAAATGGTAAAAATGTGGTTGATATGGATAGTGAATAATGAGTGTTATCTCTGAAGATTATCAAATTGAAATTGGGTATGTTAGGAAACCTTTTAGAGAAAGGGATTTACAAACATAAAATGTAGTAACATCATTATCACCATCATCATCATGAATTCATCCAAAAAACATTTATTATTTACCCTGTCTCAGGCAGAGCACAAGGAACACATTGCTACCTGGAGAATATAGTCACTTATTCTGAACATCTGTGCCTATTCTTTACTCATAGAAAACAACCATTTTGGAGTACTTTCAGAGATTCCTGAATCTCTATGTTAACAACAGACATGCTCCTAAAATGTGGACTTTCAAGGCCAAATACTTGAAGGCCAAGTGAACCATGGAAGACCTCTGGTTCCAAGACAGATGACCAAACCCATGCATCCCTGCATTTGGATGGATGATTTCCCATGGAACCTTATACAGATTGAAGC
The DNA here is from genome assembly GCF_008692025.1 of Phocoena sinus. Classification (NCBI taxonomy): domain Eukaryota; kingdom Metazoa; phylum Chordata; class Mammalia; order Artiodactyla; family Phocoenidae; genus Phocoena; species Phocoena sinus. Next base: position 31,799,987 of record NC_045776.1, on the reverse strand, counting down.
CAGAACTGGAACAATGTTGGCTTGGAGGAATAAGCTCCTAGGAACCTCACTTAGAGTTTGGTGTATGGACATTAAACAATGCTGAGGCTGGAAAAAATACATCACACAGCAGGTTCCAGGAAATAAGCAGAAGGCTGGCTGTAGGCCAGGGCAAGGGGCCAAAATACTTGTCAGGGACAATTCCTCACAGAGAAATGACAGCAGGTTTGAGGACAGCAGGTGTAACCTGAAGAGATAATTATATTAATTACATTTTGAAAATTGGAAGAAGAGAAAAAGAAAGTGGTTTTTATTTTTTTCTCTAATGAGAGAGATTTTAATTTTTTGCCCAGCTTTCATAAAAGTATGAAAGGAATGAATAATTTTAAAATGAATTTTAAAGCAATGTTAAGCATATTAACCATTACTACACATCAGCCTTATTATAAGTTCTTTTAAATATATATATACTTATTTCGTTTTCACAACTAACCTTTGGAATAGATAGTTAATATCTCCGTTTTACAAATGGAGGATATAGAGAATAGAGAGGTTAAGTAACCTGCTCTGGGTCATAGAAGTAGCACTGTTGGAGCTAGATATCAAGATAAGGTAATCTGACTCCAGAGTCTACTCTCCTAAACATGTTGTCGTACTACCTCTCTATTCTGTCATAATAATTAAGAGAGGGTCAAATTCACCCAGGCATAGACAAATAACCCAATGAAACATAAAAATAGAGCTCAAAAGCACTGTGGCACATACAGGATCTTGCTATATGATGGAGGTAGAAAACAGATCAGTCAGAAAAAAGGATTCCCTATTTAATAAATGCTGCTAAGGCAATTGGTTTTCCATTAGGAAAAATACAAATTTGGGTGCTTACCTTACTTACACTGTATATAATAATTCAATCCAAGTAGATTGAAGTCTTAATTGTAAAATACAAATCTTTAAAATTGTTAGAAAAATAAATTTATTGCCTATGGGGAGGAGAACAATTTTTCTGAAAGCATAAATTATTTGGAATTTTTAAATGAATTTAATTAAATTATAATTTAACAGTTCAATTTATCAAGATACATATTTTAAAATGAAAACACAAGCTACACATTTGAGGAAGATGCTTGCCACAAATAAAATTCACCAAAAAAATTGCATCTAGGCTATGTAAAAAACTCCTATAAATCAAATAAAAGGCTCCTATAAATCAAATAAATAAATAATAAAATAATTTAAGAAAAGATACAAAAAATAATTTCATAGTAAAAGGAACATTAATGGCCAAAAATGTGAAATGATTCTCAACGTCACTATTATTTAGGAAAATTCAAGCTAAATTCAAAGCTTTCATTTCACATTCATTATTTTGGTAAAAGTTAAAACTTCTGACAATGTCAAGATTTGGCAAGGATGTGAGACAATGGAGAACCTTACAGACTTTTGGTGGTGATAGAAAAGTGTATTTGTACAAGTACTCTACAAAACAATTTGTTGGTACTTGGTAAATTTGAAAATATCTAAATCCTACAACCAGCAACTCCACCCTTAGATATATACTCTGAAGATCATTTTGGACATGTGCACATAGTACTAGTTTTTATATAATCAAGAGCCTAAAAATAAACCCAAATAAAAATTGTGAGATTGATAAACAGTGATATAGTCATAGAATGGAAATCCAGCAAAAAAAAAAAGAATAAACTACAGTTACACACATTAATATGTATGAACTTCACAAACTGAGTAAAAGAAAAAAGCAAGAGACAAAATATAACTGCTATGGTTCCAATTATTTAAAGTTTAAATACAAGAAAAACTATAAAAAATGACTTTTGGATCATAATAAACTATAAAGAAAAGCATGGAAATGGTACACACAAAGTTCAGGGTCATGCGTCCTTTTTTTGATGGGGGTGGGAAGGATGGCAGATTCTGACATGAAGGGGCTAGCAATAGTAGGGCCTTCAAGATTTCCTTGATGGTAAGTACATGCATATTTATTATGCTTTATAACTGAAATATGCGCTATACATACTTATGTTTAGGTACATTGTTAAATGTATGCAATATAAGTTTTGCCTTCAAGTTGTTCTTACCTTCCATTTGGGGAGACAGGCAGAGGAACAAATAAGTGCAAATATTTTCAGTGTGTCTATGTCCTAGGAGCTATGAAAGTCTTGTCACTGGATTTCTGAGAAAATTACTTCTTAACTCTGTGGAGAAAGAATGACAGATAGACAATACTGAAAGCAGTGAGGCTAGACAGATACTATGGTAACAATCTAGTCAAGGGATAGTGGCTGGGACCAGTATTGTGGCAGTGGAGTTAGAAAGAAGTGGACAGATTTGGTATATGTATTGGAGATACTCAATAGAATGTGCCGAATGATTGTGATATAGGAAAAAGGGAACAAAAAGATTCACTAGAATGCATAGATTTTTGGTTTGAGCAATTGAATGTATAGTGTTGCCATCTATTATGATGTGAAAGGCTAGGGGACTGGCAGGTAAGAGCAGAGGATAGATGAGGAAATCAAGATTCCTGTTTTGACATGTTGAGTTTGAGATACAAAATAGATTATTCAATTAGATTTGTCATGAGGGCAGATAGATACATAAGTCTGGGTATTCAGTAACAGTTAAAGACTGAATGTGAAATTAAAGTGTCAAGTAATTTGGAACATATCTAAAATCTTGATTTTAAATCTCAATTTTCTCATTAGCTGGTTTTTACAGATATTTTCAAAATTAAATAATTTAAAATGTGAAAATGTTTTGGGAATAACAAGTGTAACATAAGAACATTATTATTAGTGGGAAAAAAAATGTACTAGGATTAGAAGAAAGGCATTTTAGGCCTAACTCTTTCACTGGCTAATGCTACAACTTTAAACAAGTTATGTAATTCATTGATTTGTGTTTCTTTAGCTTTAAAATGATGGAATTAAAATCAATATTTATTGAGTAGTTTCCTGTCTAACGTTAAAAAAGACATTGACATATTGACATTAATTGTTCACTGGGAAAAATACGGTTATTATTATTTAGTTGCAAATTACTTAAACGTATAAACTTTGTAATCACTTTATTTGAAAAACATTAAGCATCTAAATGTGACATTACAAGAAAATCTTAAGTTTGAGCCAGAGGAAGGATTCAAGAACCAGACTGAATTCTTCAGTGTCTGTGTAATTTTGTACTAGAAATAAACTTGTTTTTTTCATTTGGATTTGCAGTGACATTTATATTTAGGCAGAATGGATCTGGAGATGAGGGCAAATAATGGTAAACAACAACAAAAATGTCTTGGATAGAATATTTTTATGATGGACCATCAAACAGAAACCTTAATTTCCATTACTAAGCAAAGTCATAGATGGAGCAAAAACTTTAGGAAGAATAATTTTGACTGCATCCATATTTTTCTGTAATCTTGACCTTTTTGTAATATGCATGTAAATTTGTAATTAGCTAAATACTTAGAGGATGGGTGAGAATAAACTAGCTACTGAGTCAGCATTTAGAGACCTAACAAGAATATCACTAATCTCTAGATCTTATATGCCACACGTGGATTCATAAATTTCCAAAGACTAGAGAATTTAGAGTTCAACTTTTTTTCTTATTTAAGACCACTTGAAAGTGGCCTTTAATACTTCCAGTGCAGTAAACTGATATTTCACGGGATAGCCTATACTATTATTGTACAATTCTAAATGAAAGACCATCCTTTGCAATGTAAAACCAAAGTCAACTGCCTTGTAATTCCCATCCTTTGATTCTATTTTTTTTTTCCACTTTGGAGAAACAAGTAGAAAAATAAACAAGCAAACATGTAAACTTTGAATATATTTGAATATATTGTATTTGAGTTAGGAAAAAGTGAGCTTCGGGCCATACACTTACAACTAGCTTCCTGTTTTCATTTCCTGAGAAAGGAGGTAGGTGGGATCCAGGTTAGGCATTTACAATCAGCCTCCTGTTTGCTCTCTGAAATGGAAGTAACAACAGAAACATGGTAAACAGCCAGGCTTTGTCTCCTGGGTACACTTTAAGATAACAGTCATGGCAGGAACAGAGAGGCACTAAACCTTGTTTGAGTAAAGGATCAAGAGGTCACATATTTCTCATCCTTGGAGCAAGGGAGACATTACACATGTGCAGAAAGGCTCCTTGGGGGTTAAAAAAGAGGGGGCACTACCCCATAATATGTGATGCTAAGGCCGTCCCAGAGGCCTCTGGGCTGGAGTCCATCTTAGAAAAAAGTTGTTCACGCATATTGGGGAGGGTCCTAGGGCAGGTCAGGTGTGGAAAAAGAAAACAGCTAATTGGCCAAAGGTAAACAGAGACCCGTAAGAACTGCCCTATATAAATAACTTAACCGCCTCTTTACTGCACTCCTTTTCATTAGGGAGAACGCCCACACCCTTTCTCTCTGGGTGTGCACCTCTGCCTTGCTAAACAAACGTTTCTCTGTGTGCTCTCCCACTAGTTGTTGTGCTATGTCTCTAATAATAAATTTTTACCTGTTTTTCACAGTTTTTGCCTCCGTGAGAAATGCATTTTTTCACTGGAGACAAGAGCCAGGGGGTCTGGTGGCTAGGATTCCTGGTATTCACCCAGGCCAACCAGGTTCAATTCCTGTGCAGGGAGTAAAGATCTCACTTCATGCCACCACTCACTGCTCCCTTTCTGAGATCAGTATCTTCTTAGATCTTTCTATTCATTCTCATGTTCCTCAAGCATTTGTTATTCTATTTTCTGGACTACTTCATCCATAGTTTGTCCTTTTATGTAAGAATTCATTTTACAGTTTTAATCTTTAAATGTGGTGACCAGAATGGACCATGATTATTTAGATATGATATGACAATTACAGAAATTAGTGAGATCCATCACCTTCAAGATTGACTTGCATTGAACTTGTAGGATTAGGAAGCCCTTAGTCTTTTTTAAAAAGTGTCAAGCCAGGCATTACCAATTGTACACTTTTGTAATTTATTAAACTTCAGATTTCCATGTAAAAAGTTCAATAAACATTTCCTTCAACCTGAATTTTCTCTTAAAAGCACTCTGTTAATTTGGCTCCCATGGCCACTAGAATATAAATCTGTTATTTCTATTCTTTATGTTAATGAGAATAGATAAAAGATTTTTTTCATCTCAGGGCTTTTTATCAAATATCACTGTGATATATGAGACAAGGTCTTTTATTTTTGACCAAAGCAAGATCAAGATTTTAGGTTTATTATTTAATGTCTGCAAAAGACTAAATTTGAAAACCTCTGACCCACAGCCCCAACAAATATATTAAATTCCTATTTTTGTAATGTTATAATTCTTGTCCTGTAGGGTTGCTCCCCGCAGGCTTGCAAGCACTGTAATTGCCCAGCCTCAAGACCGACAAAGAACCCAGAGTCAGTGACAGAGACATCAATGGTTTAATAGATGGGAGATCTTAAACATCTGAAGGAAAAGGGTCATAAAGTGACAGCCCACCATGGAAGGGACAAGCAGATGGCAGGCAGGACACTGCAGCAGCAGTCTTCACTGGTTGCGGGGGTGGGGGGGGTTGGGGGGTGTGGGAGTGCGGGGAGGAGACTACCAGTTATAGGGGGATTAATGTCAGAATAGCTCACTGGTTACTAGGGAAACCAGCAGAGAGGCTTGGCCCTATTAGTCCCTCTGGCTAAGTACTTCATAAGGCAGAGGTCTTCCCTTTGTTAAACTATCAAAGGAGAGCCATTCTGACCATTAGACTAATCACTAGCTGGGGCCCAGAGGCAGTATCAGTAGGTATTTACTGATTAGGTCCTGCAATTAAGGGAGAAGGTCAATCATGTGAATAAGATGTAGGTGAAGCTGGGACTATTCAAGTAGTGGATCTACAGAAAGCCAGCAAACAGCCATCTTGGGTAGCCTGATCATATATGTCTTGAATAAAAAGTACTCATAGATATCATTTAAAAAACTGTAGCATTTATACTTTTTTATGTTGTATTTATTCTTGTTTATTTTGGCTCAGATTTCCACCTCTGCATATCATTTTGATATGCGATCTGACCTCTATCTTGTTAGCTAGGTGTAAAGTGTACTAGAATGTCTTCTGTCAATTCTTGATAAATATATTGTAAACACAAGGCCAAAGGGTCAATTCCTTGGCTGCTGGGAGACTTATATTAGACTTATTCCTCTTCAAATATAGACCATTCCTGAACTTAATGTTACTTCCCAGACAGATGAAGACTAATGTCTGGTTTAATAAATTTAAATTCTATCTCTGTCTCTCCCTCCCTCTCCCTATCCCTCTTTTCCTCCCTCTCTTCCTTGTCCATTAATCTTTCAGTCAAATTCTTTAACAAGACTCTGTCCTTTCTCACTTAGAACATTTGCTTATATCCTTAATTCTAAATCCAGGTCTTAGGGCATAAGGTACTCAATTCTATGCTACTTTTTCTAGTGTCATGACCTATTCTGCAAATATTCTGTCTGGGTCTGGGTAAATTTATCTGCATGTCCCATAGTATGACATCTCTGAAATGAACTCATTCCTTTATCCCAGTCATCAAAGACTGCCTATCTGTATATCTTACTGCCTATCTGTAGATCTTCCGACACCCTCCACCTTTTTTTTTTTCCTCTTCCTGTTGCTACAATTTTGCCTCTGTATACCAGTGCTGGATTAAATCTCAGAGACAGAGTTTTGGGTGAAGTAGAAAAAAATGGCTTTATTGCAGGGCACCAAGACAGGCATACAGGACAGCTGGTGCTTAAAAGTCCCGAACACACTAAAGGCTTTCAGGGAAAGGTTTATAAAGACATGGTGAGGGAGGGGGTTTTTGGGGTTTGTGATCAGCTCATGGACATTCTTCTGATTGGTTGGTGGTGAGGTAATTGGGAGTCAGCATCATCAACTTTCAGGTTCCAACAGGTCTGGGGTCTACATGCTTGTGGGCAACATACAGTTAACTTCTTCCACCTAGTGGGGGTTTCAGTATCTTCAAAACAGCTCAAATGACATGGCTCAGAATATTATCTATAGTCCTTGAGGAAGAAGTAAAGGCCCTTGACTTTGTTTAATGGTTAAAGTATTATTATTTTATCTTGCTTGACTCTTTTCCTTCCGTTCTGCATTTTCTCAGTTCTCTGATTAAATTTATTTTTTGATTAAAGTTTTTCTACAGACAAAAGGCAGGCAGAGGACAAGGGTGTGGGGGAGTCTATTCTGGAAAGGCCACACAGGGTCCTGCTCAGTTACATTCCCAATTGGCTACTTTATGTTTAAAACCTCCTCTACAACCAGTGTGCCTAGATTGTCCTCTCACAGAGTCTATTTTCTCATATTGTGTTTCTCTGCTGAAACATAGATAATGTGGACACATAATATGGACACAATTAAAACATTTATCACTAAAAGAGCCAGTCATTATTAACATTTTCTTCATAATAACATAATTACCAACATCAGCTTGGTAGAAGTCAAAGCGTTTAATTAGAGCTATGAAGTTTACTGTGGTAATGACATGATAAGGGAGTGAACATCACAAATACCAAGCTATCATTATCCCATCTTCTTCAATGTCAAATGAGCCTTTCTCAAACCAACCCTGCTGCATCTTCTATTGATTAGTGTCACCTCTAAAATAGTACTTTATTTGAAATTGATCAGCCATTAATTTAAAACTTTTAAAGGCCAAGATTTAAAGCTGAATATTAAAACAGGAGAACATAAGCTGTATTCATCTATATTGGCTTCTTAGATAAGATTTAGAGTTCACAGAAACTCTCATATCCCAAGTTAGTTGACCAAAAAAAGCTCACAGGCCATTATGATTTTCCACTACAAAAAAAAAAATTAGCATAAAAAAATCACTTTCATTTGTTTGGATACTTTATCTGTGTTTAATTATCACTAAAAGTCTGTTATTGTCCTTACCTCGTAGATGTGAAGACCAAAGCTCAGAGAGATTAAATAGCTACTCAGAGAAATAAAATAAAAGAGCCAAGGCATGGATAGAACTCCTACATACTTTCTATATTTTACTGCCGTCTCCGGGTATATGCCCAGTAGTGGGATTGCTGGGTCATATGGTAGTTCTATTTGTAGTTTTTTAAGGAACCTCCATACTGTTCTCCATAGTGGCTGTACCAATTCACATTCCCACCAGCAGTGCAAGAGTGTTCGCTTTTCTCCACACCCTCTCCAGCATTTATTGTTTCTAGATTTTTTGATGATGGCCATTCAGTCTGGTGTGAGATGATATCTCATTTTAGTTTTGATTTGCATTTCTCTAATGATTAATGATGTTGAGCATTCTTTCATGTGTTTGTTGGCGGTCTGAATATCTTCTTTGGAGAAATGTCTATTTAGGTCTTCTGCCCATTTTTGGATTGGGTTTTTTGTTTTTTGTTATTGAGCTGCATGAGCTGCTTGTAAATTTTGGAGATTAATCCTTTGTCAGTTGCTTCATTTGCAAATATTTTCTCCCATTCTAAGGTTGTTTTTTGGTCTTGTTTATGGTTTCCTTAACTGTGCAAAAGCTTTGAAGTTTCATTAGGTCCCATTTGTTTTTTGTTTTTATTTCCATTTCTCTAGGAGGTGGGTCAAAAGGATCTTGCTGTGATTTATGTCATAGAGTGTCCTGCATATGTTTTCCTCTAAGAGTTTGATAGTTTCTGGCCTTACATTTAGGTCTTTAATCCATTTTGAGCTTATTTTTATGTATGGTGTTAGGGAGTGATCTAATCTCATATTTTTACAGGTACCTGTCCAGTTTTCCCAGCATCATTTATTCAAGAGGCTGTCCTTTATCCACTGTACATTCCTGCCTCCTTTATCAAAGATAAGGTGACCATATGTGCATGGGTTTATCTCTGGGCTTTCTATCCTGTCCCATTGATCTATCTTTCTGTTTTTGTGCCAGGACCATACTTTCTTCTTTGTAGTATAGTCTGAAGTCAGGGAGCCTGATTCCTCCAGCTCCGTTTTTCGTTCTCAAGATTGCTTTGGTTATTTGGGGTCTTTTGTGTTTCCATACAAATTGTGAAATTTTTTGTTCTAGTTCTGTGAAAAATTCCAGTGGTAGTTTGATAGGGATTGCATTGATTCTGTAGATTGTTTTGGGTAGTAGAGGCATTTTCACAATGTTGGTTCATCCAATCCAAGAACATGGTATATCTCTCCATCTATTTGTATCATCTTTAATTTCTTGCATCAGTGTCTTATAATTTTCTGCATGTAGGTCTTTTGTCTCCTTAGGTAGGCTTATACCTAGATATTTTATTCTTTTTGTTGCAGTGGTAAATGGGAGTGTTTTCTTGATTTCACCTTCAGATTTTTCATCATTAGTGTAGAGGAATGCAAGAAATTTCTGTCCATTAATTTTGTATCCTGCAACTTTACCAAATTCATTGATTAGCTCTAGTAGTTTTCTGGTGGGATCTTTAGGATTCTCTATGTATAGTATCATAGCAGGTGCAAACAGTGACAGGTTTACTTCTTCTTTTCTGATTTGGATTCCTTTTATTTCTTTTTCTTCTCTGATTGCTGAGGCTAAAACTTCCAAAACTATGTTGAATAAGAGTGGTGACAGTGGGCAACCTTGTCTTGTTCCTGATCTTAGTGGAAATGCTTTCAGTTTTTCACCATTTAGGATGATGCTGGCTGTGGGTTTGTCATATATAGCTTTTAATATGTTGAGGAAAGTTCCATCTATGCCTACTTTCTGCAGGGTTTTTAGCATAAATCGGTGTTGAATTTTGTCAAAAGCTTTCTCTGCATCTACTGAGATGATCATATGGCTTTTCTCCTCCAATTTGTTAATATGGTTTATCAGATTGATTGATTTGCATATGTTGAAGAATCCTTGCATTCCTGGAATAAACCCCACTTGATCATGGTGTATGATCCTTTTAATGTGCTGTGGATTCTGCTTGCTAGTATTTTGTTGAGGATTTTTGCATCTAAGTTCATTAGTGATAGTGGCTTGTTGTTTTCTTTCTTTGTGACATTCTTGTCTGGTTTTGGTATCAAGGTGATGGTGGCCACAGAATGAATTTGGGAGTGTTCCTCTGTCTGCTATATTTTGGAAGAGTTTGAGAAGGATAGGTGTTAGCTCTTCTCTAAATATTTGATACAATTTGCCTGTGAAGCCATCTGGTCCTGGCCTTTTGTTTGTTGGAAGATTTTTAATCACAGTTTTAATTTAAGTGCTTGTGATTGGTCGGTTCATATTTTCTATTTCTTCTTGATTCAGTCTTAGCAGGTTGTGCATTTCTAAGAATTTGTCCATTACTTCCAGGTTGTCTATTTTATTGGCATAGAGATGCTTGTAGTAATCTCTCATGATCTTTTGTATTTCTGCAGTGTCAGTTGTTACTTCTCCTTTTTCATTTCTAATTCTATTGATTTGAGTTTTCTCCCATTTTTTCTTGATGAGTCTGGCTAATTATCAGCTTTGTTTATCTTCTCAAAGAACCAAATTTTAGTTTTATTGATATTTGCTATTTTTTCCTTCATTTCTTTTTCATTTTTTTCTGATCTGATTTTTATGATTTCTTTCCTTCTGCTAACTTTTTTTTTGTTGTTGTTGTTGTTCTTTTTTCTCTAATTTCTTTAGGTGCAAGGTTAGGTTGTTTATTCGAGATGTTTCCTGTTTCTTAACGTGGGCTTGTATTGCTATAAACTTCCCTCTTAGAACTGCTTTTGCTGCATCGCATAGGTGTTGGGTTGTCGTGTCTCCATTGTCATTTGTTTCTAGGTATTTTTTGATTTCCTCTCTGATTTCTTCAGTGATCACTTCGTTATTAAGTAGTGTATTGTTTAGCCTCCATGTGTTTGTATTTTTTACCGATCTTTTTCTGTAATTGATATCTACTCTCATAGCATTGTGGTCGGAAAAGATACTTGATACAATTTCAATTTTTTAAATTTACCAAGGCTTGATTTTTGACCCAAGATATGATCATCCTGGAGAATGTTCCATGAGCACTTGAGAAAAATGTGTATTCTGTTGTTCTTGGATGGAGTGTCCTATAAATATCAATTAAGTCCATCTTGTTTAATGTATCATTTAAAGCTTGTGTTTCCTTATTTATTATTGTTTTGGATGATCTGTCCATTGGTGAAAGTGGGGTGTTGAAGTCTCCTACTATGAATGTGTTACTGTCGATTTCCCCTTTTATGGCTGTTAGTATACGCCTTATGTATTGAGGTGCTCCTATGTTGTGTGCATAAATATTTACAATTGTTATATCTTCTTCTTGGATCAATCCCTTGATCATTATGCAGTGTCCTTCTTTGTCTCTTCTAATAGCCTTTATTTTAAAGTCTATTTTGTCTGATATGAGAATTGCTACTCCAGTTTTCTTTTGTTTTCCATTTGCATGGAATATCTTTTTCTATCCTCTTACTTTCAGTCTGTATGTGTCTCTAGGTCTGTAGTGGTTCTCTTTTAGACAGCATGTATATGGGTCTCATTTTTGTATCCATTCAGCCAATCTGTGTCTTTTGGTGGGAGCATTTACTCCATTTACATTTAAGGTAATTATTGATATTTATGTTCCTATTCCCATTTTCTAAATTGTTTTGGGTTAATTATTGTAGGTCTTTTCCTTCTCTTGTGTTTCTTTCTTTTTTTTTTTTTTTTGCAGTACACGGGCCTCTCACTGCTGTGGCCTCTCCCCTCGCGGAGCACAGGCTCCGTACGCACAGGCCCAGCGGCCATGGCTCACAGGCCCAGCCACTCCACGGCATGTGGGATCTTCCCGGACCGGGGCACGAACCCGCGTCCCCTGCATCAGCAGGCGGACTCTCAACCACTGCGCCACCTGGGAAGCCCCTCTTGTGTTTCTTGCTTAGAGAAGTTCCTTTAGCATTTGTTGTAAAGCTGGTTTGGTGGTGCTGAACTCTCTCAGCTTTTGCTTGTCTGTAAAGGTTTTAATTTCACCAAATCTGAATGAGATCCTTGCTGGGTAGAGTAATCTTGGTTGCAGGATTTTCTCCTTCATCACTTTAAATGTGTCCTGCCACTCCCTCTTGGCTTGCAGAGTTTTTGGTGAAAGTTCAGCTGTTAACTTTATGGGGATTCCCTTGTGTGTTATTTGTTATTTTTCCCTTGCTGCTTTTAATATGCTTTCTTTGTATTTAATTTTTGACAGCTTGATTAATATGTGTCTTGGAGTATTTCTCCTTAGATTTATCCTGTGTGGGACTCTCTGTGGTTCCTGGACTTGATTAACTATTTCCTTTCCCATATTAGGGAAGTTTAAAACTATAATCTCTTCAAATATTTTCTCAGTCCCTTCCTTTTTCTCTTCTTCTTCTAGAACCCCTATAATTCGGATGTTGGTGTGTTTATTGTTGTCCCAGAGGTCTGTGAGACTGTTCTCAATTCTTTTCATTCTTTTTTCTTTATGCTGCTCTGCAGTAGTTATTTCCACTGTTTTATCTTCCAGGTCACTTATCCGTTCTTCTGCCTCAGTTATTCTGCTGTTGATCCCATCTAGAGTATTTTTAATTTCATTTATTGTGTTTTTCATCATTGTTCATTTCATCTTTAGTTCTTCTACATCCTTGTTAAATGTTTCTTGCATTTTGTCTATTCTATTTCCAAGATTTTGGATCATCTTTACTATCATTATTGTGAATTTTTTTTCAGGTAGACTGCCTATTTCTTCTTCATTTGTTAGGTATGGGGGGTTTTTATCCTGCTCCTTCTTTTGCGGTCTGTTTTTCTGTCTTCTCATTTTGCTTATCTTACTGTGTTTGGCGTCTCCTTTTTGCAGGCTGCACGTTCATAGTTCCCATGGTTTTTGGTGTCTGTGCCCAGTGGCTAAGGTTGGTTAAGTGGGTTGTGTAGGCTTCCTGGTGGAGGGAACTAGTGCCTGTGTTCTGGTGGATGAGGCTGGATCTTTTCTCTCTGGTGAGCATTTCCATGTCTGGTGGTGTGTTTCGGGGTGTCTGCAGACTTATAATTATTTTAGGCAGACTCTCTTCTAAAGGGTGGGGTTGTGTTCCTGTTTTGCTAGTTGTTTGGCACAGGGTGTCCAGCACTGTAGCTTGCTGGTTGTTGAGTGAAGCTGGGTACTGGTGTTGAGCTGGAGGTCTCTGGGAGATTTTCGCCACTTGATATTAAATTGAGCTTGGAGGTCTCTTGTTGACCAGTGTCCTGAAGTTGGCTCTCCCACCTCAGATGCATGCACTGACTCCTGGCTGTAGCACCAAGAGCCTTTCATCAACACGGCCCAGAATAAAGGGAGAAAAAGGTGAGAGAAATTATTATTAAAAGTAGCAAGAAAGAAAGAAAGAAAGGAGGGAAGGAAGTAAGGAAGAAAGGAAGAAAGAAAGAAGAAAAGAAGGAAAGAAGAAAAGAAGGAAAGAAAGAAAGAAAGGAAGGAAGGAGGGAGGGAGGGACAGTGAGAGGAAGGAAGGAGGGAATGTAGAAAAAAGAAGATAAAGTAAAATAAAATAAATTATAATGAAGTTATTAAATTAAAAATAATTATTAAGAAAAAAAACAAACAAATGGGTGGATAGAACCTTAGGACAAATGGTGGAAGCACAGCTATACAGACAAAATCTCATACAGAAGCATACACATACACACTCACAAAAAGAGGAAAAGGGAAAAAAAGCATAAATCTTGCTCTCAGAGTGCACCTCCTCAATTTGGGATGATTTGTTGTCTAAAGGATGGAAGGAAAGAAAGAAAGAAAGAAAGAAAGAAAGAAAGAAAGAAAGAAAGAAAGAAAGAATAAAATAAAATAAAATAAAGTTATTAAAATTAAAATTATTTATTAAGAAAAAAATTTTAAAAAAGAAAAAAAAAAAAAAAAACAGATGGATAGAACCCTAGGACAAATGGTGGAAGCAAAGCTATAGAGACAAAATCTCACACAGAAGCATACACATACACACTCACAAAAAGAGGCAAAGGGGAAAAAAATCACAAATCTTGCTCTCAAAGTCCACCTGCTCAATTTGGGAGTATTTGTTGTCTATTCATGTATTCCACAGATGCAGGGTACATCAAGTTGATTGTGGAGCTTTAATCCGCTGTTTCTGAGGCTGCTGGGAGAGATTTCCCTTTCTCTTCTTTGTTCTCACAGCTCCCAGGGGCTCAGCTTTGGATTTGGCCCCACCTTTGCGTGTAGGTCTCCAGAGGGCATCTGTTCTTTGCTCAGACAGGACAGGGTTAAAGGAGCCACTGATTGGGGTCTCTGCCTCACTCAGACCAGGGGGAAGGGAATGGCATGGAGTGCGGGGTGGGACTGCGGCGGCAGAGGCCAGCGTGACGTTACACCAGGCTGAGGCTCACCGTGTGTTCTCCTGGGGAAGTTGTCCCTGGATCCCAGGAACCTGGTAGTGGTGGGCTGCACAGGCTCCCTGGAAGAGGGGTGTGGATAGTGACCTGTGTTCGCACACAGGCTTCTTGGTGGCAGCCGCAGCAGCCTTAGCATCTCATGCATGTCTCTGGGGTCCCCGCTTTTAGCCGCAGCTCACGCCCGTCTCTGGAGCTCCTTTAAGCAGCGCTCTTAATCCCCTCTCCTCGCACACCAGGAAACAAAGAGGGAAGAAAAAGTCTCTTGCCTCTACGGCAGCTCCAGACCTTTTCCCGGACTCCCTCCTGGCTAGTCGTGGTGCACTAACCCCTTCAGGCTGTGTTTATGTGGCTAACTCCAGTCCTCTCCCTGTGCTCTGACCGAAGCCCGAGCCTCAGTTTGCAGCCCTGCCTGCCCCGGTGGGTGAACAGACAAGCCTCTCTGGCTGGTGAGTGCCGGTCGGCACCGATCCTCTGTGCGGGAATCTCCCCACTTTGCCCTCCGCACCCCTGTTGCTGCGCTCTCCTCCACGGTTCCAAAGCTCTCCCCCACTCTGCCACATGCAGTCTTTGCCCACGAAGGGGCTTCCTAGTGTGTGGAAACCTTTCCTCCTTCACAGCTCCCTCCCACTGGTGCAGGTCCCGTTCCTATTCTTTTGTCTCTGTTTTTTTATTTTCTTCTCTTGCCCTACGCAGGCTCGTGGGGGAGTTTCTTGCCTTTTGGGAGGTCTGAGGTCTTCTGCCAGCATTCAGTAGGTGTTTTGTGGGAGTTGTTCCACGTGTAGATGTATTTCTTGTGTATCTGTGTGGAGGAAGGTGATCTCCACGTCTTACTCTTCCGCCATCTTCCCCTCGTCCCTCTTCCGCCATCTTCCCCTCATCCCTAGAAGAGTTTCTGTCATATAGGGGCTTCTATACATGTTATATGATAATAATGAGTATAATGAAGATTATGGTTACTATAGATTAAACTATTCAGAAAAAAAATCTCAAGGAAGTGATGTGGTGTTTTAGAAAAACACCACTATATTGGAAATGTACTCAGGAAGAGGAAGCACAGGAAGGTCCTTCTAAGATTTCAAGCTTGACTGATGGAAAAGATTAGGATCTCACTATATAAGAGGGACATGATAAGAGTAGTAATCTCTTCGGAATCAAAGAAGCTGGACTTTGTTGTTACATGTGAAGTTTTTGAGTCTTTTAGACTGGCAAGATGAGGATGTCTAACATGGAGTTGTATATGTAGGGATGGTGATCAGGAGAGTAGAGAGGCTGAAGAGCTATGTCTGTGAGGTCTCTGCATACACCTCTGGTTAAAGCTAGTGGAATCAATGACATAGATCAGAATGAGAATTTAATGTGTGCAAAGGAAAGTAATGGGAATGAAAACTACATAATACTACATTAAGCATAGAAATAGAGGACACATTTACCAGCCAAAAAGACAGAGACCAGTATTCAGCCTATTGCCTGCAACCTGTCAACTGAAGTTTTGGGGGAAAATACTTGACTTCTTGCTCATATTTTAGCTTAAAATCAAAACAGCTTTGCTAATTTGAAAGCTGTAAAGACATTTTGGCCTCCCCAACTTTCTGTCCAAAAGACCAAAGATGGGTAACCTGAAGAAAAGTGAACTATTGTGCTCTATTTTCTGCTTTTTTGTGATATCTGAGTAATGGTTGCTCATCACTTTTTGATTTTTCTTCCATTCAGACACTGCAGTTTTCAAATAATATTAGGGCAGAAAGTTCAGGGTTGGAAGGCTGAAGCAGGTGGTAGAGCTTTTCAACTAGAGATACTTCCCTAGAATGATATTAGATTGTAACTTCATCTACCTGACTTCACATCTTGAGGGCAGAGAACAATTTTTCATAGAGTAGCACTCAAATATTGTTAAGAAAGTCAATGAGTAAATAATAAACAAATGAGCAGATAAGATATGGTATGGGCCCAGGTAAAATGTTATGCTTGAATTTATTGTTTTTCATGTATTTTAATCATTTAGAGAATCAGATAAGCAAGCAGTGGGGAGAGGAAAGAATATTGCTTCAGACTATCAAAACTCACTAGATACATGGGTACAAGACAGTGGGATTTGGGCAGAAGCTTTCAAATCTAACTACCCTGTAGCTGTCTGAGAAGTAGATTCCTCCATCATCCAAGTAAACACTGAAGGGAGGCAAGGAACATCTATATACACTCTTTCTATTGACAATATCGAGGGTGAGTAGATTTGCTTTATCCATGAGCATGTGACATGTAAACATAAAAATATACTGTAGAATATGAGAAGGGAAATAAATATTATGAAGATCTATGAGACAAACACACACACATCTGGAAATGTTTTCCTAAAAATTTAGAAAACTGCTTGCTATATTCAAAAGGATACAAGCTTTAATGGTCTATATCTATGAAAGAGAATAACAAATACACAAGGAAAGAAAACAACTAAAATGAAAGATGATACTAATGTGTGTGAAGAAAACAAATTTTAATGTAAAAAGAATTGCCTGAGAAAAGGAACAATTGTGTCATTTAAAATTGCAAGGGTAATAATTGGAAATACAAATGATCAGAATTCAGAAAGTTGAATCAGCAAGGTAGGTTATAAAATTGAGATACACTTCAGTGTAAAGGAATAGAAATACTACATGAAAACAGTAAGAAAAAAGATATAAAAATGGTAATAATTCAAACTGAGATTTATGGTTATTTTCAAAAAAAAAAAGTTAAGGGCTTCCCTGGTGGTGCAGTGGTTGAGAGTCCGCCTGCCGATGCAGGGGACATGGGTTTGTGCCCCCTTCTGGGAAGATCCCACATGCCGCAGAGCGGCTAGGCCCGTGAGCCATGGATGCTGAGCCTGCGCATCCGGAGCCTGTGCTCCGCAACGGGAGAGGCCACAGCGGTAAGAGGCCCGCATACCACAAAAAAAAAAAAAAAAAAAGAAAGAAAGAAAAGTTAGAGGGAAGCAATAATCTAAAATGTAAGGAAAATATTCCCAGAATTGAAGAAAGGCATAGGTATTTACATTGAAAGATTCTGTGTGTCCCAAGGAGATAAATTTAATAGGGCAACAGTTAGTAAAGAACATGAGAAAAATCTTATGCAAGTATCAGTCAAAAAAGAACAACTTAATGTCAAATAATCAAAAATCAGGTTGGCATAAGCATTTTTCTTAGCAGTACTAAATGTTAGAAGAAAACAAAATTTTACATGAGTATAGAGTTTACAGCAAAAGTATTGAGGACTAAGAATCACTAGAAGATGAAGAAAAAAAATAATTTCTTAGGTAAAAGAAGGTTCAGAGAATATGCCCCTCACTTTATTTTTTCTCAGTGTGGCCCTGCCATCTCAGAAATTTCTGCTGTCTACCATATGGATTGGTAAATGAGAACACATTGGGAATCTTGCAGGTATTTTTATGGACAGACCTGAATGTGATCATCATCCTTTTGCCCACACTCTATTGTCAAATACTCAAATCATGTAGTCTTAATTCAAGAAGTTCAGAAATTCAGTGCTCCTATGTATTTAGCAAGATCAAATGGAATTGGTGAACATCTCCTTACTAATGTTATGTTTTCCAACATTTCCCTTAGAGCTATAAGCTCAGTAAGCACATGATCTGCCTTCTAAGTTAGAGTAAGTGGCAGTTTTAGTGAATATTTTGTCACTGTATAACAAGAATCTCTAGCAGCCCAGTCTACTATATCCCTTTCTTCACCAGTTGATGCCTAACATCTAAGCCAATACCATATGCTTTAGGATTTTATTTCAGTGGCATCTCAATTTTGGTATCAATCTGGATTGCTTGAGGCTACTCTGCAGCATCACTCATCCCCCACACCAAATCTTGTGGTTTAACTCAGTGGAAGTATGTCTTTATCACAATTCTAAGTGGGATATAGGGGATGTGGAGAATCTCCTAGCTGATGCTCTTCGAAGGAAAGGTGCAAGGACCTTGGCTTCTTTTCTAGAGTGGCTCCATTACCTCATGCATGCAGAAGAAAACTGAGTATATGTAAAATCACAAAATATAGTTTATGACCAGTTTTTTTTTGGCTACTGTATGGACAATAGACTGTAG
The DNA here is from genome assembly GCF_008692025.1 of Phocoena sinus. Classification (NCBI taxonomy): domain Eukaryota; kingdom Metazoa; phylum Chordata; class Mammalia; order Artiodactyla; family Phocoenidae; genus Phocoena; species Phocoena sinus. Next base: position 31,781,594 of record NC_045776.1, on the reverse strand, counting down.
GAGCAAGGTAGAGAAGGAGGAGACTAGATAGGAGACGATTTCAACAATCCAGGTGGGTGAGAAGTGATCATGGTTGGAGAAAAGAGTTAGAGATGGTAGTGAGAAGAGACAGGATAATAGAGAAATTTAAGAAACAACCAATAAGTTTTGGTGAGTAATAGTCAAGACTGACTCCAAGGTTTCTGGCATAAGTAACTAGAAGGACAGAATGTCCATCAACTGAGATAGAGAAGCCAGTGGGAAGCAGGTATTTAGGGAAAGGTCAGAAGATGAATTTTGAGCATATGATGTTTGACATTTTTAACAGCTATCCATTTGGGATTTTGAGTAGCCAGCTGGATAGATGAGTCTGAAGATGAGGGGGAGTCTCTTCTCTATCAAGTTCATGGCTTTATATATTACAAATAAAGAGATGCACAAGAATAAAGAGTAAGAAAGACTAAGACTAAGGAATGGTAAGAGGGGTAGTAAAAGACTCAAACACTCTTATTGGGTGATGAAAGGTATCTGGTGATACAACTGCACTTTTAATTTTAATAATTAGAAAAATATAAGTACAAAAATATTTTGAAAAACTTAGAGATAAATTTTAGTAGAATTAAAACATATTCTGTACCTTATAAATTCCTGAAGAAGAAAGCAAAGGAAATAAAATTTATATAATGAAAAAATGAAAGAATGCAAAAAGCAAAAACATATTAAAGTAGATATTTTTAAAAAGAATATAAAAATTAAGATAGGTGATTGAACATGTAAATATATCAGTGATCACTTAATTTAAGCAGATTAAAATATGAAGAATCAGAAGGAGGGTTTTTTAACTTTATTTTGCTTATTAAAAATACATTAAGAATAAAGTGACATACAACAGTTAAAAAATGAAATGTGAAATATACAAGCAAGAGGAAATGTTGACAATATTAATTTCAAGAATATTCTAGTATTCAAGGCAACATGGATAAAAGAGGATTACTTTATAAGGATAAAAGGTAGACCCACAAGGAAGATACAAAAACCAAGAACTTCAGGTACAAAATACAACTGCAATTGTACATATAAAATAAATATTTCAGAAATCAACACAGAAAATTATTATGTGAGATTACTTGTCGCAGCCTATGCTGAAACAAATAAAGAAATAAATAAACTTTGGAATACATCAATAATACAATCCAAAATTTAAGTGAATAGATGGATATCAAATTTTGTTTCATACAGATTATTCTCCTTGTGTTTAAGAATGCATTATATACTAGGCCCAGAAAAGAGAAAGCAGTTAATAGTCACCAAACCTCTGCTGTGTGTCAACAACTGTGTTGGACATTTATTTTCATTATCTCTTTCAAATTTTTAACTTTCATACAAATACATGAGATTGGTGTTTCTATTCCTATTTTACATACAGAGGTTTCAAGAACACAAGTCCAAATTATATAACAAATAAGCGGCACCACTCAGGTTCAAATCTAGATCTGCTTGTTCTAAGGTCTGAGCTTATTGATTTCCTCCATGTAGCATTAATTTTACTCTTCCTTTTATGTGTGGGATAAGCAAATACTTAAAGGCTCGGAAGATAAAATCCACTTGCTCCCCCCACCCCACCACCCCAGCCCTGGCGAGTCCTGGTCAACAGGTTCACAATCTAGTCATCTGTGGTGGTGGGGAAAGGCTTACACCCATTGATACTGCTCATGCTTCTTGTTAGAGAATAAGTCCCATCACTCAATTGCTCAGTCAAGTGTTCTTCCCATAATCCTCACTGTTTGGTTGTCTCTTCCATTTTCTTGTTTCCCAAGAGGTAGTTCAGGCAGTCTGTTATGCTGACTCTCCTCTAACTGGGCCCAAGATGAGATGACTAAATTCAACTACATTGCTGAGACAATGTACAACTTTTGTTCTTTAATTACTCCTACTTACTTTCATCACATATTGTGATTCATTTGCTTAAAACCACAGCAATAGTTGCTGCCATAATAAATGATTTCCTGAGAGACAGCTTAATGTTCCCATTTGTTTCCAGTTTATCTCCAGCTTGTCTGCAATAATACAGTCAACCAAAACAAGCTTATTTTTCACTCACAGCCTGCCTTTTATGAGTCCCACTGACAGTTTCTTAATAAATAATGCATTTCTAAATATTCCTAAGCTTCTCTCCTTATTAATAATTTCAGTAGATTTCCCAGGGCTGAAGTGTTTTATTTGGTCACTGGCTATATTTTATTCTTGCTGTTTTTCTACATTTTACTTTCTTAGACTACTGTCTGGACAAGCAGAATGTTGTGACAACATTTCCCCAATCAGAGGAGGTGTTCAATAATTATGAGTTAGTATAAATGAAACATTCAAATCTATAGCACAGACTATATTGGGTGTTTTTTGCTAGTTTATTTTTGTAGTTCTGACTCTTTTGTTATGGGAACCAAGGCCAATCCTTGGGTTCCACTGAGAGAAACTTTAGGGCTGGTATTCTGGACACATCATGTTTGCAAAATGCTTTCTGAGGTCTGAATATCATGTTTGGACATGAGAACTTTATTTCTGGTGTTTGTACCAAACTATCTATAAGTATGAGAAATTGTAACTAACGTCTGAAGATAAGCCTTTTTAATCAAAAGAACATTGGCTCAATTAATTCAGAAAAACACAATTCAAGGGGGAAGAAAAAGAGCATATCCACACAATTTCTCATTCTCCACAATGTATTCCTCTTTTCTCTTGATAATGCACTGTGGTGACATGGATGGAAAGGAAGTCCTAAAGGGAGGGATACATGTATATGTATGGCTGATTCGTTTTGCTGTACAGTAGAAACTAACACAACATTGTAAAGCAACTATACTCCAATAAAAATTAATTAAAAAATATTAATCTGGAATGTTCTCTCTGATATTCCTCCATGAAGCATTTTCTGGATATCCCATTTCATGGCTCCCCATTCTGAAATTACTTGACTATATGCTACCCAGTGTATGAATTGAATATATGCTTTCTTGTAGGATTCTTTTATTATTTCAGCGTTATGAGGTCTTCCAAGTAACTTATAAATTTGGGGGGGGATAAGGCTTTGGCTTAGTCACATAACATTTAATATACGATGTAGTAGAGTAAGAGCTCAATAAATTGTGCTCTGATTAATTGATTTGTTTACATCTACTTATGTTTCATCTTCTGTGTTTTGTATCTTTCTTTTGTGCTTGTCAAGGATTTTCTGTATGGAAATTCCACAAGCCAACAACTATGTTTTCAGGTTCTTTTGTATCTATGCTGACAATCAGATTATTCTGCATATAGTCAGTGTTAATATTGCTAAACGATGTTGTACTACAGAAAGAGAGGGAAATTTCACCATGATGAAGTGGTTTAAGTAAATTCTTCTTTCTATAAAAATTAAGTAAGCCTTTACTGACTACAGTACAATATATAATCTATATCATGAGATTTCTTGAACTGATGTAAAACTTGTTTAGCACCTAAACTGACTGCATATGCTCAGCTTATAAAAAACAAAACAAAACAAACAAAAACAAGTACATTTGGATTCTAGGAAGTTTTGGCTTGGAAATTCGTATAATTCTATTTCTGATAATTTATGACACATATAATCTCAGCAAAGCATTCAGTCTTTGGGGGTAAATCATATCAATTTGTACCCATATGCTCTAACCTTACCTCTTCAATACACACCAGTTAACTTCTAACTGCCAGCACTTGCCTTTCTGTTTGTTTTTTTTTTTTTTCGTTGCATTTGGTCTTTGTTGCTGTATGTGAGTTTTCTCTAGCTGTGGAGAGCAGGGGCTACTCTTGGTTGTGGTGCATGGGCTTCTCATTGCAGTGGCTTCTCTTGTTGTGGAGCACGAGCTCTAGGCACACAGGCTTCAGTAGCTGTGGCATGTGGGCTCAGTAACTGTGGCTCGTGGGCTCTAGAGCACAGGCTCAGTAGTCATGGCGCACAGGGTTTGTTGCTCTGCAGCATGTGAGATCTTCCCGGACCAGGGATCAAACCCATGTCCCCTGCATTGGCAGGAAGATTCTTAACCACTGCACCACCAGGGACGTTCCAGGTTTCTTTACTTAAATATTTTCCTTGCCACGGGAAACCTCAGCCTTGCACCCTTTGGGTGGAATAATTCTGAGGTATGGGTACTACGTTAACTCCTAGAGTAATCCTGTGTGCTTAAGCTCCAGTGCTCTATGGTGGTAGTTGGCTTGAAAAACTTCCCTTTGTTGTTTCCCTTCCTTTATTGTGCTTCTATTCCCTGTCTCAGCTCTCCACTTCCAAACCAGCATTTTCTTCACTATCCAAATAAAATATTTAACACTTGAATTTTTGAATCACCTATTTCTGGGGAATCCAAATTTGGACACATATATACTACTCATTTCAACAGAAATGTACATTTTAATTATTTTAATTTATTCATTTTTATTAATCATTTATTTTATAGAAATCCATTCTTGACAAATATAGAGTTCATGTGGGGGTTCTTAAATATTTATTTATTTTTGTTAATTTCACTTGAGAAACAGGAATAAGCATCCTCATGAGGAAGGTGTGAGGAACAAGCTCAACTTGTATCCTTTTTGATATCTGTAGTCTCCTGCATGCAGGACTGTTGAAGAAGTCAAGTAAAGACATTGGCAACTAGCTCTGGCTTTGAAAGAAGCACTTGACTTCAGAGACCAGGGACATTTTCAATTTTTCTGTTTATCCTTGTGTTACTAAGAGGATAGAAGCAAACAAAAGTGCTGATATGGTGGACATAACATCGCTGAAGCAAAATGCAATCCTAAGTGATGCATTCAGAGTCCAGATTTTGTGTAACCCTCTAAATTGCCTTAATTTCCACTTCAGAGCTGATTCAGACACACACTTTCCTAGGAATAGCTGCAAAAATTTGTCCTTGAAACTGCAGTTGGGATGTGAGGCACTGGCTCAGTAAAATACAGAGATGGCATGACATACTAGAGCTGATTTTCTCTCCTGACTATATATATCAGAGCTTGGTTTACCACTCATTCAATTATAATTAGAGTGTTGAACACAACCCATTCACTAAGGATGTGAAGTTAACTTACATCTCAGATTAAAGATTGCTACATCTTGTATTTTGGAGTCCAGTGACTTTAATTATGATATTGTGTGTACTATATATATGACATTATGTGTTTATTATATATAGATATACACACACATAAATGAATATACATACATATGCAAAATTCCATATTTACATGAGCCATCCTAAAGTCAGCTATTCTCTTCCTCAGCCTTCTTTCCTAATTCTCAATCTCCAAATGAGCACTCTGCCTCTTGCCCCTTCCTTAACACAGTCTGTACCAACTATACATTATAGATGTGTATATATATATATATATATATATATATATATATACCACCTCTGGATGTGTTTTAAGAAGTTATCATCAAAGACACTAACTTTCAAATTCAGGAGGCATTTTAGATTCTTATATTACTGGACATCTCTGCTCCATTGATTTTGTTCATCACTTTTCACTTCTTCAATATTTCTTTTTTCTTTTCTTCTATTAAATAGCACCATTGTATAATTGTGATATCTTCTTTCTCTGTGATGATCCTTTCTCTTCCAAGTTGATGCCCCTCAGGGTTTTGCCCTCAGCTCATTCTTCTTCTCCATGTGGACTCTCTCCATGTTTGATCTCCTCTCCTTATGGTATCAATTAACATTCATGTGCTGAATCCTAATCAATATCTCTAGTACAGAGTCTAACTTTATTCCAATGCAGGGGACGTGTGTTCAATAACTGGTTGGGGAACTAAGATCCTACATACCATGGGGCAACTAAGCCCATGTGGCACAACTACTGAGCTCGTGTGCCTCAACAAGAGAGCCCACGTGCTGCAAAGTACAGAGCCCATGAACCCTGGAGCCCGTGCCACAACCTAGAGAGAAGCCCGTGCACCACAACTAGAGAGAAGCCTGTGCACTGCAATGACAGATCCCACATGCCTCACCCAAGATCCTGTGTGCCGCAACTAAGACCCAACGCAGCCAAAAAAATAAAATAAATAAATAAATATTAAAAAAATAATAAATGAAAAGCAAAACAAAACTTCAGTTTCACATATCTGATTGCATGATGGGTACATTCAGCAGGTATCCCAAACACAGTAAGGCCAAAATAAACTAACTATTTTTCTCTTTAACTAATTTGGCTTTTTATCAATCACCAAATACAACAGTTTTCCTCCCAAATATCTCTCTAGTTCACCCTTTCTTCTCCATCCATATTATATCATTCACCTCTCACTTGGACTGCTGCAGCAGCCTCTCAAATTGGCTACCTATCTATAGGGCTGGATCTTCAAATCCAATCTCCACTCTGTCACTAAAACAAACTTTCTAAAACATAAATTAGACCATATCGTTCTGCTGAAAATCAATTGATCCCTTCCATCAAGTATAGCTTACTTAATGCAGCATGTAATGCTGCCTATAGTCTGCTGCCAGCCAATTTCTATAGACTTATTTTTCTCTAATTGTTGTGCCAAACTTTTGTTTTAGCAACATAGAACTTATGTAGTTGCTTGCATTTTTTTTTTTGTACCCTCACTCTGTACCTTTGCTCATTTCTCTACTCTGTTGTGAATAAATAACATCTTCACTTCCCCAATTCCAACTGAGCACACTCATTATTTAAGACTTGATGTCAGGTATATGAATAGACCACTTCACTGAAAAGGCTTATTACCTTCAGGACTTTAACATACAATGAAGGTTGCAAATGAAATCAGTAGGGAAAAGATGAATTAAATAAGAAGTAATGTTGAGAGAAACTATTTGCCATTAAAATAAAGTTGGTCCCTACATCTTATACCAAAAGACGTTTTGGTGGATTAATTATTTAAATATCAAACAAAGAAATTATAAAAAGATAAAAGTAAAAATGGTAGAGGAAGCTTTTCTAGTACTCTCGAGAGTGGGAGAGGCCATTCCTAGCATACTGCTAAACAAAGAATCCCTATAAGAACAAAGTCAACGAACAAATAAAACCCCGACGCATAAACAGAAAAATACCTACCTGTATGGCAACACAGGTACAGAAACACATGTGCACACACAATCCATATATTCCAGAAAAACAAAGACAAAATAAAAATGTCAAGGTATTTGCAACTCATATAACATGCAAGTGGCTGATTTTCTGAAACTTTCAGTTTTATGATTCAATTACTCAACAGAATGACAAAGGCAATGAACAGACAGTTCACTGAAAACAAACTACTAATAATTTTTCAGTTTAGGAAAACATAATTGGCTTCACTCTTTAAAAAAAGTACATTTAAAAGTATTAACTTTGCTAAACAGCAGAAACGAATACAACATTATTATACTCCTATATATATATATATTTAAATAGTATATTGTGGAATCATTTTTTCACTTTTCTGAATGGCAAAGGTAAGAAGTTTCATAATGATAATGAGTTATGGAAGATTATAAGTAAATAGGCAATCTTTATATTTTTGCTTGGTAATTTAGAAATATGTTTCAAGAATAAGAAATGTAAAAGTACTGTGACCCAACAATTTCTCTTCTAAGGATTTATTCTAAAGATAAACATACTCAAATGTGTGAAATGACCTATGTACAAAAACATATTCACTGCAGCATGTCAGCATTTTAACAAAGATTTGGAAAATAAGTTAACTGTTCATCAACAGGGACAACTTAAATACATTATATCACATTCCTACAAGGGAATTTTATGTAGCTTTTAGAAAAATGAGATTAATTTATGTACAAATACGAACAAAATTTCTTAGACACATTGTTAAAAGAAGATATAGAGCAATATGTAACCTCAGCTATTCCACATGTTGTCATTAGCCACATATGGCTATAGAGCACTCGAAATGTGGATAGTGTGAATAAGGAAATTAATTTTAGTTAATTAAAATTTGCCTGATACTTGATTTAGTTATTGGAAAAAACCTAAGAATGTTTGGAATAATTTGTATATGAGAATCTACTTTTGAAGCTGTTAGTTTTATGAAACCTAAACACAAAGAAAATATTTTACATGAAAATTCATTATCTGAAATGACATTTTCTGTAAGTATAAAACACACTACAGGGCTTCCCTGGTGGCGCAGTGGTTGAGAGTCTGCCTGCTGATGCAGGGGACACGGGTTCATGCTCTGGTCCGGGAAGATCCCACATGCCGCGGAGCGGCTGGACCTGTGAGCCATGGTTGCTGAACCTGTGCATCCAGAGCCTGTGCTCCACAACGGGAGAGGCCACAACAGTGAGAGGCCCGCGTACCACAAAAAAAAAAAACAAAAAACTACATTTTGAAAGCTTGGTACAAAAAATGTAAAATATCTTTATAATAATACTTTAAATATATTACACACTGAAATTATATTCAAATATACTGGATTAAATATAATATATTAAAATTAATTTTACTTTTTTCTCTTTGGTTTCTAGAAATATTAGAATTAAAATGTAGCTAGAGGTTTTATTTCTATTATACAATATTGGTATCCAGTGTGCTTTTCATGATAGAAAAAAATATATATATATATTTATTGGAGTGTAATTGTTTTACAAAGTTGTGTTTCTGCTGTACAATGAAGTGAGTCAGCTATATGAATACATTTATCCCCTCCTTCTTGGACTTCCCTCCCATCCCCCTCCCCATCCCTCCCATCTAAGTCATCACAGAGCACTGAGCTGAGCAGCCTGTTCTATACCGGATGCTCCCACTAGCTAGATATTTTACACATGGTAGTGTATTTATGTCAAACCTAATCTCCCAGGGCATCCCAACCTCCCCTTCCCCACCTGTGTCCACATGTCTGGTCTCTACAACTGTGTCTCTATTCCTGCCCTGGATATATGTTCATCTGTACTATTTTTCTAGATTCCACATATATGCATTAATATACAATATTTGTTTTTCTCCTTCTGGCTTACTTCACACTGTATGACAGACTCTAGGTCCATCCACATCTCTACAAATTACCCAATTTTATTATCTTTTAAGGCTGAGTAATATTCCGTTGTATAATTGTATATGTGTACCACATCTTCTTTATCTCTTCATCTGTTGTTTCCACGTCCTGGCTATTGTAAATAGTGCTGCAATGAACATCATGGTACATGACTATTTTTGAATTATGGTTTTCTCAGGGTATATGCCCAGTAGTTGGATTGCTGGATCATATGGTAGTTCTATTTTTAGCTTTTAAAGTAACTTCTATACTGTTCTCCATAGTGGCTGTATCAATTTACATTCCCACCAAGAGTGCAAGAGGGTTCCCTTTTCTCCACACGCTCTCTAGCATTTATTGTTTGTAGATTTTTTGATGATGGTCTTTCTGACAGGTGTGAGGTGATACCTCACTGTAGTTTTGATTTGCATTTCTTTAATAATTAGTGACGTTGAGCATCTTTCCATGTGCCTCTTGTCCATCTGTATGTCTTCTTTGGAGAAATGCCTATTTAGGTCTTCCACCTATTTTTGATTGGGTTGTTTGTTTTCTTGATATTGAGCTGCATGAGCTGTTTGTATATTTTGGAGATTAATTCCTGTCAGTTGCTTGTTTGCAAATATTTTCTCCCATTCTGAGGGATGTCTTTTTCTCTTGTTTATGGTTTCCTTTGTTGTGCAAAAGCTTTTAAGTTTAATTAGGTCCCATTTGCTTATTTTTGTTATTATTTTCATTACTCTGGGAGGAAGGTCAAAAAAGATCTTGCTGTGATTTATGTCAAAGAGTGTTCTTCCTATGGTTTTCTCTAAGAGTTTTATAGTATCCAGTCTTACATATAGGTCTTTAATCCATTTTGAGTTTATTTTTGTATAAGGTATTAGGCAGTGTTCTAATTTCATTCTTTTACACTAAGCTGTCCAGTTTTCCCAGCACCCCTTAGTAAAGAGGCTTTCTTTTCTCTATTGTATATTGCCTCCTTTATCAAAGATAAGGTGACCATATGTACATGGGTTTATCTCTGGGCTTTCTATACTGTACCGTTGATCTATATTTCTGTTTTTGTGTCAGTACCACACTGTCTTGACTACTGTAACTTTGTCATATAGTCTGAAGTCAGGAAGCCTGATTTCTCCAGCTCTGTTTTTCTTTCTCAAGATTGCTTTGGCTCTTCGGGATCTTTTGTCCTTCCATACAATGTGTAAAATTTTTTGCTGCAATTCTGTGAATAATGCCATTGGTAATTTGCTAAGGATTGCATTGGGTCTGTAGGTTGCTTTGGGTAGTAGAGTCATTTTCACAATATTGATTCTTCCAATCAAAGAACATGATATATCTCTCCATCTGTTTATGTCATCTTTAATTCTTTCATCAGTACTTTATAGTTTTCTGTGTACAGTTCTTTAACCTCCTTAGGTAGGTTTATTCCTAGGTATATTATTATTATTGTTGAAATGGTAAATAGGATCATTTCCTTAATTTCTCTTTCTGACATTTTGTTGCTAATGTATAGGAATCCAAGTGATTTCTCTGTATTAATTTTGTATACTTCAACTTTACTAAATTCACTGATTAGCTCTAGTAGTTTTCTGGTGGCATCTTTAGGATTTTCTATGTATAGTATCATGTCCTCTGGAAATAGTGACAGTTTTACTTCTTCTTTTCCATTTGGATTTCTTTTTCTTCTCTGATTGTCATGGTTAGGACTTCCAAAACTATGTTGCATAACAGTAGTGAGAGTGGGCATCCTTGTTTTCTTCCTGATCTTAGAGGAAGTGCTTTCAGTTTTTCCACCATTGAGAATGATGTTTGCTGTGGGTTTGTCATATATGGCCTTTATTATGTTGAGGTAGGTTCTCTCTATGCCCACTTTCTGGAGAGTTTTTATCATAATGGGTGTTGAAATTTGTCAAAAGTTTTTTCTTCATCGATTGAGATGATCACGTGGTTTTATTCTTTAATTTGTTAATATGGTGTATCATATTGATTAATTTACATATATTGAAGAATCCTTGCCTACTTGGGATAAATCCCACTTGATCATGGTGTAGGATACTTTTCATATGTAGTTAGATTCTGTTTGCTAGTATTTTGTTGAGGATTTTTGCATCTATGTTCATCAGTGATTTTGGCCTGTAATTTTTTTTTGTGTGTGTGATATCTTTGTCTGGTTTTGGTATCAGGGTGCTGGTGGCCTCATAGAACAAGTTTGGATGTGTTCCTCCCTCAGCACTTTTTTTGAAGACTTTGAGAAGGATAGGTGTTAACTCTTCTCTAAATTTTTGATAGAATTTGCCTGTGATGCCATCTGGTCCCAGGCTATTGTTTTTTGGAACATCTTTAATAACAGTTTCAACTTCTTTACTTGTGATTGGTCTGTTTATATTTTCTACTTTTTCCTGGTTCAGTCTTTGAAGGCTGTATCTTTCCAAGAATTTTTCCATTTCTTCCATGTTGTCCATTTTATTGGCATATAGTTTCTTGTACTAGTTTCTTATGATCCTTTGTATTTCTGTGGTGTCAGTTGTAATTTCTCCTTTTTCATTTTTAATTTTATTAATTTGAATCCTCTCCCTTTTTTTATTGGTGTGTCTGGCTAAAGGCTTATCAATTTTGTTCATCTTCTCAAAGAACAAACTTTTAGTTTTATTTCTCTCTATTATTGTTTTCTTTGTTTCTATTTCATTTATTTCTGCTCTGATCCTTATGATTTCTTTCCTTCTACTAACTTTGGGTTTTCTTTGTTCTTATTTCTTTATTTGTATTAGGTGTATGGTTAGATTGTTCATTTGAGATTTTTCTTATTTCTTGACCTGAGATAGAATTGCTATAAACTTCCCTCTTAAAATTGCTTTTGCTTCATCCCATAGGTTTTGGGTCATCATGTTTTTGTTGTCATTTGTTTCTATGTATTTTTTTTTTTTTTTGCTTCCTCTTTGATTTCTTCAGTGATCTCTTGTTTATTTAGCACTGCACTGTTTAGCCTCCCTGTACTTGAGTTTTCTACATTTTTTCCCCTGTGATTGATTTCTAATCTCATAGCATTGTGGTTGGAAAAGATGTTTGACATGATTTCAATTTTCTTACTTACCAAGGCTTGATTTGTGACACAAGATGTGATCTATCTTGGAAAATGTTCTGTGTGCACTTGAAAAGAAAGTGTATTCTGTTGTTTTTTGGGTGGAATGTCCTATAAATATTAATTAAATCTATCTGGTCTATTGTGTTATTCATAGCTCACATTTCCTTATTTATTTTCTGTCTGGATGATCTGTCCAGTTGTGTAAGTGAGGTGTTAAAGTCCCCCACTATTATCGTGTTACTGTTGATTTCCCCTTTTATGACTGTTAGCATTTGCCTTATGTATTGAGGTGCTCCTATGTTGGGTACATAAATATTTACAATTGTTATATCTTCTTGGATTGATCCCTTGATTATTATGTAGTGTCCTTCCTTATCTCTTGTAACAGTCTACTTTATCTCATATGAGTATTGTTACTCCAGCATTCTTTTTTTTTTTGAATTTTTATATTTTATTTTATTTTTTATACAGCAGGTTTTTATTAGTCATCAATTTTATACACATCAGTGTATACATGTTAACCACAATCGCCCAATTCTTCACACCACCACTCCCACCACCCCACCACTTTCCCCCCTTAGTGCCCATACATTTGTTCTCTACATCTGAGTCTCAATTTCTGCCCTGCAAACCAGTTTATCTGTACCATTTTTGTAGGTTTCACATATATGTGTTAATATACGATATTTGTTTTTTTCTTTCTGACTTACTTCTCTCTGTATGACAGTCTCTAGATCCATCCACATCTCAACAAATGACCCAATTTTGTTCCTTTTTATGGCTGAGTATTATTCCATTGTATATATGTACCACATATTCTTTATCCATTTGTCTGTCTCACCTTTCTTTTGATTTCCATTTGCATGGAATAACTTTTTCCATCACCTCACTTTCAGTCTATATGTGTCCCTAACTCTGAGGTGGGTCTCTGTAGACATCATCTATGTGGGTCTTTTTTCTGTATTCATTCAGCCAGACTGTGTGTTTTGGGTGTTACATTTAATCTATTTACATTCAAGGTAATTATCAATATGTATGTTTCTATTACTATTTTATTAATTGTTTTGGGTTTGTTTTTGTGGGTCTTTTTCTTGTCTCGTTTCCTGCCTAGAGAAGATCCTTTAGTATTTGTTTTAAAACTAGTTTGGTGGTGTTGAATTCTCTCAGCATTTGCTTGTTTGTCAAATTTTTGATTTCTCCATCTAACTTGTATGAGATCCTTGCTAGTTAGACTAATCTTGGTTGTAGGTTTTTCCCTTTCATCACTTTAGATATATCCGGCTACTCCCTTCTGGCCTGCAGTGTTTCTGCTGAAAATCAGCTGTTAACCTAATGAGTGTTCCCTTATATGTTATTTGCTGCTTTTCCCTTGCTGCTTTTTTTTTTTTTTTTTTTTTTTAAGCATTTTTTTTTTTTTTTTTTTGCGGTACGCGGGCCTCTCGCCGTTGTGGCCTCTCCCATTGTGGAGCACAGGCTCCGGACACGCAGGCTCAGCAGCCATGGCCACGGGCCCAGCCACTCCGAGGCATGTGGGATCTTCCCGGACCGGGGCACGAACCCGTGTCCCCTGCATCGGCAGGCGGACTCTCAACCACTGCGCCACCAGGGAAGCCCCTCCCTTGCTGCTTTTAATATGATTTTCTTTGAGTTTAATTTTTGTTGATTAACATGTGTCTTGTTGAGTTTCTCCTATGGTTTATCCTGTATTAGACTCTCTGTGCTTCCTGGACTTGGGTGGCTATTTCCTTTCCCATGTTGGGGATGTTTTTGACTATAATCTTTTCAAATATTTTTTCAGATCCTTTCTTTTTCTCTTCTCCTTCTGAGACCCCTATAATTTGAATGTTGGTGCATTTAATGTTGTCCCAGAACTCTGTGAGACTATCTTCAATTCTTTTTATTTATTTATATTTTTGTTCTGCTTCTTGGTTGTCATTTCCACCATTCTGTCTTCCAGCTAACTTGTTCATCTTCTCCCTCACTTATTCTGCTATTGATTCCTTCTAGAGTGTTTTTCATTTCATTTATTGTGTTGTTCATTGCTCTTTGTTCTTTAATTCTTTTAGATCTTTGTTAAACATTTCTTGTATTTTCTCAATCTGCACCTCCATTCTGTTTCTGAGATGTTGGATTATCTTTACTATCATTACTCTGAATTCTTTTTCAGGTAGATTGCTTATTTCCTTTTTCTTTATTTGGGCTTATAGGTTTTAACCTTGCTCTTTCATCTATAACATATTTTTTTGTCATCTCATTTTTTTTTCCTGATGTGTGGCACTGTGTTCCTGTCTTACTGGCTGCTTGCTCTGAGGCATCCATCACTGGAGTTTGCAGGCCATAAGGTAGACTTGGGTCTTGGTGCCTAGATGGGACCCTCTAGGAGACCTAACTCTGATTAATATTCCCTGGGATCTCAATTTCTCTGTTAGTCCAGTGGTTTGCACTTGGTGCTCCCCACCCCCAGGAGCTCATGCCAAACCCCTGGACTGGGAGTCAAGATCCTGCAAGCCATGCAGCACAGCAAAAAAGAAAAGAAAAAAAAAAAAAAAACAAAGGAAGAAAAAGCAAAAGCAAAAAGCAGGCAGAACAAATAACAAATAATAAAAATAAAATGAAATTAGAAAAATTAAAGAAAATTAGAAAAATAAAAATACAAATGATAAAACAAAAAGGTAAAGTAAAACGACAACAGAAAAAAAAGCCGAAAAATGTATTGGCTGTGGGGGCTGGGGCTTAGGCTGGGTGCATGACCTAGGCTTCATGCAGCCAGAAGGGGCTTCGGAGTGCAGAGGATCAGGCTGAGGACCTCAACAGGCTACCTGGGACCTGAGTGTGTGGGGAAAACATTGGCCCATTCCCTTCCTATGCTCCTAACCCCCGAGGTTCTCCCTCCTTTCTTGCTGATCTCCTCACCATGGATGGGCTCCTCCTAAGGGTGGGAATCCCTCCCCACCCCCAGCTGTCCCTCAGTATCACTGGTCTCATCTGGCCTCCAGTTCTTCTTCCCCTTTCTTCTCCCCATGACCTACCCAGTCACTTAAGGTTTTCTCCCATTCCGTTAAGTGTCCAAGGTCCCCCAACAGCACTGGTAGCTGCCCTAGTTGTGAGGAGACATGAACTCCAAGTCCTCCTACTCCACCATATTGACTCTGTCCAAAAATTATATATTTTTAAATGTATGTAGTATATCTGGAAGGACTTGCAAAAATTTGATTATGTCCTGAGAAGGAAACTGGGTGACTATAAGTCAAAAGTAGGAGGGAGGCTTAACCTTCATTCTCTTCTCATTGTACCATTTGAATTTGTTTGCTATGGGCTTGCCAGTTATTTAAAATAAAAATAATAGACATAAATTAAAAATAAGATTTAGTGCTTATGAAGGTTTCCAGGGGTCCTTCTTTGAGTCCCTTCACTAGTCAGGGTGAGGAACCCTTATTCCTTCCATAATTCCCAGATATGACTAACTTTATCCTCACTGAATTGTTTCATAATTGTCCACTTACACCACTATGCCACACACACTCTGAGCTCTTTGAAGACAGGAATAAATCATTACCTAACTTAACCGTATATATAATTCTTAGCTAGAAATAATTCCTTGGGAAAGAAAAGGAAAAAAGAAAAAAATTCTTATTTTTCTCTACTGTTGACCTTAACCCTGATATTCCATGCTGTGAAACTAAAGGAGAGAGAAAACAGAATTTTAAAAGTGAGAGAAATTTAAAGAGGAGGAGGAACTAAGGAAGCAGAGTGGATGGGCTTTCACTTTCTCATCATCCTCTTTGCTCTATAGTTACCTATGTTGCTGTATTCTTGACCTAATTCATGTACAAGATGACTGAGGCCATGGGTGGGCCCAACCATTCTGCTCTGCTGGGTACAAGACTATGGGAGATCCAGAGCAGATGCTAGAGAAGGACCAATCCACCCACCTCGCAGTCAGCTATTTCACTTGTTCTCTTGTCTGTGGTTTCTACCCATTGATCTTAGCGCTATACTTTTTAGCTAGGAAGAGCAATGTGATTTCCTTTCACAGGATGACCCCTTGTACCTTGAGAAGGTTACTTAGTTGAAACTGAGAGTTGGATTGGCTTCCTGAAAATCTTATCCTACTTCCACTGTCAAACAGAAAACAAAGTGTCTTTCATTTCACTTCTTATAGATAATTGACCAGAAATGAAGAAATTGGTTTTGCCTGGAAGCATTTATTTTAGATAACATTGAAACATCTTATAAAAATATATTGACCTGTGGTAGCTAGAACCTGAATTGCTAAAAATACAATATTATTGACAAAATTAATCACATTTCATAATAGGACTGGGGCAGTTAAAATACTGAGAGAGGTGCCAATGCTTTAAATGCAGAGAATTTGTGGGTTTTCTCTTGTTATTGTTCTTTGGAAACAAACTGGCCCCAAGTGCAGAGCCTATTAACCACCTTTAGAAGCTGAGACCATGCTAGAAATGTGTCTTCTCTTTTGTTCATGTAGGGAATTATATAATGGCTGGAGTTATGGGTGCAGAATGATCTTCAAGAAGGATTATATTCTCACGCTAGACCAGGATTAAAGATAGTTAGAAAGAGGTCAGGGTTGGGTCTCTATTTTGCCATTGGATGCTGTGCCTTTTAACATTATTGTAACATAACCCAGCATGTATGATTGTATCTCCTTTCTCTCCATCAAACTTAGAAAAGTTCGTCAGGATATCCATTGTACTGAAGTCAAAAACCACATTTTGTTCAATAGATTGATTCATATTGTATCAAAATGCTAGTGATTTTCTTATACTAGCAGAAAACTTGCATGTAGACAGTAATTAGGGAACTGCTAGGTCTGTAGCAGATGCAAACATTCCTTTTATAACGTCCTTTTTGAACAACCTCACAGAGAAGCATATTATGCTTTAGACAGATCTGAATTGCAAAACTCTTTTCCTTTAATATATCTACATTCTGTCTCCCTGCAAATTTTACCCTTAGTCTTTACACTACTCTTTTTAACCAAATAGAAC
The DNA here is from genome assembly GCF_008692025.1 of Phocoena sinus. NCBI lineage: Eukaryota > Metazoa > Chordata > Mammalia > Artiodactyla > Phocoenidae > Phocoena > Phocoena sinus. The sequence goes on along the minus strand of NC_045776.1, from coordinate 31,764,520 downwards.
AACTTCAATCTTTCTTTTTCATGGTGGTCCTTTGTACCGTGAGAAAGTTACTTTATCTCTCTTTTCTTTAGTTTTCTCTTCTGAAAAATGTAGATTAATGATAGTATCAAGTTCTAGGGTTATGGCTACTGATATTTTTCATAGTAGTAGGTTGTTAATGCTACTACTAAATGAGATGATACATATAAACATTTTATAATAGAGTGTCTGGCACAGGTGGACATTAAGTAAATGTTGGTTATTTTTACTATTATTTGAAGATAAGAACATGGTCTAATCAAATCTTCTCTTCTCTAGAATAAACATTATTGCCACCCTCATCTCTGGATGGTTTCCATGAAGTGTAAATATCTTCTTCAGTGCAGCAACCAAAACTGAACATTCCATCTTGGTTGGGGCTGAATGACAGCACAGAGTGGACTGTTTCTGTAAGTGCCCTCTGAGTACTATAATTCTAGAAAGCTGCTTCAACCAACTTTACTTTTGCCAACAGCCACTAACTTATACAAAGTTTCCTATGCCTTGAAACTAACTTCACATGATCCAGTTCTAGTCTGTGCCTTTTTCTGGTTTGTCTTTTAACTTAAGAGCAAAAATTTGCATTTATCCCTAATAAAGTTTATATTGTTGGGTTTCATTTGAACCCATTTTAAACACTCCATTTTTTAAATAGTTAGGTATTTATCTTCAACTGTATTTTTTAAAAAGGTCATATAAGTATCCTACTTATTTCAAACATGTATTTCAAGTGATTTTCAATAGAAACAGAACGTAGAACAAAAGGATTTGATTTGTTTTTTAACTGTACTCTCAGCGACTGTCCAGTCATTCCTGTGTTGATAAAAAGATCTGTTCAAATATCCAGAGATCTAATGTTTTCTTCCTTATGGGAAATATTCAAGTGAAAATAATATTAGTTATAACAAATAAACCTAAATTTTGTAACATTGGTCAATCCACACTAAAAGCTGAAGAAATAGGAATCTGGAACAAATTACTAAGGGGTCCTAGAATGGGCCCAACCCTACTATATCAGGGTTCTTATCTTTCTGGGTAAGATGACTTGGCCGAACATTGGGAATTAAGAACACAGATCTGTAGGTAACAGTTTGCTTTATCTTTCTGCCATAGGAAAGTTTGCTTTATCTTTACACCTACTTTGCATTGCTTTTTAGCAAATGAATGTCTATTGGCACTCTAGTCTCTAGGCTGTCAATTTAGCACTTAAATTGATTTGCCTTTTTCTTTTTTTTAAAAGAAAAATATCACTGGAAACAAAGAAATTAATCAATTTCACATCAGTGAAAGAGCTAAGATTTCATCTTCTAGTTCAATTATTCCTGCACATCATTTCTGAAAAGGTAATTAGAAAATTGTGCGCTTAGGTGGTTAAAGACTTCATCAACCAAAAATAAATATTTAATACTCTGTCTGTTAGGTAAAGCATTTGCCAGGAATTCAGAGAGAGTTTGTCATTGACCATAGAGGTTTAGAAGAAATGGCTTCTGAAGGGACTAGGAGAGAAGATAAGTCAAATATACGTCAAGGATTTTCTTACTGGGCCTGAGGTATCCTCTATAACTAAATTTACTCCATGTCTGTAATAGAAATAAGAGCATTGTGGTTTTAAAGACAAAATTTTCTTTTCACTTTGATCCTTCCCTGCTATGAACAATCAGACAGTTGTAGAGATATTGCACTTAGTTTTACATTCACACAGGCTCCTCCTGTTGTACTGAATTTTGTAATTTATTATTTCAGCAAAGAATTTATAAATTAAAAATTCTTTAGGGCTTCCCTGTTGGCGCAGTGGTTGAGAGTCTGCCTGCTGATGCAGGGGACACGGGTTCGTGCCCTGGTCCGGGAAGATCCCACATGCCGCAGAGCAGCTGGGCCCGTGAGCCATGGCTTCTGGGCCTGTGCGTCCGGAGCCTGTGCTCGGCAATGGGAGAGGCCACAACAGTGAGAGGCCCATGTACCTCAAAAAAAAAAAAAAAAAATTCTTTAAAAAATAATGTAATTAGTTTAACTCACTAAGCAATTTTATTTGTCTAATATTCTCCCATCACTGGTATAAATGTAATAAAATATGAAATAAATATAATATGGCATTTGTAGAATCTCAAGATAGAAAATACTTTTAACTGAGGTTTTGGTTGACTGTGTCTTGACCAAAGAAGCAATGACACTCAGCAATTTGGTAGACTCAGAAATTCTTCACATTCTACTCCTAGAATCTACTTCCATTAGAGACATTAGTGAAATACATAATTTTATTAAGCAGTTGGCAGGAGAAATGGAAGAGTATTTTGCATACCAAGCTCCTCAGTGTAGTCCCTGATGAATTCCCATAAGCATATTTTTCTTGCCAGTTGTCTCCTCTCTCTCTCAAGCCACCAGCCTTTAGGTGCCTCTTCCCCCCCTCCTTATAACACTTAATCGTCAATGAATTTCATTCCAATATATTTTTTTATTCAGAGCACTCAAATTCAGAAAGCAAACTTTAATGACCATGTTCCTCAGAAAGATGACGGAAATTATGAATTAAATACATATAAAATGTGTTCTCTTACATACCAGAGTGGAATTCAAGGAATGGCTAAATATCAAGTTAAGGTTATGTAGATAGAGAGCATTTTGACTGTATCTCTGAATTAGAATATAGACAGTACTATAGAGAAAAATAAAATAGATCTCACTAGGTAAAATATATCATTGCTCATATTTGAATTTCAAAAAAGATACCTTAGATTTCCAAATAAAATAATAGTCTTGAAGGCAGGCTAGTTTTACTTGGAAATTCAAGACTTGGCCTTTATCAGTAACTATTTGATCTATAAAACAGCCAGAAAACAATTAACAAAATGGAAATAGTAGGTCCTTACCTATCAATAATTGCTTTAAATGTAAATGAATTAAATTTCCCAATAAAAAGACATAAAACAGCTGAATGGATTAAAAAATAAGATCCAGTGATACACTATCTACAAAAGACTCACTTAAGACCTAGTGACACACATAGACAGATAGTGAAGGAATGGAAATATATATTTTAAGGAAATGCTAACTAAAAAAGTCAGAGATGGCTACATTTATTATCTGATAAAATAGACTTTAAACTAAACATGGTAAAAAGAAACAGATAAGGTCATTATGTGACAATGATAAAATTGAGATGATACAATAGTTGTAAACAGTTATGCATCCAATATCAGAGCACCTAAATATATAAAACAAAAACTAACACAGCTAAAAGGAGAAATAAACAGGAATATAATAATAGCTGGGGACTTTAATGCCTCACTCTCAATAATTGGTACATCTTTCAAACAGACAATCAATAAAAAAACAGCTTTATTGATGCTCAAACAGATTTGAACAGCACTATAGACCAAACAGACCTAACAGACATACAGAAAATCCTATCCAACAACAAAAGAACACACATTCTTCTCAAGTGCGCATGGAATATTTTCTAGGATACACCATATATTAGACCACAAAACAAGCCTTAGCAAATTCAAGAAGATTTAAACCATACCAAGAATCTTCTTTGACCACAATGGTATACAACCAGAAACCAGTAACAGGAAGGAAACTGGAAAACTCATGAATATATGAAAGTTAATGCTCTCTTGAACAATTAATGAATTGAAGTAGAAATTAGAAGTGAAATTAAAAATATCTTAAGAAAAATGAAAATAGAAACACAAAATACAATAACATGAATATAACAAAAACAGTTCTGAGAGGGAAGTTTATAGCAATAAACACATACATTAAGAAACAACAGATTTTTTTTTTAATAAATCAAGATGGCAGAGTAAGAGAATGTGGAGTTCCTACCTCCATGAACACATCAAAAATACATCTAAGTATGGAAAAATTCTCACTGAAAACTAACTGGAAGTTGGCAAAAGGAATACTGTACAACCAAGGCTGTAAGAAAGATACACATGTAATCAAGTAGAAAGAGAAGAAAAGAAATCAGGCCAGGACCTGTGCCTCTGTGAGGGAACTCAGAGGAAGAGATTACACAGGTAGACATCCAAACTAGGTAGTGAGTGGTTTGAGCCACAGGTTGGGCACCTCAGTCCTGGAATCCTACATGAAGGAGATAAACACCCTTGGCTGGTTAGAGGACTGCTGGGACAAACAGCAGGGTTGAGGGAAGCCTGGAGTCCATTCATGAGAAGGATGCTCATACTAGCTAGCCTTTGAGGCAGGGTAGAGAGTGGTCTGCTCTAGTAGCTTACTAAAGCAGCACCCCAGAAGCTGCCTAGATGTCTTAGAGTGGCCACTCCATCACAGTTCACCCCGTGATACACAGAGAAACCATGCAGGTCTCCATGTCCTGTGAGGTGGTTCTATAACAGGGTGGGAGCAACAGAGGCTGTGGACAATGATCAGCTGTGAGAGACAAAGAGAACTCGCCACTGAAGCAGGATGGGGAGAGAACTGCTATTGCAGCTTCTGGGTTTCTCACTACTGCCTCACTGTGCATTCTAGCCCAAGCTAAGCAAATACTCCAACCTCACTCACTCCATGCCACAGCTTGGCACTGGATCTGGGGTGCCCATGACCAGGGATAAGACTTTACTGTGGGATTCAGAGGTAACCTGATTCCAGGGCAGAACCTGGGTGGGGTGGTGGCACTCATTGTTGGTGCTTACTCAAATATGCTTCAGAAGTCACCCAGATCTCTGAGAGCAGTTGTTCCATCATAACTTACCTTCCAATACGAGCTGAAAATCCATGTGGACATTGCCAGCCCTGAAGACTGATTCCAAGAAAGGGTGGAAGACTGGAGGTAGTGATCAGCTATGAAGAACAAAGGAATCTTGCATATAAGGCTGCATCTGAGAAGAGATGCATGCCCCTACACAGGCAGTGCACCAGACTTCTGTATGCATACAAGTCTCGCTTGCCTAAGCACTCCTCTCTTCTGGGGCAAGGGTCCTTGTGTGGGGAGAGAGAAAAACACACACTTAAAAGGTGTAGAGTCAGCTTGGGCCCAACACTCAGGGTTTTTCCTCCAGCAACTTGGGATCAGACCCCACCCTCAATAGAGTGGTGATGGCCACTGAGTGGAGAGAAAGTTCTGCCTTACACCCAGTGCTGGCTCTAGGCTGTTTATCTCCAGAGTCACTCCCTATCAAGGTGATAGCTGCCAGCACACCCTGAGGAAAGATATGACTTGCATCATGTCAAATCCAATTCTCCCACAAAGGCACTGGACACACATAGTCTATATAGGGATATTTCCTTATAAGAACATCCATTCAAGATCACAAAGGTAACTGTTTCACCTAAATTGATAGAAGCAGAGAAAGTTAAACAAAATGAAAAGGGAGAGAAACTGCTCTCAATTGAAAGAGTAAGAGAAAAACCCCTGAAGAAATAAATAATGAAACAGAAATTTTAAAAACTACCAGATAGAGAATTCAAAACATTGGTAATAAAAATATTAACTGAACTAGGGAAAATAATTGATGTAAAGAGTGAACATTTTAACAAGGAACTAGAAAATAAAAAAAAAACCCAATCAGAAGTGAATAATTCAATAGCTGAAATAAAAAGCATGCTAGAAGGAATGAATAGCTTACTAAGTGATACAGAAGAATGCATAAGTGACTTGGAAGATAGAATAATGGGAATCACCCAATCAGAACAGCAGGAAGGAAAACAAAACACATTTTAAAAAAATGAAAACAATTTAAGAGATGTCTGGGATAACATTAAGTGTTCCAACATTCACATTATAAGCATTCTAGAAAGAAAGTGAGAGAGAAAGGGTTCAAGAATGATGTTGAGGAAATTATGGCTGAAAACTTCCCAAATCTGAAGAAGGAAACTGGTATCCAGGTACAGGAAGGAGAGAGGGTTCCAAATAAGATGAACCCAAATAGATCCACACCAAGATGTATCATAATTAAAATGACAAAAGTTAAAGAGAGAATTCTAAAGGCAGCAAGAGATAAACAAAAAGTCATATACAAAGGAATCCCCATAGGTCTACCAGATGATTTCTCTAAAGAAACTTTTCAGGCCAGCAGGGACTGGAATGAAATATTCTAAGTGCTAAAAGGAAAAAACCTGTAAGTTAGGATACTCTACTCAACAAGAATATCATTTAGAATAGAAGGAGGATTAAAGAACTTCTCAGACAAGCAAAAACTAAAAAAGTTCATCAATACTAAGCTGAACATAAAAGAAATGTTTCATTGTCTTCTCTAAGTGGAAAAGAAGTAAGACTCCATAGGAGAGGAAGAAAGGAAGATGGCGGAAGAGTAAGACGTGGAGATCGCCTTCCTCCTCACGGATACTCCAGAAATACATCTACACGTGGAACAGCTCCTACAGAACACCTACTGAAGGCTGGCAGAAGACCTCAGAGCTCCCAAAAGGCAAGAAACTCCCCACGTACCTGGGTAGGGCAAAAAAAAAAAGAAAAAACAGAGACAAAAGAATAAGGACGGCACCTGCACCAGTGGGAGGGAGCTGTGAAGGAGGAAAAGTTTCCACACACTAGGAAGCCCCTCCGCGGGCGGAGACTGCGGGAGGCGGAGGGGGGAGCTTCGGGACCGCGGAGTGGTGCACAGCGACGGGTGTGGAGGGCAAAGCGGGGAGATTCCTGCACAGACGATCGGTGCCGACCGGCACTCACCAACCCGAGAGGCTTGTCTGCTCACCCGCCGGGGCGGGCGGGGCTGCGAGCTGAGGCTCGGGTTTCGGTTTTGGACGGAGCGCAGGGAGAGGACTGGGGTTGGCGGCTTGAACATAGCCTGAAGGGGTTGGTGCGCCACGACTAGCCGGGAGGGAGTTCGGGGAAAAGCCTGCACCGGCCGAAGAGGCAAGAGACTTTTTCTTCCCTCTTTGTTTCCTGGTGCGCGAGGAGAGGGGTTTAAGAGCGCTGCTTAAAGGAACTCCAGAGACGGGCGCGAGCCGCGGCGGGAAGCGCGAGCCCCAGAGACGGGCGCGAGCCGCAGCTGAAACCGCGGACCCCAGAGACGGGTGGGAGACGCTGGGGCTGCTGCTGCCGCCACCAGGGGGGCTGTGTGCGAGCACAGGTCACTCTCCGCGCCCCTCTTCCGCGGAGCCTGTGCAGGCCGCCACTGCCAGGTTCCCGGGATCCAGGGACAACTTCCCCGGGAGTACGCACGGCGGGTCTCAGGCTGGTGCAGCGTCACGCCGGCCTCTGCCGCAGCGTCACGCCGCCTCTGCCGCCGCAGGCCCGCCCCGCACGCAGTGCCCCTCCTTCCCCCATCCCCCAACCCCCGGCCTGAGTGAGCCGGAGCTCCCGAATCAGCGGCTTCTTTAACCCCGTCCTGTCTGAGCAAAAAACAGACGCCCTCCAGCGATCTACGCGCAGGGGCAGGGCCGGGTACAAAGCTGAGCTCCTGTGAGCTGTGAGAGCAGGGAGGAGAGGGGGAGGTCTCTCCCGGCAGCCGCGGAGGCGGCGGATTGAAGCTCCACAATCAACTTGATGAGCCCTGCATTGTGGAATACCTGAATAGACAGGGAGTGATCCCAAATTGAAGAGGGGGAATTTAGGAGCGAGATCTGTGATTTTTTTCCCTTTTCCTTTTTTTGTGAATGTGTGCGTGTATGCTTCTGTGTGAGATCTTGTCTGTATACTCTTGCTTCCACCATTTGTCCTAGGGCTCTATCCGTCCATGGTTTTTTTTTTAAAAAAAAATTTTTTTTCTTAATAATTAATTTTAATTGTAATAACTTTATTGAACTTTACCTTCGTTCTTTCTTTCCTTCCCTCCTTCCCTCCTTTAGACAGCGAATCACCCCAGGTTGAGGGGGTGGTCTCTGGGAGCAGGATTTATGATTTATCCCCCTTTGCCTCTCTTTATGAACGTGTATGTGTATGCTTCTGTGTAAGATTTTCTCTGTATAGCTTTGCTTCCAACATTTGTCCTAGGGCTCTATCCGTCCATGGTTTTTTTTAAAAAAAAAAAAATTTTTTTTCTTAATAAATAATTTTCATTGTAATAACTTTATTGTACTTTACCTTCGTTCTTTCTTTCTTTCTTTCCTTCCTTCCTTCCCTCCTTTAGACAGCGAATCACCCCAGGTTGAGGAGGTGGTCTCTGGGAGCAGGATTTATGATTTTTCCCCCTTTGCCTCTCTTTGTGAACGTGTATGTGTATGCTTCTGTGTAAGATTTTCTCTGTATAGCTTTGCTTCCAACATTTGTCCTAGGGCTCTATCCGTCCATGGTTTTTTTTAAAAAAAAAATTTTTTTTCTTAATAATTAATTTTAATTGTAATAACTTTATTGTACTTTACCTTCGTTCTTTCTTTCTTTCCTTCCTTCCTTCCCTCCTTTAGACAGTGAATCACCCCAGGTTGAGGATGTGGTCTCTGGGAGCAGGATTTATGATTTTTCCCCCTTTGCCTCTCTTTGTGAACGCATATGTGTATGCTTCTGTGTAAGATTTTCTCTGTATAGCTTTGTTTCCAACATTTGTCCTAGGGTTCTATCCGTTCTTTTTTTTTTTTTTTCTTTCTAAATATTTTTTAGTACAATAACTATATTATACTTTATTTTATTTTTACTGTATCTTCTTTCTTTCTGCCTTTTTTCCTTCTTTCCCTCCTTCCTTCCTCCCTTCCTCCCTCCCTCCCTCCCTCCTTTCTTTCCTTCTTTGCTTTTCTTCCTTCCTTCCTTTCCTCCTTTCCTTCTTTCTTTCCTCATACTTCTAATTCTCTCTACATTTTCTCCTTCTTTCCCTCCTTCCTTCCTTCCTTCCCCCCTCCCTCCCTTTCTTTCCTTCTTTGCTTCTTTCTTCCTTCCTTCCTTTCCTCCTTTCCTTCTCTCTTTCCTCAAACTTCTACTAATTCTCTCTACATTTTCTCCTTTCTCTCCTTCTTTCCTTCCTTCCTCCCTCCCTCCCTCCCTCCCTCCTTTCTTTCCTTCTTTGCTTCTTTCTTCCTTCCTTCCTTTCCTCCTTTCCCTCTTTCTTTCCTCATACTTCTACTAATTCTCTCTACATTTTCTCCTTCTTTCCCTCCTTCCTTCCTTCCTTCCTCCCTCCCTCCCTCCTTTCTTTACTTCTTTGCTTCTTTCTTCCTTCCTTCCTTTCCTCCTTTCCTTCTTTCTTTCCTCATACTTCTAATAATTCTCTCTACTTTTCCTCCCTTTTATTCTGAGCCGTGTGGATGAAAGGCTCTTGGTGCTCCAGTCCAGGAGGCAGGGCTCTGCCTCTGAGGTAGGAGAGCCAACTTCAGGACACTGGTCAACAAGAGACCTCCCAGCTCCACTTAATATTAAACGGTGGAAATCTCCCAGAGACCTCCATCTTAACACCAGCACCCAGCTTCACTCAACGACCAGCAAGCCACAGTGCTGGACAACCTATGCCAAACAACTAGCAAAACAGGAACACAACCCCACCCATTAGCAGAGAGGCTGCCTAAAATCATAACAAGGCCACAGACACCCCAAAATACACCACCAGGCGTGAACCTGCCCACTAGAGAGACAAGATCCAGCCTCATCCAGCACAACACAGGCACTAGTCCCCTCCACCAGGAAGCCTACACAACCCGCTGAAACAACCTTAGCCACTGGAGACAGACATCAAAAACAACGGGAACTACGAACGTGCAGCCTGCAAAAAGGAGACTCCAAACACAGTAAGATAAGCAAAATGAGAAGACAGAAAAACACACAGCAGATGAAGGAGCAAGATAAAAACCCACCAGACCTAACAAACGAAGAGGAAATAGGCAATCTACCTGAAAAAGAATTCAGAATAATGATAGTAAGGATGATCCGAAATCTTGGAAGTAGAATGGACAAAATGCAAGAAACAGTTAACAAGGACCTACAAGAACTAAAGATGAAACAAGCAACGATGAACAACGCAATAAATGAAATTAAAAGTACTCTAGATAGGATCAATAGCAGAATAACTGAGGCAGAAGAACGGATAAGTGACCTGGAAGATAAAGTAGTGGAAATAACTACTGCAGAGCAGAATAAAGAAAAAAGAATGAAAAGAGCTGAGGACAGTCTCAGAGAGCTCTGGGACAACATTAAACGCACCAACATTCGAATTATAGGGGTTCCAGAAGAAGAAGAAAAAAAGAAAGGGACTGAGAAAATATTAGAAGAGATTATAGTTGAAAACTTCCCTAATATGGGAAAGGAAATAGTTAATCAAGTCCAGGAAGCACAGAGAGTCCCATATAGGATAAATACAAGGAGAAATACGCCAAGACACATATTAATCAAACTGTCAAAAATTAAATACAAAGAAAGCATATTAAAAGCAGCAAGGGAAAAACAACATATAACACACAAGGGAATCCCCATAAGGTTAACAGCTGATCTCTCAGCAGAAACCCTACAAGCCAGAAGGGAGTGGCAGGACATACTGAAAGTGATGAAGGAGAAAAACCTGCAACCAAGACTACTCTACCCAGCAAGGATCTCATTCAGATTTGATGGAGAAATTAAAACCTTTACAGACAAGAAAAAGCTGAGAGAGTTCAGCACCACCAAACCAGCTTTACAACAAATGCTAAAGGAACTTCTCTAGATAAGAAATGCAAAAGAAGAAAACTACCTATAATAACGAACCCAAAACAATATAGAAAATGGGAATAGGAACATACATATCGATAATTACCTTAAATGTAAATGGATTAAATGATCCCACCAAAAGACACAGATTGGCTGAATGGATACAAAAACAAGACCCTTATATATGCTGTCTACAAGAGACCCACCTCAAACCTAGAGACACATACAGACTGAAAGTAAGGGGATGGAAAAAGATATTCCATGAAAATGGAAACCAAAAGAAAGGTGGAGTAGCAATTCTCATATCAGACAAAATAGACTTTAAAATAAGGACTATTAAAAGGGATAAAGAAGGACACTACATAATGATCAAGGGATCGATCCAAGAAGAAGATATAACAATTGTAAATATTTATGCACCCAACATAGGAGCACCTCAATACGTAAGGCAAATATTAACAGCCATAAAAGGGGAAATTGACAGTAACACATTCATAGTAGGGGACTTTAACACCCCACTTTCACCCATGGACAGATCATCCAAAATGAAAATAAATAAGGAAACACAAGCTTTAAATGATACATTAAACAAGATGGACTTAATTGATATTTATAGGACACTCCATCCAAAAACAACAGAATACACATTTTTCTCAAGTGCTCATGGAACATTCTCCAGGATAGATCATATCTTGGGTCACAAATCAAGCCTTGGTAAATTTAAGAAAATTGAAATTGTATCAAGTATCTTTTCTGACCACAACGCCATGAGACTAGATATCAATTACAGGAAAAGATCTGTAAAATATACAAACACATGGAGGCTAAACAATACACCACTTAATAATGAAGTGATCACTGAAGAAATCAAAGAGGAAATTAAAAAATACCTAGAAACAAATGACAATGGAGACACAACGACCCAAAACTTATGGGATGCAGCAAAAGCAGTTCTAAGGGGGAAGTTTATAGCAATACAAGCCCACCTTAAGAAGCAGGAAACATTTCGAATAAACAACCTAACCTTGCACCTCAAGCAATTAGAGAAAGAAGAACAAAAAAGCCCCAAAGCTAGCAGAAGGAAAGAAATCATAAAAATCAGATCAGAAATAAATGAAAAAGAAATGAAGGAAATGATGGCAAAGATCAATAAAACTAAAAGCTGGTTCTTTGAGAAGATAAACAAAATAGATAAACCACTAGCCAGACTCATCAAGAAAAAAAGGGAGAAGACTCAAATCAATAGAATTAGAAATGAGAAAGGAGAAATAACAACTGACACTGCAGAAATAAAAAAATCATGAGAGATTACTACAAGCAACTCTATGCCAATAAAATGGACAATCTGGAAGAAATGGACAAATTCTTAGAAATGCACAACCTGCCAAGACTGAATCAGGAAGAAATAGAAAATATGAACAGACCAATCACAAGCACTGAAATTGAAACTGTGATTAAAAATCTTCCAACAAACAAAAGCCCAGGACCAGATGGCTTCACAGGTGAATTCTATCAAACGTTTAGAGAAGAGCTAACACCTATCCTTCTCAAACTCTTCCAAAATATAGCAGAGGGAGGAACACTCCCAAATTCCTTCTACGAGGCCACCATCACCTTGATACCAAAACCAGACAAGGATGTCACAAAGAAAGAAAACTACAGGCCAATATCACTGATGAACATAGATGCAAAAATCCTCAACAAAATACTAGCAAACAGAATCCAACAGCACATTAAAAGGATCATACACCATGATCAAGTGGGGTTTATTCCAGGAATGCAAGGATTCTTCAATATACGCAAATCTATCAATGTGATAAACCATATTAACAAATTGAAGGAGAAAAACCATATGATCATTTCAATAGATGCAGAGAAAGCTTTCGACAAAATTCAACACCCATTTATGATAAAAACCCTCCAGAAAGTAGGCATAGAGGGAACTTTCCTCAACATAATAAAGGCCATATATGACAAGCCCACAGCAAACATCATCCTCAATGGTGAAAAACTGAAAGCATTTCCACTAAGATCAGGAACAAGACATGATTGCCCACTCTCACCACTCTTATTCAACATAGTTTTGGAAGTTTTAGCCATAGCAATCAGAGAAGAAAAGGAAATAAAAGGAATCCAAATCGGAAAAGAAGAAGTAAAGCTGTCACTGTTTGCAGATGACATGATACTATACATAGAGAATCCTAAAGATGCTACCAGAAAACTACTAGAGCTAATCAATGAATTTGGTAAAGTAGCAGGATACAAAATTAATGCACAGAAATCTCTGGCATTCCTATATACTAATGATGAAAAATCTGAACGTGAAATCAAGAAAACACTCCCATTTACCATTGCAACAAAAAGAATAAAATATCTAGGAATAAACCTACCTAAGGAGACGAAAGACCTGTATGCAGAAAATTATAAGACACTGATGAAAGAAATTAAAGATGATACAAATAGATGGAGAGATATACCATGTTCTTGGATGGGAAGAATCAACATTGTGAAAATGACTCTACTACCCAAAGCAATCTACAGATTCAATGCAATCCCTATCAAACTACCACTGGCATTTTTCACAGAACTAGAACAAAAAATTTCTCAATTTGTATGGAAACACAAATGACCCCGAATAGCCAAAGCAATCTTGAGAACGAAAAAAGGAGCTGGAGGAATCAGGCTCCCTGACTTCAGACTATACTACAAAGCAACAGTAATCAAGACAGTATGGTACTGGCACAAAAACAGAAAGATAGATCAGTGGAACAGGATAGAAAGCCCAGAGATAAACCCACGCACATATGGACACCTTATCTTTGATAAAGGAGGCAGGAATGTACAGTGGAGAAAGGACAGCCTCTTCAATAAATGGTGCTGGGAAAACTGGACAGGTACATTTAAAAGTATGAGATTAGATCACTCCCTAACACCATACACAAAAATAAGCTCAAAATGGATTAAAGACCTAAATGTAAGGCCAGAAACTATCAAACTCTTAGAGGAAAACATAGGCAGAACACTCTATGACATAAATCACAGCAAGATCCTTTCTGACCCACCTCCTAGAGTAATGGAAATAAAAACAAAAATAAACAAATGGGACCTAATGAAACTTCAAAGCTTTTGCACAGCAAAGGAAACCATAATCAAGACCAAAAGACAACCCTCAGAATGGGAGAAAACATTTGCAAATGAAGCAACTGACAAAGGATTAATCTCCAAAATTTACAAGCAGCTCATGCAGCTCAATAACAAAAAAACAAACAACCCCATCCAAAAATGGGCAGAAGACCTAAACAGACATTTCTCCAAAGAAGATATACAGAATGCCAACAAACACATGAAAGAATGCTCAACATCATTAATCATTAGAGAAATGCAAATCAAAACTACAATGAGATATCATCTCACACCAGTCAGAATGGCCATCATAAAAAAATCTAGAAACAATAAATGCTGGAGAGGGTGTGGAGTAAAGGGGACACTCTTGCACTGCTGGTGGGAATGTGAATTGGTTCAGCCACTATGGAGAACAGTATGGAGGTTCCTTAAAAAACTACAAATAGAATTACCATATGACCCAGCAATCCCACTACTGGGCATATACCCTGAGAAACCAAAATTCAAAAAGAGTCATGTACCAAAATGTTCATTGCAGCTCTATTTACAATAGCCCGGAGATGGAAAGAACCTAAGTGCCCATCATCGGATGACTGGATAAAGAAGATGTGGCACATATACACAATGGAATATTACTCAGCCTTAAAAAGAAATGAAATTGAATTATTTGTAATGAGATGGATAGACCTAGAGTCTGTCATACAGAGTGAAGTAAGTCAGAAAGAAAAAGACAAATACCGTATGCTAACACATATATATGGAATTTAAGGAAAAAAATGTCATGAAGAACCTAGGGATAAGACAGGAATAGAGGCGCAGACCTACTGGAGAACAGACTTGAGGATATGGGGAGGGGGAAGGGTGAGTTTTGACAGGGCGAGAGAGAGTCATGGACATATACACACTAACAAACGTAGTAAGGTAGATAGCTAGGGGGAAGCAGCCGCAAGGCACAGGGATATTAGCTCGGGGCTTTGGGACAGCCTGGAGGGGTGGGATGGGGAGAGTGGGAGGGAGGGAGACGCAAGAGGGAGGACACATGGGAGCATATGTATATGTATAGCTGATTCACTTTGTTATAAAGCAGAAACTAACACACTATTGTAAAGCAATTATACCCCAATAAAGATGTTAAAAAAAAAAAAAAAAAAGACTCCATAGGAAAGTGAAAACCCCACTAGGAAAGGCAAATATATAGTAAGGACTGAGGGTCAGCCACTTAAATAAGCCAGTACGTGGATTAAAAGACAAAAAAAATGTAAAAGGGAAGATGTAAAATATGACATCAAAATCACAAAATGTAAGAGTGTGGAGAAATGTAAATCTTTGTAATGTGTTAGAAGTTAAATGACTACCAGTTTAATAGAAGTGGATAAAACTACAAGTCAACATATACGAACTCCATGGTAAACACAAAACAAAAACCTACAATAGATGTACAAAAACTAAAAAGATGGGAACACAAGCATACTGCTAAAGAAAATAATCAAACCACAAGGGAAGGAACAACAACAAAAAATAAATGACCATAGAACTACAAAAACAACCAGAAAACAAGTAACAAAATGACAACAAGTACATACCTATCAATAATTACTTTAAATGTCAATGTACTATATGCTCTGATCAAAAGACATAGGGGTGGCTGATTGGATATAAAAAAATACCCTTCAATATGACACCTACAAGAGACTCACTTCATGGCTAAAGACACACACAGACTGAAAGTGAGGAAATGGAAAAAGATATTGCATGCAAATGAAAACAAGGAACTGTGGATAGCAATAGTCATATCAGACAAAATAGACTTTAAAACAAAGTCTAAAACAAAAGACAAAGAAAACATTATATAATGATAAAGGGATCACTACAAGAAAAGGATACTATACTCATTAACATATATGCACCCTATATAGGAGCACTTAATATATAAAGCAAATATTAGCAGACATAAAGGGAGAAATAGACAATAGTTCAATAATTGTAGGGATTTTAACATTCTACTTACATCAATGGACAGACCATCCAGATAGAAAAATCAATAAGACAACAATGGTCCTACATGATACAATAGAGCATTTGGACTTAACAGATTTCTACAGAATATTCCATTCACAAACATCAGAATACACATTCTTTTCAAGTGCACATGGAACATTCTCCAGGAAAAATCACACACTATACCACAAAATAAGTCTCAACAAGTTTAAGATAGAAATTATATCAAGCATTTTTCCAATCACTACTGTATGAAACTAGAAATTCATTACAAAAAGAAAACTGGGAAAAGAACAAACCGTTGAAGACTAAAAACATGCTACTACAAAACAAGTCGGTCAATGGTGAAATCAAACAGGAAATCAGAATATACCTCAAGACAAATGGAAATGTAAACACAATACTCCAAAATCTATGGGATGCAACAAAAGCAGTTCTAAGAAGAAAGTTTATAGCAATACAGGCCTTCCTCAAGAAATAACAAAAATCTCAAATAAACAACGTAACCTACCATCTAAAAAATATAAAGAAAGAATAAAAATCAAAGCTCAAAGTCAGCAGAAGGTAGGAAGTATTGAAGATCAGGCAGGAAATAAATAAAATAGAGATTAAAAAATAGAAAATATCAATAAAACAAAGAGCTGAGTTCTTGAAAATATAAACAAAATTGATAATCCTTCAGCCAGCTTCACCAAGAAGAAAAAAGAAAGGATGCAAATAAATGAAATAATCAATGAAAGAGGTAAAAAAACAACCAATACTACAGAGATATAAAAAATCATAAGATAATACTATATACAGTTATATGTCAACAAATTGGACAGCCAGGAAGAAATGGACAAATTTTTAAAAGATAACAACCTGTCAAGATGGAATCAGGAAGAAACAGACAAGTTGAAGAGACCTATCACTGGTAATTGAATTTGTAATAAAAATCTCCCACCAAACAAAAATCCAGGACCAAATGATGTCCCAGGGGAATTATATCAAGCATATGAAAAGAGCTAATACCTTCCCTTCTCAAACTACTGCAAAATACTGAAGAAGAGAGAACACTTTCAAATACATACTAAGAGACCACCATTGCCTTGATACCAAAACCAGACAAAGGTAATACAAAAAATTACAGACGAGTATCATTGATGAATATAGATGCAAAAATCCTCAAAATATATTACAAAAATGAATCCAACAATACATAAAGAAGATCATACACCATAATCAAGTTGAATTTATTCCAGGAATGCAAGGATGATTCAACATTCACAAACCAATTAATGTCGCACCCAACATTAACAAAAGGAGAGCTAAAAATCACAATGTTCATCTCAATTG
Source organism: Phocoena sinus (assembly GCF_008692025.1). Lineage (NCBI taxonomy): Eukaryota > Metazoa > Chordata > Mammalia > Artiodactyla > Phocoenidae > Phocoena > Phocoena sinus. The sequence goes on along the minus strand of NC_045776.1, from coordinate 31,747,521 downwards.
ACACAGAAAAAGCATTTGACAAAATTCAACATCCATTCCTGATAAAAACCCTCAACAAAGTGATTATAGAGAAAACATATCTCAACATAATAAAGGCCATTTATGAAAAACACACAACTAACATCATACTCAATGATGAAAAGCTGAAAACCTTTCTTCTTAATTCAGGAACAAGACAAGGATACCCACTCTTGTTACTTCTATTTAACATAGGATTTGAAGGCCTAGCCATGGCAATCAGGAAAGTGAAAGAACTAAAAGGCATCCAAATTGGAAAGGAAAATGTAAAACCGTCAGTATTTTCAGATGACATGATTCTTTACATGGGAAACCCTAAAGTCTCCACTCAAAATTATTAGAACTAATAAATGAACTCAGCAAAGTGACAGGATATAAGATTAATATATATACTAGGTCTTCCCTGGTGGCACAGTGGTTGAGAGTCTGCCTGCTGATGCAGGGGACACGGGTTTGTGCCCTGGTCCGGGAAGATCCCACATGCTGTGGAGCAGCTGGGTCCGTGAGCCATGGCTGCTGAGCCTGTGCATCTGGAGCCTGTGCTCCACAACGGGAGAGGCCACAACAGTGAGATGCCCACATACTGCAAAAAAAAAAAAAAAAAAATATATATATATATATATATGCTTTTCTCTATACTTATAATGAACTATCAAAAGAAAATTTCAAAAAAAAAATCCCATTTGCAATTGCATCAAAAAGAATAAAATACATAGGAATAAACTTAACCAATGGGCTGAAAGTCCTATACTCTGAAAACTATAAAATATCAATGAAGAAAATTGAAGATTATACAAATAAATGGAAAGATAGTCCATGTTCTTGGATTGGAAGAATTAACATTGTTAAAATGGCCATACTACCCAAAACAATATACAGGTTTAAGGCAATCCCTATTAAAATAACCATGTTGTTTTTCACAGAACTAGAACAAATAACCCTAAAATTTATATGGAACCAGAAAAAGCTTCAAAATTACTAAGGCAATCTTGACAAAAATGATCAAAGCTGGAGGTATGACCCCCCCCAAAAAAAAACTTCAAATTTTACTACAAAGCTATAGTAATCAAAACAGCAACGTACTGGCACAAAACATACAAGTAGATCAATGAAACAGAATAGACAGCTTAGATGTAAACCCGTGCACCTATGGTCAATTAATCTACAACAAAGGAGGCAAGGATATATGATGGAGAAAAGATAGTCTCTTTATAAGTGGTGCTGAGAAAACTGGACAGCTACATGTAAAAAAATGAGATTAGAACATTCCCTCATACTATATACAAAAATGAAATAAAATGGATTAAAGACCTACATGTAAGACCTGAAACCATAAAACCCCTAGGAGATAACACAGGCAGAACACTCTTTGAAATAAATCATAGCAATATTTTTTTGAATTTGTTTCCTAAGGCAATAGATATAAAACAAAAATAAACAAATGGGATCTAATTCTACTTAAAAACTTTTAACAGCAAAGAAAACCATCAGCAAAAGAAAAAGACATTCTTTGGAATGGGAGAAAATATTTGCAAATGATATAACCTACAGGGGGTTAACATCCAAAATACATAAACAGTTCAGTTCATACAACTCAATATCAAAAAAAAAAACGCAAACAACCCAGTCAAAAAATGGTCAGAAGACCTGAGAGGTATTTTTCTGAAGAAGACATACAGATGGCTAACAGGCATATAAAAAGATGCTCAATATTGCTAATATTAGAAAAATGTAAATCAAAACAATGAGATATCACCTCATACCTGTAGAATGGCTTTCATTAAGAAATATTCAAGTAACAAATGTTCAAGACAAAGTGGAGAAAAGGTAACCCCTGTACATTGTTGGTAGGAATGTACATTATGTAAATTGGTGCAGTAACTATGGAACACAGTATGGAGGTACCTCAAGGAACTAAATATAGAACTACCTTATGATCCAGCAATTCCACTCCTGGGTATATAACTAGGAAAAAATGAAAATATTAATTCAAAAAGATACATGTACCCCAATATTCATAGCAGCATTATTTACAATAGTCAAGTTATGGAAGCAACCCAAGTGTCCAACAACAGACAAATGTATAAAGAAGCTATGGTGTGTGTGTGTGTGTGTGTGTGTGTGTGTGTGTGTGTGTGTGTATATATATATATATATATATATATAGAGAGAGAGAGAGAGAGAGAGAGAGAGAAATATTACTCAGCCATAAAAAAGAATGAGATATTGCTGCTTGCAGCAGCATGGATGGATGAAGAGAATATTATGCTTAGTGAAATAAGTCAGAGAACAACAAATACTGTATGATATGACTTATATGTGGAATCTAAAAAATAATACAAATGAATGTATATAGCAAAACAATAGCAGAATCACAGATATAAGAAACAAACTTGTGGCTACCAGAGGGCAGAGCAAAGGGGTAGGGGCTTGTTAGGGTATGGAATTAAGAGACACAAACTACTATGTATAAAATAGATAAACAATAAGGATATATTGTACAGCACAGGGAATTATAGCCATTATCTTTTACTAACTTTTAATGGAGTATAATCTTTAAAAATTTAATGGAGTATAATCTTTAAAAATACTTTAAAAATCTTTAAAAATACTGTATGACTATGCTGTCCATCTGAAACTAATATAATATTGTAAATGAAATATACTTCAATTTAAAAAATGTAGAAAGATTTCAAACAATGTAACTCAAGGAACTTATATAACAAAGAAGAACAAACAAAGCCTAAAGTTACCAGAAAGCAGGAAATAATAAAGAATAGAGCAGAAATAAATAAAATAGAGTGAAGAAAAGAATAACTATTTGCAGGCTTGACCATACTCTAGCCAATGTATAGGAAAAGTAAAAGAGTATATCATAAAAAAGGAGAGTTTGTTTCATACAGGGGAAGGTAAACCTTTCTTGTCAGTGGGAGGTGGTACCAGGAGAGAATAGTGATAGGCAAGAGGTCAGAGGCAAACGTGAGTGAGTATGAGGAACAGAAAATTCTGATGGTTTGGGAAGATTCAGATGTCATGTCTGATTTTTAATTTCTCAGGCACAGGCATGGGAGGTTGCATACATTATCCATATTTAGTAATTCAGGTATGTACAAGGCAATATGCTGAGGCGATTATCAAGTCAGGAAGGAAGGAATGGCATTGACTTCAGCAGCATCCAGTATCATGCCTCAAAGGGGACCAGGCAAATCTCACTGAAATCAGTTCAGTGTAATATGGATGAGGTGACCAGATGGTACCACCACAAACACAGCAAGAACCTGAAGGAGATACCAGGATCATACAGCTCTTCTCCAACTCCTGAGCTATGAAAGTTTCCACTTGTCAGGGGATGGCCTTATTCTTTCTTAGAAGGCAGAGAAGGATGGAATGAGGAAAATCTCAAAAAGCTAAATAATTACACACACACACACCCAATAGGCTATGAATCATGAGAGCCTGAGATAACTTTAGTTGAGAGTGGGGATGAAAGAGATGAGCTTTAACACAAAATTAAATTAGAAATTTGGCAATCGGTTTAATATTTTGTAAATTTTGATCCCTTTACAATGTTTACAGTTAAGAGTTAAAATGAATTGTCAAAAGGAGTTGAGCTGGGAGAAAACACATTCTGTGACAAAAAGAGAAGGAGAGACAAAACAAAGGGGATGATTGTGAGCTTGAGTTGTCCATCAGCTAGAACTAAAAACTCAAAACATCATACAAGGTAGGAAGTCAAAGAAGAACAAATTAAAAATCAATACAAAGAAAGCAGCATTAAAGTGAGGTTATGGAAGGTCAATGACTGATTTAGCAAAAATGTCATGAATTTTTGAGATTTTTCTCTTTTTTCCCCCAGGTTTGGATTGACAGCCAGCAGATAAAGAAAAAAGCTCTTCAAAGCAGCAGGGCCATGCTTGCTGGAAAAGGATGACCTCATGTGCAAATATCTGACTATTGATTGTCTTTTCTCATCTCTCCAGATGTGGGTTCCTTTCTAAAGAAACTTCCCTCAATTTAAATAGAACATCCATGTTTTACAGATCCCTCAGTAAGAACAGTTCTTAAATCTTCAAGGCTGACAAATTTCCTTTAGGCTAAATAGCACTCAAAGCATTCAAAGGTTTTTTTTTTCTTAAAGTTTTGCATAATTGTGTAAAATTATAAGTAGTTTACATGTTAGAGAATGTTCAGACAAGTAGGCTTGTTCAAAAGTACTAAAGTGAACAAACAATGGAAAAGTTTAAGCTTGGAATCAAACTAAAGATTGGATTTTTGTCTGCTGGCAATGGTCATATAGTCATGATGGACTGAAATTGAATAGGGATATGACTTGTTTTGCTTACTGTGTAAGTTTTTTGAAAGAGTAATTTCTCCTGATTCTAAGAAAAATGCTCTCTTTAAACTGAGATGTTTTGTTATATTCTTCATGTGAAAAGTTTTTCTAAGTTTCTGTTGATTTAGCTTACTGTTCAAGCATAATTGACTCTCCAAACATAACTGGTTTGGCTAGGAGAGCTATTGCTGAGTGGCTCTCTGTCACCAATGGTCACAGTTATTTCACTCTCATTCTTCAAAACCACCCCTGAGGACCACTCCCCAAAAGGTTCTGATTCCACATCACTGAACTTGGAGGCTGTGTGTGTGTGTATGCCTGCCTGCCTTTTTGGCACTGATTACTCTTTTGATTGCTCCTAAAGTTGGCTAAACAAGGCCTTCTTCCTCACTGTAAATGAGGACTAATTCATTTATTTTAACCATGTCATGGTTAGTTCGGTCCAATGCTTCTTTTGAATAGTTAATCAATCAATCATTGAGTGACTCGACAAATATTTATTAAACACCCTCATATGCAGCAATCCGCAGTAGACATTCTGAGGGAAACAAATCAAAAGCAAAGCACGATATCTTCCTTCAAGTATGGAGGGCCCAAGACTTGTAGTATTCTTATTGAAGGAGGAAACTTATGTACTTGAAATGCATGTAGAATGTAGATATGCAGAATAGAAGTGCCATTACAAACTAGGTGACTGACAAGAATAGAAGGTTAACTGAGCCTGATGGAGGTTGAGAGTGATGTGGGTAACCCACAAAGAATCAACCATCGAAAGCATTATCTGTTTAGTTTTCTGATATTAGAAGTAATTATTTGATCCCTAATAGATCAAATTTCCTAATTATTTAGACTTTGTATTATTTTTTTATTGCTCTTGTAACTAATTACCATAAGGTTGGTGACTTAAAATAGCACACACCTATTCTCTTAAAGATCAGTAATACAAAATTAGTTACAATGGGCCAAAATCAATGTATCAGCAGAGCTGTGCTCCTTCCAGAGGCTGTAGGGGAGAATTGTTCTCTTCCCCTTTTTCAGCGTGTAGAATGGCATTAATGGCACTGCTTGACTCATGGTGCCTTTTTTCTGTTTATAAAGCTAGCAGCATAGTATTTGGCTTCAGTGCTTACATTGCCTTCTTTTTCAGCATCAAATCTTATCTTCCTCTTAGAATACTTGTGGTTCAAGATAATCTCCTGATCTCAAAATCCTTAATTTACTCACATCTGCAAAGTCACTTTTGCTGTATAAAGTTACACATACACGTTCAAGGAATTAGGATATCTTTGGTGGGGTGTGGGCGTATCTCTGGGGCCATTATTCAGTCTATCACAGACTTTTATTGTACTGACTTCATACTCTAGGAGAAAATATCAATTGAGGAAGAAAGCTGATTGTCTCTGCTGGAAAGATGAGCAAGGCAATAAGCAATGTATATCCAGAAATGGAAATAGAGAATTGAATAATTCAGAATGTATTTTGAGCATGTATTGATATTTGGACTCATGTTTGCCTTACAGATGCTATTTGTTGATACTACTGAGATTCTATAATGTTGATACTACTGAGATTCTATAATGTCTATAATCCTGCATTTCAGAGTTACTAGGAGCACTCTGAAGGCATGAACTCAGGCATGAACTCCTCCATGTGAGGAGTTTTTTTCCGTATGCACATATTGTCCCTGATGTGTCAGCAGGAGCTACCTCCTTTGCTGTCAAGAGGAACTCCACCAACTTCACTCTGTCATCCTCAGTGCCTGGCATCTTGCTCATAATCTGGCAGTATACCTTACTTGTCTGTGCATCCAGCAGTTGGGATAATCTTAACATCTGGAGTTTTCTATTTAAATAGCCATTCACTCTGCCTCCTGGCCACATATGCAGATGTCGTTATTCTAAGTCAACTCTCTCTTGCCATGCTGCTAGTGGAATTCATCCTTGAAGTGCAGAACATCACAACTCAATATTTCTTAAGCACAGTGTATCCCTGTGCATTATCACTCTTCCAGAGCCCATGGCCTTTTCTTGTTTCTTCATTCATGGCATAGTCACCCAGGACAACTAAACTTCCCCTATGATTTTCTGCTAATCACTACTCCCCCATTCCCAGAACTCTCAAAAATTGTAAACTCTTCAAATGCAAACATTTTTACATTACATGTATATGCTTTCTTAGCCACTGACACCATCTCATAATACCAAGCTGAATGTCACTTACCATTAGTTGCTCTTCAAATGAGAGCCATTGTGGGGAAAAATATGAAAACCTAAAACCCTTAGGTTTTACTTAATAGGAGTTAAATACTATTATTTTTTGTTAATACACTGTTGGGGGCCTTTGATAAATCACTTATCAACTTTAAGTTTTACATATATTTTCTACAAATTCCTCATCAGACTTATTATACAGGGTTATGATCAGGGTAAAAGAACGTCAAAGTTGAAAAGGCATTTTGAACAACAGTATTAGTATAGGCTATTATTATTTTTTAATCATAGGAATTATTATACTCTAATAATTATTATAATAATTTATATGATTATTATATAATAATAATCACATAAAACACTTCTTTAATTTCAACTAAAATAACTTTTACATATTTTTCAATAAAGAGAAATTTTGAGTATGGAAATATCACAGATATTATATGGTCAATAACCCTGAGAAATAATTTCCATAAAGTCAGAAACTCGTTAGTGGCAAAGCTGGAAAGAGAGGACAGATTTTTAGTTTAAAGCAGTGCTTATTCTACCATTCCATAATACTTACATTAAAAAGTATGGTTGGTTGGCTTTTTCATGTATGATTCTTACACTCACATTACTTTATGTTCCCTGCTTCTTTAATTATTTTTTTTTTTCTGTTTTATGTTGCACTTAAATATTTACTCAGTCATTAAGGTTTTATTTTTATTTTATTTTCAAAGCCAAGTTACTTTCTTGCTTAACCTTTGTAAATTGTCATTAATAAAAGTACCTGCCTTGTAACCAGAAGTTTTTATTTTCTTTTGTTTTGTTTTGGAATGGTCAGTTTCTTTATTTATTCTCTTTTATTTAAATCACTTGGATGAGAGTCTTCAAAATATAGACTACTGTAGGTTAGCTTTTTGTTGTTGTTATTTAGAAAGGATGAAACTAAATTATCATTGCTTCCAAGTTCTTTATTATATACATAAGGAATCCCAAATAATTTAGAATTATTCAGATTAGTAAAATAGTTTTTATTTGATGCATGATTTAAAAAAATATTGCTTTTCTACATGTCAGAAAACAAAAAAATTGTTGGAAAAAGATTACATTTGCCAAAGCAAAACAACAACAAAATATTTTGCAAAGGACTCCCACAGAGCACAGTTTCCATTGTCATTGTTGCAAAGATCTGAGTTCCCACGTGGAATGTAATGAACAGATAAAGGGATTGGTCCTGTGCTGGCAATCAAACCTACCTAACTGCAACATGGTAGGTGTCTTTTCATACCTGAGCCTCAGTGATTTCATCTGAAGTCTGGTGGAAATGGTAAATTGTTCACTTTCATTGATGACTAGAATTCCATTGCTAGGATATCTACCAGTTTGTCCATTTTCTTATTGATGGACAACTGGGCTGTTTTGTCTTTATGTATCTTGGGTAAATATTATATTTAGGGTTAGATTGTGGTGTCAGAGATAGATATACCCAGAATTAGAAGCTGCTTAATTTCTTCTATTACACAGAATGCATGACCTAGAATAAATGATTTGTTCCTAGGTCTCTCTGGCTGCATTTCCTCAACTGAAGTCATGAAATCATGGATCACACATCCTAAAATATTGTTCAGAGATTTAATCAATCAATTGGGGGTAATGCTCCAATCCATTTGTATATCTGCAAAGCTAGAAATTTCTGCTTATCTTCCTTTCCAAATTTGCAGTGAGCTTTTCAAAATTGCAGGGAAGTGCTAAGTTGTATTATTATTCAAGAGACATACCTGGGCTGGAGTATAAATTGTGATAATTCCAGAGTCTTTTAAGGTACCACGGGGAATGGATAGCTCTATGTTTTGATTGGTTTAGACAGCTGTCTACACAGCTACATCCTGGCTATTTGCCTTTGCCCAGTCACATGGCCCTGGACATCTGTCTGTGCTATTTCCCACCCCTGAGAAAACTACTGAGATCATCAGACACGTACTAGACATACCTGGAGAGGTTCACCTAACCCTGGGATGATTGCTGACCTGGTTTTTTGGTTACATTGTAGGCACATATTTTGTAAAATATCTCCTGATTTTCAGAGTTTCAGCTTCAGGCTTTATGACATATGACACATTTTTTGTTTGGAGTGAACACAGCATTTGTTTCTCATTTAATCTTAAATGTCTGCTATTGCCACTTAAAAGAAAAGGCTGTGTTTTTGACAATGAAAGAAAATGGCTCTCATCCTTCTGAAAAGGGCCTTCCTGAGAACTGGTATACATCTGCTGGAAGAAATGACAGAAAAGATCTCCCCAAATTTGCAACAGCAGAAAAGGTGATATGTCCATCACCACTCTGGGACCAAAACCCTGATCTTTTAAAATTAATGAATGTTTGCTTCCTTTGTTCTCTTCACCTGAAAAACTTATCTTCCTCAATCTTACTGTGTGTCTCTCAGCTCTACCTGTCCAAATCCTGCTTATTTTTCAGACTGTCAAAATATCATTTTCAGTGTTAAGCCTTATTCTTCCTCTAAGTACATTCATATTCTCTTGGATAGAGTTTCCACTGAGTTTTGTTTTCATCTTTAATGATATCTGTATTTTCCTTGTCCACATTCCTTACTACTGAAGACCAAGATAACATCTTATTCATCTTTCTGTCTGACCCGTGACAGTGCCAATGATTAACAATGTCCTGATACTTGTTAAATTATTTTATGTTTCTGGGTGACTTATGGAAGAATCCACTAAAATCATTCAGCAGGTCTTTTGTGAAAAAATCCTGAAAATATATTATACACTATAGTTATTGGAATATCCTTGGGGAGACTAATACACTAAATAATGCTATCTGCAAAATAGTTTTTGTCATTAATGTAAACCTAGAAACTGAATGTAATTTACCTTATTAACACCAGGACTGAATTGAAGCATCAGGCCAGAAAATGGGCTGAAGAGGTAAAACCTCAAAGAATATGAATGCAGAGTTGTATATTCTTGGTAACAAGGTGTAAACAAAGTAATATCTCAGGGACAAGATGCTACTGAAAGGCTTCCTTCATGTGTGTTTCTCTATTCATCTTTGGGTTTATTTGGAAAAGTTTATTCTGTTGGATCTTTTGGTTTTGCATAGGTTCTCTGGAATAGAGATGGTCTAGAAAACAAGACACTAATATGTATGTCAAAATTATATGAACAGCTGTCATCACTGGAGCATAGTGACATCTCAGTGGGGTCAACTACAGGATGATCTTGAAGCAGGCTGAAGAAAGCAGGGTAGGGAAAGGGGAATTTTATTTCTTGTTGAGTTCAAAAGAGGTTTGGCAGCCTTTTTATTTGAGTCAAGAGGGACATGATCAAGGATACTTCTATCTGTTGAGGGTAAGATTATCCCTTAGCACACATAACCAAAAATATATGCATAAACTATCAAACAATGTGCTGACAAGCAGGGAGCTAAAGGAGGAGAAGACCAGGGAGAAGACTCTAGCAGATAGAACTATGCTCACTGAACTCTGGTAACAATATCCCTGGAAACACAGTCTGTTTCTTTTTCCTTATCTCATTCCTAAGTGTCTAGGTGGTTTTTATAAACGTTCAGCCTGGTATTTGTTGTTCTGGGTGGAATAAAGGGAAGAATGTGCAGCCATGCTTGGAGTGAGATGGGAGATGAAGAGCCAAAGCGATGTGCAGCAAGAGGGCAAGTGTGGACCAACAGGGAGGGCAGATTAGGGAGACCAGAGACAAATAACCACCATGAATGTCTAGTTTACCTGTTAGGACTCCTATTCCTTACAACTTGGGGATAGAGCTGCCTATAAAAAATCAGTGCCAGAGACTGAATGATAGTTACTGGATATTAAAGGGAGGATGGTCTCCTGAAGGCTGGGAAACTCAGGGACATTTGGTTTTATCTACATAACCAGAAGAAATAGAGATAAAACTCTGGGAACATATGTCCTCTTCTCTTAAATTGTCAGTTCATAAGTAGGAAATCTGAGACCAGCGAAGGAAGAACTTATGCAGTTGACCCTTGAAATACATGGGCTTAAACTGTGCAGGTTCACTCACATGCAGATTTTTTAAATAGTAAATACTATAGTACTACATTATCCATAGTTGGTTGGATCCAGAGGAACTGTGTATATATGGAGGATGACTATAACTTATACATGGATTTTTGACTGAGAGGAGGGTGGGCACACTTAGCCTCCAAATTGTTCAAGGCTAACTGTACTATAATAATATAATTGGCCAACTTCACAAAAGCAGATGACATCTAAGAGTGGATCACTATGAGACTGACATTGAAATATATTGGAGAATGAAGAGAAGTGGAAATTTAAGAGTTATTTTATTTTTGATCTATGAGGAGAACACTGATGAGCAGACCTCCAGTGAAGGTGTTTTCACTCCTTGTATCATTAAAACATGATGTGGGGGAGAAAAAGACAACTAAATTTGAAATATTTAGGCAAAATATAATAAGAAGGTAATATTCTTCCTTAACCCCCTGTTTTGGATGATCATATTTTTTTTTAATAGTTTGACCTAAAGCAGTTGGCTTTGCTCAATTAAGTGGGAAAATCTCTGAGAACAGAATTCCTCCTGCCTCCAATAGTGGCAGTGATAGGTCATGTGTGACCTTTGGTGTGGTATTGTAGGGTTTCAGTATAGGCTCTAGCTAGGTCAGACAGGCACAGATGCTCTTCACTAAAAGTGCTCAGATAGGTCAAAGTGAGAGGCTCCTGGCTCTGCACATGTTAGCCAGATGAAAGTAGAATTTAGACATAATTGGATCCATGTCATCCAAACTAAATGACATTTTAAAACTCTGCATTATGGATTTTGTTTCCCTTTTTGATTGTTAGAGTTTTCAGGGGCATCTGTGAGCACTTGTGGATATTCAAATCAAAGTGCCATTGTGCAGTTTTGTAAAGATTTTGTCTTCTAGAAGAGAGAGCACTGAGTTTGGAGTCAGACTGTCCTGGATTTGAGTGACATTTTTGCTTAGTAAGCGTGTTACTACTGGCAAGTTGCCATAATTCTGAACCTCAGATTCCAATGTGTAAAATAAAATAGTAAGGATAGTAATGTATTTTTACAAACAAACCAACCCTCACATTCCCTTTAATCAAAACACTTTAAAATCTTATGGCATCTTCCGGACTGTAGGACAAGGTTGAACACACAACATCCATCCAGAGAGTCCTGATTTTCTCTCCGTCTCCCTAATTTTATTTTTCACTCCCCTTCTACCTCTGCCCCTCACAATACTCCTCTCTCTCTGGCTATTTTCACTGCTTGTATCTGCTACTATCATGCTGCCCTGTTTCCTGCCTTCTTGCTTTTGTTCCCAGTGTTCTCTGTGACTAAAACAGACCCCCCTCCCTCATCCCTGGCCAACTGGATAACACTAGGTTCTTTTTGGAGCTTCAAATAACATTTATTTTATTTAAACAGCCTCCTCATCTTTTTCTTTTTTTTTTTTAATTCCCAAGTGAAAAAAAAAAAAAAAAAAACTTTTCCTTTGAGTTCCTCCTGACTTAAGAGTTTTTGTGCCCCCAACATGTAATACAGAACTAAGCACAAAAAAGACACTTAATGCTTTTGTTGAATGAATGGATCATTGACTGGGGAGTTAGAAGTCCCTAGATTGTGTATTCATTTTTCTGAACAAGCCAAACTGTTTGCTGGTTTGAACACCATTCTTATGTCCCAGGTTTTAACACTCACTTCAGTGTCTGCAGCAAGATTAGTGAGCTGAGCGAATGAGGAGCTCACCTTTTCAGAAAGCCCCCATCCACTCATCCTCATTGTGGAGATGTAACATCTTTTCCCAGCTAACTCTTCCAATACCTCATCCAACAACCCCAGTGTATGGGTCTAAACTTTAAGAAACATGGAAATGTTTTCTTCTGCATAGGCTATGGAAACAACAAAATTACTCTCTTCTCCGAAGATGAAAGATAACAAGCCAGGCCAGAGGTAAGCACAATAGTGGGTGAGGTTGAATGCTGTCTGCTTCCTCCACCCATCCCTCCACTCCCCAATGTATAAGTACGCATCCATGTCCTGCTCACTTCAGCCATACACATTACCTGCCCAGCCCCAGAAGGACTTGGAGATTTGATTAAGAGCTTAAAGGTTTGGTTATTGTTCTTCCACGAAAGAACAAAGGGTCAAAATAGAATAGGTGATATTTGGAAGAATAAATTTTCATGAGAACAAAACAGTGCTTATTTTTGCTACCATTTAAAAATGTTCAAATATATGTTAATTACAATTTAAATAAAAATTTAATGAAACTCCTGGTGCATTTCTGTGGAACTCCAGATTCTAGATATCAAAGTATAAAATCTAGTTATTTGCCTCTTTCCACCAAATTGAACTCTCCAGAGCATCAGAAATAGACCATAGACAGTGTAAAATCCTTTGTCAGTTGACAAGTCCATTTTCTAGGATTTGTAGCCAATCCCTATTCATACTAAGGCCGTATTTTCACAATGCCAAAAAGCTAGTCAAGTTAGTTCCAAAAGCAGCCACTCAAGATATTTTCCTCATGAGTTAAAAGAGCAATTTTTGATGGACATATTAGAATCTCTCAATGAGTGCTTTGTGATGTATGGACACTCTTAGAAAAAGCTACATGTGTGAGTTAAGGGGGGAAAATGTCCTTGTAGCAACAATTTGTCATATCATAATATCAGTGTTTAGTTCTTGATAAAATGTTTCGCTATACCAGGGAAACATATGATTCATGAAGCATAGTGAATTCTCCAGGTGTCTAAAGTATTTGGAAGTATGACTTTGTGTGACCCACATCACACTGAACATCTACTGCGGCAATGCACACCTCTTAGTTTTATTTCTGATGTCTAGAAATGAAAAGCATAAATCCAACTCACAAAATCTACAGCAAAATCTATGTGAATAAAACAAGATGCTTCCATCATCAAAGTCTGATTGAACAAGTGTTCAATATGTTCAATGAAATCTTGGCTGTATTTTAAATTGTATTTACTCTTCCAAAGTCAGGAGTAATATATCCATTTAGACTTGAGTTTGCTTTCACTTGGTGAGAATAGATTTTTGTTTTGTTTTGCTTTTCTTCTTTTTAAAATGTGAGCTTCACTGAATGTACATAGTACTTTATTTTGGTCAACTCCAATTGCTTGTCACTCTATTTCTTCTGAAATGAATGTGGCTGGGGTTTCAGGTAACATATTTCAAGCTGTAACCAGATTCTACAATATGGCTTTCAGGGGCCTAACATAGACTATGTACAAACTTTAGTTTTAAGTAGCTTGTTTCCAAAATAGAGTGCTAACTCAAGCATTGTATGTTTCATTGATGCCCATTCACACAATGGCTATAGAGAACAAATATATTTTTTTAATTTAATTTTAAAGAGTGATAAATACTCTTTTGAGTATTTGATTAAATACTGAAACCTAAGTCCACAAACATGTTTTGTTAGTTTATTACTAGCAAGGCAGGTAAGTGGCAGAGGTCCCCAGTCATCATTTTGGGAAAAAGTAATTTAGCAGGGGAAGGGTGTTCCAAAATTCTCTAAAGCTATATGCTCCACAAAGAGTGAAAATCACTTAAAGGACTAATGAAAATATTCATGTCAGAGTCAAAAAAGTCTTAAGAACTATTGTTTGTTGAAAGAAACTCTGTGCCTGCTGCATATCATTCTACTCATCTCAGCTGCCACTTGGAGTTGGAACTGTTACCTCTGAGTGTCCTCTGTGTTCCATTTTCTTGCATTCCTGACTCATGTGTTCCAAACTCTAAAATTGAACCTGATTGCCCAAAGCAGCTCTGTGAGTTGTTTCAGTTGTACTTCTGTGTGCAATAGAAAAGGTACAAGGCTTGGAATCAGGATTGCAAGGAATCAGGGCCATCCCTTGATGGTTGTGTAATCTTCAGATGTTGTTCAATTTTCATGAGAGTAGGGTTGTTGTGAGAGTCAAATGCACTAATACAAATCAAAGTGTAGCCAACAAAGAAGTTAGAAAACAGTTAAATATCAATGTTTAGGATTGCTATACCTTGGGTAGGGAATGAGGGAAATGCAATAAGGTGACTTCTGCAAAGTGGTATAGGCTTTTTTCAGGTAACATTTGCTGACTGAATAAAAAACAGCACAGCCTAAAAGTTGAGAACTATATTTTACTTGGCAGACAAAACTGAGTATTTAAGCCTGGGAAGCATGCTCTCAGATAGCTCTGAGAAAACTGCTCCAAAGAGGGAAAGGAGGAGGCAGGATATACAGGAATTTTTTCAACAAAGACCAGGTAGTCGAAAATTTAAATGAATACTGTTAATTAAAGAAAACCGGAGACCTTCAAGATGGCAGAGGAGTAAGACGTGACGATCACCTTCCTCCCCACAAATACATCAGAAATATATCTGCATGTGGAACAACTACTACAGAACACTTAATGAACACTGATAGAAGACCTCAGACTTCCCAAAAGACAAGAAACTCCCCACGTAATTGGGTAGGGCAAAAGAAAAAACAGAGACAAAAGAATAGGGACGGAACTTGTATCTCTGAGAGGGAGCTGTGAAGGAGGAAAAGTTTCCACACACTAGGAAGCCCCCTCAATGGCAGAGACGGGGTAGAGGGGGGAAGATTCGGAGCCACGGAAAAGAGCACAGCAACAGTGGTGCAGAGGGCAAAGCAGAGAGATTCCCGCACACAAGATTGGTGCTGACCAAGCACTCACCAGCCTGAGAGGCTTGTCTGCTCAGCCACCGGAGTGGGTGGAGACTGGGAGCAGAGGCTTAGGCTTTGGAGGTCAGATCCCAGGGAGAGAAATGAGGCTGGCTGCATGAACACAGCCTGAAGGGGGCCAGTGCACCACAGATAGCCGGGAGGGAGTCCAAGAAAAAGTCTGGACCTGGCTAAGAGGCAAGAGAAAATAGTTTCTGGGTGCGCAAGGAGAGGGGATTCAGAGCACCGCCTAAACAAGCTCCAGAGATGGGCGCAAGCCGCGGCTATCAGCCTGATCACCAGAGACAGGTATGAAATGCTAAAGCTACTGCTACAGCCACCAAGAAACCTGTGTGCAATCACAGGTAACTATCCACACCTCCCCTCCCAGGAGACTGTGCAGCCTGCCAGGGTCCAGTGATCCAGGAACAACTTCCCTGGGAGAACACACGGCATGCCTCAGGCTATTGCAACATCAAGCCCGCTTCTGCTGCTGCAGGCTAGCCCTGCATTCCGTACCCCTCCCTCCCCGGGCCTGAGTGAGCCAGAGCCCACTAATCAGCTGCTGGTTTAACCCCGTCCTCTCTGAGCGAAGAACAGACACCCTCAGGTGACCTACACACAGAGGTGGGGCCAGATCCAAAGCTCAACCGCAGAAGCTGTGCAAACAAGGAAGAGAAAGGGAAATTTCTCCAAGCAGCCTCAGGAACAGCGGATTAAATCTCCACAATCAACTTGATGTACCCAGCAACTCTGGAATACCTGAATAGACAATGAATCAACCCAAAATTGAGGTGGTAGACTTTGGCAGCAACAGTAGACTTGGGGTTTGTTTCTGCAACTAATTTGTTTCAGTTTTGTGTTTATCTTAGTTTAGAATTTAGAATTTATTATCACTGGTAGATTTATTTATTTATTTGTTTGCTCTCTTCTTTTTTTTTTACATATAGATATATGTTTTTTTTTTTACTTTTTCTCTTTTTATGAGTGTGCATATGTATGCTTCTTTGTGTGATTTTGTCTGTACACTTTGCTTTTACCATTTGTCCTAGGGTTCTGTCTGTACATTTTATTTTATTTATTTATTTATTTTTATAGTATAGTTTTTAGCGCTTGTTATCATTGTGCATTTCTATTTTAGTTTGGTTTCTCTCTTCTTTCTTTTTATATTACTTTTTGTTTTATTTATTTATTTTTTATTTATTTATTTTTTTATAGTACGCGGGCCGCTCACTGTTGTGGCCTTCTCCCGTTGAGGAGCACAGGCTCCGGGCGCACAGGCTCAGCGGCCATGGCTCACGGGCCCAGCCGCTCCGCAGCATGTAGGATCTTCCCGGACCGGGGCACGAACCCATGTCCCCTGCATCGGCAGGCGGACTCTCAACCACTGCACCACCAGGGAAGCCCTACTTTTTGTTTTATTTTTAATAATTATGTTTTATTCTTTACTTTTTAATTTTATTTTATTCTTTCTTTCTTTTTTCTCCCTTATCTTCTGACAGGGAAGCTGGCTGACAGGGTATTGGTGCTCTGGCCGGGTGTCAGGCCTGTGCCTCAAAGGTGGGAGAGCCGAGTTCAAGACATTGGTCCACAAGAGACCTCCTGGCTCCATGTATTATCAAATGGTGTAAACTGTCTCAGAGATCTCTATCTCAATGCTAAGACCAAGCTCCACTCAACAACCAGCAAGCTACTGTGCTGGACACCCTGTGCCAAACAAATAGCAGGACAAGAACACAACCCCATCCATTAGCAGAGAGTCTGCCTACAATCATAATAAGGTCACAGACACCCCAAAACACACGACTGGACACAGTCCTGTCCACCAGAAAGACAAGATCCAGCCACATCCACCAGAACACCATCACTAGTCCCCTCCACCTGGAAGCCTACTCAACCCACTAAACCAACCTTAGCCACTGGGGGCAGACACCAAAAACAACGGGAACTATGAACCTGCAGACTGCAAAAAGGAGACCCCAAACACAGTAAGTTAAACAAAATAAGAAGACAGAGAAACACACAGCGAATGAAGGAGCAAGTTAAAAACCCACCAGACCAAACAAATGAAGAGGGAAGAGGCAGTCAATCTGAAAAAGAATTCAAAGTAATGATAGTAAAGATGATATAAAATCTTGGAAATAGAATGGAGAAAAAAAGAAAAGTTTAACAAGGAACAAGAAGAACTAAAGAACAAACAAACAATGATGAAAAACACAATAAATGAAATTAAAAATTCTCTAGAAGGGATTGATAGCAGAATAACTGAGGCAGAAGAACAGATAAATGACCACAAATATAATTGTGGAAATAACTACTGCAGAGCAGAATAAAGAAAAAAGAATGAAAAGAATTGAGTCTTAGAGACCTCTGGGACAACATTAGACTCACCAACATTCGAATTATAGGGGTCCCAGAAGAAGAATAGAAAAAGAAAGGGACTGAGAAAATATTTGAAGAGATTATAGTTGAAAATGTCCCTAACATGGAAAAGGAAATAGTCAAATAATTGCAGGAAGTGCAGAGAGTCCCATACAGAATAAATCCAAGGAGAAACATGCCAAGATACATATTAATCAAACAATCACAAATTAAATACAGAGAAAAAAATATTAAAAGCAGCAAGGGATAAACAACAAATAACATATAAGGGAATCCCCAGAGGTTAACAGCTGATCTTTCAGCAGAAATTCTGCAAGTCAGAAGGAAGTGACAGGACATATTTAAAGTGATGAAAGGGGAAAACATACAACCAAGGTTACTGTAATCAGCAAGGATCTCATTCAGATTCGACAGAGAAATTAATACATTTAGAGACAAGCAAAAGCTAAGAGAATTCAGCATGACCAAACCAGCTTTACAACAAATGCAAAAGGAAATTCTCTAGTCAGGAAACACAAGAGAAGGAAAAGACCAAAATAACAAACCCAAACAATTAAGAAAATGGTAATAGGAACATGCATATCGATAACTAACTTAAATGTAAATGGACTAAATGGTCCAACCAAAAGACATAGACTGGTTGAATGGATAGAAAAACAAGACCCATAAATATTCTGTCTATGAGACACCCACTTCAGACCCAGGGAAGCATACATACTGAAAGTGAGGGGATGGAAAAAGATATTCTATGCAAATGGAAATCAAAAGAAAGCTGGAGTAGCAATTCTTATATCAGACAAAATAGACTTTAAAATAAAAATAAAGACTATTACAAGAGACAAAAAAGGACACTACATAATGATCAAGGGATCAATCCAAGAAGAAGAGATAACAATTATAAATATATATGCACCCAACACAGAAACACCTCAATACATAAAGCAAATGCTAACAGTCATAAAAGGGGAAATCGAGAGTAACACAATCATAGTAGGGGACTTCAACACCCCACTATCACCAACGGACAGATCATCCAAAATGAAAATAAATAAACACAATCTTTTTTTTTTTTTTTTTTTTTTTTTTGCAGTACACAGGCCTCTCACTGTTGTGGCCTCTCTCATTGAGGAGCACAGGCTCCAGACATGCAGGCTCAGCAGCCATGGCTCATGGGCCTAGCCACTCCACAGCATGTGGGATCTTCCCAGACCGGGGCATGAACCCATGTCCCCCGCATCGGCAGGCAGACTCTCAACCACTGTGACACCAGGGAAGCCCAGGAAACACAATCTTTAAATGATACATTAAACAAGATGGACTTATGATATTTATAGGACATTCCATCCAAAAACAATAGAATACACTCTCTTCTCAAGTTCTCATGGAACATTATCTATGACAGATCATATCTTGGGTTACAAATCAAGCCATGGTAAATTCAAGAAGATTGAAATCATATCAAGTAACATTTCCTACCACAACGTTATGAGACTAGATATCAGTTAGAGGAAAAAAATCTGTAAAAAATACAAACACATGGAGGCTAAACAGTATATTTCTTAATAACCAAGAAATACTGAAGAAATCAAAGAGGAAATCAAAAAGTACCTAGAAACAAATGACAATGAAAACACACCCACCCAAAACCTATTGGATGCATCGAAAGCAGTTCTAAGAGGGAAGTTTATAGCAAAAAATCCTACCTCAAGAAACAAGAAATATCTCAAATAAACAAACTATCTTTATAGCTAAAGCAATTAGAGAAAGAAAACCAAAAAAACAAAAAACCCAAAGTTAGCAGAAGGAAAGAAATCATAAAGATCAGATTAGAAATAAATGAAAAAGAAACGAAGGAAACGATAGCAAAGATCAGTAAAACTAAAACCTGGTTCTTTGAGAAGACAAACAAAATTCATGAACCATTAGCCAGACTCATCAAGAAAAAAAGGGAGAAGACTCAACTTAATGGAATTAGAAATGAAAAAGAAGTAACTGACATTGCAGAAATACAAAGGATCATGAGAGATTACTACAAGCACCTATATGCCAATAAAATGGACAACCTGGATAAAATGGACAAATACTTTGAAAATCACAGCCTTCCAAGATTGAGCAAGTAAGAAATAGAAAATATAAAAAGACCAATAAAAGCACTGAAATTGAGACTGTGATTAAAAATTTTCCAGCAAACAAAAGCCCAGGACCAGATGACATCACAGGCAATTATATCAAACAATTGGAGAACAGCTAACACCTATCTTTCTCAAACTCTTCCAAAATATACCAGAGAGAGGAACACTCCCAACCTCATTCTATGAGGCCACCATCACCCTGATATCAAAACCAGACAAAGATGTCACAAAGAAAGAAAACTACATGCTAATATCACTGATGAACATAGATGCAAAAATCCTCAACAAAATACAAACAAACAGAATCCAACAGCACATTAAAAGGATCATACACCATGATCAAGTGGGGTTTATCCCAGGAATGCAAGGATTCTTCAATATATGCAAATCAATCAATGTGATAAACCATATTAACAAAGTGAAGGAGAAAAGCCGTATGATCATCTCAATAGATGCAGAAAAAGCTTTTGACAAAATTCAACACCGATTTATGATAAAAACCCTCCAGAAAGTAGGCATAGAGGGAACTTACCTCAACATAATAAAGGTCACATATGACAAACCCACAATCAACATCATTCTCAATGGTGAAAAACTGAAAGCATTTCCACTAAGATCAGGAACAAGATAAAGTTATCCACTCTCACCACTATTATTCAACATAGATTTGGAAGTTTTAGCCACAGCAATCAGAGAAGAAAAAGAAATAAAAGGAATCCAAATTGGAAAAGAAGAAGTAAAGCTGTCACTGTTTGCAGATGACATGATACTATACATAGAGAATCTTAAATATGCTACTAGAAAACTACTAGAGCTAATTAATGAATTTGGTAAAATAGCAGGATACAAAATTAATGCACAGAAATCTCTTCAATTCCTATACACTATTGATGAAAAATCTGAAAGAGAAATTAAGGAAACACTCCCATTTACCACTGCAACAAAAAGATTAAAATACTGAGGAATAAACCTACCTAAGGAAACAAAAGACCTCTATAGAGAAAACTATAAAACACTGATGAAAGAAATTAAAGATGACACAAACAGATGGAGAGATATGCCATGTTCTTCAATTGGAAGAATCAACATTGTGAAAATGACTATACTACCCAAAGCAATCACCAGATTCAGTGCAATCCCTATCAAACTACCAATAGCTTTTTTCACAGAACAAGAACAAAAAAAGTTCACAATTTGTATGGAACCCCAAAGACCCTGAATAGCCAAAACAATTTTGAGTAAGAAAAACAGAGCTGGAGGAATCAGGGTCCCTGACTTCAGACTCTACTACACAGCTACAGTAATCAAGACAATATGGTACTGCCACAAAAACAGAAATATAAATCAATGGAACAGGGTAGAAAGCCCAGAGATAAAGCCATGCACATATGGTCACCTTATTTTTGATAAAGGAGGCAAGAATATGCAATGGAGAAAAGACAGGCTCTTCAATGAGTGGTGCTAGGAAAACTGGACAGTTACATTGAAAGAATGAAATTAGAACACTCCCTAACACCATACTCAAAAATAAACTCAAAATAGATTAAAGACCTAAATGTAAGGCCAGACATTATAAAACTCTTAGAGGAAAACATAGGCAGAACACTCTATGACAAAAATCACAGCAAGATCTTTTTTATCCACTTCCTAGAGGAATGGAAATAAAAACAAAAGAAACAAATAGAACCTAATAAAACTTAGAAGATTTTGTGCAGCAAATGAAACCATAAACAAGATGAAAAGACAGCCCTCAGAATGGGAGAAATTTTTTGCAAATTAAGCCACTGACACAGGATTAATCTCCAAAATTTACAAGCAGCTTGTGTAGCTCAATATCAAAAAAAAACAAACAACCCGATCCAAAAATGGTCAGAAAACCTAAATAGACATTTCTCCAAAGAAGTTATACAGATTTTCAGCAAACACATGAAAGCATTCTCAACATCACTAATCATGTGGGAAATACAAATCAAAACTACAATGAGGTATCACCTCACACCAGTCAAAATGGCCATCATTAAAAATTTACAAACAATAAATGCTGGAGAGGGTGTGGAGAAAAACCCTCTTGCACAGTTGGTTGGAATGTAAATTGTTACAGCTATCATGGAGGACAGTATGGAAGTTCCTTAAAATTCTAGAAATAGAACTACCATATGACCCAGCAATCACAGTACTGGGCATATACACTGAGAAAACCATAATTCAAAGAGTCATGTACCACAATGTTCGTTGCAGCTCTATTTACGATAGCCAAGACATGGAAGCAACCTAAGTGTCCATTGAGAGATGAATGGATAAAGAAGATGTGGCACATATATATAATGGAATATTACTCAACCATAAAAAGAAACAAAATTGAGTTGTTTTTAGTGAGGTGGGTGGACCTGTACTCTGTCATACAGAGTGAAGTAAGTCAGAAAGAGAAAAACAAATACCATATGGTAACACATATATATGGAATTTAAAATAAAAATGGTTCCTAAGAACCTATATGCAGGATAGGAATAAAGACACAGACATACAGAATGGACTTGAGGACATGGAGAGGTGGAATGGTAAGCTCGGCTGAAGTGAGAGTGACATGTACTTATATGTACTACCAAATGCAAAATAGATAGCCAGTGAAAAGCAGCCACATAGTTCAGGGAGATCAGCTCAGTGCTTTGTGACCACCTAGAGAGGTGGGATACTGAGGATGGGAGGGAGACAGAAGAGGGAGGGGATATGGGGATATATGTATATGTATAGCTGAGTCACTTTGTTATAAAGCAGAAACTAACACATCATTGTAAAGCAATTATACTCCAATAAAATGTAAAAAAAAAAAAAGAGAAAACCAGTATATCAAGTTAATGAATTTAGTACTTTTCTATGATGGGAAGAAGCAAGAGTCTGGGTTTATTGAAATTATTCCTTTGATGTTCACCTCAGCTATCAGCTATCTGGGGTCAGTATCCTTTGTTTTCCTATCCCAATTCTCCTAGGGTGCACTGCTGGCGGTGGTTGCAGTGGCTGATTGCTCGATGGCAGGCATCCTATTTTAATCCTGAGTTCCCTCAGGGCTCACTACTAGTTTGGCTGTAATGTGATGGCTTGATGGCTACAATAAACTTTGTTCACTGATATGGCAGGCAACATTTTTTCATTGACACATTCAATCTAAAAGTTGTTATTTCAGTTCCAAAAGTCCAATTTATTTGTGACAGTGTTTCTCAAAATATGGTCTACAGTCCAGTAGTACTCAGAATGGGTAGATTAACAATCCTTACAACTAATTTCATAAGAAAAACTATTTCCACCAGGAGGGGCAACTTCTGCAAAAGGACGTCTAAAACTATATAGCTTCATAAAAAGTTATCAGTTTTACAATAAATATGAATTGTTTCTTGACTCTGACCTTGATTCAATGGTGTTAATTTGACCCCTCTCCTTTTTCCAAGAAAAATGTATTTTTGTTGTTGTTTTTGTTAAGTAGAAATTTATTATGAACATTGAGACACTGAATATCTAATTGTATTTTCCCTCCATTTTTCATGATTTTTTTCAGGTATCAAACCCACCATCTTTTTATTTCCTCTGTTGACTTGGCTTTTCTGGGAGAGGATATTTGTATCTGCTTCTATATAGGTGGAACAATGTTCAGGTGGTCCTCCTTCAGAATGGACCATCTCTTAGACTTTGGTGGTGCCACTCTGCCCTGCCTTTGGGCTTACCTGTACAAGAGGAAATGGGTGGGCAGCTTCTCAGTGGCAGTAGTACTCCATCATCTTCTCTAAGTCTAAGAATGTTAAATTTATGAGCTAAATACTATAAGAATGAGGCTCATCTGCATCACTGAGCAGTGATGCAGTGCTGTTTTGTGCAGCACTTTGGCACATAACAACAGGCTGGTTTTGTGCCAAAGTGGAACCAAAGAGTGGCCATATCACAGTCAGGTTACTCCAGTTGTCTTAACAACTGGACTGTTGCCAACTGCAAAGGTAAGATGAGTTGATAGGAAGCTGACTTGCAAATAGTCAAACCAGTCAGTCATACAGACATAAGCAGTATAAAATGAAGGTCAGCACAGCTGGCAAGCAGTGAAGGGTTGTGCGGCTCTGGGTTATTTACATGAAATGACTCACATGTGAAAGGGAGAAGGAAACTACTTTAGTCAAGAGCACTGAACTTGGGAATTCATAAAGATTCTGAAAAGAGGCTTGGAGAGTATCTAGTCCAATCTCTTTGTGTTATATATAAAAAGGGTGAGGTAAAGATAAATTAATAAATTAGCCAGCATCATTACAGTTAAGGAGAGAGTCAGGATTAGAACACAGGATTCTAACTTTCGATTCAGTCCTTTTACCATAACCAAGGGAAGGGTGCTCTGTACTTCCTTCCAATATTTCCTTTCCCTAACGTTGCAAATGAGAGAGTCATATATTCTACCTCACCCCAAGGCATGTGTGAACTGATGAACAGGTACTTAAGAAGATGAGGGAAATATCAGCCTCACAAGGAGGTAACATTGATATCCATGGGATCTAGTAGTGGAAGTGGAACATGGGGAAGAGTGTCTTCCTCTTAAAGACTTAATGTTTAGTGCAAAGTTCAGAATCAGACTCTATTGTACATCTTACTACAATTATACATGTGAAGTTATTCTTAAAAATAGCTGCACACATATTCAGCACTAAAGACAAAAGGTTTCAAAAGTCTCATGGATGTTGTGCTTAATGACACCTAAGTAATTTAATTTAATGTCATCTAACTAGTTTTTAAAAGCTTATGGTATTTCTAAACAGTGGATTGCTAACTTTCTAGTAGGTAAAATTGGGAACTTGGTGGTTCTGCTGTTTTGCAAGAACTAATCAGATAAAAGAGACGGCCTCAACTGTTACAGATAAACTCTAGTCCATGACCTTATAGCACATTTTTTACAAATGCTCTTGCCTTTGTACATTTGTTCCTATAATATTAATAATCAGCAAACAAGAAACAAAAACAGACAAGTAAAAAGCCCTGACAAAGTAAATCATATGTTTTATTGGCCATATGCCTTTTTATTTGGTGCTTAAACAATGTGTAAACTTCCTCACATTTTTTGAATTCTTTGAAAAAAGTATAAACCATGAAAATACTTGAAATTGTATTTTTCTTTATTTCTATTTTTGCCAAATCATTTGGTGAAAGAATATGTTTTTAATTCCTCAAAGCTTATGGCTTTTACTTCTTATCTATTCCTTAAGAAAGTAAGGTGCTCAATTATATTTATATTTGTTATATTATCTAACACTTTAATTAAAAGTACATAAAGGAATCAGAAAAATTGGTGAATACCTGTGAGAGAAAGGTGTATACATTTTCCCAATAACTACCACCATAAACTTCGGGGTTTTAAGAGGAAAAAGAAATATCAGGAATGACTTTTATAGCCATGCTCCTATGACTGCATTTATCATGTGTCAGAACATTATCAGTGATTATACCTTATTGAATAAGCAGATTGCTCACCCGATCTCCATATTGTGGGCAGAAAGAGAAATCTCATTTTATGTTATTCTTGGTTATAGAAAAAGAGTTAGATTGTGTTGTTCTAAGGGACACGAGGATATATATCCGTTGTAATCATCCGTAAAAATTACATAAAGTTGAGCCACTAAGAGCTTGTTGGGCCTCTGCAAAATCTGGATAGCGTGCTTTGGCCCATTTCATGTAGACTTGAAAAAAATATATATCCTGGGCTTCCCTGGTGGCGCAGTGATTGAGAGTCCACCTGCCAATGCAGGGGACTTGGGTTTTGTGCCGCAGTCCGGGAAGATCCCACATGCCGCGGAGCAGCTGGGCCTATGAGCCATAGCCGCTGAGCCTGCGCGCCTGGAGCTTGTGCTCCGCAACGGGAGAGGCCACAACAGTGAGAGGCCTGCGTACCGAAAAAAAAAAAAAAAATATATATATATATATATATATATATATATATATATATATATATATATACATATATCCCTGAGCGATTTGCCTCTAGACCTTTAGAAATGAGACAAATTTGTGGATTTTCTTCCTGAGAATCATATTGCAAAGGAGAAGTATTGATTTTATTTCATTCAGGCAAAACTGGTTATTTATTTCTACTTATGACTATTATAAAAATGGGCTGATCTGCCTTGTTATGATCAAATAAGAATGATCTATAATGGTTTCATGGGTATTGAATAGAATCCAAACCATATTGGAGTCAGCAGTGTTAGACAATTTCCCAGTGTTGAGAGGTGGCAAAAGGATGAACACAGCTTGTGGATAGCATGTCTGATTAGAGCAATAAACTTTGGCTGTGCCTGCACTTTTATTAGAAGCACAAAGGAATCAGAAGCTTCATTTCAGAAATGATAATGATGTGGACTTAGATGGCCATAATAAACTTGTAATTATTTTTCAGTCAATTGGCCTATTTGATAATTCCTGGAATGAAATACTCTACTGAATCAACATTTATCAGACACAAAGACACACACACATACAACCAAAATAAAGCACTATATTAGTGTCAAATGCCTTTGACTTCCAGTACCCCAAAGGATAGTGCATCTAAAACTATGTGAAATGAAATTTTACATATATTTATCAAACATTTATAGAATATTTGATTTTATTATTCAACTCCCTAACATTCAGGATGAGGAAACTGAGGGCTATTTCTCTATTAACTCTATTATTTCTCTGTGCCTCCCAAGTCCCAAATCAGTATGCACGCCACTAAACAATACTGGTATCTCTTGCAGATATTGTAGGAAATGATTTAGAACAGTCTTTATCCACAGTGCTTCAATCTGTTTTGGTTTTAGTCTACACTGTTTTTTCATTTCAGGTCTCAGTCTCAATTTTACCCTTTAGAAAGAACTGTAGTGATGACCCTGTCATTCATCTCTTCATTACTTTTTCACTATATCCTGTCTATTTTACTCCTAGCATTTAGACAAATCTCTGATTATTTTGTTTATATATTTGTCTACAGGTTTATTTCACTCTTCCTATCACTATGAAATTTCCCTGAGCAGGATTCACATCTGTGTTGTTCACCACTCTATCTTTAGAACATAGTGTCTGGGGCCATGTAGGTGCTTGATTCATTTTTGAACATTGAATAAACTTAGAGAGAATGAGATAGAAAGAGAAAAAAATTAGTAGTGTTTAAAATCCAGAGGGGAAAGGATCAAGAATGTTAATTGGCATAATATTTAGCAGAATATTTATATACTCTGTAGAGACATAAAAAATGTACCGTGTGTGTGTGTTTGTGTGTGTGTGTGTTTGTGCGTGTGTGTGTTTTTGTGTGCATGTCAGACATGAGGTAGTAGATGAAAGAGAAATTGAGAATGTTTGGAAAAAATTAAAAAAGCTTGATAAAAGTGGTCTATGGTAGGCTGAATAAATGCCCCCAACGATGTCTACATCCTGATCCTTGGAACTCATGAATATGTTAGCTTCCATGGCAAAGGAGATTCTGCAGATGTGATTAAGTTAAGGATATTGAGATGAGAAGATTATCCTGGATTATCCAGGTGGGCCCATTGTAATCACAAGGGTCCTTAGAGAATCAAAAGAGAGTCACAGAAGATATAACGATGGAAACAGAGGTGATAGATAGAAAGGGAGAGACAAAGAGTTGAAGATGTTATGCTGCTGGCTTTGATGATGGAGAAAGGAACCATGAGACAAGGAATACAGGTGGCCTGTAAAAGCTGGAATGGGCAAGGAAGTCCGTTCTCTTTTAGAGCCTCCAGAAGCAGTGTGGCCCTGCGAACTCCTCTTAGATTTCTGACCTCCAGAATTATAAGTTTGTGTTGTGTTAAGCCACTGAGTTTCTTGTAATTTGTTATAGCACCAACAGGAAACTAGTATGGGATCCTATTAAATATATTCCTTAAATGGTAGTTCTTTTACTCTTTTTAAATTTATTTTTTGAAAAAAATAACACATACTCACTGCAGAAAACTTGGAAAATGCAGAAAATGTATATACAAGATACTAAAATTACCCTTAATCCTATCACCCAGAGAAAGAAGTATTAACATTGTATGTTTCTGTTTTATAAATGGACTTTTGATCAATGAAGACAGGGAAGAGGGATATTAGAGCTGACACTAAAATCACTTTGTCATATTGAAATGAACATTTAGTTAATTTTAAAATTACATGTCATATTTAATTATTATTTTCTTAGCCCTAAGTATAATAGAAGTTAGTGTGATAAAGAAAAAATGAATTAGGAAAAGCTTATATCGACTGCCCTCCCCTTTATCAGGGTGAATTTCTCTTATAAAGCCCTGGGCATGGCAGAGATGCCATTGCCTACTTTGTTTTAACATCACATTCCATCCCAGGGAGCATAATGAGTACTAGCCCAGAGTTACAGAATGAAGTTGGCAGTCTTAGTGCCTAGCTCTATCCCTCACACGTCCTTTCTCTTCCCTCGAACTCAATTTATCCATTAAATATCTGTCAGCTTATCTTGAAAGCCCTTTCTAGCTCTAACTTCCTACGGCCCAATTTAAAGCTCTCTAAAAAGAACTTGTATTATTTCAATTTCTGTTATACTTGTTTGTTCCCAAGGGACTCTAGTGAGTACTCCTCTGTTTCCCCAAATCGCATTTCATTACTGAAGGAGTTAAAGAAATAAATTACTACTTTCTGGGAGACACTGACGAGACTGTGAAGAAATTGGCAGCCTACAATATTTTCATACTGGATACATTTTCAACTAACCCTTTAGTTCTTAGAATTTTGTTCAGAACGTCATACAAATTTCAGTAGAAATGTTGAATTACTACTTACTATAATCATTTCAAGCTTACAAGGCTGGGAGCGGTAAAAGGAGTGTTAAAAACACAAATCATAACTGCATTCACCTGGGTTCTATAAAACAGGAGCTCTCAGTGTGGATGGCCCTAAGTTTTTATCTCACATTCAGAGTCTAAGAGGATAGAGAAATTGTTGAGAAATCAGACTGAAGTTGTGTCTGCATATACAAACCGATTTTGGGGGAACTAGGGGTGGAATTAGATTAAATTGCTATTTAGAATGCAAATATTCAATTTTAAAGTAATGGGTCTTGCTGAATTCAACTCCTTTTCTGAATTCTGTATGTGCAAAGACCCTAAAATTAGTGTGAATAGCAAAATCCCTTTACCTTTTGCAGATTGCCCTCTTGAGTCCTTCCTGAGGGAAGAACTGCTCCCCTGGTATAGCAAAGAGTAGATGAGTGTTTTGAAGAGCCATTCAGTTTATTATTTACAGTAATAATGAAAACATTGAGTTGAATAATTTAAAGGTCTGGATGAGTCATTCAGAACCAGGATCTGAATGACAGCTACTCACATATGAAACAATCTTGAGCTTAAAAAATTCTGCCTTGACTAGGTAGGTCAGAACAAGTAAAAAGTTGAAGGGATGATAAAGCTATTAGAAAAAATGTTTAGAGATCTGAGAGCCATTTTTTGAACCACAGACCTCTATTTCATGAATATAGAGAAAGGTCAAGGACATTGCTATTTGGCAAGAAGAAAATTCTTCGCTTCTAATACAAGGACTAAATTGTATTATATATTTCATAACTGTGAAAGGTTTAATAACTCAAGCTCTGGATTAGTACATCCAGGACTGACTCTTGGTGATGGACCCACTGTGTTTGTAAGACCAAGAAAATGGCTTATCTTCACTTTCTTGCCTGTACAGTGGGACTATTAGTAGCACATGATGGTCCATTCCTGGAGAGTTTTAGGATAGCTGAAGTGAGATAATACATGTGGTTCCTGTATTAATATTCCTGAAAAGAATATTAAAAAGAATATATATATATATATATATATATATATATATATAAAACTGAATCAAATTGCTTCACACCAGAAACTAACACACCATTGTTAATCAACTATACTCCAATATAAAATATTCTTTTTTTTAATGAAAAGAAAAAAGGAACGAGAAAAAGAAAAAGAAAATATCACTTGTGGACAGCCCTTTCAGTCCACGTCCAAAGTGCCAGCCTACTCTTCCCAATAGGCTGCACTATGGATTTTGGACTTGTCTAGCCAGGCCTCCCATCGTGTAAGTCAGTTCCTTGCAATAAATCTCACTATACATACATATATATATATATGTATATATATATATATATATGATTATATGTAAGGGAAATGCATAGAAGGCTATTTATTTCAAGTCCTAGTGAGATGCAGAGAGAGCTTTATTTTAGATAGTAAAAGTGGTGATGGAGAGATAAATATAAACCTGAGGGAAAGGGGTTTCAATTCTCAGAAAAATGTGGAAAGTGAAAGAGACAGAGATGTAAAGAATCACCTAATTAATAGTTGGTTATAACTTGGATTAAATGTTTTAATCACTGCTTCTATTAATCAAGATAAAGCATGCAC
Organism: Phocoena sinus; assembly: GCF_008692025.1. Taxonomy (NCBI): domain Eukaryota; kingdom Metazoa; phylum Chordata; class Mammalia; order Artiodactyla; family Phocoenidae; genus Phocoena; species Phocoena sinus. The sequence goes on along the minus strand of NC_045776.1, from coordinate 31,717,334 downwards.
ATGGAGCTTGGATTGGGAAGTGGGGAGAGATTGTGCTCTGTTTTAGAAATGAGTGTGAAGTGGTTAGCTTTCCTAATCGAGGAAGACCAGATGCCAAGTGCAATTACAGATGGGTAACTAAGGAAACAAATCTTTCATGATCATACTTATTTGGGGGTTGTCAAATATGCAGGAGCTAGATGAGACCTGGGCAGCCAATGTACGTCACCAGAGATAGACTTATAAAAGAAGTTAGGGGTAAAAAGCATTGTCTCTACTGGAAGTGAAAACTTAGATGTGCCATTTGTATTTAATTAAATGAAAAGGTAAATGGGGTAGAATGCAAGCAATTGGTGTCTCTCTATAAAGGTTATGTGGGAATTACTTGTATTATTCTTACAACTTTTCTCTAAGTTTGAAATTATATTAAAATGAAGATGTTACCAAAAAATCCTTCTCCATAACTGTGTCAACAGAAATGCTACCAAATAATTACTCATGAATGATTTCAAATCTAAAACTTTGTGTAGAATGGAGCCAACTGACCAGTTGGATGAAATATTTTTCTTTATTAATCTTTTTTGCTAATGTTGCCAATATAAGATTTTAGCTTCAACTTTAAATTCTCTGGTTAGGATTAATAAAAATTGACTAGTTGTGTGATACTTTGGAATTTACTTGTCATGTAGAGTGAGGAATTGAGTTTGTTTTTATTCCAGTCAATGAATATCAGTTAGATTTCTTCATGAAGATGAAGGAAGGAATAGAGCAGTTATGGGAATTCAAGTCTGTGAGCTTGGCACTGTTAGATGTATGCTCATATTAAGAGGACTCAGTTCATTTACAATCTCTGACTTAGGGATCTTCCTTGGTAAATGCCACAGAAAATGACATAGCCCATTTTTTTCTGTCACACTTTCCCATTTCATTTAGCTTGAGAAAATCTACTGGAGCCCAAGGGCTTGGAGGAACTCCATACTTTTATTTGTTTTCTTTGGGAGGATAAGATAAAGAGACAAGCTATTTTGGTTATCTGTGCATAGTCAGTATGTACCAGCCAGAAGGGCATTTTTATGGGTTTTCCTATACAAGATGAAGGGAAATTTGTTATTAGAATATAAGTTCCAGTACAGATATATCTTAAAATTGGTCATTTAGTAATGTCTTCTGTCATCTGTCCTTTAAACACAAGTGTATATTTGAAAATGAAATTCACAAAATTAATTTTTAATAAGTTAAAACATCTGAAAGAATAATTTCATTTAAACTTACTAAAAGTTTTCAAAGAGCATTTTAATAATAAAATTTAATTTGATTGTTGAAAAAATGTATAATTTACATTAGGCCTTACATTTCTTCCTGATAACTTCATCCTGTGATACACTGTATGATATAATTACTTTGTGTAGTTTTTAGTCAACATTTCTTGGTGGCAAACCCCACCAGTGTTTGCTTCATCTACATGTTCTTGTTAGAATTATGCAACCATACTAAACCTCAATTTCCCCCAAATGAAGATATTAGCAGCACCTACATCATCAGATTATTGTGAGTATTAAATGAGATAATGCACATGAAATATTTATCATGGTATCCAGTCTATTCTAAGTGATCAATATACATAGCTGTTATTATCTTAACATGAAAGCTTTAACAATTTTATCCTTTCTGACTAAATGTATATTTTAGTTTAGTAACACAATGAATCAAAATAGTCACATTGATCAATAAACCCTTTATTTATTTTTTTATTCTCTGGCCAATTTAACTGAACTCACAATGATGTTTTGTACCATAACCAATCAATCAGATAGTCAGTCAGTTTTTGAAAACCACCTATATGTCCCTTTCTTAGCCATTGTAGAAGATACAACATTTATGTTTCTCCCTCAGGGTTACCCTTTTAGCTATAAACTGAACACACAGTTACTGTTTGGATGTTCCATGAAGAATCTTCTACCCCTCTCTCAATTATTTCAATACTATTTAATTCAACATGCTCTGTTTTCATACATGAGGGATATACAGATTATAAAGACTCAGGCGATAACCATAAGAGTCAGTCTGGTGGGGAAAATGAATGATCCTAGTATGGTATTTTATGTAGTACAATAAAAGTATATGTATGCCAAGATATTAGCAGAGAGTTAAAGAGAAGAAAACTATGAATTATTCCTAGTAGATCCAAGAGGGCTAGATTGAGAATGAAGAGCCTGAGCTGGGATCTGAAGGATTGAGTAAGCACTCAGTTTGGAATTCCAGGCAGAAGGAAGAGCCTATGTAAATACAAGAAGGAATGAAATAGCAAGAATGTGCAGAACAAGAACTAACTATTATTTGGTTGCAGAGTATTAAGTGGATAGAGGGAAAAAATTGGGCATAGATGATATAGGCAAAATAATATGATACTTCTTGATCATTCCCATTCCTACACATTTCTTTATAGGAAATCTAGTTCTCCTTTCTCATTGAGTTTATAGTTAAATACCTTTTTCCCCATCTATTATTTCCCTGCTCCATATGAGACAAGAGCGTGTGTATTCAATGTGGGTAATTTCCTTGGATGCAGACATGTGGGACTGGACATCTCCAAACAATAAATTATAATTTTACTAATGCCTCTCTGCTGATCTATAATGGAGCTTCCATTCACTATTCCATTATTCCCGGAGCTACAGTGATTCCTCCTGTATAGCTCTGAGGGATTTTTTAATCTCCTCTAGTACTGTCAGATCAACTTTTGATTCTTTCTGAAAGGCTATTCTGAAGGAGTTTCTGAGGCGCTCCAGATAGCAGCTGTTTGACACCTGCCACTTTTTGGGAAATTGTCCAAAGTTTCCTATCTTAACCTCTGAGAAACAAGCTGTGAATAGCCCATGCTGTAAAAATCTTTGTTGATTTTAGCCTTTTCTTACTATGTTCCAAGTCAGGTCAAATTTTACTGTAGTAGCTAAGAGAAAGTTCTAAAGTTATCTAAAGGATCCTGCTGTGGGGGATGGCTTCTTGGCAACACACTGATTCAGTGTTGTGGAAAGTTTGGCCAAAGCACAAAGCTCATTTTTACACAGTTATTTCTTCATTTACATAGGGCAGAGAAATATATGTAAGATTGTCTGAAATAGTCCTGAGTTTCCCACTTTCCTCCAAATTGAACAGGCAAACAGGTATAGATTTCTGGGCCTTACTCTTGACCAACTAAATCAACATCTCAAGTAGGGGACACAGAATTTGCCTTTTAAAACTACCCGATAGTGATTCTTTTGCTTGATAAAATTTTAGGAGATCTAATATAAAGTAAAATATCTGAGTTACTGAAGAGTTTTGAAAGTTGTGTTTTGGGAAGATTAATGTGCTAGCATAGTATAAGATGGATTGGATCAAGGAGAAATTGGGGGCCATAAGACTGAAAGTTATTGTACTTCTAAAGCAGGTATAAGGGCATGAGAGAAGATATTAATCTTGGTGTTTGGATGGATGCATAGCTCTAAATCATGGTAATGAATAGAGGAGATCTCTGTATAAAGGTTAATATTGAAGTGCTTAAAAGGCATCCTCTAGTGTAAAAAACCCTGCCCCATCGTTAAGAAATAGTGAAGGTATGGGCATATGCTATGACATAAAAGGGCCAAATGTTCCCCATGAGTGTTGACAGGAAAGTTGGAATTGAATATGATTATCCAACATCTCAAAGAAAAACATGCACTGAATTAATAAGATTGAGAAAGCGTCATCTTGCCATTTTTGTGAATGCAACCAGATGGTCAGTCACACATGCCAATGAGAAACACTGAAGCAGTTTTGCCTTTTTTTTTTTTCAAACTAGCTTTTGATTATTCTAAGATGAAAGCTATTATGGGGAAAGTCCATAGAGATAGGCCAACAATAAAATCAACAGGGAAAGCATAAGAAATAAAAATTAGAGTTCTCATAAGGACAGGCATAAAGGTGTGCAACTCAGCTCTAGTTATCCAGGTAAATGTAATTTCAGAATATAGTTTCTGGAAGTGCCTCTTGAAGGTCCAATGCTTTTTACTCTACAGATTGGAAAACAACAATCCAGAGAGGTCAAAGAACTTTATTTTAAGTTTGCAAACTAGTTAATGACAAAGCCACAATAAAAGCCTCATATTCTGCGGATTTTCTTGTGTTCTTTCATCTACATCACAAAGCAAATCAATAGATACCATGTCAACATAAACATGTGGTTTTTATAACTTTATTAATTTTTAAGTAAACCTTTTACTAACACATAGCATATATACTGAAAAATAATGTATACATTGTAAGCAATCAGATTAATTAATTTTCATCAAATGAACCAACCACATGAAAACAATGCAGTAAGGAAACAGAACATTATTTGAATTTGAATTATCAGTAATTCAAAGTTCCTCACTCCCTTCTTTCCCATTCATCACTATCTACTCTATTCTCCCCAGAGTAACTATTTTTTAATTTTAACAACAGAATTCATTTTGCTTGTTTTTATATCTTAAATAAAGGAATAATTCAGTATATATATACATATATATTTTTTTCAGACTTTTTTGCCCAACGTTATATTCTTAAGATTTGTTCCTGAAATACGTAACTGTAGTTCATCACTTTTTATTTTCATTGTAGGATATTTGTGCTAAATAAATTTGTAGAATGTATTTATCCATTCTACTGTTAATGATCATTTTGCATATTTCTACTTTTGGTCTATTATAAGCAATATTGCTTTGAAATATTTTTATACACTTCTTTTATATACCTAGAAGTATAATTGTTAGATAGTAATATATAAATATATTTATCTGTTGTAGATTCTGTCAGTTTACTGGCCTATACTTGTGTATATGAATGTTTGATTTAAAATCAAATTAGCACTGCAGATCTGTGAGGAAAATGATAATCCTCTAATAAATATCACTAGAAGAATTAGATATATGTATTTTTTTTAATAAACCTTAATCTCTACCTCATGCTATATACAAAAATCAATGTCAGGTGGATAGTAGTTTTAAATATCAAAGTTTAAAAAATAAAGCTTCAAGAAGTTATATTAGAAAATATTATGTACTGTCAAGATTTTTAGGCAGAAAAAAACTTTTTATACTCTATAGAAAGTGTAATACATAAAGGAAAATATGAAGTATAACTACATTAATATTAAGAACTTCTCTTAAAAGCACCAAATGGAAGATATTTACATATGTATAACTATTGAACAGGGTATGAATCCAGAATATAGAAGATCTACAAATAAATAAGGAAGAGGCAACATAATAAAAATTGGGCCAGAGTCTGGAATGGGCACTGAGACGCAAGAGGGAATAGATATGGGAACATATGTATATGTATAACTGATTCACTTTGTTATAAAGCAGAAACTAACACACCATTGTAAAACAATTATACCCCAATAAAGATGTTAAAAAAAAAGAAGGTATCTCAATAATATAAATAAATAAATAAATAAATAAACACCTGAAGTTAAACCCCAAATTAGATGTCCCTGTACACACATCATATTCTTAAAATTCATTACAGAGGAAGAAGAGCCCTGAGTTCTCTTATACACTGCTGTTGGAAACATTAATGAGCACAACCACTTATAAAAACTTTTTGGCATTATTTACAAAAGTTTTAGACACTCATCTGAATCTACACCCAACAATATGTACCTCATGAGACAGGTACAAGAATGCTCATGATGGTTTTATTCATACTAGACCCAACATAAAAACAACACAAATGTTTTGTCAATAATAGTACAGATTGATAATTTTGTGTGTCAAAGGATAGAATGCTATAAAGCAGGGGTTAGCAAGCTTTTTCTCAAGGGGGAGTGAGGGAGCAGTAAGGGAGAGGGACATTGTGGACGGGGAGGCTTTAGGCAGTCATAGCCTTCTGTTTTATTACCTGAATGGAGTTTATCCACTTGTTTCATTGAGCAATACATTTTTGTGCAATTTTTTGAAATATTTCACAATGAAAATAGTTTAAAACAATAAACAAACTCATTAAACATTTAATAAAGACTTCTTACATTAGAAATAGGAGGGAGATATTGTGAGATGTAAAAAAAAAACTACAGCTCCAAAAACAGAGTATTTTGATAAATATGAAGTTAAATTCACTTGTTATTTTCACAATATTTTAAAAATCACTATGGTGGCCTTGAATAAATGAGAGGTAAATAGAGTTAGGGCTTTGGAGTTGCCAGCTCACTTTGCAGGACAACATACTTTAATGATAACACAGCTTTGTTTGGATAGGGGTTGGGAAGAGTGGTTTCTTTTTTTTTTTATATCTTTTTTTTCCTTCCAGTTTTATTGAGATATAATTGATATACAACACTGTATAAGCTTAAGGTGTACAGCATAATGGTTTGACTTACATACATCATGAAATGATTATCAAAATAAGTTTAGTGATCATCCATCAGGTTACATAGACACAAAATTTAAAAAATAGAAAAAAAAATTTCCTTGTGATGAGAACTCTTAGGTTTCACTCTCTTAACTTTCATATGTAAGTATATGAAAGTTAAGAGTATATTCCTCACATTGTGATTACATCCCTTGTACTTATTTATCTTGTAACTGGAAGTCTGTACCTTTTGACCACCTTCATCTAATTGCCTCTCCCCCTCCCCTGGCACCTGGTAACCACAAATCTGATCTCCTTTTCTATCAGTTTGTAAGTTTGCTTGTTTGGGTTTTGAAGTGTAATTGACCTACAACACTGTGTTAGTTCTTGTTACACAACATAGTGATTCAATATTTCTATACTTTTCAAAATGATCACCATGATAAGTCTAGTTATGATATGTCAACATAAAAAGATATTACATAGTTATTGACTGTATTTCCCACACTGTACATTTCATATCCTGACTCATTTATTTTGCAACTGGAAGTTTGTAACTCTTATCTCCCTCATCGTTTTCTTTTCTCCCCCTACCTCTCTCTTCTCTGGCAACCACCTGTTGGTTCTCTGTATCTATAACTCTGTTTCTGCTTTTTATGTTTGTTCATTTGTGTTTTTTTGTTTGTTTGTTTTTGCGGTCCTCTCACTGTTGTGGCCTCTCCCATTGCGGAGCACAGGCTCCGGACGCACAGGCTTAGCGGCCATGGCTCACAGAGCCAGCCGTTCTGCGGCATGTGGGATCCTCCCGGACCGGTGCACGAACCCATGTCCCCAGCATCGGCAGGTGGACTCTCAACCACTGTGCCACTAGGGAAGCCCCATTTGTGTTGTTTTTAAATTTCACATATAAGTGAAATCATACAGTATTTGTCTTTGTCTGCCTGACATTTCACTTAGCATAATACCCTCTAGGTCTAACTATGTTGTTGCAAATGGCAAGATTTCATTCTTTTTATGGCTGAGTAATATTCCATTGTATACACACCACAACTTCTTTATCCATTTATCTGTTGATGGGCATTTCAGTTGCTCCCATATCTCAGCTATTGTAAATAATGCTGTAATAAACATGGGGTGAGTGTATATTTTCTAATTAGTGTTTTAATTTTCTTCAGATAAACAACCAGGAGTGGAATTACTGGGTCATATAGTAGTTCTATTTTTAATTTTTTGAGGGAACTCCATACTGTTTTCCAGAGTGGCTGCACCAGTTTACATTCTCACCAACTGTGCACAGTGGCTCCATTTTCTCCATATCCTCATCTACATTTGTTATTTATTGTCTTTTATTTATTTTTTTTTGGGATGCAGGCCTCTCACTGCTGTGGCCTCTCCCATTGCAGAGCACAGGCTCCGGACGCCTAAACTCAGCGGCCATGGCTCATAAGCCCAGCCACTCCACGGCATGTGGGATCTTCCCGGACCAGGGCACGAACCCGTGTCCCCTGCATCGGCAGGCGGACTCTCAACCACTGCACCACCAGGGAAGCCCTATTGTCTTTTTGATAATAGCCATTCCAACAAGTGTGAAGTCATATCTCATTGTGGTTTTCATTTGCATCCTTGGTGATTAAAGATATTGATCATCTTTTGCTGTGTCTGTTGGTCATCTATATATCTTCCTTGGAAAAATGTCTATTCAGATCCTGTGCCTAGTTTTAATTGGGTTGTTGTTTTTTTTTTTGATGTTGAGTTTTATGAGTTCTTTGTATATAGTGGATATTAAACTCTTATTGGATATACTGTTTACAAATATCTTCTCTAACTCAGTAGGTGGACTTTTAATTTTCTTGGTAGTTTCCTTTGCTGTGCTAAATCTTTTTGGTTTGATGTAGTCCCATATGTTTATCTTTGCATTAGTTCCCCTTGTCTGAGGAGATTATATATATATATATATATATATATATATATATATATATATATATTTACATAAGACATATATATGTCTTAGTTATGTATATATGCTATATATAACATATATATATAACTAAGACATATATATATATAATAACTATATAACTAAGACTGATGCCAAAGAGCTTAATAACTATGATTTCTTCTAGAAACTTTATGGTTTCAGGTCTTACATTTAAATCTTAAATCCATTTTGAATTTATTTTTGTTCATGGTGTGGAGAATAGTCCAGTTTGATTCTTTTCCATATAGCTGTCCAGTTTCCTCAACATCATTTATTGAAGAAGCTATCTTTTCCCCATGGTATATTCTTACCTCCTTTGTCATAGATTAATTGCCCATATAGGTGTGGGTTTATTTCTGGGCTCTCTATTCTGTTTCATTGATCTATGTATATTTGCCTTTACCAATGAGATTTTTACTTTTGTAATTGTCATATTTCTAGTTGTGACTTTTTCTTTTCCACTTAGAGAAGTCCTTTTAAGATTTCTTGTCTAGAGCTGGTTTGGTGGTGCTGAACTCTTTTAGCTCTTGCATGCTTGTAAAACTTTTGATCTCTTCTTCAAATCTAAATTAAACCCTTGCCAGGTAGAATGCTCTTGGTTGTAGGTTTTTCCTATTCATCACTTTAAATAAATTGTGCCACTCCCTTCTGGCCTACAGCATTTCTACTAAAAAGTTAGCCAGTAACCTTATTCAAGTTGCCTGTATGTAATTAGTTGCTTTTCCCTTGCTGCTTTAATATTCTCTCTTATCTTTAATTCTTGCCATTTTAATTACAATTTGTCTTCATGTTGATACTTTTTGGGGCAATTCTGTTTGAAATTCTCTATGCTTCCTGGACTATGTTATCTGCTTCCATTCCTAGGATAGGGAAAGTTTTAATTATTATTTCTTCAAATAAATTCTCTGCCTTTTCCTCTCTCTTCTCCTTTTGGGACCCCAATAATGCGAATGTTAGTGTGCTTGATGCTGTCCCAAAAATCTCTTAAACTGCCCTCATTTCTTTTTATTCCTTTTTACTTTTTTTTCTGTTCATCTCCACTACTCTGTCTTGCAGCTCACCAATCCACTCCTCTGTATTATCTGATATATTGTTGATTTCTTCTAGTGTATTTTTAATTTCTGTTATTGTATTCTGCATCTCTGTTTGGTTCTTTATGCTTTCTAACTCTTTATTAAACACTTCTAATTTCTCATTTTCCTCATCCAATTTTCTCCTGAGTTGTTTGAACATCTTTACAAATGTTACCTTGAACTCTTTATCAAGTAGATTGCCTGCCTCCACTTTACTTCATTCATCTTCTGTGGTTTTAACTTGTTCCTTCATTTGAAACATGTTTCTCTGTTGCCTCATTTTGCCAACTTCTCTGTTTTTATTTCCATATATTTGGTAATTTGGTTATATTTCCCAACCTTGGAGAAGTTGCCTTTTGTAGGAGATGTCCTATGTGTCTCAGCAGTGCACTGCCCTCTGGTCACTAGAACTATATGCTCTTGGGATGCCCCTTATGTGGGCTCTGTGGGTTCTTCTGTTGTACTGGGAAAACTATTATGGGCAATCTGGTAGGTGTGGCTGGTCCCCAGTCCAGTTGGTTGCCAGACTCTGCCTTGTGCAGAGGCTGCTGGGCACTGGTGGGAGGGGGGTCTGGTCACAAGGTGGCTGGTTGCACAGCCTAAGGTGTCCTGAGGCTAGTGTTGGCCCATTGGTGAATGGGGATGGATCCCAGGGTGGCTGGGTGAGAGATCCAAGGTGTATCAGACCTAACGTTGCCCTGCTGGTGGGTGGCCTGAGTCCTGACATGGCAGGCTGTGGTGGTCCTGGGCCTAGTGTCCACTCACTGGTGGCCAGGGCCAGGGCCCAGGGTAACCCAGAGCTGATGCTTTCTAACTGGTGTTTGAGGCTGGGTCCTGGGGCTAATGCCAGCCCCACTGGTGGATGGAGCCAGATCCTGGGGCCTTGGACTACAGGGCTTAGGGATCCCAGATCCGGCATCAACCCCCTACTGGGAAGGACTTAGGCTCAGGAAGTTCCTGGGGCCAGTGCAGGCTCATTGGTGGGTGAAAATGGGTCCCAGGGTCTCTGACTGCATCTGAGTGCCCTGGAGTTGGTGTGTCAGCCCTCTAGTGGGTGGGGCTAGAGCCCAGAGGTGCTTGGACTGGTGTCTTCCCACTGGTGTGTGAAGCTGGTTCTGGGTCTGCTGCCCACCTGCTGGTGGGCATAGCTTGGTACCAGGCCCTGTGAATCTCAAGACTATTGTTGGTGCACTCGTTTATAGGGTCGGGTCCCAGGGCACTTTGGGGCTCAGAGGGTTTTAAGGCAGAAGACCCGCTAGTGGGTAGGTTGTGTCCCTTCCTTACCAGTTGCTCGGCTTGGCCTGAGTTGTCCCAGTAATGGTGCAGACAGGCTGGTGGATGGCACCAGATCCTGGCACTAATAAGCTAAAAGAAAGATTCCAAAATGGTGTTGGCAAGTGTCCTCATGGTAGAATGAGAATGCCGAAATTGTTGCTGCCAGTGTCTCTGTCTCCAGGGTGAGCTCCATTTGTCTCCTGCCTCTCAATGAGGCTCTCCAAGATCAGCAGGTGGGTCTGACCCAGGCTCCTTTCAAATTGTTACTTCTTCCTTGGGTCCTGGAGTGTGTGAGATTTTGTGTGTAGCCTTTAAGAGTGGAGTCTCTATTTCCCTCAGCCCTCTGGCTCTCCTGAAAGTAAGCCCTGCTGGCTTTCAAAGCCAAGTGTTCTGGGGGCTTGTCTACCTGGTGTAGGGCCCCTGAGCTGGAGCTCCTGATGTGGGGCTTGTACCCCTCATTCTTTGGGGAGAAATTCTGCAATTGTAATTATCCTCCTTTTTGTGGTTTGTACACCTAGGTATATGGGTCTTGACTATACTGCATCTCCACCCCATCCCCACCTGTTTGGTTGTGGTGCCTTGTTTATATCTTCAGTTATAGAAGATCTTTTCTACTAGATTCCAGTCTTTTTCAACAGTTACTCTGTAAGTAGTTGAAATTTTGGTTAGCCCTTGGAGAAGCTCAGGGTCTTCACACTCTATCATCTTGGCCACACTCTGAGAATAGTTTATTTTTGAAGGGAAATTCAAGATTCTAACTTCTCTAATGCAGTTATATCCAAAACTATAATCCCGCTCTTCATTTATTAAGGTGGTATCTGAATTTATCAAAGCAGAAAAATGTCTGATTAAATAAATATTATGGAATATTCATTCTTCCTATCTTGAGAGCATTGGTTCTGTTCTTAAAAGGCTCCTGCACATCAGATTGCTATCTTCAGGACAGCTTCATCCAAATCTGGCCTATTGTCCAGTCACTGATGGGCAAGGATGAAATCTGACTGGCATGCAAGGAGGAATGTAGGCAACCAAGACTGAGGCAAAAGAGGCTTCAGCACAAGGGACTCTTTTAGCTGAGGACTCATTGAAACATCAGTGTTGTCGGACCTCTTATCTCTGTCCCTGGAGACATTCTACTGACTGACCTTTTTATTTTTTACATCTTTATTGGAGTATAATTGCTTTACAATGGTGTGTTAGTTTCTGCTTTATAACAAAGTGAATCAGTTACAAATATACTTATGTTCCCATATCTCTTCCCTCTTGCGTCTCCCTCCCTCCCACCCTCCTTATCCCACCCCGGAAGGCGGTCACAAAGCACCGAGCTGATCTCCCTGTGCTATGCAGCTGCTTCCCACTAGCTATCTACCTTATGTTTGGTAGTGTATATATGACCATGCCTCTTTCTCGCTTTGTCACAGCTTAGCCTTCCCCCTCCCCATATCCTCAAGTCCATTCTCTAGTAGGTCTGTGTCTTTATTCCTGTCTTACCCCTAGGTTCTTCGTGACATTTTTTTTTCTTAAATTCCATATATATGTGTTAGCATATGGTATTTGTCTTTCTCTTTCTGACTTACTTCACTCTGTATGACAGACTCTAGGTCTATCCACCTCATTACAAATAGCTCAATTTCATTTCTTTTTATGGCTGAGTAATATTCCATTGTACATATGTGCCATATCTTCTTTATCCATTCATCCGATGATGGACACTTAGGTTGTTTCCATTTCCGGGCTATTGTAAATAGAGCGGCAATGAACAGATTGGTTCATGACTCTTTTTAAATTATGGTTTTCTCAGGGTATATGCCAGGTAGTGGGATTGCTGGGTCATACGGTAGTTCTATTTGTAGATTTTTAAGGAACTTCCATACTGTTCTTCATAGTGGCTGTACCAATTCACATTCCCACCAGCAGTTCAAGAGTGTTCCCTTTTCTCCACACACTCTCCAACATTTATTGTTTCTAGATTTTTTGATGATAGCCATTCTGTTTGGTGTGAGATGATATCTCATTGTAGTTTTTATTTGCATTTCTCTAATGATTAATGATGTTCAGCATTCTTTCAAGTGTTTGTTGGCAGTCTGTATATCTTCTTTGGAGAAATGTCTATTTAGGTCTTCTGCCCATTTTTGGATTGGGTTGTTTGTTTTTTTGTTATTGAGCTGCATGAGCTGCTTATAAATTTTGGAGGTTAATCCTTTGTCCATTGATTCATTTGCAAATATATTCTCCCATTCTGAGGGTTGTCTTTTGGTCTTGGTTATGGATTCCTTTGCTGTGCAAAAGCTTTGAAGTTTCATTAGGTCTCATTTGTTTATTTTTGTTTTTATTTCCATTTCTCTAAGAATTGGGTCAAAAAGGATCTTGCTGTGATTTATGTCATAGAGTGTTCTGCCTATGTTTTCCTCTAAGAGTTTTATAGTGTCTGGTCTTAAATGTAGGTCTTTAATCCATTTTGAGCTTATTTTTGTGTATGGTGTTAGGGAGTGATCTATCTCATACTTTTACATGTACCTGTCCAGTTTTCCCAGCACCACTTATTGTAGAGGCTGTCCTTTCTCCACTGTACATTCCTGCCTTCTTTATCAAAGATAAGGTGACCATATGTGCGTGGGTTTATCTCTGGGCATGCTATCCTGTTCCATTGATCTGTATTTCTGTTTTTGTGCCAGTACCATACTGTCTTGATTACTGTAGCTTTGTAGTATAGTCTGAAGTCAGGGAGCCTGATTCCTCCAGCTCCATTTTTTGTTCTCAAGATTGCTTTGGCTATTCCGGGTCTTTTGTGTTTCCATACAAATTGTGAAATTTTTTGTTCTAGTTCTGTGAAAAATCCCAGTGGTAATTTGATAGGGATTGCATTGACTCTGTAGATTACTTTGGGCAGTAGAGTCATTTTCACAAAGTTGACTCTTCCAATCCAAGAACATGGTATATCTCTCCATCTATTTGTATCATCTTTAATTTCTTGCATCAGTGTCTTATAATTTTGTGCATACAGGTCTTTGGTCTCCTTAGGTAGGTTTATTCCTAGATATTTTATTCTTTTTGTTGCAATGGTAAATGGGAGTGTTTTCTTGATTTCACTTTCAGATTTTTCATCATTAGTGTATAGGAATGCCAGAAATTTCTGTGCATTAATTCTGTATCCTGGTACTTTACCAAAATCATTGATTAGCTCTAGTAGTTTTCTCATAGTATCTTTAGGATTTTCTATGTATAGCATCATGTTATCTGCAAACAGTGACAGCTTTGCTTCTTCTTTTCTGATTTGGATTCCTTTTATTTCCTTTTCTTCTCTGATTGCTGTGGCTAAAACTTCCAAAACCATGTTGAATAAGAGTGGTGAGAGTGGGCAACCTTCTCTTTTTCCTGATCTTAGTGGAAATGCTTTTAGTTTTTCACCACTGAGGATGATGTTTGTTGTGGGTTTGTCATATATGGCCTTTATTATGTTGAAGAAAGTTCCCTCTATGCCTACTTTCTGCAGGGTTCTTATCATAAATGGGTGTTGAATTTTGTCAAAAGCTTTCTCTGCATCTATTGAGATGATCATATGTTTTTTCTCTTTCAGTTTGTTAATATGGTGTATCACGTTGATTGATTTGCATATATTGAAGAATCCTTGCATTCCTGGAATAAACCCCACTTGATCATGGTGTATGATCCTTTAATGTGCTGTTGGATTCTGTTTGCTAGTATTTTGTTGAGGATTTTTGCATCTATGTTCATCACTGATATTGGCCTGTAATTTTCTTTCTTTGTGACATCCTTGTCTGGTTTTGGTATCAAGGTGATGGTGGCCTCGTAGAATGAGTTTGGGAGTGTTCCTCCCTCTGCTATAACTTGGAAGAATTTGAGAAGGATAGGTTTTAGCTCTTCTCTAAATGTTTGATAGAATTCGCCTGTGAAGCCATCTGGTCCTGGGCTTTTGTTTGTTTGAAGATTTTTAATCACAGTTTCAATTTCAGTGCTTGTGATTGGTCTGTTCATATTTTCTATTTCTTCCTGATTCAGTCTTGGCAGGTTGTGCATTTCTAAGAATTTTTCCATTTCTTCCAGGTTGTCCATTTTATTGGCATAGAGTTGCTTGTAGTAATCTCTCATGATCTTTTGTATTTCTGCAGTGCCATTTGTTACTTCTCCTTTTTCGTTTCTAATTCTATTGATTTGAGTCTTCTCCCTTTTTTTCTTGATGAGTCTGGCTAACGGTTTATCAATTTTGTTTATCTTCTCAAAGAATCAGTTTTTTGTTTAATTGATCTTTGTTATCATTTCCTTCATTTCTTTTTCATTTACTTCTGATCTGTTCTTTATGATTCCTTTCCTTCTGCTAACTTTGGGGTTTTCTTGTTCTTCTTTCTGTAATTGCTTTAGGTGCAAGGTTAGGTTGTTTATTCAAGATGTGTCCTGTTTCTTAAGGTAAGATTGTATTGCTATAAACTTCTCTCTTAGAACTGCTTCTGCTGCATCCCATAGGTTTTGGGTAATCATGTCTCCACTGTCATTTGTTTCTAGGTATTTTTTGATTTCGTCTTTGATTTCTTCCGTGATGACTTCGTTATTAAGTAGTGTATTGTTTAGCCTCCATGTGTTTTTGTTTTTTACAGAACTTTTCCTGTAGTTGATATCTAGTATCATAGAGTTGTGGTCCATAAAGATACTTGATACAATTTCAATTTTCTTAAATTTACCAAGTCTTGATTTGTGACCCAAGATATGCTCTATCCTGGAGAATGTTCCATGAGCACTTGAGAAAAATGTGTATTCTGTTGTTTTTGGATGGAATGTCCTATAAATACCAATTAAGTCCAACTTGTTTAATGTATCATTTAAAGCTTGTTTTTCCTTATTTATTTTCATTTTGAATGATCTGTCCATTGGTGAAAGTGAGGAGGTAAAGTCCCCTACTATGAATGTGTTACTTTCGATTTCCCCTTTCATGGCTGTTAGTATTTTCCTTATGTATTGAGGCGCTCCTATGTTGGGTGCATAAATATTTACAATTGTTATATCTTCTTCTTGGATTGATGCCTTGATCATTATGTAGTGTCCTTCTTTGTCTCTTCTAATAGCCTTTATTTTAAAGTCTATTTTGTCTGATATGAGAATTGCTACTGCAGCTTTCTTTTGGCTTCCATTTTCATGGAATATCTTTTTTCCATCCCCTTTCTTTCAGTCTGTATGTGTCTCTAGGTCTGAAGTTGGTCTCTTGTAGACAGCATGTATATGGGTCTTGTTTTTGTATCCATCCAGCCAATCTGTGTCTTTCGGTGGGAGCATTTAGTCCATTTACATTTAAGGTAATTATCGATATGTATGTTCCTATTTTCTTAATTGTTTTGGGTTCGTTATTGTAGGTCTTTTCCTTCTCTTGTGTTTCTTGCCTAGAGAAGTTCCTTTAGCGTTTGTTGTAAAGCTGGTTTTATGGTGCTGAACTCCCTCAGCTTTTGCTTGTCTGTAAGGGTTTTAATTTCTCCATCAAATCTGAATGAGATCCTTGCTGGGTACAGTAACCTTGGTTGCAGGTTTTTCTCCTTCATCACTTTAAATATGTCTGCCATTCTCTTCTGGCTTGCAGAGTTTCTGCTGAAATATCAGCTGTTAACATTATTAGGATTCCCTTCTGTGTTATTTTTCCCTTGCTGCTTTTAATATGTTTTCTTTGTTTTTAATTTTTGACAGTTTTATTAATATGTGTCTTGGCCTATTTCTCCTTGGATTTATCCTGTTGGGACTCTCTGTACTTCCTGGACTTGATTAACTATTTCCTTTCCCATATTAGGGAACTTTCCAACTATAATCTCTTCAAATATTTTCTCAATCCCTTTCGTTTTCTCTTCTTCTTCTGGAACCCCTATAATTCGAATGATGGTGTGTTTAATGTTGTGCCAGAGGTCTCTGAGACTATCCTCAGTTCTTTTCATTCATTTTTCTTTATTCTGCTCTGCAGTAGTTATTTCCACTATTTTATCTTCCAGGTCACTTATCCGTTCTTCTGCCTCAGTTACTCTGCTATTTATCCCACCTAGAGTATTTTTTATTTCATTTATTGTGTTGTTCATCATTGCTTGCTTCATCTTTAGTTCTTCTAGGTCCTTGTTAAAAGTCCCTTGCATTTTGTCTATTGTATTTCCAAGATTTTGGATCATCTTTACTATCATTATTCTGAATTCTTTTTCAGGGAGACTGCCTATTTCCTGATCATTTTTTAGGTCTGGTGGGTTTTTATCTTGCTCCTTCAACTGCTGTGTGTGTTTCTGTCTTCTCATTGTGCTTATCTTACTGTGTTTGGGGTCTCCTTTTTGCAGGCTACAGGTTCGTAGTTCCCTTTGTTTTTGGTGTCTGTCCCCAGTGGCTAAGGTTGGTTCAGTGGGTTGTGTAGGCTTCCTGGTGGAGAGGACTAGTGCCTGTGTTCTGGTGGATGAGGCTGGATCTTTTCTTTCTGGTGGGCAAGTCCATGTCTGTTGGTGTGATTTGGGGTGTCTGTGGACTTAGTATGATTTTAGGCACCCTCTCTGCTAACAGGTGGGCTGGTGTTCTTGTCTTGCTAGTTGTTTGGAATTGGGTGTCCAGCACTGTAACTTGCTAGTCGTTGAGTGAAGCTGGCTGCTAGTGTTGAGATGGAGATCTCTGGGAGATTTTCACCATTTGATATTACGTGGAGCTGGGAGGTCTCTTGTGGACCAGTGCATCTGACGTTGGCTCTCCCACCTCAGAGGCACAGCACTGACTCCTGGCTGCAGCACCAAGAGTCTTTCATCCACACAGCTCAGAATAAAAGGGAGAAAAAGTAGAAAGAAAAAATTAGTAGAAGAAGAAAGAAAGAAAGAAAGAAAGAAAGAAAGAAAGAAAGAAAGAAAGAAAGAAGGGAGGGAGGGAGGGAGAGAGGGAGGGAGGGAGGAAGGAAGGAAGGAAGAAGGGAAGGAAGGAAAAAAGAAAGAAGATAAATTAGAATAAAATAACGTAAGATAAAATAAAATAGTTATTAAAATAAAAAATAATTATTAAGAAAATAAAAAAAAAATCAGATGGATAGAACCCTAAGACAAATGGTGAAAGCAAAGCTGTACAGACAAAATCTCACACAGAAGCATCTACATACACTCACAAAAAGAGGAAAAGCAGAAAAATCATAAATCTTGCTCTCAAAGTCCACCTCCTCAATTTGGGATGGTTCGTTGTCTAAAGGAGGGAAGGAAGGAAAGAAAGAAAGAAAGAAGATAAAGTAAAATAAAGTAAGATAAAATAAAATAATTTAAATAACAAGTAATTATTAAGGAAAAAAAAATTAAAAAAAAAAAAATCGGACGGATAGAGCCCTAGGACAAATGGTGGAAGCAGAGCTATACAGACAAAATCTCACACAGAAGCATACACACACACACACACACACACACACACACTCACAAAAAAAGGAAAAGGGGAAAAAATCATAAATCTTGCTCTCAAATTCCACCTTCTCAATTTGGGATGATTCGTTGTCTATTCAGGTATTCCACAGATGCAGGGTACATCAAGTTGAATTGTGGAGATTTAATCCGCTGCATCTGAGGCTGCTGGGAGAGATTTCCTTTTCTCTTCTTTGTTCTCACAGTTCCCAGGGCTCAGCTTTGGATTTGGCCCCACCTCTGCGTGTAGGTCGCTGGAGTGCGTCTTATTGCTCAGACAGGACGGGGTTAATGCTCAGACAGGACGGGGTTAAAGGAGCAGCTGCTTCGGGTAATTTGGCTCATTCAGGCCGTGGGGAGGGAGGGGCATGGAGTGCAGCGCGAGCCTGCGGCAGTAGAGGCCGGCGTGACGTTGCACCAGCCTGAGGCGTGCCATGCGTTCTCCTGGGGAAGTTGTCCCTGGATGCCGGGAACTTGGCAGTGGCGGGCTGCACAGGCTCTCCGGGAGGCGGGTGTGGATAGTGACCTCTGCTTGCACACAGGCTTCTTGGTGGCGGCAGCAACAGCCTTAGCGTCTTATGCCTGTCTCTGGGGTCCCCGCTTGTAGCCGCGGCTCACGCCTGTCTCTGGAGCTCCTTTAAGCAGCGCTCTTAATACCGTCTCCTCGCACACCAGGAACAAAGAGGGAAGAAAAAGTCTCTTGCCTCTTCGGCAGGTCCAGACTTTTTCCTGACTCCCTCCCTGCTAGCCGTGGTACACTAACCCCCTGCAGGCTGTGTTCACACCGCCAACTCCAGTCCTCTCCCAGCGCTCCAACGGAAGCCCGAGCCTCACCTCCCAGCCCCGCCCGCCCCGGCGGGTGAGCAGACAAGCCTCTCGGGCTGGTGAGTGCCAGTCGGCACCGATCCTCTGTGCGGGAAACTCTCCGCTTTGCCCTCCGCACCCTTGCTGCTGTGCTCTCCTCTGCAGCTCCGAAGCTTTTCCCCTCCACCACCCACAGTCTTTGCCCGCGAAGGGGCTTCTAGTGTGTGGGAACCTTTCCTCCTTCACAGCTACCTCCCACTGGTGCAGGTCCCATCCCTATCCTTTTGTCTCTGTTTATTCTTTTTTTCTTTTGCCCTACCCAGGTACGTGGGGAGTTTCTTGCCTTTTGGGAGGTCTGAGGTCTTCTGCCAGCATTAAGTAGGTGTTCTGTAGGAGTTGTTCAACGTGTAGATGTATTTCTGGTGTATCTGTGGGGAGGGAGGTGATCTCTGCATCTTACTCTTCCACCATCTTCCTGGAAGCTTCTCTGACTGACTATTTTTAATAGGACATTTAGGCATCCATATTTCTCTCCAGATCTCTTGGTTGTTGACTGTTTTCATGGACAATTGACTCCTTGACTTGGTCTCTTCTCTATGTAGCCTCATCCTTATTGTTTTCTTGGCCCCTGATCTGTTCATTTCTTGTGTGCTCAGCTTCCTGCATCTGGCTCCTTACTTGATCATTTAAACTCTTGTCTCCCCTGACTTAACATGACCACTGTAGATGAGCACTTTTTATGCCTGTGGAAAATGTGAAGTTTTGGAGATACTGGTTTCATAAGAGGAAGCAGAAATAAACAGTGAAGAGGCAAGGAAGGGAGAGGAATAGCTGGAATAAACAGTGAAAAGAGTATAAAAAAGTATTAAAAAGAAACTTGCTTAGATATATGATTGAGTTAAGAGAACTCAAGTTACTTAAGAAAAGTAGTTGCAGGAGACAAGAAGAGGGCATATATTGATTAGAAGACCAAGTGATAGATCAAAAAAGAAAGGACAGATTTCAGAAAATGAACACAATGAACAATTTTTTAAAGAAAAATAAACTGGTCTAGTGTAAAGCTGAGCTTTAATTTCTATTAGTAGCACAAAAATTACTTTTGTTCTGAAATTGAGAGATGGAACAGAAAGAAATAACAGCAAATACTCAAATACTGGAACAAGGTACCATATCATTGTATACTGTGTATTAAACTGTTTCTAGCATATTTAGCAATGATGTCACAACCAATAATAGGGATTGAGGGAGAGGTACAGAATAGCAATTTGATAAAATTGTCTGTTGGTTAGATGGTATGAGAAGTTCTGTTGAAGAGAAAGTGAAAGGACAGGTTGTAGACTGTTCATGGCAAGACAAAGCAAAGAATCAAATTGAAATCACTGTGTCACTATTGACACCCCTGAGTCTCATGGAACATGGCCTTCATCTGCTTCCCTATTCCTTCACCTGCATGAATCAACATCCCTGCCTTTGTCCCTTTTTCTTTTCTTCTGACAAATTTAAAGCTCTCTTCTTAGGTACTAGAGATATAAACAACTACTGCAA
The DNA here is from genome assembly GCF_008692025.1 of Phocoena sinus. Classification (NCBI taxonomy): domain Eukaryota; kingdom Metazoa; phylum Chordata; class Mammalia; order Artiodactyla; family Phocoenidae; genus Phocoena; species Phocoena sinus. The sequence continues at coordinate 31,696,929 of NC_045776.1, read as the reverse complement.
GCACGGAGCTTGAAGTCAGGTCTAGTGGTGACACAGAATACAAAGAAATAATTGATCAATTAATTATATAATTAAGTGCTAGAAAGGAGAAGTGCAGCTCCTTAAGAGTGGATAATGGGGGCTTCCCTGGTGGCGCAGTGGTTGAGAGTTCACCTGCCGATGCAGGGGACGCGGGTTCGTGCCCCGGTCCGGAAAGATCCCACATGCCGTGGAGCGGCTGGGCCCGTGAGCAATGGCCGCTGAGCCTGCGTGTCTGGAGCCTGTGCTCCACAACAGTGAGAGGCCCGAGTAGCACAAAAAAAAAAAAAAAAAAAAAAAAAAGAGTGTATAATGGGACAAATAATCTAGAAAGCATCTAGGAGATAGGGATACTTATGGTGAAATCATCCTAGCTTGAAACTCAACACATTCAGAACGACATCCATTTTCCTACTTCCCCCACAACCCTTTTTCATCCTGTTCCTCATCTGGAACTTATCCCTTCATTCCTCAAGGCAATAGCCTAGTGGCTTTCTTTGAATTGTTGACTACACCTAGTACTTTGAACAAATCGTAAAGCTGCACATCTAATGCATTTTTCATATATTCATTTAAGTCCTCAAATGTATCATATCACGTTAAAGTAAAAAGTTTTGCTTAAAACAAATTAAAGTTTAGAAAGCTTACAACACACAATGGAAGGTTTGAGGTACAGAGGAGTGAGCACATCAGTCACAATCATCCATTTGTGGTCTAAATACTTTTTCCTTAAAGTAGAAGCTAATGTAACCAGCAGTATATTCCTCTTTGAAGAGTTTGTCCAGTAACCCTTTTCTGTCCTCAGATTTGTAGTGGTTTCCCAACAAGACTGAAGAAACAACATGTAAAAAATACAAGGTTGAGCACAATGTACTCAGAGAATGCCAAGGAGACTCTCCTTGACTGACATGGTGTGCTGTCTCATTATAAGGGAGAAAAGGAGGCAGTTGGTATTGTGGTTGGGAGACTGGACTTTTGATTCAGGAAACTAGGTTGTATTCTGACTCCTTCTTATTCTACCAGTATGAACTTTGGCAGGTTACTTAACCAGTCCTTGCCCCAGTTCCTTCATTTGCAAAATAAAGATAAGAATTATACCGTTGCAAGACTGTTTTAAGAATTTAACGGTGGGAACTTCTCTGGTGGTGCAGTGGTTAAGAATCTGTCTGCCAATGCAGGGGACACAGGTTCAATCCCTGGTGTGGGAAGATCCCACATGCCGCAGAACAACTAAGCCTGTGCACCACAACTACTGAGCCCGTGTGCCACAGCTACTGAAGCCCACGTGCCTAGAGCCCATGATCCGCAGCTAGAGAAGCCACCACAATGAGAAGTCTGCACACCACAACGAAGAGTAGCCTCCACTCACTGCAACTAGAGAAACCCCATGTACAGCAATGAAGCCCCAATGCAGAAAAAAAAAAAAAAAAAGAAGAAGAATTTAATGGAATATTTTAAGTATAGCACTTAGCTCAGGATAGGAATATACTACTAAAGAATATACCTGCTGCAAAAGATTGAAATCCAATTTAAAATAGCTTAAACAAACAAACCACAGGATTTTTTGACTTCCATAACAGGGAAGGATAGAGGTGGGGTTGATCATCAGCTCAAGTACAGGGAATCAAATTTCCAATAGAACTGCATCTTCATCACACTCAAATTGCTCCAGAGTCTCAGCTTCATTCTTTGCTATTGCAGACTAGTATTTTTTCTGTTTTGGGGGAGGCATGGCACAGATTCTTCCAGACTTTACCTTGCCTTTCAATGCCAATGGTTAGAATTAGGTTTCATGTCCATACCTCAGCAATATAGAGATCTCCAAAAGGACTTTTTTCTCCTATCTTGGTCCACAACGCCACACTTATAGCTACGAGGCAGGGGAATTTAGATTGTTATCCTTCACAGAACCACACAGTTACAGTGGGGGAAGAATAATATCCTCCATGAGGAGCAGATAGGTATAGCCATAGGGAGAAGAAAGCAGCCAGATTAAGAAGCGATATAAAGTGTTACCAAAGGTGAATGTTAAATAGTGCTACCAAAGATGAATGTCAAGTTTCTGTTATGGCATAAAATAATCATAAAATTTGAGAGTCCTTGACTCCAAAATGGGACTGATAAATGACTTCAATAAAATGGGAAGGGGTGAAAGGAGAAATCCCAGGCAGTGCAGCCATTCCTGCTTCTCATTTCACAGTTTAGAATTTGCCCCCAAGACAAGGATAAAAGAACATCTGTGGTGGGCAGAATAACAGTCCCCAAAGACGTCTATGTTCTAAATCCTCACAACATGTGATATATTATCTTACTTTGCAAAAAGGACTTTGCAGATTGATTAAATTAAGGCTCTTGTGATGGGAAGATCATCCTGGATTATCTGTGTAAACACAATGTAATCACAAGAGCCCTTATAGTTGAAAGAGGGACGCAGGGAGTTAGAGTCAGTAATGGAGATGCAATGATGAAAGTAGAAGTAGGAGTGATCTATTGTTGGTATCAAAATGGAGGAAGGGGCCAGAAGCCAAGAAATACATGTGACCTCTGGAATTTAGTAAAGGCAAGGAAATGATTTCCTTCCAGAGTCTCCAGAGGAATGCAGTCCTGTCAATACCTTTATTTTAACCCTGTGGTACTCATTTCAGACATCTGATCTTCATAACTGTGAGATAATATTTTTTGACTGTTTTAAGCCACTAAGTTTGTAATAACTTGTTATAGCAGCCATAAGAAACTAATACAACATCAGTTCACTCTCCTAACATCTGTCTCTTCTCTTGCTTTCCTTCCCTGTCACCCTCCTTAATTTGCTAGGGCTTCCCTGTCATATGGTTTGTCATTCATTAGCTTATATTTCCCTAAAAAGTAGAGCCACATCTTTGAAAAATAACCTATTACTGAGTGTTCATGAGGATAAACTCTTGTACCATTTCACTTTCTACACCTATGAGTGATGAGTTTCTCCATATTTTGGTGAGCTCATCTAGGCACTGCCCATGTTAAAGGCAGGCAATAGATGCTTTTATATTCCCAATTCATGCAACTAGGATAGGTAAATTTATTTTGAATTTTAATGCATGTCTTTCTGAAGATATTTCAAATGATAATTATCTGAATATTTTTGAGTCAATTTGCCAGTTTTCATTTCTCTACTTCCAGGGGAATTTGTGGGGAGGAGAAGATGGCCCATTACTGGCAGAAGGATGACAGAATTGCCATGGAAATCGTTGCAGAGCATGTGTGGAAGAAGCTCCTCTTCACCTTTGTGCCTCTCCAGCAATCTGCCATCAGAACTATCACAAGACCTCTTTATGCCTCTGCTCACTAATTGACATATAACTTGTGTATTGAACAAATAAGGCTTGTGAATGCATTGAGAGCATAAATTTGTTTTCTCCTCCCATTGTCTTAGTTACTTTGCTTAGGAGGTAGGGAGTTACTTTTCCCCTTAATCTAGAAGAAAACTCATGCAGACTCATAGCTTTTCTATTCTCCCAATTAATCCAATGTTCTACAGTCAATTTGAGCCAAAAACAGACTTACCTCAGCACTCAGAATGTTCAGTTTAATGGAATAGTCAAATTCATTCACAGTTACAACTATTTTACCTGTTTCTCCAGCTGGAAGTTGCTGCAGTGGGTGATAGAAATGTGGGCAGATTATTCCTTCTTCCCTTGATCCTCCCCCACAAACTTGCAGTTAATGAGTCCTCCAGGGTTGAATCTTAGTGAAAGAAGTAGGGTAAAGTGTTCAGAAAAAGGTTTTACTTGGCTAATACAGTCATATGCTGTCTTTACGATTTCTGAGTCTGGCCAATGTTCAGTGCTGATGTGGTTTCCTCAATAGGGTTTCCAAATAAAGTAGAATTAAACATGATTTCAAATAAACAGCAGTTTTTATTTGTTTGCTTGTTTATGTTTTTGTTTTAGTGTACTTATCTTCCACACAAGATTTGAGACATACTAAAATACTACTTGTTGTTTATCTGAAATTCAAATTTACCTGCTGTTTTGTATTTTTATTTTCTAAATATGACAACCCTATATCCTTAGGGACTTCCCATTATTACTGGGGACATTTAACTATAGTTACTTTGATGTGTGTGATCTTTCTATTCTGACAAAAATACCTTGGATATCTTAGATGAGGCTAAGGCCTGTTTGCTTCTGTAGGTGCCTTACTGGATAAGATCTGATATAACTCACACTACTGTTCTCTCATTCTTGACCCACATTTGGTCAGTTAAAAAATGCTCATGAAACCTTTGCCCTAATTAATGCTGGGAGTGAAGTTCACCAGTTTTATCACTTCACCTATGTTCCCTCTATCCAGGCTGCTAGCCAGATGTCTCTTGTCTTTAACTTTTCCAGTCGATGGTTAGACACCAATCCACTTCACTTCACCTGCAGGTGGCACATACTTCACTCAAAGAGGTTACACTGATGTCCATTCACCAAGCCTGAGGAGGGGGGCTGACACTTCCCACATCTACCCTTAAGAGACAGAGATTCAGAGCAAAGAAATACCTCTTTCTAGAGAAATATTCTCCAAATAGTTTTACTCAATTTCTAATGACCAGATCTTCTTATTCCTTTGAGTCTTGTAATTGGTTTTCTATGTTTCCTTTGACAATGTGACAAGATGCACTTTGGTGCATCTTATCTGTTGTATCTTCCAACAAATGTTTTAATTTAACATCCTGTCTATGTAGAAGGAGAGGTTGGAGAAAATGATCCCTAAAGTTTCTTTTCCCCTTTTCTAGAAGTCAATTTTGTCCCCTTGGATGTTAGACATCTCATTTCTACTATACAAATTGGTTCTGATCCTGAAGTTTCTTTGTATATGTCCTTATTAGAAAATTAGAATTCTCACCTGAGTAACAACAAGAGCTACAAGGAAGCACAATTATATTTTTTTTAATATACAAGAATACATGTAATAACAGTGGGTGCAGCTTTCTAAAAAGCCATTTTGTAAAAATATTATCCTCCTTAAAATTCTCCAAGACCCTTTTATTGCCTACAAGATAAAGTGTAAAATCCTCAGTAGGACATTCTTGCATTCCATTATCTGCTTCTTATTAGCCCTCTCATTTTTACCTTTAGTCCTCTTCACGATGTACCCTCTCTTTCACCATTATAAACTACTTACAGCTTCTCAAATTAATTAAGCTACTTCATGCCCCATGCCTTTACTTTCTGTTTCCTGATCTTAAATGCCTTGACCTTGTGCAAGTAGTAGAAAATACAAGTCCCCAAAATTATCTGTTAACAGTCCTTGTTGAGCTTCCATTATTGTCTCTTCCAAGAACTGAAGCACCCTTCTCTGTGATCTTCATTATACATTACAAACACTTCTAGAATGATCTGAGAGAAGAATGCTTCTAATTAGTACTTCTTTTATTTTTAGATGTTGGGGGTAGAAGTTTATTAATTAGTTAATTAATTTTTGCTGTGTTGGGTCTTCATTTCTGTGCGAGGGCTTTCTCTAGTTGTGGCAAGCGGGGACCACTCTTCATCGCGGTGCACGGGCCTCTCACTATCGCTGCCTCTCTTGTTGCGGAGCACAGGCTCCAGACGCGCAGGCTCATTAGTTGTGGCTCACGGGCCTAGTTGTTCTGCGGCATGTGGGATCCTCAGAGACCAGGGCTCAAACCCGTGTCCCCTGAATTAGCAGGCAGATTCTCAACCACTGCACCACCAGGGAAGCCCCAGTACTCAGTCTTCTTTGATTAAAAGTTTGTCTCCCTCTATCTGACCCTAAGTTCTTTGAGGCAGGATTTGTATAATTTTCCTCTCCAACCCCAGCAGCTTGTTCAGTATTTTCCTCATGACATGTGTTGTTCAGAGAGTGAATGAATGAGGTGTGAGATCCCCTTATATATGATTACTTTGGGATGGGCCACCATGATTCTGTTAATATTGCCAGTGCCCAAGCTCTTTAGGGAAATACTGTTTTGAAACTCTGAACCATTTCAGAGCCATACAAGAAAAAGTTATTGCCTTTATATAACCTTAGGTTGTTGAAAATAAAATAAAACACACTAGAATAAAATAAAATAAAAATCAAACCCACCCAGAAAATAAGGATTGATCTCCTTTGAGAAGGTTCAATATAGGCATTAAACAAGATTTTTTTGAAAAGGAATAAACAGTAGAGGTGAATGTATTCTGTTAAAGACAGCATCCCACAACATCTAACGGACTATTGAGAAAAATGTTACTATAGAAAGAACAATCTTTTGTTTCTACAAGATAGAGTTCTGATTTGATTTTTTTTTTTTCTAAATTACCGAGCAATGTTTGCAGAGTATCTCAAGTATCTTAGTTCATTTCCTACTAGGGACTACAGGATCTGTGGCCATCTTGAAATCAGGTGGTCTTGGCCTACAGCAGCTTGAAGCAGGATTTCAGTTCTCAGCCAGAAACTGAAGTCAGGCTGTGACAATGAGAGCACTGAATCCTAGCCACTAGACCTCCAGGGACCAGTGGCCAGTGACAAGGCCCCTGGCCCTTTGGCTTTGTGGAAATGAATTCCCACAAAGACAGAAAGTAGTGAAACAAGTGAAGTGTTTATTAAGAGGAAAAAGAGTTCGTGAGGATAGGTATACTGGCGGACTGAGAGAGAGAGTCACACCCTCGTAGCAGTTTGAATCACTTATATGGGGCATTCCTTCTAGGTTTCCTTTGGCCAAACACCTTGCTTTGCCTGGTTCTGAGTCCATATTTGTTTTATCTCAGGGTCCTCCAATGTGTGTGCACGTATCTCTTAGCCAAGATGGATTCTAGGGAAGATGCGTATGGGTAGGTTGACATCACTCCATTTTTGACCTCCAAGGAGCCTTTCTGAGCATGTATAGTCAGGAAGGTCTCCTCCACCTCGAGAATGCGAAATATATGGTCTCTATCTTTTATCTGCACAGGGCACAGCTCTTCTCTGTCTTCTGCTATTTTGGAGTATCTGCCCACAGGGGACAAACTCCAGCTGCTCAGCCTGGGGCCCATCCATCTCCTGCCTCAATCTCACTATATTGTTGTGTGTTTCTTGATAAAATATAATCATCTTTTTCAAAATTTTATAGAACTCAAAAGATTTTATTTTTATGTGATAATCTAAATGTATGTGAGAGACTGAATTTACAAAAGGACAATGAACAGACCATATATAAAAATAGAACTCTAACTCACAGCCTGCAGCAACCTGGCCAGGAAACCATCCTTTTATTACAATAAACAACCCAGAAAGCCAGCCTCCTCTGAGACATACTTGTAAGAAATCAGATTGCTATCTCTAGTAATAATCCAGGAAGCTAAACAGTAACTTCCGTAACAATCAGTCCAAAATACCCAGGACCTGATAAATAACTAAGAGCTTCCCTAATTTTTGCCCCCACTTTCAACTTAGGACCAACCAGAGAAAACCAGTTATGTACCCCTAACAAATCACATAAATGTCTAACTTCTAGTTAGCCCAACCACATCTTCCCCAGGTCAATAGCCTCCAGGGCATTTCTGAAGTTTCTTTTGTTCCCACTATTAAGCTTTCACACTCTTCTGTTGATCTTTGAGTTTGCCAAACACAAGTGATGGTAGTTGACTCCCTTGCTATAGCAAGCTCTGAATAAATAGCCTTTGCTTTTCCCATTTTGTTGATCTTATTTCCACATAGGTGATACTCATACTTTTTTTCCTCCCTTAAAACATGATAAATACCAGATATTTAAAATTGCTGTATTTTGTTTGTTGTTGTTGGGTTTTTTTGTTGTTGTTTTTGGTGTTTTGGAATGAAGAACCATGTGCAATTATGGCCACAATTTACAGGGTAGTTCCTTTATTTTTAGATATAGCAGACTATATTTAGAGTCCAGTTAGATTATGTTTTAACATAATAGCTCTTTTTAGTTTCCTCTCTTTTATGCTCAATGCTCCTGATTACCTAGACAGTAATTGCAGTTTTAATTAGACTCTCATCTTTTCCGAAGATCAGAAACATTTTAAAAGAAAAAAATTATTTAATTGTCTGCTCACAAAGGATCCCAAAATATGTTTCATTTTATGAATCAGCAGTTCCAGTTGTTCTTTCTTCACAGCCCCTGTTTGAAAAGTTGCTTGATAGATGAGGGAACTACAGTGCGGAGTGCTTGAATATGCAAGCTGTACATGCTGATAGATGGAAAATTACAGTGTAAACTGCTATAATAATCAATATGCAAGTAGCAGCAGAATAGAATGTCATTCTGGCTTAGTTGTTACCCTTGGTGGATGGCTTCCCTGGGTTGCTAGTTTGGAATTCACCATAATCCTGGGAGTTATGATCATGCAATCTTTTCACAGCTAGTCTGCTGACATGTATATCATATGTTTGTTCAATTAATGTGCTCTAAATTCTAGCTAGGTTGAGGGCTCCAGGCTGTTTGTAACTCAATTACAAATGCTATGTAATTTTTTTCTTTTTCTTTCAGAGAATGTATTTAATACCTGCCTTGTAGGGTCTCTGCAAAGATTTAAAGCATTATAAGTGTAAACTGTATAGTTTGGTATATGCTCAAAACTTAATACATGGTGGTTCTCCTGGCTTTGCTTTTCACCTTGCTGATGTCTTTGATTTTGAAGACAGATAAAATTGACAATGCATTATTTTTTCACTTAGATTAAACTAAAATTTCTCAAAGTTAAAAAGCATTAACAAATTCTAAAACCAGGACAAAGAACTACTCCATTTTTTTAATCGTTATTGAATGACTTGGGATACTTCATATGCTATGAATGAATTTGTGGGTGGTACCCAAAGATACCTGGTGTTGCAAAAAATGACATGTGTTCAATTTTGAGGGGTGAAGAATGAACCGCTTGATCTGAAGTCTTTCCTTACTGACTGTGAATCAGAGTCAGGAGTGGGAAGGACTTACTGACTTCAAAGTTATGAAACTGATGAAGTTTGTCTTTAGTAAACTGCCTCCCCTTTCTGCCACATCCAGTGGCTTCATTGTTAAAACCTCAATAGAAGCTGACAATAGTTATTCAAATACCAGTCATTATAAAACACCAGATTCCTTCCCGTGAGAACGTTTACATTAACAACCTTTCTGTAGGAGCAGAAACAAGATTGAAGGAATTTGAGCCATTTGCAAGCAGAACCAGAAAATGTTTAGAGTAAAAGGGAAGCCCTTTCCTAAATCTCTAAAATAAGTCACTAGTAATGCTTAGGTTTGATTTTTCTTTTTTACTGACAATAATTTTTTAATCTGTTCAATTGAAAAGATTAGCAGATTTAAGTTCAAGTGTGGCTGCTTTAAGAGTTATGCGTGCCTCGAAAAAGAAGAAGAGAATGAATTTCAGGGCATATGCAGCAGTCCAGATATAGAACAGCATAGCTGTTCATAGTTTCAATAGCTATAAAATTAGGTAAAATTATTAAATATGAAAAAATAAGACAACAAATGTGAATATACTTTAAAAGCAAATCACTCCTGTGGGACTGTAGCAATGGAGTTCTCATGAATGAGAAACCATCACATCCACTAAAGTATGGACTTTTGAGAACAAAAGGAACAACTAGCTCTTTTTACATTTCATTTGAAAGTAAGTGAAAAGAAAGTAAGCTTAAATTTTGCTGCAGTAAATACTATTTACTTAGATGATTTTGGGCTAAAGTTATACAGTTAAAATAATTGCTTTAATGACCCACTTTACATTTTTTGACACAAAAATGATTTGCTTCTAATGAAACAGAACTTATTAAATAGAACTCAGCATTTTTAGATGAGTCCATTTAGATGAGTTTATTTACAGTATTTGGGATTAATCACAAAAAGAAAACCATAAGAAATTGCATTGGCATTGTCAAGGGTAAAATTTGGGCTATGAAAAGGATAAACACTGCATACGATTGAATTGGATTTCCTTGTTAAATTTTATTTTAAAGGTTTATTGTTGGTTTAAGCACAATCTTTTTCCTTGATTGGAATTGTGCGTATATGGATACAGCTGGTGAATGTGTCTTTAGATATGCATGCAGGTCTTAAGAAATTTACTTATATTTCTTAAGTGCAGAAGTATTTATATTATATTTGGTGTGTGTTTAGCAATAAAGCAAAGTTTACTAAATAGATAATTAGCTTAGGGGATAGAAACATAAGAATATAAATATTTATATTAAATTTCTAGCTTTTTTTCTAGACATTTTTCACTAGCCCTATATGATCAAGGCTATTTCTATATTCTATACATCAAAAAGGTGCAGAATAGTAGGAATCTATTGAATTTAAAACGCATGTAAGACTCTATAAACCCAGGAGATTTTAAAGCCTCTGTTCTACAATTACACTAACTGTTCTACAAATAACTATTTATACAAAGAGCATTAATTGTTCACTTATTCAGTACGTATTGAGCACACTCTGAGCCAAGTACTAAATCAGGTGTTCAGGATACATTGGTGACTAAGACTCAGTCCTTGACCATAAGGAATGTAGGGTTTGGGAAAGACTGACAGGAATGCAGTGGTTACAGATGAGATCCATGTTCTGTGACAATGCAACATAAGGCTCATAACCTACCTATTTTAAGAGTTATGGATATCATCCAAGAAGAAGCAAAATTTAAAGTGAAAAACTAGGAGGAAGAGGCAATAACGGCATGGACAGAACTTTAGGCAGAATATATAAAGGCTCAGCAACAGGGGAAAAGATGGTGCGTTCAAGAAACTGCATAAAGTCGAAGGTCAAATAATGAATTGAGGCTGATGAGGAGAACAGGAGCCAGGTCATAAGAGTCTTGATAAGGGGTCTAAATAATTAGGACTGTACCCTGTGACAATAGCAATTCCTTGAAATATATTAAGCGAGGAAATTACATGACCAGACTGGACCCTTAAAAGATCAGTCGAGCTGCAATGTGGAAAATAGATTACTGGGTATCAGGAGTTGGGGTGGAGGATAAACTGCTTTGAGACTGTGTAACTTGGGAGAGTATTGGTAGCCTGAAACAAGGTTGTGCACTGGTGGTACAAAGAAATGCACACATTTCAAAGATACTACATATGCAGGTAGAATCTAAAAGGCTTTGTGAGAGATTGGAAAAAGGGAATAAGAAATGAGTAAAATTTGAAACTAATGCCCAGTTTCTGGTTTAGGCAACTGGGTTTATAGTGGTGTTGTTCAATAAAATAGGCAGGATTTTAAGAGGAATAATTTATTAGTCAGGATAACTAATGCTAGTTGTTATGTCACACATACCTGCCCCTGGTAACTAAAGGATCCTTGTTTTGATTTGTCTCTGTATTTATTTTAAAATACCTGACATTTGTCAAAGATATTTTACAGCTGTGCTTCAAGAAATATGCAATGATCAACTGTCCTGAATGGCTCTGATTTGACCACAGGAGCATGCCTGGCAGATGAGACTTGGAGGTGACCAAAAGTTACCCTTGCTTCATTACCATGCTGAAGTCTTGCCCAGGGGGAAACTTGCACTTTGCTAGGTACAATTTGTGCCATGTACAAAGAAGTGTGGAAGACTGCACATGCCCCAGCTGCCCATGGAAATCTCTGCCCCTTTCCTAGACATACCTTCCTCTGGCCCTTAATATTCCTTTACTCCTCTCCCCTTAGGAAGAAGGTGCTTTTAGAGCACTAGCTCTCCCTTCTCCATTCCTTGATCAAAGAATAATTTCTGCTCTGCTATACTGAATCCAATTTTGTTTAATTGACGTGTGCGACTCTGGGCAAAGGACCCACTGAGGAGTCACCGATCCATTGGGGATTTGTAACAATTAAAGCAACAACCTCCAAATATCAGTGGCTTCACACAGTAGAAGATTTGTGTTGCTCACCATACAGTTTGATGAAGAAAAGACAGTTCGCCTAGTGACAGCTCAGGGATTTGGGCTTTTTCCATCATGAAGTTCTGTCATTTCAGATTGATTCCATCTGCATTGGTGAAAGCGAGAGAAATATATATTTTTTAACTATTTTAAACTCTAAACCGTTTTTTTAAAAAATAGCAGTTATTGTTATCCTGACTAATACAGAAATAGGGTGCTACCATAACAAACAGAACACGTGGCAAAGGCTAGTGGTCAGTCAACAAGCAGGAAGAAACCTGATATTAAAGATTGAAAAGATGCCTATACATGTTATGCAGTGAAAAAAGTTTGGAAAAATATTTTTCTGTAATAACTTGGGAAACATGCTATATGTCCCAAGTGAACTGGCAGCTCTAGGTAGAGTAGTCAGGTAGAATTTTAGTTGTGTGTATTTGTTTTTAGTGGCTGTCTTGGGCAAATGGAGCAATTCAGACAAGACCTCAGGAAACAACTGGCTTTTAAGGATCTTTGCTAAAATTAAGGAAAAGGTAATATTGTAACTAGAAGAATGTGTGAGGTCAACAGAGATTTTAAGACATGAGAAGATAAGAAGAAATGATTGCAGGGAATCCTGTCTTGCACAATATTCTAAACTCTAACTCCACCTTCTAATCCTCAAATAATTTTTATACTTTATCCTAAATTTTCATGCCGGGGATGTCTTCTGCTTCTGTGTTCCCCAGGGCTGAACAGAGATTGAACACACAGTAAGAGGGTAATAAATATTTTATTGGTGTTTAACCACTATAGACATTGAGATTGCTTAATTGGAAAATGAAATTATGAGGAAAATATATCATATTAGATTTGAGAAATAGGAACTTAGGATAGAAATTAGAAAACAAAAATATCCTACTTCCCAGAATTTTGATGTATTTTACCAGAAAAGTTTGAGAACATTATTCTGTAGTTATTTTTTCCAGGCCTCTAACAATCCCTTCAGTTGTAAATATGTACTGTGCAGAATATAAAACTGTACAGTTATATTATGTCATAAAATACTTAGATATTCCTATCATTGTAATTTTATGTTACTTTTTCATTTTTGTTTCATCTATTAATAATATTTGTCTTAATAAAATAATAAGAGCACCTTCATTTTTATCATTGTTTAACTTTCACATTTGTTGTCAAATCCTGACACAGTCTGGGAAGATAGGCTAGGAAGACACATTTATTTCTACTTAGTGACAGATCTGGGATTAGAATTCAGCTTCTCTATTTCCAGTCCAGGGATCTTGCACTATATAAATGCAATCAATGCTTTTGTGACATTTCTATCCCAAGTATTTAGCTCATACAATCTGGTTAGTTTTTCTGTCTGTCTTCTTTCCCTGGTTCTTTTGATATGTTTGAAATAAGAATAATTACTCTCATCTAAATAGAAATAACCTGTTTAACACATCCATCAAACATTTATTTCATAGATCGCTTAGAGACAGTGAGGATTTGAGGAATACCTCCATCTGAGAAGCTCATTCAAATTGCCTGAAACTTTTTTCTCTGTACAGGGCTGGCACTTAAAGTCTTGATTCTGTGTCCAATCTCAGGGTACTCCGGGAACCACAATGCACTTGCTGAATCTTAGAAGCACCACAGCTCTTAGCAATAATTTCTTTAAGTCAGTAGGTGGGGACTGTATGTAGGGTCGGGGTATTCTCTTTGCCCCTGAAATCACCCAATGTCAATCATTGTATATAACTGCCTACATGCAAAACTGGGCACAGGAAAAAGGCGATCTAGATGAAAGTACTGGATTGATTTTCAGGGAGACAAATAATTTCAAACAATAGCAAATTTTAATTTTCAGAGGTTGTATCAAGAATTGTATTTATTTTTTTAAAGTGCATGCTACTAGTGAAGTTATAGTAACTTATTTTTAGTAATGTCAAACTGCATTTGAATTGTCTCTTTTTTGGTCAAATCGCAGATAATGACTTGTTCTTTTCATGAAAATAGAATAAAATAAGCCTTCAGAGACAGACGGAACATGGTCTCATAAGGAATTCAAATGGGTGGTACTGAGCTGTTGAGTTTGCACCCAATTCTGTACTCCAAATGGTACATTCTTAGTGATCATATATTTTCAAAAATTACTTTTAAATTATGGAAAAAAGATAATTAGTTGTCAGCTGGAGATATTTTAGTTTTCCACATAAATTTTGAACCAGATCTTAAACCCAACTTCCGAATATTTTGACACAGTGCTTATACTGGAGAGTTAATATCTCCCAGAGAATATTATATATTAAGTCTCCAGGTAAGGAGTGCCCCTTAGGATATAGCACATGGTTTCAATTAAAGAGAACTGGACTGATTAGAGATGAGTGTTTTACAATTAGATTCACCTAATATTTTTGGATACAAATTATTTAACTTCTTCATGTCAGTTTTCTCACCTATAAAATGGGAAAATAATGTCTGTGCCTTTTGCAGGATTTCTAAGGTGTCAAAAGTACATTTTCATTGAAATAAATATTTGGAAAATATCTCATTTAACAATGCAGTGTTTATCATTTTTATGTCCTATATATTATCATAATCCACTAGCTGTTGTGGACCTGGGGTACTTTGAAATGTGGTACACTTGTTTTTTTTTCAGTTTCTATTTTCAAAATTGGCTCAGAGCTTGGATATATTTGAGTTAAACAGCTCTTCCTTATGGCCCCAATTATATGGCTCTTGAGGATATAGAAAAGAGTGTGAAAGAGGATGGTGGGAAAACATAACAATAAAGATTCAAACTTCTTAGAGTTTTCATGGCTTGAAGTATTATCTCTAAAAAGAAAAATAAGGGGGAAAAAGAGAAAAGAAAAGAAAAAGACCAGAGTCATTTCCCTTATCTGTTTTAAGATTATTATTATTATTTTTTTTTTTTTTGGCGGTACACGGGCCTCACACTGTTGTGCCCTCTCCCTCTGCGGAGCACAGGCTCCGGGCGCACAGGCTCAGCGACCATGGCTCACGGGCTCAGCCGCTCCGCGGCATGTGGAATCTTCCTGGACTGGGGCACGAACCCGTGTCCCCTGAATTGGCAGGCGGACTCTCAACCACTGCACCACCAGGGAAGCCCTACCTGCATATATATATATACTTTCATTAAGTGCCACTAAGAAACTATATGAGATTAAACTTTATTAACCTCTCTTGAGCTCTGATTGAGTTTACATATGCAGGGTTAACAAGGCAGGTATCTGCCTTTAAAAGAAATGTTTTCTTTCATTGATCTCCCTGTTTCAGATTCTGTTTTTCATTTATGTCACCTGTTAATGTGTACTGAGTCACAGAAATGATAGTTGAGGGAACACACACTGTTTGGGTGCGAGCACAGGAAAGCAAACCTAGCAAGTAGCATTTGGTTTCTTAGATGATGGTGCCAACTTCCTGACACTGATGAAGACAACGAAATATTCATTAATTTCTTAAAGTATTTTAGAAAGAGCGTGTGCTGGAATGGAACATTAATGAGCCAGTCTCTTTTGATTTCATGTCAAAAGGGAATGTTAAATAATTAATGTGTGAAAACCGGAGTTTATGCAGGTGGAGGTGGAAAGAAGCAGTCCTTCAGCATTAGAAATGTTCCTCTGCCGTATTGAAATGAACACCCATCTGGGCCAAGTTCTCTTACATTATTTGAAGTATTCTCTTTAAAAATCTCAAGGTACAAAATGCATTAAATTGTTTTGACAGAAAACTGTTGAGGAACATTGAGCTACTTCAAACATATTTGGAAATCATTCAGTTAGCTTTTAGTGATTGTGAATAGCACTGTGAGGCAGTGAGGAGGAAAACAAAATAATCATACCTCAAGATTCTTTCTTTCTAGTACCCTTAGACTAATTGAAAAATTGTGGAAAGAAATTACTCTGTGGTCAGTTGTTAAATTGTGTAGAGAGTTAAATGCTTAAGGGAGAGATACAGTGAGCACTGTTGAGCCAAGGAAGTTTTCACGGATAATGGAGTATTTATCTTGGGGCTTGTAGAAGATAATAGAATTGCATGAGCAATAGAGTAAAAAGGTTCATCTCTAAAAAGGAATGAATAAGCAAAAGAACAAAAGTGTAGAGAAAGTAATGCACAAATATAGAGTACAAATATTATGTGATGCCATATCATCAGTAGACAATATAGAAAATAGCATTCATATTTTACATCACACATGAAAATGAAATGAACCTAGGTCCTAAAGGAAACATTGAATTATTTCAGCTAAGTATTGTCTCACCACAATATTCAGACTCTCTGAAAGATAAGATGGATTCCCAGGAGACATTGACACAGTCTTTCAGCAAAGTAGACAAATTGAAAACTAAGGAGTTTTTATGTGTGTGGATCTTTCATATCAGACTATGAAAACAGACATTCTCATAGTTTTATACCAAATATGTAAAATCTTGTGATACTTTCATAAAAGAAAATACTCTTGCTGCTTCACTTGATCACCTATATATTATCCACAGAATTGTTAGCCTATGACTTTCTTTACAAGGCTGGCCTTTGCAGATATTTAATAACTATATTTGTTTGTTTATATTTCTGCTTTCACTTAAACAACTAAGCACCCACTGCTCAGAACACAGGGATTTTTTTTTTAAGTTAGTGTTTTGTCTTGTTTTTTTAAACATCTTTATTGTAGTTTAATTGCTTTACAATAGTGTGTTAGGTTCTGCTGTATAACAAAGTTAATCAGCTATACATATATATGTATCTCCTCCCTCTTGGGTCTCCCTCTAACCCTCCCTATCCCACTCCTTTAGGTGGACACAAAACACTGAGCTTATCTCCCTAAGCTATGCAGGTGCTTCCCACTAGCTATCTATTTTACATTTGGTAGTGTATATATGTCCAAACCACTCTCTCACTTCATCCCAGCTTACCCTTTTCCCTCCCCGTGTCCTCAAGTCCATTCTCTACATCTGCATCTGTATTCCTGTTCTGCCCTCAAGTTCTTCAGAACCATTTATTAATTTTTTTAGATTCATATATATGTGTTAGCATATGGTATTTGTTTTTCTCTTTCTGACTTATTTCTCTGTATATAACAGACTCTAAGCCCATCCACCTCACTACAAATAACTCAATTTTGTTTCTTTTTATGGCTGAGTAATATTCCATTGCATATATGTGCTACATCTTCTTTATCCATTCCTCTGTCTATGGCACTTAGGTTGCTTCCATATCCTGGCTATTGTAAATAGAGCTGCAATGAACATTGTGGTACATGATGCTTTTTGAATTATGGTTTCTCAGGTTATATGCCCAGTAATGGGATTGCTGGGTCACATGGTAGTTCTATTTTTAGTTTTTTAAGGAACCTCCATACTGTCCTCCATAGTGCTTGTATCAATTTACATTCCCACCAACAGTGCAAGAAGGATCATTTTTCTCCACACCCTCTCAGCATTTATTGTTTGTAGATTTTTTGATGATGGCCATTCTGACCGGCATGAGGTGATACCTCCTTGCAGTTTTGATTTGCATTTCTCTAATGATTAGTGACGTTGAGCATCTTTTCATGTGTTTGTTGTCAATCTGTATATCTTCTCTGGAGAATTGTCTATTCAGTCTTCTGCCCATTTTTGGATTGGGTTGTTTATTTTGGGGATATTGAGCTGCATGAGCTACTTGTATATTTTGGAGATTAATCCTTTGTCAGTTGCTTCAATTGCAAAAATTTTCTCCCATTCTGAGGGTTGTCTTTTTGCCTTGTTTATGGTTTCCTTTGCTGTGCCAAAGCTTTTAAGTTTCATTAGGTCCCATTTGTTTATTTTTTTCTTTTTATTTCCATTTCTCTAGGAGGTGGGTCAAAAAGGATCTTGCTGTGATTTATGTCATAGAGTGTTCTGCCCATGTTTTACTCTAAGAGTTTTATAGTGTCTGGCCTTACATTTAGGTCTTTAATCCATTTTGAGTTTATTTCTGTGTATGGTGTTAGGGAGTGTTCTAGCTTCATTCTTTTACATGAAACTGTCCAGTTTTCCCAGCACCAATTATTGAAGAGGCTGTCTTTTCTCCATTGTATATTCTTTCCTCCTTAATCAAAAATAAGATGACCACATGTGAGTGAGCTTATCTCTGGGCTTTCTATTCTATTGCATTGGTCTACATTTCTGTTTTTGTGCCAGTACCATACTGTCTTGATTACTGTAGCTTTGTAGTATAGTCTGAAGTCAGGGAACCTGATTCCTCTCACTCTGCTTTTATTTCTCAACATTGCTTTGGCTATTTGGGGTCTTTTGTGCTTCCATACAAACTGTAAAATGTTTGCTCTAGTTCGGTGAAAAATACATTGGTAGTTTGATAGGGATTACATTGAATTTATAGATTGCTTTGGGTAGTATTATCATTTTCACAATGTTTCTTCTTCCAATCCAAGAACATGGCATATTTCTCCATCTGTTTGTATCATCTTTAATTTCTTTCATCAGTGTCTTATAGTTTTCTGCATACAGGCCTTTTGTCTCCTTAGGTCGGTATATTACTAGGTATTTTATTCTTTTTGTTGCAATAGTAAATAGGAGTGTTTCTATAGTTTCTCTTTCAGATTTTTCATCATTAGTGTCTAGGAATGCAAGAGATTTCTGTGCATTAATTTTGTATCCTGCTACGTTGCCAAATTCATTGCTATGCTCTAGTAGTTTTCTGGTAGTGTCTTTAGGATTCTCTGTGTATAGTATCATGTCATCTGCAAACAGTGACAGCTTTACTTCTTCTTTTCCGATTTGGATTCCTTTTATTTCTTTTTCTTCTCTGATTGCTGTGGCTAAAACTTCCAAAACTACATTGAATACTAGTGGTGAGACTGGGCATCGTTGTCTCATTCCTGATTTTAGAGGAAATGGTTTCAATGTTTCACCATTGAGAATGATGTTGGCTGTGGGTTTGTCATACCTGTCCTTTATTATGTTGAGGTAAGTTCCCTTTGTACCTACTTTCTGAAGGATTTTATCATAAATAGGTTTTGAATTTTGTCAAAAGCTTTTTCTGCATCTATTGAGATGATCAGATGGTTTTTCTCCTTCAATTTGTAAATATGGTTTATCACATTGATTGATTTGCATATATAAAAGTATCTGTGCATTCCTGGGATAAAACCCACTTGATCATGGTGTATGATACTTCTAATGTGCTGTTGGATTCTGTATGCTAGTATTTTGTTGAGTATTTTTGCATCTATGTATATCAGTGATATTGGTCTATAATTTTCTTTTCTTGTGACATGTGTCTGGTCTTCATCAGGGTGATGCTGGCCTCATAGAATGAGTTTGGGAGTGTTACTCCCTCTACTATATTTTAGAAGAGTTTGAGAAAGATAGGTGTTACCTCTTCTCTAAATGTTTGATAGAATTAGCCTGTGAAGCTATCTCGTCCTGTTTTTTTTTTTGTTGTTGTTGGAAGATTTTAATCACAGTCTCAATTCCAGTGTTTTTTATGGGACTTTTTATATTTTTTATTTCTTCCTGGTTCAGTCTCGGAAAGTTGTGCTTTTCTAAAAATTTGTCCATTTCTTCCAGGTTGTCCATTTTATTGGTATATAGGTGCTGGTAGTAATCTCTCATGATCCTTTGTATTTCTGCAGTGTCAGTTGTTACTTCTCCTTTTTCATCTCTATTTCTGTTGATTTGAGTCTTACTAATCGTTTATCAACTTTATTTACCTCTCACAGAGCCAGCTTTTAGTTTTATTGATCTTTGCTATTGCGTCCTTCATTTGTTTTTCAATTATATCTAATCTCATCTTTATGATTTCTTTTCTTCTTCTAACTTTGTGGTCTTTTTATTCCTCTTTCTCTAATTGTTTTAGGTTTAAGGTTAGGTTGTTTATTTGAGATGTTTGTTGTTTCTTCAGGTAGGCTTGTATAGCTATAAACTTCCCTCTTAGAACTGCTTTTGCTGCATCCAATAGGATTTGGGTGGTCGTGTTTTCATTGTCATTTGTTTCTAGGTATTTTTTTTTAGTTCCTCTTTGATTTCTTCAGTTATCTTTTGAATATTTAGTAGCACATAGTTTAGCCACCACTTTATATTTTTTTACAGGTTTTTTTTTTCTGTAACTAATATCTAGTCTCCTAGCATTGTGGTTGGAAAAGATACTTGATATGATTTCAATTTTCTTAAATTTACCAAGTCTTGATTTGTGACCCAAGGTATGATCTACCCTGGAGAATGTTCCATGAGCACTTGAGAAGAAAGTGTATTCTGTTGTTTTTGCATGGAATGTCCTATAAATAACAATTAAGTTCATCTTGTTTAATGTATCAATTAAAGCTTCTCTTTCCTTATTTATTTTCATTTTGGATGATCTGTCCATTGGTGAAAGTAGGGTGTTAATGTCTCCTACTAATTGTGTTACTGTCAATTTCCCGTTTTATGGCTGTTAGCATTTGCCTATGTATTGAGGTTCTCCTATGTTGGTTGCATAAATATTTACAATTATTATATCTTCTTCTTGGATTGATCCCTTGATCATTGTGTAGTGTCCTTCTTTATCTCTTGCAATAGTCTTTATTTTGATGTCTATTTTGTCTGATAGGTGTATTGTTATTCCAGCTTTCTTTTGACTTCCATTTGCATGGAGTAGCTTTTTCCATCCCTCACTTTCAGTCTGTATGTATCTCTAAGTCTGAAGTTGGTCTCTTGAAGCAGTATATATATGGGACTTGTTTTTTAATCCATTCAGTCATTCTATGTATTTTGGTTGGAGCATTTAATCCATTTACATTTTAGGTAATTACAGATGTATATTCCTATTACCATTTTCTTAATTGTTTTCAGTTTGTTATTGTAGATCATTTCCTTCTCTTGTGTTTCCCTCCTAGAGAAGTTCCTTTAGCACTTGCTATAAAGCTGGTTTGGTGGTACTGAATTATCTTAACTTTTGCCTGTCTGTAAAGGTTTTAATTTCTCTGTCAAATCTGAATGAGATCCTTGCTGGATAGAGTAATCTTGGTTTTACATTTTTCTCTTTCATCACTTTAAATATGTCCTGCCACTCCCTTCTGGTTTGCAGAGTTTCTGCTGAAAGATCAGCTGTTAGCATTATTGGGATTCCCTTGTATGTTATATGTTGTTTTTCCCTTGTTCCTTTTAATATTTTTTCTTTGTATTTAATTTTAAGAGTTTGATTAATATATGTCTTGGCATGTTTCTCCTTGGATTTATCATGTATGGGACTCTCTGCACTTCCTGGAATTAATTGACTATATCCTTTCCCATGTTAGGGACTTTTTTCAACTATAATCTCTTCAAATATTTTCTCAGTCCCATTCTTTTACTCTTCTTCTTCTGAGACCCCTATAATTCGAATGTTGGTGTGTTTAATGTTGTCCCAGATGTCTCTGAGACTGTCCTCCATTCTTTTCATTCTGTTTTCTTTATTCTGCTATGTGGTAGTTTTTTCCACTCTTTTGTCTTCCAGGTCACTTATCTGTTCTTCTGCATCAGTTATTCTGCTATTGATTCCTTCTAGATAATTTTTAATTTCATTTATTGTGTTGTTCATCATTTTTGTTAGTTCTTTAGTTCTTCTAGGTCCTTGTTAAATGTTTCTTTTATTTTCTCCATTCTCTTTCCAAGATTTTGGATCATCTTTACTATCATTACTCTGAATTTTTTTTCAGGTAGACTGCCTATTTCCTCTTCATTTTCTTGTTCTGATGGGTTTTTACCTTGATTCTTCATCTTCTGTGTACTTCTCTGTCTTCTTATTTTGCTTAACTTACTGTGTTTGGGGTCTCCTTTTCACAGGCTGCAGGTTCATAGTTCCCATTGTTTTTGGTGTGTGTCCCCAGTGGGTAGGGTTGGTACAGTTGGCTGTTTAGGCTTCCTTATGGTGGGGACTGGTGCCTCTTTTCTAGTGAATGAGGCTGGATCTTGTGTTTCTGGTGGTCAGTACCACATCTGTTTGTGTGTTTTAGGGTGTCTCTGAACTTACTATGATTTTAGGCAGCCTTTCTTCTAACAGGTGGGGTTGTTTTCCTGTCTTGCTAGTTGCTTGGCAAAAGGGGTCAAGCGCTGTAGCTTGCTGGTCATTGAGTGCAGCTCCGTTTTAGCATTGAGATGAAGATCTCTGGGAGAGCTCTCACCATTTAATATTACGTGGGGCCAGGAGCTCTCTGGTGGACCAATGCCCTGAACTCAGCTCTCCCATCTCAGAGGCTCAGACCTGACACTTGGCTGATGCACCAAGCCCCTATCATCCACACAGCTCAGAAGAAAAGGGAGAAGAAAAAAGAAAAGAGAAAGAAAAAATAAAATAAAATATTTAAAATGAATAATAAAAAATATTGTAAAAAATAAAAAGTAATAAAAAAAGTAAAAGAGCAACCAAACTAAAAAACAAATCCACGCATGGTAACAAGCACTAAAAACTATATTAAACAACCCCCCTCCCCAAAAAAATAATCCCAAAACTAAATGGACAGTGAGAACCCTAGCACAAATGGTGAAAGCAAAGCTGTACAGACCAAATCACAGAAAGGAGCATACATACACACTCACAAAAAGAGAAAAAGGAAAAAAAAAAAAATATATATATACATACAAAAGATATATATATACATATATATATGTATAAAAAGGTTGAGAACAACCTAATAAATAACTAAATCTACCAATGATAATTAATTCTAAATACTAAACTAAGAGAAACATAACACCAGAAACAGATTCAGAAAGCAACCCCCAAGTCTACAGCTGCTCTCATAGTCCACTGCCTCAGTTCTGGGATGATTCATTGTCTATTCAGGTATTTCACAAATGCAGGGTACATCAAGTTGACTGTGGAAATTTAATCTCCTGTTCCTGAGGCTGCTGGGAGAAATTCCCTTTCTCTTCTTTGTTCACACAGGTCCTGGGTTTCTGCTTTGGATTTGGCCCTGCCTCTGCATGTAGGTCGCCTGAGGATGTCTGTTCCCCACCCAACAGGATGAGGTTAAAGGAACAGCTGATTTGGGGATGCTGGCTCACTCAGGCCAGGGGGAGGGAGGGGTACAGAATGCGAGGTGAGCCTGAGGTGGCAGAGGCTGCCATGATGTTGCAATAGCCTGAGGCATGCAGTGTGTCTTCCTGGGGAAGTTATCCCTGGATCACGGGACCCTGGCAGGCTGCACAGGCTCCTGGGAAGGGAGGTGTGGATAATGATTTTTGCTTGCATGCAGGCTTCTTGGTGGTTGCAGCAGCAGCTTTAGCATTTCATGTCAGGCTCTGTTGTCCTTGCTGATAGCCACAGCTCACACCCATCTCTGGAACTTGTTTAGGTGGTGTTCTGAATCCCCTCTCTTTGGGTACCCCAAAACAATTGTCTCTTGAATTTTAGGCAGTTCCAAACTTTTTCCCTGACTCCCTCTCAGCTAGCTGTGGTGAACTAGCCCCTTTCAGGCTGTGTTCATGTAGCCATCTCCAGCCTTTTGTTTGGCATCTGACCTCTGAAGCCGGAGCCTCAGCTCCCAGCCCCCATCTGACCCAGCAGGTGAGCAGATTAGCTTCTCAGGCTGGCAAGTGCTGGTCAGCACTGATCCTCTGTGCAGGAATCTCTCCACTTTGACCTCTGCACCCTGTCACTGCACTCTCCTTCATGGCTCCGAAACTCCCCCCAAGCCCAGCCCCCATCTCTGCCAGTGAAGGGGCTCCCTAGTCTGTGGAAACTTTTCTTCCTTCACAGCTCCCCCTCAGAGGTGCAGGTCCCATCCCTATTTTTTTTGTCTCTGTTTTTTCTTTTTTTTTTTTTTTTTTTGCCCTACCCATGTAAGTGGGGAGTTTCTTGCCTTTTGGGAAGTCTGAGGTCTTCTGCTAGCTTTCAGTAGGTGTTCTGTAGGAGTTGTTCCACACATAGATGTGTTTTTGATGTATTTGTGGGGAGGAAGGTGATTTCCACGTCTTATTGCTCTGCTATCTTGAAGGTCTCTCCTCAGAACACAGGATTTTTAAAACCCATCTCTCAATGGACTTGAGGACCCAGGGAGGGGGAAAGGTAAGTTGGGACAGAGGAGACAATAACATCCACATATATACACTACCAAATATAAAATAGATAGCCAGTGGGAATCAGCTGCATAGCACAGTGTGATCAGCTCAGTGCTTTGTGACCACCTAGAGGGATAGGATAAGGAGGGTAGGAGGGAAGCTCAAGATGGAGAGGATATGGGGATATATGTATACATATAGCTGATTAACTTTGTTATACAGCAGAAGTAACACAACATTGTAAAGCAATTTTACTCCAATAAAGATGTTAAAAAAACACACACTCTCTCTCCTTTTCTTTAGCTTACAATCTAGGTTAGAGAAATATATAAACAATAATGTTTATTAAAAGTCATCCATAATTTTACCAAAGAAATCACAGATAATAGTTTGGTGAATTTCCATTTAGCTTTTCAATCCTGTGTGGTGTAAATACTTTATTTATGTATTTATTTATCTACTATGATTGTGATCCTGCCAAACATATCATTGTTATCCTAATTCTTTGCTTTTGTTTTATGTTAAAAATGTTTCCTATGCCATTTTCAAAATATACTTAATCTCCTCATAACATACTATAATTTATTGAAATATTCATTTTTGTTGAATATTTACATTTTTATAATGTTTCATTGTTGTAATTAACTCTTTGATGAACATCACTCAACATCAATCTATAATTCAATGTTTATTTTCTCAAAGTAAATTCTCAGATATGAAATGTCTGAATTGAAATGTGTCAACATTTTTAGTGATTTGGACACATACTGCCAAACTATTCTCCTAAAAATACCAACTTATAATCTAGTTTATAATAGTTGAGAAGACCCAACTATTTCGTAAAAGATTCCTTGTCAACTTTGATATTATCTTGGATATAAAAAGATCTTTGCCAATTTGATAGGTGAAAATATGTCATTGTTTTTACTTGCATTATTTATTACATTGAACATTTTCGCTTTTATTTAATGGATTTTTTTTGTCGATAAGTGTGTGTGTGTGTGTGTGTGTGTGCGGGTGTGTGTATGAGAGATAGTCATTTCATCATGACTTTTGCTCACTTTTCTATTTCTGTGAATAGTCTTTAATAATTACTTACAACAGTTATTATTTTTGAGGTCCCAGGAAAACTTCTAATCATAATAAATTTGATCTGGATATTAATGAAGCATTATAGCTAGGATTTATTTATACCCAAATCCAGCATTACAGGAAGAAAATTGGAATTGCATTTTTTTTTCTTTTTACTGCATTATAAAATAAGTTCAAGTTATTAGACATAAACTTTAAACGCTGATTACTTTCTTCTAATAACTGGTTTGAGTTTTAAACCCAAAGTCCATTTATTGGTCTACATTGCTTTATAACATACAACCTCCTATCTGTTTGGAGCTATTGAAATTCAGACATAGACTTCCAGAAGAAAATACCTGGTTTCTGTTTTTTTGTTTTGTTTTTGTTTTGTTTTTTTTAAGACAGCAAATAGTATCTTTCATTATATTATAAAGAGATAATCTTTAAATGTATGGAAGCATTTAATAAACATAATTACAACTTGCGAGTCTTTAGCTTGCTCATTCATCTCTCTGATACCCACAAGAATGGGGTAAGCACATCATTCCCCATGGGTATAATTTCACTCCTCCATTACATTCTTCCTCTTCCCCTACAGTCATCCATGAGGTAGAGTCCCTTTTATTGCTAATCCTTCAGTATAAAAAATCTTATTTTCATGGGTTTTTTCTACAACATTCATGGCTTTAAAAAAATATTTTTCCTCAAACAGGAGAAGGAAGGTTTCTGGCTTCATGATATCTTGCATATTTTTTTAATAGTAGCTTTAATTTGTAGAGCTAAGAGGTACTCTTACTATTCTGGAATGAATATTAATTTTAGAATAGTTATTGTTCATTACAATGTAGCAAAGAAAATATGTTTTCATGTTAAAGGAGTTTATATCTAGTCTCATAAATAAGACGCTTCATGCACCTAATCTAATAGCATGTTGTTATCTAAATACCTCATTATAAGAAAGTTACCAGTTGTCAGGGAAATAATGTCTGAGGCCCTTGAAAGCAAGACGATTTGGCATACAACTGTAAATGAGTGCGAGAACTCACACTGTAGAGGAGAACTCACTCTAAGGAAGATCAATTCTGGAATCCACATAAGGAAGAATATATTAGTGACAGTTACTTTGCTCATGGGTTGCTCA
Organism: Phocoena sinus; assembly: GCF_008692025.1. Classification (NCBI taxonomy): domain Eukaryota; kingdom Metazoa; phylum Chordata; class Mammalia; order Artiodactyla; family Phocoenidae; genus Phocoena; species Phocoena sinus. The sequence continues at coordinate 31,670,868 of NC_045776.1, read as the reverse complement.
AGTAAGTCTTTATAAGTCGGTTTTGTCAATAAAACAGGACCAAGGCCAGAATTTTTAAACAACCTTCTAATGATGTGCCTGTATTTAATGTAAGGCAGTGGGGGAGAGCTGATCCTGCAGCTGTAGTCAGTACTTCCTGGTCACTGGCAATAAACACATAGGGCTTGTGTCTTTCTAAGCTTAAAATAGGGCTGCTCTTGACCCTGAGATTGTTTTTTTCCATCTCCCTGTCCTTACTTTATTCTCTACCTACTCCCTCTTCATTCCTGGCTTTTATCCAATTCCTCATTTCTGTACTCAAGGTTCACCCTTGCTTGGCTTGTACTTGTATACCCTAATCTTGATCAATTAAGTCAACTTTATCAGTCCTCTATTTCCTATTTACAAACTGGAAATCTGGCTGCTCACACTCAACATCATATTTATTAGTCAAACCTTTCAGCTTTCCCTTCAAAATGTCTCTAGAATATAATTATTTCACAGTACCTCCATTGTTACCACTTTCCTCTAAAGCCACCATCACTGAATTCCTCATTTGTTACAAATAGTCTCTGAAATGGTCACTCTGTTTCCACCTTGCTCTATATGACAAGCTGAAAGATCCTTACCTTCCTGACCTCATTTTCTATTAAGCCCATTTTTCTACTTCCTTCAAAGTGGTCTCTTTAGTAGTCCTCAAACTTGCCAGCAGACTTCTGTATTAGGGTCATTGCAATTGCTGTTTTCGCTACCTGGAAGGTCCTTTCTCAGTAAAAAAGTAATGATTATTTGTTTCATATTTCTTAGATATTATCAGGGATTTTTTCCCTGACCTTCTTGTATAAAAATATACCCTATCTCTATCCCCCTTCCCTGCATCATCTTTTATCATAATGCATCTCATCTTTGAACAGAGCATGTATTTATTGTTTATCTCTTCTTCTAGAATGCAGTCTTCATGAGGGCAAGTTATCTTTTTAAAACATTTGTACTACTTAATATCCCAGTACCTGGCACTGAATGGTCCCATGATAAATGTGTGAATGAAGAAAATAGAATGAATAAATGAATTTATAATCTTTCTACCTCTTACTGTATTGGAAGTAATACATCTAGGCGCCTTGAATACTTAAACATTAAAATAAAATTTTAATCTTACTCTCAGCACAGTTGTCCAGCAAGGAAAATAAATATATAAGACAATTTGCTATGTATAAAGTCACCAAATGACCGATAAGTAAGAGGAGTATTTCTGAGATGATATATTTATTTACTCATATCTCATTTCATCCCACTCATTGAAGCTACTTAGAAAAGATAAGAGAATGAAATTAGTAGTGAAGTAAATGAGACAAATGAAAAACAAGATCAGCAAAGGATGAAATTAATACATATAACTTCAGGCAGAGTTTGCTCATCTAGCTTTAATTGTCCTCAGTTTAAAAGTAAAGAGACAACACAGATCAGCTCAAGATTTACAGTGTCCATGAAGACAAGCTTATTTCAAGAAGTAAACTATTCTTGATGATGAGACATGAGTGATACATCCTGTTTTGATCAATTTCCTTGGAAATGTCCCTTTGCTATATCTGCTAACAAGAAGACTTGAATAAAGGGAGGAGATGCCAGGAGAGCTCTCTGGTAAAATAACTGAAAATACCACGTATGTGATTTGCTAGCATTCCATACTTTTCCTTGCCTTTTACATTGTAACTTCTTGCATAGATTCCTGTTTTCCCAGCCAATTATTATGAAAGATAATGGCTATTAAGCTACTAACTATTTTATCATCATTGCCTGGTACATTATGACATTAATAAACATTTAAGAACAAACGAATGAATGAATGAAGGTTAAAGAAGAAGATAAAGACATTTTAGGGTCTGTGATGTGACATGGTGCTTATTGGAACTGGAGTGAGTGACCCAGGACAGTGAGCTCCATATTTGGTTTATTGGTGGGTATATATACAAGTTGAAAAGACAATAGGAATATTGAATAAAGCTCAAATGATCAAATGGCTTTCTACTCTGTAATGAAAATCTGGCCAGCTCAAAAGGAGTTCTGGTCCTAAAAGTCAGTATATTGATATGACAGATTTTAAGGTAAGAGTTAAACTTAATAAGCATTGTCCTTAAATTCCAGAACTCTTGGGCATACTAATGTGTTCCAGCTGCTGGGTATTACCTACTCCTAGAAATACTGATCATGGGCTTAGGATGGACGTCTGAACTTTGACTTTTGATCTCTATTTAGCTTGAATTTTGCTCATCATTTATTTATTTAGAAACTACTTTTTAGCAAGCATTTTCTAGATATTTGAGATAAATTGAAAGAGCCACACTCTGCTCTCACATAGCTCAAGTTCATATGGTAATGGACAAATAAAACTGAAAATTTAAAACTTTCCTGTAGCTTATGGGATAATTTCTTGGGAAACCCAGTGGACTTTTAGCCAATTGCTACTCTAACAAAGTTGACTATTCAGTTACTACTTCAAGGTGCCAACTGAAACCAGAGCCTTACTTGCCTCAGGGTCAGCCTATGTGTCATGCTCCCCAGTACTGACCCTGAGAACTAGCCTTCCAGTCAAGTATATTACCAGTCCAAGGATCATTTCAGACACTCCAACCACTATCCTACCTGAGATCATTCCCTAAAACCTGACCTACTTTCTTTTACTGCTGCATTAGACAGTATGTTTTACTGCAGTTGAAAGACAACGTGAGTTCAGCAAAACTAAGTTCTGATACTCATCAGAAATAAGACCTTGCAAAATTATTTAACCTCTGATCCACAGTCTGTAATAATATGTCTTCCTCTAAAGGTTTCTGTGAAGGTCAAAGAAGATGCGATTTTATTCTATCACAAAGCCTGGCATAGAAGCTCCTGTTTTCTTTCATAATTCCCATGAACATAAGTAAGGTGAGTAAACAATATCTGAAAGAAGAAAGTAGATGCTCAGAAAAACTGTAAAAGAGTTCACTGAATTTATAAATTGGGGTGATTCCACTGGAGAATACCCTTAAGTAAATATTGAAAACTATGATTTATTAGTAATGTTTGGGACAGAGTGACCTATCCCTTGGGAAATGTAGATGACGATATAGTTGCAAAATCACTCTTGCGTATTATCTTGTATTCATTTCACACTTCAAAATACAGTGACTTAAATGCTGTATAGAAATAAATTTACAATAGCTAAGAACCACGATGATTATTAATTGTTTTGAGTTCAAATCTATCAAGATGTTTATTAACCTATCTCTGTACAGCTCCCATAAAAAGTATTTAGGAATTAAATATAAAATTATTAAAATGTGCTTTTCCAGAAAGGAGAAAACGATGATTTATCTCATTTTTCTTTGAATTATGCCAGTTTATGTGTGTATTTCTGAATAGCACTGACGTTTGGGGTGCCATTATACTCTTTAACTGTTGATTTGCATTTGAAATCCTTCAACTAGTGCAATCTAAAGTGGCAATTTAATTATATTTTTATTCGTCAATCTCCCTCACTTGCTCACACTTGACGTTCCTGAGGCTATGAGTCCTTATTAAGGTTATAAAATGTTTCAACCTTCATAAAAGGCATAGTGACCTCCCATGAGGTTCAAAGCATTAATGATGAGATGAAATGCAAAATCATTATCTGAGAGCAGCATCTCTCTTACCACAGAAGCTATTCAAATCATCCAATTGAAAGGCAAACCTATACAAAACCTAATAAAGAATTCTCCCTGGAGGTTGAAATATTGGACAAATTGCTTTTCGGATGTTAACTTGGTGACAGCCAAATGATGCTGCTCGTTCACTATATTCTACCTCTGTAAGCTGGATAATTGATGATCTTTGGGTTCAGAGGTCAAAAGTTGTTGGTGAGTTTGTAGTGAGAAACTTCACTGTGGAAATGGACCAGTGGTAAGTTTTTATTACTTGCCATTGTCTTGGTACCAAAGGTTTTAATAGGGAAACCATGTTTCATTCAGGGTTACTGTCAACTTTGCATTCAACTGTTCATGAAAACTTGTAAGTGTGTCAGTGGAAAATTAAATGCTGACAACTTTGAGAAAATGTCACTTATATAAAAACCAGTTTATAAAGACAGGGTCTTACCTTCTTCCCTTCTAAAGCAAAGCAGTGTGCAGCAATGTATGTAATACCCATAGGTGATGGTAGTGACAAATAAGTGCCAATCTGTTTATTTCATCTTAGATTTAAATCCTGTACTAAAAAGAGGCTCAAGTATGTTAGAGCTGAAAAGTCCATCTTTGTCAGTCTTTACCCTATCTTCATATATGTAAACTTACTCATTTTTTTTTAATAATGGAAGAGAAATTTCTGTATGATTACATCAAAATCCAAATTCTTTTGTGTCAATTAGCATATTTATAATGAGATAGGTGTTCTTGGGCTTCTATTGCACAATATGATGATGCGTTATGTACTGTCAGAAAGACAAGGAATGTTAAAGGGATCTAAAAACTTATCTATTTCATGAGTCCACAAAGGCCCACCAAGGTATAAATGTGGAAATATAGGTCGATAATCATTTTCAATGTTTCAAAACACTTGCTGGAATTATATCTCATGCAAACTAGGCATTAAGGCATGATAAACAAAACCGGTGCTTACTTCAGCAGCACATAGGTAAAAAATTGAAACAATACAGAGAAGATTATCATGACCTCTGAGCAAGGGTGACACAGAAATTCATGAAGCATTCCATATTTTTAAAAGAAAAGATTATTCCATCACACAGACTACTTTTGTACTAGAATTTGCTAACTTGTAATATGGAATTTTCCTTTTGGCTGATAAGCAGGATTTCCTTATAAATTGCCTGGACACTGGTCACTTTTAGGAGATTTAAACTCTAGTAATTATGACAGCTACATTGAAAAATAATTGTTCTGCAATTGTTTATCTTCATTTAGTTTACAATTCTTGATGTTTGTAAAACTAAATTGTTTTAGGGAGATGAGGCAGAGGGGTGGGCAATTTTTTTTGTAAGAGTAAAGTAAATGAATATGCATTGAATATTAAAAAACAAACAAGACAAAAAACCCAAAAAGCAGCACTGGACTGAGAATCAGGAGACCTGGCTTCTGGTAATGACTCAGTCAATATCTGTGACAATTTTAAAGAGTTGTTTTATTTACTTAAGTTTCTAATTTCTGGTCATACCAGATAATTACTAAGGCCTCTTCCAAGTTTGAACTTGGAAGCTACCTTCGTAAAGAAGCTACAGTCTTCATTGCTAAATGTGCTTTTTATTGGAGCATTTGAGTAATGTCTTCTAGATACTTTCTGTAGGGAGTGTCTCAACTCTGGTTTCTAATGGAAAAGAGAAGCAAATATGGTAGCTGGAAAACTAGTAATGCTTAAGTCCACATCCCACACTATTTCCTATAGAATAATAGAGAAAAGCAAGACAATTAAAACTACACATGAAGGACACACTCAATGTACTTAGAAGATCACTTAATTTAAAAATAACTGGAACTGGACTTCCCTGGTGGCTCAGTGGTTAAGAATCTGCCTGCCAAGGCAGGGGACATGGGTTCAAGCCCTGGTCAGGGAAGGTACCACATGCTGCAGAGCAACTAAGTCTGTGAGCCACAACTACTGAGTCTGCATTCTGGGCCCATGAGCCACAATGACTGAGCATGCATTCTAGAGCCTGGGAGCCACAACTACTGAAGTCCGCATGCCTAGAGCTCATGTTCCACAATGAAGGGTAGCCCCCACTTGTCACAACTGGAGAAAGCCCGTGCACAGCAACTAAGATCCAATGCAGCCAAATAAATAAATAAATAAATGGAACCAAAAAAGAAATAAGAAAAAAGCAGAAGAAAAATCACAAAATGACCTCTTATGTTTCCATTATATCATAAGAGTTTGAGGTCAAGCAAGAGCAGTCTAAGCAAAAGCGCAGAGAAGAAAGAAGAAGACAGCTGATGACAGGACTAAAGTTGAGCCAAAACACTGCCAGAAAGATTACATTCACTCTTAAGTCAGAAAATACTAACAATGTGCCTTGGTAGATCAGAGCATGCATGACAAAGAAGTCATTTACAAGTATGTACTACTTGAAATCACAGCCCTGTAGAACTTATGGGTGGGAGGGGGAAGAAAGGACAAAAGTGACGGAGAAGGATCTTTGGTGATTATGTGGAAAGAGAAAAAGCAAAAGAGGAAAAACACAGTTCTACCCTCAACCAAATACACGTGCAAAAAAGACAAAAATTCACTAAAGTATCTAAACTTTGGACCAGTGACAGAATATGCCATTGTAAACATTAATCTTGTAAACCACCCCAAATCCACAGAATGAACAGAAGAAACTGGATAAATCTAGTCAAAATTACCATAACATAACAGAAAATATGATTTAGCACATCTTGACTGACAAAACTCTTTTTCAAAGTAGAAAAATAAAGCAGAAGAAAATTATAGATGCTAAAGTAGATCACCACTTTGAATCAGAATAGAAACAAAACCCTGGAAGCAATAAAATGAGTTGATTGTACTCAGGAACAAAATAGAAGAAATACAGAAATATTTCTCAACTGAAGACTGTTGAAGAAAGTCAAGAAAATAACTAACAAAATGAAAATGAGATAAGAAAAGAGGTAAAAAACCCAAAAATGAAGTAATGCACATGGAAGGTAGACAAAATGGGAATAACATAGGTACAATCAGAGTCCCTGAAAAGGAAAACTAAACAATAGAACAGAATTAATATTTAAAAATATAACTGAACAAAACTTTCCAGAAATAAAAGAATGTAAAATCTACATATTGAAAAGGCCCATTAGGGACCTAGGAAAATTAACCCAGAATTATCATCTCCAAGGTGTATCCTATTAAAATTATTAGACTTAAAAAAATCCAAAAGTCTATCAAGGCCTCCAGGCAAAAAATCAAATAATTTACAAGACCATTAGACTTTTTAAAAACAACACACAAGGAAAGGCAACAACTGAGTAACTTTACAATAATAAATCTCAATGAATGAAGCTATGAAAACAGATTTTTATTGCCAGCTAATGTGCTTGTCAAATACCAAGTCTTAAAAAAAACAGTTTTAAACATACGCAGTGTAAAACATTCTCTGCCCATGAGCCCTCCATGAAGAATTTACTAGATTAGCTTCATTCAATCAATAGATAAATGGGAAAACCTCAGCAAAGGACTGATGATGAGCATTTTAACGAATACAAATGTAGATCTAAGACAAAAACAAAGACATGGAAAGGCAGCTGATAGTGGGTTGGAGTGCAGAGCAGAGGGGGCACAGGCAGTGCTGGCCACAGACTGTGAGCAGGGGGGCTGGTGGAGCACCTTGGGGCAGAGTGCGGAGCACCCATGAGCCCAGGGCAAGGTGTCCAATGAACAAATGTCACCCCTGGGAGCTTTGCCAACTGGCAGGACTACAGAATGGTACTGCTAAATGGAGAGAGATTACAGGGTTGATCAGAGAGGATGAGAAACAAAGAAGGCTTCTGAAGGAGGGGATGCAGGTTAGATCCCTGGTCAGGGAACTAAGATCCCTGTGCCACAGGGCAAATAAGCCTGTGCACCACAACTACTGAGCTCATGCACCTCAATGAGAGATCCCATGTTCCAGAAACTACAGAGCCCACATGCCCTGGAGCCCCCGTGACACAACCAGAGAGAGAAACCCCACATGTCACAACTAGAGAGAAGTCCACATGCCCCAACAAAGAGCCCAACACAGTGAAAGATCCTACATGTCTAAATGAAGATCATGCATGCTGCAACTGAGACCCAACACAGATGAATATAAAATTTATTTTTTTTAAAAAAACACCAATTTATCACTAAGCAGACACCCCTATATTTCTAAATCTTTTAAAGGATATGTCCTATGTTCCTAACTAGGTTAAAAACACCAATGAAAGCAAAGACCTTGATATATATACATACACATATAAAAATAAATGCGTATATATATTTACCTTGTACTTCTATCAAAGTGCACTAAACAGATTCACAGATAGACAAGATGAAAAGGCAGACAGCTATGTACCAGATGAAAGAACAAGATAAAACCCCAGAAAAACAACTGAATGAAGTGGAGATAGGCAACCTTCCAGAAAAAGAATTCAGAATAATGATAGTGAAGATGATCAAGGACCTCAGCAATAACGGTGGAAGCAAAGACCAAAAATATGGCAAGAAATGTTTAACAATGACCTGGAAGAATTAAAGAACAAACAAACAGAGATGAACAATACAATAACTGAAAGGAAAACTACACTAGAAGGAATCAATAGCAGAATAACTGAGGCAGAAGAAAGGATAAGCGACCTGGAAGACAGAATAGTGGAATTCACTGCTGCAAGCAGTGAATAAAGAAAGAAGAATGTAAAGAAATGAAGACAGCCAAAGAGACCTCTGGAGAACATTAAATGCAACAACATTCACATTACAGGGGTCACAGAAGGAGAAGAGAGAGAGAAAGGACCTGAGAATACATTTAAAGAGATTATAGTCAAAAATTTCCCTAACATGGAAAAGGAAATAATGACCTAAGTCCAGGAAGTGCAGTGAGTCACATATAGGATAAACCCAGGAAAATAATGCCGAGACACATAGTAATCAAATTGGCAAAAATTGAAGACAAAGAACAATTATTGAAAGCAGAAAGGGAAAAATGACAAATAACATACAAGGGAACACCCATAAGGTTAACAGCTGATTTCTCAGCAGAAATTATACAAGCCAGAATAGAGTGGTATAATATACTTAAAGTGATGAAAGGGAAGAACCTACAACCAAGATTACTCTACCTGGCAAGGATCTCATTCAGATTCGTTGGAGAAATCAAAAGCTTTACAGACAAGAAAAAGCTAAGAGAATGCAACACTACCAAACAAGCTCTACAACAAATGCTAAAGGAACTTCTCTAAGTGGGAAACACAAGTGAAGAAAAGGACCTACAAAAACAAACCCAAAACAATTAAGAAAATGGTCATAGGAACATACATATTGAAAATTACCTTAAATGTGAAAGGATTAAATGCTCCAAACAAGACACAAACTTGCTGAATGGATACAAAAACCAGACCCATATATATGCTATCTACAAGAGACCGACTTCAGACCTAGGGACACATACAGACTGAAAGTGAGGGGATGGAAAAAGATATTCCATGCAAATGGAAATCAAAAGAAAGCTGGAGTAGCAATACTCATATCAGATAAAATAGACTTTAAAATAAAGAATGTTATAAGAGACAAGGAAGGACACTACATAATGATCGGGGGATCAATCCAAGAAGATATAAAAATTATAAATATATTTGCTCCCAACATAGAAGCACCACAATACATAAGGCAACTGTTAACAGCTATAAAAGAGGAAATCAACAGTAACACAGGAATAGTGGGAGACTTTGACACCTCTCTTACACCAATGGACAGATCATCCAAAATGAAAATAAATAAGGAAACAGAAGCTTTAAATGACACAATAGACCAGATAGATTTAATTGATATTTATAGGACATTCCATCCAAAAACAACGGATTACACTTTCTTCTTAAGGGTGCACAGAATATTCGCCAGGATAGATCACATCTTGGGTCACAAATCAAGCCTCAGTAAATTTAAGAACCATCAACCATCTTTTCTGACCACAGCGCTATGAGACTAGAAATGAATTACCCGGAAAAGAATGTAAAAAAAAACCCACAAACACATGGAGGCTAAACAATACGTTACTAAATAACCAAGAGATCACTGAAGAAATCAAAGAGGAAATCAATAAATACCTAGAGACAAATGACAGTGAAAACACGATGATCCAAAACCTATGGGATGCAGCAAAAGAAGTTCTAAGAGGGAAGTCTATAGCTATACAATCCTACCTCAAGAAAAAAGAAAAATCTCAAATAAACAATCTAACCTTACACTGAAAGGAAAACTAACAAAATCCAAATTTAGCAGAAGGAAAGAAGCCATAAAGATTAGAGCAGAAATAAATGAAATAGAAACAAAGAAAACAATAGCAAAGATCAATAAAACTAAAAGCTGGTTCTTTGAGAAGATAAACAAAGTTGATAAACCATTAGCCAGCCTTTCAAGAAAAAGAGGGAGAGGACTCAAATCAATAAAATTAGAAATGAAAAAGTAGAAGTTACAACAGACACCACAGAAATACCAATCATCCTAAGAGACTACTACAAGCAACTCTATGCCAATAAAATGGACAACCAGGAAGAAATGGACAAATTCTTAGAAAGGTATAACCTCCTAAGACTGAACCAGGAAGAAGTAGAAAATATGAACAGACCATTCACAAGTAATGAAATTGAAACTGTGATTTAAAATGTTCCAAGAAAGAAAAGTTCAGGACCAGATGGCTTCACAGGTGAATTCTTTCAAAACATTTAGAGAAGAGTTAACACCCATCCTTGTCAAACTCTTCAAACAAATTGCAGAGGAAAGAACACTCTCAAACTCATTCTAGGAGGCCACCATTACCCTGATATGAACACCAGAGAAAGATACTACAAAAAAAGAAAATTACAGACCAATATCACTGATGAATATACATGTAAAAATCCTCAACAAAATAATACCAAACAGAATCCAACAACACATTAAAAGGATTATACACCATGATCAAGTGGGAGTTATCTCAGGATTGCAAGGATTCTACAGTATACACAAATCAATCAATGTGATACAACATATTAACAAACTGAACAATAAAAACTATATGATCATCTCAATAGATGCAGAAAAAGCTTTTGACAAAATTCAACACCCATTTATGATAAAACCCTTCAGAAAGTAGGTACAGAGGGAACTTACCTCAACATAATAAAGGCCATATATGACAAACCCAGAGCCAACATTGTTCTCAATGGTGAAAAACTGAAAGCATTACCTCTAAGATCAGGAAGAAGACAAGCATGTCCACTCTCACCACTATTATTCAACATAGTTTTGGAAGTCCTAGCCACAGCAATCAGAGAAGGAAAATAAATAAAAGGAATACAAATTGGAAAAGAAGAAGTAAAACTGTCACTGTTTTCAGATGACATGATACTATACATAAAGAATCCTAAAAATGCCAACAGAAAACTACTGGAGCTAATCAATGAATTTGGTAAAATTGCAGGGTACAAAATTAATGCACAGAAATCTCTTGCATTCCTATACACTAATGATGAAAAATCTGAAGGAGAAATTTAGGAAACACTCTCATTTACCATTGCCAAAAAAAGAATAAAATACATAGGAATAAACCTACCTAGCAAGATAAAAGACCTGTATGCAGAAAAGTATAAGAGACTGGTGAAATAAATTAAAGATGAGACCAACAGATGGAGAAATATACCATGTTCTTGGATTGGAAGAATCAACATTGTGAAAATGACTATACTACGCAAAGGAATCTACAGATTCAATGCAATCCCTATGAAATTACCAATGGCAATTTTTATGGAACTAGAATAAAAAATCTTAAAATTTGTATGGAGACATAAAGACCCCCTATAGCCAAAGCAGTCTTGAGGGAAAGACCTGGAGCTGGGGGAATCAGACTCCCTCACTTCAGACTATACTACAAACCTACAGTAATCAAGACAATATGGTACTGGCACAAAAAAAGAAGCATAGGTCAATGGAACAAGAAAGAAAGCCCAGTGATAAACCCATACACATATGGTCAACTAATCTATGACAAAGGAGGCAAGGATATACAATGGAGAATAGACAGTCTCTTCAATAAGTCATGCTGGGAAAACTGGACAGCTACATGTAAAAGAATGAAATTAGAACACTCCCTAACACCATATACAACAATAAACTCAAAATGGTTTTAAGACCTAAATATAAGACCACACACTATAAAACTCTTAGAGGAAAACATAGGAAGAACACTCTTTGACATAAATCACAGCCAGATCTTTTTTTGATCCACCTCCTAGAGTCATGGAAATAAAAACAAAAAGAAACAAATGGGACCTAATGAAACTTAATAGTTTTTGCATGGCAAAGGAAACTATAAACACGATGAAAATATAATCCTCAGAATTGGAGAAAATATTTGCAAACGAATCAACAGACAAAGGATTCATCTCCAAAATATATAAACAGCTCATGCAGCTCAATATTGAAGAAACAAACAACCCAATCCAAAAATGGGCAGAAGACCTAAATAGACATTTATCCGAAGAAGGCATATCCAAAGAAGATGGCCAAGAAGCACATGAAAAGCTGCTCAACATCACTAATTATTAGAGAAATGCAAATCAAAACTATAATGACATATCACCTCACACCAGTTAGAATAAACATCATCAGAAAATCTACAGACAACAAATGTTGGAGAGGGTGTGGAGAAAAGAGAACCCTCTTGCACTGTTGGTGGGAATGTAAATTGATACTGCCACTATGGAGAACAGTATGGAGGTTCCTTAGAAAATCTAAAAATAGAATTACCATGTGATCCAGCAATCCCACTACTGGGCATATACCCAGAGAAAACCATAATTCAAAAAGACACATGCACCCCAATGCTCATTGCAGCACTATATACAATAGCCAGGTCATGGAAGCAACCTAAATGCCCATTGACAGAAGAATGGGTAAAGAAGTGTGGTACATATATACAATGGAATATTACCCAGCAATAAAAAGGAACAAAATTAGGTCATTTGTTGAGACGTTGGTGGATCTAGCGACTGTCATACAGAGTGAAGTAAGTCAGAAAGAGAAAAAACAAATATTGTATATTAACGCATGTATGTGGAAACAGAAAAATGGTACAGATGAACTGGTTTGCAGGGAAGAAATTGAGACACAGATGTAGAGAACAAATGCATGGACACCAAGGGGGAAAGCCATTTCGGGGTAGCGATAGTGGTGTGATGAATTGGGTGATTGGGACTGACATATATACACTAACGTGTATAAAATTGATAACTAATAAGAACCTGTTGTATAAAAACATAAATAAAATAAAATTGAAAAAATTAAAAAAAACACCAATTCTAAACTTTCTTTGGGTTATTAGTATGGAAATATGTTAATATAAATATTTCAGACATTACATGAAATTCCTAAAAATCTTATATGTTCTCATATAATGTTATGTCATAATTCTAGTTATTATTTTAAAATGTGCATTTCAGAAAAAACTAAATTTCCTTGTCCATTGCAAAAAAAAAAAGGCATGAATGCACAGATGTTATATTTTATGACAAAACAGCAAAAAAGCAACTAAATATGAAAGAAGAGAGGAAACAGAAAGTAGAATAAACTCAACTATAAGTCAATAAGTAGGATTTAAAATATACCATCTAAAATTAACAAACCAAAGAGTAAAATATCAAATAAGAAAAATAGGATAAATTGTATTATAAAAGATATAAATTCAAAGGTAACCATTAGAATGAAAATATGATCCTTCCTAATTATTGTGTTTAATTAAAGAGCAAATAATGCACACTTTGTGAAGAAGTAAGCGTAGCAAGTATAATCTAATACATGAAATTTTAAAAATATAGTGACACAATTGGGACAACAGAATTGAGACATATTAGTCATATCAACAAATATGAATGAACTAAAGTTGTTAAAAAATTTGATTTTCACTTTGGCTTAAAAAGCAATACCCAGCTATATGTTGTATTCAAGAGACATGATTAAAACAAAGTGATTCAGGAAAGCAAGCAAATGATATAGACAAAAGTACCCCAGGCCCATAAAAAAAGTAAGAACAGAAGAATGTGAACTTGATATCTGTAAAGCAGTATTCAATTTAAAAATTAAGAAAAAATTGAGATTCTTAATGCTCATATTTTAAAATATGTAATTTATGAGTATATATGAACAAATAATATAGCAACCACCTTTATGAAGTAAAAACTGTAGAACATATATAGAAACACCGTAATAATAAGAGACTTTAAGAGAGCAATCTCAGATCAAGAAAGAACAAGTGGACAAACCAAAAATAATTAAGGAGCCAGAAAACCTAACCAACATAATCAATAAAGTAGATCTTATCATCATATAACAAATTTTAGACCCTGGTATTAGAAAATAGTCTTCCTTTCCAGTGCTTATGGAACATTTACAAAGTTTTTCACATATTATTTCACAAGAAAAATGTCAGGATGTCCTATAAAGCATAAATACTACAAACAATACTCTCTGATGACAGTGCAATATAACTAGAAATTATTAACAAATGAAGAAATTAAAAGCCCCTTCCTTTTTCTATTAGACAAAGCTTGGGTGAAACAGAGAAATACGGATTGAAACCAGAGAGGTCAATCAAATAATAAAACTACTACATACAAGAAATCCTGGGATACACTTAAAACAGTGGTCACAGGAAAATTCATAACAAACTCTTTCACCAGTAAAAATGAAAGAATGTAAACAAATTAAAGACCCAGCTGAAGAAACTGAAAAAAGAACAAGCAAAAGAAAGCTCAAGAAAGTAAATAAAGATAAAAGCAGAAGTTAACAAGGTATGTCTTAGAAAAACAGTAGATTATACTGAAGTGGCAAGTGGGACCTAACACTGTTCAAAACCTAAGAAGAATTGTGCTGTTTATCTCTGTTACAGTGATAACATGATTAAGAGAATCTATAATGTGGATAGCCACAGTACTGGTGGCAATAGGAAAAGAACAATAGGAATAGGAACATTACGCTTGAGCAAAACAGAGATATTATCAATGCTGGATTTCTTCATTACATTTGGGTTTTACATTTATATTTTTATATTTTTCTTCATGCCCAATATTAGTAAAATTATTTCAGGGAAGAAAAGATTTCAATATAGTTAGTCTGAAATACTTTTGCCTCCCACCCCGTTTTCTGTGAAGCACTCTCATGAAATTATTGTTAGATGAGCCAACTCGGGTTGTGAAAGAATTCACAGAAGTGAGAAGAAAAGAAAGTTTTAATTCACTTTCCAAGGGAAGAAAGGGGCCAGACGCATAGAATGGTGTCGTCCCTGAAGGATGCGGGTTTGAGTCTTTTATTGGGCTACGAAGGGCAAAGTGCAGGAAAGAGGTGGTGGGTTCTTGTGTGTTTTGGTCCACAGTTGTATTCGAACTGGCTATGCTTCTATAGGATGTGGTTTTTCTGAGAATCTGTAACTTTTTGTCTTCAGTAATTTTCCAGTCCTTGGGTGTCTGAAAAAGACTTGATAGTGGCCCTTGATGGGCGTTACTCTATTTTGAACAATGTTACATGGGTTTACATTTATTATCAAATTTACTGCATCTTAACAGAGCCAACATTTTGATTAGATGAGCTGAAAAATCGTAACTTATTATCTTATAGAATATTTCTCAACCTGAGACTGAGAACAGTTGCTCTGAGGATTGAGATTCTATCTTACATATCAGAGCCCTGCATATTCCAGGCTTTCAGAATATCTACTGACTAAATATACCAAAAATGAACCATTGTTCACTTTTAAAAATGTCTATGCAGATACAGTTTTCCCTTCTTTAGACACATTACAGTTTGTCAATTCCTTTTGTGGTTTATATTTCCATAAAATTTCAACCTCCACAAAAAAAAGGAATATGCTAGTTCTATAGGACTAGGCTTAAATTATATTTTCTTAATCAGAAAACCAGCATAACAATTTCATAAAGTTTTCTCATTTAAAGCTAATTAATCCCGTGTCTTTGATGCTTACCATAACTTTCAGCCATGCTTCATTCTAATATTACTATTTGGTTCCTCAGAAGATGTGAAAGATGCCAATTTCCTGTACAATTTATCAGAAAATGTTCAATGTTATTTACAGCAAACTTATAAAAATACAATTTACACAAGATTTATCACATTGCTTGCATTTTACCATGTTTCCAGAACTAGAAACCAAATTCCTTCTTGACTGCTTTTGACATGAGTAAGTTTAATAATAAATATTAACTCTCCTTCCCATAAAAAAGACATAGATATTATTTATTTAGGATGCAGTTTTTGTAAAATTATTCAGAGATTTTCATAATCTACTGCAATGCCTATATAAGGATCATTCTTCCTTGTTTAATTTGATTCTCTTTCCTCATAAATATCATTTAGTAGCTTTGTCACCTACCCTTTATATATATATATATCTTATTGGTTCTGAACTCTGATGAATATACCTGCTAACAGAGCTTTCCTATTTTTTATTTCTATTTGGTTGGCTGAGGAAGTTTACTATATAGGATCAATTTCCTTCCTTCCTTCTTTCTTTCCTTCCTTTCTCTCAATATATATTGTCCTAAAGTTGTAATACTTTACCAACAGCAATCTGGATTTTCCCTTAGTGAGAGGAAGTGCGGGCTGTGGGCTTCAGCCCAGCCCAGGGACTTCCACATTGATTCTTATGGGTTCCTGGCTAAAATAAAGTGATCCTCCTCCTGATGTGTGCAGCTCACTTGGGAATACTAAAGTGAGGACAAGCCTTTTTAGATTAAGCCAATTACCATCAAGTATAACCCTAAATTCTACCTAATCTGTGAACATATCCTAATCCTTAAATTTGCTGAGGCCTGTGAGGGGACTGCTATATGTTCTTGAAGCTGTCTAGGTATGGTTCCATCACAAGATAGAACCTTTCTGGGCAGAAGAAAAGAGAGGAATAAACTCTTATATGTTGAGCTCTCACTGTGTACCCACCACTGAGTTATTTGTTTTACTTTGTTATATTACTTAAAGTCATTCAGTTCACACCATAATCCTGTGAGGTAAATGCTGTCATGAGAACACTTGAAATCACACATCCCCTAAGTGTCAGAGCTGCAGCTAACACCCACCCCCAAGATGGAACTTCCCTCTCATAACTCCAACAGTTGCTCTGCTGGCCAAAGTGATAGAGATCCCACAGACCCATATCAGAACTGAGGATTGGCCTTAAATTTTAACCCTTTGTAGATATGTGAATTATGTTCTTCTAAACACTTATTGGAGATGGTTAGGTGTCCACTAAAATCCATATTCTTCTTCTTCCAAAATTATAGAATTGGGCTAGGACTCAGCTCTCTAGGGAGCACATATCTCAGCCTTCTTTGGAACTAAGTATCACTATATAACTGAATTTGTGCCTGGCAGCCCCAAACTTGGATGTCTTTCTGTATGTATTCTTTTCTGCCTTCCTACTGACTGAGATGACCAGAGCATGGCCACTCAGGAAGTCATTTGCTGAAGATAGTGGAGCCACTGCTCCCCTATGTGAATCATGGTATGTGGGTAGCTGCCTACTGCCCCAAAACACCCACCCTGGACTATTACATGAGTGAGAAACAAACCTTTTTATTTCTTAAGCGACTGAATTAATTTTGGGTCTCCTTTGCTGCAGAACATCTGAGTCTATCCTAACCAGGGAGCACTTTGTTTATATTTTTAGTTAATTTAATTAACATATAGGGTTTTACTATATGCAGATATAACACCTTGTAAATGCATTTGTTCTATTGGTGAACTTATTCTGATGATTAAATTAATATCTTTGTGCATGTCGAAAATTAACCATCAAGTCAATACATTGAAAAAAATTCCATCAAATTGGTTGGCGCTCAATGTGTAGAAAAAGTTACTGCTATTTTTTTTTACTGATTTCCCTTTCTGCTCTGTTTTAAGAGTAGTATGTGGACTCAATGCCAGATTAGGTGTGTCCTCAGTGCATTCAAGCAAAAGTATATTTATTCCTTTGCTGCCCTCCACTGTACCTATGTCTCAAGTTTACCTCAAGCAAATTATATTCCACAAACATTACAAAGAAAGAAGACAAATATTTCTAGCATTTGTTTGTTTAATTCATATTGCTGACTCAACTTCTGTGATGTCTTTAAAAATGGCAGACCTTATTTACTATACTGATCAGTTTGGTGATGTCTTGATGAAAACAGGATAGTGTGACATATGAATTCTCATAGGCATTTCTAGCTTCCTATGACTATGACATGTTTATTTTTACTCAATAATTATTAGAGAAAGCTGTCATTTCAAACTTTCTACTTTTTCTTTCCTCACATACAGCTTAATCGAGTGTTTCAACAATACATTTAAATTCGTTTTCATGATCTTGGAACAGGTGGGCACAGACTTGGAAATGTCAACCTCGCTAAATATAGATATGTAATGATTTTCAATGTATTGGGAAAAAAATGTTCATCTGGCAAAATAGCAAGATAGTAGTAACTTCAGTCTCCATCCCCTATCTTACCCCAACTACAATTTTTTTTCTCTTCATTTATATTTTTATCCTTCATGACCTCAGAATTCTCAGCTGAGTGATATAAGTTATGACAACATCTATTGGATTCTACCACATTTTTAATCAAAACTAATTCCACTTAAGGAAAAAAAAATACAAAATATTTAACTTTCTCTCCAATGGGCATGATTTTGTCCATGCCTTCATAAGCTCATGCTGTGGTATTATATGTTTTCATCATTCTCTAGACAGAGTAGCCTTTTATTGGGAAGGTTTTTTTTTTTTCTTTGAACTTTAAGTGTTCCCTTTACAGGACTACTCTTTTCCTCACTCTTCCTTTTGTTTCAGGTGGCATTTCTTCAAAAAGACTTTCCCCAACCTTCAGTTAAGGTGTCCTGTTATAAGTAAACACTTATGAGGTTTGTAATTTGCTTTGTGTCAGATTATTAATTTAATAGTTGTCAATTCTCTACAGTGAGTGACTATTGTTTTACCTGCTCAGTATTCCTCCATATTTTCTGTGACTTCTCTGGAAAATTCTTCCCCACTCCATCTATGTTATCTCCCCTAGAAATACCTTTTCTCCTTTATAATTGTAATCTCACCCCAACAACAATTTCTAGTAGAGTAATGGGCACATTTATCTAGCGACAGTTCTTCCCTAGGATTTTTCAAACTGCAATTATCATAGTCAACATTTTCTCAAGTAGAATTCTGAGGCTTTTGATAGTCTTGTCACCACAATTTGGTGAAATCCTAGATGTCTACAATAGGAGAGAATGTGCCTGACATACATAAAGAATCAGAGATGAGAAAAGGATTGAGAGTACCAGAAGTGTTTGAATGCCTGGTTCTAGTTGTTCCAGAAGCTAGGTTACAATATTGACCTTCTTAGAGGCAGACTGGAGATGATTTTATGAGATATTCCAGTCAGTCTTATTTTTCCTTAAGTTAGATTGAGTTAAATCATTTTTACTGGCAATTAAAACTGTTGATTACTAATATGCCCTGGGATATGTAAGGTCCACTAAGTCATCCTTTGTCTATCTGTACATGATGTCCAGTCTTCCACTTTTCTTCAGAACAAACATCTTTTATAATTTTGTGAAGGAAGTTCTATCTGCTAAGAGTGTATTGAACTACAAAGGAACCTAAATACTAATAATCTCACTTTGACTTCTTCATTGCTTTCTAGACCTTGAATGTTTGTGTGAAGGATTTTTTTCTTTTTTTTTTTTCTTTTTTCACATCTGGAAAGTGTCCAGACTGTGGAACTTCATTTAAATACCTTGGTATAAAGTCAAACATTCTAGATTTTTTTTCTATTACTTCTCTTCCTTTCCATCCTCCCAAAAGGTAAACTCTTCTTTGAAAATACATTGAAAACATGTCTTCTTTATAGACATGTCTTTTGCTGATTCCTAGCATTTAAAATTTCCCAAGTTCTATCATCTTAGGTATGAGTGGGAAGGAACCCAGCTTCTTTTGTCACATTTTCCTGAGATTACCCTGCTAATAAAGGTTCCAGGGATCCGACTGGGCAATGTAAAAATATAAGCTTCACCTCTCTCTCAAAATTCCTATCCTGGGACCAGGTTATTTCCAACTCGCCATATGCTTAGCATATTTCAGGGAGTAAAGTCAAGTTGGAACTCTGTTTCTCTTACTGTTTCACCATGATTGTTTGTACAACAGATGCAGGCAATCCATCAAATCCAGGAGAAACTGAGAGGAAATTGCTGTCATAACCATAGACACTGAAACACAAGTAAATGCTCTCAAAAAAACAACATAGGAACTTCCCTGGAGGTCCAGTGATTAAGACTCCATGCTTCCAATGCAGAGGGTGTGGGTTCATTCCCTGGTCAGGGAACTAAGATCCCACATGCCACGTGGTATGGCGAAACCCCTCCCCCCCAAAAAAAAACAAAAAATAAACATAGACCATTATTTTGACCCTTTGGGGGAAAAACGTATCATTAATATTAAAATATTTAAATAATCCATTTAAATGTATATTAAACAAAAACCTTATGGAAATAGAAGTTGTAGAATTAGATGTGAGAAATAATATGTGACTAAACTTTTAAAGTTTACAAAATACATTTAAAGTATTCAGCAGCTCACAAGAGGCAACTTTTTAGAGATGAAGAAAATAAATTTAGTTTTGGGAAGTGATTGAATAAGTATTGCCAGATAAAGTACAAGTGTGATATATCATCCAGGTATATTTGAATGTTGGATAAGCAACAAATTTTAGTTAAATATATTTCAAACATTGCATGCTTATCTGAAATTCGTATTTAGCTGGGTGTCCTACAATTTTATATTCTGAATCTGGGAATCCTAGATAAAACTAAGGTTACAAAGTTTATAGTTGGCAAAGCAGGACATCCTTAAAAACCAATGGGGTATATGATAGCTGACATGAACTTCAAAAAGATTCTAGCATACACTCAGATGAAATTATTGTCATTACCAGGACATAAAAGACATAATTTCTGCACATTCCAGATTTCCAGGTTAAATCTAGTGTGAAATTGTCCATGAGTAGGCATTAATTCTGGTGGGATTTTTTGAAATATGTGGGGTATATTGACCCGGTAGGAATAAGAATTCATCAGGCAGATTTCTTCACTGGTTATCCACCACATCCATCAATTCCTGAGGATTAAGGCATTATTTGAATGCAATGTGTACTCTGGGATATTTATGAAGAACTAATCCATCATTAAAAAAACCTGACAAATGGGTTTCAAATCTCAGCTTGGACCCTGATTGAAAATAGATCCCAAAAGGGACATTTCATAGACAAAAGAGAAATAAGACCTTTTAGACTCTTGTACTCTTTGGGAATAAGTGTGGGAAGTAAGTCAATGAAGCTATGCTATAAAACTTTGGGAGGGTCCTTGGTTCATTCTCTAACACAGATATTTATAGATCTTACTAAGTCCTATATAGTTTTCACTAATAAAGTTTTCATTAATAACTGTTTTCAGATGGTTAAAGCTGTATATGAGTACAAAGAAAACAGGTAAGCAGCCTATTGCTTTTATCAATAGAAATTTCATCAAAAATCTGAGTTTTTAATTCCAGAGTTAGCAATCATAGAGAAATTCTAAAAATAAATATATGGCATTTTTTTCTAGAAGTGAAGTAACAAGAGTTCTGTTACTTGCTTTATAACTAGTATCATGCGAGACAGAAATGGTCAGTGGTGGCTGTAACTGTAAGGTGCATATTATAGGTTTGAGCTTAGCAAACAGTTTCCTCTTTTCAGTGAGTATATTCACAGAATACCAAAAATAAGGCAACAGTAGGGGAATCAGGACCATTGAGAATGCTAGGGAATGGGATATTTTCCTTTAGGTAGCAGAACTGAAAGCTCCAAGCAAGGAATTAGTTGAATGATACATAATAAACTAACATCACTTCATTGTGTTTTAGATAAATCTACCATTTTAGAGTTTCAATCGTAAATTTGAGTATTCTGGAATAAAGTGACCTGCAAATAACATTCCTGGTGCATGTCTATAGTGTCATGAGAAACGTGGACTCAGACCTCTACTGTGGATTGAATGATACCAGAGAGGATTCAGCAAGTCCCAATCTGTATGAGCTTAAACTAAATAAGAGACAATAAGAAGCTTAACATTTGACCACAAATGCAACATTGAAAAGCATTAAGTGTGGTTTTCCAGGGCAGTGCAAGAAATTATAAATTTTTATAAAACATAGGCTTACGTGGAAAGGATGATACCATTTTTTTGAATTTTATTTTAATTCTTTTATTAAACAGCAGGTTCTTATTAGTCATCAATTTTATACACATCAGTGTATACATGTCAATCCCAATTGCCCAATTCAGCACACCACCATCCCCACACTCTCACGGCCTTCCGGCTTGGTGTCCATACGTTTGTTCTCTACATCTGTGTCTCAACTTCTGCCCTGAAAACTGGTTCATCTCTACTATTTTTCTAAGTTCCACATACATGCATTACTATACGATATTTGTTTTTCTCTTTCTGACTTACTTCACTCTGTATGACTTCACTCTGTATGACAGTCTCTAGATCCATCCACGTCTCAACAAATATGCAATTTCATTCCTTTTTATGCCTGAGTAATATTCCATTGTATATATGTACCACAACTTCTTTATCCATTTGTCTGTCAATGGGCATTTAGGTTGCTTCCACGAACGGGCTATTGTAAAGAGTGCTGCAATGAAAATTGGGGTGTGTGTGTCTTTTTGAAGTATGGTTTCCTCTGGGTGTATGCCCAGTAGTGGGATTGCTGGATCATATAGTAATTCTATTTTCAGTTTTTTAAGGAACTGCCATACTGTTCTCATTGGGGCTGTATCAATTTACATTCCCACCAACAGTGCAAGAGGGTTCCCTTGTCTCCACACCCACTCTAGCATTTGTTGTTGGTAGATTTTCTGATGATGCTCATTATAAATGGTGTGAGGTGATACCTCAGTGTAGTTTTGATTTACATTTCTCTAATAACTACTGGTGTTGAGCAGCTTTTCATATGCTTCTTGGCCATCTGTATGTCTTCTTTGGAGAAATGTCTATTTAGGTCTTCTGCCCATTTTTGGATTGGGTTGTTTGTTTCTTTAATATGGAGCTGCATGAGCTGTTTATATATTTTGAAGATTAATCCTTTGTCTATTGATTAATTTTCTACTATTTTCTCCCATTCTGAAGGCTTTCTTTTAGTCTTGTTTATGGTTTCCTTTGCTATGCAAAAGATTTTAAGATTCATTAGGTCCCATTTGTTTATTTTTGTGTTAATTTCCATTACTCTAGGAGACGGATCAAAAAAGATCTTCCTGTGATTTATGTCAAAGAGTGTTCTTCCTATGTTTTTCTCTAAGAGTTTTATAGTGTCTGGTGTTACATTTAGGTCTCTAATCCATTTTGAGTTTATTTTTGTGTATGGTGTTAGGGAGTGTTCTAATTTCATTAATTTACATGTAGCTGTCCAGTTTCCTCAGCAGCACTTATTGAAGAGACTGTCTTTTCTCCATTGTATATCCTTGTCTCCTTTGTCATAGATCAGTTGACCATAGGTGTGTGCATTTATCTCTGGGCTTTCTATATTGTTCCGTTGATCTATGCTTCTGATTTTGTGCCACTACTGTATTGTCTTGATTACTGTAGCCTTGTAGTATAATCTAAAGTCTGGGAGTCTGATTCCACCAGCTCTGCTTTTTTACCTTAAGACTGTTTTGGCTATACAGAGTCTTTTGTGTCTCCATACAAATTTTAAGATGTTTTTTGTCCTACTTCCATAAAAAATGCCATTGGTAATTTGATAGGGATTGCACTGAATCTGTAATTGCTTTGGGTAGTGTAGTCATTTTCACAATATTGACTCCTCCAATCCAAGAACATGGTATATCTCTCCATCTGTTGGTATCATCTTTAATTTCTTTCATCAGTGTCATAGTTTTCTGCATACAGGTCTTTTGTCTCCCTAGGTAGGTTTATTCCTAGTTATTTTATTCTTTTTGTTGCAATGGTAAATGGGAGTGTTTCCTTAATTTCTCTTTCAGATTTTTCATCATTAGTGCCTAGGAATGCAAGAGATTTCTGTGCATTAATTTTTAACCTACAACTTTACCAAATTCATTGATTAGCTCTAGTAGTTTTCTGGTGGCATTTTTAGGATTCTCTATGTATAGTATCATATCATCTGAAAACAGTGACAGTTTTACTTCTTCTTTTCCAATTTGTATTATTTGATTTCTTTTTCTTCTTTGATAGCCAAGACTAGGACTTCCAAAATTATGTTGAATAATAGTGGTGAGAGTGGAGATCCTTGTCTTGTTCCTGATCTTAGAGGAAATGCTTTCAGTTTTTCACCATTGAGAATGATGTTTGCTGTGGGTTGGTTGTATATGACCTTTATTATGTTGAGTTAGGTTCCCTCTATGCCACTTTCTGGAGAGTTTTATCACAAATCGGTGTTGAATTTTGTCAAAAGATTTTTCTGCATCTATTGAGATGATCATATGGTTTTTATTCTCCAATTTGTTAATATAGTGTATCACATTGATTGATTTGTGGATATTGCAGAATCCTTGCATCCTTGGGATAAATCCCACTTGGTCATGGTGTATGATCCTTGTAATATGTTGTTGGATTCTGTTTGCTAGTATTTTGTTAAGGATTTTTGCATCTATATTTTGTTAAGAATTTTTGCATCTATATATTGCTAGTATTTTGTTAAGGATTTTTGCATCTATATTGCAGAATCCTTGCATCCCTGGGATAAATACCACTTGGTCACGGTGTATGATCCTTTTAATATGTTGTTGGATTCTGTTTGCTAGTATTTTGTTAAGGATTTTTGCGTCTATATTTGCATCTATATTTTGTTAAGGATATTTTGCATCTATATCCTTTGATCCCTGGGATAAATCCCACTTGGTCATGGTGTATGATCCTTTTAATATGTTGTTGGATTCTGTTTGCTAGTATTTTGTTAAGGATTTTTGCATCTATATTCATCAGTGATATTGGTCTATAATTTTCACATTTTGTAGTATCTTTGTCTGGTTTTGGTTCAGGGTAATCGTGGCCTCATAGAATGGGTTTGGGAATGTTCCTTCCTCTGCAAATTTTAGGAAGAGTTTGAGAAGGATTGGTGTTAGTTCTCCTCTAAATGTTTGATAGAATTTACCTGTGAAGCTATCTGGTTCTGGGCTTTTGTTTCTTGGAAGATTTTTAATCACACTATCAATTTCATTACTTGTTAATGGTCTATTCATATTTTCTACTTCTTCTTGGTTCAGTCTTGGAAGGTTATACCTTTCTAAGAATTTGTCCATTTCTTCCAGGTTGTCCATTTTATTGGCATGGAGTTTCTTGCAGTAGTCTCATTATGCTTTGAATTTCTGTGGTGTCTGTTGTAACTTCACGTTTTTCATTTTTTATTTTATTGATTTGAGTCCTCTCCCTCTTTTTCTTGAAGAGTCTAATGGTTTATCAATTTTGTTTATCTTCTCAAAGAACAAGCTTTTAGTTTTATTGATCATTGCTACTGTTTTCTTTGTTTCTATTTCATTTATTGCTGCTCTGATCTTTATGTTTCTTTCCTTCTGCTAACTTTGCGTTTTGTTAGTTCTTTCTCTAGTTCCTTTAGGTGTAAGTTTAGATTGTTTATTTGAGATTTTTCTTGTTTCTTGAGGTAGGTTTCTATAGCTATAAACTTCCCTCTTAGAACTGCTTTTACTGCATCCCATAGGCTTTGGATCATCATGTTTTCATTGTCATTTGTCTCTAGGTATTTCTTGATTTCCTCTTTGATTTTCAGTGATCTCTTGGTCATTTAGTAACGTATTGTTTAGCCTCCATGTGTTTATTTTTTTTTATGTTTTTTCCCTGTAATTAATTTCTAATCTCATAGCTTTGTGGTCAGAAAAGATGCTTGATATGATTTCAATTTTCTTAAATTGACTGTGGCCTGATTTGTGACCCAAGATGTGATCTATCCTGGAGAACGTTCCATGCACACATGAGAAGAAAGTGTAATCTGCTGTTTTTGGATGGAATGTCCTATAAATATCAATTAAAGCTATCTTGTCTACTGTGTCATTTAAAGCTTCTGTTACCTTATTTATTCTCATTTTGGATGATCTGTCCATTGGTATAAGTGAGGTGTTAATGTCCCCCACTATTATTTTGTTACTGTCGATTTCATCTTTTATAGCTGTTAGTAGATGTCTTATGTACTGTGGTGCTTCTATGTTGGGAGCATATATATTTATAATTGTTATATCTTCTTCTTGGATTGCTCCCTTGATCATTATGTAGTGTCCTTCCTTGTCTCTTGTAACATTCTTTATTTTAAAGTATTTTATCTGATATGAGTATTGCTACTCCAGCTTTCTTTTGATTTCCATTTGCATGGAATATCTTTTGCCATCCCCTCACTTTCAGTCTGTATGTGTCCCTAGGTCTGAAGTCGGTCTCTTGTAGATAGCATATATATGTGTCTTGTTTTTGTGTCCATTCAGCAAGACTGTATCTTTTGGTTGAAGCATTTATTGCATTCACGTTTAAGGTAATTATTGGTATATATATTCCTATGACCATTTTCTTAACTCTTTTGGGTTTGTTTTTGTGGGTCCTTTTCTTCTCTAGTGTTTCCCACTTAGAGAAGTTCCTTTAGCATTTGTTGTAGAGCTTGTTTGGTGGTACTGCATTCTCTTAGCTTCTCCTTGTCTGTAAAGCTTTTGATTTCTCCAACGAATCTGAATGAGATTCTTGCCAGGTAGAGTAATCTTGGTTGTAGGGTCTTCCCTTTCATCACTTTAAGTATATCATACCACTCTATTCTGGCTTGTAGAGTGTCTGCTGAGAAATCAGCTATTAACCTTATGGGAGTTCCCTTGTATGTTATTTGTCATTTTTCCCTTTCTGCTTTCAATAATTGTTCTTTGTCTTTAATTTTTGCCAATTTGATTACTATGTGTCTTGGTGTGTTTCTCCTCCTCCTTGGGTTTATCCTGTATGGGACTTGCTGTGTTTCCTGGACTTAGGTGGCTATTTCCTTTCACATGTTTGGGAAGTTTTCGACTATAATCTTCTGAAATATTTTCTCTGGTCCTTTCTCTCTCTCTTCCTTCTGGGACCCCTATAATGTGAATGTTATTGCATTTAATGTTGTCCCAGAGGTCTTTAAGGCTGTCTTCATTTCTTTTCATTCTTTTTTCTTTATTCTGTTCCATAGCAGTGAATTCCACCAATCTGTCTTCCTGGTCACTTATCCCTTCTTCTGCCTCAGTTATTCTGCTATTGATTCATTCTAGTGTAGTTTTCATTTCAGTTTTTACATTGTTCATCTCTCTTTGTTTGTTCTTTAATTCTTCTAGGTCTTTGTTAAACATTTCTTGCCATCTTTTCAATCTTTGCCTCCATTCTTTTTCCGAGGTCTTGGATCATCTTCACTATCATCATTCTGAATTCTTTTTCTGGAAGGTTGCCTATCTCCACTTCATTTAGTTGTTTTTCTGGGATTTTATCTTGTTCCTTCATCTGGTATATAGCCCTCTGCCTTTTCATCTTGTCTATCTTTCTGTGAATGTGGTCTTTTCTCCACACCCTGCAGGATTGTAGTTCTTGCTTCTGCTGTCTGCCCTCTGGTGGATGAGGCTATCTAAGAGGCTTGTGTAAGTTTCCTGATGGGGGGGACTGGTGGTGGGTAGAGCTGACTGTTGCTCTGGTGGGCAGAGCTCAGTAAAACTTTAATCTGCTTGACTGTTGATGGGTGGGCCTGGCTTCCCTCCCTGTTCATTGTTTGGCCTGGCACAACCCAACACTGGAGCTTGCCTGGGCTCTTTGGAGGGGCTAATGACAAACTCTGGGAGGGCTCATGCCAAGAAGTACTTTCCAGAACTTCTACTGTCAGTGTCCTTGTCCCCACAGTGAGCCACAGCCACCACCACCTCTGCAGGAGACCCTCCAGCACCAGCAGGTAGGTCTGGATCCATCTCCCCTGGGGTCACTGCTCCTTCCCCTGGGTCCCAATGTACACACTACTTTGTGTGTGCCCTCCAAGAGTGGAGTCTCTGTTTCCCCCAGTCCTGTCAATGTCCTGCCATCAAATCCCATTAACCTTCAAAGTCTGATTGTCTAAGAATTCCTCCTCCCATTGCCAGAAGCCTGATGTGGGTCTCAGAACCTTCACTACAGTGGGTGGATTTCTGTGGTATAAGTGTTCTCTAGTCTGTGAGTTACCAACCCAGCAGTTATTGGCTTTGATTTTACTGTGATTGTGCTCCTCCTACTGTCTCATTGTCTTTGAATGTGGGATATATTTTTTGGTGAGTTCCAGTGTTTTCCTGTCGATGATTGCCCAGCAGCTAGTTGTGATTCTTATGTTCTCACAAGAGGGAGTGAGAGCACAACCTTCTATTCTGCCATCTTGGTTCCTCTCCCTATCTCAACATTCTTTTCTGGGAGAGATGATGGTGGGATTCTCATTGATCCTCTGCAGAGCAGGATCCAGTTTACCAGAGAGAAAGTTGGATGATACCATTTTATCTAAGGAAATAAATCCTTATATGTGATGGTAGAAGAGCAGATAAAACTACAGGTAGAAAGTCACACAGATTTAATTAAGGAGAGGCACAGACATCACTGTCAGTTCCTTGGGAATAGCTCCACCCAAGCCCAAGCTCATGGATTCTTTACGTGAGCACTTTTTCCATCTTACTAGAACAGAGAAATCAATAAATCATGAACATTTTTGAAATCAAGATGCTGTTTATTCCCCATAAGTTATCTGTAGTGCACTGTGGGAAAATGAATAACACATAAGTATCTCCTGCTTAAAATTCCTTCCTTTAACATTTGAAATTATTTAGCATTTGAGATGTAAGTCCCTTAACATATCTGAACAGAGATTTGTCCTTACAAAGCAGTTAGGTCTAATGAGATTTTACCACAGGTGGAAGTGTAGCACAAGAGAGCAGACTGTCAATAAATTTTACCATATAGACACTGTAATTGTTTGCCCTTAATAATGAGGGAGCAATACCAGGTCCATTCAGAGAAATGACTTGTCTGACCTTCAGACAGAAGATTTAATGCATAGTAGAAAATAGATAAATAGAGTCTGGGCATAGTGTGTGATAGTGTAAAAGTTCTTATAAAACAATTTTAATTAGTTCTTCAAATGCTTGACTCATTCCAATTACATAAACAAAATTCACTCTAGTCCTGAGGAGAAAAAGTTCACTAATTTTGGCAGACAACACAATATACTCTGCTTATATGGAGACTGATAGTGTTGATGACTTGCCACCCTGGAGCCCAATTGGCAAATAGTTAATCAGGGATAACATGAACTCTGCAGAAAGGATTTTGAAGTCTTTCTTGCCATATCTCTTTATGAAACAGAGAAAGATGAGGAAGGAGAAAGAAACTGTCACTAAATTCTGATGCAGGGAAACATATATACAAGGTTTAATCCAACCTATGATGGCTTCTCAGACTATAGCTCCTTTGAACATGCTATTTATCTCCCAAAGCATGAAGGACCAAAAGAGCCAGAGATGCCATCATCTAGAACAGAACATTATTGGGAAGCATAAAATTGTCATCCCAAGGAGAAATTTGTTGGAAAAATAATTAGAACAAAGAAATAATATATCTATCCTCTGTTCAAATCTACCTATACAACTACTGCTCTACAAAGCTAGGAAAAGAAATCATTCATATAGCTGAGGACCTTGCATCTTTGTGCATTTATGATTCTGGGAACAATTTAAAAGACTGGCAATGAAGGTTTTTCAATGACATTTATATAGGTATTAAAATAGTTATTGTCACCAGCTATGTCTGACCAATTTGTATGACACGTTCACCAGAAATCTGCTTCTCTGAGGGGCTGAGAAGCCTCACTGGAGAGACTTTCTCTGAAGAGAAGAATCAAACAGAAAAGCTTGACCCGTTAATGCAACCCTAGTAACTAGCAGGTGAATGTGCCTATTGGATTTGAACTGAGGCTTATAGTATAACTTAATAGGTAAGTTATACTTACCTATAACTTACCTATTAAGTTATACTTAAGGTATACTTAATAGGGGAGAGAAGTGTGAGAAAACATTGAAAAAGCTGTTTTTAATAAGACCTAGATCAGATAGTAGAGAAAGAGGTGGTCCTCCAACAGTAAAACTCTAACATGAAACATCACAGGAAAAGAGATAATGAAATTTTATTGTTCTTGACCACACACTATCAACCAGATTTGGCCCATTGGAGGCTCCAGTACATTCTCTCTCTGAGCCTCATTTCCATCTGTAAGTTAGTAATGATAATATCAGTATATTATACTATAAAGTGTGGTATATAATATTAAGAGTTCAAAGAGTATTAGAGGTTACCTATTCAATAAATGAAGAAGAAGAAAGGAAAGTAGGAAGGGAGAGACAGATGAAAGGACAGAGTAAGGGAGCAAGAGAACTAATAACTAGAATGACTAGAATTAATAATTTTCTAAGATCACAAATATTATTTGTAATAAATTCATCAGTAGATTTCAGTTTTATTTACTCCCAGTCCAGTATTTTTCAAATATGTTAGCTAGCTTATGCTACATCTACAATGAACTTCAAAATAATCTGTTCTGGGCAGTGATATATTGTATATATGCTAAGTAGTTTAAGCCTCAGTTTTAGGAGCCATTGTCCTCATTTATAATGCACACTGCAGGGATTTTTCATTATGAGCAAAAGTCTATATTCTAGAAGCAGCTACTACAAGGTATCTTGATCAGCACGTCCTATTACACAAGTCAGACTGGTGAGTGGGAGAAATATTTTTATTGGTGAATTTAGTTATTCATCTACTATTGGTCGACTCCTTGGATGCAGAAGCTGGGATACGGGATGGCCAACTGTACAATATCATTTTACAAAAGGAACTTGAGTATCAGAGGATTTTGGTATCTGTGGGGGTCCTGGAACCAATACCCTGTGGGACAACTATACAACTTTTAGTGGGGATTATTAAGCATTTTAGATGACTAAGAGGAGAGGGATTTGGAAGAAGGGATTGAGTTTTGTTGCTACTTATTTCAAAATTTGAAGGCCACATATACTATTGCAAGTATGAAGAGCCCACACTGAAAAAGTTATCTTTTTTCAGGAAATAAACAAGTTGAAGTTGGGAAATCTAAGGAATTGACTTAAAAAAGGAGATGTAATTAAATGAGGATATGGATTTGAGGAGATAACGGTAATACCTTTTTGAAGCACTTTTGAGCTTATTTTTGGGGAGGAATATCAACACCAGGGAAAGTGGTATTAAATAAATAATGCTGCCAAAAGAACATCAGGAGCTTAGATGCTCTATGAGCACAGATTCATGGAGCTGAATTAATGAGGACATTTTGTATGAAACCATTTGACATCCTGGATGCTATTTGTCATTGAAATGTAACTTAATATACATTTTATATGCTATAAAACATTCACCTGCAGATTTAGTATATTACAATATGAATAGATATGTGCGTGTGGATATGTGTATTTTTCTCAGTCTAATTCTCTGTGGGGATGCATGCTTTCAGAAGGATGCACCCTTAGATGTTGAACAGGGAGGGCAGCACAATTAGAGAGCTCTTGCAAGTGACCCCTGGTAATCTGCCAAAGAATTCCTACTAATGTGGAAGGCTGCAGGGCTCCTTATGTAGAATATATACACCTTAACCCAGTCACTGCCTTCCACCTGTCCATCTATACACTGCTGCCAGATTCATCTTCCTTAATCTCCAGATTTATCATATTCTTCTCCAATTTATAACCTTTCAACAGTTACCTATTTCTCACAGATGAAATCCAAATACCTTCACCTGGCAGTTTAGACATTGCTAGGTATAACCTACAGAAAACCTTCTCTCGAAATAAATTTGGGCTTTCGATATTTGCTGCATGTACCTTAAACTTTCTTGATTGCACTTGTCTTAAGCCTTTTCAGTCTGCTTGCTTTGCAAAATCTCATTCTGAAAAGAATCAAAGATCTTGTGCTTCTTGGGGGTGAAAAGATAGGTGTGCTCCCAGTTACTCTATGCAGTTCTAGGGGAAAGGAAAGAAGGGATTATAAAAATATTCCTTTTCATGAGAAAAGACATCTTTCCCACAAACTCTATTGAGCCATTCATAAGCAATTTACAAAATCAGCAGGAATTCCACGTGTTTCTGTGCTCAATTACATTAGATAAAATTTGCTCAGTATGAATTCAGTTGGCTTCTCCACTTCTTATTTACAGTTAAGGAAAAGTTTCTTTACCTTACATGGAAAGAGGATGTTCTAGGATCAAAACTTGTATCAATGTGCCAAGGAAGTGACACTGTAAATTGCTCCTTCTAAAATTATGGATTATTAAGGCTTGAGTCTTGCCATCAGAGTGAGAAACATCTAAAGAAAGAATTGAGAGAGAGAGAAATGTCCAAGGAATGGAGGGGATTAAATTTGTGCAGGTCCTAATGAAAAACAGCCTGACTCAATGCATCTTGAGCTGTGCCAGCCATCCCATCTGTGGCCAGACTGAGTTAAGGTAGGATAAAATATCTGTACTATGAAGTATGTGCCTGTCGATGTGTTTTTTTTTCCCCCTTTATTGTTCTAGTTAAAGATGAATGACAATCTCAGACTAAGAATGCAACATTTTTTCTCCCTGAGACATATTTAACTGGTGAACAGTACATTTATGGAGCTTTACATTGTGGGAGCAGGATGAGGGGCAGCTTAGTGTCCCAAAATGAGTTTGGGAAGCAGAAGTAGAGAGAAATGATAGCTAGCAAACAGATATCCCTATCCTTTACTTTCCAAACAAAGGGGTTCAGATGGTCTGAACAGCACACCTGGCCAGAGGTGTGCTGAAGAACACACCCTGAATTATTTCTCTCTGTCTTCATTTACTACTTAAAATGTATTTCCTAAAATCTTAGGTTGATTTCATGTCCCTCTTCCTCTAATCATCCTCCTCCATATGAGGCTTCGTAAACATCAAGCACTCAAAATTATTCAGATTGTGATGGTGGTGGTGGCAGAGAGAAGACTGTATTTGGAGGAGGAATACATATCTACTCTCATTGCAAACTATTTTTCAGGCCCTTTGGTGTGCCATTCTTGGTGGTAAGATTTGGGAGGGCTCAAATTTGTGACAGGTATTACTTTTGTTTTTGAAAGATAAGAGGGGTGAGGCCTGAGAGAAAACAAATAGGTAGCAGTTCATGGAGACCTTGTAAGTTGTTCTATGTGTTCAGTTCATTTTATCAGACTAGGAAAGAGGACAGAGACTTAAAGCAAAGACTGGTACAAGAATGAGTCTTCCTTTAATTACTGAAATCTCTTATAAGGATGAAACTTTATCCTTCTTATGTATTCCCATCAACAAAAGAGGTGGGGGAAAGAGTTGCTAATTTTGTGCATCAGAATATTCCAGAACAGGCTGCCATGAACCAACATGGCAGAGTAGAAAGATGTGCTCTCACTCCCTGCTGTGAGAACACCAGAATCACAACTAGCTGTTGGACAATCATCAACACGAAGACACTGGAATTCACCAAAAAATATACTCCACATCCAAAGACAAAGGAGAAGCCACAGCAAGATGGTAGGAGGGGTGCAATCACAGTAAAATCAAATCCCATAATGGCAGGGTGGGTGACTCACAGACTGGAGAACATTTATATCACAGAATTCCACTGACTGGAGTGAAGATTCTAAGGCCCAGATCAGGCTTCTCAACCTGGGGTCCAGCAATGGGAGGAGGTATTTCTAGATAATCAGACTTTGAAAGCTAGTGGGATTTGATGGCAGGACATTGAAAGGACTGGAGAAAACAGAGACTCCACTCTTGGAGAGCACACTCACAGTAGTGTGCACATGGAGACGCAGGGGAAGGAGAAGTGTCTCCAGGGGAGAATGAACCAGACCTACCTGCTGGTGTTGGAAGGTTTCCTGCAGAGGTGGGGGGTGGTTGTGGCTCACCGTGAGGGTGGAGATGCTGGCAACGGAGGTTCTGGTGGGTTCTCCTTGGTTTGAGCCTTCCCAGAGTCTGACATTTGCCCCACCAATGAGCCCAGGTTGGCTCCAGTGTTGGGTTGCCTCAGGCCAAACAACCACAGGGAGGGAATCCAGCCCCACCTATGAACATTCAAGTGGATTAAAGTATTACTGAGCTCTGCCTAACAGAGCCACAGTCAGCTCTAACCACCTCTAGTCCCTCCCATAAGAAAACTTACACAAGCCTCTTAGATAGCCTCATCCACCAAAGGGTAGACAGCAGAAACAAGAAGAACAACAATCCTGCAGGCTGTGGAACAAAAACCACATTCATAGAAAGATAGACAAGATGAAAAGGCAGGGCTATGTAACAGATAAAGGAATAAGATAAAACCCCAGAAAAAAAAAAACTAAATGAAATGGAGATAGGTAAACTTCCAGAAAAAGAATTCAGAATAATGGTAGTGGAGATGATCCAGGACCTTGGAAAAAAATGGAGGCAAAGATCGAGAAGATGCAAGAAATGTTTAACAAGACCTCGAAGAATTAAAGGACAAACGAACAGAGATGAACAATAAAATAAATGAAATGAAAACTACAGTAGAAGTAATCAATAGCAGAATAACTGAAGCAGAAGAACAGATAAGTGACCTGGAAGACAGAATGGTGGAATTCACTGCTGGAGAACAGAATAAAAAAATTAAAAAAAAAAGAATGAAAAGAAAAGAATACAGCCTAAGAGACCTCTGGGACAACATTAAACCCAAAAACATTTGCATTATAGTGGTCCCAGAAGGAGAAGAGAGAGAGAAAGGACCTGAGAAAATATTTGAAGAGATTATAGATAAAAATTTCCCTAACATGGGAAAGGAAAGAGCCACCCAAATCCAGGAAGAGCAGTGAGTCCCATACAGGATAAACCCAAGGAGAAACACACCAAGACACATAGTAATCAAATTGGCAAAAATTAAAGACAAAGAAAAATTATTGAAAGCAGCAAAGGAAAAATGACAAATAACCTACAAGGGAACTCCCATAAGGTTAACAGCTGATTTCTAAGCAGAAACTCTATAAGATAGAAGGGAGAGGCATGATATACTTAAAGTGATAAAAGGGAACCTAAAACCAAGATTACTCTACCTGGCAAGGATCTCATTCAGATTCGATAGAGAAATCAAAAGCTTTACAGACAAGCCAAACTAAGAGATTTCAGCACCACCAAACCAGATCTACAACAAATGCTAGAGGAATTTCTCTAAGTGGGAAACACAGAAGAAGAAAAAGACCTACAAAAAGAAACCCAAAGCAATTAAGAAAATGGCCATAGTAACATACATATTGATAATTACCTTAAACATGAATGCAATAAATGCTCCAACCAAAAGACACAGGCCTGCTGAATGGACACAAAAACAAGATGCATATATATGCTATCTACAAGAGACCCACTTCAGACCTAGGGACACATACAGACTGAAAGTGAGGGGATGGAAAAAGATATTCCATGCAAATGGAAATCAAAAGAAAACTGGAGTAGCAATACTTATATCAGATAAAATAGACTTTAAACTAAAAAAATATTACAAGAGACAAGGAAGCACACTACATAATGATCAAGGGATCAATCCAAGAAGAAGATATAAAAAATATAAATATATATGTTCCCAAAATAGAAGCACCACAATACATAAGGCAATTGTTAACAGCTATAAAAGAGGAAATCAACAGTAACACAGGAATAGTGGGAGACTTTAACACCTTACTTACACCAATGGACAGATCATCCAAAATGAAAATAAATAAGGAAACAGAAGCTTTAACTGACACAATAGACCAGAAAGATTTAATTGATATTTATAGGACATTCCATCCAAAAACAAAGGATTACACTTTCTTCTCAAAGGTGCACAGAACATTCGCCAGGATAGATCACTTCTTGGGTCACAAATCAAGCCTCAGTAAATATAATAAAATTAGAATCATAGCAACCATCTTTTCTGACCACAATGCTATGAGATTAGAAATGAATTACAGGGAAAAAAAACATAAAAAACCCAAGGAGGCTAAAAAATATGTTACTAAATAACAGAGATCACTGAAGAAGTAAAAGGAGAAATCAAAAAATGCCTAGAGAAAAATGATAATGAAAACAGGATGATCCAAAACCTATGGGATGCAGCAAAAGCAGTTCTAAGAGGGAAGTTTATAGCTATACAAGCCTACCTCTAGAAACAAGAAAATTCTCAAATAATATAAACTTACACCTAAGGGAACTAGAGAAAGAAGAACAAGCAAAATGTAAAGTTATTAGAAGGAAAGAAGTCATAAAGGTCAGAGCAGAAATAAATGTAATAGAAAAAAAGAAAACAATAGCAAAGACTAAGTAAACTAAAAGCTGGTTCTTTGAGAAGATAAACATTAGCCAGACTCATCAAGGAAAAGAGGGAGAGGACTCAAATCAATAAAATTAGAAATGAATAAGGAGAAGTTACAACAGACACCACAGAAAAACAAAGCATCCTAAGAGACTACTACAAGCAACTCTATGCCAATAAAATGGACAACCTGGAAGAAATGGACAAATTCTTAGAAAGGTATAACCTTCCAAGACTGAACCAGGAAGGAATAGAAAATATGAGCAGACCAATCACAAGCAATGAAATTGAAACTGTGATTAAAAACCTTCCAACAAACAAAAGTTCAGGACCAGAGGGCTTTAAAGGTGAATTCTATCAAACATTTAGAGAAGAGCTAACACCCATCCTTCTCAACCTCTT
This sequence comes from Phocoena sinus, assembly GCF_008692025.1. NCBI lineage: Eukaryota > Metazoa > Chordata > Mammalia > Artiodactyla > Phocoenidae > Phocoena > Phocoena sinus. The sequence continues at coordinate 31,634,356 of NC_045776.1, read as the reverse complement.
CCAAAAAACTGGGGAGGAAGATAAACTCACAAAGTCATTTATGAGGCCACATTTACCCTGAACCCAAAACCAGACAAAGATACTACAAAAAAAGAAAATTACAGAACAATATCACTGATGAATATAGATGCAAACATTCTCAACAAAATACTAATAAACAGAATCCAAAAACATATTAAAAGGATCATACACCTTGAACAAGTGGGATTTATCCCTGAGATGCAAGGATTCTGCAATATATGCAAATAAATCAATGTGATACACCATATTAATAAACTGAAGAATAAAAAAACATATGATCATCTCAATAGATGTCAAAAAAGCTATTGACAAAATTCAACTCCCATTTATGATAAAAACTCTCCAGAAAATGGGCATAGAGAGAACCTACCTCAACATAATAAAGGCCATATATGACAAACCCACAGCAAACATCATTCTCAAAGGTGAAAAACTGAAAGCATTTCCTCTAAGATCAGGCACAAGACAGGGATTTCTACTCTCACCACTATTACTCAACATAGATTTGGAAGTCCTAGCCATGGCAATCAGAGAAGAAAAATAAATAATAGGAATACAAATTGGAAAAGAAGAAGTAAAACTGTTACTGTTTGCAGACAACATGATACTATACACAGAGAATCATAAAGATGCCACCAAAAAACTACTAGAGCTAATCAATGAATTTGGCAATGTTGCAGGATACAAAATTAATGCATAGAAATCTCTTGCATTCCTATACACTAATGATGAAAAATCTGAAAGAAAAATTAAAGAAACACTCCCATTTACCATTTCAACAAAAAGAATAAAATACCCATGGATAATCCTACATAAGGAGACAAAAGACCTGTATGCAGAAAAGTATAAGACACTGGTGAAAGAAAGTAAAGATGATACGAGCAGATGGAGAGATATAACATGTTCTTGGATTGTTAGAATCAATATTGTGAAAATGACTATATGACAAAAAGGAATCTACAGATTAAATGCAATCCCTATCAAATTACCAATGGCAATTTTTATGGAACTAGAACAAAAAAATCTTAAAATTTGTATAGAGACAGAAAGGACCCCAAATGGCCAAAGCAGTCTTGAAGAAAAAAATGGAGTTGGAGGAATCAGGCTCCCTGACTTCAGACTATACTATAAAGCTACAGTAATCAAGACAATATGGTAGGGGCACAAAAGCAGAAAGTAAGATCAATGGAATAAGATAGAAAGCTCAGAGATAAATCTATGCACCTATGGTAAACTAATCTATGACAAAGGAGGCAACAATATACAGTGGAGAAAAGACAGCCTTTTCAAAAAGTGGTGCTGGGAAAACTGGACAGCGACATGTAAAAGAATGAAATTAGAACAATCCCTAACACCATACACAAAAATAAACTCAAAATGGATTAGAGACCTAAATGTAACACCAGACACTATAAAACTCTTAGAGAAAAACATAGGAAGAACACTCTTTGACATAAATCACAGGAAGATCTTTTTTGATCCGTCTCCTAGAGTAATGGAAATTAACACAAAAATAAACAAATGGGACCTAATGAAACTTCAAAGCTTTTGCACAGCAAAGGAAACCATAAAAAAGACGAAAAGACAGCCCTCAGAATGGGAGAAAATATTTGCAAATGAGTCAATGGACAAAGGATTAATCTCCAAAATATATAAACAGCTCATACAGATCAATATTAAAGAAGCAAACAACCCAATCCAAAAATGGGCAGGAGACATAAATAGACATTTCTCCAAAGAAGATATACAGATGGCCAATAAGCACATGAAAAGCTGCTCAACATCAGTAGTTATTAGAGAAATGCAAATCAAAACTACAATGAGGTATCACCTCACACCAGTCAGAATGAACATCATCAGAAAATCTACAAAGAGCAAATGCTAGAGTGGGTGTGCAGACAAAGGAACCCTCTTGCACTGTTGGTGGGAATGTAAATGGATACAGCCACTATGGAGAACAGAATGGAGTTTCGTTAAAAAACTAAAAATAGAATTACTATATGATCCAGCAATCCCACTACTGGATATATACCCAGAGAAAACCATAATTCAAAAAGACACATGCACCCCAATGTTTATTGCAGCACTACATACAATAGCCAGGTCATGGAAGCAACCTAAATGCCCATCGACAGATGAATGGATAAAGAAGTTGTGGTACATATATACAATCAAATATTACTCAGCCATTAAAAGGAATGAACTTGGTTCATTTGTTCAAACGTGGATGGATCTAGCGACTGTCATACAGAGTGAAGTAAGTCAGAAAGAGAAAAACAAATAGCGTATATTAATGCATGTATGTAGAGCCTAGAAAAATGATACAGATGAACTGGTTTGCAGGACAGAAATTGAGACACAGGTGTAGAGAACAAACATATTGACACCAAGGGGGGAAAGCTGTAGGTTGGTGGTGATGGTGGTGTGATGAATTGGGCGATTTGGATTGACATGTATACACTGATGTGTATAAAATTGATGACTAATAAGAACCTGTTGTATAAACAAGATAAATAAAATAAAATTCAAAAATTAAAAAAAAAAAAAAAGGAACCAGGGGCAGGACAGAAATAAAGACACAGACGTAGAGAATGGACTTGATTGAGGACACGGGGAGGGAAAAGGGTAACCTGGGATGAAGTGAGAGAGTGGTTTGGACATATATACACCACCAAATGTAAAATAGATAGCTAGTGGGAAGCAGCTGCATAGCATAGGGAGATCAGCTCAGTGCTTTGTGTCCACCTAGAGACGTGGGATAGGGAGGGTGGAAGGGAGAGGCAAGAGGGAGGAGATATGGACATATATGTATATGTATAGCTGATTTACTTTGTTATAAAGCAGAAACTAACACACCATTGTAAAGCAATTATACTCCAATAATGAAATAAAATTACTTGTTGAAATATATATAAAAAAAAGAAGATTCCAGAACAAAGAGTGGATTATGTTTTATAGTGGATAAAGTTACTCTTCCTTCTTGTTTCTAGTCTATTACACTTACTCCAGAGAGAGGATAGTTTGTGTGTTCACTCTCTCTCTCTGTCTTTGTCTTTTTCTCTCCATCAGAACAGGGGAGACAGAGGAGAATATATAATACACAATGACAAATAATGTGGTGTAATATTTTATAACAGTGATTCCAAGACTTTGGAATTTCATGGGTTGGTAACATTTCCAGAGACTTACATAAGCATGCTGATACTATTTTGGCAAGTAAAATATATAGTTATGTATAAATAAATGTAAGTAAACATATAATCTATCATCATCATAATTTGACAACATAAAGGACATATTGACATAAAAAACATAAGCATAATTAAATAAGCTCAGAGTTTTAAAAAATAATAAATTTGTGTTTAAAAGAAATCTTATTTTTCAAATTTCTTCTGGTCAGGTGAAGACTTCATTAATTGTGAATTAGAAAGTCTGAAAGGGGAAACTTACTATTCAATGATGTTGAGCTACTAATTTAAATCAAATTCTACATTATAAAGTTTTTATTTTTTAATCTTTTAATATCGTTAATTGTATTAATTGATATTTAAATATTCAACGAAACTTGCATTCCTTGGATAAACCTTAGTTGGTCAAACTGTACTTTTAAAATATATTGTATTCAAATTTCTAAAACTGTCTTTATAATTTTCCTAGTGATTTCATAGATGTTGATCTGTAGTTTTCCTTTATAATAATGGTTTTGTCCAATTTTGGCATCAACATTTTGTTTGCTGAATGGTAGTTACTAAAGAGATATGTCTACATCCTAATACCCAAAACCTGTGAATATTATATGGTAAAATTATATCACCTTGTGTGACCAAAAAGAGAAATAAGATTACATTAAGGATCTTGAGAGGCAGGGTTTACCCTAGATTATCTGGCTGGCTCTCAATCCATAAAACAGAGGTAAAGGGATATTTGAGACAGAGAGTAGAGGAAAGACACAGGCACATAGGCAAAGAAAAGGGAAGTCAATATATCCACAGAGGCAAAGATTGAAATGATGTGGCCACAAGCCAAGAAACTCCTCAAGACACAAGAAGCTGGAAGAAGCAAGAAAAGATTCTCCCATAGAGGCTTCAGAGGGTGTGTGGTCCTGCTGACACCTTGATTTCAGACTTCCAGACTCCAGAACTAGAAAAAAATAAATTTCTGTTATTTTAAGTCACCTAGTCTGTATTAATTTGTTGTAGTAACCTTAAGAAACTAACATACAAGGTAATAATGGCCTCACAGAGTGAGTTTCTACAACAGTTTGTATGGAACTAGTATTATTTAATTTTCAGATGTTGTTAGAAAGTATCAGTAAAGCCATCTGGGCTTTTCATTGTGGTAGGCTATTGTTGTTTGTTTTTCCTACAAATTTATTTTCTGTAATGGATGTAGGGGATAATCAAGTTATCTATTTTTCATAAATAAACTTTAATAGTTTTTCAAGGAATTTATTTCATTTATATTTTCAAACTTATTGGCATAGAGTTGTTCTGATGTCATTTATTATTTCTGATATAACTTTTAATATTTTTGTTTGACTTTTTCTTTGTTTTTGGTTGTTTCATGTGTGTAATGGCTTGGATTGTGTTCCCCTCCACATGTTCCCTCTAAAAAAAACACATCATATTTGAAGTCTTAACTCTTAATACTTCAGAATGTGACATTATTATGGAAATATAGTGATGCAGACAAACATGTGCAGAGGAAAAATTTTGATCTCATATAATATCCAGAACCAAAATTTCTCCCATCTGCATGGAACCAAAGGACCAGGACAGGACCACAACCTGAATGCCAGAACCCTTTCAGAAATGAATGGTCCATTGTCCAAGAAGATCTGGTGCTGAAGCCCCTTTACCACATCTTGCATTTCTAGGTTCCAAAGCCCTCCAATTGAAACCTGCCCCACCAGTGCTTCTGCATACCAGCCCACCCACCCCTAATCCATGAAAGTTTGATCTGACCCCAGATAGGAGAAACATATTAAAAGTCTTGCCTCCTGTCTCCTTTCCCAGTAGATCTCTCAATAAAGATTTTTCTTTTCTAAAAAGCCAGTGTCATAGTATTGGCTTCTGTGTGAGTTGGGCAGCGAGCCATTTCTTGGTAACAGTTTACAGGTTACCCTATGAAGAAGGTACCTTGAGCTTGATTCATCCATAGTTTGGAGATATAGTCAGCTCAACATGGAATGATTCCATAGAGCAAGCACAGTGGGAATGTGAAGTCAGCTTTGTTTTATGCTGAAACACTTTGTTCTACACATATCCTTGCACCTAAATAACTTTACACACCTTTAGAAAATTTATTACCTGGACATTATCAGTTTCTCTTGGGAATAAGTTTACTGTGATTTTTGTGAGAGGTGGAGATATCACAATTGATGGCAAATGACTAGAGAGATTTTAATCTACTCTGTTTCTTACGTATCCTTTGGAGATGATTAGAGGGTAAAATGCTGGTGAGCAACTTTTTTATATTTTCTGCACATCTTCAGGTTGAGTTTTAAAGAAACATAGAAGAAAGAAAAACATGGCTAGCTAGTATATCCTTTGGTTCATAAAGGTATTTCTACATACTACATTTAATCGACTTAAATTATGTAATTTAGATTTAAAATAACAGGGTAAATATGCTATAATTATATGTTATTTGTTGGTAATGGAAGTTAATCCAGCCTGGGATGGCATTAAAGTCATGATTTAGGGTGCAGAGGCCTTTTGTATTAACAAATAGGAGTTCTCAGAACCTTACAGATGACGATTGATATTGCTGTGATTGGTACACAAGAGTTTTTATAAGAATTCCTTTTTTTTTATAACACCTTCATTGCACTATAATTGCTTTACAATGTTGTGTTAGTTTCTGTTGTATAACAAAGTGAATCAGCTGTATGTATACATACATCACCATATCCCTTTCCTCTTGCATCTCCCTCACACCCTCTCTATCCCACCCATGTACGTGGTCACAGGGGACCAAGCTGATCTCCCTGTGCTTTGCGGCTGCTTCCCACTAGCTGTCTAATTGACATTTGGTAGTGTATATATGTCAATGAAATTCTCTCACTTCGTCCCAGCTTACCCTTCACCCTCCCCATGTCCTCAAGTCCATTCTCTACGTCTGCGTCTTTATTCCTGTCCTGCCCCTAGGTTCATCAGAACCATTTCTATTTTTTTTGAATTCCATACATATGTGTTAGCATATGGTATTTGTTTTTCTCTTTCTGACTTATTTCACTATGTATGACAGACTTTAGGTCCATCTATCTCACTAAAAATAACTCAATTTAATTTCTTTTTATGGCTGAGTAATACTTCATTTTATATATGTGCCATATCTTTATCCATTCATCTGTCAATGGGCACTTAAATTGCTTCCATGTCCTGACTATTGTAAATAGTGCTGCAATGAACATTGTGGTACATGACTCTTTTTGAATAATGGTTTTCTCAGGTTATATGCCCAGTAGTGGGATTCCTGGGTGATATGGTAGTTCTATTTTTAGGTTTTAAGGATCCTCCATACTGTTCTCCTTAGTGCTTGTATCAATTTACATTCCCAACAACAGTGCAAGAGGGTTCCTCTTTCTCCACACCCTCTCCAGCATTTATTGTTTGTAGATTTTTGATGATGGCCATTCTGATTGGTGTGAGTTGATACCTCATTGTAGTTATGATTTGCATTACTCTAATGATTAGTGACATTGAACATCCTTTCATGTGTTTGCTGGTAATCTGTATGTCTTCTTTGGAGAAATGACTATTTAGGTTTATTGCCCATTTTTGGATTCGGTTGTTTGTTTTTTGGATATTGAGTTGCATGAGCTGCTTGCATATTTTGGATATTAATCTTTTGTCAGTTGATTCATTTGCAAATATTTTCTCCCATTCTGAGAGTTGTCCTTTCATCTTGTTTATGGTTTACTTTGCTGTGCAATAGCTTTTAAGTTTCATTATGTTCCATTTGTTTATTTTTATTTCCGTTTCTCTAGGAGGTGGGTCAAAAGGGTCTTGCTGTGATTTATGACAAAGAGTGTTCTTCCTATGTTTTCCTCTAAGTGTTTTATAGTGTCTGGCCTTAAATTTAGGTCTTTAATCCATTTAAAGTTTATTTTTGTGTATGGTGTTAGGAAGTATTCTAATTTCATTGTTTTACATGTAGCTGTCCAGTTTTCCCAGCAGCACTTATTGAAGAGGTTGTCTATTCTACATTATCAAAGATAAGGTGACCATATGTGTGTGGGTTTACCTCTGGGCTTTCTATCCTGTTCCATTGATCCAAATTTCCTTTTTGTGTGTGCCAGTACCATATTGTCTTGATTACTGTAGCTTTATAGTATAGTCTGAAGTCAAGGAGTCTGATTCCTTCAGCTCCATTTTTCCTTCTCAAGATTGCTTTGGCTATTTGGGGTTTTTTTGTTTCCATACATATTGTGAAATTTTTGTTCTCGTTCTGTGAAAAATGCCACTGGTAGTTTGATAGGTATTGCATTAAATCTGTAGATTGCTTTGGGTAGTATAGTCATTTTCACAGTGCTGATTCTTAGTACATATCTCCATCTGTATCATCTTTAATTTCTTTTATCAGTGTCTTATAGTTTTCTGCATACAAGTCTTTGGTCTCTTTAGGTAGGTTTATTCCTTGGTATTTTATTTTATTTTATTTTATTTTGCAATGGTAAATGGGAGTGTTTCCTGAATTTCTCTTTCAGATTTTTCATCATTAGTGTATAGGAATGCCAGAGATTTCTGTGCATTAATTTTGTATCCTGCTACTTTACCAAATTCATTGATTAGCTCTAGTAGTTTTCTGGTAGCATCTTTAGGATTATCTATGTAGAGTATCATGTCATCTGCAAACAGTGACAGTTTTACTTTTTCTTTTCCAATTTGGACTCATTTTATTTCATTTTCTTCTCTGACTGCTATGGCTAAAACTTCCAAAACTATGTTAAATAATGGTGGTGAGTGGGGGCAACCTTGTCTTGTTCCTGATCATAAATGGTTTCAGTTTTTCACCACTGAGAACAGTATTGGTTGTGGGTTTATCATATATGGCCTTTATTAAGTTGAGGTAGATTCCCTCTATGCCTACTTTCTGGAGTGTTTTTTATCATAAATGGGTGTTGAGTTTAGTCAAAAGCTTTTTCTCTATCTGTTGAGATTATCATGTTTTTTCTCCTTCAGTTTGTTAATATGGAGTATCACATTGATTGCTTTGCATATATTGAAGAATCCTTGCAATCCTGGGATAAACCCCACTTGATCATGGTGTATGATCCTTTTAATGTGTTGTTGGATTCTGTTTGCTATTATTTTGTTGAGGATTTTTGCATCACTGATATTCATCAGTGATATTGGCCTCTAGTTTTATTTTTTTGTGACATGTTTGTCTGGTTTTGGTATCAGGGTGATCATGGTCTGTCTAATGAGTTTTGGAGTGTTCCTCTCTCTGTTATATTTTGGAAGCATTTGAGAAGAATGGGTATTAGCTCTTCTCTAAATGTTTGACAGAATTTGTCTGTGAAGCCATCTGGTCCTGAGCTTTTGTTTGTTGGAAGATGTTTGATCACAGTTTTGATTTCAGTGCTTATGATTGGCCTGTGCATATTTTCTATTTCTTCCTTGTTCAGTCTCAGAAAGTTGTGCATTTCTACGAATTTGTACAATTTTTCCATGTTGTCCATTTTACTGGCATATAGATGCTTGTAGTAATCTCTCATGATCCTTTCTATTTCTGCAGTGTCAGTTGTTACTTCTCCTTTTTCCTTTCTATTTCTGTTGATTTGAGTCTTCTCACTTTTTTTCCTGATGAGTCTGGCTAATGGTTTATCAATTTTGTTTATCTTCTCAGAGAACCAGCTTTTAGTTTTATTGATCTTTGCTATTGTGTCCTTCATTTCTTTTTCAGTTATTTCTGTTCTGATCTTTATGATTTCTTACCTTTTGCTAACTTTGTTTTGTTTGTTGTTGTTCTTCTTTCTCTAATTGCTTTAGGTGTAAAGTTAGGTTGTTTATTTGAGATTTTTCTTGTTTCTTGAGGTAGTATTGTATAGCTATAAACTTCCCTCTTAGAACTGCTTTTGCTACATCCCATAGGGTTGGGGTTGTTGTGTTTTCATTATCATTTCTTTCTAAATATTTTTAAATTTCCTCTTTGATTTCTACACTGATCTCTTGGCTGTTTAGTAGCATATTGTTTAGCTTCCATTTGTTTGTAATTTTACAGGTTTTATTCCTGTAATTGATATCTAGTCTCATAGCATTGTGGTCCTAAAATATACTTGATATGATTTCAATTTTCTTAAGATTATTGAGGCTTTTTTTGTGACCCTATATATGATCTGTCCTGGAGAATATTCCATGAGCTCATGAGAAGAAAGTGTATTCTGTTGTTTTGGGATGGAATGTCCTATAAATATCAAATAATTCCATGTTGTTTAATGTGTCATTTAAAGCTTGTGTTTCCTTATTTATTTCCATTTGGATTTTCTGTCCATTAATGAAAGTGGGGTGATAAAGATCCCCACTAATTGTGTTATTGTTTATTTCCCCTTTTATGGCTGTTAGCATTTGCCTTATGTATTGAGGTGCTGCTATGTTGGGTGCACAAATATTCACAATTGTTATATCTTCTTCTTGGATTGATCCCTTGACCATTATGTAGTGTCCTTCTTTGTCTCTTGTAGTAGTCTTTATTTTAAAGCCTATTTTGTCTGATATGAGAATTACTACTCCATCTTTCTTTTGATTTCCATATGCATGAAATATCTTTTTCCATCCCCTCACTTTCAGTCTGTATGTGTCCTTAGGTCTGAAGTGGGTCTCCTTAGACAGCATATATATGAGACTTGTTTTTGTATCCATTTAGCCAATCTATGTCATTTGGTTGGAGAATTTAATCAATTTACATTTAAGGTGGTTATCGACATGTATGTTCTTATTACCATTTTCTTGTTTTGGGTTTGTTATTGTAGATCTTCTCCTTCTTTTCTGTTTCCTGCCTAGGGAAATTTCTTTAGCATATGTTATAAAGATAGTTTTGTGCTAAATTCTCTTAGCTCTTGCTTATCTGTAAAGGTTTTAATTTCTCCTTTGAATCTGAATGAGATACTTGCTGGGTAGAGTAATCTTGCTTGTAGGTTTTCCCTTTCATCACTTTAATTATGTCCTGCCTCTCCCTTCTGGCTTGTAGAATTTCTGCTGCAAGTCAGCTGTTAACCTTGTCTGGATTCCCTTTTATGTTATTTGTTGTTTTTCCCTTGCTGCTTTTAATATTTTTTCTTTGTATTTAATTTTTGATAGTTTGATTAATATGTGTCTTGGCATGTTTCTCCTTGGATTTATCATGTATGGGACTCTCTACACTTCCTGGAATTAATTGACTATTTCCTTTCCCATGTTAGGAAATTTTTCAACTATAATGTCTTCAAATGTTTTCTCAGACCCTTTCTTTTTCTCTTGTTCTGGGACCCCTATAATTTGAATGTTGTTGTGTTTAATGTTGTCCCAGATATCTCTGACTCTGTCCTCAATTCTTTTCATTCTTTTTTCTTTATTCTGCTCTGTGGTAGTTATTTCCAGTATTTTACTTTCCAGGTCACTTATCCATTCTTCCACCTCAGTTATTCTACTATTGATTCCTTGTAGAGAATTTTTAATTTCATTTATTTTGTTGTTCATCATTGTTTGTTTGCTCTTTAGTTCTTCTAGGTCCTTGTTAAACATTTCTTGTATTTTCTCCATTTTCTTTCCAAGATTTTCATCATCCTTACCTTCATTACTCTGAATTCTTTTTCATGTAGACTGACTATTTCCTCTTCATTTGTTTGGTCTGGTGAGTTTTTACCTTGCTCATTCATCTACTGTGTATTTCTCTGTCTTCTCATTTTGCTTTACTTACTGTTTTGGGTGTCTCCTTTCACAGGCTGCAGATTCATAGTTCCCATTGTTTTGGGTGTCTGCCACCAGTGGATGAGCTTGGTTCAGTAGCTTGTGTAGGCTTCCTAGTGAAGGGGACTTGTGCCTGTGTTCTGATGCGTGGTGCTGGATCTTGTTTTTCTCGTGGGCAGGGCCACATCCGGTGGTGTGTTTTGGGGTCTCTGTGAACTTATTATTATTTTTGGCAGCCTCTCTGCTAATGGGTGGGATTGTGTTCCTGTTTTACTAGTTGTTTGGCATGGGGCATCCCACACTGTAGCTTGCTGGCCTTTGGGTGAAACTGGGTCTTAGCATTGAGATGGAGATCTTTGGGAGAGTTCTTGCCAATTGATATTACATGGTGCCAGGAGGTCTCTGGTGGGCCAATGTCCTGAACTCAGTTCTCCCACCTCAGAGGCCTAGGTCTGACACCAGGCTGGAGCACCAGGACCCAGCCAGATGGCTTTAGATCAGAGGACTATGGAGTCAAGATTTCCTAGTTTCAAAACTCAGTTTGGTCTTCTCTGGTTATGTGGTCTCAGGTGAATTTTGTCATCCACTGGCTCCTTAAACACAGCAACCATTCGCCATGACTGCAAAACTAAAGGGCCGAGGTGGAGGACTGAACTCTGAGGAAAAAAATACAAGAAAACCCACAAGTTGGACAGCAAGTGGTAGAAACCTAAATAAGGAAGACTAGGCCAATAATTCTTTTCTAACTTCATTAGACATCTCCAAATTCTATCAACAGAATTGAGAGAGACTGAGGACTACTGTTTCTGCTGTTGTTATATGATGATATGTTGTAACAATATTATTTATTTGAACTGTTTATTTGAAAATATTTTCAAATCCACAGAATAATTTTGATAGTGCACAGAACTCCTATATACCCTTACACAGGGCTTCCCCAATTGTTAACTGTTATATTTGTGCTAGCATTTTCTCTCTTGTTTTTGTTGTCTTTTACTGTACTATGTGAGAATAGGCTGCATGTATGTTATCTTATTAACATTTAATGTTTCAATGTATATTTGCAAAAAGGAGACATTCTCCTCATAACAATAGTACAACTATCAATATCAAAAAGTTAATACTATCCAATATCACCATCTTCTTAACTGATCGCACTCAAATTTTATCCACTGTCCAAGTGATATTTACAAAATTCAGAAGCTTTTATTGCATTTAGTCATCATGTTCCTTTAATTTCCTCCAATCTGGAATAGTGCCTCAGTCTTTCCTTATGTTTCCTGACTTTTATATTGATATTTTTATAGATTATAGCCCAAACTCTCTGTAGAATTTCCATCAATTTGGATTTGATTTTATTGGCTCATAATTTATGTGGAACTTATACATAAATAAATAATAATTTGGGAAGGGCAGGAAAATACTAAAAGTGATGCTATTTTCTTTTCATTGCAGCACATTAATAAGCATATGATACCAATTTGTTCCATACTGGGGGTATTAACTTTTATCACATGGCTAAGATGATGCCTGACATTTCTCCACTGTAAAGTTAATTAATAATTATGTTAAATAATTAATAAATAATAATAATTTTAGGAGAAGATATTAAGACTTCTACTGTAATGAAGAGCTGTTCCTTCTTACTCATTTAAACTTTCTCACTTATTAATTTATACCAGAATATAATCATGGGTTCTTATTACTTTACTTATAATTTACAATCTAAAATTATTTAATATCTCTATCTCTATCTCTGTTTCTGTCTCTATGTCTGTCTCCATCTCTATCTCATGCTCAGATTATCCCAGTCTTGTGTAATAAGAAACCTTTCAAGCTGGCTCCTTGTCTCTTAGGCATACCTCCATCATTTTCTTCATACATTTTACAATCTGTTATGTTTTCTTCTGGGATAACCTGCTATTTTTTTGTGCTACAGTTTTGGAGTCAGCCATTTCACAAGGATCTTTCATTTTTTCCCTTTAGTGGAGAATGGTATTTAGAAATCAAACATACACACACATACATACATATACACATGTATTCCTATCTAACCTCTCTTCCTCTCTCTCTCTCTCTCTCATCTGTCTATCTCAAAACCCAAAATTTCATCCTACTTTCTCCAATTTCGATTCAAAACTACAGGGTTGATTTTAGTATCCACTTTTATTACATGTACAGTGATAAATCTGGCTCCAATCATCATCAAATTATTTACTTACTTGCTCAGTCTCCCATGTATATAACCAATCGGTTTGCCACAATAGCACAAAGTTCATCCTCGGGCATACTTCTAACTTCCATGCTGACACAACTTCCAAAACCAAGACTCAGAAAAGGAGGAAGGGGAAGAAAAAGGAGGAAAAATGTAGGGAAAATTGGTATACCTATTTATTTAATCATTAAAGTTTGTATTTATGTTACTGAAATTGTATTTGAGATACTTCATAACAGTCATAGAATGGAATATAAATATTTCGTTTAAGTAATACCTACTTCACCCACTTTTATAGCTAGGTGTCGTTACCATTTGAGGTAAAATGGGGACATCCATGGCATACATAATTCTCTGTTTGTTTGGGTTTTTTTATTAGTATTTACTAATCTTCACCCAAAGGAAAAAATGATAGAAGAGGTAAGAACTGTTACAAAAATAGAAAGGATAACGATGAAGATGGTCCTGTGTGTGTGTGCATGAACAGATGAATACATTTGCATTTAGAATTTTTCAGAGGGCTTGTTATTATGAACTAAGACAATTTGGTCATGAAAAATATCATAATATTTTTGGTAAAAATCAATACTTATCAATAGTTATAGATAGATGGTAACTATACTTTTCTTCCTCCACAACTATAGGGAAAGGTAATTTCACACATACAAATATTTATTAGCAAGGAGGCATAAAGTAGTCACATAACCTTATCAGTAGGCTCGACAAAATCTCATATCTGGCCGTTTGTGGGTTCCAAACCATTTTGCACTAGAAATAAATGTGATAATAACTTTAGGTACATGATCCAGCTGACCCTGATAGTCAGAATCATGTTACCAAAAAACAGTTGCTGGATAAAAGTCCAGTTATGAATCAGTCCTAGAGAATGATTGTGAAATTTGAACAATAAAGAATTCAAGATTCTTATACCCTTATGCCTATACTAGGCAATATTGTGGGCTGTCTCAGTAATATTTTAGATAATCCATATATTTTGACCACCATTAATCTTGTCAACAAAACCTCAAAATTTTACATTCTTTGTGCTAATTAACAAGTCATGAATTCTACTACTGCAAACCTATTTCTAATATTCATGATGCTGTTTAGCAATGATGACCTTGTACATCAAATACACATTTTGGCTGAAATGCCAAATGACTAAGTGGTAAGATCAATATTCACCAGAAACTAAGTGTGAAGGTATATATCATCATTTCTGGTCAGTTATTAAACCAATTGATCACTCTGGTATATAGATCAAAACTAATATTACTGAACACAAGTTCATGTGTCCAGCACACATGAGGCCAAACAAACTAAAAAGTTGGAGTTTGGAGGAGAGAAAGGTTTGTGGTTGGAGCATGCAAAGAAATGAATGACTTGTGCTCAGGAAACCCTGAAATCTCTGAAGGGTTTCAGCAAAGCATTTTTATTCACTTGTTTATTTCCTGAAAAGTCATTTTATTTTAAATATAGCAGTGTGTACATGTCACTCTCAAACTCCCAATCTATCCCTTCCCCCCACCCTTCCCCAATGGTAATCATAAGTTCATTCTCTAAGTCTGTGAGTCTGTTTCTGTTTTGTAAATAAGTTCATCTGTATTGATTTTTTTAGATTACACATGTAAGTGATATCATATGATATTTGTCTTTCTCTGATTTACTTCACTTAGTATGATAATCTCCAGGTCCACCCATGTTGCTGCAAATGGCATTATTTCATTCTTTTTAATGGCTGAGTAATATTCCATTTTATATATGTACCACATCTTCTTTATCCAGTCATGTGTCAATGGACTTTTAGATTGCTTCCGTGTCTTGGTTATTGTAAACAGTGTTGCAATGAACATTGGGATGCATGTATCCTTTTGAACCATGTTTTTCCCCAGATGTATATCCAAGAGTGGGATTGATGGATCATATGGTAGCTCTATTTTTAGTTTTTTAAGGAACCTCCATACTGTCCTCTACAGTGTCTGTACCAATTTACATTCCCATCAACAGTGTAGGAGGGTTCCCTTTTCTCAACACCCTCTCCATCATTTATTATTTGCAGATTTTTTGATGATATGGCCATTCTGACTGGTGTGAGGTGGTATCTCATTGTAATTTTGGTTTGCATTTCTCTAATAATTAGTGACGTTGGGTATCTTTTCGTGTGCTTCTTGGCCAACTGTATGTCTTCTTTGGAGAAATGTCTCTTTAGGACCTTGGCCCATTTTTTGAGTGCATTATTTATTTTTCGATATTGAGCTGCATGATCTGTTTGTAAATTTTGGAGACTAATCCCTTGTTAGTCACATCACTTGCAAATGTTTTCTCCCATTCTGTGGGTTGTCTTTTCATTTTGTTTATGGTTTCCTTTGCTGTGCAAAAGATTTTGAGTTTAATTAAGTCCCATTTGTTTATTTTGTTTTACTCTGGGAGATGGATCAAAAAAGATATTGCTGCCATTTGTCAGCATGTGTTCTGCTTATGTTTTCCTCTAAGAGTTTTATAGTATCTTGTCTTACATTTAGGTCTTTATGCTCTTTGAATTTATTGTTGTGTATGGTGTTAAAGAAGGTTCTAATTTGTTTTTTTTTTACAAGTATCTCTCCATTTTTTCCAGCACTATATATTGAAGAGACTGTCTTTCCTCCATTGCATAGTGTTGCCTCCTTTGTCATAGCTTAATTGACCATAGGTACGTAGGTTTATCTGGGCTTTCTATCCTGTTCCATTGATCTATATTTCTGTTTTTGTGCCCATACCATACTGTTTGGATGACTGTAGTTTTGTAGTGTAGTCTGAAGTCAGAGAGCCTGATTACTTCAGCTCCATTTTTGTTTCTCAAGATTGCTTTGGCTCTTTGGGGTCTTTTGTGTCTCCATACAAATTTTAAGATTTTTGTTCTAGTTCTGTGAAAAAATGCCATTGGTAGTTTGATAGCAATTGCATTGAATTTGTAGATTGCCTTGGGTAATATAGTCGGTTTTTTTTTTGAGGGGGAGAAAAACTAGAAATTTTAATTATTGATAAAATGTACAAGAGGCAGGATAAAATGTACAGGTAGATATCAAAGTTGAACATAAAATGCAGTTTACTAAGAGGTGAAAAATAGCTCAAAGGTAATGCACAAGATTATAATCTAATAACTCACAAGAGTGCACTTGAAACATAAAATTTCTCTGTAGAGTCATCCTCTTTTGGATCTTCTTTACAAAATAAGTCTGGTCTTATTAGATTTGGCTTTACTTACATAAGCACAGCAAGAATGGTAATTTACCACGTGGGTCTTTCAAAGTTTGCTTTGTTGTAACTTTTTTTTTAATAAAGTTTCTTTATATATATATATGCTGCATTTGACGTTTGTTGCTGTGTGTGGGCTTTCTAATCCCAGAACATGTTATATCTTTCCATTTGTTTGTGTCATCTTTGATTACTTTCATCAGTGTCATAGTTTTTGGAGTACAGGTTTTTGTCTCCTTAGGTAGGTGTATTCTTAGGTATTTTCTTTCTTTTTATGCAATGGTAAATAGAATTGCTTCTTTAATTTCTCTTTCTCATCTTTTATTATTGGTGTAGAGAAATGTAACTGATTTCTGTGTATTAACTTAGTATTCTACAACTTTATCAACTTCACTGATGAGATCTAGTAGCATCTTTAAGATTTATTATGTATAGTATCATGTTATCTGCAAACAGTGACAGTTTTACTTCTTCTTTTCCAATTTGGATTCTTTTTAGTTCTTCTTCTCTAATTGCCATGGCTAGGACTTCCAAAACTATGTTTAATAAAAGTGACCATTCTTGTCGCATTCCTGATATTAGAGGAAGTGCTTTCTGCTTTTCACTGTTGAGCATGATGTTAGTTATAGGTTTGTCATATACAGCCTATATTATGTTGAGATATGTTCCCTCTACGCTCACTTTCTGTAGAGTTTTCATTATTAATGTGTGTTGAATTTTGTGAAATACATTTTCTGCATCTATTGGGATGATCATATCCTTTTAATTCTTCAGTTTGTTTATGTGGTGTATCACACTGATTGATTTGCAGATATTGAAAAATCCTTGCAGCCTTTCAATAAATCCCACTAGATCATGATGTATGATCCTTTTAGTGTATTGTTGGATTCAGATTGCTAGTATTTTGTTGCCAATTTCTGTGTCTCTATTCATCAGTGATATTGTTTTTTCTTTGTTTTGTTTTGTTTTATTTTGTAACTTTGTCTGGTTTTGGTGTCAGGGTGATGGTGGCCTCATAGAATGAGTTTGGGAGTATTCCTTCCTCTGCAATTTTTTGGAATAGTTTCAAAGGGATAGATGTTAAATCTTCTGTAAATGTTTGATAGAATTTACCTGTGAAGCCATCTGGTCTTGGGTTTCTGTTTATTGGAAGAATTTCAATCACAGTTTCAATTTCAGTACCTGTAACTGGTTTGTTCATAATTTCTACTTCTTCATGGTTCAGTCTTTGGAGATTGTGACTTTCTAAGAATTTGTTCATTTTTCTAGGCTCTCTATTTTTTTGGCATATAGTTGCTTTTAGTAGTCTCCTAAGATCCTTGTATTTCTGTAGTGTCATTTGTAACTTCTCTGTTTTTATTTCTAATTTTATTTATTTGAGTCCTCTCCCTTTTTTTCTTGATGAGTCTGGCTAAAGTTTTACCAATTTTGTTTATCTTTTCAAATAAGTTTTTAGTTTCATTGATCTTTTCTATTGTTTTATTCATTTCTATGTCATTTATCTCTGCTGTAATCTTTATGATTTCCTTCCTTCTGCTAACTTTGAGTTTTCTTTTTTCTTCTTTCTCTAGTTGATTTAAGTGTAAAGTTAAGTTGTGTATTTGTGATTTTTCTTGTTTCCTGAGGTTAGACTGTATTGCTATAATCTTCCATCTTAGAACTGCTTTTGCTATGTCCCATAGGTATTGGATCATTGTGCTTTCATTATCATTTGTCTCTAGGTACTTTTTCATTTCATCTTTGTTTTCTTCAGTGATCCATTTGTTGTTTAACAGCATATTGTTTAGCCTCCACATGTTTGTGTTCTTTACAGTTTTTTTTTTTTTTGTCTTGTGCTTTATTTCTAATCTCATAGCATTGTGGTTGGAAAAGATGCTTGATATAACTTCAATTTTCTTAAATTTACTGAGGCTCACTTTGTGTTCCCACATGTGATCAATCCTGGAGAATGTTCCATGTGCACTTGAGAAGAATATGTATTCTGCTTCTTTTGGATGGAAGCTCTATAAATATCAACTAAGTTCATCTGGTCTAATGTGTCATTTAAGTCCTCTGCTTCCTTATTGACTTTCTGTCTTGATGATCTGTCCATTGATGACAGTGGGATGTTAAAGTCCCCCACTATTATTGTGTTACTGTCAGTTACCCCCTTTATGGTTGTTATTATTTGCCTTATAAACCAAGGTGCTCCTATGTTGGGTGCATATATATTTGAAATTGCTATATCTTCTTAGATTGATTGCTTGATCATTATGTAGTGTTTTTCTTTGTCTCTTGTAACAGTCTTTATTTTAAAGTCTATTTTTTTTATGGTATGAGCATTGCTACTCTGGCTTTCTTTTGATTTCCATTTGTATGGAATACCTTTTTCCATCCCCTCACTTTCAGTCTATATGTGTCCCTGGGTCTGAAGTCGATCTCTTGTAGACAAAATATATACAGGTATTGTTTTTGTAACCATGCAGCCAGTCTATGTCTTTTGGTTGGAACATTTAATCCATATATATTTAAGATAACTATCAATATGTATTTTGATTTGTTTTTGCAGGTCTTTTTTCTTCCCTTCCTCTTTTGTTCTCTTTTCTTGTGAATTGATGACTAACTTTAGTATTGGGTTTGTATTTGTGTGTATGTGTGTGTGTGTGTGTGTGTGTGTGTGTGTGTGCCTTGTAGATTTTTGGTTTGTGGTTACCATAAAGTTTTGATAAAGCAGTCTGTATAGGAACAAGATTGTTTTTTAGCTTCAGCAAAGCCTTCTTAAAGGCAAGGTGGGGGTGGGTTGTGGTTAGTTGTTGCAAACTTCTTGGTGTGGGAATCCGTTGTTCTTTCAATGGTCCACATAGGTCAGGTCATGATGTTCAGTAAGCCTCCAAAAAGACAAATGTTATTCTTTGTTCTGTAACTTTTTATCTCTATATGAATGGACTTTTAAAGGTCAGACCCTTGCAAATAAGCTATCCTGTGTATTTCAGGCTGTGAGCAACATTCTTTCACAAAAGGTGCAAATCCAGCATGACTAAGCACAGGCAACAGAGCACAAAGGTTAAAGTAAAAGGAACAAATCTAATATGGAGTCAGTTTTATTCTTCTCTGTTACATTAATGCCAATCTCCCTGCTTCACACATATACATATTGCCTATGCCAAAATATTTTAAGACAAATCACAGACATCATAATGATCCATCCCTAAATATTTCAAGGTGCTTTACTGAAAACTAAAAGTGTCTTTTCCATTGCTGCAAAATGTGATCAAAACAAAAATATGAATAATAATTTCTCAACATCATCTCATAACCAATAAAAATTCCCTTCTGTCTAAAAATGTCCTTTGTATTTTCTTCCATCCCAATCATAATCCAACCCAAACCACATATTTTATCTGGTTGCTACACCCCTTAAGTTTCTTTCAGTTCAAGTTGTTTTTGCAATGTCATTCTACCTATTGACCTGTTCATTGTTAACTTGGGATTTGTGTGATTACTTCCTTGTTGATATCATTTCATTTTTTTCCTTTATCCCTGTAACTCCTATAAATCAGAAGTTAATTCTAAATATTCAACTAAAAACAAGTTACTTTTTTCCAAAGAGATATCAGATGTGATTTTATATGTTGCACATTTATTTTCTCACTTTGAGAAACACTATGGACCAATGACTTTTCATGGACTCAATGTATTTCAATAACCATTATTACCTTTTTGATGTTCACATTGTAACAACGTTAGTCATCTGAACTCCCTTCAAGCTGTCATGTTTGTTCTTTCTTTTTTTAATGAAAATATATTAGGCCTACAATATCATACTAGTTTCAGTTGTACATCATAGTAATTTAATATTTTTTAAATTACACTCCATACAAAGTTATTATAAAATGTTGACCGTACCTCCTGTGCTGTACATTGCATCCTTGTAACATATTTGTTTTATAACTAGTGGTTTATATTTATTAATCCTCTTCACTTATTTTGCACTTTCCCCCACCCTCTCCCCTCTAGCAACAATATGAATGGACCTGGAGGGTATTATACTTAGTGAAATAAGTCAGACAGAGAGAGACAAATACTGTGTGTCTTCACTTATATGTGGAATCTAAACAATGAAACAAACAAATATAACAAAATAGAAACAGAGTCACTTTTGTTCTTAGATATTGTCATATTAATCTTTGCAAACTTCCCTCTTCATACACAAAAGATTCCATGCTCTCCTATTCTCCTTGCTCACATAAGGGAATTAGCCATTTTTACAAGAAACCCAGGACTCTGTCAGTTGAAAATCATATTAGAAAAGTTTGTATTCTTGTGGTATATATCAGGTTTGCATTATAGGGATGACCTGGGTCCTTGACAATTTTGTTGGATACATAAAGATACATATATTTTTTAAATCATGAGTTTAAACTGCTATTTCTACATTAGCTCTAACATTACAGTGTGAGTATGGGTAGGGAGTGGGTAATTTTTTTTTTCTTAAACATCTTTATTGGGGTATAATTGCTTTACAATGGTGTGTTAGCTTCTGCTTTATAACAAAATAAATCAGCTATACATATACATATGTTCCCATATGTCTTCCCTCTTGTGTCTCCCTCCCTCCCACTCTCCCCATCCCACCCCTCCAGGCTGAGCTAATATTCCTGTGCCTTGCGGCTGCTTCCCCTTAGCTATCTACTTTACTACATTTGTTAGTGTGTATATGTCCATGACTCTCTCTCGCCCTGTCAAAACTCACCCTTCCCCCTCCCCATATCCTCAAGTCCGTTCTCCAGTAGGTCTGTGTCTTTATTCCTGTCTTACCCCTAGGTTCTTCATGACATTTTCCCCTTAAATTCCATATATATGTGTTAGCATACGGTATTTGTCTTTTTCTTTCTGACTTCACTCTGTATGACAGACTCTAGGTCTATCCATCTCATTACAAATAGCTCAATTTCATTTCTTTTTAAGGCTGAGTAATATTCCATTGTGTATATGTGCCACATCTTCTTTATCCATTCATCCAATGATGGGCGCTTAGGTTGTTTCCATCTCCGGGCTATTGTAAATAGAGCTGCAATGAACATTTTGGTACATGACTCTTTTTGAATTTTGGTTTTCTCAGGGTATATGCCCAGTAGTGGGATTGCTGGGTCATATGGCAATTCTATTTGTAGTATTTTAAGGAACCTCCATACTGTTCTCCATAGTGGCTGAACCAATTCACATTCCCACCAGCAGTGCAAGAGTGTCCCCTTTTCTCCACACCCTCTCCAGCATTTATTGTTTCTAGATTTTTTGATGATGGCCATTCTGACTGGTGTGAGATGATATCTCATTGTAGTTTTGATTTGCATTTCTCTAATGATTAATGATGTTGAGCATTCTTTCATGTGTTTGTTGGCATTCTGTATATCTTCTTTGGAGAAATGTCTATTTAGGTCTTCTGCCCATTTTTGGATGGGGTTTTTTTTTTTTTTTTTGTTATTGAGCTGCATGAGCTGCTTGTAAATTTTGGAGATTAATCCTTTGTCAGTTGCTTCATTTGCAAATGTTTTCTCCCATTTTGAGGGTTGTCTTTTGGTCTTGATTATGGTTTCCTTTGCTCTGCAAAAGCTTTCAAGTTTCATTAGGTCCCATTTGTTTATTTTTGTTTTTATTTCCATTACTCTAGGAGGTGGGTCAGAAAGGATCTTGCTGTGATTTATGTCATAGAGTGTTCTTCCTATGTTTTCCTCTAAGAGTTTGATAGTTTCTGGCCTTACATTTAGGTCTTTAATCCATTTTGAGCTTATTTTTGTGTATGGTGTTAGGGAGTGATCTATTCTCATACTTTTACATGTACCTGTCCAGTTTTCCCAGCACCATTTATTGAAGAGGCTGTCCTTTCTCACTGTACATTCCTGCCACCTTTATCAAAGATAAGGTGTCCATATGTGCGTGGGTTTATCTCTGGGCTTTCTATCCTGTTCCACTGAACTATCTTTCTGTTTTTGTGCCAGTACCATACTGTCTTGATTACTGTTGCTTAGTATTATAGTCTGAAGTCAGGGAGCCTGATTCCTCCAGCTCCTTTTTTCGTTCTCAAGATTGCTTTGGCTATTCGGGGTCTTTTGTGTTTCCATACAAATTGAGAAATTTTTTGTTCTAGTTCTGTGAAAAATGCCAGTGGTAGTTTGATAGGGATTGCATTAAATCTGTAGATTGCTTTGGGTAGTAGAGTCATTTTCACAATGTTGATTCTTCCCATCCAAGAACATGGTATATCTCTCCATCTATTTGTATCATCTTTAATTTCTTTCATCAGTGTCTTATAATTTTTTGCATACAGGTCTTTCGTCTCCTTAGGTAGGTTTATTCCTAGATATTTTATTCTTTTTGTTGCAATGGTAAATGGGAGTGTTTTCTTGATTTCACTTTCAGATTTTTCATCATTAGTATATAGGAATGCCAGAGATTTCTGTGCATTAATTTTGTATCCTGCTACTTTACCAAATTCATTGATTAGCTCTAGTAGTTTTCTGGTAGCATCTTTAGGATTCTCTATGTATAGTATCGTGTCATCTGCAAACAGTGACAGCTTTACTTCTTCTTTTCCGATTTGGATTCTTTTTATTTCCTTTTCTTCTCTGATTGCTGTAGCTAAAACTTCCAAAACTATGTTGAATAAGAGTGGTGAGAGTGGACAACCTTGTATTGTTCCTGATCTTAGTGGAAATGCTTTCAGTTTTTCACCATTGAGGATGATGTTTGCTGTGAGCCTGTCATATATGGCCTTTATTATGTTGAGGAAAGTTCCCTCTATGTCTACTTTCTGGAGGGTTTTTATCATAAATGGGTGTTGAATTTTGTCGAAAGCTTTCTCTGCATCTATTGAGATGATCATATGGTTTTTCTCCTTCAATTTGTTAATATGGTTTATCACATTGATAGATTTGCGTATATTGAAGAATCCTTGCATTCCTGGAATAAACCCCACTTGATCATGGTGTATGATCCTTTTAATGTGCTGTTGGATTCTGTTTGCTAGTATTTTGTTGAGGATTTTTGCATCTATGTTCATCAGTGATATTGGCCTGTAGTTTTCTTTCTTTGTGACATCCTTGTCTGGTTTTGGTATCAAGGTGATGGTGGCCTCGTAGAAGGAATTTGGGAGTGTTCCTTTCTCTGCTTTATTTTTGAAGAGTTCGAGAAGGATAGGTGTTAGCTCTTCTCTAAACGTTTGATAGAATTCACCTGTGAAGCCATCTAGTCCTGGGCTTTTGTTTTTTGGAAGATTTTTAATCACAGTTTCAATTTCAGTGCTTGTCATTGGTCTGTTGCTATTTTCTATTTCTTCCTGATTCAGTCTTGGCAGGTTGTGCATTTCTAAGAATGTGTCCATTTCTTCCAGATTGTCCATTTTATTGGCATAGAGCTGCTTGTAGTAATCTCTCATGATTTTTTTTATTTCTGCAGTGTCAGTTGTTACTTCTCCTTTTTCATTTCTAATTCTATTGATTTGAGTCTTCTCCCTTTTTTTCTTGATGAGTCTGGCTACTGGTTTATGTATTTTGTTTATCTTCTCAAGGAACCAGCTTTTAGTTTTATTGATCTTTGCTATTGTTTCCTTCATTTCTTTTTCATTTATTTCTGATCTGATTTTTATGATTTCTTTCCTTCTGCTAGCTTTGGGGTTTTTTTGTTCTTCTTTCTCTAATTGCTTGAGGTGCAAGGTTAGGTTGTTTATTCGAGATGTTTCCTGCTTCTTAAGGTGGCTTGTATTGCTATAAACTTCCCCCTTAGAACTGCTTTTGCTGCATCCCAGAGGTTTCGGTCGTTGTGTCTCCATTGTCATTTGTTTCTAGGTATTTTTTTATTTCCTCTTTGATTTCTTCAGTGATCACTTCATTATTAAGTAGTGTATTGTTTAGCCTCCATGTGTTTGTATTTTTTTACAGATCTTTTCCTGTAATTGATATCTAGTCTCATGGCGTTGTGGTCAGAAAAGATACTTGATACAATTTCAGTTTTCTTAAATTTACCAAGGCTTGATTTGTGACCCAAGATATGATCTATCCTGGAGAATGTTCCATGAACACTTGAGAAAAATGTGTATTCTGTTGTTTTTGGATGGAGTGTCCTATAAATATCAATTAAGTCCATCTTGTTTAATGTATCATTTAAAGCTTGTGTTTCCTTATTTATTTTCATTTTGGATGATCTGTCCATGGGTGAAAGTGGGGTGTTAAAGTCCACTACTATGAATGTGTTACTGTCGATCTCCCCTTTATGGCTGTTAGTGTTTGCCTTATGTATTGAGGTGCTCCTATGTTGGGTGCATAAATATTTACAATTGTTATATCTTCTTCTTGGATCGATCCCTTTATCATTATGTAGTGTCCTTCTTTGTCCCTTTTAATAGTCCTTATTTTAAAGTCTATTTTGTCTGATATGAGAATTGCTACTCCAGCTTTCTTTTGGTTTCCATTTGCATGGAATATCTTTTTCCATCCCTTTACTTTCAGTCTGTATGTGTCTCTAGGTCTGAAGTGGGTCTCTTGTAGACAGCATATATAAGGGTCTTGTTTTTGTATCCATTCAGCCAATCTGTGTCTTTTGGTGGGAGCATTTAGTCCATTTACATTTAAGGTAATTATCGATATGTATGTTCCTATTCCCATTTTCTATATTGTTTTGGGTTCGTTATTATAGGTTGTTTCCTTCTCTTGTGTTTCTTGTCTAGAGAAGTTCCTTTAGCATTTGTTGTAAAGCTGGTTTGGTGGTGCTGAACTCTCTCAGCTTTTGCTTGTCTGTAAAGATTTTAATTTCTCCATCAAATCTGAATGAGATCCTTGCTGGGTAAAGTAGTCTTGGTTGCAGGTTTTTCTCCTTCATCACTTTCAGTATGTCTTGCCACTCCCTTCTGGCTTGTAGGGTTTCTGCTGAGAGATCAGCTGTTAACCTTATGGGGATTCCCTTGTGTGTTATTTGTTGTTTTTCCCTTGCTGCTTTTAATATGCTTTCTTTATATTTAATTTTTGACAGTTTGATTAATATGTGTCTTGGCGTATTTCTCCTTGTATGTATCCTGCATGGGACTCTCTGTGCTTCCTGGATTGATTAACTATTTCCTTTCCCATATTAGGGATGTTTTCAACTATAATCTCTTCAAATATTTTCTCAGTCCCTTTCTTTTTTTCTTCTTCTTCTGGAACCCCTATAATTCGAATGTTGGTGCGTTTAATGTTGTCCCAGAGCTCTCTGAGACTGTCCTCAGTTCTTTTCATTCTTTTTTCTTTATTCTGCTCTGCAGTAGTTATTTCCACTACTTTATCTTCCAGGTCACTTATCCGTTCTTCTGCCTCAGTTATTCTGCTATTGATCCTATCTAGAGTACTTTTAATTTCATTTATTGCCTTGTTCATCGTTGCTTGTTTCATCTTTATTTCTTCTAGGTCCTTGTTAACTGTTTCTTGCATTTTGTCCATTCTACTTCCAAGATTTCGGATCATCCTTACTATCATTATTCTGAATTATTTTTCAGGTAGATTGCCTATTTCTTCTTCATTTGTTAGGTCTGGTGCATTTTTATCTTGCTCCTTCATCTGCTGTGTGTTTTTCTGTCTTCTCATTTTGCTTATCTTACTGTGTCTGGGGTCTCCTTTTTGCAGGCTGCACGTTCGTAGTTCCCGTTGTTTTTGATGTCTGTCTCCAGTGGCTAAGGTTTTTTCAGTGGGTTGTGTAGGCTTCCTGGTGGAGGGGAGTAGTGCCTGTGTTTTGCTGGATGAGGCTGGATCTTGTCTCTCTAGTTGGCAGGTTCACGTCTAGTGGTGTGTTTTGGGGTGTCTGTGGCCTTATTATGATTTTAGGCAGCCTCTCTGCTAATGGGTGGGGTTGTGTTCCTGTTTTGCTAGTTGTTTGGCATAGGTTGTCCAGCACTGTGGCTTGCTGGTCATTGAGTGAAGCTGGGTGCTGGTGTTAAGATGGAGGTCTCTGGGAGATTTCCACCGTTTAATATTATGTGGAGCTGGGAGGTGTCTTGTTGACCAGTGTCCTGAAGTTGGCTCTCCTACCTCAGAGGCAGAGCCCTGCCTCCTGGGCTGGAGCACCAAGAGCCTTTCATCCACACGGCTCAGAATAAAAGGGAGAAAAAGTAGAGAGAATTATTAGAAGTATGAGGACAGAAAGAAGGAAAGGAGGAAAGGAAGGAAGGAATAAAGAAGCAAAGAAGGAAAGAAAGGAGGGAGGGAGGGAGGGAGGAAGGAAGGAAGGAAGGAGGGAAAGAAGGAAAAAAGACAGAAAGAAAGAAGATACAGTAAAAATAAAATAAAGTATAATATAGTTATTGAATTTAAAAATATTTAGAAAAAAAAAAAAAGGGACAGATAGAACCTTAGGACAAATGTTGGAAGCAAAGTTATACAGAGAAAATCTTACACAGAAGCATACACATACACGTTCACAAAAAGAGGTAAAGGGGGAAAAATCATAAATCTTGCTCTCAGAGACCACCTCCTCAATTTGGGGTGATTCGTTGTCTAAAGGAGGGAAGGAAGGAAGGAAAGAAAGAAAGAAAGAATGAAGGTAAAGTATAATAAAGTTATTACAATTAAAATTACTTATTAAGAAAAAAATTAAAAAAAAAAAACATGGACGGATAGAGCCCTAGGACAAATGGTGGAAGCAAGAGTATACAGACAAGATCTCACACAGAAGCATACACGTACACATCCACAAAAAGAGGAAAAGGGAAAAAAATCATAGATCTTGCTCCTAAATTCCACCTCTTCAATTTGGGATCATTCCTTGTCTATTCAGGTATTCCACAGATGCAGGGTATATCAAGTTGATTGTGGAGCTTTAATCCGCTGCTTCTGTGGCTGCTGGGAGAGATTTCCCTTTCTCTTCTTTGTTCTCACAGCTCACAGGAGCTCAGCTTTGGATTTGGCCTTGCCTCTGCGTGTAGGTCGCTGGAGGGCGTCTGTTTTTTGCTCAGACAGGACGGGGTTAAAGGAGCCGCTGATTCGGGGGCTCCAGCTCACTCAGGCCGGGAGTTGGGGGATGGGGGAAGGAGGGGCACTGCGTGCGGGGCGAGCCTGCGGCGGCAGAGGCAGCGTGACCTTGCGGCAGAGGCCGGCGTGACGTTGCACCAGCCTGAGGCGTGCCGTGCGTACTCCCGGAGAAGTTGTCCCTGGATCCCGGGAACCTGGCAGTGGCGGGCTGCACAGGCTCCGCGGAAGAGGGGTGTGGACAGTGACCTGTGCTCGCACACAGGCCCCTTGGTGGCGGCAGCAGCAGCCTTAGCGTCTCCCGCCTGTCTCTGGGGTCCGCGGTTTTAGCCGCGGATCGCGCCTGTCTCTGGAGTTCCTTTAAGCAGCGCTCTTAAACCCCTCTCCTCGCGCACCAGGAAACAAAGAGGGAAGAAAAAGTCTCTTGCCTCTTCGGCAGGTGCAGGCTTTTCCCCGAACTCCCTCCCGGCTAGTCGTGTTGCACTAACCGCTTCAGGCTATGTTTAAGCCGCCAACCCCAGTCCTCTCCCTGCGCTCTGTCCAAAACCGAAACCCGAGCCTCAGCTCGCAGCCCCGCCCACCCCGGCGGGTGAGCAGACAAGCCTCTCGGGTTGGTGAGTGCCGGTCGGCACCGATCGTCTGTGCAGGAATCTCCCCGCTTTGCCCTCCGCACCCGTCGCTGTGCACTACTCCGCGGTCCCGAACCCCCTCCTCCGCCTCCCGCAGTCTCCGCCCGCGGAGGGGCTTCCTAGTGTGTGGAAACTTTTCCTCCTTCACAGCTCCCTCCCACTGGTGCAGGTGCCACCCTTATTCTTTTGTCTCTGTTTTTTCTTTTTTTCTTTTGCCCTACCCAGGTACGTGGGGAGTTTCTTGCCTTTTGGGCGGTCTGAGGTCTTCTGCCAGCCTTCAGTAGGTGTTCTGTAGGAGTTGTTCCACGTGTAGATGTATTTCTGGTGTATCCGTGGGGAGGAAGGCGATCTCCGCGTCTTACTCTTCCGCCATCTTCCTATATTCTTCCCGGGAGTGGGTAATTTTAAAATAGGGTTTTCAGGGATGGTCTCATGAATAAGTGATGTGAAGAAACTGTAGACAAGCTTAGCAAATGTCCAAGGTGGTCTAGTTAGAGGAATGAGCAGGTACAAAAATGCTAAGGCAGGAGTTTGCTTAGTGTGAGGAACAGTGAAGAACTTGGTGTGAACTGAGTGAAACCAAATGAAAGAGGGGCTAATGAGAAGATATGAGTCATCAGGGATGTAAAGCACTGGGGAGGCAATGGCCAGATCATGTATGGTTTTGTAGGTATTTTAAAGACTTTGTATTTTATGCTGGATGAGATGAACAGGTATTTTATTATTTTTTTAACACATCCAAAGATTAAAATGGTTAATTACACTGAGCTCTGGAAAAAGTAAAAAGAAATAGGAGCTTAAAAGCTTATTTGTGTTTTGGCAAGAAAATTCTTAGATCAATATTTCTAGTGGAATATTTGTTAATATGCATTAAAAGCCTCAAATATTTTTTAAAAAGCCTCAAATGTTTATAACCTTTTATTTTGTAAGTCCATTTTTAAGAGTTTTTCTTAATAAAAAAAAGGAACAATGTTCAGAATAATTTAAAATAGGGAAAATTAGATACAATAATCTATTAATAAGGAAATTATTAAAATTATGATTATGCAGTATTCCAAAAGATGACATGAAGCTATATTTTTCACTTGGTTATATATATATATATATATATATATATATATATATATACAAAAGAAAGAAGACTAAACAAAAAAAAAAAAAAAGGAAGAAAATCACAAGATGCTTCTTTAGGAAAAATCCTCTTAGTCTTAAGTTCATAATCAAATTTCTGGCAGGAACAATAAAAATTAAAAGACAGATGTAAGTAAAACATAACTAAAAAAAATAAGTTGGTTATAATAGTGTGTAAAACATCATAAAGTATATGACAATAAATTTACTAAGAAAAAATTAGAGGTAGAAATCCTTGGAAAATTATAAAATGGTAAATTGACCCAAAAAAGAAACTGAAAATGAATAGATTAATAATTTTTAATGATAGTGAAATGCCCAGTAAATAAATAAAAGCTACTTCCTTTCCCCTACCCAAATTTAAAAGTACTTGGTCTAGAGAGTCTTCTATCAAGCTTTTAAGAAATAGATATTTTCTCTTTTATACAATATTTTCCAGAAAAAAAGGAATGATTGTTTAGTTATTTATGGGGCTTATATAAATTTTATTCTCAATCAGATATAGATAGGACAAGAGAAGACAAATATAAAAATTAAAAAGCAAATATTAGGTAATCAATTCCAGCTGTCTATACAAAAATATACATCCTGTTAAATAGGATTTATCAGTCTCTAAGATGGTTAAAAATAAATTACCATACAAATTCCTAAACATGGCCTATAAAACTTGCACAATCTGGCCCCTGCTTACCTGTTTCAACTTAATTTGTGTCTCTCTTCATTGATGCTAGATTCTAGCCACCAAGTATCTTGTTCTATACAGAATCATGCTCTTTCTTGATGTATAACTTTTGATGTATAACTTGATGTATAATATATACCTGTATTTCTCTTCCTGAAATTCTTTTACAACAGCTTTCCTACTGACTAGATACTCTTTTCTTCATATCAGGCCAAATATTTAACCCTCAGATAGATCTTTCTTGACCACCCACTCTGAGAGAAGCCCATCTACCTTCCCTTCTAGGAATCTCTATGTCTTTTTTAAAATTACAGTATGTTTTTATTACCTTTAGTACATTTGTCATTATCTGAACTATCTTGAACATTACTTGTTTATATGGGCACTGTATAACTCCCAGTGGTAGAACACAGGCTGCTGAGGCAGATATTTTCATGGGATAGTGCTGAACACATAGGGCCAGCTACACAACATTATAAAAACTTCATAAATGAATGGAGCATGAAAAAGTTAATAGTACCTCAATTTCCTCACTTAAAGGATCTTTACGATAAATAAGATATAGGAATGCACAAGTCTATTCTGACATATTTTTATTAGTATCATCACTCTAATCGTCATCTTAGCTGTTAACATCATTAGGACCACAAAATACATTCTTATCTTAGTTTCTGTCAGCATCATTTATATGAAGCAGGTCATATGGCAGCTGCATGCTATAATCATTTCTAAATCATCTATTCAGGGATACAGATATACCATTCACTACTTTCCTGAAAACCAAGACTATTACTAACATATTTTCCCACCATTGAGCTGTGTCAAGGATGTTTTTGTGTGTTTTGTTGCCTTGTAAACAGATAAACAAGATCCAAAAGGAAAACTGCAGTGGCTGTGCTGGGATGAAGGGCTAGTTCGCTTTTTAAAAGCTATCAGTAAGAAATATGGCTCAGCATGAGAGATGGTTGTAAGTAGAAGGCATCTGAGACAGGAGCAATCTGTCCATGAATAAAGCAACTTCCCATAAACCAGAAATAAGAAGAAATGTGTATGAGGCACAGGAGACACATCAAAGCATTAATTTTTTAAAAAGTTGGAAAATTTTATCAAAAAAAGAGGAGTCCAAGGGTGGGATTGTTCTTAAACTTTTCTGTTTGGTTATGTTGCATGATTTTCTCATGGATCAATTATTTATTTCTTAACTTAGGTAGCAATACTTGTGGAGTACTCAGAAAGTACCAAGACTTGTTTTGAGTGTGGTGGAGACCACAAGGATAATCAACCACTGTTCACACCTGAAGTATAGAAGATTGCATAAACATTTTTCATATACTTTTGAGTACTTTTTAATTTAAAAATTGGTTTTGTGTACATTATTTTGTTGACTCCTGGAACAAATTTTGGAAGTGTACAGGGCAATAAAACCAAGGCTATCTAGGCAAAGTGGCTTCTCAAAAGTCACCTAACCAAAATTTGTGTGTGGTGAAGCAGGTGGTAAAGCCTCAAGGCAAATCAGGCACTTACTTCCCAACTCAGTGCCCTTTCCATGCCACCACACAAGTACTTGCTGTCTCAAAGGGCAACACAGAGAGTTATAACACAAATTGTTACCCAGAGGCTCACATCAAGTAGCTGGAGAAATAAGAGGCTACCTAGAGGGTGTGGCATTTCAAGAAAGACCAGAGACATGAAACAGATTCTGCCAAGTAGGAGTTCATGACCTTGCCAGTGCTTATGAGCTAGTCCACATCTGAACTAGTTACAAAGCAGGCAGCACAAGAAAGCAGTGTGAATATAGAGAAAGTAAGGTTATATCTGAGAAAGTGCCAAATGACAGCAATAGTTAATAAGAAGGAACAATAGCAGGAACCACAATCAGGAATCCTTCAGGCATTGCATCTTAAAGAACTGGATACCTGATCTGTCAGGTGATCAGCATTACAGAGTGAGCAGCAGCATCACAGGTTCTGGTTGCTAAGGTAGACTGTTCTTCAGGTGAGCAGAGACTTCAGTGGAGTAGAAACTGAATTGAAGCATAACAATAGATATTTCTTTAAGTATCATTTGGTTTCTCCTGAAATAAACAAGCTAAAAAGAATTAACCAAATAAAGCTTACAGTGCTCCATTGTGAAGCCAGATTTAATTAGTGTGCCATATTGGCAATTCATTTCGACAGGGAGCTCAGGCTGGTTTTAAAGCAGTCAAGTGAGAACTGATGATGGAGGAGGCCTTCTGCTATTTCTCATGTTTCCCTGAAGACACAACTATTAGATGGCTATTCAAATAGGGACTATTACTCAGGATTAATTTTTTTTCTTCTAAACACAAAAGAAATAGATGCAAATTTTGGAAAATTTAGAAAAAGCTGATGTTAAAATAATTCAAAATGTTAAATCCTGGATGTAATCCACTATTAAATTTTTAGAGTATTAAGTTTTAGTCTTTTATCTGTATACTGTGAAATATGCATGTGTATAAAATGGTTATATGTATGTATTTGTCATGTATAGTTATAATCACATATATATGTATAATTATATGAAACATATATATATATATTTTGATAGATATATAGAGATATAGATCACTCTTTATATGAAGTGTGATTATACTATGTATATAGTCTTACATGACCTGTTTTTTACCACTAACAATTGTAAAAAAATTAGAATTTTATATAGCCTTGAGTATTAGCCTCACCTCTTTCAAATGTCTTCTTCTAGCAGAATTTATGTAAAGGAGAATTTGCCAGACAGTTATCCCTGAGTCCATTTGTTCTGCAGGTGCTCCTTTTTGAGAGTTTGCTGCCCTTCTAGTACCAACATTCCCTTTCCAGAGGCTCAACGATTAATTCCAGTCAGTTCTCCCTAATATAATTTGGCCAGTACTCTACTGACCTCACCAAAGGGGCAATACAGAGAAGGGCACACTCCTCGATGGTC
The DNA here is from genome assembly GCF_008692025.1 of Phocoena sinus. Taxonomy (NCBI): domain Eukaryota; kingdom Metazoa; phylum Chordata; class Mammalia; order Artiodactyla; family Phocoenidae; genus Phocoena; species Phocoena sinus. The sequence goes on along the minus strand of NC_045776.1, from coordinate 31,601,642 downwards.
CCCATCTATAAAATTTCCTGGAAACTTTAGATGCACAATGTACTTTACTGAAGGATGAATAATAACCAGAGGTGATTAATGTTCTGGGGATAGAGTGTAGGGTGGGAGATAACCTAGATACTAAATAGGAAATTCCCAGAATCTAAGGGAAAAGATCAAATATTAAAACCTTCCTGGGTTCACCATTGCCTTTATTTGCTGCACTGTCTTGAAATGTGCTCTCCCTGACCCTGCCACCCACAAAAGGACACAGTAACCTGAAGAATCATATTTCCCAAAGTCTGAGCTATTTATTTTCAGAAATACACACACAGAGGTGGGGTAATCAGTGGCTAGTTGGAGAGGGGCCAGTGTATGTTTCCCAGAAGACCAGTTCAGGCCAGGCACAGGGAGGCTTCAGATCTGGTCTGCTGTGTGATCTTTGCCAGTGTCAGGAGAAGATAAGCCCTTTAATTTCTCATCTTTTTCCAGTCTTCATGGTGGGAAACTATTGGATCTAATTCACTATATATAATACATTTATGCATATGGACACACACACACATTACAAATAATAATTCTCACAAAGAGGACAACCTCCATTCCCTCTTTACATATCCTCCTCCACTTCAGGACATGTCCAGGGCCTAATCATTTATAAGTAATGAAGTCTCATAATTGTACTCTTTTTTTTTCATAACTATACTCTTGAAGCAATAGGTGATCTACTGAAATTGCAGTTTTTATTTACCTCCAGATAGAAAAATTTCTTAAGCTTGATATGTTTCTTCTCTCTGTATCAGCATTTACATAACTACTCACCAATTATTGACTATTTATGTTTTCATCTTTCTTGTTTACAAACATATCAACCTTTAAGGCTTCTTTCACTTCACACAAGCTTCACAAAGAAACAGACATGTCAGAGTCCGTAATAAGCTAAATGGCAAATACAACGAACTAACTTTCAAAAAAATCTGGGTTTGGATCTTTACTATTTAATTAACTACCTAAGAAATGTTGGACAAATTACTTAGATTTTGTGTGCTTCCATTCAGTCCCTTTCTTTACAAAATTGTAGAGATGAGCAAAGAAGTCTTTAGGATCCCTTCAAATACTAGCTTATTCCTCTAAAAACTTATTTCGATCAGTAATTCTTGACCCTGAGCCAAGTTACCACTAAATACCTTGAAGTGTCAATGATATCAATCAAATAACTATTGTCCATAAAACTAATTATCTTTGATTTTAAGACGAATTGCATCTGTCAATTAGAGTTATTTGGGAAGAATAACTACTGTAAAAATCAATAAGGGGAGACAATTGCAAAAAAGTTAGTAATTAGTGATTATCTGGCTCACCTGCAGGCTTCCTCCATGCTTTCCACCACTTAACATTCATTGTTGTGAGCAGGGCACTTTCTTAAGCACTAAGAATCCAGCAGTAAACAAAAAAACAAAATAAGGTCCCTCCCTGGAGTCCTTAAATTCTACATCTAAAGAATCATCATTAAGAAGCTTGCCAATGACACATGGACATATATACATTACAAAATGTAAGATAGATAGTGGGAAGCAGCCGCATAGCACAGGGAGATGAGCTCAGTGCTTTGTGACCACCTAGAGGGGTGGGATAGGGAGAGTGGGAGGGAGCCTAAAGAGGGAGGGGATACGGGGTTATATGTATACATATAGCTGATTCACTGTGTGATACAGCAGAAACTAACACACCATTGTAAAGTAATTATACTTCTATAAAAACGTCAAAAGATAAATAAAATAAAAATAAAAGAAAGTTAAATAAGAATAAAAAAAAAGAAGAAGAAGCTTGTCAATGACAAAATGGGAAAGGTGTATATGCATGTGAAGAGGTATGAAGGCTTGGTTCTTATGTGGAGTTTGGGAAGGATAGGGTCAAGAAAAGAGGAAGGAAATTTTTTCTATTAAAACAAAACAAAACAAAAACCTCTCCATGCTAAATCTCAGTAACTCTTGTATTTTTTCCCCATTTGGGGCAAGTACCTGGCCTGAGTGATCTCACCTCTTCAGAAACCTCTAAGCTACTGCTTTTTTTTTTTTTTTTGACTGTATTCTGAAATGCGGACAAATAAATTTTGGTTTCCTATCTTATTTCTTCTTCAAAAGCTTTCTGAATAGTTCTCAGATTTCATTCTGAGAAAGAAAATGACAAAGGCCCTCCAATGTGCTAATAATTTTTGGTTCCCAATCTACCCCTCCCCCACCTTGCTATCTTTGACTAAGCAAAGTTTCATAAATTATTCTATTCATGTTGAGATCCTACAGATGCCAATCAGTGTTGGTATGCTATCAATTCCATTGGAAATTGAACTGTTTCCAGACTAGAGTTGATAAAGATGAGATGAGAAATCAATGATTTAAAAGCACATGAAATGGCAAGATGATGAAATGGAAATAGAAACAGATCCAGATTCTACTATCAAGTTGACTACTAGTACTATTGGCTGGTTATATCATGTTACATTTTGGAGTTTAGTATCTTCAGTCATGGAATGACATAGCTGGATTAGAATATCTCTAGTGTCTAAATAGATCTTGCTGGTGTGGTTTAAGCAGTTTTACTGAGAGCAGAAAGTCCCTGAACTTTTCCAGGGCCACAATTCTATAATTCTCACGTCTCCTGGGATGTTTTTATTCTAGGGCAAGAAGCCTAAGATGTGACATAAGTATTTTTTTAAGGACATAAAGCGCTTATAAAGTACATTTAGGATTTTTTTTCTACAAGTCTCTGAACAAGGAAAACATGGCCTAAAATTTAGGTACAGGAATGTCTTGATTCTCAGAGAAAAGAAAGTGAATGTTCAGAGAGCTAGTTAAGATAATTGATAATCAGCACTCTTGGATAGTTATTATTAATCTAATTTGAATGTAGGGAGGTTATGGTGGCTTTAAAAATATATCTACATACTATTTGATATTCTTACCTTCAAGAACAGAATATGACAGAATTTATGGTTTGTACCCTCTGAATGACCGAGTCTTCGCTCTCTTTCCGTCTCTGATCACTTGCTCAGAGGGAAACCAGGTACTATGTTGAAAGCTGCTCTATGAAGAGGCCTAAGTAATGAGGCACAGAGAATGCCTCTACTCAGCAGCCAGTGAGGAACTAAGGCCCTCAGTACAACACCCTGCAAAGAACAGAAGCCTACTGAAAGTCACCTGATTGAGATTGGAAGTGTATTGTTCTTCAGTCAAGCCTTCTGATGAGAATACAGCGCTAGCTGTAGTCTAGTCTAGTCTAGCATGGCAACTAATGAGAGACCTTGAGTACAAATCACCTCTGTAAGTAATCTTGGATTCCTGACACACAGAAAATGGGAAATAAAATTTTTTGTTACTCTGAGGTGCTGAGTTTGAAAGAAATTTGTTATACAGTAATAGGTAATTAATACAGAGATGCACCATGGCTCCTCTCAAAGATGCTTTCCCTTTCTTTGGAATCTCATTTGTTAAAAAGTAAAATGTATACCTTTAAGACTGATCTCCAAAGTTCACTTCAACTTATTTTTCCAAGCTTGTCACCATACACTTCTATATATACCCTGAGCTGACATCTAAATAAAACTAGACTTTTTGCTGGAATTATGCTTTCAGGATGCCAAGTCTTTGTATGTGGATTTCCTAGGATGAAAAAAAGTTCTTATCACCAAACTATCCAGAGCTCAAAGCACATCACATTTGCAGTATAACCTAGAGTTTAAATACATTGACTGAGTCAAATGGAGCCAAGTTTGAGCTCTAGTTCTGCTCATTGAAAACTGTATGATCTTGGACAAGTAACATTCTTACATCTAAATGTGAATAATATTTACCTACCTCAAAGAATTGATGTACAGATTAATAAGGTAGCACTTGTAAAACACTTAGTGCTTGCCATGTGAGCATTTAATAACTGTTCCTTATCATTGTTATTGTCATTCTATTCTTTATTTTCCATGGAAATCTTATGTTCACCTAATTCAGATACAATCTCTTCCTTTTGAAATCTGATTGTACTTTTTGTTCTTCTCCAAGAGACTTGTATTTTTTTAGTTATAATTATTTCTACCTCCTAATAATTGCCTGTAAGGAAAGTATCTTATTTTTCTACTCTTTGAAGTGCCTTATACATATAAGTGACTGCAATAAGTAACTCTATGTGTGTTTGCTGAATTAAGTTGGACCTTGAATTTTCAAATAATTTTTTAAATGACATTGGCTCCTAAATTTTTTCAAATCTCTTTTGAAACAGACCACTCCAGGTGGGTGGGTGTTTCCCATATTCTCAATATCTCTATTAAAATATCTCTCTGTAACTACCAAAAGAAATGAATACCTGGGTTGAGCTTAGACTCTTGTACCGCCTAGCTAATGACAGGTCAAGTCACTCAACTTCTGGAATTTAGTTTATTCAACTTTTAATTTAAATGAATATGTTTAAATTTTCTTTCAGTTCTGACTTCTGAAAGTCATACTTTCTTATATATACTCCATCTTTTTCTGAGACTTAATCTGCAGGTGGATAAAGAAATTAGTTTTTTGGTACTCCAGTCTTTTTGTCCCTTTCTGTTCTGTATTATAAGAAATTATTTCTTTATTGGTGAAATAAACTTAACTTTTTTAAATGTTCCATTTGGTCTTCTTCCCTTGATTTCACAACATGAGCAGTCTGACATGTGAATTTAATGACACCGATAAAATCCCAGTGTATTCACACAAAAACTGCTTCTTTGTGTGTTCTATTTCCTGAGAAGACTGAAAGCTTAGTGCTGGTACAAGAAACAAAGGGGACAATGACTATTTGAAAGGTAGTAAAAGTTTATTTTATGTCCTAGTCTCATGTATGCCACTAGCTGTGACTACCCTAAAATCTTATATATATATAATTTTTTTTCAGATAATAAAAGGCAAAGAAAAAATGTTTTTGTTTTTGGCAAATTGTGTTGTTTATTAGCCACATAGGTATATTGATAGAATATATTAAAATCATAATTTTTTTGAGAGCTGAGAGAGAGCTTTGGGATTATTTTATATAGTGATTCCTAATCTAGGGTTCCTGTAGAGCTATTTTCAAAGCTTGATATGAATTATATATTGACTTACAATATAAATATACAAAGAAATTTGCAGAAAATTCAGAGGAGTAGGAATAACAACGTGTTTGGGCTGGCATTTTATTTTTGTCCTGTCCTTTTATAAATAGGGAAATTAAACTAAAATGTTTTAATTATTTTGTCAGGGTGAATCAGAATGTTGTTGTCAGGACTCATAAACCATTTGCTGACTCCCATTCAGAATTTTTTCCACCCAACCTTTCGACAAAAAACCATCCTGAATCTGAATTAATTCTTTGTGGTCCCTCTAGTCAGAGACTTATGCCCCCAACTGTGGGTTCAGGAGTACCCAGGTAAAAGCCTTTATTAAATACTTTGGTTGCATACTTCACCCAAATCTAATAACAGTCCATGAAGTTTCAGGAAGTAAGGCATATAATTTAAGTAACTTCACTGAGATCATTTAGCTTCTGAGTGTCTAGTCCAGGAATACTGTTCATGCCTTCTGATTTTAAAGCTGATGTATTCTCAGTTCAAAGTGCAAACAACTTGGGTATGCAAAAATCATTTTTTCTTTATATAAACAGGGTTAAAATTGTCAAAATTATAAAATGGATAGAAAAATATTGATAGACAAATTTGAATATATACATATAAATTAAAATATTTGTTTAGCTGTGTATGAGTTTTTAAAACTATCCTGCTTTAACCAACTTTTTTACATAACTTAACAACTATCACAGGAGATGTGATGTACTCTATTATAAATAAAAAGAACTGTTGAAAGCGTGTCCATTTACTTTAGAATGAACTTAAAGAGTTGTAGTCAAAATGTTGTTCTGTTACACTATGTTGTGCCATAGTATTAACATGCTCATTCTCTTAGAATTTTTCCTTCTCTGTTACTTACTTAAATTACCACCAAATCATAAAAACAAAGATTCTAGCTAATCTCTAGAGAAGAGTAGACATTTTTGTGTCTAGCAGTCTATACACCAAATTTAGAGTGTTGATGAACTCCATGAAATTGTATATGTATAAGTCTCTGTAACTGTAGGTAAAGCTGTAGATGTAGTTGTATGGGTACATATAGATGTAAGTGTACATATTAAGTGTGAGTTCATATACATGGACAAGTAGGAAATTTTTTGTGTACATTTTTCTTGAGACTCCATAGTTTCACCAGGCTCAAAAATAATACAGAACACAAAAATGATTTAATAAAATCTCTTGTTTTATAAAAAGTTTAACATCTTCATTCCACAATGACTACATAAAAACACAGGCAGATCCTGACTTACTTCTTAGGATTTCTAATTATTCTCCCTGATCATTTTGTACATCTAACATATACTTCAGGCTATAGTGTTAGGTACATTTTTATTAGATCTAGAGCTTTGTGTAAAAAATGAATATTTTTCTTGCAAGTCTGCACTTCTCTTTTTTACTTCCTGTCCTGCTCTTGATCTCTCTAAACACTTTATTACCATTTCTCACTTTGCTTCCCCCTCCCACCAAACTTGATTATTAGGGATTATTATTCATAAGAATTAGAATCTCCAAACAAGCCTTTTCAAAATCTCTATCCTGATTGCACCTTTCTTTTATAGTAATAATCTCTTCTCTGCATTCCTGTCCATTTCTTCTCCACCTGAAGTTGGCATCTTATTTCAACATTCACATAATATTCCTAACAACTTACATGAATTTAAGGAACACAATGCCAAATTCTCCCTAGTGAAAGATGTTTATTAATTTTTAACCCTATTTGATCCTCACAATAGAGCGGTTGGTAGGGTTCACTATTCCTATTTCTAAAATGGAGAAATTAAAACCCAGAAGAATATAAAATGTTTTCATAATCACAAATTCAGTTACCAATATACCTGAGACTATATCCTGCATCTCTTAACTAGTAATCTAAGGCTAACTGCAGACTTTTTCTTTTTTCATGTGCTTATTGGCCATTCATATATCTTCTTTATTTTTTTTAATTATTGAATTTTTTTTTTTATACAGCAGGTTCTTATTAGTCATCAATTTTATACACATTAGTGTATACATGTCAATCCCAATTGCCCAACTCATCACACCCCCACCCCGACCTCCCCATGGCTTTCCCCCTTTGGTGTCCATATATTTGTTCTGTACATCTGTGTCTCAATTTCTGCCCTGCAAACCAGTTCATCTGTTCCATTTTTCTACGTTCCACATGTATGTGTTTATATATGATATTTCTTTTTCTCATTCTGACTTACTTCACTCTGTATGACAGCCTCTAGATCCATCCACGTCTCAACGAATGACCCAATTTCGTTCCTTTTTATGGCTGAGTAATATTCCATTGTATATATGTACCACATCTTCTTTATCCATTCATCTGTCAATGGGCATTTAGGTTGCTTCCATGACCTGGCTATTGTAAATAGTGCTGCAATGAACATTGCGGTGCATGTGTCTTTTTGAATTATGGTTTTCTCTGGGTATATGCCTAGTAGTGGGATTGCTGGATCATATGATAATTCTATTTTTAGTTTTTAAGGAACCTCCATACTGTTCTCCATAGTGGCTGTATCAATTTACATTCCCACCAATAGTGCAAGAAGGTTCGCTTTCCTCCATACCATCGCCAGCATTTGTTGTTTGTAGATTTTCTGATGATGCCCATACTAACTGGTGTGAGGTGATACCTCATTGTAGTTTTGATTTGCATTTCTCTAATAATTAGTGATGCTGAGCAGCTTTTCATGTGCTTCTTGGCCATCTGTATGTCTTCTTTGGAAAAAATGTCTATTTAGGTCTTCGGTCCATTTTTGGATTGGATTTTTTGTTTTCTTAATATTGAGCTGTATGAGCTGTTTATATATTTTGGAGATTAATCCTTTGTCCATTGATTCTTTTGTGACAGTACCATACACTTTTGATGACTGTAGCTTTGTAGTACAGTCTGAAGTTATGGAGCATGATACCTACAAATCTGTTCTTCTATATCATTCTGTGAAAAATGCCATTGGTATTTTGATGGGGATTTCATTGAATCTGTAGATTGCTTTCAGTATTATGGTCATTTTAACAATGGTAATTCTTCAAATTATGAACACAGCATATCTTTCCGTCTGTTTGTTTCATCTTCAGTTTATTTCATCAGTGTCTTATAGTTTTCTGAATACAGGTCTTTTACCTCCTTAGGTAGGTTTACTCCTAGGTATTTTATCATTTTTGATGTCATTGCAACTGGATTGTTTCTTTAATTTTTCTTTCTGATAGTTTAGTGTTAGTGTATAGAAACAGATTTCTGCATGTTATTTTTGTGTCGTGTAACTTTACTGAATTCATCGATGATTTCTAGCAGTTTTGGTTGCATCTTTAGGATTTTCTATATATAGTATCATGTTGTGTGAAAGCAATGACAGTTTTACTTCTTTTTTTCCAATTTGGATCCCTTTTCCTTCTTTGATTGCTGTGGCTAGGACTGCTAATAGTACTTTGAATAAAAGTAGAAAGTGTGGGAATCCTTGTTTTGTTCCTGATCTAAGAGGAAATGCTTTCAAGTTTTCATTGTGGAGTATGATGTTAGCTGTGGGTTTGTCACATACAGCCTTTATTATGGTGAGGTATGTTCCCTCTATACCAACTTTCTGGAGAGTTTTTATCATGAATGGATGTTGAATTTTATCAAAAGCTTTTCCTGCATCTATTGAGGTTATCATATGTTTTTATTCTTAAATCTGGTAATGTGATGTATCACACTGATTGATTTCTGGATATTGAAAAATCCTTGCATTCCTGGAGTAAATCCCACTTGATCATAGTGTATGATTTTTTTTTTTTTAAGTATATTTGATTTACAATGTTGTATTAGTTTCTGGTGTACAGCAAAGTGATTCAGATTCTTTTACAGTTATATTTTGCTACAAAATATTGAATATAGTTTGCTGCACTATACAGTAGGACTTTGTCGTTTATCTCTTTTGTATATAGTAGTTTGTATCTGCTAATGCCAAACTTCTAATTTATCCCTCCTGCCCTTGCTTCCAGTTTGGTTACCATAAGTTTGTTTTCTATGTCTTTGAGTCTGATCCTTTTAATTTTTGTTGAATTTGGCTTGCCAATATTTTGTTGAGGATTTTTGCATCTATGTTCATCAGTGATATTGACCTGTAATTTTCTTTTTTTATGTGATATCTTTGTCTGGTTTTGGTATCAGGGTGATGCTGGTCTCAGAATAAATTTGGAAGCATTCCTTTTTCTATAATTTTTTGGGATAGTTTGAAGAAAGATAGGTGTTAACACTTCTCTAAATATCTGGCAGAATTCAGGCATCTGGTCCTGGACTTTGGTTTGTTGGAAGTTTTACAATTACTGATTCAGTTTCATTACTGGTAATTGGTTTGTTCATGCTTTCTATTTCTTTCTGGTTCAGTTTTGGGAGATTATACTTTTCTTAGAATTTGTCAATTTTATTATCATACACTTGTTTGCAATAATCTCTTATGGTCCTTTGTATTTCTCTAGTTTCAGTTATAAATTCTCCTTTTTTATTTCTGATTTTATTGATTTGGGCCCTCTCTCTCATGCTCTCTTTTCTTGATGAGGTTTGTCTTCCTGGTACAGGACCCCCAGGCTGGGGTGCCCAATATAGGACTCAGTGCCTTCAGTCCATGGGGAGAACCTCTGCCATTGTAATTATTCTCCTGTTTGTGGGTCACCCACCTGAGTTATTTGTCTTGACTATACCATGACTTTAACCCTCCTAGCTGTCTTGGTGTGGTTCCTTCTTTATATCTTTAGTTGTAGAAGATCTTTTCTGGTAGGTTCTTGTCTTTTTCTTCAATAGGTCTTCTGTAAATTGCTGTAATTTTGGTGTTTCCATGAGGGGTTGTGAGCTCAGAGTTTTTCTACTCCATCATCTTACCTCTTCCCTCCAAAATTTACATTTTAAAGACCAAATAATTGTTACCTCATTAACTGTTTAACTCCATTTGATAGCCTCCCATTTTTCTCAAAATAAAGACCAAACTCATAACTCTCACCTAAATAGATCTGCATGTTTCTTTTTTCCAAGTCTCCCTTCATGTGTCATCATTTCACAGACCTCTTTTTTTTCCTCCCAATCATGCTGGTCACCTCTACTCATGATGCATCCACTTGCCAGAGGGCTGATGCCCATGCTGTTATTGCTGATTGAAATACATTAACATCATCCCTATCCTCTTGGCCTAAATAAATAATGTTCCTCCTTCATATTGCAACCCAATCTTCATGTCTTCAGGGAAGCTCCTGAGCTCCTCAACTAGTTCAAATGCTCCTATTATGGGCAATATTTACACACCACAATTCTCCATTATAGCATTGATTATGGTCCCAGTTTAAACATTATAAATCTAAATATGTTATCACTATCTTTCTTCCTGATTAGACTATAAGCTCCAAAAGAGCAAGGACAATAGTTATTTTGGTACAATATTATCCCCTTGATTTAGTGCAGTATTTGACACAGAGTAACTTCTCAGAAATTATGTTCTTTGTGTATGAATTGTTTGTCTTTGTGTGTGTGATTACTGAGGAGTTAATAAAAATGCTAATCAGGGTGTGTTGCACACAATAGGAGCTCAAAAATATTAAGTGAAAACAAACCACCCGATTAAAAGATGGGCAGAGGACCTGAATAAGCATTTTCCAGAGAAGACATACAGATATCCAAGAGATGAAAAGATTCTCAACATCACTAATCCTCAGAGAAATACAAATCAAAACCACAGTGAGATATCACCTCATACCTGTCAGAATGGCGTCATCAAAAAGACCACACATAACAAATGTTGGCAAGGACATAGAGAAAAGGGAACTGTAATGTCCTGTTGGTGAGAATGTAATTGATTCAGCTACTATGGAAAAACTATATGGAGGTTCCGAAATATATTAATAATAGAACTAACATATGATGAATCAATTGTACTCCTGGGTATTTTATCTGAAGAAAATGAAAACACTAAATAGAAAAGATATATGCTCCTCAGTGTTCATAGCAGCATTATTTACAATAGCCAAAATATTAAAACAAGCAACCTAAGTGTCCATCAACAGATGAATGGATAAAGAATATGTGAGATATATATTATGTATTTTATATTATATGTAACTATATAATATAATTATGTATACAATTCAACCATTAAGAAGAATGATATTTTGCCATTTGTGATAACTGGATTGACCTGAAGGGTAGAGGGTATTATGTTTAGTGAAATGTCAAACAGAGAAAGACAAATTCTGTATGTTTTCACTTATATGTGAAATCTAAAGAATAAAATAAAACAGAAACAGATTCACAGATACAGAGAAAAGGTTGGTGGTTGCCAACGGGTAGAGGGTGAGAGAAGGGGCAAAATGGGTGAGGGGGATTAAGAGGTACAAACTAACAGGTATAAACTAGATAAGTTACAAGGATGTAATGTACAGTACAGGGCATATAACAAATGTTTTATAATAACTTTATATGGAATATAATCTATAAAAATATCAAATCACTATGTCATACACTTGAAACTAATATAATATTGTAATTAAGTATATTTCAATAAAAAATTAAGTGAATAAATATATGAATAATTCAATGCTGAATTATCTGTTAGTGAATTGAGCACTTGTGAATTCATGAGTCATCTGTTATTTCAGCCCAACATTTTTTTTTAGCATATCCTCTGAAAGTCACAAATTCTGTGATTCAGACTCAGTATGAACAGAAAACTCTTGAGTTATAGTTGTTTAAGCTTCCCAAACATCATCAGGATAGTGGCATGCTGGTAGTACTTTTAGTTTTCTTCACCTTTTCAACACATAAATTCAGATTTTAATTGCTGCAAGTCCAGCACTTCTTACCAGCAATAAATTTAAAACCTTTGGCCGACTTCCCTTAATTGATGTCTCACTCCCTTGTCTAATTAACTTCCCTGGAGGAAGTGACTTCCAATAGCAATGTTTTCAGGGTCCTATTTCCCTAACCTATAAAGGGAGGTAAACCATCCTCATATTTTATATATTTTAAAGAGATACTATGGATCTATTCCAGAAACCATATTTTTATTTTATTTATTAGCTGGTTTTAATTAAACCTCTAGAGAAAGATGAATGAAGCCCTGATTGCAACAGAGTCAGAAGATTAAATTATTTTGTTATCTTTGTCACATGTGAGGTATATCAGAAAACAAAATTTTTCTTCTTTTGAGATAAGTTTTACTAAAACTGGGAGATATAGTACAAACTACATATCTATTTTTTTTCAGATTCTTTTCCCTTATAGGTTATTACAAGATATTAAGTACACTTCCCAGTAGGACCTTGTTGTTTATCTATTTTATATACAGTAGTTTGTATCTGTTAATCCCCCACTTCTAATTTATCCCTACCTCCCTTCCCCTCTGGAAACCATACGTTTATTTTCTATGTCTTTGTGTCTATTTCTGCCTTATATAAGTTTATTTGTGTCATATTTTAGATTCCACGTATAAGTGATATTTGTCTCTCTCTGACTTACTTCAAATAGTATGATAATCTATATGTCCATCCATGTTGCTGCAAATGACATTATTTCATTCTTTTTTTATAGCTGAGCAGTATTATAGTATGTATATATATCATATCTTCTTTATCCGCTCATCTGTTGATGGACAATTAGGTCACTTCCATGTCTTAGCTATTGGAAGTAGTGCTGCTATGAACATTGGGGGGCATGCATCATTTCAAATTATGGTTTGCACTACATATAGGCCTGAGAGTGAGATTGCAGGATAATATGTTAACTCTAATTTTTGGTTTTTTAAGGAGAATCCATACCCCTTTCCATAGTGGCTGCACAAATTAACATTCACATCAACAGAGTAGAAGGATTCCCTTTTCTCCAAACCCTCTTGAGTATTTATTATTTATAGACTTTTGGATGATGGCCATTCTGACCAGTGTAAGGTGATATCTCATTGTAGTTTTGCTTTGCATTTCTTTAATAATTAGTGATGTTGAGCATCTTTTCATGTGTGTGTTGGTCATCTGTATGTCTTCTTTGGAGAAATGTGATCTTCTGCCTATTTTTTGATTGGGTGTTTGCTTTGTTGATATTGAGCTGTTTATGTATTGTGGAAATTAATCCCTTGTGGATGACACTGTATGCAAATATTTTCTCCCATTATGTGGGTTGTCTTTTTGTTTTGTTTATAGTTAAGCTTTTAAGTTTCATTAGGTCCCATTTGTTTATTTTTGGTTTTATTTCCATTATTCTAAGATATGGATCCAAAAAAATATTGGTGAGATTTATGTCAAAGAGTGTTCTGCCTCTGTCTTCATCCAGGAGTTTTATAGTATCCAGTCTTACATTTAGGTTTTTAATACATTTGGGGTTTATTTTTTTATATGATGTTAGAGAATGTTCTAATTTCATTTTTTTTACATGTATCTGTCCAGTCTTTCCGTACTATTTATTGTAGAGACAGTCTTTATCTCCATAGTATACTCTGACCTCCTTTGTCATAGATTAATTGACCATATTGACCATAGGTGAGTTGGTTTATTTCAGGGCTTTCTATTCTGTTCCAATCATTTATATGTCTCTGTTTATTCCAGTACCATACAGTTTTGATGACTGTAGCTTTGTGGTATAGTCTGAAGTCAGGGAGCCTGATTCCTCCAGATGCATTCTTTTCTCTCAAGATTGCTTTGGCTATTCAAAGTCTTTTGTAGTTCCATACAAATTTTTAAATCTTTTCTTTTAGTTCTGTTTAAAATGCCATTGGTAATTTGATAGGAATTGCATTGAATCTGTAGATTGCATTGGGTAGTGTAGTTATTTCAAAAATATTGATCCTTCCAATCCAAGAACACTGTGTATCTTTCCATCTGTTTGTGTCGTCTTCAATTTCTTTCAACAATGTCTTATAGTTTTTGGAGTACAGGTCTCTGGCCTCCTTAGGTAGGTTTATTTCCAGGTATTTTATTTTATTTTTGATGGAAAATGGGACCTTTTCCTTAATTTTTCTCTCTTATCTTTAGTTGTTAGTGTATAGAAATGCAACAGATTTCTATATTAATTTTATATCCTGCAACATTACCAAATTCATTGATGATCTCTAGTAGCTTTCTTGTAGCATTGTTAAGATTTTCTATGTATGTTGCCATGTCATCTGCCAACAGTGACAGTTTTACTTCTTTTCCAACTTAGATTCGTTTTATTTCTTTTCTTTCTCTGATTGCTGTGGCTAGGACTTCCAATACTGTGTTGAATAAAAGTGGCCAGACTGGGCATGTTTGTCTTCTTCCTGATCTTAGAGGTGATATTTTCAGCTTTTACCACTGAGTATGATGTTAACTGTGGGTTTGTCATATATAGCCTTTATTATGTTGAGGTATGTTCCCTCTATGCCTACTTTCTGGACAGTTTCTATCATAAATCAGTGTTGAATTTTGTCAAAACACTTTTGTGTATATATTGAAATCATCATATGGTTTTTATTCTTCAACTTGTTAATGTGGTGTATCACACTGATTTGCGGATATTGAAAATTTCTTGCATCTGTGGCATAAATTCCACTTGATCATGGTGTATGATCCCTTTAATGTGTTTTTGGAGCTGGTTTGCTAGTATTTTGTTGAGGATTTTTACATCTATATTCATCAGTGATATTGGCCTGTAGTTTTCTTTTTCTGCGACATCTTTGTCTGGTTTGTTATCAGGGTGATGGTGTCCTCATAGAATGAGTTCAGAAGTGTTCCTTTCTCTGCAATATTTTAGAATAGTTTCAGATGGATAGATGTTAACTCTTCTTTAAATATTTGGTAGAATTCACTTGTGAAGTCATCTGTCTTGGACTTTTGTTTTTGGGAGTTTTATATTACTGTTTTTGATTCAATTCAGTACTGATAATTAGTGTGTTCATATTTTCTATTTCTTCCTGGTTCAGTTTGGGAGATTGTACCTTTCTAAGAATTTGTTCATTTACTCTAGGTTGTCCATTCTATTGGTGTATAATTGCTAATAATAGTTTCTTACAATCTTTTATTTCTGTGGTGTCAGTTGTAACTTCTTTTACAGTTTTGATTTTATTGATTTGGACCCTCTTTTGGTGAATCTGGCTAAAGGTTTATCAATTTTTTGTGTTATTGTCAATTTCTCCTTTTATGTTTGTTAATATTTGCCTTATACACTGAAGTGCTTCTATGTTGAGTGTATGTATATTTACAGTTATTATATCTTCTTCTTGAATTGATCCCTTGATCATTATGAAGTGTCATTCTTTGTCTCATAAAAGTCTTTATTTTAAAGTTTATTTTATTTGATATAAATACTGCTACTCCAGCTTTCTTTTTATCTCCATTTGCATAGAATACCATTTTTCCATCCCCTCACTTTCAGTCTGTATTTGTCTTTAGATCTGAAGTGTGTCTCTTGTAGACAGCATATATACTGGTCTTGTTTATGTATCCATTCAGGAAGTCTTTGTCTTTTAGTTGCAGTATTTAATTTGTTTACATTTAAAGTAATTATCTATATGTGTATTCTTATTTACACTTTGTTAATTGTTTTGGATTTGTTTTTGTCAGTCTTTTTTTTTTTCTGTTTCTTCTTTTTTTCTCTTCTCTTGTGGTTTGATGACTATCTTTATGTCTTTATATCTATTATAGATTTTTGTTTTTCAGTTACTGTGAGGCTTTGGTATAGCAGTCTATATATATATATACACACATGAATGCTTTAGTTTTCTGATCTCTTAATTTCAAAAGCATTTTAAATCTCCTGCACTTGTCCTCTCCTCCTGTCATGATTCCTGGTTTTGATATCATATTTTACATGTAATTATTTTGCATACCCCTTAAGTGCTTACTGTGTATACAGATAATTTTACTACTTTTGTCTTTTAACTTCCCTACTAGTTTGTGAGTGGATGATTTCTTACCTTTACTATAGGTTTGCCTTTACCATTGAGATTTTCCATTTTGTAATTTTCTTATTTCTAGATGTGACCTTTTCTTTTGTACCTAAATAAGTTCCTTTAGCATTTGTTGTAAAGCTTGTTTGGTGGTGCTGAATTCTCTCAGCTTTTGCTTGTCTACAAAGCTTTCGATTTCTCCATGCAATATGGATGAGAGTCTTGCTGAATATTCTTGGTTGTAGGTTTTTCCCTTTCATGACTTTAAATACATTGTGCTACTCCCTTCTGGTCTAAAAATGTGGAATGCTTCACAAATTCACATGTCATTCTTGTGCAAGGTCCATGCTTATCTTCTCTGTATTGTTCCAATTTTACTATATGTGCTGCTGAAGTGAGCACTGATGTGATTTCTTTTTTATAATATTTAATTTTTCACACCAATAGTTTGAAGAGTGACAGTTATACTGATATATTTATGTGTGTGTGCATGTGTGTGTGTGTTAGAGACAGAGCTGGACTGAAGCAAAAAGTGGAATGAAGTAGATGATAGTCTGTTGGTGTGAGTTTTGTGTTGCATTCTTACCTCCTACCCTGCTTTTGTGACCAGCATCACTTTACTCCCCTTAATAATCCTTTTACTTTGGGGACTCTGATTCCTTTGTTATATCCTGTATGTCCAGAGTTCCCAGTAGGCTACTTAGACCTGAAAATGATGAATGGTCTAGGTACTCTTTTTTTTTACTGATAAAAATTCACATATTCTTTGTCCTTTCCACCACAGTCCCTTCTGCTCTGCTTTTACAACTGGCAACAAGATTATATGACAAATATATTTATGCTCTTGACATTTTAATAGAAGACTAAATTTTGTACTTTCTAACATTTGTATTTAATAGTATATGGATGGCTTGAAAGAACAACTTCACTTTTGCCATCTAAACCCAAATAGTAACTCTAATTGGGAAACCTTAGGCCAAGTGGAAGTGTTCAAATGTAACCTTACAGTAGACGATTTAGGCCAGGTAGATGTTAGAACATTCTCTAGTAACATGTAAACAACCAAACTAGAAGAACTACAACTTTAATTTATATAAATATAGTTCAAGAGGCTTAGTCTTAGTTGGTGCATGTGTAACAGGGATCATTATGTTTTAAAATATGTTTAGGTATATTCTCCTATCTTGAAATTTTTCTTGATCCATGGCTTTTTACCCTTTTTTAAAAAATATGTACCAACTTTATTGAGATGGGGTTTTCATATTTTTTACAATATTATATAAAGTTACAGGTGTACAACATAATGATTTACAATTTTTAAAGTTTATACTCCATTTATAGTTATTATAAAATATTGGTCATACTACCTGTGATATAAAATATATCCATATAGCTTATTTGTTCCATGCATAGTAGTTGTACCTGTTAATCCCCCACTATCAACTAGCCCCTCCCTCTTCCCTCTCCCTACTGGTAACCACTAGTTTGTACTCTGTACCTGTCAGTCTGTTTCTTTTTGTTACAGTCACTAGTTTGTTTTTTATAGATTCCATGTATAGGTGATGTTATACAGTATTTGTCTTTCTCTGACTTATTTCAGTTAGCATAGTACCCTCCAAATCTATCCATATTGTAACAAGTGGCAAAATTTCATTCTTTTTTATGGTTAAATAGTAATGCATTGTATATGTATATCATATCTTCATTATCCACTCATCTGTTGACAGACACTTAGGTTGCTCTCATATCTTGGCAATTCTAAACAATGTTGCTATGAACATTGGGGTGCATGCATCTTTTCAAATTTATGTTCTTGTTTTTATTTTGAATGTACACCAGGATGGAATTGCTGAGTCATACGGTATCTGTATTCCTATTTTTTGAGAAACTGTCATAATGTTTTCCACAGTAGCTCCACCAATTTATAATCCCACCAACATTGTATGTGTTCCTTTTTCTCTACATTCTAGCCAACATTTATTATTTGTGGTCTTTTTGATGATAAACATTCTGACAGGTGTGAGATGATACATCATTGTGGTTTTAATTTGCATTTCTCTGATGAATGATGATTAATGATGAACATCTTTGCATGTGTGTTTGGCCATCTGCATGTCTTCTTTGGAAAAATGTCTATTCAATGTGTATCACTCACTGAATAGAAGCCCCCTAAAATAAGAAACTCATTTCTCATCTTTGACAATCAAATTCTGTTTTCTTATTTACTTTAGGTGCCAGCATGTTGTTGAAGGGTTACTTAGAGGAAGAATAAGTAAGTAGCCTACTCCCCTTCCACCAGATGGCTTGTGGAAGAGAGATAGTAACAAAGCATATGGGTCATAGAGTAGCATCCTCTTCCTAATCCTCCACTCTATGCCTTCCAAGCCAACTAATGGGAGGTTGCTTACAAACAATCACAAGGAAGTTTGAAAACACTGGGGCTAGTGACCGAATTTCCCACAGTTATGAACACACTTACTGTTTACATTATATCTCCATTCTGATTGGTCTTTGTTTATATTTCACTTTTAAGGAATGCTAGGAGTAAACTGGACTCCCTGGGGCAGCCCCACATGAGCTAGACAGAGGTGGTGGCAGAAAGCTGCAACAGCTTTATTGAGACAATGCTCAGGAGTCCCCATGGCCTACGTGTGACATGCAAATAATACCAAAGAGAGTCAAAAGTACTGGCAGAAATGGACTGGAAGCGACCTGGTGTAACAATAAAGAAACTGTGTTGAGAAGGACCTTGAGACCCAAAGGCAAAGGGACCAGTTCATGTATTCCAGTAGAAAGTGCCTATTTATCATGGGCCCACTTGCCTGTCTTTGACATACCTCCGAGTAAACCAGTCTAGTAAACAGAATCAAATGGTTACCAAGGGCTGGGAGGAGGGAGAAATGGGGAATTACTAATCAAAGTGCACAAAGTTTCAAGCAAGAAGCTCTAGAGGTCTGATGTACAGCATTGCACTTATAGTTAGCAATAATATATTGTACACTTAAAAATTTGTCAATAGGGTAGATCTCATGTTAAGTGTTCTAGTGACAATTGAATAAATTAAAAAAAAAAAAAAAGAATCAGACCCGACCCTTGGTTAAAAATATCAAAAACGATACAGAGGATACTGTAGGACTTAGAAGATGAGAGGAGGAAATTCTACTGTCATGAGGTCGCATAAGCCACACCTTTCCCCCACACTCAGGGGCAATTTTGGAAAGGACAGTGAACAGGGCAGAACTTTGAATGAAAACAACTGGCCTAAGTACCCCATGCAGAAGTTGTGTTTTTTAAATATGTTTCTTAAATTATTGCCTTATCTTAGCACTGAATTACTGGATTAAACCAAAATTCAGTTCCTCCTCACCCCAGCTACCCATCAGTCAAGGACGCATAAGGAAGAATAGAGAAGTTGTAGAGAAATAAAACAGCTGTGAATAATGCTTGGCTCTAGCTGTCCATGTTTTTTTCTTATTGGCATTTTCTACACAAGTTCCAAGGCTCATTATAAACTGTCATTTGTGTACAATCTGGCAAATTATTTTGTTATGGGGACCCACAAGACCAGTTAATTAAAAATACATAAAATAGATGATATATTTCTAGAGAGCAGAAAATGTATTTGGAATTGCATAGTGCCTCTCCAACACACACACATGCATGCACACACACCCAGTGGTATCTAGAAAAGTGCTTGCACATAGCACGCATTTTGTCACTATTTGGTAAATTGTCTTGTGTGACTACATATTTGTTTACAATGCACATGGATGCTTATTGTTTCATAGTTTCTTGACACTCCCTTGGCTATGTGGGTAGGTACACATTGTGCTTTTCTTCAAGCTTTGAGATTGATTGAGGTATCCTAGGTCTGGTTAGAAGTTTTCAGGGATAGTGATCAGGTATGAGATTTTGGAATTTAGGTCATATCAAAGAGAGTGAATCAATAGTCTTTGGGCAAAAATAACTAGGTTTTATTCTTCTAGAATATTTACTTCCTTTTAGCAGACTGGCTTAAAAGAATACTTAAAGTCTGCCTCTCTCTGCTGGTGATAATTATTTCAAATTCATGCAGTTTCACTGAATGATCATTTACAGACCTCCTTCCTTCCACAGGATGAAATGGTTGGACTTGGTAACTGTTCCACAATCTAAACCTCTCTAAGAATTTCTAAATCATGTAAATTATTTATCAGGACTCGAAAAGTATAAAGAGAAGGAACAAGAGAGAAATGAGATACAAAACTTTAGAGCCAAAGACAAGGAAGCTGACAGTACAATAAAATTTACAGACTTTTAGTTGTTTAAAGAAAGGTGTCAAACACTACTATTATTCATAGATAGGGAAGTCATCAGGTTTTCAAAGATGTCAAACACTACTATTATTCATAGATAGGGCAGTCATCAGGTTTTCACAGATGTAGGTCTGTCATATGAAACTAGGTGCCAACTACTCTGTTTCTTAGATTGCATCTTCTAGCAAACAGAACAATCTAATGGACTGCAGTATTCACAGAGTCTTCCCAAACTTGGAAGAGTTCCAGGGGTCAGGGTAGCTGAGGGAGAAAAGTAATGTACTAATCCGTTTTATCAGGATAAAAGCAGAGTATTAAACATTTAGAGCAAAGGAAACGAGGAAGTAAAGGCCAGCTCTATGGCTATAAGAATCTTGCTATTTTTATATCATCTCCACACTTTTAAAAAAAATATTTTGGTTTTTCTCCTTACTTATGAATACCTTAGAATGAAAAGATATAGTGGATTTGATTTTAGAGGTAATATGGGACAGGGAAAACTCAGTAGATTGTGCCCTACTCCATAGAAGATGAGGGTTGAGAAAAATCCAAAGGGACAGAGTAGAAGCAGTTAACAAAAGTGAATAAATGCAAGCTGATTGCCTTGATCCCAGAGCTTAAGAATAAGAACAGTGAAGTCCATGTGGGTTTGAGAAAGGCCTTGGCCCCAAGCAATAAAAGGATCCATAAGTACAATATTCTGAAAGGCTAAGATTTTAGGCCAGTGGTTGAAAAATGACAATCTCTATTCATTCTTGCTGTAGCTATATTATGATATAAAATGTGTCTTCTTATCTACAAATTTATAATCCCATTTTTCTTCCACAAGTGAGTCTTCTAGGTAGTGTTAAACTACCTTGATTCATTCCTGCATTCTCAGAGATTATCCAGTGCCAGGAGCATTGTGAATAAAATAATAAGTGCATGCATGTTTAATGATAACTCTGGCCTTAGTCCTTCCTTTTCTCTAATTTATGATAAAAACTGTCCCCAACCCATGAAGATTAGTTTTATGGATTCCACCTCATGTTTAGCTGTCTGTTCTTTATGTTTTTTATTTTAACTCTGGTCTATTAAACAGTCAGAACTGTTCTTTCTGGTAAGGTGCTTTCTGAGTTTGAGTTTGAACACACCAATTAGTACAATGGGATAAATGAGTATATGGGCAATTTCATTTACAAAATGACCCATTTTAAAACAAACAAGAAAAAAGCCCTCTAACTGATGGTGTTTCATCATTTGAGTAAGAAGAGAAAGAAAATTTTGGCAACAAACAGAGAAAACAGGGTCTCTGGAGTCAAGAAGCCTCTTGCCTTGCAGGTGGTCTTAACTCAGGTTACTCAGTCCTAATAGGGACTCCTTACTGAGAGGTTTCAGGATGTCCTTTTGGAAGTATGTGAACCATCAGATTCATAGAAGCCTCTCTTACTGCTATAAAAACAGTATCCATTTGCCACAGCCCGGTGACTTCACTGTGATACTTTTGCTGAATCCTGATGGGGCAGAGCACTGTAAATATGGGAATATTTTATTTCAGCCCTCGAATGACCCACAACTAGCTCCTATTATTAATAATTCATCTAAGGTTCATCTCAAGCATTCAAGAAAAAGCAGCATGGCTTTTGCGCTTAAGAAAGACCAGGTTGCAGACTACTGATCTGAATTGTTTCCTGAACTTCTTTATTATCTACTGAGATTCCTGAAATGCAAACAACTGGAGACTTATCAGGTAAAGGCAGATCCCCTGAGCCTTTTATCATTCAGTCTGCAATTCTGAGTATTATCTCTATAACCAGACAGCATACCAAATGAAGCTAGAGTCTTTAAAGGGAAATGAGGCAATTGGAATGCCAATTTTATTTAGTAATATATTGTAAAAACTAAGCAACATATCTGGCTGATTGACAAAGTCCATCCAACTCTTAAGGGCAAAACAAACTATCTCAAGAGGTACAGTTATGCAGATTTTGCTTTTACTTATAGGAAAATATTGAATGTGTGAGAGAGAGAGAGAGAGGGAGAGAGAGAGAGATAGGAAGGAAACGGTGGAGGGAGAGAGAGAATATTAAAGCTCAATACAATATCTAGAATTGCTTGACTGAAAATATTGGGAGTGAGAGTAAGGGAGAAGCAAGGATATCATGTCGTGTTTTCTCTCTTCTTCAATAAGCCTTTTTTTAAAACAAATATATATATATATATATTAACATCTTTATTGGAGTATAACTGCTTTACAATGGTGTATTAGTTTCTGCTTTATAACAAAGTGAATTAACTATACATACACATATATCCCCATATCTCCTCCCTCTTGCCTCTCCCTCCCACCCTCCCTATCTCACCCCTCTAGGTGGTGATAAAGCACCCAGCTGATCTCCCTGTGCCATGCAGCTGCTTCTCACTAGCTATGTATTTTACATTTGGTAGTGCATATATGTCCATGCCACTCTTTCACTTCATCCCAGCTTACACTTCCCCCTCCTTGTGTCCTCAAATCCAATCTCTACATCTGCGTCTTTATTCCTGTCCTGCCCCTAGGTTCTTTAGAACTTTTTTTTTCTTAGATTCCATATATATGTGTTAGCATACAGTATTTGTTTTTCTCTTTCTGACTTACTTCACTCTGTATGACAGACTCTAGGTCCATCCACCTCACTACAAATAACTCAGTTTCATTCATTTTTATGGCTGAGTAATATTCCATTGTGTATATGTGCCACATCTTCTTTATCCATTCATCTGTTGATGGACACTAGGTTACTTCCATGTCCTCGCTATTGTAGATAGAGCTGCAATGAACATTGTGGTACATGATTCTTAGAACACTCCCTAACGTCATACACAAAAATAAATTCAAAACGGATTAAAGAACTAAATGTAACGCCAGACACTATCAAACTCTTAGAGGAAAACATAGACAGAACACTCTATGACATAAATCACAGCAAGATCCTTTGACTTACCTCTTAGAGAAATGGAAATAAAACAAAAATAAACAAATGGGACCTAATGAAACTTAAAAGCTTTTTCACAGCAAAGGAAACCATAAACAAGACAAAAACATAACCCTCAGAATGGGAGAAAATATTTGCAAACAAAGCATTAATGAAGGATTAATCTCCAAATCTTACAAGCAGCTCATGCAGCTCAATATCAAAAAAAAAAAAAAAAAAAAAAAAACCCAATCCAAAAATGGGCAGAAGACCTAAATAGACATTTCTCCAAAACAGATACACAGATTGCCTACAAACACATGAAAGAATGCTCAACAGCACAAATCATTAGAGAAATGCAAATCAAAACTACAATGAGGTATCACCTCACACCAGTCAGAATGGCCATCATCAAAAAATCTAGAAACAATAAATGCTGGAGAGGGTGTGGAGAAAAGGGAACTCTCTTGCACAGTTGGTGGGAATGTAAATTGATACAGCCACTATGGAGAACAGTATGGTGGCTCCTTAGAAAACTAAAAATAGAACTACCATACAACCCAGCAATCCCACTACTGGGCAAAAACCCTGAGAAAACCACAGTTCAATGAGCCTTTTAACTTCTTCCATAGGCTGTCTTTTCAGTTTCTTTTCTATCAAGGATGGCATGGACTCCTTCTTGTGGATTTCCCTTACTAAGCCATGAAGGTATCATCAGTACAGAATCTGAGGGCTGCAGAGGTCTCAAAAAAAACATGGTTATATTCTTGGGACAGACTCAAGCCTTCTTCCATAGAGACCTAAGGGGAAAATAGACTATATTAAAAAGAGAGAAAGGGAGAGACACTTGATCAAAAAGTATGTTCTCTACCAGTGTTGTAGGCCTTGGTTACATGTAAAAGGCGAGATTTATTTTTTTAATTTTTATTGAAGTATAGTTGGTTTACAATGTTGTGTTAGTTGTGTTAGCTTCTACTATACAGCAAAGTGAATCAGTTATATGTATACATATATTCCCCTTTTTCTGGATTTCCTTCCCATTTAGGTAACCTCAGAGCACTAAGTAGGATTCCCTGTGCTGTACATTAGGTCCTCATTAGTTATCTGTTTTATACATAGTATCAATAGTGTATATGTCAATCCCAATCTCCCAGTTCATCCCATCCCTTCTTTCCCCTTGTTCTCTACATCTGTGTCTCTATTTCTGCTTTGTAAATAAGATCATCTATACCAATTTTTTCAGGTTCCACGTATATGCGTTAATATACAATATTTGTTTTTCTCTTTCTGACTTACTTCACTCTGTATGACAGTCTCTAGGTCTATCCACATCTCCAGAAATGACCCAATTTAATTTCTTTTTATGGGTGAGAATTTTATTTTAAGGGAAGACTCCTAGAATTTCTGAACGTGAAGGACAAATGGGAAATCAGAACCTCTGAAAGGGCAATAGAAGAGAACTGATTAAAGGACTTGGAAACCACTCTCCAGACTTCAAAAGAAGTAACATAGCACAGTAGTCAAAAACATGGCTTTAGGGCTTCCCTGGTGGCGCAGTGGTTGAGGGTCCACCTGCCGATGCAGGGGACACGGGTTCGTGTTCTGGTCCGGGAAGATCCCACATGCCACAGAGTGGCTGGGTCCATGAGCCATGGCCGCTGAGCCTGTGCATCCGGAGCCTGTGCTCCGCAATGGGAGAGGCCACAACAGTGAGAGGCCCGTGTACCGAAAAACGAAAAACAAACAAACAAAAAAAAACAAAACAAAACAAAAAAACCTCATAGCTTTAGGTTAAAACTACTTGGTTTCAAGGCCTAGCTCTACTACTTTTTAGCCTTGCAAATCTGAGTAAATACCTTAAACTTTTGGTCTTACTGTTCTCATCTGTAACATAAGATAATAACACCAGCTCCAGAGGCTCTTTGTTAGGGTTAAATGAGATCACCAATAAAATATACATTGAAAGTGCTGGGCACAGGTTAAAACTCTAGTTATTATTAGTTGTAGTCTTAAGTGGAGCTCGTAACTCTAGACTTAACTGGAGCTCAGCTCCAGGCTGTTAGTTGGCTTCTACTTTGTCCCTCCTATCTTCTTATCCTGGGACTCTGGCTGAAAGAGCACATCTTATCTGGAATATGATGTTCCTATGATGAAGAACAGGTAGGCAGAAGGTAGAGATAACTGCACCCACATCCCATGGTCAAAGACAAATGGAGAAATCTAAAGTCAATGAAGCAGGATGTATACTCAGCTTACAATGAGTGATGGCAATGATGAGGAAAAAACAAATTGTAAAGAAATAATAGAAGGTACCAAAATCAGTTATACTTAAATGCAGTAAAGTCTCAAATTAAAAAAGACAAAGATTAACAGAACACATTTTTTAAAAGCACTTGTAATTGAAACATCTTACACATAAGGATATAGAAATAGTAAAATTTGAATGGAAATGAATACAAAAAGAAAGCTGATACACTGACTTAATATCAGACAAAGTACAGAGTAAATTTTTTTAAAAAATTGCTAGAGTTAAAGGAAGTTGTATTATGATGATAAAAAGATTAATCTATCAGGATATTATATTTTGTATGCATTGAAAGTGTAGCCTCAGTTTATGGTGAAGAAAAGTTGATAGAAAAAAACTTGAAAATTATAGTAAGATATTTTAACACATCTCCCTCAGCAATTGAAAGAATAAGTAGGAAAAACATCAATAAAAATATGGAAAGTTTGAACAAAACCACACAATCAATCAAAAATACATATATAAGATGTTGTACCCAACAACTGAAAAAGTCACATTTTCTTCAAATGAACCTGGTGCATTTATAGAAATTGACTTCATGCTAAGGTATAAAGCACTTCTCAAAGCATAACAAAGAATCAAGTTCATAGCATACTCTCAAACAAATGAAATTAATCAAATTTGAATATGGTTCAATATTGTAGGAAAAAATATATTTCTACATGGTCAATAGGTCAAAAATATATTACACAAAATTTATAAAATATTTGTAACTGAACAATAATGAAAATATCACATATCAAAACTGTGTGATATCTAAACCTTTGTTTAGAATGATGTTTATAGAATTATATGAATATTTTAGAAAGGTAGAAACACAAATTTGAAGTTACTATTGCAATTGTTTTGGGGCACCACAAACCATGCTCATATAAGATGGCAAACTTAATCAATAAATGTTGTGTGTTCTGACTTCCCCACTTACTGGCTGTTCCCCCATCTTCTTCCCTTGCCTCAGGTCTCCCTATTCCCTGAGACACAACAATATATTAAAATTAGGCCGATTAGTAACACTACAATAGCTTCTAAGTGTTGAAGTGAAAGGAAGAGTAACACATCTGTCACTTTAAATCAAAAGCTAAATATGGTAAATCTTAGTGAGAAAGGCATATTGAAAACCAAGACAGTCCAAAAGCTAGACATCTTGTGCCTGTTAGCAAAGTTGTGAATGTGAGGGAAAAGTTTTTGAAGAAAATTAAAAGTTCACTCCAACGAACATACAAATGATAAGAAAATGAGACAGCCAAAAGGCTGATATCGAGAAAGTTTTAGTGGTCTGCCTAGAAGATCAAATCAGCCACAGCATTCCCTTAAGGCTAATTCTGAGCAAGGCTCTAAATATGTTCAATTCTGTGAAAGTTGATAGAGGTGAAGAAGCTGTAGATGAAAAGTTTGAAGCTAGCAGAAGTTGGTTCATGACATTTAAGGAAAGAAGCCATCTCCATAACATCAAAGTTCAAGGTAAGCAGCAAGTGCTGATGTAGAAGCTGTGGCAAGTTATCCAGAAGATCTAGCTCAGATAATAAAGGTGCCTATACTACACAATAGATCTTCAGTGTAGATGAAACAGCCTCATATCACAAGAGTCTACCATTAGGACTTTCATAGTCAGTGTCTGACTTCAAAGGACAGACTGACTCTGTTGTTAGGGGCTAATGCAGCTGGTGACTTGAAGTTGTAGGTAATGCTTTTTTACCATTCCAAAAATCTTATGATTCTTAAGAATTATACTAAATTGACTGTGCTTGTCCTCTATAAATGGAATAACAAAGCCTGGATGACAGCACATCTGTTTACAATATGGTTTACTAAATATTTTAAGCCCACTGTTGAGACCTACTACTCAGAAAAAAAGATTTGTTTCAAAATATGACTGCTCATTGACAATGCACCTAGTCACCAAGATCTTTGGTGGAGAGGTACAAGGAGGTTAATGTTTCCATGCCTGCTAACATATCCATATGTCCACCCATAGATCAGGGAGTAATTTCAACTTTCAGGTCTTATTATTTAAGAAACACAGTTCATAAGACTATAGCTTACTGCTATAGATAGTGATTCCTCTGATGAATCTGGGCAAAGAACACTGAAAATCTTTTGGAAAGGATTCACCATTGTAGATGCCATTAAGA
This sequence comes from Phocoena sinus, assembly GCF_008692025.1. Lineage (NCBI taxonomy): Eukaryota > Metazoa > Chordata > Mammalia > Artiodactyla > Phocoenidae > Phocoena > Phocoena sinus. Next base: position 31,574,011 of record NC_045776.1, on the reverse strand, counting down.
ACATTCATGATTCATCAGAAGAGGTCAAAATATTAATATCAACATGTATTTCATAGAAGTTGGTACTAAACCTGATGGATGACTTTGAGGTGTTCAAGACTTTAGTGGAAGAAGTAACTGCAGATGTGGTGGAAATAGCAAGAGAATTAAAATTAGAAGTGGGGCCTGAAGACGTCATTGAACTGCTACAATCTCATGATGAAATTTTAACAGATAAGGAGTTGCTTCTTATGGATGAACAAAAAAAGTGGTTTCTTAAGATGGAATTTAATACTGGTGAAGATGTTATGAAGATTGTTGAAATGGCAACAGAGGATTTAGAATATTACATAAACTTAGTTAATAAAGCAGCAGCAGGGTTTGAGAGGATTGACTTTAATTTTGAAAGATGTTCTACTGTGGTAAAATGCTATCAAACAACATTGCATGCTACAAGGAAACCATTCATGAAAAGAAGAGTAAATCAATGTGGCAAAATTTATTGCTGCTTTATTTTAAGAAATTGCCAGTCACCTCAACCTCCAGCAACCACCATCCTGACCAGTGAGCAGCCATCAACAGCTACACAAGACCTTCCATAAGCAAAAAGATTATGACTCACTGAGGGCTCAGATGATGGTTAACATTTTTTAACAGTAAAGTACTTTAAATTAAGGTATGCAGTTTTTTTATGACATAATGCTGTTGCACACTCAATAGACTACAGTATGGTGTTAACATAAATTTTATATGCATTAGAGAACCAAAAAGTTTGTGTGACTCACTTTTTTTTGTGTTTGCTTTATTGTAGTGGTCTGGAACTGAATCCTCAGTGTCTCTGAGGTATGCCTGTATGGTAATTTTTCCATAGCTAAATATTTTAACATCCACAGTAAATTGGTTATGTAAGTCTCTAAATAGACTCAGATCACATCAGATTATATTTTTTTCACAAAATGAATTGATTCTTGTCAGATTTTGCAAGTAACTACATCAAGAAAACTTTATCTTTCATATTATTTACATTTCTGAAATCAGATAACAGATTGTGGACCTGTGCTTTTAGTGAGAAATTTCAGTATCATAAAAATTGAGAATTGTCCCAAATTAATATATAATTTCAATACAAATACATTCAAGTCCTGAAATCTTTTGAATCATAGAATGTCATACAGAGATACTAAAATTAGTAGGGAAGAATAAAGGTCAAAATAAAAAAGAAATATTTGAATTCTAGTAAGAAGGAGGTAAGGAAGAAAGGAACAATAACGATAATGTTGAACTCACTCTTTTAAGGCTCTCTGTAAAGCAGTAACAGTTTAGGCAATGGGGCATTAGTTAAGGGCTAGAGAGGCCAATAACATTCAATAAAGAACCAAGGAATATGGTCAAAATATATATGGGAGTTTCATATATTATTGGCGTGGCATTCCAAACCAGTGGGGAAATGAAAGTTCATTCAATGGTACACCGACATTGAGTTATCACTTTGGATTTTTTTTTTTTTGTGGTATGCAGGCCCCTCACCATTGTGGCCTTTCCTGTTGTAAAGCACAGGCTCCCGACGTGCAGGCTCAGTGGCCACAGTTCATGGGCCCAGCCGCTGCACGGCATGCGGATCCTCCCGGACCGGGGCACAAACCCGCGTCCCCCGCATCGGCAGGCGGACCCTCAACCACTGCGCCACCAGGGAAGCCCTTGGATTATTTTTGATATATTATTTCAAAGAGATTTTTTTCCACCAATACTGGAGGGTGATTTTTCTTTGGGGAGAATAGAAGTAGGAAAGGATTGGAAAATCTCACTATACAAATACACATACATATTAGCTAAGTGTTTCCTAATTATAAAAATGTAGCGGGCTTCCCTGGTGGCGCAGTGGTTGAGAATCTGCCTGCCAATGCAGGGGACACGGGTTCGAGCCCTGGTCTGGGAAGATCCCACATGCCACGGAGCGACTGGGCCCGTGAGCCACAACTACTGAGCCTGTGTGTCTGGAGCCTGTGCTCCGCAACAAGAGAGGCCGCGGCAGTGAGAGGCCCGTGCACGGCGATGAAGAGTGGCCCCCGCTCGCCGCAACTAGAGAAAGCCCTCGCACAGAAACGAAGACCCTACACAGCCAAAAAAAAATAAATAAATAAATGAATTAATTTAAAAAAAAAAAAAAAAAAGAAAACACCATTTAAAAAAAAAAAAAAATGTAGCAACACAAATAAACCATTGGAAACATCAAAATTCAGTCCAATATAATAATCAAGCTTAACCTGAAATAAAATTGGAAAACAAATTCTATGCAAAGATTCTTATTGAAATATTATACAGCAAAACAGCACCTTAATGGATGACATAATTGCATATTTTATTATTTGTAGCAGGCTGAAGAACATATATTTAACTCCATGACTATGCATTACTTTCGGAGGTAACTTAGGAATCATGAGCCCTCTATTTCAAAGTATAAAATGTAGTTGCATATGCCCTTAGGTTCATTATTAGAATATTAATTCCATGTTATTTAAATGAATAACTCAGTAAATTTTACACTCATTATAATAAAGTCTAAATGGAATTTAAATTTAGTAAAATATTTGATCTCTTCTTTAAAAAACTTCTTACTAGATCAGTGACCTAAAGCTTTCTATTTTTAGAACAAAATATTAAGATGAAAGCATATTTTAAAAATAAATTTCCACATTTCAATAAATTCCATCTCATACATTTATTGACAAATCATACATTTGTCATTTCTACCTTCGACCTTGAAATTTATATACTATAACTTCAATGGAAAAACTTGAGTCCAAACATGTAAGAAAAAGTTTAAGAAACATTAACTTTTACAGATTTCTGGGCTTCTTACTTAGTAATTATGAGTCAGTTTGAAGGCCCTAATACTGCAATAGTACCATTGAGAGTAATTTTTTTTTTTTTTTTTTTTTGTCCACTAGGGGTGTCTGACTGATTCAGCAATTACAGCTTCTGTATCAGAGCTCAAAACCAGGATGATCAACATATTTTTCTAAGATGTTATAACTTGTCTCTATAAATTTCAAGTAAAATGAAATATTTTTAAATCACAAATATTCATCCACATGCTATAGTAACTGCTAAGAAAGAAGCATAGTTTTATAAGGGAATTTTTTTTTTTTTTTTTTTTTTTTTTAGCAAGTGAGGAGTTTCAGATCCAGAAACCTTAAGCACACATCTAATTCAGGTAAAACAAGTGTTAAGTTCTACTCTATTCCATCAAGTATTATTTCCAGTCCTTCTTACTATTTCCAATGGGGGTCTTTCCAGTTCCCTTTTCTAGTACAATATTTCATATATAGTATATATGTGGAATAATTAATTATACTGATGTGAGGTATTACAACTTAAGATGATTCTTAAATGGTAAAAAAATGGCATAGAATATTTTATATTACATTTACATAAAGGGAAACATTTAAATAAGTGCAGAAAAATAAGAAAAATTAAATATTGTAGAAAGATTATTTGGGGAGGAGGAACAATTGGTGCAGATATCATTATAACATCATGCCCCTCCATTAAAAAGAAAGGGCATTTGTGATTAAACATACCACCTGGAGGCCTTAGAAAGTATTGGAAGAAAAAAAGAGATAAAGAAAAATGTTTCATACAAGTAATGAAAATTTCAGTAACCCAGGGAAACCATCTTTTTAATATATGTGACCTTTTCCACCAAGGAAGATCACCATATAATATGCTAGGTACTCCCTGAAATGCCATTTCCTATCTGCCAAAAAAGCATTTGAATACAACAACAGCTGCATAGGGGGTTGATGAGACTTCTGGGGCACAATGGCTAGCAGAGCCTGTTCTAGTCCAGGCCCAGCTGCTAATGAGAAGTGACAAGCATACTGGGCAATTAGAATTCCAATCCCAACAATCTGCTGACTTCAGGAGCTTCATTGTTCTTTGCATCTTTTTTATCTTATACCCAAGCTGGGTAAACATAAACTAAATTAAATTATTGTAGGTACTCATGGTAATAGTGGTGTTCTATAAGCTATATAATTATTAATATCACAAAAGGAAGCTCTGATAATGCTCTGCTATAATTGCTAAACTTGAATGATGAAAGATTGGCAGAAAGATGGTTCTGACTCCTCCAGGAGAAGCTTCACAAGAAAAAATGTCTTCATGGTTAAGACTACTGGGCACTGTTAAAATATTTAGTGTACAGAACAAACTCTTTGGGATTTGTTTTAATTTTTTAAAATATCTCCCTGTCTGTGTTTCACTTCATTCTTATCCATGGAACTATTAACTTATTATATAGCCTACATCATCACAGTAACAGGAATCATAGTTTCCGGAGAAGTTTGGGGCCAGCACGTTATTTGAAGGAAAAGCTATCTAAACTTAGATTGTTTAGTTTTCATTTTGTTTAGTTGTATAATAGTATTGATCATTTTAACAATATGAGCAGCCCTGCCAGTTTCCTTGAATAGCTCTAGTGAAAGTCCTTTTGATTGATTAAATCTGATTTATTTATTTAATCTGTGAGTCATTTGTTTTTTAGAAGTCACCTTCCATTTGAAGATAAGTGCATATTTCCATTGCTCTGGGAGACTGATATAAAAAGATATTGCTACAATTTATGTCAGAGAGTGTTCTGCCTGTTTTCCTCTAAGAGTTTTACAGTGTCTGGCCTTACATTTTAGTTTTTAATCCATTTTGAGTTTATTTTTGTATATGGTGTTAGGGAGTGTTCTAATTTCATTCTTTTACATGTAGCTGTCCAGTTTTCCCAGCACCACTTACTGAAGATACTATCTTTTCTCCATTGTATATCCTTGCCTCCTTTATCAAAGGTGACCATATGGGCATAGATTTATCTCTGGATTTTCTATCCTGTTCCATTGATCTCTATTTCTGTTTTTGTGCCAGTACCATGCTGTTTTGATGACAGTAGCTATGTAGTATAGTCTGAAGTCAGAGAGCCTGATCCCTCCAGCTCCATTATTCTTTCTCAAGATTGCTTTTGTATTTGGGGTCTTTTGTGTCTCTATGCAAATTTTAAGATACTTTGTTCTAGTTCTGTGAAACATGCAATTGGTAATTTGACAGGGATTGCACTGAATCTAGAGATTGCTTTGGGTAGTATCATTTTCACAATATTGATCCTTCCAATCCAAGAACATGGTATATCTTTCCATCTGTTTGTGTCATCTTCAATTTCTTTCATCAGTGACATAATTTTTGGAGTACAGGTCTTTCAGAGTACAGGTCTTTCAGAGTACAGGTCATTAGGTAGGTTTATTCCTAGGTGTTTTATTCTTTTTGTTGCAATGGTAAATGAGATTGTTTCCTTAATTTATCTTCTGATCTTTCATTGTTAATATATACAAATGTAACAGATTTCTGTGTATTAATTTTGTAACCTGCAACTTTACCAAATTATTTAGCGCTAATAATTTTTTTAACAGTTTTCTAATAATTAGAATAATAATAATAATTTTCTGGTAACCTCTTTAGGGTTTTCTATATATAGTATCATGTCATCTGCAAACAGTGACTGTTTTACTTCTTCTTTCCCAATTTGGATTCCTTTTATATTTTTTTTCTTCTCTGATTGGCATGGCTAGGACTTCCAAAACTATGTTGAATAAAATTAGTGAAAGTGGATATCCTCATCTTGTTCCTGATCTAAGAGTTTGTTTTGTTTTTTCAGCTTTTACCATTGAGTATAATGTTAGCTGTAAGTTTGTCATATATAGCCTTTATTACGTTGAGATATGTTCCCTCTATGCCCACTTTCTGGAGAGTTTTTATCATAAATGGTGTTGAATTTTTTCAAAAGCTATTTCTGCATCTATTGAAATGATTATATGGTTTTTGTTCTTCAGTTTGTTGATAGGGTGTATCACACTGATTCATTTGTGGGTATTGAAAAATCCTTGCATCCCTTGGATAAATCCCTCTTGATCATGGTGTATGGTCCTTTTAATGTATTGTTGGATTTGGATTGCTAGTATTGTGTTGAAGATTTTTATATCTATGTTCATCAGTTATATTGGCCTGTAATTTTCTTTTTTTATGGTACCTTTATCTGGTTTTGGTATCAGGGTGATGGTGGCCTCATGGATTGAGTTAGAGAGTTTTCCTTCCTCTACAATGTTTTGGAACAGTTTCAGAAGTATAAATGTTAACCCTTTTCTAAATGTTTGATAGAATTTACCTGTGGAGCAATCTGGTCCTAGATTTTGTTTGTTGTGAGATTTTAATCACAGTTTCAATTTCAGTGTTTCTGATTGGTCTGTTCATATTTTCTATTTCTTTCTGGTTCAGTCTTGGGAGAGTGTACTTTTCTAAGAATTTGTCCATTTCTTCCAAGTTGCCCAAGTTATTGGCATGCAGTTGCTTGTAGTAGTCTCTTATGGTCCTTTGTATTTCTGTATTTCTGTGGTGTCAGTTGTAACTTCTACTTTTTCATTTTGATTTTATTGATCTGAGTCCTCTCCCTTTTTTTCTTCATGAGTCTTGCTAAAGATTTATCAATTTTGTTTATCTTTTCAAAAACCAGCTTTTAGTTTAATTGACCTTTGCTGTTGTTTCCTTCAACTTTATTTGATTTATTTCTGCTCGGATTTTTATGATTTATTTCCTTGTACTAACTTTAGATTTTGTTTGTTCTTCTTTCCCTTGTTGCTTTAGGTGAAATGTTAGGTTGTTTATTTTGGAAACTAATTAAACTCAAAAGCTTTTACACAGCAAAGGGTACCATAAACAAAACGAAAGGGCAACCCACAGAATGGGAGAAAATATTTGCAAATGATGTGACCAACAAGGGATTAATCTCCAAAATTTACAAGCAGCTTATGGGGCTTAATATCATCAAAATAAACAACACAATCTAAACAATGGGCAGAACACCTAAATAGACATTTCTCCAAAGAAGACATACAGATGACCAAGAGTCACATGAAAAGCTGCTCTACATCACTAATTATTAGAGAAATGCAAATCAAAACTACAGTGAGGAATCCTGGGAAGATGGCAGAAGAGTAAGACACGGAGATCACCTTCCTCCCCACAGATACACTAGAAATGCATCTACACGTGGAACAACTCCTACAGAACACCTACTGAACACTGGCAGAAGACCTCAGACCTCCCAAAAGGCAAGAAACTCCCCACGTACCTGGGTAGGGCAAAAGAAAAAAGAATAAACAGAGACAAAAGAATAGGGATGGGACCTGCACAAATGGGAGGGAGCTGTGAAGGAGGAAAGGTTTCCACACACTAGGAAGCCCCTCTGCAGGCAGACACTATGGGTGGTGGAGGGGGGAAGATTCAGAGCTGCTGAGGAGAGCACAGCAACAGGGGTGCGGAGGGCAAAGTGGAGAGATTCCTGCAGAGAGGATCAGTGCCGACTGGCACTCACCAGCCTGAGAGGCTTGTCTGCTCACCTGCCGGGGTGGGTGGGGCTAGGAGCTGAGGCTTAGGCTTCAGTCAGAGCGCAGGGAGAGGACTGGGGTTGGTGGCATGAACACAGTCTGCAGAGGGTTAGTGCACCAAGGCTAGCCAGGAGGGAGTTCGGGGAAAAGTCTGGACCTGCTGAAAAGGCAAGAGACTTTTTCTTCCCTCTTTGCTTCCTTGTGCACAAGGAGAGGGGATTAAGAGCATTGCTTAAAGGAGCTTCAGAGACGGGCGTGAGCCGCAGCTAAAAGAGCAGACCCCAGAGACAGGCATCGGACGCTAAGGCTGCTGCTGCCGCCACCAAGAATTCTGTGTGTGAGCACAGGTCACTCTCCACACCTCCATTCCAGGGAGGCTGTGCAGCCCACCACTGCCAGGGTCCCAGGATCCAGGGACACATTTCCCAGGAGAATGCCTGGCATGCCTCAGACTGGTCCAAAATCCTGTCAGCCTCTGCTATCGCAGGCTCACTATGGGTCCACACCCCTCCCTCTTCCAGGCTTGAGTGATCCAGAGCTCCTGAGTCAGCTGCTCCTTTAACACTGTCCTGTCTGAGGGAAGAACAGACAACCTCTGGGGACCTACACGCAGAGGCACTGCCAAATCCAAAGCCGAGCTGTGGGATCTGTGTGAAGACGAGAAAGGGAAATCTCTGTCAGCAGCCTCAGGAGCAGCAGATTAAATCTCCACAATCAATTTGATATACACTGCATCGGTGGAATACCTGAACAGACAACCAATCATCCCAAATTGGGGAGGTGGACTTTGAGAGCAAGATTTATTATTTATTCCCCTTTTCCTCTTTTTGTGAGTGTGTATGTGTATGCTTCTGTTTGAGATTTTGTCTGTATAGCCTTGCTTTCACCATTTGTCCTAGGGTTCCATCCGTCCATTGTTTTTTTTTTTTTTTTTTACTTAAAAAAAATTTTTTTTCTTAATAATTATTTTTATTTTAATAACTTTATTTTATTTTATCTTATTTTGTTTTATTTTACCCTCTTTCTATTTTTATTTCTTTCTACTTTTTCTCCCTTTTATTCTTAGTCGTGTGGATGAAAGTGTCTTGGTGCTGCAGCAAGGAGTCAGTGCTGTGCCTCTGAGGAGAGAGAGCCAATGTCAGGACACTGGTCCACAAGAGACCTCCCAGCTCCATGTAATATCAAATGGTGAAAAGCTACCAAAGATCTCCATCTCAACACCAGAACCCAGCTTCACCCAACAACCAGCAAGGTACAGTGCTGGACACCCTATGCCAAACAACTAGCAAGACAGAAACACAATCCCACCCATTAGCAGAGAGGTTGCCTAAAATCATAATAAGTTCACAGAAACCACAAAACACACCACCAGACGTGGACCTGGTGACCAGAAAGACAAGATCCAGCCTAATCCACCAGAACACAAGTACTAGTCCCCTCCACCAGGAAGCATACACAACCCAATGAACCAACTATAGCCACTTAGGACAGAAACAAAAAACAATGGGAACTACGAATATGCAGTCTGCAAAAAGGAGACCCCAAACACAGTAAGATAAGCAAAATGAAAAGACTGAAAAACACACAGCAGATGAAGGAGCAAGACAAAAACCCACCAGACCTAACAAATGAAGAGGAAATAAGCAGTCTACCTGAAAAAGAATTCAGAATAATTATAGAAAAGATGATCCCAAATCTTGGAAATAGAATAGAGAAAATGCAAGAAACATTTAACAAGGACCTAGAAGAACTAAAGATGAAGCAAGCAATGATGAACAACACAATATATGAAATTAAAAGTACTCTAGATGGGATCAATGGCAGAATAACTGAGGCAGAAGAACGGATAAGTGACCTGGAAGATAAAATAGTGGCAATAACTACTTCAGAGCAGAATAAAGAAAAAAGAACTGGGGACAGTCTCAGAGACCTTTGGTACAATATTAAACACACCAACATTCAAATTATAGTATTTCCAGAAGGAGAGAAAAAGAAAGGGATTGAGAAAATATTGAAGAGATTATAGTTGAAAAAGTCCCTAATATGGGAAAGGAAATAGTTAATCAAGCCCAGGAAACACAGAGAGTCCCATACAGGATAAATCCAATGAGAAACACGCCAAGACACATATTAATCAAGCTATCAAAAATTAAATACAAAGAAAACATATTAAAAGCAGCAAGGGAAAAACAACAAATAACACACAAGGGAATCCCCATAAGGTTAACAGCTGATCTTTCAACAGAACCTCTGCAAACCAGAATGGACTGGCAGGACATATTAAAGTGATGAAGGAGGAAAACCGACAACCAAGATTACTCTATCCAGCAAGGATCTCATTCAGATTTGATGGAGAAATGAAAATCTTTACAGACAAGGAAAAGCTCAGAGAGTTCAGCACCACCAAACCAGCTTTACTATAAATGCTAAAGGGACTTCTCTAAACAAGAAACACAAGAGAAGGAAAAGACCTACAATAAAAAACTCAAAACAATTTAAAAAATGGGAATAGGAACATACATATCGATAATTACCTAAAATGAAAATGGATTACATGTTCCCACCAAAAGACACAGACTGGCTGAATGGATACAAAAACAAGACCCATATATTTCTTGTCTACAAGAGACCCACTTCAGACCGAGAGACACATACAGACTGAAAGTAAGGGGATGAAAAAAGATATTCCATGCAAATGGAAAACAAAAGAAAGCTGGAGTAGCAATTCTCATATCAGACAAAATAGACTTTAAAATACAGTTAGAAGAGACAAAGAAGGACACTACATAATGATCAAGGGATTGATCCAAGAAAAAGATATAACAATTGTAAATATTTATGCATCCAACATAAGAGCACTTCAATACGTAAGGCAAATACTAACAGCCATAAAAGCGGAAATCGACAGCAACACATTCATAGTAGGGGACTTTAACACCCCACTTTCACCAATGTACAGATCATGCAAAATGAAAATAAATAAGGAAACATAAGCTTTAAATTATACATTAAACAAGATGGACTTAAATGATATTTATAGGATGTTCCATCCAAAAACAACAGAATACACATTTTTCTCTAGTGCTTATGGAACATTCTCCAGGATAGATCATATCTTGAGTCACAAATCAAGCCTTGGTAAATTTAAGAAAATTGAAATTGTATCAAGTATCTTTTCCAAACACAATGCTATGAGGCTTGATATCAATTACAAGAAAAGATCTGTACAAATTACGAACACATGGAGGCTAAACAATACACTACTTAATAAAGATGTGATCACAGCAGAAATCAAAGACGGAATCAAAAAATACCTAGAAACAAATTACAATGGAGACATGATGGTCCAAAACCTATGAGATGCAATAAAAGCAGTTCTAAGAGGGAGGTTTATAGGAATACAATCCTACCTTAAGAAACGGGAAATATCTAGAATAAACAACCAAACCTTGCACCTAAAGCAATTAGAGAAAGAAGAACAAAAAAAAAAAACCCAAAGTTAGCAGAAGGAAAGAAATCATAAAGATCAGATCAGAAATAAATGAAAAAGAAATGAAGGAAATGATAGGAAAGATCAATAAAACTAAAAGCTGGTTCTTTGAGAAGATAAACAAAATAGATAAACCACTAGCCAGACTCATCAAGAAAAAAAGGGAGAAGACTCAAATCAATAGAATTAGAAATAAAAAATAAGTAACAACTGACACTGCAGAAATACAAAAGATCATGAGAGATTACTACAAGCAACTCTATGCCAAAAAAATGGACAACCTGGAAGAAATGGACAAATTCTTAGAAATGCACAACCTGCCAAGACTGAATCAGGAAGAAATAGAAAATTTGAACAGACCAATCACAAGCACTGAAATTGAAACTGTGATTAAAAGTCTTCCAACAAACAAAAGCTCAGGATCAGATGGCTTCACAGGAGAATTCTATCAAACATTTAGAGAAGAGCTAACACCTATCCTTCTCAAACTCTTCCAAATTATAGCAGAAGGAGGAACACTCCCAAACTCATTCTACGAGGTCACCACCACCCTGATACCAAAAGCAGACAAAGATGTCACAAAGAAGGAAAACTACAGGCCAATATCACGGGTTAACATAGATGCAAAAATCCTCAAACAAATACTAGCAAACAGAATCCAACAGCACATTAAAAGGATCATACACCATGATCAAGTGGGGTTTATTCCAGGAATGCAAGGATTCTTCAATATATGCAAATCAATCGGCGTGGTACACCATATTAACAAACTGAAGGAGAAAAAGCATATGATCATCTCAATAGATGCAGAGAAAGCTTTTGACAAAATTCAACACCATTTATGATAATAAAAACCTGCAGAAAGTAGGCATAGACAGAACTTTCCTCAACATAATAAAGGCCATATATACAAACCCACAGCCAACATCGTCCTCAATGGTGAAAAATTGAAAGCATTTCCACTAAGATCAGGAACAAGACAAGGTTGCCCACTCTCACCACTCTTATTCAACATAGTTTTGCAAGTTTTAGTCACAACAATCAGAGAAGAAAAGGAAATAAAACGAATCCAAATCAGAAAAGAAGAAGTAAAGCTGTCTACTGTTTGCAGATGACATGATTCTATACATACAGAATCCTAAAGATGCTACCAGAAAACTACTAGAGCTAATCAATGAATTTGGTAAAGTAGGAGCATACAAAATTAATGCACAGAAACCTCTGGCATTCCTATACACTAATGATGAAAAATCTGAAAGTGAAATCAAGAAAACACTTCCATTTACCACTGCAACAAAAAGAATAAAATATCTAGGAATAAACTTACCTAAGGAGACAAAAGACCTGTATGCAGAAAATTATAAGACACTGATGCAAGAAATTAAAGATGATACAAATAGATGGAGAGATATACCATGCTCTTGGATTGGAAGAATCAACATTGTGAAAAATGACTCTACTACCCAAAGCAATCTACAAATTCAATGCAATCCCTATCAATCTACCACTGGGATTTTTCACAGAACTAGAACAAAAAATTTCACAATTTGTATGGAAACACAAAACACCCCGTATAGCCAAAGCAATCTTGAGAATGTAAAACGGAGCTGGAGGAATCACACTCCCTGACTTCAGACTTATTACAAGCTACAGTAATCAAGACAGTATGGTACTGGCACAAAAACAGAAAGATAGATCAATGGAACAGGATAGAAAGCCCAGAGATAAACCCACGCACATATGGACACCTTATCTTTGTTAAAGGAGGCAGGAATGTACAGTGGAGAAAGGACAGCCTCTACAATAACTGGTGCTGGGAAAACTGGACAGGTACATGTAAAAGTATGAGATTAGATCACTCCCTAACACCATACACAAAAATAAACTCAAAATGGATTAAAGACCTAAAGGTAATGCCAGACACTATCAAACTCTTAGAGGAAAACATAGGCAGAACACTGTATGACATAAATCACAGCAAGATCCTTTTTGGCCCACCTCCTAGAGAAATGGAAATAAAAACAATTAAAAACAAATGGGACCTAATGAAACTTAAAATCTTTTGCACGGCAAAGGAAACCATAAACAAGACAAAAAGACAACCCTCAGAATGGGAGAAAACATTTGCAAATGAGGCAACTGACAAAGGATTAATCTCTAAAATTTATAAGCAGCTCATGCAGCTCAATAACAAAAAAACAAACAACCCCATCCAAAAATGGGCAGAAGACCTAAATAGATATTTCTCCAAAGAAGATGTACAGAATGCCAACAAACACATGAAAGAATGCTCAACATCATTAATCATTAGAGAAATACAAATCAAAACTACAATGAGATATCATCTCACACCAGCCAGAATGGCCATCATCAAAAAATCTAGAAACAATTAATGCTGGAGAGGGTGTGGAGAAAAGGGAACACTTTTGCACTGCTGGTGGGAATGTGAGTTGGTACAGCCACTGTGGAGAACATATGGAGGTTCCTTAAAATACTAAAAATAGAACTGCCATACGACCCAGCAATCCCACTACTGGGCATATACCCTGAGAAAACCATAATTCAAAAAGAGTCATGTTCCAAAATGTTCATTGCAGCTCTATTTACAATAGCCAGGACATGGAAGCAACCTAAGTGTCCATCGACAGATAAATGGATAAAGAAGATGTGGCACATATATACAATGGAATATTACTCAGCCGTAAAAAGAAACAAAATTGAGATATTTGTAATGAGGTGGATGGACCTAGAGTCTGTCATACAGAGTGAAGTAAGTCAGAAAGAGAAAGACAAATACCATATGCCTACACATATATATGGAATTTAAGAAAGAAAAATGTCATGAAGAACCTAGGGGTAAGGTGGGAATAAAGACACAGACCTACTAGAGAATGGACTTGAGGATATGCGGAGGGGGAAGGGTAAGCTGTTACAAAGTGAGAGAGTAGCATGGACATATATACACTCCCAAACATAAAATAGATAGCTAGGGGGAAGCAGCCGCATAGAACAGGGACATCAGCTCGGTGCTTTGTGACCACCTGGATGGTTGGGATATGGAGGGTGGGGGGGAGGGATACGCAAGAGGGTGGAAATATGGGAACATATGTATATGTATAACTGATTCACTTTGTTATAAAGCAGAAACTAAGACACCAGTGTAAAGCAATTGTACTCCAATAAAGATGTAAAAAAAAAAAAAAAAAAAAACTACAATGATTTAACACATCACACCAGTCAGAATGGCCATCATTAAAAAATCCACAAAGGATAAATGCTTGAGAGGGTGTGGACAAAAGGGAACCCTCCTCCTCTGTTCGTGGGAATGTAAATTGGTACAGCCACTATGGTGTACAGTAGAGAAGATCTTAAAAAGCTAAAAACAGAGCTACTGTATGATCCTGCAATCCCATTCCTTGGCATATATCCAGACAAAAATATGGTCTGAAAGGACACATGCACCTCAATATTCATTGCAACACTGTTTACAATAGCCAACACATTGAAGCAACCTAAAGGTCCATTGTCAGAGGAATGGACAAAGAAGTTGTGAGATATATATATATATATATATATATATGAAGGAATATTACTCAGCCTTTAAAAAGAATGAAATAATACAATTTGCAGCAACATGGATGGATCTAGAGATTGTCGTATGGAGTGAAGTAAGTCACACTGTGAAATATCAGAAGCAATATAGTATGATATGGCTTATATGCAGAATCTTAAAAAGAATGATAGAAATAAACTTATTTACAAAACAGTAACAGACTCACAGACTTAGAGAACAAACTTATTGTTACCAGGGGGAAGGGGTGGGTGGGGAGGGATAGTTAGGGAGTTTGGGATTGACATATGCACACTGCTATATTTAAAATGAATAGGCAACAAGGACCTACTGTATAGCACAGGGAACTCAATATTATGTAACAACCTAAATGGTAAAAGAACTTGAAAGAGAAAAAACACAACTATATTTTACCTTAGATTTTGCTAAATGCCTAAACTCTTGAGCACGAACATATTCTCCACATTCCAAAGCAAACAAACAAAAGCCCAGTGACACTGATTTAGGGAAACTGACTTTTGCGTTAACATGTCATATTAGCCAAAGCCTTAAGAAACTTTGAAAACAAATGTCCCTAAGTTGTGAGTATGAAGTGTGTACTTCTGCCTTTGCTAACATTTGCAGTTCACGTAACTATAACAGAAGTCATTTGTGTTTATTGTGGAAAGAAAACACAGATAAGCAAAAGGGGGAAAATAAAAATCATCCAAATACTGCCCCCTCCCCACAAAAAATAACAGGTAAGTGCATAGATACAGCCACTATGGAGAACAGTATGGAGGTTCCTTAAAAAACTAAAAATAGAACTACCGTATGACCCAGCAATCCCACTACTGGGCATATACCCTCAGAAAGCAATAATTCAAAAAGAGTCATGTACCACAATGTTCAGTGCAGCTATATTTACAATAGCCAGGACATGGAAGCAACCTAAGTGTCCATCAACAGATGAATGGATAAAGAAGATGTGGCACATATATAAAATGGAATATTACTCAGCCATAAAAAGAAACAAAATTGAGTTATTTGTAGTGAGGTGGATGGACCTAGAGTCTGTCATACAGAGTGAAGTAAGTCAGAAAGAGAAAAGAAAATATGGTATGCTAACACATATATATGGAATATAAAAAAAAATAAAGAAAAAATGGTCATGAAGAACCTAGGGACAGGATGGGAATAAAGACTCAAACCTACTAGAGAATGGACTTGAGGACAAGGGGAAGGGGAAGGGTAAGCTGGGACAAAGTGGGAGAGTGGCATGGACATATATCCACTACCAAATGTAAAACCAATAGCTAGTGAGAAGCAGTCGCATAGCTCAGGGAAATCAGCTCGGTGCTTTGTGACCACCTAGAGCGGTGGGATTGAGAAGGTAGGAGGGAGGGAGATGCAAGAGGGAAGAGATATGGGGATATATGTATATGTATAGCTGATTCACTTTGTTATAAAGCAGAAACTAGCACACCATTCTAAATCAATTATACTCCAATAAAGATGTTAAAAAAAATGGTTGCTATTGCAAAAAATAAAGAAAAGCAAACAAAGAAACAAAAAGATAAGTTCATAAATGTCATCTCGAACTCCTGACAAGCACTGGCAAGACTGTTCCACCCTCAGCTGCAGTCACTGATACATGGGAAACTCATTCTTGACAGATCAGATACTGGGCTTACAGAGTGTTCCAACTTAGTGTGCTCTCTCTGTCCTGCTCTCTTTCTCCAATTCTCCTCTTTTAGGTGAGTGAACAAGTCTGTGACCTAGCAGAGGTTCAATTAGAGAAGAGATGTTAGTTTCTTTTAGTAGGTCCCTCTATCTTTTAGGATCAATTATGTTGGAGTCTCCTTCCCTTGCCTTGGCAAGGAAGAGTGCAAACATTCTTCTACACTTCTCTGTGGTAGGGAGAAGGAAAAGCACTCCACACTTTGGCGTCAAGGACACCAATACCTGCTACATTCCCATGCCAACTTCCCAACCCCTGATATTTTCCTGCATAGACTAGGAAGGGAGTGGGGATTGGGGAAAGGTGAGGGTAGGTGTCAAGAAAACTATTTTTGTTGCCCATTTGTCCTGGACTCTCGTTATATCTTACAACATATAACTTCTCTATACAAATCTTTCCATTTTGCTTTTTCCTTCCTCTAGTAAGTCTTCCAGTTTTCTTCTCCTCTACCTCTTCCAGACCTACTCAAAGTCTTCACAGACCGTCCAGTGTATGGTGATCTCAGTGGCCTCTGTTTTGCTCTGCAACTTATCATCCATAAGGGAAGTTTATGAACCTTAAAATTTAGTTGTTTTACCTCACCAATCAAACTGCAATGTAGCTGAAGAGAAACCATATTGTATCCACTGTAATCCTCATTGTGCTTAGCCTCAATCTTTGCAGGTGGCAGATGCTTATTAAATATTTAATCTTGATGATGGTGATAATAGCATCCCATAAATATTCTGGTAACCACAGAGTTCATGAAACTTGCAATTCTAGAAGCCAGGATATTACTTCTAAATTTATTTGTGCCATAGCTTGTCTTTCATCATGACACGACAAAATTTTGCTGCAGTAGATAAGAGTATAAATTCTGGAATCAAATTACCAAGATCCAAATTCTGACTTATACCAATTCTTAGTCACAGGCTCTTAGGGATTTGTTTAGCTTTTCTATTCTTCCATTTTCTTATCTTTAAAATCCTACTTCATAGAATTGTTAATAGTATTCAGTGAGCTATTACATGAAAAACACTCAGAATAGTTTTTTTTTTCAATGTCTGAAAAGAAGATAAGAGGAAATCTTTAAGATTTCAACTCTTTAAGATCATATTTTAGTCCTGCTTAGATTTTTTTCTACTTCTCACCATGACCTACAAACCCTACATAATGTGACCTTTGTCCACTTCCCCAAACCCAATCACACCACTCTCCCCTCACTCATTATACTCAATCGTATACTCCCACACATGCCCAGTTTAATCTTTTTGCCTTCAAGTATTTGCACATGTTATTTCCTCTGCCTGGAATGTGCTGCCCCAGTACTTTTCTTGGTTGTTGTCTTCTCATCTTTCATGTCCCGGCTAAATATCACCTCCAGTGAGACATGTTGCCTAGATATTCTCTGGAAAATATTCTGTGCATTGCCAATAATTCTATTCCATTATCCTGCCTTATATCTTTTGGGGCATTTAATTACTCTCTGAATTCATATTACTAATTTGTTTATGTGTTTATTTTCTGTCTTTCTCCAGTACAATGTAAGCTTTCTTATTTCAGGAATTTTGTGAGCATTGTTCACTTCAGTACCTGGTCACCAGCATAGTGATTTGGTTTTAGTAGGTACTCAATATTTGTAGAGTGACTCTACAGGAAACTTGGCCATGGGAATGCAATAGAGGAGGAAGTTGTCAGAGCAATAGACAAATAAAAAGGACATTTCTAATCACTGTGATCAGTGCCATGGCAGTGGCTAGCACAGGGCATTGTGATTGCATTTATAAATAGTACCCAACCCCTTATCTGTGGTTCTTGGCTTCCTGAGAGAGGGTGCCTTCATATGAGATCTGAATGACAGTAAGAATTGCCTAGGTTAGTGAGAGAAAGTTGGGTGTTTTGGGAACAGGAGTCTCAGATAGAAGGACTAACAAAGGCCTAAGGCAGAATTGATAATGACACTTTTGTGGGATCATGGGTAGTTAATGTGGTTTAAATCATAGTATGAGGAAGGAAGGAGTGTATGAAGAGCACAATTAGAAAAAAATAATGAGCTTAAATGTCCAATTTACTTAACTTCATATAAAGTAAAATATGTTTGGAATCTATCAATTGAGTAATAATAATAATAATAAAGCTAATTTCTTGAGTGCCTACTATGTGTAAGGAATTGTAAATAAAATGTTTCCTCCCTCCTGCTACTCTGGAGAGATATTAGTTGAATGGGGAGAAAAGCAGGACATAATAAATTAAATGGTAGCTAGTCCTTTTAAGGCACAGGGTGGCAATGGCTCTAGGGTAAATGGTTTAGACTGCTTTGTACAAGAGAGACAGTTGAAGTCTCCAAGGCCTTGTGCTTTTCAACCAAGAAGTTCTGGTATACTGGGGGAAAATGTTGCCATGACAGCCAGTAGTTGCTATGAAGGGAAAAAAAAGAGAAGGTTAATGCTAAACATTTTTCTAACAGCAATATTTGGCTGCTTCTTTGAATCTTTCCCCTAAGGACTTTATTTGCAAAATACCTTGCTAAAATTATAAATCAACAAACTTAAGCAGCATATGAAATATACATGCAGGAATATGTATATATGTATGAGTATACAAATGTGTGCATGTTTAAGGATATCATCATATATTTGCACTAATAAATAAATGTGTATATTTGATGTATATTAAATGAATGGTTCTCCCTAACCATAAGGGAATTAGTCATTGTAAAAAGTTAAAATTTCCAAGTGGCCAAAAATTTTACTTTTAATCACCAAAAAACATTTCACTGGTTAATTTATTACATTAATAAATTTATATTAGGTAAAAATAGAAGAAACATATATTATACTTATAATGTATATAGCAATTACAAAGTTATTACTTATCTATTAATTATATATGATTAAGTTATTACTATATAACTATAAAATGAGAAGAATGCACAATTTCAAAACAAGACATATCATAGATTTATGTGCTGATTTCTCTTCATCACTACTGATTTGCATATTAATATTTACAATCTGAATTCTGCCTTCTTTTCCACCCATTCTCCTAAAATAGTTTTCAAAGATATAAATGTCTGTCAAAGGTTCTTATATTTAGTCAAAAGGGAATTTGAATTTTACAGCTGCAATTGTCTTTAGGCATTATACACTCCAAGTTCCTTCTTATGTAAACTAAATTATCTGAAACAGATTGAGAATACTTAAATTTACAAGACACAATAGTACTTCAATACTGGAGTTTGTACTAAAACCCAGGGCTCTCTCTTTACCACCATATCTGCCTCTCCGTCTAGAACACAAAGACTCGGGCTGAAAAACTGGTTCATGGGACAAGTAGAGCACACTGGAAATAAATGTTCAGAGAAGGGACTGCCTGAGGCAATCAGGTTTGCGCGGAGGTGGGGAAGGAATCTGGACATCTGGATCTGGGTTTTTAACTTTATTAAATTCAAATTTATATTTTCAAAATTTACAGTCTTTAATTTTCTTTTATAATAGAATGTATACCTGTAAGTTCTCATCCCTTTAGATTTAGCAGATATTATATGTAGATTCAAGTGGCTACAAAGATGACAGCTTTTAACTGTTACAGCAAACTGCTCTGTGACCTTAGAAATTCCACCCATTTGTTCCTTTCCAATCCCAGCTGCCCAATCCTTCCTCAGGTGGACAAAATGATCTGCCTCTCAATGCTGAGCACACAGCATGCCAGCACAAGGAAGTAACCTTAACAAGTCTGTTAAGAAGCAGCAGCCTGAGACTACATCTCCAAGCTAGTGACACCTGTTTCCAGATTCTGGTCATGTCAGAGCACATGGCAAACAACACTATCAATGCACTGACTTCTCAGCTCACTGACATTATCTGTGTTCCATTCTCTGCAGAAGGAGCTGAGAATATAGTCTGCATTAGTCAAAACAGCAGGTCTTACTAAGACACAAAAGAGAAAAGTATCCTATTTAAGAGGACAGTTTCTGAAATAAAATGTCCTGAATTCTAATCCTATCTCTGCTACTTACTAGTTGAGTGAACTTAACTGAGTTACTTAGCCTCTCTAATACTATATCCTCAACTTAAAGTGGGTTAATGAGATATAAATAAGATAAACAGAACACCTCATGCTTATTACGTATTAAGTGTACTATATTTGGACTTTTTTTGTTTGTGTAATCACTTGGTAAGTACAACTAGCCTATCTCCACTCAGAAATCATGCAGTCTTGATAAGGAACATGTTTGATTCTCATCTTTATTATGACCACCAGAAAGTGGGGTAAGGGGCTTTCTATGATCAGAATTATTCTGATACAATTGAGTCCTTTATCACATCTATTCTCAGCATGGTTGAATCCTCCTTTGGGTTTATTTTATTTAGTATGTCAGAAAAGCTTTTTGCTAAAATCACATTTTTTTTCCCAAAAGTAACCATGGTTATGCTGAGTGGAGATGCTCTTTTTCTTCAGTCTGTCAAAAGCCATGGATATTGCTTCAGTTCAACTATTGCAGTTTTTCCCTCATCTTTCTTCTGCATAGCCTTTTAAATATTTCTTGTTTTCCTCCATTATCTTATTTTATTCCTTTACCTTTCCTTCTCATCTGTCTTGTCCTTTACCAGCCAACATTCTTCTAATCCCTTAGGCTTTTCAAAAATAATTCCCAGACTCTTCTTTATGAAGTATTTGTTGATTGCCAAGACTGGGTATAATTACTCTCTCTTTTAAAATTCCTAAGCATTTGGTTTTCATCATTCAGTCTTTTATTACAATTAATACTTTTCTTGCTCTTTACCAAGGCTAAATTTCAAGAGCACACAAAGTGCTTTCACCTCTGTGTCTCTTTCACATACAATAATGATCAAATTGACTTGAAAACCTGACCCCTATGATTTCCTAAAGCTATCTGACAACTAACTAACTGATTAACTGACTTTATAAACTTCTTCCCTCCTCTCAATAAACAGAATATTTGCCTTAGGGTTTCAGTTTTTCTTAGTTTATTTACTTCTCATAATATGTGGCTATCAAAACAACATAAATCTGCCCTTGAGATCAGATCCTGGTCTTTCACAGTGGTATCTAATTGAGCAAATTCTCAATTCCCATAGCCAACTGTGATTTGTCTAAGTGCAAGCAAGCCATTCTGAGTAGACAGTTAAACCATAAAATCATGAATCATAGATATTAGAGACTTTAGTGTTGTAAAGGATATCAGACACCATTGCTTCTAAAGCAATGAAATGTGAGCATGGAGCATACAAACCTTTTTATGGACACTTCCAGTGATGATTTTATTCACATATAAGAGAACTCCAGGCCATAATGTATAGCTTTCACTGGGTGAAAGTCAGTCATATTAAGAAGAACATATTTTCCCTAGATTTTCTATCTATTGTTCTAATGTTGGTCTTATAAAGACATTCAGAACAATACCCTGTTTTCTTTACATATGACAACTCTTAATGTTGGAAAATATAGCCATTCATGGCTTTACCAATGATTGTATTTAGAAGACGGTGTTTCACCCTGTAGAATGTTAAACTGAAAAAAGAAAATTACTCAGGGAGAAGAAAAATAAATATATGGCTCCATTTTGCTTTGCTCTTATAAAGTGTGAACAAAAAAATATAACTCTAGAACATAGTTAATAGGAGCAGCAATAATAAAACTTGGCTTTAAGATCATTAATTTTCTAACCACAGAGGATGCATAATGGCTTGACCACACCAAACAATAAAGGTTTTTTTAAACTATGATTATTACTCCCTCTACTAAAATAAAGGCAGATAGTTGGGTCACTGCATTTTAATTTCTTTGTTAAATAAACAAGCAAAAATATAGGAGGCTGAAATATGCCCTTCGCTATGTCATCATTAGCATTGTCTGTTTCCTAGAAAATAGCTTCCTTCAATGACTTACTCCCCCCAAATACATTTTCTCTAATATATAGTCTCTTATGAACATTTGTAATGATTTTGTTCATCTGAAATGAACCAACACATTGTATTTATATATAGTACATCCTCAATACATGCTTACTAAACTAGAAGAGTTCACGTGAACATCAGCATGGTGAGTCCCATAACATTTCTGCTTTTTCTGTGTGTTTAAGGTGGGTAACTTAAATTGTCAGAGAAAGAAGAGGGGATCTGGATCAAATGAATAATGCTCCAGGGGAGAAGAAATCAGTGGAACTTACATATGAGTTTCATTTTAAAGGAGGTGAGCTAAGTTCATGTTCTGCAAAGCAACATAATGACCACACTGATTTGGATACCAGTGTTCTTATCTATAAAATCAAGACAGAGAACTAGATGATATTTAAGGATACTTTTATTTAATTTAATTTTTTTAATTGGAGTGTAGCTGTTTTACAATGTTGTGTTAGTTTCTACTGTACAGAGAAGGCTACTTCTACCCCCAGTTTTCAATGATTTCACAAACTCATTGTTATTTTTGCCTTTCTCTCTTCATGCTTGCCCACCCTCTCTTTTTGTATGAATCTTTTTTATGTCCTATTTTCAGGAGTATTACCAAAGTCCACCCAGTTGCTAACCACGCCCCACCCTCTGTACTCTACACCCCAGACATTTAAAATTACTTGCACTCTCCCAAATGTATAATTTCCTCTGCCTAGATATGTTCTCCAGGAATGCAACACATCCCTTAAAGATTTTACCTCCAATGTCTTTTTTTTTCTTTCTTTTGCAGAAAAGAGTAATTTATTTACTTTTTTTGGGGGGAGGGGTATAATTGCTTTATAATGTTGTGTTAGTTTATGCTGTACAATGAAATGAATAAGCTATATGTACACATATAAACCCTCTCTCTTGGACCTCCTTCCCAACCCCCATCCCACTCATCTAGGTCATCACAGAGCACTGAGCTGAGCTCCCTGTGCTGAATGGATAAAGAAGATGTGGTACAAATATACAATGGAATACTAATGGAATACTACTCATCCATAAAAAGGAACAAAATTGGGTCATTTGTAGAGATGTGGTTGGACCTAGAGTCTATTATGCAGAGTGAAGTAAGTCAGAAACTTGGTACAGATGAACCTCCAATGTCTTTGAAGTGTTATCTTTACCCCTCACCCCATACATCTTCCTAGGTATCTTATAGGCCATATGCCTTTTATTCCTCATAAACAGGTCTACTTGAGGGTAGAAACTGCCATGTTTATTTCATATTCTCAGAATTTAACTATAGCAGAGATTTGATAAATATTGGTTGAATGAATTAGATTCACAAAATAAAGTCCCAGCATCACGACGTCACTAATGTTATCTTCTAATCTGCAGACTTGTATAAGATTGCTATGGGAAAATTTTCTACTAACTTTATTTCACTAAGTATGTTCCATCTCTGATGAAGTTGTGAAGTATTAGCACAAATAATTAAAACAAAATCTCACTTACCAAACTAATTGGTGATGCAGCCTTATTTAGTTTATAGTGTTTATTTGCTAGCTGATCTGAGAAATTTGAGAGTCCATTTATCTAACGATCTTGAAAAGTATTATTGCCTTAATATTTAGGGGCTCTCAGTCTACACTTCATCAGTAAGCTTCCCTGAATTTATATTTTCTTTTCAATGGGGACTTGGAATATCCATTAATTTTGCCATTTAGTGTCTGGATCTGAGGTTAGGAATGCATAATGAATGCATTTGCAAATTAGCAGGGTGGATATTTTGCAATTATGAAAGCAATTAATATTTTGTTTTTGTCAGAAGAAAAATCTTACAGGATTCAGGCATTCAATAACATGAGAAGAGTAATATAAATGACCCAGTTCATGGACAATTTGAACCATATTGAAATACCTGCCATATTTAAGACAACTGGCTCTCTGCTAAGGTCAGCCCTCACATACCAGAGGACAAAAACAAAACCCAAGGCCCAGGGAGAGCTGGGAGTGTGTATCAACATTAGTGGTCTCCAGCTGGCTTAAGGGGAGACTATTCTTTTATGTATGTGTATGCATACATTTGATGTTTATTTGTATTTTTATTAGTTATACTGTCATATTATATATACGTACATATTTTGTATATGATATAGTGTATATAGTGTGTGTGTGGGGGTACGTATATCTGCTTGAGGGTACAAAAAAGAGCGATTATTCCATATCCTTGTGTCCTTGACTTATTCTTACAGGAGATTTCTGCTCCTTACCTTTGCTCCTCTAGTTGACTTTGTACATTTACCTTCCTAAATGAGTTTGTCCGAATGATACTGGAATTAACCCAAGATAGATTTTAGTATGGAGTAACTCCATACCATTAGTGAAATCATCTAAATCCAGATGGCAGACCCAAGTTCAGGTCTCAAGGCAGCCTATCAATAAATTGCCCTCTGGATACCTGAGCCTGCCAACCACCAGTCATTAGAAGTTCAAGGTTTCCATGGATACTTTGTCCTTGAAACAGGTGAAATTATAACTCTTCAGAAGCTCTTTTCACAAACAAAAGGGCTTGGAATTAGGTAGACATTAGTCCAGTTAGTTACCAGAGGGAAACAGGTTTCTATGAGTGGCTTCCAAAGCACACTTTAATTAAAGGACAAAAAGGCATGAGAAAGTGAAATTGTGGAAAGCAGTAGAGTAAAATTTTAACTCAGATCTGATTTTATTGCTCCGTAGGCATTTCAGTGATAAGACATGTATTATTTTTGCTTTCCCAGAAGGCCTTCTTCCTTTTTTGGAAATAATAACCCAATCTCTTGGGACGGTTACCCTTCTCTATTTCTCAACCTAATAGTTTTGATGGAATTGACTGCAAGGATAGACAAAGAATAGATATTTTGGACTCCAAGGATAAACAAATAATCCAGGCCTGGCTACTCAGAGATCTGCATCTCTCTAGCCAAATTTTTGGTTGTGAAATTAGATATGACCTAGACAAAGCCAATGAGACCCCCTTCCTTAGAATTTTGCTAGCAGTATTTGGAAATAGTCATGTTTCTTGATAGCAATAGCTAAATTTGTGAATGTAAGTGCCTATCTAAAGAAAAAAAGAAAGATAAGAAAAACAAAGAGAGAAATTCTGATGATATTATTAGCAGCTTTGAATCTAGTTATGCCTAAAGCCAGCTGAATTGGGTTTCCCGGTTATAGGAACTAATAAATTATTATTTTTTTTTACAGTTGTGTTGTTGTTTAAACTAGTATATGTGGAGGTCTGTAAGAACTGAATGTGTTCTGACTAATACAGCTGTCAAGTTTTTATTTCAGCAAATATTATACAGTGATGATGTAAAGCATTACTGAGACTCCCTTCTGGTCCCTTGGGGTTACCAATGACTACAGGAATTACTATAGAAAGTTAGAAACAAAGAAGATAAATTTCAAATGGCAGGGTTCAATAGGAGCCTGATTCCCTGGTGCTAGATATTTATATTTTGCATCAAGTTTCAAGGACTAACTGGGAATTATTTGCCTCCAGAAATCTTTTAAAAGAGGCTAAAGAGAAAAAAATATGTTTTCTTGCCACATCAGAAGTTGGTGAACAGGACACTATCTATTCCTTCCCCTCCTTATCTCATGTGATTTACAGGGCCACTTTATCTAGGATTACTTGTAAAATATGATTGTGTCTGTAAGAATGGGATCCTGTTTCCTAGCTGGAGACTGGATGTTTTCTGAACTGTAGGCTATGCTGCTCTAATCATTATGGGGAATGAACCTTAGGGAAATGGTCGAGTGACATAGTACATTTGGAAAAATCCGATATTCATTTCCAAGGTAGTCAAGATAAAATCTAGATCCAAGGCATTCATGGCTAAAATTCCTAGGCTTTCTTGTGGCCTATGCCTGATTTGGGAAGAAATTGCAGATTCTGGTTGGCTACTCAGACTGCTCCAGGGACCCAAGTATTGGTCTCTGGAAGAATTGCAAAGACCCTGGATGGGAAAGGGAAAGAAGTGTAACTGGTATATCCAATGGTAGAATTCTTTCAGACAACTTGGGCATTAAAAGACAAGCACAGATATTTCCGGTCACAGTCAATGCAAAGATTAGCCTACAGGGTAGTCGTTAGTGTCCATAGCCAGCAGAGAAGTCACAATGATCCAAAAACAGAGCTTTTAATCCAAATAAAAGCAGATATTAATCCCTTCTCCATAGGTACCTCCCTTACTACCTACATATATTTATGCAACTTCTATAGAGAGAGAAGGTTGATGGAACAGAAAGAGAGAGAGAGTGAGAGAAATATGAATGAGCATTCCTTTTCTTTGGCACAAGTCTCATTCTAGATGTGATACATCACTCCAAGCTCTTGAAGATAAGACTCTGAACTGTGACAAACAAGATCACCTAGATTGTGTTAAATATTTACCTGAAGGATAGCCTTAAACAAAACTGACTAAAAAGCCAAAGGACAGAAATGATATTTTTTGAAAGGGAAGGAGATATTGTTAATTGACAATATTAAATTTCCTCCTTTCTCATGTCAGTTCACAAGGGGTGGAGACTTAAAAAAAATAAATAAATAAATTTCAGTTATGTCTCTGAGTTAAGACTTCTCAAAACAGTCTCCCATCCAAGTACAGACACTAAAAGAAGGAGGGAAGGAAAACAGGAAGGAAGGGAAAGAAAAAGGAAAAGAAAAAGACTCAACCTGCGATTACCATCAGTTCATTTTTTAAAAAGTTAATTTTCAAAGCAAAACATCAAATGTACAATTCACAACAACACAAAAAAAAGCAACTTGATTAAAATATAAGCAAAAGACTTGAATAGATATGCTCAATAAGCACTTGGAAAAATACTGAACATTGCTAATCATTAGGAAAATGTAAATGAACCACAATGAGATACCACCTCACATCCATTAGGATGGTTACTATCAAAAAACAGAGATGAAAAAGAAAATAAGCTTGATGAGGATGTGGGAAAATTGGAATCCTTGTGCATTGCTGGTAGGAATTTCCAAAGTGGAACAGCCTCTATGGAAATATAACAGTTCCTCAAAAAGTTAAAAATGCAATTACCATATTATCTAGCAATTCCACTTCTGGGTATATACTCAAAATTGAAAGCAGGACATTGAAGAGATATTTGTATACCCATGTTGATAGCATTATTCATAATAACTAAAAGATGGAAGTAACCCAAGTGTTCAGTGATGGATGAATGAATAAGCAAGATGTGGTGTATATACACAATGGAATATTATTCAGCCTTAAAAAGGAAGAAAATTCTGACACATGCTATAACATGGATGGATCTTAAGTTCATTATGCTAAATGAAATAGGCCAGGCACAAAATGATAATTACTGTATGCTTTCACTTATATGAGGCATGCATAGTAGTCAAATTCATAGAGGCAGAAAGTGAATGATAATTTCCAGGGACTGGGTGAAGAGAAATATGTGAATTTGCTGTTTAATGAGTATAGAGTGTTAGGTTTGCAAGTTGAAACGACTTCTGGAGATTGGTTGAAAAACAATGTAGATGTACTTAACACTACTGAACTGTACACTTTAAAATGGTTAAGATGGTAAATTTTATGCTATGTGTATTTTCACACAATTCTTAAAAATATTTTTAAAAAGATCCTAACCTATTTTACTGAATCAAAGGATTAATTAAAGGCTTATTTTATTGTTTATTCTTCAAAAAATGTAAAACAAAATTACTAGTATCTCCAAACCCAGGATTATTTTGTAGTCTTATCTTTTATTAAAAAAATATATTCATAATATTTATCACTATTCTCCTGTTAAATTCTATCCCCCATTGGATTATGGAAAATATGATTCTCTTTCTATCTCTTTTGCTGGTCCTTGCTCTTCTACCCATACACTAAGGCTAGATATTTCAGAGAGATTCAGACTCAGCCTCTTACCAATAGTAGTACTGTCCTTAGACTTGAGTGATGAGGGCCTTTGTCCAGGTGGTCTTGGCACTTAAGAGCCATTTCTCTGGCATTCCTCTGGTGATACCCATCCACACAGGGTAAAGAGGTCAAGAGTAGATACTAAACTGTATTCCATACCTTCCTAGAACTTTATATCTGGGACTTCAGAATTACCTGCTTAAGAGGTCTTAAAACTACTTCTTTGGCCACATCCCTAGATCCAACCTCCCAATAGAAGTCTCCCCTTTATCAATAAGCATATCTCTACATAAGGAGGTGGTCAGATGGTGACTCTCTGCGAGTGATGGAGTGTGTGAGGAGCGGATGTGATAGAATTCAGATATGTAGACAGAAGGGCTCTTGAAATGAAGGAAAAATCAAAGGTAAAAAGAAAAGAGAGAGGTTGACCTTAAAACCCCTAGAGGCCTTCATTTTTACTCTTGACTTGGACAGGTCAAGATTATTAGAAGAAGGTCTTCCTATACACCTTTTGTAAACACATTTATCCGCTTTCATACTTTAAAATTCTACCTGCATCAAAACATCTATCACATCTGTTACCTACAGCCATACTCTCTCTGCTAAAATCCAGATCTAAATTTCTCATCACTCCCTGAATATATCTACCTGAATTTCCCCAGTCTCAAATATAGTGTCTAAAAATCAATTCAGCACCATCACTTTCCATGAATGCATATTGTTTCCCATTCCCTTGTGCTCCTTTATCTTATTAATATCAAACTAACTTCCTAGTGGTGCTTTGTAGATCCTTATATCTCCTTCCCACCAACACCAAAAAATCAATCATTAATAATGTCCCATTCCATCCCAGTAATCCTAAATGCAAGGTTTAAGAACTACTGTGGGGGGCAGAGTCAAGATGGTGGAGTAGGAGGATGTGGAGTTCACATCTCCTCACAACTAGGGCACCTACCAGACACTGGTGGGGAACCTCAACACCCAAGGAGTCAGGAGAAACCCCTGAGTGACCTGGTAGGACATAGGAGGGAGGGAAGAGGGAAGAGAATTGGAAGTTTGATGGGACTGGCACCTCTGAGGGACAGCTGGGGGAGGGGAAGACTTCCCACACCTGGAGAGGTCCACTCACTGCAAGGGGATCAATGGGGACAGGGAGAGACCCTCTCAGGTTCAGAGGATCAGAGAGGAATGCACCTAGCATTTTCCCTACCCACTCAGGCCCCAGGGAGCCTTCTAGAGTCCTGGACCTGGTCCTCCACCCTCCGAGCCCTCCTCTGGCTGCATGGTCCTGGGTGCATGTGGACGGGGGAGAAAAGGTAGAGATGAATGGGGAGGGACCATCAGGGATCGGAGGATCAGAGGGAGAATGTAGCTAGAATTTCCCTCACTCACTTGGGCCCTGGGAAGCCTGCTGGAATCTTGGGCTGGATCCTCTACACTCCTAAGCCAGAGGCACTCCAGGGCCACCTCTGGTCATGCTGAGTCTAAGCCCCACCCTGCACTTCCCCAGGGCTTTTTCTGGTGCTGAGCATAGGCCCCATTCCTACTTAAACCCCATCGCCACCTAAGCCCTGTCCCCTGCCTAATCTCCATCCACCCACATCCAAGGCTTTTTTTTTTCTTTTTTTCCTTTTTTTTTTTTTTGCTATTGTGGTTCTATCTTACCTTCCAGTTGTTGTTTCATTTATATTTTATTTTATTTTTTATTCATTGTTATTGCTTTGCTCCTTTTTCTTTCTTTTCTGTGCCACATGGCTTGCAGGATCTTGGTTCATGGGCCGGGTGTTGGGCCTGAGCTCCTGTGGTGGGAGTACCAAAGCTGAGCCACTGGACTAACAGAGAGCCTCAGACTCCAGGGAATATTAATCAGAGTGAGGTCTCCTGGAGGTCCTCATCTCTGCACCAAGACCCAGCTTTACCCAGCTGCCTGTAAACTTCAGTGCTGGACACCTCAGGCCAAATAACGAGTGAGAAAGGAACACAATCCAACCCATCAAAAAAAAAAAAAAATGAGACAACAAAAAATATGTTACAGATGAGGACAAGGTAAAAAACTACAATAAATGAAGAGGAAATAGGCAACTTACCTGAAAAAGAATTCAGAATAATGATAGTAAGGATGATCCAAAATCTTGGAAATAGAATGGAGGCACAGATCAAATGTTTAACAAAGACCTAGAAGAACAAAAGAACAAACAAGCAGAGATGAACAAAACAATAACTGAAATGAAAAATACACTAGAAGGAATCATAGCAGAATGACTGAGGCAGAAGAAAAAATAAGTGAGTTGGAAGATAGAAAGGTGGAAGTAACTGCCAAGGAGCAGAATAAAGAAAAGAATTGAAGACAGTGTCAGACGTCTCTGGGACAACACTAAAAGCACCAACATTCAAATTATAGGGGTCCCAGAAGAAGAAGAGAAAAAGAAGGGGTCTGAGAAAATATTCAAAGAGAACATAGTTGAAAAGTTTCCTAACAAGGGAAAGGAAATAGCTACCCAATTCCAGGAAGCACTGAGAGTCACATATAGGATAAACCCTAGGGGAAACATACCAAGGCACATATTAATCAAACTAACAAAAAATAAATTCAAAGAAAAATTATTAAAAGCAGAAAGGGAAAAGCAACAAATAACATACACAGGAATCCCCATAAAGTTATTAGCTGATTTTCAACAGAAACTCTGGAGACCAGAAGGGAGTGGCAGGACATATTAACAGTGATGAAAGGGAAAAAAAACTATGAATGAGATTACTCTATCCAGCAAGATCTCATTCAGGTTCAATGAAGAAATCAAAAGCTTTACAGACAAGCAAAATCTAAGAGAATTCAGCACCACCAAACAAACATCTCTAGGCAGGAATCACAAGACAAAATAAACCCCAAACAATTTAACAAACAGTAATAGGAACATATATGTTGATAATGACCTTAAATGTAAATGGAGTAAAATCTCAAACCAAAAGGCACAGATTGGCTGATTGGACACAAAAACAAGACCCATATATATGCTGTCTACAAGACAGCCACTTCAGACCTAGGGGTACATACAGACTTTAAGTGAGGGGTTGGAAAAAGATATTCCATGAAAATGGAAATCAGGAGAAAGCTGATATGATACTAATATCAGATAAAGTAGACTTTAAAGACAGCTACAAGAGATAAGGAAAGACACTACATAATGATCAAGGGATCAATCCAAGAAGAAGACATAATGATTGTAATTACTTTTGCACCCAACATATGAGCACCTCAATACATAAGGCAAATGCTAACAGTCATAAAAGGAGAAATCAACAGTAACATAATAATAGTGGGGAACTTTAACACCTCACTTACAAAAATGGATAGATTATCCAGACAGAAAACATATAAAGCGTGTGTCTAATAATCCAGATACAAGCTTTAAATAACACTATAGACCAGATAGATTTAACTGATATTTAAAGGACATTCCACCCAAAAGTGACACAATACACTTTCTTCTCAAGTACACAATGGAACATTCTCCAAGATAGATCACATCTTGTGTCACAAATCAAGCCTCAGAAAAATTAAGAAAACTGGCATCATATGAAGCATCTTCTCTGACCAAAATGCTCTGAAATTAGAAATCAATTACAAGAAAAAAAAAAAGTAAAAAACACAAACACATGGAGGCTACACAGTGTGCTGTTAAATAACCAAGAGATCAGTGAAGAATCAAAGAGGATATTTAAAAAATACATAGAAAAACCTGACAATGAAAACCTATGAGATGCAGTAAAAGCAGTTCTAAGAGGGAAGTTTATAGGAATGCAATCTCACCTCAAGACACAAGAAAAATCTAAATAAACAATCTAAGCTTACATCTAAAGCAACTAGAGAAAGAAGAACAAAGAATACACAAAGTCAGTAGAAGGAAAAAAAAGATAAAGATTTGAGCAGAAATAAATGAAATAGAAACAAAGAACACAAGAGCAAAGACAAATAAAATGAAAAGTTGGTGTTTTGAGAAGATAAAAAAAATTGATAAACTTTTACCCAGACTAATCAAGGAAAAAAGCAAGAGGAATCAAATCAATAAAATTAGAAATGAAAAAGGAGAAATTAAAACTGACATCACAGAAATACAAAGGATCATAAGAGAATACTACAAGCAACTATATGTCAATAAAATGGACAACCTGGAAGAAATAGACCAATTCTTGGAAAGGTACAATTTTCCAAGACAGAACCAGGAAATATAAACAGACAAATCTCATGTAATGAAATTGAAACTGGTATAAAAATCTTGCAACAAACAAAAGTCCAGGACTTACTGTCTTCACAAGCATATTCTGTCAATCATTTAGAGAACAGTTAATACCTATCCTTAAACTCTTCCAAAAAATTACAGAGGAAAGAACACTCCCAAACTCATTCTACAAGCCCACCATCACCCTCATACCAAAACCAAAGATATGACAAAAAAGAAAATTACAGACTAATATCACTGATAAACATAGATGCAACAATCCTCAACAAAATACTAGCTAACAGAATCCAACAACACAGGAAAAAGGATCATACAACATGATAAAGTGGGATTTATCCCAGGAATGCAAGGATTCTTTAATATGTGCAAATCAATCTATGTGATACACCATACTAACAAATTAAAGAATAAAAGCTATGTGATCATCTCAATAGATGAAGAAAAGGCTTTTGACAATATTCAACACCAATTTATGATAAAAATTCTCCAGAAAATGGACATAGAGGGAACATACCTCAACATAATAAAGGTCATATATGACAATTCCACAGCAAACATTCTCACTGGTGAAAAACTGAAAGCATTTCCTCTAAGATCTGGAACAACACAAGGATGGCCACTCTCACCACTATTATTCAACATAGTTTTGGAAGTCCTAGCCAGGGCAACCAGAGAAGAAAAAGAAATACAAATTGTAAAAGACAGAGTAAAACTGTCACTCTTTTGCAGATAACATGATACTATGCATAGAAATCCTAAAGATGCCACCAGAAAACTACTAAAGCTAATCAATGAATTTGGTAAAATTGCAGGATACAAAAGTAATGCACGGATATCTTTTGCATTCCTATACACTAACAATGAAAGATCAGACAGAGAAACACAACACATTTACTATTGCAACAAAAAGAATAAAATACCTAGGAATAAACCTGCTTAAAGAGGCAAAAGATCTGCTATCAGGAAACTACAAAACACTAATGAAAGAATTCAAAGATGACAGAAAGAGATAGATAAATACACCACGCTCTTGGATAGGAAGAATCAATATTGTGAAGATGACTATACTACCCAAAGCAATCTAGATATTCAAAGCAACTCCTACCAAATTACCAATGGCATTCTTCACAGAATTAGAATAAAACATTTTACAATTTATATGGAACAACAAAAGACCCCAAGTAGCAAAAGCAATCTTGAGAAAGAAAAACAGAGCTGGAGGAGCCAGGCTCACTAACTTCAAACTATACTACAAAGCTATAGTATTCAGCTTTGTAGTATAGTTTGTACTGGCACAAAAACAGAAATATAGATCATTGGTACAAGATAGAAAGCCCAGAGATAAACCCACGTACCTATGGTCACTTAATCTATGACAAAGGAAGCAAGAATATGCAATGGAGGAAAGACAGCCTCTTCAATAAACGGTGCTGGGAAAACAGGACAGCTGTATTTAAAAGAATGAAATTAGAACACTACATAACATCATACACAAAAATAAAATCAAAATGGATTAAAGACCTAAATGTAAGCCTGGACACTGTGTAACTCTTAGAGGAACACATAGGAAAAACACTCTTTGACATAGACCACAGCAAGATCTTTTTTAACCCAACTCCTAAGGTAATGAAAATAAAAACAAAAGTAAGCAAATGGACTCAATTAAACTTAAAAGTTTTTGTACAGCAAAGGAAACCACAAATAAGATGAAAAGACAACCCTCAGAATGGGAGAAAATATTTTCAAATGAAGCAACTGACATGGGATTAATCTCCAAAATATACAAACAGCTCATGCAACTGAATATTAAAAAAACAAAAAATCCAATCAAAAAATGGGTAGAAGACCTAAATAGACATCTCTCCAAAGAAGACATACAGATGGCCAAGAGGCACATAAAAAGATGCTCAACATCACTAATTATTAGAGAAATACAAATCAAAACTACAATGAGGTATCACCTCACACCAGTCAGAATGACCATCAAAAAAAATCTACAAACAGTAAATGCTTGAGAGGGTGTGAGGGTGTGAGAGGGTGTGAGGAAAAGGGATCCCTCTTTGGTGGGACTGTTGGTAGGAATATAAATTGATACAGCCACTATGGAGAACAGTATGGAGGTTCCTTAAAAAACTAAAAACAGAGCTACCATATGACCCAGTAATCCCACTACTGGGCATATACCCTGAGAAAACCATAATTCAAAAGGACACATGTATCCCAAAGTTCACTGCAGCAGTATTTACAATAGCCAGGACATGGAAACAACCTAAATGTCCAACAAGAGATGAATGGATAAAGAAGATGTGGTACATATATACAATGGAATATTACTCAGCCACAAAAAAGAATGAAATTGGACCATTTGTACAGATGTGGATGGACCCAGAATCTGTCTTACAGAGTGAAGTAAGTCAGAAAGAGAAAAAACAAATATCTTATGTTAATGCATGTATGTGGAATCCAGAAAATTGGTACAGAAGAACCTATTTCCAGGGCAGGAATAGTGACGCAGATATACAGAAAGGACCTGTGGACACAGGGGAAGGGAGGGTGGGCAAATTTGCAGATTAGGATTGACATATGTACACTACCATGTGTAAAGTAGGTAGCCTGTGGGAACCTGTTATAAAGCACAGGAAGTTCATCTCACTGCTCTGTGATGTCCTAGATTACTGGGATTGGGTTAGTAGGAGGGAGGTCCAAGAAGGATGGGATATATCTACATATATATAAAGCTAATTTACTTCACTGTACAGCAGAAATTAACACAACATTGTAGCAATTATACTCCAATAAAAAGTAAAAAATGAACTATTCTGATACACCAGGAAGAGGAGATGATGGACTTTTTGAAGGTGGTTGAATTTTTATCCTTTTGCATATGCTATTAAATTTAGACAAAACATATAAAGTATAAGAAGGTGTTTATATCCACCAAAAAACTCTATTGTTTGGGAAAAGGTGATTAAAAGTAAAAGTGAGTGAATT
The DNA here is from genome assembly GCF_008692025.1 of Phocoena sinus. Taxonomy (NCBI): domain Eukaryota; kingdom Metazoa; phylum Chordata; class Mammalia; order Artiodactyla; family Phocoenidae; genus Phocoena; species Phocoena sinus. The sequence goes on along the minus strand of NC_045776.1, from coordinate 31,538,780 downwards.
TTCCATTCTAAGGTGTCCATTAGAAATAATGAGGTCCAGGACATGCTAACACAAAATATAGCACCTTGGCATATTGAATAGTTTAAGCCAAAGGAGGTTGAGAAAACAGCAGAAGCAGAAAGGTCACTATGAATTTCCCTCTACTCCTCTCTCCTAAAACAGGCCATAAAACCTTCATATGAGATGTGCTTTTCCACAGAGGAAAAGAGCATCTTTATCTCCAAAGACCAAGGAATACCAAGGAGAATCAAACAAGCCTTGCTAAATTTCCCCTAGTTTACTAACTTATGTCATACTCTTTAACCTATCATATTCCTCTACCATCCTCTTTGTCAAACCCAGCATAAAAATACTCAGGTCTGTTGCTTTGGGTCTTCATTTTCTTATGAAGGTTACTGTGTCATGTAAAACTTATATTAAGTAATCGTGTATGCTTTTCTCCTGTTAATCTGTCTTTGTTTAATTTTCAGACCCAGCAAGAGACAATAAGAAGGCTGAGAAAAACTTTTCCCTCCCTTACAGAGCACAATACATTTACTTATACTAATCCAAAAGCATTGGCTTTCAACAAAAGATGACTGAGGGTAGGAAGGACTATGGTAGTTGGAAGGATGCTTATCATTACCTTTGGGAAGCTCTTTATAAATACTGCTGCCACACACCAGGACTAGGGTGACCTTGGAGACCCATGTGCCTGGATAAATGGTCAGAATAGGAGAGCAGACATGTATACTTAAAATCTCCCTCCAATAACAGCCACATCCATAGACAGTATTTAAAAAGTCATGTAAAATATCTTCTCATCCAAGGAAGAGTAAAATTATTTTTGCTCCCTTCTGTGCAAGGCAAAGACTAAATATTGCTTTTTAAAATAAATATTTATGTGCATATAAATAAATAAAATTCTTTAAATCCCCTAATATTTATGAACTGATCATAAAGTTTGAGGCAGAACTCACATCTCTGACTCAGTGAGAAAACCAGATTGAAAGGAAATAAATTCAAATCAAAAGTAATGAAAGGAAACTCTTTGTATATGTTTGGAATAAATAATATAAGCAGAGTAGTAGCTTTGGGAAATAATTTAAGGTAAGAATATCAGAAATATAAACTGAAGTATGGAAAAAGAATCTCATTTCTAGATCTAGGCATGGCAAGCTAAGGTATTAATAACGATAGACTTCAATAGTTAGCCTGAAAAACAGACTAAAATATGTCTTTCTTTAAGCAAATTTGTTTTAAGTATTTATTTGGGAGCAGGTCTGTGCTATATAAAGGATGAACAAAATCGGATATAGTCTCTGCCCTCAGTGAATAGATATTCACTATGCAAAACACATAGTAATTAATTTTTCAATTTAATATAAAATAACTACAATAAATGCTATGAAAGATAATTGCATAAAGCTTTAATGAATATATCCTGTCAAGTAAGATAGGAAAAGAAATATGAAAAAGTAGTAATTGAGCAGAGAGATACAGAAGAATTGGCATTAACTAGATTTACTGTCTATATCTGTAACACAAAAGCTGGATTATTTCTCTATCTTATTCTTTAAAATAATTATAGTAAGTCCCCGATATATGAATGAATTCCATTCAGAGAGTGCATTCGTTAAGTCCAATTTGTTCGCAAGTCCAACAAATCTAGCCTAGTTACCCCACTAACACAATCGGCTATATAGTACTGTACTGTAATAGGTTTATAATACTTTTCACACAAATAATACATAAAAACAAACACAATAAATAAAGAAAACATTTTTAGTCTTACAGTACAGTACCTTGAAAAGTACAGTAGTACAGTGCAACAGCTGGCATACAGGGGCTGGCATCGAGTGAACAGGCAAGAAGAGTTACTGACTGGAGGAGGGAGAGGAGGTCAGAGATGGTAGAGCTGAAGGATCATCAGCAACAGGAGATGGAGGGCAAGCTGCAATTTCACTCATGCCTGATGTTGATGGAAGTTATGTTCGCATCTGTGAAGTTCTCAACTTGAAGGTTCATATGTAGGAGACTTACTGTATTATTTTAAAAGGCTCACAGGAAAATATCTCCCTATTTCATTTTACTTGGTTTTACTCTAAATTCTAAAGGCAACACAAAAAAGTTTGTAGAAACTGTTGGACCTGCCATAAATGAGAAAGTAATGGAATTGACAATTTTACCAATGTTGTGAAAAGCAATTAGTCAGTTTCACTAAGAGTCTATAGGTTAGCACTTCCTTTAAACAAAGTTAAAAAATATTTCCAAGCCCATGAAACTTACAGAACTTAAGAGAATGACAGCAATTCAAACCATTTACAGAATGTTTTCTCTCAAGTTACAATTTAAGACCAATTTTATTTTAACATCTATACCTGTAAATGGTAGACTCAATGTTTTTTTTTAAGTTTAGTTTGTTTTATTTTCCCCTTCGTCTAACTGCATGGGTGACTTAGTTGCATGATTTTTTTCAGACAGTGTCTAATAATTTGACTGTAGAGAAAATATCTAGAAGAAGCCAGAAAGAAGCTTTTCTTCCCTTTTTCCTTGTAGAGTATCATGCTCTCCTCCTACCCCACAAATTGACAGTATCAGTTCATTTTCTGTGAAAGACTCGGCTTCAGCTAAACATTAAGGCACAGAAACAACACAATTATATTTTCCCCAGGCAGTATCTATGTGGTAGAAATACATCTTCTTAATCAGTTAACCAGACATTTTTTCTACATCGTATCAAGTATTAAGATTGACTAGAATTTCTTTAACCAAACTAAATGAATAATTTGACATCACAGACATATAACCTTACTCCATTTGTTTATTCATTTTTAATATCAATATTAGTATGAAATATTAGAAGGAAAACTAGATTTCTAGCTAGGTATGTTATCTTAGTTTTCCCACAAGTAAAACATCTTTTGAATAAGAGTCTTAGAGTAGATTCTAAACTTTCATGATCTTTAATGTGCAGTAACAGAAGCACAAAACTCACCATGCTTATATGTATGTTTTTCTACTAAGTTTATATGTAAAAATATGATAGCAGAGATTGAGACTTCAAATTTTATTATGTTTTTGAGCACATAGCATCCTGTCATTTATATTTTTTCTCATTGCATAAGGAACAAGAGAAGTAGACAATGACATATTTTGAGAAAATCATTTTATCTAAGTCAAGATAGTCTAGGTTATGTTGAAGTAACACAGACTCCAAATCTCAGGAACATAAAATGACAAAAGTTTATTTGTTACATACACTAAGTGTTTATCACAGATTGCCTGAGAATTCTGTTCATTGTCACCACTCCCAGCTTGTTGGAACAGCTCCATCCCTAATAAGGTCAATCACACACATACACACACTTTCTTTTTTCCACCAGTACTATTCAGTAGAGAAATAAATATGGTAAGAATAACATTTAAGGCAATAAATTGATGTGATGAGAACATGAGAGACCTTTTAAAAGCTCAAAAATGTGTTCAGATTATTCTGCTAATAAAATGGATAGCTTCCAGTGCTCTGGATTGTGGATCTAATGAAAATCAGGGAAGGGAAAGGACATGAACAGAAAGGAAGAACTCTATTAGGAAGAATAGATTGTGAAAACAATTATTTCCAGGTCTTAGGAAAATGAAAATATATAAACAGCTGGAAAAAACAAAAGGAGAAAAAGAGCTGAGAGTAAGGAAAGACGTCAATTTTATTAGATTATTTCATTCTTTCAGCAATTACTTACTGGTCCCCTAATATGTGCTAATCCTACAGTTGGCTCTGGACACAGAGTGTACAAGACAAACCCAGTCTTTATTTTCATGGAACTCATCAGCTCATGGCAATATCACCACCTCCACTGGGTACTACAAACTAACTCTCTGTATTCATTGAAAATTATACAAAACTAGAAAATGATGGTTTAAAGGATTCTTAACAAATAACTTATTTTATTCTCAAAACTAACAACTTTATGAGCTATTACTATTATCATGCCCATTTATAGACAAGGCAATGAGGCTCAGAAAGTATTAACAATTTTCCAAAAGTTCCAAAGAAGAGCCTCGATTCAAACCTAAGGACTCTACACTCTCAATTGTTGCAGTACAAAAAATAGTACACATAAGTCCTGAGATTAAGAAGGGGAGTGACATTATCTGAGTTACATTTTCAGAAAGATCAATATGTATGTGAATAGACCTTAGGGTGTCTTAGGTAGAGGAAAAAGAAAACAAGATGGAATTTTCTGAAGTGTTTTGAAAATACACAGCAGTGGTTTGGATAAGGGTGGTAGAAACTTTGGCAGGAAATGGTCAGATTTGAGATATACTTTGAAGATATTGCCCCACAGATTGCATATGGGTATAAGAAAAGGAAAGAAAAAAAATATTGCTGCTAGTTTTGTGGCCTGCTTAATTGGATGAATGGTGTAATATTTCCTGAGGTGGAAGGAAAAATTTTGGGGTAGGGAAAATTAAAAATTGTGTTCAGGAATCTTTATGTTTGAGATGATTTATTAATTATTCCAATGGAGAAAAAGAGACATGAATCTGATAGTTGGAAACACATGTTTGGATTTTAAAGAAAGAGAAAATAAGATTAGAGACATAAACATAGGATACAACAGCATGTAGACAGCATTTAAGCCATGGTCCTGGATGTTTGAAAATAAGTAAATCCTTAGGAATTTTAACATTTTCAGACTAGGAAAAGGAAGGGACGTCAACAAATGAGACTTAGAGGTTGTGGCTAATAAAATAGAAAGACAATATGGGGAATGTGGACTACTGGAAGCCAAGTGAGAAAAGCTTCAAATTTCAAGGGAAAAAAAAAAGTAATCACTGGAATATGTTGCTGTTAGGTCAAGTAAAATTGACTGTGAATTAAGTATAGGGTTCAACATGATGAAAATCATTGGGAAAATTCATATTGTCATTTAGCTGGAGGTCACCCACAATCTCTGATTTGTTAGAGATTTTAGAAACATAGCCTTACTCTATAGTCTTGTTCTCTCTATATAATACACTGTTAACAGAAATTGAATTTTCACAAATTACCCCATTGAAGAGGCTGGCTATTTTCTCCTAAAATAATATCCTTGACAGCAGCAGTATCTAATCATTACGTAAGCACTATAAGATTAAGTTCATGGAACAGAATCAAGATGGTGGAGTAAGAGAATGTGGAGCTCACCTCCCCTGACAAGCACATTGAAAATACATCCACATGTAGAACAATTGTCACAGGAAAATAACTGAAAACTGACAGAAGAAATCCTATAAAATCAAGGCTGAAAAAAGGACTCCCATGTAATTGGGAAGAAATGCTTTAGGTCAGGACCTGCGGCTGGGGAGGGAATTAAGAGGAAAACGGAGACCACATGGATAGAGATTCACCCTGGAAAATGAGCAGGTTGAGCCACAGACTGGGCACCCAAGTCCTGGGGTCCTAGATGGAGGAGAAAATCCCCTTAGCTGCTTGGAGAACTACTGAGACAGGTAGAAAGGCCTGAGAAGCCTAGACTCCACTCAGGAGGAGTGCACAGGTCCTGGCTTGACACCAGATAAGGGGGAGAGAGGTCTACCCTAGTGGCTGCCACCTGGCTGTGCTCCCCAATCTGAGCTGAGTGAACACCCTGGCACCACTCAGTCCTTCCCACAGCTTGGCACTGGATTTAGGGCAGGCAGGTCCTGGGGAAAAAAAATCAACATAAAGACACAGAGGCAACCCAGAGGCCTGGAGCATGGCCCAGGTGGGACAGCAATGGCCATTGTTTGTGATTAATCAAACAGTGCCACAGAAGCCCAGACTTCTGACAGAAGCCTAGCCACTTCAATTCCCACAACCACAATCCTGCAATATCCAGTGTCAGCCAAGTGAACACACTGACTGTGTTCACTCCACACCATAACATTTCACTAGATCTGGGGTGACCACAACAGACAAAATGACACAACTGTAGGCTTCATTGGAACAGAACCACAGATGCCAACACAGGTAGCACATCAGACCTCTGTAAGCACAAGAGCCCCACTTATTTAAGCACTCCCCTCCTTTGGGGCAAATTACCCAGAACAGGGAGCAAGAATACACACATGGAACACACACAGGGAACAGAGCCAACTCAAGCCTGAAACTAAGAACTTTCACTCAAGCAACTTAGGAGCAAATCATGCCCTTGACAGGACAGCAACTGCCACTGGGAAGAGGAAAAGTCCCATTCCCAGCCCTGCTCAGACTCCAGTTCCACTAATATCAGCCACACATCCCATCCGGATGATAGCGGCCAATGCATCCTGAGGAAAGTTGTGGCTGGAGTCCACATCGAACCCAGCTGTCACACCAAAGGCACTGGGCATGCACAGTCTACATAGGGATGCTCTCATATAATAACACCCCTTCAAGACCACAGTAGATTAATGTTCCACCTAAATTCATAAAGAAGAGAAAGTTAAGTAAAATAAAAAGGCTGAGGAACTACTCTTAAGAGAAAGAGAAAGCTTCTGAAAAAAAAATAGTGAAACACATTGTAAATCAATGATACTTCAAAAAAAATTTTTTAAATAAATAAAAAATAATGAAACAGGGATAATCAGCTTATCAGACAATGAGTTAAAAAGATGGCAATACAAATGCTAAATGAACTAAGAAAGTGAATCAATCTAAGCACAAATTATTTGAACAAGGAACTAGAAAGTATAAAGAAGACATAATCAAAAATGTATAATTCAATTTCTGAGTTAAGACATGTTAGAAACAATGAATAGCAGACTAAATGACACAGAAGAATGCATAATGATCTGTAGGATAAAATAATGGAACTCACCCAATCAGAACAGCAGACAGAAAGACAAAAAAAAAAGTAATGTATGAGACCAATAGAATAACATAAAACTTGCCAACATTTGCATTATAGGGGTTCCAGAAGGAGAAGATGAGAGAAGGAGATGGAAAATGGATTTGAAAAGTGATGGCTGAAAACTTCCCAAACCTAAAGAAAGAAATATCAAGGTACAGGAAGAACAGAGGGTCCCAAACAAAATGAACACAAACAGACTCACATCAAGACATAACAATTTAAAAGGCATAAGTTAAAGATAAAGAGATTTCTAAAAGTGGCAAGAGAAAAACAAAGAGTCAAATACAAGAGAACCCCAATAAAAAAATCAGCTGCTTTCTCTGCAGAAACTTTGCAGGACAGAAGGAAGTGGCATGATATATTCAAAGTCCTGAAAGAGAAAAACCTGCAACCTAGAATAATCTACCCAGTGAGATTATCATTTAGAATAGAAGGAGAGAGAAAAAATTTCTCAGAGAAGAAAAACCTAAAGCAATTGAGCAATACTAAACCTGCCCTAAAAGAAAATTTAAAGGGTCTGCTCTAAATGGAAAAGAAGTAAGAATCTATAGAAAAGGGAAAATTCCAATAGGAAAAGCAAATATATAGTAAGGATCAAAGATCACTTGAATAGGTCAGTACATAGATTAAAAACCAATCAAAAATTATAAAAGTGATTATAGGGCTTCCCTGGTGGCACAGTGGTTGAGAGTCCACCTGCTGATGCAGGGGACACGGGTTCGTGCCCCAGTCCAGGAACATCCCACATACCGTGGAGCGGCTGGGCCCATGAGCCATGGCCGCTGAGCCTGCACGTCCAGAGCCTGTGCTCCATAACGGGAGAGGCCACAGCAGTGAGAGGCCCGCGTACCGCAAAATAAAAGTGATTATAACTACAATAAACAGGAAAAGAATAAGCATGCAGCTTTAAAATATGACATCAAACTCACAAAATGTGGGGGAAGGGGGTAAAAAATGTAGCTCTTTTAGAATGTGTTTGAACTTGAATGATTATTAGTCTAAGGTAAGCAGAGGTAATTAAAGGTCAACATATATGAACTCCATTGTAACCACAAATTAAAAACACAATAGATACACAAAAACCAAAATGTAAGGAACTCAAGCACACTACAAAAGGAAATCATCAAAACACAAAGGCAGAAACAAATAGAAGAAATGAACAAAGAAGAACTACAAAAACAGCTAGAAAACAAGGAATAAAATGGCAATAAGTATATGCCTATCAATAATTACTGTAAATGTCAGTGGACTAAATGCTCCAATCAAAAGATTTAGGGTGGGGCTTCACTCGTGGTGCAGTGGTTAGGAGTCTGCCTGCCAATGCAGGGGACACGGGTTAGTGACCTGGTCTGGGAAGATCCCACATGCCACAGAGTGGCTGGGCCTGTGAGCCATGGCTGCTGAGCCTGCGTGTCCGGAGCCTGTGCTCTGTAACAGGAGAGGCCACAACAGTGAGAGGCCCACGTACCGAAAAAAAAAAAAAAAAAAAAAAAAAGCACAAGGCTATTCAATATGTTCCCAAGAATAGACTAACTTCAGGGTGAGAAACTTTCACACAGAGTGAAAATGAGGAGATGGAAAAATATATTTCATGCAAATAAAAGCGAACAGAAAGCAGTGGTTTCTAGTTACTCATATGAGACAAAATAGACTTTAAAACAAAGGCTATAATGAAAGATAAAGAAGGGAATTACATAATGATAAAGGAATCAATACAAAAAAAATTTACAGTCATTAACATATAGGGACCCAATATGGAGACACCTAAATATATAAAGCAAATATTAACAGAGATAAAGTGAGAAATTGACAATAATACAATAAGAGTAGGAGATTTTAACACCCCACCAACATCACTGAAGAGATCATCCAGACAGAAAATTAATAGGGCAAAAGAGGTCCTAAATGACACAATAGAGCAGTTGGACTTAATTAATATCTACAGGAGGTTATACCCAAAAAAAGCAGGATACACAGTTTTTCCAAGTGCACATGGAACTTTCTCCAGGATAGATCACACAGTAGGTCACAAAAAAAGCTTCAAGAAATTTATGAGTATAGAAATTACATCAAGCATTTTTTCCAACAACAATGGTAGGAAAGTAGAAATCAACAACAGAAAGAATAACAGGAAAAGAACAAACACGTGGAGACTAAAAAACATACTACTAAACACCAATGGGTATGATGAAATCAAAGAGGAAATTAGAAAATACTTAGAGACAAATGAAAATTAAAACATAACTTTCCAAAATCTATGGGATGCAGCAAAAGCAGTTCAAAGCAGGAAGTTCATAGTGATACAGCCCTTCCTCAAGAAACAAGAAAAATCTCAAATAAAAAACCTAACCTACCACCAAAAAGAGTTAGAAAGAAAAACAAAACAAAAACAAAGCTCAAAATCAGCAGTAGGAAGGAAGTAATAGAAATCAAGGAGGAAAGAACTAAAATAGAAACAAACAAACCATAGAAAAGATGAAGAAAATCAAGCACTCATTTTTTAATAAATAAAATTAATAAAACTTTAGCCAGGTTCATCAAGAAGAAAAGGGATAGGACCCAAAGAAACAAAAGGAGAAATAACAACTAATACCAGAGAGATATAAAATGTTATAAAAGAATACTGTGAACAGTAATATGTTAACAAATTGGACAACCTAGAAGAAATAGACAAATTTCTAGAAAGATAAAGCCTGCCAAGTCTGATTCAAGAAGAAACAAACAATTTGAACAGACCTATAACTTGAAATGAAATTAATCTATAATATTAATAATAATAATAATGATAAACCTCCCACTTAACAAAAGCCCAGGACTGAACAGCTTCACAGGGGAATTCACCAAATATATAAAGAACTTAGCTTTCTCAAGCTATTCCAAAAAATTGAAAAGGAGAGAACACTCCCAAATTTATTCTATGAGGTCACCATTACCCTGGTACCAAAACCAGACAAAAACACTACAAAAAAATAACAGGTTAATATCTTGCCTTGATGGATATAGATGCAAAAATTCTCAACAAAATATTAGCAAAACAAATCCAACAATACATAAAAAGAATCATGCACCATGATCAAGTTAGATTTATTTCAGGATCACAAGGATGATTCAATATATGCAAATCATCAATGCTAATAACAAAAGGAAAGACAAAAATCACATGACCATCTGAATAGATGTAGAAAAAGTATTTGACAAAATTCAACATCAATTTATGAGAAAAATGTTCATCATAGCAGGTATAGATGGAACACATCTGAACATAATAAAGGCAATTTATGAAAAACTCACAGTTAACATAATACTCAATGTTACAAGGCTGAAAGTCTTTCCACTAAATTCAGGAACAAGACAAGGATGCTTACTTTCATTGCTTCTATTTGACATTGTATTGGCATTCCTAGCCACAGCAACCAGACAAAAAAAGAATTAAGAATATACAAATTGGAAGGGAAGGAGTAAAATTGTTAGTATTTACAAATGACATGATACTCTATATAGAAAACCCTAAAGCTCCACACAAAAACTATTAACACTAGTAAATGAATTCAACAATGTCATAGGATACAAGATTAATATGCAGAAATTTGTTGGATTCCTATACACTAATAATGAACTATCAGAAAGAGAAAGTTAAGAAAATGATCCCATTTAAATTGCATCAAAAAATACCTAGGAATAAACTAAGGAGAAGAAAGACCTATACTCTGAAAGCTATAAAACACTGATGAAGGAAATTGAAGATGATTCAAAGAAATGGAAAGATATCCTGTGCTCTTGGATTGGAAGAATAAATATTGCTAAAATTGCCATACTATCCCAAGCAATCTACAGATTTAATGCAATCTCCATCAAAATATCTAGGGCATTTTTCACAGAATAGAATGAATAATCCTAAAATTTATATGGAGTTGCAAAAAGTCCCCAAATTGCCAGGGAACACAGAAAAAAACGAACACAGTTAGAGGTATAACCCCCTCAGATCAGACTGTACTAAGAAGGTACAGTAATCAAAACTATATGGTATTGGCACAAAAACAGACACATAGATCAAAGGAAGAAAATAGAGGGCCCAGAAATGAATCCACACACCTATGGTCAATTAATCTGTGACAAAGTATGCAACAATATACAATGGAGAAAATACTGTCTTTTTAATAAGTTGTGTTGGGAAAACTGGATGCCTACATGTAAAAGAAGTGGTGTGTGTGTGTGAGTGTGTGTGTGTGTGTATACACACATACACAGTAGAATATTACTCACCCATAAAAAGGAATGAAATAGTGTCATTTACAGCAACATAGATGGACCTAGAGAATATTGTGCTCAGTGAAATGTCAAACAAAGAGAAATACTCTATGATATCATTTATATGTGGAACCTAAAAAATAATACAAAAAATTGTATATGCAAATCAGAAAAAGACTTACGGATATAGAAATCAAACTTGTGGTTGCCAAAAGGGAGAGGAAGGGTGAGGGGCAAATTAGGAGTATGGGATTAACAAATACAAACTACTATATATAAAAATAGATAAGCTAAAAGGATATATTGTATAGCACTGGGAATTATACCCATTATCTTGTGATAACCTGTAATGGAATATAATCTGCAAAAATACTAAATCACTATGGTGTGCATCTGAAACTAACATAATATTGTAAATAACTATATTTCAATAAGAAAAATAGATTAAGTTCACTATACACATGAAAAGCTAGAATATAGAAATAATAACATATTATAGTCTAGCAACAAACTGGTGAATAAAACAAAAAATGAAGCAGACTTACAACAAACTGGTGAATAAAACAAAAAAATGAAGCAGACTTACAGATATAGAGAACAAGCTAGTGGTTACCCAGGGGGAGAGAGAAGGGGGAGAGCAATTTAGGGGAAGGGGAAAAAAAGAGTTATTATGGGATTATATAAAATCTTGTGTGTAAAACTTTTGAAAATTGTAAAGCACTATAGATTTTAAAGAATCTTTCATTCAATTAAAAAAAAAAAAAAAAAGCCCTAATGCTGTCTGTGGCTGGCTTCTGTGCTTTTAGAACAAAAGGACACAAAAAGGGGCTGAGGTATACATGTACTCTAAAATCATGTCATTAGCCCCTTAGGTCAGCATTTCTCCCTCCAGCAGTCAGAACAGGAATTATGTGCTCATTTCCTCTCTCATAGTGACACAAGAAGAAAAAATTCTACAAAAAATATGGCAGCTCCAGATGAAGATGTTCCATCTATCAAAGGAACCGAAAATTTTAGTTAACCCTTGGAAATCTTACTGTCAGTTATTTCTTCTTTTCTTTTGATCTATTAACTCTGTAAAATATCTTAACATGTGATGACTAATGATTGCTTATATATGTGTATCTACTAGACTTTGTATAGGCACCTTTTCTAAAATACTGTCACTGATTAAAATTGACACATAAGAAAGACCAAATGAACACTTGAACACTTTAAATATATTTTGAAATAAAAATGACAACATCTGTACATGGAGTTACCTCAGATTTTTAGAAGCATTCAATTATAGAATTTCTATCATCAGCACCATGCTAGTGACTCTCTAGTCACCATTGCCAGCCCTTTTACTCCCCACTTGATGCCTGTATACTTTCTCTTGGGTCCTAGACTTTAAAAACTCCAAATAGACTTAAACGTTCCAAATGCCTAAATCGGAATAGCTATTTTTGTATTGCATGTATTTTCCTTAGCTATTTTGTGAGCATCTTAATGTTTTTGAGCACTTCCTTCAGAAAATGGGCAAAGACAACACACACACACACACACAGAAGCAATATATTTGACTTCCCATCAGTTACAGCCCTGAAAAAATAATCCTCCTAAACAGGTATTGGTTATGATTCATTAAACTCATTGACTGACTATAAATTATTTTTGACTTTTCTGCATAACCTCCACCCCCACAAAAAATATTAATACAACTATTACACACTGTAAAAATAAGATATTTGGCTAATATCTTTTTGGATTCCAAAAAAATAAATTGATAAAGGATTAGAGCATCCACTTTAGAAAATTTGCAATTGTATATCTATACTCTACTTCTTTAACATGTAAATCTTCTACAACTCAGGAATGTCATTCTTCAGGACCCGTGAGTTATCCCTTGGAAATGTAACCAGTAAGACTGATAGGGCTCCTACCTCCCAATCTCTGTGAAAAGGTAGGAATCTACTTCAGTAAGTGACAATTAGCAAACATAGAAGGCCTAACCAAACTGATCAAACATTCTTCAGTTGTTTTATTTTTCCCATTATCTCACTCCAGTATTTAAAAATCGTCTACATTTTAGTTCAGTGGAATTAAGTTCAACTCTCCCTTATTGTAGTAGTCTTGATTTCAAGTCCTGGACAATAAAGTCTTCCTTTCCATTTTTAACAAATGCTTGCTGCAATTTTTCTTTTACAGTATTATGTTAGGATCTGTGAAAGATGTAGTAGAAATATACATACTATTTTTATCCTTCAGAGCTTATAATCTGTTAAATAGAAATAAAAATACACAAAAGTGTTAGTGAAAAAGTAAGAGTAATAGAGGTTCTAGGAAGGGAGAAGTCTGTGATTTGGAAATAGTATAACTAAGATTATCAGTTAATACCTATGTAAGTCCAAAGGTAATATTGTGTGAAGAGCACCTCTGACTTTCCCATTGACTAGTCTGTAACCTTAATCAGGTTACTTAACGTCTATGCACTTTTGATTCCTCGTCCATGAAATGGGGAAAATAGCCAATTTAACTATGTTATGAGACTTTAAAACAGCCAAAAATTATTGAGCACTTGTGGTGTAGCTTGTGTAATGTTCTAAATGCCATATATATATATATATATATATATATATATATATATAATTCAATTCTCACAACTTTAGGTGGTACACTTTTTTTAATAAACTTTATTTTTATTTTTGGCTGCATTGGGTCTTTCTTACTGCACGTGGGCTTTCTCTAGTTACAGTGACCGGGGGCTACTCTTCCTTGTGGTGCATGGTCTTCTCATTGTGGTGACTTCTCTTGTGGAGCACAGGCTCTAGGCACACAAGCTTCCGTAGTTGTGGTGTGCAGGCTCAGTAGTTGTGGCATGCAGGCTCTGTAGTTGTGGTTTGTGAGCTCTAGAGCACAGGCTCAGTAGTTGTTGTGCATGGGCTTAGTTGCTCTGTGGCATGTGGGATCTCCCCAGACCAGGTCTCTAACCCATGTCCCCTGCATTGGCAAACAGATTCTTAACCAATGTACCACCAGGGAAGTCCCTAGGTGGTACTCTTTTCATCCCTATTTTCATATAAGGTGACTGAGGCACAGCCATAGTAAATATCTTGATCAAGGGTATCAACTCATAAATGACTGACCTATAGTGAAAATTATCTTTACTGTTTACTTCACTAAAATAAAATCTGTGAAAGTGTTTTCAAATTGAAAAAAATTCAAATATTCAGAAAATACGACAAATATATAAAGAAATAAAAGTCCACTCTATAAAAATAGTAAGACTAACTGACTTGTGGAATTTCTCTGTTATGCATTCTGGTATGTGTGGTGTAATAAACATTAACTCTATAAATTGTGCTTTCTACATATTCCTTCCAGTTTCTACATCTCAAAAGAATACAAATCTCTCTCTTTCCTACTTATTTGAAAACTGTGCTTAAATATCTACATTCCTGGATTAGAAGCATCATCTCTCAGTGAATGTTTTTCTTTATAATGCTGAGAAGGACAGATGTGGATTTGTGCCTTCTCTCCACTGAAAGCAAAGGAAAGAAAGCCTTTGAGTTTTGAGCTTTTCTTTTGTTTACTTTGACTGGTCACCACCCATAGTAGCCTCTTGGATCTTTCCCTGAGACCCTCAGTGGCAGATATTCTGAAGGTCAGGTCTATGCTTCACACATCTGTCACCATATTCCTTGTGATTTTTCAGGCATCAGAGATGGTAGAATTGAGCTGGATTATTGATAAATGTTGATAGTTGTGTATGAAAATGTACTAGTGCATATAAACTAGTTCTGATTTGGGGAGATTTCTGTTCTCTTGATTCTCCTCTCTCTCTTGCTCTTTGCTCTTCAGTTATTTTACATACTTCTTATCACACATGCTATAGGACAAGCAAGGGCAAGGAGAGTTATGCAAATTTAAATGAAATCATTCCAGATATAGTTGTAAGCAGAGGTTTGACAGGGCAGAGCTAGAAATGATGGACTTCTACTGTTTGACTTTTGGTTGTGGAGCAATGGGTAATTTTTCTCTTGTTTGCATTATTCTATTCTTGGCATTTTTCCCCTCATGAGTAAGCTTTTCTTTTGTAATTGTGAATGAAATAAATATTGCAACACCTTTCAAATAGCTTTAATTTTCAGAAAAACATTAATTTTTCAATATCTTTTGAAACACAACAAAATGTAGTTTCTTTGTATGTTCAATACTGATTTTTTTCTGAATTCAAAGGATTGGATCAGCCCTAAGAGTATGGAAGGTGATCATTTAACTATTAATTCAACAGACATTAAGTTGGGCTGCTCAAAAAATGTCTTTTGTTCCTATAGATTATTACTAACATTAACAATTAGAAATTATTGTCCATGTATTGTTGGGTAAAAATATTTTTTGAGTGCCTGATGTACTCCAAGTCTTGAGCACTATGTAATGTGTTACTCAGTTATCTCTAATTAATTGTCACACCACACAACAAGAAGAAAGATTATCCATTTTTTAATGTAGATATTTATCACATGTAATTTCTTATTTATTCATATGTATGGTTGCCTGGCTGGCTAGGTAATAGATGATATATGATAGATAGATGATAGAAGATCAATGATAGATAGTTGATAGATACATACATAATACATATATGTAATATAACAGTACTATATAAGCAGAAGACAATTTAGATACACAAAAGAATAGCAAATGATTAACTGTGATTAGCTTCCCCTTTCTCACTTTAAAATCTTTCATGGTCAAGCAGAACCTTTGGAGTTGGTTCTTGGATGTGATTTCACCTTCTGCCCAGGTTGCAGCCTCCTTAATAAAGCAACATTTCTTCTCCAACGAACATTTGTCTCGAGTATTGACTTGAGCAGCGAGCAGCCGAACCTGAGTTTGGTAACACATGTACATATTACTCAAAATATTAAAGAAACTGAAAGGAAAGTGAAGATAATGAGGGCTGGAGTGGTGAGGGAAGTCTTCAGGCAAGAAATGGAACCTGAGCTGGGCATTGATCAGTGGGAAGAAATGGACAGGCAGAGGGTGGTGAGGGAGAAGAGAGGGCAAGGATAATTCTAGGAGTAAAGGTGTGGAAGAAGCAACAAGGGGATTTCAAAATGAGTAGAATAAAATGAGGATTTTTACATGGGTTGGTACAAATTACATTTGTCCTGTGTGATTTTAAATGCACTTCTGGACACTAATTTCAAGGGTAATAAAAATTATGTTTCCAATTGAAATAAAAAAGAAAATTTTTGCTATTTTAAGTTAAATTTTTTTTTTTTAGTTTATAATTTCTAAAAATTTTACAGAGGATGGACAGAGAGAACAATGGAGTATACAGCCTGAGTGAGGAATACATGTGAAATGTCTACATTCATAGTTACATTGAGCACTATTTAGTTCTGCTTAAAGCATTTCATGGACAACTGTGATTAGTGAGTCTGGAAGAGGAAGAAAAGACCAACTCAATAGCTAATTTTTCCTAGATCTTCTCAAACCTCAGGGAAGTTTCATAGAACATGACACCATATTTGTAAATTCTGACTTCACATTAGAAACAATTTATTTGTGAACATTCAGAATATAGAGATATAAGAGCCAGATTATAATTTTAATAATCCAATAGATTGTGCCAACTCACTTAGGGCAAGGTCGTTTATCACTCTCTTTGGGGTAATGTATTATGGATATTTGTTTCTTGAACCCTTGACAAATCATTGTAACTCAGCTTCTATGTACTCTTAGTTGTTCAAGGAAAACTTTCAGCCCAAGAAAATTCCAAAGAATTAATAATGTCAAATCATGTTTTCGTTATTTGCTAGTCAATTTGTATGAACATGGTGATATATACACAGATCATACATAGTTACATTTACATTATCATATTTCCCTTATCCTTTTTGCATATCTAAATTGTACATATCTTCCAAAGTCAAATGCAATAGTCCCAGCATAAAACCTTTCTAGATAATTCCAATCTTCATGAATCTCTCTTTCTCTCAAGATTTTCTTGACCTTAAAGTGGAACGAAAGACTAAGGCAACAGAATGCTATAATTTGTGAACTCAGGTAGTGGATTTATATATATTTGGGTTTGTACTACTGTTCTGCTATTTTCTTTATGCTTTCAGGCAAATTACTTAATCTCCCATTAGCTTCAAATTTTTCTTTCTTAGAATGAGAACAGTAGCAATCCTCAGGTTTTTTATATACATTGAATGAGACCATTTTTCCATATGGTTTGCATGGTGCTAGACTGTAAACTCTCAGTAAATGTAAGGCATTTTTAGAAGTAATAATAATATATGAGTATTACTAGTAGTCTACCAAAGCAGAGAATTATTTTTTTATTAGGAGAGATTTTTAGGAATGCAACGACATTATTTTTTGACACTCATTCTGATTACAATGCTCTTTCTGTCAATAAAAATCCTATTTTTTAATACTCAGCTCTTATACTATGATTAAGACTCTCTCAAATACTTCAGTAACCACTAATCTCCTTTTGAAACTGAACAGTACCCTGTGGGGATCCTCTGGATACAAAAGTTCCTCTGTGTCCCCCACTTCTTGTTTGTAGGAAAAATGCTTCAGCCTCTTAGACACTCCCTGAGCTCCAAAGGGCAGATTCAAACAGCTACTAATTAGGGAAGTGAGTAAATGCAGAAACAAAGGGAAAGCAGTCAGGAAACAATAGTGCGTAGGTAAAGCAGAGTCCTAATTTCTTCTCAAGGCATACACATAACAATATATCTTTGAGCTCTTATACAGGAACTAAGGTCCCCATCTAAGTAGAGAATGGTAACTTTGGGATGAGCACAAGATTCCTGGAACACCACCCTGTTACCTCACCACCAGCCAATCAGAATAAAGTCACACACCCTGCAGCCCTCACTTCAAATTTTGCCTTTAAATCACTTTCTTGAAAACCATTAGGGAGTTCAGGTCTTTTGAGCAAGAGCCTCCTGTTATCTTTGCTTGGCCCTTGCAATAAATCTTTTTCAGCTCAAAACTCTAACATTTCGGTTCATTTAGCCTCACTGTACATCAGGCAAATGAACTTAGATTTGACAACACTTTGAATTATCTTAGTATTGTTAGGAAGTTATACAAAATTTTAACAATGTAATTTATAGAAACTTCTTTGAATTCAAACAGAACTATGCTTGAATCCCTTCTCTGTCATCTCCTAGCTATGTATTATTAAATAAATAGCTATAATTGATCAAATATAAGAGACTGCCCAAGTTTCAAATGAGAAGACCCAAAAGAAGTTTGAATTTAAAAACTGAGTTACATATTTGCTTATAATTTTAAATGTAGTTGTAGATTTTAAAAATATCTATTAAGTAAAATAATATATTGATTATTTTAATTAATTAAATAACTTGAAGTATAAGTGATTTACAATGTTTCAGGTGTAGAGCAAAATGATTATATATTAATACTATAAATTATATATATTATAAATGTATTTATATATACATACATATATATACAAATATATATTCAGTTGTAATAACCTACAATAGAAAAGAATCTGAACAAGAATATATTTGCTTCTTCAGATTCTTTTCCATTATATGCTATTATGAGCTATTGAATATAGTTGCTTGTGCTATACAGTAGGTCCTTGTTATTTATCTCTTTTATATATAGCAGTATCTGTTAATCCCAAATTTCTACTCTATCCCTCCCCCACCCTTTCCCATTTGGTAACATTAAGTTTGCTTTCTATGCCTGTGAGTTTATTTCTGTTTTGTAAATAAGTTCATTTGTATTACTCTTTTTAGACTTCACATACAAGTGATATCATATGATATTTACTTCACTTAGTATGATAATCTCTAGGTCCACCCATGTTGCAGGAAATGGCAGTATTTCAATTTTTTTTACAGCTGAGTAATATTCCATTGTGTGTATATATTTTATATCTATATCTATATACAAACACACATACATATATACACAGACGTATACATACATATATACACATATGTATACATACATATATATACACACAACATATCTTCTTTATGCATTCATCTGTTGATGGATATTTAGATTGCCTCCATGTCTTTGCTGTTGTACTGTAAATAGCATTGCTATGAAGATTGGGGTACTTACATCTTTTTGAATTACAATTTTTGTTTTTTCCAGATATATGCCCAGGCATGGGATTGCCTGATCATATGGTAACTCTATTATTAGTGTTTTAAAGAACCTCCATACAGTTCTTCATAGTGGCTGCACCAATTTACATACTTACCAAGAGTGTTAGGAGGGTTCCCTTTTTCCCACACCCTCTTCAGCCTTTATTATTTGTAGACTTTTTGATGACCATTCTGGTAAGTGTGAGGTGGTTTCTCATTGTAGTTTTGATTTGTATTTCTCTAGTAATTAGCGATGTTGTGCATCTATCTATGTGCCTGTTGCCCATCTGTATGTCTTCTTTGAAGAAATGTCTATTTAGGTCTTCTGCCCTTTTTTTGATTGGGTTTTTGTTTTTTTGATATTAAGCTGTATAAGCCATTTTTTTTATATTTTGGAAATTAATCCCTTGTTTGTTTCATGGTTTGCAAACATTTTCTCCCAATCTGTAGGTTGCTTTATAATTTTATGGTTTCCTTTTCTGTGAAAAAGCTTTTAAGTTCAATTAGGTCACATTTATTTTCCTTTTGTTTCCATTACTTTAGAAGATGGATATAAAGAAAGATTGCTGTGATTTATGTCAAAGAGGGTTCTGCCTATGTTTTCCTCTAGGAGTTTTAGAGCATCCAGTCTTATATTTAGGTCTTTAATCTATTTGGAGGTTTTTTTTGTTTGTTTGTGTTTTTTTTTTTTTTTTTTTTTTTTTATACAGTGTGAGGGAAAGTTCCAACCTCACTGTTTTACATTTGCTGTCCAGTTTTACCAGCACCAATTATTAAAGAAACAATCTTTTTCTCCACTGTATATGCTTGCCTCCTTTGTCATAGATTAATTCATCATAGGGGTGCCAGTTTATTTTGGGGCTTTCTTTCCTGTTCCATTAATCTATGTGTCTACTTTTCTTCCAGCAACTCATTGTTTGGTTACTGTAGCTTTGAGGTATAGTCTGAAGTTAGGGAGCCTGATTCCTCTAGCTCTGTTCCTCTTTCTCAAGATTGTTTTGACTATCCAGTGTTTTATTTGTGTTTCTAAATAAATTTAAAAATCTTTTGTTCTGGCTCTGTGAGAAATGACATTGATAATTTGATAGACATTGCATTGAATCTGTAGATTGCCTTGGGTATGGTTATTTTAACAATATTGATTCTTCCAGTCCAAGAACATAGTATATCCTTCCATCTGTTTGTGTCATCTTCAACTAGTTTCAACAGCATCTTATAGTTTCCAGAATATAGGTCTTTTGCCTCCTTTAGTTGGTTTATTCCTAGGCATTTTATTCTTTATGATGTGATGCTAAATGGGATTGTTTCCTTAATTTCTCTTTTTGATATTTCATTGTCAGTGTTTAGAAATGCAATGGATTTCTATATATTAACTTTGTATATTGTGACTTTACCAAATTAATTGATGAGCTCTAGTAGTTTTCTAGTAGCATCTTTATCATTTTCTCCATATAGTATCATGTCATCTGTAAACAGTGACAGTTTTACTTTTTTTCCAATTTAGATTCATTTTATTTCTGTTTCCTCTCCGATTGCTGTGGCTAGAACTTCCAATACCATGTTGCCTTAAAGTAGCAAGAGTGGGCATCCTTGTCTTGTACCTGATCTTAGAGGTAATGCCTTCAGTTTTTCACTACTGAGTGTGATGTTAACTATCAGCTTGTCATATATGGCCTTTATTATGTTGAGGTATATTCCCTGTATGCCCACTTTCTGAAGAGATTTTATCTTAAGTGGATGTTGAATTTTATCAAAATGATCGTATGGTTTTTATTGAGATGATCATATGAGATGATATAGAGTAAGTCACCTACATACAAACGAATTCCATTCTGAGAGCACGTCGTAAGTCCAATTTGTTCTTAAGTCTGACAAAGTTATCCTAGGTACCCAACTAACATAATTGGCTATATAGTACTGTACTGTAATAGGTTTATAATACTTTTCAAATAATACATAAAAATATTACATAAAACAAATAAATAAAAAACAAACACAAAAAATAAAGAAAATATTTTCATCATACATCATACTGAGTACAGTACCACAAAAAGTACAGTAGTACAGTACAACAGCTGGTGCTTCTTAGCAGTACCAGCTACATCACTGTTAATTTATGCTTGCTTCTGAACATCCTGGGCTTATGATAAAGATATTGTACTACTGTACTATATACAATACTGTACAGTAAAGTACACTAAAGCACAACCACTTGTAGAGGATGCACACACATGACAATGTACACCAGACATGTGAACTAGCTTCCATGATTTGGACATGTGAATGCATGTTCACATCTTTGAAAGTTCATATGAAGGTTCGTATGTAGGGGACTTGATGTATTTGAGATGATCATGTTTTTTATTCTTCAAATTTTTAATGTGATATATCATACAGATTGATTTGTGGATACTGAAAAATTCTTACATTCCTGGAATAAATCTCAGTTGATTGTGGTGTATGATCTTTTAAATATATTGTTAGATTCGGTTTGTTAATATTTTTTTGAAGGTTTTTGCATCTATGTTCAGCAATGTTATTGGCCTACAATTTTCCTTTTTGTGATATCATGGTCTGCTTTCATTATCAGAGTGATGATGGTCTCATACAAAGAGTTCAGAAGTGTTCTTTTCTCTGAAATATTTTTAGAATGGTTTCAGATGGATAGGTGATTATTCTGTTTGGTAGAATTTACCTGTGAAATCATTTGATCATGGACTTTTTTGTTAGGGCTTTTTAAATTACACATTCAATTTCAGTAATTATAATTGTTCTATTAATATTTTATATCTCTTCCTGATTCATCCTTGGGAGATTGTACCCTTCTAAGAAATTATCTATTTCTTCTAGATTGCCCATTTTATTTGTGTATAGTTGCTTGTGGTAGTCTCTTAAGATGCTTTGTATTTCTGTGGTGTCAGTTGTAACTTCTTTTTCAGTACATTTTCTTTCTTTCATTGGGATATAGTTGTTTTACAATGTTGTGTTAATTTCTACTGTACGGCTAAGTGAAATAGAGTTACCTATGCTATACAGCAGGTTCTTATTAGTTATCTATTTTATACATGTTAGTGTATATATGTCAATCCCAATCTCCCAATTCATCCCACCCCCCACTCCCCACCCCCTTCTTCCCCCCTTGGTGTCCATACATTTGTTCTCTACATCTGTGTCTCTGTTTCTGCCTTGCAAAACATTTTTCTAGATTCCACATGTATGTGTTAATATACAATATTTACTTTTCTCTTTCTGACTTCACTCTGTATGACAGTCTCTATGTCCATCCACTTCTCTACAAATGACCCAATTTTGCTCTTTTTTATGGCTGAGTAATATTGCATTGTATATATGTACCATATCCTCTTTATCCATTCATCTGTCAATGGACATAGAGGTTGATTCCATGACTTAGCTATTGTAAATAGAACTGCAATAAACATTGGAGTGCATGTGCCTTTTTGAATTATGGTATTCTCAGCGTATGTGCACAGTAGTGGGATTGCTGGGTCATAGGGTAGTTCTATTTTTAGTCTATGTAAGGAGCCTCCATACTGTTCTCCATAGTAGCTGTATCAGTTTACATGCCCACCAACAGTGCAAGAGGGAGCCCTTTCCTCCCCACCCTCTCCAGCATTTATTGCTTGTAGATTTTTTTTATGATGGCCATTCAGACTGGTGTGAGGTGATACCTCATAGTAGTTTTGATTTGCATTTCTCTAATAATTAGTGATGTTGAGCAGCTTTTCATGTGCCTCTTGGCATCTGTATGTCTTCTTTCGAGAAATGTCTATCTAGGTCTTCTGATCAGTTTTTGATTGGGTTACTTGTTGTTTTGATATTGAGCTGCATGGCCTGTTTATATATTTTGGAGATTAATCCTTTGACTGTTGATTCCTTTGCAAATATTTTCTCCTATCTTAAGCTTTCTCTTTTCATCTTGGTTATGATTTCCTTTGTTGTGCAAAAGCTTTTAAGTTTCCTTAAGTTCCATTTGTTTATTTTTGTATTTATTTCCATTACTCTAGGAGGTGGGTCAAACAAGATCTTGCTGTGGTTTATGTCAAAGTGTGTTCTTCCTATGTTTTCCTCTAAGAGTTTTATAGTGTCTGGCCTTACATTTAGATCTTTAATCCATTTTCAGTTTATTTTTGTCTATGGTGTTGTGTTCTAATTTCATCCTCTTAAATGTAACTGTCCTATTTTCCCAGCACCATTTATTGAAGAGGATGGCTTTTCTCCATTGTACGTCCTTGCCGTCTTTGTCATAGGTTAGTTAACCATAAGTGTGTGTGTTTATTTCTGTGCTTTCAATCCTGTTCCATTGATCTATATTTCTATTTTTGTGCTAGTACGATACTGTCTTGATTACTGTAGCATTGTAGTATAGTCTGAAGTCAGGGAGCCTGATTACTCCAGCTCCATTTTTCATTCTCAAGATTGTTTTGGCTATTCGGGGTCTCATGTGTTTCCAAACAAATTGTGAAATTTTTTGTTCTAGTTCTGTGAAACATGCCAGTGGTAGTTTGATAGGGATTGCATTGAATCTATAGATGACTTTGGGTAGTAGAGTCATTTTTCACAATGTTGATTCTTCCAATCTAAGAACATAGTGTATCTCTCCATGTATTTGTATCATCTTTAATTTTTTCATCGGTGTCTTATAATTTTCTGCATACAGATCTTTTGTCTCCGTAGGGAGGTTTATTCCTAGATATTTTATTCTTTTTGTTGCAATGGTAAATGGGACTGTTTTCTTGATTTCACTTTCAGATTTTTCATCATTAGTGAATAGGAAGGCCATAGATTTCTGTGCATTAATTTTGGACCCTGCAACATAACCAGTTTCATTGACTAGATCTAGTAGTTTTCTGGTAGCATCTTTAGGATTCTCCATGTATAGTATCATGTCATCTGCAAACAGTGAGAGCTTTACTTCTTCCTTTCCGATTTGGATTCTTTTTATTTCCTTTTCTTCTCTGATTGCTGTAGCTAAAACTTCCAAAACTATGTTGAATAAGAGTGGTGAGAGTGGACAACCTTGTCTTGTTCCTGATCTTAGTGGAAATACTTTCAGTTTTTCACCATTGAGAACAATGTTGGCTGTGGGTTTGTCATATATGGCCTTTAATATGTTAAGGAAAGTTCTCTCTATGCCTACTTTCTGCAGGGTTTTTATCATAAATGGGTTTTGAAGTTTGTCAAAAGCTTTCTCTGCATCTATTGAGATGATCATATATTTTTTCTCCTTCAATTTGTTAATATGTTTTATCACATTGATTGATTTTCATATATTGAAGAATCCTTGCATTCCTGGAATAAACCCCACTTGATCATGGTGTATGATCCTTTTAATGTGCTGTTGGATTCTGTTTGCTAGTATTTTGTTGAGGATTTTTGCATCTATATTTATCAGTGATATTGGCTTGTAGTTTTCATTCTTTGTGACATCCTTGTCTGGTTTTGGTATCAAGGTGATGGTGGCCTCGTAGAATGAGTTTGGGAGTGTTCCTCCCTCTGCTATATTTTGAAAGAGTTTGAGAAGGATAGATGTTACCTCTTCTCTAAATGTTTACTAGAATTCGCGTGTGAAGCCATCTGGTCTTCAGCTTTAGTTTGTTGGAAGGTTTTTAATCACAGTTTCAATTTCAGTGCTTGTGATTGGTCTGTTCCTATTTTCTATTTCTTCCTGCTTCAGTCTTGGCAGGTTGTGCATTTCTAAGAATTTCTCCATTTCTTCCAGGTTGTCCATTTTATTGGCCTGGAGTTGCTTGTAGTAATCTCTCATGATCTTTTGTATTTCTGCAGTGTCAGTTGTTACTTCTCCTTTTTCATTTCTAATTTTACTGATTTGAGTTCTCTCCCTTTTTTTCTTGATGTGTCTGGCTAATGGTTTATCAATTTGGTTTATCTCAAAGAACTACCTTTTAATTTTATTGGTCTTTGCTATTGTTTCCTTCATTTCTTTTTTCATTTATTTCTGATATGATTTTTATGATTTCTTTCCTTCTGCTAACTTTGGGTTTTTATTGTTGTTGTTGTTCTTCTTTCTGTAATTGCTTTAGGTGCAAGGTTAGGTTGTTTATTCGAGATGTTTCCCGTTTCTGAAGGTAGGATTTTATTGCTATAAACTTCCCTTTGAGAACTGCTTTTGCTGCATCCCATAGGTTTTAGGTCATCGTGTCTCCATTGTCATTTGTTTCAGGTATTTTTTGATTTCCTCTTTGAATTCTTCAGTGATCACTGTGTTATTAACTAGTGTATTGTTCAGCCTCCATGTGTTTGTATTTTTTACAGATCTCTTCCTGTAACTGATATCTAGTCTCATAGCATTGTTGTCAGAAAAGATACTTGATATAATTTCAGTTTTCTTAAATATACCAAGGCTTGATTTCAGACCCAAGATATGATCTATCCTGGAGAATGTTCCATGAGCACTTGAGAAAAATGTGAATTTTGTTGTTTTTGGATGGAGTGTCCTATAAATATCAATTAAGTTCATCTTGTTTAATGTATCATTAAAAGCTTGTGTTTCCTTATTTATTTTCATTTTGGATGATCTGTCCATTGGTGAATATGAGGTGTTAAAGTCCCCAACTATGAATGTGTTACTGTCGATTTCCCCTTTTATGACTGTTAGTATTTGCCTTTTGTATTGAAGTGCTCCTATGTTGGGTGCATAAATATTTACAATTGTTATATCCTCTACTTGGATTGATCCCTTGATCATTATGTAGTGTCCTTCTTTGTCTCTTGTAATAGTCTTTATTTTAAAGTCTATTTTGTCTGATATGAGAATTGCTACTCCAGCTGTCTTTTGTTTTCCATTTACATGAACTATCTTTTTACATCACCTTACTTTCAGTCTGTATGTGTCTCTAGGTCTTAAGTGGGTTACTTGTAGACAGCATATATATGGTTCTTGTTTTTGTATCCATTCAGCCAATCTATGTCTTTTGGTTGGAGCATTTAGTCCATTTACACTTAAGGTAATTATCAATATGTATGTTCTTATTCCCATTTTTTTTTAAAACATCTTTATTGGGGTATAATTGCTTTACAATGGTCTGTTAGTTTCTGCTTTATAACAAAGTGAATCAGCTATACATACACATATGTTCCCATATGTCTTCCCTCTTGCGTCTCCCTCCCTCCCACTCTCCCATTCCCACCCCTCCAGGCTGTCACAAAGCACCGAGCTATTATCCCTGTGCCTTGCGGCTGCTTCCCCCTAGCTATCTACCTTACTACGTTTGTTAGTGTGTATATGTCCATGACTCTCTCTCGCCCTGTCAAAACTCACCCTTCCCCCTCCCCATATCATCAAGTCCGTTCTCCAGTAGGTCTGCGACTTTATTCCTGTCTTACCCCTAGGTTCTTCATGACATTTTTTTCCCTTAAATTCCATATATATGTGTTAGCATACAGTATTTGTCTTTTTCTTTCTGACTTACTTCACTCTGTATGACAGACTCTAGGTCTATCCATCTCATTACAAATAGCTCAATTTCATTTCTTTTTAAGGCTGAGTAATATTCCATTGTATATATGTGCCACATCTTCTTTATCCATTCATCCAATGATGTACACTTAGGTTGTTTCCATCTCCGGGCTATTGTAAATAGAGCTGCAATGAATATTTTGGTACATGACTCTTTTTGAATTTTGGTTTTCTCAGGGTATATGCCCAGTAGTGGGATTGCTGGGTCATATGGTAATTCTATTTGTAGTTTTTTAAGGAACCTCCATACTGCTCTCCATAGTGGCTGAACCAATTCACATTCCCATCAGCAGTGCAAGAGTGTCCCTTTTTCTCCACACCCTCTCCAGCATTTATTGTTTCTAGATTTTTTGATGATGGCCATTCTGACTGGTGTGAGATGATATCTCATTGTAGTTTTGATTTGCATTTCTCTAATGATTAATGATGTTGAGCATTCTTTCATGTGTTTGTTGGCAGTCTGTATATCTTCTTTGGAGAAATGTCTATTTAGGTCTTCTGCCCATTTTTGGATGGGTTTTTTTGTTTTTTTGTTATTGAGCTGCATGGACTGCTTGTACATTTTGGAGATTAATCATTTGTCAGTTGCTTCATTTGCAAATGTTTTCTCCCATTCTGAGGGTTGTCTTTTGGTCTTGATTATAGTTTCCATTGCTGTGCAAAAGCTTTGAAGTTTCATTAGGTCCCATTTGTTTATTTTTGTTTTTATTTCCATTACTCTAGGAGGTGGGTCAGAAAGGATCTTGCTGTGATTTATGTCATAGAGTGTTCTTCCTATGTTTTCCTCTAAGGGTTTGCTAGTGTCTGGCTTTACATTTAGGTCTTTAATCCATTTTGAGCTTATTTTTGTGTATGGTGTTAGGGAGTGATCTAATCTCATACTTTTACATGTACCTGTCCAGTTTTCCCAGCACCATTTATTGAAGAGGCTGTCCTTTCTCCACTGTACATTCCTGCCTCCTTTATCAAAGATAAGGTGTCCATATGTGCGTGGGTTTATCTCTGGACTTTCTATCCTGTTCCACTGATCTATCTTTCTGTTTTTGTGCCAGTACCATACTGTCTTGATTACTGTTGCTTTGCAGTATAGTCTGAAGTCAGGGAGCCTGATTCCTCCAGCTCCTTTTCTCATTCTCAAGATTGCTTTGGCTATTCGGGGTCTTATGTGTTTCCATACAAATTGCAAAATTTTTTGTTCTAGTTCTGTGAAAAATGCCAGTGGTAGTTTGATAGGGATTGCATTGAATCTGAAGACTGCTTTGGGTAGTAGAGTCATTTTCACAATGTTGATTCTTCCAATCCAAGAACATGGTATATCTCTCCATCTATTTGTATCATCTTTAATTTCTTTCATCAGTGTTTTATAATTTTCTGCATACAGGTCTTTCGTCTCCTTAGGTAGGTTTATTCCTAGATATTTTATTCTTTTTGTTGCAATGGTAAATGGGAGTGTTTTCTTGATTTCACTTTCAGATTTTTCATCATTAGTATATAGGAATGCCAGAGATTTCTGTGCATTAATTTTGTATCCTGCTACTTTACCAAATTCATTGATTAGCTCTAGTAGTTTTCTGGTAGCATCTTTAGGATTCTCTATGTATAGTATCATGTCATCTGCAAACAGTGACAACTTTACTTCTTCTTTTCCGATTTGGATTATTTTTATTTCCTTTTCTTCTCTGATTGCTGTAGCTAAAACTACCAAAACTATGTTGAATAAGAGTGGTGAGAGTGGGCAACCTTGTCTTGTGCCTGATCTTAGTGGAAATGCTTTCAGTTTTTCACCATTGAGGATGATGTTTGCTGTGAGCCTGTCATATATGGCCTTTATTATGTTGAGGAAAGTTCCCTCTATGTCTACTTTCTGGAGGGTTTTTATCATAAATGGGTGTTGAATTTTGTCGAAAGCTTTCTCTGCATCTATTGTGATGATCATATGGTTTTTCTCCTTCAATTTGTTAATATGGTTTATCACATTGATAGATTTGCATATATTGAAGAATCCTTGCATTCCTGAAATAAACCTCACTTGATCATGCTGTATGATCCTTTTAATGTGCTGTTGGATTCTGTTTGCTAGTATTTTGTTGAGGATTTTTGCATCTCTGTTCATCAGTAATATTGGCCTGTAGTTTTCTTTCTTTGTGACATCCTTGTCTGATTTTGGTATCAAGGTGATGGTGGACTCGTAGATGGAATTTGGGAGTGTTCCTCCCTCTGCTATATTTTGGAAGAGTTCGAGAAGGATAGGTGTTAGCTTTCTCTAAACGTTTGATAGAATTCACCTGTGAAGCCATCTGGTCCTGGGCTTTTGTTTGTTGGAAGATTTTTAATCACAGTTTCAATTTCAGTGCTTGTGATTGGTCTGATCCTATTTTCTATTTCTTCCTGATTCAGTCTTGGCAGGTTGTGCATTTCTAAGAATTTGTCCATTTCTTCCAGATTGTCCATTTTATTGGCATAGAGTTGCTTGTAGTAATCTCTCATGATTTTCTTTATTTCTGCAGTGTCAGTTGTTACTTCTCCGTTTTAATTTCTAATTCTATTGATTTGAGTCTTCTCTCTTTTTTACTTGATGAGTCTGGCTAGTGGTTTATGTATTTTGTTTATCTTCTCAAAGAACCAGCTTTTAGTTTTATTGATCTTTGCTATCGTTTCCTTCATTTCTTTTTCATTTATTTCTGATCTGATTTTTATGATTTCTTTCCTTCTGCTAGCTTTGGGGTTTTTGTGTTCTTCTTTCTCTAATTGCTTGAGGTGCAAGGTTAGGTTGTTTATTCGAGATGTTTCCTGCTTCTTAAGGTGGACTTGTATTGGTATGAACTTCCCCCTTAGAACTGCTTTTGCTGCATCCCATAGGTTTTGGGTCGTTGTGTCTCCATTGCCATTTGTTTCTAGGTATTCTTTTATTTCCTCTTTGATTTCTTCAGTGATCACTTCATTATTAAGTAGTGTATTGTTTAGCCTCCACGTGTTTGTATGTTTTACAGATCTTTTCCTGTAATTGATATCTAGTCTCATGGTGTTGTGGTCAGAAAAGATACTTGATACAATTTCAGTTTTCTTAAATTTACCAAGGCTTGTTTTGTGACCCAAGATATGCTCTATCCTGGAGAATGTTCCATGAGCACTTGAGAAAAATGTGTATTCTGTTGTTTTTGGATGGAGTGTCCTATAAATATGAATTAAGTCCATCTTGTTTAATGTATCAATTAAAGTTTGTGTTTCCTTATTTATTTTCATTTTGGATGATCTGTCCATGGGTGAAAGTGGGGTGTTAAAATCCCCTACTATGAATGTGTTACTGTCAATCTCTCCTTTTATGGCTGTTAGTATTTGCCTTATGTATTGAGGTGCTCCTATGTTGGGTGCATAAATATTTACAATTGTTATATCTTCTTCTTGGATCGATCCCTTGATCATTATGTAGTGTCCTTCTTTGTCCCTTTTAATAGTCCTTATTTTAAAGTCTATTTTGTCTGATATAAGAATTGCAACTCCAGCTTTCTTTTGGTTTCCATTTGCATGGAATATCTTTTTCCATCCCCTTACTTTCAGTCTGTATGTGTCTCTAGGTCTGAAGTGGGTCTCTTGTAGACAGCATATATAAGGGTCTTGTTTTTGTATCCATTCAGCCAATCTGTGTCTTTTGGTGGGAGCATTTAGTCCATTTACATTTAAGGTAATTATCGATATGTATGTTCCTATTCCCATTTTCTATATTGTTTTGTGTTCGTTATTATAGGTCGTTTCCTTCTCTTGTGTTCCTTGTCTAGAGAAGTTCCTTTAGCATTTGTTGTAAAGCTGGTTTGGTGGTGCTTAACTCTCTCGGCTTTTGCTTGTCTGTAAAGGTTTTAATTTCTCCATCAAATCTGAATGAGATCCTTGCTGGGTAGAGTAGTCTTGGTTGCAGGTTTTTCTCCTTCATCACTTTCAGTATGTCCTGCCACTCCCTTCTGGCTTGTAGGGTTTCTGCTGAGAGATCAGCTGTTAACCTTATGGGGATTCCCTTGTGTGTTATTTTTCCCTTGCTGCTTTTAATATGCTTTCTTTGTATTTAATTTTTGACAGTTTGATTGATATGTGTCTTGGTGTATTTCTCCTTGTATTTATCCTGTATGGGACTCTCTGTGCTTCCTGGACTTGATTAACTATTTCCTTTCCCATATTAGGGAAGTTTTCAACTATAATCTCTTCAAATATTTTCTCAGTCCCTTTCTTTTTCTCTTCTTCTTCTGGAACCCCTATAATTCGAATGTTGGTGCGTTTAATGTTGTCCCAGAGGTCTCTGAGACTGTCCTCAGCTATTTTCATTCTTTTATCTTTATTCTGCTCTGCAGTAGTTATTTCCACTACTTTATCTTCCAGGTCACTTATCCGTTCTTCTGCCTCAGTTATTCTGCTATTGATCCTATCTAGAGTACTTTTAATTTCATTTATTGCATTGTTCATCGTTGCTTGTTTCATCTTTATTTCTTCTAGGTCCTTGTTAACTGTTTCTTGCATTTTGTCCATTCTACTTCCAAGATTTCGGATCATCCTTACTATCATTATTCTGAATTCTTTTTCAGGTAGATTGCCTATTTCCTCTTCATTTGTTATGTCTGTGGGTTTTTTTCTTGCTCCTTCATCTGCTGTGTGTTTTTCTGTCTTCTCATTTTGCTTATCTTACTGTGTTTGGGGTCTCCTTTTTGCAGGCTGCACGTTCGTAGTTCCCGTTGTTTTTGATGTCTGTCTCCAGTGGCTAAGGTTATTTCAGTGGGTGTAGGCTTCCTGGTGGAGGGGACTAGTGCCTGTGTTTTGGTGGATGAGGCTGGATCTTGTCTCTCTAGTGGGCAGGTTCACGTCTGGTGGTGTGTTTTGGGGTGTCTGTGGCCTTATTATGATTTTAGGCAGCCTCTCTGCTAATGGGTGGGGTTGTGTTCCTGTTTTGCTAGTTGTTTGGCATAGGTTGTCCAGCACTGTGGCTTGCTGTTCGTTGAGTGAAGCTGGGTGCTGGTGTTAAGATGGAGGTCTCTGGGAGATTTCCACCATTTAATATTATGTGGAGCCGGGAGGTCTCTTGTTGACCAGTGTCCTGAATTTGGCTCTCCTACCTCAGAGGCAGAGCCCTGACTCCTGGGCTGAAGCACCAAGAGCCTTTCATCCACACGGCTCAGAATAAAAGGGAGAAAATGAAGAGAGAATTAGTAGAAGTATGAGTAAAGAAAGAAGGAAAGGAGGAAAGGAAGGAAGGAAGAAAGAAGCAAAGAAGGAAAGAAAGGAGGGAGGGAGGGAGGGAGGAAGGAAGGAAGGAAGGAGGGAAAGAAGGAAAAAAGACAGAAAGAAAGAAGATACAGTAAAAATAAAATAAAGTAAAATACAGTTATTGAATTAATAAAATATTTAGAAAAAAAAAAAAAGGGATGGAAAGAACGTTAGGACAAATGTTGGAAGCAAAGCTATACAGAGAAAATCTTACACAGAAGCATACACATACACGTTCACAAAAAGAGGTAAAGGGGGGAAAATCATAAATCTTGCTCTCAGAGGCCACCTCCTTGAATTTGGGTTGATTCGTTGTCTAAAGGAGGGAAGGAAGGAAGGAAAGAAAGAAAGAAAGAATGAAGGTAAAGTATAATAAAGTTATTACAATTAAAATTAATTATTAAGAAAAAAGATTTTTTAAAAAAACTATGGACAGATAGAGCCTTAGGACAAATGGTGGAAGCAATACTATACAGACAAGATCTCACACAGAAGCATACACGTACACATTCAGAAAAAGAGTAAAAGGGAAAAAAATCATAGATCTCGCTCCTAAATTCCACCTCTTCCATTTGGGATCATTCCTTGTCTATTCAGGTATTCCACAGATGCAGGGTATATCAAGTTGATTGTGGAGCTTTAATCCGCTGCTTCTGTGGCTGCTGGGAGAGATTTCCCTTTCTCTTCTTTGTTCTCACAGCTCACAGGAGCTCAGCTTTGGATTTGGCCTTGCCTCTGCGTGTAGGTCGCTGGAGGGCGTCTCTTTTTTGTTCAGACAGGACGGGGTTAAAGGCGCCACTGTTTCGGGGACTCCGGCTCACTCAGGCTGGGCGTGGGGGGGGTGGAAGGAGGGGCACTGCGTGCGGGGCGGGCCTGCGGCATCAGAGACGGCATGAAGTTGCGGCAGAGGCCGGCGTGACGTTGCACCAGCCTGAGGCCCGCCATGCGTTCTCCCGGGGAAGTTGTCCCTGGATCCTGGGAACATGGCAGTGGCGGGCTGCACAGGCTCCGCGGAAGAGGAGTTTCGAGAGTGACCTCTGCTCGCACACAGACCCCTTGGTGGCGGCAGCAGCAGCCTTAGCGTCTCCCGCCTGTCTCTGGGGTCCGCGGTTTTAGCCGCGGCTTGCGCCCGTCTCTGGGGTTCGCGCTTTTAGCCGCGGCTCGTGCCCGTCTCTGGAGTTCCTTTAAGCAGCGCTCTTAAACCTCTCTTCTCGCGCACCAGGAAGCAAAGAGGGAAGAAAAAGTCTCTTGCCACTTCGGCAGGTGCAGGCTTTTCCCCGAACTCCCTCCCGGCTAGTCCTGGTGCACTAAACCCTTCAGGCTATGTTCAAGCTGCCAATCCCAGTCCTCTCCCTGCGCTCCTTCCGAAACCGAAACCCGAGCCTCAGCTCGCAGCCCCACCCGCCCTGGCGGGCGAGCAGACAAGCCTCTCGGGCTGGTGAGTGCCGGTCGGCACCGATCCTTTGTGCAGGAATCTCCCCGCTTTGCCCTCCGCACCTGTCGCTGTGCATTCCTCCACGGTCCCGAAGCTCCCCCCTCCGCCTCCTGCAGTCTCCGCCCACGGAGGGGCTTCCTAGTGTGTGGAAACTTTTCCTCCTTCACAGCTCCCTCCCACTGGTGCAGGTGCCGTCCTTATTCTTTTGTCTCTGTTTTTTCTTTTTTCTTTTGCCCTACCCAGGTACGTGGGGAGTTTCTTGCCTTTGGGGAGGTCTGAGGTCTTCTGCCAGCCTTCAGTAGGTGTTCTGTAGGAGTTGTTCCACGTGTAGATGTATTTCTGGTGTATCCGTGGGGAGGAAGGCGATCTCTGCGTCTTACTCTTCCGCCATCTTCAAGGTCCCCTCTGCCATCTTCAAGGTCCCCTATTCCCATTTTTTAAATTGTTTTGGGTTCGTTATTGTATGTCTTTTCCTTCTCTTTTGTTTTTTGCCTAGAAAAGTTCTTTTAGCATTTGTTGTAAAGCTGGTTTGGTGGTGCTCAACTCTCTCAGCTTTTTCTTGTCTGTAAAGGTTTTAATTTCTCCATCAAATCTGAAGGAGACCCTTGCTGGGTAGAGTAAGCTTGGTTGCAGGTTTTTCTCCTTCATCACTTTAAATATGTCCTGCCACTCCCTTCTGGCTTGCAGAGTTTCTGCTGAAAGATCGGCTGTTAACCTTATGGGGATTCCCTTGTGTGTTATTTGTTGTTTTCCCCTTGTTGCTTTTAATATGCTTTCCTTGTATTAAATTTTTGACAGTTTGATTCATATGTGTCTTGGCATGTTTCTCCTTGGATTTATCCTGTATGGGACTCTGTTTGCTTCCTGGACATGATAAACTATTTCTTTTCCCATATTAGGGGAATTTTCAACTATAATATCTTGAAATATTTTCTCAGTCCCTTTCTTTTTCTCTTCTTCTTCTGGAACACTTATAATTCGAATGTTGGTGCATTTAATGTTGTCCCAGAGGTCTTTGAGACTGTCCTCAGTTCTTTTCATTCTTTTTTCTTTATTCTTCTCTACAGTAATTATTTCCACTATTTTATCTTCCAGGTCACTTATCCATTCTTCTGCCTCATTTATTCTGCTATTGATCCCATCTAGAGTATTTTTAATTTCATTTATTGTGTTGTTTGTTTCATCTTTAGTTCTTCTAGGTTCTTGTTAAATGTTTCTTTAATTTTATCTATTCTATTTATAAGATTTTGGATCATCTTTACTTTCATTATTCTGAATTATTTCTCAGGTAGACTGCCTATTTCCTCTTCATTTGTTAGGTCTGGTGAGTTTTTATCTTGCTCCTTCATCTGTGGTGTGTTTTTCTCTTCTCATTTTGCTTATCTTACTGTGTTTGGGGTCTCCTTTTTGCAGGCTGCAGGTTTGTAGTTCCCGTTGTTTTTGGTGTCTGTCCCCAGTGACTAAGGTTGGTTCATTGGGTTGTGTAGGCTTCCTGGTAGAGGGGACTAGTACCTGTTTTCTGGTGATTGAGGCTGGATCTTGTCTCTCTGGTGGGCAGGTCCACATCTGGTGGTGTTTTTTTGGGGGCCTGTGGACTTATTATAATTTTATGCAGCCTCTCTGCTAATGGGTAGGATTGTGTTCCTGTTTTCCTAGTTGTTTGGCATAGGGTGTCCACCACTGTAGCTTGTTGGTCGTTGAGTGAACATGGGTGCTGGCGTTGACATGGAGATCTCTGGGAGATTTTCGCCGTTTGATAATATGTGGAGCTGTGAGGCACAGCACTGACTCCTGGCTGCAGCACAAAGAGTCTTTCATCCACACTGCTCAGAATAAAAGGGAGAAAAAGTAGAGAGAAAGAATTAATAGAAATAGGAAGAAAGAAAGAAAGAAAGGAGGAAAGATAGAAAGAAGTAAAGAAGGAAAGAAAGAAAGGAGGAAGGATGGGAGGGAGGGAGGGATGGTGGGAGGAAGAAATGTAGGAAGGAAGGAGGGAAGATAGGAAAGAAAGAAGATAAAGTAAAATAAAGTAAAATAAAATAAAGTTATTAAATTAAAAAGTAATTATTAAAAAAATAAAAAAACAGATGGATAAAACCTTAGGACCAATGGTGGAAGCAAAACTATACAGACAAACTCTCATACAGAAGCATACATGTACACTCTCACAAAAAGAAGAAAAGGAGAAAAAATCATAAATCTTGCTCTCAAAGTCCACCTCCTCAATTTGGGATGATTCGTTGCCTATTCATGTATTCCACAGATGCAGGGTACATCAAATTGATTGTGAAGCTTTAATCGCTGCTTCTGAGGCGGCTGGGAGAGATTTCCCTTTCTGTTCTTTGTTCTCACAGCTCCTAGGGTCTCAGCTTTGGATTTGACCCCACCTCTGTGTGTAGGTCGCCAGAGGGCGTCTGTTTTTCCGCTCTGACCGGACGGGGTTAAAGGAGCTCTGGCTCACTCAGGCCAGGGGAAGGGAGGGGCACAGAGTGCGGGGCGAGCCTGGGGTGGCCGAGGCTGGTGTGACGTTGCACCAGCCTGAGGTTCACCGTGTGTTCTCCCGGGGAAGTTGTCCCTGGATCACGGGAACCTGGCAGTGGCGGGCTGCACAGGCTCCCCAGAAGGGAGGTGTGTATAGTGACCTGTGCTTGCAAACAGCCTTAGTGTCTCCTGCCCGTCTCTGGGGTCTACGCTTTTAGCCATGGCTCACGGCCATCTCTGGAGCTCCTTTAAGCAGCGCTCTTAATCCCCTCTCCTGATGCACCAGGAAGCAAAGAGGGAAGAAAAAGTCTCTTGCCTCTTTGGCAGCTCCAGACCTTTTCCCGGACTCCCTCCTGGCTAGCCGTGGTACACTAACCCCTTCAGGCTGTGTTCACGCTGCCAACCCGTGCTGTTGCACTGCGACCAAAGCCTGAGCCTCAGCTCGCAGCCTCACCCCCCCCGGCGGGTGAGCAGACAAGCTTCTCGGGCTGGTGAGTGCCGGTTGGCACCAATTCTCTGTGCGGGAATCTTCCCGCTTTGCCCTCAACACCCCTGTTGCTGCGTTCTCTTCCACGGCCCTGAAGCTCCCCCCCTCCGCCACCCGCAGTCTCCGCCCATGAAGGGGCTTCCTAGTGTGTGGAAACCTTTCCTCCTTCACAGCTCCCTCCCACTGGTGCAGGTCCCATCCCCATTCTTTTGTCTCTGTTTATTCTTTTTTCTTTTGCCCTACGCAGGTACATGGGGAGTTTCTTGCCTTTTGGGAGGTCTGAGGTCTTCTGCCAGCCTTCAGTAGGTGTTCTGTAGGAGTTGTTCCACATGTAGATGTATTTCTGATGTATCTGTTGGGAGGAAGGTGATCTCCGCGTCTTACTCTGCCACCATCTTCCCCTCGTCCTTTCAGTGCATTCTTGTTGTACTTGTCTCACTTCTTACATTTAAGGCTTGAATTCTTGTTGCATTAATTTTTGTGAGTGGTGTAAGATAAAGGTCGGGACCCCACTCAAAAATTATTGAGAATTCTATAAATCTTTGCTTATATGCATTACGTATTAATATTTCTATATTATAAAATAAAACAGACTTTTAAAATGTTTATTAATATAATTAATAATGATAAACTCCATTATATGTTAACATAAATAATGTTTATGAAACAAAATAACTACAATTTTCAAAACAAAAATAGTTGGAGAGAAGAGTATTATTGTTTTACAGTTTTGCAGATTCATATGGCTCTGGGAAGACACTTAAATTTTCATGTTGCTTCTGCTATGGTTAATTTTATGTGTCTATCTGACTGGGATAGGGAATGCTTGGTAAAATATTATTTCTGGATGCATTGGTGAGGATGTTTCTAGGAAAGATTATCACTTGGATTGTTAGACTGAGTAAAGATCCACCTCACCAAAGTGAGTTGGTATCATCCAATCCATTGGGAGCCTGAATAGAAGAAAAAGGCAGAGGATGGGTGAAAGTTTTTCTTTTTGCTTGAGCTCCTGCTCTCAGACATCCAACTAAGGCTGAGAATTACACCATAAGCTGTCCTGGTTCTCAGGCTTTCAGAGTCAGAATGAATTGAACCACCAACGTTCCTGGTTCTCCACCTTCAGACAGCAGAAATTTTGAATGAGGTTTTATCAATTAATTGTTTTTTAAAATCCTACAATTATCATTTGTAAAACATTGGTTAATTGACCCAAGCTGAATTTCTAAATGTTGACACATTTTATTGTAAAATATCAAGATCAGATTCATTAATATTCTCATTCATTTCATCAGAAAAGTCTTAAAATATTGAAGAGATGTCCAAATCCATGGGGTGCATACAGATTTTCCAAAATTCTAATTTTTGTTTGCAAATCTGATGGTGGCATTGTCATTTGTTTTCCTTGAAGTAACTAGCTTATTCATTATTTTTTGAGAAAATATATGCCAACTACCTAAGTCTGAATAACCATATTTTGTCAGTCAATTATTATTACTAATAAAAAACAGCCTTCTATGAACAAATTAGCTGATTTAGCCTGCCACTCAAT
Organism: Phocoena sinus; assembly: GCF_008692025.1. Taxonomy (NCBI): domain Eukaryota; kingdom Metazoa; phylum Chordata; class Mammalia; order Artiodactyla; family Phocoenidae; genus Phocoena; species Phocoena sinus. The sequence goes on along the minus strand of NC_045776.1, from coordinate 31,500,858 downwards.
TGCACAGGTGCTTTTCCTGGAGTTAACCATCTAATATCAGTATGGGACAGAGGTTCTTTATCATTTTCTCATACAGTATATTAAAAAAAGATATGTACTCAAGGGTAGAAATTTAATAAATTTCATAATTTCTGAGGTTTCAAGATGGGGGGATCTTGAAGATGGCGGAAGAGTAAGACGCAGAGATCGCCTTCCTCCCCACGGATACACCAGAAATACATCTACATGTGGAACAACTCCTACAGAACACCTACTGCAGGCTGGTAGAAGACCTCAGACCTCCCAAAAGGCAAGAAACTCCCCACGTACCTGGGTAGGGCAAAAGAAAAAAGAAAAAACAGAGACAAAAGAATAAGGACGGCACCTGCACCAGTGGGAGGGAGCTGTGAAGGAGGAAAAGTTTCCACACACTAGGAAGCCCCTCTGCGGGCGGAGACTGCGGAAGGCGGAGGGGGGAGCTTTGGGACTGCGGAGTGGTGCACAGCGACGGGTGCGGAGGTCAAAGCGGGGAGATTCCCGCACAAAGAATCGGTGCCGACCAGCACTCACCAGCCCGAGAGGCTTGTCTGCTCGCCCGCCAGGGCGGGCGGGGCTGCGAGCTGAGGCTCAGGTTTCGGTTTCGGACAGAGCGCAGGGAGAGAACTGGGGTTGGTGGCTTGAACATAGCCTGAAGGGGTTAGTGCACCACGACTAGCCGGGAGGGAGTTCGGGGAAAAGCCTGCACCTGCCGAAGAGGCAAGAGACTTTTTCTTCCCTCTTTGTTTCCTGGTGTGCAAGGAGAGGGGTTTAAGAGCGCTGCTTAACGGAACTCCAGAGACGGGCGCGAGCCGCGGCTAAAAGCGTGAACCCCAGAGACGGGCGGGAGACACTAAGGTTGCTGCTGCCACCACCAAGGGGCCTGTGTGGGAGCACAGGTCACTCTCCGCGCCCCTATTCTGCGGAGCCTGTGCAGCCCGCCACTGCCAGGTTCCCGGGATCCAGGGACAACTTCCCCGGGAGAACGCACGGCGGGCCTCAGGCTGGTGCAACGTCACGCCGGCCTCTGCCGCAACATCACGCCGCCTCTGACGCCGCAGGCCCGCCCCGCACACAGTGCCCCTCCTTCCCCCCCACACACCCCCGGCCTGAGTGAGCCGGAGCCCCCGAATCAGCGGCGCCTTTAACCCCGTCCTGTCTGAGCAAAAAACAGACACCCTCCAGCGACCTACACGCAGAGGCAGGTCCAAATCCAAAGCTGGGCTCCTGTGAGCTGTGAGAACAAAGAAGAGAAAGGGAAATCTCTCCCAGCAGCCTCAGAAGCAGCAGATTAAAGCTCCACAATCAACTTGATATACCCTGCATCTGTGGAATACCTGAATAGACAAGGAATGATCCCAAATTGAAGAAGTGGAATTTAGGAGCGAGATCTATGATTTTTTTTCCCTTTTCCTCTTTTTCTGAATGTGTACGTGTATGCTTCTGTGTGAGATCTTGTCTGTATACTCTTGCTTCCACCATTTGTCCTAGGGCTCTATCCGTCCATGGTTGGTTTTTTTTTTTTTTAATTCTTTTCTGAATAATTAATTTTAATTGTAATAACTTTATTATACTTTACCTTCATTCATTCCTTCTTTCTTTCCTTCCTTCCTTCCCTCCTTTAGACAATGAATCAACCCAAATTCAGGAGCTGGTCTCTGAGAGCAAGCTTTATGATTTTTCCCCCTTTACCTCTTTTTGTGAAAGTGTATGTGTATGCTTCTGTGTAAGAGTTTCTCTGTATAGCTTTTCTTCCATTTGTCCTAAGGTTCTTTCCGTCCCTTTTTATTTTTTCTAAATATTTTTTTAATTCAATAACTATATTATAATTTATTTTATTTTTACTGTATCTTCTTTCTTTCTGTCTTTTTTCCTTCTTTCCCTCATTCCTTCCTTCCTTCCTTCCTCCCTCCCTCCCTCCTTTCTTTCCTTCTTTGCTTCTTCCTTCCTTCCTTCCTTTCCTCCTTTCCTTCTTTCTTTACTCATACTTCTACTTATTCTCTCTACTGTTTCTCCCTTTTATTCTGAGCTGTGGGGATGAAAGTCTCTTGGTGCTCTAGCCAGGAATCAGGGCTCTGCCTCTGAGGTAGGAGAGCCAAATTCAGGACACTGGTCAACAAGAGACCTCCCAGCTCCACATAATATTAAATGGTGGAAATCTCCCAGAGACCTCCATCTTAACACCAGCACCCAGCTTCACTCAACGACCAACAAGCCACAGTGCTGGACAACCTATGCCAAACAACTAGCAAAACAGGAACACAACCCCACCCATTAGCAGAGAGGTGGCCTAAAATCATAATAAGGCCACAGACACCCCAAAACACACCACCAGACGTGAACCTGCCCACTAGAGAGACAAGATCCAGCCTCATCCACCAAAACACAGGCACTAGTCCCCTCCACCAGGAAGCCTACACAACCCACTGAAACAACCTTAGCCACTGGAGACAGACATCAAAAACAACGGGAACATAGCTGATTCACTTTGTTGTAAAGCAGAAACTAACACACCATTGTAAAGCAATTATACCCCAATAAAGATGTTTAAAAAAAAAAAAAAAAAACAACGGGAACTACGAACGTGCAGCCTGCAAAAAGGAGACCCCAAACACAGTAAGATAAGCAAAATGAGAAGACAGAAAAACACACAGCAGATGAAGGAGCAAGATAAAAATGCACCAGACCTAACAAATGAAGAGGAAATAGGCAGTCTACCTGAAAAAGAATTCAGAATAATGATAGTAAGGATGATCTGAAATCTTGGAAGTAGAATGGACAAAATGCAAGAAACAGTTAACAAGGATCTAGAAGAAATAAAGATGAAACAAGCAATGATGAACAATGCAATAAATGAAATTAAAAGTACTCTAGATAGGATCAATAGCAGAATAACTGAGGCAGAAGAATGGATAAGTGACCTGGAAGATAAAGTAGTGGAAATAACTACTGCAGAGCAGAATAAAGAAAAAAGAATGAAAAGAACTGAGGACAGTCTCAGAGACCTCTGGGACAACATTAAGCGCACCAATATTCGAATTATAGGGGTTCCAGAAGAAGAAGAGAAAAAGAAAGGGACTGAGAAAATATTTGAAGAGATTATAGTTGAAAACTTCCCTAATATGGGAAAGGAAATAGTTAATCAAGTCCAGGAAGCACAGAGAGTCCCATACAGGATAAATACAAGGAGAAATACACCAAGACATATATCAATCAAACTGTCAAAAATTAAATACAAAGAAAGCATATTAAAAGCAGCAAGGGAAAAACAACAAATAACACACAAGGGAATCCCCATAAGGTTAACAGCTGATCTCTCAGCAGAAACCCTACAAGCCAGAAGGGAGTGGCAGGACATACTGAAAGTGATGAAGGAGAAAAACCTGCAACCAAGACTACTCTACCCAGCAAGGATCTCATTCAGATTTGATGGAGAAATTAAAACCTTACAGACAAGCAAAGCTGCGAGAGTTCAGCACCACCAAACCAGCTCTACAACAACTGCTAAAGGCACTTCTCTAGGCAAGAAACATAAAAGAAGGAAAAGGCCTACAATAACGAACCCAAAACAATTAGGAAATGGGACTAGGCACTTACATATCGATAATTACCTTAAATGTAAATGGATTAAATGCTCCCACCAAAAGACACAGATTGGCTGAATGGATACAAAAACAAGACCCTTATATATGCTGTCTACAAGAGACCCACTTCAGACCTAGAGACACATACGGACTGAAAGTAAGGGGATGGAAAAAGATATTCCATGCAAATGGAAACCAAAAGAAAGCTGGAGTAGCAATTCTCATATCAGACAAAATAGACTTTAAAATAAGGACTATTAAAAGGGACAAAGAAGGACACTACATAATGATCAAGGGATCGATCCAAGAAGAAGATATAACAATTGTAAATATTTATGCACCCAACATAGGAGCACCTCAATACATAAGGCAAATACTAACAGCCATAAAAGGGGAGATCGACAGTAACACATTCATAGTAGGGGATTTTAACACCCCACTTTCACCCATGGACAGATCATCCAAAATGAAAATAAATAAGGAAACACAAGCTTTAAATGATACATTAAACAAAATGGACTTAATTGATATTTATACGACACTCCATCCAAAAACAACAGGATACACATTTTTTTCAAGTGCTCATGGAACATTCTCCAAGATAGTTCATATCTTGGGTCACAAATCAAGCCTTGGTAAATTTAAGAAAATTGAAATTGTATCAAGTATATTTTCTGACCACAACACCAAGAGACTAGATATCAGTTACAGGAAAAGATCTGTAAAATATACAAACACATGGAGGCTAAACAATACACTACTTAATAATGAAGTTATCACTGAAGAAATCAAAGAGGAAATAAAAGAATACCTAGAAACAAATGACAATGGAGACACAACGACCCAAAACCTATGGGATGCAGCAAAAGCAGTTCTAAGGGGGAAGTTTAAAGCAATACAAGCCCATCTTAAGAAGCAGGGAACATCTCGAATAAATAACCTAACCTTGCACCTCAAGCAATTAGAGAAAGAAGAACACAAAAACCCCAAAGCTAGCAGAAGGAAAGAAATCATAAAAATCAAATCAGAAATAAATGAAAAAGAAATGAAGAAAATGATAGCAAAGATCAATAAAACTAAAAGCTGGTTCTTTGAGAAGATAAACAAAATAGATAAACCACTAGCCAGACTCATCAAGAAAAAAAGGGAGAAGACTCAAATCAATAGAATTAGAAATGAGAAAGTAGAAGTAACAACTGACACTGCAGAAATAAAAAAAAATCATGAGAGATTACTACAAGCAACTCTATGCCAATAAAATGGACAATCTGGAAGAAATGGACAAATTCTTAGAAATGCACAACCTGCCAAGACTGAATCAGGAAGAAATACAAAATATGAACAGACCAATCACAAGCACTGAAATTGAAACTGTGATTAAAAATCTTCCAACAAACAAAAGCCCAGGACCAGATGGCTTCACAGGTGAATTCCATCAAACGTTTAGAGGAGAGCTAACACCTATCCTTCTCGAACTCTTCCAAAATATAGCAGAGGAAGGAACACTGCCAAATTCCTTCTACAAGGCCACCATCACCTTGATACCAAAACCAGACAAGGATGTCACAAAGAAAGAAAACTACAGGCCAATATCACTGAAGAACATAGATGCAAAAATCCTCAACAAAATACTAGCAAACAGAATCCAACAGCACATTAAAAGGATCATACACCATGATCAAGTGGGGTTTATTCCAGGAATGCAAGGATTCTTCAATATATGCAAATCTATCAATGTGATAAACCATATTAACAAATTGAAGGAGAAAAACCATATGATCATCACAATAGATGCAGAAAAAGCTTTTGACAAAATTCAACACCCATTTATGATAAAAACCCTGCAGAAAGTAGGCATAGAATGAACTTTCCTCAACATAATAAAGGCCATATATGACAAACCCACAGCAAACATCATCCTCAATGGTGAAAAACTGAAAGCATTTCCACTAAGATCAAGAACAAGACAAGGTTGTCCACTCTCAGCACTCTTATTCAACATAGTTTTGGAAGTTTTAGCCACAGCAATCAGAGAAGAAAATGAAATAAAAGGAATCCAAATCGGAAAAGAAGAAGTTAAGTTGTCACTGTTTGCAGACGTCATGATACTATACATAGAGAATCCTAAAGATGCTACCAGAAAACTACTAGAGCTAATCAATGAATTTGGTAAAGTAGGAGCATACAAAATTAATGCACAGAAATCTCTGGCATTCCTATATACTAATGATGAAAAATCTGAAAGTGAAATCAAGAAAACACTCCCATTTACCATTGCAACAAAAAGAATAAAATATCTAGGAATAAACCTACCTAAGGAGACGAAAGACCTGTATGCAGAAAATTATAAGACACTGATGAAAGAAATTAAAGATGATACAAATAGATGGAGAGATATACCATGTTCTTGGATGAGAAGAATCAACATTGTGAAAATGACTCTACTACCCAAAAAAATCTACAGATTCAATGCAATCCCTATCAAACTACCACTGGCATTTTTCACATAACTATAATAAAAAATTTTGCAATTTGTATGGAAACACAAAAGACCCCGAATAGCCAAGGCAATCTTGAGAATGAAAAAAGGAGCTGGAGGAATCAGGCTCCCTGACTTCAGACTATACTACAAAGCTACAGTAATCAAGACAGTATGGTACTGGCACAAAAGCAGAAAGTTAGATCAATGGAACAGGATAGAAAGCCCAGAGATAAATGCACACACATATGGATACCTTATCTTTGATAAAGGTGGCAGGAATGTATAGTGGAGAAAGGACAGCCTCTTCAATAAATGGTGCTGGGAAAACTGGACAGAAACCTGTGAAAGTATGAGATTAGATCACTCCCTAACACCATACACAAAAATAAGCTCAATATGGATTAAAGACCTAAATGTAAGGCCAGAAACTATCAAACTCTTAGAGGAAAACATAGGCAGAACACTCTATGACATAAATCACAGCAAGATCCTTTCTGACCCACCTCCTAGAGTAATGGAAATAAAAACAAAAATAAACAAATGTGACCTAATGAAACTTGAAAGCTTTTGCACAGCAAAGGAAACCATAATCAAGAGCAAAAGACAACCCTCAGAATGGGAGAAATCATTTGCAAATGAAGCAAGTGACAAAGGATTAATCTCCAAAATTTACAAGCAGCTCATGCAGCTCAATAACAAAAAAACAAACAACCCTATCCAAAAATGGGCAGAAGACCTAAATAGACATTTCTCCAAAGAAGATATACACAATGCCAACAAACACATGAAAGAATGCTCAACATCATTAATCATTAGAGAAATGCAAATCAAAACTGCAATGAGATATCATCTCACACCAGTCAGAATGGCCATCATAAAAAAATCTAGAAACAATAAATGCTGGAGAGGGTGTGGAGAAAAGGGGACACTCTTGCACTGCTGGTGGGAATGTGAATTGTTTCAGCCACTATGGAGGAGAGTATGGAGGTTCCTTAAAAAACTACAAATAGAATTACCATATGACCCAGCAATCCCACTACTGGGCATATACCCTGAGAAAACCAAAATTCAAAAAGAGTCATGTACCAAAATGTTCATTGCAGCTCTATTTACAATAGCCCGGAGATGGAAACAACCTATGCGCCCATCATCGGATGAATGGATAAAGAAGATGTGGCACATATATGCAATGGAATATTACTCAGCCTTAAAAAGAAATGAAATTGAGCTATTTGTAATAAGATTGATAAACCTAGAGTCTGTCATTCAGAGTGAAGTAAGTCAGAAAGAGAAAGACAAATACCGTATGCTAACACATATATATGGAATTTAAGGAAAAATAATGTCATGAAGAACCTAGGCGTAAGACAGGAATAAAGACGCAGACCTACTGGAGAACGGACTTAGGATATGGGGAGGGGGAAGGGTGAGCTTTGACAGGGTGAGAGAGAGTCATGGACATATACACACTAACAAATATAGTAAGGTAGATAGCTAGGGGGAAGCAGCCGCAAGGCACAGGATATTAGCTCGGTGCTTTGTGACAGCCTGTAAGGGTGGGATAGGGAGAGTGGGAGGGAGGGAGACGCAAGAGGGAAGTCATATGGCAACATATGTATATGTATAACTGATTCACTTTGTTATAAAGCAGTAACTAACACACCATTGTAAAGCAATTATACCCCAATAAAGACGTTTAAAACAAATAAAAGAATAAAAAAAATAAATTTCATAATTTCTATTGATTCATCAAAGAGATTCTTAAATAAAATTGGCATATTTTACTCTGTGTAGTTGTCAAGAATAAAATAACCTCTAGTAGAATTTGTACCACCACATTGATTTATTCCAAGGAAGTAGTATTTTTAAGTACCATAATTTCTGTACCATCAGTGTAAATGTCAACAGTGAAAAAATGAGAATACTGTTTTAGTTTTATTATAAAAATAAAATTGACATTATAAATTCTCTGAACAAGTTTTGTAGAACCCCTGGTCTAGACCAGTCTAGATTCACCAGTCTTAGACCAGCAATGCCACTACTTGGTCCAAAATATTTTTTCCATGGCCAAGAGTAGTGTCAGGAATCATAGTAATTTTTCCTTTTGTACTTTCAGAAAATATTTATTTATCTCATTCTCTTAAATCCAGGAATGCTACTTACAAAGGTCTCTTCTAACGAGAGTTTCCTTAATGTTTCTTTTCTATTCCATATCTGTTAATCACTCTGAACTACCAGGAAAGTTTAGGATCGAGCACAGACTCATAACTTGACAAGTAGAAAATGATTATTATTACTTTCATTGTAACTCTTTGTTCAGTGAAGTCACTTTAGCCCTCAGCTATCAAATCACTGCCTCAAAACTCTTGATATAAGTTATGGAAATAAGTAGAATATATACATAGTATATATTTTAAAAAGGATTGCTGTTTGTTTTCCCTTTCCTTTTTAAAAAAGATTATTTATGAAACACGTCACTCTGGTAGAAGGCAGAATTTACAAGAAAGGGAAAGAAAAAAAAATGCAGTGAAGAGTAGAACACATGCATACTTGATAGTAATACATTCCAAATATATATACAAAGATAAATAAAAATATTTTAGGTATAAAGATAAGGACAACTATATATGTGTGTGAAAGTGGTGCTTGTTTTAAAATGATGCTTAATACAAAGAAAAAGCAAAAAATAACAAAAACCCTTTCTCAATAAACTCAACATCTTGGGAAAACCACTTATTTTATCACCACCTAAACTAGCCCAATGATGGGATAGCTGTATAAGTTCCTCACTGTATTTGTATAGGCTGTGAACTTAATAGGTAATATAACAATGGCAGTATTCCTGAGATAAGTAGGAAGAAAATTAGACCAATTTGTCAGATAATTCAGGAGGCTGTGTGGAGTGATTGACATAAATGACCAAATATGACTTAAGACGCTTTACTCATTGTATTTTCTTGCTTGGGGAACTATGGTTTGAAAAAGAAGAAATAATCAGGAAAACTATATCAGTCATCAACTTCTTATTGGGAGGTTTGCCACTGCCTTGTGTCATACATTTTTGCATGTGGGAGTTTTGCTGTTGAACATGTGGTTTGATTTTATTTTTTATCAAATTTTGTTCATATTTTTTCTATTCTCCCTTAAGACTCAAGGAGACAGAGTTGTCATACACAGCCTAAAAAGAAAATAGGGTAGATATTGATTCAAAGATTCTTGGATGTATGAGCAAGAATATTGAAATATTTTACATTTTCTATTAAAATGTAGTTCTGCTATCACCTAAGAAGATAGTCAAAAAGGTGAAAAACTGAGCTAAAAAGAAAAAATAGTTGAACCATAATTTAGACAATTTAATTCACTTCTTGACAGTTACAACATCAGTCATCTCAATGTATCCAAACTCAACTCTCAGTTGCTTCTATTTTCCAATCTGTCTTAGACTAATCATATGCAATACAGTTTATAATAATAATAATAGTATAACCAAAATACTGCCTTCCATTTCCTTTGTGCTCTTTATACAAAACATTTTCCATGTTCATTATCTATTTTAATCCATAGATGATTGATTCAATGAAGTAGGAAATGTAGGATTTACATATTACAAATGAGAACAATAAAAAATATATAGATTACATGATATGCTTAAATTCATGTGCTAAATCCCTAGTGAAGCCAAACAAGACAACATTTCTAGTTGAAGGTTCTTTTCTTTTACTTCTCTACTCTGCAGATTGACCTTTACATTTAACCCCAAATTAATTTGTTAAATAAATACAACACACACCACAAATCATTTTTTTATTTGTAGTTTACATATAAAAATTGACTTCTTAGTATCAACTTTTATTGAAAGTTTCAATTCTCTTCTGTCTGTCTTCCTGTGCAAAATTGTAGTAAAAGTCCTGTTTGGTTAACTATATTTTTTCCTCCAAAGCAATAGCTGATTATTGAGTATTCTTATCCAAATACCAGGGGAAATATTGAAGATTAGGAAACTCTCCCTGCATAAACATTCTTATTGTTAACTTAGATTCCTCAACAAGAATATGTGTTTTAACACTCATGTTTTGTTTTTGTTTTTGTTTTTGTTTTTGTTTTTTGCCGTATGCGGGCCTCTCACTGTTGTGGCCTCTCCCATTGTGGAGCACAGGCTTCAGACGCACAGGCTCAGCAGCCATGGCCCATGGGCCCAGCCGCTCCACGGCGTGTGGGATCCTCCTGGACCGGGGCACGAGCCCGTGTCCCCTGCACTGGCAGGCAGACTCTCAGCCACTGCTCCACCAGGGAAGCCCAAACACTCATGAGTTTTATTAATGATTCCTCAACAAGAATATGTGTTTTAACACTCATTTTTTTTTATTAATCTCCAACTTCTCCTTAGAACTGCTTGAAGTGACTCTAGTAACAAACCAATTAGGAGTATTATGAGTGATTCCTTTAAATGTGTATGTTGTAGGAGGGGCAGCCCGGTGTAAAATAAGATTTCATTTCTTGAGTTTAATTTTGCTCATAAAATAACCCTAATCAAATTTTCTGAGCTCTTTTCTCTATGCTGCCCAACATTAATTCTCCAACTGAGTTTAACTATTTTACTTCTTGTTTCACTGTACAAGACATAGACTTTTAACCATCCCCCATAAACAGCCTATCTCCTTCTTCTCTGTTTAAAATATTACTCCATCATTTAAAACTAGCTCAGATCCCACCAACTCCATGAAGCTCATCCTGACTTCTCAAAATCCAGTCATCTTTCTTATCTGGGCTCTTTTTTTCTTATTTAAGAAAGTAGTCTCAGCTAGAGAAATAACCCTGGGAAACTTAAGCAGATTGATGTTAAATAAAGTCATGAAACTGAATGAGATCACCTAGCAATTGAATGTAGTTGTAACCAAGTGGGACACTATGGAGTCTTCCTGGAGCCAACCTTTTCCCCATATCCTCAGCTTTAGTTCTTCTCTGAAGTACCTAGATAATTGTATCTGATGCACATTTCCTGTATTGTTTTACAGATGCTAAAACCACCACCAAATAGAAAAAGTTAACTACTTGATGACCATGAGCATATAGTCCCCTGACCTAACGACACCTAAGGATAGATAATGTTAACCCCTGTGACAACACTCTCTTACCTCACCATCAACCAATAGGAGAATTGTGCATGAGCTGATTACATATCCTAGGACTCCTCCTCTCTCACCTTGTCTTTAAAAATGCTTTTCTGAAGCCCAGCAGGGAATTCAGGTATTCCGAGCACTAACTGCCCTGGACATCTTTCTTGGCTGCTGCAAAAAATGCTGCACTTTCCTTCACCACAACTCTGTGTCAGTAGATTGGCTTTACTGCACATGGGCAAGCAGAATCAAGTTTGGTTCAGTAACACAGGAAAAAAAGAAAATCTGAGGACTGGTAACACAAAAAGGAATTAAAGGAAAAAATAAACCAAAAGAAAAATGAAAAGAAAAGAAGAAAGAAGCAGAAGATCCAAAGTTAAAAAAAAAATTCAAGCAAAAGAAGAAAGTATTTCAAGGAAGAGAGAATGATCAGCTTTGCCAAATATTGCTGATAAAAAATGAATAACTTTTACTCCCACACTCTTTTTACTATTGGATAGAAGGAGATAAGAATGGAGATTAACAAAAGTTTTCTTGATTGTTTTTCACAGTTTTTCTAGGATAGCTTGGGAACTTCTGGAGAGCCTCCTCTCATATCCAAGTCCTTTTGTATTTTGATTAACACCCTACAATTAGTACCTCTACTCATACTATCATATACAGTTGGCTCTTGGCCAACATTGGATTGAAGTGTGTGGATCCACTTATAAGTGGATTTTTTTTCAGTAAATATATTGGAAATTTGAAAAAACTAGCAGATGAAGCAGGTAGCCTAGAAATATGGAAAAAATTAATAAGAAGTTAGGTATGTCATGAATGTACAAAAATATACATAGATACTAGTCCATTTTATTGTTTACTACCATAAAATATAGAGATGTCTATTAGAAACAGTAGAAATTTAGCAAAATTTATGCACACAAACACCTACAGACCAAACATGGTGCCATTCACCATCACAAGAAATATAAACAAATGTAAAGGTGCAGTATTAAATTATAACAGCATAAAGTTAACTGTAGTAATACTGTACTACTGTAGTAATTTTGTAGCCACCTCCTGTTGCTATTGCAGTGAGCTCAAGTGTTGTATCTGCTTAAAACACCATGTGACCCTCATCATCTCCATCTGAGCAGTTCATCTCTCCAGTAAATTGGATATAACAGTAAAAAAATGATTTCACAAATTCTCATATAATTTTTATTGTTTTTAGTGTAATTCTATAAACCTTGAGTAACATCATAGGATGAAGTGCACTAATGATGCAGGAAGTGCTCCCAAGAAACAGAAAAGTCATAACATTATAAGAAAAAATTAAATTGCTTGATATGTACAGTATATTGAGGTCTGCAGTGGTGGTTGCCCATTCATTCCAAGATAAATGACCAGCATAAGGACAATTATCAAAAAGGAATAGGAGGGCTTCCTTGGTGGCACAGTGGTTTAGAGTCTACCTGTCGATGCAGAGGACACGGGTTCATGCCCCAGTCCAGGAAGATCCCACATGCCACAGAGCAGCTGGACCTGTGAGCCATGGTCGCTGAGCCTGCATGTCCAGAGCCTGTGCTCTGCAACAGGAGAGGCCACAACAGTGAGAGCCCCACGTAACGCCCCCACCCCCCAAAAAAAAACTAGGAAATTTAAGGAATCATTGCTACAGCTATGCCAACATGTGCAAAAACCTCACTTTTTGTGAAATACCTTTTTATCTTATCTTGAAATTTTAGCTTTTATGTGTGTGCAGGATTGTTATAAGAAATGAATATCTATAAACTCCAATATGACTTGAAAAATGTGAAGTCATTATACGATAACACAAAGCAAAAGGAGGGTGAAGCATCTAAAGTCAGAGAACTTAATGCCAGCAAAAGATGGCTTAATAATTTTAGAAAGAGGTTTGGCTTTAAAAATGTCAAGATAACAGGAGAAGCTCCTTCTGTCAATGAGGATGCAGTACATGCATTCCCAGACATCACTATGAAAATCATTGAAATGAAAGGATATCTACCTGGACAGGTTTTTACTGCAGATAAAAGTGTCCTATTCTGGAAAAATAATGCCACAAAAGACAATTATTAGTAAGGAAGAGAAGTGTGCAGCAGGATTTAAGGAAGGAAGGAGTAGGATAACTCTACAGTTTTATGCAAATGCAGTCAGTTTTATGATCAGAACTGCCCTTATGCATAAAGCTGATGATGCCCGAGCCTTTAAGGGAAAAGAAATACGACATATCCGTCTTGTGGTTGTACAACTAGAAGGCCTGGACAATGAGAATCTTTTTCTGGATTGGTTCCATCAATGCATTGTCCCTGAAGTCAAGAAGTAAATTGCCAGTAAGGGACTGACTTTTGTTTTTCTTCCAGTTGTATTTAGATATAATTGACATATAGTACTGTATAAATTTAAGGTTTTACAGAATAATGATTTGATTTACATACATCATAAAGTGATTATCACAAGTTTAGTGGGCATTTATCATCTCATATAGATAATATTTTTTTTAAAAAAGTAGAAAAAATGTTTCCTTGTGATTAGGACCCTTAGGATGTGCTTTATTAATGACTTTCCTATATGACATACCACAGTGTGAATTAAATTTATCAGGTTGTACATTACATACCTAGTACCTACTTGTCTTATAACTGGAAGTTTGTACCTTTTGACTGCCTTCATCCAATTCCCCCTTCCCCTCTGGTAGCCATAAATTTGATTTTATTTTCTATTAGTTTGTTTTTGAAATATAACTGACTTACAACACTATGTTGGTTCCTGTTACACAATATGGTGTATAGAAATGATATTTCTATACACTTCAAACTGATCATTAAGATAAGTCTAGTTACAGTAACTGAATATATTATATAGTTTTTAACAACATACCCCACATCATACAGTTCCTATCTGTGAACCATTTATCTTGCAACTGGAAGTATGTACCTCTTAATCTCTCTCAACTATTTATTTTCTCCCTCCAACACTTTTTTCTCTGGCAATCACCTGTTAGTACACTGTATGTATGAATCAGTTTCTGTTTTGTTGAATTTGTTTATTCATTTTGCTTTTTTTAGATTCCACATATAAGTGAAATCATACAGTATTTGTCTTTCCCTAACTTATTTCACTTAGCCTAATACTCTCTAGGTTCATGTATATTGCCACAAATGGCAAAATTGCACTCTTTTCTATGACTGAGTAGTATTCCATTATATATGTGTATATACCAAATCTTCTATATCCATTCCTCTATTGATGAGCATTTAGGTTGTTTCTGTGTCTTTGTTGTTATAAATAATGCTGTGATGAACATTGTGGTGTGTATATCTTTTTAAATTAGTATTTTTGTTTTATTTGGATAAATACCCAGGAGAGAATTCTACTTTAAAATTTTTGAGGTATATTTATACTGTTTCCATAGTGACTGCCCCAATTTACATTCCCACCAACAGTGCAGGAAGGTTCTCTTTCTCCACATCATTGACAACACTTGTTATTTGTTGTCTTTTTGTTAATAGGCATTCTGACAGGTGTAAAGTGATATCTCACTGTGGTTTTGATTTCCATTTCCCTGATGATTAATGATGTTGGGCATCTTTTCATGTGCCAGTTGGCCATCTGTATACCTTCCATAGGAAAAAAAAATGTCTATTTGGATCCTCTGCCCATTTTTGATTAGTTTTTTTTTTTTTTTTTTTGATGTAGAGTTTTATGATTCTTTCCATATTTTGGATACAAACCCCTTACTTAATATGTCTTTTGTAAATACCTTCTCTCATTCAAAGGGTGGCCTTTTCACTTTGTTGATAGTTTCCTTCACTGTGCAAAACCTTTTTTGTGTGAATCAGTCCCATTAATCAGATGTAGTCTCATTTGATTATTTTTGCATTTATTTCCTTTGTCTGAAGAGACACATCAAAAAAAAATATATATATATAAGAGCAAAGCTAGAAAGATTACTGCCTATGTTTTCTTCTAGAAATTTTATGATTTCAGTATTACATTTGAGTCTTTAAGCCATTTTGAATTTATTTTTGTACATCATATGAAAAAATTATCCAGTTTGATTCTTTTTCATGGTTGCTGTCCAGTTTCCCAACAACATTTATTGAAGAGGCTGTTTTTCCCCATTGTATATTCTTGTCTCCTTTTCACATATTAATTAACCATGTAAGTGTGGTATAATTTCTTTGCTTTCTATTTTGTTCCATTGATCTATGTGTCTGCTTTCATGCAAGTACCATATTATTTTGATGACTATAACTTTGTAGTATAGTTTAAAATCAGGAAGCATGATACTCTCAACTTTGTTATTTTTTAAGATGGCTTTGACTATTCAGAGTTTTTTCTGTTTCCATATAAATTTTATTTGTTCTAGTTCTGTGAAAAATACCCTTAGTATTTTGATGGGGATTGCATTAAATATGCAGATTGACCTGGGGAGTATGATAATTTAAAAAATATTGGAAGAGTTCAGGAAGATGGCAGAAGAGTAAGAGGCAAAGATCATCTTCCTCCCCACAGATACATCAGAAATACATCTACATGTGAAACTCCTATAGAACAGCCACTGAACGCTGGCAGAAGACCTCAGACCTACCAAAAGGCAAGAAACTCCCCACATACCTGTGTAGGGCAAAAGATAAAAGAAAAAAGAGTGACAAAAGAATAGGGTTGGGGGCTTCCCTGGTGGCGCAGTGGTTGAGAGTCCGCCTGCCGATGCAGGGGACACGGGTTCGTGCCCCGGTCTGGGAGGATCCCGCATGCCGCGGAGCGGCTGGGCCCGTGAGCCATGGCCGCTGAGCCTGCGCGTCCGGAGCCTGTCCTCCGCAACGGGAGAGGCCACAACAGTGAGAGGCCCGCGTAACGCATAAAAAAAAAAAAAAAAAAAAAAAAAAAAAAGAATAGGGTTGGGACCTGCACCAGTGGGAGGGAGCTGTGAAGGAGGAAAGGTTTCCACACACTAGGAAACCTCTTCATGGGTGGAGACAGCAGGTAGCAGAGAGGGAAAGCTTCAGAGCTGTGGAGGAGAGTGTAGCAACAGGGGAGCAGACGGCAAAGCGGAGAGATTCCCGCACAGAGAATCAGTGCTGGATAGCACTCACCAGCCCGAGAGGTCTGCTCACCTGCTGGGGTGGGTAGGGGCTGGGAGCTGAGGCTCGGACTTCGGTGGGATCCCAGGGAGAGGACTGGGGTTGGTGGTGTGAACACAGCCTGAAGGGGTTAATGCACCACGGCTAGCTGAGAGGGAGTCTGGGAAAAAGTCTGGAACTGCTAAAGAGGCAAGAAACTTTTTCTTCCCTCTTTGTTTCCTGGTGGACGAGGAGAGGGAATTAATATCACTGCTTCAAGGAGCTCCAGAGATGGATGTGAGCCACAGATATCAGCGCAGAACACAAAGACGGGCATGAGACGCTAAGACTGCTACTGCCACCACCAAGAAGCCTGTGTGCAAGCACAGGTCACTATCCACAGCTCCCCTCCCAGGAACCTGTGCAGCCTGCCACTGCCAGGGTCCCATGATCCAGGGACAACTTCCCTAGGAGAACACATGGCGTGCCTCACACTGCTGCAACGTCATGCTGGCCTCTGCTGCCACAGGCTCACCCCACATCCATACCCCTCCTCTCCCTGGCCTGAGTGAGCCAGAGCCCCCGAATCAGCTTCTCCTTTAAACCCGTACTCTCTGAGGAAAGCACAGATAGACTCAGGTGACCTAAACGCAGAGGCGGGGCCAAATCCAAAGCTGAACCCAGGGAGCTATTCAAACAAAGAAGAGAAAGGAAAATTTCTCCCAGCAGCCTTAAGAGCAGCGGATTAAATATCCACAATCAACTCGATGTACCCTGCCTCTGTGGAATACATGAATAGAAAAGGAATCATCCCAAACTGAGGTGGTGGACTTTGGGAGCAAGATATATTATTTTTTGCCCTTTTCCTCTTTTTGTGAGTGTGTATATATATGCTTCTGTGTGGGATTTTGTCTGTATAGCTATGCTTTCACCATTTGTCCTAGGCTTCTGTCAGTCCTTTTTATTTATTTATTTTTTTTCTTAGTAATAATTTTTTATGTTAATAATTTTATTTTATCTTACTTTATTTTATCCTCCTTCCTTCCTTCCTTCTTTCTTTCTTTCTTTCTATCTTTCTTTCTTTCTTTCTCTCATTAATTCTGAGCTGTGTGGATGAAAGGCTCTTGGTGCTCCAGCCAGGATCACTGCTGTGCCTCTGAGGTGAGATAGCCAACTTCAGGACACTGGTCCACAAGAGACCTCCCAGCTCTATGTAATATCAAACAGTGAAAATCTCCCAGAGATCTCCATCTCAACACCAACACCCAGCTTCACTCAACAACCAGCAAGCTACAATGCTGGACACCCTATGCCAAACAACTAGTAAGACAGGAAGACAACACCACCCATTAGCAGAGAGGCTGCCTATAATCATAATAAGTCCACAGACACACGAAAATACACCACCAGACGTGGACCTGTCCATCAGAAACACAAGATCCAACATCATAAACCAGAACATAGGCACTAGTCCCCTCCACCAGGAAGCCTACACAACCCACTGGACCAACCTTACCCACAGGAGACAGATACTAAAAACAACGGGAACTACCAACCTGCAGCCTACAAAAAGGAGACCCCAAACACAGTAAGATAAGCACAATGAGAAGACAGAAAAAAACACAGCAGATGAAGGAGCAAGGTAAAAACACACCAGACCTAAGAAATGAAGAGGAAATAATCAATCTACCTGAAAAACAATTCCGAATAATGATAGTAAAGATGATCCAAAATCTTAGAAATAGAATAGAGAATATGCAAAAAACATTTAACAAGGAACTAGAAGAACTAAAGAGGAAACAAGCAACAATGAACAACACAATAAATGAAATTAAAAATACTCTAAAAGGAATCAAAGGCAGAAAAACTGAGGCAAAAGAATAGATAAGTAACTTGGAAGATAAAATAGTCAAAGTAACTACTTCAGAGCAGAATAAAGAAAAAAGAATGAAAAAAACTGAGGACAGTCTCCAAGAACTCTGGGACAACATTAAACACACGAACATTCGAATTATAGGGGTCACAGAAGAGGAAGAGAAAAAGAAAGGGACTGAGAAAATATTTGAGGAGATTATAGTTGAAAACTTCCCTAATATGGGAAAGGAAATAGTTAATCATGTCCAGGAAGCAAACAGAGTCACATACAGGATAAATCCAAGGAGAAACATGCCAAGACACATATTAATCAAACTGTCAAAAATTAAATACAAAGAAAGCATATTAAAAGCAGCAAAGGAAAAACAACAAATAACACACAAGGGAATCCCCATAAGGTTAACAGCTGATCTTTCAGCATAAACTCTGCAAGCCAGTAGGGAGTGGCAGGACATTTTTAGGGTGATGAATAAGAAAAAACTAAAACCAGAATACTCTACCCAGCAAGGATCTCCTTCAGATTTGATGGAGAAATTAAAACCTTTACAGACAAGCAAAAGCTGAGAGAGTTCAGCACCACCAAACCAGCATCACAACAAATGCTAAAGGAAGTACTCTAGGCAAGAAACACAAGAGAAGGAAAGACCTACAATAACAAACACAAAACAATTAAGAAAATAGGAATAGGAACATACATATCAATAATTACCTTAAATGTAAATGGATTAAATGCTCCCACCAAAAGACACAGACTGGTTGAATGGTTACAAAAACAAGACCCATATATATGCTGTCTATAAGAAACCCACTTCAGACCTAAGGACACATACAGACTGAAAGTGAGGAGATGGAAAAAGGTATTCCATGCAAATGGAAATCAAAAGAAAGCTGGAGCAGCAATTCTCATATCAGACAAAATAGACTTTAAAATAAAGACTATTACAAGAGACAAAGAAGGACACTACATAATGATCAAGGGATTGATCCAAGAAGATATAACAATTGTAAATATTTATGCACCCAACATAGGAGCACCTCAACACATAAGGTGAATACTAACAGCCATGAATGGGGAAATCGACAGTAACATAATCATAGTAGGGGACTTTAACACCCTACTTTCACCAATGGACAGATCATCCAAAATGAAAAAATACAAGGAAACACAAGCTTTAAATGATACATTAAACAAGATAGACTTAATTTATATTTATAGGACCTTTCATCCAAAAACAACAGAATACACATTTTTCGCAAGCGCTCATGGAACATTCTCCAAGGTAGATGATATCTTGGGTCACAAATCAAGCCTTGGTAAACTTAAGAAAAATGAAAAAGTATCAAGTATCTTTTCTGACCACAATGCTATGAGACTAGTTATCAATTTCAGGAAAAGATCGGTAAAACATACAAACACATGGATGCTAAACAGTACACTACTTAGGGCTTCCTTGGTGACACAGTGGTTGAGAATCTGCCAGCTGATGCAGGGGACACAGGTTCGTGCCCCAGTCCGTGAAAATCCCACATGTCACAAAGCAGTTAGACTCGTGAGCCAAGGTCACTGAGCCTGCGTGTCCAGAGCCTGTGCTCTGCAATGGGAGACACCACAAAAATGAGAGACCCATGTAGCACACACACACAAAAATTATACACTACTTAATAACCAAGTGATCAATGAAGAAATCAAAGAGGAAATCAAAAACTATCAAGAAACAAATGAAAATGGAGACACGACAACCCAAACCTATGGGATGCAGCAAAAGCAGTTGTAAGAGGGAAGTTTATAGCAATGCAATCCTACCTTAAGAAACAGGAAACATCTCAAATAAACAACCTAACCTTGCACCTAAAGCAATTAGAGAAAGAAGAACAACAACAACAACAAAAAGCCCAAATTAGCAGAAGGAAAGAAATCATAAAAATCAGATCAGAAATAAATGAAAAAGAAATGAAGGAAATGATAGCAAAGATCAATAAAACTAAAAGCTGGTTCTTTGAGAAGGTAAAAAAACATTGGTAAACCATTAGCCAGACTCATCAAGAAAAAAAGGGAGAAGACTCAGATCAACGAAATTAGAAATGAAAAAGGAGAAGTAACGACTGACACTGCAGAAATACAAAAGATCGATTACTACAAGCAACTCTATGCCAATAAAATGGACACCCTGGAAAAAATGGACAAATTCTTAACAGTGCACAACCTGCCAACACTGAATCAGGAAGAAATAGAAAATATAAACAGACCAATCACAAGTACTGAAATTGAAACTGTGATTTAAAATCTTCCAACAAGCAAAAGCCCAGGACCAGATGGCTTCACAGGTGAATTCTATCAAACATTTAGAGAAGAACTAACACCTGTCTTTCTCAAACTCTTCCAAAATATAGCAGAGGGAGGAATACTCCCAAACTCATTCTATGAGCCACCATCACCCTGATACCAAAACCAGACAAAGATGTCACAAAGAAAGGAAACTACAGACCAATATCACTGATGAACATAGATACAAAAATCTTCAACAAAATACTAGCAAACAGAATCCAACAACACATTAAAAGGATCATACTCCATGATCAACTGGGGTTTATTCCAGAAATGCAAGGATTCTTCATTATACACAAATCAATCAACGTGATACACCATATCAACAAATTGAAGGAGAAAAACCATGTGATCATCTCAATAGATGCAGAGAAAGCTTTTGACAAAATTCAACACACATTAATGATAAAAACCCTGCAAAAAGTAGGCATAGAGTGAACTTTCCTCAGCATAATGAAGGCCATATATGACAAACCCACAGCCAACATCATCCTCAATGGTGAAAAACTGAAACTATTTCCATTAAGATCAGGAAAAAAACAAGGTTGCCCACTCTCAGCACTATTATTCAACAGAGTTTTGGAAGTCTTAGCCCCAGCAATCAGAGAAGAAAAAGAAATAAAAGGAATCAAAATCGAATAAGAAGAAGTAAAGCTGTCACTGTTTACAGATGACATGATACTCTACATAGAGAATCCTAAAGTTGCTGCCAGAAAACCACTAGACCTAATCAATGAAGTTTGTAAAATAGCATGGTACAAAATTAATGCACAGAAATCTCTGGCATTCTTATACACTAATGATGAAAAATATCAAAGTGAAATTAATAAAACACTCCCATTTACCATTGCAACAAAAAGAATAAAATATCTAGGAATAAACCTACCTAAGCAGACAAAAGACCTGTATGCAGAAAATTATAAGACACTGATGAAAGAAAATAAAGATGACACAAATATATGCAGAGATATACCATGTTCTTGGATTGGAAGAATCAACATTGTTTAAATGACTCTACTACGCAAAGCAATCTACAGATTCAACGTAATCCCTGTCAAACTACCACTGGCATTTTTCACAGAACTAGAACAAAAAATTTCACAGTTGATATAGAAACACAAAAGACCCCGAATGACCAAAGCAATCTTGAGAACGAAAAACGGAGCTGGAGGAATCAGGCTCCCTGACTTCAGACTATACTACAAAGCTACAGTAATCAAGACAGTATGGTACTGGCAGAAAAACAGAAATATAGGTAAATGGAACAGGATAGAAAGCCCAGAGATAAACCCATGCACATATGTTCACCTTATCTTTGATAAAGGAGGCAAGAATATACAGTAGAGAAAAGCCAGTCTCCTCAGTAAGTGGTGCTGGGAAAACTGGACAGGTACATGTAAAAGTATTAAATTAGAACACTCCCTAACACCATACACAAAAATAAAGTCAAAATGGATTAAAGACCTCAAAGTAAGGCCAGACACTATCAAACTCTTAAGCAAAAATATAGACAGAACACTCTACGACATATATCACAGCAAGATCCTTTTTGGCTCACCTCCTAGAGAAATGGAAATTAAAGCAAAAATAAACAAATGGGACCTAATGAAACTTCAAAGCTTTTGCACAGCAATGGAAACCATAAACCAGACTAAAAGACCATCCTCAGAGTAGGAGAAAATATTTGCAAATGAAACAACTGACAAAGGATTAATCTCCAAGATTTACAAGCAGCTCAGACAGCTCAATATCAAAACAACAAACAACCCAATCCAAAAATGGGCAGAAGACCTAAATAGACGTTTCTCTAAAGAAGATATACAGATTGCCAACAAACACATGAAAGAATGCTCAACATCATTAATCTTTAGAGAAATGCAACTCAAAACTACAATGAGACATCATCTCACACCAGTCAGAATGGCCATCATCAAAAAATCTAGAACAATAAATGCTGGAGTGGGTGTGGAGAAAAGGGAACACTCTTGCACTATTGGTGGGAATGTAAATTGATACAGCCACTATGGAGAACAGTATGGAGGTTCCTTGAAAAACTAAAAATAGAACTACCATACGACCCTGCAATCCCAGTACTGGGCATATACCCTGAGAAAACCATAATTCAAAAAGAGTCATGTACCAAAATGTTCATTGCGTCTCTATTTACAATAGCCAGGACATGGAAGCAACCTAAGTGTCCATCTACTGATGAATGGATAAAGAAGATGTGACACATATATACAATGGAATATTACTCAGCCATAAAAATAAGAAATTGAGATATTTGTAGTGAGGTAGATGCACATTGAATCTGTCATACAGAGTGAAGTAAGTCAGATAGAGTAAAACAAATACCATATGATAAAACATATATATGAAACCTAAGAGAAAAAAAAAAAAAAAACAGGTCATGAAGAACCTAGGGGTAAGACGAGAATAAAGACACAGACGTAGTAGAGAATGCACTTGAGGATATGGGGAGTGGGAAGGGTAAGCTGTGAGAAAGTGAGAGAGTGGCATGGACATATATACACTACCAAACATAAAATAGATAGTTAGTGGGAAGCAGCTGCATAGCATAGGGAGATCAGCTCGGTGGTTTGTGACCACCTAGAGGGGTGTGATAGGGAATGTGGGACGGAGGGAGACGCAAGAGGGAAGAGATATGGGAACATATGTATATGTATAACTGATTCACTTTGTTATAAAGCAGAAACTAACACACCATTGTAAAGCAATTATACTCCAATAAAGTTGTTTTAAAAAGTAAAAAAAACGAAATGAAATAAAAATTAAAAATAAAAAAATAAAAAATATTGAGTCTTCCTATCTGTGAAAACAGGGAAACTTTCCATCTGTTTGTGTCATATTGAATTTAATTCATAAGTATATTATAATTTGCTGAATAAATGTCTTTTACCTCCTTGGTTAGATTTAATCTAGGTATTTCATTCTTTATGATTCAATTGTAAATGGGATTGTTTTCTCAATTCTCTTTCTGACATTTTGTTGTAAGTGTATAGAAATGCAACAGATTTCTGTATATTGATTTTGTGTCTTTCAACTTTACTAAATTCCTTTAGTATCTTTAATATATTTTTGTTGATGTTTTTAGGATTCTCTATATATAAAATGATGTGACCTCAAACAGTGGCAGTTTTACTACTTCCTTTCCAATTTGTATTCTGTTTGTTTATTTTTCTTCTCTAATTGCTGTGGCTAAGAATTCCAATACTATGTTCAATAAAAGTGGTGAGAGTGGGCATCCTTGTCTTGCTCCTGATAGTAGAGGTAATGCTTTCAGCTCTTAATTTTTCAGTATGATGTTCGCAGTGGGCTTACCATATATGGACTTTATTATGTTGAGGTATGCTCCCCACATACCCACTTTCTTGAGAGTTTTTATCAGAAATTAATATTGAATTATTGAAAAGTTTTTCTACATTTATCGAGATAATTTTATTATTTTATTTTATAACTTGTTAATGTGGCACATCACATTGATTGATTTGTGGATATTGAAAAATTCTCACACTCTTGGGATGAATCCTGCTTGATCATGGTGTATATCATTTTAATGTATTGTGGAATTTAGTTAAGTAATATTTTGTTGAGGATTTTTGCATTTAAGTTCAACAGGGATGTTGGCCTATAATTTTATTTTTTGTGTGATATCTTCGGTTTTGGTATCAGGATGATGCTGGCCTCATAGAATGAGTTCAGATATATTTCTTTCTCTGTAACTTTTTATAAGAGTTTGGTAAGGATAGGCATTAATTCATCTCTAAATGTTTGGTAGAATTCACCTATGAAGAGTTGTGGTACTGAGCTTTTGTTTTTTTTTTCAGGGGGGTGTTGATT
The DNA here is from genome assembly GCF_008692025.1 of Phocoena sinus. NCBI lineage: Eukaryota > Metazoa > Chordata > Mammalia > Artiodactyla > Phocoenidae > Phocoena > Phocoena sinus. The sequence continues at coordinate 31,476,532 of NC_045776.1, read as the reverse complement.
TATTTCTGATTCAATTTTATTACTGGTAACGAAATTACTGGTAATTTCTCCTAACTCCAGTCTTGGGAGATTGCAAATTTCTAGGATTTTGTCCATTTCTTCTGGGTTGCCCATTTTATTGGCATATAATATTGTACAGTAGTCTCTTATCATCCTTTGTGTTTCTTTGGGTTGGTTGTAAATGCTTTTTTTTTTTTTTTTTTCATTTCTGATGTTATTGATTTTGGCACTCTCCTTTATATTCTTGATGAGACTGGCTAAAGGTTTATCCCTTCTGTTTATCTTTCCAATGAACCAGCTCTTAGTTGCATTTATTTTCTCTATTGTTTTCCTGCTTTCTATTTCATTTATTTATTATGTGATCTTTGATTTCTTTTTTCTAAAAACCTTGAGTTTTGTTTTAATTCATTTTCTAGTTCCTTTAGTTTTAAAGTTAGGTTGTATATTTCCAATTTTTCTTGGTTCCTGAGGTAGGCTTGTATTGCTGTAAACTTGACTGTTAAAACTGCTTTTGCTGCATCCCACAGATTTTGGATCATTGTGTTTTCACTTTCATTTGTCTCCAAGTATTTTTTTTATTTCTTCTTTGATTTGTTCAGTGATCCATTGGTTGTTTTGGGGTATAACATTTAGCCTCCATGTGTTTGCATTTTTGGCAGTTTTTATTCTTATAGTTGATTTCTATTCTCATAACACTATGGCCAAAAAATTTTTATATTATTTCAATTTTCTTAAGTTTACTGAGATTTGTTTTCTGGACTAGCAAGTAATCAATCCTGGAGAAATTTATATATATATATATATATATATATATATATATATATATATATATATATGTAATGTGTTTTTAAGACTACTGTTTTCTTATGGATTTTCTTTCTGGCTGATCTCTTCACTTATCTAAGTGGGGTGTTAAAGTCCCCTACTATTAATGTGTTACTGTCAATTTTTCCCTTTATGTCTGTTAATGATTGCTTAATATATTTAGGTGCTCTTATGTTCAGTGCATATATATGTACAATTGTTATATCTTCCGTTGGATTGATCCATTGATCATTATGTAAAGTCCTTTGTCTTTTGTTAGTCTTTATTTTCTAGTCTATATTTTCTGATATAAGTATTGTTACCTCAGCTTTCTTTTGATTTCCATTTTCATGGAATACATTTTTCCATCCCCTCACTTTCAATCTTTTGTGTCTTTACATCTGAAGTGGTCTCTTGTAGGCAGCATATATATGGGTCTTGTTTTTGTATTCATTCAAATCTACATCTTTTTAGTTCATTTATGTTTAAAGTAATTATCAATAGGTATGCACTTATAGCCAGTTTTCAAATTGTTTACAGGGTGCTTTTATAGTTTTTGTTCCTTTTTTATATTTTGCTCTTTCTCATTGAGATTGATGACTACCTTTAGTTATATGTTTGTATTCCTTTCTCTTTTGTGTGTGTGTATCTGTCATAGATTTTTGGTTTGTTGTTACTATGAGATTTATATATAGCACTCTCTCATTCTCTCTCTCTCTCTCTCTCTCTCTCTCTATATATATATATATATATATATGTGTGTGTGTGTGTGTGTGTGTGTATGATCTATATATGCATATGATCATATATATGTATATGATCCTCTATATAGATCATGTACATATATATGATGTTTTACATCTTTTTTGTTTTTCATATTTCTTAACTATTTATGTAGATATAAATAATTTTACTATTTTTGTAATTTAATTCTTCTACTAGCTTTATAAGTGGTGGTGTCTGCCACTGGTAGATAGGACTGGGGCCCAGGCATCCTTGGACGTTTGCTCACCCACTGGTAAGTGACATTGGATCCTGGTACTTGTGCTTGCTCATTGGTTAGCAGAGTCAGGTTCTGGGGTCTCTTGCTGCAGGGCCCAGGGGTCCCGACTTGTGTCAGCCCATTTGTTAGACAGGCTGAGGTCCAGGGAGCCCTGGCATTAGTGCCAGCTCACTAGTGAGTTGAGCTGGCTCCCAAGGTCTTTGACAGTAAGGCCCTAGGGGCCTACAGCTAATACATTGGTCCACAGAAAGTGAGTCTCTGGCTGCAAGGCCCTGGAGTTCCTGGGGTTTGTATCAGTGCACTGGTATGTGTTGGTGGGTCCTCTTTCTTCTGGTGAAAAGAGCCACGTCCCAAGGTGGCTGTGTACTCAGGGGGTCTTAAGGTAGCAGGCCTGCTAGTGAGTGGGGCTTTGTCTTTGCCTGGCTAGTTGCTTGACCTGAGGTATCCCAATAGTGGCATTGACAGGCTGGTGAGAATCGCTGGCTACTGGCACTATAAGCTAGAGGGAGGATTCCAAAATGATGCCTGTCAACATCTCTGTCCATGTGGTATAATGTGCTCCCCAATATGCTTCTAGCAGTGTCCATGTCTACAGTGTGAGCTCCAGTTGCCTCCTACCTCTCCTGGAGGCTCTCCATGATCAACAGGTAGGTCTGATTTAGGCTCCTTTTAAATTATTGTTCCTTCCCTGGTCCTGGAACATGTGAGATTTTGTGTTCCCCCTTTAAGTGTGGAGTCTCTATTTCTCACAGCCCTTTGGCTCTTCTGAAAGTAAGCCTCACTGGCCTTAAAGCCAAATGTTCTGGGGTTTATTTTCCAGAGTAGGATCCCTAGGCTGGGGAACTTGCTCTGGGGATCAGACCACTTGCTCCTTGAGGAGACCAGAGCAATTGTAATTATCCTCCTGTTTGTGGGTCACTCATCCAGGAGTATGGGTCTTGCCTATACCAGATCTCTGTCCCTCTACCATGTCCCATTATGGTTTTTTTATTTATAATTTTAGTTGTAGAAAACCTTTTTTGCTAATCTTTCCACCTTTATCATCAATAAATGCTCTGTAAATAGTTGCAATTTTAGTGTGCCTGTGGGTAGAAGTGAGCTTAGCATCTTCTTACTCTGCCACACTCATTCCCTCTCAGACACATTCAATAAGAACTCAGCAGATAACTGCACCAGATGCAAAGAGTAAAGTGAATTAGTCCTGGTTCTAAGATTGACTCCATAATATCAGTCAAGTCACTGATCTTTGAAATCATTGAAATCTTAATTTTAAAGGAGGAATATTTACATAGGCCAAATCAAATACATCATTTATAGGATATCACATTGAATATTATATATCATTGAATAGTCTATCATATAAATATAAAGTATTTAGCTAATTAACTAGTCAGTTTTGTATTAACTAAAATGCTCGCTTCTACATTACTTATGAGGGATGGAAATGTAAGCCAACATGTGCTTTTTTTTTTTTTTTTTTTTTTTTTGGTTAAAATAATGAGGCCCTGGAGACACAATTTATACCTCTGACTTCTACATCTGATTTTACAAGTGGTTCATATGGATGTATCAGTGCAAACAGTTAAAATTTTAAAAAACCCATAAATGCAATAAGAGTGATGGAATTGTTTGTATGGTACACTTTTATTAGAGGAAACGGTTCATATTGTGCAGTAAAATCTGATTCATATTGTACCATTTATCAAAAGAGGAATGAAAAACCTTTGAGACTGCTTTGCTAATAGGGAAGGGGCTATTTTTCCTTCAATATTATGATAAATAATGCATAATAAAAAGCTATGAAAATAACTGTCAAATAAGTTTACACTGGTGAAAGGCATACAACCATTAACTTATTGCATTTATTTTCCACGGGAAAATCTTGAATATGTCAAAAGCTGTAGAAAAATTGACATGAACATTTTAAATATTTCCCCTTCTTTGAAACAAAGGCAATAGCACCCACATCTACTCCTGCCCACAGTGAGCTGGGTGCTGAGTGTGGGGTTTGCCTAAATTTTATCATTGGGTTGTCTTCCATTAAGCATCCTTATGAGGTGGATGTTATAGTTCTTGTTTTCCATTAAAAAAAAAAAAAAAGAGACCAAGTTTATAAAGTTAGTATGTGACAGGATTTAAACCCAGTTCTAAAAGGTGACCATCTTTTTTAAATGTGTTTTTTTTAAAAAACCTTGGAGTGTTTTCAGCACATATTTCAGTTTTTTATTTTCATTTCACATAAAACTTTCATCCAATTTCCTCTAAACTGAACTCGTCATAGTTCATCAGAATCTGCTCCTCTTTCTATCTCATCTAGTCAACAGGACTAGTATTTTGGGATGCCTTAAATCCTCTCCTACAACATTTCCTCAGGAGTATATGCTGGGTCCTACCAGAGAGCTCAATTACCAGAACAGCAATATAAGGTCCAAACAGAAAGAATTGCAAAGTTTACTTGATACCTGTCTTTCAACTCTTCCAGCTATGATTCCTTCCTCCTTAAGTAAAAGCAATAAAAATAATTAAAGGAGGAGTCAAGATAGTGGAATAGGAGGATGTGGAATTCATCTCTCCTCACAAGTACAACAAGAATACATCCACAAATGGAACAATTCTCACAGAGCATCTGCTGAACATTAGCAGAGATTTGAACACCTTAAAAGACAAGAAAAAATCCTTCACAACCAGGTAGGATGAAAGAAAGGAAATAAGAAAAGAAGAATCAAAAAAGGGACCAGCAACCCTTGCAGGAAGCTGAAGGTGAGAAGTTCCCACACTCAGAAAAACACCCCCTTCATAGTGGGGAAATCAGCTGGGACATAAAGGGACCTTTGTGGGATCAAAGGAGAACAGAGTGGACAGTCTGTGGCAGGCAGGGCAAAGTAAGAACTGTGCCATAGCCTGTGCCTCAGCCCTGCACACCCCAGCCTGAGTCATGTGTCTCATTGCTGAAGGGGGCTGGGTCCTGGAAAGTGGGGTTTGGAACATGAACCCAGGGTGCAGAGAGATGTTGGCTGTGTAAAAGACAGCCTGAAGGGACAGGAATAAAGAGCTCCACAACAGGGAAAGTTTGAGGAAAAAGCCTGGGACACCATAAGAAGAAAGGTGTCACTGTTCAGTGGTGCGCAAGGGGTGGGCCACCATTGCAACCCCCTTCCCCACCCTCTGACCTCAGCCTCTGAGGGCACTGGGAGGGGCATCCATCTGAACAGGTTCACCAGCCCTTCAAATCAAGGCCTCCTCAGCTCATGTAGGCTTCACAGTCCTGAGTGCTGTCCATCCCAAAACCTCCTCAGGAAACAGCCCTGGGCATCCCTACCTGAGACAGGAATCTGGCAGTGATTGTGGGGGTTGAGTGATAAAGCACGTGGTCAAGAGAGCAAATCTGGAGAAAGGACCACTTGTGAGTGCATGGATACAACAGAAGGGAAGGGAGTGAGGGGCTCTGCCACCAGTAATGCCCATAGAGGCAGCGTCATCTGCCTAAGAAATGAGACACCATTATTGAGTGCAAGGGCCAGAGCTGTCACCGCCCCCACATGCCAGCCCCTGCTTTCATGGACACTGGGAGAGACTCCCAACAAAGTGACTGCACTGCTATCTGTTGCAACTGCCTGCTGGTCTCTGCTGCCGCCAGGGACACCCTGGTTTTGACCTCCATACCCCTACCTGGCCTGAGTAAGTATAACCCAATTAGATGCTGCTTTTCTGCTCCCTCTTGCCTGGGCAGGGGAACAGATGCTTGAGGGTGACACACACATAGAGGGGGAACTGAAACCAAAGCTAAGCCCCAAGGGCAGTGCAACTAAGGAAGTGGAATGGAAATCTCTCCATGCAGGTGCACAAGCCATGGATTAAATCCCTGTGATCAGCTTGTTAAATCCTGCATCTGTGAAATATCTGAAGAGACAATAAGTGTTCCCACAAGACAGGCTGGTCTAGCATTAGTAGCAGTGGAATTTGGGGGCTAGTCCATGTGGAAGTTGAGCCAGATCAGAGTCTGAGCTGGTCCCACAGTGCACACAGCAGGTCCAGAGACCTACCTAGAGTATTGGAGGACCTCCTGGATAGGTGGGGGTTGGCTTTGGCTCACTGAGGGAGCAAGGACACTGACAGAGGAGGTCCCAGGAGAATATTCTTATCACTCTTATTCTTTCTTGTTTTGTTTTGTTCAGTAGTTGGTGTTCTTGTTTTTAATATTTTTAAAGTTTTGTTCTTTAATTTTTTCTATTTTTTCTTTATTCTTTTTGTTGTTTTGTGCTTTTTCTTGTTTTTGTTCTTTATTTTATTTTTTAATCATTTTTATGTTTGTTTTATGTTCTCTTTGCATTTTTTTTGGTTTCCTTTCTGTTTTCATTTTGTTTTTCATCTTTTTCTGTTTCTGTTAGTTTAGTATTTATTACTTTCACTTTTGAGTTCTTTTGTTTGTTCTCTCGGTTTTTTTCTTTCTTTTCTGTCTGCTTGTTTGTTTCTGTTTGTTTAGTTTTGCTTTTATCATTTGTCTTGGGTTGGGTTTGTCTGTTTTCATCCTTCTTATTTTGTGTGTTGTTTTACTGCTATTATTGTTTTTGCTACTTCTCTTGGGTTTTGTTTGTCTGTTGTTTTCTTTCTTTTTTCTCTGGCTGTGCCATGTGATTTTCAGGCTCTTGGTTTCCAACCAGAACTCAGGCCTGGGCCTCCAGGGTGGGAAAGATGAGTCCAGGATGCTGGACCACCAGAGAATTCCCAGGCCCAGGGAATATTAATTGGCATGCACTCACCTTGAGTTATCCAAGACACAAAGACCTGGCTCCTCCTAACTGCCTGTAGGATCCAGGGCTGGACACCTCATGCCAAACAACCAGGAAGAGAGGAACAAAGCCCCACCCATCAGCAGATAGGTTGCCTAAAGTTGTACTAAGCTCAAAGACATCCCATAACACACCACCTAACGTGGCCCTGCCCATCAGAGGGAAAAGAATCAGCTCCACAAGAGTACAGGTATCATTCTCTCTTACAAAAAGAAAAGAAATAACTGCCACAGAGAGGAATAAAGAAAAAAGAATGAAGAGATGAGAACAGTCTCAGAAACTGTGATAACATAAAATGCACCAACATTTGGATTATAGGGGTTCCAGGAGAAGGAGAGAAAAATAAAGGGAATAAGAAAATATTTGAATAGATTATAGCCAAAAACTTCCTTAACATGGGAAAGGAAATAGCCACCCAATTCGAGGAAATACAGAAAGTCCCATACAGGATAAACTCAAGGAGAAACATCCTGAGACACATATTGATCAAACAAACAAAAATTTAATTCAAAGAAAAACTATTAAAAGCAGCAAGGGAAAAGGAAAAATAACATACGAGGGAATCCCCATAAGGATATCAACTGATTTTTCAGCAGAAACTCTGCAGGCCAGAAGGGAGTGTCAGGATATATTTAAAGAGATGAAAGGGAAAAACCGACAACAAAGATTACTCTACCAAGCAAGGATCTCATTCATATTCGATGGAGAAATCAAAATCTTTACAGACAAGCAAAAGCTAAGAGAATTCAGCACCAACAAACCAGCTTTACAACAAATGCTAAAGAAACTTCTCTAGGCAGAAAACATAAAATAAAAGGACCTACAAAAACAAACCCAAAACAATCAAGAAAATGGTAATAGGAGCATACATATTGATAATTACCTTACATACAAATGGATAAAATGCTCCAACCAAAAGACAAACTGGCGGAATGGATCCAAAAACAAGACCCCTATATATGCTGTCCACAAAAGACCCACTTCAGACATAGGGACACATGCAGACTGAAAGTGAGGGAATGGAAAAAATATCCCATGCAAATGGAAATCAAAAGCAAGCTGGAGTAGCAATACTCATATAAGAAAAAACAGACTTTAAAATAAAGACTATTACAAGAGACAAGCAAGAACACTACATAATGATCAAGAGATCAATCCAAGAAGATATAAGAATTGTAAATATTTATGCACCCAATAAGAGAGCACATCTATACTTGAGGATAACTCTGCCATAAAAGGGGAAATTGACAGTAACACAATAATAGTGCGGGACTTTAACACTCCACTCATACGAATGGATAGATCATCCAGACAGAAAATTAATAAGGAAACACAAGCCTTAAATGACACATTAGACCAGATAGACTTAATTGATATTTATAGGACATTCCATCTGAAAGCAGCAGAATACACTTTCTTCCCAAGTGCACATAGAACATTCTTGAGGATAGATCTCATATTGTATCCCAAATCAAGTCTTGGTAAATTTAAGAAAATTGAAATTGTATCAAGCATCTTTTGTAACCACAATGGTATGAGATTAGAAATCAATTACAGGAAAAAAACAGTAAAAAATACAAAACCATGTAGGCTAAATAAACACTACTAAGTAACCAAGAGATCACTGAAGAAATTAAAGAGAAATCTAAAAATACCTACAAACAAATGACAACAAAAACATGAAGACCCAAAAACCTATGGGATGCAGCAAAAGCAGTTCTAAGAGGGAAGTTTATGGCAATACAATCAAGCATACAAGAAACAAGAAAGGGACTTCCCTGGTTGCACAGTGGTTAAGAATCTGCCTGCCAGTGCAGGGGATATGAGTTTGATCCCTGGTCCAGGACGATCCCACATGCTGAAGGCTACCTAAGCCCATGCACCACAATACTGAGCCTGTGCTCTAGAGCCTGTGAGCCACAATGACTGAGCTTGCATGCCACAACTACTGAAGCCCATTTGCCTATATCCCATGCTCCACAGCAAAAGAAGCCACCACAATAAGAAGCACGTACACTGCAATGAAGAGTAGGCCCTGCTCACCACAACTAGAGAAAGCCCATGTGCAACAACAAAGACCCAACACACCAAAAATAAATAAATAAATGAAAGAATTAAAAAAAATTAAAAACAAGAAAAATCACAAAAAAACAATCTAACCTTACACCTTAAGCAACTAGGATAAAAGAACAAGACCCAAAGATAGTAGAAGGAAATAAATCATATTGGTCAGAGCAGAAATAAATGAAATAGAAACAAAGAAAAAATAGCAAAGATCAATGAAACTAAAACGTTTCTTTTTGAGAAGATAAACAAAACTGATAAAAGTTTAGCCAGACTGTATACACGTAGCTGATTCACTTTGTTATATAGCAGAACCTGACACAATATTGTAAAGCAATTATACTGCAATAAAGATGTTAAACAAAACAAAACAAAACAAAACAAAACATTGGTGTTTAAAAAAAGCAAAGAAAAATAGGAGAGGACTCAAATCAATAAAATTAGAAATAAAAATGGAGAAGTTACAACTGACACCACAGAAATACAAAGAATCAGAAGAGACTACTACAAGCAACTATATGCCAGTAAAATGGACAACCTGGAGGAAATGGACAAATCCTTAGAAAGGTATAAGCTTCCAAGTCTGAACCAGGAAGAAACAGAAAATATGAACAGACCAATCACAAGTAATGAAATTGAAACTTTGATTAAAAATCTTCCAACAGGGCTTCCCTGGTGGTGCAGTGGTTGAGAGTCCGCCTGCCGATGCAGGGGACACGGGTTCATGCCCCGGTCTGGGAGGATCCCACGTGCCACGGAGTGGCTGGGCCTGTGGGTCATGGCCACTGAGCCTGCGTGTCTGGAGCCTGTGCTCTGCAGTGGGAGGGGCCACAGCAGTGAGAGGCCCACGTACCGCAAAAAAAAAAAAAAAATTCTTCCAACAAACAAAAGTCCAGCACCAGATGGCTTCCCAGTGAATTCTATCAAACATTTAGAGAAGAGCTAAAATGCATCTTTCTCAAATTCCTCCAAAAATTTTCAGAGGAAGGAACACTCTCAAGCTCATTCTATGAGGCCACCATCACCCTGATACCAAAACCAGACAAAAATATCACACAAACACACACACACAAAGAAAACTGCAGACCAATAGCACTGATGAACATAGATGAAAAAATCGTCACCAAAATACTAACAAACAGAATCCAACAGCAAGTAAAAAGGATTATAAACCATGAACAAGTGGTATTTATCTCAGGGATGCAAGGATTCTTCAATGTATGTAAATTGGTGAATGTGATACACCATAGTAACAAGTTGAAGAATAAGAACCATATGGTCATCTCTATAGCTGCATAAAAAAGCTTTTGAAAGAATTCCACACCCATTTATGATTTAAAAAAAAACTCTCCAGAAAATTAACATAGAGGGAACCTACCTCAACATAATAAAAGCTATGTCTGACAAACCCACAGCAAACATAATTCTCAACGGCAAAAAACAGAAGCATTTCCTCTAATATCACGAACAAGACAAGGATGTCCACTCCTGCCACTCTTTTTTTCTTTTTCTTTTTTGTAAAAATTGACTTTATTCAACACATTTTTATTGAGCATTTACTATGCACAAACATTGCATCAAACTCTTTCTTAGCTGATCCTTATAGAGCTTTAAAATCACAGGGCTTAAAATAAATCACATTCTCCAAACCTGGGACTTACTGCAATAGTTAGTAACTCATATAAGAAACAACACTCTATATATCATGGTGGTTCCAGTTAAAAACCTAGGATTTTGCCTTAGTTTATTCCCAATATCTTGCTTGTGTTTAGTATTTTAATCCCCCTGGAGAACTGGCCTTACTACCCTTTCCTAGTCCCTGCCAACATTCAAGCTCCTGGCATCCTGCTGTTCTTAGTAGACCTCAGTCCTTGAAGTGAGATGTACTATCCTTAGTAAATCTGCCAGATAAACAGGTACCTGAGCCCCAAACACCACTCCACTTGATTTCTCAAAAGAATTTCTGTCTAGAACTTTTGGTGCCCAGATGGACTAGATTAGACATTCCTGTTACCAGGAATGCCTAAATCATACTTAACTTTATATATACTTTGGACAAATGTCCCCAAACCCAACTGTAGCTCAAAATTCCTGGACACCTTACCCCAGAGATTGATTCAGTAGGTCTGGGATGAGGCCCAAAATTCATTACCTTTAAAGCACCCTAGGTACTTTTTATTTGAGGATCAGTGTTATGGAATCTTTGCTTTGGACTGTTGATACTTTTTTTTTTTTTTTTTTTTTTTTTTACATCTTTATTGGAGTATAATTGCTTTACAATGGTGTGTTAGTTTCTGCTTTATAACAAAGTGAATCAGTTATACATACACATATGTTCCCATATCTCTTCCCTCTTGCGTCTCCCTCCCTCCAACCCTCCCTATCCCACCCCTCCAGGCACTCACAAAGCACCGACCTGATCTCCCTGTGCTATGCGGCTACTTCCCACTAGCTATCTACCTTACGTTTGATAGTGTATATATGTCCATGCCTCTCACTCGCTTTGTCACAGCTTACCCTTTCCCCCTCGCCATATCCTCAAGCCCATTCTCTAGTAGGTCTGTGTCTTTATTCCTGTCTTACCCCTAGGTTCTCCATAACATTTTTTATTTCTTAAATTCCATATATACGTGTTAGCATACAGTATTTGTCTTTCTCTTTCTGACTTACTTCACTCTGTATGACAGACTCTAGGTCCATCCACCTCATTACAAATAGATCAATTTCGTTTCCATTTATGGCTGAGTAATATTCCATTGTATATATGTGCCACATTTTCTTTATCCATTCCTCCGATGATGAACACTTAGGTTGTTTCCATCTCCGGGCTATTGTAAATGGGCTGCAATGAAAATTTTGTTACATTACACTTTTTGAATTATGGTTTTCTCAGGGTATATACCCAATAGTGGGATTGCTGGGTCATATGGTAGTTCTATTTGTAGATTTTTAAGGAAACTCAATACTGTTCTCCACAGTGTCTGTATCAATTTACATTCCCACTAACAGAGCAAGAGGGTTCCTTTTTCTCCACACCCTCTCCCGTATTTATTGTTTCTAGATTTTTTGATGATGGCCATTCTGACTGGAGTGAGATGATATCTCATTGTAGTTTTGATTTGCATTTCTCTAATGAATGATTAATGATGTTGAACATTCTTTCATGTGTTTGTTGGCAGTCTGTATATCTTCTTTGGAGAAATGCCTATTTAGGTCTTCTGACCATTTTTGGATTGGGTTGTTTGTTTTTTTGTTATTGAGCTGCATGAGCTGCTTATAAAGTTTGGAGATTAATCCTTTGTCTGTTGCTTCATTTGCAAATATTTTCTCCCACTCTGAGGGTTGTCTTTTGGTCCTGTTTATGGTTTCCTTTGCTGTGCAAAAGCTTTGACGTTTCATTAGCTCCCATTTGTTTATTTAATTTTTATAAATTTCCATTTCCCTAGGAGGTGGGTCAAAAAGGATCTTGCTGTGATTTATGTCATAGAGTGTTCTGTCTATGTTTCCCTCTAAGAGTTTGATAGTTTCTGAACATACATTTAGGTCTTTAATCCATTTTGAGCTTAATTTTGTGTATGGTGTTAGGGAGTGATCTAGTCTCATACTTTTACATGTACCTGTCCAGTTTTCCCAGCACCATTTATTGAAGAGGCTGTCCTTTTTTCACTGTACATTCCTGCCTACTTTATCAAAGATAAGTTGACCTATGTGCATGGGTTTGTCTCTGGGCTTTCTATCCTGTTCCATTGATCTATCTTTCTGTTTTTGTGCCAGTACCATACTGTCTTGATTACTGTAGCTTTGTAGTATACTCTGAAGTCAGGGAGCCTGATTCCTCCAGCTCTGTATTGTGTTCTCAAGATTGCTTTGGCTATTTGGGGTCTTTTGTGTTTCCATACAAATTGTGAATTTTTTTGTTCTATTTCTGTGAAAAATGCCAGTGGCTGTTTGATAGGGATTGCACTGAATCTGTAGATTGCTTTGGGTAGTAGAGTCATTTTCACAATGTTGATTCTTCCAATCCAAGAACATGGTATATCTCTCCATCTATTTGTATCATCTTTAATTTCTTTCATCAGTGTCTAATAATTTTCTGCATACACGTCTTTTGTCTCCGTAGGTAGGTTTATTCCTAGATATGTTATTCTTTTTGTTGCAATGTTAAATGGGAGTGTTTTCTTGATTTCCCTTTCAGATTTTCATCATCAGTGTATAGGAATGCCAGAGATTTCTGTACATTAATTTTGTATCCTGCTACTTTACCAAATTCATTGATTAGTTCTCGTAGTTTTCTCGTAGCATCTTTAGGATTCTCTTTGTATAGTATCATGTCATCTGCAAACAGTGACAGCTTTACTTCTTACTTTCCCATTTGGATTCCTTTTATTTCATTTTCTTCTCTGAGTGCTGTGGCTAAAACTTCCAAAACTATGTTGAATAAGGGTGGTGAGAGTGGGCAACCTTGTCTTGTTCCTGATCTTAGTGGAAATGCTTTCAGTTTTTCACCATTGAGGATGATGTTGGCTGTGGGTTTGTCATATATGGCCTTTATTATGTTGAGGAAAGTTCCCTCTATGCCTACTTTCTGCAGCACTTTTAGCATAAATCCTTGCTAAATTTTGTTGAAAGCTTTCTCTCCATCTATTGAGATGATCATACGTTTTTTCTCCTTCAATTGGTTAATATGGTGTATCACGTTGATTGATTTGTGTATAATGAAGAATCCTTGCATTCCTGGAATAAAGCCCACTTGATCATGGTGTATGTTCTGTTTAATGTGCTGTTGGATTCTGTTTGCTAGTATTTTGTTGAGGATTTTTGCATCTATGTTCATCAGGGATATTGGCCTGTAGTTTTCTTTCTTTGTGAAATCCTTGTCTGGTTTTGGTATAAGGGTGATGGTGGGCTTGTAGAATGAGTTTGGGAGTGGTTCTCCCTCTGTTATATTTTGGAAGAGTTTGAGAAGGATAGGTGTTAGGTCTTCTCTAAATGTTTGATAGAATTCGCCTGTGAAGGCATCTGGTCCTGGGCTTTTGTTTTTTGGAAGAATTTTATTCACAGTTTCATTTTCAATGCTTGTGATTGGTCTGTTCATATTTTCTATTTCTTCCTGTTTCAGTCTTGGCAGGTTGTGCATATCTAAGAATTTGTCCATTTCTTCCATGTTGTCCATTTTATTGTCATAGATTTGCTTGTAGTAATCTCTCATGATCTTTTGTATTTCTTTTTTTCTTTTTTTTTTTTTTTGCGGTACATGGGCCTCTCACTGCTGTGGCCTCTCCCGTTGCAGAGCACAGGTTCCAGACGTGCAGGCTCAGTGGCCATGGCTCACGGGCCCAGTCACTCTGCGGCATGTGGGATCCTCCCGGATCGGGGCACGAACCCGTGTCCCCTGCATCGGCAGGTAGACTCTCAACCACTGCACCACCAGGGAAGCCCGATCTTTTGTATTTCTGCAGTGTTAGTTGTTATTTCTCCTTTTTCCTTTCTAATTCTATTGATTTGAGTCTTCTTCCTTTTTTTCTTGATTAGTCTGGCTAATGGTTTATAAATTTTGCTTATCTTCACAAAAAAACAGCTTTTAGTTTTATTGGTCTTTCCTATTGTTTCCTTCATTTCTTTTTCATTCATTTCTGGTCTGATTTTTATGATTTCTTTCCTTCTGCTAACTTTCGTGTATTTGTGTTCTTCTTTCTATAATTGCTTTAGGTGCAAGGTTAGGTGGTTTATTCGAGATGTTTTCTGTTTCTTAAGGTAGGATTGTATTGCTATAAACTTCCCTCTTAGAACTGCTTTTGCTGCATCCCATAGATTTTGGGTCATTGTGTCTCTATTGTCATGTGTTTCTAGGTAGTTTTTATTTACTCTTTGATTTCTTGATCGATCACTTCATTATTAAGTACTGTATTGTTTAACCTCCATGTGTTTGTAGTTTTTACAGATCTTTTCCTGTAATTGATATCTAGTCTCATGGCGTTGTGGTCAGAAAAGATACTTGATACAATTTCACTTTTCTTAAATTTACCAAGGCTTGATTTGTGACCCAAGATATGATCTATCCTGGAGAATGTTCCATGAGCACTTGAGAAAAATGTGTATTCTGTTGTTTTTGATGGAATGTCCTATAAATATCAATTAAGTCCATCTTGTTTAATGTATCATTTAAAGCTTGTGTTTCCTTATTTATTTTCATTTTGGATAATCTGTCCATTGGTGTAAGTGGGGTATTAAAGTTCCCTACTATGAATGTGCTACTGTCGATTTCCCCTTTTATGGCTGTTAGCATTTGCCTTATGTATTGAGGTGCTCCCATATTGGGTGCATAAATATTTACAATTGTTACATCTTCTTGGATGGAACCCTTGTTCATTATGTAGTGTCCTTCTTTTTCTCTTCTAATAGTCTTTATTTTAAAGTCTATTTTGTCTGATATGAGAATTGCTACTCCATCTTTCTTTTGGTTTCGATTTGCATGAAATATGCTTTTACATCCCCTTACTTTCAGTCTGTATGTGTCTCTGGGTCTGAAGTGGGTCTCTTGTAAACAGTAAATATATGGCTTTTGTTTTTTTTATACATTCAGCCAAACTGTGTCTTTTGGTGGGAGCATTTAGTCCATTTACATTTAAGGTAATTATCGATATGTATGTTCCTGTTCCCATTTTCTTAATTGTTTTGGGTTCATTATTGTAGATCTTTTACTTCTCTTGTGTTTCTTGACTAGAGAAATTCCTTTAGCCGTTGTTATAAAGCTGGATTGGTGGTGCTGAACTCTCAGATTTTGCTTGTCTGTAAAAGTTTTAATTTCTCCATCAAATCTGAATGAGATCCTTGCTGGGTAGAGTAATC
Source organism: Phocoena sinus (assembly GCF_008692025.1). Taxonomy (NCBI): domain Eukaryota; kingdom Metazoa; phylum Chordata; class Mammalia; order Artiodactyla; family Phocoenidae; genus Phocoena; species Phocoena sinus. The sequence goes on along the minus strand of NC_045776.1, from coordinate 31,461,022 downwards.
TTGGTTGCAGGTTTTTCTCCCTCATCGCTTTAAATATGTCCTGCCAGTCCCTTCTGGCTTGCAGAGTTTCTGCTGAAAGATCAGCTGTTAACCTTATGGGGATTCCCTTGTGTGTTATTTGCTGTTTTTCCCTTGCTGCTTTTAATATGCTTTCTTTTTATTTAATTTTTGACACTTTGATTGATTTGTGTCTTGTCGTGTTTCCTCTTGGATTTATCCTGTATGGGACACTCTGTGCTTCCTGGAATTGATTAACTATTTCCTTTCCCATATTAAGGAAGTTTTCAACTATAATCTCTTCAAATATTTTCTCAGTCCCTTTCTTTTTCTCTTCTTCTTCTGGAACCCCTATAATTCAAATGTTGGTATGTTTAATGTTGTCCCTGAAGTCTCTGAGACTGTCCTCAGTTCTTTTCATTCCTTTTTCTTTATTCTGCTCTGCAGTAGTTATTTCCACTATTTTATCTTCCAGGTCACTTATCCGTTCTTCTGCCTCAGTTATTCTGCTATTAATCCCATCTAGAGTGTTTTTAATTTCATTTATTGTGTTGTTCATCATTGTTTGTTCCCTCTTTAGTTCTTCTAGGTCCCTGTTAAATGTTTCTTGCATTTTGTCTATTCTATTTCCAAGATTTTGGATCATCTTTACTATCATTATTCTGAATTCTTTTTCTGGTAAACTGCCTATTTCCTCTTCATTTGTTAGGTCTGGTGAGTTTTTATCTTGCTCCTTCATCTGCAGTGTGTTTTTCTGTCTTCCTATTTTGCTTCTCTTACTGTATTTGGGGTCTCCTTTTTGCATGCTGCTGGTTCGTAATTCCTGTTGTTTTTGGTTTCTGTCCCCAGTGGCTAACCTTCATTCAGTGGGTTGTGTAGTCTTTCTGGTGGAGGTGACTAGTGCCTTTGTTCTGGTGGATGAGGCTGAATCTTTTCTTTGTAGTGGGAAGGTCCACATCTGGTGGTGTGTTTTGCGGTGTCTGTGGACTTATTATGATTTTAGGCTGCCTCTCTGCTAATGGGTGCGGTTGTGTTCCTGTCTTGCTAGTTGTCTGTCATAGGATTCCCAGCACTGTAACTTGCTGGTCTTTGACTGAAGCTGAGTGCTGGTGTCGAGATGGAGATCTCCAGGAGATTTTCATCATTTGATATTATTTGGCAGTGGGAGGTGTCTTGTGGACCAGTGTCCTGAAGTTGGCTCTCCCACCTCAGAGGCACTGCACTGACTTCTGGCTGCAGCACCAAGAGCCTTTCATCCCCACAGCTCAGAATAAAAGGGAGAAAATGTAGAAAGAAGGAATTCGTGTAAGTAGAAAGAAAGAAAGTAAGAAAGTAAGAAAGAAAGAAAGTAAGAAAGAGGGAGGGAGGGAGAGAGAGAGGAAGGAAGAAAGGAGGGATGGAAGGAAAAAGGAAAGAAAGAAGATAAAGTAAAATAAAATAAAGTAAGATAAAATATAATAATGTTATTAAAAAAATAATTATTAATAGGAAAACAAATACAATTGATGGATAGAACCCTAGGACAAATGGTGGAAGCATAGCTATACAGGCAAAATCTCACACAGAAGCATACATGTACCCACTCTTATAAAAGAGGAAAAGTGGAAAATATCATAAATCTTGCTCTCAAAGTCCATGTCTTTAATTTGGGATGATTCGCTGTCTAAAGGAGGGAGGGAAGGAAGGAAGGAAAGAAAGAAAGAAAGAAAGAAAGAAAGAAAGAAAGAAAGAAAGAAAGAAAGAAAGAAAGAAAGAAAGAAAGAAAGAAAGAGAGAAAGAAAGAAAGAAAGAAAAGAAAGAAAGAAAGAAGATAAAGTAAAATAAAATAAAGTTATTAAAATATAATTATTAAGAAAAAAATAAATAAATAAATAAACGGACAGAACCCTAGGACAAATGGTGGAAGCAAAGCTATACAGACAAAATCTTGCACAGAATCATACACATACACACTCACAAAAAGAGTAAAAGGCAAAAAAGTCATATATCTTGCTCTGAAAGTCCACCTCCTTAATTTGGGATGATTCATTGTCTATTCATGTATTCCACAGATGCCAGGTATATCGAGTTGACTGTGGAGCTTTAATATGCTTTTTCTGAGGCTGCTGGGAGACACTTCCCTTTCTCTTCTTTGTTCTCACAGCTCCCAGTGGCTCAGCTTTGGATTTGCCCCTGTTTCTGCGTGTAGGTCGCCGGAGAACATCTGTTCTTCTCTGACAGAACGGAGTTAAAGGAGCTGCTGATGGGGGGCTCTGGCTCACTCAGGCCAGGGGGAGGGAGGGGTACAGAGTGTGGGGAAAGCCTGTGGCGGCAGAGGCTGGTGTGACGTTGCACCAGCCTGAGGCATGCCGTGCGTTCTCCCGGGGGTGTTGTCCCTGGATCCCGGGACCCTGGCAGTGGTGGGCTGCACAGGTTCCCCGGAAGGGAGGTATGGAGAGTGGCCTGTGCTCGCACACAGGCTTTTTGGTGGTGGCAGCAGCAGCCTTAGCATCTCATGCCCGTCTCTGGGGTCCACACTTTTAGCCACAGCTCGCGCCCGTCTCTGGAGCTCCTTTAAGCAGCGCTCTTAATCCCCTCTTCTCACGCACCAGGAAAGAAAGAGGGAAGAAAAAGTCCCTTGCCTCTTTGGCAGGTCCAGACTTTTCCCTGGACTCCCTCCCGGCTAGCTGTGGTACACTAACCCCTGCAGGCTGTGTTCACGCCACCAACCCCAGTCCTCTCCTGGCACTCTGACTGAAGCCGGAGCCTCAACTCCCAGGCCCACTGCCCCGGCGGGTGAGCAGACAAGCCTCTGATCCTCTGCATGAGAATTTCTCTGCTTTTCCCTCCACACCCCTGTTACTCTGCTCTCCTCTGCGGCTCTGTAGCTTTCCCCCTCTGCAACCCGCAGTCTGCACCCATGAAGGCGCTTCCTAGTGTGTGGAAACGTTTCCTCCTTCATGGCTCCCTCCCACTGGTGCAGGTCCTGTCCCTATACTTTTGTCTCTGTTTATTCTTTTTTCTTTTGCCCTACCCAGGTACGTGGGGGGTTTCTTGCCTTTTGGGAGGTCTGAGGTCTTCTGCCAGCATTCAGTAAGTGTTCTGTAGGAGTTGTTCCACATGTAGATGTATTTCTGTTGTATCTGTGGAGGGGAAGGTGATCTCCACGTCTTACTCCACTCTTGCCACTCTTATTCAACAGTTTTTGAAAACCTAGCCACAGCAATCAGAAAATAAAAAGAAATAATAGTCCAAATTAGAAAGGAAGAAATAAAACTGTCAGTGTTTTCAGAGGACATAATACTATACATAAAATTCCTCAAGATGCCCCCAGAAAACTAGTTGAGCTAATCAATGAATTTAGTAACGTTGCAAGATACAAAATTAATACATAGAGATCTATTTCATTCCTATACACTAACAATGAAAGATCAGAAATAGAAAGTAAGGAAACACTCCCATTTATCTTTGCAACAAAAAGAATAAAATACCTAGGAATAAACCCACCTAAAGAGCAAAGACCTGTACTCTGAAAACTATAAGATGCTTTTGAAACTAATTGAGAACAACACAAACAGATGGAAAGATACACCATGTTCTTGGATTGGAAGAATCAATGTTGTGAAAATGACTATACTACCTAAGACAATATACAGATTCCATGCAAACCCTATCAATTACCAATGACATTCTTCACAGAATTAGAACAAAAATTTTACAATTTGTTTGGAAACACAAAAGACCTCGAATAGCCAAAGCAATCCTGAGAAAGAAAACCGGAGCTCGAGGTATCAGCCTCCCGGTCTTCAGACTATAGTACAGAGCTACAGTAATCAAGACAGTATGGTACTGGTACAAAAATAAAAATATAGATCAATGGAACAGGATCCCCAGAAATAAACCCACACACATATGGTCACCTGATCTTTGACAAAGGAGGCAAGAATATACAATGTAGAAAAGACAGCGTCTTCAATAAGTGGTGCTGGGAAAACTGGAAAGCTACATGTAAAAGAATGAAATTAGAACACTCCCTAACACCATACACAAAAATAAACTCAAAATGGATTAAAGACCGAAATGTAAGGCCAAACACTATAAAATTCTTAGAGGAAAACATACAAAGAACACTCTTTGACATAAATTGCAGACAGATATTTTTGGACCTACCTCCTTTAATAATGAAAATAAAAACAAAAATAAACATATGCAACCTAATTAAACTTAAAAGCTTTTGCACAACAAAGGATACCAAAACAACACAAAAAGACAACCCTCAGAATGGGAGAAAATATTTGCAAATGAAGAAACTGACAAGACTAATCTCCAAAATATACAAACAGCTCATGCAGCTTAATATCAAAAAAACAAACAACCTAATGAAAAAATGGGTTGAAGACCAAAATATTTATTTCTCCAATGAAGACATAACAGATGACCAAGATGCACATGGAAAGCTGTTCAACATCACTAATTATTAGAGAAATGCAAATCAAAACTGCAGTGAAGTATTACCTCACATGGGTAAGAATGGCCATCATCAAAAAATATACAAAATAATAACTGCTGGGGAGGGTGTGGAGAAATGGATACCCTCTTACACTGTTGGTGGGAATGTAAACTGATACAGTGCTATAGAGAACAGTATGGAGTTTCCTTAAAAAACTGAAAATAGAACTACCGTTTGATCCTGCAATCCCACTACTGGGCATATACACAGAGAAAACCATAATTCAAAATAATACATGCACCCCAATGTTCATTGCAGCACTATTTACAGTATCCAGGACTTTGAAACAAAATAAAGGTCCACCAACAGAGGAATGGTACATATGTACAATGCAATATTAGTCATAAAAAGGAAAGAAATTGTGTCATTTGCAAAGATGTTGATGAGCCTAGAGACTGTCATACAGACTGAGGTAAGTCAGAAAGACAAAAACAAATATTGTTTATTAACACATATATGCAGAATCTAGAAAAATGGTACAGATGAACCTATTTGCAAAGCAGAAATATAGACATAGACATAGAAAACAAACGTATGTAACCAAGAGGGGAAGGAAGGGTGGGATGAATTGGGAGATTGGGATTGACATATATACACTACTATGTATAAAATAGATAACTAATAAGAATATCTGTAGCACAGGATACTCTACTCAGTGCTCTGTGGTGACCTAAATGGGAAGGAAATCCAAAAAGGAGGGACTATGTGTATGGCTGATTCACTTTGCTGTACTGCAAAAACTGACAAAAACTGACACAGCAGTGTAAAGTTACTATACTCCAATAAAAAAAATAAGTTAAAATTTTTATTTCTTTCTGCATTCTTCTGCTGGATAATCTTAGATACACACAAATTCATATTTATGTATTTGTACCAAGTAATAATAGTCAGAACCTCATAGGATGATTGAGAGATTTAAATGATATAAATATCTGTATCTCCAGAGAACATCTACACAATAGTCCCTTGGTAAATATTAATTTCCTCCCCTGATCCTTAGCTTACTTTCTAGTTCTGTAGAAGAAATATAAAGGATAGTAAATCATGCACACAATATAAAAAGGAACTCGATTGTTAAGAAAGGTTCAATTAAGAAACCAAAAATCCATGATTATGGATGTAGTACTGAGAAGGAGGATAAGATGTTTTTACTTTAGTAATGCCACAACTTTTTCTTCACTTAAATCACATGAAGAAAAAACCTGGGATCTATAATCAAGACTTCATCTCTTTCTGTTACTGAACTCAGTTTCAGCTGCTCACTGCTCAAAAGTCAATACTTGAGAGGTAAATTTGGTAGAATGGAAAGTTGCTTTAATCAGAAAGACAGTGTGGACTTATGTCCTAAAAACCAACTCTAAAGATTCTGCTCAGCCATAACAGTTTTTAAAGGGGAACGTACCTCTGTGAATAATCAAGGCAGAAGTCAAGCTCTGGTCTGAGTCATTTTCCTTTGCCTGCAGGCTGGCTGACTCCTCATTATCTTTTTACAGATGTTATTTCATTCTTTTGTGGTCTACCTGCAGTATTGTTAAGGGGGCTATTAGGGGTAGAGAGTTAGTCATTCTTTAACTACTTAATTCTTCATTTCTACTTCTTTTAATCTAGGGAAAGAATCAATAGGTTAGGCATGATATTGTGTGAATTTAGCAGGGTATAAATCAGCAGTTGTGTTAAATGTTACCTAGTAATCTCATTTTTATAATTAAGGTTTCAGTAGAACAGAAATAGACAAAATAAGAAAGGTGCAAAAGACCTGCTTACAAATACCCACTTTTCAGATATCATTCTATTTCTGTGAGATTAGGGGCAAAGTTCAGTCTTGTGTAACTTCATGCTGACATAGGATACTTAAGGTGGAAGATGTTGACATGGGTCTGTACCATCTGTTTGTTGATAATTTTAGTTGCCTGATTACATAGACAGACAGAACAAGCTACAATTATTTTGATGCCCACAAAGATATAGATTATGAGCAATAGTGCTAATCCATTCTCTTAAAACAAGTTCTTGGAATTGTGCTAGCTATAGATTCAGTACTACTCAAGATGGAGCAGTTTATGTATTGGCTACAGTCTGGTCACCATGCACTTAGCCTTTTTTCTCTAGTGGCAGTTATAGTATCTGTAAAATAACTCAGGAATGTGCATCAGACACTGAGTCTGTGACTCTATAGTCCTAATTATTAACTGCTTGAGCCTGCAATTTTGTGACTCAGGGAGGCCTGGGAGACTTCAATTTTTCTACAAAAAGGAGTCAGTGGACATAGAAGGGCCTTTGTACTGGGAGGAAAACTGTGGGTTTCTGAGCAATTCCATTTATATTCCACAAGAATTAAAAAAAAAAAAACTGCACATGAATAATTGATAGTATACGGAGATTAATTTATAGCTCTCTATTTTGTTAAAGTTAGTTAATTTGCAAAATTAGTCATTTTACATATTGTTTGTTACAAATTATGAGGAAGAACCCTCACAATCAACCTCAATACAGGCAAATCTAAAACATTCAAGATTTGGTTGTGACCCAAATTCTAGATCATAAATCTTAACTTCCATAAAAATATGCAAACTATAATATAATACCATGAGATATATGGTTTTAATTATCTGATCTTTCGAGCCATTATCCAATAGATCTTTAACCTGCCTTTTCAGCATTTAAAATTATTGTTTTGGGCTTCCCTGGTGGTGCGGTGGTTGGGAGTTCGCCTGCCGATGCAGGGGACACGGGTTCGTGCCCTGGTCTGGGAGGATCCCACATGCCGCGGAGCGGCTGGGCCTGTGAGTCCTGGCCACTGAGCCTGCGCGTCCCGAGCCTGTGCGTCCGGAGCCTGTGCTCCGCAACAGGAGAGGCCACAACAGTGAGAGGCCCGTGTATCGCAAAAAAAAAAAAAAAAATTGTTGTTTTGTCTTCAGTCATTTAATATTCACTGAGTACCGACTATGTGTCAACAATCATTCTGATCTTAGAAAACCCTAAAGAATTGTCTCAAGAGTTTTCCTTCAGATTCACTGCTATCAATTCTGGAAGAAACAAAACAGTCTGGAATTTGTGAACATAATATTATCAAAAAATTTACCTCATGATCATAGAAAGTTAAAATTGAAACCACTTCCAGGAAACTACAGTCTCTTTCTTTTTTATTTTTTGGTTAAGAATTGAGATTATGTATATTTGATAAAAGCTAGTTTACTTTAATTCAATTTTCAATATTTTATTATAATATTGGCTTTCCAGCTCTAAAATTTATTGCACTAAAATAAAGTATTACAAAAATAAATAACCAGTAGATATTAAATTGGAAAGATAGAGATCTTCAATCATACTGATCTTTCTGATGGAACTCTAGGAAAGTATACTTGTAAAAGAACATTAAATTGTGGGTTTTCTTCCATTCTGACATACTTTCTTCCCAACACCTCCTATCCACTATTGGCACCTAGCCAATTAATGGCTACACTGCATGTTGAAAATTGGGTTGCCACTGACTTCCAGACAATTGCTTTAGAAAATGGTTTTGTCTTTATTCACAAAAGTTTAATTAAAAATCTCCTGTCCCTCTGTTAGAGAGCCTGGTGATAACTCGGATGCAGATGGAGGCATAAATAACACTTTCCTGAAGATCTCAGCATGCTGTAGAATCATTGTTGAGGGAGGATTTTTATAGGTCTTTAATCATGATCAACCCTCAAGGAAATATATCCAGTCTCATTGCATAAACTATTTTAGTTTTAGCGTTTGTTTGTAATTATCTGTTATACTCCACTACCCTCACACTGTTAACATATTAACTTCAGCAGTTATCAGGAGGCTATTTAGTATTCTGAAAAATATATAAATAGGGCACTTCTGTCAGGTCTTCATAGGTTGAAGAAACAAAATGCAGTTAATCAGTATGTAGAAAACAAACTTATGGTTACCAAGGGGAAAAGGTGGGGGGGGTTACATTGGGAGACTGAGATTGACATATACACACTACTATATATAAAATGGATAACTAATAGGAACCTACTGTATAGTACAGGAAACTACTCAATACTCTGTAATGGCCTATATGGGAAAATAATCTATGTATGTATATATCTGATTCACTTTGCTGTACAGCAGAAACTAACACAACATTGTAAATCAACTATACGCCAATAAAATTAATTTTTAAAAAAGGATGCAGTGAATCAAATGAAATCCTACCTCTCTGCCTTCCCTGTCCCCAGTGGAGCTGTGACAAGAAATTCAAATTCTATTCTCTTTTCATGGAATTGCAATATAAGTAGGTATTAAGGTGTTACAGAATAATGAGATTACAGACTGTCTGGAATAGACCTTAGAAATAACCTAGGCTTTATCTAAAGCAAAATTTCTCATTCTTGCATTTCTCATAAATACTCATTTTTCATATCCATTTGCACACCAAAATAAATGTCTAAAATATTTTGAATTCACTTCTTCATTTTTATTTTGTTACTACTGTAGCCCAAGCTACCACTATTTCCTGATTAAACTATTGCAATAACTTCCTAATTGTTACTTTCTTATTCTCTCTCAGTCCCATGAATCTATTTTCCTCTCAGCAGCTGAAGTGATCTCTTTAATCCATGTCACTTTTTTAGAAAATTCAATGATTATGTTTTAAAAATAAAAATGAAGACTAAAACCTCACAGAACTCTGCATGGTCTGGGTCCTGCTTAATTTTCTTGATCCATGTAAAGAATGCATTTCCCCATGAATCTAAAGAATATCTTTCTCCATCCATATTGATTTTATTTTAGTTTTTTTTTATTTGCAGTGAGCAACTTTTGTGTTTGTCTCCTACTCAGGTGTTTCCTTTATCTCTTCATTTGGCAGTCTTCTCAGCTAGAACATCACGTCCACATAGAGAGTCTTCCAAACGAGGCTAATTCTCCTACTACGTGTTATTATAGATCTTGTATTTGTTTTTCATTAAGATTATCATAATTGAAATTTAAATTGTTATTTGTATATAAGTTTTATATCTACCCTCTTCATTTAGCCTATAGACTCCATGAAGTTAGGAATGTGTCTGTCTCAGTCACCACTATATCCTTGGCACTTTAAAAAATGTCTAACACATGGTGTGGCTCAACAAACATTGGTTAATCAAAAGAATAGAGGAACAAATGACATTCATGTAAAAGTAGCATTTCCAGTTACTCTTTTGTAAATTGGTCATCTCATTTACGGTACAACAAATACCATATAATTTTAGTATGGTTCTCTGGAGCTACAAACAATTGGTCCTATAGGAATCTGAAGATAGCACATTTCCCTTAAGCCCTTATTTCTATTTCTAAGCTAACTTTTATTAGCAACTTTAATTCTTTACATAGGATTATGTTTCTGCTGCTAGCTGCTATCCTTAGGATCTTGATTTTTGCTTTACATAAGGGTTTATATTTAAACAATTATGCACATTGACTTTAACCTGCCTAAATTGTATGGGGAGGTAAACTTTCGAGCTGAAGCACCCTGAAGGTAATTGTCCCTCTTTTTGTTTTCAGGACACTGTACTCTCCTTTATCCTTTAACTTCTCTAATCTTTTCCTCTTAGTTTCCTATATTGGACCCTTTTCCTCTGAATGACTTCTATTTTTTGATGAATTCACAATCATATTCTCTACTCCATTCCATTAATTTTGCATGCATTCCCTTGACAATTTCATCTTCTCCTATAGGTTTTAAGAGCACCAGTTGCTGATGGCTGTCACTTTTATCTCTTTCTTGTACTCAGCGCCTAAGCTGCAGAAAGAAGAAGCTTGATTTAAACAGCTATTTGAAAGTGTTTCTCATGACAGTCTATTTTACAATATGCAAAATATTAACTTGATGCTAGTGCTATTAGAAACAGTTGAAGTTTGTTGATCAATGTACTCACAGCATGTGACATTGGGCCTCTGCTCGACGTCACTTTGGACATCAAATGCTAAGAGCTACAGGGCTTTGACTGCAGCTGTGTCTATAGTATTATTAATTAATTATTTTTTATTTGGCTCATAAAGATGACTTATAAAGCAGGCATGTAAATAGTGCAAGAGACAAAAATTGCAAAGCTCAAATGCAGAAAATATGGGATATCAGTCAATTGGAAAGACATGAAAATAGAGTTAAAACTGAAAGTGTGAATTTTAATTGGGATTATAATGAAGATAATACCCAAATGCTTCAGTTCAAAAAATCATAAAACATACAGAGATACTTGAGATCTTATTTAAAAACTAGTTCATGCAGAAGAAAAAGCAATTTATTAGATAACATGCTTAATATGATTAAACACACAGTGGTGTGATGCAGTTACGAAAAGTGAATGCAATTTTAAGCTGAATAAATATAAAAATACTAAAAATAAGGAAGTCAGCAATTGTATTGCTCTTGGTGTATGTCAAATAACATTTGAAGACTTGTATTCAGTTTTGGGCATCACGTTTCCAAAAATATTTATCAAAGTATGCGCTACTTTAAGTAACAAAGCCTAGTATCATTTCCTATTTGCATGCTGACAAGATAAAAATGAGAAACACTGCTAAAAAGAGTTAAGCATAAAATTATGGAGGCATTAGCTATTTTGTAAATCCTTCCTGGGATTTAAGATATGTTTTATCGTAAAGTGACTCTTTAAACTACATATAAGGATCTTCTTTTACTTTATTCATGGTCAGGATTGATTCTCCTAATCGACTGATATTGCTGACTACACAGATGTTTATATTCTCTCTCATTTACTCTTTATGTGTGTCCTAGAATCCCAAAACCATGTTGCTGTCACGTAATTTGAAATTTTATGCCCTATCAATTTATGAAACAAAACAAAACAAGCCTGTAACATATTTCAGTTTAAGCTCTTCAAGTGACAGTATACCATAGGTTTTGGTGCTGTCAGAGAATCATGGCTCTGCCACCACCAGCACTGTGACCTTGAGCAAGATTCTTAATCTTGTTAAGTCTTAGTTTTCATGACTGTAAAATGGAGATAATGCCATGAATCCCTTCACTCACTGTTATATTTTTAATTAAATATTTGTTAATGTCTACTCTAGGCATCTATTTAGTACTTGATAAACGTTAACTGTTCTTCTTATCAAAAGTAAGTTCCAATGACTTCATCATCTCAACCTAATTTTTTTTGATCGTGCCATGTGGCATGCAGGATCTTAGTTCCCTGACCAGGGATCAAACCCATGCCCCTGTAGTGGAAGCATGGAGTCCTAACAATTGGACCATCATGGAATTCACTCAACCTATTCTTTATTCAATCATTATCTGCTTATTTTGGTAAATTAAACTTATTGTACCAAATTTTCCCCATCTTCCAAAGAAAGGAACTAAAGTTACATTTGTTAATTAGGAAGATGAACGGAAATAACTTTTTACATTTTGAATTCACTAACATCTATATATTTTTATTCACAGAAACCAATTATCTACCTGTAAAATTGGCATTTATTATAATTATTCAATGTATTTACTTATCAATAATATAGCAGAAGTGAAGTTTATAATGCTGAAGCTAATTATCTTTCTATTTCTTGAAAATTTCCCTAAAGTTATCCAGACTTATAGCTACTAGCAGATACTGTTTTGAGAATGGCTGGTGGTGTCCATGAGTTTGACTCAGGTCAGAAAATTCAAGTTCTCAGTAATGCAGGAACATGTCTGAAGTATTCATAATGGCCATCAGGCTCCATTTTGAATGCCTGAACAGCAGTTACTCCATTTTCATTTTTAAATGCATTCTTTTCTTTAATGGTTAAATCATATGTACAATGTATGTTTGATAGGCCACAAGACAGGCTGTTCTAGTTCAAGCCAAATCATGTATAAACCAGAACGACTTCCCCATACCTCAATATGTGTAAGAATTTCTTCCATCAGCTGTGAGAGAAAGCTTTGGCAGATGGCAAGTGAACACAAACAGAATGGGGATCAAATCTGCAGGTGAGGGTAAGATCACCAATTGGAGCCTTAATACTGACATTGGGAAAGCAAAAGGGAAGCTGTTAGCACTTGACCATGGTATATTGCAGGATAGAAATAAAGTATACAAGTTTAAGAATTCTGTCACAAGAGGGAGAAATAAGTGTGAAGTAGGTGTATGTAGAAGGTCTGAGAAAGTCTCAGAATCCCTAGCAGGGCTGGCAGAATGTATTTCTCTCCCAAAATAGCCAGGAAAAATGGAGGAGTTACTCCTGGAAATTAGTAAAATATTAACACAAACTTCTGTATCACACATGCTGGTTATTTAACACATTTTGAGGTACACATTCTGCTAAAATACATCAAGAGAATCTGGAAAATGATGTACTTCATAGAAAATAGAATTTATAAACTCATGTAAAGAACACACATAAAGCACATGAAAGTCATAATCTTGTTTGGAAATTTACCACCCCATCCCCCTGCCCCATACCGTTGCTAAAGAAAAGAGCTAATTATTTTCTCTCTAAAGAGAAAAGATAGTTCTATATCTTATTTCAGTATAGATGCCATGATAAAAACATCTATGTTTAAATAAACAAGTACACATGATTTGAATTTAAAAGATGGCTTAAAAAGAAAAAAGATAATTTAGTATCATTTTACTTGGTGAGTTACATGAAAAGGAGGCTACCAACTAAAAGTTTGATTAAACTGAATATTAGGTCTTCTGTGTTTAGTTGCACTCCCTCTTGAAACTACTTTTGTGTTACTTTGTAAATACCTGCAGGAATGTTAGGACATGTAATTTATTCATATAAATCATCCCTGGGTGTGAAAATTCACGAAACACTGGACTCAATAAATAACCATGAACAATTCTAGCAATAATCAAAATATAATCCTATTGTTCTATTTAGATTAGTTTTCTATCAGTACCAGCTACTAAATTTAAAGTGACAGTGATACTGTCAGAAATTCTAGCCTCTCAAAGTTTACAGTAAAGATCTGGCTTTCCCAAGCTTTATATCAGTATCATTGCAATGAGAAAAAGCCTTCTTTTAGAATATGTTTATATTGGGGAAAATTTGTATTAGATTTGACCTTGTTTTTAAGGATTTTACAATACTATTGAGACACAATAGGCAAAACAGAGAATAAAGGTCATATATATTTATTACATTATATGATTAGTGATAAAAAGATAGCAAAAATATTAAATTAAACAAAAATTCTGCTTATGTTATGTTTTGAAAAAAATCAAGTTTGAGTCAATGTTTTAGCACTGGAAGGAAATTTAGAGAAAATCTGGGCTAACTTATTTATTGAAATGAAAATGTAAGGACAAGATTAAAATACTTGACCAAAATTTTATAACTAGAGATAGACTTAAATTACTTTAATTCAAATATCCTAAATACCTGTATTATTTTCTCTTAATGACACTATAAGGAAGAAGAATTTGCCACCCCAAAATATTTCTCTGGAGTATTAATTCTTTTAAACTGGTTATTTTCAGAGAAACAGCAGAGATGGGAAGGGCTCTGAAAACCAAGTGAAAATTACCCTTTTGTGAGAAACACATTTGTAAGGGTGTTTCCCCCCCTGTGCCTGAAAAGAGAGGGAGACCAAATTTCTAGAAACTCTTATCAATGGGGAAAACAATGGCTTAAATCTGTATCATAATCACTCTTATTTACTGTGCTTTTCTCTGACTGCAATGGCATGAAACTAGAAATCAACAGCAGAAAAAGAAATGAGAAAAACTGGATTGCATGGAGACTAAACAACATGATGCTAAAAAAAATGGGTCAATGATGAAAGAAAAGAAGAAATTAAAAAATACCTTGAGAGAAATGACAATGAGCATAGAACCAGAAAAAAATCTATGGGATGCATCAAAAGCAGTCCTAAGAGGGAAGTTCATAGTGATACAGGCCTTCCTCAAATAAACAACCTAACCTACCAACTAAAAGAATTAGAAAAAGAAGCACAAACAAAAACTAAAGTCAGCAGAAGGAAGAAAATATTAAATATCAGAGAGGAGAGAAGTAAAATAAATTTTTTTTAAATAGAAAAAATAAATAAAACAAAAGCCATTTTTTTGAAAAGGTAAACAAAGACAACAAACTTCAGGCCAGGTTCAATCAAGAAGAAAAGAGAGGACCAAAATTAACATAATATGAAATGAAAGAGGAGAAATGACAACTGAGACTGCAGAAATACAAAACAAACAAACAACAACAACAACAAAAATACAGAGAGCGAGAGAGAGAAAGAGACAATACTATGAACAATTATATGCCAACAAATTGGACAACCTAGAAAAAATGGACGTTTCTACAAACATACAGTCCACAAACACTGAATCAAGAAGAAATAGATAGTTTGAACAGACCAATCACTAGACGTGCAATAGAATCTGTAATTAACATAACTCCCTGAAAACAAAAGTTCAGAACCACATGGATTCACTGGGGAATTCTACCAAATATACAAAGAAGAATATATACCAATTCTTCTCAAACTCTTACAAAAGATTGAAGAGGAGGGAACACTTCCATAATCATTTTATGAACTCACCATTATCCCTATACCAAAACCAGACAAAGACACTACCAAAAAAAGAAAACTACAGGCCAATATATTTGATAAAAATAGAAGCAAAAATTCTCAACAAGATATTAGCAAACCAAACCCAAAAGCATGCAAAAAATATCATATATCATGATTAAGTTAGATTCATACCAGGGTCACAAGGATGGTTCAACATATGCAAAACAATCAATGTGATATGCCACATAAGCAAAAGACAGGACAAAAACCACATGATCATCTCAATAGATGAAGAAAAAGCATTTGATAAAATTCAATATCCATTCAGGATAAAAAGTCTTACAAAAGTGGGTAGAGAGGGAACATATCTCAGTACAATAAAAGCTTTTTGTGGCAAATCCACAGCCAAAATAAAGCATTCCCACTAAAATCTGGAAGAAGACAAGGATGCCCACTCTCACAACGTCTATTCAACATAGTATTGTATGTCGTAGCCACAGCAATCAAACAAGAAAAAGAAATAAAAAATATCCAAATTGGAAGGGAAGAGGTAAAATTATCATTATATGCAGAAGACATGATACTGTATATAGAAAACCCTAAAGAATTAAAAATTTGCAGGATAATATTTAAGGTGTTTTGGAGTCAGGAGTATTTATAAAAACCCACAACAATTATTACAAATAATAAATATTGGAGAGGGTGTGGAGAAAAGGGAATATTCCTTCCCTGTTGATAAGAATGTAAATTGGTACAACCACTATGGAAAACAGTATGGAGGCTCCTTAAAAATCTAAAAATAAAGTTACCATATGTTCCAGCAATTCCACTCCTGGGTGTATGTCCAGAGAAAACTATAATTCAAAAAGATATATGCACCTCAATGTTCATCACAACACTATTTATAATAGCCAAGACTTGGAAGCAACCTTGCTAACCTAATTGCCCATTAACAAATGAATGGGTAAGGACAATGTGGTATATATACACAATAGAATACTACTTAGCCATAAAAAAAGAATGAAATAATGTCATTTGCAGCAACATGAATAGCCCAGAGATTATCATACTATGTGAAACTTTCTAATTGTTATCTTGTTATTGAGCAGAACTTGGGTCACTTGCCTGCAAAGCCAATATATTGACATCAGGTTGTGGTGAAGGAAAGTAGAGCATTTATTGCAGGGCCCAGCAAGGACTATGAGTGGCTCATTCTCAAAAGACCAGAATTTCCCAATGGCTGTCAGGGAAGGATTTTTAAAGGCAACATTTGAGGTGAGAGTTGCAGGGGTATGACTTGGTTGGCAGAGAGGTAATGGGGTGAAGTTTCAGGAATCTTAATCATCAACCTTCTGGTTTCAACCAGTCTGGGGTCTACATGCTTGTGGTCAGCCTGGTCAGGTCTTAGTTTCTGTAGAACATCTCAAAGATATCCATCAGATTTTTATGTATATCCCTTGAAGAGGAACTAGGACTTTGTTTTATAACTGAACTATTGTTCCTTGACTGCTTTTCCTTTGTTTCTGCATTCCCTTCTTCTCTCACTGGCAACTGCTTGAATCTGTTCTTTGGGGCTCTGGTAAGGCCTAGGAGACTAAAGCTTTTCTTTACAAAAAAGAAATGTGGGACATAGAGGGGATTTTGTACCTGGGAGGACTCTACAGGATCCTGCTGGGTTTCAATCTCTCAAAAGAGGTGTTACAGTTTTCTCTGGCTTTGCTTTAGTTCATGCCATTCTCCCAGTTGGGAATGCCAGATTCATTCTCTTCAACTTCGTGAACATGCTTAAAATTTCAGACTTTGACTTGGAAATTAAAGTAGATGACCTCAAAACACTCTTCCATTTATCAGATTTTATTTTATTGCTTATCAGTTCCTTCGGTGTCATCTGTCATTCAGCTATAGACAAAATAGATTTTGCTCTTGATTCAAGAGCAATTCTAGCATTATCTATGGTTTCCCACTGACCATTAAATGATAGGACCATATCACAAATAACAATTTTGAAAGTTCAGAAACAGTTCACATTGAAGGCATATTTGTAGGAGACATATATGAGCAAGGACATGTAAAGCAGGAATTGTTAAGCAGGGCCACAGACAAAAAACAAAGAGGTGGACTAAGGTTAAAGGATACTACAAATGCCAGAGACCAGAAAGGACAATGTGTTGTTGAGCTGGGAATATCACCCAGGCTGTAAAGATCTAGCAGGAGTTCAAAAACTTATATACAATAAAATGATTTAACTTTGTGTTTAACTTCCTCAATAATAGGGTCTGAATATTTTTTTGTAAAAGAGATAAATTTAAAAGTGGGTAAAATTATAAATAGCCAATAGTTAAAAATAAATGCTACCTAAAAATCCACAAATTGTCATGCTTTAGTTGAACAATGTAATTAGAATTGAATGATTCATCTGAAACACATGGCAAGGTGCTAGAATTTTGGATATATGATCACTGAATAAAAGGCACAAAATATCAAGTGAACATGTATACAGTGATGAGGGGAAAAAGTCAACAAATGTTACAAAAAATTAATTATCCAAGAATGCAAAGACCCAGATTTTATGTCAAGCAAGCATAAGGTAAATAAAGCAAATATGAGTCACTTGGGTATAAATATTGAACATTCTACATAAATATGGAAGTCCTGGGCCTGGAAATAAATAAATAAGATATTTGCAAGCAGAAGAAAATTCAGAGACCTAGAAGGATGCATAGTAGTGTGCTACATGTGATAGGAGCTACTTAGGCCTCTTGGTATAAATGTTAGTGCTGTTCACCATTTCTGACTTTCTATTTTCCAGGACATAGTAGAATTGTGTATCCTGGCCACCTTTAAAGTGAGGTGTGGTCATGTCATGTGCTTTGGCCAATAAGTTGTGAGTAGAAGTTTTAAGCACTAGGGTACAAGTCTTCATATTCCTATTTTCCTTCCTTGAGAATCATAAATGTCCAGATAAGGAGCTTTCCTTTGTTTGAATCCCTTAGTGAGGACCACATGAAGTAGACACATAGTAGACTATGCCTCAAAAATGAAGTCTGTAAACTTTTGAATCTTCTCACGCAAAGCAAGCATTCAATATGTACTCATTTATAATAAGTAACCATTATCATGGTTTATTATATTTAATAAAATATAATATAAATATTAATATGAAATTTGTATTTATCCTAGAGTACATATTATTAAAGTAATATATTAGTTATGTTATTTTGATATTTTATGAGTTTTTATGAATAACAGTAATAATTTTTTTTTCAAAACAACATTATTGAGGTAAAATGTGTACATTTCAATGAATTTTACAAACATATACATATATCCATATAATCAGCACCATAGTCGAGATATAGAACACATTGATCAAACCAAAAGTTTCCGTTGAGCCCCATCCAGGTCAATCACATTCCACCTTCAGCTGCAGACAACAACTTGTCTGCTTATTGTCACTATAGATTAAATCTGTTTTGTTTTGTTTTTTTCTTTTTTTTTTTAAGCAACATTTCTGGTATAATAATCGTGGGTAGTAAATGGAATCATAGAGTTTGTATTCTTTTGTATCTGGCTTATTGAACTCAGCATAATGTTTTGGGGACTCATTCATGTTATTATATGTATCAGTACTTTGTTCCCTTTAAGTGCTGAGTAGTATATTATTACATGGATATGCCACAATGCCCTCATCCATTCACTAGTTGATGAACATTTAAGTTGCTTCCAGCTTGAGGCTATTATGAATAAAGCTGCTATGGATATTCATGTACAAGTATGTGTGTAAACATATGTTTTAATTTCTCTTAGGTAAGTATTTAGTAGTAAAATTGTTGTATGTTATGGTAATATGTTTAACTTTATAGCACACTGCCAAACAGTTTAAATGGTTTTATTGTTTTACTTTCATACCAGCAATATATGAAAGTTCCATTCTAACACTTTTTCTTTTAATAATTTTAGCTATTCTGATAAATATACAATGCTATCTCATTGTTTTGGTTTGCATTTTTCTGATGTCTAATGATGTTAAACCCCTTTACTTGTGCTGCACTGTCCATTCATTACTTTCTTGTGCCTAGATTTTTAACTGGGTTGTCTTTTTAATGAGCTGTAAGAGTTCTTTATGTATTCTGGCTACAAGTCATTTGTCAGGTATATGCATTGTGAATATGTTCTCTCTGTTTAAAGATCACCTTTTCATTTTATTAACGATGTCTTTTGAAGAATAGAAGTTTTAAATTTTGATAGAGGCCCATTTGTCAATTTTTCATTTACAGTTCATGCTTTTTGGGCCCCAAGAAATCTTTGCCTATCCCAAGTTCACGAGTATTTTCTCCTGTAATTTTTCTTGAAGTTTTACAGAAAAACAGTAATCATTTTTATTAATGATGTGTCTGCTTAATATGCTCAATTGTTAAAATGGGATACTATATATGAAATTTCTTTTAATAAAATAAGGTATAATATATATCTGAGTTAACTTTTCAACCAGAATGAATTGGCCACACATTAACAGATTTTGAGTTGAAATACTGATGCTCAGAATGCTCAAAACCAGGCAAGCTGGATCTGTAAGGAACTTTATAATTCTACTTTTTCTTATTTTTACTTCATATTACACTTGGCACTGTGAGAAACATTTTAAAAGTATAAAATGTGACCTTTATTTCTCTCAAAAATTTGATAACCAGATTCACACATGAAACAAGAAGACCCATATGGTATAATGTATGGTGACATTTATATTTGTAAATATGTAGAAAAGAGTGAAGTCTTTGGCTAACTCAGTCATTAAATAAGTTTTATGGAGGTCTTGGTATCTAATACTTGACCTTGAAGTTTAGCTTGAATTTGGAGATACTGCTCCAAGCAGTAATCATGTTCACTTAACTGAGGATGTCAAGGAACACAGACTGTACAATGAACAATAAATAAAGAACACTGCAGGCATGTGGCTAATTGTAGTGAAAAGTAGATCCTGAGGAGATGTGGTCAATACAGCTGGGTAGGTAGGATGGGGCAGATTTTGGATCATCTGGACAGCACACAGCAGCATTTGGGAGCAATGTGATGAGCAAAACCATGATGTAATAAAGATAGTGCATTAAATCAACAATTAGGGTGGTTCTATGTGGGAGGAATTGGAAAGGAGAAAAAAATTCAAGTCATAAAAGATATAGCAATCACAAAAAGGCTCATAATATTGTCTTTAAAAATGTTCTCGCTTAGGGTTTTCCTAGTGGCACAGTGGTTAAAAATCCACCTGCCAATGAAGAAGACATGGGTTTGAGCCCTCATCCGGGAAGATCCCACATGCCACAGAGCAACTAAGCATGTGTGCCACAACTACTGAGCTTGTGCTCTACAGCCCGTGCTGCACAACAAGAGAAGCCACCGCAATGAGAAACCCATGTGCTGCAATGAAGAGTAGTCTCCACTCGCCACAACCAGAGAAAAGCCCACACACAGCAACGAAGACCCAATGCAGCCAAAAATGAATGAATGAATGAATGAATTTTAAAAAATGTTCTCCATTTCTATTTTAAGTGTTAAATGTGATAAAAATTGGACTCCCTGTCGGTGCAGTGGTTAAGAATCTGCCTGCCAATGCAGGGGACACGGGTTCAATCCCTGGTCTGTGAAGATCCCACATGCCACAGAGCAACTAATCCCATGGGCCACAACTACTGAGCCTGAGCTCTAAAGCCTGTGAGCCACAACTACTGAGCCTGCATGTCACAACTACTGAAGCCTGTACATCTAGAGCCCATGCTCTGCAACAAGAGAAACCACTGCAATGAGAAGCCTGCACACCACAATGAAGAGTAGCCCCCACTTGCCGCAACTAGAGAAAGCCTACGAGCAGCAATGAAGACCCAACTCAGACAAAAATAAATAAATAAATAAAATAAGTTTATTTTAAAAAGTGATGAAAATAATGTATAGAATTGAGAAAAGACAGAGCATCACATCAATAATATATAAATTCTTAGATCAGAAAAATCATTTGTTAAAAAAAAACAAATTATGAAGGAAGACAGAGATGATAAGAAGCTTGGCTTGTGAACAGAAGTGAGATATTCTTACCTCAAACAAATATTTCTCTTTCTGCATTATATGATGAAATGATATAGCTGAAGAGGAACTGGTAGCATCCAAACCATAGGAGTTACTAAATTTGTATTTACCAATTAATAAGATTATGCAAAAACAATGTAAATGCTGCAATCCCTAAATTTGTATTTTAACACGATGCAAAACCCCTAATTTCATTTCATTAAAATCACCAGAGATTTGGAATACCATGTAAGCGATAGGTCAAACATAGGAAAGATTGCAATTCATAAACTGTTTATTTCCAAGAATATTGTGTTAATTTCTTATTATTTTAAGTATGGTTTTCTTGTTTTTCTTCTTCTAAAGTAATCCTGTCTGTCTTTTATAATGTTGTATTCTCAGCACAGTGGGCTTTTATTATATGTTTTCTATATTTAAATAAAACATATATTTATGCATAATTCACTGTACTCTGCAAATATAAATTAATTCATTCTGTTTATGTTATCCTTAGGTCTTAAAAGGTGAAGTTCCTATTTTACATTATATAGGAAAACAATGACATAATATATACAACTGACAGGCCTGAATTTGTTGACCAATTCTATCTGTTCAATTTATTCAAGTCAGCAGAGAATTCAGTAAAAACATCAACAAAAAAACAGAGAACAATGGGTACAAAAAGATAATTAAACATGCCCAAACACACAAACACAAATCTCAAATGACTATTTGGGTCACTATTTTTTTTTTAACAAAGTTACTTGAACAGCATAGTTAAACTGTATGTGTTCTATGTAATTCCAACATGAGTATTCAATTACATTTTTAAAAATTTTACTGAAGTGTACTTGATTTACAATGTTGTGTTAATTTCTGCTGTACAGCAAAGTCAGTTATACATATATATATACTTTTTCATATTCTTTTCCATTATGGTTAAATCACAGGATATTGAATGTAGTTCTCTGTACTATACAGTAGGACCTTGTTGTTTATCTATCCTATATATAATAATTTGAATCTGCTAATCCCAAACTCCCAACCAATTTACATTCTTACCAACAGTGTAAGAAGTTTCCCATTTCTCCACAACCTCTAAAGCATTTATTATTTGTAGACTTTTTAATGATGGCCATTCTGATTGTTGTAAGGTGGTACCACATTTTAGTTTTGATCTGCATTTCTCTAATAATTAGTGATGATGAGCATCTTTTCATGTACCTTTTGACCATCTGTATGTTTCCTTCGGAGAAATGTCTAATTAACTTGTCAATTACATTTTAATTTCACCACTGGCATTCAGCTTTAGTTCAGCTTGATCAACAAATATTCATTCATTTGTTCACTAACTTTTAAGTGCCAGACATGTAGGGGGTAAAATTTGCCGTCCCAAAATGTGTGTGTGTTTTTTTTTAATATCCTTATTAGAGTATAATTGCTTAACAATGGTGTGTTAGTTTCTGCTTTATAAAAAAGTGAATCAGTTATACATATACATATGTCCCCATATCTCCTCCATCTTGCATCTCCCTCCCCCCAACCCTCCCTATTCCACCCCTCTAGGTAGTCACAAAGCACGAAGCTGATCTCCCTGTGCTATGTGGCTTCTTCCCACTAGCTATGTATTTTACGTTTGGTAGTGTAAATATGTCCATGCCACTCTCTCACTTTGTCCCAGCTTATCGTAAGCCCTCCCTGTATCCTCAAGACCATTCTCTAGTAGGTCTGCGTCTTTATTGCCGTAATGCCCCTAGGATCTTCTGACCATTTTATTTTTCTTTTCTTAGATTCCATATATATGTGCTAGCATACGGTGTCTGTTTTTCTCTTTCTGACTTATTTCACTGTCTATGGCAGTCTCTAGGTCCATTCACCTCACTACAAATAACTCAGTTTTGTTCCTTTTTAGAGATGAGTAATATTCCATTGTATATATGTGACACATCCTCTTTATCCATTCATCTATTGATGAATGGATAGGTTGTTTAGGTTGCAAAGGTTGCTTAGGTTGCTTAGGTTGCTTCCACGTCCTGGATATTGTAAACAGAACTTCAATGAATATTTTGGTACATGACTCTTTCTGAATTATGGTTTTCTCAGGGTATATGCCCAGTAGTGGGATTGCTGGGTCATATGGTAGTTCTATTTGTAGATTTTAAGGATCCTCCATAGTGTTCTCCATAGTGGCTGTATCAATTTACATTCCCATAAACAGTGCAAGATTGTTCCCTTTCTCCACACACTCTCCAGCATTTATTGTTTCTAGATTTTTGATGATGGCCATTCTGACTGGTGTGAGATGATATCTCATTGCAGTTTTGATTTGCATTTCTCTAATGATTAATGATGTTGAGCATTCTTTCATGTGTTTGTTGGCAATCTGTATATCTTCTTTGGAGAAATGTCTATTTAGGACTTCTGCCCATTTTTGGATTGGGTTGCTTGTGTTTTTGATATTGAGCTGCATGAGTTGCTTGTATGTTTTGGAGATTAATTCTTTGTCAGTTGTTTCATTTGCAAATATTTTCCCTCATTCTGAGGCCTGTCTTTTTGTATTGTTTATGGTTTCCTTTACTGTGCAAAAGCTATTAAGTTTCATTAGGTCTCATTTGTTTATTTTTGTTTTTATTTCCATTTCTCTAGGAGGTGGGTCAAAAAGGATGTTGCTATGATTTATGTCACAGAGTGTTCTCCCTATGTTTTCCTCTAAGAGATTGATGGTGTCTGGCCTTACATTTAGGTCTTTAATCCATTATGAGTTTATTTTTGTGTATAGTGGTAAAGAGTGTTCTAATTTCATTTTTTTACATGTCGCTGTCCAGTTTTCCCAGCACCACTTAATGAAGAGGCTGCCTTTTCTCCACTGTATATTCTTTGCTCCTTTATCAAAGTATGGTCACCATAGGTGCGTAGGTTTATCTCTGGGCTTTCTATCCTGTTCCATTGATCTATATTTCTGTTTTTGTGGAGTACCATATTGTCTTTATTGCTGTAGCTTAGTAGTATAGGCTGAAGTCAGGGAACCTGATTCCTCCAGCTCCAGTTTTCTTTCTCAAGATTGCTTTGTCTATTTGGGGTCTTTTGTGTTTCCATACAAATTTTGAAATTTTTTGTACTAGTCTGTGAAAAATGTCAGTGGCAGTTTGACAGGGATTGCACTGAATCTGTATATTGCGTTGGGTAGTAGAGTCATTTTCACAATGTGGATTCTTCCAGTCCAAGAACATGGTATATCACTCCATCTATTTGTATCATCTTTAATTTCTTTCATCAGTGTCTTATAGTTTTCTGCATACAGGTCTTTTGTCTCCTTAGGTAGATTTATTCCTAGATACTTTATTCTTTTTGTTGCAATGTTAAATGGGAGTGTTTTCTTAATTTCAATTTCAGATTTTTCATCGTTAATGTATAGGAATGCAAGAGATTTATGTGCATTAATTTTGTAACCTGCTACTTTAGCAAATTCATTGATTAGATCTAGTAATTTTCTGGTAGCATCTTTAGGATTCTCTATGTATAGTATTATGTCATCTGCAAACAGTGACAACTTTACTTCTTTTCCAAATTGAACTCCTTTTATTTCTTTTGCTTCTCTGATTGCGGTGGCTAAAACTTCCAAATATATGTTGAATAATAGTGGTGAGAGTGGGCAACCTTTTCTTTTTCCTGATCTTAGCGGAAATTATTTCAGTTTTTCACCATTGAGGACGATGTTGTCCATGGATTTGTCATATATGGCCTTTATTATGTTGAGGAAAGTTCCCTGTATGCCTACTTCCTGGAGAGTTTTTATAATAAAAGAGTGTTGAATTTTGTCAAAAGCTTTCTCTGCATCTATTGAGATGATCATATGATTTTTCTCCTTCATTTTGTTAGTATGGTGAATCACATTGACTGATATGCACATATTGAAGAATCCTTGCATTGCTGGGATAAACCCCATTTGATCATGGTGTATGATCCTTTTAATGTGTTGTTGGATTCTGTTTGCTAGTATTTTGTTGAAGATTTTTGCTTCTATGTTCATCAGTGATATTGGTCTTAGTTTTCTTTCTTTGTGACATGTTTGTCTGGTTTTGGTATCAGAGTGATGTTGGCTTCGTAGAATGAGTTTAAGTGTGCTCCTCCATCAGCTATATTTTGGAAGAGTTTGAGAAGGATACGTGTCAGCTCTTCTCTAAATGTTTGATAGAATTCGCCTGTGAAGCCATCTGGTCCTGGGATTTTGTTTGTTGGAAGATTTTTAATCACAGTTTCAATTTCAGTGCTTGTGATTGGTCTGTTCATATTTCTATTTCTTCTTGGTTCAGTCTTGAAAGGTGATGCATTTCTAAGAATTTGTCCATTTCTTCCAGGTTGTCCATTTTATTGGCATAGTGTTGCTTGTAGTAATCTCTCATGATCTTTTGTATTTCTGCAGTGTCAGTTGTTACTTCTCCTTTTTCATTTCTAATTCTATTGATTTGAGTCTTCTCCCTTTTTTTTCTTGATGAGTCTGGATAATGGTTTATCAATTTTGTTTATCTTCTCAAAGTACCAGCTTTAATTTTATTGATCTTTGCTATTGTTTCCTTCATTTCTTTTTCATGTATTTCTGATCTGATCTTTATGATTTCCTTCCTTCTGCTAACTTTGGGATTATTTTGTTCTTGTTTCTCTAATTGTTTTAGGTGTAAGGTTAGGTTGTTTATTTGAGATGTTTCTTGTTTCTTAAGGTAGGCTTGTATAGCTATAAACTTCCCTCTTAGAACTGCTTTTGCTGATTCTCATAGGTTTTGGGTCGTTATATTTTCATTGTCATTTTTTTCTGCGTATTTTTTGATGTCCTCTCTGATTTCTTCAGTAATCTCTTGGTTATTAAGTAGTGTGTTGTTTATCCTCCATCTGTTTCTATTTCTTACAGATTTTTCCCTGTAACTGATATCTAGTCTCATAGCATTGTGGTCAAAAAGATACTTGATACAATTTTAATTTTCTTAAATTTACCAAAGCTTGATTTTTGACTCAAGACATGATCTATCCTGGAGAATGTTCCATGAGCACTTGAGAAAAATGTGTATTCTGTTGTTTTTGGATGGAAGGTCCTATAAATATCAATTAAGTCCATCTTGTTTAATGTATCATTTAAAGTTTGTTTCCTTTTTTATTTTCATTTTAGATGATCTGTCCATTGGTGAAAGTGGGGTGTTAAAGTCCCCTACTATGAATGTGTTACTGTCGATCTCCCCTTTTATGTCTGTTAGTATTTGCTTATGTATTGAGTTGCTCCTATGTTGGCTGCATAAATATTTACAATTGTTATATCTTCTTCTTGGATTGATACCTTGATCATTATGTAGTGTCCTCTGTGACTCTTGTAATAGTCTCTGTTTTAAAGTTTATTTTTTCTGATATGAGAATTGTTACTCCAGCTTTCTTTTGATTTCCATTTGCATGGAATATCTTTTCCCATCCCCTCATTGTCAGCATGTATGTGTCCCTAGGGCTGAAGTGGGTTTCTTTTAGACAGCATATATACTGGTCTTGCTTTTGAATTTATCCAGACAGTCTGCATCTTTAGGTTGGAGCATTTAATCCATGTACAATTAAGGTAATTATTGACATGTATGTTCCTATTATCGTTTTCTTAATTGTTTTGGGTTTATTATTGTAGGTCTTTTAATTCTCTTGTGTTTCCTGCCTAGAGAAGTTGCTTTAGCATTTGTTGTAAATGCTGGTTTTGTAGTGCTGAATTCTCTTAGCTTTTGCTTGTCTGTAAAGGTTTTAATTTCTCCATCAAATCTGAATGAGATTCTTGCTGGTAATCTTGCTTGTAGGTTTTTCTCCTTCATCACTTTAAATATGTCCTGACACTCCCTTCTGGCTTGTAGAGTTTCTGCTGAAAGATCAGTTGTTAACCTTATGGGGATTCCCTTAGGTTTTATTTGTTGTTTTTCTCTTGCTGCTTTTAATATTTGTTCTTTGTATTTAATTTTTTATAGTTTGATTAGCATGTGCCGTGGCATGTTTCCCCTTGGATTTATTCTGTATGGGACCCTCTGTGCTTCCTGGGCTTGATTAACTATTTCCTTTCCCATATTAGGGAAGTTTTCAACTGTAATCTCTTCAAATAATTTCTCAGTCCCTTTCTTTTCCCCTTCCTCTTCTGGGACCCCTGTCATTCGAATGTTGGTGTGTTTAATGTTGTCCCAGAGGTCTCTGAGACTGTCGTCTATTCTTTTCATTCTTTATTCTTTATTCTGCTCTGCAGTAGTTATTTCCACTATTTTATCTTCCAGGTCAGCTATCTGTTCTTCTGCTTCAGTTATTCTGCTATTGATCCCTTCTAGAGAAGTTTTAATTTCATTTTTTGTGTTGTTCATCACTGTTTGTTTGCCCTTAGGTCTTCTATGTCCTTGTTAAACGTTTCTTGTAGTTTCTCCATTCTATTTCCAAGATTTCGGATCATCTTTACTATCATTATTCTGAATTCTTTGTCAGGTAGACTGCCTATTTCCTCTTCATTAGTTAGGTCTGTTGTGTTTTTGCCTTGGTCCTTCATCTGCTGTGTGTTTCTCTGTTTTCTCATTTTGCTTACCTTACTGTGTTTGGGGTCTCCTTTTTGCAGGTTGCAATTTCATAGTTTCTGTTGTTTATGGTCTCTGTCCCCATTGTTTGAGGTTGGTTCAGTGGGTTGTGTAGGCTTCCTGGTGGAGGGGACTAGTGCCTGTGTTTTGGTGGATGAGGCTGGATCTTGTCTTTTTGGTGGGCAGGTACACATCTAGTGGTGTGTTTTGGGGTGTCTGTGGACTTATTTTGATTTTATGCAGCCTCTGTGCTAATGGATGGGGTTGTGTTCCTATCTTGCTAGTTGTTTGGCATAGGGTGTCCTGCACTGTAGCTTGCTGTTCATTGAGTGTTGCTAGTTTTTGGCATTGAGATTCAGATATCTGGGTGATGTTTGCTATTTGATATTATGTGGAGCTGGGCGGTCTCCTGTGGACTAGTCTTCTGAACTTGGCTCTCCCACCACAGTGGCACAGCCCTGATGCCTTGCTGGAGCACCAAGAGCCTGTTCTCCACACGGCTCAGAATAAAAGGGAGAAAAAAAAAAGGAAGAAGAAGATAAAATAAAATAAAGTAAAATAAAATAAAATAATTAAATAAAAAATATTTTTTAAGAAAAAAAATTTAAGTAATTAAAAAAACCCAAAAAACAGACAGACAGAACCCTAGGATGAATGATAAAAGCAAAGCTATACAGACAAAATTACACACAGAAGCATACACATACACACTCACAAAAAGAGAAAAAGGAAAAAATATATATATATATCATTGCTTCCAAAGTCCACCTCGTCAATTTAGGATGATTCATTGTCTATTCAGGTATTCCACAGATGCAGGGTTCATCAGGTTGAATGTGGAGATTTAATCCACTGCTCCTGAGGCGTCTGGGAGAAATTTCACCTTTCTCCTCTTTGTTCCCACAGCTTCCAGGGATTAATTTTGGATTTGGCCCTGCCTCTGCCTGTAGGTCACCTGAGGGTGTCTGTTCTTCGCTCAGACATGATGGAGTTAAAGGAGCAGTTGATTCGGGGACTCTGGCTCACTCAGGCTGGGGGAAGGGAGCGGTATAGATGCGGGGCAAGCCTGCAGCGGCAGAGGCCAGTGTGATGTTGCACCAGCCTGAGGCGCACCGTGCATTCTCCTGGGGAAGTTGTCCCTGGATCACAGGACCCTGGCAGTGGCAGGCTGCACAGGCTCCCAGGAGGAGAGGTGTGGATAGTGACCTGTGTTTTCTCACAGACTTCTTGGTGGCCGCAGCTGCAGCCTTAGCGTTTCATCCGCTTCTCTGGGGTCCGTGCTGATAACCATGGCTCACACTCATCTCTAGAGTTCCTTTAAGAGGCTCTCTTAATCCCCTCTCCTTGCGCACCAGGAAAAAAAGAGGGAAAAAAGTCCCTTGCCTCTTCGGCAGCTCCAGACTTTCCCGGACCCCCTCCCGGCCAGCTGTGGCACACTAGTCCCTTCAGGCTGTGTTCATGCAGTCAAAGCCAGTCCTCTCCCTGGGATCCGACCGAAGGTGGATCCTCAGCTCCCAGCCCCCACCCATCCCGGCAGGTGAGCAGACAACCTCTCAGGCTGGTGAGTGCTGGTCAACACCAATCCTCTGTGCGGAAATCTGTCCGCTTTTCCTTCTGCACCCCTGTTGCTGCGCTGTCCTCCGTTGCTCCGAAGCTTCCCCCTTCCACCACCGTCTCCGCCCAGTAAGGGCCTTCCTAGTGTCTGGAAACCTTTCCTCCTTCACAGCTCCCTCCCATTGGTGTGGGTCCTGTCCATATTCTTTTGTCTCTGTTTTTTTTCTTTTGCTCTACTCAGGTATATGGGGAGTTTCTTGCCTTTTGAGAGGTCTGAGGTCTTCTGCCAGCATTCAGTAGGTGTTCTGTAGCAGTTTTTTCACATGTAGTTGTATTTCTGATGTATTTGTGGGGAGGAAGGTGATCTCCATGTCTTACTCTTCCACCATCTTGAAGCTCCTCCTCCAAAAATGTATTTATTTTTGATACGAGGGCGAATTTAGGCTGATTATGTTAATAAACAGAAGACTCTGGAAACTTTCCTTTCACTTTCCCATTACCTGCCTAATTAATTTTTAAAAAAGGGCCTATCAGCAAAGAATATGATCTAGGTGTAGTGGGGGAAACTCAGCAGATCCTAGAAATCAGAGTCCACTCTGTGTCTCATTGTCTCTGTATGGCCCAGCATACATTTTTTTACCAAATATTTGTTTTTTCATCTCTATGTGAATTGCCTACTTAACATATTGCATCCCCAAACCCTACCTTCAACTTCTTTTGTCTTTAGATGAAGATGGTATTTAAGATGAAGTCTTAAGCCATTTTGGCAAATTACTCAGTTTTTCTGGGTCTCTCCCATGTACACGTTATTAAATTTTTGTTCGATTTTCTCGTAATAATCTGTCTCATGTCAATTTAATTCTCAGAGTAGCCAGAAGAACCTATAAAGGTAGAGAAAATTTTCTCTTTCCCCAACAGACAGTATACACATTGTTAGAGATTTTAAGATGGATATATATCATCATGACCCTGACCTTGAACAGAAACTGAATGTTTAAATGTAGGACATGGAAATAAGGCAGTTTAACATAATGGTAAATTCTGAAGATTTTTACAGAAAAATGCATGATGGGGCATAAATTCATTCATTCATTTATGCATTTTTATTCAAGAAAAAGAGGGGACATAAATTCTTTCAAGAATGAAGTATCCAAGAGTCAGAGAAGCCTCATTAGGATTAGATGAAACTTTAGCTTCTTGAAGGACAAGTCGGAGTTTTCCATGTTGGCATTTTTGAACTGTTCCAGAAGCGGGAATAGCATAAGAAAAGGAGCAAAAGAATGAAAAAACTTTGTATGCTTATAGAATTCAAGGCTGTGTAGGGTTAACCAACTGTAAAGTGCAAGTTGAGAAAAAGTGAAAGATTACACACATGAGATTATTGAGAGCAAAATCATCAAGAGTTTTGTACACATACCAAGAAGCTAGATAGCTCTAGAAGGTTCATGTGATAGTGTCATGATTAACATATCTATTCCAAAAGATCACAAGTTGTAATATGGAGACTAAATGGGAGAGGATACTAGTATGGAACAGACATTAACTAGCAAGTTATAGTTCATCTTAACCATATGGTTTTTATTAAGCACAGCATATGCAGGGACCTGGGAGTTCACTGTGGGTGCAGTCACTCCATTGATATTTTACCCATTTTTTCCTTCAGTTTCTCCCAGGGCTGACATAGGCAAATTACAATTGAATTATATTAATTCCATATTGGGGGGGGGGAAGTCACTACCTTAAGCCCCACAAGAGCTTTTCATTTGCTATTCCACTCATATTTGTCCCTCCTTGGGCCCCTCACCAAAATATTCTAGGGATATTGTTCTTACTGCTCTAAGCCTATGGTCAGTAAATTTTTGGTGAGTGGGTGACAAAATTATATGCACTGTTCACTATTTTTAATATTAATCTTACTAATCATTTATCTCTCATTTTACATATCCCCCTCTTATTCTTGACTCTTGGCTCTCTGGTTTATCACCTTGCTCTTTTCTCTTTTGACTTTGCATTATGTCTCTCTAGCTACTGGCTTTTTTTATGATCTAACTTGGAGCTATTTGATATTTTCTTTCTGCTTTGGACTAACTTATTAGTACTGTTGACTTCTGAGAACTAATTCCTGGCCATAGAAGGACAGGAGAGAGTTCAGCCAGTTCTCACTTATGGTACACAAAAGATAGGAGATTCTGACAATAGGTAATGCAAAGATGCCCAGGGTTTCTTATATAGCACGTTACAAGAAGGATGAGATATAGCAAACAGATTTGAGAGTTACTTACAAGATAAACTACAATGGATTTATAAATGACTATCTGTGGAGAATTAGAAAGGTGAACTGGTTAGAGTATTGGTTTAGAAGATTATTCTGAGGTCTTTGGTTTGTGATGATTCTGAGGTAGATAGCATTGTTCTCATTTGACACAAAGAAACCAGGAGAAAATGTTAGTTTGGGAAAGAAGAGAGACAGTCAGCTTAATTTTGAAAAATGTTTAGTTTGAGGGCCTCTGCAACATCACATGACCATGGATTAGCAATACAAATTGAAGAATTATGAGCATGTAGGTAGGAGTTAAATAAATAAAAATATACAATATTGCCTAGGAAGACTATTTGTGGCAAAAGAGAAATGAATCTAGAGAACATTTCCATTTATAAGGTTCATTGAGAAGACAGGACAACGTAGAAAAGAAGGAATGGTCAGAGAATTAGGAAGAGTATAAAAGATTCATTGTTTGTAGAAACTGATTAAAGATAGAGTTTAGCAAAAGGAGTTGTCAATATTATCAAGTAATGCGGGGTGCCGTGACAAAAAAATGAAAGAACTTCTCTACGGGTATAGAGTTATATCAAACCAAAGTCAATGCCATGAAGAAGGTGGTAGGTGAATTACATGGGGTTGATGTATAAATAAGATGTGAGAAGAAGGAAAGTACACTTTGCTTAAAGAAGCTGTTTCAAGATCAGAAGAGAGCAAGCATGAGATCCTGGTACTTGTTGCTCTTTCCACCTGGAAATCAAAATTAATTTAAACAATAACAAAATATTATAAATAGTTTAAAAACTTGTCTCTAATTACCAAATATGTCCAAGAGAATATGCTACAATTAAAACACAGTCCCTGATTTTAAAGACTTTCAGATTCACTGTAATTTGTGAGCTAGCTAGCAGGTAAACAAGGATTTGTCTTAAAAAACAAGTAAAGGCAATTAAGAAAGAACTATTGTCTGCCACTGAAGTTAATTTCACAATGATAATGTAAATTATATGTTTACATTAATAACAGGGCCATTCTGTTTTGTTTACAAAGGTAGAGAGAAAAATTGGGCTAAATTAACTTCATTTTGTTTTACTAGCTTCACTTTCTATCCTTCTCCACTCTGATCTCTACCCCAATAGTTTGACCCATAGGCGCTATATTAACAGTTTTTCTTATTCTATAATTTTCTGTATGGTTCAGTCAATGGGGAACTATGGAAGGGATTCATGTGAAGAAGAGTGACATCAGAGTGCTTATTTCTCTGACTTCCTTCCTAAGAGGTCACCTTGGTTTGCCTTGGACCCTCTACTGAAAGTCACAGAATGTATCAAGGTGACTCTTTCTTCCTAGGCTTTGTTAACAATTCCATTTCTCTATCCTGTCAGGCCTTAGAATCTTAACAACTGTGGGATACTGCATTATCCCCCTTTTTTCTTGTTTACACTCTGCCTACTTCTGTATATATTTCTTTTATCCTTATTTGAGATGTCCTCTGTTTCCTGATAAGACCCTGACTAATAGAGAAAGCCTCATCTGACTGCTGAGAATCAGAATCAGGCTCTATTGTATGAATAATATTTGAGGAAATTAAGTAGAATGAGGAAATTTAAAGAAGGAACAATAAAAATACTACCTCAAGCAATGGCATGAGGATGGTACACTGTGGATTTATATGACTGTAAATAGGTTAGCTTTGATATAGACAATTCATGCTGTGAAAATATGAGAACTAAGACTGTAATTATTTCTTTAAAGCAATGATTGTCAATCAGGGATGATTTTGCACCCAGGGGACATTTGGCAATGTCTGGAGACATTTATGGTTGTTAAGACTTGGAGGTGGGGGTAGGGAACAGGAGGAAATGATATTGACATCTAGTGGCTAGAGGCCAGATATGATGCTAAACATCCTACAATACACAACACAGCACAGAAAAGAATGATCTAGCCTAAAATGTCAATAGTGCCAAAGTTACCAAACCTTACTTGACAGCTAACTTTGGAGTACATTCAATACTTCTTGACCACTTGCCTTTCCATAAAATCTTAGTTAGGCAGGGAAGATTCATAAATTAATTCAAAAAATACTTACTGATTACATATTTTGTGTACAACACTGTGCAAGTCACTGTATTACAAGAGCATACAAAAAGGAGAGAACTTAGAATCAAATGCCAAAAGAAGTCATTAATTAACTACACAAGTAAATGTAAAATAGAAGCTATGTTAAAGGAGGCTGTTGAAAATATAGCAACTTAAGATGGGGGATGATAGTTGTTGGTCTAATCAAGGAGGTCAGAAAAGACTTGCCTGAACAAGAATTCAGTAGGAATTGAGTTAGGTAGGGAAGAAATGTGAATACAGAGGAGAAAGCATGTGCAGTGTTTGGAGGTCTGAGCAACTGGCCAATCCCAAATATGTATCTACATAAGTTGTAAAGTATATTATTTCCTTGTTAGAGTATTTTTATTTCATAGTTGCATTTGTGTTTGAAACTGTTTTATCTCCAAAAGGAGTAAATTGTCCAGAACTAAGAACTGTTTCTTATTCCATTCAAAGCTTCCATACGTATGAGTAATGTTCTATAAATGGTACTAATTATAATTAGCTCAACGGCCAATCATGTGCAAAACTCTAGATCCAAAATTTAGGCTCTGAAGTTGTTTGATAACTTCACTCATTTTAAAGACAGCTTGTGTGCATGTTTATGGAGAGAGATGGGGGTGACAATTTGAAAAGGAATTGTCTCAAGTTTTCTTAGATGTAACATTCCAGTCTGTTTCATCTCTAGTGCTTGGTTTCAATGATTTGTAGTACATTAATAAAGACAACAGAGCACAATACCCCAGTCTAGAGTACTGGTGGGGTGGCAGAAGACCAGGAACTTACCTCCAGCTTGGCTCTAATGACCCTGTGATATACAGAAACTTCCTGAAACTATGTGTCTGTGTCTCTGCTAAAGATGTTTCTAATAATATTCTTATTATACATTTTTAAGGATACAATGACACCATACCTTTGAGGACATACTAAAATGCATAAAATACTATGTAAATATAAGGGCGTATGCAGCAATTTTAAAATAATAATTGGAAATTCAAAGCTGTATCCACATGAAATCCAAAATATTGGCCAGTATCCAAACAGAATAACAACTATAATAATGCTTGCAAGGCAGGCATAAATAAACCCTTGTATGAACAGTTCAAAGACAAGAAAGAAGCTGACTGATTCCCACTATTGAGACTGTGCCATTGAAGGTTATGGAGAGAAGCCCATCTGTGGCAAATAAATCAACATTGGGCTAGCAACAATGTGGCATCTAGACCCTGTGGAAGTTCTGATAGGCCAGATGCAAATCAGACAACTGTGAAGCCTACTTTATGACAAGTTAAGAATGAAAACTATTCACTTAGAGCTTTAGTTAGAAAAAGCTTCATGAGCACTCCTGAAAATAAAAGGGCAGAGCCAGCCAACTAGAACTGTTGGGACAATTATCAGAAAATGTCCCACACGTTTGCTTAAAAATTGTGAAGATGGATATGGCAAATAACTAATCCTTGACTAATATTTAGGTTTTACCCTTACACAGCTTGGCTAAAGAGTCAGTGAGAGGAAAATGAACTTGTTATATAGATGTGTTTAAGTTCCACAGGCATTTAACATATACATATTTTGTGCAAGGCACTTTGGTGAAAAATGCAGGAGCAATATTAGGTAATAAAATAATTGCTAATATAAAAGGCATATTTTGGTGGAAATACCAGTGTGGTAGAGTCAAGAGATCAAGCTCCTACTTCTGATTTCTGCCTAATATGCTTATGTATCAGGCTGGCAACTTACCATTATATACCTGTTTCCTAATTATAAAAAGAAAAATGGATTAGAATAAAAATAATAGTAACCACAGAAGGTAAAATTTATTCACTGTCTATTATGTCCTGAAACTATATCAGGAGTCTTTACATCCATCATCTTAGTTAATGCTCACAGCAAATGTTTCAGGTAGATACCCATATTAAATTGATAAGGAAACTGAAGGAATTTATAGAGCCAAATTCACAAAGTAAGCAAGAGACAGAGCTGGGATTAGTTTTTCTTTACCTACATCTACCCTTTTTCCATTCTAGTATTAAGGAGTTTGGTAAACAAGCGTGTGTTCAATCTTAAAATTATCTCACAAGATTCTATAGATATAAAGCATAATTACGTATCAGTTATCATCTTTTCAGATGAAGTATTTTCGTTCATATTCATATAGCCTCCATTATTTCCCTGTTTATTAATATCAAAATAAACATGGATAAATAAACAACAAAAAAAGATCAACTTTGCTACTACTAATGGCTTCTAGATTCACAAGTTTAGGACTTTGTTAGAAAGATTTGAACTTTCAGCTTTCTCTTTCAACATGTAGCACAATGTTAACTTCAAATGCCATACACTGAAGCAAGTGAAAGTTGGTTTGATAAATTCTCTTGGTTTAATTTCATACATTCACAACTTAAAAGTAAAAGAATGAGTGGTAAGTCATAACACAGTAAGTCAAATAGACTGTAACAAAGAATACACATAAACAAGGAATGACTTATGAAGATGTGTGCTTTTTTTCTCAAAGATGCATAAAATTATATTCTAGTCTAAGTATTAAGTTGAGGAGATAGTAACTGACATTTCATATCTAATAGTGTAAAGTTATAAATCAGATAATTTTATACCTCCACAGATATATTAATGTAAAAGTCCATTTGAAGCAGTGGGATTTTAATAATGATATTCATATCAAATTCTTCTCCTAGGCGAATCTCTTGCTAAAGCTAGTTTAAATCCTCTTTGTTTTCATTTTTCTCTTTCATTATAAGGAGAAAAAATT
Organism: Phocoena sinus; assembly: GCF_008692025.1. Classification (NCBI taxonomy): domain Eukaryota; kingdom Metazoa; phylum Chordata; class Mammalia; order Artiodactyla; family Phocoenidae; genus Phocoena; species Phocoena sinus. The sequence continues at coordinate 31,424,734 of NC_045776.1, read as the reverse complement.
AAGGAGAAAAATTGTAAGAAAGAAGAAAAATACACACCTCATAATATCAATTCTTTATTTATAAAATTTTAACAAGTTATGTTTGTGTCTGATAGCCATGTTCAGATGATCATGTATATGAAGTTGAACTAGACTGAATCATAATTGTGTTTAGTCCAATAACTTGATGATTTAGTTAAACTTGTGTTTCTCAATTTAATGAAAAATAAGTCACCACAGGTTTATTTATTTATTTCTTTTTTAGGTTGGTCAAAGTCATTTCCATATACATATATTTCATTAAGACAAAACAAGCATTAATTATAGGGAGAAAATGGAACAAATAAAAGATAAAAGTAAAATGCATAAAGTCAAATTCCTTCCATAGTGCCTTAAACATAAGCTTGATGTAGATTATAAATTTAGCTCTAACCTTTTAACAGGCAGTTCAAACAGGGAGATCAACTACATAAGTCAAGGTCTTTATGACAGAAATTAAATGATTACTTGGTGAAAATAAAATATTTCTAGTACTAGAACCAAATAGAAATTTTTCCCAAAGAAGTAGTGCATTTAAGCAATGTCCCCTAAAACTTCCTCCAAGTATCCACCATAGGAACACTACTGCATTACTTTGGCTAGAATATGTATGACTAAATAATATATGGACAAAGCATTCCATAGATAATTATAGCCCAATTTACTTAAGTATACGGTTGTAAAAATGCTAAAAAAAGTATGAGCAAATAAACTTTGCCAGTATGTAAAATAATACCAATATCAGTAACAGTAGTAAAGAACTCTAATTAAAATTACAGTTTTGGGGTTTCCCTGGTGGTGCAGTGGTTGAGAGTCAGCCTGCCGATGCAGGGGACATGGGTTTGTGCCCCTGTCCAGGAAGATCCTACGTGCTGCGGAGCAGCTGGGCCCGTGAGCCATGGCCGCTGAGTCTGCACGTCCACAGCCTGTGCTCTGCAATGGGAGAGGCCACAGCAGTGAGAGGCCCACGTACCGCAAAAAAAAGAAAAAAAAATTACAGTTTTAATTGTATGCCTTGTACAACAGTCTGTGTGTGTGTGTTTATAAATACATGTATATATGTACATATATATATATATACATATATATATATGTATTATATATATATATATATATATATATATATATATATATACATACACATTACCACAACAATTTCTAAATAAAATTGATAGATTTTTTTTTGTAATGGAACAAAAAGGTATTGAATGTGTTCAGCTGAAGACTTGGGATTGTGTATCATACCTTCTGGGTCAATCTGATTCTATGGAGTCTCTGTGTCTTATATTGTCTTTGAGCTATTTTACAACTCCATAATTTGTGGAAAACTGATTTACTGCAAATAATTCTTGAATATATAATAACATTATTTGTGTCTTGTGGAATGTATTTTATTATTGCACTGTGAATTTACCTGTTTGGCATATCTTTGTAAATTCATTTCAACATTGCTTATTGACTATATGTGTGGTACTATTAATTATCATTTGAATCAGTTGTAACACTTTGCTGGCTTCCTCGTGAATTAATTAAATAAAATTATGACAAATGTTCATTATATATTTGTATGAGTCAGGACTTTACCTTTTCTTATATGTATTTATGAGTACTTAATGAGGTAAGCACTCTCTGACACTCATAGAGATATTAAGTAACTTCTCCAAGGCTAAGGAAAAATCTCATTGGTAAAGGCAAACATACGGTAAGATAATAAATCAACCAATTTCAAAACTAAGAGAAATATTAAGTACAAAATTAGAAAAATCATCTCCGTCCATGATAAGAGGTTAAGAAGCACACAAAACCAAACATGTAAATTATAATGTCAGAAATATTAAATGTGGGAGAGGGGAGTAAAAATGCTGGATTGTTAAAATGTGTTTGAACTTAAGAGATCTTCAACCTAAAATAATCATGTGTGTGTGTATATATATATATGTGTATATATATCCACATATATTTCTATATATAGTCTTCATATAAACAAAAATCTATAATTGTCATGTACGCAAAAAAAGAGAAAGGAATTCGAGCATAACACTAAACATAGTCATTAATTCACAAGTGAAGGGAGAAAAAGAAGAAGAAAGAAAGAAAAAAGAACTACAAAAAAATGAAAATAATTATTAAAATGACAATAAGTACATACCTATCAATAATTACTTTAAATGTAAATGGATCAAACTCTCCAGTTAAAAGATATGGTCTCAGAATAAATATTTTTTTAAAAGACCCATATACATCTGCCCACACACTTCTCACTTCAGATTTAAAGACACACACAGACTGAAAGTGATGAGATAGAAAAAGATATTTTATGCAAATGCAAATGCAAATAAAGCTGGGGTATCAATACTTATATCAGATTAAATAGACTTTAAAACAAAGACTATAACAAGAGAAAGAGAAGGACATTACATAATGATAAACAGCGGAATCCAACAAGAAGATATAACATTTGTAAATATATATGCATTCAGCATAAGAGCACCTAATGCATACAGGGTATATTAACAGGCATAAAGGGTGAAATTGACAGTAATATTTTAATAGTAGGGGACTTTAACAACTTACTTATATGAATGGAAAGATTATCCAGACAAAAATATCAAAAAGCAAACAAGGAAACATTGGCTTTAAATCACATATTAGACCAGATGGGATATATATATATATATATATATATATATATATATATATATATATATATATATTCTTATTTAGATTCCCTTCCCATTTAGGTCACCACAGAGAATTGAGTAGAGTTCCCTGTACTATACAGTAGGTTCTCATTAGCTATCTATTTTATACATGTAGTTTATATATGTCAATCCCAATCTCCCAGTTTATCCCACCTTGCCTCCTGCCTTGGTAACCATAAATTTGTTTTCTACATCTGTGACTCTATTTCTGCTTTGCAAAGGAGTTCATCTGTACCGTTTTTCTAGATTCCGCATATAAGCGATATTATACAATATTTGTCTTTCTCTTCTGACTTACTTCACTCTGTATGACAATCTCTAGGTCCATCAATGTTGCTGCAAATGGCATTATTTTGTTCTTTTGTATGGCTGAGTAATATTCCATTATATACCTGTACCACATCTTCTTTATCTTAAAAACAGTAATACAATCTCTCCAACTTATCTTCTGCCACTAACTGGAGAAGACTCTCTTCTTTTAAGGAGTTCACATGGTTATATTGGGCCCACCGGGATAATTTTCTTTTTCCCAAATAATGTGTCTTAATCACAGGAGTGATATTTCATCATATTCACAAGTTTTACCCATGTTTAAGTGGAGGGAATTACATAAAAGACAAGGATCATTTGGGGTCATTTTTAGATTTCTGTCTACCACACACACTTCCCCTCTTTATTTCAGGAGAGTAGCATAACTTTTATTAGAATTATTGCTTTTCTTTAGTGTATGGTAGAAACCAATTATAATAATCATGAAGTCTTTGTATTATACATTGTGTATATAAAATAAAGTGATTCTAAAGTAAAATTTGGCCCATAAACTTGTTCTATGAATAACAGGAATAAAAATAATCACTCTGGGGCTTCCCTGGTGGGGCAGTGGTTGAGAGTCCACCTGCCGATGCAGGGGACACGGGTTTGTGCCCTGATCCGGGAAGATCCCACATGCCGCGGAGTGGCTGGGCCCATGAGCCATGGCCGCTGAGTCTGCGTGTCCAGAGCCTGTGCTCCACAACGGGAGAGGCCACAACAGTGAGAGGCTCGAGTATCAAAAAAAAATAAAAAATAAAATAAAAAATAAAAAAATATTTTTAAAGAGCATTATCCACAAACAACCTTATTCATGTACAGAATATTGCACCCAATAACTGTAATATACAGATCATTTTCAAGTACACATGAAACAATTACAAATATTGCTCATATATTTGCATGATACAAGTTTCATCATATTCAAAAAAATAAAAATTAATGAGTACATTGTCTCATAACAGTGAAATTAAGTTAGAAATCATTAAAAACAAAAAAAAGTAGGAAATCTTTTCATATTTAGATATTAAAAAATAATCATATAAATAACCAATACATCAAAGAAGAAATCAATAAAGAATTTAGAAAATGCTTTAAAATAAATTATAAAGAAAATTATATGTTTTAAAACTTGGAGGATACAGCTAAAGCTGTGCCTACAGGGAAATTCAAAGTTTTTTTCTTTTTATGCATATATGAGAAATAAAGTAAGCTAAATATTAATCAGTAAGAAATGAGAAAAATAATATGAAATTAAACCCAAGGATGTAGTAAGAAGAAAATAACAAATATAAGAGCATAAAAAATTCTAGTAAAGGCAAACTTCCCAAAAAAAAAATGTGAAAAAACTAATACCATTGAAATAATTCCTGGACATATTAAGCAAAGTGAAAGAGAGAAAGCAAGCAGAAAATAAGCAAAATCAGGAAGAAAATAGATGGCATGATATATTTCCACCAGACACTGAAAAAAATATATAAAGAAGGACGATAAACAACAATACTGAAAATTTGTGTTAAATGGATAAATTCTCAGAAAAAAATAATACTTAAAACTGACACACAAAGAAAAAAATTAGGATAGTCTTATAATTGTGACAGAAAACAAATCTGTAACTAAGAATCTTTACCAAAAGAAATGGCTTTTCACCATGAATAATCTTGTATAAATTCTTCAAGCTTGGTATTGTTTCAGCTTTGATAATAAATGTAGCAAGGGAGTTACAAGAGAAAAAAAATATAGACAGATGGAAGAAATTTTCATATTGAGGTATGGAAAAGTCATTCTGGCTTATACATGATTTGGCCTAAACTTTATGCCTAAACAGAACAGCCTGTCTTATGGCCTGTCAAATATGGCCTGTCAATAACATCTGTTAGTAGCTTCCAGCTATAACTGTATGGTCTCAAGTTATCCCCTTGTAACTCTACAATCATTTTGGACACCAAATAATCCTTGCTTAACAAACACCCTTACTTCTTGTTAGCTCCAATTCTAATTCTTAACAAACAACTTTTGTAATTTTGTGGGTTTTGCCTTAATAAGCCTCCCCATATTGTAGTCAGGCAGAACACAATTCAAGTGCTCCTTGAATCTGTCTCCCAGGTTATAGTCCTCAGTTTAGCAAAAACAAACAAAGAAAAAAACAACAACAAAAAGCCTATCTTCTATTCTTATTGTAGATTATTATATTGATATTCCCATCAAAAATCTAATCTCACAAACACAGATGGCAACATTCTAAATGAAATATCAGCAAACCAAATCCATTAGTGTATAAAAGACAATATATTATAAAATGAATTTATTCTAGGAATTCAAAGATTAATATTCAAAAACCAAACAATGTAATTCATCTCATGAATGGAGCAGAATAAAGGAAAAAATACACAATAATCTAAGTATATGCAGAAAAACATAATATAAAATACATTATTTATTCATATTAAAAATATTTAGCAAGCCAGGAAGAAAAAGAGAACTTCTTCACTCTTATAAGAGGTAAAAACAAAAATTCCAAACAAACATTACACTTAAATTTAAATGTTGATACTTTTCCTTTGAGTTGAGTTTGAGTTTTCCTTTGATTTTGGAAAAGTGCCATGAATAGCCATGACTGTTTTTCTTCATTTGGACTACATAGTAAGTCATTTTAAGTTTAAAAAAAAAGTGGCAAATTTTCTTTCAGTTTAAAGATACTTTTCTGTCATAAATAAGTTGTAGGAAGTTCCTTGATGCACCTCAATATGGATGGTCAAGCTTATTGGTTCACAAATTGGACCCCACACAGGAAGGACATGAAGAAAGAGGCAAACACTCCATGTTGGTGAGTGGAGGGTTTAACAAGAAAGGTAACTTACATTTGAGCCTTGTCTTGTGTGCTGCAAGATGAGTAGATCCTGCCCTGGCTCAACCAGAATCTTAAGAGTTTATAGAGAGGCCTTAATGGGGTCATCATTTATACCATCTAGAAGGTCTCAACAACACATTACTCAAGCCTGCATCCTTGAAAATTGCTCCCACTGTGGGAACGGTGGACAGAGTGTACATTCCAAGGATGGGGGATGAGGAAATTTATCTAGATCCAGCTTTCAGTTGAACTGCAGTCATGTTCTCTCTATTAACTCCTCCAATAAAGCCATCTGTCATTCTTCACATTTCCAGTCCATATAATCATAATTTCTAATCTTTTTTTAAATGTATATATTTTAATCAAGGAAATTTAAGTCTTTGAGTTTATATTTTCATTACTGGACAGATAGGTGGAATTATTTATAACTATGTTCTAGGTAGGCCTTTGGGGAGTAAAAATTACAGTTTGAGGTATTACTGGTTATCAGACTTATAGACTTGATTTTTAAGAATTTATAAGGAATTGTCATAGAGATTATGATATACTACCTAGGTCACCCTATAATAAAGGACTTGTTGTCCAGCTTTTTGGAGTGCAGTCACTGGATTATCTTCACTATCAGCCACTTTGTTAACTGCCTCTCTCCAAACTGCCCAGCCCAAGTCCTATCCCAGTGTGTCCCTTATCCAAAGCCTGATCCGTGTTGAAATATAAAGGCCTAGTCATCTTGATTCAATTCAATACAACCCTGGAAGGCAACTCCCTCTCTCTCTCTCTCTCTCTCTCTCTCTCTCTATATATATATATATATATATATATATATATATAAAAGTATATATATATATATAAGTATATATTCAAAAAAACAAAATTATTGATTATTACGATTCATCAAAGATAGGTCTGTAAACATGTAGATCACAATTTCTAGGTTTTTAATTTTCTTGTAATTATGAATTTAGATAACAAGAAACCAGAAGAAATAACTCTTGAATTAGTGTCTATGTTTGCCAGTGCATATAAATATATTTTAGTCAGAATACTCAAATTCAAATCCCACCACCCCCATTTACCAGCTTTAAGATCTTAAGACCTTATGTAGGTTATAACACATTTTATTCTCAGTTCTCCCATGCATAAAAGTGGACTCATAATTTTTTTAAGCTAACTATGAAGGTTAACTGAGATGATGTATGTTAGTTGTTGATCAGAGTGTGTGGCATGTAGTAAGCATGCAATAGAGTTACTGATTATTATTAACATTTATGTAACTGAGCAGACCCCTAATGGGCCTTTTCATGACAGATCCCTCGCTCTTTGTCCTCTGCCTGCCTCTTGTTTGTAGAAAAACTGTAGACTTTCAGGCCTCCCCTGTGTTACAAAAACCTGACTCAAGAATTAATGATTGAAAGATTGTAGGGCTTCCCTGGTGGCACAGTGGTTGAGAGTCCGCCTGCTGATGCAGGGGACATGGGTTCGTGCTCCAGTCCGGGAAGATCCCACATGCTGCGGAGCGGCTGAGCCTGCACGTCCAGAGCCTGTGCTCCGCAACGGGAGAGGCCACAGCAGTGAGAGGCCCGCGTACTGCAAAAAAAAAAAAAAAAAAAAAAAAAAAAGGAAAGATTGTGAACATGTAGTGACAACATAGCAGTTGGTCCAGGAGAAATGGTAACAATTCAACCAGTAAACCAGCCATATGGTAGTCACAGAATCTTTAGTTCCTCTCTGAAATATATAAATAACAGTATCTGATGCACATTTCCTGAGTTGTTTTACAGATGCCAAAAGCCCCATCAAATGTAAAATGTTAACTATTGATGACCATGAACACATAGCCTCCATACCTACCAGAGCCTGAGGATTGATAATGTTTAACCTGTGACACTGCCCTATTCCCTCACCATCAATCTCTAAAAGAATTGTGCATAAGCTGATCACAAACCCTCTGACCCCCCTCCCTCACCTGCCTTTAAAAATGCTTTCCTGAAACCCATCAGAGGGTTTGTGTTTGTTTGTTTGTTTGAGCATTAGCTCCCTTAGACTCCTTGTCTGGTGCCTTACAATAAATGCTGTACTTTCCTTCACCACAACCTGGTGTCAGTAGATTGGCTTTACTGAGCAAGGGTGAGCAGACTCAAGTTTGGTTTGGTAACATTTATATCAATACTACTGCAGCATAAAATTTTCTTCATTTTGAGAGTGGACTTCAACAATAAGAAGATCAAGATAAACCATCTTCAATAAAGAACTCTTTAAATCATGCAGTGAATCATGGGACATTCATCCAGCATCCCCTCATATAAACCTAAGGAGGATAATGTCCATGAGTTTCCTATCTCTAACCCAACCCAGCACAATGTGCTGGGAAATTCTAGGGAGGCAGGAAATATACCAGGTCCTCAGCTCAGACAACAATAATCTGTCTGACCTGGGGTAAGCCATTTAATATTTTTGTACCTCAGTTTTCTCATCTATATAATTAGGATGGTTTCAGATACATTCTAAGTTTCCTTTGAAATATAATAATCCATAATTCTCATGCTAAGTATTTTTTTCCCATTTTTATTGAAATATGGTTGATTTACACTGTTGTGTTAGTTTCTGGTGTACAGAAAAGTGATTCCATTTTATATATATATATATATATCATATATTCATTTCCATTACGGTGTATTAGTGGATATTGAATATAGTTGCCTGTGTTATACAGTAGGACTTGTTTATTTTATATATAATAGTTTGTATCTGTTAATCCCAAACTTTTAATCTATCCCTCCCCACCTTCTTTCCCCTTTGAGAACCATAAGTTTGTTTTATATCTGTGAGTCTGTTTCTGTTATGTAAATATGTTCATTTGTGCCATATTTTAGATTCCACATATAAGTGATATCATATGGTATTTGTCTTTCTCTTTTTGACTTACTTCACTTGGTATGATAATCTCTAAGTCCATTCATGTTGCTGCAAATGGCATTATTTCATTCTTTTTTATGAGTGAGTAGTATTCTATTGTGTGTATATACCATATCTTTATCCATTCATCTGTTGATGAACATTTGGGTTGCTTCCATGTGTTGGCTATTATAAATAGTGCTGCTATGAAGTTGGGATGCATGTATATTTATGAATTATATTTTTCTCCAGATATATATCCAGGAGTGGGATTGCTGGATCACATGGCAACTCTATTTTTAGTTTTTAAAGGAACCTCCATACTGTTTTCCATAGTGACTGCACAAAGTTACATTCCCACCAACAGTGTAGGAGGGTTCCTTTTCTTCACACCCTCTCCAACATTTGTCGTTTGTAGACTTTTTTTTTTTTTCATTTGTAGACTTTTTGATGATGGACATTCTGACCAGTGTGAGGTGGTACCTCACTGTAGTTTTAATTTTCATTTCTCTAATAATTATCATGGTAAGTATTTTAAAACTAAGATTCAAAGTGCACTTCCCTCCCTTTTCTAGAAGAGTCTAAGTAAAATTTTATTTAAGCAAAAACACTCTGTGTGTGTGTGTGTGTGTGTGTGTGTGTGTATGAATAAACATAACAAGATGAATAAAAATGTTAATGAATCAATTTTCGGACCACACAGGGACATTTGGGAAAGAAAGATACCTGGCAATGATAATTCTTTGGAATTACCTTTTATTTCTTCATGTTTAATTTGCTATCAAAAGAATCAGTTAACATCTGGCCAGAAATTTAAAATGCCACCAGTTTTGAATCATTTTACCTTGGGTCATGACAATCACTCAGTTTCACCATTACCCACATTATCTATATTGCTTAAACATGTTTTTGCACAGTTGATAGATTATATTGTAAAGAGTAAGCTTGGTCTGGGGACTTCCCTGGCTGTCCATTGGTTAAGACTTTGCCTTTCAATGCAGGGTGTGTGGGTTCTATCTCTGGTCTAGGAAATAAGATCCCACATACCTCACAGTCAAAAAACCAGAACAGAAAACCAAAGCAATATTGTAACAAATTCAATGAAGGCTTTTTAAAATAGTACACATCAAAAAAAATCTTTAAAAAAAAAAAAGAGTAAGGTTGGTCTGGACATAAACATGTTGGCAGACTATAATTGATGATGAATGTTTTAATAGCCTTTACAACATAAATTCTTTTTAGAAGTCAAGCATAATCATTGGCAAAAGTATTCCTAGAAGATGGAATTATTTGAAGAACTTGGGGCAGATTATTGAGAATAGAAAGAAAAAATTTGTAGAAATAATGTGTAGAAGACTCAAAATTTACATTTTGATTTTTATTCTGTCTTCATAAGAAGTCAGTTAAAGTTGTTTTCTTGACAGAAATGTTCTGGCCCTGTCTATTCTTTCATCTTGGATGCAACTTCCACTTTGTCCAGGCTTTCTTGACTCCCTGATCCCATACCAAATGATCTCATCCATTTCTGAAATTATCATCTTGACAGAACATTAGGAATTCTCTCTTCTATTTTGTCCTGTCACCATTGTATTCACTGTTTCCTCAACTACTCTATAATTCTCATAAGAACAAGGTATCATGTTCTTTTATATCTTCCACATTGTCTCCTACAGTAATGTACATATAAGAGGCGCTCATGAGTGAGGAAATGAAGAAAATAAATAAACTCATTAATTTATGATCTAAGTGAGAGTGACAATAACCAATCAAAATTGTTCCTAATTTTGTTTAAATGACTGCACTATTTTTTCAGTTGATGACAAGAATACAGTCAAATGAGACTTCTATTTCTCAGATGTCCCTGACCATTTTGAGATGGTTATTCTCTTTTCTACCTCTGCAGAACCATTTGTTACTTTACATTTGTAATGTGCTTACAATTTATAATCTACTTTCTACATAGAATATTGTTTAATCTTGATAATAAGCTAGCAGCAGATTTTAAAATCCTAATTTTGCCTACAGATTGTGTTAGAATCTGAGTATTACAGAATAGGATATTGGGAAGTAATGTATTTTAAAAACAATGGCTGTAACAACAATAACAAAACAAAAACAAAAGGGGAGGATTCTTCAGAATTGTGCTCAACAGTGCTTCTCACATCATATGTCTAAAACCAGTCAAAGACACAGGCAGAAAGTTGAAAAGCCATTGTTTTCAACATGTTTTCTGTTTGTTTTTTAACCTCAGCACTCTTGAAATACAGGTAAAGATCTCAAAACAGAGTACTCTAACTCTTATGGGTAAAGTTGCTCTATGAGGTGACTGCAGAGATGAGGAGGTCTTCAGGTTAAATGAGATTCCATGTATACCTACGAAGTCATCCCTGATCTCTGCTTGCTTCCAGGCACTAGGTCTGTGCACCTGATTCCAGCTAAAAGTACACCACAGGAACATAACAGTGACAGTCACTGTCTACTTTCATTTTCAACTCTCCATCATGAAATTGTAACCTCTAAATTAAGTCATTATGTAATAAATGACTATTCAAATACATCTTTTCAAGTACAAAGTGTACCTTTAGATAGTAAAGTAATAGCAGATTATGCTATAGCAGTCTCTCATTTATAGCTTAATACATCTAGATGAATCAGGTTTCAAGCTGTTGCTTTGAAATTCATGAACATGGCCCTAAAACTTAAGAAAGATCAGTCCTGATATAAATTGAAAATAATAAGAAAGGCAATAATTAATTTAGAATATAAAAGAACACACTTAAAAATCCTAGTGAACTAGGGGACACAATAATATACCAATAAGGTCCTAAACAATTGAACTCATGTGGCTGAATATGGAGTTTTAGATAGATTGAAGTAATGTGACTCTTACCTTATGGTACACAGATTCTAAGGCTTTGTCCTGACTTCCACTATTTATTGGTTGCTCAGAGATGATGTTGTGAGACAGAGAGTAGAGTCAAACTTAAATGGCAATGGAAGTCTCTTTCCAAATTCTCTCTTTTTCAAGGCTTTGCCCTCTTTTATGATCACATACTCTCTACAACACTATCACACCTGCCTGTATAGCTTGTTATTTATAAGTCTCTGTAAAATTGAGTGGATTCAATTTAATTCTCTTTTGAGATTTTCTTTTAAGAATTTTGTAATGACTTGAAATAAATTTGTTATACATTTCTTGTATGTATGCTTAAAGTTGCTGTTTATACCTTCAGTATTGATATAATAATGATTTAAAGATAGAGCTATCTAATAAGCCATTTGGAGTATTTAATGTGTTGTTGTAGGATTGAGACTGCTTTGCTGCATATGGGAAGATACCATACTTCCATAAACTTTGATCATGCACAAGTTAGAATAAAGTCACTGACATAAATTCAGTCTATGTGTAAGAATAGCAACTAAATCCATCATTTGGAATAAATTGATAAAGTCTCTGTTCTCTGAGTTACTATTGCTACATAATTAGTAGTTATCTTCTAACATTTGCATGTTAAAAACATAAAACCCAAAGTAAGGAACCAGAGAATTGTATACTCAAATAGTATTGTGGGATCTGTTTTTTTTCACCTACATAACTATATTTTGTAGTTCTCTCCCTCAGATTTTAAGCTACTGTTAAAATTTTAATTCTGCTTCTGTAGCAGGATATCTGAGAATGTGAGGTTTCTCACTTAGACCTGTAGCTCCTACTGAGGTTATTAAAGTCATGTGAATATGCTCAGTAGTTTTAACTGAATGTATAGAATTTCAAGCTATTTTTGGCTCTATAAAAATGCAACTGGACTATTTCTCCCTAAATCTTTGACCTGTGGGTTTAAAAATAGGTTGCTTTAAATGCTTAGAGAGGAACTCTGGGTTTGTACACTGATTAAAGGTTTAACTTGTTCTATGTAAAAGAATCGTATTTTCCATTTGGAAGTTCTGTTGAAACTAGACTCAAAGGAAACAACCTATTTATGTTCTATATTCTCATTATTTCATATGATGGGCAACTTATTACATTGATTGATCCTTTAACTGTGATGAAAGTATCACAAACTTTACAATTTATTCTATAACATTTTAAACTATTTATTCTTTACAATTTTGCTTTATCTTTACAATTAATTTGTGAACTCCTTGAGGGCAAAGGCTGCATCTTATACTACTTTAGTTCTTCATATTCTATAGTCCGGAACTTAACACAAAGTGGTGACACCACTTTTACCTTTATTGTTTTATTAGTTAGTAAGTAGCCCAATTCTCCAACCAATAAGCCAGAGGAAGATAATATAACTTTGGCTTGATCGGCAGGAGCCTATCATATTATATCTCTATAGCTCCTTGTCTAGGATTTTAATAAACTGAGCATATAATGACTAACAGTTAAATGAAAAATCTGACAAACAAAATTCTACCGCACATTCTTAATAAACACAGAGCTAAGGCATTCTTATGTGGAGTCTTCTGTCTTACCCAGTATATTCTATTATTAATTTTTGTCCCTACATTTACTTTAGGATCTTTCTTAATAGTATCTGTGAATTCAAATTCGCCTTTAAAACTGAAATGAACATAATTTTCCTTCCCTTCCTTACTGGGATTGACCATATTTTCCTGTCCATGTGTTAAGCAATAATGAGGCCAGGCATACAATTAAACAATTCTGAGGCTAAGAAATATGAGTAAGTTCCAGAAAATACTCCTCTTAGAAGATGAGACTGTGACCCAATTAAAATAGATTCCTATGAAGGCTTACAGCTTGCTCATCAAAATTTACATAAAGACTCTTACCTTGCTGTATCCATCCACCCAAAGCCAGCACATCATAAGTTCTAAATCATCCCATCATTTACCCTTCTTGTGAGACTTACCTTGAAACCACACATCTCAGACCAAAATCTTATAAATATCCTCTTCTGACCTCTCCTTTTGAGACACTATTAAGAGGCTATCAAGATAGTGTTCTCCCCTATTGCAGTATATGTAAAATGCCTAGATATATCTTATTAATATGTTTTTATTGTGAGCTTTTGGGAGAGTCAACAATCGACAATCTTCTGGGCCAAGTAGGAAACTAGACAGCAGAATTATATAAAATGCTCCCATTTCAGAAAGCCAGCAAAGTGTTTTGTACAGCTAAGACACATCTATATTAAATGTTATTTATGAAATTTGAAATTTCTTTATATAACAAGGCCTGTTGAGAGCTTGATTTGGTTTTAGGTTAGAGTATTAGATAGAAATTTTTCTTCATCGGGGAAATACCCTCAAACTTTCTAACAGTTCATTTAAGTATTACCATCTTGAAATTTATAGAGATTAAGAGGTAAAATTTTATTCTAGGAGCACTTGTAAAGGACAGAATAGTCACTCAAGACATACAGTTATAAGAGAGGTTAACCATCTTCTGCTCACTGCTGTAAATCACCAAATATATCGCATGATAAAACTCTGTGATAACTCACTTTTCCTGACAAAATCTCTAATGAGAATAGAAGATGAAATAAATTCATCTATTCACTTGACCCAACACATAAGCAGAAAGGGGGAAATGCCACAGAATTACACCTTGTAAAAGTTACCACTCAGCTGTAGTCTCATGGTCCTCCTTAGATTACTTAGCAAAATATCTTTTATAATCCTTACACCTCTCCATTTTAAAAAGTTCACAAAATCTAGTCAGCATGAATAATTATAGAGTTTAGCCTAGAAGAATGTATTGAATCCTGTTCTTTCTATTGTCTATAACATACGGTTTTCTAGCTTGTTTCAGACACTATATAGAAGGCAATAAAAAGAGGAAAATACACAAACAATTGATAAATATCTAACTATATATAGGTCACTACTACAGCTGAATCAGAAAATTAGTGAAATTTTCGTATTCTCTTTTAAGATCCAGTTTGTCTTTTCTGTGTATATTAAGTGTAATATTGGCAGGAACACAGGACAAGAAGTCACAGAAGTGTTCTAATCTGATTTTATTTTGAATTATATATCACCAAAAGCAAGTCACTTGAAATCACTAAGCTTCAATATCCCTTCTGTTCATAAGGGATTAGACTGAAAGAGTGATTCCTGATTGTTGGGAGAAATTATTGCCCTCTCTCCACAGACATTTTTTATTATAACAACCAGGGTAAGGGAGCTATTATTGTCTAGTGGGGAAAGGCAAGGGATACTGCTGAACATCCTACATTGCACAGACCACCCCCCACCGAAAATAATTATTGATTCCAAAAAGTCGATAGTTTCACAGTTGGGAATACTGGACTAAAATATTACAAAATTACTTCAAATTCTATACTCATTGCTCTAACTTCTTTGTTCAAAAGGTTCTTTTCATCTTATTTTTATATCAAACTACACATTTTTAAATAACAGTACTAAGTTATTGATGTGAATAGATTAGTATTATTGTTTTTACTCTAATATTATCTCTCATTACTCTAGTATTATTTTTTTTCTGACCTAGTATAACACGACGCTATAATTGAATATTAGAATTGTGCAATGAAGTTTCCATGCTCCAGAATGATTTTGCATTCATTAGTATGGATGGGGTTCTTACTTTTGCAACAGGGGTAAATGGGAGATGTTTTGATTAGGAGCAGGCTATAGGTTAAAGAAAGATTTATGGAGGGAATTGCATGGTATCTGGTAATACTCAAGATGTTTGTACTTTTAAAAATCCTATGGCTAGAAATGTAAGAACAAACACTGATGTAATAACATTCATTAAAGACTTTAATTTTAGGCTCAAGTAGAACTTCTTTTGGCATCCAGGTAATAAAATGTGACAAAGATATAGGGAGAGGGCCATTATTTTGCTCCTGTATGAGCACACTTGCTATTGTGGAACCTAAGTGTTCTTAGGAGTACAGGCATTGGAGTTGGGGAGAGAGATGGGAATGGGGCAAGATAAAACACCACAAAGCTTGCTGTGCTTATTGAGAGTCATTTTTCCTTAGGGTTAAGTTTAAGCATATGATTAATTTTCAGAGTTTTGAAAAAGTTGATTTAGACATATTTTGCCAGTATTGTCATTCCTTTTATGGGGGGGCAGATTTTTGGAGGTCCTTAATTCACCATTCCAGAAATGTTTTCTGTCCTGATATAATTTGAACAAAAATTATTTTGTGGTTTCCTTTGATGTCTAGTTGGGGAGTGAAAGGGGATGATTGAGTGAGAAAACTCTATCCTGGGAGGGGTGCTACTTAACCTGAAATGTAGAAACATTCATGCCAGTCTCTGTATAGCCCTCAAAGGGCTGTAGAGAGCTTTGTAATAATTCTGCCTTTTATACATTATTTATTCCAGTGGGCAAGCCTTTAGGCAGAGCCTGAAAAAGAGCAGATGAACCAAAGAGAAAAATAACTTCACTCTGTATAATCTTGTCCATATATTTCCAGAATGGTAAGTGTCTGTGCAGGTTACACTTTGCATAAGTAAATTATTTTTCTTCCTTAATATCTATCTATCTCTGAGAATTCCTCTTTATGAAGGATGTGTGTGTGTCTGTGTCACAAGTCTATTCATATTGTATTTAAATGTACAGAGAAGACATAGCTTCTTCGTCTATAACTGATCTGATCTCTCTTATAAGACATACCTATGCATAGTGAGGAAATAAAACAACTATATTTGGAGTGATCTGCTTTAAAGTTTATTAGGATCTAATAATTAAAGCAATCTATTTAGGTTTACACTGGATGATTTATTCAATGTTCCACAATCATTTTCTTCACCCCCAGCCACTCTCAAATTGTGTATGAGTATGGGGAAGGGATCTGAGTAACCCAATGACAGTTAAGGCAAGGAAATTTGCCCTCCTTTTCCTGTGTGACATCCTTTGACCTAAGTCGCAACTCTGGCTTCCACTGCTAAAAGACTATAATTTGGATAGCAGCATATATCTATCTTTTTATTCTGTCAGTGCCTGCTAACTGATTCAACTTTCCTTAGTCTCTATTGCCTCTAAATCTCTGTCATGTATTTAATTAGTTACTTATTTCATAATCTCTAATTTATGTCTCTGTGGTGACACCACCAGGTACCCCATCACAGTATTACCCATGCCAGGCATGCTGGCTCTCAGTGGAACATTCACACGATAGGAGAACAACGTAAGTCTCAGGAGTACAGAAGAGACCGTTTCTCTGTTGTCTGATAATGTCTTTCTACCCTATAAATGACTCAATACTCTCCCTACGTTGGTTTGGGGTCATACATTTTGTTCAGGGATCCTGCAGAAAAGTGTTTTTCTAAAGTTTCTAGAAGTGTGTCATTAATCGGTCTTCCTTTTCTGTCAATTTATCCAATATACTTTGTTTCCCCTTCACTAGGTCCATGCTAAACAGGGGTTAAAGGAAATTAGGAAACCCTGTCTCTTTCAATAACAGCTAGCTTTTTTTTTTTTTTTTTTTTTTTTGCGGTACGAGGGCCTCTCACTGTTGTGGCCTCTCCCGTTGCAGAGCACAGGCTCCGGATGCCCAGGCCCAGCGACCATGGCTCACGGGCCGAGCCGCTCCGCGGCATGTGGGATCTTCCCGGACCGGGAAACGAACCCGTGTCCCCTGCATCGGCAGACGGACTCTCAACCACTGCGCCACCAGGGAAGCCCAGCTTTTAATCTTACTATGTCAAAGCATAATACTGTTTTGAATGCCAGTTTTACCTTTCTCTCTATATCCCTACTCGCACAATCCTAATCCCACCTTTTACTCTGAAAGTTGGACTTTTAAACCCAAAGGTGGAAGAGAAAGTCAGGCATGATGAAAAACAAAAGAGAAAACACACTACTCTTTTTTTTTTCTTCAAAATATTACCATATATACATTTGTCATATGAGACAGAGACATGTTGTGATTCATGAAGCCAAATACATTTCACTGTGGCATGTAATACAATTGCATTCATCAAACAGAAGGCATCAACTATTTGAGGTCAATGTTTTCAAGTTATAAATTGTGATCTTGTAGTGACAATTCCATATTTTGTGAGTCCATCAAATCATGGCCTAATTCTTACAGGATCTCTATACATTGTTTGCTAATGTTCTTATTGTATGTTATATATCATGCATTGTGCTCTACAACCCAACATCCAAACTTCCAAAACCCACATCTGTGCAGGTAAACATAGTGATTTAGCCTCCTGAGCAGGTATTGCTTTTCATTGTAATTTAACTCTCTATTGTGGGTATATCTAACCTCCCTACTAAGATTATGAAACTTATTCAAACAAAAGATAAAGCTGTTAACTCTTTATATTTTCAAGGGTACCTATGATTAGATTGGGCATAATGCTGGAGGGCATAAAATGTATACTCAATAATCTATTAATACATAGAATCTTTAAATCCTCACAAGATACCAACTTTGGATTAACACACTTCATGTTTTATTCTGTTTCTCCTCTGTTTTGAGGGAGAGATACATAACAAAGATGAAGAATTTTCACCCAATGGATTGAGTAGATGTCTCAATCCAGGTAATTGTTGACTAATATTTATAGCTCATGAACATTCTCTGGGTAGAGATTGCAGAATTTACTGTGTTGATATGCCAATGAAATAAACTCCATTACAGATGATGATATTTAGAGAAGTATACTTAGTTTGGCAGAATCTTCCACCTGTTGACTTTTGGCATTCAAGGGTGTGTGTGTGTGTGTGTGTGTTTATGTATTTTGGACTTCTCACCATTCAAAAGGTCACTTTTATTATTGATGTATCATTGATTTACATCATATTAGTTTCAGGTGTACAACATAGCAATGCAACATTGTTATAGATTTTACTCCACTTAAGTTCACAACAAAATAATAGCTGTGTTCCCTGTCTTATATAATAGATCCATGGAACCTATGTATTTTATACATAGTAGTTTGTACCTCTCAACCCCATACCTCCATCCTACCTCTCCCCTCTCCCTCTCCCCCAGTGGTTACCACCAGTCTTTATACCTATGAATTTGTTTCTGATTTGCTATATTTATTTATTTTATTTTTTAGATTCCACATATCATTCAGAATTTGTTTTACTCTGTCTGACTTATTTCAGTCAGTGTAATACCCTCTAGGTCCATCCATGTTTTTGCAACTGTAAAGATTTCATTCTTTTTTATGGCTGAGTACTATTCCATGTATATATGTAATATTCCACATACATATAGTTATATACACATATCTCACGTGTTCTCTATCTATTCATCTGTTGATTGACACTTAGGTTGCTTCCTTATCTTGGCTGTTTTAAATAGTGCTTCTATGAATATAGAGGAGCAGTGTCTTTTTGAATTAGTGTTTTAATTTTCTTCAGATATATACCCAGGAGTGGAATTGCTGGATCATATGGGAGTTCGATTTTTATTTTTTTGTAGAAATTCTGTATTATCTTCCATAGTGGCTGCACCTATTTACAATCCCACCAACAGTGTACTACTGTTCCCTTTTCTCCACATTCTTGCCAATATTTGCTCTGTGTAGACTTTTTTGATGTTAGCCATTTTGACAGGTTTGAGGTAGTATCTCACTGTGGTTTTGATTTGCATATCTCTGATGATTAGCCATGTTGAGCATCTTTTCATTTTCCTTTGGCCATCTGTATATCTTCTTTGGAAAAAAATATTTATTCAGGTCTTCTGCCCATTATTTAATCTCGTTATTCTTTTTTTTTGATATTGATTTGTATGTGCTGTTTGTATATTTTAGTTATTAGCCCTTTTTCAGTCATATCCTCTGCAAATATTTTCTTCCATTCAGTCAGTTGTCTTTTCATTTTGTCAATGGTTTCCTTTGCTGTGCAAAAACTTTAAAGTTTAATTAGGTCCCATTTGTATATTTTTAATTTTGTTTCTTTTGCCTTAGGAGACAGACCCAAACAAATGAAAACCAAACACATTGTTACAATTTATGTCAAAGAGTGTTCAACCTATGTTCTCTTCTGGGACTTTTATGGTTTTCAGGACTTACACTTAGGTCTTTAATCCATTTTGATTTTATTTTGTATACGGCATGATAAAATGTTCTAATTTCATTATTTTATATGTAGCTGTCCAATTTTCCCAGAACCACTTATTGAAGAAAATGTCTTTTCTCCATAGTATATTCTTCTTCCTTTGTCATAGATTAATTGACTGTATAAACATGGGTTTATATCTAGGCTCTCTATTCTGTTCCATTGATCTATGTGTCTGCTTTTGTGTCAGTACCATGCTGTTCTATTTACTGTAGCTTTGCAACATAGTCTGAAGTCAGGGAACATGATACCTTGTTCTTTTTTTTTCAAGAGTGTTTTTACTATTATGGGTCTTTTGTGGCTCTATGTAAATTTTAGGATTATTTGTACTAGTTCTGTGAAAAATAACATGGGTATTTTGATAGACATTGCATTAAATCTGTAGATTGCTTTGGGTAGTATGAACATTTTCACAATATTAATTCTTTCAATCAATGAACATGGGATATCTCTCCATTTCTTTGTAGCATCTTCATTAATATTTTATAGTTTTCAGAGTATAGGTTTTCTGCCTCCTTGGTTAAGTTTATTCCTAGGTATTTTATTCTTTTTGATATGATTTTCAATGAAATTTTCTTTTGCTTTCTCTTTCTGATAGTTCATCATTAGTGTATAACAAAGCAACAGATATCTGTATATTGATCTTGGATCATGCCACTTTACTGATTTCATTTACAAGTTCTAATAACTTTTGGTGGAGACTTTAGGGTTTTCTATATATAGTATGTCATCTGCAAATAGTGACTTTTTACTACTTCCCTTCCAATTGGGATGTCTTTCTTTTTTCTTGTCGGATTCTTGTGGATAGAACTTCCAATAATATGTTAAAGTTGTGAGGATGGGCGGTTTTCTCTTCTTCCTGATTTTAGAGAAAAGCTTTCGACTTTTCACCATCGAGTATGATGTCAGCTGTGGGTGTCTCATAAATTTTCTTTACTATGTTATATTCCCTCTGTACCAACTTTGGTGAGAGTTTTATCATGAATGGATGTTGAATTTTGTCAAGTGCTCATTCTGCATCTATTGATGTAACCATATGATTTTCATCCTTTTTGTTAATGTGGTGTTAATGTGATGAGTTACATTGATTGATTTGCTGATATTGTAAATATGTTGAATACTTTTAATAAATCCCACTTGAACACATTGTATGATCCTTTTTATATATTATTGAATTTGGTTTGCTAATATTGTTGAGGACTTTTGCATCTATGTTCATCAGAGATATTGGCCCATAATTTTCTTTCCTTTTTTTTTTTTTTTTTTGTACTGTTTTTGTCTGATTTTGATATCAGAATAATGGTGACTTCCTAGAATGAATTTGGGAGTGCTTTCTCCTCTACAATTTTTGGAATATTTTGAGAAGGTTAAATATTAGCTCTTCTTTTTATGTTAGGTAGAATTCCCCTGTAAAGCCTTGACTTTTGTGTCCTGGGAAGTTTTGTGGAGTTTTTTTTGTTTTTTCTTGTTTTTTTACAAATACAGTTTTACTACTGGTGATCAATTTTTTCAGATTGTCTATTTTTCATTGATTCAGTCTTGGAAGGTTTTATGTTTAGAAATTTGTCCATTTCTTCTAAGTGTTCCAGTTTTTTGACATATAAGTCTTCATAGTATTCTCCTATGACTTTTTTGAATCTCAGTGATATTGGTTGTTATTTCTCCCATTCATTTCTTATTTTGTTTTTTGTGTTGTTTTTTCTTGATGAGCCTTAATAAAGGCTTATCAACTTTATCTTTTAAAAAAAAACAGCTCTTGGTTTTATTAATATTTTCTACTGTCTTTTTGGTTTCCATTTCCTTTATTTCCTCTCTGAATTTATCATTTCCTTCCTTCTGCTGACTTTGGGCTTTGTTTGTGCTTCTTTTTCTAATTCCTTTAGATGGTAGATCACATTGTTTATTTGATATTTTTTCTTTCTTGAGATAGGCCTGTATTGCTATAAACTTCTCTCTTAGAACTGATTTTGCTATATCTCATAGATTTTGAAAACTTGTGTTTTCATTTTCATTTATCTCTAAATATTTTCTCATTTCCTCTTTTATTTTATTGTTGACCCATTGGTGTTTCTGGTAGCATGTTGTTTAGCCTCCATTTTTCTTCCTGTAATCAATTTCAGTTTCATGCCATTTTGGTTGGAAAAAGATACTTGGTATAATTTTTGTCTTCTTAAATTTGCTCAGATTTGTTTTATTGCCTAGCATGTGATCTCTCCTGGAGAATGTTCCATGTGCACATAAAAATAATGTATATTCTGCTGGGTTTGGATGGTATATCCTGTAGATATCTATTAAGTCCAACTGCTCTAATATGTCATTTAGGAATACTGTTTCCTTATTGAGTTTCTGTATGGATGATCTGTCCATTGATGGTGGGGTGCTAAACTCTCCTATTATTATTGTATTATTGTCATACAATAATATGTATGACATATCTTCTCCCTTTATCTCTGTTAATGTTTGCTTTTTACATTTCCATGCTCCTGTATTAAGTGCTTATATGTAAACAAGTATTATTTCCTTTTCTTGCATTGATCTCTTTATCCTTATATAATGTCTTTTGACTTTTGTTACAGCTTTTGTTTTATAGTCTATTTTGTCTGATATGAGTATTGCTACCCCTGCTTTCTCGTTGTTTCAGTTTGCATGAAATATTGTTTTTCATCCCCTTACTTTCAGTTGGTGTGTGTCTTTAGTTCTGAAGTGAATCTCCTGTAATCAGTATACAGATGGGTCTCATTATTTTTTTATCCAATCATCCACCCTATGTCTTTTGATTGGACCATTTAATCCATTGACATTTAAAGTGATCATTGATAGGTATGTACTTATTGACATTTCGTTACTTGTTTTCTGGTTGCTTGTGTAGTTCTTCTCTGTTCTTTTCTTCTTTTCCACCCTTGTGGATTGGTGATTTTTAGTGGTATTCTTTGTTCCTTTCTGTCTACTTTGTGTGTATCTATGATAGGCTTTTGATTTATGATTTCCTTGGAGTTCATATATGTTGAACTATATCTACTTGTTTTAAATTTATAGCCATTCAAACACATACTAAGAGATCTGCAATTTTTACTCCCCTCCCCCAAATTTTGTGTTTTTGATGTCATATTGTACATTTTTATATTTATCCTTTATTATTTTAGTTATCACTGATTTTAATTTTTTTTCCTATTCTTCATACTAATTTAATTAATTGGTTGATCTGCAACCTTTACTAGTGAGCTTCCTTTCTTCTGGATGCTTACTTCTTGTTTTAGCTTTACCTTTTCAACTTAAAGAAGACTAAGATTTCTTTTAGATTAGGTTTAATATTGACAAACTCTTTTAATTTTTGCTCCCCTGAAAGTTCTTTATCTCTCCTTTTATTCTAAATTATAACTTTGCTGGGTAGAGCATTCTAGTTTGCAGATTTTTCCCTTTCAGTACTTTAAATATAACATGCACTCCCTTCTGGCCTGCAAAGTTTCTGCAGAGAAATTAACTGATAGCCTTGTGGGGATTCCCTTGCATCTGACTGTTTATTTTTCCCTTGCTGCCTTTACAATAATCTCTTTATCATTAACTTTTGACATTATGTCTTGCTGTTGGTTTGTTTGGGTTCATCTTGCTTGGGACACTCTGTGCTTCCTATGCTTTGTTTTCTGCTTCTTTTTTCAGGTTTGGGAAGTTTTTAGCCATAATTTAATAAAATACATTTTCAAAATTATCCCCTCTCTTGTCCTTCTGGGACCTATATAATGAGAATATTGGTATGCGTGATGTTGTTCCAGAGGTGCCTTAAATTTTTCTCTCAATTTTAAATTGATTTTTCTTTTTTTCTAGTCTGATTGGTTGTTTCCATTATTCTATCTTCCAGATAGATCACTTATGCATTTTTCTGTATCACCTAGTCTCATATTTCTAGTGTATTTTTATTTTAACAATTGTATTCTTCAGTTCTCACTGGCTGTATATTTTCTGGTTCCTTGTTAAAATTCTCACTGTGTTCATCCATTATTTCCCCTTATTCAGTAAGTATTCATTTTTATTGCTAATGTTTTGAACTCTTTATCTGGTAAATTATTTAGTTTTGCTTCATCAGTTGTTTTTATTTTTTAACATCTTTATTGGAGTATAAGTGCTTTACAATGGTGTTAGTTTCTGCTTTATAACAAAGTGAATCAGCTATATATATATACATATATCCCCATATCTCCTGCCTCTTGCATCTCCCTCCCACCCTCCCTATCTCACCCTTCTATGTGGTCACAAAGCACTGACCTGATCTCCCTGTGCTATGCAGCTGTTTCCCACTACCTATCTATTTTACATTTGGTAGTATATATAAGTTCATGTCACTCTCTCACTCTGTCCCATCTTACCCTTACCCTTCCCTGAGTTCTCAAGCCCATTCTCTATGTCTGTGTCATTATTCCTGTCCTTCCCCTAGGTTCTTCATAACTTTTTTTTTTCTTTTTTTTTTAGATTCCATTTATATGTGTTAGCATACAGTATTTGTTTTTCTTTCTGACTTACTTCACTTTGTATGACAGACTAGGTCTATCCACCTCATTACAAATAGCTCAATTTCATTTCTTTTTATGGCTGAATAATAGTCCAATGTGTATATGTGCCACATCTTATTTATCCATTCATCTGTTGATGGACACTTAGGTTGCTTCCATGGACTGGCTATTGTAAATAGAACTGCAATGAACATTGTGGTACATGATTCTTTTTGAATTATTGTTTTCTCAGGGTATATGCCCAGTAGTGGGATTGCTGGGTCGTATGGTAGTTCTATTTTTAGTTTTTTAAGGAACCTCCATACTGTTCTCCATAGTGGCTGTATCAATTTACATTCCCACCAACAGTGCAAGAGGGTTCCTTTTCTCCACACCCTCTCCAGCATTTACTGTTTGCAGATTTTTTGATGATGGCTATTCTGACTGGTATGAGGTGATACCTCATAGTTTTGATTTGCATTTCTCTTCATTAGTTGTTTTTTCAAGGGTTTTCTCTTGTTCTTACAATTGAAGCAAATTTATCTGTCTTCTAATTTTATTCATTTTTCTCTATGAGTAGGTGAAACAGTTATCTATTTCAGCCTTGAAGTGTACTTATGTGGGACCATTTTTATACAGTCTGTGTGCGGTCAGTGGATTTAATGGGGAAGACTAGATCTGATGTGAGCATAAGTCACATCTTACTCTAGGTTGTGATGACAGCCCTCAACTTGAGGTGGGGGTGGAGATGGAGGGTCTAAAGTCAGAGCCAAGTGTGAGTTGGAACTTTGCCTCTGCTCAGTGACCCACACCATCCTTTTGGGGGTGGAATTGGGTTCCAAGTTGCTAGAGCAGAAGCCCTGTGGTTTGGGTCCAATGTGCCTTCATTCTCTCTAAGTGTGTGTTTTCCCTTCTCCCAGCACTGCCACCCTTCCCTCAGAATGGAGCAGTACTAGAGCAATAAGAGCTGGACTGAATGCTCATCATGCGTTTAGTGCTCACTGTGACAGTCCCACCATGGTCAGAGTCCTGGACTGCACACAGTGCACTGTCCCTTTAAGCATTAGTAGTGGCTGTTCCTGTGCCATTCTGTCATTCTAGTCCAAGCTGGCTCCATCCCTCACAACTGAACACTCCTTTCAGTTGTAGCTTGCCCTAGTGTGGAGCTGCACCATGGAGCCAGCAAGGCCAGAGCAGGAGCTCGGCTCGGGTTGAGGCACAAGCCAGGGCAGTTGGGAGAAACTAGTCAGAGTCTCATGCAGTTTCAATCCATTTCCTATGCCTCGTTTCAGGAGTAAGAAAGAGTATGCATTCTCTTCATGAGTAGAATCTACATTTCTTATGCTTCTCCTGGTAGTCCACTAGTTTTCAAACCAGCTTAGGGGACTAGTCTTCCCAGTGTCAGACCTCAGGTTTGGGGCACTGAATATGTGGCTCAAACTGCTCACTCCCCAGGAAGGAACTCTGCCTGTGGAATCCCCCTACTTTCTATGGTCCCTCCTGGGGGCAGAGATCCAAGGCTGATTTCATGTGGATTTTTCTTACAGCCTTGGTTGTATAAGAGTCTTCCTGTAAGAATTGTTTCACATGTAGGTGTTGTGTGTGTGTGTGTGTGTGTGTGTGTGTATGTGTTTGTGATGAGAGGTGAGTTCTTTATCTTCTTACTCTCCCATCTTGATCCAATATCAAAAAGACCAATTTGAATAATACTTCTTTTGATTTGGTAATGGCCATAAAGACTTCCATCATTGTATACTCATTCACAGTCCTCAGGCATACTTGTTTTAAAATGCAAAACTCTAGGTCCTATTCCAGATATATTGAATCAGACTGGGTAGTAGAGAACCAAGTCTGCTTTTAAAAACAATACAAAAATCCTTCACAGTGTTTTATGGACTAAAATAAATTTTTGGACCTCTAAATTAAACCATGTGTGGTCCTTGAGGAGACATGTATCAGGTCATTGTAGAATCAAAAAGTTATAAAAGTATGTAAAACATTAGTACAAGGTTGGCCATAGCATAGGCAGTTTGAGAATTAAAATCTTCTCTCAGTGAAACTTGACAAAAATCAAATGACCTTAATCCAATTGTCATAGTTCTACTTCTACAGTTTTTCTACCATTAAGTATGCCAATATTTAACCATTCCTTATTCTCCTGATGTTTTTAGAAATGAAAAGAACATTCTCCCTCTATGCCTCTATGCCTTTCCTAGTTTCTGTAGTTCACTTGAAGAAAAATTATCTGGATAAAAATGACAAAGGATTTAGCTGTACCTCTTATTGAGCAGTAAAGCAAATATTTTCCAAGTTAAATTTGAAGGCAAAACATGCTCCCTTGAAAATTCAAGGAAATGAACTATACAATTCTTACTCTGTAATAACACCTAGGATATTTATTGGAAACTTCCAAACTTCTCCAATCTTGCTTCCACTATTTTTTGGTAGGTTACTCTCCCACTGCAGAAACTTGAAATATAGATACAAAATAACTCAGTCTAAATCTCAGATCATCATGCTATTTGATCAATTTCAAGTAACAAACAAAGGGTGCGTATTTCAAGAATAAATCTAAGTAAATTACAGAATGCAGAAATAAATAATTAATATCTATGTATTGAGAGACTGAAGACAAACTAATTAAATCCGGCACTGTTCCAAAGAAAAGGAACAAACGGTGATGTTTTGTTTTTGTTTTTCCTGTCATTCCTTATGGTGAAAAGAATCTAACCAACTTAATCATAACAGAGTTCTAGGAATACATGCATTGATTGACTCAATTATTTGCATTAAAAAGAGAACAAGGAGGGCTTCCCTGGTGGTGTGGTGGTTGAGAGTCCGCCTTCCAATGCAGGGGACACAGGTTCGTGCCCCGGTCCGGGAAGATCCCACATGCCGCAGAGCGGCTAGGCCCGTGAGCCATGGCCGCTGAGCCAGCGCGTCTGGAGCCTGTGCTCCACAACGGGAGAGGCCACAACAGTGAGAGGCCCGCGTAATGCAAAAAAAAAAAGAAAGAGAACAGGGAGAAGGAATAATGCTTTATATCAAGGGTTTAATCTTACATGATGTCATTATCAGCATGGAGTTTGGGAAGAAGATGGCTTGGCAGTGGCTTCTCTTAAGGGATGATACCTCCCAAAGCATCAACAGATGACTGAACACCAAATCACAAACACCCACAAAAAGTCAATTAAATTAGTCACTGAACCATATTAGAGTCAAAAATATTTAGAATTTTGGGAAGGTCTTCCAGACCATTTCCTAGTAGAATACTCTGACTTGTAGTATAAAAATTAGGTCTTAGAGAATGAGGGGACAAATATACCTCTCATTAGCAAAGCCAAGACTACATAACTCAGGTCTTCTGACTACCATTTCAAGTTATCAACCCATATTCAAATATTCATAATGCGTTTTGCAATCATTCATTGAACTGTGTATGAAACATTTTTTCAAGAAAATACACTGATTTGTTGATAAAGATTATTTAAATGAGTTATCACTTTTAAGAGAACAGAGAGAAAGGAGTATCCATAATGAAACAGAAAAGGAATTAGGTCTTAAATTAACTTTGTTTTCAATTTCATTCCTCTTTGCTCTCTTTGGTCTCCACCAGGTGAGGAAAGTAATCACAAGCAGAGGGAGGGAAAACAAAACAATAAAACCTTGAATTTTATAAAGTTCATAAATAATATCAGAAAAAAATGTTCCCAACTAATTCTGAGAAACATATTTTTCTTGTTCATTTATCTAGAGATCAGTATTTATTTTAGTGCATTTTTTTTTCTTATAAGCAACAGTCAACTTTCAGGGAAGTATGTTATTAAGTGACAGCATTATGCTCTTCTATTTTTTTAAATAGATGCATATAATAATTTATTCTTACAAAAATTAATATTTTGTAAAAATTAACACTGTGATATATATTAAAATATTTTAAGGTCAATTCTTAGGAAATTCAGAGATCTAGATTTTTAAAAAAATTCTGCCAGCCCCAGCAATCACAATGCTCATAGTTCTAAAGTCTAGTTTTACTGGATGGACTATTCCCTATACTAAAAACTGGCATGGGACATTAGCCATGGAGAAAATTTATCCTAGTTTTAAATGTCTTTTTCTCTCACATATTGTCTTAGGAGACCCATTTTTCCAGGACACTCAGGGAGTAAAGAATAATTCTGCCTTTCCTTCACTGTTTACTGACCACAGGAGATATCAGATTTAGTTTCAATTTGATTAAAGAGACAGACATTTTTGAAGAAAAAAGAAAGCGACCAAATTTTTAAAAGGATCAAGACAGTTCAGATATATATGATTAGGATGTACAGCTGACCCTTAAACAACACGGGTTTGAATTGCACAGGTCCACTTATACATGGATTTTTTTCAATAGTAAGTACTACAGTACTCCTCGGTCAAATGGTTGAATCTGAGGATGCAGAAGAACCAAGTATTAGGAGGGCCAACTATAAGTTATACACAGATTAACCCTGCCTTGTTCAAGGGTCAAGTGTATGTAAATATACACATAAAGGTAATGTGATTTGCTTAATATTCAGTTACATTTCATTTACTATTCTATTTCTACTATGACTTTGACCTGAGAGAGACATTTTATTTTTTTTAACATGACTTTAACATTGTAAATATTATTTTTATTTTTTTAGCTCTGTCTACAAGTGTTACTTTATTTTGCTTATTTCTACTGTTATCTTTTCATCAATGAATATTTCTTAAGGGCTTACCATGCTGCTATGTGCCAGGCTCTGGTCTAGATGGTCTAGCCATACATGAGTGAACAATGAGACAAAACCCCTGATCTTGGATTTTTGTACACACATACACACACACACACACACACACACACACACACACACCCCTCCATATCACCATAAACCTGCTTAAATTGCACTTTCTTTATTTTTCTCTGTTAGGCATTTTCTTCTGAGTTTCGGTTGGAAGTTTTCTCTTGACTTCCCTTTACTGAAGGTGAGGTTTTAGCTTTCTGTATCTCTCTCTCCCAATTCCTACTTCCTATTTGCTTATTTCCCCCACACCCTCATACCACATTTTGATTAGAGTATTAATTGCTATTATAAGTGAGCCTTGTGATTCATCCACAGCTTTCAATTTTCCCAGGAGTTAACTACTTTGGTCTCATTTTTTTCTCTGTGTACTTATCACTAATTCAATATTAAAATCTTTTCCAATTATTCTTGTTTTCTCTCAGTATATTCAAATACATCAAGTATTCTACAAATACAGAGGAAATCTTCCTTAGGAAGCCTCTACAAGAAACTTCTGATCTGTTCTAAGTGAATGGTTTCTTTCCAAACCTGCTGTACAGCTGTCATCATGGGATACTTTTCACCATCTTCTGGGAATTTTCTTCACTTTTCTTTTGAGTTAAATTTCCCTTTTCTTGAATAATATGTTTTCCTCTATATTTTTCTACTCTTTCTTTGTGATGGAGCATATCTCAGAGTGTCTTAAAGAAAGTACATGGAAAAAATGTGTTTGATATCCTGAAATATGAAATATTATTATTTTGTGTGTGTGTCTTTTAATTTTATTTTATATTGGAGTAGTTTGTTAACAATGTTGTGTTAGTTTCAGGTGACATCAAAGTGATTCAGTTATACATATACATGTATCTGTTTTATTTTTCAAATTCTTTCCCATTTAGTTTATTACAGAATACTGAGAAGACTTCCCTGTGCTATACAGTAGGTCTTTGTTGGTTACCTACTTTAAATATAGTAGTGTGTACTCCCAATCTCTCTCTCCCCATCCCCCTTCCATTCTGGAAACCATAAGTTTGTTCTCTAACTCTCTGAGTCTGTTTCTGTTTTGTAAATAAGTTCATTTGTTTTTTTTTTTTAGATTATGCATATAATTGGTATCACATGATATTTGTCTTTACCTTTCTGCCTTACTTCACTTAGTATGATAATCTCCATGTCCATCCATGTTGCTTCAAATGACATTATTTCATTCATTTTAATGGCTGAGTAATATTCCAATTGTATATGTATACTACATGTTCTTTATTCATTCATCTATCCATGGATATATAGGTTGCTACTATGTCTTGGGTATTGTAAACAACACTGCAATGAACATTGGGGTGCATGTATCCTTTTGAACCATGCTTTTCTCCAGATGTATGCCCAAGAGTGGGATTGATGGATCATATGTTAGCTCTATTTTTAAATTTTTCAGGAACCTCAGTACTGTTCTCCACAGTGTCTGTATCAATTTACATTCCTACCAAGATTGTAAGATGGTTCCCTTTTCTCCACACTCCCTCCAGCATTTATTGTTTGTAGAGTTTATGGTGATGGCCATTCTGACTGGTGTGAGGTGATATCACGTAGTTTTGATGTGCATTTATCTAATAATAAATGATGTTGATCATCTTTTCATGTTCCTCTTGGCCATCTTTAAGTCTTCTTTGAAGAAATATCTATTTAGGTTTCCTGCCAATTTTTTGATTGGGCTGTTTTTTGTTTTTTTTTTGATATTGAGCCACATGAGCTGTTTGTAAATTTTGGAGACTAATCCCTTGTTTGTAGCATCATTTGCAAATACTTTCTCCCATTCTGTGTGTTGTTTTTTTTAAATTTTGTTTATGGTTTCCTTTGCTGTGCATAAGCTTTTGAGTTTAATTAGTTCCCATTTGTTTATTTATTTTTAAATTTCCATTACTCTAGGAGATGGATTGAAAAAGATCTTGCTGCAATTTATGTCAAAGAATGTCTGCCTATGATTTTCCTCTAAGAGTTTTATAATATCCGGTCTTATATTTAGGTTTTTAATCATTTTGAGCTCATTTTTGTGTATGGTGTTAAAGAATGTTCTAATTTCATTCTTTTCACATGTAGCTGTCCAGTTTTCTTAGCACCATTGATTGAAGAGATTGCCTTTCCTCTATTGTATAGTCTTGCCTCCTTTATCATAGATTAATTGACCATAGGTATGTGGGTTCATTTCTGGGCTTTCTATCCTGTTCCATTCATCTATATCTCTGTTTTTGTGCCAGTCCCATACAGTTTTGATGACTGCAGCATTATAGTATAGTCTGAAGTCAGGGAGCCTGATTCCTTCAGCTCCATTTTTATTTCTCAAGATTTCTTTGGCTGTTTGGGTTATTTTGTGTAACCATACAAAGTTTAAGAATTTTTTTTTCTAGTTCTCTGAAAAATGCAGTTGGTAATTTGGTAGGGATTGCATTGAATCTGTAGATTCCCTTGGGTAATGAAGTCATTTTGACTGTATTGATTCTTCCAATCCAAGAACATGTTTTATCTTTCCATCTGTGTGTGTTGTCTTTGATTTCTTTCACTAGCCTCTTATAGTTTTTGGAGTACAGGTCTTTTGTCTCCTTAGGTATGTTTATTCCTAGGTATTATATTCTTTTTGATGCAATTGTGAATGGGATTATTTCTTTAATTTTTCTTTCTGATCTTTTGTTGTTAGTGTATAAAACTTCAACAGATTTCTTTGTATTAAGTTTGTATCCTACAACTATACTGAATTCATTGATGAGCTCTAGTAATTTTCAGGTAACATCTTTAGGATTTTCTATGTACAGTATCATATCATCTGCAAATAATGACAGTTTTACTTCTTCTTTTCCAATTTGGGTTCCTTTTATTGCTTTTTCTTGTCTGATTGCCCTGGCTAGGACTTCCAAAATTATTTTGAATAAAAGTGGTGGGAGTGGGCATCCTTGTCTTTTCTCTAATAATACAGGAAATGCCTTCAGCTTTTCACCACTGAGTATGATATTAGCTGTATGTTTATCATATATGGCCTTTATTATATTGAGGTATGTTCACTCTATTGGCATTTTCTGGAGAGTTTTTTTCATAAATGTGGGTTGAATTTTGTCAAAAGCTTTTTCAGCATCTATTGAGACTATGAGATTTTTTTTATTCTTTGATTTGTTAATGTGGTGTATCACACTGATTGATTTGCATATATTGAAGAAACCTTGCATCCATGGTATAAAGCTTATTTGATCATGGTGTATGATACTTTTAATGTGTTGTTGGATTTGGATTGATAGTATTTTGTTGAGGATTTTTGTGTCTATGTTCATCAGTGATATTGGCCTGCATTTGTTTTTTTTTTAATCTTTGGTTTTGTTATCATGTTGATGATGGCCTCATAGAATGAGTTAGGGAGTGTTTATTCTTATGCAATTTTTTGGAATAGTTTCAGATGGGTAGATGTTAACTCTTCTCTGAATGTTTGATAGAATTTACCTGTGAAGCCGTCTGGCCCTGAACTTTTGTTTGGTGGAAGTTTTTAAGTCACAGTTTTAATTTCAGTAATTGTGATTTGTCATTCATATTTTCTACTTTTTCTTGATTCAGTCTTGTGAGATTGTACATTTCTAAAGATTTATCCATTTCTTCTAGATTATCTGTTACATCGGTATGTAGCTATTAATAGTAGTCTCTTATGATCTTTTGTTTTTCTGTGGTGTCAGTTGTAATTGCTCCTTTTTCTCTTCTGATGTTATTGTTTTGGGCCCACTTCCTTTTTTTCTTAATGGCTCTGGCTAAACGTTCATCAATTTTCTTTATCCTTTCAAAGAACCAGCTTTAATTTCATTGATCTTTTCTATTGTTTTATTCATTTCTATTTCATTTATTTCTGCTTGGATCTTTATGATTTCTTTCCTTCTACTAACTTTGGGTATTGCTTGTTCTTCTTTCTCTAGTTGCTTTAGGTGTAAGGTTAGGTTGTTATTTGTGATTTTTCTTGTTTCCTGATGTACAATTTTATTGCTATAGACTTCCCTTTTAGAACGGCTTTTGCCATACCCCATAGGTTTTAGATCATTGTGCTTTCATTTTCATCCATCTCTAGGTATTTTTTGATTTATTTTTTATTTCTTCAGTGATCCACTGGCTGTTTAGTAGCATATGGTTAATCTCTACACGTTTTTCGTTTTTTCTTGTAGTTGAATTCTAATCTCATAGTATTTTGGTAGGAAAAAATGCTTGATATGATTTCAATTTTCTTAAATTTGCCAAGGCTCATTTTGTGGCCCAGCATGTGATCAATTCTGGAGAATGTTCCATGTGTACTTGAGAAGAACGTGTATTCTGCTGCTTTTGAATGGAGTGTTTTATAAGTATCAATTAAGTCCATCTGGTCTAATGTGTCATTTAAGGCCTGTGGTTTCTTATTGATATTCTGTCTGTATGATCCATCCATTGATGAAGGTGGGGTGTTAAATCTCCCACTATTATTGTGTTAATGTCCATTTCTCCTTTTATGGCTGTTAGTATTTGCTTTATATTTTGGGGTTCTTCTATGTTGAGTGCATATATATTTATAATTGTTATATCTTCTTCTTAGATTGATCCCTTGATCATTATGTAGTTCCATCTTTGCCTCTTGTAACAGTCTTTATTTTAAAGTCTATTTTGTCTGATATGTGTATTGATACTACAGCTTTCTCCTGATTTCCATTTGCATGAAAATTGTTCCATTCCTTCACTTTCAGTATGTATGTGTCCCTATATCTGAAGGTGGTGTCTTATAGAGAGCATATATACTGCTTTTATTTTGTATCAATTTGGCCAGTCTATGTCTTCCAGTTGGAGCATTTAATTCATTTAGAAATAAAGTAATTATTGATATGTAATTTCCTATTGCCATTTTCTTAATTGTTATGGATTTTTTTTGGCAGATCCTTTTTCTTCCCTTCCTCTTTTGTTCTCCTCTCTTGTGATTTGATGATGAAGTTTAGTGGTCTGTTTGGATTACTTTTTCCTTTTTCTGGGTGTATCTATTGTAGATTTTCAGTCTGCCATACGGTGAGGTTTTGATATAGCAGTCTATATATTTGTGTGGGGATGATTTCCTACCTTTACTTTATGTTTGCCTATAACAGTGAGCTTTTGAAATCCTAATTTCTTTGTTTCTAGTAGTGGCCCTTTCTTTTTGACTTAGAGAAGTTACTTTAGCATTTGTTACAAAGCTCATCTGGTGGTGCTGAATTCTTTTAGCTTTTGTTTCTCTGTAAAACTTTTGATTTCTCCATCAAATCTGAATGAGAGCTTTGCTGGGTAGAGTATTCTTTGTTGTAGGATCTTCCCGTTCATCACTTTAAATATATCATGCCACTCCCTTTGGCCT
Source organism: Phocoena sinus (assembly GCF_008692025.1). Lineage (NCBI taxonomy): Eukaryota > Metazoa > Chordata > Mammalia > Artiodactyla > Phocoenidae > Phocoena > Phocoena sinus. The sequence continues at coordinate 31,390,294 of NC_045776.1, read as the reverse complement.
GCAGAGCTTCTGCTGAAAAATTGGCTGATAACCTTATGGGAGTTCCCTTGTATGTTATTTTTTGCTTTTCCCTTGTTGTTTTTAATATTTTTTCTTTGTCTTTAATTTTTGTCAGTTTGAATACTATATGTCAGCATGTTCCTCCTTGGGTTTATCCTGCCTGGGACTCTGTGATCCTGGCTTTGGGTAACTATTTCCTTTCCTATGGTAGGGAAATTTTCAGCTATTATCTTTTAAAATATTTTCTTAGGTCCTTTCTCTCTTCTCCTTCCAGGACCTTTATAATGCTAATGTTGGTGCATTTTATGTGGTCCCAGAGGTCTCTTAGACTATCTTCATTTCTTTTCATTATTTTTTCTTTATTCCCTTCTGCAGTAGTGATTTCTATCATTCTTCTTCCAGGTCACTTATCCATTCTTCTGCCTCAGTTACTCTGCTATTGATTCCTTTTAGTGTATTTTTTCATTTCAGTTATTGTATTGCTCATTCTCTGTTTGTTGTTCTTTAGTTCTTCTAGGTCCTTGTTAAATATTTCTTGTATCTTCTTGATCCATGCCCCCATTCTTTTTCTAAGATCTTGAATAATGTTCACTATCAATACTTTGAATTATTTTTTCAGGTAAGATTTGCCTATCTTGCACTTCACTTGGTTGTTCTTCTGGGGTTTTATCTTGCTCCTTCATCTGGGGACATATTTCTCTGTGGTCTCACTTTGTCTAACTTTGTGATTGTGGTTTCCATTCTGCAGGCTACAGGATTGTAGTTCTTCTCTCCTTCTCTCCTTCTCCCTTCTCTTTCTTCCTTCTCCTTCTCTTCTCTTCCTTCTCCTTCTCCTTCTCTTCTTCTCTCTCTTCTCCTCCTCCTCCTCCTCCTCCTCCTCCTCCTCCTCTTCTTCTTCTTCTTCTTCTCCTTTTTGATTTTAGTTTTTCTTGCTTTGGCTGTCTGGCCTCTGGTGGATGAAACTGTCTAAAAGGCTTGCACAGGTTTCCTGGTTCCTGCTTACTTGTGGATGGAGATGGTTCTTTTCCCTCTGGTGGGCAGGGCCATGCTCAGGAAGACGTTAAGCAGCCTGTGTGCTGATGGGTGGGCCTGTGTTCTGTCCTGTTGGTTGTTTGGTCTGAGGTGTCCCAGCACTGAAGGCTACAGGCTGTTGACTGGGGCCAGGTTTTGGGGATGAAATGTTGGCCTCCAGAATGGCTCATGCCATGAGTACTGGCCAGAACTGCTGTTGTCAGTCTCTTTGTCCCCACAGTGAGCCACAACACCCACTCCCCACAGCTGACCCTCCAATACTAGCAGGAAGGTATGGCCCAGCCTCTTATGAGGTCACTGTTTTTTTCCCTGGGTCCTGGTGTGCATGAGACTTTGTGTGTGCCCTCCAAGAGTGAATTTTCTATTTCTCCGAGTCCAGTGGAATTCCTGCAATCAAACCCCACTGACCTTCAAAGCCAGATTCCCTGGGGGCTCCTTCTCCTATTGCAAGACCCCCAGGTCAAGAAGCCTGACGTGGGGCTCAGAACTTTCATTCCCATGAGAGAATTTCTTTGGTATAATTGTTTGCAAGTTTGTGTTTTCCCACCTGGTGCATATGGGATTTGATTTTATTGTAGTTGTGCCACTCCTACCATCTTGTTGTGGTTTCTTCTTTGTCTTTTAGTATAGGGTGCTTTTTTTTTTTTTTTTTTTTGTAGGTCCCAGCATTTTTTTTTATCTATGGCTGTTCAGCAGTTAATTGTGATCTTGGTGTTTTTATAAGAAGTGGTGAGCTCACATCCTCCTACTCTGCCATCTTGCAATGTCCTCCAGCTGAAATATTATTCTTAGTTAATAGTTGAGCTGGATATGGGTTTTATTGGAACTCACTTTAAAAATTTTTAAGGCATAGCTTAATTTTTTTTTAAATTCTAGCGTTGCTATTATTATAAGGAAGGAACTATTTTCAGTTATAATCACTTACTTTTGTATCACCTGACCTCTTTGTTTTGTTGGTCTTTTTGTTTCTGTAAAACATTTTTGTTCTTTAAATTTTCTTTTAATAATTGTGTCTTTTTTGTTTCATAAGTTCAATTTTGTGTGTGTGTGTCTCTGAGTATAACATTGATAGTTGCTGTTGCTTTAAGTGTTCTTCTCCATTTCCAAATTGCTTTTTAAATGTTTGTTTTCATCTGTAGCTTTCATGTCAAAGGCTTTTTTCAAATGACACCCAATCAGATGCAGTCTGATAATATTTAACACTGGAGCATTAAAAAGCTGAAAAAAAATGATAAGAAACCTAGTGCGTGGGCAAGATTTTTTGATTTGGGGCTTCATATTGTGGTGATTGCTTGAGACTGAAGGATTTAATTTTGATCTCAGTATATTTATAAGTGTTAGATTTCCATAAGTTGATCAATTTCTCCAGATAGACTGACTTCAATCTCCTGATACAGCTAGTAGATTTCTGGGAGCTGAGTGGAAAAAGAGTGCTAAGTCTTGCATCATACAGTATTCAAATATTGCCATAATTTTTATTTTTTGAGCACAACCTCACCTCCTGAACTTGATTCTGACACACCAGTGATCCAGTCACTGATTCATCCTTCCCAAATCCAACCTTTTTCTACATGGGAAAGGTGTAATAATATACCTATATAACAAAAAGTAGGGTATCTAGCATCACAAGATACTAGTAGACTCCTAGCAATTCTCCTGTGAATTTCCCTATCTTCACTCCATATCCAGAGATATGTAAGGCCTTTTTGTAGTTATGTAGAATTTATCAGTTTTTTTTTCAATTTTCTCCACTGCTAGTTTAGGATCTGCTTTCCAGCTTCCAAACTTTCATTGCTCATTTCTTATTTCTGTTTTCTTGATTCCTGTAAGCTGGTGCCTTTTAAAAATATCCTAACTATTGGTTTAGTGGAGTTCTAAGAGAGTTGAAAGTTTGTGTATGTATTCAATCTGTAGCAGAAACCACTCTGCCTTTCTTGAAACTGCTTTGTTTTTGTCTTTGATATCTGCATCATTGTTTTCTCCTTATTCTTCTCCTTTTTTATGGTTATTGTTCACATTCTCTGTCCTAGGTATTTATTCCTCCTCTATTGTATAAAACAATCATGTTCCTCAGAGTTTCCAATCTCCATGTTTTTCTTTCTCTTTCTCTGAATGAAGAACTTTAAATTCTTCATTATACATTGATGACTGTGAAATCAAAATCTTGACCCTATTTTCCACCCCTCTGTCTTACAACAGTGATTATAACTGCAAGTGCGTATGTCCAATACAGATTTCTTCCTCTTTTTACCTTTTTCCCATCCTCTGCAGATTTGCTGCTTCTCTGATACTTAGAACCCCATTGTGAATGGCACCACAACCTATGCACTAATAAAGCAAACAAAATAAACGAACAACAGAAACTGGAAATTACTTAAATACCTTGCTTTCACATGTTTCCGTCATCTAATTACAATTGTCCAATAAATATCCCTGACTTTGCTCTTTTAGTAATGTCTTTCTTTTCCTTTCTCTCTCTATCCCTTCTTCCTCTTTGCTATTATCTTGTTCAGCTATTAACAACTCTTACTTTTTTTCTTATTATAATAGGCTCAGGCTTTGCCCCTTTGATTGATTCTTTATCCTGTCCCCAGAATGATAATTTCTAACATAAATAAAACTAAGTCACTCTTTTGGTTAATCCATCCAGTAATACCTCTTTGTCTAAATTCTTGTGTGAAAGTCCAAGGCTCTCCATCATCCTTCTCCTTAGTAACTCTCCACCTTCCTTGCTATCATTGCTTCTTCTCTCCTCTACATGCATGCAGAATTCCAGAAAATGACTTGAAGTGCTTCCAGTTGTCTATACTTTTTCTCTACTCTGCATATGTTTTTCCTTTAGGTCTTCTTTATCTAACTAATCTTAGAACTTTCTTAAAATTTCAATTCAGGTATCATAGCCTCTAGGAAGCATTCTCAGCATGGTCAGGCTGGTTAGATGCCTCTTTTCTGTGTTCCCTATATATAACTTTCTTTCAGCATGTTCAACATTTTTTTTCATTATGGCCCATTAGAGCAAGAGTTTGATGGCCCATTAGATCAAGGGCAAGAATTGTATCCTATTTGTGTCCAGTAACTGATACTTAGATAGTGGGTAAGAAATGCTTATTGGATTACTGAATGAAAGCAAGGTTGAATGAGCAAAGATGACTCTAATTATGAACACCACCTGTTGTGTTTGTTCAGGCAATACTTAGGGAAAGCTGAATATATAAAGGGACACGTTTGGAAAAAGGAAGTAGTTAGGAGGGAGTAAAAGACAAAACTTTAATTGTTCATAATTTTTCCCAGATCTATTCCTGCTGTATCTGTCAGTCTGTGTAGAACAAAAGAGAGGGCATATTTCTAATTCAGATTATAATGGCATGACAACTATTGAACTGGACAGAGAGCAGTTGATTTACCATATTCAGTCATGTTTTATAATCAGCAATGTGGTTGTTGATTGGACCTATTGTGCAGAAAGGCAAATTTAAAACAACCAGTTAGCTAAGACCCTGAATATACTATTGTCCAAGTTCACACTCTTTCCATTCTGTTTTCCCTACTCAATTTATGCTCTGAATCACATAATCTTAATGCTTTATAATGGAAGCATATATCTTAAAATCTTAATTGTATCCCAGGTATAGGGATGAATCATTCCAGAGCTCATAGTTGATTTATTTTTTTTCCCACATGATTGTAAAGATATTATTTTCTCTTTGCTACAGAAAATAAGCATTTCATGCTTTTTCTAAATTTTCCTCTTTTTTCCATTTATACCTCCTTATATCATATAAATGAGGTCACTTGTGTCCTTGCCTTCCATTTGATTAGTTTCAGACTATTTTTTCTCCCATTCAAGTTTATTGCTGAGCAGTAAAATACAAGCTTAATGGACTAGTATTCAAAAATGGGAAATCATCCAGCTACTGAGCCATTGGTGGTATCAAATTAAAGGTAGCTCTGATCCATTCTCTCCATTCTTAACATCTGTCTCCAAATGTTTACAGGCCAGAATATGAGGAATCTGGATCTCAGACTGTGTTGAGATACTTATCATAAGGCTGAAAGTGTTCCATTGTTTCAAGTATTCTGTTTAAAAATGTTATTATTGTAGCAGTGTTGTTAAGTTCAGCAACGATGAATTACTTACATCTGGGACTGTGGCTATATATTTTATGTGCTTTCACCTGGAAGAAATCATTAGTCTAGTTAATTCATGCTAATTACATTACAACTACTGGGGTTGGCTGGTGGAGCAGACTAGGTAATTCAGTCAAGAGGGATGAAGTTTTTCTTCTCAGCTTAAAAAAGCTTAAAGCTGGTATCAAGCACTAAGTCTATTCACTAGCCCTCTTAGTTGGCTTGGCTTGGGTCAATCAGTGAAACTCTAAGCTTTGATTTCTGCTTCTGACAAGTAAGGTGGTTAGATGAGAGAAGGACCACAGAGTAATGCTGGGTATAGAGCTCTACTTAGATCATTAATTCTGGTCCTGGAACACTCTTATAGGCTATGGTATGCTGCTTGCAATTCTAGTAAATTTTGGAGAACTAAGAGCATTTTGGGATTTTTAATGTGCCTTCCTCCACCCTTAAATAATTTTGGACAGTGAGCAGGAAGATTGATAACCTAGAGAGTCATTGTATGACCACCACATGTTTTATCAATAGGATCTTCACTGACAGCACATGTCTATACCCCTCCTATTTCAAATAGACATCTTACTTCAAGCTAAATCATATACTTATTGAGCATCTCTTGTGTACAAGAAACTGTTCTAGCTGCTAATGGCACAGTTATGAACAGTACAAAGTTTTTCATGAACTTACAGTAATTATATATGTAGGAGTGTATGTATATGAACATTGATTTTCTCCACACAGAATAGAAATAATGAAAAACATGTTAACTTTAAGAGGTTATATTTAATTACTATGTGTAGAAATTTTCTTCCAGGTAAAGAAAAAGTTTCTTCTGAAATTGCATATAGAGGAATGTTGTAAGTTTGTTTTTGAGCATTTTCAAAATAAAGAAAGCATCCAGGAGAATTTGGATAAACTTCTACTTGGAAGCAGTGTGATTGATAGGAGAGAATCTGACAGTGTGATATATTCTTCTTTAATAAGATTCTTCTGATTCTTTTTAATTTACTACACACTTAACAGAAAAATATGAAAGTATAAAATATGAAAGTATATATTAGTATAAATTACATATTTATATTAATAAAATCATTATTTAAGAATTAAATAAATTTTCTCACTTTATATCTAGACACTAATAATTAGGTCTACAAGTTACAAAATAAGATACATTTTGAAGTGCTGCTAAAGAAATACATTGGAGCTTGAAGTGGTTTGTGTGTGTGGCGGGGGGAGAGGTTTCTAAAATGTATTTCAGAACCCCAGAGAGACCTCGTGTTAGCATATGTAAAATTCTGATTACTACACAAAATGCTACTAAGGCTAAGTTAGTTTTGTTCCTAACAATAAAGCCAGAAACAAAGGGAGCCAGTGATCTAATATTGCTTAATGAGCTATTGCACGATGCGCAATGTCACTGTAATAGTTCTGTAGTTAATTTGAGGTACTCTGTATTTGCTCAATCTATGACTATGCTAATTTCCTTACATTAAACATTATCATACTTCATGTGTAAATCCTCTGTTGAAGAAATTAGACTTTAGAGCCTCAGTAGGAGACAGATTCTAAATAGCACTTTCGCAAATTGGTTACTATAGGTGAGTGCTTGAGGTTTCTCAGATTTTCTTTTGTTTATCCAACTTATGAGAGAAATGGCTTTTTTTTTCTCAGTGGGAAACCCCAATGCTATTTTCAGAAATAGTTGAAGTGTGAGTATGTAAATAATATTTTGAAATAGAATTTTATGATTCTAGGCATATAAAGAAAAAAAAAAGATTTATTTAAATCTTGGGTGATCCCAAATACTCAGATGTTTGACTCTCCAGAGATTCTCTGTTCAGATGACTCTTTAATACAACTATTATTTCTAAAAAGGAGCCCTTAAAAATGATGTGTCCGACTACCATCATTTTCTGATCAGAATCTCAGAAGGGTTAAGTACTATCCCTAAAATGATGTGGCTCATTAGTAGCAGATCACAGTCCTTTCCACCATACTATACATTATAGAAGTTTAGGGGGTCATTCAGCCTTAAAAAATCTTTAAAATTTTACAAGACAATAAAATTATATGTAATCATCCAAATAAATGCGAATTATAGATGTCACAACATTAAAGGTTGCAATATCTTAAGACTTAATAGCTTAGAAAAATCTTCTTAAAATTTGGTCAGTTTACAGGCGGAGTGTGGCAATGAATCAAAGCCTTTCCTTAAAAGGAAAAAAAGGAAAAAAATTGGTAACCCAGGATCTAAGCAGTTCCCCTTGGGAATTGACAACTCTTGGACTTTAAATATGTTGTGAAGCTGCTTGTCTCCATAGATTGTCAGTTGAATTATCTCGGTACAGAGGGTATAGATTCTCAGAAAATCACCCTCTCTCTTTCCTCTGTCAACAGTTAAGGTCATAACTATGCGAACCCAAGGCAATACTAATCACTTGAGAAAGGTTCCCTTTGGAAATCTTCATTGTATATCCATGAAATAAACAACAGGACCTTAAAGTCTAACTTTGATCATAGTTGATAGATTTCTATAACATTTTTCTTCATGATGGCTGATACTGTTATGTAGACCTCTTAGATTGTGTCATTTCAGAGGTTCTGGGTGTCTCATTTGTCCTCAGTATTCATTCTCCAATCTCACCCCTATTATTAAAGATGTTTACTTGATCCTTGTATAGAGTTCTGTAAGTGTATTATTATATTACCTGGAATAGTAATCTGGTAACCCACTAATTACCCATAGATCTCAGATTAATTTCTCAGACAAGCAAAATGACACCCAAAAAACAGAAGGAAATATACACAACATAAGACTTTGGTTAAGGGAAGCTAGAAAATGTTAAAACTTGAAGAAAATAGGAATACTTATTATAATGTAATCAGTGGCTATCACATGAGGAGATCTTTAGACTATATCACAACAATCTTTCTATACTTTATGGGTAAACTTCTTTAAAAGCTATCTGTACTTAAAATTGCCACTTCCTCAGCTCTAGTTCACACTTTACCCAATTGCAAGAAGCTTCTACTACAGAATCTCACTGAAACTATTTTCACCAAGGTTAACAAAATGAATGGCTTGATAGCCATTAGATCATACCATTGGATTGACTCCAAAGTCAGTTGTGATATTGCATTGCTTCTGTTGCTACTTTCTTAAATCAGATTAGCAGTTCCTTAAAAGAAGTGTGGCTGGCAGCAAGATAAAGTGAGCATTAAAATAGAAGAAAACAAACACAGACAACTCAAAAACTTTAGGTGCTACTTTTATAAGTAATATTCAACTCAGAGGTGACAAATTAGACTTGGTTTCATCCTTAGTAAAAACACTAATCACTAATGGAAACACAATGAGAAGAACACTTTGTCACCAATTAGAGAACAGTCAATTGGAGTCCACAATGAGAAGAGATATGTGAAATATTATGAATATATTTTCATGAATGTTTACTATTACAGGAGAGGGCTGGTGGGATAGCAATAATATCCCATTAGTTGTAGGACTTTCCTTATGGATGTTAAAGAGCAACAGTCAAAGTCACTTAAATGCAAGACTTTTTTGAAAGAGTCAAAACTTATTTTCATGTATAAGTTTGGTGATTCTAGCTTAATAATCAATCCCACAGCTTTATATTACCAATGGTTCCATATTTTATAAACTTCTTAGATCTTGATGGGACCAGACATGGACGTAACCTTATTATATTAGCTCTATGATACCAGCATTGAAGTATCTAAGTCCGAAACTACACTGCCTCTTCCTTAAGAAGTGTTTTATTAGTAACCAGGTTGTGTGATTATATTAATTCAGAGTGTCCTCTCTAAAATGAACTCCTTTCAATTTTAACTTCAAATGGAATTGGGAAATAAAGACAAAGTGGTAATCTTTGATTTACTGCAAACTATGAGCTTTCATGATTGACTATTGATTAAAGTATACATTTTAGGTTAAAGAAGACGTGGTGTATATATATATATATATATATATATATATATATATATATATATATATATACAATGGAATATTATTCAGCTGTAAAAAGCAATGAAATTGGGTCATTTGTAGAGATGTGGATGGAGCTAGAGAGAGTCATACAGAATGAAGTAAGCCAGAAAGAGGAAAGCAAATATGATGTAATAATGAATATATGTAGAACTTAGAAAAATCATATAGATGATCTTATTTGCAAAGCAGAAAGAGAGACACAGATGTAGAGAACAAATGTATGGATACTAAGGGGGAAAGTAATCATAATTTTGTTTCTACATCTGTAACTCCATTTATGTTTTGTAGATAAGTTCATTTGTACAGTATTTTAGATTCCACATATAAGTGATATAAGTGATATAATATATTTGTCTTTCTCTATCTGACTTACTTCACTCAGTATGACAATCTCTAGGTCCATCCATGTTTCTGCAAATGGCATTATTTCATTCCTTTTCCAGGGCTGAGTAATATTCCATTATATATATATATATATATATATATATATATATATATATATATATATATACATATATCACATCTTCTTTATCCATTCCTCTGTTCATGGACATTTAGGTTGCTTCCATGTCCTGGCTATTATAAACTGTGCTGCAATGAACATTCTTTTCAAACTATGGTTTTCTCCAATATATGCCCAGAAGTGGGATTACTGAATCATATATTAGCGTTATTTTTAGTTTTTTAAGGAAGCTCTGTACTGTTCCTCCATAGTGGCTGTACTAGTTTACATTCCTACCAACAGTGTAGGAGGGTTCCCTTTCGTCCACACCCTCTCCAACATTTATTGTTTTGTAGATTTTTGGATGTCAGCCATTCTGACTGGTGTAAGGTGATACCTCATTGTAGTTTTGATTTCCATTTATCGAATAATTAGTGATATTGAGTATCTTTTCATATGCTTTTTAACCATCTGTATGTCTTCTTTGGAGAAATGTCTAGGTCATCCATCTATGTTTTTGATTGGGCTGTTTCTGTTTTGGTTTTTGTTTTGTTTTGTTTTTTATATTGAGCTGCATGAACTGCTTCTATATTTTGGAGATTAATCCTTTGTCAGTTGCCTCATTTGCAAATGATTTCTCCCATTTTTAAGATTGTCTTTTAATTTTGTTTATGTTTTTTTTCCTTTGCAAGTCTTTAAGTTTAATTAGATCTCATTTATTTATTTTTGTTTTTATTTCCACTACTCTAGGAGGTGGATTGAAAAGATCTTGCTGTGATTTATGTCAAAGAATGTTCTGCCTGTTTTCCTTTAAGAGTTTTATAGTATCTGGGCTTACAGTAAGGTCTTTAATCCATTTTGGGTTTATTTTGCTGTGTGGTGTCAGGAAGTGTTCTTATTTTATTCTTTTACATGTAGCTATCCAGTTTTCCCAGCACCACTTATTGAAGAGGCTGTCTTTTCTCCATTGTATATTCTTGCCTCCTTTGTCATAGATTAGATTACCATAGGTATGTGGGTTTATCTCTAGAATTTCTATCCTGTTCCACTGACCTATATTTCTATTTTTGTACCAGTACTATAGTGTTTTGATTACTGTAGCATTGTAGTATAGTCTGAAGTCAGGTAGCCTGATTCCTCCAGCTCCAATTTTCTTTCTGAACGTTCCTTTGGCTATTCAGGTCTGCTGTGTTTCCCCACAAATTTCAAAATTTTTTGTTCTAACTCTGTGAAAAATGCCATTGGTAATTTGACAGGGATTGCATTGAATCTGTAGATTGCTTTGGTTAGTATAGTTATTGTTACAATATTGATTCTCCAACCCAAGAACATGGGATATCTCTTCATCTGTTTGTGTCCTCTTTGATTTCTTTCATCAGTATCTTGTAGTGTTCTGAATAAAGTTATTTGGCCTCCTTAGGTAGGTTAATTCCCACGTTTTTTATGTGATGGTAAATGGTATTGTTTCCTTGATTTCTCTCTCTGATGTTTCATTGTTAATGTAGAGGAATGCAAAAGATTTTTGTGTATTAATTTTGAATCCTGCAACTTTACCAATTTCATTGATGAGCTCTAGTAGTTTTATGGTAGCATCTTTAGGAATTTCTATGTATACTATCATGTCATCTGCAAACAGTGAAAATTTTCCCTCTTTTCCAATTTTGATTTTTATTTCTTTATCTTCTCTGACTGCTATAGCTAGTATTTCCAGAAATATGTTCAATAAAAGTGGTGAGTGTGGACATCCTTGTTTTGTTCCTGATCTTAAAGACAATGCTTTCAGTTTTTCACCATTGAGAATGAAGTTTGCTGTGGGTTTGCTGTATATGGACTTCATTATGTTGAGGTAGGTTCCCTCTTTGCCCACATTCTGGAGAGTTTTTAACATAAATGGATGTTGAAGTTTGTCAACAGATATTTCTGCACCTATTGAGATGGTCATATGGTTTTTATTCTTCAATTTGTTAATGTGGTGGGACACATTGATTGATTTGTGGATTGAAAAATCCTTGCGTCCCTGGGATAAATCTCACTTGATCATGGTGTATGATCCTTTTAATGTGTTTTTGGATTTGGTTTGCTAGTATTTTGTTAAGGATTTTTGCATCTACGTTCATCAGTGATATTGACCTATAATTTTCTTTTTTTTGTCACATCTGTTTTTGGTATCAGGGTAATGGTGGTCTCATAGAGTGAGTTTGGGGATGTTCCCTCCTCTGTAATTCTTTGGAAAATTTTCAGAAGGGTAGGTGTTAACTGTTCTCTAAAGGTTTGAGAGAATTCAACTATGAAGCCATCTGGTCCCAGACTTCTGTTTGTTGGAAAATTTTTAATCACAGTTTTAATTTCACTACTTGTGATTGGTCAGTTCATATTTTCTATATCTTCCTCATTCAGTCTTGAAAGATGTATCTCTGTAAGAATTTGTCCATTTCTTCTAGGTTGTGCATACTATTGGTGTATAGTTGCTTTCGGTAGTCCCTTATGATTCTTTGTATTTCTGTGGTGTCCATCGTAACTTCTCCAGTTTCATTTCTAATTTTATTGATTTGAGTCTTCTCCCTTTTTTTTTCTTGATGAGTCTGGATAAAGTTTTATCGGGTTGTTTTTCCTCTCAAAGAACCAATTTTTAGTTCCATTTATCTTTGTTATTGTTTTCTTAATCTCTATTTCATTTTTTTCTCCTTTGATCTTTACGTTTTCTTTCCTTCTACTAACTTTGGGTTGTGTTTGCTCTTCTTTAACTAGTTTGCTTTTGGTGTAAGGATAGGTTGTTCCTTGAGGTAAGATTGTAGTGCTATAAACTTCCCTCTTAGAACTGTTTTTGTTGTATCTCATAGATTTTGGATCATCGTGTTTTCATTATCATTTGTCTCCAGGCATTTTTTGATCACCTCTTTAATTTCCTCAGTGATCCATTTATTATTTAGTGACGTATTCTTTAGCCTCCCTGTGTTGTGTTTTTTACAGTTTTTTTTTTCCCTGTAACTGATTTCTATTCTCATAGCATTGTGGTCAGAAACAACGCTTGATATGATTTCAATTTTCTTAAATTTGCTGACGTGTTTTGTGACCCAAGATGTCATCTATCCTGGAGAATGATCCGTGGGAACTTGAAAAGAAAGTGTATTCTGCTGCTTTCAGATGGAATGCCTGGTAAATATCTGTTAGCTCTATCTGGTCTAATGTGTAATTTAAGGTTTGGGTTTCCTTATTAGTTATCTGTCTGGATAATCTGCCCATTGGTGTAAGTACGGTGTTAAGGTCCACCACTATTATTGTGTCCCTGTCAATATCCCCTTTCATGGTTGTTAGTATTTTCCTCACATATTGAGGTGCTCCTATGTTGGGTGCATATATATTTACAATTGTTATATCTTCTTCTTGGATTGATCCCCTGATCATTATATAGTGTCATTCCTTGTCTTTTGTAACAGTCTTTATTTTAAAGTCTATTTTTTCTCATATGAGTATCGCTATTCCAGCTTTCTTTTGATTTCCATTTGTGTGAGATATCTTTTTCCATGCCCTCACTTTCAGTCTGTATGTGTCCCTAGGTCTAAAGTGGGTCTCTTGTAGACAGCATATATATGGTTCTGGTTTTAATATCCATTCAGGCAGTCTTTGTCTTTTGGTTGGAACATTTAATCCATTTACACTCAAGGTAATTATTAATATGTATGTTCCTATTACCATTTTCTTAATTTTGGGTTTGTTTTTGTAGGTCTTCTTCTTCTCTTGTGTTTTCTGCCTAGAAAATTCCTTTAGCATTTGTTGTAAAGCTGATTTGGTGGTGCTGAATTCTCTTAGCTTTTGCTTGTCTGTAAAGCTTTTGATTTCTCCATCGAATCTGAATGAAAGCCTTGCTGGGTAGAGAATTCTTTGTTATAGGTTTTTCCCTTTCATCACTTTAAACATATCACGTCACTCCCTTCTGTCCTGCAGAGTTTCTGCTGAAAAATCAGCTCATAACCTTTCAGAGATTTCATCATACACTGTTTGTTACTTTTCCCTTGTTTCTTTTAATATTTTTTCTCTGTATTTAGTTTTTGTTAATTTGATTAATAAATGTTTCAGCATATTTCTCCTTGGGTATATCCTGCCTGACACTTCTGCACTTTCTGGATTTGGATGACCATTTCTTTTCCCATGTAAAGGAAGTTTTTGACTGTAATCCCTTCAAATATTTACTCAGCCTCTTTCCATTTCTCTTCTTCTTCTGGGACCCCTATAATTTGAATGTTGGTGTGTTTAATATTGTTCCAGAGGTCTCTGAGAGTGTTCTCATTTCTTTTCATTCTGTTTTCTTTATTCTGTTCCATGGCAGTGATTTCCACCATTCTATCTTTCAGCTCACTTATCCATTCTTCTGCCTCAGTTATTCTGCTGTTGATTCCTTCTAGTGTATTTTTCATTTCAGTTATTGTATTGTTCATCACTGTTTTCTTGTTCTTTAGTTCTTCCAGGTCCTTTTTAATCATTTCTTGTATCTTCTTGATCTGTACCTCCATTCTTTTTCTGAGATCTTGGATCATCTTTGCTATCATTACTCTGATTTTTTTTTTCAGGTAGGTTGCTTATCTCCTGTTCATTTAGTTACTTTTTAAGGTTTTTAACTAGCTCCTTCTTCTACAACATATTTCTCTGACTACTCATTTTGTCTAACTTTCTGTGTTTGTGGTTTTCTTTTTGCAGGCTGCAGGGTTGTATTACTTCTTGCTTCTGGTGTCTACTCCCAGCTGGGTGAGGTAGGTCCAGAGGCTTATGAGGCTTTCTAGTGGGATAGACTGGTGCCTGCACTCTGGTGGGTGGAGCTGGGCCTTGTCTGTCTGCTTGGCAGGGCCATGTCAAGGGAAGTGTTTTGGAGTGTCTGGTCTGTGAGCTTAGTATGACTTTAGGCAGCCTATCTGCTGATTGGTGGGGTTGCATTCCTGTCTTGTTGCTTGCTTGGTCTGAGGCATTCCACCATCTTGACCCCTCTTGCCCCCAGCTAATCTTGGTTTTCCCAGTAATTTGCCAGCTGGTGACAGGGAAAGATATGGGTGCTGATCAATGTTTCCAAATACTCCCACATGTTCTATAGTGGTGAACTACTTTGATTGTCTCAAAGCATGCATTTGAGGAAAGGAATTGAACCACACCTCAAGTATGCCTTTAATATGTTGGCAAAAATTACAAATAATTAAATTAATTCCTTCTTAGACAATAGGCAAGATCATTTCTGATGTTATCCATTTCAAATTGTAACAATTGACTTTAATAATGAGCTTAGTATTTGATGATTCTAGATTTCTTTCAAAATGAAAAACAGCTGATTTTATGAAAGTATGATTTATTCTGTCCTTAGTTTGCAGATCTGGGTATATTATTACTATCAAATGAGTGGCTGCTCTATTTTATAAAAATTCAGGAAAATAATATTTTAATTTATATAATCCCCCAGATCCATGTGCCTTGTCCAGAGCTTATCAAACCAGACAGGATTTTTTTTTTTTGCCACTACCTTACTCAGTACCCTAGTTGATAATAAATTAACAAGATCTATCAGTTAAATCATTTTAGTTTCCTCTCTATGCCAGTGTATACATGAATGTTTATCACTGCAACTATAATTTTTCTCATATGGGTAGTAAGTTTTCTGTTACATTGTGTTCTGAGGCAAAAACAGATAGAGAACTGGTGGAACTCCAAGGAGAAATAGATGAATTCATTAATATATTAGGATATATATAAAAGAAATAGATCCAGTAGTCAGTAATTCAGTAAGGACATCCTGGAATTCAACAGTGACTTCATCAACTGAATATAATTGACATCTATAGAAAATATCAGAATACACATTTTTCTCAAGCTCACACAGAACATTCACCAAGATAGACCATATTCTTAGCCATAAAATACACCTTAGAAAATGCAAAATAATAGAAATCATACGATGTCTGTTCTCAGACCACAATGGAAGTGGTTTAGAAATCAATAACAGAAGGATAGCTGGAAAATCCAAAAATATTTGCAGATTAAACAATAACTTGTAAATAAAGTATGGATGGAAGAAGAAATATAAAGAAAAATTTGAAATTATTTAAACTAAATGAAAATAAAAACAACTTAGAATTTTTGGGATGAAGCAAAAGCAGGACTTAGAGGGAAACTTATAGTATTGAATACATATATTAGAAAAGAAAAAAGATCTAATATCAGTAATCTGAGCTTCCACCTTAGGAAAGTAGAAAATAGAGAGCAAATTAAATTCAAGTAAGCAGAAGAAAAAAATAGAGAAGAAATCAATGAAATTGAAAACAATAAGGAAAAGCAAAACAAAACAAAACAAAAACCATGATTCTTTGAAAAGGTCAATAAAATAGTTAAACCTCTTGCTAGATTAACTAAGAAAAAAGAGAGAGAATGAAAATTACTAATATCAGAAATATTAAAAGAAGGGACATCCCTACATCTCCCATGAACATTAAGAAAAAAGGCAGAGGAATATTATGAACAATTCTATGACCATGAATTTGATAACCTTGATGAAATGGTCAATTCCTTAAAATACAGTCTGCCAAAACTCACACAAAAATAAGTAGACAATCTTAATAAGCATATATCTATTAAAGAAATTGCATTAATGAGTAATAAAAATACAGCATCAGGTACAGCTGGACTCACTGAGTATTCTACTCAAGTATTCCAATTCTCTATAATCTCTTTCTGAAGATAGAAGCCATAGGAATATTTCCTTAGCTAATGCTGTGGGACTGGAATTACCATAATACCAAAACTAAACAAAGACATTTTGAGAAAACCACTGACCAATATCTCTCATGAACTTATGTGTAAAAATCTTCAACAAAGTTCTAGCGAAAACCATGTTTAAAAAAATCTATACTCCCCCCAATCATGACCAAGTGAGATTTATCCAAGATATAAAAGACTTGTTCAACATTTGAAAACCAATTAATGTAATTCCTCATAACAACAGACTTAAGAAAGGTTAGGTTTGTATCCATAGATATAGAAAAGGCATTTGACAAAAACCAACACATATTAATTATTAAAAAAAAAATCCTGGAAAGCTAGGAATACAGAGAAACTTCCTTAATTTAATTTTAAAAATTTACAAAAAATCTACAGCTAACATCATATATAATGGTGAGAAACTCAAGGTATTCCTGTTAAGGTCAGAAATAAGGCCCTTTCACCACAGATTTTCAACATTGTACTGGAAGTCTTGGATAATTTAATAAAACAAAAAATAAATAACAGGTATACAGATTGAAAAGGAAGAAATAAAATTTTGTTGGCTAATGACATTACTATGCAAAAAATCTTAGAGAATGGACAAAACATTATAGCACTTAAAGCCATTATAGCAAATTTGCAAGATATAAGGTTAATGTAAAACTTCAATTACTTTCCAATATACCAGCAATGAACTAGTGGAATTAAAAATTAAGACACCTTATAATTTATATTAGTATCCTCAAAATGAAATACTTAGACATAAATCTAACAAAATATGCATAAGATCTATATTACAAAAACTATGAAACTCTGATGAAAGATATCAAGGCAGAACTAAATAAATGGAAGGATATGTCATGTTCATAAATAGGAAGACTCAATAGTGTCAAGATATCAGTTCTTCCCAACTTGATCTATGAATTCAATACAATCCTAATAAAAATTCCAGCAAATTATTTTGTGGATATTAACAAACAGATTCTAAAGTTTATATGGAGAGGCAAAAGACTCAGAACAGCCAACACAATATTGAAGGACAAGAACAGTCAACAGACTGACATTAACGGACTTCAAAATTTACTATAAAGCTATAGTAACCAAAGGAATGTGGTATTGGTGAAGGAAAAGGCCAATAGGTCAATGGAACAAAATAGACCCCCATACATACAATCAATTGATCTTTGAAAAAGTGGCAAAGTAAATACAATGGAGCAAAGAAAATCTTTAACAAATGGTGCTGGAACAACTGGACATACACAAGAAAAAATATGAATCTAGACACAGACTTATACCTTTCAGAAAAATTAACTCAAAAGGGATAATAGACGTAAACATAAAATGTACAACTATAAAACTCTTAGAAGATAACATAAGAGAAAATCTAGATGACCTTAGATAGGGAGATGACTTTTTACTTATTTTTTTAACACTTTTTCTTCCAGTTTTATTGAGATATAATTGACATACAACATTGTATAAGTTAAAGGGGTACAAAATAATTATTTGACATATCATGAAGTGATTATCACAATAAGTTTAATGAATATCTATCATCTTTATAGATACAAAATTAAAGAAATAGAAAAATAATAGTTTCCCTATGATGAGAACTATTAGGAGTTCTCTATCTTAACAGCTTTCATATACAACATACAGCAGTGTGAATTATATTTATCATGTTGTGCATTACATTCCTAGTACTTATTTATCTTATAACTGGAAGTTTGTACCTTTTGACTGCTTTCCTCCAATTCCCCTTCTCCCACCTCCTGCCTCTTTTGATCTCTTTTGCTATGAGTTTGTTAGTTAGTTTGAGAAATATAACAACACTATATTTGTTCTTGTTATACAGCATAGTGATTAGATATTGCTATAAATTTCAAAATGATCACCATGGTAAGTCTAGTTATGATCTGTCACCATACTAAGATATTACATTTTTATTGACTATGCTTCCCACACTGTACACTTCATTCCCATGACATTTCTTTTGCAACTGGAAGTGTGTATCTCTTAATTTCCCTCACCTATATTTCCCTCCCCCACCCTGCTCTCCTCTGGCAACCACCTGTTTATTCTCTGTATTTTTAACTTTTTTTCTGTTTTGTTATATTGTTTTATTTATTTTGCCTTTTAGATTCCACATACAACTGAAACCACACAGTATTTGTCTTTCTCTGTCTGACTTATTTCACTTAACATAAAACCCTGTGGGTCCATCTATGTTGTTGCAAATGACAAGATTTTATCCTTTTTTAAGTCTCATCTTCCATTGCATATATACATCTTCTTTATCCATTCATCTATTGATGAAAACTTAGATTGCTTCCATATCTTGGCTATTGTAAATAATATTGGGTGTGTATATATATATATATATATATATATATATATATATATATATATACAGTGTATTTGTTTTCTTTGGATAAATACTCAGGAGTGGAATTGCTGGATTATATGGTAGTTCTATTTTTAATTCTTTGAGGAATATTCCATACTGTTTTCCATAATGACTGCTCCAATTTACATTCCCACCAACAGTGCAGGAGTGTACACTTTTCTCCACATCTTCACCTTTATCTTTTTGATAATGTCCATTCTGACAGGCATGAGGTGATATCTCATTGTGGTTTTGATTTGTATTTCTCTGATGATTATTGGCATCTTCTAATGTGTCCATTGGCCATCTCTATGTCTTCTTTGGAAAATGTCTATTTAGATCTTCTTCTATTTTTTTAATTGAGTTTTTTTTTTTTTTTTTTTTTTTTTTTTTTTTTTTTTTTTTGCGGTATGCGAGCCTCTCACTGTTGTGGCCTCTCCCATTGTGGAGCACAGGCTCCGGATGCGCAGGCTCAGCGGCCATGGCTTACAGGCCCAGCCGCTCCACCACATATGGGATCTTCCCAGACCAGGGCACGAACCCATGTCCCCTGCATCGGCAGGCAGACTCTCAACCACTGCGCCACCAGGGAAGCCCCTAGTTGTTTGGTTTTTTGATGGTGAGTTCTGGTGAGGACTTTTTATATAAAACACCAAAGTCATAATCCATCATCATCAAATTAATTGATAAGCTAGACTTTATTAAAATTAAAAATATCTACTGTTTGAAAGACAATGTCAAAAGAATGATACGGCAAGCCACAGACTAGGAGAAAATATTTGCAAAAGACAAATTTGATAAATGACCCGCAAAATATACAGGAAAATCTTAAAACCCAATAACAAGGAAACGAATAACTCAATTGAAAAATGGGTCAATGACCTTAATAGACACCTCACCAAGGATCCATACAGAGAGCATTTAAGCAAATAAACAGATGCTTAACGTCATATGTCATCAGAAAAATACAAATTAAAACAAGGAAATACCACTATAAACTTATCACAATGGACAAAATCCAGAACACTGATGACTTCAACTGCTGGAGAGGATGTGAAAAAACAGGAACACTCATTCATTGCTGGTGGGAATGCAAAGTGGCAAAAGCCACTTTTGAAAACAGTTTGGCAGGTTTTTATAAAACTTAATACCATCCAGTAAGTACATCCAATACAGATTTTTGTATGTATTCAAAGGAGTTTAAAACTAATGTCTACACAAAAACCTGAAAACAGATGTTTATAGCAGCTTTATTCATAATTGCCAAATTTTGGAAGCAACCAAAATATCCTTTAGTACGTGACTGGAAAAATAAAGTTGATACATCCAGACAGTGAACTATTATTCAATATTAAAAAGAAATGAGCTATCAAGCCATGAAAAGATATGAAGGAATCTTAAGCTCATACTACGAAGTAAAAGAAGACAATCTGAAACGGCTACATATTGTATGACTCCAACTATATGACATTATGGAAAAGGCAAAAGTAGACAGTAAAAAGATCAATGGTTTTTAAAGATGGTGTGGGGGTGAAGTTATGAAACACAGAGGATTCTTAGGGCAGTGAAACTATTCTGTATGTTACTACAGTGGTAGCTACCTGTCATTATACATTTGTCAAAACCCATAGAATGTATAGCACCAAGAGTGAACCCTAATATAAACTATGGACTTTGGGTAATAATGATATGTTAAGGTAGGTTCATCAGTTGTAATTAATGTATCACTCTGTTGTGAAATGTTGATAGTGGGAGTGGAGAAGGTTGTATGTGTGTGGGAATAGGGAGTTTAGGGGAGCTCTTTGTACTTTCCACTCAATATAAAACTGAACCTGTTCTAAAATATAAAGTATTAATTTAAAATATATTAAAAATTAAAATGCATTTTAATATAAGGGACAACACTTCTATCAATTGTATTTGTTACATAAGAAGTTAATACATGCTATTTCACAAATAAGTGATATATCCCCTTTAAAAAACACTCAGGGTAACCAGGTTCCCTCAGGTATACTGATACATGAAGAGATTCTACTGACCCAACATTAACTCAATGTATTCACCAATGTACAGTTATAGTAAGTTAATTTAAATAATCTCTTTAGAACTAGGATTCTTTGTCTGTACCACAAGCTAAAATTTCCAACTTCACTCCACCCTAGATGGATTATATTTTTTATAACATTATAATTACAGTAAAACGTGGTTTATTTAAATTACTTTCTTGCAAGGAAATAACGTAGACTTACCATTGACTATACAATGCCATGGATATCTAATTTCTTAATATCCCTGTTATAATGGAAGACCTTTGATCTTGAATATATTAATTCAAAGGGGTTGTTACCACAAGAAAGGTGATGGTTTTAGAATATGTCAACTGGAAATTCTGTGAACTATTTCTTTTTTAATGGGTTAGTGAATGACAAATGTGCCTTAAAGCTAAGGAGAAAAGCCATTTTGTGATGGACACATTATTGACAAGCTTCCTTTTAAAACTGTATACTACTATCAAATATTTATACATATAATTACAAAAGGTAAACATACACTCTATCTTATGTAACATAAGCAGGCACATGTGTTGACAACAAAGGGACAGAGGAGTGCAGAAAGAACATTAGCTTGTATTGGTATTTATACTCTATTACTTTGAATAACAAGTAGGGATAAGAATCATTTAATCAGATGTACACTTGTGCTATAAATTTGTTCTGTTTTGCTTTCTACGAAGGACATACATCTAAAATGCTGAAACGTCCACCATCTCCTCCAAATTATGACTCTTTTATTTTTTAATTTTTTTAATTTTTATATTTTTCACACACACACACACACACACACTGTATTTTAATTTTACAAGAGATAAATAAACTGACACCAAGCATTGTAAATGGATGACCACAACAAAAGCAATAATGATTGCAATTACCAAACACGAAATACACTCATACTATGTCATAATATTGACATTCAGTCCAGTAATCCTCCACTGTAACAGCTCCTTTACTTTGCAGTGAAAACCGATTTGTATATTTTTTGCCTCTGGGTCCTTGTGGGATTTTATGAGACTCTTTTGAGTGATTTATTTTAATTATCATTAAATATATTGATGATAGGTTTATGCATTATGGTATTATGCATTATGCTACAATGCAAGAAGCTGGGTGATTTGGGCACCATTTCTGGCTACCATTAAGATGAACTAAGGAAAATCATTTGACTTGAGTGGCTTCAACTTAAAAATGAAAGCTTTAGGATAGTTTCATTCTAAACTTGCCTTTCAACTCTAAGTTTCTATGTTCTTCATGGAGAAATAAACATGGCTACTCTATTTGAACTGTTCCATAACATAATTCTATTATAAGCAACATCCAAACAGAAATTTTCATCAAAGTTACCAGTAGCAAAAAAGAAAAAAATAATGTGACCGACAATAAGGATTTTAATTTCATTTTTATCTTGTTGTAGATAAGTTCTGTTTGATACTCTTTCCTAGACAGATTGAATCCTATTTGGCAAGAAACTTATCTTTTGCAATTCTTTAAATGTGAAGGAAGAAAGGAAGGGAGGGAAGGAACACTTCTTAAGAGCCAACAGAAAGTTCCAGAATATTTGCCTTTTTGGACATTTCTATGTAATGGCCAAGGTCATTAATATAGTTTGGTATTTTAGACTCACTCAATATGGCCCCATATTCTCTTGGCTATGTTACCAAATCTGAAAAAAATATAAACATCAAATTAAAAATAATAAAGATAAATCACCCTTCCTCTTCCTTATTAACCTTACATAAACACAGAGCTGTATTAAGGAATAGGAGAGTTGCCTGAGGTATAATTTTAGGATGGATATTAAAATATCACTGGAAATAGAAAAAATGAAGATATTTATGTTTACCAGAAATTATGTTCAGTTTGTAGTTGGATAAAAGGTTTTGATAAACCTTTTAGGTGAAGGGGAAGCTTTGAGCCCTCCAACAGACATACTCAACTCAAAACAGATCATCATTCAATGACTTCAAAAGAGAAAGATCTGAATAACTGCAGAGTTTGTATTTGGTGAAGTTCAAAGTATGCGGGCAGAGCAGAAGACAGGCAGGGACCGAGAACTGGTACAAGCAGTCCTTTTGCCTTGCCTTTCCTTAATACTGCATTCAGCTTCAATCCTAAATTGAACACTTTACTCATATCTTAATAATAGTCATATGAATATCCATCAAACTTCCCGAGATATTCACATGCTTTTATGGAGTTGTCATATAGTCCTCTATCTCTATATTAAAAACATGTAAAGAAGGATTATTATGATCTCTAAATAAATTATTCAATTAATTAAATATTTTCTCCATATCTTATTTACATGGGACATATAAACCTTATTCAATGTCCTCACAAAACACTGTGTGTTGGTGTTTATAGCAGTTTTATTCATAGTTGCCAAAACTTGGAAGGAACCAAGCAACATCCAGATAAAGGAATATTATTCAATATTAAAAAGAAATGAACTATCAAACCATGAAATGTCATGAAAGAATCTTAAATTTTTACAACTAAGTGAAAGAAGCCAATATAAAAAAACTGCATACTGTATGACTCCAACTATACACCATTCTGAAAAAGGCAAAACTATGGAGACAGTAATATGAACAGTTTTTGCCAGTGGTTAGATGGAAGAGAGGAATGAGCAGAGCACAGACCTTTCTTAGGCCAATGAAACTCTTCTGTATGATACTGCAATAGAAAATACATGTCATTATACATTTTTCAGAATCCATAGATTGTATAACACCAGAGTAAACCTAATGTAAACTTTGGACTTTGGGTGATAACAATGTTTCAATGTAGGTTCATTGATTGTGACAAATGTATGACGCTGGTGGAAGATGTTGATATTGGGGGAGATTATGATATTGGTGAGGCTAAGAGGTATATGGAGATTCTCCGTGTGCAATTTTTCTGGGAAGCTAAAACTTCTCTAAAAAATGAAATCTACGAAAAATAACATTTAAAACACATGTATCCATGATTCAGGGCCAAGATCAGTGTTACCTCTTGCCAAAGTTTATGCTCACATTCTTCGGTCTACACCCTGAGTTTCCACTTCTGAGTTCTGTAGCACATCTCATCTGGAGCACTAATTTAGACCTCAGTATATATCTTGAAGTAGAGTACTTTGCATTGTTAAAAACTCTTTCATATGTATAGGCATTATTTTTTCAGCTTAGGTTAACATTTTTTTTCTGTAAAATCTAGACCAGGGCTGGACTTACTATGATTAAGAAATTATCATGAATTAATGTGTTTTAATACTAACTTACTTGGAGCCCATTGAAGTATACTGATTCTTAAGCTATTAAAAAAAAAAAAAATCTCTGTTCTCATAATATCTTAGTGCTCCAGAGGAAATAATCCTGTTTAAGAAGCTAGTATCTGCATTCCTAAAGGTTTTTTCCCATATTAAATTTATCTGCCATTGTGTGGCATGAAACTTAAATGTTCAGAATCTGGAGTTGCTTTGAATTCAAACAAAACACAACATATGAAAATGCACCGAAGCCATTTGGGAAATAAAGTCACTTGAATTATGTCTATAAAATATGCATTAGTGACAAAAAGCTTATGAGAACACTAAGAATATTTACTTTTCATTGAGATAAAAATGACTAAATAAAATCACCTGCGATCCTGTTGTCTCATAAAAAGACCATCTAACATTCTATTTTGCCTGGGAATAGGTCTTCATACTAAATTCACAATGTTGAGCTAGCAGAACTCTAGATTGTCCACTCTCAGAGAGGTCTAAATTAGGTTTGTCGAAGTGTGGGAACTAAGATTGATTATCTCTGCCTACTATTTTAGCCTCCATCAGGTTTTGAGGTTAAAAAAATCATTACTACAGTATGGTGGACTTTATTGAAATTTTATTTCATATACATGATCAATGGACTTTAAAAATCCAAAGCTCAGGGCACTTGGAGACATCAGGTTTATACCCGGCTCTTTAAAAGCTAACTCTCTAATTGTAGGATCTTAAAAACATGAAGTTGTTTATATTAAGAAATGAAACATCATCTTTGAAATAGGTTTTTATGTGTTCCTGTTAGAAGGAAATTTCTATCTATAACAAAGATGGAAAAGAAGGAAGAAAGGAGTTAAAGATGGAGAAATCCAGTGACTTCTTTCTACCATGGGCTCGTGTACATCTCTTTCATGTTTATTTCTCTTTAGTCCTTTTTGTTCTCAGTCAAAACTCATATTAATAAAAGAGTTTTTACCTCATCAGATTAAAATAATTGACCCTGAAATATGAATGAACCATAGGATTAATCTCTTCACAAAATATTTTCACCTAAAAGATAAAATTTTAGAAACAGTAATTTATCAATTGAGAGATGGTGAGCTATGTTCAGGACAACAAGCTTGATAAAGCTCTCTATCTATGTCAAAACGCTCAAGGCATCCAGTGGAAACAGGACAGCCTAGTTGAAGCCTTGCAGCTGTATATCATTCCTGTCACATCCCTATGTATACTACGTTGTCAGTGACTCACAAAAACGGGGACAAGAAGAGATGTTAGCATAGTAAAATATTGTCCATCAAATGGCAAAATGTTACAGACTATGTTTTTCTTGGAGAAATCTTGCTGCTTCCTGAAGGAGTAAGTTAAGAACAATAAGGTTATTAGCAGAACCCCATTTAAAGTGAACTCATTTTAAAATACTGATAAAATAATACTTTGATCAATATATAGTCTGGGTTATGATAATAATGATATACATCTTGGATATTTCTGATGCTGGTAAATAATAGACTATAAAATCAACTCTGAAGAGGAAATAAAATAAGCAGCATTGTAGAGTCAAAATTAAGACAATTTACAATTATAATCAACTTACATAAAATTATAGTGTGCTATGTGGAATAAATGATACTGTGGTATGATAAAACAACCACACTTTTTGGAATGTGATAGAGTTTTATGTACATAGATATACTTTTTAATAGTAGAAACCAGTTTGTGTGAAAAAAGTTCAGGCACTAACCATAACTGCTCTAGGAATAGGGAAGTAATTTTAGCTAGGGATTACATGACTTCTGGTTTTGCCATTCCACCTAGTATGAGAGGGGAAGCCTCAAGTATAAGTACTTGAGAGAGAGAATTTTCTCTTATTCTCAATGAGGAAATCTACAGATAATTTTATGATGAGGAATTAAACTTTGACATTTTTAATCTCATGTAATCAGGTGTAGGATGTGAATGGGAAACTTCTCTCAAACATTTTCCACACCACCTCAATAGTTACGGCTTTCATTTTAGTGATTCTTTTTTACCAGCCAACACTACATTGCCTTATATAGGAATACTCAGGCCTTCCAATATGTCCTTTACATTGCTTGCAATGATTACTATGTGTTACCAGTTAAAGACCACACATAAAATAGAATTTTCCCCTTTGTTCTGACATTGAGAAAAATAAACATGTATTTTAGATGTTTGCTATTGAGTACTGTTTAAAAACATATTTTTCTTTATACTCTATGTCTTTCAATTTCCAAATTTGAGTTATTTGCTGACAGAAGTATATCTGAAAATAAAATTCAACATTAAAGTAACAGAACTTATACCAAAGTGAAAAGCCACCATGAAATAATGTGATTAGGTCTTCTGATTGAAGACATCTGAGAGATGAAGGACTTTAATTAAAATTAAGACCTGGATTCTTGTCCAGGATTATTACTAAATAGTTACACGATCTTAAGAGTGCCTTTTGTATTTCATAAGCCTCATTGTCCCCTTCTATCAAGTATAAAGTCTTAGATGTCTATTAACTGACATAAATAGATCTCTCAGTCACAATATATAGAGGTAGAAGCAATTTTCAGAATAATGTATACCTAGAAAATTATGAAATGGTATATATATATATATAAGGTTTAGAGAGGAACACACCAAACTGTTAACAGTGATTTTCTCTGGGATGGGAACGAAGATAGGGCTGGGACAGGTACCCTGGGAGGCAGTCAAAACTAGTCTTTAGATTTATTGGTACCATTTTAAGTTTTAAAAAGAAACTTTGTTTTCATGTATAACTTCTAAGAAGAAATATATGGTCAGTTAATTTTCAACAAAGGAGGCAAGAATATAAAATAGGGAAAAGATAATATCTTCAATAAATGGCACTGGGAATACTGGTTAGCCAAATGCAAAAGAACAAAACTGGTTCTCTATCTTACACCATACAGAAAAGTCAGTTCAAAAAGAATTAAAGAGTTAAATATAACACCTGAAATCATAAAACTCCTAGAAGGAAGCATAGATGTAAACTCCTTGACATTGGTCCTGGCAATTTTTTTTTTTTTTGAACTTGACACCAAAACAAAGGCAACAAAAGCAAAAAGTAAGCAAACAAGACTACATCAAACTAAAAAGCTTCTTTCTGGCTATGTAAACCATCAACAAAATGAAAAGGTAGCAAATGAAATGGGAGAAAATATTTGTAAACCACATATCCAATACGGGGCTAATATCCAAAATATACAAAGAACTCATACAAATCTATATAGCAAAAAACCAAGTAACATAATTAAAAAATGGGCAAAGAACCTGAGTAGATGTTTTTCCAAAGAAGTATGCAAATGGCCAACAGGTACATGAAAAGATACTCAACATCACTAATCATCAGGGAAACACAAATCAAAACCAAAATGAGATATCACCTCACACCTGTCAGGATGTCTATTGTCAAAAAGACAAGAAGAGAGACCTTCAAGATGGAAAAGAAAGACGTGATGATCACCTTCCTCCCCACAAATACATCAGAAATACATCTATATGTGGAAAAACTCCTACAGAACACCTACTAAACAGTGGCAGAAGAGCTCAGACTTCCCAAAATGTAAAAATAAACCCACGTACCTGGGTAGGGCAAAAGTAAAAACACCAACAAAAGAAGAGGGACAGGACCCGCACCACTGGGATGGAGTTGTGAAGGAGGAAAAGTTTCCACATACTAGGAATCCCCTTCACTGGCAGAGATCGGGGGTAGTGGTGGGGGTTGGGAAGCTTTGGAGCCATGGAGGAGAGCGCAGCAACAGGGGTGCAGGGAGAAAAGTGGAGAGATTCCCACACAGAGGATAGGTTCTGACCAGAGCTCACCAGCCTGAGAAGTTTGTCTGCTTACCCACCATGGTGGGTGGGGGATGGGAGCTGAGACTCAGCTTTCAGAAGTCAGATCTCAGGGAGAGGACTGGGGTTGGCTGTGTGACGATAGCCTGAAGGGGTTTAGTGTGTCACAGCTATCCAAGAAGGAGTCTGGGGAAAAGTCTGGACCTGCCTAAGAGGTAAGGGACAACTGTTTCTGGGTGCATGAGGAGAGGGAATTCAGAGCACCACCTAAATGAGCTCCAGAGATGGGCCCGAGCCACGGCTATCAGTGTGGACAACAGAGATGGGCATGACACATTAAGGCTCCTCCTGCAGTCACCACGAAGCCTGTGTGAAAGCACAGGTCAATATCCACACTTTCCCTCACAGGAGACTGTGCAGCCTGTCACTGCCAGGGTCCTGTGATACAGGGACAATTTCCCTGGGAGAACATGGTGCACCTCAGGCTGTTGCAATGTCACACCAGCCTCTGCCGCCACAGGTTTGCCCTGCATTATGTACCCATCCCTCCCCCTGGCCTGAGTGAACCAGAGCCCCTTAATAAGCTGCTACTTTAACCCCGTCCTGTCTGAGCAATGAATAGAAGCCCTCAGGTGACCTACACCCAGAGGCGGGGCCAAATCCAAAGCTGAACCCCAGGATCTGTGTGAACAAAGAAGAGAAAGGGAAATCTCTCACAGCAACATCAGGAGCAGCAGACTAAATCTCCACAATCAACTTGATTTACCCTGCACCTGTGGAATACCTGATTTTTCTTTATTTTCCTTTTTCTCTTTTTGTGAGTGTGTCTATGTATGCTTCTTTGTGTGATTTTGTCTCTATAGCTTTGCTTTTACTATTTGTCCCAGGGTTCTGTCTGTCTTTTTTTTTTTTTAGGATAGTTTTTAGCACTGGTTACAATTGATGGATTTCTTTTTCAGTTTGGTTGCTCTCTTCTTTCTTTCTTCTTTTTTTTTTTTTTTTTGTGGTATGTGGGCCTCTCACTGTTGTGGTCTCTGCCATTGCAGAACACAGGCTCTGGACACGCAGGCTCAGGGCCATGGCTCACCGGCCCAACTGCTCCGTGGCATGTGGGATCTTCCTGGACTGGGGCATGAACCCATGTCCCCTGCATCAGCAGGCAGACTCTCAACCACTACACCACCAGGGAAGGCCTCTTTTTTTAAATTACTTTTCAATTATTTTATTTCTAATTTTTTTTTATTTTAATAACTTTTATTTTATTTTTTCTTTCTTTCTTTCTTTTTCTCCCTTTTCTTCTGAGCCATGTGGCTGACAGGGGATTGGTGCTCTGGCCAGGCATCAGGGTTCTGCCTCTGAGGTGGGAGAGCCAAGATCAGGACATTGTTTCACCAGATAGTGACTGGATCCACATAATATCAAATGGTGAAAGTTCCCCCAGAGAATTCCATATCAAAGCTAAGACCCAGCTCCACACAATGACCAGCAAGCTATAGTGCTGGACACGCTATGCCAAACAACTAGCAAGACAGGAACACAAACCTACCCATTAGCACAGAAGCTGCCTAAAATCATAATAAGGTCACAGAAATACCAAAACACACCGCCAGACGCAGTGCTTCCCACCAGAAACACAAGATCCAGCATCATCCACCGAAACAGAGGTACTAGTCCCCTCCATCAGGAAGCCTACACAACACACTGAACAAACCTTAGCACTGAAGGCAGACACTAAAAACAACGGGTATTACCAACATGAAGCCTGTGAAAAGGAGACCCCAAACACAGTAAGTAAAGCAAAATGAGAAGACAGAGAAACACACAGCAGATGAAGGAGCAAGGTAAAATCCTATGAGACCAAACAAATGAAGAGGAAATAGGCAGTCTACCTGAAAAAGAATTCAGAATAATGATACTAAAGATGATCCAATATCTTGGAAATAGAATGGAGAAAATACAAAAGACATTTAACAAGGACCTAGAAGAACTAAAGAGCAATCAAACAATGATGAACAACACAATAAATGAAAGTAAAAATTTTCTAGAAGGGATCAAGAGCAGAATAACTGAGGCAGAAGAACTGATGGATGACCTGGAAGATAAAATAGTGGAAATAACTATCACAGAGCAGAATAAAAAAAAAAAAAAAAAAAAAAAAAAAAGAATTGAGGACAGTTTCAGAGATCTTTGGGACAACATTAAATGCACCAACATTCTAACTATAGAGGCCCCAGAAGAAGAAGAGAAACAGAAAGACTGAGAAAATATTTGAAGAGATTATAGTTGAAAACTTCATTAATATGGTAAAGGAAATAGTTAATCAAGTCCAGGAAGCACAGAGAGTCCCATGTGGGTTAAATCCAAGGAAAAACACATCAGGAAACATATTAATCGAACTATAAAACATTAAATGCAAAGCACAAATATTAAAAGCAGCAAGTGCAAAAACAAAACAAAACAAAACAAAAAAACAAACATACAACGGAATCCCCATAAGGTTAACAGATGAACTTTCAGCAGAAACTCTGCAAGCCAGAAGGAAGTGGCAGCACATATTTAAAGAGATGAAAGAGAAAAACCTGCAACCAAGATTACTCTACCCAGCAAGGAACTCATTCAGATTCAACAGAGAAATTAAAACCTTTACAGACAGACAAATTTAAGATAATTCAGTACCACCAAACAAGCTTTACAACAAATGCTAAAGGAACTTCTCTAGGTGGGAAACACAAGAGAGGGGAAAAACTTACAAAAACAAAACAATCAAGAAAATGGTAATAGGAACATACATATTGATAGTTACCATAAATGTAAATGGATTAAATGCTCCAACCAAGAGATATACACTGGCAGAATGGGTACAAAAACAAGACCCATATAAATGTTGTCTACAAGAGACCTACTTCAGACCTAGGGACACATAGACTGAAAGTGAGAGGATGGAAAAAGATATTCCATGCAAATGGAAATCAAAAGAAAGCTGGAGTAGCAATTCTCATATCAGACAAAATAGACTTTAAAATAAAGGCTATTGCAAGAGACAAAGAAGGACACTACAAAATAATCAAGGATCAATCCAAGAAGAAGATATGACAATTGTAAATATTTATGCACCCAACATAGGAGCACCTCAATACATAAGGCAAATACTAAAAGCCATAAAAGGGGAAATTGACAGTACCACAATCATAGTACGGGACTTTAACACCCCACTTTCACAAAGGACAGATCATCCAAAATGAAATTTTAAAAGGAAACACACACTTTAAATGATACATTAAAGCAAGCTGGACTTAACTGATATTTATAGGACATTCCATACGAAAAACACCAGAATACATTTTCTTCTCAAGTGCTCATGGAACATTCTCCAGGATAAATCATATCTTGGGTCACAAATCAAGCCTTGGTAAATTTAAGAAAATGGAAATTGTTCCAAGAATCTTTTCTGACCACAACACTATGAGACTAGATATCAATTACAGGAAAAAAATCTGTATGAAATACAAACACATGGAGGCTAAAAAATATGCTACTAAATAACCAAGAAACCACTGGAAAAATCAGAGGGAATTAAAAAATACTTAGAAACAAATGACAATGAAAACACGAAGGCCCAAAACCTATTGGATGCATCAAAAGCAGTTCTAAGAGGGAACTTTATAGCAATACAATTTACATCAAGAAAGAAGAAATATCTCAAATAAACAACATAACCTTACAACTAAAGCAATCAGAGAAAGAAGAATGAAAGAAAACCCCAAAGTTAGCAGAAGGAAAGAAATCAAAAGATCAGATCAGAAATCAATGAAAAATAATTGAAGGAAATTATAGCAAAGATCAATAAAAAAAAGCTGGTTCTTTGATAAAATAAACAAAATTGATAAACCATTAGCCAGATTTATCAAGAAAAAAAGGGAGAAGACTCAAATCACCAGAATGAGAAACGAAAAAGAAGAAATAACAACTGACACTGTAGAAATACAAAGGATAATGAGAGATTACTACAAGCAACTCTATGCCAATAAAATGGACAACATGGAATAAATAGACATATTCTTAGAAAAACACAACCTTCCAAAACTGAACCAGGAAGAAATCGAAAATATAAACAGGCCAATCACAACCACTGAAATTGAAACTGTGATTAAAAATCTTCCAATACACAAAAGCCCAGGACCACATGGCTTCACAGGCGAATTCTATCAAACATTTAAAGAACAGCTAACACCTATCCTTCTGAAACTCTTCCAAAATATAGCAGAGTGAGGAACACTCCCAAACTCAATGAATGAGGCCATCATCACCCTAATACCAAAACCAGGCAATGATGTCACAAAGAAAGAATACTACAGGCTAATGTCATTGATGAACATAGAAGCAAAAATTCTCAACAATATACTAGCAAAGAGAACACAAAAGCACATTAAAAGATCATACACCATGGTCAACTGGGGTTTAATCTAGGAATGCAAGGATTCTTCAATATACACAAATCAATCAATGTGATACACCATATTAACAAATTGAAGGAAAAAAACTATATGATCATCTCAATAGATACAGAAAAAACTTTTGACAAAATTCAACACATTTATGAATAAAACCCTCCAAAAAGTAGGCATACAGGGAACTTACCTCAACATAATGAAGGCCATAAATGACAAATGCACAGCCAACATCATTCTCAATGGTGAAAAACTGAAACCATTTCCACTAAGATCAGGGAAAAGAAAAGTTTTCCCACTCTCATCACTATTATATAAAATAGTTGTGGAAGTTTTAGCCACAACAGTCAGAGAATAAAAAGAAATAAAAGGAATTCAAATCAGAAAAAAAGAAGTAAAACTCACTTTTTGCAGATGACATGGTACACTAAATAGAGAATCCTAAAGATGCTACAAGAAAACTACTAGAATTAATCAATGAATTTGGTAAAGTAGCAGGATACAAAATTAATGCACAGAAATCATTTGAATTCCTATACACTAATAATGAAAAATCTGAAAGAGAAATTAAGGAAACACTCCCATTTACCATTACAAGAAAAAGAATAAAATACCAAGGAATAAACCTAACTAAGGAGCCAAAGACCTGTATGTAGAAAACTATAAGACACTGATGAAAGAAATTGAAGATGATACCCACAGATGGAGAAATATACCATGTTCTTGGATTGGAAGAATCAACATTGTGAAAACAACTATACTACACAAAGCGATCTACAGATTCAATGCTATCCCTATTAAACTACCAATGACATTTTTCACAGAACTAGAACAAAAAAATTCGCAATTTGTGAAACACAAAAGACCCCAAATAACAAAGGAACATTGAGAAAAAAAATGGAGCTGGAGGAATCAGGCTGCCTGGCTTCAGACTATACTACAGAGTTACAGTAAATAATACAGTATGGTACTGACACAAAAACAGAAATATAGATCAATGGAACAGAATAGAAAGCCCAGAGATAAACCCACGCATATATGGTCACCTAATTTTTTTTTTTTTATTTTTTAACATCTTTATTGGGGTATAATTGCTTTACAATGGTGTGTTAGTTTCTGCTTTATAACAAAGTAAATCAGTTATACATATACATATGTTCCCATATCTCTTCCCTCTTGCGTCTCCCTCCCTCCCACTCTTCCTATCCCACCCCCCACTCTCCCTATCCCACCCCTCCAGGTGGTCAAAAAGCACCGAGCCTATATCCCTGTGCCATGCCGCTGCTTCACACTAGCTATCAACCTTACGTTTGTTAGTGTATGTATGTCCATGAATCTCTCTCGCCCTGTCACAGCTCACCCTTGCCCCTCCCCATATCCTTAAGGCCGTTCTCCAGTAGGTCTCTGTCTTTATTCCTGCCTTACCCCTAGGTTATTCATGACATTTTTCTTTTTT
The DNA here is from genome assembly GCF_008692025.1 of Phocoena sinus. Lineage (NCBI taxonomy): Eukaryota > Metazoa > Chordata > Mammalia > Artiodactyla > Phocoenidae > Phocoena > Phocoena sinus. Next base: position 31,356,526 of record NC_045776.1, on the reverse strand, counting down.
CTTAAATTCCATATATATGTGTTAGCATACGGTTTTTGTCTTTTTCTTTCTTACTTACTTCACTCTGTATGACAGACTCTAGGTCTATCCAACTCATTACAAATAGCTCAATTTCATTTCTTTTTATGGCTGAGTAATATTCCATTGTATATATGTGCCACATCTTCTTTATCTATTCATCTGATGATGGGCACTTGGGTTGTTTCCATCTCTGGGCTATTGTAAATAGAGCTGCAATGAACATTTTGGTACATGACTCTTTTTGAATTGTGGTTTTCTCAGGGTATATGCCCAGTAGTGGGATTGCTGGGTCATATGGTAGTTCTATTTGTAGTTTTTTAAGGAACCGTCATACTGTTCTCCATAGTGGCTGAACCAATTCACATTCCCACCAGCAGTGCAAGAGTGTTCCCTTTTCTCCACACCCTCTCCAGCATTTATTGTTTCTAGATTTTTTGATGATGGCCATTCTGACTGGTGTGAGATAATATCTCACTGTAGTTTTGATTTGTATTTCTCTAATGATTAATGATGTTGAGCATTCTTTCATGTGTTTGTTGGCAGTCTGTATATCTTCTTTGGAGAAATGTCTATTTAGGTCTTCTGCCTGTTTTTGGATTGGTTTGTTTGTTTTTTTGTTCTTGAGCTGCTTGTACATTTTGGAGATTAATCCTTTGTCAGTTGCTTCATTTGCAAATATCTTCTCCCATTCTGAGGGTTGTCCTTTGGTCTTGTTTGTGGTTTTGTTTTCTGTGCAAAAGATTTGAAGTTTCATTAGGTCCCATTTGTTTATTTTTGTTTTTATTTCCATTATTCTAGGAGGTGGGTCAGAAAGGATCTTGCTGTGATTTATGTAATAGAGTGCTCTGCCTATGTTTTCCTCTAACAGTTTGATAGTTTCTGGCCTTACATTTAGGTCTTTAATCCATTTCGAGCTTATTTTTGTGTATGGTGTTAGGGAGTGATCTAATCTCATACTTTTACATGTATCTGTCCAGCTTTCCCAGCACCACTTATTGAAGAGGCTGTCCTTTCTCCACTGTACATTCCTGCCTCCTTTATCAAAGATAAGGTGTCCATATGTGCGTGGATTTCTCTCTGGGCTTTCTATCCTGTTCCATTGATCTATCTTTCTGTTTTTGTGCCAGTACCATACTGTCTTGATTACTGTAGCTTTGCAGTGTAGTCTGAAGTCAGGGAGGCTGATTCCTCCAGCTCCGTTTTTCGTTCTCAAGATTGGTTTGGCTATTCGGGGTCTTTTGTGTTTCCATACAAATTGTGAAATTTTTTGTTCTAGTTCTGTGAAAAATGCCAGTGGTAGTTTGATAGGGATTGCATTGAATCTATAGATTGCTTTGGGTAGTAGAGTCATTTTCACAATGTTGATTCTTCCCATCCAAGAACATGGTATATCTCTCCATCTATTTGTATCATCTTTAATTTCTTTCATCAGTGTCTTATAATTTTCTGCATACAGGTCTTTTGTCTCCTTACGTAGGTTTATTCCTAGGTATTTTATTCTTTTTGTTTCAGTGGTAAATGGGAGCGTTTTCTCGATTTCACTTTCAGATTTTCCATCATTAGTATGTAGGAATGCCAGAGATTTCTGTGCATTAATTTTGTATCCTGCTACTTTATCAAATTCATGGATTAGCTCTAGTAGTTTTCTGGTAGCATTTTTAGGATTCTCTATGTATAGTATCATGTCATCTGCAAACAGTGACAGCTTTACTTCTTCTTTTCCGATTTGGATTCCTCTTATTTCCTTTTCTTTTCTGATTGCTGTGACTAAAACTTCAAAAACTATGTTGAATAAGAGTGGCGAGAGTGGGCAACCCTGTATTGTTCCTGATCTTAGTGGAAATGCTTTCAGTTTTTCACCATTGGGGATGATGTTGGCTGTGGGCTTGTCATATATGGCCTTTATTATGTTGAAGAAAGTTCCCTCTATGCTTACTTTCTGCAGGGTTTTTATCATAAATGGGTATTGAATTTTGTCAAAAGCTTTCTCTGCATCTATTGAGATGATCATATGGTTTTTCTCCTTCAATTTGTTAATATGGTTTATCACATTGATAGATTTGCGTATATTGAAGAATCCTTGCATTCCTGGAATAAACCCCACTTGATCATGATGTATGATCCTTTTAATGTGCTGTTGGATTCTGTTTGCTAGTATTTTGTTGAGGATTTTTCCATCTATGTTCATCAGTGATATTTGCCTGTAGTTTTCTTTCTTTGTGGGTCACCTTATTTTTGATAAAGGAGGCAAGAATATACAATGGGGAAAAGAAAACCTCTTTAATAAGTGGTGCTGGGAAATCTGGACAGCTACATTTAAAAGAATGAAAGGAAAATACTCCCTTACACAAAAATAAACTCAAAATGGATTAAAGACCTAAATGTAAGACCGGACCCTGTAAAACTCTTAGAGGAAAACTTAGGCAGAACACTCTATGACATAAACCACAGCAAGATCCTTTTGGACCCACCTCCTAGAGAAATGGAAACAAAACCAAAAATAAACAAATGGGACCTAATGAAACTGAAAATTTTTTGCACAGCAAAGGAAACCGTAAAGAATGGAAACCATAAAGAGCGCTCACAATGGGAGAAAATATTTGCTAAAGAAGCAACTGAGAAAGGATTTACCTCCAAAATTTACAAAGAGCCCATACAGCTCAATATCACAAAACCAAATCCAAAAATGGGCAGAAGACCTAAATACACATTTCTCCAAATAAGGTATACAGATTGCCAACAAACACATGAAAGGATGCTCAACATCACTAATCATTAGAGAACTATAAATCAAAACTACAATGAGGTATCACCTCACACCAGTCAGAATGGCCATCGTTAAAAAATCTAAAAACAATAAATGCTGACGAGGGTGTGGAGAAAAGGGAACCCTCTTGCACTGTTGGCTGGAATGTAAACTGATACAGCCACTATGGAGAGCAGTATGGGGGTTCCTTATAAAACTAAAAATAGAATTACCAGATGACCCAGCAATCCCACTACTGGACATATACTCTGATAAAACCATAATTCAAAAAGGGACATGTACCATCATATTCACTTCAGCTCTATTTACAGTAGCCAGCACATGGAAGCAACCAAAGTGTCTATTGACAGATGAATGGATAAGGAAGATGTGGCACATATATACAATTGATTATTACTCAGCCATGGAAAGAAACAAAGTTGAGTTACTTGTAGTGAAGTGGATGGATCTAGAGTTTGTCATACACAGTGAAGTGAGTCAAAAAGAAAAACAAATACCATATGCTATCACAAATACATGGAAACTAAATGAGAAAAACATTCTGAACAACCTGGAGACAGGACAGGAATAAAGACATAGGCGTAGAGAATGGACTTAAGGACATGGTGGGGGGGGTGGGAAGGTAAGCTGGGACGAAGAGAAAGTGTGGCATTGACATATATACACTACCAAATGTAAAAAAAAAATAGCTAGAGCTTCAAGATGGCAGAAGAATGAGACATGGAGATCACCTTCCTCCCAAAGATACATCAGAAATGCATCTACGTGTGGAACAACTCCATCAGAACACCTACTAAACGCTGGAGGAAGACCTCAGACCTCCCAAAAGGAAAGAAATGCCTCAAGAACCTGGATGGGACAAAAGAAAAAAGAAAAAACAAAGACAAAAGTATAAGGACAGAACCTGCAACAGTGAGAGGGAGCTGTGAAGGAGGAAACGGTTCCACACACTAGGAAGCACCTTCATGGGTGGAGACTGTGGGTGGTGGAGGGGGAGGCTTTGGAGCCACGGAGCAGAGTGCAGCAACAGGGGTGCAGAGGGCAAAGCGGTGAGACTCCTGCACAGAGGATCAGTGCCTAAGGGAACTGACCAGCCCGAGAGGCTTGTCTGCTCACCCACCAGGATGGACGGGAGCTTGGAGCTGAGCCTCCAGCTTCAGAGGTAGGATCCCAGGGAGAGGACTGGTGTTGGCTGCGTGAACACAGCCTGCAGGGGGCTAGTGTGCCACAGCTAGCTGGGACGGAGTCTGGGAAAAAGTCTGCAGCTGACAAAGATGCAAGAGACATTTTCTTGCCTCATTGTTTCCTGGTGCGCAATGAGAGGAGATTAACAGAGCCACTTAAAGGAGCTCCAGAGACGGGTGTGAGCTGCGGCTATCAGCGCAAACCCCAGAGATGGGCATGGGATGCTAAGGCTGCTGCTGCAACCACAAAGAAGCCTGTGTGCAAGCACAGGTCACTATCCACACTTCTCTTCCCAGGAGCCCGTGCAGCCCGCCACTGCCAGGGTCATGCGATCCAGGGACAAATTCCCCGGGAGAACATACTGTGCACTTCATGTTGCAGCAACGTCATGCTGGCCTCTGAGGCTGCAGGCTCACCCTGCATCCATACCCCTCCCTCCCCCTGACCTGAGTGAGCCAGAGTCCCCGAAGAAGCTGCTCCTTTAACCCCATCCTGTCTGAGCAAAGAACACTTGCCCTAAGCGACCTACATGCAGAGGCGGGTCCAAATCCAAAATGAACCCCAAGAGCTCTGCAAATAAAGAAGAGAAAGGGAAATTTCTACCAGCAGTCTCAGGAGCAGCGGATTAAATCTCCACAATCAACTTGATGTAACCTGCATCTGTTGAATACCTGAATATATAGTGAATCATCCCAAATTGAGGAGAGGCGGACTTTGGGAGCAAGGACGTATTTTTTTTTTCCCTTTTGATGCTTTTGTGAGTATGTATGTGTATGGTTATCTGTGTAATTTTTTCTGTATAGCTTTTCTTTTCAGTTGTCCTAGGGTTCTGTCTGTCAGTATATTTTTTTTTCTTTTTTACTTTAAAAATTTTTTTCAAGACAATTATTTTTTATTTTAATAACTTTATTTCATTCAATTTTATTTTATCTTATCTTTTTCTTTCTTTCGTTCTTCTTTTTCTCCCTTTTATTCTGAGCTGTGTGAATGACAGGCCCTTGGTGCTCCAGCCAGGCAACAGGGCTGTGCCTCTGAAGTGGGAGAACTAAGTTCAGGACACTGGTCCACAAGAGACCTCCCTGCTGCACGTAATATCAAACGGTAAAAATCTCTCAGAGATATCCATCTCAATTCCAAGACACAGCTGCACTCAACGACCAACAAATTACAGTGTTGGATACCCTATGCCACACAACTAGCAAGAGAGGAACACAACTCCATCCAACAACAGAGGGTTGCCTAAAATCATAATAAGGCCACAGACACCCAAAAACACACTGCCAGATGTGGACATGCCCACCAGAAAGAAAAGACCCAGCCTCATCCACCAGAACACAGGCACTAGTCCCCTCCCCCAGGTAACTTACACAACCCACTGAACCAACCATAGCCACTGGGGACAGACACCAAAAACAAAGAAAACTATGATCCTGCAGGCTGCAAAATGGAGAACCCAAACAAAGTAAGTTAAGCAAAATGAGAAGACAGAGAAACACACAGCAGATGAAGGAGCAAGGCAAAACCTCACCAGATCTAAGAAATGAAGAGGAAATAGGCAGTCGGCCTGAAAGAGAATTCAGAATAATGAGAGTAAAGATGAACCAGAATCTTGGATATAGAATGGAAATAACACCAGAAAAATTTAACAGTGACCTAGGAGAACTAAAGAGCAAACAAACAGTGATGAAAAACATAATAAATAAAATTAAAAATTCTCTAGAAGAGATCAATAGCAGAATAACTGAGGCAGAAAAGTGGATAAGTGACCTGGAAGATAAAATAGTGGAAATAACAACTGCAAAGCAGAATGAAGAAAAAAGAATAAAAAGAATTGAGGAAAGTCTCAGAGACATCTGGGACAACATTAAATGCACCAACATTCGAATTATAGGGGTCTCAGAAGAATAAGAGAAATAGTAAGGGACTGAGAAAATATTTGAAGAGATTATAGTTGAAAATTTCCCTAATATGGGAAAAGAAATAGTTAATCAAGACCTGGATGCACAGAGAGTCCCATACAGAATAAATCCAAGTAGAAACATGCCAAGACACATATTAAGCAAATTATCAAAACTTAAATACAAAGAACAAATATTAAAAGAGGCAAGGGAAAAACAACAATTAACACAGAAGGTTATCACCATAAGGTTAACAGCTGATCTTTCAGCAGAAACTCTGCAAGCCAGAAGGGAGTGGCAAGACATATTTAAAGTGATGAAGGAGAAAACCTACAACCAAGATTACTCTACACAGCAAGGATCTCATTCAGATTTGATGGAGAAATTAAAACCTTTACAGATAAGCAAAAGCTAATAGAATTCAGCACCACCAAACAGCTTTACAACAAGTGTTAAAGGAACTTCTCTAGGCAGGAAACACTAGAGATGGAAAAGACCTACAATAACAAAACCAAAAACAATTAAGAAAATGGTAACAGGAACATACATATGGATAATTACCTTAAAGGTAAATGGACTAAATGGCCCAACCGAAAGACATAGATTGGCTGAATGGATACAAAACCAAGAGCCGTATGTATGCTATCTACAAGAGACCAACTTCAGACCTCAGGACACATAAAGACTTAAAGTGAAGGGATGGAAAAATATATTCAATGAAAATGGAAATCAAATGAAAGCTGGAGTAGGAATTCTCATGTCATACAAAACAGACTTTAAAACAAAGACTATTACAAGTGAAAAAGAAGGAGACTACATGATGATCAAGGTGTCAAGCCAAGTAGAGGATATAACAGTGGTAAATATTTATGCACCCAACATAAGGGCACCTCAATACATAAGGCAAACACTAACAGCCATAAGAGGGGAAATCGACAGGAACACAATCATAGTAGGGGATTTTAAGACCCCACTTTCACCAACGGACAGATCATCCAAAATGAAAATAAATAAGGCAACACAAACTTTAAATGATACATTAGAAAAGATGGACTTATGTGATATTCATAGGACATTATTTCCAAAAACAACAGAATACACATTCTTCTCAAGTGCTCATGGAACATTCTGCAGGATAGATCATATCTTAAGCCACAAATCAAGCCTTGGTAAATTTAAGAACATTGAAATCCTATCAAATATCTTCTCTGAGCAAAATGCTATGAGACTAGACATCAATCACAGGAAAAAAATCTGTAAAGAACACAAACGCATGGAGGCTAAACAATACACTACTTAATAACCAAGACAGCACTGAAGAAATCAAAGAGGAAATCAAAAAATACCTAGAAAAAAATGACAAAGAAAACACGTTAACCCAAAACCTATGGGATGCAGAAAAAGCAGTTCTAAGAGGGAAGTTTATGGCAATACAATCCTACCTTAAGAAACAAGAAACATCTCAAATAAACAACTTAACCTCACACCTAAAGCAATTACAGTAAGAGGAACAACAACAAAAAAAACCCCGCAAAGGTTAGCAGAAAGAAAGAAATCATAAAGACCAGATCAGAAATAGATGAAAAAGAAATGAAGGAAACGATGGCAAAGATAAATAAAACTAAAAGTTGGTTCTTTGAGAAGATAAGCAAAATTGATAAACCATTAGCCAAACTCATCAAGAAAAAAAAGGGAGAAGACTCAAATCAATAGAATTAGAAATGAAAAAGGAGAAGTAACAACTGACACTGCAGAAATACAAAGGATCATTAGAGACTACTACAAGCAACTCTATGCCAATAAAGCGGACAACCTGGAAGAAATGGACAAATTCTTAGAAATGCAGAACCTTCTGAGGCTGAACCAGGAACAAATAGAAAATATGAACAGACCAAAAACAAGCACTGAAATTAAAACTTTGATTTAATATCTTCCAACAAACAAAAGCCCAGGAGCAGATGGTTTCAGAGGTGAATTCTATCAAATATTTAAAGAACTAACAACTATCTTTCTCAATCTCTTTCAAAATATAGCAGAAGGAGGAACACTTCCAAACTTTTTCAATGAGACCACCATCACTCTGATACTAAAACTAGACAAAGATGTCACAAGGAAAGAAAACTACAGGCCAATATCACTGATGAACATTGATGCAAAAATCCTCAAAATAATACTAGCAAACAGAATCCAACAGCACATTAAAAGGATCATACACCATGATTGAGTGGTATTTAACCCAGGAATGCAAAGATTCTTCAATATACTCAAATCAATCAATGTGATACACTATATTAACAAATTGAAGGAGAAAAATCATATGATCATCTCCATAGGTGCAGAGAAAGCTTTTGACATAATTCAACACCCATTTCTGATAAAATCCCTGCAAAAAGAAGGCATAGAGGGAACTTTCCTCAACATAATAAAGGTCATATATGAAAAACCCACAGCCATCATCATCGTCAGTGGTGAAAAATGGAAACCATTTCCACTAAATCAGGAACAAGAAAACGTTTCCCACTCTCACCTCTATTATTCACCATAGTTTTGGAAGTTTTAGCCACAGCAATCAGAGAAGAAAAAGAAATAAAAGGAATCCAAATCAGAAAAAGATAAGTAAAGCTGTCACTGTTTGCAGATGAAATTATAGTATACGTACGGAATCCTAAGGATGCTACTAGAAAACTACTAGAAGTCATCAATGAATTTGGCAAAGTTTCAGGATACAAAATTAATGCACAGAAATCTCTTGCATTCCTATACACTAATGATGAAAAATCTGAAAGTGATTTTAAGAAAGCATTCCCACTTACCATTGCAACAAAAAGAATAAAATATCTAGGAATAAACCTTCTTAAGGAGACAAAAGACCTGTATGCAGAAAATTATAAGACACTGATGAAATGAATTAAATATATACAAATAGATGGAGAGATATACCATGTTCTTAGATTGTAAAAATCAACATTCTGAAAATTAATATACTACCCAAAGCAATCTACAGATTAAATTCAATCCCTATCAAATTACCACTGGCATTTTTCACAGAGCCATAAGAAAAAATTTCACAATTTGTATGGAAACACAAAAGACCCCGAATAGACAAGCAATCTTGATAAAGAAAAACAGAGTTGGAGGAATCAGGTTCTCTGACTTCAGTCTATACTAAAAAGCTACAATAATCAAGACAGTATGGCAGTGGCACCAAAACAGAAATATACATCAGTGGAAGAGGATAGAAATCGCAGAGATATACTCACACACATATGGTCTCTTTATATTTGATAAAGGAGAAAGAATACACAGTGGAGAAAAGACAGCCTCTTCAACAAGTGGTGCTGGGAAAACTGGACAGCTACATGTAAAAGTATGAAATTAGAAGACTCCCTAACACCATACACAAAAATGCACTCAAAATGTATTAAAGGCCAGACACTATAAATCTCTTAGAGGAAAACATAGGCAGAACACTCTATGACATAAATCACAGCTAGATCCTTTTTGACCCACCTCTTTGAGAAATGGAAATAAAAACAAAAATAAACAAATGGGACCTAATGAAACTTAAAAGCTTTTACACAGCAAAGGAAACCATAAACAAGACCAAAGGCAACCCTTAGAATGGGAGAAAATATTTGCAAATGAAGCAACTGACAAAGGGTTAATATCCACTATTTACAAACAGCTCAATATCAAAATAACAAACAACTGAATCCAAAATTGGGCAGAAGAACTAAATAGACATTTCTCCAAAGAAGATACACAGATTGCCAACAAACACATGAAAGAATGCTCAACATCATTAATCATTAGAGAAATGCAAATAAAAACTACGATGCTATATCATTTCACACCAGTCAGAATGGCCATCATCAAAAAATCTACAAACAATAAATTCTGGAGATTCTGTGGAGAAAAGGGAACCCTGTTGCACTGTTGGTGGAAATGTAAGTTGATACAGCCACTATGTAGTACAGTATGGAAGTTCCTTACAAAACTAAAAATAGCACTACCACATGACCCAGCAATCCTTCTACTCAGCCTATACCCTGAGAAAACCATAACTCAAAAAGAGTCATGTACCACAATGTTCATTGAAGCTTTATTTACAATAGCCAGGACATGGAAGCAACCTAAGTGTCCATCAACAGAAGAATGGATAAAGAAGATGTGGCACATATATATAATGGAATATTACTCAGCTATAAAAAGAAATGGAGTTGTTATTTGCAGTGAGGTGGATGGACCTAGAGTGTGTCATATGGAGTGAAGTAAGTCAGAAAGCGAAAAACAAATACAGTATGCTAACACACACATATATATATATAAAAAAAAAAAAAAAAACTGGTCATGAAGAACCTAAGGGCAAGATGAGAATATAGACGCAGACCTAGTAAAGAATGAACTTGCAGATATAGGGAGTGGGAAGGGTAAGCTAGGACAAAGAGAGAGTGGCATGGACATATATACACTACCTAATGTAAAAGAGATAGCTATTGGGAAGCAGCCGCATAGCACAGGGAGATCAGCTCGGTGCTTTGTGACCATCTAGAGGTGTGGGATAGGGAGAGTGGGAGGCACAGAGATGTAAGAGGGAAGAGATATGGTGACATATGTATATGTATAACTGATTCACTTTGTTATAAAGCAGAAACTAACACACCATTGTAAAGCAATTATACTGCAATAAAGATGTTTGGGCTTCCCTTTTGAAGCAGTGGTTGGGAGTCTGCCTGCCAATGCGGGGAACACAAGTTTGTGCCCTGGTCTGGGAGGATCCCAAGTGCCGCAGAGCAGCTGGGGCCATGAACCATGGCCGCTGGGCCTGTGTGTCCGGAGTCTGTGCTCTGCAACGGGAGAGGCCACAACAGTAAGAGGCCCACGTACCATAAAAAAAAAAAAAAAAAAAAAGTTAAAAATATAAATAAATTAAAATAAATAGCTAATGGGAAGAAGCTTCGTAGCACAGGGAGATCAATTCAGTGGTTTTTCATTCACCTCTAGGTGACCACCTAGAGGGGTGGGATAGGGCTGGTGAGAGGGAGATGCAAGAGGGAGGGGATATGGAGATATATGTATAGCTGATTCACTTAGTTATAAAGAAGAAACGAACACAACAATGTAAAGCAAGTATACTCCAATAAAGACGTTTAAAAAAATAAAATAAAGAGCTAGCAAATAAAATAAAAGTAAAAAACAGGAAAAAACAAAAAATGGAATTGAATTAATGAATTTGTTAAAAAATGAACAACCAGAAATTAACTTAATTATTCACTGAATCCCAGAAATATTTTATAATCAGTTAATACTTACAGGGTATGCATTATATGTCTTAATGAATCTAAATTAAGTGTGCAATTAAGAAACATAGGATAATTCAGTTTTTTTTTTTTAACATCTTTATTGGGGTATAATTGCTTTACAATGGTGTGTTAGTTTCTGCTTTATAACAAAGTGAATCAGTTATACATATACATATGTTCCCATATGACTTCCCTCTTGCGTCTTCCTCCCTCCCACTCTCCCTATCCCACCCCTCCAGGCTGTCACAAAGCACCGAGCTAATATCCTGTGCCTTGCGGCTGCTTCCCCCTAGCTATCTACCTTACTACGTTTGTTAGTGTGTATATGTCCATGACTCTCTCTCACCATGTCAAAGCTCACCCTTCCCCCTCCCCATATCCTCAAGTCCGTTCTCCAGTAGGTCTGCGTCTTTATTCCTGTCTTACCCCTAGGTTCTTCATGACATTTTTTTTCCCCTTAAATTCCATATATATGTGTTAGCATACGGTATTTGTCTTTTTCTTTCTGACTTACCTCACTCTGAATGACAGACTCTAGGTCTATCCATCTCATTACAAATAGCTCAATTTCATTTCTTTTTAAGGCTGAGTAATATTCCATTGTATATATGTGCCACATCTTCTTTATCCATTCATCCAATGATGGGCGCATAGGTTGTTTCCATCTCCGGGCTATTGTAAATAGAGCTGCAATGAACATTTTGGTACATGACTATTTTGAATTTCGGTTTTCTCAGGGTATATGCCCAGTAGTGGGATTGCTGGCTCATATGGTAATTCTATTTGTAGTTTTTTAAGGAACCTCCATACTGTTCTCCATAGTGGCTGAACCAATTCACATTCCCACCAGCAGTTCAAGAGTGTTGCCTTTTCTCCACACCCTCTCCAGCATTTATTGTTTCTAGATTTTTTGATGATGGCCATTCTGACTGGTGTGAGATGATATCTCATTGTAGTTTTGATTTGCATTTCTCTAATGATTAATGATGTTGAGCATTCTTTCATGTGTTTGTTGGCATTGTGTATATCGTCTTTGGAGAAATGTCTATTTAGGTCTTCTGCCCATTTTTGGATAGGGTTTTTTGTTTTTTTGTTATTGAGCTGCATGAGCTGCTTGTACATTTTGGAGATTAATCCTTTGTCAGTTGCTTCATTTGCAAAAGTTTTCTCCCATTCTGAGGGTTGTCTTTTGGTCTTGATTATGGTTTCCTTTGCTGTGCAAAAGCTTTGAAGTTTCATTAGGTCCCATTTGTTTATTTTTGTTTTTATTTCCATTACACTAGGAGGTGGGTCAGAAAGGATCTTGCTGTGATTTATGTCATAGAGTGTTTTTCCTATGTTTTCCTCTAAGAGTTTGATAGTTTCTGGCCTTACATTTAGGTCTTTAATCCATTTTGAGCTTATTTTTGTGTATGGTGTTAGGGAGTGATCTAATCTCATACTTTTACATGTACCTGTCCAGTTTTCCCAGCACCATTTATGGAAGAGGCTGTCCTTTCTCCACTGTACATTCCTGTCACCTTTATCAAAGATAAGGTGTCCATATGTGCGTGGGTTTCTCTCTGGGCTTTCTATCCTGTTCCACTGATCTATCTATCTGTTTTTGTGCCAGTACCATATTGTCTTGATTACTGTAGCTTTGTAGTATAGTCTGAATTCAGGTGTTGAATTTTGTCGAAAGCTTTCTCTGCATCTATTGAGATGATCATATGATTTTTCCCCTTCAATTTGTTAATATGGTTTATCACATTGATAGATTTGAGTATATTGAAGTATCCTTGCATTCCTGGAATAAACCCCACTTGATCATGGTGTATGATCCTTTTAATGTGCTGTTGGATTCTGTTTGCTAGTATTTTGTTGAGGATTTTTGCATCTATGTTCATCAGTGTTATTGGCCTGTAGTTTTCTTTCTTTTTGACATCCTTGTCTGGTTTTGGTACCAAGGTGATGGTGGCCTCGTAGAAGGAATTTGGGAGTGTTCCTCCCTCTGCTCTATTTTGGAAGAGTTCGAGAAAGATAGGTGTTAGCTCTTCTCTAAACGTTTGATAGAATTCACCTGTGAAGCCATCTGGTCCTGGGCTTTTGTTTGTTGGAAGATTTTTAATCACAGTTTCAATTTCAGTGCTTGTGATTGGTCTGTTCATATTTTCTATTTCTTCCTGATTCAGTCTTGGCAGGTTGTGCATTTCTAAGAATTTGTCCATTTCTTCAAGATTGTCCATTTTATTGGCATAGAGTTGCTTGTAGTAATCTCTCATGATTTTTTTTATTTCTGCAGTGTCAGTTGTTACTTCTCCTTTCTCATTTCTAATTCTATTGATTTGAGTCTTCTCCCTTTTTTTCTTGATGAGTCTGGCTAGTGGTTTATCTATTTTGTTTATCTTCTCAAAGAACCAGCTTTTAGTTTTATTGATCTTTGCTATTGTTTCCTTCATTTCTTTTTCATTTATTTCTGATCTGATTTTTATGATTTCTTTCCTTCTGCTAGCTTTGGGGTTTTTTTGTTCTACTTTCTCTAATTGCTTGAGGTGCAAAGTTAGGTTGTTTATTCGAGATGTTTCCTGCTTCTCAAGGTGGCTTGTATTGCTATAAACTTCCCCCTTAGAACTGCTTTTGCTGCATCCCAGAGGTTTTGGGTCGTTGTGTCTCCATTGTCATTTGTTTCTAGGTATTTTTTTATTTCCTCTTTGATTTCTTCAGTGATCACTTCATTATTAAGTAGTGTATTGTTTAGCCTCCATGTGTTTGTATTTTTTACAGATCTTTTCCTGTAATTGATATCTAGTCTCATGGCGTTGTGGTCAGAAAGGATACTTGATACAATTTCACTTTTCTTAAATTTACCAAGGCTTGATTTGTGACCCAAGATATGATCTATCCTGGAGAATGTTCCATGAGCACTTGAGAAAAATGTGTATTCTGTTGTTTTTGGATGGAGTGTCCTATAAATATCAATTAAGTCCATCTTGTTTAATGTATCATTTAAAGCTTGTGTTTCCTTATTTATTTTCATTTTGGATGATCTGTCCATGGGTGAAAGTGGGGTGTTAAAGTCCCCTACTATGAATGTGTTACTGTCGATCTCCCCTTTTATGGCTGTTAGTATTTGCCTTATGTATTGAGGTGCTCCTATGTTGGGTGCATAAGTATTTACAGTTGTTATATCTCCTTCTTGGATCGATCCCTTGATCATTATGTAGTGTCCTTCCTTGTCCCTTTTAATTGTCCTTATTTTAAAGTCTATTTTGTCTGATATGAGAATTGCTACCCCAGCTTTCTTTTGGTTTCCATTTGCATGGAATATCGTTTTCCATGCCCTTACTTTTAGTCTGTATGTGTCTCTAGGTGTGAAGTGGGTCTCTTGTAGACAGCATATATAAGGGTCTTGTTTTTGTATCCATTCAGCCAATCTGTGTCTTTTGGTGGGAGCATTTAGTCCATTTACATTTAAGGTAATTATCGATATGTATGTTCCTATTCCCATTTTCTATATTGTTTTGGGTTCGTTATTATAGGTCGTTTCCTTCTCTTGTGTTTCTTGTCTAGAGAAGTTCCTTTAGCATTTGTTGTACAGCTGGTTTGGTGATGCTAAACTCTCTCAGCTTTTGCTTGTCTGTAAAGGTTTTAATTTCTCCATCAAATCTGAATGAAATCCTTGCTGGGTAGAGTAGTCTTGGTTGCAGGTTTTTCTCCTTCATCACTTTCAGTATGTCCTGCCACTCCCTTCTGGCTTGTAGGGTTTCTGCTGGGAGATCAGCTGTTAACCTTATGGGGATTCCCTTGTGTGTTATTTGTTGTGTTTCCCTTGCTGCTTTTAATATGCTTTCTTTGTATTTAATTTTTGACAGTTTGATTAATATGTGTCTTGGCGTATTTCTCCTTGTATTTATCGTGTATGGGACTCTCTGTGCTTCCTGGACTTGATTAACTATTTCCTTTCCCATATTAGGGAAGTTTTCAACTATAATCTCTTCAAATATTTTCTCAGTCCCTTTCTTTTTTTCTTCTTCTTCTGGAACCCCTATAATTCGAATGTTGGTGCATTTAATGTTGTCCCAAAGGTCTCTGAGACTGTCCTCAGTTCTTTTCATTCTTTTTTCTTTATTCTGCTCTGCAGTAGTTATTTCCACTACTTTATTTTCCAGGTCACTTATCCGTTCTTCTGTCTCAGTTATTCTGCTATTGATCCTATCTAGAGTACTTTTAATTTCATTTATTGCATTGTTCATCATTGCTTGTTTCATCTTTATGTCTTCTAGGTCCTTGTTAACTGTTTCTTGCATTTTGTCCATTCTACTTCCAAGATTTCAGATCATCCTTTCTATCGTTATTCTGAATTCTTTTTCAGGTAGATTGCCTATTTCCTCTTCATTTGTTAGGTCTGGTGGGTTTTTATCTTGCTCCTTCATCTGCTGTGTGTTTTTCTGTCTTCTCAT
The DNA here is from genome assembly GCF_008692025.1 of Phocoena sinus. Classification (NCBI taxonomy): domain Eukaryota; kingdom Metazoa; phylum Chordata; class Mammalia; order Artiodactyla; family Phocoenidae; genus Phocoena; species Phocoena sinus. The sequence continues at coordinate 31,340,913 of NC_045776.1, read as the reverse complement.
TTTGGTTATCATACTGTGTTTGGGGTCTCCTTTTTGCAGGCTGCACATTCGTAGTCCCCGTTGTTTTTGATGTCTGTCTCCAGTGGCTAAGTTTGTTTCAGTGGGTTGTGTTGGCTTCCTGGTGGAGGGGACTAGTGCCTGTGTTGTGCTGGATGAGGCTGGATCTTGTCTCTCTAGTGGGCAGGTCCATGTCTGGTGGTGTGTTTTGGGGTGTCTGTGGCCTTGTTATGATTTTAGGCAGCCTCTCTGCTAATGGGTGGGGTTGTGTTCCTGTTTTGCTAGTTGTTTGGCATAGGTTGTCCAGCACTGTGGCTTGCTGGTCGTTGAGTGAAGATGGGTGCTGGTGTTAAGATGGAGGTCTCTGGGAGATTTCCACCGTTTTATATCATGTGGAGCTGGGAGGTCTCTTGTTGACCAGTGTCCTGAAGTTGGCTCTCCTACCTCAGAGGCAGAGCCCTGCCTCCTGGGCTGGAGCACCAAGAGCCTTTCATCCACATGGCTCAGAATAAAAGGGAGAAAATGTAGAGAGAACTAGTAGAAGTATGAGGAAAGAAAGTAGGAAAGGAGGAAAGGAAGGAAGGAAGAAAGAAGCAAAGAAGGAAAGAAAGGAGGGAGGGAGGGAGGGAGGAAGAAAGGAACGAAGGAGGGAAAGAAGGAAAAAAGAAAGAAAGATACAGTAAAAATAAAATAAAGTATAATATAGTTATTGAATTAAAAAATATTTAGAAAATAAAAGGGACAGATAGAACCTTAGGACAAATGTTGGAAACAAAGCTATACAGAGAAAATCTTACACAGAAGCATACACATACACGTTCATAAAAAGAGGTAAAGGGGGAAAAATCATAAATCTTGCTCTCAGAGACCACCTCCTCAATTTGGGGTGATTCGTTGTGTAAAGGAGGGAAGGAAGGAAGGAAAGAAAGAAAGAAAGAACGAAGGTAAAGTATAATAAAATTATTACAATTAAAATTAATTATTAAGAAAAAAAAAATTTTTTAAATAACCATGGACAGATAGAGCCCTAGGACAAATTGTGGAAGCAAGAGTATACAGACAAGATCTCACACAGAAGCATACACGTACATATTCACAAAAAGAGGAAAAGGGAAAAAAAACATAGATCTCGCTCCTAAATTCCACCTCTTCAATTTGGGATCATTCCTTGTCTATGCAGGTATTCCACAGATGCAGGGTATATCAAGTTGATTGTGGAGCTTTAATCCGCTGCTTCTGTGGCTGCTGGGAGAGATTTCCCTTTCTCTTCTTTGTTCTCACAGCTCACAGGAGATCAGCTTTGGATTTGGCCCTGCCTCTGCGTGTAGCTCGCTGGAGGGCGTCTGTTTCTTGCTCACACAGGACGGGGTTAAAGGAGCTGCTGGTTCGGGGGCTCCAGCTCACTCAGGCCGGGGGTTGGGGTATGGGGGAAGGAGGGGCACTGCGTGCGGGGCTGTCCTGCGGTGGCAGAGGCGGCATGACGTTGTGGCAGAGGCCGGCGTGACGTTGCACCAACCTGTGACCCGCCGTGCGTATTCCTGGGGAAGTTTTCCCTGGATCCCCGGAACCTGGCAGTGGTGGGCTGCACAGGCTCCGCGGAAGAGGGGTGTGGAGAGTGACCTGTGCTCGCACACAGGCCCCTTGGTGGCGGCAGCAGCAGCCTTAGCGTCTCCCGTCCGTCTCTGGGGTTCGCGCTTTTAGCCGTGGCTCGCGCCCGTCTCTGGGGTTCACGCTTTTAGCCGCGGCTCGCGCCCGTCTCTGGAGTTCCTTTAAGCAGCGCTCTTAAACCCCTCTCCTCGCGCACCAGGAAACAAAGAGGGAAGAAAAAGAAGTCTCTTGCCTCTTCAGCAGGTGCAGGCTTTTCCCCGAACTCCCTCCTGGCTAGTCGTGGTGCACTAACCCCTTCAGGCTATGTTCAAGCTGCCAACCCCAGTCCTCTCCCTGAGCTCCGTCCAAAACCGAAACCTGAGCCTCAGCTCACAGCCGCGCCCGCCCCGGCGGGTGAGCAGACAAGCCTCTCGGGTTGGTGAGTGCCGGTCGGCACCGATCGTCTGTGCAGGAATCTCCCCGCTTTGCCCTCCGCATCCGTCGCTGTGCACTACTCCGCGGTCCCGAACCCCCTCCTCCGCCTCCCGCAGTCTCCGCCCGCGGAGGGGCTTCCTAGTGTGTGGAAACTTTTCCTCCTTCACAGCTCCCTCCCACTGGTGCAGGTGCCGTCCTTATTCTTTTGTCTCTGTTTTTTCTTTTTTTTCTTTTGCCCTACCCAGGTACGTGGGGGAGTTTCTTGCCTTTTGGGAGCTCTGAGGTCTTTTGCCAGCCTTCAGTAGGCGTTCTGTAGGAGTTGTTCCACGTGTAGATGTATTTCTGGTGTATCCGTGGGGAGGAAGGCGATCTCCACGTCTTACTCTTCCGCCATCTTCCAACCCATCCCCATTTCTTTCTTTCTTTCTAATTTTTCTCCCTTTATTCTGAGGTGTGTGGATGAAAGACGCTTGGTGCTCCAACCAGCTGTCAGGGCTGTGTCACTAAGGTGGGAGAGACAAGTTCGGAATACTGGTCCACAAGAAACCTCCCAGCTCCACCTAATATCAAATGGAGAAAATCTCCCAGAAATCTCCATCTCAACGCCAAGACAGAGCTTCACTCAATGAACAGCAAGCTACAGTGCTGGACACCTTATGCAAAACAACAAGCAAGACAGGAACACAGCCCCAACCATTAGCTGAGAGGATGTCTAAAATCATAATAAGGAAACAAACACCCCAAAACATACCACCAGACATGGACCTGCCCAAAAGAAACACAAGATCCAGCCTCATCCACCAGAAGACAGGTACTAGTCCCCTCAAACAAGAAGCCTACACAACCCACTGAACCAACCTTAGTCAATGGGGACAGACACCAAAAAACATGGGAATTACGAACCTGCACCCTGTGGAAAGGAGACCCCAAACACAGTAGGTGAGGCAAAATGAGTAGACAGAAAAACACACAGCAGATGAAGGAGCAAGGTAAAAACCCACCAGACCTAACAAATGAAAAGGAAATAGAGAGTTTACCAGAAAAAGAATTCAGAATAATGATAGTAAAATGATGCAAAATCTTGGGAAAAGAATAGAGAAAATACAACAAATGTTTAACAAGGACCTAGAAGAACTAAACAGAAAACAAACAGTGATGAACAACACATAAAATGAAATTAAAAATTCTCTATAAGGGACCAATAGCAGAATAACTGAGGCAGAAGAATGGATAAGTGACCTGGAAGATAAAATAGTAGACGTAACTACTGCAGAGCAGAATAAAGAAAAAAGAATGAAAAGAATTGAGGACAGTCTCAGAGATCTCTGGGACAACATTAAATGCACCAACATTCGAATTATAGGGGTCCCAGAAAAATAAGAGGAAAAGGAAGAGACTGAAAATATTTGAAGAGATTATAGTTGAAAACTTCCCTAACATGGGAAAGAAAATAGTTAATCAAGTCCAGGAAGCACAGAGAGTCCCATACATGATACATCCAAGGAGAAACACTCCAAGACATATATTAATCAAACTATCAAAAATTAAATACAAAGAACAAATATTAAAAGCAGCAAGTGAAAAACAACAAATAACACATGAGGAAATCCTCATAAGGTTAACAGCTGATCTTTCAGCAAAAACTTTGAAAGCCAGAAGGGAGAGGCAGGATATATTTAAATAGATGAAGGAGAAAAACCCACACCAAGATTACTCTACCCAGCAAACATCTCATTCAGATTTCATGGAGAAATTAAACACTTTACAGACAACCAAAAGCTAAGAGAATTCAGCACTACCAAACCAGCTTTACAACAAGTGCTAAAGGAACTTCTCTAGGCAGGAAACACTAGAGACAGAAAAGACCTACAATAACAAACCCAAAAAGAATTAAGAAAATGGTAACAGGAACATACATACCTATAATTACCTACATGTAAATGGATTAAATGCTCCAATCAAAAGACATAGACTGGCTGAATGGATATAAAAACAAGACCGTATATATGCTGTCTACAAGGGCCCCACTTCAGACCTAGGGGGACACACAGAGTGAAAGTGAAGGGATGGAAAAAGATATTCCATGAAAACAGAAATCAAAAGAAAGCTGGAGTAGCAATAATCATATCAGACAAAATAGACTTTAAAATAAAGACTATTAAAAGAGACAAAGAAGGACACTACATAATGATCAAGTGATCAATCCAAGAAGAAGATATAACAATTGAAAATATTTATGCACCCAACATAGGAGCACCTAAATACATAAGGCAAATACTAACAACTATTAAAGGGGAAATCGATAGGAACAAAATCATAGTAGGGAACTTTAACACCCCACTTTCGCCAATGGACAGATAATCCAAAATGAAAATAAATAAGGAAGCACAAGCTTTAAATGATACATTAAACAAGATGGACTTAATTGATATTTACAGGACATGCAAAACCAACAGAATACACATTCTTCTCAAGTGCTCATGGAACATTCTCCAGGATAGATCATATCTTGGGTCACAAATCAAGCCTTGGTAAATTTAAGAAAATTGAAAACATATCAAGTGTCTTTTCCAAACACAAGGTTATGAGACTACATATCAATTACAGGAAAATTCTGTAAAAAATACAAACACATGGAGGCTAAACAATACACTACTTAATAACCAAGAGATTACTGGAGAAATCAAAGAGGAAATCAAAAAAACCTAGAAACAAATGACAATAAAAACACATTGACCCAAAACCTATGGGATGCAGCAAAAGCCATTCTAAGAGGGAAGATTTTAGCAATACAATCCTACCTTAAGTAATAAGAAGCATCTCAAATAAACAACTTAATATTACACCTAAAGTAAATAGAGACAGAAAAATTTAAAAAAACAAAAAACAAAGTTAGCAGAAGGAAAGAAATCATACAGATCAGAACAGAAATAAATGCAAAAGAAATGAAGGAAATGAGAGAAAAAATCAATAAAATGAAAAGCTAGTTCATTGAGGACATAAACAAAATTAATAAACCATTAGCCAGACTCATCAAGAATAAAAGGCAGAAGACTCAAATCAATAGAATTAGAAATGAAAAAGTAGAAGTAACAACTGACACTGCAGAAATACAAAGGATCATGAGAGATTAATACAAGCAACTCTGTGCCAATAAAATGTGCAACATGGAAGAAATGGACAAATACTTAGAAATGCACCACTTTCAGAGAATGAACCAGAAAGAAATAGAAAATAAGAACAGACCAATCACAAGCACTGAAACTGTGATTAAAAATGTTCCAACAAACCAAAGCCCAGGACAATATGGCTTCACAGGGGAATTCTATCAAACATTTACAGAAGAGTTAACATCTATCATTGTCAAACTCTTCGAAAATATAGCAGAGGGAGGAACACTCCCAAACTCCTTCTACGACACCACCATCACCCTGACACCAAAACCAGGCAGAGATGTCACATTGAAAAAAAAACTACAGGCCAATATCACTGATGAACATAGATGCAGAAATCCTCAAGAAAATACTAGCAAACTGAATCCAACAGCACATTAAAAGGATCATACACCATGATCAAGTGGGGTTTATCCCAGGAAGGCAAGGATTTTTCAATATGCTCAAATATCAACGTTATACACCATATTAACAAACTGAAGGAGAAAAACCATAAGATCATCTCAATAGATGCAGAGAAAACTTTCCACAAAATTCAACACCCATTTATGATAAAAACCCTCTGGAAAGTAGGCATACAGGGAACTTTGCTCAACATAATAAAGGCCATATATGACAAACCCACAGCCAACATCATCCTCAATGGTGAAAAACTGAAACCATTTCCACTAAAATCAGGAACAAGACAAGGTTGCCCACTCTCATCACTATTATTCAACATAGTTTTGGAAGTTTTAGCCACAGCAATCAGAGAAGAAAGAGAAATAAAAGGAATACAAATCAGAAAAGAAGAAGTAAAACTGTCACTGTTTGCAGATGACAAGATTCTATACATAGAGAATCCTAAATATGCTACTAGAAAACTGCTAGAGCTAATCGATGAATTTGGAAAAGTAGCAGGATACAGAAGTAATGCACAGAAATCTCTGGCATTCCTACACACTATTGATGCAAAATCTGAGAGTGAACTTAAGAAAATGCTCCCACTTACCATTACAAAAATAGAAAAAAATATCTAGGAATAAACGTACCTAATGAGAAAGAAGACCTGTATGCAGAAAATTATAAGACACTGATGAAAGAAATTAAAGATGATATAAATAGATGGAGAGATATACCATGTTCTTGGATTGAAGAATCAACATTGTGAAAATGACTCTACTACCCAAAGCAATCTACAGATTCAATGCAATCCCTATCAAACTACCACTGGCATTTTTCACAGAACTAGAACAAAAAATTTCACAATTTTCATGGAAACATAGAAGACCCCAAATCGCCAAACAACCTTGAGAAAGAAAAAAAGAGCTGGAGGAATCAGACTCCCTGACTTCAGACTATACTACAAAGCTACAGTAATCAAGACAGTATGGTACTGGCACAAAAACAGAAATGTAGATCAATGGAATGGGATAGAAAGCCCAGAGATAAACCCATGCACATATGGTCATCTTATATTTGATAAAGTAGGCAAGAATATACAGTGGAGAAAAGGCAGCCTCTTCAATAAGTTGTGCTGGGAAAACTAGAGAGCTACATGTAAAAGTATGAAATTAGAAGACTCCCTGACATCATACAGAAAAATAAACTCAAAATCAGTTAAAGACTTAAATGTAAAGCCAGACACTGTACAACTCTTAGAGGAAAACACAGGCAGAACATTCTATGCCATAAATAACAGCAAGATCCTTTTTGACCCACCTCCTAGAGAAATGGAAATAAAAACAGAAATAAACAAATGGGATTAATGAAAGTTAAAAGCTTTTGCACAGCAAAGGAAATCATAAACAAGACAAAAAGACAGCCCTCAGAATGGGAGAAAACATTTGCAAATGAAGCAACTGACAAAGGACTAATCTCCACTATTTACAAGCAGCTCATGCAGCTCAATATCAAAATAAAAAAACAACCCAATCCAAAATTGGGGAGAAGATCTAAATAGACATTTCTCCAAAGAAGATATACAGAATATGAGCAAACACTTGGAAGAATGCTCAACATCATTAATCATTAGGGAAATGCAAATCAGAACTATAATGTGATATCATCTCACACCAGTCAGAATGGCCATCATCAAAAAATCTACAGACAATAAATTTTGGAGAGTCTGTGGAGAAAAGGGAATACTCTTGCACTGTTGGTGGGAATGTAAATTGATACAGCCACTATGGAGAACAGTATGGAAGTTCCTTAAAATACTAAAAATAGAACCACCATACAGTAGTATGGAACTACCATACCATACCAGCAATCCCACTACTGGGCATATACCCTGAGAAAACCATAATACAAAAAGAGACATGTACCAAAATATTTGTTGCAGATCTATTTATAATAGCATAGACATGGAAGCAACTTAAGTGTCCATCAACCGATGAATGGATAAGGAAGATATGGCACATATATACAATGGAATATTACTCAACCATAAAAAGAAAAGAAATTGAGTTATTTGTAGTGAGGTGGATGAACCTAGAGTCTGTCATACTGAGTGAAATGTCAGAAAGAGAAAAACAAATGCAGTATGCTAACACATATATATGGAATCTAAAAAAAAGAAAAAAGCTCATGAAGATCCTAGGGGCAAGACGGGAATAAAGACTCAGATCTACTAGAGAATGGGCTTGCAGATATGGGAAGGGGGAAGGGTAAGCTGTGACAAAGTGAGAGAGTGGCATGGACACATATACACTACCAAACGTAAAATAGATAGCTAGTGGGAAGCAGCCGCATAGCACAGCGACAACAGCTCAGTGCTCTGTGACCACCTAGAGGCATGGGATAAGGAGAATGGGAGGGAGGGAGACACAAGCAGGAACAGATATGGGAACATATCTATATGTATAAGTGATTCACTTTGTTATAAAGCAGAAACTAACAAACCATTGTAAAGCAATTATACTCCAATAAATATGTTAAAAAATATAGTTTTGCAAAATCTACTGAAGCTGAACATATGCAAGTCTTACGACCTAGCAATTACACACTAAATATAAACCCAATAAAAATACTGCATGAGTGGGAGTGGTTCAAATAACAAAAGACACAACATTAACAGCATTATTCATAAGACCCCCAAACTGAACACAATCTAAGTGTCCATTAACAACAGAATGGATAAATAAATTGTTGTATATTCATACAAAAATATAGTATTATAATAAAAAGGCACATAAACCCATAGATGAATCTCACAAATACAATGTTGAACAATGTTACAATGTTCTGAAAGAAGTCAGAAACATATGAATCGTGTTTTAATTTCATTTATTTAAAGTATAAAAAACAAAACAAACTAAAGTGGTTAAGAATCAAGATGGTAGTTTTTTTGTAAGTGGAAGGAAGAAGTAAAGCTCTTCAGAAAAATCAAGGGCATTCCTAAGGTGCCATTTTCTACTTCTTGATCTGTGTGGTGGTTACACAAATATGCTTAGCTTTAATAATTAATTAAGCAATACATTTATTATTGTCATAATTTTCTGCATACATGGAAGTCTTTACTAAAAATAATAATATTCCAATCTAGGGCAGCCTAAAAGGGGATTTTCCAAGAGTTCTAATAAAGATCCTCCTTCAGAATTTCTTGTGGGTGTGATAGGGTACAACCCTCTTCCATAGGCCAATATCAGGTTTGGCTTCTTAATTATACAGTTATTATTTTCCTCTCCCCTCCCTTCCTGCTCAGAGGAAAGCTTAATTTATAAAATCATATAAAAGTAATACTTTGTAGAGAAAAGGCAAGTTTAATGGAGGACACATTGATGTGAGCATCAGAAGACCTGCTGTAGTTTGCTCTCTGTTTTGCTCTTGACCATCTATTTGTCTTTGTGTCCTTTTACTCAAATTGTACTCTTTAAAATGAGTGTGTTGGACTAAATTAAAGCTAAAATCCCTTCCAATTCCAGCTTTCAGGGTTGCTTTGTTCATTCTGACAATGAGATTAAAGAGGTCAGGGCTACTTGAACCTCAGTTTGAAATCAACAAATCAGTGCTTATACAACACCTTATATGTAACAAAGACACTGTTAAAGTTGATGAGGAATTGAAGAGAATTAAAATCAAAAGATATTCACCTTGAGGGTCTTAAAGCATAATTCAGAAAATAAATAAACACAGCCAAAAACAAAATAGTAATTGTAAAATCAGGGTGAACTGAAGGAATTCATAAAAAGGAAAGTTCTATCTGGAATTATTTTGGCTAAGCTATGGTAGAGAAATTTTACTTTGAGCTGAGCCTTGGGGGATAGAGAAAATTGGTGAGACTGAAAAAGCAAATAGAAAAAGCCTTAGATGTTCACCATGAGCACAGGCAGGAAATTAAATGGGAATATTCATGGTAAAGATTTTTCTGGAGCTCAGCAATGCTACCTTCTAGTGATATGCTAAGGATAAAGAATGTTAAGTGGATGGAAACTTTGATAGGAAACATCATTTTGCTTGGGACCCACTACTGAATTTTGTCATTTGGAAACAGGATAACCTTAAAAAGAGCTATATGGAAGTCCAATCTGTCATGAATAGCAGCAGAGGAAACACAACTATTCCAGGACCCACTTTACAACTAGAGAACTGGCAGGCAGAGCAACCTCTTTCACAGAGCCAGCATCACACCTGCCTTCTATCCTCCTTCCCTTCAACAAGGAGACACAGGCCCAAGAGCTTCTGCCTTTACTTCACATAGAAGTTAGTTCAGAGAAATCAGTGGTCTGGAAAAGTTTCTTCCAACACTTTAGACAACATCATTACGGATTGGAGCAGGAGTTCCAACAGCACTAAAGGAATAAAACAGACCAGAATATCATTGCAAGGAGTATAAAAACAAAGCTGTCATTAGGTCTAAACCTCACAAATGTAAGGCAGAAATCACATATTAGCCTAAATATGGTAACCACCTGCTAAAATAGAAGAATTAAATAGGATGAAGAATCTCCTATCATAATGACTAAAACATGAAAGATACAATAAAAATCATCCATCAGTATAAAAGCAGGAAAAATCATGATCTGAATTAAAAATACAATCAGATTCCAGTACTAATATGAATCAGGTATTAAAATTATCTAATAAGGATTTTAGGGCCGCTATCATAAAATGCTTCAATAATCATTACAAATTCTTATGAAAGAATTATTTTAAAAAACCTCAAGAAAGAAATAGGAGGTATAAAAAAGTATCAAACAGAAATCATACAAGTGAAAAACATACCAACCAAAAATAAGAAAAACAACAAAAAAGCAAATCTTGCTGGATGGCCTCAATAGTAGAGTAGAGAAGGCAAAAGATAGAATTAGTTAGCTCAAAGACAGATCAATAGAATTTACTCAGTCTGAACAACAGAGAGAAAGTAGATTGAAAGAAAAAAAAAATTAAAACTTCTTAGGGATCTGTAGAATAATGACAAATACCTAACATTCTAGTCATCAGAGTCCTGAGAGGAGAAATGGTGTGGAATTTAAAAAGTATTTAACAGAATAATGGTTGAGAACTTCCCAAATTTGGAAAATCACATAAACCTACAGATTCAAGAAGCTGAGTAAAATCCAAGGAGGATAAACCCAGGTAAATCTATACCAAGGCACATCATAATTAAAGTTCTGAAAAATAAAGGCAAACAACAAATCATCAAAATATCCATAGAGGAATGATACATAACCTATAAGGAAAAGTAGGTTAAGCGACAGAGAATTTCTCATCTGAATCACTTGAGGTCAGAAGAAAGTAGTGCAAGATTTTTCGAGTGCTGAAAGAAAAGAACTGCCAAATCCAAATCCTATATCTGGTGAAATTATCCTTCAGTAATGAAGAAAAAATAAAGACACTCTCATATGAAAGGAAACGAATAATTCATCACTAGCAAATCAACTTTTAAAGAATGGTAAACAAAACAAAACTCTTAAAACAGAAATAAGATGATAACAGAAGAATGGGACCTTCAGAAAGCAAAGAAGATTAGAATGAATAAAAATAGCAGTAAACATAATAAATATATAAGTGAAAACACAAGACACCAAAAAATAAACAGAAAAAGTAAGAGGAGCAAAATAAATACAAAACAAGTTGAAGGAAGGAAATAATAAAGAACAAAAATTACAAATTATAGAGGAAAACAGGAGAGAAAATTAATAAAACTAAAAGTTGATTCTTATTAAAAAAAGATAAAATCTGTAAACTTCTGGAAAGACTGGTAAGAGATAAAAAGAGAGAAGACTGAGAAACTAGTATCAAAAATGAAACAAAAAATATCACAGCAGATCCTACAATCATTAAAAGGATAATAAGGGAATACTATGAACAACTTCACACTAATCAACTGAACATATTGGAGGGAATCAATAACTTCCTTGAAAACTACAAACTGACAAAACTCAGTCAAAATCAAATAGATAAAATGAATAGCCCAAAACTATTAAGAAATTGAATTTTAATTTTCAAAGCTACCAAGCAAGAAACATCCAGGCCCAGATAGTTTTAATAAAAAGTATTACTAAACACTCAAAAGAGAATTAACACAAATTTAACACAATCTCTTCAAAAAATAGAACAGGAAATATTTCCCATCTCATATTATGAGGCCAGTGTCACTCTGATACCCAAACCAGATGAAAACTTCACAGAAAATGAAAATTAGAAACCTGTAACTCTCACGAATCTGGTGCTAACTATTCAACAGCATTTTAGCAAAATGTTGTACAACCATGTATAAAAAGAATAATACCCCATGATAAAATAGGATTTATTCCAGATACACAAGTGTTATTGAATATTGAAAATCTTGCATTGTAATCTATCATATCAACAGAATAAAGGAGGAAAACTTTATGATCATATCAATGACTGCATTCTCTCTAAGACTGGGTTCAATTCAAGGATGTCTCTTTTCCTTACACTTATGTATTATAATACTAGATGTTTTTTGCCACTGCAATAAGGCAAGACAGGGAAGTTATGGGCATACACAGTTGAAATGAAGAAATAAAACTGTCTCTATTTGTAAATGGCAAGATTGCCTACATAGAAAACCCCAAGAGAAAATCCATTTTGAGAATTAATAAGTTCAGTGAAGTTACAGAATACAATAACAAGACACAAAACTGAATTGCATTTCAATATACTGACAAGGGACAATTGGAAACAGAAAAAAAAAAAGCACAATACCATTTGCAATTGCTCCAAATAAAATTACTTAAGTATGAGTCTAACATCTATGGTATCTGCATGATGAAAATTATAAAATGCAGATTAATAAATCATTGAAGATCTAAATGCTTGGAGAGGCAGATCCTATTAATGGATTCGAAGAGTTAGCATAGTAAAGATGTAAATTCACTATAAATTAATCTGTAGACATTTTTTTCTTTTTTTTTTTTTTAGTCGTATAGTTGATTTACAATATTGTGTTAGTTTCAGGTGTACATCATAGTGATTTTATTTTTTACAGATTATGTTTCATTACAAGTTATTATAAAATACTGTGTTTAATTCCCTGTGATATACAGTAAATCCTTGTTGCTTATCTGTTTTATGTATAGAAGTTATTGTCTCTTAATCCCATGCTCTTAATTTGTCCATCCTCCTACCCTATCCCTTTTGGTAACCATACGTTTGTTTTCTATGTCTGTGAATATATTTCTATTTTGTATATAGATTTATTTGCATTATTGTTTAGATTCCAAATATAAGCAATATCATATAGTATTTGCCTTACTCTGTCTGACTTATTTCACTAGGCATAATATTCTCTATGTCAATCCATGTTGCTGCAAATGACAATATTTCATTCTTTTTTTATAGCTGAGTAATATATATATATCTTCTTTATCCATTCATCTGTTAGTGGACACATGTTGCTTCCATATCTTGGCGATTGTAAATAAAGTTGCTATGAAAATTGGGGTGCATGTATCTTTTCAAATTAGAGTTTTCATTTTTTCTGGTAATATATCCCAGAGTGGAATTCATGGATCATATGGTTGTCCTATTTTTCGTTTTTTAAGGAACTTCCATGCTGTTTTCCATAGTGGTTGCACCAATTTACATTCTAACCAACAGTGTACAGGGTTGCTTTTCTCCATATCCTCTTCAATATTTATTATTTGTAGACTTTTTTTTTCATTTTCCTTGGGAAACTTTCTTTTTTATTCTTTTTCAAATTCTTTTCCCATTTAGGTTATTACAGAATACTGAGCAGAGTTCCTTGTGCTATACAGCAGGTCCTTGTTGATTATCTATTTTAAATATAGCAGTGTGTACTTGTCAGTCCCAAACTCCCAGTCTATACCTCCTCGCCATATTTCCCCTCTGGTAACCATAAGTTCATCCTCTAAGTCTGTAAGTCTGTTCTGTTTTGTAGATAAGTTCATTTGTATCATTATTTTTTTTAGATTCCACATATAAGTAATATCATATGGTATTTGTCTTTCTCTGACTGACTTCACTTAGTATGGTGATCTCAAGGTCCATCCAAGTTGCTGCAAATAGAATTATTTCACTCTTTTTTATGACTGACTAACATTCTATTGTATTTATGTACCACAACTTCTTTATCCATTCATCTGTCAATAGACATTTAGGTTGCTTCCATGTCTTGGCTATTGTAAATAGTGCTACAATTAACTTTGGGGTGTCTGTATCCTTTTGAAATTAGAACACTCTTTAATACCACACAGAAAAATAAACTCAAAATGGATTAAAGACCTAAATATAAGACCGAATACCATAAAACTCTTAGAGGAAAACATAGGCAGTATACTCTTTGACATAAATCACAGCAATATCTTTTTTGTTCCACCTCCTAGAGTAAATGAAATAAAAACAAAAATAAACAAATGAGACCTAATTAAACTCAAAAGCTTTTGCACTAAAAGAGAAACCATAAACAAATGAAAAGACATAAAATGAAAAGACAACCCACAACATGGGAAAAAAATATTTGCAAATGATGCCACTGACAAAGGATTAGTGTCCAAAATTTACGAAGAGCTCATGTGGTCCAATACCTTAAAAGCAAACAACCCAATCAAAAAATGGGCAGAAGACCTAAATAGATATCTCTCCAAAGAAGACACATAGATGGCCAACACGCACATGAAAATATGTTCAACATCACTAATAATAGAGAAATGCAAATCAAAACCACAATGAGATATCACCTCACTGCAGTCTGAATGGCCATCATCAAAAAATCTACAAGCAATAAATGCTTGAGAGGGTGTGGAGAAAGGGAACTCTCCTTCACTTTTGGTGGGAATGTAAATTGGCACAGCCACTGTGGAGAACAGTATGGATGTTACTTTAAAAACTAAAGATAGAACTACCATATGATCTAGCAATCCCACTCTTTGGCATATGTCTGGAAAAAAATTGGTTCACAACATATCTTTCACATCACTTGCAAATATTTTCTCCCATTCCATATATTGTCTTTTCACTTTCTGGATGCTTTTCTTTGCTTTGCAAAAGCTTTAAAGTTTTATTAGGTATCATTTGTTTATTTTTGATTTTATTGCTTTTGCTTTGGGACACTAATCTAAGAAAATATTGCTACTATTTATGTCAGATAATATTTTGCCTTTGTTCTCTTTTAGGAGTTTTATGGTGTCATGTCTTACATTTAGGTCTTTAAACCATTTTGAATTTATTTTTGTATATGGTGTGAAGGAATATTCTAATTTCATTGTTTTACACATAGCTTTCCAGCTTTTCCAGCACCACTTGTTGAAGAGACTGTATTTTCTCCATTGTATATTCTTGCCTCCTCTTGAAAACATGGAGAAAATTATTATAAAATTCATATGGAAAGGGAAGACACTAAAATACCCAAAACAATTTTAAAAAGAAGGAAAAATTGGAAGTCTTGATAGTAAAGCGTACTATATACATGTAGTAATCAAATCAGTTTGGCACTGGCAATGGATAGATACATAGATCAATGGAACATAATCAAGAATTCAGATCTAAATCCGCACAAATATACCCAAGTAATTTTTGACAAAGGTGCAAAATAATTTTCAATAGAGAAGGGATAACTTTTTCTGTAAATGGTGCTGGAGCAATTAAACATCCATCATCAATAAATGAACACTTTATACAAAAATTAGTTCAAAATGGACTGTGCACTTAAATGTAAGAAATAAAACTTACTCTCTTCTAGAAGACAGAATAGGATAAATCTATGGTTAAGGGTGTTCTTCAATTCAATACCAAATTAATGATACGTAAGAGGAAAAATCCATAAATAGACCTCATCAAATTAAAAAATTTTTCCCAACAAAAGGTCACACTAAAGAGATGAAAAGGCAAATCATGGGCTGGGAGAAGATATTTGCTTTTCACATAAATGACAAAGTGCTTGAATCTAGAATATACAAAGAACTCTCAAAACAATATTAAAAAATAATAATCCAACTATAAAATGGACAAAGGACATACACAGATATTTCACTTAAGAGGCTATAGTGGTGGCCAATAAAGACATGAAAAAATGTCCAATATCATTAGTTATTGTACAAATGCAAATTAAAACCATAGTGAGATATCACTATATACCCAGCAGAATATCTAAAATGAAAAATAGTGATAACTTCTAAAGTTGACAGGGATGAGAATGTAAAAGGGTACAGCCACCCTGGAGAATACTTGGTTGTTTCCTTTCAAAATTAAAAATGCACTTATAAGACCCAGCAATTTCACTCTTGGGCATCTATCCCAATGAATTATACACTTGAGTTCATGTAGGAACTTTTATATGAATGTTCATAGCAGCTTTAATCATGATAACTGAAAACAGGAAATTGCCCATGTCATCATAAATGGTGAATGGATAAACAAACTATGGTACCATCCAAATTGAATACTATTCAGTAATAAAAAGAAACACATTATTGATAAACATAAAACGTTGATGTACCTCAGGATATAATGTTGAATGAAAAAAGCCATTCTCCAAAGGATACATACTAGATGATTTCAGGTACATAATAAATCAAAAAGTAAACAATCAAAAAGTAAAATAATTGTAAAGGTGGAGAATGTACTATGGACCAGTGGTTTCTAGGAGGTAGGGGTTGGGATAGATAGGGGATGGATGTAGCTGTAAGGAGCAAAGTGAGGGAATATTATGGTAATGGTACAGTTGAATATCTTGATTGTGTTGGTGTATGCAAGCTATATATGTAATAGAACTGCATGTAATTATACACACTTGCATGAATGAGTATGTGTATAACTGGTGAAGTTTAATAAGCTCTATGAATTGAACCAATGTTATTTTTTTCATTTTTGATATCATTTTACAGCTTTATAATTTGTTAATATTGAGGATGCTAAGGGAAGTGTACATGGGACTTTTACACATTTCTTCACAACTTCCTTTGCCTCTATAATTATTTCATATTTTGAAATATGAAAGTTTTAAAACAGGATGGATTATGTGGTTTCCTAAACATGTGGTGAGATAAAGTTTAAAAGTTTCCAAAATGCAAATAGCAAGTTTCCCTCTTTCACAGTATTTGTAATTAAACCTAGATCATTCTTTTGGATTTATAGGATTACCTTGGTCTCTAAGATATCTGTACCTATATACATAACTGTGTGTGTGCATGTGTATGTGCACACACACACACACACACACACACACACACTGATTTATTGCGAATATCCAGAAGCCTAACCGAGAACTTAAGAAAATTCTCACAAATGTGAGTTTGGGTTGGCCAGGATACCTAGGAAAGCACATGGAAAGCTGAAATCTTGGATAGAATAATACAAAATTTAAAACTTTACTTCAGTATTTATTTCCTTTTGTGCAGCTGTTTTAAATGATTGGCTTAAAAAATCATAAGATATCTATTCTGAGCAATTTTGTAACCTTGGATTTCATTTCAAGGAACTAGCAATATTCTCCATACAGCTTTTTCCCCCCTCTTTTCCTTAAAAAGAAGTAAGCTTATTTCTATAAGCTTTCACTGACTTATCAATTTGATAAATGTAGTCAATGATCCATGAAAACCAAACAATACAGTATAATATTTAAATAAGGAAGGGAAGCAAGCAGTTATGTTAATTCAAACTGAGCAGATACAATCTCTACTCCAATGAAACATAAAACTGCCAAATAAAAATCCATTTAGTGATAGGTGCACACTATATACAGAGCAATTTAGATTTTTATAACACATTGATTTAATCTATAATATATTTTCACTGTTGGTTTTACATAGGCACTAATTAATTTTATTTTAAAAATATTTTTATATTTTAAATATGTGTGTGCACATGTGGGGGGGTGTTTATTTATTTTTCTTTCTTCTAGGTCTCATATATTTTGTTCAAGACCTTTGAACTATTTGTAGGGTCTAGGCTTTCTTACAGGACCCTAAAGGATAAAATTACCGTTTATGTCCATTCATCTATGTGATACTGTAACTTTGGCATGGTTCAGAACCACCCAGAGAATTTGTTAAAATAGATTGTTGTGCCTATCTCCAGGTTTTCTGGTTTAGTAGAACTATGCTGGAACTTGAGAATTTGTTTTTAACAAAGTTTCCAGGTGATACTGATTCTTCTGGTTTGTGCACCACACCGAGAACTACAGGTCTCATCCATAGTGAGTTTGTTGGTACATGGGAAAATTAGCTTAACTTTTCTGGAATGGTCAATTTTTTTTGTCTTTCTCGTATATCTCCAGATTACACAGGTTTACTTAATTAATGAACTAAAGAAAACAATGATTTATACAGGGTTCTATTTTTCAGAATTCAGTTACTTCAAAATTGTTACTGTATGTTTCACAGCTGAAAATTAGAAAAAAATAATTTCAAAATTGATTTTACAAAATCCATGCATTGACGTCTCTACACTGTGGTCATCACAAATTCCCTGAGCCTTCAGTCAGGATTAATTAACTCTTTCTTTTCACCAAATTCTTATACTTTTGGTTTGCTAGTTTATAACTTGCAAAATAGCAGATCAGAACACGGTAATAACCAAAGACTATTGCAACAATTCAGGTGAGGGACGAGGATGGTAGTACCTAATATTTATTGAGTTCCTACTTTGTGCCGAACCCTATGTATGCTAGATAATCTACTGACAGAATCTCATCTACCCCACCTGATCACCTATGAAATAGATATTAATATCTCCATTTTATAGAAGCAGACACTGAGACACATTTTAGAGTACATGATATTTATTAGGGATCAACACTCACGAAAGGAAGGAGAAGGAAACTGGATTAGGAAGAGGGAAAGGTTGAACCTCAAGGCAAGACTGACAAAGTTCTTGACAAATAAGTGAAGGGATCTGGAGCAAGATTTGCTTTTCCCAGTGACCCACATTGGGCTGCAATGACTGGACATTTATGCCCACACCACACTGGAAATGAGTTTCCCTCAGGAAGGCTATGACCTCAGGCAAGGAGGCTTTGTACTTTGTGTAGCTGAGGCTGATCCTGAAGTATTTGACGGCTGGAAGTTGTCTACTGATTATACCTCCTACCTTTGTGCTATGCAGGAAGTACTTCTTTGAAGGGGAATACGGGTGTCCATCTTGTGTCTACCACTGATATTTCCAAGAACACAGCAATTGTCTCAGTAAAGGCTGAAACTCGAGGACTATCTATACAATACATTTTGTTACTTTCTAAAATATATTTACCAAATATATTTCTTAACCTTGTCTTGAGAGTCCATGATGGACACACACTGTATAATGTGATAATACAATGATGATCTCAAGTGCCACTGAAGGATGTAGTATAGCTCATCCATACATGGAAGGTCACCAAACCTCTACTGTAGTTTGTCACCTGTCATCCTGTCTGTGTGCTTCATGAGTGTGGAATCTGTGAATAGTTAATGCTACTCTTTTCACTAAAGTTACCATCATTCCTCATCCTGATGGCTAAATCTCTTAACTGGTCTTCCTGTTTCCATTCTTACCCCACCCCAATACCTAGCCTGACAATGAAAAATGTATTCATGCTACAACTCTGCTCAAATGACTTAAATAATTTCCCTTCACATGTATGTAGGACATTTAGGTTGCTTCCTTGCCCTGGCTATTGTAAATAGTGCTTCCATGAACACTGGTGTGCATGTGTTTTTTTTTGAATTACGGTTTTCTCTGGATATATGCCCAATAGTGGAAGTGTTGGGTCATATGGTAGTTCTATTTTTAGTTTTCTAAGGAATCTCCATACTGTTTTCCATAGTGTCTGTATCAATTTACATTCCCACCAACAGTGTATGAGGGTTCCCTTTTCTCCACACCCTCTCTAGCATTTATTGTTTGTAGATTTTCTGATGATGGCCATTCTGACCAGTGTGAGGTGATACCTCATTGTAGTTTTGATTTGCATTTCTCTAATAATTAGTGATGTTGAACATCTTTTCATGTGTTTGTTGGCCATCTGTATGTCTTTGGAGAAATGTCTATTTAGGTCTTCTGCCCATTTTTTGATTGTGTTCTTTGCTTTTTTTTTTATTGAGCTGTATGAGTTGCTTGTATAGTTTGGAGATTAATCCTTTGTCAGTTGCTCAATTTGCAAATATTTTCTCCCAATCTGAGGGTTGTCTTTTCATCTTGTTTATGGTTTCCTTTGTTGTGCAACAGCTTTTAAGTTTTATTCATTTCTTTACTACACTCTGAAGCTGCCACCACTCTGGAAAGATAAGTAGATGCTTGATATAACTCTAAATAGAAGGTATTTTTCTTAGTACAAGAATTCATGATTCCCACAGCCTTCATATGCCCCTCTCAGTAAAGTAATGGAACTACTTTCATTAGATAGCTCACTGATGAATAAATAGAGTATTTCAGGATCCCAAGCAGCATTCAGGCTGTGGAAAGCAGAGTTTCAGGACCTCAAGCTGAGTATTAAACTGCAATTAGACTGGCAGCCCTGAGGGATCTGTCTCGGTCTATCTTCAGGATAAAACAGTTTGTAGTCTGTTACTGATGTAAAACTTTTCTAATCCAGCTCCCAAATCTCTGAAATTCATTCTGTTCATAGCACCATTTTTACTTTGCACAGTTGGTTAGGATTTTCCAAAAAAAAAAAAAAAAAAACCCAGGAATTATCTCCTTTTACTCTCCAGTATGACAGTTGAAGATATTGTAAATACAGACAAAGCCAGTGGAAGCTGAGGGACTTAATGTCTGGGAATTTTAAAAAGGCTTTAGAGTAGTCTATATGGAATCTGGACAAAATTGTTCAACTGATTAGAAAAAAATTTTTTTGTTTGTTTGTTTGTTTGTTTGTTTTTGCGGTACATGGACCCCTCACTGCTGCAACCTCTCCCGCTGTGGAGCACAGGCTCCAGAAGCGCAGGCTCAGCAGCCATGGCCCACGGGCCCAGCCGCCCCGCGGCATGCGGGATCCTCCCGTACCGGGGCACAAACCCGCGTCCCCTGCATCGGCAGGCAGACCCCCAACCACTGTGCTACCAGGGAAGCCCAGAAAATAGTATATTTGAGTATTTTTGAAACTCATTTTCTTTCTTTTATTTTTCCTCACACTCTTCCTCCCCAACTTCTGGCTATTACTCATTTGTCCAGGTACTGGAGCTCCTCACTCCACATCCAAAGAGTTATCATTCTGATCCTTCGTGATCCATCTTGCCAATGAAATACAATTGCTTATGTTCCATTCTCTGAGAAGTATGCTAAGATTCAGAAGCTGATATTAAAAAAAATCATGAAAATAATAATAGCTTAGAGGCCAACAGTCTCACATAGTGAGATTTCAAATGAGAATACAGTGGGTATTGTCTCTCAACTGTAACGAGCTGTGTGACCTTGAGCAAGTTACTGAAAGTATTAAAGCTCAGTGGACTCATAGATAAATAGGTATCATAAAAGAGCCTACTCATGAGCTTCCGGTAATGAATAAATACAATGATGTGTGTTAAGTGTCTGGCACAGAGCCTTGCAAATAGTAAATGCATCATCAGCATCATCAGTGTCAAAATGAATATTGCTCACAGATAAAATACTAGACTTTAAATACAATATTTTAGCTCAAAGAGGTGAATGATAATTTAAAAAAATCAGGCACTAAAACTTGTTTATTTTTCTTGGAAGAAAGGGACTTGTGGTTCACAAAAATGCATTAAGAATGCAGAAACCTATACTAAACAAACGTGATAAGAAACAACTTTCATCAGCAGCATTCTTTTTTTTTTCAATGCCTTTCAGTGTAGGCAGGAGGAAGAAGAGCTGCCAAGTGATAATCCTACTTCTCTGCCTCTCAGCACTTAACAAAAGCACCAGCATGATTTCCTTCCATACCTTGAGAGTTAACATTATTACTCTTGAAATCTTCACAAAATTCCTTTGAGTTATAGATGACTCAGGTGTCAGCATTTTTGTTTTTGCTCTTGTTTTAGATGAAAAACAAAAAACAGTGACCTAACTTTAAATACTGATGTAATAAAAGGAGTACATGTGATCTGGATTTTAGTCTTAATTTTGTCACTAACAACAATAATTTATCTCAATTTCTATCAATATATTCACTTCTCAAATATCCTCATCTATCAAATGTTTGCCTTACAACTACACAGGACAGTTATATGATTAAAATAAAGTGTGAATTGAAAGCATTTTGAAAAGAAAAAAAGAAACATGGTACAATTACAGGAATAATTATTTCCATCACAAACACCACAACCAGAAGTCAAATTTGCATATCAACACTTCATTATTGGAGAGGTTGGTACATGAGCAGTTTTTAGAAGATCGTAATTTGAGTTTTCATGTTTTGGGCACTTTCTGTGTCTATCTTGCTTTTATATAAAAGGAAAAGTTTGTCAAATCCACTAAATTACTCAGCTTAATGTCTTTTATGTTATTTCTTTCAGTGGCATTTGTAACGCTTGTGATTCACATCACTGCTAATGTGAAATTACCCAGGCAAAGATAGGGGTCCTGTTGAATATTCCTTTGTGAGATGCAGAGAACCACCTTTGAGCAGAAAGCAGAAGCAGGGACAGGAGGGTGAGAGGGAAGCACATGTCCGCCAGCATTGGAATCATGGAGAGCAATCATTCTAGAGAGAATCTGATTAACTTCTACCTGAAGAAGTTTCCCTAATATTCTCAAATTCACTGGCTTTCTCAGAGTTACTTATAGTTCTCTTGACTGGCATCCAGATAAAAGTTTATGTTTTCTAGGAATTCTGAGAAGTGAAACAAGATTGGTCATGTGATCACTGACAGTCACACACATCTCAGGATGCTCTCTTATGCCACTTTCCAGAAGTCCTGAAAAACACTAAAGTGTCCCCACTTTTCAGAGGAGTATCTGAAGGGTTTACCACTAGATCTATACCTCTCTTCTTCCTCTCTGTCAAGTATTTGAGAATAGATTCATATTTAGCTGCTGAGATAAACTTGAATTCCTAACCCATAATAATGTAACCATATCTAATTAAACATGGCAGAAAGGTAAAAACAAAGCAAGGCAGCAGAACAGGTGCAGAGGAAAATAAATGGTATAACTCCTGAAAAATATTTAGCTGCCACTTTAAGATGCTTTAATTTTAAGTGAAATATACAAAAATGCATTGCACTAAATCATAGGAATATGTTTCTGTGTTAAGCATAAATTTATAAACTTTGGCTCTTATATGAGATCTTTTCACTTTAAGAAAACTTAAAATGCATTAGATACAAAAATTAAAATGTATAAAACACTTAACATAGAAGAAAACTATTTGTTTTAGTGAAGATTCTTACCTTAGCAAAAGGTTTTATTAACAGGATAGCTTGAGCAGTCTGAAAATAAATCATTAGCTGGAATAACATAAATTATTAAAATCCAGTTCAAATTTAAGGTCAGGGAAAGTAAAGATGTAGTATCTCAAATTATAAACTACTTGATTTAGAGAACTTGATTTAGAAAAATTTGATTTCTATGCAACATCTCAGTAACGCAACTTTGTACAAGTAACAGCAATGGAATTTTGAGATGATTTGCCTTATCGCTGAATTAGGTTTTTGTCTTTTAGTCTCGTAAGGAGTACTAAGGACAACTGAAGTATTGCTACATTGCAGAGATCTCAGAGACAAGGCAATCATAGTTTGTCCTTCTGGTAGTCTGATCAGATGAGAATAAACTATAATGAACTACATGAAATCTAATAATGGATCACAGTTTAAACCAAGCATGGTTTCTGGATAATCAATTTTGTTTGTTTGGAGAAATTGTGAGACTGTGAGGATCACAGTGATACAGCAGAGGAGCTTGAAGCAGATTGATGGTATATAGGAGTCATTTCTTATTCAACTTGAGAAAGAGTTGTTCTGATTCTGGAAAGTGGGAAGGGTCCTATTTTATTATCCATTGCTGCATGAAAAATCACTCCTAACCATGGTGTTTTAAATAATTCAGTTTTATTTGTCCATGATTCCGTGTGTCAGAAATCTAGACAAGGCTCAGCTGGGAGATTTTAATGACCCTTATGGATTGACTAAGATATCTTATGAGATTACAGTCAGATGGCAGCTGGTACTAGAACATGCAGAATGGCTTTTCCCACCTATGTGGTGCCTTGGCAGGGACAGACGTGAGGCTGGATGGTGCTTTGTCCTCATGGCTCTCTTCAATGTTTAGATTGGTCCTTGTTGCATAGTGTCTGGACCTCAAGAACAAGAATTTCAAGTGGCAAAGGCAGAACCTGAATAACTCTGTTTCTTTATTGTTTTTTCAATTTTCACAGCTTACACTCGATTTACAGTTATTACAAAATTTTGGCTATATTCCCCATGTTGTTCAATGCATCCTTGTAGCCTACCTTACACAGAATAGCTTGTAGCTCCTGCTTCCCCAATAGTGCGCCTCCCTCCTCATCCCACTGGTAACTGGAACTTTGTTTGCTATATTTGTGAGTCTGCTTGTTTGCTGTATTCATGAGTTTGTTGTATTTTTACACTCCACAAATAAGGGATATAATATAGTATTTCTCTTTCTCTGTCATCACTTGTCATAATGTCCTCCAGGTTCATCAATGTTGCTGCAAATGGCACAATTTTGTTCCTTTCTATGGCTGAGTAGTATTCCATTGTATATATACACCACATCTTCTTTATCCATTCATCTGTTGTTGAACAACTTAGGTTGCTTCCATATCTTGGCAATTGTAAATAATGCTGCTATGAACATTGGGGTGCATGTATCTTTTCAAATTAGTATACTTTTTTTTTTTTTTGGATAGATACACAGAAGTGGAATTGCTGGCTCATATGCTAGTTCTATTTTCAGTTTTCTGAGAAAACTCCATACTGTTTTCTACAGTGCCTGCACCAACTTACATTCCCAAAAACAGTGCATGAGGGTTCCCTTTTCTCCAAAGTCTTGCCAACATTTGTTATTTGCTGTCTTTTTTATGATAATCATTCTGGCAGGTGTGAGGTCATATGTCATTGTGGTTTTGATTTGTATTTCCCCAATGATTAGTGATGTCAAGCATGTTTTCATATGCCTGTTAACCATCAGCATTTTCTCTTTTGAAAAATGTCTATTCAGTTCTTCTGCCCATTCTTTAAACAAGTTGCTGTTTTTTTAATATTGAGTTGTATGAGCTGTTTATATATGTTGGATATTAATCCCTTATCATTCATAACATTTGCAATTTTTTTCTCTCATTCATAGGTTGTCTTTTCATTTTGTTGATAGCTTCCTTTGCTGAGGGAAAGAGGTTAAGTTTAATTAGGTTCCATTTTTTTATCTTTGCTTTTATTTCCTTTACTTTAGGAGAAAGATCAAAAAATTATTGCTTTGATTTATGTCAAACAGTGTTCTGCCTATGTTTTGTTCTAGTAGTTTTATATGTTCAGTCTTAATTTGAGTTTTTAATCCATTTTGAGTTTATTTTTGTATGTGTTAGATAAACTTCTAATTTAATTCTTTTACATGTAGCTGTCCAGTTTTCCCAGCACCACTTACTGAAGAGACTGTTCTTTTTCCACTGTATATGCTTGCCTTCTTTGTCATAGATTGACCATAAGTGCATGGGTTTGTTTCTGGGCTCTCTAACCTGTTCCATTGATTTGAACTATGTGTCTTTTTTTGTGTCAGTACCATACTGTTTTAATTACTGTATATTTGTAGCATAGTCTGAGGTCAGGGAGTGTAATTCCTTCAGCTCTGTTCTTCTTTCTCAAGATTGTTTTTGCTATTTGGGGCTTTTGGTTTCCATACAAATTATAAAATTATTATTTCTGGTTCCATGAAGAATACCTTTGGTGTTTTGATAGGGATTGCCTTGAATCTGTAGATTGCCTGAGTAATACAGTTATTTTAACCATATTGATTTTTTGAGCCAAGAACACATTATATCTTTCCATCTGTTAGGTCATCATCAATTTCATTCAGTGATATCAGTGGCTTACAGTTGTTTTGAGTATAGGTGTTTTGCCTACTTAGGTGGGTTTTTTCCTAGGTACTTTATTATTTTTGATGTGATGGTAAATGGGATTGTTTCCTTAATTTCTCTTTCTGATAGTTTGTTGTTACAATACAGAAATGCAACCAGTTTCTGTATATTAATTTTGTATCCTGCAAATTTACTGAATTCATTGATGAGCTCTAGTATTTTTCTAGTGACCTCTTTAGGATTTTCTATATATAGTATCATGTCATCTGCCAACAGTGCCAGTTTTACTTCTTTCTTTCCAATCTGGATTATTTTTTTTTGTTTGTTTTTCTTCTCTGATTGCTGTGGGCAGATCTTCCAAAACTATGTTGAGTAAAAGTGGTGAGAGTGGACATCCTTGTCTTGTTCCTGATCTTAGAGGTAAATCTTTTAGCTTTTCACCATTGAGTATGATGTTAGCTGTGAGTTTGTCACATATAACCTTTATTATGTTGAGGTAGATACCCTCTATGCCCACTGTCTGGAGAGTATTCATCACAAATGGATGTTGAATTTTATCAAAAGCTTCTTCTGCATCTATTGAAATGATTATATGGTTTTTTATTTATTTTTTTTTTGTGTGTGTGTGTTACACAGGCCTCTCACTGTTGCGGCCTCTCCCGCTGCGGAGCACAGGCTCCGGACGCGCAGGCTCAGCGGCCATGGCTCACGGGCCCAGCCGCTCCGCGGCATGTGGGATCTTCCCGGACCGGGTCACGAACCCACGTCCCCTTCATCGGCAGGCGGACTCTCAACCACTGTGCCACCAGGGAAGCCCGATTATATGGTTTTTATTCTTCAATTTTTTTAATGTGGTGTATCAAACTGATTGATTTGTGGATATTGGAAAATTCCTAGGATAAATCCCACTTGATCATGGTGTATGATCCTTTTAATGTATTGTTGGATCCAGTTTGTTAATATTTTGTTAAGGATTTTTGCATCTAGCTTCATCAGTGATATTGGCCTGTAATTTTCTTTTTTGTGTGGTGTCTTTGTCTGGTTTGGGTATCAGAGTTATGCTGGCTTCATTGAGTTTGGAAGTGTTCCTTCCTCTGCAATTTTTTGGAAGAGTTTGAGTAGGTGTTAACTCTTTTCAAAATGCTTGGTAGAATTCACCTGTGAAGCCAAAATGAATCCATTTACATTTAAGGTCTGGAACTTTTGTTGGTTGGGAGTTTTAAAATTACTGATTCAACTTCTGCTCATATTTTCCATTTCTTCTGGTAATTGGTCTGCTTGTATTTTCCATTTCTTCCTGCTTCAGTCTTGGGAGATTGCACATTTCTAAGAATTTGTCCATTTCTTCTGGATTGTCCATTACATTGGTATGTAGTAATTCAGAGTAGTCTCTTATGATCTTTTGTATTTCTGTGGTGTCAGTTGTAACTGTCCCTTTTTCATTTCTGATGTTATTGTTTTGGGCTCTCTCCTCTTTTTCTTGATGAGTCTGGCTAAATTTTGTTTATCTTCTCAAAGAACCAGCTCTGAGTTTATTTGATCTTTTCTGTTGCTTTTTCAGTCTCTGTTTTATTTATTCCTCCTCTGTTCTTTATGATTCCTTTCCTTCTACTAATAATGGGTTTTGTTTGTTCTTTTTTCTCTAGTTGCTTTAGGTGTAAAATTTGGTTGTTTTCCTTGATATTTTCTTGTTTTCTGAGCTAAGCTTGTATTGCTAACTATTTCCCTCTTAGTGTAGTGTTTTTGCTGCATTCAATAGGTTTTGGCTGTTGTGCTTACCTTTTTATTTGCCTCTAAGTAATTTTTTTAAAATTTCCTCTTTGATTTCTTCAATGATTAATTGATTGTTTAGTAGCATATTGTTTAGCCTCTATGAGTTTGTATTTTTTGCAGTTTTTTTCTTGTAGTTGATTTCTACTTTTATAACACTGTGGTTAAAAAAAAAAAGACTCTTGATATGACTTCAGTTTTCTTAAAATATCAAGGCTTTTTTTTGTGGCCCAGCATGTGGTCTATCAGGGAGAATGTTCCACGTGTATGTGAGAAGAATGTGTATTCTGCTGTTTTCAGGTGGAATGCTCTATAAATATCAATTAAGTCTATTTGGTCTAATATGTCATTTAAAGCCTGTGTTTCATTATTGATTTTCTGTATGGATGATCTGTCCATTGATAAAAGTGGAGTGTTAAAGTCTCCCACTATTACTGTGTTACTGTGAATTTCTCCTTTTATGTCTCTTAACATTTGCCTTGTATACTGAGGTGCCCCTATGTTGGGTGCATATATTTTTACAATTGTTATGTTTTCTTCTTGGATTGATCCCTTGATCACTATGTAGTATTTCTCTTTGTCTTGTAACAGTCTTCATTTTAAGATCTTTTTTTTTTTCTGATATAAGTACTGCTACTCTGGATTTTTAAAATTTCTATTTGCATGGAATATCTTTTTCCATCCCCTCATTTTCAATTTGTATGTGTCTCTAGATTTGAAGTCAGTGTCTTTTAGACAGCATATATACGGGTCTTGTTTTTACAACCATTCATCCAATCTGTACCTTTTGGATGGGGCATCTAATCCATTTACATTTAAGGTAATTATCAATATGTATGTTCTTACTGCCATTTTGTTACTTGTTTTGGATTTGTTTTTGTAGACCTCTTTTCCTCTTTCTTTGTCCCCTTCTCTTGTGATTTGATGACTATTTTTAGTGTTGTGTTGGAATTTTTATTTTTTGTGTGTATATCTATTATAGATTTTTGGTTTGTAGTTACTATGAGATTTTTGTATAGCAGTCTATATATATATATATATATATATATATATACACATAATTAAGTTGCTGATGTCTTATTTTTAAATGCATTTTAAAAGCCCTCTATTTGTACTCTCCTCCCCTATGATTACTGTTCTTTATATTATATTTTATATCTATTGCTTTGTTTATCCCCTAACCGTGGAAATAGATGATTTTAATACTTTTGTCTTTAAACCTCCCTACTAGCTTTGTGTGTGGATAAGTTCCTACCTTTATTGCTTGTTTGCCTTTACTGATGAGATTTTTTCATTTCATAACATTCTTGTTTTTCACTGTAACATTTTCTTTTTCACCTAAAGAAATTTCTTTAACATTTGTTGTAAAGCTGTCTTGGTGGTTCTGAACAATTTTAGCTTTTGCTTGTCTGTAAAGCTTTGGTTTCTCATCAAATCTGAATGGAATCCTTGCTGGGTGAGGTATTCTTGGTTGTAGGTTTTTCCCTTTCATCACTTTAAATATGTCATGACACGCCCTTCTGGCCTGCAGAGTTTCTGTTGAGAAAACAGCCAATAGTCTTATGGGAACTCCCTTGAATGCTATTTGTTGCTTTTCCTGTGCTGCTTTTGATATTCTCTCTTTATCTTTAATTTTTGTCATTTTGATTATAATGTGTCTTGATGTGTTCCTCTTTGGGTTAATACTGTATGGGACTCTCTGTATTTCCTGGACTTGGGTGACTGTTTCCTTTCCCAGGTTAAGGAAGTTTTCAGCTTCTAAGTCTTCAAAGATTTTCTCAGGCATTTTTTCTCTCTCTTCTCCATCTGGGACCCCAATAATGTGAATATTAGTGCACTTGATATTGTCCCAGAGATCTCGTAAACTGTTCTCACTTAACTCTTAAGGTTCAGCCTCAAAAGTTATAGAGCATAAGTTCTACTACACTCTGCTGCTCAAAACAAATCATAGGGCCAGCCCACATCCAAGAGGATGGGAGAAACAGACTGTGCCTCTTGATGGGGGAGTGATAAGGACACTGAAAAGTAGTATGCGGAATAAGGTATATTGTGGTGACTAACAAAATTTATCACAGTTCTTCAAAGACTTCTTAGAAAACTTGTGTATAATATTTATTTCTTATAACTCTCAATATAAACCTCAAAAAGCAACCATACTTGATCCTATGTATTCTCAGAGGAAAAGACAGACACTAACAGGTAAAATTGACACTCACCTGATGAAAGTCTGTCAGATCAAGTTTGTTATCCACCAGGACCAAGGGGATATCATAGGTGTGACTGACCTGAAAAATGAGCCCTTTAAACTTGGCAGCCTCCTGGAATGACTGATGGTCAGTGACAGAGTACAAGATGGTGAATCCCTCACCACCTCACATGTACTACTCCCACATGGTTGTGAATTCTGCCTGCAGGAAAAGAGTAAAATTATTATGTAATTTAAAACAATGACATGAACACATAATATTAACAACACAAAAGGTTAAAAGTAGACAAATTAGGAGACTAAGTAGTTTGGGTAGAAATTTTCTAAAAGTATATTTATAGGTTTTGCATATAGAAGAGCCATGTGAGGTCTAAACAAACCATTATGAAATCTGAATGTTTTAAACTGCTCAAAGTGTTGATCTTTAATCACAGAAGATTTGATTTAAGAGATATTAGGGGAGATATGTTAAAAAGCAAATTTACTCATGAACTCTTGGTGATTATTTATAGACTATATACTTCTAATGACCTAATTTTAGGAAAAGAAATCTAAATTTGTACACTCCAAACATTAAAACCTAGAGGAACTAACTAAATTTCTCCTCAAAAATATGAAAACAGGGCTTCCCTGGTGGCGCAGTGGTTGAGAGTCCGCCTGCCGGCACAGGGGACACGGGTTCGTGCCCTGGTCCAAGAAGATCCCACATGCCGCGGAGCGGCTGGGCCCGTGAGCCATGGCCACTGAGCCTGCGCATCCGGAGGCTGTGCTCCACAGCGGGAGAGGCCACAACAGTGAGAGGCCCGCGTACCAACAAAAAAAAAAAAAGAAAAAGAAAACAAACTAGAGCTTTACTTTATCCTTGTGAATGGAGGAAGTTATTAACATAAATACTCCCTAACCCAGAGATATATTTGGGTATTCTTAGATCTGTCTCCCTAAGAGGCATAAACAGAGAGATCTTAATCGCTGAGTCACGGGTCCATTTCTACATTCTGTTGACTCTTCCATCCTCTCTTTGCAGAGGAGGACAGGAGCTCCCTCCCCAATGTACCAATATCCCAACCTGGGAGACATTGCTGTATCAGTTTTTATATTGCCTCCCACCTAAACTATATTGCTTGGCAACTGAAAATTCAATATTTGGCTTGACTTGTGATATGAAACAGTTATTTTACTCTGAAATATATGTTTTCATTCACTATTATTCTGAACCTCTTGCTAAAAACACAAAGGTAAATTAGACACTTGCAATGGGAAATATAAAACTTGGACTCTAGTTGTGGAACAAGCCATGCTAAATAATAAAAGAACAACATGAGACCATATTGTGAAACAAACAAACAAACAAAAGCTGATCAGAGTAAATGTCAATTTGATTGAACATGGCTTGCCTTTTAAAGGATAGCAGCATTTACATAGACCCAGAAATTCTGGAAAACTGAGGTGCTTACAAGTCTAGAGAAAGTAATAAAGTTAATAAGGTCCTGAGTTAGTTGTTGAATCTCTCAAAGTTTTTTTCAGTCAGTATGGAACAAATGCAAACAGTATCACTGAATTCAGCCAATCATTTCAAAACTGTAAGAATGAGCCAAGAGAGAGAGCCAGCTAATGTAGAGCTGGTTTGAATAATTCATATTCTCTGACCCTCACTATTTCAATTTATTAAATACTAAATTTTACTTTAACTCAATCATAAATTTTAATATGTGAGTGAAACAAACTAACATGGGAGAAAAAAATCCTACTGGACCCAGTTTCTTCATCTCAAAAACAAGGTTAGATTATAAAATGTCTGAGGTCCCTCATACTTTTGACATTCTTTAATTTTGAAAACCCTATGCCTCAATCAGAATCCTACAGTTGATATGGATCAACTAAAGAAGCATGGATTGAAATAGCTAACTGATATTTCCCAAACTTTTAATTACTTTTTCATATAGAAATGATAGAATCATCATAGAAATATATGGAATCTTTCAGAAAATATAAATAGATTTGTTGTATCAGTTGTATATGGTTTAAGTCATAATAAAAGTGCAAACTAAACTGGAAAAGATATATTTTACAATTTACTGTTCAGTCTAATTGTCAATTATTATTTTAAACATTAAACTTATTTTTAATCATCTAGTGTTTATTAAAAAATAATAAATGCACATTGCAAAATGTTTAAATTGTACAAGTATATAAAATTAATTTAGTTTTCTTTCCACCTCAAACTCCTAGTTTTTTTCCCAAATGTATGAGTTAATATTTTCTTTCCTTAGAGAAGCAGTCTATGTATACACAGCCAGAGACATACATTTCACCTTTATACACCTCTTTATACTAAAATAGGAACATAATATACCTAAGTTTTACTTTAAATCTTAATTAAGCCTTAAGAAACTTAATATACCTTGAATATAATATATTTAATGTAACATAGAATTGTTCCATTTAAGCATACACAAGTGTTGCTTATTATTTTCCCTGGTTGCATCATAATTCCTTTTATGCATATACTATATTTTATTTAAGTAGTTGTCAATAAACAGGCATCTAGATATCCTCCTTTTATTCCTATTACAAACAATGCAACAATGTATATTTTTAGAAACCCACGTTTCACAAATTTATGTATACCTGGGAAGCAGTACTGCTAGATCAAAGAGAACATATATTTTTACTTTTGAGAAATATTGTCAATTTCACCACTAAGGACATTGTACCAATAACACCAGCATGATACAAAAATGTCTATTTCCCCTCATTCTTATCAATGCCACTTACCATCAAAGTTTTCTATCTTTTATAGATTTTAGGGTAAAAAGAGTACCTTGTTTCTTTAATCTGTATTTATTTATGAGCTATATTGAACATTTTTTTATGTTTATTGTCCATTTACAAATTCTCTTCTAGATATGGATTCAATTTTGTTGTAAGAAACAAAATATTTTTTGATTTTGAATTAGGATTTTTTTTTTAATTTGGACTGGAGAAGTTTCTTTATATGTGAAACAAAAGAAAAGAACAGTAAATTTGATTATTTCAACAATACCTACACCATAGACATAAGACTAAAAATTTTAAAGAGCCCAACATCCTGTTAGGAAGACAGGCAAAGTACATAAAGGAGAAATTCACAAAGAATAACACTGAATGAATGGATGAGTGAATATCCAATAGTGCTGGTTAACCAATCTCAAAGTCACATATATGTCATTTAAAAAATAGATATAGTAGACCTCACATCTGACCTGAATTTTCGTCTCCAGGTATGAGGTTCTAGCATTGTAGTCTTTTACCAAGCTCCTTGGTTGATTTTGCTTTGCACATGTATGTAAGGGTACAAAACTTTGCATTTATATTCAAAAGTCGTCTATATAATCTGAAAGCACAGAATCTGGAAGACATAGTACACAGCTTCTAGGTCTGTTACTCACCTGAGTGTATCTTCTAACAAATTAAACCCTCAGCACCTCAATTTCCTCTTTGTCAAAGAGAAATTAGGACACACACTTAACCTGTCTTACAAAGCTGTAGAAAGGATCTAATGAGCAAAGAGAAGTGAAAATGTTTTGATAAATTTTTAAAATACAAATTAAGCCTATTATCTCTGGTACAAATCCTGCAGAATGCAACACTTCTCTGAGGGCACAGGAATGAAATCCTCTTTGAGCTGCAGTTAATATATGTGAGAGCATTTCTTAAATAAGCTCAATCAGAAAATTATTAATCTTTTTTTCTCCAAATAGGAGAATCTTGCCACCAATAAAACAGGTATAATTAAGTTATTCCAATGAATGCAGAGGATACTTCCTCTTAGATGACCTTATCCATACCAATTCTTTCATAGCATATATATGTGTGTTTTACTGAAAGATGCACTGGAGGTTGGTGGAGCCCAGAGAATTGAGAAGATCTGCAACTATGTATCAACTTAATAAGATAAAATATGGGAATCACTCTTCAAGGAAAATTGTTATGTTCAACATGCTGCTTCCATCTTCATTCATCCATGAATTAAAGATCCCTGTGCTTTGTGTTCTGTGTATCTGAATATGAACATCTACATTTGCATCCTGCTATAAATAAAAGTTGTTGGTTAATTATTCAAGAACATTATGAGATTCTATTTCTTATCCATAAGTAACAAAATATCTATGAAATGGATGCACTGTAAAATGCTGTAAACATAAACGTTTCCAATATCTTCCAAGCTATTCTGAGTACAATGCTGCAGCTTGATCATTTCCCTTTGATATGCTTTCTTATAATGAAATAGTGTAAAAATTATCTTAATTCTGAAAATAAAGAAATAAGTTTTGATTAATCTCCTATCCCAGTTTCCTGATTATCAGAGTAAGAATTTTGAACAGGTATTTGGAAACTTAGGGACAGATCCAGCTCTCCATTGCATTCAACTAGTGGTAACACATTGTATGAATGAGCTAGCACTATAGTCAGTCCAGCCTTTCAACTGCTTCCTGATAAAACACACATAACATTGTCTATACTGGTTACTATACCCACTACAACCACATCTCTGCACCAAATTTATCTTCTTAGTATGAAAGAAGTAAATCAACACAAAAGATAGTACCCAGGAGCACATATTAGGGGAACTCAAAAGAGAGTGTATCTGGGCAGGTTTCCCAGGGGAAGGGAGAGTGACAATTCTGTTCAAATAGTAAGTCATTACTGAAGTTTCCTGAGCCCTGTGGGGGACACAAGGCTGGACAGTGGTTGGATGTGCAAGGTGGCGTGAAGTGTAGGGTTAGAGAGAAAGTGCAGGACATGTGATGTGGGACTGGGATATATACTTAAGATGGGAAATGTTGTTACAGAAAGAGACATGGGTATAGCTCATGTAAAGGGGTGGCATGTTCCTGTTGTTGAGTGAGGTCAGGTTATTGACCCATGACAACAAGATTTTGGACTTGATGTGACAGTAAACCAAGAACTCAAGAGAAAGGAGGAAAGCAACATGCAGCCCAGTTTATTGCCAGGATTGGTCTGGCAATAGTAGGAGTAATGGAGAGAAGAGAAGTTGAAAGCAGGGAGAAATTCTTGAAGCCTTTTGCAGTAACCCTGATTTTTCTATAGGAGAAGAAATAGAAGGTGAAATACTTAAATGAAAGGTCACAATACAAAGAATTGGGGAGATGAGAAATATGAAGAAAAACTTGATGCTCACTAGTTTGGGTGTAAGAGAGACAGGAAGTGGGAAAATGCTATTGATGTTTCAATCAATGATACTAGGCAATAGGTTGGGCTTTTGCACATGCCCTACTTCTGTGGTCTATGTTATCAACTTCCACTTTGGATATTTAAAAAATCAAAATATAGAGATACTAAATAGTATGGCCAAATTCCTAGAATTGCCTTATTTCAAGGTGCATTCCTGTAGGTTTTATCAATTAGATAAAACCTACAGGAATTGGTAGATAATTTTTCAATTATCCAGCAGTTAGAAAATCAGATACACACCATGCCACACTGCCTAGCCAAGAAAGAAAAAATTAAACAAAATATGTCTCCTGATTTTGTAGCTCTGGAGCCTGGCAAACAACAACAGAAGTAATAACAGAAAGAAGTTAATTAAGAAAGTAAGTAACTTAAGGGCCATTTTGTCTCATATACGTTTGTACTAAAAGGAGCTATCCATAGGTAACTGGAAATATGGTATATGTGAAAGAATAAAATCTAAAAGGGGTAGGTATGAAAGCCGCAATCAGAGGTGGGGCAAGTAGTTTGGACTGACCAATAGGGACAGGATTAGGGTGTAAAGTTGACTAGTCTGGATCAGTTTTGGGAAAGAGTATTGTTTTGCCACTTTTTTTTTTTTTTTCTTGAGATGTGGAGCTTTGTACCACTGCAAGTATATTTATCTCTTTAAAGATTTTATGAAAATGTTTTTTAACAGCTCTCTTCTAGTTGTGTTCCCTCTTGCCAAACATGCTCAGTACTTAACAGCTCCCAGATTTTGGCACTGATAATTCTTTCTTTCTATTGTAATTCCTGTGCTTTGCTCTCATTCCCAACAGTAGGCTCTGAACTACCTGAGATAAAGACTGTTCAGGGCAGACTATGGGAGGACACATGGCAAGGAGTACTTCCCAGTACTTCTGCTGGCAGTGTCCTTTTCCCCACGGCGAGCCACAACCACCGCCCGCAGTGCTGGAGACCCTCCAACACTAGCAGGAAAGGGGATTAAGAGCGCTTAAAGGAGCTCCAGAGACGGACGCAAGCCACAACTAAAAGCGCGGACCCCAGAAACGGGCATGAGATGCTAAGGCTGCTGCTGCCACCACCAAGAAGCCTGTGTACGAGCACAGGTCACTATCCACACACCTCTTTTGGGGAGCCTGTGCAGCCTGCCACTGCCAGGGTCCCAGGATCCAGGGACAACTTCTTTGGGAGAATGCACGGCGAGCCTCAGGCTGGTGCAACGTCACACTGGCCTCTGCCACTGCAGACTCGCCCTGCACTCCGTGCCCCTCCCTCCCTCAGGCCTGAGAGAGCCAGAGTCCCCGAATCAACTGCTCCTTTAACCCCATCCTCTCTGAGCGAAGAACAGACGCCCTCCTGCGACCTACACGCAGAGGCGGTACCAAACACAAAGCTGAGCCAAGGGAGCTGTGAGAACAAAGAAGAGAAAGAGAAATCTCTCCCAGCAGCCTCAGAAGCAGGAGATTAAAGCTCAACAATAAACTTGATGTACCCTGCATCTGTGGAATAACTGAATAGACAACGAATCATCCCAAACTGAGGAGATGGACTTTGACAGCAAGATTTATGATTTTTTCGCCTTTTCCTCTTTTTGTGAGTGTGTATGTGTATGCTTCTGTGTGAGATTTTGTCTGTATAGCTTTGCTTCGACCATTTGTCTTAGGGTTCTATCCGTCCGTTTTTTAGTTTTTATGTTTGATTGTTTGTTTAGTTTTTGAATTTTTTCTTAATAATTATTCTGTATTTTAATAACTTTATTATATTTTATCTTACTTTATTTTATTTTACTTTATCTTCTTGCTTGCTTGCTTTTTTTCCTTCCTTCCCTCTTTCCTTCCTTCCTTCCTTCCTCCCTCCCTCTCTCCCTCCCTCCCTCCTTTCTTTCTTTCTTTCTTTATACTTCTACTAATTCTTTTCTTCTACATTTTTCCCTTTTATTCTGAGTCAGATAGATGAAAGGCTCTTGGTGCTGCAGCCAGGAGTCAGTGCTGTGCCTCTGAGGTGGGAGAGACAACTTCAGGACACTGGCCCACAAGAGACCTCCCAGCGCCACATATTACCAAACAGTGAAAATCTCCCAGAGATCTCCATCTCAACACCAACACCTAGCTTCACTCAACGACCAGCACGCTACAGTGCTGGACAGCCTATGCCAAACAACTAGCAGGACAGGAACACATCCCCACCCATTAGCAGAGAGTCTGCTTAATATAATAATAAGTCCACAAATACTCCAAAACACACCACCAGACGTGGACATGCAAACAAGAAAGATAAGATCAAGCCTCATTGACCAGAGCACAGGCACTAGTCCCCTACACCAGGAAGCCTACACCACCCACTGAAGCAACCTGAGCCACTGGGGACAGACACCAAAAACAACAGGAACTACGAACCTGCAGCCTGCAAACAGGAAACCCTAAACACAACAAGGTAAGCAAACTGAGAAGACAGAAAAACACACAGCAGATGAAGGAGCAAGATAAAAACCCACCAGACCTAACAAATGAAGAGGAAATAGTCAGTCTACCTGAAAAAAGAATTCAGAATAATGATAGTAAAGATGATCCAAAATCTTGGAAATGGAATAGACAAAATGCAAGAAATATTTAACAAGGACCTAGAAAAACTAAAGATGAAACAAGCAATGATGAACAACACAATAAATGAAATTAAAAATACTCTAGATGGGATCAATAGCAGAATAACTGAAGCAGAAGAACGGATAAGTGACCTGGAAGGTAAAAGAGTGGAAATAACTACTGCAGAGCAGAATAAAGAAAAAAGAATGCAAAGAACTGAGGACAGTCTCAGAGACCTCAGGGACAACATTAAATAGAGGAAAATTAGAATTATAGGGGTTCCAGAAGAAGAAGAGAAAAAGAAAGTGACTGAGAAAGTATTTGAAAAGATTATAGTTCAAAACTCCCCTAATATGGAAAAGGAAATAGTTAATCAAGTCCAGGAAGCACAAAGAATCCCATACAGGATAAATCCAAGGAGAAATATGCCAAGATACATATTAATCAAACTGGCAAAAACTAAATACAAAGAAAGCGTATTAAAAGCAGCAAGGGAAAAACAACAAATAACACACAAGGTAATCCCCATAAGGTTAATAGCTGATCTTTCAGCAGAAACTCTGCAAACCAGAAGAGAGTGGCAGGACATATTTAAAGTGATGAAGGCGAAAAACCTGCAACCAAGATTACTCTACCCAGCAAGGATCTCATTCAGATTTGATGGAGAAATTAAAACCTTTACAGGCAAGGAAAAACTGAGAGAGTTCAGCACCACAAAACCAGCTCTACAACAACTGCTAAAGGAGCTTCTCTAGGTAAAAAACACAAGAGAAGGAAAAGACCTACAATAATGAACCCAAAACAACTAAGAAAATGGGAAAAGGAACATACATATTGATAATTACCTTAAATGTAAATGGACTAAATGCTCCCATCAAAAGACACAAATTGGCTGAACGGATACAAAAACAAGACCCACATTGTGTGTCTAGAAGAGACCCACTTCAGACCTAGAGCCACATACAGAATGAAAGTAAGGGGATGGAAAAACATATTTCATGCAAATGGACACCAAAAGAAAGCTGCAGTAGTAATTCTCATATCAGACAAAATAGACTTTAAGTAAAGACTATTAGAAGAGACAAAGAAGGACACTACATAATGATCAAGGGATTGATCCAAGAAGAAGATATAACAATTTTAAATATTTATGCACCCAACATAGGAGCACCTCAATACATAAGGCAAATACTAAGAGCCATAAAAGGGGAAATTGACAGTAACACATTCATAGTAGGGGACTTTAACACACCACTTTCACCAATGGACAGATAAACCAAAATAGAAATAAATAAGGAACACAAACTTTAAATGATACATTATACAACATGGAATTAACAGATATTTATAGGACATTCCATCCAAAAACAGCAGAATACATATTCTTCTCTAATGCTTATGGAACATTCTCCAGGACAGATCATATCTTGGGTCACAAATCAAGCCTTGGTAAGATTTAAGAAAGTTGAAATTGTATTAAGTACCTTTTCCGACCACAACGCTATGAGACTACATATCAATTACAGGAAAAGATCTGTAAAAAATACAAACACATGGAGGCTAAACAATACACTACCTAATAACGAAATGATCCCTGAAGAAATCAAAGAGGGAATAAAAATATACCTAGAAACAAATGACAAAGGAGACACGATGACCCACAACCTATGGGATGCAGCAAAAGCAGTTCTAAGAGGGAAGTTTATAGCAATACAATCCTACCTGAGGAAACAGGA
The DNA here is from genome assembly GCF_008692025.1 of Phocoena sinus. NCBI lineage: Eukaryota > Metazoa > Chordata > Mammalia > Artiodactyla > Phocoenidae > Phocoena > Phocoena sinus. Next base: position 31,301,833 of record NC_045776.1, on the reverse strand, counting down.
AACATCTTGAATAAACAACTTAACCTTGCACCTAAAGTAATATGAGAAAAAGAACAAAAAAACCCCAAAGTTAGCAGAAGGAAAGAAATCATAAAAATCATATCAGAAATAAATGAAAAAGAAATGAAGGAAACGACAGCAAATATCAATAAAATTAAAAGTTGGTTCTTTGAGAAGATAAACAAAATTGATAAACCATTAGACAGACTCATCAACAAAAAAAGGGAGAAGACTCAAATCAATAGAATTAGAAATGAAAAAGGAGAAGTAACAACTGACACTGCAGAAATACAAAAGGTCATAAGAAATCACTACAAGCAACTCTATGCCAATAAAATGGACAACCTGGAAGAAATGAACAAATTCTTAGAAAGGCACTACCTGCCAAGACTGAATCCGGAAGAAATAGAAAATATGAACAGACCAATCACAAGCACTGAAATTGAAACTGTGATTAAAAATCTTCCAACAAACAAAAGCCCAGGACCAGTTGGCTTCACAGGGGAAATCTATCAAACATTTACAGAAGAGTTAACACCTATCCTTCTCAAACTTTTCCAAAATATAACAGAGGGAGGAACACTCCCAAACTCATTCTACAAGGCCACCATCACACTGATACCAAAGTCAGACAAGGATGTCACAAAGAAAGAAAACTACAGGCCAATATCACTGATGAACATAGATGCAAAAATCCTTAACTAAATACTAGCAAACAGAATCCAACAACATATTAAACGGATCATACACCATGACCAAGTTGGGTTTATTCCAGGAATTCAAGGATTCTTCAATATTCGCAAATCAATCAACGTGATAAACCATATTAACAAATTGAAGGTGAAAAACAATATGATCATCTAAATAGATGCAGAGAAAGCTTTCGACAAAATTCAACACCCATTTATGATAAAAACCCTGCAGAAAGTAGGCATAGAAGAAACTTTCCTAAAAATAATAAAGGCCATATATGACAAACCCACCGCCAACATCGTCCTCAATGGTGAAAAACTGAAACCATTTCCACTAAGATCAGGAACAAGAAAAGGTTGCTCACTCTCACCACTCTTATTCAACATAGTTTTGGAAGTTTTAGCCACAGTAATCAGGGAAGAAGAGGACATAAAAGGAATCCAAATCAGAAAAGAAGTAAAGCTGTCACTGTTTGTAGATGACCTGACACTATACATAGAGAATCCTAAAGATGCTACCAGAAAACTACTAGAGCTAATCCATGAATTTGGTAAAGTAGCAGGATACAAAATTAATGCACAGAAATCTCTGGCATTCCTATACACTAACGATGAAAAATCTGAAAGTGAAAGCAAGAAAACACTACCATTTACCACTGCAACAAAAAGAATAAAATATCTAGGAATAAACCCACCGAAGGATACGAAAGACCTGTATGCAGAAAATTATAAGACACTGATGAAAGAAATTAAAGATGATACAAATAGATGGAGAGAAATACCATGTTCTTGGATTGGAAGTATCAACATTGTGAAAATGACTCTACTACCCAAAGCAATCTACAGATTCAATGCAAGCCCTATCAAACTACCATTGGCATTTTTCACAGAACTAGAACAAAAAATTTCACAATTTATATGGAAACACAAAAGACCCCGAATAGCAAAAGCAACCTTGAAAACGAAAAACGGAGCTGGAGTAATCAGGCTCCCTGATTTCAGACTATACTACAAAGCTACAGTAATCAAGGCAGTATGGTACTGGCACAAAAACAGAAATGTAGATCAATGGAACAAGATAGAAAGCCTAGAGATAAACACATGCGCATATGGTCACCTTATCTTTGATAAAGGAGGCAGGAATGTACAGTGGAGAAAGGACAGCCTCTTCAATAAGTGGTGCTGGGCAAACTGGACAGGTACATATAAAAGTATGAGATTTGAACACTCCCTAACACCATACACAAAAATAAGCTCAAAATGGATTAAAGACCTAAATATAAGGCCAGAAGCTATCAAACTCTTAGAGGAAAACATGGGCAGAACATTCTATGACATAAATCACAGCAAGATACTTTTTGACTCACCTTCTGGAGAAATGGAAATAAAAACAAAAATAAATGTGACCTAATGAAACTTAAAAGCTTTAGCACAGCAAAGGAAACCATAAACAAGACCAAAAGACATCCCTCCGAATATGAGAAAATATTTGCAAATGAAGCAACTGACAAAGGATTAATCTCCAAAATTTACAAGCAGCTCATGCAGCTCAATAACAAAAAAACAAACAACCCAATCCAAAAATGGGCAGAAGACCTAAATAGACATTTCTCCAAAGAAGATATACACAATGCCAACAAACACATGAAAGAATGCTCAACATCATTAATCATTAGAGAAATGCAAGTCAAACCTACAATGTGATATCATCTCACACCAGTCAGAATGGCCATCATCAAAAAATCTAGAAACAATAAATGCTGGAGAGGGTGTGGAGAAAAGGGAACACTCTTGCACTACTGGTGGGAATGTGAATTGGTACAGCCACTATGGAGAACAGTATGGAGGTTCCTTAAAAATCTACAAATAGAACTACCATATGACCCAGCAATCCCTCTACTGGGCATATACCCTGAGAAAACCACATTTCAAAAAGAGTCATGTACCAAAATGTTCATTGCAGTTCTATTTACAATATCCTGCAGATGGAAACCACCTAAGTGTCCATCATGAGATGAATGGATAAAGAAGGTGTGGCACATGTATACAATGGAATATTACTCAGCAATAAAAAGAAACAAAATTGAGCTATTTGTAATGAGGTGGATAGACCTAGAGTCTGTCATACAGAGTGAAGTAAGTCAGAAAGAGAAAGACAAATACCGTATGCTAACACATATATAAGGAATTTAAGAAAAACAAATGTCATGAAGTACCTATGGGTAAGACAGGAATAAAGACACAGTCCTACTAGAGAATGGACTTGAGGATATGGGGAGAGGGAACGTTAAGCTGTGACAAAGCAAAAGAGAAGCATGGACATATATACAGTACCAGAAATAAGGTAGGTAGCCTGTGGGAAGCAGCCACATAGCACAGGGAGATCAGCTCGGTGCTTTGTGACTGCCTGGAGGGGTGGGATAGGGAGGGTGGGAGGGAGGGAGATGCAAGCAGGAAGAGATATGGCAACATATGTGTATGTATAACTGATTCACTTTGTTATAAAGCAGAAACTAACACACCATTGTAAAGCAATTATATGCCAATAAAGGTGTAAATAAAATAAATAAAAAAGACTGTTCAGTCTTGTACTCCAAAGCACTAAGGATGGTGCCTCGATCAGAGCCCAGTAAATAATTATATTATTATTTGGTTACTTACTTAGTTTAAGCTAAATGTTTAAAGTAATGTTACCATTTCCTTGATGATATACACTTTATGGAGAGTGTAGTTTGAAGGCTGGAGAATTGAAACAAAAGGAAAAGGAGATCAAATCTCTATACTAAATGGATAAAGCTTTTATATTGTTATTTACTCATTCCTGCACATGTAAGGCCAGCCCTAGTTTAACTTTTATGTAGCCATATATATCACTAAAATTTGAATCAATTAGAGAGCAATCTAATGTTCTCTACCTTCAATTACTTGTCTTTTTCTAAGAAGAAATGAAGGTTGAATCTTATTGTCTTTGGATGCATCAAATTTCTTTCCCAGAGAAGTCTGTTTGCCTTTTTCCCCATCTGCTTGACATGTACTCACTCTAAGCCTTAAAGTTTCATGACAGTCTCTGGTAATAGAAATTCACTAAAAGATATTATCACAGCTGGCTTCCTGTTTATCCTGGAGGTCACTCATATTGGGAGCTAATTTCCTATCAACCTAAAAGAATGCATCATGAAAGAAGGCAACTTAACTGTGTTGTTTAAAAACTTTTAACAAGGTTGACACAGGGGGAACATGCCTCAACATAATGTGCCATATATGATAAGCCCACAGCTACCATTGTACTCAATGCTGTAAAGCTGAAAACATTTCCTGTAAGTTCAGGAGCAACATAAGGATACTGTCCCACCAGTTTTTGTAAACATAGTATTGGCTCTCCTAACTACAGGATTTAGACAAGAAAAAGAAAGAAAAGCAATGTAAATTGGACTGGAATAAGTAAAACTGTCACTGTTTGGAGATGACATGATACTATACATAAAACATCCTATAGATGCCACTAAAAATCTACTAGAACTCATCAATGAATTTGGGAAAATTGTAGAATACAAAATTAATATACAGAAATCTGTTGTGTTTATGTACATAACAACAAACTATAAGAAATAGAAATTAAGAAATCAATCCCATTTACAACTGCATCAAAAAGAATAAAATGCCTAGGAATAAGTCTAACTAAGGAGGTGAAAAACCTGTACTTGCAAAGCTCTTAGACACTGATGAAAGAAATTGAAAATGGCACAAACAGATGGAAAGATATACTATGTTCATGGGTTGGAAAAATTAATATTGATAAAATGACCATACTACCTATATCAATCAACAGATTCAATGCAATCCCTATCAAATATACCAAATGCATTTTTTACAGAACTAGAACAAAAAATTCATATAGAAAACCAAAAGATAGCCAAAGCAAATTTGAGAAAGAAGAACAAAGCTGGAGGTATTATGCTCCCTGATTTCAAAACATACTACAGAGCTACAGTAATCAAAACAGTATAGTACTGTCACAAAAAAAACAGACACATAGATCAATGGAACAGAATAGAGAGCACAGAATTGAACCCACACTTGTGTGAGCAATTAATCTATGACAAAGGAGGCAATAATATATAATGGGGGAAATATAGCCTCTTCAGTAAATGATTTTGGGGAAACTGGACAGCTACATGTAGAAGAATCAAACTGGACTATTCTTTCACACCATGCACAAAAATAAAATCAACATAGATTAAATACTTAAATAAAACATATAGAAGGGAACATAGGGAGTGTGCTCTTTTTTTAAAAAAAAAAAAAACAAAGAAGAGCTTTATTTTTTTATATCCTCAAGGTTTTCATTAATTAATTAATTAATTTTTGGCTGTGTTGGGTCTTCGTTGCTGCGTGTAGACTTTCTCTAGTTGAGAAGGTGAGTGGGGGCTACTCTTCATTGCAGTGTGCGGGCTTCTCATCGCAGTGGCTTCTCTTTGTTGCAGAGTACGGGCTCTAGGAGCATGGGCTTCAGTAGTTTTGGCTCGCAGGCTCAGTAGTTGTGGCTCACAGGCTTAGTTGCTCCATGGCATGTGGGATCTTCCCGGACCAGGGCTCAAACCCGTGTCCCCTGCATTGGCAGGAGGATTCTTTTTTTTTTTTTTTAATATCTTTATTGGGGTATAATTGCTTTACAATAGTGTGTTAGTTTCTGCTTTATAACAAAGTGAATCAGCTATACATATACATATGCTCCCATGTGTCTTCCCTCTTGCGTCTCCCTCCCTCCCACTCTCCCCATCCCACCCCTCCAGGCTGTCCCAAAGCCCCGAGCTAATATCCCTGTGCCTTGCGGCTGCTTCCCCCTAGCTATCTACCTTACTACGTTTGTTAGTGTGTATATGTCCATGACTCTCTCTCGCCCTGTCAAAACTCACCCTTCCCCCTCCCCATATCCTCAAGTCCGTTCTCCAGTAGGTCTGCGTCTTTATTCCTGTATTACCCCTAGGTTCTTCATGACATTTTTTTCCCTTAAATTCCATATATATGTGTTAGCATACGGTATTTGTCTTTTTCTTTCTGACTTACTTCACTCTGTATGACAGACTCTAGGTCTATCCATCTCATTACAAATAACTCATTTCATTTCTTTTTAAGGCTGAGTAATATTCCATTGTGTATATGTGCCACATCTTCTTTATCCATTCGTCCGATGATGGGCGCTTAGGTTCTTTCCATCTCCGGGCTATTGTAAATAGAGCTGCAATGAACATTTTGGTACATGACTCTTTTTGAATTTTGGTTTTCTCAGGGTATATGCCCAGTAGTGGGATTGCTGGGTCATATGGTAATTCTATTTGTAGTTTTTTAAGGAACCTCCATACTGTTCTCCATAGTGGCTGAACCAATTCACATTCCCACCAGCAGTGCAAGAGTGTCCCCTTTTCTCCACACCCTCTCCAGCATTTATTGTTTCTAGATTTTTTGATGATGGCCATTCTGACTGGTGTGAGATAATATCTCACTGTAGTTTTGATTTGTATTTCTCTAATGATTAATGATGTTGAGCATTCTTTCATGTGTTTGTTGGCATTCTGTATATCTTCTTTGGAGAAATGTCTGTTTAGGTCTTCTGCCCATTTTTGGATGGGGTTGTTTGTTTTTTTGTTATTGAGCTGCATGAGCTGCTTGTAAATTTTGGAGATTAATCCTTTGTCAGTTGCTTCATTTGCAAATGTTTTCTCCCATTCTGAGGGTTGTCTTTTGGTCTTGATTATGGTTTCCTTTGCTGTGCAAAAGCTTTGAAGTTTCATTAGGTCCCATTTGTTTATTTTTGTTTTTATTTCCATTACTCTAGGAGGTGGGTCAGAAAGGATATTGCTGTGATTTATGTCATAGAGTGTTCTGCCTATGTTTTCCTCTAAGAGTTTGATAGTTTCTGGCCTTACATGTAGGTCTTTAATCCATTTTGAGCTTATTTTTGTATATGGTGTTAGGGAGTGATCTAATCTCATACTTTTACATGTACCTGTCCAGTTTTCCCAGCACCATTTATTGAAGAGGCTGTCCTTTCTCCACTGTACATTCCTGCCTCCTTTATCAAAGATAAGGTGTCCATATGTGCGTGGGTTTAACTCTGGGCTTTCTATCCTGTTCCACTGATCTATCTTTCTGTTTTTGTGCCAGTGCCATACTGTCTTGATTACTGTTGCTTTGTAATATAGTCTGAAGTAAGGGAGCCTGATTCCTCCAGCTCCTTTTTTCGTTCTCAAGATTGCTTTGGCTATTCGGGGTCTTTTGTGTTTCCATACAAATTGTGAAATTTTTTGTTCTAGTTCTGTGAAAAATGCCAGTGGTAGTTTGATAGGGATTGCATTGAATCTGTAGATTGCTTTGGGTAGTAGAGTCATTTTCACAATGTTGATTCTTCCCATCCAAGAACATGGTATATCTCTCCATCTATTTGTATCATCTTTAATTTCTTTCATCAGTGTCTTATAATTTTCTGCATACAGGTCTTTCGTATCCTTAGGTAGGTTTATTCCAAGATATTTTATTCTTTTTGTTGCAATGGTAAATGGGAGAGTTTTCTTGATTTCACTTTCAGATTTTTCATCATTAGTATATAGGAATGCCAGAGATTTCTGTGCATTAATTTTGTATCCTGCTACTTTACCAAATTCATTGATAAGCTCTAGTAGTTTTCTGGTAGCATCTTTAGGATTCTCTATGTATAGTATCATGTCATCTGAAAACAGTGACAGCTTTACTTCTTCTTTTCCGATTTGGATTCCTTTTATTTCCTTTTCTTCTCTGATTGCTGTGGCTAAAACTTCCAAAACTATGTTGAATAAGAGTGGTGAGAGTGGGCAACCTTGTCTTGTCCTGATCTTAGTGGAAATGCTTTCAGTTTTTCACCATTGAGGATGATGTTTGCTGTGGGCTTGTGATATATGGCCTTTATTATGTTGAGGAAAGTTCCCTCTATGCCTACTTTCTGGAGGGTTTTTATCATAAATGGGTGTTGAATTTTGTCGAAAGCTTTCTCTGCATCTATTGAGATGATCATATGGTTTTTCTCCTTCAATTTGTTAATATGGTTTATCACATTGATAGATTTGCGGATATTGAAGAATCCTTGCATTCCTGGAATAAACCCCACTTGATCATGGTGTATGATCCTTTTAATGTGCTGTTGGATTCTGTTTGCTAGTATTTTGTTGAGGATTTTTGCATCTATGTTCATCAGTGATATTGGCCTGTAGTTTTCTTTCTTTGTGACATCCTTGTCTGGTTTTGGTATCAAGGTGATGGTGGCCTCGTAGAAGGAATTTGGGAGTGTTCCTCCCTCTGCTATATTTTGGAAGAGTTCGAGAAGGATAGGTGATAGCTTTTCTCTAAACGTTTGATAGAATTCACCTGTGAAGCCATCTGGTCCTGGGCTTTTGTTTGTTGGAAGATTTTTAATCACAGTTTCAATTTCAGTGCTTGTGATTGGTCTGTTCATATTTTCTATTTCTTCCTGATTCAGTCTTGGCAGGTTGTGCATTTCTAAGAATTTGTCCATTTCTTCCAGATTGTCCATTTTATTGGCATAGAGTTGCTTGTAGTAATCTCTCATGATTTTTTTTTATTTCTGCAGTGTCAGTTGTTACTTCTCCTTTTTCATTTCTAATTCTATTGATTTGAGTCTTCTCCCTTTTTTTCTTGATGAGTCTGGCTAGTGGTTTATCTATTTTGTTTATCATCTCAAAGAACCAGCTTTTAGTTTTATTGATCTTTGCTATTGTTTCCTTCATTTCTTTTTCATTTATTTCTGATCTGATTTTTATGATTTCTTTCCTTCTGCTAGCTTTGGGGTTTTTTTATTCTTCTTTCTCTAATTGCTTGAGGTGCAAGGTTAGGTTGTTTATTCGAGATGTTTCCTGCTTCTTAAGGTGGGCTTGTATTGCTATAAACTTCCCCCTTAGAACTGCTTTTGCTGCATCCCATAGGTTTTGGGTCGTTGTGTCTCCATTGTCATTTGTTTCTAGGTATTTTTTAATTTCCTCTTTGATTTCTTCAGTGATCACTTCATTATTAAGTAGTGTATTGTTTAGCCTCCATGTGTTTGTATATTTTACAGATCTTTTCCTGTAATTGATATCTAGTCTCATGGCGTTGTGGTCAGAAAAGATACTTGATACAATTTCAATTTTCTTAAATTTACCAAGGCTTGATTTGTGACCCAAGATATGATCTATCCTGGAGAATGTTCCATGAGCACTTGAGAAAAATGTGTATTCTGTTGTTTTTGGATGGAGTGTCCTATAAATATCAATTAAGTCCATCTTGTTTAATGTATCATTTAAAGCTTGTGTTTCCTTATTTATTTTCATTTTGGATGATCTGTCCATGGGTGAAAGTGGGGTGTTAAAGTCCCCGACTATGAATGTGTTACTGTCAATTTCCCCTTTTATGGCTGTTAGTATTTGCCTTATGTATTGAGGTGCTCCTATGTTGGGTGCATAAATATTTACAATTGTTATATCTTCTTCTTGGATTGATCCCTTGATCATTATGTAGTGTCCTTCTTTATCCCTTTTAATAGTCCTTATTTTAAAGTCTATTTTGTCTGATATGAGAATTGCTACTCCACCTTTCTTTTGGTTTCCATTTGCATGGAATATCTTTTTCCATCCCCTTACTTTCAGTCTGTATGTGTCTCTAGGTCTGAGGTGGGTCTCTTGCAGACAGCATATATAAGGGTCTTGTTTTTGTATCCATTCAGCCAATCTGTGTCTTTTGGTGGGAGCATTTAGTCCATTTACATTTAAGGTAATTATCGATATGTATGTTCCTATTCCCATTTTCTATATTGTTTTGGGTTCGTTATTATAGGTCGTTTCCTTCTTTTGCATTTCTTATCTAGAGAAGTTCCTTTAGCATTTGTTGTAAAGCTGGTTTGGTGGTGCTGAACTCTCTCAGCTTTTGCTTGTCTGTAAAGCTTTTAATTTCTCCATCAAATCTGAATGAGATCCTTGCTGGGTAGAGTAGTTTTGGTTTCAGGTTTTTCTCCTTCATCACTTTCAGTATGTCCTGCCACTCCCTTCTGGCTTGTAGGGTTTCTGCTGAGAGATCAGCTGTTAACCTTATGGGGATTCCCTTGTGTGTTATTTGTTGTTTTTCCCTTGCTGCTTTTAATATGCTTTCTTTGTATTTAATTTTTGATAGTTTGATTATTATGTGTCTTGGCGTATTTCTCCTTGTATTTATCCTGTATGGGACTCTCTGTGCTTCCTGGACTTGATTAACTATTTCCTTTCCCATATTAGGGAAGTTTTCAACTATAATCTCTTCAAATGTTTTCTCAGTCCCTTTCTTTTTTTCTTCTTCTTCTGGAACCCCTATAATTCGAATGTTGGTGCGTTTAATGTTGTCCCAGAGCTCTCTGAGACTGTCCTCAGTTCTTTTCATTCTTTTTTCTTTATTCTGCTCTGCAATAGTTATTTCCACTACTTTATCTTCCAGGTCACTTATCCGTTCTTCTGCCTCAGTTATTCTGCTATTGATCCTATCTAGAGTACTTTTAATTTCATTTATTGCATTGTTCATCGTTGCTTGTTTCATCTTTAGTTCTTGTAGGTCCTTGTTAACTGTTTCTTGCATTTTGTCCATTCTACTTCCAAGATTTCGGATCATCCTTACTATCATTATTCTGAATTATTTTTCAGGTAGATTGCCTATTTCCTCTTCGTTTGTTAGGTCTGGTGGGTTTTTATCTTGCTCCTTCATCTGCTGTGTGTTTTTCTGTCTTCTCATTTTGCTTATCTTACTGTGTTTGGGGTCTCCTTTTTGCAGGCTTCACGTTCGTAGTTCCCGTTGTTTTTGATGTCTGTCTCCAGTGGCTAAGGTTGTTTCAGCGGGTTGTGTAGGCTTCCTGGTGGAGGGGACTAGTGCCTGTGTTGTGCTGGATGAGGCTGGATCTTGTCTCTCTAGTGAGCAGGTTCACGTCTGGTGGTGTGTTTTGGGGTGTCTGTGGCCTTGTTATGATTTTAGGCAGCCTCTCTGCTAATGGGTGGGGTTGTGTTCCTGTTTTGCTAGTTGTTTGGCATAGGTTGTCCAGCACTGTGGCTTGCTGGTCTTTGAGTGAAGCTGGGTGCTGGTGTTAAGATGGAGGTCTCTGGGAGATTTCCACCGTTTAATATTATGTGGAGCTGGGAGGTCTCTTGTTGACCAGTGTCCTGAAGTTGGCTCTCCTACCTCAGAGGCAGAGCCCTGCCTCCTGGGCTGGAGTACCAAGAGCCTTTCATCCACACGGCTCAGAATAAAAGGGAGAAAAAGTAGAGAGAATTATTAGAAGTATGAGGAAAGAAAAAAGGAAATGAGGAAAGGAAGGAAGGAATAAAGAAGCAAAGAAGGAAAGAAAGGAGGGAGGGAGGGAGGGAGGAAGGAAGGAAAGAAGGAGGGAAAGAAGGAGAAAATGTAGAGAGAATTAGTAGAAGTATGAGGAAAGAAAGAAGGAAAGGAAGAAAGGAAGGAAGGAAGAAAGAAGCAAAGAAGGAAAGAAAGGAGGGAGGGAGGGAAGAAGGGAGGAAGGAAGGAGAGAAAGAAGGAAAAAAGACAGAAAGAAAGAAGATACAGTAAAAATAAAATAAAGTATAATATAGTTATTGTACTAAAAAATATTTAGAAAGAAAAAAAAAAAAAAGAACGGATAGAACCCTAGGACAAATGTTGGAAGCAAAGCTATACAGAGAAAATCTTACACAGAAGCATACACATACGCGTTCACAAAGAGAGGCAAAGGGGGAAAAATCATAAATCCTGCTCCCAGAGACCACCTCCTCAACCTGGGGTGATTCACTGTCTAAAGGAGGGAAGGAAGGAAGGAAAGAAAGAAAGAACAAAGGTAAAGTACAATAAAGTTATTACAATTAAAATTAATTATTAAGAAAAAAAAATTTTTTTTTAAAAACCATGGACGGATAGAGCCCTAGGACAAATGTTGGAAGCAAAGCTATACTGAGAAAATCTTACACAGAAGCATACACATACACGTTCACAAAGAGAGGGAAAGGGGGAAAAATCATAAATCCTGCTCCCAGAGACCACCTCCTCAACCTGAGGTGATTCACTGTCTAAAGGAGGGAAGGAAGGAAGGAAAGAAAGAAAGAAAGAATGAAGGTAAAGTACAATAAAGTTATTACAATTAAAATTAATTATTAAGAAAAAAAATTTTTTTTTTTAAAAAACCATGGACGGATAGAGCCCTAGGACAAATGGTGGAAGCAAGGGTATACAGACAAGATCTCACACAGAAGCATACACGCACACATTCACAAAAAGAGGAAAAGGGAAAAAAATCACAGATCTCGCTCCTAAATTCCCCCTCTTCAATTTGGGATCACTCCCTGTCTATTCAGGTATTCCACAATGCAGGGCACATCAAGTTGATTGTGGAGCTTCAATCCGCCGCCTCCGCGGCTGCTGGGAGAGACCTCCCCCTCTCCTCCCTGCTCTCACAGCTCACAGGAGCTCAGCTTTGTACCCGGCCCTGCCCCTGCGCGCAGGTCCCTGGAGGGCGTCTGTTTTTTGCTCAGACAGGACGGGGTTAAAGGAGCCGCTGATTCGGGAGCTCCGGCTCACTCAGGCCAGGGGTTGGGGAATGGGGGAAGGAGGGGCACTGCGTGTGGGGCGGGCCTGCGGCGGCAGAGGCGGCGTAACGCTGCACCAGCCTGAGACCCGCCGTGCGTACTCCCGGGGGAGTTGTCCCTGGATCCCGGGAACCTGGCAGTGGCGGCCTACACAGGCTCCGCGGAAGAGGGGCGCGGAGAGTGACCTGTGCTCGCACACAGCCCCCCTGGTGGCGGCAGCAGCAGCCCCAGCGTCTCCCGCCCGTCTCTGGGGTCCACGGTTTCAGTCGCGGCTCGCGCCGGTCTCTGGGGTTCGTGCTTCCCGCCGCGGCTCGCGCCCGTCTCTGGGGCTCGCGCCCTCAGCCGCGGCTCACGCCAGTCTCTGGGGTTCGCGCTTTTAGCCGCGGCTCGCGCCCGTCTCTGGAGTTCCTTTAAGCAGCGCTCTTAAACCCCTCTCCTCGCGCACCAGGAAACAAAGAGGGAAGAAAAAGTCTCTTGCCTCTTCGGCCGGTGCAGGCTTTTCCCCGAACACCCTCCAGGCTAGTCGTGGCGCACCAACCCCTTCAGGCTATGCTCAAGCCGCCAATCCCAGTCCTCTCCCTGCGTTCCGTCCAAAACCGAAACCCGAGCCTCAGCTCGCAGCCCCGCCTGCCCCGGTGGGTGAGCAGACAAGCCTCTTGGGTTGGTGAGTGCCGGTCGGCACCAATCGTCTGTGCAGGAATCTCCCCGCTTTGCCCTCCACACCCGTCGCTGTGCACCACTCCGCGGTCCCGAAGCTCCCCCCTCTGCCTCCCGCAGTCTCCGCCCGCGGAGGGGCTTCCTAGTGTGTGGAAACTTTTCCTCCTTCACAGCTCCCTCCCACTGGTGCAGGTGCCGTCCTTATTCTTTTGTCTCTGTTTTTTCTTTTTTCTTTTGCCCTACCCAGGTATGTGGGGAGTTTCTTGCCTTTTGGGAGCTCTGAGGTCTTCTGCCAGCCTTCAGTAGGTGTTCTGTAGGAGTTGTTCCACATGTAGATGTATTTCTGGTGTATCCGTGAGGAGGAAGGCGATCTCCACGTCTTACTCTTCCGCCATCTTCCCCCGTCTCCGGGAGTGTGCTCTTTGACATCAATCTCAGCAATATTTTTTTGTGGATATGTCTTCTTGAGAAAGAGAAAAAAAGCAAAAGCAAACAAAGGGGACTACATCAAACTAAAAAGCTTTTGCACAACGAGGGAAACTATTAACAAAACAAAAAGACCTCCCAATGAGTGAAAGAAGAAATTTGCAAACAACAAATCAAATAATGGTTAAAATCCAAAATACACAAAGAATTCATACAACTCAACAGCAACAACAACAACAAACCAGTTAAAAACTGGGCAGAAGATCTGAAAGGACATTTTTCCAAAGAAGACTTACAAATGGCTAACAGGTACATGAAAAGTGGCTTAACAACACGAATAAACAGGAAAATGCAAATCAAAACTACAATGAGATATCATCTCACACTTTCAGAATCCCTATTATGAAAAATACAACAAACAACAAATGTTGGCAAAGATGTGGACAAAAAGGAATACTCATGCCCTGTTGGTGGGAATGTAAACTGGTGAAGCTACTATAGAGAACATTATTGGAGATTCCTTTAAAAATTAAAAATAGATCCATCATGTGACTCAGCAATTCCACTTCTTGATATTTATTCAGAGAAAACAAAGACACTAATTTGAAAAGATATATTCATGCCTATATTCATTACAACACTATTTACAACAACCAAGATATGGAGGGAACCTAAGTACCCATTGTTAGATGAATGGGTAAAGAAGATGTGAGATATATGTAGATATATAGATATAAAACAATATTACTCAGCCATAAAAAATAATTGAAATCTTGCCATTTGCCACAACATGGATAGACTTAGAGGGTATTATGTTAAGTAAAATAAGTCAGACAGAGAAAGGCATATACTGTATGATTTTATTTATATGTGGAATCTAAAAGACAAAACAAATGAATAAACATAATTAAACAGAAACAGAGGTACAGATACAGAGAACAAACAAGTACTTGCCAGAAGGGAGGAGGTGAAGAATGGAAACAAAGAGGTGAGGTAGAGTAAGAGGTACAAACTTCCAGTCACAAAATAAGTGAGTTGGGGGTATGAAATATACAGTGTGGATAATATTGTCAATAACTATGTCATATCTTTGTATGGTGACATATCTTAAGTAGACTTATCATGGTGATTCTTTTGAAATATATGGAAATGTTGAATCACTATTTTGTGTAACATGAAATAACATAGTATCATAGGTCAATTATATCTCAAAAACAAACAAATAAACTCATAGAAAAAGAGATTAGATTTGTGTTTACCAGAAGTGAGGATTGGAGGAGAGGAAATTAAATGAGGGCAGTCAAAAGGTACAAACTTCCAGTTATAAGATAAATAAATACTAAGAACGTAACATACAACATGATAAATATAATTCACACTGCTGTATGTTGTATTTGAAAGTTGTTAAGTGAGTAAATTCTAAGAGTTCTCATTACAGGAAAGTTTTTTTCTATTTCTTAATTTTGTATCTATATGAGATGAAGGATATTTACTAAACTTGTGATAATCATTTCATGATGTATGTATGTCAAATAATTATGCTGTACATCTTAAACTTACACAGTACTGTATTTCAATTATATCTCAGTAAAACTAGAAGAAAAATTAAAAGAAAAAAAAGAAAAATGGCACTGACTCTGAAGAGCATGTGTAATTCAGGTCACTAAAGGAGAAGGCCGGCTTCCCACACAATGTAAAAGAGATTGGAAGACTGAATTTTCTGACCTGGCTGTGTTTCAATTCCTTATGAGAAAATGATGTCTTTACAATTTTTCTGGGACCTGATTTTCTTATCTGCAGAGTAAAATGGTCACAGCTGATAATCACTAAATTCTCTACTAGGTTGAAAAAGTTCAAGTGTGGGGTGCAGTGGTGAGAGGAAACAATTTATATGATCAAGCCATGAGATATGTGACCCCATTAGAATATACAGTGAATATTCAGGATTCATTGGAGATAAATTGAGATATGTAGCATAGTATCAGATTGCATAGGGTGTTAAAATCAGACAGATGAGTATAGATTTGATGTGAAAGCAAATGGGTAACCATTGGACCTTGGAGGCCAAAGAGAAGCATAAGGAATATAATGCTTAAAAAAGCTTAGTTAGGTAAATAACTTAATGATGGATATATTGGAAAAGAAACAACCTGGGATTAGGGCAACCACTCAGGAAGCTGTATCTAAGCTCGAGCATAATATATACCAGTACTTTATGAGTCAGGAACACTATAATTTCTGTCTGGTTGTTGGTAAAGAAAAAACAGAGCTGGATAATAAAGTGGTAAAAACAGATTTTATTAAAGATAGTTGTAACAAGGGAGAAAGGACTTCAGTATAGAACCAGGCTCAATTTCAAATATAGCATGGACAATTGGGAATTTATAGCCAATGTGCAGGGTGGGGATTTGTGGCTGGAAAATAACTGAGTAAATAGCAAGAGTGGGGGGGATTCTGGCTAAACCTACCTAGAAGCATTCTTACTGAAGGCAGACCAGCATGATCAGACATCACCTGGGGGTAGTGGAGGTTGAGGAACCTGATTATATATTAAGGGTGATGAGGTAGGAGAATGGGGAATTCAAGCTAAACCAATGTAGCAGGATTCTCGATAAAACTGGACAGTGAAAAGACAGAAACCAAAGTCAGAAAGTTGAGAAGTATTTGAAAGGTTCAGGGAACCTGGATAGAATTTAATGAAGGAAAGAACATTTGTCACCATAATTCTGAAATTATGGAGGACGAACCATTATCTTCTATGGGCATCAGTTATTTGTGTGGTGAGGCAGTGCTGGCTGCTCAGTACAACTGAAAAATTTTGGGATTTTCTGGAGACAAATTATTCTAAGTATTACAAAGCAAGGTGATTTGGATTTTACTTGCGAGGGGGAGAGCCAAATAGAAATTTATCTTTTTTCCATTCATCCAATAGAAATATGAATTACTCCGTGTGATAATGAGGTTTTTTGGTGTATTTCATCTATATCATATATCATTTTTTTTATTTATAGTAGTATCCTATCATGTGCTCTAAATTAATTAGAAAATACAATTTTCACTTTTGTCAAAAGCTGTTTTTGCCTCTTTTGAGATGATCATATTACAATAAGTCCCCGACATATGAACCTTCAAGTTGTGAACTTTCAAAGATGTGAATGTGAGTTCCATCAACATCAGGCGTGAGTGAAATTGCAGCTTGCCCTCTGTCTCCTATTGGTGATGATCCTTCAGCTCTACCATCTCCCACCTCTTCTCCCTCCTCCAGTCAGTAACTCTCTTGCCTGTTGACCCAATGACAGCTCCTGTATGCCAGCTATTGTACTGTACTACTGTACTTTTCAAGGTACTGTACTGTAAGATTAAAAATGTTTTCTTTATTTTTTGTTTGTTTTTTATGTTTTATTTGTGTGAAAATATAAAACTATTACAGTACAGTACTATATAGCCAATCGTGTTAGGTAGGTATCTAGGCTACCTTTGTTGGATTTACAAACAAACTGTACTTATGAATGTACTCTCAGAATGGAACTCATTCATATATAGGGCCCTTTCTGTATACCTATTCTTAATGAAACACCCTTGCATCCCTGGGATAAATCCCACTTGATCATGATGCATGCTATTTTTAAAGTATTGTTAAATTCATTTGCTAACATTTTGTTGAGGATTTTCGCATCTATGTTCATCAGGGATACTTGCCTATAAATTTTTGTGTGTGATGTTTGGTTTTGGTATCAGGGAAACTCTGGCCTTGTAGAATGAGTTCAAAAGCATTCCTTCCTCTGCAATTTTTTTGTTTTGTTTTTTGTAATAGTGTAAGAAGGATATGTGTTAACTCCTCTCTAAATATTTGGTAGAATTCACCTGTGAAGCCATCTGCTCCTGGGCTTTTGGTTTCTGTTGGTGGGGGGGAGTTGACTTATTACTGGTTCAATTTCATTATTGGTAATTGGTCTGCTCATATTTTAAAATTCTCCTTGGTTCAGTCTGCAGAGATTTTACATTTCTAGAAAGTATTCATTTCTTCTAGGTTGTTATATTTTATTGGCCTATAATGATTCCTAGTAATATCTTATGGTCCTTTTCATTTCTATGGTTCCTGTTGTCACTTCTTTTTCATCTCTCATTTTATTGATTTTGGCCCTCCTCTCTTTTTTTCTTGGTGAAACTGGTTAAAGATTTATCTTTTTTTTATGTTTTCATAAACTAATATCTTAGTTTCACTAATCTTTTGTACTGTTGTTTGAAACTCTATTTCATTTATTTCTGCTCTGATATTTCTGATTTCTCTTATTCTACTAACTTTTGGTTTTGTTTGTTCTTCCTAATCTGGTTCTTGTAGGTATAAACTTAGGTTGCTAATTTGAGATTTTTCTTGTTTCCTGAGGTAGAACTTTATCACTATAAACTTCCCTCTTAGTACAGTTTTGCTTCATCTCATAGATTTTATATAACTATGTTTTCATTTTCATTTGTCTCCAGGTGCTTTTTATTATTTTTATTTCTTCAGTGACCTATTGGTTGTTTAATAGTGTTTAGTTTAGCCTCCACATATTTGTGTATTTTTTGCAGTTTGTTTCTTGTAGTTGGTTTCTAGTCTCGTAATATTGTGTCTGGAAAAGATTCTTGATATGATTTCAATTTTCTTAAATTTACTGAGGCTTGTTTTGTGGCCTAGAGTGTGATCTATCCTGGAGAATGTTCCATGTGCACTGGAAAAGAATGAGTATTCTATTGCTTTTGGTCAGAATGTTTTATATATATATATATATATATATATATATATATAAGTTCTTTCGGACAATGTATTGTTTAAGGCCAGTGTTTCTTATTGATTTTTTGTTTGGATGATATGTCCAGTTAGTAAGCGGGGTGTTAAAATACCCTAATGTTATTGTGTTACTGTCAATTTCTCCCTTTATGTCTGTAATACTTGTTTTATGTATTTAGGTGTGCCTATGTTGGTTGCATATATATTTAAAACTGTTATATCTTCTTGATAGATTGATGCCTTAATCATTATATAATGTTCTTCTTTGTCTCCTGTTAGAGACTTTGTTTTTAAGTCTATTTTGTCTGTTTTAAGTATTGCTAACCCAACTTTTTTTTCATTTCCATTTGCATGGAATATATTTTTCCATCCTCTCATTTTAAGTCTATATGTTTGTTTAGATCTGAAGTGAGTCTCTTGTAAGTAGCATATATTTTGGTTTTGTTTTTGTGCTCATTCAACCACTCTATGTTTTTTTTTTTTTTTTTCTTTCGGTACATGGGCCTCTCACTGTTGTGGCCTCTCCCATTGTGGAGCACAGGCTCCGGATGCACAGGCTCAGTGGCCATGGCTCATGGGCCCAGCCGCTCGGTGGCATGTGACATCTTCCTGGACTGAGGCATGAACCCATGTGCCCTGCATTGGCAGGCAGACTCTCAACCACTGTGCCACCAGGGAAACCTTCTATATCTTTTGACTGGAGCATTTAGTCCATTTACATTTAAAGTAATTATTAATAAGTATACACATGCCATTTTGTTAATTTTTTGGATTTTTTTGTAGAGTTTTTTGTTGTTTTTGTTGTTCCTTTCTTTTTTGCTGTCTTCCCTTGTGATTTGATGACTGTCTTTAGTGTTATGTTTGAATTCATTTCTCTTTTTTTGTTGGTGTATTTATTATTGATTATAGTTTCTGGTTACTATTATGCTTATATATAGCAATTTTCTCTCTCTCTATATATATATATATGATTATTTTAAATTGCTGATCTCTTAAGTTCAAATTCATTTTAACAAGCCTCCCTTTATTTTTACTTCCCCCTCACCCACACTTCCTGGTCCTGGTTTTGACATCATATTTTACATCTTTTTGTTTTGTGTATCCCTTAACTACTTATTACAGAAACAGATAATTATATTACTTTCAACTTAACCTTTCTATTAGCTTTATACATTGTTGATTCATTATCTTTACTGTATATTTGCCTTTACCCATCAGCTTTTTTTTCTGTATTTTTTTTTCTTAAAGTAGTCCCTTTAGCATTTTTTATAAATTTGGTTCTGTGGTGCTGAACTCTTTTAGCTTTTGCTTGTCTGTAAAAATTTGATCTCTTTACCAAGTCTGAATGAATGTCTTGCTGAGGAGAGATTATTGGTTGTAGGTTTTCTTTCTTTCATCACGTTAGATACATTGTGCCACTCTCTTCTGGCCTGCAGAGTTTCTGCTCAAAAGCCAGCTGATAGCTTATTGGAGTTCTCTGCAGGAAATTTGTTGCTTTTCCCTTGTAGCTTTTAATATTCTCTCTTTAATTTTAGTTTTTACTGTTTTACTTTCAATGTATCTTAGTGTGGTCCTCTTTGAGTTGATTCTTTTGGAGAATCTCTGTACTTGCTGGAATTGGATGTCTGTTTCCTATCTCATGTTAGAGAAGTTTTCAAATATGTTCTTTGTCCCTTTCTCTCTCTTCTCCTACTGGGACCTCTATAATGTGAATGTTAGTGCCATTGATGTTGTCCCTAAATTTCTTAAGCTTTTATTTTTCTTTTCATTCTTTTTTAAAATTTTTTTCTTTTTCTATTCTGTTTCAGTGATTTACACTACTCTGTCTTCCAGCTCTCTCATCCATTCCTCTGTACCAACCAATCTATTGTAAATTTCTTCTTGTGTATTTTGTATTTCAGTTATAGTACTTTTTATCTCTGTTTTTTCTTTATACTTTCTAACCCTTTGTTAAAAATGACTTACTTCTCACTCTGTTCATTTATTCTTCTCCTGAGATCTTTGAACATTTTTACATTCATTACATTGAAATCTTTATTGAGTTGATTTCCTATACCTATTTCACTTAGTTCTTCTTGGGTTTTATCTTGTTCCTTTATTTTTAATACATTTCTCTGTCACCAAATTTTATTGAATTTGCTGTTTTTATTGCTATGTATTCGGTAGGTTGGTTACATTATCCAACCTTTGAGAATTGGTCTTTCATAGAAGACATCCTATGCATCCCAGCTGTGTATTCTCTTCTGGTCATCAGAGCTATATTCTCTAGTGGTACACCTGTGTTGGTTGTGTAAGCCTTTGCTTTGTGGTGGGCTGACTACTCTGGATGATCTGGCAGGTGGTGCTGGCCTCCAGTCATTGGTTGCCAGACCTTGCCTTGTGTGGAGACTGCTGGCTGTTACTGGGTGGACCCTGGAATGTCCCAGGGCTAGTACTGACCCACTTCTTGGTGTAGCTATGTTCAGAGCTGGGTGGTTGCAGGTCTTGGTGGTCCTGGATCTAACATTGACCTGCTAGAGGGCAGAGATTGTTCCTGACACAGCTGGCTGTGTCGTCCAAAGTGGTTTAAACTTGGTATTTGCCCAGTGGAGAGTAGGGATGGATCCTAGGGCAGCTGTCTGAGGGGTCCAAATTGTCTTACTACTGGTGTCAAACTGCAGTTGTGTGGGGCTGTGGCCCTTGGGGTCCTGGGGCTAGTGCCTGCCTGCTGGTATGTGGGCTGCATCCTGACATAGCAAGCTACAGGGCTACAGTGATCCTGGTGTTGATGTCTACCACTGGTGGGTTAGGCCATGTCCTGAGCCTTGTGCTGGCCTATTGGTAGGCAAAGCCATGTCCTGTGATCTTTAGCTGAAGGGCTTGGGGGTCCTGGAGTTGGTGTTGTCCCTCTAATGAACAAGGCCAAGGCCAAGTTGTTCCTGGAGCTAGAGTCCACTCATTGGTGGGTGGTCCTGGTCCCTGGAGGTCTCTGGATGCAGGTCCCTGAGGATCCTGCAGTTGGTGTGTTGGCTCAATGTTTGACAGGACTGGGGCCCTGCCAGTCCTGGAGCTGATGCTTTTTCTCCACTTGTAGGTGAGGCTGGTCTATGGGCTAGTTCTTGCTCACTTGTGGGCCAAGCCATGTCCTGAGGTCTCCAGCTTCTGGGCTCTGGGTACCTCAGGGCTAGAGCTGGCACACTGGTGTGGGGGGTTGGGTCATTGACCCTATGGTGGGAAAGGTCAGGTTCCAAGGCAGCTGCTGGCTGAAGAGGTCTTAAGGCAGCCAGCCTGTTGTTGGTGGAGCTGTGTCTCCACTTGGCTAATTTCTTGGCCCAATGTGTCCCAGTACTGGTGCCAACAGGCCTGCCAACATAATGGTGCTAATAAGTGAGAGAGAAGATTCCAAAATGGTGCTTGCCAGGACCAGTGTCTTCATGGTAGAAGGATTTCCCCAGAACTGTTGTCTCCAGTGTCTATGTCCCAATGGTGAGGTTCAGTTACCTCCTTCCTCTCTGGGAGGCTCTCCAAGATCAGCAGGTGAGGCTGACCCAGGCTTCTCTCAAAAAACTGCTTCTGCCTTGGGTCCCAGAGGATGTGAGATTTTGTATGTCCCCTTTAAGAGTAGATTCTCTATTTCCCACAACCCTCTGGCTCTTCTAAACATAAGTCCCACTGGCCTTCAAAGGCAAACATTCAGGAGGCTTGTCTTCTTGGTGCAGGACCTCTGGGCTTGGGAGCTCTGTGGGGCTTGGACAACTTGTTGCTAGGGAAAACCTCTGCACTTGTAATAATCCTGTTTGTGGATCACCCATCTGCTGGTATGGGTCTTGACTGTACCTCTCCTCTACTACTACTCATCTTATCATGGTTCCTTATTTATATGCTTAGTTGTAGAGATCTTTTCTGTAGTCTTCTAGTCTTTCTTGTCAACAGTTTCTCTGTAAATAGTTGTAATTTTGGTGTGCCTATAGGAGGAGGTGAGCTCAGGGTCTTCCTACTCTGCCATCTTGGCCTCACCTCCATTTTTTCTTCTCTTATGCATTTACGCCTAATGGGCCCAGCCCTTATTAATAATTGTTCTATTTTATATATTTTCATCACTTATGAGTCTCAAAAATTATCAGTTCTATCTTTAGCATGTTGTTGTTATTTAAGTGAGTTAGATTTGTGTTATCAAATAGATTTTAAACATTTATGAGAGTCAACATCAAGGCTTAAACTGTACTTAATGTTTATATTGCCTAGTAGATTTTGGGTAGATGGAAATTTCGATTAAATTGCTGCTGTTTGAATGGATAAATGTCATTTCAAGTAAGTACATTTTTATACTTGGTCCTCAGAGAATGTCCGTGTTCTGGAACAGTGATAATAAGGAAGCTTCTAACACTACAGGATTTTTGAAGACATGTAAGAATACATTTTAATTGATCAAGTTTTAATAAAATCTGTAGGAAAAAATTTTGAAAATTTAAACTTTTAGAGAACATGTCTACACAAGTAAAATCAGTAAAATTTTTGTCCTCAAATCAACCAATCTCTCTCTATTTTAAAAAATAATTTTGCAACCTTGTATACCAATATATTAATTTTTTGAATACATAACAGTTATTGTTTGCCCCAAATTATTTCAACTTTCTGCAGTAACTGATTTACCAAATAATTTGGTTATACAAATGTAACTGTGCTTCATTCCACTTTTAGACTCAGTTAGTTCCTCAATAACATAAAAGTTTTAAAATACTAATTTGGTGATTTTAGAATAATTTTCATCTAGGTATTTAAAATGTAATAATTTAAAAATTACATATTCGACTGTAAATATTCCAAAACACAGGTTAATAGTTAATAACATGAGGTTAAAAAGCCAGTAAAAATATGAAGATAATGGGAAAAGGTAAGATAATGAGGAAAACTGAGCTTTAAAACTCTCAAAGTTGGCTACTCTCATAGTGTGGTTTGTGAGATACCTGTAAATGGATTCAATGGGGAAGATAATAGTTCATATGAATCACCAGTTTCAGTAGTTAATGAAAAAGCATACATACTAGTATATTTCTCATCTAACATATCAGCTTTATTATTTTAAAAATGCACTTTGGTGCCCAGTATATTTAGAAATTTGAAGCAATCCTTTTCTAAAACCATCTCTATTGAAGCAATACTTTAAAATTGAAAATTTCCTTTTTATGATGGTAGACAATTTCCCCATTCTTCCCCCCACCTCAAAATACAATTGTAATCCCAGAATTTTTTCTTAAATATATACCATTAGAAAACAAAATAACAAAAACAGTACCTTAAATTTTCTAGGAGATTAAAGGTGAAACAAAACAAAACAAAAACAGATTATTGGAAGGCTTCCTAGTGTAGTCTTAGTAGTTTTTAAACACTAAGTTACTAGCACATAGAAAAACAGTGGGTCAGGGGGTGTTTATCAGAATAATTAAATAAAGGAATATCTGGGACAAGTGACACTCCTTTCCTTCACCTTAGCTCAAATCCCTGCTGATCTTTTTAAGGGAGGTGGAAAGTCTAGATGGGGGATATCCAGATGTGGGTTTTAAAGCCTCAATAGGGACAGCATAACAGATGCTGAGGTAATTCTGAACTGCTTCACAAGGCAGTAGAGCAGAACAGGGATGAATAAATGAGAACCCTGCTCAGGTGGGAAATGTATTATACTAATGGAATCCCTTACATCATCCCTAGTGCAAACATCTATTTCTCTCTTTCTTTTTTACAGAAGTCTGCTGCCTGAAAGTCTTTTAGATTTCAGTGTATACTAATGCCTCAGGGCTAGTTAAGTGCCATCGTGCTTTGGGCTAACTTATCATAACACATAATAAACAGTGTTACTGCAATTGTCTGTGGTACACTGCTGGACTCTAAGATCCAAGAAGGCAGAAGGCTTGTCGAGTGTGTTCATCATGATAGCCTTCACACAAGAGTCTCTGAGATATAATATTAGGCAATAGAATGTTCTGAATAACTAATAAATGAATGATACTTTAAAAGTCACACTATCATGTGCATTCTCATTTAACTTACGAAGCTGTCAGGATGTGTATAAATTTCCATTTCCCATCCAGCTTTTGTTGCAACAAAAATAGAAGACACATTTTCAGTTACACTGAACAATATTGGGAAGTTTCCTTTTAAGAATTCAAAACAACACAAAAAGTACAAGAGGATATTTTTTTAGTTTAGGGAACTCATAAATATAGACCATTTTCAGAAGTTTTAGACTACTGAAGTGAAAAATCGGAGACATTACAAATTTTTCTAACCTCCCAGACACTTTTCTTGACTCCTCACCACTTTGTGATCTCCGTCTTTTATGAACTATCACACTTAGAACATTAATTACACACCTAAGTATATGTTCTTCCATTACATGTGGCAGTCTTGCCACTCCAACTCCATATCAAGGACAGAGTACAGGTGATATAATGAAGAGACCATGACCTAAGAGCCCCATAAACATAACTTTTAATTTGCTGCACAAGTTTTTCATTTCTCTCTCCATCTGTTTCTTCATCTGGAATATGGAAAATCAATGCCTCTCTAATACCACCAACATGTAGATTAAATGATATAATGTGTAAAATATGTCTTATGTTTGGTTCTAAAGTGATTTACCACTAAAAATTACTAGCTATTTCCCTCATATCATTTTTTTCCATGTTCATGGAAACCAAAATAACAAACCCTAATTTCAATGTTTTATTACTGAAAAATTTGGCCATCAATTTTTTTAGCAAAAGTCCTTGAAAACATGTCCACCTAGGCTGAGAGTACTATGATCAGAGTGATCCTAAAATTATGTTTTATGTTATTTGAACTTTAGAGGTATATCAGAGAAGCTGACAAGGAGGGTGATAAGAGCCTGACTCTCCTAGCAATATTGTGGCAAGAAGTCTGGCACACATGGGTTAAGAGGTAAGTTGGAGAGAAAAAGAAGATAAGTAAGAGATGTGCTCTGGAGAACATCAAAATCATCTTCAAAGCTGATTTAGTTGTCAAATAACCACAAAGCTTCCTGCTCTACATATCTCAGGGTTAGATTCAATTTTCTCTAGATTGAATAGGAAAGAGAGTTCATAAGACAAAGATGGACTATCTCAGGGAGATAAACAAATTTGTGAACAACAGAGAGAAAAAAGCATTAGGGACAAATAATAACTAACCCAATCTTATCAGATCAAGAACCCAGGAAATAGTAATTGTGACTACTTTAGGAAGTAATAGTATAAACAAAACCCTTCAAGAAGCAAAGGATTGGCCATGGTTATTTGAGACGCAAATGTAAGACAAGGCCCAGGCCTGAAGAGTATTCTACCTCTAACAGATGAGTCCAATGGTTGTAGAAAATTGCCTTGTGTTAACAAAACCTCAGCATCAGGCACAGAGTAGAAAAATGGAAAGGTGTTCAAATATAGGTCACCAAGGTATTCCAAGAATTCAGTATTTAGCACAGAGGTAACATGACTGATGTGAGAGAAAGGTAAAAGTAGCTGTGCTCCACTTGACACAATAGATGTTTGAAATTTGATATTTGAAAGCTATAAATGAGAAGGGAGATAACGCATTGAGTGTGACTGAGGGGACACAATAATGGGAGAAGAACAATTAAAGAAAGTTAAAACAAGGGACTTTTAAGAACACATGCAGAAGGTCTTTTGGTAGAAATGCCAGTCCCAGATATATTTGCAATGAGACTGAATAAGTGTGAACTCATGTATTTCATGAGATTTCTAGATGGGGAATTAAAAAAATGACACTATAAAATAAGTCTTTTTTACCTAGCTTTCAGGATTCAGTAAAGATTAACACATTTGGTAGGTTTTTCTGAAATTTGAAAGCCCTTTCTCCCTGCTCCCAGCACCTTCAAAGTTGTTAAAAGAAGACCTCACAAGATAACCAATTTTCAACTTTAAAGCACACTTTAGGAGATGATTTTGTTTCCAGAAATAGCCAACTGTCTACTCCAGTGTTAGAATTTAGCATTATCAACTGAAGGATGATACTACAATGAAAAATATTCTATTTATATTTAGGCAAAAAGATCAAGAGAAATATTAACCTACTCTAATAAAAAGTTATTAGTAACACACATGATAGACTACTTCTGATTTTCTTTATATATATATATATATATATATATATATATATATATATATATATATATATATATATATGTCCCTGTTCTACACTCTCTACTGCAATGTGGGTTACCTGGTAAGTTGCCTTTGCCTTGCATTTATTAGGTCCTCCACAAACATTTGTTAAGGAAATGAAGATTCACACTTTATACAAAGTCCTTTACAGCTTATATGGCTCTTTCATGGGCTTTTTTCTTTAATACAACAATATTTAAAGGTATATATTAGGGAAATGAAGCTCAGGAATAATATTACATACTTTGACCAAGGTCATATGCAGTGAGTGGAAGGATGATGATTTGAATTTAACTTCATCTGACAGTAATTCTTGTGCATTGGTCAATTTGCTGACTCTAAGAGCAGCAATGCCATTTATTTCATTGTACAAAATCCCACTAGCCTAAGACTTTGGATGCAACCATCTGATAGTGTAAACCAGGGTCCCATTTATTCCTAGTTTTATCTTGGAAAATTGCATTAATTCCATCAGGCTTGACACTCAGGCTGCTAACATATATATTTGGCTTACAGACATTATTCAGCATAAGGGAAGTTTTAAACCACATCCAAGGGAGAAAAGGAAAAGTTTGATCTTGAATGTAGGGAAGGGTATATCTAGACTGAGACTACAGAAGCAAAAGAGAAATGAGCAATGGCTGTATATCATTTTTGTAAGCAGATTTGTATGGTGAGAACCAAGAGCTTCTGTTATGAAAGAATATAGACTGGCTGCACGGTTTCCTTAGGATAGGAAACTGTCAACCTGGTGTGATTTAAGGGACACTAAAAGCCATTCTCAATGACCTCCCTCCCCCATTAGAATTACTTATTTTTCTGAGTTAAAGAATCAAAAGTTTCTGTTTACAGGCAAGTATGTTTCCTAGGAGGGATGAAGCTTTCAGTGTTTGCTGCTCATAGATATAATATGAATTGATTGATTAGCAAAGAGTAATGAATTCCTTAAAACAGTACAAGTAAAACCAGAATAAGGCATGTAAACAAATTTTTCTAAAAATACTTTCCTTGAATTCATTGTTCTTGTTACTCACATACCCATTTACAATGTTGGCCATATCAATCACCAATAAATAATCAGAACTTGAAGAACAGTCTCAGAACACCGCAGGCCCACATTGCAGGATCTTCCATGGGAAATAGGGTCTCTTTGAAAGAACAGAAACTCTGCCACCAACTCATTATGTAATCTTGACTAAGTAATAGTCCTCTCAGGCCCAGTTTCTTCATTTTCAGAACAGGTGATGAGGATCTCTACCCTTCTTAACAAACACGATTTTTGTGAATGAATTTCCTATGGGGAAAAAGTGTTAAACAAATGTAATATTTTATTTTTTGCTTTAAAATACCACTAATATCTAGCACATTTAGATAGAATTAAGTACTAACATTACTAAACATTACAATACAGTGATACTATTGTATTATTATTAGTCAGGTGTTATTCTGTGACTATATACATATTTTTTCACTTAATTTTAAGAACAACCTTATGAAAGAGGGACTAAGAAACTAAAGAGAGAGAAATTAAGAAACTGAGAGGTTAAGTAACATGTCAAAGTTACATAGGTAGTTGGTGTCAGAACTGGGATTATTGTGACAGGTACTTTTATTTTTCTCATCTCCACTTATCAGTTTATAAAAAAAAATAAGCAATTTTCTTACTGGTACTCAAATCCTTGAAGCATCATTTTAAATGTAACTACTTAGATGTCTTTTTAGAGTTATTATCTGAATTGCTCAAGTTAACAAAACAATGAATATATCAAATACTTACACTGGTTTACCATTTGCCTTTTTCAAAGTAGAAACAATCCTTAGAAGTAACAATTAATTATGTAACAACTTCTTGATATGGCTTGGCATATGAACTCCCTTTCTCTGGTGCACAGACTAGATAATGCTGTGAGGTCTCAACTCCTTCTATATATGAGTCCGATCATTGGGACAGTAGAGGAAGGATCGACTGTCAGCATCTGAACTCTTTGCCTAGGAATCCAATGAATTGCCTTCTAGTATATTTAATAATCAATTGGATGTCACTGCTCATGTAGTCTTCTTCTAAGTTAACCTTCACTTTAACTTCCTGTTGCTTTGGTTCTATATTATAGAGTCATCATTGACTTTTCTCTCTTTGTTTTTCTGTACCTCACATTAAATCTATTAGCAAATTTTGTCAGTTCTGCCTTCAAGATATATCCATAATCCAACAAATTTCTTTTACCACTGATACCAACTTGGTGCAAGTCACCATCTCCTCTGACTTACTTTATTGCAGTAACCTCCCAGCTGCTCTTCTTGGTCTTACATTTGTTCCTTCCTCCAAGGTCTGTTATCAACACAGTGTTCAGAGTGAGTCTCTTAAATGAAAGCCAGATCAGGTCCCTTCCTTGCTCAGAACTGGCTATTGGCTCTCCATGTCATTCAGTGGAAATGGCAGTGTCTTGACAATGGGCCACAAGTCCTTATGCAGACTGTCCCTCATCCATTGCATGTCTGGTCATGTGTCTTATTATATTCTTCTTGCTCATCCAACTCCAGCCACGCTGGCCTCTTCTCTGTGCCTCAAATGCACTGGTCAAGCTCTTGCCTCAAGGTTGTAGTACCACCTGGTCATTCTGCCTGCAAATGTCCACATGGCACACCCCCTCATCTCTTTCAGGGCTTTATTCAAATGTTACCTTCCAGAAAGACCTTCTCTGACTGCCTTATTAATCATCCCCTCCTAACACACACACACACACACACACACACACACACACACACACACACACACACACACACTCCAAGCTAATTTTTTCTCCATAGCTTCCATTTCATCTAACAGACCATTGAGTTTGGTTGTTTATATATGTCATTTTATTGTCTGTCTCCTCTACTACGATGTAAGCTTACTAAGGTTAGAGATATCTTTCCCTTTTATTTGCAGCTATATCCCCTAATCTCTGGGCTATGCATAGAACAGGGCAGGTGATCACTGAGTCTGAGGAAAGGATGTTGACCAAGTGGGCACTTGTGATTTGAAGAGCAAGTACACATCTCAATAAGGCAGACTCCACTCAGCCTCAATGTACTATGTTCACATGGTAGGATAGGGAGGACCAGAATTCTGGATTTTTGTGAGAAATCTCCTGATATTAAGACTGAGAAAAGATTCAAAACAGATTTTCTTTTGGTGTTGTTTAACATTAGCTCTTCAAACAAACAAACCCTATATGGACAGGGGAAGGTATGCCCACAAATCACCACTTTGGAGGCTCTACTCTGAGCTTCTGAGATGCTAGGAATCCTTTCAGCTCAAACACTTAAAGGATGCATTACTGGATCACACATATTTCCATGAAAATATATAATTTATAAGAGCCAATATTTTCAATCATCCTAGGAGAGAGATTATATCATTCTGGAAAGTCTCTCTCCATTAAGCCTTCTTAGGAGAGATGAGGAGGCAGTTACAATAATTAAAGGAGTTTTGAAAGTGATTATTTTAATTATTGCATACTACTAAAACTCAAGCATTAGTGTTTGTGTTTTGTTCTCTTTTGTTTATAAAATAGCATTTCTCAACATTTTCCTTAATGGTTATATTATTGAATGTGGTAGATTACTATCTAACATTGTTTTTTTCTCAAATGTAATTTTTTCCATCTGATGACTTTAACACTTGTTTAGATTAGATATTTCATAGGTACATTTATGTCACTGACCATTTAACATTAACTTAAACTGCTCATTGTATCAATTCCCTAACAGATATTCTGCAAAGGGTAATCCTATTCTACAAGCATGCATGGCCAATGAGTGAATCTAGTTTTCTTTGTTTGTTTGTTTGTTTGTTTTTAACTTCTTTTCTTGTCCCATGGGAGAGAAAATGTTGGGATATAAGTATGACACTCATTTAGGTCATAATTCTTCTTTGAAGAGGCAAAGAAGACTAGGAAATATTCCTTCTATTAAAACACTGCAGGCTGATCATAACTCTGAGAATTTGGGCAACAACATTGTGTGAAATGGGCATATGTTTTTGACACTGAAACTGTGTACAAGCCCCTGTGTCCTTGTCTTGAAGTAAAATGCTGGCTCAAGGGTTGATGATTAGGAAATGTGAAGATGTAGAAACAAAGAATAGCTGTTGGGCTGGGGAAATGGTAACAATTTGGACTATAATTCTGTCACATTACAGAATCACTGAACTCCCAGTTCCCTGAAAGATGTAGATAAAGGCCTGACACATATTCCTAAGTTGTTTTTACAGGAAGCAGATCCCCACCAGATGAAAACTGCTGACCACAAGCACATAGACACTAGACCAGTTGAAACCAAAAGTTTGATGATGATTAAAACTTCACCTTGATGCCAGCCAATCCGAGAATTACACCCTGCTCCTTGAACACTATAAAATTCCTCACTACCCACTCCAGTGTGGGTCACACAGTCTTGAGGGCATTAGCACACTGTGGCCCCCTTTGCCTGGCAAAGCAATAAAAACTACTCTTTTCTACTTCACCCAAAGCTCTGTCTCCATGTTTCTATACAGCACTGGTGAACAGAGACCGAGTTTTGGCAACAACACTACAAAACCTACGTGAGTAAACATGGATTTTGTTGTTAAGTGTTTCCCCTGACAGAATAAACATGTTTATTTCAATCAGGCAGTTATAATGTTATATTTAATTAGGTTTATTTTTGTGATTATTTTGTATTAAGTGTGATCTTTCTTAACTTCTGGTCTTTTATTCTTTTTTTTTTAAAGCATACATTTTATTTTATTTTCAGACTTGTGCAATAATTCATTTTATGTTATTTGTTAGAGATTGTGTTTATAAGATGAGCAAGCTACATAGAGCATATCTGACAGTAAGAACAAATAAGTTTATCAACAAATAAAAAAAGTCAAAATATTTTTTGACAGATATTATGCTCATTATACCATTTGAAATATTTGAATGAGAAAACACAGAAAAGGGGATATCAGATAAATGGGTTTGTTGTAGACAAAAAAGCACTGATTTGGAAATGTTTTTATTTAACTCTTAGTTCTTTTTAAAAAATCATACAGAAGCAAATGTTAAATGCTATGTATACTTTGGACACACATTTTATGTAATCACACATTAGCCTTAAAAAAAAAAAAAACTAAAGTTTTTCAAATATAAAATTAAATAAACTGACCATGATTTGTGGACATTATGAAAGAATATAGAAAGTTTGTCTAAAGGGGTAAAAACTTGTAATCCATTATGGCAATAGTATCAAAAAGTCAAGTTTTAGCAAACTCCTAATACAGGCCAGTGGTTTGGAAACTCTAGCATGCATCAACATTACCCAGAGAGCTTCTTCATACAGATTGCTGGGCCCCAGAATTTGTACTTCTAACTAATTCCCAGGTGATACTGATACTGCTGGTCTAGGACTCACTTTGAAAGTCCCTAACATAGCCAATATCTTTCTATATCCCATCTTTCCAGTAAGTCTGTTACAACTCTATTAAACACTCAGTAAAATTCTTGTGTTCAGGAATTCTTCTACTCTCTTTTAAAATTCAGTGAGTCTAACATTTCCTATCAGTTATTAAACTAATTTATAAGGTAGATTGTTTAAATGCTCTACTTAATCATGTGTAGTATACTTATACTTCAGAGAGACACCATTGGTTAAAAACTAGTTATTTTGTTATTTGCTAATATGTGAATATTATTACCTATTATTAATAAAATTATTAATTTTAAGGGATATTATTTTAGAGATAGAACTGACTATCCTTGCTAAACAGTAAAGAAGCTCTTCAAACTGAATTTTGTCAACTTTGTTCTCATTAAGGGAGTTGTGAAACAACTAGGAACCGGAATGACCAAGGATAATATTGACCTAAAATCTCAAAAATATAATTATCGCTACAGAAGGTTTAAGATAAAGTACTCTGCCAGTTCAAAAGAGATGCAAATGAAAGAGGAATCAGTCAGTCAGCTAAGATCCAAAGATAAAAAAAAAAAAAAATGCCTGTTCAAAATGAGCCCTGACCATCCCTTAACACCCTTAAATTTCCTGACCTAAGCTGTTAGAAGCACAAAAGAAGACAGCCTTTCTTATTTTTTTCCATCTTTGTCATAGACTTTCTTTGTTTGGCAAGACCGGAAATGACATGGGTCAAGGAAGAGAAGGGGTCTCTCAGCCTTCTCACTCTCTTATATTTTAATATAAAAAATATAACTATGAATATAAGGAGACACTACAGAATTTCCAGCTGAACAGATCTGAGAGTGATTCATGGAAGAGCTAGATTTGTATTACTTCTTGACCTAGGAATATAATTTAGACATGTGGATATAGAGGAAACTGACCCTGCAGGAGCACACAAGAATATTCTTAAAGACAAGTTAGCTGGAAATTGAGTTGCATAGACAGTGAATCACTAAGTAGTTCCATTTGGAAAGAATACACATGAGGGCAAACTGAATTCCTTTGTCATGAAAACAAGGTTGACAGATGGATTGATTAATCCATTTGTGGAATCCCAGTCAAACTGTGAATGTTGTGATCAGTTGATTCTTTACAATTCAATAAATGAATCTTTCATTTCCCATGGCTGAACACATTAAGTAAGTGGAATTTGTTTTGAATTTCCTGTATTGATGTTTGTTACTCCCTGTGACATTTCATGACTCAATGTGCACAACATGTTAGAGGGAAGAAGCTCCTTAGAAACCACTAATGAAGATTGCACTTAATAGGAAATTTAAAAGGCACAGATATAAAAATGAAGGATTTTCTGTACCGAGAGTGAGGTCTAATCAGCAGCACTGCCACTATTCCAGCGTAGTAAGCAGGAGGCAGGCAAAGGAATTAGACATACAAAAGAGGGTCAGTAGCATGTGGATGAAGTATAGCTTGAACTGGATCAGGACAGTGAAATGCAGAAGAACTGAGGATTAATACAGAACACCTCTGTTCAATGTTCATAATACCCATATATAAAATGTACCTAAGTAAACAGAAGAATAAAATGTATGTAGTCCTTTTCCTAGAGGTGTTATTACTTTTACCATGTTTTTGGTTTTTGTCCTATAACTAAATTCCTGAACTAAATAACTCCTCCAGGTATTTTACATATATATATACACACACATTCAATAGCCTGACATGTTGTTCATATGTTCAAAGGCATTAGAGAGCTTGGTTGGAGGAGGTTTGGCTACTATGAATTTACACTCAGGTAAATTACTCTTTGATATCTGATCTTCCTCAATGATAGTCTGAAGTCAACAGGAGCATGGAAGGGTTTGTCATTTAGTGTAAATTACCAGTGTGGCAGGTTTTAGGGCCATGACAAACAGGCCTCTTATTATTGAATTATCAGTCTAAGAAAGCTGCATCAGATGGGAGGATGAGAATGTAAGTCAGGACAGAAAATACAAGTACAGGAAGTGTATATGTGCTCTAGCTAATGGGCCTGGGCAGAATGCAAACTAAGGAATATTCCAGTTTGCGCAAGGAGTCCTGGATTATGCTTGACTTGTCTTGGTTGTTTATTAATACATCCTTTATATCCTGAAAAATGTCTGATTTGGATGATAAATTATGTGGTCATCTTAATAAGAGAAAATCAAGAGAAAAATACTTTATTTGGGGGATTGCTTAATCAGCTGGAACAAACCTAAAGTATGCAAAACATTCTGATAGAAGAACACGTCTCCCAAGTTACCCTCTAGCCCTTCACGTTCCTCTCCATTTCACCTCAAGACACAGATATACACCAAAGCATAGGAAAGGAAATGAGAAAATCAGAGAATCCTGCCCACTTTGGGAGCTTAGAATTCTCAGAGCAACTCTGCTCTTGTTAAAGCTTCATTGGTTTTTCCACCTTTTTTACTTTTTTTTTAACATCTTTATTGGAGTATAATTTCTTTACAATGGTGTGTTAGTTTCTGATTTACAACAAAATGAATCAGTTATATATATACATATTTCAGATATGCTCTATGTAGCTTGCTCATCTTATAAACACAATCCTTAACAAATAAGATAAAATGAATCATTGCACAAGTCTGAAAATAAAATAAAATGTATGCTTTAAATAAATAAATAAATAAAAGACCAGAAGTTAAGAAAGATCACACTTAATACAAAATAATCACAGAAATAAACCTAATTAAATATATAACATTATAACTGCCTGATTGAAATAAACATGTTTATTCTGTCAGGGGAAACACTTAACAACAAAATCCATGTTTACTCACGTAGTGTTGTTGCCAAAACTCGGTCTCTGTTCACCAGTGCTGTATAGAAACATGGAGACAGAGCTTTGGGTGAAGTAGAAAAGAGGGCATTAGCACACTGTGGCCCCCTTTGCCTGGCAAAGCAATAAAAACTACTCTTGTAAAGGAGTAAAGACAAAAATCAATAACAGTGGTATTATACATTTTAAAAATATGTAGTAAATAAAATTTCTAGAAGTTATCAACTTTCAAAAGAAACCATATAAATAAATGATATTTAGTCTAGTACATGATCCTTCTTATGAAGCATGTTCTTTCTTATCCAAGATGCAGACTCTCTTACAAGTTCTGTGTTATATAGTCTTGATCAGTTTTTAGTTTTTCAACAATCTCTTACAATTTGAAGCTAAATATATTTTGAATTTTCATTGTCCTTTTAATTCTTTTTTAATTTTAATGAGATATGTATGTAATCATATAGTCTTTTAACTGAATTTCTCAGTACATTATTAGGTCCTTCATCTCCAGTCCATCCCATGAGTCAGTGTTTTCTCCATGTTCTATCAAAAAGGCCTTTTTAGAGCAGAACTGGCTCATAGGAGGATGGAGAAATAATTGTTGTCACTTTCTTTGGTTTAAAAAGACTGATATAGGGCTTCCCTGGTGGTACAATGGTCAAGTATCTGCTTGCCACTGCAGGGGACATGGGTTTGAGCCCTGGTCCAGGAAGATCCCACATGTCGCTGAGCAACTAAGCCCGTGCACCACAACTACTGAGCCTGCGCTCTAGCGCCCGCAAGCCACAACCACTGAAGCCCGCGTGCCTAAAGCCCATGCTCCACAACAAGAGAAGCCACGGCAATGAGAAACCCACTCACCACAATGAAGAGTAGCTCCTGCTCACCGCAACTAGAGAAAGCTGGCGCACAGCAATGAAGGCCCAACATAGCCAAAAATAATAAATAAATTAAAATAAATAAATTTAAAAAAATTAAAAGACTGATATAAAACTCCCTACATGTTTTTTTCTGTTACTGAGTTTTCAATTTTAGTGAATAAATATAAAAATCATATTATCTCAAATCCACTCTTAGCAAAACCACTACTGAGGAATTGTCCTAATTACCGGCAACACTGCCAATTGAGATGTTGCTAAGGATTGTGCAAACAGTTGTCATTATAATGGAATTGCCCCCACTCTTTCCTGCCCTGCTATTAGAATCATGCAGAAATGTTTGAGAACTTACATTGACTAGACAGGAATGACTTAGTAGTATACCAACAGTGTACTAGTAAGTGTAGAATAGCTTAAATGCAGGTGGTATTCTGAATACTTTCATGAATTTGGTACATAATATATCTAAACTATTTTATAAATACATTTTTCATTATTTTATTCCATTTAGTGTAAAATTGTAATATAGATGCTTTTGGGGGAGAGAACTTTGCCTTTGTAAGATATAAGTGAAGTCTATCCTTCCTTGTTTCTATTATCTTCATTTACTTAATGATGTTGTCCTTCTCCTAAACTTTATTCTTTCAAAAATATAATCCATTTACATTCATCACCTCTCACACCAACTACAACATATTATTTTCCCTTCTCTGTATAGCAGATATAGGTAACAATAAGTGAGAAAGCAATAGGAATTATTTTGCTTAATAATACAGATGTTATTGAGCATATCAAAGCATTTGACATCAGGCAACCTATTATATGTGGAGCTCCAGGGAGCCATGAGGTCAGACTACTGTCTCCACGTTAGATATGAAGAGGCTAATGTAGGTCACATGATGTCATATCTTAACACATTTCTGAGGAAGTCAGATAAGAAGTGATCACATTATTGGAAAAATAGTTGAGTATGATAGTTCAAGCTGTTTCAAAATAGAAACCAGAAGAGTTTTATCCACAGATTGAAATTGTTCAGTTCTACTATTTCTCATTCAGCCAAAAATGACAACTGCTGAAACCCAAAGTGCATGCAAAAGGGTAGAAGATAGAGTGTGTAAGCATTCATATAAAACCTGTTGATACATAGATTAATAGGAAAACAAATACAGGAAGATACCAGGTTGATGTGAAAGCAGGAGGCCAGTTGGCCATGATGGCATTGACCATGATGGCACGTAAAGAACAGTGACTTGATTACAAACTAACATTTCTTTGGTGTTGGAGTTACCCCAAAACTTTTTCCAGTTAAGTTTTAAAGAGGGTACTGTCAGGTTAAGGCTTGAACACAAGGGTCACAAAATCTTTGCACTTCTCACTTTTTATGATTTCATGGTTTTCCCATGTGAAAGAGAAGGTCAATGCAAGAGCAGAGGCTAAGATTACTATTCTCTGCTTATATGCCTGAGGCTGTGTCCCAGATGTTCTGAAGTAATTGGTCTGGTTTAGCCTGCTCCTTATGATGTTGTTGGGGAGGAAGAAATTGTTTTCTACCTTTCTAGGTTCTTCTGACTGGTCTAAAAATTAAATTGACCTGAGACAGATTAACAAAGGAAAATCAAACACGGGTTTAATAACATGTATACATGGGATAGAGCCAGGAAAACTGAGTAACCCACCAAATGGCTGAAACACTCACCTTAAATACCATCTTCAGCTAAAGTCAAAAGAGAATGTTGGCAGTAGTGATTTGAAATTTCCAAGGGGAGGAGGGAAATTCACATGGAGATGGAAAAACGAAAGTTTCCTGGACCATAAGGAGACAATGAAACACAGAGAGGACTCTGATCTTTAGTTAACCCCACCACACCTAGGTAATATTTTTGCAGATATCTCTGGTTATAGCTCTATTCTGGGAAAAGGCACTTTATCTAGATTCTTTAGGCAGCTGAGGACTCTTTGTTTCTTAAAATGTAATTAGCTTAAATTAATTCTCATGACAAGAGACACATTTTGGGATGGCAAATTTTGTTCCACTACCATGGTTTTAAATTTTTGTTTATTCAACTGAGATTTAATTATTATACCATAAAACTCAGCATTTTAAGATGTACAATTCAGGTTTTTTTTAGTATATTTACAAAGTTGTGCAACCATTGCCACTAAGTCCAAAGCATTTTCATCACTGCATAAAGAAATTTCAAAACCATTAGCAGTTATGCCTTATCCCTGCTTCCCCTATATCTTGGCAACCACTGATCAACCTTCTGTCTCTATGAATTTGCTTATTTTGGATAATTCATATAACTTGTATAAGATTTGCTTATGGTTTTTATGCACTCCTTGATATTTGGGAGATATCAACCCACACTCCACATTCCTGTTAGAGGACAATAATGATTAAAAGAAATAGGTCACATCCCCAGTAATCCAGTCAAGCCTGGCTCAATATCCCAGGAATAAGAGCAGACCATTAAATATGTTTTGGTTATTTCTCTATTTGTCCCCCTTTTGCTGTAATTCTGCTGAATTTTTTTAACATCTCTTTTTTTATTAAAGTATAGTTGATGTACATTATATAATTTTCAGGTGTAAATAGTGATTCACAATTTTTAAAGGTTATATTTCATTTATAGCTATTATAAAATATTGGCTATATTCCCTGTGTTGTATAATATATCTTTTTAGCTTATTTATTTTATATGTAGTAGTTTGTACCTCTTAGTTCCCTACCCCTGCTGTGCACTTTCCCCCTTCCGTCTCCCTACTGATAACCACTAGTTTTTTTTCTCTTTATCTGTGAGCCTGTTTCTTGTTATGTTCACCTGTTTTTACTTTTTTAGATTCCACATATAAGTGGTATCTTACAGTATTTGTCTTTCTCTGTCTAACATATTCACTTAGTCTAATACCCTCCAAATTCATCTATGTTATTGCAAATGGGAAAATTTCATTCTTTTTTATGACTGAGTAGTATTCCATTGTGTGTGTATATATATATATATATACCACATCTTCTTTATACATTCATCTGTTGATAGACACTTAGGTTGCTTCCATATCTTGGCAATTGTAAATGATGCTGCTATGAATATTGGGGTGCATGTATCTTTTTTAATTCATTTTTTTCAGCTAGATACCCAGGAGTAGATTTGCTGGGTCATATGGTAATTCTAATTTTAGTTTTTTGAGAAACCTCCACACTGTTTTCCATAGTGGTTGCATGAATTTACTTTCCTACCAACAGTGTATGAGGTTTCCCTTTTCTCAAAATCCTTGCCAGTACTTGTTATTTGTGGTCTTTTTTATGATAGCCATTCTCAAATGTGTGATGTAATGTCTCATTTTGAATTTAATTTGTATTTCTTTGATCTGCTGAATTTTTGATCATTTAGGCATCATGATAGGCCCTTATAAGCTCCACAGACTATTCAGGCTTTGTGGCATAAGATGAAGGTTAGAGATAAATGAAACATGTACTGAAATTTGATTTCCTCTCTGCTCCATTTCATTGGTTTGAGACATGGTAAATCTAATCACAGATTGATCTTATTAAGGCTAGTGACTTTATGATTAATAAGAGAAATGCATCTGTGGTCAAATTGCACCATCAACAGAGAGCAGGCAGCAGTCTCTTGGATAAAAGTTTGTCTGCACATGGTGCTATCTTGATTATTACTCTCTTGGTACCTAGCAGAGGAAAAATAACCAAAAAGTTCAGAGGTACGCACCTTCTCACTACTGAGGCAGTATGAAGCAGAGGTGAAAAGTGTGATCCTGATATGTGTCATGAATTATAGTGGAATCCTGGTGTCACAGAAGACAGCTAAGAGAGGAGATGAGAGCAATCTAGTTAGGAGTTTGTTTGGCAAGAAGTCAAGTGGAGACTGTTGTAAATCAGAGAAAACAGATCCTAGCCCAGGGAGTAAAAATCTAGAGGACAAAATGTTTACTGCTGATTCATTTAAAGAATATTTGGTGTCTGGGCTGTCCTGTGGCCAGGGACTTTTAGGGACCATAACATATCTGACCTGGCCCCATGCTGGTTAATTGGCATCAGTTAAAACATGGAATAATTTTAAATGATACATACATTAATTTTTTTATATTCGTTTAAAGCATACAAATATATATTTATCTATCCATCTTTGACGATGAGCCAACACACCCATTTTTAAAAATAAGTCTGCCAAATGGAGTTATATTTTTGCATAAAACATCCATAATGCATAGTGCATACTTTGAAGCTTTGATATCTTTAAAGTGGGGCAAGAATTTAAGATTCTTGTGAATTTATGAGTACAGAATTGTAGATTTTTAATGCCAAATTTTAAACCATCTTGCCCATCCCTATTTCAGAGACAATTTGAGAGGTATAAGAGCTGAAACTTATCATTAGCATACCATTTTGAAACTTTCAAATTAGTTTAAATGTTGACTCTCTTCTCACAATATTTTATCAGTTCATGTGACATACTTACATTATATAATTACAAAATTATGTAAAACTGGGATAAACTTATTGAGTAGACAATATCACCAACTCTTGATAAGCATATTGAGGAGAGCTGAAGTGCAGATGAAGTAGAGAGTAATCTGGATGCCAGGATCAATCATAAGATTTAGAAAGGGAGTAGGGTCCACTGGTTAACCAGATGGGTGAGTTAAAGAGAAGGCTGGTTAAGAGTTCCTACTGTAATAGGTAGCACGAACAGAGTGAGGTATTGTGTCACAGACTTTGGAGCCAGAGACTGTCTATTTTTACATGGCAAAAAAAAAAAAAAAAGAAGGTTTATAAAAAGGAGTTTCTTATAAAGGCTTTATTTTAAGAGTGGCAATTTGGAATTTTTTCAGCTTTATAAACTTAGATCTATGTTTCTGTTTTTTAATGTAATTTTGCAAGAGCACTCCAGCAATTCTCATTTATTGATCTATATAGGGCTGAGGGTCTGGATCTGTAATGTTGAAAAAAAAAAACAGAATATTATTTGACTGGAGTATTTAGCCTTCCAGGGTCTACACATGAATTTTCATTTCAATTAATATAGAAATATTAGCAAGCCAAGAATGTATTAATATAAGACAGTCCATTTTCACAGCACCTAAATAAATAATTAGTGCTTTTTATGAAAATTAAGGGAAAATACTTTTATAATAATATATTCTTACAAAATAACAATATCTAATTTGACAATGAAAAATACTAAAATGTCAGACCATGACTAGATGCTAACAATAATTTCAGGTATGTAACTCTAGAATATTTCCCCAAATCTTATTTCTATATCTGAAATGACTCTGTAGTGTGCCACTTCTCTTCATCAACCCAAAGAAGACTATCATCCTTTGCCTGGAATTCTGTAAAGGCCACTTAATGATGTTCCTGCAATTTATTCTGTCTCCTTACAGTTCTCTATACTACTCCAAGGTGAACACTTAAAAAAAAACTCTGATATTTTTACTCTTCATCAACAACTTCCGCTTACTGCTAGAATTAAATTCAGAATGATTAACCTGGTTAGTTAGGTTATTATAATCAGACTGAATCTTTAGTCCCAACTCTTCACATAACCTCCAAACATGTTCCCTGAAAAGTACTGGACATCTCTTAATTTGCACACCTACCATCCTCTTCCCTGATACAGGCATCCCCACATGCCAATTCTCATGCCTGGAATAGTTTTTATTTTTCCCCCTATATGCTTCATGAACTCAAACTCATGGAAATTACAGCCTTCACTAACCTCAACCCTCCACATTAGGGCAGGTTCCCTTTGTACAGTTGCAGTTGTTCATTTAGTCTAGTTTAGTTTAGTTTGTAGTTTTTCATCTGT
This sequence comes from Phocoena sinus, assembly GCF_008692025.1. Lineage (NCBI taxonomy): Eukaryota > Metazoa > Chordata > Mammalia > Artiodactyla > Phocoenidae > Phocoena > Phocoena sinus. The sequence goes on along the minus strand of NC_045776.1, from coordinate 31,260,571 downwards.
CTTCTGCATGAGACCAGTCCATGAGGGAAGTTGATCTCTGCTTTGCTCAGCCACTTCCTTGTGTCCAGTTTCATGTGTAAGCATCATAGCCTCTTAATCAAAATTTGCTAAATAAATCAGTTATTTTATTGTTTACAAGATAACTTGGAGTCTTACTGTTTGACTTTTTAATTGCTAGGGTTAAAAACTGTAGAAAATTTGTCAATATTAAGACATAGTAACTTTAAGACAACAAATAAAATACTCTGAGATTTACATGTTAAGAGGTGTCCATTCTATTTTGAAGCAAACAGAGTTGAATGCTCAAGCTAGATTGTTGCTATTCTCCTAATAGACTATAGGTACTTGTAATTTGTCAGACTTAGGTCACTGCCCTCTATTTAAGATTAATTCATGTGAAAAAAACTGTTACGTTAATAAAAGTTCATAATTTACTTGCACTATGAACCATTGCTTAGAGATTTACTTGTTGCAAAGGGAATCAATAGCCTGGTGAAGACATTACCATCTATGAAATATAACTGAGTCATTTATCTAATGCCTACATAAATTTCTGTAATAATGACTAGGGAAATTATTATGCATAATAATAATGCCCTTGATGAAGCCATCAGCTAGTCCCTCTTCTCTAAAGTAAATTTAGCCAAAGTAAATTTCCAAGAAAAAAATGAATGAGACTATAAACTCTACCAAACAGGTAATGAAATAAAAGGATATTTTTTTAAAAATGAATGATACAAATAAAAGTAATCAGAAAGTTCTTTTGTATAGATTAATTGGAATGTCTCAAGCCCTGTTCAAGCTTTGCTCTTCTGTAGATTTACAAGGACACAGAATCTTCATGAAATTTCACTGTTCTGAGGATCACCTCAGAAAGAAATTTAAGAATTATCATGGAAGTCTATATTATTTAATATCATGAACAAACTTACATGGACAAAAATCCTAGAAGGCATCTACAGTTCAGAACATATGCAGCAAACTCTTTGAGTTGTTGCCAACATTTTCAGTAGTACTCATAAGTGATCATTAGTCCAATCTGAAGGTTAACATCAGCTGTATAACATTAATAGACTGTAATTGCATTTCCCAACTATATTTTCTTATCAGATCCTATAGCAATGGTATAGGCTAGCATATATTCATCAAGATTATTTACAGTTTGCTATTACCAACATATATGTTGACTAGCATGTTTATTTTTCAGACAAAATATTGCTCATCATTGCCTCAGGATAGAAGGAAAATATTTGTGTTATTCAATATGTTATAATTTGCATATTTTTGCAAAATGTTATAATTTGCATATTTTTAATCACCTTTCCTCTAAAGTTTTTTTACTATTTAGGATTACCTGTTGGTTGGGTTTTTTGTTTATTATTTATGCTTTTGAAATTTCTCAGTGCATCTTGGAGAGTCTGATTTGTTGTATGCCAGATGTGGTACCATGTGATGGTTATTCATGGGATGAACAGGTAATATAGTTCTGGGAATCATTTTAAAATGTATTTGGTTTATAATGTTTATACATAAAAGAATAAAAAAATTGAAAGCATAAATGCTATAGTCACTATATACCCAGCTAGTATTTATTCCAATCCTCTAATATAAAAATAATTCACGAACTTCAGTTTTTCTTGAATTGACTCAAATTCTACATTGTTTTTCTTCTCTCAAAGATGAATAAATGTTTAGTTAGAAATATTATTAAAGTTGTTACCAGCTACCCCAGAAATGGAGTTTTGGAAATTTCAGAATAGTAAGGCTGGCCAATTTATTGCTGGACCTATCAACTCAAGTTTAAGACAGAAATGCTGAATCCCTGATACAATTACATGTATATTGAGAGTTCTCATCAGGACCTAGCTGAAGCTATTCAAGACTCAAGCTTACTCTAATACTACCCCAAACCCACCTCCGACCTATGCTAACTGGCTCTCAATTGTTACCTGTTTCTCTTATCTACAAGATCAATGTAGGAGCAGACATGGCACCTATGACCAAGTCAAGACAACATTTGTGGCATTATCACAGTCTATTGTGAAGATGTGGGACCCCATGAGTGACTTGACCTCACAGTTAAATTTTATAAGTATCTCCCTGGAGACACCAGTTGGATTACTCTTTAGGCTACGTTTCCTATGGTCTCACCAGGGTCAGAAAGTGAAAGAAGGAATAATTCTTCCTTAACTATCAACTACTACTAAAATGGAATCATCTGATATTTTGATACCAATTAGTATAAGAGTCTCCCCAAATGGTATTTTGAATGGTTAATTTTATGTTTCAAATTGACTGGGCTAAGGGATGCCCAGATACCTGGTATGACCTTAATTCTGTGTATATCTTTGAAGGTGTTTCAGGGAGACATTAGTATTTGAATTGGTAAACTGAATAAAGCAAATGGCCCAATCTGGGTGGGCATAGTTCAACTCCTTGAGGGTCCAGATAAGACAAAAAGGTGAAAAAGGGGTGAATTTCCTTTCTACTTGGGCTGAGACATCCATCTTCTCCTGCCTTAAGACATTGGAGCCCTTGGTTCTTAGGCTTTTGGACTTAGATCAGGATTTACATCATTACGTCCCCTAGTTCTCAAGGCTTTGAACTTTAACTTACACCATAGGCTTTCCTGATCCTCCAGCTTGCAGACAGCAGATTGTGGGTTTTCTTGACCTCCATAACTGTGTGAGCCAATTACTATAATAAATCTCCTTCTCATACTTATCTATATCTGTGTCTATATCTATATAGGAAAAGGAAAATATCACTTTGCATTTTAATACAAATTGGCTTTCCTGAATTATAGTAGGAAAAAAATTAACAAAGAGAGTGGGAAACTCATTTAAAATGGTCTTTTAAACTATTTTTATCCTTTGAGGACTCAGTTTATGAGTCATTAAAATATTACTGATAAAAATGTATTCTGAGCTTCCACTAGATAAGATATTTCAGCTTTCATTTGAAACATGAATTAATTCAGGATGAGAGAATATTTTTGGATAATAAGCTTGGAAAACCCAGGGTTGTCAGAGTATCTCACAGAAGTATTATATTTAGTGAAAGTATCTTTATCTGAAGAGGCTTTGGGAGTCAAACAGCTTTGCTACAAAGTTGAAAGCAGGGTGCAAAATTTTTGACTTAGGAGCCTGGTAGGAAAAACAGGTCTTTTGATTTCTTAGTGATACTAAAAACACTTGTTAGCCTAGTGGACTCATAATTTAGTTTCAAACTGTCATTCTAACATAGACCCCCTATATCTTTCAGTAATCTCTGATTTAGGTGTTATTTTCATTTGCATTAAAAAGAATTTAAAAATCAGAGCATGTTTAGCAATACAGATACATTTACTCTCCAAGGTATCTGTATTAAATGGCTCCTCATCAAATTCTATTGATTAGAAGAAGGCACTTAATGGCTCTGGAGTAATGTAATTTCTAAGTCTTTTGGTCACAGTTTGTCTCCAGTTGGTGACTGAAGTCAAAATTAGCATGCCAGTAGTTGGTCCAAAGAATAACCCAAATTTCTTGAATGAGAGAATTTCAACAGCTCTGCTGCCTAGTTGCAAAATTGATTTCAAATGGAGAATTGATTTGTAACTCCATCTGTTCCTGAATTTCTAGTAATATGAAAACACACTTATTTTCCAGGGCCTTTGAAGATTCTTAGGTATAAGAACAGGTTGAATAGAAAATAAAGACCAGAAATTTTGAACCAAAAAGGAAAAAAGATGGATTTCTTTCTTTTCCAGTTGATTGAAAAAGCTATGTTATTAAGAAACACCTACAATATATCTAACAAAAAGAACTAGACATAGACAGTCACATAAAAGGACAAGACATATTCACTCACTTAAAGGATTTTCAATCTTGTAAAGGAGACTAACTGACCTATTTAAATTTTCATATATTAGTTATATACTATATAAGGACTACTGGTATTTCACAATTGATTTTCTACTGCATTATGGTTATCATACTCAGGAATCATAGATCATTCCAATCAAATTCATGTCAATTTATGATTAAAGTTTTACCCCTTATTATCATATATGTTCCCAAACTGCCAAAATGGTCTTTACAGTGTAGAAATATGATCTAGTAAGAAACAGCAGGCTTTTTCCTTCAAGGCTTGATTAAGTTTCAAGAACTCAGTTTTCCATTTCCTTTCCTCTGATTCCTATCTTGACCCTTCATAACTATCTGGATATACAAGATGTTCCAAACACACTCAGAATCTTTCTGACTTTTTGACTATTCCCCAAAAAAGAACATAGAAAAAATGTTTTAACATCATAATATTGCTATATTCCTGAAGAAAAAAATATACAAATCAAAGTTTAGCATCAAAATGTCCTATTCCTAGAATGTCTATCATGCAAAACATTGCTCAGTTGTTTATCTTTTAAGAGACTCAGATATTGGAAGTTATGTGCATAAATATACCTCCTCAGTGAAATTAATAGTTTGTTGGGAGAAGTCCTCCTGCATTACCCTCTCTAGTTATTATTTTGTCTTAGCAAAAATAGTTGATTTTTATTGAGAGCTACTTTTATGGCACATTAGTAACATTTTCTCTTAATGAGCTGTGTACATCTTGCCTCCACTGCCTAAACTGCAAGTTTCTAAAAGGCAGGAAACATTTTTCAAATTTGTTTGAATCTGTCATAGCTAGTAGCACAGGTGAGAGAGCATAATCAGTGTTCAAAACTTTATAATTTATTGTGAAATGAATGAAATAGTTTTGAGAATAATATAATAGAGCAGAAAATGTTTAAATAACATTTAATCTAAGCTCTTTATTTTAAAAATGGGAAGAAAGTGAATCACAGAGATGGTAAATATTTTGTCTAATTCTGCATATCCCATTTATGTCATATGTGAGAAAAATACAGGTCATATGCCAAAATGTATCATTCACTTTTATTGTGTAATTATCCTTAACTGCATTCCTCTTGCATGATATAGCTAGATAAGAATTACAGAAGTGAAGTGTTCAAAATGGCAGAATATGAAGACCCTGGCTTCACCTTCTCACATAGACACCCTAAAATTAAACTATTTACAGAGCAACCACCTATGAGAACAACATGAATATTGGCAGAAATATTTTCTATAATGAAAGACAAAGAAGGAATCACAACAAGATGGATAGGAGGGGTAGGAGATGGGGTAGAGTTACAACCAATACCTCAGGGTCAGCGACCTACAGAAGGGAAGAATATCACAATTGTAGAAGTTCTTTCCAATATGTAAGGCTCTTTGGGTTTATATTGGTCTCTCCAGCCTGGGGATCCTGCACCAGGAAGACAAGCCTCCAGAATTCTGGCTTTGAAAACAAGTGAGACTCTTGTTTGGGAGAACTGAAGAGCTATAGGAAACAGAGACTCTGCCCTTAAAGGATGCACACAAAATCTCACACACTCCAAGTTCCAATGCAGATGCAGTAGTTTGAAAGGAATCTGGGTCAGACTCACTTACTGATTGTAAACAACCTCCCAGAGAGACATGAGGAGAATATTATGCCTTCTGGAGCTGAACAAACTGGGCCATTTTTTGGTGCTTGTTTTACTGTGATAAAGCTGGCACTGGCAAATGCCATTTTGGAATCCTCTCTCTAGCCTATTAGTGACAGGGGCCTGATCCCAATATCCAGTAAGCCAACACCAGTCCCAAGACCCTTCAGACCATGAAGATAGTAGTATGAGGACCATCATGCTGGCATGAGTCCCACACCCCTTGGGCCATGCAACCAACCACAAGCGAAGCCTGCTCTGTTCCAGAGTCAATACACAAGGCACAGCCTCATAGCTGATCAGGTCAGGAGCTAGACCCAATTACCAGGGTACATATAGTTGTCAGCCTACCACAACAGAAGGGCACATGTGGACCACATGGGGGCACCACTAGAACATATAGTTCTGGTGACCTGAGGGGAGCATGCTGCTGGGCCCCATAGGTTGTCTCCTATATAAAGCCACTTTTCCAAGATAAGAAAATGAAACTTGCCTACCTAACACATAGAAATAAACATAGAGGATTAGCTAAAATGAGGAGACAGAGGAATATATTCCAAATAGAGGAGCAAGACATAACCTCAGAAAAAGAACTAAATGAACTGGAACAATTTACCTGATGAAGAGTTCAAGGTAATGACTATAAAGATGGTCAACAAACTCAGGAGAAGAATGGATGAACACAGTGAGAATTTCAATAAACTATTATTAGATAACATAAAGAAGAAACAAACAGAACTGAAAAGTACAATAAATGAAATAAGAAATACACTAGGAGGAATCAACAGTAGATTAGATGATACAGAGAAATAGATCAGGGAACTGGAAGACAGAGTTCTGTGTGGCTTTTATTCTTGGGTAGAAATCACCCAAGCTAAACCAAAAAAAAAAAAAAAGAGAGAGAGAGAGAGATAATTTTTAAATATGAGGGTATTTTAAGAGACTTTTGGTGCAACATCAAGCATACTAACATTCACATAATATGGGTACCAGAAGGAGAAGAAAGAGGCAGAGAACTTACTTGAAGAAATAATAGCTGGAAAAGTCCTAATCTAGGAAAGAAAAGAGATGTCTAAGTCCAGAAATCACAGTGTCTGAAAAAAAAGTTGAAACCCCAAAGGTTCACAGTAAGACACATTAAAATCAAAATGGCAAAAATTAAAGATAAAGAGAGAATATTAAAACCAGCAAGAGAAAAGCACTTATTTATGTCCAAGGGAACTCCCATAAAAGTGTCAGCTGACTTTTCAGCAGAAAATTTGCAGAGCAGAAGGGTGTGGCAATATATTTAAAATGATGGAAGGAAAAAAGTTACAAACAAGAATACTCTAACCATCAATGTTATTATTCAGACTTAAAAGAGCTACAAATACTTTTACAGAAAAGCAAAATGTAAAAGAATTCAGTACCACTAAACTGACTTTTCAAGAAATGTTAAATAGACTTCCACTTAGAGTGGAAAAGAAAAGACCATGACTAGAAATATGAAAATTATAAAAGGAAAATTTTCACTGGTAAAAGGAAACTTACAGTAAAGGTAGTAGAACATCCAATTATAAAGCTAATAGGAAGGTTAAGCATAGTAAGATCATCTATATGCATAATAAGAAGTTAAGGGATACAGGTAACAAAAATATGTAAAGGATGATATTAAAATATTAAATGTCAGGGTGAGTGTAAAAATGTAAGGTATTTAGAATGCATTCAAACTTAAGAGATCATTAACTTAATCATATATATGACATATATATATATATATATATATATATGATTTATACATAAACCTCATGACAATCACAAACCAAAAACTTATAATAAAAAACAAAAAAAGAGATAAAAATCCAAACATAACATTAAAGATAGTAATCAAATCACAATGGAAGAGAGAAAAAGAAAAAAATAATAAAAAAGAACTGCAAAAACAACCAGAACACAATTAACAAAATAGCAATAAATACATATTTATCAATAATTACTTTAAATGTGAAAGGACTAAAAGCTCCATTCAAAAGACATAGAGTGGTTGAACAGATACAAAACAAGATATGTATATTGCCTGCAAGAGACACATTTCAGATTTAGACACATCACAGATTGAAAGTGAGAATATGACAAAGGGTATTCCATGGAAATGGAAATGAAAAGAAATCTGGGATAGCAATGCTTATATCAGACAAAACAGACTTAAAGACTGTAACAAGACAAAGAAATAGGTTACACTATGATAAAGGGATCAATCCAAGAAGAAGATATAACAATTTTAAGTATATATGCATACAACATATGAGCACCTAAATAGACAAAGCAAATATTAACAAACATAAAGGGAGTAATTGATAGTGAAAAGCTGAAAGCACTTTTTCTACAATCAGTAATGTTACAAGAATTCCCATTCTTGTCATTTGTATTCAACATAGTATTAAAAGTCCTAGCCACAGCAATCAGAAAACAAATAAAATGAATCCAAACTGGTAAAGAATAGGGACTTCCCTGGTGGTTCAGTGGTTAAGATTTCATCTTCTAATGTAGGGGTGTGGGTTTCATCCTGGTTGGGGAGCTGAGATCCCACATTCCTCATGGCCAAAAAAGGAAAACATAAAACACAAGCAATATTATAATAAATACAATAAACATTTTAAAATTTGTCCACATAAAAAAAGAACTCTTAGGGGATCGGTTCAAGATGGCAGAGTAGAAGGACGTGTACTCACTCCCTCTTAAGAGACCACTAGAATCACAACTAACTGTTGAACAATCGTCAACAGGAAGACACTGGAACTCACCAAAAATTATACCCCACATCCAAAGATGGAGGAGAAGCCACAATGAGACAGTAAGAGGGGCACAATCACAATAAAATCAAATCCCTTAACTGTTGGGTGGGTGACTCACAAACTGGAGAAAAATTGTACCACAGAAATCCACCCACTGGAGTGAAGGTTCTGAGCCCAAAATCAGGCATCCCAACCTAGGGGTCTGGCAATGGGAAAGGGAATTGACAGAGAATCAGAGTTTGAAGCCTAGCTGGATTTGATTGCAGGACTTCAACAGGACTAGGGGAAACAGAGACTCCACTCTTGGAGGGGACACACAAAGTAGTGTGAACATCAGGACCCAGGAGCAAGGAGCTGTGACCCAATACAAGACTGAAACAGACCTACCTGCTAGTGTTGGAGGGCCTCATGTGGAGGAGGAGTGCAGCTGTGGCACACTGTGGGCACAAGGACACTGACAGCAGAAGTTCTGGGAAGTACTCTTTAGTGTGAGCCCTTCCGGAGTCCACCATTAGACCCAACAAAGGGCCTGTAGGCTCCAGTGCTGGGTCACCAGAGGCCAAACAACCAAAAGGAAGGCAACTCAGCCCCACCCAACAGCAGAAAAGTAGAATAAAGTTTTACTGAGCTCTGCCCACCAGAGCAACACCCAACTCTACCTACCACCACTCCCTCCTATCAGGAAGCTTGCAAAAACCTCGTCAATAGCTTCATCCACCAAGGGCAGACAGCAGAAACAAGAAGAATTACAATCGTGCAACCTGTGGAACAAAAGCCACATTCACAGAAAGATAGACAAAATGAAGAGGCAGAGGAAAATGTCCCAAATGACAGAACAAGATAAAACCTCAGAAAAACAACTAAATGAAGTGGAGATAGGTGATCTTCCAGGAAAATAATTAGAGGCAAAGATCAAGATGCATGAAATGCTTAACAAAGACATAGAAGAATTAAAGCACAAACAAGCACAGATGAACAATACAATAACTGAAAGGAAAGATACATTAGAAGGAATCAATAACAGAATAACTGAGGTAGAAGAACAGATAAGTGACCTGGAGGACAGAATGGTAGAATTCACTGCTGTGGAACAGAATAAAGAAAAAAGAATGAAGAGAAATGAAGACAGCCTGAGACTTCTGGGACAACATTAAACATACCAACATTCGCATTATAGGGGTCCCAGAAGGAGAAGAGAGAGAGAAAGGACCTGAGAAAATATTTGAAAAGATTATAGTTTAAACTTCCCTAACATGGGAAAGGAAATAGCCCCCCAAGTCCCAGAAGTGCAGAGAGTTCCAGGCAGGATAAACCCAAGGAGAAACATGCTGAGACACTAATCAAATTAACAAAAATTAAAGACAAAGAAAAATTATTGAAAGCGGCAAGGGAAGAATCACAAATGACATAAAAGGGAACTTCTATAAGGATAACAGCTCATTTCTCAGCAGAAAATCTACAAACCAGAAGGGATTGGCATGATATATTTAAAGTGAAGAAAGGGAAGAACCTACAACCAAGATTGCTATACCCAGCAAGGATCTCATTCAGATTTCACAAAGAAATCAAAACCTTTACAGACAAGCAAAAACTTAGAAAATTCAGCACCACCAAACCAGCTTTACAACAAATGCTAAAGGAACTTCTCCAGGCAGGAAACAGAAGAGAAGAAAAGGACCTACAAAAACAGACTCAAAAAATTAAGAAAATATTAATAACAATATACATATCAATAATTACCTTAAATGTGAATGGATTCAATGCTCCAAACTAAAGACACAGGATCACTGAATGGATAGAAAAACAAGACCTATATATATATGTGTGTGTGTGTGCTGTCTATAAGAGACAGACTTCAGACACAGGGACACACACAGACTGAAAAAGAGGGGATGGAAAAAGATATTCCATGCAAATGGACATCAGAAGAAAGCTGGAGTAGCAATACTCATATCACAAAAAATAGATTTTAAAATATAGAATGCTGCAACAGACAAGGAAGGACACTACATAATGATCAATGGATCAATCCAAGAAGACATAACAATTATAAATATATATGCATTTAGCATAAGAGCACCCCAATACATAAGGCAAATGTTAGCAACTATAAAAGAGGAAATCGACAGTGACACAATAATAGTGGGGGACTTTAACACCTCACTTACACCAATGGACAGATCATACAGACAGAAAATTAATAAGGAAACAAGCTTTAAATGACACAGTACATCAGATAGATTTCATTGATATTTATAGGACATTCCATCTGAAAACAGGAGATTACACTTTCTTCTCAAATGCACACAGAACATTATGCATGATAGATCACATCTTGGGTCACAAATCAAGCCTCAGTAAATTTAAGAAAATTGTAGTCTTATCATGCATTTTTTCCAACCACAGCACTATGAGATTATAAATAAATTACAGGGAAGAAACGTAAAAAGTACAGACACATGGAGGCTAAACAATACGTTGCTAAGTAATCAATAGATCACTGAAGAAATCAAAGAGTAAATCAAAAAATACCTAGAGACAAATGACAATGAAAACACGATGATCAAAAACCTATGGAATGCAGCAAAAGCAGTTCTAAAAGGGGCAGTTTATAGCAATACAATCCTACCTCAAGAAAAAAGAAAAATCTTAGATAAAATATCTAACCTTACACCTAAAGGAAATAGAGAAAGAACAAACAAAACCCAAAGTAAGTTAGTAGAAGGAAAGAAATCACAAAGATCAAAGCAGAAATAAATGAAATAGAAACAAAGAAAACAATAGCAAAGATCAATAAACCTAAAAGCTGTTTCTTTGAGAAGATAAACAAAATTCATAAACCCTTAGCCAGACTCATAAAGAAAAAGAGGGAGAGCTAAATCAATAAAAATAAAAATGAAACAAAAGAAGTTACAATGGACACTGCAGAAATACAAAGCATCATAAGAGACTATTACAAGCAATTCTATGCCAATGAAATGGAAACATGGAAGAAATGGACAAATTCTTAGAAAGATATAACCTTCCAAGATGGAACCAGGAAGAAATAATGAACAGACCAATCACAAGCACTGAAATTGAAACTATGATTATAAATCTTACAACAAAAGAAAGTCAAGGACAAGATGGCTTTACAAGAGAATTCTATCAAACACTTAGAGAAGAGCTAACATCCATCCTTCTTGAACTCTTCCAAAAAATTACAGAGGAAGGAACATTCTCAAACTCATTCTACAAGGCCACAATCCCCCTGATACCAAAACCAGACAAAGATACTGCAAAAAAGAAAATTATAGACCAATATCACTGATGAATATATATGAAGATATCCTCAACAAAATACTAGGAAATAGAATCCAGCAACACATTAAAAGGACCATACACCATGATTAAGTGGGATTTATCCCAGGGATGCAAGGATTCTTCAATATATGCAAATCAATCAATGTGATACACCATATTAAGAAATTGAAGAAGAAAAAACATATGATCATCTCAATAGATGCAGAAAAAGTTTCGATAAAATTCAACACCCATTTATGATAAAAAAAAAAAAACTCTCCAGAAAGTGGAAATACAGGGAACCTACCTCAATGTAATAAAGGCCATATGTGACAAGCCCACAGTCAACATCATTCTCAATGGTGAAAAACTGAAATAATTTCCTCTAAGATCATGAACAAAAAGATGTCCACTCTCACCGCTATTATTCAACATAGTTTTGGAAGTCCTAGCCATGGCAATCAGAGAAGAAAAAAAAATGAATACAAATTGGAAAAGAAGTAAAATTTTCACCATTTGCAGATGACATGATACTATACATAGATATCCTAAAGATGCCATCAGAAAACTACTAGAGCTAATTAATGAATTTGGTTAAGTTGCTTAATTAATGAACAGAAATCTCTTGCAGTCCTGTACACTAACAATGAAAGGTCAGATAGAAAAATTAGGGAAATAATCCCAATCATCATTGCAACAAAACAAATAAAATAACTAGGAATAAACTCACCTAAGGAAGTAAAAGACCTGTACTCAGAAAACTATAAGACACTGATGAAAGAAAACAATGACACTAAAAGATGGAGAGGTAGACCGTGTTCTTGGATTAGCACAAACAATATTGTAAAAATGACTATCCTACCAAAAAAAATCTACAGATTCAATGTCATCAGAATCAAATTACCAGTGGTGGGCTTCCCTAGTGGTGCAGTGGTTGAGAGTCCACCTACTGATGCAGGTGACACGGGTTGGTGCCCCAGTCCGGGAAGACCCCACATGCTGCGGAGCAGCTGGGCCCATGAGCCATGGCTGCTGAGCCTGCACGTCCAGAGCCTGTGCTCCACAACAGGAAAGGCCACAATAGTGAGAGGCCCACGTACCACACACACACACAAAAATCAAATTACCAATGGTGTTTTTTACAGAACTAGAACAAAAAAAATCTTAAAACTTTTATGGAGACACTAAAGACCCCAAATAGCCAAAGCAATCTTGCGGGGAAAATAAAAACATAGCTGGAGGAATCAGACTCTCTGACTTCAGACTATAGTACAAAGCTACAGTAATCAAGACAATATGGTACTGGCACAAAAACTGAAATATAGCTCAATGGAACAAGATATAAAGTCCAGTAATAAACCCACACATGTATGGTCAACTAATCTATGACAAAGGATACAGGGATATACAAAGGACAAAAGACAGTCTCTTGAATAAGTGGTGCTACATGTACAGCTAATTGTCAAAGAATGATATTAGAACACTCTCTAACACCATACACAAAAATAAACTCAAAATAGATTAAAGACCTAAATGCAAGATTGGACACTATAAAACTCTTAGGGGAAAACATAAGAAGAACACTCTATGATATAAATCACAGCAAAATCTTTTTTGATCCACCTCCTTGAGTAACGGAAATAAAAATAAATAAATGGGACCTAATGAAACTTAAAAGTTTTTGCAAACAAAGGAAACTACAAACAAGATGAAAAGACAGCTCTCAGAATGGGGGAAAATATTTGCAAATGAATCAATGGGCAAAGGATTAATCTCCAAAATATATAAACAGGTCATGCAACTCAATATTAAAAAAAAAAATCCAATCATAAAATGGGCAAAAGACCTAATTAGATATTTCTCCAAAGAAGACATACAGATGACCAAGAGGCACGTGAAAAGATGCTCAACATCACTAATTACTAGGGAAATGAAAATCAAAACTAAAATGAGGTATCACTTCACACCGGTTAGAATGGGTGTCATCAGAAAATCTATAAACAATAAATGCTGGAGAGGGTGTGGGGAAAAGGGAACCCTCTTGCACTGTTGGTGGGAATGTAAATTGTTACAGTCACTATGGAGAACAGTATGGAGTATCCTTAAAAAACAAAAAATAGAATTACCATATGACCCAGCAATACCACTACTGGACATATACCCAGAGAAAACCATTATTCAAAAAGACACATACACCCCGATGTTCCTTGCAGCACTATTTACAATAGCCAGGTCATGGAAACAACCTAAATGCCCATCAACAGATGAATGGATAAAGAAGATGTGGCACATATATACAATGGAATATTACTTAGCCATAAAAAGGATCAAAATTTGGTCATTTGTAGAGACGTGGATGGACCTAGAGACTGTCATGCAGGGTGAAATAAGTCAGAAAGAGAAAAAGCAATATATATTACTGCATATATGTGGAATCTAGAAAAATGGTACAGATGAACTGGTTTGCAAGGCAGAAATAGAGACACAGATGTAGAGAACAAATGTATGGACACGAATGTGGTAAAGAGGGGGCATGTGGGGTGGTGGTGGGATGAATTGGGATATTGGGAGTGACATATATACACTAACGTGTAAAATAGATAACTATTAAGAACCTGCTGTATAAAAAATTAAATATGTAAAACATTTTTTTAATCTTAAATAAACACTGGAAAGGAAGAAATAAAACTGTCAGTGTTTGTAAATTATACTGTATATAGAAAAATAAAAAAAGAGAAATTATTAAACTAATAAATGAACTCAATAAAGTTATTAGTAAACTAATAAATGAACTCAATAAATGCAGAAATCTGTTGCATTTCTATACACTAATAATAAACTATCAGAAAGAGAAATTAAGAAAACAATTCCATTTACAATTGCATCAAAAAGAATAAAATACCTAGGAATAAATCTAACCAAAGAGCTGAAAAACCTGTACTCTAAAAAGACATTGATGAAAAATTGAAAATGACACCAATAAGTAAAAATATATGCTTTGCTCAAGGATTGAAAGAAATAATACTGTTAAAATGACCATACTCCTGAAGGCAATCTCTAGATTCAATACAATCCCTATCAAAATACCAAAGACATTTTTCCAGACAGAAGTTGAACAAATGACTCTAAATTTGTATAAAAACAAAAGCTCCAAATTATCAAAGAGCTCTTTTGAGTTTAAAAAGTATCACACTTCCTGATTTCAAATTACACTACAAAAGTATGGTAATCAAAACAGTATGGTATTGACACAAAAAAGACACAGATCAATGGAATGAATAGAGAGCCCAGAAATAATCCCACACTTATATCATCTATTAATCTATGACAAAGAAGGCGAGAGTATATACTGGGGAAAAGATGGCCTCTTCAATAAATGGTATTGGAAAAACTGGATGGCTACATACCAAAGAAGTCAAATGGATTAAAGACTTAAATGTAATACCTGAAATCATAAAATTCTAGAGGATCACATAAGAAGTATGTTATTTGACATCAGTCTTACCAATTTTGGGGGGATATGTCTCCTCCTACAAGGGCAACAAAAACACAAATAAAGAAATGGAATTACATCAAACTAAAAAGCTTTTTTATAGCAAAGGAAACTATCAAAACAGTTAAAAAGCAGCCTACTGAATCATTTGTGATATTTGAAAATTATATATCTGATATGGGGTTAATATCCAAAATATGGAAAAAAGTCATATAACTCAACATCAAAAAAAAACCCAATTTTAATAAATGGGCAGAAAACCTGATTAGAAATATTTCCAACATCATACAGATAGCCAACAGACATAAGAAAAGTTGCTAAGTATTGTTAATCATCAGAGAATGCAATTTAAAAACATAATGAGATACCACCTCAAATCTGTCAGAGTGACTATCTTTTGACTATCATCAAAAAGGTAACAAATAACAAGTGTTATCAATGGTGTAGAGTAAAGGGAACCCTTGTACACTTTTGGTGAGATTGTAAATTGGTGAAGCCACTATGGACAATAATATAGAGGTCCTCAAAAAATTAAAAATAGAACTCTCATATGTTCCAGGAATTTCATTTCTGAGCATTTTCCTGAAGAAAACAAAAACATTAATTCGAAAAGATATATGCACACCAAAGTTCTTGGTAGGGTAACTATAATAGTCAAGATATGAAAATAACCTAAGGTCCATTCATTGATAGATGAGTAGATAAAGATGTGGTACGTACACACACACACACACACACACACACACACACACACACACACACATATTACTCAGCCATGAAAAGTAATTAAATTGTGCCATTTGAGAGTTGGATGGATCTAGGGTTTATTATGCTAAGCAATATAACTCAGACTGAGAAAGACAAATACTGCATGCTCAGACTTGTATGTGAAATTGGAAACAAAACAAAACAAAACCAGACCCACAGATACAGAAAACAAATGAGTGGTTTCAGAGGGGCGGGGGTGGACAAAATGGAGGTGGGCAAAATGGATATTGGCAATTAGGAGGTACAAACCTCCAGTTATAAAATAAATGAGTCATGAGGATGTAATATACATCATTAGTATGTAATATGGTCAATAATATGTATGGGGCAGATGGTTACTGCACCTACTGTGATGGTCACTACATAATGTATGCAAATATCAAATTGCTAAGTTGTATACCTGAAACTGGCATAATATTTTATATCAAATGTATTTCAATAAAATAAATAAAAATTACAGCAAGTGATATTGGCTGACTCATATTATTCTTTCTAATTTGATCATTCATATAGACATCAAAGAGATGTAATATTGCTATTCATATATACTGTTTAAATTTTTTCCAGTGGACTGATATATTGATAATGTAACTCAAGGGAAAATGGCAAAAAAAATCCCCCTGATATTTAGAATTAAGAAAGATAAATCCTTTGTGAAAAATAGTATAAAAGATATAAAGAAAGATAAAAAGATGGTCGTAAACAAACTCTGCAATGATGGCATTATTTTTCTTCAGATTCTTCCTTGGTTTCACCATCTTGAGTTTTTGATCCATCATTCTGACCAGTTTTATGTACCAGCGGTTTTAAACTAAGACTCTTTTAATCAAAATATCATTGACATTGTCAAAAAAGTAATACCCAAAGAGCAAGCATTACCTGTCATGAATAGTCTAGCACTATTCACAGAGATGGATTTTAGAAGACATAATGTAGCAAAGTCACTGTAAATTTCAAGAATGACAAACAGGCATAGCACTAGGATCACTTTGACATTGGCATTTAGAAGACACATGACCTTGAATAAACAACTTATCCCTTCTGAGCTCTGGTGTCCCTATTTGTAAACAAAGAGAACTAAAATATTAGACCCCTAGAGCCCCTTTTCATTTTAAATATTGACAATTATAGTAATTTACATGGATATTTAATAGAAACATTTATGAAGTGATGGTAGAGTTTCTACCAAGGATTATTCTTAGTGAAAGTATTATTGTGGCCCAACGGTAATCACAGGAAACAAGGTTCTGGTATTGTCCATCACAAAAATGGAATACTGAAGGATATGTTTTAAATAATGAGGTCATTAAATGACATTCTGTTTTTCTACTATTTCTACTAATAGCATACTTTAGAGTACCTTGGGAGTCATTTTATTTAGTTCATTTATGTTAAGTATAAATCAAATATTTTTCTTTTAATTTGGCAAGTTTAGCTTTGAAATTGCTGAGTTTTAGCTAAAAATATAAATTATAAATATAAATCTTAATTTTCTACATATAACACTGGTGAGTAATTAAATACTTAAAAGAGTATTTGATAAGGAACACTGTTTAAAAGAGAAAGCTAGAGAGGTGATATAATTAAAGACATGGCAATTAAATCTGGGATGTCTTTCTTCAGTTTTGAGTATAGATTCTTTCTTAAATATGTGCAAAAATAAAAGGGTAATCACTTCAATGCCACAAATTATATTTTATATTTTGATTTTTGATTTTATATTTTTGTATTCCTATAGAACAATTAATCCAGTATTGTAAATCTATGGATGCCAAATTAATTATGTTGAAAATGTGAGCTATTGATACATATATACACACAGATTTACAGACATATAATCTCACATAGTTTCACCCACACTGAATTGCTAAAATATTGGGTTGGCCTTCATATCTTTTATATAGTTTTATATAATTTATGGTCTAGCCATTATTTTTCCAGAGTCAATAGAAATTTACCCTTAAAATATCCTTTAAAAATTATCATCTTGTATAAGTTTTTTTATTACATTTTTTGCCTTTCATAGAAATTGAAATTATAATTTCTTGACAGATTAATAAAGTTATTTATGATATAATTATACTGCCTAGCTATAGAAATTCTTGCTTTTATGCCAAATGATCCCAGAATTGCTCTTCTAAAATATTTTTGTTTCATCTTGCATTTTAATTTTCTCTTGGCCCTAAATTATAGGTTTCAGTTTATTTTACTATAAAAATGTTTCAAGAAACCCATTTTTTAAAAATTTATTTATTATTTTTATTTATTTATTTTTGGCTGTGTTGGGTCTCCATTGCTGTGTGCAGGCTTTCTCTAGTTGTGGCGAGCAGGGGTTACTCTGCGTTGCAGTGTGCAGGCTTCTCATTGCAGTGGCTTCTCTCATTGTGGAGCATGGGCTCTAGGGGCGTGGGCTTCAGTAGTTGTGGCACGTGGGCTCAGTAGTTGTGGCTCATGGCCTCTAGAGCACAGGCTCAGTAGTTGTGGTGCACGGTCTTAGTTGCTCTGTGGCATGTGGGATTTTCCTGGACCAGGGATCAAACCCATGTTCCCTGCATTGGCAGTCAGATTCTCAACCACTGCGCCACAAGGGAAGCCCAGAAACCCATTTCTTCTGAAATTATGGTTCTAAAAATTGTAAACAGAATAAAAACAGTAACCAGCATATAATATCTGACTCTAATATCAAATAGACTGAGAAAGAAATCCTGAGAATCTCCCCTGTTATGAGAAACTTTAATAAAATTATAGGAACTTTATTCTATGGATTTTTTTACATTTGATTTGGCTATTAAGAATTGTTTTTTGGTTTGATTTCTGATCTATGGTCTTATTTTGTATAGTATTTGCTTTCCTGGCTTGTATATTTAAATCACAGTTGGTTGTATATTCATATTTTAGATCCACCTGATTGGAGAAGGAGTCTAGTACTTTGTAGTTTGGATGACTATATGAGTTATCATACAAACACAGCACCTTTGAGTGAAAAGAAGTGCCAAAAAAAAAAAAATTAACAAACATTAGTTGAGCTATATCAGCTACTATAGGGAACAAAATTTGCCACCCCAAAATATTTCTGTGGCATGCAGATTATTTCTAGCTGAAAGTAATCAAGGCCTAAAAGACTCAGGAATAAATTTTGACCTTCTCCCTAACTGCCTAAAGAATGTAGATAGAGGACCTATTCCAGGAAGGGAGCTATCGCCATAGAAAACTATAGTGTGAACTAGGTGTTGTAGATAGTGAAGGGAACATAGTAAAGTTTTGTTAGAATTCTTCTCTGTGTCCCACTGCAGGGCCCAACAAATATTTGTTTACAACATTCGTTTTCTCATCTCCATTTAAATTGCCTTTCTCCCTTCAAAGTCCCAACCACGAACCCCGACATCCTCTTCTGTCTTTAACTGAAGATCGTATTTAATGTGAGAATTTCAGCTATTTTGGTGAGTTACTCAGTTTTTCTGGGTCTCTTCCATGTACACATGTTATTAAACTTTTGTTTGATTTTCTCATGTTAATCTGTCTCATATCAATTTAAGTCTTAGACCAGCTAAAAGAGCATAGAAGGATAAAGGAAAAATCTCTTCTTCTCTTACAGTACCAACTAGGATTGTCCTTAGAAAATCAGGATTCCTGTCCACCTTATTTGCAGTAATGTTAATAGTAAATTGTTTTCAAGTGTCTCAGACCAATACAATGGACCACCATAACATTTGTCCATTTTCCCAAGATAAAAATCTATGATCAAGCTATATCAATTGAGGATATAATTCTGGTTGCAAAGCTGCTCTCTCTTCTCATATTTAGAGCTGTATTGACCTTTGTTGATACTCTTAATTCCAATACTGATAATATTAGTTTGCCCTTAAATCTTTGGCTATATTTTTAAATTTTTTAAAGTTTTCTTTTAGTTTTTCTTTAATAATTTCTGACTATATGGCAAGCCCTTAAGATAAAAACATATTTCTAGAGTTAAAGTAGTTTCTTAAAATATGTCTTACTTCTAGAGGGATTAGGTGATATTTGCATGATAATATTTGAGAGACACATAAAAGAAATATACATATTAAGAGTATAGTAATGTAACTGAGTAGGACCCTATGGGGCCTTCCTGGGACATGTCCTTCCCCCATATCCTCTGCTTTCCTTTGAAGCTCTTCTTTGAAGTTCACAGATAAAAGTATTTGATGCACATTTCCGAGGTGTTTTACAGATGTGAAAACCCCCCACCAAATGGTAGATGTTAACTACTTGATGACCATGAGCACATTGCCCCAGGCCCCCTGGAGCCTAAGTACTGATGTTAACCCCTGTGACACCACCCTGTTACCTCACAATTAGCCAATAAGAGAATTATGCATGGGCTGATAACACTCTTTGAGACACCCCCACCTAATCTGGATTTTAAAAATGCTTTGCTGGGCTTCCCTGGTGGCGCAGTGGTTGAGAGTCTGCCTGCCAATGCAGGGGATGCGGCTTCGTGCCCCGGTCCGGGAAGATCCCACATGCCGCGGAGCGGCTGGGCCCGTGAGCCATGGCCACTGAGCCTGTGCGTCCGGAGTCTGTGCTCCGCAACGGGAGAGGCCACAACAGTGAGAGGCCCGCGTACCGCAAAAAAAAAATAAATAAATAAATAAAAAAAATAAATAAAAATGCTTTGCTGAAAGGCTTTGGGGAGCTGTTTTTTTGTTTTGTTTTTTAAAATTTTATTGGAGTATGATTGCTTTACAATGGTGTCTCAGTTTCTGCTTTATAACAAAGTGAATCAGTTATACATATACATATGTTCCCATATCTCCTCTCACTTGCGTCTCCTTCTCTTCCACCCTCCCTATCCCACCAATCCACGTGGTCACAAAGCACCAAGCTGATCTCCCTGTACTATGTGGCTGCTTCCCAGCCACAGGCTATCTATTTTACGTTTGGTAGTTTATATATGTCCATGCCACTCTCTAACTTTGTCACAGCTTACCCTTGCCATCCCCATATCCTCAAGTCCATTCTCTACTAGGTCAGTGTCTTTATTCCAGTCTTACCCCTAGGTTCTTCATGACTTTTGTTTTTTTCTTCAATTCCATATATATGTGTTAACATATGGTATTTCTCTTTCTCTTTCTGACTTACTTCACTCTGTATGACAGACACTAGGTCCATCCACCTCACTACAAATAACTCAATTTCATTTCTTTTTATGGCTGAGTACCATTACATTGTATATACGTGCTGCATCTTCTTTATCCATTCACCCGATGATGGACACTTAGGTTGTTTCCATCTCCTGGCTATTGTAAATAGAGCTGCAATGAATATTTTGGCACATGACTCTTTTTGAATTATGGTTTTCTCAGGGTATATGCCCAGTAGTGGGATTACTGGGTCATATGGTAGTTCTATTTGTAGTTTTTTAGGGAACCTCCATACTGTTATCCACAGTGGCTGTACCAATTCACATTCCTACCAGCAGTGCAAGAGTGTTCCCTTTTCTCCACACCCTCTCCAGCATTTATTGTTTCTAGATTTTTTGATGAGGGTCATTCTGACTGGTGTGAGATTATATCTCATTGTAGTTTTGATTTGCATTTCTCTAATGATTAATGATGTTGAGCATTCTTTCATGTATTTGTTGGCAGTCTGTATATCTTCTTTGGAGAAATGTCTATTTAGGTCTTCTGCCCATTTTTGGATTGGATTGTTTGTTTTTTTTTGTCATTGACCTGAATGAACTGCTTGTAAATTTTGGACATTAAGCCTTTGTCAGTTGCTTCATTTGCAAATATATTCTCCCATTCTAAGGGTTGTCTTTTGGTCTTGTTTATGGTTTCCTTTGCTGTGCAAAAGCTTTGAAGTTTCATTAGGTCCCATTTGTTTATTTTTGTTTTTACTTCCGTTTCTCTAGGAGGTAGGTCAAAAAGGATCTTGCTGTGTTTTATGTCATAGAGTGTTCTGCCTATGTTTTCCTCTAACAGTTTGATAGTTTCTGGTCTAAAATTTAGGTCTTTAATCCATTTTGAGCTTATTTTTGTGTATTGTGTTAGGGAGTGTTCTAATCTCATACTTTTATATGTACCTGCCCAGTTTTCCCAACACCACATATTGAAGTGGCTGTCCTATCTCCACTGTATATTCCTGCCTCCTTTATCAAAGATAAGGTGACGATACGTGTGTGAGTTTATCTCTCGGCTTTCTATTCTGTTCCATTGATCTATATTTATGTTTTTGTGCCAGTACCATACTGTCTTGATTACTGTAGCTTTGTAGTATAGTCTGAATTCAGGGAGCCTGATTCTTCCAGCTCCATTTTACATTCTCAAAATTGCTTTGGCTATTTGGGGTCTTTTGTGTTTCCATACTAATTGTGAAATATTCTGTTCTACTTTTGTGAAAAATGCCACTGGTAGTTTGATAGGGATTGCATTGAATCTGTAGATTGCTTTGGGTAGTAGAGTAATGTTCACAATGTTGATTCTTCCAATCTAAGAACATGGTATATCTCTCCATCTATTTGTATCATCTCTAATTTCCTTCATCAGTGTCTTATAATTTTCTGCATACAGGTCTTTTCTCTCCTTAGGTAGGTTTATTCCTAGATATTTTATTCTTTTTGTTTTAATGGTAAATGGGAGTGTTTTCTTGATTTCACTTTCAGATTTTTCATTATTAGTGTATAGAAATGCCAGAGATTTCTGTGCATTAATTTTGTATCCTGCTACTTTATGAAATTCATTGATTAGCTCTAGTAGTTTTCTGGTAGCATCTTTAGGATTCTCTATGTATAATATCATGTCATCTGCAAACAGTGACATCTTTACTTCTTCTTTTCCAATTAGGTTTCCTTTTATTTCAAATTTTTCTCTGATTGCTGTGGCTAAAACTTCCAAAACTATGTTGAATAAGAGTGGTGAGAGTGGGCAATCTTGTCTTGTTTCTGATCTTAGTGGAAATGCTTTCAGTTTTTCACCATTGAGGATGATGTTGGCTGTGGGTTTGTCATATATGGCCTTTGTTATGTTGAGGAAAGTTCTGTCCATGCCTACTTTCTGCAGGGTTTTTATCATAAATGGGTGCTGAACTTTGTCGATAGCTTTCTCTGCATCTACTGAGATGATCATTTGGTTTTTCTCCTTCAGTTTATTAATATGGTGTATCACGTGATTAATTTGCGTATATTGAAGAATCCTTGCATTCTTAGAGTAAACTCCACTTGATCATGGTGTATGATCCTTTTAATGTGCTGTTGGACTCTGTTTGCTAGTATTTTGCTGAGGATTTTCACATCCATGTTCATCCGTGATATTGGCCTGTAGTTTTCTTTCTTTGTCACATCCTTTTCTGGTTTTGGTATCAGGGTGATGGTGGCCTCGTAGAATGAGTTTGGGAGTGTTCCTCCCTCTACTATAGTTTGGAAGAGTTTGAGAGGGATAGGTGTCAGCTCTTCTCTAAAACTTTGATAGAATTCACCTGTGAAGCCATCAGGTCCTGGGCTTTTGTTTATTGGAAGATTTTTAATCACAGTTTCAATTTCAATGCTTGTGATTGGTCTGTTCATATTTTCTATTTCTTCCTGGTTCAGTCTTGGCAGGTTATGCATTTCTAAGAATTTGTCCATTTCTTCCAGGTTTTCCATTTTATTGGCCTAGAGTTGCTTGTAGTAATCTCTTTGATGTTTTGTATTTCTTCAGTGCCAATTGTTACTTCTCCTTTTTCATTTCTAGTTCTACTGATTGAGTCTTCTCCCTTTCTTTCTTGATGAGTCTATCTAATGGTTTATCAGTTTTGTTTATCTTCTCAAAGAACCAGGTTTTACTTTTACTGATCTTTGCTATCATTTCCTTCATTTCTTTTTCATTTATTTCTGATCTGATCTATAGGATTTCTTTCTGTCTGCTAATTTTTTGGGGGGGTTTGTTCTTCTTTACCTAATTGCTTTAGGTGCAAGGTTAGGTTGTCTATTCGAGTTGTTACCTGTTTCTTAAGGTAGGATTGTATTGCTATAACCCTCCCTCTTAGAACTGTTTTGCTGCATCCCATAGGTTTTGAGTCATTGTTTCTCCATTGTCATTTGTTTCTAGGTATTTTTTGATTTCCCCTTTGATTTCTTCAGTGATCACTTCGTTATTAAGTAGAGTATTGTTTAGCCTCCATGTGTTTGTATTTTTCACAGATTTTGTCCTGTAATTGATATCTAGTCTCATAGCGTTGTGGTCAGAAAAGATACTTGATACAATTTCAATTTTCTAAAATTTACCAAAGTTTGATTTGTGACCCAAGATATGATCTATTCTGGAGAGTGTTCCATGAGTACTTGAGAAAAATGTGTATTCTGTTGCCTTTGGATGGAATGTCCTATAAATATCAATTAAGTCCATCTTCTTTAATATATTATTTAAAGCTTGTGTTTCTTTATTTATTTTCATTTTGTATGATCTGTCCATTGGTGAAAGCGGGTTGTTAAAGTTCCCTACTATGAATCTGTTACTGTCAATTTCCCATTTTATGGCTCTTAGTATTTGCCTTATGTATTGCGGTGCTCCTATGTTGGGTGCATAAATATTTCCAATTGTTATATCTTCTTCTTGGAGCGATCCCTTGATCATTATGTAGTGTCCTTCTTTGTCTCTCCTGATAGTCTTTATTTTAAAGTGAATTTTGTCTGATATGAGAATTGCTACTCCAGCTTTATTTTGGTTTCCATTTGCATGGAATATCTCTTTCCATCCCCTCACTTTCAGACTGTATGTGTTTCTAGGTCTGAAGTGGGTATCTTGTAGACAGCATATATATGGGTCTTGTCTTGGTATCCATTCAGCCTATCAGTGTATTTTGGTGGGAGCATTTAATCCATTTACATTAAAGTTAATTATCGATAGGTATGTTCCTATTCCCATTTTCTTAGTTGTTTTGGGTTTGTTATTGTAGGTGTTTTCCTTCTCTTGTGTTCCTTGCCTAGAGAAGTTCCTTTAGCATTTGTTGGAAAGCTGGTTTGGTGGTGCTGATCTCTCTCAGCTTTTGCTTGTCTACAAAGGTTTTAATTTATCCATCAAATCTGAATGAGATCCTTGCTGGGTAGAGTAATCTGGGTTGTAGGTTTATTTCCTTCATCACTTTAAATATGTCCTGCCAATTCCTTCTGGCTTGCAGAGTTTCTGCTGAAAGATCAGCTGTTAACCTTATGGTGATTCCCTTGTGTGTTATTTGTTGTCTTTCCCTTGCTGCTTTTAATATGTTTTCCTTGTATTTAATTTTTGACAGTTTGAATAATATGTGGCTTGTTTTGTTTCTCTTTGGATTTATCGTTAATGGGAATCTCTGTGCTTCCTGAACTTGATTAACTATTTCATCTCCCATATTAGAGAAAATTTCAACTATAAACTCTTAAAATATTTTTTCAGTCCCTTTCTTTTACTCTTCTTCTTCCTGAACCCGTATAATTCGAATGTTGGTGCATTAAATGTTGTCGCAGAGGTCTCTGAGACTGTCCTCAGTTCTTTTCATTCTTTTCTCTTTATTCTGCTCTGCAGTATCTATTTCCACTAGATTATCTTCCTGGTCACTTATCCGTTCTTCTGCCTCAGTTATTCTGCTATTGATCCCACCTAGAGTATTTTTAATTTCATTTATTGTGTTGGTCATCATTGCTTGTTTCATCTTTATTTCTTCTAGGTCCTTGTCACATGTTTCTTGCATTTTCCCCATTCTATTTCCACGATTTTGGATCATCTTTACTATCATTATTCTGAATTGTTTTTCAGGTAGACTGCCTATTTCCTCTTCATTTGTTAGGTCTGGTGGGTTTTGATTTTGCTCCTTCATCAGCTGTGTGTTTTTTGTCTTCTCATTTTGCTTATCTTACTTTGTTTGGGGTCTCCATTTTGCAGGCTGTAGGTTCGTATTTCCCATTGTTTTTGGTGTCTGTCCCCAGTAGCTAAAGTTGGTTCAGTGAGTTGTGTAGGCTTCCTGGTGGAGGGGACAAGTGCCTGTGTTCTGGTGGTTGAGGCTGGATCTTGTCTTTATGGTTGGCAGTTCCACATCTGGTGGTGTGTTTTGGGGTGTCTGTGGACTTATTATGATTTTAGGCAGCCTCTCTGCTAATGGGCGGTGCTACGTTCCTGTCTTGCTAATTGTTTGTCATAGGGTGTCCAGCACTGTAGCTTGCTGGTCATTGAATGAAGCTGGATGCTGGTGTTGACATGGAGATCTCTGGGAGATATTTGCCTTTGATATTATGTGGAGCTGAGAGGTCTCTTGTGAACAACTAACCTGAATTTGGCTCTCCCACCTCAGAGGCACATCACTGATTCCTGGCTGCAGCACCAAGAGCCTTTCATCCACATGGGTCAGAATAAAAGAGAGAAAAAGTATAAACAAAGAAAGAAAGAAAGAGAGAAAAAGAAAGAGGTAAGATAATATAAAATAAAGTTATTAAAATAAAAAATAATTACTAAGAAAAAAGTTTTAATAAGTAAAAAAAAACAAAACAAAAAAATGGACAGATAGAACCCTAAGACAAATGGTGAAAGCAAAGCTATACAGACAGAATCTCACACAGAAGCATACACATACACACTCACAAAAAGAGGAAAAGGGGAAAAAAATCATAAATCTTGCTCTCAAAGTCCACCTCCTCAATTTGGGATGATTCGTTGTCTATTCAGGTATTCCACCAATGCAGCATACATCAAGTTGATTGTGCAGATTTAATCTGCTGATCCTGAGGCTGCTGGGAGAGTTTTCCCTTTCTCTTCTTTGTTTGCACAGCTCCCAGGGTTCAGGTTTGGATTCGGCCCTGCCTGTGCGTGTAGGTCGCCGGATGGTGTCTGTTCTTCACTCAGACAGGGCGGGGTTATGGAAGCAGCTGACTCGGGGGCTCTGGCTTACTCAGGGCAGGGGAACGGAGGGGTGCAGATGCGGGGCGAGCCTGCAGCAGCAAAGGCCAGCATGACGTTGCACCAGCCTGAAGTGCACCGTTCATTCTCCTGGGGAAGTTGTCCCTGAATCCCAGGACCCTGGCTGTGGCGGGCTGCACAGGCTCCCTGGAAGAGGGGTGTGGATAGTGACCTGTGCTCACACACAGGCTTTTTGGTGGCTCCAGCAGCAGCCTTAGCATCTCATGCCTGTCTCTGGGGTCCGCATTGTTAGCCATGGCTTGCTCCTGTCTCTGGAGCTCCTTTAAGCAGCGCTCCTTATCCCCTCTCCTCATGCACCAGAAAACAAAAAGGGAAGAAAAAAGTCTCTTGCCTCTTCGGCTGGTCCAGACTTTACCCTGGAATCCTTCCCCGCTAGCCGTGTTGCACTAACCCCCTGCAGACTGTGTTCACCCCGCCAACCCCAGTCCTTTCCCTGCGCTCCGACTGAAACTTAGGCCTCATCTCCCAGCCCCGCCCACCCCAGCAGGTGAGCAGACAAGTCTCTCGGGCTGGTGAGTGCTGGTCGGCACCAATCCTCTGTGCGGAAATCTCTCTGCTTTTCCCTTTGCACCCCTATTTCTGTGCTCTCCTCCGTGGCTCTGAAGCTTCCCCCCTCTGTCACCCATAGTCTCCGCTCGCGAAGGGGATTCCTAGTGTGTAGAAACCTTTCCTCCTTCGTAGCTCCCTCCCACTGGTGCAGGTCCGTCCCTATTCTTTTGTCTCCATTTTTTCTTTTTTCTTTTGCCCTACCCTGGTAATTGGTGAGTTTCTTGCCTTTTGGGAAGTCTGAGGTGTTCTGCTAGCATTCAGTAGGTGTTCTGTAGGAGCTGTTCCACATGTAGGTGTATTTCTGTTGTATCTGTGGGGAGGAAGGTGATCTCCGCGTCTTACTCTTTGCCATCTTCCCCCTCTCCTCCCTTTACTTTTATATTTAAAAAATTAAGGGAATGTTGAAATATTCTGAGTGACAAGGAGTCATATTTTTTTTGCTAATCCTTATTTAATTCCTGATTGCTATTACAAATTTTCTCTTCTGTTTGAGCAAATTCATCTACTCTGTGGTGAAGGAATTTGAGGTTAAAGTATAAACTGCCCTCAGAGATTAAAAAGATCTAAAAAAGTTACCTACCTTACCAGCAGTGTCCAAGATATCCCAATAAGCAGGCTCATTGTTCACCCTAACCTGGGTGTTATATGCATCTTCTGAGAATAATGCAAGCAAAATTTACATTTAAATATATTCAACATAAATGTTATGATTAATTTTTAGATTTCATAACAAAGAAGAATTTTTAACTTGGTTACTAATCAAGAGAATCATGTACTGTACTTAATTTCAGCACATAGATTACATAGAGTACATAGGATGTAACCCAGGGAAATAGAAGAAAGGAGTTTCTGCTTAAAGCAAAGTCAGGTGGGTTTCTTCTTCATCAGAAGAATCTCATGATTTAAGGTCCCTTAATCATGTTACCTAGAGAACAAACCATGGAACAAATGTATCAGTTCTTTCTAATCATGCACTGCAAATTTGCATCTTAATCAAAAGTGAAATGCTAAAAGCTCTTCCTCTAATATCAGAAACAAGACAAGGACACCTGCTTTAACCATTTTTATTTAATATAGTAGTAGAAGTTCTAGCCAGAGCAAAAAGGTAAGGAAAAAAAGGCCTACAAATTGGGAAAGGAGTAAAATTATCTCTGTTTGCAGACAATATGGTTTTATATGTAGAAAACTCTAAAGATTCCACAACACACACACACACACACACACACAGAGTTAGAACTTTTAAACAAATTCAGCAAAGTTGAACAATTCAAAATCAACACACAAAAATCAGTGGTATTTCTATACACTAACAATGAACAATACACTAACAACGAACAATACACTAACAACAATCTGAAAAACAAAGTAAGAAAATGATTTCATTTACAATAGCATCAAAAGTATATAGTTCAGAGCAACTATATATATAATGAAAGTTTTGGATTATAACTCAAGGAATAAAATAATCATCCCTGAGTCCATGCTGATATAAATAAATAATTGAATACATAAATAATACATACATATTTCAGAATAAACTTAGCTAAGGAGATAATGCTGTACACTGAAAACTATAAAACATTTTACTTTGTTTACTTGTTATTAAATTATACAACTTCATTGCATATTCTGGACTATAAACAGTTACAAGATATATATTTTGTAAATATTTTCTTCTATTCTGTAGGTGATTTTTTTGCTTTATTAATAATAGCCTTAGATGAATAAAAATTCTTTAATTTTATCAAGTCCAATTTATTTGTTTTTCTATTGTTGCTCATGCTTTTGGTGTCATAACTAAGGTTCTATTACCAAATTCAATGTTTTCTTCTAAGACTTTTATAATCTAGTCTTTAGGTCACTGATCCATTTTCAATTAATATTTTTTGTAGGTTGTTTGGTAATGGTATAAATTAATTTTGTATACAATTCTCTTATTATTCTTTTCATTTCTGTAAGGTTGGTAGTAATGCTCCTACTTTAATTTCAGATTTTACTTACTTGATTAAACTCTTTCTTAGTCAACCTAGCTAAAGACTTGTCAATTTTATTCATTATTTTGAAAAATCAACACTTTGTGTCATTAATTTTCTCTACAGTTTTTTATTCTCTATTTTATTTACCTCTCTTCTAATTATTTATTATTTATTCTTACCTTCTTTCTACTCATTCTGGGTTTAGTTTGTTATTTTTCTAGTTCCTTAAGGTCTAAAGTTAGTTTGTTATTTTGGGATATTTCTTTTTAATGTATGCATTTAGACTTATAAATTTCCCTTTTAATGCTATTGCTTCATTCCATAAGTTTTGGAATGTTGTGTTTTCATGTTCATTAATCTCTAAATATTTTATAATTTAACATCTGATTTCTTCTTTCACCGTTTGGTTTTTAATTTCCATATATTTGTAAATATTTCAGTTTTCCTCTCCTTTTGCTATTAGTTTCATTCCATTGTGATTGGAAAAGGTATTCTGTGTGATTTCAATCATACTTCCGATATATACTTGGAAAGCTAAGGAATGATTCCTGTAAGAAACAGCATCTAAACTGAGTAGGAGTTAGGAAAAGTAAAGAAAAAGGAAAACTGAAATCAGAATCTCAGATGTTATAAAGATGATGGAACAAAAAAAGAATGTAGATGATTTCAGTGTGGCTAAATCTTAGAGTTCAGGAAAGAAAAGTAAAATTTAAGAGTTTTTTAGACTTTCTTATTAATATATTAAATTGAATCATATTTTTGAGTGAGGCATCTGAAGTCAGACTGGCTGAGTTTAAATCCTGGCTCTACCACTACCAGCTTTCTGATTTTAGGAAATTTACTTTATGTCTCTAAACTATAAAGTACACATTTTTAAATGTTATAATAATATTGGTATTTAACTCATGGCATTGTTCAGAGGATTCAAAGAGATAAAGCATAGAAGGCATCCAGTATAATGCCTTGTGTATAATAAATGTTTAATAAGTGTTAGGTATGATTATTGTTTTTAAGAAATTTGGACTCTATTGTAATGTTATTTGGGGATATTAACTCTGGCTGAAATGTGGTAAATGAATTTTAAGGTGGAAAACTAGAAAGATTAAGTAGATATATAATAATCTAGGTGAGAAATATTGATGGCCTATACTATGATAATGGCAGTACGTTGGAGGAAAACTTATATATTTGCAAAATGTTTACAGGTTGAACCTATGGCATTTAGTGATATATGGAGAACAAGGAAGGAGGATGATGCAAGAGAAGCTCTCAGATTCCTGGCATTTGCAGATGGACAGTTATAAAATTTATTGGGAAGAGAAAAAAAGGAGGAGAATCACAAGTTCAATTTGGGAAAAGTTAACTTTGCCATGTCTGTGTTTCACTCAAGTGAAAAGAGTGAATATTTTGGTCTGAAGCTCTGTGGAGAGATCTGAGAGTCCTATTTCATTATGTTTTTTATTTCCTCATTCATGACAATCCCATCCTATGTATTTCAGCCTGTTCAAATACCTACAGTGAGTACACCATCATTTGTGAAACAAGGTTGAAACTTCTGAGCCTGAAACACAAATTCCTGGAGTATGGCTGCAATCTCTATTTTGTTTTATCCACCATCTATGTTATAAGTAAAGAACAAACAGCACCACTCCACTACAAAAGCATTTAGAACAGCATTGAATATTGGCACAATAATTATTCATATTGTTGATTTTGAACCACAAATAAAAACTTAATTACTTTCAGAATCTTTTCGTGTAGAAAGTAATAATAACCAAACACAGGATGCACCTTTTCAATGCATAGTAGAAAAATTCAATTCTACTATGCTATTCAATTCAATTCTACCAAATTCAATTTTTTTCTAGCTGTTGGAGATATGGAGACACATGTACACACACAGAGCCACACACTCACAATAATCATGATCTCCACTCTAAAGGAACTTATACAATCATGGTGGAAGACACATACATGCAATGGGATGTTAAAATCCAAAAATGTATAGGGCATATAGCCTACCTTCAAGGAAATTTATTCCTTATGACTATGCTCAAGAAAAATGAAGTTGTGGGAAGTAAAAATTGCAGAGAAGTTAAACTACTGTGGTTTTAGCAATTACCAGCTTTAGGAGAGGAAGAGATTTTCCACTACCTTTCCAGGTTATTTTGGCTGGACTAGAAATTAAATTGATATGAGATAGATTAGCATGAAACAATCAAATGGAGGTTTAATAATATGTATACATAGGAGAGACCCAGAAAAACTGAGTAATTCACCTAAGTAGCTGAAACCCTCACCTTAAATACAAATACAAACAAAAGAGGATGTTTGGGGTAGTGGTTTGGGACTTCAATGTGGAGGAAGGCACCTTGCATGGAGATGGAAAAGGAAATGTTTGTAAACAAATATTTTCTGCAACATGCAGAGACAATGGAACGTGGAGAGGAATTTTAACAAACTGACTTTGCTAGGTTTCACCGTCTCTAGTATGCCTAGTTCATACTCTAGTTAGCTATGATAGTAGCTTCCTTCTTGGAATATGTCCTTTATTTACATTCTTTTAGGCAGTTGGGGGAAAGTCAAAATTTCTTCCTGCTGTTTTGAGCCTTGACTGTTGTCAGCTCAAAATACTCCTTTTGCCAATGAGACATTTTGAAGTAGCAGCTTTTGCTCCCCTACACAACAATTCTGACAGCATTCAGTGCACAAGCAACTACACAATTTCTGTTTGTTCATTCTATTGTTCTTTGTGCTTTTACTGATCTTTCTCTCAGAAAAGAGAAATCTTGTGGAATTGCTTGCAATTTATTTTGAAGATGCATAAAGTTGTTTTTCAGTTTCAAGGGGAAATAAAAATAGTTACTCTGAAAAGTGCTCTGTGACCTGAGGATCACATGTGAATCTTCAGATTTCCTATTTGTTTATTTAAATTCAAAGGTCCCAAAAAGAGCCTGCTGAGACGAGTATAATACAAGCTATGTCAATACATAGGAATTCTATAAGGATCAACAAAAGTAACATATATGATGGTGCTTTAAAAAAAAAAATAAACACAATTCAAACTCAAGGAATGTTATATTGTAAGTTTTAAAAAAAACTTTTTCAACGTAACCATGAAATTATTTTAAAACGAAATCACTTTTGCTACTTATACTTACCCATGAGGGAATGCTTTCTTCCCAGCAAGTAAATCATAGAGCGTTTGGTAGGGTATGTTTGCAATAATCGTAAAAATATAAAGTTTTTAATTAATTAAAAAACCTTAAGGTGTTCTGGATGATTTGCTCAGAATAATTGATTTAATGCCTTCAAAGAGCAAACATATGTATTTTAATAACTTTAAAATATTTTAGTTGTAAATATGAAATTGGGGTAATTTAAAACTACAGTATTTGGGCTTCCCTGGTGGCGCAGTGGTTGAGAGTCCACCT
This sequence comes from Phocoena sinus, assembly GCF_008692025.1. NCBI lineage: Eukaryota > Metazoa > Chordata > Mammalia > Artiodactyla > Phocoenidae > Phocoena > Phocoena sinus. The sequence continues at coordinate 31,227,882 of NC_045776.1, read as the reverse complement.
GCCGATGCACGGGATGCAGGTTCGTGCCCCGGTCCGGGAGGATCCTACATGCCACGGAGCGGCTGGGCCCGTAAGCCATGGCCGCTGAGACTGTGCGTCTGGAGCCTGTGCTCCGACGGGAGAGGCCACAACAGTGAGAGTCCCACATACCGCAAAAACAAAAACAAAACAAAACAAAAATATATGTAACTGAGAGAAAATATTAGAAGATTATTGTTTAATTTTCACTGGAAGACTTTTTAAAAATCTTAAGATAGTGGAACACTTTTTATATGGTTTACCTAAAATCTAAAATGTAGTAAATTGAAGATATAATTCTATAACTCTGAGATAGTACACACCTCTAAGATATTAATCATTGACCCACTTTAAAAACAGGAAAACCGTTAAAAAAATAAAGGTTCAAATAATCTTTTTATAAGAACTTTCTCAAAGAATTACTTAAATAAATTATCTTGTGTGTGTGTGTGTGTGTGTGTGTGTGTGTATAAAGCAGAAACATTTTGGAGTATAGTGTACTGGACACTTTCTCTTGAACAAGAAGTTAAATCATGGATGAATCAGCACTGATGTAATGAATCAGCACTGATGCAAATGTAATGAATCAGAGTATCAATAATAACATCATTTGAGTGTGTAATCTGTGTTGCACACTCACCTAGGCACAGAATCTACAATGTTGAAAAAGATTTGATTTCTACCCACATAGAATTTATAATCTCTATGTAGGGGGATATATAAAAATAAGCAGGCAATTACACAGTATTTTAATGAGTGTTACATTAGAAGCATTTGAAAAGTATTTAGGTAGATAGCAGAAGACATCCTACCTTAGCTGTAGTTCAGCTAAGGTCAGTCTTCAAAGTGAGAAGATAGAAAACAAAGTTTGGAAGGAGGAAGACTGTGAGAGCCAAGAAAAATGAAAGGAAGTTGCTTGTATTTTGGTATAGTCCCTTCTCTTGAACCTAAACATTCAGTGAAATTTTATATAAGTTTTTGGGTATATATGCTTGTTGGGTGTAAAAAGGGTTTTGAAAACTAGCAGAAATTAGCCTCTAAGATGACTCAGGGTGAAGAAGAACACCCCTCCTCAACATGGAAATAATATTTGAACAAAGAGGTGCCATTATAAAATAAACCCTGAGGAATTCACAGGATTTATAAGGCAGAGTTTTGACTTTTTTCCCTATGCTGTAAAGTTGAGAATTTAATCAATTTTATTTAGGTCTGTGAGGGGTAAGTGCTCCCTTATGCTATCTGAGGTATACAGCAATTGAAATCTTTCCCCTAGACATATAAGCAGATTCTAGTGGAGTAGTTTATACTAACAAGCATTTCTCTGCTACCCCTAGGGAGAAGATCCATGTCACTGTTCTGGGAAGTCTGACCCTAAGATGGTCAACCATATGCATTCTGAATGGTCTACAGGTAGAGTTTCCAGTGAATGGCACTGCCTTGCATTTCAGGAAGCCTTGCCACATACATCAGACCCAGTGAGGTGGTGTAAGCTGGAGTGTTTCTTTTGAAACTTCAGGAAATCATCTGGAGATTTTTACTTGCTGAGAGCCTCTACTGGAAGATGTTATTCCAAACAATGGCTTCTTGGAGTAAGGACAAGCTGATAGTGATGCTTTTGACAAAAAATAATAGTCATCTTCTAGGGAGTAGACCTGGGCAAGAGTTTGCTGAAATAACAGCCAAATCAATGGTCTTCCCCAAAGTACATCTACAGAAAGTACTTCAGGACATCCTTTCAATGTTAGGGCTTTTAACCTTTTCCTTTCAGCCTGAGAAGATAGAGGAATCCATGGAAAGCTTGACTGCCTGGCTTTCTTTTGCCAAATAGATATGAGAAGCAGTAAGACTAGGTCACAAGTACTGATGCTGAATGTCTCAAATCATTTGGCTCTGCCTCACTTATTGTTGTTTTGGGATAAGTAGAAGAAGACGCAGATATCCTCTGCTCTACAGCTTCTTCAGCAAAGAAAGATGGCATATCTTGTTCTATCTTTCATGCCCCCACTCACCATACCCATGATAAATGGTTTCATGTTCCTAAGGCCATGATCTGTACAATGGTTGCCTTCCAGAGCTTTTGTAAGATTGAATGAGTTTAAATACAGATCTCTTCATAGAAATAAAAAGACATGTTGGCCTTCCCTGGTGGTGCAGTGGTTGAGAGTCCGCCTGCCGATGCAGGGGACACGGGTTCGTGCCCCGGTCCGGGAAGATCCCACATGCTGCAGAGTGGCTGGGCCCATGAGCCATGGCCGCTGAGCCTTCGCGTCCAGAGCCTGTGCTCCGCAACGGGAGAGGCCACAACAGTGAGAGGCCCACGTACTGCAAAAAAAAAAAAAAAAGAAGACATGTTATGGTCAGGGCAATCATGGGAGTCCCAGAATCCTACTGGCTTTTCACCCTCACTCAATGAACACCTCCTAAAAGACTCCAAAGAAACTCTGGCACCCATAGATACAATGTGAGAATATCTAGTGACAGAAGATTGATTTATACCAAAACTACTGTTTCTTGGAAGATGGAATAGATGCACTTTTCCTTATGCCTACTGCTACATACAATATAAAACCATGGACATTATATGTGAAATAAGAGTAAGAAGATTCTGAAAGGCAGAAAGAGGCAGACTTGTTAAGAACTTCAGGAGCCATATTCTGGTAGCAAATAAGTGCATAAAACATGTTCAATGTTATTAGCCTTAGGTAAGTACAAATTAAACCCACAATGAGCTATCACTATATATGCATCAAAATGGCTAAAACATAAAAAAAAAAAAAACAGTGACAGTGCAATGCTGGTAAGTATGCAGAAAAACAGGATCACTCACACATTGTTGGTGGGTACATAAAATGATATTGCCACTCTGGATATATCATATATCCTACATGTAATACATAAAGCGGCAGTTGCACTCTTGGCCACTTATTGCAGAGAAATGAAGACTTAAGTTCACACAAAAACACACTAAAAAAGTTTCCAAAGTGTTTATAGTAGCTTTATTCATAATAGCTAAAAACAGGAAACATCCCAAATATCCTTCAATCGTTGTGCAACCTGTGGTACAACCATATCATGGAATACCACTCAACAATAAAAAAAAAAAAAAAAAATGGAGGATTGAAACATGCAACAGCCTGGATGAATCACCATAGAATTATGCTAACTTAAACCAGGTAACCACAAAAGGTTACACAATATATTATTCCATTTATACAATATTCTTCAAATGACAAAATTACAGATATGATCAATAGCTTAATAGTTGCCAAGTATTATAGAAGAAGTGGCCTATGGCTTTAAAAGGCAACATGACCCCACCCCACCCCAATAAAGATGTTAAAAAAAAATGTAGAGTGGCTCACTTTTATCCATGGTATAAATGAAATACTTTCCCAGAATGCCACTCATTTGCTAAAGAATTACTTCATATCTTTACTTAGTTGAGAATTTTTTCAAGTACCTCACAGGATAGACTGCTAAACTATTTACACCTTTGTGGAAAATTTAGATAACATTTTCCTTTCACAGTTGGTCTCTCAAAATATGTTCTTCCCTATGTCATCCATACTATATGTAATTAAGGAATTACTCTTATCTTGATTTGTATATATTAAACTTTAATGATATGCTTAAATCTCCTGAGAATAAAATGTGTTCTCTCAAAGTTCTCCAAAAATAAATAATAAGGCAACATGAAGTATCCTTATGGCAATGGAAATGTTCTGTACCTTGAGTGTATCAATATCAATATCCTGGTTGTGATATTGTACCATAGTTTGCAAGATGCTATCACTGGAGAAACTAGATAAAGGAACATGGGATCTCTCTGTATTATTTCTTAAAATTCCATTGAATTTACAACTGTCTCAAAAAAAATCATAAAAATTATTCACTTATGTTTAAAATTATTAAGAAATCTCAAAATTCTTAGCAAACTAGGAATAGAAAGCAGCTTGCTTTATTTAATACCAGGTATCTAAACAAAGCAAACATTATGATTAATAGAGAAATACTAAAAACACTCTGTCAGATTGAGATACAAGATAAAAATACTCATTATGAATACATTTATTCACTTTATACTGGTAATTCTAACCTGTGAAGCTGCGCAAAAATATGACTGATGTTTTAAAAAATGTTTTAAAAAAGAGGAAAATGTCAATATTCATGGAAAATATATTTTGAGTATGTAGAAAATTTCAAATAAATAAAATTTCTATTTATTCTATAGATAAATCAGTAGATTTAATAAATGAATTTAGTAAGTTTTCTTGCAACAATGTCAATATAGAAAATAATAAATTTTATTTTTATATATGAGTAACAAAAGATAAGAAATGAAATTATTTAATGGTGTCAATTACCATAACATCACATGTATCAAATCTCAAAAAATGAATCTTGCAGAAGTTTTGCAAGAGTCTTACTTAGGAAGCTGGAAAACATTTTGAGAAAAATTAAAGATGATATAAACTAGTAGAAGTGAATGCCATACTTACAGATTGAAAGAGTCAATATTTTAACCGTGTCAAATTCCCCTAATTGATTTATAAAAACAAACCAAACAGATTTGTAGGGAGGATAGAGATTCACAACTAATTCTAAATTAATATGAAAATGAAAAAGGCCAAAAATAGTTACAACAATCTCAAAACAGAATAATTTCTAACATATATTGAGATTTACTATTAATCCACAGCAATTAAGACAATATGATATTGGCAGGTGGATTGAAAAATAAACTGACAGAATGGAGAACACATACACTAATGAACACTTTTTTTAGATAATAGAATTGGCATTTTAGAGCAGTAGTAAAAAGAAAATATTTTCAATAAATAGTACTGTGAATCAGATATAAATATAGAAACCAATGGACTGGACTTCTACCTTACAATATAAAAAAATATAAATTCTAGTTGGGTTTTAAATATAAATATGCAAAGCAAAACAACAAAGTTTCTCAGAGATTTCATAGAATACCTCCAAGGCTTATACTGGTAAGATTTCTTAAAGGCTAATATAAACACACTAATTATAAAGTGAAAGACTGACAAATTGAAACACATTTATTAAAATTGATACTACATTAAAACAAAAAAAAATGTTTCATCAAAGACACTACTAAGAGAAGAGAAATCAAGACATAATGTGGAATAAAGTATATGTAACAGGAAAAAAAAAAAGGTTCATATCTATAATATGTAAAGAATTCTTACAAATCAATCAGAAAGAGGCAGACTCCTCCAATGAAAAGTGAGCAAGAGATTTAGGGATCTTGCCGTTGGCTGCTGTCTGTGTCATAGTTGTAATCTGAATCTTGAACTTTCTGAGGAGAGCATTGAGCTTCAGAGTTTCTATCAGCTGTGTGGATGAAAGGCTCTTGGTGCTGCAGCCAGGAGTCAGTGTTGTGCCTCTGAGGTGGGAGAGCCAACTACAGGACACTGCTCCAAAAGAGACTTCACATCTCCATGTAATATCAAATGGTGAATATCTCCCAGAGATCTCCATCTCAACACCAACATCCAGCTTCACTCAACGACGAGCAAGCTACAGCGCTGGAGACCCTATGCAAAACAACTAGCAAGACAGGTACAAAACCCACCCATTAGCAGAGAGGATGCCTAAAATCATAATAAGGCCACAGAAAACCCCAAACACACCACCAGACCTGGATCTGCCAACCAGAAAGACAAGATCCAGCTTCATGCACCAGATCACAGGCACTAGTCCCCTCCACCAGGAAGACTACACAACCCACTGAACCAACTTTGGCAACTGGGGACAGACAGCAAAAACAACGGGAAATACGAACATGCAGCCTGCGAAAAGGAGACCCCAAACACAGTAAGATAAGCAAAATGAGAAGACAGAAAAACACACAGCAGATGAATGAGCAAGATAATAACTCACCAGACCTAACAAATGAAGAAGATGTAGGCAGTCTAACTGAAAAAAAATTCAGAAAAATGATAGTAAAGATGATCCAAAATCTTGGAAATAGAATAGAGAAAATGAAAGAAACATTTAAAAAGGACCTAGAAGAACTAAAGATGAAACGAGCAATGATAAACAACACAATAAATGAAATTTAAAATACCCTGGAAGGGATCAATAGCAGAGTAACTGAGGCAGAAGAACGGATAAGTGACCTGGAAGATAAAATAGTGGAAATAACTACTGCAGAGCAGAATAAAGAAAAAAGAATGAAAAGAACTGAGGACAGTCTCAGAGACCTCTGGGACAACATTAAAAGCACCAACATTAGAATTATAGGGGTTCCAGAAGAAGAGAAAAAGAAAGGGACTGAGAAAATATTTGAAGAGATTATAGTTGAAAATTTTCCTAATATGGGAAAGGAAATAGTTAATCAAGTTCAGGAAGCACAGAGGGTCCCATACAAGATAAATGCAAGGAGAAACACGCCAATACACATATTATTCAAACTCTCAGAAATTAAATACAAAGAAAACATATTAAAAGCAGCAAGGGAAAAAAAACAAATAACACACAAGGGAGTCCCCATAAGGTTAACAGTTGATCTTTCAGCAGAAACTCTGCAAGCCAGAAGGGACTGGCAGGACATATTTAAAGTGATGAAGGAGAAAAACCTACAACTAGGATTACTCTACCCAGAAGGATCTCATTCAGATTTGATGGAGAAATTAAAATCTTTACAAACAAGCAAAAGCTGAGAGAGTTCAGCACCACCCAACCAGCTTTACAACAAATGTTAAAGGATCTTCTCTAGGCAAGAAACAAAAGAGAAGAAAAACACCTACAATAACAAACCCAAAACAATTAAGAAAATGGGAACAGGAAAATACCTATCGATAATTACCTTAAATGTAAATGGAATAAATGTTCCCACCAACAGACTGAATGGATACAAAAACAAGACCCATATACCTGCTGTCTACAAGAGACCCACTTCAGACCTAGAGACACATATAGACTGAAAGTGAGGGTATGGAAAAAGATATTCAATGCAAATGGAAACCAAAAGAAAGCTGGAGTAGCAATTCTTATACCAGAAAAAATAGACTCTAAAATAAAGACTGTTAGAGGAAACAAAGAAGGACACTACCTAATGATCAAGAGATTGAACCAAGAAGAAGATATAACAATTGTAAGTATTTATGCACCCAACATAGGAGCACCTCAATACATAAGGCAAATACTAAGAGCCACAAAAGGGGAAATTGACAGTAACACATTCATAGTTGAGGACTTTAACACCCCACTTTCACTAATGGACAGATCATCCAAAATGAAAATAAAAAAGGAAACACAAGCTTTAAATTATACATTAAGCAAGATGGACTTAATTGATATTTATAGGACATTCCATTCAAGAACAACAGAATACACAGTTTTCTCAAGTGCTTATGTATCATTCTCTGGGATAGGTCATATCTTGGGTCACAAATCAAGCCTTGGTATATTTAAGAAAATTGTTTCAAGTATCTTTTCTGATCACAACTCTATGAGACTTGAAATCAATTACAGGAAAATATCTGTAAGAGATACAAACACATGGAGACTAAACAATACACTACTTAATAACGAAATGACCACTGAAGAAATCAAAGAGGAAGTCAAAATTACCTAGAAATAAATGACAATGGAGACACGAAAACCTATGGAATGCAGAAAAAGCAGTTCTAAGAGGGAGTTTTATAGCAATACAATCCTACCTTAAGAAACAGGAAACGTCTCGAAATAACAACCTAACCTTGCCCCTAAAGCAGTTAGAGAAAGAACAACAAAAAAATCTGAAAGTTAGCAGAAGCAAAGAAATCATAAAGATCAGATCAGGAATAAATGAAAGAGAAATGAAGGAAATGATAGCAAAGATCACAAAAAGTAAAAGCTTGTTCTTTGAGAAGATAAACAAAATTGATAAACGATTAGCCAGACTCATCAAGAAAAAAAGGGAGAAGATTCAAATCAGTAGAATTGGAAATGAAAAAGGAGAAGTTACAACTGACACTGCAGAAATACAAAAGATCATGAGAGATTACTACAAGCAACTCTATGCCAATAAAATGGACAACCTGGAGGAAATGGACAAATTCTTAGAAATGCACAACCTGCCAAGACTGAATCAGGAAGAAATAGAAAATATGAACAGAAAAATCACAAGCACTGAAATTGAAACTGTGATTAAAAATCTTCCAACAAACAAAAGCCCAAGACCAGATGGCTTCACAGGTGAATTCTAGCAAACATTTAGAGAAGAGCTAACACCTATCCGTCTCAAACTCTTCCAAATTAAAGCAGAGGGAGGAACACTCTCAAACTCATTCTACGAGGCCACCATCACCCTGATACCAAAACCAGACAAGGATGTCACAAAGAAAGAAAACTACAGGCCAATATCACTGATGAACATAATTGCAAAATTTCTCAACAAAATACTGGCAAACAGAATCCAACAGCACATTAAAAGGATCATACATCATGATCAAGTGGGGTTTATTCCAGGAATGCAAGGATTCTTCAATATACGCAAGTCAATCAACGTGATAAACCATATTAACAAATTGAAGGAGAAAAGCTATATGATCATGTCAATAGATGCAGAGAAAGCTTTCGCCAAAATTCAACACCCATTTATAATAAAAACTCGGCAGAAAGTAGGCATAGAGGGAACTTTCCTCAACATAATAAAGGCCATATATGACAAACACACAGCCAACATTGTCCTCAATGGTTTAAAACTGAAAGCATTTCCACTACGATCAAGAAAAAAAGAAGGTTGCCTACTCTCACCACTCTTATTCAACATAGTTTTGGAAGTTTTAGCCACAGCAATCAGAGAAGAAAAGGAAATAAAAGGAATCCAAATCAGAAAAGAAGAAGAAAAGCCATCACTGTAGAGGAGATGATACTATACATAGAGAATACTAAAGATGCTACCAGAAAACTACTAGAGCTAATCAATGAATTTGGTAAAGTAGCAGGATATAAAATTAATGCACAGAAATTTCTGGCATTCCTATACACTAATGATGAAAAATCTGAGAGTGAAATCAAGAAAACACTCCCATTTAACATTCAACAAAAAGAATAAAATATCTAGGAATAAACCTACCTAAGGAGACAATAGACCTGTATGCAGAAAATTATAAGACACTAATGAAAGAAATTAAAGATGACACAAATAGATGGAGAGATATGCCATGTTCTTGGATTGGAAGAATCAACATTGTCAAAATGACTCTACTACCCAAAGAAATCTACAGATTCAATGCAATCCCTATCAAACTACCACTGGCAATTTTCACAGAAGTAGAACAAAAAATTTAACAATTTGTATGGAAACACAAAATAACCTGAATAGCCAAAGCAATCTTGAGAATGAGAAATGGAGTAATCAGGCTCCCTGGCTTCAGACTATACTACAAATCTATAGTAATCAAGACAGTATGGTACTGGCACAAAAACAGAAATACTGATCAATGGAACAGGATAGAAAGCCCTGAGAGAAACCCACACACATACCATCACCTTATCTTTGATAAAGGAGGCAGGAATGTACAGTGGAGAAACGACAGTCTCTTCAATAAGTGGTGCTAGGAAAACTGGACAGGTACCTGTAAAAGTGTGAGATTAGATCAGTTCCTAACACCATACACAAAAATAAGCTCAAAATGGATTAAAGACCTAAATGTAAGGCCAGAAACTTTCAAACTGTTAGAGGAAAACATAGGCAGAACATTCTATGCCATAAAGCACAGCAAGATCCTTTTTGAGCCACCTCCTAGAGAAATGGAAATAGAAGCAAAAATAAACAAATGGGACCTAATGTAACTTCAAAGCTTTTGCACAGCAAAGGAAACCATAAACAAGACCAAAAGACAACCCTCAGAATGGGAGAAAATATTTGCAAATGTAGCAACTGACAAAGGATTAATCTCCAAAATTTACAAGCAGCTTATGCAGCTCAATAAAAAAAACAAACAACTCAATCCAGAAATGGGCAGAAGACCTAAATAGACATTTCTCCAAAGAAGATATACAGACTGCCAACAAACACATGAAAGAATGCTCAACATCATTAATCATTAGAGAAATGCAAATCAAAACTACAATGAGACATCATCTCACACCAGTCAGAATGGCCATCATTAAAAAATCTAGCAACAATAAATGCTAGCGAGGGTGTGGAGAAAAGGGAACACTCTTGCACTGCTGGTGGGAATGTGAATTGGTACAGCCACTATGGAGAACAGTATGGAAGTTCCTTCAAAAACTACAAGTAGAACTACCGTATGACCCAGCAATCCCACTTCTGGGCATATACCCTGAGTAAACCATAATTCAATAAGAGTCATGTACCAAAATATTCATTGCAGCTCTATTTACAATAGCCAGGAGATGGAAACAACCTAAGTGTCCATCATCGGATGAATGGATAAAGATGTGGCACATATATACAATGGAATATTGCTCAGCCATAAAAATAAACAAAATTGAGCTATTTTTAATGAGTTGGATTAACCTTGAGTCTGTCATACAGAGTGAAGTAAATCAGAAAGAGAAAGACAAATACCGTATGCTAACACCTATATATGTAATTTAAGAGAAAAAAATGTCATGAAGAACCTAGCGGTAAGACAGGAATAAAGACACAGACCTACTAGAGAACAGACTTGAGGATATGGGGAGGGTGAAGGGTAAGCTGTGACAAAGTGAGAGAGTGGCATGGACATATATAGTCTACCAAACATAAAATAGATAGCTAGTGGCAAGCAGCCGCATAGCACAGGGAGATCAGCTCGGTGTTTTGTGACCACCTAGATGGGTGGGATAGGGAGGGTGGGAGGGAGGGTGACACAAGAGGGGAGAGATATGGGAACATATGTATATGTATAACTGATTCACTTTGTTATAAAGTGGAAACTAACACGCCATTGTAAGGCAATTATACTCCAATAAAGATTAAAAAAAAAAGAGAGAGACTGAGTGCTTTTTTTTTAAGTATTAACATTCGTTATTATAATTTATTGAGCATTGAAACTGTACTGGCATGGTAAAAACACATATTTTTACATTAATTATGTTACAATTCTCATAATAAGCCTATGAAAAAATTATTCTCACTTCCATTTACAGTTGAGAAATTAAAGATCAGAAACGTTATATCATTTGCCCAACTTCACACAACTTGTGAAAAGCATGCTACTGTAGAAAAACTTTCATTTACTTATTACCCATTTATAAAATCTTTATTTAGTTTCTAATATATATTTAAAATAATACTACATAGTAGGGGTATAAAGTTTAGTAAGATATGGCCCTTGTTCTTAAATGACTGTACACAGGAGGTATAACAAAGTTTAGTTATAGTTGGAGATTGAAGAATACGTAACAAACCTTCAGCTACCTTAACAGTCATCTCACTGAGAGAACTAGAGAAGGGTAAGGAAGGAAAGAAATCCCAGGTGGAGGCAGCAGTATCAGAAAAAGTATGATGTAGTTTCCTTTCTCTTCCCTTTCCTTTCCTTCTCTTTCTTTCCTTGGGGTTAGGAGGCAGTGATAGTGGCACCAGGAATTGAGGAGGTAATGTGATAAAAAATATGCAGTGCTTTAAAAATATGCATAACATCTTATACAGGGGCCATGCTAATCTCTGTATTGTTCAATTTTAGTATGTGTGTTGATGAAGTGAGAACAAGAGATTGACGTTGTATGAAGAGGTCATTCAAATGGCTGATAAATAAATTTAAAGCTGCACAAACTTATTAATAATTAGTAAAAGTAAATTAAAACTATAGTATAATACAAATGCTTTCGTAGCAAATTGACAAATTTAAAAGACTGGCAACATCAAATAGTGGTGAACTTTTGGAGTATGGAGAAGTTTTATATATTACAGGTGGAGTGTAAAATGGTGTAACCAGTTTAGAAAACTAGTTTGGGGCTGTCTACTAAAGCTTATGATACGTATAACCTATGTGTTGAATTGAATTATTGGTCTTAGTTTTTCCCTGTACTAATATTGTATATCTACACTCTTGCCATGGCCTTATACAGGGTGGAGTGTATGTCCCCATTCTACGACTTTAAGCTTGACCATGTGACTTACTTAGGGCAATGGAATGCTAATGCATATGACATGAACCGGGGTATGGAATATTCATGTGCAGTGAGGCTTGTGCTCCTTTGATTCTTCCATAACCATGATAAGAATATTTCCTGAGACGCCCACTGCTTTCAGAAGCAAGATAAATACCAGTCTGAAGGGAAGACATTCCAAATAATCTACAGGTGTGTGAGGGACAAATAAGTGTTATTATTTTTACCAAATTTTTGGCAGTTTGTTATAAGCAATTTTACTCATCAGAAATATATTCACATTTGTGACCAACTAGAGGGGAGGGATAGGGAGAGTGGGAGGGAGACACAACAGGGAGGGGATATGGGGTTATAGGTATACGTATAGCTGATTCTCTTTGTTATACAGCAGTAACTAACACAACAATGTAAAGCAATTATATTCCAATACAAATGTTAAAAAAAATAAATATATGCACATGTACAGTTACACGTGTGCAGGAAAGGCAGGAATGAAAATATTTATGTCAGCATTGTTCATACTGTCCCTAAACTAGAAACAACGCAGAGTTCATCAGTATGAACTACAAATGATACAGATAAACTCAAGTACATGTATACAGTGCATTAGTTTTGCTATGAAATGTAGAAAACTGTAGCACTCTACAGCATAGTTGAATTTTTGCAATATAATTTTGAGTAAAAGAAGCTAGATATAAAAGAACAGACATTGCATATTTCCATTTAAATAAAATTCAAAAATAAACATCCAAACTAAGCTATATTTATTGGAAAATGCTTTCTTAACCTTGCAAGAGATTATCTGCATATTTACTTTGTGATTAATTATTGTTTTGTATAATTTTCTCTATCTATGTTGTACTTTACTAAAAAACATATTAAAAAGGAAATGTTTTATATTACTCAAATGTAAAAAAAAGGAGAAAATACCCAGTTCCGGTTCTCTATTTGTTCATATTTTTCTGGTAAAAATATTTGCATAAAGTTAAACTATGACTGAATTTTTTCAAATGATTTTCCCTTTCTTCCTCTAGTCTAGATCAATTTTATTTCACATAATGACAATTTCTAAATCGTCTTTGTATTGTATAAATCTTTACAATGTTGATGAATATGGGTTATGGAGATGGAAAACAGAATAATATCAAAATACCTTTTCTCATTGACCTGGCATGGTGCTTTGCTTCATTCTCCCTAGTTAAGATAAGCCATGTAATTTCCAAGAAATCCCTATTTAAATGCAATAAAACTACACGAGAGGTAAAATATTAAGCTATTATCAAGCACAAACACCTTACTCTGCAATTACTTTTGCACAGAATTAACTGTTGTGAGAAAAAGCAGAAAGCAGGGCTTGAGGGGATGATCAGCAGGGATGATAACATAATGGAAGGGGAGGGAAAACACTGCTAACAGCTATGGGTACAGAGACTGGGAGAGTACAGGGTGAGCAAGAGTTCCAGGAGGCATGAGGGCATCCAAGGTCCAGAAAAGACCCCAGGTTTTAACCGTAGCCTGATGAAAAACAATGTATGCATAGGAAGAAACAGTTCATTCTTCCTCCTTCTCAAAACTGATAACAAAATGAAGTTATTCTGTGCTCCAAGTTTGCTGAGTATGACATTTTAACTGAACGTTATGTGTATACCAAAGATGAATTTGCCTTACAGAAACATGTTATTCAGAATACCAGGCTTTCCTTTTGTGAAGTCAGATAATCCCTAATATGTCAGCTCTCTAGGAATAAGGGCTGCAGGAATGAAACTTCCTCTACAGATGGAGGAAGAAATGGAGGTATTTTTAGAGCAATGGGCTAAAGTAGTGCTTCATAAACTTTTCTATACATACAAATCTCCTGGGGATCTTGTTAAAGTGCACAATCTGTGTCAGTAGGTCTCAGCCTGGGATTCTGATTCTGTATTTCTATTAGATACCAGGTCATGCCCATGCTACCGATCCAGAGCTGATAGCAGTACTGTCCAACAGAAATATATGAGCTGTATTTATTCTAAGGAATAGGATCACACAATTATGGAGACAGAAATTCCAAGATCCGCAGTTGGCAAACTGGAGATCCAGGATAGTTGATGTTGTAATTTACAGTCCAAGGGCAGGAGAAGACCAACATCCCAGATCAATCAGTCATGCAGGCAAAGTTTTCTCTTACCTAGCTTTTATATTCTACTCAGGTTATCAGTTGAGTGGATTAGGACTACCCACATTAAAAAGGGCAGTCTTCTTTACTCACTCTACTGATTCAAGTGTTAATCTCATCCAGAAACACCTTCACAGATATACCCAGAATAATATTCGACCAAATGTCTGGGCACCTCATAGCCCAATCAAGCTGTCACACAAAATTAAACATCACAATTCCCTATGAAGCTTTCCTGTATTTATTCACTGAGAAACTTTATGCCTTCTCCTATACTTCTATAACACTGCACATAGCTCTATTAAAGCATTTTAGCCATTCCATTCTAATTATTTTTCTTAGTCTCAGTTATTTGAAAGTATGGAGCATGCCTTATTCATCTTTGTATATGCATTTTCTAGCATTCTGACAGTCACGTAAGTGGTCAATAAATTCAGTTTACCTTTTGCACTCTGTTTGATTCTTTCAGATGTGCTAGCTCATTTCAGTTACATAACATACTGCATATATATCAATATGGACAATTTTAAAATGAAAGCAATAAATAGGTATTAAACTTTACAAAACTCACAAACCTGTAGGAGGTGATTGAGAGAATAATCTAGGTCTTGTAAATCCCAAAAGCCATTCTTTTTTTTTTCCTTTGCGGTACGTGGGCCTCTCACTGCTGTGGGCTCTCCCGTTGTGGAGCACAGGCTCCGGACGCGCAGGCTCAGCGGCCATGGCTCACGGGCCCAGCTGCTCCACGGCATGTGGGATCTTCCCGGTCCGGGGCACGAACCCGTGTCCTCTGCATCGGCAGGTGGACTCTCAACCACTGTGCCACCAGGGAAGCCCCAAAAGCCATTCTTATTTTGCTAACTGGTTGTTTTTTTTAAAGACTAATCAAATAAGTAAAGAGGTTTACCTTGAAGATTAGGTGCTGTTTCTTAATTGATTTGAGTGAATACGTAATTGCAAAATCTGGTCCAAATTTAAATTAGTACTCAGATATAAATAATAGACAGCTTAATCTTCCATGAAACAACATTTAGTGAAAGACAGGAAAAAGTAACATAGTGGACAATTGTTAAGTTCGTGACGACCTGTATTTATTAAGTCCTACTTTCCATGATTGAGGTAGAAGCAACGACTCACTTTCCCAGCCTCCTTTGCAACAGTTACAGGCATGTGACCTAGGCTATGCCAAGCATGTCAATCCAATCAAATCCTTGATTCAAATGTGAACATTATGAGGATGTCTGTGCCATGGTATTTGAATTTCTAGTTGGATGATAAAGCATGGCAAACACCACTCCCATGAATGGTGGCAGCAATAGAAGCTTCATTGCTTGATTAGCACAACCAGAGTATAACTTAGACCTGGCTCAGGATGCATATCCTCAGAATTCACTTCTCCATGTCCATGAGAATTTATGTGAGAAGGATTTTTCCCAGACCTAGCACTGATTCTACCCTCTTCTTCTTATAGGCTTTTACACCAGGGGTGATTTAGTTTTCTTTTCTCTCTTTCACAGCAACAGTTTAATTTATAGTCTAAGTGTCACCTTTGAACATCAGGTTTCCATTTACCTTTCCACCATTCACTGAGAACAGCCTGGTGTTTCAGAGCTAGGCATTAGAGCAGAAGACAAGGGCACACAGCTGCTGATTTATTTTTCCAGCACATAATTTATACTTCAGTTTTTCTCTCCCTTCTAGGCACCAAAAGTAGAAAATTATCTACTAAGTCTGGAGGCTGTGGTGATTGGCATCTGCACACACACACACACACACACACACACACACACACACACACTTGTTTACATGTCATTGGCAGGTACTTACAGATGTGTATCTTTTTTCCTATCTTTTGTCCTCCCTTTCCTATTACATTCAATGTTATAGCTGAATTTTGGAAAAAAGGAATGTTTGAGAAGCCAAAACAAATGAACAAACAAACAAAACCTGGCCTGAAGTTATTAGCTGTCTAAAATTTCACTTTGATCCACATTTTTATGCCAGGCATACAGAGCTAGTGATGTTAATTTTGTATCCCATATGTATCATCATGGATTTCATTTACTCATTCAAAAATATTCTGAGCACCTTCTACATACAGTTGACCCTTGAACAACATGGATTTGAACAGCGAAGGTCTACTTACATGCAGATTTCTTTCAATGAATCCATACTACAGCATTATACCATCTGAGGTTGGTTGAATCCATGTATACAGAACTGAGGATACATACGGGAGGACCAACTCTAAAGTTATACAGGGATTTTTGATTGCATGGAAGTGTGGTCAGCACAAGCGTCAACCGTATTTTGTTCTGGGGAACAATGTGAACAAAACAGACATACCCATTGCCCTCACATATTTTAAACCTGAAGGTAGAGAACCTAAAATAATAAAAGGTGATAAATACTGAAGTACAGTTTTTTTAAGTCAAGATGTTCCCACTAAACTCTTGTAAAATAACCAGTGATTTCAAGAGACATTCAACTAATGAGGATGAGAAGACCCTATCAACATTTCTGATTTTAAAAGGCCTGAAGCTTATTGATATAGAATTCCTTTTCACACTTCCCTCTACTGTGGGAATAGAGAAGGATGTGGGGAGAGGGAAAGTAATAAATTTCTGTACATGTGTGCATTTCCTATCCTCTCATAACTGAAGGAAGTATTGGGATATTCATGGGGCAGAACAGGATGTTTCCACTGAAGATGGAGCCAAGCAGTGCAAATTAAGGAGAAGTTTCAAAACCAGAGATAGCCCAGATAATTATAAAGTAAGTTAAGAGTAGAAATTGAATGAAAAACAGTACTTTGCAAATGGGTACATTGAAGATTTTACCAGGAGACTTAAGGGTTTTAATTTCTTTTCCTTCAAACTTCAGAGAAGTTAAGATTTTCAAAAGATACATAAGAGTCTGTCCTTGCATTTAGGTATTTAATCCATTTTGAGTTTATTTTTGTGTATGGTATTAGGGAGTGTTCTAATTTCATTCTTTTACATGTAACTGTCCAGTTTTCCCAGCACCACTTATTAAAGAAGCTGTCTTTTCTCCATTGTATATTTTTGCTTCCTTTGCCATAGTCCAGACACTATAAAACTCTTAGAGGAAAGCATAGGCAGAACACTCTTTGACATAAATCACAGCAAGATCTTTTTTTAACCCACCTCCTAGAATAAGGAAAATAAAAATATAAACAAATGGGACCTAATTAAACTTAAAAGATTTTGCACAAAAAAGGAAACCATAAACATGACAAAAAACAACTCTTGGAATGGGAGAAAATATTTGCAAATGAAACAATGACAAAGAATTAATCTGTAAAATATATAAACAGCTCAGTATTAAAAATCAATACAAAAAACAAACAAACAAAAACAGCCCAATCAAAAATGGGCAGAAGGCTTAAATAGATATTTCTCCAAAGAAGACATACAAATGGCCAACAAACACACGAAAAGATGCTCAACATCACTAATTATTAGAGAAATGAAAATCAAAATTACAATGAGGTAACACCTCACACTGGTCAAAAAGATCATTATCAAAAAAATCTACAAACAATGCTGGAGAGGGTGTGGAGAAAAGGGAACCTTCATGCACTGTTGGTAGCAATGTAAATTGATACAGGCACTATGGAAAACAGTATAAAGGTTCCTTAAAAAACTAAAAATAGAGCTACCATATGACCCAGCAGTCCCACTACTGAGCATAAACCCAGAGAAACCATAAGTCAACATGACACATTTCCCTCAATGTTCATAGCTGCACTATTTACAATAGCTAGACCATGGAAGCAACTTAAGTGTCCATTGACATGAAGTGATAAAGCAGCTGTGGTATATATGTACAACAGAATGTTACTCAGCCATAAATATGAATGAAATTGGGTCATTTGTAGAGATGTGGATGGACCTAGAGACTGTCATACAGAGTGAAGTAAGTCAGACAGAGAAAAACAAATATCCTACATTAACACATATATGTGGAATCTGGAAAAATAGTATCGATGATCTTATTTGCAAAGCAGAAATAGAGACACAGATGTAGAGAACAAATGTATGGATACCAAGAAGTGGAAGGGGAAGTGGGAGGAATTGGGAGATTGGGATTGACATATATACACTATGGATACTATGTATAAAATAGATAACTAATGAAAACGTACTGTATAGCACAGGGAACTCTACTTAATGCACTGTGGTTACCTAAATGGGAAGGAAATTCAAAAAATAGGGGACATATGTATATGTATAGCAGATTTGTTTTGCTGTACAGTCAAAACTAACTCAACATTGTAAAGCAGTATACTCCAATAAAAATTAATTTAAAAAAAGATTCAAAAGACAATATATACAGAAAAAAAAGGTGATAAAAAGAGTCTGTAATGCTGATGAATGGCCAAACCATCAGAATTCCCTGACTTCTTATTCTCTTTTAGGAGAATTGTATTGAGAATCAAAATATAAAACTAACATTTGTAAAGAGACTAAAGTCCCAAGATATGTGATTAGATATTAAAGGAGTATGTAGCTACTGCAATGGAGTGTAAATCTGGTTTTTTAGAGTAATGACATTTTAGACTTCTACAAAATAAATGAATGGAATTTTGAACCATCACTGAGTAGGGAAATGGGCATCAGATAGGTGTTTAATTTACAATCTCTGTTGATAAAATGGAGAAGTATAAACTAGAATCAAAGATGATTAGAAAGAAGAGTAAATATTTGAATTACTTTATCCACAATAATAAAAGTCAGAATGTTTCAGTATGTAGGAAGTTTTCTAGTAGTTTTCTATATATCCTGTCATTTGCCACAATATGTTTTCCATTTCTATTAATGATTTTCAAGAAGGTACAGAATAATATATGTTCATAAGGGAAGATTGTTAAAGACGTTGAAAAATTTATATGATATTATTGGTGTGCTAAAGATTCTTCACAGGTTTGAAAAATGGACGGTTTATACTAGGACAACACACATTGAAGATTGATGTGAATTTCTGAGAGTGCTTTTTTTCCCCACTCCTTAAAACCTATGGACAGGAATAAGAGATTTGAACTCAAAATATTAGTTATAATAAAATATCTGAACATTTTTCTAATGATAAAAATCCCAATATGAGTCAACAAATTAAGGTATATCCAAAAGCCAGTTAAAGTCTATTGGGCTCTAGCAGGTAGAGATTGGGAAGGTAAGAATATCTACATTTAATTAGAACAAGGAGTTAAGAACCCACCATATTCTTTTTTGTTGTTGTTTTAACATCTTTATTGGCGTATAATTGCTTTACAATGATGTGTTAGTTTCTGCTTTATAACAAAGTGAATCAGTTATATATATATATATATATATATATATATATATATATATATATATATATATATCCCCATATCTCTTCCCTCTTGCATCTCCCTCCCTCCCACCCTCCCTATTCCACCCCTCTAGGTGGTCACAAAGCACCAAGCTGATATCCCTGTGCTACGTGGCTGCTTCCAACTAGCTATCTATTTTATGTTTGGTAGTGTATATATGTCCATGCCACTCTCTCACTTTGTCCCTGATTACCCTTCCCCCTCCCTGTATCCTCAAGTCCATTCTCTAGTAGGTCTGCATCTTTATTCCCACCTTGCCCCTAGGTTCTTCATGACCAGTATTTTATTTTATTTTTAGATTCCATATATATGTGTTAGCATATGGTAGTTATTTTTCTCTTTCTGACTTATTTCATTCTGTATGACAGACTCAACGTCCACCATATTCTTTATCAGTCAAGCTGAAAGTGAAATATTTCATTTATTGCTGTGGGATACTACTCTGAGATATTGATAGACTGTAATGTATACAGGGAGGGACATGAGATATATATGGATTTGAAGCCTTGCTATAGAAGAGATAATTAAGGAATGGAGGATTTTGAACCCGGAGAAGAGAAGGGTCAGGCAGTGAATGTCTAATTATCATATGTTAATTTTTAGTGCTTCCATGTAAGCAAGAATTAAAAATTTTTATTTTTTTAACATTTTTATTGGAGTATAATTGCCTCACAATAGTGTGTTAGTTTCTGCTCTATAACAAAGTGAATCAGTTATACATATACATATGTCCCCAAATTTCTTCCCTCTTGCATCTCCCTCTGTCCCACCCTCCCTATCCCACCCTTCTAGGTGGTCACAAAGGACCAAGCTGATCTCCCTGGGCTATGCGGCTCCTTCCAACTAGCTATCTATTTTATGGTTGGGAGTATATATATATATATGTATGTCCATACCACTCCCACTTTGTCCCAGCTTACCCTTCCCCCATCCCCGTATGCTCAAGTCCATTTTCTAGTAGGTCTGCATCTTTATTCCCGTCTTGTCCCTAGGTTCTTCATGACCTTTTTTTTTTTCTTTTAGATTCCATATATATATGTGTTGGCATAAGGTACTTGTTTTTCTCTTTCTGACTTACTTCATGATAGTCACTAAGTCCATCCACCTCACTACAAATAACTCAGTTTCATTCCTTTTTATGGCTGAGGAATATTCAATTGTATATATTTGCCACATCTTCTTTATCCATTCATCTGTTGATGGACACTTAGGTTGCTGCCATATCCTGGCTATTGTAAATAGAGCTGCAATGAACATTGTGGTACATGACTCTTTTTGAATTATGGTTTTCTCAGGGAATATGTCCAGTAGTCGGATTGCTGGGCCATATGGTAGTTCTATTTTTAGGTTTTTAAGGAACTTTTATACTGTCCTCCGTAGTGGTTCTATCAATTTATATTCCCACCAACTGTGCAAGAGGGTTCCCTTTATTCCATACCCTCTCCAGCATTTATTGTTTGTAGATTTTTTGATGAAGGCCATTCTGACTGGTGTAAAATGATATCTCATTGTAGTTTTGATTTACATTTCTCTAATGATTAATGGTGTTTAGCATTCTTTCATGTGTTTGTTGCCAATCTGTATATCTTCTTTGGAGAAATGTCTATTTAGGTCTTCTGCCCATTTTTTGGATTGGGTTGTTTTTGTATTTTTTTTTTTTTTTTTTTTTTTTTTTTTTTGCTATTGAGTTGCATGAGCTGCGGGTAAATTATGGAGATTAATCCTTTGTCAGTTGCTTCATTTGTAAATATTTTCTCCCATTCTGAGGGTTCTCTTTTCATCTTGTTTATGGTTTCCTTTGCTGTGCAAAAGCTTTTAAGTTTCATTAGGTCCCGTTTGTTTATTTGTTTTTTATTTTTTTAAAAGGGCTTCAAATGCTTGACTTTTATTTATTTATTTAGTTAGTTATTTAGTCAGTTAGTTAGCTAGTTAGTTAGTTATTTTTGGCTGTGTTGGGTCTTCATTTCTGTGCAAGGGCTTTCTCTAGTTGTGGAAAGTGGGAGTCACTCTTCATCATGATGTGTGGGTCTCTCACTGTTGCGGTCTCCCTTGTTGTGGAGCACAGGCTCCAGATATGCAGGCTCAGTAGTTGTGGCTCACGGGACTAGTCACTCCGTGGCATGCAGGATCCTCCCAGACCAGGGCTCAAACCAGTGTCCCCTGCATTAGCAGGTAGATTCTCAACCACTGTGTCACCAGGGAAGCCTTATTTTTGTTTTTATATCCATTTCTCTAGGAGGTGGGTGAAAAGAATCTTGCTGTGATTTATGTCATAGAGTATTCTGCCTATGTTTTCCTCTAAGATTTGGATGGTGTCTGGCCTTACATTTAGGTCTTTAATCCATTTTGAGTTGTGTATGCTGTTAGGAAGTGTTCTAATTCCATTCTTTATATGTAGC
Source organism: Phocoena sinus (assembly GCF_008692025.1). Classification (NCBI taxonomy): domain Eukaryota; kingdom Metazoa; phylum Chordata; class Mammalia; order Artiodactyla; family Phocoenidae; genus Phocoena; species Phocoena sinus. Next base: position 31,205,849 of record NC_045776.1, on the reverse strand, counting down.
TGTCCAGTTCTTCCAGCACCACTTATTGAAGAGGCTGTCTTTTCTCCATTGTATATCTTTGCCTCCTTTATCAAAGATAAGATGACCATACGTGCATGGGTTTATCTCTGGGCTTTCTATCCTGTTCCATTGATATATATTTCTTTTTCTGTGCCAGTACCATACTGTTTTGATTGCTGTAGCTTTGTAGTAGTCTGAAGACAGGGAGACTGATTCCCCCAACACCAATTTTCTTTCTCAAGATTGCTTTGGCTATTCGGGGTCTTTTGTGTTTCAATACAAGTTGTGAAATATTTTATTCTAGTTCTGTGAAAAATGCCAGTGGTAGTTTGATATGGATTGCATTGAATCTGTATACTGCTTTGGATGGTACAGTCATTTTCAAAATGTTGATTCTTCCTATCCAAGAACGTGGTATATCTCTCCATCTATTTGTATCATCTTTAATTTCTTTCATCAGTGTCTTATAATTTTCTGCATACAGGTCTTTTGGCTCCTTAGGTAGGTTTATTCCTACATATTATATTATTTTTGTTGCAGTGGTAAATAGGAGTGTTTTCTTAATTTTACTTTCAGATTTTTCATCATTAGTGTATAGGAATGCAAGAGATTTCTGTGCATTAATTTTGTATCCTGCTACTTTAGCAAATTCATTGATTAGCTCTAGTAGTTTTCTGGTAGCATCTTTAAGATTCTCTATGTATAATATCATGTCATCTGCAAACAGTGACATCTTTACTTCTTCTTTTCTGATTTGGAATCCTTTTATTTCTTTTTCTTCTCTGATTGCTATGGCTGAAACTTCCAAAACTATGTTGAATAATAGTGGTGAGAGTGGGCAACCTTGTCTTGATCCTGATCTTGTGGAAATAGTTTCAGTTTTTCACCACTGAGGATGATGTTGGCTGTGGGTTTGTCATATATGGCATTTACTATGTTGAGGAAATTTCTCTCTATGCCAACTTTCTAGAAGGTTTTTTATCATAAATGGGTGTTGAAGTTTGTCGAAATTTTTCTCTGCATCTATTGAGATGATCATATGTGTTTTCTCCTACAATTTGTTAATAAGGTGTATCACGTTGACTGATTTGCATATATTGAAGAATCCTTGCATTCCTGGGATAAACCCCACTTGATCATAGTATATGATCCTTTTAATGTGCTGTTGGATTCTGTTTGCTAGTATTTGGTTGAGAATATTTGCATCTTTGTTCATCAGTGATATTGGCCTGTAGTTTTCTTTCTTTGTGACATCTTTGTCTGGTTTTGGTATCAGAGTGATGATTGCCTTGTCGAATGAGTTTGGGAGTGTTCCTCTCTCTGCTATAGTTTGGAAGAGTTTGAAAAGGATAGGTGTTAGCTCTTCTCTAAATATTTGAGAGATTTCGCCCATGAAGCCATCTGGTCTTGGGCTTTTATTGGTTGGAGCATTTTTAATCACAGTTTCAATTTCAGTGCTTGTGATTTGCCTGTTCATATTTTCTATTTCTTCCTGGTTCAGTCTCAGAAGGTTGTGAATTTCTAAGAATTTGTCCATTTCTTCCACATTGTCCATTTTGTTGCCATAGAGTTGCTTGCAGTAATCTCATGATCCTTTGTATTTCTGCAGTGTCAGTTGTTACTTCTCCTTTTTCATTTCTAATTCTGTTGATTTGAGTCTTTTCCCTTTTTTTCTTGATAAGTCTGGCTACTAGTGCATCAGTTTTGTTTATCTTCTCAAAGAGCAAGCTTTTAGTTTAATTGATCTTGGCTATTGTTTCCCTCATTTCTTTTTCATTTGTTTCTGATATGATCTTTATGATTTCTTTCCTTTTTCTAACTTTGGGGGTTTTATTGTTCTTCTTTCTGTAATTGCTTTAGGTGTAAATTTAGGTTGTTTATTTGATATGATTCTTGTTTCTTACGGTAGGATTGTATTGCTATAAACTTCCATTTTAGAACTGCTTTTGCTGCATCCCATAGGTTTTGTGTCATCATGTTTTCATTGTCATTTGTTTCTAGGTATTTTTTGTTTTCATTTTTGATTCCTTCAGTGATCTCTTTTTTATTAAGTAGTGTATTGTTTAGCCTCCATGTGTTTGTAATTCTTATAGATATTTTTCCTGTAACTGATATCTAGTCTTATAGCGTTGTGGTTGGAAAAGATACTTGATGTGATTTCAATTTTCTTAAATTTACCAAGGCTTGATTTTTGACCCAAGATATGATCTATCCTGGAGAGTGTTCCATCAGCACTTGAGAATAATGTGTATTCTGTGTTTTTGTATGGAATGTCCTATAAATATCAATTAAGTCCATCTTGTGTAATATATCATTTAAAGCTTGTGTTCCTTATTTATCTTCATTTTGGATGATCTGTCCATTGGTGAATCTCGGATGTTAAAGTCCCCTCTTATGATTGTCTTACTGTTGATTTCCCCTTTTATGGCTGTTAGTATTTGTCTTATGTATTGAAGTGCTGCAATATTGGGTGCATAAATATTTACAATTGATATATCTTTTCTTGGATTGATCCCTTGATCATTAAGTTGTGTCCTTCTTTGTCTCTTATAATAGTCTTTGTTTCAAAGTCCGTTTTGTCTGATATGAGAATTACTACTCCAGCTTTCTTTTGCCTTTCATTTTCATGAAATACCTTTTTTCATCCCCTCACTTTCAGTCTGTGTGTGTCCCTAGGTCTGAAGTGGGTATCTTGTAGACAGCATATATATGGGTCTTGTTTTTATATCCATTCAGCCAATCTATGTCTTTTGGTTGGAGCATTTAACCATTTACATTTAAGGTAATTATTGATATGTATGTTCCTATTTCCATTTTCTTAATTGTTTTGTGTTCTTTATTGTAGATCTTTTCCTGCTCTTGTGTTTCCTGTCTAGAGAAGTTGCTTTAGCATTTGTTTTAAAGCTGGTTTGGTGGTGCTCTTAACTTTTGCTTGTCGGTAAAGATTTTAATTTCTCCATCAAATCTGAATGAGATCCTTGCTGGGTAGAGGAATCTTGGTTGTAGGTTTTTCTCTTTCATCACTTTCAATATGTCCTGCCACTCCCTCTGGCTTGCAGAGTTTCTGCTGAAAGATCAGCTGTTAACTATATGGAGTTTCCCTTGTGTGTTATTTGTTGTTTTTCCCTTGCTGCTTTTAATATTTGTTCTTTGTATTTAATGTTTGATAGTTTGATTAATATGTGTCTTGGTGTGTTTTTCCTTGGATTTATCCTATATGGGACTCTCTGTGCTTCCTGCACTTGATTAACTATTTCCTTTCCCATATTAGGGAATTTTTCAACTGAAATCTATTCAAATATTTTCTCAATCCCTTTCTTTTCCTCTTCTTCTTCTGGGACCCCTATAATTCGAATGTTGGTGCATTTAATGTTGTCCCAGAGGTCTCTGAGGCTGTCCTCAGTTCTTTTCATTCTTTTTTTCTTTATTCTGCTCTGCAGTAGTTATTTCCACTATTTTACCTTCCTGGTCACTTATCCGTTCTTCTGCCTCAGTTATTCTGCTATTGATCATTTCTAGAGAATGTCTAGTTTCATTTTTTGTGTTGTTCATCACTGTTTGTTTGCTCTTTAGTTATTCTAGGTCCTTGTTAAACGTTTCTTGTATTTTCTCCATTCTATTTGCAAGATTTTGGATCATCTTTACTATCATTGCTCTGAATTCTTTTTCAGGTAGACTGCCTATTTCCTCTTCATTTGTTAGGTCTGGTGGGTTTTACCTTGCTCCTTTATCTGCTGTGTGTTTCTCTGTCTTCTCATTTTGCTTAAATTACTGTGTTTGGGGTCTCCATTTTGCAGGCTGCAGGTTCATATTTTCTGTTGTTTTTGGTGTCTGTCCCCAGTGGCTAAGTTTGTTTCAGTTGGTTGTGTAGGTTTCCTTGTGGAGGGGGCTAGTGTCTGTGTTCTGGTGGATGAGGCTGGATGTTGTACTTCTGGTAGGCAGGTCCACGTCTGGAAGTGATTTTTGGGGGTGTTTGTGGACTTATTATGATTTTAAGTAGCCTCTCTGCTAATGGTTGGGGTTGTATTCCAGGCTTGCCAGTTTTTTGGCATAAAGTGTCCAGCACTATAGCTTGCTGGTTGATGAGTGGAGTTGGGTCTTGGCATTGAGATGGAGATCTCTGGGAGATTTCTGCCATTTGATATTATGTGGAGCTGGGCAGTCTCTTGTGGACCAGTGTCCTGAACTTTGATCTCCCACCTTAGTGGCAAGTCTGGATGTCTGGATGGAATAAAGAGCCTGTCCTCCATATGACTCAGAATAAAAGGGAGAAATGAAAGAAAGAAGCGAAAATAAATTAAAATAAAATTATTAAAATAAAAAATTATTGTTAAGAAAAAAAATTTCAGTTATAATAATAAAAAAAAAGGACAGAGAGAACCCTCAGACCAATGGTAAAAGCTAAGCTATACAGACAAAATCACATATAGAAGCATATACATACATACTCACAAAAAGAGAAAAAGGAGAATATATATATTGTTTCTCCCAAAGTCCACCTACTCAATTTTGGATAATTCGTTGTGTATTCAGGTATTCCACAGATGCAGGGTACATCAAGTTGATTGTGGAGATTTAATCCACTGCTCCTGAGGTTGATGGGAGAAATTTCCCTTTCTCTTCTTTGTTCACACAGCTCTTGGGGTTCAGCTTTGGATTTGGACCCCCCCTCTGCGTTTAGGTGGCCTGAGGGTGTCTGTTCTTCACTCAGACAGGACAGCATTAATGGAGAAGCTGATTCTGGGGCTCTGGATCACTCAGGCAGGGGGGAGGGTGTAGTACAGATGCAGGGCTAGTCTGCAGAGGTCGCTGTGACATTGCACCAGCATGAAGTGTGCCGTGTGTTCTCCCGGGGAAGTTGTCCCAGGATCACGGGACCCTGGCAGTGGCGGGCTGCACAGACTCCCAGGAGGGGTGGTGTTAAGAGTGACCTGTGCTTGTACACAGGCTTCTTGGTGGCTGCAGCTGCATCCTTAGCATCTCATGCCCATCTCTGTGATTTGCACTAATAGCTGTGGCTCGCACCCATCCCTGGAGCTCCTTTATGTGGCACTCTTAATCCTTTCTCCTCGTGTACCAGAAAACAAATAGGCAAGAAAGATTCTCTTGTCTCCTCGGTAGCTCCATACTTTTTCCTGGACTCCCACCCAGCTATCTGTGACGCACTATCCCCCTTCAGGCTGTGTTCATGAAGCCAACCCCAGTCATCTACCTGGGATCCGACCTCTGAAGCCCGAGCCTCAGCTCCCAACCCTGACCCGTCCCAGCAGGTGAGCAGACACTAGTGAGTGCTGGTCTAGTCACTCGGGCTGGTGAGTGTTGGTCTGCACAGATTCTCTGTGCGGGAATCTCTCCTCTTTGCCCTCCACACCCCTGTTGCTGTGCTTTCCTCCATGGCTCCAAAGCTTCCCCCCTCTGCCACCCACAGTCTCTGCCCGTGAAGGGGCTTCCTAGTGTGTGGAACCCTTTCCTCCTTCACAGCTCCCTCCCACTGGTGCAGGTCCCATCCCTATTATTTTTTCTCTCTTTTTTTTTTTTCTTTTGTCCTACCCATGTGTGTGGAGAGTTTCTTTCCTTTTGGGAGGTCTGGCGTCTTCTGCCAGCATTCATTAGGTGTTCTGTAGGGGTTGTACCACATGTAGATGTATTTCTGATGTATTTGTGGGGAGGAAGGTGATCTCCCTGTCTTACTCTTCCACCATCTAAGAATTACACATTTTTAGTGTGGCTGTAAGGGAGTGCTAGGAAGACAAATAACTAAATTGTTTGATTAAAGGAGAAGAAAAAATATTTTAGCTCAAATATAAGAAGAAAAATAGTACAGGCAAGAAAAGGGCACTGCCAAAAGATAGGATGGATTTTCTTGAAAGAAAATAGGTGCAGGGAAATATAGGTCATAGTTAGAGGCAATCTTGTAAAGAGAGTTCAAACATAAAACAGGCTGTTAGATTGGATATTTTAAAATATTTCTCACATCTTTTAAAGGAGAAATTACAGAGACAGAAGTGAGAAAGTTGATTGTAAGAAGATTTGAGGATAGAAATGGAGTAAGAAATAGTACTTATACCATAAAGTCATTTGGGATTTTATGTGGAGACTTAAAACTTTAATTTCACTTCGTTTAAACTTTATAATTTTGTTTTCTCATTATATTACATCCTCACTGTACTTATTTTTTTTCAACTTTTATTAATTTTCCATTTATCATTTAACATAGGATTGAGGAATTTAAAATGTTCTGTTTTATGTCTGGTAAAATTAAGAGAATTAAGAAGCCACCCCCTCCCACTGCTGCTGCTGCTGCTGTGTGTGTGTGTGTGTGTGTGTGCATGTGTGTGTGAATGTGTGTGCAATAAGACTGAAATTTCAGAACTTCAGGAACAATTTAAAAGATATTATTCCATATCAAAGGTTAGTTTTTAAAATACCTAGATATTATTTTCACAATATCACTTTCTGCCTGATGGTGGGCCTTTTTAAGAGGCAGAAAGTAGAAGGAATTGGCTTCACCTTCCAGCTGAGCCCTTCCATGGACTTGTGCATCACGGAGCCAGTGTGGGAAGGAGTATTTTGAGCCATTTTATTTCTTTACTTGCAGTATAAATTATGATTCATTATATTGTTTCTGGTAGGCAGAACAATGCTCTCCTACCAATGCAAGATATATGTCTCTTAACCCCAGCATATAAATATACTATATTACATGGCACAGGGAAATCAAGGTTGCAGATGGATTTAACCTTCCTCGCTAATCACTTGACCTCAGAATAGAGAGAGTATCTCAGATTATCCAGGAAGGCCAAGGTAATCACAAAGGTCTTTAAAGTGGAAAAAGACTCCAAAGAGAGTCAAAGAAATAATGTGACTAAAGAAGCACGGCCAGAGAGATACTATGTTGCTCGGCATGAAGATAAAGGAGGAGAGCCACAAGCCAATGAATGTAGGCATCCTTAAGAAACTGGATAAAGCAAGGAAACAGATTCTTTCCGAAAGCCTCCAGAAAGGAATGCAGCCCTGCTGACACCTTGATCTTAACCCAGTGAGTTCTGGGTCAGGACTCTGACATCCAGAAATGTAAATTAGCATTGTTTTACATTTCATATACATTTTAAACCACTATATTTATGTAATTTGTTATGACACCAATAGAAAACTAGTACAACATCCAATCATAACTCTCTTTTCTTTTTTGGAGATATAAATGTACATACTTAAATACAAAAATGATATGATTTCACTTTGAGACAATTATATATATATATATGTATATATATATATATATATATATATATATATATATATATATATATATATCTTTACTGGAGTATAATTGCTTTACAATGGTGGGTTAGCTTATGCTGTATAACAAAGTGAATCAGCTATACATATACATATATTCCCATTTCTCTTCCCTCTTGTGTCTCCCTCCCATGCTCCCTATCCCACCCCTCTGGGTGGATAAAAAGCAGCGAGCTTATCTCCCTGTGCCATGCATCTGCTTCTCACTAGCTATCTATTTTACATTTGGTAGTGTATATATGTCCATGTCACTCTCTCACTTCGTCCCAGCTTACCATTTGCCCTCCCCATATCCTCAAGTCCATTCTCTACATCTGCGTCTTTATTCCTGTCCAGCCCCTAGGTTCTTCAAAACCATTTTTTTTAATTCCATATATATGTGTTAACATATGGTATTTGTTTTTCTCTTTCTGAATTACTTCATTCTGTAGGACAGTCTCTAGGTCCATCCACCTCACTGCAAAAAACTCAATTTTGTTTCTTTATATTGCTGAGTAATATTCCATTGTATATATGTGCCACATCTTCTTTATCCATTCATCTGTCAGTGGACACTTAGGTTGCTTCCATGTCCTGACTATTGTAAATAGTGATGCAATGAATATTGTGGTACATTAATATTTTTGAATTATTGTTTTCTCAGGGTATATGCTCAGTAATGGGATTGCTACTGGGTCCCACTACTGGACATATAGCATGTCATATGGTAGTTCTATTTTTAGTTTTTTAAGGAACCTCCATACTGTTCTCCATAGTGGCTGCATTAATTTACGTTCCCACCAACAATAGGGTTCCGTTTTCTCCACACCCTCTCCAGCATTTATTGTTTGTAGATTTTTTAATGTTGGCCATTCTGACTGGTGTGAGGTGATACCTCATTGTAGTTTTGATTTGCATTTCTCTAATGATTAGTGATGTTGAGCATCTTTTCATGGGTTTGTTGGCAATCTGTATATCTTCTTTGGAGAAATGTCCATTTATGTTTTCTGCCTATTTTTGGATTGGTTGTTTATTCTTTTGATATTGAGCTGAATGAGCTGCTTGTAAATTTTGGAGATTAATCCTTTGTCAGTTGCTTCATTTGTAAATATTTCTTGCATTCTTAGGGTTGTCTTTTCATCTTGTTTATAGTTTCCTTTGCTGCAAAAGCTTTTATGTTTCATTAAGTCACATTTGTTTATTTTTGTTTTTATTTCCATTTCTCTAGGAGGTGGGTCAAAAGGATCTTGCTGTGATTTATGTCATAGAGTGTTCTGCCTATGTTTTCCTCTAAGAGTTTTATAATGTCCGGCCTTACATTTAGGTCTTTAATCCATTTTGAGTTTATTTTTATATATGGTGTTATGGAGTGCTCTAATTTCATTCTTTTACATGTAGTTGTCCAGTTTTCCCAGCACCACTAATTGAAGAGGCTGTCTTTTCTCCATTGTATATTCTTACATTCTTTGTCATAGATTAATTGACCTGAGATGCATGGGTTTATTTCTGGACTTTCTATCCTGTTCCATTCATCTATATTTCTCTTTTGGTTCTAGTTCCATGAAAAATGACATTGGTAGTTTGATAGTGATTGCATTGAAGCTGTATATTGCTTTGGGTAATATAGTCAGTTTCACAATGTTGATTCTTCCAATTCAAGGACATGGTATATCTCTCCAACTGTTTGTATCATCTTTAATTTATCTCTTTGGTTTCTTATAGTTTTCTGCATACAGGTCTTTTGTCTCCTTAGGTAAGTTTATTCCTAGGTTTTTTTTTTTTTTCTTTTTGTTTAAATGGTAAATGGGAGTGTTTCCTTAATTTATCTTTCAGATTTTTCATCATTAGTGTATAGAAATGCCAGAGATTTCTGTGCATTAATTTTGTATCCTGCTACTATACCAAATTCATTGATTAGCTCCAGTAGTTTTCTGATAGCATCTTTAGGATTCTCTGTGTATATTATCATTTCATCCACAAACAGTGACAATTTTACTTCTTTTCTAATTTAGATTACTTTTATTTATTTTTCGTTTCTGATTGTTGTGGCTTAAACTTCCAAAACTATGTTAAATAATAGTGGTGTGATTGGGCAGTTTTGTCTTGCTCCTGATTTTAGTGGAAATGGTTTCAGTTTTTCAACATTGAGAATGATGTTGGCTGTGAGTTTGTCATATATGGCCTTTGTTATGTTGAGGTGAATTCTCTCTATGCCTCGAACTTTCTGGAGAGTTTTTATCAAAAATGGGTATTGATTCTGTCAAAATCTTTTTCTTCACCTATTGAGATGATCATATGGTTTTATCCTTCAATATGTTAGCATGGTGTATCACATTGATTGATTTCCATATATTGAAGAGACCTTGCATTCCTTGGATAAACCTCCACTTGATCATGGTGTATGATCCTTTTAATGTGCTGTTGGATTCTGTTTGCTAGGATTCTGTTGAGGATTTTTGCATCTATGTTTATCAGTGATCTTGGCCTGTAGTATTCTATTTTTGTGGCATCTTTGTCTGGTTTTGGTATCAGGGTGATGCTGTCCTCATAGAATGACTTTGGGAGTGTTCTTCCCTCTGCTATATTTTAGAAGAGTTTGAGAAGGATAGGTGTTAGTTTTTCTCTAAATGTTTGATAGAATTGACCTGTGAAGGTATCTGGTCTTTGACATTTGTTCCTTGGAAGATTTTTAATCACAGATTCAATTTCAGTTCTTGTGGTTGGTCTGTTTATATTTTCTATTTCTTCCTGGCTCTGCTCAGAAGGTTTAGCTTTTTAAAGAATTTTTCCATTTCTTTCAGGTTTTCCATTTTATTGGCATATAGTTGTTTGTAGTAATCTCCCATTATTCTTTTCATTTCTGCAGTGTTAGTGTTACTTCTCCTTTTTCATTTCTAATTTTGTTGGTTTTACTCTTATCCGTTTTTCTCTTGATGAGTCTGGCTAATGGTTTATCAATTATGCTTATCTTCTCAAGAAACAGCTGTTAGTTTTATTGATCTTTGCTATTGTTTCTGTCCTTTCTTTTTCATTTATTTCTGATCTGATCTTTATGATTTCTTTCCTTCTGCTAACTTTGGGTTTTTTTTTTTTTTTTGGTTGTTGTTCTTTCTCTAATTGCTTTAGGTGTAAGGTTAGGTTGTTTATTTGAGATGTTTCTTGTTTCTTGTGGTGGGATTGTATTATGATAAACTTCCCTCTTAGAACTGCTTTTGCTGCATCCCATAGGTTTTTTTGTTTTCATTGTCATCTGTTTCTAGGTATTTTTTGATTTTCTCTTTGATTTCTTCAGTGATCTCTTGATTATTTAGTAGTGTATTGTTTACCCTCTATGTGTTTTTATTTTTTACAGATTTTTTCCTGTTATTGAGATCTAGTCTAATAGCATTGTGGTCAGAAAAGATACTTGCTATGATTTCAATTTTCTTAAATCTACCACGGCTTGATTTGTTACCCACGATATGATCTATCCTGGAGAATATTCCATGAGCACTTGAGAAGAAAGTGTATTCTGTTATTTTTGGATGGAATGTCCTATAAATATCAATGAAGCCCATCTTTTTTAATGTATCATTTAAAGCTTGTGTTTCCTTATTTATTTTCATTTTGGATCATCTGTCCATTGGTCAAAGTTGGGTGTTAGAATCCTCCACTATTATCTTTTCACTGTCGATTTCCCATTTTATTGTTGTTAGCATTTGCCTTATGTTTTGAGGTGCTCCTATGTTGGGTGTATAAATATTTACAATTGTAATAACTTCTTCTTGGATTGATCCCTTGATCATTATGTAGTGTCCTTTTTGTCTCTTGTAATAGTCTTTACTTAATGTCTATTTTTTCTGGTATGAGAATTACTACTCCAGCTTTCTTTTGATTTCCATTTGCATGGAATATCTTTTTCCATCTCCTCACTTTCAGTGTGTATGTGTTCCTAGATCTGAAGTGGGTCTCATGTAGACAGCATATATATGGGTCTTGTTTTTGTATCCTTTCAGCCAGTCTCTGTCTTTTGCTGGAGGATTTAATTCATTTATATCTAAGGTAATTATCGATATGTATGTTCTTATTAGTATTTTCTTAATTATTTTGGGTTTGTTATAGTAGGTCTTTTCCTTCTCTTGTGTTTCCGGCCTAGAGAATTTCCTTTAGCTGGTTTGGTGGTGCTGAGTTCTCTTATTTTTCTTCTCTCTAAAGGTTTTAATATCTGCATTGAATCTGAATGAGATCCTTGCTGTGTAGAGTAATCTTTGTTGTAAGTTTTTCCCTTTCATCACTTTAAATATGTCCTGCCACTCTCTTCTGGCTTGCAGAGTTTCTGCTGAAAGATCAGCTGTTAACCTTATGGGGGTTCCCTTGTATGCTATTTGTTGCTTTTCCCTTGCTCCTTTTAATATTTATTCTTTGTATTTAATTTTTGATAATTTAATTAATATGTCTTGACATATTTCCCTTTGGATTTATCCTGTATGGGAGTCTCTGCACTTCCTGGACTTGACTCTTTCCTTTCCCGTATTAGGGAAGTTTTCAACTATAATCTCTTCAAATATTTTCTCAGTCCCTTTCTTTTTCTCTTCTTCTTCTGGGACCCCTATAATTTGAATGTTGAAGGGTTTAATGTTGTCCCAGTCGTCTCTGAGACTGTCCTGAATTCTTTTCATTATTTTTTCTTTAATCTGCTCTGTAGTATTTATTTCCACTATTTTATCTTCCAGGTCGCTTATCTGTTCTTTTGCCTCGGTTATTCTGCTATTGATTCCTTCCAGAGAATTTTTTATTTCATTTAATGTGTTGTTCATCATTGTTTGTTTGCTCTTTAGTTCTTCTAGGTCCTTGTTACACGTTTCTTGTATTTTCTCCATTTATTTCCAAGATTTTGGGTCATCTTTACTATCCTTAGTCTGAATTATCTTTCAGGTAGACTGCCTATTTCTTCTTCATTTGTTTGGTCTGGTGGATTTTTACCTTACTCCTTCATCTACTGCCTATTTCTCTGTCTTCTTATTTTTCTTAACTTACTGTGTTTTGGGTCTCCTTTTTACAGGCTGCAGGTTCGTCGTTCATGGTGTCTGACCCCAGTGGGTAAGGTTGGTTCAGTGGTTGTTTAGGCTTCCTGGTATAGGGGACTCATGCCTGTTTTCTGGTGAATTAGGCTGGATCTTGTTTTCCTGGTGGGCAGTACCATGTCCAGTGATATCGTTTGGGTGTCTGTGAACTTACTATGACTTTAGGCAGCCTCTCTGCTAATGGATGGGGTTGTGTTCCTGTCTTGCTAGTTGTTTGGTATAGGGTGTCCAGCACTGTAACTTGCTGATCGTTGAGTGAAGCTGGATCTTAGGGTTGAGGTGGAGATCTCTGGAGAGCTCTCACTGATTGATATTATTTGGGCCAGGAGGTTTCTGGTGGTCTAAGGTCCTGAACTCGGCTCTCCCACCTCAGAGGCTCAGGCCTGACACCCAGCCAGAGCACCAAGACCCTCTCAGCCACACAGCAGTGAATGTGACAGTCTCCATTATGAAGTCAGATTATGAGGTTATACAATAGCTCTTCAGCTAGAACAGAATGACTTGGTAGAAATTCGTCTATGAGGCTGTCTCCAGCAGCTGGTGGGTAAAAGATTAGGTCTCCAGATATGCTGCCAGAATCTTAAACGTTTATATAGGGGTCTTTACTGGGTTCAATCATGGATTCGGTACAGATGGTCTCACGAACACCTTATTCTCTCAAGGTGTGTGCTTGAAATAGCTGCTAAACCTGAGGGTCTACAACCTGCAGGAAGCCGAGACTGCATGGGGTTGTCTGCAATCTATGATTCTTGCCACAAACCCTGCTGCTGCCATCGTGGAATCTGGCTTCCCCCACTGCTCTGCAATGTGTTTTCACTGAAGCTGTCTCTCTGTGTTAATGAGATTCATGCTACCTGAGTTGCCCAAAGCCATAGAATACTTAAATGTTGGGGCTTGGGTACAAACGCAGCAAATCGGGCTCCAAGGTCTGTGTTACCTCATCCAATGAGAGCGAGGAAGCCATGCACCTAAATGCCTGACCCCCGTAAGCCACTTCATCAAACCCAAACAACTGCAGGAAGAGTCTCCCACTCCAGCCAGTGTGGTCATTTTAACAATATAATTATTCCAATCCATGAGGATTGTATATCTTTCCATTGTCATCTTCAATTTCTTTCATCAATGTCTTATAGTTTTCTGAGTAAGTAAATCTTGGTTAGCTTTATTCCTAGGTATTTTAATATTTTTGATGAAATCATAATCTGATTTTTTCCCTAATTTTTCTTTCTGATATTCTATTCTTAGTGTACAGAAATGCAACAGATTTCTGTATATTAATTTTGTATGCAGCAATGTGACTGAAATCATTTTTCAGTCCTAACAGTTTTTTTTGCTTGGCATCTTTAGGAATTTCTATATATAGAAGCATGCCATTTCCTTTCCAAATTAGATTCATTTTATTTCTTTTACTTGCATGATTGCTGTGACCAAGGGTACAAATATCATGTTGCAAAAAGTGACAAGTTTGGGCATCCTGGTCTTGTTCCTGATCTTAGAGGAAAAGCTTTCAAATTTTCACCAGTATGATGGTAACAATGGTCTGTCATGTATAGACTTTATTATGTTGGGATATATTACCTCTGTACACATATTGTTGACAGTTTTTATAGTAAATGATGTTGAATTTTGTCAAAAGCTTTTTCTGCAGGCATTGAGATGATCATATGATTTTTAATCTTCAATTTGTTGAGTGGTGTACCACATTATTGGTCTTCAGATATTGAACTATCCTTGCATCCTTGGAGTAAATCCAAAATGATTATGGTATAGGATCATTCTAGGTATTGTTAAATTTGGTTTGCTGATATTTTGTTGAGGATTTCTGAATCTATGTTCATCATGGATGTTGGTCTGTATTTGTGTGTGTGTGTGTGTGTGTGTGGTGATGTCTTTGCTTTTCATATGAAGATGATGCTGACCTTGTAGAATGAGTTCAGAAATGTTCTTTCTTTAATTTTTGGAATAGTTGAGAAGAATGGATATTAATTCTTCTTTAAATGTTTGTTAGAATTCACCTGTGAACCTATCTGGTCCTAGAATCATCTACTCAGTTTTTAGGAGGTTTTTATTATTATTGTTGTTATTGTTATTAATAATATTATTATTATTATTATTATTGATCCTAGTCATTACTGATAGTTGGTCTGTTCATATTTTCTATTTATTCCTGATTCAGTCTTTGGAAATTGTACATTCCTAGGAATTTATCCATTTCTTCTAGGTTGTCCATTTTATTGGCATATAATTGCTCATAGTAATCTCATATTTGTTTTTCTGTGGTGTTAATTATAACTTTCCGTCTTTCATTTCTGATTTTATTTTTTTTGGCCCTTTCTCTTTTTGTTCTCTCTGGCTAAAGGTTTATTCCAATTCTATCTTTTCAAAGAACCTCCTCTTATTTTTATTGATCTATTTAATTTTTTCAAGTCTCCATTTCATTTATTTCCACCCTGATCTCTATGATTTATTTCCTTCCACTAACTTTTAGTTTTGTTTGTTCTTATTTTTCTAGTTCATTTATGTGGTAGGTTAGCTTGTCTATTTGAGATTGTTCTTGTTTCCAAGGTAGACCTATATCACTTTATATTTCCCTCTTAGAATTGCTTTTGCTATGACCCACATATTTTAGATCAGTGTTTTCATTTTCATGTCTCCAGGTATTTTTTTATTTCCTCTTTGATTTCTTCAGTGACCCACAGTTTGTTTGTTAACATGTTGTTAGCCTATACATGTTTGTGATTTTGCAGGGGGTTTTTCTTGAAGTTGATTTCTAGTCTCATACCATCGTCAGAAAGTTGCTTGATGTGGTTTTAATCTTATGAAACTTAGACTTGTTTTGTGCCTATCATATATCTATCTCAGATAATGTTTCATGTGCATGTGAGAAGAATGTCTATTCTGCTGGGTTTTGGATGAAATATCCTGCATATATCTCTTATTTTCATCCTAGCATGACATTTAAGGCCAGTGCTTCTTATTGATTACCTGTGTGGATGGTCTGTCCATTGATGTAAGTGGGGAGCTTAAATTCTCTACAACTATTGTGTTACTATGAATTTCTGGTTTATGTTTGTTAAAATTGTTTTATGTATTTAGGTGCTCTTATGTTGGTTGCATTATATTTACAATTGTTATATCTTCTTGTTGGATTGATCCCTTTATGTGATGTCCTTCTTTGTCTCTTGTTACAGTCTTTGCTTTAAAGTCTATTTTGTCTGATATATATTTTACTACCTGAGCTTTCTGTTATTTCCATTTGCATGGGATACTTTTCTTCATCCCCTCACTTTCAGTCTGTGTGTCTTTAGATCTGAAGTGAGTCTCTTGTTGGCAGCTTACATATGACTCATATTTTTATATCCATTCAGCCACTATGTCTTTTTTTTTTTTTCTTGAGGTACGCAGGTCTCTCACTCTTGTGGTCTCTCCTGCTGTGGACCACAGGTTCCAGACATGCAGGCTCAGCGGCCATGGCTCACGGGCCCAGCCGCTCCGCGGCATGTGGGATCTTCCCGGACCAGGGCACGAACCTGCGCCCCCTACTTCGGCAGGTGGACTCTCAACCACTGCACCACCAGGGAAGCCCCAGCCACTGTGTCTTTTGATCAAAGCTCTTACATTTAAATTATTAATGATAATGTACTTATTGCCATTTTGTTCATTGTTTTTGTGCTCTTTTGTGTTGTTTTTTGTTCCTTTCTTCTTTTTATCCTCTCTTCCCTTTTGATTTGGTGACTATATTTTCATGCTTGGATTCCTTTCTCTTTTGTTTGTGTGTATCTGTTATAGATTTTTGGTTGTTGGCTACCCTGAGGTTCATATATAATAACTTATGTAAATGTGATTATTTTATGTTGATGATCTCTAAAGTTTGAAAGCATTCTAACAACCTTGCATTTTTTACTCCCTTCTCCACATTTAATGTGTTTGATACCATAATTTACATCTTTTTGTTTTGTTTATCTCAACAACTTATTGTGGATATAGATTATTTTACTACTCTTGTACTTTAACCTTCCTTCTGGCTTTATAACTGGTTTATCTATTACATTTACATATGTTTGCTTTTATAGTGAGATTTTTTTTCTGTTGTAATTTTTTATATTTCTAGTTGTGTCCTTTCTTTTCCTCTTAGGGAAGTCCCATTAATATTTCTTATAAAGCTGATTTAATGGTGCTGAACTCAGCTTTTGCTTGTCTTTAAAGCTGTCTCTCTTTCAACTATGAATGATAACTGTACCAGGCAGAGTATTCTTAGTTGTAGGTTTTTTCATCACTTTGATACATCATGTCACTCCCTTCTGTGCTGTGAAATCTCTGTGTAACAGTAATTTGATTGTCTTATGAGAGTTTCCTTGGATGTAACTATGTGCTTTTCTCTTGCTGTTTTTAAGATTCTCTCTTTTTTTTTTTTTTTTTTTCTGTTTTAAGTATAATGTGTCTTGGTGTGGACCTCTGGGTTCATCCTGTTTGGGACTCTTTGTGCTTTCTGGACCTGAGTGTCTGTTTCTTTTTTCTGGTTAGAGAAGTTTTCAGCTATTTCTTCTTCAGATAAGTTCCCTGCCCCTTTGTCTCTCATGTCTCCTCTGGAACCCCTGTAATGTGAATGTTAATGAGCTTAATGCCCAGAGGTTTTGGAAAC
This sequence comes from Phocoena sinus, assembly GCF_008692025.1. NCBI lineage: Eukaryota > Metazoa > Chordata > Mammalia > Artiodactyla > Phocoenidae > Phocoena > Phocoena sinus. The sequence goes on along the minus strand of NC_045776.1, from coordinate 31,188,866 downwards.
TACCCTCATTTTAAAAAATCTGTTTTCTTTTTTTTGGTTCAGCTTGGGTAATTTCCACTATTCTGTTTTCCAGTTTGCTGGCCTATTCCTCTGTAATATCTTATCTATTGTTGATTCCTTCTAGTGTCCTTTTTTGCTTCTTATGTATTTTTTTAACATCTTTATGGAGTACTAGTGTGTTTTTTTATTTTTATTATTTTTTTAATTATATATATGTATTTGTGGTACATGGGCCTCTCACTGCCATGGCCTCTTCCGCTGTGGAGCACAGGCTCCAGACGTGCAGACCCAGCGGCCATGGCCCACGGGCCCAGCCACTCCATGGCATGTGGGATCCTCCAGGACTGGGGCACGAACCCACATCCCCTGCCCCGGCAGGCAGATTCTCAACAACTGCGCCACCAGGGAAGCCCTACTAGTGTGTTTTTAATTTTAGTTATTGTGTTCTTCAGCTCTGTTTGGATCTTCTTTATATTTTCTAACTCTTTGTTGAAATTCTCACTGTTTTTATCATTCTTATCCTGAATGTGTTGATTATCTTTATGATCATTACCAAAACTCTTTATCAGGTATATTGCTTATCTTCATTTCACTTATTTCTTCTTCTGGGGTTTTGTATCATTCCCTCATTTGGAACATATTCCTCTGTCTCCTCATTTTGCCTAATGCCCTGCATTTATTTCTATGTATTATGAAGGTTGGTTATGTTTCCCAATCTTGGAGAAGTAGCCTCATGGAGGAGATTACCTATGGGGTTCAGCTGCAGTCATCTGCTCTGGGATATTCCTTTTGTGGGCTGCATGAGCCCTTCTGTTGTGGCAGGCTAACTACTTTGAGTGAGTTTGTATGTGGGGCTTGCCCCTGCACTGGTTAGCTGCTAGGATCTGTCTCATATGGTGACTTCCATCATGCTGGTGTGCAGGGCTAGATCCCAGCTTGGCTGGCTGTGAGGATGGGGAGGGAGGGTGGGGTTGATGCCACCCACAAGCCTGGGTGTATGTCCTGAGGGTCTTGGAGCAGTCTGTAGTTTAAAAAGCCTTTTTTCTCCCCTTTTTTCTTCAACCTTCTGGGGTGTTTACACTTCAAAGACATGATAAGATTTACATCTTTAAGGAACAGAGAAAGATTTCAATTTTTTTTCATGTAGGAGTTTGAGGTATAGTTCTTTATTATTCAAAGTCTAAGCTAATTGCTATTTAAAATTTACTTTTTGTATTAAGTGTAAGATGACATGGGGTGTTTTCCTGTTTCATTGTCAATTACCATAACCTCCTCCCTTTAGCTCTCCTCATTTTCCATTGATACCGCCTCTTAATGTCTCCATCAGGCCTTGTCACCAGGGCTTGGACCTTAATCCTTCACAGTGTGTGCCCTCCTAGCTTTGCAAAATGACATATTAAGGTCTTCAATTTATTATTCAGCTCTGCCACCTTTTCTATTAGCGCCAAATGTAGTAGAGTAGTGAATAACTGCATGTTTTTCTCTAACCTTAGTTCTTTCAACTTTCCAACTTGAGGTTTCAACTCTAGTAGGGCATTGGTGGACAGCTGAACTGCCCAAAGTAGAGGCTAACCCACCGTGGATGCCATTTTTTTCTCTTTATTGATGCTGTGTTCTCTATGCAGTTTCTTAAGCAAGTCATTAGACAAGCTAGCAATTTTATGGTGTTGCCATACTCACATGATGTTCCATAAGTATCCAATATATAGGCCAACCCTTCTCACATAGATATTGCTGACCACCTTGGGATTTCCCTCATTGATGCTTCATTCCCAGGACTCATTTCATTGATCTTCTTGCTGGCTCACCAATTCTTGCTTTGCAAACTGGTCCCTGTACATGGAAGGTAAGAAGAGACCAAAGAAATAAGCAGACCACTCCAGATTGGTGGTGATAGTTTTAATAAGCAAAATAACTTATATATGAGGCTTGTCTTGGACATCTCCAGTATAAGTAGATCTCTACACCCACCTGCTAGTATTTTAAAAGTTTATATAAAGGTCCTTATCTGGGTTCAGTAACACATATCATCTATATGGTCTCAACAATACACTGCTCTCTCAAGTTTGTGTCCTTGAAATAACTCCAGTTGTGAGAACAGTGGGTGGAACATACATTTAAGAAACAGGGGAGAGGGCAAGGAGCCTCTGATTGCCCTAGTCCAGCTCATGGGTCAACCAGCAGTCATCTTGATGACCTCCTCCAATGTTAATACTTAGTACTAAGATTTATTTAAGTACTAACAGTACTTAGATTTAAGGGACGTTTAAAGTATACTAGGTTCTATACCAACACTTCACATCTGTTATCTCCACTAATCCTTATAGCAGCCTTATGTGGTAGGAACCACAATTATTTCAATTTTTCAAGTGAAGAAATTGAGTTCAATAAATCAGATGTAGGAATGTAAGCAGCTTCCCTGGGTCACACAGCTGGGAATCACATAGTATTTAAAACGAGACTCATTAGAGTTCCACCTGTGAGGCAGGAAGACTGGCCTTTAGTTGTATAAATAATAAAAAAATCAATAATAATGAATCAGTAATAATATTGATTGTGAATCAAAAATAATAATAATTTGGATCAATAATAATATTAATTAATCAATGAATCAATAATAATATTAATTTGGATGACTATAGGAAGACAGTTCTCTTTGCAACCTTATACACAAACACACACTGTAAGACTAAAACAGACAGTATACTCCAGAACTGCTGTGCTACTATGTTGATACTGATGTAAAATTTCTTCCTTTTTTTTAATCTCTTGAAAGTTTTATAGGAAGTTTCCCAAACAAAATGAGTATAAGATCAAATAGTTCTGTAGAAATTTTCAAAGTAACCTATCTTTGTTTGGACTACTGTCTCCTTTCACTCTGACTTCATTTCCCTCACATTGTCCTTAACATCAGGAGTGACTTGGAAAGAGTCAGAGGGCACCTCAGAGGACAGTAGACTGTGACATTAATGAAGCTGAAGCTTCAGGGCTGTTCAGTTGCAGTGGTTCCTTCCATTTTGTATCCAAAATTTTTCCTAATTTTGTATTCAAAACTTTATCTCTTTTTTTTTTTTTTCTTAAAGAGGTAGGAGTATTTCTGGAAACCATATCAAATGAACTAGAAAGAACTAACTATACATAGAATTGATTGCAAATCAAGTAAATATATTTGATTACACACAAATATAATGTGTCCTCAAATAAACATCCTGACATTATTACATGCTTATTGGTAAGTTTGCATTGTCTCTCTACTCCAATGAAATATAATCTCCATGAATGCAGAGTCTTTATTTTGTTCACAGCTGAGTTCCAGCTTTAAGAACAGTATCCAGCACAGATTTGGTGATTATTAATTATTTATTAAAGAATGAATGGACATGAGCCAGAATGTTGGTAGTCAAAACAACCTGAAAAAGTCGGAGTTACCCTGAACCCACAGAACTCAGCAGAAATAAGATGATATTAGCATATATAAACAATGAATATCTCACGCAGGAGGAGATTGTCTTACCAAAAATGCTGAGAAAACAGCAAGTGTTATTTCAATTATCTTCAGGAATGATCTAATTCATAGTCTAATTTGGAACTAAAAACTAGGTAGTGTAGAATTCAGTGCAAGACAGTGCAGTCCTGATGGATATGGCCCACGTTCTTAGCTTAATATCATTAAACTTTCAGTTCTATTAACTCCCTTTGGACTAATATGATACCCCAAAAGCAAGACAGCCATTATGGAGATGATGTGCTGCTCATATACAGTTTTTTGTTAGAGACTTCACATGGTAAATTGAATCAGGAATTTGTAATTATGATTTTTTTCTCATTTATGTAGTTTAGCCACAGAGAAAAAAATGATCATAATCATAAGTGCTTTGAGTAATTCCAGTTACAGGAATACTAACATCATTGTAGGTTAATAAATTGTCATTCTGGTGATTTTGACATCTTTTCTGGATGGATTACCTGGGCCTTAAAAAAAGCGGAAAAAATCTTTGTGGTCTTTTCTGAGAGCTTTCCTTGTTACCATTTTTATCTTTCAGTTCAACTGACTTCTACTAATGAAATCATAATATTCATTTTGTCTTGAGCGGAGTGTGAATTGGTTATATCTACATTAGCTTACAGAACAATTATGAGAAATAGTGCCATCACCTCATTTTTATAGATGAGAAAAGATCAGCATTTTATGCTAACTTATTCATTTGAAGGGCCAGTAAGTGCCGTAGACATTCACTTATTCAATTTATTGATCATCTGCTATGGACCAGGCACTAATCTAGATTCTTGGGAAACTTCAGTGACCAAAACACTGTCTATGTTCTAGCTAAAGGAGACAGATGTAACTGTATAATAAATAAGAAGGTAACATATGCTATGAGAAAAATAGAAGAGAGTGAATGTAATCAGGATTTCTGGTTGTGCTCAGAATAAGCCTGATTGAGAAGGGGTATCTGAACCTGAAGGAAAGACTTGAAGAAGGTAATGAGGTTATCCCTCTGAGTACCCAAGTGCTCAAGTGAAAAATCAAGTGCAAACAGGCCAAGATGAGAAACCATCTTGCATGTTTCAGAAACAACAAGGAGCTCAGTATGGTTGAAATCAGAAGAATGAGGGAGTACGGTAAGAAATGGAAAGAAATAAAGTCAGAGGGGCAAGACGTGTTATTCCTAAGTACGTTATAAGCCTTTGTCAGTATATTAGCTTTTACTTTGAGTAAAATAGCAAACTACTGGAGGGTTTTGAAAAAAGTGACATAATCTAGATTCTTTTTTTTAAAGATCACGCTGTCTGCAGTGCTGAAAATAGACTGGAGGGTGGGGTAAGAGTAGAAGCAGGGACACCTCTAAGAAGCCAGAGTAGTAATCCAGCTTGGAGATTCTGATGGCTCACATCAAGATAGTAGCAGTAGAAGTAGTGAGAAATAAGTGTATTTTAGATATACTTAGTGAGTAAAGCCAACAAGATTTCCAGAGGGCATGTTGTGTGTTAAGAGAGAGGAATCAGGGAAGATTCAAAAGTTTTAGGCGCAAACTCTTGAAAGAATGGGATTGTCATAGAGATGAGAAAGGTGATAGAAGGAAAGATTTTGTGGAAAGAACCAGCTATCAGTTTGGACAGGATAATTTGGGTTGTCTTTTAGACATCCAAATGGAAAAGTTGAGTAAAAGTTAGATATACAATTCTGGAATTCAGGAGCTGTAACACATAAATGGCACTCAAGACCATGACTCTGAAGGGAATCACCAACGAAGAGAATGTGGACAGAGACAATAAGAGGACGAAACACTGAGTCTTAGTGGCACAATAATATCCAGGAGAAGAGGAAGAGCCAGACCAAGACTCAGAGAAGCTGTTATAGAGATTAGAAGAAAACCATGAGACTGTGGTATCCTGATTGCCAAGTGAAAATCTGAGAGTGGTAGAAAATATAAAATGCTGCTGGTAGATCAAAATTGATAGAATGAAAGTTGGCCATTGGATTAGGCACTATAGAGTCAAGATAACTTTGATAAAAGCAATTTCAGTGGAGCGATGGAATTAAAAACCTGGTTAGAGTTGATTGAAGAAAGTAGGAGAAGGGGAAGTAGAAGTGGTAGTGCAAGCAACTTTTTGAGTAGTGTTCCAGCAAAGACAGTGAGAAAATGAGGCAGGGACTGGTGGAAGAAGTAGGATCAAAAATGATTTTATTTGTTTTAATATTTAGGATGCAAGAAATAACAGCATTCTTTTTATGATTATAGGAAATGCTCTTTAAAAGAGAAAATATGTTTGAGCAAGATTCTTGAGCAAGAGAGGGAGATGTAATCTACTCAATAGAAAGTACAGTACTGGCTTATATAGGAGCATGAAAAGTTCACATAAGTAATAAAATTAGTAGGAAGACCAAATATGGGTACAGAGTTGTGGGTAGCTTTGGAAGTATCTTCTGGATGGAAGTCTTTGTAAATTTAACTCCTGATTGCTTCAGTTTTTCTCAGTAAGGTAGCAAGCAAGGTCTTCAGGGAGCATGTGAAGATGGAAGAAGTTGGGTCATTTTAGAGGAGTGAATGAGTAATCTATGTCCTAAATGTGTTTTCCAGACATCATTCGAAGCCCATTTGAGATCCATGGTAATACACTTAAAGTGAGACCAGGCTGCATGGTTGTGTACAGCTGCTCCAAAGCAGTTTCAGAACTGGCAAAGTTTTGAATTTAACCTGGGTGGTGCTTGCTTACTACCTCAAACAAGAGAGGGCTAAGGGATCTGAAATTATGTGATCATGGAATATAATTTAAATAGAGCAAAGAAGAGGCCACCAAAGTCATTCACACATTATTTTGATAAACAAGTATTTTGAACATTTGTTGTTAACCATGCATATGATAGGTTCTGTGTGAAATACAGTGAATAAGACAGACATGGTTTCTACCATCATGTAGCCTTTATCCCACATGGGGAGATAGCAAAAATAAAACAATTTTTAATGCAGAATTTGATAAATATTATTAAGAGAACAAACCAAGTGTTGATGTTGACAAGACATCTGTATACTACATATACACATCGAACTTATTATGTAAAGAGAAGAGGGAAGATACCCAAGGTAGACAATAGCACATTGGCAAAAACTGAAAGCCAGATAGGAGCTTTCTTGTCATATTTAAGGAAGACTAGAGTGGCTGGAGCACTGCAAACAAGCGAGTGATATGGCATGAGCCGGGAAAGAAAACACGGTACCATCATGAAAGCAGAACTCAATTTCTGATCTGATTTTATATGAATTTCTTTCTATTCTACCATGTTTGTCATTCCAGAGTCACTAAGAAATATAATTCTTCAATTTCAGTATACAACGCCTTGCTTTTCTTCAAGAATTATACTGTAGCACTTATTCGACCTTGTAGTAATACTCTCCCTTCTCCAAATCTCATGCTACCTCTTCATAGTGTCTCTGTAGACCATAGTTTTGTGGTTTGCTCACTAGAATAAACAAATACATTAATCTATGCTAATGTATAAATGACTCCTAATGGTTCTGAGCATTACCTCTCCCCTGAGCATTCACATTTTAACATGGATTTTCTTTCTGTCTTTTTATTTTTTCTTTTTTGGCTGTGTTGGGTCTTCATTGCTGGACGTGGGCTTTCTCTAATTGCAGCCAGTGGGGGTTACTCTTCGTTGCGGTGCGCGGGCTTCTCAGTTGCAGTGGCTTCTCTTATTGAGGTGGCTTCTCTTGTGGCAGAGCATGGGCTCTAGGCATGCGGGCTTCAGTAGATGCAGCACGTGTGTTCAGTAGTTGCATGAGGGCTCTAGGGCACAAGGGCTTCAGTAGTTGTGGCATGTAGGCTCACTAGTTGTGGCTCATGGGCTCTAGAGTGCAGACTCAGTAGTTGTTGTGCACGGGCTTAGTTGTTCCGCAGCATGTGAGATCTTCCTGGACCAGGGATAGAACCCATGTCCCCTACATTGGCAGGCAAATTCTTAACCACTGCACCACCAGGGAAGTCCTAACAGGGATTTTCTAGTGGCACAAAGGAGTGACTCTGTTAGCGCATATTTTAGACACTGAACAGGCCATTTCAGTGTAATTCAAGCACACTATTTCTCTAAAATCCTTAGCTTAGGAGCATTGTATTCTACCAGAGATACTGAGAAATGTATACTTAATATGGTACATTTGTCCATTGGTGGTCTAATCACATTGATATTTTTTCATGCTTATGCACTGTGGTACAATAACAGTCACTGGGCATGGTGCTATCCATACACAACCTGTCTACATTGTTAATGTACTTTGCCACTTAAATGAGGTCCTTGTTGTTTCAAGCTTCCCAGACTATTCAGGAAGACTTAACTCTATATATAACTCTATATATACCATTTCATTCTTTTCCTTTAGAGCTTGTTACAGTCCTAACCAATTATTCAGGTAGAATATAAATATTTCAGGGGAGTGTAGTATGCAGTATTCATGGCTTGTAAATGAAATTAAAGGTCTGAACATTAAAGAGGAAAATAATTCACAGAAAGTATGTGTTCCTTGAAAATGGGACAGCTGGAAAGTAAGCACAGTTGGAAATTTGTTGGTCATATGAATTTAGGGGCACTGTGAGTATTGTATAAATGTACTAAATAATGTGCTAAATAAATGTATGAGTTTTTAAAGCTGTTTTCTTTTTGCAGGAAAAGCAACCCAAACAATTGAATAGGTTCATAAGGCCAGTTTAATCAAATTGTTTTCTGTATTTACATAATGACCTCGTCATCCTAATGCAATGAAGAAAAAATGGGGGGCGGGGCAATTGGATCTAAAAAAACCTCATACCTTTATAGAGGTATGATCAGCTCTTAGAGATGATGAAATATAATTAGGCAGGAAAGCTCAAATCAGAACAGATTCCTGCCTATTTTTGTGTATCATTGATTCCTGTGCCTTGTACAATGCCTGAAATATCATAGCTGCCTAACAAGTATTTGCTAATTAATTAATACTGTTACCAGCTCAGGTTCAGCTGCTTACAATATTGTAAAGAGTGGAAGAAGCAGAAGAGGAGAAAGAGTATGAACAGAAAGCAGAATAAATAATAATAGGCATTAGCATAGTGCTTTTATTTTTCAAAGAAATTTTCCTCTGATAACCATTTCAGGTTAAGAAATAGCCATTAACATATATAAGGAATTTCTACTAAAGACCACTAGCACACATTTGATTAATTATTGCTCCCTATGGCCCTAAACTTAACTGTAGCAGCATCTAAAAATTAATACTACCTTTCTAGAAATGTATTTGTTCATCCATTTTTTATTCAACAAATATTTACTAAGCATCTACTATATACCTGACATTCTGCTAAGGTCTGGGGAAGTACTTCTGAATCATATATTTGGTATTCCTACCATCATGACACTGTAATTAAAAAGATAGTTAACTTCATAATTATTTAATTGCATAGAAATAAATGATATTAAGAAAATATTCAGGGTCCTGAAAGAACGCATGAAAGAAGGTCTTACTTTATTTTGGGTAGGCAAAGAGGACTCTCTTGAGGAAGCAATGTTTAGGCTGAACTTTGATCATAGTATGAGTTAATGAAGCAAAGGTAGAGGGTGGAGAAGTAAAGAGCATTCAGAGTTAAAATATGTGTATAAATATCTTAAGGCAGAAAATGGCTTGGCTGGCTGGTTTGTGAATTTGAAAGAAGATGGATGTGTTTGAAGCCCAGAAAGGAGTGGAGGGTAGCAAGTGTGTAAACAACAGTAACAAGACCATGAGTTTTCACTGTATGCTTAGAATTTATTCTCCATCCTAAACATAACGGAGAACATTGGGAACTGTTACACAATCCAAATTTGAGTTTTTAAAGATATTTCTGGATTCTGTGTAAAAACCAGTTGGAAGAGCTAGTCCAAATTGGAAATGAGAGTGACTTAGAATAAGAAGACAGGAAGAAGGTCTACTAGGGATAATCAGTAATTAGTTGAAGTTGGAGCATGCTTACTTTTGTATTCCTTGGTGCTATCTAAATGTAAATCTTAAGCAGGCTGTCAGTAATATTCATTTTTACCTCAGAAAAAGAGTACATGACTGGATATCTAAACCCTTGGTCAATCTTACAAGATCTTTAAAGATCTTGTCCCTGACAAATTTTTGCTTCCTTTTGCCACTCTGCACACTGTGTCATTTATTTCATCCTTAGGACTTTTGGTTCCCCAAATACCCCATTTCAGTCACACGTTGTGTTGTCTTTCTTCATGCCTGTATTTTTTTATTCTTATGGGAATATCTATTCTTTTCTCCTCTTCACTTGCCTAACTCCCATGCACCCTTCAAAACTCAGTGCAGAGAGCATCTGCTCTAAACATATTCCCTGCCCCTTCCAATCAAGTGAGATGTACACCTACCTTGTCCTTCCTCAGCACCTTGTGCTATTTATATTTCATAAACTCATTGTATGATCATGGTCTTTTTTGCTCATTTATCTTTCCCACCCAACTGGGAATGTTTTGAAGACACAAATTCTGTGTTTATCTCTATACATCCTGTGTTTAGTGTGATATCTGACATCACATTACATGCATTTTTTATTAGGTTTTATTGGAATATAGTTGATTTACAATGTTGTGTTAATTTCTGCTATACATCAAAGTGAATAAGTTATACATATATACACTCTTTTTTAGATTCTATTCCCATATTGGTCATTACAAAGTATTGACTAGATTTACCTGTGCTATACAGTAGGTTCTTATTAGTTATCTATATTATATATAGTAGTGTGTATATGCCAATCCCAATCTCCCAATTTATCCCTTCCCCCATGTCCCCCTTGGTAACCATAAGTTTGTTTTCTACATCAGTGACTCTATTTCTGTTTTGTAAATAGGTTCATTTGCACCATTTTTTTTTAGATTCCATATATAAGCCATAACCCATGATATTTGTCTTTCTCTGTCATTTGCCATCACATCAAAAAGAATAAAATACCTAGGAATAAACCTACTTAAGAATCAACCTACCTAAGGAGGCAAATAGGCTGTATGCAGAAAACTATAAGATATGGATGAAAGAAATCACAGATGACACAAACAGATGGAGAGATATACCATGTTCTTGGATTGGAAGAATCAACATTGTCAAAATGACTATACTACCAAAAGTAATCTACAGATTCAATGCAATCCCTATCAAATTACCAATAGCATTTTTCAAAGAATTGAACAAAATATTTTACAATTTACATGGAAACACAAAAGAAACTGAATAGCAAAAGCAATCTTGAGATTGCTCCCTGACTTCAGAGTATACTACAAAGCTACATTCATCAAAACATTATGGTACTGGCACAAAAATATAAATATAGATCAATGGAATAGGATAGAAAGCCCAGAGATAAACCCACTCACCTATGGTCACCTAATCTGTGACAAAGGAGGCAAGAATATACAATGGAGAAAAGACAGTCTCTTCAATAAGTGGTGCTGGGAAAACTGGACAGCTACATGTAAAATAATGAAATTAGAATGTTCTCTAACATGATACACAAAAATAAAGTAAAAATGGATTAAAGATCTAAATGTAAGGTCAGTTACTATAAAATTCTTAGAGGAAAATATAGGAAAATGCTCTCTGACATAAACCACAGCAAGATCTTTTTAAATCCACCTCCTAGAGTAGTAAAAATACAAACATATACACATATAATATTATATAATTGATAAATTTTAATATGATATATATATATGATAAAGTTCTATAAGCATGAAGAGAAAGGAGGCAATAAAAAGAGTCTTTGAGGACAGTGAGAGATAATCATGAAGTACATATAGAGCTTAATTAAAATTATGATGGTTTTGTTTCAGGAAAGCAAGTGATGTGTGAGAGGATGGTCACATTCCAGGTCTCAGGCAAGTCCCTGGGACAGCTGTCAAGTGTAGGTTCTTGGCTTTGTGCAGGAAAGAATTCAAGAGTGAGCCATGGTAAAGTGAAAGAAGGTTTATTCAGGGATACACACAGACCATAGACAGAGTATAGGTCATCTCAGAAGGAGAGAGACCCTGAAATATGGGGTGATCAATTTTATAGATTGGCTAATTTCATAGACTAATGAGTGGGAGGATTATTCCACTATTTTGGGGAAAGGGCACAGATTTCCAGGAATTAGGCCACTGCCCACTTTTTTGACCTTTTATGTTCAGCCTTGAAACGTCATCACACCTGTGGGTGTGTCATTTAATGTGCTGATGTATTACAATGAACATATAATGAGGCTAAGGTCTACTGTAGTTCAATCATCTGCCATCTTGAACCTAGTTGGTTCTAACCAGTGAATGTCATGTCCTCAACTACTATGTCATTCTTTTAAAGGTTGTGCCCTGCCCCTTCCTGTCTCATTCCCCACTGAGATTTTACTCCCATAATCTTATGGGAAGCAGAGGGTGATGGTCTGTTTTCTGTAGCTGTTTCAAAGCTGAGTAAGGGCCTCAGCCCTCTCTGTCAGAGAGTAAAAATCTCTGGATGCTTGATCTAGGGGCTCCAGGGGCAAGATGGCTACTGGTTTTAAGTTGGTATGGGCTGGAATCCTCACATAACCATCATCTCAATAGGGAATTGTTGTAACTGCTTCTGTAGCCTTCCTATGACTCTTCTTGAAAATAAAGCACTTTTGTAACAGCATCAGTACAAAAATTACTGTCTATAAATGACAAAAGACTTAAAAGTCACATTTAAATATCTGATTATAGTGTTATTGATAAAGAAGCTTGGTTACTGCTGTGACATACAACATTTTAAGATAACAACTAGGACTTTAGCATTATACCAGGACATATCCCAATTCCAGAAAGTTTATATAATTTTTAGAAATCTATATTAATAACATTCATCTACATGGTATATCTTAAGTAGGTTTATCACTCATATGATAATGCTCTCCATGTAATTAAACATACCAAATAATACTAGTTAAATATCTCTCTGAGATGCCTCAGGAGCTCTCTACAGCATCCCAAAGTTAGCTGGAAGTCAAAAGAACTTTAATTAAAATTTGATATTTGGGAATTTTGTCAAAAACTTTAAAACATTTGGTCAAATAAGATCATAGTACACTGTGAGACAATACTCATTTCTTAACCAGAGTTACAAGAGATCCCAAAAGGAGGGCCTCCCTGGTGGTGCAGTGGTTGGGAGTCTGCCTGCTGATTCAGGGGACATGGGTTCGTGTCCTGGTCTGGGAAGATCCCGCATGCCGCGGAGCGGCTGGGCCCGTGAGCCATGGCCACTGAGCCTGCGCGTCCGGAGCCTGTGCTCCGCAACGGGAGAGGCCACAACAGTGAGAGGTCTGCGTTTCCCAAAAGGAAATACAGATCACTTAAAGGCAAAGAAACACACTTCAAGAAAATTTTGTTTTCTTCACAGAGACCGAATCCAAGTTTTGCCTCAGCCCACTCCCAACAAAATTAATTTACCCAACTGAATTTCCTTTTCATTTTCCACAAACCTTTTACAACTTTTTGTATCTATATCACTGGGCCCGTTTTTTCCATTTAGAAGCAACCAGCTGTAGGACAAAAGTCTTTTCCCTTAAAAGAATGTAATGTCCTACCTCATACCTTCTTTTGTTCAAAACACGCATCCTACTTTTCTTAAGTGATCATAAACTCTCTTCTGCACCAGTACTCTGTAGATTGGTAGACATACATACCAATGATTTCTAAAAGCCATGTGCTGTGTTATAGAGCATATCTCAGAGTGGTAGCAAACATATTTATCAATAGTCCTAAATACCTTTAGTTTCTCTCTTTAGTAATTGAAGCCTCATTATCTTATTTTATTTGGGAATGACCTAGCTATTTAATAAATATCCATCACTTAATTTAGAACAACTCTAAATTTCAAGTAAATTTCCAAATACCTGGACAGATTATTCTTAAGCAGACATTTATTAAATATAATTATTCCTAAAAATTTCATCCAAAAGCTCTTATCTCACTTGTATTTAATTCACTTATAAAAATTTCATCATTCCAATTTATTTTTCTTACTAACAAATTTCAACAGATATATGATAAAAAGGTCTTATTTGACCTCTAGTAATACTAGGTACAACAGGAGTATTATACTTAACATTGATGCCTCTAAAGACGTCTATATTAATCAAACCAACACACTTAAGCTAATACCAGATATTAATTTAACACTGAATGTTTTCTAGATCACATGAACCTGAAATTCACTCTGGCTGGTGTCCTTCATATTTATAAGTATTTATATAAAAGTCACAGTCACCTGTCTAGATGGCTAAATATATTTTTTGCTAATATTTATGGGGAAGACACTTAAGGTCCTTATTTGTCCTTGACAAGTTCCAAATTGCTTACCTGTTTCAAAATTTGTATTTATTATTATTATTATTATTTTAATTTGTATTTTTTTAAGATGGCAGAGATAAGGATTCCTGGAGAAAACCAGGTAAACATTTGCATTTCAAAAGCATGGGAGAAGAAAGGCAAGTTCTTAGGATGACTTTGTTCCCTCTTTGTTTAATACTTATAGGCCTCTTAAGATAAATAGGGAAGGTTTTGGGAGTGGTAACAGGATTGGTGGGCTTTGAATTATTTTTAGAGTCATACCTCTGGTCCTGTAAAGACTAGATTTGTAAAGCAAGGACAGTTTTATTTTTTTTGAAGAAGAAGAATTTGGTGGCTACCTCAATGATGTTGAAGGACTGACATAATCATTTACCTATGTTGGAATGTTTTACTATCCTTCATTTAGCTTAGAAGAGAAGGCTTCCCCTAAAATTGTTAACAAGTATGGTTAGTTTAGTCAGACCAGTAGCCTCCCATTTTGGTAATCTATTTACAAACTCTTTTGGGGGGTCCTCCCTCGGTTTAAGAAAATTTTAAATTATTTCCCTCAGTCCAGCCTTTGATCTGAGGAGGCTTTCATACAGTCTCATGTGATCTCCATTTCTAAAGGTAGCTGGACAATTTTTAGACAATTTTTTGTCCATTCCTTTCCTATACTGTAGGCACTCTCAGCTTGAATTTTATAAGCACACAGAGTGGAGGCATTACAGTGTCTGGATTTGTCCACTCAAAGAAAAAGAGATATTGGGAGACTGGGTGCAGGGGAATGCAGAAGAAAGTGACCTTTAGTTCTGGCACTGTGAACCTGTTTAACAGCACATAGTTTAAAAACTTAGATGGGGTGAAATGGAGACCTCATCTAGCTTGCGACTGAGGTAGACTCTTCCCAACAAGGGGATGGGGCACTCAGGCATGAGCAGAAACTGATGTGGAAATGTAAAATTTCCTAGCAAACAGTTGAGGGGAGGGGTAAATAGCTTGGTTTTGGGCTTTCTACCAATCCCCATTATTATACAGCATGGGGAGGGCAAGGGTCCAGGGAAATCAGTCAACACAGAGTAAGCAATCTCCATATCAAATAAGAAAATAACTTTCCTACTTGCCACATCAAGGGTTATCCAAGCTTCGTCCACAGAAAGGACCAGGTGTCCTTTGGAAGCCAGGGAGGATCCCAGGCCCCATCAATCTCCAGTCCTCTCAGACATCACTGGTTTGGGGGCCCTGAGTCCCCTTTTGGACTGGAGGCAGTCCCACTTCCAATGGCCTTCTCGTTTGTATATTGTGCGGGTCCCCATGGACTTTTCCCATACAGGGAGCATTTGACCTTCCAGGGGCCCTCTTGGTCACACTTAAAACAGATGCTTTCTTAGCAAGACAGTGGCTCTGATTCAGGCTTCCTGGATCCTGTCCTCACCATGGGTCTTCACAAAGGAATGTAACCCTGAGGTGGTGCAGGGTTTAGGAATGCCACCAGTACTTGTGCTTTTTGCTGTTGTCCTTGAATTCTTTTTGCCTCTTCAACCTTATCTCTATTGTTAAATACTCCAAAGGCCAAATCCATGAGCTGATTTATGGGTGTCTGTTGTCTCCAGCTCCCCAGATGGGGTGTCAAGGGTAAATGGTCCAGAAGACTGTCCCCCCCCTCAGAATTGGGAGAGGTAACAGTTCCCAGTTTTGGACCTTGGGGAGGTGTACTCATAAGGGGATCATCTAAAACATCAGGCTCCTGTTTGGGAAGAAGCACTTTGAAGGGATGTGAACCAGGCACACTTGACGAATTCTTTAGACATGGATTTTGGAATAAGGTTATGAACATTTGGATGTATAGGACTTCCCCTCATTTATGTTTCTTTTTACAAAATAAGCCCAGCTGCAAGATGGTATTGTAATTCAATGACCCATTTTCTGGTCAGATCTCTTGGTCCTCTAATTTGTATTGGGGTCATGCAGTATTGAAAAAGAAAATTAATTTCTTTTTTTCTTAAACCATCCCGTCTAAATTTCCCCCAATTAGCTAATATGCATCCAAGGGGGGAGTCCTTCACGATGCTTGTAGTTGTCCCCATTATTTAAAAAAAATTCCTGTATCTTGATAAAATGGGGGTCTGATGGATTCTGGCCAAATTGTAGCTATTTGTCCTGGCATTCATTCTCCCAGTGTCAACAGTGAGCCCCCGAAACCTGCCTGGTCAGTGAGCCTGAGGAGGTCTCTTTGATTAATCAAGGAAAGGAACAAGAGCCAGTGGGAGAAAAAGCAACCAGAGTCCCAGGGCCTAAATCCTTCAGAGAGAGAGGAAGGAGACCCAGGCCCTGAGCAAACTAAATGGATTAACTTTATCACTGAAACAAAAGAAAGAGAAATAAATAGCCCTGAAAGGTAAGGCTGGAGCACCACAAAGCAGTGATAACAATACAAGGCAAAAGCTCTCAGGATATGGTCCTTGTGATATTTAGGAGTGTTACCTCCCCACAGAAGTAAAAGAGGCAACAACCAACCTGCTGGCAAAGCTGGCGAGGAAGTTCAAGGATAAATAGAGAGTCCACGAAGTAAGGAGAGGTGGAGGATATAAGAGAAATCCAGGGCAGGAGGGAAGGTGTACAGCCATGACACTTGTTAGAATAGAGAGGAGTTGGCAAGAAGGTGCACAGCCATGATACTTCCTAGGCCAGTGATTCACAAGCCTACTGAGAAAGGTGCTCGACTACTACCTCCATTCAGGGGTTGATACAGTCCATAGGTGACCCCTATGAGGGAAGTGCTCACTCACAACTTCTGCTCAGGGGTGTCTGGGCTCCCCACGAGATGTGACCCTTAACAGGGAGCACAACCTGGCTTGTTATCACAGTTGAAATGGGGGTTGAAATAAGGAGGATGACTGAGTGGGACTAGGAAGTTGTGATCTTGGGAAGGCAGCAGTGAGTGGTGGTGTGAAGCGAGATCTTAATTCCCTGCCCAGGGATTGAACCTGGGTAGCCTGGATGAAAACAAAGAATCCTAGCCAACACACACCCTGGCTTTTGCCCCCAGTGAAAAATGCATTGCTCACAGAGGCAAAATGGTAAAGGCAGGTACAAAGTTTTTTATTAGAGACATAGCACAACGACAAGTGGGAGAGCACAGAGAGAAACAGTTTGTTTAGTTAAGATAGAAGCAAGGCAGAGATACACATCTGGAGAGAAAGGGTGTGGTCATCCTCCCTAATGAGGAGGAGCTCAGTAAAGAGGTAGTTACATCATTTATATAGGGCAATTCTTCCAGGTCTTTGTTTACCTTTGGCCAATTATCTGGTCTTTTTCCACACCTGACCTGTCTTAGGACCCTCCTCAACATGCGTGCCCAACTTTTTTTCAAGATGGATTACATCCCAGAGGCCTATTGGATGGCCTTAGCATCACATATTATTGGGTGTTGCCCCCTCCTTTTTGACCCCCAAGGGGACTTTCTGTGCATGTGGCAATGTTTCCTTTGCCCCAAGGATGGGAAACAAAAGACCTCTTGACCTTTTAACAGGGTTTAATCCCACTCTGTCCATGCCATAAAAACATCCAATGTCCAGTTACTAACCCTATTTCTGGTACTGGTTTTTATATCAAGGTACAGATCTCAAAATATAGACAGGAGTCCGGTCATAAATATGTAGACTTGGAACCCATTTGTCTCTTGCTTCAGGAAATGTAAACAGGGGGATTCTAATGAATGTCTGGCCTGGAACCCATTTCTTCTCGCCCCAGGAAGTGTGAACAGGAGGCCAGTTGTAACTGTTTAGCCTGGAGCCCATCTATCTCCTGCCTTCTGCCTCAAGTGTACAGCCACAACAATTCCTGGGGGGTGGGGGCAAGGGACCGTGACCCTCTTGAGGGAAGTGCTCACCTACAACATCCACTCAGGGATGCAATGAGGCCGTAAGACCCAAGAGCACTTGGGGAGGATGAGGCTGAAGATTTAGATGACTCACAGAGTCCCCCAATTTGGACCCCCAACACAGTTCCAGCATCCCCAAACCACACTGGGATTAAGAAAGAGTAGAGAGGGGGAATTGGGCTCAAGGAGCCACAGAGGGGAAAGTCACCCAACCAAGTTACCAATTACTTGCCCTGTGGTCTTAATTTGGAAGTCCAGTGGTTGTCTCAGTGGATCTTTTCAAGTCCAAAGAGACAGATTGGTAGGAGAATGAGAAAGATTGAAGGGAGAAGAGACTTGAGCTGAGTGGGCTCCTTCACAGCCAGAGAACTTGTACCTGCCAGATCCTGCAAGGCAGCATAAGCTACCACCTAAGGGGCTACTTGACTCTACACAGCTCAGGATGAGTCCCAGCCACCCTCCACAGAGGGAAGCCATAGCCCAATACACAGATCAAGATTATGCCCTTTGAGTCCCCACATTGGGTGCCAGAAAAGTTGTTTCAGGAAAAAAAATGTGGTCTCAGGAGAGACCATGGGACAGGCCACCAAATGTTGGTTCTTGGTTGGCCGTGGAACTGTTATGGCACCTGTGGGTATGTCATTTAGCATGCTGATGAATTAAAATGAGTGTATAATTAGGCTCAAGGTCTACTGGAAGTCAGTCATCTGCCATCTTGAACCTAGTTGGTTCTAACCAGTTTATGTTGTGTCCTCAACTGCTATGTCATTCTTTTAAAGGTTGTGCCCTGCCCACTTCCTGTCTTACTTTGTGACTGAGAAGGAACACAAATCCTTCAAGGTTCAGAATTTTCTATCCAGTATCAAAAGTCTTATTCAGAGCAAGATATTTGAGACTATATCATGTTTCTATCTGTATTAATTTGCCAAGTGAAGTGACCTGGCTTTCTAGCTCACATGTTTGCTTTCATTTTTTTTTTTAACATCTTTATCGAAGTTTAATTGCTTTAAATGGTGTGTTAGTTTCTACTTTATAACAGAGTGAACCAGTTATACATATACATATGTTACCATATCTCTTCACTCTTGTGAATCCCTCCCTCCCACCCTCCCTACCCCACCCCTCTAGGTGGTCACAAAGGACCAAGCTGATCTCCCTGTGCTATGAGGCTGCTTCCCACTAGCTAGCTATTTTATGATTGGTAGTGAATATATGTTCATGCCACTCTCTCACTTTGTCCCAGCTTACCCTTCCCCCTCCCCATATTCTCAAGTCCATTCTCTACTAGGTCTGTGTCTTTATTCCATTCTTGCCCCTAAGTTCTTCATGACCTTTTCTAATTTTTTTTAGATTCCATATATATGTGTTAGCATAAGGTATTTGTTTTTCGCTTTCTGACTTACTTCATTCTGCATGACAGACTCTAGCTCCATCCACCTCACTACAAATAACTCAATTTCGTTTCCTTTTATGGCTGAGTAATATTCCATTGTATATATGTGCCACATCGTCTATATCCATTCATCTGTTGATGGACACTTAGGTTGCTTCCATGTCCTGGCTATTGTAAATAGAGATGCAATGAACATTTTGGTGCATGACTGTTTTTGAGTTATGGTTTTCTCAGGGTATATGCCCAGTAGTGGGATTGCTGGGTCGTATGGTAGTGCTATTTTTAGGTTTTTAAAGAAACACCGTAAGATTAGCTATAATGGCTGCATCAAGTTACATTCCCACGAACAGTGAAAGAGGGTTCCCTTTTCTCCACAACCTCTCCAGCTTTTATCGTTTGTAGATTTTCTGATGGTGGCCATTCTGAGTGGTGTAAGATGATATTTCATTGTACCTTTGATTTGCATTTCTCTAATGACTAATGATATTGAGCATACTTTCATGTGTTGGCAATCTGTATATCTTCTTTGGAGAAATGTCTGTTTAGGTCTTCTGCCCATTTATGGATTGGGTTGTTTGTTTTATGATATTGGGCTGCATGAGCTGCTTGTAAATTTTGGAGATTAATCCTTTGTCAGTTGCTTCATTTGCAAATATGTTCTCCCATTCTGAGGGCTGTCTTTTGGTCTTGTTTATGGTTTGCTTTGCTGTGCAAAAGCTTTTAGTTTCATTAGGTTCCATTTGTTTATTTTTGTTTTTATTTCCATTTCTCTAGGAGGTGGGTCAAAGAGGATCTTACTGTGATTTATGTCAAAGACTGTTCTGCCTATGTTTTCCTCTAAGAGTTTGATAGTGTCTGGCATTACTTTTAGGTCTTTAATCCATTTTGAGTTTACTTTTGTGTATGGTGTTAGGGAGTGTTCTAATTCCACACTTTTACATGTACCTGTCCAGTTTTCCCAGCACCACTTATTGTAGAGGCTGTCTTTTCTCCACTGTATATTCTTGCTTCCTTTATCAAAGATAAGGTGACCATATGTGTGTGGATTTTTCTCTGGGCTTTCAATCCTGTTCCATTGATCTATATTTCTATTTTTGTGCCAGTACCATACTATCCTGATTACTGTAGCTTTGTAGTATAGTCTGAAGTCAGGAGGCCTGATTCCTCCAGCTCCATTTTTCTTTCTCAAGATTGTTTTGGCTATTCAGGGTTTCTTGCATTTCCATACAAATTGAGACATTTTTTGCTCTAGTTCTGTGAAAAATGTCAGTGGTAGTTTGATAGGGATTGCATTGAATCTGGAGATTGCTTTGGATGGTAGAGTCATTTTCACAATGTTGATCAACCAATCCAAGAACATGGTATATCTCTGCATCTATTTGTATCATCTTTAATTTCTATCATCAGTGTCTTATAATTCTCTACATACAGGTCTTTTGTCTCCTTAGGTAGGTTTATTCCTAGATATTTTATTCTTTTTGTTGCAATAGTAAATGGGAGTGTGTTCTTAATTTCTCTTTCAGACTTTTCATCATTAGTGTATAGACATGCCAGAGATTTCTGTGCTTCAATTCTGTATCCTGCTACTTTACCAAATTTATTGATCAGCTCTAGTAGTTTTCTGGGAGTCTCTTTAGGATTCTCTATGTATAGTATCATGTCATCTGCAAAGAGTGACAGCTTTACTTCTTTTCTTCCGATTTAGATTCCTTTTATTCCTTTTTCTTCTCTGATTGCTGTGGCTAAAACTTCCAAGACTATGTTGAATAAGAGTGGTGAGAGTGGGCAACCTTGTCTTGTTCCTGATTTTAGTGGAAATGCTTTCAGTTTTTCACCATTGAGGACGATATTGGCTGTGGGTTTGTCATATATGGCCATTATTATGTTGAGAAAAATTCTCTTTATGCCTACTTTCTGCAGGGTTTTTATCATAAATCAGTGTTGAATTTTGTCAAAAGCTTTCTTTGCCTCTATTGAGATGATCATATGGTTTTTCTCCTTCAATTTGTTAATATCGTGTATCACATTGATTGATTTGCGTATATTGAAGAATCCTTGCATTACAAGGATAAACCACACTTCATCATGGTGTATGATACTTTTAATGTGCTGTTGGATTCTGTTTGCAAGTATTTTGTTGAGGATGCTTGCATCTATGTTCATCCGTGATATTGGCCTGTAGTTTTCTTTCCTTGTGACATCTTTGTCTGGTTTTGGTATCAGGGTGATGGTTGCCTTGTAGAATGAATTTGGGAGTGTTCCTCCCTGTGCTATATTTTGGAAGAGTTTGAGAAGGATAGGTGTTAACTCTTCTTTAAATGTTTGATAGAATTCGTCTGTGAAGACATCTGGTCCTGGGCTTTTGTTTGTTGGAAGATTTTTAATCACAGTTTCAATTTCAGTGCTTGTGATTGGTCTCTTTCTATTTTCTATTTCTTCCTGGTTCAGTCTCAGAAGGTTGTGCATTTCTATGAATTTGTCCATTTCTTCCAGCTTGTCTATTTTATTGGCATAGATTGCTTCTAGTCATCTCTCATGACCCTTTGTATTTCCACAGTGTCAGTTGTTACTTCTCCTTTTTTATTTCTAATTCTAATGATTTGAGTCTCATCCATTTTTTTCTTGATGAGTCTAGCTAATGGTTTATGAATTTTGTTTAACTTCTCAAAGAACCAGCTTTTACTTTTATTGATCTTTGCTATCGTTTCCTTCATTTCTTTTTCATTTATTTCTGTTCGATTTTTATGATTTCTTTCCTTCTGATGACTTTGGTGTTTTTTTGTTCTTCTTTCTCTAATTGCTTTAGGTGTAAGGTTAGGTTGTTTATTTGAGATGTTTCTTGTTTCTTAAGGTAGGATTGTATTGCTATAAACTTCCCTCTTAGAACTGCTTTTGCTGCATCCCATAGGATTTGGGTCATTGTGTTTTCATGGTCATTTGTGTCCAGGTATTTTTTGATTTCCTCTTTGATTTCTTCAGTGATCTCTTGGTTATTAAGTAGTGTATTGTTTAGCCTCCATGTGCTTGCATATTTTACAGATTTTTTCCCTGTATTTGATATCTAGTCTCATAGCGTTGTTGTCAGAAAAGATACTTGATACAGTTTCAATTTTCTTAAATTTACCAAGGCTTGATTTGTGGCCCAAGATATGATCTATCCTGGAGAATGTTGCATGAGCACTTGAGAAGAATGTATATTCTGTTGTTTTTGGGTGGAATGTGCTATAAATATAAATTAAGCCATCTTGTTTAATGTATTATTTACAGCTTGTTTTTCCTCATTTATTTTCATTTGGATTATCTGTCCATTTTGTGAAAGTGGAGTGTTAAAGTCCCCTTCTATGATTGTGTTACTGTCAATTACCCCTTTTATGTCTGTTAGTATTTGCCTTATGTATTGAGGTGCTCCTATGTTGGGTGTATAATTATTTACAATTTTTATATCTTCTTCTTGGATCGATTCATTGATCATTATGTAGTGTCCTTCTTTGTCTCTTGTAATAGTTTTTATTTTAAGTCTGTTTTGTCTGATATGAGAATTCCTACTCCAGCTTTCTTTTGATTTCCATTTGCATGAAATATCCTTTTCCATTGCCTCACTTTCAGTGTGTATGTGTCCCTATGTCTGAAGTGGGTCTCTTGTAGACAGCATATAAAAGGGTCTTGCTTTTGTATCCATTCAGCCAGTCTATGTCTTTTGGTTGTAGCATTAAATCCTTTTAAATTTAAGGTAATTATCAACATGTATGCTCCTTTTACCATTTTCTTAATTGTTTTGGGTTTGTTATTTTAGGTCTTTTCCTTCTCTTGTGTTTTCTGCCTAGAGAAGTTCCCTTAGTATTTGTTGTATAGCTGGTTTGGTGGTGGTGAATTCTTTTATCTTTTGCTTCTCTGTAAAGATTTTAATTTCTCCATCAAATCTGAGTGAGATCCATGCTGGGTAGAGTAATCTTGGTTGTAGGTTTTTCTCCTTCATCACTTTAAATATGTCCTGCCACTCCCACCTGTCTTGCAGATTTTCTGCTGAAGGATCAGTTGTTAACCTTACGGGGATATCCTTGTGTGTTATTTGTTGTTTTTCCCTTGGTGCTTTTTTTTTTTTTTTTTTTTTTTTTTTTTTTTGCAGTATGCAGGCCTCTCACTCTTGTGGCCTCTCCCTTTGTGGAGCACAGGCTCCGGATGTGTAGGCTCAGCGGCCATGGGTCACGGACCCAGCCACTCCATGGCATGTGGGATCTTCCTGGACTGGGGCATGAACCTGTGTACCCTTCATTGGCAGGTGGACTCTCAACCACTGCACCACCAGGGAAGCCCTCCCTTGCTGCTTTTAATATTTTTTTCTTTGTATTTCATTTTTAATAGTTTGATTAATATGTGTCTTGTCATGTTTCTCCATGGATTTATCCTTTAAGGGACTCTCTCTGCTTCCTGGACTGGATTATTTCCTTTCCCATATTAGGGAACTTTCCAACTATAATCTCTTCAAATATTTTCTCAGTCCATTTCTTTTACTCTTCTTCTTCTGGGACCCCTATAATTCAAATACTGGTGTGTTTAATGTTGTCACAGAAGTCTCTGAGACTGTCCTCAGTTCCTTTTATTCTTTTTTCTTTATTCTGCTCTGCAGTAGTTATTTCCACTATTTTATCTTTCAGGTCACTTATCCGTTCTTCTGCCTCCATTATTCTGCTGTTGATCCCTTCTAGAGTATTTTAATTTCATTTATTGTGTTGTTCTTCATTGCTTGTTTCCTCTTTAGTCCTTCTAGGTTCGTGTTAAATGTTTCTTAAATTTTCTCTATTCTATTTCCATGATTTTGGATCATCTTTACTGTCATTACTGTGAATTCTTTTTCAGGTAGACTGCCTATTTCCTCTTTATTTGTTAAGTCTGGTGGATTTTTACCTTTCTCCTTCATCTGCTGTGTGTTTTTCTGTCTTCTCATTTTTCTTAACTTACTTTGTTTGGGGTCTCCTTTTCACTGACTGTGGGTTCATAGTTCCTGATTTATTTATTTATTTATGTGTTTTGCATTACATGGGTCTCTCACTGTTGTGGTCTCTCCTGTTGTGGAGTACAGGCTCCGGACGTGCAGGCTCAGTAGCCATGGCTCATGTGCCTAGCCACTCCACGGCATGTGGGATGTTCGTGTACTGGGACACAAATCCACATCCCCTGCACTGGCAGGTGGACTCTCAACCACTGTGCCACCAGGGAAGCCCCGTCCCCATTGTTCTTTTGTTTCTGTGCCCAGTGGCTAAGTTTTGTTCACTGGGCTGTGCAGGCTTCCTGTTGGAGGGGACTAGTGCCTGTGTACTGGTGGATGAGGCTGGATCTTGTTTTTCTGGTGTACAGGTCCACATCTGGTGTTTTGTTTTGGGATGTCTGTGGTCTTATTATGATTTTAGGCAGCCTGTCTGCTAATGGATGGTGTTGTGTTCCTGTCTTGCTAGTTGTTTGGCATAGGGTGTTCAGCACTGTAGCTTGCTGGTCATTGAGGGAGGCTGGGTCTTGGCGGTGAGATGGAGATCTCTGGGAGATTTTTGCCATTTGATATTACTTGGAGCTGGGATGTCTCTTGTGGACCAGTGTTGTGAACTTGGCTCTCCCACCTTAGTGGCTAGCCTGGACTCCTGTCTGGAGCACCAAGGACCTGTTCTCCACATGGCTCAGAATAAAAAGAAGAAAAGAAAAGAAAGAAAGAAAGAAAGAAGAAAATTGAACAAAATAATATAAAATGAAGTAAAAGAGAATAGTTATTAAAATTAAAAAAGTAATTATTAAAAAAAATTTAAAAAGTAAAAAAAATGGACAGACAGAACCCTAAGACAAATTGTAAAAGCAAAACTATACAGACAAAATCTCACACAGAAGCATACACATACACACTCACAAAAAGAGAAAAAGGGGAAAAAGTAATATATTTTTGCTCCCAAAGTCCACCTCCTCAATTTAGGGTGATTTGTTGTCTATTCAGATATTGCACAGATTCAGGGTACATCAAGTTGATTGTGGAGATTTAATCTGCTGCTCCTGAGGCTGCTGGGAGAAATTTCACTTTCTCTTCTTTGTTCACACAACTCCTGGGGTTCACCTTTGGATTTGGACCCACCTCTGTGTTTGGTCGCCTGAGGGCATCTCTTCTTTGTTCAGACATTGGGGTTTAACTAGCAGCTGATTTGTGGGTTCTGGCTCTCGCAGGCCAAGGGGAGGGAGGGGTACAGATGAGGGGTGAGCCTTTGGCCGCAGAGGCCATCATGACGTTTCAACAGCCTGAGGTGTGCTGTGTGTTCTTCAGGGGAAATTGTCCCTGAATACCAGGACCTGGCAGTGGTGGGCAGCACAGGCTCCCAGGAGGGGAGGTGTGAAGGGTGACCTGTGCTTGCACACAGGCTTCCTGTTGGCGCCAGCCACAGCCTTAGAGTCCCATGCCAGTCTCTGTGGTCTGCACTGATAGCCGCACCTTGCGCCCATCTCTGGGGCTCCTTTAAGCTGCGCTTTTAATCCCCTCTCCTTGCGCACCAGGAAACAAAGAAGGAAGAAAAAGTTTCTTGCCTCTTCAGTAGGTCTAGACTTTTTCCTGGACTCCCTCCCGGCTAGCTGTGGTGCACTAATCCCTTCAGGCTGTGTTCATGCAGCCAACCCCAGTCATCTCCCTGGGATCCGACCGAAGCCCAAGCCTCAGCTCCCAGCCCCCGCCTGCCATGACGGATGAGCAGACAAGCCTCTGGGGCTGGTGAGTGCTGGTCAACTCTGTTCCTCTGTGCGGGAATCTCTCTGTTCTGCCCTCCACACCCCTGTTTCTGTGCTCTCCTCTGCGGCTCTGAAGCTCCCCCCACCACCATCCACAGTCTTCACCCGTGAAGGAGCTTCCTAGCATGTGGAAACCTTTCCTCCTTCACAGCTCCCTCCCAGTGGTGCAGGTCCTGTCCCTATTCTTTTGCCCTAACCAGGTACATGGGGAGTTTCTTGCCTTTTGGGAGGTCTGAGGTCTTCTGCCAGTGTTCAGTAGGTGTTCCATAGGTGCTGTTCCACATGTAGATGTATTTCTGATGCATCTGTGGGGAGGAAGGTGATCTCCACGTCTTACTCTTCCACCATCTTAAAGCTCCACCTGTTTACCTTCATTTGATTATCAATAAGTATGAACAACAGCAATTGCCAACATATGAAAATATCAATAAACAATAATTTGGACTAAATATATAGTCTACAAATGAGATCCTGATATTTATATTGTTGGTTTTGAGGAAAGGGACACCATACTCTGTGCAGAAAAAATCAACAACTTGATGTCTAATTCATATTGATGCAGAAAATTGACCTCTGTGCATGGGAACTGAATTTAATCTCAGAGTTTTGGGTGAATTAGAAGAGAATAGCTTTATTGCTTTGCCAGGCAAAGAGGGCCACAGCAGTCTAATGCCCTCAAAACTGTGCGTCCCAACCTGGGAGGGGTTAGTCTTATAGTCAAAGGGAGTGGTTGCTCATAAGGATCAGGGTGCCTGCAACGTCTGTATTCCTTCAATCTATAGTTCATCTGGTGTCAGGTGGCCTCATGATGGGTAAACTGTGACCTTCTTTCTAGCATGAAGAATGCTGCATCCAGTTGTTAACATCTTCCATTTGTTGGGGTTTTTAGTTATGCCGAAGAGCTCAAAGACATTGTTATATATATCCCTTGAGGAGGAGCCAGGACTCTGCCCGAAGCCTGCACTATTATTTCTCAACTGCTCCTCCTTTGACTCTACATCCTCTCCCTTCTCTGATTAGCAACTGTTTGAACCTGCCCTTTGGAACTTAGGGAGGGTCATGGAGGCTGAATGAAGCCTATTTCGTACAAATAAAAAATGGGGGATACAGAAAGGCTTTTGTGGCCAGGAGCCCCACAGGGTCTTGCATAGTTTCAATGTTAAATTAGAACTATATAAAATAAGATTTTAAATTTCAAGCAAGTATAATGAGATTAAAAAGACACAGCAAAACAAACTTTCTTAGGTCATTTTCTCAAGATTCTTTAGAAGTCCAGACTGCTCTGGAAAGTCTCTTCAGAGGATCTTGAATTCCAGAATGAATGGTAGGACTTTTTGGCTTTTAAACATAGAGGAAGTAGTGATCCTATATCATAGTGAATACAACTCAAGAGGGGTCACTGAATTGCCTTCCAAAACCCCTTACACTTTACTTCTTTCTTATAGTAATAACTGACTTCAAAGATATTATAAACATCTGTGTATTTGTCTTAATTCCTCTTCCTAAATTAAAAATTCCTCAATGGCTTAAACTGTGACATTTTATTTATTTTTTTTAATTTCTAGAGGACAAACAGATTGCTTTGCAAATAGTAGAAATTTAAATATTTTTGCCAATTGAATTGCATACAATGGTTATCGCTAATGACTAATTGCTAATTAAAAATGACATGTGTGTTTTGGTAACAAAGTGTTGGATAGCAGGCCTTTGGTCAAAATGTTTCTTCTGATTTACATAATTATTTTACTATGGAAAAATTAAACTGTACTTAATGTCTAATGTTTAGAGATACTCTTTTAAAAATTAAATTTAAATGAATTTATCCATATTCAACACCTTAATAAGGACCTTAATTTAATATTTGAGAGAGGTATTCTCACATGGAAGAATAGAATTAATACTTTCAATATCCCTTTCATAGGTATCTTCTGTGGATTTGTAGACACTAGACCCATTGGTTACTGACTTTGACAATGTTGCCAATTAATAAGGAAAGCAATTTCTCCTTTGGGAAGATCACTTGTACCAGATAATATCCCTAAACTTATTGACGGTAAAGGAAACCTGAACTTTCATAATTGATGTAGATTTGAAAGAAAAAAATAATTCTAAGCTGAATATAAGGAAGAAAATAAAACCATACCAATTCGCTAAAGATATCAGAGAAAAACTATTCAAAAACTTCCATCAATATGAAGAAAAACAGGTTTGAACAGGGACTGAAAAATATCTATTTCCCATATAAATTGTGAGATAAATATACTTAATAAGTGCATTCTCCTCTATATGTGTGATTTTCTAGATGTACTAATATAAATTTCCTCTTGAATGAGCCAGACTGAGTTATAATTTTGTACCTTGAGCAGGTGAAAAGGAAATTATTTGGGACTTTCACCTTCCTCTAGTAAGACACCAATTGGAAGTTGTTAACCAATATTCCCATTAGAGAAGCTAAGAAATGAAATGATGAAAAAATTGAATTGCAAGTCTAATAAATTGCTCTGTGTTAAAACTTTTTCCCCTAAAATTATTTTATTTATAGCCAGACAAATGTATGTTTTCCGCTATCTGTTAGTATGGAATATCCAATTAGCTTAATCTTTTTTTTTCTTTAACATCTTTATTGGAGTATAATTGTTTTACAATGGGGTGTTAGTTTCTGCTTTATAACAAAGTGAATCAGTTATGCATATGTTCCCATATCTCTTCCCTCTTGCATTTCCCTCACTCCCACCCTCCCTATCCCA
The DNA here is from genome assembly GCF_008692025.1 of Phocoena sinus. Classification (NCBI taxonomy): domain Eukaryota; kingdom Metazoa; phylum Chordata; class Mammalia; order Artiodactyla; family Phocoenidae; genus Phocoena; species Phocoena sinus. Next base: position 31,160,259 of record NC_045776.1, on the reverse strand, counting down.
CACCTCTAGGGGGTCAAAGTGCACTGAGCTGATCTCCCTGTGCTATGTGGCTGCTTCCCACTAGCTATCTATTTTACATTTGGTAGTGTATGTCCATGCCAGTCTCTCTTTGTCCCAGCTTACCCTTCCCCCTCCTCGTATGCTCAAGTCCATTTCTAGTAGGTCTGCCTCTTTATTCCCATCTTGCCACTAGGTTCTTCATGACCTTTTTTAAGATTCCATATATATGTGTCAGCATACAATATTTGTTTTTCCCTTTCTGACTTACTTCACTCTGTATGACACACTCTAAGCCTATCCACCTCACTACAAATAACTCAATTTTGTTTCTTTTTATGGTTGAGTAATATTCCATTGTATATATGTGCCACATCTTCTTTATCCATTCATCTGTTGATGGACACTTAGGTTGCTTCCATGCCCTAGATATTGTAAGTAGAGCTGCAATGAATTTTGTGGAACATGACTCTTTTTGAATTATGGTTTTCTAAGGGTATATGCCCAGCAGTGGGATTGATGGGTCGTATGGTAGCTATATCTTGAGTTTTTAAAGGAACTCCATAGTGTTCTCCATAGTGACTGTATCAATTGACATTACTACCAACAGTGAAAAGAGTTTCCTTTTCTCCACAACCTCTCCAACCTTTATTGTTTGCAGATTTATGATGATGACCATTCTGACAGATATGAGTTGATATCTCATTGTATTTTTATTTGTATTTGTCTAATGATTAATGATGTTGAGCATTCTTTCATGTGTTTGTTGGCAATTTGCTTATCTTCTTTGGAGAAATGTCTATTTAGGTCATCTGCCCATTTGTAGATTGGGTTGTTTGTGTTTTTGATATTGAGCTGCATGAAAATTTTGGAGATTAATCCTTTGTCAGTTGCTTCATTTGTAAATATTTTCTCCCATTCTGAGGGTTGTCTTTTCAACTTGTTTATGGTTTCCCTTGCTGTGCAAAAACTTTTAAGTTTCATTAGGTCCCACTTGTTTATTTTTGTTTTTATTTCCATTTCTCTAGGATGTGGGTCAAAAAGGATCCTGCTGTGATTTATGTCATGGAGTGTTCTGCCTATGTTTTCCTCTAAGACTTTGATAGTTTCTGGCCTTACATTTAGGTCTTTAATCCATTTTGAGTTTATTTTTGTGTATGGTGTTAGAGAGTGCTCTAATTTCACACTTTTACATGTATGTACCTGTCCAGTTTTCCCAACACCACTTATTGAGGAAGCTGTCTTTTATCCACTGTAAATTCTTGCCCCCTTTATCAAAGATAAGGTAACCATATGTGCATGGCTTTATCTCTTGGCTTTCTATCCTATTCCATTGATCTATCTTTCTGTTTTTGTGCCAGTACCACAGTGTCTTGATTACTATAGCTTTGTAGTATAGTGTGAAGTCAGGGAGCCTGATTTCTCCACCTCTGTTTTTCTTTCTCAAAATTGCTCTGGCTTTTCAGGGTCTTTTGCGTTTCCATAAAAATTGTGAAATTTTTTGTTCCAGTTCTGTGAAATATGCCAGTGGTAGTTTGACAGGGATTGCACTGAAACTGTAGATTGCTTTGGTAGTACAATCATTTTCACAATGTTCATTCTTCCAATCCAAGAACACAGGATATCTCTCCATCTACTTGTATCATTTTTAATTTCTTTCATCAGTATTTTAAAATTGTCTGCATAGAGGTCTTTTGTCTCCTTAGGTAGGTTTATTCCTGGACATTTTATTCTTTTTGTTGCAATGGGAAATGGGAGTGTTTTCTTAATATCATGTTCAGATATTTCATCATTAGTGTATAGGAATGCAAGTGATTTCTGTGCATTAATTTTGTATCCTGCTATTTTATGAAATCCATTGATTAGCTCTAGCAGTTTTCTGGTAGCATCTTTAGGATACTCTATGTATAGTATCATGTCATCTGCAAACAGTGACAGTTTCACTTCTTTTCCGAATTGGTTTCCTTTTATTTCATTTTCTTCTCTGATACTGTGGCTAAAACTTGCAAAACTATGTTGAATAAGAGTGGTGAGAGTGGGCAACCTTGTCTTGTTCCTGATCTTAGTGGAAATGATTCCAGTTTTTCACCATTGTGGACAAGGTTGGCTGTGGGTTTGTCATATATGGTCTTTATTATGTTGAGGAAAGTTCCCTCTATGCCTATTTTTCACTAGAGTTTTTATCATAAATGGTGTTGAATTTGTCAAAAGCTTTCTCTGCATCTACTGAGATGATCATATGGTTTTTCTCCTTCAATTTGTTAATGTGGTGTATCATATTGAATGATTTGCATATATTGAAGAATCCTTGCATTCCTAGGATAAACCTCACTTGATCATGGTGTATGATCATTTGAATGTGCTGTTGGATTCTGTTTGCTAGCATTTTGTTGAGGATTTTTGCTTCCATGTTCATCAGTGATATTGGTCTGTAATTTTCTTTCCTTGTGACATCTTTGTCTGGTTTTGGTATCAGGGTGATGATGGCCTTGTAGAATGAGTTTGGGAGTGTTCCTCCCTATGCTATATTTTGGAAGAGTGTGAGAAGAATAGGTGTTAGCTCTTCTGTAAATATTTGATAGAATTCACCTTTGAAGCCATCTGGTCCTGGGCTTTTGTTTATTGGAAGATATTTAATCACAGTTTCAATTTCAGTGCTTGTGATTTGCCTGTTCATTTTTTCTATTCTTCCTTGTTCAGTCTCAGAAAGTTGTGCATTTCTAAGAATTTGTCCTTGGCTTCCAGGTTGTCCCTTTTATTGGCGTAGAGTTGCTTGCAGTAATCTCTCATGATCCTTTGTATTTCTGCAGTGTCAGTTGTTACTTCTTCTTTTTCATTTCTAATTCTGTTGATTTGAGTCTTCTCCCTTTTTTTCTTGATGAGTCTGGCTAGTGGTTTATCTATTTTGTTTACCTTCTCAAAGAACCAGCTTTTAGTTTTATTGATCTTTGCTATCGTTTCCTTCATTTCTTTTTCATTTATTTCTGATCTGATTTTTATGATTTCTTTCCTTCTGCTAGCTTTGGGGTTTTCTTGTTCTTCTTTCTCTAATTGCTTGAGGTTCAAGGTTAGGTTGTTTATTCGAGATGTTTCCTGCTTCTTAAGGTGGGCTTGTATTGCTATAAACTTCCCCCTTAGAACTGCTTTTGCTGCATCCCATAGGTTTTGGGTCGTTGTGTCTCCATTGTCATTTGTTTCTAGGTATTTTTTAATTTCCTCTTTGATTTCTTCAGTGATCACTTCATTATTAAGTAGTGTATTGTTTAGCCTCCATGTGTTTGTATATTTTACAGATCTTTTCCTGTAATTGATATCTAGTCTCATGGCGTTGTGGTCAGAAAAGATACTTGATACAATTTCAATTTTCTTAAATTTACCAAGGCTTGTTTTGTGACCCAAGATATGATCTATCCTGGAGAATGTTCCATGAGCACTTGAGAAAAATGTGTATTCTGTTGTTCTTGGATGGAGTGTCCTATAAATATCAATTAAGTCCATCTTGTTTAATGTATCATTTAAAGCTTGTGTTTCCTTATTTATTTTCATTTTGGATGATCTGTCCATGGGTGAAAGTGGGGTGTTAAAGTCCCCTTCTATGAATGTGTTACTGTCGATCTCCCCTTTTATGGCTTTTAGTATTTGCCTTATGTATTGAGGTGCTCCTATGTTGGGTGCATAAATATTTACAATTGTTATATCTTCTTCTTGGATCGATCCCTTGATCATTATGTAGTGTCCTTCTTTGTCTCTTTTAATAGTCTTTATTTTAAAGTCTATTTTGTCTGATATAAGAATTGCTACTCCAGCTTTCTTTTGGTTTCCATTTGCATGGAATATCTTTTTCCATCCCCTTACTTTCAGTCTGTATGTGTCTCTAGGTCTGAAGTGGGTCTCTTGTAGACAGCATATATAAGGATCTTGTTTTTGTATCCATTCAGCCAATCTGTGTCTTTTGGTGAGAGCATTTAATCCATTTACATTTAACGTAATTATCGATATGTATGTTCCTATTCCCAATTTCAAAGTTGTTTTAGGTTTGTTATTATAGGTCTTTTCCTTCTCTTGTGTGTCTTGTCTAGAGAAGTTCCTTTAGCATATGTTGTAACACTGGTTTGGTGGTGCTGAGTTCTCTTGGCTTTTGATTGTCTGTAACATTTTAGTTTCTTTGTCAAATCTGAGTGAGATCCTTGCCGGGTAGGTAATCTTGGTTTTAAGTTTTTCCCCCTTCATCACTTTAAGTATGTCCTGCCACTCCCTTCTGTCTTACAGAGTTTCTGCTGAAAGTTCAGCTGTTAACATTATGGGGATTCCCTTATGTGTTATTTGTTGTTTTTCCCTTGCTGCTTTTAATATTTGTTCTTTGTATTTAATTTTTAATAGTTTGGTTAATATGTGTCTTGACGTGTTTCTCCTTGGACTTATCCTGCATGGGACTCTCTGTGTTTCCTGGACTGGATTAACTGTTTCCTTTCCCATGTTAGGGAACTTTCCAACTATAATCTCTTCAAATATTTTCTCAGTCCCTTTCTTTTACTCTTCTTCTTCTGGGACCCCTATAATTCGTATGTTGGTGCATTTAATGTTGTCCAAGAGGTCTCTGAGACTGTCCTCAGTTCTTTTTATTCTTTTTTCTTTATTCTGCTCTGCAGTAGTTATTTCCACTATTTTATCTTTCAGGTCACTTATCTGTTCTTCTGCCTCCATTATTCTGCTGTTGATCCCTTCTAGAGTATTTTAATTTCACTTATTGTGTTGTTCTTCATTGCTTGTTTGCTCTTTAATTCTTCTATGTCTTTTTTAAACGTTTCATGTATTTTCTCCATTCTCTTTGCAGGATTTTGTATCATCTTTACTGTCATTACTGTGAATTCTTTTTCAGGTAGACTGCCTCTTTCCTCTTCATTTATTAGGTCTGGTGGGTATTTACCTTGCTTGTTCATCTGCTGTGTGTTTCTTTGTCTTCTCATTTTGCTTAACTTCCTGTGTTTGGGATTTCCTTTTTGCAGGCTACAGGTTTCTAGTTCCCGTTGTTTTTTGTCTGCCCCCAGTGGCTAAAGTTGATTCAATGGATTGTTTAGGCTTCCTGGTGTAGCGGACTAGTGCCTGTGTTCTTGTGAGTGAGGCTGGATGTTGTCTTTCTGGTTGGCAGGTCCACATCTGTTGGTGTGTTTTGAGGTGTCTGTGGCCTTATTATGATTTTAGGCACCCTGTCAATAATGGATTAGGTTATGTTCCTGTCTTGTTAGTTGTTTGGCATAGGATTCCCTGCACTGTAGCTTGCTGGTCTTTGAGTGGAGCTGCGTATTGGTGTTCAGATGGAAGTCTCTGGGAGATTTTCACTGTTTGATATTATGTGGAGTTGGGAGGTCTCTTCTAGACCAATGTCCTGAACTTGGCTGTCCCACTTCAGAGGTACAGCCCTGATGCCTGGCTGGAGTACCAAGAGCTTGTCATCCACATGGCTCAGAATAAAATGGAGGAAAAAAAGTAAGTAAGAAAGAAGAAGATATAATATAATATAATAAAGTTATTAAAATAAAAATAATTATTAAAAATATTTTTCAAAAATAATTTAAAAAAGAAAGAAGAGAGTAACCAAACCAAAACACAAATCTACCAGTGATAACAAGCACTCAAACTATACAAAAAAAAAACCCAAAAAACAAAAAACAAAAACGGACAGACAGAAGCCTAAGAGAAATGTTAATAGCAAAGCTATACAGACAAAATCACAGACAGAAACATACACATACATACTCACAAAAAGAGCAAAAGGGGAAAATATATAGATATCATTGCTCCCAAGTCCACCTCCTTCATTTCGGATGATTCATTGTTTATTCATGTATTCCAGAGATGCAGGGTACGTCAAGTTGATTGTGGAGATTTAATCCGTTGCTTCTGAGGTTTCTGGGAGAAATTTCCCTTTCTCTTCTTTGTTCTCACAGCTCCTTGGGTTCAGCTTTGAATTTGGCTGTGCCTCTGCATGTAGGTCTCCTGAGGCATCTGTTTTTCTTTCAGAGAGGATGGGGCTAAAGGAGCAGCTGATTTGGGGGCTCTGGCTCACTCAGGCATAGGGGATATGGAGTGCGGGGTGAGCCTGAGACAAAAAAGGCCGGCATGACATTGCAACAGCCTGAGGCATGCCATGTGCTCTCCCTGGGAAGTTGTCCCTGGATCATGGGGCCTTGGCAGTGGCGGGCTGCACAGGCTCCCTGGAAGGGAGGTGTGGATAGTGACCTGTGCTTGCACACAGGCTTCTTGGTGGCTGCAGCAGCAACCTTAGCATCTCAGGCCCATCTCTGTGGTCTGCGCTGATAGCCATGGCTTGCGCCCATCTCTGGAGATCCCTTAAGCTGGGCTCTCAATCTCTCCTGGTGCACCAGGAAATAAAGAGGCAAGAAGTACTCTCTTGCCTCTTTGGCAGCTCAGACATTTTCCCAGACTCCCTCCCGGCTAGCTGTGCTGCACTAGCCCCCTTCAGGCTGTGTTCATACAGCTAACACCAGTCCTCTTCCTGGGATCAAACCTCTGAAGCACAAGCCTCAGCTCCCAGCCCCAATCCACCCTGACGGGTGAGCAGACAAGCCTCTCAGTCTGACGAGTGCTGGTCGGCACCTATCTTCTGTGTTTGAATCTCTCTGCTCTGCCTTCCACACCCCTGTTACTGTGCTCTCCTCCATGGCTCTGAAGCTTCCCTGCTTCACCACCCACAGTCTCTGCTGGTTAAGGTCTTTCCTAGTGTGTGGAAACCTTTCCTCCTTCACAGCTCCCTCCCACTGGAGTAGGTCTTGTCCCTATTCTTTTGTCTCTGTTTTTTCTTTTTTCCTTTGCCCTACTCACGTACATGGGAAGTTGTCTTTTGGGAGGTCTGAGGTCTTCTACCAGAGTTCAGTATGAGTTCTGTAGGAGTTGTTCCACATGTAGATGTATTTCTGATGTATTTGTTGGCAGGAAGGTGATCTCCACATCTTACTCTTCTGCCATTTCCACCACCCCCCCAATGCCAATTAGCTTAATCTTGTGGTATGGGTGTGCCTCATGATTATCTAAAGGAGTTATTGTCACATTCTTATTATTTTTTCCTCTTGAAGAAGGCATTTTTAATTTATTCTTATATATTGCCCTATTCAAGCCATTAGACATGAGAAGCTGGTAGCAAAATTAGGTTTTTGAAATGCCAATTCATGTAAAGCTTAAACAATGATGAAAATAATAAATAGTATAGTGAATTTATGATTTCATAAATGATACATTATACTGTTGAATTTTCCAGCAAGGTAAAGGATTCAGAGCTATTGCCCAGAGATTCTTTTCTATAACTCATAGTTGGTCATGCAGAGTTATTAACATTCCAGTATCAAGATACTTAGAAAATTGATTTAGAAAAACAAGAAAGAGTTGCAGCAAACTGCCTTTAAAAGTTTACAAAGTGATTATTTTCTCTTCAGAAACAATCTTTGAGGAAGTACTTCTTGACTAGCAACATACAGATTGCCTATAATTAAATCTTACTAACTGATTTTCATTAATAAAGAGGCCTTGCTGAATTATTGGATATTTTAAAATGAGTACATTGTATTCATTTCAGCAGTACCTTTTAAGCAAATGCCCTGGCGTATTTTCAAGAAGGGATACAAGATAATTTGTGTAGGTTAACAGTTTATATATACAGTACGGCCTTGCATTAAAAGTGAGTAATGAGCAAAATAGGAACTAGAGGAACTCACCTATTGGGGTGAGGGTAAGAGATATTTATATTGAGGGAGTAAAAAGGGTAAGTGATGATGTGTAGTCAAAGTATCTCACAATCTAGGAAAGCAGATAGCCATGAGGGATCCAAAAGCCATGTTTTCCTCTACCACAAAATAATGCTTGTTATGTTTTCAGTGCCAGTGTGTTTCTTGACAAAGAATGCTATGGCAGAATATACTTGGAAATTGTCCACTGATACTTTAAAGTGCCTTCTTGAATGAGTAAAGCAGTTTTAAAGACATCTTTTCTTCTTTAATTGAGGGAGAAATATGTTCTCAAGTGCAATGTTCCGGCAGTGTATTATGATAGAAAGAAAACTGGATAGGAAGAATTAAACATGTCTGGAGGCTCTGACAATATTTTGATTCTTTGGATCTTAATTGCCTCATCTTGAAGATGGTGTACAAAATTATATTTACATCTATATCTAGCATCCTTTCCAAATGCACCTTTAATATTCTTTAATAATTCTGCAATAAAAAGTTCAGAGACTGTAAAGTGAGCAAATGACCAAATAAGTATACAACTGCATCAGATATATTTTCCAGAGCACAGTATTTCAAGTGCAGGTAGATACACATTAGTGGATCCTGAAATCAACTTAATGTATTCCATCATCATTTATCAGAAAGAAACAGAATATAATGGAAAATACAAGAATGCATGGCCAGACGTAAGGACAAATATTGTATCTTGAAACTTTTATTGTGGTAGCCTACCTACTGTATATGTATGTGTGCAATGGGTCTAGAGTAAAATATATTTCTTATTGTCCATAGGTATCAATAATATTTGTGAACTATTTAGAGTGTCTGTTTTGGTTAAAGGAGAAAAGAGGCCTCTACTCAATAATAGCTGAAGCCTTGCACCTTCATTTGGGGCTTGAACACTTGTGTTGGGACTTGAACTCTTGTGATGGGACTCAAACCGAGGTTAAATGCAGATTAGGGCATGAACCCACACAGCCTGGACTCAAACCTGGCCAAAACCCTGATTGGGAATTGAATTCATGAGGCTGGGACTTGAACCCAGCCAAAACCTACAGTCTTCCAACTGAGATCACACATCTGGTTTCAGGACTTAATGAAGCTCAGGTTCTTGATGTCTCATCCAGAAAGAATTCAGTGAGAGACAAAGCAATAGGTAAGAAGTGAATTTATTTATTCCACAGAAAGAGTGTAGACCATCTCAGAAGGCCAGAGCAGCCTTGGAAGAATCACACTCCACAGACAGAGTTGGGGCCCTCTCAGAATGTGAAAAATGCACAGAGGGTACAGTGTCAGTTTTTATAGGGGTAGGTAATTTCATAGGCTAATGAGTGAGAGGGGTATTCCAGCTATTTCAGGAATTGGGCTACTGCCCACGTTTTGATACTTATGGTCTGTCTTGGAACTGTCATGGCACCTGTGGGTGTGTCATTTAGCTTCCTGATGTGTTACAGTGAGTGTATACTGAGGCTCAAGGTATAGTGGACGTCAACTTGTCCACCATCTTGGACCTATTTTGTTCTAATCAGTTTATGTCATGTCCTTGGGCTATGTCATTCTTTCAAGGGTTGTGCCCTGCTCCCTTCCCTCCTGTTTTGGTCGGGTCATGATAATCAGGGAATTGATGGCTACATTGTCATTGCTGAAAAACAAATAAATTAAATTTAACAAAAATTCGCCAGTTCATCAATAAATTATTAACCAATGTAAACATTAGTATTCTAATAGTTTCTAGTAATTTATTTCTCAGCGACTAATTTAATTATAAAACATAAACAACAAAATGATAGTAAGATAAAGTTTTAGAGGGAAAACAGTATATCTAGAGGAAAAAATAATCCCAGCTATTTCTCTGGAATAAATTTGTCCAAATTTTAAATGTATTTCAATAAAAATTGCATTGAAGTAAAAATAAGGAGGCTCTTTACATAATAGGAATGTAAACTAGCTGTAAGATCCTTCTTGGCTTGCTCTGGTTAAACAGCTGGCATTAGCAGGGAAGATTTTTTTCACTAAGAAATATTCCTGTACATTTTCTGTGACTTAACTTCCTCATCTTTATAATAAAGAAAATCTCTCAGAGGTCTCTATTAGTTATGAAGGTATATGATTACATGAGGTTTTATCCTTAGTTTTTCACAGCTAAAATTATTTGTCACTTTTATTTTGTTTAATTCATATTATTTAGAACACTATTAATTTGCATTACTTTTTTGGGGGGTGTCTCCTCTAAATTTTCTACATTCTTTTCAAAACTATAATTTTGTAAAACATTTTTAATGTTGCTGTTGTAGAATTTCCCCATGTAAATTTCCATTATTAGGAGACAAAGAAAACTCTGAAGCAAAGCAACAAACTCAGAAAAAAATTAGTATGCAATAGTTCTTCTCTTCCTTTTTTCTTGTGTGTGTGTGTTTGTGTATGTGTGTGTGTGTGTGTGTGTGTGTGTGTATGTATTGATAAAGACTCTCTCTTTGACCAAATTTAGTCAGGTTTCTCTAAGTCCTCTTTTCAGCTAAGCCTTGACCTTGGCCCCTGTCCTTTCTAGGCCTGTACAGACCATCTGTAGCAAGACTCCTGCTATGTCAGTGTAGAGTAATTCCCCTACCATTGATATCTAACACCTTGGCCTGGCTTCACTAAGAATTCTTTTAAGTCTGGTTAGCAAGAATTCTCCTACCCTTGATGTCTCTTCTTAAATATTTTTTATCCACCAATGCCTCCTCTCATTTCCCCCTCCTTTGCCTATAAAACCCCCCTTTTCCTTGTATTTGGAATTAAGCTCAGTTTATAATGAAGTCTCTTTATTCCTAGTTCCTGAATAAAATGTGTTTTTACTACTTTACTGTCTGGCTCTGATTCCTTTAAACAGTGTACATGCTTTAGAAAATGTTCAGAGCAGGGAAGACTCCATTAAATTCAGTAAACCTGTACAAGGCACTACCTGAAAAATGCAAAGAAATAGAATCTGACACAGTAAAAAGAATATGTTTACACTTTGACAGTATTTACCTCCTGTCTTCGCATTAACAAAGGAAGTCCATATGAAAGTATGACTTAATTTGACAGCTTAGGGAAAATTTTTGAAATGCAAATCAACATTCCTTATAGATAGCCTTAAGACTAAGGATATTTCAGGTAAACAAACTGAAAGCAACATGTTTATTAAGTGGATATCGAGAATTTGGAAAATTTTTTTCATTAATTTTAAAAGAGTGGTCTCTTCTATCTCTTAGTCCCTTGTTGGTTTACTCTCAAGTAGATCACAGAGGTCATAGGCCTGGCCTCATAATGAACAATTGGATTGGTTAGTCAATCAACTAAATTTGAAAGATATCTCAGGTTCATTTAAAACAAAAATGAAGAGACCCACAACACCTCACTCAAAGCAAAGAGATATGCACCTATTCATTAAAGTGATTAAGAGCCTCAACATCCATTATATGATAGTCAATTATTTAGGCCAAAATCTTGAAGATATCTTTGGACATTTTATCTCTCTTAAGTTCCATGAATTTTTATTTTTATTACCAAAATATCATTCAAATATGTTTAGATTCTTTATCATATTACTCTAGTTCAAAATCTTATGTTTCTCTTGAAAATCTCTTGCAATAGACTCAAAATTGATTTCTCTGTAGCTATTTTCTTTCTCTTGCATTAGAACTTTTACAATGATACTAGAATTATCATTTGAAAAAACATCATGCATATGTCACCAACTATTAGGATAAAAATCATAGCTGTTAACACAACATGATAATGTACATTGTCTTTCATGTTACCCATCATACCTTGTCAGCCTCAATTTACACCACTGTCCAAACAGCTACTCTGTCTAGTCAGACTTACTGAAGTACTTTCCATATATGAGCATACTTTTATCCCATGGCTTAGAATGGCCATCAACTTCTCCTTCATTTTGATATCATACCAACACATACTCTCCTTGGCTAACATTTAGTCAAGCTCCTCTGATTCCTCCTATAAACTAGTCCTTGACTTTTAGGCTTCCATGTGTTTCTCTGCATTGCCTAGTGTTAGTAAGAATTTTGCTAAGTCAGTTTAGAGGGAATGCCCCACACTTCATATCTGATCAAATTCATCATTCTCCACCATCATCCTCCAGGTGATATCTAATTATCTTGGTCTGCCTTCAGCAAGAATTCTATTAAGTATGTTTAACCAGAATCCATGCTAGACAACTAACTGCTGAAAAATCGTCAATAGGAAGACATTGGAACTCACCAAAAAGACACCCCAAATCCAGAGACAAAAGAGAAGCCACAATGAGATGGTGGGAGAGGAACAATCACAATAAAATAAAACCCCATAACTGCTGGGTGGGTGACTCAAAAACTGTAGAACACTTATAACACAGAAGTCCACCCACTGGAGTGAAGGTTCTGAGCCCTGCATCAGGCTTCCCAAACTGGGAGTCCAACAACAGGAGCAGGAATTACTAGAAAATTAGACTTTGAAGGCTAGTGGGATTTGATTGCAGGACTTTGATAGGACTGGTAGAAACAGAGACTCCACTCTTCGAGGGCACACACAAAGTAGTGTGCACATCGAGACCCAGGGGAAGGAGTAGTGACCCTCACAGGAGACTGAACCAGACTTATCTGTTAGTGTTGGAGGGTCTTCTGCAGAGGTGGGGGGTGGCTGCTTCTCACCATGAGGACAAGGACACTGGCAGCAGAAGTTCTGGGAAGTACTCCTTTGTGTGAGCCCTCCCAGAGTCTGCCATTAGCCCCACCAAAGAGCCTGGGTAGGCTCCAGTGTTGCATCATCTCAGGCCAAACAATCAACAGGGAGAGAACAAAGACCCACCCAGCAGCAGACAAGCAGATTACAGTTTTACTGAGTTCTGCTCAACAGAGCAATAGCCAGCTATACCCACCACCAGTCCCTCCTATCAGTAAACAGGCACAAGCTTCCTAGATAGTCTCATCCACCAGAGAGCAGATAGCAGAAGCAAGAAGAACTACAATCCTGCAGCCTGTGGAAGAAACAACACATTCACAGAAAGATAGACAAGATGAAAAGGCAGAGGGCTATGTACCAGATGAAGGAACAAGATAAAACCTCAGAAAAACAACTAAATGAAGTGGAGATAGGCAACTTTCCAGAAAAAGAATTCAGAATAATGATAGTGAAGATGATGCAGGACCTGGGAAAAAAGAATGGAGGCAAAGATTGAGAAGAAATGTTTAACAAAGACCTAGAAGAATTAAAGAACAAAGAAACAGAGATGAACAATACAATAAATGAAATGAAAACTACACTAGAAGGAATCAATAGCAGAATAGCTGAGGCAGAAGAACGGATAAGTGACCTGGAAGACAGAATGGTTGAATTCACTGTTGCAGAACAGAATAAAGATAAAAGAATGAAAAGAAATGAAGACAGCCTAAGAGACTTCTGGGACAACATTAAATGCAACAACATTCACATTATAGGGGTCCCAGAAGGAGAAGAGAGAGAGAAAGGACCTGAGAAAATATTTGAAGAGATTATAGCTGAAAACTTCCTAAACATGGGAGAGGAAATATTCATCCAAGTCCAGGAAGTACAGAGAGTCCCATAAAGGATAAACCCAAGGAGAAACATACTGAGACACATAGTAATCAAATTGGCAAAAATGAAAGACACAGAAAATTATTGAAAGCAACAAGGGAAAAATGACAAATAACATAGAAGGGAACTCCCATAAGCTTAACAGCTGATTTCTCAGGAGAAATTCTACAAGCCAGAAGGGAGTGGGATGACATATTTAAAGTGATGAAAAGGAAGAACCTACAACCAAGATTACTCTACCAGCAAGGACCTCATTCAGATTTGATGGAGAAATCAAAAGCTTTAAAGACAAACAAAAACTCAGAGAATTCAGCACCACCAAACCAGCTCTACAACAAATGCTAAATGAACTTCTCTAAGTGGGAAATACAAGAAAAGAAAAAGACCTACAAAAACAACCCTAAAACAATTGACAAAATGGTCATAGGAACATACATATCAATAATGACCTTTAAAGTGAATGGATTAAATGCTCCAACCAAAACACAGGCTTGCTGAATGGATACAAAAACAAAACCCATATATATGCTGTCTACAAAAGACTCACTTCAGACCTAGGGACACATATAGACTGAAAGTGAGGAGATGGAAAAAGATATCCCATGCAAATGGAAATCAAAAGAAAGCTGTAGTAGCAATATTCATACAGATAAAATAGACTTTAAAATAAAGAATGTTACAAGAGACAAGGAAGGATACTACATAATGATCAAGGGATCAATCCAAGAATAAGATATAAGAATTAGAAATATATGTGCACCCAACATAGGAGCACAACCATACATAAGGCAACTGTTAACATCTATAAAAGAGGAAATTGACAGTAACACAGTAATAGTGGGGGACGTTAACATCTCACTTACACCAATAGACAGATCATCCAAAATGAAAATTAATAAGGAAACACAAGCTTTACAAGACACAATAGACCAGATAGATTTAATTGATATTTATAGGACATTCCATCTAAAAACAGCAGATTAAACTTTCTTCTTAAGTGTGCATGGAATATTCTGCATGATAGATCACATCTTGGGTCACAAATCAAGCCTCAGTAAATTTAAGAAAATTGAAATCATATCAAGCATCTTTTCTGATCACAATGATATGAGATTAGAAATCAATTACAGGGAAAAAGAATGCAAAAAGGCACAAACCCATGGAGGGTGAACAATACGTTACTAAATAATCAAGAGATCACTGAAGAAATCAGAGAGGAAAAAAAAAAACAAACCTAGAGAAAAATGACAATTAAAACACGATGATCTAAAGGCTATGGGATGCAGCAAAATAAGTTCTAAGAGGGAAGTTTATAGCAATACAAGCCTACCTAAAGAAACAAGAAAAATCTCAAATAAACAATCTAAACTTACACCTAAAGGAACTAGAGAAAGAAGAACAAACAAGACCCAAAGTTAGAAGAAGGAAAGTAATCATAAAGATCAGAGCAGAAATAAATGAAATAGAAACAAAGGAAACAATAACAAAGATCAATAAAACTAAAAGCAAGTTCTTTGAGAAGATAAACAAAATTCATAAACCATTAGCCAGACTCATCAAGAAAAGGAGGGAGAGGACTCAAATCAATAAAATATGAAATGAAAAAGGAGACGTTCCAACAGACACTGCAGATATACAAAGCAACCTAAGAGACTACAAGCAACTCTATGCCAATAAAATGGGCAACCTGGAAGAAATGGACAAATTTTTAGAAAGGTATAACCTGCCAAGACTGAACCAGGAAGAAATAGAAAATATGAGCAGACCAATCACACGTAATGAAATTGAAACTGTGATTAAAAATCTTCCAACAAACAAAAGTGCAGGACCAGACGACTTCACAGGTGAATTCTATCAAACTTTTAGAGAAGAGTTAACACCCATCCTTCTCAAACTCTTCCAAAAAAATTGCACAGGAAGGAATACCCCAAAACTCATTCTATGAGGCCACCATCACCCTGATACCAAAACCAGACAAAGATACTACAAAAAAAAAAAATTACAGACCAATATCACTGATGAATAGAGACACAAAAATCCTCAAGAAAATACCAGCAAACAGAATACAACAACACATGGAAAGGATCATACACCATGATCAAGTGGGATTTATTCTGTGGATGCAAGGATTTTCAATATACGTAAATCAATCAATGTGATACACTATAGTAACAAATTAAAGAAGGAAAACCATATGATCATCTCAATAGATGCAGAAAAAGCTTTTGACAAAATTCAACACCAATTTATGTTAAAAACTCTCCAGAAAGTGGGAATAGATGGAACCTATCTCAACATAATAAAGGCCATGTATGACAAACCCACAGCAAACATCAGTCTCAATGGTGAAAAACTGAAAGCATTTCCTCTAAGATCAGGAACAAGACAAGGATGTCCACTCTCATCACTGTTATTCAACATTGTTTTGGAAGTCCTAGCCATGGCAATCAGAGAAGAAAAATAAATAAAAGGAATACAAATTGGAAAACAAGAAGTAACACTGTCACTGTTTGCAGGTGACATGATAATTTACATAGAGAATCCTAAAGATGCCATGAGAAAACTACTAGAGCTAATCAATGAATTTGGTAAAGTTGCAGGATACAAAATTAATGCCCAGGAATCTCTTGCATTCCTATACACTAATGATGAAAAATCTGAAAGAGATATTAAGGAAACTCTCCTATTTACCATAGAAACAAAAAGTTTAAAATACTCAGGAATAAACCTACCTAGGGAGACAAAAGACCTGTATGCAGAAAACTATAAGACACTGATGAAAGAAATTAAAGATGATACAAACAGATGGAGAGATATACCATGTTCTTGGATTGGAAGAATCAATACTGTGAAAATGACTATACTACCCAAAGCAATCTGCAGATTTAATGTAATCCCTATCAAATTACCAATAGCATTTTTACAGAACTAGAAGTAAATATTTTAAAATTTGTATGGAGACACAAAGTACACCAAATAGCCAAAGCAGTGTGAGGGAAAAAAAAGGAGTTACAGGAATCCTACTCCCTGACTTCAGACTATACTACAAAGCTACAATAATCAACACAATATGGTACTAGCACAAAAACAGAAATATAGATCAATGGAACAGGATAGAAAGGCCAGAGGTAAACCCACCCAACTATGGTCAACTAATCTATGACAAAGGATGCAAGGAAATACAGTGGAGAAAAGACAGCCTCTTCAATAAGTGGTGCTGAGAAAACTGGACAGCTACATGTAAAAGAATGAAATTAGAACACTTTCTAACACCATACACAAAAATAAACTCATAATGGATGAAAGACCTAAATGTAAGGCCGGACACTGTAAAACTCCTAGAGGAAAATGTAGGAAGAACACTTTTTGATATAAATCACAGCAAGATCTTTTTTTATCCACCTCCTAGAGTAATGGAAATGAAACCAAAAATAAACAAATGGGACCTAATGAAATTTAAAAGCTTTTGCACAGCAAAGGAAACCATAAACAATATGAAAAGACTACCCTCAGAATGGAAGAAAACATTTGCAAATGAATCAACAGCCAAAGATTTATCACCAAAATATATCAACAGCTCATGCAGCTCAGTATTAAGGGAAAAAAAAAAAAAAAAACCCAATCTAAAAATGGGTGGAAGACCTAAATAGACATTTCTCCAAAGAAGACATACAGATGGCCAGGAAGCACATGAAAAGCTGCTCCGCATCACTAATTACTAGAGAAATGCAAACCAAAACTTCAGTGAGGTACCACCTGACACCAGTTAGAATGGGCATCATCAGAAAATCTACAAACAACAAATGCTGGGGAGGGTGTGGAGAAAAAGGAACCTTCTTGCACTGTTGGTGGGAATGTAAGTTGATACAGCCACTATGGAGAACAGTATGGAGGTTCCTTAAAAAACTAAAAATAGAATTATCATATGACCCAGTAATCCCACTATTTGCCATATACCCAGAGAAAACCATAGTTCAAAAAGGGTCATGTACCACAATTTTCATTGCAGCACTATTTGCAATAGCGAGGATGGAAGCAATCGAAAAGCCCATCAACAGATGAATGCATAAAGAAGATGTGGTACATATATACAATGGAACGTCCCTAAAAAGGAACGAAATTGGGTGACTTGTAGAGGTGTGGATGAATCTAGAGACTGTCATACAGAGTGAAGTAAGTCAGAAATTGAAAAATAAACATTGTATATTAACACATATGTAGAATGTAGAAAAACGGTACAGATGAACCAGTTTGCAAGGCAGAAATTGAGACACAGATGTAGAGGACAATGGACACCATAGGGGGAAAGCAGTGGGGGTGGTGGGGGAGGGGTGGTTGTGGTGTGATGAATTGGGAGATTGAGATTGACATATATACACTAATATGTGTAAAATGGATAACCAATAAGAACCTGCTGTATAAAAGCTAAATAAAATAAAATTCAAAAAAAATCCACTCTACACTTTTAGCAATTTTTCCATTCACTCACCCCCACCTTGTTCCTTGACGGTAAATTCCTAATTGTCCTTGCTGTATTTGAAATTGAGCCCAATTGTGTATGGAGTTTTCTCTCTCCTCTTGCAATAATCCCTGAATACAATCTATTTTTACTTTTTTAACTACTGTCCAGGTTTGCTTCTCTTTAACAATGTTAATAATGCTCCATATCTCCACTCAAATATCATACCATTGAGTCCAGAGTGCTAACTAGCACACCATGGGGCCTGTTGCATTGTCATACCTTTCAATCAATACATTGAAACTCTTCATCTACCAGGCGCCAGTATGTGATAGTCATGGAAGCTCCCAAGAAGAATTAGAAAACAATGTGTATAATTGTGGACTAAGTGAATTACTATATATTTAGGAAATAATTTTGAAGGCTGAGGAAGTTTGGAAGAAACTTAAATATATATATATATATATATATATATATATATATATATGAACTGATATATATATATTTTATAGTAGACTTGAGATTCCCAGGCCTAGTATCAGGAATAAAAGAATCAAAGATTTACCTATTACACGTATTTATAAGAAAGCCAAAATGTAGTTAGATGTTGGAATTTGTGCTTTATTGGAAACCTGCTGCTTACTGTATAATTGTAAAAGCCTTCAATTCTCAAAGCCTCTGACTTACTACTGAGACAGAGCTAAAGAAGAGAGAGCCAGCTGAGCTTTGTTCCAGAACTTAAAAAGGTAAGTTTAGAATGAGTGATTTGCAAAATTTATTTTCTGTTTTACAAAGTGAATGCTTCATGGGACATCTAAGAGTCATTTCCCTTTGCAAAGATAATATGATAAACAAACAACTTCTGAAAAAATCCCCCCTAAATACCTGATGAATTCAATGTTGGATGTAAGCAACCTGCTAAATACCTATTAATTTGACTGAGACTTAAATTTCACTTACCTTATGATGTCTGACTTTACGTTCTCAAACTTTGGGGATTCTATTTTTTTGTCAAAGAGGCATTCTGTAAGAAACTCAATAACAGCTCCTCCTCTCTTTTCCCAGATTTCAATAGTATTGTCTTATTATAATCAAATCATTTGTTTCAACAATCTAATGAAAATGAAGATCTATGTCTCCTTCCCAAAATATATATTTTTATACACATATATATACAATATTGAGAGATATGTAAGAATCAATAAGTCCCAAGTAAAAAGACTTATCCTAGCAAATACCCATATAAATCACACTTTTACTTAGAAAGAGAATATCCATGAACAATATGATTTGAGAGCATCTGAAAACCCCAACCTCAAAACTACCTCTCAGAAATTCCTAATATTCAGTTTATTCATTTCTTCCTATATATATGTTTTTGTGTTTTTTGTTTTCTGTTTTTTGTTTTTTGTCCACACTGTGTGGCATGACATTGGATCTTAGTTTCCTGACCAGGGATAGAACTCGTGCTACATGTAGTGGAAGCATGGAGTCTTAACCACTGGACCACCAGGGAAGTCTATATATATATATATATTTTTTTTTTTTTTTAATAAAATATTACCTTGAGGAGTTGTAGACAAAGTCCATAACACTTAACTGTAAACCAGTTCAATGGATCAACTTGACAAAACCCACCTGGAAGCATGACCAGTTTATATTCAATACATTCAGGAAAGATATAGACAAGCAAGGCAAGATAGTACTAGAAATAAATTTCACAAATATTATTCTAGAAGTTACCTTGGCTGTGTCCCTGCTGTTCTTTAAAAGATAACAAGAATCATTTTGGAAAATTTTGAAGAAGAGCAATTTCACATTGAGGCCAGGATAACTTTTCCATACACTTCAGAAAACCTGCTAAGTCAACAGAGTCAGAATTTTGGAGGGTTTACCAGAAGTTGTAGTCTTTCAAAAATGGGAGTTTCTTTTTGTATGTATGTATTTGAAATAGTTAAAAAATGTTTTACAAAGTGCTAAACCTCTGGATGATATACAGATGGATTTATTGTGTTCAGAGTTTCACTCACAGTCAAAATCATTACCAATGTGCATGTAGCAATGCTTGTCTCAGACTGTATTGCTAAATTCAGCAGGAGGACATGGATATTAGCCAGCGATAAAAATGTTCTGGAAGAAATGAGATGATGGGAAATAAGCACAAGAATTTGTTGTGTCTCGTAAAGTATCTTAGATCGCTTGATTTAAATAGAATTGTGTGTATGAATCAGGTAAATACTGGTATTGGACCATAGAATCTGTGTATCAAAGTGAACAATTTGGGTACCTATCATTTGTTTTTATGAAGGCTATTGATTTTTATATGTTAATTTTAAAATATTCTATCTTGCTAAAGTATTTTACTATTTGAGTTATATTATCAAGATATTTTAGGAGTTTCTAACATCCATCTACAAATTGAAATAGCTACCAATTTTTATTTTCATAGCTAATTAATATTGTGTATATTCATTCAGGACAATCTTCACGACAATATTAAATAGTAATGCAGATAGTGATCACGTTATATTTTTTTCTTGACCTTAGTGGGAATAACATTTTTGTTTTTCACAGTAAGATTCTGGCTTTAACATTGTAACATATTTACCTATTTCATTACCTTAAGATATAGTCATTCATTTGTGCTTTCTTGAAATCTTTAATAAAGAATAAAAGTAATATTATTTAAAAGACTTTTTCAGTATAATGGAGATAATTAGCAACTTTTTCTTCTGAGAACCATTAGTATGGTGATTTATTAGTAATTAATGTATAAATTTATTAATAATTATTATTATGTCTATATAAATAGATATCTGAATATTCAACCAAGCTTGCATTTCAGTATTGAAGTCTATTTGGTTATGATGTCTTTTTTTTTAAGTTATTAGAACATGCTAATAAATTATTTAAGATTTTAAAACTATTATCCATAAGTAATATTTCTCTACAGCTTTCCTTTCTGGGTTATCTTTATCAGAATTAGACATAAATCCTGTGATTCCATTATAAAATAATTTAGGAGATTTTTATTTACTTTCTATGCTCTGAAATAATTTATATAGCATTGGAACTATGTGGTCTTTAAATGTTTGGTAGAATCTCCTCTGAAACCAGCTGGACTTGTTGCCTTTTTAATAGAGGTAGTTCCTTGAAAACTTTTCTCTATTTATTTTGTATATATTTGTCTGTTTAAGTTTTCTAACTCTACAAGGGACAATTTTAGGAAACTGTATTAACCTGAGAACTTATCCACATAGGTTTTCAATATTATTTTCAAAGAGGTACATAAACTTATTTGATAATGTTTTAAATTTCTATTGTATCAGTAATCATTTCCTCCTTATAATTTTTTTATGTTTGCTGTCTCTGTTTTTTGTTTGTTTAAATTAGCTAGTAGTTTGTCTATTTCTGTTGATTTATTTTCAGTCTTACTGTTACTCTTTCCTTGCTAATACCCATGAAGAACACTTCACGGTTTTTCTAAATAAAGTATCTTTTAATTTTTACTGAACAACTCAAGGAATTATTACAAGGAACCAAATTAAATTTTTGTAAGTTGCAGCAATCTACATGGTGGAAATCTATATATAATTTATAGATTTAAATAATTAGTTCTCCAGCTAAAAGTATGTCTGAAATGATGGGTATTTTGTTTTTCAGGTCAACTCTGTGACCATTATAAAAAAGGTCAAAAAAAAAAAAATAGTGACAGGAGACTTGTCACACTCCATGCACATAAATGCTTCTCCTTATGTCAGTTTGTCTTTCACTGGCTTTATAGATACAAAAAAGTGCAGAGTGCATAGAAGTACAGAAGACTTTTAAAGATCAGAAAAGTTGAGTCATCCACTGTAATCTTAATAAAAAGTAATTAGGGATGAAAATAAAGAGTATTTGGTGAATGCAGCCTTGGTCTGTTTGATTTCTATAATTATTAATGGATGACCCTTGTTGGCAAATAAGAATTTGGTTTTTTTTGGCCTATAGAAATGGGTACTTACTTAATATTAAGCTGCAGACAGCATCAGATAGTACCTGATGGATTTTATATCAAAGACACTTTTCCTTTATTAGTGGTCATAGGTTTAACATATGTTATGTAAATGTAGTGCTTGCCTGAACTTTATAACATATTCATTAAATGTATACAATAAATAATGATCAGTTGCATCTTCAGTGTTCATGCAAAAGCAGTGGTGAGAGATTAAATACAATCGTTTTTAAAAAACAAATCCATTTTACTTGGACTAGTTTTTCATGCATATGTTTTTTATTTAAATTTCTATTTTTTATTCAGATATTCCATTAATTTACTATTTCATTTTAAAGTTAAATTTAAAATCAACTGCTTCTTGTTTTACATAGCTTAGTATTAAAATGTCATATTTACTTATATGAAAAATCTGATAATATTATATATCACCATCATTGGAATGTCAGTGGTATTTGCCAAGAGGCAGAGACTGTCAATTATGAAAAAGGAAAATTGTGGAAAGAAAAGAGTCACTTTCCACTACAAAATATTTTAAAATATTAAAATGCTGCATAAAATCACACTACTTCATTAGTACTCCCCCTACAAAAGAATATGATATTTATGGAAAGTACTAAACTGAAACACTTTGTAGAATGCTATAATTTAATTACACAGAGATAAGAGGTTAGCAAGTCTTTGCTGTTCCTTTGGGATTTGACAGTCTGTCAGTGGAGTAGGAAATATATGATGGGAGTCTATTCACTAGGATTTATTCCCATTTTCCTCTTGGTTTTTTGTAGTACATTGACAAAATCATTTAAACTTTCTGTGTCGGCTTTCTTGTCTGCAAAATGAGAGAAGGAAAGAAAGACAACTTAAAACTACATCTAGATTAAGCATTCTGCAAAACCTCTTTCTTCATCTCATTGTCCTCGCCATCATCATATTAATTCTTTATCCATCTAAGATCTGGTTATTTTCTCTGTTCTTATTCTGTCTTCTATTTAGTCATTCTGTTTCATTCATGCTGGCTTTCTGTGAGTTTCCCAAACTTTTCCAACCATGATCCTTTGCAAGGAATTGCTTTTCCTGGTGCTGTTTCCTTTGCTGGAATTCTCTTCCCCCAAATAAACACTTGGTTTTAATCTTTAAGATTATTATGTACATGTGACCTCCTTTGGGAAGTATTCTCTCACCTATGAATTTAAATTGAAACCCATTCCTTCCCACTAGAACTCCCTAGGCCCCCTTCCTAATATTCATTCATTCATTCAAAAATATTTATTTATTATGTGCCAGACACCGCTTTATATTATGTGCCAGACTCTATTTTAGGTCCTTGGGACACAAAATGAACCCCTGCTCTCTAGGGGCTTAAAATCTAGAATAAGGTGGGGAATTGGAAAGGAAAACAAAAAATAAAAACGCACACATATTTGTACATGTATTAATAACATGTTTGATGATACCAACTGCTATGAAAAAAGTAAAATTATTATAGAATCATTTTTTAAATATAAAGATATAGTACATTAGGATGAACTTCTATGGGAAAAATGTAATGACTATACAATTTCCAGGAAGAATAGGAACAAGGACACATTTTACACTATTAAAGAACTTGTGCATATAGTTTTTAAAAGGACAATAGTGAGTATCAAATTATTGTCTTTTATATCCCAATGGACATAGTTATAAAAATGTAACATTTTTATTAAAATAATTACTACTTAAAGTAAGCTGGGAATTATATACTTTAAAATTTAAAAATTTAAAAAGATGAGGTTTTTAGATGTCAACCTAGAAGTATGCAAGTTGGGTACTTAATCTTTCAAAATTCCTTTAAAGAACACTTTAACAAAAATGTTTTAAGATCCGTGCATTAACTTGATCAGGGTTACAGATCTAACAAGGAATCAAATTAGTCAGGTCATAGGACTCCAAAGCCAGACACTTTCCGTTGTGCTAGTTACTTCTTATTAATCTGTCTCTCTTAACTGAAAACTTTCGGTCTCTCATGAATGGACCATGGATATTTGCTGAATAATAGCATGGATAGGTGAGAAACGTTTATTTTTTGAATGAGTAAATAAATGAATGTCTAAAATTATCTTGACTCACAGTTAAACTCAGGTGAAAATGGTAGATAGACCTTTTACTTGTCCACCAACACTCAACAGTTACATTTTCTAAAATGCATTGAGCTGAGGATCAAGGGCAACCTCATAAGACGCCATAGCATGAAATTTTTCCCACGAAGGACATGTAACATCCTGCTGAGTACCTTGAGTAAGATGAGGTGGCTACCAACCTGGAATGCTCCCAAACAGAAATAATAGAATTCTATATAAAGTCAAGGTAATAGGGGGAGCTACTAAAAATAGTAGTATAATAGAGTCTTCATGGAGTTTGGCAAACACATCTAGAGAATCCTCCTTGATTCTCTTTATAGCTTTACTTTTTAAATTTTTAATTAATTTTATTGGAGTATAGTTGATTTACAATGTTGAATTCGTTTCTGCTGTACAGCAAAGTGAGTCAGTTATACATATACATATATCCACTGTTTTTTTAGATTCATTTCCCATATAGGTCATAAAAGAGTACTGAGTAGAGTTTCCTGTGCTATACAGTAAGTTTTATTAGCTTTCTATTTTATATATAGTACTGTGAATATTTCAATCCCAATTTCCCAATTTATGCCTCCCCCCTTCCCCCCTTGGTAACCATAAGTTTGTTTTCTACAACTCTGACTGTATTTGTGTTTTATAAATAAGTTTCTTGGTACCGTTTTTTAAGATTCCACATATAAGTGATATCATATGATATTTGTCTTTCTCGGTCTGACTTACTTTACTCAGTATGACAATTTCTAGGTCCATCCATGTTCCTGCAAATTGAATTATTTTGTTATATTTTATGGCTGAATCATATTCCATTGTGTATATATACCATATCTTCTTTATCCATTCATCTGTCAATGGACACTTAGGTTGCTTCCATGACCTGGCTATTGTAAATAGTGCTGCAGTGGACATTAGGGTTCATGTATCTTTTTGAATTATGGTTTTCTCCAGATATATGCCCAGGAGTAGGATTGCTGGATCATATAATAGCTCTATTTTTACTTTTTTAAGGAACCTCCATACTGTTCTCTATAGTGGCTGTACAAATTTATGTTCCTACCAAGAGTGTAAGGAGGGTTCTCTTTTCTCCACACCCTCTCCAGTATGTATTGTTTGTAGATTATTTGATGAAGGCCATTCTGACCAGTGTGAGGTCATACCTCATCGTAGTTTTGATTTGCATTTCTCTAATAATTAGTGATGTTGAGCATCTTTTCACGTGCTTCATGGACATCTGAATGTCTTCTTTGGAGAAATGTCTATTTAGATCTTCCACCCACTTTTTGATTGGGTTGTTTGTTTTATTTTTCTGATGTTGAGCTGCATGTGCTGTTTGTATATTTTGGAGATTAATCCCATGTTGGTTGCTTCAATTGCAAATATTCTCTCCCTTTCTGTGGGTTGTCTTTTAATTTTGCTTATGATTTCCTTTGCTTTGCAAAAGCTTTTAAGTTTAATGAGGTCCCATTTGTTTATATTTGGTTTTGTTTTCATTACTCTAGGAGGTGGATCAAAAAACTTCTTGCTGCAATTTATTTTCAGTGTTCTGCCTATGTTTTCTTCTGAGTTTCATAGGGTCGGTCTTAAATTTAGGTCTTTAATCCATTTTTACTTTATTATTGTGTACAGTGTTAGGGGGAATTCTAATTTCATTTTTTTACATGTAGCTGTCCATTTTTCCCTACACTGCTTATTGAAGATACTGTCTTTTCTCCATTGCATATTCTTGCCTCTTTGTTGTAGATTAATTGACCATAGGTGCATGGACTTATCTCTGGACTTTCTATCCTGTTTCATTTATCTATATCTCTGTGTTTGTGCAAGTACTGTACTCTTTTGATGACTGTAGCTTTGTAGAATAATCTGAAGTCAAGGAGCCTTGTTCCCTTATCTCCATTTTTCTTTCTCAAGATAGCCTTAGCTCTTCAGGGTCTTTTGTGTCTGCATGCAAACTGTAAAATATTTTGTTCTAATTCTGTGTAAAGTGCTATTGGTAATTTGATAGAGATTGAATTGAATCTGTAGATTACTTTGGGTAGCGTAGTAACTTTGGCAATATTGATTCTTCCAATCCAAGAACATGGTATACTGCTCCATCTGTTTGTGTCACCTTTTATTTCCTTCATCAGTATCTTATAGTTTTCAGAATACAGGTCTTTTGCCTCCTTAGGTAGGTTTATTTCTAGGTATTTTATTCTGTTTGGTGCGATGGTAAATGGGATTATTTCCTTAATTTCTTTCCTGATCTTTCTTTTTGGGTATAGGAATGCAAGATATCTTTTGTATTAATTTTGTATTCTGCAACTTTACCAAATTCAATGATTAGCTCTAGTAGTTTTCTGGTAACATATTTAGGACTTTCTGCATATGGTATCATGTAATCTGCAAACAGTGACAGTTTTACCTATTTTCCAATCTGGATTCATTTTATTTATTTTCCTTCTCTGATTGTTATGGTTAGGACTTCCAAACCTATGTTGAACAAAAGTGATGGGAGTGGACAACCTTGTCTTCTTCCTGATCTTAGAGGATATGTTTTCAGTTTTCCACTGTGAGGAATGATGTTTGCTGTAGGTTTTTCACATGTGGCCTTTATTATGTTGAGGTAGGTTCCTTCTATGCCCACTTTCTGGAGAGTTTTTTATCATAATTGGTGTTGAATCCTGTCAAAAGCTTTTTCTGCATTTATTGGGATAATCAGATGGTTTTTATTCTTCAGTTTGATAATATGGTGTATCACATTGATTGATTTATGAATATTGAAAAATCCTTTTGTCCCTGGGATAAATCCCACTTCATCATGGTATGATTCTTTTAGTGTGTTGTTAGATTGAGATTGCTGGTATTTTGTTCAGGATTTTCGCATTTATGTTCATCAGTGATATTGGCCTGTAATACTCTTTTTTTGTGACATCTTTGTCTGGTTTAGGTACCAGGGTGTTGGTGGTGTCGTTGAATGAGCTTGGGAGTGTCCCTTCCTTTGCAATGTTTTTGGAAGAGTTTGAGAAGGATAGGTGTTACCTCCTCTCCAAGTGTTTGGTAGAATTCACCTGTGAAGCCATCTGGTCCTGGAGTTTTGTTTTTTGGGAGTTTTTTATATCACAATTTCAATTTTAGTATTTGTGATTGGTCTGTTTATATTTTATGTTTCTTCCTGGTTCAGTCTTGGAAGGTTGCACCTTTCTAGGAATTTGCTCATTTCTTCTAAGTTGTCCGTTTTATTGCTCTATTGTTGCTTGTAGTAGTCTCTAATGATCATTTGTATGTCTGTGGTGTCTTTTTTTGGTTTCCTGTAATGATTTCCAATCTCAGAGTGTTATGGTCAGAAAAGATGCTTCATATGATTTTAATTTTGTTACATTTACTGTGATCCTTTGGTGTCCATTGTAACTTCTCCTTTTTCATTTCTAATTTTATTGATTTGAGTCCTCTCCCATTTTTTCTTGAGTCTGGCTAAAGGTTTGTCAATTTTGTTTATCTTTTCAAGAACCAGCTTCTAATTTCATTGATCTTTGCTATTGTTTTCTTTGTTTCTATTTCATTTATTTCTGCTCTGGTCTTTAGGTTTCTTTCCTTCCACTAGCTTTAGGTTTTGTTTGTTCTTCTTCATCTAGTTGGTTTAGTTTTAAGGTTAGTTTGCTTATTTGAGATTTTTCTTGTTTTTGCTATGTCCCATAGGTTTTGGATCATTGTGCTTTCATTGACATTTTTCTCTAGGTATTTTTAGATTTCTTCTTTGATCCATTGGTTGTTTAGTAACATATTGCTTAGACTCCATGTGTTTGTGTTTTTTACAGATTTTTTTTGGTTTCCTGTAGTTGATTTCTAATCTCATAGCATTGTGGTCAAAAAGAGGCTTGATACAATTTCAGTTTTCTTAAATTTACTGAGGCTTGATTTGTGACCCAAGATGTGATCTATTCTGTAGAATGTTCCATGTGCACTTGAGAAGAAAGTGTATTCTGCTGCTTTTGGATGGAATGTCCTATAGATATCAATTAAGTCTATCTGGTCTCATGTGTGATTTAAGGTTTGTGTCTCCTTATTAATTTTCTGTCTGGATGATATGTCCATTGGTGTAAGTGAGGTGTTAAAGTCTCCCCCACTATTATTGTGTTACTATTGATTGCCCCTTTTATGGTTGTTAGCATTTGCCCTATATATTGAATTGCTTATATGTAGGGTGCATATATATTTACAATTGTTATATCTTCTTCTTGGATTGATCCCTTGATCATTTTGTAGTGTCCTTCCTGGTCTCTTACAACAGTCTTTATCTTATTTTATTTTTTTAATAAATTTATTTATTTATGGCTGTGTTGGGTCTTTGTTTCTGTGTGAGGGCTTTCTCTAGTTGCAGCAAGCAGGGGTCACTCTTCATCACAGTGCGCGGGCTTCTCACTGTCACAGCCTCTCTTGTTACGTAGCACAGGCTCCAGATGTGCAGGCTCAATAGTTGTGGCTCACGGGCCTAGTTACTCTGTGGAATGTGAGATCTCCCCAGACCAGGGCTCAAACCTGTGTCCCCTGCATTGCCAGCCAGATTCTCAACCACTGTGCCACCAGGGAAGCCCAACAGTCTTTATTTTAAAGTCTATATTTTCTGATATGAGTATTGCTGCTCCAGGTTTCTTTTATTTCCATTTGCATGAAATATGTTTTTCTATCTCCTTACTTTCAGTGTGTATGTGTCCATAGGTATGAAGTAGGTCTCTTGTAGACAGCACATATATGGGTCTTGTTTTTGTATCCATTCAGCCAGTCCATGTCTTTGGGTTGAAGCATTTAATTTATTTACATTTAAGGTGATTTCAATATATATGTTCCTATTGCCATTTTCTTAATTGTTTTGGGGTTTTCTTTTGTAGGCCTTTTTCTTCACTTCCTCATTTGTTCTCTTCTCTTGTGGTTTGATTACCATCTTTAGTGTTGTGTTTGGGTACTTTTTATTTTTTGTGTTTTTATGTATTGTAATTTTTGGGTTTGCTGTTCCCATGAGGTTTTGATATAGCAGTCTATATATATACAGGGTTGTTTTAAGTTATTGGTCTCTTTCTTGCCTAGAGATGTTCCTTTAGCATTTGTTGTAAAGTTGGTTTGGTTATGCTGAATTCTCTTAGCTTTTGCTTTTCTGTAAAACTTTTGATTTATCTGTCTAATCTGAATGAGAGCCTTGCTGATTAGAGTTTTCTTGCTTGTAGGGTCTTTCCTTTCATCACTTTTATTATATTGTGCCACTCCCTCCTGGTCTGTAGAGTTTCTGTTGAATAGATCAGCTGGTAACCTTACAGGGGTTCCCTTGTATGCTATTTGTTGCTTTTCCCTTGTTGCTTTTAATATTTTTCCTTGTCTTTAATTTTTGTCAGTTTGAGTAATATGTGTCTTGGCATGTTCCTCTTTGGCTTCATCCTGTATGGGACTCTGTACTTCCTAGACTTGAGTGAATGTTTCCTTTCTCACGTTAGGAAAGCTTTTGGCTATAACTTCAAATACTTTCTCAGGCCCTTTGTCTTTCTCTTCTCCTTCTAGGACCCCTATAATGTGAATGTTGGCACGTTTAATGTTGTCTCAGATAACTTGAGACTGTCCTCATTTATTTTCATTCTTTTTTCTTTATTATATTCTGTGGCAGTGATTTCCACCACTCTGTCTTCCAGCTCACTTATTCCTTCTTCTGGCTAAGTTATTCTGCTAGTGTTTCCTTCTAGCGTATTTTTCATTTCAGTTATTGTTTTGTTCATCTCTGTGTGTTTGTTCTTTAAATCTTCCAGCTCCTCATTAAAGGTTTCTTGTATCTTCTTGATCTGTACCCCCATTCTGTTTCTGAGATTTTGGACCATCATTTTTATCACCTCTCTGAATTATTTTTTCAGGTAGATTGCCTATCTCTTCTTCATTTAGTTGTTCCTGTGGGTTTTTATCTTGTCCATTCATTTGCAACATATTTCTCTGTCTTCTCATTTTGTCTAAATTTCTGTGTTTGTGTACTCCTTTTCACAGGCTGCAGGCTCATATTTCCTCTCACTTCTGGTGTCTGCCCCCTGGTGGGTGATGTTGGTCCAGGGACTTGTGCAGGCTTCCTGGTGGGAGGAACTGGTATCTGACCTTTAGTGTGTGGAGCTGGATCTTGTCCCTCTGGTAGGCAGACCCATGCCAAGGGGTGTGTTTTGGGATGTCTGTGTGCTTAGTATGACTTTAGGCAGCTTGTCTTCTGATGGGTGGGACTGTGTTCCTATCTTGTTGGTTGTTTGGCCTGAGACTTTCCAGTACTGGAGGCTGCAGGTTGTTAGGTGGGATTGGGTCTTGGTGCCAAAATGTAGACCTCCTGGGGAGTTTGCTCCAATCAATATTCCCTGGGGCTTATGCTACTGGTGTGCTTGCTTCCACAGTGAGCTATAGTCAACCTTTGCCTCTCCAGGAGGCCTTCCAAGAGCCCTAGGTATGTGTAGCCCAGGTTCATATGGAGGTATCACTTTGTGCTGGGTCCCAGTGCACATGAGACCTGGTGTGCACCCTCCAAGAGTGGAGTCTCTGTTTTCCCCAGCCCTGTGGAACTCCTGCACTCAAGTCCCACTGGCCTTCAAGGCTAAATGTTCTCGAGGTTCTTCCTCCTCATGCTAGACCCTCGGACCATCTTGGAAGGTTATTTTATGTGGAAACGTCCCTTTGTAGCCTTCATGGGTTTAATTTTTTGTGTGTGTGAGGTTTTTCTAACTACAGATGTCTGCCACCTCTTTCCTCAGTGTATGCTGACCATTATCCTTTGATACGAGGTGTGACTGAAGTTGTGGTGATAAGAGCCTACACTGGATATTGAGCAGCACCTCCGCTTTGCTCTGTGGTGGTCACTGTCCTGTCAGAGGTAGGGTCTGCTCCTTAGTTGTTGGAGTAGAGACCCTCAGATCTGTTTCTTAGCTGTGTTTCTGATCCACGGTGTGAGGTTGGTGGGATTGGAGTACTCTCACTGGGAGGGAAGTCACTGAGTATTCCGCGTCTGGAGCTATTTACCTGTGGGTATGCTCTGTTGTGTCACCTTTCACCCATTGTGCTAGCTCTCAGATTACACTGTTGTTGGCACTGCTCTCAGCCCCACCTTAACCATGGGTATGCTGGCAATTGGTCCTTGTGTTTCTCAGATATTGTTTTCACCAGGCCACCAGTGTAGGTCCACTGAAATCAGGTCCCAGGATTTCAGTAATCATGGATCAGGACCCGCTGTAGGTGCTATGGGGGCAGCTCAGTCTCTGGCCTGACCCAACCCTCATGTGTATGTGTCCACAAAGTCTACATCTGCTAAATTTAGACCCATCTTTGCTGAGGGAACACTTGTTGTCCATCATATGTTCTGTAGGTGTTAAGTTTACAAAGCCACTTGTGGAGGTGTCAGTTTGTGGTTTGCACAGCTGCAAGGAGAGATTTCAGCTTTTCTTACTTAGTTGCATGGTCCCTGGGGGTCAGCTGTGGTTTCAACCACACCTCTGCATTTCAACCAACCACAGGGGTTTGCTCCCAAAGCTTCCCCAAAGCACATGAGTCTGCCCTGTTGAGGAGGGGGCATGGATGTAGTGGCAGCCAGGGTCGAATGAGAGCCCACCATGGAGGAGGAGATGGTGGCTTCTGGGGTTGCAGGAGACCCTGTGTGGATGGGGCATGTGGGGTTGCCAGCAGCCTTGGACACAAGAGAGCCAGACACCATGGGAGCCCTTGTTAGTGTCTGGGGAGGCAGGGCCTGGAGCATGGGGAGAGAGGCTACAATGGTGGCCCCACTCCTTGTGTGTCACTTAGCAATGGTGCTTCATTTCTATGGTGGTCCAAGTTTTCACCACAAGCATTTCCGGTTGTGGATTTCCTCACTTCCACCATCTTGGGCTGTCTCCTCACAGCCAAAAGCTTTCTTCATGCTGGGCTTGCTCTCCAAACCCCACGTTCCAACACCCAGCCCCTGTCCACAGTGGTGGATACACATAGCCTGGGACAAGTAGGGCTGTGATGCCAATAATCTCTGTAGGTCTTACTCTGTTCTGCCTGCTACAGACCAGTTGCTGCACTTTCCTCTGGTAACCCTGGAAGCTCCCCTTCTGTTCCAACTGATATCCCTGCCAGTAAGGGGGCTTCCCTAGATGTGGGAACCTCCCCTCTCTTTCAGTTCCCCCACCCAGGGGCACAGGTCCCGTCCCACTCCCTCTCCTCTTCCTTATCCCTTCTTTCTTTTGTCCTACCCAGTTATGTGGGGATCTTTCTTGTCCTTTTAGGTGTCTGAGGTCCTTTGCTAGTGTTCAGCTGGTGTTCTGTGAGAACTATCCCATTCATAGATGTATTGTTGATACATTTGTGGGAAGAGATGAACTCCACTTACTCCTACTCATCCACCATCTTTATTCCTTTCACTCTTTTTTATAACATCTTTATTGGAGTATAGTTGCTTTACAATGGTGTGTTAGTTTCTGTTTTTACAACAAAATGAATCAGTTATATATATATACATATGTTCCCATATCTCTTCCCTCTTGCTTCTCTCTCCCTCCAACCCTCCCTATCCCACCCCTCCAGGCGATCACAAAGCACCGAGCTGATCACCCTGTGCTATGCAACTGCTTCCCACTATCTATCTACCTTACCTTTGGTAGTGTATATACATCCATGCCTCTCTCTCTCTTTGTCACAGCTCACCCTTCCTCCTCCCCATATCCTCAGGTTCTTCATGACATTTTTTTTCTTAAATTCCATATATATGTGTTAGCATATGGTATTTGTCTCACTCTTTCTGACTTACTTCACTCTGTATGACAGACTCTAGGTCTATCCACGTCATTACAAATAGCTCAATTTCGTTTCTTTTTATGGCTGAGTAATATTCCATTGTATATATGTGCCACATCTTCTTTATCCATTCATCAGATGATGGACACTTAGGTTGTTTCCATCTCTGGGCTATTGTAAATAGAGCTGCAATGAATATTTTGGTACATGATTCTTTTTGAATTATGGTTTTCTCAGGGTATATGCCCAGTAGTGGAATTGCTGGGTCATATGGTAGTTCTATTTGTACTTTTCTAAGGAACCTCCATACTGCTCTCCACAGTGGCTGTATCAATTTACATTCCCACCAACAGTGCAAGAGGGGTCCCTTTTTCCATGCACTCTCCAGTATTTATTGTTTCTAAATTTTTAAATGATGACCATTCTGACTGGTGTGAGATGATATCTCTTGTAGTTTTGATTTGGATTTCTCTAATGATTAGTGATGTTAAGCATTCTTCCATATGTTTGTTGGCCATCTGTATATCTTCTTTGTAGAAATGTCTATTTAGGTCTTCTGCTCATTTTTGGAATGGGTTTTTTGTTTTTTGTTATTAAGCTGCATGGGATGCTTATAAATTTTGGAGATTAATCCTTTGTCAGTTGCTACATTTGCAAATATTTTCTCCCATTCTGAGGGCTGTCTCTTGGTCTTGTTTATGGTTTCCTTTGCTGAGCAAAAGCTTTGAAGTTTCATTAGGTCCCATTTGTTTATTTTTGTTTTTATTTCCATTTCTCTAGGAGGTGGGCCAGAAAGGATTTTGCTGTGATTTATGTCATAGAGTGTTCTACCTATGATTTCCTCTAAGAGTTTGATAGTTTCTGGCCTTACATTTAGGTCTTTAATCCGTTTTGAGCTTAATTTTGTGTATGGTGTTAGGAACTGATCTAATCTCATACTTTTACATGTACCTGTCCAGCTTTCCCAGCACCATTTATTAAAGAGGCTATGCTTTCTCCACTGTATATTCCTGCCTCCTTTATCAAAGATAAGGTGACCATATGTGTGTGGGTTTACCTCTGGGCTTTCTATCCTGTTCCATTGATCTATCTTTCTGTTTTTTGTGCCAGTACCATACTGTCTTGATTACTGCAGATTTGTAGTATAGTCTGAAGTCAGGGAGCCTGATTCCTCCAGCTCCATTTTTCGTTCTCAAAATTGCTTTGGCTATTTGGGGTCTTTTGTGTTTCCATACAAATTGTGATATTTTTTGTTCTACTTCTGTGAAAAATGCCAGTGGTAGTTTGATAGGGATTACATTGAATCTGTAGATTGCTTTGGGTAGTAGGGTCATTTTCACAATATTGATTCTTCCCATTCAAGAACATGGTATATCTCTCCATCTATTTGTATCATCTTTAATTTCTTTCATCAGTGTCTTATAATTTTCTGCATACAGGTCTTCTGTCTCCTTAGGTAGGTTTATTCCTAGATATTTTATTCTTTTTGTTGCAATGGTAAATGGGAGTGTTTTCTTGATTTCACTTTCAGATTTTTAATCATTAGTGTATAGGAATGCCAGAGATTTCTGTGCATTGATTTTGTATCCTGCTACTTTATGAAATTCATTGATTAGCTATTGTAGTTTTCTGGTAGCATCTTTAGCAGACTCTATGCATAGTATCATGTCATCTGCAAACAGTGACAGCTTTACTTCTTCTTTTCTGATTTGGATTCCTTTCATTTCCTTTTCTTCTCTGATTGCTGTAGCTAAAATTTCCAAAACTATATTGCATAAGGTGGTGAGAGTGGGTAACCTTGTCTTGTTCCTGATCTTAGTGGAAATGCTTTCAGTTTTTCACCATTGAGGACGATGTTGGCTGTGGGTTTGTCATATATGGCCTTTATTATGTTGAGGAAAGTTCCCTCTGTGCCTACTTTCTGCAGGGTTTTTATTATAAATCGGTGTTGATTTTGTTGAAAGCTTTCTCTGCATCTATTGAGATGATCATATAGTTTTTTCTCCTTCAGTGTGTTAATATGGTGTGTCACGTTGATTGATTTGCATATATTGAAGAATCCTTGCATTCCTGGAATAAACCCCACTTGATCATGGTGTATGATCCTTTTAATGTGCTGTTGGATTCTGTTTGCTAGTATTTTGTTGAGGATTTTTGCATCTATGTTCATCAGTGATATCGACCTGTAGTTTTCTTTCTTTGTGACATCCTTGTCTGGTTTTGGTATCAGGGTTATGGTGACCTCGTAGAATGAGTTTGGGAGTGTTCCTCTCTCTGCTATATTTTGGAAGAGTTTGAGAAGCATAGGAGTAAGCTCTTCTCTAAATGTTTGCTAGAATTTGCCTGTGAAGCCATCAGGTCCTGGGCTTTTGTTTGTTGGAAGATTTTTAATCACAGATTCAATTTCCGTGTTTGTGATTGGTCTGTTCATATTTTCTCTTTCTTCCTGATTCAGTCTTGGCAGGTAGTGCATTTCTACGAATTTGTCCATTTCTTCCAGGTTATCCATTTTATTGGCATAGAGTTGTTTGTAGTAATCTCTCATGATCTTTTGTATTTCTGCAGTGTCAGTTGTTATTTCTCGTTTTTCATTTCTAATTCTGTTGATTTAAGTCTTCTCCCTTTTTTTCCTAATGAGTCTGGCTAATGGTTTATCAATTTTGTTTATCTTCTCAAAGAACCAGCTTTTATTTTTATGGATCTTTGCTCTCCTTTCCTTCATTTCTTTCTTATTTATTTCTGATCTGATTTCTTTCCTTCTGCTAACTTTGGGGTATTTTTGTTCTTCTTTCTCTAATTGTTTTAGGTGCAAGGTTAGGTTGTTTATTCGAGTTGTTACCTGTTTCTTAAGGTGGGGTTGTATTGCTATAAACCTCCCTCTTAGAACTGCTTTTGCTGTAACCCATAGATTTTGGGCCGTCGTGTCTCCATTGTCATTTGTTTCTGGCATTTTTAAATTTCCTCTTTGATTTCTTCAGTGATCACTTCGTTATTAGATAGTGTATTGTTTAGCCTCCATGTGTTTGTATTTTTTGCAGATCTTTTCCGGTAATTGATATCTAGTCTCATAACGTTGTGGTCGGAAAAGATACTTGATAGAATTTCAATTTTCTTAAACTTACCAAGGCTTGATTTGTGACCCAAAATATGATGTATTCTGGAGAAAGTTCCATGAGCACTAGAGAAAAAATGTTTATTCTGTTGTTTTTGGATGGAATGTCCTATAAATATCAATTAAGTCCATCTTGTTTAATGTATCATTTAAAGCTTGGTTTTCTTATTTATTTTCATTTTGGATGATCTGTCCATTGGTGAAAGTGGAGTGTTAAAGTCCCCTACTATGAATGTGTTACTGTCGATTTCCCCTTTTATGGCTGTTATTATTGTTTTTAACATCTTTATTGGGGTATAATTGCTTTACAATGTTGTGTTAGTTTCTGCTTTATAACAAAGTGAATCAGTTATACATATACATATGCTTCCATAAGTCTTCACTCATGCGTCTCCCTCCCTCTCATTATACTTATCCCACCCCTCCAGGCTGTCACAAAGCACTGAGCCAATATACCTGTGCCATGCGGCTGCTTCCCACTAGCTGTCTACCTTACGTTTCTTAGTGTGTATATGTCTATGACTCTCTCTCGCCCTGTCACAGCTCCCCCTTCCCCCTCCCCATATCCTCAAGTCCGTTCTCCAGTAGGTCTGCGTCTTTATTCCTGTTTTACCCTTAGGTTCTTCATGACATTTTTTTTTCTTAAATTCCATATATATGTGTTAGCATATGGTATTTGTCTTTTTCTTTCTGACTTACTTCACTTTGTATGACAGACTCTAGGTCTATTCACCTCATTACAAATAGCTCAATTTCATTTCTTTTTATGGCTGAGTAATATTCCATTGTATATATGTGCCACATCTTCGTTAACCATTCATCTGATGATGGGCACTTAGGTTGTTTCCATCTCTGGGCTATTGTAAATAGAGCTACAATGAATATTTTGGTACATGACTCTTTTTAAATTACGGTTTTCTCAGGATATATGCCCAGTAGTGGTATTGCTGGGTCATATGGTAGTTCTACTTGTAGTTTTTTAAGGAACCTCCATACTGTTCTCCATAGTGGCTGAACCAATTCACATTCCCACCAACAGTTCAAGAGTGTTCCCTTTTCTCCACACCCTCACCAGCATTTATGGTTTCTAGATTTTTTGATGATGGCCATTCTGACTGGTTTGAGATGATATCTCATTGTAGTTTTGATTTGAATTTCTCTAATGATTAATGATGTTGAGCATTCTTTCATGTGTTTGTTGGCAGTCTGTATATCTTCTTTGGAGAAATGTCTATTTAGGTCTTCAGCCCATTTTTGGATTGGGTTGTTTGTTATTTTGGTACTGAGCTGCATGAGCTACTTGTAAATTTTGGAGATTAATCCTTTGTCAGTTGCTTCATTTGCAAATATTTTCTCCCATTCTGAGGGTTGTATTTTGGTCTTGTTTATGGTTTCCTTTGCTGTGCAAAAGCTTTGAAGTTTAATTAGGTCCCATTTGTTTATTTTTGTTTTTATTTCCATTACTCTAGGAGGTGGGTCAGAAAGGATCTTGCTGTGATTTATGTCATAGAGTGTTCTGTCTATGTTTTTCTCTAAGAGTTTGATAGTTTCTGGCCTTACATTTAGGTCTTTAATCCGTTTTGAGCTTATTTTTGTGTATGCTGTTAGTGATCTAATCTCATACTTTTACATGTACCTGTCCAGTTTTCCCAGCACCACTTATTGAAGAGGCTGTCCTTTCTCCACTGTACATTTCTGCCACTTTTATCAAAGATAAGGTGTCCATATGTGCATGGGTTTATCTCTGGGCTTTCTATCCTGTTCCATTGATCTATCTTTCTGTTTTTGTGCCAGTACCATACTGTCTTGATTACTGTAGCTTTGTAGTATAGTCTGAAGACAGGGAGGCTGATTCCTCCAGCTCCATTATTTGTTCTCAATATTGCTTTGGCTATTCGAGGGTCATTTGTGTTTCCATAAAAATTGTGAAATTTTTTGTTCTAGTTCTGTGAAAAATGCCAGTGGTAGTTTGATAGGGATTGCATTGAATCTATACATTGCCTTGGGTAGTAGAGTTATTTTCACATTATTGATTCTTCCAATCCAAGAACATGGTATATCTCTCCATCTATTTGTATCATCTTTAATTTATTTCATCAGTGTCTTATAATTTTCTGCACACAGGTCTTTTGTCTCCTTCAGTGGGTTTATTCCTAGGTATTTTATTCTATTTGTTGCAATGGTACATGGGAGTGTTTTCTTGATTTCACTTTCAGATTTTTCATCATTAGTGTATAGGAATGCCAGAGATTTCTGTGCATTAATTTAGTATCCTGCTACTTTACCAAATTCATTGATTAGCTCTAGTAGGTTTCTGGTAGCATCTTTAGGATTCTCTATGTATAGTATCATGTCATCTGTAAACAGTGACAGCTTTACTTCTTCTTTTCTGATTTGGATTCCTTTTATTTCCTTTTCTTCTCTGATTGCTGTGGCTAACACTTCCAAAACTATGTTGAATAAGAGTGGTGAGAGTGGGCAACCTTGTCTTGTTCCTGATCTTAGTGGAAATGCTTTCAGTTTTTCACCACTGAGGACGATGTTTGCTGTGGGCTTGTCATATATGGCCTTTATTATGTTGAGGAAAGTTCCCTCTATGACTACTATCTGCAGGGTTTTTATCATAAATCGGTGTTGAATTTTGTCAAAAGCTTTCTCTGCATCTATTGAGATGATCATATGGTTTTTCTCCTTCAATTGTTAATATGGTTTATCACATTGATAGACTTGAGTATATTGAAGAATCCTTACATTTCTGGAGTAAACCCCACATGATCATGGTGTATGATCCTTTTAATGTGCTGTTGGATTCTGTTTGCTAGTATTTTGTTGAGGATTTTTGCATCTATGTTCATCAGTGATATTGACCTGTAATTTTCTTTTTTTTGACATCTTTGTCTTGTTTTGGTATCAAGGTGATGGTGGCCTCGTAGAAGGAATTTGGGAGTGTTCCTCCCTCTGCTATATTTTGGAAGAGTTTCAGAGGGATAGGTGTTAGCTCTTCTCTAAATGTTTGATACAATTTGACTGTGAAGCCATCTGGTCCTGGGCTTTTGTTTGTTGGAAGATTTTTAATCACAGTTTCAATTTCAGTGCTTGTGATTGGTCTGTTCATATTTTCTATTTCTTCCTGATTCAGTCTTGGCAGGTTGTGCATTCCTAAGAATTTGTCCATTTCTTCCAGATTGTCCATTTTATTGGCTTAGTGTTGTTTGTAGTAATCTCTCATGATCTTTTTTATTTCTGCAGTGTCAGTTGTTACTTCTCCTTTCTCATTTCTACTTCTATTGATTTGAGTCTTCTCCCTTTTTTTCTTGATGAGTCTGGCTAGTGGTTTATCTATTTTGTTTATCTTCTCAAAGAACCAGCTTTTAGTTTTATTGATCTTTGCTATTGTTTCCTTCATTTCTTTTTCATTTATTTCTGATCTGATTTTTATGATTTCTTTCCTTCTGCTAGCTTTGGGTGTTTTTTCTTCTTCTTTCTCTAATTGCTTGAGGTGCAAGATTAGGTTGTTTATTCGAGATGTTTCCTGCTTCTTAAGGTGGGCTTGTATTGTTATAAACTTCCCCCTTAGAACTGCTTTTGCTTCATCCCATAGGTTTTGGGTCGTTGTGTCTCCATTGTCATTTGTTTCTAGGTATTTTTTAATTTCCTCTTTGATTTCTTCAGTGATCACTTCATTATTAAGTAGTGTATTGTTTAGCCTCCATATGTTGGTGTTTTTTACAGATCTTTTCCTGTAATTGATATCTAGTCTCATGGCGTTGTGGTCAGAAAAGATACTTGATACAGTTTCAATTTTCTTAAATTTACCAAGGCTTTATTTGTGACCCAAGATATGATCTATCCTGGAGAATATTCCATGAGCACTTGAGAAAAATGTGTATTCTGTTGTTTTTGGATG
This sequence comes from Phocoena sinus, assembly GCF_008692025.1. Classification (NCBI taxonomy): domain Eukaryota; kingdom Metazoa; phylum Chordata; class Mammalia; order Artiodactyla; family Phocoenidae; genus Phocoena; species Phocoena sinus. The sequence goes on along the minus strand of NC_045776.1, from coordinate 31,120,597 downwards.
GAGTGTCCTATAAATATCAATTAAGTCCATCTTGTTTAATGTATCATTTAAAGCTTGTGTTTCCTTATTTATTTTCATTTTGGATGATCTGTCCATGGGTGAAAGTGGGGTGTTAAAGTCCCCTACTATGAACATGTTACTGTCGATCTCCCCTTTTATGGCTTTTAGTATTTGCCTTATGTATTGAGGGGCTCCTATGTTGGGTGCATAAATATTTACAATTGTTATATCTTCTTCTTGGATCGATCCCTTGATCATTCTGTGGTATCCTTGTCTCTTTTAATAGTCCTTATTTTAAAGTCTATTTTGTCTGATATGAGAATTGCTACTCCAGCTTTCTTTTGGTTTCCATTTGCATGGAATATCTTTTTCCATCCCCTTACTTTCAGTCTGTATGTGTCTCTAGGTCTGAAGTTGGTCTCTTGTAGACAGCATATATAAGGGTCTTGTTTTTGTATCCATTCAGCCAATCTGTGTCTTTTGGTGGGAGCATTTAATCCATTTACATTTAATGTAATTATCGATATGTATGTTCCTATTCCCATTTTTAAAATTGTTTTGGGTTCGTTATTATAGGTCTTTTCCTTCTCTTGTGTGTCTTGTCTAGAGAAGTTCCTTTAGCATCTGTTGTAAAGCTGGTTTGGTGGTGCTGATCTCTCTCAGCTTTTGCTTGTCTGTAAAGGTTTCAATTTCTCCATCAAATGTGAATGAGATCCTTGCTGGGTAGAGTAGTCTTGGTTGCAGGTTGTTCTCCTTCATCACTTTCAGTATGTTCTGCTACTCTGTCCTGGCTTGTAGGGTTTCTGCTGAGAGATCAGCTGTTAACCTTATGGGGATTCCCTTGTGTGTTATTTGTTGTTTTTCCGTTGCTGCTTTTAATATGCTTTCTTTGTATTTAATATTTGACAGTTTGATTAATATGTGTCTTGGCGTATTTCTCTTTGTATTTATCCTGTATGGGACTCTCTGTACTTCTTGGACTTGATTAACTATTCCTTTCCCATATTAGGGAAGTTTTCAACTATAATCTCTTCAAATGTTTTCTCAGTCCCTTTCTTTTTTTCTTCTTCTTCTGGAACCCCTATAATTTGAATGTCGGTGTGTTTAATGTTGTCCCAGAGGTCTCTGAGACTGTCCTCAGTTCTTTTCATTCTTTATTCTTTATTTTGCTCTGCAGTAGTTATTTCTACTATTTTATCTTCCAGGTCACTTATCCGTTCTTCTGCCTCAGTTATTCTCCTATTGATCCCATCTAGAGTACTTTTAATTTCATTTATTGCGTTGTTCCTCATTGTTTGTTTCATCTTTATTTCTTCTAGGTCCTTGTTAAATGTTTCTTGCTTTTTGTCGCTTCTATTTCCAATATTTCGGATCATCCTTACTCTCATTATTCTGAATTGTTTTTCAGGTAGACTGCCTATTTCCTCTTCATTTGTTAGGTCTGGTGGGTTTTTATCTTGGTCCTTTATCTGCTGTGTGTTTTCCTGTCTTCTCATTTTGCTTATCTTACTGTGTTTGTGGTCTCCTTTTTGCAGGCTGCACATTCGTAGTTCCCGCTGTTTTTGATGTCTGTCTCCAGTTGCTAAGGTTGGTTTAATGGGTTGTGTAAGCTTCCTGGTGGAGGGGACTAGTGCCTGTGTTGTGGTGGATGAGGTTGTATCTTGTCTCTCTAGTGGGCAGGTTCACGTCTGGTGGTGTGTTTTGGGGTGTCTGTGGCCTTATTATGATTTTAGGCAGGCTCTCTGCTAATGGGTGGGGTTGTGTTCCTGTTTTGCTAGTTGTTTGGCATAGGTTGTCCAGCACTGTGGCTTGCTGGTCGTTGAGTGAAGCTGGGTGCTGGTGTTAAGATGGAGGTCTCTAGGAGATTTTCACCATTTGATATTATGTGGAGCTGGGAGGTCTCTTGTTGACCAGTGTCCTGAAGTTGGCTCTCCTACCTCAGAGGCAGAGCCCTGCCTGCTGGCTGGAGCACCAAGAGTCTTTCATGCACACGGCTCAGAATGAAAGGTAGAAAAAGTGCAGAGAATTAGTAGAAGTATGAGGAAAGAAAGAAGGAAAGGAGGGAAGGATGGAGGGAAGGAAGAAAGAAAGAAAGAAAGAAAGAAAGAAAGAAAGAAAGAAAGAAAGAAAGAAAGAAAGAAAGAAAGAAAGAAAGAAAAGCAAAGAAGGAAAGAAGGCAAGAAGGAAAGAAAGGAGGGAGGTAGGAAGGAAGGAAGGAGGGAAAGAAGGAAAAATGACAGAAAGAAAGAAGATATAGTTAAAATAAAGTATATTAAAGTTATTGAATTAAGAAATACTTATTTAGAAAAAAAAAAGGGACGGATAGAACCTTAGGACAAATGTTGGAAGCAAAGCTATACAGACAATATCATACACAGAAGCATACACATACACCCACACAAAAAGAGGTAAATGGGGAAAAATCATAAATCTTGCTCTCAGAGACCACCTCCTCAATTTGGGATGATTGTCTAAAGGAGGGAAGGAAGGAAAGAAGGAAGGAAGGAAAGAAAGAAAGAAAGAAAGAAAGAAAGAAAGAAAGAAAGAAAGAAAGAAAGAAAGAAGGAAAGAAAGGAAGGAAGGAAGGAAGGAAGGAAGGAAGGAAGGAAGGAAGAAAAAAGAAAGAAAGAAAGAAAGAAGGTAAAATAATAAAGTTATTAAAATTAATTATTAAGAGAAAAAAATTTAAAAAAACCATGGAGGGACAGAACCCTAGGACAAATGGTGGAAGCAAGACTATACAGACAAGATCTCACACAGAAGCATACACATACACATTCACAAAAAAAGGAAAAGGGAAAAAAATCATAGATCTTGCTCCAAAAGTCCACCTCCTCAGTTTGGGATCATTCCTTGTCTATTCAGGTATTCCTCAGATGCAGGGTACATCAAGTTGATTGTGGAGCTTTAATCCGCTGCTTCTGAGGCTGCTGGGAGAGTTTTCCCTTTACCTTCTTTGTTCTCACAGCTCACAGGGGCTCAGCTTTGGATTTGGCCCTGCCTCTGCGTGTAGGTCGCTGGAGGGCGTCTGTTTTTTGCTCAGACAGGACGCGGTTAAAGGAGCCGCTGATTCAGGGGCTCTGGCGCACTCAGGCCAGGGGTGAGGGAGGGGCACGGCGTGCGGGGCGGACCTACAGCGGCAGAGCCTGGTGTGACGTTGCACCAGCCTGAGGCCCGCCGTGCTTTCTCCCGGGGAAGTTGTCCCTGGATCCCGGGAACCTGGCAGTGGCGGGCTGCACAGGCTCCGCGGAACAGGGGTGTGGTGAGTGACCTGTACTCGAACACAGGCCCCTTGGTGGCAGCAGCAGCAACCTTAGCGTCTCCCGCCCGTCCCTGGGGTCCACGCTTTTAGCCACGGCTCATGCCCATCTCTGGGGTTCGCGCTTTTAGCTGTGGCTCGTGCCCATCTCTGGAGTTCCTTTAAGCAGTGCTCTTAAACCCCTCTCCTCGCGCACCAGGAAAGAAAGAGGTAAGAAAAAGTCTCTTGCCTCTTTGGCAGGTGCAGACATTTCCCCGGACTTCCTCGCGGCTAGCCGTGCTGCACTAACCCCTTCAGGCTATGTTCAAGCCGCCAAACCCAGTCCTCTCCCTGCGCTCCGTCCGAAACCGAAACCCGAGCCTCAGCTCACAGGCCCGCCCGCCCCGGCGGGTGAGCAGACAAGCCTCTCGGGCTGGTGAGTGCCGGTCGGCACCGATCCTCTGTGCGGGAATCTCCCTGCTTTGGCCTCCGTACCCGTTGCTGTGCACTCCTCCACAGCCCCGAAGCTCCCCACTCCGCCTCCTGCAGTCTCCGCCCACGAAGTGGCTTCCTAGTGTGTGGAAACTTTTCCTCCTTCACAGCTCCCTCCCATTGGTGCAGGTGCCATCCCTATTCTTTTGTCTCTGTTCTTTCTTTTTTTCTTTTGCCCTACCCAGTTACGTGGGGAGTTTCTTGCCTTTTGGGAGGCCTGAGGTCTTCTGCCAGCCTTCAGTAGGTGTTCTGTAGGAGTTGTTCCACACGTAGATGTATTTCTGGTGTATCTGTGGGGAGGAGGGTGATCTCCGCGTCTTACTCTTCCTCCATCTTCAAGGTCCCCCATATGGCTGTTATTATTTGCCTTATGTACTGAGGTGTTCCTATGTTGGGTGCATAAATATTTACAATTGTTATACCTTCTTCTTGGATCAATCCCTTGATCATTATGTGGTGTCCTTCTTTGTCTGTTCTAATAGCCCTTATTTTAAAGTCTATTTTGTCTTATATGAGAATTTCGACTCCAGCTTTCTTTTGGTTTCCATTTGCATGAAATACCTTTTTCCATCCCCTTACTTTCAGTCTGTATGTGTCTCTTGGTCTGAAGTGTGTCTCTGTAGACAGCAAATATATGGGTCTTCTTTTTGTATACATTCAGCCAATCTGTTCTTTTGGTGGGAGCATTTAGTCCATTTAAATTTAAGGTAATTATCGATGTGTATGTTCCTATTCCCATTTTCTTAATTGTTTTGTGTTCATTATGGTAGCTCTTTTCCTTCTCTTTTGTATCTTGCCTAGAGAAGTTCCTTTAGCAATTGTTTTAAAGCTGGTATGGTGGTGCTGAACTCTCTCAGCTTTTGCTTGTCTGTAAAGGTTTTAATTTCTCCATCAAATTTGAATGAGATCCTTGCTGGGTAGAGTAGTCTTGGTTGCAGGTTTTTGTCCTTCATCACTTTCAGTATGTCCTGCCACTCCCTTCTGGCTGGTAGGGTTTCTGCTGAGAGATCAGCTGTTACTCTTATGGGGATTCCCTTGTGTGTTATTTTCCCTTGCTGCTTTTTATATATTTTCCTTGTATTTAATTTTTGACAGTTTGATTAATATGTGTCTTGGCATATTTCTCTTTGGATTTTTCCTGTATGGGACTCTCTGTGCTTCCTGGACTTGATTAACTATTTCCTTTCCCATATTAGGGAAGTTTCAACTATAATTTCTTCAAATATTTTCTCAGTCCCTTTCTTTTTCTCTTCTTCTTCTAGAACCCCTATAATTCGAATATTGGTGCATTTAATGTTGTCCCAGAGGTCTCTGAGACTGTCCTCAGTTCTTTTTATCCTTTTCCTTTACCCTGTTCTGCAGTAGTTATTTCCACTATTTTATCTTCCAGGTCACTTATCCGTTCTTCTGCCTCAGTTATTCTCCTATTGATCCCATCTAGAGTATTTTTAATTTCATTTATTGTGTTGCTAATCGTTGTTTGTTTCATCTTTAGTTCTTCTAGGTCCTTGTTAAATGTTTCTTGCATTTTGTCTACTCTATTTCCAAGATTTTGGATTATCTTTACTATCATTATCCTGAATTCTTTTTCAGGTAGACTGCCTATTTCCTCTTCATTTGTTAGGTCTGGTGGGTTTTTATCTTGCTCCTTCATCTGCAGTGTGTTTTTATGTCTTCTCGTTTTGCTTATCTTACTGTGTTTGTGGTCTCCTTTTTGCAGGCTGCAGGTTCGTAGTTCCCATTGTTTTTGGTGTCTGTCCCCAGTGGTTAAGGTTCATTCAGTGGGTTGTGTAAGCTTCCTGGTGGAGGTGACTAGTGCTTGTGTTCTGGTGGATGAGGCTGAATCTTGTCTTTCTGGTGGGCAGGTTCACGTCTGGTGGTGTGTTTTGGGGTGTCTGTGGCCTTGTTATGATTTTATTCAGCCTCTCTGCTAATGGATGGGATTGTGTTCCTGTCTTGTTGATGTTTGGCATAGGATGTCTAGCACTGTAGCTTGCTGGTCATTGAGTGAAGCTGGGTGCTGGTGTTGAGATGGAGATCTCTGGGAGATTTTTGCCATTTGATATTATGTGGAGCTGGGAAGTCTCTTGTGGACCAGTGTCCTGAAGTTGGCCCTCCCACCTCAGAGGCACAGCACTGACTCCTGGCTGGAGCACCAAGAGCCTTTCATCCACACGGCTCAGATTAAAAGGGATAAAAAGTAGAAAGAAAAATTAGTAGAAGAAAGAAAAAAAAAGAAAGAAAGAAATGATGGGGGAAGGAAGTGTGGTAGGGAGCAAGAAGGAAGGAAGGAAGTAGGGAAGGAAGGAAAAAGGAAAGGAAGTTACAGTAAAATAAAATAAAGTAAGGTAAAATATAATGAAGTTATTAAAGTAAAAATATAATTATTAAGAGAAAAAACAAAGAAACAAACAAACAAAAAATACAGACGGATAGAGCCCTAGGACAAGTGGTGGAACCAAAGCTATACAGACAAAATCTCACACAGAAGCATTCACATGCACACTCACGAAAAGAGGAAAAGGGGAAAAATTCATAAATCTTGCTCTCAAAGTCCACCTCCTCATTTTGTGATGATTCGTTGTCTAAAGGAGGGAAGGAAGGATAGAAAGAATGAAGATAAAGTAAAATAAAATAAAGTTATTAAAATAAAAAGTAATTATTAAGAAAAAAATTAAAAAACAACCAAACAAAAAACGGGTGGATAGAACGCTCGGACAAATAGTGGAAGCAAAGCTATACAGACAAAATCTCACACAGAAGCATACACGTACACACTCACAAATAAAGGAAAAGGGGAAAAAATCATAAATCTTGCTCTCAAAGTCCATCTCCTTAATTTGTGATGATTTGTTGTCTCTTCATGTATTCCACAGATGCAGGGTACATCAAATTGATTGTGGAGCTTTAATCCGCTACTTCTGAGGCTGCTGGGAGAGATTTCCCTTTCTCTTCTTTGTTCTCCCAGCTCCCAGGGGCTCAGCTTTGGATTTGGCCCCGCCTCTGTGTGTAGGTCGCTGGAGGGCGTCTGTTCTTAGCTCAGAGAGGATGGGGTTAAAGGAGCAGCTGATTTGGGGGCTCTAGCTCACTCAGGCCGGCGGGAGGGAGGGGCATGGAATGCAGGGCCAACCTGTGGCGGCAGAGGCTAGTGTGACAGCCTTAGGCGTGCTGTGCGTTCTCCTGGGGAAGTTGTCCCTGGATCCCGGGACCCTGGCAGTGGTGGGCTGCACAGGCTCCCCGGAAGGTGTTTGTGGATAGTGACCTGTGCTCCCACACAGGCTTCTTGGTGGTGGCAGCAGCAGCCTTAGCGTCTCATGCCTGTCTCTGGGATCCGCGCTTTTAGCTGTGGCTCGCGCCCATCTCTAGAGCTCCTTTAAGCAGCATTCTTAATCCCCTCTCCTCGTGCACCAGGAAACAAAGAGGGAAGAAAAATTATCTTGCCTCTTCGGTAGGTCCAGACTTTTTCCCGGAGTCCCTCCCGGCCAGCTGTGGTGCACTAATCTCTTGCAGGCTGTGTTCACGCCGCCAAACCCAGTCCTCTCCCTGCGTTCTGACCGAAGCCCAAGCCTCTGGTCCCAGCCCCGCCCGCCCCGTTGGGGGAGCAGACAAGCCTCTCGGGCTGGTGAGTGCCGGTCAGCACTGATCCTCCGTGCAGGAATCTCTCCGCTTTGCCTCCCGCACCCCTGTTGCTGTGCTCTCCTCCATGGCTCTGAAGCTTTCCCCCTCCGCTTACCGCAGTCTCCGCCCACGAAGGGGCTTCCTAGTGTGTGGAAACCTTTCCTCCTTCACATCTCCCTCCCATTGGTGCAGATCCCGTCCCTATCCTTTTCTCTCTCTTTATTCTATTTTCTTTTGCCCTATCCAGGTACGGGGGGGGAAGGGGGTGTTTCTTGCCTGTTGGGAAGTCTGAGGTCTTCTGCCAGTGTTCAGTAGGTGTTCTGTAGGAGTTGTTCCACGTGTAGATGTATTTCTGGTATATCTGTTGGGAGGAAGGTGATCTCCGCGTCTTACTCTTCAGCCATCTTCTCCTCCTCTCACTCTTTATAGCAGTTAATACTGAAGAGTTTGAACTGTTGGGTAGACTGGAAGGAATGCTGAATCAGAAATTAGGTAAGAGGAGTCCTAATCTCCACTCTAATGCCACTATTCTTTTTTTTACTAATTTATGCATTTCTAACACGAATGGGGTTCTTTTCTGTTTTCTTTAAGGGTCACCAAACCACTATTGCTGACTTGTAAATTAATTGCATAATTCAACATATTTATATCTAGATGCAGTAACCCAAGGAATTGCCAAACCTATGCCTTCAAGAGTTGGGTTTTCTTCACTCATGATTATTTTCTTAGAACAGAACCATCATAGTTCAAAGGTGTACAGGTAATGTGAGAATGTAATTTAATTTGCTCACTTAGTTATAAATTTATTGAAGGCCTGGTGTGTTCCCATATTCCTATACATGTGTGGATGTAGGATGAGGATGGTTGAGAATGAAGGGATTGAGATTTGGAGGTTGAGGAATAGATTAGAAAATGGCACCATTTGTTTGGGGGTATGACACTAAGCTAGGGTGTTGTCAGTACATGGGAGAGGCAGCTTTCAAAATTCTCCATTTTTCTGAGGATTTCCCCTTCTGTGGAATGCTGTCAATCACTTCCCTTTATTTTCTTCTCCTCATAAACCTTCCGCTAACATACAAATTATAATTTTCAGGATATTAAAAATTATATTTATCTTCACTGAGTGATTTTCAAGAATGATTGATGGGACACACAAAGAAGTGATAGATATTAAAACTCAGTATTACCAGTCATTAGTTATTTGGTCTATACTGACAGATTAATTTGTACTTAATGAAACAAAAAGGAAAACTATATTTTCACCAATAATTTCCCAAGTATTTTATCATTTAGTATAAACCTCATCTCCTTAGATAAATAAAATTTTGTTGATATCCTGCACACATGTACTAACACAGGTAAATATATCTTCTCCTTTAGCTCCATTTTAAAGAGTATAATAATTAATGGAGATAATTCCTGGAGTCTCATTCATGTGAATGAGTGATGGGGCAGAAAGTGTCCCAAAGTGCTCAGATTTTATAATGTGTATAATTTACCCTGGGAGTTATCATAGACATTAAAATCTAGTCTATAACAGAATTCATATTCTTATTATTTGCTATAGTAAGAATTTACTCTATTTGACAAACTGATCCTGCATTAAAGCATTTCCTGGTATTTTATCATGTTAGTAACTAATATACAACATATGCCTTGGGGCTGAAAGTTTTTCTTTCATAGTTTTAGAAGGTGTCCCAACCATGAAACACCTGTGATTTAAATGTTTATTATAATATTGTATCTTTGCTAAGCATTTTCCTTTATTTGATGAATCTCCATCTTTTTCTAGAAATTTTGTAATACTCTTTGTAGACTAGGTCATAGGCTAGTGACAGGGTTCAGAACATGCTATCCCAAAATATGACATCTTGACATGGTGAACATTTTAAGGTGAATTAAAATTATAAGACCCTCTTCTGAGAGCTGTCCCTGCCATACCTGGAGGAAAAATAAAATCTTTATCTCTAAAGGAGGGATGCTGAGAGACTCAGAACTAACAGGACTTGCTAAGTTCCTCCAATTTACCACCCTTAGCTCATCATACCCTTTTATCCTATTACATTTTTCCATGACTTCCCACACTTCATCAAATCTACTATAAAAATGCTCAAGCTTAACCACTTCTTCAGGTCTTCATTTTATAATGAAGTTTCCAGAGTCATATAAAACTTAAATAAATGTATATGTTTTCTCTTGCTAACATCTTTTGTCAGTCCAAATTACAGGGCCCCAGTGTGAGAACCTAAGATGCTCACAGGAAAAGAATTTTCCTGCCCTAAACTAGTCAGCTGCTTACATTACCAGAAGAGCATTGGAGGGTTTGAACAATTTTCTCCTGCCCCATTACATATTTCTTCTTTCTGCCTGAAATTTCCCATTCAGTGCTTTGTGCCTTGCTTGATTCTGGGTTCCTTTATTCTCTTTTGAAAACATCATTATGATAGGGATAGAGTAGTATAATTAAATAGTCAGTTTAAAAATCCCACTAGGAAATTAAGGACAGAAAGGGAATTTTAAGGGAGTTTGGGAAACTGTTGTAAGCTAATGATCATTCAAGAAAAGAATCCAGTAACCTAGCAACAATCTGCACTTCCTTGAAGGAAGACCAGGTGTATCAAGTGTCAGACACACTCAAGCCAGAAGTCCTGATAATCAAAACACAAGACAATAGATATGGGGCCTGAATCTTGTTACATGAAGTCAGAGAGTTAATAGTCCTTGAAGAGTAGCATTTCTGCATGTAGCCAAGACAGAAATATAGGTGAAAGGGGGAAAAAAAAAAAAAAAAACTTGTTGAAAGGGAACAATATACGGAAACCTGAGATGAATTACCATATTTTAGTATATGTTACTACCCTCTTGTTAATATACATATGATTTAAATAGTGCCATGAGAGTCACAGTTAAACCATAAAAGGCCAAGGGATGAACTAATAATATAAGCCTTGACGTCTGCCCAAGAATGAGGAAGAAGATGGTCTTCTCCCCTCCCCACTTTTTCTTTGATTATAAAAGTTTAGTACTCTTTGTTCTTGGGGCTGCTGTGCTCCCTTGCCAGTCTGCTTGTATCGCTCACAAGTATCCTATGCTAATAAATTCACTCTTTGCCCCACAGTGAATTCTTTCTGCAAAGAATGAGACAAAAGAACCTGAGCTTCACTAAGTCCTGAAAACAAGTGAGCAGTTTTAATCAAGACAGTATGTTTGAGGCCCCTCCTAGTCAGGAATCATACGTTCAAGTCCCAATCTGAGTTTTAGCTGGGTTTGAGTCCCATGCAAGAAGGAGTGCAGTTTCAATTATCTTCTATCAGGTTTTACAGTCCTTCATGATACAATAGATGCTTCAGCCAGGCAGAAAAAGCTCTGAAAAGGGGGATGGACTATACTCTAAATAAAAGTCACACTTTTTCCTTGGCCTTACCTAGATGATTTCTAAATAATTATTATAACTTTTATAATACTATACTCCTTCAGGGCAATTTTTGGTTTATACATAATTTTAAACTATATGCTTTTTATCCACAACAGTGTAAAATGACATAAATTTAAAAGCTAATAGACTGGGTTTCAGAAGCAAATTTTATTGTAATCCCGTTAGGCTGGAATGATGGAGCAAACCCAGATAGATGAAATATTAAAAAATTAATGCAAGGGCCTAAGTCAAGACCAAAGCGCGGGACCGACTAAAGTACCAGCCCACGGTGTCGTCATGCCCTGGAGACGACAGAGCGTGCCGGCTTCCGAGGAAAGCAAAAATTAAAAAGACCCTTGACATTAGGAGTAGGCTAGAGGGATGTGAAAAAAATCTAAAGATGAAGGTATTTCAGACCATCGGCAGGCAGCTTATAAGTTCAAAGGGGTTTTCTGTAGAAACAGCCCCCAGTGTGGACTTCTCCACTTCCTCTTATATGTGTGGCGGGAAGAAAAAAGTGAACCGTTATGAAGAAGAGGACCCAAAAAAGTACTCTGATTTAGTAAGGTCTGTCTTGTCATTCTGTCATTCAGAGGCCACGCTCAGACTCCACAGCCTTTGTTCGAGGAAGATGCTTTACTCTATGGACCTGTGAGGAAGTGTAAGGCCCCAAAGCAAGAAGAAGAGGCAGGAGGTCCACGAAACTGGGGTCCTCTCTTCAATCCGGAGAAAAGCGGAAAACCAAATGATCCTACAGTTCCTCTGAAAATCCCTTTGCAAAGGAATATGATACCAAGGGTGACCTGAGTCCTTCAGCAGACCATGAACTCAGAACAGCTTTCCTGTTTGGAGAGGTGGAAACAGTGGATGATTCTGGAACTGAGAGAGGATTGTTTTGCAGAATATACTTCAAACATGTTTTTACAAGGGAAATGGTTTCATGAAGCCTTGGAAAGCATACTTTCACCCCAGGGGAACTTAAGAGAGAGAGATGAAAATCTCCTCAAATCTGGCTACATCCAAAGGGTCCAGCATGTTCTGAGAGATGTCAGTGGAGTGTGGGCTCTGGAAAATGCTGTTAAATGTGAGACCCTAAAGTATGTAGGTCTGCTGAACTGTGTGGCTGATTATCAGGGCAAGCTGTGTGTGACTGATCTGAAGACATCTGAGAAACCAAAGCCTTTCATCCGAAATACATTTGACAACCCGCTGCAAGTCGTGGTGTATGTCAGTGCCATAAACCATAAGGCCAACTACAGCTTTCAGGTTCAGTGTGGCTTGATCGTGGTGGCCTACAAAGACGGGTCCCCCGCCCACCCACATTTCATGGATGCAGAGCTCTGCTCCCAGTACTAGGCAAAGTGACTTCGACTAGAAGAATATACAAAGAAGGAAAAGAACCTGAATATTCAGAAACTAGATTAGGGGCAGGAAGCTGTGTGGGAACGCTCAGGACTTTCTCACAGTTTGGGAATATTTATTGCTGTTTCCTGTGATCTAGAATGAGGTGCCACAGGGTCTGAGACCTGCAGTAACACAAGTTGAACTAGTAATTTGTTGAAATTTATTGCAACCAAAAAGGCAAAGCCGGAAAAGTTAAATTAAAAAGCCAGACTTCGGCACATAAAAGACCAGCTCTGCTACCTCTGACTAGCATTTACCCAAAAAAATGGTAAGCAGCATTGGCACAGTGTTGGTGCCTCTTGGATCCCTGTAGACCTTTTTGTGTTCCGGGCAGGATGCCCAGTCTTTGAACTGAGAGATTCAGGGTGGTGAGGCCTAGTGCACAGAGCATTTCCCCCGGGGCACGCCAGCAGGGAGGGCTGTGCACCCACAGTGTGTATGTGCAGTGAGAATTCATATCAGCTAACTACTGCTGCCAGTGTGGGCTCCTAAAACTTGTTTTATGTATGGGGTTCCCTGTATTTCATTTGGGGGGAAAAAGCTCCCATTTGACATTTTTGAAAAATAAACGTGATTTCTTAGCCTCAAGTAAACATTGCTCTCTGGAAAGATGGAGTATACTCACTATATCGTGGTCTATGCCCCTTGGCATCCCACCAAATAACACTCAGGAGCAGCCAGGCTCCAGTCTGAGAATCGTAATTGTAGGTATTTTGGTAGCTATCTTCTGGTTTGAGTCAAGGAATTGTGTACGTGGAGGAAATGTATTTATTGTTTGTTGAATTTTCCAGCTATGGGGAAAAATAATAACATGTAATTTTTTCTATGTTTGATAAGTAATAAAATTGATTAGTTGTCACTGGGTTCAGGAAACTTAAATAAATGCCCACTACAGCCTTGGGGGAAGGCTCCCTGTTTTATGGAGTAGGTTAGCATTTAAATTACAGTTGCTGTTTTAAAATAGTAGCGTGCTACAAACACCTTTTTCCTTCATTAGCCATTAATTATAAGAAATCAAATACAAGATGTGAGTAAAGTAAAAAAAAAAATAATAATGCAACAATGTTATATTTTAGTTTGAATAATAAATTTTACAATTAAAAAAGTATTAAATGAGTTGGACCTGCTATGACATCTGTTCAATGAAAAAATACATGGGGGTTAGAATTAGTCAACAAAATTATCTGACACAAAATAAATTTGAAGGAGATGCACAGTTTAGGGGAGATTTTATTATTAAGTTTCAACATATCACAGGTTGGTTCTTTATGTTGGATTTGTTATGGTGACATGAACATTTGTTCTTTTTCCACTTGCTCGATCCACTACCTGGGCTGGATTTCATCCAACCTCTAAGACAAACATGTTTTCACCCCAGTACAGCCCTGAGATGAGGTCTGCCTACAGCGGGACTTCTTATACTGGCCTCCAAACAGCTGATAGCTCAGGGCCTTGTCTACTTGGGGACTGGAGGAACTTTGCTATCAGATGACACAGGTGGTTGCTCCTTTGTTCTATTAACATTTACAGAATTGAATTGTTTTTATTCTGCCTAGAGCAGTGGTTCTCAAAGTATGGTCATATAACCCCTAGCAGTCTGAGAGACTCTTTCACAGGATTAATGAGATTCTCTCTTTTTCCAACTTCTTATCTGTATTAAAATGGATTTTTTTTTCATATACTCAACCAAAATATACTGAAGCATGTTGAATACAGAAGTAAATAGGTGACTCCAAACATCTTTTAAGCTAGATATCTTTGGAAATTTAAAAATAAGTAAAATAATGTCATTCTTCTCAATTTATCTAGAGACATAAATTTTTTAAAGTTACTTGTTATGATATATTTTAAATTAATATTTATTATACCTTTTTAATAAATTCAGTTTTATAAAAATGTAGTTTTAATTTATAATATGGTACATATCAATAGAAATTATCCATATAATCAAAAGTTATTTGGGGTCTTTAGTAATTTTCAAGTGAAGGGAATGAAACTAAGACCAAAAAGTTTGAGTTCTACTGATCTAGGGAAAAATCTTAGCTTGATAAAATAAAAGCAGGTGGAAGAAGTATGATTATTCATAGTCAATTAATATTTATATTCAATTAATAACATTTCTAAAACCTATAGTTAAAGATTAAACAACATGGAAGCTCACTTGGTCAATATAATTATATATGACTCCAGATCTCATTTTTTAATTTTTGTTTTCTATCTTCTCTTCTCTATGTTTCCATGTCATATATTCATGGCTAATGTGCTTATATATTTTCCTTTTTATCTTTCCCTTTTCCTCTCTCTGTTCCCAACTGTTTCTCCTTTCTCTCTCTCTATCTTCCCTCCCAGAACTTGCTGCCATCTTTTCCTATTTTACACTACTGTAAGTGTACATAGTATCAAATCACAGAATTAAAAATATATGCTTTTGTTAGTAAATAAAATTTTAATATATTTATATCAAATGTCTCCTTTTATTCTCCCCTCAAGGTAGCTAAAATTAAAAGTTTGGTGACATTTCTAAAAACCAAAAAGACACCAAAAATAAATTTTTAATTCATACTTTAATGTAATGTTTGAAATTTTCTCTAGAAATATTTTAACATTCTTAGAAAAGCATAAAAGGAAAATAAAGTAAAAAGCAAAGAAAATTATTTTATGGGAAGTGAAGAGTCTTCAAATGAGAAGAATAAGTGAAATGTGAAGAAGAAGGAAGAAATTATTGTGACAAAATCTGAAGCCAGGGGCCTATTAATATCAATATTTGTTTTTAAACTGTTTTTGAAATTATTTATATGATTTTTTCCAGAGAGTAAGAACATGCCAGGGAGAAACTCTGCAATGGGTAGAAAATTTGGCACAATGTAATGACACATGTCAAATTTGAAGCTTGTTTTTCCTTTGTGTTGAAATTATACTCCGTTGTGCCTTCTCTTTACTAAAATTACATTACACACAAAACGTTGGGGGTTCTACTGTTTAGACCTGTCATGGAGTGGAAGCTGGATATTTAAAGACAATGGCAGCCTTAGGAACTGAGAGCAAACTCAAAGCACCTGACACAAATGAAGCAGCTGGAGATATAGATTGACTGAGGGAAATTTAAGTCACATTTGGAATCTTCAAAGGTTAGAGGAAGGTATACTGACCTTCATATGGTGTGTTGTGCTGGGGCTAGAATTTAAATCATGAAATTTATCTCTCATTAAATTGAGAGAGTTTCTAACTTCTAATCCAGTTATTTTAATTATTTTTGTATTATATTTGTTAGTGTTATCTTCTACCAGAAGTAAATTTAGATTCTATACTGAATCAGTGGCAAGAAACTTATTTCTCTCTTGCATTCATATTAATATTGTCCATTATCAAACATGATACTAAGTGTATTCAGTAAAGACTGGTTACTGATTTGCCACTGATAGAAAGAAATACATCAATTTTTTAAAGCAAAAATTCAAAGAGATGGCTATTTAACTTGTAAGATTACAGTCTGTTGCCATCCTGGTGAAATAGTTAAGGAAAAAAGTACAATGAATTAAAACATTTTCTGGGTTTGAATCTTGACTCTGTAACATGTTTGTTACTTTGAGAGAGTTAGTAAATAATTTAAATAATTTGTTTTGTTTCTCAGTTGTCCCATCTGTAAAGTAGATTAATAATAATACTATTGAATTGTTATGAAAAGTAAGTGAAAAAATATATATAAAAAACTTAAACTAGTGATTGGTCAATTCTAAGGTCTCAGTGAACATTATCAAGACCTAAAAATTATTTTATTTGGAATGATTTACATGATTTCTCTTTTCCAATGTTGCATCAGGGTCAAATAGGCTAGAATATAATTTTTTTACAAACCGCAACACACATATGTTCATATGATGTTATTCCATTTGTTTGAAATATAACATTTCAATCAACCGGTGTTTTGCTTTCATGAATACACCTGGATTGATAGCTCTTGTATTATCCTGGGAATGCCAGTTGTTTTTGTTTCTATCTTTTTGTCTTTGAATTAATGAGTCAGTAGAGAAGAGAATATAATTAATGTACTGGTTTCAAAGATTGTTTAAAACACATGGTACACTGAAATTTAAAAAAGAAATTGTTTGAGCCTAGAATATATACCATGATTACTTCATTAGGGCTGTTTTCTGTTGTTTGATCTTCTTAATATATAAACTGTAGCACTACTAGTACAGCACTCCAACTCTCTAAAGAAAAACCTAAGTGAATTACGTAAAAATAACAGGTAAACCAGCATTGACATACATGTTGATAGTGAATACTGGTATGAGAACTCTCAAAGACAGCCTGTACTTACCTTTCGTAAACAATGATACAGTTGGAGCTACAGTTGGAATTACGTAAAAATAACAGGTAAACCAGCATTGACATACATGGTGATAGTGAATACTGGTATGAGAACTCTCAAAGACAGCCTGTACTTACCTTTCATAAACAATGATATAGTTGGAGCTACTTGGAATTTGTCTAGGGTTTAATAGAAAGATCACTGAGCAATGGTGTGAACTGAGTTCTCAAAATGGCTAATGCTAAGTTAATTCAAACTAATCTTAATAACAGCTCTAGTTTAATTCCCTTAACTCTAAACCACAAGGGCTATATCAGATATATTATTAATTTTTATTCTATTGTATTTTTATTCAATAAATAATTGTATGACTGTTAGGTACCCTGTTTAGTTTTGGGACACAGAGTTGAAATAGGTAAACCCTGTCTTGAAGGAACTCACAGTAGAGTGAAGGACACTAAAGGTTATGATATTTAATCCCAGGTTCTTATTTAGGCAAAGAAGAGAAGAATGTAATCTAATCTTGGAGATGAGTAATTATTTCTGTGAGACAATGGGGACAACTCTGAATCTCAAATAGTGAATATAGTAAATGTGTGTTAAAAATGTGCATGGAGTAGGAATTAGTGGAGACTTCCAAGCAAAGGAAACAGTATATTCAGGAGTACCAAAGGCTAAGGAAACATGATAACTTCAGGAATTTCTGGTAATTCAGTATAATGGAGCCTTGGGTGTGGAAGGGCCAGATGGAAGATGGAGAAGAAAGCCAAGTTCATATTGCCAAGGCCCCATTATGATAATCATTTAAAATTTTATCCTGAAAGCAATCGGTAATCATGAAATATTTTTTAAGAGGAAATAATTTTTAAGAGGAAATGACATATTCAGAATTGCATTTTGAAAACAAAACCCGTTGGCAGAAATGAAACAATAGATATGAAGTGGCATTACTGGGTGAAGGGATACCTGTTAGGAAACTGCTATGGGAAAGCTAGGTAAGAAATAATGAAGGCTTGACATATGACTCCAGCAGCAGTAGTGGGAATGGAGGAATGGATTTGATAAATAATATAGGAAGAAAATTTGTAGAAATTAGAGACTGATTAAAGGTATGAGATCTGGAAGAGAGTTATTTTTCTGGGTGAATGGGGTGGTGCTCTTTGCTGAGAGAACACAGGAATGGGAACAGGTTGGAAAAGCTGATAAATTTCCATGTAGGATAGATTCAGTTTAAGTTTCCTGTGGGTTTATAATGGGAGACAGCCATCAAAAAATTGGACATATGGGTCTAGAAATCAGGAGATGATCCCTCAATTATCTTTTCAAATAATTTTTAACTCAATTTACCCAAAAATTATTTAACTAAGAGAAACTCTTTTAGTGCTAACTATATTCTAACCATTAGTCTAAATCTGAATAATTGAAAAAATGAATATTATTTAAGTATTTGCATTGCCCTTGCTTTGAAGTAGCTCACTAACTCAGAAGGGATATGTCTTGTTATCTAATAATTAACCTACAAAATATAGAAAATAGAATGCCAAAAGAAATATTCACCTTTTAATTCTTTAACCTATTTTAGAATATCCCTCAGTCACCTTTTTCCAGATAAAATTTCTACTTTTTCAAGCTAGAGCTTCCTTTGAGCTTCTTCTGTTTTATACTCCCTGTCTTTTTGTGTGGCTTTTTGGATTATCACAAGACTGTTCATATGTTGTTTGACACAGAGACAGACAGAGTACCCAGGGCTCTACCAAAGTTTTACAAGCCAAGTATTGCCAGACAATAACTTCCTGGACAATGACACTTCTCTTTTGAATTTATCTTAAGCTTTTTCTCTTGTTAGTTCCATTGTTTTTCTGTTCAACAATTGATAATAAATAACAATCAAGTCCCTTTCCCTTCTCACAATGTCAACTTTTAATTATTGCATTAACTTTTATTACATGTATATTTTTTAAGTTAAATAGTTCCGTTGGTATATGTGAAAAAGAATCATTACAAAAATACAGATGCTCTAAGAAATTTAATTAGGATTATGTAAATAATAAAGAACTATGTATAGGAATTATTTATTAATTGGACTTTCTTGTTTCTATTATAATATCTGTCGTGATTTATATAATGAAAAATCTGATTGAAAACAGATGATATTTCTCAGCTCTAACTTTCTGAATCTTTAATGGAATTTATATAATCCCCCATAGAAGACACTTTAATCTCCATTGCATATAGGATCAATTCCAAACTCCCTAGTTTGATGCTCAAAAATTCTTCCTATCTGTTAGACTGAATTTGAAGATAAAATTGTGAACTCCAGCAGCTGATCCCCTTTCCAGCCTACATCTTTGACTTGGCGCCAGCCATGTCTATTTGTTTGTTTCCTTCTCTCTCTAAACTCACCAACCTTTAGTTCAGTTTTTCTTCTTTTCTGGGAACTTTCCTGATCCAATTTTCAGTGATCCTAATTATATTCAGCACTTATTCTCTGTCTCCCTTCTCACTTTCTTCATATGTGTATATCTGTGTTCCAGTGTCACCTATAAAAGAAACGATGAGGGAAGTGACCAGGAGTGAGCAAAAGACAAAGAGTTTTATCTTGCCCTCTAATTCCAGTCACATTGCATATTTTCTTACATCTCAATTGGACTTTTAGATAGATTATATGCATATGATTAAATGAGACTCAGAGACGTTCAAATAACTTCTTAAAACTCACTCAGGTTTTAATGGGGAACTGGATTTGAATTCAGAGCTGCCTGTTTCCTTCTCTTGCTCATCTTACCCATGGCCAGAATGAGGTGAGCATGGGCTTTGAAATTGGGGTGTTAGAGTTTAAATTGCAATGCTGCTCCTTACTAGCTATGTGGACAAATTTATCAAACATTTTCTATATTCTCTACTAAGGATTTTATAAACCTTATTACAGGTAAGATTGTCAGCAAGAACATTAAGCCACGGTGGTAATATTATTGTCACTTTATAAATAAGGAAATTGAAGCACAGGGAGTTTGGGTAACCTACCCAAGTTCATAGAAGTAGAGGCACAACTGAACTTCAGTCCTAGGAAGTCTGAACCTACATTCTAAATTAATATGCTAATAATTATGCCCCATGGGAAACTACTATAACCCTTTTAAGCAGCAACAGTTTCCTCATGTATAAAATAGATATAAGATAATTTAGAAGATTAAATGAGATAATAGGAAAACACTAAGACAATGACTTGCATAGTAGTAACTAGATAATAATGATTGTTATCTTAATTATTTTGTTTCCAAATTAAGCTGTACAGAGCCTCCTCAGGCCCTAGGCTGTTCAAAGTCCTCTGCTTCAGTGGGGGAGGGTACTTTTCCATTTGGGTTCAAGCAGCCAAATAAAACTGAAGCTGAGATCAACACAGCACAAGCTTTATTCAATGGCTAAAGAATGGAGACGCAGAAACTAAGTTCACAGAACAAATTCTCACCCAGAAGATGAGAAGGATTTAATTTTAAAGAGTAAAGACAAAGGGAGGAAGAGTGAGGCTAATGATGGGGAGGCACATGCATTAATCTATCTGGAAGGGACAGGGGTTTTTCAAGGGAGTGGGAAACCACCCCTTTTTGATTATTCTTTGGTCCTTAATGTCCTGTAATGGCCATTGGTAGGTGTGTTATTTATTATGCTAATATAGTAAAAGCAGTGTATAATGAGACCCAGGGCCTGTTGGAGGTCAGATTTGTTTGCCATCTTTGTCCGAGCTGGTCCCACTTGATTTTCATTTGTTTGTAGCTTCCTTTCTTATCTCTATACCCTTCAAATTAAAGATTTCTGTTAACTCCTGCTAAAGGTGGTGGTAGGTTGTTTTGAGCAAAGACCTGAAGCAGCTCTGGCAATAATTTGTGCTGTCTGGAGGGCTGGGGGCAGGAATTATATATTTTTATCTCATCAAAAATTAACTCTGCATATAGTTACTTGCTTCATAAAAACTTATTCATTTTATTATTTAACATATTAGTTATTTTGAAAGATGGTGAAGTGAAAAAAGACAGTGCATTGTTAAATATTGACAGATACATCAATACAGTATTAGATCCTTTTAGATTTAAACCATATTCAATAATGGAAGAATATTTTATGCCACCACTTAGAAAGAAGCTTTGTGGGAGAAATTTCATCATTGGACATTATATCAATTTAATAGCAAAAACCTTCAATATAATGTACCTCAGAATCCAAAACTTGCTTTAGCCATATTTTCCAATAATATTGCAATCCAAGTGTATTTTGGACTCTGTTCCATTATTTTCTATCATGACTCCCTTTAGGACACTCATATCTAAATGTGCCCACAGCATAGCACCTAGCATGCACTGGTATGGAGAACTCTCTGATGATTTGCAATCTGTACCAGGAGAGGAAAAGTTGTGGAGTCAGTTCTTTTTTGAAAGTTAGTTTTATTTGTCCCCACCTCCAAATTCTAGCCAGTCTCCTCCTAAATATGTGCCTGTGATTGCAAGGATGACAAGGCTACAGTGTGCAGTTAGGTCAGTACTCAAATACCTCTCTGAAAAAAGTGGAAGAACTGAAAGTAGACAGGATAATGACATCACCCAACGGATAACAGAGAATTCCAGGATGAGATCCAAAGGTGTCCCTCTGAGGCAATTTATAAATTGTTACAAATAAGATTAAGAAGATTACTATATCCCAGAAAGAGGATTAATTTATAACTCCTAGAAACTAAATTGAATTATGTCAAATAAACATGTTAAAAATAAAAAGGATATAATAAAGAAAGGTGGGGCTTCCCTGGTGGCGCAGTGGTTGAGAGACCGCCTGCTGATGCAGGGGACACGGGTTCGTGCCCCGGTCCAGGAAGATCCCACATGCCGCAGAGCGGCTAGGCCCATGAGCCATGGCCACTGGGCCTGCGCATCTGGAGCCTGTGCTCTGCAACAGGAGAGGCCACAACAGTGAGAGGCCCGTGTACCGCAAAAAAAAAAAAGAAAAGAAAAAAGAAAGGTGGTCTATATGGAATCAAGATAATTAATTGAAGAGCAATTACATGACAGGAATAAGTCAGGAATGACTAAGGAGATATAAATGTTATCTGGAAAGTGAGTATTTTAATCATCAGAAAGAAAAACACAATACTCTGAGTAAAATTTTCCACAACCCTCTCCAATTCCTTATATTCTGTTTCATGTTCTGCTTTTCTATTTTTATTTTCCTATTTACCAGTGTGCTTTCTTATTCTGTTTGCTTGTATCTTGATAATAGAAACGTTTCTTGGAATAGCAGAAAAGAAGTTTCTGGTCATTTGAAAAAGAAAAACTTACATTGTAAATTAGCATTTCTGGTTTTTATATTTTTATTTTATTTTATTTTTATTGAAGTACAGTTGATGCAAAATATTGTTTTAGTTTCAGGTGTGCAGCAAAATGAGTCAGTTATACATATTCATTTATTGATTATTTTTTTAGATTCTTTGCCCATATAGGTAATTAGAGAGTATTGAGTAGAGTTCACTGTGCTGTTAGTTATCTATTTTAAATATAGTTCTGTGCAGGTGTCAATCACAATCTCCCAATTTATCCCTCCCCTCTTCCCCCCAGTAACCATATATTTGTTTTCTACATCTGTGATTCCATTTGTTTTGTAAATAAGTTTATTTGTACCATTTCTTTTAGATTCCACATATAAGTGATATCATACTATATTTGTCTTTCTCTGTCTAACTTAATTCACTCAGGATGACTACCTCTAGGTCCATCCATGTTGCTGCATGTGGCATTGTTTTGTTCTTTTTTATGGCTGAGTAATATTCCATGGTACATGTGTACCACAACTTCTTTATCCATTTCTCTGTTGATGGATCTTTAGGTTGCTTCTATGTCCAGGCTATTGTAAATAGTGTAGCAATGAACATTGGGGTGCATGTATCTTTTTGAATTATGGTTTTCTCCTGATATACACCCAGGAGTGGGATTTTTGGGTCATATGGGAACTTTATTTTTAGCTTTTTAAGGAAACTCCATACTATTCTCTATAGTGGCTGTAACAATTTACATTCCCAACAACAGTGTAGGAGGGTTCCCTTTTCTTCACACCTTGTCTAGCACTTATTGTTTGTAGATTTTTTGATGATGGCCATTCTTCCTGGTGTCAGGTGATACCTTGCTATAGATTTGCTTTGCATTTCTCTAATAATTGGTGATGTTGAGCAGCTTTTCATGTGTCTCTTGGCCATCTGTATGTCTTCTTTGGGAAAATATCTATTTAGATCTTCTGCCCATTTTTTTATTGGGCTGTTTTTTTTTTTGATATGGAGCTGCATGTGCTGTTTGTATATTTTGGAAATTAATTCCTTGTCAGTTGCTTCATTTGCAAATATTTTCTCCCATTTTGAGGGCTGCCTTTTCATTTTGCTTATGGTTTCCTATGCTGTGCAGAAGCTTTTAAGTTTAATGAGGTTCCACTTGTTTCTTTTTGTTTTTATTTTTACCACTCTAGGTGGCTGAAATAAAAAGATATTGTTGCATTTATGTCAGAGAGTGTCTGCCTTTGTTTACCTATAAGAGATTTATAGTATCTGGCCTTACATTTAGGTCTCTAATCCATTTTGAGTTTATTCTTGTGTATGGTGTTGGGTAGTGTTCTAATCTCATTCTCTTACATGTAGCTGTCCATTTTCCCAACACCACTTATTGAAGAGACTGTCGTTTCTCCATTGTATATTTTTGACTCCTTTGTCATAGATTAGGTGACCATAGGTACATGGGTTTATCTCTGGACTTTCTATCCTGTTTCATTGATGTATATTTCTGTTTTTGTGCCAGCACTATACTGTTTTGTTGAGAGTAGTTTTGTAGTATAGTCTGAAGTTAGGGAGCCTGATTCCTCCAGCTCTTTTTCTTTCTCAAGATTGCTTTGGCTATTCCAGGTCTTCTGTGTCTTCATACAAATTGTAAAATTTTTGTTCTAGTTCTGGGAAAAATGCCATTGGTAATTTGATAGGGATTGCATTGAATCTGTAGATTGCTTTGGGTGGTATTTTGACAGTACTGATTCTTCCAATCCAATAACATGGTATATCTCTCCAACTGTTTGTTTCGTCTTTGATTTCTTTCATCAGTATCTTACAGTTTTCTGAGTACAGGATTTTGCTTCCTTAGGTTCATTCTTAGATTTTTTTTTTTTTTGGTGTGATGCTAAATGGGATTCTTTCCTTACTTTCTTTCCTGATTTTCTTTGTTAGTGTATAGGAATGCCAGACATTTCTACATATTAATATTGTATCCTGCAACTTTACCAAATTCATTGATGAGCTCTAATAGTTTTCTGGTAGCATCTTTAGAACTTTGTATGTATAGTATCATGTCATCTGCAAAGAGTGACACTTTTACTTCTACTTTCCAATCTGGATTCCTTTTCTTTTTTCCTTCTCTGACTGTCATGGTTAGGACTTCCTAAACTATGCTGAATAAAAGTGGTGAGAATGGACATCCTTGTCTTCTTCTTGATCTTAAAGGAAGAGCTTTCAGGTTTTACTTTTGAGTATGATGTTAGCCACAGGTTTTTCATATATGGCCTTTATTATGTTGAGGTATACTTCTAAACTCACTTTCTGGAGAACTTTTTATCATAAATGGTGTTGAATTTTGTCAAAAGCTCTTTCTGCATCTGTTGCAATGATCATATGGTTTTTATTCTTCAGTTTGTTAATGTGGCAAATCACATTGATTGATTTGCATATATTGAAGAATCCTTTTATCCCTGGGATAAATCCCACTTGATCATGGTGCATGATGCTTTCAATGTATTGTCGGATTTGGTTTTCTAGTATTTTGATGAGAATATTTGCTTCTATGTTCATCAGTGATATTGGCCTGTAATTTTATTTTTTGTTTTCTTTGGTTTTGGTATCAGGGTGATGGTAGCCTCATTGAATGAGCTTGGGAGTGTTCTTCCTCTGTAATTTTTTGGAAGAGTTTCAGAAGGATTGGTGTTTCCTCTTCTCTAAATGGTCAATAGAATTCACCTGTGAAGCCATCTGGTTCTGAACTTTTGTTTGTTGGGAGTTTTTTATATCACAGTTTCAATTTCATTACTTGTGATTGGTCTTTTCATATTTTCTGTTTCTTTCTGGTTCAGTCTTGGAAGGTTGTACCTTTATAAGAATTTGTCCATTTCTTCTAGGGTGTCCATTTTATTGTCATATACTTGCTTATAGTAGTCTCTTCCATTTCTTTGTATTTTTGTGATGTCCATTGTAACTTCTCCTTTTTCATTTCTAATTTTATTGATTTGAGTCCTCTTGCTTTTTCTCCTGATGAGTCTGGCTAAATGTTCATCAATTTTGTTTACTTTTTCAAGAACCAGCTTTTAGTTTCATTGATCTTTGCCTGTATTTCATTTATTTCTGCTCTGGTCTTTACAATTTCTTTCCTTATACTATCTGTAAATTTTGTTCTTTCTCTAGCTATTTTAGGTGTAAGGCTATGTTGTTTATTTAAGGTTTTTCTTGTTTCTTGAGGTAAGATTGTATTGCCATAAACTTCCCTCTTAGAACTACTCTTGCTATGTCCCATAGGTTTTGGATCTTTGTGTTTTCATTGGCATTTGCCTCCATGTAATTTTTAAATTTTATCTCTGATTTCTTCAGTGATCCATATTTTTAGTAACATATTGTTTAGTCTCTATGTGTTTGTGTTTTTCAGTTTTTTTTTTCCTATAATTGATTTCTAATCTCATAGTGTTGTGGTCAGAAAAGATGCTTGATAAAATTTCAATTTTTCTTTTTTCATTTAAAAAGGCATATTTTGTGGCCCAAGATATGATCTATCCTGGACAATGTTCCATGTGAACTTGAGAAGAAAGTGTATTCTGCTGCTTTTGGATGGAAAGTCCTATAAATATCAATTAAATCTATCTGATCTAATTCATAATTTAAAGAAATTCATAATTTCCTTACTGATTTTCTGTCTGGATGATCTGTCCATTGTTGTAAGTGGGGTGTTAAAATCCCCCACTATTATTTTGTTATTTTTGATTTCCCCTTTTATGGCTGTTAGCATTTGCCTTATGTATTGAGGTGCTCCTATGTTGGATGAAGATATATTTACAATTGTTATATCTTCTTCTTGGATTGATCCCTTGATCATTATGTAGTGTCCTTCCTTTTCTCTTGTAATAGTCTTTATTTTAAAGTCTGTATTGTCTGATGTGAGTATTGTTACTCCATCTTTTATTTGATTTCCATTTGCATGGAATATCTTTCTTCATTCCCTCACTTTCAGTCTGTATGATTTCCTAGGTCTGAAGTTGGTCTTGTTTTTATATCCATTCAGCCAATCTGTGTCTTTTGCTTGGAACATTTAATCCATTTACATTTAAGGTAATTTTCAATATGTATGCTCCTATTGCCATTTTCTTAATTGTTTTGGGTTTGTTTTTGTAGGTCTTTTTCTTTCCTTCCTCTTTTGTTCTGTTCTCTTGTGTTTTAATGACCATCTTTAGTGTTGTGTTTAGTTGTTTTGTGTGTGAGTGTGTTTGTGTGTGTGTATCTATTGTAGCTTTATGGTTTGCATTTCCCATGAAGTTTTTTTTTTTTGTGTGTGGTACGCGGGCCTCTCACTGTTGTGGCCTCTCCCATTTCAGAGCACAGGGTCCAGAAGTGCAGGCTCAGTGGCCATGGCTCACGGGCCTAGCCACTCTGCGGCATGTGGGATCTTCCCAGACCGGGGCATGAACCCCTGTCCCCTACGTCGGCAGGCAGACTCTCAACAACTGCGCCACCAGGGAAGCCCTCCCATGAAGTTTTGATACAGCACTCTGTATATATACAAGGTGGCTTTAAGCTGCTGGTCTTTTAAGTTCCACTTCCTGCATTTGTACTCTCCTCTACTCACAGTTGCTGGGTTTGCTTTCATATTTGTGTGTGGGTGATTTTTTACTTTTACTGTATATTTGTCTTTACCTGTGAACTTTTCCATTTGTACTTTTCTTTTTGCTAGTTGTGGCCTCTTTTTCTCCCCCCACATAGAGAAGCTTCTTTAGCATTTGATTCAAAGCCAGTTTGGTGATGCTGAATTCTCTTAGCTTTTGCTTGTCTGTAAAGCTTTTGATTTCTCCATCAAATCTGAATGAAAGCTTTGCTGAGAACACTATTCTTGGTTGTACATTCTTCCCTTTCACCAATGTAAATACATTGTGCCACTCCCTTCTGGCCTGTAGAGTTTCTGCTGAGAAATTAGCTGATAACATTATGGGCATTCCCTTGTCTGTTATTTTTTGTTTTTCCTGCTGGTGTTTAAATTATTTTCTTTACAAATAAAAAGGTGATCCGGGTAAATTATTCTCAGAACTTATTATTCCCATGGTGCATTCATAAAAGTTCATTTCTGAACCTGAAAAGCAAAGAAGATCTTGAGTCTGTTGAGATTCCCCCATGGTTCATATTTGTGGTTTAAGCCTGATGACATTTGTCATTTACACTTGGGCTGTCAAATATAGCTTTACATTGGATTCACCTTGGTTGTTGTTACAAGCATCAGTTCATACATACCCCTCAAAATATGTGGAATCATCCAGGGGCTGATATATCATTATTTTAAAGAGTTCTTCAGCTGATTCTGATAGTACTTTTGCTATGCCTTCTGAAATAAAATAATGTCATGTTCAAGAGAGAAATGCAGCCTGATAAATTGTTTCTTAATTGTGTATGTGAATAACCACCTCAAAAAAATAGGAAAAAAATTAGCCATTTTCTTCTTATGAAGAAAAGCTCTGCACTCAGTATAATTCCTTCTGTTCTACAGCAGAGTCCCATCCAAGACCATGTTCTCCAAGAGTATTTGATGAATACCTGGTGAGGAAAAAAATGATGAAATGGCAGTAGGACACCAAGATGGAAATTATGGTTGTGGGTTCTTAACAATTCAGTATTAAAGGACGAATTAGAAGCAGATGAGTTAGGTCTCTCAATGTCAAGTGTAT
The DNA here is from genome assembly GCF_008692025.1 of Phocoena sinus. NCBI lineage: Eukaryota > Metazoa > Chordata > Mammalia > Artiodactyla > Phocoenidae > Phocoena > Phocoena sinus. Next base: position 31,093,135 of record NC_045776.1, on the reverse strand, counting down.
CTACATCTAAGTGAGAAGAGCTTGATTATCTTCAAGTTCTCCAGAAAATAATAAAAATGATTAAATAAGATAGATTAATTGTTATCAACAACTGAAAGAATACAGACTACACATTTTTTGTAGTTTCTTTTGTACCTACTTAAAGACAAAGACAAAATGTTTCTTTGTTGTGTTTGTAGAAAGGATGTAATTTAAAATGTAGCACAAAGTCCACAGGTTTCACACTGAATAATTGACATTCTCTAATACCAGGGGCAGTACTGTAGAACTGACTATAAGGTTTCTGCACATGTTTTGGCCTAGGAGGAAAAAATTTGGATTCTAAGGAACATAAAAGTACACAGGCAAATGGGATTTACTAAGCAAGAATCTGAGTGCAGAGAAGTAAGATAAATGAACCAAGGGCAGGCAGATACTGTAGGGGCTGGCAAACAGGTCTCTAAGGTTATGGGTTTGCAATAGCAAGTTAAAAATTAGGATGCAATAAAGGTGAATTCTGTACTTAGCCCTCATCTGTTCTCTGAATTTTGTTGGCTGCCTTGGTGTGTGTGTGTGACCTAGAGCATGGAGGTGAATATTTACATATAGATAAAATCCAATCCTGTTTGCAAAGTGAGAATTAAATGAAGACATTTAAATAACATGCTTGTATCTGCTCATAGTTGACACTCAAGAACTGGTTTATTATTACACATACATAAGTCTAAGCTGTCCAGCTGTTTCTTGCACAATAATATATTTTGGGGTACAGATACTGTTTACACTTTTAAAAGTCATTGGTAGAGACAAAATTCAGGGTACTAAAGGATGACTCAAGTTGTCTGTAAATCTAAGCTATCACTGTAAAACTCAATACTATGATACACTAAATCTGAAAACCAGCAAAAATAATATTCCTCCCAAGACTGCAGACACTGTCATCAAAGTTAATAAGCATTTATTGTAAAATATTATTGGAAAGTTTCCCAGAACTGTTTTCTCCCCGGGAAATATGTACTTACAGGAGTCATGGTCTAAAGGTAACTCTATCCCCCATCATATATTAAGTTGAGAAATAACCAATAGGGGATAGTGTAATTGGTGGCAATTATGTAAAAAAAAGTTGGCACTTGACAGCCATTTTACTACATTTCAAAGATATTGAAGAAATAAATCATGATGATAGTAAAGAATTTGGATTTTTGAAACCTAGGCTTGGAAACTCAAATAATATAGAGACTCAGGATGGATTCTAGGCACTGAACACATATGAATTGATCCAGGCATCAGCAAGAACCTCAGCATTCATGGGTCCCCTAGGCCTTGCCAGGAGTAATGACCAGGAAATAGATTTTGAATGAACAAAGCTCTTATAACATTTGAATTACCTTCAGCAAACAAAGCAAGCTCCTTATTTCATTATTCCTGCCTTCTGATATTTCAGATGTCCAAAACAAACTTTTATTTAATTGTATTCATGTAGTTTTGCTTTTCCATGGTCTGACTTCTGAAAAAAAAATATTATTCTTATTCTTATGATGGAGGCTAGATACACATGTCTAATCATCCCAGGTGGTTGTGTTAATGTGGGATACCAGTGGAGACTATTTTTGAATAGAGTACATTGTGTTATCTATTAATTAAGTCAGGGAGTATTGCTAACAGAATTAAATACTTGTTTATATTTGTTGTATCCAGATTTGTTTACCTCCTCTTGTCCTCTAAAATACTGTTCTAATCAGCAGACCTATTTTCTACCCTTTTTGATACTACAAACTTACTTATTGTTTGAGTTAAATCATAGAAGGCCGAAACCCTTGACTTTCCAATGTGAAGCACTAAATATAAAATGAGTTACTGAAAATAAGACAAGTCTGGTGCCATAAACCTGTCAAACTAATCTCCAAGATTTTCTTTCTAGATGGCACCACACACTTTCTTGATATTACCTTGCACTGAAAAAGTTGGGTATTTATGAATCTCATGTTTCAACACATTCTCAGTAATGTAAATGAATTGGGAGTAATAAGCATGGATCATTTTGAATCCATCATGTGTGTGCATTAATCTGGCATTCAATATTTAGTTAGCATGAAAAGCAGAAGACTATTAGTTTGGGTTTAAGATTTGGTGATTGCATTCTCCAGTTTTCCATGCTCCATCAAAGAACATCAAACAATCATGGAGGAGCAGATGTTGATATTTTCTCTAGTGATGAAGCTAACATCCAAAGGATTCACAATTCCTTTTTTGTATATCATCTAAAGCAGAGCCAGATGCAGTAAGTGGATTTGACCCCAAAATTAGTATTATCTCAAGCCAAATGTCCTTAGGAGGATTGAGATGTGTCCTGCCTGGACAACACAAAATATAATATTGGACTTTCTGGAGCTATATGAGAAGAGGCAACATGCAATTCACAAACAAAGCTAATTGGAACTGTATCAGGAAGATTTTATTTTTAGTAAAGGATCTGGTCAGTTTATTATACCTAAATTACAGTGGTAATTAAAATGAAAAAAAAAAAAGAAGTGGGTAGTGGTTTCAGAGTCAAGCACTTTGCTGCCATGCTTGATGGTTTAGAATAACAAGCATGGTTGTAATGTTGTTGATGGTTATGTTAAGACATTCTTTCTTATGTATATATTTTAGATTAAAATAATTACTTGGATGTACAGTGACACAAAAATTACCGAAATGATAGGCCTAGCTGTGAATTATCAGACTAAGAAATAAAGATTCTACATTACCTGACTGTTCAAAGAATGGTCCAACTTTGATGTCACTGGGGATTTTGTTAGAAATGCAGACACTACGGCTGCACTCCAGATCTACTAAATTAGAATCTCATTTAACAACATCCCTGGGTGATTTATATGTACATTGAAATTTGAGATGCACTGCTCAATTACTTTAAGAAGGTTTGATGTGTCAGTGTTTGTGTATGTGAGTCACATGTACAAGAATAGCACTGTCATTGAAAATCAGTTTATAAAAGATGTTTTATTTTTTCAGTACATTGCAACCTTGAGCCCATGACTAATACTTTTCCCTACTTCTTGTTCTCCAGAAGCAACTTGCCCCCATGTTCATCATGGCTGCCTATCCCTACTGGACTCACATCAAGGGGAAACATCTACAGAGGCTGTAGGCTTAAAGACTGTTTGGGTATAAAGTTGCCTCTATATTTTTTCAATGAGAGATATCATGAAATTTTCTTAAGATAATAAGAGTAATTGCTAGTATTTACTGAATATATATATATACAATGTGCAAACAACTCTTGCAAGGGTTTCGTAAGCATCATCTCATTTATCCAAATATATAAGATGGGTATGATTATTCCTGTTATAAAGTCGTTGATAGTGAGTTTCAGAAACTTTGAGTAAATTACCCAAGATCACAAAGGTAGTATGTGGAAGAGTCAGAATTCATACAACATAACAACTATTGTAAGCAATTTTTCCTTCAGCAGGAAATCCCCTTTCTTTTCAATTTAAGCAAAGCTACATTTTAACTAACTTTTAAATCAGGTGTCCCCGTGCTCTACTTATCTCTGGCCCTAGCACAACATTCAAATCTTTTCATCATGGAATGCCTTGCCTAAGCTGTTGGTTCTTTCCATAGGTCAAAGAAGTAGAAATAAAGAATAAGCAATTAACAGATGACCAGACCTATTCCCTAGCTTCCCCTTCAGTACTCCTGTGAACAAACTGTGTGAACAAAATATTACCTAAAGAAGAATCGCAAGAACTCAAGAAGCCTGCACACAAGTCTGCACACAGTGGGGGATGGTGATGACTCTGACCCCCCATCTCAATGATTAGCTAAGATGACTTCCCTTTTTCCCATTAAAAACTTTCATGGCCGAGCAGAATCTTGAGAGATCTTTTTTGGGGGACACTGAGTACACTATCTCCGCAGCTTGCTGGTATTCTTATTAAAAGGAAATTTCTTTTCTACCAACATTCCTCTCTCTCATGTATTGGTTTTCAAGTGGTGAGCAGTCAGATCTGATTCAATAACAGATGCTCAGTATTGCTAATTAGTAGAGAAATGCAAACCCAAACCGCAAAGAGATATCACCTTACACCTGTCAGAATGGTTATCATCAAAAAGTCTACAAAAAACAAACGTTGGTGAGAATGAGGATAAAAGGGAACCACTTGTACACTGTTGGTGGGAATGTAAACTGGTGCAACCACTATGGGAAACAGTATGGAGGTTCCTCAAAAATCTAAAAATAGAACTACTATATGATCCAACAATTCCATCCCTGTGTGTATACATATATAAACACCAATTCGAAAAGATACATGGACCCGCATAGACATAGCAGCATTATTTACAACAGCCAAGATATGGAAGCAACCCGTGTCCATCAACAGATGAACAGATAAAGAAGATGTGAGGTATATACATATATATGTGGAATATTTCTGTATATGGCTGTAATATTTCTTAGCCATAAAAAAAGAATAAAAACCTGCCATTTACAACAACGTGGTGGACCTAGAGAGTACTATGCTTAGTGAAATAAGTAGACAAATACTGTATGTTATCACTTATATGTGGAATCCAAAATATAAAACACACAAATGTATATAACAAAACAAAAACAGCCTCATGGATATGGAAAACAAACTGCTGATTACTAGTGAGGAGAGGGAAGAAGGGAGGGGCAAGATAGTGGTATGGGATTAAGAGATACAAACTAGTATGTATAAAATAGATAAGCGACAAGGACATATTATACAGCATAGGAAAATGTAACCATCTTTTTAAAATAACTTTAAACGGAGTATTATCTATAAAAATATTGAATCATTATGCTCTATACCTGAGATAATACTGTAAATCAACTACAGGTTAATAAAAAAAAGAAAGTTATGAGTAATTACATATATTGTGTTTCATAACACAGAAGAGTGAATTCTTTAATATGGTCAGCTATATCCCAGTTATGAATAAAAATATCACATTCCTTTCTTCTCAATATGTTCTATATATCTCTATATATCTTAGAGTATAGTCTACAATCTTCAGTGGCAGAAGCCTTATTTTTTGGAGTTTATGAGAATCATGATTCTTAACATTCTATTCAAAATAAATATTGTATTATAATATTGAATTTCATTTTAAAATTGCATAATGGCCCCAGAGACTTTGATAAGCCACCCTTTCTCCCCATGAAAATCAATAAATTTATGAGCTCCACAGCACCAGGATCATTAGTTTAAATATCCTCTTCAACAGCCTACTTATTGTAGAGCAGTAGTATAAAAAGTTAATACACTTTTGATAAATATTAATCTTATAACAGAATGGAATAACTACATGCTTAAATATGGGTTAGTGATGTAGTATCAACTGGGTGCATAAAAACGAAAAAAAATTCTGTCATGCAAAGAGAGAACAGAGTGGCATAGAAAGCACTAATTAGACAAAGGCATCCTAAGTTAAATATGATACAGATAACTTAGTGAGTGGCAGTCAAGATAATGGACATTCTTGAGAAAGAATTAGAAATCTGTGATTGTTTTTAAAAGGAAAGAACTGGGGACATACTCGAGATGGCTCTGGCAATGGTTACATATTTAAGAGTAAAAACAAGAGCAGGAAAATTAAATCATAAAAGAGCAGATTCAAGTCAAGCCATAAAGATCTAATCTTTTATGGCTTGAATCATGCCTTTCTTTTAAAATGTTTTCAGTAAATATTAGTAGATTTGAGTAAAAATGATATATTTTATAAATGTGATTATGGAATCATTATATTATAACATCTATCAGGGGGAAAGGGTGATTTAAAATAAGAGTCACCGAATGTGTGTCTGGAACTTTTGCTCCCAGCCAGCTGTCAAGAGCACAGTGTCTATGCTTTCAATCTGATAAGACTGTTGACCAATATTGACTCACTTGCTTGGCTCCATTGGTGACCCTCAGAGTTGAAGAAGTAGCCAACCTCTGGCTTATATGCAGGGAGATAAAACTCAAGACCCACCCAAGACCTTTCCGTTTGGGTAAAGAATGATTTAGGGACATTGGCAACCCTAAGCCATTGACACATTTGATAAAAGTCATTTACTTCATTTTTGAAATTGATTTTAAACTTTGTTGGAGAGTTTTTATGTTCCAATCAGGAATCTAATCCAAATCTTTTAAAGTTCAATTTTTACTCATTATTTTCCTTTGTTTAGGGTATAGATTTTTGGAAGTATTAAAATGAAAAAAATACAATTCTTAAATGACAGTTTAGAACATTAACAAATAATGAACACTTTTGCAAAATCAAAAAATTAGAGAATTCTTTCTTTTTGTTACCAAACAGACTACCAGGTGAGTTTTATTAAAAATGAAAAATGAGCCATGGGAATGATGATGGAAATGTCTATCGGGGCCCACAAAATCTGGGATTTGAATTGGTGGAAATCACAAGGGAGGACTGAGGCCTCACCCAGGTGCCACATCCTCAGTACAGAATTCCAATGTCTTAAAATGAAAAGCACCTTAAAACTTCAACTGCATGTTTTACAGATGAAATAATTTGTGTCCAGGGAGGCTAAAGGATTTTCTTAAGGATGTACAAGCTAAGCAGTGGCAACACTGGAAGGAGACATAAGATTTCATGACTTCCCTAACATTCAATCAATAAAACCTGTTAAATTATTGGATGGATACCTTCATAAGGTGGTTCAAAATTTCAGAACAGAAATCAGTGGGATCCAATCCTAAATTTTGTTGAAGAAATGTAGATTAAGGCAAAGGTAAATCTGGCATCTTCCTAACTCCAGAAATCTCAACTCACCATAAAGTCATATACCAGAATATATCATGAACACATAAAAAACATTTATTAGGGGGACCTTGAAGATGGCGGAAGAGTAAGACGCGGAGATCACCTTCCTCCCCACGGATACACCAGAAATATATCCACACGTGGAACAACTCCTACAGAACTCCTACTGAAGGCTGGCAGAAGACCTCAGACCTCCCAAAAGGCAAGAAACTCCCCACGTACCTGGGTAGGGCAAAAGAATAAAAAGAAAAAAGAGACAAAAGAATAAGGACGGCACCTGCACCAGTGGGAGGGAGCTGTGAAGGAGGAAAAGTTTCCACACACCAGGAAGCCCCTCCGCGGGCGGAGACTGCGGGAGGCGGAGGGGGGAGTTTCGGGACCGCGGAGTAGTGCACAGCGACGGGTGCGGAGGGCAAAGCGGGGAGATTCCTGCACAGACGATCGGTGCCGACTGGCACTCACCAACCCGAGAGGCTTGTCTGCTCACCCGCCGGGGCGGGCGGGGCTGCGAGCTGAGGCTCGGGTTTTGGTTTTGGACAGAGCTCAGGGAGAGGACTGGGGTTGGCGGCTTGAACATAGCCTGAAGGGGTTAGTGCACCACGACTAGCCGGGAGGGAGTTCGGGGAAAAGCCTGCACCTGCCGAAGAGGCAAGAGACTTTTTCTTCCCTCTTTGTTTCCTGGTGCGCGAGGAGAGGGGTTTAGGAGCGCTGCTTAAAGGAACTCCAGAGACAGGCGCGAGCCGCGGCTGAAAGCGCGAACCCCAGAGACGGGCGCGAGCCGTGGCTAAAACCGCGGACCCCAGAGACGGGCGGGAGACGCTAAGGCTGCTGCTGCCGCCACCAAGGGGCCTGTGTGCGAGCACAGGTCACTCTCCACACCCCTCTTCCGCGGAGCCTGTGCAGCCCGCCACTGCCAGGTTCCCGGGATCCAGGGACAACTTCCCCGGGACAACGCACGGCGGGCCTCAAACTGGTGCAACGTCACGCCGCCTCTGCCGCAGCAGGCCCACCCCGCGCGCAGTGCCCCTCCTTCCCCCATCCCCCAACCCCCGGGCTGAGTGAGCCGGAGCCCCCGAATCAGCGGCTCCTTTAACCCCGTCCTGTCTGAGTGAAAAAACAGACGCCCTCCAGCGACCTACACGCAGAGGCAGGGCCAAACCCAAAGCTCAGCTCCTGTGAGCTGTCAGAACAAAGAAGAGAAAGGGAAATCTCTCCCAGCAGCCACAGAAGCAGCGGATTAGAGCTCCACAGTCAACTTGATACACCCTGCATCTGTGGAATACCTGAATAGACAAGAAATGATCCCAAATTGAAGAGGTGGAATTTAGGAGCGAGATCTATGATTTTTTTTTCCCTTTTCTTCTTTTTGTGAATGTGTACGTGTATGCTTCTGTGTGAGATCTTGTCTGTATACTCTTGCTTCCACCATTTGTCCTAGGGCTCTATCCGTCCATGATTTTTTTAAAAAATTCTTTTTCTTAATAATTAAGTTTAATTGTAATAACTTTATTATACTTTACCTTCGTTCTTTCTTTCTTTCCTTCCTTCCTTCCCTCCTTTAGACAACGAATCACCCTAAATTGAGGAGGTGGTCTCTGAGAGCAAGATTTATGATTTTTCCCCCTTTACCTCTTTTTGTGAAGGTGTATGTGTATGCTTCTGTGTAAGATTTTCTCTGTATAGCTTTGCTTCCAACATTTGTCCTAAGGTTCTATCCGTCCCTTTTTTTCTTTTCCTAAATATTTTTTAATTCAATAACTATATTATACTTTATTTTATTTTTACTGTATCTTCTTTCTTTCTGTCTTTTTTCCTTCTTTCCCTCCTTCCTTCCTTCTTTCCTCCCTCCCTCCTTTCTTTCCTTCTTTGCTTCTTCCTTCCTTCCTTCCTTTCCTCCTTTCCCTCTTTCTTTCCTCATATTTCTACTAATTCTCTCTACTTTTTCTCCCTTTTATTCTGAGCCGTGTGGATGAAGGGCTCTTGGTGCTCCAGTCCAGGAGTCAGGGCTCTGCCTCTGAGGTAGGAGAGCCAACTTCAGGACACTGGTCAACAAGAGACCTCCCAGCTCCACATAAAATAAAATGGCGGAAATCTCCCAGAGACCTCCATCTTAACACCAGCACCCAGCTTCACTCAACGACCAGCAAGCCACAGTGCTGGACAACCTATGCCAAACAACTAGCAAAACAGAAACACAACCCCACCCATTAGCAGAGAGGCTGCCTAAAATCATAATAAGGCCACAGACACCCCAAAACACACCACCAGACGTGAACCTGCCCACTAGAGACACAAGATCCAGCCTCATCCAGCACAACACAGGCACTAGTCCCCTCCACCAGGAAGCCTACACAACCCACTGAAACAACCTTAGCCACTGGAGACAGACATCAAAAACAACGGGAACTACGAACGTGCAGCCTGCAAAAAGGAGACCCCAGACACAGTAAGATAAGCAAAATGAGAAGACAGAAAAACACACAGCAGATGAAGGAGCAAGATAAAAACCCACCAGACCTAACAAATGAGGAGGAAATAGGCAATCTACCTGAAAAAGAATTCAGAATAATGATAGTAAGGATGATCCGAAATCTTGGAAAAAGAATGGACAAAATGCAAGAAACAGTTAACAAGGACCTACAAGAACTAAAGATGAAACAAGCAACGATGAACAACGCAATAAATGAAATTAAAAGTACTCTAGATAGGATCAATAGCAGAATAACTGAGGCAGAAGAACGGATAAGTGACCTGGAAGATAAAGTAGTGGAAATAACTACTGCAGAGCAGAATAAAGATAAAAGAATGAAAATAACTGAGGACAGTCTCAGAGACCTCCGGACAACATGAAACACACCAACATTCGAATTATAGGGGTTCCAGAAGAAAAAGAAAGAAAGAAAGGGACTGAGAAAATATTTGAAGAGATTATAGTTGAAAACTTCCCTAATATGGGAAAGGAAATAGTTAATCAAGTCCAGGAAGCACAGAGAGTCCCATACAGGATAAATACAAGGAGAAATACGCCAAGACACATATTAATCAAACTGTCAAAAATTAAATACAAAGAAAGCATATTAAAAGCAGCAATGGAAAAACAACAAATAACACACAAGGGAATCCCCATAAGAGTAACAGCTGATCTCTCAGCAGAAACCCTACAAGCCAGAAGGGAGTGGCAGGACATACTGAAAGTGATGAAGGAGAAAAGCCTGCAACCAAGACTACTCTACCCAGCAAGGATCTCATTCAGATTTGATGGAGAAATTAAAAGCTTTACAGGCAAGCAAAAGCTGAGAGAGTTCAGCACCACCAAACCAGCTTTACAACAAATGCTAAAGGAACTTCTCTAGACAAGAAACACAAGAGAAGGAAACGACCTATAGTAGCGAACCCAAAACAATTTTGAAAATGGGAATAGGAACATACATATCGATAATTACCTTAAATGTAAATGGACTAAATGCTCCCACCAAAAGACACAGATTGGCTGAATGGATACAAAAACAAGACCCTTATATATGCTGTCTACAAGAGACCCACTTCAGACCTAGAGACACATACAGACTGAAAGTAAGGGGATGGAAAAAGATATTCCATGCAAATGGAAACCAAAAGAAAGCTGGAGTAGCAATTCTCATATCAGACAAAATAGACTTTAAAATAAGGACTATTAAAGGAGACAAAGAAGGACACTACATAATGATCAAGGGATCGATCCAAGAAGAAGATATAACAATTGTAAATATTTATGCACCCAACATAGGAGCACCTCAATACATAAGGCAAATACTAACAACCATAAAAGGGGAGATCAACAGTAACATATTCATAGTAGGGGACTTTAACACCCAACTTTCACCCATGGACAGATCATCCAAAATGAAAATAAATAAGGAAACACAAGCTTTAAATGATACATTAAACAAGATGGACTTAATTGATATTTATAGGACACTCCATCCAAAAACAACAGTATACATATTTTTCTCAAGTGCTCATGGAACATTCTCCAGGATAGATCATATCTTGGGTCACAAATCAAGCCTTGGTAAATTTAAAAAAACTGAAATTGTATCAAGTATCTTTTCTGACCACAACGCCATGAGACTAGATATCAATTACAGGAAAAGATCTGTAAAAAATACAAACACATGGAGGCTAAACAATACACTACTTAATAATGAAGTGATCACTGAAGAAATCAAAGAGGAAATTAAAAAATACCTAGAAACAAATGACAATGGAGACACAACGACCCAAAACCTATGGGATGAAGCAAAAGCAGTTCTAAGGGGGAAGTTTATAGCAATACAAGCCCACCTTAAGAGGCAGGAAACATCTCGAATAAACAACCTAACCTTGCACCTCAAGCAATTAGAGAAAGAAGAACAAGAAAACCCCAAAGCTAGCAGAAGGAAAGAAATCATAAAAATCAGATCAGAAATAAATGAAAAAGAAATGAAGGAGATGATAGCAAAGATCAATAAAACTAAAAGCTGGTTCTCTGAGAAGATAAACAAAATAGATAAACCACTAGCCAGACTCATCAAGAAAAAAAGGGAGAAGACTCAAATCAATAGAATTAGAAATGAAAAACGAGAAGTAACAACTGACACTGCAGAAATAAAAAAAAAAAATCATGGGAGATTACTACAAGCAACTCTATGCCAATAAAATGGACAATCTGGAAGAAATGGACAAATTCTTAGAAATGCACAACCTGCCAAGACTGAATCAGGAAGAAATAGAAAATATGAACAGACCAATCACAAGCACTGAAATTGAAACTGTGATTAAAAACCTTCAAACAAACAAAAGCCCAGGACCAGATGGCTTCACAGGTGAATTCTATCAAACGTTTAGAGAAGAGCTAACACCTATCCTTCTCAAACTCTTCCAAAATATAGCAGAGGGAGGAACACTCCCAAATTCCTTCTACGAGGCCACCATCACCTTGATACCAAAACCAGACAAGGATGTCACAAAGAAAGAAAACTACAGGCCAATATCACTGATGAACATAGATGCAAAAATCCTCAACAAAATACTAGCAAACAGAATCCAACAGCACATTAAAAGGATCATACACCATGATCAAGTGGGGTTTATTCCAGGAATGCAAGGATTCTTCAATATCCGCAAATCTATCAATGTGATAAACCATATTAACAAATTGAAGGAGAAAAACCATATGATCATCTCAATAGATGCAGAGAAAGCTTTCGACAAAATTCAACACCCATTTATGATAACAACCCTCCAGAAAGTAGGCATAGAGGGAACTTTCCTCAACATAATAAAGGCCATATATGACAAGCCCACAGCAAACATTATCCTCAATGGTGAAAAACTGAAAGCATTTCCACTAAGATCAGGACAAGACAAGGTTGCCCACTCTCACCACTCTTATTCAACATAGTTTTGGAAGTTTTAGCCACAGCAATCAGAGAAGAAAAGGAAATAAAAGGAATCCAAATCGGAAAAGAAGAAGTAAAGCTGTCACTGTTTGCAGATGACCTGATACTATACATAGAGAATCCTAAAGATGCTACCAGAAAACTACTAGAGCTAATCAATGAATTTGGTAAAGTAGCAGGATACAAAATTAATGCACAGAAATCTCTGGCATTCCTATATACTAATGATGAAAAATCTGAAAGTGAAATCAAGAAAACACTCCCATTTACCATTGCAACAAAAAGAATAAAATATCTAGGAATAAACCTACCTAAGGAGACGAAAGACCTGTATGCAGAAAATTATAAGACACTGATGAAAGAAATTAAAGATGATACAAATAGATGGAGAGATATACCATATTCTTGGATGGGAAGAATCAACATTGTGAAAATGACTCTACTACCCAAAGCAATCTACAGATTCAATGCAATCCCTATCAAACTACCACTGGCATTTTTCACAGAACTAGAACAAAAAATTTCTCAATTTGTATGGAAACACAAAAGACCCCGAATAGCCAAAGCAATCTTGAGAACGAAAAAAGGAGCTGGAGGAATCAGGCTCCGTGACTTCAGACTATATTACAAAGCAACAGTAATCAAGACAGTATGGTACTGGCACAAAAACAGAAAGATAGATCAGTGGAACAGGATAGAAAGCCCAGAGATAAACCCACGCACATATGGACACCTTATCTTTGATAAAGGAGGCAGGAATGTACAGTGGAGAAAGGACAGCCTCTTCAATAAATGGTGCTGGGAAAACTGGACAGGTACATGTAAAAGTATGAGATTAGATCACTCCCTAACACCATACACAAAAATAAGCTCAAAATGGATTAAAGACCTATATGTAAGGCCAGAAACTATCAAACTCTTAGAAGAAAACATAGGAAGAACACTCTATGACATAAATCACAGCAAGATCCTTTCTGACCCGCCTCCTAGAGTAATGGAAATAAAAACAAAAATAAACAAATGGGACCTAATGAAACTTCAAAGCTTTTGCACAGCAAAGGAAACCATAACCAAGACCAAAAGACAACCCTCAGAATGGGAGAAAACATTTGCAAATGAAGCAACTGACAAAGGATTAATCTCCAAAATTTACAAGCAGCTCATGCAGCTCAATAACAAAAAAACAAACAACCCCATCCAAAAATGGGCAGAAGACCTAAATAGACATTTCTCCAAAGAAGATATACAGAATGCCAACAAACACATGAAAGAATGCTCAACATCATTAATCATTAGAGAAATGCAAATCAAAACTACAATGAGATATCATCTCACACCAGTCAGAATGGCCATCATCAAAAAATCTAGAAACAATAAATGCTGGAGAGGGTGTGGAGAAAAGGGGACACTCTTGCACTGCTGGTGGGAATGTGAATTGGTTCAGCCACTATGGAGAACAGTATGGAGGTTCCTTAAAAAACTACAAATAGAATTACCATATGACCCAGCAATCCCACTACTGGGCATATACCCTGAGAAAACCAAAATTCAAAAAGAGTCATGTACCAAAATGTTCATTGCAGCTCTATTTACAATAGCCCAGAGATGGAAACAACCTAAGCGCCCATCATCGGATGAATGGATAAAGAAGATGTGGCACATATACACAATGGAATATTACTCAGCCTTAAAAAGAAATGAAATTGAGCTATTTGTAATGAGATGGATAGACCTAGAGTCTGTCATACAGAGTGAAGTAAGTCAGAAAGGAAAAGACAAATACCGTATGCTAACACATATATATGGAATTTAAGGGAAAAAAATGTCATGAAGAACCTAGGGGTAAGACAGGAATAAAGACGCAAACCTACTGGAGAACGGACTTGAGCATATGGGGAGGGGGAAGGGTGAGTTTTGACAGGGCGAGAGAGAGTCATGGACATATACACACTAACAAACGTAGTAAGGTAGATAGCTAGGGGGAAGCAGCTGCAAGGCACAGTGATATTAGCTCGGTGCTTTGTGACAGCCTGGAGGGGTGGGATTGGGAGAGTGGGAGGGAGGGAGATGCAAGAGGGAAGACATATGGGAACATATGTATATGTATAGCTGATTCACTTTGTTATAAAGCAGAAACTAACACACCATTTTAAAGCAATTATACCCCAATAAAGATGTTTAAAGAAAAAAAAAATTTATTAAGTATTGGTTCCAAGTTAGAGTAATGCATGGCCTTTTCAGAAGAATGTTAAATGCATTTATTATTGGTGAATAGCTTATTCCCCTGACTGCAGTATTTCTAAGTAAAGACTATTTTGGAGGTGATGAATCTCTCTTTACATCCTATTCCCAATCAATACACATTTCACTTAGGATAACATGGGAATTCAATAAAGAGACACAATTTCAGGTGGAAAATAGTACTTGGAATCATTAGATTACAGGCAGATCTACATAAAACTTTTAAAGAACACTAGAACAATATGATTTCTGGGGCAATTTTTCTTCTGGGTTTATATGATGTGTTTTAACACAAAAATGCTTTTCACAATAAAGTTCTAAAAGACCAATGGTCTCAACAAGGACCCTTTAAAAAATTCAAAATCAGAGCATCAAATTCTAATGCTCAATGAGGTAATTGGCTACATTTCACTCTTACTACAATTTAATCAGAATTGTTATATTCTATAATCATCACAATAAAAATTCAAATATATTTATTTATTAAGAAGTATTACATTTTAGTGAATTTTATCATCAAAAACTCCATCTTGTCCCACTTTTATCTTTTCTACGCATTTAAAATAAGTCATGGAATGACAACTTATTTCAATTTAAATGAATATTTTTCTGTTTTTGTTTTTATTTCTCTCTGCCTTCCTTGAGTTAATGCTAGTCAATACAACTTTCTAGGATGCTGAGAAAATGCCTTCAACCATTTGTACATATACAGGTAGTTTAACAGTAATCAAAGTGGTTTATCTTCTTTATTCACTTGAATAAATAATATTTGTATTCCCACCAACCTCAAACTTTGGCTTAAAAAAAGAAAGATATTAGACAGGTACATTTACATGTTATTACAAATTGTGTGGAAAGTAAGAAAAAAGGGAGAAAGAGGGTAGAACTAGTTAAATTTAACTTACTACAATTAAGGAAGATTTTATAGACAACATAGCATGTGAGTGAGATAATGAATAATAAATAGAATACATAAAGGCAGAAACGGCAGGTGGAGTACCTTTTAATGGCATGGATGTAGATGTACATGTAGATGTAGTTAGATAGATAGATAATGGCTTAATTGAAAGCATGGATTTGAAGTAAAAAAAAAGACATGGTTAAGGTATGTTTAGTGGGTAATATTTATGTTTAGCCTACAAAATTATATTCAAATCAATAGAGTGCTTTAATTGTAAGACAATGGATTTTAACTTATAGCATTATTTCTCAAATTTAAGATCTTGTGTATTTCCAAAAACATATTCCTATTGTTTCACAGACATTGATTCCAGTTGAATTAAAATCTGAGTGGGAACTCTGTAAGTGAACACTTGAAGTACCACCATTGTAATAAAAGTGTAAGCATATGAACTAAAACCAAGTGGCAAGTCTAGATTACAAAGTGGCCATCCAGAATGATCCAGAATATGATTATATTGATTTATTAATTGTTATTTTAATGAATTTATATAATTAAGAAGAAAATCCATAGAGAAAATTCATTCCCTGATAGCAAGGATCTGTAATCCCCAATTTAAGAGGCACTGTCTTATAGTCAATGTAGAGCCATTAAAGTTTAGAAGTACAATTAAATTGTCACTTTAGAAGAATTATTCTAGAGAATTTCATCTTAAGAGATACTGGGGAACTTTCCTAATCATTACATTATTCTATCAACTAATATTTAACTAATCCCCTAGATTCCACCTAGATACTAGGTGTCAGAGAAAAAAAGATGAATACATGGTTCTGCCATAAAGAAGCTCATGGTTTAGGTGAGGAAAATGTCCTTGACTTATAAAAATAATAAAATATGACTATGCAATGGTAGAGAGATTGACAGAGAAGTGGCATTTAACCCAGCATGAAGGCCAGAGAAGACTGAATGACTAAGCTAAGTGTTAAACAGTACATTGAAATTGTGTTTAAGTTTGAGAGTGAGTGTGTGTGTGTGTGCATGTTTGTAGGGGCAGGGGTGGGGCCCTCGAAGAAAAGAAAAACAGCATGAATAAACATTCCTTTGATGTTGCTAAAGTGAAAAGTTTGAAGCAGCAGATATTAGGGAATCAAACTGGGAGTATAAACAGCAGCTAATCCCTGTGGTTGTAGTAAATTGCTGTTAAGACACTGGCTTTATCTTTGGGCCATGGAGAGCTCTTAGGGAATGAGAAGTGAGGGATGACACAGTTGACTTGATATTTTAGTAAGATAACTCTAAGAAGAGGAATAGGGATAGTAGATAGAAGATTATTCTAATATTATCCCAAGTGATGAGTCCCTGGGCTAGAACACGGGTGATAATAGATAACAGAATGAAAAAGATTACATTTAAGAGGTAAAATCAATAGAATACTGACTACACATGGGGCATGACTGAAAGGAGGAAGTCAAGGATAAATAAGTTTTCTGGCTTAGACATATCTATCAATTGAGAATGAGATTATAATGAGACGAAAAAAACCTTGAAGAGAAAATGATGAGTTAATTTTGACATATTGAGAGTATAGGGCTTGTGGGCTACCCAATACATGACTCTATTGACAGACGAATATACAAATCTGAAACTTGGGCAAAAGCTATGGCTTAGAAATACAGTTTTAAGATTCAAAAATTTAATAGTTAAACAATCTGCTGATGTTTAAGATAGGTGCAAGTTATTAAGCAATTACAGGAGGCTAGGCTCTTTCCAAAGTCCTTTAAATGAATTATCTCATTTAAGACTCAACAAATATATGGAGTAAATGCTAGTAAAATCCCCATTTTACAGACCAGTAAAGTGAGAATTGGTGTCAAGAGAGGAACTGGCCCAATGTCTCAAAGCTAGCTAGGGTTGGATCTCAGAAAGAAGCTCAGGAAATCTGACTCCATAGACTATATGGCTTCTCTGGGAAACTGTATAGTGAGAGAAGCTGTTGCCAATAGCAGAACCATGGAGAACACCAGCATTTAGTGTTTTATGTTTATTATTTTATTAAAATATAGGTGAGCCTATGAGTGAGCCTATGAGTGAGACAGTCATCAGAGAGATTTATAAAGAACCAGGCTACATAGTGTCATGGTGGTCAGGTCAGCGGTCAACTTGAGAAGCCAGTAAAAATCTATAATTTGGTTTGGAAATTGAGATGACATTTGTAAAAGCAGCTTCAGTGGAATTTAGGAATATAAGGGATATTACAATTGTCAAGGTGATAATTAACTTGTTTTGAAATAACTACTGTTTTGAAAGTTTAGAAGACAAAAAGAAGAGAGATTCAAGTACACTCTAAGCTTTGATTTGTGTTGGATCCAGTCTGCATGGTTGTGCAACTTCCATACATTCCCTAAATTCACCTTGTTCTAAATGATCCTTAGTGTTATTTCGGTTAACTTGGAAATATAACCAGTTATCAGCACCTCTTTAATCCCAACTGGGTTTGACTTGTTTCCACCAACAAAGCAACCTCCTTGCTTTCGTAGGACAAAAACAAATAAAAGCCCGCGGACAGCCTATTCCTCATAAAGTAACCAAGGTAATACTTAGATATATTTGTTTCTTCTAAAATATAAATTCCATATATCCCTACAGCTAGAGCAAATTATTACCCAGAATAATTCTCAAAAATGTGTGTCAAATGAATAGACATAGAAAGGAAATAATATTTATAGCAATGATTCACATTGCTTGTTTCCTTTAGAGGTTTTCTTTAACTGGGAAATAATTTTCCATGGCTATATTTAAGAAGGCATATCATCACACTGTCAAATAGACATAATGAGGTAGCAGGAATTGGTAATCAATAGAGTATCATTTATTCACAAAGATCTGAAAATTTAAGAATGCAAAGGAAAACTATAAGCACAATTTCCTTTTCTTCACATAGGACAAAACCTGATATTGTCCTCTAAATTCTTCGTTTATATCAAAGCAGAAATGAAATTACAGGGGTGATGATTTTATTTCAACTCAATAAAATTAGTCCCTGAGTGCCAAGGGCTGTTTTAGATACCAACAATAAAGTGCCATTTTAGAAATGAAAATCATGGGCTGACCTAAAAAATCATGTTTGTTCTCAGGTCACACAGGGTGTACTTTTAACTGGAGTGAATGCAGCAGGGGTTAAGAGAAGCTGTCTTTTTGTTTATCATATTAATAGAAAAATATGATTTGCCTATTTACCACAGTGTCCATTAAGTGCATCAGCTATTAGGTAGTAAATTTTTCCAACATAATGAATATATTCAGTTGGAAATCACCAGAGCAACCCTTTTATAGAATGATAATGGCTATGAGAAATACAGCAGTAATCCAGTCAAATGTCTGCCCACAGATCTGAGTATTGCTATAGCAGTCCACATGCTTCCTGCAATTACAAGCCAGTTTTATATTTATCAGCTTATTTTTCATATATAGCCAGTTTTAGCACCCCTTAGACACTGTGAAAGATCTTGTAATTAATGTTTTCTTGTTACACTTGTATAAAAAGTGCCTCTGAAGCAACTTAATGTAGAAAATAATAAGAATATTAGATTTTCTTGTGGTTTATATCACTTCAAATAAAAATATTTTTCTCAATACTTTTCTGGATTCCTCCATCTGAATGATAGAGATCATGTAAAATTTATTCCATTGCATTTTTGAAGAATGAGAATTTCTAATCTAGAGACTTGTTTTAATGGCTCAGTTCCTCTGAAAGTAAATATTTTAAAAATTCCTAAAGATCCTTTTCTTAAAATCTGCCTTGCAGTCAGTCTTAATTTTATTTAAGAAATCTGAATTATTAGAGTCTCATATTTTTATTTACACTCTAACCTATAGTATTATCCCTGGATGGGTCTAAATAAATGCAACTAGATCACGGGTTCTCAATTTACTGGGTCTATGTATTTGAATGGAACAAAAAGAGAACATATTTATTTTTAACTAACCTCTAATTGACAGTTGTTATTTGTTCCATAATAAATACAGTCAACCAACTGGAGCACTACTAACAGTACATATGACTTTGTCACCAATAGGAAACAGTTTTCAAATCATCTGCAAGTTATGCAGAGAACCCAAGGTATTGCTAATGATTATCACTACTTTGAAATTAAAGCAGTTATTTTTCCTTCTGGTTAATCTTATTTAATATGTTAAAGAAGCATTTACATTACTGCATCACATTTATTAATACTATGATAAATTATTTAATATAATTGGTTTCCTTTGCAAATTCATCTCCTTTATTTTATGTGTTTAAAAACATTATCCTGAGGAGGGGCTCTATAAACTTCACCATATTGTAAAATGTGTCTACTACTCAAAATACGACAGGGTGGGTTTGGGATATCCTGTTCCTTTTTTGTTCACATACTTAGTCTCCCTTCAAATCAGACAATTATCAAAAGAATTTTCAGTTTTCAGAATATTTCTTCATACCTCTACGTATTCCAATTGTTGGTAATTTTATTCCTCAGCAATACATCAAAAAAATTCCAGAGTTGGGATCTATCTTCCAAATTTTTTTCCAGATCAATCTGCTCCTAATATTGTTGGCAGAGTTAAAAATTCAGCCAATTATTTAGGGCTAAGAATTATTTTGAGCTTTTTATGTCTATTACAGAATTGCATAAAGGAAATAAAACATCACTTTTAGAGGTAAATGGAAGGAAGCCCTTCAAGTCCTCAGGAAATTACAAACCTAATGTTACAGTGAAAAACAAAACAATCAGTTAGCAAGTTAGTCATCAGCTCCAGCCAACTAGCAAGCTGAATTGGTCATCTAGTTTTTGGTCAGAGGACACTGGGAATTTTTCCCCTATGCTGGTTTCTTCCACAAAACTTTACCTTGTCATAATCTCTGTTTTTACCTTGCATGTGCTTATTCTGAATCTCATTTTCTCAGGCTCTTTGCAACCTCCCATATCTTCCAAGGTTGTAGGTAATTAATCTCTTAATGGAATTAATACTATAGAAAAAAGAAAGGTAGAAGAAAAAATTATTTTCACATCCACTTATTTTTTTCTTTCAACATTTGTTGAGCACTTTCTAGGGGTTAGGCACTATGGAGAGTAAGAACAAAGCATGGTGCTTCTCTGCAAGTCCCTCTTTTACACCTCAGTCCCCTCTTCTTTCTACACTATGCTACTCACCACCCCCTTGGCATGTTTTAACAGATACTATAAATATCTGAATTTTTAAAGTTACCTTAGAGTAGTAAATTGCTATTTCTAACTTATAGAAGTGTGACTTATGTGTTGGACTCTCCAATGGTTCATGCTTAATTATTGAAGAGAAAGGGAAGGGATTGCATAATTGATAGAATTTAATGCCCTTGCCTTCCCGGTCAGATGACAACCCAGCCACCCATTTCTTAGTGTCAGTCCTGGTGGACAGGGGGAATGTTGGCTCCAACTTGTTTATGTATTTTTATGCAAAAATTAAAGCACACTGTACATACTGTTTTATAACAACTTTTTCAGCTAATAATTTCCATCTTTCCACTTCAGTAAATATTTCTTTTATCTAAAATTCAGACTCATTTCAAAATGTCCCAGTGATTCCTAAAATATCCTTCATAGTAATTTGTCTAAACCAGGATCCTATCCAGAACTGTGCATTGTCCCTTATTGTTTTGTGCCTTAAGGCTCTTTTTAAGATGTAACACCAAAATGTCTTAAATTATTTATCATTCTTAGTTTTGTGGTTCTTGTTCAAACACCAATATATCATGTTTTGTAATCATGCTTACATATTCCCTGAGTATATTTAATTTTAAATTTCTTCTCCCTCTTTTATTTCTAATTTGACCACAATTACCAGTGAAAAATGTATTCCTTCACACCAATCTATATGATACAAGCAATAACATATTAGTTTGTCCTCTCATGAAGGGCTATGAACAGGGGTTATGGTGACAACAGTTTGCTGACATTTTCTTTTCTTCTGTGTCTATGAATAAATTCCTTTACAAGAAATTGACTCCTTTGTAAATGTTAATGTTTAACTAGTTCAGAAACTGTAAGAGGCTTTGATATAGCCAGTCTTGAGCATACTCAATACATACATATCTTATATTTTTAAAAGACTAGCTTTTTATAGGAAATTAAATTGAATTCTGCTTTAAGGCACACAATTTAAAGCATGCAGTTATTCAGCCTAAATATACATACATATTATTTTCAGCATAATTTAATCATAATTGGAATTGTGGTTGGAATCATCATTCAGAATTGCTGCTTCCTCACCTCTTGCCACAAAGTTTTATTCTGTCCCCCGTCCCCACTTTGTCTAAGAACTCTGTCAGTCTTATCAATATGCCTTAGCTTTTTTCAGACTGCACTAGACATAAAGGAAAGGGGAGAAAATGGGTTTTTTGAAAATGATTGAATTTCGTATAAATCCAAACCTCATTTCCTATTTGGCTTTAGTGAATAAAATGATATTTGCAAAATCCTGCAATAGTGAGCATCATTTTTATCATTTTTAATGTGAAGCCAATTCAATAGAAATGAGCTGAGATGAAGGACAATTAAACATAGTCTTACTTTAGAGTGTTGTTGGCATTCCTAGAAAGGTTCCTTTTTTCTGATCATATCTAACTTCTATTCATTTCCTCTGCTTTGTATTGTTTTACTTACAGCTTCACATTATTTGGATTCTGAGATTATATTATCTCTTCCTTATAAAGAGCTTAAAATAGTGAAACCTACATATACAGGATAGTGGCAGAAGTAGGGCAGTCTCCAAATTGCTGACTCTGATTTCTACAGTTCAGTTAAGGTGGCTATGAGATGTCCTTCTACTTGAGCTGCATAGCTATAGCTTTCTTTCCCTAAAATAGATATTTTTTTAGTCAGTAAGTATTTATTGAGCATATACTATATGTCAAGCTTGGGATATAGCAGCAGTAAACAGAATAGAAAAAAGAAAATCCCCACCCTACATAGTTTATGTTCTAATTAGGTTTGTGTGGTGAGGGGAGGGGATAAGGGTGATAAGAAATAGACAGTAAGGAAAAAAGAAAAGAATAATATAAATCATATGGATTATGGTAAGTGCTAAGGAGAGACCCGAAGTTAAGAATGGGGTAGTCATCAGGGAAAGTCTCTTAGAGAAGATAACATTTGATTAAAGCCCTAAAAGAGGTAAAAGTACAAGCCGTGTAGATATTTGGAGAAATATCTGTAGCCATGATTCTAAGGAAGGCAGGAAAGATTCCTGTAACCAGAAAGGGTTGGGCATAGTTAAAAACTAAGGGAAATCCAGAATTTAGAGTGTAGACTCTCACTCCTTGTTGCTGAAACTCTGAGTACCTTGCTAAGTTACTGGATCACATGGAGGCTCAGCTGGATTTTATCTTTTTTTCCTGAGTGATAATAAAAATTATCCTAACCATTTGAGTTCTTAGTACTTTTCAGACATTTTAAGATATTTACATAAAGTGTTTTTTAAAATCCTCTCATCAGTTCTCTGAGACAAACAATGGCATCTTAGTTACCAAGGGAGGGCACTGAAATCTGTGCTTAGCTAGTGGAAAGCAGAGCCACAAAAAAATCCAGATCCAAAGAAAGTGGTCTGTCTGCCTCCAGCCTGTGAACTATTGACAGCTTTGCCATACAAATATCCACACATCTTGAGATGCATGTGTGAACATATTCATAGATAGGATGAATTACCTTTGTAGCGTTTTGACTTGAAAAAAATCACAACGTGAGAGCTGTGAGTTAAGTTTTATTTGGGGCAAAATTAGGACTATAACCTGGGAGACAGCGTCTCAGATATCTCTGAGAAACTGCTCCAAAGAGGCAGGGGGAAATGTCAGTATATATGTGATTTTGGTGAAGGGGGAGTACATGAAATCAAGCACATATTTTTTGCAGAAGTTTTCTGCTAGTCTTGTGAAGGTTACTGCTAGTCATGAGGAGCAGATGTCACCATGAAGGATTTTAGTGCTTTTCTAAATATGAAGAGATATAAGAACTGGGCTCATAAAATCATCTTCTGAAAATATCTATCTGAAGAACTGTTCTGCCAGTTTTTCCCAGGGCACAGAGTACCTCATTTCTGCTCTCCATCCTGAATTCCTTTCAGTGGGTGTTAAAAGTCAGCAGCTGCAGCAGCACATGATTTAATCCTTGTAGAGGTAGATGGCAAGCGCCAATGGGCAAGTGCCAGTTTGTAGTAGACAATAGGACATTAAATTTTCAAAATAACATCAAAGATTTAGTAGTTTATTTTTAAGAGGCTCAATCTAAAATCTTCAGTCAAATCTGATATGACCTATAATTTCTGCTTTTTCACAAATACTATTAGAGAAAGCCCAGGTATGGGATGACAAGAAGTAAAGAAGACCTGTAAGAGTGCTTTCTACAGGAAGCTGTTGAGAAGACAAAATTCTGCTTGTGCATATGTAGTGCATATGTACCCTAAGAAGGGGTAAGATTCTATAATATTGAATAAGGAAGGGTAGTGTTGGAGAGGAAGAAGTTATCCTCTACTTTTCTAGTTCATCTGGCTGGTCTAAGAATTAAATTAACATTAGACAGGAGAGGGTCAAACAAAATTTAATAACATGCATACATGAGAGAGACCCAGAAAAACTGAGTAACTCTCCAAAATGGCTGAAATCCTCACCTTATATGCCATCTTCATTTAAAGCCAAAAGAGGAGGTTGGGGGTAGTGGTTCGGGAACTCAAAACGGAGGAAGGAAATTGACATGGAGATACAAAATCAAATGTTTGTAAACAAAATTTTGCTGGGTCATACCGAGACAATGGGACATAGAGAGGAATTTTAACAGACTTTCTTATGTTCCTTCCTGTCTACTACACTCAGTTCATACTATAGTCATCTATGGTGATAGCTCCTTTCCTGGAACAGTTCATCTATCTATATTCCTTAGTCAGTTAGGGTGAAGATCAAAGTTTCTTCCTGAGACTTTTGGGCCTTGATTTTTTTCAACTCAAAATAATCCACATGTCAAAGAGACATTTTTGGATGACAAGTTTGCTCCCCTACAGTAGCTAATAGTATCTAGTTCAAACTCAGTTGGGGCAGAAATTCTTCATTCATGTCTCTGGCCAGATGGCCAAAGCATTTCCTTGATTTTTTTTTTTTTTTTTGGGTGCGTTTTGTCATTGTTGATACATGTGGGCTTTCTCTAGTTGTGGCAAGCGGGGGCTACTCTTTATTTCAGTGTGTGGACTTCTCATTGAGGTGCCTTCTCTTGTGGAACATGGGCTCTAGGCGTGTGGGCTTCAGTAGTTGTGGTGCACGGGCTCTAGAGTGTAGTCTCTGTAGTTGTGGCACATGGGCTTAGTTGCTACATGGCATGTAGGATCTTCCTGGACCAGGGATCAAACCTGTGTCCCCTGCATTGGCAGGTGGATTCTTAACCACTATGCCACCAGGAAAGCCCCCTTTGAACACGTTCCTCTGTGATATTTTGTTGTCGGATAACTTCTATCCCAAGGAAAAACTGCTTCACGTTGAGTTTCTTTGGCCTGTTGTAACTTGATATCCTATCTGTTTCATCTTTATTACATTTTTAGTGAGAATAGCGTATTGTCAGGAGAATCAAGTTCTAGTCCATTGTTGAATACTAACTAGCTTTACACTATAATGATTCATGTAACACCTTTTGGGTTTAAATTGTTACATGAGCAGCATAGCAAGTCTTTTTTCTCTAACAGCCCTTCACTTATCCTATGGCCATTGTGCACACCATCCTGTCATAAAGTCTATTACTTTTTTTTAGTTGAAATATAGTTGATTTACACAATTGTGTTAGTTTCAGATGTACAGCAAAGTGATCCATATATATATATATATATATATATATGTATATTTCAGATTATTTTCCATTATAAGTTATTACAAGATATTGAATATAGTACCCTGGGCTATACAGTAAATCTATTTTGCTTATCTATTTTATGTATAGTAGTTTGTATTTATTAATCCCATAGTTCTAATTTATCCTTCTCCCCTCCCTTTTCCCATTGGTAACCATAACTTTGTTTTCTATGTCTGTGAAACTGTTCCTGTTTTTTATATAGATTGGGTTGTATTATTTTTTAGATTCCACATAAGTAATATCATATATTTGTGTTTCTCTGACTTACATCACTTAGCATGATATTCTCTAGGTCTATCCATGTTGCTGCCAATGCCAATGTTTCATTCTTTCTTATGGCTGAGTAATATTCTATTTTATATATATATATATATATATATATATATATATATATATATATATATATATTCTTAAACCAGTATTCCGTTGGTTGGGCACTTAGGTTGTTTACATGTTTTGGCTATTGTAAATAATGCTGCTATAAACATTGGGTTGCGTGTATCTTTTCAAATTAGTGTTTTCATCTTTTTTGAATATATGCTCAGGAGTGGGATCACTGGATTGTATTGTAGCTCTATGTTTAATTTTTTAAGGAACAGCCATACTGTTTTCTGTAGTGGGTGTACCAGTTGACATTCCCACCAACAGTATAGGAAGGATCCATTTTCTCCACACCTTCTACAGCATTTATTATTTGAATACATTTTGATGATAGCCATTCAGACTGTGGTGAGGGGATACCTCATTGTGGCTCTGATTTACATTTCTCTAATAATTAGCAACGTTGAGAATCTTTTCATGTGCCTGTTGACCATATGTATGTCTTCTATGGAGAAACATCAATTTAGGTCATCTGCCTATTTTTTTGATTGGGTTGTATGTTTTGTTGATATTGAATTATATGAGCTGTTTGTATATTTTGGATAATAACCGCTTATTGGTTGCATCCTTTGCAAACATTTTCTCCCATTCCATATGTTGTCTTTTCAGTTTGTTTATGATTTCTTTGCTATGCAAAAGCTTTTAATTTTGATTAGGTCTCATTTGTTTACTTTTGCTTTTATTTCTTTTGCCTTTGGAGATTGGCCTAAGAAAATATTGCTACAATTCATATCTGAGAATGTTTAGCCCATGTTTTCTTCTAGGAATTTTATGTTGTCTTGTCTTAAATTTAGGTATTTAAACCATTTGGGGTTTATTTTGTTTATGGTGTGAAGGAATGCTCTAATTCTGTTTTACATGTAGTTGTCCAGCTTTCTCTTTACCACTTGCTGAAGAGACTGTGTCCATTGTACATTCTTGCCTCCTATATAGGTGTGTGGGTTTATTTCTGGGCTCTGTATTCTACTCCTTTAATCTATATGCATGCTTTTGTGGCAATACCATGTTTTGATTACTGTAGCTTTGTAGTATAGTCTGAGGTCGGGATGGGTTATGCATCCAGCTTTGGTTTTTTCCTGAGGATTGTTTTGGAAATTTTGGGCCTTTTGTGCTTTCACATAAATTGTAGTATTATTTGTTTTAGTTCTGTGAAAAATGGCATGGGTGTTTTGATTGGGATTGTGTCCAATTTGTAGATTACTTTGGGTAGTTTGGCCATTTTAACAATATTAATTCTTCCAGCCCAAGAGCTTAAGATATCTTTCCATTTCTTTGAATCTTCTTCAATTTTCTTTACCAATGTTTTATAGTTTTCAGCATATAGGTCTTTCAACTCCTTGGTTAAGTTTATTTCTAAGTTTTTTTACTCTTTTCACTTTTTCTTGATTTTATACAGGATTGTTTTGTTTTACTTCCTCTTTCTGATATTTCAGTTTTTAGTGTAAAGAAATGCAATAGATTTCTGTAATTAATCTTGTATCCTGCTACTTTGCTAAATTCATTTATTAGTTCTAATAGGTTTTGTGTGGAGTCTTTAGCATTCTCTATATAGAGTATAATATCATTTGTGAAGAGTGACAGTTTTACCTCTTCCCTTCCAATTTGGATACCTTTTATTTCTTTTTCTTGTCTGCTGTAGCTAGCACTTCCAATATCATGTTGAACAGAAGTGGTGAGATTGGGCATCTTTGTCTTGTTTCTAAATTTAGCAGGAAGTCTTTCAGCTTTTCAATGTTGACTATTATATTAGCTGTGAGCTTACCATAAATCACTATTATGTTGAGATATGTTCCCTCTGTACCCACTTTGGAGGAAATTTTTATAATGAATGAATTTTGAATTTTACTAAATGCTTTTTCTGTGTTTATTGAGATAATCATATGGTTTTTGTTTTTTCTTTTATTGATGTGGTTTATCACATTGATTGATTTATATGTGGTGAACCATCCTTGTGACACTGCAATGAATCCAACTTGATCATGGTATATGAGCTTTTCCATTTATTGTTGGATTTTTTTGCTAATATTCTGTTGAGAATTTTTCTGTCTATATTCATCAAAGATATTGGCCTCTAATTTTCTTTTTTATGACAGCTTTGTCTGGTTTTGATATCAGGGTGATATTGGCCTTGTAGCATGAGTTCAAAAGTGTTAATTCCTCTTCAATATTTGGAATAGTTTGAGAAGGATAGGTATAAGTTCTTCTTTCTATGTTTGGTAGAATTCCTAAGTTGAAGCCATCTGATTCTGACCTTTTTTTTACAGGGAGTTTTTAAAATTACAGATTCTATTTCACTTCTAGTGATTAGTCTGTTCAAATTATCTGTTTCTTGAAATTTGTCCATTTCTTCTATGTTGTACAATTTGTTGGCATATAACTGTTCATAGTATTCTCTTATGATATTTCGTATTTTGGTGGTATCAGTAGTTATCTCTCTTCTTTCATTACTTGTTTGGTTTATTTGGGTCCTATTTCTTTTCTTCTTGGTGAATTTGACCAGATGTTTGTTGATTTTGTTTATCTTTTCAACAAAAGCAGCTCATGGTTTTACTGATCTTTTCTATTTTTTTAATCTCCATTTCACTTATTTCCTCTCTGATCTTTATTCCTTCCTTCTGCTGTTGACTTTACATTTTGATTGTTCTGTATTTTTCCAATTATTTTAGGTGATAAGTTGGGTTGTTTGAGATTTTTGTTGTTTCTTCAGGAAGGTCTGTATCACCATGAACTTGCCTCTTAGAACTGCTTTTTCTGCATATTTTGTAGAGTTGTGTTCTAATTGCCATTTGTTTGGAAGTATTTTCTGATTTCCTCTTTGATATTATCACTGACCCATTGGTTTTTTAGTAGCATGTTGTTTGACCTCTATGTGTTCATTTTTCCCCCCATCATTTCTTGTGGTTTATTTCTAGTTTCATACAATTGTGGTCAGGGAACATACTTGAAATAATTTCTATTCTCTTAAATTTGTTGATACTTGTTTTGTGTCTTAGTATGTGGTCTATTTCATGCATGCTTAAAAAGAATGTTTATTCTTTTTTTCTTTCTTTTCTTTCTTTTTTTTTTTTTTTTTTTGAAGTATTGATATATCAGTGAAGTCCAACAGATGTATTTAGGATCTCTGTTGCCTTACTGACATTCTGTCTGGAACATCTGTCCATTGATGTCAGTGGTGTGTTGAAGCCTTCTATTTTTGTGTTCCTGTCAATTTCTCCATTTAGCTTTGTGAGTTTTTGTTTTATATATTTATGTGTTCATAAGTTAAGTGCATATATGTTAACAAGTGTGCTATCCTTTTTTGTTTTTGATCCTTTTATTATTATATCATATGCTTCTTCATCTTTCTTTATGGACTTTGAGTATTGCTACTCCCACTGTCTTGTTATCTCCATTTGCATGAAATATCTTTTTTCCATCCCATCACTTTAAATCTATGTGTGTTTTTTGCCCTGAAATGAGTCTGTTATATGCAGCATATGATTGTAGGTCCTTATTTTTTTTATTCAATCTACCACTGTTTCCTTTTGATTGGAGCTTTTAGTCTATTTACATTAAAGTAATTTTTTTTTTTTTTTTTTTTTTTTTGCGGTACGTTGACCTCTCACTGTTGTGGCCTCTCCCACTGTGGAGCACAGGCTCTGGACGCGCAGGCATAGTGGCCATGGCTCACAGGCCTAGCCACTCTGTGGCATGTGGGATCTTCCCGGACTGGGGCATGAACCTGTGTCCCCTGCATTGGCAGGCAGACTCTCAACCACTGCATCACCAGGGAAGCCCTAAAGTAATTATTGATAGTTGTATACTTATTACCATTTTAAAATTTGTTTTCTAGTCAATTTTGTAGGTTTTTTTGTTCATTTCCTCTTTTTTGTGGTTTGATAGTTTTCTTTTATATTATGTTTGAGTTCCTTTCTTTTGGGATTTTGTAAGTCTATTGTATGTTTTTTATTTGTGGTTACCTTGGTTTTCAAGTATGCTACCCCATACCTATATCTACTTGCTTTAGATTGATAGGTGTATATGTTCAAACACATTCTGAGGTCCACTTTTTTATTCCTCTTCCTCACATTTTGTGATTTTGATATTTACATTTTCATGTATATCCTTTTGCTGTTGATTGATTGTACTTATAATTGCTATTACATATATATTTTTAAAAAAATATATGTTCTGGCTTATTTAAGTGATCTTCCATTCTTTTATATATTTGCCTTTCCTATTGTGATTTTCCCTTACCTGTAGATTCTTGCTTCTTTTCTATTTAGAGAAGACCCTTCAATAGTTATTTTAGGTTAGGTTTAGTACTGCTGTATTCTTTAATTCTTGCATGCCTGAGAAATTCTTTATCTCTCCTTCTACGCTAAAAGATAATCTATCTGGGCAGAGTATCCTAGGTTCCAGGGTTTTTTTTCCCTTTCAGGACTTTGAATATATCATGCCACACCCTTCTGGCCTGCAATATTTCTTCAGAGGAATCAGCTGATAGCTTTATGGGGGTTCCATTGTAACTGACACTTGCTTTTCTCCTGCTGCCATTACTAACCTCTGTTTAACTTTTGCCATTTTAATTATGATGTGTCTTGGTGTGGGTTTGTTTGGGAACACCCCAACCCCATGCTTCTTCTATGAAGATATCTGCTTCCTTCCTTAGGAAGTTTTCAGCATAATCTCTTCAAATATATATTTGTTTTTTAGAGTTCACATTGTGTTAACAAAATTTTAGCATCTTTATTGGAGTATAATTGATTTACAATGGTGTGTTAGTTTCTGCTTTATAAAAAAGTAAATCAGCTGTACATATACATATATACCCATAGTTCCTGCCTCTTGCATTTCCCTCCCACCTTCCCTATACCACATCTCTAGATGGACACAAAGCACCAAGCTGATCTCCCTGTGCTATGCGGCTGCTTCATACTAGCTATCTTTTTTACGTTTGGTAGTGCGTATATGTCCATTCCACTCTCTCACTTCATCCCAGCTTACCCTTCCTCTTCCCCATGTCCTCAAGTCCATTCTCTACGTCTGTGTCTTTATTCCTGTCCTGCCCCTAGGTTCTTCAGAACATTTTTTTTTTAGACTCCATATATATGTGTTAGCATATGGTATTTGTTTTTCTCTTTCTGACTTACTTTACTCTGTATGACAGACTCTAGGTCCATCCACCTGACTACAAGTAACTCAATTTTGTTTATTTGTATGGCTGAATAATATTCCATTGTCCCACATCTCTTATATCCATTCATCTGTCTATGGACACTTAACTTGCTTCCATATCCTGGGTATTGTATATACAGCTGCAGTGAACATTGTGGTACATGACATTTTTTTTTTTTAACTTTGGCACAATATTTTTTTTTAACATGACACTTTTTGAATTATGGTTTTCTCAGGGTATATGCCCACTAGTGGGATTGCTAGGTTGTATGATAGTTCTATTTTAGATTATAAGGAATCTCCATACTATTCTCCATAGTGGCTGTATCAATTTACACTCCCACCAACAGTGCAAAAGAGTTCCCTTTTCTCCATACCCTCTCCAGCATTTATTGCTTGTAGATTTTTTAATGATGGCCATTCTGACTGGTATGTGGTGACACCTCATTGTAGTTTTGATTTGCATTTCTCTAATGATTAGTGATGTTGAGCATTCTTTCATATGTTTGTTGGCAATTTCTTTGGAGAAATGTCTATTTAGGTCTTCTGCCCTTTTTTGGATTGTCTTCTTTGCTTTTTGATATTGAGCTGCATGCTCTACTTGTAAATTTTGCAGATTAATGCTTTGTCAGTTTTTTCGTTTGCAAATATTTTCTCCCATTCTGTGGGTTATCTTTTCATTTTATTTATGGTTTCATTTATGTGGAAAAGATTTTAAGTTTCATTATGTCCCATTTGTTTATTTTTATTTCCATTTCTCTAGGAGTTGAGTCAAAAATGATCTCGCAGTGCTTAATGTCATAGAGTGCTCTGCCTATGTTTTCCTCTAAGAGTTTTATAGTGTCTGGCATTACGTTTAGGTCTTTAAACCATTTTGAGTTTATTTTTGTGTATGGGGTTAGGAAGTGTTCTAATTTCATTCTTTTACATGTAGCTGTCCAGTTTTCCAAGCACCACTTACTGAAGAAGCTGTCATTTCTGCATTAGATATTCTTGCTGCCTTTATGAAAGATAAGGTGACCACATGTACATGGGTTTATCTCTGGGCTTTCTATCCTGTTCCATTGATCTATATTTCCGTTTTTGTGCCAGAACCATACTGTCTTGATTACTGTAGCTTTGTAGTAGAGTCTGAAGTCAGGGAGCCTGATTCCTCCAACTCCATTTTTCTTTCTCAAGATTGCTTTGGCTATTCGTGTTCTTTTGTGATTCCATACAAATTGTGAAATTTTTTGTTCTAGTTCTCTGAAAAATGCCAGTGATAGTTTGATAGGGATTGCGTTGAATCTGTAGATTTCTTTGGGTAATACAGTCATTTCACAATGTTGATTTTTCTACTCCAAGAACGTGCTATATCTCTCCATCTGTTTGTATCATCTTTAATTTCTTATATCAGTGTCTGATAATTTTCTGCATACTGTTCTTTTGTCTCCTTAGGTAGGTTTATTCCTAGGTATTTTATTCTATTTTGTTGAAGTGGTAAATGTTAGTGTTTCCTTAATTTCTCTTTCAGATTTTTCATCATTAATATATAGGAATGCAAGAGATTTCTGTGCATTAACTTTGTATCCTGCTACTTTACAAAATTCATTGATTAGCTCCAGCAGTTTTCTAGTAGCATAGTTAGGAAGGATTCTCTATGTATAGTAGTATCATGTCATCTGCAAACGGTGACAGTTTTACTTCTTTTCCAACTTGAATTCCTTTCATTTCTTGTTCTTCTCTGACTGCTGTGGCTAAAACTTCCAAAACTATGTTGAATAATAGCAGTGAGAGTGGGCAACCTTGTCTTATTCCTGATCCTGGTGGAAAAGTTTTCAGGTTTTCACCATTGAGAATGATGTTGTCTGTGGGTTTGTTCTATATTTCCTTTATTATGCTGAGGCAAGTTCCCTCTATGTCTACTTTCTGGAGGGTTCTTATAATAAATGGGTGTTAAATTTTGTTGAAAGATTTTCCGCATCTATTGATATGATTATGTGGATTTTCTCCTTCAGTTTGTTCATATGGTTTCTCACATTGATTGATTTGTTTATATTGAAGAATACTTGAATTCCTGGAATAAACCCCACTTGATCATGGTGGATGATCCTTTTAATGTGTTGTTGGATTCTGTTGGTTAGTATTTTGTTGAGGATTTTTTACATCTAAGTTTGTCAGTGATATTGGCTGGTAGTTTTCTTTTATTCTGACAATTTTGTCTGATTTTGGTATCAGGGTGATGGTGACCTTGTAGAATGAGTGTGGGAGTTTTCCTCCCTCTGCTATAATTTGGAAGAGTTTGAAAGGATAGGTGTTAGCTCTTCTCTAAATGTTTGATAGAATTCTCCTGTGAGTCCATCTGGTCCTGGGCTTTGGTTAGTTGGAAGATTTTTAATCACAGTTTCAATTCTGGTGCTTGTGATTGGTCTGCTCATATTTTCTATTTCTTCCTGGTTCAGTCTCAGAAGGTTGTGCATTTCTATGAATTTGTCCATTTCTTCCAGATTGTCCATTTTATTGGCCTATAGTTGCTTGTAGTAACCTCTCATGATCCTTTGTATTTCTGCAGTGTCAGTTTTTACTTCTCCTTTTTCGTTTCTATTTCTATTCATTTGAGTCTTCTCCCCTTCTTTTCTTGATGAGTCTGGCTAATGGTTTATCAATTTTGTTTATCTTCTCAAAGAACCATCTTTTACTTTTATTGGTCTTTGTTATCGTTTTCTTCATTTCTTTTTCATTTATTTCTGAACAGATTTTATGATTTCTTTCCTTCTAACTTTGGGGGTATTTTGTTCTTCTTTCTCTAATTGCTTTAGGTGTAAGGTCAGGTTGTTTATTTGAGATGTTTCTTGTTTCTTGAGGTAATATTATATTGCTATAAACTTCCCTCTTAGAAGCACTTTTGCTGCATCCTATACGTTTTGGTTGTCGTGTTTTCATTGTCATTTGTTTCCAGGTATATTTTATTTCCTCTTTGATTTCTTCAGTGATCTCTTGGTTATTTAGTAGCATACTGTTTAGCCTCCATGTGTTTGTATATTTTACTGTTTTTTTTTCTGTAATTGATATGGAGTCTCATAGCATTGTGGTCAGAAAAGATTCTTGATATGATTTCAATCTTCTTAGCTTTAACAAGGCTTGATTTGTGACCCAAGATATGATCTATCCTGGATAGTGTTCCATGAGCACTTGAGAAGAATGGGTATTCTGTTGCTTTTGGATGGAATGTCCTATAAATATCAATTAAGTCCATCTTAATGTATCATTTAAAGCTTGTGTTTCCTTACTTATTTTCATTTTGCATGATCTGTCTATTGGTGAAAGTGCAGTGTTAAAGTTCCCTACTATTATTGTGTTACTGTAGATTTCCCCTTTTGTGGCTGTTAGTATTTGCCTTATGTACTGAGGTGTTCCTATGTTGGGTGTATAAATATTTACAGTTGTTATATCTTCTTCTTGGATTGATCCCTTGATCATTATGTATTGTCCTTCTTTGTCGCTTGTAATTGTCTTTATTTTAAAGTCTATTTTGTCTGATTTGAGAATTGCTACACCAGCTTTCCTTTGATTTCAATTTGCATGGAATATCTTTTTCCATCCCCTCAGTTTCAGTCTCTATGTTTTCCTAGGTCTGAAGTGGGTCTCTTGCAGGCAGCATATATATGGGTCTGGTTTTTGTATCCATTCAGCCAGTCTGTGCCTTTTGCTTGGAGCATTTAATCCATTTACATTTAAGGTAATTATCGATATGTATGTTCCTTTTATCATTTTCTTAATTTTGGGGGGTTTGTTACAGTAGGTCTTTTCCTTCTTTTCCTTCCTGCCTAGAGAAGTCCCTTTAGCATTTGTTGTAAAGCTGGCTTGGTGGTGCTGAATTCTCTTGGCTTTTGCTTGTCTGTAAAGGTTTTAATTTCTCCGTAGAATCTGAATAAGATCCTTGATGGGTAGTGTCATCTTGATTGTAGGTTTTTCCCTTTCATCATTTTAAATATGTCTTGCCATGCTCTTCTGGCTTGCAGGGTTTCTGTTGTCATATTCGCTGTTAACCTTATGGTGATTCTGTTTTATGGCATTTGTTGCTTTTCCCTTGATGCTTTCCTTATTTTTTCTTTGTATTTAATTTTTGATAGCTTGATTAATATGTGTCTTTTTGTGTTTCTCCTTTGATTTATCCTGTATGGGACTCTCTGTGTTTCCTGAACTTCACTGACTATTTCCTTTCACTTATTAAGGAAGTTTTCAACTATAATCTCCTGAAATATTTTCTCAGTTCCTTTATTTTTCTCTAGTTCTTCTGGGACCCCTATATTTCGAATATTGGTACATTTAATATGGTCCCAGATATCTCCTAGACTGTCCTCCATTGTTTTCATTCTTGTTTTCTTTATTCTGCTCTGTGGTAATTATTTCCACTATTTTATCTTGTAGGTCATTTATCCATTCTTCTGCCTCAGTTATTCTGCTATTGACTCCTTCTAGAGAAGTTTAAATTTCATTTATTGTGTTATTCATCAATGTTTCTTTGCTCTTTATTTCTTCAACTCCTTTTTAAATGTTTCTCATATTTTCTCCATTCTATTTCCAAGATTTTGGATCATCTTTACTATCATTACCCTGAACTGTTTTTCAGGTAGACTTCCTCTTTCCTCTTTATTTGTTTAGTCTGGCTGAGTTTTACCTCCCTCTTTCAACTGCTGTATATTTCTCTGTCTTCTCATTTTGCTGAACTTACTCTTTCTGGGGTCTGCTTTTCACAGGCTGCAGGTTCATAGTTCCTGTTGTTTTGGGGTCTGCCCCTGGTGGGCAAGGTTTGTTCAGTGGTTTGTCTAGGCTTCCTGACTAGGGTTCTGACTGAACCCTCAGACAAATGGTAAAAGCAAAGCTATACCAACAAAATCTCATAAAGAAGCCTATACATACACACTGACAAAAAGAGAAAAAGGGGAAAAAATAAAAAAAATATATATATATATTAAAAAAAGGAAGAGAAAAACCAAAGCAATAAACAAGTCTACCAATGATGATAAGCTCTAAATACTAAACTAAGATAAACATAATACCAGAAATAAATTAGATGCAGAAAGTGAACCCCAAGTCTACAGTTGCTCCCAAAGTCCACCGCCTCAATTTTGGGATGATTCATTGTCTATTCATGTATTTCACAGATGCAAGCTACATCAAGTTGATTGTGGAAATTTCCCTTTCTCTTCTTTTTTTGCAGTTTCTGGGGTTCAGCTTTGGATTTGGCCCTGCCTCTGTGTGTAGGTTGCTTTAGGGCGTCTCTTCCCCACCCAGACAGGGTGGGGTTAAAGTAGCAGCTGATTAGGGAGCTCTGGCTCTCCCAGGCATGGGGGAGCAAGGGGTATAGAATGTGGAGTGATCCTGCAGTGGCAGAGGCTGGTGTGACCTTGTAACAGCTTGAGGCATGTCGTATGTTATTCTGGGAAATTATCCCTGGATCACAGGACCTTGGCAGTGGTGGGCTGCACACACTCCTGGAAGGGGAGTTGTGAATAGTGACCTGTGTTTACACACAGACTTCTTGGTGTCTGCAGCAGCAACCTTAGCATTTCATGCCCATCTCTGGTGTCTACGCTGATAGTAACAGCTCACGCCTGTCTCTGGTGCTCCTTTAGGTGGAGCTCTGAATCCCCTCTCCTCGCACACCTCGAATCAATGGTCTCTGGCTTCTTAGGCAGTTCCAGACATTATCCTGGACTCCCTCCCAGCTAGCTATGGCACACTAACCCCCCTTCAGTCTGTGTTCATGCAGCCAACCCCAGTCCTCTCTCTTGGATCCGACCTCTGAAGCCCGAGCCTCAACTCCCAGCCCCCACCTTCCCCA
Organism: Phocoena sinus; assembly: GCF_008692025.1. Lineage (NCBI taxonomy): Eukaryota > Metazoa > Chordata > Mammalia > Artiodactyla > Phocoenidae > Phocoena > Phocoena sinus. The sequence continues at coordinate 31,056,532 of NC_045776.1, read as the reverse complement.
GCGGGTGAGCAGGCAAGCCTCTACGGCTGGTGAGTGCTGGTCGGCACCAATCATCTCTGCGGGAATCTCTCCACTTTTCTCTCTGAACCCCTGTTGCTCTGCTCTCCTCCGTGGCTCCAAAGCTTCCCCCCTGCCCACCCCCCTGCTCCACCAGTGAAGGGGTTTCCCAGTGTGTGGAAACTTTTCCTCCTTTACAGCTCCCTCCCAGAGGTGCAGGTCCCATCCCTATTCTTCCGTCTCTGTTTTTTCTTTTTTTTTGCCCTACACAGGTACGTGGGGAGTTTCTTGCCTTTTAGGAAGTCTTAGGTCTTCAGCCAGCATTCAGTAGGTGTTCTGTAGGAGTTGTTCCCCATGTAGATGTATTTCTGATGTATTTGTGGGGGGGAAGGTGACCTCCACATCTTAACTACTCTGCCATCCTGAAGGTCCCCTTCAAATGCATTTTTGATCCCCTTCTCTCTATCTTCTCCTTCTGGAACACGTAATATGCATAATTCAGAACTCTTATATTAGTCAATAGATCTCATATGTTTTTTCTTTATTTTTTAATTTGTCTTTTGTCTGATTGGGTGATTTCCATTATTCTATCTTCCAGAATATTCATTCTTCTGTGCTATTTAGTCTGTTATTATTCTAGATTGTTTTTTATCTTGCCAGTTGAGTTGTCTAATTTTTATTGGTTCCTCTATAGTTTCAAGTTCCTTGTTGCAGTGATGTGCATTTATATCAATAATCATTTTAAACTCCTTTAGCATTTTATTACTACCTTTCTGAACTTGTGATCTAGTAGACTGGTGAGGTCCATTTCATTATGTGTTCTTTCAGGGGATTTCTTTTACTTATTTATTTATTTATTTATTTATTTATTTATTTAACTTGGGAGTAGTTCCTCTCCTTTTTTTTTTTTTTTCAGTACGCGGGCCACTGTTGTGGCCTCTCCTGTTGTGGAGCACAGGCTCCGGATGTGCAGGATCAGTGGCCATGGCTCACAGGCCTAGCTGCTCCATCGCATGTGGGATCTTTCTGGACCGGGGCATGAACCCATGTCCCCTGCATCGGCAGGCGGACTCTCAACCACTGTGCCACCAGGGAAGCCCTCCTCTCCTTTTTCACTTTACTTAACTCTATCTGTCTCTATTAATTTATGAGAAACAGTTATCTACTGTGATCTTAAAGGGATGTTTTTAGGTAGGAGCAAGAATAATCTAATATTTTTGGTGTGAGGGCTGTTTTTAGTATGGATGCAGCCATATTTTTCCTCAAAGTATGCTGGTCATTATTCCCTTGATAGAGTGTTTTATTGGTATTGTGGTGCCCAGAGCTTGCACTAGATATTGGATGGGGTCTCCTCTTTGTTCTATGGCTCACACAGCCCTGTTCGGGGTGCAGTCTGCTCCCCAGTCATTGGAGTAGGAGGCCTGGGGCTTGTGTTCAATAAGGGTCTGTTGGCGTTAAGTGCATGCCCTATCCCAAAGGAAGTAAACATTGAAGCTAGAGGCTTGTATGGTCACAGCAAACCCATGCGTTGCCAGTGCAGGCAACCACAATTTTGCCCAGAAGTAGCCCAAGGTCACTTCCTGTTCTTCATTTTTTCCCCAGATCTAGTATTAGGCTGGTGCTGGGGGCCAGGACACTGTGGTTGCAGGAATCAGGGTGGTCATGCTTCTTCCTTGGACCTGGACTGCCTTTGTGGCAGGTCTCTCCCAGGACCTGTTTGCCCCAGATCCTGATCTAAGCTGCAGTGTGGGGTAGGCAGAACATGAGTGCTTATACCAGGAACCAAACCACTGTATACTCTTGTCCAAGGGCTGTCCTCCTTAGATGTGCTCTTCTGTGGTGCTACACTATGTGTGCACCAACAAAATCCACCACTGCTGGACACGCTCCCACTGTGTGAGAATTGATAATGTGCTCTGATGGTGAACCCATACCTGATGTGCGCATGCTGGCAATGAGCTCCAAGGTTTGGCTCAGAACACATCCCAGGCCCTCCAGGCTGTCTCTGCACAGCTAGACCAAGTCCTCTTCCAGGGCCTGTCTGCCCAAGATTCAGTGCCCTATGTGCTGCACATACTAATAGCCCTGTCCAGTGCATATTTCAGGCTGGGAGGTGCAGCGAGATGGCAACCATCAGAGCCAGTCTAGCAAGCCAGCATTTGTGCACTCCTTGCGAGCAGAGTGCAGGCTCCTCCAGCCCCTCTATCTGTCCCAGTGGACATCCCAGCAGGCAAAGGGTCTCTCCAGGGCAAGGTCCTGCCCATATCTACTTTCCCTCCTTCACAGTTCCCTCCCAGGGGCTCTAGTTCCATGCTGATGTCTTTTTTCTCCCGTCCTACCTGGTTTTGCACTTTTTGTTGTATAAGAGGTCTTATGTCCATTTCCAATTGGTTTTCTGGGAGAATTCTTCTATATGTAGCTGTATTTTTAATGCATTGTTGGGGGAGGCAAACTCCACATCCTCCAACTCTGCCCTCTTGATCCTCTTATCATGTCTATTTCTATAGATGCACAAAATCTATGTTTACTAGACTGTGTTGGAGATTAAAACAATAATGTCTAGAGCAGGTAGTATGTATCATTTCTTCTAGGACACTAAATTTTTAAAAATAATATTATGTTTCTATTTTCTGTGTCAGGTGAGGTAAATATTACCTAGATGTTGACTTCTTATCAGGAAATCCAGCCTAATATTGCCATCTAGCAATGTGAAAAATACTTGTGTCTTTCAAAGAGACATTCCTTGCTTTTCCAAAGATATTTTCCCCTAAAAGCATGCACATAGAAAAGAGTCTTTCTATATTCAGGTCCAATTTCATACTCACCTCCAGCATATTGCACTTCATGCACAGTTAAACATTCTGTTTTTTAAGTTAATATTGTGGATAATTATTTTGCATTGCTAATATTTAACTTGCTAATTTCAAACTTCCAGGCTGATATTTTATTTTATTTTATTCTTTTATTCTTATTTTTTTTTGCGGTACGTGGTCCTCTCACTGTTGTGACCTCTCCCGTTGCGGAACACAGGCTTCAGATGCACAGGCTCAGCAGCCATGGCTCACGGGTCCAGCCACTCTGCGGCATGTGGGATCTTCCCAGACCGGGACATGAACCTGTGTCCCCTGCATTAGCAGGCAGACTCTCAACCACTGCGCCACCAGGGAAGCCCCAGACTGATATTTTAAATCATAGTCTGGCCTCATCCCATTCCTCTAACCATACCTCTGTTCTCCACAAACCTAAGCTCTCTAAAAACCTAAACTCTCCACATACTGAGACAGTTCTCTCCCTGACCACTCTGTTTGCCAGGTGTGTTCTTGCTTCTAGATCTTTGCCCAAGCCTGGTCTATTTCCTTCAACAAATTGTCCTTCCAGGTATAGCTAAATTCCCACCTTTACAAGAAAACCTTTCCTGATCACTGCAACCTCTATAAATCTATAACCTCTTAATTCCAGAAACTCTAAAATTTGTTTTATAGATATGTTCAATAGCCTGTAAGTTCCCTTAAGCCACATTGATACTTGTCTTGTGTACATGTCAAATATTACTGGTTCCAAATACTATCTAGCACAACCTAACTTCCAGAAGAGGCCAGAAACAAGTATGGATACAAAGTTGAGGCAAAGCAAGGAGAAGGGTGAGGGCCACCCTGGACCCCTGCTCCTTCAGACATTACTGGTCTCAGCAATGGAGCTTTGGGCCCAGGAGAGGTAGAAACAAAGTCTCAGGATTCCTTTCTTAATATTCTTTGGATTTGTTTCTCTATGACTATGCCCCTTTTACCTGAACTGCATCAGTCTTTGTTTGGAGGCACCTGTAGAGCCAAGGGAGGCCACTGTACAGTCTAGGAAGGGACATGGACAATCTAAAGGGTGTGCCTTGGCTGGACTGTGGGATACATGCCATAATTAAAAGTAATTCCAGTGACAGAACAAAGCCAAGTCAGATATATTGCATTCTGTTTGGATACTTAGAATTCTCTCTCAGGCAAGCATCAAAGATAATTTGTTTCACTTAAAAAGAAACCAAGTGTGTTGAAGTAGCTTTATAAATAATTTTATAAGTGAGTCTCAGATTATTTATAGAAATTTGGAGCCTTATAATCATTGAATTCAATCCTTTAACTTTCTCTCAAATGAAAAACTAAAAAACAAAACAAAGGGTTTGTAAAAGTCACTCATGTTCATGTGTTAGTGGATTGCTGGAGTTGAGGACACTTGTGTGTGTGGTATTTTATTTCTGTTTTAGGGTTGTGTGGTTCTGACCTATAAAACTGGAAATAAGACAAAGATTATTGAACTGAAAAATTAGAAAGGATTTATTGGGTACAATGTAATTACTATACTTCTAATCCATTGTGAAAGTTTTGGTGGCCAAGAGACCAAACATAAGAAAATGTACATCACCCTGATGCTTTCATCTGTATTAAGACAAAACTTATTTGCAAATGGAAAATTTCCAAGTTTTTCTATAGGACTGGAAAGATGTCCAACGGTCAACTGTAAGTGGATCTGTGATGGAAACTAAAGCCATGGAGTAACTACAAGTGAGGAAAATGTGATTTATGACAAGTGAGTCCAAAGGCAGATGCTTCCCCATCTCTGAACTCAATGCTATTTTTCCATTTTGTATTCTCAGCTCCAGCAGCATGTTTAAGCAAGCTAGAGATATACTATGTTTAAAAGTAAGGTTGGAATGTATAATCTAGTTTTATCATGCTCACTATAGGTCAGTGAATTCGTTTTTGCACTTCTTATCTACCAAGAAAATGAGGTATCTTCTATGTTTGAATTTCAGAACTCTTGTCAAGGTAGAATATGAGAAAGACTCCTGAGCTTTAGTATGCTGGTTCAGCTTTTTAGAAAATGCCTCTGTCATATGCCTGGCTCCTGTCACAGAGATGGCAAACATCATTCACTATCATCACAAGTGAGATAAAAATGTTTTTAAGATATTACAACTTCATCAAAATATGTGTTAATTTCCATCTCAAAAAAATCAAAGAGAGGGAACTGAGGCATAAAGCTTTAAATTTCACTTATTATTCACCACATTCAGTTCTTATTTTTCTATTTATTTATTAGGAACTAAGATTTCTATGTCTCATTGACTTTCAGGCCACCAATCTTTATTGAGTTCTTACTCTGTTCCAGAACACCTTCATCTGTTAGAGAATGTATGCACATTTCCTAATTCTTCACCTCAACTCTACAAAGGCAAGTTATTTAATGCCCATTCTACTGATGAGAGCAATGAGGTCCAAGGAGGGTCTAAGTGTATTGCCCAAGGCCACACACCTGGTAAAGTATAAATGTAGAACTTGAATCCAAAACTTTCTGATTCCTCACACAATCCTGTCTCTTAGTTATTGGTTCTGAGTTTCACAATTAGATAGGCTTTTTGTGGAACATTTAAATGTTTGATCACACTAACACAGACATATAGCCCAGAGCAACCTCAAACTAAATGACAAAATACCTACCTACCTCCCCCTTTACTGCATTCCTGCTGCTTTGTTTTTTCTGCCATTAGATTTGAAAAATTAACACTGACAATAAAATACTAATTTTGTTTTTCAAAACCCATTATGTTTCATTTGATACTTTCAAAAGCAAAGTAGAAAGACGAACTCTAAGTCTCCCAATTTACTACAGAGTAAACTTCTTAAAATCCAAAGCAACTGATCGGTGACTGGCTTAAGATCACTTGTTGTCACTCACTTACTTGCTCTAAGGACAGTACTCTTATTTCCATCATGTCCTATGTACTTTCCTGGGGTTACTTTTTCTTAAAGAGATGACCATATAGTTTATTATCCAAACCAGGACACTCTTAAAAAAGAAAGGAGCTTCTTTTAATAATTAAGGTAGAGAACCAATGCCCTGAAGCTACTGGGGAGGCTACTTCAACTGCTGAGGTGGAGCTGTAGAGGCCCAATCCCAAGTTGGCCACAATCAAAGGGCCAGAAACCTGATTCTTTTATGACTTGTCCATCCTCCAGCTGTGTGACTGACAGGGTCCTGGTGCTCTGGCCGGGTGTCAGGCCTGAGCCTCAGACGGGAGAACTGAGTTCTGGACATTGGACCACCAGAGACTGCACAACCCCACATAATAACAATTGGTGAGAGTTCTCCCAGAGATCTCCTTCTCAATGCACAGACCCAGCTCCACTCAACCACCAGCACACTCCAGTGCTGGACACCCCATGCCAAACAACTAGCAAGACAGGAACACAATTACATCCATTAACAGAGAGGCTGTCTAAAACCATAATAAGTTCACAGACAAAACACTGGACATGGTCCAGCCCATCAGAAAGACAAGATCCAGCCCCATCCACCTGAACACAGGCCCCAGTCCCCTCCACCAGGAAGCTTATACACCCCAATGAACAAATCTTACCCACTGGGGGAAGACACACACACAAAAAATGAGAACTATGAATCTGCAGCCTGTGAAAAGGAGACCCTAAACACATAAATTAAGCTAAATGTAAAACAGAGAAATATACAACAGATGAAGGAGCAAAGTAAAAACACACCAGACAAAACAAATGAAGAGGAAATAGTCTACCTGAAAAGGAATTCAGAGTAATGATAGTGAAGATCATCAAAAATCTTGGAAATAGAATGGAGAAAATACAAGAAACGTCTAACAAGGAACTAGAAGAACTAAAGAACAAACAGACAATTATGAATAACACAATAAATGAAACTAAAAATTCTCTAAAAGGAATTAATAGTAGAATAACTGAGGCAGAAGAACAGATAACTGACCCGGAAGATAAAATAGTGGAAATAACTACCACAGAGCATATGTTTTAGCCATAAAAGGGGAAATCGACAGTAACACAATAATAACAGGGGACTTTTTAACATAAAGAAAAATCAATGAAATGAATGGAGAACAGTTTCACAGACCTCTGGGACAACACTGAACACACTAACATTTGAATTATAAGGGTCCCAGAAGAAGAGAAAAGGAAAGGGGCTGAGAAAATATTTGAGGAGATTATAGTTGAAAACTTCCCTAATATGGGAAAGGAAATACTCAAAAGTGCAGGAAGCACAGAGAATCCCATACAGGATAAATCCAAGGAGAAACATGCCAAGGCACATATTAATCAAGCTATCAAAAATTAAATCCAAAGAAAAAGTATTAAAAGCAGCAAGGGAAAAGCAACAAATAACATACAAGGGAAACAGCTGATCTTTCAGCAGAAATTCTGCAACCAAAATGGAGTGGCAGGACATATTTAAAGGGATGAAAGGGAAAAATCTACAACCAAAATTACCCTACCCAGTAAGAATCTCATTCAGATTTGATGGAGAAATTATAACATTTACAGACAAGCAAAAGCTAAGAGAATTTAGCACCAAAAAGCCAGCTTTATAACAAATGCTAAAGGAACTTTTCTAGGCAGGAAACACAAGAGAAGGAAAAGGCCTACTATAACAAACCCACCAAAATTAAGAAAATGATAAAAGGAACATACATACTGATAACTACCTTAAATGTAAATGGATTAAGTGCTCCAAGCAAAAGACGTAGACTGGTTGAATTGATAAAAAAAACAAGACCAATATATATGCTATCTGCAAGAGACCCAATTCAGACATAGGGACATATACAGATGAAAGTGAGGGGATAGAAAAAGATTTTCCATGCAAATGGAAATCAAAAGAGTGCTGGAGTAGCAATTTTCAAAACAGACAAAATAGACTTTAAAAGAAAGTCTATTTATTACATGAGACAAAGAAGAACACTACACAACGATCAAGGGGTCAATCCAAGAAGATATAACAATCGTAAATAATTAAGCACTCAACATTGGAGCACCTCAATACATAAGGCAAATGCTAACAGCCACAAAAGGAGAAATTGACAGTAACACAATAATAGTGGGGGACTTTAACACCTCACTTTCAACAATGGACAGATCATCCAAAATGAAAATAAAGTAGGAAACACAAGCTTTAAATGATACATTAAACAAGATGGACTTAATTGATATTTATAGTACTTTCCATCCAAAAACAGCAGAATACACTTTCTTCTCAAGTTCTCATGGAACATTCTCCAAGATAGATCATATCTTGGGTCACAAATCAAGCCTTGGTAAATTTAAGAAAACTGAAATCCTATCAAATATCTTTTCTGACCACAATGCTATCAGACTAGATATCAATCACAGGAAAAAAATCTGTAAAAAATACAAACACATGGAGGCTAAACAATGCACTACTTAATAACCAAGAGATCACTGAAGAAATCAAGGAAGAATCAAAAATACCTAGAAACAAATGACAATGAAAACACAAGGACACAAAACCTATGGGATGCAGCAAAAGCACGTCTAAGAGGGAAGTTTATAGCAATACAATCCTACCTCAGGAAACAAGAAAAATCTCAAATGAACAACCTGACCTTGCACCTAAAGCAATTAGAGAAAGAATAATAATAATTTTAAAAAAGTTAGCAGAGGGAAAGAAATCATTATACTCCAAATAAGATGTTTTTTAAAAAAGAAATAAATGAAGGAAACAATAGTAAAAATCAATAAAATTAATAGATGGTCCTTTGAGAAGATAAACAAAATTGATAAACCATTAACCAGACTCTACATGAAAAAAAAAAAGGGAAAAGACTCAGATCAACAGAATTTGAAACGAAGAAGGAGAAGTAACAACTGACACTGCAGAAATACAAAGGATCATGACAGATTACTACAAGCAAACATATGCCAATAAAACGGACAACCTAGAAGAAATGGACAAATTCTTAGAAGAGCACAACTTTCTGAGACTGAACCAGGAAGCAATAGAAATATAAACAGAACAATCACAAGCACTGAAATTGAAACTGTGATTAAAAATCTTACAACTAACAAAAGTCTAGGACCAGATGGCTTCACTGTGAATTCTACCAAAATTTTAGAGAACAGCTAACACCTATCCTTCTCAAATTCTTCCAAAATATAGCAGAGCGAGAAAACTCCCCAACTCATTCTATGAGGCCACCATCACCCTGTTACCAAAATCAAATCAGAAAATTACAGGCCAATATCACTGATGAACATAGATGTAAAAATCCTCAACGAAAATGTGAGCTAACAGAATCCAACAGCACATTAAAAGGATCATACACCACAATCAAGAGGGGTTTATCCCAGGAATGCAAGGATTCTTCAATATAAGCAAATCAATCAATTCGATACACCACATTAACAAATTGTAGGATAAAAACCATATTCTAATCTTAATAGATGCAGAAAAAGCTTTCAACAAAATTCAACACCCATTTATGATAAAAACCCTCCAGAAACTAGGCATAGAGGGAAGTTACCTCAACATAATACAGGCCATATATGACAAAACCCACAGCCAACGTTGTTCTCAATGGTGAAAAATTGAAAGCATTTCTACTAAGATCAGCAATAAGACAAGGTTGCCCACTCTCACCACTATTATTCAACATAGTTTTGGAAGTTTTAGCCAGCAATCAGAGAAGGAAAAGAAATAAAAGAATCCAAATAGGAAAAGAAAAAGTAAAAGTGTCACTTTTTGCAGATGACATGATACTATAACAGAGAATCCTAAAGATGCTACCAGAAAGCTACTAGAAGTCATCAATGAATTTTGTAAAGTAGCAGGATACAAAATTAATGCACAGAAATTTCTTGCATTCCTATACACTAATGGTGAAAAATCTGAAAGAGAAATTAAGGAAACATTCCCATTTACCATTGCAACAAAAAGCAAAAATTACCTAATAATAAACCTACCTAATGAGACAAAAGACCCGTATAAGGTCTATAAGACACTGATGAAAGAAACTGAAGATGATACAAATAAGTGGAGAGATATACCATGTTCTTGGATTGGAAGAATCAACATTTTGAAAATGATTAGACTACCCATGGAAGTCTACAGATTCAATGCAATCTCTATCAAACTACCAATGGTATTTTTCAGAGAACTAGAACAAAAAATTTCACAATTTGTATGGAAACACAAAAGACTCCGAATAGCCAAAGCAATCTTGAGAACAGAAAAGGGAGCTGGAGGAGTCAGGCTCCCTGACTTCAGACTTTACTACAAAGCTACAGTAATCAAGACAGTATGCTACTGGCACAAAAACAGAAGTACAGATCAGTGGAACAGGATAGAAAGTCCAGAGATAAAGCCACACACATATGGTCACCTTATTTTTGATAAAGGAGGCACGAATATACAATGGAGAAAAGACCGCCTCTTCAATAAGTTGTGCTTAGCAAACTGGACAGCTATATGTAAAAGAATGAAATTAGAACACTCCCTAATACCATACACAAAAATAAACTCAAAATGGATAAAGACCTAAATGTAAGACCAGGCACTTTAAAACTCTTAGAGGAAAACATAGACAGAACACTGTATGACTTAAACCACAGCAAGATCCATTTTGACTCAACTCCTAGAGAAATGGAAATAAAACCAAAAATAAACAAATGGGACCTAATGCAATTTAAAAGCTTTTTCACAGTACAGGAAACCATAAAAAAGATGAAATGACAACCCTCAGAATGGGAGAAAATATTTGCAAATGAAGTAACTGACAGAGGATTAATCTCTAAAATATATAAGTAGCTCATGCAGGCTCAATATCAAAAAAAAAAAAAAAATCCAAAAATGGGCAGAAGACTTAAACAGACATTTCTCCAAAGGAGATATACAGATTACCAACAAACACATGAAAGGATGCTCAACATCACTAATCATTAGAGAAATGCAAATCAAACTGCAATGAGGTATCACTTCACACTGGTAAGAATGACCATCATCAAAAATTCACAAATAATCAATGCTGGAGAGGGTGTGGAGAAAAGGGAACAGTTTTGTAACTTTTGTGGAAATGTAAATTGAAACAGCCACTCTGGACAGCAGTATGGAGGTTCTATAAAAAACTGAAAAAAGAGGTATGATATCGCTCAGCAATCCCACTACTGGGCATATACCCTGAGAAAACCATAATTCAAAAAAGGTCATGTATCAAAATATTCATTGCAGCACTACTTACAATAGCCAAGATATGGAATCAACCTAAGTGTCCACTGACAAATGAATGGATAAAGAGGATGTGGCACATATATACAATGGCATAAAAGAAATGAAACTGAGTTATTTGTAGTGAGGTGGATGGACCTAGAATCTGTCATACAAAGTGAAGTAAGTAAGTCAGAAAGTGAAAAACAAATATCATATGCTAACATATATATATGGAATCTAAAAAAAAAAAAACTTCTGAAGAACCTAGGGGCAGGGCAGAAATAAAGACACAGATGTAGAGAATGGACTTGAGGACACAGGGAGGAGGAAGTGTAAGCTGGGATGAAGTGAGAGAGTGGCATTGACATATATGCACTACCAAATGTAAAATAGATAGCTAGTGGGAAGTAGCCTTATAGCACAGGGCTTATAGCACATGCTTTGTGACCATGGAGATGGGTGGCATAGAGAGTGTGAGACGGAGACACAAGAGGGAGGGGATATGGTGATATATGTATACATATAGCTGATTCACTTTGTTATACAGCAGAAACTACCATAACATTGTAAAGCAGTTATACTCCAATAAAGATGTTAATAAATTAATAAATAAATAAAATAAGATAATTAAGCTATCACGACTGGAATAAACCTGGACTCCTGGGCAAAACTGAACAGATGGTCACCTTAGTCTTAATGAACATAACGTTCTCTTTAAAGAAATATGACCCATTAGTAAAATGCCAGAAGTTACAGTGACATGTGATGGACACTGAAAAGTAATCCATTTTCCTCAGTAATTGATATAATAATTGTTGCATATTGGTCTATTAACAGATATGTATTAATACTAGTCAGAAGGCTTCACAATAGTTTACTCTTTAGGCTTTTGAACTCATCCTTTTATAAATGCACTTAGAATAATAATTACAACACTTCTTGTGCCACATTTTATGATTTATATACCACTCTTGTAAGCAGCTAACATAATTATTTTTTAAACTATGTAATAATTTTCATGATAATCACAATGATGATGGTTAATGTTTATTGAGCAACTACTATGTCCTAACTGCTTTAAATACATTCTGTCACTCAATCCTCTCTGTAACTAAGGACTGGGTATTATTATTTTGTCTATATTATGTTACAAAGATGGAAACTGAGAGACAGAGGTATTATGACCTCCTTGTCTCACTGCTGGTACATCTGATTTCCAATTTAAGGGAGCAAAATATGCCACCACAAAATGTCTCTTTGGCATGCATACTATCTTGAGCTGCAAACAGGCCCAGAAAACTCAGGAAGAAACTTTGACATTTCACATAACTGCCTAAATAGAAGACCTGTTCCAGGAAGGGGGTTATCTCCATAGACAATTATAGTATGAAGTAGGTGTGTTAAAAACAGAAAAATCTAGCAAAGTCTGTTTGTTAAAATTTCCCTCTGTGTCCCATTTTCTCTGCATGGCCCAGCAAACTTTTCTTTGCCAAAAATTTGCTTTTCCATCTCCATGTGAATTGCCTTCTTCCCTTTGAGGTCTCAAACACTACCCCCAACATCCTCTTTTGTCTTTGGCTGAAGATAGCATTTAAAGTGAGGGTTTCAACATTTTTGGCAAGTTAGTTTTTCTGGGTCTCTCCCATGTATACCTGTTATTAAACCATAATTTTCTTATGTCAATTAGTCTCATGTTAATTTAACTCTTAGACAAGTGAGAAGAATCTAGAAAGGCAGAGGAACATTTCTTTCTCCCCAACATCATTTATGTGTTCTTAACTGTTATATGTTATTAGTTCCTCCACTCTGAGATAGATAGGGAATGTTTCATCTTACCTGTTTCTTTCACAGATGAACAAATTGAGGCACAGAAAGGTTGATCACTTCTGAAAAGTCTCCCTGTAACTAAGTGGGAGAGCTCTGTTTAAAACTCAGGTAATTTTATTTCCTGCTTTCCTCTTTTACCATGCAGTGCTTCATGAATAATTACTTTTAATCAACATAATAGCTCATGGGATCATGCTCTAACACTTCAATGTGTACTTCAAGACCTACACCAGTTGGATTTACTCTTGCAATCCTTAGCTTTTCTAATTTTCTCCCCACCCTTCCATCATCCAATATCTTTGAGTAACTCTTTTCTTCCCAGCACTAGGCTACAAGCAGTCTACTCAAAGACAATCTCCTGCTTAAGAGATACTCTGTTTAAGAGACTTACAATCTGTTGAGGATTGCATATCTATAAATTAAGAATTACTATAGCCTGTGCCATAGTGATGTGTGAGAGAAACAGTGGGAGCAACTCCTATAGATGGAGATGGAATGAGGAGGAAGATGAATAAAAAGAAATGAAAGAATGGAGGAAGAGGGAGTCTTTTTGAGGAAGTGTTATAGCAGTGCAGGAAGGCAGAAGGAGAAGAATGGGAGAAGAGAGTCTCTATAGAGGGACCTGTGGTCAGTGGCTAAAAGTGGCAAGTGGAACAAAAGAGGGAACAGATCTTGAGGGCCTTGTATGAAACATTCTAGGATTTATACTTTATTGTGAAGTCTGGGCATGAAGATGACATTTCACTCCACAAAAGACAAACAAGAGTTGACCACAACAGAGCGCATTTTCCAGGCAAAGGAATGAGATAAAGTAACAGAAGAACTAAGTGATATAGAGATAGTCAATCTAACTGAGAAGGAATTCAGATTGTAAAGATAATCAGAGAACTCAGGAGAAACTGGATGCGCAGAACAACAATTTAGTCGTTTTTAACAGTGTTAGAAAATATAAAGAAAAAACAAAGAGATAAAGAATACAATAAATGAAATGAAAAATATACTAGAAGGAATCAAGAGTAAACTAAATGATACAGCTGAATGGATCAGTGAGCTAGAATACAGAGTAGTGGAAATCATTGATTCTGAACAGAAAAATGAATGAAAAGCAATGAAGAGAGTTTAAAAGAATACTGGGACAACAACAAGGACACTAATATTTGCATCATAGGGTTCTCAGAAGGAGAAGGCAGAGAGAAGGGGGTGAGAATATATTTTAAAACATAATAACTGAAAACTTCCCTAACCTGGGAAAGAAAACAGTTACCTAAATCCAGGATGTGCAGAGAGACCCATATAAGATTAACCCAAAGAGGAACACACCAAGACACATAGTAATTAAAATGGCAAAAATTAAAGATAAAGAGAGAATATCAAAAGCAGCATGAGCAAAGCAACAAATAACATATGAGGGAACTCCCATAAGGCTATCAGCTGACTTTTCAGCAGAAACTCCATAGGCCAGAAAGGCGTGGTACAATATATTTAAAGTGATGAAAGGGAAAAACCTTTCTACTCAGCATAGCTCTCACTCAGGTTTGATGGAGAGATCAAAAGATTTACAGACAAACAAAAGCTAAAAGAGTTCAGCACTTCCAAACCAGCTTTACAAGAAATGTTAAAGGAAATTCTCTAAGAAAAAAGGAAAAGACCACAACCAGAAACATGAAAATTACTAAATGAAAAACTCATTTGTAAACACAAACATACAGTAAAGGTAGGAAATCATCCGTGCACAAAGCCAGTAGGAAGCTTAAAAGGCAAAAGTAGTGAAATCAACTATACCAACAATAAACAGTTAATGGATATACAAAACTATTAGATAAACATCAAAAACAGTAATCATGAAAGGAGGGGATAAAAATACAGGATTGTTAGAATGCATTGAAAGTAAGACATCAGAAACCTAAAACAATCATTTACATATATATAAACCTCATGGTAAACACAAACCACAAATCTATAACAAATACACACACAAAAGAGAAAAAGGAATACAAACATAACCCTAAAGAAAGTCATCAAGTTACAAGAGAACAAAAGAAGGAGAAAAGGAAAAAAAATACCTACAAAACCAATCCCAAAACAATTAACAAAATGGCAGTAAGAACATAGGTATTAATACTTGCTGTAAAAGCAAATGGACTAAATGCTCCAATCAATAGAGTGGCTGAGTGGATACAAAAACAAGATCTGTATATATACTGCCTATAAGAGAGTCACTGTTGATTTCAAACAATCACAGACTGTAAGTGAGGGGAATGGAAAAAAGTATTGCATGCAAATGGAAATTAAAAGAAAACCAGGTTAGCAATACTTACATTAGATAGAATAGACTTTAAAGTAAAGATTGTTTGTTGAAAGAGACAAAGGAGGACATTATATAATGATCAAGGGATCAATCCCAGAAGAGGATATAACACTTGTAAATATATATGTCCCTAACATAGGAGCACATAAACACAAAAACAAATATTAACAAATAGAAAGGGAGGAACTGAGAGTAACACAATAATAGTAGGGTTACTTCAATAACCCCATTATATCAATGGACCAGTCATTCAGACAGAAAATCTATAAGGAAACATTGACCTTAATAACACATTAGAACAGATGCACTTAGAAAAAAATACATAGAACATTCCATTCAAAAACAGCAGAATACACATTCTTTTCAAATGCACCTGGAGCATTCCTCAGGATAGATCACATGCTAGGCCACAAAACAAGCCTTGGCAAATTTAAGACAATTGAAATCAAGCACCTTTTCTGACCACAATGCTATGACACTACAAATCAACTGTAATAAAAAAACTGCAAAAAACACAACCATGTGGAGGCTAAACAGTATAGCTCTAAACAATGAATGAATGCTGAAGAAATCAAAATGGAAATCAAAAAATAACTAGAGAGACAAATGTAAAAAATATATAGTCATCCAAAATCTATGAGACACAGCAAAAGCAGTTCCAAGGGAGAAATTATAGCAATACAATCTTACCTCAGGAAACAAATAAAATCTCAAATAAATAACCTAAACTTACACCTAAAAAACATAATAAAAAAGGTTAGAAGAGGGAAAAAAATCATAAATATCAGAGCAGAAATAAATGAAATAGAGAATAAAAAATAGAAAATAGCAATAAAACTTTGAAAAGATAAACAAAATTGATAAACTTTAGCCAGACTCATCAAGAAAAAGAGAGGGCACACATCAATAAAATCAGAAATGAAAAAGGAGAGGTTACAACTGATACTACAGGTCTGAGACACAGGTATTATATGGCAGGAACTGAATTGGAATCCAGTCCTTCTGATTATTGGCTTTTACTTATATAGTTGTTCCTGGATGAGGCTGGTGATTGAGTAACAAAATTATTAAGAAAAAACAATTATTATGACACAACGGCCTAATAAATGTGCTTAACTTGAGGTATACTTTGACTTCTAGATGTATCTCCTGTATCATATTTACGTGGTGTATTTCCAAAAAGAGGTTGTTATAGTTGTCAATGCCACTGAAACAATACAGGAGTGGGGTCTCTTTCCTTACTCCCTCCTTACCTCTCTGCTTCTCCATTCCAGCTTCTCTGTGTCCACTTGCATAATGGTGTTTAGGCTGGTGAGCTGAGTAGCAGTAGACCTCCAGCACTACTCCACCAAGAATCACCAAATGACTGCAGGACAAAGATGATAAAAGAAAGTTATCTGATGAAAGGCACTTTTGAAATCAAGTCACTTGTGTTTTTCAGATATTGTATTATTGAATACAGTTACTCCATGATCAGAGAGAAGAAAGAACTACACTGTTACTTTTGGATGGGACTGAGTAATGTAAACTCACAATTAATTAAAACTAATCAAAAACCAAAAAAACCTTGTTTGGGCTCAAATGGAGAAGGTAGTTATGTGCCTCAAAGAGTCGTTTTGAAAATTAGCTGCACTGATATTAGGAAAATAGAATAGTGCCTGACACATAGCAATAGAAGTGTGTTATTATTTACAGCAAATATTGAAACATATCAAAGTGTCACCATGCATAGTCTTCTCATCAAGAGTTCTGACATCCTCAGGCTTCCTACTGTATGTCTGCAGCCATAGTTGAGACTCCCATTGCATGATTTATTTGACTTGTCAGTGTAGCCTCTGAGCTTGTGTTCTGGGCATTTTCTTTTCCTTTTTACCTCTTTTTTTATTGAGATATAGTCGATGTACACTATTATATAAGGTACAGATATAATGCATAGTGATTCACAAATTTTTTTTTTTTTTTTTTGCAGTACGCATGCCTCTCACTGTTGTGGCCTCTCCCGTTGCAGAGCACAGGCTCTGGACGCACAGCTCAGCGGCCATGGCTCACGGGCCTAGCCACTCTGCGGTATGTGGGATCTTCCCAGACCAGGGCACGAACCCGTGTCCCCTGCATCAGCAGGCAGACTCTCAACCACTGCGCCACCAGGGAAGCCCGATTCACAATTTTTAAAGGTTATATTCCATTTATAGCTATTATGAAATATTGGCTATATTCCCTGTGCTGTAAAATTTATCCTTATAGTTTATTTTATACAAGAAAGTTTGTATCTCTTAATCCCCTACCCCTATTTTACCCCACCCCCCTTCCCTCACTTCACTGGTAATGACAAGTTTGAGATCTATATTTTTAAGATGTTTCCTTTTTGTTATATTCACTAGTTTGTTTTATTTTTTACGTTCCACATATAAGTGATATCACACAGCATTTGGCTTTATCTGATTTATTTCACAAGGTGTAATACCCTCAAGACTATCCATGCTGTTGCAAATGGCACAATTTAATTCTTTATTGTGGCTGAGTAGTATCCCATTGTGTATATATGTGTCTGGTTTTGGTATGAGGGGGATGCTTGTCCTGTAGAATGAGTTTGAAAGCATTATTTTATCTTCAATATTGGGAATAGTTTCAGGAGGATAGGTGTTAACTCTTCTCTAGGTGTTTGGTAGAACTCACCTGTGAAGCTATCTGGTCCTGGAATTTTGCTTGTTGGGAGTTTTTAAATTACTAATTCAATTTCATTACTGGTAATTAATCTGTTAATATTTTCTATTTCTTCTTGGTTCAGTCTTGGGACCTAATTGGAATATATCCATGTTCAATATTCTCCATGTAATATTTGGTCCTGACAGAGGCAATCTAAGGGGATGTATGTAAAAGTGTTAATATGGGGAAAATAATTTTTAAAAGTTTTATCATCAATTATTGGGAGAAAATAGAATGTTTTTTTAAAAACACATTGAATACAGTTAAAAGTTAATCTATACTTCTCCAGGGAGTTTTTTTTTTTTTTATCAAGTTCCCAAGTATTTTCTCCTAAATTTAAAAGTAAATAAAGAAACATGTTTTGTTCATTCTTTCTTTTAACATATATTAATTTAATATTTACTCTGTTTAAGGCACTGACTTCTATGTTATTGTAAATGAGCAGGACTCTATGGGGTCTTCCTGGGACAGACCCTTACCTCATATCTTTTTTGTAGTTCCTCTCTGAAGTACTTAGATAACAGTATATGAGGCACACTTCCTGAATTGTCTCACAGATGCTAGAATAACCACCAAATGAAATAAATTAACTACCTGATGATCATAAGCTCCCAGACTTACTGGTGCCTAAGCACTGATAATACTGTTACCACAACATCAACCAATCAGAGAATTGTACACAAGTTGATCACATACTCTGTGACTCACCTCTCCCTCACCTGACCTTTAAAAATGCTTTGCTGAAACCCTTCAGGGAGTTTACAGTTTGGGTGGACATGAGCCACTCATTCTCCTTTCTTGGCCCTATAATAAAACTTTTTTGCTCCTAACTTCGATGTTTTGGTTTGTTTGGCCTTACTGTGTGGTGGGTACACAAACTTGTGTTCCATACAAGACAAAGAGAATGTAATTGTTGCCCTCAAAATGTTTATGTACTAATTCATGGAGGAGACCAGCCTATAAATGCAAATCCTGTGACAGAGGCATGCTTTGTTTTTTTCTCACTAACACCAATGTGTTTCACTAACATCCTTAGTTAGAGGTTTGATTATTCATCTTAACACTTAAACTGTGGATTTGCTTTGGGTGATATAGCAAATAAGGATATTAAAGCTGTTGCAAAAAATAAAGTGCTGAATAATGCAGTCTTTTTCATAGCCTCATTTGGAAACTTCTTGCTTCCAAGATATTAAATGTGGCCATGAGCTGTAGGTGGTGACCATCTTCATTCAAACCCTCTCCTGTGACTGGGACTGTGAGCCTGATTTCCTGGTAGCCACATGTGCTTCTGCCCTTTACCTTAAACTGGCTCATTTTCTGGAAATTAAAACAAAATTGGCTGTCCAGTTACATAGCAGGAAGATGTGCTGCAGAAGAAATTGCATTATATGCTCCAAAGACAAAGATGACTTTTGGGTTATTTGTTATTTAGGATTCTGAGTTCACCTGGTCCCATTCCTGCCTATGATGATTGAGAGGTGATATTATCTGTTTAATTTAACCTTTCCTTCCTAAGCAATATTTTAAAAACATGTGATGAGTTCATTTTCCCTTGGATCTTAGCTATATCTAGCTAAGCAGTAGCTACATATATTTAAGTTGAAAGAATTCCAAACATTGAAAGAATTCCAAACATTGATGTCCCGATGCATTTGTCACTCCATATGCATTACTTCCTGGATAATTTTAGAGACAGTTATGGTTAGAACAGGTCACAGAATTCTTCCATCTATGGCATCACATGCAGACATAATATTAAAAACATTCCTACTTTCCAAGCTATCAGGATATCCACCACAGTTGTAAAGTTGTTAGAGGACACAGAAAGAGATTCTTTGGTCTGAAGATGCCATGTAGTTACCTCATTCCAGGAAACATGCTTTTTTAGCAAGAGCTCTGTAGAGATCTAACTCCTTAATCCCCCAAATTGAGGCTCTTTGAGTTAGAAGACTCAGGGTAATATTTTCAAGACCCACAAACTAAGATGTGTTTCTTCATCATAAAAATGGAGGAAACACACCTGCCTGACCAGTTCACAATGATAGAAGGCTTGGATGAGATGCCTTGAGATACTTTTGGATAAAGGTGATGCTATTCTCTGAAATCTGTTTAACTAAACTCAAATGTGTTATCACATGACAATGGTAAAATAGTGTATCACTGAATATGGACTATACATTTGAGTCTGTGAGATTTAAATGTAGTCTCTAAATTAACTGTAGGTATTCTGGGAGCATTTTAGACATCTTAAATTCTCCTTCAGATGAAAGACCACTGTGATTGCAAACAGGAAGGATCATAGTTCCAAATATAAGCTTTGTATTGACTTGTAAGGACAGAAGTTCAACACGTACTTTTGTGCCCAAGCACATTTGCTTATTATCAAGCAAATGTGAGACAAGATAGTATTATATAATTGCAAGCAATATAGTATTAATTAATTTATTTATTTTTGCTGTGTTGGGTCTTCATTTCTGTGCGAGGGCTTTCTCTAGTTGTGGCAAGCGGGGGCCACTCTTCATCGCGGTGTGCGGGCTTCTCACTATCGTGGCCTCTCTTGTTGCGGAGCACAGGCTCCAGACGCGCAGGTTCAGTAGTTGTGGCTCACGGGCCTAGTTGCTCCGTGGAATGTGGGATCTTCCAGACCAGGGCTCAAACCAGTGTCCCCTGCATTGGCAGGCAGATTCCCAACCACTGTGCCACCAGGGAAGCCGGTAGGAGAATTTTTTTAAGAATTGGAAAGTATCTCTAATTAAAATAATTCAGTGTTTTCTCTTTTGAAATAAGAGAACTGAGCCCCAAAGAAGTGAAGGTCACTGTGGTATTTCATATTAAATTGTGCCACAGTCAATCTGCTGTAACTCATTCCACTAACAATGGCAAAGCCAAACAACTGGTTTTCATTGAGAAGATGAAAATGTGCTTCACTTTATTTCAGTTATATCTCAGGGAAAAGTATTTTTTTAATGTTTATTAGCATCAACAGTTTATTTTATAGATCCTTCTCATCTACTGATTCCCCTCCATTTCAAGCAACTGAGGAGTGTTGGGAGATGTGTTTCTCAGAAGAAGAAATATTCAAATATAAGACAAGGGAATAGAGAGTAAATATCTTGCAGGTGATGGAACCTGTCATCATGGTGAAGTCAATGCTTTCTTCAGACCAGAAATTTCCAATGAAGTCAGGTTTTTGTTAGCTCAGTGAAAAAGAAAAGAAAATTTGGTTTCTGCATAAGTTAACTCTACCACTTTTGTTAAGAGAAGATATGGGAGACAGAGAGATCTGTGAAAACTGGTGAAGACCGTGCAAATTGCTGTGGGATCTAGTTGCCACTGACATGGAAATATTGTTTTACTTTCAACACAAAATCTTCATTTTACATTATATTGAGAGATTTATGAAAGATTGAGTTTTGGATTATATAGGAAACAATGTACGTGTAAAGCAAAGTTGAAAATGAAAACCAGCATGAGACTAGGGTGAGGCAGACACAAAATTTAGAGGATGTCAAAAAATTCAGTAATCGAGAAATTATAACTATAATGCAATTATTAAAAATTCAAAAAGCAATCCAAAGATACGGATGATCAAGGCAAGCCAGAAGGAAACTGAGTGACTATATATTTTTGTGGTGTTAAATATCATAGGAGTGGGATTATAGAGAATGACTATTTACAGAATTTTGATTGGAGCTGAATGTAAAATACCTGTGTATAGGTCAGCTTCTTCAAATTCACTTTTGCTTTTAAATATCTCATACTGTTTATCAGTACTTAGTCATAGATTCTGCAATATATTTTTTCTTTACCTGGTACTTGATAACACTGAATTTTTAATTACTTTGATTTGAATTGAATGTCATTAGAAGAACTAAAGAAAACATGCAAGACAACATGGGTTTGATGATACAGAAAATGACATGAGGATCACATGGAGATATAGAGAAATTGTGTTGCGAATGTCTACCTTTTTTATACAAAGACTTCACAATTAATGATTACTATATATATTATGGAACAGCATATGGAGAAATGACTTCAAGAAATGAGGGATAAAAAATGGTCAAAATAATTAGACATAAATTAACAAGCTGTTGTTCCCATCAATTAGAGAATCTGAGGTGGTAAATTCAGATTGAAAACATAGACAAGTACACAAATAAAGTTAAAACTTACTACTTGAGAGCAAACATTTTAATCCCTAGCTTATATGTAAAAAAGTAAACTTTATTTTAAATTCAGTGTAATCATTTTATCTAAACTAAAATGGCATAAAGAAGATTATATGTGTAATATATCTCTATGCAATTATCTGCAGTGTAATTTCATGTGCTGACTGATTTGGTAAATTGAGTAATACTTCAAAGATGCACATTCTAAGTGTGTAAAGTGCCATGATGATTTGATTGAACAAGATATTTAACATTATTATTTCTGAAAAAAATCATAAAGAATTTGGATATTATCTAATCTACCTTTTTCCCTTACTCTAATATTAAAGATGAGGAATATATCATTAGGTGATGTTTGGCCTCTCAACTTTCTGTTGAAAGACTCTGGCTTATCAGGACACAGTGAACACTTATACACAAAAACATGCATATTTACAATAATTAAAACTCTGCAGAGGTATTGATAATCAGGAAGTCTTTTATAGAGTACGTGTTCAAAAACAGAACAACCAGAGCAAGGAGAATAGTTTACCTTGGAGTAAAAATGGAAGGAAAGAAACAGAAGAGTAAGCATAAGTACTAATTAGTCAACAAGTGTTTACTTAGGGTCTGTTAAAGAAGTCTGGGAAGGAACATTTCTAATGAAGACAATCTAGATAAGCACAGAAAAACAGACATAGATAAATTGATTGAAACTGTAAAATTTGGCCTATTTGAATTTCCATTGGCCCATATGTTAGCAACTTGTAGAACTGACTCAGCAGTCATGCTGTCCCTGTTAGGTTATCAACAATATCTCTTGAGATTTAGAAGGGTGACAAGCCTCCTAAATCCAAAAATGAATCCACATTTTCAAGGAGAGCAAGACATGCTCATCAAACCACAGAAGGATTGCGAAGATTGTTTCATAATATGACAAACTCCTATTCAAGTGAGAACATATATTTATATTTATACTATTCAAAGATTCATGCTAGCACGGGAATAGGTATTATGTTTTGATGACTGCTGAAGAGATACTTTTGCCTTTATATCTTTCTATAATAATATCTAAATTGATTTTTAAAATGTTTTTGTTTACTGATTAAAGGTATCTAATAAAAGAACTAAAATTACCCACTAAGTTGAATGGTAGAGCTCAATGGTGCTTGTTTTATTGCTCTTCTTGACTTTTAGGTTACATATTATTTTATATGTATCAAGTATTTTATACTAAAATATATAAAAAATAAAATCCTAGGGAAATTGCTTACCATAATTAATAAAATATTTTATGCCACAGTTGCTTATGTATATTATATGCTACATTTGGAGTTCTCTGGGAAAGTATGAAGATGAAATATAAGGGACTGAAAGGGGAAGGTAATGGAGAAATTAAGAGAAACAGGGAAAGAATTCCAAAATCAGATTTATGCTCAGAAAAAGATGTTTCTTTGTCTCGATCCAAAGGGTTTTAGCTCTTCTTAGAAGAAACCAATTTTAACAAACTAATATGTGTGTCCAATATATGCTTAGGCCTGTCTATTCTGGGAGAAAAAGAAAGCAGTGTGGTGTAGGGTAGTGATTCCCAAATATTGCTGTGCAATATAATCATACGGGGAGCTCTGAAAACATCTCAATGCCCAGGCTGAACCTCAGACCAAGTAAAATCCTGGTAACTGGTATCAGTAGTTTTAAAACTCTCTCAGGTGATTCTAACGTGCAGCCAAGTTTGACTCTCACACTTGCGCTTATATCAGTAATACCAAAGCAGCTTGTTAAAATACAAATTTTGGGGACCCAACCTCAGAGCTTCTGACTCTGTAAATCTGGGTGGGACCTGAGAATTTACATGTCTAACAAGTACCCAAATGCTGCAGTGGCTAAGGACCAGGAAACCACACTTCGAGAACTATTTCCATAGAGTATATAAAACTAGACTTTAACTTAAAGGAGTCTATATCATTATCAGCACAGAGCACACACACACACAGAAAGTTAGATATACAAATCAGGATATGTTAAGTGTTAAATGAGATTGTTTGGAGGTTGCTTGGCGGTTCTAGCAGGGAAGCACAGCTACCTTTGACCTAAGAGTGGTCCTGCTCTAGCCAGGAGCTTTGCGAAGGATGCACATGGAACTGGCAGGGAGGAAGGGAACACCTGCCCAGTCAGCCAGATCAGCCAAATCGCTCACACGTCCATGGATATATTGTTAAATGAAGAGTACAGACAGTAAAAGAGGAAGAATAAATTACTGTGGGTTTAGTTGTTCACTTCTTGGCTTTGAAGAATAAATGGAATTTAAATAGGCAAGAGGAAATTTCAGAAGCTCCATTAGAACTGGAAGCTCATTGACTAGAAGTATCTGTGTAAAATTAGGTAGTGATGTATACCATTTGTTTGGGAGACAATAAGGTCTCACTGGCCGAAACAAAAGATTTGTGCAAGGAAACAGTGGTTCCCTTTGGGAGAGTCTTTTTGAAAGCTGGTGCTGGAGGATCTACATAAAAATCTGAATAAAAATACAGTTTATCTACCAGGCAGTAGGGAAATTCTTAAAGACCTGAAAAGTGTCCCTTGCAGGACTTTTTATTACAATGATCATTAATGGCAGATTTCTAGCCAGACTCCAGTGAACTCAATATTACATAAATAAAAACTGAAGTCCTATCTTTTGAAAGACCATTAATCACTTTCAGAAATGAGGCATTTTTAATATTATCAAATTAAACACAAATGGATATTAAAAACTCCAACAAATGTTTATCAATAAAAGTGAAAGTCGAGGACCTTATTAGTTAAATAGGTATTAGCTGGTATAGCTTAAGTGTTAGCTATAAAATAAAAAAAGTAAAATAAAAATGATACTAGTAGCAGTGGGGAACAACCCAGAGAGATGTAAAAGGTGTGACCTTCCATGATAAGCTCATATTTCACAAACTACTAAAACTATCTGTTTCCCTAATTATCCTTTGAATCTCTTGATATACAATTTCATTACACATTAGGTTTTCCACATTAACAGAAAAAAAACACTAAACAAATCTTGCAATGTTGAAAAAAACTATTAGAAAGTCCTTATCTGAGTGTTCAGAATGATTCCAGGTCCTGACTCTTTAAGGTCAGAGTTTTTAAAAACTGCAGAAAACTATATCTTCCTTTCTGGTTAGGACCAAAATCTTAGAAATCAGAAGACACTTTCTTCCCTAGAAACTATTAGTAAAAGTGACCTTTAATCCTGATCCCTCTAGCCCATTTGCTTAGGAATGCATGATTTTTTTTTACCCTAAACTCAAAGTAACGTGTTATAGGGAAGTAAATGAGAAATGCTTTTCTGGGAATATGAGGAAAGGAAAGTCATAACAACATTGAACAAAATGTAGAAAACATAGCCTTCAACCTGAATAGAACTGAATAGTGTTTATGGAAAGACATAATAATAACAATGGTGGCAACAATAACAACAGTAATAAGCATATATATAGAAGGGCCAGGTACTAATCTGAGTACTTTATTCTCACTAATTTACTGGAAGTCAAATTATTAATTCATTGCAAAACCATTGTCTTATCACCCCCATTTGACAGAGATGGAAGCTGAGATTCATAGGTGCTGAGTAATGTGCCTAAGATCACACTAAATGAATGAACCAGGATTTAAATGCTGGTAGCAGGGTCTCAAATCTGTGCTCTAAAGCACACTCTATGCAAAACATACCCTACGTTGGATGAGTGAAGTCATGTGAGCATTTGGAATGAAATATAGAAACAGGAAGGTGATATCTGAGCTGCGCACATGGAGAAAACGTCCATGTTATTGGCATATGACTGTGACAAGAAAGGATCAATTAAGGAGAGGAGAGGATGGAGTTTTCTTATTTTCTGTTTTGGCTCTAGACAAATAACATAAGGCAAATTTATGTGGGAAAGATAAGCAGGAAAGTGAACACCAACAAAATCAGCTTTAAGCTATGTAATTGTAATTTCCAAATTATTTGTCTCTCTTTACCATTATAACAGAGTATTTTGAAGGTGGGGTGGAGCCTAATTTCAATGCTGGGTTTCTAGTATCCAGAACAATGGCTGGAAAGCAAGAGCTGAATACATCTAAGCTGCATATAAAATGAAAGAATGGCTTGGTTCAAAACCTCCTTAACAGAGGAAGATTTCCAAGATTACTATGATCTATAAATAAACTTTCATCTACTCTCTTTCTGTTAGAATGTGTAAATGTAAATTTACACTTTTATCTTATACTTACAAATGTTTCCCTTTTTTACTCACCTCAAGTATCAACCTTTTTATTCATATAAAGAAGAATAATTTCATGGGACTTCCCTGGTGATCCAGCATTTAAGACTCTGTGCTCTCAATGCAGGGGTCCCCATTCAATCCCTGGTCAGGGAACTAGATCCTGCCTGCATGTTGCAACTAAGAGTCTGCATGCCACAACTAAAAGATCCCATGCAGCAACTAAAGATCCTGCATGCCACAACAAATATCCTGCCTGCCACAATTAAGACGCGGTGCAGCCAAGTAAATAAACAAATAAATAAATATTTAAACAAAGAAGAATTTCAAACATTACCTACTGTAAGTATCACATTGCTTTATTTGGATTATTACATTTAATATTCATATCAGTACAAGTTCTGTTTGAAAAGGTCTTGAACCCAACTGGAGCATAAACATCTAGTCATCATAAAATGTGTCTATATTTTGTCTCTCTACAATGTCAAGAGTTACATACACTCTTTTTTTTTTTTTAACATACGATTACAAGAATAATCTTGTGGGTTTTTTTAAGTGCCAAGAACTTTACATATAATAATTCCATTTCAGTTGATGACAAAACCATCCTTCCAATTGTTTGAGCCAACAGTCCTCTCCTATCAATTATTAGATACTTTTGGCATTTGTTTAATATACATCCAGAATCTTATCACTTCCTATCTCCACTGCTACTATCCTGAATCTTACAACCCAAGGCAATGTTGGTAAAATAGTTATTGTATATTATATTATATTATTATATATAGTATATTATCCATACTTTAGAGATGAAGAAATTGAGGCTTCACAAGTTTAGGTGATTTTATTTATTTCATTTATGCACTAGGGACTTGGAAGAACAAAATAGACATTCTAGTTGGGGAAGGCCAACAATAACCAATAATATAAAAATATTAAATTAGAAGATAATAGGTGCTACATAAAGAAGAAAGTGGACCAGAGAAAAGAGTATGGGTGTATTGTAAGGAGGTGAGGTTTTAAACAAAACAGACTGGTCAGGATAGGCCCATTGAGATAAAAAAGAGCAATGATTGTAAGAGATAGAGCAGTCAAGCAGATATCTGGAGAAAAGTATTCCAGGAAGATGGAAAAGATAGAACAAAGTCCTTAAAAGGAGAGTGTGCATGTCTGAAATATTTTAGGAAGAATAAGGAAGCTGGTGTTACTATAAGAGAGAGAAGCAAGAGAGTGGGTAGTAGGACATGAGATCAGAGAAGTGATATAGACCATTGGGAGTACTGTGAGTGAAACAGGACCTGTGGTAGGGTTTTAAGCAAAAAATTGACAAAACCTAAATTTTAACTTAGAAGAACCATTCTGGCTGCTATGTTGAGAATAAATTGTTGGGGGCTATAGTAGAAGCATGGAGAACAGTTAGGGCAATGTTGCAGAAACAAGCAAAAGAGGATGGTAATTTGGACCAAGATGGTAATAATTGGTTTTGAGAAAAGAAGACCTCTGGATATGTATAAAAGGTAAAGGCAAAAGGATTTACTTATATATTAGATGTGGAGATATGAGAGAAGAAGAGCAAGGGATCAGGCCAAGATTTTGGGCCTGAGAAATTAGAAAGTTGGAGTTGTCTTCAATTGATAAGACCTAGGCAGCAGGTGAAACAAGTTTGGGAAGAAGATCAGTACTTCAGTTTTGGACATTTTTTGTTTGCTTCTTTGAAATTGTTATTAGCTATTTAACTGGAGATGTCAAGTAGAGAGTTGAATACATGACTGGAGTTTAGAAAGGAAGTCTGAACTGGAGATATAATGTTTTAAAAGTTCATAAATCTTTTCTATTGTGAAATTTCACGTACCTTAAGAAGATGCAAAACAGAACATTTTACAGTTCTATAGTTTATCACAAGGTGAACACTCATGCTACCACCACCCATAATAAAGCAAGAACATTTCCTGAACTCCAGAATCCCCATGCCCTTCCCAATCACTGCCTCCTACCTCCCTCAACAGGTAACTAATATCCCAGATTTTATGGTTTTATTATATATATATATATATATATATATATATATATATATGTATATATATATATGTACACACACATATATACACACATATATTGTACAAATGCATGTATATGTGTGCATATATATAGTATACAGTATATATAGTATACATAATATTCTAACATAATTGATTCTACTCACTTTTATATTAATGAATATTTAAACTTTTAATATGAGGCTATTAGGAATAATGGCTCTAAGAATACTCTGGTCATGCCTCTTGGTCTACACATATGTGAATTCCTGCTGGGTATATATAGGTAAGAGTAAAATTCCTAGATCATATGGTCAACTTATGTATTTCTTCAACTTAACACACAATGACAAATCATTTTCCATGGTGGTTTTACCAATTTACTTTCCCATTACATCCTACTCTACATTTGGTATTGTTAGTCTCTTTAATTTTAGTCAGTTTAGTATTATCTCCTTATAGTTTTAATATAGATATTAATTTAATTTAATCTAAAGATATAAAGACACATAAATTTATCCATAGGGCTGGATGAAATAATTTAGGAAATTAAAGATAACTTGAGGTCCAAGAAATGAGCCCTGGGCCCTCCAACATTCAAAGATCAGAAAGAAAAGGAAGAGCCAGCAAAGTCATTTGCCTTATAAGTAGTAGAACAGAATTTCAGTGCTTGTCTCTCCACCTTCAAACATGCTTGGCTGTCTCAGAATTATACTCAAGAAAAATGCAGATAAGCTCAGAGAAGCAGATAACTTGTGTGCTTGTCACAACAGAGTATTGTATGTAAAAATGTTTTCCATTTACTTTTCTGTGATGAAGTAAGTGAGCGATACAGTTTTGTTTTTTTTTTCAAGCGCAAAAAATATTAAAGGCTTTTGTGGAGTGGTCTAAAAAATGGTGGAAACTGATATTAGATTGCTTAAGCTTTTTCATTATAATGAAGCAAAAGAAAGGAGTAAGGAGTGAGGTAAGTCAAGGGGAAAAAGAGAAAGGAAAAGTTCTTAATACTAGCAAAAAAAGTGCTTGTTTTTTCTTTTAATAGCAGCAACAATTTTACCTATAAAATGGTTCTTCCGGTCTTGATTTTAGAGCGTCCTGAAATTAGGGAGAAGGTATAATGCCTTGATTGTAATCTGCTTCTATGATTGTCTGCTATTCTTAGGGGCTAGGTGTTCCTCTTTCTTTTCACATTAGAATATAGGTTGCCAAAATTAAATCACCACCCAGAGTGCTTTTCATCCTCACAGGAAAAATTTGTGGAAACTTGTAGTTTCTTCAGAATTCAGGTTTACAATCACAATCTAACTCGTTTTTTCTTACTGTTAACCAAGAAATATATTTTTTCATTAAGATGTTAATACACAGTTTGAACTAAAAAAACACAGGAGTAAACAAAATTCTGCAGGCTTGTTTACCAAGGTTTCCCCATAACGTTTTATAAAATAATTTTCTTTCTCCATCCTCTTCCTGGTGGAATAATTGAAAAACTTATTTGGAAAACTAAACATGAGTTATTTTCAATATCTCATCTGTATTTGGCTGCCAGCTGTTTCTGTCCTTTTTCTTTAAAGGAAATTGCACAGCTCCTGATCCTATTGTATCTGCTTTGCACATGATCACTTCTTATAATGTGGAATTTTCATCTTACTTGTTCTTACCTATCTGTTAAATTTTGGCTCACAATCTTTTACCTTGGTTTCTTTGTTTTATTGAACATCCTAAGCATAGAGTGGTCAAAACCACTGCCACCAAAGTCTATACATGCTATCCTGAGTGTATTTTCCTCCCAAGCTACAACGTATTACATTTCTATTGGTGGCAGTTTCTTTCTCTATATCCATGGCTCTTTGTATCATGAAATTTTAGAATATTGTTAATTTTATTTCACTGTGTATGTAGTGTGCTTTATTCTCTGCTTTTTCCCAAAGGTGAAAGAAGGAAATTACATTTGTAAATATGTTTAAGAATTTACTACCATATCTTTTCATGGGAGAGAAAAAACTATATAAAGTTTATTTCCTATTCTGCAGGAATTTGTAACCAAGATGGGGAGGTACATTTTAAAAGACACAAAGTAAAATAAAAATACAAGATTTAAATAACATTTTAAGACCACAAACCAGATGCTGGAAAAACCTATATAATTATGAACAGTTATGAAATAAATAGTTTTAACTGCCATAAAGGGGAGAAACTATGTTAAACTGAAGTAGATAGGGACAATATTAAGAAGCAGGAAATACTTGTGCAGAATTTAGAAGAGCAGATAAAGACAGACAAATTGAGAGAAAAGAGAAGAGAGCTTATGTTGGAGTTATTATAATATAATAACTATATATAATATAAATTTATATATATAAACTATATATATAATATAAATAATACAGGGAAGAAGTCTCAAGTATTTGGAGGTAGAATAAGAGTATAATAATTTGTCCAGAAGACAGATAACATGTTAAAAGGATAATTCTAGTGGCTATGGGTCTTTTAAAATTAGGGCATAGCTCACACTCAGGTAAGGGGAAAGAGAGAAAGAGAGACACAGAGAGAGACCAAGAGTGAGATGAGAGATACAGCCTAAAAAATCATATCATATGAGGGCCCATATAAAATAATATTTTGGCAGCAACTCAACATTTGTAACCTCAGTTCTAAATCTTCCCATTTTCACTTCACCTAACTTCACTGTCAAGATGTTTTTGACACTGTTTCAAATCTCATTGATCCCTCTTGGCTCCTGACATTTGTCTCTGTTACCTGGTTCCCAATTCTGCCTTCTCTGGCTTGACTTCTCTGTGCCATTCAACACTACAGTCCTCCCCATCTGACTCACCTTAGGGATACCTCCTTTTTGTTTAGTTGACAGATAATCCGACAAGTCTCAAACATCAGGGATCCTGTGGGCTTTTGATGTCCGTCTGTTGGCAGTGAGAAAGCCACTGAAGACATTTGATCAGGAGAAGCAAAATGGCATCTCAGGACAATTGGTCTGACGGTGGGGTGGAAAGCAGAATGTAGTGGGATGTGATCTGTTAAAAGATAATAGTCAGGGACAATTAGAATTGTAATTGTAAAGACTTGTAAAGTCTTTACAGTTTCAAATAACAGAGTGTGCCTTGTGTTTCTAAATAAAAAATCTAATTTCTTCATTTTACAAAAACTCTATGTGTGTCGCTTATTGTTAACTTTTCCTGCAAATGTTAAATATGACTCTTTCCATTTAAAGGTAGCAATGTTGTTACTGTGTAGAACAAAGGGAACATCTTATTATTAAAAATTTACTAAAACAACGCAAGTATTGGAAAAATTTAGTTACAGTCCAGGTTCATGTACAGGCATGCTCTGTTATAAAATACAGCCACTCTAATCAGGCCCTTTGTAGCTGTTGTAGCAGGTCAAGCAATTGTTCACAAATCCTTTCTCTAACAGGCTGTTCTGTGTGTGTGTGTGTGTGTGTGTGTGTGTGTGTGTGTGTGAGATGGGTCAACTAGGATAAATAGAGTAACTAGCAAGCTACCATTACTATTGTCACTGAAATTACCACTTAAGAGACTAAAGCTGAAACTAATCAGTATAAGGATACAGACAGCAAGGATAGGTATAGAGCAGATGGATATACAGTGACATATAATGTTGAAACCAAATCCCATTTTTCCTGATACCCACCTGAAAGGTTTTCTGTCACTACCCTTCCTTACTCCACTGACATAAACTGCCTTAGGTGGAGGAGTGGAAGAAAAGAAGGAGGGAGAGAAGAGAGGAGGGAGGGAAGGAACAAATGGACAAATGAAGGATTGAAGAAAGAACAGCAGACAACAGATTTAATGAGGATGTAATATCTTAGACACTATAATTCACATTTTTAATTTAATATTTTCTAATATCATCTACCCAGCAACTCTTTAAGATAATTTTAATTAGTGCCATTGTTAGGATGAAGAAAATGTAGACTCCAAGAGTTTAAGTGAAGGGAGATTTGCCAAGATGATAGAGTAGAAAGACCCTGAGCTCACCTAATCCCATGAGCACACCAAATTACAACTATTTACAGAGCAACTTTTGATAGAGAAAAAACAGAATCTAGCATAATAGATCTTCTACAACTAAAGATATAAAGGGGGAACTACAAAAAGATATGTATGAGGGTAAGAGTTGTGGTATACTCAAGAACCATATCTTGGTGGTGAATCCAAAAGCAAGAGGATAATTATAATTGAAGAGGGTTCTCCCCAAGGAGCAATGGGTCTGAGCCGCACATTGAGTTCCCTGGCACTGGGGAGAAAAGCCCCCAGAATGTTTGCCTTTGAAGGCCAGCAGCACTTTCTTTCAGGAGAGCCAGAAGGCTGTCAGAAATAGACTCCACTATTAAAGTGTACACATAAAAGCTCACATGCCCTGGAACCCAGGGCAGAAGAAGTAATTTGAAAGGAGACTGCTATATTTAAAAATACATAACCAACAAGGACTTCTCATTAAAAAAATAAAAGGTACAAACTTCCAGTTTTAGATGAGTACTAGGAATGTAATACACAACATTACAAAGATAATCAACACTGTTGTATGTTATATATGGAAATTGTTGAGAGTAAATCCTAAGAGTTCTCAACACAAGGAAACTTATTTCTGTTCCTTAATTTTGCATCTGTATGAGATGATATATGTTCACTAAAATTACTGTGATGATTATATCATAACGTATGTAAGTCAAATCATTATGCTGTACACCTTAAACTTATACAGTGCTTCTGTGTCAAATATACCTCAATAAAACTGGAAGAACAAATAAAGATAAAAGAAGAGAATTATTATTTTGTAACATTAAATATTTAATTATCACATCATGAATTAGTTAATAAATAATTAAGTTGGCTTGTCTCCTTTATATATTAGTTAAATTTTAATAAGCATCATATATATATATGATGCTTATATACAGGTGATATATATATAATCACCTATGAAATACTATAAATGAGTTTATATACTTTCAGTAAATTTCCATCAGGGAATAGAAATGTGTATAATACAAAAAGAGGTTGGAAAATATATATATATAATTAAAGTAAAAAAATAAATAAATAAAGAAGCTGGGTCAGATCCATCTTCTGATCTCAGTCTCCTGGAGAGGCAGGAGGCAACTGGAGTTTCTATTTCCCAACCTAGGGAAATAGAAACTGAGACAGCCAATTTTGGGAGCTTATTCTATTGCATGGACATTGGTGCTGGCAAGTACCATTTTGGAATCCTCCTCTAGCTTATAAGCATGAGGACCCAGAAGAAACCATCAGCCTGTTGGCTCCTGTACTGGGATTCCTCAGGCTGAGCAGCCAGACAGGAAGTGACACAGCTCCACCCACAAGCAGAGAGGCTGAAGTAAGACCCTCTTAGCTCACAGTCATGCTGGGATATGGCTTTGTCCACCAGAAGGTCCAGGACCCAACCCCACACCTCAAGGGCCCTGTGGCCAGAGACCCTGGGACCTGGCTCCACCCACTAGTGAATCAGCACTAAACCTGGGCCTCCAAGGTCCTGGGCCCTACCCACCAGCAGGACGACAGCAGCTCTGAGATCCTCAGACCCTGGAGCCAAAGACTTTGGACCCTGACATTAACCATAAGGGGCCTGGCATTATCCCTGAGACCAGCCTCACACATCAATGGGCAGACACCAGTCCCAAGACCACCACATACCCACAACATACTGTGGCAGGACTTAACCCTACCACCAGCAGTCTGGCACTAGCCCTGGACAACCTGGGCAATGGCTGTGCTGCTCACCAGCAGGCAAACACCAGCTCTGAGACACCTTGGGCCCCCAAGTCAGATTCCCTGGCATCTGACCACACCCACTAGTGGGCCAACATGAGGTTCATGAGCCCACAGTCTGCTGTGTAACAAACTGGCACCAACCACCAAAGGCCAACACTAGCTCTGGGACTGCAGGGCTCTGTAGCCAGAGATCCCAAGACCTGACTCTGGTCACTAGTGTGCCAGCAATGGCCCTGAAACCATTTGGGTCTTGGCCCCACCCACCAGTTGTCCAACACCAGCTCTGGGAATCCCAGGCCCTGCAGCCAGAGATGTCAGGACCCAGCTCTGCCTGTCAATGACTCAGCACTGTCTCTAGGACCCAATTCACCCACTGGTGGGTGGGAATCAGCCCCTGGGAGGTTCCTGGGGCCCCAGTTTTACCTACCAGGAGGACAATACCAGCTCCAAGATAACTTGGACTCCTCAGAAACCTCACCAGGAACCAGCTCCACACATGAGAGAGCCAGCACCAAATTTGGGACACCCCAGAACCCACAGGCATGTCATAAACTGGCCTGACCCACCAACAGACAGACACTAGACATGAAAACCCTGGATACATAACCACACATCCCAGAACCCAGATCAGCCCAACAGTAAGCCAGCACTAGGTCTGATACTTCCTGGGGTTCTGCAACCAGAAGCCTCATTATCCAGTCCCAACAACCAGTGGCTGGCAGCCTCTGCAAAAGGCAGGGCCAGGCAACCAACTGGGCCAGACACCAGTCATGTATACAAGACTGCTCACAGTAGTCAGTCTGACACAACAGAAGGACCCACATAACACACATGGGTGCATCCTTAGAGCATATAGTTCTGGTTGACCAGAGGAGAGTGTGCTTTTGAGACATACAGGACATCTACAAAAAAGCACCCCTCCAAGGTCAGGAAATGAAACAAACCTATCAGACACATAAAAATAAAAACAGCAAAGTAAGCAAATTGAGGCAACAGAGGAACACTTTTCAAATGAAGAAACAAGATAAAACCCCTTAAGAAGTAAGTGAAGTGGAGATAAGATGAGCATTTACCCAATAAAGAGTACAAGGTAATGATGACAAAGATAATCAAAGAACTCAGAGAAGAATAAATGAACAGAGTGGGCAATTAGAAGTTTTTAACAGTTAGAAAATATTAAAGAACTAAACAGAGATGAAGAATACAATAACTAAAATTTAAAAGTACACTCAAAGAAATCAAGAGTGGATTAGATAGTAGAGAGGAACAAATTAACAAGCTGGAAGATAGGGTAGTGGAAATTACTGAAGCTGAACAGAAGAAAATAAAAATAATAGAAAGCAATGGGGGACTTCCCTGTTGGCACAGTGGTTAAGAGTCTGCCTGCTGATGCAGGGGACGCACGTTCATGCCCAGGTCTGGGAAGATCCCACATGCCACGGAGCGGCTAGGCCCATGAGCCATGGCCACTGAGCCTGCACGTCTGGAGCATGTGCTCCGCAATGGGAGAGGCCACAACAGTGAGAGGTCCGCGTATCACACACACACACAGAAAAAAGCAATGGGGACAGTTTAAGAGACCTTTGGGACAACACTAAGCATACTAACATTTGCATTATAGGGGTCTCAGAAGGAGAAGAGAGAGATAAAGGGACAGAGAATATGTTTGAAGACATAATAGCTGAAAACTTGCCTAACCTGAGAAAGGAAGCAGACATTCAGGTACAGGAAGCACAGAAAGCCCCAAACAGCTTTAACCCAAAGAAGATATATTGTAATTAAAATGGCAAAATTTAAAATTAAAGAGACAATATTAAAAGCAGCAAGGAAAAAGCAATGTTACATACAAGGGAACTCCTATAAGACTATAAGCTGACTTTTCAACAGAAATTCTGCAGGTCAGAAGGGAGTGGCATAATATATTTAAAGTGTCTAAAGTAAAAAATCTACAATGAAGAATACTCTGCCTAGCAAACATTCATGCACATTTGATGGAGAGATCAAAATTTGTACAAAAAAGCAAGAGGTAAAAGAATTCAGCATGACCAGTACAGCTTTATAATAAATGTTAAAAGAATTTCTTTAAGCAAAAAACAAAAGTTCATAACTAGAAAAATGAAAATCACAAAAAGAAAGTTATTGATAAAGGCAAATATACAGTGAAGGTAGTAATTCAACCATGAACAAATCTAATAGCAAGACAAAAGTAGTAAAATCTTCTATATCTGCAATAAGTAGAGAAGCGATACACTAAGCCAAAAGATGTAAAATATGATGTCAAGAACATTTGTTTGGGGAAGAGGCTAAAAATGAAGGGTTGTTAAAGCCCATTTGAACTTGAGACCAGCAACTGAAAATAAATAAATATATGGATTGCTATATATAAACTTCATGGTAACCACAAATCAAAACTCAATAATAGATACATACACACAAAAAAGAGAAAAAGTAGTCATCAAATCACAAGGGAAGACAGCAAACTAAGAAGAAAAGAACACAATATAACTACAAAAACAACCAGAAAACAATTTAAGAAATGGCTGTAAGAACATACCTATCAATATTTAATTTAGACTCCTTCTTGCGAGAACACTGGAATTGCAGCTAACTGCTGAACAGTCGCTGACAGGAACACACTGGAACTCACCAAAAAACATATCCTACATCCAAAGACAAAGGAGAAGCCACAATGAGATGGTAGGATGTGCATAATCGAAATCAAATCCCATATCTGCTGGGTGGAGGATAAACAAACTGGAGAACACGTATACTACAGAAGTCCACTCACTGGAGTGAAGGTTCTGAGCCCCACGTCAGGCTTCCCAACCTGGGGGTCTGGCAACAGGAGGAGGAACTCCTAGAGTATTAGATTTTAAAGACTAGAGGGATTTGATTGCAGGACTTTGACAGGACTGTACACTTGGAGGACACACACAAAGTAGTGTGTGCATTGGGACCCAGGGGAAGGAACAGTGACCCTATAGGAGACTGAAGCAGACCTACCTGCTAGTGTTGGAGGGTCTCCTGCAGAGCTGGGGGTTGGTTCTCTCTCACCATGAAGACAAGGACACTGGCAGCCAAAGTTCTAGGAAGTACTTCTTGGTGTGAGCCCTCTCAGAGTCTGCCATTAGCCCCACCAAAGAGCCCAGGTAGGCTCCAGTGTTGGGTCACCTCAGGCCAAATAACCAACAGAGAGGGGACCCAGCCCCACCCATCAGCAGACAAGTGGAATAAAGTTTTACTGAGCTCTGCCCACCAGAGAAACAGCCAGCTCTACACACCAGCAGTTCCTCCCATCAGGAAACTTGAACAAGCCTCTTAGATAGCCTCAACCAACAGAGGGCAGACAGCAGAAGAAAGAACTACAATCCTGCAGCCTGTGGAACAAAAGCCACATTCACAGAAAGATAAACAAGATGAAAAGGCCCAGGGCTATGTACCAGATGAAGGAACAAGATAAAATCCCAGAAAAACAGCTAAATGAAGCGGAGATAGGCAACTTTCCAGAAAAAGAATTCTGAATAATTGTAGTGAAGATGATCCAGGATCTCAGAAAAAGAATGGAGGCAAAGATTGAGAAGATGCAAGAAGTGTTTAAGAAAGACCTAGAAGAATTAAGAACAAACAAAAAGAGATGAACAATACAACAACTGAAATGACAAATACACTAGAAGGAATCAATAGCAGAATAACTGAGGCAGAAGAATGGATAAGTGACCTGGAAGAATGGTGGAATTCACTGCTGCAGAACAAAATAAAGAGAAAAGAATGAAAAGAAATGAAGACAGCCTAAGAGACTTCTGGGGCAACATTAACCGCAAGAACATTCACCTTATAGGGGTCCCAGAAGAAGAAGAGAGAGAGAAAGGACCCGAGAAAATATTTGAAGAAATTATAGTTGAAAACTTCCCTGACATGGGAAAGGACATAGCCACCCAAGTCCAGTCCAGGAAATGCAGAGAGTCGCATAAAGGATAAATCCAAGGAGAAACACACCGAGACATATAGTAATCAATTTGGCGAAAATTAAAGAAAAAGAAAAAATATTGAAAGCAGCAAGGGAAAAATGAAAAATAACATACGAAGGAACTCCCATAAGGTTAACAGCTGATTTCTCAGCAGAAACTCTACTAGCCAGAAGGGAGTGGCCTCATATACTTAAAGTAATGAAAGGGAAGAACCTACAACCAAGATTACTCTACCTGGCAAGGATCTCATTCAGATTCGATGGAGAAATCAAAAGTTTTACAGACAAGCAAAAGCTAAGAGAATACAGCACCAGCAAACCAGCTCTACAACAAATGCTAAAGGAACATCTCTAAGTGGGAAACACAAGCAAAGAAAAGGACCTACAAAAACAATCTCAAAACAATTAAGAAAATGGTAATAGGAACATCCATATCGATAATTACCTTAAATGTGAATGGATTAAATGCTCCAAAGAAAAAACACAGGCTTGCTGAATGGATACAAAAACAAGACTCATATATATGCTGTCTACAAGAGACCCGCTTCAGACCTAGGGAC
The DNA here is from genome assembly GCF_008692025.1 of Phocoena sinus. Taxonomy (NCBI): domain Eukaryota; kingdom Metazoa; phylum Chordata; class Mammalia; order Artiodactyla; family Phocoenidae; genus Phocoena; species Phocoena sinus. The sequence continues at coordinate 31,017,928 of NC_045776.1, read as the reverse complement.
ACATACAAACTGAAAGTGAGGGGATGGAGAAACATATTCCATGCAAATGGAAATGAAAAATAAGCTGCAGTAGCAATACTCATACAAAAAATGTTACAAGAAACAAGGAAGGACACTACATAATGATCAAAGGATCAATCCAGGAAGAAGATATAACAATTATAAATATATATGCACCCACCATAGGGGCACCTGAATACATAAGGCAACTGCTAACAGCTATAAAAGAGGAAATCAACAGTAACACAGTAATAGTGGGGGATTTTAACACCTCACTTACACCAATAGACAGATCATCCAAACAGAAAATTAATAAGGAAACACAAGCTTTAAATGACACAATAGAACAGATAGATTTAATTGATATTTATAGGGCATTCCATCCAAAAACAGCAGATTACACTTTCTTCTCAAGTGTGCATGGAACATTCTCCAGTACAGATCATATCTTGGGTCACAGATCAAGCCTCAGTAAATTTAAGAAAATTGAAATCATATCAAGCATCTTTTCTGACCACAACGCTATGAGATTAGAAATCAATTACAGACAAAAAACTTAAAAAGCACAAACAGCTGGAGGCTAAACAATGCATTACAAAATAACCAAGAGATCACTGAAGAAATCAAAGAGGAAATAAAAAAATACCTAGAGACAAATGACAATGAAAACAAGGCGATCCAAAACCTATTGGATGTGGCAAAAGCAGTTCTAAGAGGGAAGTTAATAACAATACAAGCATACCTCAAGAAAAAAAAAAAAAACTCAAATAAACAATCTAACCTTACACATAAAGGAATTAGAGAAACTAGAACAAACAACACCCAAAGTTAGCAGAAGGAAAGAAATCATAAAGATCAGAGCAGAAATAAATGAAATAGAAACAAAGAAAACAACAGCAAAGATCAAGAAAACTAAAAGCTGGTTTTTTGAGAAGATAAACAAATTGAAAAATCATTAGCCAGAGTCATCAAGAAAAAGAGGGAGCAGACTCAAATCAATAAAATTAGAAATGAAAAAGGAGAGGTTACAACAGACACCTCAGAAATACAAAGCATCCTAAGAGACTACTACAAGCAACTCTATGCCAATAAAATAGACAACCTGGAAGAAATGGAGAAATTCTTAGAAAGGTATAACCTTCCGAGACTGAACCAAGAAGAAACAGAAATATGAGTGGACCAATAACAAGTAATGGCATTGAAGCTGTGATTAAAATCTTCCAACAAACAAAAAACCAGGACCAGATGGCTTCACAGGTGAATTTTATCAAACATTTAGAGAAGAGTTGGTACCCATCCTTCTCAAACTCTTCCAAAAAGTTTCAGAGGAAGGAACACTCCCAAACTCAGTCTATAAGGCCACCATCACCCTGATACCAAAACCAGAGAAAGATACTACAAAAAAAGAAAATTACAGATCAATAACACTGATGATTATAGATGCAAAATCCTCAACAAAATACAAGCAAACAGAATCCAGCAACACTTTAACAGGATGATACACCATGATCAAGTGGGATTTATCCCAGGGATGCAAGCCTTCTTCAATATACACAAATCAATCAATGTGATAAACCACATTAACAAATTGAGGAAGAAAAGTCATATGATCATCTCAATAGATGCAGAAAAAGCTTTTCACAAAATTCAACACCCATTTATGATAAAAACTCTCCAGAAAGTGGGCATAGATGGAACCCTCAACATAACGAAGGCCATATATGACAAACCCACAGCAAACATCATTCACAATGGTGAAAAACTGAAATCATTACCTCTAAGATCAGGAACAAGACAAGGATGTCCATTCTCACCACTACTATTCAACATAGTTTTCGAAGTCCTAACCATGGCAGTCAGAGAAGAAAAAGAAATAAAAGGAATACAAATTGGAAAACAAGAAGTAACACTGTCACTGTTTGCAGATGACATGATACTTTACATGGAGAATCCTAAAGATGTCACCAGAAACCTACTAGAGCTAATCAATGACTTTGGTAAAGTTGCAGCATACAAAGTTAATACCCAGAAATCTCTTGCATTCCTGTACACTAATGATGAAATATCTGAAAGAGGTATTAAGGAAACACTCTCATTTCCCACTGTAACAAAAAGAATAAAATACCCAGGAATAAACCTACCTAGGGAGACAAAAGACCTGTATACAGAAAACTATAAGACACTGATGAAAGAAATTAAAGATGATACAGACAGATGGAGAGATACACCATGTTCTTGGATTGGAAGCATAAATATTGTGAAAATGACTATATTATCCAAAGCAATATACAGATTTAATGCAATCCCTATCAAATTACCAATGGCATTTTTTACAGAGCTAGAAGAAAAAATCTTAAAATTTGTATGAAGACAAAAAGGACCCAAAATAGCCAAAGCAGTCTTGAGGGGAAAGAAAAAAATGGAACTGGAGGAATCAGACTCCCTGACTTCAAGCTATACTACAAAGCTACAGTAATCAAGACCATATGGTACTGGCACAAAATCAGAAATATAGATAAATGGAACAGGATAGAAAGCCCAGAGATAAACCCATGCACCTATTGTCAACTAATCTATGACAAAGGAGGCAAGGATATGCAGTGGAGGAAAAACAGTCACTTCAATATGTGGTGCTGGGAAAACTGGACAGCTACATGTAAAAGAATGAAATTAAAACACTCCCTAACACCATAAACAAAAATAAACTCAAAATGGATTAGAGACCTAAATGTAAGACTGGACACTATAAGACTCTTAGAGGAAAACATAGGAAGAAGACTCTAACATAAATCACAGCAAGATCTTTTTTGATGCCCCTCCTAGAGTAATGGAGATAAAAACAAAAATAAACAAGTGGGACCTGATGAAACTTTAAAGCTTTTGCACAGCAAAGGAAACTATAAAAAAGATGAAAAGGCGATGCTCAAAATGAGAGAAAATATTTGCAAATGAATCAATGGACAAAGGATTAATCTCCAAAATATATAAACAGCTCAGGCAGCTCAATATTAAAAAAACAAACAACCCAATTCAAAAATGGGCAGAAGACCTGAACAGACATTTCTCCAAAGAAGAGATACAGATGGCCAAGAGACACATGAAAATCTGCTCAACATCACTAATTATTAGAGAAATGCAAATCAAAACTACAATGAGGTATCACCTCACACCAGTTAGAATGGGCATCATCAGAAAATCTACAAACAACAAATGTTGGAGAGGGTGTGTAGAAAAGGGAACCCTCTTGCACTGTTGGTAGGAATGTAAATTGATACAGCCACTATGGAGAACAGTATGGAGGTTCCTTGAAAAACTAAAAATAGAATTACCATATGACCCAGCAATCAGACTACTGGGCATATACACAGAGAAAACCATAATTCAAAAAGACACATGAATTCCAATGTTCATTGCAGCACTATTTACAATAGTCAGGTTATGGAAGCAACCTAAGTGTCCATCAACAGATGAATAGATAAAGAATATGTAGTACATATATACAATGGAATATTACTCAGCCATAAAAAGGGATGAAGTTGGGTCATTTGTAGAGACGTGAATGGATCTAGAGACTGTCATACAGGGTGAAGTAAGTCAGAAAGAGAAAAACAAAGATCATATATTACCACATATATGTGGAACTTAGAAAAATGGTACAGATGAACTGTTTTGCAGGGCAGAAATTGAGACACATGTAGAGAACAAACGTATGGACACCAAGGGTGGAAAGTCGTGGGGGGGTCGGGTGGGGGTGTGATGAATTGGGAGATTGGGATTGACATGTATACGCTGATGTGTATAAAATAGATGACTAATAAGAACCTGCTGTATAAAAAAATTAACAAAATAAAATTCAAAAAAAATAATTACTTTAAATTTAAATGGACTAAATGCTCCAATCAAAGACATAAAGTAGCTGAATGGATACAAAAACAAGACTGGTACATATGCTGCCTACAGGAGACTCACTGCAGATCTAAAGACACACAGACTGAAAGTGAGGGGATGGGAAAAATATTCCATGCAAATAGAAATCAAAGAAAGCTGGGGTAGCAGTACTTATATTAGACAAAATAGACTTTAAAACAAAGACTGCAAAATAAGACAAAGAAGGACATTACATAGTGATCAAGGGGTCAATCTAAGAGGAAAATATAACAATTTTATAACAATATATAAGAATATATTTACAATTGTAAATATATATGCACCCAACATAGCACCTAAATACATAAAGTAAATATTAACAGATATAAAGGGAAATTAATAGTAATACAATAATTATAGGGGTCTTTAACACCCCCACTTATATCAATGGGCAGATCATCCAGACAGAAAATCAATAAAAAAATTCTGAACTTAAATTACACATTAGACCAAAAGGTTTAGTACATATATATAATTTTTTTCATGTTTATATATATTTGTATGTTTGCACTGCATACAAAAGCAGCAGAATGCACATTACTTTCAAGTGCATATGGAACACTCTCCAGGATAGATCAAATTCTAGGCAACAAAACAAGTTGCAATAAATTTAAGGAAATTAAAATTATATCTAGCAACTTTTCTGACTGCCATGCCATGAGACTAGAAAATAACTACAAAATAAAACTGCAGAAAACACAGACAAATGGAAGATAAACTACATGCTAGTAAGCAACCAATGGGTCACTGAATAAATTAAAGAAGAAATCAAAAAATAACTTGAGAAAAATAAAATTGCAAACACAGTGATCCAAAATTTATGGCATGCAGAGAAAACAGTTGTAAAAGAAAATTTTAAGTGATATAAGCCTACCTCAGGAAACAATAGAAAAACAAATAAAAAACCTAATCTTACACCTAAAGGAACAAGAAAAAGAAAAATAAACAAAACCCAAAGTTAGTAGAAGGAAGAGACTCATAAAGATCAGAGCCAATATAAATGAAATAGACTAAAGTAACAATAAAGATCAATGAAACTTAATTATTTGAAAAGATAAACAAAATTGATAAACTTTTAACCAGACTCATCAAGAAAAAAAGAGAGAGCCTAAATCAATAAAATCAGAAGTGAAAACAGAGAAGTTACAACCACCACCACAGAAATACAAAAGATCATAAGACATTACTACAAACAGCAATATACCAATAAATTGGAAAACCCTGAAGAAATGGATAAATACCTAGAATATACAATCTCCCTGGACTAAACCAGGAATAACTAGAAAATATGAGCAGACAAATTACTGGTAATGAAACTTAAACAGTAACTTAAAACTCCCAACAAACAAAAGTCCAGGACCAGATGGCTTCACGGGTGAATTCTACCAAACATTTAGAGAAATGTTAACATCTATCCTTCTCAAATTAGTCTAAAACATTGCAAAGAAAGGAATGCTTCCAAACTCATTTGGTCATCATCACCCTCATATCAAAACCAATCAAATATATCATAAAAAGGAAAATTTAAGCCAATAAAACTGAAGAAATAGGTGCAAAACTCTCACCAAAATATTAGAAGACCAAATTCAACAATATATTGAAAGTATCATACAACATGATTAGCTAGAATTTATCCCAGGGATACAAGGATGGTTCAATATCTGAAAATCAAACAATGTGGTATATCACATTAACAAGTTGAAGAATAAAGATCATGTAATCATCTCAATAGATGGAGAAAAGGCTTTTTATAAAATGCAACATTCATTTATGATAAAAACTCTTCACAAAGTGGGTATAGCAGGAACAAATATCAACATAATAGAGGCCATATATGACAAAAGCACAGCTAACATCATACTTAATGATGAAAAGCTAAAAACATTTTCTCTAAAAACAAGAACAAGACAAGGATGACCACTCTCACCACTTGTATTCAACATAGTATTGGAAGTACTAGGCACAGCAATCAGACAAGAAAAAAACGACCCCAGATTGCAAAGGAAGAAGAAACATTTTCACTGTTTGCAGATGACATAACACTATGCATAGAAAATCCCAAAGACACCACCCAAAAACTCCTAGAGCTCATCAATTAATTCAGTAAAGTTGCAGGATATAAAATTAATATTCAGAAATCTATTGCAATCTATAAACTAATAATGAAAGAGAAATTAAGTAAACAATATTATTTACAATCAGATCAAAAAGAATAAAATACCTAGGAACAAATCTAGCTAAGGAAGTAAAAGGCCTGTACTCAAAAAACTATGAGACATTGATGAAAGAAAATGATGATGACACAAATGGAAAGATAAACTGTGTTTATGGATTGGAAGAATTAATACTGTTAAATTGACTATACTACCCAAGGCATTCAGTGCAATCCCTATCAAAATACCAAGGACATTTTTCACAAAACTAGAACAAATCATTTAAATTTTTCTATAAAAGCACAAAAGGCCTTGAATAGCTAAAACAATCTTGAGAAAGAAGAACAGAGTTGGAGGTATTACACTCCCTGACTTCAAACTATACTAGAAAGCTATAGTAATCAAAACAGTATGGTACTGGAACAACAACAACAAAAAGACACAAAAATTTATGGAACAGGACAGAAAGCCCAGAAATTAACCCATACGCTTATGGTCTATTAATCCACAACAAAGGAAGCAAGAATGTACAATGAAGAAAAATGCACACTCAATAAGTCATTTGTTACAGGTAAAATAATAATAAATTAGAACATTTTCTCACACTGCATACAAAAATAAATTCAAAATTGATTAAAGACCTAAATATAAGGCCAGAAACCATAAAACTCCTCTAAGATAAGATAGGCAGAACTCTCCTTGACATAAATCATAGCATTGTTGCTTTTTTTTTAATCTTTCTCTAAGACAAAGGAAATAAAAGCAAAGGTAAATAAATGGGACCTAATAAAACTTAAAAACTTTTGTATAGCAAAGGAAACAATTGATAAAATAAACAGACAACTACTACATGGGAGAAAATATTTTCAAATGATATGACAGATAAGGGGTTAATATCAAAAATATATAAACAGCTTATACAACTTAATATCCCCAAAACAAACAACCCAATTAAAGAATGGAGAGAAGACCTGAATAGATATTTTTCCAAAGAAGACATACAGATGGTCAATAGACATATATAAAGATGATCAACATCAATAATAATCAGAGAACTGCAAGTCAAAATCACAATATCACCTCATACCTGTCAGAATGGCTACCATCAAAAAGACCACAAATAACAAAATGCAGATAAAAGGGTTTCCTTGTATACTGTTGGTGCGAATGTAATTGGTACAGCCACTGTGCAAAACAATTTGAAGTTTCCTTAATAATCTAAAAATAGAACTGCCATATAATCTAGTAATTCCATTCCTTGGTATATAACTGAAGAAAATGAAGATAATTTGAAAAGATTCATGCACTCTAATGTTCATAGCAGCATTATTGATAATAATCAAGATTTGGAAGCAATCTGAGGGTCCATCAACAGATGACTGGGTAAAGAAGATGTCATACACACACACACACACACACACACACACACACACACTAGAATACTACTCAGCCATATAAAAGAATGAAATTTTGCTATTTGCAGCAACACAGTTCAATCTGAAGTGTATATTATGTTTAGTCAAGTAAGCCAGACAGAGAAAGACAAATACTGTATGTTATCACTACTTGTAGAAAATAAAATAAATGAGTGAATATAACAAAACAGAAACAGACTCACCCACATAGGGAATAAACTACTGTTTACCGGTGTGAAGAGGGTAGCCGGTAGGGGTAAGATAGGGGCAGAGGATTAAGAGATACAAACTACTACGTACAAATAAATAAGCTACAAGGATATATTTTATAACATAGGGTATATAGCCAATATTTTATAACTTTAATTGGATTATAATCTATAAAAATTTTAATTACTATATTGTACCCCTAAACCTAACATATTTTAAATCAACTATACCTCAATAAAAATGAAAAACAAAGAGCTTAAGTGACCTGCTCAAAGTCAAATTCTGTTAAGACAAATAATTAAAAACAAAGTTATGCCTTTATGTTACAAGCATTACTCAGCACTTATCATGTGTCAGGCTTTGTTATAACTGCTCTATAAAAAGCAGTCATTGCAGTATCTATTATTGTTATTCCTTATTTACAGATGAGAAAACACAAATCTGTATTTGCTAGGATGTTAAAGCCTCCAGTTCACATTATTCTGTCATAGTTTCTATGCTGAGGCCTTATAATGAAGATCAAGGATAGATTAAGAACATGGGATGGTGAGTGGCATAGTAGACAGTGTTAAGGACCTGGGATTTGGAGGTGACTAAGATCTGCCCAGACACAGGTTCTGTGTTCCTGAGCAAACTGCTCACCCTCTTCAAGCCTCACTTTACTCATCTGTGAATTACAGATAATCACCACAAATATGCTTAGCATTTTTGTGAGGATTCAATTAAATAATGTACATAAAGCACGTTGAACAGGGTCAGACATATGTATGACTCAAAGATGTGGGTTCTCATTCTGCTTTTCATTGGGGGAAGAAATTAAAAGACAGAGAAATAGTTTAGACAAAACAACAATCATTCCTCCTTGTGAGTGCACAGAGATTTATATACATGACATGTACTCTGACATAATTGTTTCTCATTTTAAAGCATATTAAGAGGAACTATGTGGTAATAAACTATCTAAGGTTTTCTTATCCATTCAGTTAGTGACTACCCAAAGAATCACTTCCCTATTCAAGCAGTCCACTGAGTAAAGGCCTCTGCAACTTATACAACCAGTTAAAAGTTATTGTCTGGTGCTCCATTGTGAGACCACAAATTTTCTATACAATTTCACTACAGTTTAATTAAAGATTTTTTTCCTGGGATTCTGAACTGTGTGTATCATCTGATTCCCACCTCAATACAACATCCCTAGATAAACCATCATCCTCAACATACTCCAGCATAATCCATCCTTCACATATACTCTAGGGAGAATCTGGCACATACTTCTATCCCTCTAATACACTTGGTAGTGGCAGTATTGAAGTACCTGAGAGTGTGGAGACAAGAATAGGTCATGTTTCAATGATAATGTGATTGTGTCAGCTGGAGTAGGGTTATAGCAAGCAGAAAGGGCAGAACAGATTACCTGGCACGTTCCAGTAACAGCAATTAGCTGATGCCTGCTGATGAACCAGAAGAGCAGGTAGCACTGTTTGGTGACAGTCATCAAAGAGCTGACATTTATGAGCAAAGCCTGAGTGACTGAGTTGAGATCATTGATGGGCTTTGCAAATAACAGCCAAAATCAGTGATAAGAGAATTTCTTACATGCTTGTAAGCAATGCAGAGGACTGCCACCTATCAGTGTATACAGTCACAATTCCACCACTGCAAAGACATACACACTCAAAAAGAGTCACCATAAGCAGCCTAAACTCCAATTAGGAGAAGTAGATTTTATGCTGGTTTATGGGAGGCAGCATGATCTAATGGAAAAAAAAATCCATGATCCAGTAATTTAAGAGTCTTCTGGTCCCAATGCTATGCCTGAACAGCTGAGCAACCTGTGGTAGGTAACTAACTTCCTGAGCCACAGTTTCCATTGCTTTCAAAATACCATGTATACATCTCTATCTTTGTGCCTACCCCACTGCATTATAATTCTCTATTTATACATCCTTTTTATCCCACTGGGCAGGGTGAGGATTATGTCTAATTCTTGGTAACAGTTCAGGGCCTTTCAAGGTCTGGGCACACACAGAGACACACCACAGCCCTTAATCTGGTTAAATAAATGGACAGGGAAGGTATTTTCTATTTGTGACCTACAGTTTCTATCAATTACTCTGTCATACACACACACAAACACATACACACACACACACGGGGATTGAGAGAGAGAGAGAAAGAAAGAACACTGTCCCTGTAATAGATGAGCACCTAGTAGATCTTGTTTACTTTCTTCATTCGTATGATAGCAGACTTTAATAATTTCTTATTATTACTGGGTTAGTACTACATTTTCTCAAATTGAGAGAATTATCATCCCTTCTCTATGTGGTCGAGGTCTCCAGGGGTCCCTGAATGGACCAGAACATAATGTCTTTGATCCATACATGTTGAAATGCTTGGTCAGACCTTCCCATACTTTCCCCCACCCCACCTAATAAAGTTAACACTCCGTGTTGTTTGCATAGAAAATTAAATTTTTTCAAGTATTTTGGTGTACGTGATTTTGTCTGATGTCTAAAATGTATCTATGGAGGGGGGACCTTGAAGATGGAGGAAGAGTAAGACGTGGAGATCACCTACCTCCCCACAGATACACCAGAAATACATCTACACGTGGAACAACTCCTACAGAACACCTACTGAAGGCTGGCAGAAGACCTCAGACCTCCCAAAAGGCAAGAAACTCCCCACGTACCTGGGTAGGGCAAAAGAAAAAAAAGAAAGAACAGAGACAAAAGAATAGGGACGGCACCTGCACCAATGGGAGGGAGCTGTGAAGGAGGAAAAGTTTCCACACACTAGGAAGCCCCTTCGCGGGCGGAGACTGCGGGAGGCGGAGGGGGGGGGGCTTCGGGACCGCGGAGGAGTGCACAGCAACGGGTGCGGAGGGCAAAGCGGGGAGATTCCTGCACAGAGGATCGGTGCCGACCGGCACTCACCAGACCGAGAGGCTTGTCTGCTCACCCGCCGGGGCGGGCGGGGCTGCGAGCTGAGGCTTGGGTTTCGGTTTCAGAAGGAGGGCAGGGAGAAGACTGGGGTTGGCGGCTTGAACATAGCCTGAAGTGTTTAGTGCACCACGGCTAGCCGGGAGGGAGTCCCGGGAAAAGTCTGCACCTGCCGAAGAGGCAAGAGACTTTTTCTTCCCTCTTTGTTTCCTGGTGCACGAGGAGAGGGGTTTAAGAGCACTGCTTAAAGGACCTCCAGAGACAGGCACGAGCCACGGCTAAAAGCGCGAACCCCAGAGACGGGCGCGAGCTGCAGCTAAAAGCACGGACCCCAGAGACGGGCGGGAGACGCTAAGGCTGCTGCTGCCGCCACCAAGGGGCCTGTGTGCGAGCACAGGTCACTCTGCACACCCCTCTTCCGCGGAGCCTGTGCAACCCGCCACTGCCAGGTTCCCGGGATCCAGGGACAACTTCCCCGGGACAACGCACGGCGGGCCTCAGCCTGGAGCAACCTCACGCCGGCCTCTGCTGCTGCAGGCCCGCCCCTCACGCAGTGCCCCTCCCCCCACCCCCACCCCGGCCTGAGTGCGCCAGAGCCCCTGAATCAGCGGCTCCTTTAACCCCGTCCTGTCTGAGCGAAAAAACAGACGCCCTCCAGCGACCTACATGCAGAGGCAAGGCCAAATCCAAAGCTGAGCTCCTGTGAGCTGTGAGAACAAAGAAGAGAAAGGGAAATCTCTCCCAGCAGCCTCAGAAGCAGTGGATTAAAGCTCCACAAACAACTTGATGTACCCTGCATCTGTGGAATACCTGAATAGACAAGGAATGATCCCAAATTGAGGAGGTGGACTTTAGGAGCAAGATCTATAGTTTTTTGTTTCCTTTTCCTCTTTTTGTGAATGTGTATGTGTATGCTTCTGTGTGAGATCTTGTCTGTATAGTCTTGCTTCCATCATTTGTCCTAGGGTTCTATCCGTCCGTGGTTTTTTAAAAAATCTTTTTCTTAATAATTAATTTTAATAACTTTATTGTACTTTACTTTCTTTCTTTCTTTCTTTCTTTCTTTCTTTCCTTCCTTCCTTCCCTCCTATAGACAATGAATCACCCCAAATTGAGGAGGTGGTCTCTGAGAGCAAGATTTATGATTTTTCCCCCTTTATCTCTGGTTGTGAGGGTGTATGTGTACGCTTCTGTGTACGATTTTCGCTGTATAGCTTTGCTTCCAACATTTGTCCTAAGGTTCTATATGTCCCTTTTTTTTTCTAAATAAGTATTTTTTAATTCAATAACTTTATTATACTTTATTTTATTTTTACGGTATCTTCTTTCTTTCTGTCTTTTTTCTGTCTTTCCCTCCTTCCTTCCATCCTTCCTCCCTCCCTCCCTCACTCCTTTCTTTTCTTCTTCCCTTCTTTGCTTCTCTCTTCCATCCTTCCTTCCCTCCTTTCCTTCTTTCATTCCTCATACTTCTAATAATTCTCTCTACTTTTTCTCCCTTTTATTCTGAGCCGTGTGGATAAAAGGCTCTTGCTGCTCCAGCCAGGAGTCAGAGCTCTGCCTCTGAGGTAGGAGAGCCAACTTCAGGACACTGGTCAACAAGAGACCTCCCAGCTCCACATAATATTAAACAGCGAAAATCTCCCAGAGACCTCCATCTTAACACAAGCACCCAGCTTCACTCAACGACCAGCAAGCCACAGTGCTGGATAACCTATGCCACACAACTAGCAAAACAGGAACACAACCCCACCCATTAGCAGAGAGGCTGCCTAAAATCATAATAAAGCCACAGACACCCCAAAACACACCACTAGACGTGAACCTGCCAACTAGAGAGACAAGATCCAGCCTCATCCAGCACAACACAGGCACTAGTCCCCTCCACCAGGAAGCCTACACAACCCACTGAAACAACCTTAGCCACTGGAGACAGACATCAAAAACAACGGGAACTACGAACATGCAGCCTGCAAAAAGGAGACCCCAAACACAGTAAGATAAGCAAAATGAGAAGACAGAAAAACACACAGCAGATAAAGGAGCAAGATAAAAACCCACCAGACCTAACAAATGAAGAGGAAATAAGCAGTCTACCTGAAAAAGAATTCAGAATAATGATAGTAAGAATGATCCGAAATCTTGGAAAAAGAATGGACAAAATGCAAGAAACAGTTAACAAAGACGTAGAAGAAATAAAGGTGAAACAAGCAACAATGAACAACACAATAAATGAAATTAAAAGTGCTCTAGAAGGGATCAATAGCAGAATAACTGAGGCAGAAGAACGGATAAGTGACCTGGAAGATAAAATAGTGGAAATAACTAATGCAGAGCAGAATAAAGAAAAAAGAATGAAAAGAACTGAGGACAGTCTCGGAGAGCTCTGGGACAACATGAAATGCACCAACATTCGAATTATAGGGGTTCCAGAAGAAGAAGAGAAAAAGAAAGGGACTGAGAAAATATTTGAAGAGATTATAGTTGAAAACTTCCCTAATATGGGAAAGGAAATAGTTAATCAAGTCCAGGAAGCACAGAGAGTCCCATACAGGATAAATACAAGGAGAAATACGCCAAGACACATATTAATCAGACTGTCAAAAGTTAAATACAAAGAAAACATATTAAAAGCAGCAAGGGAAAAACAACAAATGACACACAAGGGAATCCCCATAAGGTTAACAGCTGATCTCTCAGCAGAAACCCTACAAGCCAGAAGGGAGTGGCAGGACATACTGAAAGTGATGAAGAACAAAAACCTGCAACCAAGACTACTCTGGCCAGCAAGGATCTCATTCAAATTTGATGGAGAAATTAAAACCTTTACAGACAAGCAAAAGCTTAGAGAGTTCAGCACCACCAAACTAGCTTTACAACAAATGATAAAGGAACTTCTCTAGACAAGAAACACAAGAGAAGGAAAAGACCTATAATAACGAACCCAAAACAATTTAGAATATGGGAATAGGAACATACATATCGATAATTACCTTAAATGTAAGTGGACTAAATGCTCCCGCCAAAAGACACAGATTGGCTGAATGGGTACATAAACAAGACCGTTATATATGCTGTCTACAAGAGAGCCACTTCAGACCTAGGGACACATACAGACTGAAAGTAAGGGGATGGAAAAAGATATTCCATGCAAATGGAAACCAAAGGAAAGCTGGAGTAGCAATTCTCATATCAGACAAAATAGACTTTAAAATAAGGACTATTAAAGGAGACAAAGAAGGACACTACATAGTGATCAAGGGATCGATCCAAGAAGAAGATATAACAATTGTAAATATTTATGCACCCAACATAGGAGCAGCTCAATACATAATGCAAATGCTAACAGCCATAAAAGGGGAAATCGACAGTAACACATTCATAGTAGGGGACGTTAACACCCCACTTTCACCCATGGACAGATCATCCAAAATGAAAATAAATAAGGAAACACAAGCTTTAAATGATACATTAAACAAGATGGACTTAATTGCTATTTCTAGGACACTCCATCCAAAAACAACAGAATACACATTTTTCTCAAGTTCCCATGGAACATTCTCCAGGATAGATCATATCTTGGGTCACAAATCAAGCCTTGGTAAATTTAAGAAAATTGAAATTGTATCAAGTATCTTTTCTGACAACAACGCCATGAGACTAGATATCAATTACAGGAAAAGATCTGTAAAAAACACAAACACATGGAGGCTAAACAATACACTACTTAATAATGAAATGATCACTGAAGAAATCAAAGAGGAAATTAAAAAATACCTAGAAAAAAATGACATTGGAGACATAACGACCCAAAACCTATGGGATGCAGCAAAAGCAGTTCTAAGGGGAAAGTTTATAGCAATACAAGCCCACCTTAAGAAGTAGGAAACATCTCGAATAAACAACCTAACCTTGCACCTCAAGCAATTAGAGAAAGAAGAACAAAAAAACCCCAAAGCTAGCAGAAGGAAAGAAATCATAAAAATCAGATCAGAAATAAATGAAAAAGAAATGAAGGAAACAATAACAAAGGTCAATAAAACTAAAAGCTGGTTCTTTGAGAAGATAAACAAAATAGATAAACCACTAGCCAGAGTCATCAAGAAAAAAAGAGAGAAGACTCAAATCAATAGAATTAGCAATGAAAAAGGAGAAGTAACAACTGACACTGCAGAAATACAAAAGATCATGGGAGATTACTACAAGCAACTCTATGCCAATAAAATGGACAATCTGGAAGAAATGGACAAATTCTTAGAAATGCACAACCTGCCAAGACTGAATCAGGAAGAAATAGAAAATATGAACAGACCAATCACAAGCACTGAAATTGAAACTGTGATTAAAAATCTTCCAACAAACAAAAGCCCAGGACCAGATGTCTTCACAGGCGAATTCTATGAAACATTTAGAGAAGAGCTAACACCTATCCTTCTCAAACTCTTCCAAAATATAGCAGAGGGAGGAACACTCCCAAATTCCTTCTACGAGGCCACCATCACCTTGATACCAAAACCACAGAAGGATGTCACAAAGAAAGAAAACTACAGGCCAATATCACTGATGAACATAGATGCAAAAATCCTCAACAAAATACTAGCAAACAGAATCCAACAGCACATTAAAAGGATCATACACCATGATCAAGTGGGGTTTACTCCAGACATGCAAGGATTCTTCAATATCCGCAAATCTATCAATGTGATAAACTATATTAACAAATTGAAGGAGAAAAACCATATGATCATCTCAATAGATGCAGAGAAAGCTTTTGACCATATTCAACACCGATTTATGATAAAAACCCTGCAGAAAGTAGGCATAGAGGGAACTTTCCTCAACATAATAAAGGCCATATATGACAAGCGCACAGCAAACATCATCCTCAATGGTGTAAAACTGAAAGCATTTCCACTAAGATCAGGAACAAGACAAGGTTGTCCACTCTCACCACTCTTATTCAACATAGTTTTGGAAGTGTTAGCCACAGCAATCAGAGAAGAAAAGGAAATAAAAGGAATCCAAATCAGAAAAGAAGAAGTAAAGCTGTCACTGTTTCTAGATGACATGATACTATACATAGAGAATCCTAAAGATGCTACCAGAAAACTACTAGAGCTTATCAATGAATTTGGTAAAGTAGCAGGATACAAAATTAATGCATAGAAATCTCTGGCATTCTTATATACTAATGATGAAAAACCTGAAAGTGAAATCAGGAAAACACTCCCATTTACCATTGCAACAAAAAGAATAAAATATCTAGGAATAAACCTACCTAAGGATACGAAAGACCTGTATGCAGAAAATTATAAGACACTGATGAAAGAAATTAAAGATGATACAAATAGATGGAGAGATATACCATGTTCTTGGATTGGAAAAGTCAACATTGTGAAAATGACTCTACTACCCAAAGCAATCTACAGATTCAATGCAATACCTATCAAACTACCACTGGCATTTTTCACAGAACTAGAACAAAAAATTTCGCAATTTGTATGGAAACACAAAAGACTCTGAATAGCCAAAGAAATCTTGAGAACGAAAAAAGGAGCTAGAAGAATCAGGCTCCCTCACTTCAGACTATACTACAAAGCTACAGTAATCAAGACAGTATGGTACTGGCACAAAAACAGAAATACTGACCAATGGAACAGGATAGAAAGCCCAGAGAGAAACCCACACACATACCATCACCTTATCTTTGATAAAGGAGGCAGGAATGTACAGTGGAGAAAGGGTAGCCTCTTCAATAAATGGTACTGGGAAAACTGGACAGGTACATGTAAAAGTATGAGATTAGATCACTCCCTAGCACCATACACAGAAATCAGCTGAAAATAGATTAAAGACCTAAATGTAAGGACAGAAACTGTCAAACTCTTAGAGGAAAACATAGGCAGAACACTCCATGACATAAATCACAGCAAGATCCTTTCTGACCCACCTCCTAGAATAATGGAAATAAAAACAAAAATGAACAAATGGGACCTAATGAAACTTCAAAGCTTTTGCACAGCAAAGGAAACCATAAACAAGACCAAAAGACATCCCTCAGAATGGGAGAAAATATTTGCAAATGAAGCAACTGACAAAGGATTAATCTCCAAAATTTACAAGCAGCTCATGCAGCTCAGTAACAAAAAAACAAACAACCCAATCCAAAAATGGGCAGAAGACCTAAATAGACATTTCTCCAAAGAAGATATGCAGAATGCCAACAAACACATGAAAGAATGCTCAACATCATTAATCATTAGAGAAATGCAAATCAAAACTACAATGAGATATCATCTCACACTAGTCAGAATGGCCATCATCAAAAAATCTAGAAACAATAAATGTTGGAGAGGGTGTGGAGAAAAGGGAACACTCTTGCACTGCTGGTGGGAATGTGAATTGGTTCAGCCACTATGGAGAACAGTATGGAGGTTCCTTAAAAAACTACAAATAGTATTACCATATGACCCAGCAATCCCACTACTGGGCATATACCCTGAGAAAACCGAAATTCAAAAAGAGTCATGTACCAAAATGTTCATTGCAGCTCTATTTACAATAGCCCGGAGATGGAAACAACCTAAGTGCCCATCATCGGATGAATGGATAAAGAAGATGTGGCACATATATACAATGGAATGTTACTCAGCCTTAAAAAGAAACGAAATTGAGCTATTTGTAATGAGATGGATAGACCTAGAGTCTGTCATTCAGAGTGAAGTAAGTCAGAAAGAAAAAGACAAATACCGTATGCTAACACATATATATGGAATTTAAGAAAATAAAAATGTCATGAAGAACCTAGGGGTAAGACAGGAATAAAGACGCAGACCTACTGGAGAACGGACTTGAGGATATGGGGAGGGGGAAGGGTGAGCTGTGACAGGGCGAGAGAGAGTCATAGACATATACACACTAAGAGACGTAAGGTAGATAGCTAGTGGGAAGCAGCCGCATGGCACAGGGATATTGGCTCGGTGCTTTGTGGCAGCCTGGAGGGGTGGGATAGGGTGGGTGGGAGGGAGGGAGACGCAAGAGGGAAGACATATGGGAACATATGTATATGTATAACTGATTCACTTTGTTATGGGGCAGAAA
Source organism: Phocoena sinus (assembly GCF_008692025.1). Classification (NCBI taxonomy): domain Eukaryota; kingdom Metazoa; phylum Chordata; class Mammalia; order Artiodactyla; family Phocoenidae; genus Phocoena; species Phocoena sinus. The sequence goes on along the minus strand of NC_045776.1, from coordinate 31,000,180 downwards.
CTAACACACCATTGTAAAGCAATTATATCCCAATAAAGATGTTAAAAATAAATAAATAAATAAAATGTATCTATGAAGATTCAGCTGAATTAGAACTCAGGTTCTTTGTATCATATCCTCAAGAAATAAAATAAAATTTCTTAGGGTAGGAAATTAAAATAGTGTAACCATTGAACTTAGACATGTATGTGTAGGCACCTCAGGACCATCATTTAATATCTCTGTCTCTCTGGGCATATTACTTTTTTTTTTTATGTGGGCCTCAGTTTCCTCACATACAAAGTGTAGACACTTATGCTTATCTCACAAGATCAAATTAGAGAATAAATGGGGGCCAGGTGAATTTGAGGGACCTTTAGCCTTTAGGACACCAGGGTAAATGTATGACTGTGAAGGAGCCCAGCAACATGTGGGTAGTCAGGGACCGATACAAGCATATCCATCTCCAGGCCCTTTCTCTGGTAAAGACTGTACTAACTCCTTTTTAAAATCAAGTTAAAATCTATAGAGTACATATAATCTTAGACATATTATCAGTCAACATCTTTTACATGAATTATACTTTCAATCATTACTTCAGTGGGTAGGCACCAATTTACGTTACTACTGAGCCTTATTTGGACTTGGATAATTCTTGTTGACAATATTGCAAGTGAATGATAATCTACAGTATAATTAAGGTGGTGACAATTAAGGGTGACAGCAGAGGGTTCACTAAGTCTTGAAATATTTTAATTTTTCCCTTGTTTATCTTTTCTTTTGTCTTTGCAATTCAGAACGTTCAAATAACACATGGTCATGATTTGACAATTATTCAGCTTTATCAGATCCAAAATTCTACTAATGAGGTAAAAGACAGTGCCTTAGGGAAGTGATTCATGCACTTGGTTGTTGGCCTTGATTTAATTCATCAGATAAAGGCTTGATCTTCTACCTTCTTATACCAATTCTTTGTGGTTGAAGGATTGGCTTTGTGCTGCTTTCTGTTTACAGCAGTAAATATCCCTATTGCTTTCATTTTATAGAATCCTGCTACACAAAACTCAATGTAAAAAAGAGCCAAATTGAAGAAAGGTGTGGGGCAGAGTATGATTACTTACTTTACAAATCAGTTTTCCCATTACAAAAAAATCCACAACGGATGCATTCTAATAAATTCTGAGTTCCCTAATAAGTTATATGTTTTCAGTTTGTTTTGTTTTGTTTTAGCTTTCAGTTTCCCTAAGATAGGTTTTAAGCAAATCTCAGGAGAGGTTTTTCCAACTGCCCCAAAAGACATCAAGCTATCAAGATCCCTTCATAAAAAATTGTAACTAACTCTCACATTCCTTTTTGTATTTCCATGCTCTGTTACCATTAAATTCTCATACTCTCAACCCCCAGCACTCCCTTTACTTTCTGTTCTCAACCTCAAGAAATACTTCTCATCCTTTAGTACACAATTCAAATATCATCACTGCTGTGATTCCTTCTTAACTTTAGCATGCAGATTTAGCACCCCTTATCCTGAGTTTCCACAACTCTATGTCAGAGTCCTAATATAACCTTATCATTTTATAATATACATTATTATTATAGTATACATTATTTTCTCCCATGAGATGTTGAACTCCTAGAGGGAAGAGGTCATGTCAGGAACAGTATGTAGGAATAACACTCTCTCCCTGCCCAATGACTTGTATAATATTTCATACATACTTTGCACTTGACAAAATTTTATCAAGGTAATTTCAAGATGTGTCCCAGAACTAGAGAAGAACATGTAGATCTCATCTGATATTTGGATATTTCTCTACTTTTCGCATGAAATTTGGTGAAGAAATAATTTATTGTTAGAAAACTTGAATTCCTTTCATAGTTCTTACTTACTTCTGTGTACTCCTGAACAAATCTGTTAACATTTCTGGACCTCAGATGTCTCATGTGAACATAGGGAATAGATCATTTATTTGCCTTCTCAAATAAGATTATAAAATCTTATTTTATAATAAGATTTATCCTATTTATCCTCAAATAAGATTAAAAATCATAATACATAAAATACATTTTGGAAAGTAAAATCTTATAATTACTGAGTAAGATTTGCTGAAAAACCTGAGTCTGCACTGGAAGAACCAGATGTGAATGCAGGGAAATTAAGTGGACCCTAATCATGCTCTATCACTGAAGAACAACCTTTATATATCAAACCACAAACACATAGAAAAATCAATATTTAAAACACTTATAGGGTTTTTAAAAACTCCATTTAAATCTTAAAGTATAGCTGTGAGATTTTATATTTGTTTTGTTTTTTGAGCAAGGGGAAGGGATGGTAGGCAGTGGAACAAAGAGAGAAATCTAAGAATGGGCCCAAGTTACATGAAATTCATTGGATAATTTGTTCAACTTTTATTTAGCTTACCCTGTGTAAAAATTTATGTGTAGTACAAAAACAGCTTAAATGGGGGTCATGAAGTCTTTATTCTAAATGTGACTCTGATACTACTGTGTACATGAATTTGGCAAGTCCCTTCAACTTCTGGGGCCTCAGTTTCACCATCTTTCAAATACAGTGGTGACTCTGGTTTATCCTGTTTTCTCAGCACTTATAGAATTCTTAGATAATATTAGGTGTAATGTTTCACATATAAAACAAAGTAAACACATTTTTATTTATATAGGATATAATATATAATGTTCAATTATATTAATTTAAATATTAAAAAGGCATGAATGTATAAAAGACAGTGTTAGTCCAGAGGGTTTAGATCTCTTCTAAATATAACCTTCAGGAGGTAGAGAATGAAATACGAACAGCCCTATTTTCTTCTTAATAGTGACTGATAGAACTCTTTCTCTTCCTCTCCAGGGTGTTAAAAATAATGTAAAAGAGTTAGATAAAATCTCACAGAAGTCTATAAATTATTACCTCCATGACACAAGTTATTACTTCCAGGCACAAGTTTTTGCCCTGGGCTTCAGCTTTTCCGTCCATAAAATGAGAACAACTAGTCAGATTGTGATAAGGATTGAATATATGCATGAAAAAAATGTAGCTAATACCTGCTACACAATGGTGCTTCATAAATATTCACTTCCTTCTTGTTTCCCCTCTATAGTAACTAGTACAGGACCTATGCATAGTATGTACTCAATAACTTGCTGATCAATTACTTGAGCTTTGAAATTTCTCACACACAGTTTATTTATTTACCTATACATTTTAAATCCTGTGAGAATTTGTGCTCCAGTAAAGTTGCAAATCCTTTCAAAATTCCCTACTCACAAAACTATATCTTAGTACAATATAGATAGAAAAAAACCTTAATTTCTTAGTAAGCATGGAAAATCTCCAAGATTTTCTTCATTTAAAACATATGGTCCGGGCTTCCCTGGTGGCGCAGTGGTTGAGAGTCCGCCTGCCGATGCAGGGAACATGGGTTCGTGCCGCCGTCCAGGAAGATCTCATATGCTGTGGAGTGGCTAGGCCTGTGAGCCATGGCCCCTGAACCTGTGCATCCGGAGCCTGTGGTCCACAATGGGAGAGGCCACAACAGTGAGAGGCCTGCGTACCGCAAAAAATAAATAAATAAATAAAAAATAAAACATATTGTCCCAGTAAATTCAGTTTCTCATTCATGTTAAGGCTGACATGGAACTAACTTAGGATTTGAAATAGAAACATCTTCTTTAGATTCTTCAGAAAAGCAGCCTTTTTCAAATCCCTTCATATAACCCACTTCAATTAGCATGTACAGTCCTTTTGCATAAGCACTCAAATTGTGGGAAGGAAAGTAAATTGTACCTGTATTGATACATATCTTCAGCTTTATAATTTTAAAAATATTTTATCAACAGTTCATTTGAAAGGAAACATTTTAACCTTCAAAAGAATGTTATATTGAGAATCAATGCTTGAACATTTATATACTGGTAACATCAAATGCATCATAGGGGCAAAGCCAAAGGATAAGATATGATTCCATCACTCTGATTCCAAACCAAGCCATCAGGACAGCATTTTCCAGGCCTGGAACTGTACTGTGAATTGTTTCTGAAGTTATAGCCAAGTATGTTATTTATAAAATCAGTACAACTGAACTATTTACACTCTTTCATTCTTAACCATCTCTAAGGTAAGCTGACTACTCCTGTCTTTATCACATTAGAAGAGTTTGCTCAAGTATTTAATTATGAACTGACTTCTTTGGTACATAGTGAATGTGAGAGTAACCCAGGTCTCACTGCTGGCCAAGTTGTTATGTTAAAAATTTTCAGGGGTTGGAATGGTGACAATGATCAGTCAGTACAATTAATACTGAGGCGGGGTCAAAATAGAAAATATCACCTCCAGGGTAAGTATATTGCTGAAGGATGCTCCTATCCAACATCTCTCCAAGTTCCATTTCCCTGGAATAAGTGACTGAAAACTAGTCGCTCTATTCCCACATCTCCCAAGCTCCTGGTGAAACAAGAAAATATCAAGTCAGCGAAAAAAGGGGACTACATGGGCACGTTATGGGACCCACACAGCACCTCTCTGACCTCACATACTGCTCATGACAATTCTGTTGATTAGGCCGTCACCTTTTACTTAGATCTTTTTCTCTCTCATCTCTCCATTTTATTTTCATATTGTTCTTCCTCATTGAGTCAGACTTACTGTATTCTCTCAAAATATAGTTTTATTTTATATGGATTATATTCTTTTCATCCTTCAACCTTACCTCCCTCCCTAATCCTTACCTATTTTGATTCATGCTCCTTCAAACTATTACATCTTTTTAAAGGAAACCTTTTAGAAAATTCCTCATTCACATACAGTTGTGAAGTTTTCACTTCACACTGACAAGCATTTAGTGATTGACCACATCCAGATCTACCTATTTATTTTCTTTTTACTTATCCCTGTGTTTTGTTATTTTTTGGGTGGGGCTGGAAGGGTGTTAAGGTGTTTAATTTTGTGTCTCTTGCTACTGTTCCAATCTCTTTACCTTTGCTGTCTGTGAAAGGAATATTCCTTTTTCCTCTTCTTTATGGATCAATTTTCTTATCACCTGTGGACCCACCACAAAAATAATCAGCTTTATGGGGATTATACTATTCTTTGGTATGCCAAGAATGTTGCCTCGACTTTGAGTCCTTTTGTAAAGCACTAAAACTATTGAGTCTTTTGTATATATCTTTTCCATGCTAACTCGAATATTTCTCCTTTCTTTTGGCATCCCCAAAGATATATTCTCCATGGGGGTCTTTTTATATTTATATAAAAAGTTATATTTACCTGTTTATTTTCTAGTGATATCCGTAGCCTCAAGATAGTCAACATTTAATCACCTCAAAGCCTACTACATATCTATTTCTTTATTCTTAAAATTTTTAATATATATTGGAGCACAGTTGATTAACACTATTGTGTTAGTTCCAGGCATACTGCAAAGAGATTCAGTTATACATATATATGTATCTATTATTTTTCATATTCTTTTCCCATTTAGGTATTTACAGAATATTGAGCAGCATTCCCTGTGTTATGCAGTAGGTCCTTGTTGGTTACCTATTTTAAATATAGTAGTGTACACATGTCAATCCTAAACTCCCAATCTATCTCTCCCCCACACCAAGTCTTCCCCCCCGGTAACCAAAATCTCATTCTCTAAGTCTGTGAGTCTATTTCTGCTTTGTAAATTTGTATTATTTCCATTTTTTTAGATTCCACATGTAAGCAATATCATATGATATTTGTCTTTCTCTGCCTGACTTACTTCACTTAGTGTGATAATCTCCAGATCCATCCATGTTGCTGCAAATGTCATTATTTCATTCTTTTTAAAGGCTGAGTAATACTCCATTGTATACATGTACCACATCTGTATCCATTCATCTGCTGATGGAAATTTAGGTTGCTTCCATGGCTTGGCTTTTGTAAACATCACTGCAGTGAACATTGGAGCACATATATCCTTTCAAACCATGTTTTTCTCTGGATATATGACAGGAGTGGAATTGCTGGATCATACGGTAGCTCTTATTTTAGTTTTTAAGGAATCTCCATACAGTTCTTCATAGTGACAGTAACAGTTTACATTCCCACAAACAGTGTAGGAGTATTCCCTTTACTCCACACCATCTCCAGTATTTATTGTTTTTAAATTTTTCAATGATGGCCATTCAGACTGGTGTGAGGTAATACCTCTTTGTAGCTTTGATTTGCATTTCTCTAATAATTAGTGATGTTGAACATCTTTTCATGTTCATCTTGGCCAGCCAAGAAATTCTGTTTAGGTCTTCTGCCCATTTTTTGTTGGGTTATTTGTTTTTTTGATATTGAGCCACATGAACTGTTCATAAATTATGGAGAGTAATCCTTTGGCAGGTACATTATTTGCAAATATTTTCTCCAATTCTGTAAGTTGTTTTTTTTGTTTTGTTTATGGCTCTTGCACTGTGCAAAAGCTTTTGAGTTTAATTAGGTCCCATTTGTTTATCTTTGTTTTTATTTTGATTACTTTAGGAGGTGGATCAAAAAAGACCTTGCTGTGATTTATGTTAGACAGTGATCTGCTTATGTTTTCCTCTAAGAGTTTTAGAGTATCAGGTCTTACATTAAGTCTTTAATCCATTTTTACTTTATTTTTGTGTACGGTATGAGGGAGAGTACTTTTTTTCTTCAAAGTAACTTTTATTTTTTTAACAACTTGATTGGAATATAATTGCTTTACAATGGTGTGCCAGTTTCTATTTTATAACAAAGTGAATCAGTTATACATATACATATGTTCCTATATCTCTTCCCTCTTGCATCTCCCTCCCTCACACCCTCCATATCCCACCACTCTAGATGGTCACAAAACACCAAACTGATCTCCCTGTGCTATGTGGCTGCTTCCAACTAGCTATCTACTTTAGGTTTGGTAGTGTATATATGTCCATGTCACTCTCTCACATTGTCACAGTTTACCCATCCCCCTCCCCATATCCTAAAGTCCATTCTCTAGTAGGTCTCTGTCTTTATTCCTGTCTTACCCCTAAGTTCTTCATGATGATTTTTTCTTTTCTTAAATTCCATAGACATGTGTTAGCATACGGCACTTGTCTTTCTCTTTCTGACCTATTTCACTCTGTATGACAGACTCTACATCCATTCATCTCATTACAAAGAGCTCAATTTTGTTTCTTTCTATGGCTCAGTAATATTCCATCGTATATATTTGCTACATCTTCTTTATCTATTCAGCCGATTGATGGACACTTAGGTTGTTTCCATGTCCTGGCTATTGTAAATAGAGCTGCAATGAACATTATGGTACATGACCCTTTCTGAATTACGGTTTTCTCAGGGTATATGCCCAGTAGTGGGATTGCTGGGTCATATGGTAGTTCTATTTGTAGTTTTTTAAGGAACCTCCATACCATTCTCCATAGTTTCTCCACCAATTCACATTCTCACCAGGAGTGCAAGAGTGTTCCCTTTTCTCCACACTCTCTCCAGCATTCATTTTTTCTAGATTTTTTGATGATGGCCATTCTGACTGGTGTGAGATGATATCTCATTGTAGTTTTCATTTGCATTTCTCTAAGGATTAATGATATTGAGCATTATTTCATGTCTTTGTTGGCAGTCTGTATCTTCTTTGGAGAAATGTCTATTTAGGTCTTCTGCCCATTTTTGGATTGGGTTGTTTGTTTTTTTGTTATTGAGCTGCATGAGCTGCTTGTAAATTTTGGAGATTAATCCTTTGTCATTTTGTCATTTGTTTCATTTGCAAATATTTTCTCCCATTCTGAGGGTTGTCTTTTGGTCTTGTTTACGGTTTCCTTTGCTGTGCAAAAGCTTTGAGGTTTCATTAGGTCCCATTTCTTTATTTTTGTTTTTATTTCCATTTCTCTGGGAGATGGGTCAAAAAGGATCTTGCTGTGATTTATGTCTTAGAGTGTTCTGCCTATGTTTTCCTCTAACAGTTTGATAGTTTCCGGCCTTACATTTAGGTCTTTAATCCGTTTTGAACTTATTTTTGTGTATGGTGTTAGGGAGTGATCTACTCTCATACTTTTACTTGTGCCTGTCCAGTTTTCCCGGCACCACTTATTGAAGAGGTTTTCTTTCTCCAATGTACATTCCTGCCTCCTTTACCAAAAATAAGGTGAACATATGTGCGTGGGTTTATCTCTGGGCTTTCTATCCTATTCCATTGATCTATCTTTCTGTTTTTGTGCCAGTACCATACGGTCTTGATTACTGTAGCTTTGTAGTATAGTCTGAAGTGAGGGAGCCTGATTCCTCCAGCTCAGTTTTTCATTCTCAAGATTGCTTTGGCTATTCGGGGTCTTTTGTGTTTCCATACAAATTGTGAAATTTTTTGTTCTAGTTCTGTGAAAAATGCCAGTGGTAGTTTGATAGGTATTGCATTGAATCTGTAGATTGCTTTGGGTAATAGAGTCATTTTCACAATGTTGATTCTTCCAATCCAAGAACATGATATATCTCTGCATCTATTTGTATCATTTTTAAATTCTTTCATCAGTGTCTTATAATTTTCTGCATACAGTTCTTCTGTCTCCTTAGGTAGGTTTTTTCCTAGATATTTTATTCTTTTGTTGCAATGGTAAATGGGAGTGTTTTCTTGCTTTCACTTTCAGATTTTTCATCATTAGTGTATAGGAATGCCAGAGATTTCTGTGCATTAATTTTGTATCCTGCTACTTTACCAAATTCATTGATTAGCTCTACTTAGTTTTCTGGTAGCATCTTTAGGATTCTCTATTTATAGTATCATGTCATCTTCAAACAGTGACAGCTTCACTTCTTCCTTTCTGATTTGGATTCCTTTTATTTCCTTTTCTTCTCTGATTGCTGTGGCTAAAACTTCCAAAACTATGTTGAATAAGAGTGGTGAGAGTAGGCAGCCTTGTCTTGCTCCTGATCTTATTGAAAATACTTTCAGTTTTTCACCATTGAGGATGATATTGGCTGTGGGTTTGTCATATATGGCCTTTATTATGTTGAGGAAAGTTCCCTCTATGCCTACTTTCTGCAGGGTTTTTATCATAAATGGGTGTTGAATTTTGTCGAAAGCTTTTCTGCATCTATTGAGATGATCATATGGTTTTTCTCCTTCAATTTTTTAACATGGTTTCTCACATTGATTGATTTGCGTATATTGAAGAATCCTTGCATTCCTGGAATAAACCCCACTTCATCATGCTGTATGATCCTTTTAATGTGCTGTTGGATTTTGTTTGCTAGTATTTTGTTGAGGATTTTTGCATCTATGTTGATCAGTGATATTAGAATGTAGTTTTCTTTCTTTGTGACATCTTTGTCTGATTTTGGTATCAGGGTGATGGTGGCCTCGTAGAATGAGTTTGGGAGTGTTCCTCCCTCTGCTATATTTTGGAAGAGTTTGACAAGGGTAGGTGTTATCTCTTCTCTAAATGCTTGATAGAATTCGCCTGTGAAGCCATTTGGTCCTGGGCTTTTGTTTGTTGCAAAATTTTTAATCACAGTTTCAATTTCAGTGCTTGTGATTGGTCTGTTCATATTTTCTATTTCTTCCTGATTCAGTCTTGGCAGTTATGCATTTCTAAGAATTTGTCCATTTCTTCCAGTTTGTCCGTTTTATTGGCATAGAGCTGCTTGTAGTAATCTCTCATGACCTTTTGTATTTCTGCAGTGTCAGTTGTTACTTTCCCTTTTTCATTTCTAATTCTATTTACTTGAGTTGTCTCCCTTTTTTCCTTGATGAGTCTGGCTAATGGGTTATCAATTATGTTTATCTTCTCAAAGAACCAGTTTTTAGTTTTATTGATCTTTGCTATCATTTCCTTCATTTCTTCTTCATTTATTTCTGATCTGATTTTTATAATTTCTTTCTTTCCACTAACATTGGGTTTTTTTGTTCTTCTGTCTCTAATTGCTATAAGTGCAACGTTAGGTTGTTTATTCAAGATATTTCCTGTTTATTAAGGTAGGATTGTACTGCTATAAACTTCCCTCTTATAACTGCTCTTGCTGCACCCCATAGGTTTTGGTTCGTCGTGTCTCCATTGTCATTTGTTTCTAGGTATTTTTTTATTTCCTCTTTGATTTCTTCAGGGATCTCTTTGTTATTAAGTACTGCATTGTTTAACCTCCATGTGTTTGTATGTTTTACAGATCTTTCCTTGTAATTGATATCTAGTCTCATAGTGTTGTTGTCAGAAAAGATACTTGATACGATTTCAATTTTCTTAAATTTACCATGGCTAGATTTGTAACCCAAGACATGATCTATCCTGGAGAATGTTCCATGGGAACTTGAGAAAAATGTGTATTCTGTTGGTTTTGGATGGAATGTCTTATAAATATCAGTTAAGTCCATAGTGTTTAATGTATCATTTAAAGCTTGTATTTCCTTATTTATTTTATTTTGGATGATCTGTCCATTGGTGAAAGTGGGGTGTTAAAGTTCCCTACTATGATTATGTTACTGTCGATTTCCCCTTTTCTGGCTGTTAGTATTTGCCTTAAGTATTGAGGTGTTCCTATGTTGGGTGCCTAAATATTTACAATTGTTATATCTTCTTCTTGGATCGATCCCTTGATCATTATGTAGTGTCCTCCTTTGTCTCTTCTAATAGTCTTTATTTTGAAGTCTATTTTGTCTGATATGAGTGTTGCTTCTCTCCAGCTTTCTTTTGGTTTCCATTTGCATGGAATATCTTTTTCCATCTCCTCACTTTCAGTCTGTATGTGTCTCTATGTCTGAAGTGGGTCTCTTGTAGACAGTATATATATGGGTCTTATTTTTGTATCCATTCAGCCAGTCTGTGTCTTTTAGTGGGAGCATTTAATCCATTTACATTTAAGGTAATTATCAATATGTATGTTTCTACTCCTATTTTAATTGTTTTGGGTTTCTTAATGTAGGATTTTTCCTTCTCTTTTGGTTCTTGCCTAGAGAAGGTCCTTTAGCATTTGTTACAAAGCTGGTTTGGTGGTGCTGAAGTCTCTCAGCTTTTGCTTGTCTGTAAAGGTTTTAATTTCTCCATCAAATCTGAATGAGATCTTTGCTGGGTAGAGTAATCCTGGTTGTAGGTTTTTCTCCTTCATCATTTTAAATATGTCCTGCCAGCCTCTTCTGGCTTACAGAGCTTCTGCTGAAAGATCAGCTGTTAACCTTATGGGGATTCCCTTGTGTGTTATTTGTTGTTTTTCCCTTGCTGCTTTTAATATGTTTTCTTTGTATTTAATTTTTGACAGTTTGATCAATATGTGTCTTGGTGTGTTCCTCCTTAGATTTATCCTGTTTGTGACTCTCTGTGTTCCTGGACTTGATTAACTATTTCCTTTCCCACATTAAGGAAGTTTTGAACTATAATCTCTTCAAATATTTTCTCAATCTCTTTCTTTTTCTCTTCTTCTTCTGGAACCCCTATAATTTGAATGTTGGTGTGTTTAGTGTTGTCCCAGAAGTCTCTGAGACTGTCCTCAGTTCTTTACATTCTTTTTTCTTTATTCTGCTCTGCAGTAGTTATTTCCACTATTTTATCTTCCAGGTCACTTATCCGTTCTTCTGCCTCAGTTATTCTGCTATTGATCCCATCTACAGTATTTTTAATTTCATTTATTGTGTTGTTCTTCGTTGCTTGTTTCATCTTTAGTTCTTATAGGTCCTTGTTAAATGTTTCTTGCATTTTCTCTATTTCCAAGATTTTGGATCATCTTTACTATAATTATTCTGAAGTCTTTTTCAGGTAGACTGCTTATTTCCTCTTCATTTATTAAGTCTGGTGGGCTTTTATCTTGCTCCTTCATCTGCTGTGTGTTTTTCTGTCTTCTCATTTTGCTTATCTTACTGTGTTTGGGGTCTCCTTTTTGCAGGCTGCAGGTTCATAGTTCCCATTGTTTTTGGTGTCTGTCCCCAATGGCTAGAGTTGGTTCAGTGGATTGTGTAGGCTTTCTGGTGGAGGGGACTAGTGCCTGTGTTCTGGTGGATGAGGCTGGATCTTTTCTTTCTGTTGGGCCGATCCACGTCTGACCGTGTGTTTTAGGGTGTCTGTGGACTTATTATGGTTTTAGGCAGCCTCTCTGCTAATGGGTGGGGTTTTGTTCCTGTCTTGCTAGCTGTTTGGCATACGGTTTCTAGCACTGTAGCTTGCTGGTCGTTGAGTGAAGCTGGGTGCTGTTGTTGAGATCGAGATCTCTGGGAGATATTTGCCATTTGATATTATGTGGAGCTGGGAGGTCTCTTGTGGACCAGTGTCCTGAAGTTGGCTCTCCCACCTCAGAGCAACAACACTGACTCCTGGCTGCAGCACCAAGAGCCTTTTATCCACACAGCTCAGAATAGAAGTGAGAAATATGTAGAAAGAGAGGAAGAAAGAAAGAAAGGAAGAAAGAAAAAAAGAAAGAGAGGAAAGAGGATAAAATAAAAAGTAAGATAAAATAAAGTATTAAAATGAAAAATAATTATTAAGAAAAAAAATTTTTTAAGTGAAACAAACAGACAAAAAAATGGACGGATAGAACCTTAGGACAAATGGTTACAGCAAAGCTATACAGACAATATCTCACACAGAAACATACACATACACACTCACAAAAAGAGCAAAAGCGGAAAAAATAATAAATCTTGCTCTCAAAGTCCATCTCCTCATTTTGGGATAATTCCATGTCTATTCATGTATTCCACAGATGCAGTGTACATCAAGTTGATTGTGGAGCTTTAATCTGCTGTTTCTGAGGCTGCTGGGAGAGATTTCCCTTTCTCTTCTTTGTTCGCAAAGCTCCCAGGGCTCAGCTTTGGATTTGGCCCTGCCTCTGCATGTAGGTCTCCAGAGGGTGTCTCTTCTTCACTCAGACAGGACGGGGTTAAAGGAGCAGCTGCTTCAGTGACTCTGGCTCACTCAGGCCAGTGGGAGGGAGGGGTGCAAATGCCGGGTGAGCCTGCAGCAGCAGAGGCCAGCGGGACGTTGCACCATCCTGAAGCATGCCGTGCATTCTCCCGGGGAAGTTGTCCCTGGATCCCGGGACCATGGCAGTGGCCAGCTGCACAGGCTCCCTGGAAGGGAGGTGTGGATAGTGACCTGTATTCGCACACAAGCTTCTTGGTGGCGGCAGCAGCAGCTTTAGTGTCTCATGCCCAACTCTGGGGTCCGTGCAGTTAGCCACGGCTCACTCCTGTCTCTGGAGCTCCTTTAAGCAGCACTCTTAATCCCCTCTCCTCACGCACCAGGAAACAAAGAGGGAAGAAAGTCTCTTCCCTCATCGGCAGGTCCAGACTTTTCCCCAGACTCCCTCCCAGCTAGCCGTGGTGCACTAACCCTCTGCAGGCTGTGTTCACATTGCCAACCCCAGTGTTCTCCCTGCGCTCCGACCGAAGCCTGAGCCTCAACTCCCAGGCCCGCCCACCCCGGCAGGTAAGCAGACAAGTCTCTCGGGCTGGTCAGTCCCGATAGGCACTGATCCTCTGTGCAAGAATCTCTCCACTGTGCCCTCTGCACCCCTGTGGCTGCACTCTCCTCCACGGCTCTGAAGCTTCCCCCCTCTGCCACCCACAGTCTTTGCCCGTGAAGGGGCTCCTAGTGTGTGGAAACCTTTCCTCCTTCACAGCTCCCTCCCACTGGTGCAGGTCCTGTCCCTATTCTTTTGTCTCTGTTTATTCTCTTTTTTTTAATTCTCTTTTTCTTTTGCCCTACCCAGGTACGTGGGGAGTTTCTTGCTTTTTGGGAGGTCTGAGGTCTTCTGCCAGCCTTCAGTAGGTGTTCTCTAGGAGTTGTTCCATGTATAGATATATTTCTGGTGTATCTGTAGGGAGGAAGGTGATCTCTCCATCTTACTCTTTTGCCATCTTCCTGATTCCTAAAGTAAAAAAATATCTCCTGGCTTGGATAGCATTCGGGAGGGGATGTATTAATTTCTTCTTTTCTGCAGCCATTCATGGGTGAGCATTGTCAGAATGTCTCCCTGTGAGCTGCTAGTGTTAGAGGTTCTCCTGCAGAGGCGGGGGGTGGCTCTGTTCACCATGGGGACAAGGACAGTGGCAGCAGAAGTTCTCGGGTGTGTTCTAATTCATTCTTTTGCATGTAGCTGCCCGGTTTTCCCAGCACCACTTATTGAAGAGACTGTCTTTTCTCCATTTTATAATCTTGCCTCCTTTGTTGTAGATTAATTGACCATAGGTGTGTGGGTTTATCTCTGGACTCTCTATACTGTTTCAGTGATCTATATGTCTGTTTTTCTGCCAGTACTATACTGTTTGATGAATGTAGCTTTGTATTATATTCTGAAGTCAGGGAGCCTGATTCCTCTAGCTCTGTTTTTCTTTCTCAATAATACTTTTGCTATTTGGGATCTTTTGGATCTGCATATAAATTGTAAAATATTTTGTTCTAGTTCTGTTAAAAATGCCATTGGTAATTTGATAGGGATTGCATTGAATCTGTAGATTGCCTAGGGTAGTATAGTCATTTTCACAATATTGATTCTTCCAATTTAAGAACATGGTATATCTTTCCATATGTTTGCATCATGTTCAATTTCTTTCATCAGTGTCTTATAGTTTTCAGAGTACAGGACTTTTGTCTCCTTAGGTAGGTTTATTCCTAGGTATTTTATTCTTTTTGTTGAAATGGTAAATGGGTTGTTTCCTTAATTTCTCTTTCTGATCTTTCATTTTTAGTGTATAAGAATGCAGTGCAGGGCTTCCCTGGTGGCGCAGTGGTTGAGAGTCCTCCTGCTGATGCAGGGGACATGGGTTCGTGCCCCAGTCTGGGAAGATCTCACATGCCATGGAGCGGCCAGGCCCATGAGCCATGGTCGCTGAGCCTGCGTGTCTGGAGCCTGTGTTCTGCAGTGGGAGAGGCCAAAACAGTGAGAGGCCCGCGTACCGCAAAAAAAAAAAAATAAAGAAAGAAAGAAAGAAAAAGAAAAAAAATGCAGTGCAAAATATTTCTGTGTATTAATTTTTATCCTGCAATTTTACCAAATTCATTGTTGATCTCTGGTAGTTTTCTGGTAGCAGCTTTATATTTTCTATGTATAGTATCATGTCATCTGCAAACAATGGCAGTTATACTTCTTTTCCAATTTGGATTCCTTTTACATTTTTTTTTTTCTTCTCTGATTGCCATGGCTAGGACATCCAAAACTATTTTGAATAAAAGTGGTGACAGTGGCTATCCTTGTTTTGTTTCTGATCTAAGAGGTTTTATTTCAGTTTCTAACCAGTGAGTTTGATGTTAGTTGTAGGTTTCTCATGTATAGCCTTTATTACATGGTGGTAAGTTCCCTCTATGCCCACTTTCTGGAGAGTTTTTATGATATGTGGGTGTTGAATTTTGTCAAAAGACTTTCTGTATATATTGAAATGATCATAACATTTTTGTTCTTCAATTTGTTGATGTGATATATCACATTGATTGACTTGTGATTATTGAAAAACATTGCATCCCTGAGATAAATCCCACTTGATCATGGTGTATGATCATTTTAATGTACCACTGGTTTCTATTTGCTAGTATTTTGTTGAGGATTTTTGTGTCTATGTTCATAAGTGATATTGGCCTGTAACTTTGTGTGTGTGTGTGTGTGATATCTTTATCTTGTTTGGATAGCAGGGTGATGCTGACCTCATAGAATGAGTTTGGAAGTATTCCTTCTTCAGCAACTTTTTGGAAGAGTTTCAGAATGATAGAGGTTAACTCTTCTCTAAATGTTTGATAGAATTCACCTGTGAAGCCATCTGGTCCTGGACTTTTGTTTTTTGGAAACTTTTAAATCTCAGTTTCAATTTCAGTACTTGTGATTAGTCTATTCATATTTTCTCTTTCTTCCTGGTTCAGTCTTAGAAGGTTTTACCTTTCTAGGAAATTGTCCATCTCTTCTAGGTTGTCCATTTTATTACTGTATAGTTGCTTGTAGTAGTCTCTGATGATCCTTTGTATTTCTGTGGTGTCCATTGTAACTTCTTCTTTTTCATTTCTAATTTTATCAAGCCCTTTCCCTTTTTCTCTTGATGACTCTGGCTACAGCTTTATCAATTGTGTTTATCTTTTCAAGGAACCAGCTCTTAGTTTCATTGATTTTTTCTATTGTTTTCTTTGTCTCTATTTCATTTATTTCTACTCTGGTCTTTATGATTCTTTCCTTCTACTAACTTTAGGTTTTGTTTATTCTTCTTTCTCTAGTTGCTTTAGGTATAAGATTATTTTGTTTATTTGTGATTTTTCTTGTTTCCTGAGCTAAGATTGTATTTCTATAAACTTCCTTCTTAGAACAGCTTTTGCCATGTCCCACAGATTTTGGATTGTCATGCTTTCATTTTCATTTGTCTCTAGGTATTTTTTGATTTCCTCTTTGATTTCTTCAGTGATCCATTTGTTGCTTAGTAGCATATTGTTTAGCCTCCACGTATTTGTGTTTTTTACAGTTTTTTTTTTTCCTTGTAGTTGATTTCTAATCGCATAGCATTGTGGTTGCAAAAGGTGCTTGATATGATTTCAGTTTTCTTAAATTTACTGAGGCTTGCTTTGTGGTCCATCATGTGATCAATCCTAGAGAATGTTCTTATTTTTGTATCCATTCAGCCAGTCTATGTCTTTTTGTTGGAGCACTTAATCCATTTACATTTAAGGTAATTAATATATATGTTCCTATTGCCATTTTCTTGATTTTTATGGATTTGTTTTTGTCAGTCTTTTTTCTTCCCTTTCTTTTTTGTTCCCTTCTCTTGTGACTTGATAATTAACTTTAATGTTGTGTTTGGATTTTTTTCTTTTTGTTTGTATCTATTGTAGGTTTTCAGCTTGTGGTTACCATGAGATTTTGATATAGCAGTCTATACATAAACAGGATTATTTTAAGATGCTGGTCTTTTAATTTCAAATGCATTTCCAATATCCTGCATTTGTGCTCTCCTTTTTCTCACAATTTCTGGTATTGATAACATATTTGTGTGCAGATAATTTTCTACCTTTACTGTATATTTGCCTTTACTGGTGAGCTTTTTCATTCATAATTTTCTTGTTTCTAGTAGTGGCTTTTTCTTTTCTGCTTAGAGAGTAGAGAAGAAATTCCTTTAGCATTTGTCACAAAGCTTGTCTGGTGGTGCTGGATTCTCTTAGCTTTTGCTTGTCTGTAAAGCTTTTGATTTCTCCATCAAATCTGAATGAGAGCCTTGCTGGGTAGAGTATTTTTTCTTGTAGGATCTTCCCTTTCATCTTTTTAAATACCACTCCCTTCTTGTCTGCAGTTTCTGCTGAGAAATCAGCTGATAAATTTATGGGAGTTCCCTTGTAAGTTATTTCTTTATTTTCCCCTGTTGCTTTCAATATTTTTCTTTGTCTTTAATTTTTTTTTTTTTTTTTGCCTTTAATTTTATCAATTTGATTACTCTGTGTATCAGTGTATTCCTCTCTAGGTTTATCCTGCCTGGACTTTCTGTGCTTCCTGGACTTAGGTGACTGTTACTTTTCCCATGTTAGGGAAGTTTTCAGCTATTATCGCTTCAAATATTTTCTCAGGCCCTTTATCTCTCTCTTCTCCTTCTGGGACCCCTATAGTGTAAATGTTGGTGTGTTTAATGTTGTCCCAGAAGTCTCTTAGACTGTGTTCATTTCACTTCATTCTTTTTTCTTTATTCTGTTCTGCAGCAGTGATTCCCACCATTCATTCTCCTGCTTAGTTACTGTGTTTTTGAGTCCTTCTAGTGTATTTTTCATTTCAATTATTGTATTGTTTATCTCTGTTTATTTGTTCTTTAGTTCTTCTAGGTCTTTGTTAAACATTTCTTGCATCTTCTCTATCTGTGTCTACATGCTTTTTTCTGATATCTTGGATCATCTTCACTATCATTACTCTGAATTCTTTTTCTGACAGATTGCCTGTGTGCACTTCACTTAGTTGCTCTCAGGTTTTATCTTGTTCCTTTATCTGGGACATATTACTCTGCCATCTCATTTTGTCTAACTTTCTGTGATTGTGGTTTACGTAGGCTACAGAATTGTAGTTCTTCTTACTTCTGCTGTCTGTCTTCTTGTGGATGAGGCTGTCTTAGAGGCTTGTGCTGGCTTCCTGGTGAGATAGTCTGGTTCCTGCCCACTGGTGGGTGGAGCTGGATCTTGTCCCTCTGGTGGGTAGGGCTGTGCTCAGTAAGACTTTAAGTAGCCTCTCTGTTGATAGGTGGGGCTGTGTTCCTGCCCTGTTCGTAGTTTGGCCTGAGGCATCCCAGCACTGGAGCCTACTGTTTGTTAGGTGGGGTTAGGTCTTGAGGAGAAAATGGTTGCCTCCAGGAGGGCTCATGTCAATGAGTACTCATCAGAACTACGACTGCCATTGTCTTTGTCCCTACAGTGAGTCACAGCACCTAACCCCCATCTCTGCAGGAGACCCTCCAATACTAGCAAGTAGGTAGTTGGCCCAGTATCTTAAGAGGTCACTTCTTTTTTCTCTGAGTCCTGGTGCACAAAAGACCTTACATGAACCCTCCAAAAGTGGAGTTTCTGTTTCCCCCAATCCTGTGGATTCCTGTGATCAAACCCCACTGGCCTTCAAAGCCAGATTCTCTGGGGGCTCTTCTTCCCATTACCAGACTCCCAGGCTGGGAAGCCTGACATAGGGTTTAGGACTTTCACTCCTGTGGGAGAAATTCTGTGATATAATTATTTTCCAGTTTGTGGGTCACCCACCCAGCAGGTATAGGATTTGATTTTATAGTGATTGCACCCCTTGTACTGTCTTGTTGTGGCTTCCTTTTGTCTTTGGGTGTAGGATATTGCTTTTGGTAGATTCCAGCTTTTTTTCTTTTCTTTTCTTTTCTTTTTTTTTTTGTCAATGGTCGTGCAGCAGTTAATTGTGATTTTGATGTTTTTATAAGAAAGTATAAGCTCACGTTCTTCTACTCTGCCATCTTGCCAGCCAATCCTATTTCTTTAATTTGTTATATTCAGCCTTGTAAGCTCCTCCAGAAACCCAACCACTGACAACTTCTGTTTCTTATGTATCAAAAAAACCCAAATTACCAGTCTTTACCTTCATTAATACTCTGTATTTCTTTATTCTTGTAGCTTTCTCTTTTAATTCATTAACCATAAAATTTGGTTTGATCACCCTGCATAGGTCCCACAATGAATATAGTTTCTTAAACTCCTGTAACCTTCTAAAAACAACTTTCCTTTTGGTATCCAAAGTCCATGCATACTATGTCAAATCACAGATAAGAAAAAGGAGACAGGAAATTCCTAATCAGAGAAACAAACACAACAATCAGCAATAATATGTGTGTCTATGTTTGTATATATATTTCATTGACTATTCATAACACTTCTTTCTTTATGTGAGCATTTTTGTGATCAGGAGCACATTTTTCTCATACCATGGCTATTTCATAAATATCATATTAATATTTTTAAAAAGACATATAAATTAAGATCAAATGTCACCCAGCAGGAAGACAAAGGAAAAAATGATTTTCTTAAAGTTCTATATGTTGTCACCTGCTGTCTCTCTATTCTCAATCAGCCTTCCTTTTACAGTCCTTATGCTTTTAAACGTTTTGCCAAATACTTGGTATTTAACAGCCACAGCTAACTAACCTATGGCAGCATCAGGATTGTTGTTTTTGTTGTTGTTGTTATTATTATTCACTCTATAAGGTTGCCTCTATAGAGATCCCATCATTTGGTATTAAAACTCACTGCTTTTACCAACTCCTCCTGCTCCCAGCATTACCTCTGTGTACTCTCTGGCCCTGACTGATGACCTCCTGGGGGAACAGCTGACTTCATTTTCTACCTCCATCTTACCAGAGGAATCAGAGGAGAAAAAAGAAGAAAAATGTTGCCTCTCTGGTTATCTGTCCCACCATTCTGCTACTCTATGTCAGCCTTTCTGATTTGGTGGTAAAGCACACAAATTGCCATGTCAGTTGTGTTCTTGGTGCTTTTATTCCTCTGGTACACTTATTTCAATATTGGTTAAGAGAAAGGAGTACATTGAAATGTCCTTTTACAGTAAATAAATGAATGGCTTGCCAAATATCAATGGACACAGAGAGGAAAATTTAGCTAATGAATTGGCTTTAATCTCAATGTTTAACGTATCTGTTCATATTCCTCAAATGGAAGTAAGGAAGATTTTCCCCTATATACATGGAAGATGAAAAACATAAAGTGCAAGGGGAGTTTCCTAGGTACAAAGTCCTCTTTCTCTGCCTCTGCTTTGAAATTCTATATCACTCTACTCTAGTCCCTTCTTCTAAGTTACTAAGGGCCACAAGACATCCTCATTGACAATGGTTGAATTTTGGAGCATTCTAATGTTACAGAGTTTCAGTTTTATTAGTGAACTTTTGTGAATTTGCATACCTCATGCCTTGAAGAGTGCACCCAAGAGTCTGAGAGTATGTGTCTATGTCTATTTGAGAGACAGAGAAAAGGTGGGGGTCAGAAGAGAGAGAGAGAGAGAGAGAAGTATCTTCCAGGTGTATAAATGATGATCGATATGAATCTTTAAGTAAACAAAATCATTACATGGCAGATTTCTTTGCTCTTGGGAAAATTATTAAATGATTGACGTTTGCATTTTCTTCCTCTAACCTACTCTGGCACTTGCCATGCTTTTTTAATGTCACATGATTCCCTTTGAGTGCTCATCTCCATCAGTGAAGACCCAGGTGTTCAGTGTTTATTCAGAGCCACTCAACTCCTTGAGCAGGATAAAAGTACTCTCCACCTCAGCTCTGTCAGCTGCTGCTTACCTTTCCAATCCTTCTTCGTGGACAAAAGGAGAAACTAATTTAACAAGCAATTCCTTCAAAGTGAATGCATTAACTCTATTTATATGGATATCTTTCTAAACTCCTCTAGGAACTGCTAAGGCATCCAGTCACTGTAAGTGACACCCTACTTCACTGTAGGGGGAAGTTTGGCACATCGAGAGGTTTTTGCTCACTTCTTCAGTCACTGATAGGCAGAGCTCATGACACCTGTGTCTACAAAGTCATTCTTCTCTTTATTAGAGCACTTACAATCTTTATTACCATGATTTATTTACATTGCAGTTCACCTCACTAAAAAGTGATGACCCTACCTTAATTCATCTTTATCTCTCTAGAGTTTAGCACAGTACCAGGCATGTGCTAGATGACTAAGACATTCTTGTTAAATGAAGGAATTAATTGCACTGAGTGACTGTCTATTGTCACTATTAATGAAATTAACCTTGAAACTCTATGATTTATTATTTATACCCTAATGAAAAGATAAATCAGAGAGGGAAGAAATTGCAACTTAGTTGATAATCTCTGAGTAAATTAATGTTTGTCATGTGCATTTTCAGCATGAAATTTAAGACCTTTGTAAACAAGATGATAGCACAATGCCTCATGACAAAAAGTGAACTGGAAACATCAAAGCCAAGGGATTAACAGAAAAGAGCTAACTTTGTAAATAGGAGTCAGAGTTCCATTTGCATGGTACAGACTTCTCTATCACACTGATCTCCTCATAAGCATATTCAGTAAAATTCACAGTAGTTCTTAATGCCTCTGGTTGTGGAAGGATTCACTTTATTCCAGAAGACTAATTAAGATTGGAATATCTGAAAAGTGGGATCTCACATGAGATCTAAATAAGCTGTATTCATTCATTTATTCATTCAACATGGATTCATTCATAAAATATGGATTAATCTGCTCATTCTCAAAATCATTTATTCAAATGTGTTAAGGTTTCTAGAAAAATAAAGGAATACACAATATAGTCCATGAGCTCAAAGTGATTATACCCTCGTGTGGGAGAAAGACACCTGCATAATCATTGGAATAAGCCAGTATGTCTCAGGTAATTGAATAAATGAATGAGCAGTGTCTGCTAGGAACACGGGGGAAGGAGAGATTGATTACAAATAGGAAGACAAGGTGAGATGCCAGAAAGAGGGAGTACAGTACCTCAGGCTAGATTTAAAGTCAGAATTCAAATGGAGGAAATTACTAAAAACAGGGGTATTGAAAGTTTAGAGAATAGGGTGGTTGGTGAACTGCAAGTTAATGATATGTGGTTGATGCATAAAAACATAGAAACATAGTCTAAAAGTTGGATTATAGATGAATCACAAAGAACCTTAAATTATTGCATAGTGTGAATTTCTTTTTTATCTAACTATCTAAGCTTTCACAAAACACGATGTCCAATTTGAAGCAGAACAGTGAATGACATAAGCTTCTGATTAAAAGAAAATCTTCCCTAACTGAAACTACTTTTCTTCTATTAAATTTTGGGGGCTTTCTCAAATTCCTGTGCTTTGGAACTAAGTGAAATTTCTATATATTTATTATTTTTGAGGTCACTAATTTGACACTTAGCGTTCTCAATTCCTCTCTATAGCTTGTCAGTTTTACAAAGAGAAACTATGGTGGAAAGCTAATGGTTTGAAATGATATCTAGCAAAAAGCCTAGAAATAGCATCTCCAGAATTCTAACCAACATACTTATCAAGATGTAGAAAACAGAGAAACAATTACACTGAAGACAAAGCCTAGGAAAAATCAGGCTAACTAGGAAAAAAAATAATCACTGACAGTTTTGGTCTTGGCTTGATGAAATCAACCAGTCTGCTGTCTTAAAAATCAATATGGAAAATTGTGAAACCTCCTGCAATCTACCCCTTGGTTTAGAGATGAAGGTGTGAACTAAACATGAAATTGTAAATGGATTATTCCACTTTCCTACTCCTGTTTTATGAGATGGTCAGAAGCCCACTTTCCCATCACCATTAATAAAATCTATATATAATTGCAACTCACAGAAAATGGCAGTGTGTCAGGTACATGAGAGAGGCATAGATAGTTAAGTACTGCACTCTAGAAAGTTAGTCTCAACAAAACCAGAAAAATGAAAAGCCCTAGAAAGAAAACATGCTAGATATTGTGGATTACATAAGTACTCCTGTTCAGGAAACTAAGAGTGAGGTCCAAGCAGTCTTGTCAAATAAGCTTAGATAGATCTACACATTTGTGGAACAGTAATCAGAAAGGGAGTTTTCTAAAAAATATGTGGCACAAGTAAAAGAAATGCTATGACAATGACAAAGAGAACAATCAGATCTATGAAAATCTTCAAACTCTGTAATTTTTGCTCCAAAAAAAAAATTCACAAATTCTTGAGTATGCTAGAACATGGCCTCTATAGAAAAGTAGAAAGCTTAAAAAGAGAAAAATCTTTATACAAAAGTAGTATATATGCTGTATAAAGAGATAGATCTCAGATTAAAGTACAGTGGTAGGAGATACAATATAACAATCATAAAGCGATGCAAGTTATTTTAGTACCAAACACCAGAACTGGCACATAGTGGGTTCTCATTAAACATCAGCTCCTGTATGCAATGACAACAGACTGATAAAAAAATAATAGAAAGTAATATTGAAAAATGAAAAGAAATGTGTTACAATAACGGATTTTAAACCCAAACTGAAGATGGTAAAATCATATTTGACATTATTAAAACTAAAATCAGTGTAGTGGAGGAAAAAGTTAAGATTCAGAGGAAAAGGAAGTTGATGACAATGATGAAAGAAGTGGTAGAGATGGAGGACATGGGACTTTCACCCAATTCCTTTTTCTTACTATTCCTCTTAGAGGAATGGAGAATGAATACACTGTGTGTAGTGCTGGATTTGATGCAACACAACAGTTAAATAATAAGTTCAGAAACCAGCTGCTCCAGGAACAGGTGTAGGGCAGGTAAAAAAATTTTTTTACAGTGAACTGTTACATGTGTTTCCTGGGGAAGAAATATAAGGAATGGTATCTTGGAAAGAAATCAAAAGAGAAGGCAGAAGTGGTTAGTCTGAAGAAAGAGTTTGACATCACACCAATACTGTGGAAACAAAGAAATATCAGGAAAAAAAAAAAAAAAAAAAAAAAACAAATCAGACACTGGGGGCAGCCAGCCAGGAGAAATTTCCTGAACTGACAAATTCATCTTTAATTAGATGTTTTCACATGTTATATGGGAAATAGCTCCTCCAGGGGCCAACCTTACCTAGAGAGGATCTGATTTCCAGAGACTATGTTATTTATATCAATCCAAATAAGTAATTAATGTGTCAGGTTTTGAGTCCACATGAGAGGTCTTATTTTGCTACTGAGCACAGTTCATTAAGATGCCTGTATTTATATGAGCTAAATAAAGATGTATGAGATCTAAAGATTGAAACGGGAGTCAGTGGTGAAAGAGTTTCCAGAGCCTCCGTCCATGTACCTTGTCAGATCAAGAGCCTCTGTTTGTGATGAGGAGAACTTGAAACCAAGCATGACCCTGTGGGAACTTCCTTGGAACATGCTCCCATGTCACTCGCCTCCTTTTTGTAGAAAAACTTTAGCCTCCAAGGCCTCCCCTGAGTTCTAAAGAGCAAATTTAATCAGAGAAGTGAGAAAAATCCAGAAATAAAAGGAACCAGTCAAGGCAAAATAATGAGCTTAGCCATAAAACAAAATCAAGGACCTTTAGTTCCTCCTCAAGGGTTATAGATAATATCCTGAGCCACATCCTTGAGCTACTTTGTAGATACTAAAATGCCCACCAGGTGGAGGAAGTTAACTGCATGCTGACTACCGGCAAATAGACTCCAGAACAAGAAAATTGATGATTGAGATTCCTGAAACATCACCCTGTTACCTCACCATCAACCAATCAGAGAATTGTGCAAGAGCTGATCAGGCACCCTGTGACATTTTCCATCACACTCTCTTTAAAACCACTTCCCTGAAGATCACTGGGGACTTTGGATCTTTTAAGCACAAGCTACCCCTTCTACTTGCTTGGCAGTATGCAATAAACATTGTACTTTCCTTCACCACAACCTGGTGTCAGTAGATTGTTTGACTTTGCTTCACATTGGGCAAGTGGACTAAAATTTAATTCAGCGATAAACTTAAGAGCCATTAAAGCCTGCAACTGCCTTAAGCACCTTGTATCATGTTAATTCTGTGCCTATCGAGCAGAATTCTGGTTTAAATTTGACCTTCCGGGAAAATAATCTGAGTTTTGAACTCTAGAACAGAAGGACTTTACCAGTCACCTAGACCTAAGTCCCCAACTTAACATCCTCCTCCACATCCCAGATTTGCATTCATGTAGCTTTGCCTCAATACTTCAGAGATTTGGAGCTCAGGGTGAACTAGTTCAGTGTTTTAATATTGTGATTATTGCAAAAAGTTGATTTATATTGAGTTGAAGTCTTTCTCTTGATATCTTCTACTTATTTTAGTTCTGCTTTTGGAAGTGAATTGGAAACAGTCTAGTCCCACTTTGATGAGAAAGCCCTTTGCACTCTTTAGCACATTAACTGTGTCCTCTTTTGCTCTTCTATCTAGGCACAACACCACAGGTTTCTGTAATGGTTTTGTGATATGGATTAAAAACTTCAGTATCCTACTTACCCTCATACAAAAGGCCTCTTCTAAATTCTTCCTGTTGCTTTATCTTAGAAAATTTATATAATGTCTGTCTGTCCACCCAGATAACTAACATAAATATGATCCTTCTAAAGTGAGGCTGGGAGAAATGATAAGAATCACATGCAATTGTAGTATCCAACAAACCTTCAGTACTGTTCTATGTGGCCCCAAACCCCAACTGCAGTAATTATTGGGTTTAATTGCTGTTATATATATATATATGGCACAGCCTCCATTTTTTCCCAAATGTGGAATTGTGCTTAGATATAGAAGTGCCTCACCAAGTTCCTGAAAAGCAGAGGCCATGAAATAATCACTAACTGTGAATTTCTTCTTGCTTGCTGATGCACTTAGTACATCTCATAAATACCCCAAAATAGACCAGAAATATAAAGTGTAGTGGATTTTGGTGGTTAACCTCCAATTGGGAATTCTAAGGAAATAATGTGGGCTAAATATTAGACAAATTAAAAGTAAGATAAAGTCCTTATTAAGATTGGTAGGTGTCTCTAAGTACACACATTATGCCTTTTAAAGGATCAAAAATATTGCTGAGGTATTATTGAGTTTGCAGAAGAAATATCAGGATACATAAAGGAAAGGATTACTATTCACCAAGCCTTCAGTTCTCTGCAGCCTCAGAAAAGAATGAGGTTGGCTAAGAACTGAGGCAGAAATATCAGTAGATATCTGATATATGCTTAAAATAGAAAGTAAGAGTCTTCCAACTTGAAGCCCAGCTGAGTTTTTTTATAGACAGAAGTTCTCAGAAATTTACATTTTCAAACAAGAAAAGGATCAGTTGAAAATAACATATCTAAGTCATTCTTAGCAATGAACAAGTTTAACAGAAATAGTCTTATGAAGATTCTACAACTAATAAAAAGAAATCTTAGAGCTGCAGGAGTGTTGAGAGTTTGTCCCAGCAAAATTTGCCACTTAATTAGCAACCCCCACAGATGGTCCTGCTGTTTCTGCTTGAATCCCTTCAGTGACAGCAAACCTAGTCTTCAGCATGAATCCAAGGTGCCAGTGATAGCTCAATTAGGGACCTAGAACTAAAAGACATGATTTAATTCTTAACTCTGCAATTTATTGCAAGGATGAAGCACTATGCTTTAGAATTTCCATATATATATATATATATATATATATATATGAAAATAGAAATAACATCCATCACAGACTATAAAAATATAGCTGGGTTTTTTTTATTACAAAATGTAAAAGAAACATATGGTATATGGTTCTTTCATTATTAGTTCTTTTTGAGGACTCTAATATATTGAAATAAAATTGGTTTCTTTGTAATTTCTTCCCATTTGCTTTGGTTTTACTGTGTGCAACAGCAAGGAGCAAATACATCCTTCTCAAAAATAAATGGTCACATGCTTGGAGGTAGTTAATTTTCTCCAGATTAGATTTACCTTTTGGAGACAAGTATCCTGTTACTATTAGGATTTCTCTTGACAGACACATTCTCTATTATACTACTTACATTCCTCTGTGCATATCTTATCCAGTTTCTCAGAGTTGCTCTTATAATGGTGGACTAAAAATTAGCATAAAAATTCCAGTATCACTGAGCACTTCTGGATACAATGAGATGACTCAGAACCAGGATTCTATGCTTTTATTTAGGCATCTTTAGCTGTGCACTTGTTAAAATAATTTTCTTTTCCTTTGCATATTCATGTTCATTCAAATCCTCCCTTTACTGTTTATTTTGTGACGGTTACTGATTTCACTAAATGGATGGTCAAACATTTAAATATGGAGATTATTCCTTTGAAACCCTAATGGCACCTGGCATAGTGCTGGGCTCATATATTAAACTGAGTTAAACTGTACTTGAAACTTCAACAGACCACAACCTAGTTAATGTCCCAGCACCCTCCTAGAGTTATTTATTTGAATATTCTTCTCACACAAGGTAAGAACACTTGAATCACAGGAAAGAAGAAAAGGGGAAGGGGACTGGCAAAGATCACCTGCCTCCAATGCAATTAACCTGTGTTCAATGAAAGCCTGCACTTTGAATATTCAGTGTAATATTCATGTGTAATCCACACAATAATATTCCCATTGCATCACATGAAAGCTTAGGACATGCTGGCCTCTCTTTAAAAAATGAACACACCTCAGTAAAAACTTGCTAATACGTTAGCAAATTATTGTTCCCTTTAACAAGTCCACCTTGCAGTGTTCCTTAATAGCATCCCAGTCTCCCAATACGTTTGTCTCCAACCATTTGATTGAGAAGACATAGGGAATGAGGAGAAGGGGAAGTGAAACTTAAAGCTCAAGGGTTTAGAGCCACTCCTAATTGAAGGTCAATCAGAAAAATATTGAGTATCTGGCAATGAAGATCTAAATCAGAAGCAAGCGAGAGTTGAACTTGCAAAGGCTGTGTCCTCACAGCGCGCTGCAGGAGGCACTGATTACATTGGGTGGACTTGCCCAGCCCCCATCCAGCCCCACCACTGAACAAGGCTGCTCCTCAAAAGTTACAGACGACTGAGTGTGTCTTGGGCACTTAGCCTGCTCTTTTTTTATCAACAAGAGAGTTTCTTTTGTTCTATCCTCTGTAAATATGTTACATGACTTATAGCCTTCTTTCTCATATTTTTCTTTCCTTCTTTTATTTTTCTCTCAGCATTCTTTTTTTTTTTAGAAGATGTTGGGGGTAGGAGTTTATTAAGTAATTTATTTATTTTTGCTGTGTTGCGTCTTCGTTTCTGTGCAAGGGCTTTCTCTAGTTGTGGCAAGTGGGGACCACTTTTCATCAGGGTGCGCAGGCCTCTCACTATCACGGCCTCTCTTGTTGCAGAGCACAGGATCCAGACACACAGGCTCAGTAGTTGTGACTCACGGGCCTAGTTGCTCCGCAGCATGTGGGATCCTCCCAGACCAGGGCTCGAACCTGTGTCCTCTTCATTAGCCGGGAGATTCTCAACCACTGTGCCGCCAGGGAAGCCCATCCTCTCAGCATTCTTAATGCTCCAAATTGTGAGCAATTTCTATTCTCCTACCTTTTAAAACTATTTTAGGAAGCTATTTAAACCTGTGGTAGCAGAAACTCTGACATTTTTATTAGATCAGAGGAGTGTTTTTAGACAGTTGAGGACTTTTTTGTCACACCCGTTAAATTTGGAGATGGAGTTTCACAGAGGAAGGTGTGATTAGGTCAGCTATAAGGTACACAAGAAATAACCCCAGCTGCTTCCTTGCATCTGCAATGGTAAGAAAAGCTCTTAGGATTTCTGCCTCCCTGGTGCCTCAGGCTGCCGTTGCAACTAAGGGAATATGTGGCTTTCTGAGGTAAAAGTTCAGGTTGACTTCTCTGGATTGTGATTTTGAGATTAATAACTGCCCCACACCCCAGGGAGATCCACTGGAGAGAATTCTGAAGTTATGAATGTTTTCTTCAAATTGGGAAACTGGGCCACTTAGAGCAAGAAGTATTCACTCCAAGCTGTCTGTATAAAAAAAAAAAACAGCCCGTCACTTCCAGCTGATGACACACTGCTGGGGAGGAAGATTTAGCACCAAAAAGTGTTTACATTTTCAGCTGAGAACAGTTGACTTTCACAAAATGACCCAAATCGACATGCTGCTCTCCCAGATCCTATATTTTAAAAAGGAAAGAAATCAGTTATACATGCAAACAGGCCTAATGGAATTCTCCTTCCCTGTCATTTTTCTTTGTAAATAAAAATATTAGTTCTTTATACAATAAAAATTAAATTAATAAAAGTTATACTTGTTCACAATTTACAGATTCTAATAAGCCCAGAAAGGCCAGGATAAAAATTAAAACTTAAACAAAAACTTAAATTTTGAAGAGGAACTGGGAATCAACAACACTAGATATGGCAGAAGTAAACTGACAATTGGGTTGGAAAAATCCACTTTGCACTTCCTATCAGCATATGTCACAGGTGAATGATCTTATTTTAGTTTAAATGCTTCATTACCATTTCCAAAACAGAAATTGATATAACCCACATTTTAAGTTGTATAGAAAATAGGAAATTTTCAATAGAAAATAAGAAAAAATTTACTGTGAAATACAAAGTATGCCAAACTTTGATTACCAATTTTCAGATGAAAAATAATTCAGGTACTTTTTCTGATTATATTTTGAAACCATCTTTCTTAAAGACATTTCTTAAACACTTTGAATGTGTACAGCATGGTTTTTCTGTGATATTGCTTTAGATATCAATTTTTGTCTTGATCCACTCATATAATGAGTTTGCATAAATTACTTAGGGTTATCTATTAACTGAAATTGCATGGGGATCTTGTGTAAATTGGTCTTACAATATAAGCACAGTATATGGTCAATTTTATGATGAATTTGAGAATACTAGGAAGAGAATTTTACCTTCAAATGTACCTAAATGTGAGTTTGCTATTGGTGTGTTATTGGTGCCTGCCAGAGGCCAGGGATGGTTCGGAAACTGAAGGATGGCCCAGTTCGCAAAATGTGGAGGAGGTGAAAAACACCCAGACCAATTCAACTGCACCATCTAAACACATTATTGTAGACTAACTACAGCTAATGAGAAAATATAAAATCAAACTATTGTAGCTTTCTCAAGACTATGGATTCTCTGATGATGCACTTCCCATTTTGATCATCGTGCTCCCTTCCCTGAATCTTCAGTCTTTAGAAAAAGGCATGCTATAAAGAACATGAATGCCAAGGTGAAGAAGCTGGATCCATTCACATGCCAATTCTAGAGTGGAAGTGAGTTTTCTGCATGCTGAAGTGTAGCCCAGAGAGACATGGCACAGGCAGGCCCTGGAAACTACTTATCAGGTGTGTAAGTGCTTATGTTTCCTTCTTTTTTTAATATTGAAGCATTCCTCCCTCCAATCTAATTTTATTAAGTCCATTATAATTGTGCCTTGTTTGATATTTAATATAAAATATCATGACTAATCAATGTAAATGGGAACATGAAGAAGCTAAGTTTTTTTTCATAGCATAAAATATCTTTATTAATTATTTCAGGAGTAAGAAGCATTGCTTTTAATGACAATCCAGTTTTCTGTTGTTGCTGTTGTTTATAACATCTTTATTTGAGTATAATTGCTTTACAATGGTGTGTTAGTTTGTGCTTTATAACACAGTGAACCAGTTATACATATACATATGTTCCCATATCTGTTCCCTCTTGCATCTCCCTCCCTCACATCCTCCCTATCCCACTCCTCTAGATGGTCAAAAACCACCTAGCTGATTTCCCTGTTCTATGCGGCTACTTCCTACTAGCTATCTATTTTATGTTTGATAGTGTATATATGTCCATGCCACTCTCTCACTTTGTCACAGCTTACCCTTCCCTCTGCCCATATCCTCAAGTCCATTCTCTAGTAGGTCTCTGTCTTTATTCCCGTATTACCCCTAGGTACTTCATGACCTGTTTTTTTTTTCTTAGATTCCATATATATGTATTAGCATATGGTATTTGTTTTTCTCCTTCTGTCTTACTTCACTCTGTATGACAGACTGTAGGTCCATCCATTTCACTACAGATACCTCAATTTCATTTCTTTTTATGACTAAGTAATATTGCATTGTACATATGTGCCATATCTTCTTTATCTCCATTCATCTGTTGATGGACACTTAAGTTGCTTCCATGCCCTGGCAATTGTAAATAGAGCTGCAATGAACACTTTGGTAAATGACTCTTTTTGAATTATGGTTTTCTCAGGGTATATGCCCAGGAGTGGGAAGACTGTGTCGTATGGTAGTTCTATTTGTAGTTTTTAAAGGAACCTCCATTCTATTTTCCATAGTGGCTGTATCAATTTACATTCCCACCAACAGTGCAAGAGTGTTCCCATTTCTCCACACCCTCCCCAGCATTTATTGTTTCTAGATTTTTGATGATGGCTACTCTAACCAGTGTGAGATTATATCTCATTGTAGTTTTGATTTGCATTTATCTAATGATTAATGATATTGAGCATTCTTTCATGTCTTTGTTGGCAATATGTATAGCTTTTTGGAGAATTGTCTATTTAGGTCTTCTGCCCATTTTTGGATTGGGTTGTTTGGTTTTTTGTTATTGAGCTGCATGAGCAACTTGTAAATTTTGGAGATTAATCCTTTGTCAGTTGCTTCATTTGCAAATACTTTCTCCCATTCTGAGGGTTGTCTTTTGGTCTTGTTTATGGTTTCCTTTGCTGTGCAAAAGCTTTGAAGTTTCATTAGGTCCCATTTGTTTATTTTTGCTTTTATTTCCATTCCTCTAGGAGGGGGGTCAAAAAGATCTTGCAGTGATTTGTGTCATTCCTATTAAAGACCATTTAGGTCTTTAATCCATTTTGAGTTTATTTTTGTGTATGGTGTTAGACAGTGTTCTAATTTCATACTTTTACATGTACGAGACCAGTGTTCTCAGGACCACTTATTGAAGAGGCTGTCTTTTCTCCACTGTATATTCTTGCCTCCTTTATCAAAGATAGGGTGAACCTATGTGCGTGGGTATATCTCTGGGCTTTCTATCCTGTTCCATTGATCTATATTTCTGTTTTAGTGCCAGTACCATACTCTCTTGATTACTGTAGCTTTGTAGTATAGTCTGAAGTCAGGAAGCCTGATTCCTCCAGCTCCATTTTTTGTTCTAAAGATTGCTTTCACTATTCGGGGTCTTTTGTGTTTCCATACAAGTTGTGAAATCTTTTGTTCTTGTTCTGTGAAAAATGCCAGTGGTAGTTTGATAGGGATTGCATTGAATCTGTAGGTTGCTTTGGGTAGTAGAGTCATTTTCACAAGGTTGATTCCAAGAACATGGTATATCTCTCCATCTATTTGTATCATCTTTAATTTTTTCATCAGTGTCTTATAATTTTTGGCATAAAGGTCTTTTTTCTCCTTACGTAGGTTTATTCCTAGATATTTTATTCTTTTTGTTGCAGTGGTAAATGGGAGTGTTTTATTAATTTCTCTTTCAGATTTTCATCACTAGTGTATAAGAATGCCAGAGATTTCTGTGCATTAATTTTGTATCCTGCTACTTTACGAAATTCATTGATTAGCTCTAGTAGTTTTCTGGTAGCATGTTTAGGATTCTCTATATATAGTATCTTGTCATCTGCAAACAGTGACAGTTTTACTTCTTCTTTTCCGATTTGGATTCCTTTTATTTCCTTTACTTCTCTGATTGCTGTGGCTAAAACTTCCAAAACTATGTTGAATAAGAGTGGTGAGAGTGGGCAACCTTGTCTTGTCCTGATCTTAGTGGAAATGGTTTCAGTTTTTCACCATTGAGGACGATGTTGGCTGTGGGTTTGTCATATATGGCCTTTAATATGTTGAGGAAAGTTCCCTCTATGCCTACTTTCTGCAGGGTTTTTATCACAAACTGGTGTTGAATTTTGTCGAAAGATTTCTCTGCATCTATTGAGATGATCATATGGGTTTTCTCCTTCAATTTGTTAATATGGTGTGTTATGTTGATTGATTTGCATATATTGAAGAATCCTTGCATTCCTGGAATAAACCCCACTTGATCATGGTGTATGATCCTTTTAATGTGCTGTTGGATTCTCTTTGCTAGCATTTTGTTGAGGATTTTTGCATTTATGTTTATCAGTGATATTGGCCTGTAGTTTACTTTCTTTGTGACATCCGTGTCTGGTTTTGGTATCAGGGTGATGGTTGCCTTGTAGAATGAGTTTGGGAGTGTTCCTCCCTCTGCTATATTTTGGAAGAGTTTGAGAAAGATAAGTTTTAGCTCTTCTCTAAATGTTTGATAGAATTCGCCTGTGAAGCCATCTGGTCCTGGTTTTTTGTTTGTTGGAAAATATTTAATCACAGTTTCAATTTCAGTGCTTGTGATGGTCTGTTCATATTTTCTGTTTCTTCCTGGTTTAGTCTCAACAGGTTGTGCATTTCTAAGAATTTGTCTATTACTTCCAGGTTGTCCATTTTATTGGCATAGACTTGCTTGTATTAATCTCTCATGATCCTTAGTATTTCTGCAGT
The DNA here is from genome assembly GCF_008692025.1 of Phocoena sinus. Lineage (NCBI taxonomy): Eukaryota > Metazoa > Chordata > Mammalia > Artiodactyla > Phocoenidae > Phocoena > Phocoena sinus. Next base: position 30,966,747 of record NC_045776.1, on the reverse strand, counting down.
GTCAGTTGTTACTTCTCCTTTTTCATTTCTAATTCTATTGATTAGAGTCTTCTCCCTTTTTTTTCCTGATGAGTCTGGCTAATGTTTTATCAATTTTGTTTATCTTCTCAACGAAACAGCTTTTAGTTTTATTGATGTTTGCTCTCATTTCCTTCACTTCTTTTTCATTTATTTCTGATCTGATCTTTATGATTTCTTTCCTTCTGCTAATTTTGGGAGTCTTCTGTTCTTCTTTCTCTAATTGCCTTAGGTGCAAGGTTAGGTTGTTTATTTGAGAGGGTTCCTCTTTCTTAAGGTAGGATTATATTGCTATAAACTTCCCTCTTATAACTGCTCTTGTTACATCCCATAGGTTTTTTTTTTTTTTTTTTTTAAACATCTTTATTGGGGTATAATTGCTTTACAATGGTGTGTTAGTTTCTGCTTTACAACAAAGTGAATCAGCTATACATATACATATGTTCCCATATGTCTTCCCTCTTGCGTCTCCCTCCCTCCCACTCTCCCCATCCCACCCTTCCAGGCTGTCACAAAGCACCGAGCTAATATCCCTGTGCCTTGCGGCTGCTTCCCCCCAGCTATCTACCTTACTACGTTTGTTAGTGTGTATATGTCCATGACTCTCTCTCGCCCTGTCAAAACTCACCCTTCCCCCTCCCCATATCCTTAAGTCCGTTCTCCAGTAGGTCTGCATCTTTATTCCTATCTTACCACAAGGTTCTTCATGACATTTTTTTCCCTTAAATTCCATATATATGTGTTAGCATACGGTATTTGTCTTTTTCTTTCTGACTTACTTCACTCTGTATGACAGATTCTAGGTCTATCCATCTCCTTACAAATAGCTCAATTTCATTTCTTTTTAAGGCTGAGTAATATTCCATTGTGTATATGTGCCACATCTTCTTTATCCATTCATCCGATGATGGGCGCTTAGGTTGTTTCCATGTCCTGGCTATTGTAAATAGAGCTGCAATGAACATTTTGGTACATGACTCTCTTTGAATTTTGGTTTTCTCAGGGTATATGCCAAGTAGTGGGATTGCTGGGTCATATGGTAATTCTATTTGTAGTTTTTTAAGGAACCTCCATACTGTTCTCCACAGTGGCTGAACCAATTCACATTCCCACCAGCAGTGCAAGAGTGTCCCCTTTTCTCCACACCCTCTCCAGCATTTATTGTTTCTTGATTTTTTGATGATGGCCATTCTGACTGGTGTGAGATGATATCTCACTGTAGTTTTGATTTGCATTTCTCTAATGATTAATGATGTTGAGCATTCTTTCATGTGTTTGTTGGCATTCTGTATATCTTCTTTGGAGAAATGTCTATTTAGGTCTTCTGCCCATTTTTGGATGGGGTTGTTTGTATTTTTGTTATTGAGCTGCATGAGCTGCTTGTAAATTTTGGAGATTAATCCTTTGTCAGTTGCTTCATTAGCAAATGTTTTCTCCCATTCTGAGGGTTGTCTTTTGGTCTTGGTTATGGTTTCCTTTGCTGTGCAAAAGCTTTGAAGTTTCATTAGGTCCCATTTGTTTATTTTTGTTTTTATTTCCATTACTCTAGGAGGTGGGTCAGAAAGGATCTTGCTGTGATTTATGTCATAGAGTGTTCTTCCTATGTTTTCTTCTAAGAGTTTGATAGTTTCTGGCCTTACATTTAGGTCTTTAATCCATTTTGAGCCTATTTTTGTGTATGGTGTTAGGGAGTGATCTAATCTCATACTTTTACATGTACCTGTCCAGTTTTCCCAGCACCATTTATTGAAGAGGCTGTCCTTTCTCCACTGTACATTCCTGCCTCCTTTATCAAAGATAAGGTGTCCATATGTGCGTGGGTTTATCTCTGGGCTTTCTATCCTGTTCCACTGATCTATCTTTCTGTTTTTGTGCCAGTACCATACTGTCTTGATTACTGTTGCTTTGTAATATAGTCTGAAGTCAGGGAGCCTTATTCCTCCAGCTCCTTTTTTCGTTCTCAAGATTGCTTTGGCTATTCGGGGTCTTTTGTGTTTCCATACAAATTGCGAAATTTTTTGTTCTAGTTCTGTGAAAAATGCCAGTGGTAGTTTGATAGGGATTGCATTGAATCTGTAGATTGCTTTGGGTAGTAGAGTCATTTTCACAATGTTGATTCTTCCCATCCAAGAACATGGTATATCTCTCCATCTATTTGTATCATCTTTAATTTCTTTCATCAGTGTCTTATAATTTTCTGCATACAGGTCTTTCGTATCCTTAGGTAGGTTTATTCCTAGATATTTTATTCTTTTTGTTGCAATGGTAAATGGGAGTGTTTTCTTGATTTCACTTTCAGATTTTTCATCATTAGTATATAGGAATGCCAGAGATTTCTGTGCATTAATTTTGTATCCTGCTACTTTACCAAATTCATTGATTAGCTCTAGTAGTTTTCTGGTAGCATCTTTAGGATTCTCTATGTATAGTATCATGTCATCTGCAAACAGTGACAGCTTTACTTCTTCTTTTCCGATTTGGATTCCTTTTATTTCCTTTTCTTCTCTGATTGCTGTGGCTAAAACTTCCAAAACTATGTTGAATAAGAGTGGTGAGAGTGGGCAACCTTGTCTTGTTCCTGATCTTAGTGGAAATGCTTTCAGTTTTTCACCATTGAGGATGATGTTTGCTGTGGGCTTGTCATATATGGCCTTTATTATGTCGAGGAAAGTTCCCTCTATGCCTACTTTCTGGAGGGTTTTATCATAAATGGGTGTTGAATTTTGTTGAAAGATTTCTCTGCATCTATTGAGATGATCATATGGTTTTTCTCCTTCAATTTGTTAATATGGTTTATCACATTGATTGACTTGCGTATATTGAAGAATCCTTGCATTCCTGGAATAAACCCCACTTGATCATGGTGTATGATCCTTTTAATGTGCTGTTGGATTCTGTTTGCTAGTATTTTGTTGAGGATTTTTGCATCTATGTTCATCAGTGATATTGGCCTGTAGTTTTCTTTCTTTGTGACATCCTTGTCTGGTTTTGGTATCAAGGTGATGGTGGCTTCGTAGAAGGAATTTGGGAGTGTTCCTCCCTCTGCTATATTTTGGAAGAGTTTGAGAAGGATAGGTGTTAGCTCTTCTCTAAACGTTTGATAGAATTCACCTGTGAAGCCATCTGGTCCTGGGCTTTTGTTTGTTGGAAGGTTTTTAATCACAGTTTCAATTTCAGTGCTTGTGATTGGTCTGTTCATATTTTCTATTTCTTCCTGATTCAGTCTTGGCAGGTTGTGCATTTCTAAGAATTTGTCCATTTCTTCCAGATTGTCCATTTTATTGGCATAGAGTTGCTTGTAGTAATCTCTCATGATTTTTTTTATTTCTGCAGTGTCAGTTGTTACTTCTCCTTTTTCATTTCTAATTCTATTGATTTGAGTCTTCTCCCTTTTTTTCTTGATGAGTCTGGCTAGTGGTTTATCTATTTTGTTTATCTTCTCAAAGAACCAGCTTTTAGTTTTATTGATCTTTGCTATTGTTTCCTTCATTTCTTTTTCATTTATTTCTGATCTGATTTTTATGATTTCTTTCCTTCTGCTAGCTTTGGGGTTTTTTTGTTCTTCTTTCTCTAATTGCTTGAGGTGCAAGGTTAGGTTGTTTATTCGAGATGTTTCCTGCTTCTTAAGGTGGGCTTGTATTGCTATAAACTTCCCCCTTAGAACTGCTTTTGCTGCATCCCATAGGTTTTGGGTCGTTGTGTCTCCATTGTCATTTGTTTCTAGGTATTTTTTTATTTCCTCTTTGATTTCTTCAGTGATCACTTCATTATTAAGTAGTGTATTGTTTAGCCTCCATGTGTTTGTATTTTTTACAGATCTTTTCCTGTAATTGATATCTAGTCTCATGGCGTTGTGGTCGGAAAAGATACTTGATACAATTTCAGTTTTCTTAAATTTACCAAGGCTTGATTTGTGACCCAAGATATGATCTATCCTGGAGAATGTTCCATGAGCACTTGAGAAAAATGTGTATTCTGTTGTTTTTGGATGGAGTGTCCTATAAATATCAATTAAGTCCATCTTGTTTAATGTATCATTTAAAGCTTGTGTTTCCTTATTTATTTTCATTTTGGATGATCTGTCCATGGGTGAAAGTGGGGTGTTAAAGTCCCCTACTATGAATGTGTTACTGTTGATCTCCCCTTTTATGGTTGTTAGTATTTGCCTTATGTATTGAGGTGCTCCTATGTTGGGTGCATAAATATTTACAATTGTTATATCTTCTTCTTGGATCGATCCCTTGATCATTATGTAGTGTCCTTCTTTGTCCCTTTTAATAGTCCTTATTTTAAAGTCTATTTTGTCTGATATGAGAATTGCTACTCCAGCTTTCTTTTGGTTTCCATTTGCATGGAATATCTTTTTCCATCCCCTTACTTTCAGTCTGTATGTGTCTCTAGTTCTGAAGTGGGTCTCTTGTAGACAGCATATATAAGGGTCTTGTTTTTGTATCCATTCAGCCAATCTGTGTCTTTTGGTGGGAGCATTTAGTCCATTTACATTTAAGGTAATTATTGATATGTATGTTCCTATTTCCATTTTATATATTGTTTTGGGTTCGCTACTATAGGTCATTTCCTTCTCTTGTGTTTCGTGTCTAGAGAAGTTCCTTTAGCATTTGTTGTAAAGCTGGTTTGGTGGTGCTGAACTCTCTCAGCTTTTGCTTGTCTGTAAAGGTTTTAATTTCTCCATCAAATGTGAATGAGATCCTTGCTGGGTAGAGTAGTCTTGGTTTCAGGCTATTCTCCTTCATCACTTTCAGTATGTCCTGCCACTCCCTTCTGGCTTGTAGGGTTTCTGCTGAGAGATCCGCTGTTAACCTTATGGGGATTCCCTTGTGTGTTATTTGTTGTTTTTCCCTTGCTGCTTTTAATATGCTTTCTTTGTATTTAATTTTTGACAGTTTGATTAATATGTGTCTTGGCGTGTTTCTCCTTGTATTTATCCTGTATGGGACCCTCTGTGCTTCCTGGACTTGATTAACTATTTCCTTTCCCATATTAGGGAAGTTTTCAACTATAATCTCTTCAAATATTTTCTCAGTCCCTTTCTTTCTTTCTTCTTCTTCTGGAACCCCTATAATTCGAATGTTGGTGCGTTTCATGTTGTCCCAGAGGTCTCTGAGACTGTCCTCAGTTCTTTTCATTCTTTTTTCTTTATTCTGCTCTGCAGTAGTTATTTCCACTACTTTATCTTCCAGGTCACTTATCCGTTCTTCTGCCTCAGTTATTCTGCTATTGATCCTATCTAGAGTGATTTTAATTTCATTTATTGCATTGTTCATCGTTGCTTGTTTCGTCTTTAGTTCTTGTAGGTCCTTGTTAACTGTTTCTTGCATTTTGTCCATTCTACTTCCAAGATTTCGGATCATCCTTACTATCATTATTCTGAATTCTTTTTCAGGTAGATTGCCTATTTCCTCTTCATTTGTTAGGTCTGGTGGGTTTTTATCTTGCTCCTTCATCTGCTGTGTGTTTTTCTGTCTTCTCATTTTGCTTATCTTACTGTGTTTGGGGTCTCCTTTTTGCAGGCTGCACTTTCGTAGTTCCCGTTGTTTTTGATGTCTGTCTCCAGTGGCTAAGGTTGTTTCAGTGGGTTGTGTAGGCTTCCTGGTGGAGGGGACTAGTGCCTGTGTTGTGCTGGATGAGGCTGGATCTTGTCTCTCTAGTGGGCAGGTTCACGTCTGGTGGTGTGTTTTGGGGTGTCTGTGGCCTTATTATGATTTTAGGCAGCCTCTCTGCTAATGGGTGGGGTTGTGTTCCTGTTTTGCTAGTTGTTTGGCATAGGTTGTCCAGCACTGTGGCTTGCTGGTCGTTGAGTGAAGCTGGGTGCTGGTGTTAAGATGGAGGTCTCTGGGAGATTTCCGCTGTTTAATATTATGTGGAGCTGGGAGGTCTCTTGTTGACCAGTGACCTGAAGTTGGCTCTCCTACCTCAGAGGCAGAGCCCTGACTCCTGGCTGGAGCACCAAGAGCCTTTCATCCACACGGCTCAGAATAAAAGGGAGAAAAAGTAGAGAGAATTAGTAGAAGTATGAGGAAAGAAAGAAGGAAAGGAGGAAAGGAAGGAAGGAAGAAAGAAGCAAAGAAGGAAAGAAAGGAGGGAGGGAGGGAGGGAGGGAGGAAGGAAGGAAGGAGGGAAAGAAGGAAAAAAAGACAGAAAGAAAGATGATACAGTAAAAATAAAATAAAGTATAATATAGTTATTGAATTAAAAAATATTTAGAAAAAAAAAGGGACGGATAGAACCTTAGGACAAATGTTGGAAGCAAAGCTATACAGAGAAAATCTTACACAGAAGCATACATATACACCTTCACAAAAAGAGGTAAAGGGGGAAAAATCATAAATCCTGCTCCCTGAGACCACCTCCTCAATTTGGGGTGATTCGTTGTCTAAAGGAGGGAGGGAAGGAAGGAAAGAAAGAAAGAACGAAGGTAAAGTATAATAAAGTTATTACAATTAAACTTAATTATTAAGAAAAAGAATTTTTAAAAAAAAGTCATGGACGGATAGAGCCCTAGGACAAATGGTGGAAGCTAGAGTATACAGACTAGATGTCACACAGGAGTATACACGTACACCTTCACAAAAAGAGGAAAAGGGAAAAAAATCATAGATCTCGCTCCTAAATTCCACCTGTTCAATTTGGGATCATTCCTTGTCTATTCAGGTATTCCACAGGTGCAGGGTATATCAAGTTGATTGTGGAGCTTTAATCCGCTGCTTCTGTGGCTGCTGGGAGAGATTTCCCTTTCTCTTCTTTGTTTTCACAGCTCACAGGAGCTCAGCTTTGGATTTGGCCCTGCCTCTGCGTGTAGGTCGCTGGAGGGCGTCTGTTTTTTCGCTCAGACAGGACGGGGTTAAAGGAGCCGCCGATTCGGGGCCTCCGGCTCACTCAGGCCGGGGGTTGGGGGATGGGGGAAGGAGGGGCACTGCGTGCGGGGCCGGCCTGCGGCGGCAGAGGCAGCGTGACGTTGCGGCAGAGGCCGGCGTGACGTTGCACCAGCCTGAGGCCCGCCGTGCGCTGTCCCGGGGAAGTTGTCCCTGGATCCCGGGAACCTGGCAGTGGCGGGCTGCACAGGCTCCGCGGAAGAGGGGTGTGGAGAGTGACCTGTGCTCGCACACAGGCCCCTTGGTGGCGGCAGCAGCAGCCTTAGCGTCTCCCACCCGTCTCTGGGATCCGCGGTTTTAGCCGCGGCTCGCGCCCGTCTCTGGGGTTCGCGCTTTTAGCCGCGGCTCGCGCCCGTCTCTGGAGTTCCTTTAAGCAGCGCTCTTAAACCCCTCTCCTCGCGCACCAGGAGACAAAGAGGGAAGAAAAAGTCTCTTGCCTCTTCGGCCGGTGCAGGCTTTTCCCCGAACTCCCTCCCGGCTAGTCAGTCGTGGTGCACTAACCCCTTCAGGCTATGTTCAAGCCGCCAACCCCAGTCCTCTCCCTGAGCTCCGTCCAAAACCAAAACCCGAGCCTCAGCTCGCAGCCCCGCCCGCCCCGGCGGGTGAGCAGACAAACCTCTCGGGTTGGTGAGTGCTGGTCGGCACCGATCGTCTGTGCAGGAATCTCCCCGCTTTGCCCTCCGCACCCGTCGCTGTGCACTACTCCGCGGTCCCGAAACTCCCCCCTCTGCCTCCCGCAGTCTCCGCCCGCGGAGGGGCTTCCTAGTGTGTGGAAACTTTTCCTCCTTCACAGCTCCCTCCCACTGGTGCAGGTGCCGTCCTTATTCTTTTGTCTCTGTTTTTTCTTTTGCCCTACCCAGTTACGTGGGGAGTTTCTTGCCTTTTGGGAGGTCTGAGGTCTTCTGCCAGCCTTCAGTAGGAGTTCTGTAGGAGTTGTTCCACGTGTGGATGTATTTCTGGTGTATCCGTGGGGAGGAAGGCGATCTCCGCGTCTTACTCTTCCGCCATCTTCAAGGTCCCCCATCCCATAGGTTTTGGGTCATTGTGTCTCCATTGTCATTTGTTTCTAGGTATTTTTTTTTTTTTTTTTTTATTTCCTCTTTGATTTCTTCAGTGCTCATTTCGTTATTAAGAGGTGTATTGTTTAGCCACCACGTGTTTGTATTTTTTACAGATCTTTTCTTGTAATTGATATCTAGTCTCATAGCATTGTCGTCAGAAAAGATACTTGATATGATTTCAATTTTCTTAAATTTACCAAGGCTAGATTAGTGACCCAAGATATGATCTATCTTGGAGAATGTTCAAGGAGCACTTGAGAAAAATGTGTATTCTGCAGTTTTTGGAGGGAATATCCTATAAATATCAATTAAGTCTATCTTGTTAAATGTATTATTTAAAGCTTGTGTTTATTTATTTATTTTCATTGTGGATGATCTGTCCATTGGTGAAAGTGGGGTGTCAAAGTCCCCTAGTATGAATGTGTTGCTGTCGATTTCCCCTTTTCTGTCTGTTAGTATTTGCCTTATGTATTGAGGTGCTCGTATGTTGGGTGCATAAATATTTACAATTGTTATATCTTCTTTTTAGATCAATCCCTTGATCATTATGTAGTGTCCTTCTTTTTCTCTTATAATTGTCTTTATTTTAAAGTCTATTTTGTCTTATATGAGAATTGCTACTCCAGCTTTCTTCTGATTTCCGTTTGCATGGAATATCTTTTTCCATCCCCTCACTTTCAGTCTGTATGTGTCTCTAGGTCTGAAGTGGGTCTCTTGTAGACAGCATATATATGGGTCTTGTTTTTTGTATCCATTCAGCCAGTCTGTGTCTGTTGGTGGGAGCAGTTAATCCATTTACATTTAAGGTAATTATTAAAATGTATATTCGTATTCCCATTTTCTGAATTGTTTTGGGTTTGTTATTGTAGGTCTTTTTGTTCTTTTGTGTTTTTTGCCTAGAGAAGTTCCTTTAGCATTTGTTGTAAAGCTGGTTTGGTGGTGCTGAACTCTCTAAGCTTTTGCTTGTATGTAAAGTTTTTAATTTCTCCATCAACCCTGAATGAGATCCTTGTTTGGTAGAGTAATCTTGGTTGTAGGTTTTTCTCCTTCATCACTTTAATTATGTCCTGCCACTCTCTTCTGGCTTGCAGAGTTTCTGCTGTAAGATCATCTGTTAACCTTATGGGGAATCCTTTGTGTGTTATTTGTTGTTTTTCCCTTGCTGCTTTTAATATGTTTTCTTTGTATTTTATTTTTGATAGTTTGATTAATATGTGGTTTGGCATGTTTCTCCTTGGATTTATCCTCTATGGGACTCTCTGTGCATCCTGGACTTGATTAACTATTTCCTTTCCCATATTAAGGAAGTTTTCAACTTTAACCTCTTCAAATATTTTCTCAGTCCCTTTCTTTTTCTCTTCTTCTTCTGAGACCCCTATAATTTGAATGTTGGAGCATTTAATGTCCCAGAGGTCTCTGAGATTGTCATCGGTTCTTTTAATTATTTTTTTTCTTTATACTGCTCTGTAGTAGTTATTTCCACTATTTTATCTTCCAGGTCACTTATCCATTCTTTTACCTCAGTTATTCTGCTATTGTTCCCTTCTAGAGTATTTTTAATTTCCTTTATTGTGTTGTTCATCATTGCTTGTTTCATCTTTAGTTCTCCTAGGTCCTTGTTAAATGTTTCTTGCATTTTCTCTATTCTAGTTCCAAGATTTTGGATCATCTTTACTATCATTATTCTCAATTCCTTTTTAGGTATACTCCCTATTTCCTCTTCATTTGTTAGGTCTGGTGGGTTTTTACCTTGCTCATTCATCTGCTGTGTGTTTTTCTGTCTTTTCATTTTGCTTATCTTACTGTGTTTGGGATCTCCTTTTCGCAGGCTGCAGGTTCGTAGTTCCCGTTGTTTTTGTGTCTGTCCACAGTGGCTAAGGTTGGTTCAGTGGGTTGTGTAGATTTCCTGGTGGAGGGGACTAGTGCCTGTGTTCTGGTGGATGTGGATGGATCTTGTCTTTCTGGTGTACAGGTCCACGTCTGGTGGTGGAACAAGCTAATTTTTAATGGGTCAGAAGTAGATTGATTAGCAACAGAATGATAACCTGGCTGACAAATGCATTGGATTTGTCGAATAAGTGAAGGTCAGAAAGAAGAAAGAAGGACTGAGGAACTGAGTTGGGAAATAGAAAAGGAAAAATAGCAGAGGGGATTTAAAGAAATTGGGCAGGGGCTATTTTTTTCCTCAGTTAATATGTACTTCTCCAACCTTGTCATTTCACCAGTGAGGAATATTGGTTAGATGAGGAAGTGAGTGGGGACTGGCTGTGGGTTCTATTAAAGGTAGGAGGAACTAAGTTGCGAGTGTGTATAACACATGTGACGCCTGTTGCCAAGGAGTTAACAACCCACAGAGGAAGATGGCCATGCAAATAAACAGCTCAAATGAAAGTAAACCTTTATAATACTGTGAAGAGACTAGTGATTGGTCTTCCAAGAGAGAACCTCTTAGACTTCAGGGAAGCAAAAAATGCGCACTAAAAGAAACTAAAGGAAATTTAGCCCAAACATAGAGCTTGAAAATAGTGGTAATAGTATTCCCACTTGGATTTTGGCCAGATACTACATTTACTATCATTTAATCCTCACTTAAGTATACATGAGGTAAGGATTAATATTGCCACTTGTCAGTGAGGAAGCCAAGGCCTATGGATATTTAGTAACACAAGCAGGATCACCATGACAGTGACAGGATTCAAAATTTCATCTGTAGTCTTTCAGTTAGGCCTTGGGACTCCTCATTCATTTATTCATAGGTATATTATAAAAAGCAAATAAAGATTGCACATTTTCTGAAGTTTTCTGTTTTGTGCTATGGCATTATAGGGGTATATTCCTGCAGGGACCTTGCCCAGAACTTGAAGGAAAAACTGTAGCATTGTATTCACGGGATCTCTCTACTCAGTAAGACACAATCCTTCTCTATGAGTCTGGCACCAATTCTTGTAGCTGAGAGGGACTTCTACTTTCTCAACCAAAGGAAATTAATTTTAAATGCTTTAATACACTTGTTCTTCTGTTACAGACAGCCTATTTTTCATACCATCTCTCATTTTACTCCTAATTAAGATGCATATAAATCCAAGATTTATACATTATGTCAGTATAGTAAGGAAAAGAAGTGCTGGATATAATCTTAAGTGCACTAGGAATTTAAACTTCAGAAATTCCAAGACAATTGCTTTCAAGTTTTAGTTGGTCAAATATGTCAGTGTTAAGACTGAAAAACAATACAAAGGGAAAGTGTCCACACAATCACTAAGTATATGGAGACTCAGGATGGTCAAATTATATTTGATTCTGTCATATTCCATTCTTTATTACCCTGTTGATAGAGACCAAAATGACAATTAATGAATTTAATTTAAAAGTTCTTCTAGACTGGGTGAAGGTTACCTAGTCCATGTGATCCCTCATGGGTTCTCCATCCTCTGCTCCCCCTTCCAGCCGCTGGCATCATTATTTAGTGTAGCACCTTGTGGAAGTTTTCCAGATATCTTTTCTAATATACAAAATTTTGGCTCCTTTGTGATAGATTAGATGACCATATGTGTGTGAGATTCTCTCTGGACTTCTATCCTGTTCCATTTATCTATATTTCTGCACACCTAGGTTCACCTAACCTATGACACAGGAGGCAAAAAATATACAATGGAGAAAAGAAAGTCTCTTCAAGAAGTGATGCTGGGAAAATGGACAGCTACATGTAAAATAATTAAATTAAAATACTGCCTAGCACCATACACAAGAATAAACTCAAAATGGATCAAAGACATAAATGTAAGACCAGATACTGTAAAAATCTTAGAGGAAAACATAGGCAGAACACTCTTTGACATAAATCACAGCAACGTCTTTTTCTATCCACTTCCTAGAGTAATGCAAACAAAACCAAAGATAAACAAATGGGACCTAAAGGAACTTAAAACCTTTAGCACAGCAAAGGAAACCATAAACAAAATGAAAAGACAACTCTCAGAATGGGAGAATATATTTGTAAATGAAGCAACTGATGGAGAATTAATCTCTGAAATATACAGACAGCTCATGCAGCTCAATATCAAAAAAACAAACCACCCAATTAAAAAATGGACAGAAGATCTAAACAGACATTTCTCCAAAAAAGACATTCAGATGGTCAAAAATCATGTGAAAAGATGCTCAACATCACTAATCATTAGAGAAATGCAAATCAAAACTACAATGAAGTATCACCTCATGCCAGTCAGAATGGCCATCATCAAAAAATCTACAAACAATAAATTCTGAAGAGGATGGGGAGAAAAGGGAACCCTCCTACACTATTGGTGGGAATGTAAATTGGTACAGCCACTATGGGTAACAGTATGGAAATTCCTTAATAAACTAAAAATAGAGCTACCACTTGATCCAATAATTCCACCCCTGGGCATATATCTGGAGAAAACCATAATTCGAAAAGAAAAGATACACGCACCCCAATGTTCACTGCAGCACTATGTGAAATAGCCAGGACATGGAAACAACCTAAATGTTCATCAACATAGGAATGGATAAAGAAGATGTGGTACATATATACAATGGAATATTACTCAGACATAAGAAAGCATTAAATAATGCCATTTGCAGCAATATGGATGGACCTAGAGATTGTCGTACTGAGTGAAGTAAGTCAGACAGAGAAAGGTAAATATCATACAATATCTCTTATATGTGGAATCTAAAAAAGGTGTACAAATAAACTTACCTACAAAACAGAAATAGTTACAGGTATAGAAAACAAACTTATGGTTACCAGGAGGTAAAGGGGGAAGGGATAAATTGGGTGGCTGGGATTAACATATACACACTACTGTATATAAAATAGATAACTAATAATGACCTACTGTATAGCACAGGGAACTCTACTCAATACTCCAAGATGGCCTATATGGGAAAAGACTCTAAAAAAGAGGTGATATATACATATATATGTATAATTGATTCACTTTGCTGTACCCCTGAAACTAACACAACACTGTAAATCAACTATACTCCAATTTAAAAAAATAAAATAAGTAAATAAAATTTTGGCATTTTGATGTTACAATCAAATTTAATATCATTCAGTTTTTAAAATTGCAATTATCTTAGTTATAAGAAAACTATGAATACATTTTTTTGCCTTTTAATATGCGGAAAATTATTTATAAACTGAAAGGAAAGATACATTATGTTTTTCAAAAAACATATAATTATCTGCATCTCAATCCTGTAGGCTCATAATTATAGTACCTGATATGATTTTAAATTAATGGAACTGATATTTTTATGAGTAGATTAAAGCTTATGCACTCAGGTGAATGTTATTATTTAAATCACACACTGTATGACACTGTTATAGTTTTGTAGCTATTCACAAGGTGCTTAAATATTACAGCAACTCTTCTTTTGGGCTTATCTTCAGATCCAGTTCACAAAATGTGAAAAACATGTCTCATGAATTTACTGTGTTTTAAACTGTTAATTAAGCAATCCAATGACCATATTCCAAACAATGTACCTCAGGCTTTATGGAAATTCCCAAGGAGAATATCTGAGATTGTTTTCAGCAAAACAGCATCTTTGGTCTAAGTATATAGAGTAATAGGCCCATTGGTACCCATTAAGATCATCTAAGGTAAGGAGACTGATAAAAACATTTCAGAGGAAGGAGATCTGAACAAATTCTAAACTTATATAAGATCAAATTTACATTCTTTACCTCCTGACAAAGTGCAACACTCCTGAATTTAGTCTTATTCCTGGAATTGGTGGTTCAAAACTCTCTAGAAAACTCTGGACCTCTTTGAATTTCTCTTTACTGAGACTCATGACCCTTTCCAGACCTGACCTCTATGAGTTGCACATAGCCTGTATCCTTTAGTATGCCGGTACTGCTCTGTATCATTGCTCTTCCAATTTCCTTCTGAGCATTCCAGGAATGATGTGTAGCTTGCCATTGTCCTCATTTGGAACAAAAGGAAAAATAACTTTCATTAGGTTACATAATTCCAGTGTTTGTTTAAAACTTAGTCGCATTACTTGGAACCACTAATAATCACTTGTCTCAAGAGTTGTAGTGCAATTAAATTGATTTTCCAAAATAAACATGATCTTAGACCTTAATCATATGAACTAAGTAGGTGTCAATGAAGACAATTCATTCTGTTCTTCTGCTTAGAACACTGTCCCCAAAATCTTACTCTTAAAAGCCCCATTCAAGATATCCCTCCTGTCAGAGCTTCCTTGGACCATGCTGCCACACAACCACCTCATTCATTATATATGACACTCATTTCACAATTACTCATCCATTTATCTGTAACTTCTGCTATGTTGTCAGCTGAAACATCTATTTAAAACATTTAACTTTTCTTAATTCCCTCACTTGTTCATCTTGTTCTCTCTAAATACCTTGATTAGAATGTTTGTTCCTTTAGAGGTTGAATCATGTCTAGCCCTCTCTTATACCATGAATAGCTTTAATGTTACCTGTTGATTATTTTGATGAGAATTCCTTACATGGACTTACTTATTTTATAGGTGTAAAAATCCCCTTTCTGAAAGTACTGCATCTTTATTAATACTCTCCTTTCTTTCATTTTACTTTCTTTGGGAATAATCAAAATTTTTGTCAAAAGCTTGGAATTTAGGAGAAAAGGACAGACCTTAGTTCTTGAAGCATCCCCTTAGTCTGTACCTGACTTGAACTTAAACACGACTGTTAGGCCTAAATTCTTTAGGGAAGGTTAAGAGAAAGTCTGTGGGAGGAAAGCATTATGCTATGACTATTGACAATGAAGTACTGACGGGCTTCATTTTATTTGAAAATACAGTCCATGAGAATTTTCTATGATATTTGTAATTAGAGTTTGAGGTTAAGTCCTTGAAATCCTAGGATCATAAATGTACAACACCTGCGAATAGCAAATTCAAGCCCAAAAGACAAGTTGAAATTTAACGGAAGTAATGTTAAATCTTCTACCTAAAATTTTTAAAGTATCTATCTAAAACTATTTTTCAGCAGATGAGACTGAAAACAAATTTCAAGATTTTAGTTGACAAGTTACATGATATGACTGCTATGAAAATCAACATTAGTTTATCTTAACGAAAATATGGTCTATATCACACTTTCCTGTATTCTACACTTATCAGCTCACACCTGGAATACAGTGGTCAGTTCTAGATAAAATATGTAAAAGAATTACCGATACATTAAGGCAAATCTGCAGCAGAATGGCCAGGGTGATAAGAAGCTTAGAAACCAAGTTACTTGATTAAGAGTTACAGCAGGTGGTAATATCAGTGAAAGAGAAAGCTAAGAAAAATAAGATAAAGAGGAGTTCTTAAAATGTCTGAAATAGTAATATATAGACAGAGCATTGTTTATGTTGTAAAAACTATTGCTAATCAGTGTATATTAAGAGAAGATTCAGACAAAGAGACAGGTTGCCTGACAAATTGAACTATGCACAATGGGACCAGATGACTCCATGAGTAGGACCCCCACTTAGTGTGCTATTCAAACAGGTATTGAAGAAACATGTAAGAATCCTTAAAAGGGATTCTATTTCTGCAAATAAGGTAGACACTGAGGTTGTTTCCTGAGGTATAGATGCAAAAATAAAGGACTACGAAAGTGGACTTCACTTCCAAAATGAAACTTAAGGTTATCATTAAAATAGTCAATGCTTTTGAGACATTCTAATTCTTAATATGTTTAAAAAATGTTTGTGGAGGTCGGCACACACCATAGAGCTAACTTTCTATAAAGAGCAAAAACTATATTCTCTTCCTATGATGCGTTTGGCCTCACTATGTAGTGGCTATATCTCAACTTTTGGCTACAGAGGACAACCTGGACACTGAGATAGTTGTCAAGGATGTTTTCAAAATGTATTGGTGTGGGACTAGTACTTATGTTTCTTTCCTTTTTCACATGCTGTGCTAAGCACATGCCATCAAGGCCAGGGAGATAAAGTGAACTGTATTATTTGAAATCACAAGCAACATTAATTCTCATATAGCTCCTGAGAATGATGAGAGAAACCTATCATTTCCCACATTTGTTTTTATTTTAGAAAAGTTCATCTAATTTAACTGCCACCTGACTTCTTTTTTCCTTCATGAAGGGGTGCCAGATATGAAAAGGATTCAATAAGTCAAAAGCCGCTTTCAGTCTCATTGTCTCTTTTATATTAACAAAGCCTCATAAAGGCAGATGGATAGCCCAGGCCAACTTCTATGATCAACCAAAGATAAATACTCTGTGCCTTATCAGCTGAAAAGGAAATTCTTCATTTTTATCAGAGACTGTAGTTGCTTAGTTTGAAACAAAAATTGATGGCACCATTTGACATTTAATTTTTTTATTTTATTAAAGCAGAGAGAAAATAGATCTCCCAATTATTTCTCTCCTACATAAACTCTGAGTTAAACAGCAAATGCTAACTCTTAGCTAACAAACTGAATAAAGATTGAAGTATAGATTCTATATAAGCTATCAGGAATTTTAATGAGAACATAAAACTAAATGTTCTCATTATAATAATTTCAAATAAGCCATAAAAAGTTTGTATCCCAAGTGTATACCGAAAGACTTACCTAATATAATTCACTTTACTAGTTCACACAGTACTTTTTGCCAGACCTCAGCCCATTTCATCATTTACAGACTCCTTAGATCCTATATTCCTTACCTCAGTTCATAGTAATCTCCTATCCTTTTAGTTTTTATATTTTTATACTGTTCATTTGAGAATCACATATTGTATTGTCCTGGTATTTAACTTTTGACATGGGCCATCCAGTTTCTTTGAATAGACTGAAATATTCTCAAGACTGGAAGCCATGTTTTGCACCTAGAGGTGTTCTATAAATGAGCAAATGATACTAAAAGCAATGAACACATTTGCAAAACTTTGTATTCCAATGTAGTGGGAGACTCAGCTTTAGAATCCAAGTTGCCTGACTTATGAGGCCAGATTCTTTCTCCTTTATTACCTGTATCCATTGCATCTCACTCTAAGGTATTGTTTACCTTGGGGAAAGCCTGAAAATATAGTCAACCTGTACAATGCCTTAATTTCTCTCTCTTCCTTATTCTTTGCATTTTAAAAGAGATAGGGGGAGAAATGCATCATATTCTGGAAAAAAAATAATAATTAAGTTTCAGGCATTTAGTTATTGGGGAGATGTCTTTGATCAAATAGGACATTTTTTCAAATATCATAAGTTGTATAAAAATATAAACAGCTACCATTTATGCTTATGTAAAGCCAGTATCTCCAGGGAGTTTGCTGGCATAGTGTTAATGCTATAGTCTAAGTGTACTGGACTCCTCTGTCTTCAGGGCATTCATGCTGGACATAAAACATATTTCACCTATATCATGTTCACCATCATTTTTCATAAAGCTGACAGGTATATTCTGGCTTTCTAACCCCTGCATTTTGGTATTATCTAGTGTAATATAGTGAAAGAGAAGCTATAAACATAAAGAGAAAAATAATCAAATTTTTTATTTGTTAAGTCTTATTGATGCAATAGTTATAATTTCTAATTACTGTCTAAATTAATAATGTGGAGATATTAGTAATTTTTTTAATGTTTATAACAATTTCCTATCTAATCACTTCCTGTGGTTTTGTAAGCACAGTTTGTGCTGGAGCTCTCTATTCAACAACGTAAGAGATCCAAGAAGGAATGGAAAGGGAGCATGAGAAAATGCCCAGTCTCTAGGAAATGATAAATGTGGGGAAGTTCCATAGCTGTGAAATACGTGAGACAGATGAAAAAGGAAGGTTCTGTACACAGTTGTGTATATGTATGATAAAACAAGAGTAGTTCAAACATAGGAGTTTGCTAACTAAAACAATTAGTGATAATTAATGAAATATATCTTAGAAGACAAATGTCTCAACTGTCACTACTATTCAATTTCAATCCAATTTCTTTATATAATGATTTTCTTAAATATTGGTAGTAATGGTAATAATAACAATTATAGTCGTATAATTGATAGCTGCCTTATTTGGAGCTTACTATGTATGACTGGCACTGGTCTATGTGCTTTACATATATTAAAAGGTTTAATTCTTCACAATAACTCTATGTATTAAGTACTTTATTAGGTCTACTTCACAATGAGGAAATTGAGGCAAAGAGGTGTTAAGCAAATTTCCTGTGGTCTCACAGCTATTAAAACTCATGGTCCTCACCCACTATACAATATTGCCTCTTTCATCTATCCATTATTTTCCTTTTTATTCATATTAATTTAATGTGTATCTAACTTTTTTTTGTATTCATATCCTGATAGCCAAAAAAACCTGAAGAAATGTAAAAGGCCAGTTTGAAATGAACTTAGAACTTATAATCAGACATTAAACCATTGTAGTACAAATAGTCTAGTTTTATCAATGACTAATTATAGAGTCAAAGGTTCTGCCAAGAACCAAGGTTCACATGCATGAGGTCTTGCCAGCTTGATTGCCAGAAATTAACCTATTCAAATGGTTCCCAATTTTCTGCAGGTTCAAGAACAAGTTCCTGATATCAATGTTTTTGCTGCTTCCTATTGTGATTATGACCCTCTTAAAATGACTTTATCCTGGACACAACTATCCTTCAGTTATTACTCTGTGCTGCCAACACCTTAATCAGTCCATAGGCTTAGAATTACTAGATCATTCTATTAATCTGACAACTTTTGGTAAAATCATGCTAAGGAAAGAAGGTATAATATAAAGAATTATTCATTGCTAACTGAAATGGCAGTAGTATTTGGACATTCCAAGGCTGGAATGGAGTATTTCTATCCAATATTCTACTTTATGCAAACTCAGCTTACACCTACAAAAAATTCTGAGGATCCATCATGCCCTTTAACCCAGGCGCAACTGACATAATGTCTCAGAAAGAAGACAATGTTCCTTCTTCACCCTGGGGCAAGACCCATCTTCCACCTTCTAATGTCCTTTAATAGAATCAATTCCTTCTGCTGCTGTTGAACAGTAAAAAAGAAAACAAAAAGCACTTCTATGGGCTAATATATCAGTGTAGAATCTTCATTAGGACAATTTAAATTACATCAAAATATAATGAACTATTCTCTTATATTTAGTACATTATAAATTAATCAGTTGTGTAATGTATCACATCATTTGTCCAATACAGCTACTTTTTCTGACTTCTCCCACGTGAGGTGAAACTCATGACCTTTTACAGGCTGGAGGGACTGGGTTGGATGAGCAGAGATGTCAACTCTTTTCCTGCTCAAGCAAATAAGAACTCACATGTATTGCTCAGGCACAGAAAAGAAAGAGATGGAAAACTCAGAGAAGGTAATTAAAGAGTATTTAATGAAGACTATTTATAATGTTGAGCAATACTAAAGGAGGCTAACAAGGAATGGTAAAGCTAGTGACAGCAAGGGACCAATTATAAGTGAAGACTGCTTTTATGGACCAAGTGAGACCCATAGGTAGGAGATGCTCACACCACAGTGTATAGAAACTCAGCCACTGCTGTACAATCACCCACCAACAAGAGAGAGAATTAAGGGAATAAATACTCTAAGTTCTTTTATCTCCCTCCTTATCTCTTGATAGTATTGATATATCACCTGGCTGAACCCAACCAGAAGCAAAGTGTAAGGGACCCCGTTGATGAAGTCTATAAATGTCGGCACTGAAAGAAGGAAGGAGAGTATGCAGTAGCCAACAGAGCATGTCCACTAAAACACGTAACTCAGTGTGGCCAGTAAATAGTCTATAATATAAAGGAAGTGTGGACAAATGTATATGTTGCTTTCTATCCTGAAAGCTTCATTAAAGACCACAGAGGCAAAACTCTGCTAAAAGGTTTTCTGAGAATAAAAGGCAATAGTTTATCTTAAAGATAAATTTTATTTTATATTTAAATTTAATTTGCTTAAGAGTACAAAGATGTTTGTACATTTTAATTACAGTTGTTATTAATGTGTTATTATTATTTTTTTTTATCAGGTTTCACAAAAGGATCTTAGATTTAACACCATATTCTTGTGAAAGTACAAAAAGAGAGAGCCATAACTGAATGGGTGTGGTAATTCTAACAGAAAATTTCAGCTAGGGACACTTGTTGAAATTGGGCATGGATTTGAGTTCAAAGCATCCTGGAAAACCAGAGATCTGGTGAGTTATTGATCCCACACTATAGTAAGAGAATTAAGGTGTCATGGGAAACAAACTTTACTTGAATAAAATAAATAAAATGCATTTGTCTGAAACAATGAGCAGTTAAAATATTTTGAAAAAATAAAAATTAATAAAAGGGGGTATTTTTACTCAATATTCAAACAACAATGTAAAAATTGATAGATTATTGGAATAAAACAGATACTGTGCCAAGTCTATATATATATATATATATATATATATATATATATTAGCATATAAAGAAATACAAGCAAGGCAAGAGAAGCATCACATTATTTATTACCTAACACATTATTTAGGGGAATAATCAAGTTATCACCTCATCTTATACATATTCTAAAAGATTTTGAGATAAATTAAAATTTTAAAGTAAAAAATAATAATAAAATACAGAGAAAAATGCACGTGAATATTTAACATGCTTATTCTTAATGGTTCACATTAACCCAGGGCCACTGTGAAACAGGAATGAGTTTCACAAATTACTTTTTACTTTTTTAGTTTCAATTTTGGCTCTGGATTATAGCATGAGAAATAAGCAATCTGTAAGAATTATGACCACTAAGGGGAAAGACATAAAATATTCTTAGATGTCTAAAACATTATATTCCTTTTGTATAAACCATTCAAGAAACCTAAGTCATTTGTAGTTGAGTTTTCAGAAACATTTCAACCATCAAATTTTCACCAAAATGGAGTGACCAAATTTAGATCTTGACAAAGTCAAGTTCCTTTGGACTTATTGCTGTTATTTTACTGAAAAAAATTTTTTTCCTTACTTTTTCCCCTGAAACTTTCTTAAACTCCTTAAAGCTTCACTTTCAAATAAATATGTTACTCACTGATCTAAATTAAAAAATTTATTGAACAACCATGTGCAAGGTTCTGAATTAGTTACTGGTGCTATGTAAATAAACATCTAAAAATCCTTTCCACAAATGACCTTAAAATCCTGGGAGAGTTTTTACTCTGAGACCCTGTCCAGAAAATCACTGATATCTCCTTGGGTATCCAAAGTAATAGAGTGAACACAACTTCTAAACCATCCTTTCTTTCAGTTCAGCTTTAGAAACAGTCTCATGACACCTTAAATAGACAACTCAGACCTACTGAATTCTCACAGTTATACACTTATAAGTCCCTCTTCCATGGCAAAACCCTCTAAAGCTGCTCCTCTGTGAAGTTTTCTATCCTCACTAAAATAATCTCAGTGTTTATCAGTGTCTTACATCTTTAAGGTGACAACACCTCAACACTGCTTTTATCCAGCAGTAAAGGTCATTTTAATGATGATACAGGAAATTTTATTTAGTCTACAAAATTCTGGGCATGATCTTGGCCTACCTTCTCAACTCATCTAGTCTTAACTATAATTGTTGACAATAGTGATCATAAGCTATTATGTTTCAACTCTATGTATATGTTGTCTCCACCCATTAGCCAACTTCTCATTTATCTATCTATATGATCTTCCATGTTACAGTCTTTTATATATTTACTATTCATAAACAGCTAAATCAGTATTAAAATAGTGTATCTTTTTTGACTTTCCAAAAGTACAAAATCTGTATCTTACCAGAAAAGACAGTGAAACAAGATTGCAAATGGCTGTTCATCAGTGGAAACAGGAAAATTAGAGGTACTGAAGACTGGAGTTTCATTTCTTAGTAATATCCAACCTTGACACTTACTTTGTCTTTTTTACTAAGGATTATTTCTTTTAAAATTGCTTAAGTTGAAATTTTACCCAGCATTTCAATGATGAATGTGGCTATAGTAGTAAATGTCCCAATTCTACTAAATATTTTTCAAATAATTTCATGATCATATTCTGCTGGCGAGAATGGTGAGGTAGAATGACTGAAGAAGAGATACTTAACACTAAGGAATTACCTAGTGCCCATGAAAATGTCTAATATCCTTTGGATTTTAAAGACAATGAGTATGAAAGTTCTTATATACATAGTATTAAGATGGAAGAAAATTAGTAAAGATATTTATATTTCAAGGCAAATACAAAAATACCACAAAAGTGGTTGTTAGTATTAAAAAATACTATTCAACACATATTAAATCCAATAAGTTGTTTATGTTTAGTCTAGTTATGTTTAGTCTAACATGAAACCATATTTAATTTAATAGTCATATTATTATTTAATTCTACAAGTATGTGATTAATTAATATATGCCAAGTGATGATTAAGTCCAGGAATAGAGTGTAGAGGAGTAAAGTGGTAACATCTACTCTGGTAAAACTTAGTGTTGGTTTTCATGGTATTTGTTCTGTTTTAGATGGCAAATTTTCTGAGAGGCAAAACTTGCTCTTACTATTTTTTATACCTTATGAAGTACAGAAGATAGATGCTTAATATATAGATAAACCATAGCAATAAATAAATGGGCATAGTTATGTTCCAATAAGACTTTCATTTACTAGAACAGGCAACTGACCCAATTTATCCCTCAGGTAGTAGTTTGCTGATCTCTTTTCCACAAGATTCTACTTGTCTTAAGTTGGATTTCCTTGAAGCAGAGCCTGAGACAAGAATTTGGATTCATGAGTAAAACCAAAATTGAGGAATAAAGCAGGATAGGGAAGATGAAGGAGCAGAGCAAGGATGTGACCTCAGGAAAAGCCTAACCTTGCCTCATCTATTGTGGGGAGGGGGGAATATCTGGAGCAGAACCCTGCACGGTTATTTCCTCTTTAGGCAGATGAACAGGTTTTTGTATCCCCCTCCTCCCTCAGTCAGTAATTTGCTATAGGCGGCTGGGAGGAGGAAGTGGAGTAGAGGACATCCTTAAACTTCCTGACCAGAAGGCTCCTGTCAGCCAAGAATAATTCTCTAAGAAAGGGTATAGCTTGCACATTGTTGGTGAGCAAGAATTTGTGTAAATATGTTGGAACACAATTTTATTATATAAAAATTAAAATTTACAAACCCTTTTATCACCATTGAGGAATGTATGTCACGTGTGATCACAAATCCTCTTTACCTCCATGTGGCCTCTCCAGCAGGGTAGTTCGAATCCTTGTATGGAGGTTCAGGGCTTCCCAGAGCACCACTAGCAGAAACTTGTAGGCCTGTTAGGGATATAGGCCCAAAAGGTCACTTCTGTCACCGTGTATCTACTAATCTGTGCCAGAGGCCCAGCCAGCTTCTGTATGGAAGGGTATGGGTCCTCATCCTCCCAGCAGACTTGGTTACTGGGGTATCCTTTGGAGATAAAGTAGTACAGGTGACCTTCCAGCATTTGTGTGATCTGGTCTGTGGCCACCCTGGCCTTCATCTCCACCTTGCTCAATCCAGCACCACCACTCTGCTTTGATGAGCCAACAGTGTTCCTGAAGCATTGCACTTACACTTACCAGTCTCTCTGTGGGAATAGATCTTCCCCAAACACCAGATGATTAAGTGTTCACTTCATCCAGGTTACTGCTCAAAGCTCACCTAAAATAATGCTCTCCCTAATCAACTTTATGTCAACAGCCTACTTTCTTTTTATTCATAGCACATTTCCTTTCTTGATTTAGTATGTATCTCTTTATTGTCTCACCGCCACTAGAACGTAAACACCACAAGAGTAGGGAGTTTGATTGTATGTGGTTTGTTGCTGCATCCTGAGTGTAGAAGTTGCTTGGCTTATCATAGTTGATCAATGAACATTTGTCAAAAGTAAATAAATTTAAAACAGTCTGTTGCATTTTATACAGAAAATATTAATTATAAGCATTTATTCTCAGAAAAGAATAAAATAAGTACGTGTGTACATGCAGATATTAATATTGATGTTATATATAATGTATCCTTCATTTACAATCGGAATTTATTTGTTGGTATCTCCAATGAGGAAATAATCACTAACTAAACAAGTTACCTATTGAAATTGAAAGCTACATCTCCAAGATGTAATTTAGAATAGAAAAGGCACATCAAAAAGGATCATGTGTAATACTTCTATATAATTTCACACACACATGAACATGCGCGAGCACGCACATACACAAACACACACACACACACACACACACACACACACACACGAAGGGAGAAAAGCCTGGAATTTTGTTTAGCAAAATAGTGAGTAACTCTGTGTGATGGATTTTGGGTGATTTTTACTTTCTCTATGTTTGTATTCCTTGCTGATTTGATTTTATTCTTGAGTATATAATATGCCATAAAATAGAAATAATAAATAGATTTTATTTATTTAACTTGTGCTTTCTTGAGGAAGCCTATTGTCAGCTCATTTTCAAACAATTTAATAATTGACTGCTTGTTCATTGTCATTTATGTCTTTTGGGGTTTTTCTTTTTTGTCTAAAATAAAGCCTTGTACTTATAGATTGTTATATAATTTACAATGCCCTCTAATTTGCTGAAAATTACCCTTTCTCTAGGATTAAATAGTGAAAACTTGGTTATTTAATAGAACAATAGATAAAACTGACCATGAAATTTTTTTAAATTAAATTATATAGTTTTTTACCTTCTTTATTGGAGTATAATTGCTTTAAAATGGTGTGTTAGTTTCTGCTTTATAACAAAGTGAATCAGCTAGGCATATACATATATGCCCATATCTCCCCTCTCTTGTGCTTCCCTCCCACCCTCCCTATCCCACCCCTCTAGGTGGTCACAAATCACCAAGCTGATCTCCCTGTGCTATGTGGCTGCTTCCCTCTAGCTATCTATTTTATATTTGGTAGTGTATATATGCCCATGTCACTCTCTCACCTAGTCCAGCTTACCCTTCCCCTTCTCCAGGTCCTCAAGTCCATTCTCTACATTTGTATCTTTACTCCTGTCCTGCCCCTATGTTTTTCAGAACCATAATTTTTAAGATTCCATATATATGTGTTAGCATATGGTATTTGTTTTTCTCTTTCTGACTTACTTCACTCTGTATGACAGACTCTAGGTCCATCCACCTCACTGCAAATAATTCAATTTCATTTCTTTTTATGGCTGAGTAATAATCTATTGTATATATGTGCCATATCTTCCTTATCCATTCATCTGTTGATGGACACTTAGGTTGCTTCCATGTCCTGGCTATTGTAAATAGAGCTGCAATGAACACTGTGGTACATGACCCTTTTTGAATTATGGTTTTCTCAGGGTATATGCCCAGTAGTGGGATTGCTGAGTCATAAGGTAGTTCTACTTTCATTTTTTGAGGAACCTCCATACTGTTCTCCATAGTGGCTGTATTCCCACCAACAGTGTAGGAGGGTAAAACTCCACACCCTCTCCAGCATTTATTGTTTGTAGATTTTTTGAATGATGACCATTCTGACCAGTGTGAGTTGATACCTCATTGGAATTTTGATTTGCATTTCTCTAATGACTAGTGATGTAGAGCATCTTTCACATGTTTGTTGGCAATCTGTATATCTTGTTTGGAGAAATGTCTATTTAGATCATCTGTCCATTTTTGAATTGGGCTGTTTGTTTTTTAGATATTGAACTGCATAAGCTTCTTGTATATTTTGGAGATAATCCTTTGTCCATTTGCAAATATATTCTCCCATTCTGAGTGTTGTCTTTTCATTTTGTTTATGGTTTCCATGATGTGCAAAAGCTTTTAAGTTTCATTAAGTCCCATTTATTTTTGTTTTTATTTCCATTTCTCGAGGAAGTAGGTCAAAAAGGATCTTGCTGTGATTTATGTCATAGAGTGCTCTAAGTTTTTCTCTATCAATTTTATAGTGTCTGGCCTTATATTTAGGTCTTTAATCCATTTTGAGTTTATTTTTGTATATGGTTTTAGAAAGTGTTCTAATTTCATTCTTTTACATGTAGCTGTCCAGTTTTCCCAACACCACTTATTGCAGAGGTTGTCTTTTTTTCACTGTATGTTCTTGCCTCCTTTATCAAAGATAAGGTGACCATATGTGTGTGGGTTTATCTCTGGGATTTCTATACTGTTCTATTGATCTATATTTCTGTTTTGTGCCAGTTACCATACTATCTTGATTGCTGTAGCTTTGTAGAATAGTCTGAAGTCAGGAAGCCTGATTCATTTTTCTTTCTCAAGATTGCTTTGGGTATTTGGAATCTTCTGTGTTTCCATACAAATTGTGATATTTTTTGTTCGAGTCTGTGAAAAATGCCATTGGTAGTTTGATACAGATTGCATTGAATCTGTAGACTGCTTTGGGTAGTATAGTCATTTTCACAATATTGGTTCTTCCAATCCAAGAACATGGTATATCTCTCCATCTGTTTGTATCATCTTTAATTTCTTTGATCAGTGTCTTATAGTTTTCTACATACAGGTCTTTTGTCTTCTTAGGTAGGCTTATTCCTAAGTATTTACTCTTTTTGTTGCAAATGGGAGTGTTTCCTTAATTTCTCTTTCAAATTTTTCATCATTAGTGTATAGGAATGCAAGAGATTTCTGGGCATTAATTTTGTATCCTGCTACTTTACCAAAATCATTGATTAGCTCTAGGAGTTTTCTGGTAGCATCCTTAGGATTCTCTATGTTTAGTATCATATCATCTTCAAACAGTGAGAGCTTTACTTCTTGTTTTCTGACTTGGATTCCTTTAATTTCTTCTTCTCTGATTGCTGTGGCTAAACTACCAAAACTATGTTAAATAATAGTGGTGAGTGTGGGCAACCTTTTCTTGTTACTGATCTTAGTGGAATTGATTTCAGTTTTTCACCATTGAGAATGATGTTGGCTGTGCGTTTGTCGTATATGGACTTTATTATGTTGAGGTAAGTTCCCTCTATGCCTACACTCTGGAGGGTTTTTTTCATAAATGTGTGTTGAATTTTGTTGAAAGCTTTTTCTGCATCTATTGAGATGATCATATAGTTTTTATCCTTCAGTTTGTTAATATAGTGTATCACATTGATTGATTTGCATATATTGAAGAATTCTTGTGTTCCTGGGATAAACCCCACTTTATCATGGTGTAAGATCCTTTTAAATTGCTGTTGGATTCTGTTTGCTAGCATTTTTGTTGAGTATTTTTGCATGTATGTTCATCAATGATATTGACCTGTAGTTTTCTATTTTTGTGACATCTTTGGTTTTGGTATCAGGGTGATGGTGACCTCATAGTATGAGTTTGAGGGTGTTCTTCCCTCTGCTATATTTTGGAAGAGTTTGGGAAGGATAGGTGTTAGCTCTTCTCTAAATGTTTGATAGAATTCACCTGTGAAGTGATCTGGTCCTGGGTTTTGGTTTGTTGGAAGAGTTTTAATCACAGTTTCGATTTCAGTGCTTGTGATTGGTCTATTTATATTTTCTGTTTCTTCCTGGTTCAGGCTCAGAAGGTTGTTCTTTTCTAAGAATTTGTCCATTTCTTCCAGGCTGTCCATTTTATTGGTCTATTCTTGCTTGTAGTAATCTCTCATGATCCTTTGTATTTCTGCAGTGTCAGTTGTTACTTCTCCTTTTTCTTTTCTAATTCTATTTGTTTCAATCTTCCCCCTTTTTTGCCTGATGAGTCTTGCTAATGTTTTATCAATTTTGTTTCTCTTCTCAAAGAACTGGCTTTTAGTTTTATTGATCTTTGTTATTGCTTTCTTTGTTTCTTTTTCATTTATTTCTATTCTGATCTTTATGTTTTCTTTCCTTTTCTTAACTTTGAGGGTTTTTGTAGTTTAGTTTTGTTTCCTTCTCTCTAATTGCGTTACGTGTAAAGTTAGGTTGATTATTTGGGATTTTTCTTGTTTCCTGAGCTAGGATTGTATTGCTATAAACTTCCTTCTTAGAATGGCTTTTGCTGCATCCCATAGGTTTTATCTCTTTGTATTTTCATTGTCAATTGTTTTGAGGTATTTTTTGATTTCCTCTTTGATTTATTCAGTGATCTCTTCATTATTTAGTAGTGTATTGTTTAGCCTCCATGTGTTTGTATATTTTACAGTTTTTCTCGTGTAATTTGTATTTAGTCTTATAGTGTTCTTGTCAGAAAAGATACTTGATATGTTTTCAATTTTCTTAACTTTACCAAGGCTTGATTTCTGACCCAAGATATGTTATATCCTGGAGAATGTTCCATGAGCACTTGAGAGGAAAATGTATTCTGCTGTTTTGGGATGGGATGTCCTATCAATTAAGTCTCTCTTGTTTAATCTGTCATTTAAAGCATGTGTTTCCTTATTTATTTTTCATTTTGGATGATTTATCCATTGGTGAAAGTGGGGTGTTAAAGTTCCCTACTATGATTATGTTACTGTCAGTTTCCCCTTTTATGGCTGTTAGCATTTGCCTTATGTATTGACATACTCCTATGTTGGTGCATAAATATTTACAATTGTTATATCTTCTTCTTGGATTGATCCCTTGATCATTATGTAGTGTCCTTCTTTGTCTCTTGTGATGTTGTTTATTTTAAAGTCTACTTTGTCTGATATGAGAATTGCTACTCCAGCTTTCTTTTGATTTCAATTTGCATGGAATATCTTTTTCCATCCCCTCAGTTTCAGTCTCTATGTGTCCCTAGGTCTGAAGTGGGTCTCTTGTAGACAGCATATGCATGGGTCTTTTCTTTGTATCCATTCAGCCAGTGTATGGCTTTTGTTGGGGGCATTTAATCCATGTACCTTTAAGGTAATTATAGATATGTATGTCCCTATTACCATTTGCTTAATTTTTGAGGTTTGTTATTGTAGGTCTTTTCCTTCTCTTGTGTTTACTGCCAAGAGAATTTCCTTTAGCATTTGTTGTAAAACTGGTTTGGTGGTGCTGAATTCTCTTAGCTTTTGCATGTCTGTAAATGTCTTAATTCTCCATCTATTCTGAATGAGATCCTTGTTGGGTAGAGTAATCTTGGTTGTAGGTTTTTCTCTTTCAGCACTTTGAATATGTTCTGCCACTCCTTTCTGGATTGCAGAGTTTCTGCTGAAAGGTCAGCTGTTAGCCTTATGGGGATTGCCCTGTGTGTTATTTGTTGCTTTTCCCTGCTGCTTTTAATATTTTTTCTTTAGATTTAATTTTTGATAGTTTGATTGATATGTGTCTTGGCATGTTTCTCCTTGGATTTATCCTGTATGGGACTCTCTGCACTTCTTGGACTTGGTTTACAATTTCCTTTCCCATATTAGGGAAGTTTTCAACTGTGATCTCTTCAAATATTTTCTCAGTCATTTTCTGTTTCGCTTCTTCCTCTGGGACCCCTATAATTCAATTGTTGGTGTGGTCTATGTTGTCCCACTGGTCTCTGAGGCTGTCCTTTACATTCTTTTTCCTTTATTCTGCTCTTCAGTAGTAATATCCACTCTTTTATCTTTCAGGTCAGTCATCCATTCTTATGCCTCAGTTTTTCTGCTATTGATTCCTTCTAGAGAATTTTTAATTTCATTTATTGTGTTGTTCATCATTGTTTGTTTGCTCTTTAGTTTTTCCAGTTCTTTGTTAAGCATTTCTAGTATTTTCTCCATTCTATTTCCAAGATTTTGGAACGTCTTTACTATCCTTAGTCTGAAATCAATTTTAGGTAGACAGACTGCCAATTTCCTCTTCATTTGTCTGGTCTGGTGGATTTTTACCTTGATCCTTCATCTGCTGTGTGTTTCTCTGTCTTCTCATTTTGCTTCACTTACTCTGTTTGTGGTCTCCTTTTCACAGGCTGCAAGTTCTTGTTTCCTGTTGTTTTTGCTGTCTCCCCCCAGCGGGTAAGTTTGGTTCAGTAGGTTGTATAGGCTTCCTGGTGGAGGGGACTGGTGCCTGTGTTCTGGTTGATGAGGCTGGATTTTGTGTTCTTGTGGGCAGGACTGCATCTAGTGGTGTGTTTTGGGGTGTCTGTGAACTTAGACTGATTTTAGGCAGCCTCTCTGTTAATGGGTGGGGTTGTGTTCCTGTCTTGCTAGTTGTTTGGCATGTCCAGCACTGGAGCTTGCTGGTCGTTGAGTGGAGCTCAGTCTTAGCATTGAGACAGAGATCTCTGGGAGAGCTCTCACTGATTGATATTACAAGGAACCTGTGGAAACATTTTTATTGAGAAATCAGAGACTGACATAAAAAATGTATCAAATTAAAAAGACTATATGAGGAAACATATATTTATCCAATGTCTATCCAATCTTCACTTTGTCCTTATCTTAGAAATATGATTCCCACCTGCTCCTTCCTACCTCTGCTTTTTGACTCATGTACTTTCTCCTTATCTCTACCTTGCACCCCTTGTTTCTCTTACCTTTCTCTCTACAAATATCTCTCTCTAGCCTTCTCAAACTACTTGGTCCATGGTGTCATCTCCCTTCAATGAATTTTTAAAGCATCACTTGATAGCCACGCAGACTTTAATAGTGCTGCTCCCTCAGCAGCATTTTTTAAATAGTTGCATTCAGGACCTTCTATGTGTTTTATTCCAGATTTCTGGATTGGCTACCACTCACATTTAAATTAGAATAGCATTGCAATTTAGGTGTGGAAATGCTTTGTGTTTGAGCTATAGATATATTTATTACACTGTTTCCAAAAGACAGCTCACCCTTGCATCCTACAGCCACTTATGAAATATTCACAGTAATAAAATATTTTATAATTTAAATGAAATAATACATGCAACAGGAAGCTCCTAATAGATGTTGGTTTTATTTTTAGCTTTTTCTTCCTTCCAGACCAAATACATCTTATAAAGCATAATTTAAACTGGCTAAATTTTAATACAAATTTCCAGGAGAAGTTTTAAAAAGTACAGGCTCTATTTTTACCAATTGTAACAAAGAACAGAACAAAGATAATAGAAATGCTGTAGCATAAAGAGGTAAATAAGAGAATTAGTTAAAACAAATGTGTATATAAGCTCTTTTATATATTAAATCCAAAGAAACAAATTTGAGGTTGTGTTTTGACAGCTTTTTAATCACCATAGTAAACGTTCTGGATCTTACTCAGCCGTGACATATAATCATCACATATCACAATAAATATGAACGTATAGTTGAAGATCAGAATGAATGTTACTCCAAGCAACAGTGGTTAAATTGGCAAATTACTGTCCACTATAAATAGAGTAACCTTGGAAAATTGTTGAGCCATAAAACTTACATCACTAAGACAACTGATACTGAAAAAGGACCCTCCATTAACCAGCCAAAGAAGACCATCAGTCTTCCTGATAGATAAGTGAGATTAATCTTCTTTGTTGGTTCATAGTGAATCATGTAGTGCTTAACTTATCCTACTCCAAAATACTACTTCCCAAATGTCAGAAATTCTCTTTAAACATAGATTAATATTCTTCCACTTTCTGTGGTTCCTTTTATTCTCATTCTCATTCTTATTTCATCTATAATAACCATATCATCTTATGGATATATCATGTTTAAGGCCACTTTAAAGAGACTGCTGTGTATTAGACTTTAGTACATCTAAGTGAATTGTATTTATAGCTAATTAATGTTGTTGGCAAATTTGTTTTTTCCTCTGATGTATTTGAACAGATTCTATTAAAACGCTAAGAAATTCAGCCCAATATTAGGCTAAACAATAAATATGAACCACCATTTATCTCTAATTTTATAACATAAAAAACTATCAAGTTTTTATAAGACATTTATGAAAGAAATCAAAGATGACACAAACATGGTATATGGAGAGATATTCCATGTTCTTGGATTGGAAGAATCAATATTGTGAAAAAGACTGTACTACCCAAAGCAATCTACAGATGCAATTCAATCCCTATCAAATTACCAATGGCATTTTTTACAGAACTAGAACAAAAATATCTTTAAATTTTTATGGAGACACAAAAGACCCCAAATAGCCACAGCAAACTTGAGGGGGAAAAACACAACTGGAGTAATCAGACGCCCTGATTTCAGACTATACTGCAAAGCTACAATAATCAAGAGAGTATCGTACTGGCACAAAAAAATGAAATATAGATCAGTGGAACAGGATAGAAAGCCCAGAGATAAGCCTACACACCTATGGTCAATGATGACAAAGGAGGCAACGATATACAATGGAGAAAAGACAGTCTCTTCAATAAATGGTGCTGGGAAAACTGGACAGCTACAAGTAAAAGAATGAAATTAGAACATTCCCTAACACCATACACAAAAATAAACTCAAAGTGGGTTAAAGACCTAAATGTAAGACTAGACACAATAAAACTCTTAGAGGAAAACATAGGAAGAACACTCTTTGACATAAATCACAGCAAGATCATTTATGACCCACCTCCTAGAGTAATGGAAATAAAAATAAACAAATGAGACCTAATGAAATTTAAAACCTTTTGCACAGCAAAGGGAACTATAAACAAGACAAAAAGACAACCTTCAGAATGGGAGAAAATATTTGCAAAAGAATCACAAAGGATTAATCTCCAAAATATATAAATAGCTTATGCAACTCAATATTAAAAAAACAAAAACCCAATAAAAAATGGGCAGAAGACCTAAATAGACATTTCTCCAAAGAGGACATACAGATGGCCAAGAGACACATGAAAAGCTGCTTAGCACCACTAATCATTAGAGAAAGGCAAATCAAAACTACAATGAGGTATCACCTCACACCAGTTAGAATGAGCATCATCAGAAAATCTACAAACAACAAATGCTGGAGAGGGTGTGGAGAAAAGGGAACCCTCCTCACCCTCAAGTGTTATGACCCATTCATTGTCATAAATAAACATGTGGACTAGCCAGAGAAAATATTTTCACATGTGGGTCCACTTAACTTTGCTCAAAACAGCGAAATTATTTCTTGTGCTTTATATTTTTTCTAATGTACTGGCCTCCAAACCCAGCAAATAAGGTTATCTAATGTGTTTTTTAAAAAAATAAACAAGACTGAAAATTAGAATAGCTTTATTAATTTTTTTTCTTGTTGAATTTGGAAGTGCTTTCACTCTTCAATTAATTGCTACTACATAAAAATCTGTAACATTTATTTGTTGAATCATCACATAAACTGTTTGGCATCTGTTATGCTGTCTCTAACCAAATGAATGTTGATCTTTAACTTTTCTCTTTTTCCTACAAATACAAATACAATTTTTTATGCAACTTTATAATCATCAAATATAATTACAATTCAAAACTACTATGAGGTATCCCCTCACACCAGTCAGAATGGCCATTATCAAAACATCCAGAAACAATAAAGCTTGGAGAGGGTGTGGTGAAAAGGGAACCCTCCTGCACTGTTGGTGGGAATGTAAACTGATACAATTGCTATGGAGAACAGTATGGAGGTTCCTTAAAAAACTAAAAATAGAACTACCATATGACCCAGCA
Organism: Phocoena sinus; assembly: GCF_008692025.1. NCBI lineage: Eukaryota > Metazoa > Chordata > Mammalia > Artiodactyla > Phocoenidae > Phocoena > Phocoena sinus. The sequence goes on along the minus strand of NC_045776.1, from coordinate 30,933,350 downwards.
ATCCCACTATAGGGCATATACTCTGAGAAAACCATAATTCAAAAAGAGACATGCACCACAATGTTCATTGCAGCACTATTTACAATAGCCAGGACATGGAAGCAACCTAAGTGTCCATCAACTGATGAATGGATGAAGAAGATGTGGCCCATATATACAATGGACTATTACTCAGCCATAAAAAGAAACAAAAATTGATTTATTTGTAGTGAGGTGGGTGAACCTAGAGTCTGTCATGCAGAGTGAAGTAAGTCAGAAAGAGAAAGACAAATACCATATGGTAACACATATATATGGAATCTAAAAAAAATGATACTTATGAACCTAGTGGCAGGGCAGGGATAAAGACGCAGACATAGAAAATGGACTTGAGGACATGGGATGGAGGGAGGGGAAGCTGGGGCAAAATGAGAGTAACGTTGACATATATACACTACCAAATGTAAAATAGATAGCCAGTGGGTAGTAGTAGCATAGCACAGGGAGATCAGCTCGGTGCTTTGCAACGACCTAGAGGGGTGGGATAGAGAGATTGGGAGGGAGGCTTAAGAGGAAGGGAGGTTGGGAGCGAGGCTCAAGAGGGAGGGGATATGGGGATATGTGTATGCATATGGCTGATTCACTTTGTTTTACAAAAGAAACTAACACAGCATTGTGAAGCAATTATACTCCAATAAGATGTATTAAAATAAAAAACAAAAAAGAGTGTGTATTGAATGACCCCTTGCAGTCATTTTACCAGGTAAGAGAGCTCGCCACACCCCTGGTGCATCCATGTTTCTTAATTGCAAGAGAGGTAAATCAACCAAACACCCCAAAAAAGAAAAAAAAAAAAAGACAAACAACTGGATTAAAAAAAATGGGTAGAGTGTCTGAATAGACATTTTTCCAAAGAAGACGTATAGATGTCCAACAATCACATGAAAAGCTTCTCAGCATCACTAATCACCATGGAAATGCAAATCAAAATCACAATGACATGTCACCTCACACCTGTCAGAATGTCTGTTATCAAAAAGACCACAAATAAAAAGGGTTGACTAAGACGGGAACCCTGGTTCACTGCTGAAGGGAATGTAAATTGGTGCAGCCACTATAGAAAACAGTAAGAGTATTCCTCAAAAAGTTAAAAGTAGAACTACTATATGATGCAGCAATTCCATTCCTGGGTATTTAGGAATGAAAACCAAAACACTAATTAGAAAAGATATATGCACCCTTATGGTCATTGCAGCATTATTTACAATAGCCAAGATATAGAAGCAACCTAATTGCTCATGAATAGATGAATAGGTAAAGAAGATTTGGTGTATATATACAAAGGAATATTACTCAGCCATAAAACGAATGAAAGCTTGCCATTTGCTTTGGATGGACCTAGAGGGTACTATGATAAGTGAAATAATTATCAGAGAAAGATAAATAATATATTATTTCTCTTATATGTGAAATAAAAAATAAAAAGAATAAACATAGCAAACCAGAACCAGAAACAGAAACAGAATTATACATACAGAGAACAAAAAAAGGTGGTTGCCGGGAGTGAGGGAGATGAGGAGAAGAAAGCAATAGGTGAGGGAGGTTAAGAAGTACAAACTTTCAGCTACAAAGTAAATGAGTCATGAGGATAAAATGTACAGTGTGGGGAATATAGTCAATAATTACATAATATCTTAGTATGGTGACAGAATGTAACTAGATTTATCATGGTGATCATTTTGAAATGTATAGAAATATTGAATCACTATATTGTGTAATAGAAAATATCATAGTGCTATAAGTCAAGTATACTTCAAAAACAAACAAACACATAGAAAAAGAGATCAGATTTGTGATTACCAGAAGTGGGGTTTGGGGGTGAGGGAATTATATGAAGGCATTTAAAAAGTACAAATTTCCAGTTATAAGATAAATACGTAGTAGGGATCTGATGGACAACATGATAAATATAATTAACATTGATGTATGTTATATATGAAAATTGTTAGAGAAAAATCACAAGGGAAAAACTCTTTTTATCACGAGGGAAAAAAATTTTTTTTTCTATTTCTTCATATTTGTATCAGTTTGAGATGATGGATGTTCACTAAACTTATTATGATAGTCATTTCATGATGTATGTAACTGAAATTACTATGATGTACGCCTCAAACTTATACAGTGCTATATGTTAATTATATCTTAATACAACTGGGAAAAATAGAAAAATGGCATTCAAAGTCACATCATTAGTTCGTGGCTAGACTGACACTTTGCCTTATGATTTCCAAAATCATTCCTTTGATGCCCCACACAGAATTATCAAAAGAATTTTCAAATATCTATAATGCATATCAGTCCCAAACTTCCACCTAGCCATAGAGCCAGGAAGGACTAAATAAATAGACTACAAGCACCAGCATTGATTTTTCACTTTGCATGTGAGTGCATGTATACAGCAAAATAAGCTTCTATTCACCAATACCCTCAACTAATTGAATTAACCACATTACAATATTGTCAGTAAATGGCAACAACAAAGGTCAGTATTACAAATATATTTGACACCCCACTTGTCGCTTGTGCACTCCATTTCTGGGACATGTGTTGGGCTCTGGGCAGTTCAATCCACGCTACTGTAGCTCATTTATTTTCTACTTTCAATCTTTGACAAAGATCTATGACAGATTTCCTTAATCAATAATTCAACAGTATATCTAATGCCAAATTTTTAATTCATGAAAGTGAATACATGTATTTTACAAAGTATTTCAAAGCAGGAAGGGAATTCAGGATAATCATCCACAGACCAGGAAATTCAGGTGGTTGGAACACTCTTCCTTCGTCAGTAGCTTTCCAGATATGGAGATTTTATTATAATGTGCTTTACATTTGCTAATGTAGTTCTATTAAAAGTCATACATTCTAAATTGGTATTCTACTTCTCCTCTCTTTCCCCAATGCATTAAATGCAATTATACAGAGCCACCTGTGCATACAATACTCAACCAAACTTGGCATTTCTGAAGTAATTTGGAGAGAGATGACAGCAGGTAAAATTGGAATATTCCCAGAAGGTGCTCATTCTGTATTCAAAGGTATCCCACATATTTTTGAAAAAAATTTTTTCTCCAATTTGCATTATTTCTAAATACATTTTACATAATTTTCCAAGTTTACTAGCTGTACTGCAATATGTACATTAATATTTAAGCTTGTGTCAGGCCAACTTAGACATATGAATTAAATGCGGCATAAATTAAGTGCATATTTATTTAACATTCAGTGGATAGTATGTTGTTATGGCTTCTTAGCACTGGAAAGAGAGAAAAGTGCTCAAAGAACTCTTTCTGTGTTGACCCTGCCATGCCCTGGACCATTTTTTGCACCACCCTTAGGCTGCCTAGGATAGCCAGTAGACTTCAGTAAATAGAAAAATCTTATTCGTTAATAGTTTAAATCACAATTATATGTCAGAGAATCATTTGTTTGCAGGGCTGACAAGCACCCCACCCGAGGCAAAAGAAAATATGTTTCAACCATTCTCTCTCTAAAATGTAGCTAACTGCAGTCCTCAAAGTAGTGGGCAATAATAACTTCTGAAATCTACTGATTCTGGCTTTGTACATCTCTAGAGGGTTTTTGAATATAATATCTATGGTAGATAGATTTCGGGGCTCCATTATCTTCTCTCCTTGGTTTTATTCCTGCAGTTATATTATGTTACATGGTAAGGGAACTTTATCATGTAGATGTAATTAGAAGCAGAAAGGGAAGTCAGAGAAAGGTTCAATTTGCCATGTCAAATTCTGCCACCCATTAGAAGGAGTTTGGAATTGAATTATTCCTCAGAGTCTCCACATAAGATTGCAGCTCTGTTGACACATTGATTCCAATCTTTGACACCTTGGGCAGGAAACCCAGTTGAGTCATGCTATGTCCAGACTTCTGGCTCGTGAAATTATGAGGTAATAAATGGATATTGTTTTAAGCAGCAAATTAGTGGCAATTCGGTTTAAAAGAGTAGAAAGACAATGCAAATTAGAAGTATACAGATTCCTAGAGAGCTTCTTGTTCAACACTTTTATTTACTCATAAGGAAAGTGAGCTTTAATGAAAGTTAAACTTTTACCCAAGGTCATAGTTTATAAGTGACTCTATCATTACTATTACATGCCAGTCTCCTAATCATCTACTTTATTAATTTTTTGATTTGTTTATTAAAAAATATTTAATCAACTCTTTTTTAATAAATGAAGAAGGTAGAGAATTTGGGATCCTCCAGAGGGTATATTTTTGAGTTACCACTATATTCTTAGTACTGTTTGATATTTTAAATATGTTATTTATTTTATAAAATTCTAGTATGTAAATGACTTGTTAGAATTATAACATGCACACAAATAATACTACAAAAATATAAACATCAAACCATATATAGGAGCTATTTGGTAAAAGTGAGTTCACAAAAAGTGTTTGACTTTCAATAGAAGGAATAAAGGAAATTTTCATAGAAATGTCAACATTCGTCCTGAAACTGAAAGATAATGAGAGTATACTGCATTTCAGCTGCTCTAAGTAGTTCTTGCTGTATATATATATTGACTCTGAGCAGCCTGAAAAATGACATGAAGAGCAATGCATGCTTGGGATCACAGCATTTGCCCAGGCCATCTTTCTTCAACCCTTTAGAATTCCTTTCATTTATCGTTAATTCAATTTTTTTTGATCCTACCCAATAGTGTTTGAATTCAGTAACCAAGATTATTAGGGCATCTCTGGTTCTTTCCTGATTCTCATCTTTCATAATTTATTCTAATATTTTACCCTCAGTATAATACACCACAACTATAGACAAAGGTATTATTCCTTTCTAGCTAAGTTTATATACTACACATTAGAGTATATACCACTGGTCCATGAGTGATATCTAAAGATAGAATTTGGATAAGTTCAAACTAAGAAATGAATAAATTCCTAGAGATGTAAATACATGAACCAAATTCAGGATGGCATGAATGGGACCTTTACTATAATAGATATATTATTCTATTTAATCTGAATATAGTGTGCCTAAAGAAGAAAAACATATGTTACCAAGTTATGTTGGCATGAGTTTAGGAAAAGTTCTTAAATACGAAATAGTGAAATTTGGAGAGATTACTTACTTATTATAGATATTGGGCAGACTTTGGATAAACTGGCAGAGAAAAATGAATAGAGCAACTTTTTGTAAAAATACTCCTCTGTTAAATATATGTATGATGAATTGTCTCTCAGAGGAAGTCAAAAGAAAGTATATTTTGATTTAACAAAAGAGAGCTGATATTTATTTGCATGTCTATTGTGCAGAAACTGGCAAGCATTTTACTAAACCAATTTTCACTTCTTCTTAAAAAATAAATCAGTAAGATGTGGCCATATGAAGAAGCTCCAGTCAATGTAATGAGTGTAGTATTTTGCTTCTTTTCCAGGCCCTTCCCATAAAACCTTCCCATTCTCAATTTGTCATGCTCTTTCTAATCCTGAAATCGTTTAAATTGTAATAAAGGGGACTTTGAAAGCCATATACTGAAAAAGTTGGAGCCACAAAATTTTCCCTGAAGCTCCATTTGAAGAAGAGTTCAGTCAGTAATCAGAAATACTTGGTTTGGATTATGTGAATGAAAAATAAACTATTATGTTTGAAACTGAGAAAAAATTTTCCTAAAACTTTTTGCTTCAAACTTATTTTATTTTATTCCACCATCAGACCAACATTTGCTTGAGTTAAAAACTTTTAGTATCAGTTTGTAGAATATAAATGTCTTTTGTAAGAGCATTAAGGCTTCACATGGAAATGTTTTGTGTAATAACCCAGACATAAAAAAGAATAACGTAAGATTAATTTCTAAATATGAGGGAGATTAAGATGATGGAGTATGAGGATATGAAATTCACCTCCCGCCATGAACACATTGAAAATACATCTATATGTGGAAAAATTCTCATGGAAAACTAACTGGAAATTGGTATAAGGACTCCTATGCAACCAAGGCTGTAGGAAAGATAAAGACATAATTGGGTAGGATGGGAAGAAAATAATCAGGTGGGGACTTGTGTCTCACTGGGAAGGGAGTAAAAGAAAAGGGAATACTACATTGGCAGACCCTTACCCTAGGAAGTGAGCAGGTCAAGCCAGTCCTGGGGTCCTACGCATATGAGACAAGCTCCCTTGAATGTTCAGAAAACCACTGGGACAAATAGAAATGCTGGAGAAACCTAGACTCCAATTATGAGGTGTGTACAAGTACTGTCTTGACCCCAGGCAGGGTGGAGAGAGTTATGCCCTAACAGCTGCCTCCTTGTTCTGTTTTCCAGAACAAACCAAGCTAACCTGAACCTAGCCCACTCCTTATCATAGCTTGGCCCTGGATCTAGGGTATCCAGGACCTGGGAAAAGACTTAATCTAGGAATACAGAGGTGAGCCAGGGACCTAGGGCTAGCCCAGGTGGGGTAGTGGCAGCCATAGTTGGTGCTTACTCAAGGAGCACCCTAGAAACAGCTCAGACTTCTGACAACTGTGGTGGCTCAGAATTCCCAAAACCACCTTGAAGTGCATCCCAGCACAAGCCAGGCAAATGCTCTGGCCCTGCCCACTTCACATGACAGCATAGCACTAGATCTGGGGAAACCACAACAGGGGAAATGATGTGACCATGGGCTGCATCTGAGTGGAGATGACTACACAGGCAGAACATTTGACCTCTGTAAGCACATAAGCCCCACTTGCTTCATCACTCCCTTCCTTTGGGACAAATGCTCCAGTGCAGGGAGAAGAAAAATCACACACCTAGAGAGAACATAGCCAGCTTGAGTCCAAGCTTCAGATCTTCCTCTCCAGCAACTTGGGAATAAACCCTACCCCTGACAGGGTGGTGATGGCCACTGAGCAGAGAGGAAGTCCTATTTCACTCTGTTCAGGCTCTAGCTCCTCCATCACTAGAACAGCCCCTACCAAGCTGAGAGCAACCAGCACACCCTGAGGAAAGATATAACTGGCACCCATACCAAACAAGCTTCACAGCAGTGAAAGGCCCACATACCGCAAAAAAAAAAAAAAAAAAAAAAAAAAAAAAAAGATAATTCAATATCTGAGATTAGAAGCACTCCAGAAGCAATGAACAGCAGACTAAATGACACAGAAGAACACATAAGTGATCTGGAAGATAGAATAATGGAACTCACCCAATCAGAATAGCAGACAGAAAGACAAATAGCTAAAAAAAAAAAAAAAAAAAAAAGGTGCTACATACAAGCTCTCTGGGATAATATCAAGCATACCAATATTCACACTATACGAGTTCCAGAATAAGAAGAGAGAAAGAAGGATGAAGTTATGGCTGAAAACTTCTCAAACCTAAAGAAGAAAACAGATGCCGGGTACAGGAAGCAAAGAGGGTCCCAAACAAGATAAATCCAAGACACTCACATGAAAACATATCATAATTAAAATGACAAAAGTTAAAAATAAAGGGAGAATTCTAAATGCAAAAAGAGAAACATATAGAGTCATATACAAGAGAATCCCCATAAGGCCATCAGTCAATTTCTCTGCAGAAATTTTGCAGGCCACAAGGGAATGACTTGATATATTCAAAGTGCTGAAAGGGAAAACCCTGCAACCTAGGATAGTCTACCTAGAAAGATTATTACTCAGAATAGGAGAGAAAAAGAATTTCTCATACAAGCAAAAACTAAAAGAACTCAACAATACTAATTCTATGCTTAAAAGAAATGTTGAAGTGTCACCTTTACATGGAAAAGATGTAAGAGTATATGGGAAAGGAAAAATTCCTATAGGAAAGGGAAATATATAGTAAGGATTGAAGATCACATAAATAAGTCAGTATGTAGATTTTTTTAAAAATTGTAAAAGCAACTATAACTATGATCAACAGAAAATGGATAAGCAAGTTGTAAAATATGACATCCAAAACACAAAATGTGGGGAAAAATAGTAAAAAATGTAGATCTTTTAGAATGTATTTGAACTTAAATGACTACCAGTTTAAATAAAATAGATATAATTATGGGTCAATGTTTACAAATCTCACGGTAACCACAAATCAGAAACCTACAATAAAAACACAAATATCAAAAAGAAAAGAAATCAGCATTCAATAAAAGAAAATCATCAAGTCACAACAGGAGAAACAAAAAGAAAAATAAGTGAACATAGAAGAACTACAAAAACAACTGGAAAACAGGAATAAAATGGCAGTAAGTACATATCTATCAATAATTACTTTAAATATCAATAAACTAAATTTTCTGATCAAAAGACAAGATGGCTGATTGGATAGAAAAAGACAAAAAAATAAAAGACCATTCAATATACTGCCTACAATACATTTGCTTCAGAGCTAAAGATACACACAGAATGAATGTTATGAAATGGAAAAAGATATTTCATGTGAACAGAACATCTGCAAGAAAGAGGGGGTAGCAATACTCATATCAGACAAAATAGACTTTAAAACAAAGGCTATAACAAAAAACAAAGAAGGGGATTTTATAATGATAAAGGGATCAATACAAGAAGAGGATTTTATACTCATTAGCATATATACACCAATATAGGAGCACTTAAATACATAAAGCAAATACTAACAGATATGAAGGGAGAAATTGAAAATAATACAATAATTGTAGGGAACATTAACACACCACTGACATCAATGGACAGATCATCCAGACAGAAAAATCAATAAGGCAACAGTGGTTATAAAGACACAACCGATCAGTTGGTCTTAAAAGCTATCTATGAGATATTCCCTCAAAAAACAGCAGAATACACACTTTTTCAACTGCACCTGGAATATTCTACAGGATAGATTACATACTAGGTCACAAAATAAGCTACAACAAACTTATGGGGTTAGAAATTATACCAAGCATTTTTTCCAAACACAATGATATGAAACAAGAAATCAACTACAGAAAAATAATGGCAACTATGTATAAAATAGATAATGAATGAGAACCTACGGTATAGCACAAGGAACTCTACTCAGTGCTCTGTGGTGATGTAAATGGGAAAGAAATCCAAAAAAGAGGGGATATATGTGTACATATGGTTGATTCTCTTTGCTGTACAGCAGAAACTTACACAGCAGTGTAAGGAAAATTTACTGCAATAAAAAAAAAGAAGAATCACCAGGAAACTAAACAATATTCTACTAAAAACTGAATGGGTCAATGATGAAATTAAAAAGAAAATCAGAAAGTACCTCAAGACAAACAAAAATGAAAACCCAAATTTTCAAAATCTATGGGATTCAGCAAAAGCAGTTTGAAAAGGGAAGTTCATAGTGATACAGGACTTCCTCAAGAAATGAGGAAAATCTCAAATAAACAACCTATACTACAACAAGAAAGAATTAGAAAGAGAATAACAAACAAAGTCCAGTCACCAGAAGGTAGGAAATAATAAAGTTCAGATAGGAAATAAATAAAAAGGAGATAAAAAAATTAAAAAAGAGTAGTGGCACAAAGAGCTAACTTTGTGAAAATATAAACAAAATTGATTAAATATTAGTCAGGTTCACCAAGAAGAAAAGAGGACAGAAATAAAAAATGAAAGAGGAGAAATAACAACCAGTACCCCAGAGAAACAAAAGTCATAAGATAATACTATGAACAGTTATATACCAACAAATTGAACAACCTAGAAAAAATGGGCAAATTTCTAGAAACATACAGACTGCCAAGACTAAGTCAAGAAAAAACAAACAATTTGAATAGACCAGTCACTAAGAGTGAAATTGAATTTGTAATTTTAAAAAATTCCCAGCAAACAAAAGTCCATGACCAGACAGCTTCACAGGGAAATTCTACTAAACATATAAAGAATTAACATCTATCCTTCTCAAACTATTCCAAAAGATTGAAAAAGAGAGACTACTCCAAAATTTATTCTATGAGACTGCCATTACCCTGTTACCAAAGGCAAACAAAGATACTATAAAAAAAATTAAGTTAACAATATAGAGAGATATAGATGCAAAGTCCTCAACAGATTTTAGCAAACTGAATCCAACAATACATAAAAAGGATCATACAGCATGATTAAGTTGGATGTTTTCCAGGGTCACAGGGATGATTCAACATTTGCAAATCATTCAATATGATACACCACGTTAACAAAAGGGAAAGATAAAAATCACATAATCATCTCAACAGGCACTGAAAAAGCATTTCACAACATTCAACATTCATTTATGATAAAAGTCTCATCAAAGTGCTTAAAGAGGAAACATATCACAACATAATGAAGGCCATTTATAACAAACCCACAGCCAGCATAATGCTCAACAATGAAGAGCTGAAAGCCTTCCTGTTAAATTCAGAAACAAGACAAGGAAGCCTACCTTCGTGCTTCTACTTAACACAGTATTGGAAATCCTAGCCACAGCAATCAGACAAGAAAAAATATAAAATAAATGGTATCTGAATTGGAAGGGAAGATATAAAACTGTCATTTTTAGTAAATGACATGATACTCTATATAGAGTACCCTTAATCTCCACTACAAAACTATTAAAACTAATAAATGAATTCAGCAAGCCTGCAGGATAAAATATTAATATACAGAAATTATCTATGTTTCTATATACTAACAATGAAATATCAGAAAGAGAAAGTAAAAAACAATCCCATTTAAAATTGCTTCAAAAAGAATAAAATCCTTAGGAATAAACTTAACCAAGGAGGCAACTGTCCTATACTCTGAAAGCTATAAAACACTGATGAAGAAAAATGAAGATATTACAAAGAAATGCAAAAATATCTTATGCTCTTAGGTTGGAAGAATTAATATTGTTAATATGGACTACTACCCAAAGCAATCTACAGATTATATTCAATCCCTATCAAAATACCCTTGACATTTTTCACAGAGCTAGAACAAATAATCCTAAAATTCACATGGAACCACAAAAAAAAAAAAACACTGAATTGCCAAAATAAGCTTGACAAAAATGAACAAAGCTGGTAGTATAACCCTCCCAAACTTCAGAGTATACTACAGAGCTATAGTGATCAAAAGAGCATAGTACTGGGCTTCCCTGGTGGCACAGTAGTTGAGAGTCTGCCTGCCGATGCAGGGGGACATGGGTTCATGCCCTGGTCCAGGAAGATCTCACATGCTGTGGAGCAGCTGGGCCCGTGAGCCATGGCCACTGAGCCTGCGCGTCCAGAGCCTGTGCTCCACAACAGAAGAGGCCACAACAGTGAGAGGCCCATGTACCACAAAAAAAAAAAAAAAAAAAAAAAAAAGAGCATAGTACTGGCACAAAAAAAGACACAGAGTAAAATGGAACAGAATAGAGATCCCAGAAATACACACAGGTACCTATGGTCAATTAATCTATGACAAAGAAGCAAGAATATACAGTGGAGAAAAGTGAGTCTCTTCAACAAGTGGTTCTGGAAAAACTGGACATCCATATGTAAAACAATGAGATTAGAATGTTCCCTAACACCATATACAAATACAAACTCATAAAGACCTGAAATAATAAAACTCATAGAAAAGAACATAGGCTGAACATTCTTTGACATAAATTATAGTAATATTTTATTGGATAAGTCTCCTGAAGCAAAAGAAATAAAAGCAAAAATAAACAAATAGGACATAAAAACTACCGCACAACAAAGGAACCATCAACAAAACAAAAAGGTTTTCCTTTTTCCAGGTTTATGGAATGGGAGAAAATATTTGCAAATGATACTACTGCCAAGGTGTTAATTATCCAAAATATATAAACAGGTCATACAACTCAATATAAGTAAAACAAATAATCCACTCTAAAATGGGTAGAAGACCTGAATAGACATTTTTCAAAATAAGATATACAGATGACTAAGAGGCACATGAAAAGATGCTCAACATGGCTAATCATTAGAGAAATGCAAATCAAAACAACGAGTATCTATGGAGGTTCCTTAAAAAACTACAAATAGAACTACCATATGACCCAGCAATCCCACTACTGGGTATATACCCTGAGAAAACCATAATTCAAAAAGAATCATGTACCAAAATGTTCATTGCAGCTCTATTTACAATAGCCAGGACATGGAGGCAACTTAAGTGCCCATCATTGGATGAATGGATAAAAAAGATGTGGCACATATATACAATGGAATATTACTCAGCCATAAAAAGAAACAAAATTGAGTTATTTGTAGTGACGTGGACGGACCTAGAGTCTGTCATACAGAGTGAAGTAAGTCAGAAAGAGAAAAACAAATACCGTAGGCTAACACATATATATGGAATCTAAGAAAAAAAGGTCATGAAGAACCTAGGGGTAAGACGGGAATAAAGACAGAGACCTACTAGAGAATGGACTTGAGGATATGGGGAGGGGGATGGTTAATCTGTGACAAAGCGAGAGAGTGACATGGACATATATACACTACCAAAAGTAAAATAGATAGCTAGTGGGAAGCAGCCCCATAGCACAGGGAGATCAGCTCAGTGCTTTGTAACCACCTAGAGGGGTGGGATAGCGCGGGTGGGAGGGAGGGAGACACAAGAGGGAAGAGATATGGGAACACATGTATATATATAACTGATTCACTTTGTTATAAAGCAGAAACTAACACACCATTGTAAAGCAATTATACTCCAATAAAGATGTTAAAATAAATAAAAACAAACAATACAATGAGTATAACCTCACACCTGTAAGAATGGCTATCATCAAAAAATGTACAAATAACAAATGTTGTCAAGGATGTGGAAAAAAAGAAACCCTTGTACACTGTTGGTGCGAATTTAAGTTGGTGCAGCCACTATAGAAAACAGTGTGGAGTTTCCCTAAGAAACTAAAAATGGAACTACCATACGATCCAGCAATTCTACTACTGGGAATATATCTAGAAAAATGGAAATCACTAACTTGAAAAGATACATGAACCACAGTTGTCATAGCAGCACTGTTTACAATAGCCTAGATATGGAAGCAACCCAAGTGCCCATCAACAGACGACTGGATTAAGAAGATGATATACATGTGTGTATATATATATATATATATATATATATATATATATACACATATATATGTATAGATACATACATATACGTATATATATAATTACTCAGCCTTCAAAAGGAATGAAATACTGCCATTTGTAGCCACGTGGTTGGACCTAGGGAATATTATGCTTAGTAAAATTAGTCAGACAGAGAAAGATATATACAGTATTTGTATAAAATACTGTATATTATCCTTTATACATACAATCTAAAAAGTAATATGCAAAACAGAAACAGACTCACAGATATAAAACAAACAAACAATCAAACAAAAAACTTGCTGTTGCCAAAGTGGAGAGGGAAACAGGGAGGGACGGATTAGGGGTGTGGGATTAACAAACGATGTATGAAATGGATAAGCAACACGGATATACTGTATAGCACAGGGAATTATAGTCACTATCTTCTAATAACCTATAATGGAGTATAATCTGCAAAAGTACTGAATCACTATGCTGTACACCTGAAACTAACATAATACTGTAAATCAACTACACTTCAATTTTTAAAAAATATGTAGATCATCACATGATGAAATGGCAAGCCAGAAACCATCCACATGAGATTGACAAGTAACTCCCTCTGTATCTCTTCTCCCACTTTGGGAAAGTAAAAACCCCAAGGCTATTTTTCATCAAAGTGCAGTTTCAACACGCACACAATGGAAGTAGGTCACAAGTTTTGTTACTTAATGTAACAAATTACATTACAATAATGTAATGGGAACACAGAGGGTTGTGGGCAGGTAGTCCTCAGTCCTGGGATACTAGCAAAGAGGGGATAGAGAGCAGGTAGCAAGCCATTATTACTTATAAGATGATTGATATAGCAGACACCACTTTTTCAAGGGCTCAACTCAGGGAAGTCATTTTAAAAGATTCCCTGGGAAAAGAAAGGCAGGAACTTGTGGTGAAAATCTTAAACTCAGGTCCTTATATAAATGTCCAAAATCTGGGTGTGAGCAGGGTTGTCACACTCTAAAATGCTTAAACTGAACCTAAAAGGTCCAGTTTACTCATCATGTACAGTCTAAAACCAGATATATAGACCAGTTGAAAAGAATTGAGAGCCCATAACTAAACTCACATACTTACCATCAACTAATCTTTCACAAGGGTGTCAAGAATATACAACGGGGAAAGGATAGTTTCTTCAATAAATGGTGTTGAGAAACTGAATATCTATATGCAAAAGAATGAAATTGAACTTTTATCTTACACCATACACAAAATAACTCAAAATAAAGACTGAAAAAAAAAAAGATGAAACTGTAAAACTCCCAGATGAAAACATAGGACAAAGCTGCTTGACATTGGTCTTGGCAAGTGTTTTGTTTGTTTTGTTTTGTTTTGTTTTGCTTGTAACACCAAAAGTTTCTTGGCACTGGTGTTGCTGACATATTTTGAATATGACACAAAAAAGACTGGCAACAAAAGAAAAAATAAACAAGTGGTACCTCATCAAACTAAAGAGTTTATGCACAGTAAGGAAAATATTAACAAAATGTAAAGGCAACCTGTGGAATAAAAGAAAAATTGCAACCCATATATCAGATAAGGGGATATTTGTGATTAATATTCAAAATATATAAAGATCTTAAACAACTCAATAGCAAAACAAACAAGTTATTTTAAAAAAGGAAAAAGGCCTGTATACACATTTTTTTCAAGAAAGACACACAAATGGCCAACAGGTATATGCAAAGGTGTTCAACCTCATTAATCATCAGGAAAATGCAAATCAAAACCACATTGAGATGTATTACAATTTTTAGAATGATTGTAATTGACAAGGCAAGAGATGCTGTGTTGGAATGATATGTAAAAAGGGGAGACCTAGTTACTGTTGGTGGAAATGTAAATTGGTATAGTCATTATGAAAAACATTATGGAGGTTCTCCCCAAAATTAAAATATATGTTTACCATATGCCTCATCATAGTATTTCTGGGTGTATATCCAAAGGAAATAAAATCCGTGTTGAAGAGATATGTGCCTTCCCATGTTCACTGAAGCATTATTCATAGTAGCCAAGATATGGGAAAAACTGACTTATCCATCAGATGAATGAATATAGAAAATATTTATCTATCTATGTATCATCTATCTATCTATAATGGAATATTATTCAGCTATTAAAAATAAGGAAATCCTGCCATTTTGACAACATGGATAAACCTGGAGGACATCATGCTTAGTGAAGTACACCAGACATAGAAAAATATTGTATGATCTTACTTATAGGTGGAATCTTAAAAATTAGAACTCAGAAAAGCTGAAAGGAGATGGAGGTTGCCAGGAAATGGATGTCATGTGAAATGGGGAGAAGCTGATCTTTGGGTACAAACTATTCATATGCAGATGAATACATTGTGGGGAATCTAATGTGAAGCATGGTGCCTGTAGTTAATCATACTGCATTGTGTACTTTAAATTTGGTAAGATTTTTTTTTTTTTTTTTTTTTTTTTTTTTGCGGTACGCGGGCCTCTCACTGTTGTGGCCTCTCCCGTTGCGGAGCACAGGCTCCAGACGCGCAGGCTCAGCAGCCATGGCTCACGGGCCCAGCCGCTCTGCAGCATGTGGGATCTTCCCGGACGGGGGCACGAACCCGTGTCCCCTGCATCGGCAGGCGGATTCTCAACCACTGCGTCACCAGGGAAGCCCAATTTGGTAAGATTTTAAACTTTAAGTGTTCTCACAAAATGATAATTATGTGAGTTAATGACTGTTAGCTTGATTGTGATAGTACTTTCAGAATATATATGCATGTCAAACTACCTTATTGTACACCTTGAATACATATAATTTTTGTCAATTATACCTAAATAAATCTGAATAAAATTTAAAAGTAAAACAGAAAAACAAAATAATATATAGATATGCTGTTTGGTATACAACAACCTTTTCCTCCCAGCCTCCCACTCATTTAGAAACCATCTTACAGAATGGTGCTGTGTGAATGAGATGGCACTTGACCAAGGAAACCAAAAATACATAGGATAAGAAAGAGAAAAGCAGATTCTCATCAGTGAAATGTTGAGTAAACTGATAGAGGTTTGGTTGGGGAGAACATTCATGGTTGTATGAAGTCAACAATAGAAAAAATGAATCAAGGAGAAAGTCTTGTTAGGGGTACACTATACTTCTGTTTGATAACTAAAGCTAAACTGAAGCTTGATTCAAGACTTGTAATGATTGGGCACTCTTCTAGTTTTCCTTCCCATTTTAGGTTCTTGTGAATTCTCTACTCATGTAATGAAGCTTACTGATAATTATATAATCAATATCTCATAAAGCTAGTAGGGTGCTGACTTGAAATTTGACTTAGTCTCTCTCCTTTTCTTTTTTAATATTCTGGTATAAAAATTATTTTAAATGCTAAATTAAACAGAGTTCCTATCTAGAAAATGTATACAATGAAATTTACTTAAGAGAATGAAGCAACTAATATACAGTTCTGGCCAATTTTTAAATACTTTAAAACATTAACTATTTTTCATGTTTTTTGCCTTGCTATATGGAGCTTTGCTTTAAAAACTGTTACTTCTCAACATCTTAATGATCAGATGCATATGAAAGGGACTAGTTTTTTTGTTTTTTTTTAAATAAAACCTAATTAGTAAAGCTAGTAAATAAATACATCCAATTATATTGATTGGTCCTAGATTTTCTCACAGTATAATCGGAAGACAAGTAAACATATCCTCACAACATGACTCCTTAGAAGGCAAGTCAGCTGTGTCTATTTATAGCTTCCATAAATGATGCTAGCATGATAGACATTTTAAAATTTTCTTAAAAGTTTTTACAAAAAAAAAAGAAAAATTTTATTGGATAAAGATTTTACCTCAAAATAGAAAAAAAAAAACCTTTGTAGATGAAGTAGAGAATTCAAGTTCTTTTGTTTGCTTATTTATTAAATAGCTAATAAGTTTATTTTTTCAAACCTTCGAAAATATAAAAAGATTTCAACAACAGTGTTCACACCCATTCTTTTCTCCTATCCACCCACTTCATTCTCCAATCTATAAACCATTGCTAATAGTTTTTTTGTCTATGCACCCAGAGTTTTTATACATATACAAGAATATGTGTATGTGTATGCTTTTTCTTCTTCTGTCTTATAAAAAACTGTAAACTATGATTCTGTGTCTTGCCTTTTTTATTTAACAATGCACCTTGGACAGCATTCCAGAGTAAAAAGTAAAGCAAATCCCCATTCCTTTATTTTAAGAAAAATATGCCTTTAAGACATTGGAATGATTTTAACCCTTTATTTGTATGAACAATAAATACCTGCTCTTGTGCACATTTAGAAGTATGTAGGTGAAGCAACATTTTGAAGACTGAAAATAATCTGGCAGTGGATCCTGCTGGATTGTCTTCAATAGAGGTTGTAGTATTGATAATGTGACTAGCAAAGTAGAAGAGCAGAACACTGAAATTTAAGTCTTATTTCTAAATTCTAGTTAAATTTCTGTTCTTATATTAGAAAAATTACAGAAATCACTTTAGTAGTAAATTTTTACTAGCTATGATGATACATTATGTTATCACCATCATATTTATCAGACATTATAGGAAAAGAGTTTCCTCAAAAATTAAATGTTCAAAAAATGGAAGCTTATATCTTTACATATCAATGTACCAAAAATAAAATAAAATAATGGTTAATCAGATTAGGAACAAACTATATCCTACCTTTCACTGCTTCTGAAACAGAGCAGAGTAGAAAAACACAAATTTTATGCCCTCAGTCTGTCACAAATAAAGATCATTACCTGCACCTCCCAACATACATACACAAACTCACTCACATACTTACCTCTACCTGCTGACTCTCTCTTTTTTTTTAACATCTTTATTGGAGTATAATTGCTTTACAATGGGGTGTTAATTTCTGCTTTATAACAAAGTGAATCAACTAAAAATATACATATATCCTCATATCTCCTCCCTCTTGCGTTTCCCTCCCATCATCCCTATCCCACCCCTCTAGGTGGTCACAAAGCACGGAGCTGATCTCCCTGTGCTATGCAGCTGCTTCCCACTAACTATCTATTTTACATTTGGTAGTGTATATATCTCCCTACCACTCTCTCACTTTGTCTCAGCTTACCCTTCCCCCTCCCTGTGTCCTCAAGTCCATTCTCTACATCTGCATCTTTTTTCCTGTCCTGCCCCTAGGTTCTTCATAACCACTTTTTTTTTTTCAGATTCCATATATATGTGTTAGCATACAGTATTGTTTTTCTCTTTCTGACTTACTTCACTCTGTATGACTGTAGGTCCATCCATTTCATTACAGATAACTCAATTTCGTTTCTTTTTATGGCTGAGTAATATTGCATTGTATATATGTGTCATATCTTCTTTATCCATTCATCTGTTGATGGACACTTAGGTTGATTCCATGTCCTGGCAATTGTAAATAGAGCTGCAATGAACATTGTGGTATATGACTCTTTTTGAATTATGGTTTTCTCAGGATATACACCCAGTAGTGGGATTGCTGGGTCATGTGGTAGTGCTATTTTTAGTTTTGTAAGGAACTTCCATACTGTTCTACATACTGGCTGTATCAATTTACATTCCCACCAACAGTGTAAGAGGGTTCTCTTTTCTCCACATCCTCTCCAGCATTTATTGTTTGTAGATTTTTTGATGATGGCCATTCTGACTGGTATGAGGTGATACCTCACTGTAGTTTTGATCTGCATTTCTCTAATGATTAGTGATGTTGAGAATCCTTTCATGTGTTTGTTGGCAATCATTATATCTTCTTTGGAGAAATAATATAGATTAATGAAACAGGATAGAAAGTCCAGAGATAAACCTACGCACATATGGTCACCTTATTTATTTATATATTTATTGATTTTATTTATTTATTTTTTGTGGTACACGGGCTTCTCACTGTTGTGGCCTCTCTCCTTGTGGAGCACAGGCTCTGGACGTGCAGGCTCAGCGGTCAGGGCTCACGGGCCCAGCCACTCCACGGCATGTGGGATCTTCCTGGACCAGGGCACAAACCCGTGTCCCCTGCATCAGCAGGTGGACTCTCAACCACTGCACCACCAGGGAAGCCCTGATCACCTTATTTTTGATAAAGGAGCCCAGATTATACAATGGAGAAAAGACAGCCTCTTCAATAGTGGTGTTGGGAAAACTGAACAGCTACATATGAAAGAATGAAATTAGAACACTCCCTAACATCATACACAAAAATAAACTCAAAATGGACTATAGACCTAAATGTAAGGCCAGACACTATAAAACTCTTAGAGGAAAACATAGGCAGAACACTCTATGACATAAATCACAGCAAGATCCTTTTTGACACACCCCCTAGAGAAATGGAATAAAAACAAATGAGACCTAATGAAACTTTAAAGCTTTTGCACAGCAAATGAAACCATAAATAAGATGAAAAGACAACCCTCAGAATGGGAGAAACTATTTGCAAATGAAGCAACTGACAAAGGATTAATCTCCAAAATTTACAAGCAGCTCATGCAGCTCAATAACAACAACAAAAAAAACAACCCAATCTAAAAATGAGCAGAAGACCTAAATAGACTCTTTCATTTTTGTTTGTGAATTAAGGATACCTGAGAGTACACTTGACAGAACGTGTGTCAGCTTGAGGTTCTCACTCTAGTATCCTGATTCTTTTACTTTAGACAAATTGGAAACCTTAGACCAGTCATTTAACTGAAAAATATCTGTCTGAATCTCAGAACTAGATAAACTCTAATGTCCTTCCTATTTCTGTGCTGCAATGATTCCATAGTGCCCCAAGTTGGATCAAAATTCAAAAATCATCTTAGTCTCCTTCTGTGCACAGATATCAACCATTTTTTAAAATTTGGTAAATTCCAAAGTGATAATATTCCTCAATTGTGTTTTCTTTCAATCCCACTGCCAGGGTGTTAATGCATGTCTGCTTTATTTCTGTTTTTTTTTTAATTTTCATATAGCTGATGTACAATAATATATAACTCACAGGTGTAGAGTATAGTGATTCAACATTTTTAAGGTTATACTCCATTTATAGTTATTGTAAAATATTGGCTATATTCCCTACATTGTACAATATATCCTTGTAGTTTATTTTATACCTCTTAATCCCCTACCCCTATATTGCCCATCTCTCAATCCCTCTCCCCTTTAGGAGCCAGTAGTTTGTTCTCTATATCTATGAGTCTGTTTCTTTTTTGTATATTCACTAGTGTGTTGTATTTTTTTAATTCCACATATAAGTGATATCATACAGTATTTTTTATCCTCTGTCTGACTTATTTCATTCTCATAATACCTGCCAAACTATCCATGTTATTGCAAATAACAAAATTACCTTTTTTTAAGGCTGTGTAGTATTATATATTGTGTGTGTGTATATATATATATATATATATATATATATATATATATATATATATATACCAAATTTTCGTTATCCACACATCTGTTGATGGATACTTAGGTTGCTTCCTACTTTGTTTCTTGGCAATTGTAAATAATGCTGCTATGAACAATAGGGTAAATGTATCTTTTCAAATTAGTGTTTTTGTTTTTTTGGATATATGCCCAGGAGTGGAATTGCTGGGTCATAGGGTAGTTCAATTTTTAGTTTTTTGAGAGACCTCCATAATGTTTTCCACAGTGGGTGCACCAATTTACATTCCCAGCAACAATGTGCAAGGATTCCCCTTTCTACACATTCTCACCAATATTTGCTGTTTGTATATTTCTTGATGACAGCCTTTCTGACAGGTGTGAAGTGATACCTCATTGTGGTTTTGATTTGCATTTCCCTGAGGATTAGTGATGATGTGCATATTTCCATGTGCGTGTTGACTGTCTGTGTGTCTTCTTTGGAAAAAATATGTATTCAGGTCTTCTGCCCATTTTTTAATTGGGTCATTTGGTCTTTTTGATGCTGTGTTTTATGAACTGTTAATATATTTTGATATTAACCCATTATTGGTCATATCATTAGCAAATATTTTCTCCTACCCAGTGGGCTTTCTATTCACTTTTTTTTTTTTTTTTTAAACATCTTTATTGGGGTATAATTGCTTTACAATGGTGTGTTAGTTTCTGCTTTATAACAAAGTGAATCAGGTATACATATACATATGTTCCCATATGTCTTCCCTCTTGCGTCTCCCTCCCTCCCACTCTCCCCATCCCACCCTTCCAGGCTGTCACAAAGCACCGAGCTAATATCCCTGTGCCTTGCGGCTGCTTCCCCCCAGCTATCTACCTTACTACGTATGTTAGTGTGTATATGTCCATGACTCTCTCTCGCCCTGTCAAAACTCACCCCTCCCCCTCCCCATACCCTCAAGTCCGTTCTCCTGTAGGTCTGCGTCTTTATTCCTATCTTACCCCTAGGTTCTTCATGACATTTTTTTCCCTTAAATTCCATATATATGTGTTAGCATACGGTATTTGTCTTTTTCTTTTTGACTTACTTCACTCTGTATGACGGACTCTAGGTCTATCCATCTCATTACAAATAGCTCAATTTCATTTCTTTTTAAGGCTGAGTAATATTCCATTGTGTATATGTGCCACATCTTCTTTATCCATTCATCCGATGATGGGCGCTTAGGTTGTTTCCATGTCCTGGCTATTGTAAATAGAGCTGCAATGAACATTTTGGTACATGACTCTTTTTGAATTTTGGTTTTCTCAGGGTATATGCCAAGTAGTGGGATTGCTGGGTCATATGGTAATTCTATTTGTAGTTTTTTAAGGAACCTCCATACTGTTCTCCACAGTGGCTGAACCAATTCACATTCCCACCAGCAGTGCAAGAGTGTCCCCTTTTCTCCACACCCTCTCCAGCATTTATTGTTTCTAGATTTTTTGATGATGGCCATTCTGACTGGTGTGAGATGATATCTCATTGTAGTTTTGATTTGCATTTCTCTAATGATTAATGATGTTGAGCATTCCTTCATGTGTTTGTTGGCATTCTGTATATCTTCTTTGGAGAAATGTCTATTTAGGTCTTCTGCCCATTTTTGGATGGGGTTGTTTGTTGTTTTGTTATTGAGCTGCATGAGCTGCTTGTAAATTTTGGAGATTAATCCTTTGTCAGTTGCTTCATTTGCAAATGTTTTCTCCCATTCTGAGGGTTGTCTTTTGGTCTTGGTTATGGTTTCCTTTGCTGTGCAAAAGCTTTGAAGTTTCATTAGGTCCCATTTGTTTATTTTTGTTTTTATTTCCATTACTCTAGGAGGTGGGTCAGAAAGGATCTTGCTGTGATTTATGTCATAGAGTGTTCTTCCTATGTTTTCTTCTAAGAGTTTGATAGTTTCTGGCCTTACATTTAGGTCTTTAATCCATTTTGAGCTTATTTTTGTGTATGGTGTTAGGGAGTGATCTAATCTCATACTTTTACATGTACCTGTCCAGTTTTCCCAGCACCATTTATTGAAGAGGCTGTCCTTTCTCCACTGTACATTCCTGCCTCCTTTATCAAAGATAAGGTGTCCATATGTGTGTGGGTTTATCTCTGGGCTTTCTATCCTGTTCCACTGATCTATCTTTCTGTTTTTGTGCCAGTACCATACTGTCTTGATTACTGTTGCTTTGTAATATAGTTTGAAGTCAGGGAGCCTTATTCCTCCAGCTCCTTTTTTCGTTCTCAAGATTGCTTTGGCTATTCGGGGTCTTTTGTGTTTCCATACAAATTGCGAAATTTTTTGTTCTAGTTCTGTGAAAAATGCCAGTGGTAGTTTGATAGGGATTGCATTGAATCTGTAGATTGCTTTGGGTAGTAGAGTCATTTTCACAATGTTGATTCTTCCCATCCAAGAACATGGTATATCTCTCCATCTATTTGTATCATCTTTAATTTCTTTCATCAGTGTCTTATAATTTTCTGCATACAGGTCTTTCGTATCCTTAGGTAGGTTTATTCCTAGATATTTTATTCTTTTTGTTGCAATGGTAAATGGGAGTGTTTTCTTGATTTCACTTTCAGATTTTTCATCATTAGTATATAGGAATGCCAGAGATTTCTGTGCATTAATTTTGTATCCTGCTACTTTACCAAATTCATTGATTAGCTCTAGTAGTTTTCTGGTAGCATCTTTAGGATTCTCTATGTATAGTATCATGTCATCTGCAAACAGTGACAGCTTTACTTCTTCTTTTCCGATTTGGATTCCTTTTATTTCCTTTTCTTCTCTGATTGCTGTGGCTAAAACTTCCAAAACTATGTTGAATAAGAGTGGTGAGAGTGGGCAACCTTGTCTTGTTCCTGATCTTAGTGGAAATGCTTTCAGTTTTTCACCATTGAGGATGATGTTGGCTGTGGGCTTGTCATATATGGCTTTTATTATGTTTAGGAAAGTTCCCTCTATGCCTACTTTCTGGAGGGTTTTTATCATAAATGGGTGTTGAATTTTGTCGAAAGCTTTCTCTGCATCTATTGAGATGATCATATGGTTTTTCTCCTTCAATTTGTTAATATGGTTTATCACATTGATAGATTTGCGTATATTGAAGAATCCTTGCATTCCTGGAATAAACCCCACTTGATCATGGTGTATGATCCTTTTAATGTGCTGTTGGATTCTGTTTGCTAGTATTTTGTTGAGGATTTTTGCATCTATGTTCATCAGTGATATTGGCCTGTAGTTTTCTTTCTTTGTGACATCCTTGTCTGGTTTTGGTATCAAGGTGATGGTGGCTTCGTAGAAGGAATTTGGGAGTGTTCCTCCCTCTGCTATATTTTGGAAGAGTTTGAGAAGGATAGGTGTTAGCTCTTCTCTAAACGTTTGATAGAATTCACCTGTGAAGCCATCTGGTCCTGGGCTTTTGTTTGTTGGAAGGTTTTTTTTTTTTTTTTTTTTTTTTTTTTTTTGGGTTACGCGGGCCTCTCACTGTTGTGGCCTCTCCCGTTGCGGAGGACAGGCTCCGGACGCGCAGGCTCAGCGGCCATGGCTCACGGGCCCAGCCGCTCCGCGGCATGTGGGATCTTCCCAGACCGGGGCACGAACCCGTGTCCCCTGCATCGGCAGGCGGACTCTCAACCACTGCGCCACCAGGGAAGCCCTGTTGGAAGGTTTTTAATCACAGTTTCAATTTCAGTGCTTGTGATTGGTCTGTTCATATTTTCTATTTCTTCCTGATTCAGTCTTGGCAGGTTGTGCATTTCTAAGAATTTGTCCATTTCTTCCAGATTGTCCATTTTATTGGCATAGAGTTGCTTGTAGTAATCTCTCATGATTTTTTTAATTTCTGCAGTGTCAGTTGTTACTTCTCCTTTTTCATTTCTAATTCTATTGATTTGAGTCTTCTCCCTTTTTTTCTTGATGAGTCTGGCTAGTGGTTTATCTATTTTGTTTATCTTCTCAAAGAACCAGCTTTTAGTTTTATTGATCTTTGCTATTGTTTCCTTCATTTCTTTTTCATTTATTTCTGATCTGACTTTTATGATTTCTTTCCTTCTGCTAGCTTTGGGGTTTTTTTGTTCTTCTTTCTCTAATTGCTTGAGGTGCAAGGTTAGGTTGTTTATTCGAGATGTTTCCTGCTTCTTAAGGTGGGCTTGTATTGCTATAAACTTCCCCCTTAGAACTGCTTTTGCTGCATCCCATAGGTTTTGGGTCGTTGTGTCTCCATTATCATTTGTTTCTAGGTATTTTTTTTATTTCCTCTTTGATTTCTTCAGTGATCACTTCATTATTAAGTAGTGTATTGTTTAGCCTCCATGTGTTTGTATTTTTTAAAGATCTTTTCCTGTAATTGATATCTAGTCTCATGGCGTTGTGGTCGGAAAAGATACTTGATACAATTTCAGTTTTCTTAAATTTACCAAGGCTTGATTTGTGACCCAAGATATGATCTATCCTGGAGAATGTTCCATGAGCACTTGAGAAAAATGTGTATTCTGTTGTTTTTGGATGGAGTGTCCTATAAATATCAATTAAGTCCATCTTGTTTAATGTATCATTTAAAGCTTGTGTTTCCTTATTTATTTTCATTTTGGATGATCTGTCCATGGGTGAAAGTGGGGTGTTAAAGTCCCCTACTATGAATGTGTTACTGTTATCTCCCCTTTTATGGTTGTTAGTATTTGCCTTATGTATTGAGGTGCTCCTATGTTGGGTGCATAAATATTTACAATTGTTATATCCTCTTCTTGGATCGATCCCTTGATCATTATGTAGTGTCCTTCTTTGTCCCTTTTAATAGTCCTTATTTTAAAGTCTATTTTGTCTGATATGAGAATTGCTACTCCAGCTTTCTTTTGGTTTCCATTTGCATGGAATATGTTTTTCTATCCCCTTACTTTCAGTCTGTATGTGTCTCTAGTTCTGAAGTGGGTCTCTTGTAGACAGCATGTATAAGGGTCTTGTTTTTGTATCCATTCAGCCAATCTGTGTCTTTTGGTGGGAGCATTTAGTCCATTTACATTTAAGGTAATTATCGATATGTATGTTCCTATTTCCATTTTATATATTGTTTTGGGTTCGCTACTATAGGTCATTTCCTTTTCTTGTGTTTCGTGTCTAGAGAAGTTCCTTTAGCATTTGTTGTAAAGCTGGTTAGGTGGTGCTGAACTCTCTCAGCTTTTGCTTGTCTGTAAAGGTTTTAATTTCTCCATCAAATGTGAAGGAGATCCTTGCTGGATAGAGTAGTCTTGGTTGCAGGCTTTTCTCCTTCATCACTTTCAGTATGTCCTGCCACTCCCTTCTGGCTTGTAGGGTTTCTGCTGAGAGATCAGCTGTTAACCTTATGGGGATTCCCTTGTGTGTTATTTGTTGTTTCTCCCTTGCTGCTTTTAATATGCTTTCTTTGTATTTAATTTTTGACAGTTTGATTAATATGTGTCTTGGCGTGTTTCTCCTTGTATTTATCCTGTGTGGGACCCTCTGTGCTTCCTGGATTTGATTAACTATTTCCTTTCCCATATTAGGGAAGTTTTCAACTATAATCTCTTCAAATATTTTCTCAGTCCCTTTCTTTCTTTCTTCTTCTTCTGGAACCCCTATAATTCGAATGTTGGTGCGTTTCATGTTGTCCCAGAGGTCTCTGAGACTGTCCTCAGTTCTTTTCATTCTTTTTTCTTTATTCTGCTCTGCAGTAGTTATTTCCACTACTTTATCTTCCAGGTCACTTATCCGTTCTTCTGCCTCAGTTATTCTGCTATTGATCCTATCTAGAGTGATTTTAATTTCATTTATTGCATTGTTCATCGTTGCTTGTTTCATCTTTAGTTCTTGTAGGTCCTTGTTAACTGTTTCTTGCATTTTGTCCATTCTACTTCCAAGATTTCGGATCATCCTTACTATCATTATTCTGAATTCTTTTTCAGGTAGATTGCCTATTTCCTCTTCATTTGTTAGGTCTGGTGGGTTTTTATCTTGCTCCTTCATCTGCTGTGTGATTTTCTGTCTTCTCATTTTGCTTATCTTACTGTGTTTGGGGTCTCCTTTTTGCAGGCTGCACTTTCGTAGTTCCCGTTGTTTTTGATGTCTGTCTCCAGTGGCTAAGGTTGTTTCAGTGGGTTGTGTAGGCTTCCTGGTGGAGGGGACTAGTGCCTGTGTTGTGCTGGATGAGGCTGGATCTTGTCTCTCTAGTGGGCAGGTTCACGTCTGGTGGTGTGTTTTGGGGTGTCTGTGGCCTTATTATGATTTTAGGCAGCCTCTCTGCTAATGGGTGGGGTTGTGTTCCTGTTTTGCTAGTTGTTTGGCATAGGTTGTCCAGCACTGTGGCTTGCTGGTCGTTGAGTGAAGCTGGGTGCTGGTGTTAAGATGGAGGTCTCTGGGATATTTCTACTGTTTAATATTATGTGGAGCTGGGAGGTCTCTTGTTGACCAGTGTCCTGAAGTTGGCTCTCCTACCTCAGAGGCAGAGCCCTGACTCCTGGCTGGAGCACCAAGAGCCTTTCATCCACACAGCTCAGAATAAAAGGGAGAAAAAGTAGGGAGAATTAGTAGAAGTATGAGTAAAGAAAGAAGGAAAGGAGGAAAGGAAGGAAGGAAGAAAGAAGGAAAGAAAGGAGGGAGGGAGGGAGGGAGGGAGGAAGGAAGGAAGGAGGGAAAGAAGGAAAAAGGACAGAAAGAAAGATGATACAGTAAAAATAAAATAAAGTATAATATAGTTATTGAATTAAAAAATATTTAGGAAAAAAAAAAAAAAAAGGGACGGATAGAACCTTAGGACAAATGTTTGAAGCAAAGCTATACAAAGAAAATCTTACACAGAAGCATACACATACACCTTCACAAAAAGAGGTAAAGGGGGGAAAATCATAAATCCTGCTCCCTGAGACCACCTCCTCAATTTGGGGTGATTCGTTGTCTAAAGGAGGGAAGGAAGGAAGGAAAGAAAGAAAGAACGAAGGTAAAGTATAATAAAGTTATTACAATTAAACTTAATTATTAAGAAAAAGAATTTTTAAAAAAAAGTCATGGACGGATAGAGCCCTAGGACAAATGGTGGAAGCAAGAGTATACAGACAGGATCTCACACAGAAGCATACACGTACACATTCACAAAAAGAGGAAAAGGGAAAAAAATCATAGATCTCGCTCCTAAATTCCACCTCTTCAATTTGGGATCATTCCTTGTCTATTCAGGTATTCCACAGATGCAGGGTATATCAAGTTGATTGTGGAGCTTTAATCCGCTGCTTCTGTGGCTGCTGGGAGAGATTTCCCTTTCTCTTCTTTGTTCTCACAGCTCACAGGAGCTCAGCTTTGGATTTGGCCCTGCCTCTGCGTGTAGGTCGCTGGAGGGAGTCTGTTTTTTCGCTCAGACAGGACGGGGTTAAAGGAGCCGCTGATTCGGGGCCTCCGGCTCACTCAGGCCGGGGGTTGGGGGATGGGGGTAGGAGGGGCACTACGTGCGGGGCGGGCCTGCGGCTGCAGAGGCAGCGTGACGTTGCGGCAGAGGCCGGCGTGATGTTGCACCAGCCTGAGACCCGCCGTGCGTACTCCCGGGGAAGTTGTCCCTGGATCCCGGGAACCTGGCAGTGGCGGGCTGCACAGGCTCCGCGGAAGAGGGGTGTGGAGAGTGACCTGTGCTCGCACACAGGCCCCTTGGTGGCGGCAGCAGCAGCCTTAGCGTCTCCCGCCCGTCTCTGGGGTCCGCGGTTTTAGCCGCGGCTCGCGCCCGTCTCTGGGGTTTGCGCTTTCAGCCGCGGCTCGCGCCCGTCTCGGGGGCTCGCGCCCTCAGCCGCGGCTCGCGCCCGTCTCTGGGGTTCGCGCTTTTAGCCGCGGCTCGCGCCCGTCTCTGGAGTTCCTTTAAGCAGCGCTCTTAAACCCCTCTCCTCGCGCACCAGGAAACAAAGAGGGAAGAAAAAGTCTCTTGCCTCTTCGGCCGGTGCAGGCTTTTCCCCGAACTCCCTCCCGGCTAGTCGTGGTGCACTAACCCCTTCAGGCTATGTTCAAGCCGCCAACCCCAGTCCTCTCCCTGAGCTCCGTCCAAAACCAAAACCCGAGCCTCAGCTCACAGCCCCGCCCGCCCCGGCGGGTGAGCAGACAAGCCACTCGGGCTGGTGAGTGCCGGTCAGCACCGATCGTCTGTGCAGGAATCTCCCCGCTTTGCCCTCCGCACCCGTCGCTGTGCACTACTCCGCGGTCCCGAAACTCCCCCCTCTGCCTCCCGCAGTCTCCGCCCGCGGAGGGGCTTCCTAGTGTGTGGAAACTTTTCCTCCTTCACAGCTCCCTCCCACTGGTGCAGGTGCTGTCCTTATTCTTTTGTCTCTGTTTTTTCTTTTTTCTTTTGCCCTACCCAGGTACGTGGGGAGTTTCTTGCCTTTTGGGAGGTCTGAGGTCTTCTGCCAGCCTTCAGTAGGAGTTCTGTAGGAGTTGTTCCACGTGTGGATGTATTTCTGGTGTATCTGTGGGGAGGAAGGCGATCTCCGCGTCTTACTCTTCCGCCATCTTCAAGGTCCCCCCTGAATAAACTTTTAAACGTTTGTGGCTGTGGCCAATAACTGGTGTAGGAGTGTACGAGCCCAACTCCCTTGCCTTTTCAACATGTTCATCGCAGGGAACAGGAGAACCAGCAGACTTATTTTTTTCTTTTGATAAAACGTATGTGCATCCATATTCTTAACTGGGTGACTGCCTCTTTAGAGCTGGTTTGCTCAGTGCTCAGCATCTGCTAAGGTTACCGTGGATCCAGTGAACTGATGTACATAAAACATGTAGTTCAGAACCCCGTTTTCTGCCGGATCGGGTGGATGAGTAGAGGTTCCCTGGTTGTCTCCTGGGGGAGGGGAGGAGCGGCCCGCGCGGTAACCCGCGGGGCTTGGTACCCCTCCCGGGTTTCGGCACCAAACGTAAGGTCAGATCTTAACAAACGGCACCACGAAACAGGAAAGCTTCAAGTGAGCTGTATTAGGGAGCACTCCCGGGTGAGGTTCACTGGTCCGAGAAGTCACGCCTTTCTATTCACTTTATCAGTGGTTTCCTTTGCTGTGCAAAAATCTTTTAAGTTTAATTTTGTTTTGGGGAGGGTTGTTTTTGGATTTTGGGGGGTTTTTTTGTTTTGTTTTTTGCTTTAAATTTCTTTATTTTAGGAGGCAGATCCAAAAAAATATTGCTTCAATTTATGTTGAAGAGTGTTCTGAATATGATTTGCTCCTGGATTTTTATGGTTTCTGGGCTTACATTTAGACACTTAATCCATTTTGAGTTTATTTCTGTATATGGTGTTAAAGAATGTTCTAATTTCATCCTTTATATGTAGATTTCCATATTTCCCAACACCACTTACTGAAGAGACTGTCTTTTCACTATTGTATATTCTTGCCTCCTTTGTCATATATTAATTGACCATAAGTACATGGGTTTATTCTGGTCTCTCTATTCTGTTCCATTGATCTCTACATCTGTTTTTGTGCCAGTACCATATTGTTTTCATTACTGTAGCTTTGTAGTATAGTCTAAAGTCCCGGAATGTAATTCTTCTAGCTCTGTTCTATTTTTTCAAGATTATTTGTTGGCTATTTGGGGTCTTTTGAGTTTCCATACAAATTTTAAAATTATATCTACTTCTGTGAAAAATTCCCTTGGCATTTTAAAGGGATTGCATTGAATCTGTAGATTGCTTTGGGCAGTAAGTTCATTTTAAATATATTAATTCTTCCAACCCAAGAACATGATATATCTTTCATTATATTCTGTCATATCGAATTTTGTTTGTCAGTGTCTTACAGCTTTCTGAGCACAGGTGTTTTACATCCTTAGATAGTATTATTCCTATCTATTTTGCTCTTTTTGATGTGATGGTAAATGGGATTGTTTTCTTAATTTCTCTTTCTGATAGTTTATTCTTAGTGTATGGAAATGCAACAGATATATTGTATACTAATTTTGTATTCTGCAATTTTACCAAATTCATTGATATGCAAGCTCTAGTAATTTTCTTCTGGTGTCTTTAGGATTTTCTATGTATAGTATCATGTCATCCACAAACAGTGACAGTTTTACTTGTTCCTTTGAAATTTGAGTTAATTTTATTTCTATTTCTTATCTGATTGTTGTGGTTAGGACTTCCGATACTGTGTTTAATACAAGTGGTGAGAGTGGGCATCCTCGTCATGTGCCAGATCTTAGAGGGAATGGTTATGATGATAGCTGTGACCTTGTCATATATGGCTTTTATTATGTTGAGTTATGCTCCTTCTGTGCCCACTTTCTGAAGAGTTTTTTATCATAAATGAATGTAGAAATTCATCAAAATATTTTTTTCCATCTATTGAGATGATCATATGTTTTTCATTCTTCAATTTGTAGTGTGGTGTTTCACATTGTATGATTTGCAGATATTGAAAAATTCTTGCATCACTGGGATAAATCTCTCTTGATCATAATGTATGGTCCTTTTAATGTATTGTTGGATTTCATTTGCTATTTATTTTTAGGAATTTTGTGTATATGTTTATCAGTGATATTGGCCAGTAATTTTATTTTGTTGTGATATATTTTTCTGGCTTTGGCATTAAGGCCTTACAGAATGAGTTCAAAAGCATTCTGTCCTCTGCAAATTTTTGGAATAGTTTGAGAAAGATAGGTGGTAAATATTTAAATGTTTGGCTGAATTCTCCTGTGAAACCATCTGGTCCTGGACTTTAGTTTGCTAAGATTTATTAATTACTGACTAAATTTTATACTGGTAATTTGTCTGTTCATATTTCCTATTTATTCCTCGTTCAGTCTTGGGAACTGTACATTTCTAAGCATCTGTCAATTTCTTCCAAGCTGTCCATTTTATTGGCATATAGTTGTTCTCAGTAGTCTATTATGATCTACCATATTTCTGTGATGTTGCTTGTAACTTCTTTTTCACTTCTGATATTAGTGTTTTGGGCCCTCTCAAATTTTTTCTTGATGATTCTGGCTCAAGGTTTATCAATTTTGTTTATCTTTTCAGAGGATTAGCTTTTAAATATTGATCTTTTCTACTGCTTTTTAGTCTCTGTTTCTTCTCTGATCTTTATGATTTCTTTCTTCTACTAAATTTGTTTTTATTTGTTTATTTTCTGTTCTTCTTTCTTTAGTTCCTTTAGGTAGAAGTTTAGGCTCTTTACTTGAGATTTTTTTGTTTCCTAGGATAAGCATGTATTGTTATAAACTTCTCTCTTAGAACTGCTTTTGCTGCCTCCCATAGGTTTTGGATCATTGTATTTTCATTTTCACTAGTCCTTAGATATTTTTAAAATTTCTTCTTTGATTTCCTCACTGATCCATTGGTTGTTTAGAACATACTTTTTAGCCTCCATATAGTTGATTTCTAGTCTCAGCGTTGTGGTCAGAAAAAAGATGCTTGATATGATTTCAATTTTCTTATATTTACCAAGGCTTGTTTTGTGGCCTAGCATGTGGGCTCTCCTAGAGAATATTACACTTGCATTTGAAAATAATGTTTTCTGCTGCTTTTGGATAGAATGTTCAATATATATCTATTAAGCCCATCTGGCCTAATTTCTCATTTAAGACCAGTGTTTCCTTAATGATTTTCTGTCTGGATGATATATCCATTTATGTAAGTTGGGTGTTAAAGTTCTCTACTAGTATTATGTTAGTGTTCATTTTTCCTTTTATTTCCATTAATATCTGCTTTATGTATTTTAGGTTGGGTGCATATATATTTGAAAGTCATATCTTCTTCTTGGATTGATCCCTTGATCATTATGTAGTGTCCTGCTTTGTCTCTTGTAACAGTCTTTATTTTAAAGTCTATTTTGTCTGGTGTAAGTATTGCTACCCCAGATTTCTTTTGATTTCCATTTGCATGAAATACTGTTTTCCATTCCCTCACTTTCAGGGTGTTTGTATTTAGTTCTAAAGGGAGTCTCTTGTAAGAAACATATATATAGGTCCTATTTTAGTATCTATTCAGCCACGCTATGTCTTCTGACTGGAGAATTTATTCCATTTATATTTACACTAATTTTGATATATACATTCTTATTGTGATTTTTTAAATTATTTTGGGCTTGTTTTCATAGATATTTTTTGTTGCTTTCTTCTTCTTTTGCTCTCTTCTCTTGTACTTTGATGCCTGTCTTTAGTGTCAGGAATGGATTCTTATTTTGCTTTTTGTCTGTATATCTATTATAGACTTTTGATTTGTGGTTACCACAAGGTTTTTATATAGCAATCTATATATATTTACATGATTGTTTTAAGTTGCTAATCTCTTACTTTCAAATGCATTTTAACAACCCTGCATTTGTACTCTTCTCCCCTCACAATTACTGTTTTTGATATCATATTTTACATCTAATTGTTTTGTGTATTGTTTAACTATGTATTGTGGATTTAGATGATTTTACTACTTTTGTCTTTTAACCTTTCTCCTAGCTTCATGTGTGAATTATTTCCTACATTTACTGTATGTTTGCCTTTACTAATGAGCTTTTTTTATTTTGTAGTTTTCATGTTTCCTATTCTGGGCTTTTCTTCTTTGCCTTAGAGAAATTCCTTTAACATTTCTTGTAAGGCTGATTTAGTGTTGCTGAACTCTTTTAGCTTCTGCTTGTGTGTAAAGATTTTTGTTTCCATAAAATCTGAATTAGACCTTGCTGGGTAGAGTATTCTTGGGTATAGGTTTTTCCCTCTCATCACTTTAAATATATTGTTCCATTTCCTTGTGGCATGCAGAGTTTCTGTGGAAAAAAATTAGCTGATTGTCTTATGGGAGTTCCCTTCTATATTATTTGTTGCATTTCCCATGCTGTTTTTAATATTCTCTCTTTATCTTTAATTTTTTATCATTTTAATTACAATGTGTCTTCATGTGTTCCTCTTTGGATTAATCCTGTATTGGACTTTCAGTGCCTCCTAGACTTGAATGTCTGTTTCCTTTCCCAGGTTATGGAAGTTTTCATCTATTGTCTTCACATATGTTTTCAGTCCCTTTCTCTCTTTCTTCTTTTACTTGGACACTTATAATGCAAATATTAGTGAGCCTGATATTATCCCAGAGATCTCTTAAACTGCCCTCATTTCTTTTCATTCTTTTTTTCTGTTTGCCGTTAGTGATTTCCACAGCTCTCTCTTCCAGCTTGCTGATCTGTTCCTCTGTATCATTTAGTGTACTGTTGATTCCTTGTAGTGTATTTTTCATTTCAATTATTGTATTCTTCATCTTTGTTTGGTTGTTCTTTATAATCCTTTGCTAAAAACTTCTAACTTCCCACTCTGTGCATCCATTCTTCTCCTGAGTTCATTGATTATCTTTACGATCACCACCCTGAACTCTTTCTTGGGTAGATTACCTACCTCCACTTTACTTAGTTCTTCTGCTGGTGTTTTATCTTGTTCCTTTGTCTGGAACGAGTTTCTCCGTCACCACATTTTGCCTAAGCTTCTGTTTATATTTTTAGGTATATGGTATATTATTTATGTTTTCTTACACTGGAATAGTGGACTTCTTTAGGAGACAGCTTATGCATCACAGCAGCACACTCCCCCCTCATCACTCAGGGCACATGCTCTAGAGGTTTCCCCTATGAGGGCAGCATTGATCCTTCTATTGTTGAGGGCTGACAATTTGGGTGCTCTATAAGCTTGTTTAGCCCCAGTTCAGTTGGTTGCCAGCCTCTATTTTGTGTGGAGGCCGTCAGCTGCTGGTTGGTGGGACTGGGTCATGAGGTGGTTAACTGCAGCACCCCAGAGAGCCCTGGGGCTAGTGCTGGTTCACTTATGGCAAAGTCAGTGTCCAGAAGACTCCAGGGCTGTTGCTTACCCTCTGGCGTGTGAAGCCATGTCCTGGAATTACTGCCAGACTACTGGAAGGCAGAGTCAGGCTCTGAATTCTGGTCCCAGGGCCTAGAGAGCCCAGCACTGGTGTCAGATTGATAATGGGGTTGGCTGGTTCATAACTCAGTTGGGTAAAAGTGTACATAAGCTTGTGTTGTCCTGCTAGTGGGCAGGGTCTGAGACCACCTGGTCTCAAGGCAAGGTCTGTCATGCTGTGGGCTGACTGGGTCTGCACGCTACAGGCTTGAGGGTTTTCTTGTGTCCGATGTCTGCCCCCTGGTGGGTGAGGCTGGTCCAGTGGCTAGAGCAGGCATCCTGAACGCAGACGTGGAGCCCAGGGTATTCTGGAGCTGATGCCTGTCCACTGGTGGGTGGATCTGGTTCCTGGGCCATCTGATGGCAAGCCCACTTTATTTCTTATTTGTATTGTACTAATTTTCTAAGTATATATATATATATATATATATACACACACACACAGACATATATATATACATACATACATACATATATATATATATATATATACACACATATTTCCCTTTAGATTACTTGTTTATTTCAATTGCTTTTGCCACACTGTTTTCTCAGAGCAATAAGTAGTTGAGAGTTTATTTATGCACATGACCCTATAAAAGGGTGCATCATTTCTTTAGAATAAAAATGATATGATATTGATTAACTAAGGAGGAATATACAGATAAATTATATATATTATCTTACTTAAAACTTTTTATATTAATAATAGTCTATAAAGTTGTTAAATTAATAAAATAAATGTTAATGTCAAGGAGATAGCAGTTGAAATGTATGTTCTTGGAGTATACAAAATATATTACTGGGCTTCCCTGGTGGCTCAGTTGTTGAGAGCCCACCTGCCAATGTAGGGGAGGTGGGTTCCATCCCTGGTCCGGGAAGATCCCACATGCTGTGGAGCAGCTGGGCCCCTGCACCACAGCTGCTGAGCCTGTGCTCTGGAGCCTGTGAGCCACAACTACTGAGCCCACGTGCCACAACTATGGAAGCTCACGTGCCTAGAGCCCATGCTCCACAACAAGAGAAGCCACCACAATGAGAAACCTGCGCACCACAACGAAGAGTAGCCCCCACTTGCTGCAACTAGAGAAAGCCTGTGAGCAGCAATGAAGACCCAGTGCAGCCAAAAATAAAATTAATAATATATATATATATATATATATATATATATATATATATATATATATCAGCAGCAGCAGCATTATCACCATCACCTCCTGTACATTTGGATTTTGTTGGTCCATGTCATGTATATATATTCATGTATGCTTTGTGGTTTATATTATTTATCCACTCTGAAATTAAGAAAGATGTTATTTATAAATGTAAATATATAAAATATTTATATTTAATACTCAGAGTCTTGTGTCCAGCTTTAAGAACCTTTTCAACAAAGTTGAAACTTCATAACATTCCTTTGTAATTGTTTACAATCATACCTTACCCCAGATTTTTAGCTCCTGTGGGTAAAGATCATGTATCATTTATAATTAAATTCCAAAAAGAAGCTCAAAAATAAGAGAATAAACCAGTATTAAGAGAGCATCCACTGTGTGTCATACATTGTGTTAAGTATTTTTCAGACATTTTAAGATATGTGCTTTTTACTTTTCTTGAGGTGTTGAAAGTTTAACTAAGTCCTTAAAATGCTAAAGAACTCATAGGCGGGGAACTGGGTTACAGACGCAGCTCTATTTCCTCCACAAGTTATAGACTTTCTATGATACCCCTTGACTCCTCCTCAGGACATAGAGTGGTTCCATATACACAATAAGTGCTTAGAACAAATTAGCATAATAAACAAATGAATTAAGAAATAAGTTTATTTTGAACTAAAGTTGGCTTTATTATAGGCCTTTATCTCTTTTCTGGATTTTTTCTCAAGGGAAATGATTCTTTTCTCTGAATTAGAACATTGGTTTATTTATCTACACTATTTTTATGGAAATTTGTAGAATTATATCTGTGCATCACTAATAAAATCAATTGAATAAGAATACCAATTTTGCTGATAACATTACAGTTTGTTTCTGTTTCCCTGTGACAAGGTGATTGGCAAGATGAACTTAACTCTGCCCATACTTTTAATTATAACTGTTATTAGGGAGTTTTTACTTTAATGTTTGTAGATTTTACTTTCAAAGTCAATAATAATGAATTCCATTAGTAATTTATAAATGTCATTTTCACTGTAGGTTGATTCTGGATTAAATCTACCACAGTTCAATAACTGTCATGCCAAAGATGAACTTTTAGGAAATGTCCATCCACAAAGCTGTAAGCTATTTTCAATATAAAATTTTTAATTGTTGCTTCTCACCATTCTTTTTGTCAACTAGTAATCATACTACTTTCCAAACAAGCAAATAGGAGTATTGTAGGACAATGGACAAAATATTAACAGATATTACTGTGTTGAAATTTTATTTTCACATTAAAATGTAGACGAGCTGGAAAAACTTAAAAGGATCTTGAATCAACTTCCATCTATCTTCATGAACTCAAGCTACATCCAACATATTTGAGAACACTGGGAGAGAAGTTCAATTTAAATTAGAAACAATTTTAATTTGAAAACCCCTTGATGAAAAAAAGAAAACTTTTAAAAATGCACACTGAGACACAGATACACACATATAAGTTAATTTATTGGAATTAAATGGTTATTGATTAACATAGTAGAGTTGGGGGTTGATCTGGTCTCCTGAAATGGCTAAAACCAATGTCCTTCAAAGGATTTCAAACTAACTTAGGTTACTTTTTCCTTTTCATTACTTTATTTATTACCTTTTACTTATATACTTAAACTTAAAAAAACAGACTCATAGATTTTTATTCAGGTATATAAATGGATGGGATTATGAGTGTTATAAATGGATGAGATTAGCATTTAGATTGTGGCAGACCCCTGGAAGCAGAATTATTAAGTCAACATTGTTAAAATGTCTATTTTCTTTGAAAATGGATTTCTTCACAATGGAGGTTTATCTCATGTCCAAAGAATTGAAGCAGGCCTCTATAATTGCTTATTACACAGTTTGAAATAATAAAATATTTGTGTGGATTCATGTCTTCTCCTCTAAAAATAAACATATGTCCCTCATTAATAATCTACAAGTATCAAAGTCATGCTGCTGCATAAATAAAAGAAAATAAATAAAATTAAAGTTCCAAAGCAGTTGTTCTTTAATACTTACTGCACAAAGTCTCTAAAATTACCAATTCATATGCCTAGCTCAGGGAAAAGTCAATTTCTGAATCAGAGAACCAAAGGTCTTGGTGTTGAATAGAAACAAAATAATCACCTGGTAATAAAGATAGGGTCATCAAATTAGATGTTGCCTGTGAAGGATTTTGACATTATTACAACCACTATTAGTACCATCATCATCACCATTGCCATCATTACTAATATTTTCCAGACATTGTTTTGACACTCAGGAAGATTATCATCCTCAGTCAAGAGAACAAAACCATAAACTTTGATATCTAACTGCACATTGAAATCTCATCCAAATTCTGGTTTAAAAAAATAAATATCAAGCACAAGAATGTAGTGTTACCAGATTCAGTTGAGAAGAACCTGAATAAGTAGAGCTTTGTTCAGTTATCACATTTTGACATATAGTGTACATCATTCCACTTACTGTTTATTAATTTATAGGTGATTTGTCTTCCTAATTCATTTTTCATAGATGACAGATGTAATATTTTAAGCGTAAATAATCAGATTAAATTCTCATATAGCAATGCTTTCTAGCTATCGTAAAAATACTCCTAGTCATAGCCAGAAGTGTAAAGGAGCCCCATGAAACCATATTATAAGCTTGGTACATCATCCTGGAGCATTACTTTTAAAATGCTAAGTAATATGAACGATTATTTTGATATTGTATTATGGGTTAGAATGCTAAGTTTATATGAACTCTAATGATAAGAAAGAAATTAAGTCACCATTCTTATGGATTATTTGAAAACATAGAAGAAAATTAATTGTGTTGGTGACTGGTGAGTGTAGCTAAGAGTCAAATTTTCTGAATTTATGTCTCCTCTGTGCCACTTGCTTTTGCTGTGATCTTAGTTAAATTAGTCTTTCAAACTTCTAGGTCCTTCATCCCCAAAAGGGGATTATATTAAGACCTAACTCATGGAGTTATTGTGAATATTTCATTGTTTAATTCATGTAAGGTGCTTATCATAGAATCTGGAAAATACTAAGTACTCATTCTTAGGCATTGTGAGTAATATATAGATCACAGAATCCATTTTCTTAAAGAGGAGATAACTTCATGAAAATACCTTATGTGGAGAAACACAATGTCATACACAAAAAAGAGTGAAGTGCCAGAGAAGCCAAGTAAATGTCTATATTGTAAGAATTCATCTTCTCCTCTCCTCGAGCTAAAACTCCAGAATAAGGTTCAATTCATTCCCACACCAGTCACTGGGAATTCACTGGTAAAGAAGTAAACAAGAACTTTGCTCTTTGTTCTAGAGGGGGAAGACAGAAAAATACACATAAATATAAGTGACTAAACAACCACTACCAGATCCTGATATTCCCTTGTTTGTTCATAAAACACAGAGTAATTAATCAGGGCTTCCCTAGTGGTGCAGTGGTTAAGAATCTGCCTGCCAATGCAGGGGACATGTGTTCGAGCCCTGGTCCAGGAAGATCCCACATGGCACAGAGCAACTAAGCCCGTGCACCACAACTACTGAGCCTGCTCTAGAGCCTGTGAGCCACAACTACTGAGCCTGCATGCCACAACTACTGAAGCCTGCATGCATAGAGCCTCTGCTCTGCAACAAGACAAGCCACTGCAATGAGAAGCCCATGCACTGCAAGGAAGACTAACCCTCACTCACCGCAACTAGAGAAAACCCTCATGCAGCAACAAAGACCCAGTGCAGCCAAAAATAAATAAATCGATTTATTAAAAAAAAAACACACAAAGTAATTACTCAAATGATAGTTGGTTCCTTTTCTCATTCTGATTTTCAAAAATCGTTGTTTCTGCCTTAACCTTGTCCTACGGTGTTCATTCTGATGACACCCCAGCTAATTCTCAACTGTCAGGTATCAACTTTGTGTGGGAAATCTACCATATTCATTTTGAAAGTTTTGATCACTTTCTTCTGGGTTAAATTATCCCATTTCCAACATTCTGCTCACATGCATTCCAATACAGGTGGATATAAATAAATCTAAATCTGAAATAAGAATATTTAAACAGAGTTTCTAATTTTCAACAACCTTGGAAATAGCTATTTTAAAAGAGAAAGAGAGGCTCTTGAAGGAGGCTCATTGAATACTCAAATAAATAACCTTGAGA
Source organism: Phocoena sinus (assembly GCF_008692025.1). Classification (NCBI taxonomy): domain Eukaryota; kingdom Metazoa; phylum Chordata; class Mammalia; order Artiodactyla; family Phocoenidae; genus Phocoena; species Phocoena sinus. The sequence continues at coordinate 30,893,664 of NC_045776.1, read as the reverse complement.
CCAGTGAAACCTTGGTCCACATGGCTCATGTTTTGGGGGATTTTGACACTTCCCTCACCCTTTTCACAGTTTTCATAAAAGCTGTATTTTTAAAAAATGAAGAACATATTTATAAATACCTCATTATGATTATCATTTATTATTATATTCCTTGAATAAATTTCTAGAAGTATAATTTTAGAATTTCTTGATCTAACAATCTGACTGATTTTACCTCATTTATGTGTGGGAAATTATGCTGATGTATTCTTGCCAAAAAGTACCTACCTAGCAAGCTATCCAGTGAAAACAGAACAGAAAAACTTACAGACCAAATTAAGATATGCAAATCACACATGTTTATTACATAGTTTAAAACATACAGCAGGAATCAAGGAAAATAAGATGTGGTAAGTTAATAACCTTGGAGTAGAGTACATGTATAAACACTATTCTGCTTATTATGGATGATTTGAACTTCCCACCACCCACAGCCCCCTGATTCATATGTTGAAGTCCTAACACCCAAAGTGGCTGGAACTGGAGTATCTAAGGAATACTTATTTGACTTTATCTAAGGTCATAGAGGTGGTGCCCTGATCCAATAAGATTATTGTATTTATAAGAAGAAACATCAAAGAGCTTGGGGACCAAGGAAAGATCATGTGGGCACACAGCAAGAAGACAGCCATCTGAAAACCTGTGAGAAAGCCATCACAGGGAACCAAATCGTCTATCACCTTAGTATTGGACTTATCAGTCTCCAGAACTGTGAGAAATAAGTGTCTGCTGTTTAAGCCACTCAGTCTGTGGTATTCTGTTATAACAACCTGAGCAGACTAATCTACTGTCTGAATCTTGTGTCATGAAATGGTCACAAACCTTTTCACTCTCAGCCTACCACACTAGTGGTGTGGTGACAAGAATCAGAGCAGATGTTTAACATAGGAGGCTCACAGTTGCAAGGTGATAAGAGTTAAGAAGTTATACTTACTTTATTGAAGAATAGAAGGACAGCAACACCTGCCACAGCTATAGCTCACAGATTAATGTGCTTAGAAACTCTAGGTTTTATCTGCAGGAGGAAGAATTTCACCATCATAGATGTCACAAGTATAGGTTTGCCAGGTAAAATACAGGTACCAAGTTAAATTTGAATTTCAGGAAAGAAATGACAAAATATATATTTTTACTATAAGTTTGTCCCAAATATTGCATCATTGTTTACCTTTATCTTAAATTCAAATCTAATAGGTTGTCCTATATGTATTTTTATTTGCTAAATCTACAACCCTAAATCAGTGGATGTCTATTTAGGCTTAAAGTTGTCAATCTGGAGCTGTCATGATCTGCTTCTACAATTAAGAAGTATTTGGTGTTTCTATCCTTTTATATTTATGACTCTCTTTATTATTCCATCCTCTTTATCTATATTCAAAACAAATGTACTCCATTTATTCTATTTATGACTAATATGTCTCACAAGCTACTAACATATCTATTATGTATATTTATCACTTCTCATGAGTTTCATCCATCCTATTGTGTTTCGTCCTTACTACATATAAGTAAAATACTCTCAAAGAAAACAGCAAGCACATGTTGTACAAATTTATATCTATTTTATGATGATGATTATGTTGAACATGTCATTTCCATCCCCAACCATAATTAACTTAGGAACAGAATACATGTTTGAGTCATATATTGCAGGCAATACTGTCCTACCACAGCATCACCTTTTGTTGAAGCCCGAATTTTCTATCAAGATTTAGCATACCAAATTTGGATCAATACCTGCAGAAGAAGGTGAAGGCTTTCTTTCTCCATGGGGGAGAAATATGGAAATATAGAAATAAAACCATTATCAGGTGGGCCTTGAGCCTACAAAATCAGTGAGACTTTTTCTCTTAATTGTCCACCTGTTACTCCCATCTTAAAATACATTAGTGTAAGATAACAGATCTTAGTATAAATATGACTATTCTTGTGGCTTACAAGTCAGCCCAAGGATGCATTCCTTAAATACACAGCACTTTTCAAGAGGTAGACACTTTATATGACTTACCTTACAGTGGATTTTTTATCTTGCATATCCTCCAACATTACAAAGTTATCTTCTATACATCCCAGGGAAATATCACTTTCCTCATTCTAAATTAGGTCTATCTGTTATATACTTTCACACCACTATGTACTCTTCTTTATAGCATTTACCTAAAAGGACGTTTAGGGCTTTTTTAAAATTAATTGCTTAACGTCTTTGTCTGACAATAGTATGTAAATTTTTATTGCAGCATTATTTATGATGGGAACAACAAAGTACAGAATGTTCATTGGTGGACTATTGTGTTTTTATATCCTCTACACCTAAGACTGCTATGTGGTACATGCACAAAGCTAAGCGGAGATATATTCCTATTAGGCCTGACAAAAAGTAGGAATCCAAATAAATTAGATTAATGTTCTTATACAATTTATAGTCTTATTTTAAAGATTATCTCCAAGAATGTCTCTAATGGGTTTAGACAAAGCAGCACCAATAGAATAAGTGTGCCCCCTCTCAAATGGAGTTTTCTGAAGACTTTATTTTAATTTAATGTTTGCATGTCTACTTAAAAATATTATTATTGTCTGACAAGAGTATATAAAAGTTATGATTTTTTTACATTTGAGCTAATTTTAATTTTTATTGCACTAGAGACCTGAACTTAAGTGGTGCTTATTTTTGCATTTCAGAAAAACCTAATTCACTGGTGATGCTCTCCAAAAACTCAACAAAACAAAATAAAACCTAATTTGAGCAAAACTTCAAGAAACTAGTACCTTAACTACTATGAGTTGATAACAAGAAGAGATGTCACATGCAGGTAAAACTACAAATGTTTCAGAATTAAGTGAGAAGACAGGTGCAGTCAGTTATATTATCATCAGTTCCCAAGATATTTTACATTTTTCTAAACTTGACTGCCTGAAACATAAGTTAGGAACCAAATGATGTCATTAAAATTTTGTCAGGATATCAGGCTATAATTTCACACTGTGTTTAACACAAATCTCTCGTAAAAGTTTTGGATGCCATTTCTTCATAATTCTCAAATGTCCTTGTTGCTACTAGAGTTGCATATTTCTGTTTTCTGCTTCCAAATCACTACTAACAACAAAATGCCAATGGAAAAATGAAAGAAATATGTACATCTGAATGAGAATTAAGCCATTGTAATTCACCATACCAGGTAATAATATTCAACATGTTTCCCATACATTCCTATTAGTTTCCATAATAGGAATAATCAATATAAATAGACAGAAGAGGTTGATAATATAAATATGGGCCACAAAGAAGAAACTGACTCTAAAAAATTAGTGAAGACATTTATACTTCCTGAAAATCCATCATAATTTTTAACCATTTCAGAGACACCTAGCTGATGGATGACATGAAGAACAGGTTAGTTAAAGCTCCCTAGCTGCCGACATTGCCAACAACTCACATCTGTCTTCCACAGATGGTCCTGCTATTAGTTCATTGAGAACTATATGAGCCATTTATCCTCCTACATGCAACTCATCACTTGGATTGAGGAACAGAATAATAAGCTAATGTGCTCGGTGACAGGAAACCATGCCTATCCTAAGTGGCATCCAAACACTCTCTCTGCTTGAGTGCAACTATTATAATGCATAAAATTAGTGATGTAAGAAAAAGCTCAGCAAAAACTGGTAATAAAGTTTTGGAGGGGTGCAGTCTTATATTCAAGAGGATGAGTATGTGTTTATACATATGTATGTGCATGATTTTGTGTAGGAAAGAGATAGAAAGAGAGACAGAAAGAAATAAAGACAAGAATAACAGGGAGTTATTCAATGGTAGAGACCTAATGTAATTATGTTTTCAAGTGAAGAACTGTGCTTGGCACACAGGAAGTTATGGAAGTAAAATATTGTTGAAAGGATAGACCATAGGTGATTTATGAGATAACAGAGACATTACTGAGTCAGTCATTTACCATGGAAAAATCACATCTTAAAATAACATGGTTTTGTTGTTCAATAAAAACAATTTAAAAGCTAAAAGATGAATGCTTTGAGTCTATAAATTAAGATTTTTTATGATGTTTAAGTTTCTTTGAAATTAAGTTGCAATAAAAGCTGTGTAAAATGAACATAACACTTTAAGAACAGATGAAAAAATTTAACTTAAAGCTGTCTGCATTTCAGTGATGATTTCCTTGTTAAAGAGTTTGTAGTATTTTAAGTGAAGCTATTATCACTAGGAACCTCACAAATGAATATAAACAGGGTATTTCCCTGAAGACTGCTTTTTAAAAACCTGACAAATGTACTTTATTTACATTTTCTTCAGTGAGTAAATTATTCCAGCACTAAGCAATATCTGTATCGTGAATATTAGTCTGATAGGCTCAAAAGCATAATAATTTTCTAATTTCAGCTCTGTTGAAGAGGTATACTTAATGTGTCAAGTGTTAAGTAGATTGATGAACTTTACCAATTCTTGCTTATAATTAGTAGAAAATGATTATAGAATCATTGAATCTTAGAGTTGGAAAATGATCCAGTGTGATCATTTTCATTAGAGAAACAATTTATGCAAGAAAAATCTTAGGCAGTAATGCAATACAAGAGAAGATAAGTACTTGATTAGCATAGATACATTTTATGTGTTAAAATTCGTAATTATTTATTATAAGGCTAGCCAATAGAAAGAAGGAGTCTATTTTATGCTCATGAAAATTTCAAATCTAGAAGTTTATACATAAAATATCAGGCTTATTATTCACTTCTATAATTTGTTTAGGTTGGAAAACCTGATTTAACAAGCTCTAATATTACAAATGGTGACCTTTTTAATCTATTTGAAATATGTGATTACGACTTCAAGGAATCTCATAAGCAACTGTCCTCCATGAGGTGATACAGTGGTTCTGCTACTTTGAAGTTTTGGTCCTGTTATCTCAACCATTCGCCAACTCCATGATTACTACAGTAAGTGAAGAGAGACTGAAAAATCATATCAGTGGTTAAATGCTTTAGTGTGTAAATGATACTTATAACTTCTGCTCCCAACCCATTGCCCAGAATTAATTGTATTTCTGTCTTAATGCCAAGGGATGTAGAATGATAATTCTCTCCTTTGTCCAGAAGTGGATATGTGAGGGCAGTAGATACATTCTAGAATAGATTTATTTACTTAAAGTTCATGTTCAGTTGACTTTAATAGATGTTTCCATATTATCCTCCAAAGATAATGTATTCTATATTCTCATCAATAAATTTAAAATGTAATCTTTTGAAATGTCAGATATCTCAGCATCCTTACCTGTCAGATATTCCTTCAAAATTTCCAAAGAGTAAATTTTATTTAGTTTTGCTAGTTGAGTCTAATTTTAATCAAAATGACTTATAGACCCAGCACATCTTAATGGTGATTTTTTAATTTACTAAATTCTTATCAAGATGTACCCCAAATTTAATTTATTATAACATGTTATTATGAAAAGGAATTTGGTTCCATGTTCACCTGTTATTGTACAACAGTCAAAGACAAGAGTGAACCTAGAAGGCACACCGGAGTCTTTTTCCATGTTCAGCATATGTTAGTTGTCCTTGTGGTCTCAGATTTCTTCAGTTAGTTGGCCTGAAGAGGCAAAACCAATAAAAAAAAATAAAAGAAACAAAAGACAAAAACAAGTAGAGAACTGAAAGCTTTCTTACACAATGAAACATTTGCAAGAAACTCAAATGTATCTACAGGGGTAGTGAGAGAAGTTTTATTCTATAACCTATATGGAAAAAAATTAAATGTGGCATGCTAAATCAATTTGTCAGTCATTTCTTGTTTATTAAATTTAATGCATAACACATTTGTAAATTGATCTTATTAATTCAATGCCCTAAATTATTAGGAATACATTAAAAACTATTAAATAAGCACTTGTGAGTAAACATATGAAGGAGCACTATTTGAAGAGTGTTACCTAAGGATTTTATGGAGAGATGTTCATTTCATTAGAATATAAAAATTTAGAGGTATGGAATTAAAAAAAAACCCCAAGAGGTCAAAGAGATTTTTAAACAGCATAACTAACAGACGTATTATCAGAAATTATTTAAAGTAAGATCGAATTGGGGTTTTAATGTCATTTGAGTGGATTTATTTTCACTTTCCAATTTGAAGTATTTCCCTTGGTGGCTACAACATTTGCATAGTTCAACTTTTTCTTAATTTATTCTCATTTCCTCTTTCTTTCTCTGCCTCTGAATCTTCATTTGCCTTTTTATATATTTCTTTTTCTTGAGATATACCACAACATAAGACATATAAAATTAGATGATTAAGCAGTTATCTTGAGACCAATGATTATTTTTCCAATTATTTTAAATGCAACTTTATAATTTACTAAAATGTTGATGATTTTGTAAACATTTATAGGTAGCATATTTTGATGCCAGTATCATAGCATGTTGAGTATTGTGACATCAATTTTAATATATTTAATTTATACGTATTTTAATACATGAGGTAATAGTCTAGTTCAAAAACTTTGGAAATTTTTATGTATATATTATTCTTCATGAAATTTAGGTTTTATTTCATTAATTTGAAAAAGCTTTTACTGACATGTAAAGATATTATTTAGTAGATCAAGTTAAACATAAATGTATCTACAGTATTCTTACTATCTTAGAAACAACATTATTTTTTCAAATATTATTTTATATTCCTGGATATAGTGCAATTTTCTTCACATATGTAGAAAAAATTAAATAAAAATATACTGTGAATATTATACATCATAGAATATAGTATATAGTTGTATGTTGTTCAAAGAAATATATATCATATTGACATAATAAATTATCAGTTTGCATAAATTTTTCCCATACCTTTTAAATTATACCCTGGAAAGATAATGATTTTGATAACTGCATGTTTTTGACTGTTTGATCACATTACTAAACATTTTTATCATTTCAAAAATTTTTCAGTGATTTTATTAAGCTTCCAAAGTGAAGAGTAATGGTTATTTTATCTTCTTTTCCTCTTTTTACTTTTTTGTGTCTAATCATAGATCTTCCACTAGAATGGAAAATAATAGTACATATATTTTTCTTTTTTCTCTGATTTCATGTCTTCCCTGTTCAATCAATCTAGTCATTTAGAAAATTTATTCATATTAAGAGGACATTTTCTTATTGCTATATTTGGTAGAGGTTGAAGTTTATTAAATATTTTTTCTAGCTTCTAAATATTATCCTGAAAACTTGTTTTCCTTTTCCAAAGTTTGAATGTAAAGAATTATAATAATATATTTCCTAATATTCAGTCTTTCTTTTTTTGTAATAAGCCCTAATTGATCTTGCAACACTATTCTAACATTGAATTTACTAATATTCTCTTTATGAAATTTGTACCTCTAGATAAAATATTGGCATTAGATACAGTTTAACTTAGTAAAATGATTTGTGCATTTTATTTTTAATTTTCCAGGCTCTTAAGCACTGTAAAAGGCAAATAAATTATATGGTCTTCAAAGACGTTAAAAAGAAACTTGCCTCAATACTATCTAGTATTGTCTTTTTACTTTGTTTTCAATTGTTGATCTAGTCATTTTGTTTTTGATAATTCTTTCTTGAATCAATGTTAATAATTTATATTTTTCTATACAATTCTTAATGGTATCCATATTTTCAAATTTATTACATATAACTGAATATGATCACTTAAATTTTTTCTATCTTTGCTTCATTGGTAAACTATTATTTTCTTTTACTATTCAGTGTTTTATTTTCCCAATTAAAAATATAGTAGCGTCTTTTGTAGTTTTATCTATCTATTCAAAGAACTAGCTCTTGGATTGAGTATCAAGTCTTCTCTTTGTTCTGGTGAAAAATCATAAATAATAAAATATTTAATTTGCTTAATTAAATTAATTTGCTTTTAAATTTATTATTTTATGTTCCCAGGTCTTGTAGGATAATGATCAATAGGATGAATTGTCTTTTATTGCACTGATGCATTCTGCCAATACATAGATTTAAAGGTTCTTTCAAACTGCAAAATCCTTGCCATTCACCATTTGATTTTCCATTGATCAAAAACTTATCAGTATCTTGGTGTTCCATTTCTTACCTCCATTCTTTTCTCACTGTAGTTTTTACCTTCTTAAAAATTATTTTCATCATTTATTTTATGAGGAAGAAGAGATAAAACTGTCTTTACAGTTTGTAATCCTGTACTGCAGTTTTATATAAACATCACTCCATTTTTTCCTACATTTTATGATTATTTTTTCTTAACCATCTTGTTTCAAACTGAAATTAATAAGTGATTTTTTATGTCTTATCTACCATTTACAAGATTTTGTTCAAAGTTTTATCCTTTAGATATTAATTTAAATTTTACAGACATTTCCTGTGATTAATGTTTCTTTTTCACCTTATATTTATTTTTATTCTCTTTTTACATTTGAGCCTTTCATAGTGCTCACTGTTTAAATAAATGAATAATGAAGAACAAGCCCATTACTGGCTATCTTTGTTTGACTTATTCATATTTGGTGTGTTTCTTTTTACTCAAGTTCTTTTAGATATAATTTACACTAGATTAAAGGCACACATTTGAAAAGTAGAAACCAAATATAACAAAATTTCTGGGATGCAGCAAAAACAGTATTAAGAAGGAAATTTATAGTCATAAACAACTACCTTAGGAAAAAAGAAAGGTCTCAAATAAACCACCTAAATTTACACCTCTAGGAACAAGAGAAAAAACTAACTAAGCCTAAAGTTAGCAGAAGGAAGGAAACAGTAAAGATTAGGGCAACAATGAATGAAATAGAGACTAGTAAACACAATAGAAAAAGTCAATGAAACTAAGAGGTTTTTTTTTTTTAATAAGCAAAATTGACAAAACCTTTGGCTAGACTAAGTTTGATGAATTTTGTCAAATATATATCAACATATAACCACCCCCATTCAAGATACAGAACCTTTCCACATTTCCATCAACGAAAAAAGTTCCAAATATGACTTTCAACCTATTCCCAGTCCCCTCAGCCACCCAAATTCACTACTGGCTCCAGGCAACAACTGATTACTTTCTATGACTGTTTACTAGTTTACCTTGCTGTAGGACATAATATAAATAGAATAATATACTCTTTTGTAACAATTATTTTCATTTATTTTAGTGTTTTTGAGTTCCACCTCTGTTGCTCTATGTATCTGTAATTTGTTACTTCATTGTGGAATAATCTATTGTCTGACTACACGACAATTTGTTTATCCATTCACCTATAAATTGACATTTGTTTTTGTTACCAGGTTTGATATTATGAATAAATTTACTAAGAAAATTTACAAACAAGTCTTTTTGGTAGACAAATATTTTCATTTGGGGGTAAATATGTAGGAGAAGAATTGCCGACTTATGTGGTAAATGCATGTTTAACTCCATATGAAACTGCCAAACTGTTTTCTAAATTGGTTAATTTTACAATTTTATAAATACAGCAATATATAAAAATTCTAGTTGCTCCAATTTCTCACCGACATTTGTCATGCCAAGCTTTTTTTTTAAATGTTAGCCACTATAATGGTGTCTCATTGCACTTTAATTTGAAATAACCAAATGAGTAATGATATAAAGCACTTAGTCATTATTTCCATATGTCTCATTTGTTAAGTATCCCTCCAATACTTCAGCTCATTTTTTAATTGGTTGTTCGTTTTCTCATTATTGAGTTCTCAATATACTTATATATCTTGGTTTCAAGTATTTTGACAGATATATGTATTATGAATATTTTTCTACTCTGTGACATGTATTTATATTTATAACAGTGTGTTTTAATGAACAAATTTTATTTTAATGAATTTCAACTTATCATTTCCTTTTGCTTTTGTTTTCTTCCAGCATTTTTTATATTTAGATCTATTATCCATTTTGAGTTAATTTTTGTTTATGGTATGTGCTAAGGGTCAATTTTCATATTTTAATATGAATATTCAGCTTGTTTTTTTAATGAATGTATTAGTTTTTCTGATTGAATTGCCATAACGCCATAGTTCAAGAACAAATGTAGAGTTTGGGTCAAACGGAGGAATAGGAGGACCTGGGGTTCATGTCTCCCCACATGTACATCAAGAATACATCTACAAGTGGAACAATTTGTACACCACACCTTCTGAACACTAGCAGAGGACCTCAGACACTTAAAAGGATAAGAAAGGATGCTTTCATAACTGGATAGGGCAAAAGAGAGAATAAGAAGAAAAAGAAAAAAGGAAATGAGATGGGACCCACAACACTGGGGGGGAGCTGAAGGAAAGGAGAGGTTACTGCACCCAGGGAAGCCCACTTACTGGTGGCAAGATCAACAAGAATAGAAGGAGAGCTCTGGGGGCTATCAGAGGAAAGTGCAGCAGCTGGTCTGTGGCAGGCAAGACAGAGTGAGACTTATACAGATGGTATGTGCCACAGCTCTGTGTACCCCAGCCTGAGACGGGTGTCTGCCAGTGATGGCAGGGGCAGGGTGCTGAAGCATGGGTTTTGGAGAGCAGACCCAAGGGGAGGAGTGCTGTTGGCTGTACAGAGACAGCCTGAGGGAATGGGAGTGAGTAGCTCCACAGCCAGGAATGCTCCTGGAGAAAGCACAGACTACCATGGAAGTGAGGCATGATTGTTGAGTGGAATGTGAATGGTGGGGAGGCTATTATGACCTCTCTTCCCACACACCAGTCCCTGCCTCTTCAGGCACTGGGTGGGACCCCTGCCTGAGAAAGTGTGTGCATGCCCCAGTTGCTGCCTTGTCCCCCTCAGCTTGGATGAATATGTGTCCTCTCATTGGTCACCACCTCCTGCCAGCCCCTGTGGGTTCTAGAGGGGGCTTCCACTGGAGAAAGTGTGTACTCCCCAGTCATTGCCACCTTATCCCTCTCCCACCTAACTCAGCAAGCATGGCCCACTCAGTTGTTGCCTTCATCCCCTCTCACTTGGGTGGGGAGCAGAAGCCTGAGGATGGTTCACATACAGAGTTGGGGCCAAAACCAAAGCTGAGCCCCAGGGGCTGTGTGACTAAGGACAAAGAACTGAAATCTCTCCATGCAGCTGCACAAGCCACTGATTAAACCCCCGTGAAATCCAGCACCTGAGGAATATCTGAATGGACAATGATGCTCTCACAACCCAGAAGTGTCTAGCTTAAGCAGCTGTGGACTTTGTGGGCATGTACACATGGGATTGGGCCAGGTCAGAATCTGAGCCACCCCCACAGTGCCCACAGTGCGTCCAGAGACCTACCTAGAAGTCTTGGAGGGCCTTCTGGGGAAATGGGGGATGGGTGTGGCTCACCATGTGCTCAAGGACACTGATAGTGGAGGCCCCAGAGAATTTTGTTGTTGTTCTTTTTGTCATTGTTCTATTTATTTATTTTATTTAGTTTTATTTTAATTTTTAATATATTTTTTTACTTCTCTCTATGTAATGTTTTTTGTTTTGTCATTTTGATCTCTTTTTTTTTTTTTTTGTATTTTTGTTGTCATTGTATTTCTTTGCTTTTTTTGTTTTTTGTGGGGTTTTTTTTGGTTTTTGTTTTTTAGTTTTGTTTTTATTGTTTGTGTTGGTTCTTGGGTTTTTTGTTTGGTTGTTTCCTTTATTTTTTTGGTTTTGTTTTTATTGTTGTTTTGTTTTGTTTGTTTGCTTTCTTATGTTTTTTACATTTTTTGGCCAGACCATCTGGCTTGCAGGCTTGTGGGGTCTTGGTTCCCTGGCCAGGGGTTGAACCTGAGGGCCCACAGTGGAAGTGTCACATTCTAGCCCTTGGGCCACTAGGGAATTCCAAGCCTCAGGGAATATTAATTGGCATGAGCCCTTCCTGAGGTCCCTAGCTCAGCACTAAGACCCGGCTCCACCCAACAACCTGCAAGCTCCAGTGCTGGAACACCTCAGGACAAACAACTAGCAATACATGAACACAGCCCCACCCATCAGCATACAGGCTGGCTAAAGTCATACTAAGCACACGTAAACCAAAACACACTCATTGACACAGACCTGTCCACCAGAGGGAGAAGACCTAGCTCCAGCCACCAGAGGGCAGAAACCAGTCCCTCCCATCAGAAAGCCTACACAAGTCCCTGGACCAAACTCACCCACCAGGGAGCAGAAACCAGAAGCATGAGGAACTACAACACTTCAGCCTGCAGAGAGGAGACCATAAACACAATAAGTTAGACAAAATGAGATAAAAGACAAATATGTGGCAGAAGAAGGAGCAAGGTAAAAACCTACAAGAACAATTAAATGAAGAGGAAAATCTACCTGAAGAAAAATTCAGAGTAATGACAGTAAAGATGGTTCAAGCTCTCAAAAAAAGAATGGAGATATGGATCAAGAAGATACAAGAAATGCTTAACAGGACCTAGAAGAACTAAAGAACAAACAGTGATGAACAATACAGTAACTGAAAATTTAAAATACACTAGAAGAAATAAATAGCAGAATAACTGAGGCAGAAGAACAGATAAATAAGCTGGAAGTTAGGATGGTGTAAATCTCTGTCACAGAAGAGAATAAAGAAAAAAGAATGAAAATAAATGATGACAGTCTCAGAGACCTATGGAACAACATTAAACACACCAACATTCCCATTATAGGGGTCCCAGAAGAAGAAGAGAAAGAGAAAGAGACAGGGAAAATCTTTGAAGAGATTTTAGTCAAAATCTTCCCTAACATGGAAAAGGAAATAGTCACCCAAGGCCAGGAAAAACAGAGATTCCCATACAGGATATACCCAAGGAGAAACAAACTGAGACACATATTAATCAAACTAACAAAAATTAAACACACAAAAAATATTATAAGCAGTAAGTGAAAAGCAACAATTAAAATACAAGGGAACTCGCAAAAGGTTATCAGTTGATTTTTCAGCAGAAACCCCACAGGCCAGAAGGGAGTGGCATGATATACACATGATATATTTTAAGTGATGAGAGGTAAAATCTTACAACCATGAATAATCTACACAGGAAGGCTCTCATTCAGATTTGACAAAGAAATCAAAAGATTTACAGACAAGCAAAAGCTAAGAGAAATCAGTACCACCAAACCAGCTTTACAATAAATGCTGAAGCAACTTCTCTAGGCAGGAAGCATAAGAGAAGAGAACAAAGAAGAAGGGAAGAAAAAAAACCAAAACACAAAAGAAAATGGCAATAAGAACATACATATTGATAAGTAAGTTAAATGCTTCAACAAAAAGACACAGCCTGCCTGAATGGATATAAACCCAAGACCCATATATATGCTAGCTACAGGAGACCCACTTAAGACCTAGGGACACATACAAACTGAAAGTGAGGAGATGGAAAAAGATGTTCCATGCAAATGGAAACCAAAAGACAGCTGGAGTAGGAATACTCATATCAGACAAAATAGACTTTAAAATAAATACCCTTACAAGAGACAAGGAAGGAAACTACATAATGATCAAGGGATCAATCCAAGAAGAAGCTATAACAATTGTAAATATATGCACCTAACATACGAGCACCTCAGTACGTAAGGCAAACGTTAACAGAAATAAAAGGGGAAATCAACAGCAACATAAGAATAGTGGGGGACTTTAACACCCCATTTACACCAATGGACAGATCATTCAGAGAGAAAATTAATAAGGAAACACAAGCCTTAAATGACACATTAGACCAGATGGACTTAACTGATATTAACAGGATATTACACCCAAAAGCAGCAGAATACACTTTCGTCTCAAGTGCACAGGGAACATTCTCCTGAATAGATCACATCTTGGGTCACAAATCAAGTCCTGGTAAATTGAAGAAAATTGAAATCATGTCAAGCATCTTTTCTGATGACAACACTATGACATTAGAAATCAATTGTAGGGAAAATACTGTAAAAAACACAAACACATGAAGGCTAAACAATATGTTACTAAACAATAAATGGATCACTGAAGAAATCAAAGAGAAAATCAAAATATATCTAAAGACAAATGAAAACATGATGATCCAAAACCTATGGGATGCAGCAAAAGCAGTTCTAAATGGAAAGTTTATAGAAATACTACCCCAAGTCCTACCCCAAGAAAAAAGAAAAATCTCAAATACAAAACCTATCCTTACACCTAAAGCAGTAGAAAGAAGAACAAACAAAACCCAAAGTTAGTAGGAGGAAAGAAATCATAAAGATCAGAGCAGAAATAAATGAAATAGAGACAAAGAAAACAATAGCAAAGATCAATGCAGCTAAAAGCTGGCTCCTTGAAAAGATAAACAAAATTGATAAATCTTTAGCCAGACTTATAAAGAAAAAAAGGGAGAGGGCTCAAATCAATAAAATCAGAAATGAAAAAGAAGCTACAATGGGCACCACAGAAATTCAAATGACCATAAGAGATTACTACAAGCAACTATAAACCAATAAAATGGACAACCTAGAAGAAACGAACAAATTCTTGGAAAGATACAACTTTCCAAGGCTGAACCAGGAAGAAATAGAAAATATGAACAGACTAATCACAAGTACTGAAATTAAAACTAATTAAAAACCTTCCACAAACAAAAGTCTAGGACCAGATGATTTCACAGGTGAATTCTATCAAACATTTAGAGAAGAGCTAACACCCACCCTTGTCAAACTCTTCTAAAAAATTGCAGAGGGTGCTGCCCTGGTGGCGCAGTGGTTGAGAGTCTGCCTGCTGATGCAGGGGACACAGGTTAGTGCCCCAGTCCGGGAAGATCCCACATGTCGTGGACCGGCTAGGCCCATGAGCCATGACTGCTGAGCCTGCGTGTCCACAGCCTGTGCTCCTCAAAGGGAGAGGCCACAACAGTGAGAGGCCTGCATACCACCAAAAAAAAAAAAATTAAAAAAATAAAAATAAAAAAATAAATTGCAGAGGAAGGGAGACTCCTAAGTTCATTCTACGCGGCCATGATAACCATGACACTAAAACCTGACAAAGATATCACTAAAAAAGAAAATTACTGACCAATATCACTGGTGAACAAAGATGCAAAAATCCTCAATAAAATATGAGCAAACCAAATCGAACAACACTTTAAAAAGTTCAAACCTTACGATCAAGTAGGATTTATCCCAGGGATGCAAGGATTTTTCAACATATGCAAGTCAATCACATATTGACTTATATATACTGTGTGATATATATATATATATATATATATATATATATATATATATATACAGGCCAATATCACTGATGGACATAGATGCAAATATCCTCAACAAAATACTAGCAAACAGAATCCAACAGCACATTAAAAGGATCATACTCCATGATCAAGTGGGGTTTATTCCAGGAATGCAAGGATTCTTCAATATACGCAAATTAATCAACGTGATACACTATATTAACAAATTGAAGGAGAAAAACCGTATGATCATCTCAATAGATGCAGAGAAAACTTTCGAAAATATTCGACACCCATGGGCTTCCTTGTTTGTTGGTACAGTGGTTGAGAGCCTGTATATATATATATATATATATATATATATATATATATATATATATATATATATATATATCACAGTATATTGACATATATTGTGTGATAAACCCCCATCAAGAAATTGAAGAATAAAAACCATATGATCACCTCAATAGATGCAGAAAAAGCTTTTGACAAATTCCAACACCAAGTTATTATAAAATCTCTCCAGAAAGTGCGTATAGAGGGAACTTAACTTACTTCAACATAACAAAGTCCATACATGACAAACCCACAGCAAACTTCATTCCCAGTGGTGAAAAACTGAAAGAATTTCCTCTAAGATCAGGAACAAGGCAAGGATGTCCACTCTTACCACTTTTATTGAACATAGATTTGGAAGGTCTAGTCATGGCAATCAGAGAAGAAAAAGAAATAAAAGGAATTCAAATGGGAAAAGAACTAAAACAGTCACTGATTGCAGATGGCATGACACTATACATAGAATATCCTAAAGATGCTACCAGAAAAATGCTAGAGCTCATTAACAAATTTGGTAAAGATGCAGGATAAAATATTGATACACAGAAATATCTTGCATTCCAATACACTAACAACAAAATGTCAGAAAGATAAATAGAGGAAACAATCCAATTTACCATTGCATCAAAAAACTAAAATACCTAGGAATAAACCTACCTAAGGAAGCAAAAGATCTATACTCAGAAAACTATAAGATATGATGAAATAAATAAAAGATGACAGAAAATATGATGGAGAGATGTATCATGCTCTTGGATTGGAAGAATCAGTATTGTGAAAATGACTATACTACCCAAGACTCAATCCCTATCAAATTACAAATGGCAGTTTTCACAGAATTAGAACAAAAATTTTACACTTTGTATGGAAACACAAAAGACTGTAAATAGCTAAAGCAATCTTGAGAAAGAAAAATGGAGATGGAGGAATCAGGCTCCCTGACTTCAGATTGTAGTACAAAGCTACAGTCTTCAAAACAGTATCATACTGGAACAAAAACAAAAATATAGAAGAATGGATCAGGATAGAAAGTTCCAAGGTAAACCCATGCACCTATGGTCACCTAATCTATGACAATGGATGCAAAAATAAACAATGGAGAAAAGAAAGTCTCTTCAATAAGTGGTGCTGGAAAAACTCTAATTTGGGTAGTAGAGCCGTTTTCACAATGCTGATTCTTCCAATCCAAGAACATGGTATATCTCTCCATCTATTTGTATCATCTTTAATTTCTTTCATCAATGTCTTATAATTTTCTGCATACAGGTCTTTTGTCTCCTTAGGAAGGTTTATTCCTAGATATTTTATTCTTTTTGTTGCACTGGTAAATGGGAGTGTTTTCCTGATTTCACTTTCAGACTTTCCATCCTTAGAGATTTCTGTGCAGAGATGCCAGAGATTTCTGTGCATTAATTTTGTATCCTGCTACTTTACAAATTCATTGATTAGCTCTAGTAGTTTTCTGGTAGCATCTTTAGGATTCTCTACATATAGTATCATGTCATCTGCAAACAGTGACAACTTTACTTCTTCTTTTCAGATTTGGATTTCTTTTATTTCCTTTTCTTCTCTGATTACAGTGGCTAAAACTTCCAAAACTATGCTGAATAACCGTGGTGAGAGTGGGAGACCCTGTCTTGTTCCTGATCTTAGTGGAAATGCTTTCAGTTTTTCACCATTGAGGACGATGTTCGCTGTGGGTTTGTCATATATGACCTTTATTATGTTGAGGAAATTTCCTCTATGCCTATGTTCTGCAGGGTTTTTATCATAAATGGGTGTTGAATTTTTTTTTTTTTTTTTTTTTTTTTTTTTTTTTTTTTGCTGTACACGGGCCTCTCACTGCTGTGACCTCTCCCGTTTGTGAAGCACAGCCTCCGGACACGCAGGCTCAAGGCCATGACTCATAGGCCCAGCCGCTCCGCGTGACATGTGGGATCTTCCCAGACTGGGGCATGAACCCGTGTACCCTGCATTGGCAGGCGGACTCTCAACCACTGCAACAACAAGGAAGCCCATGGGTGTTGAATTTTTTCGAAAGCTTTCTCTGCATCTATTGAGATGATCATACGGTTTTTCTCCTTCAATTTGTTAATATGGTGTACCGTGTTGATTAATTTGCGTATATTGAAGAATCCTTGCATTCCTGGAATAAACCCCACTTGATCATGGAGTATGATCCTTTTAATGTGCTGTTGGATTCTGCTTGCTAGTGTTTTGTTGAGGATATCTGCATCTATGTCCATCAGTGATATTGGCCTGTAGTTTTCTTACATTGTGACATCCTTGTCTGGTTTTGGTATCAGGGTGATGGTCACCTCGTAGAATGAGTTTGGGAGTGTTCCTCCCTCTGCTATATTTTGGAAGAGTTTGAGAAGGACAGGTGTTAGCTCTTCTCTAAATGTTTGATAGAATTCACCTGTGAAGCCACATGGTCCTGGGCTTTTGTTTGTTGGAAAATGTTTAATCACAGTTTCAATTTCAGTGCTTGTGATTGAGCTGCTCATATTTTCTATTTATTCCTGATTCAGTCTTGGCAGGTTGTGCATTTCTAAGAATTTGTCCATTTCTTCCAGGTTGTCCACTTTATTGGCATAGAGTTGCTTGTAGTAATCTCTCATGATCTTTTATATCTCTGCAGTGTCAGTGGTTATTTCTCCTGTTTCATTTCTAATTCTATTGACTTGAGTCTTCTCCCTTTCTTTCTTGAAGAGTCTGGCTAATGGTTTATCAATATGTTTTATCTTCTCAAAGAACCTGATTTTAGTTTGATTGATGTTTCCTATTGTTTCCTTCATTTCTTTTTCATTTATTTCTGATCTGATCTTTATGATTTCTTTCCTTCTCCTAACCTTGGGGTTTTTTGTTCTTCTTTCACTATTTGCTTTAGGTACAAGGTTAGGTTGTTTATTCAAGATGTTTCCTGTTTCTTAAGGTAGGATTGTATTGCTATAAACTTCCCTCTTAGAACTGCTTTTGATGCATCCAATAGGTTTCGAGTCATTGTCTCCCTTGTCATTTGTTTCTAGGTATATTTTGATTTCCACTTTGATTTCTTCAGTGATCACTTCGTTATTAAGTAGTGTATTGTTTAGCCTCCATGTGTTTGTATTTTTTACAGATCTTTTCCTGTAATTTATATCTAGTCTCTAGCGTTGTGGTCCGAAAAGATACTTGATACAATTTCAATTTTCTTAAATTTATGAAGGCTTAATTAGTGACCCAAGATATGAAATATCCTGCATAATGTTCCATGAGCACTTGAGAAAAATGTGCATTCTATTGTTTTTGGATGGAATGTCCTATAAATATCAATTATGTCCACCTTGTTTAATGTATCGTTTAAAGCTGTGTTTCCTTGTTTATTTTCACTTTGGATGATCTGGCAATTGGTGAAACTGGAGTGTTAAATTCCCCTACTATAATGTGTTACTGTCGATTTCCCCTTTTATGCCTGTTAGTGCTCCTATGTTGTGTGCATAAATATTTACAATTGTTAAATCTTCTTCTTGTATCGATACCTTGATCATTATGTAGTGTCTTTTTGTCTCTTCTAATAGTCTTTATTTTAAAATCTATTTTGTCTGATGTGAGAATTGCTACTCTAGCTTTCTTTTGGTTTCCATTTGCATGGAATATCATTCTTCATCCCTTACTTTCAGTCTGTATGGGTCTCTAGGTCTGAAGTGGGTCTCTTATAGGCAACATATATATGGGTCTTGTTTTTGTATCCATTCAGCCAGTCTGTGTATTTTGGGGGGAGCATTTAGTCCATTTATATTTAACGTAATTATTGATATGTATGTTCCTATTCCTATTTTCTTAATTGTTTTGGCTTGCTATTGTAGGTCTTTTCCTTCTCTTGTGCTTCTTGCCTAGAGAAGTTCCTTTAGCATTTGTTGTAAAGCTGGCTTGGTGGTGCTGAACTCTCTCAGCTTTTGCTTGTCTGTAAATGTTTTAATATCTATATCAAATCTGAATGAGATGCTTGCTGGGTACAGTAATCTTGGTTGAAGATTTTTCTGCTTCATCACTTTATTTTTTTAACATCTTTATTGGGGTATAATTACTTTACAATGGTGTGTTAATTTCTGCTTTATAACAAAGTGAATCAGGTAAGCATATACATATGTTCCCATATCTCTTCCATCTGGCATTACTTTCCCTCTCACTCTCCCTATCCCACCCCTCCAGGCAGTCACAAAGCACCGAGCTGATCTCCCTGTGCTATGCAGCTGCTTCCCACTAGCTATCTACCTTACATTTGGTAGTGTATATATGTCCATGCCTCTCTCTCGCTTTGTCACAGCTCACCCTTCCCCCTCCCCATATCCTCAAGTCTGTTCTCTAGTAGGTCTGTGTCTTTATTCCTGTCTTACCCCTAGGTGCTTCATGACACCTTTTTTCGTAAATTCCATATATATGTGCTAGCATACGGTATTTGTCTTTCTCTTTCTGACTTACTTCACTCTGTATGACAGACTCTAGGTCTATCCACCTCATTAAACATAGCTCAATTTCGTTTCTTTTTATGGATGAGTAATATTCCATTCTATATATGTGCCACATCTTCTTTATCCATTCATCCAATGATGGACACTTAGGTTTTTCCCATCTTGGGCTATTGTAAGTAGAGCTGCAATGAATATTTTGGTACATGACCCTTTTTGAATTATGGTTTTCTCAGGATATATGCCCAGTAGTGTGATTGTTGCATCATATGGTGGTTATATTTGTACATTTTTAAGGAACCTCCATAGTGGCTGTACCAATTCACATTCCCACCAGCAGTGCAAGAGTGTTCCCTTTTCTCTTCACCCTCTCCAGCATTTATTGTTTCTAGATTTTTTGATGATGGCCATTCTGAGTGGTGTGAGATGATATCTCATTTTAGATCTGATTAGCATTTCTCTAATGATTAATGATGTTGAGCATTCTTTCATGTGTTTGTTGGCAGTCTGTATAGCTTCTTTGAAGAAATGTCTATTTAGGTCTTCTGCCCATTTTGGGATTGAGTGGTTTGTTTTTTCCTTCTGGAGCTTCATGAGCTGCTTATAAATTTTGGAGATTAATCCTTTGTCAGTTTCTTCATTTGCAAATACTTTCTCACATTCTGAGGGTTGTCTTTTGGTCTTGTTATTGTTTCCTTTGCTGTGCAAAAGCTTTGAAGTTTCATTAGGTCCCATTTTTTAATTTTTGTTTTTATTTCCATTGCTCTAGGAGGTGGGTCAAAAAGGATCTTGCTGTGATTTATGTCATAGAGTGTTCTGCTTATGTTTTCCTCTAAGAGTTTTAAAGTTTCTGGCCTTACATTTAGCTCCTTAATGCATTTTGAGCTTATATTTGTGTATGATGTTGGGGAGTGATCTAATCTCATACTTTTACCTGTACCTGTCCAGTTTTCCCAGCACCACTTATTGAAGAGGCTGTCCTTTCTTCACTCTACATTCCTGTCTCCTTTATCAAAGATAAGGTGACCATATGTGCGTGGGTTTATCTCTGGGCTTTCTATCCTGTTCCATTGATCTATCTTTCTCTTTTAGTGCCAGTACCATACTGTCTTGATTACTGTAGCTTCGTAGTATAGTCTGAAGTCAGGGAGCCTGACTCCTCCAGCTCCATTTTTCGTTCTCAAGATTGCTTTGGCTATTTGGGGTCTTTTGTGTTAACATACAAATTGTGAAATGTTTTGTTCTGGTTCTGTGAAAAATGCCAGTGGTAGTTTAGTAGGGGTTGCATTGAATCTGTAGATTGCTTTGGGTAGTAGAGTCACTTTCACAATGTTGATTCTTCCAATCCAAGAACATGGTATATCTCTCCATCTATTTGTATCATCTTTAATTTCTTTCATCAGTGTCTTATAATTTTCTGCATACAGGACTTTTGTCTCCTTAGGTAGGTTTATTCCTAGATATTTTATTCTTTAAGGTGCAATGGTAAATGGGAGTGTTTTCTTGATTTCACTTTCAGATTTTTCATCATTAGTGCATAGGAATGCAGAGATTTCTTTGCATTAATTTTGTATCCTGCTACTTTACCAAATTCATTGATTAGCTCTAGTAGTTTTCTGGTAGCATCTTTAGGATTCTCTATTTATAGTATCATGTCACCTGCAAACAGTGACAGCTTTACTCCTTTTCCGATTTTGATTCCTTTCATTTCCTTTTCTTCTCTGATTGCTGTGGCTAAAACTTCCAAAACTATGTTGAATAAGAGTGGTGAGAGTGAGTAGCCTTGTCTTGTTCCTGATCTTAGTGGAAATGCTTTCAGTTTTTCACCATTGAGGTTGATGTTGGCTCTGGGTTTGCATATATGGCCTTTATTATGTTGAGGAACATTTCCTCTATGCCTACTCTCTGCAGGGTTTTTATCATAAATGGGCTTTGAATTTTGTCGAAAGCTTTCTCTGCATCTATTGAGATGATTATATGTTTTTTCTGCTTCAATTTGCTAATATGGTTTATCACATTGATTGATTTGCATATATGGACGAATCCTTGCCTTCCTGGAATAAACCTCACTTGATCATGGTGTATTATCCTTTTAATGTGCTGTTGGATTCTGCTTGCTAGTATTTTGTTGAGGATTTTTGCATCTGTGTTCATCAGTGATATTGGTCTGTAGTTTTCTTTCTTTGTGACATCCTTCTGTGGTTTTGGTATCAAGGTGATGGTGGCTTCGTAGAATGAATTTGGGAGTATTCCTCCCTCTGCTATATTTTGGAAGAGTTTGAGAATGATAGGTTTTAATTATTCTCTAAATGTTTCATACAATTCGCCTTTAAGCCATCTGGTCCTAGGCTTTTGTTTGTTGGAAGATTTTTAATCACAGTTTCAATTTCAGTGCTTGTGATTGGTCTGTTCATATTTTCTATTTCTTTCTGATTCAGTCTTGGCATGTTGTGCATTTTTAAGAATTTGTCCATTCCTTCCAGGTTGTCCATTTTATTGTCATTGTGTTGCTTATAGTAATCTCTCATTATCTTTTGTATTTCTGTAGCATCTGTTGTTATTTCTCCTTTTTCATTTCTAATTCTATTGATTTGAGTCTTCTCCCTTTTTTTCTTGATGTGTCTGACTAATAGTTTATCAATTTTGTTTATCTTCTCAAGGAACCAGCTTTTAGTTTTATTGATCTTTGCTATTGTTTCCTTCTTTTCTTTTTCATTTATTTCTGATCTGATCTTTATTATTTCTCTCCTTCTGCTAACATTGCTTTTTTTTGTTCTTCTTTTTCTATTTGCTTTAGGTGCAAGGTTAGGTTGTTTAATCGAGATATTTCCTGTTTCTTAAGGTGGGCTTGTATTGCTATAAATTTTCCTCTTAGAACTGCTTTTTCTGCATCCCATACGTTTTGTGTCATCGTGTCTCCATTGTCATTTGTTTCCAGGTACTTTTTGTTTTCCTCTTTGATTTCTTCAGTGATCACTTCATTATTAAGTAGTGTATTGTTTAGCCTCCATGTGTTTGTATTTTTTACAGAGCTTTTCCTGTAATTGATACCTAGTCTTGTAGTGTTGCGGTCAGAAAAGATACTTGATACAATTTCAAGATTCTTCAATTTACCAAGGCTTGATTAGTGACCCAAGATATGATATATCCTGGAGAATGATCCATGAGCACTTGAGAAAAATGTGTATTCCTTTGTTTTTGGATGGAGTGTCCTATAAATATCAATTAAGTCCATCTTGTTTAATGTATCATTTAAGGCTTGTGTTTCCTTATTTATTTTCATTTTGGATGATATGTCCATTGGGGAAAGTGCAGTGTTAAAGTCTCCTACATTCGTTTTCCCCTTTTATGTCTGTTAGTATTTGCCTTATGTATTGAGGTGCTCCTATGTTGGGTGCATAATTATTTACAATTGTTATATGTTTTTCTTGGATCAATCCCTTGATCATTATGTAGTGTCCTTCTTTGACTCTTCTAATAGTCTTTATTTTAAAGTCTATTTTGTCTTATGTGAGAATTGCCACTCCAACTTTCTTCTGAGATCCATTTGCATGGAATATCTTTTTCCATCCCCTCACTTTCAGTCTGTATGTGTTGCCAGGTCTGAAATGGGTCTTTTGTAGACAGCATATATATGGGTCTTGCTTTTGTATCCATTCAGCCAGTCTGTGTCTGTTGGTGGGAGCAGTTAATCCATTTACATTTAAGGTAATTATCAATCTGTATGTTCCTATTCCCATTTTCTTAATTGTTTTGGGTTTGTTATTGTAGTTCTTTTCCTTCACGTGTATTTCTTGCCTAGAGAAGTTCCTTTAGCATTTGTTGTAAAGCTGGTTTGGTGGTGCTGAACTCTTAGCTTTTGCTTGTCTGTAAATGTTTTAGTTTCTCCATCTTATCTGAATGAGGTCCTTCCTGGGTAGAGTAATCTTGGTTGCAGGATTTTCTCCTTCATCACTTTAAATATGTCCTTCCACTCCCTTATGTCTTGCAGAGTTTCTGTTGAAAGACCAGCAGTTAACCTTATGGGGATTCCCTGTTTGTTATTTGTTGTTTTTCCCTTGCTGCTTTTAATATGTTTTCTCTGTATTTAATTTTTTACAGCTGGATTAATTTGTGTCTTCGCATATTTCTCCTTGGATTTATCCTGTATGGGACTCTGTGTTTCCTGGACTTGATTAACTATTTCCTTTCCCATATTCGGGAAGTTTTTAACTATAGTATCTTCAAATATTTTCTCAGTCCCTTTATTTTTCTCTTCTTCTTCTGGAACCCCTATAATTCAAATGTTGGTGTATTTAATGTTGTCCCAGATGTCTCTGAGACTGTCCTCAGTTCTTTTCATTCTTGTTTCTTTATTCTGTTCTGCTGTAGCTATTTCCAATATTTTATCTTCCAGGTCATTTATCCATTCTTCTGCCTCAGTTATTCTGCTATTGATCCCATCTAGAGTATTTTTAATTTCATTTATTGTGTTGTTCATCATTGATTGTTTCATCTTTAGTTCTTCTAGGTCCTTGTTTAATGTTTCTTGCATTTTCTCTATTCTATTTCCAAGATTTTGGATAATCCTTACTATCATTATTCTGATTTCTTTTTCAGGTAGACTGCATATTTCCTCTTCATTTGTTAGGTCTGGTGGGTTTTTATCTTGCTCCTTCATTTGCTGTGTGTTTTTCTGTCTTCTCATTTTGCTTCTCTTACTGTGTTTTTCGAGATCTCCTTTTTGCAGGCTGCAGGCTCATAGTTCCCGTTGTTCTTGGTGTCTGTGCCCAGTGGCTAACGTTGTTTCAGTGGGTTGTGTAGGCTTCCTGGTGGAGGGTGGTAGTGCCTGTGTTCTGGTGGATGAGGCTGCATCTTGTCTTTCTGGTGGGCAGGTTCACATCTGGTGGTGTGTTTTGGGGTGTCTGTTGACCTATTATGATTTTAAGCAGCCTCTCTGCTAATGGGTGGGGTTGTGTTCCTGTCTTCCTAGTTTTTGGCATAGTGTGTCCATCACTGTAGCTTGCTGGTCCTTGAGTGAAGCTGGATGGTCGTGTTGAGATGGAAATCTCTGGGAGATTTTTGCCATTTGATATTATGTGGAGCTGGGAGGTCTCTTGTTGACCAGTGTCCTGAAGTTGGCTCTCCCACCTCAGAGGCAGAGCACTGACTCGTGCTTGCAGCGCCAAGAGACTTGCATCCAAACAGTTCAGAAAAAAAGGGAGAAAATGTAGAAAGAAAGAAAGAAAGAAAGAAAGAAAGAAAGAAAGAAAGAAAGAAAGAAAGAAAGAAAGAAAGAAAGAAAGAAGGAAAGAAAGGAAGGAAGGAAGGAAGGAAGGAAGGAAGGAAGAAAGGAAGGAAGGAAGGAAGGAAGGAGAAAGGAAAGAAAGAAAGAAGGAAGAAAGTTAGGAGGGAAGGAAGGAATGAAAGAATGAAAGAAAGAATATAAAATAAAATAAAAAAGTAAGACAAGATAAAATATAGTTATTAAAATAAAAAATAATTATTAAGAAAAAAAAATTTTTAAAGAAAACAGACAAAAAACCAGACAGATAGATCCCTAGGACAAATGGTGGAAGCAAAGCAAACAGACAAAATCTCACACAGAAGCATACACATATACACTCACAAAAGGAGGACAAAATAATAAATCTTGCTCTCAAAGTCCACCTCCTCAATTTGGGATGATTCGTTGTCTACTCATGTATTTCACAGTTGCAGGGTACATCAAGTTTATTGTGGAGCTTTAATCCGCTGCTTCTGAGGCTGCTGGGAGAGATTTCCCTTCCTCTTTTTTGTTCTCACAGCTCCTGGGACCCAGTTTTAGATTTGGCCCTGTAGGTCGTCGGAGGGTGTCTGTTCTTAGCTCAGACAGGATGGGGTTAAAGGCGCAGCTGCTTCAGGGACTCTGGCTCACTCAGGCCAGGGGGAGGGAGGGGTGCCGTTGCGTGGTGATCCTGCGGCGGCAGAGGGCAGAGGGACATTGCACTAGCCTGAGGCATGCTGTGTGTTCTCCCAGGGGGTTGTGCCTGGATCCCGGGACCCTGGCAGTGGCGGGCTGCACAGGCTCCCTGGAAGGGAGGTGTGGATAGTGACGTGTGCTCACACACAGGCTTCTTGGTGGTGGCAGCAGCAGCCTTAGCATCTCATGCTCATCGCTGGTGTCCACGCTTTTAGCCACGGTTTGCGCCTGTCTCTGGAGCTCCTATAAGCAGTGCTCTTAATCCCCTCTCCTCGTGCACCAGGAAACAAAGAGGGAAGAAAAAGTCTCTTGCCTCTTTGGCAGGTACAGACTTTTCCCCGGATTCCCTCCTGGCTAGCCGTAGTGCACTAATTCCCTGCAGGCTGTGTTCACCCCACCAACCCCGGTCCTCTCCCTGTGCTCCGACCGAAGCCTGAGCCTCAGCTCCCAGTCCCGCCCACCCTGGCGGGTGAGCAGCCTAGCCTCTCAGGCTGGTGAGTCCCTATAGGCACCCATCCTCTGTGCGAGAATCTCTCCGCTTTACCCTCCACACCCCTGTTGCTGTGCTCTCCTCCGCGGCTCCGAAGCTTCCCCCTCCGCCACCCACTGTCTCCGCCCATGAAGGGGCTTCCTAGTGTGTGGAAACCTTTCCTCCTTCACAGCTCCCTCCCACTGGTGCAGGTCCCGTCCCTATTGTTTTGTCTCTGTTTATTCTTTTTTCTTTTGCCCTACCCAGGTATGTGGGGAGTTTCTTGCCTTTTGGGAGGTCTGAGGTCTTCTGCCAGCGTTCAGTAGGTGTTCTGTAGGAGTTGTTCCACGTGTAGATGTATTTCTGGTGTATCTGTGGGGAGGAAGGTGATCTATGCTTCTTACTCTTCCGCCATCTTCCTGAGAAAGTCTCTCTTTATCTTTGCCATTTTAATTATAATATGTAACATGTCTTAGTGTGGTCCTGTTTGGGTTGTTCCTTTTTGGGATTCTCTGGACCTGCAGGTCTGTTTCCTCTCCCAGGTTAGTTAAGTTTACATCTTTTATGTCTTCAAATATGTTTTTTGCCCCTTTTCTCTCTCTTCTTCTGAGAACCCTATACTGTAAATGTTAGTATACTTGCAGTTGTCCCAGAGATCTTTAAACGTCTCATTTTCTTTTAGTCCTTTATTTTTCCTGTTCAGATTGAGTGATTTCCACCACTCTGTCGTCCAGTGATCCATTCCTGTATATCATCTAATCTACTGTTTATTTCTTCTAGAGTATTTTTTACATCAGTTATTGTATACTTCACCTCTGCTTAGTTCTACTTTATATTTTCTAACTCCTTGTTATAATTTCTTACTCTGTTCATCCAGTCTTCTCCCAAGTATTTTCAACAACTTTATGATCATTACCTTCAACTCATTAATGGCTAGCATGCTTATATCCACTTCACATAGTTTTTCTTGGGTTTTATTTTTTCTTTATTTGGAACATATTTCTCTGTCACTTCACTTTTCCTAATTTTCTTTTTTTATTCTATGTGTTTTGTAGGTTGGTTACTTTTCCTGATCTTGAAGAAGTGGCCTTATGTAGGAAATGTCCTATGGGACCCAGCAGCACACTCTCCACTGGTCAACAGAGCTATATGCTTTACGGGTGCCCTCTATGTAGCTGTGTGGGTCCTTCCAGTGTGGCAGGCTGACTACTGTGGGCATGCTGGTAGGCTGTAAGGCTGCTGGTATGGTTGGTTGCCAGGTCTTGCTTTTTGTGGATGTTTCTGGCTATTGGTGGGTGGGACCAAGTCATGCATGGCTGGTTTCATGGAAGGGGAGTCCTGGTCCTGGTGCTTGCCCACAGGTGGCAGGACCAGGTTATGAGGCAACTGGTTATATGCCCCAAGTGGTCCTAAGGCTGGTGTTAGTGTCCTGGTAGGTAGGACCAATTCTTGACACAGCTGGCTACAATGTCTGGGGTAACCTAGATCTGATGACAGCCTGCTTGTTTGTGAGGCTGTATCCTGACATGGTTATCTGAGGGGCCAAGTATTTTCTGGAGCTGATGTAGGCCCACTTTTGGGAAAGGCCAGGATACAGTGCATCCCCAAGGACTTGCCGACCTGCTGGTGAATGGGTCAGGTGTTTACACAGCTGGCTGTGGGGCCCTGCTTGTCCTGGGACTGTTGCTGCCTCATTGGTGGGCAAGGCTGGTACCCTGGGGGTACAAGGTCTAGTACTAGCCTTCTGGTTGACAGACCATGATCCTGGGGTCTCTGGCTACATGGCCCTAGGGTTCCCACAATTAATGTCTGCTCAAATGTGGGTAGGGCTAGGACCTAATGGATCCCAAGGAGGGTGCTCACCTAATGGTGGGTGAGGTTAAGTCCCAGGGCTAGTGTCAGTCTGTTGGCAGGTAGAGCTGTATCTGGCAGCTAGTTGCAGGATCCCTATGGGTACTGGAGCTGGTGCTGGTGCACTGCTGGGCAGGGCCAAGTCCTACACCTGCTGATGGGTGAGACTGTGTCCCACGGCAGTCAGGGGCTCTGTGGGTCCAAGGCAGATGGCCTGCTTGTGGCTAGAGCTAGGTCCTGACACTACAGAGAGGATGAAAATGGTAGTTACCACTACCAGTGTCTTTGTGTTGGGTCATGTTCCCCCAAATACTGATGCCAGTGCCAATGTCCCCAGGGTGTGTCTCAATTGCCTCCTGCTTCTCTCAAAGGCTCTCAAAGATCAGCAAGTGGGCCTGGCCCAGGCTTAATTCAAATTACTGCTTCTGCCCTCTGTCTCAGAGTGTTGATATATTGTGTTTGCCCTTTAAGAGTGAGTCTCCATTTTCCACAGCCCTCTTGCTATCCTAAAAGTAAGCCCTGCTGGTGTTCAAAGCCAAACATTCTGGAGATTTGTCTTCCTGGCATAGGACCCCTGAGCTGGGGAAACCAACTTGGGACCTGGATCCCTTGCTTGTTTGGGTGGACTCTGCAATTGTAATCATCCTCTCATTTGGGGGCCACCTACCTGGGGCTAGGGTTAGGGGTCTCCTAGCCCTAATACCACATCTCCACCTCTCCTCTCTGTCTTTTTGTGGTTATTTCTTTATATCTTAGCTGTAGATTTTTCTGCTAGTCTTCAAGTCTCTTTCATGGGCAGTTGCTCTGTAAATAATTACATTTTGGTGTGCTCACAGGGGAGGTGAGCTCATGTCTTCCTACTCTACCATCTTGGTCACTCCCCCCTCAACTTCCTTCCTTTTACCAACATCTAACAGTTTTTTCAGTACAGGTCTTTTACCTCCTTACATATATTATTCATTTTAGATAAAATTTTAACTGGGATTATTTTCTTAATTTATCTTTATAATAGTTCATTGTTGGTGTATACAAATGCAACTGATTTCTGTATATATTATTTTATATTTTTATTTTATTTATTTATTTCCTTTCTTTCTTTCTTTTTCTTGGTGCATTGGGTCTTAGTTACAGCACACAGGATCTTTGTTGATGCTTGAGGTATCTTTCGTTGTGGTGTGTGGACTTCTATTTGTGGTGCACAGGCTCCAGGGTGCATGGGCTATGTAGTTTGCGGCACATGGGCTCTCTTGTTGAGGTGTGCAAGCTCAGTATTTGCAGTGTGTGAGTTTAGCTGCCCTGCAGCATGTAGGATCTTAGTTCCCTGACCAGGGATCGAACCCGTGTCCCCTGCATTGGAACAGATTCTTTACCACAGGACCACCAGGGAAGTCTCCCTGTGTATTAATTTTGTGTGTATTAATTTTGTATCCTGCAAATTAACAGTTTGTCAGCTCATAATCTTATTGGAATTCCCTTGAACATATCTAGTGGTTGTTATCCTGCTGCTCTTAAGATCCTCTATTTTAATTTTTGCCATTTGAATTATATGCCTTGGTGTTTAACTCTTTGGGTTCATCTTGTTTACTACTCTATGTGCTTTGTGGACTAGATATCTGCTTCCTTTCCCAGGTTAGGGATGTTTTCAGCTATTATTTCTCTTTTTTTCCTATGTAAATTTTTTAACTTTTATTTTATATTGGAGTATGGTTGATTTACAATATTGTGTTAGTTTCAGGTGTACAGCAAAGTGGTTTAGTTATACATATATGTATTCTTTTTTAGATTATTTTCCCATATAGATTATTACAGAATATTGAGTAGAGTTCCCTGTGCTATACAGTAGGTTCTTGTTAGCTATCTATTTTATATATAGTCGTGTGTATATGTCAATCCCAATCTCCCAATTTATCTCTCCCCTTCACCTTTCTCCTTTGGAACCATATGTTTGTTTTCTAAGTCTGTAAGTCTGCTTCTGTTTTGTAAATAACTTCATTTGTATCATTTTTTAGATTCCATACATAAGTGATATCATATGATATTTATCTTTCTTTGTCTGACTTGGTATGATAATATCCAGGTCAATCCATGTCACAGGAAATGGCATTATTTCATTCTTTTTAATGGCTGAGTAATATTCCACTGTATATATATATATATATATATATATATATATATATATATATATACCACATCTTCTTTATGCATTAATCTGTCTAGGGACATTTAGGTTGTTTCCATGGCTTGGCTTGCAAATAGGGCTGCAATAAACATTGGGGTGCATGTATTGTTTCAATGTATGATTTTCTCTGGATATATGACCAGGAGTTGGATTGCTGAATCATATGGTAGCTCTATTTTTCTCTATTTTTCGTTTTTTAAGGAAACTCCATACTTTTCTCGATAGTGGCTGTACCAATTTATAGTTCAACTAATAGTATACAGTGTTGGTTTTCACCTTATACTCTCCAGCATTTATTGTTTGTGGTTTTTTGTGTTTTTTTTTTTTTTTTTTTGATGATGGCCATTCTGACTGGGGTGAGGTGATACCGCATTGTAGTTTTCGTTTCTCTAATAATTAGTAATATTGAGCATCTTTTATATGCCTCTTGGTTATCTGGATGTCTTCTTTGGAGAGTATCAACTTAGATCTCTTATCCATTTTATGACTGGGTTGTTTGATTTTTGATACTGAGCTGCATGAACTGTTTGTATATTTTGGAGATTAAACTATTGTTGGTTTATTAAAAGTTAAGTTGTTTATTTGAGATTTGTCTTGTTTCCTGAAGTAAGATTCTATCACTATAACCTTTCCTCTTAGAACAGCTTTTTCTGCATCCTATAGGTTTTGGATCATTATGTTTTTGTTTTTATTTGCCTCTAGGTATTTTTGGATTTCTTCTTTGATTTCTTCAGTGATCCATTGATTATCTAGTAGCATTGTGTTTAGCCTCCATGTTTTTACAGTTATTATTTTTATTGTATTTGATTTCTAATCTTATAAAATTTTAGTCAAAAAAGATACTTGATATGATTTTAATTTTGTTAAATTTATCAAGGCTTGCTTTATGTCCCTGCACATGATCTATCTTAGAGACTGTTCCATAGGTACTTGAAAAGAATGTGTGTTCTACTGCTTTTGATTGGAATGTTCTATAATTATACATTAAGTCTATCAGGTCTAATGTGTCATTTAAGGTCTGTGTTTCCTTACTGATTTTCTGTCTGGATGATCTGTCCATTGATGAAAGTGGGGTGGTAAAAGTCCCCCACTATTATTGTGTTACTGTCAATTTCTCCTTTTATAGCTGTTAACATTTGTCTTATATATCGAGGTGCTACTATGTTGGGTGCATATATATTTACAATTCTTATAACTACTTCTTGGATTGATCCCTTGATCATTATGTAGTGTCCTTCCTTGTAACAGTCTTTATTTTAAAGTCTATTTTCTCTGATATGAGTATTGCTACTACAGCTTTCTTTTGATTTCTATTTGCATGGAATATCGTTTTGCATCCCCTCACTTTCAGTCTATGTGTGTCCCTAGGTCTGAAGCAGGTCTCTTTTAGACAGCACATATATGGGTCTTCTTTTTGTATCTGTTCAGTGAGCCTGTGTCTTTTAGTTGGAGCATTTAATCCATTCATTATCACTATGTATGTTCCTATTACCATTTTCTTAATTGCTTTGGGTTTGTGTTTGTAGGTCCTTTTCTTCTCTTGTTTTTCCCACTTAAGGAAGTTCCTTTAGCATTTGTTGTCGAGCTGGTTTGGTGGTGCTGAATTCTTTGAGCTTTTGCTTGTCTATAAAGCTTTTGATTTCTCCATCGAATCTGAATAGGATCCTTGCCAGGTAGAGTAATCTTGGTTGTAGATTCTTCCTTTTCATCACTTTAAATACGTCCTGCCTCTCCCTTCTGGCTTGTAGAGTCTCTGCTGAGAAATCAGCTCTTAACCTCATGGGAGTTCCCTTGTATGTTATTTTTCATTTTTCCCTTTCTGCTTTCAATCATTTTTCTTTGTCTTTAATTTTTGCCACGTTGAGTACTCTAACTTTCAGTGTGTTTCTCCTTGGGTTTATCCTGTATGAACTCTGTGCTTCCTGGACTTGGGTGGCTATTTCCTTTCCCATGTTAGGGAAGTTTTTGACTATAATCTCTTCAAATACTTTCTTGGGTCTTTTATCTCTCTCTTCTTCTTCTGGGACCCCTATAATGTGAATGTTCTTGTGTTTAATGTTGTCCCAGAGATCTCTTAGACTGTCTTCATTTCTTTTCATTCTTTTCTCTTTATTTTGTTCTGCAGCAGTGAATTCCACCATTCTGTCTTCCAGGTCACTTATCCGTTCTTCTGCCTCAGTTATTCAGCTATTGATTCCTTCTAGTGTAGCGTTCATTTCAGTTACTGTATTGTTCATCTCTGTTTGTTTGTTCTTTAATTCTTCTAGATCTTTGTTAAACATTTCTTGCATCTTCTCGATCTTTGCCTCCATTCTTTTTCCTAGATCTTGGATCATCTTCACTATCATTATTCTGAATTCTTTTTCTGGAAGATTGCCTCTCTCCACTTCACTTAGCTGTTTAATGAAGCTGTTTAATATTCCTTCATCTGGTGCATAGCCCTCTGCCTTTTCATCTTGTCTATCTTTCTGTGAATGTGGTTTTTGCTCCATAGGCTGCAGGATTGTAATTCTTCTTGCTTCTGATGGTTGAGGCTATCTAAGAGGCTTGTTCAAGTTTCCTGATGGGAGGGAATGATGGTAGGTAGAGCTGGCTGTTGCTCTTGAGGGAAGAGTTCAGTAAAACTTTATTTCACTTGTCTGCTGATGGGTGGGGCTGGGTCCCCTCTCTGTTGGTTGTATGGCCTGAGGCGACCCAACACTGGAGCCTACCTGGGTTCTTTGGTGGAGTTAACGGCAGGCTCTGGGAGGGCTCATGCCAAGGGGTACTTCCAAGAATTTCTTCTGCCAGTGTCCTTGTCCTCACAGTGAGACACAGCCACCCCCTGCCTCTGCAGGAGACCCTCCAACACTAGCAGGTAGGTCTGGTTCAGTCTCCTATGGGATCACTGTTCCTTCCCCTGGGTCCCGATGCACACACTATTTTGTGTGTGCCCTAGAAGAGTGGAGTCTCTGTTTCACCCAGTCCTGTCGAAGTCCTGCAATCAAATCTCACTAGCCTTCAAAGTCTGATCTCTAGGAATTTCTTCTCCAGTTGCTGGACCCCAGGTTGGGAAGCCTGACATGGGGCTCAGAACCTTCACTCCAGTGGGTGGACTTCTGTGGTATAAGTGTTCTCTAGTTTGTGAGTCACCCACCCAGCTGTTATGGGCTTTGATTTTATTGTGATTGCACCCCTCCTACAATCTCATTGTGACTTTTCATTTGCCTTTGCATGTGGGATATGTTTTTTGGTGAGTTTCAGTGTCTTCCTGTCAATGATTGTTCAGCAGTTAGTTGTGATTCCAGTGCTCTCACAAGAGGGAATGAGAGTCCATCCTTCTATTCCACCATCTTAAACCAATCTGTTTCATTGTTAATTCTGTTTTGGGTGTGCTAAATTTGAGATGCCACTTTAACATACAAGGGAGTTCCTTTGTAACATGGACAGAAAGAAATGCCAAATGAAAAAAAAAAAGAAAAAAAAAAAACCTTTAATCTTCAGAAAACGAAAAAAATATTCTTCACATCTCAAAAGAATATACTTTAAAATATATTTTCTATAGCATGTTATTGAGGAATGAATATGAAATTTAAAAATAAAAGACAGGCTCAAATCTTTGAACAAGTTATATGGTATCTCTGATCCTCACTGTCCTTATCTGTAAAATGGACTCAAAAATATCTTTCTTAAATAATTCACATGGCCTTCTTGAAGATTTGATGAGTTAAAATATGTCAAAGTACTTTATAAACTCTAAATCAATGGTGCCTAAAAGTTGCTGACAATAAGAACTGCCTGCTGAAGTTTCATTTTGATTTGGGTTTGTTGTTTATTTGTATGTTTGTTTTTGAAACATAGTATAGTCTTTCCAGAAGTGTACTGAGACAGAAACTTCAGGAGTAGAGTTTGTTAATCTACCTTTCTAAAAACTCAAGGTCCCCAGTTTCTACTTTAAGATGTTCTATCTTAAGACTTTTTGCTCCAAATCTATCAAATAAGTATTGCATATTTAAAATTTTTTATTCCTTTTTATAAACAGCTCTGTGGATTCAAGTCAGTATCAAATATAACTTGATGCACAAAACTTTGTTTTGTTCAAAATTTTCTAATTGGTATTTCTATTGGTGTAGTGTAAGCTCTGGCAGTTGGCTTTTTCTTTTGTAATGTAAATGCTGAGGCATCCACTTCAATAAACACATTACCAGCCACACAACTAGATAAAGAGCTAGGCTACCCAATACCACTTCCTCTTTGTTTTAGAGATCTTGTTTGATTTTGATAACTGACATTTTGAGCCACATATTTTTTCTCCTCCTATTCTTTAAATACCTGCTCTTATGTTTTTTGTTTGTTTACTAATTGAATATAGTTGATTTACAATATAATGTTAGTTTCAGATGTATAGTACAGCAATTCAGTAATTTTACAAATTATATTCCATTAAAAGTTATTACAAGAGGGCTTCCCTGGTGGTGCAGTGGTTAAGAGTCCGCCTGCCGATGCAGGGGATATGGGTTCGTGCTTCTGTCTGGGAAGATCCCACATGCTGTGGAGTGGCTGGGCCCATGAGCCATGGCCGCTGAGCCTGCACGTCTGGAGCCTGTGCTCCGCAATGGGAGAGACCACAACAGTGAGAGGCCCGCATACCGCAAAAAAAAAAAAAAAAAAAAGTTATTAGAAGATAATGACTATAGTTCCCTGTGCTATACAGCATATCTTTGTTGGTTATTTATTTTATACATAGTAGTTTGTATCTCTTAATACTACAGGGTTGGTCCAGCCACAACATTTTTTATCCATAGGCTGAGACTGGCACAAAAAAATGAAATAACACAACTCTATAACTATTCTAATGCTAAACCTACAGGGTAATTTTGAAGAATATCAAGTTTATCTTTAGAATCAACCATTCTCTTGAGGACCCTTCCTTTTTATTTGCCATCTTACACTCACATATAAGAACCACGGTTGTCTTGTCCAAGTTACAAGATTGGTTTACACTCATTCACCTCAGTTTTTAACAGATTAATGTAGTATACCTCTTAACCATCTTAAGTAATGTTAAGTAATATCTCAGCATATTCCAAAGTGGACATTTCAAAGAGGTAATATTGAGACCTAAAGAATGAATAGTACAGACAGAAGAATTTACAGCTGGATGGCTCTTTAATGAAAGGCACTATTTCTGTAGAACTTGTTATGCCAATGTGTTTAGAAAGTATCTATTTTACCTGCAGGGAAGATAGATCTCAATCAGTTTGCAAGAAGCTACTGAGGGAACGTGGCAGCCACAGAGACCCCAAGTCAGTCTCTGAAGAAGTCAACTGATTTTTCTACTTCTCATCTGACATGTGTGAGGGTGATGATTAAGCATGTGGGAAAGAACTAGTACTGAAGGAAAAAATAAGATCCATATTGACCAAATTATGTCTTTGTTTTAACATTGTTGCTTGAAATTTCTCTACTTTCTTTTAGATCCAGATAATCCTTCCTGAAAAATGTGGATAAATTGAATTGACCAGAGTTGGTAAATGACTAAATGAGATCACAATAAAACTAAGTTATCCTGGGTTGTACAGAATTATAGAACCTTAAAATATTAAAAAAAAGTTGATTTCCCCATGTTAAGAGTAAAGCGTAGGTTGGAACCTTGATATCCTAACTGCCAACCCTATCACCATGCAGCTCTGTTTCATACTGCCGGTTTATAATTTTTTCAGTGCACATATTTCTATGATAATTAACATGAACAAATTATGAACATGATTTTTTCATATTTTATAGCAAATTCATTATCACTTTCAAGCAAAAATCTGGTCTATAGTTCTTGGAATATCTAGTTTTTGTTATTTCAGTAGTGAAAAAGCCAACTAGCATGATATATGCATTTTCTTTTTTCTTTTACTAAAATTTTTATTATATATACTGATAATAGTGAAATACTTCTTACTAGTTTCATCCCACAAAATATGTTTTCAGAAAGAGATTATGATGTTTACAACTTTCTCTCTCTGGACAAACATGACTGTAGCTGTGTCTGGCTTTGGGAGTAACTAAACACTGTTGCCCACATACATCAAAGGGAGGAACAGATAGAGTAAGAAATGTCTTGGTATTAATGTGGTATCTGAAAGTTCTTTATTGAATATAAAATATCTTTTCAGTAAGCATTTCGGGAAATAAATTTCTTTCTCTCTCATTTTCTCTCCACCTATTATGACTAAATTGTGCCTCCCCTCCCCAAAATGCATATGCTGAAGCCCTAATCCCCAGTACCTCAGAATATGACCATATTTGGAGATAGGACCTTTAGAGAGATGATTAAGGTAAGTGAGCTTATATGGTTTTATAATTCAATATGACTAATGTCCTTGCAAGAGGAGATGAGGAAGCAGAATGCACACAATGAAGACCAGGTGAGGACACTGGAAGAAGACAGCCATTCACAGGCCAAGGAGAGAGGCCTTAGAAGAAACCAACCCTGAACACACCTTCATCTTGGACCTCTAGCTTCCAAAATTATGGGAGAAATAAATATTTCTTGTTTAAGGCACCCAAGCTGTGATATGTATTACAGCAGTCCTAACAAACTAATATACCATCCATCTTTTAAAATATATTCCTCAGAGTGCAAATCTACGTATTGTCACTGTATAATTCTTTAAGTTGCATTGTTTGTTTCATTTATAATTATTTTAATAAAATTATATGCTAATATAATGATACTAAGTAATGTTCACCTTTATAAATATTCTAGCCTTAGTATAATTCCTTTTACGGCTTTTGAAACCTAATAAAGTTGAAAATTTTACTTTTGCCCTTAATAACATGTTTTATGCTTAGGTGTATGCAAAGCACCCAGGATTTTGCATGTGTATATTAATTTGCATGAATGAAGGCAGAGCTGCATAGCATAGCAATAAAATAGGTTAACCAAATACAATTGTAGTTTCAGTTACTCCTAAACAAAACGTTTTTCTAATTTTATTTTTTAATTAATTTCATCTTTTATTTTTATATTCTTTAAGATTGATTGATTGATTTTTGGCTGTGTTGGGTCTTCGTTGCTGTGCACGGGCTTTCTCTAGTTGTAGCAAGGGGGGCTACTCTTTGTTGCGGTGCATGAGCTTCTCATTGCAGTGGCTTCTCTTGTTTCAGAGCACAGGCTCTAAGCATGTGGGCTTCAGTAGTTGTGGCATACGAGCTCAGTAATTGTGGCTCATAGGCTCTAGAGCACAGGCTTAGTAGTTGTGAAGCATGGGCTTAGTTGCTCTGCAGCATGTTATATCTTCCTGGGCCAGGGCTCGAATCCATGTCCCCAGCATTGGCAGGCAGATCCTTAACCACTGCACCACCAGGGAAGTCCCTAATTTTACTTTTTTAAAATAAAGCATTTATCATACAGTTGGTATTGTCTACTTGTCCCCTGTACCCCATCTAATCTTCTCATCATTCATGCCATGTCCCCATCATGAATGGTTTGGAATTTTCCTAATTCAAAATACTTTTTCTCTGTTTTCTAGAAACAGTTAAATTAGTAAGAGATACCAATACCTATTTTTAAAACCTTGAAGCTTAAATTACTGAAATTTTATTTTTTGCTTTTTTGGATTCAAAAAAATTCAATACACATTTTCTGAAAAAACATAACCACACAAAATTGATCACTCTCCCCACTATCCTTCTATGCAATCTGGACATTTCGTTATGGAGGAATTATTACCAGCCCTTTTTTTAGAGAAAGAAATTGATACAGAAATATTTAATAACAAACAATCCTCATACATCAAAACAAGTTAGGGTTAGGGTTAGGGTTAGGTAAGAGATGAAGTCAAAATTCAAACTAGGGACACAATATAAAACTCACATTTTTTAAATCCATTAACACAGAGAGATAATGAAAATATCATCTTATGTGAGAGAGAAGTTGAATTAATAAAGCAATTTAATCAATTCACATTTTACCAACACAAAATCAAGAAGTATGGAATTTTACTTACCAGAGACTAAATAAAAATATTTCCCTTAAGCTAGGGAAAATAGTTCCCAGTGCATAGATAATCAAGTCCATCAGTTTTCTTATAAGCCATGATTTACCCTCATAAACCACCTCAACATGATTTTCCATATAGTCATGACCACTGGATTGGTATTCAAGATGACACCAAGCTGGCATTTCTGTATCAAACTCTCAAACATGAAGGTTCAGAGAAGTAGGCAGTAGTTCTTAAAAACTTTTAGTGGAAAACTCACACATATTCAGTTCCAGGTTCTAACATTATTAAATAAAAGTCAATCTGATGATTGTTAAAAATAGCAAGAAAGACTTTATTCAAAACTATTGCAATAGGGGAGAGGGATAGAAAGAACTCAATCACGATATGGCAAAGACGACTGGAGATTTATAATCAATCAGAAGACGGAAGGGTCAGTGGATGGAATATTACTAAAATGAACTTCATTAGATATCAAGGGTAGAGAGATTCTTGGTTAACTGGCTTAACAGAATTTTTTTTAAAGGCAGGCCAAGGACTTAGATATCAAGGGTGGGTTGGGGGATAAGAAACTTGATCAGATATCAAGAGTTGGGGAGGATTCTTGATAAATCAGCTTAGCAGGATTCTTTGCTAAAACTGGCCTTGGCAGGCCAAGGTTGTGGCCTGGAAAAGAAGAGGGCTCATAGGAGCCTAATTAAAGTTTGGTCAAGGAGGAAATTTTTGTTACTATTTACTTGTTATATGATTTGTGTTAAAAAAAAAAGAAAAACTAAAACAAACCTGAGGAGTTAATTCAACCAAAATTTCCTAGTATTTCCAGTATTTGTTAGAGGTCTGACTTATTATAAGAACTGGGAGTGAAGGAAGCAAGGCACATGGTTCTCTGCCAGCTTAAATCAGGTCAGTGTGATGCTATACACACAGTAGGGACTTTATATTCAGAAGGCCCTAAATTCCATTCCATCTTCAATTGTGTGGTTTTAAGTGAGATAAAAATCTGAAATTTATCTTTATCATCCATAGAACTAGAGGAATATTTCTTATAATTTGGGTTGTGCTGCACATTAAATGAGATGATGTCAATTAGAAAATGCATTATATTATTCAATTTTAAATTTCAATCCAATAAATGTTTGAGTTACCTTCTACCATGAACAGATACTGGGGATACAGCAATGCCTATTACAGGAGGTTTCCCTATCAAGAGGGAATATAAACTTTAGGCAAGTAATTCCAAGGTGATGGTTGTTAGTACTAAAGGTAATAGAACACTAGCATCACTAGCATCGTCACTATTATCAGCAACCTAAGCCAGGGGATCAATTTGGGGTTGAGAACTTATTTCGTTTGTCTTTATGGATTTTCCGCTGAAATTATAAGTGACCTATGAATGCAACAGAGACTGAAGCAACACTTTCATTGTGCTCTTGCCTTCTCTCCCTGAGCCATGTGGACATTTGAGGTGTAGGCCTGGACATCTACTTGCTTGCTGTGATTTCCCAATTGCTCTCTACATGACTTTGTGCCAGCCATCTAAATAGGTCCCTTGGTAATTCTATGTTCTTAAAAATCTTTTGCTTAGATGAACTTCAGCATTTCAGTGGGTCATATTTCATGTGTGCTATATGACCTCAGTGTTAAATTTAAAGTCATCCACAGTAAATTTTCAAGTCAAATTCATATCTTAGTTGCTTTTATTTTTATTTTTTTTACTTTTTATTTTATATTGGAGTATAGTTGATTAACAATGTTGCATTAGTTTCAGGTGTACAACAAAGTGATTCAGTTATACATATACATGTATCTATTTTTTTTCAAATTATTTTCCTATTTAGGTTGTCACATATTATTGAGCAGAGTTCCCTCTGCTGTACAGTGAGTCCTTGCTGGTTATTTATTTTAAATATAGCAGTGTGTACATGTCAATCCCCAAATCCTTAACTATTCGCATCCCCCCACCAACCCCCCTGGTAACCATAAGTTAATTCTCTAAGTTGGTGAGTGTGTTTCTATTTTGTAAATAAACTTCATTTGTATCATTTCTTTTTAGATTTCACATACAAGTGATATCATACGATATTTCTTTCTCAATACACAGAAATCTGTTGCATTTATATACTTTAACATTGAATGGTCAGAAAGAGAAATTCAAGAAACAATCTCATTTACCATCACATCAAAAAGGATAAAACACCTACCTAAGGAGATAAAAGACCTGCACTGCAAAAACTATGAGATGCTGATGAAAGAAATGGAAGATGACACAAACAGGTGGAAAGATACACCATGCTCTTGGATTGGAAGAATGAATATTGTCAAAATGACTATATTACCCAAGGCAATCTACAGATTTAGTGCTATCCCTATCAAATTACCAATGGCATTTTTCACAAAATTAGAACAAAAAAATTTTTAATTTGTTTGGAGACACAAAAGACCCTGGATAGCCAAAGTAATCTTGAGTAAGAAAAACAGAGCTGGAGGAATCATACTCCCTCACTTCAGACTATACTACAAAGCTGCAGTCATCAAAACAATGAGATACTGGCACAAAAATAGACACATAGATCAATGGCACAGGATAGAAAGCCCAGAAATAAACCCACACACCTATGGTCAAGTAATCTATGACAAATGAGGCAATACTATACAGTGGTGGAAAGAGAGTGTCTTCAAATAGTGGTGCTGGGAAAACTGGACAGCTACATATAAAAAAATGAATTAGAACATTCTTTAACACCATGCACAAAAATAAGCTCAAAATGGATTAAAGACCTAAATGTAAGACCAGATATTATAAAACTCCTAGAGGAAAACATAAGCAGAACACTCTCTGACAGAAATCGCAGCAAGATCTTTTTCAATCCATCTTCCAGACTAATGGAACTAAAGACAGAAACAAAAAAACAAATGGGACCTAATTAAACCCAGAAGTTTTTGCACAGCAAAGGAAATCATAAACAAAACAAAAAGACAACCCACAGAATGGGAGAAGATATTCCCAAATGATGTGACCAACAAGGGATTAGTCTCCAAAATTTACAAACAGCTCATTCAGCTGAATATCATCAAAACAAACAACCCAATCCAAAAATGGACAGAAGAACTAAATAGGCATTTCTCTTAGTTGTTTTTAAATGATCTTTCCTTAACCTCAGATGACATCCTGTCAAGGAATACAGAATCACTTTAGTACTAGCTTAATGCTAAAAGCTGGAGTATATATCCAATTTTAAGAAACAAACAGTGAAACACAGTTCACGCCAAAACTAATTTGAAAAAGTTTGGGATGTCTATTATATGTATAGCACATTGGACTTCTATAGTTTCTAATATAGTATGAGTTACAATAGCCTCTCCTTACCTTCAGTTTCACTTTCCTTGGTTTCAGTTACCCTCAGTCAACCACAGCCGGAAAATATTAAATGGAAAATTCCGGAAATAAACAATTTATAAGTTTTAAATTTTGCTCTGTTCTGAGTAATGTGATGAAATCTCACACCATCAAGCTCCATCCTGCCCAGCATTCCCAACTTTTGACATCTTCTGTTCCTGACATCCAACCATTGACATTGTCATAGCTCAGTGATCCAGGATCACTCAAAGCATGTGATCCTCCTTCTGACATAACATCAGAAGGTCAATAATAGCTGTCATTCATCTCACTTCATCTTATCATGTAGGTATTTTATCACATCCTCACAAGAATAAGGGTGAGTATGGTAAAATAAGATGATTCAAGTGAGAGAGAGACCACATACAGATAAATTTTATTACAATTATTGTTATAATTGTTTTATTTTATTATTAATTATTGTTATTAATCTTGTGCTATGCCTAATTTATAAGTTAAACTTTATCATAGGTAAGTATGTATAGGAAAAAAACATAGTATATATATATGATTTGTCATCCACTGAGTGTCTTGGAAATTATTCCCTGGGGAAGGGGGACTACTATACATCAATATAACAACAAATTCTTTTATATATTTGGAACAAATTTTTCTACTGTTATTCTTGAACAATTGTGGTTTTCACAATGCTTTCCCATCTAATCATCAATTAAGTTTGATTTAGTTAAAGAAATATTTATTGAGTTTACTATGTACAACCTAGCTACTAGTGAAAATGTAAAGATCAATAAAACACACATTTCTTATTTATAAGGGCATTATCTTACAATGGGAGAGTAAATACTTCTTCCTGAATAATATTTTAAAAGTAATGCTGCAAAGGAGTACTATAGAGCTGTAAAAATCAGTAAGGACTATATATGCAGCTGGAGAATGATATCCATGATATATTGTATAGCATGCTTTTGTTCATCTGATACACAGAAAAATGTGAATATATCTACATATGTTTATATTAAAAATGAGAAGAATTAACCCAAAACTTAAATGTTATTATGTATGGGAGAGGAGGGAATAGTTGAGTGTAGAAATAGATGGGCTTCTTTTAATATATTTTGTTTTGTAAATTTATTTTTATAAAATATAATATTTCATATAACTATAAATCAAAATTAAATTCAAAAATCAATTTCTTAAAAATAGAAGCAATCAAAAAATTTACTTGAATGAGTTGGTGGTATAATTACACAGAAACCATCACAAAAGACTTTAAAAAGCAGTCATCCAACTATACATTCATGGGGAAAGGTACATTAAGAAAAAAAGAACTGGAGGGGACCTTGAAGATGGCGGAAGAGTAAGACGCGGAGATCGCCTTCCTCCCCACGGATACACCAGAAATACATCCACACGTGGAACAACTCCTACAGAACTCCTACTGAAGGCTGGCAGAAGACCTCAGACCTCCCAAAAGGCAAGAAACTCCCCACGTAACTGGGTAGGGCAAAAGAAAAAACAGAGACAAAAGAATAAGGACAGCACCTGCACCAGTGGGAGGGAGCTGTGAAGGAGGAAAAGTTTCCACACACTAGGAAGCCCCTCCGCGGGCGGAGACTGCGGGAGGCAGAGGGGGGAGTTTCGGGACCACGGAGTAGTGCACAGCGACGGGTGCGGAGGGCAAAGCGGGGAGATTCCTGCACAGACGATCGGTGCCGACCAGCACTCACCAACCCGAGAGGCTTGTCTGCTCACCCGCCAGGGCGGGCGGGGCTGCGAGCTGAGGCTCGGGTTTTGGTTTTGGACGGAGCTCAGGGAGAGGACTGGGGTTGGCGGCTTGAACATAGCCTGAAGGGGTTAGTGCACCACGACTAGCCGGGAGGGAGTTCGGGGAAAAGCCTGCACCGGCCGAAGAGGCAAGAGACTTTTTCTTCCCTCTTTGTTTCCTGGTGCGCGAGGAGAGGGGTTTAAGAGCGCTGCTTAAAGGATCTCCAAAGACGGGCGCGAGCCGCGGCTAAAAGCGCGAACCCCAGAGACGGGCGCGAGCCGCGGCTGAGGGCGCGAGCCCCCGAGACGGGCGCGAGCCGCGGCTGAAAGCGCAAACCCCAGAGATGGGCGCGAGCCGCGGCTAAAACCGCGGACCCAAGAGCCGGGCGGGAGACGTTAAGGTTGCTGCTGCCGCCACCAAGGGGCCTGTGTGCGAGCACAGGTCACTCTCCACACCCCTCTTCCGCGGAGCCTGTGCAGCCCGCCACTGCCAGGTTCCCGGGATCCAGGGACAACTTCCCCGGGACAACGCACGGCGGGCCTCAGGCTGGTGCAACGTCACGCCGGCCTCTGCCGCAACGTCACGCTGCCTCTGCCACCGCAGGCTGGCCCCGCACGCAGTGCCCCTCCTTCCCCCATCCCCCAACCCCCGGCCTGAGTGAGCCGGAGGCCCTGAATCAGCGGCTCCTTTAACCCCGTCCTGTCTGAGAGAAAAAACAGACGCCCTCCAGCGACCTACACGCAGAGGCAGGGCCAAATCCAAAGCTGAGCTCCTGTGAGCTGTGAGAACAAAGAAGAGAAAGGGAAATCTCTTCCAGCAGCCACAGAAGCAGCGGATTAAAGCTCCACAATCAACTTGATATACCCTGCATCTGTGGAATACCTGAATAGACAAGGAATGATCCCAAATTGAAGAGGTGGAATTTAGGAGCGAGATCTATGATTTTTTTCCCTTTTCCTCTTTT
Organism: Phocoena sinus; assembly: GCF_008692025.1. Classification (NCBI taxonomy): domain Eukaryota; kingdom Metazoa; phylum Chordata; class Mammalia; order Artiodactyla; family Phocoenidae; genus Phocoena; species Phocoena sinus. The sequence goes on along the minus strand of NC_045776.1, from coordinate 30,849,188 downwards.
TGTGAATGTGTATGTGTATGCTTCTGTGTGAGATCTTGTCTGTATACTCTTGCTTCCACCATTTGTCCTAGGGCTCTATCCGTCCATGACTTTTTTTTAAAAATTATTTTTCTTAATAATTAAGTTTCATTGTAATAACTTTATTATACTTTACCTTCGTTCTTTCTTTCTTTCCTTCCTTCCTTCCCTCCTTTAGACAACGAATCACCCCAAATTGAGGAGGTGGTCTCAGGGAGCAGGATTTATGATTTTTCCCCCTTTACCTCTTTTTGTGAAGGTGTATGTGTATGCTTCTGTGTAAGATTTTCTCTGTATAGCTTTGCTTCCAACATTTGTCCTAAGGTTCTATCCGTCCCTTTTTTTTTTCTAAATATTATTTAATTCAATAACTATATTATACTTTATTTTATTTTTACTGTATCATCTTTCTTTCTGTCTTTTTTCCTTCTTTCCCTCCTTCCTTCCTTCCTCCCTCCCTCCCTCCCTCCCTCCTTTCTTTCCTTCTTTGCTTCTTTCTTCCTTCCTTCCTTTCCTCCTTTCCTTCTTTCTTTACTCATACTTCTACTAATTCTCCCTACTTTTTCTCCCTTTTATTCTGAGCTGTGTGGATGAAAGGCTGTTGGTGCTCCAGCCAGGAGTCAGGGCTCTGCCTCTGAGGTAGGAGAGCCAACTTCAGGACACTGGTCAACAAGAGACCTCCCAGCTCCACATAATATTAAACGGTGGAAATCTCCCAGAGACCTCCATCTTAACACCAGCACCCAGCTTCACTCAATGAGCAGCAAGCCACAGTGCTGGACAACCTATGCCAAACAACTAGCAAAACAGGAACACAACCCCACCCACTAGCAGAGAGGCTGCCTAAAATCATAATAAGGCCACAGACACCCCAAAACACACCACCAGACGTGAACCTGCCCACTAGAGACACAAGATCCAGCCTCATACAGCACAACACAGGCACTAGTCCCCTCCACCAGGAAGCCTACACAACCCACTGAAACAACCTTAGCCACTGGAGACAGACATCAAAACAACGGGAACTACGAAAGTGCAGCCTGCAAAAAGGAGACCCCAAACACAGTAAGATAAGCAAAATGAGAAGACAGAAAAACACACAGCAGATGAAGGAGCAAGATAAAAACCCACCAGACCTAACAAATGAAGAGGAAATAGGCAATCTACCTGAAAAAGAATTCAGAATAATGATAGTAAGGATGATCCGAAATCTTGGAAGTAGAATGGACAAAATGCAAGAAACAGTTAACAAGGACCTACAAGAACTAAAGGTGAAACAAGCAACGATGAACAATGCAATAAATGAAATTAAAATCACTCTAGATAGGATCAATAGCAGAATAACTGAGGCAGAAGAACGGATAAGTGACCTGGAAGATAAAGTAGTGGAAATAACTACTGCAGAGCAGAATAAAGAAAAAAGAATGAAAAGAACTGAGGACAGTCTCAGAGACCTCTGGGACAACATGAAACGCACCAACATTCGAATTATAGGGGTTCCAGAAGAAGAAGAAAGAAAGAAAGGGACTGAGAAAATATTTGAAGAGATTATAGTTGAAAACTTCCCTAATATGGGAAAGGAAATAGTTAATCAAATCCAGGAAGCACAGAGGGTCCCATACAGGATAAATACAAGGAGAAACACGCCAAGACACATATTAATCAAACTGTCAAAAATTAAATACAAAGAAAGCATATTAAAAGCAGCAAGGGAAAAACAACAAATAACACACAAGGGAATCCCCATAAGGTTAACAGCTGATCTCTCAGCAGAAACCCTACAAGCCAGAAGGGAGTGGCAGGACATACTGAAAGTGATGAAGGAGAAAAGCCTGCAACCAAGACTACTCTATCCAGCAAGGATCTCCTTCACATTTGATGGAGAAATTAAAACCTTTACAGACAAGCAAAAGCTGAGAGAGTTCAGCACCACCTAACCAGCTTTACAACAAATGCTAAAGGAACTTCTCTAGACACGAAACACAAGAAAAGGAAATGACCTATAGTAGCGAACCCAAAACAATATATAAAATGGAAATAGGAACATACATATCGATAATTACTTTAAATGTAAATGGACTAAATGCTCCCACCAAAAGACACAGATTGGCTGAATGGATACAAAAACAAGACCCTTATACATGCTGTCTACAAGAGACCCACTTCAGAACTAGAGACACATACAGACTGAAAGTAAGGGGATAGAAAAAGATATTCCATGCAAATGGAAACCAAAAGAAAGCTGGAGTAGCAATTCTCATATCAGACAAAATAGACTTTAAAATAAGGACTATTAAAAGGGACAAAGAAGGACACTACATAATGATCAAGGGATCGATCCAAGAAGAAGATATAACAATTGTAAATATTTATGCACCCAACATAGGAGCACCTCAATACATAAGGCAAATACTAACAACCATAAAACGGGAGATAACAGTAACACATTCATAGTAGGGGACTTTAACACCCCACTTTCACCCATGGACAGATCATCCAAAATGAAAATAAATAAGGAAACACAAGCTTTAAATGATACATTAAACAAGATGGACTTAATTGATATTTATAGGACACTCCATCCAAAAACAACAGAATACACATTTTTCTCAAGTGCTCATGGAACATTCTCCAGGATAGATCATATCTTGGGTCACAAATCAAGCCTTGGTAAATTTAAGAAAACTGAAATTGTATCAAGTATCTTTTCCGACCACAACGCCATGAGACTAGATATCAATTACAGGAAAAGATCTTTAAAAAATACAAACACATGGAGGCTAAACAATACACTACTTAATAATGAAGTGATCACTGAAGAAATCAAAGAGGAAATAAAAAAAATACCTAGAAACAAATGACAATGGAGACACAACGACCCAAAACCTATGGGATGCAGCAAAAGCAGTTCTAAGGGGGAAGTTTATAGCAATACAAGCCCACCTTAAGAAGCAGGAAACATCTCGAATAAACAGCCTAACCTTGCACCTCAAGCAATTAGAGAAAGAAGAACAAAAAAACCCCAAAGCTAGCAGAAGGAAAGAAATCATAAAAATCAGATCAGAAATAAATGAAAAAGAAATGAAGGAAACAATAGCAAAGATCAATAAAACTAAAAGCTGGTTCTTTGAGAAGATAAACAAAATAGATAAACCACTAGCCAGACTCATCAAGAAAAAAAGGGAGAAGACTCAAATCAATAGAATTAGAAATGAAAAAGAAGTAACAACTGACACTGCAGAAATTAAAAAAATCATGAGAGATTACTACAAGCAACTCTATGCCAATAAAATGGACAATCTGGAAGAAATGGACAAATTCTTAGAAATGCACAACCTGCCAAGACTGAATCAGGAAGAAATAGAAAATATGAACAGACCAATCACAAGCACTGAAATTGAAACTGTGATTAAAAACCTTCCAACAAACAAAAGCCCAGGACCAGATGGCTTCACAGGTGAATTCTATCAAACGTTTAGAGAAGAGCTAACACCTATCCTTCTCAAACTCTTCCAAAATATAGCAGAGGGAGGAACACTCCCAAATTCCTTCTACGAAGCCACCATCACCTTGATACCAAAACCAGACAAGGATGTCACAAAGAAAGAAAACTACAGGCCAATATCACTGATGAACATAGATGCAAAAATCCTCAACAAAATACTAGCAAACAGAATCCAACAGCACATTAAAAGGATCATACACCATGATCAAGTGGGGTTTATTCCAGGAATGCAAGGATTCTTCAATATACGCAAATCTATCAATGTGATAAACCATATTAACAAATTGAAGGAGAAAAACCATATGATCATCTCAATAGATGCAGAGAAATCTTTCGACAAAATTCAACACCCATTTATGATAAAAACCCTCCAGAAAGTAGGCATAGAGGGAACTTTCCTAAACATAATAAAAGCCATATATGACAAGCCCACAGCAAACATCATCCTCAATGGTGAAAAACTGAAAGCATTTCCACTAAGATCAGGAACAAGACAAGGTTGCCCACTCTCACCACTCTTATTCAACATAGTTTTGGAAGTTTTAGGCACAGCAATCAGAGAAGAAAAGGAAATAAAAGGAATCCAAATCGGAAAAGAAGAAGTAAAGCTGTCACTGTTTGCAGATGACATGATACTATACATAGAGAATCCTAAAGATGCTACCAGAAAACTACTAGAGCTAATCAATGAATTTGGTAAAGTAGCAGGATACAAAATTAATGCACAGAAATCTCTGGCATTCCTATATACTAATGATGAAAAATCTGAAAGTGAAATCAAGAAAACACTCCCATTTACCATTGCAACAAAAAGAATAAAATATCTAGGAATAAACCTACCTAAGGAGACGAAAGACCTGTATGCAGAAAATTATAAGACACTGATGAAAGAAATTAAAGATGATACAAATAGATGGAGAGATATACCATGTTCTTGGATGGGAAGAATCAACATTGTGAAAATGACTCTACTACCCAAAGCAATCTACAGATTCAATGCAATCCCTATCAAACTACCACTGGCATTTTTCACAGAACTAGAACAAAAAATTTCGCAATTTGTATGGAAACACAAAAGGCCCCGAATAGCCAAAGCAATCTCGAGAACGAAAAAAGGAGCTGGAGGAATAAGGCTCCCTGACTTCAGACTATACTACAAAGCAACAGTAATCAAGACAGTATGGTACTGGCACAAAAACAGAAAGATAGATCAGTGGAACAGGATAGAAAGCCCAGAGATAAACCCACGCACATATGGACACCTTATCTTTGATAAAGGAGGCAGGAATGTACAGTGGAGAAAGGACAGCCTCTTCAATAAATGGTGCTGGGAAAACTGGACAGGTACATGTAAAAGTATGAGATTAGATCGCTCCCTAACACCATACACAAAAATAAGCTCAAAATGGATTAAAGACCTAAATGTAAGGCCAGAAACTATCAAACTCTTAGAAGAAAACATAGGAAGAACACTCTATGACATAAATCACAGCAAGATCCTTTCTGACCCACCTCCTAGAGTAATGGAAATAAAAACAAAAATAAACAAATGGGACCTAATGAAACTTCAAAGCTTTTGCACAGCAAAGGAAACCATAACCAAGACCAAAAGACAACCCTCAGAATGGGAGAAAACATTTGCAAATGAAGCAACTGACAAAGGATTAATCTCCAAAATTTACAAGCAGCTCATGCAGCTCAATAACAAAAAAACAAACAACCCCATCCAAAAATGGGCAGAAGACCTAAATAGACATTTCTCCAAAGAAGATATACAGAATGCCAACAAACACATGAAAGAATGCTCAACATCATTAATCATTAGAGAAATGCAAATCAAAACTACAATGAGATATCATCTCACACCAGTCAGAATGGCCATCATCAAAAAATCTAGAAACAATAAATGCTGGAGAGGGTGTGGAGAAAAGGGGACACTCTTGCACTGCTGGTGGGAATGTGAATTGGTTCAGCCACTGTGGAGAACAGTATGGAGGTTCCTTAAAAAACTACAGATAGAATTACCATATGACCCAGCAATCCCACTACTTGGCATATACCCTGAGAAAACCAAAATTCAAAAAGAGTCATGTACCAAAATGTTCATTGCAGCTCTATTTACAATAGCCAGGACATGGAAACAACCTAAGCGCCCATCATCGGATGAATGGATAAAGAAGATGTGGCACATATACAGAATGGAATATTACTCAGCCTTAAAAAGAAATGAAATTGAGCTATTTGTAATGAGATGGATAGACCTAGAGTCTGTCATACAGAGTGAAGTAAGTCAGAAAGAAAAAGACAAATACCGTATGCTAACACATATATATGGAATTTAAGGGAAAAAAATGTCATGAAGAACCTAGGGGTAAGATAGGAATAAAGACGCAGACCTACTGGAGAACGGACTTGAGGATATGGGGAGGGGGAAGGGTGAGTTTTGACAGGGCGAGAGAGAGTCATGGACATATACACACTAACAAACGTAGTAAGGTAGATAGCTGGGGGGAAGCAGCCGCAAGGCACAGGGATATTAGCTCGGTGCTTTGTGACAGCCTGGAAGGGTGGGATGGGGAGAGTGGGAGGGAGGGAGACGCAAGAGGGAAGACATATGGGAACATATGTATATGTATAGCTGATTCACTTTGTTATAAAGCAGAAACTAACACACCATTGTAAAGCAATTATACCCCAATAAAGATGTTTAAAAAAAAAAAAAAAGAAAAAGAAAAAAAGAACTGCTCCCAACACATGTAAATTTTTTTGAATTTTCAGAAAAATATCGCTGGTAATAATGTTAGTATTGTTATTTCTTTTTCTTAAAAAAAGTTATAAATAGTTTCTATCTTATACATTTTTTCCTTAACAGCTTTATTGAGGTATAATTTGCATATAATAAACTGTACACACTTAAAGTGCACAATTTGAAAAATTTTGATACATGAATATACCTGTGGAAACATCATCACAATCAAGAAAATGAACACATCCATCCCCTCCACCTCCAGTTTCCTACAATTCCCTTTTAATCTCGCTCACTCACACATGTCCATTCACCCTACTCCAATCGCAAGCAAACACTGATCTGCTTACTATCACTACAGATAAGTTTGCATTTTCAAACATTTCTGGTAAATTAAATCATACATTATACACTCTACATTTTGGGGGTTCCAGGGGAAAATAACTAGCTTCCTTCACTCAGCATAATTATTGTAAGTATATATGTTGTTGCATGTACCAATTGTTTATTCATTTTTTATTAAGTAGTATTCTATTCTGTGTATACAATACAATTTATTTATCCATTCACCTGTTGTTGAATATTTAGGTTGAATCCAGTGTTTAGCTACTACGAAAAAAGCTTCTATGAAAATTAATGCATGAGTCTTTGTGCAAATGCATGCTTTCTTTTCTCTTAAGTAAATACCTAGAGGTGGAATGATTGGGTCATTTGGTAGTTGTATATTTAACTTTTTAAGAAACTGACTACTTGTTTCTCAAAGCAGCTATACATTTTATATTCCCACCAGTAGTGTAGATCAGTGTAGGAGTATTCCTCCAAATCACCAACACTTGTCATGTTCAAACTTTTTGATTTTAGCCATTGTAATAAGGTGTGCAGTGGTACCTCATTGTGGTTTTAATTAGCATTTCCTTAACAACTAATTCCCTTAGAATATCTCTTTAGTGTCTGGTTACTTTTGGCAGGGAGGTCTAAAATATATTTAAGCACTTAAATGTAATGACCAACTCTTTTAACATACCTGTGCACAGTCTTAATACAATTAATATGGTTTAAAACAAAAATACAATGGCAGCAGATTTTGATTGCAACTATTTGCAAGGTTGTTTTGCCAAGTGTGATAATACAGGACACATCCATATAGATTTGTGCTATAAAAAATGGCTGATCCTCCTGGTGGTGGATCCCATAGTTCCCATTTACCTTAGCTGGTGTCTGATGGAAACATTGCAGATGTTCTGGGTCTGTTTTTCCTACATCTTTAAGAAGAAATAAAGACTTCCACTTCAACTCCATTTTACTAAATAAATCTATCCAATGCAAGGATATAGGAAAAATGAAAAAGAAAAGACAGTAATATAAAATAGGTAATGAAAGAGACTAAAGTGAGAAAGATCATGAAAGACAATAAAAGGAAGAATAAATTAAAAGTTGTGATGAAAAATGGTGAAAATGGTAAACTAACACACCATTGTAAAGCAATTATACTCCAATAAAGATGTTTTTTAAAAAATGGTAAATAAAATATGGAAAAGTGACCACAATATAGAAAGGAGAAGTCCAAGAATGTGGGCATGAAACATTTTAAGAATCTAGCAGAGCCAATTGATTAGGATCCCTGGAGGAGAGTGGCCTGGCATAGAGAGAAGAGTGAGGTATGCAATGAAATCTATTCACATACCATCCGTGTGTACTTGAGTCAATTGCCAAAGCTCCTTGAGTCTCAGGTTTGCTTCTGAATAGGAATAATATCTTTCCTGGATGAGTGTTATGAGGATTAAGCAAACTACAACAAGATATGTGGAAGATCTTTGTGTTGAATCTTTATATTTCTTAATATATGCCAGATGATCTATTAAGGAAACTCGAGAGCTTAGAAAGAAATAAGAGAATCCATTAATCCATTAAAGAAAACTTTGAGTTGAAATGGGTTGGTCAAAAGCAGCCATTTATTCATGTCATATAACATGATCTTACAAACATCATACAAAGCTGGCACGAAAGAACAGACACCATCTCATATACCATGCTTCCTCCCAAATCACTTCTATTAAGTTACAACATCAGAAAAATTCAGTTACTGAGTTACACAGTTCTTCAAATATGGATACCTCTCCATTAGGGTGGTTAGATTCGCTAATCAGACAAACAATTAATTTACATGTTTAATACAGGGCAGAATGTGTAACAGAATTCAAGATATTCACACAGATATTGTAATACAATATAAAACAGTACAATTTTCAGAAAATGATGAGATCACTATGCCCCTGCCTATTTCAATTCCTTTCTAGTTTCTCTTCTTTCTTTTCTTAACAGCAGTTGCAAATAGTTTTACTCAACTTTTCACACCGAAAAACACTTTAAATTTTAAGAACTAAAAACTATTTACAAATTAGTTATTGTAATTTTGTAATTATTTGTTCTTGGTTTCATTGTTCCCCTAAAAAAACAAATTCACCCTCCTCCAACAACAGTACTTTGCTTGGTACCATCATTAACTTCTGGCTGCTCTGAAGGATACTTAGGGTTGACTTCTTACAATGTTTCAGAGCTTCAAAATATATTATATTCCTTGACCCATGATACCAAATATACAAATATTAAAAGGCCATATGACTCCCCCAAACCATATACTGACTAAAATTCATTTCACATTGCTTTCACAGAAATACTGAGTGGACCAAGATGCTATGAGTTGACTTTGTGATGGCATGAAGATGATGATTGGACAATATTCTTGTTTAATCCCCAAATCATCTTAAAGCACAAGAAGAGAGGTTGATTTCAATCTTTGTATATAGAGTGTAAAGCATTTTCTTTACATCAGGAATAGTCATAAAAAGCATGTATAAGTTGTTTTGAAAATGCTTTGTCATAGATTTTACAAACACTGTGATATCAAACACATTCTCAAAAACTGCTAAAGCACTGACACAAAACCTGACTCAAAATGTAAGTTTTTCAGTAGACTTCATTTCTAACTTGCATATTTAAAATTCAACTGTACCTGAGTTTCACTCATACTTTTCTAAAAACTCAAATACAGTGACATTACCTCAAGTAAATTCTTTCCAAATAATCACAGGGTTTAATGGATTTTTTAATGAATTTCAGAGCCCTGGCACTGGAAAGATGTATAAGATACAGGTTTATAAACTGGTCAACAGACAACAGCTCAAGACAAATTAGCCTAGAAAAGATAGTGAAACATACTTGTGCTAATTTGACAGCCTAAATATATTATGTATGAACATATATAAAGTATATTAGGCTTGCCGTGTAACTATTTTTTATTAGTTTGTTGGGTTAAGTAACACTTTCTATCCAGCGATGATTACAACTTCACAACTTTTTTGTCTTCGTTTCTTTTCAAATAGTAGCTTAGTCCTCTCTGGGGGAGAACAAGCTGAATGAAGACTTGGCTACCAATGCCCTTTCTGTGTTCAGGGGATAACCTTGAATGTACACTTGCATACTATATATATTTCCTATAAGAAAACAGCATTTTTAACTGGATTTCTCACTGAAGTTTATTTCATTACCCACTAGCTAACTCAGCAACTTCACAAAAGTATATAGGGCTTTCTTAGGCCACATTGACATTTGTCACAAGCAGTGAATAATTCAAGGCCATGGTTCTTATGTGAGATTATATTTTATTTTTGACTCACATGTAAACTTAGGGAGGGGAAAGCATATTTCAGCTATAGTATTCTCAACTCAGCCCTTTGATAAAATGATTTCTCATTTTGTTCACTTTTTTTTTCAACAAACCTAAGTTACCCTTCTTATGATAAAATTGTGTCAAATAATTACAGACCAAAAAGAAATAATCATATACTTTTATATGCAGGACAACCATTTGCACATACATAATTAATAAAATAATCTAGAGAACATTTCTTTAATATCTTTGGGTTTAAAGAAAAATTGGCTTCCCCAGTTGATGAACAATGGATGAATTTTCATAAGAGAAGACCTGCTTTTCATTTCTAAATCCTAAAAACCACATTGACTTCCAGTGACATGTTCCAATGAGATCATCACCACAGCCATAACTCGGGACTGCAGAGCAGTATTCCTAAAATGTTTGGCTACTCTTATTTATATAACTGGTAACCTTCAGGGGAAATTGAATATCTTATGAAAATTTATCCAACTTCTCTAATAAAGAGTAAATTATCATGATACACATTTACAGTTACTTTCTGGTCTGATAATTCAATACATTTCTAACAACAACAACAAAAAAGCTTTCACAAGCTTGCAATCATGTATCAGAAAAAAAAAAGAAAGAAAATTTCTTCTTGCCTAGAAAAAAATCATTAAGTTCCAACTCATCTTGGCTAGGATGCTAACCATCACAGAGCACATGCCACTTGGCAATTTGTCTCCTAGGATAGTCACAAATCTCCTTCCAGTGCTCTCCACTGGCTCCTTCTGCTGCTGCTCCCAGGACCAACCGCCCAATTACCTCATTTTGGGATCCCCTTTCAGAATCCAAAACCAGAAATTCAACACTTATCTCTTCAAGACCCTCACAGGGAATGTCAAAGACAAACAGTTCATTGAACACTGCATTGGGGGTACATTTCTTCACATGAGTCTTCTTTTTGGAGATTCTCTTTTTGGCATGGTACAGGTTCACTTTGACATAGGGATCTGCAATGGGAAACAACACAGATTGTACTGACAAGACTTGGTGGGAAAGGTGATCTCAAGATAATTGTGCCTTAGAGATGCTAATAATATGTGATTATAACGAATATGAGTCAGAACAAAGTGAAAACATGGATAAAGCTTGGCTTCTCTATTGTCAATAAATTGAAAATAAGTAAGAATGTACAACATAAGAGATAGTGGAGGACGGGAAAGAACTGTAATGGAAGGATGAAGAGATAACATAAAGTGGAAGAAAATAGAATGTTCTAATGACACATTCTGATTACTAATAATTCATTCCGGAGAATGGAATAGAAGGAAAAAATGTTACACAACATCTATCTTTATTGAGTTGTATGACTTTGGATAAATCTCACTAATTCTCTGAGCATGGGCTTTCTCTTTTGAATGGGGGAATGGGAATTTAGAATTCACAATGGCAGTGCCATTTTTGACTTTAATTTTTTTTGTCGTTCTTTAACCACTTGCTGTGTTTGTTTCCTGTTACCCAGTATTGATATTTCCTGTGTCACCTGTATCCTGTGAATTTTAAGATCATGCTACTTTATCACACATCTAATTATATTATTTTGCCCTTTTCTGGTTGCATGAGTCATTTTAACTTCCTAACCTAAATCTTTGAGAACATGTTTTTAATCTCCATTATCTAATAATAAAACTACAACTAATAATAGCACTGGATGATATTTAATGAAATATATATTTCCAGACCTCATAATCTCCTTCAAGGTAAGTACTATTATATCTAGTTTGTATAGAGTTTAAGAAACATACCCAATGTTACGATGCTAAGAAATGGAAGGGTTAGGATTTGAACTCAGATCGTTTTAAACCATAGGTCATATGTTCTTTCTCATTGTACTATACAGCAATTTTTTTTTTTAGTAAAAATTAGTCACAAAACTAAAAGCTAATTCTTAAAGCAGACAACAGACACATAAGGAATTAAAGGAAAGATAATAAAAATAATAGAAATGTAAGGGTAGGCAGGCTCACTTAAAATAGTAAAATTAAGAACTTTTCCTAAACCTTAATTTTATTTCCATCACTGTGTTTTTGGCAATGGCCTCACTTCTGCATTTATCACTGCTTTCTGCTTCAACTCCATTCAGTCAGACATCTATGACATACTAACTTTGTATTGGATCTTAGAACTATGCAGTTTTCTTCTTCTTGATAATGGCCTTGGCTCACACATTTATTCCATAAAATGAGAAACAAAAACAATCACATAATTTGTGATTGTGAATAAAGGGGGAATCTAAATCATATTCCAATGTTAGTTGTTAACTATTTTGCCCAATATATTGCTCATTTCTACACTGAGCCTGAGTTTTTCAAAAACATTCTTACCTGAAAGTCCAGACACATCAGATTTAGGCAGGTGCCGAGCTTTTAAAACAACCACAGTGAGAGTATTTGTGATGGACTGATAGCAGAGAGAGATCAGTAACTCACCACGTCCTGAAGACTTCTAAACAAAGAGAGATATGAGATAAATATGTTTTTATTATTCTTTAGTTTTGAAATTTATACTTATATTAATTTTTAAAGCACTATAATAGCATTGTTATTTAACTGTAATTTTCCTACTTATTTTACTTTAATATGCTAAAAAATCAAAGAGTAACTAAAAGCCTTTGTGCAGTACCATCACCTTCTAAAACAACTACCTGCCATCTTGTGGTCTTTTTAGGTACTACAGAATGTTAAAATTCGTAATGAGTTAGCCACCCCCATTACTAGAAATGTTTTAAAGGGGGATATTTAAAATATATCTTACACAGAGGTATTTTTAGTTTTTGCTTTTTAATTAACTCTCCACTTTTTGAAGTTATTAATGGTAATGAAAATTATGTAATTATTTGAATGGATGTATATGGTAAAGTGACTCAAGTTTGATTTGATTTCAAATTCTTTAGCACAGACATTATTAAAATTTGAATTCAGAAAACCTAAAATTTAGTCTGACACCCACCACTCTCTTAGCACAGAGGACTGATGAGTTAAAATTCTCTTCTCCCAACACACCCAGAGTCCTCCTTTAATCCAAGGAATGAATTAAATATTGGAGAGAATTGATTCAGAATATTTAATGCTTTGTCTCTGAATAGTATCATAGGGTTTTTCTTTGCATAATACTTAGATCTTATTTTTACTTTAACATTAGATAAGATGACCAAGAACTCAAAGTACAAGTTCTAACTGAAAGTAACAAAAAGTAAACTTGGTATAACTAAGAATGATGGTTGCCCAGAGCTCCTAAAACTTCAATATGTATTTATATAAAAGCTGACATGGGGTAACTGTATGAATAAGTACTCCAAGAAGAATAAGAGTAGGGAACAAATCTTTATTCCCACTGTGCCACTAAACAGTTAGGTGACTCAAACTACTTAATATTTCTTGATCTTGACTTTCATTAATTTCAACAGAAAAAGGTGAGGATGTGGTCAGAACAAACTTTATGGTATTCTATAGAATTATGCCTTATAAACACCAATTATTCTGAAATACCACAACTGGAATCAAATGAGCTCCATATTTAAAGGGAAAATACATTTAAATTTGATTAATTGATGTCATCATTTTCTAATAATTCCAGAACTACCAAAGTAGCATAACTGCAAAGGCCGAGTAACTCACTTCCTGTTATACAACATAAAGGTGAATATTTGTAATTCAATATAATGAGATATCTTTTCCTTAAAAAGCAATTCTATGAAGTCATTAGAACTTCAAATACTCAAAATGAACTGACTTAATTTTCAATTTCAAATTCAATTATGTTGACATTGAAATATATTTTTAACTTTCTTATAAAAAATATTTGTCTGCATTTTAGTGGCAATCTTAGTCAAAATACTTGTGACAGAAATTAATAAAAATATTTATATAAATGATATTTAAATAAATCCATAAAGGATTCCTTTTTATTTTATATCATTAAGATACTTTATGCATTTCAGTTGTGGGTTAAAATTTCTTTCATCTACTCTATCCCCCTGCTCCTCATTTGATTATGATTAATAATAGTTAAACATGGTAAAGATAATATGTATAAGACATCATTTTAATAAAACTCCCCTAGATACAAAAACGCTACAGAAAAGATTGTTTATAAATATGTTAAGCACTAAAAATGAATTACCCTAACATTTCTCTTGATAATCTCTCTGTTCATTAACTTTTTTCCATCAGTTAATTCAATTCCTGTGAGAGGAATAAGGACTTCTCCAATTATATCATCTCTTGAAAACCTATCAAAACTCAAGATTGTGAAGTGCAAGGCCAACTCTTGGATCTGGGTGTAGGGTATTCCATAGAATGTAAAGGTCTCATCAAAAGCTGGGTCCAAGGTCTTTCTCAGGACTCTAGTTTTCACTTTATGCTTCTTCTCTGGGAGAATCATCATTTTGATGTATGGATCAGAGGTCATCGACTGCTCATCCATGGCTGGCAAGCCACGGGCTTCTTTAATATTTACCACAAATGTTTTCTTCTCAAAGTTATACTCTAAGGAGAAGAAGAGGGTTCCCAGCTTCTCTTGTTTCTCATCTGAAGTAAGAGAAGTGCTGGACTTTAAGCTATCAGGGGAAGCTGCCTCTTTTTCCCCTTCTGAAAAGAGCTTTGGGGTCACATTCTCCAGGTCAGAAGGACTGCCAGCTTTGAGGTTTGTTTTGGGAAAATTGCCATTTAGATCTCTCTTCTCAAGATCAAGACGCAAAGAATTCTTTGGCCCAGCTGGTTTATTCTTTACTTCATTTTTCTCATCTGCTCCAAACTTCTTTTTGCTGTTTAGGTTTTCAGGATAAATATCAACTCCCTTTAGCACATGCACAAACTTATATGGAGGAGTCTTGTTAGATTTGGATGATTTTCTCTGACAGCAGATCCATGCAAACAGAGAGACTGTGAAGACCAGGCCAAATGCACTGAAGATCCCCACCACTGTGGGGATTTGATCTGAAAAATCAAATGACCAATAACATGCATTAATTGGGCAGAGTTAGAGACACCCTATTTGAAAAGCATCCTAAAGCTGGCAGTTGCTGTAGGTTGCACAGATTGAATTGCTTTCCAACTGTTCTGGGTGAATTATGTACCTATTTCATGTCACTTTCAGGAATAAACACATTTGTAACACATAAAGAATAAATACAGTATGATAGAAAATCCTTCATTGTAGTAATTTTTCACAAAAAAATGAAAAGATGAAACTGGGGCTGGGCCAGGGATGGGAGAATGCTAAATGACCCTGACCTACCTTTGTTTTCTCAGATAACATGAGTCAACTACAGCATGGTGAGTCAGTATTAATTTCTTTATGTTTTCATTGACATTTTGAGGGTTTCCAGAAGCATCAATTCTTACTATGTACCTCTAAGTGCATATTCTTCAAATACTGACAGAAATTATGGAAAATTATCTTCAGTTGTCACAAAGTCATTAATAATTTCCATCCAAATTATAGAACAGTGGTAAAAGAAATGTACACATATTAGAGGGAAAAGAACAAAAATATGAACAGTTTATTAATAGTATACAACTTATAAGACTACAAACTCGTATGCTGACCCAAAATTCTTCAAACACTGAATCATCCAAAGTACAAATTAATTACCTAAAAAGGATAAAACCCAAACAATGGTTATAAATGAATTATCATTCTTTAACATGTAATGAGAAGAGTGTGTAGAGATAATTTAGAGTTCAGTTTTATCCATAACTGATTTTTTCCTAGCACATTTCCACATGACAATCAAATTGAAACTGGCATTTGTTCCTTGAATGAGGACACATTAAATTACTGACATTAGGTAACACTGATTATGCATGAAGCTCATCATGCTCCATATGTAAGTATATTCTCCAACATATAATAAGTTCATCATGTTACATATGTAAGTATATTCTCCAACAAATAATAAGTAACACTGTGTAAGTAAAAGCAGTATTACTATATCTGGACACAGTGCATCAGTTGAGTTGATGTTTAATATAATCAAAACTAATATAATTAACGTTATAATATCTGCCTTAGCTCCATTCCAGTCTATTTTTAAATCCCAAATAGTGAATAATAAAGTTAAAAGTTCCAGTCAGGAAAGGGTTAAGGCTTGTTTAACTAACCTTGAAAGAACAATCTTTTGTTTCTCCCCTCCCTAATCCCCCAAACTTCTGCCTATCTACTTCATAATCACAAAACTGAACTCAAATAATATAAGATTAAGAAATGACAAGAGCAAAAATGCCTAAGAAAATAAAAAAGCAAATACAACAATAAAAAATTCTGTAGTTTAATTATATCAAAGAACTGAATTGTATAAAGGTGAACTTTGAATTTCCCAGATAGAAAAAGCAGGGAATGCTACAGAAGAAGAATGAGGTGAGAGCTAAAGATCATCAGCTAAACTTAGTACCAGCTTTTCAATTTTTCCTTCTATTTAAGTCTTTGTGGAGAGAAGAAAAAAAAAAAAAAACACACACACACACACAGACTCCTGGACTACCTAATAATCCAAGGCCAGGGAGCAAAAGCAAAGTCATGAACTATTCTTGATTCTTTAGTCAATGCAGGAAGAATAATTTTTTTAAAAAGGAATAGAAAATAATTTTTTCCTAAATAAACAATGCCAACACTAGAACATATTTTTAACTAGCATAGCCTCTGAAAATTCCTCAGTATTCAAATATTTTTCTGATTTTCACATCAGAAATTGGGAATACATATCATATCACAGCAATATAAACTCAATCACTCAAACGGACAGCTGTGAAAGAAATTCATTTCTGAATATAATATCACAAATTTTCTGTGTTTAACATTTATGCCAAATGGCAAAATATTCAATATAATATAGAAGGGCTCATCTATTCCCTGTGTTTTCTCTACTGTTAAGGTCCTAAGCTTTTGAGAGCAAAGATCTCAGTCATTTCACTCAGTTTCATAACAAACTTCTATAAATTCCCTGATATTTCCAAATACATGTAAAGTAAAACTCAAATCTCTTGCCTTTGGAATATAATGGGACCTAAAAATACTACTTTTCTATTTGAAAAAGTACATCTGATTTTTTCCCTTTTCTTTTTTTACTGAAAAAGAGGAGAGTAATGGTGCTAAAAATCTGTTATAGGAAAAGGGAAATTGAACAGGAAAATATAAGTCCTAAGTATAATTTCCAGTAGCTTTTAGCTAACTGACTTGCAAAATTTCCCTTATCTCTCTGGGCTCCAGTTACCTCTCCTGTGAAATGGAATGGGCTCAGCTAGTTAATTTTGAGTATCCCTTTAACCCTAGTATCATAGGATTCTGTGTCTTTCATTAGCAAAATATTTCAAAGATACAACAAAAACATAGCAGAGAAAAAAATACATTATGGTACACTCTGCAATAAAATATACATTCTAAATGCCCAATGTTCAAGTTATTTTATACCAAGATCAAGCCCTTATATAATCACAGAAACATCTGGCTTCCTCCAATAAGATAAATACACGTTTATGTACAAATAGAAATCACCTGCAGAATTAATGACACCAACAAGAAAACAGACCTCTTTACTTAGCGCGTGCTGCAATTTACAGCGCTACCTGAATGATTAGGAACTTCTTGGATGTAAAATCGCCCTGGCAGAAAGCAATTTTAAGGAGAAAGATATCCAGGAAGGGAGAAACCACAGAGATAAGCCACTATTGCCCTTTTACAGTTCTCATTTTTCTACCCGGGAAATCTATGTTCAACATCCCGCGAACACACACACACACGCGCACACACGCGCGCGCGCGCGCACACACACACACACACACACACACACACACACAAAACACATCACCCCAGAGTATTTAAGGAACAACCGCAGTTATAAGCGGAGTAACTTGCTTACCAAATTCTTCCCGGCTGGTAGCGATCGGAGCCATTTTTTGCTGCGTATTCTGTCCGAGGTGCTGAACGGAAACTCCCTATCTTGGTTCACTTGCCTGGATGTGAAGCGACAGGGCTTATCCTAAAGCTGAAAACAACGGCGCAAAGCTCAGGGGACCTAAGCCTGGAATAGGGAGGAGGCAAAGAGGGAGATCCACTCGCCCTCGCACAGTGATTTGCCACCCCTCTTCCTGTTTTGGCTCTTCAGAGACGCTTGTCTCTGAGACTCTAGAGGTGGCTGAAACCCGAATTGACGCAATCCTGACGCTACAGGGTTGAAATCAGCACCTCCCTCCTCCAAGTCTCTCCTCTACCCTTCATTCTTTCTTCTTCCCTTCCCTCCTGAGAATTCAACACACATTCATCAATTATTTTAACTGTTGGACTACATTTTCTATTCTGTGAGGGCTCAGAGGTACATAGAGATGTCTCGAAACTCATCGATGTCAATTCCTGATATAAAATCTGATCATCTAGAACAATAAAAATGTGTCTGTGTTATCAGAATAATATAATTTACAGGGCAATTTGAGGACAGAGTAAAAAGAGAGAAATTTCTGCATCAGTGATGCACTATAAAATGCAAATCTATATTTTCTTGCTATTTAATTTTTGTTTGACATATTATACCTATATTAGAAAAAAACCTCACTGCACATTGATCCATTTGAAATAAGATAACAGTTTTCCTATCATTATCACTTATTTTCTAATAAATTATTAGTCTAAACATTTTGTTGATTCTGTTGCTCAATGTGTCTCTTAGCTCTCTTCCTTTAATATCTGACATTGGACCACTTAAAGTACTTAGGGACAGATGGGAATAATGCCTTCTGTATTCCAACTCACAGTTTTGACTTTTACGTATAATGAGATTGTTTTTAGAATGTCATTTCTGGTTAAAAGTCTAATATGTTTGTGGAAAATGGTTACAAGAATCATACCAAAATCTAAAATGACATTGATAATTATTGGTTATTTTCAAAGGAAAACATATTTTTTCTGAACTGATGATATTCCCAGGGTTGAGGAACTCAGAAAATACGGTGTCAGATTCTGATTAATTTTAGTCTGAAGAGTGTGACTTTTTAAAACAAGCATTAGCAATTTTCCAGAAGAGAACTGAGGCTGTAACTTCAACTTTCAATTATTGGTCCGCAAAGAATTCCTCTTCTCTGGAGCTCAGTGAGCAAATGACATTCAGTGTGTGGGTATGGGGTGAGTCCGTAAAGCTACTGTACAAGTGACAGTTTCCTGCATACTGGCAAGCAGCTGCTCTGAACGTCAGGACTGTGTCTGGGGAGAAATTGGCTTCAGTCTTTTACATCATGGAAAATTTTATAAACCTATGTCCCTCTTCTTTCCCTTTCTACTCACTCCCACATACTTGGCATTTTAGCATTCTTCTAACAGATTTTTTCTTTAGCTTATATCTTCCTGCTATGAAAACATACAAACTAATTTACTGTATTCAATTTTTCCATAGGCAAAATCTGTGTTTTCTGTCCTCATCTTTCCATTTCATTCAGATTACTTGCTTTCTTGATTTTGCATGCACTGGTGAGATTGTCCCTATGAATAAATATCCATTAGACAGATGAAAGAGAGAGTGGCATTTTTTTGTGATATGTATCGCAGGTAAACAAAATATATGGTGTGACATTTGCTAAAATATGTTTTCTAGCTAAGTTATTTCTACATATGGTTATACTCACTTGTAAACATAAGTACCTTATATATGTGTTCTATATAAATTAATATCTCATTAATTTTACCTTCAGGTGGTAAAATGCTATCATCCAAAACCTGTCTAGATTGGTTAAACTCTGTTTCTACAGAACCCCACCTTACCCTGGGCTGTCTCATTTCTGAGGACACATTGTGATAAAATTACCTCTTGCCCAGAGCTAATGCTATTATGGATATAGTAACCCTTTCATTGTTTGCTTTAAATGCAAACTGAAAATAAATATTATTAATTAAAATGTCAGATGTTTCCCTCATTTTCATATGATGCATAGCATATTATTCATTATCTTATCTCTTTAGACAAACTTCCAGCAGCACCAGATGAGGAGTGGGAAGTTGACCCAACGTAGAGGAAAAACCTGTAAGTTTCTTGTGATTGAGATTCACACCCTACCACTGTATTACATTCTCTTTAGATCCAGCAAACAAGTAATCAATTTGCTGACGTAAACAATACCACTCTTGCAGCATTGATTTGGGAGGAGGGGTAGTTGCTAGGTAACCACCTTATTGCCACCCAAAACACACAGTCTCAAGCAAGTTCCTGCCCTGGGAAACAAACGCATCTGTACAAGTGGCATTGTTTACTTCAAAGTGATTCTTTGACTGTTGAAGTGCTTCAGCGTTTACCCTATTTTATTTCTGATTGCAAATATGTATAGATATTTTGAGAAACAATGAGCAGAACACTTGAATTCAATTTGGCCTTAAGAAATCCAGTTGATTTTAAAGATTATTGTTAAATAATTACATGATCATTTTTATTAATTTTACTTATTTTTATTATTTCTATTTAATATATAGTTTAATTTTAAACTTTATTTTTATGGCTTATTAATTATATAATTTAGTCTATATTTTCTCTATTTCTTTCCTTAAAAATATTATTGGTGGATGTGTTTAGAACTTCCTGCTAAGCAAAATAAAATTTCAAAAAGTTTTGAAAATGTTTCAATGATCTTCAATATTCAGTAATCTTTAGTAATACCCAGATTAGTAATACAAAGGCATTTTACTGGTCTACAGGTAGAGTAGAATGAAGTATATGATAATGGATAATGGTTTTAATGTTCCATATCATTCTATTATGAATGCTAGCTCTAATGTTAAAGGAATAGATTTGTATTACAAGCATACCCAAGTCAAAATTCTACAAGACAAATACTTTCCCAATTGGTATTACAGAAATCCCTTCACATGCACAAGTTCTATATTTGTTTTTCTTCAAACTATTCAGCACTTACTATGTACCAAGCTAAACTGGGCTCTGATGGCTCATGAGTGAAAAACTCATTAGCTTAAACCAAAAAAAAAAAAAAAAAAAAGCCAATAAACTTTCTTCCTTTCTTCTTTTCTTCTTTCAACACATCCTTATGAAATATGTAATACCTCCTAGGTTTTACCTAAGTAGGGGATTTATGCTGGTCAAGATGATAAAAATGATCCTTGCTGTCATGGAGCTTACAGACCATAGAGAAAATAGCCCTTCCTTTAGAACTGGGCAGAAACTTTTCAGATCATAATTGTAATCATATTTCTTTTTCTTTTACTTAGTACTTCCTACCAAACTTGGTCAGCACTATTCCACAGCCATCACTCTCTATCCCATTCAGTCTGTCTTTATTGATCTTGTTCTTCATAACTGTAGATTCATTATAATACACTCAGATTGCATTCTTCCTTCTCCTATGAACTGTCCACATCTTTTCTCCCATTTAAGAGAGTTTCATTTATATTATGAAGTTTCTGACTTACCAGCACTCATGGATCTATTCTAATTAAAATTTTTATAACACTATCTCTAGTGAAGGCCTTTAATTCAGCTTGACATATCCTTGGTTACACGCCAAGAATTTCCAAAAAGGTAAACCAGAGGCTTCCACTAATTCTCCCCTCAAATATTCCACAAGTTTCACATTTGTTCATGATCTTGGCACCAATTTTTTCATATCCTTTGGCTTCATTTTATTTTTACATTCCAGGCCTGTTTTTAGGTTGTGGTCTTTGAAGCAACTTCTCTAGTTGTTGGATATTGGTTCTTCAACAAGAATTTGACCTGGAGCCATTCTAGAAGTCTGCCCTGTTTACATTTACTTTGAAGGTATTTCTTGCTAGCTCCTCACAACACACCCATCATCCCTATTCCAATCTATTCCTAAGTGAGACTTCTCTTATCCTTCTTCCAACAATAAACACATATATTACCTTAAAAAGCAGCAGTAACATTTATCTGACATCTCAATAGATGTGAGAGAAGTCTGAAGACAATTGAATAATTCTAAAATGATAAAAGAAAACAACCATCTATCTAGAAATTTATCCTAGCAAAAATCAAGGTGAAAGAAAGACATTTCTAGAAAAGCAGAAGAGGAGAGTATTTATTGCCAGCAAATGTTAACTAAGTGAAGGAAAATTATCACAGACCAAAACACTGAAATGCAGAGTAAAACAAAGAACACAGAAAGGGTTAATATGTGTCTAAGTATAAATGAATATTAACTGTTTAAAAGAATAAAAATGTATTGTGATATACAAAATATATGTAGAATTGTAATGTATGGCTAAAATGTTTCAAAGACTAAGAGAGAGTAAGTTGAGTTTTCATGTTTTAAATCTTGGAAATGGTAATAGTAATAATTTATATTTAACTTTTAATCTCCAGGGTAACTCCAAATGAGTATCAGGGGAAAAAATGTACGTAAGAAGTTAGTAAGTGCAAAAGAGCTAATAAAAAGTAAAAGAAAAAAAAAGGTAGAAAAAAGAAAGAAACACGTGACCCAATAGAATACAAATGAAAATTTGGAGGATAATAACACAAACATTAACTGAAATGGACTAAATTTTCCTATTAAAAGATGGGAGGTTGAATTGTCATAATATGAGAAATAGACAAATCCACATCGTAGAGGAAATTTTTTCAAAACTTTTTCATAACTGATAGCAGCAGACAAAAATCAGTACAGATACACAGTACCTAAACAAATTAATAAATTTGAGCTAATTAAAAATACCTAGTAATTTTTACAAGTAAATACAGAACATTTAGTAAAATTGATCATGAGGTAGGCATTAAATGTTTCAAAACACCTCAAAAGACTGAAATAATTCAGTTTGCTCACAGAGATATTAAGCAGGAAATAGTACAGTAAGCTATCTATAAAACCACTTATTGTTTGAAAACTAAGCATGAAACATGTAAATAACCCATGGGTCACAAAGAAATCTCAGTAGAAATTAGGGAAAAAGTTTCAAATGAATGATAATTACAACATATATTAAATTATGTGAAATAGAGCTTAAAAAATTATGAAAGAGTATGTGGTCTTTTTTAAAAAACATTTTTATTGGGGTATAATTGCTTTACAATGGTGTGTTAGTTTCTGATTTATAACAAAGTGAATCATTTATACATATACATATGTTCCCATATCTCTTCCCTCTTGCATCTCCCTCCCTCCCAATGTCCCTATCCCATCCCTCCAGGCAGTCACAAAGCACCGAGCTGATATCCCTCTGCTATGCAGCTGCTTCCCACTAGCTATCTACCTTAGGTTTGGAATGGGAGAAAATATTTGCAAATGAAGCAACTGACAAAGGATTAATTTCCAAAATTTACAAGCAGCTCATGCAGCTCAATAACAAAAAAACAAACAACCCAATCCAAAAATGGGCAGAAGACCCAAATAGACATTTCTCCAAAGAAGCTATACAGACTGCCAACAAACACATGAAAGAATGCTCAACATCATTAATCATTAGGGAAATGCAAATCAAAACTACAATGAGATATCATCTCACACCAGTCAGAATGGCCATCAACAAAAAATCTAGAAAGAAAAAAAGCTGGAGAGGGTGTGGAGAAAAGGGAACACTCCTGCACTGCTAGTGGGAATGTGAATTGGTACAGTCACTATGGAGAACAGTATGGAGGTTCCTTAAAAAACTACAAATAGAACTACCATATGACCCAGCAATCCCACTACTGGGCATATACTCTGAGAAAACCAAAATTCAAAAAGAGTCATGTACCAAAATATTCATTGCAGCTCTATTTACAATAGCCCAGGGATGGAAACAACCTAAGTGTCCATCATCAGATGAATGGATAAAGAAGATGTGGCACATATATATAATGGAATATTACTCAGCCATAAAAAGAAACGAAATTGAGCTATTTGTAATGAGGTGGATAGACCTAGAGTCTGTCATACAGAGTGAAGTAAGTCAGAAAGAGAAAGACAAATACCGTATGCTAACACATATATATGGAATTTAAGAAAAAAAAATGTCATGAAGAACCTAGGGTTAAGACAGGAATAAAGGCACAGTCCTACTGGAGAACAGACTTGAGGATATGGGGAGGCGGAAGGGTGAGCTGTGACAAAGTGAGAGAGGGGTATGGACGTATATACACTACCAAGAGTATGTGGTCTTAAATGCACATACTAGAATAGAAAAAGATTCTGGAAAACAATAATTTAACTATTTATTGGGAAAAATAGAAACAAAAGCAATTCTATGCAAGAAATGTTGAGAAGGAAAAATGATATAAAATAAATTAATACAATTTTTAAAATACTACATAAAGAGAGCTAAAAAATCTAAAATAATTTATTTGAGAACATTAATCTTATTGATAATTCCTGGCAATATTTACAAGAAAGAAAAGAGGGAAAAATAAAAGTTACAAATGAAAAAACAGAGCAAAAAGACAAGCCATAGAGCAGACTTAGAGAATGTATTTGCAATGAATATTTCTGACATAGGTATTATATACAGAAATATGTAAAGAAAACTCAGCTTTAAAAGACAAACATTCCAATTAAAAATGGACAAAAGCCCTATTACAGGCACTTCACTAAGAAAGATACATCTTAATGGCTAATGATCAATGAAAAGAGCTTTGCAGCAGCAGTCATCAGAAAAAATACAAATTAAAACCTCCCACAAGAGATAGTACTACACACCCACCAAAAGGCCTAAGAGTGTAGGGGAAGATGATACAATGTGTTGATAATAATGTGGGGTAATATGAAATCTTATTCACTGTTTTTTTGGCTTTTATATTGTTACAAATATTTTGAAAACTGTTTGACAATATTTACTAAAGCAGAACATAGACATGAGCTATGGCCCTGTAATTCCACCTGTGGTTAAATTCTAAACTGAAATTACTACACCCAAGTACAAAAACTGTTCATAACAGCATTATTTGCAGTAGCCAAAAGTTGGCAACATCTTACCTTTCCTATCCACACTAAATTGAATAAACACTTTATACACTATAATACTATACAGAAATGAAAAGGAACAAAATGCTACTATATATAACAAGGGTGAATCTCATAAACATTATGTTGAATGAAAGAAACCAGATAGAAAAGTATAAACACTATAAATCCACTTATTTAAATTTCAAAAAAATAAAAACTCAGTGTTAATAGAAGTCATATGGTGATTATCTATGAAGGAGGCAATAACTGAGATGGAGCACAGACAGATTTCTTTGGCATTAATATTCTATGTCTTGATCTGGTCAGTAGATGGTGAATCTTTTTTTTAACTCACTGAGTTACTCAGTTACAACCTGTGTTCTATTTTTTTAAATTTTTGTTATAGTTGATTTACAAAACTGTGTTAATTTCTGCTGCACAGCAAAGTTATTCAGTTATACATATATATACATTCTTTTATATATATATTCTTTTCCATTATGACCTATCATAGGATATTGAATATAGTTCTCTGTGCTATACAGTAGGACCTTGTTGTTTATCCATTCTATATATAATACCTCATATCAGCTAACCACAAACTCCCACCCCATCATTCCCCCAAGCCCCTCCACCTTGGCAACCACAAGTCTGTTCTCTGTGTGAGTCTGTTTCTATTTCATAGGTTCATTTGTGTCATATTTTAGATTTCACATATAAGTGATACCATATGCTATTTTTCTTTCTCTTTCTGACTTTCTTCACATAGTATGATCATCTCTAGTTGCATCCATGCTGCTGCAAATGGCATTATTTTGTACTTTTTATGGCTGAGTAATAGTCCATTGTATATATGTATCATGTTTTCTTTATCCGTTCATCTGCTGATGGACATTTAGGTTGTTCCCACGTCTTGGATATTGTGAATAGTGCTGCTATGAACATGGAGGTGCATGTACTTTTTTGAATTATAGTTTTGTCTGGATGTATGCCCAGGAGTGGGATTGCCTGATCATAATTCTATTTTTAGTTTTCTGAGGAAACTTCATACTGTTTTTCATAGTGACTGTACCAAATTACATCCCCAAAAACAGTGTAGGAGGGCTCCCTTTTCTCCACATCCTCTCCAGCATTTTATTTGTAGATGTTTTAATGATGGCCATTCTGATCAGTGTGAGGTGGTATTTCATTGTAGTTTTGATTTGCATTTCTCTAATAATTAACAATGTTGAGCATCTTTTCATGGGCTATTGGCCATTTGTATTTCTTCTTTGGAGAAATGCCTACGTAGGTCTTCTGCTGATTTTTCAATTAAGTTGCTTCTTTCTTTGTTGTTGAGTTGTATGAGCTGTTTGTATATTTTGGAAATTAATCCCTTGTCAGTCACATTGTTTGCAATATTTTCCCCCTTTCTGTATGTTGTCTTTTTGTCTTGTTTATGGTTTCCTTTGCTGTGCAAAAGCATGTCAGTTTGATTAGGTCCCATTTGTTTAATTTTGTTTTATTTCTATTGCCTTGGGAGACTGACCTAAGAAAACATTGGTATGATATATTTTAGACAATGTTTTGCCTATGTTTTCTTCTAGGAGTTTTATGGTGTCATGTCTTTTGTTTAAGTCTTTATATGTTACATGTCAAGACAAAGTTTACCCAAAACTCTGGGTGTGTGTGCACTTAACATTGCTGCATATTTTACAAGGACAATTATATTTTCAAGGACATATACACAAACAAATTAGTGTAGATATTAAAGTAGATTCATGTAAGGAAGGAAACTATGACTAGCAATTGGACATAAAGCAGAAAAGTATATTAAATTGGAGATAGACTGTGTATAATTTATTATGCATCTATGTTTTAAATTGTTTTCCAAAAATTGAGTATTCCTTTGACCTTTAACTTTTCAAATATCTAGTCAGTTTCACTTCTATCTCATAGCCATCAGTTCTGAACTATTTCTTTACCCAGGTACAGATACTATAAAAATAGATGATTATTATTAGAATTGAAAGTACTAGGAATTGGCTCTGCATAAAGATTATAAAAGGAAAGTGTATGTGAAATGTGAACTTCTTGAACTTCATATATATATATATATATATATATATATATATATATATATATATATACATATACTTATATAATACAGTTAGGGTGAAGTGAAGTTCAGGGGGCTGGAACCATTATCTAACATCAGATTGGAAAGGTAAGGTTGGGAACGTTTAGAACTCCATGACCTTTAAGCTTCCTTCCAATTATTCCATGCTAAGGAACAATTCACTACTACAGCAGAAATAGCTCTAATCTCCATTTTATTGAACCCATTCTGCATAGAGTACCATTTCCACTGCCAAAAGTCAAGTATAGCAATACAAATGTGCAAAATAAAAAATTGATGGTGAAATGTGTCTTTGACATACTTATCCTTGCCTTATGCAAACCTTTTTACCTTTCAGTACTCAGTTCTTCACAAACTTAGTATTCATCTGCTTATCTGTTTTCCCCTCTCCCTTTCACAAACACATACTTTCTCTCGGGTGAAAAACTAATAACATTTTCTCATAGCATACTTTTAAATAAAATCCTTTTGTGACTTCCCTTGAGGAGATAGATTTTTAAAATACTTATATGTGTGAATATAACCAAATATCCTTATTTACTAAAGGAAATTAATAAAAGAGTGAAAAATCATCTGTTTGCCTACCTGAGCCTCTAAAATCATGTAATGACTATGCTGTTTTGTCTCTCTTCTCAGTATCTCATCTTGGAAAGCAGGACACATACTGATGATCAATATTGGGGAAATTAAGATCAGATTTTGATGGTATTGATTTAATAGTGGCAAGGAAGAAAGAAAGAGAAGAAATTATAAAGTTTAACTTAATAACTACCATTTGATACCTGAGAAGGTATCCATAATCTGGAGAAAGAAAAAGTCAATGGTAGTTTATTACATCAAATCATCACTATGAAAATGTTATCTTTTTAGGTAATGGTTTACAATAACACAGATTAGTTAGAAATTAATTTAGTCTGGTTTGCATATTTTCCTGCTCCCCATCTTTCACAGGAATCATTTATTTTTAATTTAAGTATCAATATAACGTACTAATTAACTTTGGGCACCAAACCACATTTAGTCCATTTGATGTATAGTCATGGCTCCCAGAATTGCTGATGAGCCCAACTGATGTTCTAGAAAATTATGAACTTTATCAAAATATTTGTTTAATGTCCAAAGAGCCAAAGTATAAGAGAAGAAAAAAAGGAAACAACACAGATGAAATAACACAGTGAAGAGGTGAAAAATTGGGAAAAGAATAACAAGACTATAGAGAAAGGAATAAGTTAGGAAGAGATGAGTGAGAAAGGAGGGAAGAAAGAGAGATGACAGAGAAGAGGAGAAAGCAAAAAGAAATTCTTTTGAATAGAAAAATTTAAAAACATAATTTAGTAGTCTATTAGCAAATTGCAGGTTAGTAGTCACAGAAATTTGCTTCCTTTTGACTCTTTTTGCTGTTATTACTATTATATTATCCCTCTATCTCCTCCTTTTGTCTGTGATCTTTTCTTATCCTGGGCTTTGTTTTCTTTTTTCTTTTCCTTTTTTTTTTTTTTTAGCATCTTTATTGGAGTATAATTGCTTTACAATGGTGCGTTAATTTCTGCTTTATAACAAAGTGAATCCCCTATACATATACATATATCCCCATATCTCCTCCCTCTTGCGTCTTCCTCTCACCCTCCCTAACCCACCCTCTACGTGGTCACAAAGCACTGAGCTGATCTCCCTGTGCTATGCAGCTTCTTCCCACTAACTATCTATTTTACATTTGGTAATATATGTAAGTCCATGACATTCTCTCACTTCGTCCCAGCTTACCCTTCCCCCTCCCCTTGTCCTCAAGTCAATTCTCCACGTCTGCATCTTTATTTGTGTCCTTCCCCTAGGTTCTTCAGAACCTTTTTTTTTTTTTAGATTCCATATATATGTGTTAGCATACAGTATTTGTTTTTCTCCTTCTGACTTACTTCACTCTGTATGACAGACTCTATGTCCATTCACCTCACTACAAATAATTCAGTTTCCATTCTTTTTATGGCTAATATTCCATTGTATATATGTGCCACATATTCTTTATCCATTCATGTGATGATGGGCATTTAGGTTACTTCCAAGTCCCGGCTATTGTAAATAGAGCTGCAATGAGGGCTCTGTTTTCATTTCCCTCTCTCTCTCTTTATGTTGAAGTATAGTTAACATACAATTTTAGGTTAGGTTCAGATATACAACATAGCAATTCAACATTTAAATACCTTACAAAATGATTGCTATGGTATATCTAGCAACATATACAATGTTATTAAAGTATTATTGACCATATTATATATGCTGTATAACCATGAATTATTTATTTTATAACTAGAGGTTTGTACCACTTAATCCCTTTCACCTATTTTTCCCAATCCTCCACATAACTGACCATCAGTCAGCTCTCCATGTCTACGAGTCTGTTTTTGCTTTGCTTTGTTGTTTGTTTTGTTTTTTGTATTCCACATATAAGTAAGATCATAGGATATTTTTCTTTCCCTGTCTGACTTATTTCAATTAGCATAATACCATCTAGATCTGTCTATGTTGTATCAAATGACGTTCATTTTTGTATGGCTGAGTCATATTCTTTTGTATATATACCACATCTTCTTTATTCATTCATCTATCTTTGGACACATACAGGGACCAAATTTTGGTCATTGTAAATAATGCTGCAATGAACAAAATGTTGATGTATCTTTGAATTAATATTTTTATTTTCATAGGGTAAATACCCAGAAGTGGAATTTCTGGATCAAATGATAGTTCTATTTTTAATTTCTTGAAGCAGTGGCATACTGTTTTCCATAGTGGCTGCACCAGTTTACAATCTGTCCAACAGGGCAGGAAAATTCCTTTTTCTCTGCATCTTCACCAACACTTGTTATTTTTGTCCTTTGATGATAGCCACTCTGACAGGTGTGAGGTATTATCTCACTGAGGTTTTGATTTGCATTTGCCTGATGATTAGTGATGTTGAGCATCTTTTCATGCATCTTTTGTCCATCTTTATGTTTTCTTTGGAAAAATGGCTGTTCAGGTTCTCTGTTCATTTTTTGATCAGGTTATTTTTTGGGGTATTGAGTTCTATAAGTTCTTCATAAATTTTGGATATTAATGCTTTATTAGATATATAATTTGCTAACATCTTCTTGTATTTAGTAGATTACTTTATATTTTGTTGATGGTTTCCTTCTCTGTACAAACGTTTTTTAATTTGATGTAGTCTCATTTGTCTAGTTTTGCTTTTGTTGCTATTGCCTGAGGAGACAGATCTCCCAAATTATTGCTAAGATCAATGTAAAGGTGCATACTGAATATGTTTCCTTTTAGGATATTTATGGTTTCAAGTCTTACATTTAAGTCTTTAATCCATTTTGACTTTATTTTTATATATGGTGTAAGAAAGTAGTCCAGTTTGATTCTTTTGCATGTAACTGTCCAGTTTTCCCAATACCATTTATTGAAGAGTCTGTCTTTTCCCCCACTGAATATTCTTACCCATCCTCTTGTAAATTAAATGACCATATATGTATAGCTTTATTCCCAGGCATTCTATGATCAGGATCTTATGTGTCATTGATCTATGTGTCTGCTTTTGTGCCAGACTGATTTGAATATTATAGTTTTTAGTGTGGTTTGAAATCAGGTAGAGTGGTACCTCTAGGTTTCTTCTTCTTTATCAAGATAGCTTTCATTTTTGGGGGTCTTCTGTGATTCCATACAATTTTGGGGATTATTTGTTTCAGTTCTATGAAAAATGTCATTGGTATTTTGATAACATTGAAACTGTAGATTACCTTGAGTAGTATGAATATTATAGCAGTAGTAAATCTTGCAAATTATGAAGACAGGGTATCTTTCCACTTATTTTTGTCACTTACAATTTCTTTCATCAATGTCTTATAGTTTCCAGAGTACAGAGATTTCACTTCCTTAATTAAATTTATACCTAGGTACTTTATTTTCTTTGATGCAATTGTAAATGGGATTTTCTTAATTTCTGTTATGTATAGAAATGCAGATTCCTATACACAGATTTTCCATACAGGAAAGAACAGATTTCTGTATGTTAATTTTGTATCCTGCAACTTTACCAGATTCATTTATTAATTCTGATAATATTTTTTATTGGAGTATGTATATTTTCTATATGTAGTATTATGTCATTGGCAAACAGTGACAGTTTAACTTCTTTCTTTCCAATTTGGATTTTTTCTATTTCCTTTTACTGTCTGATTGCTATGGCTAGGACTTCCTATACAATGTTAAATAAATGGGGCAAGAGTGTGCATCGTTGTCATGTTTCTGATCTTAGAGGAAATGCTTTCAGCTTTTCACTCTTGATATGTGGTTGTCTGTGGGTTTGTCATATATCGCTTTATTAAGTTGAGGTGTTTACCTTCTATACGAAGTTTCTGGAGAGTTTTTATCATAAATTGATGTTGAATTTTGTTAATAACTTTATTTTCTGTACCTATTGAAATGATCTTATGATTTTTATTCTTCAGTTCCTTGATGCACTCTATTACATTGTTTAATTTAGTGTTTCTGAGCCATCCTTGCATCCCTGAGGTGTTTTACACTTGATCATGGTATATGATCCTTTTAATGTATTATTAGATTTGGTTTGCTAATATTTTGTTGAGGATTTTTGCATCTATGCTCATTAGGGATACCAGCCCGTAATTTTTTTGGGGGGAGAGTGTCTTTGTCTGGTTTTTGTATCAGGGTGATGGCCCCAAAGAATGAATTCAGAAGCATTTTTCCCTATTCGACTTTTTGGAATAGTTTAATAAGGATAGACATTAACTCTTTAAATATTTACTATAATTCCCCTGTGAAGCCATCTGGACTTTAGTTTTTGAGGAGATTTTTTTCTTTTTTTTTTTTTGTGGTACGCGGGCCTCTCACTGTTGTCTCCTCTCCCGTTGAGGAGCACAGGCTCCAGACATGCAGGCTCAGCAGCCATGGCTCATGGGCCTAGCCGCTCCATGGCATGTGGGATCTTCCTGGACCAAGGCAGGAACCCGTGTCCCCTGCATCGGCAGGCGGACTCCCAACCACTGTGCAACCGGGGAAGCCCCTAGGAGATTTTTAAAATTACTAATTCAATTTTTACTGGTAATCAGTCTGTTCATATATTCTATTTCTACCTGATTTAGTCTTGAGAGGTTGTATGTTTCTAGATATGCATCCATTTCTTCTTGTCTGTCCATTTTATTGGCATATAATTGCTCATAGTAATCTCTTATGATTCCTTGCATTTCTGTGTGTTTGTTGTAATTTCTCCTCTTTCATTTCTGATTTTATTGATTTGAGCCTTCCCTCCTTTTTTTTCTTGATAAGTTTGTGTAAAGGTTAATTAATTTAATTTATCTTTTGAAAGAACCAGCTCTTAGTTTTATTGATTATTTCTATCATTTTTTTGTCACTATTCCATTTGTTTCTGCCCTAATCATTTATTATTTCTTTTCTTCTCTTTAACTTTGTGTTTTGTTTGTGCTTGTTTTACTAGTTCCTTTAGGTGTAAGGTTAGATTGTTTATTTGAGATTTTTCTTGTTTCCCAAGGTACACCGGCATAGCCATAAACTTTCCTCTGGAACTGTTTATGCTGCTTCCCATAAATTATGTTTTTTTTATAAATTATTGCACTTTTATTTTATATATAGTGCACTTTTGCATGACATTTATTTTGAAGAGCATGTTTCCATTTGTGAAAAATAAAGACCTATTTAATGTAAATTTTATGTGCTCATTTAGTATGAATCCACTGATACTGTAAGTCTGTTAAAGGCAGAGGTTATATTGTACTCAGTTTTGCTTCCTATTCCTCCCCAATCATCAAACACAGTGCTAATGGAGTAAAATAATGGAGTGCTAAATTAATCTGGCTATTTTTCTGTGGGTATGTCTAGAAGAAAAAGCATATTTCTGAGTATGGATCATAAGCCATCTGGGAGAGCTGAATTGAATTGAAAGACCTTTGTAATTCACAGAGAGAGAGTTCAACATAGCAGTGGATAGAGCATGGTCTCCAGAGACACTCTGGTTTTATATCCTGCCTGCCACTTACTTGCTACGTATTCATGGAAATTTTATGGTACCTCCCTTTCTCAGTTTCCTCAACTGGAAAAAAATGGAGCATTAACAACGTATCTAATTTACATAGTTGATGTAAAAATTGAGTTAAAATACATAAAGCTCTTGGAAGAGTGTCTTGTTCTGAACATGGTAAGAAGTTTATATGTCAATTATTATCATTTAAGTATATAATTATATTTATATAAATATTCTATATACTGGACCTAGATGTCTGTTTCCTTTCCCAGTTTAGGGAACTTTTCAGATATCTTGTCTTCAAATGTGGCCCCTGCTCCTTTCTCTAGCTCTTCTCCTTCTGAACCCCTTTAATGTGACTACTATTATGCTTGATGTTGTCACTAAGTTCTCTTAAACAGTCCTCACTTTTTAAATTATTTTTTTCTTTTTCTTTTCAGTTTCAGTGATTTCCACTATTCTGTTTTCCAGCCTGCTGAACCATCTCTCTGTATCATCTAATCTACTTTTGATTCCATCCAGTGCATTTTTAATTTCAGTTACTGTATTCTTCCTGTTTGGTTCTTCTTCATGTTTTCTAACTCTTTGTTAAAACTTTTAACTTCTAACTGTTCATCCAATTTTTCTGGTTCTTTGAGTATCTTTATGATTATTACCTCTATCTCTTGACCATGATCACATAAATTGCTTATCTCCAGTTCACTTAGTTCTTCTTCTGGAGTTTTATCTTTTTGCTTCTTTTGGAACATATTTCTCTGTCACCTCATTTTGCCTAATTTGTTGTTTTTATTTATATGTATTTCAGAGATTG
The DNA here is from genome assembly GCF_008692025.1 of Phocoena sinus. Lineage (NCBI taxonomy): Eukaryota > Metazoa > Chordata > Mammalia > Artiodactyla > Phocoenidae > Phocoena > Phocoena sinus. The sequence goes on along the minus strand of NC_045776.1, from coordinate 30,815,376 downwards.
GCTACTTTTCCCAAACTTAGACTTACATTTTTGTAGATGTCCTATGCATACAAGCAGTACACTCCTCTCTGGTCACCAAAGCTATATTCTTACGTGGGCTGTGGAAGTTCTTCTGTTTTGCAGGCTGACTAGTGTAAGCAGTCAGGTAGTAGTGGTTGTCTGCTGGTTCAGTTGTTACCAGGCCATACCTTGTACAGAAGCCACCATCCACTGGTGAGTAGGACAGGGTCAGGAGGCAATTGGCTGCAGAATCCCTGGAGGTTCCAGGACTAGTGCTGGCCCACTGGTAGGCAGAGCTGAGTCTTAGGGTGGGTGGTTGTTGCCTGGACTCTTGGATCTGGTGTCAGCCTGTTGATGCATGGGACTGCTGCTGACACAGCTGGCTGCAGTGTCTGGGGTTCCCAAAGCCCACTGGTGAGTGGAACTGGATCCCAGGGTGGCTGGCTTTGTGGCTTTGTGGTTCTTGGAGCTGGTGTCAGCCGGCTGGTGGGCATTGCCAGGGCTCAGGGTTTCCCTGTGCTAGTGCCAGCATACTGATGTGTGGAACCAGATCCTGGAGTCTCTGGCTGCAGGTCCCTGGATGTCCTGAAGCTGTTGTCAGCTTGCTGGTGGGTGGGACTCAATCCTGAAGTGGCTGGCTGAGGTTTCCAATGTGTCCTAGAACTGGCATTGACCTGCTAGCTGGCAGGGCCAGGATCCAGGGCATTTCAGGCCTGGTGCCAGCCTGCTGGTGAGTCAGCTGGGTCCTGACATGTCATACTGCTGTGGTCTTGCATCTGGTTTCCAACTGCTGGTAGTCAGGCCAAGGATTCCCAGGACTGGTGCCTGTCCACTAGTGAGTGGAGTTAGGTTCAGGGGTCCCAAAACCTTTCTACTAGCTGTGTAAGTGGTTGATTTACTCCTTTACTATAGTTTCCTTTAGCAGAGATATTTTTTCTTTTATAATTTTCATATTTCAATTGTGAATTTTTTTTCCATTTAGATAATTTCCTTTAACATTTCTTGTAAACTTGATTTAGCGATGCTCAACTTTTAGCTTTTTCTTGTCTGTAAAACATTTTTATCTCTCCTTAAATTCTGAATAATAACCTTGTCAGGTGGTGTATTCTTGGTTGTATTTTTTCCTCTCAACACTTTGAATATATCATCTATTCATCCATCTGTCAATCCTTTCTGGCTTGCAAAATTTCTGCTAAAAGGTCAGCTTATATGTGTTTCCTTGTATATAACAAGGTAATTGTTGCTTTACTCTTGCTACTTTTAAGATTTTCTCTTTCTAATTAATTTTTGACATTTTATTTATGTGTCTTGGTGCAGACCTCTAAGAGGATCTGTTCAGGACTCTCTGTACTTCTTGGACCTGGATGTGTGTTTCCTTTCCTAGCTTAGAGAAGTTTTCAGCAAGTTTTTTTTTTTCAAATAATTTCAATGCTCCTTTCTCTCTTCTCCCTCTGGGACCCTTATAATGTGAATGTTAGTACCCTTGATGTTGTGCCAGAGGTTCATAAAATTATCCTCAAATTTTTAAATTCTTTTTTTTTTCTTTTTTCTCTTCAGCTTGGGTGATTTCCACTACTTTGTCATCCCAAATCACTGATCCATTCTTCTACATCATCCCACCTATGGTGAATTTCTTCTGTATTTTTCATTTTAGATATATTTTTAAGCTCTGATTTTTTTCTAAATCTTTCTTGAAGCTCTCAGTTGTTTCACCCATCCTCTTCCCTAGGTCCATGAACTTCTTTATAATCATTGCCTTGGGTAGATTGTTTATCCCCATTTTGTTTAGTTTTTTCCTAAGTGTTTGTTAAAACAAAAGAATTCTTTGTTTGGAATACATTCCTCTCTCTTCTCATTTTCCTTAATTCTCTGTGTTTATTTCCATTTATTAGGTAGGTCTGTTATATCTCCTAATTTTGGAGAAGTGGCTTTAGGTAAGTCATATTCTATGGCCCAGCAGCATGCTCCTCTTTGGCCACAGGAACTATATTCTCCAGAGCTCTCCCCTATATGTGGTGCATACACTCTATTTTTGTGGGGGGAAGTAAAGTTTTGATGGACTGGTAGGCAAGGCTGATGCTGACCAGCTTGTTGCAAGGCCCAACAGCACATGACTGCTGCAGGTGAGCAGGTGAACAAAGCAGTTTTCCTGCACAGCTGTGTTGTGGGGCCTAGTAGCATCTAAGTGCTGCAGGCATGCTGGTGGGCAGGGCAGGCTCCTAGTGGTAATAGGCTAGAAGGAGGATTCCAAATAGTTCTTGCCAGCACTGGTGTCAGTACAGTAGAACAAAATTACAAAAATTGCCACTTCCATTGTCTCATTCCCCAGGGGAGCCCCAGTTTCCCCCTTCCTCTCATGGAGGCTCTCTAAGTTCAGAAAGGGGATCTGACCCAGTGGACTCTCAACCACTGTGTCACGAGGGAAGCCCAGTCATGCTGTTTTGGAAAGCCAGCCTTTTGGGGATATCAACTTCCTGGTGCAGGACCCTAGGCTGGGAGCCTGATGCGGGGCTCAGACCCCTCACTCCTCAGGGATGACCTCTGCAGTTGTGATATTCTTCCTGCTTGTGAATTACCAACCCAGGGTGTGGTCCTTACTAGAAAGTGTCTCCACCTCTCTTACCCATCTTATGGTGACTCTTTCTTTGTATGTTTATTTATGGAAAATATTTTCTGCTGGACTTCATGTAATTCTCAGAGTTAGTTGCTCTGTAAATAGTTGTAATTTTTGTGTGCCCATGGGAGGAGGTGAACTCAGGGTCTTTCTACTCTGTCATCTTGATCCACCTGCTGAGCTTTGTTTTCTTTATGGCTACTTTTTAATTCAACATTTTAAATTGTAATACAAGAAATTGATTCTTTCCTATGGTTCTATGAATTTTAATACATGTATAGATTCGTATAACCACTGCAAAAACTAAGATACTGTTCCATTACCCCTCAAAACTTCCTTGTGACATATCTTTATTTTTCTACCACCTATCAAGTATAAACTCTAGCAACTAATATGTTCTACATCACTATAGTTTTGTCTTTTTGAGAATATCATATAAATGTAATTATACCATATGTATTGATACTTTGTAACCATGTAAATGGAATAATACAGTATGAATGATGACTTTCTTGTACTCAGCATAACTTCTTTTCAGAATTATTCAAGCTGTTGCATGTATTATTAGTTTCATTTTTTTGTTGCTAAGTGGTATTACATTTTGTGAATAAACCACCGTTTATCATTAACCCAATGAAGGAAATTTTGGCTGTTTCCAGTTTTTATCTATTATGAAGAACACTGCTAGAAACAATCATGTCCAGAATTTTGTGTACATATGTCATTATTTTGCTAGAGTAAATACCCATTTGCTTGGATGGATCTAGTGGTATGTTTATGTTTCATTTAATAAGAAACTGCATGGAACCTCCCTGGTAGTTCAATGGTTAAGAGCCCATGCTCCCAATGCAGAGGGCCCAGGTTTGATCCCTGGTCAGATCCTGCATGCCTCAACTAAGAGTCTGCATGTTGCATCTAAAGGCATGCTGCAATGAAGATTCTGCATACTGCAACTGAAGATCCCACATATCACAACTAAAAGTCCTATGTGCCACAATGAAGATCTCATCCGTGACAACAAAGATCCTGTGTGCCACAAATAAGACCCAGCACAACCAAATAAATAAATAAACATTAAAGAAAACCTCACCCGGTTATTAAAAATAAAAATCAACTGCAAAACCGTTTTCCAAAGTGGTCTTGCATTTCTGTCAGTAATTCATGAGTGTTCTAATTGCTCTACATCTTCACCAACAGTTGGTATTGTCAGCATTTTCTATTTTAGTCTTTCTACCAGGTGTGCAAGGTGTGTATAGAGATAATACATTTTGGTTTTAATTTGCATTTCTTTAGTGGCTAATAAATAACACTGAATATTTTTTCATGTGCTTACATCTGTATATCCTTTTTGGTAGAATGTCTGTTGTTAAAAGATAGACTGCACAACAATAAAATTTTTTAAGCTTATTTGACATACATTATTTCTAATTGGGCAGCACTGAAATGAAAGTAGTTAGGAGTGCTGCACGAACAGGAACTCTGGCAAGTTTTTTATAGAAAAGACTTGGAAGCAAAGCAGAGAAAATTTTTTGATTAGTTATAACAAAAGTGGTTGCCTTATAGCTCAATAGCTGAGTTGGCTATTTGATTGGTTGTTCTTAAGTTTTACTTTCTCCAATTCTAGTGCATTTGCTCTGCCTTAGTTTTCAGTTTGCTTATGTAGGCTACCAATAATTTGAGCCCCAGTCTTGCCTCCTTATTTAATTACATTAACACTGTCCAAGTACTTTACAGTTTTTAAAAACTGGGTTGTTCATTTTGTTACTGCTGAGTTTTGAGGTTTCTTTGAATACTCTGGTGGAATATCCTGTGTGATTTACAAATATTTTCTACCAATCTGCAGCTTGTCTTTGGATTTCTCTAACCAGTGCCTCTGGTAAAGCATTTTTTTTTATTTTGAAAAACTATGATTTATCATTTTTTTCTTTAATGGATCATGTTATTGGTGTTAGTTATAAGAACTCTTGTTCCAAACCCAGTCAGGAAATGTTTCTTTTTAAAGCTTTTTATAATTTTATGCTTTCATTGAGATCTATAATCCACTTATAGTTAATTTTTGAATAAGATATGAAGTTTAGTTTGAATTTCACTTTTGTTTACATACAGTTTATGAACACCATTTGTTAAAAAAAAAAAAAAAGACTTCATTTTTCCCTTGAATTGCTTTGCAATTTTTTTCAAGATAAAATGATCATATTTGCATGGGTCTATTCCTGGATTGTATTCTGTTCCATTGAAATATATATATATATATGTCTATATTTGACAATGTCACATTATTACTGTAAATTTATATTAAATTTTAAATTCTAGTAGTGTAGTTCTCCCAACATTGTTCTTTTTTCCAAATTACTTTACCTGTTGTAGTTTCTTTACCCTTTCATATAAATTTTAGAATCAGCTTGTGTATATCTATAAAGCTCTAGCTGGGATTTGGGCTGACATTATATCAGACTCATAGATCACTTTGAAAAGAACTGATATATTTACTATGTTGAATCTTGCAAACCATGATCTTGGTAAGTCTCTCCATTTACTTAAGTCATCGTTGACATCTTTTATCAACATATTAGTGTTCAGCATACAGATCCTGTGTATGTTTTTTTAGATTCATGTATAGGTATTTCATTTTTTGGAGCTATTGTAAATGATGTTGTGGTTTTAAATCTTGTTTTCCAATTGTCCATCATTTGTATGTACAAATATACAATTACATTTTCTGTGTTGACCTTGTATCCTACAACCTTACAAACCTCACTTATTAGTTCTAGGAGGGTTTTATATTATTATTCTCTGGGATTTTCTGCATAAAATTTTATGTCATCTGTATTATATTTTCCACCTGCATATGAATCTAAAGTTATTCCAAAATAAAAGTTTATTAATTATTTTTTCATAGGAGGTACATAAACCAATACAAGACACCAATTTATGGGTCATCTTATAGGGAAAAAAAGGTCATTTTAGAATATTAGTACCAAATGTAAATTTTCATCACTGTTCTGGTTTAGCCATGATAAAGCAAAAGAAAAGTATCAGTACAGATCATATATATATATGTATGTATGTGTATATATATATATAATCTGTATCAACAAATACTTTCCCCAAAGAAAGGATTTAAATAGGTTCATTGAGTACAGAAGTTAGAGTTTATTACTGTTTGTATAGGATAGTCATGGTTAAAACGTTGGAAATAACCTGGGAAAATTTTGTGGTACAACTTAAACACCAACAGGATATTTTTACTTGTTTGAGTTGTACATTCAATAAGGATTTATTGAGTATCTCTACCAATGGGCCATTGTAGGGACTGTAGGACGAATCAGAATATCTTAGTTATGCTACAGAATTGTACATTCCAGTGAGGAAGATAAGCTTACAAACACCGTCAAAGAATCACAATAATGTATGATAGTGCTATAAAAGGACATGCTCGTTTACTCAGTCTATCCTATTGATTATTTGAAAATATTTTATGCTTTGAAAGAGTAAGAAGTCTAAAATAGCTTTATATTACTCTAAATCCTTCACAAGAGTACATGAATTTTATTACAGGCTATTCCCAACACTCTTCCAAACCCAGTCATTCATGAATTATGCCTTCCCTGCCCAGAGATTATGAAACTACACCACCTGGTCTTCAGGATTTTAGTAGCAGAAATTGGGGCTATCTCTAGTTTGGGTTAGGTTATTTGCCAGACTATTCATCCCATATGAATTTATCATCCAAGTTCATCTCTAAAATTGTAAACCCTTGTTAGACTCCTCTTTTCTCTGTTTATGGAGTTAACAAACATAATCAACAGTGTCTATTGAGCATATACACAGACATAGATATATTTTCGAAAACAGAAGCATAATGATGGTCCTTGTCCTTGAAAAACTCACACTCTATTGGATAAACAGGTTTTATTATCCTGTTCTACACTAAAAGTGCTATCTGGACTCAGAGAAGGAAGGAATCTGATTCTGTAAGCTTCTCCTACTGGTTTTGCATTTTGATACTTTAATAATATTATTTTCTACTAAAACTTTTCTTAAAATTTCCCCTTTTATTTCTCTCTTTAAAAATGAAGCACAGGGGGAACTTGAAGATGGCGGAAGAGTAAGACGCGGAGATCGCCTTCCTCCCCACGGATACACCAGCAATACATCCACACGTGGAACAACTCCTACAGAACTCCTACTGAAGGCTGGCAGAAGACCTCAGACCTCCCAAAAGGCAAGAAACTCCCCACGTACCCGGGTAGGGCAAAAGAAAAAAAGAAAAAACAGAGACAAAAGAATAAGGACGGCACCTGCACCAGTGGGAGGGAGCTGTGAAGGAGGAAAAGTTTCCACACACTAGGAAGCCCCTCCGCGGGCGGAGACTGCGGGAGGCGGAGGGGGGAGTTTCGGGACCGCGGAGTAGTGCACAGCGACGGGTGCGGAGGGCAAAGCGGGGAGATTCCTGCACAGACGATCGGTGCCGACCGGCACTCACCAACCCGAGAGGCTTTGCTCACCCGCCGGGGCGGGCGGGGCTGCGAGCTGAGGCTCGGGTTTTGGTTTTGGACGGAGCTCAGGGAGAGGACTGGGGTTGGCGGCTTGAACATAGCCTGAAGGGGTTAGTGCATCACGACTAGCCGGGAGGGAGTTCGGGGAAAAGCCTGCACCTGCCGAAGAGGCAAGAGACTTTTTCTTCCCTCTTTGTTTCCTGGTGCACAGGAGAAGGGTTTAAGAGCGCTGCTTAAAGGATCTCCAGAGACGGGCGCGAGCCGCGGCTAAAAGCGCGAACCCCAGAGACGGGCGCGAGCCGCGGCTAAAAGCGCGAACCCCAGAGACGGGCGGGAGACGCTAAGGCTGCTGCTGCCGCCACCAAGGGGCCTGTGTGCGAGCACAGGTCACTCTCCACACCCCTCTTCCGCGGAGCCTGTGCAGCCCGCCACTGCCAGGTTCCCAGGATCCAGGGACAACTTCCCCGGGACAACGCACAGCGGGCCTCAGGCTGGTGCAACGTCACGCCGGCCTCTGCCGCAACGTCACGCTGCCTCTGCCGCCGCAGGCCCGCCCCGCACGTAGTGCCCCTCCTACCCCCATTCCCCAACCCCCGGCCTGAGTGAGCCGGAGGCCCCGAATCAGCGGCTCCTTTAACCCCGTCCTGTCTGAGAGAAAAAACAGACGCCCTCCAGCGACCTACACGCAGAGGCAGGGCCAAATCCAAAGCTGAGCTCCTGTGAGCTGTCAGAACAAAGAAGAGAAAGGGAAATCTCTCCCACCAGCCACAGAAGCAGCGGATTAAAGCTCCACAATCAACTTGATATACCCTGCATCTGTGGAATACCTGAATAGACAAGGAATGATCCCAAATTGAAGAGGGGGAATTTAGGAGCGAGATCTATGATTTTTTTTCCCTTTTCCTCTTTGTGTGAATGTCTACGTGTATGCTTCTGTGTGAGATCTTGTCTGTATACTCTTGCGTCCACCATTTCTCCTAGGGCTCTATCCGTCCATGATTTTTTTAAAAAAATTCTTTTTCTTAATAATTAAGTTTAATTGTAATAACTTTATTATACTTTACCTTCGTTCTTTCTTTCTTTCCTTCCTTCCTTCCCTCCTTTAGACAACGAATCACCCCAAATTGAGGAGGTGGTCTCTGAGAGCAAGATTTATGATTTTTCCCCCTTTACCTCTTTTTGTGAAGGTGTATGTGTATGCTTCTGTGTAAGATTTTCTCTGTATAGCTTTGCTTCCAACATTTGTCCTAAGGTTCTATCCGTCCCTTTTTTTTTTTTCTAAATATTTTTTAATTCAATAACTATATTATACTTTATTTTATTTTTACTGTATCATCTTTCTTTCTGTCTTTTATCCTTCTTCCCCTCCTTCCTTCCTTCCTCCCTCCCTCCCTCCCTCCCTCCTTTCTTTCCTTCTTTGCTTCTTTCTTCCTTCCTTCCTTTCCTCCTTTCCTTCTTTCTTTACTCATACTTCTACTTATTCTCTCTACTTTTTCTCCCTTTTATTCTGAGCTGTGTGGATGAAAGGCTCTTGGTGCTCCAACCAGGAGTCAGGGCTCTGCCTCTGAGGTAGGAGAGCCAACTTCAGGACACTGGTCAACAAGAGACCTCCCAGCTCCACATAATATTAAACGGTGGAAATCTCCCAGAGACCTCCATCTTAACACCAGCACCCAGCTTCACTCAACGACCAGCAAGCCACAGTGCTGGACAACCTATGCCAAACAACTAGCAAAACAGGAACACAACCCCACCCATTAGCAGAGAGGCTGCCTAAAATCATAATAAGGCCACAGACACCCCAAAACATGCCACCAGACGTGAACTTGCCCACTAGAGAGACAAGATCCAGCCTCATCCAGCACAACACAGGCACTAGTCCCCTCCACCAGGAAGCCTACACAACCCACTGAAACAACCTTAGCCACTGGAGACAGACATCAAAAACAAAGGGAACTACGAAAGTGCAGCCTGCAAAAAGGAGACCCCAAACACAGTAAGATAAGCAAAATGAGAAGACAGAAAAACACACAGCAGATGAAGGAGCAAGATAAAAACCCACCAGACCTAACAAATGAAGAGGAAATAGGCAATCTACCTGAAAAAGAATTCAGAATAATGATAGTAAGGATGATCCGAAATTTTGGAAGTAGAATGGACAAAATGCAAGAAACAGTTAACAAGGACCTACAAGAACTAAAGATGAAACAAGCAATGATGAACAACGCAATAAATGAAATTAAAACCACTCTAGATAGGATCAATAGCAGAATAACTGAGGCAGAAGAACGGATAAGTGACCTGGAAGATAAAGTAGTGGAAATAACTACTGCAGAGCAGAATAAAGAAAAAAGAATGAAAAGAACTGAGGACAGTCTCAGAGACCTCTGGGACAACATGAAACGCACCAACATTCGAATTATAGGGGTTCCAGAAGAAGAAGAGAAAAAGAAAGGGTCTGATAAAATATTTGAAGAGATTATAGTTGAAAACTTCCCTAATATGGGAAAGGAAATAGTTAACCAAGTCCAGGAAGCACAGAGGGTCCCATACAGGATAAATACAAGGAGAAACACGCCAAGACACATATTAATCAAACTGTCAAAAATTAAATACAAAGAAAGCATATTAAAAGCAGCAAGGGAAAAACAACAAATAACACACAAGGGAATCCCCATAAGGTTAACAGCTGATCTCTCAGCAGAAACCCTACAAGCCAGAAGGGAGTGGCAGGACATACTGAAAGTGATGAAGGAGAAAAGCCTGCAACCAAGACTACTCTACCCAGCAAGGATCTCATTCACATTTGATGGAGAAATTAAAACCTTCACAGACAAGCAAAAGCTGAGAGAGTTCATCACCACCAAACCAGCTTTACAACAAATGCTAAAGGAACTTCTCTAGACAAGAAACACAAGAGAAGGAAACGACCTATAGTAGCGAACCCAAAACAATATAGAAAATGAGAAGAGGAACATACATATCGATAATTACCTTAAATGTAAATGGACTAAATGCTCCCACCAAAAGACACAGATTGGCTGAATGGATACAAAAACAAGACCCTTATATATGCTGTCTACAAGAGACCCACTTCAGACCTAGAGACACATACAGACTGAAAGTAAGGGGATGGAAAAAGATATTCCATGCAAATGGAAACCAAAAGAAAGCTGGAGTAGCAATTCTCATATCAGACAAAATAGACTTTAAAATAAGGACTATTAAAAGGGACAAAGAAGGACACTACATAATGATCAAGGGATCGATCCAAGAAGAAGATATAACAATTGTAAATATTTATGCACCCAACATAGGAGCACCTCAATACATAAGGCAAATACTAACAACCATAAAAGGGGAGATCAACAGTAAGACATTCATAGTAGGGGACTTTAACACCCCACTTTCACCCATGGACAGATCATCCAAAATGAAAATAAATAAGGAAACACAAGCTTTAAATGATACATTAAACAAGATGGACTTAATTGATATTTATAGGACACTCCATCCAAAAACAACAGAATACACATTTTTCTCAAGTGCTCATGGAACATTCTCCAGGATAGATCATATCTTGGGTCACAAATCAAGCCTTGGTAAATTTAAGAAAACTGAAATTGTATCAAGTATCTTTTCTGACCACAACGCCATGAGACTAGATATCAATTACAGGAAAAGATCTGTAAAAAATACAAACACATGGAGGCTAAACAATACACTACTTAATAATGAAGTGATCACTGAAGAAATCAAAGAGGAAATAAAAAAATACCTAGAAACAAATGACAATGGAGACACAACGACCCAAAACCTATGGGATGCAGCAAAAGCAGTTCTAAGGGGGAAGTTTATAGCAATACAAGCCCACCTTAAGAAGCAGGAAACATCTCGAATAAACAACCTAACCTTGCACCTCAAGCAATTAGAGAAAGAAGAACAAAAAAACCCCAAAGCTAGCAGAAGGAAAGAAATCATAAAAATCAGATCAGAAATGAATGAAAAAGAAATGAAGAAGACGATAGCAAAGATCAATAAAACTAAAAGCTGGTTCTTTGAGAAGATAAACAAAATAGATAAACCACTAGCCAGACTCATCAAGAAAAAAAGGGAGAAGACTCAAATCAATAGAATTAGAAATGAAAAAGGAGAAGTAACAACTGACACTGCAGAAATTAAAAAAATCATGAGAGATTACTACAAGCAACTCTATGCCAATAAAATGGACAATCTGGAAGAAATGGACAAATTCTTAGAAATGCACAACCTGCCAAGACTGAATCAGGAAGAAATAGAAAATATGAACAGACCAATCACAAGCACTGAAATTGAAACTGTGCTTAAAAAACCTTCCAACAAACAAAAGCCCAGGACCAGATGGCTTCACAGGTGAATTCTATCAAACGTTTAGAGAAGAGCTAACACCTATCCTTCTCGAACTCTTCCAAAATATAGCAGAGGGAGGAACACTCCCAAATTCCTTCTACGAGGCCACCATCACCTTGATACCAAAACCAGACAAGGATGTCACAAAGAAAGAAAACTACAGGCCAATATCACTGATGAACATAGATGCAAAAATCCTCAACAAAATACTAGCAAACAGAATCCAACAGCACATTAAAAGGATCATACACCATGATCAAGTGGGGTTTATTCCAGGAATGCAAGGATTCTTCAATATATGCAAATCTATCAATGTGATAAACCATATTAACAAATTGAAGGAGAAAAACCATATGATCATCTCAATAGATGCAGAGAAAGCTTTCGACAAAATTCAACACCCATTTATGATAACAACCCTCCAGAAAGTAGGCATAGAGGGAACTTTCCTCAACATAATAAAGGCCATATATGACAAGCCCACAGCAAACATCATCCTCAATGGTGAAAAACTGAAAGCATTTCCACTGCGATCAGGAACAAGACAAGGTTGCCCACTCTCACCACTCTTATTCAACATAGTTTTGGAAGTTTTAGCCACAGCAATCAGAGAAGAAAAGGAAATAAAAGGAATCCAAATCGGAAAAGAAGAAGTAAAGCTGTCACTGTTTGCAGATGACATGATACTATACATAGAGAATCCTAAAGATGCTACCAGAAAACTACTAGAGCTAATCAATGAATTTGGTAAAGTAGCAGGATACAAAATTAATGCACAGAAATCTCTGGCATTCCTATATACTAATGATGAAAAATCTGAAAGTGAAATCAAGAAAACACTCCCATTTACCACTGCAACAAAAAGAATAAAATATCTAGGAATAAACCTACCTAAGGAGACGAAAGACCTGTATGCAGAAAATTATAAGACACTGATGAAAGAAATTAAAGATGATACAAATAGATGGAGAGATATACCATGTTCTTGTGGTGGAAGAATCAACATTGTGAAAATGAGTCTACTACCCAAAGCAATCTACAGATTCAATGCAATCCCTATCAAACTACCACTGGCATTTTTCACAGAACTAGAACAAAAAATTTCGCAATTTGTATGGAAACACAAAAGACCCCGAATAGCCAAAGCAATCTTGAGAACGAAAAAAGGAGCTGGAGGAATCAGTCTCCCTGACTTCAGACTATATTACAAAGCAACAGTAATCAAGACAGTATGGTACTGGCACAAAAACAGAAAGATAGATCAGTGGAACAGGATAGAAAGCCCAGAGATAAACCCACGCACATATGGACACCTTATCTTTGATAAAGGAGGCAGGAATGTACAGTGGAGAAAGGACAGCCTCTTCAATAAATGGTGCTGGGAAAACTGGACAGGTACATGTAAAAGTATGAGATTAGATCACTCCCTAACACCATACACAAAAATAAGCTCAAAATGGATTAAAGACCTAAATGTAAGGCCAGAAACTATCAAACTCTTAGAAGAAAACATAGGAAGAACACTCTATGACATAAATCACAGCAAGATCCTTTCTGACTCACCTCCTAGAGTAATGGAAATAAAAACAAAAATAAACAAATGGGACCTAATGAAACTTCAAAGCTTTTGCACAGCAAAGGAAACCATAACCAAGACCAAAAGACATCCCTCAGAATGGGAGAAAACATTTGCAAATGAAGCAACTGACAAAGGATTAATCTCCAAAATTTACAAGCAGCTCATGCAGCTCAATAACAAAAAAACAAACAACCCCATCCAAAAATGGGCAGAAGACCTAAATAGACATTTCTCCAAAGAAAATATACAGAATGCCAACAAACACATGAAAGAATGCTCAACATCATTAATCATTAGAGAAATGCAAATCAAAACTACAATGAGATATCATCTCACACCAGTCAGAATGGCCATCATCAAAAAATCTAGAAACAATAAATGCTGGAGAGGGTGTGGAGAAAAGGGGACACTCTTGCACTGCTGGTGGGAATGTGAATTGGTTCAGCCACTATGGAGATCAGTATGGAGGTTCCTTAAAAAACTACAAATAGAATTACCATATGACCCAGCAATCCCACTACTGGGCATATACCCTGAGAAAACCAAAATTCAAAAAGAGTTATGTACCAAAATGTTCATTGCAGCTCTATTTACAATAGCCCGGAGATGGAAACAACCTAAGCGCCCATCATCGGATGAATGGATAAAGAAGATGTGGCACATATACACAATGGAATATTACTCAGCCTTAAAAAGAAATGAAATTGAGCTATTTGTAATGAGATGGATAGACCTAGAATCTGTCATACAGAGTGAAGTAAGTCAGAAAGAAAAAGACAAATACCGTATGCTAACACATATATATGGAATTTAAGGGAAAAAAATGTCATGAAGAACCTAGGGGTAAGACAGGAATAAAGACGCAGACCTACTGGAGAACGGACTTGAGGATATGGGGAGGGGGAAGGGTGAGTTTTGACAGGGCGAGAGAGAGTCATGGACATATACACACTAACAAACGTAGTAAGGTAGATAGCTGGGGGGAAGCAGCCGCAAGGCACAGGGATATTAGCTCGGTGCTTTGTGACAGCCTGGAAGGGTGGGATGGGGAGAGTGGGAGGGAGGGAGACGCAAGAGGGAAGACATATGGGAACATATGTATATGTATAGCTGATTCACTTTGTTATAAAGCAGAAACTAACACACCATTGTAAAGCAATTATACCCCAATAAAGATGTTTAAAAAAAAAAAAAAAGAAAAATGTTACAAATGCAACACGTGCAGCATGTATTCAGTACATTATACCTATCAAATGCAGACAGGTAAAGTGAAGTGGAAGAAACAATCATTCTGTTACCCAGAAAAATAAACAAAACCACAACAAAACCACTGTTAACATTTTATGTACATCCTTTTGGAGTTTTCCTACACAAATGAATCATATTTAGTTCTTTGTCCACTGTGACCCAGAGATCTATCTCATCACAATTTCCCAAAGACTTTCCACACTTTAAATTATGTTAGTTCTTGAGATCAATCTATTAATACATTCATACTTGTTAAATTTTTGGCTCTTGTCAAATAGAAAAGGAAGTTTTAAATATAAAAAAAAATCTTCTGGGCCTACAACCTCTCAATTGGTATACTATGTTATAAGTAAAAATGTAATTATTTAATATGCATAATATACATGTCAAGTTGGATAATCCTAATTTTATAATTCACCACTTTAAATCTCTAAACTGTGAATTATTTACAAGAAAAAACTAAAAGCTTGCCCAAATTTCCTGTCTGTGTTTGTAATGTGTTCTTTGACAATGCTGTTTTGTTAAAGAACACACTTTTGTTATAAACTGAGATTTACATATTACTCTCTCTGCATAAAAAGCAAATGTGAATCTCATCTTACTAGTGGGGGATAAGTTTAAATTTATCCTAGATCAGCTAATAAAACCAAACAAATAAGGGAAAAGACTTTCTTTGTCAAAAAGATGTTTAGATGGAACAAGTAAGAAATAATCTATTTCAGGAAAAATATATTTGGTTGTTTATGCAGGTGTATGCTGTAAATTTTTTAGTATTTTCAGAAAGGAGAGTCTGAAGGCAAAGGAAGTAAACAGTACTATATTTCTTCAGGAGTAGGCTATGAAAGTATATAGTCATTGTAATTTTACTCTAAGTTGATATATCCATAACTAAGTAGTGGTAAGTTTCAAGGGCTTGAGATGCTAACTTGAACTCAGTCTCTAGAGTCATGCAAGTGACAGGACATAAGATTTAACCAAGAGAAGTGGTGTCTTACCCAAAAGAACATGCTAATTAAAGGTGAGTTGAAAACAGAGTTATATTTACTTAAGCATTAAATCAACAGATTAGATTTCTGTTCTTCTCTTTGAAGGTGATTTTCAAAGACTCTGTGTCTGTGTGTGTGCATGCATGTGCGTGTGTGTGTGTGTGTGTGTGTGTGTGTGTGTTTTGTTAGTCACCTGACTATCCTAGAATTTAAGTCCTTCTGTTATTTACCATAAGATCATGACCTAGGAATATATTTCACAGAGTGCTGCCTATGGACAAATGTTTAGGAAAGGCAATGAAGAACTTCTTTAGTGATGAACTTGCAAATCCAAATGTAAAAATAAAAGAAAGAAAAGGAAAATACAGGAAAAGACTCTTCCCTTTTAAAATGTAGGAGGATAAAACATTAATATTTTATATCATCTTGAATGGAAAATTGTGGAAAATTTTATTTACTAAGTTCTTATTTCCCCAAACTGGCCTGAATCAGTGTCTTGCAAAGCAATTTTAGATGATCCTTAACCACTGCCACTTGCAGGAAGAGGGTGGATGAAGAGAATGGCTACATGTAAAAAACCTATTCCACCCTTGGAAGGTAAACACACATAGATGAACAAAAACACCAAAGCCCAGCATGTTCATGGACAGCATCATGAGCTTCACATATAAAAGGTAACATGATACCTTAGAAACAGCATGAGTTTCCTCATAATTTTACCACCTTCTCTAAATTTGATCCATACTCCCTTATGTCAGTGGTTCTCAAAAGTGTGGTCCCTGGACAAGCACGATCAGGATCACATGTTCCTACTCTGGGCCCCACTCCAGACCCAGTGAATCAGACACACTGGTGGTGGGGTCCAATAATGTTTGTTTTCACAAGTCGTCTCCAGAAGCTTCTGATGCATGCTCATGTTTGAGAACAACTGCCTTTACCTAGCTGAGATATTCTTTCCCTGTAGCACTAAAGATTTCTATAGTACACATGCACTTAAAAGAAATTTTGATTTTATGGCAAATTTGAGGAGAGAAAATCAAACACAAAATACCTTAACAACAACAACAATTTGTATATACTGCATCTCAAAACAATTATAAAAGGACTAGGAAAAATATTTACTTATCCAGCTGAAAATTAGAGGAATTACTCATCTCAAACACCTGAAGTGGTAGAATGACGATAGTTATTAACAGGCATTGGATCTGAGTAGGGCTTACCTCATTTGGAATGATCAAGTGCAGACTACTTGAACAGCAGAGTTTTCTGGCCTATCATAAGCTAACGTGACAAGCCCTGCTGTGAGCCATCATCCTGCTGTACCTCTAATCAGATCGTTGCTACCACTAGGATTTCCCTGTGGCTAGATGAAACTTTCCAACTCTGCCCCTGTATGAAATGTGCTAGTACATTTGGTGCATTATCTGCCTGTTCTGAAACCAAGACACATCACACCAAACTAAGAATCCAGATTGTTTTTTCTCCTCTTTAGAACATGCTTTAGCAGGCTTTTCCTCCTGGAGAATTCTGGATTCATTTCTCCTACGGTGGTGATAAGCCTGTGGGCAACCAAACACTGGGAACAATGTGCACATTTAAAGGAAAAGAAATGTGTAACACAAACTTTTTAACTTTGGTATATTTTATGCTCTCTTTCCTTCATAATGGTGTCTATTGGTGGGGAAGACTGCAGTTCTCAAAACTCCAATTCAAAATTCTCTGTAAATTGTACTGTTTTATTGTTTCCATTTAGAAATATTAGCAATGGTAAGAAGTTATCCTGGATACCAATCACTGTCATAAAATTCACTTTTACCTATTCCAATATTATGTTAACCCCCCAAATTTTGGACACTTTAAGCTAACATCATTCTTCTTTTGCTTTATCAATTGAAGAATATTGAAAGAATTAGAAGGTCACAAAAGTGCTGAAGATTAGGCATTAAGAATTGATTTGAAAGTAATTTCTCACACCCTTGTCTGACTTTATCCCCACAATTACCACCTATGCTATAACCCACTAGTAATATAACATTGATAAATCGGTGTCAAATGGAGCTGAACTTCAGCCATTAATACATCTGGGATATTACTTATTTTTGTTTCAACATTTTCACTGCAATAATACATGGTCTGTAAAAAGAATTCACTGATTCTTATGAACTGGGGGTGTAAAGGAAAATCATTTCCAAATGTGTCTTTTCTTTTCTTTCCTTTTTTTTTTTTTTTTACTAAAGCATAGCCCTTTCTAGGACAGATGAGATAATCTCACCTGTTTCAACAACTTACCTCCACTAAATGTATATGTCTCAGCCACATGGGTATTTCTCATTTACTTATTTAATCATGTAATCCATAAACTTATATTAAGTATCAATTACCTCAAGGAACTGGATAAGGTATTAGAGAGATATAGAAAGGAAAATAAAATACTCTCATATTTCTTCTCACCAAGCAGAGTTCTTTATCTCCTTAGGAATTCTTACCCTTTTGATGATGAATTCCACTATGATTTTCATATGTCAATTGCTTGCTCCTGGAAAGAAATCTCCAGGTTTCCTGAACTTAGTATTTCTTTAAAATATCCTTTATGATATTGCTCACTTGTCCTGGCTACCTCATTCTTGTACATGTATAATCTAACCAGCTAAAGAGAGTTGCATACTATATTAGCCACATAATATAAATAAATGTCCACAATATTTTATGAACTAACTCAGTTTCCATTTGTTCCCAGATCATGCTTACACTTTAAGCCAAATTCCGAGGTCACTACAAAGATAACTAAGACTCAGACCTTATTGTCTAGGATAGTATAGTCTGAATGAAAATACAGTTAAGTAAATTATCTCATAGATCATTGGGTCTTACTCACTTTTGGGGTCATGAAATTAGTAAGATATTGATGAAAAATGTACAGTTGGGAAATGCATATACACACAAAATTGTAAATATAATTTAAATTCTACTAATGAACCTTTAAATCCCATCCATGGTCCTGTATTAAGGGAACCAGAGAAGTTCTAAAGAAACATGATAAATGGACACTAATTCCATTGGGGAGGTTATGCAAAGGTTTTTTGATGGAATAGATATAATCTGATCTTAAGGAAACTTTAGGATTTTCTCAGGCAGACACTGGAATTAGCAGAACATATTTGGGATATACTGAGGGAAGGATGACTGGGTCTCCAGAGACCATAAGTTACAAGGGAGTATATTATGGGAGCAAATACTGCAAATTTCACATAGAAGCCATATTTGACAGGAATTTGAATGCCAAGTATTAAATGCCAGGCATTAACATGTTTCTATGTGTATATGGAACCATTGAAGTTCTTTCAATGGGAGACTAAGGTAAGAAAATCTGTAGGGAACTACCTGTGAAGCAAAGTGGAAGAAAGATTAGAGAATGGAAAAGAAGCAAGTGATGAGGCAGAAAGTTACTGTAATAACCAAAGTGAGAAGCAATGATTTCCTGATGTCAATAGCTAGGAAGTGATTAATGATGCTGATGAGGAGGAGGGTGTTGATGGGGATGGTATTAACAGTTATATCAATATGAGAACACTTCTGTGGTATCAACAAGTAAAGGCCATTGCAATAAAAGATATAAAGCAAATCAGAATGAAATGTTCTCATCTGGTATTCTTGGGAATATAAATACTCTGATGAATGACAACCATAGAGTTATAGTCCATTATAATATTGTTTTTAATATAAGATATATATATATATAATGTACATGGGTAATTACTTTAAGTGGTAAATTTCAATATGTGTGCATTGTTTTTCTTGAAAATGAAAGAATAAGCCAGAAAAGCTCATAAAGGATAATCTTAAAATATGGACTTATATTTGCATTCTGGTTTTGGTTAATGGATGTCTTTAGTTCCAATATAAAAATTTAATTGGGAAAAGTGTTGGTAAAGATCAGCTGATTATGAATGAGGCAAGATTTTAAGTCTGTGGTTCTCAATTTTGGCTGCACATTAGAATCATCTGGGAGCTTTAATAAATATGTACTCTTCTCTGGTCTCTTCCTCCAGAGATATTGACTTAATTGCCATGGATGGTAGAGAGGACATCGAGATTTTAAAAAATCTTACCAGGTGTTTTAAATTATAAAATAGTTGATATCTGAGGTAAAAACTTCATGGATATGTAAAATCTTGACAGGCAGAGATAGAGGTGTAGATAGGAGATTTGCAAAGGACTGAAGGTAAGAATGCCTTATGTGGCAAGTAAGTAAGAGGTAAAATGAAAAATGTGATGCAGGGTCATATTCTGGAGTGCCTTATAGAATAGATAATTCATAACTAGGAAGAATGCCTAATTAGACACAGGATACCCAGATTCAAAGTCTGGATTGCCCTGTACTGGTTGAGTGAATTTAGATCATTCACCTAACTTCTTAGTACTGGTTTCCTCATTTGTAAAATTGACATAGTAGCTGTTTCTTAAGGTATATAGAGTCATTAAGCATTGTTATGGGCTGAATTATGTCCTTCACAAAATTCACATGTTGGAGTCCTAAATCTGTGTACCTCAGAATATGCCCATATTTGGAGATAGTGTCTTTACTGAGGCAATAAAGTTAAAATTAGGTAATTATGTAGTTAAAGAAAAACAAAACAAAACTCAGAGACAAAATATGTATAAAAGATGTAAATTATTGAGCAAAAATTTTTAGCTCATATGGTGGCTGAAAAGTATATACTGAGAGAAATTGTGTAAATGAGGAAACTGGGAACACATGATGTACTCATCTGATTAAATATATGCATTGGTACACAAAATAAAATAAAATAAAGTTAGTTAATTATGGTGGGCCTTACCAATTTCAGTAGTGTATTTATAAAAAGAAACTTGGACACAGAGAGCTAAAAAGAAGAAGGTGATATGAAGACACAGCGAGAAGATGGTGACATCATATGTAGGAACTTGAATTTACTATTAGGTAAGTGAGATTTCCTCTTAATTTTTAAAACTTTCATTCTTAATTTTTCTTTATTATTTTATCTTATTTTTTATAAATTTACATATATATATATTTTTTTTTTGGCTGTGTTGGGTCTTCATTGCTACGTGTGGGCTTTCTCTAGTTGCAGCAAACGGGGGCTATGCTTTGTTGCTGTGTGCAGGCTTCTCATTGCGGTGGCTTCTCTTCTTTTGGAGCACGGGCTCTAGGTGCGTGTGCTTCAGTAGTTGTGGTCCGGGCTTAGTTGCTCCATGGCATGTGGGATCTTCCAGGACCAGGGCTCGAACTCGTGTCTCGTACATTGGCAGGTGGATCCTTAACCACTGCGCCACCAGGGAAGCCCCTCTTTATTATTTTAAATATATATTCTGTATAACACCAAAGTATAGAGGGCTTGAATTTCCATTGTTCCTATGTTCCTTCAGGTAGGAAAAGCTCACTTTGAGCCTGTATAGTGGCAAATGCTGCACAAACCATTCTCTACAAATCTAATTCTTTTTTTTTTTAACGTCTTTATTGGAGTATAATTGATTTACAATGATGTGTTAGTTTCAGCTTTATAACAAAGTGAATCAGCTATACATATACCTATATTCCCATATCTCCTCCCTCTGGCATCTCCCTCCCACCCTCCCTATCCCACCCCTCTAGGTGGTCACAAAGCACTGAGCTGATTTCCCTGTGCTATGCGACTTCTTCCCACTAGTTATCTATTTTACATTTGGTAATATATATATATATATATATATATATATATATAAGCACATGCCATTCTCTCACTTCGTCCCAGCTTACCCTTCCCCCTCCCCATGTACTCAAGTCTATTCTCTACATCTGTGTCTTTATTCCTGTCATGCCCCTGGATTCTTCAGAACGTTTTTTACTTTTTAGACCCCATATATGTGTGTTAGCATACAATATTTGTTTTTCTCTTTCAGACTTACTTCACTCTGTATGACAGTCTCTCGATCCTTCCAGCTCACTACAAATAACTCATATGACAGTCTCTAGATCCATCCACCTTACTACAAATAAATCAATTTCATTTCTTTCTTTAGCTGAGTAATATTACATTGTATATCTATGCCATATCCTCTTTATCCATTCATCTGTCGACGGACACTTAGATTGCTTCCATATCCTGGCTATTGTAAATAGAGCTGACATGAACATTGTGGTACATGACTCCTTTTGAATTATAGTTTTCTCAGAGTATATGCCCAGTAGTGGGATTGCTGAGTCAAATGGTAGTTCCATTTTTAGTTTTTTAAAGAACCTCCATACTGTTCTCCATAGTGACTCTATCAATTTACATTCCCACCAAGAGTGCAAGAGGGTTCCCTTTTCTCCACATCCTCTCCAAAATTTATTGTTTGTAGATTTTTTGATGTTGGCCATTCTGACTGGTGTGAGGTGATACCTCACTGTAATTTTGATTTGCATTTCTCTAATAATTACGGATGTTGAGCATCCGTTCATGTGTTTGTTGGCAATCTGTATATCTTCTTTGGAGAAATGTCTATTTAGGTCTTCTGCTCATTTATGGATTGGGTTGTTTGTTTTTCTGATATTGAGCTGTATGTGCTGCTTGTAAATTTTGGAGATTAATCCTTTGTCAGTTGCTTCATTTGCAAATATTTTCTCCCAATGTGAGGGTTGTCTTTTCATTTTGTTTATTTTTTCCTTTGCTGTGCAAAAGTTTTAAGTTTCATTAGGTCCCATTTCTTTATTTTTGTTTTTATTTCCATTTCTCTAGGAGGTGGGTCAAAAAGGACCTTGGTGTGATTTATGTCATAGAGTGTTCTTTTTATGTTTTTCTCTAAGAGTTTTATAGTGTCTGGCCTTACATTTACGTCTTTAATACATTTTGAGTTTATTTTTGTGTATGGTGTTAGGGAGTGTTCTAATTTCATTCATTTACATGTAGCTGTCCAGTTTTCCCAGCACCACTTATTGAAGAGGCTGTCTTTTCTCCATTGTATAATCTGGCCTCCTTTATCAAAAATAAGGTGACTATATGTGCATGGGTTTATCTCTGGGTTTTCTATCCTGTTCCATTGATCTAGAAATTAAGGAAACACTCCCATTTACCATTGTAATAAAAAGAATAAAATACCTAGGAATAAACCTCCCTAAGGATACAGAAGACCTGTATGAAGAAATCTATAAGACACTGATGAAAGAAATTAAAGATGGTACAGGTGAAGAGATATACCATGTTTTTGGATTGGAATAATCAACATTGTGAAAATGACTATACTACCCATAGCAATCTACAGATTCAATGCAATCTCTATCAAACTACCAATGGCATTTTTCACAGAACTAGAACAAAAAAATTCACAATTTGTATGGAAACACAAAAGACCCCATGTAGACAAAGCAGTCTTGAGAAAGAAAAATGGAGCTGGAAGAATCAGGCTCCCAGACTTCAGACTATATTATAAAGCTACAGTAATCAAGACAGTATGGTACTGGCACAAATCTAATTCTTGAAGCAGTATGGGACCATATAGAAAAGAATTTCAGCAAATTTTTGCAAAATTCTGGATCTTCTGTGTTTCTTTTCATAACCTGATTTGTCAGAAAAAATCCTTCAATATCAATATGTCAACTTAATAAATATTTGGATAAATGCAAGTCCATAAGCAAGAGAATTGAACCACATCTGCTGAATATCAAAAGTGAGTGTGAAGGCTATGTGGTCTCCATGACAGAAGACCTCTCTATCACCTGAAAATCTAGTAAATGGGGACAATACAGTATTCAAATTGGCAGCATTTATAGAATGCCATTACATCTAGAATATATAAGATAAAGTGTAAAAATGTCAATTTTAAGGGATTTCTCATAATCAGAAATTACAGGGTTTTATAGTCTTATCTTTAAATATATTAACATATATAATTAAATACTTGTGTTTACATATTAGGTAAGAATTAATAATTTACAAATAAATTTTGACCAAAAAGATGCAACCTATTTAATGAATATTCAAATATGGTGAATATTCATTTAACCCTTAAGGAGAGGGTATTAGATTTTTTATCTTTGTAGCTCCAGCACCAGTAGAGGACCTGGAATGTGACAAACATTTCAGTGCTTATTTGTTAAATGGAGGAACTTGGTCCTGCTTAGCATTTTTCATAATCACTTATTTAGATCTTGTCATTTAAAATAGCAATATGTCTTTGCATAGCAAAGGAAACCATTGACAAAATAAAAAGAAAACCTACTGAATGAAAGAAAATATTTGCAAATGATGTAACCAATAAGGGGTTAATATCCAAAATATAAAAAGCTCACACAACTCAATATCAGAAAAAGAAAAAAACACAATTAAAACAAGCAAAAGACCTGCAGAGACATTTTTTTCCAAAGAAGATATACAGATTGCCAACAGGCACACATAAAAATGCTCAACATCACTAATCATTAGTGAAATGCAAAACAAAAGCAGAATATTACCTCACACGTGTCAAAATTGTTATCAAAAAAAGGTCTACAAATGTTGGTAGGGATGTGGAGAAAAGGGAATCCTAGTACACTGTGGAAGGGATTGTTATTCAGTACAGCCTGTATGGAAAACAGTATGCAGTTTCTTCAAGATACTAAAATTAGAACTACGATATGATCCAGCAATTCCACTGCTGGGTCTATGTATCCAAAGAAAACAGAAATACCAATTCAAAATATACATGCATCCCAATGTTCATAGCAGTCTTATGTACAGTATCCAAGATATGGATGCAGCCTAAGTGCCTATCAACAGATAAATGTATAAAGATATATACCACATCTTATTTATATTCATAATGGAATATTATTCACCCATAATAAGGAACGAAATTCTGCCATTTGCATCAATGTGAGTGGACCTAGAAGGTTTTTTTTTTTTTTACCTCTTTATTGGAGTATAATTGCTTTACAATGGTGTGTTAGTTTCTGTTTTATAACAAAGTGAATCGGT
The DNA here is from genome assembly GCF_008692025.1 of Phocoena sinus. Taxonomy (NCBI): domain Eukaryota; kingdom Metazoa; phylum Chordata; class Mammalia; order Artiodactyla; family Phocoenidae; genus Phocoena; species Phocoena sinus. The sequence continues at coordinate 30,791,110 of NC_045776.1, read as the reverse complement.
TATACATATACATATGTTCCCATATCTCTTCCCTCTTGCGTCTCCCTCCCTCCCACACCCCCTACCTCACCCCTCTAGGTGGTCGCAAATCACCGAGCTGATCTCCCTGTGTTATGCGGCTGCTTGCCACTAGCTATCTATTTTACGTTTGGTAGTGTATATATGTCCATGTCACTCTCTCACTTTGTCACAGCTTACCCTTCCCCCTCCCCATATCCTCAAGTCCATTCTCCAGTAGGTCAGTGTCTTTATTCCTGTCTTAACCCTAAGTTCTTCATGACATTTTTTTTCTTAAATTCCATATATATGTGTTAGCATATGGTATTGGTCTTTCTCTTTCTGACTAACTTCACTCTGTATGACAGACTCTAGGTCCATCCACCTCATTACAAATAGCTAAATTTTGTTTCTTTTTATGGCTGAGTAATATTCCATTGTATATATGTGCCACATCTTTATCCATTCATCCAATGATGGACACTTAGGTTGTTTCCATCTCCTGGCTATTGTAAATAGAGCTGCAGTGAACATTTTGGAACATGACTCTTTTTGAATTATGGTTTTCTAAGGGTATATGCCCAGTAGTGGTATTGCTGGGTCATATGGTAGTTCTATTTGTAGTTTTCTAAGCAAACTCCATACTGTTCTCCATAGTGGCTGTACCAATTCACATTCCCACCAGCAATGCAAGAGGGTTCCCTTTTCTAGACACGCTCTCCAGCATTTACTGTTTCTAGATTTTTTGATGATGGTCATTCTGACTGGTTTGAGATGATATATCATTGTAGTTTTGATTTGCATTTCTCTAATGATTAATGATGTTGAGCATTCTTTCATGTGTTTGTTGGCATTCTGTATATCTTCTTTGGAGAAATGTCTATTTAGGTCTTCTGCCCATTTTTGGATGGGGTTGTTTGTTTTTTTGTTATTGAGCTGCATGAGCTGCTTGTAAATTTTGGAGATTAATCCTTTGTCAGTTGCTTCATTTGCAAATATTTTCTCGCATTCTGAGGGCTGTCTTTTGGTCTTGTTTATGGTTTCCTTTGTTCTTCAAAAGCTTTTAAGTTTCATTAGATCCCATATGTTTATTTTTGTTTTTATTTCCATTTCTCTAGGAGGTGGGTCAAAAAGTATCTTGCTGTGATTTATGTCATAGAGTGTTCTGTCTATGTATTCCTCTAAGAGTTTGATAGTTTCTGACCTTACATTTAGGTCTTTAATCCATTTAGAGCTTATTTTTGTGTATGGTGTTAGGGAGAGATCTAATCTCATACTTTAACATGTACCTGTCCAGTTTTCCCAGCACCACTTATTAAAGCGGCTGTCCTTTCTCCACTGTACATTCCTGCGTCCTTTATCAAAGATAAGGTGACCATATGTGCATGGGTTTATCTCTGGGCTTTCTATCCTGTTTCATTGATCTATACTTCTGTTTTTGTGCCAGTACCATACTGTCTTGATTACTGTAACTTTGTAGTAAAGTCTGAAGTCAGGGAGCCTGATTTCTCCAGCTCCATTTTTCATTCTCATGATTGCTTTGGCTATTCAGGGTCTTTTGTGTTTCCGTACAAATTGTTAAATTTTTTGTTCTAGTTCTGTGAAAAATGCCAGTGGTAGTTCGATAGGGATTGCATTGAATCTGTAGATTGCTTTGTGTAGTAAAGTCATTTTCACAATGTTGATTCTTCCAATCCAAGAACATGGTATATCTCTCCATCTATTTGTATCATCTTTAATTTCTTTCATCAGTGTCTTATAATTTTCTGCATACAGTTCTTTTATCTCATTAGGAAGGTTTATTCCCAGATATTTTTTTCTTTTTGTTGAACTGGTAAATGGGAGTGTTTTCTTGATTTCACTTTCAGATTTTTCATCATTAGTGTATAGGAATGCCAGAGATTTCTGTACATTAATTTTGTACCCTGATACTTTACCAAATTCACTGATTAGCTCTAGTAGTTACCTGGTAGCATCTTTAAGATTGTCTTTGTATAGTATCATGTCATCTGCAAACAGTGACAGCTTTACTTCTTCTTTTCTGATTTGGATTCGTTTTATTTCCTTTTCTTCTCTGATTGCTGTGGCTAAAACTTCCAAAACTATGTTGAATAAGAGTAGTGAGAGTAGGCAACCTTGTCTTGTTCCTGATCTTAGTGGAAATGCTTTCAGTTTTTCACCATTAATGACGATGTTGTCTGTGGGTTTGTAATATATGGCCTTTATTATATTGACGAAAGTTCCCTCTATGCCTACTTTCTGGAAGGTATTTATCATAAATGGGTGTTGAATTTTGTCAAAAGTTTTCGCTGCATCTATTGAGATAACCATATGGTTTTTCTCCTGCAATTTGTTAACATGGTATATCACACTGATTCATTTGTGAATATTGAAGAATACTTGCATTGCTGGAATACACCCCACTTGATCATGGTGTATGGTGCTTTTTATGTGCTGCTGTATTCTGTTTGCTAGTATTTTGTTGAGGATTTTTGCATGCGTGTTCATCAGTGATATTGGCCTGTAGCTTTCTTTCTTTGTGACATCCTTCTCTTGTTTTGGTATCAGGGTGATGGTGGCCTCGTAGAATGAGTTTGGGAGTGCTCCTCCCTCTGCTGTATTTTGGAAGAGTTTGAGAAGGATAGCTGTTAGCTCTTCTCTAAATGTTTGATAGAATTCGCCTGTGAAACCATCTGGTACTGGGCTTTTGTTTGTTGGAAGATATTTAATCACACTTTCAATTTCAGTGCTTGTGATTGGTCTGTTCATATTTTCTATTTCTTCCTGATTCAGTCTTGGCACATTGTGCATTTCTAAGAATTTGCCCATTTCTTCCAGGTTGTCCATTTTATTGGCATAGAGTTGCTTGTAGAAATCCACCATGATCTTTTGTATTTCTGCAGTGTCAGTTTTTACTTCTCCTTTTTCATTTCTTTTGTTCTTTGTTTTTTTTTTCTGTGGTACGTTGGCCTCTCACTGTTGTGGCCTCTCCCGTTGCGGAGCGCAGGCTCCGGACACACAGGCTCAGTGGCCATGGCTCTCGTGCCTAGCTGCTCTGTGGCATGTGTGATCTTCCCGGACTAGGGCACTAACCCATGTCCCCTGCATCGGCAGGCGACTCTCAACCACTGCGCCACCAGGTAAGCCCTCCTTTTTCATTTCTAATTCTATTGATTTGTTTCTTCTCCCTTTTTTTCGTTATGAGACTGGCTAATGGTTTAGCAATTTTCTTTATCTTCTCAAAGAACAAGCTTTTAGTTTTATTGATCTTTGCTATCATTTCCTTCATTTCTTTTTCATTTATTTCTGATCTGATCTTTATGATTTCTTTCCTTCGGTTAACTTTGGGGTTTTTTGTTCTTCTTTCTGTAATTGCTTTAGGTGCAAGGTTAGGTTGTTTATTCGAGATGCTTCCTGTTCCTTAAGGTAGAATTGTATTGCTATAAACTTCCCTCTTAGAACTTCTTTTGCTGCATCCCATATGTTTTGGGTTGTCATGTCCCCATTGTCATTTGTTTTAGGTGTTTTTTTATTTCCTCTTTGATTTCTTCAGTGATCGGTTTGTTATTAAGTAGTGTATTGTTTAGCATCCATATGTTTGTATTTTTTTACAAATCTTTTCCTGTATTGATATCTAGTCTCATAGCATTGTGGTTGGAAAAGATACTTGATGCAATTTCAATTTTCTTAAATTTACCAAGGCTTGATTTGTGACCCAAGATATGATGTATCCTGGAGAATGTTCCATGAGCACTTGAGAAAAATGTGTATTCTGTTGTTTTAGGATGCAATGTCCTATAAATATCAATTAAGTCCATCTTGTTTAATGTATCATTTAAAGCTTGTGTTTCCTTATCTATTTTCATTTTGGATGATCTGCCCATCGGTGAAAGTGGGGTGTTTAAGTCCCCTAATATGAATGTGTTACTGTCGATTTCCCCTTTTATGTCTGTTAGTATTTGCCTTATGTATTGAGGTGCTCCTATTTTGGGTACATACATATTTACAATTGTTATATTTTCTTCTTAGATCAATCCCTTGATCATTATGTAGTGTCTTTCTTTGTCTCTTCTAATAGTCTTTATTTTAAAGTCTATTTTTTCTGATATGAGTTTTGCTACTCCAGCTTTCTTTTGGTTTCCATTTTCATGGAAAATCGTTTTCCATCCACTCACTTTCAGTCTGTATGTGTCTCTAGGTCTAAAGTGGGTCTCATGTAGACACCATATATATGGATCTTGTTTTTGTATCCATTCACCCAGTCTGTGTCTTTTGGTGGGAGCACTTAATCCTTTTACATTTAAGGTAATTATCTATATATATGTTCCTATTCCCATTTTCTTAATTGTTTTCGGTTTGTTATTGTAGTTCTTTTCCTTCTCTTGTGTTTCTTGCCTAGAGAAGTTTCTTTAGCATTTGTTGTAAAGCTGGTTTGATGGTGCTGAACTTCCTCAGTTTTTGCTTGTCCGTAAAAATTTTAATTTCTCCATCAAACCTGAATGAGATCCTTGCTGAGTAGAGTAATCTTGGTTGCAGGTTTTTCTCCTTCATCACTTAAAATATGTCCTGCCATTCCCTTCTGGCTTGCAGAGTTTCTGCTGAAAGATCAGTTGTTAACCTTATGGGGATTCCCTTGTGTGTTATTTGCTGTTTTTCCCTTGCTGCTTTTAATATGTTTTCTTTGTATTTAATTTTTGACAGTTTGATTAATATGTGTCTTGGTGTGTTTCTCCTTGGATTTATCCTGTATGGGACTCTCTGTGCTTCCTGGACATGATTAAATATTTCTTTTCCCATATTAGGGAAGTTTTCAACTATAATCTCTTCAAATATTTTCTCAGTCCCTTTCTTTTTCTCTTCTTCCTCTGGAACCCCTATAATTAGAATATTGGTGTTTTTAATGTTGTCCCAGAGGTCTCTGAGATTATCTTCAGTTCTTTTCATTCTTTTTTCTTTATTCTGCTCTGCAGTAGTTATTTCCACTATTTTATCATCCAGGTCACTTATCTGTCCTTCTGCCTCAGTTATTTTGCTATTGATCCCTTCTAGAGTATTTTTAATTTCACTTATTGTGCTGTTCATCGTTGCTTGTTTCATCTTTAGTTCTTCTACGTCCTTGTTAATTGTTTCTTGCATTTTCTGTATTGTTTTTCCAAGATTTTGAATCATGCTTTACTATCATTATTCTGAATTCTTTTTCAGGTAGACTGCCTCTTTCCTCTTCATTTGTTAGGTGTGGTGGGTTTTTACCTTGCTCCTTCATCTGCTGTGTGTGTTTCTTTCTTTTCATTTTGCTTATCTTACTGTGTTTGGGGTCTCCTTTGAGCAGGCTGCAGGTTCGTAGTTCCCGTTGTTTTTGGTGTCTGTCCCCAGTGGCTAAGCTTGGTTCAGTGGGTTGTGTAGGTTTCCTGGTGGAGTGGACTAGTGCCTGTGTTCTGGTGGATGAGGCTAGGTCTTGTCTTTCTGGTGGGCACGTCCACATCTGGTTGTGCGTTTGTGGCCTTACTATGATTTTAGGCAGCCACTCTGCTAATGGATGGGTCTGTGTTTTTGTCTTGCTTGTTATTTGGCATAGGGTGTCCATCACTGTAGCTTGCTGGTCGTTGAGTGAAGCTGGGTGTTGGTGTTGAGATGGAGATCTCTGGGAGATTTTCACCATTTGATATTACATGGAGATGTGAGGTCTCTTGTGGACCAGTGTCCTGAAGTTGGCTCTCCCACCTCAGAGGCACAGCACTGACTCCTGCCTGGAGCACCAAGAGCCTTTCATCCACACGGTTCAGAATAAAAAGGAGGAAAAGTAGAAAGAAAGTAAGAAAGAAAGAGAATAAAAGAAAATAAAGTAAAGTAAGGTAAAATAAAGATATTAAAATAAAAAATATTTATTAGGAAAAAATTTTTTTTAAAGTAAAAACACAAAAACGGACGGATAGAACCCTAGGACAAATGGTGAAAGCAAAGCTATACAGACAAAATCTCACACAGAAGCATACACATACACACTCACAAAAAGAGGAAAAGGGGAAAAACAATAATTCTTGCTCTCAAAGTCCACCTCCTCAATTTGGGATGGTTCGTTGTCTATTCAGATATTCCACAGATGCAGGGTACATCAAGTTGATTGTGGAGATTTAATCCGTTGCTCCTGAGGCTGCTGGGAGGGATTCCCCTTTCTCTTCTTTGTTCGCACAGCTTCCGGGGTTCAACTTTGGATTTGGCCCCTCCTCTGCTTGTAGGTCACCAGAGGGCGTCTCTTCTTTGCTCAGACAGGATGAGGTTAAAGGAACCGCTGATGCCAGGGCTCTGGCTCACTCAGGCCAGGGGGAGGGAGTGGTACAGAGTGCAGGGCGAGCCTGCAGCAGCAGAGGCCAGCGTGACATTGCACCAGCCTGAGGCGCGCTGTGCGTTCTCCCGGATAATTTGTCCCTGGATCCCGGGACCCTGACAGTGGCGGGCTGCACAGGCCCCCAGGAGGGGAGTTGTGGAGAGTGAACTGTGCTCACACACAGGCTTCTTGGTGGCAGCAGCAGCAGCCTTAGCTTCTCATGCCCATCTCTGGGGTCCACGCTGTTAGCCGTGGCTCGCGCCCATCTCTGGAGCTCCTTTAAGCAGTGCTCTTAATCCCCTCCCCTCGCACACCAGGAAATAAAGAGGGAAGAAAAAGTCTCTTGCCTCTTCGACAGCTCCAGACCTTTTCCGGGACTCCCTCCCGGCTAGCTGTGGTGCACTAACCCCTTCAGGCTCTGTTCACGCTGCCAGTCCTCTCCCTGCACTCCGACCAATGCCCAAGCCTCAGCTTCCAGCCCCGCCCGCCCCACTGGGTGAGCAGACAATCCTCTCGGTCTGGTGAGTGCAGGTTGGCACCGATTCTTTGTGCGGGAATCTCTCCACTTTGCCCTCCGCACCCCTGTGGCTGTGCTCTCCTCCGCAGCTCTGAAGCTCCCCTCCTCCACCACCTGCAGTCTCTGCCCACGAAGGGCCTTCTAGTGTATGGTAATCTTTCCTCCTTCACGTCTCCCTCCCACTGGTGCAGGTGCCATACCTATTCTTTTGTCTCTGTTTATTCTCTTTTCTTTTGCCCTATCCATGTACCTGGGGAGTTTCTTGCCTTTTGGGAGGTCTGAGGTCTTCTGCCAGCCTTCAGTAGGTGTCCTGTACGAGTTGTTCCATTGTGTAGATGTATTTCTGATGTATCTGTGGGGAGGAAGGTGATCTCCACGTCTTACTCTTCTGCCATTTTCCCTCTCTCCCCTAGAGAGTATTATGCTTAGTGAAATAAGTCAGAGAAAGACAAATACTGTATGTTATCACTTCTTATTTGTGGAATCTAAAAAAAAATAAAACAAACAAATGTATATAATAAAACAGAAACATACTCACAGACATAGAAAACAAACTAGTGGCTACCAGTGGGGAGAGGGAAGGGAGGAAAGTCAAGTTAAGGATAGGAGATTAAGAGGTACAAACTTATATGTATAAAATAAATAAGAGGAAGTGGAGAGGGGAGAGATAGAGGTATGGGATGAAGAAAAACAAACTACTGCATATAAAATAAATAAGCAACAAGGATATATTATACAGTAGAGGGAAATATATATTATTTTGAAATAACATTAAATGGAGTTAATATATATTAATAAAATATTTTATTTAAAATATTTTAATTTATAAAAGTATCAAATCAATATGTTGTACATCTGAAACTAATATAATATTGTAAATCAATTATACTTCATTTAAAAATAAATACAAAGAAATAAGAAATAATATAGTACTGTGTCTTGGAATATCTAGAAGTAAACTTGTTCTTAACTTGTATCCATTATCTTTTAATAAACACCTGTCGCCTTAGCACAGTTAAGAAATCTATATGTCTTCCCCCACACACATATATCTATATCATGTGACCTCTGTACATGTGACTAATTCTGATCTATTTTATTCTATTCTATTCCATTCTGTTCTATTCTTTGTGTTATCTTCTATTTCATTCCATCCTATTCTATTACTTTGCAGTAGAAAAGCAAAATAATTCACAAAATTGATTGCATATTCCTCTAGTGGGTCATGGGTCACTGAATCTCAATCTAATGAGTCATTCCAACCTGCAGTTTGATAAACATTGCTATAAAAATCTCAATGTGCCCTTTGGTAGGAAACATCCATACCTTGAGAAGCTTTGGTTCTTTACCTCAGAAATGTGTGTTTACCAAACAGAAAGTAGAGCTATAGTATTTCCTTTCCCCATTAAAATATTATCATAGTCATAAAAGTTGACAAAACTGGAGCATTTCTGGACTCTGAGCTTTGCTAGGGGTCTTTACAACTGAATATTATGTTTATATGAAAGAGATGTTTGTATTTAACTATTTCACCCAGCAGTGAGGAGAGGACTTTGAATAAATCTAAATATGTTTTAAAAAATCATCTTCTTGTCTTTGAAAACCTTGACTGATTCCTCTAAAATTAAAATTTTTTGCATCTGACTGGAGTAAAATGCAGAGTTACTGAAAAAATATTAATATTTCATATGCTGTACTTGTGAAAAGCCTCAAGCACTTTGCTCAGACTTCAAGAAAATAAATTTGTTTTGAAATACCAATCAATCATTTTATAAAAAGATTCCACATTACCAGCTTAGAAATATCATAGAGTTGAATCCTACACTCTTGAAATGGTTATTTTAGACTGAGGCAGATCTTGCTTTTATCTGCTTTCACTTGGATAGCTACAGTGAAGTATTCCCAGCCAGCCTATTATTATAGAGTCTTCAGATTGTACTGATTTAGTAAAATGTTGCCATAGCATAACAAAATGGCATCATTTTATTTAAACTTGAAATTTCATCTTTGGTTCAAAGGGGTTTTTGCTTTGGTGGAGGTTTTGTGTGTCATCGTTCCTGAACTAAACAAGTTGAGGCCAAAAAGTATCTTCATCACACATCTATCCACAAACTTTAGAGTTTGGTTAACTGAAACTTAGTAAGTATATCATTTGTAGATTACCATTTTTCAAGGAGTTAAAAAATGACTCAATATAACTATAATGAGCATCTATCATTATCTATAGTTAATGGTCTTTAAAAAGGAATAAGGTAGCAATTTTCTATCTTTCTCCAACAAAATGACAGTCACCCTTCTCTTCTGATACCATACCTTAATTAAAATCTCCCTGTCTGGAAAGGTAAGAACCTTGTTTCAAATAATGCTGTTGTACTGTACAGTCCTAACTTAGTATTCTGTATCCTGTAAGGTATACCCCGGAGAGGACTGACGTTGCTTAGCACTTTCCACTGCAGCCCCTTCAGGGGGCTTCAAAGTATTTTCTTGTGTGCATGTGCATGTGTATATATAACATAGCATAAAGTACATAAAGTTGTTTACTTACTGAGCAAATACTGTAGTTTAAACAGGTCCAGATCACTTTCAGAAGACAAGAACCTCTTAGAATTAACATATTTAATGCATTCTGTCTATTCCCCCTGCTAAACTCTAAGTTCAATTTGTCTTTTTTATCCATTGTTGTATTTCACAGATGTAGAATAGTGCCTACATTTATTTTTAAAAGATTTATAATATTTCTTTATATATAAAGGATACTGATGATTATTTTTCTTATAAATTTTTCTCAGCTCAAAAATTGACTTTTTTTAATGTAGAGTATTTTAATTAACAAAATAAGTCTATCAATCTTTTTCTTTATGGTCTCCTCAACTTTCTATCTGCGGTATGCCCAAAGAAGTGTGAAATCTTACCTCAGCATTTCCAGTTTCATTACTCCCTTGTGTCTAAGTCAATAATGTGTGAACCCAGCAAGCTGCACAAACTATTCAATCATCCCAGCACTTATTAGGTGTCTGATGTTACAGTAGGCATGATGAGACATACAATATATTTATAACACGTGGACACATTAAATGTTTCTAATACATATTAAATAAATAAATATGAAAAATAATATTAATATAAAATAGACATAAAACTGATGATCCTTATAGCAGATTATGCACTGCCAAATGTAGATATCAGTTTCTATGAGTTCAGCATACAAAACAGGATGACAGTGGGCTATAGTGAGATGAAAAATATAAACCTTAAAATCATCTGGGGAATGTCATCTGGCAATAGAAAATAATTTCAGTGCACTAAAGCACGAAATTTATTTTTCTTAAACTCCTAGAAATTAAAAGCTAAAAGTTGTTCTTTGGAAAGATAAACAAAATTGGTAAAACTTTATCAAGACTCATCAAGAAAAAAAAAGGAGACGCCTCAATCAATAAAATTAGAAATGAAAAAGGAGAAAGTACAACAGTCACCACAGAAATGCAAAGGACCATCAGAGACTACTACAAGCAACTATATGCCAATAAAATGGACAACCTAGAAGAAATGGGTAAATTCTTAAAAATGCACAACCTCAAAAGACCGAACCAGAAAGAAATAGAAAATATGAACAGATCACTTACCAGTAATGAAACTGAATCAGTAATTTAAACACTCCCAACAAACGAAAGTCAAGGACAAATGGCTTCTTGGTGAATTCTACCAAAGATTTAGAGAAGAATTAATACCTATCCTTCTGAAACTATTCCAAAAAATTGCAGAAGAAGGAACACTTCCAAGTTTATTCTATGAGGCCACTATCACCCTTATACCAAAACCAGACAAAGATACTACAAAAAAATAAAATTATAGGCCAATATCACTGTTGAACATAGACACAAAAATCCTCAACAAAATATTAGCAAACTGAATCCAACAATACATTAAAAGGACCATAAATCAATAAATGCAGAAAAAGCTTTTGACAAAATTCAACACCCATTGGTGATACTCTCCAGAAAGTGAGCATAGAGGGAACCTACCTCAACATGATAAAGTTCATATATGACAAACGCACAGCTAACATCATTCTCAATGGTGAAAAATTAAAGGTATTTCCTCCAAGATCAGGAACAAGACAAAGATGTCCACTCTTGCCACTTTTATTCAACATAGATTTGGAAGTTCTAGCCATGGCAATCAGAGAAGAAAAATAAATGAAAGGAATTCAAATTTGGAAGAAGAAGTAAAACTGTCACTGTTTGCAGATGACATGATACTATACACAGAAAATTCTAAAGACACTAACAAAAAACTACAAGAGCTAATTGATGAATTTGGTAAATTTGCAGGATAAAGAATTAATACACATATCTCTTACATTCCTATACCTTAAAAATGAAAGAACAGAAAAAGAAATTAAGGTAACAATTCCATTTACCATTGTATCAAAAATAATAAAATGCCTAGGAATAAACCTACCTAAGGAAGCAAAAGACAAGTACTCAAAAAACTATAAGATGCTGATGAAAGAAATAAAAAAATGACACAACAGATGGAGGGACATACCATGTTCTTGGATTGGAAGAATCACTATTGTCAAAATGACTATATTACCCAAAACAATCTAGAGATTCAATGCAATACCTATCAAATCACAAATGGCATTTTTCTCAAAACCAGAACAAATTTTTTTACAATATGTATTGAAACCAAAAAGATACTGAGTAGCCAAAACAATATTTAGAATGAAAAACTCAGCTGGAGGAATCAGGCTCCCTGACTTCAGACTATACTACAAAGCTACAGAACAAAACTCTGTGGTACTGATACAAAAACAGATATATAGATCAATGGAACAGAATAGAAAGCCCAGAAATAAACCCATCCACCTATGGCCAATTAATCTATAGCAAAGGAGGCAAGAGTACACAATGGAGAAAAGAATCTCTTCAATAAGTGGTGCTGGGAAAACTGGACAGCTACATGTAGAAGAATGAAATTAGAACATTCTCTAACACCATATACAAAAATAAACTCAAAATGGATCAAATACATAAAATTATGGCCAGATACTATAAAACTCTTAGAGTAAAACATAGGCAGAACACTCTTTGACATAAATTGCAGCAATATGTATTTGGATACATCTCCTAGAGTATGAAAATAAAAATAAACAAGTGGGACCTAATTAAACTTAAAAGTGTTTGCACAGCAAAGGAAACCATAAAAAAAATGAAAAGACAGCCCATGGAATGGGAGAAAATATTTGCAAATGAAGAGACTGAAAAGGAATTAATCTCCAACATTTACAAACATTTCATGCAGCTCAATATAAAAAAAAAAACCAAATAACTCAATCAAAACATGGGCAGATGACCTAAATAGACATTTCTGCAAAGAAGACATACAGATGGCCAGCAGGCACATGAAAAAATGCTCAACATTGCTAATTATTAGAGAAATGTTAATCAAAACTACAGTGAGGTACAACCCCACACTGGTCAGAATGGCATGGACTTGAGGATATGGGGAGGGGGAAGGGTAAGCTGTGACAAAGTGAGAGACTGACATGGACATATATACACTACCAAACATAAAATAGATAGCTAGTGGGAAGTAGCTGCATAGCACAGGGAGATCAGCTAGGTGGTTTGTGACCACCTAGAGGGGTGGGATAAGGAGGGTGGGAGGGAGGGAGATGCAAGAAGGAAGAGATATGGGAACATATGTATATGTATAACTGATTCACTTTGTTATAAAGCAGAGACTAACACACCATTGTAAAGCAATTATACTCCAATAAAGATGTTTTAAAAAAAAAAGTCTAAAAACAATAAATGTTGGAGATGGTGTGGAGGAAAGGAAACCCTCCTACACTGTTGGAGGGAATGTAAATTGGTACAGCCACTATGGAGATAAGTATGGAGATTCCTTAAAAAACTAAAAATAGAACTCCTTATGATCCAGCAATCCCACTCCTGGCTGTATATCCAGAGAAAACTAATTTGAAAAAATACAGGCACTCCAATATTCATTGCAGCACTATTTACAATAGCCAAGATATGGAAGCAACTCAAATGTCTATCAACAGAAGAATGGATAAAGAAGATGTGGTACATATATACAATGGAATATTACTCAACCATAAAAGAGAATGGAATAATGCCATTTGTAGCAACATGAATGGACTTAGAGATTATCAAGAGAAAAACAAATATCATATGAGATGACTTATATGTAGAACCTTAAAAAATGATACAAATAAACTTATTTACAAAACAGTTACCAAAGGGGATGGAAAGAGAGATAAATTAGGTATTTGGGTTTAACATATACACACTACTATATATAAAATAAGTAAACGACAAGGACCTACTGTATAGCACAGGGAACTATACTCAATAATTTGTAATAACCCATAATGGAAAAGAATCTCAAAAAGAATATATATATATATGTGTGTGTGTGTGTGTGTGTGTGTGTGTGTGTATTTATACACACATATATATGTGTGTGTGTGAGTGTATAACTGAATCACTTTTCTGTACACTTGAAACTAACACAACTTTGTAAATTTAACCATAATTAGATTAAAAATAAATAAATATTTCAATTAAAATGCAAAGATTATCAGACAATAAAAATAAATAGGCCAAGTAATAGACAAAAAAGAAACAAACAATATTTGATCCTCTGTAGAATTACATCTAAAATAAAATGACACAGAAAGATAAAATTCAAAATATCAAGGAGATATGATATACCATGAAAATAGTAACTGAAACTTGTGTATATAAATTCATTGACTAAATAGACTTTAAGGTAAGATTTATTACTAGAGATAAAGATGAGCATTTAATAATAATAAAAGTGGCTAATTCGGGGGAAAGATATAACTAACATAAATTTGTATGCTACCAAAATATAAAATAAAAGCAGAAAGAGAGCGATAAATAGAAAAGCCTAAGCCAGAGCCAGAGGTTTAAAAACAACTGTCTTAGTATGGTACTGGCACAAAAACAGAAAGATAGATCAATGGAACAGGATAGAAAGCCCAGAGATAAACCCATGCGCATATGTACACCTTATCTTTGATAAAGGTGGCAGGAATGTACAGTGGAGAAAGGACAGCCTCTTCAATAAGTGGTGCTGGGAAAACTGGACAGATACTTGTAAAGTTATGAGAGTAGATCACTCCCTAACACCATACACAAAAATAAGCTCAAAATGGATTAAAGACCTAAATGTAAGGCCAGAAACTATCAAACTCTTAGAGGAAAACATAGGCAGAACACTCTATGACATAAATCGCAGCAAGATCCTTACTGACCCACCTCCTAGAGTAATGGAAATAAAAACAAAAATAAACAAATGGGACCTAATGAAACTTCAAAGCTTTTGCAGAGCAAAGGAAACCATAAACAAGACCAAAAGACAATCCTCAGAATGGGAGAAAATATTTGCCAATGAAGCAACTGACAAAGGATTAATCTAAAAAATTTACAAGCAGCTCATGCAGCTCAATAACGAAAAAACAAACAACCCAATCCAAAAATGGGCAGAAGACCTAAATAGACATTTCTCCAAAGAAGATATACAGAATGCCAACAAACACCTGAAAAAAATGCTCAACATCATTAATCATTAGAGAAATGCAAATCAAAGCTAAATGAGATATCATCTCACACCAGTCAGAATGGTCATCATCAAAATATATAGAAACAATAAATGCTGGAGAGGGTGTGGAGAAAAGGGGACACTCTTGCACTGCTGGTGGGAATGTGAATTGGTTAAGCCACTGCATTTTTTCTTTCCAAATGCAGTGTGGAGGTTCCTTAAAAAACTACAAATAGAACTACCATATGACCCAGCAATCCCACTACTGGGCATATACCCTGAGAAAACCAAAATTCAAAAAGAGTCATGTACCAAAATGTTCATTGCAACTCTATTTACAATAGCCTGGAGATGGAAACAACTTAAGTGCCCATCATCGGATGAATGGATAAAGATGTGGCACATATATACAATGGAATATTACTCAGCCATAAAAAGAAACGAAATTGAGCTATTTGTAATGAGGTGGATGGACCTAGAGTCTGTCATACAGAGTGAAGTAAGTCAGAAAGAAAAAGACCAATACCATATGCTAACACATATATATGGAATTTAAGAAAAAAAAATGTCATGAAGAACCTAGGGGTAAGACAGGAATAAAGACACAGACCTACTGGAGAACAGACTTGAGGATATGGGGAGAGGGAAGGGTGAGCTGTGACAGGGCGAGAGAGAGTCATGGACATATACACACTAGCAAATGTAAGGTAGATAGATAGTGGGAAGCAGCCACATGGCACAGGGATATCGGCTCAGTGCTTTGTGACCACCTGGAGAGGTGGGATAGGGAGGGTGGGAGGGAGGGAGATGCAAGAGGGAAGAGATATGGGAATATATGTATATGTATAACTGATTCACTTTGTTATAAAGCAGAAACTAACACACCATTGTAAAGCAATTATACCCCAATAAAGATGTTAAAAAAAAAAAGCTGTCTTTACAAACTGATAGACAAACTGACAATGAATCAATAGATAGAGAAATTGAAAAATACTGTTATCAAAATGATCTAGTTAGGTCACAAAAAGTGTAGAACACATTTTTAATAACCATGCAAAGTTTACAATAATGGATAATATGTTGGATCATAAATCAAATAAAATATAAAACAAATTAAAACATACAGAATATCTTCACTGATTGTAATGAATCAAAATAGAAACTAAAAATGAATGTTTGAAAATTAAAATCCCTAAATTTTCAAAAATTTAAGAAAACATTTCTGAATACTCTAATGGTCAATAAAAATGTAAAATTAGAAAATATGTTAAATAATCACTAAAGAAAACAATATATCAAATTTTGTGGCATGCAGTTAATGAAGTACTTTCAGAGAAATTATTGCCTTCAAGACCTATTTGTAAAATTATAAGGTTTTTCATAAAGAAATGTTTTAAAAACACACCATTGTAAAGCAATTATACCCCAATAAAGATGTTTAAAATATATATATATTGCAAATGAAGCACAAATAAAAGTAGAAGAAAAGTATACATGAGAACAAAAAATCTATTAAATCAAAAACAAGGTACAAGAGTCTCAAAAAGTTTATATCACTACACATACTTAAAATATCAATAGATAATAAGAGTGGAATATAAATACTTATATGTCAATAAATATGAAATTTTAGGTAAAATTAAAAATTGCTCAGAGAAAACATAACTCTAAAAATCTGATACAAGAACAAATTAGAAAATCTGAATAATTTCAATTTTTAAAAAGTCAATCCATTTTTAAAAACAAGTTGGCCAAAAAAAAAAATTGGTCAATGTAAATTATCACATTAACATAATAATATAATCATCTTAATACATTCAAATTTTTAATCAACTTCAATACCTAATCGTTATTTTAAAAAACCTAAAATATCCCAAAACCTCTTAATAAACTAAAAATAGAAAAGAACATTCTTAATCTGATAAAAAATATTATCTACAAAATTATTGAGACTAGTTGAATGTTTATCCCAGAGATAAGGAACAAAATTAAAATGTCTGCTATCACCAATTCAGTTCAAAAGTATCCTAAAGGCCTTACTCAGTGCAATAAAGAAAGAAAAAAATGAACTCTGAAGTAGACAACATAACTGTATAGGTAGAACATACAGAAGAATTCAAAAATAAATGCCTGGAATTAATAGGTGCCATTAGATAAGATTTGGGGTAGCATATCAATATAAACACTTCAATTGTATTTTGATATAGTGGCAACAAACAAATGGAAATGAAATTTAAAACACCATTCACAATAGCATCAAATACTTAGGATTAATCTAATAATAAGCGTGTATATCTCTACTCTGAAAATTACAAAAATTACCAAGAGAAATTAAAGAAGACCTAAATAAATGGAGAGATAGAACATGTTCATGTATTGGAAGATTCAATAGTGTAAATATTTCAATCTCTTCTAAATTGATCCAAAGATTTAACCCAATCTGAATCAAAACTCCAGGAGTCATTTATTTTGGCATGTGGAAATTGACAATCTAATTCTAAAACGGACAAAAACATCAAAGATGGAGAATTTATACTAGCAGGGCATATTATAAAGCTATATTATTAAAACCGCCTGGCAATTATGTAAAGGTAACTAAATGAAACAATGGGACAGAAAAGAGATCCCAGAAACAGAGCTACACATACAGGGTCACCTGATGAGAAAAGCAGGAGGAGGGGATGGGAGGAGGAGGGGATGGGAGGAGAGAAATTATGGTCTTTTCAGGAAATAGTGCTGCATCAAGTACATATCTGTATGGAAAAAAGTTTCTAAACATTGATCTTTTCCTCTTACCAAAAACAAAAACAATTTTAAGTAAATTGCAAAACTAAAGGTGAAAGTAAAGCAATATTGTGTCTAAATCACCATATAGTCTGTCATAATATTTAGGTGAGCAAATATTTCTTAAATTTATGAGAAATCATCAAAATCAAGTAAAAAGATCAATGAATTGGGCTTTATTAAAAATTAAGAACCATCTATTCATTTGAGGATACTGTATAAGAGAGAGAAAAGAAAAGTATGGTGTGGGAGAAGGTATTTGTTATACTTACCTGACAAATAATTTGTATCCAGAATACATGAAGAATGCCCACAAATCAATAATAAAAATGCAGACAAAGCCTCAAATATGGCTGATCTGAATGGGTACCTCCCAAAACAAAATATTGAAATGTCATAGACTTCTGATCAGTGTTCAAATTCAGTAGTCATTTTAGAAATGCAAATGAAAATCACAATGAAATACAATATATAATCAACAGAATAGCAAAAATTAAAATACATATATAAGTACAGTGACAATATCCAGTATTAATGAGAATGCATAGAATTTGTAATTTTTATACACTGCTGACCAGAGTGTAAATAGGTAGAGCTATACGGAAAACTGCTTGGCAATATCCTCTGAAGCTGAGAATACCTTATGCTCCCCAAACTTCAATACTTGGTAAATGCCCAAAAAGAATGTTGCATATGTGAAAAAGACATACTAGGAAGATTAGTAGCAGCAGAATTCATAATAGCCTCAAACTAGAACCAACCCTAAAGTAATTGATGATAGAATGAATAAGTTGTGTTATAGTCATAGAACAGAATAAGGTAGAACAATAGAAAAGAACAAATGATAGCTACACAAAAAGCATGAATGAGTCTCAAAAATATACCACTGAGGTAAAGAAACCAGGTATAAAAAGGGTGTATTTCATGTAATTCCATTTATGAATTTTCAAATAAGCCAAAACCACTCTGTGAAGATAGAAGTCAGAATATGACTACAGAATATGGGAGGGGATCAGAGCGCAGACAGCAGAAGCAAGAAGAACTACAAAATATAGTCACCTAATCTATGACAAAGGAGACAAGGATATACAATGGAGAAAAGAAAAAATGAACAGACCAAACACAAGTAATGAAATTGAAACTGTGATTAAAAATCTTCCAACAAACAAAAGTCCAGGACTAGATGGCTCAACAGGTGAATTCTATCAAACATTTAGAGAAGAGCTAACACCCATTCTTCTCAAACTCTTCCAAAATGTTGCAGTGGAAGGAACACTCCCAAGCTCATCGTATGTGACCACCATCACCCTGATACCAAAACCAGAAAGAGATACTACAAAAAAAGACAATTACAGACCAATATCACTGATGAATATAGATACAAAAGTCTTCAACGAAATACTACCAAACAGAATTCAACAACACATTAAAAGGATCATACACCATGATCAAGTGAGATTTAACCCAGGAATGCAAGGATTCTTCAATATACACAAATCAATCAATGTGATACACCGTATTAACAAACTGAAGAATAAAAGCCATATGAGGGCTTCCCTTGTGGTGCAGTGGTTGACAGTCTGCCTGTGGATGCAGGGGACACGGGTTCGTGCCCCGGTATGGGAAGATCCCACATGTCGCAGAGCAGCTGGGACCATGAGCCATGGCCACTGAGCCAGCGCGTCCAGACCCTGTGCTCCGCAATGGGAGAGGCCACAGCAGTAAGAGGCCCACGTACCGCAAAATAAATAAAAAAATAAATAAATATTTATAAAAATAAAAAAATGATATTCTTAATAGATGCAGAGAAAGATTTTGACAAAATTAAACACCCATTTATGATAAAAACTCTCCAGAATGTGGGCATAGGGAGAGCCTACCTCAACATAATAAAGGTCATATATGACAAAACCACAGTAAACATCATTCTCAAAGGTGAAACACTGAAAGCATTAGCACTGAGATCACGAACAAGGCAAGGACGTCCACTCTCACCACTGTTATTAATCACAGTTTTGGAAGTCCTAGCCATGGCAATCAGAGAGGAGAAAGAAACTAAAAGAATACAAATTGGAAAAGAAGAAGTAAAACTGTCACTGCAGATGACATGATACTATACATAAAGAACCCTAAAGATGCCACCAGAAAACTACTAGAGCTAATCAATGAATTTGGTAAAGTTGCAGGATACAAAATTAATGCACAGAAATCTCTTGCTTTCCTATAGACTAACAATGAAAGATCAGAAAATGAAATTAAGGGAGCACTCCCATTTACCATTGCAACAAAAAGAATAAAATACCTAGGATTAAACCGACCTAAGAAGGTAAAAAACCTGTACTCAGAAAACTAAAAGACTGATGAAAGAAAACAAAGATGACACAAACAGATGGAGAGATATGCCATGTTCTTGGATTGGAAGAATCAATATTGTGACAATGAGTATACTACACAAATCAATCTACAGATTCAATGCAATCCCTATCAAATTACCAATGGCATTTTTCACAGAACTAGAATAAAAAATCTTAAAATTTGTATGGAGACACAGAAGAGCCTGAATAGCCAAAGCAGTATTGAGGGAAGAAAATGGAGCTGGAGGAATCAGGCTCCCTGAATTCAGACTATACTACAAAGCTACAGTAATCAAGACAATAAAGTACTGACACAAAACAGAAATATAGATCAATGCAACAGGATAGAAAGCCCAGAGATAAACACACACACCAATGGCCACCTAATCTATGACAAAGGAGACAAGGATATACAATGGAGAAAAGTGGTGCTTTTCTTCTGTAAGTGGTGCTGGGAAAACTGGACAGCTACATGTAAAAGAATGAAATTAGAACACTCCCTAACACCATATACAAAAGTAAACCCAAAATGGATTAAAGACCTAAATGTAAGACTACACACTATAAAACTCTTAGAGGAACACATGGGAAGTACACCAATTGACAAAAATCACAGCAAGATCTTTCTTGACCCACCTCCTAGAGTAATGGAAATAAAAACATAAATAAAGAAATGGGACCTAATGAAACTTCAAAGCTTTTGTACAGCAAAGGAAACCATAAACATGACAAAAAGACAACCCTCAGAATGGGAGAAAATATTTGCAAATGAAGCAACTGACAAAGGATTAATCTCCAAAGTTTACAAGCAGCTCATGCAGGTCAATATCAAGAAAACAAACAACCCAATCCAAAAATGGGCAGAAGACCTAAATAGACATTTCTCCAAAGAAAATATACAGATTGCCAGGAAACACATCAAAGGATGCTCAACATCACTAATTATTAGAAAAATGCAAATAAAAACTACAATGAATTATAACCTAACACCATTATGTTAGAATGGGCATAATCAGAAAACCTATAAACAACAAATGCTGGAGAGTGTGTGGAGAAAGAGGAACCTCTTGGACTGTTGGTGGGAATATAAATTGGTACAGCCACTATGGAAAACAGTATGGAGGTTCCTTAAAAAGCTAAAAATAGAATTACCATACGACCTAGCAATTCCACTACTGGGGATATACCCAGAAAAAAACCATAATTCAAAAAGACACGTGCACCTTGATGTTCTTTGCAGCACTATTTACAATAGCCAGGTCATGGAAGCAACCTAAATGCCTATTGACAGATGAATGGATAATGAAGATTATGTGGTACATATATACACTGGAATATTACTCAGCCATGAAAACGAATGAAACTGTGTCATTTGTAGAGATGTGGATGGATCTAGAGACAGTCATACAGAGTGAAGTAAGTCAGAAAGAGAAAAGCAAATGTCTTATATTAATGCATATATATGGAATCTAGAAAAAATGGTAGAGATGATCCAGTTTGCAAGGCAGAAATAGAGACACAGATGTAGAGAACAAATGTATGGACAACAATGGGAGAAAGTGGAGGGGGTGGTGGTGGTGGGATGAATTGGGAGATTGAGATTGACAAATATACACTAATATGTATAAAATAGATAACTAATAAAAGCCTTCTGTATAAAAAATAATAATAAAAAAAGAATATGGGAGGGTGTAGTGAATCTTGAGGCAATAAAATAGGGAGCTTTTCAGGCTCTGGAAATGCTCTGTCTCTTTATTTGGGTGGTGATTACACAGGTGGTTTAACTTTGTAAAAATGCAATGAATGCACACTGATGTTCATTGCAACACTATTTACAATAACCAGAACAAGGAAGCAATCTAAATGTCCACTGACAAAGGAGTGGATAAACAGGCTGTGATACATATATACAATGGAATGTTACTCAGCCATAAAAAGTAACAAAATAGTGTCATTTGCAGAGATGTGGATGGACCTAGAGACTGTCATACAGAGTCAAGTAAGTCAGAAAGAGAAAAACAAATATCATATAATATTGAGTATAGGTGGAATGTAGAAAAATGGTACAGATGAACTTATTTGCAAAGCAGAAATAGAGTCACAAATGTAGAAAACAAACTTATGGTTACCAAGGGGGAAAGAAGAGGGTGGGATGATTGAGAGATTGGGATTGACAGATATACACTAATATGTATAAAATAGATAACTAATGAGAACCTACTGTATAGCACAGGGAACTGTATTCAGTTCTCTGTGGTGACTTAAATGGGAAGGAAATCTATAAAAGAGAGGCTATATGTATACATATAGCTGATTCACTTTGCTGCACAGCAGAAACTAACACATCATTGTAAAGCATCTATACTCCAATAAAAATTAATTTTAAAATAAATAAATAAATAAAATGCATTGAGTTGTATGCTTAGGTTTTGTGTCCTTAGTGAATGTATGATATACTTCATTAAAACATAGTTTAATGCCTCACACACACACACACACACACACACACACACACACCCCTCCGAGGAAAACGTAGGTGCCTTTAGTTATCAATTACAGTTCTGGTCCTTCACTACAAATGTAGCATATGATCATGCACATTCTTTCTCTCCATCTCTCTTTTCCTCTCTCTCTCTTCCTTTTTCCATTTCTTGCTCCTCTCCTCACTTATCATGCTATTGAATCCCTGTCTAATGCTTTTATGCTTTTCCCATCACCTTATATTACTTCTGGAGGTACCACTTTTTCTTCATCTTCACAAGGGCCTTACATTTGGTGACCTAACTGTACTGCCCAGTTCTCAGTAGTCCCAAAATATATGCAATAGAATGTTTAATATTTCTTTTCACTTAACCCAAGCTTTTATGAGACTGTTAACATAGGAATTATAATAGGTAAGTAAGGTTAACCTCCATTTATATCTCTAGTTATGTGAGTTCAACTTTGTAGTCATTTCAAATGCTTGGAGGAGTCTCATTAACTTTACAAGGTAAGACTAGATTTACAGAACAAATACATATATGGAGAAAGCAACACCGGCAGGTTCTGTTTATATTGGAGGTTTTCTGTTGTCTTTTCCTCACTCTAATGCAGATGCATTTTACAGGATTACTTTTTTTTTTTTTTTACATCTTTATTGGAGTATAATTGCTTTACAATGGTGTGTTAGTTTCTGCTTTATAACAAAGTGAACCAGTTATACATATACAAATGTTCCCATATCTCATCCCTCTTGCGTCTCACTCCCTCCCACCCTCGATATCCCACCCCTTTAGGTGGTCAAAAAGCACTAAGTTGATCTCCCTGTGCAATGCAGCTGCTTCCCACTATCTATCTATTTTAGTTTTTGTAGTGTATATATGTCCATGCCTCTCTCTCACTTTGTCACAGCTTACCCTTGCCCCTCCCCATATCTTCAAGCCCATTCTCTAGTAGGTCTGTGTCTTTATTCTGGTTTTACTGCTAGGTTCTTCATGACTTTTTTTTTCTTAAATTCCATATATATGTGTTAGCATACGGTATTTGTCTTGCTCTTTCTGACTTATTTCACTCTGTATGACAGACTCTAGGTCCATCCACCTCATTACAAATAGCTAAATTTCGTTTCCTTTTATGGCTGAGTAATATTCCATTGTATATATGTGCCACATCTTCTTTATCCATTCATCCGATGATGGACACTTAGGTTGTTTCCATCTCCGGGCTATTGTAAATAGAGCTGCAATGAACATTTTGGTACATGACTCTTTTGGAATTATGGTTTTCTCAGGGTATATACCCAGTAGTGGGATTGCTGGGTCATATGGTAGTTCTATCTGTAGTTTTTTAAGGAACCTCCATACTGTTCTCCACGGTGGCTGTACCAATTCACACTCCTACCACCAGTGCAAGAGGGTTCCCTTTCTCCACACTCTTTCCAGCATTTACTGTTTCTAGATATTTTGATGATGACCATTCTGACCGGTGTGAAATGATATCTCATTGCAGTTTTGATTTGCATTTCTCTAATGATTAATGATGTTGAGCATTCTTTCAGGTGTTTGTTGGCAGTCTGTATATCGTTTTTGGAGAAATGTTTGTTTAGGTCTTCTGCCCATTTTTGGATTGGGTTGTTTGTTTTTTTTTTTTGTTATTGAGCTGCATGAGCTGCTTGTAAATTTTGGAGATTAATCCTTTGCCAGTTGCTTCATTTGCAAATATTTTCTCCCATTCTGAGGGTTGTCTTTTGGTCTTGTTTATGGTTTCCTTTGCTCTGCAAAAGCTTTGAAGTTTCATTAGGTCCCGTTTGTTTATTTTTGTTTTTATTTCCATTTCTCTAGGAGGTAGGTCAAAAAGTATCTTGCTGTGGTTTATGTCATAGAGTGTTCTGCCTATGTTTTCCTCTAAGAGTTTGATAGTTGCTGGTCTTACATTTAGGTCTTTAATCCATTTAGAGCTTATTTTTGTGTATGGTGTTAGGGAGTGATCTAATCTCATACTTTTACATGTACCTGTCCAGTTTTCCCAGCACCACTTATTGAAGAGGCTGTCCTTTCTCCACTGTACATTCCTGCCTCCTTTATCAAAGATGAGGTGACCATATGTGCTTGGGTTTATCTCTGGGTTTTCTATCCTGTTCCATTGATCGATCTTCCTGATTTTGTGCCAGTACAATACTGTCTTGATTACTGTGGCTTTGTTTTAGAGTCTGAAGTCAGAGAGCCTGATTCCTCCAGTTCCATTTTTTGTTCTCAAGATGGCTTTGGCTTTCAGGGCCATTTGTGTTTCCGTAAAAATTGTGAAAATTTTTGTTCAACTTCTGTGAAAAATGCCAGTGATAGTTTGATAGGGATTGCATTGAATCTGTAGATTGCTTTGGGTATTAGAGTCATTTTCGCAATGTTGATTCTTCCACCACAAGAACATGGTATATCTCTCCGTCTATTTGTATCATTGTTAATTTCTTTCATCAGTGTCTTATAATTTTCTGCATACAGGTCTTTCGTATACTTAGGTAGGTTTATTCCTAGATATTTTATTCTTTTTGTTGCAATGGTAAATGGGAGTGTTTTCTTGATTTCACTTTCAGATTTTTCATCATTAGTATATAGGAATGCCAGAAATTTCTGTGCATTAATTTTGTATCCTGCTACTTTACCAAATTCATGGATTAGCTCTAGTAGTTTTCTGGTAGCATCTCTAGGATTCTCTACGTATAGTACCATGTCATCTGCAAACAGTGACAGCTTTACTTCTTCTTTTCTGATTTGGATTCCTTTTATTTCCTTTTCTTCTCTGATTGCTGTGGCTAAAACTTCCAAAACTGTGTTGAATAAGAGTGGTGAGAGTGGGCAACCTTGTCTTATTCCTGATCTTAGTGGAAATGCTTTCAGATTTTCACCATTGAGGCCGATGTTGGCTGTGGTTTTGTCAGATATGGCCTTTATTATGTTGAGGAAAGTTCCCTCTATGCCTACTTTCTGGAGGGCTTCTATCATAAATGGGTGTTGAATTTTGTCAAAAGCTTTCTCTGCATCTATTGAGATGATCATTTGGTTTTTCTCCTTCAATTTTTTAATATAGTGTATCACATTGATTGATTTGCGTATATTGAAGAATCCTTGCATTCCTCGAATACACCCCACTTTATCATGGTGTATGATCCTTTTAATGTGTTGTTGGATTCTGTTTGCTAGTATTTTGTTGAGGATTTTTCATCTATGTTCATCAGTGATATTGGTCTGTAGTTTTCTTTCTTTGTGACATCCTTCTGTGGTTTTGGTATCAGGGTGATGGTGACCTTGTAGAATGAAATTGGGAGTGTTCCTCCTTCTGCAACATTTTGGAAGAGTTTGAGAAGGATAGATGTTACCTCTTCTCTAAATGTTTGATATGATTCGCCTGTGAAGCCACCTGGTCCTGGACTTTTGTTTGTTGGAAGATTTTTAATCACAGTTTCAATTTCAGTGCTTGTTATTCGTCTGTTCATATTTTCTATTTCTTCCTGATTCAGTCTTGGTAGGTTGTGTATTTCTAAGAATTTGTCCATTTCTTCCAGGTTATCCATTTTTTTTGCATAAAGTTGCTTGTAGTAATCTGTCATGATCTTTTGTATTTCTGCAGAGTCAGTTGTTACTTCTGCTTTTTCATTTCTAATTCTATTGATTTGAGTCTTCTCCCTTTTTCTTGATAAGTCTTGCTAATGGTTTATCAATTTTGCTTATCTTCTCAAAGAACCAGCTTTTAGTTTTATTGATCTTTGCTATCGTTTCTTTCATTTCTTTTTCATTTATTTCTGATCTGATTTTTATGATTTCTTTCATTCTGCTAACTTTGGGGTTTTTTGTTCTTCTTTCTCTAATTGTGTTAGGTGCAAGGTTAGGTTGTTTATTTGAGATGTTTACTGTTTCTTAAGGTAGGATTGTTTTGCTATAAACTTCCCTCTTAGAACTGCTTTTGCTGCATCCCATAGGTTTTGGGTCATCGTGTCTCCATTGTCCTTTGTTTCTAGGTATTTTTTGATTTCCTCTTTGATTTCTTCAGTGATCATTTCATTATTAAGTAGTGTATTGTTTAGCCTCCATGTGTTTGTATTTTTTACAGATCTTTTTCTGTAATAGATATCTAGTCTCATAGCATTGTTGTCAGAAAAGATACTTGATACTATTTCAATTTTCTTAAATTTACCAAGGCTTGATTAGTGACCCAAGGTATGATCTATCCTGGAAAATGTTCCATGAGTACTTGAGAAAAGTGTGTAGTCTATTGTTTTTGGATGGAATGTCCTATAAATACCATTTAAATCCATCTTTTTTAATGTATCTTTTAAAGCTTGTGTTTCCTTTTTTATTTTCATTTTAGATGATCTGTTCATTGGTGAAAGTGGAGTGTTACAGTCCCCTACTGTCGATTTCCCCTTTTTTGTCTGTTAGTATTTGCCTTATGTACTGAGGTGCTCCTATGTTGGGTGCAAAAATATTTACAATTGTTACATCTTCTTCTTGGATCGATCCCTTGATCATTATTTAGTGTCCTTCTTTTACTCTTCTAATAGTCTTTATTTTAAAGTCTATTTTGTCTTATTTGAGAATTGCTACTCCAGCTTTCTTTTGGTTTCCATTTGTGTGGAATATATTTTTCCATCTCTTTACTTTCAGTCTGTATGTCTCTCTAGGTCTGAAGTGGGCCTCATGTAGACAGCATATATATGGATCTTGTTTTTGTATCCATTCAGCCAATCTGTGTCTTTTGGTTGGAGCATTTAATCCATCTACATTTAAGGAAATTATTGATATGTATGTTCCTATTCCCATTTTGTTAATTGTTTTGGGGTCATTAGTGTAGGTCTTTTCCTTCTCTTCTGTTTCTTGCCTAGAGAAGTTCCTTTAACATTTGTTGTAAAGCTGATTTGGTGGTGCTGAACTCTCTCAGCTTTTGCTTGTCTTTAAAAGTTTTAATTTCTCCATCAAATCTGAATGAGATCCTTGCTGGGTAGAATAATCTTGGTTGCAGGTTTTTCTCCTTCATAACTTTAAATATGTCCTGCCAGTCCCTTCTGGCTTGCAGAGTTTCTGCTGAAAGACTAGCTGTTAACCTTATGGGGATTCCCTTGTATGTTATTTGTGGTTTTTCCCTTGCTGTTTTTAATATGTTTTCTTTGTATTTAATTTTTAATAGTTTGATTAATATGTGTCTTGGCGTGTTTCTCCTTGGATTTATCCTGTATGGGACTCTCCTATGCTTCCTGGACTTGATTAACTATTTCCTTTCCCATATTAGGGAATTTTTCAACTATAATCTCTTCAAATATTTTCTCAATCCCTTTCTTTTTCTCTTCTTCTTCTGGAACCCCCATAATTCAAGTGCTGGTGTGTTTAATATTGTCCCAGAGGTCTCTGCGACTGTCCTCATTTCTTTTCATTATTTTTTTCTTTATTCTGCTCTGCAGTATTTATTTCCACTATTTTTTCTTGCATGTCACTTATCCGTTCTTCTGCCTCAGTTATTTTGCTATTGATCCCTTCTAGAGTATTTTTAATTTCATTTATTGTGTTGTTCATCATTGCTTGTTTCATCTTTAGTTCTTGTAGGTCCTTGTTAAATATTTCTTGCATTTTTCCTATTCTATTTCCAAGATTTTGTATCATCTTTACTATCATTATCCTGAATTGTTTTTCAGGTAGACTGCCTATTTCCTCTTCATTTCTTAGGTCTGGTGGGTTTTAACTTGCTCTTTCATCTGCTGTGTGTTTTTCTGTGTTCTCATTTTGCTTATCTTACTGTGTTTGGGGTCTCCTTTTTTGCAGGCTGCAGGTTCATAATTCCCGTTGTTTTTGTGTCCGTCCCCAGTGGCTAAAGTTGGTTCAGTGGGTTGTGTAGGCTTCCTGGTCGAGAGGACTAGTGCCTGTGTTCTGGTGGATGAAGCTGGATCTTGTCTCTCTCGTGAGCAGGTCCACGTCTGGTGGTGTCTTTTGGGGTGTCTGTGGACTTTTATTATGATTTTAGGCAGCCTCTCTTCTAATGGGTGTGGTTGTGTTCCTGTCTTGCTAGTTTTTTGGCATAGGGTGTCCAGCACTGTAGCTTGCTGGTCTTTGAGTGAAGCTGGGTGTTGGTGTTGCGATGGAGATCTTTGGGAGATTTTCGTCATTTGATATTATGTGGAGTTGTGAGGTCTCTTGTGGACCAGTGTCCTGAAGTTGGCTCTCCCTTCTTAGAGGCACAGCACTGACTCCTGGCTGCAGCACCAAGAGCCTTTCATCCACACGGCTACCCCAAGGTCCAGCAGAGGCAGCAGATGGTGTCCAGACATGAAGTGAAGGAGGCTCACATGCTTATATCCTAGGCATCCGCCTGAGGGACAGGCGCCTATTTAGCACATTCATCTAGGAGTTCTGCCTGTATATTAGATTACTGTTTCTTCTCTTCTGCTAGTGTTGGAGGGCCTCCTGCAGAGGCAGAGGATGGCTCTGTCTCACCATGAGGACAAGGACACTGACAGCAGTTCTGGGATGTACTACTCAGCATGAAACCTTCCAGAGTTTCACAGGATTACTTTTTATGGAAGAAAATGGACAGGCAATAAAATGAAGATGGCAAGGTTCCTCTTCCATCAGACACTCAGGTGAGAGGATGCACCCAAAGACTATGAATTTTATGAGGGGTTAATGCAATTAATGTATTTTACATTATTTTGAATAACAAACAACATTGTCCCAAACCTCTGTTTCAGGTAGCATATTTTCTAAACTAATTCACATCTTTTAAATAAACTTTAAAAACAAGTATAAGATTATTCTTAGTTCTAAATTTTTTTTATCTGCTTTAACTAGTTCTTCTTTCCAGAGACTAGACCATGAAATAATTAAATTGAGTGTTTCTTATTTTCATTCAGCTTTGACTAGTGCTTAATTCTAAAGCTTAACTATTTTGAGCATATGATGAAGGAAAAAGCTGTGACTATTATGCAGTCATCCTTCACTATTATCAACTATTATCTAATAAGCATTCAATCATTAGAAGTAGGAAAATATACAGAATACATAAATGCCAGTCAAATGAATACATAGGGTATATTTCAATAGTACCCACTACTATGTGTAAAATTTATGAGATATTAATAGGCAATTGCTTACCATGTGAAGTTGTGTTTTTCTTATGTTGAAGTAGTGTGTGACACATATGTCTCTACTGCATGCTGTCTGCCCACAGTACTAAATATTTCAAGTTCCATTCATGGGCATATGGTAGGATTTCACTTCCTTACACCTTTGATATAAGGTTTGAACATGTGACTTGTTTTACCAGTAAAAATGTGAGCAGAAGTGCTGCATAGCACTTCCATGTGGAAAACATTGAGTCAGTGTGAGACTTACAATCCTTTCTTTCTCTTTGCCAAGATACAGCTATGTTCCAGAAGGTGTTTGCTCTGGAAGCCTGCATCTGGGAGTGCATAGGATGCCTAGACAATCTATGATAACCAGGTTGCTTCAGTGAGAAATAAATATTTGTGGTTTTAAGCTGCTTAAATTCACAGATTATATGTAACCAAAATTTTAACACAGTACATCCTGACTGTGATACACCCTGAACCTAGAATAATGTCTGCTTTATCATAGGTGCTCAACAATCTTTACTAAACTCAACAGTTGGACTGAGGAAAATACTTTAGTTACTGAGGAAAATACACAGATGCATAAAAGAAAAGAAGTTCATGTGACATGAGTTTGAAGCTGCTGGATCAGGGGTCCCCAACCCCCAGACTGTGGACCGGGACTGGTCTGTGGCCCATTAGGAACCAGGCCGCACAGCAGAAGATGAGTAGCAGGTGAGCAAGTGAAGTTTTGTCTGTCACTTCCCATCACTCCCCATTGCTTGCATTACTGCCTGAACTATCCTCCTTCTCCCATCTGTCCATGGAAAAATTGTCTTCCACAAAACCAGTCCCTGGTGACAAAAAGGGTTGGGGGCCGTTGCACTAGGTGACATATTGTGGGGCTCCGACAAGCTCCGGTTCTTTATGTCTCAGCACAGAAAGAATTCAGTGAGAGGCAAAGTGATAGATAAGTGATCTATTAGAATAGGATGATTGTGAGGCTTACAGGTGGGTGGGTGAGAGGGTGCCATGTCCCGAGAACTTAGTGGGCTACAGTTTTATAATCAAAGGAAAATTTTATAGGGGGTTAATGCATAAAACTTGGTGGGGAGAGGGAAAAGACCACCTTCTTCCTCATTCTTGAGTAAATATCACACTTCCATCATCAGTTCTTCCTCCATGTTGGGCCAAGGAGTTTTCTTGTCCCTACATGGACAAGCCAGGACTGTCATGGTGCAATGGAAATGAGCAAAAAGGTGATAACATATGCTAAAAATGGTAAATAATCTCAGGTTTTAGTATAATGTCACCTTTTCCTTATATATTTGTTTTTAGTGCAAGCAGAGGAGCATGTCCTAGGAATCATTAACTTACTGAGCTCACTGGGCAGGATGTGGACCTCATGCCACCATTGTTTAATTGTTTTGAGGCATGTCTCATGCTTCTGTGGCATGTTTTTTGCTAAGCAAGCCTGCTTGGTTTTGTGGTTAAGCAAAGTTGCTTTCTTGAATAATCATTAACTTACAGGGGTCTCCCATTTTTTTCTTTACTTACAGTCTCCTAGTGGAATTAGTCACCAACTTTGTCCCTGTACTTTGTCCCTATCAAATTTGATAAAAAGCCAGTAGAAAGCTAAATTACAATACAGAATCACAAGTCAAAAGAGACTATCAAATAGTACATACTAAGTCACCACATAAATGGCATATGTAATGAAAACTAGGACTTCAGGGGATGTGAGCAATAACTAGAGGCAAGCTCTCAAAGGCTTTTTGGAGATGGAAGGACTTTAATCAGGTCCTTAAACATCAGTAGAGTTTGAAGAGGCAAACGTGATGTTCTAGATGAAAGATGGAACTTGAAGAAATAAGGAAGTAATTAAGTTGGGCAGATTCAAATAATAATAGATTTTAAAGAAACCAACAATGCATAAATTCCGAAGACTAGAAATAAATATGACTGGAAACATGTTGTAGAACAAGATTTGACAACTCTTTAATGAAACTCTGGGAGTTTGAATTTTATCCTTTAAGCAGGAGTAATTGAAGTTTATTATCATGGGAATAAGAGATAGAACTGCATGACTAGTTCAAGGGTCAGATTAATGGAAGATTAAGGAGAACTTTTACAGGTAGAAGAGAATAAAAGTGGGGTTTTAGGAGACATTTCCAAAAACAGTACTAAGGAAATACTCTTTTGTATACTGGAATTTTAGCTAAAGTTTGGAGATGAGAAAGGGAAATAGAGGACAGTAAAAAATGTTTTCAAATTAAGTATTAGCTGTAAGTCTGCCAAATAAAACAAATGCCAACAAAGCTAAAAATTACACAGCTGTGTCAAGCAAAGGAAATATGCACTGTTATTAGATTCACTGTATATTTTGGTGAAGGGAAAGCTCAGGTATCTTGCAGACTGAAAAGGAGCTCATGGTCATTATGCTAATTAGCACTGAAAGCTAGCACATTGGAGAGGATAGAATGAGTCCATAGTCCTGTACACAGTTGGTTAAAATAATTTATTTGTTCCTTAGTCAGGAAAATATTCAGTTAGTTTCAGTAATGGTCTGGTGTCCTAGGGTCAAATTTCATGTTCCAATATTAGCTTCAGCAGGTTAGAAACAGTTGGAATGAAATCCAAATGTAAATTTTTATGCTTCAGGCAAGACATTCTATAAGAGAAACATTTCCCTTTTGAAGTGTTCCTAATGTCCTTGTCCATGATCAGCACAAGGATTTTTTGCACTGACTACTGTCAGTCACTGACAATAGTGACTAGACATCCACTGCTGTCATGTAACAGTGACATAGTCCCTCTCCTTGAAGAAATTTTCTCCCACTTTCTTTCCTACTTGAGGTCTGGCTCTTGAAACTCTACTCTCAGATTGCTCATGAAACATTTAAATTATGTTAACTTATTATGTATTATTAATCTTTGAACCATATTTTTCTTCCTTGAAAACTACTCCAGATTTTACTTTCCATTACCAAGAAGATCATTTTTCCTTTTAAAAAATGGCATATAGCCCTGAAGTAAATTTTATTACTTATGCTGACCCCTTTACTAGGAAAAGCACCTACAAAAATATTTTTCTTGTGAACTTTTAAAATTTCAAATATGTTCTTACTGGTTTATATGTACAGATTTTAAATTGTGAACACATCTTAGAACACCAAAGAAGAAAGGAAAGGTGGTGTGGGGAAAAGTGGAGTAAGAAATGAGAAGAGAGAAATTCAGCAGAAGGGAGAGGAAAGAGAAGTAAAGAGAGGATATAGCAAAGTGAGAATTCTATAGTATCTTCCATCTCTAAAATTATAGACACCTAGTTAGTCTGTTAAATGATCTTACCCAAGTAAATTTGTATTTAACTGTGATCAAATCCTTAAAGAAAATGATTAGGAGTTCTACACAATCTCTGAAACATATGGTCATGTGGCAGAGAATTTGCATTTCTGGGTACCTTTCTTTTTTATGAGTTTTTTCTTCCAGTTTTATTTATATATAATTGATATACAGCACTGTGTAAGTTTCAGTGTATAGCATAATGATTTAAATTATATACATTGTGAAATAATTACCACAATAAATTTAGTGAACATTCATCATCTCTTAAAGATACAAAATTTTAAAAATAGAGAAATATATCTTCTTGTGATGAGAGCTCAGGATTTACTCTCTTTTCATATATAATGTACAATAGTGTTAATTATATTTATCATAGTGTGAATTACATCCCTATACTTATTTATCTGATAACTAAAAGTTTGTAACTTTCAGCTGCCTTTATCCAACTCTCCCTCCCCCAACATGCTGCCTCTGGTAACCAAAAATCTGATCTCTAATTTCTATGAGTTTTTCTGTCCGTTTTTGA
The DNA here is from genome assembly GCF_008692025.1 of Phocoena sinus. Lineage (NCBI taxonomy): Eukaryota > Metazoa > Chordata > Mammalia > Artiodactyla > Phocoenidae > Phocoena > Phocoena sinus. Next base: position 30,758,095 of record NC_045776.1, on the reverse strand, counting down.
AGCATAATTGACCTACAACACTATGTTAGTTCCTGGAACATGAAATAGTGATTTGATATTTCTATACATTTCAGAATGATCAAAAGGTGATCTTATTTACCATACATCACCATGAAAAGATATTACATAATTGTTGATTATATTTCCCACACTAAACATTACATACCCATGACACTTATTTTACAACTGGAAGTTTGTACCGCGTAATATCTCTCACATATTTCTCTCCTCCTCCCACCCCCTCCCCTCTGGCAAGCATCTAATTTTTCTCTGAATCTGTGATCTGCTTTTGGTTTGTTATGCTGGTTTATTTCTAACATTCTACATATAAATGAAACCATAAATTATTTTTCTTTCTCTGTCTGACAATTCACTTAGCATAATACCCTCTAGGTCCATCTATGCTGTTTTAAATGGCAAGATTTTTTCTTTTTCATGGTTGATAATATTTCATTGTATACATACACAGTCTTATTTGTCAATTCATCTATTGCACTTGGCTATTCATCTATTGCACTAGCCATATCTTGGCTATTGTAGGTAATGTTGCAATGAACATTGGGGTACATATATCTATTTGAATTAGAGTTTTTGTTTTCTTCAGGTAAATATCCAGGAGTGGAGTTGCTGGATCCTGTGGTCATTCCATATATAGGTTTTCTTAGGAACCTCCATACTATTTTCCATAGTGGTTGCATCAATTTACATTCCCACAAACAGTGCACAAGGGTTCTCTTTTCTAAATATCCTGGCCAACACAGTTGTCTTTTTGATGATAGCTTTTCAGATGATAGAACCTGTTATCTCATTGTGGTTTTGATTTGCATTTCCTTGATAATTAGTGATGTTGACTTCTTGTCAGGCCCCTGTTGGCCATTCTGTATATATTCTTTGGAAAAACATTGATTCATATCCTCTCTCCATTGTTTAATCAGGTTGCTTGTTTTTGAAGTTGAGTTATATGAGTTCTTTGTATGATTTGGACATTAAGACAATGTCAGATATCATTTGCAAATATCTCATCCCATACTGTAGTTGACCTTTTTGTTTTATAGACAGTTCCTTTGCTGAATAAAAGCTCTTTGGTTTGATGCAGTCCCATTTGTTTATTTTTGCTTTTAGTTCTCATGGTTAAGGAGACACATACAAAAATATTACTAGGACTGATGTCAAAGAGCATACTGCCTATATTTTCTTCTTTGAGATTAATGAGTTCAGGTCTTACATTTAAGTTTTTAATCATTTTTTAGTTAATTTTTGTATATGGTGTGAGAAAGTAGTAAAGTTTGATTCTTTTGCATGTACCTGTCCAGTTTTCTCAACATCATTTATTAAAGAGGCTGTTTTTTCCCCATTGGATATTTTTGCCTACTTTCTCATAGAATTGATTGCCCATATAAACATTGCTTTATTTTTTGGCTCTCTGTTTTGAACCATTCATTTATGTGTGTGTTTTTGTGCTAGTGCCAAACAAGTGTTGTGTGATGACTGTAGCTGTAGTAGAGTTTGGAATCAGGGAACATGATACCTCCAGCTTTGTTCATCTTTCTCAAGATTGTTTTGGTGATTCAGGGTACTTTGTGTTTCCATATAAATTTTAGAATTATTTATTCTAGTTCTGTGAAAATTTTAATTAGTATTTTGATAAGGATTGCAGTGAATCTGTAGGTTGCCTTGGGTAGAATGATCATTTTAACAGTGTTAATTCTTCAAATAAATGAACACAGTATATCTTTCCATTGATGTAGTCTTTAAGTTCTTTCATCAGTGTCTCACAGTTTTCAGAGTACATGCCTTTTACCTCCTTAGTTAAACTTATTCCTAGGTATGTTATTCTTTTCTGATGTGATCGCAAATGGGATTGTTTTCTTATTTCTCTTTCTCATTAGGGTACAAAAATGCAACAGATTTTTTTATGTTAATTTTGTGTCCTGGTCCTTTCTCAATTTATTGATGAGTTCTAGTAGTTTTTTAGTGGTGTCTTTAGGATTTTCCATTAATAGCATGTCATCATGCTATTTCCATGTCATCAGCAAACAGTGACAGCTTTATTTCTTCCTTTCCAACTTGGATTCTTTTTATTTCTTTTTTGCTGATTGTCATGGCTAGGATCTCCAATACTAGTTTGAATAAAAGTGGTGAGAGTGGGCATTCTTGTCTTATTCCTGATCTTAGAAGAAATGATTTCATCTTTTAATTGTTGAGTATGGTGTTTGCTGTGGGCTTGTCATACATGGCCTTTATTATGTTGAGGTATATTCCCTCTGTACCTGCTCTGTGGAGAATTTTATCACAATTGGATATTGAATTTTGTCAAAATTATCTATTATGATGATCATATGATTTTTATTCTTCAATTTGTTAATGTGGTGTATCACATTAATTGATTTGTGGAAACTGAACCATCCTTATATATCTGGGATAACTCCCACTTGGTCATGATGTATGATCCTTGTAATGTATAGCTGAATTCAATTGACTACTATTTTGTTGAGGATTTTTGCACCTATATTCATTAGTGATATTGGCCTGCAATTTTCTTTTCCTGTGATAACCTTGTCTGGTTTTGGTGTCAGGGTGATGCAGGTCTCCTAGAATAAGTCTGGCACCATTCCCTCCTCTGAAATTTTTGGAACAATTTGAGAAGGATAGGTGCTAACTTTCCTTCAAATGTTTGGTAGAAGTCATTCCTCCTCAACTTTTGTTTGTTGGAAGCCTTTAAATTACTGATTCAATTTCATTACTGATAATCGGTCTCTTCATATTTTCTATTTCTTCCTATTTCAGTCTTGGGATTTTGTAAATTTCTAGGAATTTGTCCATTTCTTCTAAGTTGTCTGTTTAATTGGCATATAATTGTTTGTAGTAATCTCTTGTAATCCTTTGTATATCTGTGTGGTGTCAGCTGTAACTTCTCCCTTTTCACTTTTTTGATTTGGGTCCTCTCTCTTTTTTCCTTCATGATTCTGGCTAAGATTTACCAATTTTGATTACCTTTTCAAAGGATTAGCTTTTAGCTGCATTGATCTTTTCTCTTTTATTTTTTTTAGTCTATTTTGTATATTTCTCCTCTGATTTCATTATTTCTTTCCACAAACGTTGGGTTTTGTTGATTCTTCTTTTTCTAGTTCTTTTAGGTGTAAGTTTAGATTGTTTATTTGAAATTGTTCTTGTTTCTTGAGGTAGGCCTGCATAGCTATAACTTCCCTCTTAGGATCACTCTTGCTCATCTCATTGATTTTTTTCTGAGTTTCATGGTTTTATTAACAGAAACATAATATGCACCTGAGCTATCTATTCATTTTCTTTGTTATGCAGGCTGGCATTGGGATTGGTGACTCTGACGGCCATCTGGGCTGCTCTTTCCACAGTGGTTTTGCAGTTCTTGGAGGAGATGTTGTGAACAATCTCAGCGCAGTAAGATATTTTGCACCTTAGAAGCACTTCAAGCTTGTTGATATTGTGGACCAGGAACTTCCAGAAGCACACGTGCTTTATTTTCTTGTTGCTGTCATAACAGATGTGGAGCGTCAAGATCTTACCCTTGAATCTCTTGCACACCCTGTTTTCACTGCCTCTGGGTTTCTACCAGTTACACTTAATTTTGACATATTGGTCTCACTGGTGCTGGATAAACTTCTTGATCCTCTTTCTGATGATCTTGGGCTACACAAGGGGTCTGAGGGCAGCCATGATGCTGCGTAGGTGATGGTTGTCATCTCTGTAAGCAGTGCTGAGGAAAAGCCAAACTATTGATTTTGGATCATTGTGTTTTTATTTGTCTCCAGATATTTTTTGATTCTCTCTTTGATTTCTTAATTGACCGTTTGGTTGTTTAGTAGTATACTGCTTCCACATATTTATGGTTTTCTGCAGTCTTTGTGTGTGTGTGTGTGTGTGTGTGTGTGTGTGTGTGTGTGTGTGTTTGATTTCTAGACTCATAGCATTGTGGTCAGAAAAGATACTTGATACTATTTCAGTTTTCTTAAATTTACTGAGACTTGTTTTGTGGCCTTGCATGTGATCTATCCTGGAATATGTTCCTTGTTCACTTGAAAAAAATATGTATTCTCTCTGCTTTGGGATGGGCTGTTCTTTATATATCTATTAAGTCCATCTTTTGTAATGTGATTTTTAAAGCCAGTGTTTCCTTATTGATTTCTGTCTAGATGATTTCCCTTAGATATAAGTGGGGTGTTCAAATTCCCTAGCATTATTGTCAATGTCTTTCTTTTTATTTGTGAATATTTGCTTTATGCCTTTAGGTTCTCCTATGTTGGGTACATATATATTTTCAATTGTTATATTCTTCTTGGACTAATCCCTACATCATTATGTAATATCCTTGTCTCTTGTTACAGTCTCTGTTTTAAAGTCTATCTGATATAAGTATAGATACTCCAAATGTACTTTTATTTCCATTTGCATGAAATAACTTTTTTCATCCCCTCATATTCAGTTACTGTGTGTCTTTAAATCTCAAGTGACTCTCTTGTAGACAACATATATATGGGTCTTATTAAAAAATCTATTCAGCCACTCTCTTTGATTAAAGTATTTAGTTCATCTACATTTAGAGTAATGTTTGACAGGTATGTACTTATTGTCATTTTAAAATTCTTTCCCTGCTCTTTTTGTGGTTCTGTTTTGTTTCTTCTTCTTTTGCTCTATTCCCTTGTGGTTGCTGACTATCTTTAGTGTCATGTTTGGATTCCTTCCCCCTTTTGTGTGTTTATCTATTATAGATATTTGGTTTGTGGTTACCATGAGGTTTATATGCAGACTACTTTCACTGTATAATTGGTTTTACCAATGAGATTTTTCCTTTTTAATTTCTTTTTTTTTTTTGCAGGACGCGGGCCTCTCATTGTTGTGGCCTCTCCCGTTGTGGAGCACAGGCTCTGGACACACAGACTCATTGGCCATGGCTCATGGGCCTAGCCACTCCGTGACATGTGGGATCTTCCTGGACCGGGGCAAGAACGTATGTCCCCTGCATCGGCAGGCAGACTCTCAACCACTGCACTACCAGGGAAGCCCCCTTTTTAATTTTTATATTTCCAGTTGTGGACTTTTCTTTTGTGTTTAGAGGAGCCCCTTTAACATTTCTTACACAGCTGGTGGGCTGGTGCTAAACTCTTTTAGCTTTTGCTTGTCTCTAAAACTTTTGATCTCTCCTTCAAATCTGAATGATACTGTTTCCAGGTAGAGTATTCTTGATTGTAAGTTTGCTCCTTTCCTTTTATCATTTTATTTATTTATTTATTTATTTTTTAAACATCTTTATTGGGGTATAATTGCTTTACAATGGTGTGTTAGTTTCTGCTTTATAACAAAGCGAATCAGCTATACATATACATATGTTCCCATATGTCTTCCCTCTTGCGTCTCCCTCCCTCCCACTCTCCCCATCCCACCCTTCCAGGCTGTCACAAAGCACCGAGCTAATATCCCTGTGCCTTGCGGCTGCTTCCCCCCAGCTATCTACCTTACTACGTTTGTTAGTGTGTATATGTCCATGACTCTCTCTCGCCCTATCAAAACTCACCCCTCCCCCTCCCCATACCCTCAAGTCCGTTCTCCAGTAGGTCTGCGTCTTTATTCCTATCTTACCCCTAGGTTCTTCATGACATTTTTTTCCCTTAAATTCCATATATATGTGTTAGCATACGGTATTTGTCTTTTTCTTTCTGACTTACTTCACTCTGTATGACAGACTCTAGGTCTATCCATCTCATTACAAATAGCTCAATTTCATTTCTTTTTAAGGCTGAGTAATATTCCATTGTGTATATGTGCCACATCTTCTTTATCCATTCATCCGATGATGGGTGCTTAGGTTGTTTCCATGTCCTGGCTACTGTAAATAGAGCTGCAATGAACATTTTGGTACATGACTCTTTTTGAATTTTGGTTTTCTCAGGGTATATGCCAAGTAGTGGGATTGCTGGGTCATATGATAATTCTATCTGTAGTTTTTTAAGGAACCTCCATACTGTTCTCCACAGTGGCTGAACCAATTCACATTCCCACCAGCAGTGCAAGAGTGTCCCCTTTTCTCCACACCCTCTCCAGCATTTATTGTTTCTAGATTTTTTGATGATGGCCATTCTGACTGGTGTGAGATGATATCTCATTGTAGTTTTGATTTGCATTTCTCTAATGATTAATGATGTTGAGCATTCTTTCATGTGTTTGTTGGCATTCTGTATATCTTCTTTGGAGAAATGTCTATTTAGGTCTTCTGCCCATTTTTGGATGGGGTTGTTTGTTTTTTTGTTATTGAGCTGCATGAGCTGCTTGTAAATTTTGGAGATTAATCCTTTGTCAGTTGCTTCATTTGCAAATGTTTTCTCCCATTCTGAGGGTTGTCTTTTGGTCTTGGTTATGGTTTCCTTTGCTGTGCAAAAGCTTTGAAGTTTCATTAGGTCCCATTTGTTTATTTTTGTTTTTATTTCCATTACTCTAGGAGGTGGGTCAGAAAGGATCTTGCTGTGATTTATGTCATAGAGTGTTCTTTCTATGTTTTCTTCTAAGAGTTTGATAGTTTCTGGCCTTACATTTAGGTCTTTAATCCATTTTGAGCTTATTTTTGTGTATGGTGTTAGGGAGTGATCTAATCTCATACTTTTACATGTACCTGTCCAGTTTTCCCAGCACCATTTATTGAAGAGGCTGTCCTTTCTCCACTGTACATTCCTGCCTCCTTTATCAAAGATAAGGTGTCCATATGTGCGTGGGTTTATCTCTGGGCTTTCTATCCTGTTCCACTGATCTATCTTTCTGTTTTTGTGCCAGTACCATACTGTCTTGATTACTGTTGCTTTGTAGTATAGTCTGAAGTCAGGGAGCCTGATTCCTCCAGCTCCTTTTTTCGTTCTCAAGATTGCTCTGGCTATTCGGGGTCTTTTGTGTTTCCATACAAATTGCGAAATTTTTTGTTCTAGTTCTGTGAAAAATGCCAGTGGTAGTTTGATAGGGATTGCATTGAATCTGTAGATTGCTTTGGGTAGTAGAGTCATTTTCACAATGTTGATTCTTCCCATCCAAGAACATGGTATATCTCTCCATCTATTTGTATCATCTTTAATTTCTTTCATCAGTGTCTTATAATTTTCTGCATACAGGTCTTTCGTCTCCTTAGGTAGGTTTATTCCTAGATATTTTATTCTTTTTGTTGCAATGGTAAATGGGAGTGTTTTCTTGATTTCACTTTCAGATTTTTCATCATTAGTATATAGGAATGCCAGAGATTTCTGTGCATTAATTTTGTATCCTGCTACTTTACCAAATTCATTGATTAGCTCTAGTAGTTTTCTGGTAGCATCTTTAGGATTCTCTATGTATAGTATCATGTCATCTGCAAACAGTGACAGCTTTACTTCTTCTTTTCCGATTTGGATTCCTTTTATTTCCTTTTCTTCTCTGATTGCTGTGGCTAAAACTTCCAAAACTATGTTGAATAAGAGTGGTGAGAGTGGGCAACCTTGTCTTGTTCCTGATCTTAGTGGAAATGCTTTCAGTTTTTCACCATTGAGGATGATGTTTGCTGTGGGCTTGTCATATATGGCTTTTATTATGTTTAGGAAAGTTCCCTCTATGCCTACTTTCTGGAGGGTTTTTATCATAAATGGGTGTTGAATTTTGTCGAAAGCTTTCTCTGCATCTATTGAGATGATCATATGGTTTTTCTCCTTCAATTTGTTAATATGGTTAATCACAATGATAGATTTGCGTATATTGAAGAATCCTTGCATTCCTGGAATAAACCCCACTTGATCATGGTGTATGATCCTTTTAATGTGCTGTTGGATTCTGTTTGCTAGTATTTTGTTGAGGATTTTTGCATCTATGTTCATCAGTGATATTGGCCTGTAGTTTTCTTTCTTTGTGACATCCTTGTCTGGTTTTGGTATCAAGGTGATGGTGGCTTCGTAGAAGGAATTTGGGAGTGTTCCTCCCTCTGCTATATTTTGGAAGAGTTTGAGAAGGATAGGTGTTAGCTCTTCTCTAAACGTTTGATAGAATTCACCTGTGAAGCCATCTGGTCCTGGGCTTTTGTTTGTTGGAAGATTTTTAATCACAGTTTCAATTTCAGTGCTTGTGATTGGTCTGTTCATATTTTCTATTTCTTCCTGATTCAGTCTTGGCAGGTTGTGCATTTCTAAGAATTTGTCCATTTCTTCCAGATTGTCCATTTTATTGGCATAGAGTTGCTTGTAGTAATCTCTCATGATTTTTTTTATTTCTGCAGTGTCAGTTGTTACTTCTCCTTTTTCATTTCTAATTCTATTGATTTGAGTCTTCTCCCTTTTTTTCTTGATGAGTCTGGCTAGTGGTTTATCTATTTTGTTTATCTTCTCAAAGAACCAGCTTTTAGTTTTATTGATCTTTGCTATTGTTTCCTTCATTTCTTTTTCATTTATTTCTGTTCTGATTTTTATGATTTCTTTCCTTCTGCTAGCTTTGGGGTTTTTTTGTTCTTCTTTCTCTAATTGCTTGAGGTGCAAGGTTAGGCTGTTTATTCGAGATGTTTCCTGCTTCTTAAGGTGGGCTTGTATTGCTATAAACTTCCCCCTTAGAACTGCTTTTGCTGCATCCCATAGGTTTTGGGTCGTTGTGTCTCCATTGTCATTTGTTTCTAGGTATTTTTTTATTTCCTCTTTGATTTCTTCAGTGATCACTTCATTATTAAGTAGTGTATTGTTTAGCCTCCATGTGTTTGTATTTTTTACAGATCTTTTCCTGTAATTGATATCTAGTCTCATGGCGTTGTGGTCGGAAAAGATACTCGATACAATTTCAGTTTTCTTAAATTTACTAAGGCTTGATTTGTGACCCAAGATATGATCTATCCTGGAGAATGTTCCATGAGCACTTGAGAAAAATGTGTATTCTGTTGTTTTTGGATGGAGTGTCCTATAAATATCAATTAAGTCCATCTTGTTTAATGTATCATTTAAAGCTTGTGTTTCCTTATTTATTTTCATTTTGGATGATCTGTCCATGGGTGAAAGTGGGGTGTTAAAGTCCCCTACTATGAATGTGTTACTGTTGATCTCCCCTTTTATGGTTGTTAGTATTTGCCTTATGTATTGAGGTGCTCCTATGTTGGGTGCATAAATATTTACAATTGTTATATCTTCTTCTTGGATCGATCCCTTGATCATTATGTAGTGTCCTTCTTTGTCCCTTTTAATAGTCCTTATTTTAAAGTCTATTTTGTCTGATATGAGAATTGCTACTCCAGCTTTCTTTTGGTTTCCATTTGCATGGAATATCTTTTTCCATCCCCTTACTTTCAGTCTGTATGTGTCTCTAGTTCTGAAGTGGGTCTCTTGTAGACAGCATATATAAGGGTCTTGTTTTTGTATCCATTCAGCCAATCTGTGTCTTTTGGTGGGAGCAGTTAATCCATTTACATTTAAGGTAATTATTAAAATGTATATTCGTATTCCCATTTTCTGAATTGTTTTGGGTTTGCTACTATAGGTCGATTCCTTCTCTTGTGTTTCGTGTCTAGAGAAGTTCCTTTAGCATTTGTTGTAAAGCTGGTTTGGTGGTGCTGAACTCTCTCAGCTTTTGCTTGTCTGTAAAGGTTTTAATTTCTCCATCAAATGTGAATGAGATCCTTGCTGGGTAGAGTAGTCTTGGTTGCAGGCTATTCTCCTTCAGCACTTTCAGTATGTCCTGCCACTCCCTTCTGGCTTGTAGGGTTTCTGCTGAGAGATCAGCTGTTAACCTTATGGGGATTCCCTTGTGTGTTATTTGTTGTTTTTCCCTTGCTGCTTTTAATATGCTTTCTTTGTATTTAATTTTTGACAGTTTGATTAATATGTGTCTTGGCGTGTTTCTCCTTGTATTTATCCTGTATGGGACCCTCTGTGCTTCCTGGACTTGATTAACTATTGCCTTTCCCATATTAGGGAAGTTTTCAACTATAATCTCTTCAAATATTTTCTCAGTCCCTTTCTTTCTTTCTTCTTCTTCTGGAACCCCTATAATTCGAATGTTGGTGCGTTTCATGTTGTCCCAGAGGTCTCTGAGACTGTCCTCAGTTCTTTTCATTCTTTTTTCTTTATTCTGCTCTGCAGTAGTTATTTCCACTACTTTATCTTCCAGGTCACTTATCCGTTCTTCTGCCTCAGTTATTCTGCTATTGATCCTATCTAGAGTGATTTTAATTTCATTTATTGCATTGTTCATCGTTGCTTGTTTCATCTTTAGTTCTTGTAGGTCCTTGTTAACTGTTTCTTGCATTTTGTCCATTCTACTTCCAAGATTTCGGATCATCCTTACTATCATTATTCTGAATTCTTTTTCAGGTAGATTGCCTATTTCCTCTTCATTTGTTAGGTCTGGTGGGTTTTTATCTTGCTCCTTCATCTGCTGTGTGTTTTTCTGTCTTCTCATTTTGCTTATCTTACTGTGTTTGGGGTCTCCTTTTTGCAGGCTGCACTTTCGTAGTTCCCGTTGTTTTTGATGTCTGTCTCCAGTGGCTAAGGTTGTTTCAGCGGGTTGTGTAGGCTTCCTGGTGGAGGGGACTAGTGCCTGTGTTGTGCTGGATGAGGCTGGATCTTGTCTCTCTAGTGGGCAGGTTCACGTCTGGTGGTGTGTTTTGGGGTGTCTGTGGTCTTATTATGATTTTAGGCAGCCTCTCTGCTAATGGGTGGGGTTGTGTTCCTGTTTTGCTAGTTGTTTGGCATAGGTTGTCCAGCACTGTGGCTTGCTGGTCGTTGAGTGAAGCTGGGTGCTGGTGTTAAGATGGAGGTCTCTGGGAGATTTCCACCGTTTAATATTATGTGGAGCTGGGAGGTCTCTTGTTGACCAGTGTCCTGAAGTTGGCTCTCCTACCTCAGAGGCAGAGCCCTGACTCCTGGCTGGAGCACCAAGAGCCTTTCATCCACACAGCTCAGAATAAAAGGGAGAAAAATTAGGGAGAATTAGTAGAAGTATGAGTAAAGAAAGAAGGAAAGGAGGAAAGGAAGGAAGGAAGAAAGAAGCAAAGAAGGAAAGAAAGGAGGGAGGGAGGGAGGGAGGGAGGAAGGAAGGAGGGAAAGAAGGAAAAAAGACAGAAAGAAAGATGATACAGTAAAAATAAAATAAAGTATAATATAGTTATTGAATTAAAAAATATTTAGAAAAAAAAAAAGGGGGGGGACGGATAGAACCTTAGCACAAATGTTGGAAGCAAAGCTATACAGAGAAAATCTTACACAGAAGCATACACATACACCTTCACAAAAAGAGGTAAAGGGGGAAAAATCATAAATCCTGCTCCCTGAGACCACCTCCTCAATTTGGGGTGATTCGTTGTCTAAAGGAGGGACGGAAGGAAGGAAAGAAAGAAAGAACGAAGGTAAAGTATAATAAAGTTATTACAATTAAACTTAATTATTAAAAGAATTTTTTAAAAAAAGTCATGGACGGATAGAGCCCTAGGACAAATGGTGGAAGCAAGAGTATACAGACAGGATCTCACACAGAAGCATACACGTACACATTCACAAAAAGAGGAAAAGGGAAAAAAATCATAGATCTCGCTCCTAAATTCCACCTCTTCAATTTGGGATCATTCCTTGTCTATTCAGGTATTCCACAGATGCAGGGTATATCAAGTTGATTGTGGAGCTTTAATCCGCTGCTTCTGTGGCTGCTGGGAGAGATTTCCCTTTCTCTTCTTTGTTCTCACAGCTCACAGGAGCTCAGCTTTGGATTTGGCCCTGCCTCTGCGTGTAGGTCGCTGGAGGGAGTCTGTTTTTTCGCTCAGACAGGACGGGGTTAAAGGAGCCGCTGATTCGGGGCCTCCGGCTCACTCAGGCCGGGGGTTGGGGGATGGGGGTAGGAGGGGCACTACGTGCGGGGCGGGCCTGCGGCTGCAGAGGCAGCGTGACGTTGCGGCAGAGGCCGGCGTGATGTTGCACCAGCCTGAGACCCGCCGTGCGTACTCCCGGGGAAGTTGTCCCTGGATCCCGGGAACCTGGCAGTGGCGGGCTGCACAGGCTCCGCGGAAGAGGGGTGTGGAGAGTGACCTGTGCTCGCACACAGGCCCCTTGGTGGCGGCAGCAGCAGCCTTAGCGTCTCCCGCCCGTCTCTGGGGTCCGCGGTTTTAGCCGCGGCTCGCGCCCGTCTCTGGGGTTTGCGCTTTCAGCCGCGGCTCGCGCCCGTCTCGGGGGCTCGCGCCCTCAGCCGCGGCTCGCGCCCGTCTCTGGGGTTCGCGCTTTTAGCCGCGGCTCGCGCCCGTCTCTGGAGTTCCTTTAAGCAGCGCTCTTAAACCCCTCTCCTCGCGCACCAGGAAACAAAGAGGGAAGAAAAAGTCTCTTGCCTCTTCGGCCGGTGCAGGCTTTTCCCCGAACTCCCTCCCGGCTAGTCGTGGTGCACTAACCCCTTCAGGCTATGTTCAAGCCGCCAACCCCAGTCCTCTCCCTGAGCTCCGTCCAAAACCAAAACCCGAGCCTCAGCTCGCAGCCCCGCCCGCCCCGGCGGGTGAGCAGACAAGCCTCTCGGGTTGGTGAGTGCTGGTCGGCACCGATCGTCTGTGCAGGAATCTCCCCGCTTTGCCCTCCGCACCCGTCGCTGTGCACTACTCCGCGGTCCCGAAACTCCCCCCTCTGCCTCCCGCAGTCTCCGCCCGCGGAGGGGCTTCCTAGTGTGTGGAAACTTTTCCTCCTTCACAGCTCCCTCCCACTGGTGCAGGTGCCGTCCTTATTCTTTTGTCTCTGTTTTTTCTTTTGCCCTACCCAGTTACGTGGGGAGTTTCTTGCCTTTTGGGAGGTCTGAGGTCTTCTGCCAGCCTTCAGTAGGAGTTCTGTAGGAGTTGTTCCACGTGTGGATGTATTTCTGGTGTATCCGTGGGGAGGAAGGCGATCTCCGCGTCTTACTCTTCCGCCATCTTCAAGGTCCCCCCTATCATTTTAAATAGTCCACTCACTTATGCCTTGCAGAGTTTCTGCTGAAAAGTCAGCAGATAGCCTTTTGGGAGTTTCCTAGTTTTTAGCTTGTTGTTTTCCCCTTGCTGCTTTGTTCCCTCTTTACCTTCAATTTTTGTCATTTTAATTACCGTGTGTTTTGGTGTGGTTCTCTTTGAGTTGATTCTGTTTGGGAATCTCTGTTATTCCTAGAGCTGGGTGTCTGTTTCCTCTCCCAGGATAGGGAAATTTTCAGCTTATATGTCTTAAAATATGTTCTCTGTTCCTTTCTCTCTCTCTCTTCTCCTTCTGGGACCCCTATAATATGAATGTTAGTACACTTGATGCTGTCCCAAAGGTCTCTTTAACTGTCCTCATTTCTTTCTTTTCTTCTTCCTGTCCAGCTTCAGTGATTTCTTCTACTCTGTCTTCCAGCTCCCTGATCCATTCCTTTGTGTCTTCTAATTTACTGTTGATTATTTCTCATGTCAGCCTGCTGGTGACTGGGGCTGGATCTCAACACACCTGGCTGAAAGGGCCAAAATGTCTCAGAGCTTCTTTTGGACTGCTGGTAGATGGGTCCAGGATAAACAGGGGACTCCATTTAATTCTAGCCCCCTGGTGGGATAATCCAGGTCCCTGGGTCTCTGGCTTCAGGGTCCTGTGAGTCCTGGGACTCATGTCAGCCTATTGGTAGGCAAGACAGATTCCTGATTCAGTGGCTGCAGGGCCTGGGGTGTTCTGAATCTTGTGTCAGCCCTCTGTTGGATAAGGCTGGACCCCAGAGTAGCCAGCTGAGGATCCCTAAATTTTCCCAAAGCTAATATTGGCCTGCTTGTGGGCAAACCCAAGGGTCACAGCATCCTGTGGTTGATGTCTACCCATAGTGGGTGAGGCTAGTCCCTGGAGCTAGTGCCAGCTAGGAATAAACCAAGTCCTAGGTTCTCTGGCTGCATGGATCGAGTGTCTGGAGCTGGTGTTGGTCCACTTGTGTGTGTTTTGATTCTCTCTTTGATTTCTTAATTGACCATTTGGTTGTTTAGCTGTATACTGCTTCCACATATTTATGGTTTTCTGCAGTCTTTGTGTGTCTGTGTGTGTGTGTGTTTGATTTCTAGACCCCTGGCATTTCTTCCCAGGACTAATGCTGGCTCACTGGTGAGTGAAGCCTGGTCCCAATGTCTCTTGCAGCAGGGCCCTGGCTGTCCCAGTGTTGGTGTGTTGGCCCACTCATGAGCAGGACCAGGGCCCAGTGTGTTGTGAGTATGGTGCCTGCCCACTAATGGGTGAGGTTGGTCCCAGGGTTACTGCCAGCTCTCTGGTGAATGAAGAGGGTCCTGAGGTCCCCAGATGTAGGGTTCTTCAGGTCCTTGAGCTAATGTCAGCACACTGGTGTGCAGGGCTGTATCCTGGGTCCTCTGATGGTCAGGGTCATGTTCCAGGATGACTGTGGGCTTAGGGTGTCTTAAGGCAGCCAGCCTGCTATTGGGTGAGGCTGTGTCCTTGACTGGCTTGTTGCTTCTCCTGCAGTATCACAGTACTAGTGTTGACAGGTTGATGTGTGGGTCTCAAGACCAGTACTAATAAGCTAGAGGGAGCACTCCAAAGTGGTATTTCCCAGCACATCTGTCCTCATTGCAGAATAAGCTCCCAAGATGGCTGCTGCCAGTCTCTGTGTCCCCAGAAGGCTCTCTAAGATCAGCAGGTGGTCTGACCCAGGCTCCTTTCTAATTATTGTCTCAATCCTGGGTGCTGGAGTGTGTGAGGTTTTGTGTTTACCCTTTAATAGTGGCATTCTATTTCTTATAGCCTTCTGCCTCTCTTGAAAATAAGCAGCACTGGCCTTCAAAGCCAAATATTCTAGGGGCTCATCTTCCTAATGCAAGACCCAAGGGCTGGGCAGGCCAATGTAGAACTCAGACACATGCTTCTTGAGAAAAACCTCTGCAATTGTAGCTATCTTCTTGTTTGTGGGTTGCCCACTTGGGGATGTCTATACTACTTTTCTGCCTCTCCTGTTCATCTCATCATGGTGCCTTCTTTATATCTTTAGTTGTAAAAGATCTTTTCTGCTATATTTGTGTCTTTCTCATCAATAGTTGCTCCTTAAATAGCTGTAATTTTGGTATGCCCATGAGATGAGGTGATGTTAGGGTCTTCTTACTTTATCATATTGGCCACAATTACAACCAGGCATTGTTTTTATTGTTGTGTCCTGTGCCTGCTTTTCATTTCAGCATCAAGTGTTAGCTTTAATGTGTTTTCATATAACATTTTGCCTGAAGTTAAATCACTTATACTTTCATTGTCTGAGAGAATTGAAACCTGGCTTTTTGACTAAATTATCCCATAAAATTTCAAAAATTAAAAGATAGTATTACTCATTTGAACAGTGACAGCAGTGTATTCAAAGAAATAAAACTAAATATTAAAAATTCTTTACATGATAATTTCTTCAGAGTAATCCAATTCAAATACATTTATACTTACCAGTATTGAATTACACTTTTTGGAATCACTTTACTTGCACTCATATGCCTTATAAAGGAGGTGTTTAATAGACTCATCTACCATAACCGCAGCTAACATAACATATTCAAAATTAATCCTGAAAGTCAATGATATATATCTAAGTAATTTAACTTAGGAGTTAATAGTAAATTTATTTTTGAATTGATAGTGAAATTAACTACAAAAATGGAATATTTTCTGGAGTTTAAAAAAATTGCCCTCTAAAATTTCATTTTATATTGGTGTTATTACTCACAGCCTTCTACATAAGTCAATGGCCTTGATGTGTGAATACAGAATCCATGGCATTATCGTGAGGACTTTTATTATGTGAAATATGGCAGTGGTAGCAAGAATATAAGCCCTGCAAACCTGAAGTGCAAAGCATTTCTTACCAAAAATCTGCCTGAGAGTGTTGAGAAGGTAGTGCTTCTTAAACTACCTTACCTGTGGTGAAGGCCTGCCTTATTTGTTCTCTCAATGTGTTATAAGTGCTACTTTTAGAAAAAAAATAAAAATAAATGTGTAGGAAAATGAAATACAAACACAACAATGATATATAAAATGCAATTAAGTCCCTCATTTTTTATTATTATATTCCACACACATAAATTTAATTTTATAAATTGATCCAAGCATTTTTACATGCTCAATCTCAATTTCACTACTCATTGCCCACAGATATCAAACAGTTCCTGAATTGATGTAGGTTCATGGACCACATTTTGAGTTGCATTGCTCTAGGCCTTCCTGTTTCTGAACCCAATTTCAAAGTGTGATGCATTTGGAAAATGTTTAGTCCATAAGAACAGGGGTTATTATTGTTCTCACTCTCACTTAAAGTTTCTGTATTTAGCACAGTGCGTAGCACTCAATTTCAAAATAAGTAAAAGACACTGGAATTTAAGACATAAGAATAAAGCCTGAAAAAATAATGGATTTTATTTGGTAATATCCATCAAGTCATACTCTCATTTTAATCCAGATCCATATTTTCATATTTAGTCCCAGGTATGTTATAATTAGAAGATAATGTCAGTCCAAAGGTTCTCTGGTGTAGTATGCCAGGAAGCAACTGTGTATTACAGAAATGACAGAAAGTGATTTATATAAGTTTTAATGTAGGCAGAGAAAGAAAACAATGGTTTTGGACTCCTAGAAATAATAGCAAACCCTGCTGAGAATTTCTTTATCTCCAAAATCTTAGGCTCTAAGCGTCCAGTATCTGTTCTCAGGTTTTTATTTTTTCTACCCCCAACCTTTCTCTCACACCAGCTCTTCTGCTATCTCTTCAATACTTTAAGGTCATCACCACATGTTTTTCTTCCGTGTAAAGGTCCTTTAGATTTTAATTTTCACTCCTTTCTTTTTTTCTTGCTCAGCGTAGACTAAAATTGAAATACTTTTTCTATTAACTACACTTTCTCTTTGGAAGTTTCGATTTCTTTCTCCCTTTGGATAAAATATGTTTAAACATCTACCATACTTAAAAGTCCTGTGTAGATCTTATAATTAACTTCATTCTTCCACCTTTACTATATTAACCTCTTCCTAACAAAGTAGCCTTAAATTTCTTCTCTCCCTCATCTGTCATTTGTACGTTAACCCACTGCAATTTAACTTCTGTCTCTAATTTTAAACTGAAATTGTGAAGACCACCAGGAACGTCATCAGTTCCCCCAGAGATGGAAATATGTCCCATGTCATCATTCTTGATGTTTATGTTTTGTCTATCTTTATGTCTATGACTTTTTGTGTAATATCAATGTCTACTGATTGACCTCATATCTCTACCAGGTAAAGCCTGACTCCATCTTGGGTGATGTTGCATGCAAACAATAAAAATTAGCTCATTTATATCCTGGAATCTTTAGTTCACTTAATTTCATATTTTTATTAGGTATTTTTGTAATATCGTATTTCCAAACATGATATATCCTAGGTGAAAGAACATAGGCTCACGTTTTAAAGTTGTGGTTTGCCTCTCTGAGATTGGGCCCACCTGTCTTCATAAACCTTTACTGTTTTTCCAACTTTTTTTTTTTTTTGCGGTACATGGGTCTCTCACTGTTGTGGCCTCTCCCGTTGCAGAGCACAGGCTCTGGGCGTGCAGGCTCAGCGGCCATGGCTCACGGACCCAGCCGCTCTGCAGCATGTGGGATCTTCCCAGACCGGGCCACGAACCCGTGTCCCCTGCATCTGCAGGCGGACTCTCAACCACTACGCCCCCAGGGAAGCCCCTTTTCCATCTTTTTGATGGGATCAGGATCTAGGATCAGAGTCCAAAGTAACTCCCTCTGGGTATAAAATCACTTGAATGTGTCTTAAAAATGTAAGCATATTTGGTATTTTATTCATAATATATCTGTGCTGGATTTAACTGAAACGTAAGTCACTGACTAATAATTTCTTTCTATTATGCTGCATCATGCATTTTCCAAGGACTTTGGCATTGGGTAAGTTGGGGTTCAAATTCTGGTTCTAATATTTACTAACTGAATTGAGGAAATTGGGTAACCTTTCTATGTCTCAGTTTTTTGTGTATTTAAAATGGTCTCTTATGGTTTCTATATCAAAGGTTTTTTTTTTTTAATTAAAAGACATAGGGCTTCCCTGGTGGCGCAGTGGTTGAGAGTCTGCCTGCCGATGTAGGGGACGCGGGTTCGTGTTCCGGTCCGGGAAGATCCCACATGCCGCGGAGCGGCTGGGCCTGTGAGCCGTGGCCGCTGGGCCTGCGTGTCCGGAGCCTGTGCTCCGCAACGGGAGAGGCCGCAACAGTGGGAGGCCCGCGTACCACAAAAAAAAAAAAAAAAAAAAAAAAAAAAGACATAATACTTGTAATATTTTTAGAACAGATGCCTAACAAATAGAAACTGGCCAATAAATATTAGTGATGATTATGATATTCACTGTTTGGGACACATAACTGTGGTGTAACATCTAAAATTAAGGTCCACAACATTTTAAATCAACTATACTCCAATACAAATTTAAAAAAAAATAATGTGTACAGGTCAATCCCAAACTCTCAGTCTATCCCTCCCCACTGCTCTTCCTCCCAATAACCATAAGTTCATTCTCTAAGTCTGTGAGTCTGTTTCTATTTTGTAGATAAGTTCATTTATATTATTTTTCTTAAAGATTCCTCATATAAGTGATATCATATCATATTTGTCTTTCTCTGTCTGACTTACTTCACTTAGTATGATAATTTCTAGGTCCATCCAAACTCTTGGGAGTTTGGGATTGACATGTACATACTATATTTAAAATAGATAACCAACAAGTACCTACTGTATAGCACAGGGAAATCTGCTCATATTCTGTAATAACATAAATGGGAAAATAATTTGAAAAAGAATGGAAAAAATAAAAATTTTAAATTAAATTAAATTAAATTAATGTCCAATATTATGTGCTGCATTGACCTCCAAAACCAGGAGAATCTTGAATGACCTAAACATAAGTTCTCTCGTAACTCTACTACTGTGGATAAAGTTCCCTAACCAAACAATCCTTTTAATGAAGAGGATCAGGAATAGTTCCTGCTTATCCATGAGGACATGGTTTCAGTTCCCGCAGCTCATAAAATTATTTAAATAAGTAAATCACATCCTTCCTGAGGAGCCAAGTGTCATCTCACGTTCTTGATACTACAAAATCTGCCTCCCACAGCCAATAGTTATTCACTCTGTTCCTGAATGCAACCCCTGTGTTTCTCTGTGCAGCATTCAGTCTCCTTCTGCCTGGACTTCACAACTCATGTGACTAATATACTTCACAGTATGTGACCAATAAACTGCTATTTATCTCATGTATCTAGTGTCAGATGTCCTGTGTTCTGTCCATTCTGTGATGAAGCAAGTTTGCAACAGAGGACTTTATATGGACATAGAGGAAAAATAAGGAAAGGGAGACAAAAATCCAGAAGAAAATAGAGAGTTAACAAAAAGTGCTGAGGAGGTCAATGAAGTATAATCTGGCAATAAGAAGTAGATAATTTTGTGCTCTAGTGGATTTTTTCATCATTATTGAGGTATAGTTGACATTCAATAAATTGCACACAATAAAATGTACAATTTGATGAGTTTTGATATATGTACACACCTGTGAAATCATCATCACCATCAATGAACATATACATTGACTCCAAAAGTTTCCTCATAGCCCTTTGTAATTCATTCCTCCCCCAGTCCCTAGATAACCAGTGATATGTTTTCCAGATCTAAAGATGTTTGCATTTCCTAGAAAATCATATAAATAGAATCATGCTTCTTTATGGTCTATTTTCTTGCATTCATCATAATGACTTTTATTTTCATTCACATTTTTACATGCATTAATTTACATTCTGGTAAATATTTAACAATCAGCTCTCTGGTGGCAGTGGGCAAGGGGACTGATTTGTAGCACTCACTGATTTACATGGTGTAATATTTACCCCTATGACTGATTTCAAGCTACTAACATGATGTCACTGATCTCAAAGGTGGGAATAGATGAACACAATCATATCTCATGAGCCAGTTCCAACCAAATCCAGCCCATCACTGCATATGTCAATGTTTCATTACTTTATATTATCAAGTACTATTCCATTGTATGGATATATTTTTATCCATTCACCTGTTGATAAACATTTGAGTTGCTTCCAGTTTAGAGATATTATAAATAGAGTTATTATGAATATTCTTGTATATGCTTTATTTTCTCTTGGGCAAGTACCTAGGAATGAAATGGCTGGGTCAAACTGAAGGTGTATGTTTAACTTGTAATAAATTGTAAAACTTTTCCAAAGGAGTTAAACCACTTTACATTCCCACCAGCAGTATAAGAATGTCTAAATTGCTCCATATTTTCCCCAACACTTAATATCATCAGTATTTTTTATTTTTATCATTCTAGTGAGAATATAGTATATCAAGTTGTTTTAATTTGCATATAGTGGCTAAAGATTTGGAACATCTTTTCATGTGCATATTTTGCACCTGTATATCTTCTTTGAAAAGTGTCTATTAAAATATTTCCCCCTATATTATTTTCCTGTTTCTTTCTAGAAAGAGTAGAATTTTAGCTCTCAAACTTTGATCTGTATTCCATTTTGAGTTAATTTTTATATATGATATGAGTTAATAATTTAATTTCATTTATTTGGATATGGTTAACAAATTGATTCAGCTCCATTTGTTGAAATACTATCATTTCCTCACTGCTCAATAGATTTAAAAAAAATTATACTCATATATGATTCTAATAAAAAATAGTTATATCTTTGAGG
Source organism: Phocoena sinus (assembly GCF_008692025.1). NCBI lineage: Eukaryota > Metazoa > Chordata > Mammalia > Artiodactyla > Phocoenidae > Phocoena > Phocoena sinus. The sequence goes on along the minus strand of NC_045776.1, from coordinate 30,737,398 downwards.
GCTTTGAATTTCAGCTTAAAGAATTTAAATTTCATTGTGAGATGTTAAAGAATGTGGACATTTAGAGATTCTGTGTAAAGAAAAATGAGCTGATCAAGTTATATTAATTATTTAAAAAATAAGCCTAGACAATATAACAAAGAGATTTTTTAGTCATTTTTAGAGAATTTATCAAGAATTAACAAACCTCCTCCAAGAAAGATGCCTAAAAATGTACACACCCAAAATTTTGCAAGCAATATCAGTATTGCCTGAATTGTATCTATGTTCCATCTACGGGTTTGAAGACACTAGATAAGAAGTATAGGAAAATATTTGTAATAAAAACAACCCTAAGAAATTCAAATGTAGGAAGGAGACATGTACTGAGACATGGTCCAAGAAGTCAGCCTGCTTAACTTTCATTTCACTGTAGTATAAAGGACAAGGGACCTGAAAGAGAAGATATGGTTGGGAATATAAAGCGTGTAGGGAATAATGGAGTCATTGGTGCAGCAAATGAGTGTTGTATTCCAACAGAGAAAAAAGAGAGTTCAAAATGTGATCATAATAGTCCTAGTAAGTCTTGCTAGACTTCTACATCATGAAATTATGCGTACAACCCCCTATTTCTTTCCACTTTCCCCAATTCCACAACCTGGTTGTTGAGAAGTATATGGATATCAGAAGCTACTTATGAAGTATTAAAAACCACATGAACCAGTGTAAAAACCAAAAAATGAAACAAAGCTACTATGATTAGCTTTTCAAAATGTTTTGCTGTTGTTTAATTAAGCAGACATCTGCCTGACTAGAGTTTCATACCAGCAGGAATGCAAAAGAGTTTCATTTCCTAACCTAAAATAAATTAACATAAAACAAAACAATAAAATGATCATAATTCTATTGAAATCATTCTTCCTGTAGAGAATTAGAGGGCAAAGGAGATTTTTATTTATGCCATTTTCATATATCCTTACGTGTTTTCCTCATATATCATAGAAATGCCCTGAAAATTCCAAAATATTGACAACTAGAATCCAACTGAATCATTCCTCTTAAAAAATGCTTATTGTTCAAACTGAGTTTTCAACAGGATATAAGTATCAAACCACAGTAATTGATTAAAGTAATGATTTTAATGATCACTATATTAGTATAACTGTATTAGTATTTAATAAAGTAAACATATAAGTAAATGTGAATTATTTGCTATAAAAGTGAAAGAATATGAACACAGCACTTACTTGAAGAAATTTTTTTGTTAGTCCCCATGTTTTGATTTGCAAATTATTGTTATTGTATCTGAACAGAGGAAAGCAATTTGTGATATCTCTTTCATAGACCCTAATGGGATAATCTTCAACCAGAGGAAAACCTACAGGAAGCAACACCAGCTTCCAAAATCACTGAAAGCACAGAAAATCCATAAGACACCAAGCTACACAGCAAGAGGAGGCTGAAACACTGGAGGAAAAAACATAGCAGTAAATGGCAGGTGACATCAGATGTGATTTATTCTTGAGTGTATGCAAGCTATTTTTTGCACACTGCTTACATTCTTCAGGAAAGAGGAACATGGAGTTTTGAATCAGCATGTGTAGACAGAGCAAAGGTTTATACAGCCATTAGTGCTTGCCCCAATTACAAATAGCCACATGATGTATGTTTCTAGTACTAGCTTTACACATTGTCTGGGGTCCTAGACAAGGGCCTGAGGCCTGCTTCTCCCTCCCCTCACTATATTCCTTGCACAAACATACTTTTTGTCTATTAGATTATACCTAAAATTATACTCCTAGAGTTTTATATAGCCCATCCCCCAAGTCCACCCTTCCACATTTATATCTCAGTGTGAATAGATTAGAAATCAGATTTTGATATTCTGAGGGAGGTGGTATTGGGGATGGAGGCAATTGACAGGCAGTGGGGATATGGTGAAAAAGAGAATGCCAGCAGGGCATAATGCTAGAAAATTGGGAAGGCTGAGAACTCAAAAGCAAAAGGTGAACTCTCTGAAGAGATTCCCCTTACTTCTGTGTCTGTACCTCTTGGAATAAAACCAAATGGCTGCATTTACAACTCTACTGATTTCTTCAGTGTTTGTTTGCATGTCTGTCTCCTTGTGTAGCCTGTAAGTTCTTCTAGATCAAGAGTTATGGCACATGGTGAGAGCTTGGTTTAACCAATAAATAAATTAATTTTAAAAATCTATTTTCCAAGGAGACCTTCAAGATGGCAGAAGAGTAAAACGTGGAGATCACCTTCCTCCCCACAAATACATCAGAAATACATCTACATGTGGAACAACTCCTACAGAACACCTACTGAAAGCTGGCAGAAGACCTCAGGCCCCGCAAAAGGCAAGAAACTCACCACGTACATGGGTAGGGCAAAAGAAAAAAGAAAAAAAGAGACAAAAGAATAGGGATGGGACCTGCACCAGTGAGAGGTAGCTGTGGAAGGAGGAAAAGTTTCCACACACTAGGAAGTCCCTTCACTGGTGGAGACGGGGGGGTGTGTCTGGTGGGGGGAAGCTTTGGAGCCACGGAGGAGAGCATTTACTAGCCTGAGAGGATCGGTGCCAACCAGCACTTACTAGCCTGAGAGGCTTCTCTGCTCACCCGCCAAGGCGGGTGGGGGCTGGCAGCTGAAGCTCCATTTCGGAGGTCAGACCCCAGGGAGAGGACTGGGGTTGGCTGTGTGAACACAGCCTGAAGGGGGCTAGTGCATCACAGCTAGCCAGGAGGGAGACCGGGAAAAAGTCTGGAACTGCTGAAGAGGCAAGAGACATTTTCTTGCCTTTAGCTGTACGCAAGGAGAGGGTATTCAGAGTACCGCCTAAACAAGCTCCAGAAACGGGCACAAGCTGCAGCTATCAGCGTGGCCACCGGAGATGGGCATGAGATGCTAAGGCTGCTGCTGCAGCCACCAAGAAGTCTATGTGCAAGCACAGGTCACTATCCACACCTCATCTCCTGGAAGTCTGTGGAGCCCGCCACTGCCAGGTTCCCGTGATCCAGGCGCAACTTCCCAGGGAGAACACATAGTGTGCCTCAGGCTGGTGCAACTTCACGCCGGTCTCTGCTGCCACAGGCTTGCACCACATTCTGTACCCCTCCCACCCCCCGGCCTGAGTTAGCCAGAGCACCTGAATTGGCTGCACCTTTAAACCCGTCCTGTCTGAGAGATGAACAAATGCCCTCAGTTGACCTACATGCAGGGGTGGGGTCAAATCCAAAGCTGAACCCCAGAAGCTCTGAAAACAAAGAGGAGAAAGGGAAATGTCTCCCAGCAGCCTCAGGATAAGCAGATTAAATCTCCGCCATCAACTTGATGTACCCTGCACATGTGGAATACCTGAATAGACAATCAATCATCCCAAAATTGAGGGGGTGGAATTTGGGAGCAATGATATATTTTTTTTTCCTTTTTCTCTTTTTTGTTAACTGTGTATGTGTATGTTTCTGTGTGTGATTTTGTCTGTATAGCTTTGCTTTTACCATTTGTCCTAGGATTCTGTCTAGTCCGTTTTTGTTGTTGTTGTTTTAGTACAGTTTTTAGCACCAGTTACCATTGCTGGATTTGTTTTCTGTTTTGGTTGCTCTCTTCTTTCTTTCTTTTTTTAATTATTTGTTAATTTTTTTTAATTAATTTTATTTTTTATACTTTAATTATTATTTTTTCTTTCTTTCCTTGTTTTTTCTCCCTTTTATTCTGAGCTGTGCAGAGGACAGGGTCTTGGTGCTACTGCCGGGTGTCAGGCCTGTGCCTCTGAGATGGGAGAGCTGAGTTCAGGACATTGGTCTACCAGAGGCCTCACAGCTCCACATAATATCAAATGGCAAAAACTCTCAGAGGTCTCCATTTCAACACCAAGACCCAGCTCCACTCAATGACCAGCAAGCTACAGTGCTGGACACCCTATGCCAAACAACTAGCAAGACAGGAACACAACCCTACCCATTAGCAGAGAGGCTGCCTAAAATCATAACAAGTTCACAGACACCCCAAAACACACCACCAGACGTGGACCTGCCCACCAGAAATACAAGATCCAGCCTCATCCACCAGAACACAGACCTTAGTCCCCTCCACCAGTAAGCCTACACAACCCACAGAACCAACCTTAGCCACTGGGGGCAGACACCAAAAACAATGGGAAATATGAACCTGCAGCCTGAAAAAAGAAGACCCCAAACACAGTAAGTGAAGCACAATGAGAAGACAGAGAAACAAACAGCAGATGATGGAGCAAGGTAAAAACCCTCCAGAACAAAGAAATGAACAGGAAATAGGCAGTCTACCTGAAAAAGAATTCAGAGTAATGACAGTAAATGTGATCTAAAACCTTGGAAATAACATGGAGAAAATACAAAAAACATTTACCAAGAAACTGGAAGAACGAAAAAGTAAACAAACAGTGATGAACTACATAATAAATGAAATTAAATATCTTCTAAAAGGAATCAATAGCAGAATAACTGAGGCAGAAGAATGGAAAGGTGACCTGGAAGATAAAATAGTGGAAATAACTACTTCAGAGCAGAATAAAGAAAAAAGAATGAAAAGAATTGAGGACAGTCTCAGAGACTGCTGGGATAACATTAAATGCACAAACATTCGAATTACAGGAGTCCCAGAAGAAGAAGAGAGAGAGAGAAAAAAAAAGGGACTGCAAAAATATTTGAAGAGATTATAGTTGAAAACTTCCATAATATGGGAAAGGAAATAGTTAATCAAGTCCAGGAAGTGCAGAGAGTCCCACGCAGGATAAATCCAAGGAGAAACACATCAAGACACATATTAATCAAACTATCAAAAGTTAAATGCAAAGACAAAATATTAAAAGCAGCAAGGGAAAAACAACAAATAACATACAAGGGAATCCCCATAAGGTTAACAGCTGATCTTTCAGCAGAAACTCTGCAAGCCAGAAGGGAGTGGCAGGACATATTTAAAGTGATGAAAGGGGAAAAGCTACAACCAAGATTAATCTACCCAACAAGGATTTCATTCAGATTTGACAGAGAAATTAAAACCTTTACAGACAAGCAAAAGGTGAGAGAGATCAGCACCACCAAACCAGCTTTACAACAAATGCTAAAGGAACTTCTCTAGGCAAGAAACACAAGAGAAGGAAAAGACCTATAATAACAAACCCAAAACAATTAAGAAAATGGGAATAGGAACATGCACATTGATAATTACCTTAAATGTAAATGGAATAAATGCTCCAACCAAAAGACATAGACATGCTGAATGGATACAAAAACAAGACCTGTATATAGGCTGTATACAAGAGTCCCATTTCAGACCTAGGGACACATACAGATAGAAAGTGAGGTGATATGAAAAGATATTCCATGCAAATGGAAATCAAAAGAAAGCTGAAGTAGCAATTCTCATATCAGACAAAATCAATTTTAAAATAAAGCTTATTACAAGAGACAAAAAAGGAGACTACATAAGGATCAAGGGATCAATCCAAGAAGAAGTTATAACAATTGTAAATATTTATGCACCCAACATAGGAGCACGTCAATACATGAGACAAATGCTAAAGCCATAAAAGGGGAAACTGATAGCAACACAATCATAGTAGGGGACTTTAACACCCCACTTTCACCAATGGACAGATCAACCAAAATGAAAATAAATAAGAAAACATAAGCTTTAAATGATGCATTAAAAAAGATGGACTTAATTGATCTTTATAGGACATTCCATCCAAAAACATCAGAATACACTTTCTTCTCAAGTGCTCATGAAACATTCTCCAGGAAAAATCATCACTTTAGTCACAAACCAAGCCTTGATAAATTTAAGAAAATTGAAATCATATCAAGTATCTTTTTTGACCACAACGCTATGAGACTATATATCAATTACACGGAAAAATCTGTCAAAAATACAAACACATGGAGGCTAAACAATACACTACTTAATAACCAAGAGATCATTGAAGAAATCAAAGACGAAATCAAAAAATATATAGAAACAAATGACAATGAGAACACAACATCCCAAAACCTATCTGAGGCAGCAAAAGCAGTTCTAAGAGGGAATTTTAGAGCAATACAATTCTAGCTTAAGAAACAACATCTCAAGCAAACAACATAACCTTACACCTAAGGCAGTTAGAGAAAGAAGAACAAAAGAACCCCAAAGTTAACAGAAGGAAAGAAACCATAAGATGAGATCAGAAAAAATGAAAAAGATATGAAGGAAATGATAGCAAAGGTCAAAAAAACTAAAAGCTGGTTCTTTGAGAAGATAAACAAAATTGAGAAACCATTAGCAAGATTTATCAAGAAAAAAAAGGAGAAGACTCAAATCAATACAATTAGAAATGAAAAAGGAGAAGTAAAAACTGACACTGCAGAAATACAAAGGATCATGAGAGATTACTACAAGCAACTCTATGCCAATAAAATGGATAACCTGGAAAAAATGGACAAGTTCTTAGAAATGCACAACTCTCGGACTGAACCAGAAAGAATTAGAAAATATGAACAGACCAATCACAAGCACTGAAATTGAAACTGTGATTAAAAATATTCCCACAAACAAAAGCTCAGGACCAGATGGCTTCACAGGTGAATTCTATCAAATATTTAGAGAAGAGCTAACGCCTATCCTTCTCAAACTTTTCCAAAATATAGCAGAGGGAGGAACACTCCCAATCTCATTCTACAAGGCCACCATCACTCTGATACCAAAACCAGAGAAAGATATCACAAAGAAAAAAAACTACAGGCTGATATCACTGATGAACATAGATTTAAAAATCCTCAACAAAATACTAGCAAACAGAATCCAACAGCACATTAAAGGGATCATACACCATGATCAAGTAGGGTTTATCCCAGGAATGCAAGAATTCTTCAATATACGCAAATCAATCAATGTGAGACACCATATTAACCAATTGAATAATATAAACCATATAATCATCTCAATAGATGCAGAACAAGCTTTCGACATAATTCAACACCAATTTATGATAAAAGCACTCCAGAATGTAAGCATAAAGGGAACTTATCTCAACATAATAAAGGCCATATATAACAAACCTGCAGCTAACATCATTCTCAATGGTGAAAAACTGAAAGCATTTCCACTAAAATCAGGAACAAGACAAGGTTGCCCACTCTCACCACTATAATTCAACATTGTTTTGGAAGTTTTAGCCCCAGCAATCAGAGAAGAAAAAGAAATTAAAGGAATCCAAATCAGAAAAGAAGAAGTAAAGTTGTCACTGTTTGCAGATGACATGATACTATACATAGAGAATCCTAAAGATGCCACCAGAAATCTACTAGAGCTAATCAATGAATTGGGTAAAGTAGTAGGATATAAACTTAATGCACAGAAATCTCTTGCATCCTTATACACTAATGTTGAAAAATCTAAGAGAGAAATCAAGGAAACACTACCATAACCACTGCAACAAAAAGAATAAAATACCTAGGGATAAACCTCTCTAAGGAGACAAAAGACCTGTGGACAGAAATCTATGACACTGATGAAAGAAATTGAAGACGATACAAACCGATGGAGAGATATACCATGTTCTTGGATTGTAACAATCAACACTGTGAAAATGACTATACTAACCAAAGCAATCTACAGATTCAATGCAATCCGTATCAAACTACCAGTGGCGTATTTCACAGAAATAGAACAAAAAATATCAAAATTTGTATGGAAACACAAAAGACCCCAAATAGCCAAAGCAATCTTGAGAAAGAAAAATGAATCAGGCTCCCTGACTTCAGACTATTCTACAAAGCTACAGTAATCAAGACAGTACAGTAACTGGTAGAAAAACAGAAATAAAGGTCAATGGGACAGGATAGAAAGCCCAGAGATAAAGTCACGCATATATGGTCACCTTATCTTTGATAAAGGATGCAAGAATACACAGTGGAGAAAAGACAGCCTCTTCAATAAGTGGTGCTGGGAAAACTGGACAGTTACATGTAAATGAATGAAATTAGAACACTCCCTAACACCATACACAAAAATAAACTCAAAATGGGTTAAAGACCAAAATGTAAGGTCAGACACTATAAAACTCTTAGAGGAAATCACAGGAAGAACACTATCTGACATAAGTCACAGGAAGATCCTTTTTGACCCACCTCTTAGAGAAATGGAAATAAAAACAAAAATAAAGAAATGGGACCTAATGAAACTCAAAAGCTTTTGCATAGCAAAGGAAACCATAAACAAGATGGAAAGACAACCCTCAGAATGGGAGAAAATATTTACAAATGAAGCAACTGACAAAGGATTAACATTCAAAATTTACAAGCGTCTCATGCAGCTCAATATCAAAGAAACAAACAACCCAATCCAAAAATGGGCAGGAGACCTAAATAGACATTTCTCCAAAGAAGATATACAGATTGCCAACAAACACATGAAAGGATGCTCAACATCACTAATCATTAGAAAAATGCAAATCAAAACTACAATGAATGGCCATCATCAAAAATCTACAAACAGGGCTTCCCTGGTGGCACAGTGGTTGAGAGTCCTTCTGCCGATGCAGGGGACGTGGGTTCGTGCCCCAGTCAGGGAAGATCCCACATGCCGTGGAGTGGCTGGGCCCGTGAGCCATGGGTGCTGAGCCTGCATGTCCGGAGCCTGTGCCCTGCAATGGGAGAGGCCACAGCAGTGAGAGGCCCACATACCACAAAAAAAAAAAAAAGAGAAAAAAAAAATCTATGAACAATAAATATTGGAGAAGGTGTGGAGAAGAGGGAACCCTCTTGCACTGTTGCTGGGAATGTAAATTGATACAGCCACTATGGAGAACATTATGGAGCTGCCTTAAAAAAAAATTAAAAATAGAACTACCAGGCGACCCAGAAATCCCACTACTGGGCATATACCCTGAGAAAACCATAAATCAAAAAGAGTCATTTACCACAATATTCATGGCAGCTATATTTACAATAGCTAGGACATGGAAGCAACCTAAGTGTCCATCAACAGACGAATGGATAAAGAAAATGTGACACATATATACAATGGAATATTACTCAGCCATAAAAAGAAACGAAATTGAGCTATTTGTAATGAGGTGGATAGACCTAGAGTCTGTCATACAGAGTGAAGTAATTCAGAAAGAGAAAAACAAATACCATATGCTAACACATATATATGGAATTTTTAATAAAATGGTTATGAAGAACCTAGGGGCAAGATGGGAATAAAGATTCAGACCTACTAGAGAACGGACTTGAGGACATGGGGAGAAGGAAGTGTAAGTTGGGACAAAATGAGAGATTGGCATGGACTTATATATACTACCAAATGTAAAATAGATAGCTAGTGGAAAGCAGCTGCATAGCACAGGGAGATCAGCTCGGTGCTTTGTGACCACCTTGTGGGGTGGGATAGGGAGGGTGGGAGGGAGGGAGATGCAAAAGGGAAGAGATATGGGGAAATACGTATATGTATAGCTGATTCACTTTGTTATAAAGCAGAAACTAACACACCATTGTAAAGTAATTATACTCCAATAAAGATGTTTTAAAAAAGAACTCTAATTTTCAAATTTTATAGAGTGTTATTTAGAATGCCCTTAGAAGATAGTCATAACTCTCAGGGCTTAATATTAGAGACTGGAAGGAGGGGGCTCGTCTCATCAATTTACTCTCCAAAATTCATACTGCTATGTCCTGTGGGTGTGGGTGTGTGTTGCAGTTTTGTGTAGTCAGAGGAAAGCTGTGGTTCCAGAGAAGGGAGAGGTGATCCACAAAGAGATTTTTCTTTCCAGGGTATCTAAATATCGAACTTCTATTATTTCACAATATCACTTGAAAATTTTCTCATCTTGCCATAATGAAATTTGATTCATGTTCAAGACATTCCCATCCGAATCCATGTCATTTTCTGTGGCTGACTATGCAACTGTCTGCCCAGAAGTCAACATATCCATTTTATGTGAGAGAATCTGTTCTTTCTCATAGTGAATTATAGGCCACAGTGACCTCAAAGCTTTCAGGGAACGCACAAAGACACATTTGTTGTTTATCCATACAACACATCCAAGTGATTATTTCCCTCTTTAATGGAAAGTGTAATTTGAAGCTAAAAGTCTGTAATGCTCATGGTTTTTAAACAGATTATATTTTTGTTTTGGTTATTTTGAGAGTATGCTCCTGGGTAAATTATAGGCTTCTAAGGCTTCATATAGCTATTTTGTTTTTAAGCAAACAGGATTTTACTTGTATTCTCCCTGAATTCGCTCATATTTACAAATGAAAAACAGTAGAGAGTAACATTTATTTATTTTCTAATAAACATCAGCTATACATATGCCAATAATTCTAATGGTGGTGATTTATACAGGCCTGCCTTCTCGATCCTCACATCTGAGGTTCATTTCCATAATGTCAGAATAAGTGGACAGGAAACAAACCCTGAAGAAGGGATAACTATGTGAAGTGAATAGTTCTGTTACATCATGGAGAAAAGTAGATGGATAAAAACCAAGGGAAACCATATAATAGGGCTGAAGAAGAGATGAGGAAGTTTCTGCAATGTCTTAACCCAATTGTTCTTGCATCAAGATAAAAGGAAAACCAAGAAAGTGGTAACTAGAAATCTACTCCTCTAATTCTTTACATGTAAATTAGGAAGGCGGTAATGTGAATTTGAAGAGCCATTTGTTTGAGCTAGAGCAATGAATAATGAACAATTATATCCATTTGTTTTCTATAATTCTAATTAATGATAACAAACGAAAGAGGTTTATCAGAGGGAAGAACTCTCTGACGGTGGAGGTTGAGAAAGGTTGGAACTGGATAAAAAAAAAAAAGCATTGGAGCTTTTTAAATTTTATTTTTACTAATAGGGATTTTTCTCTGTTTTGTTCCTCCCTGGTTCTACAATGGCCTCACCATGTTGAATTGCTTACTGCAACTCTGACAACTCCTGAAGTGTCTTACCTCCAAGTCTCACAGTGCTGTTCCTTGATCTAAAATGCCCTTCCACTGAATTCCCTTTGGGTCTTTATGAGCATGTTAGAAGCCCAAGTTTCTCATCAAAGCTATTGGAGAAGTCACTTCTCTAAGATTCAATGTCTCCATCTCTAAAATCAGCAAATTGGAAGTGATCTTTATTGTCAATTCTGTTTCTGGTCCTTGAGTTAATTCCACAAGTACAACAATGTTGATGCACCTTGGAAATTCTACCTCTCCCCATTTTCTAGACACATTCTCTCAATCATTTATGTTCCTAAGTTGCATTGTATAACTTATATTGTGCTTAAATAAGAGTTTTGCAAGTATTTAGTTACCTAACTTTTCCCTCAACTGGACTATGAGTTCATTATGATAGAACTATTTATAAATTTATTTTTCTATTCCCTGATGCTATGCATTTTTAAGTTCTCATGAGTGAATGACCTATTTAAGTTTGAGATAAAGATCTTTAGTAGACACAATAATGTGTCAGTGCATGGCTTAATGTTTTATGTTTACCTGGAAAAGAGAACAGGTAAGAAGAAAAATGGCTGCCTCAAATATCTTCAAATTTGAAACAGAATATTATGGTTTTAAACAGATGACTAACCAATGCTTAAAGCTACCTACAATGACATAAAGCAGTAAGTTTCTGTCTTTGGAGGTGTTTCATCAGGTTTTATGTGGCCATTCTGAAGGCATCATGCATGGAATAAAGAGTAATAATAAGTGACTTCTAAGGTCTCCTTTTACTATGATTCTTGGAGTCTGTCACTGGAGTTACATGTACCCAATAAGAATGTCTTACACTGGCACAAATATTGGAGGACCAAGAACTCAGAAGATGATTTCTAGAGAGAACAATTATAAATGTTGATGAATCCAGAACACTTTGGAAATGACTGCTCATGCTGCGAGCTTGGAGGGCTAGAGTCACAATGTCTTTTGCACTAGTCTTGGCATCAGAAGAATGAGCTCAGGCTCAGGCTCTGTTAATAAAGAGCTGTGAGTTTTTGGCAGATCTCTTCACTTTCCAGTGTTTCAGATTTATCCTCCAGAAAAATAAAAGGGGCTAGACAAGGGAATTTCAAATATAATTGCCAGCTTTAAGTGATTGTATATCAATAGGAACTGAGATGTAATTAATTTCTAAAAACCCCAAATGTTGATTATCCAAATCTACATAACTATAAACCAGTCTTTTACTTCACAAAATTATTCTTAGTTTTACAAAGTATTTCCTAGGAAAGCATGCTCATGAGTATTTATTTATATCAATTTTATTTATACACAATTTTACTATCATGAAACAAAATTGGTCAGTATAGGTCAAGAAAGAGGTTAGGAGATTATAAACATTATTATCATTTACCATTATTGTATGATTTCTTATATATAAACTACAGTGACTAAAAATGATGATTTTAAAACTTTTCTATTAATCACAAATCTATTTATCTATTACTGACTTTATGTCTGCTCCATGAAAAATCTTGGTGACTAAGAAAAATATGAGACCATCATGGATCCTTAGAATGAGCTTTAATTGAAATGATAGGCTTCAATGAAGTTTATTGTTTGAAGAAGTCTTTCATTTTATGGCTGGCTTTATTTCTTTAAGAGCTAAATTTTACTTCAATTATCTCTTGAAATTTTATTTTATCTTGAGGAAAAAAAATCCCTGTCAATAGATAGTAAAAAATGACAGACTTGGGACAGAGATGACATGTCAAGTCAGATAACATGCCAAATCTCAGAAATATTGGAAGTCATAGTTTATCCATTCCACCCTAATTCTTACCCTTACATTTTTATAGCATCCCTACTTCTTGCTCAATTTTTAATGCCTCAAATTATCCCAGATTTCCACACTATCATGAAAGGTGGTCTTATAAATTCACCCACTTTGACCTGCTCATGATTAAGCTTCTTTAAAATACCAAAACTATTAACTATCTAAGATGAAGAAATTATAACCACATTAAAGTATGTATAAAGCTTTACACTTTACAAGGCACCATTCCCCATACACTATTGATTATAACCCTACAACATTTTCTTGATGTGCATATGTTAGATATTATACATACCTCTTATAAGTGGTATGGGAAATGTTTCAGTGGGTTTAAGTGGCCTATCACAGTCACTGAGCTAATCAGTGGAAGAAGATGAATTCCAACTCAAGTTTATCTATAGTTAAATCCAAGGCTTCAAAAAAATGTTTCTATTGTAATAATTATCCAAGTCAGCCATAGTGGCTTACTTCATCTTGTCTTCTCCATGTTGTTGCCTCTTCGTTCTGTTCCTTCTTTATTGAGTTACCCTATAAACCTTCATTTTATAATTAGAGAAGTCCTAAATTAAGAAAAAAACAAGTAACCCTTGAGGAAGACATCTAGTTTTCAGTGATAAATGGCTAAAACATCTAGCATGACCCAGTATGTAACTATCTATGTTCTTATAGATTTCATGAGACATCTCACCCCAACCTCTTGTTTACCAGATTAAAAAACAGGATCCCAGAAAATCTAAGTGCCTTGAACAATGTCACATGTATAATTGTTAATATAACTAAGGCAGAAACTGAAGTTGCCAACGTTAACTCTTGTACATATATTTTTAAAGCAAATTATTATTTCCCCCCCCTTAATGTTCTCTAGGAAAAGAAGTTCCACAAAGTTCCTCAGTACTCTGTTCTACTGTTTCTCCTCACTAGAATCCTTTCTTTCTGCCCCACCCAACTATAAAACTTCCTAATTTTTTCTATGTCTGTCTTCCTCAGAAACTAATCAAGAATTTTACTAGAGCTTACTAAGTGAGAGAGTGGCATGGACATATATACATTACCAAATGTAAAATAGATAGCTAGTGGGAAGCAGTCACACAGCACAGGGAGATCAGCTCCGTGCTTTGTGACCACCTAGAGGGGTGGGATAAGGAGGATCTGAAGGAGATGCAAGAGGGAGGAGATATGGGGATATATGTATATGTATAGCTGATTTGTTATAAAGCAGAAACTAACATACCATTGTAAAGCAATTATACTCCAACAAAGATGTTAAAAAAAAAAAGTGTAGTACTTCTTGCATTGATGGTGTGGTGATCTGAATGTCTACTTTCTAATTGCTCAGGCTCCTATGGGGAATACACAAGTGGTAAAGGGAAATTTTTGCCTTCTAAAAGGTATTGGCTAGACAGCATGTGAAAGAAACTCAGCCATGGTGAAATGACCACTCTTACATGAGGTCAAGAAAGTCAGAGTGTGGTGAACATGAAGATGTGACACTCAGATTTCTTTAAGGAAAGACTTGCTGCCAGTTTTGAGAAGTGTGGTCAGCACACATCTTCTTGTCAGTCCCTGCTCAGCTCCGTGGAGCCAGACCCGCCTTTTCCTAAAGTCATGTCCTTCTCACATCTTCTAGGGCAGCCTAAATCCTACGTCTGCCAAGAGGGGGTAAAATGCTGCCCTCACTTCAGCCCGACAGGGCATAGCCCTGATGGGTAATACTCACTCCAGATCTCTGCCAACTTGGTAGAGGCCTGGTCAGGCACGCCTCTACCCAATTCTGTTTTTTCCTGCTTTGAATTTGAATTTTTTTCTCCACCCAATTCTGTTTTCTCCTGCTTTCCTTTATAATGATTGCTGATAAACATCTTGCATCCCAACCATTTCAGCATCTTCATCCTAGAAACCACATCTGCAACAGAGAGCTGCCATGCAGGGAGAACTAAAAAGAGCAGATATGCTGGGAAAGGCAGAATCAGGAGTCAAAAAGAAGTTATGATAGCTTTACATTTTCTGCTTTTATTCTCCTGAACCCAGCTATATTCTGCCTTTTCATTCTGTGTGCCAACCTTGCAGATCAGAATAAATCACTATTATTATTTTTAGTATTAGTTTAATTTAATTCAAATCAGTTTTTGTTTTTACTAACCATAATCAAAATTATAACTGAATATGACTGAAAGCTGTATTTTGTGGTACTGATAGAGACTACAACAAAAATAAAAAGAATAAAAATATTAACATGAGCTTATAAAGACAGGGAAATAAGATTTCTGTTTGGAGCAGAAGAGACATGACCTCAGCCTATGACAGGGTGGTCATCTTGCTCTCATAAAGGTACAGCCACCTGAGTGAGGATGACACCAGTATGCAGAGCCAAGAGTTTGGGAGAGACAATTCCTGCTGATATCATTGAGCTCCAAGTACAACCCTGCCAGAACCCTTCTGCCTGTGGACTTATTTGTGCTGTCTGTTCCTTCAGAATGGAAACCCACCTGCTTCACTCCTTTCTGTGCCTGGTGTCTAAAAGCTGCCCAGCACACAGTAGGAGCTCAGTGAATGTGTGCTGGGTGTGTGGACACTGTAGGCCACAGACAAGAATGATCCAGGCAGTGATGAAACACGATAAAGTCTCCCGTTTGTTCACAGCTCCCTGCTCCTCCATCTCCTCCTGTGCTTCCTCATGTGGTGAGGTCATGCGTGGTGTCCCATCCTCCTCCTCTAGGACTAGCCCACTGGGCACCTGAAGCCAGAGATGTCTTATCCAATGGAAGGTGACCATGTCACTTCCTGCTCATGGACTCCCTGCTCTTTAGAACAAAACCCACAGCCCTCCCTGTGGGACTGTGCTTGGACTAATGAGGGCAACCAGAGGCAGCCATGGCGCAGCCAGCCAGTCTAGGCCCAAGGCTTACAGAACAGGAGATGTTCTCATAAGCAGAGTGTTCTGTCATCAGGCCTGACTGCTTTCCAGCCCTGAATTGGGGGATGTTTAAGTTTGGAGACACAGAGCACAGTGCACCACTGGAGGTGGTCTGGAAGCAAGGGGTGCTCATCTAACACCCCACTCCCCAGCCTCACTCCCAACACTTCAACTTCTTTTTTTTTTTATTATGAAACATTTTATTTCCTCTGTGTGAATCTACTTATTAATCTATGTCAATAGTGACTTTCCAAAGGGGAAGAGGGTGAGTTTAGGATAGCACTCTGGTATGGGCTATAAAACTGACTCTTTCTGGACTATATTTATTAGTAGCTCAATGTCATATTAACATTCTACTAGTAGGCTCTTTTAGAGGGCATTGGCTTTTCTATAGGAGGCTGTCCAGAAAAAAATCTTTTACTGTCTTTACAAAGTCTCCCTTCCCTAAATTCTCAATAAATAAAAAAGTGAGAACCAGACTGTTCTCAGACTTAGATTATATTGCTTTCACCTTCCAGCCTCTGGGTGGAATGAAAGTTCATTTATTGCAATTCATTTTCTCCTTCTACCTCAGGTGGGATAAGTATATATAATGAGCAGTCCTCTGAGGTTCTGCTGATTTCCTAAAGAGCAATTTTTTTTATTAGTTTCTGCTTTATAACAAAGTGAATCAGTTATAGATAAACATATGTTCCCATATCTCTTCCTTCTTGCACCTCCCTCCCTCCCACCCTCCCTATCCCACCCCTCCAGGAGATCACAATGCACCAAGCCGATATCCCTGGGCTATGCGGCTGCTTCCCACTAGCTATCTACCTTATGTTTGGTAGTGTATGTGTAGTCCATGGCCCTCTCTCGCTTTGTCACACCTCACCCTTCCTCCTCCCCATATCCTCAAGTCCGTTCTCCAGTAGGTCTGCGTCTTTATTCCTGTCTTACCCCTAGGTTCTTCATGACATTTTTTTCTTAAATTCCATATATATGTGTTAGCATTCGGTATTTGTCTTTCTCTTTCTGACTTACTTCACTCTGTATGACAGACTCTAGATCTATCCACCTCATTACAAATAGCTCAATTTCGTTTCTTTTTATGGCTAACATTCCATTGTATATATGTGCCACATCTTCTTTATCCATTCATCTGATGATGGGCACTTAGGTTGTTTCCATCTCCAGGCTACTGTAAATAGAGCCGCAATGAATATTTTGGTACATGACTCTTTTTGAATTATGGTTTTCTCAGGGTATATGCCCAATAGTGAGATTGCTGGGTAATATGGTAGTTGTATTTTTAGATTTTTAAGGAACCTCCATACTGTTCTCCATAGTGGCTGTACCAATTCGCATTCCCACCAGCAATGTAGGAGTGTTCCCTTTTCTCCACACCCTCTCCAGCATTTATTGTTTCTAGATTTTTTGATCATGGCCATTCTGACTGGTGTGAGATGATATCTCATTGTAGTTTTGATTTGCATTTCTCTAATGATTAATGATGTTGAGCATTCTTTCATGTGTTTGTTGGCAGTCTGTATATCTTCTTTGGAGAAATGTCTATTTAGGTCTTCTGCCCATTTTTGGATTGGGTTGTTTGTTTTTTTGTTATTGAGCTGCGTGAGCTGCTTATAAATTTTGGAAATTAATCCTTTGTCAGTTGCTTCATTGGCAAATATTTTCTCCCATTCTGAGGGTTGTCTTTTGGTCTTGTTTATGGTTTCCTTTGCTGTGCAAAAGCTTTGAAGTTTAATTAGGTCCCATTTGTTTATTTTTGTTTTTCTTTCCATTTCTCTAGGAGGTGGGTCAAAAAGGATCTTGCTGTGATTTATGTCATAGAGTGTTCTGTTTATGTTTTGCTCTAAGAGTTTTATAGAGCTAATCAATGAATTGGGTAAAGTTTCAGGATACAAAATTAATGCACAGAAATCTCTTGCATTCCTATACACTAATGATGAAAAATCTGAAAGTGAAATCAAGAAAACACTCCCATTTACCATTGCAACTTAAAGAATAAAATATCTAGGAATAAACCTACCTAAGGAGACAAAAGACCTGTATGCAGAAAATTATAAGACACTGATGAAAGAAATTAAAGATGATACAAATAGATGGAGAGATATACCATGTTTTTGGATTGTAACAATCAACACTCTGAAAATGACTCTACTACACAAAGCAATCTACAGTTCAATGCAATCCTTATCAAACTACCACTGACATTTTTCACAGAACTAGAACAAAAAATTTCACAATTTATATGGAGAAACAAAAGACTCCGAATAGCCAAAAGAATCTTGAGAACGAAAAATGGAGCTGGAGGAATCATGTTCCCTGACTTCAGACTATACTACAAAGCCACAGTAATCAAGACAGTATGGTACTGGTACAAAAACAGAATGATAGATCAATGGAACAGGATAGAAAGCCCAGAGATAAACCTACGCACATATGGTCACCTTACCTTTGATAAAGGCAGCAGGAATGTACAGTGGAGAAAGGACAGCCTCTTCAATAAGTGGTGCTGGGAAAACTGGACAGGTACATGTAAAAGTATGAGATTAGATCACTCCCTAACACCATACACAAAAATAAGCTCAAAATGGATTAAAGACCTACATGTAAGGCCAGAAACTAACACTTCAACTTCTTACTGCACTGATGCCTGCTCTCCAATTCCTGTGGTCAAATCCACATGTTGGGACCCCTCCCCATGGGGAAAGGGGATGGCAGAGCCCAAATCCTACATGATAGGAAACTCAGCTGCACAGGAAACTGACCACACCACACACAGTTTGGTTCATGGGGCCTTGTTATCTTATTACACACCTCTCAGTCATAATTTATTTTATATTTCAGTGAGAATTTTATTTATTAATAAAAGTTATATATATCAAAGGTGTGCAACATGATGTTTTGATATAAATATACATTGTGAAATGATTTAGTAAAAACAATTAACATATCCACCACAAAAAGTTATCATATTGTGTGTGTAGCGAAACACTTAAGATCTACTCTCTCAGCAAATTTCAAGTGTACAGTGCAGTTAGGTAATAATTTTTTTAATAAAACAAACAACCCAGGGCAAAGAGGTATTCAGGATCAAGTTTATAAAGAGCCTTTCAATTAATGAAATGATGTATCTGTGGCAATTCCTTTCTAAAGACACCTGAAATCCTTATTTCTTTAATACTAGTTAAGCTCAGGGTAAACTATAGAATAATTTTATGGCATTTCTCATAATTAACACAGGTTGCAGGGACCAAAAGTTCCTCTTGGACCTTATGAAAATGTTTGGTAATGTTAGTGCCAGAAGGTAATACACACTTTCTGCATTTCTACCCTGCAATGCAGCAATTGTTGCCGTTGGGAGTCATCGTGATAATTCTCTTAGGTCATTTTTCCATTTAGTTCTCATTATCTCCAAGTGTTGCATGACTACATGCTTCTCAAACTGGAAAATGCATAGCCCCAGATCTGTGAAGGGAAGATTCAAAACAAAGTGTTTGTGATACATCTTTCTGGAGCATCAAGTTTATTGACAAGAATTGGAAGAACAAAGTAGCTGAAAAGAGCTATCCCCCTCCTCCAACAACATGGAAGACAGAATGAGGGAAAGTGTCCCAGGAGATGCAGTTCAGTCTCTTAAGTTTCACCTAGGTGGGGACTGAGGGGACAGACCTGCAGTCAGGGTGACCTCTACTCTGGTCCTCCAGGTGACTCCAAACCATCCTCTGAGCTGGCCATGTTTTGGATATGATGCTTCTGAAGGCCATGGATGTGCAAAGAAAACTCCCATCATCCAATGGACAAAGTCCCAGGGAGCACGGCCTGACCTTCCTGCTTTGGCCATCCATTCGGTATTACATTGGGCTCACTTTATTTTGACACTTCTTGCTGGGCAGTCTGAAACATAGGTGTTTTAAAATAAAGTTCCAGAATCTCCCAACCACCCCCTGCTGTTTCTGGCTGTGGCCAGAGGGAGCAGATGGGGACACTCTATCAGCCTCCCCAGCATGGGAGGAATTTCCAGAGTTGGATACTCCCTGAGAGCAGCTGGTTCCTTCTTGAGCTCCAGTCTTGCTACTGGTGCTCCCGTTGGAGGAGGATGCCCCAGGCCCACACCGGGTGGACTGGGATGGGGCTGGCAGTATTCACCTCCAGGCTGGGTGGGGAATTGGCAGGCCCTCTGGCCTTCTGCGCTGACTCCTGGTTCTCCTGAAGCCACTCATTTTCTCCCTGTTACAGCCATGTGGGGTTAAGAGGCTCACTTTTCACAGACACCTCAGGACTTGGGGAGGTTCAACCCTGTGGCTGCTGAGGTTAGTGGAAGGGGAGGGCTTCATAGTGATGGTGCAGACCCAACCTTGGGTTCCTTAGAGCTCATGCTGTCATGCCTCCTGCCTGTTCTTGAGTGGTGAACCTGGTTCCACCCCAATCTCAGGGGCTCTTTTCACAAGACAGCTCACTGTACAGCCTGAGTGGCTCCTCCTCTCCCATGTTCACCCATGCATGCTTCATTAGGTCATTTAAAGTGCCTCTGTTCCTGGGGTTGAGGGTCATTATTGTTTTCAAGAGATTTTCTATCTCTAAGGAGAGATAAAAGGAGATATAATGTTGCCCTTTCAAGGTTTACTGCCCAGCTCCCAAAAGTTCTCTCCTCCAAAGGGTAGAGATCCAGTCACCATAAAGTAGAGAACCACCCCCAGGATTCTCTCGCCCACCACAGGGTCAGCATAGTTCTGGCCCAGGAAGAGTTCTGGGGCAGCATGAATGGGGCTGCCACAGAAGATATCAAGCTTGTCACACTAATTAAACTCATTGCTGAGGCCAAAGTCTGTAATGTTCATGTTCATCTTGGCATCAAAGGGAGCTTCCATGGCTTCAGGTTCTGGTGCATGATGCCCACTGTTGGCAGTGCTGCCGAGCAGAGATCAGCTGTCAGAATGTGCCTCAGGCCTCTGCCTCTGTCATGTGGCCATGGTGCTGTACCTAGCTAGACATGTTCCCCCCACTTAGGTACTCCATGTCTAGGAACAGTGTCAGTCACCTCCAACAGCTGTACAGTATAGGGGTGATTCAGAGCCTTCATAATGTGGACTTCCCAGAAAAGTCTCAGGAAGCTGGAGGAGCTCTGCTGACTTTTCTTAATGACCTTGATGGCTACCTCTGTCCCAGTCAGAATGTGCCAGGCCAGCTTCACCTTGGAAAAGTTACCTTCACCAATGGTGTGGAGGATCTCATAGTTGTCAATATGAACCTCCTCATCAGCAGAGATGGCCTTGGGGCCCTTCATCATGGTGGCCTGCTAACTACACCAACTGACAGCACTAACTAGCAATGCTAACTATGCTAAGTGCACTAACTATACTAACAGTGCTAGTATTAACAATTCTAACTATACCAACTATGCTAATAAACAATATTAACTATACCAACTATGCTAACTATACCAACAATATTAACTAATACTAGCAATATTAGGGGAAAAATAAGATAAAATGAGAAAAAACAAAGAAATAAAAGAAAGCAGAAAGAAAAAAGTGGGGAAAACAAAAAAATTGAGAAGAAAAAACTTTTTAATAAAGAAAAATGAGAAAACAGAACAAAGAAAAGTAAAATGAAAAGCAAAAGAAAATGAGAAAAATAAAAAAGAGTAGAGAAAAAGAAAAAAATAAAGAAAACAAGATGGCAAAAACAAGGAGAAAACACAAGCTCACTGTGAGTTCAAGGATATCAGGTCACAAAAAGAATCTTCCTGGACTCTAAGGACAAAAAACTTAGGCCTAATCAGGGACTTAATGGCACCTTATGAGGTCAGAGAAAGAAATGGACCAATCATGGCTGGGGATAAACCACAGTGTTTTGCTTTCTTTTTTTTTTTTTTTCTTTCTTTCTTTCATGTTTTGGTCTCAAGACCCCTTTATGCTTAGAAAAAAATGATCCCAAAGAGATTTTTCTTTATGTATGTTATTACAGATTGGTATTTACTTTGTTATACATTTAAATCTGTAAGATGCTTCAGTGACATTTTCTTTTCTAGTTTGAAAATCTGTAGGAATTTTAAAGACCTCATAATATCTACACTTGAAATATTCAATTCCTTTTCCTTAAGCTCTGGTCTCAAAAAGATGTTACAACTTAACTGATGTCAGGACACTGTAGAAAAATTTTCTTTTGCATAAGACATGATAACGTATATTATTATCCAGGAAGCTGAGAGGAAGATTTGCCAGGAAGATCATTAGCAGATTTCTCATCAGGAAACTTGGAGATCAGATGGCTTGGGTTGATGTATTCAAAGTGTTGAAGGAAAGAAGCTGTCAACAAAGAATCTTATATCTAGCAAAACTGTCCTTCAAAAATGAGGGAGAAATTAAGACATTCCCAGATAAAAAAGATAAAAACATATGATGCAAATATTTGCTACCTATAAGAGACTCACTTCAGATCCAAAGGCAAAAAAATGTTGAACATAGATAGCAAAAGATAGTCCATGCAAATAGTAACCAAAAGAAAGCAGGGGTGGCTGTACTAATATCAGACAAAATAGACTTTAACCCAGAAGAGTTTACAAGAGACAAAGAAGGACATTATATGTTAATAAGGGGTTCAATAGAGCAAGAAGGTAAAATCATAAACATTTACATACTTAAAGACAAGCAAATGTGGACCGAACTGAAGGAAAAAATCGTTCTACATAATAGTTGGAGACTTCAATATTCAACTCTCAATGATGGATAAACAACCAGACAACAGAAGTGAGGAGGTAGAGGACACAATACTGAACAACACAATAAACCAATTAGATCTAATAGACACACACAGAACCCTTCCCAACAACAGAACACATGTTCTTCTCAAGTGCATGTGGGACCTTCTCCAGGACAGACCATGTGTTAGGTCACGATTTGTCTCAGTAGATTTTAAAAGATAGATATCGTACAAAGTATCTTCTCCAACTACAATGGGATAATAGATATCAGAAAGAGTGAGACTTCCCTGGCAGTCCAGTGGTTAAGACTTCACTTTCTGGACTTCCCTGGTGGTACAATGGTTAAGAATCTGCCAATGCAGGGGGCATGGGTTCAAGCCCTGGTCTGGGAAGATCCCACATGCTGTGGAGCAGCTAAGCCTGTGCACCACAACTACTGAAGCTTGCATGCCTAGAGCCCATGCTCTGCAACAAGAGAAGCCACTGCAATGAGAAGCCCATACACCACAATGAAGAGTAGCCTCCACTCACCACAACTAGGGAAAACCCTCTTGCAGCAATGAAGACACAACACAGCCAAAATGTAAATAAATAAAAAAAAATTTTTTTTAATTAATTCAAAAAGAAAAAAAAAGAACTTCACCTTCCAATGCAGGGGGTGTGGGTTCAATCCCTGGTCAGGGAGCTAAGATCCAGAGTGCCTCAGGGCCAAAAAATCAAAACAAAACAGAAGCAATATTATAACAAATTCAATAAAGACTTTTAAAAAATGTCCACATCAAAAAAATCGTTAAAAAAAAAGAATTTTTTATTAAAAAAAAAAAAGAAACCAGCAACAGGAGGAAAAGTGGAAAATTCACAAATTTGTGAAAATTAAACCACTTTATAGAACCACCATGTCAAAGAAGAAAGCAAGAGGGAAATTAGGAAATACTTAGAGATAAAGGAAAATGAAGCACAACACACCAAACATAGGAAAGAGCAAAGCAGTGCTAAGGAGAAATTTATAGCTATAAACACATTTTTAAAACCCTCAAATCAACAACCTAACCTCATGAAACTTAGGGAACTAGTAAAAGAAGAATGAACTAAACCTAATACTAGCAGAAGGGAGCAAATAATAAAGATTAGAGCAGAGACAAAATAGAGAGTAGAAAACCAATAGAGAAAATCAACAAAACCCAAAACTGGTTCTTTGGAAAAATTAACAGTGTTGACAAATCATTAGCTGGAATGACTAAAGAAAAGGGAAGACAAATTATTAAAATCAGAAATGAACATGGGGGCATTATTACTGACTGTAGAGAGATAAAAAGGATTATGAAAAATTGTACTGTAACAAATTGGATAACCTAGATAAAATGGACAAATCCCTAAAAGTATAAAACCTCCCAAGGCTGAATCACAAAGAAATAGAAAATCTGAATAGACTCATAACTAGTAAGGTGATTGGATCAGTAATCAAAAACCTCTTTAAAAAAGAGCTCTGGAACAAATTGATAGCTGGCAAACTGATTCACAGGTGAATCATACGACATTTAAAGAAGAACTAACAACAAGCCTTCTCAAAGTCATGCAAAAAAATTTCAGGAGAAAGAACACTTCCTAACTTATTCTGTGAGGCTGGCATTGCCTTGATACCCCCCAAACATCTCTGGCTCATCTTCTAGACAGTCACCAGAGTATTTTACTAAAATATCCAGGCAGAGGTGTTCTTTGCCCAGTGGCTTGAATCTGGTTCCTCTAAGATCTTTCTACTTCCCTTCAGTCCCACCCCCTGATTCCTGGAGAGGGGAGAGGGGCTGGAGGTTGACACAATCACTAATGGCCAGTGAGTTAGTCAGTCATGCCCATCGTACTGAAGCCTCCATAGAACCCCAGAATGATAAGGTTCAGAGAGCTTCCAGGTTGGTGAACTTGTGGAGATTTGGGAAGTAGAGAACTCAGAGGGCATGGAAGCTCTGTGCTCCTGAGTTATAACCTTTTATAATTTATAACCTTTTATAATGAGATATCATTGCACTGAGAATATAACTACAGGCACTGATTAGGTCAAAACCTCCACACTGCCTTTCCATGCATTGGTGAATGTATGTAGTGAAAAATAAATAAATAAAGACTAGGGAGTAAGCAAGAATGACAAGATTTTAATACTTTTTTTCTCCAGCCCATTATTTCTTTCTTCTTTTTTTCTGTTTTATTTTTTTCATTTTTTCTTTTCTTTTCTTTCTTTCTTTCTTTTTTTGTTTTTTGTCTTAATTCTTTCTCTGTTTCTTTGTTCCCTGCTAGTCTCTGCAACTAATTTTTTTTTCTGATCCAACAACCTAAGAAGATTCCTTTGTTGCCAGAAGAACAAATTGGAGTTTCTAAGGGTGGTATATTTATCTAGCCTGGGACATTACAAGGAAGAGATAGTGCCAGAATTTCAGTAGATCTTGTATGTTATGACCAGGGTTGGTAATAGGGAAAAGGAAATAGATCATGAACAAGAAAATTTAGGCCTCGCTGCATTTTATTTCATGTATAGGAAATTATGTCTACAGTTTCGTTAAGGTACATAATCACATGATTTTTAGCCTAGCACCTCTCATGTTCCTCCTCTTTCTTCCTAGTTCAATGACATTTTTCTCATCCTCCAAACCCCTAATTTACTAGGTTGGGAACTCCACGAGAGGGAGAACCATATCAATCCCTTTTACCGTGGTATCCCCAAAGCTAAACATGAATCATAGGGAGACATTTCATTGTGTATTTGCCTGAAAATATGTTTTTATTTATTAATAAGTGAATGTTCAGCTTTTTGTTACTACAACATATTTTACAGAGGTTGTTTTATTTCACCCTGATAACAGGAGTCAGATCCCCAAAAGAGTTGCCCTCAGGCAGATCCAGGGTATGAGTACAGTGGGATCGTCTGCATCTATAGCCATATATCTTTCCACTAACTACACCTACCTCCGTGTTAGCAAGATCAGTAGCAGGCTTCAGAGATTGTTCCTCACTCAATTGGTTGCTTCCAGTAGTGAGTGATAAAAGTAGTTTAACAAAGCTCCCTGGGATACAAGCAGATCAAAATGATAGATCCCTACTCCATTGGTTTGGTTTTGTTTTATTAACATGCAAATGAACGAAAAGCAAAGGGAGTTCTTCCAAGCCTAATTTTGTTTGTTGAGGAGGGAGGAATGAAGACATGTTCAGAAGTCCCATTGAAACCCAACTTCAAATGCTCCAATAGATCTGTAGTCTTTTGGAAATCAGATAGGTTGATAGGGCATCAGGATCTCGGACAACTGAATACAGCAAGTGATGAGTGAATGATTAGTGATGACTAGGCAAGATTTCAAGCATCCTGGGAAGTGCAAAGTAGCAAATGCTCTAAAGAGAAAGCTTTCATCTTGTAAACCTGAGTGCAAAATTCACCAATTCATGGAAAGACAGTGTGGAGGCTTTTACCTAATCAGTGCCTGCAGTTATATTCTCAGTGCAATGATGTCTCCTGATTGCCTGGCACATGTATTCTATGCTTCTCTTTTAATCTTTCAAGCTCTCTCTAGGTCACTGTTCCCACCCCCTTACTTCCTATCTCTCTCATCAGTGGCCCAAACTGACAGATGTACATGAGCCATGGTGTTACCCTAGCCCTCACGCTACCCTGCATGCCCTCTTCCCCTATTTCTCCTAAAAATTATCCCTCACTTTAGATTATCCACAGTTTCCTAAATTACTACACTCCATACTTCTAAGAATCACAAATATAATTTGAATGATAAATAGCTAAGTGTTTTAATTTATACTGCTCTTCCTCTATGGCATGTTTTCAAGAAAATGTGTTTACAGTGTATGTACCTGCAGGTCGGGGGTTCTGTTTTTCAAATTTTCCAGGCGAATTAACATGTTACTAGATCACTAGGATGTACTTAATATAAAGTGACAGATTCATGTCTTATCAAGCATTATATAAACTATAAACTATATATAAACTATACATCAATTTGTTCCCTCATCCTATAAAAATATCTGTTCCTTACCCTTTTACAAATACCATTTGTCATTTTCAAGCTGCTTCTGGAAATGAAAAAGGCTTTGCTCTAAACATGAACAAACTTAAATGCCATCAATAAAAAGACACTATAACTTACACACAGAGCCCCCTATCCATATCTAAATTCTTTTGTACCTGCTTGATACATTGACAAACCTTCTGTTTTTTATTTTACCATCTTGTTCACATTTTAGCAGCAAACTTTACACATTGGTATAAATGCATTTTTCATGATAAATTTACTGAATTATTTTATATTACTCCATTTGCTTTTCTAAATCTGCATTCAGATAGGTGAGATTTAAGAATAATTTTTTATATGAGCCACTTTGAGTTGCCTTAATGTAATGGTGCTTCATGAATCACTGGGTGAGTTTGAGCTGAGGTGTAGCAGGCTATTTATCTCCTATTGCCATGCAAATGGCACATTACCAGGACATGACATAATAGGTGCTGGTTTAATAAAAGATTGTTCCTCCTCCAGTACTTGAGGAGAGAGATTTCAATCAGCTCACAGTCTGGGACTCTATCTACTCTCAGGTTGAAATCATACTGTCAACAGCATAGCTTGCCATGAAGGGTGCTGGTAAAAGCATATTTGCTTGGACCAGCTCCAGACTGAGAAAACCCACAGCAAAAGCTAAACTAACAAGCAAGGACAAAGACATTTTCTAAATAGTGATGACTCCTGATTACATTTCTAAATTCTTTAGCCCAAATTTGGATGTGGCACATGTAGACTTTCATCTAAAATCAGTGAAACTCCCAGAAAAATTGTGTCTGGAGAGAAAGCTGTCTGATGTGATAAATAGCAAAATCTCGGGGGGACCTGGAAGATGGCGGAAGAGTAAGACGCGGAGATCGCCTTCCTCCCCACGGATACACCAGAAATACATCCACACGTGGAACAACTCCTACAGAACTCCTACTGAAGGCTGGCAAAAGACCTCAGACCTCCCAAAAGGCAAGAAACTCCCCACGTAACTGGGTAGGGCAAAAGAAAAAACAGAGACAAAAGAATAAGGACGGCACCTGCACCAGTGGGAGGGAGCTGTGAAGGAGGAAAAGTTTCCACACACTAGGAAGCCCCTCCGCGGGCGGAGACTGCGGGAGGCAGAGGGGGGAGTTTCGGGACCGCGGAGTAGTGCACAGCGACGGGTGCGGAGGGCAAAGCGGGGAGATTCCTGCACAGACGATCGGTGCCGACCAGCACTCACCAACCCGAGAGGCTTGTCTGCTCACCCGCCGGGGCGGGCGGGGCTGCGAGCTGAGGCTCGGGTTTTGGTTTTGGACGGAGCTCAGGGAGAGGACTGGGGTTGGCGGCTTGAACATAGCCTGAAGGGGTTAGTGCACCACGACTAGCCGGGAGGGAGTTCGGGGAAAAGCCTGCACCGGCCGAAGAGGCAAGAGACTTTTTCTTCCCTCTTTGTTTCCTGGTGCGCGAGGAGAGGGGTTTAAGAGCGCTGCTTAAAGGAACTCCAGAGACGGGCGCGAGCCGCGGCTAAAAGCGCGAACCCCAGAGACAGGCGCGAGCCGCGGCTGAGGGCGCGAGCCCCCGAGACGGGCGCGAGCCGCGGCTGAAAGCGCAAACCCCAGAGACGGGCGCGAGCCGCGGCTAAAACCGCGGACCCAAGAGCCGGGCGGGAGACGCTAAGGCTGCTGCTGCCGCCACCAAGGGGCCTGTGTGCGAGCACAGGTCACTCTCCACACCCCTCTTCCGCGGAGCCTGTGCAGCCCGCCACTGCCAGGTTCCCGGGATCCAGGGACAACTTCCCCGGGACAAGGCACGGCGGGCCTCAGGCTGGTGCAACGTCACGCCGGCCTCTGCCGCAACGTCACGCTGCCTCTGCCGCCGCAGGCCCGCCCCGCACGCAGTGCCCCTCCTTCCCCCATCCCCCAACCCCCGGCCTGAGTGAGCCGGAGGCCCCGAATCAGCGGCTCCTTTAACCCCGTCCTGTCTGAGCGAAAAAAAGACGCCCTCCAGCGACCTACACGCAGAGGCAGGGCCAAATCCAAAGCTGAGCTCCTGTGAGCTGTCAGAACAAAGAAGAGAAAGGGAAATCTCTCCCAGCAGCCACAGAAGCAGCGGATTAAAGCTCCACAATCAACTTGATATACCCTGTATCTGTGGAATACCTGAATAGACAAGGAATGATCCCAAATTGAAGAGGTGGAATTTAGGAGCGAGATCTATGATTTTTTTCCCTTTTCCTCTTTTTGTGAATGTGTACGTGTATGCTTCTGTGTGAGATCTTGTCTGTATACTCTTGCTTCCACCATGTGTCCTAGGGCTCTATCCGTCCATGACTTTTTTTTAAAAATTCTTTTTCTTAATAATTAAGTTTAATTGTAATAACTTTATTATACTTTACCTTCGTTCTTTCTTTCTTTCCTTCCTTCCTTCCCTCCTTTAGACAACGAATCACCCCAAATTGAGGAGGTGGTCTCAGGGAGCAGGATTTATGATTTTTCCCCCTTTACCTCTTTTTGTGAAGGTGTATGTGTATGCTTCTGTGTAAGATTTTCTCTGTATAGCTTTGCTTCCAACATTTGTCCTAAGGTTCTATCCGTCCCTTTTTTTTTTCTAAATATTTTTTAATTCAATAACTATATTATACTTTATTTTATTTTTACTGTATCATCTTTCTTTCTGTCTTTTTTCCTTCTTTCCCTCCTTCCTTCCTCCCTCCCTCCCTCCCTCCTTCCCTCCTTTCTTTCCTTCTTTGCTTCTTTCTTCCTTCCTTCCTTTCCTCCTTTCCTTCTTTCTTTACTCATACTTCTACTAATTCTCCCTACTTTTTCTCCCTTTTATTCTGAGCCGTGTGGATGAAAGGCTCTTGGTGCTCCAGCCCAGGAGTCAGGGCTCTGCCTCTGAGGTAGGAGAGCCAACTTCAGGACACTGGTCAACAAGAGACCTCCCAGCTCCACATAATATTAAACGGTGGAAATCTCCCAGAGACCTCCATCTTAACACCAGCACCCAGATTCACTCAACGACCAGCAAGCCACAGTGCTGGACAACCTATGCCAAACAACTAGCAAAACAGGAACACAACCCCACCCATTAGCAGAGAGGCTGACTAAAATCATAATAAGGCCACAGACACCCCAAAACACACCACCAGACGTGAACCTGCCCACTAGAGACACAAGATCCAGCCCCATCCAGCACAACACAGGCACTAGTCCCCTCCACCAGGAAGCCTACACAACCCACTGAAACAACCTTAGCCACTGGAGACAGACATCAAAAACAACGGGAACTACGAAAGTGCAGCCTGCAAAAAGGAGACCCCAAACACAGTAAGATAAGCAAAATGAGAAGACAGAAAAACACACAGCAGATGAAGGAGCAAGATAAAAACCCACCAGACCTAACAAATGAAGAGGAAATAGGCAATCTACCTGAAAAAGAATTCAGAATAATGATAGTAAGGATGATCCGAAATCTTGGAAGTAGAATGGACAAAATGCAAGAAACAGTTAACAAGGACCTACAAGAACTAAAGGTGAAACAAGCAACGATGAACAATGCAATAAATGAAATTAAAATCACTCTAGATAGGATCAATAGCAGAATAACTGAGGCAGAAGAACGGATAAGTGACCTGGAAGATAAAGTAGTGGAAATAACTACTGCAGAGCAGAATAAAGAAAAAAGAATGAAAAGAACTGAGGACAGTCTCAGAGACCTCTGGGACAACATGAAACGCACCAACATTCGAATTATAGGGGTTCCAGAAGAAGAAGAAAGAAAGAAAGGGACTGAGAAAATATTTGAAGAGATTATAGTTGAAAACTTCCCTAATATGGGAAAGGCAATAGTTAATCAAGTCCAGGAAGCACAGAGGGTCCCATACAGGATAAATACAAGGAGAAACACGCCAAGACACATATTAATCAAACTGTCAAAAATTAAATACAAAGAAAGCATATTAAAAGCAGCAAGGGAAAAACAACAAATAACACACAAGGGAATCCTCATAAGGTTAACAGCTGATCTCTCAGCAGAAACCCTACAAGCCAGAAGGGAGTGGCAGGACATACTGAAAGTGATGAAGGAGAATAGCCTGCAACCAAGACCACTCTACCCAGCAAGGATCTCATTCACATTTGATGGAGAAATTAAAACCTTTACAGACAAGCAAAAGCTGAGAGAGTTCAGCACCACCAAACCAGCTTTACAACAAATGCTAAAGGAACTTCTCTAGACACGAAACACAAGAGAAGGAAACGACCTATAGTAGCGAACCCAAAACAATATATAAACTGGAAATAGGAACATACATATCGATAATTACCTTAAATGTAAATGGACTAAATGCTCCCACCAAAAGGCACAGATTGGCTGAATGGATACAAAAACAAGACCCTTATATATGCTGTCTACAAGAGACTCACTTCAGACCTAGAGACACATACAGACTGAAAGTAAGGGGATGGAAAAAGATATTCCATGCAAATGGAAACCAAAAGAAAGCTGGAGTAGCAATTCTCATATCAGACAAAATAGACTTTAAAATAAGGACTATTAAAAGGGACAAAGAAGGACACTACATAATGATCAAGGGATCGATCCAAGAAGAAGATATAACAATTGTAAATATTTATGCACCCAACATAGGAGCACCTCAATACATAAGGCAAATACTAACAACCATAAAAGGGGAGATCAACAGTAACACATTCATAGTAGGGGACTTTAACACCCCACTTTCACCCATGGACAGATCATCCAAAATGAAAATAAATAAGGAAACACAAGCTTTAAATGATACATTAAACAAGATGGACTTAATTGATATTTATAGGACACTCCATCCAAAAACAACAGAATACACATTTTTCTCAAGTGCTCATGGAACATTCTCCAGGATAGATCATATCTTGGGTCACAAATCAAGCCTTGGTAAATTTAAGAAAACTGAAATTGTATCAAGTATCTTTTCCGACCACAACGCCATGAGACTAGATATCAATTACCGGAAAAGATCTGTAAAAAATACAAACACATGGAGGCTAAACAATACACTACTTAATAATGAAGTGATCACTGAAGAAATCAAAGAGGAAATAAAAAAATACCTAGAAACAAATGACAATGGAAACACAACGACCCAAAACCTATGGGATGCAGCAAAAGCAGTTCTAAGGGGGAAGTTTATAGCAATACAAGCCCACCTTAAGAAGCAGGAAACATCTCGAATAAACAGCCTAACCTTGCACCTCAAGCAATTAGAGAAAGAAGAACAAAAAAACCCCAAAGCTAGCAGAAGGAAAGAAATCATAAAAATCAGATCAGAAATAAATGAAAAAGAAATGAAGGAAACAATAGCAAAGATCAATAAAACTAAAAGCTGGTTCTTTAAGAAGATAAACAAAATAGATAAACCACTAGCCAGACTCATCAAGAAAAAAAGGGAGAAGACTCAAATCAATAGAATTAGAAATGAAAAAGGAGAAGTAACAACTGACACTGCAGAAATAAAAAAAATCATGAGAGATTACTACAAGCAACTCTATACCAATAAAATGGACAATCTGGAAGAAATGGACAAATTCTTAGAAATGCACAACCTGCCAAGACTGAATCAGGAAGAAATAGAAAATATGAACAGACCAATCACAAGCACTGAAATTGAAACTGTGATTAAAAACCTTCCAACAAACAAAAGCCCAGGACCAGATGGCTTCACAGGTGAATTCTATCAAACGTTTAGAGAAGAGCTAACACCTATCCTTCTCAAACTCTTCCAAAATATAGCAGAGGGAGGAACACTCCCAAATTCCTTCTACGAAGCCACCATCACCTTGATACCAAAACCAGACAAGGATGTCACAAAGAAAGAAAACTACAGGCCAATATCACTGATGAACATAGATGCAAAAATCCTCAACAAAATACTAGCAAACAGAATCCAAAAGCACATTAAAAGGATCATACACCATGATCAAGTGGGGTTTATTCCAGGAATGCAAGGATTCTTCAATATACGCAAATCTATCAATGTGATAAACCATATTAACAAATTGAAGGAGAAAAACCATATGATCATCTCAATAGATGCAGAGAAAGCTTTCGACAAAATTCAACACCCATTTATGATAAAAACCCTCCAGAAAGTAGGCATAGAGGGAACTTTCCTAAACATAATAAAAGCCATATATGACAAGCCCACAGCAAACATCATCCTCAATGGTGAAAAACTGAAAGCATTTCCACTAAGATCAGGAACAAGACAAGGTTGCCCACTCTCACCACTCTTATTCAACATAGTTTTGGAAGTTTTAGCCACAGCAATCAGAGAAGAAAAGGAAATAAAAGGAATCCAAATCGGAAAAGAAGAAGTAAAGCTGTCACTGTTTGCAGATGACATGATACTATACATAGAGAATCCTAAAGATGCTACCAGAAAACTACTAGAGCTAATCAATGAATTTGGTAAAGTAGCAGGATACAAAATTAATGCACAGAAATCTCTGGCATTCCTATATACTAATGATGAAAAATCTGAAAGTGAAATCAAGAAAACACTCCCATTTACCATTGCAACAAAAAGAATAAAATATCTAGGAATAAACCTACCTAAGGAGACGAAAGACCTGTATGCAGAAAATTATAAGACACTGATGAAAGAAATTAAAGATGATACAAATAGATGGAGAGATATACCATGTTCTTGGATGGGAAGAATCAACATTGTGAAAATGACTCTACTACCCAAAGCAATCTACAGATTCAATGCAATCCCTATCAAACTACCACTGGCATTTTTCACAGAACTAGAACAAAAAATTTCGCAATTTGTATGGAAACACAAAAGACCCCGAATAGCCAAAGCAATCTTGAGAACGAAAAAAGGAGCTGGAGGAATCAGTCTCCCTGACTTCAGACTATATTACAAAGCAACAGTAATCAAGACAGTATGGTACTGGCACAAAAACAGAAAGATAGATCAGTGGAACAGGATAGAAAGCCCAGAGATAAACCCACGCACATATGGACACCTTATCTTTGATAAAGGAGGCAGGAATGTACAGTGGAGAAAGGACAGCCTCTTCAATAAATGGTGCTGGGAAAACTGGACAGGTACATGTAAAAGTATGAGATTAGATCGCTCCCTAACACCATACACAAAAATAAGCTCAAAATGGATTAAAGACCTAAATGTAAGGCCAGAAACTATCAAACTCTTAGAAGAAAACATAGGAAGAACACTCTATGACATAAATCACAGCAAGATCCTTTCTGACCCACCTCCTAGAGTAATGGAAATAAAAACAAAAATAAACAAATGGGACCTAATGAAACTTCAAAGCTTTTGCACAGCAAAGGAAACCATAACCAAGACCAAAAGACAACCCTCAGAATGGGAGAAAACATTTGCAAATGAAGCAACTGACAAAGGATTAATCTCCAAAATTTACAAGCAGCTCATGCAGCTCAATAACAAAAAAACAAACAACCCCATCCAAAAATGGGCAGAAGACCTAAATAGACATTTCTCCAAAGAAGATATACAGAATGCCAACAAACACATGAAAGAATGCTCAACATCATTAATCATTAGAGAAATGCAAATCAAAACTACAATGAGATATCATCTCACACCAGTCAGAATGGCCATCATCAAAAAATCTAGAAACAATAAATGCTGGAGAGGGTGTGGAGAAAAGGGGACACTCTTGCACTGCTGGTGGGAATGTGAATTGGTTCAGCCACTGTGGAGAACAGTATGGAGGTTCCTTAATAAACTACAAATAGAATTACCATATGACCCAGCAATCCCACTACTGGGCATATACCCTGAGAAAACTGAAATTCAAAAAGAGTCATGTACCAAAATGTTCATTGCAGCTCTATTTACAATAGCCCGGAGATGGAAACAACCTAAGCGCCCATCATCGGATGAATGGATAAAGAAGATGTGGCACATATACACAATGGAATATTACTCAGCCTTAAAAAGAAATGAAATTGAGCTATTTGTAATGAGATGGATAGACCTAGAATCTGTCATACAGAGTGAAGTAAGTCAGAAAGAAAAAGACAAATACCGTATGCTAACACATATATATGGAATTTAAGGAAAAAAAATGTCATGAAGAACCTAGGGGTAAGACAGGAATAAAGACGCAGACCTACTGGAGAACGGACTTGAGGATATGGGGAGGGGGAAGGGTGAGTTTTGACAGGGCGAGAGAGAGTCATGGACATATACACACTAACAAACGTAGTAAGGTAGATAGCTGGGGGGAAGCAGCCGCAAGGCACAGGGATATTAGCTCGGTGCTTTGTGACAGCCTGGAGCGGTGGGATGGGGAGAGTGGGAGGGAGGGAGACACAAGAGGGAAGACATATGGGAACATATGTATATGTATAGCTGATTCACTTTGTCATAAAGCAGAAACTAACACACCATTGTAAAGCAATTATACCCCAATAAAGATGTTTAAAAAAAAATTTTTTGTAGATACCCACTTTTCTTTCTTTTTAATGGTTCTGCAAAGTTGGTCTGATATAGTTTCAAGTAATTAATTGTTGGTTTCATGCAAAGAAGTTACTCTATCATTTCTTCTTTTAGAAGATCCTAGTAAGCATTCTATTCAGTCTGTTTGATTTTATGCCTGGCTTTTTTCTGTGTGTGCAAAATATTAATTTTGGAATATCAAAAGAAACCCAATTTGGTCATTTTAAGTTGAGATCTCCTTTAGTATAAGTTCCCCAATTAAGTAGGTACTTGCAAGTATGAGTTTTTGTATGTATATGAACCTGGCTGGAGTGTTAGTCAGAGGCTGGATTTCTGACGCCCCTTGTTTCTGTTTGAAAGTCTCTGTTTCCCATTTTAAAGTTGAATTTGTCAGGGATAAAAACACTAGTGAAATTGTGTACTTCTTGTGAGCTTAATTCCTCTAGGCATCACCCTAGAGTTGTTTCAGCCCTCTTACCTCTCTGTTTCTCCCTTCGACGGTCTAAGACCACCACTGGTGCTCAAATCACTGAATGGCCAATTCTTATCTGTGAACCCTGGATGAGCAAGTATTTTAATTAATGAGTGGGTTTCCCTATGGGACCACTGCACAGTATGAGGACTCTGCCTCCACCACTCCTGTATATTTCTCAGTCACCTGAGAAAGCTGTAACCGGCCGGGAGGTGTCTTGTCCCTTTTCTTCGGAGCAAAGCTCTAATGTAATATCTCCACTTTTATCCCTACAAATTCTATTAAGGCAGCCGAATTGAGAAAAAGCGTCAGATCAACAAATTACCTAACCACTCAGCGCAGACCACTCAGTCTCCTACAACTGAACAAACCCTGGTATCTTTCAACCAGCCTCCCCCACCCCAGTATCTTTCACCTGGGTGGGTATTCCCCAGTATCTTTCAACCAGGAACCCCCTGCCCAGTATCTTTCCACTGGGAGGAGGCAGGTACCTGCAATACTGCCAAATAAAACTCAGGATTATCAACCAATACGGGAGATCCGAGAACCAGCAGAGACTTACCCAAATTCGTCTGGACTCTCTGAGGAGACAGATGGATGCAAGGGACCTCTGCTGGTACCAAGCCTCCCGATCCTTGTAGAGTTCAGGCAAAGGAGAGGAGTTCACTCTGTCTCTTCCTTCGTGGTCGCCATAACTGTCGACTTTAAAAAATGCACAACGTGAGAGTTGCGAGTTAAGTTTCATTTGGGGCAAAATGAGAACTGAAGCCTAGGAGACAATATTTCAGATAGCTCTGAGAAACTGCTCCAAAGAGTTAGGGAGGAAGGACAGTATATATGTGATTTTGGTGAAGGGGGAATACATGCAATCAAGCACATCTTTTTTTTAGAACGTTTCTGTTAGTCTCATGAAAGTTACTGCTAGTCACGAGGAGCAGACATCACCATGAAGAATTTTAGTGTTTTTCTAGATATGAGGAGATACAAGATTTGGGCTCATAAAATCAGCTCCTGACAATATCTAACTATCTGAAGACCTGTTCTGCCAGTTTTTCCCAGAGCACAGAGTGCCTCATTTCAGTTCTCCACCCTGAACTCCTTTCAGGGGGGTGTTGAAAATCAGCAGGTGCAGCAGCACATGGTTTAATCCTTGTAGAGGTAGATGGCAAGTCCCAATGGTGAGTGTCAATTGTAGTTGACAGCATCAACAGTGTCTACTAAAGTCTCAATAACCAAACAATTATTTATTGAATACTTAGCAGGGATCCAGTGTTTACCAAACACTGTGAAGTCTCTTCAGATGTCCAGATACATTTTAAAATTTAACATAATGATTTTGGGGTAGTCCTTTAAATATGCTTACTTTCAAGCCTCTAGTAATTAAGCTTTAGAAAGGACCAGGCAGCTATTAAAAGAGGATTTTCAAGTGGCACATAGGAAAACATCATTCTCAAGAATAGAAACTTGAGGTCGATTATCTATGTTATTAATGTACACCAGACAATGACCTTTCATTCCTTTTACTCAATATCTGTAATTGAAGCTGCTTATGCAAGTATCCCTCTTCTATTTAAATGCAACCTCTTTGTTTTTTGCATTTTATTCATATATATATTACTATTGCCTTTCTATTTAGTAAATGATCAATTCATGGCTAATGAATAAGTAAACATGTGTCTGAATGTATACAACTGTAATAATATAATGCTTGGACCAAAAACATCTTTTAGTGCATCTGAGAAGGAAGACAAACATATGGGATAGCAATTAGCTTAAAAAAGATATAATTTACTGTTAAATTGGTTAGAGAGGGTGTGACTAAGAAATTAAATGATAAGACAGTCAATCTCAGTGAAGGAAAATCAATAAGGATGGATAATCTGGTTGTTGAATTATACAAATAAAACAAATAATGCTCTACTTGTAGGGAAATTATAAGAATGAATTGAAATAATTCATTCTTAAATTCTATGTAAATACATATTATCAGGTAGTAAATTAAATATGGAACTGGAAGAGTATATTGTTTTAATTCCAAGCTAGCACATTGCACATCATTTTCTTTCAATTTGTCAGATTCTTGGTACAGGTGGTGCACCAGGTGTTTTAAAAACCTAACAACAACAAAAATCTGAAGTCACCAGTCCATTTTGCATCTGTTGATTTTTTTTCTCATGGCAGTCACCAAGATCAATATTTCTTTTCCCCCTAAAATAAAAACACACATTTTATTTTTAGTTTATCTGTGCTCAAACTTTAATCCAAAAATGATTTTTAAGTGGCTTATAATGATATCTCAAAACAAATATTTTGTTCACTTAGTTGTATTCTGAGTGTGTTGGCTTTCATTTTCTGGATATTTTAGTAGTTTCCTAAATATTGATTGTTGAAGCTGGGATCTAAATTTAATTTCTGTACTTAATATGAATTCCCATATTATATCTTGTACTATTATTGGCCAGAGCTTAAGATTCAGGACTCATTGTTTAGAACAAAAGCTCTCATGCATACACATGTCATTTGTAAAAATGATGTAGGGGCTCTGCCAACACTGGTAACTTGGGTTGCAGTGGAAAAACATTGGGACAAGAATAGAAGATGGAAATTAGACAGCCTTGGTAAGCATCAAATTTAATGCCTAGGCAAACTTATGTAACAATAACCAGGCATTAGACTTAATTGGAGAATTACAGAAATATGTAAGCAATAAATTAGTCAACAAAGTACCCCATTCAGCCCAATTACTCCTTTTTCTTTAAGTGTTACACTTAAAGAAAAACACTTAAGTGTTTTCATTTCTAGCAACCAACACTATCTTTTATAGAAAAATAGCACTTACATATTAATTTTAATTTAATAAATATTTATTGAATAATAATTATGAACTAAATATTTGAACCATTAGAAAAGATTTTTTATTAAGTTGGATATTGCATTAAGTTCTTTTGAAATGTACCAACCTTGATGTTTAAAGGAGCTTGGAATTCAGAGACTATGAGAATAAGGACAGTTAGTTACCTCAGCCTTCATTTCATAAATACTTATATAGTCTGGATTGTAAGACCCAAGGAAGAATGTAGTGATAGTGATGACCTTAATGAATATTTGCTAAATAAGGAGCCCTTAAACTTGCTCTAT
The DNA here is from genome assembly GCF_008692025.1 of Phocoena sinus. Classification (NCBI taxonomy): domain Eukaryota; kingdom Metazoa; phylum Chordata; class Mammalia; order Artiodactyla; family Phocoenidae; genus Phocoena; species Phocoena sinus. The sequence continues at coordinate 30,698,896 of NC_045776.1, read as the reverse complement.
TTTATTTAGTCATTTAAAAATGTCTAGTGGTATATCATGTTATAAAGTTTAAAATAATACTAGGAAAAATTCTACTTTAATAAACAGAGCACTACTGCTCTATGGCATATACTACACTGGATGCAAGGGTCTCAGTAATGAAATGGTCAGACATGGTGTTCTGATTTCATGGGGCTTATAATCAGGTGGGTTTCAACCAGAGCTGATTAGCCTCCCTCTAGGTAGGATGTGGAAAATTGGCAAGTGGTGAATGTGTGTGTATGTAGTGGGGCAGGAGAGAGCTTGGCTGCTATTAATTGAAATAATGATTGGGCAGTACTATGGATCTTCAATGATTGAAGTCCATGGTAAACATCCTGTACAACCTGGGAGAGACCCATTTAATAAAGAATGGCCTGCCCAACATGCTTATAGTGCCTCTCTTGAATACCACTGCAGGAAAAGAAAACAATGTGCATTTTAAAATATGACATAACATATAAAATTAAAATATATAATTGCCACTCATATGAGATATTACAACATATACACTTGATATGCCTAAGCCAACTTTGGACCTTTAGAAAATTAGGGAACTTCTGTGAAAAGAAGGATGAGCAAAATTTAACCATGTGAAATGATGATTAAAGAGAGGTATTTACAGACTTGTGCAAAAATCTGTGTGCAGGAGAGAAGAAGTTCTGTATGAGAAATTAAAAAAAAATTGCATAGAGGCAATGTAACTGCCAGGTGGGGAGTTTGGAGAGATGAAGCTTGAACAAAGGCAAGGGCTATGTTATGCAAGGCCTTAAGGTGTGTGACAGACCCTGGATGTTACTCTGAGAAAAACAAAAATTCACTGAAGAATTTTCATTTAGAGAGTGTTATAACCATAAGCATAGTTTCAGATTTTCTTTCTTATAGTTTGTAGAATAAATTGGTTCATCTCCCAATATCTATTTACCTTTCCAATATATTCTTTCTGCCACTGCTGTCCACAAGCATTAAGAGAGGTGAATAAAGGAGTAAGAAGACATTGTATCAGAATACCAACTGGATGCTTTTCCTGCCTGGACCACACTGCAATATAAATATTATTCAGCCTACATATGTAATTCTAGCTTTACTGGTAGCCACATCAAAAAATTACAAAGTAATAGATAAACTTGATTTTAATAATATATTTTTATTTAGCCCAGTATATTCAAATATTGTTTCAACATGCAGCAAATATACAAACTTAATGATAGTTTACATTGTTTTTTAAAATTTTCATACCTAACGTTAGAAATGCAGCATGATTTTTATACTTACAGCACATCTCAATTTGGATTGACCACATTTTACATGCTAGCCACATGTGGATAGTGATTATCATATTGTACAGCACAGGCATGATGTTTGTTAGTAGAGAAAGAACAGCAAGAAAAAGATGGCTGTTTGCTGTGTAACTGAATAGAACTTAGATTATTCAAAAGCAGGAGAAGGAACTGAGCAAAAACAGAATCTCTATCTGTACCAATTGATTACATGGGAGAAAGAAGGAAAACATTATATAATGACTCATTGTTTTATTTCTGTCTATGGATAACTCTATTGGGCTAATTTTATGTAACAAATTGATGGGTGTCCTCTTAATAAATCAAGACCCTGTGGTTCCATTATTTTTATTAAATAGCGATTGTAAAACTGAACAATAGGGGAACCTTGAAGATGGCGGAAGAGTAAGACGCGGAGATCGCCTTCCTCCCCACGGACACACCAGAAATACATCTACACGTGGAACAGCGCATACAGAACACCTACTGAAGGCTGGCAGAAGACCTCAGACCTCGCAAAAGGCAAGAAACTCCCCACGTACCTGGGTAGGGCAAAAGAAAAAAAGAAAAAACAGAGACAAAAGAATAAGGACGGCACCTGCACCACTGGGAGGGAGCTGTGAAGGAGGAAAAGTTTCCACACACTAGGAAGCCCCTCCGCGGGCGGAGACTGCGGGAGGCAGAGGGGGGAGTTTCGGGACCGCGGAGTAGTGCACAGCGACGGGTGCGGAGGGCAAAGCGGGGAGATTCCTGCACAGACGATCGGTGCCGACCGGCACTCACCAACCCGAGAGGCTTGTCTGCTCACCCGCCGGGGCGGGCGGGGCTGCGAGCTGAGGCTCGGGTTTCGGTTTTGGACGGAGCGCAGGGAGAGGACTGGGATTGGCGGCTTGAACATAGCCTGAGGGGTTAGTGCACCATGACTAGCCGGGAGGGAGTTCGGGGAAAAGCCTGCACCGGCCGAAGAGGCAAGAGACTTTTTCTTCCCTCTTTGTTTCCTGGTGTGCGAGGAGAGGGGTTTAAGAGCGCTGCTTAAAGGAACTCCAGAGACGGGCACGAGCCGCGGCTAAAAGCGCGAACCCCAGAGACGGGCGCGAGACGCGGCTAAAAGTGCGAACCCCAGAGACGGGCGCGAGCCGCGGCTAGAAGCGCGGACCCCAGAGACGGGCAGGAGATGCTAAGGCTGCTGCTGCCGCCACCAAGGGGCCTGTGTGCGAGCACAGGTCACTCTCCACACCCCTCTTCCGCGGAGCCTGTGCAGCCCGCCACTGCCAGGTTCCCGGGATCCAGGGACAACTTCCCCGGGAGTACGCACGGCGGGCCTCAGGCTGGTGCAACGTCACGCCAGCCTCTGCCGCAACGTCATGCCGCCTCTGCCGCCGCAGGCCCGCCCCGCACGCAGTGCCCCTCCTTCCCCCATCCCCCAACCCCCGGCCTGAGTGAGCCGGAGGCCCCGAATCAGCGGCTCCTTTAACCCCGTCCTGTCTGAGCAAAAAACAGACGCCCTCCAGCGACCTACAAGCAGAGGCAGGGCCAAATCCAAAGCTGAGCTCCTGTGAGCTGTGAGAACAAAGAAGAGAAAGGGAAATCTCTCCCAGCAGCCACAGAAGCAGCGGATTAAAGCTCCACAATCAACTTGATATACCCTGCATCTGTGGAATACCTGAATAGACAAGGAATGATCCCAAATTGAAGAGGTGGAATTTAGGAGCGAGATCTATGATTTTTTTCCCGTTTCCTCTTTTTGTGAATGTGTACGTGTATGCTTCTGTGTGAGATCTTGTCTGTATACTCTTGCTTCCACCATTTGTCCTAGGGCTCTATCCGTCCATGGTTTTTTAAAAAAATTTTTTTTCTTAATAATTAATTTTAAATGTAATAACTTTATTATACTTTACCTTCGTTCTTTCTTTCTTTCCTTCCTTCCTTCCTTCCCTCCTTTAGACAACGAATCACCCCAAATTGAGGAGGTGGTCTCTGAGGGCAAGATTTATGATTTTTCCCCCTTTACCACTTTTTGTGAACGTGTATGTTTCTGTGTAAGATTTTCTCTGTATAGCTTTGCTTCCAACATTTGTCCTAAGGTTCTATCCGTCCCTTTTTTTTTTTTCTAAATATTTTTTTAATTCAATAACTATATTATACTTTATTTTATTTTTACTGTATCTTCTTTCTGTCTTTTTTCCTTCTTTCCCTCCTTCCTTCCTTACTTCCTCCCTCCCTCCCTCCCTCCATTTTTCCTTCTTTGCTTCTTTCTTCTTTCCTTCCTTTCCTCCTTTCCTACTTTCTTTCCTCATACTTCTACTAATTCTCTCTACTTTTTCTCCCTTTTATTCTGAGCCGTGTGGATGAAAGGCTCTTGGTGCTCCAGCCCAGGAGTCAGGGCTCTGCCTCTGAGGTAGGAGAGCCAACTTCAGGACACTGGTCAACAAGAGACCTCCCAGCTCCACATAATATTAAACGGTGGAAATCTCCCAGAGACCTCCATCTTAACACCAGCACCCAGCTTCACTCAACGACCAGCAAGCCACAGTGCTGGACAACCTATGCCAAACAACTAGCAAAACAGGAACACAACCCCACCCATTAGCAGAGAGGCTACCTAAAATCATAATAAGACCACAGACACCCCAAAACACACCACCAGACGTGAACCTGCCCGCTAGAGAAACAAGATCCAGCCTCATCCAGAACAACACAGGCACTAGTCCCCTCCACCAGGAAGCCTACACAACCCACTGAAACAACCTTAGCCACTGGAGACAGACATCAAAAACAAAGGGAACTACGAACGTGCAGCCTGCAGAAAGGAGACCCCAAACACAGTAAGATAAGCAAAATGAGAAGACAGAAAAACACACAGCAGATGAAGGAGCAAGATAAAAACCCACCAGACCTAACAAATGAAGAGGAAATAGGCAATCTACCTGAAAAAGAATTCAGAATAATGATAGTAAGGATGATCCGAAATCTTGGAAGTAGAATGGACAAAATGCAAGAAACAGTTAACAAGGATCTAGAAGAAATAAAGATGAAACAAGCAACGATGAACAACGCGATAAATGAAATTAAAAGCACTCTAGATAGGATCAATAGCAGAATAACTGAGGCAGAAGAACGGATAAGTGACCTGGAAGATAAAGTAGTGGAAATAACTACTGCAGAGCAGAATAAAGAAAAAAGAATGAAAAGAACTGAGGACAGTCTCAGAGAGTTCTGGGACAACATGAAACGCACCAACATTCGAATTATAGGGGTTCCAGAAGCAGAAGAGAAAAAGAAAGGGACTGAGAAAATATTTGAAGAAATTATAGTTGAAAACTTCCCTAATATAGGAAAGGAAATAGTTAATCAAGTCCAGGAAGCACAGAGAGTCCCATACAGGATAAATACAAGGAGAAACACGCCAAGACACATATTAATCAAACTGTCAAAAATTAAATACAAAGAAAGCATATTAAAAGCAGCAAGGGAAAAACAACAAATAACACACAAGGGAATCCCCATAAGGTTAACAGCTGATCTCTCAGCAGAAACCCTACAAGCCAGAAGGGAGTGGCAGGACATACTGAAAGTGATGAAGGAGAAAAGCCTGCAACCAAGACTACTCTACCCAGCAAGGCTCTCATTCACATTTGATGGAGAAAGTAAAACCTTCACAGACAAGCAAAAGCTGAGAGAGTTCAGCACCACCAAACCAGCTCTACAACAACTGCTAAAGGAACTTCTCTAGACAAGAAACACAAGAGAAGGAAACGACCTATAGTAGCGAACCCAAAACAATATAGAAAATGGGAAGAGGAACATACATATCGATAATTACCTTAAATGTAAATGGACTAAATGCTCCCACCAAAAGACACAGATTGGCTGAATGGATACAAAAACAAGACCCTTATATATTCTGTCTACAAGAGACCCACTTCAGACCTAGAGACACATACAGACTGAAAGTAAGGGGATGGAAAAAGATATTCCATGCAAATGGAAACCAAAAGAAAGCTGGAGTAGCAATTCTCATATCAGACAAAATAGACTTTAAAATAAGGACTATTAAAAGGGACAAAGAAGGACACTACATAATGATCAAGGGATCGATCCAAGAAGAAGATATAACAATTGTAAATATTTATGCACCCAACATAGGAGCACCTCAATACATAAGGCAAATACTAGCAACCATAAAAGGGGAGATCGACAGTAACACATTCATAGTAGGGGACATTAACACCCCACATTCACCCATGGACAGATCATCCAAAATGAAAATAAATAAGGAAACACAAGCTTTAATTGATACATTAAACAAGATGGACTTAATTGATATTTATAGGACACTCCATCCAAAAACAACAGAATACACAATTTTCTCAAGTGCTCATGGAACATTCTCCAGGATAGATCATATCTTGGGTCACAAATCAAGCCTTGGTAAATTTAAGAAAACTGAAATTGTATCAAGTATCTTTTCTGACCACCACGCCATGAGACTAGATATCAATTACAGGAAAAGATCTGTAAAAAATACAAACACGTGGAGGCTAAACAATACACTGTTTAATAAGGAAGTGATCACTGAAGAAATCAAAGAGGAAATAAAAAAATACCTAGAAACAAATGACAATGGAGACACAAAGACCCAAAACCTATGGGATGCAGCAAAAGCAGTTCTAAGGGGGAAGTTTATAATAATACAAGCCCACCTTAAGAAGCAGGAAACATCTCGAATAAACAACCTAACCTTGCACCTCAAGCAATTAGAGAAAGAAGAACAAAAAAACCCCAAAGCTAGCAGAAGGAAAGAAATCATAAAAATCAGATCAGAAATAAATGAAAAAGAAATGAAGGAAACGATAGCAAAGATCAATAACACTAAAAGCTGGTTCTTTGAGAAGATAAACAAAATAGGTAAACCACTAGCCAGACTCATCAAGAAAAAAAGGGAGAAGACTCAAATCAATAGAATTAGAAATGAAAAAGGAGAAGTAACAACTGACACTGTAGAAATAAAAAAAGTCATGAGAGATTACTACAAGCAACTCTATGCCAATAAAATGGACAATCTGGAAGAAATGGACAAATTCTTAGAAATGCACAACCTGCCAAGACTGAATCAGGAAGAAATAGTAAATATGAACAGATCAATCACAAGCACTGAAATTGAAACTGTGATTAAAAATCTTCCAACAAATAAAAGCCCAGGACCAGATGGCTTCACAGGTGAATTTTATCAAAAGTTTAGAGAAGAGCTAACACCTATCCTTCTCACACTCTTCCAAAATATAGCAGAGGGAGGAACACTCCCAAATTCCTTCTACGAGGCCACCATCACCTTGATACCAAAACCAGACAAGGATGTCACAAAGAAAGAAAACTACAGGCCAATATCACTGATGAACATAGATGCAAAAATCCTCAACAAAATACTAGCAAACAGAATCCAACAGCACATTAAAAGGATCATACACCATGATCAAGTGGGGTTTATTCCAGGAATGCAAGGATTCTTCAATATATGCAAATCTATCAATGTGATAAACCATATTAACAAATTGAAGGAGAAAAACCATATGATCATCTCAATAGATGCAGAGAAAGCTTTCGACAAAATTCAACACCCATTTATGATAACAACCCTCCAGAAAGTAGGCATAGAGGGAACTTTCCTCAACATAATAAAGGCCATATATGACAATCCCGCAGCAAACATCATCCTCAATGGTGAAAAACTGAAAGCATTTCCACTGAGATCAGGAACAAGACAAGGTTGCCCACTCTCACCACTCTTATTCAACATAGTTTTGGAAGTTTTAGCCACAGCAATCAGAGAAGAAAAGGAAATAAAAGGAATCCAAATCGGAAAAGAAGAAGTAAAGCTGTCACTGTTTGCAGATGACATGATACTATACATAGAGAATCCTAAAGATGCTACCAGAAAACTACTAGAGCTAATCAATGAATTTGGTAAAGTAGCAGGATACAAAATTAATGCACAGATATCTCTGGCATTCCTATATACTAATGATGAAAAATCTGAAAGTGAAATCAAGAAAACACTCCCATTTACCATTGCAACAAAAGGAATAAAATATCTAGGAATAAACCTACCTAAGGAGACGAAAGACCTGTATGCAGAAAATTATAAGACACTGATGAAAGAAATTAAAGATGATACAAATAGATGGAGAGATATACCATGTTCTTGGATGGGAAGAATCAACATTGTGAAAATGACTCTACTACCCAAAGCAATCTACAGATTCAATGCAATCCCTATCAAACTACCACTGGCATTTTTCACAGAACTAGAACAAAAAATTTCGCAATTTGTATGGAAACACAAAAGACCCCGAATAGCCAAAGCAATCTTGAGAACGAAAAAAGGAGCTGGAGGAATCAGGCTCCCTGACTTCAGACTATACTACAAAGCAACAGTAATCAAGACAGTATGGTACTGGCACAAAAACAGAAAGATAGATCAGTGGAACAGGATAGAAAGCCCAGAAATAAACCCACGCACATATGGACACCTTATCTTTGATAAAGGAGGCAGGAATGTACAGTGGAGAAAGGACAGCCTCTTCAATAAATGGTGCTGGGAAAACTGGACAGGTACATGTAAAAGTATGAGATTAGATCACTCCCTAACACCATATACAAAAATAAGCTCAAAATGGATTAAAGACCTAAATGTAAGGCCAGAAACTATCAAACTCTTAGAGGAAAACATAGGAAGAACACTCTATGACATAAATCACAACAAGATCCTTTCTGACCCACCTCCTTGAGTAATGGAAATAAAAACAAAAATAAACAAATGGGACCTAATGAAACTTCAAAGCTTTTGCACAGCAAAGGAAACCATAATCAAGACCAAAAGACAACCCTCAGAATGGGAGAAAACATTTGCAAATGAAGCAACTGACAAAGGATTAATCTCCAAAATTTACAAGCAGCTCATGCAGCTCAATAACAAAAAAACAAACAACCCCATCCAAAAATGGGCAGAAGACCTAAATAGACATTTCTCCAAAGAAGATATACAGAATGCCAACAAACACATGAAAGAATGCTCAACATCATTAATCATTAGAGAAATGCAAATCAAAACTACAATGAGATATCATCTCACACCAGTCAGAATGGCCATCATCAAAAATCTAGAAACAATAAATGCTGGAGAGGGTGTGGAGAAAAGGGGACACTCTTGCACTGCTGGTGGGAATGTGAATCGGTTCAGCCACTATGGGGAACAGTATGTAGGTTCCTTAAAAAACTACAAATAGAATTACCATATGACCTAGCAATCCCACTACTGGGCATATACCCTGAGAAAACTGAAATTCAAAAAGAGTCATGTACCAAAATGTTCATTGCAGCTCTATTTACAATAGCCCGGAGATGGAAACAACCTAAGCGCCCATCATCGGATGAATGGATAAAGAAGATGTGGCACATATACACAATGGAATATTACTCAGCCTTAAAAAGAAATGAAATTGAGCTATTTGTAATGAGATGGATAGACCTAGAATCTGTCATACAGAGTGAAGTAAGTCAGAAAGAAAAAGACAAATACCGTATGCTAACACATATATATGGAATTTAAGGGAAAAAAATGTCATGAAGAACCTAGGGGTAAGACAGGAATAAAGACGCAGACCTACTGGAGAACGGACTTGAGGATATGGGGAGGGGGAAGGGTGAGTTTTGACAGGGCGAGAGAGAGTCATGGACATATACACACTAACAAACGTAGTAAGGTAGATAGCTAGGGGGAAGCAGCCGCAAGGCACAGGGATATTAGCTCGGTGCTTTGTGACAGCCTGGAAGGGTGGGATGGGGAGAGTGGGAGGGAGGGAGACGCAAGAGGGAAGACATATGGGAACATATGTATATGTATAGCTGATTCACTTTGTTATAAAGCAGAAACTAACACACCATTGTAAAGCAATTATACCCCAATAAAGATGTTTAAAAAAAAAATACTGAACAATAAATGAAAATTCTAATTTATTTTAGGGCTTTACTTGATGTGAATATTCAAGTACTGAGATGGGTGTAGACAGATTAGGAAAAGGATTCATTCAAACTCCATGTCTTGGAATATAATCAATACTTACTATCATTTCAATTCAAAATATTACACCCTTGTTTGAAGATTATTGTGAAGAATAGAACAAAATTGCAAGCTCGGTGCTCTATCTCAATGACTGGGGTTATAACAGTAACTGGAACAAAATAAAAATGTTTAAATCTTGGACTTCCCTGGTGGTGCAGTGGCTGAGAATCTGCCTGCTAATGCAGGGAACACGGGTTCTAGCCCTGGTCTGGGAGGATCCCACATGCCACAGAGCAAATGGGCCCGTGAGCCACAACTACTGAGCCCGCGCATCTGGAGCCTGTGCTCCACGAAAAGAGAGGCCGTGATAGTGAGAGGGCAGAGCACCGCGATGAAGAGTGACCCCCGCTTGCCACAACTAGAGAAAGCCCTCGCACAGAAACAAAGGCCCAACACAGCAAAAATAAATTAATTAATTAATAAACTCCTACCCCCAACATCTTAAAAAAATGTGTAAATCTTAAAAAGAGCACATTATGCATTTTTATAAACACCTCACATATGTTAATTCATTGAATTTTTTACAAAAATACTATGAGATAGAAATTACCATTAAAGTCATTTTAGGAAGTAGCAATTCACAGAAGTTGTACAACATACTCAAAGTCATACTGTGAGTAGGCAGGAGATCCAGGATTTGAACGCATGCAGTCTAGCTCCAAGGTCATTTATTTATGATCACTGAATACTGACTACAATCGTTATTTCTTGAATGAGTAAAAGCATGATTTCATCACAAAATAAGTTCTATTTGCATTTGACATATGATAGGTTAAGAAGAGGAAAAATAAATATGAGCTAAACTGTTAACAGATGGCTTCAAGGAAGAGGTAGGATTTAAATGAGGTCTTGGATGATAAGTAAGTTTTAAAGATGCAGAATATGGTAGCAAGTGTATTTTGTGCATACATATAGAGGAGAATAGGAGAAGAGGATGAAGGAGGTGATTAGTTTGGGTTTCAGGAGATAATGCAGTCACAGTTCAAAATAGCTCACATGAAAGAGTAGACTGAAAGAACCACACTAGTAATTCAGAATGTGGCCTTTGGCAAATGCTGCAGTTGTTCTCTGCCTTTCTCTTTGTTTAGTCCAACATAAAAATCTATGTCAAAGAGAGGGTTTTCTCAATCTATGAACTTCCTTGTAGTGTGGAATTTCTGCACACCTACCCCTCAGGCTTATTGAGATATAATTAGCATCAAAACTTTGTGTAAGTTTAAAGTGTACAACATGATTATCTGATACAGGTATATATTGAAAAATTATTACCACAATAAGGTCAGTTAACACCTTCATCACCTCACATAATTTATGGGTTTTTTTGTGTGTATGAGGTGGTAACTTTTAAGATCTGCTCTTGGCAATTTTCAAGTATATAATACAGTATTAACTAGAGTCACCATATTGTATATTAGATACCAAGAACTTATTTATCTTATAACTGGAAAAACTCACCTGCCATTTCAATAAACAAAAAATGTTGCCTGCCATAAAGCAATCAGCCACTGCTGCCATAAATTGTGCTCCCTGATGGAAATTCAGGATGGAGAAAAACAGGATACTGGTCCTAGATAGTTAAGATGCATATCTAAGGAATAATTTCAGTAAGCCTAGACTCTTGCATCTTCCCATACATAAAAAAGCACTAAAATCATTAACTTGAGATATCTGGGTTTTTGTGATTAGTAGCAATATTTTGATGTTCAACTACATTTTTTACTCAGCAAAAACTGCTATATATTCTTGTTCCTCCTTACCTCTTAGAAGCAGTTCCTCAGAGCTATCTGAGAGGCTCTTTCCTGAGCTATAGTCCTTAGTATGGTACCTGAATAAAATATACTTTGCAATTTTTACATTGTGCATTTTTCTTCAGTCAACAGTTAACCCCTAGTCTCTGAAACTGCCATTTTACCCACTGTTTCTATAAGTACAGAATTTTTAGTTTCTACATATGTTAAATTAGATAGATATTTTCTTGTGGTTAAAAGCCTTGTCTTATATATTCTTTCCTCAGTGCCTAACACTGAAATTGGTATATTGGATGACTAATATACATTTGTTATGAGCAAGGACCTGTAGGGGGAGCAAAACTTGCCTCTCTAAAATATCTCTTTGGCATGTGGATCAAATCAAGGCCCAAAATACTCATGAAGAAGCTTTGACCTTCCCCCTAACTTCCTAGAAAAATTTAAATAGAAAGCCTGTTCCCAGAATGGAGCTATCACCAGATATCTGCAAAGAATATGGGTAACGTGTGATGGAGGAAAACTCTAGGCATGGTCTACAGATCAGAGTCCACTCAGTGTCCCATTGTCTCTGCATGACCCAGCAAATATTTGTTTCCAAATCTTTGTATTCCATCTCCATTTCAATTGCCTTCCTCCCCTTTGAAGTTCCAAACCCATACCCCCTCCTTTTCTTTAGCTAAAGATGGTATTTAAGGTGAGGGTTTTAGCTATTTTGGTGAGTTACTCAGTTTTCCGGGGTCTCTCCCATGTATACATGTTATTAAACTTTTGTTTGATTTTCTCCTGTTAATCTGCCTCATGTCAATTTAATTCTTAGACCAGCCAGAAGAACATAAAACTGTATAGGAAAATTTCTTCATCCGTGACAGATTCCATGACCCCACTGCACAGCTTTGACTCTTGTGTCTGCCCCTCAATAACTGTGTGATCTTGGTTGAGTTACTTACCTAACATACTCATTGTGAGGTTTCAAGGAGTTAAAAATATGTAATACACTAGACCAGTACCTGGGGTACATAAGTGCTGTTTAAGAGTCACTATTTCAGGTGCTTTTGTTTTTGAACTGGATTGTAAAGGATACAAGTAATCTTCACCATTAAGCAGAGATCTTCCTGCCTTGTTCTTTTCTCATGCAGAGAGTGCTCCTGACAACTATAAGTGTATTAGACTTTTACTCTGTTGTCATTCATTTCCCTTGTTAAAAACTCTAATTATGTCAATAAAAATATGTAAATTTAAAATAGGTGCTAATTTCTCATGTAAACTCCTTATACTATATGATTTGTAGATGTTGCTTGAGTGTTTTCCTTTCATTAATATGGCATAATATGGGGTTTCTACATTCCTGCAGGACAGATTTGGTATTTCCTCTTTGAATGCCAATAGAAATCTGGTCTCCTTACGGTTAATGTTTTTTAAGTTTTGCCTCACATATATGCAGGAACATAGCAACGAGAGCAGGATACGGGAAGTGGTGGAGTTGGGGATACTTCTGGGATCACTAACAGACTCCTCTAATTGTTTCGCTGGTGCCATGAAGGCTCACTGAGATGCCACTGATGAGATGACTGTCCCTGTGAGTTTCTTCATCTAAAATGTGTTTTCATATACCTTATCCCAAATAAACCTGAACATCTGGTAAACAGAAGCCTATAGAATACCACATACAACTACTAAATATAATACCTTGGGTTTACTCATGTTTTTACTTGTCTGAATTCCTCCATTTCTATTATTTGGATACTTTGGGAAAACCCCATCCTCTGTTATCCAAAAATATCTTTTTATATTCTGATTCCAGACCTAGCTGTCAGCTTTTTAAAAGATGTACAACATAAAAGCTGTGAATTTAGTTTATTCAGTGTCTTACTGAGGATTATAGCCCAGGAGAAAGCCTCTGAGATAGCTCTGAGAAACTGTTCTGAAGACATAAAGGGGGAGGACAGTATACATGTGATCTTAGCAGAGGGGTATGTGCAATCAAACACACATCTTAGTAGAAGGCTAGCCGCAGGAACAGATATCCTAGTTAATGGTTTTAGTGCTTTTCTAAGTATAGGAAGATGGAAGAATCTAGGTTCATAAAAAATTTCTCCTGAAAATATCTATCTGATGGCCTATTTGGCCAGTTTTCCCCGAGCACAGAGTTCCTTATGATCTTTGCACTGAATTCTGTTCAGGGTGTGTTGAAGGTCAGTGACTGCAATGGGTAATGACTTAATTCTTGTATAACCAGGTGACAAGTGATATTCTTTAGTTGACAAAGCCCAGGCTGCTTTTGCCTTTGAACTGACAAGCCTGGCCTTGGTCGTATATGACTACATGAGATCCTCTATTTGTGTGTGCATAAATGTTGAATATTGGATCCGTAAAGTTTTAAACTCTTCCAGGTAGTACTACATCTCATAGATCCTACTCTGACACCATGTTTTATATGTAGTTATGTTTTATATATTTTTCCTATAAAACTTCTGAGAAACTGGAAAATTTTATAACTTTTTAAAAAATTTAAATGAAAGGAATTCACATGAACTTACAAAGAATTCTCTATTTGAAGTAATTATTTGTAACTGCCTCTAAATAGAAGTAAACCTGTGACAGAAATTTGGAATCTCTGTAGGGTAATATCCTAAGTGCTTTTGAGTGGTGAGGTGTTTTAAGTGGAAATTCCTTATAAAAACATTGTTGGCACAGTGTTGTACATTGAAAATACTGACTACTTAATTTTACATGTGTTTCTGACAGTTTGTAGAAAACAGAAAAAAATTTCAAAATGGACTTATCCTTGTTAGGGCCCAGAATAGGCTGCCCACAAATGTGCCTCAATGGTATATTGGTTATTTTGAACTAAAGTTACTTAAGAAATGGCCAATGCAAAAGGAACATTCTGCTCCTCCTTTCTGTCTCCATGAATGCAGGAAATAAGTCTCTTATGTAAAAGGTGCACTCCCTGCCTCTGGAGGTAGAAGGACCCTCTCGTACCCAAAGATAGGCCATTCAGGTTGAGAAGCCTATATCAACAAATCTTGTTACTTCTTTAATTTACTACCCCAAGTCCAAACTCTGTTTAGATTCTTCACTATTTGGGCACCAAAAACCTAAGTTTCTTTGTCCTCTCAATTCCTTACAAATTGTTTCTTTGTCTACAAAGTATAAGAGCTGCCTGCTTTGGACACTTCTTGGTTCCATTTCTAAGGAACCTCCATGCACATGAATTAAAATTTGTTTCTTTCTTTCCTGTTAATCTGTTTTGTATCAATTTTATTATTAGTCCAGCCACAAGAACTCAAGAAGCATAGAGGGATAAATTTCCCCCTCACATGAAAATGTTGAATGTGTTGAAAGTTTTACAAAGAATATATTTACCACATGCAAGCATATTGGGCTGCCACTTAAAGGAATAACCCTAGGTCAAAGGCATTCTGCTCTTATAACAATAAAAATATAAATCAGCAAAGGTAATAGATGTCCAGGGAAGTTGAGAATATAAAATTTTGCAGTTTTTCTCTGGGCAGAAACACACGTAATCTCCATTTCTTAGTTTCATGTTTTGTTTACTTGAAATTATACAGAAAGAATAAAATTTACAGAGCTTAGAACTCTTATGGTCTCTGGGACGCACTTGTTTGTGAACTTGAACAGGTAGATTGACCTACTGGATCTTCTTGTGTCCTTGTCTATAAGGTGAGGATAAAAGCATAACATATCCTTCAGATTCTCCTCTTCACTCCTTAGCCAGTTGAAAGGGCATTGTGAACCATTATAATCCCTCCCTTACATGCTTTCTCAGAAGTGACGTTGCACCCTTCTCAGTTCATCACTGATACCCATAATGTCAGCTAGTCCCAATTTTGGTGTTTGTTAACTTTAATCACTTGGATAAGGTGATATCCACCAGGAATCTGCATTATAAAATTAATATTTTACCTTTTTTTTTTTTGCAATACCTCTCCCGTTGCGGAGCACAGGCTCCAGATGCACAGGCTCAGCGGCCATGGCTCACAGGCCCAGCCACTCCACGGCATGTGGGATCTTCCCGGACTGGGACACGAACCTGTGTCCCCTGCATTGGTAGGCAGACTCTCAACCACTGCGCCACCAGGGAAGCCCAACATTTTACCTTTTAAATTAATAATAATTACTTATTATATTTCAAAGTAATAACTTTGAAGATACTTTGATAAAATGTTAATATCACTGTTCTTATCAAGCACTCACCCACTTGTTTTTCAATTCCTTGATGATTGTCTAACTCAATTATTTCTTCTATATCTAAAAGAGTTTTTCTTTCCATTTATTTATTCATTTATTTATATTGATATGGTTTTAGGGATTCTTAATTATATTTGCTGCTGTCATTATTTATTTTGATGAACAAATATTCCCAGGTTTTTCTAGTGAGCTTACCTTCAACCTGGTCTCTGTGTTTTTGATATGTCCCAAGAATATTTCAATACTTTCTAGAGTTACAAGATGATCCAGGCTCATCTGTACTTTCACTGCCTTAGTGCTGGAGTCAGCTTTTTTTTCTAAGGACTCCTGTTTCTTTCAATGGAGAATAGTATCTAGAAGTAAAGATCTGGGTGCTAGGTGTACTCCTTGCTATTGATGCTTTATTGTTTCATGGAACTCTCTGGCTGAGAGTTTTTTGATAAATGGATGTTCCTTCCTCCACACAGAAAGCCAACTTAATCATGGGACTCACATTGTGTTTTTTATCTTTTTCAAGTATCACAGTCCTGTGCCTTATGTTATGACAACCTTTTACATTTTGTGCAGTCTTACTGATGTATTCTATGAAGAGACAAGAAGATATCAATTACTCTGTCATGGACCTGAAATAAGATTTTGTTTTGTTTTAGATCAGGTAAGAGACATTGTGAGATACAATTTTTAACAAATGTTTGCTCTAATTCAAGCCTACTTACGGGAAAAAAGAAACAAAGGAGACATTAATTAGAAAAACTATCATATAAACATGGAAAATTTATTGTGAACTATAAAGTCCTGACAAATGACATGTGGTCACAGTTTCCCTATACACAAGATATGGCCTTTGCAGGACACCAAGTAAAAATGTTGCCTCTGCTTCAATCAGCTTAGTCTTTTTAGTTTGATTCAATTTTGCAAAGTCTTACCCCTCTCCAGCTTTTGACAGTGGTTTGCACATTTCATAACTCTCTATTTGTTTCCTCTTTATAAGTGCTCAGAATTAGAACAGTTCTTTTTTATGGTACCTTAAGGCTAAAGAGAGGAAAGCTAAGGAGGTGTGACATATTTTTTTCAGACTCACCAAGCTTTTCCCCTCAAATAAGTAATTCTAAATAGAAAGTAAATATTTTAAAACTATGTAACCCCTATCTCAAAAGTATTGTCAAGTTGTATATATGTCAAGTTGGTATATGTCATTTGACAAAGATAACAGAGATTAATCTACCTATTACTTCATCAGTAAAATAAGTAAGAGTTAAGAATACAATTCTTTTCCTATAAATATTGGTTATGTTATTATTATAATGTTCATTTAATTTGGTAAAATAATTTACTTATTACCATAATATTATCAGAGTGATTTATTGCTAATATTTCATTATATCAGGCTAACATGAAAATTTGCAGCCAAGGCACAATTCAGTAGAAGGAACTTGTGGAAAAATGAAAACTTTGTACTAATAATTTGTGTTACCCTGTGAGTCAACCCTAGTAGTAGTTATTAATTTTGTTTTCATTCATTGTTTAATCTTCAGTTCATAAAATAACTTTGCAGCTGGGCTGGGAAATACAGCAACATACTGCACCACTTTCAAAGAAAAGTGGAAGCTGAATTTATATTTATTCAGCAAATATTTTTTATTACACTTTACAACAAATGCCCTATGTAAGAATTTAAGTAGCACTTCTAAGGCTACATTGTTTATTTTATGGAAGCTGAAGGCTAACTCAAGTCTTCTGATTTAAAAACCATTTTCTAAACCCCTCATAGCAGATGGCAACATATTGTATCATAATCAAATGAGCGTTGGGACCTGTGAGTATTGTAAGACAGTTAGCCTTAAAGAGGTAATGAGACCAGGGCTACAACCTGAATAATGAATGGAGTTTCACTGAGAATGGGGGATGAAAAAACCCTTTTGGAAAAGGGAAAAATAATGGACAAAGGACTCAGGAGCATGCCAGTTGCTATATTCATGAATATGCCAATGAGAGAAGAACAATAAGACTGAAGGATCAGAAATCCAAGAAGTGCAGTTCAGTCAATGGTCTGGAGCATGTGTCAGTCATATAAGAAAAATCAGCCAGTCTCAGTTCTGATTCCAGGGGTAGGAAGCCTATGCCAGTAGTCATTATGGGGTAGGGGCTTGATTATAAAGCCTCAGGATTTTGACCTGACTATACTGCAAGAGACTTTTCCTATCTAGCAAAACCACCCCTTTCTGACTCACTTTTTCATATTTTCTGACTCTTCTCTGGGTGACTCACTTTCAGGGTGTGAGAATCTTGCTCTCAGCAAAGGGCATTTTCAACTCCTGAGACTTCCATAGAGGCTCAGCCTTAATCAAAGGGAGAGATTAATTGCCCATGCATTTTAACTTCAGAGGCAGCAGAATGGAAAGAGGACTAGAGCACAGAAGACCTGAGCATTTAAAACTGAGACACTATGAATGAATTGCTTAAGTTCTCTGAGTCTCAGTTTATGTATTTACTTTAAAACTGGAATTAATGCCTCCCTGACAGACTTCCCAACATTGATTCTTAAGTGACATTATATAACTGAAATGGGCTTCCTTATTCAGTAGTAATAGTCTCATGACACTTCCATTTTTATGAGTCTTGGTGTTAATCAATCTTTAGGGTTCCCTTCTCTATAGTAACTGAAAGAAATGTATTTAAGCTAACAGGGCACATATTGGTGAGCTCTTTGATATAATTATATATGATACCATGCGTCCATATTAACCCTGTTCTTTCCCTTCTTATTCCCATGGTCTTAATTCAGGATCTTGTTTTCAGCCCATATTATTTCAACAGCCTCACTCAGCCTGCCTTTTAAGGCCAACCCACCTCCATTCAAATGATTCTTCTTGCAACTGAGTCTAAGCTCATTTTGCTTGCCACAGGCCAATAAATTGGGTGACAAGGTGTTGGGGCAAATAATAATCACTTTATTCACAAAGTCAAGAGTCTGAGAAGATAATGGACTAGTGTCCTAGAGAACCATCTTACTGGGGTCTGTGTGCTAGTTTATCTTACGGAACAAATAAAGGGGGAGGTGAGGAGGTAACATAAAAAGGCCATAAGTTGTTGCAAATATCTCCTGATTTTGGCCAGACCCTCGGAGGGGATGTGTTCTTTTTTCTGCAGCCATTCACAGGTGGGCTGGGTCAGGATGTTTCCTGTGAGCTGAACAAAGGTATTTTAGTTTAACAATCAGGCATGAGGGACAGGGTTCCCAGAGATGGACCATTATGTATATTTTAAGCTATAGACAACATCCCTTTAGGATTGACTTGTAATAAGAGCAATAGAAAACAAAGATTAAAGTAAAAGAAACAGATCCAATATGGAATCAGATTTCTACTTCCCTATTACATTCTCATTCATCCAGAATAAACATTCACTGTCCTACTCAACATCCTTCAGTTTCCACTGACTTTCCTCCCCAGACCCACTATATCTTTAAGTCTAAAATTCTTAAGATTGGCATAACACTCAGGACCTGTCATCATCTGCCCTTTTAATGTTTGCCCAAAACACACAAAAGATAAGGAAGACAGCTAAATCTAGCATTAAACGGACAGAACTCAAATCCAGGTTTTCTGACTCCCAGGCCACGACTTTTTTTGTCTGAATGATGCTGGTAAAAGATTTAACCCAAGAAGAAAATGTTATTATGCAAGTTACTATATTAGTGTCAGTAGTACTGCTAACATTACACCATTTCTACCTAATGATACCTAGCAGGGCCCTATGGGGCTTCTGGGCACAAAGTTTTTCTGTGTTCCTATTTCTTTGATTACAGGAAATAGCCTTCATTCAGCCTTCTTGACTTTCCTTGAGTTCCAATGGACAGATTCAAGCAGTTGTTAATTAGGGAAGGGAGAGGATGTGAGACAAGGGAGAAACAAACAGTCAAGAGAAACAATAGTGCAGCCTTGGGGCAAGGTTCCCCGTCAACTGGTAAACACAATATCTTTGAGCCATTTTGCAGATACTGAAACCCCCTCCAAGTGGGAGAAGTTAAGGATTAACGATGATATGATGCCCACAAGCATGTAGACCCCAGACCAGTTGGAATGTGAAGGTTGGTGATGCTGACTTCTACTTACCTCACCACAAACCCATCAGAATGTCCATGAGCTGATCATGCCCTCTTTGAACGATGACTATAAAACTTCTCACTATCCTCTCCAAGTTGGAGACACAGTTTTTCTAGGCAGGAGAACGCTGTGCCCCCCTTTGCCTGGCAAAGTAATAAAGCTATCCTTTTCTACTTCACCCAAAACTCTGTCTCCAAGGCTTGGTTTGGCACTGGTGTACAGAGAAGCTGAGCTTTCAGCATCACTAAGAAAAACAAATAAATAGAAAATAATATATATAGTCATCATAACTATCATTTAATCAATATATACTATTGTCAGGTATGGTGAAAAGGACTTTGCACACAATATCTCATCTAGTTCTCATTTTAAGAATAAAAACAGGTACAATTTTGTCCCTATTTTGCAGGTGAAGCCACAAACTGAGATTATATTCCTTTTCCAAATTCAAATAGCTGAATAAAGAGTACATGCATCTGTGCTCTTAACCACTATGATTTGTAGTTAACTGAAGTAGCCACCTTACTTTGGAAATGAGTGGATTGGGAGGAAAATATTTAAAATCTGGTAGAAGATAACACAAACTGCACATTTAAAATTAGAAGCCATCAGTAAAATAATAATAATATATCTCATAAACATAGTACCTTTCTAGTTCATTGAGTGGACACATTCACATTTTTAGCTTTCTACATAACCCAGCATTTCCCAAACTATAATTGACAAAAATATGGTTTAAAATCAATTTAAAGTATATAAAAATATTTTCTATTTTTGCACTTGTTGAAATTATTGGGTATATTTTGTAGTTGTAGTTCTTCTGAGCTGAATATCAAACATCTCTGTGGTTTATTTTTTATTTTGTAAATATCACATTTAGCTAAGAAAATGTTAATTAAATTATGTCATTCATGAATTTAAGCAAATAGTTCTTGACATATAACATTTTCCCATCTGAAATTCAATTGACACGATCTAAGAAGAGATGTTAAATTGACCTCTGACATGTGAATTAAGTTTTCACATTTTAGGAGAAAAGGTTGCTCTATAGCCATGCTTCCTCCTGACACCTAATTATCTTCTCTTTCACCTGAATGAAATTAATTGTCCTGGACATTTACATTCAAATAATGTGTTCATTGTGGAAAAGAAATGAAGATAATAAATTTCTTTTCACCACTTTCTAATTTATGTCTCTTGTCATTGATTAATCCACCTGATATTTGGGTGAGTTTAAATATCTAATTTACATAATTGGAATATATTTCCCAGTCAAAATTAGGTTCTGGGAACTCTAAGTGTGAACACTTTTTCATTTATTTAACCCAAAATAATGGTAAAAACACTCCCTTTATAGATTATTGATGAGGGGGAGAGGGTGCATTTCAGGAGTGCTTCAGTGAATTTGATGAAAATATTTCTGAGAATCTTTTTTCAATTCTAATGTTTAAAAACAACATTTAAAATCTCACATTGATCTTCACTTTGTAGAACAGTAATTCACTTTGTTTAAAGTGCATAGATGAGGTTCAGGACAGGAAGTTTCTAATTGTAGATAACCTTGCTATAGGGAAATCATTATAATGCAATTCACACTCAATATTTCTCTATTTTGTAATAAATAAATCCAATAATCTCTGATGACATCTTTTGGAATATCCTTCTTTTTGTTTAGGAAGAAGAATTCTATAATTGGGTGAAAGATGAGAACAATACCCTAGAAGTCAAAGTAAGTTTAGTAGTGGAAACAGAAGGAAATGATGAGAAATGATTAACCTTGGAAGAAATGATTAGAAACAGTCAAAGGCTATGGCTTCTTTTCTTTCTTTTTAAATTCCCTTTCTTACTCTCCCTTGCCATTTTAGTATTTCTTTTTTTAAATTAAAAGTTACAGAAAAGAGCAAAGGCTAATTTAAAAATATCTATGTAACTACCACTCAGAACAATTGAATGTTAATATATTTTTTTGGTTTTTTTACATCTTTATTGGAGTATAATTGCTTTACAACGTTGTGATAGTTTCTGCTGTACAACAGAGTGAATCAGCGAATATATGTGAATCAGTGAATCAGTGAATATATGTATACATATATCCCTATATCCCCTCCCTTTTGAGTCTCCCTCCCACTTTCCCTATCTCACCACTCTAGGTCATCACAAAACATTGAGCTGATCTCCCTGATCTATGCGGCTGCTTCCCACTAGCTATCTATTTTACATTTCGTAGTGTATATATGTCAATGCTACTCTCTCACTCCGTCCCAGCTTCCCATTCACCACTGTGTCTTCAGGCCCATACTCTATGTCTGTATCTTTATTCCTGCCCTGCCACTATGTTCATCAGTACCTTTTTTGCTTTTGATTTTAGATTCCATATATATGTGTTAGGATATGGTATTTATTTTTCTCTTTCTGACTTACTTCACTCTGTGTGACAGTCTCTAGGTCCATCCACCTCATTACAAATAAATCAATATTGTTCCGTTTTATGGCTGAGTAATACTCCATTGTATATATGTGCCACATCTTCTTTATCCATTCATATGTTGATGGATATTTAGGTTGCTTCCATGTCCTGGCTATTGTAAATAGTTCTGCAATGAACATTGCAGTACATGTATTTTTTGAATTATGCTTTTCTCAGGGTATATGCCCAGTAGTGGGATTGCTGGGTCATATGGTAATTCTATTTTAGTTTCTTAAGGGACTTCCATACTGTTCTCCATAGTGGCTGCATCAATTTACATTCCTACCAACAGGGCAAGAGGCTTCCCGTTTCTCCATATCCTCTCCAGCATTCATTGTTTGCAGATATTTTATTGATAGACATTCTGACCAATGTGAGGTGATACCTCATTGTTGTTTTGATTTGCATTTCTCAAATGATTAGTGATTTTGAGCATCTTTTCATGTGTTTGTTGACAATCTGTACATCTTTAGAGAAATGTCTATTTAGGTCTTCAACCCATTCTTAGATTGGCTTCTTTCTTTTTTTGATATTGAGCTGCATGAACTTCTTGTATATTTTTGGAGATTAATCTTTTGTCAGTTGCCTTGTTTGCAAATATTTTCTCCCATTCTGAGGGTCATCTTTTCATTTTGTTTATGGTTTCCTTTGCTGTGCAAAAGAGGTTAAGTTTCATTAGGTCCCATTTGTTTATTTTTGTTTTTATTTCCATTTCTGTAGGAGGTACATCAAAAAGGATCTTGCTGTGATTTATGTCATAGAGTGTTCTGCCTATGTTTTCATCTAAGAGTTTTATATCGTCTGGCCTTACATTTAGCACTTTAACCCATTTTGAGTTTATTTTTGTGTATGGTGTTATGAAGTGTTCTGATTTCATTCTTTTACATGTAGCTGTCCAGTTTTCCCAGCACCACTTATTGAAAGGCTTAGTTCTCTCCATTGTATATTCTTGCCTGTTTTGTCAAAGATAAGGTGACCATATGTACATGGGTTTAATCTCTGGGCTTTCTATCCTCATCCATTGATCTGTATTTCTGTTTTTGTGCCACTACCATACTGTCTCGATTACTGTACCTTTGTAGTATAGTCTGAAGTCAGAGAGCCTGATTCCTCCAGCTCCGTTTTTCTTTCTCAAGATTGCTTTGGCTATTCGGGGTCTTTTGTGTTTCCATACAAATTGTAAAATTTCTTGTTCTAGTTCTGTGAAAAATGTCATTGGTAATTGATAGGGATCACATCACATTGAATCTGTAGACTGCTTTGGGTAGTATAGTCATTTTCACAATGTTAATTCTTCCAATCCAAGAACATGGTATATCTTCATCTGTTTGTATCATCTTTGATTTTTCTTTTTTATCAGTGTCTTATAGTTTTCTGCATACAGGTCTTTTGCCACCTTAGGTAGGTTTACTCCTAGATATTTTATTCTTTCTGTTGCAGTGGTAAAGAGGAGTGTTTTCTTAATTTTTCTTTCTGATTTTTCATTGTTACTGTATAGGAATGCCAGAGATTTCTGTGTATTAATATTGTATCCTGCTACTTTACCAAATTCATTCATTAGCTCTAGTAGTTTTCTGGTGACATCTTTAGGATTTTATTTGTATAGTATCATGTCATCTGCAAACAGTGAAAGTTATACTTCTTCTTTTCCAATTTAGACTCTTTTTATTTCTTTTTCTTCTCTGATTGCCATGGCTAAAATTTCCAAACCTATGTTGAAAATAGTAGTGAGAATGCACACCCATGTCTTGTTCCTGATCTCAGAGGAAATGCTTTCAGTTTTTCACCATTGAGAACGATGTTGGCTGTGGGTTTTTCATATGTGGCCTTTATTATGTTAAGGTAGGTGACCTCTATGCCTAGTTTCTGGAGAGTTTTTATGATAAATGTGTGTTGGATATTGTCAAAAGTTTTTTCTGCATCTACTGAGATTATCATACATTTTTTATCCTTCAATTTGTTAATATGGTGTATCACATTGATTGATTTGTATATATTGAAGAATCCCTGCATTCCTGGGATAAATCCCACTTCATCATGGTGTATGATCCTTTTAATCTGCTGTTGGATTCTGCTTGCTAGTATTTTGTTGAGGATTTTTGCATCTATGTTCGTCAGTGATATTGGCCTGGAGTTTTCTTTTTTGTGACATCTTTGTCTGGTTTTGGTATCAGGGTGATGGTGGCCTCATAGAATAAAGTTGAGAATCTTTCTCCTTCTACTATATTTTGGAAAAGTTTGAGAAGGATAGGTGTTAGCTCTTCTCTAAATGTTTGATAGAATTCACCTGTGAAGCCTTCTGGTCCTGGGCTTTTGTTTGTTGAAAGATTTTTAACCACAGTTTCATCTTCAGTGACTGTGATTTGTCTGTTCATATTTTCTATTTCTTCATGGTTCAGTCTTTGAAGGTTGTACTTTTTAAGAATGTGTCCATTTCTTCCATGTTGTCCATTTTATTGGCATATAGTTGCTTGTTGTAGTTTCTAATGATTCTTTGTATTTCTGTGGTGTCAGTTATTACTTCTCCTTTTTCATTTCTAATTCTGTTGAATTGAGTTTTCTCCCTTTTTTTCCTGATGAGAGTGACTAATGGTTTACTAATTTTGTCTATCTTCTCAAAGAATGAGCTTTTAGTTTTATTTATCTTTGTTATTGTTTCCTTCATTTCTTTTTCCATTTATTTCTGATCTGATCTTTATGATTTCTTTCCTTCTGCTAACTTTAGGGTTTGGTCTTCTTTCTCTAATTTCTTTATATGTAAAGTTTGGTTGTTTATTTGAGATGTTTCTTGTTTCTTGAGGTAAGATTGTATTGCTATATACTTCCCTCTTAGAAGTACTTTTGTTGCATCCCATAGGCTTTGGGTCATCGTGTTTTCATAGTCGTTTATTTCTAGGCTTTTTTTTTTTTTTCCTCTTTGATTTCTTTAGTCATCTCTTGGTTGTTTAATAGCATATTGTTTAGCCTCCGTGTGTTTGTATTTTTTAGTTGTTTTTTTCCTGTAATTGGTATCTAGTCTCGTAGCATTGTGGCCAGAGAAGTTGCTTGATACGATTTCAATTTTCTTAAATTTGCCAAGGCATGATTTGTGACCCGAGATGTTGTCTATCTTAGAGAATGTTCCGTGTGTACTTGAGAAGAACGTATATTCTGTTGGTTTTGGATGGAATGTCCTATGAATATCAATTAAGACTATCTGATCTAATGTGTCATTTAAAGCTTGTGACTCCTTATTTATTTTCTGTTTGGATGATCTGTGCATTGGTGTAAGTGGGGTGTTAAATTTCCCTACTATTATTGTGTTACAGTCAATTTCACCTTTTATGGCTGTTAGTTTTGCCTTATGTATTGAGGTGCTCCTATGTTGGGTGTATATTTTAAATTATTATATCTTCCTCTTGGATTGATCCCTTCATCAGTATGTGGTGTCCTTCCTTTTCTCTTGTAATAGTCTTTATTTTAAAGTCAAAATATTTTGTCTGATGTGAGTATTGGTACTCCAGCTTTTGTTTGATTTCCATTTGCATAGAATATATTTTTCCATCCTTCACTTTCAGTGTGTTTGTGTCCCTAGGCCTGAAATGGGTCTCTTGTGGACAGCATATATACAGGTCTTGTTTTTGTATTCACTGAGCCAATCTTTGTCTTTTAGTTGGGACATTTAATCTATTTACATAAGTAATTATTGAAATGTATGTTCCTGTTACCATTCTCTTAATTGTTTTTGGTTTGTTTTTGTAGGTCTTTTCCTTTTCTCATGTTCCCTGCCTAGAGAAGTTCCTTTAGCATTTGTTGTAAAGCTGGTTTTGTGGTGCTGAATACTCTTAACTTTTGCTTGTCTGTAAAGCTTTTGATTTCTCCATTGAATATGAATGAGATACTTGCTGGGTAGAGTAATCTTTGTTGTGGGTTTTTCCCTTTCATCACTTTAAATATATCTTGTCACTCCCTTCTGCCTGTAGAGTTTCTGCTGAAAGATCAGCTGCTAACCTTATGGGGATTCCCTTGTATGTTATATGTTACTTTTCCCTTGCTGCTTTTAATTTTTTTTCTTTGTGTTTAATTTGTGTTAGTTTGATTAATATGTGTGTCCACATATTTCTTCTTGGGTTTATCCTGTTGGGACTCTATGGTTTCTGGACGTGATTAACTATTTCCTTTACCATGCTGAGGAAATTTTCAAGGAAAATCTCTCAAAATATTTTGTTTTTTTTTTTTCCTTTTTCTTCTGGGATATGTATAGTTCGAATGTTGGTGTGCTTAATGTTGTCCCAGAGGTCTCTGAGACTCTCCTCCTTCCTTTTCATTCTTTTTTCTTTATTTTTCTCTGTGGTGGTTATTTCCACCATTCTATCTTCCAGCTCACTTTTCTGTTCTTCAGCCTCAGTTATTTTGTTATTGATTCATTCTAGAGTATTTTTAATTTCAGTTATTGTGTTGTTCATTACTGTTTGTTTGCTCTTTAGTTCTTCTAGGTCCTAGTTAAACGTTTCTTATATTTTCTCTATTCTATTTCCTACAATTTAGATCATCTTTACTATCATTACTGTGAATTCTTTTTCAGGTAGTTTGCCTATTTCCTCTTCATTATTAGGTCTTGTGAGTTTTTATCTTGCTCCTTTGTCTGCAAGATATTTCTCTGTCTTCTCATTTTGTCTAATTTACAGTATTTGAGGTCTCCTTTCCCTAGGCTACTGAGTCATAGTTCCTCTTGTTTCTTTTCTCTACCCCCAGTGGTGATGTTGTTCCAGTGGCTTGCATAGCCTTCCTGATGGGAGGGACTGGTGCCTGCATTCTGGTATGTGAGGCTGATTCTTTTCCCTCTGATGAGCAGGGTCATGTCAGGTTGTGTATTTTGGGTGTCTGTGAGTTTATTATGACTTTAGGTAGTCTGTGTGCTGATGGGTGGGTTTGTGTTCCTGTCTTGTTTGTTGTTTGGTGTGAGGGGTCCTGCACAGGTAGCTGCTGGCATTTGGGTGGAGCCAGGTCTTGGATTCAGACAGAGGTCTTCGTGAGAGCTCTCAGTGATTAATTTTCCCTGGGGCTGGGAATTTTCTAGTGGTCCAGCATTCTGGACTCAGTGCTCCCACCCCAGAGACTCAGGCCTGACTTCCCATAGAGGAACCAACACCCATTACATTGCTCATCCCAGCAATAAAGGGGATTTAAAAAGAAAAAAAATGTTTAACAAAACTTCAGACAAATGGTAAAAAAGTAAAATCAAACAAACAGAAACAAGGAAGATGCACACACAGAAAAGAATCAAAAACAGAATGAAATAAAGCAAAAAGCAAGAGATAAAAAAAGAACTCAAGAACAAAATCAATTAAGAAGAAAACTGACAAAAACACATAACAAAAAACAAAACCAAAGCAGAGTGCCAATTGAAGAATAAAGCAAAGAAACAAACTGACAAAAATGATTTTAAAAAAAGGAAAAGAAAAAGAGAAAGACAAAGAAGACAGAACAACAGAAAGGCAACATAGAAATATAACAAGATAAAATAGAAAATATATTAAAGAAAAAAGAAAAGACAAAGAAAACCACAGAGAAATGCTAAAAACAAAATCAAACAAACAAAAATAGAAACACAAACATGCAAAAGAAACAAAAACAGAACCAAATAAAACAAAAAGCAAGAGAACAAATAGGAGAACTCAAAAACTAAATCAAACAATTAGGATCAATACTAACAAAAACGGAAGATCTAAAAACAAAACTAAAGCAGTGTGTCAACTAAAAAATAAAGCAAAGAAACAGAACAAACCAATAAAAATGATTAATAGTAATAATAATATAAAATAAACAAAATACATAAAATCAAATCAAATAAAATAAATAAAAAAGGGAAAAAACATAGGACCACAGAAAGGCAAAGTAGAAAAGGAAATCTAAAAAGAATTAAAAATACATTAAAGGAAAAGAAGGAAAAAAAAGGGAAAAGAACATAAAACAACAGAAAAGCAAAGTAAAAATAGAAATATATAAAAAATATGTTCTAAAACATGAAGATCCCAAAAGCCTAAATAAAAAACCCTAAAACAACAAGAAACAGACAAGAAAAAAGAAAAAAACAACAACAGAGAGCCAGAACCAAAAACAAAATAAATCAAAACATAATAAAATGTATAGTAATAATTATGTTTCCCTGGGGTCTCAGGTGTAAGTGTCCTTGCACAAGCCATGAGCAACAGCCCACGTTCACCTCCCCAAGAGGGTCTCCTCTGTCACTGAGCTGGTCTCTGGACAAGCTGTGGGCCCTGTGGGGACCACTCAGACTCATCTGGCCGAATTCTTGTGTGTATTTGCCCCCAAAGTCTACAGCTGTCAGAGGTAAACTGTTTTCATGCATGGGAATACTCATTGTCTACTTAGATATTCCATAGATGCAGGGTCTACATAGCTCACCATGGAGATTTAATCTGCAGCTTGTACAGCTGATGGAAAGATTTTCAATCTTCTTCCTTAGTCGCCTCATCCCTGGGGTTCAGCTTTGGTTTTATCATCACCTCTGCATGTTGTCCACCCACAGGAGTCTGGTCCTGAGGCTGCCTTGGAGCTCTTGGGTCTGCCCCAGTGAATACAGGGAGCAGAGGTGGTATGACTCCTTGCATCACAAGATCCCCAGTGACACCAAATATGCAGGTAAGCCAGCAGCCAAGGGCACAAGAGATATGGCCCTACCGAGGGCCTTTTCTTGTACTCAGCATAAGACACGTGAGTGCCAGCCCTGAGGGTTTTTTTTTTTTTTTTTGCTCAGCAGCCAGCACACGAGAGCTAGCCCTGAGAGGGCTTCTTTTATTGTCCATTAGCAGGCACCAGCCTGTGGGGAGAGAGAGGCTACAATAGTGGCTCCTCCCCATGCATGTGACTCAGCAGTAGTGCCCTGTTTCCATGACAGTCTGGTCTTCCTCCCTAGGCATTCCCTGCTGTGGATTTCCTCGCTCCCATCCCCTCAGTCCATCTCTCCACAGCCAACAGCAGTTCTTGCTCTGGGCCTGTTCTTCAGTTTCCATGCTCCAGCTCCCAGTCCCCTTGCACACCTGTGAACACACGTCCCAGACGTGGGTACATAGGGCCATAGTACGGACCATCTGTGTATTTCTCATTCTGTCCCATCTGCCACAGATCAACAACTTCACCCTCTTCCGACAGGCTCAAATGCTTCCCTTCTGTCCCATCAATTTCCCTGTCAGAGAGAGGGTTTCCCTGAATTCGGGAATCTCTCCACTGCTTTGGCTCTCCAGCCCTAGGGTGCAGGTCCCTTCCTGCTTCCTCTCCTCCTTCTCCCTTCTGTTTTTCATCCTACCCTGTTATGCAGGGATCTTTATAGTCATTTCTTGTGTCCAAGGTCTTCTGTTAGTGTTCAGCCTATGTTCTGTGAGAACTGTTGCATATGTAGATGTATTCCTCGTGCATCCATGGAGAGAGATGAACTCCATGCCCTCCTACTCCTCTGCCTTCTTGCTTCAATATCTTAAATTTTAAATGAAATAATGTATTACTTGAGATGATGCCTGAGATTTGCTTTAAATACTACAGAGAGGGAAGTGGGAGTATAGATATAACAAATTAACCAGGACTCCACAATTGTTCAATCTTGGCTGAAGGCTACATGACTACTCTATGTACTTTGGTGTATGTTTGAAATTTTTATAATGGAAAGATTTTATTTTATTTATTTATTTAATTAAAGTATAGTTGACTTACAAGTTTATGTTAGTTTCAGGTATACAGCATAGCTATTCAATATATATAGAGAGATTATATTCCATTTAAAGTTATTACAAAATAATGGCTATATTTCCCTGTGCTGTACTATCCTATTGCTTATTTATTTTATACAGAGTTGTTTGTGTTTCTTAAACTCATATCCTTATCTCACTGCTCCTCCCTTCCCTCTCCTCACTGGTAACCACTAGTTTGTTCTCTATTTTGTGTCTATTTCTGTTTTGTTTTATATATTCTTTTTTTTTTTAGATAACCACTAATCACTTTTACATAAGTGGTATCATACAGGATTTTTCTTTGTCTGTGTGACTTATTTCACTATGCATAATACTCTCTAAGTCCATCTGCACTGTTGCAAATGACAGCATTTCAATTTTTACAGCTAGGTAATATTCCATTGTATATGTATACGACATCTTCTTGGGTTTTGTTCTTCTTTTTCTAATTCCTTTAATTAGTAGTTTAGGTTGTATGTTTGAGATTTTTCTTGTTTCTTGAGGTAGGTCTGTATCACTATAAACTTCCCTCTTAGAACTGTTTTGCTGCAGCTCATAAGGATGGTTTGGAAAGTTGTATTTTCATTTTCATTTGTCTTGAGACATTTTCTGATTTCCTCTTTCATTGATTTATTTACCCACTGGTTTTTAAGTAGCATGTTGTTTAGTCTTCACATGTTTGTGCTTTTCCCATTTTTCTTTCTGTAATTGATTTCTGGTTTCATACTGTCATGGTTGAAAATATCCTTGATATAATTTCTATCCTCTTAAATTTGTTGAGACTTGTTTTGTGGCCTAGTATGTGATCTATCCTGAAGAAAGTTCCATATACAATTAAAAAGAATGTGTATTTTGCTGCTCTTCAATGGAATATCTATTTAAAGTCCAACTGGTCTACTGTGTCATTTACTATTGATATTGACATTGCTTTATTGATATTGTCTTATTGATATTGATATTCTGTTGCCTTATTGATGTTCTGTCCATTGATGGGAGGGTTAAAGTCTCCTACTATTATTTTAGTGTTGTCAATTTGTCCATTTATGACTAATAATATTTGCTTTATATATTTAGGTTTTTCTGTATTTGGTACATATATATTAATGAGTGTTATAATATTTATAATATTATCTTCTTGTATTGATCCCTTTATAATTATATAATGCCTTATTTTTTAAATTCATTTTTAAATTTTATTTTTGGCTGTATTGGGTCTGCATTGCTGTGCATGGGCTTTCTCTAGTTGCGGTGAGTGGGAGCTACTCTTCATTGCAGTGTGTGGGCTTCTCGTTGAGGTGGCTTCTCTTGTTGCAGAGCACTAGGCACCTGGGCTTCAGTAGTGGTGGCACGTGAGCTCATTAGTTGTGGCTCATGAGCTCCAGAGTGCAGGCTCAGTAGCTGTGGTATACTGGCTTAGTTGCTCCATGGCATGTGGAATCTTCCCAGACCAGGGCTCAAATCCATGTCCCCTGCATTGGCATGCAGACTCTCACTGCACCACCAGGGAAGTCCCTATAATGCCTTTTTTTGTCTTTTGTAATAGACTTTGTTTTTATAAATTTATTTATTAATTTTTGGCTGTTTTGGGTCTTTGTTTCTGTGCAATGGCTTTCCTAGTTGCAGTGAGTGGGGGCCACTCTTCATCGCAGTGCACAGGCTTGTCATTATCGTGGCCTCTCTTGTTGGGGAGCACAGGCTGCAGACATGCAGGCTCAGTAGTTGTGGCTCACAGGCCCAGTTGCTCTGAGGCATGTGGGATCTTCCCAGACCAGGAGTGGAAACCATGTCCTCTGCATTGGCAAGCAAATTCTCAACCACTGTGCCACCAGGGAAGACCTAGCCTTTGTTTTAAAGTCGATTTTGTCTCATATGAGTATTGCTACCTCTTGTCATTCCCATTTGCATGTACTACTTCTGCATGCCAATACAGGGTGACAGGTGACAGTCCTCACAGTGGCAGTGCCCACAGCGATAGTGCACATGGTGATAGTTTGCACAGTGACACTGCACATGATGGCAGTGCCCATGGTGACAGTACCCATGGTGACAGTGCTCATGGTGATAGTGTTCATGGTGACACTGCACATGGTGGCAGTGCCCATGGTGACAGTACCCATGGTGACAGTGCTCATGGTGATAGAGCCCATGGTGACAGTGTCCATTGTGGCAGTGCCTATGGTGATAGTGCTCACAGTGTCAATGCCCATTGTGACATTGTTCATAGTGACAGTGCTTACGATGAAAGTGCTTACGGTGCTAGTGCTCTTTGTGATAGTGCTTATGGTGATAGTGTCCATGGTGACAGTGCTCATGGTGACAGTGCTCATGATGACAGTGTCCATGGTGACAGTTCCCATGGTGACACTGTCCTTGGTGACAATGCTCATGGTGAGAGTGCTCACGGTGATAGTTCCCATGGTGACAGTGCCCATGGAGACAGTGCCCATGGTGACAGTGCTCACAGTGTCAATGCCCATTGTGACATTGTTCATAGTGACAGTGCTTACGGTGAAAGTGCTTACGGTGCTAGTGCTCTTTGTGATAGTGCTTATGGTGATAGTGCCCATGGTGACAGCGCTCATGGTGAGGGTGCTCATGGTGATAGTGCTCACGATGATATTGCTCATGGTGGCAGTGCCCATGGTAACAGTGTTCACGGTGACAGTGTCCATGGTGACAGTTCCCATGGTGACACTGTCCTTGGTGACAATGCTCATGGTGAGAGTGCTCACAGTGATAGTTCCCATGGTGACAGTGCCCATGGTGACAGTGCTTATGGTGATAGTGCTCATGGTGGCAGTGCCCACTATCAAGGTGCCCATAGTTATAGTGCCCATTGTGAGAGTGCCCATGGTGACAGTGCTCATGGTGAAAGTGTCCATGGGGGCAATGCACATGCTGACAGTGCTGAAAGTGATAGTGCTCATGCTGATATTGCTCATGGTGATAGTGCCCATGGTGACAGTGCTCATGGTTACACTGCTCACGGTGATAGTGCTCATGGTTGCACTGCTCATGGTGAGAGTGCACACAGTGATAGTGAGAATGGTGGCACTGCCTATGGTGACAGTGCTCATGGTGGTATTACTCACAGTGATAATGCCCATGGTAGGAGTGCTCATGGTGACAGTGTCCATGGTGATAGTGCCCATGGTGATGTTGCCAATGGGGATAATGCAAAAGGTGATATTGCCCACTGTGATAGTGCCCATGGTGACAGTTCCCACAGTGACATTGCCCATGGTGATAGTGCCAATGGTGACAGTACCCATGGTGACAATGCTCTTGGTGGCAGTGCGCATGTTGACAGTGCTCATGGTTGCAGTGCTTATGGTGACAGTTCTCATGGTGACCGTGCTCATGGTGAAACTGCCCATGGTGACATTGCCCACAGTGATAGTGCCCATGGTTGCAGTGCTCATCAGACAGTGCTCATGGTGATAGTGCCCATGGTGACAGTGCCCACAGTGACAGGGCCCATGGTGATAATTCTCATGGTGAAAGTGCCCATGATGACAGTGTCCATGTTGACAGTGAACATGGTGATACTGCCCAGGGTCACAGTGCCCATAGTGACAGTGTTCATGGTGAGAGAGCCCATGGCGACAGTACCCATCATGATAGTGCTCATGGTTACACTGCCCATGGTGACAGTTCCCATGGTGACAGTGCCCATGGTGATAGTGCCCATGGTGACAGTACCCATGGTGGCAGTGCCCAAGGTGACAATGCTCATGGTGACACAGATTATGGAGACAATGCTCTTGGAGACAGTGCCCATGTTGACAGTGCTCATGGTTGCACTGCTCATGGTGAGAGTGCACACAGTGATAGTGAGAATGGTGGCACTGCCTATGGTGACAGTGCTCATGGTGGTATTACTCACAGTGATAATGCCCATGGTAGGAGTGCTCATGGTGACAGTGTCCATGGTGATAGTGCCCATGGTGATGTTGCCAATGGGGATAATGCAAAAGGTGATACTGCCCACTGTGATAGTGCCCATGGTGACAGTTCCCACAGTGACATTGCCCATGGTGATAGTGCCAATGGTGACAGTACCCATGGTGACAATGCTCTTGGTGGCAGTGCGCATGTTGACAGTGCTCATGGTTGCAGTGCTTATGGTGACAGTTCTCATGGTGACCGTGCTCATGGTGAAACTGCCCATGGTGACATTGCCCACAGTGATAGTGCCCATGGTTGCAGTGCTCATCAGACAGTGCTCATGGTGATAGTGCCCATGGTGACAGTGCCCACAGTGACAGGGCCCATGGTGATAATTCTCATGGTGAAAGTGCCCATGATGACAGTGTCCATGTTGACAGTGAACATGGTGACACTGCCCAGGGTCACAGTGCCCATAGTGACAGTGTTCATGGTGAGAGAGCCCATGGCGACAGTACCCATCATGATAGTGCTCATGGTTACACTGCCCATGGTGACAGTTCCCATGGTGACAGTGCCCATGGTGATAGTGCCCATGGTGACAGTACCCATGGTGGCAGTGCCCAAGGTGACAATGCTCATGGTGACACAGATTATGGAGACAATGCTCTTGGAGACAGTGCCCATGTTGACAGTGCTCATGGTTGCAGTGCTCATGGTGACAGTTCTCTTGGTGACCATGCTCACGGTGAAAATGCCCACGGTGACATTGCCCACGGTGATAGTGCCCATGGTTACGGTGCCCATGGTGACAGTGCTCATGGTGAAAGTGCCCATTGTGACATTGCCCATGGTGATAGTGCCCATGGTGACAGTGCCCACCATGACAGTGCCCATGGTGACAGTTCTCTTGGTGAAAGTGCCCATGATGAGAGTGCCCATGGTGACAGTGACCATGGTGACAGTGCTCACAGTGATAGTGCTCATGGTGACAGTACCCATGGTTACTGTGCCTATGGTGACAGTGCACACAGTGATAGTTCCCATTGTGGCACTGCCCATGGTTACTCTGCTCACGGTGATAGTGCCCGTGGTTACAATGCCCAGGGAGACAGTGCTCACGGTGACAATGCCCATGGTAACTGTGCCCATGGTTACACTGCCCATGGTGACAGTGCTATATTGACACTACTTACAGTGATAGTGCCTTTGGTGGAAGTGCACATGGTGACAGTGCTTATGGAGATAGTGCTCACAGTGGCATTGCCCATTGTAACAATGCCCATGGTGATAGTGCCCATAGTGACATTGCCCATGGTGACAATGCCCATTGTGACAGTGCTAACGGTTACACTGCCCATGCTGACAGTGCCTATGGTGAAAGTGCCCATTGTGATAGTGCCCATGGTGACATTGCTCATGGTGATAGTGCCCATGGTGACAGTGTCCAGAGTCACAGTGCCCATGGTGATAGCTCTCACAGTTAAAGCATCCATGGGGACAGTGTGCATGGTGACAGTGCACACAGTGAAAGTGCCCATGGTGACAGTAGCCATGGTGACATTGCCCATGGTGACAGTGCTCATGGTGGCAGGGTCCATGGTGACTGTGCTCATTGTGGCAGTACTCATGGTGAGAGTGCTCATGGTGGTGGTGCCCATGGTGACAGGGGTCACTGGAGCAGTGCTCATGGTGACAGTGCTCATGGTGACTGTGCTCATGGTGATAGTGCTCATGGTTTCAGTTCCCCTATTGAGAGTGCGTATGGTGATAGTGCTCACAGTGGCAGTGCTCCTGGTGATATTCCTCACAGTGACAGTGCCCACAGTGATAGTTCCCATGTTGACAGTGCCCACAATGATTGTTCCCATGTTGACAGTGCCCACGGTCACAGTGTCCATTGTGACAGTGTGCATGGCAACAGTGCACATTGTGACAGTTTCCATGGTGAAAATGCCCATGGTGACAGTGTGCACAATGAGAGTGCCCATGATGACAATGCCCATGGTGATAGTGCCCATGGTTATAGTGCTCATGGTGAAAATGCCCATGGTGACGTTACCCACGGTGATAGTGCCCATGGTGACAGTGCCCACGTTGACAGTGTCCATGGTAATAGTGCCCATGGAGACTGCTCACGGTGAAAGTGGCCATGAGGAGAGTATTCATGATGATAGTGCCCATGGTGACAGAGCTCATGGTGATAGTGCCCATGCTATAACTGCCCATGGTGATAGTGCCCACTGTGACAGTGCTCATGGTGAAAGTGCCCAAGGTGACATTGCCCATGGTGACAGTGCCCATGTTGACAGTGTCTATGGTAATAGTGCCCATGGAGACAGTGCTCATGGTGATAGTCCTCATGGTGACAGTGCCCATGGAGACATTACCAATGGTGACAGTACCCATGGTGACAGTGCCCATGGTGATGGTGCTCATGGTGACAGAGCTCAAGGTGAAAGTGATCGTAGTTGCAGTGCCCATGGTGGCAGTGCTCATGGTGAGAGCGCTCAAGGTGATAGTGCCCATGGTGGCTGTGCCCATGGTGAGAGCCCATGGTGACACTGCTTATGGTGATCGTGCTCACAGTAGCAGTGCTCATGGTGATATATCTCCCAGTGGCAGTGCCCTCAGTGTCACTGTCCACAATGAGAGTGCCCACAGTGACAGTGTGCAAGGTGACTATGCTCACAGTGACAGTGCCCATGGTGACAGTGACCACGGTGACAGTGCTCACGGTGATAGTGCTCATGGTGAGAGAGCCCATGGTGACAGTGCTCATAGTGAAAGTGCCCATGGTGACAATGCTCATGGTGACAGTGATCATGGTGGCAGTGCACAAGGTGACAGTGCTCATTGGTGGCAGTGCTCATGGTGACTGTACACACGGTGATAATGCCCATGGTGGCATTGCCCATGGTGACAGCACTCAAGGTGATAGTGCCCATGGTTACAGTGCCCAGGGTGACAGTGCTCATGGTGGCAGTTGCTATGGTGACAGTGCTTATGGTGATAGTGCTCACGGTGGCAGTGCTCATGGTGGCATTGCCAACAGTGACAGTACCCATGGTGATAGTGCCCATGGTGACAGTGCCCATGGAGACAGTGCCCATGGTGAAAGTGCCCATGGTGACAGTGCCCATGGTGACAGTGCTCATGGTGACAGTGCCCATGGTGACAGTGACCATGGTGACAATGCCCCCATGGTGAGAGTGCTCAGGATTAAAATGCCCATGGTGGCAGTGCCCATGGTGATACTGCCCATGGGGTCAGTGCTCACAGTGAAGGTGCCCATGGTGACATTGCCCATGGTGATAGTGCACAAGTTGACAGTGCTCATGGTCATATTGCCCATGGTGACAGTGCCCACTGTGAAACTACCCACGGTGATACTGCCCACAGTGATAGTTCTCATGGTGAAAGTGTCCATGGTGACAGTTCCCATGGTGATATTGCTCACAGTGACAGTGCCCATGGTGGCAATACTCATGGTAGAAGTGCCCATGGTGACAATGCTCATTGTGGCAGCGCTTATGGTGATAGTGCTCATGTTGACAGTGCTCCCGGTGATAGTGTCAATGGTTTCAGTGCCCATGGTGACAGTGCTTACGGTGATAGTGCTCATGGTGGCAGTGCTCATGGTGATATTGCTCACAGTGGCAGTGCCCACCGTGACAGTGCCCATGGTGATAGTTCCCAGGGTGACAGTGCCACAGTGATAGCGCCCATGGTGACCGTGCCCATGGTCACAGTGCACATGGTGACAGTGCCCATGGTGACATTGCTCACTGTGATAGTGCCCATGGCGACAGTGCCCATGGTGGCTGTGCCCATGGTGACACTTCCCATGGTGACAGGGCTCACGGTGATAATGATCATCGTGACAGTGCCTATGGTGGCAATTCCCATTGTGACAGTGCCCACTGTGGCAGTGTTCACGTTGACAGTGCACATGGTGACATTGCTCATGGTGACAGTGGTCACAGTAATATTGCCCATGGTGAAAATGCCCATGGTGGCAGTGCATATGGTAACAGTGCCCATAGTGACAGTGGTCATGTTGATAGTGCCCACGGTGACAGTGCTCATGGTGGCAGTACCCATGGTGACAGGGCTCACAGTGGCAATGCCCATGGTAACAGTGCACACAGTGATAGTGTGCATGGTGACAGTACCCATGGTGACAGTGCTCATGGTGAAAGTGCCCATGGTGACATTGCCCATTGTGACAGTGCCCATGGTGACAGTGCTCATGGTGATAGTGTGCATGGTGACAGTGCACATGGTGACAGTGCTCATGGTGATAGTGCCATTGTTGACAGTGCCCATAGTGACATTGCTCATGGTGACAGTGCCAACGGTGACACTGCTCAAGGTGATAATGCCCATGGTTACAGTGCCCATGGTGCCAGTTCCAATGGTGACAATGCCCTCTGTGGCAGTGCCCATGGTGACATTGCCCATGGTGACAGTACTCACGGTTATATTGCCCATGGTGACAGTGCCCATTGTGCAGTGCCCATGGTGACAGTGCCCATAGTGACAGTGCTCATAGTGACAGTGCTCATGGTGGCAGTGCCCATGGTGAGAGCCCATGGTGACACTGCTTATGGTGATCGTGCTCACAGTAGCAGTGCTCATGGTGATATTTCTCCCAGTGGCAGTGCCCTCAGTGTCACTGTCCACAATGAGAGTGCCCACAGTGACAGTGTGCACTTAATGGGTATGCTGTATGCTGGGATGGAAAATACAGGAGCAAGGGACATTTGGAAAATCAGACAGCTAAGTATTTGACACTAACAAAATCTACC
Source organism: Phocoena sinus (assembly GCF_008692025.1). NCBI lineage: Eukaryota > Metazoa > Chordata > Mammalia > Artiodactyla > Phocoenidae > Phocoena > Phocoena sinus. The sequence continues at coordinate 30,660,517 of NC_045776.1, read as the reverse complement.
AGTATCTCATACGGCCTCAGGTACCATGCAAGGGTTGAGGGATTCCAGTATTTAATTAAATCACAATGTGGCAATGGGAAGAATTAAGGAGAGCATCATGGATAGATGAACTGGGTATGTTGCACCAAGATATGTCTCACTTAACCTGATGGGTTCAAAATGCAGGAAGTGGGTATATGGGACAAAACAATACCCTAACTGTAAGAATAAACGTTTAGGTCAGGGTAGAGCCTCACATTCCTAAGTGTTGAAATAGAGCTCTTTAGTTTCTTCCTCCTACATGTAAGACTCTTTTAGAGGTTAAGATGATGCTGAGACTGCAAGCTAAAGGTAAATGGCTGGAACTAGGGAGAGAAAATAAGTTACATAGGCTCGGAACCAGGAAAAGTCTAACTAAGGGTTTGCCTAAATAGAATTGAATGTTGGAACTGAATATTTTAATCTGTAAACATTTTACTGATACCAAAATTTGCCTTACAACACTTCCCCCAATCTCACACCACCCACCCTAACCTGCAGTAGCTATGGGTCCCTTGATTTCCATGGAAATATAGAGAAAAGAGACACTGATCTGGCTTACAGGTATTTAGTAAATTGTTAGCCTCACATCACATATTAGTATCATGTAAGTAGGCCATCTGAAGTAGGAAAATTAGGGGAAAAACCTTGAAAAAAAACTTAAAATCTTAAGCCACATCTCTATACTACAACACCTTTCACAATTTCTTCTCAGATAAGCATCATCTCCGTCAGTGAAAAAACTTATATCTCAAAATAGGAGAAACAGGCCTAAAAATTAAGTGTGGGTCTTTGGAGGTCCCATCTATGGGATATCTTCCTGGTACTAGAAAATCCCCAGAAAGACCAATCTTTGCACCCCTCCCTGAAAACTTACCACCAAGAAAAATGACTAGATCCATAGATTTCCTCCCTCAAACCAGGTAACCTCAAATAAAAATCATTAGCAACTCAGCCCTTACTCACATTATCACAGTCACAAGAGTGGTTAGGGAGAAAAGCACTAACCAAGGGAATTCAAATAGAGGCAATCCAGGCCAAGTTGGGCAGATGGCAGATATGTGCTCTTTATGCTGGGATGCATAATGCATCTAACCACAATGCCTTTTTAACAGACCCTTTCTAATGTTTCTCCACAAAATCGAACAGGTCAAGTTCGTTCATGATCCTCAAGATAAACAATCGTCAAGAGAAAAACAAGCAATATGTCTCACAATGTTGGAGTTCTTAAAAATATGAGAAGGAAATAACCATGTAGACAAAACCAGAGCATTTAAAAAAATCTATATTCTAAATACATACCAGTGAATGCTATTAAAAAGGTAATATGACATAAAACAATATGAAAAATATATGTAAGAATGTTCTATTTAGTGCACAGAATTCATGGCAGTAGCTGCACTATCGAGCTACTTATATCTATAACTGTCTGTTTTGGTATTACAAAATGAGGCCAAAAAGTGTCAACTTGTTTCCCACAGAAACCAAAAAATCTATATGAATCTCTTTTCTCCTGTGCCCTTTCACCTTATCTGCTCCCAGTTCTTCATGAATGTCCTCTTCCTTCTCTAATTATTGTCCTCTTCATTTTGCTAGGCCTTGCACCCAAGCATGCAAGACAGAGGATCCTAGAGGTTCAAGATTCTAGAGTGGCTGTTTGTAAGGGGGAGGAGATTACAGGAACTGCCACACTGTATATACTTCTGTGCAAAGGAAAACGGACAGTATTCAGAATGTCTCTCACATATAAAAGACCTGGATGGCAGGATACCTGTGTGGTCCAAGGAACTAGAGGTAGCAAATTATGGGGAAAACAATTGCAACCAAAGGCTGGAAGAGGAAAGATCTGCAACCAGCTCTGTCTCCTAGCTCTCTGGTATTTGCTTCCAATGGGCAGAGTCTATTTTGTGAAGCATCAAGCACTGAAAAGAAGACTCCTGCTGCTGGAAGTTGACAGGAAGTAACATCCATGAGGGTAAGAATGCAAGATCAAGGCTTGTCCCAGAAACAATGCCCATAAGGGGGAAGAAAAAAAAAAGAAAGCAGAAGAGAAATGTAAGTCGCATGTCCAACCTGGATCAGCATGGCCCAGCCCATGGAAGGTAGGAATCAAGGAGACAAAACTAAAAGAGTAGAGCCTTGTACCACAACACTCTCCACAAGTTACACTCAACAAACTTCACCCTACGCTTTAACCAAGTTACAAAAAGAGCTTCTTAATCCCTACTTTCGCTCCTTAAAAGCTGCTATAAGTTCACTATTAGACAGATATGATTTAGAACAACTTTAGTAGTTCAAACTAGATGGCTCTTTCCATCCAAAGGACATGAATTAAATAAGATACATATAGCTCTAAGTATATGATACATAAAATATAATACTCTGTAGGATATAGGTAACTGTTAGTAAATTATATTAATGAACGTCTGTTAAGAAATGTTGCAATGATTTCCCTAATGTAAGAGCCTGTAATCTGTCTTCTAGGATTTCCTCCCCAGAGCTCAGAAATTTAGGTGTTGTTTTAGCTCTCCTACACTCTCTCCACCCAAGCCCGCCTTCCTGTTGGGGATCGGACCTCCCTATTGGCTATATCATACATTTAAACTGCCTGCTTTGTGACATCATTCTCCTACATCATCACAAGTGACCAATGACCACTGAGCGATAACCAGTGACCTTTGTACTGGACACATGCGCCATTCAGCTACAGCCACTCAGACATCCTCTGGTGTTGTCTCCTCATCCCTTGTATCTGCAGTTGAAGTTTTCTCTTCTTCTCTGACCATGTCAGGTAAGAAAAGAAACTTTTTAAAGTTTTTTGTTAGATATGTTTTGCCCCTAAATTTACTAGTAGATTCAAAATAGCACGGAATAATGAGGGAAAGTATTGAACTAGAAGTCTGGAGACCTCATTTCAGTTTTGACTTTGGCATTTACTATCTGCGTGACTTTGGACAAATCATTGACTGTCTCACAAAGCCTGATATTTTCCTTATCTGTTACGTTAGGATACTACATTGGTTGATCACTCTGATCCCTTTCTTTTCTAATATTGAGCCTTAAAGGGTACCCATGTAGAAAATGAAATCAGAGACTTCTCAAGAGTGTTTCAACAGAAACACAGAAAAGCCAGGTGACATAGGAAACTAGCAATATACAACAAGATGTTCCATCTCTAATGTTCTCCCACCACTAATATTTCGACTAGTTGAAAAGAGAAAATAGGCAGCTTACCAGAAAAGTCATGCTCAGTTTTGTTTTTCTTTTATTGCCTCTCTGAATACAGTTGGCACTTGACAGTTTTCAATATAAACATTTTAGAAATATGTCCTAGAAATGATGCTTCCTATATACAAGAAACCAAAGTGGTTATCTATGGGTCTGCTTTTCAATGTTTTATTCTTTCTAATTTTTAATCTATGTAAATGTTTTACCAATTAAAAAGTTTAAATGATATCTTCTAAATTGAATCAGAAGGACTATGTCCTTTGGGTGATATGTAGCTTCTAAGGCAAGGTTGCTTTTCATCTTTACAGTTCTTTCCTTCCTAACACAGAGAGCACATTGATCAAGAGCCATCGTTAGTTTTTAGATCTTAGCTACCTAAGAAGAAAAACAAAATGTCAAGCCCCACATCTCTAATTCCACATTGAGGGAATTTGCTGGTGGTCCAGTGGTTAGGATTCAGTGCTTTCACTGCCAGGGCCATGTGGCATGGCAAAAAAAAAAAAAAAAAAAAAAATCAACATTTATCTAGAACAATATTGTGGAGTCCTTTTGATGTTCTTATATTTGAAAATCTTTTTTAATTGGATTCTAGTAATGATGGGGTTTTTTAGGTTTTGGGATCTCATCTACTTGGATGTTGAAGATGATTACAATCTAAGTTCTAGGATAAATACAAAAATCTTCTTGATACTTTTTAAGGTTCTTTTCTGCTTATTATATATTTCCATTCTTTGAAACATATATTTCTACCAGGCTGAATACCTGTTACTTGCTGGGTAAAAATATGAATGAGCACAATAATGAAATTCTTTTACATTTATTATTTTGCTGTCTGCTTTGTACCAGTTTTCATTGAAATACTTGTCTGCATATATTGTGGCTACCTATACATTCACATTGATTGATTTTTGTTGCTTTTTATGCATTTTTACTGATATATCTTCTCTGTCTGTATGTATTGGTTAGGAATTCATTCAAAATCACCTTCTATTGTGTCTTTTAGTTAATAGTATTCACTAAAATACAGTGGGCAAAATTCACTTTCATAACATTGCATGTATGGTACAGAATGTCATTTGTTAGTAAACTCATTATGCTTTGATACGTGCCACATACCCCAGTTTTCATAACTATGTATTTCTTTTTCATTATGTAATACGTTTTTCATGATTTTTCTGTGTTTTTCTAGAACTTATTGTATCTTCCTCCATATAAATCATACACAATGTATCAGTTTATTCATGTATTAATAATTACTGCTATCATTTTTGGTGGTGGTATTATAACCACTTTACAGATGAGTAATCTGAAGTAATCAGATAACTTTTTACTTTCCAAAAGCACTTAAGAAATTCACTTTTGGGTAATCATTTTGCGGTAGGATGAGAAACCAGGCTGGAAGAGGGTAAAAATGATTCTTTAAATTTACCAGTCGGATTGAGCTATATGTGAACTCTAGGTAATAGCGTGGGAACTGCACAAGCAAAGTGAGACACTGAAGATTACAATGGTAATAGCCGTACTGTTTTCTAACGGACAAAAAACTGCCTATAGTATAAGTTCTATTTCTCCTGCTTTCTGGCAGTATCATGCTCAGAGTAGCGTCCTGGCAAGGAAGTCAGGATACTTAGGTTGTGAAACCTGGTAAGGATACTAACGTAATGAGAGAACTTGAACAAGTCAACCCGACCTCTCTGAGCCTCAGTTTCCTTCCTCATGGAATGAGACTGTGAAAATAGAAGTTCTCTAAGGACCTCCTAGGTCTAAAATGCTTCCAGTCTAGGAAACAGTAGAGAAGTCAATACTAGTGTAGGCTGAAGGGAAAGATAGGGCAGGGAGAAGGTTGCTTCCAACCTAGAGAACAATGTCTGAACTATACCACTTGGGTCTTCTGCCCATCTGTGCTCAACATGGGAGCACAGGCAGTTAATACAGAAGAGTGTAAAACTGCTCAGTCCTTACAACCATCATAACGGTCTGATTTTTGGTTTCTCAGTAAGTATTGACATTAGAGGTGTCCTGATAGCAAGAACCTTAAGAAAATGTTGTTCCTCAAACATAGTGAGAATTTATCAATCTCCCTGATTTTTTCATTACCCTCTTGTTCTTACAGAAAATTTTCAAAATCCATCTGTACTTGGAACTCTAAATTCTCTGCAGCACTCTCTTCCTATGGTGAGCAATGCAACTTCCCTAACAGGAAATGTCTGCAACTTCTCCAGAGTCTCTGCTCCTGCCGTCAGTTTGGCATCACCTACTGGTACCTCCTTCCAGACACTCATGTGTAGTGCCTACCTTCACCAACAGTCTAGCACAACTCTCTTATCTGGAGTTACTGACCAGAGCCATATCTCCACTTTAGCTGCTTCCTATCCAGGTGTTCTTGACTGGGACATCACAGGAAGCACTGAAAAGAATTCTTCTACACTCGGGGACTTTACTCTGGCAATCACTGACCAGCACACAGCTGCTTCCTCCATGTTTATGGCAGCCCAGTATGATAAAACTGCAGGCACCAATAACATGGTCCCTCTATATCCATCACTTTCTGCCAGGCTTGCTCAGGGAACACCATCTCAAATTCCCAGACATGGGCACAGCCTGTCACTCCCCTACCAGGAAGGAAGGCAGATATATTACTATAACCAAGGCACATTGGGGTCTTTACTGTATGGAGAACTTGGCTCCTGCATGCAATCCTATGGCTCTGTGTCATACAGAGGAAGTAGGGTCTCTGTGCAACCAGAAATGGTAATGGTACTAAAGGAGATTCAGCCCACAAATATCCAACCACCAGCTTCCACCTCTGGAATCTACTACCCTGTGTCTGCTCAACCCATCACAGAAACAAGTTTTCAAGGTGAGTACAAACAGCAAGAAAGTTGAACAATGAGGTCATCATTCAAAAATGGGGTCAAACCTACAGCTGGGAAGTGGTGTATAGACAGGTAGAATTTAGATCCTGAGCCTTTAATAACCATTACCTTCGCTCAGGGCTCTCTGGTTTTAGACTCTATATAAGAACTCCTAGGGCTTCTCTGGTGGCGCAGTGGTTAAGATTCCGCCTGCCAATGCAGGGGACACGGGTTCGAGCCCCGGTCTGGGAAGATCCCACATGCCGTGGAGAAACTAAGCCCATGTGCCACAACTACGGAGCCTGCATTCTAGAGCCCGTGAGCCACAACTACTGAAGCCCACGTGCCTACAGCCTGTGCTCCACAGCAAGAGAAGCCACTGCAATGAGAAGCCCGCACACTGCAACCAAGAGTAACCCCCGCTAGCCGCAACTAGAGAAAGCCCAGGCACAGCAATGAAGACCCAGTGCCGCCAAAAAAATACATACATAAAATAAATAAGTTCAAAAAATAAATAAATAAAAATAAATTTAAAAAAAAAAGAACACCTAATTCAGGTGGGAAGGTGGGAGGGACACCCTAAAGGTCATCTATGCTACATGTACAAGAACCCCAAGAGCATACCAATAGGTACCACATTTCTAACTGCTGTAGCCGATCATTCCCCCTGTACCACCACACTGTATCACTCCCTTCCCTGATCTACTTCTAGAGTCCCTTTGGAAGGTGTTTCAGAACTCTCGTTATTCACTTCCTTAATTTATACCAGGATTTAAGACCTTGTGGTCCGAGATCCTGTCCAGAGGAAGCAGGCTAAGAGTCTGTCTTTGTTTATATATTTCATCAGGAAGGGCTCTACTCCCTCTCTCAGTTCATGGTGTGAAGTGTTCTTAGCCTCTCAGGAAAGTGAGGAGAATTGAAAGGACTCCATATGAGAATACCAGGCTTTGTAAAACATTTCATTTTTAAAAAATAAGACTCATTTTTTATTTGACTCATAACAATCATATGAAATACAAAGAAAACCAAGAATAACTCACATGAAATGATCACCAGTAAGAATTACAACAGTCTCCACTTATCTCATAGCATAGGGCACTGTCCATGATCCTTAAGAAGAGTTAGTAGAAATGCCTTGTCCATCTTCCCCCAAAACATCAGCACAGCAATCATGAACCTTGAAAGGTACATGATTGCTGTGTTGGTGTTTAGGGAGAGCATCTCACTTACCAGTGACTGACTTCTACCTTAATTCCTTTGTAGGGATGGAGACTTCCCTGGTGATGAAAAACTCCCTGGGATTGCAACCTCCAAGCCAGACATCTTGTGTGACACAAACTCAAGAACTGCACAAGTCCTGCAGGAGCAGAAATATTCAGATACTTGAGAGTAACCCACCACCTGAACTTGGGGACATTTCAGGGACAGCTCCAGTCCAGAGTGCCAGTAGTCTCCTGGCCCTGCCTCCAGCTACAAGCCAGGGACAAATACAGAGTAAGCACTTGGAGGATATAAAAACCAACCTTTCAAAGCCTCCGGATGCCTACCAGATCCCAAGAGAAAACCAAGAGCCTCCACTACTCCCTTTAGAAATCCCTGATATTCACCAGCTCCTGGCCTTCACTGATGCCCTCAGCCAAGTGGAGCAGCCTCGTTCCGAAAATGCTGATCTGGAAAAGAACAGCCTGAGTCTTGAGGACCTAGAGACACCTGAAAATGGGATGGAATCTAGCAGTGGTTTTGCAGACATTACTACATTGGCAGAGGATATTCACCGTCCCCAGCTCTATAATTCTTTGAAAGATCTTGATCAATCCAAAGGTCCCAACATGATCAAAGCCAAAGACAACAGAGCCATTAAGGTGAATCAGGAGCAGGAAAAGCCAAGTGTCATAAAGGTTCCCTCTGATCAAACCAGGAAGAACAAACATAACAAACAGTGGTGCTCCCAAGACCAAAATCCAGCCAAAGAATCCAGATTGCCTGTTAGGGGGAGAAGTGGTTCTATGCAATGCTGCAGTCAGTGACTGGGCTCCTGTGAACACAGCCAAGGATTCTAAAGGCAAGCCTCAGAAAGCTGCATCCAGAAAGATCAGCAAAACGAAGAGCCATGGGCAGGAAAAGACCAAAAGCACCAGATGAAGAAAGAAGGATGAAGAGAATAAGCAGTCAGGGAACAAAGTCAAGGCAGAAGAGAAGCCAACAATTCCCCAGACAAAGCGAAAGCAACACCAAACTGAACTTATCCAAGAGAGCATTAAAAAGCCTTGAACCTCCCTAGGCATGTGCATGCTGGAGTCTGTGAAGGTTTTTCATGCACTGTGGAAGAAAAATGATAAGAGAACTGGGCTCTCATCCTGTCGGGTCTTGGGAAATTCAAGCAACACTAAAGACCCCCAGCCACGCCCAGCTATCCAGCCATGGCGGAATACCCCACGTGAGGTTAAGAGTCCTGAGAAAACTCAAGTCGAAGCCCAGAAACCAGACAGCAGTGCTGAAAAAGAGTGTCTCTCTCCATCCCAGTATGGGCTGCTGCCTCCTGGGAAGGTCAAGTTGATACCTCTGACTTTTTCTGCCTGGAAAAGCCTCAAGCTTGACCTGCTCATCAGCGGCCACAGTCTCTGGCCTCACATCGGCCTGCTGTTGCTGACCGTGCCCACCCTGCTTCTACTAACTCAGCTCAACCTGCTGCAGTCAGTTCTTCCCAGCCAGCTCCTGCCTCTTTGCCAGGTCCTGCCAAACCAGCTCAGCCAACAGTGACCAACCCAACCCGACCAGGTTGGACCGACCATACCCAGCCTATTGTCCCTCAGTCTGCTGCTCCTAGGCCTGCACCCTACAAAACTTCATCTTGCACTTCTCTCCAGTGGGAGCCTGTTCACCCTGCTGTGACTAAGCGCCAGTCCCCAGCCAAGCTCCAAACCCCATTTCTACTCCAAGACTTCAGCAAGCAGCCAATTCCATGGAGGGAATGCAATGTTCCTGAGACAGCAATATCAAAGCCCATCGAACAAGAGCAGAGGCCAGAGCGGGAGGCCATGAAGAGGCGGGCCCAACAACAACGTGAGAATGCTGCCAAATACACCTCTTTGGGGAAACTGCAATTTTTCATTGAGAGCGAATAAGAAATGGAAATTGCTGACCACTACAGATATTTAAAGTAACATCTGCTAGGATTGTTGGTGTCACATTGGGGACCCGCTGTTCTTCCATATATAGATAAGATAGGCATAAATTTATTTAGATTGGTATATTTTAAAACAATAAAATTGAATAAATAAATGTAATAGAATTAATAGATGAGTAATAAATCTTTTGAATTTTGAGATGCTGCTATCTGTGGCGTGTTTTTTGTTGTTGTTGTTTTGTTTTATTTTTGATGGGGTTGGAATGAAAGTCTGCATGAGAAAGGAACGACTGAAAGTTGGATGGGAGAATGAAGGAAAGGGATAAAAACTGAGGAAACAGGAAGGAATGTGGCCCAGGGCTAGGAAGGCCAAAAGAGATTTATGGATTTATGAAAGGAAGCAGGAGTGAGGATGAAATGGCAGAAGTAAAAAGCAGGGTCAGAGGTCAGGGTTAAAAGAACCAAATTTGAGTAGAGTTGAAGATGACAGAAGGTGACTCTAGGTTTACTAGGAGAAATAGAAAAAGTCTCTTGGGGAGGTTGGCCTTAAGACTCACAACCACCAGATAGGTATTTAAGAAAACAAGAGGTTCAGGACACATCTCTGAAAGGTTTGAGTTGCCTTATTCTGGTGTGATTATAGTGGGGGGATAGTGAAATCTACCAGAGAGGTGGCTAGGGCTCAGAGTTATCCTAGGGGCAGCTGACGACAGGGGCAGAGCCAAGGGAACTGCTGCATCAGGAGGCCCACGAATAGGACCTGGTATGTAAATCACCATGTACTCAACACCTGAGAACCAGGGCAGCTAATGCACTACTCAGTTAACCCTGGCAACGACAGGCAAGGCCAGTATTCCTGTGCCACTTCACTTAGAGAGGTGAATATAATCATCAAAATCTAGATGGGACAAATTACCTGGTTTCTTTAAAGATAAAATTCAAGGAGGAAAAATAAAAGTGAGAGAGACATGGAGGGGAAAACCTACAGATTAAATAAGACTTCAGAGACCTAACAATCAATGGCAAAGTGTGGACCTTATTTGGATCTAATTCAAAATTCTTAAAAACAATTTTTTATGACATTTAGGAGACAACTGCAAATTTGAGCACTCACTGGGTATTTATTATTAAAAAATGATATTAAGGAATAAAAGTCCTATATTTTTTTTTTTTTTTTTTTTGCGATACGCGGGCCTCTCACTGCTGTGGCCTCTCCCGTTGTGGAGCACAGGCTCCGGACGCGCAGGCTCAGCGGCCATGGCTCACGGGCCCAGCCGCTGCCGCGGCATGTGGGATCTTCCCGGACCGGGACACGAACCCATGTCCCCTGCATCGGCAGGCGGACTCCCAACCACTGCGCCACCAGGGAAGCCCTTAAAGTCCTATATTTTTAATATACATACCAAAAATATATAGCTGGGGCTTCCCTGGTGGTGCAGTAGTTGAGAATCCGCCTGCCAGTGCAGGGGACACAGGTTCAAGACATGGTCTGGGAAGTTCCCACATGCCGCGAAGCAACTAGGCCCGTGAGCCACAACTACTGAGCCCGAGCGTCTGGAGCCTGTTCTCCACAACAAGAGAGGTTGCGATTGTGAGAGGCCCGTGCACCGCGAAGAAGAGTGGCCCCTGCTTGCCGCCACTAGAGAAAGCCCTCGCCCAGAAACGAAGACCAAACACAGCCAAAAAAAAAATTAATTGATTAAAAAAAAATGCATAGGTGTAATTACATGTTGTCTCGGACTGCTTCAAGATAATATGGAATGGGCTGAAACAGGTGGGGGTATAGATAAAACATGACAACCATCACTTGGTAAATATTAAAGCTGGGTGAGTTCATGGGTATACAAGGAACACTCACAGTACTCTGTATACTTTTGTATATGTTTAAAATTTGTGATAATTGTTTAAAAACAAGATGACACTGTAGAAAAGTTTGGCAGTTTTTCAAAGGTTAAACGTACAGCTACCGTATGATCCAACAACTCTGCTACTACTTACACTGCACATCTAAAAGAACTGAACACAGGGATTTGAGCAAATATTCGTACACCAATGATCACAGCAGCATGATTCACAATAGCTACAAGGTGGAAACAACCCAAGTGTCAATCAACCGATGAATAACAAAATATGGTATATACACACAGTGGGATTTATTAAGCCAAAAAACAAATGGCATTTTGTTACATGCTATAACATGGATGCACCTTGAAAACACTAGGTTTAGTGAAATAAGCCAGACATAAAAGGATAAATATTGTAGATTTCACTTACACGAGGTACCTAGAATAGGCAAATTCATAGAGACAGAAAATAGAATAGAGGTTTCTAAGGGCTGGTGGGAGGGATAATAGGGTTGTTACTGTTTGATGGTTACAGAGTTTTTGTTGAGGAGGATGAAAAAGTTTTGGTTATAGACAGTGGTGATGGTTACACAACACTGTGACTGTATTTAATGCCACTGAACTGCATATTTATAAATGGTTAAAATAAATACGATTTATGTATATTTTACCACAATAAAAAAAGAGGAATAACTGAGTTGAAATTTCAATCCTTCCTTGTCTGAGAGTCAGTTTCCTCGTCCGTAAAAATAGTAATTGTAGCTGCCTATCCTCTGAGCTTAGTGCAGAGTAAGCACTCAGTAGGAGATATCAGTACTACTTCCACTTCAACAGCAAAGGACTCTTGTGAAGATTAACAAAGTCAATGGATATGAAAGAACTTTCTAAATGGCAAACTGCTATACAAATATTAACAAACATTAGGTGTTACTGTCTCCCAAGGCCATGGAACAGGTCAGAAGAAGGATAATTCCTTTGCACTGGTATGTCTTACATGGGCCAAGAGAATATATGGGTTTCTGTACTATATCAGAAGGTATTAGGAAAAGAAAGCATAAAACTTAGAGAACAATTGTCTTTTACCCTGATGCTTAAACATGCTCAGGCAACTGCTTAAAATAAGTGCTAAACAGGGCTTCCCTGGTGGCACAGTGGTTGGGAGTCCACCTGCCAATGCAGGGGACATGGGTTCGGGCCCTGGTCTGGGAAGATCCCACATGCCGCGGAGCAACTGAGTCCGTGTGCCACAACTGCTGAAGCTCGCACACCTAGAGCCCGTGCTCTGCAACAAGAGAGGCCACCGCAGTGAGAGACCCTCGCACCACAATGGAGAGTGGCCCCCGCTGGCCACAACTAGAGAAAGCCCTCGCGTAGGGATGAAGACCCAATGCAGTCAAAAATAAATAAATTAATTATTAAAAAAAAAAATAAGTGCTAAACACATAATGTACATACTCTTTCTTTCCTTTTAGGCTACTACTATTCTTACTAAAAGTTTACTTCATTTTCAAAATATAGAACATGGAAGCTTATAGAATTTCTTAAGCATATCTAGAGCCTACTGCCAAATACTATAGTTCAATTCATATCTTTAATCTCATTTTGAAACAGCAATTACAAATGTGTATTTAAGGAAACCACTAGCTTCCCTTTTTGAACCCATGAAATAAGGCCAGGATTTACCTTAGCATAAGTTGATAACTACTGAATTACTATGAATTATTACAGTATCAGAAAGAAGGTCATTTTCAATTACAGGTTCCATTTACCCCTGGCTTGTAATATCGGCGAGTATATGTTAAGTCAATAATCAGCTAAAGTTCTTTGTTGTTTTCTTGGAGTTTGTTAAACAAGATCCAAGGGGGAAAAACATTCTTCTGAAGCAAGATTCTTTTCAACATTCTGTCAGAAAGAATAAAATAAGAAAGAACATGCATTTAATGTCCTTTATTATATTATCCATTTATTCAAACCCTGTGATGCTAACATATGAGATTCAAAGTAAAGTTTCTTCCTCTGGAGTTTACAAGCGATATTACGATCCTTTCTTCCAGAGAGATTAGACGGAAGAAAATAAGCTCACTTCTATATATTTATTTCTATGTTTCTTTATTTCATGTTGGTCTCCTAACCAGACTGTAAACTCTGAGAAGGCAGGGAATACATCAATTTTTCCTACTGCTGTATTCCCAGCTCCAAGCAGAGTGCCTGTAAATAGACACATAAATAAATACTTCTTGAATATCTACCTATATGAAGGATGGCTTTCACTGCTAAATATTCTTTTATGTATTTGGCTTATTTATGTACTCTGCTCGACGGATCTGTTTGGTTATTAAGGTGAAGGCAACACACTTTTCTTTTTAAATTAGTAGACTAGTTTTAGAGCAGTTTGAGATTCACAGCAAAGCTGAACCAAAAGTACACAGTTCCCACTTATACTCTCTCTCCTTCAAACCACACAGCATTCCCCATTATCAACATGCCATACCAGTGTGCTTCCTTAGTGAGAATTCATGAACCAACACTGACACATCATTATCAATCAAAGTCCATAGTTTATTGCATTCATGGTAAAAGTAACTGACTATTCCTTTATTTCTAGTATAGTCATCCCCAAATATTTACATACTGAGATACACATTACTTTCTTATAAATTACTTTATTCTTCATTTATAGTTAGGGCATTCCATTGGTTTTTTTTTAATTAAGTTCAAAAGTAGGTTGTATTTATCTATGCATTCCATTTCTGGATACTAAAGGAGGTATTAAAAAGTATTTGCTATAAAAAGGGAAAATGGAGTATGACGCGGTTGAGAGCCAGGGCTCTATATGATGAATTCAGATTTCTGGAAGAATACGGTATTAAGTTTTGCTTACCTTTTTTAAAGGAACTTTGAAAGCAATGAAATGAGTCCGACGCATCCGCTGTCCAAATGGGAGATAGTCTTTCCACCTATTAATATATTTTTTGTTAGGCAAATTTTATGTTAGGCTGTCTCCCTGCATAGGATGAATGCGACTTGAAAATGGAAATCATATCCCTCTATAGTAGGTCCCTCTTCTTTCTGCTTTGCACTTTGCTGCTCCACTTATTCAACCCCACCTAGTAATAACCTATACTTCCAGCGTTCCTGTTTTCCCATCTTGAAAACAGATAAAAGGCAACAAAACAATGCAAAGGTCTCAACAAATTAGGGATATCTAAAACCAGAGCTTCTGTATCCCTGATAAAACCTAGCCCAGTGTTGACTACCAAGGTATCATTAATACATGCATGTTGACTGAAATAGTTTGAACTCAATTCTTCCCCTTAACAGTTTAGTTTTTGTCCTCACACAAAACCTGATAAGAAAATTCCTTAATGCTAGGAATCACAGTGAAAAATAATATCTGAACTGACTTCTGTAAGATGAGTTAGAACTAAGGTTAATTCAGTGTATCTGAAGCATAGAAAGTGAGGGCAATAGTGGCACAATATGGGGCTAGAGAAGCAGAGAGGATTCTAGACCACGCAGAGTGTTAAAGGTCAACAGTTTGTTTTCCATTCTCAAAACAATGCTTTTGAGCGATGTTTATGAGCAATGTTCCAACTTGCTTTTAAGGTTTCTTGTGTGAAGAATGGATTGGAAGGAAACAAGAAATATGGACACGACTTAGGACCTAATTGCAACAGACAGGCAAGTTCAGTATTAGGATGTTGAGGAAGAGGTGATAGATGCAAAAGAAATTCAGGAGATAAACTGAATCGGGCTTAATGGGGTATGAGATGGAGGAAAGGAAGGTCTTAGGGAATTAAGGGGTTTACTGTACACATCAGCAAAGTCTCAAAATTAATCATTTGAACGTACAGAGGTAGATCTCTCAAATGACATCGGTTAGGAAGCAACAGTATGCCCTTTATAATTCCTAGAGACAACACAAATCAACTGTTTTCAATGGAAAATTTGACAGTGCCTGTGCATTTTTTCACTCAATCTCAGTTCCAGTTCATCTTACTCACATTTTCTGTGCCAAAACGACACAGCTTGAGGAATTGAAGGGGATTCCATTTCGGTAATTAAGAAGTGTCCCCAACACTGACAGTCCCATCTTAAAAAGCAGTCCCCTCTGCATTTACCCGAGGAACAATGACCAGAGCCTCCCTTTTAAAACGATGGGGGGAAAACAGAACATCACACACTGTCCCTTTCAGCTACTGTGAACTGAGCCGCGAGACGACCAATGCCCCCTAGCACAGCGCGGACGGGGCAGCACGCGGGGGCAACAGTCACAGGAGACGGCACAGGAGACGAAGCCCAGGCGCAGGGGCTCTGGGCTCCACCAGCAACACCCAGCGGTCAAGGCGTATTACCTTTCCGGGATGTGCTTTCCGCCCTTCCTCCTGGCCGACGAACGTCCGGAAAAGCCGCGCCGCTGACCCCAGCGCCCAAGGGCATGATGCCACTGGCTCATGTGACCCCCAAGATGCCGCCCACCCAACGCCAAGAGTGCCAAAATCTCCAACCCGGCGCCCCCGGTGCCAGCACAAGGCCCCGAACCACAGGCGCCTAGGCATAAGCCCACGCAGCTCGCTGACCTCCTTCTACTGCGCATGCGCCACCGCCTGTCGAGATGACGTCCTCCCGCCGAGACGCTTCTTTAGTAAAGAGGGGTCTGACGCCTGCAATTCCCTCCTTAGCCGGAAGATGGTAGCAGAGGTCCATTAGTTCGTGTGTGTGCACCCTTCAGAATTCCAATCATATGGGACATGGAAAGTTGTCCCACTCTCCCAGTATCTTGTGTGGTTCTTTCAAATATTTCCCAAGTGTTTACATTCACACTTGTTGTATCTTGTATGTAAGTATTTCTACGTAATGGAGATCCTGTATTTTATACAACAGCAGCATACTATACATAGTATACAATCTGTCTCGGACAGTGATTTTCCCAGTCAATTTTTGCGTACATCCATTCCATTCTCTTTAATAGCTACGTCACATTACATAATTTACATGGCCAGTCCAATACTGATGGACTTTTAGTTGTTTTCAGTTTGGGGGTATTTTGTTTGTTTTTGTCCTCTGTTATAGATAGGCTGCAATGTGAACCTCTTTATAGATGTGTATAGCTATATATAAATTTCTAGACATAGAATTTCTGGAATGAAAGAGATGCAAACTTAAAATATTGAAAGATTTTCAATCAATCTAATCTGCCTAATCAACCTTCAAAAATAATCTATCAACTTATACTCCACTCACAGTGAAACATTTATTGGGTTTCTATTATGTGCCTGGTATCATGTTGGAGGTTGACAGTATGGATTTACATTTTAGACAATACCAAAATATGCCTGAGAGAGATAAGAGTGGAGCTCAAGTATAATATTTCCTCACAGTATCAGGCATAGGGATCTGTGCCTGTTAGAAAAACTATGAATCCTGCCACAAGTGGAACAGCAAAGAACAGCATGTCCTACAGTAGGTCTGAAGGTATACTAGCATACTAAATTCCAGTGTTCTTTATAATAACAAATGTTTTTTTGTTAGTTTTACTTTTCAGTTTCTAATTTCTGAAAGTATCTTACATACACTGTGAGTAATCTTCACAACCATTTGAGCTGGGTAAACTCAGTCAGGAAGGTCAGAATTATTGAATGAATGAATGAATGAGTAAAAAGATCACTAGTTTTAACGTATCTGGGACAGTCATAGTCTAACCAAGTTTCAATCCACAAGCATTTATTTACAATTCTGTAAACTTCCACATAATTACAAATGGGACAATAGTAGTCAATTACTATTTGTATAAATAAAAGATACAAGTTAGCACAACCTAGTTGACAAACCTACAACTAGGCACATTCAATTTGGTGCTAAGTCATAAAATATTCTTTTGCAATTTATGAAAAATATCCAATAGGCATGTTATAGCCAAAAACTACAAATGATACAAATATCTATAGACATGACAATATACAAATTGTGATATAAATCTATTAGAAACTAGAAAATCTATGTTGGTCGTATAGTTCCAGCTTGCTAAAAGATACAGGCTTTGGGTGGGAACACAAAAAAATCCAGTCCTGGCCATAACGGGGTTTCCAGAAAGCATGGGAACTAACAAAGAGTAGGTCTCTGGATGGGAGTGGGTCCAACATGAGGTGAAACAATGCCTCAATGGGTATGTAGTATGCTGGGGTGGAAAATATAGGAGCAAGGGATATTTGGAGAACAGACAGCTAAGTATTTGACACTAAGAAAATCTACCAGTATCTCATACGGCCTCAGGTATCATGAAAGGGTTTGAGGGATTCCAGTATTTAATTAAATCAAAATGTGACAATGGGAGGAATTAAGGACAGCCTCAGGGGTAGACGAACTGGGGATGTTACACCAAGACATGTCTCCAGTTAACTTGATGGGTTCAAAATGCAGGAAGTGGGTATATGGGACAAGACAATACCCTAACTGTAAGAATAAAGGTTTAGGCCAGGGTAGGGCCTCATGTTCCTAAGTGTTGAAATAGAGCTCTTTAGTTTCTTCCTCGTACATGTAAGATTCTTTTAGAGGTTAACATGATGCTGAGTCTGCAAGCTAAAGTTAAATGGCTGGAACTAGGGAGAGAAAATAAGTTACATAGGCTCGGAACCAGGAAAAGCCTAACTAAGGGTTTGCCTAAATAGAATTGTATGTTGGAACAGAATATTTTAATATGTAAACATTTTACTGATACCAAAATGTGTCTTACCACATTTCCCCCAATCTCACACCAAGTACCCTAACCTGCAGTAGCTATGGGTCCCTTGATATGTATGGAAATATAGAGAAAAGAGACACTGATCTGGCTTGCAGGTATTACTAAGTTGTTAGCCTCACATCACATACTAGTACCATGTAAATAGGCCATCTGAAGAGGGAAGCTTAGGGGAAAAACCTTGAAAAACACTTAAAAGCTTAAGCCACATCTTTATACTACAACACCTTTCACAATTTCTTCTCAGATAAGCATCATCCACATCAGTGAAAAAACTCATATCGCATAATAGGAAAAACAGGCCTAAAAATTAAACGTGTGTCTTTGGAGGTCTCATCTATGGGATATCTTCCTGGTGCTAGAAAATCCCCAGAAAGATCAATCTTTGCACCCCTCCCTGAAAGCTTACCACCAAGGAAAATGACTAGATCCATAGATTTCCTCCCTCAAACCAGCTTACCTCACATATAAATCATTAGCAACTCAGCCCTTACTCACATTATCACAGTCACAAGAGTGGTTAGGGAGCAAAGCACTAACCACAGGAACTAAAACAGAGGCAACCCAGGCCAAGTTGGGCTGATGGCAGATATCTGCTCCTTACGCTTGGGTGCATAATGCGACTCACCGCATTGCCTTTTTCACAGACCCTTTTTAAAGTTTCTCCACAAAATCCAACAGGTCAAGTTCGTTCATGATGCTTCAAGAAAAATAATCATCAAGACAAAAACATGCAATATGTCTTACAATGTTGGAGCCCTTAAAAATCTGACAAGGAAATAACCATGTAGACAAAACCAGAGCATTTAAAAAAAATCTGTATTCTACAAACATACCAGTGAATGCTATTAATATGGTAATATGACATAAAACAAAACGAGAAATATATGTAAGACTGTTCCCTTTAGTGTACAGAATTCATGGCAGTTGCTGCACTATCGAGCTACTTATATCTATGACTGTCTGTTCTGGTAATACAAAATGAGGACAAAGTGTGTCAACTTGTTTCCCACAGAAACCAAAAAATCTACATGAATCACTTTTCTCCTGTGCCCTTTCACCTTATCCCCGCCCAGTTCTCCACGAAATGTCCTCTTCCTTCTCTAATTATTCTCCTCTTCATTTTGCTAGGCCTTGCACCCAAGCATGCAAGACAGAGAATCCTAGAGGTCCAAGATTCTAGAGTGGCTGTTTGCAAGGGGGAGGAGGAGATTACAGTAACTGCCACACTGTATATACTTCTGTGCAAAGAAAAAGGGACAGTATTCAGAATGTCTCTCACATATAAAAGAGCTGGATGGCAGGATACCTGTGTGGCCCAAGGAACTAGAGGTAGCAAATTATGGGGAAAACAATTGCAACCAAAGGCTGGAAGAGGAAAGGTTTGCAACCAGCTCTGTCTCCTTGATCTCTGGTATTTGTGTCCAACAGGCAGAGTCTATTTTGTGAAGAATCAAGCACTGAAAAGAAGACTCCTGCTGCTGGAAATTGACAGGAAGTAACATCCATGAGGGTAAGAATGCAAGATCAAGGCTTGTCCTGGAAACAATGCTCATAATGGAAAAAGAAAAGAAAGCAGAAGAGAAATGTAAGAGGCAAGTCCAAGTTGGCCGAGCCTGGCCCAGCCCAAGGAAGGTAGGAGTCAAGGAGATGAAACTAACAGTGAAGATCCTTGGACAACAACACTCTCCACAAGGTACACTCAACAAACCTCACCCTACGCTTTAACCAAGTTACAAAAGGAGCTTCTTAATCCCTACTTTTGCTCCTTGAAAGCTGCTATAAGTTTACTAATTAGACAGATATGATTTCAGAACAACTGTAATAGTTCAAACTAGATGGCTCTTGCCTTCCTAAGGATATTAATTTAATAAGATATATATAGCTCTAAGTATATGATACATAAAATATAATACTCTGTAGGATATAGGTAACTGTTAGTAAATTATTTTAATGAACATCTGTAAAAAATGATGCAATGATTTCCCTAATGTAAGAGCCTGGGGGAGGTAAATCTGTCTTCTAGGATTTCCTACCCAGAGCTCAGAAATTTAGTTGTTGTTTTAGCTCTCCTACACTCTCTCCACCCAAGCCCGCCTTCCTGTTGGGGATCGGACCTCCCTATTGGCTATATCATACCTTTAAACTGCCTGCTTTGTGACATCATTCTCCTACATCATCACAAGTGACCAGTGACCACTGAGCAATAACCAGTGACCTTTGTACTGGACACATGCGCCATTCAGCTGCAGCCACTCAGACATCCTCTGGTGTTGTCTCCTCATCCCTTATATCTGCAGTTGATGTTTCCTCTTCTTCTCTGGCCATGTCAGGTAAGAAAAGAAACTTTTTAAAGTTTATTGTTAGATTTATTTTGCCCCTAAATTTACTAGTAGATTCAAAATAACACGAAATAATGAGGGAAAGTATTGAACTAGAAGTCTGGAGACCTCATTTCAGTTTTGACTTTGGCATTTACTATCTGCGTGACTTTGGACAAATCATTGACTGTCTCACAAAGCCTGATATTTTCCTTATCTGTTACGTTAGGATACTACATTGGTTGATCACTCTGATCCCTTTCTTTTCTAATATTGAGCCTTAAAGGGTACCCATGTAGAAAATGAAATCAGAGACTTCTCAAGAGTGTTTCAACAGAAACACAGAAAAGCCAGGTGACATAGGAAACTAGCAATATACAACAAGATGTTCCATCTCTAATGTTCTCCCACCACTAATATTTCGACTAGTTGAAAAGAGAAAATAGGGAGAAAGGACGGAGAGTACTGAGCTATAGGGAGGCACAGAGTCAAACGTAAGGAACTTTAGGATTGTTTTCATCAGCACAGGCCAACAGGGACAAAGAGATAGGAAACAATATAAGAATGAAGAGGGAAAGCATAGAGGAGCTCTCAAGAAAAACGTAGTTTGCAATGGAATGTTGATGGGAACCAAAGATTTTAAATTAAAGCAGAAACAGCATAGAGTGAATTCTGCTCATATCAGGGCAAAACAAAGTTGATTGTAGCAAATCCTTATTTTAACAGACTAAGAGGAAAGTAAGGACAGAATGGGGTATCACCAGGAAAGGCAGTTTACCAGAAAAGTCATACTGTTTTTTTTTCCTTTATTGCCTCTCTGAATACAGTTGGCTCTTCACAGTTTTCAATATAAACATTTTAGAAATATGTCCTAGAAATGATGCTTCCTATATACAAGAAACCAAAGTGATTATCTATGGGTCTGCTTTTCAATGTTTTATTCTTTCTAATTTTTAAACTATGTAGATGTTTTACCAATTAAAAAGTTTAAATGATATCTTCTAAATTGAATCAGAAGGACTATGTCCTTTGGGTTATATGTAGCTTCTAAGGCAAGGTTGCTTTTCATCTTTACAGTTCTTTCCTTCCTAACACAGAGAGCACATTGATCAAGAGCCATCGTTAGTTTTTAGATCTTAGCTACCTAAGAAGAAAAACGAAATGTCAAGCCCCACATCTCTAATTCCACATTGAGGGAATTTGCTGGCGGTCCAGTGGTTAGGATTCAGTGTTTTCACTGCCAGGGCCACGTGGCGCAGCAAAAAAGAAAAAATTCCACATTTACCTAGAAACATATTGTGGAGTCATTTCGATGTTCTTATATTTGAAAATCATTTTTTAATTGGATTCTAGTGATGATTTTTTTTAGGTTTTGGAATTTCACCTACTTGGATGTTGAAGATGATTATAATCTAAGTACTAGGAAAAATACAAAAAACTTCTTGATACTTTTTAAGCTTCTTTTCTGCTTATTACATATTTCTATTCTTTGAAATATATATTTCAACCAGGCTGAATACCTGTTACATGCTGGGTAAAAATATGAATGAACACAATAACGAAATTCTTTTACACTTAGTATTTTGCTGTCTGCTTTGTACCAGTTTTCACTGAAATACTTGTCTGCATATATTGTGGCTACCTATACATTCAGATTGATTGAATTTTGTTGCTTTTTATGCATTTTTACTGATATATCTTCTCTGTCTCTATGTATTGGCTAGGAATTCTTTCAAACAAAGATAAATTCTTTCTTCATAGTGTTTTTCTTTAATAGTATTCACTAAAACACAGTGGGCAAAATTCACTTTCATAACATTGCATGTATGGTACAGAATGTCATTTGTTAGTAAACTCATTGTGCTTTGATACTTGCCCCATACCCGAGTTTTCATAACTATGTATTTCTTTTTCATTACATAATATGTTTTTCATGAGTTTTCTGTGTCTTTCTAGAACTTATTGTAACTTCCTCCATATAAATCACACACAATATATCAGTTTATTCATGTATTAATTATTACTGCTATCATTATTGGTGGTGGTATTACAACCAATTTACAGATGAGTAATCTGAAGTAATCAGATAACATTTTTCTTTCCAAAAGCACTTAAGAAATTCATTTTCGGATAATCATTTTGAGGTAGAATGAGAAACCAGGCTTGAAGAGAGTAAAAATGACTCTTTAAATTTACCAGTTGGACTGAGCTATATGTGAACTCTAGGTAATAGCGTGAGAACTGCACAAGCAACGTGAGACACTGAAGATTATAATCGTAATAGTTGTACTGTTTTCTAACGAACAAAAAAACTGCCTATAGTATAAGTTCTATTTCTCCTGCTTTCTGGCAGTATCATCCTGGCAGTAGCGTCCTGCCAAGGAAGTCAGGATACTTAGGTTCTGAAACCTGGTAAGGATACTAACATAATGAGAGAACTTGAACAAGTCAACCCCACCTCTCTGAGCCTCAGTTCCCTTCCTCATGAAATGAGACTGTGAAAATAGAAGTTCTCTAAAGACCTCCTAGTTCTAAAATGTTTCCAGTCTAGGAAACAGCATAGAAGTCAACACTAGTGCAGGCTGAAGGGAAAGATAGGGCATGGAGAAGGTTGCTTCCAGCCTAGAGAACAATGTCTGAATAATACCACTTGGGTCTTCTGCCCATCTGTGCCCAACATGGGAGCACAGGCAGTTAATACAGAAGAGTGTAAAACTGCTCAGTCCTTACAACCATCATAACGGTCTGATTTTTGGTTTCTCAGTAAGTATTGACGTTAGAGGTGTCCTGATAGCAAGAACCTTAAGATAATGCTGTTCCTCAAACATAGTGAGAATTTATCAATCTCCCTGATTTTTTCATTACCCTCTTGTTCTTACAGAAAATTTCCAAAATCCACCTGTACTTAGAACTCTAAATTCTCTGCAGCACTCTCTTCCTGTGGTGAGCAATGCAACTTCCCTAACAGGAAGTGTCTGCAACTTCTCCAGAGTCTCTCCTCCTGTCATCAGTTCGGCATCACCTACTGGTACCTCCTTCCAGACACTCATGTGTAGTGCCTACCTTCACCAACAGTCTAGCACAACTATGTTATCTGGAGTCACTGACCAGAGCCAGATCTCCACTTCAGCTGCTTCCTATCCAGGGGTTCTTGACTGGGACATCACAGGAAGCACTGAAAAGAATTCTTCTTCACTCGGAGACTTTACTCTGGCAGTCACTGACCCGCACACAGCTGCTACCTCCATGTTTATGGCAGCCCAGTATGATAAAACTGCAGACCCCAATAACATGGTCCCTCTATATCCATCACTTTCTGCCAGGCTTGCTCAGGGAACACCATCTCAAATTCCAAATCAGGGACACAGCCTGTCACTTCCCTACCAGGAAGGAAGCCAGGTATATTATTATAACCAAGGCACATTGAGGTCTTTACTGTATGGAGAACTTGGATACTGCCTGCAATCCTATGGCTCTGTGTCATACACATGAAGTAGGGCCTCTGTGCAACCAGAAATGGTAATGGTACTGAGGAAGATTCAGCCCACAAATATCCAATCACCAGCTTCCACGTCTGGAATGTACTACCCTGTGTCTGCTCAACCCATCACCGAAACAAGTTTTCAAGAAATCCCTGATATTCACCAGACCCTGGGCTGCACTGATCCCCTCAGCCAAGAGGAGCAGCCTGGATCTGAAAATGCTGATCTGGGAAAGAACAGCCTGAGTCTTGAGGACCTAGGGACACCTGAAAATGGGATGGAATATAGCAGTGGTTTTCCAGACGTTACTACACTGGCGGAGGGTATTCACCTTCCCCAGCTCTTTAATTCTTTGAAAGATCTTGATCAACCCAAAGGTCCCAACGCAATCAAAGCCAAAGACAACAGAGCCACTAAGGTGAATCAGGTGCAGGAAAAGCCAAGTGTCATAAAGTTTCCCTCTGATCAAACCAGGAAGAACAAACATAAAGCCTCTGAGCCTATTAGTGGTGCTCCCAAGGCTAAAATCCAGCCAAAGAATCCAGAGTGCCTGTTAGGGAGAGAAGTGGTTCTATGCAATGCTGCAGTCAGTGACTGGGCTCCTGTGAACATGGCCAAGGATTCTAAACGCAAACCTCAGAAAGCTGCATCCAGAAAGATCAGCAAAACGAAGAGCCATGGGCAGGAAAAGACCAAAAGCACCAGAGGAAGGAAGAAGGCTGAAGAGAATAAGCAGTCAGGGAACAAAGTCAAGGCAGAAGAGAAGTCAACAATTCCCCAGACAAAGCAAAAGCAACACCAAATTGAGCTTATCCAAGAGAGCATTAAAAAGCCTCGAACCTCCCTAGGCATGCGCATGCTGGAATCTGTGAAAGTTTTTCATGCACTGGGGAAGAAGAATGATAAGAAAACTGGTCTCTCTTCTTGTCGGGTCTTGGGAAATTCAAGCAACACTAAAGACCCCCAGACACCCCAAGCATCCAGCCATGGCGGAATACCCCACGTGAGGGTAAGGGTCCTGAGAAAACTCAAGTCGAAGCCCAGAAACCAGACAGCAGTGCTGAAAAAGAGTGTGCATCTCCATCCTAGTATGAGCTGTTGCCTCCTAGGAAGGTCAAAGTTGATACCTCAGCCTTTTTCTGCCTGGGAAATGCCTCAAGCTCGACCTGCTCTTCGGAGGGCACAGTCTCTGGCCTCACATCGGCCTGCTGTTGCTGACCGTGCCCACCCTGCTTCTACTAACTCAGCTCAACCTGCTGCAGTCAGTTCTTCCCAGCCAGCTCCTGCCTCTTTGCCAGGTCCTGCCAAACCAGCTCAGCCAACAGTGACCAACCCAACCCAACCGGGTTGGACTGACCATACACAGCCTAGTGTCCCTCAGTCTGCTGCTCCTAGGCCTGCACCCTACAAAACTTCATCTTGCACTTCTCTCCAGTGGGAGCCTGTTCACCCTGCTGTGACTAAGCGCCAGTCCCCAGCCAAGCTCCAAACCCCATTTCTACTCCAAGACTTCAGCAAGCAGCCAATTCCATGGAGGGAACGCAATGTTCCTGAGACAGCAATGTCAAAGCCTATCGAACAAGAGCAGAGGCCAGAGCGGGAGGCCATGAAGAGGCGGGCCCAACAACAACGTGAGAATGCTGCCAAATACACCTCTTTGGGGAAACTGTAATTTTTCATTGAGAGGGAATAAGAAATGGAAATTGCTGACTACTACGGATATTTAAAGTAACATCTGCTAGGATTGTTGGTGCCACATTGGGGACCCGCTGTTCTTCCATATATAGATAAGATAGGCATAAATTTATTTATATTGGTATATTGTAAAACTATAAAACTGAATAAAAATGTAATAGAATTAATAGATGAGTAATAACCCTTTTTAATTTTGAGATGCTGCTAACTGTGGTGTGTTTTTTTCTTTTGTTTTGTTTTGTTTTTGATGGGGTTGGAATGAAAGTCTGCATGAGAAAGGAACGACTGAACGTTGGATGGGAGAATGAAGGAAATGGGTAAAAACTGAGGAAAGAGAAAGGAACTTGGCCCAGGGCTAGGAAGGCCAAAAGAGATTTATGGATTTATGAAAGGAAGCAGGAGTGAGGATGAAAAAGCAGAAGTATAAAGCAGGGTCAGAGGTCAGGGTTGAAAGAACCAAATTTGAGTAGAGTTGAAGATGACAGAAGGTGACTGTAGGTTTACTAGGAGAAATAGAAAAGGGCTATTGGGGAGGTTGGCCTTAAGACTCACAACCACCAGATAGGTATTTAAGAAAACAAGAGGTTCAGGACACATCTCTGAAAGGTTTGAGTTGCCTTATTCAGGTGTGATTATAGTGGGGGGATAGTGAAATCTACCAGAGAGGTGGCTAGGGCTCAGAGTTATCCTAGGGGCAGCTGATGACAGGGGCAGAGCCAAGGGAACTGCTGCATCAGGAGGCCCACGAATAGGACCTGGTATGTAAATTACCATGTACTCAACACCTGAGCACCAGGGCAGCTAATGCACTATTCAGTTAATCCTGGCAACGAAAGGCAAGGCCAGTATTCCTGTGCCACTTCACTTAGAGAGGTGAATATAATCATGAAAATCTAGATGGGACAAATTACCTGGTTTCTTTAAAGATAAAATTCAAGGAGGAAAAAAAGTGAGAGAGACATGGAGGGAGAACCTAGAGATTAAACAGGACTTCAGAGACCTAACAATCAATGGCAAAGTGTGGACCTTGTTTGGATCTAATTGAAAATTCTTAAAAACAATTTTTTATGACATTTAGGAGACAACTGCAAATTTGAGCACTCACAGGGTATTTACTATTAAAAATGATATTAAGGAATAAAAGTCCTGTACTTTAAATATACATACCAAAAACCTACAGGTGTAACTACATGTTTTCTCAGAACTGCTTCAAGATAATATGGAATGGGGTGAAACAGGTGGGGGTATAGATAAAACATGACAGCCATCAGTTGGTAAATATTAAAGCTGGATGAGTTCATGGGTATACAAGGAACACTCACAGTATTTTTATACTTTTGTATATGTTTAAAATTTGTGATAATTGTTTAAAAACAAG
This sequence comes from Phocoena sinus, assembly GCF_008692025.1. Taxonomy (NCBI): domain Eukaryota; kingdom Metazoa; phylum Chordata; class Mammalia; order Artiodactyla; family Phocoenidae; genus Phocoena; species Phocoena sinus. The sequence goes on along the minus strand of NC_045776.1, from coordinate 30,633,830 downwards.
GCAAAACTGTAGAAAACAGTTTGGCAGTTTCTCAAAGGTTAAACGTACAGCTACCATATGATCCAACAACTCTGCTACTACCTCCACTGGTCATCTAAAAGAACTGAAAGCAGGGATTTCAACAAATATTTGTACAGCATGATCATAGCAGCATGATTCACAATACCTACAAGGTGGAAAAAACCCAAGTGTCAATCAACCGTTGAAGAAGAAACAATGGTATATACACACAATGGGATTTATGAAGCAAAAAAAGAAATGGCATTTCGTTACGTGCTATAACATGGATGAACGTTGAAAACACGATGTTTAGTGAAAGAGGCAGACACAGAAGGACAAATATTGTACATTCCACTTACACGAAGTACCTAGAATAGGCAAATTCACAGAGACAGAAAATAGAATAGAGGTTACTAAGGGCTGGTGGGAGGGAAATTGGGGTTGTTACTGTTTGATGGTTACAGAGTTCTTGTTGAGGATGATGAAAAATTTTGGTTATAGACAGTGGTGATGGTTACACAGCACTGTGACTGTATTTAATGCCACTGAACTGCATATTTATAAATGGTTAAAATAAATATGATTTACATATATTTTACCACATTCCAGCAAAGGAGGGAAATTGCAGGTATCAGAATTCTCTTTACTAATCAAGCGCGTTAATCCAACTGCGTGATGACGTCATCTCGACGCGCGGTGGCGCATGCATAGTAGAAAGAGGTCCGCGCGATGCGTGGGCTTGTGCCTAGGCGCTTGTTGTTCGGGGGCCTTGTGCTGGTACCGGGGGCGCCGGGTTGGCGACTTTGGCATTCTTGGCGTTCGGTGGGCGGCACCTTGGCGGTCACATGAGCCAGTGGCATCATGCCCGTGGCGCTGGGGTCAGCGTCGCGGCTTTTCCGGACATTCGTCGGCCAGGAGGAAGGGCGGAAAGCACATCCCGGAAAGGTAACATGCCTTGACCGCTGGGTGTTGCTGGTGGAGCTCAGAGCACCTGGGCCTGGGCTTCGTCTCCTGTGCTCTCTCCTGTGACTGTTGCCCCCGCGTGCTGCCCCGTCCGCGCTGTGCTAGGGGGTATTGGTCGTCTCGCGGCTCAGTTCACAGTAGCTGAAAGGGACAGTGTGTGTATTCTGATTTAACCCCATCGTTTTAAAAGGGAGGCTCTGGCCATTGCTCCTCAGGTAAAATGCAGAGAGACTGCTTTTTAAGATAGGACTGTGAGTATTGGGGACACTTCTTAATTACCGAAATGGAATCCCCTTCAATTCCTCAAGCTGTGTCGTTTTGGCACAGAAAATGTGAGTAAGATGAACTGGAACTGAGATTGAGTGAAAAAATGCACAGGCACTGTCAAATTTTCCATTGAAAACAGTTGATTTGTGTTGTCTCTAGGAATTATAAAGGGCGTACTGTTGCTTCCTAACCGGTGTCATTTGAGAGATCTACCTCTGTACGTTCAAATGATTAATTTTGAGACTTTGTTCATGTGTGCAGTAAACCCCTTAATTCCCTAAGACCTTCCTTTCCTCCATCTCATACCCCATTAAGCCCGCTTCATTATATCTCCTGAATTTCTTTTGAATCTATCACCTCTTCCTCAACATCCTAATACTGAACTTGCCTGTCTGTTACAATTATGTCCTAAGTAGTGTCCATATTTCTTGTTTCCTTCCAATCCATTCTTCACACAAGAAACCTTAAAAGCAAGTTGGAACATTGCTCATAAACTTCCTCAAAAAACATTTTTTTCAGAATAGAAAACAAACTGTTGGCCTTTAACACTCTGCGTGGTATAGAATCCTCTCTGCTTCTCTAGCTCCATCTTGTGCCACTACTGCCCTCACTTTCTATGCTTCAGATACACTGAATTAACGTTATTTCTAACTCATCTTACAAAAGTCAGTTCAGATATTATTTTTCACTGTGATTCCTAGCATTAAGGAATTTTATTTTCAGATTTTGTATGAGGAGTAAAAGTAAATAGTGAAGTGGAAGAATTGAGTTCAAACTATTTCAGTCAACATTCATGTATTAATGATACCTTAGTAGTCAACACCAAGCTAGGTTTTATCAGGGATACAGAAGTTCTGGCCATCTTTGGTTTTAGATAACCCTTATTTATTGAGACCATTGCATTGTTTTGTTGCCTCTTATCTGTTTTCAAGATGGGAGAACAGGAACAAGGGAAGTGTAGCTTATTACAAGGCGGGGTTGAGTAAGTGGAGCAGCAAAGTGCAAAGAAGAGGAACCTACTATAGATGGATATGATTTCCATTTTCAAGGCGCATTCATCCTATGTAGGGAGACAGCCTCACAAAATTTGCCTAATAAAAAATATATTAATAGTTGGAAAGACTATCTGCCCTTTGGACAGCAGATGCCTGGGACTCGTTTCATTGCTATCAAAGTACCTTTAAAAAAGGTAAGCAAAACTTAATACTGTATTCTTCCAGAAATCTGAATTCACCATATAGAGCCCTGGCTCTCAACTCCATCATACTCCATTTACCATTTTTATAGCAAATACTTTTTAATACCTCCTTTACTATCCAGAAATGGAATTCATACATAAATACAACCTACTTTTGAACTTAATTTAAAATAAAAAAAAATGGAATGCCTAAGTATAAATAAAGAATAAAGTAATTTATAAGAAAGTAATATGTATCTCATATGTAAATGTTTCTGGATGACTATACTAGAAATAAAGAAAGAGTCAGTTACTTGTACCGTGAATGCAATAAACTATGGACTTTGATTGATAATGATGTGTTAGTGTTGGTTCATGAATTCTCACAAAGGAAGCACACTGGTATGGCATGTTGATAATGGGGAAGGCTGTGTGGTTTGAAGGAGAGAGGGTATAAGTGGAAACTGTGTACATTTTACTCAGTTTTGCGGTGAATCTCAAACTGCTCTAAAATTAGTCTACTAATTTAAAAAGAAAAGTGTGTTGCTGGCACTTGAATAACCAAACAGATCAATGGAACAGAGTACATGTATAAGCCTAATACATAAAAGAATATTTAGCAGTGAAAGCCATCCTTCATATAGGTAGATATTCAAGAAGTATTTATTTATGTGTCTATTTACAGGCACTCTGCTTGGAGCTGACAGTACAGTGGTAGGCAAAATTGATGTAGTCCCTGCATTCTGGGAGTTTACAGTGTGGTTAGGAGACCAAGATGAAATAAACAAACATAGAAATAAATATATAGAAGTGAGCTTATTTTCTTCTGTCTAATCTCTCTGGAAGAAAGGATCATAATATCGCTTGTAAACTGCAGAGGAAGAAACTTGACTTTGAATCTCATATGTTAGCATCACAGGGTTTGAATAAATTGATAATATAATAAAGGATTTTAAACACATTTTCTTTCTTATTTTATTTTTTCTGACAGAGTTTTGAAAAGGATCATGCTCCAGAAGAATGTTTTTCCCCCTTGGATCTTTTTTGACAGACTCCAATAATGCAATGAAGAACTTTGGCTGATTATTGACTTAACATATACTCGCCGCTATTATAAGCCAGAGGTAAATGGAACCTGTAATTGAAAATGACCTTCTTTCTGATACTGTAATAATTCATAGTAATTCAGTAGTTATCAACTTATGCTAAGGTGAATCCTGGCCTTATTTCATGGGTTCAAAAAGGGAAGCTAGTGGTTTCCTTAAATACACATTTGTAATTGCTGTTTCAAAATGAGATTAAAGATATGAATTGAACTATAGTATTTGACAGTAGGCTCTAGATATGCTTAAGAAATTCTATAAGCTTCCATGTTCTTTATTTTGAAAATGAAGTAAACTTTTAGTAAGAATAGTAGTAGCCTAAAAGGAAAGAAAGCGTATGACCATTATGTCTTTAGCACTTATTTGAAGCAGTTGCCTGAGCATGTTTAAGCATCGGGGTAAAAGACAATTGTTCTCTAAGTTTTATGCTTTCTTTTTCTAATACCTTCTGATATAGTACAGAAACCCATATATTCTCTTGGCCCATGTAGGACATACCAGTGCAAAAGAATTATCCTTCCTCTGACCTGTTCCATGGCCTTGGGAGACAGTAACACCTAATGTTTGTTAATATTTGTATAGCAGTTTGCCATTTAGAAAGTTCTTTCATATCCATTGACTTTGTTATCTTCATAACAATCCTTTGCTGTTGAAGTGGAAGTAGTACTGATATCTCCTACTGAGTGCTTACTCTGCACTAAGCTCAGAGGATAGGCAACTACAATTACTAATTTTACAGACGATGAAACTGACTCTCAGACAAGGAAGAATTGAAATTTCAACTCAGTTATTCCTCTTTTTTTATTGTGGTAAAATATACATAAATCATATTTATTTTAACCATTTAAAAATATGCAGTTCAGTGGCATTAAATACAGTCACAATGTTGTGTAACTATCAGCACCACAGTCTGAACCCAAAACTTTTTCTTCATCCTCAACAAAAACTCTGTAACCATCAAATAGTAACAACCCAATCATCCCTCCCACCAGCTCTTAGAAACCTCTATTCTATTTTCTGTCTCTATGAATTTGCCTATTCTAGGTACCTCGTGTAAGTGGAATCTACAATATTTATGCTTCTATGTCTGGCTTATTTCACTAAACCTAGTGTTTTCAAGGTGCATCCATGTTATAGCATGTAACAAAATGCCATTTGTTTTTTGGCTTAATAAATCCCACTGTGTGTATATACCATATTTTGTTATTCATCGGTTGATTGACACTTGGGTTGTTTCCACCTTGTAGCTATTGTGAATCATGATGCTATGATCATTGCTGTACAAATATTTACTCAAAAGCCTGCTTTCAGTTCTTTCAGATGTGCAGTGTAGGTAGTAGCAGAGTTGTTGGATCATATGGTAGCTGTACGTTTAACCTTTGAGAAACTGCCAAACTGTTTTCTGCAGTGTCGTCTTGTTTTTAAACAATTATCACAAATTTTAAACATATACAAAAGTATAAAAATACTGTGAGTGTTCCTTGTATACCCATGAACTCATCCAGCTTTAATATTTACCAACTGATGGCTGTCATGTTTTATCTATACCCCCACCTGTTTCACCCCATTCCATATTATCTTGAAGCAGCTCCGAGACAACATGTAATTACACCTATACGTTTTTCTTTAATTAATTAATTGATTTTTTTGGCTGTGTTAGGCCTTCGTTTCTGTGCGAGGGCTTTCTCTAGTGGCGGTAAACAGGGGCCACTCCTCATCGCAGTGCACGGGCCTCTCACAATCGCGGCTTCTCTTGTTGTAGAGAACAGGCTCCAGACGCGCAGGCTCAGTAGTTGTGGCTCACGGGCCTAGTTGCTCCGCGGCATGTGGGGACTTCCCAGACCAGGTTTCGAACCTGTGTCCCCTGCACTGGCAGGCAGATTCTCAACCACTGCACCACCAGGGAAGCCCTAGCTATATATTTTGGTATGTATATTTAAAATATAGGACTTTTTTCCTTAATATCATTTTTTAATAGTAAATACCCAGTGAGTGCTCAAATTTGCAGTTGTCTCCTAAATGTCATAAAAAATTGTTTTTAAGAATTTTCAATTAGATCCAAATAAGATCCATACTTTGCCGTTGATAGTTAGGTCTCTGAAGTCTTATTTAATCTCTAGGTTCTCCCTCCATGTCTCTCTCACATTTTTTTCTCCTTGAATTTTATTTTTAAAGAAACCAGGTAATTTGTCCCATCTAGATTTTCATGATTATATTCACCTCTCTAAGTGAAGTGGCACAGGAATACTGGCCTTGCATGTCGTTGCCAGGATTAACTGAGTAGTGCATTAGCTGCCCTAGTGCTCAGGTGTTGAGTACATGGTGATTTACATACTAGGCCCTGTTCGTGACCTCCTGATGCAGCAGTTCCCTTGGCTCTGCCCCTGTCGTCAGCTGCCTCTAGGATAACTCTGAGCCCTAGCCACCTCTCTGGTAAATTTCACTATCCCCCCACTATAATCACACCTGAATAAGGCAACTCAAACCTTTCAGAGATGTGTCCTGAACCTCTTGTTTTCTTAAATACCTATCTGGTGGTTGTGAGTCTTAAGGCCAACCTCCCCAAGAGACTTTTTCTATCTCTCCTAGTAAACCTAGAGTCACCTTCTGTCATCTTCAACTCTACTCAAATTTGGTTCTTTTAACCCTGACCTCTGACCCTGCTTTTTACTTCTGCCATTTCATCCTCACTCCTGCTTCCTTTCATAAATCCATAAATCTCTTTTGGCCTTCCTAGCCCTGGGCCACATTCCTTCCTCTTTCCTCAGTTTTTACCCCTTTCCTTCATTCTCCCATCCAACTTTCAGTCGTTCCTTTCTCATGCAGACTTTGATTCCAACCCCATCAAAAACAACACAAAACAAAACAAAACAACAACAACAAAAAAACACGCCACAGTTAGCAGCATCTCAAAATTCAAAAGATTTATTACTCATCTATTAATTCTCTTACATTTATTTATTCAGTTTTATTGTTTTAAAATATACCAATATAAATACATTTATACCTATCTTATCTACATATGGAAAAACAGCTGGTCCCCAAGGTGGCACCAACAATCATAGCTGCTGTTACTTTAAATATCCGTAGTAGTCAGCAGTTTCCATTTCTTATTCGCTCTCAATGAAAAATTGCAGTTTCCCCAAAGAGGTGTATTTGGCAGCATTCTCACGTTGTTGTTGGGCCCGCCTCTTCATGGCCTCCCGCTCTGGCCTCTGCTCTTGTTCGATGGGCTTTGACATTGCTGTCTCAGGAACATTGCGTTCCCTCCATGGAATTGGCTGCTTGCTGAAGTCTTGGAGTAGAAATGGGGTTTGGAGCTTGGCTGGGGACTGGTGCTTAGTCACAGCAGGGTGAACAGGCTCCCACTGGAGAGAAGTGCAAGATGAAGTTTTGTAGGGTGCAGGCCTAGGAGCAGCAGACTGAGGGACAATAGGCTGGGTATGGTCGGTCCAACCCGGTTGGGTTGGGTTGGTCACAGTTGGCTGAGCTGGTTTGGCAGGACCTGGCAAAGAGGCAGGAGCTGGCTGGGAAGAACTGACTGCAGCAGGTTGAGCTGAGTTAGTAGAAGCAGGGTGGGCACGGTCAGCAACAGCAGGCCGATGTGAGGCCAGAGATTGTGGCCTCTGAGGAGCAGGTCGAGCTTGAGGCATTTCCCAGGCAGAAAAAGGCAGAGGTATCAACTTTGACCTTCCCAGGAGGCAGCAGCTCATACTGGGATGGAGATGGACACTCTTTTTCAGCACTGCTGTCTGGTTTCTGGGTTTTGACTTGAGTTTTCTCAGGACCCTTACCCTCACGTGGGTTATTCCACAATGGGTGGATAGCTGTGGGTGGCTAGGGGTGTTTAGGGTTGCTTGAATTTCCCAAGACCCGACAGGATGAGAGCCCAGTTCGCTTATCATTCTTCTTCCACAGTGCATGTAAAACCTTCACAGACTCCAGCATGTGCATGTCTAGGGAGGTTCAAGGCTTTTTAAAGCTCTCTTGGATAAGCTCAAATTGGTGTTGCTTTTACTTCGTCTGGGGAATTGTTGACTTCTCTTCTGCCTTGACTTTTTTTCCTGACTGCTAATTCTCTTCTACCTTGTTTCTTCCTCTGGTCCTTTTGGTATTTTCCTGCCCATGGCTCTTCGTTTTGCTGATTTTTCTGGATGCAGCTTTCTGAGGTTTGCCTTTTGAATCCTTCATCGTATTCACAGGAGCTCTGTCACTGACTGCAGCATTGCATAGAACCACTTCTCCCCCTAACAGGCAATCTGGATTCTTTGGCTGGATTTTGGCCTTGTTAACACCACTGATAGGCTCAGAGGCTTTACGTTTTTTCTTCCTGGTTTGATCAGAGGGAACCTTTATGACACTTGGCTTTTCCTACTCCTGATTCACCTTAATGGCTCTGTTGTCTTTGGCTTTGATCATGTTGGGACCTTTGGATTGATCAAGATCTTTCAAAGAATTATAGAGCTGGGGACGGTGAATATCCTCCGCCAATGTAGTAATGTCTGCAAAACCAGTGCAAGATTCCACCCCATTTTCAGGTGTCCCTAGGTCCTCAAGATTCAGGCTGTTCTTTCCCAGATCAGCATTTTCAGAACCAAGCTGCTCTTCTTGGCTGAGGGGATTAGTGCAGGCCAGGAGCTGGTGAATATCAGGGATTTCTAAAGGGAGTAGTGGAGGCTCTTTGTTTTCTCTTGGGACTGGTAGGCATCCAGAGGGTTTTAAAGGTTGTTTTTTTTTTTTTTTTTTTTTTAAGGTTGGTTTTTTTTTTTTTTTTTTTTTTTTTTATGCGTTACGCGGGCCTCTCACTGTTGTGGCCTCTCCCGTTGCGGAGGACAGGCTCCGGACGCGCAGGCTCAGCGGCCATGGCTCACGGGCCCAGCCGCTCCGCGGCATGTGGGATCCTCCCAGACCGGGGCACGAACCCGTGTCCCCTGCATCGGCAGGCGGACTCTCAACCACTGCGCCACCAGGGAAGCCCTAAGGTTGGTTTTTAATATCCTCCAAGTTCGTACTATCTATTTGTCCCTGGATTGGAGATAGAGGCAGGGCCAGGAGACTACTGGCACTCTGGACTGGAGCTGTCCCTGAAACGTCCCCAAGTTCAGGTGGTGTGTTACTCTCAAGTATCTGAATATTTCTGCTCCTGCAGGACTTGCAGAGTTCTTGAGTTTGTGTCACACAAGATGTCTGGCTTGGAGGTTGCAATCCCAGGGAGTTTTTCATCACCAGGGAAATCTCCATCTCTATGAAGGAATCCAGGTGGAAGACAGTCACTGGTAAGTGAGATGCTCCCTCTAAACACCAACACAGCAATCATGTACCTTTCAAGGTTCATGATTGCTGTGCTGATGTTTTGGGGGAAGATGGACAAGGCATTTCTACTAACTCTTCTTAAGGATCATGGACAGTGCCCTATGCTACGAGATAAGCGGTGACTGTTGTAAATCTTAGTGGTGATCATTTCATGTCACTGATTCTTGGCTTTCTTTGTATTTCATATGATTGTTATGAGTCAAATAAAAAATGAGTCTTAATTTTAAAAAATGAAATGTTTTACAAAGACCGGGATTCTCATATGGAGTCCTTTCAATTCTCCCCACTTTCCTGAGAGGCTAAGAACACTTCACACCATGAACTGGGAGAGGGAGTAGAGCCCTTCATGATGAAATGTATAAACAAAGGCATAGTCTTAGCCTGCTTCCTCTGGGCAGGATCTCGGACCACAAGGTCTTAAATCCAGGTATAAATTAAGGACGTGAATAACGAGAGTTCTGAAACACCTTCCAAAGAGACTCTAAAAGTAGATCAGGGAAGGGAGTGATACAGTGTGGTAGTACAAGGGGAATGATCAGCTACAGCAGTGGAAAATGTTGTACCTATTTGTATGCACTCAGGTTTCTTGTACATGTAGCATAGATGACCTTTAGAATGTCCCTCCCACTTCCCCACCTGAATTAGGTATTCTTCTTTTAAAATTTATGTATTTATTTTTTGAACTTATTTATTTTCTGTTTGTATTTTTTTGGTGGCACTGGGTCTTCATTGCTGTGCATGGGCCTTCTCTAGTTGCGGCTAGTGGGGGATACTCTTGGTTGCAGTGTGCAGGCTTCTCATTGTGGTGGCTTCTCTTACTGTGGAGCACAGGCTATAGGCGCATTGGCTTCAGTAGTTGTGGCTCACGGGCTCTAGAATGCAGGCTTCGTAGTTGTGGCACATGAGCTTAGTTGCTCCACGGCATGAGGTATCATCGCAGAGCAGGGTTCGAACCTGTGTCCTCTGCATTGTCAGGCGGATTCTTAACCACTGTGCCACCAGGGAAGACCTAGGTGTTCTTATATAGAGTCTAAAACCAGAGAGCCCTGAGCGAAGGTAATGGTTATTAAAGGCACAGGATCTAAATTCTACCTGTCTATACATCACTTCCCAGTGGCAGATTTGTTCCCATTTTGGAATGCTGACCTCATTGTTCAACTTTCTTGCTGTTTGTACTCACCTTAAAAACTTGTTTCTGTGATGGGTTGAGCAGACACAGGGTAGTAGATTCCAGAGGTGGAAGCTGGTGGTTGGATATTTGTGGGCTGAATCTCCTTTAGTACCATTACCATTTATGGTTGCACAAAGGCCCTACTTCCTGTGTATGACACCGAGCCTTTGGATTGCAGGCAGGAGCCACGTTCTCCATACAGTAAAGACCCTAAAGTTCCTTGGTTATAGTAATATAACTGCCTTCCTTCCTGGTAGGGAAGTGACAGGCTGTGTACCTGATTGGGAAATTGAGATGGTGTTCCCTGAGCAAGCCTGGCAGAAAGTGATGGATATAGAGGGACCATGTTATTGGTGCCTGCAGTTTTATCATACTGGGCTGCCATAAACATGGAGGAAGCAGCTGTGTGCTGGTCAGTGACTGCCAGAGTAAAGTCTCCGAGTGAAGAAAAATTTTTTCAGTGCTTCCTGTGATGTCCCAGTCAAGAACAACTGGATAAGAAGCAGCTGAAGTGGAGATCTGGCTCTGGTCAGTAACTGCAGATAACACAGTTATGCTAGACTGTTGGTGAAGGTAGGCACTACACATGAGTGTCTGGAAGGAGGTACCAGTAGGTGATGCCGAACTGACGGCAGGAGCAGAGACTCTGGAGAAGTTGCAGACACTTCCTTTTAGGGAAGTTGCATTGCTCACCATAGGAAGAGAGTGCTGCAGAGAATTTAGAGTTCCAAGTACAGATGGATTTTGAAAATTTTCTGTAAGAACAAGAGGGTAATGAAAAAATCAGGGAGATTGATAAATTCTCACTATGTTTGAGGAACAACATTTTCTTAAGGTTCTTGCTATCAGGACACCTCTAATGTCAATACTTACTGAGAAACCAAAAATCAGACCGTTATGATGGTTGTAAGGACTGAGCAGTTTTACACTCTTCTGTATTAACTGCCTGTGCTCCCATGTTGGGCACAGATGGACAGAAGACCCAAGTGGTATTCAGACATTGTTCTCTAGGCTGGAAGCAACCTTCTCCCTGCCCTATCTTTCCCTTCAGGCTACACTAGTTTTGACTTCTATACTGTTTCCTAGACTGGAAGCATTTTAGACCTAGGAGGTCCTTAGAGAACTTCTATTTTCACAGTCTCATTTCATGAGGAAGGAAACTGAGGCTCAGAGAGATCGGGTTGACTTGTTCAAGTTCTCTCATTATGTTAGTATTCTTACCAGGTTTAAGAACCTAAGTATCCTGACTTCCTTGCCAGGATGCTACTCTGAGCATGATACTGCCAGAAAGCAGGAGAAATAGAACTTATAATATAGGCATTTTTTTTTGTCCGTTAGAAAACAGTACGGCTATTACCATTGTAATCTTCAGTGTCTCACTTTGCTTGTGCAGTTCCCACGCTATTAACTAGAGTTCACACATACCTCAGTCCAACTGGTAAATCTAAAGAGTCATTTTTACCCTCTTCAAGCCTGGTTTCTCATCCTACCTCAAAATGATTACCTGAATGTGAATTTCTTAAGTGCTATTGGAAAGAAAATTGTTATCTGCTTACTTCAGATTACTCATCTGTCAAGTAGTTATAACACTGCTACCAATAAAAATAGCAGTAATAATTAATACATGAATAAACTGATATATTGTGTATGATTTATATGGAGGAAGATACAGTAAGTTCTAGAAAGACACAGAAAAATCCTGAAAAACGTATTATGTAACGAAAAAGAAATACATAGTTATGAAAACTGGGGTATGTGGCACGTATCAAAGCATAATGAGTTTACTAACAAATGACATTCTGTACCATACATGCAATGTTATGAAAGTGAATTTTTCCCACTGTATTTTAGTGAATACTATTAACCAAAAAACACGATAGAAGGTGATTTTGAATGAATTCCTAGCTAATACATACAGACAGAGAAGATATATCAGTAAAAATGCATAAAAAGCAACAAAATTCAATCAATGTGAATGGATATGTAGCCACAATATATGCAGACAAGTATTTCAATGAAAACTGGTACCAAGCAGACAGCAAAATAATGAGTGTAAAAGAATTTCATTATTGTGCTCATTCATATTTTTACCCAGCAAGTAACAGGTATTAAGTCTGGTAGAAATATATATTTCAAAGAATAGAAATATATAGTAAGCAGAAAGATAGCTTCAAAAGTATCAAGAAGTTTTTTGTATTTGTCCTAGAACTTAGATTATAATCTTCTTCAACATCCAAGTAGATGACATCCCAAAACCTAAAAAAATCCATCATCACTAGAATCTAATTGAAAAAGATTTTCTAATGCAAGAACATCGAAAGGACTCCACAATATTGTTCTAGATAAATATGGAAATTTTTTTTTGGCCACACTGCGTGGTCCTGGCAGTTAAAGCACTGAGTCCTAACCACTGGACAACCATCGAATTCCCTCAATGTGGAATTATAGATGTGGTGCTTGACTTTTTCTTCTTCTTCTTAGCTAGCTAAAATCTAAAAACGAACCCTGGCTGTTGATCAATGTACTCTCTGGGTTAGGAAGGAAAGAACTGTAAAGATGAAAACAACCTTGCCTTAGAACCTGCATATCACAAAAAGGAAATAGTCCTTCTGATTCAGTTTCGAAGATACCATTTAAAATTTTTAATTGGTAAAACGTCTACATAGTTAAAAATTAGAAAGAATAAAACATTGAAAAGCAGACCATAGATAACCACTTTAGTTTCTTGTATATAGGAAGCATCGTTTCTAGGACATATTTCTAAAATGTTTATATTCAAAACTGTCAAGTTCCAACTGTATTCAGAGAGGCAATAAAAGAAAAAAAACTGAGTATGACTTTTCTGGTAAGCTGCCTTTCTTGGTGATACCCCGTTCTCTCCTTACTTTCCTCTTAGTCTGTGAAAATAAGGATTTGTTACAATCAAATTTGTTTTGCCCTGATATGAGCAGAATTCACTCTATGCTGTTTCTGCTTTAATTTAAAATCTTTGGTTCCCATCAACATTCCATTGCAAGCTACGTTTTTCTTGAGAGCTCCTCTTTGCTTTCACTCTTCATTATTATATTTTTTCCTATCTCTTTGTTCCTGTTGGACTGTGCTGATGAAAACAATCCTAAACTTCTTACATTTGACTCTGTGCCTCCCTATAGCCCAGTACTCTCCATCCTCTCTCCCTATGTTCTCTTTTCCACTAGTCGAAATATTAGTGGTGACAGACCATTAGAGATGAAACATCTTGCTGTATATTGCTAGTTTTCTATGTCACCTGGCTTTTCTGCGTTTCTGTTGAAACACTCTTGAGAAGTCTCTGATTTCATTTTCTACATGGGTACCCTTTAAGGCTCAATATTAGAAAAGAAAGGGATCAGAGTGATCGACCAATGTAGTATCCTAATGTAACAGATAAGGAATATATCAGGCTTTGTGAGAGAGTCAATGATTTGTCCCAAGTCACACAGATAGTAAATGCCAATGTCAAAACTGAAATGAGGTCTCCAGACTTCTAGTTCAATACTTTCCCTCATTATTCCATGTTATTTTGAATCTACTAGTAAATTTAGGGGCAAAATAAATCTAACAAAAAACTTTAAAAAGTTTTTTTTCTTACCTGACATGGTCAGAGACGAAGAGAAAACATCAACTGCAGATACAAGGGATGAGGAGACAACACCAGAGGATGTCTGAGTAGCTGCAGCTGAATGGCGCATGTGTCCAGTACAAAGGTCACTGGTTATTGCTCAGTGGTCACTGGTCACCTGTGATGATGTAGGAGAATGATGTCACAAAGCAGGCAGTTTAAAGGTATGATATAGCCAATAGGGAGGTCCGATCCCCAACAGGAAGGCGGGCTTGGGTGGAGCGAGTGTAGGAGAGCTGAAACAGCACCTAAATTTCTGAGCTCTGGGGAGGAAATCCTAGAAGACAGATTTACCTCCCCCAGGCTCTTACATTAGGGAAATCATTGCATCATTTTTTACAGATGTTCATTAAAATAATTTACTAACAGTTACCTATATCCTACAGAGTATTATATTTTATGTATCATATACTTAGAGCTATATATATCTTATTAAATTAATATCCTTAGGAAGGCAAGAGCCATCTAGTTTGAACTATTACAGTTGTTCTGAAATCATATCTGTCTAATTAGTAAACTTATAGCAGCTTTCAAGGAGCAAAAGTAGGGATTAAGAAGCTCCTTTTGTAACTTGGTTAAAGCGTAGGGTGAGGTTTGTTGAGTGTACCTTGTGGAGAGTGTTGTTGTCCAAGGATCTTCACTGTTAGTTTCATCTCCTTGACTCCTACCTTCCTTGGGCTGGGCCAGGCTCGGCCAACTTGGACTTGCCTCTTACATTTCTCTTCTGCTTTCTTTTCTTTTTCCATTATGAGCATTGTTTCCAGGACAAGCCTTGATCTTGCATTCTTACCCTCATGGATGTTACTTCCTGTCAATTTCCAGCAGCAGGAGTCTTCTTTTCAGTGCTTGATTCTTCACAAAATAGACTCTGCCTGTTGGACACAAATACCAGAGATCAAGGAGACAGAGCTGGTTGCAAACCTTTCCTCTTCCAGCCTTTGGTTGCAATTGTTTTCCCCATAATTTGCTACCTCTAGTTCCTTGGGCCACACAGGTATCCTGCCATCCAGCTCTTTTATATGTGAGAGACATTCTGAATACTGTCCCTTTTTCTTTGCACAGAAGTATATACAGTGTGGCAGTTACTGTAATCTCCTCCTCCCCCTTGCAAACAGCCACTCTAGAATCTTGGACCTCTAGGATTCTCTGTCTTGCATGCTTGGGTGCAAGGCCTAGCAAAATGAAGAGGAGAATAATTAGAGAAGGAAGAGGACATTTCGTGGAGAACTGGGCGGGGATAAGGTGAAAGGGCACAGGAGAAAAGTGATTCATGTAGATTTTTTGGTTTCTGTGGGAAACAAGTTGACACACTTTGTCCTCATTTTGTATTACCAGAACAGACAGTCATAGATATAAGTAGCTCGATAGTGCAGCAACTGCCATGAATTCTGTACACTAAAGGGAACAGTCTTACATATATTTCTCGTTTTGTTTTATGTCATATTACCATATTAATAGCATTCACTGGTATGTTTGTAGAATACAGATTTTTTTTTAAATGCTCTGGTTTTGTCTACATGGTTATTTCCTTGTCAGATTTTTAAGGGCTCCAACATTGTAAGACATATTGCATGTTTTTGTCTTGATGATTATTTTTCTTGAAGCATCATGAACGAACTTGACCTGTTGGATTTTGTGGAGAAACTTTAAAAAGGGTCTGTGAAAAAGGCAATGCGGTGAGTCGCATTATGCACCCAAGCGTAAGGAGCAGATATCTGCCATCAGCCCAACTTGGCCTGGGTTGCCTCTGTTTTAGTTCCTGTGGTTAGTGCTTTGCTCCCTAACCACTCTTGTGACTGTGATAATGTGAGTAAGGGCTGAGTTGCTAATGATTTATATGTGAGGTAAGCTGGTTTGAGGGAGGAAATCTATGGATCTAGTCATTTTCCTTGGTGGTAAGCTTTCAGGGAGGGGTGCAAAGATTGATCTTTCTGGGGATTTTCTAGCACCAGGAAGATATCCCATAGATGAGACCTCCAAAGACACACGTTTAATTTTTAGGCCTGTTTTTCCTATTATGCGATATGAGTTTTTTCACTGATGTGGATGATGCTTATCTGAGAAGAAATTGTGAAAGGTGTTGTAGTATAAAGATGTGGCTTAAGCTTTTAAGTGTTTTTCAAGGTTTTTCCCCTAAGCTTCCCTCTTCAGATGGCCTATTTACATGGTACTAGTATGTGATGTGAGGCTAACAACTTAGTAATACCTGCAAGCCAGATCAGTGTCTCTTTTCTCTATATTTCCATACATATCAAGGGACCCATAGCTACTGCAGGTTAGGGTACTTGGTGTGAGATTGGGGGAAATGTGGTAAGACACATTTTGGTATCAGTAAAATGTTTACATATTAAAATATTCTGTTCCAACATACAATTCTATTTAGGCAAACCCTTAGTTAGGCTTTTCCTGGTTCCGAGCCTATGTAACTTATTTTCTCTCCCTAGTTCCAGCCATTTAACTTTAACTTGCAGGCTCAGCATCATGTTAACCTCTAAAAGAGTCTTACATGTAGGAGAAAGAAACTAAAGAGCTCTATTTCAACACTTACGAACATGAGGCCCTACCCTGACCTAAACCTTTATTCTTACATTTAGGGTATTGTCTTGTCCCATATACCCCCTTCCTGCATTTTGAACCCATCAGGTTAACTGAGACATGTCTTGGTGTAACATCCCCAATTCATCTACCCCTGAGGCTCTCCTTTATTCTTCCCTTTGTCACATTGTGATTTAATTAAATACTGGAATCCTTCAAACACTTGCATGATACCTGAGGCCCTATGGCATACTGGTAGATTTTGTTAGTGTGAAATATTTAGCTGTCTGATTCTCGAAATATCCCTTGTTCATATATTTTCCATCCCAGCATACAACATACCCATTAAGGCACTGTTTTATCTCATATTGGACCCACTCCCATCCAGAGGCCTTCTCCCTGCTAGTTCCCATACTTTCTGGAAACCCTATTATGGCCAGGTCTGGATTTTTTGTTTTCCCACCCAAAGCCTGTATCTTTTAGCAAGCTGGAACTATAAGACCTACATAGATTTTCTAGTTTCTGATAGATTTATGTCACAGTTTGTACATTGTCATGTCTATAGTTATTTGTATCATTTGTACTTTTCGCCATTATATGCCTACTGGATATTTTTCATAAATTGCAAGAGAATATTTTATGATTTAGCACCAAATTGTATGTGCCAAAATTTACACTTGTAAACTATGTTGTGCTCACTTGTATCTGTTCTTTATACAAATAGTAATTTACTACTATTGTCCCGTTTGTAATTATGTGGAAGTTTTCAGAAATGTAAACAAATGCTTGTGGATTGAAACTTGGTTAAACTATGACTTTCCCAGATATGTTAAATCTAGTGATCTATTTACTCATTCATTCAATAATTCTGACCTTGCCGACTTAGTTTGGCCAGCTCAAATGGTTGTGAAGATTATTAACAGTGTATTTAAGGTACTTTCAGAAATTAGAAATTGAGACAGGAGAAGATGCCGGAAGAGTAGGATTAGGAGATCACCTTCCTCCCCACAGATACATCAGAAATACATCTACACCTGGAACTGCTCCTATAGAACACCCACTGAACGCTGGCATAAGACCTCAGACCTCCCAAACGGTAAGAAACTCCCCCACGTACCTGGGTAGGGCAAAAGAAAAAAGAAACAACTGACACAAAAGAATAGGGACAGGACCTGCACCAGTGGGAGGGAGCTGTGAAGGAGGAAAGGTTTCCACATGCTAGAAGCCCCTTCGCGGGTGGAGACTGCTGGTGGCCGATGGGGGAAGCTTCAGAGCCATGGAGGAGAGCACAGCCACCAGGGTGTGGAGGGTAAAGTGGAGAGATTTCCACACAGAGGATTGGTGCTGACCAGCCCTCACCAGCCCTATAGGTTTGTCTGCTCACCCTCCACGACTGGCATGGGCTAGGAGATGTGGCTTGGGCTTCGGAGCTTACACCCCAGGAGAGCACTGGGGTTGGTGGCATGAACACAGCATGAAGGGGTTAGTGAGCCAGGGTTAGCCAGGAGGGAGTCCAGGAAAACTCTGCAGCAGCTGAGGAGAAAAGAGACTTATTCTTGCCTCTTTGTTTCCTGGTGTACTACAAGAGGGGATTAAGGGCTTCCCTGGTGGCACAGTGACTGGGAGTCTACCTGCCAATGCAGGGGACGCAAGTTCATGCCCCGGTCCGGGAAGATCCCACGTGCCATGGAGCGACTGGACCCGTGAGCCATGGCCGCTAAGCCTGCGCGTCTAGAGCCTGTGCTCCCCAACGGGAGAGGCCACAGCAGTGAGAGACCCATTTACCGCAAAAAAAAAAAAAAAAAAAGGGATTAAGGGTACCGTTTAAAGGAGCTCCAGAGACAGGCACAAGCCGTGGCTATCAGTGCGGTCCCCAGAGATGGGCATTAGACACTAAGGCTTCTGCTGCAGCCACCAGAAAGCCTGTGTGTGAGCACAGGTCACTATCCCCACCTCCCCTCCCGGGAGCTTCTGCAGCCCACCACTGCAAAGGTCCCATGATCCAGGGACAACTTCCCTGGGAGAATGCACGGTGCACCTCTGGCTGGTGCAACGTCACACTGGCCTCTGCCACTGCAGGCGCACGCCACATCCATACACCTCCCTACCCCTGGCCTGAGTGAGCTAGATCCCCTGAATTAGCGGCTCCTTTAACCCCGTCCTGTCTGAGCAAAGAACAGACGCCCTCAAGCTACCTACACACAGAGGCAGGGCCAAATCCAAAGCTGAACCCAGGGAGCTGTGCAAACAAAGAAGAGAAAGGAAAATTTCTCCCAGCAGCCTCAGAAGCAGCGGATTAATGCTCCACAAACAACTTGATGTACCCTGCATCTGTGGAATAACTGAATAGACAACGAATCATTCCAAATTGAGGAGGTGGACTTTTGGAGCAATATAGATTATTTTTTCCCTTTTCCTCTTTTTGTGAGTGTGTATGTGTATGCTTCTGTTTGAAATTTTGTCTGTATAGCTTTGCTTTCACCATCTGTCCTAGGGCTCTGTCCGTCCGTCTTTCTTTTTTTAATTTTTAAAATTGCTCTCTTAAAAATTATTCTTGGGCTTCCCTGGTGGCGCAGTGGTTGAGAGTCCGCCTGCTGATGCAGGGGACGCGGGTTCATGCCCCAGTCCGGGAAGATCCCACATGCCGCGGAGCGGCTGGGCCCGTGAGCCATGGCCACTGAGCCTGCGCGTCCGGAGCCTGTGCTCCGCAACGGGAGAGGCCACAGCAGCGAGAGGCCCGCGTACCGCAAAAAAAAAAATTATTCTTTATTTTAATAAATTTATTTTATTTTACTTTATTTTATTTTATCCTCTTTCTTTCTTTCATTCTTTCTAATTTTTCTCCCTTGTATTCTGAGCCATGTAGAGGATAGTCTCTTGGTGCTCCAGCCAGGCATCAGGGCTGTGCCACTGAGGTGGGAGAGCCAACTTCAGGACACGGGTCTACAAGAGACCTCCCAGCTCCACGTAATATCAAAGGACGAAAATCTCCCAGAGATCTGCATCTCAACACCAACACCCAGCTTCACCCAACGACCAGCAAGCTACAGTGCTAGACACCCTATGCCAAACAACTAGCAAGTCAGGAACACAGCTCCATCCATTAGCAGAGAGGCTGCCTAAAATCATAATAAGGCCACAGACACCCCCAAACACACCACAAGACATGGACATGACCACCAGAAAGAAAAGATCCAGCCTTATCCACCAGAACACAGGCACTAGTCCCCTCAACCAGGAAACCTACACAACCCACTGAACCAAACTTAGCCACTGGGGACAGACACCAAAAACAATAGGAACTACAAACCTGCAGCCTGTGAAAAGGAGACCTCAAACACAGTAAGATAAGCAAAATGAAAAGACAGAAAAACACACAGCAGATGAAGGAGCAAGGTAAACACCCACCAGACGTAACAAATGAAGAGGAAATAGGCAGTCTACCTGAAAAAGAATTCAGAATAATGATAGTAAATATGATCCATAACCTTGGAAATAGAATAGAGAAAATGCAAGAAATATTTACCAAGCACCTAGAAGAACTAAAGAGGAAATAAGCAATGATGAACAAGACAATAAATGAAATTGAAAATACTCTAGAAGGGATCAATAGCAGAATAACTGAGGCAGAAGAACGGATAAGTGACCTGGAATATAAAATAGTGGAAATAAATACTGCAGAGCAGAATAAAGAAAAAAGAATGAAAAGAACTGAGGACAGTCTCAGAGACCTCTGGGACAACATTAAATGCACCAACATTTGAATTATAGGGGTCCCAGAAGAAGAAGAGAAAAAGAAAGGGACTGAGAAAATATTTGAAAAGATGATACTTGAAACTTCCTTAATATGGGAAAGGAAATAGTTAATCAAGTCCAGGAAGCACAGAGAGTCCCATACAGGATAAATCCAAGGAAAGAACATGCCAAGACACATATTAGTCAAACTATCAAAAATTAAATACAAAGGAAATATATTAAAAGCAGCAAGGGAAAAGCAACAAATAACACACAAGGGAATCCCCATAAGGTTAACAGCTGATCTTTCAGTTGAAACTCTGCAAGCCAGAAGGGAGTGGCAGGAAATATTTAAAGTGATGAAGGAGAAAAACCTACAACCAAGATTGCTCTACCCAGCAAGGATCTCATTCAGATTTGATGGAGAAATTAAAACCTTTACAGACAAGCAAAAGGTGAGAGAGATCAGCACCACTAAACCAGCTTTATAACAAATGCTAAAGGAACTTCTCTAGGCAAGAAACACAAGAGAAGGAAAAGACCTACAATAACAAACCCAAAACAATTAAGAAAATGGGAATAGGAACATACATATTGATAATTACCTTAAATGTAATGGATTAAATGCTCCCACCAAAAGACACAGATTGGCTGAATGGATACAAACACAAGATCCGTATATATGCTGTCTAAAAAAGACCCATTTCGGACCTAGCAACACATACAGATTGAAAGTGAGGGTATAGAAAAAGATATTCCATGCAAATGGAAATCAGAAGAAAGTTGGAGTAGCAATTCTCATATCAGACAAAATAGACTTTAAAATAAAGACTATTAGAAGAGACAAAGAAGGACACTACATAATGATCAAGGGATCGATCCAAGAAGAAGATATAACAATTGTAAAAATTTATGCACCCAACATAGGAGCACCTCAATACATAAGGCAAATACTAATAGCTCTAAAAGGGGAAATTGACGGTAACACAATCATAGTAGGGGACTTTAACACCCCACTTTCACCAATGGATAGATCATCCAAAATGAACTAAATAAGGAAATACAAGCTTTAAATGATACATTAAACAAGATGGACTTAATTGATATTTATAGGACATTCCGTCCAAAACCAACAGAATACACATTTTTCTCAAGTGCTCATGGAACATTCTCCAGGATAGATCATATCTTGGGTTACAAATCTAGCCCTGGTAAATTTAAGAAAATTGAAACCGTATCAACTATCTTTTCCAACCACAATGCTATGAGACTAGATATCATTTACAGGAAAAGATCTGTAAAAAATACAAACACATGGAGGCTAAACAATAAACTACTTAATAACGAAGTGATCACTGAAGAAATCAAAGAGGAAATCAAAAAATACCTAGAAACAAATGACAATGGAGACATGACGACCAAAAACCTATGGGACGCAGCAAAAGCAGTTCTAGGAGGGACGTTTATAGCAGAACAATCCTACCTGAAGAAACAGGAAACATCTCAAATAAACAATATAACCTTGCACCTAAAGCAATTAGAGAAAGAAGAGCAAAAAAAACCCCAAAGTTAGCAGAAGAAAAGAAATCACAAAGATCAGATCAGAAATAAATGAAAAAGAAATGAAAGAAATGATAGCGAAGATGAATAAAACTAAAAGCTGGTACTTTGAGAAGATAAACCAAATTGATAAACCATTAGCCAGACTTATCAAGAAAAAAAGGGAGAAGACTCAAATCAACAGAATTAGAAATGAAAAAGGAAAAGTAACAACTGACACTGCAGAAATTCAAAGGATCATGAGAGATTACTACAAGCAACTCTATGCCAATAAAATAGACAACATGTAAGAAATGGACAAATTCTTAGAAATGCGCAACCTGCCAAGACTGAACCAGGAAGAAATATAAAATATGAACAGACCAATCACAAGCACTAAAATTGAAACTGTGATTAAAAATCTTCCAACAGGGCTTCCCTGGTGGCACTGTGGTTGAGAGTCCGCCTGCTGATGCAGGGGACAAGGGTTCTTGTCCCTTTATGGAAGGATCCCACATGCCATGGAGCAGCTGGGCCCGTGAGCCATGGCCACTGGGCCTGTGCGTCTGGAGCCTGTGCTGTGCAATAGGGAGGTCACAGCAGTGAGAGACCCGTGTACCACAAAAAAAAAAATCTTCCAACAAACAAAAGCCCAGGACCAGATGGCTTCACAGGTGAATTCTATCAAACACTTACAGAAGAGCTAACACCTATTCTTGTCAAACTCTTCCAAAATATAGCAGAGGGAGGAACACTCCCAAACTCATTCTATGATGCCAACATCACCCTGATACCAAAAGCAGACAAAGATGTCACAAAGAAAGAAAACTACAGGCCAATATCACTGATGAACATAGATGCAAACGTCCTCAACAAAATACTAGCAAACAGAATCCAACAGCATATTAAAAGGATCATACACCATGATTAAGTGGGGCTTATTCCAGGACTGCAAGGATTCTTCAATATATGCAAATCAATCAATGTGATACACCATATTAACAAATTGAAGGAGAAAAACCATATGATCATCTCAATAGATGCAGAGAAAGCTTTCAACTAAGTTCAACAACGATTTATGATAAAAACACTGCAAAAAGTAGGCATAGATGTAACTTTCCTCAACATAATAAATATGACAGACCCACAACCAACGTCATCCTCAATGGTGAAAAAGTGAAACCATTCCCACTAAGATCAGAAACAACACAAGGTTGCCCACTCTCACCACTCTTATTCAACATAGTTTTGGAAGTTTTAGCCACAGCAATCAGAGAAGGAAAAGAAATAAAAGGAATCCAAATCGGAAAAGAAGTAAAGCTGTTACTGTTTGCAGATGACGTGATACTATCCATACACAATCCTAAAGATGCTACCAGAAAATTACTAGAGCTAATCAATGAATTTGGTGAAGTAGCAGGATACAAAAATAATGCACAGAAATCTCTGGCATTCTTATACACTACTGATGAGAAATCTGAAAGTGAAATTAAGAAAACATTCCCATTTACCATTGCAACAAAAAGAATAAAATATATACGAATAAACCTACCTAACGAGACAAAAGACCTGTATGCAGAAAATTATAAGACACTGATGAAAGAAATTAAAGATGATACAAATAGATGGAGAGATATACCATGTTGTTGGATTGGAAGAATCAACATTGTGAAAATGACTCTACTACCCAAAGCAATCTACAGATTCAATGCAATCCCTGTCAAACTACCACTGGCATTTTTCACAGAACTAGAACAAAAAATTTCACAATTTGTATGGAAACACAAAAGACCCCGAATAGCCAAAGCAATCTTGAGAACGAAAAATGAGGCTGGAGGAATCAGGCTTCCTGACTTCAGACTATACTACAAAGCTACAGTAATCAAGACACTATGGTACTGGCACAAAAACAGAAAGGTAGATCAATGGAACAGGATAGAAAGCCCAGAGATAAACCCACGCACATATGGTCACCTTACCTTTGATAAAGGAGGCAAGAATATATGGTGGAGAAAAGACAGACTCTTCAATAATTCGTGCTGGGAAAACTGGACAGGTACATGTAAAAGTATGAAATTAGAACACTCCGTAACACCATACACAAAAATAAACTCCAAATGGATTAAAGACCTAAATCTAAGGCCAGACACTATCAAACTCTTAGAGGAAAACATAGGCAGAACACTCTATGACATAAATCACAGCAAGATCCTTTTAGACCCACCTCCTAGAGAAATGGAAATAAAAACAAAAAATAAAACAAATGGGACCTAATGAAACTTCAAAGCTTTTGCAGAGCAGAGGAAACCATAAACAAGACCAAAAGACAACCCTCAGAATGGGAGAAAATATTTGCAAATGAAGCAGCCTGACAAAGGATTAATCTCCAAAATTTACAAGCAGCTCATGCAGCTCAATAACAAAAAAACAAATAACCCAATCCAAAAATGGGCAGAAGACCTAAATAGACATTTCTCCAAAGAAGATATACAGACTGCCAACGAACACAAGAAAGAATGCTCAACATCATTAATCATTAGAGAAATGCAAATCAAAACTACACTGAGATCTCATCTTACACCAGTCAGAATGGCCATCATCAAAATATCTACAAACAATAAATGCTGTAGAGGGTGTGGAGAAAAGGGAACACACTTGCACTGTTGGTGGGAATGTAAATTGATACAGCCACTATGGAGAACAGTATGGAGGTTCCTTAAAAAACTACAAATAGAAAGACCATACGACCCAGCAATCCCACTACTGGGCATGTACCCTGAAAAAGCCATCATTCAAAAAGAGTCATGTACCAAAATGTTCATTGCAGCTCTATTTACAATAGCCAGGACATGGAAGCAACCTAAGTGTCCATCAACAGATGAATGGATAAAGAAGATGTGGCACATATATACAATGGAATATTACTCAGCCACAAAAAGAAACAAAATTGAGTTATTTGTAGTGAGGTAGATGGACCTAGAGTCTGTCATACAGAGTGAAGTAAGTCAGAAAAAGCAAAACAAATACCATACGCTAACACATATATATGGAATATAAGAGAAAAAAACGGTCATGAAGAACCTAGGGGTAAGACAGGAATAAAGACACAGACCTACTAGAGCATAGACTTGAGGATATGGGGAGGGGGAAGGGTAAGCTGTGACAAAGTGAGAGAGAGGCATGGACATATATACACTACCAAACGTAAAATACATAGCTAGTGGGAAGTAGCCGCATAGCACAGGCAGATCAGCTATGTGGTTTGTGACCACGTAGAGGGGTGTGATGAGGGTGGGAGGGAGGGAGACGCAAGAGGGAAGTGATATGGGTATATATGTATATGTATAACTGATTCACTTTGTTATAAAGCAGAAACTAACACACCACTCTAAAGCAATTATACTCCAATAAAGATGTTTTTAAAAAGTAATTAGAAACTAAAAAGTAAAACTAACAGAAAACATTTGTTATTATAAATAACAATGGAATTTAGTATGCTATTTTACCCTCAGGACTACTGTAGGGCATACTGTTCTTTGCTGTTCCACTTGTGGCAGGATTCATAGTTTTTCTAACAGGTACAGATCCCTAAGGCTGATACTGTGAGGAAATGTTATACTTGAGCTACACTCTTATCTCTATCAGGCATTTCTTGGAATTGTCTAAAATGTAAATGTATACTGACAACCTCCAGCATGATACCAGGCACATAATAGAAACCCAATAAATGTTTCACTGTGAGTGGAGTATCAGTTGATAGAATATTTTTGAAGGTTGATTAGGCAGATTAGATTGATTGATAATCTTTCAATATTTTAAGTTTACATCTCTTTCATTCCAGAAATTCTATGTCTAGAAATTTATATATAGCTATATACATGTGTAAAGAGGTTCACATTGCAGCCTATCTGTAACAGAGGACAAAAACAAACAAAAATAACCCCAATCTGAAAACAACTAAAAGTCTATCAATATTGAACTGGTCATGAAAATTACGTAATGTTAACGCAGCTATTGAAGAGAATAGAATTGATGTATGCAATAATTGAGTGGGAAAATCACTATCCAAGACACATTGTAGACTATGTATATAGTATGCTGCTCTTCTATGAAATACAGGATATCTTTTATGTACAAACACTTACTTACAAGATACAAGTGTGAATGTAAGCACTTGGGAAATATCTGAAAGAACCACACAAGAAACTGGGAGACTGGGACAACTTTCCACGTACCATATGATTGGAATTATGAAAGGTACACACACGAACTAATGGATGACTGCAAACAGCCTCCGGCTTAGGAGGGAAATTGCAGGCATCAGAATCCTCTTTACTAATCAAGCGCGTTAATGCGCCTGCGGGATGACGTCATCTGGACGCATGGTGGCGCATGGGCAGTAGAAGGAGGTCCACGAGCTGCGTGGGATTGTGCCTAGGCCCCTGTGGTTCGTAGCCTTCTGCTGGCACTGGGGGCACCGGGTTGGTGATTTTGGACTCCTGGCATTGGGTGGGTGGTATCTTAGGGGTGACATGAGCCAGTGGCATCATGCCTGCAGGTGCTGGGAGCAGCGTCGTGGCTTTTCTGGACATTCGTTGGCCACGAGGAAGGGCGGAAAGCACATCCCAGGAAGGTAATATGCCGTGGCCCCTGGGCGTTTACAGAGGAGCTCACAGCCCCTGGGCCTGGGCTTCATCTCTTGTGCTGTCGCCTGTCACAGTTGCCCCCATGCACTGGCCCGTCCACGCTGTGCTAAGGGGTATTGGTCGTCTCACGGCTCAGTTCACAGTAGCTGAAAGGGACCGTGTGTGATATTCTGATTTCTCCCCATCGTTTTAAAAGGGAGGCTCTGGCCATTGCTCCTCGGGTAAAATGCAGAGGGACTGCTTTTTAAGATGGGACTGTCAGTGTTGGGGACACTCCTTAATTACCAAAATGGAATCCCCTTCAGTTCCTCAATCTGTGTTGTTTAGGCACAGAAAATGTGAGGAATAGTTACTGGAACTAAGTTTGAGTGAAAAAACGCACCGGTACCACCGAATTTTCCATCGAAACAGTTGATTTGTGTTGTCTCTTGGAATTATATAGGGCGTACAATTGCTTCCTAACCAGTGTCATTTGAGAGATCTACCTCTGTACATTCAAATGATTAATTCTTCGGCTTTGCTCATATACGTACTAAACCCTTTAATTCCTTAAGACCTTCCTTTCCTGAATCTCATACCCCATTAAGCCTGATTCAGTTTACCTCCTGAATTTCTTCTGAATCTGTCAACTCTTCCTCAACATCCTAATACTGAATTTGCCTGTCTGTTGCAATTAGGTCCTAAGTAGTGTCCATATTTCTTGTTTCCTTCCAATACATTCTTCACACAAGAAACCTTAAAAGCCAGTTGGAACATTGCTCATAAACATCGCTCAAAAACATTGTTTTGAGAATAGAAAACAAACTGTTGGCCTTTAACACTCTGCGTGGTCTAGAATCCTCTCTGCTTCTCTGGCCCCATATTGTGCCACTTTTGCCCTCACTTTCTATGCTTCACATACACTGAATTAACCTTAGTTCTAACCCATCTTACAGAAGTCAGTTCAGATATTATTTTTCACTGTGATTCCTAGCATTAAGGAATTTTATTATCAGGTTTTGTATGAGGACTAAAAGTAAATTGTGAAGTGGAAGAATTGAGTTTAAACTATTTCAGTCAACACGCCTGTACTAATGATACCTTAGTAGTCAACACCAGGCTAGGTTTTATCAGGGATACAGAAGTTCTGGCCATCTCTGGTTTTAGATATCCCTTATTTGTTGAGATCTTTGCATTGTTTTGTTGCCTTTTATCTGTTTTCGAGATGGGAAATCAGGAACAAGGGAAGTATAGGTTATTACTAGGTGGGGTTGAATAAGGGGAGCAGCAAGATGTAAAGCAGAAAGAAATCATATCCCTACTATAGACGGATATGATTTCCATTTTCAAGGCGCATTCATCCTATGCAGGGAGACAGATTAACATAAAATTTACCTAACAAAAAACATATTAACAGGTGGAAAAACTATCTCCCAGTTGGACAGCAGATGCCTAGGACTCATTTCATTGCTTTCAAAGTTCCTTCAAAAAAGGTAAGCAAGAGGGAAGACATATGGGAACATATGTATATGTATAGCTGATTCACTTTGTTATAAAGCAGAAACTAACACACCATTGTAAAGCAATTATACCCCAATAAAGATGTTTAAAAAAAAAAAAAAAAGGTAAGCAAAAGTTAATACCAAATTCTTCCACAAATCTGAATTCACCATATAGAGCCCTGGCTCTCAACCCTGTCATACTCCATTTTCCCTTTTTATCGCAAATATATTTTAATACCTCTTTTACTATACAGCAATGGAATTCATAGATAAATAGAACCTACTTTTGAACTTAATTTAAAAAACAGCAACACCAATGGAATGCCCTAACTATAAATAAAGAATAAAGTAATTTATAAGAAAGTAATATGTATCTCAGTATGTAAATGTTTGGGGATGACTATACTAGAAATAAAGGAATAGTCAGTTACTTGTACCATGAATGCAATAAACTATGGACTTTGGTTGATCATGATGTGTCAGTGTTGGTTCATGAATTCTCACAAAGGAAGCACACTGGTATGGCATGTTGATAATGGGGAAGGCTGTATGGTTTGAAGGAGAGAGGATATAAGTGGGAACTGTGTACATTTTGCTCAGTTTTGCGGTGAATCTCAAACTGCTCTAAAATTAGTCTACTAATTTAAAAAGAAAAGTGTGTTGCTGGCACTTGAATAACCAAACAGATCAATGGAACAGAGTACATGTATAAGCCTAATACATAAAAGAATATTTAGCAGTGAAAGCCATCCTTCCTATATGTAGATATTCAAGAAATATTTATTTTTCTGTTTATTTTCAGGCACCCTGGATGGAGCTGGCAATACAGTGGTAGGCAAAATTGATGTGGTCCCTTCATTCTGGGAGTTTACAGTCAGGTTAGGAGACCAACATGAAATAAACAAACATAGAAATAAATATATAGAAGTGAGCTTATTTTCTTCTATCTAATCTCTCTGGAAGAAAGGATTGTAATATCGTTTGTAAACTCCAGAGGAAGAAACTTTACTTTGAATCTCATATGTTAGCATCACAGGGTTTGAATAAATTGATAATATAGTAAAGGATTAACATATGTTCTTTCTTATTTTATTCTTTCTGACAGAGTTTTGAAAAGAATCTTGCTCCAGAAGAACGTTTCTCCCCCTTGGATCTCTTTTAACAGACTCCAATAATGCAATGAAGAACTTTGGCTGATTATTGACTTAAGATATACTCGCCGCTATTATAAGCCAGAGGTAAACGGAACCTGTAATTGAAAATGACCTTCTTTCTGATACTGTAATAATTCATGGTAGTTCAGCAGTTATCATCTTATGCTAAGGTGAATCTTGGCCTTCTTTCATGGATTCAAAAAGGGAAGCTAGTGGTTTCCTGAAATACACATTTGTAATTGCTGTTTCAAAATGAGATTAAAGATATGAATTGAACTATAGTATTTGGCAGTAGGCTCTAGATATGCTTAAGAAATTCTATAAGCTTCCATGTTCTATATTTTGAAAATGAAGTAAACTTTTAGTAAGAATAGTAATAGCCTAAAATGAAAGAAAGGTACGTCCATTATGTGTTTAGCACTTATTTTAAGTAGTTTCCTGAGTATGATTAAGCATCACTGTAAAAGACAACTGTTCTCTAAGTTTTATGCTTTCTTTTCCTAATATCTTCTGATATAATACAGAAACCCATGTATTCTCTTGGCCCATGTAGGACATACCAGTGCAAAGAATTATCCTTCTTCTGACCTGTTCCATGGCCTTGGGTGACAGTAACACCTAATGTTTGTTAACATTTGTATAGCAGTTTGCCATTTACGAAGTTCTTTCATATCCATTCGAGTTAGTTAATCTTCACAACAATCCTTTGCTGTTGAAGTGGAAGTAGTACTGATATCTCCTACTGAGTGCTTACTCTGCACTAAGCTCAGAGGATAGACAACTACAATTACTAATTTTACAGACAGTGAAAGTGACTCTCAGACAAGGAAAAATTGAAATTTCAACTCAGTTATTCCTCTTTTTTTATTGTGGTAAAATATAGATAAATCATATTTATTTTAACCATTTATAAATATGCAGTTCAGTGGCATTAAATACAGTCACAGTGTTGTATAACTATCACCACTGTCTATAACCAAAACTTTTTCATCATCCTCAACAAAAACTCTGTAACCGTCAAACAGTAAGAACCCCATTATCCCTCCCATCGGCCCTTAGTAGCCTCTATTCTATTTTCTGTCTCTATGAATGTGCCTATTCTAGATACCTCGTGGAAGTGGAATCTACAATATTTATCCTTCTATGTCTGACTTATTTCACTAAACCTAGTGTTTTCAAAGTTCATCCATGTTTTAGCATGTAACAAAATGCCATTTGTTTTTTGGCTTAATAAATCCCACTGTGTGTATATACCATATTTTGTTATTCATCGGTTGATTGACACTTGGGTTGTTTCCACCTTGTAGCTATTGTGAATCATGCTGCTGTGATCATTGGTGTATGAATATTTGCTCAAATCCGTGCTTTCACTCCTTTTAGATGTGCAGTGTAGGTAGTAGCGGAGTTGTTGGATTATACGGTAGCTCTACGTTTAACGTTTGAGAAATTGCCAAACTGTTTTCTACAGTGTCATCTTGTTTTTAAACAATTATCACAAATTTTAAACATATACAAAAGTATACAAAATACTGTAAGTGTTCCTTGATGAACTCATCCAGCTTTAATATTTACCAAGTGATGGCTGTCATCTTTTATCTATACCCCCACCTGTTTCACCCCATTCCATATTATTTTGAAGGAGCACCAAAACAACATGTAATTACACCTATACATTTTAATTAATTAATTAATTTATTTATTTATTTCGTGGCTGTGTTTGGTCTTCGTTTCTGTGTGAGGGCTTTCTCTAGTTGTGGCAAGCGGGGCCAGTCTTCATCGCGGTGCATGGGCCTCTCACTATCGTGGCCTCTCGTTGTGGATCACAGGCTCCAGACACACAGGCTCAGTAGTTGTGGCTCACGGGCCTAGTTGCTCCGTGGCATATGGGTTCATCCCAGACGAGGGATCGAACCTGTGTCCCCTGCATTTGCAGGCAGATTCTCAACCACTGTGCCACCAGGGAAGCCCGAGCTATATATTTTTGGTATGTATATTTAAAATATAGGGCTTTTATTCCTTAATATCATTTTTTAATAATAAATACCCAGTGAGTGCTCACATTTGCAGTTGTCTCCTAAATGTCATAAAAAATTGTTTTTAAGAATTTTGAATTAGATCCACATAAGGTCCACACTTTGCCGTTGATTGTTAGGTCTCTGAAGTCTTGTTTAATCTATAGGTTCTCCCTGCATGTCTCTCTCACTTTTTTCTCCTCCTTGAAGTTTATTTTGAAAGAAACCAGGTAATTTGTCCCATCTAGATTTTGATGATTACATTCCATGTGTTGTGAACATATTCTTCAGTCCTTTTATTTCTTTAAATTGGTAGTTGATCAGAATGAAACTTGCATGTTTTGTTTTGACAAAACAGTTTCGTAGGTGATGGTGTGTTCTTTCACGAAGACGTATGTAATTGTCTCTTTCTGTGATATTAGCAGTCACTGATGATTCATACCTACATCCATTAATTCAGTTGAGGCTTCAAAAAATGGTGAATTCTGTTGTTCTTTTTTTCACTTATTAGCTGCATATATTTCTATGAGGAGAAGATTCCCCTCATCAGCTATTTTGTTGCCCAGTTGTAGAGGCATGATTCTCTTCTTTTATTTCACAGTTTTCAAAATAATGAGTTGATTCACAAATATCCTCCAGTGGTGACCAATTTTGTAAATTTATTTATTCATATCACCATGGACTCCATTACAGTTATTATTCTGAGTCCCTATCTTTGGCCAGTTGGAGATTCTCAGTGACTCCTGAGTCCTTTTGATATGACATCTGTTGTTTCTAGACCTTTTCAGTGGTCAGAGCTAGGAAAAATGTATGTTTGTTTTTAATATTTTTAAAATATGTCATAGGTTCATACTGCTACTTTCCATTTAAATTCAGAACTAGAGAATTTTCACTTATCCTTTTCTGTCTTCTATTGATAGTCTACTATCTCCCACCCCACGAATACCAGTTCTCAACAATGCCTGAAATTGGCTCTGTTTCCTAATTCGAATCCAAGTTCTTCTGACTCTATTCTACTATTCTACTTAAATCACAGCTGCTTTATGGCCCTTGAAATGTAAGATAGAACATAAATGTAGGTAGAACTGTTTATATCATTTTGAGTTAAATGTGCATTCATTCACATAGATTTCCTTTTCCTTTTGCATGCCTAGTAACTGTCCATTCTGCAGTTTTAATGAAACTCAAGTGATAATTACTGGTTAAAGGAGCTTTGGAAAAAATGGCTCTTATCAGAATGACTGACATACTAAGTTTAATATACTCTCCTGGTTTATATTCTGCCTTCTCTAATTAATTTTTTATTCTTTCCCTACAAAGGAAATAATACATATTTTCATGGTTTTGCCTTTTAGGACTTACCATAAACTATTCCTTATTTAAAATTTGTACAATTGGGCATCAGGTGCCAGATGACGACACTAGTTTTAAATTCCAATGTGCTGTTAACGGGTTTCTGAAAGAAAATAAAGATAATGGTGAGTTGTTTTTTGTTTGTTTTTTTTTTTCTTTACCTGGACTTTGGTATGCATTTTGAGTGGGGTTGGCAATTTTTAACATTTTTAATAGTTCTGACATTAGGCCTGTTGTGTTTGGTAACATTAAGGTGGAAATGTCAGATGGTGCTAATTAAGTGCGATGTTTTTCCTGTTTATGGTGACAAACAATTTAGTTTAGACTCGAAAGTGATTTTTGTGAGAAATATGAACTGAACTAGCTTACTTATCTCTTTTTTTAAAAATTTGAATGGAAAATACATTTTAAAAAATGTTCTTTTGTCCTATTTATTGGTTGAGAGGTGGAAGAAAAGGTTAAGACTCTCAGGTTCTTAGTGTATATAAAAGAGAAAACAAAAAGCAAAGGTTCAAGGTGAGGCAGATCCCTAGAAGGAAAACAAAAGAAAGTGGACTGGAAGAGTGGCTTCCTCATCATATGTGTTTAAGATATGTTTGCTGCTTTTACACTTTGGGTGCAAGTGAGGAAAAACACGACCACGTCTTATTCTTATCTTCAGACAGGAAGAACTTAAAAGGCTGGTGTTTTCTTGTTTCCACTTTAAGATCTACATTGTTGATAGTAGGTCTTAATAGCGTGTGAATTTTAAGGATACACTTGCCTTTTTCTAGCATCTAACTATCAGAAGGAGCATGGTGTTTGCCATGTTTTAAGACTGAGGAATCTTTTGTCTTTGTAACACCACTGACCCCCATGAGAAAGTGTTCATTTTGTCCTCTTTCTAAATTTAGCCTGAGGAGTGTGCACTTTATTAAATAAATCTAAAAGACAGTAAATATTCCGTGTACATATAAAATAATGTGCATATATACATAAAACAGGGAGTAGGGGAGAAGCAATAGAGATGGAGGTGGGAAGATAGGAGATAGGAGGTGAGAAAGAGAGAGGGAGAGACTGGAATTTCAAGATAAACTTTCATTCTATAACCTGGTTGCTTAATGCACATACTAGCTCTTAAATATCTTAAGCCCTATTCACAGATCTTCTCTGTACATTAGCTTTAAAACGTGAGAGGCTTTGCCTTGTCTGTGATCACCAGGGTGTCTAGAAAGGAGGCAAATTATCTGATTTGTGTAAACTGTAGTCACAGAAATGTTACCTCTTAAGATGTTAAGGTGCAGCTGCCAGCCTACTCACTTCCTCCAGGTTCCTTTGTGTATGTCCTGTCTGTTCCACGTGGGCTAGAAGATCCTTACAAGTGCATGAGAACACGTTTTTAAACCTTGATTGTTCACATGTTATACCAAGTGTAGTCCATTGCATATGCTGACTCCTCTGTGGGTCTTCTGCATGCGGTGGGCTAATTTCACCATGCTCTCTTCCATTGCAGTCTCAGGACCTTAGTTATGATCCATTCGTGACTTTCTCTGCTATAATCCCCTCCCACAGTTGCCAGAATCACTGATAATGAGGAGGAGACTATACTATCCACTCCCTAGAATTGGTAGAGACTAAGAAAATAGTTTCAGTAAACACCAAGTGCCTTATAGGTTTGTTGTTTTGGGCACAGGGATACAGAGGTGAGTAGAAGTCTTTGTTCAGTAGCAACTTACAGTTGTCTAGGAAGATAAACATGTAGTGACTATAAGTGGGTAATTATGATAAAAGAATCAAGTGCATCAGGAATATAGAGGAGAAATTGAAGAAGGCCTTACTGAGGAGACAGCATTTGAGCTGGGCTTCAGGGAAGAGGATTTTGCTGGAATGAGGAAAGGACAGCCCAGGTATTTGGAACAGGTACAAAAGGCACAGGGTTTGAACTTGTGCTCTGTAGGGGCAGACTCTGGTGTGACTGTAGGGTAGTGTGAAAGGGCAAAGAATTCATTTTCAGAAAATATTTGTATAACACCTTCTAAGTTGAAGGCACTGTTCTAGGAAGTAGGAAGAGAACAAAATTCTTGCCCTTACATACTTTACATTCTAGTGGGAGAGAGAGATGAATAAATAAGTCAATATATGGAGTGTCAAGTGGTGGTAAATGCTTTGGAGAATAACAAAAGAAGATGAAGAGGTGAGGGAATGTGGTAGGTGATCAGGGAAATCCCCTCTATTAAGATGTCGATTGAGCAGAGCCTTCAAATGAGATACAAGCCATTGGATATCTGGGAGATTGGAGATGGGGTGGGAGGGTGTGTTCTGAAGCAGGAGGAATAGTAGGTGCAAAGTCCCTGAGGCATGACTGTACTTAGCATGTTTGAGGAATAGTAAAGAGGCCAGTGTGCCTGAGCAGGGGAAAGTGAGCGAGGGAAGGGCAGCAGAGAATGGGATCAGGGAGGCTGGCAGGGGAAAGGAGGGAGGTGGATGATATAGGTCCTTGTAAGTCATAGTTTGAACTTATAATTCAGTTGGAGAGACAGACTGATATTTGTTTATAGAGTTCTCAATGCTATGCTAAAAACTTGGGCTTTATTCTGTGCTAAGTGAAGATGTTTAAGCAACAGAGCAATCCAGCCAAGTTTATGTTTTAGAAAGATAACATCTTCCATGTGGAGGATCAGTTGAAATAGAAGAGATTGTTAGAATTGTAGGGTGGTAGTAATCCAGGCAGGAGATGATGCATACCAGACACCACCTAGTCACAGAAATAAATTTTGCAGAGATTAGCTACATGTTGTTGCATTTTATTTACTTTCTCATATAATTTTTTTAAAGTGCTGGACCACGAAATACTTTGGCATAGTTGGAAAAATCTGAGACTCGATTCTAGTCTTTTTTCTGTTTTCCTGCTGTGCAGCTTGGGCTTACATCTCAAGCCTTACTTTTTCATTGTGAAATAAAAATGGTACTAGTTAACCTGAGAACTCCACAAGCACATAGACCCATGGTATGTGAGGAGCAGTGAATGAGAGAAGATATGGAAGTGCTTTGGGACCCCAAGAGCTCTTCAGAACCCGTTTGTTCTTTTTAATGTTGAGCATTAAAAGTGAAGGTATTTCATTTCTTTCACTCAAAACGAAATTCTATGCTTCTGATAGTGTGTTTTTGTTTTTTTCCACTCCCTTTTTCTATAGTCAGATCAGTTCCTGATGGGCATTCTCCAGTCCATGCTATTGCATCTGATTGGAGGCTATGCAAAATTTCCCAGAGACAATGAATTTTGACTTTATAGTAGTTAATTCTTTATAGTGCGTTCCTGCAAAAACACTCTTTTCTTCAGAGTTTTTCCTTTTCAGGAAGTGGTCATGTTTTGGTAACTAATAAATGCTACTCTTCAGAAAATTGTATAACTTGTTTTTTGTGTATCTACTTCGCTTACTTAATTCCATATTCCCTGTTTTATAGACAGACTTATTGGTGTCCACTGTACCCATGTTTTAGACAGGACTGTCTACCTCATCTATAGGTGAGTTGCCAACCCCCAGAGGCAGACCATGTTTAAATTGTTCTGTTTACAACAGTAATGTAAGCTAATGTAAGCTGAATGCAAAAAATGCAGTCAGAAAAATGTATGAAGTGGAAGGCAATTTTGCCCCCTACTCAGAGGTTACTACCAGTAATAATTTAGCACATATTTTTTGAGACGTAAAAAATGCAGATATAAGCATATACAATGATCCCTTGGTATCTGCAGGGGATTGGTTTTAGGACTCCCCATGGATACCAAAATCCTGGGATGCTCAAGTCCCGTATGTCAAATGGTGTAGTATAGTTGGCCTTGCATATGTGCAGGATATGGAACAGTTGGATATACAGCACTGACTGTACACGTGATTCAGCTGTATAGTGTTTAGATATTCTGGCTTATAATTTAATGTATGGTGGCCATCTTCCTATGAAAATATTTGGAGACCTCAATCTTATTTATTTATTTATTGTTATTATTTTCCTCCAAATTTTCTTTAGGTAGTTGGATATATATTAATGAACAAAAACTTATGCAAGATATATGTAACAATTTACTGGAACCTGATATTCTGATTCTTTCAGTTTTTCTCAAACTCACCATGCAACTCATAAGAAAATTCCCAGAGGCACGACTGTGCTTGGTATGTTTGAGGAATGGTAAGGAGGCCAGTGTGGCTGGACAGGGGCAAGTGAGTGAGGGCAGGGCAGTAGAGAATGAGATCAGGGAGGCTGGCAGTGGAAAGCAGGGAGGTGGATGATGTAGGTCCTTGTAAGTTATAGTTTGAACTTATAATTCAGTTGGAGAGACAGAATGATATTTGTTTATAAAGAATTCTCAATGCTATGCTAAAAACTTGGGCTTTATTCTGTGCTAAGTGAAGATGCTTAAGCAACAGAGCAATCCAGCCAAGTTTATATTTTAGAAAGATAACATCTTCCATGTGGAGGATCAGTTGAAATAGAAGAGACTGTTAGAATTGTAGGGCGGTAGTAATCCAGGCAGGAGATGACGAATGCCAGACACCACATAGTCACAGACATACATTTTGCAGAGATCAGCTACATGTTGTGTTTTATTTACTTTCTCATATAATTTTTTTAAAGTGCTGGACCATGAAATACTGTGGCATAGTTGGAAAAATCTGAGGCTCGATTCTAGTCTTTTTTCTGTTTGCCTGCTGTGCATCTTGGGCTTATGTCTCAAGCCTTATTGTTTCATTGTGAAATAAGCACAGTGCTAATTACCCGAGAACTGCACAGGCACATAGACCCATGGTGTGTGAGGAGCAGTGAATGAGAGAAGGAATGGAAGTTCTTTGGGACCCCAAGATCCTTTTAGAAACTTTTTGTTCTTTTTAATATTGAGCATTAAAAGTGAAGGCATTCCATTTCTTTCACTCAAAACAAATTCTATTCTTCTGATAGCCTGTTTTTTTTTTCCACTCCCTTTTTCTATAGTCAGATCAGTTCCTGATGGGCATTCTCCAGTCCATGCTATTGCATCTGATTGGAGGCTATGCAAAATTTCCCAGAGACAATGAATTTTGACTTTATAGTAATTAA
The DNA here is from genome assembly GCF_008692025.1 of Phocoena sinus. Lineage (NCBI taxonomy): Eukaryota > Metazoa > Chordata > Mammalia > Artiodactyla > Phocoenidae > Phocoena > Phocoena sinus. The sequence goes on along the minus strand of NC_045776.1, from coordinate 30,596,671 downwards.
TACTTTGTAGTACATTCCTGCAAAAACACTCTTGTCTTCAGAGTTTTTCGTTTTCAGAATAGTGATAGTGTTGTGGTAACTAATAAAGGCTACTCTTCAGAAAATTGTTAACTTGTTTTTAGTGTGTCTACTTCACTTACTTAATTCAATATTCCCTCTTTTATAGACAGACTTATTGGTGTCCACTGTACCCATGGTTTAAACAGGACTGGCTACCACATCTGCAGGTGAGTTGCCAACCCCAAGAGGCAGACCATGTTTAAATTGTTCTGTTTACAGTAGTAATGTAAGCTGAATGCAAAAAATGCAGTCAGAGAAATGTATGAAGTGGAAGGCAATTTTGCCCCCTACTCAGTGGTGACCACCTGTAATAATTTAGCACATATTTTTTGAGACGTAAAAAAATGCAGATATAAGCATATACAGTGGTCCCTGGAAATCTGCAGGGGATTGGTTTCAGAACTCCCCATGGATACTAAAATCCTCAGATGCTCAAGTCCCGTCCATAAAATGATGTAGTATTGTTGGCCTTCCATATCTTCAGGATATGGAACCATTGGATATACAGCACTGACTGTACATGTGATTTCATGGTATAGTATTTAGATATTCTGGTTTATAATTTAATATATGGTGGACATCTTCCTATGAAAATATTTGCAGACCTCAATCTTATTTATTTATTTATTTTTCCACCAAATTTGCTTTATGTATTTGGATATAAATTAATGAACCAAAACTTAAACAAGATACATGTAAGGATTTAATAGAACCTGATACTCTAATTCTTTCAGTTTTTCTCAAACTCATCATGGGGCTCATAAGAAAATTAACCAACATGGATACTACTACAGTTGAATGTCGAATTCTTAAGTGCTTATGACATACTAAATTTTTCTATAATGCACTTATGAAGAACCCTTCAAGAGAATTGTGTTTTATATGTAGAAAAGTGTTGATTTCTTTGAGGAGAGAAGCATTCAGCTTTAGTGGATAAATCCTTGTTAGGCTGAGGCAATCATTATCATATCCCTCTTTGCCATGAATTGTCTTATGAATGGTCATATCAATCTGTTTTGGCAAATGAGCAATTAGGAGAAGGTTGTTATTGTGCTTATGAGAATAATATTTTTCTCTGAAGAAAGATAAATATGCATTAGGAAAATGACCATTGGGACTCCTTTTCTGCTTCCTCCTTGTTTTGTTAGAATATGATACTTGGTTTTACAGCAGTCATCTTGTGACCCTGAGATGATTGTTGTATGCCAATAACGACAAATGGTAGATTAGAAAGAACCAGCAAAGACAGAAAACAGCAGCATCAATAGTAACAACAATCACAGCAAAAGAACAATGGGACCTTAACTTGTGGAATTCCTATAAAGTACAAAATAAATGCTCTATGTTTATTCTAAAAAGAAAAAGAACTGTGCAAAAAAGCTTAAAACTACTTTTTTGTGCCAGTGTTATAAAATGTAGCTTTAAATAAAACCTTGACCCAAATTCCAGCAACTTCAGAAAAGAATTTGGGTAGGGGGAAGAAGAAAGATATCTCACTTAGGAACAACAACCACTATCTTTATCCTAATCTTCGACACACAATTGAAACATATATAGCTGCTCTAACACTTTACACAAATCCTATGTACTGGAGCAATAACAAGATCTGAATACAATTATATTTTTAAACACTGGGCAAAGGCTTTACATAAAAATAGCATCCTACTTTTCCCCCTAAATTTCTAAAATATCACATACTTTTCCCCAACATCTGCAGCTGTTCAGGAATTTTTAGGAAACTTTCATTCATGATCTTAATTCCTAATCCCTGGCTCTTTGGGTTCAACAACAAAAGATCAAAACCACCAAAAATGATGGTTCTCTTGAAGTCAGGTGCGAGTCACTGGCTTAGTTAGTCTTGTAGGACAAAAGCAGTTCTGCGTCAACTGTCTCCATGCAGGAGGGGCACGTGAAGCATCTCATCAGCCAGTCATCTGTACAGCCCTGGTGATCTGCATACACAGCAGAAATCAAATTGGGTTCTCATAAACAAAGTTCATCATACAGATCACACACTCCCGGATCTTTTTATTTAATATTTGTTTTATTTTATTGATTTTTTTTTTTTGTTTCACTGGGTCTTATTTGCAGCCGGTGGGCTCCTTAGTTGTGGCATGCAAACTCTTAGTAGTGGCATACATGTGGGATCTAGTTCCATGACCAGGGAACGAACCTGGGTCCCCTGCATTGGGAGTGCAGAGTCTTTAGCCCGTGTACCACCAGGGAAGTCCCCCAGATCCCTTTTTCTGATCCGTTTCTTCCAGGATCATAAACTCCTTTAGGCTGATGCTGTATGAGGCCTATTCTTTTGAGCTATCCTATTTTGTTCCTCTCAGTTAAGTTGCTAGGTGAGTCTGGCTAGGTGTTGGGTGATAGACCAAAACTGGAACTTGATCCAGATATGGCAGCAGTGGCTCCTGATCCAGCTCCATCCCCTTGCCAAAGCTAGCCCAGTCAGACTGAGACTTGTGAGGCAGGGAGATGTCATCCGAAGTGGGGTACATAATGCACTTCCCCATCTTCCGGGGCTTGAGTGTGTGATCTGTGTGCTGTTTTGACAGTCTTCCAACCTGATTCTTCTTTTTTTTTTTAATTTATTTATTTATTTATTATTTTTATTTATTTTTGAATTTTTAAAATTTATTTTTTATACAGCAGGTCTTATTAGTTATCTATTTTATACATATTAGTGTATATATGTCAATACCAATCTTCCAATTCATCTCACCACCACCGACCCCCACCCCGCCCCACTTTCCCCGCTTGGTGTCCATACGTTTGTTCTCTACATCTGTGTCTCTATTTCTGCCTTGCAAACCCGTCCAACTGTACCATTTTTCTAGATTCCATATATATGCATTAATATACAATATTTGTTTTTCTCTTTCTGACTTACTTCACTCTGTATGACAGTCTCTAGGTCCGTCCACGTCTCTACAAATGACCCAATTTCATTCTTTTTTATCTTTGAGTAATATTGCATTGTGTATACGTACCACATCTTCTTTGTCATTTCATCTGTCGATGGGCATTTAGGTTGCTTCCGTGACTTAGCTATTGTGAATAGTGCCACATTGAACATTGGGGTGCATATGTCTTTTTGAATTATGATTTTCTCTGTGTATATGCTCAGTAGTGGGATTGCTGGGTCCTATGGTAATTCTATTTTTAGTTTTTAAGGAACCTCCATACTGTTCTCCATAGTGGCTGTATCAGTTTACATTCCCACCAGCAGTGCAAGAGGGTTCCCTTTCCTCACACCCTCTCCAGCATTTGTTGTTTGTAGATTTTCTGATGATGCCTATTCTAACCGGTGTGAGGTGATACCTCATTGTAGTTTTGATTTGTATTTTTTTAATAATTAGTGATGTTGAGCAGCTTTTCATATGCCTCTTGGCCATCTGTATGTCTTCTTTGGAGAAATGTCTATTTAGATCTTCTGCCCATGTTTTGATTGGGTTGTTTGTTTTTTTTTTTTTAATAATGAGCTGCATGACCTATTTATATATTTTGGAGATTAATCCTTTGTTTATTCATTTGCAAATATTTTATCCCATTCTGAGGGCTGTCTTTTTGTCTTGTTTATATATTCCTTTGCTGTGCAAAAGCTTTTAAGTTTCATTAGGTCCATTTGTTTATTTTTTTTAAGGCTGCTTTGTTCCTTTGCTCACTGATGAACATATAAAAGTCAGAAGTTTTTGATATTATAAAACGTCAAAGTAATGAACATTCCTGTGTGAACACGTTTGAATATATATGCTTTGTCTCAGTTAACTTCACTCAGAATGGGACTTCTGCATCAAAGTGTTGATGCCCTTATGCTTTTTGTGGTTGTTGCTACACTGTACCAATTTATGGTTGTTCACGCAGGAAATACTTATTGAGCATGTGTTATGTTTAAGCACTGTGCTGGGTGCTAGCAAAAAGGCTTGTGAAATTCTGTGTGAAGAGACTTGGCTTGCCCTTTGTGAATTCTAACAGTCCAGAGAGGGAATAGATATTCAAGAATCATACTCTGCATGTAGAATTACATCTCTGACAAGTGCCAAGCAGAGGAACATGGTGCCATGAGAGCATATTTTAGGGAGGATTTGATCTCATCATGGAGATTAGAGAAGGTTTATTTAGGGAATGTTTCAGCTGATATCTGGAGGATGAGTAGGTATTAACCAGATAGAGACGTTGGGGAGAGATTTCTGAGCATAAGGAATAGCAAAAGATCCTATAGAGGAAAGCATATGCTGTGCTGGAGGAACTGGTCAGGAAGGTGGGGCTGTTGGGGGAGCCTGTGATTATAATGGAGCTTCAAGTGTGGGTAGGAGATCGATCGTGCAGGCTTATGTTTAAGGTTTCAGACTTTAAGAGTAATAGAAAACCATTGAACTTTTTTCTTCAAGGTGAGTGTGTGGAACATACCCAATTGCATTTTCAACCTATCATTTTGCTACCAAGTGGAGAATACACTGCAGGGAGAAAGAGTGGAAATGAGGAAACAAGTTAGGAGACTTTTGTAGAAATTGGGCATAACGGTGGCTTGGACCAGGGTATGGTGGTCATTTTGGTGGAAAGATGTGGACAGATTCTAGAGGTATATAGGCAGTATCATTGTTAGCACTGGTGTTGGGTTGAGGATGAGTGTGAGGGAGAAATAACTGTCAGTGATGGTGATTCCTAAGTTTCTGGCTCCTATGGTTGGTTAGATAGGGTTTTTTAGATATGATGTTAATATTTATCTTAATGTGTCTTTTGTTATTTGCTGGTTCTTGATGAATACTCTGTCATATCAGGTCTCCTGTTTTTAGCGTACAGAGCATTTTCACCGAAACTGACTGTTGCATGTTATCAGATAACTTTTTAACATCTGTCAGTTTTGTCCTGTATTTTATTCTCTTTCTTTATTAATTAAATTGTTGTATTAATATAAATATATTAATAGATTTTCTAAAGTTGCATTATCCTTGCATCCTTGAAATAACACCTTTTTGTAGTCCTGGTGTATATCATTCTTTAATAGCTATTGATTAGATATGCTGATATTTTCTTAGGATTTTTATATCTATATTTGTTAAAGCGAAATGGACCTTTTTTGCAAAACCTTGATTTTATTTTTATTTACAAATGACTCGAATTTTGTTGTTTTGTAGATATTTGATTGATGTAGAAGGCATGTGGCCAGATGATGCAATTGGATGTAAGTATAAGGGTTGTCACTACTTTTCCCTTTTTATAAAATTTGAAGGTAGAAGTGTAGGGGAATTTCTCAAATTTTGGACAAAGAGAAAAATTTGTAATTCATTTGTTCTGTCATAAGATAACCTTTAACCAAAAGTTTTTAAAGGGATGTATCTGGAAATAGCGAGATATAACAGCCTAAATAATTAGTCAGTGGATTCAGCATTTTTTTTCTTTTTAAAATTTATTTAATTAATTTATTTATTTTTGATATTATATCCACTGCACCACAAAGGAAGTCCCTTTTTCTTTCTTCCTTCCTTCCTTTCTTTAAAGCTCCAAGTCATTTAAAATATATGACTTCTTACTAAAAATCTCCAGTTCATATAACCAAGGGGTTTATAACTTCTCCTGTAAAAGTTATATTCCTGGGACTTCCCTCGTGGTCCAGTTGTTAAGACTCTGTGCTTCCAATGCAGCAGGCGTGGGTTCAATCCCTAGTTGGGGAGCTACAATCCCACATGCTGCACAGCCAAATAATTTTTTTTTAAGTTATATTCCTGTATTATTGAATTTAGTGGTTTAGGTTTTTTTTTAATGTTTAGAAGATTTCAATTTATTTACCAGGAACAAACAAAACATAATCTAAAAATAGTTTTCCAGAAACTATTTCCATCATTCTCTTCTTCCCTTTCTCCTGCAGACTGGTGTTTTATCTTTACAAGTTCTCCATCATTCCATAAGAAAGCTGCTCTTCTTCTTTTTTCATAGGAGATGGTGAACAGTGGTAAAATATCCAGTTTACCTAAATTTCTAGAGTACACTTCAGGGAGTGAATGATGGGGTGGGATGTTGGGGCAGAGTGAGAGATACAGATTCTGGTGAGACTGAGAGTCATTCACAAAAATTATTGGGCTGTGGTGAAGGGAGAACAAAAATAAATCAGGTTCCTACTAGTGGACAGGAAGCCAAAATGAAGAAGAATGGTGTGTAGCTGGACAGTGTAATTAGGCCCATAAATGCTGTGTCTTCTGATAGTAATTATGAACAGAAAACAAGTAATAATTACTAATAACACGTAGGTGACAAATCCTTGAGAGTTGAGGCAGAGAGAAAGAAAGATGGCATTATACCTTGTCTCTGGTTCATTGAGTTTCCAAGGCTGGTTTATGACCAATCTTGGGTGAAATCATAACTAAATCATTTTTGCTAAGGTGATCAGCTTTCGTGGGGTCCTTTCTCTGCACTCTGTCCAATGATAAAGCCCACTTGTTTATGCCTCCTGGAAAACAGTTATTTCAATACAGTATAAGTGAAGCATTGATGAAACAGCTATGAAGAACATATTTCCACATGGCCTCACACCTCCGTTTCAAAGTGCTTTAAAACTTTTTTCATCCAAAACTCAATAAAAGAAAAGGATGGGGATCAAATCCCGTACAGAGGCACTGTAAGAAGAAAGAGAATAAGGAGCAGAATAGCATCTCTTCAGACAATAAAATCAAGTTGGAAAAAACAGGTCCACAAAACAGATCAAAACTGTAACCTATTATTTCAAAGTGAGCTAAAAGATGTTAGGAAAAACAATGGAAAAGATGAAAGAACATGGATCGAGGAGGGAATTGGAAGTTACTGTTTAATGGCTATAGAGTTTCTGTTTGGGATGGTGAAAAAGTTCTGGAAATGGTAGATGCTGATAAATGTCACCTATGGGTGTTTAGTTTTAGTTGATCTTCTTCCATGAAAGGGTTTGGAGAGATTCAGAAACTATACTGCTGCCTCCATCTTTCTGAGGTCCTGCTCAATCTTTAGACATAATTATTTTGAATTTGGATAGTGGTGATGGTTGCACAGCATTGTGAATGTATTTAATGTCACTGAATTGTATACTTGAAAATGGTTGAAATACTAAATTTTGTTTTATGTATATGTTACCATAATGAAAAAAAGATGAACCAACAGCATAAACTAGAATTAGGTAAGATGATAGAACTCAGGACAGATTTCAAAATAAAAGAAAAAAAATTCACAAATGCAGACTAAATTTAAAATAATACAAGAGTGGGGACTTCCCTGGTTGTCCAGTGGTTAAGAATCTGCCTTCCAATGCAGGGGATGCAGCTTCGATCCCTGGTTGAGGAACTGAGATCCCCCATGCTGCAGGCCAACTAAGCCTGCACACTGCAACTACTGAGCCCACGTGCTGTGGAGTCCACGTGCCACAACTAGAGAGCCCACAAGCCGCAAGGAAGAGCCCACGCACTGCAATGAAGAGCCCACATGCTGCAACTAATACCTGACATTGCCAAAAATAAATAAATTAAATAAAATAATACAAGTGAATGAACATAATGGATAATGCCTTAAGAGAAACAAACAAGAAAAGGAAAAACATTTTAAATCAAAAAGAAGATAAAAAGAATTTTAGAGAAATGGAAAACATAAAAGATAGGCAAAAAAGAGTCAGGACAGCTCTGAAAAAAGTAATATAATTACGTGTAAGAATCTATTATACCATAAAAGTGACATTTCAAATCAGTGGGACAGGTTAGTCAATAAATTGTGATACATACATGTTGAGGTATAAATAGTTCTCTGGAAGGATCCACAGCATGGCAAAAGCAGATGTCTCTGAGGAGGGAAATATGTGGCTGAGGAACATGGGGAAAAGGGTGACTTTTCATTGAATACCCTTGTGTACCTTTTCTAATGTTCTGTCATGTGAATTTATTACCTCTGAAGTTCGCCTGAGTTCAAACCCCAGTTCCCCAAATTACTAGCTCTTAATCTTGGGCAAACTCTTCACACTCTCCAAGCCTCTTTATCTGTGAAATAAGGTCAGTAACTTAGACTGGTGCTGCCTGGCACAGAATAAACTGTCAATAAATGGAGATTATTAGTGTAAAAAAACAAATGCCCATCAATGGATGAATGGATTTTTTAAATGTGGTGTATATGTGAAATATTATACAGTCATAAAAAGGAATGAAGTACTGACACATGCTATGACATGGACAAACTTGAAAACATTATGCTAAGTGAAAGAAGCCACACATAGTGGTCACATTTGTATTATTTCATGAAATGTCCAGAAAAGGCAAAACTATAGTGACAGAAAGGAAATTAATGGTTGCAGGGACTGAAGGAGGAGGGGATGAAGAGAACCTGCTGATGGTTACGGGGGCTTCTTTTTGGGGTGATGAAAACCTGATGGGTTAGATGACAGTAATGGTGGCATAGGTTTGAGAATATACGAAATGATGCTGAATTTGCAGTTTCAGAAGGTGAATTTTATGGCATGTGAATGACATCTCCAAAAAATAATTTTGAAAATGAAAATTGCCAGGTTTCCCATGGTCACTATCCACTGTCTCCATCTCTCCCTTCTCCCCATTGCATTACTTTTGACGCCCGCCCCCCCCCCCCCCCCGCTGCTCTCTCCCATCCTCACTCCCTCGAGCTTGCCCATGAGGCCTCCCAGTGAGCCCCTGAACCGCTGGGTGCCTGCGTCCTGTGGCTGTTGGAGCGGCTGCCCAGTGTGCGTGCCCCGACTGCTCTCTCCCATGAGAGTGGACGCTTCCATCAGATTTTTCTTGTGCATTTCAGTTGATGGTGATGTTTATAGAAGGTGGCACGCACCCTGGTCAATGGAGGAAGCCCCTGAAGTTAATATTTAGGCCTGTCCATAAGTTTGATCTCGTCCACCAGTAACCTCAGGATGCTGTGCTCTGTAAGCCAGGTGGGCCGCCTGCGGGCACTTGCAAATACTGAGGACTTTGGAGGCATTTGGGCCTCAAATTGAGGCCTTGTAACTCCACATGCGATGTGATGTCAGCCCTTTGCTGCACCTCTCTAAGTGAAGTGGAACAGGAATACTGGCTTTGCCTGTTGCTGCCAGGATTAACTGAATAGTGCATTAGCTGCCCTGGTGCTTAGGTGTTGAGTACATGGTGATTTACATACCAGGCCCTATTCGTGGGCCTCCTGATGCCACAGTTCCCTTTGCTCTGCCCCTGTCATCAGCTGCCCGTAGGATAACTCTGAGCCCTAGCTCCCTCTCTGGGGGATTTCCCTATTCTCCCACTATAATCACACCTGAATAAGGCAACTCAAACCTTTCAGAGATGTGTCCTGAACCTCTTGGTTTCTTAAATACCTATGGGGTGGTTGTGAGACATAAGGCCAACCTCCCCAAGAGACGTTTTCTATTTCTCCTACTAAACCAAGACTCATCTTCCGTCATCTTCAACTCTACTCAAATTTTCTTCTTTCAACCCTGACCTCTGACACTGCTTTTTCCTTCTGCCATTTCATCCTAATTCCTGCTTCCTTTCATAAATCCATAAATCTCTTTTGGCCTTCCTAGCCCTGGGCCACATTCCTTCCTGTTTCCTCAGTTTTTATCCCTTTCCTTCATTCTCGCATCCAACTTTCAGTCCTTCCTATCTCATGCAGACTTTGATTCCAACCCCATCAAAAACAAAAGAAAACAAAAAAAATCACGTCACAGTTAGCAACATCTCAAAATTCAAAAGTTTTATTACTTACCTATTAATTCTATTATATTTATTAAATTTTAGTGTTTTAAAATGTATCAAAATAAAAGGAGAAATTTATACCTATATTATCTATATTTGGAAGAACAGGTGATACCCAAGGTGGCACTAACAATCCTAGCAGCTGTTACTTTAAATATCCGTAGTAGTCAGCAATTTCCATTTCTTTTTCCCTCTCAATGAAAAATTGCAGTTTCCCCAAAGAGTTGTGTTTGGCAGCATTCTCACATTCTTGTTGGGCCCACCTCTTCATGGCCTCCTGCTCTGGCTTCTGCTCTTGTTCGATGGGCTTTGACATTACTGGCTCAGGGACATTGTGTTCCCTCCATGGAATTCATTGCTTGCTGAAGTCTTGGAGTAGAAATGGGGTTTGGACCTTGGGTGGGGACTAGCGCTTAGTCTCAGCAGGGGGAACAGGCTCCCCCCGCAAGGTGAAGTTTTGTAGGGTGCAGGCCTGGGAGTGGCAGACTGAGAGACAATAGGCTGGGTATGGTCAGTCCAATGCGGTTGGGTTGGGTTGGTCACAATTGGCTGAGCTGGTTTGGCAGGACATGGTAAAGAGGCAGGAGCTAGCTGGGATGAACTGACTGCAGCAGGTTGAGCTGAGTTAGTAGAAGCAGACTGGGCATGGTCAGCAACAGCAGGGCGATGTGAGGCTAGAGACTGTGGTCACTGAAGAGCAGGTCAAGCTTGAGGCTTTTCCCAGGCAGAAAAAGGCAGAGGTATCAACTTGACCTTCCCAGGAGGAGGCAGCTCATACTGGGATGGAGATGGACACTCTTTTTCAGCACTACTGTCTGGTTTCTGGGCTTTAATTTCAGTTTTCTCAGAACTCTTACCCTCACGTGGGATATGCCGCCATGGCTGGATAGCTGGGTGTGGCTGTGGGTGTTTAGTGTTGCTTGAATTTCCCAATACCTGACAGGAAGCAAGCCCAGTTTTCTTATCATTCTTCTTCCCCAGTGCATGAAAAACCTTCACAGACTCCAGCATGTGCATGCCTAGGGAGGTTCGAGGCTTTTTAATGCTCTCTTGGGTAAGCTAAGTTTGGTGTTCCTTTCGCTTCGTCTGGGGAAGTGTTGGCTTCCCTTCTGCCTTGACTTTGTTCCCTGACTGCTTATATTCCCTTCAGCCTTCTTTCTTCCTCTGGTCCTTTTGGTATTTTCCTACCAATGGCTTTTTGTTTTGCTGATCTTTCTGGATGCAGCTTTCTGAGGTTTGCCTTTAGAATCCTTGGCCGTGTTCACAGGAGTCCAGTCACTGACTGCAGCATTGCATAGAACCACTTCTTCCCCTAACAGGCACCCTGAATTCTCTGGCTGGATTCTGGCATTGGGAGCACCACTGATAGGCTCAGAGGCTTTGTGTTTGTTCTTCCTGTGTTGATCAGAGGGAACCTTTATGACACTTGGCTTTTCCTGCACCTGATTCACCTTAATGGCTCTGTTGTCTTGGCTTTGATCACGTTTGCACCTTTGGATTGATCAAGATCTTTCAAAGAATTAAAGAGTTGGGGAAGGTGAATATCTTCCGCTAGTGTAGTAATGTCTGCTAAACCACTGCTAGATTCCATCCCATTTTCAAGTGTCCCTAGGTCCTCAAGACTCAGGCTGTTCTTTTCCAGATCAGCATCTTCAGAGCCAGGCTGCTTCTCTTTGCTGAGGGGATCAGTGCAGGCCAGGAGCTGGTGAATATCAAGGATTTCTAAAGGGAGTAGTGGAGGCTCTTGGTTTTCTCTTGGGATCTGGTAGGCATCCAGAAGCTTTGAAAGCTTGATATTAATATTCTCCAAGTTCTTACTATCTATTTCACTCTGGTTTGGAGCTGGAGGCAGGGCCAGGAGACTACTGACATTCTGGACTGGAGCTGTCCCTGAAATGTCCCCAAGTTCAGGTGGTGGTTACTCTCAAGTATCTGAATATTTCTGCTCCTGCAGGACTTGCAGAGTTCTTGAGTTTGTGTCACACAAGATGTCTGGCTTGGAGGTTGCAATCCCAGGGAGTTTTTCATCACCAGGGAAGTCTCCATCCCTACAAAGGAATCAAGGAAGTAGTCAGTCCCTCGTAAGTGACATGCTCCACCTAAACACCAACACAGCAATCATGTACCTATCCTATAAGATAAATGGTGACTGTTGTAATTCTTACTGGTGATTATTTCATGTCACTGAGTCTTGGCTTTCTTTGTATTTCATAGAATTGTTATAAGTCAAATAAAAAATGTCTCATTTTTTAAAAATGAAATGTTTTATAATGCCTAGCATCCTCATATAGAGTCCTTTCAATTCTCCCCATTTTCCTGACAGGCTAAGAATACTTCATACCATGAACTAAGAGAGGGAGTAGAGCCCTTCCTGATGAAATATATAAACAAAGACAAAATATTAGCCTGCTTGCTCTGGACAGGATCTCGGATGACATGGTCTTAAATCCTAGTATAAAACAAGGAAGTGAGGACAGTTAAACTGGCACTATCATACCAAGAGTTCTGAAACACCTTCCAAAGTGACTCTAGCAGTAGATTAGGGAAGGGAGTGATACAGTGTGGTAGTACAGGGGGAATAATCGGATACAGCAGTGAAAAATGTGGTACCTATTGGTATGTTCTCGGGGTTCTTGTACCTGTAGCATAGATGACCTTTGCAGTGTCCGTCCCACCTTCCCACCTGCGTTAGGTGTTCTTCTCTTTTAATTTATTTTTTGAACTAATTTATTTTATGTATGTATTTTTTTGGCTGCACTGGGTGTTAATTGCTGTGCACAGGCTTTCTCTCGTTGCAGCTAGTGGGGGTTTCTCTTGGTTGCAGTGTGTGGGCTTCTCATTGTGGTGGCTTCTCTTTTTGTGGAGCCTGGGCTCTAGGCATGTGGGCTTCAGTAGTTGTGGCTCACGGGCTCTAGAATGCAGGCGCAGTAGTTGTGGCACATGGGCTTAGTTGCTCCACGGCCTGTGGGATCTTCCCAGACCAGGGCTCGAACCCGTGTCCCCTGCATTGTCAGGCGGATTCTTAAGCACTGCACCACCAGAGAAGCCCCAGGTGTTGTTATATAGAGTCTAAAACCAGAGAGCCCTGAGCGAAGGTAGTAGTTATTAAAGGCTCAGGATCTAAATTCTACCTGTCTATACACCACACCCCAGCTGTAGATTTGACCCCATTTTTGAATGCTGACCTCATTGTTCAACTTTCTTGATGTTTGTACTCACCTTGAAAAGTTGTTTCTGTGATGGGTTGAGCAGACACAGGGTAGTAGATTCCAGAGCTGGAAGCTGGCAGTAGGATATATGTGGGCTGACTCTCCTTTAGTACCATTACCATTTCTGGTTGAACAGAGGCCCTACTTCGTGTGAATGACACAGAGCCATAGGATTGCAGGAAGGAGCCAACTTCTCCATACAGTAAAGACCCTAATGTGCCTTGGTTATAGTCATATACTTGCCTTCCTTCCTGGTAAGGAAGTTACAGTCTGTGTCCCTGGTTTGGAATTTGAGATGGTATTCCCTGAGGAAGGCTGCAGAAAGTAATGGATATAGAGGGACTATGTTATTGGTGTCTGAAGTTTTATCATACTGGACTGCCATAAACATGGAGCAAGCAGCTGTGTGCTGGTCAGTGACTGCCAGAGTAAAGTCTCCGAGTGAAGAAGAATTCTTTTCAGTGCTTCCTGTGATGTCCCACTCAAGAACGCCTGGATAGGAAGCAGCTGAAGTGGAGATATGGCTCTGGTCAGCAACTCCAGATTACATAGTTGTGCTAGAATGTTGGTGAAGGTCGGCATTACCCATGAGTGTCCTGAAAGAGGTAGTCCTAGCTGATGCCAAAATGACGGCAGGAGAAGAGACCCTGGAGAAGTTGCAGACACTTCCTGTTAGGGAAGTTGCATTGCTCACCATAGGAAGAGAGTGCTGCAGAGAATTTAGAGTTCCAAGTACAGATGGATTTTGAAAATTTTCTGTAAGAACAAGAGGGTAATGAAAAAATCAGGGAGATTGATAAATTCTCACTATGTTTGAGGAACAACATTTTCTTAAGGTTCTTGCTATCAGGACACCTCTAATGTCAATACTTACTGAGAAACCAAAAATCAGACCGTTATGATGGTTGTAAGGACTGAGCAGTTTTACACTCTTCTGTATTAACTGCCTGTGCTCCCATGTTGGGCACAGATGGGCAGAAGACCCAAGTGGTATAGTTCAGACATTGTTCTCTAGGTTGGAAGCAACCTTCTCCCTGCCCTATCTTTCCCTTCAGCCTACACTAGTATTGACTTCTCTACTGTTTCCTAGACTGGAAGCATTTTAGACCTAGGAGGTCCTTAGAGAACTTCTATTTTCACAGTCTCATTTCATGAGGAAGGAAACTGAGGCTCAGAGAGGTCGGGTTGACTTGTTCAAGTTCTCTCATTACGTTAGTATCCTTACCAGGTTTCACAACCTAAGTATCCTGACTTCCTTGCCAGGACGCTACTCTGAGCATGATACTGCCAGAAAGCAGGAGAAACAGAACTTTATAATATAGGCATTTTTTTTTTGTCCATTAGAAAACAGTACGGCTATTACCATTGTAACTTTCAGTGTCTCACTTTGCTTGTGCAGTTCCCACGCTATTACCTAGAGTTCACATATAGCTCAGTCCAACTGGTAAATTTAAAGAGTCATTTTTACCCTCTTCAAGCCTGGTTTCTCATCCTACCGCAAAATGATTACCTGAAAGTGAATTTCTTAAGTGCTTTTGGAAAGAAAAATGTTATCTGCTTTCTTCAGATTACTCATCTGTCAAGTGGTTATAACACCACCACCAATAAAAATAGCAGTAATAATTAATACATGAATAAACTGATATATTGTGTATTATTTATATGGAGGAAGATACAATAAGTTCTAGAAAGACAAAGAAAAATCATGAAAAACATATTACATAACGAAAAAGAAATACATAGTTATTAATGAAAACTGGGGTATGTGGCAAGTATCAAAGCATAATGAATTTACTAACAAATGGCATTCTGTACCATACATGCAATATTATGAAAGTGAATTTTGTCCACTCTATTTCAGTGAATACTATTAACGAAAAACCTGGATAGAAGGTGATTTTGAATGAATTCCTACCTAATACATACAGACAGAGAAGATATTTCAGTAAAAATGCATAACAAGAAAAAAATGCAATCAATGTGAATGTATAGATAGCCTCAATATACGTAGACAAGTATTTCAATGAAAACTGGTACAAAGCAGACAGCAAAATAATAAGTGTAAAAGTATTTCATTATTGTGCTCATTCATATTTTTACCCAGCAAGTAACAGGTATTAAGTCTGGTAGAAATATATATTTCAAAGAATAGAAATATATAATAAGGAGAAAGGAAGCTTAAAAAGTATCCAGAAGGTTTTTGTATTTATCTTAGAACTTAGTTTATAATCATCTTCAACATCCAAGGAGATCACATCCCAAACCTAAAAAAAACATCATCACTAGAAGCCAATTAAAAAAGATTTTCAAATGTAAGAGAATCCAAGGAACTGTACAATATTGTTTTAGATAATGTGGATTTTTTTTTTTTTTGCCATGCCACGTGTCCCTGGCAGTGAAAGCACCGAGTCCTAACCACTGGACGGCCAGCATATTCCCTCAATGTGGAATTAGAGCTGTGGGGCTTGACATTTTCTTTTTCTTCTTAGGTAGCTAAGATCTAAAAACGAATGATGGCTGTTGATCAATGTGCTGTCTGTGTTAGGAAGGAAAGAACTGTAAAAATGAAAAGCAACCTTGCCTTAGAACGTACATATCACACAAAGGAAATGATTTGTCCACATATTTCGTTATGTAATATGTCCACAAAGAGCCAATGATTTGTCCAAAGTCTGATTCAGTTTCGAAGATATTGTTTAAAATTTTTAATTGGTAAAACGTCTACATAGTTTAAAAATTAGAAAGAATAAAATTTTGAAAAGCAGACCCCTAGATAAACACTTTGTTTTCTTGTACATAGGAAGCATCATTTCTAGAACATATTTCTAAAATGTTTATATTCAAAACTGTCAACTGCCAACTGTATTCAGAGAGGTAATAAAAGAAAAAAACTGAGTATGACTTTTCTGGTAAGCTGCCTTTCCTGGTGATACACTCTTCTGTCCTTACTTTCCTCTTAGTCTGTGAAAATAAGGATTTGCTACAATCAACTTTGTTTTGCCCTGCTCTGACCAGAATTCACTCTATGCTGTTTCTGCTTTAATTTAAAATCTTTGGTTCCCATCAACATTCCATTGCAAACTATGTTTTTCTTGAGAGCTCCTCTATGCTTTCCCTCTTCATTCTTATATTTTTTCCTATCTCTTGGTTCCTGTTGGCCTGTGCTGATGCAAACTATCCTAAACGTCCTTACATTTGACTCTGTGCCTCCCAATAGCTTAGTACTCTCGCTTCTCTCTCCCTATTTTCTCTTTTCAACTAGTCGAAATATTAGTGGAGGGAGACCATTAGAGATGAAACCTCTTGGTATATATTGCTAGTTTTCTATGTCACCTGGCTTTTCTGTGTTTCTGTTGAAACACTCTTGAGAAGTCTCTGATTTCATTTTCTACATGGGTACACTTTAAGGCACAATATTAGAAAAGAAGGGATCAGTGTGGTCAACCAATGTATTATCCTAACGTAACAGATAAGAAGAAAATCAGGCTTTGTGAGAGAGTCAATGATTTGTCCAAAGTCAGACAGTTTGTAAACGCCAAAATCAAAACTGAAATTAGGTCTCCAGACTTCTAGTTCAATACGTTCCCTCATTATTCCATGCTATTTTGAATCTACTAGTAAATTTAGGGGCAAAACATATCTAACAAAAAACTTTAAAAAGTTTCTTTTCTTACCTGACGTGGTCAGAGAAGAAGAGGAAGCATCAGCTGCATATACAAGGGATGAGGAGACAACACCAGAGGATGACTGAGTGGCTTCAGCTGAACGGAGCATGTGTCCAGTACAAAGGTCACTGTTTACTGGTCACTGGTCACTGGTCACTTGTGATGATGCAAATTTATTTACAAACAACTCCACGGAAACCCAAAGACTCTACCAACTGGTAGTGGGTTTGGTAGCAGAATGATGTCCAAAAGCAGGCAGCTTAAATATATGAGATAGCCAATAGGGAGGTCCTATTCCCAACAGCAAGGCAGGTATGGGTGGAGAGAGTGTAGGAGAGCTAAAACAACACCTAAATTTCTGAGCTCTGGGGAGGAAATCCTAGAAGACAGATTTACCTCCCCGAGGCTCTTACATTAAGGAAATCATTGCAACATATCTTACAGACGTTCATTAATATAATTTACTAACAGTTACTAATATTCTACAGAGTATTATATTTTATGTATCATATACTTAGAGCTATATATATCTTATTTAATTAATATCCTTAGGAAGGCAAGATCCATCTAGTTTGAACTTTTACAGTTGTTCTGAAATCATGTCTGTCTAATTAGTGAACTTATAGCAGCTTTTAAGGAGCAAAAGTAGGGATTAAGAAACTCTTTTTGTAACTTGGTTAAACAGTAGGGTGAAGTTTGTTGCGTGTAACTTGTGGAGAATGTTCTGGTCCAAGGCTCTTCTCCTTCAGTTTCATCTCCTTGACTCCTACCTTCCTTTGGCTGGGCTAGGCTGGGTCAGGTTGGAGTTACATTTCTCTTCTGCTTTCTTTTTTTTAATTTTTTCCCTTATGGGCATTGTGTCTAGGACAAACCTTGATCTTGCATTCTTACCCTCATGGATGTTACTTGATCTCAACTTCCAGCAGCAGGAGTCTTCTTTTCAGTGCTTGATGCTTCACATAACAGACTCTGCCCATTGGAAGCAAATACCAGAGAACTAGGAGACAGAGCTGGTTGCAGACCTTTCCTCTTTCAGCCTTTGGTTGCAATTGTTTCTCCATAATTTGGTAGTTCTGGTTCCTTGGGCCACAAAGGTATCCTGCCATCCTGCTCTTTTATATGTTAGAGACATTTCGAATACTTCCCCTTTTTCTTTGCACAGAAGTATATACAGTGTGGCAGTTACTGTAATCTCCTCCCCCTTACAAATAACTAGAATCTTGGACCTCTAGGATTCTCTGTCTTGCATGCTTGGGTGCAAGGCCTAGCAAAATGAAGAGGAGAATAATTAGAGAAGGAGGAGGACATTTCGTGGAGAACTGGGAGCAGATAAGGTGAAAGGGCACAGGAGAAAAGTGATTCATTTAGATTTTTTGGTTTCTGTGGGAAACAAGTTGACACACTTTGTCCTCATTCTGTATTACCAGAACAGACAGTCATAGATATAAGTAGCTCGGTACTGCAGCAACTGCCATGAATTCTGTACACTAAAGGGAACAGTCTTACATATATTTCTCATTTTGTTTTATGTCATATTACCTTATTTATAGCATTTACTGGTATGTTTGTAGAATACAGATTTTTTAAAATGCTCTGGTCTTGTCTACATGGTTATTTCCTTGTCACATTTTTAAGAACTCCAACATTGTAAGACATATTGCTTGTTTTTCTCTTGATGATTTTTTATCTTGAGGATCATAAACGAATTAGACCTGTTGGATTTTGTGGAGAAATTTTAAAAAGCGTTTGTGAAAAAGGCATTGCTGTGAGACGCATTATGCATCCCAGTGTAAGGAGCACATATCTGCCCTCTAGCCAACTTGGCCTTGATTGCCTCTGTTTAAATTCCCCTGGTTAGTGCTTTTCTCCCTAACCACTCTTGTGACTGTGATAATGTGAGTAAAGGATGAGTTGCTAATGATTTATATGTGAGGTAAGCTGGTTTGAGGGAGGAAATCTATGGATCTAGTCATTTTCCTTGGTGGTAAGCTTTCAGGGAGGGGTGCAAAGATTGAACTTTCTGAGCGTTTTCTAGTACCAGGAAGATATCCCATAGATAGGACCTCCAAAAACACACATTTAATTTTTAGGCTGTTTCTCCTATTATGTGATATGAGTTTTTTCACTGATGGGGATGATGCTTATTTGAGAAGAAATTGTGAAAGGTGTTGTAGTATACAGATGTGGCTTAAGATTTTAAGTTTTTTTCAAGGTTTTTCCCCTAAGCTTCCTACTTCAGATGGCCTACTTACATGATACTAATATGTGATGT
The DNA here is from genome assembly GCF_008692025.1 of Phocoena sinus. Lineage (NCBI taxonomy): Eukaryota > Metazoa > Chordata > Mammalia > Artiodactyla > Phocoenidae > Phocoena > Phocoena sinus. The sequence continues at coordinate 30,577,755 of NC_045776.1, read as the reverse complement.
GAGGCTAACAACTTACTAAATACCTGTAAGCCAGATCAATGTCTCTTTTCTCTATATTTCCATGGAAATCAAGGGACCCATAACTACTGCAGGTTAGAGTAGTTGGTGAGAGATTGGGGGAAGTGTGGTAAGACAAATTTTGGTATCAGTAAAATGTTTACATATTAAAATATTCTGTTCCAACTTCACTTCTATTTAGGTAAACCCTTAGTTAGGATTTTCCTGGTTCCAAGGCTATGTAACTTATTTTCTCTCCCTAGTTCCAGCCATTTAACTTTAGCTTGCAGGCTCAGCATCACCTTAACCTCTAAAAGAATCTTACATGTGGGAGGAAGAAATTAAAGAGCTCTATTTCAACACTTAGGAACATCAAGCCCTACTCTGACCTACACCTTTATTGTTAGAGTTAGGGTATTGTCTTCTCCCGTATACCCACTTCCTGCATTTTGAACCCATCAGGTTAACTGAGACATATCTTGGTGCAACATACCCAGTTCATCTATCCCTGAGGCTCTCTTTAATTCTTCCCATTGTCACATTGTGATTTAATTAAATACTGGAATCCGTCAAACTCTTGCATGGTACCTGAAGCCCTATCGGATACTGGTAGATTTAGTTAGTGTCAAATACTTAGTTGTCTGATTCTCCAAATATCCCTTGCTCCTATATTTTCCATCCCAGCATACAACATATCCATTAAGGCACTGTTTTATCTCATGTTGGACTCACTGCCATCCAGAGGCCTACGCTTTGCTAGTTCCCATACTTTCTGGAAACCCTGTTATGGCCAGGTCTGGATTTTTTGTGTTCCCACCCAAAGCCTGTATCTTTTAGCAAGCTGGAACTATAAGACCTACATAGATTTTCTAGTTTCTGATAGATTTATATCACAAGTTGTACATTGTCATATCTATAGATATTTGTATCATTTGTACTTTTTGGCCATTACATGCTTATTGGATATTTTTCATAATTTGCAGAAGAATATTTTATGACTTAGCACCAAATTGAATGTGCCTATTTGAAAGCTGGTAAACTATGTTGTGCTAACTTGTATCTTTTATTTATACAAATAGTAATTTACTACTATTGTCCCGTTTGTAATTATGTGGAAGTTTTCAGAATTGTAAATAAATGCTTATGGATTGAAACTTGGTTAGACTATGACTGTCCCAGATACGTTAAAGCTACTGAACGTTTTACTCATTCATTCATTCATTCAATAATTCTGACCATCCTGACTGAGTTTACCCAGCTCAAATGGTTGTGAAGATTACTAACAGTGTATGTAAGGTACTTTCAGACATTAGAAATTGAGACAGGAGAAGATGGTGTAAGAGTAGGAAGCGGAGATCACCTTCCTCCCCACAGATACATCAGAAATACATCTACACTTGGAATTGTTCCTATAGAACACACACTGAATGCTGGCAGAAGTCCTCAGACCTCCCAAGAGAGAAGAACCTCCCCCACATACCTGGGTAGGGCAAAAGAAGAAAGAAACAACAGAGACAGAAGAATAGGGATGGGACCTGAACCAGTGAGAGGGAGCTGTGAAGGAGGAAAGGTTTCCACACACTAGAAGCCCCTTCGTGGGCAGAGACTATGGGTGGCAGAGTGGGGAAGCTTCAGGGCCATGGAAGAGAGCATAGCCACTGGGGCGTGGGTGGCAAAGTGGAGAGATTTCCACAAAGAGGATCGGTGCCTACCAGTACTCACCAGTCCCAGAGGCTTGTCTGCTCACCCACCAGGGTGGGCGGGGGCTGGGAGCTGAGGTTTGGGCTTCTGAGCTTAGATAGCAGGGAGAGGACTGGTGTTGGTGGCATGAACATAGCCTGAAGATATTAGTGTGCCACAGCTAGCCGGGAGGGAGTCTGGGAAAAGAGACTCTTTCTTGCCTCTTTGTTTCCTGGTGCGTGACGAGAGGTGATAATGAGCACCACTTAAAGGAGCTCCAGAGACGGGCGTGAGCCATGGCTATCAGGGAGGACCACAGAGACGGGCATGAGATGCTAAGGCTGCTGCTGCAACCACCAAGAAACCTGTGTGTGAGCACAGGTCACTATCCCCACCTCCCCTCCCAGGAGCTTCTGCAGCCCACCACTGCCAGGGTCCCATGATCAAGGGACAACTTCCCCAGGAGAACCCATGGTGTGCCTACGGCTGGTGCAATATCATGCCGGACTCTGCTGCTGCAGGCTCACCCCGTATCCATACCCTTCATTCCCCCCGGCCTGAGTGAGCCAGAGCCCCCTAATCAGTGGCTCCTTTAACCCCATCCTGTCTGAGCAAAGAACAGACACCCTCAGGTGACCTACATGCAGAGGTGGGGCCAAATCCAAAGCTGAACCCCAGGAACACTTTCACCATGAGCACTGTCACCATGGGTACAGTCACCATGGGCACTGATACCATGAACAATATCCCCGTGAGCACGATAACCATGAGCTCTGTCACCATCGGCACTGTCACCATGGGCACTGTCAGTGTGAGCACTGTCAACATGGTTACTGCAACTATGAGCACTGACACCATGAGCACAGTCACCATGGACACTATCACCATGTGCACTGTCACCATGGGCACTGTCAGCATTTTTCACTGCCACCATTTGCACTACCACCATGGGCACTGTCACTGTAGAAATTGTCACCATGGGCACTATCACCCAGAGCACTGCCACCATCGGTACTGCCACCATAGGCATTGTCACCATGGGTACAGCCACTATGGGCACTGTCACCATGGGCATTATCACCTTGAGCAGGGTCACCATGGGCAATGTCACCATGTGCGCTGTCACCATGGGCATTGCCACCATGGGCACTTCCACTGTGAGAACAGTCTCCATGGGCACTTCAACCATGGACACTGCCACAATGGGCACTATCATCATGAGCACTATCACCGGGAGCATTGTCACCATGGGCAATGTCATTATGGGCACTGCCAGCATGGGCACTATCACCGTAAGCAGCGTCACCATAGGCACTGCCAAAATGTGCACTGCCATCATGAGCAATTTCACCATGGGCACTGTCACCATGGGCACTTTCACCATGGTCACTTAACCGTGAGCACTATCACCATGAGGACTGTCACCATGGGCCCTATGACAGTGAGCATTATTACCATGGGCACTGTCACTGTGAGCACTGTCACCAAGGGCAGTGTCACCATGGGCACTGTCACCATGAGCACTGTCTCCATAAGCACTGTCACCGTGAGAACTCTCACTATGCTCACTGTCACCATGGGCAATATCACCATGAGCACTCTCACTATGAGCACTGTCACCATGGACACAGCACCATGGGTACTGTTACCATGAGTAGTATCACCATGAACACTGCTACCATGAGCATTATCAACATAAGCACTGTCACCATGGGCACTGTCACAAAGGGCCCTGCCATGATGAGCTATGACACCATAAGCCCTGTCACCTTGGGCACTCTCACCATAAGCATTGTCACCATGGGCAAAGCCATGATGGGCACTGCCACTGTGAGCACTGTCACCATGGGTACTGCAACAATGAGCACTGTCACCATGAGCACTGTCACCATGGGCAATATAACCCTGTGCACTGCCACCATGTTCACTACCACCATGGGCACTATCAACATGGGAACAATCACCATAAGCACTGTCACCATGGGTACTGTCACGATGGGCACTGTGACCATGGACACTGTCACGATGGGCACAGCCACCATGAGCACTGTCACCATGGGCACTGCCACCATGAGTACTGTCACCATGAGCACTCTCACCATCGGCACTATCATCATGAGTACCCTCACCATGGGCATTGTCACCATTTTGCAATGACACCATGTGCCCTACCACCATGGGCACTGTCACAATGGGACTATCACCGTGAGCAGTGTCACCATGTGTATGACCACCAAGTGTGCTATCACAATAGGCACTATCACTGTTAACACCGTCACCATTTGCACTTTAACCTTGCGCACAATCACCATGGTCACTGTCACTGTGAGCACTGTCACCATAGGCACTGTCACTGTGAGAACTGTATCCATGGGGACTGTCACTATGGGCATTGTCACCATACGCACTGTCACCATGGGCACTATCACCTTGAGCACTGTCACCATGGGCATTTTCACCATGGGAAATTTCATCGTGATCACTGTCATCATGGGCACTATCACCACGGGCACTGTCACCGTGGGCAATGTCTCCATGGACAGTTTCACCATGAGCACTCTTACTATGGGCACTATCACCATAGGCTTGACACCATGGGCACTATCACCATCAGCACCCTCACCGTGAGATATGTCACGATGGACACAGCCACCATGGGCACTGCCACTGTGAGCCCTGTCACCATGGGCACTGCCACCATGAGAACTATCACCATGAGCACTGTCACCATGGGCACTGCCACCATGAGCACTGTCACCATGGGTGCTATCACCATGAGTACTGTCACCATGGGCACTATCACTGTGAGCACTGTCACCATGGGCACTGCCACAGTGGGTATTGTCACTGTTAGAACTGGCACCATGGGTACTGTAACCATGGGCATTATCACCTTGAGCAGTGTCACCATTGGCACTGTCACCATGGGAACTATCACCATGGGCACTGTCACCCTGGGCAAGCCACCGTGAGCACTGTCACCTTGAGCACTGTCACCATGGGCATTGTCACTGTGAGCACTGTCACCATGGGAAATATCACCATATGCGCTGTAACCATGGGCACTGCCACAGTGGGTGTTGTCACCATGGTAACGCCACCATGGGCACTGTCACCATGGGCATTATCACCTTGAGCAGTGTCACCATGGGCACAGTCACCATTTGCACTCTCACCATGGGTACTGTCACCATGGGCACCGCCACCTTGAGTAATGTCACCATGAGCACTGTCACCATTAGCACTGTCACCATTAGCAATGTTACCAGGGGCCCTTTCACCCTGAGCACAGTCACCATGGGTACACTCACCATTGGCAGTGTTACCGTGAGCAATATCACTGTGAGCACTATAACTGTGAGCACTGTCACCATGAGCAGTGTCACCATGGGCACTATCACTGTGTGCACTGTCACCACGGACACTATCACCGAGAGAACTGTCACCATGTGGACCGTCACCATGTGTACTACCACTGTGTGCACTGTCACCATGAGTGCTGTTACCATGGTCACTGTAACCATGAGCACTGCCACCATGGGCACTGTCACCATGAGCACTGTCACCAAGGGCAGTGTCACTGTGGGAAGGGTCACCATCGGCACTGTCACCATGGGCACTATCACCGTGAGCAATATCAGCATGAGCACTATCACCTTCAGCACTGGCACCATGCGCATTGTCCCCATGGACACTTTCACCATGAGAACTATCACCATGGGCACTGTGACCCTGGGTACTCTCACTGTGGGCACTGTCACCTTGGGCACTATCACCATGAGCAATGTCACCAGGGGCACTCTCACAATGGGCACTGTCACCATGGGCACTATCACCATGAGCATTGACACCATGGGCAATATCACCTTGGGCAAGGTCACCATGGGCAATTTCACCATGAGCACTGTTACCATGGGCACTCTCACAATGGGCACTGTCACCATGGGCACTCTAACCGTGAGTATTGTCACCATGGGAATTGTCACCATGAGCAGTGTCACCATGGGCACTGCCTCCGTGAGCCATGTCACAATGGGCACTGCCACCGTAAGCCATGTCACCGTGGGCACTGTGATCCTGGGCAATGTCACCATGGGCACTGTCACAATGGGGAGTATAGCTATGGGCACCTTCATGGCGGGCATTGCCAATGTGAGCAGTATCACATAAGCACTGTCACCATGGGGACTGTGTCCATGGGCACTGCCACTATGGGAGCTATCACCGTGAGCACTGTCACCATGAGCACTGTCACCAAGGGCAGTGTCACCATGGGAACTGTCACCATGGACACTGTCACCATGAACACTGTCACCCTGGGCACTGTCACCATGTGCACTATAACTGTAAAAACTGTAACCGTGGGCACTGTCACCATGAGCAATATCATCGTGAGCACTATCACCGTGAGCATCCTCACCACGAGCACTGTCACCATGGGCATTCTCACCGTGAGCACTGTCACCAAGACCACTAGCACCATAAGCACTTTCACCGTAAGCACTGTGACCATGAATAATGTCACAATGGGCATTGACACTGTGAGCACTCTCACCATGTGCTCTATCACCATGAGCACTGTCACCATGGCCACTGCCACCATGTGCACTGTCACCATACACACTATCATCATGTGCATTGTCACTGTGGGCACTGTCACTGTGAACCCTGTCACCATGGGCATTGACACCATGGGCAACGTCACCATGGGCAATGGACAGTGTGCATTGTCACCATGGGAAGTGCCACCACGGTCACTGTCACCATTTGCACTCACCATGGGTACTGTCACCATGGGCACTGCCACCTTGAGCACTATCACCATGAGCACTATCACCATGAGCACTGCAACCATGGGCACTATCACCTTGTCAACTGCCACCATGAGCACTGTCAACATGAGCAATGTCACTGTGGGCACTTTCACCATGAGCACTGTTACCATGAGTACAGTCACCATGGGCACTGTTCTTGTGAGCAATATCACCGTGAGCACTATCACCGTGAGGACTGTCACCATGAGCACTGTCTCCATGGGCACTGTAAGCATTGACAGTATCACCGTGAGTACTGTCATCATGAGCACTATCACCTTGAGCACTGCCACAGTGAGCATTGGTACCATGGGCACTGCCACCGTGAGCATTGTCACCATGAGAAATGTCAACATGAGCACTGTCACCATGAGCCCAGTCGCCATGGGCACTGTCACCATAAGCACTGTCAACATGGGCACTATCAATGTTAGCACTAACACTATGGTCATTGTCACCATGGACACTATCACCATGAGCACACTCACTGTGGGCACTGCCACTATGGGCACTGTCACTGTGAACACTGTCACCATGGGTACAGAAACCATGAGAACTGACACCATGAGCACTGTCATCATGGTCACTATCACCATGTTCAGTGTCAACATGGGCACTATCACCATGAGCACTGTCACCATGGGCACTCTCAGCCTTTTGCACTGCCACCATGTGTACTAAAACTGTGGCCACTGTCACATAGACACTGTCACCATGGGCAGTATCACTGAGATCACTGTCACCATGGTTAGTGTCAACATAGGCACTGCCACCATATGCACTGTCACAATGGGCATTATCACTGTGAGCACTGTCACCAAGGGCAGTGACACCATGAGCACTGCAACCACGAGCACTGCCAACATGGGCACTGCCACCATGGGTACTGTCACCATGTGCACTGTCACCATGAGCACTGTGACCATGGGCATGGTCACCATGGGCACTATCACTGCAGGAACTGTCACCATGGGAACTATCACCATGGGCACTGTCACTGTGGGCACTGCCACTGTGGGCAATATCACCATTAACACTGTCACCCTTTGCACTGAAACTATTGACAGTATCACCGAGAGCACTGCAAACATGAGCAGTATTAACATGAGTGCCACAATGTTGACAGTTACCACAGTGACAGTGCTCATGGTGATAGTGCCCATAGTGACAGTGCTTTGGTGACAGTGTTAATGGTGACAGTTCCAATGGTGACAGTGCTCACTGTGTTAGGGCTCATGGTGATGGTGCCCATGGTGACAGTGCTCACAGTGATAGTGCTCACAGTGACAGTGCTCCTGGTGGCAGTGCACAGCGTGATAATGCCCATGGTGGAAATGCTCATGGTGACACTGCCCATGGTGACAGTGGTCATGGTGACAATGCACATGTGGAAAATGCTCACGGTGATATTGCTCATGGTGACATTGCCCATGGTGTCAGTGCACATGGTGACAGTGCTCATGGTGAAAGTGCTCAAGGTGATAGTGCCCTTGGTGGGAGTGCCCATGGTGACAGTGCCCATGGTGATAGTACCCATGGTGACAGTGCTTATGGTGATAATTGTAGCAGTGCTCATGATGATAGTGCTCAAAGGGGCAATACTCACAGTGACAGTGCCCACGGTGACAGTGCCCATGGTGATAGTGCCCATGATGACAGTTCCCATGGTGGCAGCACCCATTGTGACAGGGCCCACGGTGACAGTGCTTATGATGGCAGTGCTCATGGTGGCAGTGCCCCTGGTGACAGTAACCATGTTGACAACGCTCATAGTAACAGTGCTCACAGGGATAGTGTCCATGGTGACAGCTCTCACAGTGACAGTGCCTATGGTGACAGACATCACAGTGATAATGCCCATGGTGATAGTGCTCACGGTCATAGTGCCCATGGTGAAAGTGCTTATGATGGCAGTGCCTATGTTGGCAATACCCATGGTGATAGAGATCACAGTGAGACTGACCATGGTGACAGTGTGCATTGTGGCCATGCCCATGGTGACAATGCCCCCAGTGAGAGTACACAGGGGGGAGTGCTCACAGTGATAGTGCCCATGGTGAGAGTGCTCATAGTGACAGTGCCCATGGTGACAGTACTCATGTTGACAGTCCCCATAGTTCCAGTGCCTATGGTGAGAGTGCTCATGGTGACAATGCCCATGGTGATAGTGCCCATGGTGACAGTGCTCATGGTGATAGTGTTCACGGTGATACTGCCCAAGGTGACAGTCCTCATGGTGATAGTGTCCATTGTGATAGTGCACACGGTGATACTGCCCACGGTGACAATGTCCATGGTGACATTTTCCATGGTGAAAGTGCTCATGATGGCAGTGTCCACGTTGGCAGTGCCCATGGTGAGAGTGCTTATGGTGAAAGTGACCCTGGTGACAGTGCACATGGTGGCCATGCCCATGGTGACAGTGCCCATGGTGACAGTCCTCACAGTGAGAGTGCCCATGGTGAAAGTGCCCATGGTGGTAGTTCATGTGCTAGCAGTGCACAATGGTGAGAGTGCCCATGGTGACAGTGCACATGGTGATAATTCCCATGGTGACAGTGCTTATAGTGACAGGGCTCACGGTGATAGTGCCCATGGTGGCAGTGCCCATAGTGACATTGCCCACAGTGACATTGCTCATGGTGGCAGTGCCCATGGTGATAGTGTCCATGGTGACAGTGCCCATAAAGACAGTACACATTGGCAGTGCTCACAGTGATAGTGCCCATGGTGACAGTGCCCATGGTGGTAGTTCCCATGTTGGCAGTGCAAAATGGTGACAGTGCCCACGGTGACACTGATCATTGTGACAGTGCTTATGGTGATAGTTTTTACAGTGATAGTGTCCATGATGACAGTACTTTGATGATAGTGTTCATGGTGACAGTTTCCATGGTGACAGTACTCACTGTGATAGGGCTCATGGTGACAGGGCTCATGGCAATAGTGCCCATGGTTACAGTGCTCACGGTGATAGTGCTCACAGTGACAGTTCTAATGGTGACAGTGCACATCGTGATAGTGCCTATGGTGGCAGTGCGCACAGTGACAGTGCTCATGGTGGCAATGCACATGCTGACAATGCTCACAGTGATATTGCTCATGGTGACATTACCCATGGTGACAGTGCACACAGTGACAGTGCTCATGGTGAAAGTGTCATGTTGACAGTGCCCATGGTGACAGTATCCATGGTGAAAGTGCTAATAGTGATAATGTTCACGGTACCAGTACTCATGGTGATAGTGCTCAAAGTGGCAGTACCCACTGTGACAGTGCACATGGTGACAGTGCCCATGGTGATAGTGCCCATGGTGACAGTTCCCATGGTGGCAGCACCCATTGTGACAGTGCCTATGGTGACAGTAACCATGGTGACAATGCTCATAGTGACCGTGCTCACAGTGATAGTGTCCATGGTGACAGTGTCTATGGTCACAGACCTCATGGTGATAGTGCTCACGGTGATAGTGCCCATGGTGGCTGTGCCCATGGTAGCAGTGACCATGGTGACAGTGCCCACATTGGCAATAACCATGGTGACAGTGCTCATGGTGATACTGACCATGGTGATAGTGCACATGGTGGCTGTGCCCATGGTGACAGTGCCCATGGTTATATTACACAGGGTGACAGTGCTCACAGTGATAGTGCCCATGGTGACAGTGCACATGGTGGCAGTGCAAAATGGTGAATGTGCCCATGATGATAGTGCTCATGGTGATAGTGCCGATGCTGACAGTTCACACGGGGATAATGTCTATGGTGAAAGTGCTCATGTTGATAGTACTTATGGTTGCAGTATGCAAGGTGACAGTTCTCACAGCGAAAGAGCCCATGGTCACAGTGGCATGGTGACAGTGCCCACAGTATCACTGCTTATGGTGACAATGCCCATGGTGACAGTGCCAATGGTGACAGTGCCCATGGTGACAGTGATTGTGGGGATAGTGCTCCCGGTAGCAGTGCTCATGGTGATAGTGCTCACAGTGGAAGGACCCACGGTGAGAGTCCCCATGATGAAAATGCCCACAGAGACATTGCTCACGGTGACAGTGACAATGGTGACATTGCTCATGGTGAGAGTGCTTATGGTGACTGTTGCTACTGTGACAGTGCCCATGGTTATAGTTCCATGGTGACAGTGCTCAGAGTGAAAGTGTCCATGGTGACATCTCCCATGGTGACACTGCTCACGGTGACAGTGCCTATGGTGACACTGCTCACAGTGACAGTGCCCATTATGATAGTTCTCACGTTGAAAGTGCCCATGGTTAAAGTGCCCATGGTTGCAGTTCTCATGGTGACAGTGCCCATGGTGATAATGCACTTGGTGGCCGTGCCCATGGTGACAGTTCCCACGCTGACAGTACACATATTGACAGTGCTTATGGTGATAGTGTCCATGGTGACAGTGATCATGGTGACAGTGCTCACAGTCATAGTGCCCATGGTGATAGAGCTCACGATGAAAGTGCCAATGGTTACAATGCTCATAGTGACAGTGCTGAAGGTGATAGTGGCCATGTTGACAGTGCCCATGGTGACAAGGCTCACAGTGACAGTGCTTATGGTGACAGTGCTCATGGTGACAGTGCCTAAGGTGACAGTGCCCATGGAGACAGTGCTCACGGTGATAGTGCTCATGGTGATAGTGTTCACGGTGACAGGGCCCATGGTGAAAAATCTCATGGTGACAGTACTCATGGGAAAAGTGCCCATGGTGGCAGTTCTCATGGTGACAGTTCTCATGGTGATAGTGCCCATGGTGAAAATGCCCTTGGTGACATTACACATAGTGACAGTCCTCACAGTGGTAGTGCCCATGGTGAGAGTGCACATGGTGGTAGAGAACATGGTAGCAGGAAAATAGATGACACTGCTCATGGTGATAGTGCCAATTCTGACAGTTCTCATGGTGACAGTGCTCATGGGGGCAGTGCCCATCATGAACTTGTGCGTGGGGGCAGTGCCCATGGTGACAGTGCCCATGGTGACTGTACCCATGATAACAGTGCTCACTGTGATAGTTCCCATGGTGACAGTGTCCATGGTGCTAGTTCACATGGTGGCAGGGCAAAATGATGATAGTGCTCATGGTGAAAGTGCAAACAGAGATATTTCCCATGTCTCTTAGAGACAGTGCTCATTGTTGCAGTGCCCATGGTGACATTGCTCATGGTGGAAGTGCCAATGGTGACACTACTCATGGTGACAGTGCTCACGGTGATAGTCTCCATGGTATCAGTGCCCATGATGACAGTGCCCATGGTGACAGTGCTTATGGTGATAATGCTCACGATAGCACTACTCATGTTGACTATGCTCATTGTGTCAGTACCCATGGTAACAGTGCCATGGTGACAGTGCTGATGGTGGCAATGCTCATGGTGGCAGTGGCCCTGGTGACAGTACCCACATGACACTGCTCATAGTGACACTGCTCATGGTGATAGTGCACATGGTGACAGTGCACATGGTGACAGATCTCACGGTGACAGTATCAATGGTCACAGTGCTCATGATGACAGTGCCCATGGTGACAGTACACATGGTGACAGTTCGCACATTGATAGTGCCCATGATGACAGTGCCCATGGTGGTAGGGTACATGTTGGCAGTGCAAAATGATGACAGTGCCCATGGTCACATGTCTCATGGTGATAGTGCCCATGGTGACAGTGCACATGGTGATAATTCCTATGGTGACAGTGCTCATGGTGACAGTGCTCATGGTTGCAGTACCAATGGAGACAGTGTTCACAGTGACAGTGCCCATGGTGGCTGTGCCCATGGTGGCAGTGCTCATGGTGATGGTGCTCATAGTGGCAGTGCTCATAATGACAGTGCTCATGGTGGGAGTGACCACGATAATAGTGCTCATGGTGATAGTGCTCACGGTGGCAGTGTCCACAGTGACAGTGGCCATGATGACAGTGTCCATGGTGACAGTGCCCATGATGACAGTTACCATGGTGACAGTGCTCACGGTGATAGTGCCCATGGTGAAAGTGCTAGGGGTGACATTCCCCATGGTGCCAGTGCCCATGGTGCCAGTACTCATTGTGACAGTGCTCACAGTGACAGTGCCCATGGTGGCATTGCTCATGGTGACAGTGCCCATGGTGACAGTACACATGGTGGCCATGCCCACTGTGACAGTGCCCACTATGACAGTGCCCATGGTGACAGTGCCCACAGTGACAGTGCCCACGATATCAGTGCCCATATTGATAGTGCCCATGGTGGCAGTTACCATGGTGGCTGTGCCCATGATGGCAGTGCCCATGGTGACAATGCCCATGGTGGTAGTGCACACGGTGGCAAGGCAAAATGATGATAGTGCTCATGGTGAAAGTGCAAACAGAGATATTGCCCATGGTGACAGTGCTCTTAGAGACAGTGCTCATTGTTGCAGTGCCCATGGTGACAGTGCTTACAGTGGCAGTGCCCATGGTGACAATGTTCACGGTAATAGTGCACATGGTGACAGTGCTCAAGGTGACATTGCTCATGGTGGAAGTGCCAATGGTGACACTGCTCATGGTGACAGTGCTCACGGTGATAGTCCCCATGGTATCAGTGCCCATGGTGACAGTACCCATGGTGACAGTGCTTATGGTGATAATGGTAGCCGTAGCATTGCTCATGGTGATACTGCTCAAGGTGGCAGGACCCATGGTGACAGTGCCCACAATGACAGTGCCCACAGTGATAGTGCCCATGGTGACAATTCCCATGGTGGCAGCACCCATTGTGACAGTGCCCATGGTGACAGTGCTCATGGTTAAAGTGCTCATGGTTGCAGTACCCATGGTGACAGTGCACACAGTGACAGTGTCCATGGTGGCTGTGTCCATGGTGACAATGCACACAGTGATAGAGCCTATGGTGGCAGTGCCCATGGTCACAGTGCTTTTGGTGATACTGCTCACAGTGGCAGTGCTCATAGTGATAGTGCCCATGGTTGCAGTGCCCATGGTGACATTGCCCCCAGTCACAGTGCCCATGGTGACAGTGCTCATGGTGGAAATGCCCATGGTGACATTGCCCACTGTGACAGGGCACATGGTGACATTTTTCACAGTGACAGTGCTCATGCTGAGAGTGCCCATGTTGACAGTGCTCACAGTGATAGTGTCCATGGTGACTGTTACAACTGTGATAGTGCCCAAGGTTATAGTTCCATGGTGACAGTGATCACAGTGAAAGTGCTCATGGTGACATCACGCATGGTCACAGTGCCCATGGTGATAGTGCTCACGGTGACAGTACCCATGATGACAATACCCATGGTGACAGTGCTCATGGTGACAATGCTCATGCTGACAGTGCTCATGTGGTCAGTGCCCGAAGTGACAGTGCTAATTGCGGCAATGCTCATGGTGACAGTGCTCATGGTGACAGCGGTCATGGTAGCAGTGCCCATGGTGACATTACCCATGGTGAGAGTGTTCATAGTGATAGTGGCCATGGTGACAGTGCTCATGGTGGCAGTGCTCATGGTGGCAGTGCAAAATGGTGATAGTGCCCATGGTGACAGTGCACACGGTGATATTGCCCATGGTGACAGTGCTCATGGTGACAGTGCTCACTTGTGCAGTGCCCATGGTGACAGGGCTCACAGTGGCAGTGCCCATGCTGGCTGTGTCCATTGTGACATGTCTCACGGTGACAGTGCCCATGGTGAGAGTGCACATGGATAGTGTGCTCATGGTGAAACTGCCCATGGCAACATTGTCCACAGTGAGAGTGCTCTTGGTGACAGTGCCCACAGGGAGAGTGCCCGTGGTGATAATGCCCATGATGACAGTGCTCACGATGAAAATGCCCATGGTAACAATGCCCATGGTGACATTGCTCAAGGTGATAGTGCCCATGGTGACAGTGTCCATGGTGACAGTGCTCTCAGTGACAGTGCTCATGGTTACAGTGCCCATCATGACAGTCCCCATGGATAGATGCTCACGGTGACAGTGCCTATGGTGACAGTGCTCACAGTGACAGTGCCCATGGTGATAATGCTCACGGTGATAGTGCCCATGGTTAAAGTGCAAATGGTGACAGTGTTCACAGTGATAGGACCTATGTTGATAGTGCACTTGGTGGTGTACACATGGTGACACTGCTCACGGTGATAGTGCCCACTGTGAAAGTGCCCATGGTGGTAGGGCACATGGTGACAGTGCACATGGTGAGAGTACTCATGGTGATAGTGCCCATGGTGACAGGGCCCATGGTGACATTGCCCAGGTGACAGTGCTCACAGTGACAGTGCCCATGGTGACAGTGCTTATGATGATAGTTCTCACGGTGGCAGTGCTTATGGTGGCATTGCCCCCGGTGAGAGTGCCAATGCTGACAATGCCCAAGGTGATACTTCCCATGTTGACATTGACCAAGGTGACAGTGTCCATAGTGACAGTGCCCAAGATTACAGTGCCCATTGTGACAGTGCCCATGGTTTCAATGCCCACCGTGACAATGCCAATGGTGGCAGTTCCCATGGTTACAGTGCTTATGGTGATACTGCTCACAGTGGCAGTGCTCATGGTGACTGTTCCCACTGTGTTAATTCCCATGGTTATAGTTCCATGGTGACAGTGATCACAGTGAAAGTGCCCATGGTGACATTGCACACAGTCACAGTGCTCACAGTTATAGTGCTCACGGTCAGAGTGCCCATGATGACAATACCCATGGTGACAGTGCTCATGCTGACAGTGCACATGTTGTCAGTGCCCGAAGTGACAATGCTAATTGTGGCAATGCTCATGGTGACAGTGGTCATGGTAGCATTGCCCATGGTTGACATTACCCATGGTGACAGTGCTAATGGTGAGAGTGCTCATGTTGATAGTGCCAATGGTGAGATGCCCATGGTGATGGTGTTTATGGTAAGAGTGCTCACGGTGGCAGTGCTCATGGTGACACTGCTGACGGTGATAGTGCACTTGGTGGCCATGCCCATGGTGACACTACACATGGTGACAGTGCTCACTGTGATAGTGCCCATTGTGACAGTGCCAATAGTGGTAGGGCACATGATGTCATTGCAAAATGGTGACAGAGCCCATGGTGAGAGTGCACACAGTGATATTGCTCATGGTGACAGTACTCATGGTGAAAGTGCTCACTTGTGCAGTGCCCACTGTGACAGGGCTCACAGTGGCAGTGCCCATGGTGGCTCTGCCCATTGTGACATGTCTCACAGTGACAGTGCCCATGGTGAGAGTGCACATGGTGATAGTGCCCATGGTTAATGTGCTCACAGTGAAACTGCCCATGGCCATATTGCCCACGGTGTTAGTGTCCTTGGTGACAGTGTTCACAGTGACAGTGCCCATGATGACAGTGCCCATGATGACAGTGTTCATGATGAAAGTGTCCATGGTGACAGTGCCCATGGTGACAATGCTCTCAGTGACAGTGCTTATGGTGACAGTGCTCATGGTTACAGTGCCCATTTTGACAGTCCCCATGGATAGATTGCTCACAGTGACAGTGCCTACAGTGACGGTGCTCACAGTGACAGTGCCTATTGTGATAGTGCTCACCGTGGTAGTGCCCATGGTTAAAGTGCAAATGGTGACAGTGCTCAAGTGATAGTGCCTATGTGGATAGTGCACTTGGTGGTGGTACACATGGTGACACTGCTCACAGTGTTAGTGCCCACTGTGAAAGTGCCCATAATGACAGTACCCATGGTGACAGTGCTTACAGTGATTGTTCCCATGGTGACAGTGCCCATGGTGGTAGTGCACATGGTGGTAGTGAAGAATGGTGATAGTGCCCATGGTGACAGTGCACACTGTGATATGGCCCATGGTGACAGTGTTCATTGTTGCAGTACCCATGATGACAGTGCTCCCAGTGGCAGTGCCCATCCTGGCTTGCCTGTGGTGACAGTGCTCCCAGTGATAGTGCCCAGGTGACAGGGCTCATGGTGTCCTAGCTCATCATGGCAGGGCCCTTTGTGAAGTGCCCAGGGTGAAAGTGCTCATGGTGACAGTGCCTATGGTGATACTGCCCATGGTGACAGTTCCCATGGTGGCTGTGCCCATGGTCACAGTCCCCATGGTGGCAGTGCTCATGATGGCAGTGACCCTGGTGACAGCACCCAAGGTGACAGTGCTCATAGTGACAGTGCTTATGGTGATATTGCCCATGGTGAGAGTGAGCATAGTGACATTTCTCACGGTGACAGTGATTAGGGAGACAGTGCTCATGGTGACAGTCCTCATGGTGATAGTGCTCATGTTGAGAGTGACCATGGTGAAAGTGCCCATGGTGACAGTGACCATGGTGAAAGTGCTCATGATGGAAGTGCCCATGTTAGCAGTGCTCATGGTGACACTGCTTATGGTGATAGTGCCCCTGGTGGCAGTGCCCATAGTGACATTCCCATGGTGACAATGCTTATGGTGATAGTGCTCTCAGTAGCAGTACTCATGGTGACAGTGCCCACGATGACCATGCCCACAGTGAGAGTGCCCACGGTGCCAGTGCCCACAATGATAGTGTCCATGGTGACAGGGCCCACAGTGACAGTGCCCATGGTGAGAGTGCTTATGGTGATAGTTCTCATGGGAGCAGTGCTCATGGTGATAATGTTCATGGTGGCAGTGCTCATGGTGACAGTGCCAATGCTGACAATGCCCAAGGTGGTACTTCCCATGTTGACATTGACCAAGGTGAGAGTGTCCATAGTAACAGTGCGCAAGATTACAGTGCCCATTGTGACAGTGCTCATGGTGACATTGCCCATGGTTTCAGTGCCCACTGTGACAATGTCCATGGTGACAGTGCTCACAGAGACAGCGCCCATGGTGACAGTGCCCATGGTGGTAGGGCCCATGGTATCATTTCAAAATGGTGACAGTGCCCACGTTGACAGTACTCATGGTAATAGTACCCATGGTGAGAGTGTCATGGTGACCGTGCTTATGGTGACTGTGATCACAGTGCTAGTGCCCAAGGTGACAGTGCCCATGGTGGTAGTGAACATGGTAGGAGTGCAAATGGTGACAGTGCCCATGGTGAAAGTGCTCATGGTGATAGTGCACATGATGACCTGCCCATGGTGACAGTGCAGAAGTGTGACAGTGGACATAGTGACAGTGCCATGTGACAGTGTGACACTGCTCATGGTGACAGTGCCTATGGTGACAGTGCTTACAGTGACAGTGCCCATTATGATATTTCTCATGGTGATAGTGCCAATGGTTAAAGTGCCCATGGAGACAGTTGTTACTGTGATAGTTCCCATTGAGACAGTTCCCATGGTGGTAGTGCACATGGTGGCAGGTCAAAATGGTGAGAGTTCCCATGGGGACAGTGCACATGGTAAACATTGCCCTTGGTGATAGTGCCAATGATGATAGTGCACATGGTGGCAGGTCAAAATGGTGAGAGTTCCTATGGGGACAGTGCGCATGGTAAACATTGCCCTTGGTGATAGTGCCAATGATGATAGTGCACATGGTGGCAGGTCAAAATGGTGAGAGTTCCCATGGGGACAGTGCGCATGGTAAACATTGCCCTTGGTGATAGTGCCAATGATGATAGTGCACATGATGCATGCGCCCATGGTGAAAATGCCCATGGTGACAGTGCTGAAGCTCATAGAGGCAATGGTGACAGTGCCCATGGTGTCACTGCTCATGGTGATAGTGCCTATGGTGACATTGCTCACAGTGACAGTGCCCATGGTGATAGTACTCATGGTGATAGTGCCCATGGTTAAAGTACCCATGGAGACAGTTCCCACAGCGATAGTGCCTATTGTGATAATGCACTTGGTGGCTGTGCCCATGGTGACAGTTCCCAAGCTGACACTACACATGGCAACAGTGCTCACAGTGATAGTGTCCATGGTGACAGTGCCCATAGTGGTAGGGTCTATGGTGTCATTTGAAAAGGGTGACAGTGCCAATGGTGATAGTTCTCATGGTGATAGTGCCCATGGTGATAGTGCACTTAGTGACAGTGCTCATGGTGACAGTGCTCATGGTCATACGGCCCATGGTGACAGAGCTCACGATGAGTGTGCCAATGGTTACAATGCCAATGGTGGCAGTGCTTAAGGTGAAAATGGCCATATTGACAGTGCCCATGGTGACACGGCTCACAGTGACAGTGCCTATTGTGACAGTGCTTATGGTGACAGTGCCCATCGTGACTGTGCCCATGGAGACAGTGATCACAGTGATAGTGTTCATGATGATAGTGCTCACAGTGACAGTGCCCATGGTGATAAATCCCATAGTGAGAATACTCATGGGAAAAGTGCCCATGGTGGCAGTTCTAATGGTGAGAGTTCTCAGGGTGATACTGCTCATGGTGATAGTGCTCACAGTGATAGAACCCAAGGTGACTGTTGCTACTGTGACACTGCCCATGGTTAGAGTTCCATGGTGACAGTGCTCAGAGTGAAAGTGCCCATGGAGGGCACTGTCACCATGGGTACTATCATCGTGGGCACTGTCAACATGGACACTGCCACCATGAGCACTACCACCATGAGCATTATCATCGTGGTCACTGCCATGATGCTGAGAATGATGCTGAGAGTGATGGTGAGTGTGATGGTCAGTGCGATGCTGAGAGCAATGGTGAGTGTGATGGTGAGTGTGATGGTGAGTGCGATGGTGAGTGCAATGTTGCATGCGGTGGTGCGAGCGATGGTGAGTGCGATGGTGAAAGCGATGGTGAGAGCAACAGAGAGTGCACAGGTGAGTGTGATAGTGAGTGCAATAGTGAGAATGACGGTGAAAGCGATGGTGAGAGTAATGGTGAGTGCAATGGTGAGTGCAATACTGAGAGCGATGGTGAGTGTGATGATGAGTTCGATGGTGAGAGAGAGGTGAGAGTGATGGTGAGTGCAACAGTGAGTGCGATGGTGAGAGCGATGGTGAGAGTGAAGGTGACTGTGATGTTCAGTGCGATGGTGAGTCAGATGGTGAGAATGATGGTGAGAGTTCTGGTGAGTATGATAGTGAGTGCAATGGTCAGAGCGATGGTCAGAGCGATGATGAGAGTGATGGGGAGAGCGATGTTGAGTGCGACAGTGCGTGCCATGGTGTGAGCGATGGTGAGTGTTATGGTGATACTGATGGTGAGAGTGATGATGAGTGTGATGGTAACAGTGATGGTGAGTGCGATAGTGAGTGCAATGGTGAGGGTGATAATGCATGTGACAGTGCGTGTGACAGTGCATGCCATGGTGCGTGCAAAGAAGAGTGCAATGGTGAGTGCGATAATGAGAGTGAAGTTGAGAGTGATGGTGCATGTGATGGTGCCTGCGATGGAGTGTGCTTTGCTGAGTGTGATGGTGAGAGTGATCTTGATAGCGATGGTGAGTGCGAAGGAAAGTGCTTTGCTGAGTGCAATGGTGAGAGAGATGTGTGTGCAATGGTGCATGCGATGGAGAGTGCTTTGCTGAGTGCAATGGTGAGAGAGATCTTGAGGGCGATGGTGAGTGTTATGGATAGTGCGATGGTGAGAACGATGGTGAGTATTATGGATAGTGCAATGGTGAGAACGATGGTGAGAGCCATGGTGAGTGCGATGGTGAGAGCAATGATGGGCGCAATGGCGAGAGTGATGATGAGTGCGATGGTGGGTGCGATGTTGAGAGTGAAGGTGAAAGCGCTCGTGAGTGCAAAGGTGGGGCGATGGTGCGTGCGATGGTGAGTGCAATTGTCAGAGTGATGGTGAGTGTCACAGTGAGCGTGACAGTCAGAGTGACGGTGAGTGTGATGGTGAGAGCGATGGTGAGAGCGAAGGTGACTGCGATGTTGAGTGTGATTGTGAGTCAGGTGATGAAAATGATGGTGAGAGTGATGGTGAGTGTGATGGTGTAACAGATGTTGAGTGCAATGGTGAGAGTGATGGTGAGTGCAATGGTGAGTGTGAAGGTGAGAGTGATAGTAAGCATAATGTTGAGTGTGATGGTGAGTGTGATGGGTGAGAGTGATAGTGCATGAGATGAGGTGTGCAATGGTGAAGATGACAGTGAGTGCGAAATTGAGAGCGACTGTGAGAGTGAAGGACACAGCAACGGTGAGTGAGACGGGGCTTACGATGGCCCATGTGATGGTGAGTGTGAGAGCGAGTTCAATGGTGAGAGTGATGGTGAGTGCGAAGGTGAGAGCGATGATGAGTGCAATGGTGAGACTGACGGGAGTGCGATGGTGAGAGCGATGATGAGTGCAATTGTGTGTGCAATCATTCAAGCAATGCTGAGTGCGATGGTGAAAGAGATGGTGAGAGTGATAGTTCGTGTGATGGTGCTTGCGACAGAGCATACCATGGTGCGTGTGATGGTGCATGTGACAGTGTGTGTGATGGTGAGTGTGATGGAGACTGTGACAGTAAGTGTGAGTGTGAGAGCAATGGTGCATTAGTAGGTGCGTGCAATGGAGAGTGTGATGCTGAGTGCGATGGTGAGAGCAAACATGAGAGTTATGGTGAGGGCGATGTGAGTGTGATGATGAGTGTGATTGTGAGAGCGATTGTGAGAGTGATGCTGAGTGTGATGGTGAGTGTGAAGGTGAGAGCGATGGTGAGAGCGAAGGTGACTCTGATGTTGAGTGCGGCAGTAAGTCAGATAGTGAGAATGATGGTGAGAGTGATGGTGAGTGTGATGGTGAGTGCAATGGGGAGTGAGATGGGGAGATCAATGGTGAAAGCGATTGTGAGAGTGATGGTGAGAGTGATGGTGAGTGTGATGGAGACAGCGATGCTGCGTGTGATGGTCCGTGTGATGGTGAATGCGATGGTGTGTGTGATGGTGAGTGCGACAGTGAGTGCGATGGTGACAGCGATGGTGAGTGTGATGGTGGGAGAGTGCTCTGTTGAGAGCGATGGGGAGTGCGATGATGAGTGCGATGGTGCCTATGATGGTGAGAGTGATGGTGAGACCAATGATGAGAGCAATGGTGAGAGCGATGTTGAGTGTGATGGTGAGTGCGATGGTGCATGTGATGCTGAGTGTGATGGTGCCTATTATGGTGAGAGTGATGGTGAGAGCGATGGTGAGTTCGATGGTGAGTCAGATGTTGATAGCGATGCTGAGAGCAATCGTTAGTGCAAAGTTGAGAGCAATGGTGAGTGCGATGGTGAGTACGATGGTGAGAGCGATGATGAGTGTGATGCTAGGAGTGATGCTGAGTGCGATGTTGAGTGCGACGATGAGAGTGATAGTGCATGCGATGGTACGTGCAACAGTGTGTGCCATGGTGCATGCCACTGTGTGTGAGACAGTGAGTTCAATCGTGAGTGCGACGTTGAAAGCAAAGGTCAGTGCAATGGAGAGTGTGAGGTTGAGAACGATGGTGTGGGCTATGTTGCATGTGATGGTGAATGCAATGCTGAGTGCGATGGTGAGAGCGATCGTGAGGGCGATGGTGAGAACAATGGTGAGTGTGATGGTGAGAGCGAAGTTGAGAGTGAAGGGGAGTGCAATGGTGAGTGCGATAGTGAGAGTGATGGTGAGTGAGGGTCAGTGCGATGATGAGAGCGATGGTGAGTGTGATGGTGAGTGCAATGGTGAGAGCGATGGTGAGAGTGATGGTGAGTGTGATGGTGACTGCGATGGTGAGAGCGATGGTGAGTGTGAAGCTGAGTGCAATGGTGAGAGCGATCTTGAGAGCGATGGGGAGTGCGATGGTGAGAGCGATGGTGAGTGCGATGATGAGTGCGATGGTGAGAGCTATGGTGAGAGCAATGGTGAGTGCGATCATGAGTGTGATGGTGAGAATGATGGTGAGAGTGATGATGTGTGTGATGGTGACAGCAGTGCTGCGTGTGAAAGTCCATGTGATGGTGAGTGCGATGATGTGTGTGATATTGAGTGCGACAAGTGTGCGATGGTGACAGCGATGGTGAGTGTGATGGTGAAAGCGATGGAGAGTGCTATGTTGAGAGCAATGGGGAGTGCAATGATGAGTACAATGGTGAGAGCGATGGTGAGAGTGATGGTGAGTGTGATGGTGAGAGCGATGCGTGTGATGGTCCGTGTGATACTGAGTGCAATGGTGACTGTGATGGTGAGAGCGATGGGGAGTGCGATGATAAGTGCGATCATGAGAGTGATGGTGAGTGTGATGGGGAGAGCAATGGTGAATGCGATTGTGAGATTGATGGTGACTGCACAGGTGAGAGCAATGTTGAGTGCACTGGTGAGACCGATGGTGAGTACAATGATGAATGCGATGGTGAGAGCGATGGTGAGTGTGATGGTGATAGTGATGCTGTGTTCGATGGGGAGTGTGATGGTGAGAACGATGGTGAGTGCGATGATGACTACGATTGGGAGAGCGATGGTGAGAGCAAAGGTGAGAGAGATGGTGAGTGCGATGGTGAGCGTGATGGTGAGAGCGACTGTGAGTGTGATGGTGAGTGTGATGGTGTGTGTGATGCTGAGTGTGATGGTGCCTATGATGATGAGAGTGATGGTGAGAGCGATGGTGAGTTCGATGGTGAGTCAGATACTGATAGCGATGGTGAGAGTGATCATGAGTGTGTTAGTGAGTGCAAAGTATAGAGCAATGGTGAGTGCAATGGTGAGAGAGATGGTGACTATGATGGTGAGAGAGATGGTGAGTGTGATGTTAAGAGTGATGGTGAGTGCGATGTTGAGTGCGATGATGAGAGTGATAGTGCATGTGATAGTATGTGCAACAGTGTGTGCCATGGTGTGTGCAACTCTGTGTGAGACAGTGAGTTCAATGGTGAGTGCGACGTTGAGAGTAAAGGTCAGTGCAATGGAGAGTGTGAGGGTGAGAACGATGGTGCGGGCAATGCTGCATGCGATGATGAATGCGATGCTGAGTGTGATGGTGAGAGCGATCGTGAGTGTGATGGTAAGTGCGATGATGAGAGTGATGTTGAGAGTGATGGGGGTGTGATGGTGAGTGAGATGGTGAGAGCAATAGTGTGTGCAATGTTGAGAGTGATGGTGAGGGTGATGGTGAGAGTGAACTTGAGAGTGATGGTGAGGCGATGGTTAGAGTGACGGTGAGTGCAATGCTGAGTGTGATCATGAGAGCAATCTTGAGAGCAATGTTGAGTGCGTTGGTGAGAGTGATGGTGAGTGTGCTGGTGAGTGTGATGGTGAGTGCAATGATGAGAGCGATGGTGAGTCTGATGGTGACAGCGATGCTGTGTACAATGGACTGTGTGATGATGAGTGTGATGGTGAGTGTGATGGTGAGAGCAATGGTGAGAGTGATGGTGAGTGCAATGATGAGAATGTTGGTGAGTGCGAGGGTGACAGCAATGGAGAGTGTGATGGTGAGAGCGATGATGAGAGTGATGATGAGTGTGATTGTGACAGCGATTCTGCGTGCGATGGTCCATGTGATGGTGAGTGTGATGGTGAGTTTGATGGTGAGAATGATAATGAGAGCAATGGTGAGTGCCACGTTGAGTGCAATGGTGAGTGCAATGATGAGTGCGATGGTGAAAGCGCCAGTGAGAGCGAATATGAGTGCGATGGTGATGATGAGTGTGAAGATGAGAGTGATGGTGAGTGCGATGATGAGTGGGATGGTGAGAGCGATGGTGAGAGTGCTGGTGAGTGCGATGGTGAGTGTGACAGTGAGTGCAATCATAAGAGCGATGGTGAGTGTGATGGTGTGAGTGATGAGTGTGATGGTGAGAGTGATGGTGAGTGTGACAGTGACAGTCATGCTGCGGGCAATTGACCATGTGATGGTGAGTGTGATGGTGAGAGCAATGATGAGAGCGATGGTGAGTGAGATTGTGAATGTGATGTTGAGAGTGATGTTAGAGTGTGATGGTGAGAGCGATGGTGAGTGTGATGGTGAGTGTGGCAGTGAGTGTAATGGTGAGAGTAATGCTGACTGTGATGGTGAGAGCGATGGTGAGAGCAATGGAGAGTACAATGTTGAGAGTGATGGGGAGTGCGATGTTGTGAGGGATGGTGAGAGTGATGGTAAGTGTTACGTTGACAGAGATGCTGCATGCCATGGTCCATGTGATGTTGAGAGTGATAGGAAGTGTGATGGTAAGTGCCATGGTGAGATTGATGGTGACTGTGAGGGTGAGTGCAATGTTGAGAGCGATGGTTCGACTGATCATGAGAGCGATCTTGAGATTGATGGTGAGGCGTGGTGAGAGCAATGGTGAGTGCAATGCTGAATGCAATGGTGAGAGCGATTTTGAGAGTGATGGTGAGTGCGATGGTAAGTGCGCTGCTGAGTTTGATGGTGAGAACAATGTTGACTGTGATGGTGAGTGCAATGTTGAGTGCGATGGTGAGAGTGATGGTGAGTGCAATGATGAGTGCACTGGTGAGAACAATGGTGAGTGCGATGCTGAGAGCGATGTTGTGTTTGATGGTTAGGGCGATGGTGAGAGTGATGGTGAGAGCAATGGTGAGAGAGATGGTGAGTGCGGTGATGAGTGAGATGGTGAGAGTGATTGTGAGAGCGATGGTGAGTGCAATGGTGAGTGCGATGGTGGAAGCAATGGATAGTGTGATGTTGAGAGTGAAGGAGAGTGAGATGGTGTGTGTGATGGGGAGAGCGATGGTGAGAGTGATGCTGTGTGTGATGGTCCATGTGATGGTGAGTGTTATGGTGAGTGTGATGGTGAGACCTATGATGAGAGTGATGGTGAATGTGATGGTGAGAGCGATGATGAGTGCAATGGTGACTGTGACGGTGAGTGCAAGGGGGAGAGCGAGGGAGAGTGTGAGAGTGAGAGTGATGGTGAGGGCGATGGTGAGAGCGATGGTGAGTGCAGTGGTGAGTGCATTGCTGCGTGCCATGGTGCGAGCTTTGGCGAGTGCCATGGTGAGACCGATGGTGTGAACGAGGATATGTGTGATGGTTAGAGTGATGGTGAGAGTGATGGTGATTGAGATGGTGACAGTGATGTGGATTGCTATGGTGAAAGTGACAGTGTGTTGAACGTTGCATGTGATAGTGTGTGCCACAGTGTGGGCAGCGGTGTATGTGACACGGAGTGCAATGGGGAGTGTGAAGGTTAAAGGAACAGTGTGTGCGATGGTGAGTGAGGGTGAATTCGATGGTGCTTGCAATGGTGCATGCAATGGAGAGTGCAATGCTGATTGCAATGCTGAGAGCAACCTTCAGTGATGGTGAGTGTGATTGTGAGTGCAATGTTGATAACAATGGTCAGTGTGATGGGGAAAGCGATTGTGAGTGTGAAGGGGAGTGTGATGATGAGTGTGATGGTGAGTTCGATGCTGAGAGTGATAGAGCATGGTGTTAGTGATGCGGAGAGTGATGCTGAGTGCAGTGGTGAGGGCAATGTTAATAGTGATTGTGAGCGTGATTGTGAGAGCGATGGTGATTGTGATGGTGACAGCGATTGTGAGAGGGATGGTGAGAGCACAGTGAAAGTGATTGTGACTGCAAAGGTGCATGTGATGGTGAGTGCAATGGTGAGAGTGATGGTGAGTGTGATGGTGAATGCAATGGTGAGAGTGACGATGAGAGCAATGGCGAATATGATGGTGACTGTGATGGTGATACTGAGAATGTTGGTGAGAGTGATGGTGAATGTGATGGTGAGTGCGATGGAGAGAGCGATGGAGAGAGCAATAGTGAGTGCGATGGTGACTCACCAATGATGAGTGTGGTGGTGAAAGTGATGGTGAATGTGATGGTGAGAGAGAAGGTGACTGCGAGGGTTAGTACATTGGTGAGGGTGACGGTGAGAGCGTTGGTGATTTCGATGCTGAATGCAATGAAAGCGATCTTGAGAGCGATGTTGAGTGTGATGGTACGAGCAATGGTGAGTGTGATGACGAGTGTGATGGTGAGAGCGATGGTGAGAGCGATGATGAGTGTGACAATGAGTGCGATGGTGAGTGTGATGACGAATGTGATGGTGAGTGCGATGATGAGAGTGATGGTGAGTGCAAGGGTGAGAGCCATGGTGAGTGCGATCGTGAGGGCGATGGTGAGTGCGAAGGTGAATGCGGTGGTGAGAGTGATGGTGAGTGCTATCGTGAGAGCGATGGTGAGTGCAATGTTGAATACGGTGCTCAGAGCGATGGTGAGTGCAATGGAGAGAAAGTTGGTGAGTGTGATGGTGAGAGCCATGGTGAATACAATGGTGATGGTGAGTGCGATGTTGCATGTGATGGTGCAAGCGATGGTGAGTGTGATGGTGAGTGAGATGATGAGAGTGATGGTAAGTACAATGTTGAGTCCTTCAGTGAGTGTGATAGTGCTTGCGACGGTGCCTGTGATAGTGTGTGCCATGTTGCGGGCGACAGTTCATGCAATGGGGAGTGCGATGGTGAAAGCAATGGAGAGTGCGATGGTGACTGCAACAATGAGTGCAACGGGGCTTGTGATGGTGCGTGCGATGGTGCGTTCTATGGAGAGTGCGATGCTGAGTGCGATGTTGAAAGTGATTGTGAGTGTGAAGGTGAGTGTGATTGTGAGTGCGATGGTGAGTCAGTTGGTGAGAATGATGGTGAGAGAGATGGTGAGTGTGAAGGTGAATGTGATGGTGTGAGCAATGGTGAGAGCGTTGGAGACTGCGATGGTCAGTGCAATGGTGAGTGCAATGGTGAGAGCGAACGTGACAGTGATAGTGAGTGAGATGATGGGTGCGATGACGAGAGTGCTGGTGAGTGCGATGGAGAGAGCGATGGTTAGTGCAATGGTGAGAGTGATGATAAGTGCGATAGTGAGTGCAATGCTAAGTGTGGTGGTGCGTGCGATGGTGCAAGCAATGGTGAGTGTGATAGTGAGAGCAATGGTGCATGTGATGATGAGAGCAATGGTGATTGTGATGGTGAGTGATGGTGAGTGCGATGTTGAGTGCTATGCTGAGAGTGATAGTGCATGACACATTTCGCTCAACAGTGTGTGCCATGGTGCGTACATCAGTGCATGCGATGGTGAGTATAATGGGTCATTCGACCTTGAGAGTAATGGTGAGTGTGACAGTGACTGTGAGAGTGAGTGTGAGGGTGAGAGACGTGGTGCGTGCGGTGGTGATTTAGATGGTGATTGAGATGGTGAGAGTGATGATGAGTGCGGTCTTGAGTGTGATGGTGAGAACAATGGTGAGAGCGATTGTGAGTGCGATGTTGAATACAGTGCTCAGAGTGATGGTGAGTGCAATGGAGAGAGAGTGTGATGGTGAGAGCAATGGTGAGTACAATGGTGATGGTGAACGTGAGTGCAATGTGGCATGTGATGGTGTGAGCGATGGTGAGTGTGATGGTGAGAGTGATGGTGAGTGAGATGATGAGAGTGATGGTGAGTGCAATGTTGAGTGCTACAGTGAGAGTGATAGTGCTTGTGACGGTGCCTGTGATAGGGTGTGCCACGTTGTGGGCGATGGTGCATGCAATGGGGAGTGCGATGGTGAAAGCAATGGAGAGTGCGATGGTGACTGCGACAATGAGTGCAACGGGGCTTGTGATGGTGCGTGCGATGGTTTGTTCTATGGAGAGTGCGATGCTGAGTGCAATGTTGAAAGCGATTGTGAGTGCAAAGGTGCATGTGACTGTGAGTGCAATGGTGAGTCAGTTGGTGAGAATGATGGTGAGAGAGATGGTGAGTGCGAACATGAATGCGATGGTGCGAGCAATGGTGAGAGCATTGGAGAGTGCGATGGTCAGTGCAATGGTGAGTGCAATGGTGAGAGCGAACTTGACAGTGATGATAAGTGAGATGATGGGTGCGATGATGAGAGCGCTGGTGAGGTCGATAGTGAGAGCGATGGTGAGCACGATGGTGAGAGCGATGGTAAGAGGGATGGTGAGTGCAATGCTGCTTGCGATGATGCGAATGATGGTGAGTGCGATGGGGGAAACGATTGCGAGACTGATGGTCAGTGGTATGAAGAGAGTGATGCTGATTGCGATGTTGAGTGTGATGGTGAGAGTGATAGAGTGTGCGATGGTGTGTGCCATGGTGCGTGTGATGCTGCATGTGATGGTGAGTGCAATGGTGAGTGCGAAGGTGAGAGCAAATATAAGTGCGATGTTGACTTCGATGTTGATTGTGAGGGAGAGAGCAATGGTGCATGCAAAGGTGAGTGTGATAGTGCGTGTCATGGTGAGTGTGATGTTGAGGGTGATGTTGCATGTGATGGTGAGTTCAATGGATAGAGCGATGGTGAGTGCGATGGTGGGAGTGATGGTGAGTGCGATGATAAATACGATGTTTGGAGCGATGATGAGTGTGTTGGAGAGAGAGATGGTGAGTGCAATGTTGAGAGTGATGGAGTCTGCAATGCTTAGTGCGATGGTGTGTGCTGTGGTGCGAGCGATGGTGCATGCAATGTTGAGTGTAATGGTGACTGCAATGGTGAGAGCGATGCACAGTGCAATGGTGCATGTGATGGTGATGTGTGCCATGGTGACTGTGATGGTGCCTATGATGGTGAGAGCGATAGAGAGAGTGATGGTGAGTTCGATGGTGAGTCAGATGTTGATAGCGATGTTGAGAGTGATGGTGAGTACGATACTGAGTGTGATGTTGAGAGCGATTGTGAGTGCGATGGTGAGAGCTATGGTGCATGCGATGGTGTGAGGGATGGTAAGTGTGATGGTGAGTGCAATGCTGAGAATGATAGTGCGTGCGATGTTACGTGTGACAGTGTGTGCCACGGTGCATGTGATGGTGTGTGAGACAGTGAGTGCAATGGTGACTGTGACGGTGAGAGCAAAGTTGTGTGCAATGGAGAGTGTGAGGGTGAGGACCATGATGCATGTGACATTGAGTGCGATGGAGAACGCGATGCTGAGTGCGATGTTGGGAGCAATCATGAGAGCAAGGATGAGTGTGATGGTGAGTGCGATGGTGAGAGTGATGATGAGAGTGATGGTGAAAGCGATTGTGAGTGTGAGGAAGCGTGCAATGGTGCATCAGATGGTGAGAATGGTGGTGACAGTGGTGGTGCGTTCAATGATGCGTGCGATGGCGAGGGCGATGGTGAGTGCTATCGTGAGAGCGATGGTGAGTGCGAGGTTGAATATGGTGCTCAGAGCGATGGTGAGTGCAATGGAGAGAAAGTTGGCGAGTGTGATGGTGAGAGCAATGGTGAGTACAATGGTGATGGTGATGGTGAGTGTGATGTTGCATGTGATGGTGTGAGCGATGGTGAGTGTGATGGTGAGAGTGATGGTGAGTGAGATGATGAGAGTGATGGTGAGTGCAATGTTGAGTGTTACAGTGAGAGTGATAGTGCTTGCGATGGTGCCTGTGATAGTGTGTGCCACGTTGTGGGCGACAGTGCATGCAATGGGGAGTGCGATGGTGAAAGCAATGGAGAGTGTGATGGTGACTGCGACAATGAGTGAGATGGGGCTTGTGATGATGCGTGCGATGGTGCGATGCTGAGTGCGATGTTGAAAGCGATTGTGAGTGCGAAGGTGAGTGTGATTGTGAGTGCAATGGTGAGTCATTGGTGAGAATGATGGTGAGAGAGATGGTGAGTGTGAAGGTGAATGCGATGGTGCGAGTGATGGTGAGAGCGTTGGAGACTGCGATGGTCAGTGCAATGGTGAGAACGAATGTGACAGTGATAGTGAGTGAGATGATGGGTGCGATGATGAGAGCGCTGGTGAGTGCGATGTAGAGAGCGATGGTTAGTGTAGTGGTGAGAGCGATGATGAGTGTGATAGTGAGTGCGATGCTGAGTGCGGTGGTGCATGTGATGGTGCAAGCAATGGTGAGTGTGATGGTGAGAGCAATGGTGCATGTGATGGTGAGAGCAATGGTGATTGTGATGGTGAGATCGATGGTGACTGTGAGGGTAAGTGCGATGTTGAGAGCGATGGTTTGAGTGATCATGAGAGCGATCTTGAGATTGATGGTGAGGCGTGGTGAGAGCGATGGTGAGTGCGATGCTGAATGCGATGGTGAGAGCGATTTTGAGAGTGATGGTGAGTGTGATGGTGAGTGTGATGGTAAGTGCGCTGCTGAGTTTGATGGTGAGAGCAATGTTGACTGCGATGGTGAGTGCGATGGTGAGAGTGATGGTGAGTGCAATGATGAGTGCAATGGTGAGAACAATGGTGAGTGCGATGCTGAGAGTGATGTTTTTGGTGGTTAGGGCGATGGTGAGTGCACTGGGGAAAGTGATTGTGAGTGCGAAGGTGCATGTGATGTTGAGTTCGATGGTGAGTCAGATGCTGAGACTGATAGTGACAGTGATGGAGAGTGTGAAGATGTGTGCAATGGTGACAGTGATGGTGAGAGTGAAGATGAAAGTGATTGTGAATGTGAAGTGTGTGCAATGGTGCGTGTGATGGAGATTGGGATGCTGAGTGTGATGGTGAGAGTGATCTTGAGAGCAATGGTGAGTGTGATGATGAGTGCAATGGTGAGTGTGATGGTGTGTGTGATGGTGAGAGAGATGGTAGGTGCGATTGTCAGTGTGATGGTGAGAGCAATGGTGCATGAAAAGTTGAGCGGGATGGTGATAGCGATGCTGAGTGGAATGGTGAATGCGACGGTGAGTTTGATGTTGAGAGCAGTGGTGAGTGCGATGGTCAGTGTGATGGTGAGTGTGATGGTTAGAGTGATAGTGCATGTGATGGAGTGTGCAACGGTGAGTGTGATGGTGAATGTGACGTTGAGATAGATGGTGACAGTGAAGGTGAGTGTGATAGTGAATGCGATAGTGAGAGCGATGGTGAGTGCGATGTTGAAGTAGTTGAAAATGATGGTGAGAGAGATTGGGAGTGAGATGGTGAGTGTGACGATGAGAGTGATGCTGAGTGTATTGGTGACACTGATGGTGAGTGAGATGGTGTTAGTGATGCTCAGAGTGATGCTGAGTGTGGTGGTGAGGGCAATGGTGATAGTGATGGTGAGTGTGATTGTGAGAGCGATGGTGAGTGTGATGGTGAGAGCGATTGTGAGAGGGATGGTGAGTGCGATGTTGAAAACGATGCTCACAGCGATGGTGATTGCAATGGAGAGAAAGATGTTGAGTGTGATGGTGAGAGCAATGGTGAGTACAATGGTGATGGTGAGTGCGATGTTGTGTGTGATGGTGCGAGTGATGGTGTGTGTGATTGTGAGAGGAATGGTGAGAGTGATGGTGACTGAGATGATGAGAGTGATAGTGAGTGCAATGTTGAATGCTATGGTGAGAGTGATAGTGCATGCGACTGTGCATGTGATAGTGTGCCACATTGAGGGCAATGGTGTGTGCAATGGGGAGTGCAATTGGGAGTGCGATGGTGAAAGCAATGGTGAGTAAGATGGTGAATGCGAGAGTGAGTGCGACGGAGATTGTGATGGTGTGTGCTATGGTGCGTTCTATGGAGAGTGTGATGTTGAGTGTGATGCTGAGTGCGATAGTGAGTGCGATGTTGAAAGCGATTGTGAGTGCGAAGGTGCGTGTGATTGTGAGTGTGATGGTGAGTCAGTTGGTGAGAATGATGGTGAGAGAGATGGTGAGTGCGAAGGTGCAAGCGATGGTGAGAGCACTGGAGAGTGCGATGTTCAGTGCGATGGTGAGTGCGATGGTGAGAGCGAACGTGACTGGGATGGTGAGTGAGATGGTGGGTGTGATGATGAGAGCACTGGTGAGATCGATGGTGAGAGCGATGGTGAGTGCGATGGTGAGAGTGATGGTGAGAGAGATGGTGAGTACGACCGTGCTTGTAATGATGCAAACGATGGTGAGTGCGGTGGGGAGAATGATGGCGAGAGCGATGGTCAGTGTTATGAAGATAGTGATGGTGATTGCAACGTTGAGTGCCA
This sequence comes from Phocoena sinus, assembly GCF_008692025.1. Classification (NCBI taxonomy): domain Eukaryota; kingdom Metazoa; phylum Chordata; class Mammalia; order Artiodactyla; family Phocoenidae; genus Phocoena; species Phocoena sinus. The sequence goes on along the minus strand of NC_045776.1, from coordinate 30,545,522 downwards.
TGCTGGGTGTGATAGAGCATGTGATGGTGTGTGCAGTAGTGTGTGCCATGGTGCGTGTGATGCTGTGTGTGATGGTGAGGGCGATAGTGTGTGATCCTGAGAGCATTGGTGAGTGTGATGGATAGAGCGGTGGTTAGTGCAATGGTGAGAGCAATGATGAGTGCGATGGTGAGTGTGATGCTGAGTGTGGTGGTGTGTGCAATGGTGCAAGTGATGGTGAGTGTGATGGTGAGAGCTATGGTGATTGTGATGGTGAGAGTGATGGTGAGTGCGATGTTGAGTGCTATGCTGAGAGTGATAGTGCATGACACATTTCGCTCAACAGTGTGTGCCATGGTGCGTACATCAGTGCATGCGATGGTGAGTATAATGGGTCATTCGACCTTGAGAGTAACCGTGAGTGTGACGGTGACTGTAAGAATGAGTGCGAGGGTGAGAGACATGGTGTGTGTGATGGTGTGTGCCATGCAGAGTGCGATGCTGAGTGGGATGTGGATAGCGATATTGTGAGCAATGGTGAGTGCGATGTTGAGTGCGATGGTGAGAGTGATGGTGAGAGCGATGGTTAGTGCGATGGTGAGAGTGATGGTTAAAGCAATTGTGATTTCAAAGGTGTGTGCTATGGTGAGTCAGATGGTGAGAATAATGCTGACCGTGATGGTACGCTCGATGGTGAGTGCGATGTTGCATGCAATGGTGAGTGCGATGGCTTTTATGTTGGTGAGAGAGATGATGAGAGCATTGTTGACAGCGACTGAGTGCTAAGAGGTGTGCGATATTGTGTGCTATAGTGACTGCAATGGTGAGAGTGATGGTAAGTGCGATGCTGACTGCGATTGTGGGAATGATCTTGAGAGTGATGTTGAGGGCGATGGTGAAAGTGATGGTGAGTGTGATGGTGAGTGCGATGGTGAGAATGATGGTGACAGCAATGGTGGGTTCGATGCTGAGTGCGATAGTGAGAGCGATCTTGAGAGCGATGGTGAGTGTTATGAGGAGTGCGATGGTGACTGTGATGGTGAGAACAATGATGAGAGCGATGTTGAGTGCGATGCTGAGTGCGATGGTGAGAGTGATGATGAGAGCGATGGTGAGTGAGATGGTGAGTGCGATTTTGAGAGCGATGTTAGAGTGTGATGGTGAGAGTGATGGTGAGAGCGATGGTGAGTGTGATGTTGAGTGCAACAGTGCTTGTGATGGAGACAGTGATGGTGAGAGCGATGGCGAGTGCAATCATGAGTGCGATGTTGAGAACTATGGGGAGAGAGATGGTGAGAGCTATGGTGTGTGCAATGATGAGTGTGATGGTGAGAGTGATGGCGAGTGTGGTGGTGACAGCGATGATGCATGCGATGGTCCGTGTGATGGTGAGTGTGATGGTCAGTGTGATGTTGAGAGTGATGATGAGAGCGATGGTGAATGCAATGTTGAGAGCAGTGTTAGAGTGTGATGGTGAGAGCGATGGTGAGTGCAATGGTGAGTGTTACAGTGAGTGTGATGGTGAGAGCAATAGTGAGTGTGATGGAGAGTGTGATGTTGAGTGTGAAGGAGAGTGTGATGATGAGTGTGATGATGAGAGCGATGGTGAGGGTGATGGTGGAACTGATGGTGAGAGTGATCCTGAGAGTGATGGTGAGGCAATGGTAAGAGCGATGCTGAGTGCGATCATGAGAGCGATCTTGTGAGTGACATTGAGTGCGATGGTGCGAGCGATGGTGAGTGTGCTGGTGAGTTCGATGGTGAATACAATTATGAGATCAATAGTGAGTGCGATGGTGAGAGCGATGTTGAGTGCGATCGTGAGAGCGATGGTGAGTGCGATGTTGAGAACGATGGTGAGTGCGATGCTGAGAGCTATGGTGTGTTCGATGGTGAGTGCAATGTTGAGAGCAATGGTGAGTGTGATGGTCAGAACGATGGTGAGAGTGATGGTGAGAATGATCTTGAGAGTGATGGTGAGGAGATTATGAGAGTGATAGTTAGTGTGATGCTGAGTGTGATTGTGAGAGCGATCTTGAGAGTGATGTTGAGGGTGATGGTGAGAGTGACAGTGTGATGCTGAGTGTGATTGTGAGAGTGATCTTGAAAGTGATGTTGAGGGTGATGGTGAGAGCAATGGTGAGTTCAATGCTGAGTGCGATGGTGAGAGCGATCTTGAGTGCGATGGTGAATGTGATGATGAGAACGATTGTGACTGTGATGGTGAGAGCATTATTGAGATCGATGGTGAGTGAGATGGTGAGAGCGATGGTGAGTGTGATGTTGAGTGTGATGGTGAGTGCGATGGCGATTGCAATGCTGAGAGTGATGGTGAGAGTGATGGTGAGTGTGATGGGGACAGCGATGCTGCATGCGATGGTCTGTGTGATGGTGAGTTTGATGGCGAGAGCGATGGTGAATGCCACGTTGAGTGCGATGGTGAGTGCGATGATGAGTGTGATGGTGAGAGCGATGGTGAGCGTGGATGTGAGTGCAATGATGAGTGAGATGATATGTGCAATTGTGTGAGTGATGATAAGAGCAATGGTGAGTGCGATGATGAGTGAGATGGTGAGAGCGATGGTGAGAGTAATGCTCAGTGTGATGTTGAGAGCGATGGTGAGAGTGATGTTGAGAGTGATCTTGAGAGTGATGGTGAGGCATAGTGAGAGTGATGGTGAGTGCGATGCTGAGTGCAATCGTGAGAGCAATCTTGAGAGCGATAGTGAGTGTGATGGTAAGTGTGCTGTTGAGTGTGATGGTGAGAGCAATGTTGACTGCAATGGTGAGTGCGAAGTTAAGTGTGATGGTGAGAGCAATGCTGAGTGCAGTGATGAGTGCGATGGTGAGAGCGATGGTGAGTGCGATGCTGAGAGCAATGGTGTGTTTGATGGTGAGTGCAATGTTGAGAGCGATGGTGAGTGCGATGTTCAAAGCGATGGTGATTGCGATGATGAGTATGATTGGGAGAGCGATGGTGAGAGCAATGTTGAGAGAGATGGTGAGTGCGATGATGAGTGTGATGATGAGAGCAATGGTGAGTGCAATGGTGAGTGCAATGGTGAAAGCAATGGATAGTGTGATGTTGAGAGTGATGGGGAGTACCATGATGAGCGTGATGGTGAGTGCGATGGAGAGAACAAAGGTGAGAGCGATCATGAGTACGATGGTGAGTGCGATGGTGAGAGCAATGGTGAGAGGGCTGGTTACCGTGATGGTGACAGTAATGCTGTGTGCGATGGTCTATGTGATGGTGAGTGTGATGGTGAGAGCTATGATGAGAGCGATGATGAGTGCAATGGTGACTGTGATGGTGAGTGCAAGGGTGAGAGCGATGGAGAGTGCGAAAGTGAGAGTGATGGTGAGAGCGATGGTGAGTGCAGTGGTGAGTGCGTTGTTGCGTGCCATGGAGCGAGCTTTGGCGAGTGCCATGGTGAGACCAATGGTGAGATCGAGGATAACTTTGATGATTCGAATGATGGTGAGAGTGATGGTGAGTGTGATGGTGAGTGCAGTGATGAGTGTGATACTGCATGCGGCCATGCACGTGATGGTGTGTGTGATGGTGAGTGGGACGGTGAGAGGGAGCATGAAAGCAAAAGTGTGTGTGATGGTGCATGTGATGGAGAGTGCTTCGTTGAGTTCGATGGTGAGAGCGATTTTGAGAGTGATAGTGAGTATGATGGAGAGTGTGATGGTGAGAATGATGGTGACAGCCATGGTGAGTGCAATGGTGAGAGCGATGGTGAGAGTGTTAGTGTGTGTGATGGTGCACGTGACAGTGTGTGCCACAGTGCATGCGACAGTGCGTGCGATGGAGTGTGCAATGCTGAGTGTGATATTGAGAGCAATCTTGAGAGCGATGGTGAGTGCGATTTTGAGTGTGATGGTGGGAGCAGTGGTGAGAGTGATGGTGAAGGCAATAGTGAAATTGATTGTTATTGCCAAAGTGAGTGTGATGGTGAGTCAGATGCTGAGAATGATGGTGAAAGTGATGGTGAGTGCGAAGGTGAGTGCTATGGTGTGCGCGATGGTGCATGCAATGGTGACAGCGATGGAGAGTGTGATGGTCAGTGCGATGGTGACAGCGATGGTGAGAGTGATGGCGAAAGCTATTGTGAATGTGAAGGTGTGTGCGAGGGTGCATGCGATGGAGAGTGGAATGCTGAGTGTGGTGGTGAGAGTGATTGTGAGTGCAAGGGTGAGAGTGATGGTGAGTGCGATGTTAAGAGCGATGGTGAGTGCGATGGTGAGTGCAATGGTGAGATCAATGGTGAGAGCAATGGTGAGAGCATTGGTGAAAGCGATTGTGAATGCAAAGGTGTGTGAGATGGTACAGGCAATGGAGAGTGGGATGCTGAGTGTGATTGTGAGAGTGACCTTGAGAGCGTTGATGAGTGTGATGGTGAGTGCACTGGTGAGAGCCCTGGTAATTGCGATGGTTCATAGGATGGTTCATGTGAAGTTGAGTGCTATATTGAGAGCGGTGTTGAGTGCATTGGTGAGTGTGGTGGTGAGAGCGATGGTGAGTGTGAATGTGTGCAAGGTTGAGTGTGATGGTGCATGTGATGTTGAGTGTGTTGGTGCATATGATGGTGAGAATGATAGTGAGAGTGATGATGAGTGCGATTATGAGTGTGATGTTGAGAGCGATGGTGAGTGTGAAGGTGCATGTGGTGGTGTGTCAGATGGTGAGAATGGTGGTGACAGTGATGGTGCATGTGATGGTGCATGCGATGTAGAGTGCGATCGTGAGAGCAATGCTGAATGCCATGCTGCACTCCATGGTGCGTGCGATGGTGAGTGCGCTGGAGAGTACGATGTTGAGAGAGTTGGTGAGTGCAATGGAGAGAGCGATGTTGAGTGCAATGGTGAAATCGATGATGAATGTGATGCTGAGTGTGATGCTGTGTGCGATGGTGCATGCAATGGTGCAAGCAATGGTGAGTGTGATGGTGAGAGTGTTGGTGAGTGTGATGTTGAGTGCTATGGTGAGAGTGATAGAATGTGCGACATTGGGCACCACAGTGTGTGCCACGGTGCGTACATCAGTGCATGCGATGGTGAGTGTAGTGTGTAGTTCGGCCGTGAGAGCAATGGTGAGTGCCATGGTGAGTGCGAGGGTGAGAGATATGGTGCATGCGATGGTGCATGTGATGGAGAGTGCGATGCTGAGTGGGATGTTGAGAGCGATATTGAGAGCGATGGTGAGTGCGTTGGTGAGAATGATGGTTAAAGTGATTGTGAGTTAGAAGGTGTGTGCAATGGTGAGTCAGATGGTGAGTATAATGGTGAAAGTGATGGTAAGTGTGATGGTGTGTGCAATGTTGCATGTGATGGTGCATGCGATGCTGAGTGCAATGGTTAGTGCGGTGGTGAGAGCGATGGTTTGTGTGATGGTGAGAGCGACGGTGAGTGCGATGGTGTGTGTGAAGGTGAATGTGATGGTGTGTGTGATGGTGAGTGTGATGGTGTGTACGTTGGTGAGTGAAGTGGTGCATGTGATGGTGCATGCGATGGTGAGAGTGATGGGGAATGTGATGGTCAGTGCGATGATGTGTGCAATGGTGTGTGTGAGGGTGCGAGCCTTGATGCATGCGATGGTAAGAGCGATGGTGAATGTGATGGTCAGCATGATGGTGAGTGCAATGATGAGAGCGATGGTGAGTGCGATGATGAGTGCGATGGTGAGAGCAAAGGTGAATGCAGTGGTCAATGTGATGGTGAGTGTGATGGTGACAGCGATGGTAAGAGCGATGCTGAGTACGATGATGAGTGTGATGCTGAGTGATGGTGAGATCGATGTTTAGAACATTGGTTAGTTCGATGGTGAGTGAGATTTGGACGTGATGGTTTTTGCAGTTGTGAGTGTGATGGTGAGTGTGATGTTGACAGCGATCATGAGAGCGATGGTGAGTGTGATGAGTGCGATGGTGAGAGTGATGCAGAGAGCGATGGTGATGGTGAGAGCAATGGTGAGTGCCATGGTTAGAGTGATGGTTAGTGTGATGGTGAATGTGATGATTAGTGTGATGATTAGAGTGATAGTGCCTGTGATGGCACGTGCAATGGTGAGTGTGATAGTGAATGCAATGTTGTGAGCGATGGTGACAGTGAAGGTGAGTGTGAAGTTGGGTGTGATGATGAGAGCGATGGTGAGTGCGATGTTGAGGTAGAAGGTGAGAATGATGGTGAGAGAGACTGTGAATGAGATGGTGAGTGTGATGGTGACAGTGTTGCTCAGGGTGATGATGAGTGTGTTGGTGACAATGATTGTGAGTTAGATGGTGTTAGTGATGCTGAGAGCGATGCTGAGAGTGGTGGTGAGGGTGATGGTGATAGTGATGGTGAGTGTGATTGTGAGAGCAATGGTGAGTGATGTATGTGAGAGCAATGATTGTGAGAGCGATGCTGAATATGATGGTTAGTGTGAAGGTCAGTGCGATGGTGACAGCAATGATGAGAGTGATGGTGAGTGCAATGTTGAGTGTGATGCTGAGAGTGATAGTGTGTGTGATGGTGTGTGCAATAGCGTGTGCCACGCTGCATGCAATGCTGCATGCGCTGGTGAGTGCAACAGTGAGTGTGACAGTGAGATCAAAGATAAGTTCGAGGGTGACTGCGACAGTGAGGGTGAAGGTGAGAGCGATGGTGCACAGAATGGTGAGTGAGATGGTGTGTGCGATGTTGAATGTGATGGTGAGGGCCATGTTGCATGAGATGGTGATTTAGAAGGTGATTGCAATGGTGAGAGTGATGGTTAGTGTGATGTTGAGAGCAATGGTAAAAACGATTTTGATTTTGAAGGTGTGTGCTGTGGTGAGTTAGATGGTGAGAATAATGCTGAGCATGATGGTACACACGATGGTGAATGCGATGTTGCATGCGATGGTGAGTGCGATGGTGCATGTGATGTTGAGTGTGATGGTTAATACTATGGTGAGAGCGATGGTGAACATGAATGTAAGTGCGATGATAAGTGCAATGATAAGTGCAATTGTGTGAGGGATGATGAGAGCAATGGTGAGAGTGATGGTGAGTGTGATGATGTGTGAGATGGTGAGAGTGATGGTGAGAGAGATGGTGAGTGTGATGGTGAGAGTGATGGTGAGAGCAATGGAGAATGCAATATCGAAAATGATGGGGAGTGTGATGATGAGTGCGATGGTGAAAGGGAAGTTGAGAGTGATGTTGAGTGTGATGGTAACAGTGATGCTGTGTGCCAGGGTCCGTGTGATGCTGAGTGTGATGGTGAGTGTTATGGTGAGAGCGATGTTGAGAGCGATGGTGATAGTGATGTGATGCAATGGTCAGTGCAAAGGTCAGTGCGATGTTGAGAATGATGTTGAGAGCGATGGTGAGAAATATGGTGAAAGCGATGGTGAGATTGATGGTGAGAGCAATGGTGAAAGCGATTTTGAATGCGAAGGTGTGTGTGATGGTACATGCGATGGAGAGTGGGATGCTGAGTGAGACTGTGAGAGTGAACTTGAGAGTGACGATGAGTGTGATGGTGAGTGAAATGGTGAGAGCGATGGTGATTGTGATGTTTCATGCGATGATGAGTGCGATGGTGAGGGCTAAGTTGAGGGCGATGTTGAGTGCAATGGTGAGTGTGATGGTGACAGCGATGGTGAGTGCAAAGATGCGAGCGATGTTGAGTGTGATTTTGCATGTGATGTTCAGTGTGTTGGTGCATATGATGGTGAGAGTGATGGTCAGTGCGATGGTGCGTGCAATGGTGAGTGCGATGTGTACCATAGTGAGTGTGATGGTGCCTACGATGGTGAGAGCAATAGTGAGAGCAATGGTGAGTTCGATGGTGAGTCTGACATTGATAGCGATGGTGAGAGTGATAATGAGTGCGATGTTGTGAGCGATGGTGTGTGCAATGGTGTTAGGGATGATGAGTGTGGTGGTGAGAGTGATGGTGAGTGTGATGTTGAGTGCAATGCTGAGAGTGATAGTGCTTGCAATGTTACATGGGACAGTTTGTGCCACCGTACATGCGATGGTGTGTGACACAGTGAGTGCAACAGTGAGTGAGATGGTGAGAGCAAAGGTGAGTGCAATGGAGAGTGTGAGTGTGAGAATGATGGTGCTTGTGATGTTGAGTGCAATGGAGAATGCGATGCTGAGTGCTTTGTTGGGAGCGATCATGAGAGTGATAGTGAGTGTGATGGTGAGTGCAATGGTGAATGCGATTGTGAGCACGGTGTGTGCGATGGTGCGTGAGATGGTTAGAATAATGGTGACAGTGATGCTGCGTGTGATGGTACGTGTGATGTTAAGGGTGTTGGAGAGTGCGATGCAGAGTGCAATGGTGAGAGCAATATTTAGAGTGATGGTGAGTGGGATGGTTTGAGTGATGGTGGGTGACATGGTGAGTGTGAACGTGAGAGCGATGCTGAGTGCCATGGTGAGTGTGATGGTGCTTGCAATGGTGAGTGCGATAGTGACTATGATGTTGAGAGTGATGGTGAGTGTGATGGTGAGAGCGATGGTGAGTGCGATGGTGAGTACGATGGAGAGAGCAATGGTGAGTTCAATGCTTAGTGCGATGGTGAGGGTTATGGTGCATGCGATGGTGCAAGGGATGGTGAGTGTGATGGTGAGAGTGATGGTGAGTGCGATGTTGAGTGCAATGCTGAGCGTGATAATGCGTGCGATATTACATGTGACAGTGTGTGCCACAGTGCATGTGATGGTGTGTGAGGCAGTGAGTGCAATGGTGAGTGCGATGTTGAGAGCAAAGTGTGTGCAATGGAGAGTGTGAGGGTGAGAATGATGATGCATGCGATGTTGCGTGCGATGGAGAATGCGATCCTGAGTGTGATCATGGGAACGATCGTGAGAACGATGATGAGTGTGATGGTGAGTGTGATGGTGAGAGCGATGGTGAAAGTGATTGTGAGTGTGAAGGTGCATGTGATGGTGATTCAGATGGTGAGAATGAGAGTGATGTTCAGTGTGATGGTGCATGCGATATGGCTGCGATGGTGCATGCGACGGTGTGTGTGATGGTGCCAAAAATGTTGAGAGCGATGGTGAAAGTGATTGTGAGTGTAAAGGTGCATGTGATGGTGATTCAGATGGTGAGAATGAGAGTGATGTTCAGTGTGATGGTGCATGCGATATGGCTGCGATGGTGCATGCGACGGTGTGTGTGATGGTGCCAACAATGTTGAGAGCGATGGTGAGTTCGATGTTGAGTCAGATGTTGTTAGCAATGGTGAGAACAATGGTGAGTGTGATAATGAGTGCGATGTAGAGATCGATGGTGAGTGCGATGGTGAGAGTGAAGGTAGTACAATGGTGAGGGCAATGGTGAGTGTAAGGCTGAGTGCAATGATGAGAGCGATGGTGTGTGCGATGGTGAGAGTGATGGTGAGAGCAATGGTGAGTGCAATGGTTTGTGTGAAGGTGAATGTGTTGGTACATGCGATGGTGAGTGTGATGATGTGTAAGATGGTAAGAGCGATGGTTAGTGCGATGGTGCGTTTGATGGTGAGTGTGATGGTGTGTGCGATTCTTCACATGATGATGAAAGCGATGGTGAATGCGATGATCAGTGCGATGGTGAGTGCGATGATGAGTGTGATGGTGAGAGATATGGTGAGTGTGATGGTGAGAGCGATGGTGAGAGCAATGGTGAAAGCGATATTGAATAAGAACATGTGTGTGATGGTACGTGCAATGGAGAGTGGGATGCTGAGTGAGATTGTGAGAGTGAACTTCAGCGAGAGGATGAGTGTGATGATGAGTGCGATGGTGAGAGTGATGGTGATCGCGATGGTTCATGCGATGATGAGTGCAATGGTGAGGGCTACGTTGAGAGCGATGTTGAGTGCAATGGTGAGTGTGATGGTGAGTGCGAAGATGAGAGTGATGTTAAGTGCGATTTTGCCTGCGATGTTGAGTGTGTTGGTGCATATGATGGTGAGAGTGATGGTCAGTGTGATGGTGCGTGTGATGGTGAGTGCAATGCTGCATACCATGGTGAGTGTGATGGTGCCTATGATGGTGAGAGCAATAGAGCGATGGTGAGTTTGATGGTGAGTCTGATGTTGATAGCGAATGGTGAGAGTGAAAATGAGTGTGATGTTTTGAGCGATGGTGCACTCAATGGTGTGAGGGATGGTGAGTGTGATGGTGAGAGTGGTGGTCAGTGCAACGTTGAGTGCAATACTGAGAGTGATAGTGCTTGCGATGTTACGTGTGACAGTTTGTGCCACCGTGCATGCGATGGTGTGTGACACAGTGAGTGCAACAGTGAGTGAGATGGCGAAAACAAAGTTGAGTGCAATGGAGAGTGTGAGGGTGAGAACGATGGTGCATATGATGGTGCATACGATGGTGCATGTGATGTTGTGTGCGATGGAGAATGCGATTCTGAATGCAAAAATGGGAGCAATCATGAGAGTGATAGTGAGTGCGATGGTGAGTGCAATGGTGAGTGCGATGGTGAGTGTGATGGTGAGAGTGATGGTGAAAGCGATTGTGAGTGTGAAGCTGCGTGCGATGGTGCATGTGATGGTGAGTCAGATGGTGAGAATGATGTTGACAGTGATTGGTGCGTTTGATGGTGCGTGTGATGATAAGGGTGCTGGAGAGTGTGATGCAGAGTGCAATGGTGAGAGCGATCTTTACAGCGATTGTGAGTGTGATGGTTTGAGCAACAGTGCGTGCGATGGTGAGTGTGAACATGAGAGTGATGCTGAGTGCCATGGTGAATGCGTTGGTGCGTGCGATGGTGAGTATGATGTTGAGAGTGATGGTGAGTGTGATGGTGAGAGCGATGATGAGTGCAATGGTGAATGCGGTGCTGAGTACAATGGTGCGTGCCATGGTGCGAGCGATGTTGAGTGTTATGGTGAGAGTCATGTTGAGAGTGATGGTGAGTGTGATGCTGTGATGTTGAGAGCAATGTTGAGTGCTATGGTGAGAGTGATACTTCTTGTGGCAGTGCACGCATCAGTGTGTGCCATGGTGCGTCCAACTGTGCGTATGATGGTGAGGGCAACTGGTAGTGCAACCGTGAGAGCAACAGTGAGTGCGAGGTTGAGAGCAATGGTGCATGTGATTGTGCGTACGATGGAGAGTGCAATGCTGAGTGCGATGGTTAGAGCGATCTTGAGAACAATGGTGAGTGCAATGGTGAGTTCGATTGTGATAACGATGGTTAAAGCGATTTTGAGTTCAAAGGTGCATGTGATGGTGAGAATGATGCTGAGAGTGATTGTGAGGTGATGGTGAGTGTGATTGTGAGTGCAAAGGTGCATGCGATGTTAAGCGCTATGCAGAGTGCAATGGTGAGAGCAATGGTGAGTGCAATGATGAGTGCAATGGTGAGAGCGATGCTGCATGCAATGGTGATCACGACTATGTGTGCGATGGTGTGTGCAATGGTGCGTGCGATGGTGAGAGCTATGGTGAATATGATAGTGCGATGGTGAGTGCAATGGTGAGAGCAATGGTGACAGTGATGGTGAGTGAGATGGTGAGTGCGATGGTGAGAGTGATGGTAAGAATGATGCTGAGAAATGGTGCATGCGATGGTGCATGTGATGGTGCAAACAATGGTGAGTGTGATGTTGAGAGCGATGGGGAGAGCAATGGTAAGTGCAATTACGAGAGTGATGGTGATTGCGATGTTGAGTGCGATGCTGAGAGTGATAGGGCATGCGATGATGCGTGGAATAGTGTGTGCCTCGGTGCATGAGATGCTGTGTGTGATGGGGAGTGCAACGGGGAGTGCAACAGTGAGTGTGACAGTGAGAGCAAAGGTGAGTGTGACGTTGATTTTGATGGTGAGTGTGAGGGTGAGAGTGCTGGTGCATGTGAAGGTGAGTGCCATGTTGCATTCAATGGTGAGTGTGATGGTGAGAGTGATGGTGAGAGTGATGGTGAGTGCGATGGAGATTACAATGTTTAGAGCAATGATGAGTGCAATGGAGAGAGCGATGGTGAGTGCGATGGTGAGAGCGATGGTGAGTGCAATGCTGAGTGCGATGGTGAGTGTGATGGTGCGTGCTATGTTACGATCGATGCTGAGTGTAATGGTGAGAGCGATGGTGAGAGCAATGGTGATTGAGATGGTGAGAGTGATGTTGAGTGCGATGTTGAGTGCTATGGTGACAGTGTGTGGGATGTTGCACGTGATAGTGTGTGCCACTGTGCAGGCAATGGTGCATGCAACAAGGAGTGCAGTGAGGAGTGCGAAGTTTAAAGGAACACTGAGTGAGATGGTGAGTGCGAAGGTGAATTCGATGGTGCTTCCGATGGTGCATGCGATGGAGGGTGCAATGCTGATTACAATGCTGAGACTGACCTTGAGAGTGATGGTGAGTGTGATTGTGAGTGCGATGGTGATAGTGATGGTCAGTGCAAAGGGGAAAGCGATTGTGAGTGTAAAGGGGCTTGTGATGATGAGTGCGATGGTGAGTTCGATGCTGAGAGTGATAGTGCATGCGAGGGTGTGTGCAATAGTGTGTGCCTCAGTGTGTGCGATGCTGCATGTGATGGGGAGTACAATGATGATGCGACAGTAAAAACAAAGGTGAGTGCGACGTTGACTTTGATGGTGAGTGTGAGGGTGAGAGCGATGATGTGTGTGAAGGAGAGTGCAATGGTGCGTGCGATGGTGAGTGCGATACTGAGGGCGATGTTTCATGCGATGGTGAGTGTTATGGTGAGAGCGATGGTGTGAGCATTGGTGATTGAGATGGTGAGAGTGATGGTGAGTGTGATGTTGAGTGCTATGGTGAGAGTGATAGTGCATGCAATGGTGCATGTGATAGTGTGTGTCACAGTGCGGGCAGTGGTGTGTGTGACTGGGAGTGCAATGGGGATTGCGATGGTGAAAGCAACGGTGAGTGCGATGGTGAGTGTGAGGGTGAATTCGATGGCGCTTGTGATGGTGTGTGCAATGGAGTGTGCAATGCTGATTCAATGGTGAGAGCAATCTTCAGAGTGTTGGTGAGCATGATTGTGAGTGCGATGGTGAGAGCGATGGTGAGTGCGATGTGGAATACGATGCTCACAGCGATGGTGAGTGCAATGGAGAGAAAGATGGTGAGTGTCATGGTGAGAGCAATGGTGAGTACAATGATGATGGTGATGGTGAGTGCGATGTTGCATGCAATGGTGTGAGTGATGGTGAGTGTGATAGTGAGAGCAATGGTGAAAGTGATGGTGAGTGAGATGATGAGAGTGATGGTGAGTGCAATGTTGAGTGCTATGGTGAGAGTGATAGAGCATGCCATGGTGTGCGCAATAGTGTGTGCCACATTGCTGGTGATGGTGCGTGCAATGGGGAGTGCAATGGGGAGTGAGATAGTGAATACAATGGTGAGTGGTGTGATGGTGACTGTGACAGTGAGTGTGACGGGGATTGTGATGGTGCGTGCGATGGTGCATTCCTTGGAGAGTGTGATGCTGAGTGCAATGCTGAGTGTGATGGTGAGTGTGATGTTGACTGCGATTGTGAGTTCGAAGGTGCGTGTGATTGTGAGTGTGATGGTGAGTCAGTTGGTGAGAATGATGATGAGATGGTGAGTGCGAAGGTGAGTGCGATGGTGCAAGCGATGGTGAGAGCGATGGAGAATGGGATGGTCAGTGTGATGGTGAGTGTGATGGTGAGAACAATCGTGACAGGGATAGTGAGTGAGATGGTGGGTGCGATGATGAGTGCGATGGTGAGATCGATGGTGAGAGCAATGGTGTGCATGATGGTGAGAGGGATGGTGAGTGCAACGGTGCTTGCGATGGTGTGAACGATGGTGAGTGTGATGGGGAAAACGATGGCAAGAGCGATTGTCAGTGTTATGAAGAGAGTGATGGTGATTGCGATGTTGAGTGTGATGCTGAGAGTGATAGTACCTGCGACGGTGTGTGCAATAGTGTGTGCCACAGTGCGTGTGATGCTGTGTGCGATGGTGAATGCAATGGTGAGTGTGATGGTGAGAGCAAAGTTAAGTACGATATTGACTTCGATGGTGAGTGTGAGGGTGAGAGCAATGGTGCGTGAGATGGTGAGTGCGATGGTGCATGTGATGGTGAGTGCGACATTGAGGGCAATGTTGCATGCGATGGTGAGTTCCATGTTTAGAATGATGGTGAGTGCCAAGTTGAGTGCCATGGTAAGTGCGATGGTGACAGCAATGGTGGGAGCGCTGGTGAGTACGATGGTAAATACAATGTTTAGAGTGATGGTGAGTGCATTGGAGAGAGCGATGGTGAGTGCAATGTTGAGAGCAATGGTGTGTGCAATTCTTAATGCATTGATGAGTGCAATGATGCATGCTATGGTGTGAGCAATGATGAGAGCGATGGTGATTGAGCTGGTGAGAGTGATGGTGAGTTCGATGTTGAGTGCTATTGTGAGAGTGATAGTGCATGTGATGGTGCACGTGATAGTGTGTGCCACGGTGTGGGCAATGATGAGAGCGATGTTCAGTGCAATGCTGCGTGTGATGATGACTGCAATGGTGCGTGTGATGGTGAGTGTGATGGTGCCAACGAAGGTGAGAGTGATGGTGAGTTCAATGGTGAGTCAGATGTTAGCAATGGTGAGAGCAATGGTGAGTGTGATAATAAATGCGATGTAGAGAGCAATGGTGAGTGCAATGATGAGAGCGAAGGTGGGTACAATGGTGAGAGCAATGATGAGTGTAAGGCTGAGTGTGATGATGAGAGCGATGGTGCATGCAATGGTGCGAGGGATGGTGAGAGTGATGGTGAGAGTGATGGTGCATGTGTTGCTGACAACGATGGTGAGTGCGATGGTTCATGTGAAGGTGAATGCAGTGGTATGTGCAATGGTGAGTGTGATGGTGCGTAAGATGGTAAGAGTGATGTTTAGTGTGATGTGCATTAAATAGTTAGTGTGATGGTGCATGCGATGCTTCATGTGATGCTTCATGCGATGGTGATAGCGATGGTGAATGTGATGGTCAGTGCCACGGTGAGAGTGATGGTGTGAGCAATGGGGAGAGCCATGGTGAGTGCGATGGTGAGTGCGAAGATGCGAGCGATGTTGAGTGTGATCCTGTGTGCAATGTTGAGTGTGTTGGTGCGTATGATGGTGAGAGTGATGGTCAGTGCGATGGTGCGCACGATCGTGAGTGCGCTGTTGTGTGCCATGGTGAGTGTGATGGTGCCTACGATTATGAGAGTGATAGTGAGAGCGATAGTGAGTTTGATGGTGAGTCTGATGTTGATAGCGTTGGTGAGAGTGATAATGAGTGTGATGTTTTGAGCGATGGTTCGTACGACGGTGTGAGGAATGGTAAGTGTGATGATGAGTGCAATGCTGAGAGTGATAGTGCTTGCGATGTTATGTGTGACAGTTTGTGACACCATGCCTGTGATGGTGTGTGACACAGTGAGTGCAACCTTGAGTGAGACAGTGAGAGCAAAGGTGAGTGCGATAGGGATTGTGAGGGTGAGAACGATGGTGCGTGTGATGTTGCGTGTGATGGAGAATGCAATGCTGAGTGCGATAATGGGAGCAATCGTGAGAGCGAGGGTGAGTGCAATGGTGTGTGCGATGGTGTGTGCGATGGTGAGAGTGATGGTCAGAGCAATCTTGAGAGTGATAGTGAGTCGATGGTGAGAGCGATGGTGTGTGCAATGCTGAGTGGGATCGTGACAGTGATATTGAGTGCGATGGTGAGAGCAATGGTGAGAGTGATGGTGAGTTCGACGCTGAGTGCGATGGTAAGAGTGAGTTTGAGAGCGATGCTGAGTGTGATGGTGAGTGCGATGGTGAGAGGGATGGTGAGTGTGATGGTGAAAGCTATGGTGAGCGCAATGATGAGCACGATGGTGACAGCGATGGTGAGAGCAATGGTGAGAGCGATGGTGAGTGTGATGATGAGTGCAATGGTGATAGTGATGGTGAGTGAGATGGTGAGTGCGATGATGAGAGTGATGCTGAGTGTGATGGTGAGAGTGATGGTGAGAGCGATTGTGAGTGTGATGGTGAGTGCAACAGTGAGTGCAATGGTGAGAGCGATGGTGAATGCGATGGTGAGAATGATGGAGAGGGTGATGTTGAGAGAGATGAGGAGTGCGATGATGAGTGCAATGGTGAGAGCGATGTTGAATGCGATGGTGAGAATGATGGAGAGGGCGATGTTGAGAGAGATGGGGAGTGCGATGATGAGTGCGATGGTGAGAGCGATGGTGAGTGTGATGATGACAGCGATGCTTCGTGTGATGGTCTGTGTGATGCTGAGCACGACGGTGAATATGTTGGTGAGATCAATGTTGAGAGCGATGGGGAGTGTGAGGGTGAGAGCAATGTTGAATGCAATTGTGTGATCGATGGTGACTGCGAGTGTGAGTGCAATGGTGAGAGCGACAGTGAGTGCGATGTGAGTGATAGTGAGAGCAATCTTGAGAGTGATGGTGAGGTGATGGTGAGTTCGATGCTGAGTGTGATGTTGAGAGCGATCTTGAGTGTGATGGTGAGAGTGATGGTGAAAGCAATTGTGAGTGTGAAGCTGCGTGCAATGGTGAGTCAGATGGTAAGAATGATGGTGAGAGTGATGATGTGTGCGATGTTGCATGCAATGGTGAGAGCATTGGGAAGTGCGATGGTGTTTGATGGAGACAGCAATGGTGAGAGCAATGGTGAAAGTGATTATGATTGCGAAGGTGCCTGCGATGGTGCGTGCGATAATGAGTGCAATGTTGAGAGCGATAGTGAGAGCGATGGTGAGTGAGTTGTTGAGAGCGATTGTGGGTGTGACAGTGATTGCTATGGTGAGAGTGATGTTGAGAGTGAAGGTGACTGTGATGTTGAGTGTGATGGTGAGTCAGAGAGGGATAATGACGGTGAGAGCGATGGTGAGTGTGATGGAGAGTGTGATGGAGAGAGCGATGGTGAGAGTGATTGTGAGTGCGATGGTGAGTGCAATGTTGTGTGTGATGAGGAGAGCAATGGTGAGAGCGACGGAGAGAGGAATGGTGATTGTGATGGTGAGTACAATGGTGAGTGTGATGGGGAGAGTGATGGTGAGAGAGATGGTGAGTGCGATAGTGAGTGCAGTGGTGAGTGTGATACTGTGTGCAACAGTACATGCAATGGTGCATTCGATGGTGTGTGGGATGCTCAGAATGTGTGTAAGAGTGAAAGTGCATGCGATGGTGCATGCAATGAAGAGTGCTTTGCTGAGTGCAATGGTGAGAGCAATTTTGAGAGCGATGGAGAGTGCAACATTCAGAGCGATGGGGAATGTGACAATGAGTGCGATGATGTGAACGATGGTGAGACTGATGGTGAGTGTGATGCTGACAGCGATACTGCGTGCTATAGTCCATGTGATGCTGAGTGCAGTGGTGACTGTGATGGTGAGAGCGAAGTTGAGAATGATGGGGAGTGCAATGGTGAGTGTGATGCTGAGAGTGTTGGTGAGTTCAAGTGTGAGAGCAATGGTGAATGCGATAGCCAGAGCGATGGTTAGAGTGATGGTAGTTTGATGGTGACAGTGATGATGTCAGTGATGGTCTGTGTGTTGGTGAGTGCAATGGGGAGTTTGATGGTGAGAGCGATAATGAGGGCGATGGTGACTGCCATGGTGAGTGCGATGGTGAGAGCGATACTGAGAGCAATGGTGAGAGTGATGGTCAGTACGATGATGAGTGCGATGGTGAGAGCGATGCTGAGTCATGGTGAATGTGATGGTGACAGCAATGCTGCGTGTGATGGTCCATGTGAGGGTGAGTGCGATGGTGAGTGCGATGGTGAGAGCCATGATGAGTGTGATGGTGAGTGAGATGGTGAGTGGGATGGTGAGAGCAATGTTGAGTGTGATGGTGAGAGTGACAGTGAGAGTGATGGTGAGTGTGATGGTGAGTGCAACAGTGAGTGCAGTGGTGAGAGTGATGGTGAGTGTGATGGTGAGAGTGATGTTGAGAGCGATGGTGAGTGTGATGGTGAGAGCGATGTTGAGAGCGATGGTGAGTGTGATGCTGAGAGCAATCTTGAGAGTGATGGTGAGGCGATGGTGAGAATGATGGTAGTGCGACAGTGAGTATGATAGTGAGTGAGATGATGAGTGCGATGGTGAGAGCAATTGTGAATGCAGTGCTGAGTGCAATGGTGACAGCAGTGGTGAGAGTGATGATGAGTGTGATGGTGACAGCAATGCTGCATGCAGCGATCCCTGTGATGGTGAGTGTGATGGTGAGAGCTATGATGAGAGCGACAGTGAGTGCAATGGTGAGATCCATGGTGACTGCAAGGGTGAGTGAAATGGTGAGAGCAACTGTGAGAGCGATGGTGAGTGTGATGGTGAAAGCGATCTTGAGAGTGATGGTGAGGCAAAGGTGAGAGCGATGGCGAGTGCGATGCTGAGTGCAATCGTGAGAGCAATCTTGAGTGCGATGGTGAGAGCAATGGTGAGTGTGATTGTGAGTGCGATGGCAAGTGCGATGATGAGAGCGATGTTGATGGCGATGGTGAGAACGAAGGTGAGTGCAATGCTAAGTGCTATAGTGAGAGCGATCTTGAGAGCGATGGTGAGTGCGATGGTGAGTGCGGTGGTTAAAGTGATGGTGAGTGCGATGGTGAGTGTGATGTTGAGAACAATGTTGAGTGCAATGTTGAGTGTGATGGTGAGAGTGATGGTTAGAGCAATGGTGAGAGCGATGGTGAGTGCGATGATGGGTGTGATGGTGAAAGTCATGGTGAGTGTGATGGTGACAGCGATGCTGCGTGTGATGATCTGTGTGATGTTGAGTGCGATGGTGAGTGTGATGGTAAGAGCGATGGTGCATGCGATGCTGAGAGTGATGGTGAGTGTGATGGTGAGAGTAATGGTGTAACTGTGATTGCGAAGCTGCATGCGATGTTGCATGTTATGTTGAGTGCCATGGTGAGAGTGATGGTGAGTGCGATGATGACTGCGATGATGAGAACAATGGTGAGTGTGATGCTGAGAGTGTTGCTGTGTGTGATGGTCCATGTGATGGTGCGTGCCATGGTGTGTGCAATGGAGGGTGTGATGCTGACTCCAATACTGAGAGTGATATTGAGAGTGATGTAGAAACGATTGTGAGTGCGATGGTGAGAGCGATGGTGAGTGCGATTGTGAAAGCAATTATTAGTGGCAAAGTGTGTGTGATGATGAGTGCAATGGTGAGTCAGATGGTGAAAGACTGTGAGTGCAAAGGAGAGTGCGATGGTTTAAACAATGGTGCATGCAATGGTGAGAGCGATGGTCAGTGTGATGGTGACAGTGATGGTGAGAGAGATGGTAAAAGCAATTGACAATGTGAAGGTGTGTGCGAGGGTGCATTCGATGCAGAGTGGGATGCTGAGTGCCATGGTGACAGTGATCTAGAGAGCGATGGCAAGTGCGATGGTGTGTGCGATGGTGAGTGCAGTGGTGTGTGCGATGTTGAGTTTGATGGTGCATACGATGGTGAGAGAGACGGTCAGTGTGATGGTGTGTTCGATGGTGAGTGTGATGGTGCATGTGATGCTGAGTGTGATGGTGCCTATGATTGCGAAAGCCATGATGAGTGTGATGGTGAATGTGATGGTGAGTTCGATGTTGAGAGCGATGGTGAGTGCAATGGTGAGTGTGATGTTGAGAGTGATGTTTAGTGTGATGGTGAGTGTGATAGTGAGTGTGATGCTTAGAGTGATAGTGCATGTGATATTGCGTTCGATGGTGAGTGCGGTGGTGAATGCAACATTGAGAGCGATGGTGACAGTGTAGGTAAATGCGATTGTGAGTGCGATGTTGAGGTAGTAGGTGAGAATGATTGTGAGAGAGATTGTGAGTAAGATGTTGAATGTGATGGTGAGAGTGATGCTGAGTGTGATGATGAGTGTGTTGGTGACAGTGTTGTTGAGTGAGAAGGTGTTAGTGATGCTGAGAACCATGCTGAGTGGTGGTGAGGGTGATGGTGAGTGTGATTGTGAGAGCAGTGTTGAGTGCAATGGTGCATGCAATAGTGAGTGCGATAGTGAGTACGATGGTGAGAGCAATTGTGAGTGCGATGGTGAGAGGGAATGTGAGTGCATTTGTGCATGCGATGGTGAGAGAGATGGTGAGAGAGATGGTGAGTGGGACGGTGAGAGTGATGGTGAGTGCAATGCTGAGTGCTATGGTGAGAATGACAGTGCATGCAACGTTGCTCATGACAATCTGTCCATGGTGCATATGATGGAGCCTGCGATGCAGAATGCAACAGTGAGTTCGATGGTGAGAGCAATGGTGAGTGTGATGGTGACTGCAATGGTGAATGAGAGGGTGAAAGCCATTGTGCGTGCAATGGTGCATGCCATGGAGAGTGCGATGCTGAGTGCAATGGTAAGAGCATTCTTGAGATCGATGTTGAGTGCCATGGTGAGTGCAATGTTGAGAGTGATGGTGAGAGCAATGGTGAGTGTGATGCATGCGATGGTGACTGCGATGGTGAGGGCGATGTTGCCTGTGATGGTGAGAGTGATGTTGAGTGCAATGGTGACTGTGATGTTGAGAGGCATACTGTGTGTGATGGTACGTATGACAGTGTGTGCCACGGTGTGTAATATGGTGAGAGCGATGGTGAGAGTGATGTTGAGTGCAATGGTGACTGCGATGTTGAGAGGCATAGTGTGTGTGATGGTACGTGTGATGGTGTGTGCCATGGTGTGTATGATGGTGTGTGATACAGTGAGTACAATGGTGTGTGGGACAGTGGGAGCAAAGTTGTGTGTGATGGTAAGGGTGAGAGCGATTGTGCATGAGATGGAGCATGCGATGGAAAATGTGATGCTGAGTGCGATGGTGAGAGAAATCGTGAGAGCGATTGTGAGTGCGATGGTGACAGTGATTGTGAGAGCAATGGTGAAAGAAATTGTGATTTTGAAGGTACGTGCGATGGTGTCTGTGATGGAGAATGCGATGCTGAGTGCAATTGTGAGTGCGATCTCGAGACCGATGATGAGTGCAATGGTGAGAGTGATAATGCGTGCAATGGTGTGCAGGACAATGTGTGCCATGGTGCATACAATGCTGCATTCAATGGTGAGTGCAATGGGTAGTGGAATGGTGAGAGCAAAGGTGAGTGAGATGGTGAGTGCCACAGTGAGTGTGAGGCTGAGAGAAATGATGAGTGTGATGGTGAGAGTGATAATGCATGTGACAGTGCGTACCACAGTGTGTGCCACTGTGCGTACGAAGGTGTGTGTGATGTTGAGTGCAATGGGTAGTGCAATGGTGAGTGCGACGGTGAAAGTGAAGGTGAGTACAACAGTGAGTGCAACAATGAAAGCAATGGTTCATGTGATGACCGTGCATTGGTGAGTGCGATGGTGAGAGCGATGGTGAATGCGATGTTGATGCAAGAGTTGAGAATGTTGGTGAGAGAGATTGTCAGTGAGTTGGTGAGCATTATGATGAGAGTGATGCTGAGTGTGATGTTGAGTGTGTAGGTGACTGTGGTGGTGAGTTAGATGGTATGAGTGATGCTGAGAGCAATGCTTAGAGTGTGGTGCGGGTGATAGTGATACTGATGATGAGTTTGATTCTGAGGGCGATGGTGAGTGTGATGTTGAAAGCAATGGTGAGAGGGATGGTGAGTGCGACTGTCAGTGCGATGTTGAGAGCAAAGGTGAATGCGATGGTCAGTGCGATGGTCAGTCTGATAGTGACAGCAATGGTGAGAGCAATGGTCAGTGCGATGCTGAGTGCAATGGTGAGTGTGATGGTGAGTGCGATGGTGAGAGCAATGGTGAAAGCAATTTTGAGTGCAAAGGTGCGTGCGATGGTGAGTCAGATGGTGAGAATGATGGTGAAAGTGATGGTGCTGCGATAGTGCATGCGATGGTGAGAGTGAAGGAGAGTGCAATGGTCAGTGAAATGGTGACAGTAATGGTGAGAGCGATGGTAAAAGCGATTGTGATTGTGAAGGTGCATGTAATGGTGCATTTGATGGAGAGTGCGATAATGAGTGCAATGGTGAGAGTGATGTTGAGAGGCATGGTGAGTGCATTGGTGAGTGCAATGGTGAGAGTAATGGTGGGTGCAATGGTGAGAGAGATGGTGAGTGCTGTGATAATTGTGATGGTGCATGTGCTGGTGAGTACGATGTTGAGAGCGATGCTCAGTGTGACGGTGTGTGCAATGCTGAGTGCAATGGTGCGTGCTATGGTGCCTGAGATTGTGAAAGCAATGGTGAATGCGATGGTCAGTGTGATGGTGAGTGTGATGTTGAGATCGATGGTGAGAGCGATTGTTACTCTGATGGTGAGTTCGATGGTGAGAGTGATGGTGAAAGCGATTGTGTGTGAAGGTGCATGTGATGGTACGTGTGATGGTGAGTCAGATGTTGAGAATGATGGTGACAGTGATGGTGCATGCGATATTGAGAGCGATATAAAGTGTGATGATCAGTGAGATGTTGACAGTAATGGTGAGAGCTATGATGAAAGCGATTGTGATTGTGAATGTGCATGCAATTGTGCATTTGATGGAGAGTGCGATGTCGAGTGCAATGGTGAGAGCGATCTTGAGAGGGATGGTGCGTGTGATGGTGAGTGTGATGTTGGGTGCGAGGATGAGTGCAATAATGAGAGCGACGATGAGTGCCATGATGAGTGCAATGGTGTCTGTGCTAGTGAGTATGATATTAAGAGCTATGGTCCATGTGATGGTGAGAGCAACAGTGAGTGCACTGCTGAGTGCAATGCTGAGTGTGATGGTGCATGCAATTTTGCAAGTGAGGGTGAGTGTGATGGTGAGTGCGACATTGCGTGCGATAGTTCAGGCAATGGTGGGAGCCATGTTGAGAGTGGTGGTGACTGAGATGGTGAGTGCAATGTTGAGTGCTATGATGAGAGTGACAGTGCATGTGATGGTGCACATGATAGTGTGTGCCATGGTGCGGGGAACGGTGCCTGCGACGGGGACTGCAACAGAGATTGTTACGGTGAAAGCAATGCGAGTGCGATGTTGACTGCAATGGTGAGTGCGAAGGTGATTGTGATGGTGCATGCAATGGAGAGGGCAATCCTGAGGCAATGGTGAGAGTGATCTTGAGAATGATGATGAGTTCAATTGTGAGTGCAATGAGGAAAGCGATTGTGAATGTGAAGTTGCGTGTGATGGTGAGTGCAATGGTGTGTCAGATGCTGAGAATGATGGTGACAGTGAGGGTGAGTGCAATGTATGCAATGGTGTGAAGGATGGTGACTGTGATGTTGAGAGTGATGAAAGCTATGGTGAGCGCGATGGTGAATACAATGTTTAGAGCGATGGTGAGTGCAATTGTGAGTGCAATGGTGCGTGCGCTGATGTGAGCGATGGTGAGTTTGATGGTGAGAGTGAAGGTGAAAGCGATGGTGAGTGAGATGGTGATTGTGATGGTGAATGCGATGGTCAGTGCGATGGTGACAGCCATGGTGAGAGCGATGGTGAAAGCTATTGTAAGTGCGAAGGTAGTTGCAATGTTGCATGCAACGGTGATTGCGATGGTGAGAGCTATGTTGAGAGTGATGTTGCTTGCGATGGTGAATGTGGTGAGAGCAATGGTGAGTGTGATGGTGAGACTGATGGTGAGTGCGATGATGAGTGTGATGGTGCATGCAATGGTGAGTGTGATTTTGAGTGTGATGGTGAAAGCGTAGGTGAGAACGATGGTGAGTGCGATGTTTAGAGTCTTGGTGAGAGCGATGGTGAGTGCAATGACGATTACGATGATGAGTGCGATGTTGAGAGTGATGGTGTGAGTGATGGTGAGTGAGATTCTGAGTGCAATGCTGAGAGCAATGGAGAGTGAGATGGTGAGGGTGATGGTGAGTGTGATGGTGAGAAGATGGTGCGAGCAATTATGCATGGAATGAGGCATTCGATGGGGAGAGCAATGGTGATTGAAATGGTGAGGTGTACAGTGAGAATGATGGTGAGTGCAATGGTGAGTGAGAATTTGAGTGTGACGGTGAGAGTGATGATGAGTGCGATGGTGATTGCGATGGTGCGTGCGATTATGAGAGCGATGGTCAGTGTGATGGTGAGAGTGATGTTGAGTGTGATGTTGAATGCGATTCTGAGGGTGATGGTGAGTGCAATGGTGCGTGCAATGTTGAGTGTGGTGGTGCAGGCAATGGCAAGTGCGATGGTGCATGCCATGTTGTGAGCGATGGTGACTACGATGGTGAAACCGATCATGAAAGTGATGGTGAGTGCGATGGTGAGAGTCATAGTAAGAGTGATTTTGAGTCTGATGGTGATTTCTATAGTTAGTTAAATGGTGAGAGCAATGCTGAGAGCGATTTTGACTGCATTGATGAATGCTATGGTGAGAGAGATGAGTGTGATGTGATTGTGATGGTGAGAGTGATAGTGCATGTGACAGTGAGTGCCATGGTGTGTGAGATGGTGAGTGCAACAGTGAATGCGACAGTGAGAGCGATCGTGCATACGATGGTACGTGTGATGGTGAGAGTGATAGTGTGTTCATCGGTGAATGCAATGATGTGTGAGATGGTGAGTGCGACTGTGAGTGCCAGGTGAGAGCGATGGTGCATACGATGGTACATGTGATGGTGAGAATGATGGTGAATGTGATGTTGCGTGTGAATGTGTTTGTGATGGTGAGAGCAATGATGCATGCAATGGTGTGAACGATGTTGCGTGTGACGGTGAGTGCAATGGTGAGAGCGATGGTAAGTGTGATGGTGCGTGCGATGGTGAGTGCAATGGAGACTGTGACATTGAGTGCGGGGGTGAGAGCGATGGCTAGTGCAATGCTGAGAGTGACAATGTGTGTGACAGTGCATGTGACTGTGCCATGGCGCATGTGATGGTGTGTGAGATGGTGAGTGCAATGGTGAGTGAGATGGTGAGGGCAAAGCTGAGTGCGATAGTGAGTGTGAGGGTGAGAGTGATGGTGTCTGAGATGGAGTGCGTGATGGAGAATGCGATGCTGAATACGGTGGTGAGAGTGATACAGTGAGTGATGTTGAGTGTGATGGGGAGTGCGACAGTGAGTCAGATGATGAGAATTATGCTGAAAGTGATGGTGTGTGCGATGGTGAGAGCAACGGTGAAAGCGATTGTGATTGTAAAGTTGCATACGATGGTGCATGGGATGGAGAATGTGATGCTGAGTGCAATGTTGAGAGCAATGTTGAGTGTGGTGTTTGGTATGATGGTGAGTGTGGTGTTGAGAGCGATGTTGAGTGCCATGGTGAGTGCGATGGTGAGTACAATGTTGAGAGTGAAGGTGAGTGTGATGGTGAGAGTGACGGTGAGTGCAATGTTGAGTGCGATGCTGAGTGCGATGCTGAGTGTGATGGTGCAAGTGATGGTGAGTGCAATGTTGAGAGCGATGGTGAAAGCAATTGTGAGTGTGAAGTTGCGTGTGTTGGTTACTGTGCTGGTGAGTCAGATGGTGAGAATTATGTTGACACTGTTGGTGTGTGTGATGGTGAGAGTGATGGAGAGTGCAATGATCAGTGCGATTGTGAAAGTGATGGTGAGAGTGATGGTAAAAGCGATTGTGATTTGTGAAGGAGTGTGCAATGGTGTGTGTGATGGAGACTGCGATGCTGAGTGCAATGGTGAGAGTCACCTTGAGAGCAATGATGAGTGTGATGGGGAGAGTGATAATGCGTGCGATGGTGTGCATGACAATATGTGCCACAGTGTGTATGATGGTGCGTGTGATGTTGAGGCCAACGGGTATTGTGATGGTGAGAGCAACAGTGAGTGCGACGGTGAGTGCGAGGATGAGAGCGATGATATGTGTGATGGAGAGTGCGATGCTGATTGCAATGGTGAGAGCAATCTTGAGAGCAATGATGAGTGCGACAGTGAGTGTGATGGTGAGAGCGTTGGTGAGTGCAATGGTGAGTGTGAAGGTGAGAGCGATGGTTCAAGCACTTGTGAGTTAGAAATTGCATGTGATGATGAGTGCAATGGTGCATCAGATGGTGAGAATGATGGTGAGAGTGATGGTGAGTGCGATGATGAGTGTGATGGTGCATGCGATGGTGTGGGTGACGGTGAGAGTGATGTTGAGTGTGATGGTGCATACGATGCTGAATGCGATGGTGAGAGCGATGGTGAGTGCTATTGTGAGAGCGATGGCGAGTGCAATGGTGCTTGCAATGGTGAGTGCGATGATGCACGCAATTGTGAGAGCGATGTTCACTGTGATGGCGCATGTGATGGTGTGTGCGATTCTGCCTGCATTGGCGTATGCGATTATGAGAGTGATGGTGAATGCGATGGACAGTGGATGGTGAGTGGAATGGTGAGAGTGATGGTGCGTGTGATGTTGAGGTAGTAGGTGAGAATGATGGTGAGAGAGATTGTGAGTAAGATGTTGAGTGTGATGGTGAGAGTGATACTGAGTGTGATGGTGAGAGCAATGGTGAGAGGGACGTTGAGTGTGACAGTGAGTGTGAAGTGAAAGCGATGGTGAATGCAATGCTGAGTGCGATGATAAGTGCAATGGTGACAGCAATGTTGAGAGTGATGGTGAGAGAGATGGTGAGTGCAATGTTGAGTGTGATGGTGAGAACAATGCTGAGAGTGATGGTGAGATCGATGTTAAGCATGATTGTGAGAGTGATGGTGAGTGCTATGGTCAGTGCGATGGTCCAGTCGATGGTGCGAGCAATGGTTGGTGTGATGGTGAGAGCGATGTTGAGAGCGATGGTGAGAGCAATGTTGAGTGTGATGTTGAGTGCGATGCTGAGAATGATAGTGCATGCGACGGTGCGTGCAATAAATGGTGAATATGATGGTGTGGGCCATATTGCGTGCAACGGTGATTGAGATTGTGAGAGCAAAGGTGAGTGCAGTTGTGAGTGTGATGGTGAGAGTGATGCTGAGAGCAATGATGAGTGCGATGGTGAGTACAATAATGAGAGGGATGGTGAGAGCGATGGTGAGTTTGATAGTGAGTCAGATATTGATAGCGATGGTGAGAGCGATGGTGAGTGTAATGGTGAGTGCAATGTTGAGCATGAGGGTGAGTGCGATGGTGAGAGTGATGGTGAGAGTGATGGTGAGTGTGATAGTGCATGAAGTAGTGAGTGCGATGGTGAGAGCACTGTGAGAGCGCTGGTGAGAGCTCTGGTGAGAGGGATGGTGAGAGGGATGGTGAAAGCAATTGTGATTGCGAAGGTACGTTCAATGGTGTGTGTGATGGATAGTGCAATGCAGAGTGCAAGGGTGAGAACTATCTTGAGAGCAATGGTGAGTACGATGGTGAGTGCAATGGTGAGAGCAATGGTGGGTCCGATGGTGAGTGCGATCGTGAGTGCGATGGTGAGTGCCATGGTGAGTGAGATGATGCATGGGATGGCGAGTGTGATGGTGAGAGCGATGATGAATGAAATGGTGAGTGCGATGATGAGTGCGATGGTGTGTTCTATGGTGCGAGCAATGGTGAAAGCAATTGTGAGTGCAAAGGTGCGTGCGATGGTGAGTGCGATGGTGAGAGCGATGGTGAGACCGATGGTGAGTTTGATGGTGAGTCAGATGTTGATAGCAATAGTGAGAGGGATATTGCTTGTGATGGTGAGTGTGATGTTGAGATCAATGGTTAGTGCGATGGTGCATGCAATGATGTGTGTGATAGTGGAATTTTTAGTGTGATGGTGAGAGCGCTGGTGAGACTGATGGTTAGTGCAATGTTGACAGCCTTCATGAGAACAATGCTGTGTGCGATTGTGATTATGATGGTGAGTCCAATGGTGAGAACGATAGTGCGATTGTTAGAGTGATGTTGAGTGCAATGGTGATTGCAATGCTGAGAGTGATGGTGAGTGACATGGTAAAGGTGATGGCGAGTGTGATGGTGAGAGGATTGTGCATGTGATTGTGCACGTGATGCTGCATGTGATGGTGCGTGCGATGGGGTGAGCGATGGTGAATACAATGGTGAGGGTGACAGTGAGTGCGAAGGTGAGTGCGACAGTTAGTGCGATGTTGAGTGTGATGGTGTGAATGATGGTGAGTGCGATGGTGAGAGCAATGGTGAGAGTGATGGGGAGAGCGATGGTGAGTGCGATGGTGAATATGATGTTTAGAGCAATGGTGAGTGCAAAGGAGAGAGTGATGGTGAGTATGATCGTGAGTGCAATGGTTCGTGCGATGATGCAAGTGATAGTAAGTGTGTTGGTGAGAGCGATGGTGAGTGAGATGTTGAGAGCGATGGTGACAATGATGGTGAGTGTGGTTGTGATGGTGAATGTGATGTTGAGAGCGATGGTGAGTGTGATGGTGATAGCGATGGGGAGAGTGATGCTTAGTGGGATTGTAAGTGTGATGGTGAGTGTGATGGTGAGTGAGATGGTCAGAGTGATAGTGCATGCAAGGGTGCATGTGACAGTGAGTGTGACATTGAGAGTGACGGTGACAGGGAACAAGATTATGACAATGCGTGTGATGGTGAGTGCAACACTGAGAGTGATAGTGTGTGTGCTGATCCGTGCAATGGTGAATGCGATGGTAAGTGTGATGGAGAGAGCGATGGTGAGTGCGATGTTGAGGCAGAAGGTGAGAATGATGGTGAGAGAGATTGTGAGTGAGATGGAGAGTGTGATGCTGACAGTGATGCTGAGTGTGATGTTGAGTGTGTTGGTGACTGTGATGGTGAGTGAGAAGGTATTAGTGATGCTGAGAGTGGTGGTGAGTGCGATGGTGATAGAAATGTTGTGTGTGATTGTGAGAGTGATGGTGAGTGTGATGGTGAGAGCAATGGAGAGAAGGATGGTGAGTGTGGTGGTGAGTGCGATGCTGAGAGTGATGGTGAATGTGATGGTGTGTGAGATGGTGAATGCGATGGTCAGTACGATCAGGACAGCGATGGTGAGAGTGATGGTGAGAGAGATGGTGAGTGAGATGGTGAGAATGATGGTGAATACGATGTTCAGTGCGATGGTCACTGCAATGGTGACAGCAATGGTGAGAGCGATGGTGAAAGCAACTGTAAGTGCGAAGGTAGGTGTGACGTTGAGTATGATGGTGAGTGCGATAGTGAGAGCTATGTTGAGAACGATGTTGCATGTGATGGTGAATGTGATGGTGAGAGCACTGGTGAGATGTAGAGAGTGATGGTGAGAGTGATGGTGAGTGTGATGGTGAGAGTGATGCTGAGAGAGATTTTGAGTCCAATGGTGATATCTATGGTGAGTACAATAGTGAGAGCCATCCTGAGAGTGATTTTGAGTGTGTTGATGAATGCAATGGGGAGAGCGATGGTGAGTGTCATGGTGATTGTGATGGTGGGTGTGATGGTGAGAGTGATTGTGCATGTGATGGTGAGTGCAATGGTGCATGAGATGGTGAGAGCAATGGTGAGTGTGATAATGAGTGTGATGGTGCATGTGATGGTGAGTGTGATGATGAGTGTGACAGTGCATGTGATGGTGAGTGCGATTTTGAGAGTGATGGTCAGAACACTGGTGAGAGCGACGGTGACTGCGATGGTGATTACTATTGTGTGTGCAATGGTGAGAGTGATGGTGAAATGATGGTGAGTGCTATGCTGAGAGTGATAGTGCGTGCAACTGTGCATGCAACAGCATGTGCCATGGTGCATGCCATGGTATGTGAGATGGTGAGTGCAACAGTGAGTGAGACGGTGATGGCAAAGATGAGTGCAAATGTGTGTGTGAGGGTGAGAGCGATGGTGCCCATGATGGTGCGTGCCATGGAGAATGTGATGCTGAGTGCGGTGGTGAGATCGATGGTGAGCACAATGGTGAGTGCAATGGTGAGAGCTATGGTGAAAGCGATTGTGAATGCGAATGTGCGTGTGATGGTGAGTGCGATACTGAGTCACATGATGAGAATGATGGTGACAGTGGTGATGCGCACGATGGTGCATTCAATGGAGAGAGCAATGTTGAAAGCGATTGTGATTGCGAAGGTGCATGTGATGGTGCATGGTATTGAAAGTGCGATGCTGAGTGCAATGGTGAGTGCGATCTTGAGAGCGTTGGTGAGTGCGATGGTGAGTGCGATGGTGAGAGCGATGTTGAGTGCCATGGTGAGTGCAATGGTGTGTGTGATGGTGAGTACGATGTGGAGAGCGATGGTGTGTGTGATGGAGAGCGCGATGGTGAGTACGATGGTGAGAGTGATCATGCGTGCGATGGTGAGTGTGATGGTGAGTGCAATGGTGCATAATATGGTGTGAACGATGGTGAGTGTGATGGTGAGAGTGATGGTGAGAGCGATGGTGAGAATGATGGAGAGTGTGATGGTAAATACGATCTTTAGCGCAATGGTGAGTGCAATGGAGAGTGCCATGGTGTGTGTGATGGTGAGACCGATGGTGAGTTCAATGGTGAGTGTGATGGTGAGTGTGATGGAGCATGCGATGGTGCAGGCGATGGTGCAGGTGTTGATAAGAGCCATGGTGAGAGCGATGGTGATTGAGATGGTGAGAGTGATGGTGAGTGTGATGTTGAGTGTGATGGTGAGAGTGACAGTGCCTATGATGGTGCACATGATAGTGTGTGCCATGGTGTGGGTGATGGTGCCTGCGATGGGGAGTGTAATGGGGATTGTGATGGTGAAACAAATGGTGAGAGCAATGTTGACTGCTATGGTGAGTGCAAGGGTGATTGCGATTGTGATTGCGATGGTGTGTGCTATGGAAAGTGCAATCCTGAGGCGATAGTGAGAATGATCTTGAGAATGATGGTGACTGCAATTTTGAGTGCTGTGATTGTGCATGCGCTGGTGAGTGCGATGGTGAGAGCGATGATGAGTGTGATGGTGTGTGCGATGGTGAGTGTGATGATGAGTGCGATGGTGAGAGCCATGGTGAGTGCAATGTTGAGTGCAATGGTGAGAGTGAAGGTGAAAGCAATGGTGAGAGCGATGGTGCATGCGATGGTGCATGCGATGATGAGAGCGATGGTGAGTTTGATGGTCAGTGTGCTGGTGAGTGCAAGTGTGAGATTGATGGTGAGTGTGAGGGTGAGTGTGATGGTGCATCCAATTGTGAGTGCGATGGTGAATGCGATGGTGGGAGCGATGGAGAATTCCATGGTGTGAGGGATGATGAGTGCGATGGTACGTGTGATGGTGAGTGTGATGGTGATTCAGATGGTGAGAATGATGGTGAATGCGACGGTGACTGCGGTGTTGCGTGTGATGGTGAGAGTGATGGAAAGTGCGATGGTAAGTGCAATGGAGACAGTGATGGTGAGAGTGATGGTGAAAATGATTGTGAGTGCAAAGGTTTGTGTGATGGTGAGACAGAGTTTGAGAGCGATGGTGAGTGTGATGGTGAGAGCGATGGTGAGTGTGATGGTGAGTGCAATGGAGTGTGTGATGGTGAGTGCAATGGTGGTAGCAATGGTGAGAGTAATGTTAAGAACAATGGTGAATGCGATGATGAGTGTGATGGTGACAGCGATGCTGTGTGCAGTGGTCCCTGTGATGGTGAGTGTGATGGTGAGAGCTATGATGAGAGCGATGGTGAGTGAGAAGTTGAGTGTGATGTTGAGAGCGATGTTGAGTGTGATGGTGAGAGTGATGGTGAGAGAAATGGTGAGTGCGATGGTAGGTGAGATGGTGAGAGCAATGGTGAGTGTGATGGTTAAAGCAATGGTGAGAACAATGGTGAGTGCTATGTTGAGACTGATGGTGAGAGCGATGGTGAGTGCGATGATGAGTGCGATAATGAGTGCAATGGTGAGAGCAATGGTGAGAGTGATGGTGAGTGTGATGGTGACAATGATGCTACGTGCGATTGTCCATGTGCTGGTGAGTGTGATGTTGAGTGTAATGGTGAGAGTGATGTTGAGAGCGATGGTTAGTGTGATGGTGAGTGCAATGGTGAGAGTGATAATGTGTGCAATGGTGCATGGGACAATGTGCGCCATGGTGCATACGATGCTGCATTTGACGGTGAGTGTAATGGGTAGTGGAATGGTGAGAGCAAAGGTGAGTGAGACGGTGAGTGCCACAGTGAGTGCGAGGCTGAGAGCAATGATGAGTGTGATAATGCGTGTGATGGTGTGTACCACAGTGTGTTCCACTGTGCATACAAAGGTGCGTGCGATGTTGAGTGCAATGGTTAGTGCAACAGTGAGAGCAATGGTGAGTGTGACAGTGAATGCGACATAGAGAGTGACAGTGAAAGTGAAGGTGAGTGCGACATTGAGTGTGACAATGAAAGCAATGGTTCGTGTGTTGACCGTGCATTGGTGAGTGCGATGGTGAGAGCGATGGTGAGTGCAATGTTGACGCAAGAGTTGAGAATGATGGTGAGACAGATTGTCAGTGAGTTGGTGAGCATTATGATGAGAGTGATGCTGAGTGTGATTTTGAGTGTGTTGGTGACTAGTGGTGAGTTAGATGGTGTGAGTGATGCTGAGAGCAAT
Source organism: Phocoena sinus (assembly GCF_008692025.1). Lineage (NCBI taxonomy): Eukaryota > Metazoa > Chordata > Mammalia > Artiodactyla > Phocoenidae > Phocoena > Phocoena sinus. Next base: position 30,513,184 of record NC_045776.1, on the reverse strand, counting down.
GGTTAGAGTGTGGTGCGGGTGATAGTGATAGTGATGATGAGTTTGATTCTGAGAGCGATGGTGAGTGTGATGGTGAAAGCAATGGTGAGAGGGATGGTGAGTGCGACTCTCAGTGCGATGTTGAGAGCGATGTTGAGAGCGATGGTCAGTGCAATGGTGAGTGTGATGTTGAGAGCAATGGTGAGTATGATGGTGAGTGCGATGGTGAGAGCAATGGTGAAAGCGATTTTGAGTGCAAAGGTGCATGCAATGGTGATTCAGATGGTGAGAATGATGGTGAAAGTGATGGTGTGTGCAATAGTGCCTGAGATGGTGAGAACGAAGGAGAGTGCAATGGTCGGTGCAATGGTGACAGTGATGGTGAGAGTGATGGTGAAAGTGATTGTGATTGTGGAGGTGCATGCGATGGTCCATTTGATGGAGAGTGTGATGATGAGTGCAATGGTGAGAGTGATGTTGAGAGGCATGGTGAGTGCATCGGTGAGTGCGATGGTGAGAGTAATGGTGGGTGCAATGGTGAGAGAGATGGTGAGTGCCATGATGATTGCAATGGTGCGTGCGCTGGTGAGTGCAATGGTGAGAGCAATGCTGGGTGTGATGGTGAGGGTGATAATGGAAGCGATGGTGCGTGCACTGATGAGTATGATATTGAGAGCGATGGAGAGAGTGATGGTGAGTGCCATGGTGAGAGCGATGGTGAGTGTGATGGTGAGTGCGATGGTGCATGCGATGGTGCGAACAATGGTGAGAGCAATGGTGAGTGCGATGGTGACAGCGATTGTGATTGCGAAAGTGCATGCAATGGTTCATGTGATGGAGATTGCTATGTTGAGAGTGATCTTGAGACAGGTAGTGAGTGCGATGTTGAGAGCGATGGTGGATGCGATGGTGAGTGTGATAATTAGAGCAATGGTGCGTGCACTGGTGAGTATGATATTGAGAGCGATGGTGAGTGTCATGGTGAGAGTGATGTTGATTTCAATGATGAATGCGATGCTGAGTGCGACAGTGCATACGATCATGCGAGCAATGGTGATAGCGATGGTGAGTGCGATGGTGACTGTGATGGTGAGAGTGATGGTGAAAGCGAGTTTGAGTGTGAAGGTGCATACGACGATGAGTGCAATGGTGAGTCAGATGGGGAGAATGATGGTGACATTGATGTTATGGGTGATGCTGAGAGAAATGGAGAGTGCGATGGTCACTGCGATGTTGAGAGCTATGGTGAAAGCGATTGTGATTTTGAAGGTGCATGGGATGCTGTGTGTGATGGAGACTGCGATGCTGAGTGCAATGGTGAGTGCGATCTTGAGAGCGATGATGAGTGTGATGGTAAGAGTGATAATGCGTGCCACGGTGTGCGTGACAATGTGTGCCACAGTTCATACGATGGTGCATGTGATGGTGAGTGCAACAGGTAATGCAATGGTGAGAGAAATGGTAAGTGTGATGGTGAGTGCTATGGTGAGTGCAAGAGTGAGAGCAGTGGTGTGTGTGATGGTGCATGCCATGGGGAGTGCGATGCCATTTGCCATGGTGAGAGCAATCTGGAGAGTGATGGTGAGTGCAATGGTGAGAGCGATGGTTAAAGCAATTGTGAGTTTGAAAGTGCATGTGACGTTGAGTGCAATGGTGAGTGAGATGGTGAGAGTGGTGGTGAGTGCCATGGTGTGTGTGGTGTTGAGTTCCATGGTGAGTGTGATGGTGACAGCAATATTGAGTGCGATGATAAGAGCAATGGTGAGTGCTATGGTGTGTGCGATGGTGAGTGTGATTGTGTGTGAGATGGTGAGTATGATAGTGAGAGCGATGGTGAGTGCGATGGTGCGAGTAATGGTGAGTGCAATGGTGCATGCGATGGTGAGTGCAATGGTGCATGTGATGGTGAGTATGAAGGTGAGAGCTATGGTGAGAGCGATGTTCAGTGCGATGGTGTGTGCAATGCTGAGTGCAATGTTGCATGCTACGGTGCCTGAGATGGTGACAGTGATGGTGAATGTGATGGTCAGTGCGATGGTGAGTGTGATGTTGAGATCGATGGTGAGGGCGATGGTTACTCTGACGATGAGTATGATGGTGACAGCAATGGTGAAAGTGATTGTGTGTGCATGTGATGGTGTGTGTGATTGTGAAAATGATGGTGACAGCAATGGTGATTGCGATGGTGCATGCAATGTTGATAGTGATGTACAGTGCGATGGTCAGTGTGATGTTGACAGTGATGGTGAGAGCGATTGTGATTGAGAAAGTGCTTGCGATGGTGTGTTTGATGGCGAGTGCGATGCTGAGTGCAATGGTGAGATCGATCTTGAGAGGAATGGTGCGTGCGATAATGAGAGCAATGGTGAGTGCCATGATGAGTGTGATGGTGCGTGCGCTAGTGAGTACGATATTGAGAGCTATGGTCAGTGCGATGGTGAGAGCGACAGTTATTGCAATGCTGAGTGCGATTGTGAGTGCGATGGTGACGGCGATGTTGAGTGTGATGATAAGAGCAATGGTGAGAGCTATGGTGCTTGCGATAATGAGTGTGATGATCCGTGTGATGGTGAGTGTGATGGTGAGAGTGATGGTGAGTGCAATAGTGTGTGCAATGGTGAATGTGCTGGTGCATATGATGGTGAGTGAGATGGTGCGTGTGATGGGGAGTACGATGGTGAGAGTGATGGTGAGTGCGATGGTGCATGCGATGGTGCCTGAGATTGTGACAGCAATGGTGAATGTGATGGTCTGCACGATGGTGAGTGTGATGTTGAGATCGATGGTGAGAGTGATTGTTACTCTGATGGTGAGTTTGATGGTGAGAGTGATGGTGAAAGGAATTGTGTGTATGAAGGTGCATGCGATGGTGAGTGTGATGGTGAGTCAGATGTTGAGAATGATGGTGACAGTGATGGTGCATGTGACGGTGCATGCGATATTGAGAGCGATATACAGTGCGATGGTCAGTGAGATGTTGACAGTAATGGTGAGAGCTATGATGAAAGCGATTGTGACTGTGAATGTGCGTGCAATGGTGCGTTTGATGGAGAGTGCAATGCTTAGTGCAATGGTGAGAGCGATCTTGTGAGGGATGGTGCGTGCGATGGTGAGTGTGATGGTGGTTGTGCTAGTGAGTATGATATTAAGAGCTATGGTCCATGCGATGGTGAGAGTGACGGTGAGTGCAATGCTGAGTGCAATGGTGCGTGCGATTTTGTGAGTGATGGTGAGTGTGATGTTGCGTGCGATGGCTCAGGTGATGGTGCGAGCCATGTTGAGAGCCATGGTGACTGAGATGGTGAGAGTGATGGGGAGTGTGATGTTGAGTGCTATGCTGAGAGTGACAGTGCGTGTGACGGTGCACAGGATAGTGTGTGCCATGGTGCGGGTGAGGGTGCCTGCGACGGGGACTGCAATGGAGACCGTGATGGTGAAAACAATGTGAGTGCGATGTTGACTGCGATGGTGAGTGCAAAGGTGATTGTGATGGTGCATGCAATGGAGAGTGCAATCCTGAGGCGATGGTGAGAGCGATCTTGAGAGTGATGATTAGCTCAATTGTGAGTGCAATGAGGAAAGCGATTGTGAATGTGAAGTTGCATGTGATGGTGAGTGCAATGCTGTGTCAGATGCTGAGAATGATGGTGACAGTGAGGGTGAGTGCAATGTGTGCAATGGTGAGAAGGATGGTGAGTGTGATGTTGAGAGCGATGGTGAGAGCAATGGCGAGCGCGATGTTGAATACAATGTTTAGAGCGATGGTGAATGCAATGGAGAGCATGATGGTGAGTGCAATTGTGAGTGCAATGGTGCATGTGTTGATGTGAGCAATGGTGAGTTTGATGGTGAGAACAAAGATGAGAGCAATGGTGAGTGAGATGGTGTTTGTGAATGCGATGGTCAGTGCGATGGTGACAGCCATGGTGAGAGTGATGGTGAAAGCTATTGTAAGTGTGAAGGTACTTGCAATGTTGCATGCAATGGTGATTGTGATGGTGGGAGCTATGCTGAGAGCAATGTTGCTTGCGATGGTGAGTGTGATGGTGAGAGCAATGGTGAGTGCGATGGTGAGAGCGATGGTGAGTTCGATGGTGAGAGCAATGGTGAGTGCGATGTTTAGAGCCATGGTGAGAGCGATGGTGAGTGCGATGACGATTACGATGATGAGTGCGATGTTGAGAGTGATGGTGTGAGTGATGGTGAGTGTGATTCTGAGTGCAACGCTGAGAGCAATGGAGAGTGAGATGGTGAGGGTGATGGTGAGTGTGATGGTGAGAAGATGGTGTGATCAATTGTGCATGGAATGATGTGTTCGATGGGGAGAGCGATGGTGATTGAAATGGTGAGGTGTACAGTGAGAGTGATGGAGAGTGCAATGGTGAGTGAGAATTTGAGTGCGACAGTGAGAGTGATGGTGAGTGTGATGGTGATTGTGATGGTGCATGCGATTATGAGAGCGATGGTCAGTGTGATGGTGAGAGCAATGTTGAGAGTGATGTTGAATGCGATTCTGAGGGTGATGGTGAGTGCAATGGTGCATGCAATGTTGAGTGTGGTGGTGTGTGCGATGGCGAGTGTGATGGTGCATGCCATGTTGCAAGCGATGGTGACTACGATGGTGAAACCGATCATGAGAGTGATGATGAGTGTGATGGTAAGAGTGATGGTGAGCGTGATGGTGAGTGCGATGGTCAGAGTGATGTTGAGAGCAATTTTGAGTCTGATAGTGATTTCTATGGTTAGTTCAATGGTGAGAGCCATGCTGAGAGCGATTTTGATTGCATTGATGAATGCAATGGTGAGAGCGATGTTGAGTGTGATGGTGATTGTGATGGTGAGTGTGATGGTGAGAGTGATAGTGCATGCGATGGTGAGTGCCATGGTGTGTGAGATGGTGAGTGCGACAGTGAATGCGACAGTGAGAGTGATGGTGCGTACGATGGTACGTGTGATGGTGAGATAGATGCTGCATGTGATGGTCCGTGTGATGGTAAGTGAGATGTTGCGTGTGATGGTGAGAGTGATAGTGTGTTCATCGGTGAATGTGATGGTGCATGAAATGGTGAGTGAGACTGTGAGTGCCAGGTGAGAGCGATGGTGCATACGATGGTACGTGTGATGGTGAGATAGATGCTGCATGTGATGGTCCGTGTGATGGTAAGTGAGATGTTGCGTGTGATGGTGAGAGTGATAGTGTGTTCATCGGTGAATGCGATGGTGCGTGAAATGGTGAGTGAGACTGTGAGTGCCAGGTGAGAGCGATGGTACATACGATGGTACGTGTGATGGTGAGAATGGTGGTGAATGTGATGTTGCGTGTGAAGGTGTTTGCGATGGTGAGAGCGATGTTGAGAGCGATGATGCATGCGATGGTGTGAACGATGTTGAGTGCGATGGTGAGTGCAATGGTGACAGCGATGGTAAGTGCGATGGTAAGTGCAATGGTGAGTGCAATGGAGACTGCGACGTTGAGTGCGAGGGTGAGAGCGATGGTGAGTGCAATGCTGAGAGTGATAATGTGTGTGACGGTGTGTGTGACTGTGTGCCATGGTGCATGTGATGATGTGTGAGATGGTGAGTGCAACAGTGAGTAAGACGGTGAGGGCAAAGCTGAGTGCGATAGTGAGTGTGAGGGTCAGAGCGATGGTGTCTGAGATGGAGTGCGTGATGGAGAATGCGATGCTGTATGTGATGGTGAGAGCGATGTTGAGTGTGATGGGGAGTGCGACGGTGAGTCAGATGATGAGAATTATGTTGAAAGTGATGGTACATGCGATGGTGAGAGCAACGATGAAAGCAATTGTGATTGCAAAGTTGCATGTGATGGTGCATGGGATCGAGAATGCGATGCTGAGTGCAATTTTGAGAGCGATGTTGAGTGTGGTGTTTGGTGCGATAGTGAGTGTGGTGTTGAGAGCAATGTTGAGTGCCATGGTGAGTGCGATGGTGAGTACAATGTTGAGAGCGAAGGTGAGTGCGATGGTGAGAGTGACGGTGAGTGCAATGCTGACTGCGATGCTGAGTGCGATGGTGCGTGCAATGGTGCAAGTGATGGTGTGTGCAATGGTGAGTGCGATGGTGAGACCGATGTTGAGAGCAATGATGAAAACAATTGTGAGTGTGAAGTTGCGTGCGATGGTTACTGTGATGGTGAGTCAGATGGTGAGAATTATGTTGACAGTGTTGGTGCATGCGACGGTGAGAGTGATGGAGAGTGCAATGATCAGTGCGATTGTGAAAGTGATGGTGAGAGTGATGGTAAAAGCGATTGTGATTTGTGAAGGAGCGTGCAATGATGTGTGTAATGGAGACTGCAATGCTGAGTGCAATGGTGAGAGTCACCTTGAGAGCAATGATGAGTGTGACGGGGAGAGTGATAATGCATGCGATGGTGCACGTGACAATATGTGCCACAGTGTGTATGACGGTGCGTGTGATGTTGAGGTCAACGGGTATTGTGATGGTGAGAGCAATGGTGAGTGCGACGGTGAGTTCGACGGTGAGTGCAAGGGTGAGAGCAATGGTACGTGTGATGGAGAGTGCGATGCTGATTGCAATGGTGAGAGCGATCTTGAGAGCAATGATGAGTGTGATGGTGAGAGCGTTTGTGAGTGCAATGGTGAGTGCGAAGGTGAGAGCGATGGTTCAAGCACTTGTGAGTTAGAAATTGTGTGTGATGGTGAGTGCAATGGAGCATCAGATGGTGAGAATGATGGTGAGAGTGATGGTGAGTGTGATGGTGTGTGCAATGGCATGGGCGACAGTGAGAGTGATGTTGAGTGCAATGGTGCATGCGATGTTGAATGCGATGGTGAGTGCGATGATGAATGCGATGATGCATGCGTTTGTGAGAGCAATGTTCACTGCGATGGTGTGTGCGACTCTGCCTGCATTGGTTCATGCGATATGAGAGCGATGGTGAATGCGACGGTCAGTGGATGGTGAGTGGAATGGTGAGAGCGATGGTGAGTGTGATGTTGAGGTAGTAGGTGAGAATGATGGTGAGAGCGATTGTCAGTAAGATGTTGAGTGTGATGGTGAGAGTGATGCTGAGTGTGTTGGTGACAGTGATGGTGAGTGAGATGGTGTTAGTGATGCTGAGCCTGATGCTGAGAGTGGTGGTGAGGGTAATGGTGATAGTGATGGTGAGTGTGATTGTGAGAGCGATGGTGAGTGTGATGGTGACAGCAATGGTGAGAGGGATGGTGAGTGTGAGGGTGAGAGCGATGGTGAATGCGATGCTGAGTGCGATGATAAGTGCAATGGTGACAGTGATGTTGAGAGTTATGGTGAGAGATGGTGAGTGCGATGGTGAGAACGATGGTGAGAGCGTTGGTGAGTGCGATAGTGCGATGTTGAGAGCTATGGTCAGAACGATGGTAAGATTGATGGAGAGTGTGATGGTAAATACGATCTTTAGCACAATGGTGAGTGCAATGGAGAGTGCCATGGTGCGTGTGATAGTTCAGGCGTTGATGAGAGCCATGGTGAGAGCGATGGTGATTGAGATGGTGAGAGTGATGGTGAGTGCGATGTTGAGTGTGATGGTGAGAGTGATAGTGCCTGAGATGGTGCACACGATAGTGTGTGCCATGGTGTGGGCAATGGTGCCTGTGATGGGAAGTGCAACGGGGATTGTGACAGTGAAACAAATGGTGAGAGCAATGTTGACTGCTATGGTGAGTGCGAGGGTGATTGTGATTGTGATTGCAATGGTGTGTGTTATGGAAAGTGCAATCCTGAGGTGATAGTGAGAATGATCTTGAGAGTGATGGTGAGTGCAATTTTGAGTGCTGTGATTGTGCATGCACTGGTGAGTGCGATGGTGAGAGCGATGATGAGTGTGATGGTGCATGCAATGGTGAGTGTGATGATGAGTGCGATGGTGGGAGCCACGGTGAGTGCAATGGTGAGAGTGATGGTGAGAGCGATGGTGCATGCGATGAGAGTGATGGTGAGTTTGATGGTCAGTGCTCTGGTGAGTGCAAGTGTGAGATTGATGGTGAGTGTAAGGGTGAGTATGAGGGTGAGAGAAATGGTGAGTGTGAGGGTGAGTGTGATGGTACATCCAATTGTGAGTGTGATGGTGAGTGCAATGGTGGGAGCGATAGAGAATGCCATGGTACAAGGGATGATGAGTGCGATGGTACGTGTGATGGTGAGTGTGATGGTGATTCAGATGGTGAGAATGATAGTGAGAATGATGGTGAATGCGACGGTGACTGCGATGGTGCGTGTGATGGTGCATGTGATGGTGAGAATGATGGAAAGTGCGATGGTAAGTGCAATGGAGACAGTGATGGTGAGACCGATGGTGAAAGTGATTGTGAGTGCAAAGGTTTGTGTGATGGTGAGAGATTTTGAGAGCGATGGTGAGTGTGATGGTGAGTGCAATGGTGAGTGTGATGGTGTGTGTGATGGTGAGTGCAATGATGATAGCGATGGTGAGAGTAATGTTAAGAGCGATGGTGAATGTGATGATGAGTGCGATGGTGGCAGCAATGCTGAGAGTGATGGTGAGTGTGATGGTGAGTGCGATGGTGAGAGCGATGATGAGTGCGAGGGTGAGAGCAATGTTGAGTGTGATAGTGAGATCGATGGCGACTGCAAGGGTTAGTGCGTTGGTGAGAATGATTGTGAGAGCGATGATGAGGCGTTGGTGAGAGCGATAGTTTGTGCTATGCTGAGTGCGATGGTGAGAGCGATCTTGAGAGCGATGGTGAGTGCGATGATGAGTGCGATGTTGAGAGCTATGGTGAGTGTGATCGTGAGAGCGATGCTGCATGCAATGGTCCGTGTGATGGTGAGTGCGATGGTGAGAGCGATGCTGCATGCAATGGTCTGTGTGATGGTGAGTGCGATGGTGAGTGTGATGGTGAGAGCGATGATGAGCGTGATGGTGAGTGTGATGGTGAGAGCGATGGTGAGTTCAAGGGTGATAGCGATGGTGAATGTGATCATGAGAGCGATGGTGAGTGCAATGGTGCATGCCATGGTGAGACTGATGGTGAGAGCAATGATGAGTGTGATGGTAAGAGTGATGGTGAGAGTGATGATGAATGCGACGGTGAGTGCAGTGGTGAGTGTGATTCTGTGTGCAACAGTGTGCACGATGGTTCATGTGATGGTGATTGGGATGGTGAGAGTGAGCGTGAGAGCGAAAGTGCATGCAATGGTGTCTGCACTGATAAGAGTGATGGTGAAAGTGATTGTGAGTGCGAAGGTGCCTGTGATGCTGAGTGCGATGGTGTGTTAGATGGTGAGAATGATGGTGAGAGTGAAGGTGCATGCGATGTTGCATGAAATGGTAAGAGCGATGGAGAGTGCGATGGTCAGTGTGAAGGAGACAGTGATGGTGAGAGTAATGGTGAAAGCAATTGTGATTGCGAAGGTGCGTGTGATGGTGTGTGTGATGATAAGTGCAATGGTAAGAGTGATGGTGAGTGTGACGGTGGGTGTAATGGTGAGAGTGACAGTGAGAGCAATGGCGATTATGACGGTGAGTGTGACGGTGAGAGAGATGGTGAGAACAAAGCTGACTGCGATGTTGAGTGAGACGGTGAGTCAGATAGTGAGAATGATGGTGACTGTCATGGTGAGTGCGATGATGAGTGTGATGGTGAGAGCAATGGTGAGAGTGATGGTGAGTGTGATGGTGACAGCGATGCTGCGTGCGATGGTCTGTGTGATGTTGAGTGCGATGGTGTGTGTGACGATGAGAGCGATGATGAGAGCAATGGTGAGTGCAATGTTGAGTGTGATGGTGAGAGCGATGTTGAAAGCGATGGAGAATCAAGGATGAATGCAATGGTGACAGCGATGATGAGTGTGAGGGTGAGATCAATGTTGACTGCGATGGTGAGATCAATGGACACTCCGAAGGTGAGTGCGATGGTGACAGCGATGGTGAGAGTGATGGTGAGTGCGATATTGAGAGCTATGCTGAGAGTGATGGTGAGAGCGATCTTGAGAGTGATGGTGAGGCCATGGTGAGAGCGATGGTGAGTGCAATGCTGAGTGCGATGGTGAGTGCAATGATGAGAGCGATGCTGAGTGTGATGGTGAGAGCGATCTGGAGAGCGATGGTGAGTGTGATGCTGAGTGCAATGCTGACTTTGATGGTGACAGTGATGCTGCGTGCGATGGTCTGCGTGATGGTAAGAGCAATGGTGAGTGTGATGGTGAGAGCGATGGAGAGTGCAATGGTGAGGGCTACATTGAGTGTGATGGTGAGTGTGATGGTGAGAGCGATGGTGAGTGTGAAGATGTGAGCTATGGTGAGTGTGATTGTGTGTGAGATGTTGAGTGTGTTGGTGCATATAATGGTGAGAGTTATGGTCAGTGCGATGTTGTGTGTGATGGTGAGTGTGATGTATGTGATGATGAGTGTGGTGGTGCCTATGATGGTGAGAGCAATAGTGAGGGTGATGGTGAGTTCGATGGTGAGTCTGATGTTGATAACGATGGTGAGAGTGATAATGAGTGTGATGTTGTGAGCGATGGTGCATGCGATGGTGTGAGGGATGGTGAGTGCGATGTTGAGTTCAATGCTGAGAGTGATAGTGCTTGCGATGTTACATGTGACAGTATGTGGCATGGTGCATGCAACCATGTGTGACACACTGAGTGCAACAGTGAGTGAGATGGTGAGAGCAAAGATAAGTGCAATGGAGAGTGTGAGGGTGAGAATGATGGTGCATGCAATGTTGTGTGCGATGGAGAATGCGATGCAGAGTGCGATGATCGGAGCGATCATGAGAGCAATAGTGAGTGCGATGATGAGTGTGATGGTGAGAGCGATGGTGAGTGTGATGTTAAGTGGTATGGTGAGAGTGATAGTGCATGTGACAGTGTGCCTGACAGTGTGTGCCGTGGTGCATACAATGTTGTGTGCGATGATGAATGCAATGGGTAGTGCGAACGTGAGAGCAACAGTGAGTGCAACAATGACTACCACAGAGAGTGTGAGGGTGAGAGCCATGTTGCGTGCAATGGTGCATGCAATGGAGAGTGCGATGCCTATTGCAATGGTGAGAGCTATCTTTAGTGTGATGGTGAGCTCGATGGTGAGTGCGATGGTGAGAGAGATGGTGAGATCAATGGTTAGTGTGATTATGAGAATGATGTTTAAAGCGATTGTGAGTCTGAAGGTGTGTGCAATGGTGAGTGCGATGGTGAGTCAGATGGTTAGTGCGATGGTGACAACAATGGTGAGAGCAATGGTGAGTGCGATGGTGAGAGCAAAGTTAAGTGCTAGTGTGACTGTGACCGTGAGGGTGAGAGTGATAGCAATGGTGCGTGGAATGGTGAGTGTGATGGTATGTGCGATGTTGAATGCAACGGTGAGGGCCATGTTGCTTGTGATGGTGATTTAGATGGTGATTGAGATGGTGAGAGCAATGGTGAGTGCGATCTTGAGTGCAATAGTGAGCGATGGTGAGTACGATGTTGAATACGATGCTCACAGCGATGGTGAGTGCAATGGAGAGAAAGATGATGAGTGTGATGGTGAGAGCAAGGTGAGTACAATGGTGATGGTGAGTGCAATGTGTGCGATGGTGCAAGTGATGGTGAGTGTGATGGTGAGAGCAATGGTGAGAGTGATGGTGAGTGAGATGGTGAGAGTGATGGTGAGTGCAATGTTGAGTGCTATGGTGAGTGATTATGCATGTGATGGTTCACGTGATAGTGTGTGCCACGTTGTGCGTGACGGTGCCTGTAATGGGGAGTACAATGGGGAGAGTGATTGTGAAAGCAACAGTGAGTGCAATGGTGACTATGACAGTGAGTGCGACAGGGATTGTGATGGTGCGTGCAATGAGGCATGCTATTGAGAGTGCAATGTTGAGTGCGATGCTGAAAGCAATTGTGAGTGTGGAGATGCATGTGATTGTGAGTGTGATGGTGATTCAGTTGGTGAGAATGATGGTGAGAGAGATGGTGAGTGAGAAGGTGAGTGCTATGGTGCGAGCAAAGGTGAGAGCGATGGAGAGTGTGATGGTGAGTGCGATGGTGAGAGCGATTGTGACAGTGTAGTTATGTTAGATAGTGGGTGCGATGATTAGAGCAATGGAGATCAATGGTGAGAGAGATGGTGAGCATGATGGTGAGAGCAATGATGAGTATGATGGTGAGAGGAATGGTGAGTGTGATGGTGTGAACGCTGGTGAGTACGATGGGGAGAAAGATAGTGAGAGCGATGGTCAGTGTTATGAATAGAGTGATGGTGCTTGCGTTGTTGAGTGTGATGCTGAGAGTGATAGTGTGTGCGACGGTGTGTGCAATAGTGTGCCACAGTGCGTGCAGCGCTGCGTGCCACGGTGAGTGCAACGGTGAGTGCGATTGTGAGACCAAAGGTAAGTGCGACATTGTCTTCGATGGGGAGTGTGAGGGTGAGAGCAATGGTGCATGCGAAGGTGAGTGTGATGGTGCGTACAATGGTGATTTCGATGGTTAGAGTGATGGTAAGTGCCAAGGTGAGTTCAATGGTAAGCGCGATGGTGGGAGTGATGGTGAGTGCAATGGTAAATACGATGTTTAGAGCGATGGTGAGTGCGTTGTTGAGAGCAATGGTGAGTGCAATGCCTAGTGCAATGATGAGTGCAATGATGCATGCTATGGTGCGAGCAATGGTGAGTGTGTTGGTGAGAGCAATGGTGAGAGCAATGGTGATTGAGATGGTGAGAATGATGGTGACTGCGATGTTGAGTGCTATGGTGAGAGTGATAGTGCATGCGACGGTGCGCATCATAGTGTGTGCCACGGTGTGCACGATGATGAGAGCGATGGTCAGTGCAATGGTGCGTGCAATGACGACTGCGATTGTGTGTGCAATGGTGAATGTGATGGTGCCAACAAAGGTGAGAGCGATGGTGAGTTCGATGTTGAGTCAGATGTTAGCAATGGTGAGAGCAATGTTGAGTGCGATAATGAGTGCGATGTAGAGAGTGATGGTGAGTGCAATGGTGAGAGCAAAGGTGAGTACAATGGTGAGAGTAATGGTGATTATAAGGCTGAGTGCGATGGTGAGAGCTATGGTGTGTGCAATGGTTCATGCGAAGGTGAATGAGAAGTTACATGCAATGGTGAGTGTGATGGTGCGTACAATGGTAACAGTGATGGTTAGTGTGATGGTGCATTAGATGGTGAATGCGATGGTGCATGCAATGATGAATGCGATGGTGAGAGCGATGCTGAGTGATATGGTGAGTGTGATGGTGAGAGTGATGGTGAGATCATTGGTGAGAGCAATGGTGAAAGTGATTTTGAATGCAAAGGTGTGTGTGCTGGTACGTGCAATGGAGAGTGGGATGGTGAGTGAAATTGTGAGAGTGAACTTGAGAGCGATGTTGAGTGTGATGGTGAGTGCAATGGTGAGAGCACTGGTGATCGTGATGGTTCGTGCGTTGGTGAGTGCGATGGTGAGGGCTACATTGAGAGCGATGTTGAGTGCAATGGTGACAGTGAAGGTGAGTGCAATGCTAAGAGTAATCCTGAGTGTGAAAATGAGTTTGTGGGTGACAGATATCGTGAGTGAGATGGTGTAAGTGATGCTGAGAGTGGTGGTGAGGGCGATGATGATAGTGATTGTCAGTGTGATTGTGAGAGCGATAGTGAGTGTGATGGTGAGAGCGATGTTGAGAGTGACGGTGAGTGCGATGGTTGATAAGATGTTCAGAACGATGGTGAGTTCAATGGAAGAGAGATGGTGTGTGCAATGGTGCGAGCGATGGTGAGTGTGATGGTGAGAGCGATGGTGAGAGCCATGGTGAGTGAGATGATGAGAGTGATGTTGAGCACAATGTTGAGTGCTATGGTGAGAGTGATAGTGCGTGCGAAGGTGCACGCATTAGTGTGTGCCATGTTGTGGGTGACGGGGCATGCAATGGGGTGTTCAATGGGGAGTGTGATGGTGAAAGCAATGGTGAGTGTGATGCTGACTGTGACAGTGAGTGCAATGGTGAGAGCAATGGTGAGTGTGATGTTGAGTGCTATGGTGAGAGTGATAGTGCATGTGAGGGTGCACACAGTAGTGTGTGCCATGTTGCAGGTGATGGGGCATGCAATGGGGTGTTCAATGGGGAGCGCAACGGTAAAAGCAGTGGTGAGTGTGATGTTGACTGCGACGGTGAGTGCGATGGTGAGAGTGATTGTGAGTGTGAAGATGCATGTGATGGTGAGTGCGATGGCGAGTCAGATGGTGAGAATGATAGTGACAGTGATGGTCTGTGGGATGGTGCATGCGATGATGAGAGCAATGGAGAGTTGATGGTGACAGTGATGGTGAGAGCCATGGTGAAAGCGATTGTGATTGCAAAGGTGCGTGCGATGGTGCATGTGATGGAGAATGCGATGCAGAGTGCAATGGTTACAGCGATCTTGAGAGAGATGGTTGGTGCGATGGTGAGTGCAATTGTGAGAGCGATGCTGAGTGCCATGGTGAGTGTGATGGTGTGTGCGATGGTCACTGCAATGGGGATTACGATGATGAGAGCGATGGTAAGTGTGATGGAGAGAGCGATGGTGAGTGCAATGGTGACAGTGATGATGAGTACGATGGTGAGTGTGATGATGAGTGCGATGGCATGTACCATGGTGAGTATGATGGTGAGAGCGATGGTGTGTGCAATGGTGAGAATGATGTTGAGTGGGATGTTGAGTGCGATGTGGAGAGTTATATTGTGTGCAACGGTGCATGCAATAGTGTGTTCCCAAGTGCATGTGATGCTGCGTGCGATGATGAGTACAACAGCGAGTGTGACAGTGAGAGCAAAGGTGAGTGTGATGGTGACTGCGATGGAGAGTGTGAGGATGAGAGTGATGGTGCATTGAATGGTGAGTGTGATGATGCGTGTGATGGTGAATGCGATGGTGAGGACCATGTTGCATGCGATGGTGATTGAGATGGTGAGAGCAATTGTGAGAGCGATGGTGAGTGCGATGGTGAGTGTGATGATGCATGCGATGATGTGAGTGACAGTCAGTGCGATGTTACATGTGATAGTGAGGGCGATGGTGCGTGCGATGATGAGAGCGATGCTGAATGTGATAGTAAGTGCAATGGTGAGTGCGATAGTGAGAACAATGATGGCAGCAATGGTGAGTGCGATGGTGAGAGCAATAGTGAGAGGGATGGAGAGTGCAACGGTCAGTGTGATGATGAGAGCGATGGTGATAGCAATGGTGTGAGCGATGGTAGGTGTGATGGTGAGTTCGATGGTGAGTGCAATGGTGAGTGCAGTTGTGAGTGTGATGGTAAATGCGATGTGGAGAGTGATGGTGAGAGCGACAGTGAGTGTGATGTTGAGTGTGATAGTGAGAGCAATGTTGAGAGCGATAGTGAGTGCAATGGTGAGTGAGATGTTGAGAGCCTTGATGAGAGCGATGGTGAGTGCGATGGTGATTACAATGGTGAGTGTAATGGTGAGAGTGATGGTGTGAGTTATGTTGAGTGCTATTTTGAGTACAATGCTGAGAGCAATGGTGAGTGTGATCGTGAGAGGATGGTGCATGCAATTTTGCATGTGATGGTGCGTGCGATGGGGAGAGCAATGGTGATTACCATGGTGAGGTTGATGGTGAGAGCGAAGGTGAGTGTGAAGGTGACTGCAAATCTGAGAGCGATGGTGAGAATGACGGTGAGTGCTATGGTGATTGCGATGGTGTGTGCGATGATGAGGGCAATGGTCAATGTCATGGTGAATATGGTGTTTAGAGTGATGGTGAGTGCAATGGAGAGAGCGATGGTGAGTGCGATTTTGAGTGTGATGCTGCGTGTGATGCTGCAAGCGATGGTGAGTGTGATGGTTAAAGCGATGGTTAGTGTGATGTTGAATGCAATGTTGAAAGTGATGGTGAGTGTGATGGTGAGTGTGATGGTGCGTGCAATTTTGAGTGCAATGATGTGTGAAATGGTGTGATGGTGCGAGCGATGGTCCATGTGATGGAGAGTGTGATGGTGAGTCAGATTCTAAGAATGATGGTGACAGTGAGGGTGAGTGCGATGGTGTGTGCGATAGTGCAAATGATGGTGAGAGTGATGGTGAGCACCATAGTGTGTGAGATGCTGAGAGCGATGGTGAGGTCGGTTGTGAGTGTGATGGTGAGTGCGATGTTGAGAGCCACGGTGACAGTGAAGGTGAGTGCGGTGCTGAGAGTAATCCTGAGTGTGAAAATGAGTTTGTTGATGACAGATATTGTGAGTGAGATGGTGTAAGTGATGCAGAGAGTGATGCTGAGAGTAGTGGTGAGGGCGATGATGATAGTGATTGTCAGTGTAATTGTGAGAACGATAGTGAGTGTGATGGTTGAGAGCGATGTTGAGAGGGATGGTGAGTGCAATGGTGAGTCCGATAGTGAGTGCCATGGTGAGTGCGATGTTGAGAGTGATGGTGAATGTGATGGTTAATAAGATGTTCAGAACAATGGTGAGCACAATGGAAGAGGTGGTGTGTTCAATGGTGTGAGCGATGGTGAGTGTGATGGTGAGAGCGATGGTGAGAGCCATGGTGAGTGAGATGATGAGAGTGATGTTGAGTGCAATGTTGAGTGCTATGGTGAGAGAGATAGTGCATGCGAAGTTGCACGCAATAGTGTGTGCCATGCTGCGTGTGACAGGGCATGTGATGGGGTGTTCAATGGGGAGTGTGACAGTGAAAGCAATGGTGAGTGCGATGTTGACTGCGACGGTGAGTGCGATGGTGAGAGCAATGGTGAAAGCGATTGTGAGTGCGAAGATACGTGTGATGGTGAGTGCAATGGTGAGAATGATGGTGACTATGTTGGTGAGAGTGATGGTGAGTGTGATGGTGAGTGTGTTGGTGCATGCGATGGCACGAGCGATGGTGGGTGCGACGTTGAGAGTGATGGTGAGCGTGATGGTGTGTGCAATGGTGAGAGTGATGGTGAGTACGATGGTGAGAGTGATGGTGAGTGGGATGTTGAGTGCAATGCTGAGAATGATAGTGCGTGCGACAGTGCATGCAACATTGTGTGCCACGGTGCATACAATGCTCTGTGTGATGGTCTGTGCAATGGTGAGTGCAATGGTGAGAGCAAACTTGAATGTCATGGTGACTGTGACAGTGAGTGTGAAGGTGAGGGCGATGGTGCGTGGAATGGTGAGCACAATGGTGCATATGATGGTGAGGGCCATGTTGTGTGCAATGGTGATTGAGATGGTGAGAATGATGGTGAGTGCAATGCTGAGTGCGATGGTGAATACGATGTTCAGAGTGATGGTGAGTGCAATGCAGGGAGAGATGGTGAGAGTGACAGTGTCAATGACATTCAGCGCAATGGTGAGTGTGATGAAGACAGCGATGGTGAGTGAGATGATGAGAGTGATGGTGAGTGCAATGTTGAGTGTTATGGTGAAAGTGATAGTATGTGCAAAAGTGCACAAGATAGTGTGTGCCATGGTGCGGGCAATGGTGCATGTGATGGGGAGTGCCTTGGGGGGTGCAATGGTGAAAGCAACAGTGAGTTCGATGGTGACTGCTACAGTGAGTGCAAGGGACAATGTTGTGGTGCGTGCCACAGTGCATGCTATGAAGAGTGCGATGCTGAGTGCAATGGTGAGAGAGGTCATGAGAGCGATGGTGAGTGCGATTGTGATTGCGATGGTGAGAGCCATGATGAGAATGATGGTGAGTGCAAAGGTGAAAGCGATTATGAGTGTGAAGGTGCGTATGATGAGTGCGATGTTGAGTCAGATGGTAAGAATGATTGTGAGAGATGGGGAGTGCAAAGGTGAGTTCGAATATGCGTGCAATGGTGAGAGCGATGGTGAGTTCGATGGTGAGTGCATTGGGGAAAGCGATGGTAAGTTCGATGGTGAATAATATGTTCAGAGCGATGGTGATTGCAATGGACAGAGAGGTAGTGAGTGCGATGGTGAGAGCAATTGTGAGTCCAATGGTGAGTGCGATGTTGAGTGCAATCGTGTGTGCGATGGTACAAGCGATGGTGAGTGTGATGGTGAGAGCGATGTTGAAAGCGAAGATGAGTGAGGTGATGAGAGTGATGGCGAGTGCAATGTTGAGTGTTATGATGACAGTGATGTGTTTGATGGTGTGTGTGATAGTGTGTGCCATGTTGCAGGCAACGGTGCGGGTGATGGAGAGTGCAATGGGGAGTGCGATGCTGAAAGCAATGGTGAGTCCGATGTTGACTGCGAAGGTGAGTGCGATATAGAGAGCGATGTTGAAAGCAATTGTGAGTGCGAAGGTGCGTGCATTTGTGAGTGCAATGGTGAGTAAGATGGTGAGAATGATGGTGAAAGTGATGGTGCGTGCGACGGTGAGAGCGATGGAGAGTGCATTAGTGAAAGCAATGGTGATTGCAATGGTGCATGTGATGGTGTGTGCACTGATACATGCGATGGTGAGAGCGATGATAAGAGCGATGATGAAAGCGATGTTCAGAGCGATGCTGAATTCGATGGTGAGAGCGATTGTGAGTGCCATGGTGTGTGAGATGTTGAAAGCAATTGTGAGTTTGGTTGTGAGTGTGATGGTGAGTGCGATGTTGAGAACCACAGTGACAGTGAAGGTGAGCACAATGCTGAGAGTAATCCTGAGTGTGAAAATGAGTTTGTTGACAACAGATATCATGAGTGAGATGGTGTAAGTTATGCAGAGAGTGATGTTGAGAGTGGTGGTGAGGGCACAATGATAGTGATTGTGAGTGTGATTGTGAGAGTGATACTGAGTGTGATGGTGAAAGCAATGGTGACAGGGATGGTGAGTGCATAGGTGAGTCCAATAGTGAGTGCGATGGTGAGTACAATGTTGCGAGCGATGGTGAGTGTGATGGTTAATAAGATGTTCAGAATGATGGTGAGTGCAATGGAGAGAGAGATGGTGTGTGTGATGGTGAAAGCAATGGTGAGTCCAATGGTGAGTGTGATGTTGAGTGCAATGGTGCGTGTGATGGTGCGAGTGATGGTGAGAGCCATTGTGAGTGAGATGATGAGAGTGATGTTGAGTGCAATGTTGAGTGCTATGGTGAGAATGATAGTGCGTGCGAAGGTGCATGCAATAGTGTGTGCCATGTTGTGGGTGATGGGGCGTGCAATGTGGTGTTCAATAAGGAGTGCCTCGGTGAAAGCAATGGTGAGTGCGATGTTGACTGTGACAGTGAGTGTGATGGTGAGAGCGATGGTGAAAGCGATTGTGAGTGCAAAGGTGATTGTGATGGTGAGTGTGATGGTGAATACAATGTTTAGAACAATGAGTGCCATTTTGAGTGAAATATTCCATGCGAGGATGCGAGCCATGCAATGAGTGAGTGTGATGGTGAGAGCGATGGTGAGAGAGATGGAGGATGAGATGTTGACAGTGAAGGTGAATGCAATGGTCAGTGAGATGGTCAGTGCAATGTTGACAGTGATGGTGAAAGCGATTGTAAGTGGGAAGGTAGGTGGATGTCGTGTGCGATAGTGAGAGTGATGTTGCGTGTGATGGGGACTGCGATGGGGAGTGCAGTGGTCAGTGTGATGGTCAGTGCGATGGTGACTGCGATTTTGAGTGTGATGGTGAGAGCGCTGCTGAGATTGATGGTGAATGCAATGTTGAGAGGCTTGGTGAGAGCTATGGTGAGTGCTATGTTGATTACGATGGTGAGTGCGATTCTTTGAGTGATGGTGAGTGTGATTTTGAGTGCAATGCTGAGAGCAATGGTGAGTGCGATGGTGCATGCGATGGTGAGAGTGATGATGAATACAATGGTCAGTGTGATGGTGTGTGCGATGGTGATAGCGATGGTGATAGCAATGGTTAGTGTGATGGTGCATGCGATGGTGAGAGCAATGGTGAATGCAATGGTCAGTGCAATGGTGTGTGCGATGGTGATAGTGATGATGAGATCGATGGTGAGTGCGATGGTGAATGCAATGGTGAGTACATTGCTGAGAGCAATGGTTAGTGTGATGGTGAGTGTGATAGTGAGTGTGATGCTTAGAGTGATAGTGAGTGTGAAGGTGCATGTGACAGTGAGTGCGATGGTGAATGTGACGTTGAGAGTGACGCTGACCATGCATGGGAATGTGATTGTGAGTGCGATGATGAGAGCAATGGTGAGCGTGACGTTGAGGTAGTAAGTGAGAATGATGGTGAGAGAGATTGTGAGTGAGATGTTGAGTGTAATGGTGAGAGGGATGCTGAGTGTGATGATGAGTGTGTTGGTGACAGTGATTGTGAGTGATACGGTGTTAATGATTCTGAGAGTGATGCTGAGAGTGGTAGTGAGGGTGATGTTGATAGTGATGGTGAGTGTGATTGTGAGAGCGATGGTGAGTGTGATGGTGAGAGCAATAGTGAGAGGGATGGAGAATGCAATGGTCAGTGTGATGATGAGAGCAATAGTGAATGCGATGTTGAGTGCGATGATCAGTGCGATGGTGACAGCGATGATGAGAGTGATGGTGAGAGAGATGGTGAGTGCGATGTTGAGTGCGATAGTGAGAATGATGGTGAAAGCGATGATGAGTGCGATGTTGAAAGCGATGGTGAGTGTGATGTTGAAAGCTATGGTGAGGTCGATGGTGAGTATGTTGCTGAGGGTGATAGTGAGTGCGATGGTGAGTGTGATGGTGCATGCAATGGTGTGAGCGATGGTGGGTGTGATGTTGACAGTGATGGTGAGAGCGATGATAAGTGGGATGTTGAGTGCCATGCTGAGAGTGATAGTGCATGTGACGATGCATGCAGCAGTGTGTGCCACAGTGCATGCGATGCTCTGTGTGATGGTCTGTGCAATGGTCAGTGCGATGGTGAGTGCAAACCTGAGTGCCATGGTGACTGCGATGGTGAGTGTGAAGGTGAGAGCGATGGTACATGGAATGGTGAGCACAATGGTGCATGCGATGGTGTGGGCCATGTTGTGTGCAATGGTGATTGAGATGGTGAGAGCAATGGTGAGAGCGATGGTGAGTGCGATGGTGAATACGATGTTCAGAGTGATGGTGAGTGCAATGGAGGGAGAGATGGTGAGAACGACTTTCAGCACAATGCTGAGTGTGATGAAGAAAGCAATGGTGAGAGGGATGGAGAGTGCGATGGTGAGTGCGATGATGAGAGTGATGGTGAATACGACGTTGAGTGAGATGGTGACAGCGATGTTGAGAGTGATGGTAAGAGAGATGGTGAGTGCAATTGTGAGTGCAATGTTGAGAGAAATGGTGAGTGTGATGGGGAAAGCGATTGTGAGTGTGAATGTTCCTGTGATGGTGAGTGCGATGGTGAGTCAGATGCTGAGAATGATGGTGACAGTGAGGGTGAGTGTGATGTTGTGTGCGATGGTGTGAACGATGGTGACTCTGTTGGGGAGAGCGATGGTGAGAGTGATGCTGAGAGCGATGGTGAGTGCGATGGTAAATACAATGTTTAGGGCAATGGTGAGTGCAATGGAGACAGCGATGGCGAGTGCAATTGTGATGATGCATGCGATGATGCGAGTGATGGTGAGTTTGTTGGTGAGAGCGATGTTGAGAGCAATTGTGTGTGTGATGGTGAGAGTGATGGTGAATAGGATGGTCAGTGCGCTGGTGACAGCAATGGTGAAAGTGATTGTAAGTGGGAAGGTAGGTGTGATGGTGAGTGTGATGGTGAGTGCAATGGTGAGTGCGATGGTCAGTGCGATGGTGAGAGCGATGATGAGTGTGATGGTGAGAATGATGGTGAGTGCGATGAGAGCGATGATGAGTGCGATGGTGCGTGTGATGGTGAGTGCGATTTTGAGTGTGATGGTGCTTGCACTGCTGAGAGCGATGGTGAGTGTGATATTGTGAGCCTTTTTGAGAGCTATGGTGAGTGCTATGGTGATTACGATGGTGAGTGCGATGCTTTGAGTGATGGTGAGTGCGATTTTGAGTGCAATGTTGAGAGCAATGGTGAGTGAGATGGTGAGGGTGATGGTGAGTGTGATGTTGAGACGATGGTACGTGCAAATGTGCATGCAATGGTGCATGTGATGGGGAGATCGATGGTGACTGCAATGGTGAGGGTGACCGTGAGAGCGATGGCAAGGGTGACGGTGAGTGTGAATATGAGAGCGACGCTGAGAGTGACGGTGAGTGCAATGATGATTGCGATGGTGCGTGTGATGGTGAGGGCGATTGTGAGTGTGATGGTGAGATCGGTGGTGAATTCAATGTTGAATATGATGGTGAGTGCGATGTTGAGTGTGATGGTGCATGCCATATTACAAGTGATGGTGAGTGCGATGGTGAGACTGATGGTGAGAGTGATGATGAGTGTAATGGTAAGAGTGATGGTGAGAGTGATGGTGACTGTGATGGTGATTGTGATGGTGAGTGAGATGGTGAGTGAGACAGTGAGTGCAACAGTGAGAGCGATGGTGCGTACAATGGTACGTGTGATTGTGAGAGCGATGGTGAGTGTGACGGTGAGAACGATAATGAGAGGGATGGAGAGTACAATGGTCAGTGAGTGCGATGATGAGAGAGCTAGTGAATGCAATGTTGAGTGCGATGATCAGTGTGATGGTGACAGAAATGCTGAGAGCATTGGTGAGAGAGATGGTGAGTGCAATGTTGAGTGAGATGGTGGGAACGATGGTGAGATGATTTTGAGTGCGATTGTGAGTGTGATGTTGAGAGCGATGGTGAGGTCGATGGTGAGAGTGATGGTGAGATCGATGGTGAGTATGTTAGTGAGAGCGATGGTGAGTGAGATGGTGAGTGTGATGGTGCATGCGATAGTGCAAGTGATGGTAGGTGTGATGTTGAGAGTGATGGTGAGAGCGATGGTGTGTGCAATAGTGTGTGCCACAGTGCATGCGATGCTCTGTGCAATGGTCTGTACAACGGTGAGTGCAATGATGAGAGCAAGCTTGAGTGCCCTGGTGACTGCAACTGTGAGTGTGAAGGTGAGAGCGATGGTGCGTGGAATGATGAGTGTGACAGTAAGTGCGACGGTGAGAGTAATGGTGCTTTTGATGGTACGTGTGATGGTGAAGTGAGGCTGCATGTGATGGACCATGTGATTTGGGGTGTCATTGTGAGAGCGATGATGAGAGTGATGGTGAGTGCAATGGTGGGTGCGATGTGTGTGAAAGTGAGTGTGATGGTGAGAGCGATGGTACATGCGATGGTGCGAATGATGATGAGTGCGATGGTGAGAGCCATGCTGAGAGCGATGGTGACTGCAATGGTGAATATAATGTTTAGAGTGATGATGAGTGCAATGGAGAGAGCGATAGTGAGTGCAATTTTGAGTGTGATGGTGCATGCGATGGTGTGAGCGATGGTGAGTGTGATGATGAGAGCGATGGTGAGTACGATGTTGAATGCGATGGTGAGTGCGATGGTGAGTGCAATGGTGAGAGCATTGTTGCATGCGATGGTGAGTGTAATGGTGGGAGCGATGAGTGTGATGATGAGAGTGGTGGTGAGGGCGATGGTGATAGAGATGGTGAGTGTGATTGTGAGTACGACGGTAAGTGCAATTGTGAAAGCGATGGTGAATGCAATGGTGAGTGTGATGGTCACTGCAATGGTGACAGTGATGGTGAGAGCGATGGTGAGAGAGACGGTGAGTGTGGTGGTGAGTGCAATTTTGACAGTGAAGGTGAGTGCGTTGGTGAGAGCTATTGTGAGTGTGATGGTGAGAGCAATGGTGAGTACGATGCTGAGAGCGATGGTGAGTACGATTGTGCATTTCATGTTGCGAGCAATGGTGAGTGCGATGGTGACACTGATGGAGACAGCGATTATGAGTGTGATGGTAAGAATGATGGTGAGTGCGATGGTGAGAGAGATTGTGAGTCCGATGGTGATTGCGATGGCGAGTTCAATGGTGAGAGTGATTTTGAGTGCGATGATGAATGAAATGGTAAGCACGATGCTGAGTGTGATGGAGGTTGTGATGGTGAGTGTGAGAATGATAATGCATGTGATGGTGAGTGCAATGGTGCATGGGATGGTGTGACTGTGAGTGCGATGGTGAGAGCGATGGTGTGTACGATGGTACGTATGATTGTGAGTGTGATGTTCCATGTGATGGTGAGTGCGATGGTGAGTGTGATGGTGAGAGCGATAATGAGAGTGATGGAGAGTGCGATGGGGAGAGCGATGGGGAGTGTGAGGGTGAGTGTGATGGTGAGTGCGCTGTTGAGAGCGATGGTGAGTGCGATGGTGAGTGCAATGCTGCATGTGATGGTCTATGTGATGGTGAGTGTGATGGTAAGCATGATGTTGAGAGCAAAGATGAGAGCGATGGTGAGTGCGATGTTTAATGCAATTTTGAGAGTGATGGTTAGAGTGATGGTGAGTGTGATGTTGAATGCGATGTTGAGAGCGATGGTGAGAGTGATGGTGAGTGCGAGGGTAGGAGAGATTTTGAGTGCAAGGTTGTGAGCAATGGTGAGTGCGACGGTGAGTGAGATGGTGTGTGCGATGGTGCATTTCATGTTGCGAGTGATGGTGAGTGCGATGGTGACACTGATGGAGACAGCGATTATGAGTGTGATGGTAAGAGTGATGGTGAGAGTGATGGTGAGAGTGATTGTGAATCCAATGGTGATTGCGATGGTGAGTTCAATGCCGAGAGCAATAGTGAGAGCAATTTTGAGTGCGATGATGAATGAAATGGTGAGCTCGATGCTGAGTGTGATAGAGATTGTGATGGTGAGTGTGAGGGTGAGAATGATAATGTGTGCAACGGTGAGTGCAATGGTGCATGGGATGGTGAGTGTGACGGTGAGAGCAAAGGTGCTTACGATGGTACGTGTGATGGTGAGTGTAATGTTCCATGTGATGATGAGTTCGACAGTGAGTGTGATGGTGAGAGCGATAATAAGAGTGACGGTGATTGTGATGATGAGTGCGAGGGTAAGTGCGATGGTGAGTGCACTGTTGAGTGCAATGGTGAATGCAATGGTGAGTGCGATGGTGCATGCCATGTTGCGAGCAATGGTGAGTGCGATGGTGAGACACATGGTTTGACTGATTGTGAGTCCGATGGTGAGTTCGATGGTGAGAGCAATGGTGAGTGTGATTGTGATTGTGATTGTGAGTGTCATGGTGAGAGTGATAGTGTGTGCAACAGTGAGTGTGGTGGTGCATGAGATTGTGAGTGCAACAGTGAGTGTGATGGTGAGAGGGATGGTGTGTGAGATGGTGAGTGTGACAGTGAGAATGATAGTGTGTATGATGGAATCTGTGATAGTGAGAGTGATGGTGTGTGTGATGCTGTGAGCGATGATGATTGCAATGGTGAGGGTGACAGTGAGAGCAACAGTGAGTGCGACCGTGAGTACAACATTGAGAGAGACTTTGAGAACAACAGTGAGAGTGACAGTGAGTACGATGGTGCGTGTGATCGTGAGCGCGATGGTCAGTGTGTTGGTGAGAATGATGGTGAATGTGATGTTGAGAGCGATGGTGAGTGTGATGGTGTGTGCAATGTTGAGTGTGATGGTGCGTGCGATGGTGCTTGCAATGGTGAGAGCGATCGAGAGTGCATTGGTGAAAGTGATGGTGATTGCAATGGTGCGTGCGATGGTGCATGCGCTGATTCATGCGATGGTGAGAGCGATGATGAATACGATGGTGTGATGGTGACCATGATGTTGAGTGCGATGGTGCGAGCGATGGTGAGTGTGATGGTGAGAGCAATGGTGAGAGCCATTGTGAGTGAGATGATGAGAGTGATGTTGAGTGCAATGTTGAGTGCTATGGCGAGAGTGAATGCAAAGGTGCATGCAATAGTGTATGCCATGTTGCGGGTGACAGGGCATGCGATGGGGTGTTCAATGGGAAGTGTGATGGTGAAAGCGACGCTGAGTGCGATGTTGACTGCGATGGTGAGTGGAATGGTGAGAGCGATGGTGTAAACGATCATGAGTGCGAAGATGCGTGTGATGATGAGTGCGATGGTGCATGAGATGGTGAGTGAGACAGTGACTGCAACAGTGAGAGCGATGGTGTGTACAATGGTACGTGTGATGTTGCGAGCGATGATCCATGTGATGGTGAGTGAGATGTTGAGTGTAATGGTGACAGTCATGGTGAAGTGATGCTACATGTAATGGTCCATGTGATGGTGAGTGCGATGGTGAGCGTTATGGTGAGTGCAATGGAGAGAGCTATGGTGATTGCAATGGTGAGATTGATGGTGAGAAGGATGATGAGTGTGATGGTGAGTGCGATAGTGATGGTGTGAGCAATTTTGAGTCCGATGGTGATTTTGATGGTAAGTTCGATGGTGAGAGCCATGGTAAGAGCGATTTTGAGTGCAATGATGAATGTGACAGTGAGTGCGAGGGTGAGAGTGATGCTGAGAGTGATGGTAAGAGCAATGGCGTCTGTGATGCTGAGAGGGATAGTGCGTGTATTGGTGAATGCAACAGTGTGTGCCACGGTGCATGTGATGGTGTGTGAGATGGTGAGTGTGACAGTGAGTGCGACTGTGTGGGCAAAGGTCAGTGCGATGGTGAGTGTGAGGGTGAGAGTGGTGGTGTCTGAGATGGTGCACACGATAGAGAATGTGATGCTGAGTGAGAAGTTGAGAGCAATGGTGAGAGTGAATGTGACTGCGATGGTGAGTGTGATGGTAGGTCAGATGATGAGAATGATGGTGACAGTGATGGTGTGTGCGATGTTGCGTACAATGTTGAGAGCAATGGTGAAAGTGATTGTGATTGCAAAGGTGCATGTGATGGTGCATGGGATAGAGAGTGCGATGCTGAGTGCAATGGTGAGAGCGATGGTGAGTGTGATGGTGGGTGCAATGATGAGTGTGATTTTGAGAGCGATGTTGAGTGCCTCAGTGAGTGCGATGGTGGGTGGGATGTGAGAACAATGTTGAGAGTGATGGTGAGTGTGGTGTAGAGAACTATGGTGAGTTCGATGGTGAGAGTGATGGTGAGTGCGATGATGCACGTGATGATGTAAGCAATGGTCAGTGCGATGATATGTGCGATGGTGAGTGTGATGGTGTGTGCGATGATGAGAGGGATGCTGAATGCGATGGTCAGTGTGATAGTGAGTGATGATGGGAGCAATGGTGAGTGTGATGGTGAGTGAGATGTTGAGAGCGATGGTGAGAGCGACAGTGAGTGTGATGTTGACTGTGATAGTGAGAGCAATTTTGAGAGTGATGGTGAGTGCAACAGTGATTGAGATATTGAGAGCCTTGGTGAGAGCGATGGTGAGTGTGAAGGTCATTACAATGTTGAGTGCAATGGTGACAGTGATGGTGTGAGTTATGGTGAGTGTGATTTTGAGTGCGATGCTGAGAGCAATGGTGAGTGAAATGGTGAGGGAGATCGTGAGAGGATGGTGTGTGCAATTGTGCATGCAATGGTGCATGCGATGGGGAGAGCGATGGTGATTGCCATGGTGAGGGTGATGGTGAGAGCGAAGGTGAGTGCAATGGTGAGTGTGAATTTGAGAGCGACAGTGAGAATGAAGGTGAGTGCTATGGTGATTGTGAAGGTGTGTACGATGGTGAGAGCAATGGTCAGTGTGATGGTGAGAGCAATGGTGAGTGCAATGGTGAATACGACGTTTAGAGTGATGGTGAGTGCAATGGAGAGAGCCATGGTGAGTGTGATGCTGCATGCAATGCTGCGAGCAATGGTGAGTGTGATGGTTAAAGCGATGGTGAATACGATGTTCAGAGCGATGGTGAGTACAATGCAGGGAGATGGTGAGAGTGATAGCATCAACGACGTTCAGCGGGATGGTGAGTGTGATGAAGAGAGTGATGGTGAGTGAGATGATGAGAGTTATGATGAGTGCAATGTTGAGTGCTATGGTGAGAGTGATAGTGTGTGCCATGGTGTGGGTGATGGTGTGTGTGATGGGGAGTGCCTCGGGGAGTGCAACGGTGAAAGCAACGGTGAGTGCGATGGTGACTGCTACAGTGAGTGCGAGGGAGAATGTGGTGGTGCATGCCATGGTGCATGCTATGGAGAGTGCGATGCTGAATGCAATGGTGAGAGAGGTCATGAGAGCGATGGTGAGTGCGATTGTGATTGCGATGGTGAGAGCCATGATGAGAATGATGGTGAGTGCAAAGGTGAAAACGATTATGAGTGTGAAGGTGTGTGTGATGATGAGTGCGATGTTGAGTCAGATGGTGAGAATGATTGTGAGACATGGGGAGTGCAAAGGTGAGTGCAAACGTGCATGCGATGGTGAGAACGATGGTGAGAGCGATGATGAGTTCAATGGTGAGTGCGATGGGGAAAGCGATGGTGAGTTCAATGGTGAAAAAATGTTCAGAGCGATGGTGATTGCAATGGAGACAGCGGTAGTGAGGGCGATGGTGAGTGCAATTGTGTGTCCAATGGTGAGTGTGATGTTGAGTGCAATCATGCATGCGATGGTACGAGCGATGGTGAGTGTGATGTTGAGAGCGATGTTGAAAGCGATGTTGAGTGAGATGATGAGAGTGATGGTGAGTGCAATGTTGAGTGCTATGATGACAGTGATGTGTTTGATGGTGTGTGTGATAGTGTTTGTCATGTTGCAGGTGACAATGCGGGCAACGGGGAGTGCAATGGGGAGTGTGATGGTGAAAGGAACGGTGAGTCTGATGTTGACTGCAACGGTGAGTGCAATAGTGAGAGCGATGTTGAAAGCGATTGTGAGTGCAAAGATGCATGCATTTGTGAGTGCGATGGTAAGATGGTGAGAATGAGGGTGAAAGTGATGGTGTGTGTGCTGGTGCGTGCATTGGTGAGAGCGATGGAGAGTGCGTTGGTGAAAGTCATGGTGACTGCAATGGTGTGTGTGATGGTGCGTGCACTGATGCATGTGATGGTGAGACCAATGGTGAATGCGATGGTCAGAACGATGCTGATCTTGGCGGTAAGAGTGATAGTGAGAGCGATGGTGAGATCGATGGTGAGAGCGATGGTGAGCACCATGGTGTGTGAGATGTTGAGAGCGATGGTGAGTTCAGTTGTGAGTGTGATGGTGAGTGCGATGTTGAGAGCCATGGTGACAGTGAAGTTGAGTGTGATGGTGAGAGTAATCCTGAGTGTGAAAATGAGTTTGTTGGTGACAGATATCATGAGTGAGATGGTGTAAGTTATGCAGAGAGTGGTGCTGAGAGCGGTGGTGAGAGTGATGATGATAGTGATGGTCAGTGTGATTGTGAGAGCAATAGTGAGTGTGATGCTGAGAGCGAGGGTGAGAGGGATGGTGAGTGTGATGGTGAGTCCGATAGTGAGTGCGATTGTGAGTGTGATGTTGAGAGCGATGGTGAGTGCGATGGTTAATAAGATGTTCAGAACAATGATGAGTGCTGACTCACTCCTCGAGCAGAGCGACTTCATGTACGAGGTGTTCGACGTATTCAAAGCAGAGTGTTTTCTCATGGCAGGTCACATGTGGGCCATGACAAAGACTTCCTGCGAACTTTGGACTCACCGGAAATAGGGTCTTGAGGTTGCTCATGGGCTCTGGAAACGTAGCTCTCCTCAAGGAAAGTGCAGTGGGTTGCGCATCATTTGGCACACACAGAGGGCCTCCAAGGAACTGACCAATGGGCCTCGATGTTGCTCAGCCAGCCCACAGGGGCCTGGGGGTACTCAGTGACTTTGGAGGGAAAATGATGCATACCCGAGAGGCCTAGGTGTCCTCAAAAAGGTATTTCCTTTAAAATAAACAGAGCAGCGACTTAGTACTCATGGAAACTTCTGCATGCCTCCCTTTCTTCATGGCTACTGAGGGCCTAACCTGGAGGCCAGCTCTCACTTTCAGTTTCTCTTTAGATCTAGAGCATGTCAGGCTGAACACCACCACAGTCAAGGAAGCACCTGCTCTAGACAGAGCAAACTCGTTTTCTTCCCAGAAGCCTAGTTACGGGGTAATATGCCTGTCAAAAGGAGGGAAATGTTAGGTAGCTTCAAGGCACCATGTGTGCATCCCTCAAAATGGGAAAGGAAGGCTAGTTCCAACAGGCCTCTGTTTCCATGGGCACACGCAGCACATATCCCTTTGGTTTCTCACAAGTCAAAAGAGACACAGTTTACACTGTGCTTCTTTCACTGAATCAATTTCTCGAAGTACCATGTCCCGCAGCACGCGAACTTCTCCACCAAAGCCCGCCCTTGGTACGCCTGTGGGCCTGTGGCTATTCAAAAGCCTGAAGTGCCCCAGGAAGAACAGTACTTCTATTGCAGCAAGAACGCAAACCGACATTCTCCTGGAGGCAGGGTGACTTCAGGCAGGAGGTCCTACATGGAATGCAAAGCCGAGCGTTGCTCTCAGTGCAGCTCAGACTTGGGCAATGCAGAAGACTTCGAGGGATGTGGAACGTGCCAGAACGGTGCTCGGGAACGTGAGTGAGTGCTGGAGAAATTAAGCTGCTCCAAAGAGAGTGCAGTGCTTTTCTTCACCCTCCTCATACACATAGAGTGGCTCCAAAGGGCTACGGGCCTGAATGTTATATATCAGACCCTGGGGTGCCTGTGGGTACACAGTGTTGTTGCTGGGAACAGGGTGCCCACGCGAGCCTCCTACGTGTCCAGAAAACTGTGCTGCCATGAAAGATATGCAGAGCAGAGGCCTCGGCCTCATGGAAACTGCTGCACGCCTCCGCTTCCGCATGGCAAATCAGGGCCCTACCACCAGGCACGTGTTCATGCTGGGTGTCCCGTTAGCAGCACAACACAGTAACACACTTACTCTCTACTGGAGCAGAGCGACTTCAGGTACGAGGTCCTGGACGTATTCAAAGCAGAGGGTTTTCTCATGGCAGCTCACACATGGGCTCTGACAAGGACGTCCTGGGCACTTCGGACTCACCAGAAATGTGGTCTTGAGGATGTTCATGGACTCTGGAAACGTAGCTCTCCTCAAGGAACTTGCAGCGTGTTCCTGTCACTTGGCACACACAGAGAGCACTCGAGGGACCGACGAATGGGCTTCGACTTTGCTAAGCAGCCCCACAGGGGCCTGGAGGTACTCAGCGACCTTGGAGGGAAAATGATGCACACCCGAGGGGCCTAGGTGTCCTCACAAGGGTATTTCCTTTAATATAAAGCAGAGCAGCGACTTAGAACTCATGGAAACTGCTGCATGCCTCCCTTTCTGCACGGCTACTCAGGGCCTAAGCTGGAGGCCAGTTCTCACTTTGAGTTTCTCTTTAGCTCTAGAGCGTGTCAGGCTGAACCCCACCACAGCCAAGGAAGCACCTGCTCTAGACAGAGCAAACTCGTTTTCTTCCCAGAAGCCTAGTTACAGGGTTTATAGGCCTGTCAACAGGAGGGAAATGTTACGTAGCTTCAAGGCACCATGTGTGCATCCCTCAAAATGGGAAAGGAAGGCTAGTTCCAACAGGCCTCTGTTTCCATGGGCAAACGCATCACATATCCCTGTGGTTTCTCACAAGTCAAAAGAGACCGAGTTTACACTGTGCTTCCTTCCCTGAATCAATTTCTTGAAGTACCGTGTCCTGCAGCATGCGAACTTCTCCACCAAAGACCGCCCTTGTTACGCCTGTGGGCCTGTTGCTATTCAAAAGTCTGAGGTGCCCCAGGAAGAACAGTATTTCAATTGCAGCAAGAACACAACCGACTTTCTGCTGGAGGCAGGGTGACTTCAGGCAGGAGGTCCTAGATGGAATGCAAAGCCTCGGGTTGCTCTTAGTGCAGCTCAGACTTGGGCAATGCGTAAGACTTTGGGAGATGTGGAACCGGCCAGAATGGTGCTCGGAAACGTGAGGGAGTGCTGGGGAAATTAAGCCGCTAAAGAGAGAGTGCAGTGCGTCTCCCTACACTCTGCATACACAGAGTGGCTCCAAAGGGCTATGGGCCTGGATGTTGCTTAGCAGACCCAGGGGGCCCTGTGTGTACTCAGTGTTTCTGTCGGGAACAGGGTGCCTACGCGAGCCTCCTAGGTGTTCAGAAAAATGTGCTGCCATTAAAGATATGCAGAACCGAGGCCTCGGCGTCTTGCAAACTGCTGCACGCCTCCGCTTCCGCACGGCAAATCAGGGCCCTACTTCCAGGCCCGTGTTAATCCTGGGTGTCCCGTTAGTGACACAGCACGTTAAGACACTGACTCCTCGAGCATAGCGACTTCATGTACGAGGTGTTCGACGTATTCAAAGCAGTGTTTTCTCATGGCAGGTCACACGTGGGCCATGACAAAGACTTCCTGCGAACTTTGGACTCACCGGAAATAAGGTCTTGAGGTTGCTCGTGGGCTCTGGAAACGTAGCTCTCCTCAAGGAAAGTGCAGTGGGTTGCGCATCATTTGGCACGCACAGAGGGCCTCCAAGGAACCGACCAATGGGCCTCGACGTTGCTCAGCCGGCCCACAGGGGCCTGGGGGTACTCAGTGACTTTGGAGGGAAAATGATGCATACCCGAGAGGCCTAGGTGTCCTCAAAAAGGTATTTCCTTTAAAATAAACAGAGCAGCGACTTAGTACTCATGGAAACTTCTGCATGCCTCCCTTTCGTCATGGCTACTGAGGGCCTAACCTGGAGGCCAGTTCTCACTTTGAGTTTCTCTTTAGATCTAGAGCGTGTCAGGCTGAACACCACCACAGCCAAGGACGCACCTGCTCTAGACAGAGCAAACTCGTTTTCTTCCCAGAAGCCTAGTTACAAGGTTTATATGCCTGTCTACAGGAGGGAAATGTTAGGTAGCTTCAAGGCACCATGTGTGCATCCCTCAAAATGGGAAAGGAAGGCTAGTTCCAGCAAGCCTCTCTTTCCATGGGCACACGCAGCACATATCCTTTGGTTTCTCACAAGTCAAAAGAGACACAGTTTACACTGTGCTTCTTTCAGTGAATCAATTTCTCAAAGTACCATGTCCCACAGCACGCGAACTTCTCCACCAAAGTCCGCCCTTGGTACGCCTGTGGGTCTGTGGCTATTCAAAAGCCTGAAGTGCCCCAGCAAGAACAGGACTTCTATTGCACCAAGAACGCAAAACGACATTCTCCTGGAGGCAGGGTGACTTCAGGCAGGAGGTCCTACATGGAATGCGAAGCCGAGAGTTGCTCTTAGTGCAGCTCAGACTTGGGTAATGCAGAAGACTTCGAGAGATGTGGAACGTGCCAGAACGGTACTCGGGAACGTGAGTGAGTGCTAGGGAAATTAAACTGCTCCAAAGAGAGTGCAGTGTGTTTCTTTACCCTCCTCATACACATAGAGTGGCTCCAAAAGACTATGGGCCTGGATGCTATATAGCAGACCCTGGGGTGCCTGTGGGTACACAGTGTTGTTGCTGGGAGCAGGGTGCCCACGTGAGCCTCCTACGTGTCCAGAAAACTGTGATGCCATGAAAGATATGAAGAGCAGAGGCCTCGGCCTCATGGAAACTGCTACACGCCTCCGCTTCCTCATAGCAAATCAGGGCCCTACCCACAGGCAAGTGTTCATGCTGGGTGTCCGGTTAGAGACACAGCACGATAAGACACTGAGTCTCTCCTCGCCAGAGCGACTTCACGTACGTGGTCCTCGACGTATTCAAAGCGAACGGTTTTCTCATGGCAGCTCACACGTGAACCCTGACAAAGACGTCCTGGGTACTTCGGACTCACCAGAAATGTGGTCTTGAGGATGTTCGTGGGCTCTGGAAACATAGCTCTCCTCAAGAACATGCAGCATGTACCCGTCACTTGTCATGCACAGAGAGCATTCGAGGGGCCGACGAATGGGCTTCGACTTTGCTCAGGAGGCCCACAGGGGCCTGGAGGTACTCAGTGACCTTGGAGGGAAAATGATGCACACCCGAGGGGCCTAGGTGTCCTCACAAGGGTATTTCCTTTAATATAAAGCAGAGCAGCGACTTAGAACTCATGGAGACAGCTGCATGCCTCCCTTTCTGCAGGGCTACTAAGGGCCTTTCCTGCAGGCAAGTTTTCACGTTGAGATTCCCTTTAGCTCTAGAGCTTGTCAGGCTGACCACCACCGCTGCCATGCAAGCCCCTGGTTTAGACACAGCAAACTCATTTTCTCCCCAGAAGCATTCTTACAGGGTTTACAGGCCTGTCAAGAGCAGGGAATGGCAGGCAGCTTCAACACAACGTCAACGCTGCCTTCAAAATGGGAAAGCAAGGCTAGTTCCAGCAGGCCTCCTTTTCCATGGGCACACTCAGCATACACCCCTGTGGTTTCTAACAAGTCCAAAGAGACACAGGTTACCCTGTGTTTCCTTCCCTGACTCAACTTCTCGAAGTAGGGTGTTCTGCATCATGCGAACTGCCTCAACCAAGGAACGCCGTAAGCTGCTCCTCTGGGCCTGAGGACATTCAAAAGCCTGCAGTGCCACAGGACGTACAGGACTTAAACTGCAGTAAGAAGGCAAGCCGACTTCCTCTAGGAGGCACGGTGACTTCAGGCAGGACGTGTTAGATGGAATGCGAAGACGAGGGTTACGCTGAGTGCAGCTCTAAACTAAGGGCAACACGTAAGACTTCCACGCCGTGTGGGACGTACCAGAACGGTGTTCGTGAACGTGTGCGAGGGCAGAGGAAATTAAGCTGCTCCAAAAGAGAGGGCAGTGCCTTTCCCTACACCCGGCATGCACAGAGGGGCTCTAACGGGCTACGGGTCTGGACGTTGCTTAGCTGAACTTTGTGCGCCTGGGGGTACTCAAGTGTTCCTGCCGGGAACAGGGTGCCCAGGCTAGCCTCCTAGGTGTCCAGAAAACTGTGCTGCCATTCAAGGTACACAGAGCAGAGGCCACCGCCTCATGGAAACTGCTGCATGCCTCCGCTTCTGCACGGCAAATCAGGGCCTTACTTCCAGGCATGTGTTCATGCTGGGTGTGTTGGTAGCGACATAGCATATTAAGATGTTGACTTTCTCCTCGAGCAGAGTGACTTCAGGTACGAAGGCCTCGAAGTATTCCAAGCACAGTGTTCTCTCATGGCAGCTCACACAAGGGCCATGGCAAAATTTTCCTGGGCACTTCGCACTCACCAGCAATGTTGTCCTGAGGCCGTTCGAGGACTGGAAATGTAGCTCTCCTCAAGGAACGTTCAGTGTGTTGCCCATTACTCGGCCCGCACAGAGTGCCTCCAAAGCATCCGCCAATGGGCCACAAAGTTGCTCAGCCAGCCCACAGGGGTCTGGAGGTACTCAGTGAACTTGGAGGGGAAATGTTGCATAACCGAGAGGCCCAGGTGTCCTCAGACGTGTACTTCCTATAAAATAAAGCATCTAAGCGACTACGAACTCTTGGACACAGCTGCACGCCTCCCTTTCTGCAGGTCGACTCAGGGCATAACCAGGAGGCACGTTTTCACGTTGAGATTCCCTTTAGCTCTAGAGCTTGTCATGCTGACCACCACCGCGGCCATGCAAGCCCCTGGTTTAGACAGAGCGAACTCATTTTCTCCCCAGAAGCATTCTTACAGGGTTTACAGGCCTGTCAAGAGCAGGGAATGGCAGGCAGCTTCAACGCAGTGTGAACGCTGCCTTCAAAATGGGAAAGCAAGGCTAGTTCCAGCAGGTCCCATTTTCCATGGGCACACTCAGCATACACCCCTGTGGTTTCTAACAAGTCCAAAGAGACACAGGTTACCCTGTGTTTCCTTACCTGACTCAACTTCTCGAAGTAGGGTGTTCTGCATCATGCGAACTGCCTCAACCAAGGAACGCCATAAGCTGCTCCTCTGGGCCTGTGGCTATTCAAGAGCCTGCAGTGCCACAGGAAGTACAGGACTTAAACTACAGTAAGAAGGCAAGCCGACGTCCTCTAGGAGGCACGGTGACTTCAGGCAGGACATCTTAGATGGAATGCGAAGAGGAGGGTTACTCTGATTGCAGCTCAGACTACGGCAACACGTAAGACTTCTCCGCCGTGTGGGACGTACCAGAACGGTGTTCGTGAACGTGTGCGAGGGCAGAGGAAATTAAGCTGCTCCAAAAGAGAGGGCAGTGCCTTTCCCTACACCCGGCATGCACAGAGGGGCTCTAACGGGCTACGGGTCTGGACGTTGCTTAGCTGAACCTTGTGCGCCTGGGGGTACTCAAGTGTTCCTGCCGGGAACAGGGTGCCCAGGCTAGCCTCCTAGGTGTCCAGAAAACTGTGCTGCCCTTCTAGGAACGCAGAGCAGAGGCCACCGCCTCATGGAAACTGCTGCACGCCTCTGCTTCTGCACGGCAACTCAGGGCCTTACTTCCAGGCATGTGTTCACGCTGGGTGTGCCCGGAGCGACATAGCATGGTAAGATGCTGACTTTCTCCTCGAGCAGAGTGACTTCAGGTACGAAGGCCTCGAAGTATTCCAAGCACACTGTTCTCTCATGGCAGCTCACACAAGGGCCATTGCAAAATTTTCCTGGGCACTTCGCACTCACCAGCAATGTTGTCCTGAGGCCGTTCGAGGACTGGAAATGTAGCTCTCCTCAAGGAACGTTCAGTGTGTTGCCCATTACTCGGCCCGCACAGAGTGCCTCCAAAGCATCCGCCAATGGGCCACAAAGCTGCTCAGCCAGCCCACAGGGGTCTGGAGGTACTCAGTGAACTTGGAGGGGAAATGTTGAATACCCGAGAGGCCCAGGTGTCCTCAGACGTTTACTTCCTATAAAATAAACCATATAAGCGACTACGAACTCATGGACACAGCTCCATGCCTCCTTTTGTGCAGGGCGACTCAGCGCATACTCAGGAGGCAAGGTTTCACGTTGAGATTCCCTTTAGCTCTAGAGCTTGTCAGGCTGACCACCACCTCGGCCATGCAAGCCCCTGGTTTAGACAGAGCGAACTCATTTTCTCCCCAGAAGAATTCTTACAGGGTTTACAGGCCTGTCAAGAGCAGGGAATGGCAGGCAGCTTCAATGCAACGTGAATGCAACCTTCAAAATGGGAAAGCAGGGCTAGTTCCACCAGGCCTCCTTTTCCATGGGCACACTCAGCATACACCCCTGTGGTTTCTAACAAGTCCAAAGAGACACAGGTTACCCTGTGTTTCCTTACCTGACTCAACTTCTCGAAGTAGGGTGTTCTGCATCATGCGAACTGCCTCAACCAAGGAACGCCGTAAGCTGCTCCTCTGGGCCTGAGGACATTCAAAAGCCTGCAGTGCCACAGGACGTACAGGACTTAAACTGCAGTAAGAAGGCAAGCCGACTTCCTCTAGGAGGCACGGTGACTTCAGGCAGGACGTGTTAGATGGAATGCGAAGACGAGGGTTAGGCTGAGTGCAGCTCTAACTACGGCAACACGTAAGACTTCTCCGCCGTGTGGGACGTACCAGAACGGTGTTCGTGAACGTGTGCGAGGGCATGAGGAAATTAAGCTGCTCCAAAAGAGAGGGCAGTGCCTTTCCCTACACCCGGCATGCACAGAGGGGCTCTAACGGGCTACGGGTCTGGACGTTGCTTAGCTGAACCTTGTGCGCCTGGGGGTACTCAAGTGTTCCTGCCGGGAACAGGGTGCCCAGGCTAGCCTCCTAGGTGTCCAGAAAACTGTGCTGCCCTCTCTAGGAACGCAGAGCAGAGGCCACCGCCTCATGGAAACTGCTGCACGCCTCTGCTTCTGCACGGCAACTCAGGGCCTTACTTCCAGGCATGTGTTCACGCTGGGTGTGCCCGGAGCGACATAGCATGGTAAGATGCTGACTTTCTCCTCGAGCAGAGTGACTTCAGGTACGAAGGCCTCGAAGTATTCCAAGCACACTGTTCTCTCATGGCAGCTCACACAAGGGCTATTGCAAAATTTTCCTGGGCACTTCGAACTCACCAGCAATGTTGTCCTGAGGCCGTTCGAGGACTGGAAATGTAGCTCTCCTCAAGGAACGTTCAGTGTGTTGCCCATTACTCGGCCCGCACAGAGTGCCTCCAAAGCATCCGCCAATGGGCCACAAAGTTGCTCAGCCAGCCCACAGGGGTCTGGAGGTACTCAGTGAACTTGGAGGGGAAATGTTGCATACCCGAGAGGCCCAGGTGTCCTCAGACGTGTACTTCCTATAAAATAAACCATATAAGCGACTACGAACTCATGGACACAGCTGCACACCTCCCTTTCTGCAGGCCGGCTATGGGCATAACCAGGAGGCAAGTTTTCACGTTGAGATTCCCTTTAGCTCTAGAGCTTGTCAGGCTGACCACCACCTCGGCCATGCAAGCCCCTGGTTTAGACAGAGCGAACTCATTTTCTCCCCAGAAGCATTCTTACAGGGTTTACAGGCCTGTCAAGAGCAGGGAATGGCAGGCAGCTTCAACGCAGCGAGAACGCTGCCTTCAAAATGGGAAATCAAGGCTAGTTCCAGCAGGCCTCCTTTTCCATGGGCACACTCAGCATACACCCCTGTGGTTTCTAACAAGTCCAAAGAGACACAGGTTACCCTGTGTTTCCTTCCCTGACTCAACTTCTCGAAGTAGGGTGTTCTGCATCATGCGAACTGCCTCAACCAAGGAACGCCGTAAGCTGCTCCTCTGGGCCTGAGGACATTCAAAAGCCTGCAGTGCCACAGGACGTACAGGACTTAAACTGCAGTAAGAAGGCAAGCCGACTTCCTCTAGGAGGCACGGTGACTTCAGGCAGGACGTGTTAGATGGAATGCGAAGACGAGGGTTAGGCTGAGTGCAGCTCTAACTACGGCAACACGTAAGACTTCTCCGCCGTGTGGGACGTACCAGAACGGTGTTCGTGAACGTGTGCGAGGGCAGAGGAAATTAAGCTGCTCCAAAAGAGAGGGCAGTGCCTTTCCCTACACCCGGCATGCACAGAGGGGCTCTAACGGGCTACGGGTCTGGACGTTGCTTAGCTGAACTTTGTGCGCCTGGGGGTACTCAAGTGTTCCTGCCGGGAACAGGGTGCCCAGGCTAGCCTCCTAGGTGTCCAGAAAACTGTGCTGCCGTTCTAGGAACGCAGAGCAGAGGCCACCGCCTCATGGAAACTGCTGCACGCCTCTGCTTCTGCACGGCAACTCAGGGCCTTACTTCCAGGCATGTGTTCACGCTGGATCTGCCCGGAGCGACATAGCATGGTAAGATGCTGACTTTCTCCTCGAGCAGAGTGACTTCAGGTACGAAGGCCTCGAAGTATTCCAAGCACACTGTTCTCTCATGGCAGCTCACACAAGGGCCATGGCAAAATTTTCCTGGGCACTTCGCACTCACCAGCAATGTTGTCCTGAGGCCGTTCGAGGACTGGAAATGTAGCTCTCCTCAAGGAACGTTCAGTGTGTTGCCCATTACTCGGCCCGCACAGAGTGCCTCCAAAGCATCCGCCAATGGGCCACAAAGTTGCTCAGCCAGCCCACAGGGGTCTGGAGGTACTCAGTGAACTTGGAGGGGAAATGTTGCATAACCGAGAGGCCCAGGTGTCCTCAGACGTGTACTTCCTATAAAATAAAGCATCTAAGCGACTACGAACTCATGGACACAGCTGCACACCTCCCTTTCTGCAGGCCGACTATGGGCATAACCAGGAGGCAAGTTTTCACGTTGAGATTCCCTTTAGCTCTAGAGCTTGTCAGGCTGACCACCACCTCGGCCATGCAAGCCCCTGGTTTAGACAGAGCGAACTCATTTTCTCCCCAGAAGCATTCTTACAGGGTTTACAGGCCTGTCAAGAGCAGGGAATGGCAGGCAGCTTCAACGCAGCGAGAACGCTGCCTTCAAAATGGGAAATCAAGGCTAGTTCCAGCAGGCCTCCTTTTCCATGGGCACACTCAGCATACACCCCTGTGGTTTCTAACAAGTCCAAAGAGACACAGGTTACCCTGTGTTTCCTTCCCTGACTCAACTTCTCGAAGTAGGGTGTTCTGCATCATGCGAACTGCCTCAACCAAGGAACGCCGTAAGCTGCTCCTCTGGGCCTGAGGACATTCAAAAGCCTGCAGTGCCACAGGACGTACAGGACTTAAACTGCAGTAAGAAGGCAAGCCGACTTCCTCTAGGAGGCACGGTGACTTCAGGCAGGACGTGTTAGATGGAATGCGAAGACGAGGGTTACTCTGAGTGCAGCTCTAAACTAGGGCAACACGTAAGACTTCTCCGCCGTGTGGGACGTACCAGAACGGTGTTCGTGAACGTGTGCGAGGGCAGAGGAAATTAAGCTGCTCCAAAAGAGAGGGCAGTGCCTTTCCCTACACCCGGCATGCACAGAGGGGCTCTAACGGGCTACGGGTCTGGACGTTGCTTAGCTGAACTTTGTGCGCCTGGGGGTACACAAGTGTTCCCGCCGGGAACAGGGTGCCCAGGCTAGCCTCCTAGGTGTCCAGAAAACAGTGCTGCCCGTTCTAGGAACGCAGAGCAGAGGCCACCGCCTCATGGAAACTGCTGCACGCCTCTGCTTCTGCACGGCAAATCGGGGCCTTACTTCCAGGCATGTGTTCATGCTGGGTGTGCCCGGAGCGACATAGCATGGTAAGATGCTGACTTTCTCCTCGAGCAGAGTGACTTCAGTTAAGAAGGCCTCGAAGTATTCCAAGCACACTGTTCTCTCATGGCAGCTCACACAAGGGCTATTGCAAAATTATCCTGGGCACTTCGAACTCACCAGCAATGTTGTCCTGAGGCCGTTCGAGGACTGGAAATGTAGCTCTCCTCAAGGAACGTTCAGTGTGTTGCCCATTACTCGGCCCGCACAGAGTGCCTCCAAAGCATCTGCCAATGGGCCACAAAGCTGCTCAGCCAGCCCACAGGGGTCTGGAGGTACTCAGTGAACTTGGAGGGGAAATGAATACCCGAGAGGCCCAGGTGTCCTCAGACGTGTACTTCCTATAAAATAAAGCATCTAAGCGACTACGAACTCATGGACACAGCTGCACACCTCCCTTTCTGCAGGCCGACTATGGGCATAACCAGGAGGCAAGTTTTCACGTTGAGATTCCCTTTAGCTCTAGAGCTTGTCAGGCTGACCACCACCTCGGCCATGCAAGCCCCTGGTTTAGACAGAGCGAACTCATTTTCTCCCCAGAAGCATTCTTACAGGGTTTACAGGCCTGTCAAGAGCAGGGAATGGCAGGCAGCTTCAACGCAGCGAGAACGCTGCCTTCAAAATGGGAAATCAAGGCTAGTTCCAGCAGGCCTCCTTTTCCATGGGCACACTCAGCATACACCCCTGTGGTTTCTAACAAGTCCAAAGAGACACAGGTTACCCTGTGTTTCCTTCCCTGACTCAACTTCTCGAAGTAGGGTGTTCTGCATCATGCGAACTGCCTCAACCAAGGAACGCCGAAAGCTGCTCCTCTGGGCCTGAGGACATTCAAAAGCCTGCAGTGCCACAGGACGTACAGGACTTAAACTGCAGTAAGAAGGCAAGCCGACTTCCTCTAGGAGGCACGGTGACTTCAGGCAGGACGTGTTAGATGGAATGCGAAGACGAGGGTTAGGCTGAGTGCAGCTCTAACTAGGGCAACACGTAAGACTTCTCCGCCGTGTGGGACGTACCAGAACGGTGTTCGTGAACGTGTGCGAGGGCAGAGGAAATTAAGCTGCTCCAAAAGAGAGGGCAGTGCCTTTCCCTACACCCGGCATGCACAGAGGGGCTCTAACGGGCTACGGGTCTGGACGTTGCTTAGCTGAACCTTGTGCGCCTGGGGGTACTCAAGTGTTCCTGCCGGGAACAGGGTGCCCAGGCTAGCCTCCTAGGTGTCCAGAAAACTGTGCTGCCGTTCTAGGAACGCAGAGCAGAGGCCACCGCCTCATGGAAACTGCTTCACGCCTCTGCTTCTGCACGGCAACTCAGGGCCTTACTTCCAGGCATGTGTTCACGCTGGATCTGCCCGGAGCGACATAGCATGGTAAGATGCTGACTTTCTCCTCGAGCAGAGTGACTTCAGGTACGAAGGCCTCGAAGTATTCCAAGCACACTGTTCTCTCACGGCAGCTCACACAAGGGCCGTGGCAGAATTTTCTGGGCACTTCGCACTCACCAGCAATGTTGTCCTGAGGCCGTTCGAGGACTCTGGAAATGTAGATTTCCGCAAGGAACGTACAGTGTGTTGGCAATCACTCGGCACGCACAGAGGGCCTCCGAAGCAACCTCCCGTGGGCCACAAAGTTGCTCAGCCAGCCCACAGGGGTCTGGAGGTACTCAGTGAACTTGGAGGGGAAATGTTGCATAACCGAGAGGCCCAGGTGTCCTCAGACGTGTACTTCCTATAAAATAAAGCATCTAAGCGACTACGAACTCATGGACACAGCTCCATGCCTCCTTTTGTGCAGGTCGACTCAGCGCATAACCAGGAGGCAAGTTTTCACGTTGAGATTCCCTTTAGCTCTAGAGCTTGTCAGGCTGACCACCACCTCGGCCATGCAAGCCCCTGGTTTAGACAGAGCGAACTCATTTTCTCCCCAGAAGCATTCTTACAGGGTTTACAGGCCTGTCAAGAGCAGGGAATGGCAGGCAGCTTCAACGCAGCGAGAACGCTGCCTTCAAAATGGGAAATCAAGGCTAGTTCCAGCAGGCCTCCTTTTCCATGGGCACACTCAGCATACACCCCTGTGGTTTCTAACAAGTCCAAAGAGACACAGGTTACCCTGTGTTTCCTTCCCTGACTCAACTTCTCGAAGTAGGGTGTTCTGCATCATGCGAACTGCCTCAACCAAGGAACGCCGTAAGCTGCTCCTCTGGGCCTGAGGACATTCAAAAGCCTGCAGTGCCACAGGACGTACAGGACTTAAACTGCAGTAAGAAGGCAAGCCGACTTCCTCTAGGAGGCACGGTGACTTCAGGCAGGACGTGTTAGATGGAATGCGAAGACGAGGGTTACGCTGAGTGCAGCTCTAAACTAGGGCAACACGTAAGACTTCTCCGCCGTGTGGGACGTACCAGAACGGTGTTCGTGAACGTGTGCGAGGGCAGAGGAAATTAAGCTGCTCCAAAAGAGAGGGCAGTGCCTTTCCCTACACCCGGCATGCACAGAGGGGCTCTAACGGGCTACGGGTCTGGACGTTGCTTAGCTGAACTTTGTGCGCCTGGGGGTACTCAAGTGTTCCCGCCGGGAACAGGGTGCCCAGGCTAGCCTCCTAGGTGTCCAGAAAACTGTGCTGCCGTTCTAGGAACGCAGAGCAGAGGCCACCGCCTCATGGAAACTGCTGCACGCCTCTGCTTCTGCACGGCAACTCAGGGCCTTACTTCCAGGCATGTGTTCACGCTGGGTGTGCCCGGAGCGACATAGCATGGTAAGATGCTGACTTTCTCCTCGAGCAGAGTGACTTCAGTTAAGAAGGCCTCGAAGTATTCCAAGCACACTGTTCTCTCATGGCAGCTCACACAAGGGCTATTGCAAAATTATCCTGGGCACTTCGAACTCACCAGCAATGTTGTCCTGAGGCCGTTCGAGGACTGGAAATGTAGCTCTCCTCAAGGAACGTTCAGTGTGTTGCCCATTACTCGGCCCGCACAGAGTGCCTCCAAAGCATCTGCCAATGGGCCACAAAGCTGCTCAGCCAGCCCACAGGGGTCTGGAGGTACTCAGTGAACTTGGAGGGAAAATGTTGCATACCCGAGAGGCCCAGGTGTCCTCAGACGTTTACTTCCTATAAAATAAACCATATAAGCGACTACGAACTCATGGACACAGCTCCATGCCTCCTTTTGTGCAGGGCGACTCAGCGCATACTCAGGAGGCAAGGTTTCACGTTGAGATTCCCTTTAGCTCTAGAGCTTGTCAGGCTGACCACCACCTCGGCCATGCAAGCCCCTGGTTTAGACAGAGCGAACTCATTTTCTCCCCAGAAGCATTCTTACAGGGTTTACAGGCCTGTCAAGAGCAGGGAATGGCAGGCAGCTTCAACGCAGCGAGACCGCTGCCTTCAAAATGGGAAATCAAGGCTAGTTCCAGCAGGCCTCCTTTTCCATGGGCACACTCAGCATACACCCCTGTGGTTTCTAACAAGTCCAAAGAGACACAGGTTACCCTGTGTTTCCTTCCCTGACTCAACTTCTCGAAGTAGGGTGTTCTGCATCATGCGAACTGCCTCAACCAAGGAACGCCGAAAGCTGCTCCTCTGGGCCTGAGGACATTCAAAAGCCTGCAGTGCCACAGGACGTACAGGACTTAAACTGCAGTAAGAAGGCAAGCCGAC
Source organism: Phocoena sinus (assembly GCF_008692025.1). Taxonomy (NCBI): domain Eukaryota; kingdom Metazoa; phylum Chordata; class Mammalia; order Artiodactyla; family Phocoenidae; genus Phocoena; species Phocoena sinus. The sequence continues at coordinate 30,469,215 of NC_045776.1, read as the reverse complement.
TTCCTCTAGGAGGCACGGTGACTTCAGGCAGGACGTGTTAGATGGAATGCGAAGACGAGGGTTACGCTGAGTGCAGCTCAAACTAGGGCAACACGTAAGACTTCTCCGCCGTGTGGGACGTACCAGAACGGTGTTCGTGAACGTGTGCGAGGGCAGAGGAAATTAAGCTGCTCCAAAAGAGAGGGCAGTGCCTTTCCCTACACCCGGCATGCACAGAGGGGCTCTAACGGGCTACGGGTCTGGACGTTGCTTAGCTGAACCTTGTGCGCCTGGGGGTACTCAAGTGTTCCTGCCGGGAACAGGGTGCCCAGGCTAGCCTCCTAGGTGTCCAGAAAACTGTGCTGCCCTTCTAGGAACGCAGAGCAGAGGCCACCGCCTCATGGAAACTGCTGCACGCCTCTGCTTCTGCACGGCAACTCAGGGCCTTACTTCCAGGCATGTGTTCACGCTGGGTGTGCCCGGAGCGACATAGCATGGTAAGATGCTGACTTTCTCCTCGAGCAGAGTGACTTCAGGTACGAAGGCCTCGAAGTATTCCAAGCACACTGTTCTCTCATGGCAGCTCACACAAGGGCTATTGCAAAATTATCCTGGGCACTTCGAACTCACCAGCAATGTTGTCCTGAGGCCGTTCGAGGACTGGAAATGTAGCTCTCCTCAAGGAACGTTCAGTGTGTTGCCCATTACTCGGCCCGCACAGAGTGCCTCCAAAGCATCTGCCAATGGGCCACAAAGCTGCTCAGCCAGCCCACAGGGGTCTGGAGGTACTCAGTGAACTTGGAGGGGAAATGTTGCATAACCGAAAGGCCCAGGTGTCCTCAGACGTGTACTTCCTATAAAATAAAGCATCTAAGCGACTACGAACTCTTGGACACAGCTGCACGCCTCCCTTTCTGCAGGCCGACTCAGGGCATAACCAGGAGGCACGTTTTCACGTTGAGATTCCCTTTAGCTCTAGAGCTTGTCAGGCTGACCACCACCGCGGCCATGCAAGCCCCTGGTTTAGACAGAGCGAACTCATTTTCTCCCCAGAAGCATTCTTACAGGGTTTACAGGCCTGTCAAGAGCAGGGAATGGCAGGCTGCTTCAACGCAGTGTGAACGCTGCCTTCAAAATGGGAAATCAAGGCTAGTTCCAGCAGGCCTCCTTTTCCATGGGCACACTCAGCATACACCCCTGTGGTTTCTAACAAGTCCAAAGAGACACAGGTTACCCTGTGTTTCCTTCCCTGACTCAACTTCTCGAAGTAGGGTGTTCTGCATCATGCGAACTGCCTCAACCAAGGAACGCCGTAAGCTGCTCCTCTGGGCCTGAGGACATTCAAAAGCCTGCAGTGCCACAGGACGTACAGGACTTAAACTGCAGTAAGAAGGCAAGCCGACTTCCTCTAGGAGGCACGGTGACTTCAGGCAGGACGTGTTAGATGGAATGCGAAGACGAGGGTTACGCTGAGTGCAGCTGAAACTAGGGCAACACGTAAGACTTCTCCGCCGTGTGGGACGTACCAGAACGGTGTTCGTGAACGTGTGCGAGGGCTGAGGAAATTAAGCTGCTCCAAAAGAGAGGGCAGTGCCTTTCCCTACACCCGGCATGCACAGAGGGGCTCTAACGGGCTACGGGTCTGGACGTTGCTTAGCTGAACTTTGTGCGCCTGGGGGTACTCAAGTGTTCCTGCCGGGAACAGGGTGCCCAGGCTAGCCTCCTAGGTGTCCAGAAAACTGTGCTGCCGTTCTAGGAACGCAGAGCAGAGGCCACCGCCTCATGGAAACTGCTGCACGCCTCTGCTTCTGCACGGCAACTCAGGGCCTTACTTCCAGGCATGTGTTCACGCTGGGTGTGCCCGGAGCGACATAGCATGGTAAGATGCTGACTTTCTCCTCGAGCAGAGTGACTTCAGGTACGAAGGCCTCGAAGTATTCCAAGCACACTGTTCTCTCATGGCAGCTCACACAAGGGCTATTGCAAAATTTTCCTGGGCACTTCGAACTCACCAGCAATGTTGTCCTGAGGCCGTTCGAGGACTGGAAATGTAGCTCTCCTCAAGGAACGTTCAGTGTGTTGCCCATTACTCGGCCCGCACAGAGTGCCTCCAAAGCATCCGCCAATGGGCCACAAAGCTGCTCAGCCAGCCCACAGGGGTCTGGAGGTACTCAGTGAACTTGGAGGGGAAATGTTGAATACCCGAGAGGCCCAGGTGTCCTCAGACGTGTACTTCCTCTAAAATAAAGCATCTAAGCGACTACGAACTCATGGACACAGCTGCACACCTCCCTTTCTGCAGGCCGACTATGGGCATAACCAGGAGGCAAGTTTTCACGTTGAGATTCCCTTTAGCTCTAGAGCTTGTCAGGCTGACCACCACCTCGGCCATGCAAGCCCCTGGTTTAGACAGAGCGAACTCATTTTCTCCCCAGAAGCATTCTTACAGGGTTTACAGGCCTGTCAAGAGCAGGGAATGGCAGGCAGCTTCAACGCAGCGAGAACGCTGCCTTCAAAATGGGAAATCAAGGCTAGTTCCAGCAGGCCTCCTTTTCCATGGGCACACTCAGCATACACCCCTGTGGTTTCTAACAAGTCCAAAGAGACACAGGTTACCCTGTGTTTCCTTCCCTGACTCAACTTCTCGAAGTAGGGTGTTCTGCATCATGCGAACTGCCTCAACCAAGGAACGCCGAAAGCTGCTCCTCTGGGCCTGAGGACATTCAAAAGCCTGCAGTGCCACAGGACGTACAGGACTTAAACTGCAGTAAGAAGGCAAGCCGACTTCCTCTAGGAGGCACGGTGACTTCAGGCAGGACGTGTTAGATGGAATGCGAAGACGAGGGTTACGCTGAGTGCAGCTGAAACTAGGGCAACACGTAAGACTTCTCCGCCGTGTGGGACGTACCAGAACGGTGTTCGTGAACGTGTGCGAGGGCTGAGGAAATTAAGCTGCTCCAAAAGAGAGGGCAGTGCCTTTCCCTACACCCGGCATGCACAGAGGGGCTCTAACGGGCTACGGGTCTGGACGTTGCTTAGCTGAACCTTGTGCGCCTGGGGGTACTCAGGTGTTCCTGCTGGGTACAGGGTGCCCAGGCTAGCCTCCTAGGTGTCCAGAAAACTGTGCTGCCGTTCTAGGAACGCAGAGCAGAGGCCACCGCCTCATGGAAACTGCTGCACGCCTCTGCTTCTGCACGGCAACTCAGGGCCTTACTTCCAGGCATGTGTTCACGCTGGGTGTGCCCGGAGCGACATAGCATGGTAAGATGCTGACTTGCTCCTCGAGCAGAGTGACTTCAGGTACGAAGGCCTCGAAGTATTCCAAGCACACTGTTCTCTCATGGCAGCTCACACAAGGGCCATGGCAAAATTTTCCTGGGCACTTCGCACTCACCAGCAATGTTGTCCTGAGGCCGTTCGAGGACTGGAAATGTAGCTCTCCTCAAGGAACGTACAGTGTGTTGGCAATCACTCGGCATGCACAGAGGGCCTCAGAAGCAACCGCCAATGGGCCACAAAGCTGCTCAGCCAGCCCACAGTGGTATGGAGGTACTCAGTGAACTTGGAGGGAAAATGTTGCATACCCGAGAGGCCCAGGTGTCCTCAGACGTTTACTTCCTATAAAATAAACCATATAAGCGACTACGAACTCATGGACACAGCTCCATGCCTCCTTTTGTGCAGGCAGACCCCGGGCATAACCAGGAGGCAAGTTTTCACGTTGAGATTCCCTTTAGCTCTAGAGCTTGTCAGGCTGACCACCACCTCGGCCATGCAAGCCCCTGGTTTAGACAGAGCGAACTCATTTTCTCCCCAGAAGCATTCTTACAGGGTTTACAGGCCTGTCAAGAGCAGGGAATGGCAGGCAGCTTCAACGCAGCGAGAACGCTGCCTTCAAAATGGGAAATCAAGGCTAGTTCCAGCAGGCCTCCTTTTCCATGGGCACACTCAGCATACACCCCTGTGGTTTCTAACAAGTCCAAAGAGACACAGGTTACCCTGTGTTTCCTTACCTGACTCAACTTCTCGAAGTAGGGTGTTCTGCATCATGCGAACTGCCTCAACCAAGGAACGCCGTAAGCTGCTCCTCTGGGCCTGAGGACATTCAAAAGCCTGCAGTGCCACAGGACGTACAGGACTTAAACTGCAGTAAGAAGGCAAGCCGACTTCCTCTAGGAGGCACGGTGACTTCAGGCAGGACGTGTTAGATGGAATGCGAAGACGAGGGTTACGCTGAGTGCAGCTGAAACTAGGGCAACACGTAAGACTTCTCCGCCGTGTGGGACGTACCAGAACGGTGTTCGTGAACGTGTGCGAGGGCTGAGGAAATTAAGCTGCTCCAAAAGAGAGGGCAGTGCCTTTCCCTACACCCGGCATGCACAGAGGGGCTCTAACGGGCTACGGGTCTGGACGTTGCTTAGCTGAACCTTGTGCGCCTGGGGGTACTCAAGTGTTCCTGCCGGGAACAGGGTGCCCAGGCTAGCCTCCTAGGTGTCCAGAAAACTGTGCTGCCCTTCTAGGAACGCAGAGCAGAGGCCACCGCCTCATGGAAACTGCTGCACGCCTCTGCTTCTGCACGGCAACTCAGGGCCTTACTTCCAGGCATGTGTTCACGCTGGGTGTGCCCGGAGCGACATAGCATGGTAAGATGCTGACTTTCTCCTCGAGCAGAGTGACTTCAGGTACGAAGGCCTCGAAGTATTCCAAGCACACTGTTCTCTCATGGCAGCTCACACAAGGGCTATTGCAAAATTTTCCTGGGCACTTCGAACTCACCAGCAATGTTGTCCTGAGGCCGTTCGAGGACTGGAAATGTAGCTCTCCTCAAGGAACGTTCAGTGTGTTGCCCATTACTCGGCCCGCACAGAGTGCCTCCAAGCATCCGCCAATGGGCCACAAAGCTGCTCAGCCAGCCCACAGGGGTCTGGAGGTACTCAGTGAACTTGGAGGGGAAATGTTGAATACCCGAGAGGCCCAGGTGTCCTCAGACGTGTACTTCCTATAAAATAAAGCATCTAAGCGACTACGAACTCATGGACACAGCTGCACGCCTCCCTTTCTGCAGGTCGACTCAGCGCATAACCAGGAGGCACGTTTTCACGTTGAGATTCCCTTTAGCTCTAGAGCTTGTCAGGCTGACCACCACCTCGGCCATGCAAGCCCCTGGTTTAGACAGAGCGAACTCATTTTCTCCCCAGAAGCATTCTTACAGGGTTTACAGGCCTGTCAAGAGCAGGGAATGGCAGGCAGCTTCAACGCAGCGAGAACGCTGCCTTCAAAATGGGAAATCAAGGCTAGTTCCATGCAGGCCTCCTTTTCCATGGGCACACTCAGCATACACCCCTGTGGTTTCTAACAAGTCCAAAGAGACACAGGTTACCCTGTGTTTCCTTCCCTGACTCAACTTCTCGAAGTAGGGTGTTCTGCATCATGCGAACTGCCTCAACCAAGGAACGCCGTAAGCTGCTCCTCTGGGCCTGAGGACATTCAAAAGCCTGCAGTGCCACAGGACGTACAGGACTTAAACTGCAGTAAGAAGGCAAGCCGACTTCCTCTAGGAGGCACGGTGACTTCAGGCAGGACGTGTTAGATGGAATGCGAAGACGAGGGTTAGGCTGAGTGCAGCTCTAACTACGGCAACACGTAAGACTTCTCCGCCGTGTGGGACGTACCAGAACGGTGTTCGTGAACGTGTGCGAGGGCAGAGGAAATTAAGCTGCTCCAAAAGAGAGGGCAGTGCCTTTCCCTACACCCGGCATGCACAGAGGGGCTCTAACGGGCTACGGGTCTGGACGTTGCTTAGCTGAACCTTGTGCGCCTGGGGGTACTCAAGTGTTCCTGCCGGGAACAGGGTGCCCAGGCTAGCCTCCTAGGTGTCCAGAAAACTGTGCCTCCGTTCTAGGAACGCAGAGCAGAGGCCACCGCCTCATGGAAACTGCTGCACGCCTCTGCTTCTGCACGGCAACTCAGGGCCTTACTTCCAGGCATGTGTTCACGCTGGGTGTGCCCGGAGCGACATAGCATGGTAAGATGCTGACTTTCTCCTCGAGCAGAGTGACTTCAGGTATGAAGGCCTCGAAGTATTCCAAGCACACTGTTCTCTCATGGCAGCTCACACAAGGGCTATTGCAAAATTATCCTGGGCACTTCGAACTCACCAGCAATGTTGTCCTGAGGCCGTTCGAGGACTGGAAATGTAGCTCTCCTCAAGGAACGTTCAGTGTGTTGCCCATTACTCGGCCCGCACAGAGTGCCTCCAAAGCATCTGCCAATGGGCCACAAAGCTGCTCAGCCAGCCCACAGGGGTCTGGAGGTACTCAGTGAACTTGGAGGGGAAATGAATACCCGAGAGGCCCAGGTGTCCTCAGACGTGTACTTCCTATAAAATAAAGCATCTAAGCGACTACGAACTCATGGACATTGCTGCATGCCTCCCTTTCTGCAGGCCGACTATGGGCATAACCAGGAGGCAAGTTTTCACGTTGAGATTCCCTTTAGCTCTAGAGCTTGTCAGGCTGACCACCACCTCGGCCATGCAAGCCCCTGGTTTAGACAGAGCGAACTCATTTTCTCCCCAGAAGCATTCTTACAGGGTTTACAGGCCTGTCAAGAGCAGGGAATGGCAGGCAGCTTCAACGCAGCGAGAACGCTGCCTTCAAAATGGGAAATCAAGGCTAGTTCCAGCAGGCCTCCTTTTCCATGGGCACACTCAGCATACACCCCTGTGGTTTCTAACAAGTCCAAAGAGACACAGGTTACCCTGTGTTTCCTTCCCTGACTCAACTTCTCGAAGTAGGGTGTTCTGCATCATGCGAACTGTCTCAACCAAGGAAGGCCGAAAGCTGCTCCTCTGGGCCTGAGGACATTCAAAAGCCTGCAGTGCCACAGGACGTACAGGACTTAAACTGCAGTAAGAAGGCAAGCCGACTTCCTCTAGGAGGCACGGTGACTTCAGGCAGGACGTGTTAGATGGAATGCGAAGACGAGGGTTACGCTGAGTGCAGCTGAAACTAGGGCAACACGTAAGACTTCTCCGCCGTTTGGGACGTACCAGAACGGTGCTCGTGAACGTGTGCGAGGGCAGAGGAAATTAAGCTGCTCCGAAAGAGAGGGCAGGGCCTTTCCCTACACCCGGCATGCACAGAGGGGCTCTAACGGGCTACGGGTCTGGACGTTGCTTAGCTGAACCTTGTGCGCCTGGGGGGACTCAAGTGTTCCTGCCGGGAACAGGGTGCCCAGGCTAGCCTCCTAGGTGTCCAGAAAACTGTGCTGCCGTTCTAGGAACGCAGAGCAGAGGCCACCGCCTCATGGAAACTGCTGCACGCCTCTGCTTCTGCACGGCAACTCAGGGCCTTACTTCCAGGCATGTGTTCACGCTGGGTGTGCCCGGAGCGACATAGCATGATAAGATGCTGACTTTCTCCTCGAGCAGAGTGACTTCAGGTACGAAGGCCTCGAAGTATTCCAAGCACACTGTTCTCTCATGGCAGCTCACACAAGGGCTATTGCAAAATTTTCCTGGGCACTTCGAACTCACCAGCAATGTTGTCCTGAGGCCGTTCGAGGACTGGAAATGTAGCTCTCCTCAAGGAACGTTCAGTGTGTTGCCCATTATTCGTCCCGCACAGAGTGCCTCCAAAGCATCCGCCAATGGGCCACAAAGCTGCTCAGCCAGCCCACAGGGGTCTGGAGGTACTCAGTGAACTTGGAGGGGAAATTTTGAATACCCGAGAGGCCCAGGTGTCCTCAGACGTGTACTTCCTGTAAAATAAAGCATCTAAGCGACTACGAACTCATGGACACAGCTGCATACCACCCTTTCTGCAGGCCGACTATGGGCATAACAAGGAGGCAAGTTTTCACGTTGAGATTCCCTTTAGCTCTAGAGCTTGTCAGGCTGACCACCACCTCGGCCATGCAAGCCCCTGGTTTAGACAGAGCGAACTCATTTTCTCCCCAGAAGCATTCTTACAGGGTTTACAGGCCTGTCAAGAGCAGGGAATGGCAGGCAGCTTCAACGCAGCGAGAACGCTGCCTTCAAAATGGGAAATCAAGGCTAGTTCCAGCAGGCCTCCTTTTCCATGGGCACACTCAGCATACACCCCTGTGGTTTCTAACAAGTCCAAAGAGACACAGGTTTCCCAGTGTTTCCTTCCCTGAATCAACTTCTCAACGTAGGGTGTTCTGCATCAACGGACCTGCCTTAACCAAGGAACACCCTAGCTATGCCTCTTGGCCTGTGGTTATTCAAAAGCCTGCAGTGCCACAGGAAGAACAGGACTTAAATTGCAGTAAGAACGCAAGCCGACTTTCTCTTGGAGGCACGGTGACATCAGGCACGAGGTCCTAGATGGAATGCGAAGCCGAGGGTTTCTCTCAGTGAAACTCAGACTAGGACAATGTGGAAGACTTCGACGGCATGTGGGACGTGCCAGAACGGTGTTTGTGAACGTGTCGGAGTGCTGCGGAAATTAATCTGCTTCAAAAGAGAGTGCAGTGCGTTTCCCTACACTGGGCGTACACAGGGTGGCTCCAAAGGCTACGGTTCTGGATGTTGCTTAGCAGACCCAGCAGGGCCTGTGGGTACTCAGTGCTCCTGCGGGAACAGTGTGCCCACGTGAGCCTCCTAGGTGTCCAGAAAACTGCTGTCGTTAAAGATATGCAGAGTAGAGGCCACGGCCTCATGGAAACTGCTGCACGCCTCCGCTTCTGCTCGTCAAATCAGGGCCTAACCTCTAGGCATGTGTTCATGCTGGGTGTCCCGTTAGCAACAGAGCATGGTAAGATGCTGACTTTCTCTTCGAGCCGAGTGACTTCAGGTACGAGGTCCTCGAAGTATTGAAAGTGGTGGGTTTTCTCATGGTATCTCACACAAGGGTCATGACAAAGAATTCCTGGGCATTTCCGACTCACCAGGAATGTGGTCCTGGCACTCTTTGAGGACTCTGGAAATATAGCTCTCCTCAAGGAAGGAGCAGTGTGTTGCCCATCACTCGGTACGCACAGAGGGTCTCCGAGGTACAGACCAATGGGCCTCGATGTTGCTCACCCTGTCCACATGGGTCTGGCGGTATACTCAGTGATATAGGAGGGAAAATGATGCACACCCGAGGGGCCTAGGGGTCATCAAAATGATACCTTTAAAATAAAGCACAAAAGCGACTAAGAACTCATGGAAAGAGCTGCATGTCTCCCTTTCTGCAAGGCTATACAGGGCCTAACCTGGAGGTAAGTTCCAACGTTGACTTTCCATTTAGCTCTAGAGCATGGCAGGCTGAGCCCCACCACGGCCATGGAAGTACCCAGTTTAACCAGAAGAAACTCATTTTTCTTCCAGAATCATTCCTACAGGTTCTACATGCCTGGCAACAGCAGTGAATGTCAGGTAGCTTCAAAGCAGCATGATTGCAGCCTTCAAAATGGGAAAGCAAGGCTAGTTCCAACAGGCCCCCATTTCCATAGGCACACACAGCATATATACCTGTGGTTTCTAACAAGTCAAAAGACACACAGGTTACGCAGTGTTTCCTTCCCTGAATCAACTTCTCGAGGTAGGGTGTTCTGCATCAAGGGAAATGCCTGAACCAAGGAACGCCGTAGTTACGACTCTGGACCTGGGGCTATTCAAAAGCCTGCAGTTCCACAGGAAGAATAGGACTTAAATTGCAGTACGACCACAAGCCGACTTTCTCTTGGAGGCAGGGGGTCCCATTAACAACACAGCATGATAAGATGCTGAGTTCCTCCTCGAGCAGAGTGACCTTCATGCACAAAGTTCTCCAAGTATTCAAAGCAGAGTATTTTCTCATGGCAGCTCACACCAGGGCCATGACAACGACAACCAGGGCACGTCGGACTCACCAGAATTGTGGGCCTGAGGCTTTTCGAGTGCTCTGGAAATGTAGCTCTCCTTAAGGAACGTGCAGTGTGTTGCCCATTACTTGGCACACACAGAGAGCCTCCGAGGGACTGACCAATGGGCCTCAAAGTTGCTCAGCCGGGCCAGAGGGTTCTTGAGGTACTCAATGATATTGGAGGAAAAAATGCACATCCGAGGGGCTTAGAGTCCTCTAAAGGGTACTTCCTTTAAAATAAAGCAGAACAGCGACTACCACCACATGGAAATAGTTGCATGGCTCCCTTTCTGCATGGCTATTCAGGGCCTAACCTGGAGGTAAGTTCTCACGTTGAGTTTCCCTTTAGCTCTAGAGCATGCCAGACTGAGTCACACCGCTGCCATGGAAACACCCAGTTTAGCCAGAGGAAACTCATTTTTCTTCTGAGAAGCATGCCTACAGGGTTTACAGGCCTGTCAACAGCAGTGAATGTCAGGTAGCTTCAATTCAGCATGACTGTGGCCTTCAAAACCAGAAGTAAGGCTACTTCCAACAGGCCCCAGTTTCCATGGGCACACGCAGCATATATCCCCCTGGTTTCTAAGAAGTCAAAAGGGACACAGGTTACCCAGGGTTTATTTTCCTGAATCAACTTCTCGAAATAGGGTGTCCCGCATCAAGGGAACTGCATCAACCAAGGAACATCGTAGCTACGCCTCTGGGCTTGTGACTATTCAAAAGCCTGCAGGGCTACAGGAAGAACAGGACTTAAATTGCAGTAAGACCACAAGCCGACTTTCTCTTGGAGGCACGATGACTTCAGGCAGGAGGTCCTAGATGGAATGCGAAGCCGAGGGTTTCTCTCAGTGCAGCTCAGACTAGGGCAACGCGGAAGACTTCAACGGCATGTGGGACATGCCAGAACGGTGTTTGGGAACGTGTGGGAGTGCTGGGGAAATTAAGATGCTCCAGAAGAGTGTGCAGTGCGTTGCCCTACACTCGGCATACACAGAGTGGCTCTAAAGTGCTACGGGCCTGGATGTTGCTTAGCAGACCCAGGGGGCCTGTGGGTACTCAGTGTTCCTGTCGGGAACAGGGTACCACGCGAGCCTCCTAGGTGTCCAGAAAACTGTGCTGCCATTAAAGATATGCAGAGCAGAGGCCACGGCCTCATGGAAACTGCTGCACGCCTCTGCTTCCGCACGGCAAATCACGGCCTTACCTCCAGGCATGTGTTCATGCTTGGTGTCCCGTGACCGACAGAGCATGGCTAGATGCTGACTTTCTCCTCGAGCAGAGTGATATCAGGTACGAAGTCCTCTACATATTCAAAGCAGAGTGGTTTCTCATGGCAGCTCACCCTAGGGCCATGACAAACACTTCCTGGGCATTTTGAACTCAACAGAAATGTGGTCTTGAGGCTGTTCGAGGGCTCTGGATATGTAGCTCTCCTTAAGGAACGTGCAGTGTGTTGCCCATCACTCGGCACACACAGAAGGCCTCCGAGGGAACGACCAATGGGCTTCGAAGTTGCTCACCTGGGCCACAGGGTTCTGGAGGTACTCAATGACATTGGAGGGAAAAATGCACATCCGAGGGCTAGGAGTCCTCTAAGGGGTACTTCCTTTAAAATAAAGCAGAACAGCGACTACCACCACATGGAAACAGGTACATGCCTCTCTTTCTGCATGGCTATGCAGGACCTAACCTGGAGGTAATATCTCACGTTGAGTTTCCCTTTGGCTCTAGAGCGTGACAGGCTGAGTCACACCACAGCCATGAAAACACCTGGTTTAGTGAGAGGAAACTCATTTTTCTTCCCAGAAGCATGCCTACAGCGGCTACAGGCCTGTCAACAGCAGTGAATGTCAGGTAATCAAGGCAGCATGACTGCAGCCTTCAAAACCGGAAGTAAGGCTACTTCCAGCAGGCCCCAGTTTCCATCGGCACACACAGCATATATCCCTGTGGTTTCTAAGAAGTCAAAAGAGACACAGTTTACCCAGTGTTTCCTTCCGTGAATCAACTTCTCAAAATAGGGTGTTCTGCATCAAGGGAACTGTGTCAACCAAGGAATGCCGTAGCTATGCCTCATGGTCTGTGGCTATTGAAAAGCCTGCAGTGCCTAAGGAGGAATAGGACTTCAATTGCAGTAGGTCGACAAGCCGACTTTCACTTGGAGGCACGGTGACTTCAGGCAGGAAGTCCTATATCGAATTCGAAGCTGAGGGTTTCTCTCAGTGCATCTCAGACTAGCGTAATGCATAAGACTTTGACGGCATGTTGGATGTGCCAGAACGGTGTTCGTGAACGTGTGGGAGTGCTGGGGAAAGTAAGCTGCTCCAAGAGACAGTGCAGTGTGTTTCCCTACACTCGGCATACACAGAGTGGCTCTAAAGTGCTACGATTCTGGATGTTGCTTAGCAGACCCTGGGGAGCCTGTGGGTGCTCAGTGCTCCTGCCGGAAACAGGGTGCCCACACGAGCCTCCTAGGTGTGCAGAAAAGTGTGCTGCTGCCAAAGATATGCAGAGCAGAGGCCACGGCCTCATTGAAACTGCTGCACGCCTCCACTTCTGCACGGCAAATCAGGGCCCTACCACCAGGCATGTGTTCATGCTGGGTGTCCCATTAGCGACACAGCAGGGTAAGATGCTTACTTCCTCCTCGAGCTGAGTGACTTTAGGTACGAAGTCCTCGAAGTATTCAAAGCCGAGTGTTTTCTTCTGGCACCTCACACAAGGGCAATGACAAAGACTTCCTGGGCACGTCAGACTCACCAGAAATGTGGGCATGAGGCTGTTTGAGGGCTCTGGAAATGTAGCTCTCCTCAAGGAACGTGCAGTGTGCTGCCCGTCACTCGGCACACACAGAGGGCCTCTGAGTGCCCGACCAATTGGCCGCAATGTTGCTCAGCAGGCCCACATGGGTCTGGAGGTACTCAGTGACACTGGAGGGAAAATGTTGCACACCCGAGGGGCTAGGAATCCTCTAAAGGGTACTTCCTGTCAAATAAAGCAGAACAGCGACTAAGACCACATGGAAACGGCTGCACGCCTCCCTTTCTGCATGGCTATATAGGGCCTAACCTAGAGCCAAGTTCTCACGTTGAGTTTCCCTTTAGCTCTAAAGCGTGGCAGGCTGAACCTCACTACGGCCATGGAAGTACACAGTTTAGACAGAGGAAGCTCATTTTTTCCCCAGAATCATTCCTACAGGTTCTACATACCTGGCAACAGCAGTGAATGTCAGGTAGCTTCAAGGCAGCATGACTGCAGCCTTCAAAACCGGAAGCAAGGCTACTTCCAGCAGGCCCCAGTTTCCATGCGCAAACGCAGCATATATCCCTGTGGTTTCTAACAAGTCAAAAGAGACACAGGTTACCCAGTGTTTCCTTCCCTGAATCAATTTCTCAAAGTAGGGTGTTCTGCATCAACGGAACTGCCTCAACCAAGGAACATGGTAGCTACGCCTCTTGGTCGGTGGCTACTCAAAAGCCTGCAGTGAAACAGGAAGAGCAGGACTTAAATTGTAGTAAGAACGCAAGCCGACTTTCTCTTGGAGGCACGGTGAATTCAGGCAGGAGGTCTTAGATGGAATGTGAAGCCGAGGGTTTCTCTCAGTGAAACTCAGATTAGGGCAATGCCGAAGACTTCGAAGGCATGTGGGACATGCCAGAACGGTGTTTGTGAACGTGTGGGAAATTAAGCTGCTCCAAAAGACAGTGCATTGCGTTTCCCTACACTCGGCATACACAGAGTGGCTCCGAAGGGCTACGGGCCTGGATGTTGCTTAGCAGACCCAGAGGGGTCTGTGGGTACTCAGTATTCCTGCTGGGAACAGGGTTCCCACGCGAGCCTCTTAGGTCTCCATAAAACTGTGTTGCCATTAAGGATATGCAGAGCAGAGACCACGACCTCATGGAAACTGCTGCACGCCTCTGCTTCTGCACTACAAATCAGGGCCTAACCTCCAAGCATGTGTTCATGCTGGGTGTCCCGTTAGTGACACAGCATGGTAAGATGCTGACTTCCTCCTCGAGCAGAGTGACTTCAGGTACGAGGTCCTTGAAGTTTTCAAAGCAGAGTGTTTTCTCATGGCAGCTCACACGTGGGCCATCACAAAGACTTCCAGGACATGTCAGACTCTCCAGAAACCTGGGCCTGAGGCTGTTCAAGGGCTCTGGAAATGTAGCTCTCCTCAAGGAACATGCAGTGTGTTGCCCATCCCTCGGTACACACAGAGGGCCTCCGAAGGACCCACCAATGGCTCTCGATGTTTCTCAGCTGGTCCACAGGACTCTGGAGGTACTCAGTGACATTGGAGGGAAAATGTTGCACACCCGAGGGGCTAGGCATCCTCTAAAAGGTACTTCTTACAAAATAAAGCAGAACAGCGACTAAGACCGCATGGAAACAGCTGCATGCCTCCCTTTCTGTACAGCTATTCAGGGCCTAACCTGGAGGGAAGTCCTCACATTGAGTTTCCCTTTAGCTCTAGAGCATGGCCGGCTAAGTCCCACTGTGGCCATGGAAGTACTCGGTTTTGCCAGTGGAAACTCATTTTTTTCCCAGAAGCATGACTACAGGGACTATAACCCTGTCAAGAGCAGTTAATGTCACGTAGCTTCAAGGCAGCATGATTGTAGCCTTGAAAACAGGAAGCGTGGCTAGTTCTAGCAAGCCCCAGTTTCCATGGACACATGGGCCATGACAAACTTCCTCAGCACTTCGGACTCACCAGAAATGTGGTCTTGAGGCTGTTCGTGGGCTCTGGAAATGTAGCTCTCAAGGAACGTGCAGTGTGTTGCCCATCACTTGGCATGCACAGAGTGGCTCCAAGGGACAGACCAATGGGACACGATGTTGCTCAGCCGGCCCACAGGTGTCTATAGGTATTCAGTGTCCTTGGAGGGAAAACGATGCACACACGAGGCATCTAGGAGTCCTTAAATGGGTACTTCCTTTAAAATAAAGCAGAACAGCGACTTAGAACTCATGGCAACAGCTAAATGCCTCCCTTTCTGCACAGCTACTCAGGGCCTAACCTGGAGGCAAGTTCTCACGTTGAGCTTTAGAGGTTGGCAGGCTGAGCCACACTGTAGTCATGGAAACACCCGGTTTAGCCAGAGGAAACTCATTTTTCTCCCAGAAGCATGTGTACAGGGGCTACAGGCCTGTCAACAGCAGTGAATGTCAGGTAGCTTCAAGGCAGCATGACTGCGGCCTTCAAAACGGGAAGCAAGGCTAGTTCCAGCATGTCCCAGTTTCCATGGCCACACGTAGCATATATCCCTGTGGTTTCTAAGAAGTCAAAAGAGACACAGGTTTCCCAGTGTTTCCTTCCCTGAATCAACTTCTCGAAGTAGGGTGTTCTGCATCAAGGGAACTTCCTTCACCAAGGAACACTGTAGCTACACCTCTGGGCCTGTGGCTATTCAAAAGTTTGCAGTGGAACAGGAAGAACAGTACTTAAATTGCAGTAGGAACACAAGCTGACGTTCTCTTGGAGGCAGCGTGACTTCAGGCGTGATGTCCTAGATGGAATGTGAAGTCGGGCACCAACACCATGAACACTGTCTCTATGCGCACTGTCACCATGAGAACTTTCACCAGGGGCACTACCACAATGGGCACTGTCACCATGGTATATGCCACCATGGGCATGGTCACCATGGGCACTGTTACCATGGGCACTGCCACCCTGAGCATTGTCACAATTAGCACTCTCAGCATGGGTACTATGACCGTGAGCATTCTTAGTGTGGTAAATGTCACCATGGGCACTGTCACCATGAGCACTGTCACCATTTGCACTGCTACCATAAGCACTATCAGCATAAGCACTGTCACCATGGGCACTGTCAACATGGGCACTGCCACCATTGGCACTTTCACTGTTGGCATTGTCACCATGGGCACTATTCCCACGGCTACTGTTACCGTGAGCACTGTCAATATGAGCACTACCCCAATGGGCACTGTCACCATGGTAAGTGACACACTGGGCAGAGTCACAATGGACACTGTCACCATGGGCACTGTCATGGTGGGCACTGTTAGCATGGGCACTGCCACCATAAGCACTATTGCCATGAGCACTGCTACCATGTGCACTATCACCATAAGCACTGTCACCATGGGCACTGTCACCATGTGCACTGCCACCATGGGCCCTGTCACTGTGAGCACTGTCACAATGGGCACTGCCACCATGGGCACTATCACCGTGAGCACTGTCACCATGAACGATGTCATCGTGTGCACTGTCAGCGTGGGTACTATCAATGATAGGACTATCACCGTAAGCACTGTCACCATGAGCAATGTCACCATGCGCACTGTCACCATGAGCACTGTCACTATGAGCACTTTCAACATGTGAATTAGCACTGTGAGCACTGTCACTGTGATCCCTATCACTGTAAGCACTGTTACCATGGGCACTGCCACGGTGGGCACTATCACTGTGAGCACTGTCACCGTGGGAAGTATCACAGTGAACACTGTCACTATGAGCACTATCACTGTGAGCACTATCCCCTTGAGAAATATCACCGTGAGCACTGTCATTATGAGTACTGTCACCGTGTGCACTGTAACCATTGGCACTATTACTGGAAGCACTATCACCGTAAGTGCTGTCACCATGTGCCATGTCACCATGGGCACTGTCACCACTTTGCACTGTCACCATGTGCACTACCACCATGGGCACTGTCACCATGGGCACTATCACCAAATTCACTATCACCATGGGCACTGTCACGATGGGCACAGCCACCATGTGCAATGTCACCATGGGGATTATCATCATGAGCACTGTAAAAATGGGCATGGCTATCATGGGCACTGTCACCGTGAGCAGTGTCAACATGTTCTTTGCCACAATGTGCACTTTTACAATGGTAACTGCCACCATGTGCAGTGTCACCATGTGCACTGTCACCACGAACAATGTCACCTTGGCCAATGCCACCATGAACACTGTCACTATGAGAACTGTAACCATGAGTCCTGTCACCATGGGCCCTTTCAGCATGAGTACTGTCACCATGGGTTTTGTCCCCATGGGCACTGTCACCATGAGCACTATCACCATGAGCACTGGCACCATGGGCACTGGCACCATTGGGACTGTCACCACTAGCACTGTAACCACGGACAGTTTCACCATGAGCAGTATCACTGTGGTAACTGTCACCATGGGCACTGTCACCATGGGCACTATATCCATGGGCACTGTCATAGTGGACACTGTCACCATGGACACTGCCACAATGAGCACTATCACCATGAGCACTGCTACCGTGATTACTATCAGCATAAGCACTCTCAACATGCACACCGTCACGATGGGCAGTGCCACCATGGGCACATCACCATGAGCAGTGTTACCATGGTCTTTGCCACAGCGTGCACTGTTACAATGGGAACTGCCACCATGTGCACTGTTACCATGAACACTGTCACCATGAGCACTGTCATCGTGGTCACTGTCACTATGGGAATTTTCACCGTGAGCACTGTGATCAAGGGCACTGTCACCATGAACAGTTTCACCACGAGCACTGTCACCATGAGCACTGTCACCTTGGGCACTGCCACCATGTGCACTGTCACCATGAGCACTGTCACCACGTGCAACGCCACCATGGGCACTTTCACCAAGAGAACTGTCATCATGGGTATTTTCACCATGGGCACCATCAAAGTGAGCACTATCTCCGTGAGCAATGTCACCATTGTCACTTTCACCATGGGCAATGTCACCATGGGCAGTGTAACCTTGGGCACTTCCACCAAGGGCACTATCATAGTGTGCACTGTCACCGTGAGCAATATCACCATGACCACTATCACCATGGAGACTATCACCATGAGCACTGCTACTGTGAGCTCTATCACAGTGAGAACTGTCACCATGGGAACTATCACCGTAAGCACTATCACCATAAGCACTGTCACAATGAGCATTGTCACCATGGGCACTGTCACCATTTTGCACTGCCAACATGTGAATTACCACCATGGGCACTGTCACCATGGGCACTATCACCCTGAGACTGTCACCATAGGTACTGTCACCATGGGCACCATCAACATGGGCATGGACACTGTGCACTCTCACAGTGGGAACTATCACCATGAGCACTGTCACCATGGGCACTGTCATCATGGGCACAGCCACCATGGAAACTGTCACCATGGGCACTATCAACACAGGTGCTGGTACCGTGGGCACTGTCACTGTGGGCACTGTCACCATGGGCACTGTCATAGTGGGCACTCTCACTGTGGGCATGGCCACCATGAGTATTGTCCCATGGGCACTCTCACTGTGGGCACTGTCCCCACGGGCACCAACACCATGAGCACTGTCACCATTAACCCTCTCAGCATGGGCACTATCACTTTCACCATGAGCAGTGTCACTATGGGCACTGTTACCATGAGAACTTTCACCAGGGGCACTACCATGATGGGCACTCTCACCATGGTATGTGCCACCATGGGCATGGTCACCATGGGCACTGTCACCATGGGCACTGACACCGTGAGCACTGTCACTATGGGTGCTTTCACCATGAGCACTTTCACCATGAGCACTACCCCAATGGGCACTCTCACTGTGGTAACTGTGAGCAGTGTCACTCTGGGCACAGCCACCATGTGCAATACCATGGGCACTGTCACCACGGTCACTCTCACTGTGAGCACTGTTACCATGGGCACTGTCACAATGAGCACTGTCACCATGGCGCTTATCACCATGGGATATCACCATGAGCACTGTCACCATGGACAGTGCCACTATGGGCACTGCCACCGTGAGCACACACTCACCATGGGTAATACCACCATGGGCACTGTCACCATGGGTACTATCATTGTGAGCACTGTCACCATGCATATTGTCACCATGGACACTGTCACCACATGCACACCACCATGTGCACTGTCACCATGGGCACTGTCACCGTGAGCTCTGTCACCAGGGGCACCTTCGTCATGGGCACTATCACCGTGAGCACCGTCACCATGAGCACTTTCACCATCGGCACTCACACTGTGTGCAATGTCACCGTGTGCACTGTCAGCGTGGGCACTGCCACCATAAGCACTATCACCATGAGCACTGCCACTGTGAGGGTTTCACCATAAGCACTGTCACCATGGGCACTGTAACCATGGGCACTATCACTGTGAGCACTGTCACCATGGGCACTACCAACATGGGCACTCTCAATGAGAGCACTGTCACCATGAGCACTGTAACTATGGGCACTATCACCGTGAGCACTATCACCGTGAGAATTATCACTGTGAGCACTGTCACCATGAGTACTGTTACCATGTGCACTGTTACCATTGGCACTATTACCGAAATCACTATCACCATAATTGCTGACACCATGAGCTATGTCACCATGGGCACTGTCACCACTTTGCACTATGACCAGGTGCACTACCACCATGGGCACTGTCACCATGAACACTGTCAACATGGTCTTTGCCACAATGTGCACTCTTACAATGGTAACTGTCACCATGTGCACTGTCACCACGAGAAATGCCACCTTGGGCAATGCCACCATGAACACTGTCACTATGAGAACTGTAACCATGAGACCTGCCACCATGGGCAGTTTCACCATGAGTACTGTCAACATGGGTTTTTTCACCATGGGCACTGTCACCATGAGCACTATCACCATGAGCATTGGCACCATGGGAACTGGCACCATTGGGACTGTCACCACTAGCACTGTAACCATGGAGACTTTCACCATGAGCACTGTTACTGTAGTAACTGTCACCATGGGCACTGTCACCCTGGGCACTGTCACCGTGGACACTGCCACAAGGAGCACTATCGCCATGAGCACTGCTACTGTGAGTACTATCAGCATAAGCACTCTCAACATGCACACTGTCATGATGGGCAATGTCACCATGGGCACTGTCACCATGAGCAGTGTCACAATGGTCTTTGCCACAGTGTTCACTGTTACAATGGGAACTGCCACCATATGCACTGTTACCATGGGCATGGTAACTGTGAGCACTATCATCGTGGTGACTGTTACCATGGGAATTGTCACCATGAACACTGCAACAAAGGGCACTGTCACCATGAACAGTTTCACCGTGAGCATTGCCACCATGAGCACAGTCACCTTGGGCATTGTCACAATAAGCACTGTCACCATGAGCACTGTCACCATGCGCAATGCCACCATGGGCACTTTTGCCATGAGAACTGTCATCATGGGTATTTTCACCATGAGCACTGTCACCGTGAGCACTAGCTCCGTGAGCAATGTCACCATTGTCACTTTCACCATGGGCAATGTCTCCATGGGCAGTGACACCGTGGGCACTGCCACTATGGGAGCTATCATGGTGTGCACTGTCACCGTGAGGACTATCACCATGAGCACTATCACCATGGGCACTATCACCATGAGCACTGTTACCATGAGCCCTATCACAGTGAGAACTGTCACCATGGGAACTATCACTGTGAGCACTGTCACCAAAGCACTCTCATCATGGGCACTATCACCGTAAGCACTATCACCATAAGCAGTGTCACAATGAGCATTGTCACCATGGACACTGTCAACATTTTGCGCTGCGACCATGTGTAATACCACCATGGGCACTGTCACCATGGGCACTATCACCAAATTCACTATCACAATGGGTACTGTCACCATGGGCATGGCCACCATGGGCACAGCCACCATGAGCACTGTCAACATGGTCTTTGCCGCAATGTGGACTGTTACAATGGTAACTGCCACCATGTGCAGTGTCACCATGTGCACTGTAACCACGAGCAATGCCACCTTGGGCAATGCTACCATGAAAACTGTCGCAATGAGAACTGTAACCATGAGTCCTGCCACCATGGGCACTTTCACCATGAGCACTGTCACCATGGGCACTGTCACCATGAGCACTCTCACCATGGGCACTGGCACCATTGGGAGTGTCACCACTAGCACAGTAACCATGGACACTTTCACCGTGAGCATTGTCACTGTGGTTACTGTCATCATGAGCAATGTTACTGTGAGCATTGTCACCCTGAGAACTGTCACCATGGGCACTGCCACCATGTGCACTGTTACAATGGGCACTGTCAATGTGAGCACTGTCATCGTGGTCACTATCACCATGGGAATTGTCACCATGAGCACTGCGACCATGGGCACTGTCACCATGAAGAGTTTCACCACGAGCACTGCCACCATGAGCACTGTCACCGTGGGCACTGCCACCATGAGCACTGTAACCATGTGCAATGCCACCATGGGCACTTTCACCATGAGAACTGTCATCATGGGTATTTTCACCATGGGCACCATCACTGTGAGCACTTTCTCCATGAGCAATGTCACCATTGTCACTTTCACCATGGGCAATGTCACCATGGGCAGTGTCACCATGGGCACTGCCACCATGGGCACTATCACAGTGTGCACTGTAACTGTGATCACTATCACCATTAGCACTATCACCATGGGCACTAACACTGTGAGCACTGTTACCGTGAGCCCTATCACAGTGAGAACTGTCACTATGGGAACTATCACCATGAGCACTGTCACCAAAGCACTGTCATCATGGGCACTATCACTGTAAGCACTATCACCGTAAGCACTGTCACAATGAGTGTTGTCACCATAGGCATTGCCACCATTTTGCACTGCCAACATGTGAACTCCCACCATGGGCAATGTCACCATCAGCACTATAACCGTGAGCACTGTCATCATATGTATTATCACCATGGGCACCGTCAACATGGCACGGACACTATGTGCACTCTCACAATGGTCACTATCACCATAAGCACTTTCATCATGGGCACTGCCATCATGGGCACAGCCACAATGGTAACTGCCACCATGGGCACTATCAACACAGGCACTGATACTGTGGGCACTGTCACTGTGGGCAGTGTCACCATGGGTACTGTCATAGTGGGCACTGTCACCATGGGCATGGCCACCATGAGTAATGTCAGCATGGGCACTCTCACTGTGGGCACTGTCCCCACCAGCACCAACACCATGAGCACTGTCACCATGGGCATAGTCACCATGGGAACTACCCCAATGGACACTGTCACCATGGGCATTAGCACCCTCAGCATGGGCACTATCACTGTGAACACGCTCACAGTGGTAAATGTAACCATGGGCACTGTCACCATGAGCACTGTCACCATTTGCACTGCTACCATAAGCACTATCAGCATAAGCACTGTCACTATGGGCACTGTCAACATGGGCATTGCCACCATGGGCACTTTCACCATGAGCAGTGTCACCATGGGCACTGTTCTCACGGGTAGTGTCACCATGAGCACTGTCTCTATGGGCACTGTCACCATGAGCTCTTTCACCATGGGCACTACCCCAATGGACACTGTCACCATGGTAACTGGCACCCTGGGCACAGTCACAATGGGCACTGTCACCATGCGCACTGTCATGGTGGGCCTTGCCACCATAAGCATTATCACCATGAGCACTGCTACCATGTGCACTGTCACCATGCACACTGCCACCATGGGCACTGTCACTGTGAGCAGTGTCACCATGGGCACAGCCACCATGTGCAATGTCACCATGGGCACTGTCACTACGGTCACTCTCACCATGAGCACTGTTACCATAGGCACTGTCACAATGAGCACTGTCACCATGGCCGTTACCACCATGTGCACTATCACCATGGGCATAACACCATGAGCACTTTCACCATGGACACTGCCACCATGGGCACTGCCACTGTGAGCACTCTCACCTTGAGCACAGTAACAAGGAGCACTGTCACCATAGGCACTGTCACCATCTTGCACTGTGACCATGTTTAATACCACCATGGGCACTGTCACCATGGGTACTATCATCGTGAACACTGTCACCATGCATATTGTCACCATGGACACTGTCACCATGCGCACACCATGTGCACTGTCACCATGGGCACTATCACCGTGAGCTCTGTCACCACGGGCACTTTCATCATGGGCACTATCACCGTGAGCACCGTCTCCATGAGCACTTTCACCATCGGCACTCAGACCATGTGCACTGTCACCGTGTGCACCGTCAGCGTGGGCACTGCCACCATGAGCACGATCACCATGAGCACTGCAACCGTGAGGGCTTTCACCATAAACATTGTCACCATGGGCACTGTAACCATGAGCACTATCACTGTGAGCACTGTCACCATGGGCACTGCCACCATCGGCACTATCACTGTGAGCAATGTCACCATGAGCACTGTGATTGTGTGCACTGTCATCATGGGTACTATCACCGTAAGCACTGTCAGCATGAGCAATGTCACCATGGGCACTGTCACCATGAGCACTGTTACCATGGGCAGCACCACGATGGGCACTGCCACCATGGGCACTATCATGGTGTGCACTGTCACTGTGAGCACTGTCTTCATGGTCACTGTCACCATGGGAATTGACACCGTGAGCACTGCGACAAAGGGCACTGTCACCATGAACAGTTTCACCACAAGCACTGCCACCATGAGCACTGTCACCTTGGGCACTGCCACCATGAGCACTGTCACCATGAGCACTGTCACCACGCTCACTGCCACCACGGGCACTTTCACCATGAGAACTGTCATCATGGGTATTTTAACCATGGGCACTGTCACCGAGAGAACTAACTCCATGAGCACTGTCACGGATGTGTCACCATGTGCAATGTCCCCATGGGCACTGCCACCATGGGACCTATCACGGTGTGCACTGTCACCGTGAGCACTGTCACCATGAGCACTATCACCTTGGGCACTATCACCATGAGCACTGTTACCTTGAGCCCTATCAGAGTGAGAACTGTCACCATGGGAACTATCACCATGAGCACTGTCACCAAAGCACTGTCATCATGGACACTGTCACTGTAAGCACTATCACCACAAGCAGTGTCACAATGAGCATTGTCACCATGGGCACTGTCACCATTTTGCACTGCCAACATATGAACTACCACCATGGGCACTGTCACCATGGGCACTATCACCATGAGCACTGTCACCATAGGTACTGTCACCATGGGCACCGTCAACATGGGTACGGACACTGTGCACTGTCACCATGGGGATTATCATTGTGAGCACTGTAAAAATGGACACTGCCTCCTTGTGCAATGCCACCATGTGCACTCTCACTATGAGAACTGTAACCATGAGTCCTGCCACCATGGGCACTTTCACCATGAGTACTGTCACCATGGGCACTGGCACCATGGGCACTGGCCCCATTGGGACTGTCACCACTAGCACTGTAACCATGGACACTTTCACCGTGAGCACTGTCACCATGGTAACTGTCACCATGGGCACTGTCACCGTGAGCACTATCACCCTGGGCACTGTCACCGTGGGCACTGTCACCATGGGCACTGTCATCGTGGGCACTGTCACCATGGACACTACCACAATGAGCACTATCACCATAAGCACTGGTACCGTGAGTACTATCAGCTTAAGCAGTCTCAACATGCACATTGTCACAATGGGCAGTGCCACCATGGGCACTGTCACCATGAGCAGTGTCACCATGGTCTTTGCCACAGTGTGCATTGTTACAATGGGAACTGCCACCTTGTGCACTGTCACCATGCGCACTGTCACCATGGGCACTGTCACTATGGACACAGTCACCATGGGCACTGTCATCGTGGACACTGTCATCGTGGGCACTGTCACCGTGGACACTGCCACCATGAGCACTATCACCATGAGCACTACTACCATGAGCACTATCATCATAAGCACTCTTACCATGTGCACTCTCTCGATGGGCAGTGACACCATGGGCACTTCACTGTCAGCACTGTCATCATGGGCACAGCCACCATGGACATTGTCAATGTGAACACTGTCACCATGGGCACTATCACCATGAGTACTCTCAGCATGGGAACTGTCCCCATTTTGAAATGACACCATGGGCTCTACCACCATGGGCACTGTCACCATGGGCACTATCACCATGAGCACTGTCACCATGTGTACTGTCAGCTTGGGCATTGTCACAATGGGCACAGCCATCAAGTGCCTTATCACCATGGGCAGTATCACCGTATGAACTGTCACCATAGCCATTTTAACCATGGGCACTATCACAGTGAGAACTATCATAATGAGCACTGTCACTGTGAGCACTGTCACAGTGCTGCAGTAGATATTTCCTCTATTTTATCTTCCAGGTCAACTTATCCATTCTGCCTCAGTAATTCTGCTATTGATCCCTTCTAGAGTGTTTTTAATTTCATTTATTGTGTTGTTCATTGTTGCTTGTTTTATCTTTAGTTCTTCTAGGTCCTTGTTAAGCGTTTCTTGCATTTTCTCTATTCTATTTCCAAGTGTTTGGATCATCTTTACTATCATTATTGTGAATTCTTTTTCAGGTAAAGTGCCTATTTCCTCTTCATTTGTTGGGTCTGGTGGGTTTTTACCTTGCTCCTTCATCTGCTGTGTGTTTTTCTGTCTTCTCATTTTGCTTATATTACTGTGTTTTGGGTCTCCTTTTTGCATGCTGCAGGTTCGTAGTTCCCATTGTTTTTGATGTCTGTCCCCAGTGGCTAAAGTTGGTTCAGTGGGTTGTGTAGGATTCCTGGTGGAGGGGACTAGTGCCTGTGTTCTGGTGGATAAGGCTGGATCTTGTCTTTCTGGTGGGCATGTCCACGTCTGGTGGTATGTTTTGGAGTGTCTGTGGACTTATTATGATTTTAGGCAGCCTCTCTGCTAATGGGTGGGGTTGTGTTCCTGTCTTGCTAGTTGTTTGGCATAGGGTGTCCAGCACTGTAGCTTGCTGGTCGTTGAGTGAAGCTGGGTGTTGGTGTTGAGATGGAGATCTCTTGGAGATTTTCACCATTTGATATTACGTGGAGCTGGGAGGTCTCTTATGGACCAGTGTCCTGAAGTTGGCCCTCCCACCTCAGAGGCACAGCACTGACTCCTGGCTACAGCACCAAGAGCCTTTCATCCACACGGCTCAGAGTAAAAGGGAGAAAAAGTAGAAAGAAAAAAGAGGATAAAATAAAATAAAGTAAGGTAAAATAAAATTATTAAAATAAAAAATAATTATTATTAAGAAAATTTTTTTAAAGTAAAACAAAAGAAACAAGAAAATCAAAAAAAATAAAATCAGACGGTTAGAACCCTAGGATAAATGGTGAAAGCAAAGCTATACAGACAAAATCTCACACAGAAGCAAACACATACATACTCACAAAAAGAGGAAAAGGGGAAAGAATAATAAATCTTGCTCGTAAAGTCCACCTCCTCAATTTGGGATGGTTCGTTGTCTATTCATGTATTCCACAGATGCAGGGTATATCAAGTTGATTGTGGAGATTTAATCTGCTGCTCCTGAGGCTGCTGGGAGGGATTTCCCTTTCTCTTCTTTGTTTGCACAGCTCCCGGAGTTGGAGTTCAGCTTTGGAATTGGCCAGCCTCTGCATGTAGGGTGTCTGAGGGCATGTGTTCTTCACTCAGACAGGACAGGGTTAAAGGAGCCGCTGATTTGGGGGCTATGGCTCCCTCAGGCCGTGGGGAGGGAGGGGTACAGAGTGCGGAGTGAGCCTGCGGTGGCGGAGGCCGACGTGATGTTGCACCAGCCTGAGGCGAGCCGTGCATTCTCCCGGGGAAGGTGTCCCTGCATCCCGGGACCCTGGCAGTGGCAGGCTGCACAGGCTCCCAGGAGTGCAGGTGTGGATAGTGCCCTTTGCATGCACACAGGCTTCTTGGTGGCGGCAGCAGCAGCCTTAGCATCTCATGCCTGTCTCTGGGGTCTGCTCTGTTAGCCGCGGCTCACGCCCATCTGTGAAGATCATTTAAGCAGCATTCTTAATCCCCTCTCCTCATGCACCAGGAAATAAAGAGGGATGAAAAAGTCTCTTGCCTCTTCGACAGGTGCAGACTTTTTCCCGGCCTCCCTCCCAGCTAGCCGTGGTGCACTAACCCCTGCAGGCTGTGTTCACGCCACCTGTCCTCTCCCTGCACTCCGACTGAAGCTCAAGCCTCAGCTCCCAGGCCCACCCACCCTGGCGGGTGAGCAGACAAGCCTGTTGGGCTGGTGAGTGCTGGTCGGCACCGATCCTCTGTGCAGGAATCTCTCCACTTTGACCTCCGCACCCCTGTGGCTGCAGTCTTCTCCTTGGCTCCAAAGCTCCCCTC
Source organism: Phocoena sinus (assembly GCF_008692025.1). Taxonomy (NCBI): domain Eukaryota; kingdom Metazoa; phylum Chordata; class Mammalia; order Artiodactyla; family Phocoenidae; genus Phocoena; species Phocoena sinus. The sequence goes on along the minus strand of NC_045776.1, from coordinate 30,442,162 downwards.
CTCCGCCACCCACAGTCTGCGCCCATGAAGGGGCTTCTAGTGTGTGGAAATCTTTCCTCCTTCACGGCTCCCTCCCACTGGTACAGGTCCCATCCCTATTGTTTTGTCGCTGTTTATTCTTCTTTCTTTAGCCCTACCCAGGTACGTGGGGAGTTTATTGCTTTTTGGGAGGTCTGAGGTCTTCTCCCAGCATTCAGTATGTGCTCTGTAGGAGTTGTTCCTCATGTAGATGTATTTCTGATGTATCTGTGGGGAGGAAGGTGATCTCTGAGTCTTACTCTTCCTACATCTTCCCCCTCTCTCAAGGGGTGTTTCTTTACCATTTCCCTTGGTTGGCAGGGCTTGACCTAGAGAGTGCCATGCCTCTGCTGGGACCGCTCTTTGCAATTTAGCCACTGCAGGAGCCGTCAAGGGCACTGTCACCATGAGCACTATCACCATGAGCACTGTCATCAAGGGCACTGTCGCCATGGACACTATCAACATGAGCACAGTCACCATGGGCAATATCACCATGGAAACTGTCACCATAGGCACATTCACCATGGGTACGGTCCCCATGGGCACTATCACTGTGAGCACTGTCACCATGGGAACTGTCACCCTGGGGACTGTCACTATAAGCACTGTCACCATGGGTACTATCACCATGGGCACTGTCAACATGGGAAATGTCACTATGAGTACTGTCACCATGGACACTGTCACCATTGGCACAGCCACCATGAGAACTGTCACCATGAGCACTGTCACCATGGGCACTATCACCATGGGTACTGCAACCATGGGCACTGTCACCGTGAGTAATGTCACCATGGGCACTGTCACTCTGAGCACTGTAACCATGGGCACTGCCATCGTGGGCACTGTCACCATGGGCACTGCCACTGTGAGCACTCTCACCATAAGCACTGTCACCATGGGCACTATCACCGTAAGCACTGTCACCATGGGCACTGTCACCGTAAGCACTGTCACCATGAGCAATGTAATGATGAGCACTGGCACCATGGGCACTTTCACCGTAAGCAGTGTCACCATGTGTACAACCACCAAGTTCACTATCAACATTGGCACTATCAACATGAGCAGTCACCATTTGCATGTTAACCATGGGCACTCTCACCATGAGCACTATCACCATGGCCACTGTCACTGTGAGCACTGTCACTGTAGGCACTGTCACCGTGAGCACTCTAGCCATTGGGACTGTCACCATGGGCATTGTAACCATGAGTACTGTCACCATAAGCATGGTCACCATGAGCAGTGTCACCATGGGCACTGTCACCATGAGCATTATCACCTTGAGCATGGTCACCATGGGCACTTTCATCATGAGCAGTGTCATCATGGATACTATCACCATCGGCACTGTCACCGTGGGCACTGTCACCATGGGCACTATCACCGTGGGCATTGTCTCCATGGGCAGTTTCACTGTGAGCACTCTAACCATGGGCACTATCACCATGGGCACTGTCACCATGAGACATGTCACGATGGGAACAGGCACCATGGGCACTGCCACTGTGAGCCTTGTCACCATGGGCACTGCAACAATGAGCACTGTCACCATGAACACTGTCAGCATGGGCAATATCACTGTGTGCACTCTCACCATGGGCATTAACACCATTTTGCACTGCCACCATGAGCACTGTCACCATGGGCACTGCCACCATGAGCACTGTCACCATGAGCACTGTCATCATGGGCACTATCACTATAAGCAGTCTCATCATGGGCTGTGTCACCATTTTGCAATGACACCATGTGCCCTACCACCATTGGCATTCTCACCATGGGCACTATCACAGTGAGCAGTGTCACCATGTGCACTGTCACTGTGGGCACGGCCACCGGTGCACTATCACCATGGGCACTATCACCTTGAGCATGGTCACCATGGGCATTGTTACCATGGGCACTTTCATCATAAGCACTGTCACCATGGGCACTATCACCGTGGGCAATGTCTCCATGGGAAGTTTCATCGTGAGCACTCTAACCATGGGCACTATCACCATAGGCACTGTCACCATGGGCACTGTCACCATGGGCACTGTCACCACGAGACATGTCACAATGGGCACAGGCACCATGGGCACTGCCACTGTGAGCCTTGTCACCATGGGCACTGCAACAATGAGCACTGTCACCATAAACATTTTCACCATGGGCAATATTACCGTGTGCACTGTCACCATTGGCACTGTCACCATTTTGCACTGCCACCATGAGCACTGTCACCATGGGCACTGCCACCATGAGCAGTGTCACCATGAGCAGTCACCATGAGTACAGTCACCATGGGCACTATCATTATGAGCAGTCTCACCATGGGCTGTGTCACCATTTTGCAATGACACAATGTGCCCTACCACCATTGGCACTCTCACCATAGGCACTATCACAGTGAGTGCTGTCACCATGTGCACTATCACCATGAGAACTGCCACAGTGAGCACTAGCACCATAAGCACTGTCACCATGGGCACTGTCACTAGGAGAACTATCACCATGGGTAATGTCACCATGGGCACTGCTACCATGACCATTGTCACCATGAGCACTGTCACCATGGGTACTGTCATCATGGGCACTGTCGCCATGAGTACTATCACCGTGAGCACTGTAAGCCTGGGCGATCTCACCATGGGCATTTTCACTGTGAGCACTGTCACCATGGAACTATAACCATGGGCACTGTCATGGTGGGAAGAGTCACCATGGGCCCTATCACCGTGAGCACTCTCACCATGGGCACTGTCACCATGGGAACTTTCATCATGGGCATTGCCACTATGAACACTGTCACCATGGGTACTGTGACTGTGGGCAATGTCACCATGGGCACTGTCACCATGTGCACTGACACCATAGTGTATGTCACCGTAGGCACTTCAACCATGGGCACTATCACCATGAGCACTGCCACTGTGAGCAGTATCACCATAAGCACTTTCACCATGAGCTCTATCACCATGGGCACTGTCACCATGAGCACTCTCACCATGGGCACAGGAACCATGGGGACTCTCACCATGAGCACTGTCACCATGGGCACTATCACCATGAGCACTGTCACTGTGGTCACTGTCACCATGGGCACTGTCACCGTGAGCACTCTCACCATGGGCACTCTCATTGTTGGCACTCTCACCATGGGCACTGTCACCATGGGCACTCTCACTATGGACACTGTCATCGTGGACACTATCACCATGAACACTGCTACTGTGAGCACTATCACCATAAGCACTGTGACCATGGGCAATGTCACTAAGGGTACTGCCACCATGGGCACTATCACTGTGTGCACTGTCACCATGGGCAATCTCACCATTGTGCACTGCACCATGTGAACTACCACCATGGGTACTGTCACACTGGGCACTATCTCCATGAGCACTATCATCGTTTTCACTGTCACCATAGGAACTGTCACCATGAGCACTGTGACCAAGAGCACTGTCACCATGACAGTTCTCATGGTGACAGTGCTCATGGTGACTGTACACTCATGATAGTGCCCATGGTGGCAGTGCCCACAGTGACAGTGTTCAAGGTGATAGTGCCCATGGTGACTGTGCTTATGGTGATGGTGCTCACATTGGCAGTGCTCATGGTGATATTGCTCACGGTGGCAGTTCCCATGGTGACAGCACCCACGGTGATAGTTCCCATGGTGACAGTGCCCACAGTAACAGTGCACATGGTGACAGTGCTTACTGTGATAGTGCCTATGGTGGCAGTGGCCATGGTAACAGTGCCTGTGTTGACAGTTCTCATGGTTGCAGTGCCCATGGTGTCACTGCCCATGGTGACAGTGCTCACAGAGATAATGCCCATGGTGGCAGTGCACATAGTGGCAGTGCCTATGTTGACACTACCCATGGTGACAGTGCTCTCAGTGATAGTGCCCATGGTGACAGTGTCTACGGTGAGAGTGCCCATGGTTTTAGTGCATATGATGTCAGTGCAAAAGGCTGACAGTGCCCATGGTGACAGTACTCCTGGAGATAGTGTCAATGGTTTCAGTGCCCAAGGTGACAGTGCTCAGGGTTACAGTTCTCAAGGTGATAGTGCTCACGGTGATATTGCTCATGGTAAGAGTGCCCATGGTGACATTACTCTTGCTGAGAGTACTCATGCTGACAGTGCTCATGGTTGAACTGGACAAGGTGATAGTGCCCATAGTGGCAGTGCTCATGGTGACATTTTTCAAGGTGGCAGTGCCAATGGTGATAGTGCCCATGGTGGCAGTGCTCATGGTGACCGTGTTCACAGTGTCAATGCCTCTGGTGACATTGCTCATGGTGACAGTGCTTACGGTGAAAGTGCTTACGGTGTTAGTGCTTATGGTGATAGTGCTCATGGTGATAGCGCCCTGGGTGACAGTGCTCATGGTGACAGTGCCCATGGTGACAGTGCTCATGGGGTCAGTGCTCAGGGTTGCAGTACCCATGGTGACAGGGTTCACAGTGACTCTGCCAATGGTGGCAGTGCCCATGGTGACACTGTCCCTGGTGACAGTGAGCACAGTGTCAGTGCTCACGGTGATAGTGCCCATGGTGAAAGTGCCCATGGAGACAGTGCCTATGGTGAAAGTGCCCAGGGTCACATTGCCCATGGTGACAGTGCTATTGGTGACAGTGCCCATGGTGGCGGTGCCCATGGTGACAGTGCTCACGGTGATAGTACCCATGGTGGCAGTGCCCATGGTGACAGTGCCAACTGTGACAGTGCTCATGGTGATAGTGCACACGGTGGTAGTGCCCATGGTGAAAGTGCCCATGGAGACAGTGCCTATGGTGAAAGTGCCCAGGGTCACACTGCCCATGGTGACAGTGCTCATGGTGACAACGCCCATGGTGATGGTGCTCACGGTTAAACTGCCCATTGTGACAGTGCCCATGGTGATAGTGCCAGTGGTGACAGTGCTCACGGTGAAAGTGCCCATGGTGACATTGCCCACAGTGATAACGCTCAAGGTGACAGAGCTCACGGTGATAGTGGCCATGTTGACAGTGCCCTTGCTGAGAGTGCTCACGGTGATATTGCTCACGGTGACAGTGCTCATGGTGAGAGTGTTCATGTTGAGACTGCTCATGATGACAACACTCATGGTGGCAGTTCCCATGGTTACAATGCTCATTGAGGCAGTGCTCATGGTGATAGTGCTTATGTTGACAGTGCTCCCGGTGACATTGTCAATGGTTTCAGTGTCCATGGTGACAGTGCTTATGGTGATATTGCTCACGGCGGCAGTGCTCCTGGTGATACTGCTCAGGGTGAGAGTATGCACAGTTCCCATGGTGAGTGTGACCACTGTGACTTTTCCCATGGTGACAGTGCCCACGGTCACAGTCTCCAAGGTGAGAGTGTGCATGGAGACAGTACACATTGTGACATTTCCCACAGCGAAAATGCCCATGGTGACAGGGCTAACGATGACAGTGCCAATGGTGACAATGCCCATGGTGACAGTGCCCATGGTGATAGTGCCTATGGTGACAGTGCTCACGGTGAAAGTGCCCAAGGTGACATTGCCCACAGTGATAGTGCCCATGGAGACAGTGCTCACAGTGAAAGTGGCCATTATGACAGTAGTCATGATGATAGTGCCCATGGTGATAGTCCTCACGGTGACAGTTCCCATGGAGACATTACCAATGGTTACAGTACCCATGGTGCCAATGCCCATGGTGACATTTCTCAAGGTGAAAGTGATCATAGTGGCAGTGCCCATGGTGGCAGTGCCCATTGTGAGAGTGGTCAAGGTGATAGTGCCCATGGTGGCTGTGCGCATGTTGACAGAGCCCATGGTGACACTGCTTATGGTGATCGGGCTTGTGGTAGCAGTGCTCATGGTGATATTTCTCATGGTGGCAGTGCCCTTGGTGCCACTGCCCAAAATGAGTGTGCCCATGGTGACAGTGCACAAGGTGACTATGCTCACGGTGACAGTGCCCATGGTGACAGTGAGCACAGTGACAGTGCTCACGGTGACACTGCCCATGGTGATAGTTCTCATAGTGAGAGTGCCCATAGTCACAGTGCCCATGGTGACAATGCTCACGGTGACAGTGCCCATGGTGACAGTGCCCATGGTGACAGTGCCCATGGTGACAGTGCTCATGGAGTTAATTCTCATGGTGACAGTGCTCATGGTGACTACACACAGTGATAGTGCCCATGGTGGCATTGCCCACGGTGACAGTGCTCATGGTGTCAGTTGCTATGGTGACAGTGCTTATGGTGATAGTGCTCATGGTGATAGTGCCCATGGTGACAGTGCTTATGGTGATAGTGCTCATGGTGGCAGTGCCAACAATGACAGTACCCACGGTGATATTGCCCATGGTGACAGTGCACATGGTGATAGTGCTCACAGTGAAACCGCCCATGGTCACAGTGCTCATGGAGTTAATTCTCATGGTGACAGTGGCCATGGTGACAGTGACCATGGTGAAAATACCCATTGTGAGAGTGCTCACAATTAAAATGCCCATGGTGGCAGTGCCCATGGTGATACTGCCCATGGGGTCAGTGCTCACAGTGAAAGTGCCCATGGTGACCTTGCCCAGTGTGATAGTGCAAGAGGTGACAGTGCTCACAGTCATAGTGACCATGGTGACAGTGCCCATTGTGAAACTGCCCATGATGATAGTGCCCATGGTGATAGTTCTCACGGTGAACGTGTCCATGGTGACAGTGCCCATGGTGAGAGTGCCCATGTGGAAAGTGCTCATTGTTGCAGTGCCCATGGTGCCATTTCCCATGGTGAGAGCACTCACAGTGATTATACCATGGTGACAGTGCACATGGTGGCAGTGCCTATGGTGACACTACCCATGGTGACAGTGCTCATGGATGATAATGCTCATCATGACAGTGCCTATGGTGGCAATTCCCATTGCAAAAGTGCCCACTGTGGCGGTGTCCATGTTGACAGTGCACATGGTGACATTGCCCATGGTGACAAGGCTCACGGTCATATTGCCCATGGTGAAAATGCCCATGGTGGCAGTGCATATGGTAACAGTGCCCATAGTGACAGTGCTCATGGTAGCAGTGTCCACGGTGACAGTGCTCATGTTGATAGTGCCCATGTGAACAGTGCTTATGGTGGAAGTTCCCATGGTGACAGGGCTCACAGGGCAGTGCCCATGGTGACAGTGAACACGGTGATAGTGTGCATGGTGACACTGCACATGGTGGCAGTGACACTGTACATGGTGGCAGTGCCAATGGTGGCAGTGCACATGGTGGCAGTGCCCATGGTGACCATGTTCACAGTGTCAATGTCCATGGTGACATTGCTCATGGTGACAGTGCTTACGGTGAAAGTGCTTATGGTGCAAATTCTTATGGTGATAGTGCTCACAGTGATAGCACCCTGGGTGACAGTGTTCATGGTGACAGTGCCCATGGTGACAGTGCTCACGGTGACACTGCTCAGGTGATAATGCCCACGGTGGTACTTCCCATGGTGACAATTCCCACCTGGCAGTGCCCATGGTGACAGTGCCCATGGTGTCACCTCCCATGGTGAGAGTGCTCAGAGTGATAATGCCCATGGTGACAGTGCACATAGTGGCTGTGCCTATGGTGACACTACCCATTGGGACAGTGCTCACGGTGATAATGCTCATGGTGACAGTGCCTATGGTGGCAATTTCCATTGTGACAGTGCCCACTGTGGCAGTGCCCATGGTGACAGTGCCCATAGAGAGAGTGCTCATGGTGACAGTGCCCATGGTGACAGTGCCCATGGTGACTGTGGACACAGTAATAGTGCCCATTGTGGCAGTGCCCATGGTGACAGTGTTCACAGTGATAGTACACATGGTTCTACTGCCCATGATGACTGTTGTAATGGTGACAGTGCTCCTGGTGACAGTGCTCACGGTGATAGTACCCATAGTGTCAGTGCCCATGGTGACAGTGCCAATGGTGACAGTGCTCATGGTGATAGTGTACATGGTGGTAGTGTCCATGGTGAAAGTGCCCATGGAGACAGTGCCTATGGTGAAAGTGCCCAGGGTCACACTACCTATGGTGACAGTGCTCATGGTGACAATGCCCATGGTGATGGTGCTCACGGTTAAACTGCCCATTGTGATAGTGCCAGTGGTGACAGTGCTCACGGTGAAAGTGCCCATGGTGACGTTGCCCACAGTGATAATGCTCAAGGTGACATTGCTCACGGTGATAGTGGCCATGTTGACAGTGCCCTTGCTGAGAGTGCCCACAGTGATATTGCTCACGGTGACAGTGCCCATGGTGAGAGTGCTCATGTTGAGACTGCTCATGATGACAATGCTCATAGTGGCAGTTCCCATGGTTACAATGCTCATTGTGGCAGTGCTCATGGTGATAGTGCTTATGTTGACAGTGCTCCCGATGACATTGTCAATGGTTTTAGTGTCCATGGTGACAGTGCTTATGGTGATATTGCTCACGGTGGCAGTGCTCCTGGTGATACTGCTCAGGGTGACAGTACCCACAGTGATAGTTCCCATGGTGAGTGTTCCCGCAGTGACTTTTCCCATGGTGACAGTGCCCACAGTCACAGTGTCCATTGTGAGAGTGTGCATGGAGACAGTGCACATTGTGACATTTCCCAAGGTGAAAATGCTCATGGTGACAGTGCTAACGATGACAGTGCCAATGGTGACAGTGCCCATGGTGACGGTGCTCATGGTGACCTGGCTCAAGGTGAAAGCGATCATAGTGGCAGTGCCCATGGTGAGAGTGTTCAAGGTGATAGTGCCCATGGTGGCAGTGCCCATGTGGACAGAGCCCATGGTGACACTGCTTATGGTGATCGTGCTCACAGTAGCAGTGCACATGGTGATATTTCTCATGGTGGCAGTGCCCTTGGTGCCACTGCCCACATTGAGAGTGCCCAAGGTGACAGTGCACAAGGTGACTATGCTCATGGTGACAGTGCCCAAGGTGACAGTGACCACGGTGACAGTGCTCACAGTGAGAGTGCCCATGGTGAGATTTCTCACAGTGACAGTGCCCATGGTGACAGTGCCCATGGTGACAATGCTAATGGTGACAGTGCCCATGGTGAGAGTACCATGTTGACAGTGCTCATGGTGAAAGTGCCCATGGTGATAGTGCTCATGGTGAGAGTGCTCATGGTGACAGTACTCATGGAGTCAGTTCTCATGGTGACAGTGCTCATGGTGACTACACACGGTTATAGTGCCCATGGTGACATTGCCCATGGTGACAGTGCTCATGGTGACTACACACGGTGATAGTGCCCATGGTGACATTGCCCATGGTGACAGTGCTCATGGTGTCAGTTGCTATGGTGACAGAGCCCATGGTGACAGTGCTTATGGTGATAGTGCTCACGGTAGCAGTGCTCATGTTGATAGTGCTCATGGTGGCAGTGCCAATGGTGACATTACCCACGGTGATAGTGCCCATGGTGACAGTGCCCTCAGAGACAGTGCCCATGGTGAGAGTGCTCACGGTGAAACTGCCCATGGTCACAGTGCTCATGGAGTTAATTCTCATGGTGACAGTGGCCATGGTGACAGTGACCATGGTGAAAATGCCCATGGTGACAGTGCTCACAATTAAAATGCGCATGGTGGCAGTGCCCATGGTGATACTGCCCATGGGGTCAGTGCTCACAGTGAAAGTGCCCATGGTGACATTGCCCACAGTGATAGTGCAAAAGGTGACAGTGCTCACAGTCATAGTGACCATGGTGACAGTGCCCATCATGAAACTGCCCATGGTGATAGTGCCCATGGTGATAGTCCTCATGGTGAATGTGTCCACGGTGACAGTGACCATGGTGAGAGTGCTCACGGTGATATTGCTCACCATAACAGTGCCCATGGTGATAATACTCATGGTGAAAGTGCCCATGGTGACATTGCTCACTGTGACAGGGACCATGGTGACAGTGCCCATGGAGGCAGTGCCCATGGCGAGAGTGCCCATGGTGCCATTTCCCATGGTGACAGCGCTCACAATGATAATACCATGGTGACAGTGCATATGGGGGCAGTGCCTATGGTGACAGTGCTCATGGTGATAATGCTCATCGTGACAGTGCCTATGGTGGCAATTCCCATTGCGACAGTGCCCACTGTGGCAGGGTCCATGTTGACAGTGCACATGGTGACATTGCCCATGGTGACAAGGCTCACGGTCATATTGCCCATAGTGAAAATGCCCATGGTGGCAGTGCATATGGTAACAGTGCCCATAGTGACAGTGCTCATGGTGGCAATACCCACGGTGACAGTGCTCACAGTGACTGTGCCCATGGTGACAGTGTTCATGTTGATAGTGCCCATGTGAACAGTGCTTATGGTGGAAGTACCCATGGTGACAGTGAACACAGTGATAGTGTGCATGGTGACACTGCACATGGTGGCAGTGACACTGCACGTGGTGGCAGTGCCAATGATGACAGTGCCCATGGTGGCAGTGCTCAAGGTGACCGTGTTCACAGTGTCAATGCCCATGGTGACATTGCTCATGGTGACAGTGCTTACGGTGAAAGTGCTTATGGTGTTAGTGCTTCTGGTGATAGTGCTCACGGTGATAGCGCCCTGGGTGACAGTGCTCATGGTGACAGTGCCCATGGTGACAGTGCTCACGGGGTCAGTGCTCAGGGTTGCAGCACCCAAGGTGATAGGGTTCACAGTGACTCTGCCGATGGTGGCAGTGCCCATGGTGACAGTGTCCATGGTGACAGTGAGCACAGTGTCAGTGCTCACGGTGATAGTGCCCATGGTAACAGTGCCCATGGTGACAGTGCTATCGGTGACAGTGCCCATGGTGACTGTGCACACAGTGATAGTGTCCATGGTGGCAGTGCCCATGGTGACAGTGCCAATTGTGACAGTGCTCATGGTGATAGTGCAGTGACAGTGCTCATGGTGATAGTACCCATGGTGGCAGTGCCCATGGTGACAGTGCCAATTGTGACAGTGCTCATGGTGATAGTGCACACGGTGGTAGTGCCCATGGTGAAAGTGCCCATGGAGACAGTGCCTATGGTGAAAGTGCCCAGGGTCACACTGCCCGTGGTGACAGTGCTCATGGTGACAATGCCCATGGTGATGGTGCTCACAGTTAAACTGCCCATTGTGACAGTGCCCATGGTGATAGTGTCAGTGGTGACAGTGCTCACGGTGAAAGTGCCCATGGTGACATTGCCCACAGTGATAACGCTCAAGGTGACAGAGCTCACGGTGATAGTGGCCATGTTGACAGTGCCCTTGCTGAGAGTGCTCACGGTGATATTGCTCATGGTGACAGTGCTCATGGTGAGAGTGCTCACGTTGTGATTGCTCATGATGGCAACACTCATGGTGGCAGTTCCCATGGTTACAATGCTCATTGTGGCAGTGCTCATGGTGATAGTGCTTATGTTGACAGTGCTCCCGGTGACATTGTCAATGGTTTCAGTGTCCATGGTGACAGTGCTTGTGGTGACATTGCTCACGGTGGCAGTGCTCCTGGTGATACTGCTCAGGGTGAGAGTATGCACGGTTCCCATGGTGAGTGTGACCACTGTGACTTTTCCCATGGTGACAGTGCCCACAGTCACAGTCTCCATGGTGAGAGTGTGCATGGAGATAGTGCACATTTTGACATTTCCCACAGCGAAAATGCCCATGGTGACAGGGCTAACGATGACAGTGCCAATGGTGACAATGCCCATGGTGACAGTGCCCATGGTGATAGTGCCTATGGTGACAGTGCTCACGGTGAAAGTGCCCAAGGTGACATTGCCCACAGTGATAGTGCCCATGGAGACAGTGCTCACAGTGAAAGTGGCCATTATGACAGTAGTCATGATGATAGTGCCCATGGTGATAGTCCTCACGGTGACAGTTCCCATGGAGACATTACCAATGGTTACAGTACCCATGGTGCCAATGCCCATGGTGACATTTCTCAAGGTGAAAGTGATCATAGTGGCAGTGCCCATGGTGGCAGTGCCCATTGTGAGAGTGGTCAAGGTGATAGTGCCCATGGTGGCTGTGCGCATGTTGACAGAGCCCATGGTGACACTGCTTATGGTGATCGGGCTTGTGGTAGCAGTGCTCATGGTGATATTTCTCATGGTGGCAGTGCCCTTGGTGCCACTGCCCAAAATGAGTGTGCCCACAGTGACAGTGCGCAAGGTGACTATGCTCACGGTGACAGTGCCCATGGTGACAGTGAGCACAGTGACAGTGCTCACAGTGACACTGCCCATGGTGATAGTTCTCATGGTGACAGTGCTCACAGTGACAGTGCCCATGGTGAGAGTTCTCATGGTGACAGTGCCCATGGTGATAGTACCCATGGTGACAGTGCTCATGGTGTCAGTTGCTATGATGACAGAACCCATGGTGACAGTTCTTATGGTGATAGTGCTCATGGTGGTAGTGCCAACAGTGACAGTACCCATGGTGACAGTGACCACGGTGACAGTGCTCATAGTGACAGTGCCCATGGTCACAGTGCCCATGGTGAAAGTGCTCATGGTGAAAGTGCCCATGGTGACAGGGCTGATGGTGACAGTGCTCACTGTGACAGTGCTCATGGAGACAGTTCTCATGGTGACAGTGCTCATGGTGTCAGTTGCTATGGTGACAGAGCTCATGGTGCCAGGGCTTATGGTGATAGTGTCCATGGTGGTAGTGCCCACTGACAGTACCCATGGTGATAGTGCCCATGGTGGCATTGGCCATGGTGACAGTGCTCATGGTGACAGTGCTCATGGTGTCAGTTGCTATGGTGACAGAGCTCATGGTGCCAGGGCTTATGGTGATAGTGTCCATGGTGGTAGTGCCCACTGACAGTACCCATGGTGATAGTTCCCATGGTGACAGTGCCATCGGAGATAGTGCCCATGTTGGGAGTGCTCACAGTGACAGTGCCCATGGTCACAGTGCCCATGGTGACAGTGACCACAGTGACAATGCCCATGTTGACAGTGCTCACAATTAAAATGCTCATGGTGACAGTGCCCATGGTGATACTGCCCATGGGGTCAGTGCTCACAGTGAAAGTGCCCATGGTCACATTGCCCACTGTGATAGTGCACAAGGTGAGAGTGCTCACAGTCATAGTGTCCATGGTGACAGTGCCCACCGTGAAACTGCCCATGGTGATAGTGCCCATGGTGATAGTTCTCATGGTGAAAGTGTCCACGGTGACAGTGCCCATGGTGAGAGTGCTCACAGTGAAATTGCTCACGGTGGCAGTGCCCACAGTGATAGTTCCCACGGCGACAGTTCTGCAGTGATAGTGCCCATGGTGACCTTGCCCACGATCACAGTGCACATGGTGACAGTGCCCATGGTGACATTGTTCACTGTGATAGTGCCCATGGTGGCAGTGCCCATGGCGACAGTGCCCATGGTGACAGTGTTCATGGTTGCAGTGCCCATGGTGTCATTTCCCATGGTGATAGTGCTCTCAGTGATAATACCATGGTGACTGCACATGGTGGCAGTGCCTATGGTGATACTACCCATGGTGACAATGATCATGGTGATAATGCTCATCGTGACAGTGCCTATCGTGGCAATTCCCATTGTGACAGTGTCCACCGTGGCAGAGTCCATGTTGACAGTGCACATGGTGACATTGCCCATGGTGACAGTGCTCACGGTCATATTGCCCATGGTGAAAATGCCCATGGTGGCAGTGCATATGGTAACAGTGCCCATAGTGACAGTGCTCATGGTGGCAGTGCCCATGGGGACAGTGCCCATGGTGATAGTGTGCATGGTGACAGTGCACATGGTGGCAGTGCCCATGGTGACAGTACCCATGCTGATAGTGCTCATGGTGATAGCGCCCTGGTGACAGTGCTCATGGTGACAGTGCTCATGGTGAAAGTACCCATGGTGACATTGCTCATGGTGACAGAGATCACGGTGATAGTGCCAATGGTGAAAGTGCTCATGGGGTCAGTGCTCAGGGTTGCAGTACCCATGGTGACAGGGTTCACAGTGGCTGTGCCAATGGCAGCAGTGCCCATGGTGACAGTGCTCATGGTGACAGTGTCCATGGTGACAGTGACCACAGGGTCAGTGCTCACAGTGATAGTGCCCATGGTGACAGTGCTCATGGTGATAGTGTGCATCATGACAGTGCACATGGTGACATTGCCCATGGTGACAGTGCTCACAGTGAAAATGCCCATGGTGACATTGCTCATGGTGACAGTGCTTACATTGAAAGTGCTTACGGTGCTAGTGCTCATGGTGATAGTGCTTACGGTGGCAGTGCCCAGGGTGACAGTGCCCATGGCGATAGTGCCCATGGTAATAGTGCCAACGGTGACACTGCTCAAGGTGATAATGCACATGGTTACAGTTCCCATGGTGCCAGTTGCAATGGCGACAATGCCCACTGTGGCAGTGCCCATGATGAAAGTGTACATGGTGACATTGCCCATGGTGACAGTACTCACGGTCATATTGCCCATGGTGACAGTGCCCATGGTGGCAGTGCCCATGGTGATAGTGCCCATAGTGACAGTGCTCATAGTGACAGTGCACATTGTGGCAGTGCCCATGGTGAGAGTGCTCATGGTGATAGTGCCCATGGTGACAGTGCCCAGGGTCAGAGTGCCCATGGTGACAGGGCTCACGGTTGCAGTGCCCATGGTGACAATGCTCATGATGACAATGCCCATGGTGACACTGCTCATGGTGGCAGTGCCCATGGTGACAGTGCTCATTGTGGCAGTGCTTATGGTTGAAGTGCCCATAGAGACAGTTCTCACAGTGGAAGTGCCCATGGTGGCAATGTCCATGGTGACAGCGCACATGGTAACACTGCCCATGGTGACCCTGCTCAAGGTGATAATGCCCATGGTGATGGTGCCCATGGTGGCAGTTCCCATGGTGACAATGCCCACTGTGGCAGTGCCAATGGTGACAGTGCACATGGTGACATTGTCCGTGGTGACAGTAGTCACAGTCATATTGACCATGGTGACAGTGCCCATAGTCGCTATACCCATGGTGACAGTGCTCACGGTGATAGTGTCCATGGTGACTGTGCTCATGGTGGCAATGCCCATGGTGACAGTACCGATGGTGACAGTGCTCTCAGTGATAGTGCCCATGGTGCCAGTTTCTACAGTGACAGTGTCCATGGTGGTAGTGCACATGGTGGCAGTGCAAAATGCTGACAGTGCCCATGGTGACAGTGCACACAGTGATGGTGTCCATGGTGACTGTGCTCATTGTGTCAGTGCTCATGGTTGCAGTAACCATGTTGACAGTGCTCACAGTGACAGTGCTCATGGTGACAGTGCCGATGGTGACAGAGCTCACGGTTATAGTGCTCATGGGAATATAGTTCACGGTATTAGTGCCCATGGTGACTGTACCCATGGTGACAGTGCTCATGGTGAAAGTGCTCGTGGGGTTCAGCTTTGGATTTGGCCCCTCCTCTGTATGTAGGTCGCATGAGGGTGTCTGTTCTTCACTCAGGACGGGGTTAAAGGAGCCACTGATTCGGGGGCTCTGGCTCACTCAGGCCGTGTGGACTGAAGGGTATGGATACGGGGTGAGCCTGCGGCAGCAGAGGCCAGGATGACGTTGCACCTGCCGGAGGCATGCTGTGTGTTCTCCCGGGGAAGCTGTCCCTGGATCACGGGACCCTGGCAGTGGTGGGCTGCAGAAGTTCCCGGGAGGGGAGGTGGGGATAGTGACCTGTGCTCGCACACAGGCTTCTTGGTGGCTGCAGCAGCAGCCTTAGCAGCTCATGCCCGTCTCTGGGGTCCTCGCTGATGGCCATGTCTCACGCCCATCTCTGGAGCTCCTTTAAGCAGTGCTCATAATCCCCTCTTGTCGTGAACCAGGAAACAGGCAAGAAAGAGTCTCTTGTCTCTTTGGCAGCTGCAGACATTTCCTGGACTCCCTCCCGGCTAGCCGTGGCACACTAACCCCTTCAGGCTATGTTCATGCTGCCAACCCCAGTCCTCTCCCTGTGATCTAAGTTCAGAAGCCCAAGCCTCAGCTCCCAGTCCCCGCCCTTCCCAGCGGGTGAGCAGACAATCCTCTGGGACTGGTGAGTGCTGGTAGGCACCGATCCTCTGTGTGGAAAACTCTCCGCTTTGCCATCCACACCCTGGTGGCTACGCTCTCCTCCATGGCCCTGAAGCTTCCCCCCTCTGCCACCCATAGTCTCTGCCCACAAAAGGGCTTCTAGTGTGTGGAAACCTTTCCTCCTTCACAGCTCCCTCTCACTGGTGCAGGTCCCATCCCTATTCTTCTGTCTCTGTTTTATCTTTTTTCTTTTGCCCTACCCAGGTACGTGGGGGAGGTTCTTGCCTCTTGGGAGGTCTGAGGTCTTATGCCAGCATTCAGGGGTGTTCTATAGGAGCAATTCCACGTGTAGATGTATTTCTGATGTATCTGTGGGGAGGAAGGTGATCTCTGTGTCCTACTCTTCCACCATCTTCTCCTGTCTCAATTTCTAATTTCTGAAAGTACCTTACACACACTGCTAGTAATCTTCACAACCATTTGAGCTGGGTAAACTGAGTCAGGAAGGTCAGAATTATTGAACGAATGAATGAATGAGTAAAAAGTTCAGTAGCTTTAACGTATCTGGGACAGTAATAGTCTAACCAATTTTCAATACACAAGCATTTTTTACAATTCTGAAAACTTCCACGTAATTACAAACGGGACAATAGTAGTCAATTACTATTTGGATAAAGAAAAGATACAAGGTAGCACAACATAGTTTACCAACTTACAAACAGACACATTCAATTTGGTGCTAAGTCATAAAATATTGTTTTGCAATTTATGAAAAATATCCAATAGGCATGTAATGGCCAAAAAGTACAAATGATACAAATATCTATAGACATGACAATGTACAAATTGTGACATAAATCTATCAGAAACTAGAAAATCTATGTTGGTCTTATAGTTCCAGCTTGCTAAAAGATACAGGCTTTGGGTGGGAACACAATAAAATCCAGACATGGCAGGGTTTCCAGAAAGTATGGGAACTACCAAAGAGTATGCCTCTGGATGGCAGTGGGTCCAACATAAGATAAAACAGGGCCTTAATGGGTATGTTGTATGCTGGGATGGAAAATATAGAAGCAAGGGATATTTGGAGATTCAGACAGCTAAGTATTTGACACTAACAAAATCTACCAGTATCCCATAGGGTCTCAGGTACCATGCAAGGGTTTGAGGGATTCCAGTATTTAATTAAATCAAAGTGTGACAATGGGAAGAATTAAGGACAGCCTCAGGGATAGATGAACTGGGGATGTTGCAACAAGACATGTCTCAGTTAACCTGATGGGTTCAAAATGCAGGAAGTGGGTATACGGGACAAGACAATACCCTAACTGTAAGAATAAAGGTTTAGGTCAGGGTAGGGCCTCATGTTCCTAAGTGTTGAAATAGAGCTCTTTAGTTTCTTCCTCCTACATGTAAGATTCTTTTAGAGGTAAAGATGATGTTGGGCCTGCAAGCTAAATTTAAATGGCTGGAACTAGGGAGAGAAAATAAGTTACATAGGCTTGGAACCAGGAAAAGCCTAACTAACGGTTTGCCTAAATAGAATTGAATGTTGGAACTGAATATTTTAATATGTAAACATTTTACTGATATCAAAATGTGGCTTACCACACTCCCCCCAATCTCACACCGCCCACCCTAACCTGCAGTGCCTATGGGTCCCTTGATTTCCATGGAAATATAGAGAAAAGAGACACTGATCTGGCTTGCAGGTATTTAGTAAGTTGTTAGCCTCACATCACATACTAGTATCATGTAAGTAGGCCATCTGAAGTAGGAAGCTAAGGGGAAAAACCTTGAAAAACACTTAAAATCTTAAGCCATATCTCCATACTACACCACCTTTCACAATTTCTTCTCAGATAAGCATCATCCCCATCAGTGAAAAAACTCGTATCTCATAATAGGAAAAACAGGCCTAAATATTAAATGTGTGTCTTTGGAGGTCCCATCTATGGGATATCTTCCTGGTACTAGAAAAGCCCCAGAAAGATCAATCTTTGCACCCCTCCCTGAAAGCTTACCACCAAGGAAAATGACTAGATCCATAGATTTCCTCCCTCAAACCAGCTTACCTCACATATAAATCATTAGCAACTCAGCCCTTACTCACATTATCACAGTCACAAGAGTGGTTAGGGAGCAAAGCACTAACCACGGGAACTAAAACAGAGGTCACCCAGGCCAAGCTGGGCTGATGGCAGATATCTGCTCCTTATGCTTGGGTGCATAATGCGACTCACCGCAATGCCTTTTTCACAGACCCTTTCTAAAGTTTCTCCACAAAATCCAACAGGTCATGTTCGTTCATGATGCTTCGAGATAAACAATTGTCAAGAGAAAAACATGCAATATGTCTTACAATGTTGGAGCCCTTAAAAATATGACAAGGAAATAACCATATAGACAAAACCAGAGCATTTAAAATAATCTGTATTCTACAAACATACCAGTGAATGCTATTAATAAGGTAATATGACATAAAACAAAATGAGAAATATATGTAAGACTGTTCCCTTTAGTGTACAGAATTCATGGCAGTTGCTGCACTATCGAGCTACTTACATCTATGACTGTCTGTTCTGGTAATACAAAATGAGGCCAAAGTGTGTCAACTTGTTTCCCACAGAAACCAAAAAATCTACATGAATCTCTTTTCTCCTGTGCCCTTTCACCTTATCTGCTCCCAGTTCTCCACGAATGTCCTCTTCCTTCTCTAATTATTCTCCTCTTCATTTTGCTTGGCCTTGCACCCAAGCATGCAAGACAGAGAATCCTAGAGGTCCAAGATTCTAGAGTGGCTGTTTGCAAGGGGGAGGAGATTACAGTAACTGCCACACTGTATATACTTCTGTGCAAAGAAAAAGGGACAGTATTCAGAATGTCTCTCATATATAAAAGAGCTAGATGGCAGGATACCTGTGTGGCCCAAGGAATCAGAACTACCAAATTATGGGCAAAATAATTGCAACCAAAGGCTGGAAGAGGAAATGTCTGCAACCAGCTCTGTCTCCTAGCTCTCTGGTATTTGCGTCCAACGGGCAGAGTCTATTTTGTGAAGCATCAAGCACTGAAAAGAAGACTCCTGCTGCTGGAAGATGACAGCAAGTAACATTCATGAGGGTAAGAATGCAAGATCAAGGTTTGTCCTAGACACAATGCCCATAATGGAAAAAAAAAAAAAAAAAAAAAAAGGAAATGTAAATCCAACCTGGCCCATCCTCGCCCAGCCCAAGGAAGGTAGGAGTCAAGGAGACGACTAAAAGAGAAGAGCCTTGGACCACAACATTCTCAACAAGGTACACTCAACAAACTTCACCTGACTCTTTAACCAAGTTACAAAAAGAGCTTCTTTTTTTTTTTTTTTTTAACATCTTTATTGGGGTATAATTGCTTTACAATAGTGTGTTAGTTTCTGCTTTACAACAAAGTGAATCAGCTATACATATACATATGCTCCCATGTGTCTTCCCTCCTGCGTCTCCCTCCCTCCCACTCTCCCCATCCCACCCTTCCAGGCCGTCCCAAAGCCCCGAGCTAATATCCCTGTGCCCTGCGGCTGCTTCCCCCTAGCTATCTACCTTACTACGTTTGTTAGTGTGTATATGTCCATGACTCTCCCTCGCCCTGTCAAAACTCACCCTTCCCCCTCCCCATATCCTCAAGTCCGTTCTCCAGTAGGTCTGCGCCTCTATTCCTGTCTTATCCCTAGGTTCTTCATGACATTTTTTTTCCTTAAATTCCATATATATGTGTTAGCATACGGTATTTGTCTTTTTCTTTCTGACTTACTTCACTCTGTATGACAGACTCTAGGTCTATCCACCTCATTACAAATAACTCAATTTCATTTCTTTTTAAGGCTGAGTAATATTCCATTGTGTATATGTGCCACATCTTCTTTATCCATTCGTCCGATGATGGGCGCTTAGGTTCTTTCCATCTCCGGGCTATTGTAAATAGAGCTGCGATGAACATTTTGGTACATGACTCTTTTTGAATTTTGGTTTTCTCAGGGTATATGCCCAGTAGTGGGATTGCTGGGTCATATGGTAATTCTATTTGTAGTTTTTTAAGGAACCTCCATACTGTTCTCCATAGTGGCTGAACCAATTCACATTCCCACCAGCAGTGCAAGAGTGTCCCCTTTTCTCCACACCCTCTCCAGCATTTATTGTTTTTAGATTTTTTGATGATGGCCATTCTGACTGGTGTGAGATGATATCTCATTGTAGTTTTGATTTGCATTTCTCTAATGATTAATGATGTTGAGCATTCTTTCATGTGTTTGTTGGCATTCTGTATATCTTCTTTGGAGAAATGTCTGTTTAGGTCTTCTGCCCATTTTTGGATGGGGTTGTTTGTTGTTTTGTTATTGAGCTGCATGAGCTGCTTGTAAATTTTGGAGATTAATCCTTTGTCAGTTGCTTCATTTGCAAATGTTTTCTCCCATTCTGAGGGTTGTCTTTTGGTCTTGATTATGGTTTCCTTTGCTGTGCAAAAGCTTTGAAGTTTCATTAGGTCCCATTTGTTTATTTTTGTTTTTATTTCCATTACTCTAGGAGGTGGGTCAGAAAGGATCTTGCTGTGATTTATGTCATAGAGTGTTCTTCCTATGTTTTCCTCTAAGAGTTTGATAGTTTCTGGCCTTACATTTAGGTCTTTAATCCATTTTGAGCTTATTTTTGTGTATGGTGTTAGGGAGTGATCTAATCTCATACTTTTACATGTACCTGTCCAGTTTTCCCAGCACCATTTATTGAAGAGGCTGTCCTTTCTCCACTGTACATTCCTGCCTCCTTTATCAAAGATAAGGTGTCCATATGTGCGTGGGTTTATCTCTGGGCTTTCTATCCTGTTCCACTGATGTATCTTTCTGTTTTTGTGCCAGTACCATACTGTCTTGATTACTGTTGCTTTGTAGTATAGTCTGAAGTCAGAGAGCCTGATTCCTCCAGCTCCTTTTTTCGTTCTCAAGATTGCTTTGGCTATTCGGGGTCTTTTGTGTTTCCATACAAATTGAGAAATTTTTTGTTCTAGTTCTGTGAAAAATGCCAGTGGTAGTTTGATAGGGATTGCATTGAATCTGTAGATTGCTTTGGGTAGTAGAGTCATTTACACAATGTTGATTCTTCCCATCCAAGAACATGGTATATCTCTCCATCTATTTGTATCATCTTTAATTTCTTTCATCAGTGTCTTATAATTTTCTGCATACAGGTCTTTCGTATCCTTAGGTAGGTTTATTCCTAGATATTTTATTCTTTTTGTTGCAATGGTAAATGGGAGTGTTTTCTTGATTTCACTTTCAGATTTTTCATCATTAGTATATAGGAATGCCAGAGATTTCTGTGCATTAATTTTGTATCCTGCTACTTTACCAAATTCATTGATTAGCTCTAGTAGTTTTCTGGTAGCATCTTTAGGATTCTCTATGTATAGTATCATGTCATCTGCAAACAGTGACAGCTTTACTTCTTCTTTTCCGATGTGGATTCCTTTTATTTCCTTTTCTTCTCTGATTGCTGTGGCTAAAACTTCCAAAACTATGTTGAATAAGAGTGGTGAGAGTGGGCAACCTTGTCTTGTTCCTGATCTTAGTGGAAATGCTTTCAGTTTTTCACCATTGAGGATGATGTTTGCTGTGGGCTTGTCATATATGGCCTTTATTATGTTGAGGAAAGTTCCCTCTATGCCTACTTTCTGGAGGGTTTTTATCATAAATGGGTGTTGAATTTTGTCGAAAGCTTTCTCTGCATCTATTGAAATGATCATATGGTTTTTCTCCTTCAATTTGTTAATATGGTTTATCACATTGATAGATTTGCGTATATTGAAGAATCCTTGCATTCCTGGAATAAACCCCACTTGATCATGGTGTATGATCCTTTTAATGTGCTGTTGGATTCTGTTTGCTAGTAGTTTGTTGAGGATTTTTGCATCTATGTTCATCAGTGATATTGGCCTGTAGTTTTCTTTCTTTGTGACATCCTTGTCTGGTTTTGGTATCAAGGTGATGGTGGCCTCGTAGAAGGAATTTGGGAGTGTTCCTCCCTCTGCTATATTTTGGAAGAGTTCGAGAAGGATAGGTGTTAGCTCTTCTCTAAATGTTTGATAGAATTCACCTGTGAAGCCATCTGGTCCTGGGCTTTTGTTTGTTGGAAGATTTTTAATCACAGTTTCAATTTCAGTGCTTGTGATTGGTCTGTTTATATTTTCTATTTCTTCCTGATTCAGTCTTGGCAGGTTGTGCATTTCTAAGAATTTGTCCATTTCTTCCAGATTGTCCATTTTATTGGCATAGAATTGCTTGTAGTAATCTCTCATGATTTTTTTTATTTCTGCAGTGTCAGTTGTTATTTCTCCTTTCTCATTTCTAATTCTATTGATTTGAGTCTTCTCCCTTTTTTTCTTGATGAGTCTGGCTAGTGGTTTATCTATTTTGTTTATCTTCTCAAAGAACCAGCTTTTAGTTTTATTGATCTTTGCTATCGTTTCCTTCATTTCTTTTTCATTTATTTCTGATCTGATTTTTATGATTTCTTTCCTTCTGCTAGCTTTGGGGCTTTTTTGTTCTTCTTTCTCTAATTGCTTGAGGTGCAAGGTTAGGTTGTTTATTCGAGATGTTTCCTGCTTCTTAAGGTGGGCTTGTATTGCTATAAACTTCCCCCTTAGAACTGCTTTTGCTGCATCCCATAGGTTTTGGGTCGTTGTGTCTCCATTGTCATTTGTTTCTAGGTATTTTTTTATTTCCTCTTTGATTTCTTCAGTGATCACTTCATTATTAAGTAGTGTATTGTTTAGCCTCCATGTGTTTGTATATTTTACAGATCTTTTCCTGTAATTGATATCTAGTCTCATGGCGTTGTGCTCAGAAAAGATACTTGATACAATTTCAATTTTCTTAAATTTACCAATGCTTGATTTGTGACCCAAGATATGATCTATCCTGGAGAATGTTCCATGAGCACTTGAGAAAAATGTGTATTCTGTTGTTTTTGGATGGAGTGTCCTATAAATATCAATTAAGTCCATCTTGTTTAATGTATCATTTAAAGCTTGTGTTTCCTTATTTATTTTCATTTTGGATGATCTGTCCATGGGTGAAAGTGGGGTGTTAAAGTCCCCTACTATGAATGTGTTACTGTCAATTTCCCCTTTTATGGCTGTTAGTATTTGCCTTACTTATTGAGGTGCTCCTATGTTGGGTGCATAAATATTTATAATTGTTATATCTTCTTCTTAGATCGATCCCTTGATCATTATGTAGTGTCCTCCTTTGTCCCTTTTAATAGTCCTTATTTTAAAGTCTATTTTGTCTGATATGAGAATTGCTACTCCAGCTTTCTTTTGGTTTCCATTTGCATGGAATATCTTTTTCCATCCCCTTACTTTCAGTCTGTATGTGTCTCTAGGTCTGAGGTGGGTCTCTTGTAGACAGCATATATAAGGGTCTTGTTTTTGTATCCATTCAGCCAATCTGTGTCTTTTGGTGGGAGCATTTAGTCCATTTACGTTTAAGGTAATTATCGATATGTATGTTCCTATTCCCATTTTCTATATTGTTTTGGGTTCGTTATTATAGGTGGTTTCCTTCTTTTGCATTTCTTATCTAGAGAAGTTCCTTTAGCATTTGTTGTAAAGCTGGTTTGGTGGTGCTGAACTCTCTCAGCTTTTGCTTGTCTGAAAAGGTTTTAATTTCTCCATCAAATCTGAATGAGATCCTTGCTGGGTAGAGTAGTCTTGGTTGCAGGTTTCTCTCCTTCATCACTTTCAGTATGTCCTGCCACTCCCTTCTGGCTTGTAGGGTTTCTGCTGAGAGATCAGCTGTTAACCTTATGGGGATTCCCTTGTGTGTTATTTGTTGTTTTTCCCTTGCTGCTTTTAATATGCTTTCTTTGTATTTAATTTTTGATAGTTTGATTAATATGTGTCTTGGCGTATTTCTCCTTGTATTTATCCTGTATGGGACTCTCTGTGCTTCCTGGACTTGATTAACTATTTCCTTTCCTATATTAGGGAAGTTTTCAACTATAATCTCTTCAAATATTTTCTCAGTCCCTTTCTTTTTTTCTTCTTCTTCTGGAACCCCTATAATTCGAATGTTGGTGCGTTTAATGTTGTCCCAGAGCTCTCTGAGACTGTCCTCAGTTCTTTTCATTCTTTTTTCTTTATTCTGCTCTGCAGTAGTTATTTTCACTACTTTATCTTCCAGGTCACTTATCCGTTCTTCCGCCTCAGTTATTCTGCTATTGATCCTATCTAGAGTACTTTTAATTTCATTTATTGCGTTGTTCATCGTTGCTTGTTTCATCTTTATGTCTTCTAGGTCCCTGTTAACCGTTTCTTGCATTTTGTCCATTCTACTTCCAAGATTTCGGATCATCCTTACTATCATTATTCTGAATTCTTTTTCAGGTAGATTGCCTATTTCCTCTTCATTTGTTAGGTCTGGTGGGTTTTTATCTTGCTCCTTCATCTGCTGTGTGTTTTTCTGTCTTCTCATTTTGCTTATCTTACTGTGTTTGGGGTCTCCTTTTTGCAGGCTGCACGTTCGTAGTTCCCGTTGTTTTTGATGTCTGTCTCCAGTGGCTAAGGTTGTTTCAGCGGGTTGTGTAGACTTCCTGGTGGAGGGGACTAGTGCCTGTGTTGTGCTGGATGAGGCTGGATCTTGTCTCTCTAGTGGGCAGGTTCACGTCTGGTGGTGTGTTTTGGGGTGTCTGTGGCCTTGTTATGATTTTAGGCAGCCTCTCTGCTAATGGGTGGGGTTGTGTTCCTGTTTTGCTAGTTGTTTGGCATAGGTTGTCCAGCACTGTGGCTTGCTGGTCGTTGAGTGAAGCTGGGTGCTGGTGTTAAGATGGAGGTCTCTGGGAGATATCCACCATTTAATATTATGTGGAGCTGGGAGGTCTCTTGTTGACCAGTGTCCTGAAGTTGGCTCTCCTACCTCAGAGGCAGAGCCCTGCCTCCTGGGCTGGAGCACCAAGAGCCTTTCATCCACACGGCTCAGAATAAAAGGGAGGATAAGTAGAGAGAATTATTAGAAGTATGAGGAAAGAAAGAAGGAAAGGAGGAAAGGAAGGAAGGAAGAAAGAAGCATAGAAGGAAAGAAAGGAGGGAGGGAGGGAGGAAGGAAGAAGGAAGGAGGGAAAGAAGGAGAAAATGTAGAGAGAATTAGTAGAAGTATGAGGAAAGAAAGAGGGAAAGGAGGAAAGGAAGGAAGAAAGAAAGAAGCAAAGAAGGAAAGAGGAGGGAGGGAGGGAGGGAGGGAGGGAGGAAGGAAGGAAAGAAGGAGGGAAAGAAGGAGAAAATGTAGAGAGAATTAGTAGAAGTATGAGGAAAGAAAGAGGGAAAGGAGGAAAGGAAGGAAGAAAGAAAGAAGCAAAGAAGGAAAGAGGAGGGAGGGAGGGAGGGAGGGAGGAAGGAAGGAAAGAAGGAGGGAAAGAAGGAGAAAATGTAGAGAGAATTAGTAGAAGTTTGAGGAAAGAGAGAAGGAAAGGAGGAAAGGAAGGAAGGAAGAAAGAAGCAAAGAAGGAAAGAAAGGAGGGAGGGAGGGAGGAAGGATGGAAGGTAGGAGGGAAAGAAGGAGAAAATGTAGAGAGAATTAGTAGAAGTATGAGGAAAGAGAGAAGAAAAGGAGGAAAGGAAGGAAGGAAGAAAGAAGCAAAGAAGGAAAGAAAGGGAGGGAGGGGGGAAGGAAGGAAGGAAGGAGGGAAAGAAGGAGAAAATGTAGAGAGAATTAGTAGAAGTTTGAGGAAAGAAAGAAGGACAGGAGGAAAGGAGGAAAGGAAGGAAGGAAGAAAGAAGCAAAGAAGGAAAGAAAGGAGGGAGGGAGGGAGGAAGGGAGGAAGGAAGGAGGGAAAGAAGGAAAAAAGACAGAAAGAAAGAAGATACAGTAAAAATAAAATAAAGTATAATATAGTTATTGTACTAAAAAATATTTAGAAAAAAAAAAAAAAAGAACAGATAGAACCCTAGGACAAATGTTGGAAACAAAGCTATACAGAGAAAATCTTACACAGAAGCATACACATACTTGTTCACAAAGAGAGGCAAAGGGGGAAAAATCATAAATCCTGCTCCCAGAGACCACCTCCTCAACCTGGGGTGATTCACTGTCTAAAGGAGGGAAGGAAGGAAGGAAAGAAAGAAAGAACGAAGGTAAAGTACAATAAAGTTATTACAATTAAAATTAATTATTAAGAAAAAAAAATTTTTTTTTAAAAAAACCATGGACGGCTAGAGCCCTAGGACAAATGTTGGAAGCAAAGCTATACAGAGAAAATCTTACACAGAAGCATACACATACACGTTCACAAAGAGAGGCAAAGGGGGAAAAATCATAAATCCTGCTCCCAGAGACCACCACCTCAATTTGGGGTGATTTGTTGTCTAAAGGAGGGAAGGAAGGAAGGAAAGAAAGAAAGAAAGAACGAAGGTAAAGTACAATAAAGTTATTACAATTAAAATTAATTATTAAGAAAAAAAAAATTTTTTTTTAAAAAAACCATGGACAGATAGAGCCCTAGGACAACTGTTGGAAGCAAAGCTTTACAGAGAAAATCTTACACAGAAGCATACACATACACGTTCACAAAGAGAGGCAAAGGGGGAAAAATCATAAATCCTGCTCCCAGAGACCACCCCCTCAACCTGGGGTGATTCACTGTCTAAAGGAGGGAAGGAGGGAAGGAAAGAAAGAAAGAAAGAACAAAGGTAAAGTTCAATAAAGTTATTACAATTAAAATTAATTATTAAAAAAAAATTTTTTTTTTTTTAAAAAAAAACCATGGACGGATAGAGCCCTAGGACAAATGGTGGAAGCAAGAGTATACAGACAAGATCTCACACAGAAGCATACACGCACACATTCACAGAAAAAGGAAAAGGGAAAAAAATCACAGATCTCACTCCTAAATTCCCCCTCTTCAATTTGGGATCACTCCCTGTCTATTCAGGTATTCCACAATGCAGGGCACATCAAGTTGATTGTGGAGCTTCAATCCGCCGCCTCTGCGGCTGCCGGGAGAGACCTCCCCCTCTCCTCCCTGCTCTCACAGCTCACAGGAGCTCAGCTTTGTACCCGGCCCTGCCCCTGCGCGCAGATCGCTGGAGGGCGTCTGTTTTTTGCTCAGACAGGACGGGGTTAAAGGAGCCGCTGAGTCGGGAGCTCCGGCTCACTCAGGCCGGGGGTTGGGGGATGGGGGAAGGAGGGGCACTGCGTGCGGGGCGGGCCTGCGGCGGCAGAGGCGGCGTGACGCTGCGGCAGAGGCCGGCGTGACGCTGCACCAGCCTGAGACCCGCCGTGCGTACTCCCGGGGAAGTTGTCCCTGGATCCCGGGAACCTGGCAGTGGCGGCCTGCACAGGCTCCGCGGAAGAGGGGCGCGGAGAGTGACCTGTGCTCGCACACAGCCCCCCTGGTGGCGGCAGCAGCAGCCCCAGTGTCTCCCGCCCGTCTCTGGGGTCCGCGGTTTCAGCCGCGGCTCGCGCCCGTCTCTGGGGCTCGTGCTTCCCGCCGCGGCTCGCGCCCGTCTCTGGGGTTCGTGCTTTTAGCCGCGGCTCGCGCCCGTCTCTGGAGTTCCTTTAAGCAGCGCTCTTAAACCCCTCTCCTCGCGCACCAGGAAACAAAGAGGGAAGAAAAAGTCTCTTGCCTCTTCGGCCGGTGCAGGCTTTTCCCCGAACTCCCTCCCGGCTAGTCGTGGCGCACCAACCCCTTCAGGCTATGCTCAAGCCGCCAACCCCAGTCCTCTCCCTGCGCTCAGTCCAAAACCGAAACCGGAGCCTCAGCTCGCAGCCCCGCCCGCCCCGGCGGGTGAGCAGACAAGCCTCTCGGGTTGGTGAGTGCCGGTCGGCACCGATCGTCTGTGCAGGAATCTCCCCGCTTTGCCCTCCACACCCGTCGTCGCTGTGCACCACTCCGCGGTCCCGAAGCTCCCCCCTCCGCCTCCCGCAGTCTCCGCCCGCGGAGGGGCTTCCTAGTGTGTGGAAACTTTTCCTCCTTCACAGCTCCCTCCCACTGGTGCAGGTGCCGTCCTTATTCTTTTGTCTCTGTTTTTTCTTTTTTCTTTTGCCCTACCCAGGTACGTGGGGAGTTTCTTGCCTTTTGGGAGCTCTGAGGTCTTCTGCCAGCCTTCAGTAGGTGTTCTGTAGGCGTTGTGTAGATGTATTTCTGGTGTATCCGTGAGGAGGAAGGCGATCTCCACGTCTTACTCTTCCGCCATCTTCCCCCTTCCAAAAAGAGCTTCTTAATCCCTACACTTGCTCCTTAAAAGCTGCTATAAGTTCACTAATTAGACAGATACGATTTCAGAACAACTTTAATAGTTCAAACTAGATGGCTCTTGCCTTCCTAAGGATATTAGTTAAGATATATATAGCTCTAAGTATATGATACATAAAATATAATACTCTGTAGGATATAAGTAACTGTTAGTAAATTATATTAATGAATGTCTGTAAGAAATGTTGCAATGATTTTCCTAATGTGGGAGCCTGGGAGAGGTAAATTGGTCTTCTAGGATTTCCTCCCCAGAGCTCAGAAATTTAGGTGTTGTTTTAGCTATCCTACACTCTCTCCATCCACCCCAGCCTTCCTGTTGGGGATCGGACCTCCCTATTGGCTATCTCATACCTTGAAACTGCCTGCTTTGTGACATCATTCTCCTACCAAACCCACTACCACTTGGTAGAGTCTTGGGGCTTCCGTGGAGTCGTCTGTAAATAAATTTGGATCATCACAAGTGACCAGTGACCAGTAACCAGTGACCTTTGTACTGGACACATGTGCCGCTCAGCTGCAGCCACTCAGACATGCTCTGGTGTTGTCTCCTCATCCCTTGTATCTGCAGTTGATGCTTCTTCTTCTCTGACCATGTCAGGTAAGAAAAGAAACTTTTTAAAGTTTTTCATTAGATTTATTTTGTCCCTAAATTTACTAGTAGATTCAAAATAGCATGGAATAATGAGGGAAAGTATTGAACTAGAACTCTGGAGACCTAATTTCAGTTTTGATTTTGGCATTTACTAACTGTGTGACTTTGGACAAATCATTGACTCTCTCAGAAAGCCTGATTTTTTCCATATCTGTTACATTAGGATAATACATTGGTTGACCACTCTGATCCCTTTCTTTTCTAATATTGAGCCTTAAAGGGTACCCATGTAGAAAATGAAATCAGAGACTTCTCAAGAGTGTTTCAACAGAAAGACAAAAAAGCCAAGTGACAAAGAAAACTAGCAATATATACCAAGATGTTTCATTTCTAATGGTCTCCCTCCACTAATATTTCGACTAGTTGAAAAGAGAAAACAGGGAGAGAGGATGGAGAGTACTGGGCTATAGGGAGGCCCAGAGTCAAATGTAAGGAAGTTTAGGACTGTTTTCATCAGCACAGGCCAACAGGAACCAAGAGATAGGAAACAATATAAGAATGAAGAGGGAAAGCATAGAGGAGCTCTCAAGAAAAACGTAGTTTGCAATGGAACGTTGATGGGAACCAAAGATTTTAAATTAAAGCAGAAACAGCATAGAGTGAATTCTGCTCAGAGCAGGGCAAAACAAAGTTCATTGTAGCAAATCCTTATTTTCACAGACTAAGAGGAAAGTAAGGACAGAAGAGTGTATCACCAGGAAAGGCAGCTTACCAGAAAAGTCATACTCAGTTTTATTTTTCTTTTATTGCCTCTCTGAATACAGTTGGCACTTGACAGTTTTGAATATAAACATTTTAGAAATATGTCCTAGAAATGATGCTTCCTATATACAAGAAACCATAGTGGTTATCTAGGGGTCTGCTTTTCAATGTTTTATTCTTTCTAATGTTTAAACTATGTAGACGTTTTACCAATTAAACATTTTAAATGATATCTTCGAAATTGAATCAGAAGGACTATTACCTTTGTGTGATATGTAGCTTCTAAGGCAAGGTTGCTTTTCATCTTTACAGTTCTTTCCTTCCTAACACAGAGAGCACATTGATCAACAGCCATCATTAGTTTTTAGATCTTAACTACCTAAGAAGAAAAAGTCAAGCCCCACATGTCTAATTCCACATTGAGGGAATTCGCTGGCGGTCTAGTGGTTAGGACTTGGTGCTTTCACTGCCAGCGCCACGCGGCACAGCAAAAAAAAAAAAAAAAAAAAAATTCCACATTTATATAGAACAATATTGTGGAGTCCTTTCGATATTCTTACATTTGAAAATCTCTTTTAATTGGATTCTAGTGATGATGGTGTTTTTAGGTTTTGGGATGTCATCTTCTTGGATGTTGAAGATTATAATCTAAGCTCTAGGATAAATACAAAAACCTTCTTGATACTTTTTAAGCTTCCTTTCTGCTTATTATATATTTGTATTCTTTGAAACATATATTTCTACCAGGCTTAACACCTGTTACTTGCTGGGTAAAAATATGAATGAGCACAATAATGAAATTCTTTTACACTTATTATTTTGCTGTCTGCTTTGTACCAGTTTTCACTGAAATACTTGTCTGCATATATTGTGGCTACCTATACATTCACATTGCTTGAATTTTGTTGCTTTTCATGCATTTTTACTGATATATCTTTTCTGTCTGTATGTATTGGCTAGGAATTCATTCAAAATCACCTTCTATCGTGTTTTTTGGTTAGTAGTATTCACTAAAATACAGTGGGCAAAATTCACTTTCATAACATTGCACGTATGGTACAGAATGTCATTTATTAGTAAACCCATTATGCTTTGATACTTGCCACATACCCCAGTTTTCATAACTATGTATTTCGTTTCCGTTATGTAATATGTTTTTCATGATCTTTTATTGTCGTTCTAGAACTTATTGTATCTTCCTCCATATAAATCATACACAATATATCAGTTTATTCATGTATTAATTATTACTGCTATTATTATTGGTGGTGGTGTTATAACCACTTTACAAATGAGTAATCTGAAGTAATCAGATAACTTTTTTCTTTCCAAAAGCACTTAAGAAATTCACTTTCGAGTAATCATTTTGAGGTAGGATGAGAAACCAGGCTTGACGAGGGTAAAAATGACTCTTTAAATTTACCAGGTGGACTGAGCTATATGTGAACTCTAGGTAATAGCGTGGGAACTGCACAAGCAAAGTGAGACACTGAAGATTACAATGGTAATAGCCGTACTGTTTTCTAATGGACAAAAAAACTGCCTATAGTATAAGTTCTATTTCTCCTGCTTTCTGGCAGTATCATGCTCAGAGTAGCATCCTGCCAAGGAAGTCAGGATACTTAGGTTCTGAAACCTGGTAAGGATACTAACATAATGAGAGAACTTGAACAAGTCAACCCGACCTCTCTGAGCCTCAGTTTCCTTCCTCATGAAATGAGACTGTGAAAATAGAAGTTCTCTAAGGACCTCCTAGTTCTAAAATGCTTCCAGTCTAGGAAACAGCCTAGAAGTCAATACTAGTGCAGGCTGAAGGGAAAGATAGGGTAGGGAGAAGGTTGCTTCCAGCCTAGAGAACAATGTCTGAACAATACCACTTGGGTCTTCTGCCCATCTGTGCCCAACATGGGAGCACAGGCAGTTAATACAGAAGAGTGTAAAACTGCTCAGTCCTTACAACCATCATAACGGTCTGATTTTTGGTTTCTCAGTAAGTATTGACGTTAGAGGTGTCCTGATAGCAAGAACCTTAAGACAATGCTGCTCCTCAAACATAGTGAGAATGTATCAATCTCCCTGATTTTTTCATTACCCTCTTGTTCTTATAGAAAATTTCCAAAATCCACCTGTACTTGGAACTCTAAATTCTCTGCAGCACTCTCTTCCTCTGGTGAGCAATGCAACTTCCCTAACAGGAGTGTCTGCAACTTCCCCAGAGTCTCTGCTCCTGCCGTCAGTTTGGCATCAGCTACGGCTACCTCTTTCCAGACACTCATGTGTAGTGCCTACCTTCACCAACAGTCTAGCACAACTATGTTATCTGGAGTCACTGACCAGAGCCAGATCTCTACTTCAGCTGCTTCCTATCCAGGTGTTCTTGACTGGGACATCACAGGAAGCACTGAAAAGAATTCTTCTTCACTCGGAGACTTTACTCTGGCCATCACTGACCCCCACACAGCTGCTTCCTCCATGTTTATGGCAGCCCAGTATGATAAAACTGCAGGCACCAATAACATGGTCCCTCTATATCCATCACTTTCTGCCAGGCTTGCTCAGGGAACACCATCTCAAATTCCAAATCAGGGACACAGCCTGTCACTTCCCTACCAGGAAGGAAGCCAGGTATATTACTATAACTAAGGCACATTGGGGTCTTTACTGTATGGAGAACTTGGCTCCTGCATGTAATCCTACGGCTCTGTGTCATACACATGAAGTAGGGCCTCTGTGCAACCAGAAATGATAATGGTACTAAAGGAGATTCAGCCCACAAATATCCAACCACCAGCTTCCACCTCTGGAATGTACTACCCTGTGTCTGCTCAACCCATCACAGAAACAAGTTTTCAAGGTGAGTACAAACAGCAAGAAATTTGAACAATGAGGTCAGCATTCAAAAATGGGTTCAAGTCTACAGCTGGAAAGTGGTGTATAGACAGGTAGAATTTAGATCCTGAGCCTTTAATAACCACTACCTTTGCTCAGGGCTCTCTGTTTTTAGACTCTATATAAGAATACCTAGGGCTTCCCTGGTGGCGCGGTGGTTAAGAATCCGCCTGACAATGCAGGGGACACGGGTTCGAGCCTTGGTCTGGGAAGATCCCACATGCCGTGGAGCAACTAAGCCCATGTGCCACAACTACTAAGCCTGCATTCTAGAGCCCGTGAGCCACAACTACTGAAGCCCACGTGCCTAGAGCCCGTGCTCCGCAGCAAGAGAAGCCACCGCAATGAGAAGCCGCACACTGCAACCAAGAGTAGCCCCCACTAGCCACAACTAGAGAAAGCCCATGTACAGCAATGAAGACCCAGTGCAGCCAAAAAAATTCATGCATAAAATAAATAAGTGCAAAAAAAAATAAATTAAAAAAAAAACACACCTAATTGAGGAGGGAAGGTGGGAGGGACTCTCTAAAGGTCATCTATGCTACATGTACAAGAACCCCAAGAGCACACCAATAGGTACCACATTTTTCACTGTTGTAGCCGATCATTCCCCCTGTACTACCACAGTGTATCACTCCCTTCCCTGATCTACTGCTAGAGTCTCTTTGGAAGGTGTTTCAGATCTCTTATTATGATAGTGCCAGTTTACCTGTCCTCACTTCCTTAAATTATACCAGGATTTAAGACCTTGTGGTCCGGGATCCTGTCCAGAGCAAGTAGGCTAAGACTCTGTCTTTGTTTATATATTTCATCAGGAAGGGCTCTACTCCCTCTCCTAGTTCATGGCGTGAAGTGTTCTTAGCCTCTCAGGAAAGTGGGGAGAATTGAAAGGACTCTATATGAGAATACTAGGCTTTGTAAAACATTTCATTTTAAAAAAAATAAGACTCATTTTTTATTTGACTTCTAACAATCCTATGAAATACAAAGAAAGCCAAGAAATCAGTGACATGAAATGATCACCAGTAAGAATTACAACAGTCTCCGCTTATCTCGTAGCATAGGGCACTGTCTGTGATTCTTAAGAAGAGTTAGTAGAAATGCCTTGCCCATCTTGCCCCTAAACACCAACACAGCAATCACGTACCTTGAAAGGTACGTGATTGCTGTGTTGGTGTTTAGGGGGAGCATCTCACTTACCAGGGAATGACTTCTACCTTGATTCCTTTGTAGGGATGGAGACTTCCCTGGTGATGAAAAATTCCCTGGGATTGCAGCCTCCAAGCCAGACATTTTGTGTGACACAAACTCAAGAACTCCCCAAGTCCTGAAGGGGCAGAAATATTCAGATAATTGAGAGTAACCCACCACCTGAATTTGGGGACATTTCAGGGACAGCTCCAGTCCAGAGTGCCAGTAGTCTCCTGGCCCTGCCTCCAGCTCCAAGCCAGGGAAAAATAGAGAGTAAGCACTTGGAGGATATTACAACCAAGCTTTCAAAGCCTCTGGATGCCTACCAGATCCCAAGAGAAAACCAAGAGCCTCCACCACTCCCTTTAGATATCCCTGATATTCACCAGCTCCTGGCCTGCACGGATCCCCTCAGCCAAGAGGAGAAGCCTGGTTCTGAAAATGCTGATCTGGGAAAGAACAGCCTGAGTCTTGAGGACCGAGGGACAGCTGAAAATGGGATGTAATCTAGCAGTGGTTTTGCAGATATTACTACACTGGTGGAGGATATTCACCTTCCCCAGCTCTTTAATTCTTTGAAAGATCTTGATCAACCCAAAGGTCACAACGTGATCAAAGCCAAAGACACCAGAGCCATTAAGGCGAATCAGGTGCAGGAAAAGCCAAGTGTCATAAAGGTTCCCTCTGATCAACCCCGGAAGAACAAACATAAAGCCTCTGAGCCTATCAGTGGTGCTCCCAAGGCCAAGATCTAGCCAAAGAATCCAGAGTGCCTGTTAGGGGGAGAAGCTGTTCTATGCAATGCTGCAGTCAATGACAGGGCTCCTGTGAACACGGCCAAGGATTCTAAAGGCAAACCTCAGAAAGCTGCATCCAGAAAGATCAGGAAAATGAAGAGCCATGGGCAGGAAAAGACCAAAAGGACCAGAGGAAGAAAGAAGGCTGAAGAGAATAAGCAGTCCGGGAACAAAGTCAAGGCAGAAGAGAAGCCAACAATTCCCCAGACGAAGCGAAAGGAACACCAAACTGAGCTTATCCAAGAGAGCTTTAAAAAGCCTCGAACCTCCATAGGCATGCGCATGCTGGAGTGTGTGAAGGTTTTTCATGCACTGGGGAAGAAGAATGATAAGAGAACTGGGCTCTCCTCCTGTCGGGTCTTGGGAAATTCAAGCAAACCTAAAGATCCCCAGCCACCCCCAGCTATCCAGCCATGGCAGAATACCCCACGTGAGGGTAAGGGTCCTGAGAAAACTCAAGTTGAAGCCCAGAAACCAGACAGCAGTGCTGAAAGAGTGTCCGTCTCCACCCCAGTATGAGCTGCTGCCTCCTGGGAAGGTCAAGTTGATACCTCTGCCTTTTTCTCTTTGGGACAAGCCTCAAGCTCAACCTGCTTCTTGGAGGCCACAGTCTCTGGCCTCACATCGGCCTGCTGTTGCTGACCGTGCCCACCCTGCTTCTACTAACTCAGCTCAACCTGCTGTAGTGAGTTCATCCTAGCCAGCTCCTGCCTCTTTGCCAGGTCCTGCCAAACCATCTCAGCCAACTGTGACCAACCCAACCCAACCCAACTGGGTCGGACCGACCATACCCAGCCTAGTGTCCCTCAGTCTGCTGCTCCTAGGCCTGCACCCTACAAAACTTCATCTTGCACCTCTCTCCAGCGGGAGCCTGTTTCCCCTGCTGTGACTAAGCGCCAGTCCCCAGCCAAGCTCCAAACCCCATTTCTACTCCAAGACTTCAGCAAGCAACAAATTCCATGGAGGGAACGCAATGTTCCTGAGGCAGTAATGTCAAAGCCCGTTGAACACAAGCAGAGGCCAGAGTGGGAGGCCATGAAGAGATGGGCTCAAGAAGAACGTGACAATGCTGCCAAATACACCTCTTTGGGGAAACTGCAGTTTTTCATTGAGAGGGAAAAAGAAATGGAAATGGCTGACTACTATGGATATGTAAAGTAAGAGCTACTAGGATTTTTGGTGCCACCTTGGGTACCAGCTGTTCTTCCATGTATAGATAAGATAGGTATAAATTTCTTTATTTATTTTGATGTATATTCAAACAATAAAACTGAATAAATGTAATAGAATAGGTGAGTAATAAAACTTTTGAATTTTGAGATTCTGCTAACTGTGGTGTGTTTGTTTGTTTTTTTTTTTTTTTTGATGGGGTTGGAATCAAAGTCTGCATGAGAAAGGAAGGACTGAAAGTTGGATGGGAGAATGAAGGAAAGGGGTAAAAACTGAGGAAAGAGAAAGGAACTTGGCTCAGGGCTAGGAAGGCCAAAAGACACTTATGGATTTATGAAAGGAAGCAGGAGTGAGGATGAAATGGCAGAAGTAAAAAGCAGGGTCAGAGGTCAGGGTTGAAAGAACCAAATTTGAGTAGAGTTGAAGATGACCGAAGGTGACTCTAGGTTTACTAGGAGAAATAGAAAAGGTCTCTTGGGGAGGTTGGCCTTAAGTCTCACAACCACCAGATAGGTATTTAAGAAAACAGGAGGTTCAGGACACATCTCTGAAAGGTTTGAGTTGCCTTATTCAGGTGTGATTATAGTGGGGGGGATAGGGAAAACTACGAGAGAGGTGGCTAGGGCTCAGAGTTATCCTAGGGGCAGCTGACAACAGGGGCAGAGCCAAGGGAACTGCTGCATCAGGAGGCCCACAAATAGGACCTGGTATATACATCACCGTGTACTCAACACCTAAGCACCAGGGCAGCTAATGCACTATTCAGTTAATCCTGGCAACGACAGGCAAGGCCAGTATTCCTGTGCCACTTCACTTAGAGAGGTGCAGCAAAGGGCTGAGGTCATGTCGCATGTGGAGGTACAAGGCCTCAATTGGAGGCCCAAATGCCTCCGACCTCCTCAGTATTTACAAGTGCCCGCAGGCGGCCAACCTGGCTTTCAGAGCACAGCATCCTGAGGTTACTGGTTGACGAGATCAAACTTCTGGATGGGCCTAAATATTATCTTGAGGGGCTTCCTCCATTGACCAGGGCGCGTGCCGCCTTCTGTAAACATCACCATCAACTGAAACGCATGAGAAACATCCGACAGAAGCGTCCACTCTCACGGGTGAGAGCGGTGGAGGCACGCACACCGGGCAGCCGCTCCAACAGCCACAGGACCCAGGCGCCCAGCGGTTCACGGGCTCCCTGGGAGGCCTTGTGGGGCAGGTCGAGGGAGTGAGGATGGGAGAGAGTGGCAGGGGTGGGCGTCAAAAGGAATACAGTGGGGAGAAGGGAGAGATGGAGACAGTGGATAGTGGATAGTAACCATGGGAAAACTGGCAATTTTCATTTTCAAAATTAATTTTTTGAGATGTTATTCACATGCCATAACATTCACCTTCTGAAACTGCAAATTCAGTGTCATTTCGTACATTCACAAGCCTATGCAACCATCACCGTCATCTAACCCATCACGTTTTCATCACCCCACAAAGAACCCCGCGTAAACATCAGCAGGCCCTCTTCATCCCCTCCTCCTTCAGTCCCTGCAACCATTAATTTCCTTTCTGTCACTATAGTTTTGCCTTTTCTGGACATTTCATGAAATAATACAAATGTGACCACCGTGTGTGGCTTCTTTCACTTAGCATAATGTTTTCAAGTTCGTCCATGTCGTAGCATGTTGTCAGTACTTCACTCCTTTTTATGACTGTATAATATTTCACATATACACCACATTTAAAAAATCCATTCATCCATTGATGGGCATTTGATTTTTTTACACTAATAATCTCCATATATTGACAGTTTATTCTGTGCCAGGCAGCACCAGGCTAAGTTACTGACCTTATTTCACAGATAAAGAGGCTTGGAGAGTGTGAAGAGTTTGCCCAAGATTAAGAGCTAGTAATTTGGGGAACTGGGGTTTGAACTCAGGCGAACTTCAGAGGTAATAAATTCACATGACAGAACATTAGAAAAGGTACTCAAGGGTATTCAATGAAAAGTCACCCTTTTCCCCACGTTCCCCAGCCACACATTTCCCTCCTCAGAGACATCTGCTTTTGCCATGCTGTGGATCCTTCCAGAGAACAATTTATACCTCAACATGTATGTATCACAATTTATTGACTAACCTGTCCCACTGATTTGAAATGTCACTTTTATGGTATAATAGATTCTATTTTTTTTTTTTTTTGCGGTATGCGGGCCTCTCACTGTTGTGACCTCTCCCGTTGTGGAGCACAGGCTCCGGACGCGCAGGCTCAGCGGCCATGGCTCACGGGCCCAGCCGCTCCATGGCATGTGGGATCTTCCCGTACCAGGGCACGAACCCGTGTCCCCTGCATCGGCAGGCAGACTCTCAACCACTGCGCCACCAGGAAAGCCCTATAATAGATTCTTATACATATTTATATTACTCTTTTCAGAGCTGTCCTGACTCTCTTTTGCCTATCTTTTATGTTTTCCATTTCTCTAAAATTCTTTTTATCTTCAAAAATAATTTTTCCTTTTCCTGTTTGTTTCTCTTAAGGCATTATGTTCATTCACTCATATGATTTTATTTAAATTATTTACTTTTGGCGGTGTCGGGTATTAGTTGCAGTATGTGGGCTCTTCGTTACAGTGCGTGGGCTCTTCCTTGCGGCTCGTGGGCTCTCTAGTTGTGGTGCGTGGGCTCCACAGCACGTGGGCTCAGTAGTTGCAGCGTGCGGGCTTAGTTTTTCTGTGGCATGGAGGATCTCAGTTCCTCAACCAGGGATCGAACCTGCATCCCCTGCATTGGAAGGCAGATTCTTAACCACTGGACAACCAGGGAAATCCCCACTCTTGTATTATTTTAAATTTAGTCCTCATTTCTGAATTTTTTTTCTTTTATTTTGAATTCTGTCCTGAGTTCTAACATCTTACCTAATTCTGGTT
The DNA here is from genome assembly GCF_008692025.1 of Phocoena sinus. NCBI lineage: Eukaryota > Metazoa > Chordata > Mammalia > Artiodactyla > Phocoenidae > Phocoena > Phocoena sinus. The sequence goes on along the minus strand of NC_045776.1, from coordinate 30,403,517 downwards.
TATGCTGTTCGTTCACCTTTTTTTCATTATGGTAAAATATACATAAAACAAAATTTAGTATTTCAACCATTTTCAAGTATACAATTCAGTGACATTAAATACATTCACAATGCTGTGTGACCATCACCACTATCCAAATTCAAAATAATTATGTCTAAAGATTGAGCAGGACCTCAGAAAGATGGAGGCAGCAACATAGTTTCTGAATCTCTCCAAACCCTTTCATGGAAGAAGATCAACTAAAACCAAACACCCATAGGTGGCATTTATCAGCATTTACCATTTCCAGAACTTTTTCACCATCCCAAACAGAGACTCTAGAGCCATTAAACAATAACTTCCCATTCCCTCCTCGATCCATGTTCTTTCATCTTTTCCACTGTTTTTCCTAACATCTTTTAGCCCACTTTGAAATAATAGGTTACAGTTTTGATCTGTTTTGTGGACCTGTCTTTTCCAAATTTATTTTATTGTCTGAAGAGATGCTATTCTTATTCTCTTTTCCCTTACACTACCTCTGTATGGGATTTGATCCCAATTCTTTTCTTTTATTGATTTTTGGATGAAAATAGTTTTAAAGCACTTTGAAAAGGAGGTGTGAGGCCATGTGGAAACATGTTCCTCATGGCTGTTTCATCAATGCTTCACTTATTCTGTTTTTTGTTTTTTTTTTTTTTTTTGGTACGCGGGCCTCTCACTGCTGTGGCCTCTCCCGTTGCGGAGCACAGGCTCCAGACGTGCAGGCTCAGTGGCCATGGCTCACTGGCCCAGCCGCTCTGTGGCATGTGGGATCTTCCCAGACCGGGGCACGAACCTGTGTCCCCTGCATCGGCAGGCGGACTCTCAACCACTGCGCCACCAGGGAAGCCCTACTTATACTGTTTGGAAATAACTGTTTTCCAGGAGGCATAAACCAGTGGGCTTTATCATTGGACAGAGTGCAGGGAAAGGACCCCATGAAAGCTGATCACCTTAGCAAAAATGATTTAGTTATGATTTCACCCAAGATTGGTCACAAACCAGCCTGGGAAACTCAATGAACCAGAGACAAGGTATAATGCCATCTTTCCTTCTCTCTGCCTCAGCTCTCAAGGATTGGTCACCTACATGTTATTAGTAATTATTAGTTGGTTTCTTTTCATAATTACTATCAGAAGACACAGCACTTATGGGCCTAATTATACTGCCCAGCTACACACCATTCTTCTTCATTTTGGCTTCCTGTCCACTAGCAGGAACCTGATTTATTTTTGTTCTCCCTTCACCACAGCCCAATAATTTTTGTGAATGACTCTCAGTCTCACCAGAATCTGTATCTCTCACTCTGCCCCAACATCCCACCCCATCATTCGCTCCCTGAAGTGTACTCTAGAAATTTAGGTAAACTGGATATTTTACCACTGTTCACCATCTCTTATGAAACCAGAAGAAGAGCAGCTTTCTTATAGAATGATGGAGAACTTGTAAAGATAAAACACCAGTCTGCAGGAGAAAGGGAAGAAGAGAATGATGGAAATAGTTTCCGGAAAACTATTTTTACATTTTGTTTTGTTTGTTCCTGGTAAATAAATTGAAATCTTCTAAACATTAAAAGAAAATCTAAACCACTAAATTCAGTAATACAGGAATGTAACTTTTTAAAAAACTTTCTTTGGCTGTGCAGCATGTGGGATCTTAGCTCCCCAACTAGGGATTGTACCCATGCCTGCTGCACTGGAAATGCAGAGTCTTAACCACTGGACCACCAGGGAAGTCCCAGGAATATAACTTTTAGAGGAGAAGTTATAAACCTCTTGGTTATATGAACTGGAGATTTTTAGTAAGAAGTCATATATTTTAAATGACTTGGAGCTTTAAAGAAAGGAAGAAAGGAAGGAAGGAAGGAAGGAAGAAAAAGGGACTCCCTTGGTGGTGCAGTGGATATAATATCAAAAATAAAGTAATTAATTAAATAAATTTAAAAAAGAAAAAAAAATGCTGAAATCCACTGACTAATTATTCAGGCTGTTATATCCCGCTATTTCCAGATACATCCCTTTAAAAACTTTTGGTAAAAGGTTATCTTATGTCAGAACAAATGAATTACAAACTTCTTTTTGTCCAAAATTTGAGAAATTCCCCTACACTTCTACCTTCAAATTTTATAATAAGGGAAAAGTAGTGACAACCGTTATACTTACATCCAATTGCATCATCTGGCCACATACCTTCTACATCAATCAAATATCTACAAAACAACAAAATTCGAGTTATTTGTAAATAAAAAGAAAAGAAAATCAAGGTTCTGCAAAAAAAGGTCCAATTTCGCTTTACAAATATAGATATAAAAATCCTAAGAAACGATCAGCACATCTAATCAATAATTATTAAAGAATGATATACACCAGGACTACAAAAAGGCATTATTCCAAGGATGCAAGGCTAACGCAACTTTAGAAACTCTATTAATATAATTATTTACATTAATACAACAACTTAACTAATAAATGAAAGAGAATAAAATACAGGACCAAACTGGCAGATGTTAAAAAGTTATCTGATAACATGCAACAGTTTCGGTGAAAATGCTCTGTACGCTAAAAACAGGAGACTTAATATGACAGAGTATTCATCAAGAACCAACAAATAACAAAAGACAAATTAGGATAAATATTAACATCATATCTAAAAAACCCTATCTAACCAACCATAGGAGCCAGAAACTTAGGAATCACCATCACTGACAGCTATTTCTCCCTCACCCTCATCCTCAACCCACCACCAGTGCTAACAATGATACTGCCTACATACCTCTAGAATCTGTCCACATCTTTCCACCAAAATGACCACCATACCCTGGTCCAAGCCACCATTATGCCCAATTTCTACAAAAGTCTCCTAACTTGTTTCCTCGCTTCCACTCTTTCTCCCTGCAGTATATTCTCCACTCGGTAGCAAAATGATAGCTGAAAATGCAATTGGGTATGTTCCACACACTGACCTTCAACAAAAAAAGTTCAATGGTTTCCTATTACTCTTAAAGTCTGAAACCTTAAACATAAGCCTGCACGATTGAGCTCCTACCCTCACTTGTAGCTCCATTATAATCACATGCTCCCCCAACAGCCCCACCTTCCTGGTCAGTTCCTCCAACACAACATATGCTTTCCTCTTATAGGGTCTTTTGTTATTCCTTATGCTCAGAAATCTCTCCGAAACGTCCCTATCTGCTTAATACCTACTCATCCTTCAGATATCAGCTGAAACATCCCTAAATAAACCTTCTCTAATCTCCATGATGAGATCAAATCGTCCCTAAAATATGCTCTCATGGTACCATGTTCCTCTCCTTGGCACTTGCCGGAGTTGTAATTCTACATGCAGAGTATGATTCCTGAATATCTATTCCCTCTCTGGATTGTTAGAATTCACAAAGGGCAGGCCAAGTCTCTTCACTCACAAAATTTCACAAGTCTTTTTGCTAGCAACCAGCACAGTGTTTAAACATAACACATGCTCAATAAGTATTTCCTGCATGAACAACCATATATTGGTACAGTGTAGCAACATCCACAAAAAGCATAAGGGCATCAACACTTTGATGCAGAAGTCCCATTCTGAGTGAAGTTAACTGAGACAAAGCATATATATTCAAAGGTGTTCACACAGCAATGTTCATTACTTTGACGTTTTATAATATCAAAAACTTCGGACTTTTATATGTTCATCAGTGAGCAAAGCAACAATGCAGCCTTAAAAAAAAATAAACAAATGGGACCTAATGAAACTTAAAAGCTTTTGCACAGCAAAGGAAAGTATAAACAAGACAAAAAGACAACCCTCAGAATGGGAGAAAATATTTGCAAACGAATCAACAAAGGATTAATCTCCAAAATATATAAATAGGTCATGCAACTCATTATTAAAAAAACAAACAACCCAATCAAAAAATGGGCAGAAGACATAAATAGACATTTCTCCAAAGAAGACTTACAGATGGCCAAGAGGCACGTGAAAAGCTGCTCAACATCACTAATTATTAATGAAATGCAAATCAAAACTACAATGAGGTATCTCCTCACACCAGTTAGAATGGGCATCATCAGAAAATCTACAAACAACAAATGCTGGAGAGGGTGTGAGGAAAGGGAACCCTCTTGCACTGCTGGTGGTAATGTAAACTGATACAGCTACTATGGAGAACAGTATGCAGGTTCCTTAAAAAATAAAAATAGAATTACCATATGACCCAGCTGTCCCACTACTGGGCATATACCCAGAGAAAACCATAATTCTAAAAGACATATGCACCCCAATGTTCAATGCAGCACTACTCACAATAGCTAGGTCATGGAAGCAACCTAAATGCCCATCGACAGATGAAAGGCCAAAGAAGATGTGGTACGTATATACAATGGAATATTACTCAGAGATAAAAAAGAATGAAATTGGGTCATTTGTAGAGACGTGGACGGACCTAGAGACTGTCATACAGAGTGAAGTAATTCAGAAAGAGAAAAACAAATATTGTATATTAATGCATAAATGTGGAATCTAGAAAAATGGTACAGATGAACTGGTTTGCAAGGCAGAAATAGAGACACAGATGTAGAGAACAAACGTATGGACACCAAGGGGGGAAAGCGGGGCAGGGCGGGGGTCAGTGGTGGTGAGATGAATTGGAAGATTGGGATTGACATATATACACTAATATGTATAAAATAGATAACTAATAAGAACCTGCTGTATAAAAAATAAATAAATTTTTAAAAGTCAAAAATAAATAAATAAAAAATTAATTAATTAATAATTAAAAAAAAAAAGAATGAGGTTGGAAGACTGTCAAAACAGCACACAGATCACATACTCAAGCCCCGGCAGATGGGGAAGTGCCGTAAGTCCCCCACTTTGGATGACATCTCCCTGCCTCACAAGTCTCAGTCCGACTGGGCTAGCTTTGGCAAGGGGATGGAGCTGGATCAGGAGCCGCTGCTGCCATATCTGGATCAAGTTCCAGTTTTAGTCTATCATCCAACACCTAGCCAGACTTGCCTAGTAACTCAGCTGAGAGGAACAAAATAGGATAGCTCAAAAGAACAGGCCTCATACAGCATCAGCCTAAAGCAGTTTATGACTGTGGAAGAAATGGATCAGAAAAAATGATCCGGGGGACTTCCCTGGTGGTGTACTGGATAAAGACTCTGCACTCCCAATGCAGGGGGCCCGGGTTCATTCCCTGGTCATGGAACTAGATCCCACACGCATGCCACAACTAAGAGTTTGCATGCCACAACAAAGGAGCCCACCGGCTGCAACTAAGACCCAGCACAACCAAAAAAAAAAAAAAAAATCAATCAATAGAATAAAACAAATATTATAAAAAAAGATCCGGGAGTGTGTGATCTGTATGATGGACTTTGTTTATGAGAACCCAATTTGATTTCTGCTGTGTATGCAGATCACCTGGGCTGTACAGATGACTGGCTGATGAGATCCTTCACGTGCCCCTCCTGCATGGAGACAGTTGATGCAGCACTGCTTTTGTCCTACAAGACTAACTGAGCCAGTGTCTCTCACCTGACTTCAAAGAGAACTATCATATTTGGTGGTTTTGATCTTTTGTCATTGAGCCCAAAGAGCGGGGGATTAGGAAGAAGATCATGCATGAAAGTTTCCTAAAAATTCCTGTACGGCTGCAGATGTTGGGGAAAAGTACGTAATAGTTCAGAAATTTAGGGGGAAAAGTAGGATGCTATTTTTATGTAAAGTCTTCCCTCAGTGTTTAAAAATATAATTGTATTTAGATCTTGTTATTGCTCCAGTATATAGGATTTGTGTAAAGTGTTACAGCAGCTATATATGTTTCAGTTGTGTGTTGAAGATTAGGATAAAGATAGTGGTTGTTTTTCCTAAGTGAGATATCTTTCTTCTTCCCCCTACCCAAATTCTTTTCTGAAGTTGCTGGCATTTAGGTCAAGGTTTTATTTAAAGCTACATTTTATAACACTGGCACAAAAAAAGTAGTTTTAAGCTTTTTTGCATAGTTCTTTTTTTTTTTTTTTAGAATAAACATAGAGCATTTATTTTTTACTTTATAGGAACTCCACAAGTTAAGGCCCCATTGTTCTTTTGCTGTGATTTTTGTTACTATTGATGTTGCTGTTTTCTGTCTTTGCTGGTTCTTTCTAATCTACCATTTGTCGTTATTGGCATACGATCATCTCAGGGTCACAAGATGGCTGCTGTAAAACCAAGTATCATATACTAACAAAACAGGGAGGAAGCAGAAAAAGAGTCCCAATGGTCATTTTCCTAATGCATATTTATCTTTCTTCAGAGAAAAATATCATTCTCATAAGCACAATAACAGCCTTCCCCTAATTACTCATTTGCCAAAACAGATTGATATGACCATTCATAAGACAATTCATGGCAAAGAGGGATATGATAATGATTGCCTCAGCCTAACAAGGATTTATCCACGAAAGCTGAATGCTTCTCTCCTCAAAGAAATCAACACTTTTCTACATACAAAACACAAGTCTCTTGAAGGGTTCTTCATAAGTGCATTATAGAAGAATTTAGTATGTCATAAGCACTTAAGGATTTGACATTCAACTGTAGTAGTATCCATGTTGGTTAATTTTCTTACAAGCCCCATGATGAGTTTGAGAAAAACTGAAAGAATTAGAGCATCAGGTTCTATTAAATCCTTACATGTATCTTGCTTAAGTTTTGGTTCATTAATTTATATCCAACTACATAAAGCAAATTTGGAGGGAAATAAATAAATAAATAAATAAGATTGAGGTCTCCAAATATTTTCATAGGAAGATGTCCACCATATATTAAATTATAAACCAGAATGTCTAAATACTATACCATTAAATCAAATGTACAGTCAGTGCTGTATATCCAACAGTTCCATATCCTGCAGATATGGAAGGCTGAAAATACTACACCATTTTATATATGGGACTTGAACATCGGAGGATTTTGGTATCCATGGGAAGTCCTAAAACCAAACCCCTGCAGATACCAAGGGACCATTGTATATGCTTCTATCTGCATTTTTTACGTCTGAAAAAATATGTGCTAAATTATTACTGGTGGTAACCTCTGAGTAGGGGGCACAATTGCCTTCCACTTCATACATTTCTCTGACTGCATTTTTTGCATTCAGCTTACATTAGCTTACATTACTGCTGTAAACAGAACAATTTAAACATGGTCTGCCTCTTGGGGTTGGCAACTCACCTGCAGATATGGTAGCCAGTCCTGTTTAAATCATGGGTACAGTGGACACCAATAAGTCTGTCTATAAAGCAGGGAATATGGAATTAAGTAAGCGAAATAAATACATTAAAACCAAGTTATACAATTTTCTGAAGAGTAGCCTTTATTAGTTACCACAACACTACCGCTATCCTGAAAAGGAAAAACTCTGAAGAAAAGAGTGTTTTTGCAGGAATGTACTATCAAGAATTAACTACTATATGTCAAAATTCATTGTCTCTGGGAAATTTTGCATAGCCTCCAATCAGATGCAGTAGCGGGGACTGGAGAATGCCCATCAGGAACTGATGTGACTATAGAAAAAGGGAGTGGATAAAAAAAAAAAAACAGGCTACCAGAAGAATAGCGTTTGTTTTTGAGTGAAACAGATGGAATGCCTTCACTTTTAATGCTCAATATTAAAAAGAACAAACGGTTTCTGAAGGGCTCTTGGGGTCCCAAAGCACTTCCATTCCTTCTCTCATTCAGTGCTCCTCACATGCCACGGGGTCTATGTGCTTGTGGAGTTCCCGGGTTAACTAGTACCGTTTTTATTTCACAAAGAAAAAGTAAGGCTTGAGACGTAAGCCCAGCTGCACAGCAGGCAAACAGAAAAAAGACTAGAATTGAGTCTCAGGTTTTCCCAACTATGCCACAGTATTTAGTGGTCCAGCACTTAAAAAAATTATATGAGAAAGTAAATAAAAAACAACAACATGTAGCTGATCTCTGCAAAAGATATGTCTGTGACTATGTGGTGATTGGCATTCGTCATCTCCTGCCTGGATTACTACCGCCCTACAATTCTAAAAATCTCTTCTACTTCAACTAACCCACAACATGGAAGATGTTATCTTTCTAAAATATAAACTTGGCTGGATTGCTCTGTTGCTTAAACATCTTCACTTAGCACAGAATAAAGCCCAAGTTTTTACCAAAGCATTGAGAACTCTTTATAAACAAATATCAGTCTCTCTCTCCAACTGAATTATAAGTTCAAACTATGACTTACGGGCTTCACTGGTGGCGCAGTGGTTGAGAGTCCATCTGCCGATGCAGGGGACACGGGTTCGTGCCCCGGTACAGGAGGATCCCACATGCCACGGAGCGGCTGGGCCCGTGAGCCACGGCCGCAGAGCCTGCACGTCCGGAGCCTGTGCTCCACAACGGGACAGGCCACAACAGTGAGAGGCCCGCATACTGCAAAAAAAAACCCACAAAAAAACCATGACTTACAAGGACCTACATCATCTACCTCCCTCCTTTGCCAGGCCAGACTCCCTGATCTCATTCCCTACTGCCCTGCCCTCACTCACTTTCCCCTGTCCAGCCACACTGGCTTCCTTACTATTCCTCAAACATGCCAAGCACAGTCGTGCCTCAGGGACTTTGCACCTACTATTCCTTCTGCTTCAGAACACACCCTCCCACCCCATCTCCACTCTCCCAGAACACACCCTCCCACCCCATCTCCACTCTCCCAGATATCCAATGGCTTGTTTCTCACTTCAAGGCTCTGCTCAACCGACATCTTATTAGAGGGGACTTCCCTGATCATCTACCACATTCCCTCACCTCTTCATCTTGTTTTGTTATTCTCCAAAGCATTTACCACCACTTGACAACCCATATATTGACTTATTTATTCATCTCTCTCCCCCACTAGAAAGTAAAGTACGTAAGGGAAAGAACTTTGTTCTCTTCCTACTTCCTAGAACAGTGCCTTCAACTTAGAAGGTGTTATACAAATATTTGCTGAAAATGAATGTATGGATTCTTTGCCCTTTCACATTACCCTCTAGTCACACCAGAGGCTGCCCTTCCAGAGCACAAGTTCAAGCCCTGTGCCTTTTGTACCTGTTCCCAATACCTGGGCTGTCCTTACCTCATTCCGCAAAATCCTCTTACCCCAAGCCCAGCTCAAACGCTGTCTCCTCAGTCAGGCCTTCCTCAATTTCTCCTCTATATTCCTGATGCACTTGATTCTTTTATCATAATTAACCCACTTATAGTCACTACATGTTTATCTTCCTAGATAACTGTAAGTTGCTACTGAACAAAGACTTCTACTCACCTCTGTATCCCCATGCCCTAACAACAAACCTATAAGGCTCTCGGTGTTTACTGAAACAATTTGTTTTCTGAGTCTCTACCAATTGTAGGGAGTGGATAGTATAGTCTCCTCCTCATTATCAGTGAGCCTGGCATCTGTGTGAGGGGCTTATAGCAGAGGAAGTCACCAAAGGATCATAACTAAGGTCCTGAGACTGCAATGGCAGAGAGCTTGGTGAAGTTAGCTCACTGCAGGCAGAAGACCCACAGAGGAGTCAGCATATGCAATGGACTACACTTGGTATAACATGTGAACAATCAAGGTTTACAAACGTGTTCTCATGCACTTGTAAGGATCTTCTAGCCCACGGGGAACAGACAGAACACACACACAAAGGAGCCTGGAGGAAGCAAGTAGGCCGGCAGATGCACCCTAACATCTTACGAGGTAACATTTCTGTGACTACAGCTTACACAAATCAGATAATTTGCCTCCTTTCTAGACACCCTGGTTATCACACGCAAGGCCAATCCTCTCATGTTTTAAAGCTAAAGTACAGGGACAATCTGTGAATAGGGCTTAAGATATTTAAGAGCTAGTACCTGCATTAAGCAACCAGGTTATAGAATGAAAATTTATCTTGAAATTCCAGTCTCTTCCTCTCTCTCTCACCTCCTTTCCCCTATCTTCCCACCTCATCTCTATTCCTTCTCCCCTACTCCCTGTTTTATGTATATACGTGCATCATTTTATATATACACGGAATATTTACTGTCTGTTACATTTATTTAATAAAGTGCACACTCCTCAGGCTCAATTTAGAAAGAGGACAAAATGAACACTTTCACATGGGCCTCAGTGGTGTTCCAAAGACAAAAGATTCCTCCGCCTTAAAACACGGCAAACACCATGTTCCTTCTGATAGACAGATGCTAGAAAAAGGCGTGTGGATCCTTAAAATTCACACGCTTTTAAGACCTACTATCAACAGAGTAGATCCTAAAGCAGAAACAATAAAACACCAGCCTTTTAAGTTCTTCCTGCCTGAAGATGAGAATAAGAGGTGGTAGTGTACTTCCTCACTTGCACCCAAAGTGTAAAGGCAGCAAAAATATCTTAAACAAGTATGATGAGGAAGCCACTCTTCTGGTCCACTTGTTTTGCTTTGCCTCTAGGGATCTGTCTCACTGCGAACCTTTGCTTTATGTTTTCTCTTTTATATACGCTAAGAACCTGAGAGTCTTAACCTTTTCTTCCACCTCTCAACCAATAAATAGGACAAAAGAACATTTTTATTTTTTTATGTATTTTCCATTCAAATTTTTAAAAAAGAGATAAGTAAGCTAGTTCAGTTCATATTTCTCACAAAATCACTTTCCAAACTAAACTAAATTGTTTGTGACCATGAACAGGGAAAACACCATCCTCTATTAGCACCATCTGACATTTCCACCTTAATATTACCAAGCACAACAGGCCTAATGTCAGAAGTATTAAAAATGTTAAAAATCCCCAACCCAACTCAAAATGCATACCAAAGTTCTGGTAAAGGAAAACAAAAACAAAAACAACTCACCATTATCTTTATTTTCTTTCAGAAACCCATTAACAGCACATTGGAATTTAAAACTAGTGTCGTCATCTGGCACCTGATGCCCAATTGTACAAATTTTAAATAAGGAATAGTTTATGGTAAGTCCTAAAAGGCAAAACCATGAAAATATGTATTATTTCCTTTGTAGGGAAAGAATAAAATATTCATTAGAGAAGGCAGAATATAAACCAGGAGAGTACATTAAACTTAGTATGTCAGTCATTCTGATAAGAGCCATTTTTTCCAAAGCTGCTTTAACCAGTAATTATCACTTGATTTTCATTAAAACTGCAGAATGGACAGTTACTAGGCATGCAAAAGGAAAAGCAAATCTATGTGAATGAATGCACATGTAACTCAAAATGATATAAACAGTTCTACCTACATTTATGTTCTATCTTACATTTCAAGGGCCATAAAGCAGCTGTGATTTAAGTAGAACAGTAGAATAGAGTCAGAAGAACTTGGATTCGAATTAGGAAATAGAGCAAATTTCAGGCATTGTTGACAACTGGTATGCCTGGCATGGGAGAAATAGACTATCAATAGAAGACAGAAAAGGATAAGTGAAAATTCTCTAGTTCTGAATTTAAATGGAAAGTAGCAGTATGAACCTATGACATATTTTAAAAATATTAAAAACAAACATACATATTTCCTAGCTCTGACCACTGAAAAAGTCTAGAAAAAACTGATGTCATGTCAAAAGGACTCAGGAGTCACTGAGAAGCTCCAACTGGCCAAAGATAGGGCCTCAGTTAGAATAATAACTGTAACGGAGTCCACGGTGATATGAATAAATAAATTTTACAAAACTGGTCACCACTGGAGGATATTTGTGAATCAACTCATTATTTTGAAAACTGTTAAACAAAAGAAGAGAATCATGCCTCTACAACTGGGCAACCAAATAGCTGATGAGGGGAATCTTCTCCCCATAGAAATATACCCAGCTAATAAGTGAAAAAAAAGAACAACAGAATTCACCAATATTTGAAGCCTCAAGTGAAATAATGGATGTAGGTATGAATCATCAGTGACTGCTAATATCACAGAAAGAGACAATTATATGTCTCCATGGAAGAACACATCATCACCTACGAAACTGTCTTGCCAAAACAAAACATGCAAGCTTCATTCTGATCAACTACCAATTTACAGGAAATAAAAGAATTGAAGAATATGTTAACAACACATGGAATATAATCATCAAAATCTAGATCGGACAAATTACCTGGTTTCTTTAAAAATAAAATTCAAGGAGGAAAAAAAAAGTGAGAGAGATATGGAGGGAGAACCAAGAGATTAAACAAGACTTAAGAGACCTAACAATCAACGGCAATCTGTGGACCTTATTTGGATCTAATTCAAAATTCTTAAAAACAATTTTTTATGACATTGAGGAGACAGCTGCAAATTTGAGCACTCGCTTGGTATTAAATATTAAAAAATGATATTAAGGAATAAAAGTCCGATATTTTAAATACACATACCCAAAATGTATAGCTGGGGCTTCCCTGGTGGCGCAGTGGTCAAGAATCTGCCTGCCAATGCAGGGAACACAGGTTCGAGACCTGGTCTGGGAAGATCCCACATACCGCGGAGCAACTAGGCCCATGAGCCACAACTACTGAGCCTGTGCGTCTGGAGCCTGTGCTCCACAACAAGAGAGGCCGCAATAGTGAGAGGCCCGTGCACCGTGACGAAGACTGGCCCCCGCTTGCCGCAGCTAGAGAAAGCCCTCGCACAGAAACGAAGACCCAACACAGCCAAAAAATAAATAAACTAAATAATTAATTTAAAAAAATGTATAGGTGTAATTACACGTTGTCTCGGAGCTGCTTCAAGATAATATGGAAAGGGGTGAAACAGGTGGGGATATAGATAAAACATGACAGCCATCAGTTGGTAAATAATAAAGCTGGATGGGTTCGTGGGTATACAAGGAACACTTACAGTATTTTGTATACTTTTGTATATGTTTAAAATTTGTGATAATTGTTTAAAAACAAGACGACACTGTAGAAAACAGTTTGGCAGTTTCTCAAAGGCTAAACGTAGAGCTACCGTATGATCCAACAACTCTGCTACTACCTACACTGCACATCTAAAAGAACTGAAAGCAGGGATTTGAGCAAATATTTGTACACCAATGATCACAGCAGCATGATTCACAATAGCTACAAGGTGGAAACAACGCAAGTGTCAATCAACCGATGAATAACAAAATATGGTATATACACACAGTGGGATTTATTAAGCCAAAATAGGAATGGCATTTTGTTACATGCTATAACATGGATGAACCTTGAAAACAATAGGTTTAGTGAAATAAGCCAGACATAGAAGGATAAATATTGTAGATTCCACTTACACGAGGTACCTAGAATAGGCAAATACACAGACAGAAAATAGAATAGCGGTTACTAAGGGCAGGTGGGAGGGAAAATGGGGTTGTTACTGTTTGATGTTTACAGAGTTTTTGTTGAGGATGATGAAAACGTTTTGGTTATAGACAGTGGTGACAGTTACACAACACTGTGACTGCATTTAATGCCACTGAACTGCATATTTATAAATGGTTAAAATAAATATGATTTATGTATATTTTACCACAGTAAAAAAAAGAGGAATAACTCAGTTGAAATTTCAATTCTTCCTTGTCCGAGACTCAGTTTCATCGTCTTTAAAATTCGTAATTGTAGTTGTCTATCCTCTGAGCTTACTGCAGAGTAAGCACTCAGTAGGAGGTATCAGTACTACTTCCACTTCAACAGCAAAGGACTCTTGTGAAGATTAACTAAGTCAATGGATATGAAAGAACCTTATAAATGGCAAACTGCTATACAAATGTTAATATACATTAGGTGTTACTGTCTCCCAAGGCCATGGAACAGGTCAGAAGAAGGATAATTCTTTTGCACTGGTATGTCCTACATGGGCCAAGAGAACACATGGGTTTCTGTATTATATCAGAATATATTAGGAAAAGAAAGCATAAAAGTTAGAGAACAATTGTCTTTAACAGTGATGCTTAAACATGCTCAGGCAACAGCTTAAAATAAGTGCTAAAGACATAATGGACATACCTTTCTTTCCTTTTAGGCTACTACTATTCTTACTAAAAGTTTACTTCATTTTCAAAATACAGAACATGGAAGCTTATAGACTTTCTTAAGCATATCTACAGCCTACTGCTGAATACTATAGTTCAATTCATATCTTTAATCTAATTTTGAAACAGCAATTACAAATGCGTATTTAAGGAAAGGACTAGCTTCCCTTTTTGAACCCATGAAAGAAGGCCAGGATTCACCTTAGCATAAGATGATAACTACTGAATTACTATGAATTATTACAGTATTAGAAAGAAGGTCATTTTCAATTACGGGTTCCATTTACCTCTGGCTTACAATTAGCAGCGAGCATATGTTAAGTCAATAATCAGCCCAAGTTCTTCATTGTGTTCTTGGAGTTTGTTAAGGGGGGAAAAACATTCTTCTGGAGCAAGATTCTTTTCAAAACTCTGTCAGAAAGAATAAAATAAGAAAGAACATGTGTTTAAAATCCTTTATTATATTATCCATTTATTCAAACCCTGTGATGCTAACATATGAGATTCAAAGTAAAGTTTTTTCCTCTGGAGTTTACATGCGGTATTACGATCCTTTCTTCCAGAGAGATTAGATGGAAGAAAATAAGCTCACTTCTATATAGTTATTTCTATATCTGTTTATTTCATGTTGGTCTCCTAACCAGACTGTAAACTCGCAGAAGGTAGGGACTACATCAATTTTGCCTACCGCTGTACTGCCAGCTCCAAGCAGAGTGCCTGTAAATAGACACATAAATAAATACTTCTTGAATATCTACCTATATGAAGGATGGCTTTCACTGCCTAAATATTCTTTTATGTATTTGGCTTATTTATGTACTCTGTTCGATTGATCTATTTGGTTATTCAAGTGCCAGCAACACACTTTTCTTTTTAAATTAGGAGACTATCATTAGAGCAGTTTGAGATTCACAGCAAAACTGAGCAAAAAGTACACAGTTCCCACTTATACCCTCTCTCCTTCATCCCACACAGCCTTCCCCATTATCAACATGCCATACCAGTGTGCTTCATTTGTGAGAATTCATGAACCAACACTGACACATCATTATCAACCAAAGTCCATAGTTTATTGCATTCATGGTACAAGTAACCGACTATTCCTTTATTTCTAGTATAGTCATCCCCAAACATTTACATACTGAGATACATATTACTTTCTTATAAATTACATTATTTTTTACTTATAGTTAGGGCATTCCACTGGTTTTGTTTTTTTTAAATTAAGTACAAAAGTAGGTTGTATTTATCTATGAATTCCATTTCTGGATAGTAAAGGCGGTATTAAAAAGTATTTGCTATAAAAAGGGAAAATGGAGTATGATGAGGTTGAGAGCCAGGGCTTTATATGGTGAATTCAGATTTCTGGAAGAATACGGTATTAACTTTTGCTTACCTTTTATAAAGGAACTTTGAATGCAGTGAAACGAGTCCCAGGCATCCGCTGTCCAACTGGGAGATAGTCTTTCCACCTATTAATATATATTTTGTTAGGCAAATTTTATGTTAGGCTGTCTCCCTGCATAGGATGAATGCGCCTTGAAAATGGAAATCATATCCCTCTATAGTAGTTCCCTCTTCTTTCTGCTTTGCACTTTGCTGCTCCACTTATTCAACCCCACCTTGTAATAAGCTATACTTCCCTCGTTCCTGTTTTCCCATCTTGAAAACAGATAAAAGGCAACAAAACAATGCAAAGGTCTCAACAAATTAGGGATATCTAAAACCAGAGATGCCCAGAACTTCTGTATCTCTAATAAAACCTAGCCTGGTGTTGACTACTATGGTATCATTAATACATGCATGTTGACTGAAATAGTTTGAACTCAATTCTTCCCCTTCACAGTTTAGTTTTAGTCCTCACACAAAACCTGATAATAAAATTCTTTAATGCTAGGAATCACAGTGAAAGATAATAACTGAACCGACTTCTGTAAGATGAGTTAGAACTAAGGTTAATTCAGTGTATCTGAAGCATAGAAAGTGAGGGCAATAGTGGCACAAGATAGGGCTAGAGAAGCAGAGAGGATTCTAGACCACGCAGAGTCTTAAAGGCCAACAGTTTGTTTTCTATTCTCGAAACAATGATTTTGAGCGATGTCTATGAGCAATGTTCCAACTTGCTTTTAAGGTTTCTTGTGTGAAGGATGGATTGGAAGGAAACAAGAAATATGGACACTACTTAGGACCTAATTGCAGCACACAGGCAAGTTCAGTATTAGGATGTTGAGGAAGAGGTGACAGATTCGGAAGAAATTCAGGAGATAAACCGAAGCGGGCTTAATGGGGTATGAGACGGAGGAAAGGATGGTCTTAGGGAATTAAAGGGTTTACTGCACACATGAGCAAAGTCTCAAAATTAATCATTTGAACGTACAGAGGTAGATCTCTCAAATGACACCGGTTAGGAAGCAACAGTACGCCCTTTATCATTCCTAGAGACAACACAAATCAACTGTTTCGATGGAAAATTCGGCGGTACCGGTGCGTTTTTTCACTCAAACTTAGTTCCAGTGACTATTACTCACATTTTCTGTGCCAAAACAACACAGCTTGAGGAATTGAAGGGGATTCCATTTTGGTAATTAAGGAGTGTCCCCAATACTGACAGTCCCATCTTAAAAAGCAGTCCCCCTGCATTTTACCCGAGGAGCTATGGCCAGAGCCTCCCTTTTAAAACAATGGGGGGAAATCAGAACATCACACACTGTCCCTTTCAGCTACTGTGAACTGAGCCGCGAGACGACCAATAACCCCTAGCACAGCGCGGACGGGGCAGCGCGCGGGGGCAACAGTCACAGGAGACGGCACAGGAGACGAAGCCCAGGCGCAGGGGCTCTGGGCTCCACCGGCAACGCCCAGCGGCCAAGGCGTATTACCTTTCCGGGATGTGCTTTCCGCCCTTCCTCCTGGCCGACGAACGTCCGGAAAAGCCGCGACGCTGACCCCAGCGCCCACGGGCATGATGCCCCTGGCTCATGTGACCCCCCAAGATGCCGCCCACCCAACGCCAAGAGTGCTGAAGTCGCCAACCCGGCGCCCCCGGTTCCAGCACAAAGCCCCGAACCACAAGCGCCTAGGCACAAGCCCACACAGATCGCGGACCTCCTTCTATTGCGCATGCGCCACCGCCCGTCCAGATGACGTCCTCACGCCGAGACGCTTCATTAGTAAAGAGGAGTCTGACGCCTGCAATTCCCTCCTTGCCGGAAGATGGTAGCAGGGGTCCATTAGCTCGTTTGTGCACCCTTCAGAACTCCAATCATATGGGACATGGAAAGTTGTCCCACTCTCCCAGTATCTTGTGTGGTTCTTTCAGATATTTCCCAAGTGCTTACGTTCACACTTGTTGTATCTTGTATGTAAGTATTTCTACGTAATGGAGATCCTGTATTTTATACAAGAGCAGCATACTATACATAGTCTACAATCTGTCTTGGATAGGGATTTTGCCAGTCAATTTTTGCATACATCCATTCCATTCTCTTTAATAGCTGCGTCACATTACATACTTTACATGGTCAGTCCAATATTGACGGACTTTTAGTTGTTTTCAGTTTGGGGGTATTTTGTTTGTTTTGTTTGTTTGTTTTTGTCCTCTGTTATAGATAGGCTGTAATGTGAACCTCTTTATACATGTGTATAGCTATATACAAATTTCTAGACATAGAAATTCTGGAATGAAAGAGATGCAAACTTAAAATATTGAAAGATTTTCAATCCATCTAATCTGCCTAATCAACCTTCAAAGATACTCTATCAACTTATACTCCACTCACAGTGAAACATTTATTGGGTTTCTATTATGTGCCTGGTATCATGCTGGAGGTTGACAGTATGGATTTACATTTTAGACAATACCAAAATATGCCTGAGAGAGATAAGAGTGGAGCTCAAGTATAACATTTCCTCACAGTATCAGGCATAGGGATCTGTACCTGTTAGAAAAACTATGAATCCTGCCACAAGTGGAACAGCAAAGAACAGCATGTCCTACAGTAGGTCTGAAGGTATAATAGCATACTAAATTCCATTGTTACTTATAATAACCTATATTTTTTGTTAGTTTTACTTTTCAGTTTCTAATTTCTGAAAGTATCTGACATACACTGTTAGTAATCTTCTTCACAACAATTTGAGCTGGGTAAACTGAGTCAGGAAGGTCAGAATTATTGAATGAATGAATGAATGAGTAAAAAGTTCAGTAGCTTTAACATATCTGGGACAGTCAATAGTCTAAACAAGTTTCAATCCACAAGCATTTATTTACAATTCTGAAAACTTCCACATAATTACAAATGGGACAATAGTAGTCAATTACTACTTGGATAAAGAAAAGATACAAGTTAGCACAACCTAGTTCACAAACTTACAATTAGGCACATTCAACTTGGTGCTAAGTCATAAAATATTGTTTTACAATTTATGAAAAATATCCAATAGGCGTGTAATGGCCAAAAAGTACAAATGATACAAATATCTATAGACATGACAATGCACAAATTGTGACATAAATCTATCAGAAACTAGAAAATCTATGTTGGTCTTATAGTTCCAGCTTGCTAAAAGATACAGGCTTTGGGTGGGAACACAAAAAGATCCAGACCTGGCCATAACGGGGTTTCCAGAAAGTACGGAAACTAGCAAAGAGTAGGCCTCTGGATGGGAGTGGGTCCAATATGAGATGAAATAATGCCTTAATGGGTATGTAGTATGCTGGGATGGAAAATATAGGAGCAAGGGATATTTGGAGAATCAGACAGCTAAGTATTTGACACTAACAAAATCTACCAGTATCTCATAAGGCCTCAGGTACCATGCAAGGGTTTGAGGGATTCCAGTATTTAATTAAATCAAAGTATGACAATGGGAGGAATTAAGGACAGCCTCAGGGATAGATGAACTGGGGATGTTACACCAAGACCTGTCTCAGTTAACCT
Organism: Phocoena sinus; assembly: GCF_008692025.1. Taxonomy (NCBI): domain Eukaryota; kingdom Metazoa; phylum Chordata; class Mammalia; order Artiodactyla; family Phocoenidae; genus Phocoena; species Phocoena sinus. The sequence continues at coordinate 30,384,561 of NC_045776.1, read as the reverse complement.
GATGGGTTCAAAATGCAGGAAGTGGGTATACGGGACAAGACAATACCCTAACTGTAAGAATAAAGGTTTAGGTCAGGGTAGGGCCTCATGTTCCTAAGTGTTGAAATAGAGCTCTTTAGTTTCTTCCTCCTACATGTAAGATTCTTTTAGAGGTTAAGATGATGCTGGGCCTGCAAGCTAAATTTAAATGGCTGGAACTAGGGAGAGAAAATAAGTTACATAGGCTCGGAACCAGGAAAAGCCTAACTAACGGTTTGCCTAACTAAATAGAATTGAATGTTGGAACTGAATATTTTAATATGTAAACATTTTACTGATACCAAAATGTGTCTTACCACACTCCCCCCAATCTCACACCACCCACCCTAACCTGCAGTGCCTATGGGTCCCTTGATTTCCATGGAAATATAGAGAAAAGAGACACTGATCTGGCTTGCAGGTATTTAGTGAGTTGTTAGCCTCACATCACATATTATTATCATGTAAGTAGGCCATCTGAAGTAGGAAGCTTAGGGGAAAAATCTTGAAAAACACTTAAAAGCTTAAGCCACATCTCTATACTACAACACCTTTCACAATTTCTTCTCAGGTAAGCATCATCCCCATCAGTAAAAAAACTCGTATCTCATAATAGGAAAAACAGGCCTAAATATTAAATGTGTGTCTTTGGAGGTCCCATCTATGGGATATCTTCCTGGTACTAGAAAATCCCCAGAAAGATCAATCTTTGCACCCCTCCCTGAAAGCTCACCACCAAGGAAAATGACTAGATCCATAGATTTCCTCCCTCAAACCAGCTTACCTCACACATAAATCATTAGCAACTCAGCCTTTACTCACATTATCACAGTCACAAGAATGGTTAGGGAGCAAAGCACTAACCACGGGAACTAAAACAGAGGTTACCCAGGCCAAGTTGGGCTGATGGCAGATATCTGCTCCTTATGCTTCGGTGCATAATGCGACTCGCCGCAATGCCTTTTTCACAGACCCTTTTTAAAGTTTCTCCACAAAATCCAACAGGTCATGTTCGTTCATGATGCTTCAAGAAAAATAATCATCAAGACAAAAACATGCAATATGTCTTACAATGTTGGAGCCCTTAAAAATATGACAAGGAAATAACCATGTAGACAAAACCAGAGCATTTAAAATAATCTGTATTCTACAAACATACCAGTGAATCCTATTAATATGGTAATATGACATAAAACAAAATGAGAAATATATGTAAGACTGTTCCCTTTAGTGTACAGAATTCATGGCAGTTGCTGCACTATCGAGCTACTTACATCTATGACTGTCTGTTCTGGTAATACAAAATGAAGCCAAAGTGTGTCAACTTGTTTCCCACAGAAACCAAAAAATCTACATGAATCTCTTTTCTCCTGTGCCCTTTCACCTTATCTGCTCCCAGTTCTCCACGAATGTCCTCTTCCTTCTCTAATTATTCTCCTCTTCATTTTGCTTGGCCTTGCACCCAAGCATGCAAGACAGAGAATCCTAGAGGTCCAAGATTCTAGAGTGGCTGTTTGCAAGGGGGAGGAGGAGATTACAGTAACTGCCACGCTGTATATACTTCTGTGCAAAGAAAAAGGGACAGTATTCAGAATGTCTCTCATATATAAAAGAGCTAGATGGCAGGATACCTGTGTGGCCCAAGGAATCAGAACTACCAAATTATGGGCAAAATAATTGCAACCAAAGGCTGGAAGAGGAAATGTCTGCAACCAGCTCTGTCTCCTAGCTCTCTGGTATTTGCGTCCAACGGGCAGAGTCTATTTTGTGAAGTATCAAGCACTGAAAAGAAGACTCCTGCTGCTTGAATTTGACAGGAAGTAACATTCATGAGGGTAAGAATGCAAGATCAAGGCTTGTCCTAGAAACAATGCCCATAATGGAAAAAAAAAAAAAAAAAAAAAAAAAGAAAGCAGAAGAGAAATGTAAGTCGCAAGTCCAACCTGGCCCAGCCTGGCCCAGCCCAAGGACGGTAGGAGTCAAGGAGACGAAATTAAAAGAGAAGAGCCTTGGACCACAACACTCTCCACAAGGTACACTCAACGAACTTCACCCTACACTTTAACCAAGTTACAAAAAGAGCTTCTTAATCCTTACTTTTGCTCCTTAAAAGCTGCTAAAAGTTCACTAATTAGACAGATATGATTTCAGAACAACTGTAATAGTTCAAACTAGATGGCTCTTGCCTTCCTAAGGATATTAATTAAATAAGATATATATAGCTCTAAGTATATGATACATAAAATATAATACTGTGTAAGATATAGGTAACTGTTAGTAAATTATATTAATGAATGTCTGTAAGAAATGTTGCAATGATTCCCCTAATGTAAGAGCCTGGGGGAGGTAAATCTGTCTTCTAGGATTTCCTCCCCAGAGCTCAGAAATTTAGGTGTTGTTTTAGCTCTCCTACACTCTGTCCACCCAACCCCACCTTCCTGTTTGGGATCGGACCTCCCTATTGGCTATCTCATACCTTGAAACTGCCTGCTTTGTGACATCATTCTCCTATATCATATAAGTGACCAATGAGCAGTATCCAGTGACCTTTGTACTGGACACATGCGCCGTTCAGCTGCAGCCACTCAGACATCCTCTGGTGTTGCCTCCTTAACCCTTGTATCTGCAGTTGATGTTTTCTCTTCTTCTCTGACCATGTCAGGTAAGAAAAGAAACTTTTTAAAGTTTTTCATTAGATTTATTTTGCCCCTAAATTTACTAGTAGATTCAAAATAGCATGGAATAATGAGGGAAAGTATTGAACTAGAACTCTGGAGACCTAATTTCAGTTTTGATTTTGGCATTTACTAACTGTGTGACTTTGGACAAATCATTGACTCTCTCAGAAAGCCTGATTTTTTCCATATCTGTTACATTAGGATAATACATTGGTTGACCACTCTGATCCCTTTCTTTTCTAATATTGAGCCTTAAAGGGTACCCATGTAGAAAATGAAATCAGAGACTTCTCAAGAGTGTTTCAACAGAAAGACAAAAAGCCAAGTGACAAAGAAAACTAGCAATATATACCAAGATGTTTCATTTCTAATGGTCTCCCTCCACTAATATTTCGACTAGTTGAAAAGAGAAAACAGGGAAAGAGGATGGAGAGTACTGGGCTATAGGGAGGCCCAGAGTCAAATGTAAGGAAGTTTAGGACTGTTTTCATCAGCACAGGCCAACAGGAACCAAGAGATAGGAAACAATATAAGAATGAAGAGGGAAAGCATAGAGGAGCTCTCAAGAAAAACGTAGTTTGCAATGGAACGTTGATGGGAACCAAAGATTTTAAATTAAAGCAGAAACAGCATAGAGTGAATTCTGCTCAGAGCAGGGCAAAACAAAGTTCATTGTAGCAAATCCTTATTTTCACAGACTAAGAGGAAAGTAAGGACAGAAGAGTGTATCACCAGGAAAGGCAGCTTACCAGAAAAGTCATACTCAGTTTTATTTTTCTTTTATTGCCTCTCTGAATACAGTTGGCACTTGACAGTTTTGAATATAAACATTTTAGAAATATGTCCTAGAAATGATGCTTCCTATATACAAGAAACCATAGTGGTTATCTAGGGGTCTGCTTTTCAATGTTTTATTCTTTCTAATGTTTAAACTATGTAGACGTTTTACCAATTAAACATTTTAAATGATATCTTCGAAATTGAATCAGAAGGACTATTACCTTTGTGTGATATGTAGCTTCTAAGGCAAGGTTGCTTTTCATCTTTACAGTTCTTTCCTTCCTAACACAGAGAGCACATTGATCAACAGCCATCATTAGTTTTTAGATCTTAACTACCTAAGAAGAAAAAGAAAAAGTCAAGCCCCACATGTCTAATTCCACATTGAGGGAATTCGCTGGCGGTCTAGTGGTTAGGACTTGGTGCTTTCACTGCCAGGGCCACGTGGCGCGGCAAAAAAAAAAAAAAAAAAATTCCACATTTATTTAGAACAATATTGTGGAGTCCTTTCGATGTTCTTACATTTGAAAAATCTTTTTTAATTGGACTCTAGTGATGATGGATTTTTTAGGTTTTGGGATGTCATCTTCTTGGAAGTTGAAGATGATTATAATCTAAGCTCTAGGATAAATACAAAAACCTTCTTGATACTTTTTAAGCTTCCTTTCTGCTTATTATATATTTGTATTCTTTGAAACATATATTTCTACCAGGCTTAATACCTGTTACTTGCTGGGTAAAAATATGAATGAGCACAATAATGAAATTCTTTTACACTTATTATTTTATTATTTTGCTGTCTGCTTTGTACTAGTTTTCACTGAAATACTTGTCTGCATATATTGTGGCTACCTATACATTCACATTGATTGAATTTTGTTGCTTTTTATGCATTTTTAATGATATATCTTCTCTGTCTGTATGTATTGGCTAGGAATTCATTCAAAATCACCTTCTATAGTGTTTTTTGGTTAATAGTATTCACTAAAATACAGTGGGCAAAATTCACTTTCATAACATTGCACGTATGGTACAGAATGTCATTTGTTAGTGAACTCATTATGCTTTGATACTTGCCACACTCCCCAGTTTTCATAACTATGTATTTTGTTTCCGTTATGTAATATGTTTTTCATGATTTTTCTTTGTCGTTCTAGAACTTATTGTATCTTCCTCCATATAAATCATACACAATATATCAGTTTATTCATGTATTAATTATTACTGCTATTATTATTGGTGGTGGTGTTATAACCACTTTACATATGAGTAATCTGAAGTAATCAGATAACTTTTTTCTTTCCAAAAGCACTTAAGAAATTCACTTTCGGGTAATCATTTTGAGGTAGGATGAGAAACCAGGCTTGAAGAGGGTAAAAATGACTCTTTAAATTTACCAGGTGGACTGAGCTATATGTGAACTCTAGGTAATAGCATGAGAACTGCACAAGCAAAGTGAGACACTGAAGATTACAATGGTAATAGCTGTACTGTTTTCTATCAGACAAAAAAACTGCCTATAGTATAAGTTCTATTTCTCCTGCTTTCTGACAGTATCATGCTCAGAGTAGCATCCTGCCAAGGAAGTCAGGATACTTAGGTTCTGAAACCTGGTAAGGATACTAACATAATGAGAGAACTTGAACAAGTCAACCCGACCTCTCTGAGCCTCAGTTTCCTTCCTCATGAAATAAGACTGTGAAAATAGAAGTTCTCTAAGGACCTCCTAGTTCTAAAATGCTTCCAGTCTAGGAAACAGCCTAGAAGTCAATACTAGTGCAAGCTGAAGGGAAAGATAGGGCAGGGAGAAGGTTGCTTCCAGCCTAGAGAACAATGTCTGAACAATACCACTTGGGTCTTCTGCCCATCTGTGCCCAACATGGGAGCACAGGCAGTTAATACAGAAGAGTGTAAAACTGCTCAGTCCTTACAACCATCATAACGGTCTGATTTTTGGTTTCTCAGTAAGTATTGATGTTAGAGGTGTCCTGATAGCAAGAACCTTAAGATAATGCTGCTCCTCAAACATAGTGAGAATTTATCAATCTCCCTGATTTTTTCATTACCCTCTTGTTCTTATAGAAAATTTCCAAAATCCACCTGTACTTGGAACTCTAAATTCTCTGCAGCACTCTCTTCCTCTGGTGAGCAATGCAACTTCCCTAACAGGAAGTGTCTGCAACTTCTCCAGATTCTCTGCTCCTGCCGTCAGTTCGGCATCAGCTACTGGTACCTCCTTCCAGACACTCATGTGTAGTGCCTACCTTCACCAACAGTCTAGCACAACTATGTTATCTGGAGTCACTGACCAGAGCCAGATCTCTACTTCAGCTGCTTCCTATCCAGGTGTTCTTGACTGGGACATCACAGGAAGCACTGAAAAGAATTCTTCTTCACTCGGAGACTTTACTCTGGCAGTCACTGACCCCCACACAGCTGCTTCCTCCATGTTTATGGCAGCCCAGTATGATAAAACTGCAGGCACCAATAACATGGTCCCTCTATATCCATCACTTTCTGCCAGGCTTGCTCAGGGAACACCATCTCAAATTCCAAATCAGGGACACAGCCTGTCACTTCCCTACCAGGAAGGAAGCCAGGTATATTACTATAACTAAGGCACATTGGGGTCTTTACTGTATGGAGAATTTGGCTCCTTCCTGCAATCCTATGGCTCTGTGTCATACACATGAAGTAGGGCCTCTGTGCAACCAGAAATGGTAATGGTACTGAGGAAGATTCAGCCCACAAATATCCAACCACCAGCTTCCACCTCTGGAATGTACTACCCTGTGTCTGCTCAACCCATCACAGAAACAAGTTTTCAAGAAATCCCTGATATTCACCAGCTCCTGGCCTGCACTGATTCCCGCAGCCAAGAGGAGAAGCCTGGTTCTGAAAATGCTGATCTGGGAAAGAACAGCCTGAGTCTTGAGGACCTAGGGACACCTGAAAATGGGATGGAATCTAGCAGTGGTTTTGCAGACATTACTACATTGGCGGAGGATATTCACCTTCCCCAGCTCTTTAATTCTTTGAAAGATTTTGATCAATCAAAAGGTCCCAACGTGATTAAAGCCAAAGACAACAGAGCCATTAAGGTGAATCAGGTGCAGGAAAAGCCAAATGTCATAAAGGTTCCCTCTGATCAACCCAGGAAGAACAAACATAAAGCCTCTGAGCCTATCAGTGGTGTTCCCAAGGCCAAAATCTAGCCAAAGAATCGAGTGCCTGTTAGGGGGAGAAGTGGTTCTATGCAATGCTGCAGTCAGTGACAGGGCTCCTGTGAACACGGCCAAGGATTCTAAAGGCAAACCTCAGAAAGCTGCATCCAGAAAGATCAGCAAAATGAAGAGCCATGAGCAGGAAAAGACCAAAAGGACCAGAGGAAGAAAGAAGGCTGAAGAGAATAAGCAGTCCGGGAACAAAGTCAAGGCAGAAGAGAAGCCAACAATTCCCCAGACGAAGCGAAAGGAACACCAAACTGAGCTTATCCAAGAGAGCTTTAAAAAGCCTCGAACCTCCATAGGCATGCGCATGCTGGAGTGTGTGAAGGTTTTTCATGCACTGGGGAAGAAGAATGATAAGAGAACTGGGCTCTCCTCCTGTCGGGTCTTGGGAAATTCAAGCAAACCTAAAGACCCCCAGCCACCCCCAGCTATCCAGCCATGGCGGAATACCCCACGTTAGGGTAAGGGTCCTGAGAAAACTCAAGTCGAAGCCCAGAAACCAGACAGCAGTGCTGAAAGAGTGTCCGTCTCCACCCCAGTATGAGCTGCTGCCTCCTGGGAAGGTCAAGTTGATACCTCTGCCTTTCTCTGCCTGGGAGAAGCCCCAAGCTCGACCTGCTCCTCGGAGGCCACAGTCTCTGGCCTCACATCAGCCTGCTGATGCTGACCGTGCCCACCCTGCTTCTACTAACTCAGCTCAACCTGCTGCAGTCAGTTCTTCCCAGCCAGCTCCTGTCTCTTTGCCAGGTCCTGCCAAACCAGCTCAGCCAACTGTGACCAACCGAACCTAAGCGGGTTGGACCGACCGTACCCAGCCTAGTGTCCCTCAGTCTGCTGCTCCTAGGTCTGCACCCTACAAAACTTCATCTTGCACTTCTCTCCAGCGGAAGCCTGTTCCCCCTGCTGTGACTAAGTGCCAGTCCCCAGCCAAGCTCCAAACCGCATTTCTACTCCAAGACTTCAGCAAGCAACCAGTTCCACGGAGGGAATGCAATGTTCCTGAGGCAGTAATGTCAAAGCCCATCGAAAAAGAGCAGAGGCCAGAGCAGGAGGCCATGAAGAGGCGGGCCCAACAACAACGTGAGAATGCTGCCAAATACACCTCTTTGGGGAAACTGCAATTTTTCATTGAGAGGGAAAAAGAAATGGAAATTGTTGACTACTACGGATTTTTAAAGTAACAGCTACTAGGATTGTTGGTGCCACCCTGGGGACCAGCTGTTCTTCCATATATAGACAAGATAGGCATAAATTTATTTATATTGGTATATTTTATAACAATAAAACTGAATAAAAAATGTAATAGAATTAATAGATGAGTAATAAACCTTTTGAATTTTGAGTTGCTGCTAACTGTGGCATGTTTTTTGTTTTGTTTTGTTTTTGATGGGGTTGGAATCAAAGTCTGCATGAGAAAGGAAGGACTGAAAGTTGGATGGGAGAATGAAGGGGTAAAAACTGAGGAAAGAGGAAGGAACTTGGCCCAGGGCCAGGAAGGCCAAAAGACATTTATGGATTTATGAAAGGAAGCAGGAGTGAGGATGAAATGGCAGAAGTAAAAAGCAGGGTCAGAGGTCAGGGTTGAAAGAACCAAATTTGAGTAGAGTTGAAGATGACCGAAGGTGACTCTAGGTTTACTAGGAGAAATAGAAAAGGTCTCTTGGGGAGGCTGGCCTTAAGTCTCACAGCCACCAGATAAGTATTTAAGAAAACAAGAGGTTCAGGACACACCTCTGAAAGGTTTGAGTTGCCTTATTCAGGTGTGATTATAGTCGGGGGATTGAGAAATCTACGAGAGAGGTGGCTAGGGCTCAGAGTTATCCTAGGGGCAGCTGACGACAGGGGCAGAGCCAAGGGAACTGCTGCATCAGGAGGCCCACGAATAGGGCCTGGTATGTAAATCACCGTGTACTCAACACCTGAGCACCAGGGCAGCTAATGAACTATTCAGTTAATCCTGGCAATGACAGGCAAGGCCAGTATTCCTGTGCCACTTCACTTAGAGAGGTGAATATAATCATTAAAATCTAGATGGGACAAATTACCTGGTTTGTTTAAAAATAAAGGTCAAGGAGGAAAAAAAAAAGTGAGAGAGACATGGAGGGAGAGCCTAGAGATTAAAGAAGACTTCAGAGACCTAACAATCAACGGCAAAGTGTGGACCTTATTTGGATCTAACTCAAAATTCTTAAAAACAATTTTTTATGACACTTAGGAGACAACTGCAAATTTGAGCAGTCACTGGGTGTTTACTATTAAAAAATGATATGAAGGAATAAAAGTCCTAGATTTTAAATATACACACCAAAATATATAGCTGGGGCTTCCCTGGTGGCGCAGTGGTTGAGAATCTGCCTGCCAATGCAGGGGACACAGGTTCGAGACCTGGTCTGGGAAGATCCCACATGCTGCGGAGCAACTAGGCCCCTGAGCCACAACTACTGAGACTGTGCGTCTGGAGCCTGTGCTCCACAACAAGAGAGGCCGCGATAGTGAGAGGCCCATGCACCGCGATGAAGACTGGCTCCCGCTTGCTGCAACTAGAGAAAGCCCTCGCACAGAAACGAAGACCAAACACAGCCAAAAAATAAATAATAATAATAATTAATTAATTTTTTTAAATGTATAGGTGTAATTACATGTTGTCTCGGAGCTGCTTCAAGATAATATGGAATGGGGTGAAACAGGTGGGGGTACAGATAAAACATGACAGCCATCAGTTGGTAAATATTAAAGCTGGATGAGTTCATGGGTATACAAGGAACACTCACAGTATTTTGTATACTTTTGTATATGTTTAAAATTTGTGATAATTGTTTAAAAACAAGATGACACTGTAGAAAACAGTTTGGCAGTTTCTCAAAGATTAAACGTAGAGCTACCGTATGATCCAACAACTCTGCTACTACCTGCACTGCACATCTCAAAGAACTGAAAGCAGGGATTTGAGCAAATATTTGTACACCAATGATCATAGCAGCAAGATTCACAATAGCTACAAGGTGGAAACAACCCAAGTGTCAATCAACCGATGAATAACAAAATATGGTATATACACACAGTGGGATTTATTAAGCCAAAAAAGGAATGGTATTTTGTTACATGCTATAACATGGATGAACCTTGAAAACAACAGGTTTAGTGAAATAAGCCAGACATAGAAGGATAAATATTGTAGATTCCACTTACACGAGGTACCTAGAATAGGCAAATTCATAAAGACAGAAAATAGAATAGAGGTTTCTAAGGGCCGGTGGGAGGGATAATGGGGTTGTTACTGTTTGATGGTTACAGAGTTTTTGTTGAGGATGATGAAAACGTTTTGGTTACAGACAGTGGTGATAGTTATACAACACGGTGACTGTATTTAATGCCACTGAACTGCATATTTATAAATGGTTAAAATAAATATGATTTATGTATATTTTACCACAGTAATAAAAAGAGGAATAACTCAGTTGAAATTTCAATTCTTCCTTGTCCGAGACTCAGTTTCATCCGTAAAATTCATAATTGTAGTTGTCTATCCTCTGAGCTTAGTGCAGAGTAAGCACTCAGTAGCAGGTATCAGTACTACTTCCACTTCAACAGCAAAGGACTCTTGTGAAGATTAACTAAGTCAATGGATATGAAAGAACCTTATAAATGGCAAACTGCTATACAAATATTAACAAACATTAGGTGTTACTGTCTCCCAAAGCTATAGAACAGGTCAGAAGAAGGATAATTCTTTTGCACTGGTATGTCCTACATGGGCCAAGAGAATATATGGGTTTCTGTACTATATCAGATGGTATTAGAAAAAGAAAGCATAAAACTTAGAGAACAATTGTCTTTTATCCCGATGCTTAAACATGCTCAGGCAACTGCTTAAAATAAGTGCTAAAGACATAATGGACATACCTTTCTTTCCTTTTAGGCTACTACTATTCTTACTAAAAGTTTACTTCATTTTCAAAATATAGAACATGGAAGCTTATAGCACTTCTTAAGCATATCTACAGCCTATTGCCAAATACAATAGTGCACTTCATATCTTTAATCTCATTATGAAACAGCAATTACAAATGTATATTTAAGGAAATGACTAGCTTCCCTTTTTGAACCCATGAAAGAAGGCCAGGATTCACCTTAGCATAAGATGATAATTACTGAACTACTATGAATTATTACAGTATCAGAAAGAAGGTCATTTTCAATTACGGGTTCCATTTATCTGTAGCTTATAATAGCGGCGAGCATATGTTAAGTCAATAATCAGCCCAAGTTTTTCGTTGTATCCTTGGAGTTTGTTAAAAAAGATCCAAGGCGGAAATACATTCTGGAGCAAGATTCTTTTCAAAACTCTGTCAGAAAGAATAAAATAAGAAAGAACATGTGTTTAAAATCCTTTATTATATTATCCATTTATTCAAACCCTGTGATGCTAACATATGAGATTCAAAGTAAAGTTTCTTCCTCTGGAGTTTACAAAGGTATTACGATCCTTTCTTCCAGAGAGATTAGATGGAAGAAAATAAGCTCACTTCTATATATTTATTTCTCTGTTTCTTTATTTCATGTTGGTCTTCTAACCAGACTGTAAACTCCCAGAAAGCAGGGACTACATCAATTTTGCCTACCGCTGTACTGTCAGCTCCAAGCAGAGTGCCTGTAAATAGACATATAAATAAATACTTCTTGAATATCTACCTATATAAAGGATGGTTTTCACTACTAAATAATCTTTTATGTATTTGGCTTATTTATATACTCTGTTCAATTGATCTGTTTGGTTATTCAAGTGCCAACAACACACTTTTCTTTTTAAATTAGGAGACTAGTTTTAGAGCAGTTTGAGATTCACAGCAAAACTGAGCTAAAAGTACACCGTTCCCACTTATCCCCTCTCTCCTTCAAACCACACAGCCTTCCCCATTATCAACATGCCATACCAGTGTGCTTCATTTGTGAGAAATCATGAACCAACACTGACACATCATTATCAAAGTCCATAGTTTATTGCATTCATGGTACAAGTAACTGACTATTTCTTTATTTCTAGTATAGTCATCCCCAAACATTTACATACAGAGATACATATTAGTTTCTTATAAATTACTTTATTCTTTATTTGTAGTTAGGGCATTCCATTGTTGTTGTTTTAAATTAAGTACAAAAGTAGGTTGTATTTATCTATGAATTCCGTTTCTGGATAGCAAAAGTGGTAGTAAAAATTATTTGCTATATAAAGGGAAAATGGAGTACGATGAGGTTGGGAGCCAGGGCTCTATATGGTGAATTCAGATTTCTGGAAGAATACGGTATTAACTTTTGCTTACCTTTTTAAAAGGAATTTTGAAAGCAATGAAACGAGTCCCAGGCATCCGCTGTTCAACTGGGAGATAGTCTTTCCACCTGTTAATATATTTTTTGTTAGGCAAATTTTATGTTAGGCTGTCTCCCTGCATAGGGTGAATGCGCCTTGAAAATGGATATCATATCCCTCTATAGTAGGTCCCTCTTCTTTCTGCTTTGCGTTTGGCTGCTCCACTTATTCAACCCCACCTTGTAATAAGCTATACTTCCCTTGTTCCTGTTTTCCCATCTTGAAAACAGATAAAAGGCAACAAAACAATGCAACGGTCTCAACAAATAAGGGATATCTAAAACCAGAGGTGGCCAGAACTTCTGTAGCCCTGAGAGAACCTAGCCCGGTGTGGACTACTAAGGTATCATTAATACATGCGTGTTGACTGAAATAATTTAAACTCAATTATTCCACTTCATAATTTAGTTTTAGTCCTTAAACAAAACCCGAATAATAAAATTCCTTAATGCTAGGAATCACAATGAAAAATAATATCTGAACTGACTTCTGTAAGATGAGTTAGAACTAAGGTTAATTCAGTATATCTGAAGCATAGAAAGTGAGGGCAATAGTAGCACAAGATAGGGCTAGAGAAGCAGAGAGGATTCTAGACCACGCAGAGTCTTAAAGGCCAACAGTTTGTTTTCTATTCTCAAAAGAATGTTTTTGAGCGATGTTTATGAGCAATGTTCCAACCTGCTTTTATGGTTTCTTGTGTGCAGGATGGATTGGAAGGAAACAAGATATATGGACACTAATTAGGACCTAATTGCAACAGACAGGGAAGTTCAGTATTCGGATGTTGAGGAAGAGTTGACAGATTCGGAAGAAATTCAGGAGATAAACCGAAGCGGGCTTAATGGGGTATAAGATGGAGGAAAGGAAGGTCTTAGGGAATTAAAGCGTTTACTATACACATGAGCACAGCCTCAAAATTAATCATTTGAACGTACAGAGGTAGATCTCTCAAATGACACCGGTTAGGAAGCAACAGTACAGCCTTTATAATTCCTAGAGACAACACAAATCAACTGTTTCAATGGAAAATTCGGCGCTACCGGTGCGTTTTTTCACTCAAACTTAGTTCCAGTAACTATTACGCACGTTTTCTGTGCCTAAACAACACAGCTTGAGGAACTGAAGGGAATTCCATTTTGGTAATTAAGGAGTGTCCCCAACATTGACAGTCCCAATCTTAAAAAGTAGTCCCTCTACATTTTACCCATGGAGCAATGGCCAGAGCTTCCCTTTTAAAACGATGGGGAGAAAGCAGAACATCACACACTGTCCCTTTCAGCTACTGTGAACTGAGCCGCGAGACGACCAATACCCCCTAGCACAGCGCGGACGGGCCAGCGCGCGGAGGCAACTGTGACAGGCGACAGCACAAGAGACGAAGCTCAGGCCCAGGGGCTCTGAACTCCACCAGCAACGCCCAGGGCCCAAGGCATATTACCTTTCCGGGATGTACTTTCCGCCCTTCCTCGTGCTGACAAACGAACGTCCGGAAAAACCGCGACGCTGACCCCAGCGCCCACGGGTATGATGAGACTGGCTCACGTCACCCCCAAGATACTGCCCACCCAACGCCAGGAGTAACAAAGTTGCCAACCCGGTGCCCCCGGTGCCAGCACAAAGCCACGAACCACAGGCGCCTAGGCACAAGCCCATGCAGCTCGCGGACCTCTTTCTACTGCGCATGCGTCACCACGCAACGAGATGACGTCATCATGCAGGCAGATTAACGCACTTGATTAGTAAAGAGTATTCTGATGCCTGCAATTTCCCTCCTTAGCCGGAGGCTGGTAGCACACGTCCATTAGTTCGTGTGTGTACCCTTCAGAATTCCAATCATACGGGACATGGAAAGTTGTCCCACTCTCCCAGTTTCTTGTGTGGTTCTTTCAGATATTTCCCAAGTGCTTACATTCACACTTGTATCTTGTATGTAAGTATTTGTATGTAACAGATATCCTGTATTTTATAGAAGAGCAGCATACTATGTACGTACTATATACTTAGTGTACAATGTGTCTTGGATAGTGACGCTGTTACCTTTCTAAAATATAAACTTGGCTGGATTGCTCTGTTGCTTAAACATCTTCACTTAGCACAGAATAAAGCCCAAGTTTTTAGCATAGCATTGAGAACTCTTCATAAATAAATATCAGTCTGTCTCTCCAACTGAATTATAAGTTCAAACTATGACTTACAAGGACCTACATCATCCACCTCCCTCATTTGCCCTGCCAGCCTCCCTGATCTCATCCTCTACTGCCCTGCCCTCACTCATTTTCTCCTGTCCAGCCACACTGGCTTCCTTACTATTCCTCAAACATGCCAAGCACAATCGTGCCCCAGGGACTTTGCACATACTATTCCTTCTGCTTCAGAACACACCCTCCCACCCCATCTCCACTCTCCCAGATATCCAATGGCTTGTTTCTCACTTCAAGGCTCTGCTCAATCGACATCTTAATAGAGGGGACTTCCCTGATCACCTACCACATTCCCTCACCTCTTCATCTTCTTTTGTTATTCTCCAAAGCATTTACCACTACTTGACAATCCATATATTGACTTATTTATTCACCTCTCTCCCCCACTAGAATGTAAAGTATGTAAGGGCAAGAACTTTGTTCTCTTCCTACTTCCTAGAACAGTGCCTTCAACTTAGAAGGTGTTATACAAATATTTGCTGAAAATGCAGCCTCATCCACCAGAACACAGGCACCTGTCCCCTCCAACATGAAGCCTACACAAACCACTGAAACAATGTTAGTCACTGTGGGAAGACAACAAAGCCTATGGGATCTATGAACCTGCAGCCTGTGAAAAGGAGACACAAAACACAGTAAGTTAAGCAAAATGAGAAGACAAAGAAATACACAGCAGATGAAGGAGCAAGGTAAAAACCCACCAGACCAAACAAATGAAGAAGAAATAGGCAGCCTACCTGAAAAAGAATTCAGAGTAATGATAGTAAAGATCATCCAGAATCTTGGAAATAGAATGGAAAAAATACAAGAAACGTTTAACAAAGACCTAGAAGAACTAAAGAGCAAACAAACAGTGATGAACAACACAGTAAATGAAATTATAAATTCTCTAGAAGGGATCAATAGCAGAATAACTGAGGCAGAAGAACGGATAAGTGACCTGGAAGATAAAGTAGTGGAAGTAACTACTGCAGAGTAGAGTAAAGTAAAAAGAATGAAAAGAATTGAGAACAGTCTCAGAGAACTCTGGGACAACATTAAACGTACCAACATTCAAATTATAGAGGTCCCAGAAGAAGAAGAGAAATAGAAAGGGACTGAGAAAATATTTGAAGAGATCATGGTTGAAAACTTCCCTAATATGGGAAAGGAAATAATCAAGTCCAGGAAGCACAGAGAATCCCATACAGGATAAATCCAAGGAGAAACACGCCAAGACACATATCAAGCTATCAAAAAGTAAGTACAAAGAAAAAAAATTAAAAGCAGCAAGGGAAAAGCAACAAATATCATACAAGGGCATCCCCATAAGGTTAATATTTCAGCAGAAACTCTGCCAGCAAATAGGGTGTGGCACAGAATTCTCTTGCATTCCTATACACTAATGATGAAAATTCTGAAAGATAAATTAAGGAAAGACTCCAATTTACCATTGCAACAAAAAGAATAAGATACCTTGGAATAAACCTACCTAATGAGAGAAAAGACCTGTATGCAGAAAACTATAAAAAACTGATGAAAGAAATTAAAGATGATGCAAACAGGTGGAGAGATATACCATATTTTGGATTGGAAAAATCAACATTGTGAAAATGACTATACGATCCATAGCAGTCTACAGGTTCAATGCAATCTATCAAACTACCAAGAGCAGTTTTCACAGAAATAGAAGAAAAAATTTCACAATTCCTATGGAAACACAAAAGACCCCAAATAGCCAAAGCAATCTTGAGAAAAAAAAAATGGAGCTGGAGGAATCAGGTTCCCTGACTTCAGACTATATTACAAAGATACATTAATCAAGATAGCATGGTACTGGCACAAAATCAGAAATATAGATCAATGAATCAGGATAGAAAGCCCAGAGATAAACCCATTCACATATGGTCACTTTATCTTTGATAAATGAGGCAAGAATATACAATGGAGAAAAGAAGGTCTCTTCAATAAGTGGTGTTGGGAAAACTGGACAGCTGCATGTAAAAGAGTGAAATTAGAACACTCCCTAACACCAAACACAAAAATAAACTCAAAATGGATTAAAGACCTAAATGTAAGGCCAGACACTATCAAACTCTTAGAGGAAAACATAGGCAGAAAACTCAGTGACATAAATCACAGCAAGATCCTTTTTGACCCACCTCCTAGAGAAATAGAAATAAAAACAAAAATAAACAAATGGGACCTAATGAAACTTAAAACCATTTGCACAGCAAAGTAAACCATAAACAAGATGAAAAGATAATCCTCAGAATGGGAGAAAGTATTTGCAAATGAAGCGACTGACAAAGGATTAATCTCCAAAATGTACAAGCAGCTCATTTAGCCCAATATCAAAAAAACTAACCACCCAATTCAAAAATGGGCAGAAGATCTAAATAGACATTTCTCCAAAGAAGGTATAGATTACCAACAAACCAATGAAAGGATGCTCAACATCACTAATCATTAGAGAAATGCAAATCAAAACTACAATGAGGTATCACCTCACACCAGTCAGAATGACCATCATCAAAAAATCTACAAACAATAAATGCTGGAGAGGGTTTGGAGAAAAGGGAACCCTCTTGCACTGTTGGTGATAATGCAAATTGATAGAGCCACTATGGAGAACAGTATGGAGGTTCCTTAAAAAAAGAACTACCATATGACCCAGCAAACCCACTACTGGGCATATACCCTGAGAAAACCATAATTCAGAAAAAGTCATGTAACACAATGTTCATTGCACCTCTATTTACAATAGCCAGGGCATGGAAACAACCTAAGTGTCCCTCAACAGATGAATGGATAAAGAAGATGTGGCACATATATACAATGGAATATTACTCAGCCAGAAAAGGAAACGAAAGTTAGTTATTTGTAGTGAGGTAGATGGACCTACAGACTGTCATACAGAGTGAAGTAAGTCAGAAAAAGAAAAACAAATACCGTATGCTAACACATATGTATGGAATCTAAATATAACCAAGAATGGTTCTGAAGAACCTAGGGACAGGACAGAAATAAAGATGCAGACATAGAGAATGGACCTGAGGATGCAGGGTGAGGAAGGGTAAGCTGGAACGAAATGGAAGAGTGACATGGACATATATACACTACCAAATATCAAATAGATAGCTAGTGGGAAGCAGCCACATAGCACAGGGAAATCAGCCTGATCCTTTGTGTCCACCTAGAATATTGGTATAGGGAGTGTGGCAGGGAGATGCAAGAGGGAGAGAATATGGTGATATATGTGTACCTATAGTGATTCACATTGTTATACACTAGAAACTAACACACCATTGTAAAGCAATTATACTCCAATAAAGATGTAAAAAAAAATACAGGGGAGACAGAAGAAAGAGGTCACAAACACACATATAGATGACCTGGTGCATGATAAAAAACAGCAACAGAAGAGTAAAACAACAAACAAACTTCCTAATATTGATGTAGTGAGGAAAGAATGACCTTTTCAATAAATGGTACTGCATCAATTCAGTATCCATAAGGAAAAAAAAAACAAGTCTTGAATTTCTACTTTATATCACCACCTAATTCAATTTCAGATGGATGGTAAATATAAATATAAAAGGTAAAATGAAAAACAAAGACTTCTAAATATCCATCAAATGATGTATGGATAAACAAAATGCTTATATCTATACAATTAAATATTTTCAGTCACAGAAACCTAGAAAGTACTGATAAATATTATAACATAGGAAAGCCTTGAAAATATTGTTTAGTGAAAAGAAATCAGTAACAAATTACATATACTATTTGATTCTATTTTTATTAAATGTCCAAAATAGGTAAATTAATTGTGTCTAAAAGTAAATTTGTGGTTGCTTATGGCTTGGGGATATCGGGAATTAGAAGAGTGATAGCTAAATTGTATGGAGTTTCTTTTTGAAGTGACAAAAATGATCTAAATGGACTGTGATGATGGTAGCCCATATCTGTATATACATGTAAATCTTTAAATATAAAAAGAAACCTTAATTGTTCTCTAAACAATTAAATGGGTAGATTGTATGGAATGTGAATTTCATCTTAGTAAAACCACTATTAAACAAAAGTAAAAACTTCTAGAGTAGTAAACAAAGATGAAACCTTTCATGGCCTAGGTCTGTAGTCAAATGTTTTGAGGGAAGTTTATGAGCGAAGTTTATCGTGATACAGTCCTACTTCAAGAAAAGAAAAATCTCAAATAAACAACCCAACTTTCTACCTAAAGGAATTAGAAAAAGTAGAGGAAAAAAAAGCCCAAAGTGAGCAGAAGGAAGGAAATAATAAAGGCCAGAGTGGAAATACATAGAGACCAAAGAGTAATAGAAAATATCAATAAATTTAACAGCCAGTTATTTATAAAGATAAACAAAATCAATAAACATTTAGCCAGACTCCTCCAGGTAAAGAAAGAAGACGCCCCAAAATAAAATTAGAAAGTAAAAAGGAGACATTACAACTGATATCACAAAAGCACAACCATAAGAGAACACTATAGACAGTTACACACTAACAAACTGAACAACCTAGAAGAAATGGATAAATTCCTAGAATGTATAATCTCCCATGACTGAATCAGGAAGAAATAGAAAATATGAATGACCAATTACTAGTAAAAAAATTAAATCAGTAATCAAAAACTCCCAACAAACAAAAGTCCAGCATCAGAAGTCTTCACAGAGGAATTCTAGCAAATATTTAAAGACAGTTTCCCAAACTATTTCAACAAGTTGAAGAGAGAGGAGTACTACCAAACTCATTTTACAAGACCAGCATATGTGATACCAAAACAAGACAAAGACACTACCAAGAAAGAAAACTACAGACCAAATCTCTAATAAACACAGATGCAAAAATCACAAACAAAATAATACCAAACTAAATTCAACAATATATAAAAAGGATCATATATCATAATTGAGTGTGATTAATTCCAGGGATGCAAGGATGGTTCAATAACCAAAAAACAATCAATGTGATGTACCACATTAACAAAATGAAATATAAAAATCATACGATCATCTTAATACATGCATGGAAGACATTTCACAATATTCAACATCCATTCATGTTTAAAACTCTCAACAAAGCTGTTATAGAGGGAACCTACTTCCACATAATGAAAGTCATTTATGACAAGTTAACAACATACTCAAGGGTGAAAAGCTATAAGCTTTTCCTCTAATATCAGGAATAAGACACATGCCCACTCTCACTACTTCAATTTTACATTTTTTTCAAAATTATATGGAAGTATACATTTGAGAATTAGCTTTGACATAGAACCAAGAACATTCAGGAGAATTCTATTTGAAGATAGAATTTGAAGATTCTTTTCAGGTATTCTTAAAAACTATTCAAGGTAAGCACCTTATATAAAAACCTTTCTCCCTAAAGGAGCTCCCTCAGAACATAAACACTTAGTTTCTCTCCTCAAATCTAAATATTTACCTGCAATGATCCTCTTTGTGCCAATCACTCCTTTCTATTCCTGAGATTTAGGTACATCTTGCTTACTTCATAAATATGTTTCTGAAAAGTTCCTGCAAATTCAATGTCTTAAAATGAATTATATTTTAAGTGCACTAGGGGAGTTCATTATTTACAGAATCCTTGAGATAAATCCTTTTGTAATTTGAGCAAACATTTAATAAGTAAATAATCATCGTTTCATTATGCTTGGTTTATTTGTAGTGGTGTTAAAGTGAGGGTTGAACTAAATTGATGCCTTGATATATCTAGTTATA
This sequence comes from Phocoena sinus, assembly GCF_008692025.1. Lineage (NCBI taxonomy): Eukaryota > Metazoa > Chordata > Mammalia > Artiodactyla > Phocoenidae > Phocoena > Phocoena sinus. The sequence goes on along the minus strand of NC_045776.1, from coordinate 30,364,542 downwards.
GCTCTCCAGATTTCTCCATGTTTCTCTTCAACAGAGTTGTGTGTATTACGTACACCAAGTTCCTACCAAGAATATTCATTTTTCAGTGTGCCCAACCTACTGTTAAGCCTCAATATTCACCCCATTAATGTACTCATGATGATAACAATGATAAGTCTCAGACCCATCCTAGTCTGCTAGGATATCTGAATATGTTTTTTGACTCATTTCCTTCAGCTTCTCCATTTAATGCTGAAGTTCTCCAGGAATCTAACTGATGTATTCAGTTAAGTTTTCTAAACTTTACCTTTTTTAGTGTATCCCTGAAGTAGAGGTTGTTATTTCTGTCTTAGTATCTATTTTCCAATTTCTATGTAGTAATTAAATCTGCAATTTTTACCTGAGCAATAGCTCCCCAGGAGGAAAAATTAAAACACAGCATTTTCCAGATTCCCTTGAAGGTAGAATGTCATGTGACTAAGTACTACCAGTAGAATGTAAGAAGAAGCATTGTGTCCAACTTCTAGAGAGAGTTCATACCAGAGTAACATACTTTAGTTTCATCTCTTCTGCTGGTTGGAATACAGACACAATGGAATTTGAAAAGAACACCGGATGCTAAGTATTGCAGGGAAATAGAAGGAAATTGGGTCCCTTTAGATTTATTTGAGATGAAAAGGAAATGCATTAACATTATTTAACTCACTGTTGTGTTGAGGAATCTGTCACTCACAAGAATTTAGTAGCAATTTGTTCATTCCTGTTCTCCACTTTTTAGCTATGTGAACTTTCGCAAGTTACCTAAGCTTTTAATGACTCTTCCCTTTGACGCTTATAACATGTAGGATTATCCATGCAGAGAGATTAGTTTGTGTCCTAGCATATAGTAAGCACTCAGTAAATTCTAGTTTTATTATCTGTTTCTATGGCTTAACCATACTTAAGCTTGGGATTATTAATTCTATATTTCAAGATTAATATTGAATAAATATTCAACACCTGACATCAGGACATATAGCTGTCTATCGTGATAGCCCTAAATACTTCAAGCTCATCATGTCTGAAAACCAACTCATCATACTATTTTCAACCTACTTTTTTCCTGAATTTTCTATTTTAATGAATAGAAACTGTACATCTAGTTATGTAAACAAGAATATGTCAATTATTTTAGGCTACTTATAATCCAAAATATAGTTCCCAAAAGCTATAGGTTGTCTTTATAATCTTTAATATACATTCTCACTCCTCCACTTCCCTTGTTTCTAGCTCAAGTACTTATCTTATTTGCATTATTGTAAGGATCTCAAAATTGGGTTTCCTTCCTATATATCACCATCAAGGAACTTTTTATAGATGAGTACTTAATTAGGCAATCATTCTACTTAAAAGCACTTCTAAGGCATGATCTTGGATAAAAATAAAATCCAAACTTCATACTACAATCTTCAGTTATGCTCTATACCTTCCTAAGTTTTAATTTCATTCCCGTCTCTTTGCCAAATCAGACCCTTAATTTCATCTATAAAAATCAAGTCTTTTATTGTCACTTTTCCATCTCTACTTTGTTTTTTTTTTTTTTTAAACATCTTTATTGGGGTATAATTGCTTTACAATGGTGTGTTAGTTTCTGCTTTATAACAAAGTGAATCAGCTATACATATACATATGTTCCCATATGTCTTCCCTCTTGCATCTCCCTCCCTCCCACTCTCCCCATCCCACCCCTCCAGGCTGTCACAAAGCACCGAGCTAATATCCCTGTGCCTTGCGGCTGCTTCCCCCCAGCTATCTACCTTACTACGTTTGTTAGTGTGTATATGTCCATGACTCTCTCTCGCCCTGTCAAAACTCACCCTTCCCCCTCCCCATATCCTCTAGTCCGTTCTCCAGTAGGTCTGCGTCTTTATTCCTGTCTTACCCCTAGGCTCTTCATGACATTTTTTCCCCTTAAATTCCATATATATGTGTTAGCATACGGTATTTGTCTTTTTCTTTCTGACTTACTTCACTCTGTATGACAGACTCTAGGTCTATCCATCTCATTACAAATAGCTCAATTTCATTTCTTTTTAAGGCTGAGTAATATTCCATTGTGTATATGTGCCACATCTTCTTTATCCATTCATCCGATGATGGACGCTTAGGTTGTTTCCATCTCCGGGCTATTGTAAATAGAGCTGCAGTGAACATTTTGGTACATGACTCTTTTTGAATTTTGGTTTTCTCAGGGTATATGCCCAGTAGTGGGATTGCTGGGTCATATGGTAATTCTATTTGTAGTTTTTTAAGGAACCTCCATACTGTTCTCCATAGTGGCTGAACCAATTCACATTCCCACCAGCAGTGCAAGAGTGTCCCCTTTTCTCCACACCCTCTCCAGCATTTATTGTTTCTAGATTTTTTGATGTCCATCTCTACTTTGAATCACCATGTTTCAATAAAACATTTATGTAGTCATTCATTTTTGTAAGAACTTGACAGGAACTGTTTTAGTCTGCTGAACAACCTTATGAGGTAGATATAATTATTATTGCCAGATGAGGAAAGTGAGACACAGGGAGGTCAGAGGCTTATTTAAGTTCCCACAACCAGCCAGGTAGACCAGGGGTTAAGCCTACTTGGTGCTTACCCTCTTTAACATGGGGCTTTGTTACTTGCCATACTAAACCCCAAGTGCACTGTGCATTCTATTTTTCTATTTCTTTGTCTAAAATGTACACTTTTTAAAAATATAGCTTACAACCTGGAAAATCCCTTAATATCTGCTTCAGTTCCTACTCCTGCAAAGGTTTTCTGACACTTCCAGAAAAAGTAAGTCACCCTCTCACTTGTGTTCCTTTAGCACAAGGTCCATGTTTGCCTCTCAGCCCTTACCCTCTACTGTTACTATTTCTTTGTCTCTCTGATCAGGTTTTGAGCGTGTTATTCAATATCATATCCCAGTACTTAAAGAGAGCATGGGACTTAGTAGGTACTCTACAATCATTTGCTGAACAAATTTTTTTAAAAAAAGAATAGTAAATTAATGAGTGAAAGAAAAACATCATGATGATGACCTATGAACTACACACAGACACACACACTTGTACATGCAACAAAACAAAAACTATACTGTGCAGTGGGAAAAGCAATTTACTGAAGGCAATCTGTTGTTTAGATTTACCTTTGGAGCTAAAAATCTGTATTGATTTTATGAAATGATCTTTTTTCTGGGTCTTATTTTAGTTTTTAAAGCAGCTTATTTAGCAGATCACACTAAGAGATTAAAAAATAGAATTGACAAATTATGCCAAGACAGAAATATTCTACATACTCTCTCAGTTGCATGGAGCACTTACTCTTCTTGGTGGACACAGCCACTGAATGATGCTATGCACAAGGAAATTTGGACACTTTCTTCAAGCATCAGCTTTTAATAAAAGGACAACTTTTTTTGCAAGGACATGAGCATAGGGTCAATCTTCACCAAAACTAATACAGCAGAGAGCTAGCAATTATACTGCTGTTAAATTCCACCCACCCTCATGATCCCCAAGCCTGCCTTATCTGCTAGAAAAGAATCCAGGCAGAAATGTGCCTTCGCTCCTGAACTGTATTAATTCTAGGCTCAGTTTATCACCTAGCAACAGCTCCAACTCTTTGATTGCCACTGCCCATCTCTACTTTGAATCACCATGCCTAAAAAGGCTCTTCTCAGGGATTTATAACCTCCTGGACCACTTCACAGTAGACTTTTCAAAGCAAAATATACTCAAGTAGATAGTTGTTAATCTATTACATATCTAAATAATGTGATTTATTTAGCCACCTTGGCATTTGGTATCTAGGGACACTTTGAGTTCTATTAATAGATGAGTTCAAGAAAGGATCTATTATTGTGCCTTTATTTCGATAAGAAAGAAAATCTTAGAATTATGATGTAATCTTCTCCAAAATAATATCTAGAAATGGAAGTTTAAGAAGCTGGAGAAAAACTTGTGCTTTTTGTTAAGCTTACTGGTAACATTAATGTGTTTGTGCTACCAACTGAAGTGCCACTGACATTTAATCAAAGCAGGAAAAAATCAAATACATATAAATTGACTAAACTAGTGAAACTATCAGACATACTTTGAAGGCACCTGAGAGGGTAGAACACAGATAACAAGCTGCAAGCAGCCACATCAAAAGCATAGGAGAATAGGAAGAAGTAGAATAACTTCATGGAGGTTCTAGAGGCCCAAGTTCAACAGCAAGTGGCCAGAGTATTTCAAAGATATCCTGTTTGAAGTTTCATGACACACCTGCAGAAGATTTGAAGGGAATTTGGAAGATGAAGATGGAAATAGAGAAACTCACCAATAATTCACTGGTGCATGAGGTATTATTTTGGTCAATGCTGTATTTATTTTTATCATGAAAAATGTTCATTGATATTTGAAGAATGAAAGATGGGAGTGGAATTATTGGCCTCTTTCTGAGTTTCAAGTGATCTCCTGTCCATTACTCCCCATCTCCTGATAGGTCTTTATTATTAGGTCTGGTGGGTTCAGGGGAGGAATTACTTCTCATAGGAACTACAGCAGGACCTAGAGATAAAACGTCCAGTGTAAATCTGCAGTACATTGATTCAGAAGAAAGAGGCCAAAAATCTCAAGAAGAAATTAAGTCTTTTCTGTGCTAAAGGAAGTGAGAATGGTGGTCTTCATTAGAATTAGGGCATAGGACCTCAATAAAGGGGAAGGTATGTCTAGTGTGGTTGTCATATGCTGGTGTATCAGTACCCTAGAATTCCTTCTGCTTAGTTCTTAGATATTAAGAACTCTTTAGGTAGTATTATGTTCTGCCCCCTTTGGTTGCAGTATTCTTTTGGTTATCTTATTTCTGTATAATAAGTCTTCCTAAAACTTAGTAGTTTAAAACAACAATTTATTATTATCTCTGTGGTTTTGTGGGTTGACTGAGCTTACCAGCCCAGTGTTTGCTCAAGGCCTTATACGTAGCTTCAGTCAGACAACAGCTGGAGCTGGAACCATTGATAGAATGGACTAGTTTAGATAACTAAGATCACTTATGTGGTTGTAGTTTATGCTGGCTGTTAGCTGGAAGCTGGGACTGTCTATGGGAACACCTATACATGATTACTCCATGCACCTTGGATGTCCCAGCATGTTTACTGGATTCTCAGTGTCACTACTACCAGATTATATTGGATAACAGTCACTGACTCCATGTCATACAGATTCAAGGAGGGAGGATGGAGATATAGATTTTACTCTTGATGGAAGAGCAGCAAAGTCACACTGCAGAACAAAGGAATGGTAGATACTGTTGTGGTCATCATTGGAAAATATAGTCTTCCACAATTATTGATATGCAATCTCTGGGTTGTTAAGCTTCAGATAGTATGTGCCAAATCCTCCATATATTACAGCCTTGTCTTTTAGATCTCTTTCGGCTTTATATGTTCTACTTCATAAAAAATTCTGAGCTTTCATGCTCTTTTGAGCATCATTCTTTCAGCCTCTTCCCCTATCAAAGTTATCTGATTTTGTTTCCATTCTGTCAGGATGGGTAATCATACATGATGTGGGACATTTTCCTTTCTTTTTCTGTATACCTCTTCCCAGGTCTTTGCTGATAAAATGAGGCTCCCAGGAGATTTAGCATAATGTGACTGTTAACAGATAAACTGAGGTACATTAAAATTTTGAAGATTTTATTTGAGCAAAGATCTATTTGAATCAGGCAGCAACAAGCCAAAAAATGATTAGAAATATTCTATCAGCAGGAGCTAAGGGAAAGACTTTTATCGGGCAGACTGGAAGCAAAACAAGCAAAAAGGAAAATGATTTGATTGACTATAACTTAAGCTGTTGCCCTATTTGGGAAAGCCTAATTGGCTATTTGTGATTAGTTTTTCTTAAATTTTGATTTATTAACCTTGAGGCATTTATAAGAATTGAGACTAGCTTAGGTTTTGGTTTGCTTACCTATGCTGCCAAGTCATAAGAGCCACCTTGTTTAATAGCCTAATGGCTTCCTTGTTCAAGTACTTTAACAGAACGTATGCTTTTCATTGCTGGCTAGAATTTAGTCTATACAAGGCTGTGGAGACCTTGAATGTGTACTGTAAAAACTTTAATAAAATACTGTTTGCTTTTCAGTTTTAAAGTTTTGAAACAAGGCCAGGCATAAGAAGGCAACTACTTTAATTTCCCCTGATCAGGTAAAGATAAACATTGATAGCCTTACAAAGCTTTGCAGGTGAAGCTGCCCTGAAATGGCAATTACAATCTCCAAAGGTGGAGGAGGAGGGAACACAGATGTACACAATTATTGACGAAGCCCTATAGACGAAAAAAAAATTCTGTCATCAGATCTACTTCTATTTCCCTCATGTCTCCCAAAAAGGTCCCATCATTGATCATGGAGGAGGAAATAAGCAACCATTTTATAGAGCAAGATAGTTTCGAGCAATGGTTAAGCACTAGACTTAAAGCCAAAGGATCTGAGTTCAATCAAATTCCAGTCCTGTAACTTATTTTTTAAACTTAGTCATCTCTCTCTGCTTCAGTTATTTTGACTGTAAAATGAGGGTAGTATTAGTACCCATCTCCAAAAAATGTTATAAGAATTTTACATACCTGGCATATAGCAAGTACTATAGGTATTTTCTATAATTCTTATTTTGTCATTGACCACCTTTGAAGCACTTCCATGATGTTAGAGGAGAGTAACAGGTTGACCAATATGAGATGAAAGATATACTTTTGGTGTATTGGCTTGTAAATATGTTACCTTTCCCAGAGAATATAATGCCCATGAAAGCCATAATTGTATCAATATGCTCACATTGGGTCCATGACTTTTTAAGGAGGAGAGCATATGGTGGAATTTCAGGCACCAGGGGAGGTCAGTGAGGGAAATATTTCTGTTGAAGACGAAAACTCTTTTAAAGTTGCTGATTTTACCTACTCATGAAGCAGCTTTTTTCTTTTAGTATAAAAATAAAAGTTATTTGCAGGTTACTTGTCATTTTTCATTGTAAAAATTTATTCTATAACTTTTAATTTATGAAAATGACACAAGGTCAGATGATGACTGATGGCTGTAGCTCCCAAAATGTAAAGAAGTGTTGACTAGAGGGAAATTGAAATTCAAAGTTCATGATCCCATAATCAGGAAGAATATGTTGGTTCTGAAAACCATTAATGAGAATAGATAGAAAAAGATGTATTTTTAAAGTAGTATTCTAAGTCAGATAATTACTAAGAAGCTAAGAAGAAAAACAATCACATCAACATGACTGCTATTCCAAAACAAACAAAATATAAACCAATACTGGAAAGCAATAGCCCCAAATTTTCAGCACCTACTCTATTATAGTACCTACCTTACTTTACATAGTACATAGACCTATGAGATTTTATTAATTTAATTTTACGTTGAGGGAAATCAAGAATCAGAGAAACCATGCAAGTTACCCCAATCCTGCAGATGGTGGATTTATGTGCCACAAGTCAAAATTGAATGTCTCTGGCTCTGTGCTCAGGCTCTGAAAACCCATTCTGTGTTCACACATCAGTGCTAAAAACACAAGTCCTGGTTTCTCATCCTGGCAGGAATGGTGATCCACAGTCTATCCTAAAATGTTTTTCTGCCTCATTTTTCATCATCTCCCCAGACCAACTTTACATTCCAGGCATAACAATTTTCTCCTCAACCTTATTATTTGATTTGCCTAATCCTGCCCTTCGTTAATTCCAGTTTCCTACATATGGCATTCTCCTCTCCTCCACTCTGCTGATTTAAACCTTGACGTTTCTCAGAACATCTTCAACATGATCCATTCTGTGCATCAACCTCTGAGCTTCCATATTTAGTACAATTACCCTTCCAATGAACTCCATGTGTCATTGTTAGAGTTCAGTTTGCCCCACATAATAGCCTCTTTTGTTTCTGTGAAGTATATAGCTTGCCTCATTGAATAGGGCAGGGTCTTTATGCCTCCTTTTTGATCTTTATCTAACACATAGTAAGCTCTCAATAAATCCTGGTTAATTGACTATTCATCAGTTCTTGGTCAGTTCTGTGACAAAAAAAAAAAAAAAGAAAAGAAAAGAAAGGAAAACACACAAGCCTTAGGTTTAGTCTGTCATTGATACAGAATTCCGTGAGAGAATTCACTTTTGTGAATGCAAGTGATTGGGAGGAGTTTATAGGAAAAGGAACACCTGCAGAGGACAAATTTCTCCTTCTTCTTTGCAGAAAATGTCATTGTATTACATAGATGGGAGAAAGCAAAACTGTATAAATGCAAAGTACAACATAAATTTTTCTTAGCCATTTTGGGGTGCTAGTTAGTGTTAACATTAGGCAAAGTAGGTGATTCAATACTGAAACCAAAGAGGTAAATTGACAGGTCTTTTGCCAGATGGCTTTCAAAATTTCCATGATAAGAATAAAAACTATGGGGGACCTTGAAGATGGCGGAAGAGTAAGACGCGGAGATCGCCTTCCTCCCCACGGATACACCAGAAATACATCTACATGTGGAACAACTTCTACAGAACACCTACTGAAGGCTGGCAGAAGACCTCAGACCTCCCAAAAGGCAAGAAACTCCCCACGTACCTGGGTAGGGCAAAAGAAAAAAAGAAAAAACAGAGACAAAAGAATAAGGACGGCACCTGCACCAGTGGGAGGGAGCTGTGAAGGAGGAAAAGTTTCCACACACTAGGAAGCCCCTCCACGGGCGGAGAATGCGGGAGGTGGAGGGGGGAGCTTCGGAACAGCGGAGTAGTGCACAGCGACGGGTGCGGAGGGTAAAGCGGGGAGATTCCTGCACCGACGATCGGTGCCGACCGGCACTCACCAACCCGAGAGGCTTGTCTGCTCACCCGCCGGGGTGGGCGGGGCTGCGAGCTGAGGCTCGGGTTTCAGTTTTGGACGGAGCGCAGGGAGAGGACTGGGGTTGGCGGCTTGAACATAGCCTGAAGGGGTTAGTGCACCACGACTAGCCGGGAGGGAGTTCGGGGAAAAGCCTGCACCGGCCGAAGAGGCAAGAGACTTTTTCTTTCCTATTTGTTTCCTGGTGCGCGAGGAGAGGGGTTTAAGAGCGCTGCTTAAAGGAACGCCAGAGACGGGCGCGAGCCGCGGCTAAAACCGCGGACCCCAGAGACAGGCGGGAGACGCTAAGGCTGCTGCTGCCGCCACCAAGGGGCCTGTGTGCGAGCACGGGTCACTCTCCACGCCCGTCTTCCGCGGAGCCTGTGCAGCCCACCACTGCCAGGTTCCCGGGATCCAGGGACAACTTCCCCGGGAGTACGCACGGCGGGCCTCAGGCTGGTGCAACGTCACGCCGGCCTCTGCCGCAACGTCATGCCGCCTCTGCTGCCGCAGGCCCACCCCGCACGCAGTGCCCCTCCTTCCCCCATCCCCCAACCCCCAGCCTGAGTGAGCCGGAGCCCCCGAATCAGCGGCTCCTTTAACCCCGTCATGTCTGAGCAAAAAACAGACGCCCTCCAGCGACCTACACGCAGAGGCAGGGCCAAATCCAAAGCTGAGCTCCTGTGAGCTGTAAGAACAAAGAAGAGAAAGGGAAATCTCTCCCAGCAGCCACAGAAGCAGCGGATTAAAGCTCCACAATCAACTTGATATACCCTGCATCTGTGGAATACCTTAATAGACAAGGAATGATCCCAAATTGAAGAGGTGGAATTTAGGAGCGAGATCTATGATTTTTTTCCCTTTTCCTCTTTTTGTGAATGTGTATGTGTATACTTCTGTGTGAGATCCTGTCTGTATACTCTTGCTTCCACCATTTGTCTGAGGGCTCTATCCGTCCATGGTTTTTAAAAAAATTTTTTTTCTTAATAAGTAATTTTAATTGTAATAACTTTATTATACTTTACCTTCGTTCGTTCTTTCTTTCTTTCCTTCCTTCCTTCCCTCCTTTAGACAACGAATCACCCCAAATTGAGGAGGTGGTCTCTGAGAGCAAGATTTATGATTTTTCCCCCTTTACCTCTTTTTGTGAACGTGTATGTGTATGCTTCTGTGTAAGATTTTCTCTGTATAGCTTTGCTTCCAACATTTGTCCTAAGGTTCTATCCGTCCCTTTTTTTTTTCCTCTCTAAATATTTTTTAATTCAATAACTATATTATACTTTATTTTATTTTTACTGTACCTTCTTTCTTTCTGTCTTTTTTCCTTCTTTCCCTCCTTCCTTCTTTCCTTCCTCCCTCCTTTCTTTCCTTCTTTGCTTCTTTCTTCCTTCCTTCCTTTCCTCCTTTCCTTCTTTCTGTCCTCATACTTCTACTAATTCTCTCTACTTTTTCTCCCTTTTATTCTGAGCCGTGTGGATGAAAGGCTCTTGGTGCTCCAGCCCAGGAGTCAGGGCTCTGCCTCTGAGGTAGGAGAGCCAACTTCAGGACACTGGTCAACAAGAGACCTCCCAGCTCCACATAATATTAAACGGTGGAAATCTCCCAGAGACCTCCATCTTAACACAAGCACCCAGCTTCACTCAACGACCAGCAAGCCACAGTGCTGGACAACCTATGCCAAACAACTAGCAAAACAGGAACACAATCCCACCCATTAGCAGAGAGGCTGCCTAAAATCATAATAAGGCCACAGACACCCCAAAACACACCACCAGACGTGAACCTGCCCACTAGAGAGACAAGATCCAGCCTCATCCAGCACAACACAGGCACTAGTCCCCTCCACCAGGAAGCCTACACAACCCATTGAAACAACCTTAGCCACTGGAGACAGACATCAAAAACAACAGGAACTACGAACGTGCAGGCTGCAAAAAGGAGACCCCAAACACAGTAAGATAAGCAAAATGAGAAGACAGAAAAACACACAGCAGATGAAGGAGCAAGATAAAAACCCACCAGACCTAACAAATGAAGAGGAAATAGACCATCTACCTGAAAAAGAATTCAGAATAATGATAGTAAGGGTGATCCGAAATCTTGGAAGTAGAATGGACAAAATGCAAGAAACAGTTAACAAGGACCTACAAGAACTAAAGATGAAACAAGCAACGATGAACAATGCAATAAATGAAATTAAAACCACTCTAGATAGGATCAATAGCAGAATAACTGAGGCAGAAGAACGGATAAGTGACCTGGAAGATAAAGTAGTGGAAATAACTACTGCAGAGCAGAATAAAGAAAAAAGAATGAAAAGAACTGAGGACAGTCTCAGAGAACTCTGGGACAACATTAAACGCACCAACATTCGAATTATAGGGGTTCCAGAAGAAGAAAAAAAGAAAGGGACTGAGAAAATATTTGAAGAGATTATGGTTGAAAACTTCCCTAATATGGGAAAGGAAATAGTTAATCAAGTCCAGGAAGCACAGAGAGTCCCATACAGGATAAATACAAGGAGAAATATGCCAAGACACATATTAATCAAACTGTCAAAAATTAAATACAAAGAAAGCATATTAAAAGCATCAAGGGAAAAACAACAAATAACACACAAGGGAATCCCCATAAGGTTAACAGCTGATCTCTCAGCAGAAACCCTACAAGCCAGAAGGGAGTGGCAGGACATACTGAAAGTGATGAAGGAGAAAAACCTGCAACCAAGACTACTCTACCCAGCAAGGATCTCATGCAGAGTTGATGGAGAAATTAAAACCTTTTCAGACAAGCCAAAGCTGAGAGAGTTCAGCACCACCAAACCAGCTTTACAACAAATGCTAAAGGAACTTCTCTAGACAAGAAACACAAGAGAAGGAAATGACCTATAATAACAAACCCAAAACAATATAGAAAATGGGAATAGGAACATACATATCGATAATTACCTTAAATGTAAATGGACTAAATGCTCCCACCAAAAGACACAGATTGGCTGAATGGATACAAAAACAAGACCCTTATATATGCTGTCTACAAGAGACCCACTTCAGACCTAGAGACACATACAGACTGAAAGTAAGGGGATGGAAAAAGATATTCCATGCAAATGGAAACCAAAAGAAAGCTGGAGTAGCAATTCTCATATCAGACAAAATAGACTTTAAAATAAGGACTATTAAAAGGGACAAAGGAGGACACTACATAATGATCAAGGGATCGATCCAAGAAGAAGATATAACAATTGTAAATATTTATGCACCCAACATAGGAGCACCTCAATACATAAGGCAAATACTAACAGCCATAAAATGGGAGATTGACAGTAACACATTCATAGTAGGGGACTTTAACACCCCACATTCACCCATGGACAGATCATCCAAAATGAAAATAAATAAGGAAACACAAGCTTAAAATGATACATTAAACAAGATGGACTTAATTGATATTTATAGGACACTCCATCCAAAAACAACAGAATACACATTTTTCTCATGTGCTCATGGAACACTCTCCAGGACAGATCATATCTTGGGTCACAAATCAAGCCTTGGTAAATTTAAGAAAACTGAAATTGTATCAAGTATCTTTTCTGACCACAACGCCATGAGACTAGATATCAATTACAGGAAAAGATCTGTAAAAAATACAAACACATGGAGGCTAAACAATACACTACTTAATAATGAAGTGATCACTGAAGAAATCAAAGAGGAAATAAAAAAATACCTAGAAAAAAATGACAATGGAGACAAAACGACCCAAAACCTATGGGATGCAGCAAAAGCAGTTCTAAGGGGGATGTTTAAAGCAATACAAGCCCCCCTTAAGAAGCAGGAAACATCTCGAATAAACAACCTAACCTTGCACCTCAAGCAATTAGAGAAAGAAGAACAAAAAACCCTAAAGCTAGCAGAAGGAAAGAAATCATAAAAATCAGATCAGAAATAAATGAAAAAGAAATGAAGGAAACGATAGCAAAGATCAATAAAACTAAAAGCTGGTTCTTTGAGAAGATAAACAAACTGATAAACCATTAGCCAGACTCATCAAGGAAAAAAGGGAGAAGACTCAAATCAATAGAATTAGAAATGAAAAAGGAGAATTAACAACTGACACTGCATAAATACAAAGGATAATGAAAGATTACTACCTGCAACTATACACTGATAAAATGGACAACCTGTAATAAATGCACAAATTCTTAGAAATGCACAACCTTCTGAGACTGAATCAGGAAGAAATAGAAAATATGAACAAACCAATCACAAGTACTGAAATTGAGACTGTGATTTAAAATCTTCCAACAAACAAAAGCCAAGGACCATATGGCTTCACAGATGAATTCTATCAAACATTTAGAGAAGAGCTAACACCTATCCTTCTCAAACTCTTCCAAAATATAGCAGAGGGAGGAACACTCCCAAACTCATTCTGAGTCCACCATCACCCTGATACCAAAACCAGACAAAGATATCACAAAATAAGAAAACTACGGACTAATATCACTGATGAACATAGATGCAAAAATCCTCAACAAAATACTAGCAAACAGAATCCAACAGCACATTAAAAGGACCATACACCATGAACAAGTGGGGTTTATCCCAGGAATGCAAGGATTTTTCAGTATATGCAAATCAATCAATGTGCTACACCATATTAACAAATTGAAGGAGAAAAAACATATGATCAACTGAATAGATGCAGAGAAAGCTTTCGACAAAAGTCAACACCCATTTGTGATAAAAACCCTCCAGGAAATAGGCATAGAGGGAACTTACCTCAACATAATAAAGGCCATACATGACAAACCTACAGCCAACATTGTCCTCAATGGTGAAAAACTGAAAGCATTTCCACTAAGATCAGGAACAAGACAAGGTTGCCCACTCTCACCACTATTATTCAACAGAATTTTGGAAGTTTTAGCCACAAAGAAGAAAAAGAAATAAAATGAATTCAAATCAGAAAAGAAGAAGCAAAACTGTCACTGTTTGCAGATGACATGGTACTATACATAGAGAATCCTAAAGATGCTACCAGAAAACTACTAGAGCTAAACAATAAATTTGGAAAAATAGACAGATACAAAATTAATGCACAGAAATCTCTTCCATTCCTATACACTAATGATGAAATATCTGAAAGTGAAATTAAGAAAACACTCCCATTTACCATTGCAACAAAAAACAAAATAAAATACCTAGGAATAAACCTACCTAAGGAAACAAAAGACCTGTGTGCAGAAAATTATGACACTGATGAGAGAAATTAAAGATTTTACAAATAGATGGAGAGATATACCATGTTCTTGGATTGGAAGAATCCACATCGTGAAAATGAATATGCTACCCAAAGCAATATACAGATTCAATGCAATCCTTATGAAACGACCACTGGCATTTTTCACAGACTAGAACATAAATTTCACAATATGCATGGAAACACAAAAGACCCGGAATAGCCAAACAATTTTGTGAAAGAAAAACAGAGATGTAGGAATCAGGCTCCCTGGCTTCAGAATATACTACAAAGCTACAGTAATCAAGACAGTATGGTAGTGGCCCAAAATCAGAAATATAGATCAATTGAACATGATAGAAAGCCCAGAGACAAACCCACGCACATATGGTCACTTTATCTTTGATATAGGAGGCAAGAATATACAGTGGAGAAAAGACAGCCTCTTCAATAAATGGTGCTGGGAAAACAGCTACATTTAAAATAATGATATTAGAGCACTCTCTAACACCATACACAGAAATCAACCCAAAATGTATTAAAGACCTAAATGTAAGGCCAGACACTATCAAACTCTTAGAGGAAAACATAGGCAGAACACTCTATGACATACATCACAGCAAGATCCTTTTTGACCCACCTCTGAGAGAATTGGAAATAAAAACAAAAATAAACAAATGGGACCTAATGAAACGTAGAAGCTTTGCACAGCATAGGAAACCATAAAGAAGATGAAAAAACAACCCTCAGAATGGGAGAAAATATTTGTAAATAAAGCAACTGACAAAGGATTAATCTCCAGAATTTTGAGCAGCTCATGCAGCTCAATATCAAAAAAACAAACAACCCAATACAAAAGTGTGCAGAAGATCTAAATAGACATATCTCCAAAGAAGATATACAGATTGCCAACAAACACATGAAAGAATGATCAACATTATTAATCATTAGAGAAATGCAAATCAACCGTACAGTGAGGTATCACCTCACACTGGTCAGAATGGCCATCATCAAAAAATCTACAAACGGTAAATGCTGGAAAGGGTGTGGAGAAAAGGGAACCCTCTTGCACTGTCGGTGGGAATGTTAATTGATACAACCACTATGGAGAACAGTATGGAGGTTCCTTAAAAAACTACAAATAGAACTACCATATGACCCAGCAATCCCACTACTGGATATATACCCTGAGAAAGCCATAATTCAAAAAGTCCCATGTACCATACTCTTCATTGCAGCTCTATTTACAGTAGCCAGGACATGGAAGAAACCTAAGTGTCCATCAACAGATGAATGGATTAAGAAGATGTGGCACATATATACAATGGAATATTACTCTGCCATAAAAAGAAATAAAATTGAGTTATTTGTAGTGAGGTGGATAGACCTAGAGTCTGTCATACAGAGTGAAGTAAGTCAGAAAGAGAAAAACAAATACTGTATGTTAACGTATATATATGAAGTCTAAAAAGAAAAAACCAAAATTGTCATGAAGAACCTAGGGGCAGGATGGGAATAAAGACACACACCTACTAGAGAATGGACTTGAGGGCACGGGGAGGGGGAAGGGTAAGCTGGGACAGTGAGAGAGTGGTAGTGTATATATGGACATATATATACTACCATATATAAAATAGATAGCTAGTGGGAAGCAGGTGCATAGCACAGGGAGATCAGCTCGGTGCTTTGTGACCAGCTAGAAGGGTGGGATAGGCAGTGTGGAGGGCAGGAGATGCAAGAGGGAAGAGATATGGCTATATATGTATATGTAGAACTGATTCACTTTTTTATAAAGCAGAAACTAACACACCATTGTAAAGCAATTATACACCAATAAAAATGTGACCAAACACACACACACACACACACACACACACACACACACACACAAAGCCCAATATCCATGAAAGAAAAAAGAAAAAATAACTGATAGATTTTACTACCTTAAAAAGAAAAACTTTTGTACACAAATATAAATAGGAGACAAAAGTTTGGGGGATTATGTGAAATATAACAGAAAGTTAAAGATCCTTAATATAAAAGCACCTAGAGACCAAAAAAAGATATAAAAATATTTTTATAAAGAAGAAATATAAACAAACATGTATAAACTTTCAACTTCATAAGCAGTCAAAAATTAAAATGAATACCATTTTCCCATCCCTTGAAAAGGCAGATATGGAAGGATTGTTAATAACTAGTGCTGGAGATAGTGAGCACTCTGTCATTGTTGGAGAAAGTATAAATCCATGTAGCTTTTCAGGTGGACAATTTGGCAGTGTATATCAATACTTAAATGGTGGCTAGCCTCTGATTTAACAGCTCTGAGTGTAAGCATCCTACCTGAAGATATCTTCATGCAAGTCCTAGGAGTCAGGTATAAGTATGTGTATCAAAGCATTTTTTGAAATAATAAAAAATCTGAAACAACATGATTGTACATAAATGAAGAACTTTTTGAAGTAATACATACCAACTCCTACCATGCAATACTCTGCAGCAGATAAAAAGAGTTCTATCATGTGGACACGAAAATATTTCTAAGACATAGTGATATGAAAAACAAGTTGCACAATAATACTGAATCGCACACTCCTGTTTACGTTTATATGGTTATGGACCTGTTTACATATATATGACATGTGTGTGTCTGTTTGTGCCTAGAGAAAAGTCTGTAATAATGCATATCAAGATGCTGACGGTTTCCTCTGCCCAAGGCACTCGGATTGGGAGAGGAGGAATTAAAGGGGACTCTACGTAATTTACATCATTTACTTCTAGGTTATTTGGTTTTTTTTAATAAGCATGTTTTTATGGATGACAAGTAATTTTCATTATCACAGAAAACTTGGAAAATGCAAATATGTAATCTCTGATACTGTAAAAAAGAACTGGAAGGTATAGACTTCCAGTGATAAGATAAACATATACTAGGGCTTTAATGTACAACATAAAAAATACAATTTACTGTTCTGTATATATGAAAGTTGTTAAGAAGTGGATCCTGGGAATTCTCATCAGAAGGAAAAATATATTTTTTCTTTTTCTTTTATTTTGTTTCTAAATGAGATAATGGATATTCACTAAACTTATTTTGGTAATCATTTCGTGATGTCTGTAAGTCCAATCATTATACTGTTCGTCGTAAGCTTACACTGTACTGCATGTCAATTATATCTCAATGAAACTGGAAGAAGAAAAATAAAATGATACCAAAGACACACACAGTGCTTCCCTGGTGGTGCAGTGGTTGAGAGTCTGCCTGCCGATGCAGGGGACGCGGGTTTGTGCCCCGGTCTGGGAAGATCCCACATGCCATGGAGTGGCTGGGACTGTGAACTATGTCCATTGAGCCTGCACGTCCAGAGCCTGTGCTCCACAATGGGAGAGGCCACAAAAGTGAGAGGCCCGTGTACTGCAAAAAAAAAAAAAAAAAGACACACACAAATGATGCCAAACACACACACAGACACACACACACATGCCTCAAAAAATAAATAAACAGGACACATGTGAAGAGTAGGGCAGTATGTATGTGTGTGTAAATGGTATTTGAGCAACTACAGAGGAATATAAGGACCCTAAAAACTAGCAGGTAAGAGAGTAAATATTATGGGTGAAGGTCCCAGAAAGTGAACTAGAATATCAGTGGATTCAAACTTATATGCTATGAGCATATATGCTATTAATATACTAAGACACTAAGCCTCCAATCAAGATGGTGGAATAGAAGGACATGGAACTCAAGTCATCCCACAAATACATCAAAAATATATCTACATGTGGATTTATTTCCAGGAGTGGGATTGCAGAGTCACATGGTAGGTCTACTTTTAGTTTGTAAAGGAACCTCCATATGGTTCCCCTTAGTGTCTGTACCAATTTACATTCCCACCACAGTGTATGAGAGTTCCCTTCTCTCCATACCCTCTCCAGCATTTATTGTTTGTAGATTTTTTGATGATAGCCATTTTGCCTGGTTTGAGGTGATATCTCATTGCAGCTTTGATTTGGATTTCTCTAATAATTAACGATGTTGAACATATTTTCATTTGCCCCTGCCATCAGTATATCTTCTTCAGAGAAATCTCTATTTAGGTCTCCTTCACATTTTTTGATTGGGTTGTTTGTTTTGATGATATTAAACCTCATGAGCTGTTTGTAAATTTTGGAGACTAATCCATTGTCTGTCACATTATTTGTAAATATTCTCTCCCAATCTGTGGGTTGTCTTTTTGCTTTGTTTATGGTTTCCTTTGCTGTGCAAAAGCTTTTGAGTTTAATTAGCTTCCATTTGCTTATTTTTGTTTTTATTTCCATTATTCTGGGAGACAGATCAACAAAGATATCGATGCAATTTATGTCAGAGAGTGTTCTGCTTTTGTTTTCCTCTTGGAGTTTTATAGTGTCCGGTCTCACATTTAGGTCTTTAATCTAGAGAAAAAGATAGTCTGAAAGGATACATGCACCCCAATGTTTATTGCAGCACTGTTTACAATAACCAAGACATGGAAGCAACAAAAATGCCCATCAACAGAGGAATTTATAAAGAAGATGGGCTATATACACAGTGGAATACTACTCAGCCATTAGAAAGAATGAAATAATGTCATTTGCAGCAACATGGATGGACATAGAGATTGTCATACGGAGTGAAGTAAGTCAGACAGAGAAAGAGAAATATCGTATAATATCCCATATATGTAGAATAATAAAAAGAATGACACAAATGAATTCATATACAAAACAGAAACAGACTCACAGACTTAGAGGTTGAACTTATTGTTACCAGGGTAGGGTGGAAAGGTGTGGGGGAGAGATAGTTAGGGAGTTTGGGATCTTCTATATTTAAGATGGATAACCAACTATATTTAAGATGGATAACCAACAAGGGCATACTGTATAGCACAGAGAACTCTGCTCAATGTTATGAGGCAGCCTGGATGGGAGGGGAGTTTGGAGGAGAATTAATACATGTATCTGTATTGCTGAGTTTCTTTGCTGTGTACCTGAATATATATATTCAGTATGTATGTATATATACATACTTACACACACACATGTAATAATTCTCACAGAATCCCTACTGAACACTGGCAGAAATCCTCAAACACCCAGAAATTAAGAAAGATCTCCACATAACCGAATAGGACAAAAAAAAACAAAAAACAAAACAAAACAAAAAAACCGAAATGGGACAGAACCTGCATCCCTGAGAGGGAGCTGGAAAGAGAAAATGTTCCTGTGCCATGGGAAACCACTTCATTGGTGGGGAGATCAGCTGGGACAGAAAGGGAGTTTCAGAGGATTGGAGGAGAGCACAACACTCGGTTTGCCACAGGCAAAACAGAGAGAGGCCAGCACAGAGGATATGTGCTATGTCACTGCAATCTCTAGCTCAAGGCGTGCACCTTTGGTGGCTTGGTGCAAAAGTCAGCCTTTAGAGGACAGACTTGGGGAGAGGACTGGATTTAGCTGTTCAGAGACAGCCTGAAGGGGCTGGAGTGTGCTACAGGCCACAACCAGGGGTGTACATGGAAGAAAGCCAGTCCACCATAGAAGCAAAGTACCATTGTTAATGGGTGCCCAAAGGGAGGTGCGAGGCCTGTCATAGCAGCCTCATTTTTGGCGTGCTCACTGCTGGTGTGTGCCACCATTGAAACCCCTTTGTAATTGTGCACATGAAGGGAGGGTTGGGGCCTGCCATAGCAGCCTCTTTCTTGGTGACAGCTCTATGAGCTCTGGAAGCATGCAAATGTCTATGGTTTGCCCACACATGGAGGTGGGACTGAAATCAGAGCCCTCTCCCCACAGCTGTGAAATCCATAGATTTATGCCCCTGCAACCAGCTTGGTAAACTCAGTGACTGCAGGACATCCAAGTGGACAATGGGTGCTCCCTTGGTTGTGGTTGGTCTGACCTTAACAGCTGTTGGCTTTTTGGGTGCATGCACACGGAGGCAGACCTGGGGCATAAGCTGCTTCCATAGCCCCTATAGCAGGCCCAGGTACACCACTACCGCAGTCCTTGTACCTAACTTTAGTGAATTGGTGCCTATGGATCTGCAGTTTTGGTTTGTGAACACAGTGCCTGAGGGGCACCAGGGCCGATTGCCTTCATTCCCAGAGTGGAGACAGGGCTGAGGCAGTGTGAACAACAGTGTGCTTTGTAAGCCTGCACAATGGGTGACAGATGACACCACAAAGCTCAATTCCCACTGGACAGCTCTAGTGGAGGAATACTCAGTGGCTCTTCTCCCAGAATGAGTGCTCCAATCCTGCCTACTTCACACTGCAGGTTAGAAATGAACCTGGGGGCTTCTACTCCAACAATAGGGAGCAGACCCTGCCCCCAACAGGGCTGTGTCAACCATAGAGCAAAGAGGAGGCTCCATTCAACAGTGTGGGCTATGGCCACCACAACACCAGTCACATACCCTATCTAGGGAATAATGGCCAGCACACACCAAGGGAAGATTTGGCAGTCATATATACTAAAAAATGGTGCTCATACCAAAAATATTAAATCCACACAGCCTATGCAGGGATGCTCCCACATAAAAATATACCCCCAATACCAGAGTGGATAATTGTTTTTCCTTACTTTTAGAGTGATAGAAATATGAGTAGAATGAAGAAGCAGAGGAACCTCTCCCAACTAAAAGATCAAGAGAATACCTCTGAATAAACAAACAATGAAACAGACCTCTTCAGTGTAAAAGACAGAGTTCACAAAGAAGATAATGAAAGTACTGAAGGAATTAAGAAGGGCTAAGGATAGAAATGCAGATTACTTTTAAAAAGGAAATAGAAAATATAAAGAGGAACCAAGAAAAATTAAAAAACTCATTTGCCAAGATGAAAGCTGAGCTTAAAAAAATAAATATCAGACTGAGTAATGCAGAAGAATGAATAAGTGATAAATAATGATATGAAAGCTAGAATAATGAAAAACACCCAATCAGAATAGCAAACAGAAAGACAAATTAAAAAATGAAAGCAATATAAGAGACCTATGGGATAATATAAAGCATGCTAATCTACAGAAAATAGGGATCCCAGAAGGAGAAGAAAGAGAAAAGGAGACTGGAATTGTATTTGAAGAAATTATTACTGAAAAAATTCCCAAACCTAAAGTAGGAAACAGATTTCCAGATACAGGAAGCACAGAGGGTCCAAACAAGATGAACCCGGACAAACCTACACCAAGATATATTATAATTATAATGGCAAAAGTTAAAAATAAAGAGAAGATTCTAAAGGCAGCAGGGATAAAACAAAGGTTAATTACAAGGGAACCCCCATAAAGCTATCAGCTGATAGCTACAGATATGTTGCAGGCCAAAAGAGAGTGGCAAGATATATTCAAAGTCCTGAAAGGGAAAATTCTGCAATGTAGGCTATTCTACCCAGTAATATTATAATTTAGAATAGAAGGAGACACAAATAATTTCTCAGACAAGCAAAAACTAAATGAATACAGCAATACTAAACCTATCCTAAAGGTAATATTGAAAGGTCTTCTCTGAATAGAAAAGAAATAAGAATCTGTAGGAAAGAGAGAAGCATAATTAGAAAGTAAATCACTTCAGCCAGTACACAGATTTTAAAAAATCAAAACAGTTTCTGTGAAAGTAATGATAACAATGAACAGCAAAAGGATGAACATGAAGATGTAAAAGAAGAAATCAAAATCATAAAATATGGGGGGAGGAAAGTAAAAAAAATGTAGATTTCTTTCAGAATGTGTTTGAGTCTGCATGACTACCAGTCTAAAGCAAGTAGATATAGGAAGGCTTTAGCATACTTGATAAACAGGGTAACCACAAATCAAAAATGTACAATAGATTCACAAAAGCCAGAAAGAAGAGAACAGAAGAATAATGCAAAAGAAAATCATCAAACCACAAAAGGAAAAACAAAACACAAAAGAAAGAAATAAGAGAAATACAAAATCAATGGGAAAACAAAGTTTAAAATGGCAATAAATATATTTCTATCAATAATTACAATTAAATGTTAAAGGACTAAATACTCCAATCAAAAGACATAGAGTGGCAAATTGTATATATATATATAAAAAAAAAAAAAACAAGAGGGCTTCCCTGGTGGCACAGTGGTTGAGAGTCTGCCTGCCAATGCAGGGGACATGGGTTCATGCCCCGGTCTGGGAAGATCCCACATGCTGCAGAGTGGCTGGGCCCATGAGCCATGGCCGCTGAGCTTGCACGTCTGGAGCCTGTGCTCCACAGTGGGAGAGGCCACGGCAGTGAGAAGCCCACATACTGCAAAAAAAACAAACAACAACAACAAGAACCTACAATATGCTGCCTACAAGAGGCCCACTTTAGGGCAAAAGACACACATAGATTGAAAGTGAGGGCATGGAAAAAGATATTTCATGCAAATGGAAATGACAAGAAAGTAGGGGTAGCAATATTCATATCAGACAAATATACTTTAAAATGAAGTGTATATAGAGAGATAAAGATGGACACTATATAAAAATAAAAGGATTGGGAATATATGTATATGTATAGCTGATTCACTTTGTTATACAGCACAAACTAACACACAACTGTAAAGCAATTATACTCTAATAAAGATGTTAAAAGATAATAAAATGATCAATACAAGAAGAGAATATTGCACTTATCAACACATATACACCCAATATAGGAGCACCCAAATACATAAAACAAATACTAACAGACATAAAGGGATGCAGATCAATAATAGCAGGAGACATTAACATCCCACTCACATCAGTGGGAAAGATCTTTCACACAGAAAATCAATAAGGCAACAGAGATCCTAAATGATACAGTAGAATAGTTAGACTTAATTGATATTTTCAGGATGTTACATCCAAAAATATACTAGAATACATGTTCTTTTCAAGTACACATAGAACATTCTCTAAGACTGACCACATACCAGGGCACAAAACCAACTTCACGAATTTAAGAGTATAGAAATTATCTGAAGCACCATTTCTCACCACAATAGCATGAAACTAGAAATCAATTACAGACAAAGAAATGAGAAAAAATGGTTACATGGAGACTAAGCAACATGCAACTAAAAAACCAGTGGGTGAAAAATGAAATCGAAGAGTAAATTAAAAAATCCCTTGAGACAAATGACAATGAAATCACAACCATGAAAAATCTATGGGATGCAGTAAGAGTAGTTTCAGAGGGAAGTTCATAGTGATAGAGGTCTTCATCAAGAATCAAGAAAAATCTCAAATAAACAACCTAACTTACTACCTAAAAAAAATTATAAAAAGAAGAACAAACAAAACCTAAACTCAGCAAAAGGAAGGAAATAATAAAGATCAGTGAAGAAATAATAAAATAGAGATTAAAAAAGAATAGAAAAAATTCAATAAAACCAAAAGCTGGTTCTTTGAAAGGGTAAACAAAATTGAGAAACCTCTGACCAGGCTCATGAAGAAGAAAAGAGAGAGGACCCAAGTAAACAAAATAAGAAATGAAAAAGGAGAAATCACAATGGAAACTGCAGAAAAACAAAAAAAAATAAGAGAATATGAACAATCATATGCCAACAAATTGGACAATGTAGAAGAAATGTGCAAGTTTCTAGAAATGCACATCCCACCAAGATTGAATCCAGAAGATATAGATAATTTGAACAGACCAGTCACCAGAAGTGAAATAGAATCTGTAAAAACAAAACAAAACAAAACAACTCCCTACAAACAAAAGTCCAGGACCAGATGGCTTTACAGGTAGATTCTACCAAACATACAAAACCCAAAACAAAAACCCTATACTGATCCTTCTCAAACTCTTTGAAAGGACTGAAGAGGCAGGAACGCTCCCAAAGACATTCTATGAATCCACCATCACCATGATACTAAAACCAGACACTCAAAAAAAAATATATATATATAGACCTATGTCTTTGTTGAATATAGATGCAAAAATTCTCAACAAAATATTAGCAAACTGAATCCAACAACACGTAAAAAGATCATACACCATGACCAAGTTGGATTTATCCCAGGGTCACAAGGATGTTTCAATATATGCATATCAGGGCTTCCCTGGTGGTGCAGTGGTTGTGAGTCTGCCTGCCAATGCAGGGGAAATGGGTTCGTGCCTCGGTCTGGGAAGATCCCACATGCCGCAGAGCAGCTGGGCCCATGAGCCATGGCTGCTGAGTCTGCACGTCCAGAGCCTGTGCTCCACAACAGGAGAGGCCACAACAGTGAGAGGCCTGTGTACTGCAAAAATAAAAAAACAAAAAAACCCCGCATATCAATCAGTGTGATACACCAAATCAACGAAAGACAAAAACCACATAATAACCTCAATAGATGTAGAAAAAGCATTTGATAAAATTCAACACCCATTTATGATAAAAAAAACTCTTACCAAAGTGGGTAAAGAGGGAACATATCTCAACATAATAAAAGCTATTTATGACAAACCCACAGCCAATATAATATTCAATGGTGAAAAATGGAAAGACTTCCCACTAAAATGTGGAACAAGTCAAGGATACCCACTCTCACCACTTCCCTTCAACATAGTATTGGAAGTCCTAGCCACAGCAATCACACCAAAAAAAATTGTATTCAAGTTGGTAGGGAAGAGGTAAATTGTCATTATATGCAGATGATGTAATACTCTATGTATTGTAGGAAATCCTAAAGGCTCCACACAAAAACTACTAGAATTGATAAATGAATTCAGCAAGGTAGCAGGAGACAGTATTAACATACAGAAGTTGGTTGCATTTCTTTACACTAATAATGAAATATCAGAAATGGAATACAAAAAATAAATCCCTTTTAAAATTGCATTAAAAATACTTAGTAATAAACCTGACCAAGGAGGTGAAAGACTTATATGGTGAGAAGTATAAAACATGAATAAAGAAAACTGAAGATGATTCAATATTGTTAAAGTGGTCATACTACCCAAATCAATCTACAGGTTTAATGTGATTCCTATCAAATTAGATCTGACATTTTTTGCAGAACTAGAATAAATAATCCTAAAATTTATAGTGAACCATAAAAGACTCAGAATTGCCAAAGCAATCCTGAACAAAGAAAAGGAACAAAGCAAGAAGCATAACCCTCCCAGACTTCAGAAAATACTACAAAGCTACTGTAATCAAAACAGTGTGTCATTGACAAAAATATAAACATATGGATTAACTGGACAGAATAGAGAGCCCAGAAATTAACCCACACACATATGGTCAATTAAACTTCATTGAAGGAGGCAAGAGGGCTTCCCTGGTGGTGCAGTGGTTGAGAGTCCACCTGCTGATGTGGGGGATGCAGGTTCGTCCCCCTGTCTGGGAGGATCCCATGTGCTGCAGAGCGGCTGGGCCCGTGGGCCATGGCTGCTGAGCCTGCAGGTCCAGAGCCTGTGCTCTGCAACAGGAGAGGCCACAGCAGTGAGAGGTATGCGTGCCACCAAAAAAAAAAAAAAAAAAAAGAGGAGGCAAGAATATACAATGCAGAAAGCAGAGTGGTGTTGGGAAAGGTGGACAGCCACATGTAAATCAATGAAGTTAGAACACACCTTCACACAGTAGACAAAAATAAACTCAAAATGGCATGACACTGTAAAACTCCTAGAACAGAACATAGGCAAAGCATTCTCTGACATAAATTGTACAAATGTTTTCTTAGGTCAGTCTCCCAAGACAATAGAAATAAAAGCAAAAATAAATTTACAAGGTTTGCACAGCAAAAGAAACCATAAACAAAACAAAAAGATAACCTATGAACTGGGAGAAAATATTTGCAAATGATAAGATTGACAAGGACTTACAGTTTCCAAAATATACAAACAACTCATATGACTCAATAACAAAAAAACCTCCCAAAACCCAATCAAGAAATGGGAAGAAGACCTAAACAGACATTTCTCCAAAGAAGACATACAGATGGCCATTAAACATATGATAAAATGCTCATCATCACTAATTATTAGAGAAATGTAAATCAAAACTACAATTAGTTACCACCTCACACCAATCGGAATGGCCATCATTAAAAAGTCTACACATAACAAATGCTGGAGAGAGTGTGGAGATAAGGGAAACTTCTCACACTGTTGGAGTTTCCTCAAAAAACTAAAAATAGAGTTGCCATATTATTCAGCAATCCCACTCCTGGGCATATATATGGAGAAAAGTATAATTTGAAAAGATACATGCACTTCTATTTTCATAGCAGCAGTGTTTACAATAGCCAAGACATGAAAACTACCTAAATGCCCACCAACAGATGAATGGATAAAGAAGATGTGGTATATACATGCAATGGAATACTACTCATCCATAAAGAGAATAAAATAATTCCATTTGCAGCAACATGTATAGACCTTAGATTATCATACCAAGTAAGTCAGAAGAGTAAGACATATACCATATTATATCACTTATGTGTGGAAGCTAAAATATGACACGAATGAACTTATATATGAAACAGAAACAGACTCACAGATATAGAGAACAGATTTGTGGTTGCCAAGAGGGAGGGGGGTGGGGAAGGCATGAATTGGGAGTTTGGGATTAGCAGATGCAAACATTATATATAGAATAGGTAAACAACAAGGTCCTACTGTATAGCACAGGGAACTATATTCAATATCCTGTAATAAACCATAATGGAAAAGAATATGAAAAATAATATATATATATATATATATACATATGCATGTATATATATATATATATATATATGTATATAAACAAAATATTTTCCTGTACAGCAGAAATTAACATTGTGGATCAACTATATTTCAATGAAATAAATTTTAAGAAGATCCCACCTAAAATTAAAAATCAATCAATGAATCAATCAAAATTTTTAAATAAGACACTAAGGAACTAAAAATACACCAAGTCTGAGAGTGGGAAGCTGCATCACCAAGTCCATTTGAGTCATCTTTCTTATTCAGCTTCATGCCTTCAACACATTTTTTTTTTTTTTTTTGCAGTATGCAGGCCTCTCACTGTTGTGGCCTCTCCCGTTGCAGAGCACAGGCTCCGGACGCGCAGGCTCAGCAGCCGTGGCTCACAGGCCTAGCTGCTCCACGGCATGTGGGATCTTCCCGGACCGGGGCACAAACCCGTGTCCCCTGCATCGGCAGGCAGACTCTCAACCACTACACCACCAGGGAAGCCCGTCAACACATTTTGATTCTATGAAACAGAAAATTTTCTTTTAAATTGTAAAACTATTCTCTTTTATTTATTATTGTTATCGCTTTTATAATTTCAGAGTTCTTTATCAAGAAATACTTGTTTTTTGTTTTCACTACCTTATACATGTAAATTATTTTTAAAAATCCCACACCATCCAGTAGTATGTTGATTAATGTTCTTAGGAGAGAAATCACTTTAACATTGGCCTGTATTGCTCACCCCACTCCTACCCCTAGAATCCTAATTGGAGGACATGAGTTAATGAGCTACATCAAACCCGGTGGCACTCTAATCTCAGTATGGGCCTATGAAACAAACATATGAATATAAGGTTAAAACATGAAAATATTTAGCAGGAACTTTAATTTTAGTTGAGAGATTGAAAATCGTCTCCTTATATTGTTATGTTAAAACCCAGCCTTTTAGTAGAGCTAGTTACTGGAGGACCATGGAACCTGAAAGCTAGGTGTCAGCAAGCTCTTTTATTAAAAAGAGGCAAAAAACCCAAGCAAACACATCAGGATTCTACTAGTCCTCAGAAACTATTACTAAGTATAAAAAAGTGGTCCTTGGTATTTCAGGCCAGTGGTCCTTCTGCTCTCTATTGAAAGATTTACATATGCAATTGGGTAATCTACTTTCTGTTTCTATTGTTTCGTACTTGGAAAAGATCTCTAATTCATGCACACTACTGGGCACAAATAGTGGATAATATCTTAAAGTTTTTCAAATTTCCATTATTAGTTGAGCCATCAAAGTCTTCCTTGAAAGGAGAAGAGTGGGGAGAAAAGTTTTGGTGTTTTAACTGTAGACATCAGTTTTTGGGTTGGAGAGCAGACGCTTGAGGAGGTAGGTTGAAGGTACAGGGACTGACAGATGGGGAGTGTCTTAGGTCATTGAAACCAGACAAACCACAAACATAATAGCTCTAATTCACATGAGAGCTATTCTCCTTCAAATGGTGGTTCACTTTCATAGAATCCAAAATTTTAAGAAGTGGGGTTAAGTGTGATGGACTTAAATGTTTATGAGTGTATTTTCTGGAAGGAATTTTCTCTCCAACATTTAAACAGTCAGGCAGCTGTAGCAGAGAGGATTTAGGAAGAAAAAGAGAGAAACAATTTTTGTCATTATGATAATGGGTTGCCCCAGCTGTGCTATTTATGCCAACAGTAGCCTGAGGTGTGAGGCATTCTCTCACTCTCAGGACCATTTCTCTGAAACTGTCCCACAGGGAAAACCCTCCAGCAGAGGAGACCCTGTCTTATGGACATTGACATACACATCAGTATATTCTCACACACAGAGGAAATTATAATCTCAGGACTGGTTCTCATTTTTCCATTTCAAATCCAGGCTGTGGGTTTTTTTAGTTGGGATTCTTTAATTTTATGCAAGGAAGGCAGTGTAAGAGAAGCAGGAAAACTGTTCCACCAGGCTTCAAGCATATGACTGAATTTGTTTACCACAAACAAACTCTTCTCAGCTACGGTTACTGTCACCATAGCAACAAGATTGAGGTTACTTCTATCAACATATCACCACATAAAGCAAATATGGGCAGTTAATAAAGAACAGCAATGATAATTACATAGTAGTCAGTTGCCAGCTAAAAACTGAGTGCTTTTATCTGAACCGTAGTTCCATTTTCTATGTAGAAATGGAAATTATAACTTAATAGACATTGGAAGCCCATTCCTATATTTGACTGAGAGATGGACAAAAAAACCCAAAAAAAATCAGTTGGAAACGCTCCAGAGATTTCTTTTTAACATCTTTATTGCAGTATAATTGCTTTACAATGGTGTGTTAGTTTCTGCTTTATAACAAAGTGAATCAGTTATACAAATACATATGTTCCCATACCTCTTCCCTCTTGCATCTACCTCCCTCCAACCCTCCCTATTCCACGCCTCTAGGTGGTCACAAACCACCCAGCTGATCTCCCTGTGCTATGCAGCTGCTTCCCACTAGCTACCTATTTTATTTTTGGTAGTGTATATATGTCCATGCCACTCTCTCACTTTGTCACAGCTTACCATTCCCCCTCCCCATATCCTCAAGTCCATTCTCTAGTAGGTCTGTGTCTTTATTCCTGTCCTACCCTTAGGTTCTTCATGACCTTTTCTTTTTTTCTTAGATTCCATATATATGTGTTAGCATACGGTATTGTTTTTCTCTTACTGACTTACTTCACTCTGTATGACAGACTCTAGGTCCATCCACCTCACTACAAATAGCTAAATTTCGTTTCTTTTTATGGCTGAGTAATATTCCATTGTATATATGTGCCACATCTTCTTTATCCATTCATCTGTTGATGGACACTTGGGTTGCTTCCATGTCCTCGCTATTGTAAATAGAGCTGCAATGAACATTTTGGTACATGATTCTTTTTGAATTATGTTTTTTTTCAGGGTATATGCCCAGTAGTGGGATTGCTGGGTCTTATGGTAGTTCTATTTGTAGTTTTTAAGGAACCTCCATACTGTTCTCCATAGTGGCTGTACCAATTCACATTCCCACCAACAGTGCAAGAGTTTCCCTTTTCTCCAAACCCTCTCCAGCATTTATTGTTTCTAAATTTTTTGATGATGGCCAATCTAACTTGTGTGAGATGATATCTCATTGTAGTTTTGATTTGCATCTCTCTAATGATTAATGATGTTGAGCATTCTTTCATATGTTTGTTGGCAATCTGTATATCTTCTTTGGAGAAATGTCTATTTAGATCTTCTGCCCATTTGTGGATTGGGTTGTTTGTTTTTCTGTTATTGAGCTAATGAGCTGCTTGTAAATCTTGGAGATTAATCCTTTGTCAGTTGCTTCATTTGCAAATATTTTCTCCCATTCTGAGAGTTGTCTTTTGGTCTTGTTTATGGCTTCCTTTGCTGTGCAAAAGCTTTTAGATTTCATTAGGTCCCATTTGTTTATTTTTGTTTTTATTTCCATTTCTCTAGGAGGTGGGTCAAAAAGGATCTTGCAATGATTTATGTCATAGAGTGTTCTGCCTATGTTTTTCTCTAAGAGTTTGATAGTGTCTGGCCTTACATTTAGGTCTTTAATCCATTTTGAGTTTATTTTTGTGTATGGTGTTAGGGAGTGTTCTAATTTTATACTTTTACATATACCTGTCCAGTTTTCCCAGCACCACTTATTGAAGAGGCTGTCTTTTCTCCACTGTATATTCTTGCTGCCTTTATCAAAGATAAGGTGACCATATGTGTGTGGGTTCATCTCTGGGCTTTCTGTCCTTTTCCCTTGATCTATATTTCTGTTTTTGTGGAGTACCATACTGTCTTGATTACTGTAGTTTTGTAGTATAGTCTGAAGTCAGGGAGCCTGATTCCTCCAGCTCCATTTTTCATTCTCAAGATTGCTTTGGCTATTCAGGGTCTTTTGTGTTTCCATACAAATTGTGAAATTTTTTGTTCTAATTCTGTGAAATATGCCAGTGGTAGTTTGATAGGGATTGCATTGAATCTGTAGACACTCCAGTGAATTTAACTCAGCTCTAATGCATTACCCTATTAGTAGATTTATTTGTCTCAATAGCATAAAATTACCTCATTAATGAGTAACATTAAAAAACAGGAATGGCTGTGGAAGAACTGATTCCTCATTTTAAATACAAAATGTTGAAACAAGGACCCAGAGAACAAGGGAGGACTTAGGAAAGTGAGAATAAGTATGCATAATTCCCTGACCTTTTAATTGACACAAGTAAGTTTAGGTGGACTGAGCTCACAGCTGATGTTTAACCTATATGCTATAAATCAACTGTCTTATGCCCTATCAATTTCACAGTTCCATATTTTATTATTATTATTTTTTATTGAGTATAATTTCTTTACAGATTCTTGTTAGGTTCTGCTGTACAATAAAGTGAGTCAGCTATATGTGCACCTATATACTCTCCCACTTGGAACTCCCTCCTCTCTCATCCAACCTGTTCAGGTCATCACAGAACACAAAGCTGAGCTCCCTGTGCTATATAGCAGGTTCCCACTAGTTGTCTATTTTACACATGGTAGTGTAAATATGTCAATCCTAATTTCCAAATTCATCCCATGTCCCCACTGTGTCCACACAACAGTTCTCTACGTCTGTGTCTCTATTCCTGCCCTGAAAATATGTTCATCTCTACCATTTTTCTAGATTTCATGTATATGCATTAGCACACAATATTTGTTTTTCTTTTTCTGACTTACTTCACTATGTATGACAAATTCTAGCTCCATCCACATCTTTACAATTGACCCCATTTCATTCTTTTTATGGCTGAGTAATATTCCATTATATATATGTACCACATCTTATTTATCCATTCATCTGTTGATAGACATTTAGGTTGTTTCCATGTGTGGCTATTGTAAATAGTGCTGCAATGAACATTGGGGTACATGTAACTTTTTTTTTTTTTTTGCGGTACGCGGGCCTCTCACCTCTGCGGCCTCTCCCGCTGCAGAGCACAGGCTCCGGATGCGCAGGCCCAGTGGCCATGGCCCACGGGCCCAGCTGATTCACGGCACGTGGGATCCTCCCAGACCAGGGCACGAACCCGAGTCCCCTGCATCGGCAGGCAGACTCCCAACCACTGCGCCACCAGGGAAGCCCTACATGTAACTTTTTGAGTTATGCTTTTCTCTGGCTGTGTGCCCAGTAGTTGGATTGCTGGGTCATATGGTAG
The DNA here is from genome assembly GCF_008692025.1 of Phocoena sinus. Classification (NCBI taxonomy): domain Eukaryota; kingdom Metazoa; phylum Chordata; class Mammalia; order Artiodactyla; family Phocoenidae; genus Phocoena; species Phocoena sinus. Next base: position 30,332,553 of record NC_045776.1, on the reverse strand, counting down.
TTCCATTTTTAGTTTTTTAAAGAACCTCCATAATGTTCCCCCATAGTGACTGTATCAATTTACATTTCCACCAACAGTACAAGAGGGTTCCTTTCCTCCACACCCTCTCCAGCCTTTATTGTTGGTAGACCAGTGTAAAGTGATACCTCATTGTAGTTTTGATGTGCATTTTTGTAATAATTAGTGATGTTGAGCATCTTTTCCTGTGCCTCTTGGCTATCAGAAAGTCTTTTTTGGAGAAATCTCTGTTTAGGTCTTCTGCCCTCTTCTTGATTGGATTGTTTGTTTTTTTGATATTGAGCTACATGTGCTGCTTGTATACTTTGGAAACGAATCCATTGTTCGTTGTTTAATTTGCAAAATTTTTCTCCCATTCTGAGGGTTGTCTTTTCGTCTTGTTTATGGTTTGTTTGCAGTGCAAAACTTCTAAGTTTCATTAGGTCCCATTTGCTTGGTTTGTTTTTTATTTTCATTACTTTAGGACGTGGGTCAAAAAATATTTTGCGGGCTTCCCTGGTGGAACAGTGGTTGAGAATCCACCTGCCGATGCAGGGGACATGGGTCCGTGCCCCGGTCCGGGAGGATCCCACATGCCGCGGAGCGGCTGGGCCTGTGAGCCATGGCTGCTGAGCCTGTGTGTCCGGAGACTGTGCTCTGCAATGGGAGAGGCCACAACAGTGAGAGGCCTGCGTACCGCAAAAAAAAAAAAAAATAAAAAATTTGCTGTGATTTACATCAGAGTGCTTTTACTGTTTTCCTTAAAGAGTTTTACAGTATCTGGCATTACATTTAGGTCTTTAATCCATTTTGAGTTTATTTTAGTGTATGGTGTCAGGTAGTGTTCATTCTTATACATGTAGGTGTGCAGTTTTCCCACCACAATTTATCAAAGAAGTTGTCTTTTCTCCATTTTATATTCTTGCCTTCTTTGTCATAGATTAGGTGACCATAGGCATGTGGGTTTATCTCTGGGCTTTCTATCGTGTGCCATTGATCTATATATCTGTTTTTGTGCCAGTACAATACTGTCTTGATTACTGTAGATTTGTAGTACAGCCTGAAGTCAGGGTGCCTGATCCTCCACTTTTTCTTTCTCAAGATAGCTTTGGCTATTTAGGGTCTTTTGTGTTTCCATACAAAGTGTAAATTATTTTGTTCTAATCCTGTGAAAAATGTCATTGAACATTTGACAGGGATTACGTTGGATCTATGGTTGCACATTGGATCTGTGGTAGTATAGTCATTTTTCACAACATTGATTTTTCCAATCCATCTGTTTCTATCATTTTTGATTTCGTTCATCAGCCTCTTATAGTCTTCTGCATATAGGCCTTTTGCCTTCTTAGTTAAGTTTATTCCTAGATACTTTATTCTTTTTGTTGTGATGGTAAATGGGATTGTTTCCTTAATTTCTCTTTCTGATCTTTCATTGTTACTGTATAGGAATTCAAGAGATTTCTGTGCATTAATTTTGTATCGTGCAACTTTACCAGATTCGTTGATTAGCTCTATTAGTTTTATGCTGGCATCTTTAGGATTCTCTATGTATAGTATCATGTCGTCTGCAAACAGTGACAGTTTTACTTCTTCCTTTCAAATTTGTATTCATTTTCTTTCTTTTTCTTCTGTAATTGCCATGGTTAGGACTTCCAAAACTATGTTGAATAAGAGTGGTGAGAGTGGACATCCTTGACTTTTCCTGATCGTGGAGGAAATGCTTTCAGTCTTTCATCATTGGGAATGATGTTTGTTGTATATGGCTTTTATTAAGTTGAGGTAGGTTCCCTCTATGCCCACTTTCTAGAGAGTTTTTATCATAAATCGGTGTTGATTTTTTTCAAAAGCTTTTTCTGCATCTATTGAGATGATCATATGTTTTTTATCCTAAAATTTGTTAATATGGTGAATCACAGTTATTGATTTTCATATATTGAAGAATCCTTGCAACTCTGGGATTAATCCCACTAGATCATGGAGTATGATCCTTTTAATGTATTGTTACATTCTGTTTGCTAGTATTTTGTTGAGGATTTTTGTGTGATACTGGCCTGTAATTTTCTTTTATTTTAGGATCTTTGGTTTTGGTATTGGGTGATGGTGGTCTCATAGAAAGAGTTTGGGAGTATTACTGCCTCTGCAATTTTTTGGAAGAGTTTGAGAAGACTAGGTTTTAGCTCTTCTCTAAGTGTTTGATAGAATTCACCTCTGAAGCTATCTGGTTCTAGACCTTTGATTGTTGGAAAAATTTTAATTACAGTTTCAATTTCAGTACTTGTGATTGGTCTGTTTACATTTTCAATTCTTCTTGGTTCATTTGTGGAAAGTTGTACCTTTCCAAGAATTTGTCCATTTCTTCCAAGTTGTACATGTTATCTGATATAAGTATTGCAACTCCAGCTTTCTTTTGATTTCCATTTGCATGGAATGTCATTTTCCCTTCACTTTCAGTCTGCATGTGTCCCTAGGACAGAAGTGGGTCTTTTGTAGACAGCATATATATGGGTGTTGTTTTTGTGTCCATTCAGCCTGTCTGTGTCTTTTGTTTGGAGCATTTAATCCACTTACATTCAAGGTAATTATCAATATGTATGTTTCTGTTACAATTATCTTAATTTTGGGGGGTTTGTTTTTGTGTGTCTTTTCTTTCTTGTGTTTCCTGCCTAGAAAGTTTCCTTTAGCATTTGCTGTGATGCTGGTTTTGTGGTGCTGAATTCTCTTAGTTTTGCTTGTCTGAAAAGCTTGGAGTTCTCTGTCCAATCTGAATGAGATCCTTGCTGGGTAGAGTAATATTTGTTGTAGTATTTTCCTTTCATCACTTTAAATATATCCTGCCACTCCCTTCTGGCATGCAGAGTTTCTGCTGAAACATGAGCTGATAACCTTACGAGGATTCCCTTGTATGTTATTTGTTGCTTTTCCCTTGCTGCTTTTAATATTTTTTCTTTGAATTTAATTTCTGTTAGTTTGCTTAATATGTGTCTTGGTGTGTTTCTCCTTGGTTTATCCTGTATGGGACTCTCTGTGCTTCCTGGACTTGGGTTGCTATTTCCTTTCCCATGTTAGGGCAGTTTTCAAGTATAAGCTCTTCAAATATTTTCTCAGTGCCTTTCTTTTACTCTTCTTCTTCTGGGACCCATATAATGCTTCCCAGCAGTCTCTGAGACTGTCCTGAATTTTTTCATTCTGTTTTCTTCATTCTGCTCTTCAGCAGTTATTGCCACCATCTTATCTTCCAGCTCACTTATTCATTCTTCTGCCTCAGTTATTCTGCTATTGATTCCTTCTAGTGTATTTTTCATTTCAGTTATTGTGTTGTTCATCATAGTTCATTCTTTAGTTCTAGGATTTGGTTAAACATTGCTTGTATTTCCTCAAGCCATGCTTCCTTTCTGTTTCTAAGATTTTGGGTCATCATTACTATCATTACTCTGAATTCTTTTTAGGTAGGTTGCCTATTTCCTCTTCTTTTTTTTTGGCCATGTAGGTTTTTATCTTGCTCCTTCACTTGTGACATATTTTTGTTGTGTCATTTTTTTGTTGGGTGGGACTGTGTTCCTGTCTTACCGGCTGTTTGGCCTGAAGTGTCCAGCACTGGAGTTTGCAGGCAGTTGGGTAGAGCTGGGTCTTGGTGCTGAGACGAGGACCTCTGGGAGACCTCACTCTGATTAATATTCCCTGGAGTCTGAGGTTCTCTGCTAGGCCAGTGGCTTGGATTCAGTGACCCCACCACAGGTGCTCAGGTCCCACCCCTAGTCTGTGAACCAAGATCCCAGAAGACGTGTGGCATGGCAAAAAAAAAAAAAGTATAGTAACAAAGAATAAAAATTCGAATAAAATTAGATAAATAAAAAATATATTAGAAAGAGTAAAAATATAGAGGAAACAAGAAGGTAAAATAGAAGCAAAAAGAAAGGGCAGGGTACAAAACAAGAACAATAACAAAGAATAAAAGATAAGGGGCTTCCCTGGTGGCGCAGTGGTTGAGAGTCTGCCTGTCGATGCAGGGGACACGGGTTCGAGCCCTGTTCTGGGAAGTTCCCACATGCTGTGGAGCAACTAGGCCCATGAGCCACAACTACTGAGTCTGCACATCTGGAGCCTGTGATCCGCAACAAGAGAGGCAGCGACAGTGAGAGGCCTGTGCACCGCGATGAAGAGTGGCCCCTGCTCACCACAACTAGAGAAAGTCCTCGCACAGAAACGAAGATCCAACACAGTCGAAAATAAATAAATTAATTAAATTTAAAAAAAAAGAATAAAATATAAAATAAAATTAGAAAAATAAAAATTTATTAGAGAAAATAAAAATATAAATGAAACAACAACAAGGTTAACAGAACCACAACCTAAAAAAAAAAGGCAGGAAAATACCTTGGCTGTGGGGTAACAGAGACTCGGTGGGGGTGGGGATTAGACAAGGTGGGGTTTAGGCAGGGGGCGGGGCTTAGGCTCAGGACCCATGAAGCAGGAAAATGCAGTGTGGCCAGAATAGGCAACATGGCCGCAGAGGGTGTTAGATTGCCGAGTTTGGAAGTAAGGCCCTTGGAGTGGATACAGGGGTGGAGTGTAGCCTCATCATGGCCAGAGGGGACCTCAGAGTGTGGAAGATCAGGTTTGGGACCTCAGCAGGCTCCTGGGGGCTGAGTGGGCAGGGAAAATGCTGGCTGAGTTCTCTTTTGATCTCCCGATCTCCTGAGGGTCTCTTCCCATCTCTGCTGATCCCTTCATTGCAGATGCACCTTTCCCAAGCATAGGAACCCCTCCCCTCCTCCAGGAGTGCTGGTCCCATCTGATATCTCCTTTTTCTCCCCCTATCTCTCCCTACAACATCCTCAGGACCCATGTGGCCAGATGAGACCTCAGAGGGTAGAAGAACAGGCCCAGGACCTCAGCAGCCTCCCGGGGACCCAGTGAGCAGGGTAAATGCTGACCTCATTCCCTTCTGATCCTGCAGTCTCTCAAGGGTCTCTTCCCATTCCCATGGTTCTCCTCACCAAAGGTGGACCACTCCATGTGTGGGAACCCCTTCTGTCCCGCAGCTTCCCCTGAGCAGTGCCGGTTCTATCCTGCCTCCACTTCTCCTCCCCCTCCCTCCTTCCTGTGTTCCACCTAGTTGATCAGGGGTTCCCCCACCAGTGCCTGGTAGGTGCTCTAGTTGTGAGGAGACGTGAACTCTGCATCCTCCTACTCTGCTCTCTTGACTATGACTGTCAGTTCCATACTTTAATTGCAATTGAGTATAACCATATGAGAGAGATAAAATGAAGAATAAACAGGTGTAAAGCATTGATCCATTCACTAAACTTTAACTGGCAACATAGAATGCATAAAATAAGCCAAGCATTGTATTTATTCCAGAAGACACTAAAGTGAATAAAATGGAGATCCCATTCAACCTTGATAATATTCAACCTGTATATGCAAAAACAAGTAATTAGTGCAAGATGATATGGATAAACAAAGTTCTGAAAGGGTTACTGAAGGAATTTAGAGAATTTTACTAAGATATTTTGACATTACTTGAAGTAAATTATTTTTAGCTTGGCCTTGAAAGATCAGAGTAATATCTACAGGTAGAGAGTGTGATTTCAAAGATAAAATGGAAAAAATATACTCATAAATCTAAGTTGAAACTTCATTTTTTTCTCACCATAAGTATCATAGCTAATATCTTGAACTTTTCACTTGAACTGAGGCATTTATCCAGGTACAGCAAGATGTATTAACAAATGTCCAGACACTACCTTGGTCCATGTATTATTTTCCTAGGGCTGCTATAAAAATTACTACAAACTGGGTGGCTTAAAACAACAGAAACTTATTCTCTCAGATTTCTAGAGGCTAGAAGTCCAAAATCAACGTGTCCATGGAGACATGATCCTCTGAAAGCCCTGGGGAAGAATCTTCCCTTTTTTCTTCCAGCTTCTTATGATTGCCAGCAATTCTTGGCATTCTTTGGCTTTTATATGCATCACTCCAATCCCCATTTCCATCATCATATAGTCTTCTTCACTATGCTTTGCTCTGTGGCTCTGTATATCTCACCTTACAAGGACACTAATCATTAGGTTTAGGACCCCCCCTTTTTTTGTGGTACGTGGGCCTCTCACTGCTGTGGCCTCTCGCATTGCAGAGCACAGCCTCTGGACGCACAGGCTCAGCGACCATGGCTCATGGGCCCAGCTGCTCCGCAGCATGTGGGATCTTCCCAGACTGGGGCATGAACCCGTGTCCCCTGCATCGGCAGGTGGACTCTCAACAACTGTGCCACCAGGGAAGCCCCTAGGATCCACTCTTATCCAGTATAACTTCATCTTAATTTGATTACACATGCGAAGACCCTGTTTCCAAACAAGGTCACATTCATAGATACTGCTTATTAGGATTTAACATATATTTTTGGAGACACAATTCAACCTAAAACAGCCATGAGACAAAGAGACCTGCAAGGTGGCAGAGGAATAAGACATGGAGATCACCTTCCTCCACACAAATACATCAAGAATACATCTACCTGTGGAACAGCACCCACAGAACAACTACTGAATGGTAGGAGGGGACCTCAGACTTCCAAAAAGGGTCTTAGTGCTCTAGCTGGGTGTTGGGCCTGAGCCTCCAAAGTAGGACAGCTGAGTCCAGGACTTTGGACCACCAGGGAACCCCCGACCCCATGTAATATTAATTGGTGAGACATCTCCCTGAGGTCTCCATCTCAACACTAAGACCTGGCTCTGCCCATTGGCCAGCAAGCTCCAGTGCTGGATATCTCATGCCAAACAATTAGCAAGAGAGGAACACAATCCCACCTGTTAGCAGACAGGCTGGCTAAAGTCGTACTAAGCTCACAGACTGCAGAAAACACCCCAAAGGATACGGCCCTATCAGAGGGACAAGATTGAGCTCCACCCAACAGAATGAAGGTACCAGTCCACACACCAGGAGACCTACACAAGCTTCTGGACCAATCTCACCCACTGGATACAGAAAACAGACGTAACAGGAACTATGACCCTACGGTCTGCAGAAAGGAAACCTCAAATACAGTAAGTTAAATAAAATGAGAAGACAGGGAAATATGCAGCAGATAAAAGAGCAATGTAAAAACCCACAAAACCAAACAAATGAGGAAAAGATAAGCAGTCTACCAGAAAAGAAAATTCAGAGTAATGTTAGTAAAGATGATCCCAAAGCTCAGAAATAGAATGGAGAACATACAAGAAACATTTAAAAAGGACCTAGAAGAACTAAAAACAAACAAATAGTGATGAACAGCACAATAACTGAAATTTAAAATACTCTAGAAGGCATCAATAGCAGAATAACTGAGTCAGAAGAACAGATAAGTGAGCTGGAAGATAGAATGGTGGAAATAAATGCCATGGAGCAGAAAAAAGCAAAAAGAATGAAAAGAATGGAGAACAGTTTCAGAGACTTCTTGGGCAACATTAAATGCACCAATATTCGAACTATAGGGGTCCTAGAAGAAGAAAAAAAGAAAGAGCCTGAGAAAATATTTGAAGGGATTAGAGTTGAAAACTTCCATAACATGGGAAAGGAAATATCCAATCAAGTCCAGGAAGAACAGAGAGGCCCATACAGGATAAACCCAAGGAGAAACACGGTGAGACACATATTAATCAAACTATAAAAATTATACACCAAGAAAAAATATTAAAAGCAGCAAGGGAAAAACAACAAATAACGTACAAGGAAATCCTTATAAGGTTATCAGCTCATTTATCAGCAGAAACTCTGCAGGCCAGAAGGGAGTGGCAGGATATATATAAAATAATGAAAGGGAAAAACCTACAATAAATATTACTCTACCCAGCAAGGATCTCATTCAGATTTGATGGAGAAATCAAAATCTTGACAGATAAGCAAAAGCTAAGAGAATTCAGCACCTCTAAACCTGCTCTACAACAAATGCTAAAGGAACTTCTCTAAGCGGGAAACACAAGAGAAGAAAATGACCTACAAAAACAAACCCAAGTCAATTAAGAAAATGGTAACAGGGAAACATATCGATAATTACTTTAAATGTGAATGGATTAAATGCTCCAACCAAAAGACACAGACTGGCTGAATGGATACAAAAACAGCCCACATGTTAATGCTGTCTACAAGAGACCCACTTCAGTCCTAGGGACACATAAAGACTGAAAATGAGGGATGGAAAAAGATACTCCATGCAAATGGAAATCAAAAGAAAGCTGGAGTTGCAATAATCATAGAAGAAAAAATAAACTTTAAAATAAAATACTTTGTTACATGAAACAAAGAAGGACACTACATAATGATCAAAGCATCAATTCCGGAAGAAGATATTACAATTGTAAACATTTATGCACCCAACATAGGTGTACCACAATACATAAGGCAAATGGCACCAACCATAAAAGGGGAAATCAACAGTAACACAATAACAGTAGGGGACTTTAACACCACACTTTCATCAATGAACATATCATCCAAAATGAAAATAAATAAAGAAACACAAGCTTTAAATGACACAATAGACTAGAGGAAGTTAATTGATATTTATAGAACATTCCATCCAAAAATGACAGAATACAGTTTCTTAAGTGCACATGGAACATTCTGCAGGATATATCACGTCTTGGGTTACAAATTAAGCCCCAGTAAATTTAAGAAAATTGAAATCATATTAAGCATCTTTGCTGAACACAGTGCTATGAGACTAGATATCAATAATGGAAAAAAACTGTAAAAAATACAAATACATGGAGGCTAAATAATATGCTGGTACATAACCAAGAGATCACTGAAGAAATCAAAGAGGAAATTAAAAAAATACCTAGATACAAATAACAATGAAAACACAACAACCCAAATCCTATGGGATATAGCAAAAGCAGTTCTAAGAGGGAAGTTTATAGCAATACCATCTTACCTCAAGAAACAAGAAAAATTTCAAATAAACAACTTGACCTTACACCTAAAGCAATTAGAGAAAGAAGTAGGAGAAAAAAAAAAACAAACCCAAAGTTAGCAGAAAGAAAGAAATCATAAAGATCAGATTGGAAATAAATGAAAAAGAAATGAAGGCAACAATAGCAAAGATCCAGCTGGTTCTCTGAGAAGATAAGCAAAATTGATAAACCATTAGCCAGACTCATCAAGAAAAAAAGGGAGAAGACTCACACCTACAGAAATAGAAACAAAAAAGGAGAAGCAACAACTGACACTGCAGAAATACAGTGTTATAAGAGACTATTGCAAGTAACTATAGGCCAATAAAATGAACAACCTGGAAGAAATGGACAAGTTCTTAGAAAATACAACCTTCCAAGACTGAACCAGGCAGAAATAGAAAATATGAACAGACCAATCACAAACACTGAAAGTGAAACTATGATTAAAAATCTTCCAACAAATAAAAGCCCTGGGCCAGATGGCTTCACAGGTGAATTTTCTCAAACATTTACAGAAGAGCTAAAACCTATCCTTCTCAAACTCTTCTAAAATATAGCAGAGGGAGGAACACTCCCAAGCTCATTTTATGGGGCCATCATCACCCTGATACCAAAACCAGACAAAGATGCCACAAAAAAAGAAACTTACAGGCCAATATCACTGATGAACATAAATGCCAAAATCCTTGACAAAATACTAGCAAACAGAATCCAACAGCACATTAAAAAGATCATACAGCATGATCAAATGGGGTTCATCCCAGGAATGCAAGGATTCTTCATTGCAATGCAATCAATCATTGCACTGAGTTTCATATGCAAATAAATCAATGTGATACACCATATTAACAAATTGAAGTATAAAAACCATGTGAGACTCTTGATAGGTGCAGAAAAAGATTTTTGATGAAATTCAACACCCATTTATGATAAAAACTCTCCAGAAAGTGGGCATAGAGGGAACCTACTTCAACATAATAAAGGCCATATATGGCAAACCCACAGCAAACAATTTTCAATGATGAAAAACTGATAGCATTTCCTCTAAGATCAGGAAAAAGAAAAGGATGTACACTCTTGCCACTATTATTTAGCATAGTTTTGGAAGGTTTAGCCATGTCAATCAGACAAGAAAAAGAAATAAAATGAATACAAATTGGAAAAGAAGAAGTAAAACTGTCACTGCTTGTAGATGACATGATTTTATACATAAGAGGTCCTAAAGATGCCACCAGAAAACTACTAGAGCTAGTCAATGAATTTGGTAAGGTAGCAGGGTAAAAATTAATGCGTAGAAATCTCTTGCACTCCTATATACTAACAACAAAAGATCAGGAGGATAAATTAAGGAAACACTCCCATTTACATTGCAACAAATGAATAAAATACCTAGAAATAAACTTACCTAAGGAGGCAAAAGACCCATAAGCAGAAAACTATAAGACACTGAAGGAAGAAATCAAAGACGGTAAAAACAGATGGAGAGATATACCATGTTCTTGGATTGGAAGAATCAACATTGTAAAATTGACTATTCTCCCCAAAGCAATCTACAGATTCAGAGCAATTCCTATCAAATTACCAATGACATTTTTCACAGAACTAGAACAAAAATTTTACAATTTGTATGGAAACACAGAAGAACGTGAATAGCCAAAGCAATCTTGAGAAAGAAAAATGGAGCTGGAAGAATCAGGCTCCCCAGCTTCAGACTATACTACAAAGCTACACTAATCAAGACATTATGGTACTGGCACAAAAAAAGAAATATAGATCAATGGAACAGGATGGAAAGCCCAGAAATAAACCCACACATATATGGTCATCTTATTTTTGATGAAGGAGGTAAGAATGTACAATGGAGAAAAGACAGCTTCTTCAATAAGTGGTGCTGGAAAAACTGGACAGCTACATGTAAAGAATGAAATTAGAACACTTCCTAATACCATACGCAAAAATAAACTCAAAATCAATTAAATATCTAAATATAAGGCCAGACACTATAAAACTCTTAGAGGAAAACATAGGCAGAACACTCTATGATATAAATCACAGTGAGATTCTTTTTGATCCACCTTAAAATAATGGAAGTAAAAACAAAACTAAACAAATGGAACCTAATGAAACTTAAAGGCTTTTGCATATCAAAGGAAACCATGAACAAGATGAAAAGACAACCCTCAAAATGGGAGAAAATATTTGCAAATGAAAGAACTGACAAAGATTAATCTCCAAAATATAGAAGCAGCTTGCAGTTCAATACCAAAAAAACAATCTAAAAATGGGGAGAAGACCTAAATAGACATTTCTCCAAAGAAGACATAGAGATTTCCAACAAACACATGAAAAAATTCTCAACATCACTAATCATTAGATAAATGCAAATCAAAACCACAATGAGGGGCTTTTATTGTGGCTCAGTGGTTAAGAATCCACCTGCCAATGCAGGGGACACGGGTTCGAGCCCTGGTCCATGAAGATCCCACATGCTGCAGAGCAACTAAGCCCATGCATCACAACTACTGAACCTGTGTTCTAGAGCCCTAGAGCCATAACTACTGAGCCCATGTGCCAGAGCTACTGAAGCCCGTGTGCTTAGAGCCTGTGCTCTGCACAAGAGAAGCCACCACAATGAGAAGCCTGCGCGCCACAACGAAGAGCAGCCCCCACCTGCCGCAACTAGAGAAAGCCTGTGCATAGCAACAAATACCCAGTGCAGCCAAAAATAAATAAATGAATTAAAAAAAATTAAAAACAGAAAACCCACAATGAGACATCACCTCACACCCATCAGAATAGCCATCATCAAAAAGTCTAGAAACAATAAATGCTGGAGAGGGTGTGGAGAAAAAGGAACCCTCCTGCTCTGTTGGTGGGAATGCAAATTGTCACAACCACTATCGTGAACAGTATGGAGATTGCTTAAAAAATATAAATAGAACTACCACATGACCCTGTAATCCCAGTACTGGTCTTTTACCCTGAGAAAACCATGATTTAAAAAGATACATGTATCACAATTCTCATTGCAGGACTATTTACAATAGCCAGGACATAGAAACCAAAATGTCCATTGACAGACAAATGGATAAAGAAGATGTGGCACATATATACAATGGAATATTACTCAGCAATAAAAAGGAATGAAATTGAGTTATTTGTAGTGAGGTGGATGGACCTTCACCTGTCTCTCATACAGAGTGAAGTAAGTCAGAAAGAGAAAAACAAATAACCTATGCTAACGCATATACATGGAATCTAGAAAAATGGTACTGATGAACCTAGCGGTAGGGCAGGAATAAAGATGAAGACGTTGAGAACAGACTTGAGGACACAGGGCGGGAAGGGGGGCTGGGACGTTGTGAGAGAGTAGCACTGACATATATACACTACCAAATGAAAAATAGATAGCTAGTGGGAAGCTGTTGCATTGCACAGGGACATCAGCTCAGTGCTTTGTGACTATGTAGAGGGGTGCTATAGGGAGGGTGGGAGGGAGGCTTCAGAGGGAAGGGATATGGGGATATATGTATACATATAGCTGACTCACTTTGTTGTACAGCAGAGACTAACACAATATTGTAAAGCAAATATACTCCAATTAATATGTATAAAAAATAAAACAGCTATAAGAAGACATAGGGGAATTCTATCTATAACAGCTTTTCTCAGTGAGTTAAGACTAAACTGAATGCTCTCCAGAAACATGATGTTAACATACTTGTAGTCACTTTATGGCCAAACTTAAGAAGAAAGTCACCATATTTTTGGAAATGAGGCAGTTTAATTCCTCAATCCCACACAAGAAATACCATCCCAGAATATACCTGGTGCCTTTGCAAAGAAAGTGTTATTAACAATTGTTGGAGACACCAAATGGGAACTGTATTTGTTGAGGGGAGGAAGGTTGGGCAGATTGACAACATCTTTAAAGTGGGTTTTCAGACAGTTTTTGGGCATAAGTTTTCCCAGTTCACTTGTAATAATTGAATCTAATTTTGGTTTTGGAAGGCTGTCAAAGGAAGCTCAAGTTCATTCTTCCCTATTGGGTGACATTTTTCTGCTCTCATAGAATGAATGAGAATGGGAATGGGGAAGACATCCAGAAATGTTGACAGGTTATCTATGTAGGAGGTTCATGAGCCAGGGCCATTCTCAGCTATCCTTGACAGACTTCTTACTAAGGTTAATGAGAATAATGATCAAATTGTGTTCAGAGCTCTACTGAACACATGGTGAATGGCAGACTCAACTATCAGTTACTTGCAACAGTTTAGGAGAATGACACTAGGGTGTTTCCCCTTGTGAGAAATTCTATAAGGCCAACATTGAAATACAAATGATTAATTGTCCTCCTTCCTCCATTCCTCCCAAGATCTAAGGGTGTTTTCTCCTGAGATGACTATGTTGCTGCTGTCTCTCAAATGCCATAAAATTGTTATATCCTATTCCACTGGCTATAATTTCACACCCCTCTCCCATCATCCCCTTCTTATACCTAGACTTTTCATCCAGAAGGGCCAGGTGCAAGTGGGAAAGGGGTATGTTTTTATGATTACCTCTGTACTCAACCTAGTGGTCATTATTCTTATGAACTATAACCATGTCAATCCAATAAGACAATCCAAGTGACTGAACCAAAATTAAGTTTTTATATCCTAGGCCCACTTTTGGCCAGGTTGCCAAACAGAGGGTTAACCAAAAAGTCAGCCTAGGGTTGCTTCTATGTGAAAGAAAATCATCAGTATTCAAGATGGCATATTAAACTTTCAAAATAGGTCTTTTATTCTGAGATGAAAAGAGACAATCCCTTTCTAGGGACAGCCACACTCAATGACTTAAAATATCCTGCTAAGATGTGTGGATCAGGAGAAACTAAGGGAGGTAAGGGAGGTAGAATCAGGAATATTTTTGTGTCAGGCTGTTCCAATGTTCAATAATACCAAATGCCTCTGGGTGATAGAAGGAAGTTCCATCAAATACTATGACTGTCAGCCCATTATCAGACTATTTGTTTTCATATTTTGTGACCCCAAAGAAGGAAGCCTTTAATTTGCCAGTCTATAATTATTTAAGTGGAAGACCAAATAGCTTGGTCACTAGAAATAGCCTAAGAAACTATGTCAATATTCATCAAGGGGAGTATTGTCCAGAGTCATGAGACATGTCTTAAGTTCTGCCCACTGAGTTGGGAGAAAATGTCTGCTTTTGTTCCTGTTTAACTGGAGCTGGACTCTAGCCATAGCAGCCCAGCAGACACCATTGAACTTCAATAAGAAGAACCATCAGTGAAGGAAGCCCAGGCATTTAGGGAGGTCTAAGTGAATGTAGGGCCCCATTGAGCCAGTAATTTTGCTTGATACAGCGGAATGGGGGATTGTAGTTTTCTCCAAGGAAATAGCTTTCATTTTTGTATGTAAGAATGAAATGACACTTTTTCATATAAAGCTGAAATGTCAGTAGAATCAGGACAGCGGCTTTCCTGCATTTCCATTTGACAAGCTAGGGTTATTGGGTCCTCTTCATCTTATAACTTGTTGCACTTGAATTGATTTTCCCCTAAGTGAACTAATCTGGCAAGAGAGTCACAAGGCTCCTATGGGTCAGGCCTTTAGTTTTCACAAGAGCTGAGAGCAAGGTAGTAGACACTTTTCAAAAAGGATGTATCCAACAAGTCATAGGGAAGATGGTGGAAGAGTAAGACACGGAGTTCACCTTCCACCCCACAGATAAAACAGAAATACATCTACACGTGGAACAACTCCTACAGAACACCTACTGAACGCTGGCAGAAGACCTCAGACCTCCCAAAAGGCAAGAAAGTCCCCACGTACCTGGGTAGAGAAAAAGAAAAAAGAAAAAACAAAGACAAAAGAATAGGGATGGGGTCTGCACCAGTGGGAGGGAGCTGTGAAGGAGGAAAGTTTTCCACACACTAGAAGCCTCTTCGCAGGCAGAGACAGTGGAGGGTTGAGCGGGGAAGCTTTGGAGCTATGGAGGAGAGCACAGCAACAGGGTTGCAGAGGGCAAAGCGGAGAGATTCCTGCACAGAGGATCGGTGCCGATGGTCACTCAAAAGCCCGAGAGGCTTGTGTGCTCACCCACCGGGGCGGGCGGGGCTGGGAGCAAAGGCTCAGGCTTCGGTTGAAGCACAGGGAGAGGACTGGGGTAGGCGGAGGGAACACAGCCTGCAGGGGGTTAGTGCACCACGGCTAGCCAGGAGGAAGTCCGGGGAAAAGTGGACCTGCCGAAGAGGCAAGAGACTTTTTCTTCCCTCTTTGTTTCCTGCTGCTCGAGGAGAGGGTATTAAGAGTCCTGCTTAAAGGAGCTCCAGAGACGGGCGCGAGCCGTGCCTAAAATCGCAGACCACAGAGACGGGCATGAGACACTAAGGCTGCTGCTGCCACCACCAAGAAGCCTGTGTGCCAGCACAGGTCACTTTCCAGACCTCCCTTCTGGGGAGCCTGTGCAGCCCGCCACTGCCAGTGCCCCGGGATCCAGGGAAAACTTCTCTGGGAGAACGCACATCGCGCCTCAGGCTGGTGCAACGTCACGCCGGCCTCTGCTGCCGCAGGCTCGCCCCGCACTCCGTGCCCCTCCCTCCAACCAGTCTGAGTGAGCTAGAGTCCCTGAAGCAGCTGCTCCTTTAACCCCGTCCTGTCTGAGCAAAGAATAGACGCCCTCCAGCGACCTACATGCAGAGGCAGGGCCAAATCCAAAGCAGGGCCACTGCGAGCTGTGAGAACAAAGAAGAGAAAGGGAAATCTTTCCCAGCAGCCTCAGAAGCAGCGGATTAAAGCTCCACAATCAACTTGATGTACCCTGAATCTGTGGAATACATGAATAGGCAACAAATAATCCCAAATTGAGGAGGTGGACTTTGAGAGCAAGATTTATGATTTTTTCCCCTTTTCCTCTTTTTGTGAGTGTGTATGTGTATGCTTCTGTGTGAGATTTTGTATGTATAGCTTTGCTTCCACCATCTGTCCTAGGGTTCTATCCAACAGTTTTTTGTTTTTATAAATTTTTTTCTTTTTCTTAGTAGTTATTTTTTATTTTAATAAATTTATTTGTTATTTTACTTCATCTCCTTTCTTTCTTCCCTTTTATCCTTGCTTCCCTCCTTCCTTCCTTCCTTCCTCCCTCCCTCCCTCCTTCCCTTCCTCCTTTCTTTCTTTACAGATTTTCTCCCTTTTATTCTGAGCTGTGTGGATGAAAGACTATTGGAGCTGCAGCGAGGAGTCAGTGCTGTGTCTCTGAGGGGGGAGAGCCAACTTCAGGATACTGGTCCAAAAGAAACCTCCCAGCTCCACATAATATCAAATGGCGAAAATCTCCCAGAGATCACCATATCAACACCAGCACCCAGCTTCACTAAACGACCAGCAAGCTACAGTGCTGGACACCCTATGAAAAACAACTAGCAAGACAGGAGCACAAAGCTACCAATTAGCAGAGAGGCTGCCTAAAATCATAATAAGGCCACAGACACCCAAAAACACACCACCAGACAAAGACCTGCCCACCAGAAAGACAAGATCAAGCTCATCCACCAGAACACAAGCACTAGTCCCCTCCACCAGGAAGCCTACACAACCCATTGAACCAACCTTAGCCACTGGAGTCAGACACCAAAAGCAACGGGAACTACGAAACTGCAGGCTACAAAACGGAGACCCAAAACACAGTAAGATAAGCAAAATGAGAAGA
Source organism: Phocoena sinus (assembly GCF_008692025.1). Taxonomy (NCBI): domain Eukaryota; kingdom Metazoa; phylum Chordata; class Mammalia; order Artiodactyla; family Phocoenidae; genus Phocoena; species Phocoena sinus. Next base: position 30,315,907 of record NC_045776.1, on the reverse strand, counting down.
CAGAAAAACACACAGCAGTTGAAGGAGCAAGATAAAAACCCACCAGACCTAACAAATGAAGAGGAAATATTCCATGCAAATAGAAACCTGAAAAAGCATTCAGAATAATGATAGTAAAGATGATCCAAAATATTGGAAATAGAGTAGACAAAATGCAAGAAACATTTAACAAGGACTTAGAAGAACAAAAGATGAAACAAACAATGATGAACACCACAATAAATGAAATTCAAAATACTCTAGATGGGGTCAATAGCAGAATTACTGAGGCATAAGAATGGATCAGTGACCTGGAAGATAAAATATTGGAAATAAATACTGCAGAGCAGAATAAAGAAAAAAGAATGAAAAGAATTGAGGACAGTCTCAGAGACCTCTGGGACAACATTAAATGCACCAACATTCGAATTATAGGAGTTCCAGAAGAATAAGAGAAAAAGAAAGGAACTGAGAAAATATTTGAAGAGATTATAGTTGAAAACTTCCCTAATAAGGGAAAGCAAATAATTAATCAATCCAGGAAGCACAGAGAGTCCCATACAGGATAAATCCAAGAAGAAATACATCAAGACACATATTAATCAAACTGTCAAAAATTAAATACAAACAAAACATATTAAAAGCAGCAAGGGAAAAACAGCAAATAACACACAAGGGAAACCCCATAAGGTTAACAGCTGATCTTTCAGCAGAAACTCTGCAAGCCAGAAGGGACTGGCAAGACATATTGAAAGTGATGAAGAAAAACCTGCCACCAAGATTACTCTACCCAGCAAGGATCTCATTCAGATTTGATGGTAAAATTAAAACCTTTACAGGCAATCAAAAGCTGAGAGAGTTCAGCAACACCAAACCAGATTTACAAAAAATGCTAAAGGAACTTCTCTAGCCAAGAAACACAAGAGAAGGAACAGACCTACAATAACGAACCCAAAACAATTAAGGAAATGAGAATAGGAACATACATATTGATAATTACCTTAAATGTAAATGGACTAAATGCTCCCACCAAAAGACACAGATTGGCTAAATGGACACAAAAAGAAGACCCATATATATGCTCTCTACAAGAGACATACTTCAGAACTAGAGACACATAAAGTCTGAAAGTAAGGGGATGGAAAAAGATATTCCATGCAAATGGAAACCAAAAGAAAGCTGGAGTAGCAATTCTCATATCAGAAAAAATAGACTTTAAAATAAAGACTCTTAGAAAAGACAAAGAAGGACACTACATAATGATCAAGGGATTGATCCAAGAAGAAGATATAACAATTGTAAATATTTATGTACCCAACATAGGAGCACCTCAATACATAAGGCAAATACTAACAGCCATAAAAGGGGAAATCAACAGTAACCCATTCATAGTAGGGGACTTTAACACCCCACTTTCACCAATGGACAGATCATCCAAAATGAAAATAAACAAGGAAACACAAGCTTTAAATGACACATTAAACAAGATGGACTTAATTGATATTTATAGGACATTCCATCCAAAAACAACAGAATACACATTTTTCTCAAGTGCTCATGGAACATTCTCCAGGATAGATCATATCTTGGGTCACAAATCAAGCCTTGGTAAATTTAAGGAAATTGAAATTGTATCAAGTATCTTTTCCGACCACAACACTATGAGACTAGATATCAATAACAAGAAAAGATCTGTAAAAAATACAAACACATGGAGGCTAAACAGTACACTACTTAATAACGAATTGCTCACTGAAGAAATCAAAGAGGAAATCAAAAAATACCTAGAAACAAATGACAATGGAGACACAACGACCCAAAACCTATGAGATGCAGCAAAAGCAGTTCAAAGAGGGGTGTTTATATCAATAAAATCCTACCTTAAAAAACAGGAAGCATCTTGAGTGAAAAATCTAACATTGCACCTAAAGCAATTAGAGAAAGAAGAACAAAAACACCCCAAAGTTAGCAGAAGGAAAGAAACCATAAAGATCAGATATGAAATAAATGAAGAGGAAATGAAGGAAACAATAGCAAAGATCAATAAAGCTAAAACCTGGTTCTTTGAGAATATAAACAAAATTGATAAAACATTAGCCAGACTCATCAAGAGAAAAAGGGAGCAGAGTCAAATCAATAGAATTAGAAATGAAAAAGGAGAAGTAACAACTGGCACTGCAGAAATACAAAAGATCATGAGAGATTACTACAAGCAACTCTATGCCCATAAAATGGACAAACTGGAAGAAATGGGCAAACTCTTAGAAATGCACAACCTGCCAAGACTGAATCAGGATGAAATAGAAAATATGAACCGACCAATCACAAGCACTGAAATTGAAACTGTGATTTAAATTCTTCCAACCAAAAAATCCCAGCACCAGATGGCTTCAGAGGCGAACGCTATCAAACATTTAGAGAAGAGCTAAAACCTATCCTTCTCAAACTCTTCCAAAATATAGCAGAGTGAGGAATATTCCCAAACTCATTCTATGAGGCCACCATCACCTTGATAGCAAAACCAGACAAGGATGCCACAAAGAAAGAAAGCTAGAGGCCAATATCACTCATGAACATAGATGCAAAAATCCTCAACAAAATACTAGCAAACAGAATCCAACAGCATATTAAAAGGATCATACACCATGATCAAGTGGAGTTTATTCCAGGAATGCAAGGATTCTTCAATATACACAAATCAATCAACGTGATATACCATATTAAGAAATTGAAGGAGAAAAACCATATGATCACCTCAATAGATGCAGAGAAAGCTTTCAACAAAATTCAACACCCATTTATGACAAAAACCATGCAGAAAGTAGGCATAGAGGGAAATTTTCTCAACAAAATAAAGGTCATATATGACAAACCCACAGCCAAAATCGTCGTCAATGGTGAAAAACTGAAAGTATTTCCACTAAGATTAGGAACAAGAAAAGGTTACGCACTCTAACCCTCTTATTCAACATAGTTTTGGAAGTTTAAGCCACAGCAATCAGAGAAGAAAGGGAAATAAAAGGAATCCAAATCGGAAAAGAAGAAGTAAAGCTCTCACAGTTTGCAGATGACATGATAGTATACATAGAGAATCCTAAAGATGCTACCAGAAAACTACTAGAGCTAATCAATGAATTTGGTAAAGTAGCAGGATACAAAATTAATGCACAGATATCTCTGGCATACCTATACACTAATGATGAATAATCTGAAAGTGAAATCAAGAAAACACTCCCATTTACCATTGCAACAAAAAGAATAAAATATCTAGGAATAAACCTACCTGAGGAGACAAAAGATCTGTATGCAGAAAATTATAAGACTGATGCAAGAAATTAAAGGTGATACAAATAGATGGAGAGATATACCATGTTCCTGGATTGGAAGAATCAACATTGTGAAAATGACTCTACTACGCAAAGCAATCTACAGATTCAATGCAATTCCTATCAAACTACCACTGGAATTTTTCACAGAACTAGAACAAAAAATTTCACAATTTGTATGGAAACACAAAAGACCCCGAATAGCCAAAGCAATCTTGAGAATGAAAAATGGAGCTGGAGGAATCAGGCTCCCTGCCTTCAGACTATACTGCAAAGTTACAGTAATCAAGACAGTGTGGTACAGGCAGAAAAACAGAAAGATAGGTCAATGGAACAGGATAGAAAGCCCAGAGATAAAGCCATGCACATATGGTCACCTTATCTTTGATAAAGGAGGCAGGAATGTATAGTGGAGAAAGGACAGCCTCTTCAATAAGTGGTGCTGGGAAAACTGGACAGGTACATGTAAAAGTATGAGATTAGATCACTCCCTATCACCATACACAAAAATAAGCTCAAAATAGATTAAAGACCTAAATGTAAGGTGTGAAACTATCAAACTCTTAGAGGAAAATATAGGCAGAACACTCTGTGACATAAATCACAGCAAGATCCTTTTTGTCCCACCTCCTAGAGAAATGGAAATAAAAACAAAAATAAACAAGTGGGACCTAATGAAACTTAAAAGCTTTGACACAGCAAACAAAACCATAAACAAGATCAAAAGACAACCCTCAGAATGGGAGAATATATTTGCAAATGAAGCAACTGACAAAGGATTAATCTCCAAAATTTATAAGCAGCACATGCTGCTCAATAACAAAAAAACAAACAACCCAATCCAAAAATGCACAGAAGACCTAAATAGACATTTATCCAAAGCAGATATACAGACTGCCAACAAACATATAATTGAATGCTCAACATCATTAATCACTAGAGAAATGCAAATCAAAACTACAATGAGATATCATCTCACTCCTGTCAGAATGACCATCATCAAAAAATCTAGAAACAATAAATGCTGGAGAGGGTGTGGAGAAAAGGGATCCGTCTTGCACTGCTGGTGGGAATGTGAATTGGTACAGCTACTATGGAGAACAGTGTAGAGGTTCCTTAAAAAACTACAAATAGAACTAACATATGACCCATCAATCCCACTACTGGGCATATACTCTGAGAAAACCATAATTCAAAAAGAGACATGTACCAAAATATTCATTGCAGCTCTATTTACAATAGTCAGGAGATGGAAGCAACCTAAGTGTCCATCATTGGATGAATGGATAACGAAGATGTGGCACATTTATACAATGGAATATTACTCAGCCATGAAAAGAAACGAAAGTGAGCTATTTGTATTGAGGTGGATGGACCTAGAGTATGTCATACAGAGTGAAGTAAGCAGAAAGAGAAAGACAAAAACTGTATGTGAACACATATATTTGGAATTTAAGAGAAAAAAATGCCATGGAGAACCTAGGGGTAAGACAGGAATAAAGACACAGACCTACTAGAGAATGTACTTGAGGATAAGGGGAGGGGGAAGGGTAAGCTGTGACAAAGCGAGAGATAGGCATAGACCTATATACACTACCAAACGTAAGGTAGATAGCTAGTGGGAAGCAGCCGCATAGCACAGGGAGATCAGCTTTGTGCTTTGTGACCGCCTGGAGGGGTGGGATATGTAGGGTGGGAGGGAGGAAGATTCAAGAGGGAAAAGATATGGGAACATATGTATATGTGTAACTGATTCACTTTGTTATAAAGCAGAAACTAACACACCCTTGTAAAACAACTATACTGTAATAAAGATGTAAAAAAAAAAAAAAAAAAAGATTGTACCTGAAATTCATTTGAGGGAGGTGACAAGGCCAAAATCCCAAGTGGTGCCTCTGGATAAAGACTGCCTCCAATTGTTGGAGTATCTAATCAGCAAAATTATTATTCACAAGAACGTGTAGCTCATGAGTTCATTAGGGTTGCTGGATACCAAAAGTACTAACACTTCCCTATATATTGTTCTTTCTGAGAAGGATAATTTTCTCTGGCATTTATGGAAGGGGAAGTACAAGCATATAACCTGTGAAATGAGATACTTTTAATAGTGGCAGATGCCATTCCTCATGCCCTGCCCTGCCCTGCCCTATGTTAACAAAGCTGCAGAGATGGGAGTTGCCCAGGCTAGAGTGCCATATATTCCACAGTTCACATATTATTTATTTATTTATTTATTTATTTGCGGTAAGCATGCCTCTCACTGTTGTGGCCTCTCCTGTTGTGGAGCACAGGATCCAGATGCGCAGGCTCAGCGACCAGGGTTCACAGGCCCACCCGCTCCGTGACATGTGGGATCTTCCCAGACCGGGGCACAAACCCGTGTCCCCTGCATCGGCAGGCGGACTCTCAACGACTGTGCCACCAGGAAAGCCCTATTTTTAACATCTTTATTGGAATATAATTGCTTTACAATGGTGTGTTAGTTTCTGCTTTATAACATAGTGAGTCAATTATACATATACATATATCCCCATATCTCTTCCCTCTTGAGTCTCCCTCCCTCCCACCCTCCCTATCCCACCCTCTAGGTGGTCACAAAGCACTGAGCTGATCTTCCTGTGCTATGCGGCTGCTTCCCACTAGCTATTTATTTTACATTTGGTAGTACATATATTTTTAAAGGCAAGGTGAGGGAGGGACATCCCAGAGTATGTGACCAGTTTGTGCACAATTATCTGGTTGATAGTGATCAGTCGTTACGTGCCAGAATGTCTGAGAGCTATGTGCTTATGATCATCAAGTAGTTAATTTCTTCCATTTGTTGGTGGTTTTAGCACCTGAAAAATTCAGGAAATGTGCATCAGCTATTACACTCTTATCATTGATCTGTCTTAAAGGATTTATTTATTTTTCATCAGATAATGCAAAGTTTCTATTATGGATTTGGCTCTTTCTCTTCATTAAGCATGTTGACTTTAAAAAATAAAGCACAACATAAGAGTTGTAAGTTAAGTATTATTTGGGGCAAAAAGAGGACAATCGCCTGGGAGACAGCATTTCAGATAGCTCTGAGAAACTGCTCCAGAAAAGAAAGGGGGAAGGTCAGTATATTTGTGGTTTTGATGAAGGGGGATTACATGCATTTGAGCACATCTTTTTGCAGAAGGTTTCTCTTAGTCTCGTGAAGGTTACTGCTAGTCACGAGGAGCAGAGTCACCATGAAGGATTTTAGTGCTTTTTTAGATATGATGAGATACAAAATTTGGGCTCATAAAATTGGCTCCTGAAAATATTTAACTATCTGAAGACTTGTTCTGCCAGTTTCTCCCAGAGTGCCTCATTTCAGCTCTCCACCCTGAACTCCTTTCATGAGGGTGTTGAAAATCAGCAGCTGCAGCAGCACATGATTTAATCCTTGTAGAGGTAGTTGGCAAGAGCCAATGTCAAGTGCCAATGGCATGTGCCAATTTGTTGTTGACAAGCACATTTTAAAATTTTAGCCTCACCCACCTGAAATCAAAGTAAAACTTGCCACACCAAGTAGTGATTGTAGAACCACTGTTACCTTAGAAGTCAGTTCAGGCTTTCCCAGATACTGTCTCTAGATAGACGATTAAAAGTCAAGTTATTTAAAACTCTGCTCTGTTTCCCTCATAATTACGAATGAGAAGGTAAGACTAGATTAGTGTTTCCCAATTCTAAATACTTTGGACTATTCAACTAGGAAAATTCTCTATGTTGTATCCTGATAGTAAAATAGAAGAAAAAGGAAAGTGGCAGGGAGTAAAATGAATTTACAATTATTGTCAAAAATTAGAAAACTGGGGAAGATGTACCTTTGACAGAGTACTATTTTATCTCATTTGTATAGGTAATGATGTCTGAGAAACACTAAATTTAATGTCAATGATCAGTAGTCTTCAATTTTCTATTATCCTTTCCATCTATTATTTAGAAATGTCTATCTCTATAGGGATGTCCATACTATAGGGATCTCAAATAATATATATCCACAATTATCTCGATATCTATTCACCAAGCTCGTTTCTATGCTTAAAAAAATCTATTGATTGCCACATCAGTTGCCCAACTCCATGCTCATTCTTGACACCTCCCTTACCATTTCCTCCATTCCCCACATACATTCAGTTATCAAATCCTAAAATTTGGCCCTTAAATGTCTTTAAAGCTGTCTACTTTTCCCTATCACCTTTACTGTGCCTTAATGTAGACTTTGGCTAATCTTTTGACTAAATTATTTAACTAAACTCCTGAATCATTTGTTTCTCTTCTCTTGCAATTTATCCATCTTGTTAAACCTGTCTTGCTTTTTTTTTTTGCATGTATATGTGTGTATAGGCATTAAAATATTCTAAAATATTGAAAGTATTAAAAAAAAAAGCATAGACTAAGAATAAAACTTCACATTCCAGGTCAATAGACACTCTCATCAGTGACATCAAGTGTAAAAAGTTCATATATGTTTATTCAGATATTTTCTCATCTACAAAATTGCATAAACACATACACTTTATATGTGTTTCCAATGTTTCTGCACAAATGGAACCATATTGTACACATTGCTGGTCTTTTTAGTTTCATTTATTTGAATTAACCAAGTCTTGGGAATTGCTATATTATTATCTAAGTTATTTTTTGATTGCTTTGTAATATTCCATTTCGTGTATATCCTATGTTATAAGAGCTTCTGACTATTTTATTTAAAGAGACTGCTAAATAAATAATTCAACAAAATGGTAGACTAGTAAAAATGTTCTCTATGAGCATCCAGGATGTTACCAAAATTTAGTTATTACAAAGACTTCTGTAATAAATATCCTTGTACATAAATTATTTTGAATTTATTTCAGTGTATTTATGAGTTAAATTCCTAGAAGTAGAATCGCTTACTGAAAGGACACATTTCACATTTTTATAGACATTCTAAGTTATCATACAAGATATTGCATAAATTTATACTTGTATTACTCTCCTACCAATACTTTTATATGCTATAAGTCATTCATATTTCCTTTTTAAGTATCTATTGACTAATTTTATTCGTTATTTTAGGTTTTTATTTGTAAGAAATTTAAGACACATGTAAATAAGTATCTCATGTAATTATAAATCTTTATAAATAATTGACCTTAAGTGATATTTTATATGTCAGTCATTTATAAAAATATCACAAAAATATTTTCTAAGTTGATTTTTTTACTTGTTAATGATAAATTTGTTCAGAAATTAATATATCTTTAAAAATTTTTATTTTATATTTTTAATCCTGTATCAAAAAACTTTTCTCCTGAAACATTAAAAAATTTTGTTAGTATTATGGAGTATTTTTTCACATACTTTTTCATGTTTTTGATTTATCAATAGTTTTTGTGAAAGAAATTAATGGTAAAACTTTTAATAGTGACTTCACATATTAAAATCTTATGTATATGCATAACTTTTTATAGAGCCGCCTCCTGCTGTTCTGTTCCATTGATCTGTTAGTCTTCCTATGCTGGGTCAAACTGTTCTAATTACAGCAGCTTTATGATATATTTTACTTTTTTTTGTATGTTTCTCCCCTTTATTACTATTTCTTTTACCTGCTGGCTGTTTTTAGTGTTTGTTTTTCCCCTTGAAATATAGAAGTAGCTTCTATAGTTAAAGAGCAAATAAACAGAAATTATATCAATTAAGATTACATTAAATTTATCAAATTATTTGGTTGGCCAAAACATTTGTTTGGATTTTACCATAAGATGTTACAAAAAACCTGAACAAACTTTTTGGCCAACCCAATATAAGGGAAGAACTGGCATGTTCACAAAGTATATCTTTCATATACTTAGGTCGCCTGATACTAGTATTAATTTTATTTCTTGCTTTTCAAATTTGTGCCAGATTTATATTTCCCTTTCTAGAGTTCAATTATACTGTTCTCCCTATTTTAATAACATTTTCAATGATGTCCTTCTGCCTAGAAGATAAAACGTAAATTCCTAAGCATGGTGTACCAAGACCACTCTAAAGTAGCCCTAGCTTTCTTTTCTTATTTGATGTCATAGTCTCCCCAAAATCCTTCTCTCAGGTCACTCTGAACTGCTCTGTAATATTTTTGCTACTTCGTAAATGTCACTACTTGTAGCCTTGAAAACCTATTTGTTATTTTATGTCCTATAGGAATAAAACCATGCTTATATGAATAAGTACAAAACAATGTGATATTGCCTTTAAGTACAATGAAAATCCATAGAATGGGTACTCAATAGTTTTTAATAGCTTACCAACTAATAGTTACTTACTCAATAAATAGTAATATCTTAGATTATTAGTCACAATTCTTTTTTTTGCCAATGCATAAGTAGTTTAATCAAAAATTATAAGTGAATTTATATATGACCTGCATCTATATTAAACATTTACAAATGATTTTTAAATCATGAATTAGAACCAAAGTAATAGTATTTATAGCTATAAATCTTAATACTTAGCAATATTATTTCCACTTTCCCCTGCTAGCTCTTCTCTAAATACAGATATAGAAATTAAATCTTAGCCAAGAACCAGAAATCTTCATGCTATCTGAATCTTTGATATTAAAAGATAACATAAAAAAGTGCCAGATAAGACAAAATACTTTTGATTATGCTGTAAGTAGCAATCTCTCTATAGTGGTATCCCACTTCCCCTAGGAGATGCTTTCTCCATTTAAGTTATATAATAGTTTCTATTACTCGAAAGAAAGAAAATAGAATGAAAGAGTTGGGGTAACCAGTATCTTAGTAGAACACAACTATGTTGCATTGGATGATAGGTCTCCAAAAGATGTGTCCATGCCCTATTCCCCAGAACCTGTGCATGTAACCTAATTTTGAAAATTGGCCCTTACAGACACAATTAAACCACAGAGCTTGAGATGAGGAGATAATCCTGGATTATCTGGGTGAGCCCTAAATCCAATGACAATTGTCCTTGTAAAAGAAAAGCAGAGGAAAATTTAACATAGAAGAGGAGAAGAAGCAAAAAGAGGAGATAATCATTTGGAGATGAAGGCAGAGATTATAGTTGTTATGGGCTGAATTTGACACCTGAAATTGAAGTACTAACACCTAGTACTTCAGATTATGACAGCATTTGGAGTTAGGACTTTTAAATGGATAATTAAAGTTAAATGAGGTTATTAAGGTGGGCTCTGATTTAATATAATTGGCATCCTTATGTGCAGAGGAGATTAGGGCAAGATACACACACAGAGGAAAGACCATATGAAGGCAGAGAGAGAAGATAGTCATCTATAAGACAAGGAGAGAGGTCTCCTACTGACACCTTTATTGTAGGTTTCTAGTCTCCATACTGTGAGAAAATAAACCTTTGTTTAAGCCACACTGTCTATGATACTTTGTTATGGCAGCCTTAGGAAACTAACACTATAGTGATGCCAAGAAACATCTGGAGTTACCAAATGCCGAAAGAAGCAAGGAAGGATGTTCTCCTAGAGTCTTCAGAGGGAGTGCAGTTCATCTTGAACTTTGGTCTCCAGAATTGTGTGAGAATAAAGGTTTCTGTTGTTTTAAGCCACCAAGTTTATCATAATTTGTTAATGCAGCCCTAGGAAACTAATACAATTTTCCTTTTACCAAGGAAAATCAAGTGGTTTATAAGTGACTGTGTTTATTATTTTGAGCCATAATCCATGAAGGGTGGTGGAAAAAGGCCACTGAGTGCAGCTAAAGCTAGAGAGGAATATTACAAGTCTTGTTAGGGCTCTCTGCCCTCAGCTTCTTTTTGTCACCAGCTTCACAATGCTCGGGGAAAGAAAGCACTCAGTAGCATTTGTAATTGCCTTTAGGGATTTCTAATATTGAGACAAAAAATGTCCTCAAAACAGATTTCACTTGGTTTTTGATAATGATGCTCATTCACATTAACATTTATTTATACAAAGCACTTTCCAAAATTTTGCATTTGATCCCATCTGTTTCTTTCCATATTCCTTCAGACCATTATTTCCAGGGCAGTTCTTCTGAAACACTGTTTTGTTACAGTCATCTCTGGGCATGATACAATCCACCACATTGTGCTTCTAGGCCCAGTTCAAGGTACTTTCCCCATGAAGTCTTCCATGGAAATCACATCATATATTTACATACATTTTATTCCATTAATTTAGTTTATATATCTTCTCCACTAGAACATAAATTTGAGAGCAGGAAATGCATCTTACTCATCAAATTTTGTTTTTGTTTTTTTTAGCAAGAATTCAGCAAATATTTTTGAATGAATACATTTATTTTTCTCTATATCCTTGTGACTTTGGTGAGACTGATATTCATATTTTAGAAACTAAGCCAGAAAAATTACATTGAGTAGTCCAGGGAAATTTAGTTAGTATAATAGTTAGATTAACACCATCAATTTATTTGGTCCTTTCTTTCCCTACAAGCCACTCATCTGTGGGTCATAGGAAGACAAGATGGATAACACTGCAAAGAAAGAGGTAATGACTCTATGAGCATTAAAGCTATTGTCATAATATTTTCTTGGCAGCTTCTGCATCCTGGCATTAGGGAAGTTAAAAAAAAAAACTACAGTTAAAGATAAAGGCAAAGGTAAGCAGATATAACAGATGACAAAATAAATAAAAGCAACATTATGACAAATGAAAGAGGGGATGTTTCTGGGAGACAATAAACTGTGATTCTGCTCTTAACTGAAGAGCAATGCTTTTTTTTTTTTTTTAAAACATCTTTATTGGGGTATAAATGCTTTACAATGGTTTGTTAGTTTCTGCTTTAAAACAAAGTGAATCAGTTATACATATACATATGCTCCCATATCTCTTCCCTCTTGCATATCCCTCCCTCCCACACTCCCTATCCCACCCCTACAGGCGATCACAAAACACCGAGCCGACATCCCTGTGCCATGCGGCTGCTTCCCACTAGCTATCTACCTTACGTTTGTTAGTGTGTATATGTCCATGACTCTCTCTCGCCCTGTCACAGCTCACCCTTCCCCCTCCCCATATACTCAAGTCCGTTCTCCAGTAGGTCTGTGTCTTTATTCCTGTCTTACCCCTAGGTTCTTCATGACATTTTTTTTCTCTTAAATTCCATATATATGTGTTAGCATACGGTATTTGTCTTTTTCTTTCTGACTTACTTCACTCTGTATGACAGACTCTACGTCTATCTACCTCATTACAAATAGCTCAATTTCATTTCTTTTTATGGCTGAGTAATATTCCATTGTATATATGTGCCACATCTTCTTTATCCATTCATCCAATGATGGGCACTTAGGTTGTTTCCATCTCCGGTCTATTGTAAATAGAACTGCAATGAACATTTTGGTCCATGACTCTTTTTGAATTTTGGTTTTCTCAGGGTATATGCCCAGTAGTGGGATTGCTGGGTCGTATGGTGGTTCTATTTGTCGTTTTTCAAGGAACCTCCATACTGTTCTCTATAGTGGCTCTACCAATTCACATTCCCACCAGCAGTGCAAGAATGTACCCTTTTCTCCACAACCTCTCCAGCATTTATTGTTTCTAGATTTTTTGATGATGACCATTCTGACTGGTGTGAGATGATATCTCATTGTAGTTTTGATTTGCATTTCTCTAATGATTAATGATGTTGAGCATTCTTTCATGTGCTTGTTGGCAGTCTGTATATCTTCTTTGGAGAAATGTCTATTTAGGTCTTCTGCCCATTGTTGGATTCGGTTGTTTGTTTTTTGTTATTTAGCTGCATGAGCTGCTTGTAAATTTTGGAGATTAATCCTTTGTCAGTTGCTTCATTTGCAAATACTTTCTCCCATTTTGAGGGTTGTCTTTTGGTCTTGTTTATGGTTTCCTTTGCTGTGCAAAAGCTTTGAAGTTTCATTAGGTCCCATTTGTTTAATTTTGTTTTTATTTCCATTACTCTAGGAGGTGGGTCAGAAAGGATCTTGCTGTGATTTATGTCATAGAGTGTTCTGCCTATGTTTTCCTCTAAGAGTTTGATAGTTTCTGGCCTTACATTTAGGTCTTTAATCCATTTTGAGCTTATTTTTGTGTATGGTGTTAGGGAGTGATGTAATCTTATACTTTTGCATGTATCTGTCCAGTTTCCCCAGCACCACTTATTGAAGAGGCTGTCCTTTCTCCACTGTACATTCCTGCCACCTTTATCAAAGATAAGTTGTCCATAAGTGCATGGTTTATCTCTGGGCTTTCTCTCCTTTTCCATTGATCTATCTTTCTGTTTTTGTGCCAGTACCATACTGTCTTGATTACTGTAGCTTTGTAGTATAGTCTGAAGTCAGGGAGCCTGATTCCTTCAGCTCCTTTTTTTGTTCTCAAGATTGCTTTGGCTAGTTGGGGTCTTTTGTGTTTCCATACAAATTGTGAAATTTTTTGTTCTAGTTCTGTGAAAAATGCCAGTGGTAGTTTGATAGGGATTGCATTGAATCTGTAGATTGCTTTGGGTAGTAGAGTCATTTTCACAATGTTGATTCTTCCAATCCAAGAACATGGTATATCTCTCCATTTGCTTGTATCATCTTTAATTTCTTTCATCAGTGTCTTATAATTTTCTGCATACAGGTCTTTTGTCTCCTTAGGTAGGTTTATTCCTAGATATTTTATTCTTTCTGTTGCAATGGAAAATGGGAGTGTTTTCTTGATTTCACTTTCAGATTTTTCATCATTAGTATATAGGAATGCCAGAGATTTCTGTGCATTAATTTTATATCCTGCTACTTTACCAAGTTCATTGATTAGCTCTAGTAGTTTTCTGGTAGCATCTTTAGGATTCTCTATGTATAGTCCCATGTCATCTGCAAACAGTGACAGCTTTACTTCTTTTCCGATTTGGATTCCTTTTATTTCCTTTTCTTCTGTGATTGCTGTGGCTAAAACTTCCAAAACTATGTTGAATAAGAGTGGTGAGAGTGGGCAAAGTTGTCTTGTTCCTGATCTTAGTGGAAATGCTTTCAGTTTTTCACCATTGAGGATGATGTTGGCTGTGGGCCTGTCATATATGGCCTTTATTATGTTGAGGAAAGTTCCCTCTATGCCTACTTTTTGCAGGGTTTTTATCATAAATGGTGTTGAATTTTGTCAGAAGCTTTCCCTGCATCTATTGAGATGATTATATGGTTTTTCTCCTTCAATTTGTTAATATGGTTTATCACATTGATAGATTTGCATATATTGAAGAATCCTTGCAATCCTGGAATAAACCTCACTTGATCATGTTGTATGATCCTTTTAATGTGCTGTTGGATTATGTTTATTAGTATTTTGTTGAGGTTTTTTGCATCTATGTTCATGAGTGATATTGGCCTGTAGTTTTCTTTCTTTGTGACATCCTTGTCTGGTTTTGCTATCAAGGTGATGGTGGCCTCATAGAAGGAATTTAGGAGTGTTCCTCCCTCTGCTATATTTTGGAAGAGTTTGAGAAGGATAGGTGTTAGCTCTTCTCTAAATGTTTGATAGAATTCGCCTGTGAAGCCATCTGGTCCTGGGCTTTTGTTTGTTAGAAGATTTTAAATCACAGTTTCAATTTCAGTGCTTGTGATTGGTCTGTTCATATTTTCTATTTCTTCCTGATTCAGTCTTCGCAGGTTTTGCATTTCTAAGAATTTTTTTTTTTTAAACATCTTTATTGGGGTATAATTGCTTTACAATGGTGTGTTAGTTTCTGCTTTATAACAAAGTGAATCAGCTATACATATACATATGTTCCCATATGTCTTCCCTCTTGCGTCTCCCTCCCTCCTACTCTCCCGATCCCACCCTTCCAGGCTGTCACAAAGCACCGAGCTAATATCCCTGTGCCTTGCGGCTGCTTCCCCCCAGCTATCTACCTTACTACGTTTGTTAGTGTGTATATGTCCATGACTCTCTCTCGCCCTGTCAAAACTCACCCTTCCCCCTCCCCATATCCTCAAGTCCGTTCTCCAGTAGGTCTGCGTCTTTATTCCTGTCTTACCCCTAGGTTCTTCATGACATTTTTTCCCCTTAAATTCCATATATATGTGTTAACATACGGTATTTGTCTTTTTCTTTCTGACTTACTTCACTCTGTATGACAGACTCTAGGTCTATCCATCTCATCACAAATAGCTCAATTTCATTTCTTTTTAAGGCTGAGTAATATTCCATTGTGTATATGTGCCACATCTTCTTTATCCATTCATCCAATAATGGGCGCTTAGGTTGCTTCCATCTCCGGGCTATTGTAAATAGAGCTGCAATGAACATTTTGGTCCATGACTCTTTTTGAATTTTGGTTTTCTCAGGGTATATGCCCAGTAGTGGGATTGCTGGGTCATATGGTAATTCTATTTGTAGTTTTTTAAGGAACCTCCATAATGTTCTCCATAGTGGCTGAACCATTTCACATTCCCACCAGCAGTGCAAGAGTGTCCCCTTTTTCTCCACACCCTCTCCAGCATTTATTGTTTCTAGATTTTTTGATGATGGCCATTCTGACTGGTGTGAGATGATATCTCATTGTAGTTTTGATTTGCATTTCTCTAATGATTAATGATGTTGAGCATTCTTTCATGTGTTTGTTGGCATTCTGTATATCTTCTTTGGAGAAATGTCTATTTAGGCCTTCTGCCCATTTTTGGATGGGGTTGTTTGTTTGTTATTGAGCTGCATGAGCTGCTTATAAATTTTGGAGATTAATCCTTTGTCAGTTGCTTCATTTGCAAATGTTTTCTCCAATTCTGAGGGTTGTCTTTTGGTCTTGATTATGGTTTCCTTTGCTGTGCAAAAGCTTTGAAGTTTCATTAGGTCCCATTTGTTTATTTTTGTTTTTATTTCCATTACTCTAGGAGGTGGGTCAGAAAGGATCTTGCTGTGATTTATGTCATAGAGTGTTCTTCCTAAGTTTTCTTCTAAGAGTTTGATAGTTTCTGGCCTTACATTTAGGTCTTTAATCCATTTTGAGCTTATTTTTGTGTCTGGTGTTAGGGAGTGATCTAATCTCATACTTTTACATGTACCTGTCCAGTTTTCCCAGCACCATTTATTGAAGAGGCTGTCCTTTCTCCACTGTACATTCCTGCCTCCTTTATCAAAGATAAGGTGTCCATATGTGCGTGGGTTTATCTCTGGGCTTTCTATCCTGTTCCACTGATCTATCTTTCTGTTTTTGTGCCAGTACCATACTGTCTTGATTACTGTTGCTTTGTAATATAGTCTGAAGTCAGGGAGCCTGATTCCTCCAGCTCCTTTTTTCGTTCTCAAGATTGCTTTTGCTATTCGGGGTCTTTTGTTTCCATACAAATTGTGAAATTTTTTGTTCTAGTTCTGTGAAAAATGCCAGTGGTAGTTTGTTAGGGATTGCATTGAATCTGTAGATTGCTTTGGGTAGTAGAGTCATTTTCACAATGTTGATTCTTCCCATCCAAGAACATGGTATATCTCTCCATCTATTTGTATCATCTTTAATTTCTTTCATCAGTGTCTTATAATTTTCTGCATACAGGTCTTTTGTATCCTTAGGTAGGTTTATTCCTAGATATTTTATTCTTTTTGTTGCTATGGTAAATGGGAGTGTTTTCTTGATTTCACTTTCAGATTTTTCATCATTAGTATATAGGAATGCCAGAGATTTCTGTGCATTAATTTTGTATCCTGCTACTTTACCAAATTCATTGATTAGCTCTAGTAGTTTTCTGGTAGCATCTTTAGGATTCTCTATGTATAGTATCATGTCATCTGCAAACAGTGACAGCTTTACTTCTTCTTTTCCGATTTGGATTCCTTTTATTTCCTTTTCTTCTGTGATTGCTGTGGCTAAAACTTCCAAAACTATGTTGAATAAGAGTGGTGAGAGTGGGCAACCTTGTCTTGTTCCTGATCTTAGTGGAAATGCTTTCAGTTTTTCACCATTGAGGATGATGTTTGCTGTGGGCTTGTCATATATGGCCTTTATTATGTTGAGGAAAGTTCCCTCTATGCCTACTTTCTGGAGGGTTTTTATCATAAATGGGTGTTGAGTTTTGTCGAAAGATTTCTCTGCATCTATTGAGATGATCATATGGTTTTTCTCCTTCAATTTGTTAATATGGTTTATCACATTGATAGATTTGCGTATATTGAAGAATCCTTGCATTCCTGGAATAAACCTCACTTGATCATGGTGTATGATCCTTTTAATGTGCTGTTGGATTATGTTTGTTAGTATTTTGTTGAGGATTTTTGCATCTATGTTCATCAGTGATATTGGCCTGTAGTTTTCTTTCTTTGTGACATCCTTGTCTGGTTTTGGTATCAAGGTGATGGTGGCCTCGTAGAAGGAATTTGGGAGTGTTCCTCCCTCTGCTATATTTTGGAAGAGTTTGAGAAGGATAGGTTTTAGCTCTTCTCTAAACGTTTGATAGAATTCACCTGTGAAGCCATCTGGTCCTAGGCTTTTGCTTGTTGGAAGGTTTTTAATCACAGTTTCAATTTCAGTGCTTGTGATTGGTCTGTTCATATTTTCTATTTCTTCCTGATTCAGTCTTGGCAGGTTGTGCATTTCTAAGAGTTTGTCCGTTTCTTCCAGATTGTCCATTTTATTGGCATAGTGTTGCTTGTAGTAATCTCTCATGATTTTTTGTATTTCTGCAGTGTCAGTTGTTACTTCTCCTTTTTCATTTCTAATTCTATTGATTTGAGTCTTCTCCCTTTTTTTCTTGATGAGTCTGGCTAGCGGTTTATCTATTTTGTTTATCTTCTCAAAGAACCAGCTTTTAGTTTTATTGATCTTTGCTATCGTCTCCTTCATTTCTTTTTCATTTATTTCTGATCTGATTTTTATGATTTCTTTCCTTCTGCTAGCTTTGGGGTTTTTTTGTTCTTCTTTCTATAATTGCTTGAGGTGCAAGGTTAGGTTGTTTATTCGAGATGTTTCCTGCTTCTTAAGGTGGGCTTGTATTGCTATAAACTTCCCTCTTAGAACTGCTTTTGCTGCACCCCATAGGTTTTGGGTCATTGTGTCTCCATTGTCATTTGTTTCTAGGTATTTCTTTATTTCCTCTTTGATTTCTTCAGTGATCACTTCATTATTAAGTAGTGCATTGTTTAGCCTCCATGTGTTTGTATTTTTTACAGACCTTTTCCTGTAATTGATATCTAGTCTCATGGCGTTGTGGTCAGAAAAGATACTTGATACAATTTCAGTTTTCTTAAATTTACCAAGGCTTGATTTGTGACCCAAGATATGATCTATCCTGGAGAATGTTCCATGAGCACTTGAGAAAAATGTGTATTCTGTTGTTTTTGGATGGAGTGTCCTATAAATATCAATTAAGTCCATCTTGTTTAATGTATCATTTAAAGCTTGTGTTTCCTTATTTATTTTCATTTTGGATGATCTGTCTATGGGTGAAAGTGGGGTGTTAAAGTCCCCTACTATGAATGTGTTACTGTTGATCTCCCCTTTTATGGTTGTTAGTATTTGCCTTATGTATTGAGGTGCTCCTATGTTGGGTGCATAAATATTTACAATTGTTATATCTTCTTCTTGGATCGATCCCTTGATCATTATGTAGTGTCCTTCTTTGTCCCTTTTAATAGTCCTTATTTTAAAGTCTATTTTGTCTGATATGAGAATTGCTACTCCAGCTTTCTTTTGGTTTCCATTTGCATGGAATATCTTTTTCCATCCCCTTACTTTCAGTCTGTATGTGTCTCTAGGTTTGAAGTGGGTCTCTTGTAGACAGCATATATAAGGGTCTTGTTTTTGTATCCATTCAGCCAATCTGTGTCTTTTGGTGGGAGCATTTAGTCCATTTACATTTAAGGTAATTATCGATATGTATGTTCCTATTTCCATTTTCTATATTGTTTTGGGTTCGCTACTATAGGTCGTTTCCTTCTCTTGTGTTTCGTGTCTAGAGAAGTTCCTTCAGCATTTGTTGTAAAGCTGGTTTGGTGGTGCTGAACTCTCTCAGCTTTTGCTTGTCTGTAAAGGTTTTAATTTCTCCATCAATTCTGCATGAGATCCTTGCTGGGTAGAGTAGTCTTTGTTGCAGGCTTTTCTCCTTCATCACTTTCAGTATGTCCTGCCACTCCCTTCTGGCTTGTAGGGTTTCTGCTGAGAGATCAGCTGTTAACCTTATGGGGATTCCCTTGTGTGTTATTTGTTGTTTTTCCCTTGCTGCTTCTAATATGCTTTCTTTGTATTTAATTTTTGACAGTTTGATTAATATGTGTCTTGGCGTGTTTCTCCTTGTATTTATCCTGTATGGGACTCTCTGTGCTTCCTGGACTTGATTAACTATTTCCTTTCCCATATTAGGGAAGTTTTCAACCATAATCTCTTCAAATATTTTCTCAGTCCCTTTCTTTCTTTCTTCTTCTTCTGGAACCCCTATAATTCGAATGTTGGTGCGTTTCATGTTGTCCCAGAGTTCTCTGAGACTGTCCTCAGTTCTTTTCATTCTTTTTTCTTTATTCTGCTCTGCAGTAGTTATTTCCACTACTTTATCTTCCAGGTCACTTATCCGTTCTTCTGCCTCAGTTATTCTGCTATTGATCCTATCTAGAGTGGTTTTACTTTCATTTATTGCCTTGTTCATCGTTGCTTGTTTCATGTTTACTTCTTATAGGTCCTTGTTAACTGTTTCTTGCATTTTGTCCATTCTACTTCCAAGATTTCGGATCACCCTTACTATCATTATTCTGAATTCTTTTTCAGGTAGATTGCCTATTTCCTCTTCATTTGTTAGGTCTGGTGGGTTTTTATCTTGCTCCTTCATCTGCTGTGTGTTTTTCTGTCTTCTCATTTTGCTTATCTTACTGTGTTTGGGGTCTCCTTTTTGCAGGCTGCACGTTCATAGTTCCTGTTGTTTTTGATGTCTGTCTCCAGTGGCTAAGGTTGTTTCAGTGGGTTGTGTAGGCTTCCTGGTGGAGGGGACTAGTGCCTGTGTTGTGCTGGATGAGGCTGGATCTTGTCTCTCTAGTGGGCAGGTTCACGTCTGGTGGTGTGTTTTGGGGTGTCTGTGGCCTAATTATGATTTTAGGCAGCCTCTCTGCTAATGGGTGGGGTTGTGTTCCTGTTTTGCTAGTTGTTTGGCATAGGTTGTCCAGCACTGTGGCTTGCTGGTCGTTGAGTGAAGCTGGGTGCTGGTGTTAAGATGGAGGTCTCTGGGAGATTTCCACTGTTTAATATTATGTGGAGCTGGGAGGTCTCTTGTTGACCAGTGTCCTGAATTTGGCTCTCCTACCTCAGAGGCAGAGCCCTGACTCCTGGCTGGAGCACCAAGAGCCTTTCATCCACACGGCTCAGAATAAAAGGGAGAAAAAGTAGAGAGAATTAGTAGAAGTATGAGTAAGGAAAGGAGGAAAGGAAGGAAGGAAGAAAGAAGCAAAGAAGGAAAGAAAGGAGGGAGGGAGGGAGGGAGGGAGGAAGGAAGGAAGGAGGGAAAGAAGGAAAAAAGACAGAAAGATGATACAGTAAAAATAAAATAAAGTATAATATAGTTATTGAATTAAAAAATATTTAGAAGAAAAAAAAGAAAAAAGAAAAAAAAAAGGGACGGACAGAACCTTAGGACAATTGTTGGAAGCAAAGCTATACAGAGAAAATCTTACACAGAAGCATACACATACACCTTCACAAAAAGAGGTAAAGGGGGAAAAATCATAAATCCTGCTCCCAGAGACCACCTCCTCAATTTGGGGTGATTCGTTGTCTAAAGGAGGGAAGGAAGGAAGGAAAGAAAGAAAGAACGAAGGTAAAGTATAATAAAGTTATTACAATTAAACTTAATTATTAAGAAAAAGAATTTAAAAAAAAAATCATGGACGGATAGAGCCCTAGGATAAATGGTGGAAGCAAGAGTATACAGACAGGATCTCACACAGAAGCATACACGTACACATTCACATAAAGAGGAAAAGGGAAAAGAATCATAGATCTCGCTCCTAAAGTCCACCTCTTCAATTTGGGATCATTCCTTGTCTATTAAGGTATTCCACAGATGCAGGGTATATCAAGTTGATTGTGGAGCTTTAATCCGCTACTTCTGTGGCTGCTGGGAGAGATTTCCCTTTCTCTTCTTTGTTCTCACAGCTCACAGGAGCTCAGCTTTGGATTTGGCCCTGCCTCTGCGTGTAGGTCGCTGGAGGGCGTCTGTTTTTTCGCTCAGACAGGACGGGGTTAAAGGAGCCGCTGATTCGGGAGCTCCGGCTCACTCAGGCCGGGGGTTGGGGGATGGGGGAAGGAGGGGCACTGCGTGCGGGGCGGGCCTGCGGCGGCAGAGGCGGCGTGACGTTGCGGCAGAGGCCGGCGTGATGTTGCACCAGCCTGAGACCCGCCGTGCGTACTCCCGGGGAAGTTGTCCCTGGATCCCGGGAACCTGGCAGTGGCGGGCTGCACAGGCTCCGCGGAAGAGGGGTGTGGAGAGTGACCTGTGCTCGCACACAGGCCCCTTGGTGGCGGCAGCAGCATCCTTAGCGTCTCCCGCCCGTCTCTGTGGCCCGCGGTTTTAGCCGCGGCTCGCGCCCGTCTCTGGGGTTTGCGCTTTCAGCCGCGGCTCGCGCCCGTCTCTGGGGTTCGCGCTTTTAGCCGCGGCTCGCGCCCGTCTCTGGAGATCCTTTAAGCAGCGCTCTTAAACCCCTCTCCTCGCGCACCAGGAAACAAAGAGGGAAGAAAAAGTCTCTTGCCTCTTCGGCAGGTGCAGGCTTTTCCCCGAACTCCCTCCCGGCTAGTCGTGGTGCACTAACCCCTTCAGGCTATGTTCAAGCCGCCAACCCCAGTCCTCTCCCTGAGCTCCGTCCAAAACCGAAACCCGAGCCTCAGCTCGCAGCCCCGCCCGCCCCGGCGGGTGAGCAGACAAGCCTCTCGGGTTGGTGAGTGCTGGTCGGCACCGATCATCGGTGCAGGAATCTCCCCGCTTTACCCTCCACACCCATCGCTGTGCACTACTCCGCGGTCCCGAAACTCCCCCCTCTGCCTCCCGCAGTCTCCGCCCGCGGAGGGGCTTCCTAGTGTGTGGAAACTTTTCCTCCTTCACAGCTCCTTCCCACTGGTGCAGGTGCCGTCCTTATTCTTTTTTCTCTGTTTTTTCTTTTGCCCTACCCAGGTACGTGGGGAGTTTCTTGCCTTTTGGGAGGTCTGAGGTCTTCTGCCAGCCTTCAGTAGGAGTTCTGTAGGAGTTGTTCCACGTGTGGATGTATTTCTGGTGTATCCGTGGGGAGGAAGGCGATCTCCACGTCTTACTGTTCCGCCATCATCAAGGTCCCCACCCATTTCTAAGAATTTGTCCATTTCTTCCAGATTGTCCATTTTATTGGCATAGAGTTGCTTGTAGTAATCTCTCATGATCTTTTTTTATTTCTGCAGTGTCAGCTGTCACTTCTCCTTTTTCATTTCTAATTCTATTGATTTGAGTCTTCTCCCTTTTTTCTTGATGAGTCTGGCTATTGGTTATAAATTTTATTTATCTTCTCAAACTACCAGCTTTTAGTTTTATTGATCTTTGCTATTGTTTCCTTCATTTCTTTTTCATTTATTTCTGATCTGCTTTTTATGATTTCTTTCCTTCTGCTAGCTTTGGGTTTTTTTTGTTCTTCTTTCTCTAATTGCTTTAGGTGCAAGGTTAGGTTGTTTATTCGAGATGTTTCCTGCTTCTTAAGGTGGGTTTGTATTGCTATAGACTTCCCCCTTAGAACTGCTTTTGCTGCACCCCATAGATTTTGGGTCGTTGTGTCTGCATTGTCATTTGTTTCTAGGTATTTTTTGATTACTTCTTTGATTTCTTCAGTGATCACTTCATTATTAAGTAGTGTATTGTTTAGCCTAGATGTGTTTGTATTTTTTACGAATCTTTTCCTGTAATTGATATCTAGTCTCATGGAGTTGTTGTCAGAAAAGATACTTGATACAATTTGAATTTTCTTAAATTTACCAAGGCTTGATTTGTGACCCAAGATATGATCTATCCTGGAGAATGTTCCATGAGCACTTGAGAAAAATGTGTATTCTGTTGTTTTTGGACGGAATGTCCTATAAATATCAATTAAGTCTATCTTGTTTAATGTACCATTTAAAGCTTGTGTTTCCTTATTTATTTTCATTTTGGATGATATGTCCATTGGTGAAAGTGGGGTGTTAAAGTCCCCTACTATGAATGTGTTACTGTCGATTTCCCCTTTTATGGCTGTTAGTATTTGCCTTATGTATTGAGGTGCTCTTATGTTGGGTTCATAAATATTTACAATTGTTATATCTTCTTCTTGGATCAGTCACTTGATCATTATGTAGTGTCCTTCTTTGTCCCTTTTAATAGTCCTTATTTTAAAGTCTATTTTGTCTGATATGAGAATTGCTACTCCAGTTTCTTTTTGTTTCCATTTGCATGGAATATCTTTTTCCATTCCCGTACTTTCAGTCTGTATGTGTCTCTAGGTCTGAAGTGGGTCTCTTGTAGACAGCATATATAAGGGTCTTGTTTTTGTATCCATTCAGCCAATCTGTGTCTTTTGGTGGGAGCATTTAGTCCATTTACATTTAAGGTAATTATCGATATGTATGTTCCTATTCCCATTTTCTAAGTTGTTTTGGGTTCGTTATTATAGGTCGTTTCCTTCTCTTGTGTTTCTTGTGTAGAAAAGTTCCTTTAGCATTTGTTGTAAAGCTGGTTTGGTGGTGCTGAGCTCTCTCAGATTTTGCTTGTCTGTAAAGATTTTAATTTATCCATCAAAACTGAATGAGATCCTTGCTGGGTAGAGTAATCTTGGTTGCAGGTTTTTCTCCTTCATCACTTTAAGTATGTCCTGCCACTCCCTTCTGGCTTGTAGGGTTTCTGCTGAGAGATCAGCTGTTAACCTTATGGGGATTCCCTTGTGTGTTATTTGTTGTTTTTCCCTTGCTGCTTTTAATATGCTTTCTTTGTATTTAATTTTTGGCAGTTTGTTTAATATGTGTCTTGGTGTATTTCTCCTTGGATTTATCCTGTATGGGACTCTCTGTGCTTCCTGGACTTGATTAACTATTTCCTTTCCCATATTAGGGAAGTTTTCAACTATAATCTCTTCAAATATTTTCTCAGTCCCTTTCTTTTTCTCTTCTTCTTCTGGAACCCCTATAATTCGAATGTTGGTGCATTTAATGTTGTCCCAGAGTTCTCTGAGACTGTCCTCAGTTCTTTTCATTCTCTTTTCTTTATTCTGCTCTGCAGTAGTTATTTCCAATATTTTATATTCCAGATCACTTAACTGTTCTTCTGCCTCAGTTATTCTGCCATTGATCCCATCTAGAGTACTTTTATTTTCATTTATTGTGTTGTTCATCGTTGCTTGTTTCATCTTTATTTCTTCTAGGTCCTTGTTAACTGTTTCTTGCATTTTGTCCATTCTATTTCCAAGATTTTGTATCATCCTTACTATCACTATTCTGAATTCTTTTTCAGGTAGACTGCTTATAGAGCAATTCTTAATTAGAAACTTCTGCCAAATTTAGTAATGATATGAAGGGTGTAGGGGAAGAAAAGTAATTTTCCCTTTACCCTTCTGAGGTCCTGCTGTGTCCCCTCAGTAATAAAAGTCAAATTAACAAGAGAGAAACAAACAGAAGTTTATTTACATGTATACCTCATACATACTTGATAGATGCCCAGAAAACATGAGTAAACTCCCTGAGATTGCCCAAGCCACTACCTTATATAACATTTTCAACTGAGACAAAAGAAATATTTGTGGATGTGGGGGCAGTTGTGGGACGTTGCTAGAAAGAGCAACATGAAAAATGGTAAGAATTGTTTTGCAGATTTAAGTCTGTGCCTTCTCCATTGATAAAATTCTCCTGTGATTTACAGTCATTATTTTTAGCCTGGTACTTAAAGGAAGACACCCTTACAAATGGAGATTTCCTTTATAAATATAAATTTATCTTACATAAGGGTAACTTCGACTCTGTTTTCAGAGCTTCTCCTATGTCTGCCGTTTCTCAGAATAACAGCTCAAAATAATCGTAAATCAAAAAGGCATATTTTAGGGTGGCATATTCTGCTACTCTTCAAGGTCAAATATATTATTCAATAAGAGAACTATTGTTCTATTTTTTGTCAGTGAAGTAATTTGTAATATTTGCAACTTCTTTCTCAAGTCAATCTTTACAACTCCAGTGGACAAAAGTCAACCATATTCACATGCATGCACAAATGTGCAACACACACACAGATGTTCTGATCATAAACTGTTGACTGATGCAGTTGGAGGAAATCTCAGAGGATTCCAACCCTACTGCATATAAGAATAAGGCAGGACAGTGAAGGCACAGGCTACAGAATTGAACTTCATCATGGTTTTCTGGATGTTGATTGAACAAGGTTATTCAGAAGGCATAGAGACATTGGAAAATAAAATTTTAAGACTGGAATGGGGAAAGATTAGAGAAAAGAAATCAGTGAATCACTATTGGAATAACAGTAACCTTAGGCAAGATTAGGTCACAGGTGACTGTCTATTTGCTATCTAACCACTCCTCTCTTCATCAATTTCTACTAAAAGACAGAGATGTACAGCCTATCTGCCTTATTGGGCTTTCAGAGTGTTTGAAATGTTCAATACAAAACAGGTATTGCTGCACACATAATAAACATGTCTGCAGATACCTCTCTCTTTTCTCCTGTGCATACTTCCAGAGCAGCCTGAGGAAAATGCAGATGAGATGAGATGGTGCAAGCTCATTAACAAAGATCTAATAACAAAATCATACAAAAAAATCTAATTAGCAAGGTTACCTCTGGAGCAGCAGTCCCATGGAAATAATCACAAGCTTGCATTTATTTTGTGCCTAGAATCATATTTTTTCATTTCCTTGAAAATTTAAAAAATGTTATCTTCCTTCCAAATTGTGTCATTGCCTACATCATTGTTTCTCTTGTTGCCTAGACTCTGGGTTTCTTCTAGGTGCTTGGAGGAAGTAACCAGAGACATTTCCACCGATAGGAAGACTTTGATCTAAAGGCCACTGGCATTAATGCAACCTTCAGGAATTCCCTTGCTGGAATGCACACAGAAGCCACCTCAGGGCTGACCTAATGGCTGCTTCATGACACAGAGCAATATATCCCCACTGCTGTGGAAGGCAGGGTGGACTGGGGTGAGGGAAACCGCAGAGGAGGAGAGAGCTGTGAAATGCAATTACATGGATTGGAATTTGGCCAGCACATGGAGTGAAATGAGACAGCAGTGCCTGGATTCTTCTGTTTGCCAGGATGAAGAAGTTTACACATCATTTACAATATACATGGGAATCTTCCAGAAGCAGCTATGGTTGACCCTGAAGAGTGCTCAATAAAGAAAACTGGTCTTTGCTTATGAAACTAGAGCTGCAGTGAACATGGAGGATTTTCATGCTAATCACTCATTTAAAAAATGAAGAAAATGAGCCCTGAGACAGAGAAGTAACTTACACAAGGTCATCCAGTGCAGAGGTAGAGGATTTGGGTTTAGATTTCAGGAATTTCAATTTTAAGTCCTATCTTGTTTTCAATTTTAAGACCTATTTTCCCCCAACTGTAATTCATTAGGAAGTCAGACCCGGCATTAATGTATGTGTGTCTTCACCACATTTGTTTCAATGTCTTTTTCCATAATATTGAAGTCATGTTAACAAAAATCTACCTCGCTAGGCGATTGATTAAACTATTGCACTTCTGAGGGAAAACACAAGGGAAAATCTTTACAATTTTGAGGTAAGCAAATATTTCTTATGTAACAAAAAACACAAACCATAAAGTAAAACAATAAAGTGTATGTCTTCAAAATTAAAAATCTCTACTCTTTCAAAGACACCATTACAAAAATAAGGATATTCACAGTTCAGGAGAAAATATTCACAATGTATATATCTGACAAAGGACTGACATTCAGAATTTATAAATAATTCTTATAATTCAATTATAAGAAAAGAAAGAGCCTGCTGAAAATAAGTGGACAAAGGACTTTAATAGACGCTTTAGAAAAGAAATGTAATTCTGGCCAATAAGTAAATGAAAAGATGGTTAACATGGCAGTCATAGGCAAATAAAAATGAAACCCACAATGAGATACCTATTTTATACCAATTAAAATGTCTACAATTGAAGTTTTACATACATTTTGTTGGCAAGATACATTTCTGGTGGAAGTGAAATGTTAAAAAACAGAACAAAACAAAAACTTTGGAAAATTCCTTAGCAGTTTCTTACAAAGTTAAATATTTATCTACTTTATTACCTGAAAATTTCACCCATAGGTATTTAACTGAAGTAAAAGTATACCTACAAAAATTCTTGTACCTGAATGATCATAACAGCTTTATTCACAATAGCCAAAACCAGAAGCAACCCAAGTGTCATCTTTTGTGGTATAGTCTACATGGCACAGCCTTCTCAGCAATAAAAATGAACAAACTGTGGATACACATAATATGGATGAATCTAAATGTTGGGTTAGTGAAGAAGCCAGGTACAACAAGTGATTCCATTTATATGAGTTCTCAAGCAGGCAAAATTATTGTATGGAAATAAGTAAAATCAATGGTTGCTTGGGACAAATTGGAGTGGTTGGGATTGACCGTAAAGGGGTAAAAGGGGACTACAATGGGTGATGGAATTATTTCATTGTTAGGGTTATGGTTACATATTTGTTACATTTGGTATTGAGGTGGTAAATATATATATATATATATTTATTTATTTATATATATATATAGTTATATATATATATGTCAAAATTCATAGACCTACACACTTAAGATGGCTGTATTTTATTGTATGTAAATTATAACTCAAAAGTTTACTTAAAAAATAAATCTAATGGTTACCTCTGTGATGATGTAGGAGCACAGGAATCTTCAGTTACTTTGGTTCTGCTTTAGTTTTGAAGATGGATAGTCAGTTCACAAGTGCTTGGTTTATTATCATGCTTCATAAAATATACAGTGTACATATAATCTGTCATTTATCAAATATTACATAATAAAACATTTGAAGGAACTAAAACATTTTGTCAAGTTACCATATGTAAAGTGCTGATCAAATTTGCCAGATTTATGAAGTGATTACTATGTAATAATCCTTTATAAGCCTGAGTTGATTTTATCTTTGTATAAATTTATGGGGTAGTTTTAGGGTTCTAGTTATAGATTTTAGGACATTGATGATCAAAAGGTTAAACCAACTCCTCAACACTACACAGTTAGTAAAAAATAAAGCCAAATCTATCATGATTTTGTTCTTACTCTACCATGTTCTAGCTGCTTCTCCTAGTGCTTGACCCAAAACATGTTAATTTAACTCTCTCCATTCATTCTCTGCTTTTTTAGGGTCAAGAGTATACAACACTTCTCTCATTCTTTGTGCAGTACCCATTATTTTGTAGTTACATTTATTTACATTCATCTCTTTCTTACAGCCGCCCCTCTGCTTCAGACACTTTTATTTTACACCTAGATTATTTCCATTGTCAATTCTTCCTGTTTTCAGCTTTTCCTTCCTCACAATTTTCCTGCAAACTAGGGACATTTTATTCATATACAGTTCTTGTGGGCAGCAAGATGATAGCATCTACAAACTGGCTATTAAATCTCTGAAAGATAAAACACTCTCCTTAGTCAAGCTTTTATAGACCCTGCAGTCTAGTCTAAGCCAATAGTTGCCTCATAAGATATGCAAATTATGTTCCAAGTCAAATGTCTAAAAGGCTATTGCAGAAAGACCTCATGCTGTCCATTTTTTATGCCTTTCCTCTTATTGCCTTTCTGAAGAACTATGCCTTTCCTTTCTTCTATCTAAATTCATCTGCCTTTCAATTCCCAAAATAAATCACCTCCTCCGTGAGGATTCTCTGATTATCAAAAACAAATCCAAACCACTTCATCCTCTTCAGTTGTTTGTGTTTTACTACATTTAAGTTACTCTTTTATTCATTCATCTATTCAATTGCATCTCTTGAATTCCTACTCTGAGTCATTCACAATGTGCAGTGCAGAGCTGTAGTAGTGAATGAGTCCTTGCTATCATGAATATTATATTCTTGCATCTGTGTTGGTCTTATTCTTCAAAGTTGGTTATAAAGTTATTAATGTCTAAGATCTTGTTTCATGCCTGCATCCCTTAATAGGTATAATTAATGTTTAGAATATATAGTCAAAGAAAAAGGTAATCTAATAATAATGATCATTTGTCCTATTTTTTATTATTTTATTTAATTTTTAATATTTATTTATTTTCCATATTTTTTTGGTTGTGTCAGATCCTAGTTGCGGCCCATGGGATCTTTGTTGAGGCATGTGGGATTTTTTTTTTATTACAATGCATGGTCTACTTGGGTTTCTCTCTAGTTGCGGTGAGCAGGTTTCTCTCTAGTGGTGACATGCAGGTTTTCTCTCTCTAGTTGTGGCACATGGGCTCCAGGGCACATGTCTTCTGTAGTTATGGAGCACAGGCTCTCTTATTGAGGTGCACAAGCTCAATGGTTGTGGCACGCAGGCTTAGTTGCCCCATGTCATGTGGGATCTTAGTTCCCCAACCAGGGATTGAACACGTGTCCCCTGCATTGGAAGGTGGATTCTTTATCACTGGACCACCAGGGAAATTCAATTTGTCTTATTTTTAATACCCTAAATTGGCATCTATTTATCTGGTCTTCTATAAATGAGGAATAGCTATTTGAAGGCTATGTGTGAAAATGTAAATAGTGGTTTTCACTGGATGTTGGGGTCATAAGTGACCATAAGTAATTGAAAAGAATGAAGTAAAAAGAAATATTCTATTATTTGAAACCTTTATGTCATGCTTTTTGTGTTCTCCTGAACTTAGGAAAAATGTCTCTCCTCTAAAAGAAAAATTAATCTACTTAATAAAATAGGAGTTGTCATTTGCCCTATTATTCAGTTTTCCTTACTGTGAAGTCATGGGGCTTTACTCTCCCTACTTCATGAAGTTATAGTTAGTGATTAATAAAACACCATGACTAAATATACAGTAAAATGACACTAGGCAGGGGATATGGTTAAAAATTAATCTTATAGTCATTCATGAACAAATGAATTTTATATAAATCATTTGATGTATAAAATTATACATCTTATAAAAGTTGTTTCTATATGGCTCAGTTTTCCTTTTTTTGACAAAGGATAAAATAATTTTTATGCTTTATTCTAAATGTAACATAACTAATAGTTATGACTTTTGACAGAGAATCTTCATTATTATCATCAATAATGAAGTCCATGGTGAAATAATATTGTTGCAGAAATGACAATGCTCTGTTATAATGAGATGTTGTCATATTCATTTGAAGTATAAAATAAATTATGATTATAGCTATTAATATTGTAGACAATATTGATTAGTAATTTATTATTATTAAACAATGGCATACAGAAAACTTATGGGGATTCTTTAACTCACGAGGGTGCTTTACAACCTTGGCCTTCTTAAGAGATTTTCATCTTTCAGTTTACTACTTATGTGAGAAGAATTAATTGGAAAGAGTAGCAGACCAAAGGGTGCAACTGCCTTGGGGGAGGGGGAAGGAGGGAGAAGGAAGGAGAAGACAAATTCTGGAATCTAGGAAGTCTCCAAAATGAGAATTTAGGAACAAGATCAAGATTCAAATCCACTTCTTTAATTTTTTTTTTCTGTACTACCAAGTTTTCAGTTTTTCCTTTGCTTAAACTAACTCAATGCTTCCCAGTGAAATAGTTCCATATTTTAGGTTCATTCCTTTAGACTGGAATATCTACTCTATATCAGGTTACATTAAAGCAACTGTATTTATGCAAAGACACAACTTCTTCCATAAGGCCTTATCTGAATAACTGAATTAAATAATGTTGTTCACACTTGAGACTAAGCAAGGGCAGCTTAAACAGTCAACAGTTAAATCAGATGATTATAGCCAGTG
Organism: Phocoena sinus; assembly: GCF_008692025.1. Lineage (NCBI taxonomy): Eukaryota > Metazoa > Chordata > Mammalia > Artiodactyla > Phocoenidae > Phocoena > Phocoena sinus. Next base: position 30,284,713 of record NC_045776.1, on the reverse strand, counting down.
GAATACTTGATAGTGAGATAGTTGGAGTATAGTTCAAAACCACTGATTTCTAGATGATGACGGAGTATACTCTTGAAAGTAAAGCTGTGCTTTTCCACTTTAAATATAACTAAATACCCTAGGGATTATCAATAGACAGTGATAAAATGACTGAAAACTAGAAAGAAGAGGGAAGACTGGCCAAAGACCTGACGACTTGAGAAACAACAACGTGATAAATTCCCTGAATTTTCTTTTATTTCCTATCTACTCCCTGACTAGGTACTGAGGAGGCTTGCAACCCAGGACTGACAACAGGTTTAAACAAAACAAAACAAAGCAAAACAAAAAGTCCAAGGAAGGTCTGCTTTCTCTAGCCAGAGAACTAGAAAAGGGGACGTTCAATGGAGACCTAGAGTAGAGGCTAATTTCTTGTTCTACAACTGAAGCCCCAGCAAGCATTTGAACCACTGGCAACATCATATCAGTCCTTGCTCCACACCTGGCCTAGTGAGCAGTCTGATCTGGCAGCAGTGGCAGTGGCAGCAACAACAGCAAAGTTCCAGTCTTTCCAAGCTACTTGTCCTCAAACAAGACACTGCTAAATAGTCCCATTTGCCTGTAGTAATGATAGCAGCAAAGATGAAAAGGATAATATATTTTATTTACCTATATTTTTATTCTTTCTCTTTTACTTTTTTCTACCTAATGTTTCAAGATTTCTTCTGACACCTTTTTCCCCTCCCTTTCTAGTTAGAGAGTTACCTTTAGTCATTTATTTATGATAGATCTGCTAATGACAAATTCTCTTTTCCTTTATGGAGAATGTCTTTATTTCTGCTTTGTTTCCAAGGGATATTTTCACTGGATTTGGAGTTCAGATTTGACAGGTTTGGGGTTTGTTTTAAAATTGTGCCACTTTTTTCTGTCCTCTACAGTTTCTGATGAGAAATCCATTATCATTCAAATTGTTTTTTCCTTGTAAGTAAGGCATCATTTCTCTTTGCTTTCTAGATTTTTCTTGTCTTTAGTGAAAGTTTTAGTCTTTCAGAAGCTTGTCTATGATGTGTCTTGGCATGAGTTTCTTTGAGCTTATCTTGTTGGAGATCACTCAGGAAATTTAATTTATGGATATATATCTTTTGCTAAATTTAGGAAGTTTTCTATTGTTATTCCTTCATGTAATTATTTTTTTAATTAATTAATTTATTTATTTTTGGCTGTGCTGGGTCTTCGTTTCTGTGTGAGGGCTTTCTCTAGTTGTGGCGAGCGGGGGCCACTCTTCATTGTGGTGTGCGGGCCTCTCACTATCTCGGCCTCTTATTGTGGAGCACAGGCTCCAGAAGCACAGACTCAGTAGTTGTGGCTCACGGGCCCAGTTGCTCCATGCCATGTGGGATGTTCCCAGACCAGGGCTCGAACCCATGTCCCCTGCATTGGCAGGCAGATTCTCAACCACTGCACCACCAGGGAAGCCCCCCTTCATGTAATTTTTAAGCCCGGCTCCCTTTCCCTCCCCTTCTGAGACTCTGAGCACATGAATGGTAGAATTCTGCTATGGTCTTACAAGTCTCTATTCATTAGTAAATTTTTCTCTTTGTTGTTCAGATTGGGTGATTTCTGTTGTTCTGTCTTCAAGCACATTGACTCTTTCCTCTATCACATCCACTCTACTATTGAGTCTATATAGTGAGTTTTCTATATTTTAGTTATTGTACTTTCATGTTCTAAAATTTCCATTGGGTTCTTCTTTATGTCTTCTATTTGTTTGATGAGACAATTATTTTAATTTGTTACAAGTGCATGGGTTTCCTAAAGTCTTTGTCAGGTAATTCTAATATTAGTGTCATCTAAGAGTTTATTTTTTTTTTTTTAAATCAGGTTGAGATTTTCCTGATTCTCAGTATAAAGAGTAATTTTTAATTGAAACCTGTATATATGAGTATTATATTATGAGATTCTGAATCTTATTTAAAGTTCGGTTTTAGCCAGCTAGCTCTGAAACTGCAAAAGTGTGAAGAGATAGAGAAGTGTTGTTTCACTACTACCAGATGAGTGTAAGCAGGGAGGGCCTCTTAGTTACAGCAGGACAGGTGCAACAGTAAGCCTCCACTGATTCTTCCCTGGAATGGAGAAGAGTACTGCCTGTTACTTTTCTCTCCCTGGTCTTCACTGGCACCACAGGGGAAGGACAGGGGGCTCATCACCTCTAAACGGGTAACAAAGTCCTGGCTTCCCTATCCAGCCATTGACCTACTCTGCCACAATCCAGTAAGACATGGATTAGGGTATCTTCTTACAGCCTTGTGAGTGTCCCCTCACTTGGCCTTTTCCAGAGTGGGTGGGGTAAGGACCACAGTTTTTTCTGTGGTGTTTGACTGGAATAGAATAATTGTTGTCTAAATTGTTTCCTTTTCCTGTCTCTTAGCCTAGAGTGAGAAGCCGTTTGTTGGAGTTTTAAGTTTTTAAAATCTTTATACTTTGGTGTTTCCAACTTGCTGCCTTATTCAGTTTCAATTCTGGAATATTTAAACAAAAGGGAAAATCCATAAAGAAACACAGCCCTTAAACAACATATTTTAATAGTTGGATTTAACAGATATGTACAGAACATTCCATCCCAAAGCAATAGAATACACATACTTTTCAAGTACATGTGAAATATTCTTCAGCTCTGATCATATGCTAGGTCAAAACACAAATTTCAATATATTTGAAATTAAGCATCTTTTCCAAACACAACACTATGAGACTAGAAATCAAGTAAAAGGAAAAGAAAAATGCAAAATACACAAATATGGGAGGCTAAACAATATGCAACTTAACAACCAATGTGTCACTGAAGAAATCAAAGAGGAAAATTTTAAATACCTGAATACAAATGAAAATGGAAACAAAATGATCCAAAATCTGTGGGACACACCAAAAACAGTTCTAAGAGGGAAGTTTATAGTAATACATGTTTACCTCAGGAAACAAGAAAAATCTCAAATAAACAATCTAACCTTAGGTGTAAAGGAACTAGAAAAAGAAAAAAAATCTGAACCCAAAATTAGTAGAAGGAAAGAAATAATAAATATCAGTGCAGACATAAATGAAATAGAGTCTAAAAAATATAAACAATCAATAAAACTAAGAGCTGGTCCTTTGAAAGATAAACAAAATTGATAAATCTTTAGACAGACTCATCAAGAAAAAAGAAGACCCAGATAAAATCAGAAATTAAACATAAGTTGTTACAATGAACACCACAGAAATACAAAGGATCATAAGAAATTACTATGAATAATTTTAATACAAGAAAATGGACAACCTAGAAGATGGACAAATTTCTAAGAATGTACAATCTCTCAAGACTGAATCAGGAAGAAATAGAAGATATAAACAGACCAATTACAAGTAAAGAAATTGAATCAGTAATAAAACAAAAAACAAAATACTCCCAACAAACAAAAGTCCAGTACTAGATGGCTGCCAAGGTGAATTTTACCAAATATTTAAACAGTTATCATTTATCTTTCTCAAACTATTCCAAATACTGAAAAGTAAGGAACACTTTAAAACTCATTCTACAAGGCCAGCATCACCCTGATATCAAAACCAGACAAAGACACTACACACACACACACACACGCACACACACACACAAATCACAGGCTAGTATCACTGATAAACATAGGTTCAAAACTCTTCAACAAATTTTTAGCAAATCAAATTCAACCATACATTAAAAGGATTATATCATATTAATATATACAACAAAAGCTTTTGATAAAATTCTACATCCATTTATAATAAAAACTCTCAAAAAATGGGTATACCCCAGCAACAAATAAAAGGCCAGATATGACAAATCTACAGCCAATATTATGTTCAACACTGAAAAGCTGAAAGCATTTCCTCTAAGATCAGAAACAACACAAGGATGCCCATTCTCACCAATTTTTTTCAGCATAGAATTGGAAGTCTGAGCCACAGTAATCAGAAAAGGAAAAGAAATAAAAGGAATCCAAATTAGAAAAGAAGAAGCAAAACTGTTGCTATTTGCAGATGACATGATAAAGTATATAGAAAATCCTTTATATACATGAAAATCTTCTATGACATGAAAAACTACTAGAGCTCACTGATGAATTTAGTAGAGTTGCAGGTAAAATTAATATACAGAAACCTGCTGTGTTTCTATATGCTAACAATGAACTATCAGAAAGAGAAATTAAGAAAGCAATCTCATTTACAATTGCATCAAAAATAAGATACCTAGGAATGAACCTACTTAAGGAAGTTAAAGACCTATACTTGGAAAACTCTAAGACACTGATGAACGAAATTGAAGACAACACAAACAAATGGAAAAGTATACTGTGCTCATTGATTGAAAGAATAAGTATTGTTAAAATGTCTGTACTACCCAAGGTCATCTACAGATTCAGTGTAATCCCTATCCAATTACCAATGGCATTTTTTTTCACAGAACTAGAACAAATAATTCTAAAATTCTTATGGAAACACTAAAGACCCCAAATAGACCAAACAATCTTGAGAAAGAAGAACAAAGGCATCATGCTCCCTGATTTCAAACTTTACTACAAAACTGCAATAATCAAAACAGTATGCACTGGCACAAATACAGACACATAGACCAATATAACAGAAGAGAGAGTCCAGAAGGAGTCCTAAAAGAAAACATAAGCATTACACTTTTTGATCTCAGCCTTAGCAATATTTTTTAACATCTCCATGGGAAAGGAAAACAAAAACAAAAATAAGCAAGTGGGATCAAGTCAAACCAAAAAGCTTTTGCACAGGAAAGGAAACTATCAACAAAAGGAAAAGGCTGCCTACTGAATGAGAAAGATATTTACAAATGATATATCAACTAAGGGGTTAATATGCAAAATACACAAAGAATTCATGCAACTCAACATTAAAAAATCCCACAACCCAATTAAAAATGAGTAGAAGACATTAATAAACATTTTTTTAGAGAAGACATATAGATGGCCAACAGGCACATGAAAAGATGCTCAACATCTCTAGTCATCAGAGAAATGTAAATTAAAACCACAGTGAGATATTACCTCACACCTGTCCAAATGGCTATTGCCAAAAAGGCGACAAATAACAAATGTTGGCAAGGATGTGGAGAAAAGAGAAACATTGTGCACTTGTTGGTGGACAGGTAAATTGTTGCCGCCATTATGAAAAACAAGATGGAGTTTTCTCAAATAATTAAAAATAGAACTACCATATGATCTAGTAATTCCACTTTTGGATATTTTTCTGAAGAAAATGACAACACTAATTGAACCTAGGGGTAAGACGGGAATAAAGACACAGACCTACTAGAGAATGGACTTGAGGATATGGGGCGGGAGAAGGGTAGGCTGTGACAAAGTGAGAGAGTGGCATGGACATATATACACTACCAAACGTAAAATAGATAACTAGTGGGAAGCAGCCACATAGCACAGGGAGATCAGCTCGGTGCTTTGTGACCACCTGGATGGGTGGGATAGGGAGGGTGGGAGGGAGGGAGATGCAAGAGGGAGGAGATATGGGAACATACGTATATGTATAACTGATTCACTCTGTTATAAAGCAGAAACTAACACATCATTGTAAAACAATTATACTCCAATAAAGATGTAAAAAAACAAAAATAAAACCAAATAAACATTAATTGTAAAAGATATAAGCACCCCTGTGTTCGCTGCTGCATTATGTACAATAGCCAAGATATGGAAGCAACCTAAGTTGTGCCCATCAGTTGATGAATAGATAATGAAGTGAAGATGTAGTGTGTGTGTGTGTGTGTGTGTGTGTGTGTGTGTGTATATATATACTAGTCCATATATATAATGGAATATTACTCGGCCATTCAAAAAATAAAATCTTGCCTTTTGTGACAACATGGATGAACTTAGAAGGTATTATGCTAAGTGAAATAAATCAGAGAAAGACCAATAACTTATCATTTCACTTACATATGGAATCTTAAAAAACAAACAAATAAACAAGCATAACAATACAGAAACAGAGTCATAAACATAGAGAAGAAGCAGATGGTGACCAGAAGGGATGAGGGTGGGAAAATGAGAGAGATAAGTGAAGGCAAGTAAGTGGTAAAAACTTCCAGTTCCAAAATAAAAGAGTCAGAGGTATGAAAGGTACAATGTGGAAAATATTGTTAACAATTATGTAATATCTTTACATGGTAACAGATGGTAACTAGACTTATCATGGTGATCATTTTGGAATCTATGAAATATTGAATCAATGTGTTGTGTACCAGAAACTCACATAAAGTTGTAGACCAATTATACTTTAAAACTAACTAACTAATAGTAAAAGAGATCAGATTTGTGGTTACCAGAGCAGGGGTTGGGGGAAGGGGGAATTGGATGAAGGTAGTCTAAAGGTAAAAAGTTCCAGTGATAAAATAAACAGATTCTAGGGATGTAATGTACAACATGATAAATATAATTAACTCTGCTTATTATTATATGTGAAAGTTGTTAAGCATGGATCCTTGGAATTCTCATCACAAGGAAAACATTTTTTTTCTCTTTCTTTTATTTTGTATCTATATGAGATTATGAAAGTTCACTAAAATAATTGTAGCAATCATTTCATGATGCATGTGAGACAAATCATTGTGCTGTACAACTTGAACGTACACAGTGCTGTATGTCAATTATATGTCAATACAACTGGAAAGAAAAAAAAAAAAGACAACATGCCCCCTAAAATGTAGGCCAACAACAACAACAAAAATGAACAATTTCTAAAGGAATAAGTACATATAAATGACCAGTAGGGACATTAAAATTTGTTATGGTAGTCATTAAGCAGATGCAAATAAAAATAATGATGAGTTAATACCATATATATCTCCTCATTGGTGAGGATATGAATCAACTGGAATGCTCCTACACTGCTGGTAGGTACCATGTATTAACATGGTAGTTTTTCCATGGATTGTAACAAGAAATTGAAAACAGAGAGTCATATATGCCCCAGTACATAAAGATCTATTTTTCTGTGGAAGTACTGTATTTCAAAAACACCATATATATCCAGAAAGTTTGTGTATAAAATCAATTATTTAATTTTAATTTGATGTGTTCTTTGCCAGTGTTTTCCTGTCTTTTGGATAATGTTTTTTGGAGATTGAACAAAATAGTTAGAAATTATGTTTTAAAAATTTAGAATTGAATATTACTTCATTTTAAATAAATTCTGATACAATGTTTGCATTTATTTTGTAATTTAAAATTTATTATAATTACATGAATAAGTTCTACTGAATTCAGATTTTTATCTATGTGTGTAAACACACATATATGTATGTGCCTGTATTTATGATTTTTTCCATAAACCCTTCTTTTAAATTTATTTATATTTATTATTATTTTTTTTAACATATTTGTTGGAGTAATTGCTTTACAATCTTGTGTTAGTTTCTGCTGTATAACAAACTGAATCAGCTATATATATACATATATCCCCATATCACCTCCCTCCCACCTTCCCTATAACACCCCTCTAGGTGGTCACAAAGCACCGAGCTGATCTCCCTGTGCTATGCAGCTGCTTCCCACTAGCTATCTATTTTACATTTGGCAACGTATATATGTCAATGCTACTTTCTCACTTCGTCCCAGACTTACCGTTCCCCACCCTGTGTCCTCAAAAGTCCATTCTCTATGTCTGTGTCTTTATTCCTGCCCTGCCCCTAGGTTCATCAAAACCATTTTTTTTTAGAGTCCATGTATATGTGTTAGCATAGGGTATTTGTTTTTCTCTTTCTGATTTATTCACTCTGTATGACAGACTCTAAGTCCATCCAATTAACAAAAAATAACTCAATTTTGTTTTTTATATGGCTGAGTAATATACCACTGTATAGATGTGCCACATCTTCTTTATCCATTCATCTGTCAATGGACACTTAGATTGCTTACATGTCCTGTCTATTGTAAATAGTGCTGCAATGAACATTGTGGAACATGTACCTTTTTAAATTATGGTTTTCTCAGGGAACATGCCCAGTAATGGGATTGCTGCATCATATGATAGTTCTATTTTTAGTTTTTTGAGGAAGCTCCATACTGTTCTCCATAGTGGCTGTATCAATTTACATTACCACCAACAGTGCAGGAAGATTCCCTTTTCTCCACACCCTCTGCAGCATTTATTGTGTGTAGATTTTTTGATGGTGGCCATTCTGACCAGTGTGATGTGATACCTCATTTAGTTTTGGTTTGCATTTCTTTAATGATAAGTGATGTTGAGGATCCTTTCATGTGTTTGTTGGCAATCTGTACATCTTCTTTGCAGAAATGTCCATTTAGGTCATTTTTGGATTAGGTTATTTGTTTTTTTGTTATTGAGCTGCATGAGCTGCTGCTTGTAAATTTTGGAGATTAATCCTTTGTCAGTTGCTTCAGTTGCAAATATTTTCTCCCATTCTGAGGGTTGTCTTTTGGTCTTGATTATGGTTTCCTTTGCTGTGCAAAAGCTTTTAAGTTTCATTAGGTCCCATTTGTTTATTTTTGTTTTTATTTCCATTTTGCTAGGGGGTGGGTCAAAAAGGATCTTGCTGTGATTTATATTGTAGAGTGTTCTGCCTATGGTTTCCTCTAAGAGTTTGATAGTTTCTGGCCTTACATTTAGGTCCTTATTCCATTTTGAGTTTATTTTTGTGTATGGTGTTAGTAAGGGTTCTAATTTCATTCTTTTACATGTACCTGACCAGTTTTCCCAGCACCACTTACTGACAAGGCTGTCTTTTCTCCACTGTATATTCTTGTCTATTTTATCAAAGATAAGGTGATCATATGTGTGTGTGTTTATCTCTGGGCTTTCTCTCCTGCTCCATTGACCTATATTTCTGTTTTTGTGCCAGAACTATACTGTCTTGATTACTGTAGCTTTGTAGCATAGTCTGAAGTCAGGGAGCCTGATTCCTCCAGCTCCATTTTTCTTCTCAAAATTGCTTAGGCTATTCACAATCTTTTGTGTTTCTATGCAAGTTGTAAAATATTTTGTTCTAGTTCTGTGAAAAATGCCATTGGTAATTTGATAGGGATTGCCTTGAATATGTAGACTGCTTTGGGTAGTATAAACATTTTCACAATGTTGATTCCTCTAATCCAAGAACATAGTATATCCCTCCATCTGTTTGTATCATCTTTTTGATTTCTTTCATCCATGTTATATAGTTGACTGCATACAGGTCTTTTGCCTCCTTAGTTAGGTTTATTCCTTGGTATTTTATTCTTTTATGCAATGGTAAATGAGAGTGTTTCCTTAATTCCTCTTTCAGATATTTCATCATAGGGGTATAGGAATGCAAGAGATTTCTGTTCATCAGTTTTGTATCCTGCCACTTTACCCAATTGACTGATGAGCTCCAGTAGTTTTCAGGCAGCATCTTTAGGATTCTCTATGTATACTATCATGTCATCTGAAAACAGTGACAGTTTTACTTCTTTTCCAATTTGGATTCCTTTTATTACTTTCCCTTCTCTGATTGCCGTGGCTAAAACTTCCAAAACTACGTTGAATAATAGCATTGAGAGTGGGCAACCTTGTCTTGTGCCTGATCTTAGAGGAAATGGTTTCACTTTTTCACCTTTGAAGAATGATGTTGGCTGTGGGTTTGTCATATATGGCCTTTATTATGTTGAGGTAGGTTCCCTCTATGCCCACTTTCTGCAGGGTTTTTATCATAAATGGGTGTTGAATGTTGTCAAAAGCTTTTTCTGCATGTATTGAGTTGGTCATATGGTTTTTATCCTCTATTTGTTAATATGCTATATCACATTGATTGATTTGTGTATATTGAGGAATCCTTGCATTCCTGGGATAAATCCAACTTGATCATGTTGTATGATCCTTTTAATGTGCTCTTGGATTCTCTTTGCTAGTTGAGGATTTTTGCATCTAGCTTCAGGAGTGATATTGGCCTGCATTTTTTTTTTGTTCTTTTTTGATATCTTTGTCTGCTCTTGGTATCAGGGGGATTATGGGCTCATAGAATGAGTTTGGGAGTGTTTCTACCTCTGCTATATTTTGGAAAAAATTTGAGAAGGGTAGGTGTTAACTCTTTTCGAAATGTTTGATAGAATTCACCTGTCAAGCCATCTGGTCCTGGGTTTTTGTTTGTTGGAAGATTTTAAATCACAGGTTCAATATCAGGGCTTGTGACTGGTCTGTTCATATATTCTATTTCTGCCTAGTTCAGTCTTGGTAGGTTGTACTTTTGTAAGAATTAGTCCATTTCTTCTCAGTTGTCCATTTTATTGGCATATAGTTGCTTGTAGTAGTCTCATGACCCTTTGTATTTCTATAGTGTTAGTTGTTACTTATCCTTTTTCATTTCTAATTCTGTTGAATTGAGTCTTCTCCCTTTTTTCTTGATGAATCTGGTTTATCAATTTTCTTTATCTCCTCAAAGAGCCAGATTTTAGTTTTATTGATCTTTGCTATTATTTCCTTCATTTCTTTTTCATTTATTTCTGATCTGATTTTTATGATTTCTTTCCTGCTACTCATTTGTGGTTGTTTTTTCTTCTTCTTTCTCTAATTGTTTTAGGCATAAGGTTAAGTTGTTTATTTGAGATGGTTCTTGTTTCTTGAGGTAGAGTTGTATTACTATAAACTTACCTCTTAGAATTGTTTTTGCTGCATCACTTTGGTTTTTGGTTGTCATGTTTTCATTGCCATTTGTTTCTAGGCATTTTTTGATTACCTTTTTTATTTCTTCAGTGATCTCTTGGTTATTTAGTAGTGTATTATTTGGCCTCCATGTGTTTGTATTTTTTACAATTTTTTTTCCTGTAATTTATATCTAGTGTCATATCATTGTGGTCAGAAAAGATACCTGATACAATTTCATTTTTCTTAAATTAACCAAGGCTTATTTTGTGACCCAAGATATGATCTATCCTGGAGAATGTTCCATGAGCACTTGAGAAGAAAGTGTATTCTGTTGCTTTGGGATGGAAGGTCCTATAAATATCAGTTAAGTCCAACTGGTCCAATGTGTCATTTAAAGCTTGTGTTTTCTTATTTATTTTATTTTGGATGATCTGTCCACTGGTGAAAGTGGGGTGTTCAAGTCCCCTACTATTATTGTGTTACTGTTGATTTCCCCTTTTATGGCTGTTAGCATTTGCCTTATGTATTCAAGTGTTACTATATCGGGTGCATATATACTTACAACTGTTACATTTTCTTCTTGAATTGATCCCTTGATCATTATGTAGTGTCCTTCTTTGTCTCTTGTAATAGTCTTTATTTTAAAGTCTATTTTGTCTGATATAACTATTTCTACTCCAGCTTTCCTTTTATTTCCATTTCCATAAACTATCTTTTTCTATCACTCGACTTTCAGTCTGTGTGTGTTCGTAGGTCTGAAGTAGGTCTCTTGTTGGCAGCATATATATAGGCCTTGTTTTTGTATCCATTCAGCCAGTCTATGTCTTTTGGTTGGAGCATATAATCCATTTACATTTAAGGTAATTATCGATATGTATGTTCCTATTACCATTTTATTAATTGTTTTGGTTTTGTTTTTGTAAGTCTTTTCCATCTCCTGTGTTTTCTGCCTAAAGAAGTTCCTTCAGCATTTGTTGTAAAGCTGGTTTTGTGGTGCTGAGTTCTCTTACCTTTTGCTTGTTGGTAAATGTTTTAATTTCTCCTTCAAATCTGAATGAGATTCTTGCTGGGTAGAGTAATCTTGGCTGTAGGTTTTTCCCTTCCATCACTTTAAATATGTCCTGCCTCTCCATTCTGGGTTACAGTGTATCTGCTGAAAGATCAGCTGTTAACCTTATGGGGATTCCCTTGTATGCTGTTTGTTGATTTTCCTTTGCTGCTTTTAATATTTTTTTTTGTATTTAATTTTTGAAAGTTTCATTAATATGTGTCTTGGCAGGCTTCTCTTTGGATTTATCCTGTGTGGGATTCTCTGAACTTCCTGGACTTGATTGATTATTTCCTTTCCCATATTAGTTAAGTTTTCAACTATAATCACTTCATCTATTTCCTCAAGCCCTTTCTCTTTCTCTTCTTCTCTGGGACCCCTATAATTCGAAAGTTGGTGTATTTAATTTTGTCCCAGAGGTCTCTGAGACTGTTCTCATTTCTTTTTGTTATTTATTCTTTATTCTGCTCTGTGATATTTATTTCCACTACTTTATCTTCCAGGTCACTTATCCATTCTTCTGCCTCAGTCTGCTATCAATTTCTTCTATAGAATTTTAAATTTTATTTATTGTGTTTTTCATCATTGTTTGTTTGCTCTTTAGTTCTTCTAGTTCCTTGTTGAACGTTTCTTGTATTTTCTTCATTCTATTTGCAAGATTTTTTGAGTCATCTTTACTATCATTATTCTGAATTCTTTTTCAGGTAGACTGCCTATTTCCTCTTCATTTGTTTGGTCTGGTGGGTTTTTACCTTCCTCCTTCATTTGCTGTATATTTCTCTGTCTTCTCATTTTGTTTAACTTACTTTGTTTGGGGTCTCCTTTTCACAGGCTGAAGGTTCATAGTTTCCATTTTATTTGGTGTCTGTCCCCAGTGGATGAGGTTATTTCAGTGGCTTGTATAGGTTTCCTGGTGGATGGGACTTGTGCCTGTGTTCTGGTGTGTGGAACTGGATCTTGTCTCTCTGGTGGGCAGGGCCACATCCAGTGGTGTGTTTTGGGGTGTCTGTGAACTTATTATATTTTTAGTTAGCCTCTCTGCTAATGGGTGGGTTTGTGATCCTGTCTTTCTAGTTGTTTGGCATGCGACGTCCAGCACTGGAGCTTGCTGGCTGTTGAGTGGAGCTCAGTATTAGTGTTAACAAAGATCTCTGGGAGAGCTCTTGCTGGTTGTTATTACATGTTGCTGGGAGATCTCTGGTTGTCCAATGTCCTGCACTTGGCTCTCCTACCTCGGAGGTTCAGGCTTGACATCTGGCTGGGTCACCAAAACCCTCTCAGCCACATCACTCTGTAGAAAAGGAAGAAAAAAAAGGAAGAAAAAATCAATAAGTATAGTAAAATAAAAAAAATAAAAAATAAAATAAATAAATAATAGAAAAATAAGAGAACAGCCAAAGCAATAAACAAATCCACCAGTGATAACAAGCACTAAAAAGTAAACTAAGATAAACATAAAAATCAGAAAAAAAATCAGTGCAGACAGCAAACCCCAAGTCTACAATCGCTCCCAATGTCTACTGCCTTAATTTTTGGAATATTTTTGTCTATTCAGGTACTTCACAGATTCAGCGTTCATCAAGTTGATTGTGGGGATTTAAATCCGCTGCTCCTGAGACTGCATGGAGATATTTCCCTTCTTCTTCTTTGTTTGCACAGCTACTGGGGTTCAGCTTTGGATTTGACGATGCCTCTGCATATAGGTCACTCTCAGGCCTCTGTTCCCCATCCAGACAGAGGGGGTTAAAGCAACAGCTGATTATGGCTCTCTTGCTCTCTCAGGTTGAGTAGAGGGAGGGGTTTGTTTGTCATAATTGGAATGTGGGATGAGCCTGTGATGGCAGAGGTCAGTGTGAATTTGCAACAGCCTGAGGAGTGCCATGTGTTCTCCTGGGAAAATTGTCCCTGCATCTAGGGACCCTGGCAGTGATGTGCTTCCCAGGCCTCCAGGGAGAGTGTGGGTAGTGACCTGTGCTTGCACACAGGATTGTTCATGGCAGCGATAGCAGCCTTAATGTTTCATGCCTGTCTCTGGGGTCTGAGCTGATAGCCATGACTCATGCCACACTGGAGCTCACTTTGGTGGTACTCTGCTTTCTGTGGGCACATGGAGAAGGAATCCCTTCTCCTTGCACATCCTTAAAAAATGGTCTGTTACCTCTTCAGCAGGTCCAGAATTTCCCCCTGACTCCTAGCTAGCTGTGGCACACTAGCTCCCTTCAGGCTGTCTTCAAGCAACCAATCCCAGTCCTCTCCCTGGGGTCTGAACTCCAAAGCCCAAGCCTCAGTTCCATGCCCCCACCCATTCCGGTGGGTGAGCAGACAAGTGTCTCAGGCTGGTGAGTGCTGGTCGGCACCAATCCCCTGTATGGCAATCTGTCTGCTTTACCATCTGCACCCCTGTTGCTGTGCTCTCCTCCATGGCTCTGAAGCTTCCTCCCCACGTCCCTCTTATCTCCACCAGTGAAGGGAATTCCTAGTATGTGGTAACTTTTCCTCCTTCACAGCTCCCTCCCAGAGATGCAGGTCCCATCCCTATTATTTTGTCTCTATTTTTCCTTTTTCTTTTGCCTTACTCAGGTACGTGGGAATTTTCTTGGCTTTGGGGCAGTCTGAGGTCTTCTGCCAGCATTCAGCAGGTGTTCTGTAGGAGTTTTTCCACCTGTAGATGTATTTTTGATGTATTTGTGAGGAGGAAGGTTATCTCCACATCTTACTCCTCCCCCACCTTGAATGTCTCCCCCTTTGGTGCTTTCCAAGTCACCTCAATTCTGCCTCCAAAAAGTCCTCTCTCTTTTCCTTCCCTTCTTTTTTGTTAAACTAATTCAACAAGGAGGTCCTGAGACTAATGTGGTTCTAATACATTAACAGCCACCAGAAGAAAACCCTTTTTTAAAATTTTATAATTTTTGTTGTTTTTACAATAACCACTGTTACATAGTCTGCATATTTTAGTGTGATAACCCATTTATTCAACTTTATTGTCTAAATGCTTATTTTAACCATATGTCCTTTTATCCCTTATTTTTTTGTTTTCATTTGATTAAATTATATACTGATTTACTTACAGGTCAAAGATTTAAATATGCTTAATAAAATTATAGTATATTGCTAATTATTCATTAGTTTTTTCATGACATTTTTAGAATATTAAGTATTCATCTAAGCAGAATATAGTTATATGATTTTTGCAGATTACCATTATAATTTCCACATTAAAGATTAGTATTTTTAAATGAGTTTAGTTGCTACACTAAAAATTACATGGGAAGACTTGTAATAATTTGCCACTTTATTTTATTAAAAAAGGAATGTTACTGCAAAAAAAAAAAAAAAATGAAAGAAAAAGTAAACCTAGGTAATTCGCCTCCTTTGTTGATCCTTGTGTGTCCTAGGGTCACTCTCTGTTCTTCCTTCTTCTTTCCACATTTCAAAGTCATCTTACCTTTGTTTTATATATAATGTCCAAGATTTTTATTTGTACTTAGTGGCAGAAATATGAAAAAAATACATCCACTCCACCTTCCCTGAAAGCTTTGTTCACCCACATGTACAGTCTTAAATGTACCATTCATTCAATTATCAGAATGCAATTAAAGAAAACAAAATTAATCTAAAAATATTTTAAATGACCATTTAAAAAATATGTGACCATTGTATTAGATTGAAGCACGTGCAATTGATGATATTCAACAGTTTTTGATCTATAAAAATGTCACTTTCATAGGAAAATCATTTGCTACATCACATTAAAAATGTGATGAACTAGAATTTCACTAATAATGTCATAGCAACCCAAATCAGAGAAATAAGGAGTGGGGTAGACAATTATAGATAACTTCATTTCTGTCATAATAATCTTGCAAACAACTCACAAATTAAAATCCTCGGCTCTTTCTATGTTTTAATGGATTAAAACTAAAGAGGGTTGCGTTGCAAATGTTGGGCATTTCTGCCAAGAATAGTTATGCAGACCATGGTTTACAAACATCTAAGGGTCGGGCTTTCTTGGTGGTGCAGTGGTTGAGAGTCCGCCTGCCGATGCAGGGGATATGGGTTTGTGCCCCGGTCTGGGAAGATCCCATATGCCACGGAACGGCTAGGCCCGTGAGCCATGGCCGCTGAGCCTGTGCGTCCGGAGCCTGTGTTCCGCAACGGGAGAGACCACAACAGTGAGAGGCCCGCGTACTGCAAAAAACAGCAACAACAACAAAAAAACATCTAGGGGTCATTCTGGTAAAGTATTGTTTATTATTAAGAAAATTTTCTGGTAAATGACAGTAAAATATCCTGCCCTAATAAAATTATTACTATAGCTTTTCAAAACATGGAAGCACAGTGTTTTAAATGGAGGACACATTTTCTCATGTGACCAAATGTATCTATGGGCTAGTAATAACACATGTTTTCTTAATCAGCTGGGCTCTTGAAGTGCTAAGATAACTAAACATTGAAGATATTTTTATTTGGCATAAGTGAGGTTTTAGGTAATGTTAAAAAGCAGCAGCTATATAGAGGTAGGGGAGAGCACTCCTTCAGTTTTCCAGTCTGCACAGATTGTGTCCCTAAGCCAGAAGATAGTCTGAGAGCCAGGCATAAACCAGAATGTAAGCTTCTTCCTCCTGAATTTGGTGGCAATTATTTTCATAATGAGAAGCATTAATTGTTTCTAATAATCTGTATCTATCAGGCTTATAATAAAAGTTAATATTTCCCAGATTCTGGAAATAATTTTTCAGGGTTTAGAGAGCATTTTTACTCATTTTTGTGTTTTTAACCTTTCTGTATATTCATAGATATTTTAAATAAACTACTGGGGGCTGCATCAGTGGCCAGATGTTATTTTAAACAAAGAGTTGCATACTCATAACATTTTATTTTTTAAATAATTAAATTTTCTTACCAATATTTCAAAGGTCAACAAGTGCTTTCTGGATTTTTGGTTCAAACAAAGCTCACTTAAGAAAACTGCCAGGGTCAAGAGCTGAATGGTAGAACAAATTGTTCCTAACTCTTGTCTTTTTGTTACTGTTAGTAATACAAAGCCATTAAATTCAATAATGATCTCAGCACCAAACCTCACCCAAATAGCTTCCAGTTTCACAGCTTGAATCTCAAATTGCATTAATTCACCTCCATCCCCTGTCTAGATAGTCTTTATGATGAGAGATTATTCCCTATGGACTATACTTGACTTTGACAAGCCCACTCTTGGTAATCACAGTGCTTTGTACTCATCCAAAGCTTGAGTTTTCACTAACTATTGTCAGTCAAACTGTTCACTTCCAGCTGTTAAATTTCAGAATCACTGGACACAGTTAAGAGGTAGAGAAAGAATCTTCTTCCATCATATAAATTGTGATGATGTAATTCAAAAAAAATCACTCATCTGATTACACAGAGTTCTCCAGTTTCATTTGTAAGTCTGTCTCTCCAACTACTTTTCTAAAGCTATAAAGGGAGCAGTGATGTGTTTTTCTTCTATAAAATTCATAGAGACTATTCATGTAGCTGACGATAGTGTTAAGAGTTAATTGATGCATATTGGCTTGAATGAATAACCTTAAGTCATTCATGGTTTTTTAAAATTAACTATTTAAAGGGGAATTTTTGACTAGCCACATGTGGATCATTAGCCTTACCGTGTGCCTACTATAAAAAAAAACAGGGTCAGGAACAAGGGATACCAAAGAAAAGAAAGAAAGGGAGACTTATTCTTAAGCATCATATAGACAAGTAGAAATAATCAGATGTAAGATACAAAGAGCTGCATCATGGAAGAGATATAGACACATAGCTAAAATAATTCAGAGAAAAAATTTTAAAAAGATATTTTGCAATTGCACATTCTTCGAAAGAGCCATGGAAAGAATAATCTTTGACTGGATTTTTAAAAGCTAGGTATGAATTAGATAAGCAGACATGGAAGACAGAAAAATATTTATTAATTTAATAATGTATTCATGTCATGCACTTATTTGGTGTCTACCTTGATATTTAGATAATGACATCTAAATCAGTGCTTATCTCCATCAAATGACTTCTGACATGGCAGAAATTGTGTGAGGAAGAGTTCAGAGATCATAATGATATGTCTTAGAGGCCTTGATTAGCTATAGACACCAGCTAGAAATAAATAAGGATCACATGCCAATTCTAAAATTGTTATTTTTAAAATGTAACTTTGGAGAAGTTACACATTTATTCAAGAAATTATTACTGAGGCCATACTATGTGTAAGACATATTGATTTCTATCCTATGTAAAAAGGCAAACATAAATTACAGACAAGGTTAGGGTTAGAGATATGGATCTTAGAATGGGGAATATAAATACAATACTTAGCATCATTGATATGGAAAAACTATCTGTGAAAAACTTTTGAACAAGCTGGAGAATCAGCATGCTTATACACTATATTACCTCTGCCATTTATTAGCTCTGTGGGCAAGTTATCTACCTAAATTTCAGGATTTACTTTAACAAATAACCATGAGAGAATTAACCACTTCTTTAGTTTATTGTGCTGGCTACCTTTATAGATAAACTTTAAGCCATACAAATGGTACTGGCATAAAGTAGAACTCAAAAATCTCAATTAGTGTTATTATTGAAGAACGCTAAGATGAAACCCTAGAAAACATTAGCATTAATGCAAAAATTGATAAAAGAGAGAAAGTCAAAAAGATAGCAAGAGCCAAGGGGTTGAGCTATTTCATAAAGCCTCATGGAGAGAAGAGATTCAAAATGTAGAAGGACTAGAGAATCACATTCCCAATCAATTTTCCCACAGGTACAAAAAGAAGAGTTGCTGAAAAGAAAGCCATGAGATTTGAAAGGTAGCAGGTTTTGGGTGATCTTTGTTTGGAACAGTTCCAGCTGAACTGTCAGAGTAGAAGTCTGATGTACAGGTTTGGAAGTAAGAAAGAGGATGAAGTGAAATGACAATATTCAGTTTGTTTGATGTTGAAGGTAAGCAAACTATAGGTTAAGTGGAGTGTAAGATGGAGAAGATGGTTTTGTTAGAGTGTGGGTCAAGCAAAAGGAATAACATCCATGAAAGAGGAAAAATTAGAGAAAGATGAAGTATTTAATAGAAAATGTCACAAAGAAGATTTAAAAAATAAGATCCGGGGCTTCCCTGGTGGCACAGTGGTTGAGAGTCCACCTGCCGATGCAGTGGACATGGGTTCGTGCCCCAGTCTGGGAAGATCCCACATGTCATGGAGCGGCTGGGCCCGTGAGCCATGGCCGCTGAGCCTGTGCATCTGGAGCCTGTGCTCCACAACGGGAGAGACCACAACAGTGAGAGGCCCATGTACCACAAAAAAAAAAAAAAAAAAAAAAAAAAATCAAAGGCACATGTAGAGAGATTCTCTGTGGAAAAAAAATAGTAAGGAAGCCTCCTTGATTCAGACAGGAAAAATGGATAAAATATAGATTGGCAATACATAGTGAAGGAGATGTAAAGACCTTACATCTATTTCCTAGGAAGTTGAAGTCCAAGTGACTGAAAGTGAGAAGCTTATTGACAGAGGAATCTGGAAGAGAAAGGCTTGGAACTACTTAGAAAGTCAAGGTTGTGAGGTAGGGATAAGTCAACATTTTGCATAACATTTTTGAGGACCACATGATATTGGAACATATTAATTAAAAAAGCAAGTCCATCAGAATGGTTATGCGTTTTCTCTGGAAGTGCTAGAGTTCCACCCATATGAAGAGAGGAAAATAATTAACTAGACCCAGGTGGGAGAGAACTAAAACCCCCTTGAGTTTTTACAAAGTGTTTGAGTTTCAGCCTAGGGAAAGGAGGTACCAATAGCTTGAGAGAATGACAAAGTACAAGATAGAGCCCATGCCCTCAAGAAGGTTTTACTGTAGAAGAAAAGATTGAGGTATACATAAAGGCAATATAAAAATGTATAACAAGTACTACTGAGTGATAAAAACAAGTGTTACAAGGGCATGGAAAAAAGAAAATAATTAAACTAGGTTAATTAGAGAAGTTTATTTAATGTAAGGAACATTAATGAAGGTTTAAAGAGAACAGTCATTATCTTGCTCTTAACTCAAAGTGTTTCTTGTTGTTTTAAATTTGTACTGTTTTTCTATTCTTGACCTGTACAGTTAGGATTTGAGAAAATAGGGTTCCATAAAGTCAGGAACCCAAATAGGTCTCTAGAGAGAACCTGAATATTAGGCAGCATGATAAGTCTTCCAGAGTATGATCAATCATAGGGCTAGAGCAGGGTGGATACCTCTGTTGTAATGACAGCTGAAAGCCAGGATGAAACTTGAGACTGGAAGCAAGCATTTGAATGTTAGTAATTCAATAGGATAAGAGATTTGGAATAGAAAGAGAAGATGGTCTACTCTTGAGCACCAGAGAAGAATAATAGGATATGGGCAAGATGCCAGGAAAATATCACCTTCTCACAAAGCCACATGGCCTTCGGCAAAACTGAGATTTTTGAAGCTAACTTTACACGAGTAAGCCTTCATAATGGGACATGCACTGCAGGTAAAAGTCAAATCAAATGGAAAGAAATATGTAAGGCAAAGAAGACAATTTTCAGGAGTCATGGATACAGTGTCATCTAGCATGGGAAGAAACCGGAGGTCAGTGCAGCATAGTAAGAAACCAAGGGGAAGAAGAAAGTGCCTTTTTTTCATGAATTAAGGGATCAAAGTAAGACTGACATATATTAGGGTGATCATAGAAAAGAAGTAACAAACAATCCAGGGATAGAATAATTGACCTGAGTTGTCAAAACCAGAAATAGTCATAAAGACGCTCTGTAAGGAAATTAGAATCCTATCAGTCTTAATGTTGATGCCAAGTAAAAGCTATCTGGAGTTACAATCTGGTTACCATAACCTAGTATCCTATATAGATAAGTTAAATATATACTAAACTTGAGAAACTTGTATAGAAATATCCAAAAAGGGAACATAGAAAGGGACTAGAGAAAAAAAGACTTAGCACTACTATTATTTCAATAAATACTAATTATTTAATATCTGTAGCAACTTCCAACAGGTATTTTATCTTTATGTATGAGAAATGGTTTCAGGAAAATCTCTCACAAAAACAAAACAAAGCAAAACAAAACCTTTGTTTAAAATCATGGGGATTTATCCTTCTTCAAGATAAGCACACAAGTGGACACACTGAGGTTTCTGTGGTTGATTGAGAAGCTGTGGCATAAATTAGGGAGAAACTAAACCCATCAGATTAAAGGTAGGAGTGGGAGAGAGAAAGTGAAGAAAGATCATACAAGTTTTCAGACTCAGAAAAAATATTGACTTCTTGTGCCACTTATTAAGGGAATCAGAGATGACACATGAAACACCAATCCACCTAGGTAGAATTAGTAGAATTCAATGACAAGAGAAGGATACTTCAACACTCCATGTAGCATTCAAGAATTCAATTATAAAATGTTAACTAATTCTAAACGATTAGAAGTGAAAGAGCCATAGAAATAAATCCTTCCCAATTTTCTTTGGTCTCCTGCAAATGCCAAGAAAGCTCAGCTCAAACGTGTGGAGGGTTTTCTGAATCACATCACATTCTCTCCACCTCCCCCAATCCAGGCTGTTTTGTCTCTGAGGGTCATTTGGAATACCTTTTCATCATAGTGTCACTACAGAGGAAACAACATTAAAGTCAACTTTTTAATGTTTTTCAGGTTTCTGCTGGGTTGCCCTATACAAGAAAGGCAAAGAAAATCTTTTGAGAGGTGAGATATAAAGACAAATTGTCTATTAATTTTTTTAAACTGCCTACTCAGGCTGCCTTCTATGGATATTAATAACACTCAGGTCTTCTTAAGTCCAAATGCTATTGATGTAATAATGTCCTGAGGGACTTTCTTTGTGACACAGTGGTTGAAAATCTGCCTGCTAATGCAGGGCACATGAGTTTGATCCCTGGTCCGGGAAGATCCCACATGCCACGGAGCAACTAAGCCCACGCACCACAACTACAGAGCCTGTGCTCTAGAGCCCATGAGCCGCAACTACTGTGCCTGTGTGCCACAGCTACTGAAGCCCACAGGCTGTGCTCTGCAACAAGAGAAGCCACTGCAATGAAGAGCCCGCACACTGCAAGGAATAGTAGGCTCTGCTGACCACAATTAGAGAAAGCCTGCATGCAGCAACGAAGACTCAACACAGCCCAAAATAAATAAATAATGTTCTGAAAGATCCTCCCATGGATATTTATGATTTTCATCTTTACACTGAATCTCCCCCCCACACACACACTCTATTCATTATCAACTCTTTTGTCCTGTGGAGTAAGGCTTAGCAGTTAAATATCTTATTTATTAGAAACTAGCCGGTCTGAGTTCAAACCCATACTAAGCCTCAGTTTCTTCACTGTGATTTGGGGCTACTGTTAGCTCAAAGGACGTTTGAGAAGATTAAATAAATAATGCCAGTAAAGTGCTTGAGAAATAGAAAGTTGTAGTAGTTGTTATTATATTAATCATTATTATAATTACACTTCTCACCAAGTGGTATTTTTCTTCTATTCTAACCTATATGTATCTTTTTTTAAACATCTTTATTGGAGTATAATTGCTTTACAATGGTGTGTTAATTTCTGTTTATAACAAAGTGAATCAGTTATACATATACATACACATAGGTTCCCATATCTCTTCCCTCTTGTGTCTCCCTCCCTCCCACCCTCCCTATCCCATACCTCTAGGTGGTCACAAAGCACCGAGCTGATCTCCCTGTTCTATGCGGCTGCTTCCCACTAGCTATCTATTTTATGTTTGGTAGTGTATATATGTCCATGCCACCCTCTTACTTTGTCACAGCTTACCCTTCCCCCTCCCCATATCCTCAAGTCCATTATCTAGTAGGTCTGTGTCTTTATTCCTGTCTTACCCCTAGGTTTTTACTAGTCCTTCAAAGTGCAGTTAAAATTCCACTTGCCTCAATTATTTCACTACTATTAAAGAGTAGTATACTTAGGATGTAATTAGGTTATTAAAGAAACAAAATTCAATTGAGCATATTTTAAAGTTTTAATTGGCTTTACTGAATGATTCATAGATCAGGCAGCATCCCATTTAGCAAGTAAAGAGTAGCTCCAAAGGGCTACAAAGAAAGGTTTCTAAAGGCAAAACAAGAAGTCATACATTCTGGAAAAGGTAAATCTATGGAGAGAGTAAAAAGATTAATTGTTCCCTGGAGTTGGGGCAGGGAGAATGAATAAGTGGAGCACAGAGGATTTGTCATTATCTATTTGTCCAAACCCATAGAATACACAATACCAAAAGTGAATCCCAATGTAAAATATGGATTTTGGATGGTTATGCTGTGTCAGTGTAGGCTCATCACTTATAACAAATATGCCACTCATGGGAGATATGGATAGTGGGGGACACTGCATTTGAGGAGGCAGATTGTATATGGAAAATCTCTGTACCTTCTCCTTCTTGCAGAAAAAAATGGATCTTATTAGGTGGATTACCTCATCTTCCTTTGGGGAATGGAAAGAGCCTGTGTGACAGGTTACCTCATTGGTGTTCACCAGAAAATTCCTGATTGACCTGTTAAGACTACATTTCTGGGGGAATTTGAATGTTTGGTTAGGTTAGGAATTAAGTCCCTTTTTGGTTGCATGGCATAACGTAAGTGACTCAATCTGGAGCTTGTGGTTTTCTTTTTAAGAAGAGGAAGTTATATCAAAACCTCATTGACACCCCTAAATTGGAAAGGAGAAAGAAGACAATCGGGTTATCCCAATCAACTAGTAGAAAACTAGCTAGGAAACTATACTTCCTTTGAAATGTTGCTTACAGTGAACAGACAGTTATGTCGTTGTAGAAGAGCTTCTTTCCGGAGGTAATAATCATCCAAGGGATGACAGGAAGAAAATTAAATCAACAGAGAAAGGCCTCTTCTGCCATGAGCTAATGTCTACATTGGCTAAGAAAGTAGGAGTGGAATGCATATTTCTCAGGAATCTGCTCCATTGAGCAGACAACTTCTGTTTGGAACCTGTGGTCACAGTAAGCTTAGAGTGAGTGTTATAGAATGAGCCCTTGGACCATATGGGTGCAGCAAACAGTTAGTTGGCATAATGGTGTGACTTTGCTGAATCAGACAATCACTCCTTTCAGAAAAATAGAGAAAAAGATGCCTATAAAAAGACGCAATCTAAGGGAAAACTCCTATGAAGATTTGGAAAATGGTCATTCTGACAATTTCCTATAGAAAGCAGAACAAAATTTTAGAATATTTTATATGCTTAGAAAATTATTCAAGAGGGTAGATTAACTGAGAAGAGTAAGCAATCATAAAGGAGGAATAATCTGAGATCATGAAAGATTGCATAGGAAGAAAATCTTATTTGTAAAATTAAGAAAAAGAAGAGCAGCTAGATAATGTTAAACAACTTACAGTTCTGTCAAATGATAACCATATAGTTAGAGGAGAGATGAGATATATGAAAGAATGAGGCAGGATCTCTTGTAACTTACAGTAATCTCAGAAAGGCACACCTAAACTGAGTTGAAACAATGGTTAAAGAATTGTACAAATAAGAATTTTTAGGAAGAGGATATGCTTGTGTCAGAGTACGCAAATCACCATGCACGAAGAAATATTAAAGAACAGAAAGATATTAGAACACAAAATTTACTTTTTTTGAATTTCCAAATAAAAAGAAAATCATATAAAGTCAAAAGTGAAATACTTAAAGCAAATAATAATAATAATAGCTATTAATAAAGGGTAGATTCAGATATTTTCTTATACCACTAAATACCAAAAGATAAGCAATGTATACTCACAGGTTTTGAAGGGAGGTGATTGTGACCAAAAACATCCATAGTCAGGGGTGTTGCTCATGTCTGAGAAAAACAAGATGTTTTAAAACATTCTAGGAGAAATTTGAGAAGATGGCAGAAGAGTAAGACGCAGAGATCACCTTCCTCCCCACAGATACATCAGAAATATATCTACACGTCGAACTGCTCCTATAGAACACCCACCGAATGCTGGCAGAAGACCTCAGACCTCCCAAAAGGCAAGAAACTCCCCACATACCTGGGTAAGGCAAAAGAAAAAAGAGAAAACAGAAACAAAAGAATAGGGACGGGACCTGCACCAGTGGGAGGGAACTGTGAAGGAGGAAAGGTTTCCACACACTAGAAGCCCCTTTATGGGCAGAGACTGTGGGTGCTGGGGGGGAAGCTTTGGAGCCATGGAGGACAGCACAGCAACAGGGGTGTGGAGGGCAAAACGGAGAGAATCCTGCACACAGGATCAGTGCTGACCAGCACTCACCAGCCCAAGAGGCTTGTCTGCTCACCTGCCGGAATGGGCGGGGGCTGGCAGCTGAGACTTGGGCTTCAGTCAGATCACAGGGAGAGGAATAGGGTGCGCGGCATGAACACAGCCTGAAGGGGGCTAGTGCACCACAGCTAGCCGGGAGGGAGTCCGGAAAAGGTCTGGAGCTCCCGAAGAGGCAAGAGACTTTGTCTTTCCTCTTTGTTTCCTGGTGTGCGAGGAGAGGGGATTAAGAGTGCTGTTTAAAGGAGCTCCAGAGACAGGGGAGAACCACGGCTATCAGCATGGACCCCAGAGACGGGCATGAGATGCTAAGGCTTCTGCTGCAGCCACCAAGAAGCCTGTGTGTGAGCACAGGTCACTATCCACACCTCCCCTCCTGGGAGCCTGTGGAGCTCGCCACTGCTAGGGTACTGTGATCCAGGAACAACTTCCCCAGGAGAACACACAGCACACGTCAGGCTGGTGCAACATCACACCTCTGCCGCCATAGGCTCGCCCCGCATCCGTAGCTCTCCCTAGCCCCCACCCCCCGCCTGATTGAGCCACAGCCCCCGAATCAGCAGCTCCTTGAACTGTGTCCTGTCTGAGCGAAGAACAGATGCCCTCAGGTGACCTAAAGGCAGAGGTGGTTCCAAATCCAAAGCTGAGCCCAGGGAGCTGTGTGAACAAAGAAGAGAAAGAGAAATAACTCCCAGCAGCCTCAGGAGCAGTGGATTAAATCTCCACAATCAACTTGATGTACCCTGCATCTGTGGAATACCTGAATAGACAACGAATCATCCCAATTTGAGGAGGTGGACTTTGGGAGCAAGATATATTATTTGTTCCCCTTTTCCTCTTTTTGTGAATGTGTATGTGTAGGCTTCTGTGTGAGATTTTGTCTGTATAGCTTTGCTTTCACCATTTGTCCTAGAGTTCTGTGCGTCCATTTTTTTTCTTTAAGAAATTTTTTTAATAATTATTTTTTATTTTAATAACTTTATTTTATTTTACTTTATTTTAATTTATCCACTTTCCTTCTTTCTTTCAATTTTCTCTCCCTTTTTTTCTGAACCGTGTGGATGAAAGGCCCTTGGTGCTCTAGCCAGGAGTCAGTGCTGTATCTCTGAGGTAAGAGAGCCAACTTCAGGACATTATTCCACAAGAGACTTCCTAGCTCCATGTAATATCAAATGGCAAAAATCTCCCAGAGATCTCCATCTCAATGCCAAGACCCAGCTTTACTCAACGGCCAGCAAGCTACAGTGCTGGACAACCTATGCCAAACAACTAGCAAGACAGGAACACAGCCCCGTCCAATACCAGAGAGGCTGCCTAAAATCATAATAAGGCCACAGATACACCAAAACACACCACCAGACAAGGACCCACCCACCAGAAAGACAAGATCAAGCTTCACCCACCAGAACACAAGCACTAGTCCCCTCCACCAGGAAGCCTATACAACCCACTGAACAAACCTTAGCCCCTGGGGACAGACACCAAAAACAACAGGATCTATGAATCTGCAGACTGTGAAAAGGAGACCCAAACACAGTAAGTTAAGCAAAATGAGAAGACAGAAAAACACACAGCAGATGAAGGAGCAAGGTAAAAACCCACCAGACCTAATAAATGAAGAGAAAATAGACAGTCTACCTGAAAAAGAATTCAGAATAATGATAGTAAAGATGGTCCAAAATCTTGCAAATAGAATAGACAAAATACAAGAAACGTTTAACAAGAACCTAGAAGAACTAAAGAGCAAACAAACAATGATGAACAACACAATAAATGAAAATAAAAATTCTCTAGAAGGGACCAAGAGCAGAATAACTGAGACAAAAGAATGGATAAGTGATCTGGAAGATCAAATAGTGGAAATAACTACTGAAAAGCAGAATAAAGAAAAAAGATGAAAAGAACTGAGGACAGTCTCAGAGACCTCTGAGAAAACATTAAATGCACCAGCATTCGAATTATAGGCATCCCAGAAGAAAAGAAATATAAAGGGACAGAGAAAATATTTGAAGAGATTATGGTTGAAAACTTCCCTAATATGGGAAATGAAAGAGTTAATCAAGTCCAGGAAGCACAGAGAGTCCCATACAGGATAAATCCAAGAAGACACACACCAAGATACCTATTAATCAAACTATCAAAAATTAAACACAAAGAAATCATATTAAAAGCAGCAAGGGGAAAGCAACACATAAGACACAAGGGAATCCACATAAGGTTAACAGCTGATCTTTCAGCAGAAACTCTGAAAGCCAGAAGGGAGTGGCAGAACATATTTAAAGTGATGAAGGAGAAAAACCTACAACCAAGACTACTATACCCAGCAAGGATCTCATTCAGATTTGATGGAGAAATTAAAACCTTTACAGACAAGCAAAAGCTGAGAGAGTTCAGCACCACCAAAGCAGCTTTACAACAAATGGTAAAGGAACGTCTCTAGGCAAGAAACACAAGAGAAGGAAAAGACCTACAATAGCAAACCTAAAACAATTAAGAAAATGGAAATAGGAACATACATATCGATAATTACCTTAAATGTAAATGGACTAAATGCTCCCACCAAAAGACACAGATTGGCTGAATGGATAAAAAACAAGACCCATATGTATGCTGTCTACAAGAGACCCACTTCAGACCTAGGGACACATACAGACTGAAACTGAGGGGATGGAAAAAGCTATTCCATGCAAATGGAAACCAAAAGAAAGCTGGAGTAGCAATTCTCATATCAGACAAAATAGACTTTAAAATAAAGACTATTACAAGAGACAAAGAAGGGCCCTACATAATGATCAAGGAATGATCCAAGAAGAAGATATAACAATTGTAAATATTTATACACCCAACGTAGGAGCACCTAATACATAAGGGAAATACTAACAGCCAAGAAAACAGAAATCGACAGTAACACAATCATAGTAGGGGATGTTAACACCCCACGTTCACCAATAGACAGATCATCCAAAATGAAAATAAATAAGGAAACACAAGCTTTAAATGATAATTAAACAAAATGGACTTAATTGATATTTATAGGACACTCCATCCAAAAACAACAGAATACACATATTTCTCAAGTGCTCATGGAGCGTTCTCCAGGATAGATCATATCTTGGGTCACAAATTAAGCCTTGGTAAATTAAAAAAATTGAAATTGTGTCAAGTATCTTTTCCGACCACAACACTATGAGACTAGATATCAATTATAGGAAAAGATCTGTAAAAAATACAAACATATGGAGGTTAAACTATACACTACTTAATAACGAAGTGATCATTGAAGAAATCAAAAAGGAAATTAAAAAACTACCTAGAAACAAATGACAGTGGAGACACATTGACCCAAAACCAATGGGATGCAGCAAAAGCAGTTCTAAGAGGGAAGTATATAGCAATACAATCCTAACTTAAGAAACAGGAAACATCTCAAATAAACAACCTAACCTTGCACCTAAAGCAACAAGAGAAACAAAAACCAAAAAAACCCCAAAGTTAGCATAAGGAAAGAAATCATAAAGATCAGATCCGAAATAAATGACAAAGAAATGAAGGAAATGATAGGACAGATCAAGAAAAGTAAAAGCTGGTTCTTTGAGAAGATAAACAAATTGATAAACCATTAGCGAGACTTATCAAGAGAAAAAGGGAGCAGACTCAAATCAATAGAATTAGAAATGAAAAAGGAGAAGTAACAACTGACACTACAGAAATACAAAGGATCATGAGAGATTACTACAAGCAACTCTATGCCAATAAAATGGACAACATGGAAGAAATGAGCAAATTCTTAGAAATGCACAACGTGCCAAGACTGAACCAGGAAGAAATAGAAAATATAAACAAACCAAACACAAGTACTGAAATTGAAACTGTGATTAAAAATCTTCAAACAAACAAAAGCCCAGGACCAGATGGCTTCACAGGAGAATTCTATCATACATTTAGAGAAAAGCTAAAACCTATCCTTCTCAAACTCTTCCAAAATATAGCAGAGGGAGGAACACTCTGAAACTCATTCTACGAGGCCACCATCACCCTGGTGCCAAAACCAGACAAAGATGTCACAAAGAAAGAAAAATACAGGCCAGTATCACTGTTGAATAAAGATGCGAAAATCCTCAACAAAGCACTACCAAACAGAATCCTACAGCACATGAAATAGATCATACACTATGATCAAGTGGGGTTTATCCCAGGAATGCAAGGATTCTTCAATATACGCAAATCAATCAATGTGATAAACCATATTAACACATGGAAAGAGAAAAACCATATGACCATCTCAATAGATGCAGAGAAAGTTTTTGACAAAATTCGACACCCATTTATGGTAAAAACCCTGCAGAAAGTAGTCATAGAGAGAACTTCCCTCAACATAATAAAGGCCATATATGACAAACCCACAGCCAACATCGTCCTCAATGGGGAAAAGCTGAAACCATTTCCATTAAGATCAGGAACAAGGCAAGGCTGCCCACTCTCTCCACTATTATTCAACATAGTTTTGGAAGTTTTAGCCACAGCAATTAGAGAAGAAAAAGAAATAAACGGAAACCATATCAGAAAAAAATTAATAAAACTCTCACTGTTTGCAGATAGTATGATAGTATACATTAAGAAACCTAAAGATGCTAACAGAAAACTACCGAGCTAATCAGCGAATTTGGTAAAGTACCAGGATACAAAATTAATGCACAGAAATCTCTGGAATTCCTATATACTAATGATGAAAATTCTGAACGTGAAATTTCAAAAAGCACTCCCATTTACCATTGCAACAAAAAAGATAAAATATCTAGGAATAAACCTACCTAAGGGGACAAAAGACCTGTATGCAGAAAATTATAAGACACTGATGCAAGAAATTAAAGATGATACAAATAGATGGAGAGATATACCATGTTCTTGGACTGGAAGAATCAACATTGTGAAAATGACTCTACTACCCACAGCAATCTACAGATTCAATACAATCCCTATCAAACTACCACTGGCATTTTTCACAGAACTAGAACAAAAAATTTCATAATTTTTATGGAAACACAAAAGACCCTGAATATCCAAAGCAATCTTGAGAATGAAAAAAGGAGCTGGAGGAATCAGGCTCCCTGACTTCCGACTATAGTGCAAAGCTACAGTAATCAATACAGTATGGTACTGGCACAAAAACCAGAAAGATAGATCAATGGAACAGGATAGAAAGTCCAGAGACAAACCCACGCACATATGGTCACCTTATCTTTGATAAAGGGGGCAAGAATATACAGTGGAGACAGCCTCTTCAAGAAGTGGTGCCGGGAAAATTGGACAGATACATGTAAAAGTATGAAATTGGAACACTCCCTAACACCATGCATAAAAATAAACTCAAAATGGATTAAAGACCTAAATGTAAGGCCAGACACTATCAAACTCTTAGAGGAAAATATAGGCAGAACACTCTATGACATAAATCACAGCAAGATCCTTTTTGACCCACCTCCTAGAGAAATGGAAATAAAAACAAAAATAAACAAATGGGACCTAATGAAACTTCAAAGCTTTTGCACAGCCAAGGAAACCATAAACAAGACCAAAAGACAACCCTCAGAAAGGGAGAAAATATTTGCCAATGAAGCAACTGACAAAGGATTAATCTCCAACATTTACAAGCAGCTCAATAACAAAAAAAACAAACAACCCAATCCAAAAAGTGGCAGAAGACCTAAATAGACATTTCTCCAAAGAAGATATACAGATTGCCAACAAACACATGAAAGAATGTTCAACATCATTAATCATTAGAGAAATGCAAATCAAATCTACAATGAGATATCATCTCACACAGGTCAGAATGGCTATCATCAGAAAATCTGGAAACAATAAATGCTGGAGAGGGTGTGGAGAAAAGGGAACACTCTTGCACTGTTGGTGGGAATGTAAATTAATACAGCCACTATGGAAAACAGTATGGAGCGTCCTCAAAAAACTACAGATAGAACTACCATACCACCCAGCAATCCCACTACTGGGCATATACCCTGAGAAAAACCATAATTCAAAAATAGTCATGTACCAAAATGTTCATTGCAGCTCTATTTACAATAGCCTGGACATGGGAGCATCCTAAGTGTCCATCAACAGATGAATGGATAAAGAAGATGTGGCACATATATACAATGGAATATTACTCAGCCATAAAAAGAAACGAAATTGAGTTATTTGTAGTGAAGTGGATGGACCTAGAGTCTGTCACACAGAGTGAAGTAGGTCAGAAAAGAAAAATAAATACCATATGCTAAAGCATTTATATGGTATCTAAGAAAACAAATGGTCATGAAGAACCTAGGGGTAAGACGGTAATAAAGATACAGACCTACTAGACAATAGACTTGAGGGTATGGGGAGGGGGAAGGGTAAGCTCTGACAATGTGAGAGAGTGGCGTGGACATATATACACTACCAAACGTAAAATAGATAGCTAGTGGGAAGCAGCCACATAGAACAGGGAGATCAGCTCAGTGGCTTGTGACTACCTAAGGGTGGGGATAGGGAGGGTAAGAGGGAGAGAGATGCAAGAGATATGGGAACATATGTATATATATAGCTGATTCACTTTGTTATAAAGCAGAAACTAACACACCATTGTAAAGCAATTATACTCCAATAAAGATGTTAAAAAAAATTCTGGATTACAAAAGGCGATATGCATGTTCTGTACTGGAAAGTATTATGGGAAGATATACTTTAGCACCTTGTGAAATGAAGAAAATTAAAGAACTTATGAAGGGAATCATTGTATATCAAATGCAGTGTTGATGATAAATATCTGTAGTACCCTTTAAGTGAATATGCCAAAACTAATTATAGAAACCAAATATCTGCTATATAATAATTTAATGTTTTTACCTTAGCTCTGAAGCTCTAGATAAAATGAACAAGAAGTGGAAGTTGTATGATAGGTTGGAAAAGAGTTAGGAGTAGAGAGATTAATCCTGAGCTGACTAAAGAGTTATACATCGGAATGAATATAATCTGTGGCGGCACATATTTGGAATATATCAGTTCTTCTCCAGTTGATATAGAATGTTAAGGCAGTTGAAATCAAAATACCTACAGTGAGAATAAAAAGGCAGTTTTTGAAACATAAATGTGTGTTGGAGGATCTTGTCTTATGAATTATAAAACTATGATAATTAAAACTGATTGTCGTGGACACATGTAAAACAAAATTAAAATTTTAAAGGGCAGAAAGCACAGTAATAATTTAGTATAGCATACATTTCCCTTACTCATTGAGAAAAAAATGGATAATTAAAAATTAAATATTGGGTCAATTGCCAGCATTTAGGGTTAAAAAAGAATCTTTAAAACAAACAACCAACAAAAAAACTCCAAAAAATTTTAATGTTATCTCAAAGTATATTTTAAAATATATTCCATATTAAAGACTTAAATATAAAAAAACCATAAACGTATTTGGAGAAAATGTTGGTAAGGATTTCTATTGATACTATATTGTTGTAGAGAAGAGCAGTAACAAAATTTAGGGTAATTAATTGCTAAATTTAGCAAGAGAAAAATTAAAAACAAAATTAAAAGACAAATAATAGCAAATTAGCAGTGTTTTCTATGTATATCCCAGAGGAATTCATAATATTCTTAATAGATGAATGGTACTTACAAATCAAAAGTAACAATGAAACAAAAAAATAAACTGGCCACTCTTCATGAGTGAGCCCTTCCGTATCTCTCTAGATAAATTCCTTGAAGCATTCTAGCCTTTCAAATCCTCCAACACCCTTGTGATTGCATGTCTTTCCCCACTAAACTGTAAGCTTCTTGTAGGCATGGTCTTTGCTTATCATGTTCACCTCTGTATACTAAATCCTTAGCAGAGGGTTGGATGCATATATAAATTAATACATGTTGATGTTACTGTTGAAGAATATGAATAAGAATTCACCAATTAGTACATGAAGATGATAATTAAATAAATGAAAATATTATATTCCAGTAGAAATCAAAATGCATAATAAAAATAATATAATAAGTAGTTAGCAAAGGGGAAAGTTTGAGGGAGGGATAAAACAGGATTTGAGGATTAACATATACACACCACTATATATAAAATAAATAATCAACAAGGACCTACTGCATAGCACAGGGAACTCTACTCGGTATTCTGTAATAACCCATATGGGAAAAGAATCTAAAAAAGAATGGATATATGTATATGTATAACTGAATCAGTTTGCTGTACACCTGAAAATAACATAATATTGTAAATCAACTATAGTCCAATATAAAATAAAAATTAAATTAAAATAAATAATAAGTAACAATTCTTACAGTTGGAAAAGATACAATAAATAAGTAAGCACTTTCCTACCATTAATGGGAATAAAAATTGGTGTAAATATTTTAGATGTTTGCTATAAATGGGTATTGAAAAAGTTTTCTGAATACTCTTTGACCCAGTGATTGTACTTGTAGGAACATTTCTGAAGAAACTAATTATGATAATATTTTGAGATTTTCTTTTTAGGATGTTTATGTTATCACAGCATTGTTTTAATGAAGAAAAAATAAAAATGATTTAAAATGTTCAACCTTAAGTTATTGGTTAAATAAAATGAGATATATTATTGCAATATAATATTCAGCTTTCAATATGAATTTGTACAAGAATACTTAATGATATGTAATGTCTTTCATTTTTTTAAAAATGTGGATGATACCATATAATGGGTCAAACTTCATTGTCCAACAGAAATGCATAAGGAAAAACTTTAATGTATTGATGTCTGTAAATTGCCTAGTGTGATGATAAAAGTAAGGTACAAAAGAGATTCTGAGGCCCTGAATTGAAATTAATGGTGCTGAACTGGCAAGTCATCTGTTATTTTTTTTTTTTTAAACCATGTTTTATACCCTTTTGGACAGTTTTTCTTAGGTAAGTTAAGCATTTCTTCTTGAATTTTTAATTTGAACAATTGACTTAGACGGAAAAAAGATTCATGTTTAAATAATGAATACTGGGTAAATCTTTCCCATGAGGAAGCACTTCACGAGGCCAGAACTGGAAAATGGTTTCTTTGTCAGTTAATGAGCAAGGGGTGTTCCAGAGTGTTTGGCTTGGAGATCCAGCATTTACAAGACTTAAGTCCCCTACAAGAGAAAAGCTAATGGAAGGCCCAGGAAGAAGGAATATTTATTTACTTTCTTTCTTACTTACATACAGCCATCAATATTTTTGTCTGTGGTCTCTAGGCTCTGATCCAGTTTTTGATTTTCAACTAACAGAGTCTTTTTCTTTAGCAAGAATATGAGGAAGTAACTTACATCATTATTTATTAAAATATACAGATTTTCCAAATGTATGCCCTTTCTCCTCTTGGCAATTCCCGCCCACCACTCAATAAAATCATCTTTCAAAGCTCATTGTTTGTTATTTTCTTCTTTTAAACACACTATTCAGAGAAAAAAAATCACTGGAGATTCACATTATTCTAAACAATTTATGAGAAAGTCTGTCTGGTTGTATTTCCCAGTAGAAAGGGCTGGGGCATTATTAAATGACTTGTTATCATTTTCTTCTGTAGACACCAAAAGATGAGACAGAAAAATCAAAGTTAATTAAGTAAAATCAATCCAGTTTTTTAAAACATATATGTGTATATATTTTATATATGATTGCATTTTATAAGTGTGTTTTTAAGTTTTGCTTTCTATATACATATGTATGAATATGGATGGGTGACTTTCATTTTAAAAACTTTATTTTCACTCATTTCATATTTGAAGATGTAACTATAAAATGTACTAAATGGAAAACAGGAAAGCATGCCAACCACCAAGCTGATGGGAGACATCTGAAAAAAATTAGATACATTTTCAGAAGTACTTTTCCATTTCATCTCTGTGCCCCTGGTTAGTATGTTCTTTGTACACTGGATTCCAGTTTCAGAGATGTTGCCAAACATGCAGGGTGAGTGTATGGGCCTTGTGTCTCCTTCACTGATCAGATACAGCCAGGGAAATACTTGGGCCAAGCCCCCTGCCATGAATGTATGTGCCACTGATTCTGGTGAGTATGTATGAATACACACACACACACACACACACACACACACACACACACTTCATTTACTTGCTTTTTGTAAGGGGGTACTGGTGTAAGGAGAGAGGTTATTAAGATATTCAAGAAATAAATACAATTAAATCAATTACAGGACATGAGTAGAGGGCTTGCTCAGTAAAAGCAACAGTAAATGCTTATCTACTCAATGTGTCTTGGGAAAGGCAATACATCCTGTTTCATTAACTCTTCCTCACTTCAATCCCCACCTCCAACAGTCACTCCTCTCACTTTGTCAGGCTACTTAATCTGAGTCTCACTAAAACGATACATTTCTCACTTAATAAATATCTTTAAAACTTGCTTCTCTGAGGCATTTGCAGTGTAGAAGAGGTCTTTACCTGTTGTTTACCTACATGCTCTCAGATCTTGGATTCATAATTTTACCCTGCTCTGTTCTGCACAGCAAAGCACAGACTCTAGCAAATTCTGTTTCTTAGACACTCTTGCCAACTTGCTTCAGGTTAGATTTGGCCCTGGTGAGAGAACGTAGAACAGAAAAAGGAGGGAAAAAAAGGTGCTTGTTCGCTCCTTTTGACTGCTGGTGGCCTCTCAGAGAGTTGTGTCGCTGTTGTGACCCCAACTCTCTTAGCACACCACCTCCTTTCTAGATTCTGCCTCTTGCAGATGGTTCCAGCTTCTAGAATCTGGTAAACTTCCTCCTTCCATTGTACCATCAGACCTCTTGCTAACCTGTGGGTCACTTTATCATCCCCTATCTGCTCTTTCAGCTATTAAAATGTCCTTATAGCTAATTTTGCATATTTTTTCCTCTATCTAATTACCTGGGATAGATTCTGTTTTTCTTACTTGATCCTGAGTGGCACAAAGAAAAAAAGGCCAAGTGGAAGGAGTGCAAAGGAGTCAGATCACACTGGAGGAATTCAGACTGACTTCTTTACTTAATCATAATGCTCCCTAACAGCACCAAGATTTGTCACTTCTTGTTCCATCCCATATCCTTTATCTCACATGGCTTTCTTATTTAATATGTCAACTTCACGAGATATTTGGGAAAGTACATGAGATTTGAAGCAGGCCATTTCTTAGCTGTATGACCTAAGGAAATTTCTCCAAGTCTCAGATTTCTGTCCCCAAAATGGTACCACATTCTCTGTCTTGATGAACTCAACTAAAATAATATATGTGGAGTCACTTTATAAATTGTACAACTCTATTTAATAATGAGGCACAGAAGGTGCTTTACAAATCTGTCTATATGTGCACATTAGAATGCTTTATACATTTATCAGGGATGTTTTAATGAGCACTATTTCGATCTAAGGGTACTGACTCTTCAAATATCCTAAAGGTGGGGGATTATTATTAAGTTACCAAAATAGGGAAAAACCCATTCAAGGTATTTGAACAACAATTTGAGGGAACTTTGGTACCTTACTTGGATCTCAAGTAACTGGAAGCAGATAGTAATCTGCTCAACCTATTGACAAGCTGATCTTGACTAAATAGATTTTAAAAATTCATTTTTTCATTCAACATAGGATACTGGATTATTTTGTACCAGTGTACCTCGTACTTGGAAAGTTTTGTTCACTTGGATAGTATATCAAGAACCCTAAAATAAAG
The DNA here is from genome assembly GCF_008692025.1 of Phocoena sinus. NCBI lineage: Eukaryota > Metazoa > Chordata > Mammalia > Artiodactyla > Phocoenidae > Phocoena > Phocoena sinus. The sequence continues at coordinate 30,247,994 of NC_045776.1, read as the reverse complement.
TAAACAAGATCACATTTTTCTGAGGGACTTGATACATCTTTAGAAAACATTATATACAGTTAAGCCAAATTCATAAAAATAAACATATGTGCAATCAAAAGAACCTTGGATTGAAAGGCAGGAAAGTGATGGCCTAGTGTGTAAGTCAGCTAATGTTGCAATAATGCCTTGGAAGAAAGCATCCCAAAATTTAGTGACTTACTGCAGCAAGTATTTTCCTTCTCAAGTTTGCAGGTTGCCTGGAACACTGCTTGGCTTGGTTCACAGATCTCATTATTTTTCTTGGGCCAGTGCCTACGCCTGGTGTGTACTCTTGGCAAATGACAGGAGTGCAAGAGGGTGAGCAGAAACATGTGATATATATTGACATTTTGGTCCAGAATAGTCAGACTGACACTTCAGCTTGACATGGTCAAATTTAGCATGAATGGAGCAGGGAAATACATTTTGCTCACTCCACTGAATTGTATGGAATCATGAAATCTCATGGCAGAGAACCTAGAAGTATAATTCTAACAAAGGGGGAAACATGAAAACTTATGAAAAAAGATTCAAACAACCATGTCTTGTTTTAAATGTATCACCAACTGGACAGACAATAAGATTTCAGTAAGGTTGGGCCTTCATTTTTATGTAAAACTAAGAAGAAATTTGATTTGGATCTAATTTCCTATCCAGGTCTTCATTTAGAATGAATGACAAACTCATTGCTGTAATTTTTACACCTTAATATTATATAACAATAAAGGTTTTACCCATGAAATGAATAAAATTAATAGGATTACACTGGAAGAACTTACCTATTTCAGAGAACAAGCATTTTAAAGGAGTTTTATCATGAGTTTATATGCCTAGATGACATTAATTACACATAAACAATTTCACATGAATAGTAATAGTCTTTAAAAAAACATTTACTTAAAATATTTGTTATTTAATTAATTTAATTTATTACATATAGACCATATTTTGATTAATTAGATATACCACGATTTTAGATGACACCATGCTCCAATTTGCTCCCGTTTTAAGGGTTGATAGTTCAAAAATTCCTGTTTGTTCTTCTCCTCAGGAGACAGCCAGTCCTGGCACAATTCCCAAATCACTGAATGAGATCAGGGCATCTGGTTTCCAGTTCTGGCTCTGTCACCTCATTACCACATGACTCTGGACAAATTGATGGTTTTGTGCCTTTATTCCTCTGAAAAATGAGGAGTCACCGCTAAACTTCTTCACTCAGAGGACTAGAGAAGTGATCAAGGGAGATTCCATATGTAAAAACACTTTGAGAAACTAAGTCTTGGGCATATTGAACAGTTTCATTAAGAGAGTATGTTTTAATAGGTTTTATTATTATTTAAGTATGGTAAGGCCATAGATCAGGATACAATTGCTGTTGGAAAGATATTTTATTATATTCACAGTTCCCAGGAAAGGGAGTATATGTCATACAACAAGGGAGCCACAGACATGGGAAATCACTGGGGGTCAGTCATGAGGCAGAGGGAGAGAGACGAACAGTGCACAATCTTCTTTATTGTATTTTCCATGGGAAGGAATGAACTAAATAGAGTATGAGGGTTTAGAATTGGCTAGTTTGAATAATTTAACAGGCTCTGGGTCGTGGTGACAGTCCCTTGTTGTCTGGTACATTGACCTGGGGTTATTAGGATGTGTATATAGTGCTTCAGAGTGTGAGAACCCTATAAGAGGGGTGGTTGAGGGTGCAGACTCTGGATTTGTATTGTTTGTATTTACAAGTGCACACCCAAGAGAAGGTCTCCTCCTGAGAAGTGATGACAATGAGGAAGGCAGGAGGCCAAAGAAAGGTAACTCAGGCATATTATCAGGTTGTACAGAACAAGGTGTGTCCAGTATAGGCATGCAGGGCAGATATTAAAGCATCAAATTTACAAAAGCTAGAAATAGTTAATACTGGATCCTGAGGGATCCAGCAAGAAAAACTTGCTGGATCCTGATGCTGGACTAAATAATTGTGTGTTCCTAAATTTCCTAGATATCTCTCTTTCATTAAATATATTTTAGTATTACTGTTTATGCAGGTGTCTCCTTCATTACCCTTCACGCTTTTTAAGGACTGAAACTGTACATCATTAATTTTTGTGTCTCTAATTTCAAACACAGTAGTACAATTGAAGTATTCATAAATTGTAGCTGTAATAATTTTTATTATCACTATTACGATGTTTTTGAATAAATGGATAAATAAATGAATAAACAAATGCAAAAGAGCACATAATAGGATCTGAGGCAGAAGTAATAATGGGGGACAAACAGTAAAATAAATACCATGCCTTTCTCATAGGGTTTTTTTCCAGTGTCAAGATAAAATGATATTGTTCAGAAAAATCATCAAAAGAGAGTAAGTCAGAAAGAGAACAACAAATACCATATGCTAACACATATATATGGAATTAAAAAAAAAAAAAAGGTCATGAAGAACCCAGGGGCAAGACAGGAATAAAAACGCAGACCTACTATAAAATGGCCTTGAGGATACGGGGAGGGGGAAGGTTAAGCTGGGACAAAGTGAGAGAGTGGCATGGACATATATACACTACCAAATGTAAAATAGATAGCTAGTGGGAAGCAGCCGCATAGCACAGGGAGATCAGCTCAGTGCTTTTTGACCACCTAGAGGTGTGGGATAGGGAGGGTGGGAGGAAGGAAGACACAAGAGGGAAGAGATATGGGGATATATGTATATGTATAACTGATTCACTTTGTTATAAAGCAGAAACTAACACACCATGGTAAAGCAATTATACTCCAATAAAGATGTTAATATAAAAGAGAATAAGGTAAACAAGGCACTATATTACTAGGGTAAAGTGAAAGTGAGAGAATATGATTTATTTAAAAATTCATTGGATCTCACAGTTTAGAATGTGTCTGTTGACAAAGTTACGGAAACTTAATCATCATCACTTTTTTGAAAGACACTTACGTTTATTGTCTACTTTCTTCAAAGACCAGAAAACAAGGGTGTTGATGTCAAGGAATGATATCTACAGCTATCGTGAGGACAAGACGATTGATGTTCAGAAGGGATCAAGTATATCACAGGATGGCTGGAGGCTGGTTTCCAGGATGAAATAAAAAGCACATTCAGTAGACCTTTGAATAACAAAGGGTTTAGGGGTGTGACTCTCCACTGAGTTGAAAATGCACATGTAAATTATATTTGGACCTCTGTATCTATGGTTCCTCTGTAACCACAGTTCCACAACTGGGGATTCAACCAACCATGTATTGTGTAGAACTGTAGTATTTACTATTAAAAAAATGTGTGTATACTTGGACCTGCACAGTTCAAACCTATGTTTTTCAAGAGTAACTGTATTTGGAAAGGACTGTATTACAATAGTGTCCAACTTTATCCAATAGCCTCATGCAAAAAAACTGATGGGATTCCAGGAGGAATGTTTTCTACTACTTCTTCAAAGGATTAGTTGTTGCCAACTGAGCTGATGTCTGATATTCTTTTCCAAAAGGAATTGTTGTATGTCAAATATCCAGTTAGAAGTAGAAATATGTGCAAAAATAACTCACAAAGAATTTATTATTATGGAATTATAGGAGTAAATGGCTAATTTTAAAACACTTCTCAAAGCAAATTTTGATAAGGGAAGGAGAGAGCTCAGAACAGTTGCCAGGTGCCCTCTCAGGGCTTCACTCTTTAATGTTTAACTTTGCTGTTGAATGAGAACATACTCAATGGGAAGACCTTGCCATCGACGCTTCCTCTTCTCACTGCTAACTTCTGCCACCTCCCTGTTGTCCTCTGCAGTGCCCATCTGGTAGCACTTTACTCTCCTCGAATCCCTACTCAGAACAGAGCTACAGCATGTGCAGTTCACTGGGTGGGGCTTTCAAGATAGGATGGGTGGTGGGGTGAATGCATGGCAGATTAAGAAAGAATAAAGGAAAAGCAAATTACCAAATATAAATGTAGCAAAATTCACAGTGTTTTTAAAGACTCTTCTTTTGACCCCTTTATATTTCAAGGCAGAAAAAAGAGAAGGCACATTTCTGTTTTTCCTCTCCTAATTATTTCAGAGCATTAACCAGCTTTGAATTCAGTCTACCAAATGAGCTGTTTCCACACCCAGGAAGCATTATTATCAACCAGTTCAAAAGTGTTCAACATAGGGACATCATCAAAACCCAAACTGACATTCTGTTTCTCATTTCTAGTAAACAATTAAAGAAAGCTAATCAAGACATAGGCCTCTGTCAGGGACTAGGCATTAATTGTTCCATGGAGTTGTGTGCAGACTCCACAAACTCATTTTAATTTTACACAAATGAATATTTTAATTTTGCACCTAATGAAGTGTGCAGCTCCCATTTAAAAATAACAGCAACAACCTGTGAAGTCATGATAGAAAACAGAAGCTACATTTTCAAATCATATTTATATTGGAATTTCACAACTGTAGCGTGATTTGAAAATGTTAATTAATTCCTGAAACGAACAGTAAGCCAAAGGGACAATTTTAGAAGAGTATCAAAACTTGTCATTTAATTAGTAAATTAAGTATTTTTATCTCAAATGTTTCTCTATTTAATTAGTATGTACTGTAGATAAAATTTCACACCAGCTCAATATTTTCAAGATAAATGGCTTTGCTTATTTTTTTTCATTTATCAATCCAGTAATTTTTCAGAAAGAGGTTGAGCTTGGGTGGTAGGAAGGTGAGGGAATAGGATCAGTATAGAGTACTTGTTCTGGAGAATCATATATTTCAGAGAGGAATAAGGAGGAAATTTCTATTTTAAGATACTACTTTGATATCTATAGCATAGGATAACAGAGCTTGAGGAGTTTTAGGGCTCATCTAGTCCAATACCTCTTTCCTTAGAGTAAAGTTTTGAGTCTTAGAGAAGTTGAGTGACACATTGGAAGTTGTACATCAAGTAGAATGACCTGAACTACTATCTAGGACCCCTGACTCCAAATATAAGTTTTTTCAGATGTCCATGTGTTCATGAAAAAGTATGAAAAGTGTAATTGTAAGGGTGCATAGTAAAACAAGTAGAGTACACGTGAAGAGGACTTTATGATATCAACTACTATTTTAAAGTCTTGGAATACTGAGATTTAACTGGATTAAGTTTGCTTTTAAAGTATTATCAACTAATAATTCATATCTCTAAATGAAGAATTAGTCAGCTTGTTTCATCTCACATTCTGAGAGCAGTTTTTTTTCATTTTGGAGCAAGGTTCCATTAATGTTTCTTAATATAGTATCAAGATATGTCATCTCAGGCTTAACTCATTAGTGCAGTGTCTCTATTTTCTTCTTAATTAAAGAGAAACTGCTGATTCAAGGACAAAAATAGAACCTGATGAAATCTGAATTTATTCCAAGAAAATATTTTGTCTTTTCCTCCAGATGTCAAAAGTGACATATGAGTACATCTTATATGGGGGAGGGGACATACAGCTGCCCTTCCAAGAAGGCAACCTTGGGCTGGAGAATATCACTGATTACTCACCTGTTGTCTCCAGATACAGGAGCTATAATCCAGGATCACTTGTGATAGAATGTCTTCAGCCTAGAAGTTGCCTTAACTATCCTGAGCCCTCCACAAGAATGAGTAAGGAGCACTAAGGGAGTTGAATATAAATTAATCAGTTAAACAAGTTTTAATGACTACAAACTACTCAAAGAGCTTGGTGGGCTAAATATGATACTTTTCTCTAAGTTATTGCAATTAATTTGAGGTAAAGAATTCATGTATGCATAAAACATTTAAAAATAATTTAAAAATATGTGCTAAATGTCTAATGAGAGGTATATAATATAAAGTCTCAGGAATGGAAAGTTTCATTAGTTTATGTAAATAGGTCTTGTGGATATAGGCAAGAGCCAGGATTTGTAAGTTGCTTCACTCTCACCACCAGCAGAAATGGGAATCTTGTTATTTCTGTCTTTGCTACCTGCTCATCTGAATTTTGACCTACTGCCTCCGTATGATATATTCAAGATTGTCATCTAAGTCTTTATTTGCAGAAGTCTCCAATTTTTTAAATTTAGATTCACTTAGGGATGACTATCCAGCTAGCTGGAGTCATTTATGTCCTAGGGCTATATCTTTCCCAGCCTTAAGGCTCTATCTGGTGTCCAGGTCATCTTCAGTCTGACTTACCCCTCTGTGAAGCCACATAAACACTTGAACTGACTGAGTTGCAAAGATACTAATTTTGTGCTTTCAAGTTCCAGCAGAAACTATATCTAGGCTTACAATGAATTTTCCAATATAGTTTCTTTTTTAACCTATTAATTGCCTCTGTTTTTTTTGTTTTGGTTTGGTTTGGTTTGTTTTTTTTGTGGTACACGGGTCTCTCACTGTTGTGACCTCCCCCGTTGTGGAGCACAGGCTCCGGACGCGCAGGCTCAGCGGCCAGGGCTCACAGGCCTAGCCGCTCCGTGGCATGTGGGATCTTCCCGGACCGGGGCACGAACCCGTGTCCCCTGCATCGGCAGGCAGACTCTCAACCACTGTGCCACCAGGGAAGCCCAAGTATCATTAGGTCACATTTGTTTATTTTTGTTTTTACTTCCACTTTGCTGGGAGGTGGGTCAAACAGGATCTTCCTGTGATTTATGTCATAGAGTGTTCTGTTTATGTTTGATAGTGTCTGGTTTTACATTTGGGTCTTTAATCCATTTTGAGTTTATTTTCGTACACAGTGTTAGGGAGTATTCTAATTTAATTTTTTTACATGTAGCTGTCTAGTTTTCCCAGCACCACTTATTAAAGAGGCTGCCTTTTCTCCACTGTATATTCTTGACGCCTTTGTCAAAGATAAGGTGACCATATGTGCGTGGGTTTATCTCTGTGCTTTCTATCCTGTTCCATTGATCTATATTTCTCTTTTGGGTCAGAACCATACTGTCTTGATTACTAGAGTTACTGAAGTCAGGGAGCCTGATGCCTCCTGTTTTTCTTTCTCAAGCTTGCATTGGCTATTCGGGGTCTTTTGTGTTTCCATACAAGTAGTGAAATTTATTGTTCTAGTTCTGTAAAAAATGCCACTGGTAGTTTGATAGGGATTCCATTGAATCTGTAGATTGCTTTGGGTAGTATAGTCATTTTCACAATGTTGACTCTTCCAATCCAAGAACCTGGCATATCTCTCCATCTGTTTGTATCATCTTTAATTTCTTTCATCAACATCTTATATTTTTCTGCATACATGTCTTTTGTCTCCTTAGGTAAGTTTATTCCTAAGTATGTATTCTTTTGCAACGGTAAAGGGAAGTGTTTCCTTAATTTCTCTTTCAGATTTTTCATTGTTAGTGTATAGGAATGCAAAGGATTTCCATGCATTAATTTTGTATCCTGCTAGCTCACCAAATTCATTGATTACCTCTAGTAGTTTTCTAGTAGCATCCTTAGGATTCTCTATGTATATTAACATGTCATCTGCAAACAGTGACAGTTTTACTTCTTTTCCAATTTGGATTCCTTTTATTTCTTTTTCTTCACTGATTTCTGTGGCGAAAACTTTCAAAGAAAGCTATGTTGAATAATAGTGGTGAGAGTGGGCAACCTTGTCTTGTTCCTGATCATAGTGGAAATGGTTTCATTTTTTCACCATTGAGAATGATGTTGGCTATGGGTTTGTAATATTTGGCCTTTATTATGTTACATTCCCTATATAAGACTTTCAGGAGGGTTTTTATCATAAATTGGTGTTAAATTTCTTTGAAAGTTTTTTCTGCATGTATTTAGATGATCATATGTTTTTTTTCCTTCAATTGGTTAATATGCTTTATCTCGTTGATTGATTTCCATACACTGAAGAATCATTGCATTCCTGGGATAACCCCACTTGATCATGGTGTATGATCTTTTTGATGTGCTGTTGGATTCTGTTTGCTAGTATCTTTTTGAGGATTTTTGCATTTATGTTCATCAGTGATATTGGCCTGTAGTTCTTTTTTCTTGTGACATCTTTGTCTGGTTTTGGTATGAGGGTGATGGTGGCCTCATAGAATGAGTTTGGGAGTGTTCCTCTCTCTGCAATATTTTAGAAGCGTTTGAGAAGGGTGGGTGTTAGCTCTTCACTAAATGTTTGAGAAAATTCACCTGTGAAGCCATATGGTCTTGGGCTTGTGTTTCTTGGAAGTTTCTTTTTTAACATCTTTATTGGAGTATAATTCCTTTACAATGGTGTGTGAGTTTCTGTTTTATAGCAAAGTGAATCAATTATACATAAACATATATCCCCATATCTCTTCCTTCTTGTGTCTCTCTCCCTCCCACCCTCCCTATCCCACCCCTCTAGGTGGTCACAAAGCACGAGCTGATCTCCCTGTGCTATGGGGCCGCTTTCAACTAGCTATCTATTTTACATTTGGTAGTGTATATATGTCCATGCCACTCTCTCACTTTGCCCCAGCTTACCCTTCCCCCTCCCAATGTCCTCAAGCCCATTCTCTAGTAGGTCTTTATTCCCATCTTGACCCTGGTTCTACATGACCTTTTTTTCCCCTTTTTTTTAGACTCCATATATATGTGTTAGCATACGGTATTCTTTTTCTCTTTCTGACTTTCTCCACTCTATATGACAGACTCAAAATCCATCCACCTCATTACAAAAAAATCAAATTCATTACTTTTTATGGCTGAGTAATATTCCATTATATATATGTGCCACATCTTCTTTACCCATTCATCTTTCAATGGACATTTAGGTTGCTTTCATGTCCTGGTTATCGTAAATAGAGCTGCAATGAACATTGTGGTACATGACTCTTTTTGAATTATGGTTTTTTCAGGGTATATGCCCAGCTGGGTCATATGGTAGTTCTATTTGTAGTTTTTTAAGGAACCTCCATACTGTTCTCCATAGTGGCTGTATCAATTTACATTCCCACCCACACTGCAAGAGGTTCCCTTTTCTCCACACCCTCTCCAGCATTTATTGTTTCTAGATACTTTGGTGATGGCCATTCTGGCCCGTGTGAGATGATATCACATTGTAGTTTTGATTTGCATTTCTCTAGTGATTAATGATATTGAGCATTTTTTAATTTGTTTGTTGGATTTCTGCATATCTTCTTTGGAGAAATGTCTGTTTAAGTCTTCTGCCTGTTTTTGGATTGGGTTGTTTGTTTTTTGAATATTGTGCTGCATGGGCTGCTTGTAAATTTTGGAGATTAATCCTTTGTCAGTTGCTTCATTTGCAAATATTTTCTCCCATTCTGATGGTTGTCTTTTCGTCTTGTTTATGGCTTGCTTTTCTGTGCAAAAGCTTTTAAGTTGCATTACGTCCCATTTTTAAATTTTTGTTTTTATTTCCATTTCTCTAGGAGGTGGGTCAAAAAGGATCTTCCTGTGATTTATGTCATGGAGTGTTCTGCCTATGTTTTCCTCTAAGAGTTTGATAGTGTCTTGTCTTATATTTATGTATTTAATCCATGTTGAGTTGTTTTTTCTTTATGATGTTAGGGAGTTTTCTAATTTCATTCTTTTACAGGTAGCTGTCCAGTTTTCCCAGCACCACTTACTGACAAGGCTGTCTTTTCTCCACTGTATATTCTTGCCTCCTTTTTCAAAAATAAGGTGACCATATGTGCATGGGTTTAACTCTGGGCTTTCTATCCTGTTCCACTGATTGATAGTTCTGTTTTCATACCAGTACCATACTGACTTAATTACTGTAGCTTTGTAGAATAGTCTGAAGTCAGGGAGCCTGATTCTTCCAGCTGCATTTTTCTTTCTTAAGATTGCTTTGGCTATTCGGGGTCTTTTGTGTTTCCATACTAATTGTGAAATTTTTGTTCTAGTTCTGGAAAAATGCAATTGGTAGCTTGATAGGGATTGCATTGAATCTGTAAATTGCTTTGCATAGTATAGACATTTTCACAATGTTGATTCTTCCAATCCAAGAAAATATTATATCTCTCCATCTGTTGTATCATCTTTAATTTCTTTCATCAATATCATATAGTTTTCTTCATACAGGTATTTTTTCTCCTTAGGCAGGTTTATTCATAGGTATTTTGTTTTTCTGTTTGTTGCAATGGTAAATGGGAGGGCTTCCTTAATTTCTCTTTCAGATTTTTCATCATTAGTACATAGGAATGCATGACATTTCTGTGCATTAATTTTGTATCCTCCTACTTTACCAAATTCCTCGATTAGAGTAGAAGTTTTCTGGTAGCATCCTTAGGATTGTCTGTGTATACTATCATGTCATCTGCAAATGACAGCTTTGCTTTTTCTTTTCGGATTTGGATTCCTTTTATTTCTTTTTCATCTCTGATTGTTGTGGCTTAAACTTCCAAAACTATGTTGAATAATAGTTGTGAGAGTGGGAGACCTTGTCTTGTTCCTGATTATAGTGAAAATGCTTTCAGTTTTTCACCATTGAGGATGATGTTGGCTGTGAGTTTGTCATATATGGCCTTTATTATGTTGTGGAAAGTTCCTATGCCTACTTCTGGAGTGTTTTCATCATAACTGTGTGCCGAATTTTGTCGAAAGCTTTCTCTGCATCTATTGAGATGATCATATGGTTTTTCTCTTTCAATGTGTTAATATGGTTTATCACATTGATTGATTTGCATATGTTGAAGAATCCTTGCATTCGGGAATTAACCCCACTTGATCATGGTGTATGATCCTGTTAATGTGCTGTAGGATTCTGTTTGGTAGTGTTTTGTTGAGGATTTTCGCATCTATGTTCATCAGTGATTTTGGCCTGTAGTTTTCTTTGTGACATCTTTGTCTGGTTTTGGTAGCAGGGTGATGGTGGCCTTGTAGACTGTGTTTGGGGGTGCTCCTCCCTCTGCTCTATTTTGGAAGAATTTGAGAAGGATAGGTGTTAGCTCTTCTCTAAATGTTTGATAGAATTCACCTCTGAAGCCATCTGGTCCTGGGCTTTCGTTTGTTGGAATATTTACATCATAGTTTCAATTTCAGTGCTTGTTCATAATTTCTATTGCTTCCTGGTTCAGTCTCAGAAGTTTGTGAATTTCTACGAATTTGTCCATTTCTCCCAGGTTGTCCATTTTATTTGCATATGGTTGCTTGTAGTAATATCTCATGATCCTTTTATTTCTGCAGCGTCTGTTGTTACTTCTCCTTCTTCATTTCTACTTCTATTGATTTGAGTCTTCTCCCAATTTTTCTTGATGAACCTGGCTAATAGTTTAAAATTTTTGTTTATCTTCTCAAAGAAAAGCTTTCACCTTTATTGATCTTTGCTATCGTTTCTTTCATTTCTTTTTCATTTATTTCTGGTCTGATCTTTATGATTTCTTTCCTTCTGCTAACTTTGGAGATTTTTTGTTCTTCTTTCTCTAATTGCTTTAGATGTAAGGTTAGGTGGTTTATTTGAGATAAATAAATCTTGTTTATTTCTTGTTTATTAAGGTAGGATTGTATTGCTATAAACTTCCCTCTTAGAAGTGCCTTTGGTGTATCCCATAGGTTTTGGGTCATCGTGTTTCCATTGTTATTTGTTTCTAAGTATTTTTTGATTTCCCCTTTGATTTCTTCAGTGATCTCTTGGGTATTAAGTAGTGTATTGTTTAGCCACCATGTATTTGTAATTCTTACAGATATTTTCCTGTAGTTGATATCTAGTCTCATAGCATTGTTGTCGGAAAGATGCTTGATATGATTTCAATTTTCTTAAATTTATCAAGGCTTGTCTTGTGACCCAAGATATGATTTATCCTGGAGCATGTTCCATGAGCCCTTGAGAAGAATGTGTATTCTGTTGGTTTTGGATGGAATGTCCTGTAAATATCAGTTAAGTCCCTTTTGTTTAATGTATCATTTAAAGCTTGTGTTTCCTTTTTTGTTTTCATTTTGGATGATCTGTCTATTGGTGAAATTGGGATGTAAAAGTCCCCTTCTATGATTGTGTTACTGTTGATTTCCCTTTTTATGGCTGTTATTATTTGCCTTATGTATTGAGGTTCTCCTATGTTGGGTGCATAAATATTTAAAATTATTATATCTTCTTCTTGGATTGATCCTTTGATCATTATGTAGTGTCCTTCTTTGTCTCTTGTAATAGTCTTTGTTTTAAAGTCTGTTTTTTCTGATATGAGAATTGCTACTCCAGCTTCTTTTGATTTCCATTTTCATGGAATATATTTTTCCATCCCCTTACTTTCAGTCTGTATGTGTCTCTAGGCCTGAAGTGGGTCTTTTGTAGACAGCATATATACGGGTGTTGTTTTTGTATCCATTCAGCCAGTGTATGTCTTTTGGTTGGAATATTTAATCCATTTACATTTAAGGTAATTATTGATATGTATGTTCCTATTACTATTTTCTTAATTGTTTCAGTTTTGTCATTGTAAGTCTTTTCTTCCATTGTGTTTACTGCCTAGAGAAGTTTCTTTAGCATTTGTTGTAAAGCTGGTTTGGTGGTGTTGAATTCTCTTAGCTTTTGTTCATCTGTAATGGCTTTATTTTCTCCATCAAATCTGAATGAGATCCTTGCTGGGTACCGTAATCTTGTTTTTAAATTTTTCTCCTTCATCACTTTAAATATGTCCTGCCACTCCCTTCTGGCTTGCAGAGTTTCTGCTGAAAAATCAGCTGTTAACCTTATTGGTATTCCCTTGTGTGTTATTTGTTGTTTTTCCCTTGTTGCTTTTAATATTTTTCCTTTGTATTTCATTTTTGATAGTTTGATTAATATGTGTCTTGGTATGTTTCTCCTTGGATTTTTCCTGTATGGGATTCTCTTGGTTCCTGGACTTGATTAACTATTTCCTGTCCCATATTAGGGAAGTTTTCAACTATAATCTCTTCAAATATTTTGCCAGTCCCTTGCTTTTTCGCTTCTTCTTCTGTGACCCCTATAATTCGAATGTTGGTGCATTTACTGTTGTTGCAGAGGTCTCTGAGACAGTCCTGAAATTTTTTCATTCTTTTTTCTTTATTCCACTCTCCAGTAATTATTTCCACTATTTTATCTTCCAGGTCACTTATCTGTTCTTCTGCCTCAGTTATTCTGCTACTGACCCCTTCTAGAGAATTTTTAATTTCACTTATTTTGTTGTTCATCACAGTTTGTTTGTTCTTTAGTTCTTCTAGCTCCTTGTTAAACATTTCTTTTATTTTCTCCATTCTATTTCCAAGATTTTGGATCATCTTTACTATCATTATTCTGAACGCTTTTTCAGGTAGACTGCCTATTTCCTCTTCATTTGTTGTGTCTGGTGGGGTTTTGCCTTGTTCATTCATCTTCTGTGAGGTTCTCTGCCTTCTCATTTTGCTTAACTTACTGTATTTGGGGTCTCCTTTTCTCAGGCTGCAGGTTTGTAGTTCCCATTGTTTTTGGTGTCTGTCCCCAGTGGCCAAGGTTTGTTCAGTGGGTTGTGTAGGCTTCATGGTGGAGGGTACTAGTGCCTGTGTTCTGCTTAATGAGGCTCTATCTTGTCTTTCTGTTGGGCAGGTCCATGTCTTGTGGTGTGTTTTGGGGCGCTTGTGGCCTTATGATTTTAGGCAGTCTCTCTGCTAATGGATGTGGTGGTGTTCCTGTCTTGCTAGCTGTTTGGCATAGAGTGTGTAGCAGTGTAGCTTGTTGGTCGTTGAGTGGAGCTGTGTCTTGGCATTGAGATGGAGATCTCTGGGACTTTTTTGCCATTTTATATTATGTGGTGCTGAGATGTCTTTTGTGGACCAGTGTCCTGAACTTGGATCTCCTAGCTCAGAGGCACAGTCCTGACGCCTGGCTGGAGCACAAAGAGTCTGTCATCCACACAACTCAGAATATAAGACAGAAAAAAAAAAAAAAAGAAAGAAAGAATATAAAATAAAATAAAGTTATTAAAATAAAAAATTAAAAAGTAGTTATTTAAACTGTTTTTAAGTAATGAAAAAAAGAAAGAAAGAAAGAAGAGAGCAACCAAACCAAAAACAAATCCACCAATGATAACAAACGCTAAAACCTATACTAAAAATAAAAAAAGAAAAAGAAAAAAATGGAAAAATGGAATCCTAGGACAAATTGTAAAAGCAAAGCTATAGAGACAAAATCACACACAGAAGTATACACATACAGACCCACAAAAGAGAAAAAAACATATATATCATTGCTCCCAAAGTCCACCTCATCAATTTGGGATGATATTTTGTCTGTCCAAGTATTCCGCAGATGCAGGGTACATCAAGTTGATTATTGAGATTTAATCTACTGCTCCTGAGGCTTCTGGGAGAAATTTTCCTTTCTATTCTTTGTTTGCTCAGCTCCTGGGGTTCAGCTTTTGATTTGGACCCACCTCTGTGTGTAGGTCACCTGAGGGTGTCTGTTCTTCACTCCGAGATGACGGGGTTAAAGGAGCAGCTGATTCAAGGTCTCTGGGTCACTCAGGCCAGGGGGAGGGAGGGGTATGGAGTGCAGGGTGAGCCGGCAGCAGCAGAGGCCAGCATGATGTTGCACCAGCCTGAGGCATGCCGTGTGTTCTCCCATGGAATTTGTCCATGGATCACGGGACCCTGGCAGTGGTGGGCTGCACAGGTTCATGGGAGGGGAGGTATGGATAGTGATCTGTGCTTCCACACAGGTTTCTTGGTGGCTGAAGCAGCAGCATTAGCATCTCATGCCCATCTTTGGGGTCTTCCCTGATAGCTATGGATCATGCCCGTCTCTGGAGCTCCTTTAATCGGTGTTCTTAATCCCCTCTCCTTGCACACCAGGGAACAAAGAGGCAAGAAAAAGTCTCTTGCCTCTTTGGCAGCTCCAGAATTTTTCCCGGACTCCCTCCTGGCTAGCTGCGGTGCACTAGCCCCTTCAGGCTGTGTTCACGCAGCCAACCCCAGTCCTCTCCCGGGGATCCAAAGTCTAAAGCCTGAGCCTCATCTCCCAGCCCCCGCCTGCCCCAGCAGGTGAGCAGACAAGCCTCTTGGGCTGGTGAGTGTTGGTCATCACTGATTCTATGTGCAGGAATCTCTCCGCTTTGCCCTCTGCACCGCTGTTGCTGCACTCTCCTCTGTGGCTCCAAAACTTCCCCCCTTCACCACCTGCAGTGTCCACCTGCGAAAGGGCTTCCTACTGTGTGGAAACCTTTCCTGCTTCACAGCTACCTCCCACTGGTTCAGGTCCCATCCCTATTCTTTTGTCTCTTATTTTGTTTTTTTCTTTTGCCCTACCCAGGTATGTTTGGAGTTTCTTGCCTTTTGGGAGGTCTGAGTTCTTCTGCCAGCGTTTTGTAAGTGTTCTGTGGGAGTTGTTCCATATGTAGATGTATTTCTGATGTATTTTTTTGGGAGGAAAGTGATCTGCACGTCTGACTCTTCCGACATCTTGAAGCTTCTCCTCTCAGAGTCTCTTAAAAAGCCCTTTGTATCCATCTACCACCATCCTAGTTCCAGTTCTTATTACCTCATATCAGGACTATTTTAGGAACTCTTAAATGGATCCCTCTGACATACCACCATTTCCTTCTCTTGGAAGATTTTTAATCAGTTTCAATTTCAGTGCTTGTGATTGGTCTGTTCATATTTTCTGTTTCCTCCTGGTCAGTCTCAAAGCATTGTACTTTACTAAGAATTTGTTCATTTCCTCCAGGTTGTCCATTTTATTGGTTTATAGTTGCTTGTAGTAATCTCTCATAATCCTTTGCATTTCTGCAGTCAGTTGTTACTTCTCCTTTTTCATTTCTATTTTTCTTGATTTGAGTCTTTTCTCTTTTTATCTTGATGATTCTGGCTAAAGGCTTATTCAATTTTTATTTATCTTCTCAAAGAACTAGCTTTTAGTTTTATTGATCTTTGCTATCATTTCCTTCATTTTTTTTCATTTATTTCTGATCAGACCTTTATGATTTCTTTCCTTCTGTCTATTTTTTTTTGTTTTTCCCCAATTGCTTTAGTTGTAAAGTTAGGTTGTTTATTTGAGATGTTTCTTTTTTCTTTTTTTTTTTAAACATCTTTATTGGGGTATAATTGCTTTACAATGGTGTGTTAGTTTCTGCTTTATAACAAAGTGAATCAGCTATACATATACATATGTTCCCATATGTCTTCCCTCTTGTGTCTCCCTCCCTCCCACTCTCCCCATCCCACCCTTCCAGGCTGTCACAAAGCACCGAGCTAATATCCCTGTGCCTTGTGGCTGCTTCCCCCCAGCTATCTACCTTACTACGTTTGTTAGTGTGTATATGTCCATGACTCTATCTCACCCTGTCAAAACTCACCCTTCCCCTTCCCCATATCCTCAAGTCTGTTCTCCAGTAGGTCTGTGTCTTTATTCCTGTCTTACCCCTAGGCTCTTCCTGACATTTTTCCCCCTTAAATTCCATATATGTGTTAGCATACGGTATTTGTCTTTTTCTTTCTGACTTACTTCACTCTGTATGACAGACTCTAGGTCTATCCATCTCATTACAAATAGCTCAATTTCATTTCTTTTTAAGGCTGAGTAATATTCCATTGTGTATATGTGCCACATCTTCTTTATCCATTCATCCGATGATGGGCGCTTAGGTTGTTTCCATGTCCTGGCTATTGTAAATAGAGCTGCAATGAACATTTTGGTACATGACTCTTTTTGAATTTTGGTTTTCTCAGGGTATATGCCCAGTAGTGGGATTGCTGGGTCATATGGTAATTCTATTTGTAGTTTTTTAAGGAACCTCCATACTGTTCTCCATAGTGGCTGAACCAATTCACATTCCCACCAGCAGTGCAAGAGTGTCCCCTTTTCTCCACACCCTCTCCAGCATTTATTGTTTCTAGATTTTTTGATGATGGCCATTCTGACTGGTGTGAGATGATATCTCATTGTAGTTTTGATTTGCATTTCTCTAATGATTAATGATGTTGAGCATTCTTTCATGTGTTTGTTGGCATTCTGTATATCTTCTTTGGAGAAATGTCTATTTAGGTCTTCTGCCCATTTTTGGATGGGGTTGTTTGATTTTTGTTATTGAGCTGCATGAGCTGCTTGTAAATTTTGGAGATTAATCCTTTGTCAGTTGCTTCATTTGCAAATGTTTTCTCCCATTCTCAGGGTTGTCTTTTGGTCTTGATTATGGTTTCCTTTGCTGTGCAAAAGCTTTGAAGTTTCATTAGGTCCCATTTGTTTATTTTGTTTTTATTTCCATTTCTCTAGGAGGTGGGTTAGAAAGGATCTTGCTGTGATTTATGTCATAGAGTGTTCTTCCTATGTTTTCCTCTAAGAGTTTGACAGTTTCTGGCCTTACATTTAGGTCTTTAATCCATTTTGAGCTTATTTTTGTGTATGGTGTTAGGGAGTGATCTAATCTCATACTTTTACATGCACCTGTCCCGTTTTCCCAGCACCATTTATTGAAGAGGCTGTCCTTTCTCCACTGTACATTCATGCCACCTTTATCAAAGATAAGGTGTCCATATGTGCGTGGGTTTATCTCTGGGCTTTCTATCCTGTTCCACTGATCTATCTTTCTGTTTTTGTGCCAGTACCATACTGTCTTGATTACTGTTGCTTTCTAGTATAGTCTGAAGTCAGGGAGCCTGATTCCTCCAGGTCCTTTTTCCGTTCTCAAGATTGCTTTGGCTATTCGGGGTCTTTTGTGTTTCCATACAAATTGAGAAATATTTTGTTCTAGTTCTGTGAAAAATGCCAGTGGTAGTTTGATAGGGATTGCATTGAATCTGTAGATTGCTTTGGGTGGTAGAGTCATTTTCACAATGTTGATTCTTCCCATCCAAGATCATGGTATATCTCTCCATCTATTTGTATCATCTTTAATTTTTTTCATCAGTGTCTTATAATTTTCTGCATACAGGTCTTTCGTATCCTTAGGTAGGTTTATTCCTAGATACTTTATTCTTTTTGTTGCAATGGTAAATGGGAGTGTTTTCTTGATTTCACTTTCAGATTTTTCATCATTAGTATATAGGAATGCCAGAGATTTCTGTGCATTAATTTTGTATCCTGCTACTTTACCAAATTCATTGATTAGCTCTAGTAGTTTTCTGGTAGCATCTTTAGGATTCTCTATGTATCGTATCATGTCATCTGCAAACAGTGACAGCTTTACTTCTTCTTTTCCGATTTGGATTCCTTTTATTTCCTTTTCTTCTCTGATTGCTGTGGCTAAAACTTCCAAAACTATGTTGAATAAGAGTGGTGAGAGTGGGCAACCTTGTCTTATTCCTGATCTTAGTGGAAATGCTTTCAGTTTTTCATCATTGAGGATGATGTTTGCTGTGGGCTTGTCATATATGGCCTTTATTATGTTGAAGAAAGTTCCCTCTATGCCTACTTTCTGGAGGGTTTTTATCATAAATGGGTGTTGAATTTTGTCGAAAGATTTCTCTGCATCTATTGAGATGATCATATGGGTTTTCTCCTTCAATTTGTTAATATGGTTTATCACATTGATAGATTTGCGTATATTGAAGAATCCTTGCATTCCTGGAATAAACCCCACTTGATCATGGTGTATGATCCTTTTAATGTGCTGTTGGATTCTGTTTGCTAGTATTTTATTGCGGATTTTTGCATCTATGTTCATCAGTGATATTGGCCTGTAGTTTTTTTCTTTGTGACATCCTTGTCTGGTTTCGGTATCAAGGTGATGGTGGCCTCGTAGAAGGAATTTGGGAGTGTTCCTCCCTCTGCTATATTTTGGAAGAGTTTGAGAAGGATAGGTTTTAGCTCTTCTCTAAACGTTTGATAGAATTCACCTGTGAAGAGGCTAGCTGGGGAAGATGGCGGAAGAGTAAGACGCGGTGATCGCCTTCCTCCCCACGGATACACCAGAAATACATCCACACGTGGAACAACTCCTACAGAACTCCTACTGAAGGCTGGCAGAAGACCTCAGACCTCCCAAAAGGCAAGAAACTCGCCACGTACCTGGGTAGGGCAAAAGAAAAAAAGAAAAAACAGAGACAAAAGAATAAGGACGGCACCTGCACCAGTGGGAGGGAGCTGTGAAGGAGGAAAAGTTTCCACACACTAGGAAGCCCCTCCGCGGGCGGAGACTGTGGGAGGCGGAGGGGGGAGTTTCGGGACCGCGGAGTAGTGCACAGCGACGGGTGCGGAGGGCAAAGCGGGGAGATTCCTGCACAGACGATCAGTGCCGACCAGCACTCACCAACCCGAGAGGCTTGTCTGCTCACCCGCCGGGGCGGGCGGGGCTGCGAGCTGAGGCTCGGGTTTTGGTTTTGGACAGAGCTCAGGGAGAGGACTGGGGTTGGCGGCTTGAACATAGCCTGAAGGGGTTAGTGCACCACGACTAGCCGGGAGGGAGTTCGGGGAAAAGCCTGCACCTGCCGAAGAGGCAAGAGACTTTTTCTTCCCTCTTTGTTTCCTGGTGCGCGAGGAGAGGGGTTTAAGAGCGCTGCTTAAAGGATCTCCAGAGAAGGGCGCGAGCCGCGGCTGAAAGCGCAAACCCCAGAGACGGGCGCGAGCCGCGGCTAAAACCGCGGACCCCAGAGACGGGCGGGAGACGCTAAGGCTGCTGCTGCCGCCACCAAGGGGCCTGTGTGCGACCACAGGTCACTCTCCACACCCCTCTTCCGCAGAGCCTGTGCAGCCCGCCACTGCCAGGTTCCCGGGATCCAGGGACAACTTCCCCGGGAGTACGCATGGCGGGTCTCAGGCTGGTGCAACATCACGCCGGCCTCTGCCGCAACGTCACGCTGCCTCTGCAGCTGCAGGCCCGCCCCGCACGTAGTGCCCCTCCTTCCCCCATCCCCCAACCCCCGGCCTGAGTGAGCCGGAGGCCCCGAATCAGCGGCTCCTTTAACCGCATCCTGTCTTAGCAAAAAACAGACGCCCTCCGGCGACCTACACGCAGAGGCAGGGCCAAATCCAAAGCTGAGCTCCTGTGAGGTGTGAGAACAAAGAAGAGAAAGGGAAATCTCTCCCAGCAGCCACAGAAGCAGCGGATTAAAGCTCAACAATCAACTTGATATACCCTGCATCTGTGGAATACCTGAATAGACAAGGAATGATCCCAAATTGAAGAGGTGGAATTTAGGAGCGAGATCTATGATTTTTTTCCCTTTTCCTCTTTTTGTGAATGTGTACGTGTATGCTTCTGTGTGAGATCCTGTCTGTATACTCTTGCTTCCACCATTTGTCCTAGGGCTCTATCCGTCCATAACTTTTTTTTAAAAAATTCTTTTTCTTAATAATTAAGTTTAATTGTGATAACTTTATTATACTTTACCTTCGTTCTTTCTTTCTTTCCTTCCTTCCTTCCCTCCTTTAGACAACGAATCACCCCAAATTGAGGAGGTGGTCTCAGGGAGCAAGATTTATGATTTTTCCCCCTTTACCTCTTTTTGTGAAGGTGTATGTGTATGCTTCTGTGGAAGATTTTCTCTGTATAGCTTTGCTTCCAATATTTGTCCTAAGGTTCTATCCGTCCCTTTTTTAATTTTTTTTCTAAATATTTTTTAATTCAATAACTATATTATACTTTATTTTATTTTTACTGTATCATCTTTCTTTCTGTCTTTTTTCCTTCTTTCCCTCCTTCCTTCCTTCCTCCCTCCCTCCCTCCCTCCCTCCTTTCTTTCCTTCTTTGCTTCTTTCCTCCTTCCTTCCTTTCCTCCTTTCCGTCTTTCTTTACTCATACTTCTACTAATTCTCCCTACTTTTTCTCCCTTTTATTCTGAGCTGTGTGGATGAAAGGCTCTTGGTGCTCCAGCCAGGAGTCAGGGCTCTGCCTCTGAGGTAGGAGAGCCAACTTCAGGACACTGGTCAACAAGAGACCTCCCAGCTCCACATAATATTAAACGGTGGAAATATCCCAGAGACCTCCATCTTAACACCAGCACCCAGCTTCACTCAACTACCAGCAAGCCACAGTGCTGGACAACCTATGCCAAACAACTAGCAAAACAGGAACACAACCTCACCCATTAGCAGAGAGGCTGCCTAAAATCATAATAAGGCCACAGACACGCCAAAACACACCACCAGACGTGAACCTGCCCACTAGAGAGACAAGATCCAGCCTCATCCAGCACAACACAGGCACTAGTCCCCTCCACCAGGAAGCCTACACAACCCACTGAAACAACCTTAGCCACTGGAGACAGACATCAAAAACAACGGGAACTACGAACGTGCAGCCTGCAAAAAGGAGACCCCAAACACAGTAAGATAAGCAAAATGAGAAGACAGAAAAACACACAGCAGATGAATGAGCAAGATAAAAACCCACCAGACCTAACAAATGAAGAGGAAATAGGCAATCTACCTGAAAAAGAATTCAGAATAATGATAGTAAGGGTGATCCGAAATCTTGGAAGTAGAATGGACAAAATGCAAGAAACAGTTAACAAGGACCTACAAGAACTAAAGATGAAACAAGCAACGATGAACAATGCAACAAATGAAATTAAAATCACTCTAGATAGGATCAATAGCAGAATAACTGAGGCAGAAGAACGGATAAGTGACCTGGAAGATAAAGTAGTGGAAATAACTACTGCAGAGCAGAATAAAGAAAAAAGAATGAAAAGAACTGAGGACAGTCTCAGTGAACTCTGGGACAACATGAAACACACCAACATTCGAATTATAGGGGTTCCAGAAGAAGAAGAAAGAAAGAAAGGGACTGAGAAAATATTTGAAGAGATTATAGTTGAAAACTTCCCTAATATGGGAAAGGAAATAGTTAATCAAGTCCAGGAAGCACAGAGGGTCCCATACAGGATAAATACAAGGAGAAACACGCCAAGACATATATTAATCAAACTGTCAAAAATTAAATACAAAGAAAGCATATTAAAAGCAGCAAGGGAAAAACAACAAATAACACACAAGGGAATCCCCATAAGGTTAACAGCTGATCTCTCAGCAGAAACCCTACAAGCCAGAAGGGAGTGGCAGGACATACTGAAAGTGATGAAGGAGAATAGCCTGCAACCAAGACTACTCTACCCAGCAAGGATCTCATTCACATTTGATGGAGAAATTAAAACCTTTACAGACAAGCAAAAGCTGAGAGAGTTCAGCACCACAAAACCAGCTTTACAACAAATGCTAAAGGAACTTCTCTAGACACGAAACACAAGAGAAGGAAATGACCTATAGTAGCGAACCCAAAACAATATATAAAATGGAAATAGGAACATACATATCGATAATTACCTTAAATGTAAATGGATTAAATGCTCCCACCAAAAGACACAGATTGGCTGAATGGATACAAAAACAAGACCCTTATATATGCTGTCTACAAGAGACCCACTTCAGAACTAGAGACACATACAGACTGAAAGTAAGGGGATGGAAAAAGATATTCCATGCAAATGGAAACCAAAAGAAAGCTGGAGTAGCAATTCTCATATCAGACAAAATAGACTTTAAAATAAGGACTATTATAAGGGACAAAGAAGGACACTACATAATGATCAAGGGATCGATCCAAGAAGAAGATATAACAATTGTAAATATTTATGCACCCAACATAGGAGCACCTCAATACATAAGGCAAATACTAACAACCATAAAAGGGGAGATCAACAGTAACACATTCATAGTAGGGGACTTTAACACCCCACTTTCACCCATGGACAGATCATCCAAAATGAAAATAAATAAGGAAACACAAGCTTTAAATGATACATTAAACAAGATGGACTTAATTGATATTTATAGGACACTCCATCCAAAAACAACAGAATACACATTTTTCTCAAGTGCTCATGGAACATTCTCCAGGATAGATCATATCTTGGGTCACAAATCAAGCCTTGGTAAATTTAAGAAATCTGAAATTGTATCAAGTATCTTTTCCGACCACAACGCCATGAGAGTAGATATCAATTACAGGAAAAGATCTTTAAAAAATACAAACACATGGAGGCTAAACAATACACTACTTAATAATGAAGTGATCACTGAAGAAATCAAAGAGGAAATAAAAAAATACCTAGAAACAAATGACAATGGAGACACAAAGACCCAAAACCTATGGGATGCAGCAAAAGCAGTTCTAAGAGGGAAGTTTATAGCAATACAAGCCCACCTTAAGAAGCAGGAAACATCTCGAATAAACAACCTAACCTTGCACCTCAAGCAATTAGAGAAAGAAGAACAAAAAAACCCCAAAGCTAGCAGAAGGAAAGAAATCATAAAAATCAGATCAGAAATAAATGAAAAAGAAATGAAGGAAACAATAGCAAAGATCAATAAAACTAAAAGCTGGTTCTTTGAGAAGATAAACAAAATAGATAAACCACTAGCCAGACTCATCAAGAAAAAAAGGGAGAAGACTCAAATCAATAGAATTAGAAATGAAAAAGGAGAAGTAACAACTGACACTGCAGAAATAAAAAAAATCATGAGAGATTACTACAAGCAACTCTATGCCAATAAAATGGACAATCTGGAAGAAATGGACAAATTCTTAGAAATGCACAACCTGCCAAGACTGAATCAGGAAGAAATAGAAAATATGAACGGACCAATCACAAGCACTGAAATTGAAACTGTGATTAAAAACCTTCCAACAAACAAAAGCCCAGGACCAGATGGCTTCACAGGTGAATTCTATCAAACGTTTAGAGAAGAGCTAACACCTATCCTTTTCAAACTCTTCCAAAATATAGCAGAGGGAGGAACACTCCCAAATTCCTTCTACGAAGCCACCATCACCTTGATACCAAAACCAGACAAGGATGTCACAAAGAAAGAAAACTACAGGCCAATATCACTGATGAACATAGATGCAAAAATCCTCAACAAAATACTAGCAAACAGAATCCAGCAGCACATTAAAAGGATCATACACCATGATCAAGTGGGGTTTATTCCAGGAATGCAAGGATTCTTCAATATATGCAAATCTATCAATGTGATAAACCATATTAACAAATTGAAGGAGAAAAACCATATGATCATCTCAATAGATGCAGAGAAAGCTTTCGACAAAATTCAACACCCATTTATGATAAAAACCCTCCAGAAAGTAGGCATAGAGGGAACTTTCCTAAACATAATAAAAGCCATATATGACAAGCCCACAGCAAACATCATCCTCAATGGTGAAAAACTGAAAGCATTTCCACTAAGATCAGGAACAAGACAAGGTTGCCCACTCTCACCACTCTTATTCAACATAGTTTTGGAAGTTTTAGCCACAGCAATCAGAGAAGAAAAGGAAATAAAAGGAATCCAAATCGGAAAAGAAGAAGTAAAGCTGTCACTGTTTGCAGATGACATGATACTATACATAGAGAATCCTAAAGATGCTACCAGAAAACTACTAGAGCTAATCAATGAATTTGGTAAAGTAGCAGGATACAAAATTAATGCACAGAAATCTCTGGCATTCCTATATACTAATGATGAAAAATCTGAAAGTGGAATCAAGAAAACACTTCCATTTACCATTGCAACAAAAAGAATAAAGTATCTAGGAATAAACCTACCTAAGGATACGAAAGACCTGTATGCAGAAAATTATAAGACTCTGATGAAAGAAATTAAAGATGATACAAATAGATGGAGAGATATACCATGTTCTTGGATGGGAAGAATCAACATTGTGAAAATGACTCTACTACCCAAAGCAATCTACAGATTCAATGCAATCCCTATCAAACTACCACTGGCATTTTTCACAGAACTAGAACAAAAAATTTCTCAATTTGTATGGAAACACAAAAGACCCCGAATAGCCAAAGCAATCTTGAGAACGAAAAAAGGAGCTGGAGGAATCAGGCTCCCTGACTTCAGACTATATTACAAAGCAACAGTAATCAAGACAGTATGGTACTGGCACAAAAACAGAAAGATAGATCAGTGGAACAGGATAGAAAGCCCAGAGATAAACCCACGCACATATGGACACCTTATCTTTGATAAAGGAGGCAGGAATGTACAGTGGAGAAAGGACAGCCTCTTCAATAAATGGTGCTGGGAAAACTGGACAGGTACATGTAAAAGTATGAGATTAGATCACTCCCTAACACCAGACACAAAAATAAGCTCAAAATGGATTAAAGACCTAAATGTAAGGCCAGAAACTATCAAAGTCTTAGAAGAAAACATAGGAAGAACACTCTATGACATAAATCACAGCAAGATCCTTTCTGACCCACCTCCTAGAGTAATGGAAATAAAAACAAAAATAAACAAATGGGACCTAATGAAACTTCAAAGCTTTTGCACAGCAAAGGAAACCATAACCAAGACCAAAAGACAACCCTCAGAATGGGAGAAAACATTTGCAAATGAAGCAACTGACAAAGGATTAATCTCCAAAATTTACAAGCAGCTCATGCAGCTCAATAACAAAAAAACAAACAACCCCATCCAAAAATGGGCAGAAGACCTAAATAGACATTTCTCCAAAGAAGATATACAGAATGCCAACAAACACATGAAAGAATGCTCAACATCATTAATCATTAGAGAAATGCAAATCAAAACTACAATGAGATATCATCTCACACCAGTCAGAATGGCCATCATCAAAGAATCTAGAAACAATAAATGCTGGAGAGGGTGTGGAGAAAAGGGGACACTCTTGCACTGCTGGTGGGAATGTGAATTGGTTCAGCCACTGTGGAGAACAGTATGGAGGTTCCTTAAAAAACTACAAATAGAATTACCATATGACCCAGCAATCCCACTACTTGGCATATACCCTGAGAAAACCAAAATTCAAAAAGAGTCATGTACCAAAATGTTCATTGCAGCTCTATTTACAATAGCCAGGACATGGAAACAACCTAAGCGCCCATCATCGGATGAATGGATAAAGAAGATGTGGCACATATACACAATGGAATATTACTCAGCCTTAAAAAGAAATGAAATTGAGCTATTTGTAATGAGATGGATAGACCTAGAGTCTGTCATACAGAGTGAAGTAAGTCAGAAAGAAAAAGACAAATACCGTATGCTAACACATATATATGGAATTTAAGGGAAAAAAATGTCATGAAGAACCTAGGGGTAAGATAGGAATAAAGACGCAGACCTACTGGAGAACGGACTTGAGGATATGGGGAGTGGGAGGGGTGAGTTTTGACAGGGCGAGAGAGAGTCATGGACATATACACACTAACAAACGTAGTAAGGTAGATAGCTGGGGGGAAGCAGCCGCAAGGCACAGGGATATTAGCTCGGTGCTTTGTGACAGCCTGGAAGGGTGGGATGGGGAGAGTGGGAGGGAGGGATACGCAAGAGGGAAGACATATGGGAACATATGTATATGTATAGCTGATTCACTTTGTTATAAAGCAGAAACTAACACACCATTGTAAAGCAATTATACCCCAATAAAGATGTTAAAAAAAAAAAAAAAAAGAATTCACCTGTGAAGCCATCTGGTCCTGGGCTTTTGTTTGTTGGAAGATTTTTAATCACAGTTTCAATTTCAGTGCTTGTGGTTGGTGTGTTCATATTTTCTATTTCTTCCTGATTCAGTCTTGGCAGGTTGTGCATTTCTAAGAATTTGTCCATTTCTTCCAGATTGTCCATTTTATTGGCATAGAGTTGCTTGTAGTAATCTCTCATGATTTTCTTTATTTCTGCAGTGTCAGTTGTTACTTCTCCTTTTTCATTTCTAATTCTATTGATTTGAGTCTTCTCCCTTTTTTTCTTGATGAGTCTGGCTAGTGATTTATCTATTATGTTTATCTTCTCAAAGAACCAGCTTTTAGTTTTATTGATCTTTGCTATCGTCTCCTTCATTTCTTTTTCATTTATTTCTGATCTGAGTTTTATGATTTCTTTCCTTCTGCTAGCTTTGGGGTTTTTTTGTTCTTCTTTCTATAATTGTTTGAGGTGCAAGGTTAGGTTGTTTATTCGAGATGTTTCCTGCTTCTTAAGGTGGGCTTGTATTGCTATAAACATTCCCCTTAGAACTGCTTTTGCTGCATCCCATAGGTTTTGGGTCGTTTTGTCTCCATTGTCATTTTTTTCTAGGTATTTTTTTATTTCCTCTTTGATTTCTTCAGTGATCACTTCATTATTAAGTAGTGTATTGTTTAGCCTCCATGTGTTTGTATTTTTTACAGATCTTTTCCTGTAATTGATATCTAGTCTCATGGCGTTGTGGTCAGAAAAGATACTTGATACAATTTCAGTTTTCTTAAATTTACCAAGGCTTGATTTGTGACCCAAGATATGATCTGTCCTGGAGAGTGTTCCATGAGCACTTGAGAAAAATGTGTATTCTGTTGTTTTTGGATGGAGTGTCCTATAAATATCAATTAAGTCCATCTTGTTTAATGTATCATTTTAAGCTTGTGTTTCCTTATTTATTTTCATTTTGGATGATCTGTCCATGGGTGAAAGTGGGGTGTTAAAGTCCCCTCCTATGAATGCGTTACTGTCGATCTCCCCTTTTATGGCTGTTAGTATTTGCCTTATGTATTGAGGTGTTCCTATGTTGGGTGCATATATATTTACAATTGTTATATCTTCTTGGATCGATCCCTTGATCATTATGTAGTGTCCTTCTTTGTCCCTTATAATAGTCCTTATTTTAAAGTCTATTTTGTCTGATATGAGAATTGCTACTCCAGCTTTCTTTTGGTTTCCATTTGCATGGAATATCTTTTTCCATCCCCTTACTTTCAGTCTGTATGTGTCTCTAGGTCTGAAGTGGGTCTCTTGTAGACAGCATATATAAGGGTCTTGTTTTTGTATCCATTCAGCCAATCTGTGTCTTTTGGTGGGAGCATTTAGTCCATGTACATTTAAGGTAATTATCGATATGTATGTTCCTATTCCCACTTTCTATATTGTTTTGGGTTCGTTATTATAGGTCGTTTCCTTCTCTTGTGTTTCTTGTCTAGAGAAGTTCCTTTAGCATTTGTTGTAAAGCTGGTTTGGTGGTGCTGAACTCTCTCAGCTTTTGCTTGTCTGTAAAGGTTTTAATTTCTCCATCAAATCTGCATGAGGTCCTTGCTGGGTAGAGTAGTCTTGGTTGCAGGTTTTTCTCCTTCATCACTTTAAGTATGTCCTGCCACTCCCTTCTGGCTTGTAGGGTTTCTGCTGAGAGATCAGCTGTTAACCTTATGGGGATTCCCTTGTGTGTTATTTGTTGTTTTTCCCTTGCTGCTTTTAATATGCTTTCTTTGTATTTAATTTTTGACAGTTTGATTAATATGTGTCTTGGCATATTTCTCCTTGTATTTATCCTGTATGGGACTCTCTGTGCTTCCTGGACTTGATTAACTATTTCCTTTCCCGTATTAGGGAAGTTTTCAACCATAATCTCTTCAAATATTTTCTCAGTCCCTTTCTTTCTTTCTTCTTCTTCTGGAACCCCTATAATTCGAATGTTGGTGCATTTCATGTTGTCCCAGAGGTCTCTGAGACTGTCCTCAGTTCTTTTCATTCTATTTTCTTTATTCTGCTCTGCAGTAGTTATTTCCACTACTTTATCTTCCAGGTCACTTATCCGTTCTTCTGCCTCAGTTATTCTGCTATTGATCCTATCTAGAGTACTTTTAATTTCATTTATTGCGTTGTTTATCGTTGCTTGTTTCATCTTTATTTCTTCTTGGTCCTTGTTAACTGTTTCTTGCATTTTGCCCATTCTACTTCCAAGATTTCGGATCACCCTTACTAACATTATTCTGAATTCTTTTTCAGGTAGATTGCCTATTTCCTCTTCATTTGTTAGGTCTGGTGGGTTTTTATCTTGCTCCTTCATCTGCTGTGTGTTTTTCTGTCTTCTCATTTTGCTTATCTTACTGTGTTTGGGGTCTCCTTTTTGCAGGCTGCACGTTCGTAGTTCCCGTTGTTTTTGATGTCTGTCTCCAGTGGCTAAGGTTGTTTCAGTGGGTTGTGTAGGCTTCCTGGTGGAGAGGACTAGTGCCTGTGTTTTGCTGGATGAGGCTGGATCTTGTCTCTCTAGTGGGCAGGTTCACGTCTGGTGGTGTGTTTTGGGGTGTCTGTGGCCTTATTATGATTTTAGGCAGCCTCTCTGCTAATGCGTGGGGTTGTGTTCCTGTTTTGCTAGTTGTTTGGCATAGGTTGTCCAGCACTGTGGCTTGCTGGTCGTTGAGTGACGCTGGGTGCTGGTGTTAAGATGGAGGTCTCTGGGAGATTTCCACCATTTAATATTATGTGGAGCTGGGAGGTCTCTTGTTGACCAGTGTCCTGAAGTTGGCTCTCCTACCTCAGAGGCAGAGCCCTGACTCCTGGGCTGGAGCACCAAGAGCCTTTCATCCACACGGCTCAGAATAAAAAGGAGAAAAAGTAGAGAGAATTAGTAGAAGTATGAGGAAAGAAAGAAGGAAAGGAGGAAAGGAAGGAAGGAAGAATGAAGCAAAGAAGGAAAGAAAGGAGGGAGGGAGGGGGCGAAGAATGAAGGAAGGAAGGAGGGAAAGAAGGAGAAAATGTAGAGAGAATTAGTAGAAGTATGAGGAAAGAAAGAAGGAAAGGAGGAATGGAAGGAAGGAAGAAAGAAGCAAAGAAGGAAAGAAAGGAGGGAGGGCGGGAGGAAGGAAGGAAAGAAGGAGGGAAAGAAGGAAGAAAGAAAGAAGGAAGATATAGTAAAAATAAAATAAAGTATAATATAGTTATTGAATTAAAAAATATTTAGAAAAAAAATTTTAAAAAGGGACAGATAGAACCTTAGGACAAATGTTGGAAGCAAAGCTATACAGAGAAAATCTTACATAGAAGCATACACATACACGTTCACAAAATGAGGTAAAGGGGGAAAAATCATAAATCTTGCTCTCAGAGACCACCTCCTCAATTTGGGGTGATTCGTTGTCTAAAGGGGGGAAGGAAGGAAGGAAGGAAAGAAAGAAAGAAGGAAGGTAAAGTATAATAAAGTTATTACAATTAAAATTAATTATTAAGAAAAAATTTTTTTAAATAAACCATGGACGGATAGAGCCCTAGGGCAAATGGTGGAAGCAAGAGTATACAGACAAGATCTCACACAGAAGCATACACATACACATTCACAAAAAGAGGAAAAGGGAAAAAAATCATAGATCTCGCTCCTAAATTCCACCTCTTCAATTTGGGATCATTCCTTGTCTATTCAGGTATTCCACAGATGCAGGGCATATCAAGTTGATTGTGGAGCTTTAATCCGCTGCTTCTGTGGCTGCTGGGAGAGATTTCCCTTTCTCTTCTTTTTTCTCACAGCTCACAGGAGCTCAGCTTTGGATTTGGCCCTGCCTCTACGTGTAGGTCGCTGGAGGGCATCTGTTTTTTGCTCAGACAGGACGGGGTTAAAGGAGCTGCTGATTCGGGGCCTCCAGCTCACTCAGGCCGGGGGTTGGGGGATGGGGGAAGGAGGGGCACTGCGTGCGGGGCAGACCTGCGGCGGCAGAGGCGGTGTAACGTTGCTGCAGAGGCCGGCGGGACGTTGCACCAGCCTGGGACCCGCCGTGCGTACTCCCGGGGAAGTTTCCCCTGGATCCCGGGAACCTGGCAGTGGCGGGCTGCACAGGCTCCGCAGAAGAGGGGTGTGGAGAGTGACCTGTGCTCACACACAGGCCCCTTGGTGGCGGCAGCAGCAGCCTTAGCGTCTCCCACCCGTCTCTGGGGTCCGCGGCTTTAGCCGCGGCTCGCGCCCGTCTCTGGGGTTCATGCTTTTAGCCGCGGCTCACGCCCGTCTCTGGCGTTCCTTTAAGCAGCACTCTTAAACCCCTCTCCTCGCACACCAGGAAACAAAGAGGGAAGAAAAAGTCTCTTGCCCCTTCGGCAGGTGCAGGCTTTTCCCCGAACTCCCTCGCGGCTAGTCGTGGTGCACTAACCCCTTCAGGCTATGTTCAAGCCGCCAACCCCAGTCCTCTCCCTGCGCTCCGTCCAAAACTGAAACCGGAGCCTCAGCTCGCAGCCCCGCCCGCCCCGGCGGGTGAGCAGACAAGCCTCTCGGGCTGGTGAGTGCCGGTCGGCACCGATCGTCTGTGCAGTAATCTCCCCGCTTTGCCCTCCGCACCCGTCGCTGTGCACCACTCCGTGGTCCCGAAGCTCCCCCCTCCGCCTCCCGCAGTCACCGCCCGCGGAGGGGCTTCCTAGTGTGTGGAAACTTTTCCTCCTTCACAGCTCCCTCCCACTGGTGCAGGTGCCGTCCTTATTCTTTTGTCTCTGTTTTTTCTTTTTTTCTTTTGCCCTACCCAGGTACGTGGGGAGTTTCTTGCCTTTTGGGAGGTCTGAGGTCTTCTGCCAGCCTTCAGTAGGTGTTCTGGAGGAGTTGTTCCACGTGTAGATGTATTTCTGGTCTATCCGTGGGGAGGAAGGCGATCTCCGCATCTTACTCTTCCGCCATCTTCAAGGTCCCCTGTTTCTTTTTTCTTAAGGTAGGATTGTATTGCTGTATACTACCCTCTTAGAAGTGCTTTTTGTGCCTCCCATAGGTTTTGGGTCGTTGTGTTTTCATTGTCATTTGTTTTAGGTATTTTTTGATTTCCTCTTTGATTTCTTCAGTGGTCTCTTGGATATTTAGTAGTGTATTGTTTAGCATTCATGTGTTTGTATTTTTTACAGATTTTTTTCCTTTAATTGTTATCTAACCTCATAGTGCTGTGGTCAGAAAAGATACTTGATATGATTTAAATTTTCTTTAATTTACCAAGGCTTGATTTGTGACCCAAGACATGATCTATCCTGGAGAATGTTCCATGAGCACTTGAGAAGAAAGTGTATTCTATTGTTTTTGGATGGAATGTCCTATAAATATCAGTTAAGTCCATCTGGTCTAATATATTATTTAAAACTTGTGTTTCCTTATTTATTTTCATTTTGGATGATCTGTCCTTTGGTGAAAGTGGAATGTTAATGTCCTCTACTATTTTTTTGTTACTTTCAGCTTCCCATTTTATGGCTATTAGCAGTTTTCTTATGTAAAGAGGTGCTCCTATGTCAGGTGCATAAATATTTACAATTCTTATATCTTCTCCTTGGATTGATCCCTTGATCATTATGTAGTGTTCTTATTTGTCTCTTTTTATAATCTTTATTTTAAAGTCTATTTTGTCTGATATGAGAATTGCAACTCCTGCTTTCCTTTGATTTCTATTTGCATGGAATATCTTTTTTCCATCTCCTCACTTTCAGTATGTATGTGTCCCTAGGCCTGAAGTGGGTCTTTTGTAGACAGCATATATGTGGGTCTTGTTTTTGTATCCATTTAGTCAGTCTATATCTTTTGATTGGAGCATTTAATCCATTTACATTAAAGGTAGTTATTGATATGTATGTTCTTATTAACATTTTCTTAATTGTTTTGGGTTTGTTATTGTATGTTTTTTCCTTTTCTTGTGTTTCCTTCTAGAGCAGTTCCTTTAGCATTTGTTGTAAAGCTGGTTTGGTGGTGCTGACTTCTCTTACCTTCTGCTTGCCTCTAAACGTATTAATTTCCTGTTGAATCTGAGTGAGATTCTTGCAGTGTAGTAGTACCTTGGTTGTAGTTTTTATCCTTCATCGCTTTAAATATGTCCTGCCACTCCCTTCTGACTTGCAGGATTTCTGCTGAAAGATCAGCTGTTAACCTTATAGGTATTTACTTGCATGCTATTGGTTGCTTTCCCCTTGCTGCTTTTAATATTTTTTCTTTGTATTTCATTTTTGATAGTTTGATTATTATGTGTCTTGGTGTGTTTCTCCTTGGATTTATCCTGTATGAGTCTCTCTGTGCTTCCTGGTCTTGATTGACTATTTCCTTTCCAATATTAGGAAAAATTTCCACTATAATCTCTTCAAATATTTTGGCAGTCCCTTTCTTTATTGCTTCTTCTTCTGGGACCTCTATATTTTGAATGTTGGTGCATTTAATTTTTCCCAGAGGTTTCTGAGACTGTCCTCAATCCTTTCCATTCTTTTTTTCTTTATTTTGCTCTGCAGTAGTTATTTCCAGTATTTTATATTCCAGGTCACTTTTCCATTCTTTCCTTCAGTTATTCCACTATTGATTACTTCTAGAGAATTTTTAATTTCATTTATTTTGTTGTTCATCATTGTCTGTTTGCTCTTTAGTTCTTCTAGGTCTTTGTTAAACATTTCTTGTATTTTCTCAATTATCTTTTGAAGATTTTGGAACATCTTTACTATCATTGCTCTGAATTCTTTTTCATGTAGACTGCCTTTTTTCTCTTCATTTGTTTGTTCTGTTGGGATTTTACATTTCTCCTTCATCTGCTGTTTATTTCTCTGTCTTCTCATTTTGTTTAACATACTGTGTTTGTGGTCTCCTCTTGGTTGGCTTCAAGTTTGTAGTTCTTGTTGTTTTTCATGTCTGCCCCCAGTGGGTAATGTTGGTTCAGTGGTTTGTGTTGGCACCCTGGTGGAGGAGACTGATGCCTGTGTTCTGCTGGATGAGGATGGATCTTTTCTTTCTGGTGGGCAGAACCACACCTGGTGGTGTGTTTTGGGGTGTCTGTGAACTTATTACGATTTTAGGCAGCCTCTCTGCTAATGGGTGGGGTTGTGTTCCCATCTTATAGTTGTTTGGTATGGTGTGTCCAGCACTTAAGCTTGCTGGTCATTGAGTGGAGCTGGGTTTTAGCATTGGGACAGAGATCTCTGGTAGATCTCTCACCACTTGATATTATGTGGGGTCAAGAAGTCTTTCATCATCAAATGTCCTGTCTTCACTCTCCTACCTGGAGGCTCAGGGCTGACACCTGGCTGAAGCACCAAGACCTTTTCAGCCACACAGCTTTTGGAAAGTCTGAGATCTCTGCCACTTTTCAATAGGTGTTCTGTAGGACTCATTCCACATGTAGATGCATTTTTGTATTTGTGAGGAGGAAGGTGATCTTCACATCTTACTCCTCTGCCATCTTGAAGGTCCTCCTCCTTCTAGCTTCCTCCACACTCTAAAGTTGAAAATCACCTTTTTTCTCGATTCTTGCCTCTGTTGACCATTGTGTTCCCCCCTTACTCAGTAAATTTCCCACTGGGCCTTCATGAGCCCTCCTCTCCCTGTCTCATAATGTATTCTTGAGAAAGTTCCATGTGTACTTGAAGAGAATGTGTATTCTGCTGTTTCGGATGGAATGTTCTACATATATCTCTAAAGTTCACCTGGTGTAATGTGTCATTTAAGGGCAGTGTTTCCTTATTGATTTTCTGTCAGTATGTTCAGTTCATTGATATAAGTGAGGGTTTAAAGTCCCATACTATTATTTTGTTTCTTTAAATTTCTCTCTTTATATTTGTTAATATTTGCTATGTACTTTGGTGCTCCTATGTTGGGTGCATATACATTTGCAGTTTTTATATCTTCTTTGATTAATCACTTTATCATTTATAATGTCCTTTTTGTCTTGTTATGGTCTTGAATGTCTCTTATTTTTCTGAGTATTGCTACACCCAGCTTTCTTTTTATTTTGTTCCATTTACATGGTATACCTTTTTCCATACCCTCACTTTCAATCTGTGTGAGTCATTAGATTTGAAGTGAGTCTCTTGTAGGCAGTGTTATAAGGATCTTGTGTTTTTATCTATTCAGCCAGTCTGTGTCTTTTGCTTGTAGCATTTGGTCCATTTACATTTAAAGTAATTATTTATAGTTATATATTTATTACCTTTCTGTTAAATATTTTCTACTTATTTTTGTAATTTTTTTTTTTTTTTTTTTTTTTTTTGGTGGTATGTGGGCCTCTCACTGTTGTGGCCTCTCCCATTGTGGAGCACAGGCCCTGGATGCACAGGCCCAGGGGCCATGGCTCACGGGCCTAGCCACTCCGCAGCATGTGGGATCTTCCCAGACTGGGACACAAACACATGTCCCCTGCATCAGCAGGCAGACTCTCAACCACTGCTCCACCAGGGAAGCCTTGTAATTCTTTTTTATTGATGAATACCTTCATCATTATGTTTGGATTCTTTTCTCTCTGTGTGTGTGTGTGTGTGTGTGTGTGTGTTTCTAATACAGGTTTTTGGTTTGTGATTATACTGAGGTTAATATATAACAACTTATATCTCTATGTGATTAATTTAACTTGATGATCTCTTAATTTCAAACACATTTAACCACCTTGAATTTTTGTCCCCCTCAACCCTTCCCATTTAATGATTTTCACATTGCATTTTACTTATTTTTCAATAATTATTGTGAGTATAGATGTTTTTACTATTTTTCTCGTTCAACCTTCCTATTAGCTTTAAAGTATATTTGTCTTTACCAATGAGTTTTCTTTTTCTTTAATAATTTTTATATTTCTAGTTGGGGTCTTTTCCAATTAATGAAATTCCTTTAAAATATAAAGCCAGTTTAGTGGTGTTAAACTCTTAATTTTTGTTTGTCTGTAAAACTCTTAATCTCTTCAAATCTTAATGATAGCCTTACCAGGTAGAGTCTTCCTGATTGTAGGATTTTTCCTCTCATCACATTGATTATATTGTGCCACTCCTGGCTTACAAAGTTTCTACTGAAAAGCCAGGTGATAGTCATGGAATTTTCCTTGTATGTAACTATTTGCTTTTATCTTGGTGCTTAAGAGTCTATCTTTATTTAATTTTCCCTTTTAATTGTGTATTAGTGTAGACCTCTTTGTTTTTATCTTATTTGGAACTCTTTATAATTCCTGGATCTAGATATCTCTTTCCATTCGCAGGTTCAGGAAGTTTTCATCCATTGTGTCTTCAAATAAGTTCTCTGCCCCTTTTCCTCCTTCTTCTCCTTCTGGGACCTCTATAATATGAATGTTAGTATACTTGATATTGTTCCAAAGGTCTATTAAAGTATTCTCTATTTTAATTGTTTTTTCTTTCCTTTTATTCAGTTTGGGTGATTTCCACTACTTTGTCTTCCAGTTCTGTTCCTCTGTATCATCTAATCTACTGTTGATTCCTTCTAGTGTTTCCATTATTGTATTCTTCTGCTTTTGAGGGGGTCTCTTTTTATATTTTATAAGGCTTTCCTGAAAGTCTCACCACATTCATCTATTCTTCTCCTGAGTTCTTTGAGCATTTTTATGATTAATACCTTGGACTCTGTATCATGTAGATTGCTTATTTCCACTTCATTTATTTCCTTTACTAATATTTTATCATGTTTATTTGTTTTAAATATATTCTTCTATCTCATTTTGCCTAATTCTCTATGTCTATATTTATGTGTTAGGTAATTTGGTTATATTTCTCAATCTTGGAGAACTAGCCTTACATAGGTGACATCCTGTGGGGCCCAATGGCACACTCCCTTCTGGTCATCAGAACTATATGCTCTAGGGGTGCCCCCTGGGTAGGCTTCATGGTTCCTTCTGTTGTGACAGGGCCAAATACTATTGGTATATTGGTAGGTGGTTCTGGGCTTTGATCTGGTTGACTGCCAGATGCTGCCTTATGTGGTGGCTGCTTTCCTGCTGGTGTGCTGGGCAGGGTCCTGGGACAGATGGCTGTCAGATCTGGGGTGAGGGAGCTGGTATCATCTTGCTGAGGTGTGGCTATTCCCTTAGCACTAATAGGCTAGAGGGAGAACTCCAAAATATTACTTGCCGGTACCAATGTCCTCTGGTAGAAAAAGCTCCCCAAGTTAGCTGGTTCCGGCATCTATGTGCCAAGTGATATGTCCCAATTGCTTCCTGCCTCTCTGGGAGGCTCTCCAGTTCAGCAAGTGGGTCTGACCCACCACTCCATTCCAATTACTACTTCTGCACTAGGACTTAGATTGTGAGAGATTTTGCATGCACCCTTTAAAAGGAAATTCTCTGTATACTATAGCTCTCCAGATCTATTGTATGCAAGCCCTGCTGGCCTGTAAAGCTAGATGTTCTTGGAACTTCTCTTCCTGGTGCAGGACCTCCAGGCTGGGGAACCCAGTGTGGGACTTGGACCATCATTGATTATCCTCTTATTTGTGTGTTGCCTATCTGGGAGTATGGGTCTTGACTGTACAATGTCTCTGTCCCTGCTACCTGACCCATTATGGTTCCCTGTTTATTTAGTTGTGGAAAATCTTTTCTGTTATTTTTCAGGTTATTCTCATTGGTAGTTGCTCTGTAATATAGTTAAATTTTGATGTGGCCATGGAATGAGTTGAGCTCAGGGTTTTCCTTCTTCACCATATTGGGCACGATTCTACTCACCTCATTTTGGATTATGTTTTGATGGTCCATGACACACTGACCATATGCTTAATATTAATACCTAGTACATTGCATTATGAATAATACATGCATTCTATTTCTTTAGTCTTATGAGAGGCAGAAAAAATGAACTATTTATCCATGTAGCCATATCAGAGCTGTCATAGTTATTGGTAAATGTCAGATAATAAATGCTTATTGAATATTTTCAATAACAAATGATATTTGAGTTGGGTATTGAAATTCAAGTAGTGAAATCCAAGTATAATAGGTATGCATAATAGTCAGGAGAGGCTAAGATATGCTGCAACAACAGGCAACCTTAATATCTGGTATTTTACCATGAATTAGAAAAACAATAGGTTTTTCTCTCCCTCAACACAAAGTTTGATGCAGGTCCATGTAACTTTCAAGGACAGCCTGTCCTATATATGTTGACTCAACTTGCATGTCTGTTTCAGGCTCATGTTACTTCCTTATAGCTTGCTTTATAAGCTTCACTAGCTTTCTTTTAATTCCTTGAACATTCCAAGATCATTGTTACCCTGAGGCTTTGCACGTTCTGTTCTATGTGGAACACTTTAATATATACTCTGCTAATTCTTCATGTGTCTTAAGTCCCATGAAACAACTCCTCAGTAAGGCCATTCATGACAACCCAAAGGATTACTCACACACACCAGCTTCACTCCAAACCATCACCTGATCTTACTGGCTTTATGACATTTAATAATAATTAATAATAATTTAATAATATTATACATTTGCTTATAATGCTCATTGTCTCTTCTCTCCTTTCCTCTACATTCTAAGATATAAGATCTACAAAGCAGGAGCTTATCTGTTTTGTTCACTGATTTTGCCGCAGCAGCTAGAATAATACCTGACACCTAATAAATAATTAACCAACATTTTAAAAGTGAATAAATTGTTTGCAATAGCAAGAAGATATACTAGAAAATTCTTAAACTTCAGAATACCAGGAGGCTTCAAGGGGGTGCAAACTTTTTCTGTCAAAGTCTAGATAGTAAATATTTTACGCATTGCAAGCCAAATGATCTCTGTGCAACTATTTAACTCTGCACTGATTCTGCCATTGTAAGACACAAGCACCCACAGACAGAATATCAACATATGGGTAAAAATGTTTTACAACAAAGTTTACCAACAAAAATAGGCAGCAGCTGCAGCTGGACTTGGTCTGACGGCATAATAAACTAACCCTTGCCTCAGATAATGATGGCAATGAAAATAAGAATAGAGGAGAACAGGTGTAATAAAGAAACTTGAGAAGTGATGTTGGAAGTTTCTGGTGAGTAAAGCATGAGTTATTGATAACCTTATATCATCTGTTTCTTCAACCTGCACTTCTTAACCTGTAGAAATCTTGTTCATTTTTAAGAACAAGCTCTAATTCTACACCTTTGAACAGGCTTTCAAAGTCCTCAACAGAGTTCATCATTTAACTAAACAAAATATTAAGCTTATGTTTTTTAAATTTCTTCTCTGTCTAATACAGTTAGCAATTCACACATTTCCTCAATTCATTATGAAACCCTCAGGAGCAGAGATCATTTGTTTTGTCACCTGTTTTTGTTTTGACATTGCATTTTCCATTACACTTGGCCTACTGGCTTGTACATAGTTCATAATTTCTAATGGAACTATTGAATGAGTTAATGATTGAATCATTTTTTGAAGTGCAGAAGTTCAACTTCCACTTGTTAGTCCCCATCAAGAAAATATCCACAGACCACATATTGTGGATCATAGACAATGGTTTGATAACTTATGTTTTTTTTTTTTTTTTTTTTTTTTTTTATGCGTTACGCGGGCCTCTCACTGTTGTGGCCTCTCCCGTTGCGGAGGACAGGCTCCGGACGCGCAGGCTCAGCGGCCATGGCTCACGGGCCCAGCCAATCCGCGGCACGTGGGATCCTCCCAGACCGGGGTACGAACCCGTGTCCCCTGCATCGGCAGGCGGACTCTCAACCACTGCGCCACCAGGGAAGCCCGATAACTTATGTTTTATCTCCAATTTCTGCTTTCAGTGATGTAGTATTTTCTAGGCTGCTCACATGCCTTTCCATTGGGATATCTCTGTCTTAAATCCCCATACCCCACCCCACAAAACTTCACTGCCTGCCTCATGTGAGACATAAAATTAACACAAAGACCAGCCATGTATGATAATTAATAGGAACAAAATGTCTAGGATGAAATAAGGTATAAACTAGATGATGTAAATGCAAATCCCAACATAAAGTGATAAAGAACTCTACTTTGAGAGAAACTTGTCTCCTTGAGACTTTTTTATACTGAAAGATCAAATGGAAAAAAATATCTTAAAGACTCTGAATTTCATGAAAGTAGTAAATTTTCTTCCCCAATGGCTTGAAAGGTTTAGACTATTTCAGCCCAAATATTGTATTTTTTTTCCATTGGAGAGAGAAATTTTAAAGAGGAGTTGTAAAGTAATAATGATTATTTTAGCATTGCAGTTGACCCTTAAACAATACAGGTTTGAACTTTGTGAATCCATTTAAATGTGCATTTTTTTAACAAATATAGAGTCAGCCCTCCATATTAACAGGATTCTCATCATGGATACAGAGGGCTGACCGTAGTGTGTGATTTTATATAAGGAAATTGAGCATTTGTGGATTTGGGTGTACACAAGTGTTCCTGGAATGAATCCCCCATGGATATCAAAGGGTAACTGTATTTTTATTATAAAAATTACACATATTCGTTTTCAGATTTTTTGAAAACTGCAAAGCTATAAAGGTAAAAATAAAATTTTCTACTAATTTTAATAATCAAACTCAGTTTATGTGCTTATATTTCTAATCAAGTAGTTTTTTAAGGTATTAGAATCATGGGCTTTTTAAGTTAAAGTTAAGGAAATTATATTTTCTAGTAGCCTTCCACCTCAAAAACTGAGTCGTAATCTTACTGTCATAGGTAAAGAGAGATTGGATTCTGCTATGGAAAAGAAAAACCCGTGTATATATTTCTAATCTAGATTTCTGGAGTCCATTTAAAAAATCATCATAGAAACCTGGCTTTTGGTTTTGACTTGCCATGGACTCTATAAAGTAGCAGTCCATAAAGAAATGAACAGATTTCCAAAACTTCTGTAACTACTAATTAACTTATCACAGCCTAGGTCTTGTGGGCTAGATCAAAGAGTTCTAATGTCCCATAAGAACTCAAGATAAGAATTAGAGTCATGGAAATTTTACCTTTTCTGGATCCACTTGCTGGGAAAACAAGGGAGAAGGAGATAGAACTAACAGGTTAAAAATGAGTATTCTAGTCATTTTATAGCCCCACCTTAGGACCAACCTCAAGGGGTTGAGGATTTAAAAAATATCTAAAGAGGTATGAGAAACCAAGAATATTAATGCAAGTAGTACACTTACTAGGGATTATATGGAAAAGCTAAGGAAGACCTGAAATTTTCACTTGTAGCTACATCTAACATAGCATAGAGCATGAAGTGGTGGAAGGAGGCATTTAGGTAAGGAGGCTACAGCAGTTCTCATAATTTTGTCTTTGCCTTCTACTCAAGGGATCAATAAATGTTATCATTCTCTTTCAGGATATATAGAGAAGAAAAAAGGGGAAGTGATACAGGAATTTTCTTATCCATCTGGGCAAGAATTAAAGAGGTTGATATGGCTCATGTATTTATAAATGAAAAAATGGATGGTTCCACAGACATCAGTGATATGACCAGCAATTTCCCCCAAATAGCAAAATAAAGAGCACACTACGCCACATGGGGAGCCCTCCTAGGAGACCAATTATTACAGACAATGAACCAGAGAAGGCCAGAACATTCTACAAGGATATGAAACCCCTTATCCTCTTATTTCTCTTTATACACACTGTACCATCTTGGACGAGAATATGTGTGAGAATGGAACACAAAGCATTCATGCCCAGCAGACAAATGAGATACTAGTATCTGTATTTTTTTTCTTTCTACATTTGCTCATGTTTATTTACTGAATATTCATATATTGCAGACAAAACATACATGTAATAATCATATTGAATTCAGACAAAGTTGGGTAAGCTTCAGTGTTAATCATAGTTCACAACAGATTTAGTGTATGACTTAACTTGGGTGACAATTTCATCTCCTGAAACAGCCAAAATATTTTCAAGAGTTACTCTGGAAGCAGATTGTTCATAACAACTTACCACACAGTTTATTTTGCAGACAAAGTAGTCATTTTTGCTGAGATGATCATCTTTTCTGACACTGTTGACTTGGCCAGTAGCCTGTCCTGCTTTATTTTTTTTTTAAGAGTATAGTTTCTTTACAATGCTCTGTTAGTTTCTGTTGTACAGCAAAGTGAATCAGCTATATGTATACATATAGTCCCCTCTTTTTTGGATTTCCTCCCCATTTAGGTCATTACAGAACATTGATTAGAATTCCCTGTGCTATATAGTAGGATCTAATTAGTTATCTGTTTCATACACAGTAGAGTATATATGTCAATCACAATCTCCCAAAAAATCCCACCCCTCCTTCCCCCCTTGGTATCCATAAGTTTGTTCTCTACGTCTGTGTCTCTATTTCTGCTTTGCAAATAGTTCATCTATACCAGTTTTCTAGATTCCACATATATTTGTTAATATATGATATTTATTTTTCTTTTTCTGACATACTTCACTCTGTATGACAGTCTCTAGGTCCATCCATGTCTCTGCAAATGGCACTATTCATTCATTTTTATGGCTGAGTAACATTCCACTGTATATATGTATGTACAACATCTTCTTTATCCATTTCTCTGTTGATGGACATTTAGGTTGCTTCCATGTCCTGGATATTGTAAATAGTGCTGCAATGAACATTGGGGTACATGAATATTTTTGAATTATGGTTTTCTCAGGGTATATGGCCAATAGTGGGATTGCTGGGTCATATGGTAGTTCTATTTTTAGTTTTTTAAGTAACTTCCATACTGCTCTCTACAGTGGCTCCACAAATTTACACCCCACCAACAGTGTAGGAGGGTTCCCTGTTCTCCACACCTTTCCCAGCATTTATTGTTTGTAGATTTTTTTTTTTTTTGATGATGGCCATTCTGACTGGTATGAGGTAATACCCCATTGTAGTTTTGATTTGCATATCTCTAATAAATCGTGATGTTGAACATCTTCTCCTGTGCCTCTTGGCCATCTGTATAACTTCTCTGGAGAAACATCTATTTAGGTCTTCTGTGCATTTTTTGATTGGGTTGTTCAGTTTTTTTGATATTGAGCTGCATAAGCTGTTTGTATATTTTGAAGATAAATCCCTTGTTGTTGCTTTGTTTGCAAATATTTTCTCCCATTCTGAGGTTTGTCTTTTTGTCTCATTTATACTTTCTTTGCTGTGCAAAAGATTTTAAGTTTAATTAGGTCCCATTTGTTTACTTTTACTTTTGTTACTCTAGGAGGTGGGTCAAAAAATATTTCTGTGATTCATGTCAAAGAATGTTTTTCCTCTAATATTTTTATAGTATCCAGCTTTACATTTAGGTCTTAACCCATTTTGAGTTTAGTTTTGTGTATGGTGTTAGGAAGTGTTCTAATTTCATTCTTTTACATATAGCTGTCCAGTTTACCCATCACCACTTATTTAAGTAATTCTACTAATAATATTTTCCTGAGGCCTCAGCTATCAGTGTCCTTGCCCCACAGTGAGCCACAGCCTACCTCTGCCTCCCCAGGAAGCCCTCCAGTATCTCTAGGTAGGTCTGTGGACCCACTGTGGGTACTGTGGGGATAGTTCAGACTCTGACCTGGCCCAACTCCCATACGTACTTGCCCCCGAAGTCCATAGCTGCTAAAACTAGACTAGCCTCAGTTGTAGAAACACTTGTCCATTCAGATATTCTATAGACAGTGTTTATCAAGCTGATTGTGGGGATTTAACCTGTGCTTGTGCAGCTGCATGGAGAGATTTTTGTTTCTCTTCCTTAGTCGCACAAGCCCTCGGGCTCAGCTTTGATTTTGGCCCCATTTCTGCATATGGGCTATCCTCAGGCATCTGTTCCCTGCCCAGGGGACAGGGGGTAAAAGCAGTGGCTGAATGGGACACACTTACTCAGGCCAGGGAGGGGTAAGGCAGCCACAAGTGGAATGTGGGTGAAGTGCCTGTGGTGGCAGAGACTGGCAGAAATTTGAAACAGACTGGGATGTGCTGTGGGGTCTCCTGTGGAAGTTAGACCCAGATCACAAGACCCTTGGCGGTTGTGGGCTGTACAGGTTCCCAGGAACCAGGAAGGTGTGGGCAGCAACCAGACTTTGCTAACAAGACCCTTGCTGACAGTAGTAGCAGTTCAAACTTGCCTCTAGGTTTTGACATAGCAGCTATGGCTTGCACCAGTCCCTGGAGCTCATATAGGGTAGACAG
Source organism: Phocoena sinus (assembly GCF_008692025.1). Classification (NCBI taxonomy): domain Eukaryota; kingdom Metazoa; phylum Chordata; class Mammalia; order Artiodactyla; family Phocoenidae; genus Phocoena; species Phocoena sinus. Next base: position 30,204,586 of record NC_045776.1, on the reverse strand, counting down.
TGCCTGCCACGTGGGAGTGAATGGAGAAAGAAGTTCCTATGGTGGACCTGCCCCTTACTCTTGCACTCCCCAACAATGGCCCCTCTGCCTCTCTGGAAGACCCAGGCTTCTTTGTATACTCCCTCAGCTGTGGCACACTACACCCTAGCCCCCTCAGGTTGTCTTCATGTAGCCAACCCCAGTCCTCTCCCTGGGGTCTGACCTCCAAAACCCAAGCCTCAGCACTCATCCCCCACCTGACCAACTTGGAGAGTGGAGAAATATCTCAGGCTGGGGAGTGCCAGTTGGCACTGAATCTCTGTGCAAGTCTCTCTCAGCTTTGTTCTCAACACAGCTGTCACTGTGTTTTCCTCCAAGGCTCCAAAGTTCACACACTCTCCCTTCCCCACCAGTGAGGGGACTTCCCAATGTGAGGAAACATTTCCTCCTTCACAGTTCCTTCCCAGAGGCACAGGTCTCATTCCAACTCCTTTCTCTCTTTTTCTTTCACCCTACCTAGTTATGTGGAGATGTTCTTGCCCTTTTGGAAATCTGAGGTCTTCTGCCAGCATTCAGTAGATGCTCTGTGAGAGTCGTTCCACATGTAGATGTATTTTTGTTGTTTCTGTGGGGAGAAGATGAGGTCCACATCTTACTCCTCCACCATCTCGATCCCTCTGCATGCCCCCCCCCCCCGTGTCTGTAACGATGAAAGGAAACTCTTTTCTTTGCAGTGTGGTGGGACTTGTGAAGTATGTTATATCATTTATAGTAAATAAAGAAACTGCTTTCTGTTTACAAATTGTAGTGGAGTCTAGATCAAGATGGCAGAATAAGAGGACCTAGTGTTCACCTCTCCCCACAAGTACAACAAGAATACATCTACAGGAATTCTGGAAGGGCTCATGCCTAAGAGTACTTCCCAGAACTTCTGCTGCCATGTCCATGTCCCCGTGGTAAACCACAGCCATACCACCTCTGCAGGAGACCCTCAAAAATAGGAGCTGAGGGATTGACAGGGTCTTGGTGCTCTGGTTGGGAGTCAGTCCTGTGCCTCTAAGGTGGGAGACCTGAGTTCAGGACATTAGTCCACCAGAGACCTCCCAGCTCCATGTTACATGGAGCTACATTTCATACTATATGAAATGGCAAAAGATCTCTCAGAGATCTCCATCTCAAGGCTAAGACCCAGATACACTCAATGATCAGCAAGCTACACTACTGGACACCTTATGCCAAACAACTAGCAAGACAGGAACACAACCACACCCATTAGCAGAGAGGTTACCTAATATCATAATAGGGTCACAGACACCCCCAAAACACACCAATGGATGTGGTCCAGCCCACCAGAAAGACAAGATCCAACCTCATCCACCAAAAAACAGGCACCAGTGCCCTCCACCAGAAAGCCTACACAACCCACTGAACCAACCGTAGCAACTGAGGGCAGACAACAAAAACAATGGGAACTACAAACCTGCAGCCTGAAAAGAGGAGACCCCAAACACAGTAAGTTAAGCAAAATGAGAAGACAGAAAAACACACAGCAGATGAAGGAGCAATGTAAAAACCCACCAGAACAAACAAATGAAGAGGAAATAGGCAATTTACCTGAAAGAGAATTCAGAGTAATGATAGTAAAGATGATTCAAAATCTTGGATAGAATGGAGAAAATACAAGAAACCTTAAACAAGGGACTAGAAAAACTAAAGAGCAAACAAACAAACATAAACAACACAATAAATGAAATTTAAAATTCTATAGAAGAAACCAAAGGCAGAATAACTCAGGCAGAAGAACGGAAAGTGGCCTGGAAGATAAAATACTAGAAATCAATACCACAGAAGAGAAAAAGAATTAAAATAATTGAGGACACTCTCAGAGACCTCTGGGACAACATTAAATGCAAAAATATTCGAAATATAGGGGTCGCAGAAGAAGAAGAGAAAAAAAAAAGGGACTGAAAAAATATTAGAAGAGATTATCATAGAAAATTTCCCCAACCTGGGAAAGGAAATAGTCGATCAAGTCCAGGAAGAACAGAGAGTCCCGTAGAGGATAAATCCAAGGAGAAACACACTAAGACACATATTAATCAAACTATCAAAAATTAAGTAGAAAAAACTATATTAAAAGCAGAAAAGGAAAAACAGCAAATAACATACAAGGCAATCCAAATAATGTTAACAGCTGATCATTCAGCAGAAACTCTGCAAACCAGAAAGGAGTAGCAGGAGATATTTAAAGTGATGAAAGGGAAAGCCTACAACCAAGATTACTCTACACAGCAAGGATCTCATTCAGATTTGATGGAAAAATTAAAACAGATGAGCAAAAGCAAAAAGAATTAAGCACCACTAAACCAGCTTTACAAGAAAGGCTAAAGTAACTTCTCAAGGCAGGAAACACAAGAAAAGGGAAAGACCTACAAAAACAAATCCAAAACAATTAAGAATATGGTAATAGGAGAATACATATTGATAACGACCTTAAATGTAAATGGATTAAATGCTCCAACCCAGAGGTATAGATTGGCTGAAAGGACAGAAAAAAAAAAAAAACCTGTACATATGCTGTCTACAAAAGATGAACTTCAGACCTAGGGACACATACAGACTGAAAGTGAGGAGATGGAAAACAATATTCCATGCAAATGGAAATCAAAAGAAAGCGGGAGTCGCAATTCTCATATCAGATGAAATAGACTTAAAAAAAAAGACTATTACAAAGGACAAAGGAGGACACTACATAATGATCAAGGGATCAATCCAAGAAGAAGGTATAACAACTGTAAATATTTATGCACCCAACATAGGAGCACATAAATACATAAGGCAAATGCTAACAGCAATAAAAGGGGAAATCGACAGTAACACAATCATAGTAGGGGACTATAACATCCCAGTTTCACCAATGGCAAGATCATCCAAAATGAAAATAAATAAGGAAAAACAAACTTTAAATGATACATTAAACAAGATGGACTTAATTGATATTTATGGGACATTCCATTCCAAAACAATGGAATACACTTTCTTCTCAAGTGCTCATGGAACATTCTCCAGAGTAGATCATGTCTTGGGTCACAAGTCAAGCCTAGGTAACTTTAAGAAAATTGAAATCTTAACAAATATCTTTTCTAACCAAAACGCTATGAGACTAGATATCAATTACAGGGAAAAAAATCTGTAAAAATACAAACAAATGGAGGTAAACAATACACTACCAAATAACCAAGAGATCACTGAAGAAATCAAAGAGGAAATCAAAAAATATCTAGAAACAAATGACAGTGAAAATACAATGACCCTAAACCTATGGGATGCAGCAAAAGCAGTTCTAAGAGGGAAGTGTATAGCAATACAGTCTTACCTCAGGAAACAAGAAACATCTCATATAAACAACCTAACCTTACACTTAAATCAATTACAGAAAGAAGAACAAAAATCAGCAAAGTTAGCAGAAAGAAAGAAATCATAAAGATCAGATCAGAAATCAATGAAAAAGGAATGGAAGAAACAGTAGCAAAGATCAATAAAACTAAAAGCTGGTTCCTTGAGAAGATTAAAAAAAATTGATAAACCATTAGCCATACTCATCAAGAAAAGAAAGGAGAAGACTCAAATCAATAGAATTAGAAATGAAAAAGAAGTAACAACTGACCCTGCAGAAATACAAAGGATCATGGTAGATTACTACAAGCAACTATATGCCAATAAAATAGACAACCTGGAAGAAATGGACACATTCTTAGAAAAACAAAACCTTCTGAGTCTGAGCCAGGAAGAAATAGAAAATATAAACAGACCAATCACAAGCACTGAAATCAAGATTGTGATTAAAAATCCTCCAGCAAACAAAGGCCCAGGACCAGATAGCTTCACAGGCGAATTCTATGAAACATTTAGAGAAGAGCTAACACCTATCCTCAAACTCTTCCAAAATATACCAGAAGGAGGGACACTCCCAAACACATTCAGTGAGGCCACCATCACCCTGATACCTGATAGCAAAAGCAGACAATGTTGTCACAAAGAAAGAAAATGACAGGCCAATATCCCTGATGAACATAGATGCAAAAATTCTCAACAAAATACTAGCAAACAGAATCCAACAGAACATTAAAAGGATCATATACGGTGATCAAGTGGGATTTATCCCAGGAATGCAAGGATTCTTCAATATACACAAGTCAATCTAATGTGATAAACCATATTAACAAATTGAAGGAGATAAAACATATGACCATCTCAATAGATGCAGAAAAGCTTTCGACAAAATTCAACACACATTTATGATAAAAACCCTCTAGAATGTAGGTATAGAGAGAACTTACCTCAACTTAATAAAGTTCATATATGACAAACCCACAGCCATCACCATTCTCAATGGTGAGAAACTGAAAACATTTCCTCTAAGATCAGGAAGAAGACAGGTTTGTCCACTCTTTCCACCATTATTCAACATAGTTTTGGAAGTTTTAGCCACAGCAATCAGAGAAGAAAAAGAAATAAAAGGAATCCAAATTGGAAAAGAAGAAATGGAGCTGTCACTGTTTGCAGATGACATGATAGTATACATAGAGAATCCTAAGGATGCTACCTGAAAACTACTAGATCTAATCAATGAATTTGGTAAAGTAGCCAGATACAAAATTAATGCACAAAAATCTTATGAATTCCTATACATTAATGATGAAAAATCTGAAAGAGAAATTAAGGAAACACTCTCATTTACCATTGCAACAAAAAAGAAACAAAATACATAGGAACAAACCTACCTGAGGAGCCAAAACACCTGTATGAAGAAAACTATAAGACACTGATTAAAGAAATTAAAGATGATACAATAGATGGAGAGATATACCATTTTCTTGGATTGGAAAAATCAACATTGTGAAAATGTCTATATTACACAAAGCAATCTACAGATTCAGTGCAATCGCTATCAAACTACCAATGGCATTTTTCACAGAACTAGAACCAAAAGTGTCACAATTTGTATGGAAACAGAAAAGACTCCGAATAATGAAAGTAATCTTGAGAAAGAAATACGGAGCTGGAGGAATCAGGCTCCTGGACTTAAGACTATACTACAAAGCTACAATAATTAAGACAGTATGGTAATGGCACAAAAACAGAAATATAGATAAATGGAACAGGACAGAAAGCCCAGAGATAAACCCACACACATATGGTCACCTTTTCTTTGATAAAGGATGCAAGAAGGTACAATAGAGAATAGATAGCCTCTTCAATAAGTGGTGCTGGGAAAACAGGAGAGCTACATGTAAAAGAATAAAATGAGAAAACTCCCTAACACTGTGTACAAATTTAATATCTAAATGGTCTTTTGTCTTTAGACCTAAATTTAAGGCCAAACACTCTAAAACTCTTAGAGGAAAACATAGGCAGAACACTCTATGACATAAATCACAGGAAGATCCTTTTTGACCCACCTCCAAGAGAAATGGAAATAAAAACAAAAGTAGACAAATGGGTCTTCATGAAACTTAAAAGCTTTTGCACAGCAAAGAAAACATAGAGAAGACAGAAAGACAACCCTCAGAATGGGAGAAAATATTTGCAAATGAAGCAACTGACAAAGGATTAATCTCCAAATTTTACAAGCAGCTCAATATCAAAAAACAAACAACCCAATCCAAAAATAGGTAGGAAACCTAAATAGACACTTCTCCAAAGAAGATATACAGATTGCTTACAAACACATGAAAGGATGCTCAACATCACTAATCATTAGAGAAATTCAAATCAAATCTACAATGAGGTATCACTTCACACCCCTCAGAATGGGCATCATCAGAAAATCTACAAACAAATGCTGAAGAAGGTGTGGAGAGAAGGGAACACTCTTGCACTGTTGGTTGGAATGTAAATTGATACAACCACTATGGAGAACAGTATGGAGGTTCATTAAAATCTGAAAATAAAATTACCATATGACCCAGCAATCCCACTACTGGGCATATATCCTGAGAAAACCATAATTCAAAAATAGTCATGTACCACAATGTTCATTGCAATTCTATTTACAATAGCCAGGACATGGAAGCAACCTAAGTGTCCACTGAGAGAAGAATGGATAAAGAAGATGTGGCACATATATACACCTATATATGAGAGTGGCATTGACATATATGCACTGCCAAATGTAAAATAGATAGCTAGTGGGAAGGAGCTGCATAGCACAGGGAGATCAGCTTGGTGCTTTGTGACCACCAGAGGGGTGGGATAGGGAAGGTGGGAGGAAGACGATATGGGGATATTTGTATACATATAGCTGATTCACTTTTTTATACAGCAGAAACTAACACAACATTGTAAAGCGATTACACTCCAATAAAAATGTTAAAAAAAGAATAGATCTATAAGTGGAACAATTTGTTCAGCACAGTTGATGAACACTATAAGAAGACCTCAGACACTTAAGAAGACAAGAAACGATCTTAGTGTAACAGGGTAGGATGAAGGAGAGAAAGGGAATAAAAAGAAAGGAAGAAATGGGATGGGGTCCAAATCCCTGTGGGGTGAGCTGAAGGAGAAAAGAGGTTACCACACCAAGAGAGACCTTCTCACTGGTGGCGAGATATGCTGAAAAAGAGGGGGCAGCTTCAGAATCTAGCAGAAGAAAGTGCAGAGGTTGGCAGGACAGTATGAAACTTTCACAGTCTGTATCACAGTCCTGACAACCCAGACAGAGATGGGTGTCCACCAGTGCTTGTGGGGGCTGACTGCTGAAGCATTGGGACATGGAGAGAGGCCTGCTGTTGGCTGTGAAGATAGAGCCTGAAGGGATGAGAGTGTGGAACTCAGCTGTGCAGAGACAGCCTGAGAGGATGGGAGTGAGGAGCTCCAAAGTTGGGAACCCTCCTAGAAGAAGCTGGATCTGCCTTGGAAGTGAGGAGCCAGTGTTGAGTGGAGCACGAAGGGTAGGGCTGACATTGTGGACTCTCTCCCCAGATGCCAGCCTCTGCCTTTACAGACTCTAAGAGGTTCTCCCACCAGAGAGAGCTCACTCCAATCTGTCACAACCTCCTGACGGCCCCTTCCTCACGGGCACTAGAGGGGGTTCTGAGTAGAGCAAGCACATACGTCCCAGTTGTGGTCGCCTTATCCCTATCCCAACTGAACAAGTGCTCGTGACCCAGTCTGTAGAGGCCTCTTGCCCCTCCCACCTAAGCAAACAAGTATGCTTCAGCCAATGCCTTTGCTGCCTCTCTCCTGGACAGGGAACAAACACCTGAGGGTGGCCCACAAGCAGAGGTGGAACCAAACCCAAAGCTGAGCCCCAGGGCCTGTGCAACTAAGGAAGAGGAACTGAAATTTCTCTGTGCATCTGTGCAAGCCACAGATTAAACCCATGTGATCAGCATGGATAACCCAGCTTCTGCAGAATGTATGAATGGACAAGTGCTCCCACAATCAAGACTGGTCTAGATTTACTAGCTATGGACTTTGGGGCAAGTACATGTAGGAGTTGGACAAGGTCAGAGGTTGAGCTGCCTTCAAAGTGCCCAGGGTTGGTCCAGAGATGTAACTAGGGGTCTTGGAGAGTCTCCTGGGGAGGGGGGGTTGGCTGTGGCTCACTGTGGGAGCAAGGACACTAATAGCAGAGGCCCCAGGGAATTTTCTTCTTTTCTCTTTTTTTGTTTTGTTGTTTTATTTTTTTCCATTTCTTTTTTATTTTAAAGAATTTTAAATATATTTTTCTATTTTTATTTTATTTTTCTTTTTGCTTTTTGTTTGGTTTTATTTAATTTTTTAGCTTTTATTTCATTTTGTTTTTATCTTTTTTATCGTTTTGTGTTTTTTTATGTTTACTTTGATTTTTTAAAATTTGCTTTAGTTTGCTTTTTTTGAGTTATTTTTTTGCCAGTTTTGATTTAATGGTTTATTTTTGTTGTGGGATTTTTTGTGTGTCGTTTTCTTGTTTTCTTTTGCTGTTTTATCACTTTTTTGTTTGTTCTTATTTATTTGATTTTGTTTTTATTATTTGTCTTTGGTTTGTTTGTCTGATTGATTTCTTTTCTTATTTATATTTTGGTTTTGTATTTACTATTTGGCTCCAGTTTTGTCTGTTTATTTTCTTTTTCTTTATTTTTTTCCTGCTGCACTGCTTGGCTTGCAGGGTCTTGGTTTCCTGGCCAGAGTTCAAACCCGAGCCACCATTTTAGGAGCATTGAGTCCAGGATGCTGGAATACCAGAGAATTCCTTGCCTCAGGGAATGTAAATTGATGTGAGCTCTCCTGGAGGTCTCCATCTCAGCACCAAGACCAAGCTCCATGTAAAAACCTGCAAGCTCCAGTGCTGGACGTCTCAGGACAAACAACCAGCAAGACAGGAACACAGCCCCACCCATTAGCAAACAGGCTGCCTAAAGTTGTACTAAGCTCATGGACACCCCAAAACACACGTCTTGATGAGGCCATAACAACCAGAGGCACAAGACCCAGCTCCACACACCAGAGTGCAGGCAACAGTCCCTCACACCAGGAAGTCTACAGAAAACCCTGGACCAACTTCCCTCACCAATGGGCAGACACAAGAAGCAAGAGGAAGTATGACCATGTAACCTGTGGAAAGGAGACCACAAATCAGTAAGTTAGACAAAATGAGATGACAGAGAAATATTGCAGATGAAGGAGCAAGAAAAAAACGTAGAAGGCCAAATAAATGAGGAAAGAGTGAATCTACCTGAAAAAGAATTCAGAGTAATGATAGTAAATATGATCCAAAATCTCAGAAATAGAACAGAGGCATGCATCAAGAAAATACAAGTTATGTTTAACAAAGACATAAAAGAATTAAAGAACAAACAGTGGTGAACAATACAATAACTGAAATGAAAAATACACCAGAAGGAATCAGTAGCAGAATAAATAAGGCAGAAGAACAGATAAGTGATCTGGAAGATAGAATGGTGGAAATAACTGCTGCAGAACAGAATATAGAAAAAGAATGAAAGAATTGAAGACAGTCTCAGAGACATCTGGGACAACAGTAAATGCACCAACATTCGAAATATAGGGGTTTCAGAAGAAGAAGAGGAAGAGAAAGAGTCTGAGAAAATATTTGAAGAGATTATAGTTGAAAACTTCCTTAACATGGGAAAGGAAATGGTCACCCAAATCCAGGAAGCACAGAGAGTCCCATACAGGATAAACCCAAGGAGAAATATGCTGAGACACATATTAATCAAATTAACAAAAATTCAATACAAAGAAAAAATATTAAAAGCAACAAGGGAAAATCAACAAATAATACACAAGTTCCTGTTAAGGTTATCAGCTGATTTTTTCATCAGAAACTATGCAGATCAGAAGGAAGTTGCAGGATATATTTAAAGTGATGAAAGGGGAAAACCTACAATCAAAATTACTCTACACAGCAAGGATCCCATTCAGAGTAGACAGAGAAATCAGAAGTTTTAAAGACCAACAAAACTGAGAGAATTCAATACCACCAAACCAGCTCTACAACAAAGGCTAAAGGAACTTCTCTAAGCGGGAAACACAAGAGAAGGAAAAGAATACAAAAAACAAACCCAAAACAATTAAGAATATGGCAATAGCAACATACATATCAATATTTACCTAAATGTTAAGTGCATTAAATGCTCCAAGCAAAAGACATAGACTGGCTGAATGGATACAAAAACAAGACCCATATATATGCTGTCTACAAGAGACCCACATCAGATCTAGGGACACATACAGACCGAAAGTGAGGGTATGTGATAAGATATTCCATGTAAATGAAAATAAAAAGAAAGCAGGAGTAGCAATACTCATATCAGGCAAAATAGACTTTAAAATAAAGACTGTTAGGGAGACAGGGAAGGAAACTACATAACAATCAAGGGATCAATCCAAGAAGAAGACATAACCATTGTAAATACATATGCACACAACATAGGTTCACCCCAATGCATAGGCAAATGCTAACAGCCATAAATAGGGAAATGACAGTAGCACAATAATTGTGGGGAAGTTTAACACCCTACTTACACCAATGGATAAATCATCCAGACAGAATATTATTAAGAAAATACAAGTCTTAAATGACACAGTATGCCAGATATACTTAATTGATATTTACAGGACATCCCATTCAAAAGCAGCACAATACACTTTCTTCTCAAGGGCACACGAAATATTCTCCATGATAGATCATATCTTGAGACACAAATCAAGCCTTGGTAAATTTAAGAAAATTGAAATCATATCAAGCATGTTTTCTGACCACAACACTATAAGATTAGAAATCAATTATAGAAAAACAAAACTGTAAAAAACATAAACACATGGAGGCTAAATGATATGATACTAAATAATCAATGGGTCTCTGATGAAATCAAGAGGAGATTAGGAAAAAAAAAGCAAACTTAAGGACAAAAGACAATGAAAACATTACAATCCAAAACCTGTGGGATGCAGCAAAAAGCATTGCCTCTAAGAGGAAGTTTATAACAATACAATTCTATGTCAAGAAACAAGAAAAATCTCAACTAAACAACATATCTTCCATATAAAGCCACTAGAGAAAGAAGAATTAACAAAACCCAAAGTTAGTAGAAGGAAAGAAATCACAAAGGTCAGAGCAGAAGTAAGTCAAATAGAGATGAAGAAAACAATAGTAAAAAAATCAATGAAACTAAAAACTGGTTCTTTGAGAAGGCAAACAAAATTGATAAACATTTAGCCAGAATCATCAAGAAAAAAAGGGAGATTACTCAAATCAACAAAATTAGAAATGAAAAAGGAGAAGTTACAATGGACACCTCAGAAATACAAAGGATCATAGAAGACTACTACAAGCAACTGTATGTCAATAAAATGGATAACTTGGAAGAAATGAACAGATTCTTAGAAATGTACAGTCTCCCAAGATAGAACAAGGAAGAAATAGAAAATATGAACAGACTAATCACAAGTACTGACATTGAAACTGTGATTAAAAACCTTCCAACAAACAAAAGTCCAGGGTAGATGAATTCTATCAAACATTTAGAGAAGAGTTAACACCTACCCCTTCTAAACTTATCTAAAACATTGCAGAGGAAGAAATGCTCCCAAGCTCATTCTATGAGGCCATCATCACCCTGATACCAAAACCAGACAAAGATATCACAAAAAAACAAAATTACAGACCAATATCACTAATGAACATAGGCACAAAAATCCTCAACAAAGTACTACCAAAGAAAATCCAATAACACATTAAAGGTCATATATCCTGATCAAGTGGGATTTATCCCAGAGATGAAAGGATTCTTCAATATATACAAATTAATCAATGTGATACACCACATTAACAAATTGAAGAATAAAAACCATATGATTATCTCAATAGATTCAGCAAAAGCTTTTGACAATGTTCAACACCGAGTTATGACTAAAAACTCTCCAGAAAGTGGGCCTGGAGTGAACTCACCTCAACATAATAAAGGCCATATACAACAAACCTACAGGTAACATCACATAATGATGAAAAGCTGAAGCCATTTCCTTAAGATCAGGAACAAGACAAAGATGTCCACTCTAGTCAATTTTATTCAACATAGTTTTGGAAGTTCTACCCATGGCAATCAGAGAAAAAATGAAATAAAAGGATCCTAACTGGAAAAGAAGAAGTAAAACTGTCACTGTTTGCATGTGACATGAAAATCGTAAAGATGTTACCAGAATACTACTAGGGCTCATCAATGAATCAGTAAAGTTGCAGGATAAAAAATTAATACACAGAAATCCCCTGCATTCCTATACACTAATAATGAAAGATCAGAAAGAGAGACTAAGGAAACAATCTCATTTACATCACATCAAAAATTATAAAATACCTAGGAATAAACCTGCCTAAGGAGGCAAAAGACCTGTACACAGAAAACTATAAGATACTGATGAAAGAAATTAGATATGACACAAACAGATGGAGATACATACCATGGTCTTGGATTAGAAGAAGAAATATTGTGAAAAAGACTATACTACCTAAAGCAAATTACAGATTCAATGCAATCCCTATCAAATTATCAAGGACATTTTTCATGGACATGGAATTAGAACAAAAAATTTTACATTTTGTATTGAAACACAAAAGCCCCTGAATAGAAAAGCAATCTTGAGAAAAAAGAATGGTGCTGGAGGAATCAGGCTCCCTGACTTCAGACTATACTACAAAGCTACAGTAGTCAAGACAGAATGGTACTGTCACAAAAACAGAAATATAGATCAATGGAACAGGATAGAAAGTCGAGAGATAAACCCATGCACCTATGGTCACCTATTCTATTACAAAGTAGGCAAGGATATACAATGGAGAAAAGACAGTCTCTTCAATAAGTCATACTATGAAAACTGGACAGCTACATGTAAAAGAATGAAATTAGAACACTGCTTAACACCATACACAAAAAATCAACTCAAATTGGACTAAAGACCTAAATGTAAGGCTGGATGCTGTAAAACTCAGAGGAAAAAATAGGCAGAGCACTCTTTGACATAAACCAAAGCACGATGTTTTTTTGATCTACCACCTAGAGTAATGAAAATAAAAACAAAAATAAACAAATGAGATCATATTAAATTTAATAGCTTTTGAACCAGAAAGAAAACCATAAACAAAATGAAAAGACAACCCTCAGAATGGGAGAAAATACTTGCAAATGAAACAAGCTGACAAGGGATTAATCTCCAAAATATAAAAGCAGCTCATGCAGCTCAATATTAAAATCAAACAAACAACCCAATCAAAAATGGGCATAAGACCTAAGTAGACATTTCACCAATAAGATCTAAGTAGACATTTCACCAATAAGTACATACAGGTGACCAACAAACACATGGAAATATGCTCAACATCTCTAATTACTAGAGAAATGCGTATCAAAAGTACAATGAGGGCTTCCCTGGTGGCACAGTGGTTAAGAGTCTGCCTGCCGATGCAGGGGACGTGGGTTTGTGCCCCGGTCTGGGAAGATCCCACGTGCCGCAGAGCGGCTGGGCCCCTGAGCCATGGCAGTTGAGCCTGCGCGTCTGGAGCCTGTGCTCCACAACAGGAGAGGCCACAGCAGTGAGAGGCTCGAATACTGCAAAAAAAAAAAAAAAAAAAGTACAATGAGATATCACCTCACACTGGTCAGAATGGCCATCATCAAAAATTTCACAAACAATAAATGATGAAAGGGTGTGGAGAAAAGGGAACCCTCCTACACTGTTAGTGGGGATGTAAATTGGTACAGCCACTATGGGGAACAGTATGGAGGTTCCTTAAAAAAATAAAAATAGAGTTATCATATGACCCAGGAATCCCATTCCTGGGCATATATCCAGAGAAAACCATAATTTGAAAGGATGCATGCACCCCAATATTCATTGCAGCACTATATTCAATAGCCATGATATGGAAGCAACCTAAACGTCCATCAACAGAGAAATGGATAAAGAAGATGTTGTACATATATACAATGGAATATTACTCAGTCATAAAAATAAATGAATAGTGCCATTTGCAGAGACATGGATGGACCTAGAGGTTGTCATACAGAGTGAAGTAAGTCAGAAAGAGAAAAACAAATATGGTATAATATCAGTTATATGTGGAATCTAGAAAATGGTACAGATGAACTTATTTGCAAAGCAGAAACAGAGTCACAGATGTAGAAAAGAAACATGGTTATGAAGGTGGGAAGGGGGGAGTGGGATGAATTGGGAGATTGGGATTGACATAGATACACTACTGTGTGTAAAGTAAATAGTTAATGAGAACCTACTCTACAGCACAGTGAACTGTACTCAAAGATCTGTGGTGCCCTGAATAGGAAGGAAATCTAAAAAAGAATGGATATATGTATATGTATACTGATTCATTTTTCTTTACAGCAGAAACTAACACGACATTTTAAAGCAACTATCCTACAATAAAATGTTTTTTAAAAAACCCCAAATTGTAGTGTTCATAAATTAACTCTGTTATATGCCTATGAAATACTCATATAGATGTAATTTTGAAAATTGAAGACCTATTATTTATTCAGTGTTATACATTAATTTTTCACTTATTAATGTATCATGAGCATTTCCTATCTTGTAATATCAAAATAGCATTTTAAAGTACTGCAATATACAATCATAGAACTCTATTTTAATCATTTTATTATTCAATTGAAATATAGTTGATTTACAATATTGTGTTCGTTTCAGGAGTACATCAAAATGATTCAGTTCTATGTATATATATTTTTTCAGATTATTTTTCAATATACATTATTACAAGTTATTGAATATATTTCCCTGTGCTATAAATTCTTGTTGCTTATAGATTTTATATACATAAAATACACCACTTATTTATCCATTCATCTGTTAATGGAATCTTAGACTGATTCCATGTCTTGACTATTGTAAATAGTGTTACTATGAACATTGGGATGCATCTATCTTTTGAAATCAGAGTTCTGATCTTTTCTGGATATATGCCCAGGAGTGAAATTGTTGGATTGTATGGTAGCTCTATTTTTAGATTTTTAAGGAGACTCCATATCGTTTTCCATAGTGGCTGCACCAATTTACATTCCTACCAACAGTTTAGGAGGGTTACCTTTTCCCCACACTCTCTCCAGCATTTATTATTTGTAGACATTTTGATGATAGCCATTCTGGTCCCTGTGAGTTGATACCTCTTTATGGTTTTGATTTGCATTTCTCGGATAATTTGTAATGAACATTTTTTTGTGTGCTTCTTGGTCATTTATATGTCTTCTTTGTAGAAATGAAAATGTCTACTTAGGTCTTCTGCACATTTTACATTGGGTTGTTTTTATTTTTGATATTGAGTTTATATTATTGGATATTAAACTCTTGTCAGTGGTATCATTTGCAAATGTTTTCTCCCATTACATAGGCTGTCTTTTCGTTTTGTTGGTGGTGTCCTTTAATATGCAAACGTTTTATGTTTGAATAGGTCCTGTTCGTTTATTTTTGCTTTTATTTATTTTGCCTTGGGAGAATGATCTAAGAAGATAGTACTATCACTTACGTCTGAGATTATTTTGCCAATGTTGTCTACTAGGATTTCTATGGTGTTATGTCTTACATTAAGTCCTTTGAACAATTTTGAATTTATTTTTGTATGTTGTGTAAGAAGTATTCTAGTTTCCTTGATTTACATAAGTCTGTCTAGCCTTTCCAACACAACTTGCTGAAGAGACTGTCTTTTCTTGTTGTATATTCTTACCTCCTTTGTCATAGATTAATTGATCTTAGGTGTGTGGGTTTGTTTCTAGGCTCTCTATTCTGTTTCATTAATCTATATATCTGCTTTTGTGTCAATAACACACTGTTTTGATTACTTTGGCTTTTTAGTATTGTCTGAAGTCTGGAAGGCTTATGCCTCAAGCTTTGTTTTTTTTCCTCAGGATTGCCTTGAAGATTCTGAATATTTTCTGTTCCATATAAATTTTATGATTATCTGTTCTATTTCTGTGAAAAATGTCATAGGTATTTTGATAGGGATCTCATTAATATGTAGATTGCTTTGGATAATATGGCCATTTTAACAACATTAAATTTTCTAATACAAGAGCATGGGACACCTTTCCATTTCTTTGAATAATTTTTAATTTTCTTTATCAATGTTTTATAGTTTTCAGCATATGTCTTTTACTCCTTAGGTTTAATCTGAAGTATTTTATTTTATTTTTTGATGTGGCTTTAAATGGATTTTTTCTTTTATGTTCTCTTTCTGATATTTCATTGTTAGTGTAAAAATATGCAACAGATTTTTGTATATTAATATTTTACTCTGCTACCTTGTTGAATTCATTTATTAGTTTTAGTAGTTTTTGTGTGGAGTCTTTAGGGTTCTGTATATAAAGTATCATGTCAGCTGCAAATAGTGACAGTTTTACATTTTCTCTTCCAATTTGGATGCATTTTATCTATTTTTCTTCCCGAATTACTGTGGCTAAGACTTTCAATACCATGTTGAATAGAAGTGGTGAGAGTGGGCATCCTTACCTTTATCCAGAATTCAATGGGAAGGTTTCAGCTTTTCCCCATTGAGTATTAGTTGGCTGTGTCACTATTGAGTATGATGTTAGCTGCGGGCTTGTCATAAACTGCTTTTATTATGTTGAGATATGTTTCCTCTGTACCAACTTTGGTGAGAGTTTTTATCATGAATTGATGTTGAATTTTATCAAATGCTATTTCTGTGTCTATTGAGATGATCATGTGTTGCCTTTTCTTTTGTTACTGTGGTGTATCACATTGATTGATTTGAGTATGCTGAACCATCCTAGCAGCCCTGGAATGAATCCACCCTGATTATGGTTTATGATAATTTTTATATATTGTTGGATTAGGTTTACTAATATTTTGTTGAGAATTTCTGCATTTATATTCATCAAAGATACTGACCTGTAATTTTCCTTCTTTCTTTCTTTCTTTCTTTTTTTTTTTTTTTTTTTTTTTTTTTGGTAGTGTCTTTGTCTGGTTTTGGTATCATGGTGATGGTGGCTTCATAGAATGATTTTGGGAGGGTTCCCTCCTCTTCAATCTTTTGGAATAGTTTTGAGAAGGATAGGTATAAGTTCTTCTTTGCATGTTTCATAGAATTCTCCAGTGAAGCCATTCAGTACTGGACTTTTCTTTGCAGTAAGGTTTTTTTTTAAATATATAAATTTATTTATTATTTATTTTTATTTTTGGTTGCATTGGGTCTTCATTGCTGTGTGTGGGCTTTCTCTAGTTGCAGCGAGTGGGGACTACTCTTGGTTGTGGTGTGCAGGCTTCTCATTGCAGTGGCTTCTCTTGTTGTGGAGCACAGGCTCTAGGCATGCAGGCTTCAGTAGTTGTGGCATGTGGGCTCAGTAGTTGTGGCACATGAGCTCTAGAGTGCAGTCACCATAGTTGTGGCACATGGGCTTAGTTTCTCCATGGTATGTGGAATCTTCCCAGGCCAGGGTTTGGACCTCTGTCCGCTGCATTGGCACAGATTCCTAACCACTGCATCACCAGGGAAGCCCTAAGGAGTTGTTTTTTATTACAGATTCTATTTCATTTCCAGTGATCAGTCTGTTCAGATCATCTAATTCTTCTTGACTCAGTTTTGGCAGGCTGTATGTTTCTAGCATTTGTCCATTTCTTCTAGGTTGCTGTATTTGTTGATACATAACTGCTTATAGCATTTTCTTTTGGTTCTTTTTATATCTGTAGTAATGATTGTTATCTCTCTTCTTTAATTTCTTACTTTGTTTATTTGTGTCCTCTCTCATTTCTTCTTAATGAGTCTGGCTAGAGGTGTGTCAATTTTGTTTTTTCTTTTCAGAAAAATATCTCTTGGTGTTATTGATATTTTTCTATTTTGTTTTTGACCTCTATTTTATTTATTTCCTCTCTGACCTTTATTATTCCCTTCCTTCTGCTGACTTCAGGTTTGTTTGTTCTTTTTCTAAGTTTTTAGGTGGTAGGTTAGGTTGTCTATTTGAGACTTTTCTTGTCTGTTGGGGAAGGCCTGCATTGCTATGAACTTCCCTCTTAGAATTGCTTTTGCTGCATTCCACAGACTTTTGTAAGGTTGTGTTTTCATTGACATTTTTCTCAAGGTATTTTCTAATTTCCTCTTAGATTTCATTGCTGACCCATTGATTTTTTAGTAACATGTTTTGTGGTTTCCATGTGTTCATTTTGTTCCCATTTTTCTTTCTGTGGTTAATTTCTAGGTTAATATTGTAGTCAGAAAAGATGCTTGAGATAATTTCTATCCTCTTAAATTTGTTGCAGCTTGTTTTGTGACCTAGTATGTGGTCTATCTTACAGAATGTTCCATGTATGCCTGAGAAGAATGTGTATTCTGTTTTTTAAATTATTTATTTGTTTATTATTTATTTAATATAATATCCCATAGATATGAATTAAGTTCAACTGGTCTGTTATGTCATTTAGGGTCTCTGTTGCCTTAATGATTTTCTGTCTGGAAGATCTGTCCATTCATGTCAGTGGGGTATTAAAGTCTACTATTATTGTTTTTCTGTCAATTTCTCCCTTTATGTCTATTAGTATTTGTTTTATATATTTAGATCCTCCTATATTTGTTGTGTATGTGTTAATGAGTCTAATATCCTCTTCTTGTATTGATCCCTTTATCCTTATATAATCCCCTTCTTTGTCTTTATTTGTAGCCTTTGTTTTAAAGTCTATTTTGTCTGCTCAGTGTATTGTTACCCCAGCTTTCCTGTTGTTTCCTTTGCATGAAATACCTTATTCCTCCCCCTCACCTTCAATCTGTGTGTATCTTTCACCTGGAAAGGAGTCTCTTGTAGGTAGCATATTTGTAGGTTCTTGTTTTTTATCCAGTCAGCCACTCTATGTCTTTCAATTGGAGCCTTTTTTTCATTGATATTTAAAGTAATAATTGATAGGTATGGACTTATTGACATTTTAAACCTTGTTTTCCAGCAGATTTTATTGTTCTTCTTTGTTCCTTTTTCTTCTTTTTGTTTTTCTTTTCATGGTTTGATGGTTTCCTTTTGTATTGTGCTTGAGTTTCTTTCATTTTGGTTTTTGTGAATCTATTGTATGTTTTTGATTTGTGGTTCCCTGGTTTTTGAATGTGTTAACTCTTTATTCACTTTAGACTGATAGTCATACAAGTTCAAACACATTCTAAAAGACCTACATTTCTTTCTACCTACCCCCACATTTGGTGATTTTGATGTCCTATTTTACATCTTCATGTTTATCCTTTTGCTATTAGTTGTACTTTTATAATCACTTTTACAAAATGTTTTTTTTTTTTTTTTTTTTTTTTTTGCGGTACGCGGGCCTCTCACCGCTGCGGCCTCTCCCGTCGCGGAGCAACAGGCTCCGGACGCGCAGGCTCAGCGGCCATGGCTCACGGGCCCAGCCGCTCCGCGGCACGTGGGATCCTCCCACACCGGGGCACGAACCCGTGTCCCCTGCATCGGCAGGCGGACTCTCAACCACTGCGCCACTAGGGAAGCCCCTACAAAATGTTTTGAATGTTTTTTAATCTATGTGCTGGTGTATTTAAGTGGTCTTCAATCTGTTTATATATTTACCTTTCCTCTTGTAATTTTCTCTTTCCTACGGATTATTGCCTCTTTTCTATTTAGAGAAGATATTTCAATATATATTTTTATAAGTTGGTTTAGTATTGCTGTCATTGTTTTTGCTTCTCTGAGAAATTATCTCTCATTCTATTCTAAATAATAATGTTGATGGCTATTGTTCCCTAGGTTGCAGGTTTTTCCCTTTCAGAACTTTGAATGTATCTCACCATTCTCTTCTAGCCTGCAAAATTCCTGCAGAAAATCAGTATATGGTGGTTCTATTTGGTGTGGGTCTCTTTGTGTTCATCTTTTTTGGGACCCTCTCTGTTTTTGTACCTGCATATCTATTTCCTTCTTTAAGTTTAGGATGTTTTCAGGCATAATGTCTTCAAGTACATTTTTGATCCCCTTCTCTCTCTGTTCTCCTTCTGGTACTCCTATTAAGATAGGTGGGCATGCTTTATATTAACCTATAGATCTTGTATGTTGCTTTTTTTTTTTCTTTTCTTTTCATTTGTCTTTTTGTCTGCTGTCCTGATTGGGTGATTTCCATTATTCTGTCTTCCAGATCACTTATTTGCCCTTTTGTGTTATTTAATCTGCTATTTGTTGCTTTTATCTTGTCATTTGAGTTGCTTAATTTTCATTGGTTCCTCTTTAGAGTTTCTATTTCCTAATTTTCAGTGCTCTACATTTCTATTGATAATCTTTTTTAATTCCTTTAGCACTATTATTACCTCCTTTTTGAACCTGAGATTTAGTAGACTGGTGAGGTCTGTTTCATTTGTATTTTAGGGGATTGCTCTTTTTTTTTTAAATAATAGGATATATTTACTCTGCTTTTACATTTTATTTGACTTTCTCTGTCTATGGATTTAGGATAAACTGTTATCTACTCTGGTCTTTAAGGAGTGTTTTTAGTTGGGAGCATCCCTTTGTAGACTGTAGGGGTCCATTATTTTTGTTGTGAGGGCTGATTTTGTTATGGATGCCTCCCATGTCTCTCCTCAGATTGTGCTGACTGTTATTCTCTTGATAGGGGGTGTTATTGGTCGTGTGGTGACCAAAGTCTGCACTGGATATTGAGCAAGGCCTCTCCTTTTTCCCTTGTCTGTCACAGTTCTGTATGGGGTGAGGTGTCCTCCCCAGTTGTTGGAATAGAAGATCTGAGGATTGGGCTCAATAAGTTTCCATTGCCACTGAGTGAGTGCTCCGTCACAAAGGAGATGAGAACTGAAACAAGTGAAGACCTTTTGCTCACAGTGAACTATGCATTGCCCATGCAGCCCTCCACAGTTCTGTCCATAAGCAGCCCAAGGTTGCATCCCTTTCTCTGTTGTGTTTGTTCCATACCTAGTGCTAGGCTGTGGTGTGAAGTGGGTTAGTTCTGGGGGTTGGGGTGCTGTGGCTGAAGGAATCAAGGTAGTTTTTTTGCCACTTGGAACTTGGGCTGCCTCTGTGGCAGGCCTCTCCCAGGACCTGTCCACCACAGATCTGGCTCCAAGATTTGATGTAAATAGGCAGTCCTGGAGCACTCCTGTAGGGAAACAAACCACTGTGCACTTCTTCCCAGGAGCTGTCTTCCTGAGATAGGTGTTTCTGTGGCACCACCTAGTGTGCACACTGACAAAGTCTGCCACCCACACTCACTGTGCACACTTTAACAATGGAGTCAGAGCCCAGTGCTGCCTGTGCTGAGCAGGTGCCCACAAAATCTGCCACTGCTGGATCTGCACCTGCTGTGTGTGTAGTGGCAGTGGGCTCCAAGTTTCAGCCTGGACCACACCCCAGGCCCTCCTGGCTGTCTCCACATGGCTAGACTGAGTCCTCTTCCAGGGTCTGTCCACTTGAAATTCGGCACCTAACTACTGCACCTATTAGCATCCTCCTTCCCCTGAAATCACTTTGGACTGGAAATTGTGGTGAGGTGGCAGGAGTAAGTGCTGGTCTCTCTCCACCATGATTGCTAGCAAGCCAGCACATGAACACTCCTTGTAAGCAGAGTCCAGACCTCTCCAGCTCCTTTATCTGCCCCAGTGGACCTCCCAGCAGGCAAGGGGCTCTCCAGGGTAAGGGTCTGCCCAAATGGACTTTCTCCCCTTCAGAGATTCCTCCTAGGGCGTCAGTCCCATCCTGATGACTTTTTTACCTCCACAACTTACCCAGTTACATGATACATGATCTTTTTGCAGCTTTGGTTGTATAAGAGATCTTCTGCCATTTTCCAGATGGTTTTCTGTGATATTTGTTCTACCTGTTGATGTATTTTAGATGTGTTTGTTGGGGAAGGTGAGCTCCACATCCTCATACTCTGACATCTTGGTCCTTCACCTATTTTGATTTATTAATTGACTGCTCTATACCCCTAGGTTATATTATGTTTTGCCGGAATAATGTTTCTATAAACACCATCGTGTATAAATATTGGCTCAGTTGATTCTTTTATTAAGGGTAGAGTCCTATAAATGGGATAGGGAGGATGCCTCTATGAAAGAGTATGAATAATTTAAATGGCTATTGAAATACATCATCAACTTGATTCCTTTGAAGTGCTTAACATTTTATACCCCTAGTAATAGAATATTACGATGATCATTACACCATGCTCCTATCAAACTTGAGAATATATACTTTCTTATTTTATATATTCTTAAATATATATATATATATATACATACATATATATATTTTCTATAGTTGACACTCAGTACTCAGTAGGCTGTTATGAATATTGGTTAAATAAAATAAGCAAGCAAGCTCATTGTTACCGTAATTGGCATGCTTTTATTACCAGCAAAATTCTATATTTTAGTCCTTTAATGACCATTTTCTTTTTAACCCATTCCAATTAACTCTAAACTTTTATTGTTCTCCTTCATGCATTTAGTTGAATCTCCTCTTTCTCATACTTATTCCCATTGCTGAGTCTTTGTTCACATAAAAGTTCTTGGAATGTTTTTTCTTCAAATTGAAAATCTTCTTAGAGTAAATTTGAACACATATTCTATTCTTTTTATTATTATTATTTTGTGCTTTCACTAGACCATGATACAATGTAGTATACTGGCTTTGGATTCAGAAAATATGGGCTGAATCTTGGTTCTGGGACATTCCAGACTTTGTGTGACTTTGGGCAAAACTCTCCTCCTTTCTGTCTTTTAACTCATGTGTCAGTAACTCATCTACAACATAGATACTGATAACTACCTCAATGTGTTCATTTATATATTCCATAAATATCGTTTGAGTGTGTACTAAGATTTATTCCTGGTAACAGGGATAGATGGTCACTTGATTAAAAAAGAGTGTGGGTGTTATAAACCTTGCATATTTTAGACACACAGATGTTGCTTAGTGATTGTTAGATGGGGAAAGCAAAATAGAAATATTAATATAATCTCTGAGAAACCACATATTGTATACATCATATACATTTATACACCATGGTAGTACTTCTGACTACCATTAAAAAGAAGTGTCATTTTTCTTGCTTTCTCACTGGCAAAAATATACTTTGCTGAAGCATCCATACACTCCCTCACTGTAAGATTTCCCTGTTTGTGGGACAGTTGGTTTATGATTTCATTGTCAGAGAAGAAGCAGAATTAACTGACCCAAAGAGAGACCCAACCTCTGATCTTGACTTCATTAAGATTGTGTGCTAAGAACTCAGGCTGACCAATAACAGAAATTTTGTCCATTCAGTGGATGTGTTCCTAACATGTTTATTTCCATGCATATCTGAATCCTGATAACTATTTCCCAGAATACCCCCAACCCTGGAGAGAATTATTTGGATGTCACAGTCAAGTTTAATGCATTTCTATTTAGGAATCTAATGTCTGGCAAAATAATACATTTATCACTTATTTAATACATAAACGGTTTTAACTCTTGTCTGATACCCCAATGGTTGGCAAATTAAAGACTATCCATTAATCAGTTTGCCCTTCAGTTAAGTGCAGCTATCTTGTCTGTGCGGACTGTAGCTTCATCTGCCAGATATGTAGTCTGACTCAGTAAAATAATGGAACTGAATTCCTGTTGAGGACATTATATTTGGCATTTATTGCAGGTACAGATGGTGGGTAGGAAACAAAAAGGGGACATTTTTCCCTTAGGTTTACAGTGTAAGTGTCAGGTCCTAGTGTGAGAACTCCTTGAGGCTCTTCACTTAGTGGTGACATATCTAAAGTTCTAATAAGAGGATTCTGTGTTACTTTAATCTTAGTATATATAAAATAGAACTTATCTTTCCCAAACTCAAATTTTCTTATGTCTAGTTTCAATCAAGTATGTCATTCTCCAGACTTCAAGCTGTGAAGGCTACGTGCTCTTGGACCTGCATTTCTCTTCGTTGCTGATATTTACTGGTCAGCACATGACTCAAACCTGCCAATTTCTCTGTATCACCTTGCCATTTTCATGACTAGCACCTATTCAACTTATGTTGAGATTACTTCTAGAAGCCTTGTTAACTGGCCTTTCAGGCCACAATCTTTCCACATATATTCCTTTTCATAAATAAATATCCTCAAATGCCCTTCCTCCATACTTTCACTTGAGAGATAAGACACGTTTTCTCACACTTATGACATTATTTTTCTTTGGCTCTCAAAAGCAAATACAATGTGGCACCAACTCTCCTGTCTTATCACCAACTATTTCCCCAAATCTTCGTTTTCCTAGAGTTAGCTGTGTCCCCTCTCTACCAGCCCATCCCTAATGAGGCTTCACACATGTTCTCCCCACTAGAAGTTCAAATCTGCTTCATTCAAATTCCTGTTCCCACATTTATTCAAAAGACAAATATTAACTGAGTGACTCCTCTAGCTAAGCTATTTTAGGCATGTGAGATATATAATTTATGCCTGGCCTCATGGAGTTTTCATTTTGAAGGGTAAAGATACTGTAGGTACATATACACAGCCCAGATCCCAACCTTCCATACTGCTATGCTCTAGATGCTAGAGACAATGAGAGCTGGTAATTCTCAGCTTGGTCTCTCTTCATAGCTGCCCTCAGTTGAGGAGATTGACTTTATCCCAGATCATGGGGGAAGCTCACATACAATGACTGGTTAATGGAGGGGAAAGGCCCTGTTTATTTAAAGAGCAAAAGAATAGTTTAAATTTAAGGAAGTCCAGCTCATCTTTATTTTCAAGTCGTTCTGACCAGTACTCATAATTAATCTAGGGCATGGGCATGTTACTTCTTTCATGTCATGTTCATCCATCCTGAACTTGGGTCTAGGAATATCTGTATGGAGTACTAGCGTCAAGACTTCTTCCATAATGCTCCGTGTTGCCATTACCTTCTAAGTTCTGCCATATCAAAGTGACACATTTTCCACTATTTGCAGAACCTCAAAGTGTCATTCCTTTTTAAATCGCGGAAAACTTTTCCCTCTTACACAAAATCACAAAACAAGAGGGAAGCTTATGTAAAGAGAAGTCATGATGAGATATATTCTTGACTTCTTTCTCATTATAGTACTTGAAAATTTGGGGATAAAGTGAAAATAAATATACTTTAAAGCAATAAAATAAAAGGCAATTCAATGTAGTATTTTAGTCATTATTAAACATACTATATGTAACTTCCCAACTTGGAGAGATATATAGAAAGCATTAATACTGACTGACCATAAATTATTCCATACATACAGGAAGAGCAATGAATAAAATTTAATATTTTTAAAATAAAATTACCAAGAAATTTCATACACACAGAACTAAATTTTGGAGTTTGGGATGACTACCTTCTAAATAGGGGGACAATACGTGCTTTGCTGCCAGGAATAGTCCTGGTTTATACCTGTTGTTCCAGAGTAATTATTAATTTCATCCTCATTAAAAAAACTTGAATTGAAATTCACAAAACATAAAATTAACCATTTAAAATGTACAATTCAGTGTCATGTAGTACATTCATAATGTTGTGCAGCAATCATCTGTACATGTAAAAATGTTCCAAACATTTTTACCCTCCTATTACCCTCAAAGGAAATCCTATACCCATTAAATAGTCAGTCCCTATTCCTCCCTCCCTAACCCCTGACTACCATTACTATGCTTTCTGTCTCTAAAAATGTAGCTTTTCTTGATATTTCATTTAAATGAAATTATACAATATGTGGTCTTTTGAGTCTGGCTTTTTTCACTTAGCATAATGTTTTTGAGGTTCATCCACATTATAGCATGTGTCACTACTTCATTCATGTCTATAGTTGAGTAACATTTTACTGTATGGATATATTCCATTTTGGAGGGCTGCTTCCAAATTTTGGCTATTCTGATTATTGCTGCTATGAACATTCATGTGCAAGTATTTGTTCAATTTTTTCATTTTCTTGTAAATTATAATGCCATTTGTCACAGAAGTGTTTAAGAATTATCATTTTTTATCAATGTAGGTGATTTTTCATTGACATGAAAGTAAAAATATAATGTTCAGAATTGTCCATGAACTTATTCACCTCCCCCCGAAAATGGACAATACTTTGCCTTTATGAATCTTAGATAGCTATGAGAAATTTAAAAAAAAAACACCTTTAAACACACAGCCCCATATGAACTATCTTTTTAAAGATTTGATATATACTCTAGTCTCCCTTGTTAACTGAAAACAAAAGGCACAACCTATAAATTGAGAGTTATGTTTTACTGTGGACAAAACTGAGGACTTGAGCACCGGACACAGCATCTTGGATAACTCTGAGAGACTGCTCTGAAGAGGCAAGGGGTGGGAAGCATGGATATATAGGAGTTTTTGCAAGAAAAACCAGGTAGTTGGATCATCAAATGATTTCGTTAATTAGAGAACATCAGGTATCTCAAGTTAAGAATTTAGCACTTTTCTATGTATGGGAAGATGCAAGAGTCTGAGCTCACTGAAATCATTCCTTTGACATGCACTACAGCTATCTGAGGCCAGTATCCTGTGTTTTCTCATCCTGAGTTTCCTCAGGGTGCACTGTGTGTGGGGAGGGAGGGGAGGGAGACTGCAGTGTCAGATGATTTGATGGCAGGCATTATGTCTCCATCCTGAGTTCCCTCAGGGCTCACCATTGGGAGTGGCTGAAGTGCCTGGTGGTTGCAACATCTTTTGTTTACTGATAGGTCAGGTGGCATTTTTAGTTCACATCCTCTAGCCTATCTTAGCTTGTTAAGCTTTTCTGAAACTTTCCAAATGTTTCTTGCAGGTGAAAGGTATAGACAACATTCATATTGATCCTCTCTTTTCCATGGACAACAGTCTACACATCAAGAAAATAGAATCTACATGTCTCTGACATGTCTGATTGGTCCATTAAGGCACTTCTGAGACCTCTTTGAAGTTCAAAAGTTTCAAGATCCTTTGGTCAAAAAAGAAACTTTTGCCAAGGGCAGAGAAGAATTGCAGGTTTAATTTGGTTGAGAAAAAACATCAACATCAGTTTCCTCCTATTGAGGTTTCCTCTGATTACATGGTCTTGTATAAGAATTTCAACCCTAAGGACCTTTGATTCTCCATAGATTTTTTCATTATGGTTCATCCTTAAGCTTAAACTATATCAGACATGTAAAGAATTAAGGCAATCAGTCAAACAGAACAAAGTTTATTGATGTTTAAACAAGAAGGAAAAATGAAAAGATTTTGGGTCTCAGTGATTCTGGCTGATAATCAGTCATTAGAAGTAAGTTGATAGTTGTTTGATCTTCAACCTCCTATGCTCATGTTGATATAACATTAGGGCTATCAAAAGGACATTATGATTAATAAAATTGTATAAAAACAGTTTAAAGACATAAAGCTTTCTGCAGTCAGCTAGAGGATGAAGTAGGTAAAATTCTTTCCCTTATTCTTCCTTTTTGTTTTTCCAAGAAGAACGTTAGCAAGATAATTTGCACACCGCAAGTGCTAAATAAACACATTTTGAATTATATTGATTTTTTTTTTACCATCTTTTATCTCTCTCCATTTTAAGTTATTTAAATTATAAAATGAAACCAGAGTACAAATATAGGTTTATGATGAAAAAAAAATACTTAAGTAGAATGAACTGAAGATTTTGTAAATCTCTCCAGTCTTAACCATTTGAAATTTTCTAGTCTCACTATATCGACAGTAAGGGAGGAGAATGAGGAGATAAACTTGAAAGTCAATAACTTATTGGTTCTGATTTCTGTTCTGTCATATATAAGCTACTTGGCAAGGCATTTTCCTTCCTGTGTCTCCATTCCATCTTCTAAAAAATAGGAATAATAATACCTAATTCACAAGGCTACTGTGAGGCTTAAGTGTCAAAATATCTCTAAAATTTCCTGGCACACTGTGTAGTATAAGGCTTTCTAATAAATATTATGTTCTTCCTCTTTTCTGACCACTTATGTTGGAGTGAGACTTGAGGAGCATGAAATATTTTCTCTTAGTTCTGCTTTTAAAAACAACAACAACGACAAAAAAAAAAAAAAAAAAAAAGTGGGAAAAATGTACATGTGAATGCTTACAGACTGTAGGAAGACATTTTAAGAGTGCTAAATTCTACTCACAGAGCCTCATCTCAGGTATAAATGCCCCAAATTCTAGATTTTGAGTCTGTTTCAATTCTTTCTCTCACTCCCTCTAAAATCAAGTGTTCAAATACTTCTGAGTGACACCTGTGAAAATCTTACTGTTAGCTAGCCTAACAAAACCCATTTCCTGTCACTAACAAGCTTTCAACTTATCAATCCTTATCAAATCTTTGTTTCTCCTCATTTTTATTCCTAAAATATAGAGACCTAATCACTGAATATATTTTACTGGAGTGCAATTACTTTACAATGTTGTGCTAGGTTCTGCTGCAAAATGAAGTGAATCAGCTATATGTACACATACATCTCCTCTCTCTTGGACCTCACTCTAAGGCCCCCATCCCACCCATCTAGGTCATCACAGAGCACCGAGCTGAGCTCCCTGTGCTATAAAGCAGGTTCCAACTAGCTATCTATTTTACACATGGTAGTGTATATATGTCAATCCTAATCTACCAATTCATTCCATCCTCCCATTCCCCCTTCCATGTCCATGTATCAGTTCTCTAAATCTGCATCTCTATTTCTGCCCTGCAAATATGTTCATCTGTACCATTTTTATAGATTCCATATACATGTGTTAATATACAATATTTGTTTTTCTCTCTCTGACTTACTTCACTCTGTATGACAGTCTCTAGGTCCATCCATATCTCTACAAATGAGCTCATTTCATTCATTTTTATGGCTAAGTAATATTCCATTGCATATATGTACCACATCTTCTTTATCCATTCATCTGTTGATGGACATTTATGTTGTTTCCATGTCCTTGCTATTGTAAGTAGTGCTGCAATGAACATTGGGGTACATGTATAATTTTGAATTATGGTTTTCTCAGGGCATACACCCAGTAGTGGGATTGCTGGGTCATATGGTAGTTCTATTTTTAGTTTTTTAAGGAGCCTCCATACTGTTCTCCATAGTGGCTGTATCAATTTACATTCCCACCAATAGTGTAAGAGGGTTCCCCTTCCTCCACACCCAATCCAGTATCTGTTGTTGGTAGCTATTTTGATGATGGCCATTCTGATTGGTGTGAGATGATACCTCATTGTAGTTTTGATTTGCATTTCTATAATAATTAATGATGTTGAGCATCCTTTCATGAGCCTCTTGGCCATCAGTATGTCATCTTTGGAGAAAGCTCTATTTAGGTCTTCTGCCCATTTTGAGATTGAGTTGTTTGTTTTTTAATATTGAGCTCCAGGAGTTGTTTTTATATTTTGGAAATTAATCCTTTGTCAATTCCCTCATTTGCAAATATTTTCTCGCATTCTGAGGGTTGTCTTTTCATCTTGTTTTTGGTTTCCTTTGCTGTGCAAAAGCTTTTAAATTTAATTAGGTCCTGTTTCTTTATGTTTGTTTTATTTTCATTACTCTAGGAGGTGGGTCAAAAAAGATCTTGCTGTGGTTTATGTCAAAGAGTGTTTTTATTTATGTTTACTCTGAGAGTTTATAGTGTCTGGTCTTACATTTAGGTCTTTAATCCATTTTGAGTTTATTTTTGTGTATGGTGTTAAGGAGTGTTCTAATCTCATTCTTTTAAATGTAGCTGTCTAGTTTTCCCAGCACCACTTATTGAAGAGGCTGTCTTTTCTCCATTGTATATTCTTGCGTCCCTTGTCATAGATTAATTGACCATAGGTGCATGAGTTTATTTCTGGGCTTTCTATACTGTTCCATTGATCTATATTTCTGTTTTTGTACTATTACCATACTGTCTTCATTACTGTAGCTTTGTAATATAGTCTGAAGTCAGGGAGCCTGATTCCTCCAGCTCTGTTGTTTATTTTTTTTCTCAAGATTGCTTTGGTTAGTCAGGGTCTTTGTGCTTCCATACAAGTTGTAAAAATTTTTGTTTTAATTCTTGAAGAACACCATTAGTAATTTGATAGGGATTGCACTGAATCTGTAGATTGCTTTGGGTAAGGTAGTCATTTTCACAATATTGATTCTTCCAATCCAAGAACATAGTATATCTCTCCATCTGTTTGTGTGACCTTTTATTTCATTCATCAGCATGTTATAGTTTTTGGATTACAGGTTTTTGCCTCCTTAGGTAGGTTTATTCTTAAGTATTTTATTCTTTTTGTTGCAATGGTAAATGGGATTGTTTCCTTAATTTCCCTTTCTGATCTTTTCTTGTTAGTGTATAGGATTTCAAGACATTTCTCTGCATTAATTTTGTATCCTGCAACTTTATCAAATTCGTTGATTAGCTCTAAGGGTTTTCTGGTGGCATCTTTAGGATTTTTCCATTTATATTATCATGTCATCTGCAAACAGTGACAGTTTACTTCTTCTTTTCCAATTTGTATTATTTTTATTTCTTTATCTTCTCTGAGAGCCATGGATACAACTTCCAAAACTATGTTGAATAAGTGTGGTGAGAGTGGTCATCCTTGTCTTGTTACTGACCTTAAAGGAAATGCTTTCAGTGTTTCACCATTGAGAATGATGTTTGCTGTGGGTTTGTTGTATATGGATTTTATGCATTCAGGTAGGTTCATTCCAGGCCACTTTCTGGGGAGATTTTTTCTTTTTAATAATCATAAATTTGTTGAATTTTGTCAGAAGCTTTTTCTACATCTATTAAAATGAACATAGGGTTTTTATTTTTTAATTTGTTAATATGGTGTATCACATTGATTGATTTGTGTATATTGAAGAAACATTGTATCCCTGGGATAAATCCCACTGGACCATGGTGTATGATCCTTTTATTGTGTTGCTGGATTCTGTTTGCAAGTATTTTGTTGAGGATATTTGCATCTATATTCACCAGTGATATTGGTCTGTGATTTTCTTTTTTTTTTCTTTTAGTATCTTTGCCTGGTTTTGGTATTGGGGTGATGGTGGCCTCATAGAATGAGTTTGGGAGTTTCCTCCACAACTTTATGGAAGAGTTTGAGAAGGATAGGTGTTAGTTCTCCTCCAAATGCTTGATAGGATTTGCCTGAGAAGCCATCTGTCCTTGGCATTCTATTTGTTGGAAGATTTTTTTTTTTGCCATCTCCATTAGAGCACAATTGCTTTACAATGGTGTGTTAGATTCTGCTTTATAAAAAAGTGAATTAGTTATACATATACATATGTCCCCATATCTCTTCCTCTAGCATCTCCCTCCCTCCTACCTTCCCTATGTCACCCCTCTAGGTGGTCAAAAAACACTGAGCTGATCTCCCTGTGTTATGTGCTTGCTTCCCACCAGCTATCTATTTTACATGTGGTAGTGTATATATCTCCATGCCACTCTCTCACTTTGTCCCAGCTTACACTTCTCCCTACCTGTATCCTCAAGTCCATTCTCTAGTAAGTCTACATCTTTATTCCCATCTTGCCCCTAGGTTCTTCTGACCATTATTTTTAAATTTTTTTAGATTCCATTTATATGTGTTAGAATACGGTATTTTTTTCTCTTTCTGATTTACTTCACTCTGTATGACAGTCTTTAGGTCCATCCACCTCACTAAAAATAACTCAGTTTCGTTCCTTTTTATGGCTGAGTAATATTCCATTGTATATATGTGCCACATCTTCTTTATCCATTCATTTCTCAGTGGACACTTAGGTGTCCTGGCTATTGTAAATAGAGCTGTAATGAACATTGTGGTACATGACTCTTTTTGAATTATGGTTTTGTCAGGGTATATGCCCAGTAGTGGAATTGCTGGGTCGTATGGTAGTTCTATTTGTAGTTTTTTAAGGAACCTCTATAATGTTTTCCATAGTGGCTGTGTCAATTTACATTTGCACCAACAGTGCAGAAGAGTTCCCTTTTCTCCAGCATTTATTGTTTGTAGATTTTTTGATGATGGCCATTCTGACCGATGTGAGATGATATCTCACTGTAGTTTTGATTTGCAGTTCTTTAATGATTAATGATGTTGAGCATTCTTCATGTGTTGGTTGGAAATCGGTATGTCTTCTTTGGAGAAATGTGTATTTAGGTCTTCTTCCCATTTGTGGATTGGGTTGTTTGTTTGTGTGATATTGAGCTGCATGAGGTGCTTGTATGATTTGGAGATTAATCCTTTGTCAGTTGCTTCATTTGCAAAAATTTTCTCCCATTCTAAGGGTTGTCTTTAGTCTTGTTTATGGTTTCCTTTGCTGTGCAAAAGCTTTTAAGTTCCATTAGGTCTCATTTGTTTATTTTTATTTTCATCTCTCTAAGAGGTGGGTCATAAAGGTTCTTGCTGTGATTTATGTCATAGAGTGTTCTGCTTATGTTTTTGTCTAAGAGTTTGATGGTGTCTGGCTTTACATTTAGGTCTTTTATCCACTTTGAGTTTATTTTTGTGTATGGTGTTAGGAAGTGTTCTCATTTCATTCTTTTACAGGTATCTCTCCAGTTTTCCCAGCATCACTTATTGAAGAGGCTGTGTTTTCTCCACTGTCTATTCTTGCCTCCATTATCAAAGAAAAGGTGACCATATGTGTGTGGGTTTATCTCTGGGCTTTCTATCCTGTTCCATTGATCTATATTTCTGATTTTGTGCCGGTACCATACTGTCTTCATTACTATAGCTTTGTAGTATAGTCAGAAGTCAGGAAGCCTCATTCCTCCAGCTCCATTTTTCTTTGTCAAGATTTCTTTGGCTATTTGGTGTCTTTTGTATTTCCATACAAATTGTGAATTTTCTTGTTCTAGTTCTGTGAAAAATGCCAGGGGTAGTTTGATAGGGATTGCATTGAATCTGTAGATTGCTTTGGGTAGTAGAGTCATTTTCACAATGTTGATTCTTCCAATTCAAGAACATGGTATATCTCACCATCTATTTGTATTATATTTAATTTCTTTCATCAGTGTCTTATAATTTAATGCATACAGGTCTTTTTTCTCCTTAGGTAGGATTATTCCTAGATATTTTATTCTTTTTCTTGCAATGGTAAATGGGACTGTTTTCTTAATTTCACTTTCAGGTTTTTCATCATTAGTGTATAGGAATGCAAGAGATTTATGTACATTAATTTTGTATACCGCTACTTTACCAAATTCATTGATTAGCTCTAGTAGTTTTCTGGTAGCACCTTTAGGATTCTCTATATATAGTATCATATCATCTGCACACAGTGACAGCTTTACTTCTTCTTTTCCAATTTGTATTCCTTTTATTTCTTTTTCTTCTCCGTTTGCTGTGGCTAAGACTTCCAAAACTATGTTGAATAAGAGTGGTGAGAGTGGGCAACCTTGTCTTCTTCCTGATCTTAGTAGAAATGGTTTCAGTTTTTCACTATTGAGGATGATGTTGGCTGTGGGTTT
This sequence comes from Phocoena sinus, assembly GCF_008692025.1. Classification (NCBI taxonomy): domain Eukaryota; kingdom Metazoa; phylum Chordata; class Mammalia; order Artiodactyla; family Phocoenidae; genus Phocoena; species Phocoena sinus. The sequence goes on along the minus strand of NC_045776.1, from coordinate 30,171,686 downwards.
GTCATATATGGCCTTTATTATGTTGAGGAAAATTCCCTCTATGCCTACGTTCTCAAGGGTTTTTGTCATATATGGGTGATGAATTTTGTCAAAAGCTTTCTCTGCATCTCTTAAGATGATCATATGGCTTTTCTCCTTCAATTTGTTAATATGGTGTATCATGTTGACTTATTTGCATATACTGAAGGATCCTTGTATTCCTGGGATAAACCCCACTTGATCATAGTGTATGATCCTTTTAATGTGCTGTTGGATTCTGTTTGCTAGTATTTTGTTGAGGATTTTTGCACCTGTATTCATCAGTGATATTGGCCTATAGTTTTATTTCTTTGTGACACCTTTGTCTGTGTTTGGCATCAGAGTGATGGTGGCCTTGTAGAATGAGTGTGGGAGTGTTCCTCCCTCTGCTATATTTTGGAAGAGTTTGAGAAGGATAGGTGGTAGCTCTTCTCTAAATGTTTGATCAAATTTGCCTGTGAAGACATCTGGTCCTGGGCTTTTGTTTCTTGGAAGATTTTTAATCACAGTTTCAATTTCAGTGTTTGTGATTGGTCTGTTCATATTTTCTCCTTCTTCCTGGTTCAGTCTAGGAAGGTTGTGCATTTCTAAGAATTTGTCCATTTCCCCCAGGTTGTCCATTTTATTGGCATAGAGTTGCTTTTAGTAATCTCTCATGGTCCTTTGTATTTCTGCACAGTCACTTGTTACTTCTCCTTTTTCATTTCTAATTCTATTTATTTGAGTCTTCTCCCTGTTTTCTTGATAAGTCTGGCTCTAATGGTTAATCAATTTTCTTATCTTCTTAAAGAACCAGCTTTTAGTTTTATTGATCTTTGCTATCATTTCCTTCATTTCTTTTTCATTTGTTTCTCATCTGATCTTTATGATTTCTTTCCTTCTGCTAAATTTTGGGTTTTTTTGTTTTTCTATCTTTAATTGCTTTAGGTGTAAGGTTAGGTTGTTTATTTGAGATGTTTCTTGTTTCTTAAGGTGGGTTTGTATAGATATAAACTTCCTCTTAGAACTACTTTTGCTGCATCCCACAGGTTTTGGGACATTGTGTTTTCATTGTCATTTGTTTCTAGGTATTTTTTGATATCCTCTTTGATTTCTTCAGTGATCTCTTGGGTTTTAAGTAGTGTGTTGTTCGGCCTCCGTGTGTTTGTATTTCTTACAGACTTTTTCCTGTAATTGATATCTAGTCTCATAGCGTCATGGTCAGAAAAGATACTTGATACGATTTTAATTTTCTTAAGTTTACCAAGTCTTGATTTGTGACCCAAGATATGATCTATCCTGAGAATGTTCCATGAGCACTTGAGAAGAACGTGTATTCTGTTTTTTTTTGGGTGGAATGTCCTACAAATATCAATTAAGTCCATCTTGTTTAATGTATCATTTAAAGTCCATCTTGTTTAATGTATCATCTTGGGTTTCCTTATTTATTTTCATTTTGGAGGATCTCTCTATTGGTGAAAGTGGGCTGTTAAAATCCCCTACTATGATTGTGTTACTGTCAATTTCCCCTTTTATGACTGTTAGTATTTGCCTTATGTATTGAGGTGCTTCTATGTTGGGTGCATAAATATTTAGAATTGTTTTATCTTCTTCTTGGATTGATCCCTTGAACATTATGTAGTGTCTTTCTTTGTCTCTTGTAAAAGTCTTTGTTTTGAAGTCTATTTTGTCTGATATGAGAATTGCTACTCCAGGTTTCTTTTGATTTCCATTTGCATGGAATATCTTTTTCCAACCTCTCACTTTCAGTCTGTATGTGTCCCTAGGTCTGAAATGGGTCTCTTGTAGACAGCATATATACGGATCTTGTTTTTGTATCCATTCAGCCAGTCTATGTCTTTTGGTTGGAGCCTTTAATCCACTTACATTTAAGGTGATTAATGATATGTATGTTCCTATTACCATTTTCTTAATTGCTTTTGATTTATTATTGTAGGCCTTTTCCTTCACTTGTGTTTCCTGCCTAGAGAAGTCCCTTTAGCATTTGTTGTAAAGCTGGTTTGGTGGTGCTGAATTCTCTTAGCTTTTGCTTGTCTGTAAATGTTTTAATTTATCCATCAAATCTGAATGAGATCCTTGCTGGGTAGAGTAACCTTGTTTGTAGGGTTTTCTCCTTCTTCACTTTAAATATGTCCCGCTCCTCCCTTCTGGCTTACAGAGTTTCTGATGAAAGGTCAGCTATTAACCTTATGGGGCTTCCCTTATGTGCTGTTTGTTGTTTCCCTTGCTGCTTTTAATATTTTTTCTTTGTATTTAATTTTTGATAGTTTGATTAATAGGTGTCTTGGCACATTTCTCCTTTTATTTTTCCTGTATGGGACTCTCTGTGCTTCCTGTATTTGATTAACTATTTCCTTTCCCATATTAGGGAAGTTTTTGACTATAATCTCTTCAAATATTTTCTCAGTCTGTTTCTTTTTTCTTCTTCTTCTGGAACCCCTATAATTCGAATGTTGGTGCATTTAACTTTGTCCCAGATGTCTCTGAGACTGTCCTCAATTCTTTACTTTCTTTTTTCTTTATTGTTCTCTGCAGTAGTAACCTCCACAATTTTATCTTCCAGGTCACTTTTCTGTTCTTCTTCCTCAATTATTCTGCTATTGATCCCTTCTAGAGAACGTCTAATTTCATTTATTGTGTTGTTCATCACCGTTTTTTTCCTCTTTAGTTCTTCTAAGTCCTTGTTAGACGTTTATTGTATTTTCTCTATTCTATTTCCAAGATTTTGTATCATCTTTACTATGATCATTCTGAATTCTTTTCCAGGTAGACTGCCTATTTCCTCTTCATTTGTTAGGTCTGGTGGGTTTCTGTCTTGCTCCTTCACCTGCTGTGTGTTTCTCTGTCTTCTCATTTTGCTTTACTTTCTGTGTTTGGGGTCTCCTTTTTGCAGGCTGCAGGTTCGTAGTTCCCATTGTTTTTGGTGTCTGTCCCCAGTAGCTAAGGTTTGTTCTGTGTGTTGTGTAGGCTTCCTGATGGAGGAGATTAGTGCCTGTGTTCTGGTGGTTGAGGCTGCATTTTGTATTTCTGGTGGGCAAGTCCATGGACTGGTGGTGTGTTTTGAGGTGTCTGTGGCCTTATTATAATTTTAGGCGACCTCTCTGCTACTGGATGGGGCTGTGTTCCTGTATTGTTAGTTGTTTGGCATAGGGTGTCCTGCTCTGTAGCTTGCTGGCTATTGAGTGTAGCTGGGTCTTGGCGTTGAGATGGAGATCTCTGGGAGATTTTTGCCATTTGATATTATGTGGAGCTGGGAGGTCTCTTGTGGACGATCTTCCTGAACTTGGCTCTCCAACCTCAGTGGCACAGCCCTGACGCCTGGCTGGAGCACCAAGAGCCTGTCCCCCACATGGCTCTGAATAAAAGTGAGGAAAAAAGAAATAAAAAAAGAAGATAAAATAAAATTAAAATGAAATAGAATAATGTTATTAAATTTAAAAAATTATTAAGGAAAATAATAGTTTTTAAGTAAAAAAAAAACAAATAAAAAACAACAGACAGACAGAACCCTAGGACAAATGGTAAAAGCAAAGCTATATTGACAAAATCACGCACAGAGACATACACACTCACAAAAAAAGAAAAAGGGGAAAAATATATATCATTGCTCTCAAATTCCACCTCTTCCATTTGGGGTGATTCGTTGTCTATTCAGCTATTCCACAGATGCAGGTACATCAGGTTGACTGTGGATATATTATACGCTGCTCCTGAGGCTCCTGGAAGAACTTTCCCTTCTTTGTTTGCACAGCTCCTTGGGTTCAGCTTTGGATTTGGACCCACCTCTGCTTTAGGTCACCTGAGGGCATCTGTTCTTCATTCAGACAGGACAGGGTTAAAGGAGCAGCTTAGGGCTTCCATGGTGGCACAGTGGTTGAGAGTCTGCCTGTCGATGCAGGGGACATGGGTTCATGCCCCGGTCAGGTAAGATCCCACATGCCACGGAGCGGATGGGCCTATGAACCATGGCTCCTGAACCTGCGTGTCCAGAGCCTGTGCTCCACAACGGGAGAGGCCACAACAGTGAGAGGCCTGTGTATTCCAAAAAAAAAAGGAGCAGCTGATTCAGGGACTGTGGTTCACTCAGCCCGGAGATGGGAGGGCAGCGGCAGAGGCTGGCATGATGTTGCAGCAGCCTGCAGTGCACCATGCATTCTCTCGGGGAATTGTCCCTGGATCACAGGACCCTGGCAGTAGCGGGCTGCACAGGCTCCCAGGAGGGGATTTGTGGATAGTGACCTGTGCTTGCACACAGGGTTCTTGGTGGCTGCAGCAGCAGACTTAACTTCTCATGCCGTCTCTGAGCTTGAGGCCCATGCTGATAGCCACAGGTCACGTCCATCTCTGGAGCTCCTTTAAGCAGCACTCTTAACCCCCTCTCCTTGCACACCAGGAAACAAAGAGGCAAGAAAAAGTCTCTTCTGTCTTTGGCAGCTCCAGACTTTCCCAGACTCCCTCCCAGCCAGTCATCACGCAGTAGCCCCCTTCAGGCTGTGTTCACGTAGCCAACCCCAGTCCTCTCCCTGGTATCCAGCTGAAGCCCAAGTCTCAGCTTCCAGCCCCTACCCATCCCGGCGGGTGAGCAGACAAGCCTTTAGGGCTGGTGAGTACTGGTCAGCACCAATTCTCTGTGCAGGAATCTCTCCGCTTTGTCCTCCACACCTCTGTTGCTGTGCTGTCCTCCATGGCTCTGAAGCTACCCCCTCTGCCACCTGCAGTCTCTGCCCACAAAGAGCCTTCCTAGTGTGTGGAAACCTTTCCTGCTTCACAGCTCCCTCCCACTGGTGCAAGTCCTGTCCCTAATTTTTGTCTCTGTTTCTTCTTTTTTCTTTTGCCCTACCCATGTACGTGGGTAGTTACTTGCCTTTTTGGAGGTCTGAAGTCTTCTGTCAGCGTTCAGTAGGTGTTCTGTAGGTGTTGTTCCACATGTAGATGTATTTCTGATGTATTTGTGGGGAGGAAGGTGATCTCCGTGTCTTACTCTTCCACCATCTTGAAGCCATTCCCCTAATATTTCCTTTGTTGGAAGATTTTTAATCAGTTTCAATTGCAGTATTTATGATTAGTCTGTTTATATTTTCTAATTCTTCCTGGTTCAGTCTTGGAAAGTTGTACCTTTCCAAGAATTTGTCCACTTCTTCCAGGTTGTCCATTTTCCTGGCATATAGTTGTTTGTAGTAGTCTCTTATGATCCTTTGTATTTCTTCAGTGTCAGTTATTACTTCTCCTTTTTCATTTCTAATTTTATTGAATTGAGTCCCCTCCTGTTTTTTCTTGATGAGTCTGGTTAAGGTTTATCAATTTTGTTTATCTTCTCAAAGAACAAACTTTTAGTTTTATTGATCTTTGCTATTGTTTCTTTCATTTCTTTTTCATTTATTTCTGACCTGATCTTTATGATTTCTTTCCTTCTACTGCCTTTGGGTTTTATTTGTTCTACTTTCTCTAGTTGCTTTAGGTGTAAGGTTAGACAGTTTGAGATTTTCTTGTTTCTTGAGTGAAGATTGAATTGCTATAAACTTCCCTCTTAGAACTGCTTTGGCTGCAACCCATAGGTTTTGCATTGTCCTGTATTTGTTGTCATTTGTGTCTAAGTATTTTTTGATTTCCTCCTTGATTTCTTCAATGATCTCTTGGTTATTTAATAGTGAAATATTTAGTCTCCATATGTTTGGTTTTTTACAGTAATTTTCCTGTAATTGATTTCTTATCTCATAGCATTGTGGTTGGAAAAGATGCTTGATATGATTTCCTTTTTTTGTATATTTTCCAAGGCTTTATTTTTGACCCAAGATATGATCTATCCTGGAGTAGGTTCCATGTGCACTTAAGAAGAAACTGTATTCTGCTACCTTTGAGTGGAGTGTCCTATAAATATCAATTAAGTCCATCTTGTCTATTGTGTCATTTAAAGCTTGTGTTTCCTTATATATTTTCCCTCTGGATGATCTGTCCATTGGTGTAAGTGGGGTGTTAAAATCCTCCACTATTACTGTGTTACTGTTGATTTCCCCTTTTATGCCTGTTAGCATTTGCCTTATGTATTGAGGTGCTCCTATTTTGGGTGAATAAATATTTATAATTTCTATATCTTCTTCTTGGATTGATCCCTTTATCATTATGTAGTGTCCTTCCTTGTCTCTTGGAACAATCTTTATTTTAAAGTCTATATTATCTGATATGAATCTTGCTGCTCCAGCTTTTGTTTGATTTCTAATTGCATGGAATAACTTTTTCTAACCCATCACTTTCAATCTGTACATGTCCCTAAATCTGAAGTGGGTCTCTTGTAGATAGCATATATACAGGTATTGTTTTTGTATCCATTCAGCCAGTCTGTGTCTTTTGGTTGGTGTATTCAAGGTAATTATCAATAAATATGTTCCTATTACCATTTTCTTAATTGTTTTGTGTTTGTGTTTGTGGTTCTTTTTCTTCTCTTGTGTTTCCTCCCTTGAGAAATCCCTTTAGCATTTGTTGTAAAGCTGTTTTGGTGGTACCAAATTCTCTTAACTTTTGCTTGTCTTTAAAGCTTTTGTTTTTTTCCATTGAATCTGCATGAGATTCTTGCTGTGTAGAGTAATCTTGGTTGTAGGTTTTTCCTTTTCATCACTTTAAATATATCTTGCCATTCCCTGCTGGCCTGTAGTTTCAGCTGAAAGATCAGCTGTTAACCTTATGGGGATTCCCTTGTATATTTTTTGTTGCTTTTCCCTTGTTGCTTTTAATATTGTTTCTTTGAATTTAATTTTTGTTAGTTTGAGTAATATGTATCTTGGTATTCTCCTTTGGTTTATCCTGTTGGGACTCTGCACTTCCTGGACTTGTGTGGCTATTTCCTTTCCCATGTTAGGGAAGTTTTTGAGTGTGATCTCTTCAGTATTTTCTCAGATGCTTTATCTTTCTCTTCTTCTTCTGGGAACCTTATAATTTGAATTTTGGTGCATTTAATGTTGTCCCAGTGGTCTCTGAGACTGTCCTCAATTCTCTTCATTCTTTTTTCTTTATTCTGCTTCTAAGCAGTTATTTCCACTATTCTTTTCCAGCTCACTTATTCATTCTTCTGCCTCAGTTATTCTGCTATTGATTCCTTCTAGTATATTTTTCATTTCAGTTATTGTGTTGTTCATCACTCTTTGTTTTTTAGTCCTTCTAGTTCTTTGTTAAACATTTCTTTTATTTTCTCAATCCATGCCTCCATTCTATTTCTGAGATTTTGGATCATCCCTACTATCATTACACTGAATTCTTTATCAGGTAGGTTTCCTATTTCCTCTTCATTTCTTTGATCTTGTAGGTGTTTACTTTGCCTCTTCATCTGTAACGTATTTTTGGGTCGATTTATTTATTTTGATGGGTGGGACTGTGTTCCTGTCTTACTGGTTGTTTGGATTGTAGTTTCCAGCACTAGAGTTTGTAGACAGTTGTGTAGAGCCAGTTCTTGGTACTGAGATGAGGACCTCTGGGAGACCTCACTTCGATTAATATTCCCTAGGGTTTGAGTTTCTCTGTTAGTCAAGTGGCTTGGATTTGGCACTCCCACCACAGGAACTCAGACCCAATCCCCAGCCTGTGAACCAAAATCCTGAAAGCCACAAGATGTGGCAAAAAAAAAAAAAAAAAAAAAGGAGCAGTATAGTAACAAAGAATAAAAAATAAAGTAAAATTAGAAAAATTTTAAAAAAATTAGAAAAATGTAAATGAAACAACACCACCAAGTTAAAACAGAGCCACAATAGCAAAAAAAAAAAAAAAAAGGGCAGGGGGTGTGCAGAAAATGTCTTGATTGTGAGTTGTGGAGCTTAGGTGGAGGCAGGGTTTAGGGAGGGCCAGTGCCTAGACTCAGGACCCACATGACCAGAAAAGGCCCTGAAGGCAGGGCTTAGGTGGTGGCAGAGTTTAGTCAGGGGGTGAAGAGCCTAGCCTCAGGACCTGTACAGCTGGAAGTGGTCTTGTGGATCTGGGCTTAGGGGGGGGCTGGGCCTAGTCTCAGGACCCACTTAGCTGAAAAAGGCCCTGGGGTTTGGGGAGACAGGTCTTAGGTTCAGCATGGCTGGAGGGTGCCTCGGAGGGCAGAGGATAGACCTGGGACCTCAGCAGGCTCTCAGAGGCCTAAGTAGGTGAGGGAAATTCTGGCAGAATTCCTTTCTGATCCTCTGATCCCCTGGTGGTCTCCCTGCATCCCTGTTGATCTCTTTGCGGTGAGTGGGCCCCTCCAGGCATGGGAAATTCTCCCTTTCCTCAGCTGCCCCTCGGGGTGTCAGTCCCATCCTTCCTCCACTTATCCTTCCCCTTCTCTCCCACCAACATCCTACCTGGTCATTTGGGGGTTTCTTCCATCCTCTTAGTTGTCCAAGACCCCCCACCAGCTCCTGGTAGGTGCCCTAGTTGTTAGGAGAGGTGAATTCTGTGTCCTCCTACTCCACCATCTTGACTCCATCCCCTCCTATCTTGACGCCACCCCCTCCATTGACTCCTTACTTTTTCTTCTTTCTGTCTCTTTTGTCATGTTTCCCTTTTTGCTTTCTTACTTCCTTATTCTCTTTATCCTCTCTCCATTCTTTTAACCCTTATTTTCTGTTTTTCTTTTCTCTTTACCTCTCTCCCTTTCCTCAATAAAATATTGTTTAAAATTAATCAACAAACTAAAGCAATGTGACACACAACTGGATTTCAGGAATTCAAAGTTTACAGATATAGATAATGGCAGAAAAAGATGATTGACCAACAGCATGAATTTATGGGGCTTGCTGCCATAACTGTAGCTTCTCTTCTGCCCATTTCTGTACCCACACATTCTGCCTTCCCACCTGCTACTATTAATAAGCCTTTCTGTGCTCCTAAATTTTATTCATTTGCACACTAGATCACATCTTTTTTCTCCTACTCTACTGCAGCAATCTTCATATTCTTTCCTTCTAGAATGAATCTATTCCATTGTGATTTCAATGGTCTCTTTCCTTTGAAGTCCTGCCAGCTAATGCTTCAGAATTATCTGAATCCTCCCTTTACTCACACTCTATGTCTAATCTTTTAACAAATTGTTAATATCTTAAAGATGTATTCAAAATCTTACTACTTATCATTTGTTCCACTCCTATCACTGTGAAATTAGCTACCCTATCAAGCTAAAATCAGATCCGATCTGGATTATTGAAATAGACTTCCACCAGGGCTCCCACCTTGTTACAACCTATTATCACCTAGTGACAAACCTTATCCTTTCAAAACTCAAGTCAAATTATGCTAACTGTTCTGAAAAAAACTTATGTATGTCTTTCTAACACATGTCAGAGTCACTACAGTAGCCAATATTATTCTGTTTAATTTGATGACACTAGTAATCTCAAATCCTACCTTTTCCCACCTTGCTCACCAAGTCTCATCATACTCTTTCTGCTCTTCATTGAACACGCCACACTCCTTTATCAGGGTGTTTATGCTTGTTTTTCCCTCACATATCTTCCTGGCTTTCTCCCTCACTTTTGTAAGGCCTCTGTGCCCAAGATTACTTTTTCAGTGAAACCTGTCAGAAACACCCCATCTCAAATTGTAAACTCTCAGAAAAACCTGTCATCTAGACTCCCTGGTTTTTGTCACTTGCACTTATTTTTAGCATAACCATTTGTTATGATGTATATTTAAGTGCTTTTTTTCTCTCTTTTCTCCCTCTGTACTGTAACGTCTATGAAAACTATTGTTTGTTGGTTTATTTTTGTCTTGTTTTGTGTTATGGTTTTGTTTACTCCTGTATCCATTGCCCTTAGGAAAGTTCCCAGTACTTGGTAGGCACTTAAATATTTGTTGAAAGAAATACTTTAATGATCAAAAATTATTTGGAAAGGAGATCTTAAAGTCTCATCATTTCATCAGGGTTATATATTAAATGAAAGATTATCTTATTTTTAAAGCTGAGCTGATACTGTTTAATACAGCAGGTTAGGTCATTGTAAAATGTTTAACATTTAATTAATCTAGCCTGAAGCCACCTTCTAATTCATATTGTTCATTTCAAATTATTTTATACAGGCTAGTCTTATCTCAAGTTTTATATTCTCAGTCAGTGGGATCACTAGTAGAAGAAACTCTATTCTTTTTTTGTTTCTGTTTTCCTAGTGCTAGTAGAATGTTGCAGTCATGGTAAATTCTCATTAAATATGAGGTAATTAATAGAGGACTTGATTACTATTAAAAGGCACAATATTTCCCCTAGTCCTTGGCAAGCCATATCATATGACTAACTCAACAAGGTCTACTTTATGAAATCTTTGATACTTTAAGGAATAATATTCGTTGAAAAAGATCCATGTCTGGTGGTAAATGGACATTAACAACTAAAAGAACGACAAACGTACAATGATTTGGAAGAGTTTTTCTTCATCACTGCTTACAGCAAACTTTCTCTACTCCATTAAGATTTAAGTTTGACTGAAATGACTGGTGTGGTATTTGTAATAGTGTGGCCAGTTCTCATCATGCTCAGTTCTCTTTAGTAGTTTATCCGTTGCCTGCAGAATCTTTCACTACATGTGAAAAGGGGATTGAAACCCTAGGGATCTTGTGAAATACATTAATTTGTGGTTAAATCTAAAAAGAAAAAAATTTAATTTCAAATGTAAGTTAGTGCCAAACACAAATGGACAAGTGGAAGCCTGTGACTAGATAACAGTATGTAGAGAGAAAATTATTTACTTTCAATTCTAAGAGAAAAATGCACAAAGGAAACTGTTTACCTTTATGGAACATAATTTATGGTATTACATTAATTCCCTAATACTTGCCAATCCCATTACTGAATCCTCATTTGCCATAATGTGTATGAGAATAGCATTAACTGGTTCTGTTTGTTTAGTCTTACAAATAGAAACTGTGCATTTACATATACTAAGAGGTTGATACAACTAATTTGTCAACCAAAAGTGTTTTTATATTAGGGTTTTATACCTTTGTCTGCTTCTTAAAGATTATTAGAAGAATGACTAAGATAGAGAGTATAAAGCAAAATTCTTGTTTGGAAATAAAATTGTGTCATAAATGTTATATAATAATAAGATTATTATAGTTTTGTTTTATTGAGTATATGCTTGCATTTAATATAATGCTACAGGTAAAGAATTCATATGAAAACGGTCTAAAGGTAAGTGGTCTAATTGTGAAAGCAGAGTTAATTTTATAACACAGCTAAAACAAAATTTGATGGTGATAAAAAATATGCTGGTATATTTTTGTTCAAAAATATAGCTGGCAGCATGGTGAAGCTAATTCATAGTTGTGTAGGTAATTTTTTTGGATGGCATTAAAATAAATTGCAAAGCAAATGAAATAAAAACCTATTCATGTACCTTATGGAATCATAAACTGCAATGACATTACAATGAAAGCAGCATGATTTGTCCAATCAAAGACAATTGTGTTAAGGGAAAGAAAGTGAGAGAGAAAGCTATGGACATCATAAACACTGTCAGTCCGAATCCTCATTTCTTTGGCACTTAAGACAAGTTACTTTACTTTTTTACATAATTCTTCATTAAATGTTCTGGGCTCAGGACATAAGACTGTTAGTACCAAACTATAAAAATATCTGTGCTCAGGGACTCTTTTAAGGGTTATTTGTCTTCTGTGTTTTTATCTGTTAGTTTTTATTAACTTGCACAGCTTTAATACAGACACACTACCTTATCTGACAATTATTTTGTTATTTTCTCCCATTTGGTCTCATACATCCCACTAGTAAATATGATTTACTCCACCCCCTAAATTTATTACTTAATAAATTTGCTAAGCCCACACCAAGTAGGAATAATCTCTATTTACTGTACAGAGAGGGTATTAAGTGACTTGTTTAAGGTAGAAGGCACTTGATTAATAGGGTTGGTTAAAAAGGAGATGACATTGTACTCATAAAATACTTATTGGATGTCTGCTGTACTTGCCAATGAGAATAAGTGATCAACGAAAGAAGAATGGTATTTCCATCACAGAGCTTCCCATTTAAAGTCAAAGATGGCCTTTGTTCCAGATACACCCTTTCCAGACAAAAGGATTTTAAGAGGTGTCCACCAATCCTACAACAAACATCATCTCAAAAAGCTAAATTAATATACATAGCTAAAATAAATGAAAAGTTAAATTAGGATAACAAAGTCTCTAAAATATTCTGCAAAAAAGAAATCTATTTAACTTTAATCAACCCAGGGTTTCTCAAGCATATTTAGTTGTAGACTACCCACCTTCTCACCTCTCCCTTCAAACCTAGCAACTGGTGAAGAAGGTTTTCTACAGCACAGTCTAGGAACCACTGATTTGAACTAAGATCCTCTTTAGCTAAGGACTTTTGACAAAAAGGAGCATTATGGGTTGGGAGCATTGCTGAACAAGTTAATGGACTAATTTATGCATATGCTGTTCTTTCAAACAGAAATATTTTGCAAAGAATAATTTTGAAATCCCTTTCAAAACCAGCATTCTCACTCCTTCTCCCCTACTCAACATGCTATTCAAAAAGGAAAATAAATTTGATGGAATATTTCTGCCCAAGGAATAAAAAGCATTGTTTACTTTTCTGCACAGCTCTCAGTCTTTGACAGAGAAACAGTAGACCTAATTAGACACATCTTTCTGTCCATGTGGTATTTTTAAACAAAATACATTTCCCCTCCTTAAATTTTCCTTCTTTTTTAAAATACAAAGCATGATATTTAAAAAAATGAATTCCTTGTTTCTTTGGCATATCCACCATTGCTTTAAATGAAAACATCTTCCACTCCAAAAGGGACACAATATATCTAAACAGTCGCAAGAAAAACAAATGGTCAGAAGTTTGCAAATATGATAACACTGTACACATAAATATCACAATAAAATACAATAAAATATTATAACTTTTATATCCCTTCACTCTTGAATGAAAACTGTTTACTAAGAGCTGTAGTGATTTAGCAAGTAGAAGCAAAACAAAATATATGTTGCATGTTTCCACTCATTAACATGTGGCCCTCCCTGTTAGCTTAGTATTTCCCTATTTTAATATTGGTGAAAATGAAAATAATAAAGAAATTCAAAGAACTAGAATATTTTGTCATTGTTTCCAAACTTCACATTATTTTTAAGTATCTCTTTTCTTGTTCAGGGTGTGAGTGTATGGATGTGTGTGACAGTGTGTAATAGGTAATCAGATGTAAAAACAGGAAAGTCAGAAATATAAGATGAAATTTTAGGATATATCACTAATTAAGCATTAGTAGAGAAGTGGAAAGAACTAGAATTTAATATGTGATTTGCTAGTAGTCAGGCAATCAAATTGAAGAACTATTTATTTAATATTATGAATCATAGTTCCTTCACTTATAAAATATAATTAGTGATACCACTAAAGTATAGTTTTTCAAAAAGTTTAAAACATGATTTATACAAATATAAAATCATCAGATACTAATAATTTTATTTAACTCAATAATTTAATGAGGAAATCAGTGAATGTTAAATGTGAATTTGAAGAATAGATACATATACAGAAAATCACTAATGATGAAATGAATCTGCTAATAGAAACAAATTAATTGATATCTTATAGGGCAATAAAATGTTGGAGATAATATTTTCTTTAGGATAGAAAGCAATTTTATCTCTGTTGAACAAAATTAACTTGCATTATTGAGGATAAGAATTATTTGCTTATCAATTGCCTATAACTTCTATTCTTACAGAGCTGACTCCATTTAATTCTTTCAATAATTTTATTATTCTGAGCTCTAAAATTATAAAATTCTAATGCATAATCACAAAGCGTTCTTAAAACGGTAGTATGCTATAAGATTTTTGAAAAGGATGTTTAACTAAAATACTTATCAGTGACAAGTTTCAGGCAATTTATGGACTTTGTCTCTATAAGCTCAGACATCTCAATATTTTAAAACACTGAAATACATGCTTGTTCTACCATTAGAGTTGTTTTGTCATTGTTTTGTGTTTGAGCAAGTACATTCATACATCAAACAATAGTTCTAATAGTTTCTGCCTGTATTTTTGTACTATAATGAGTAGAAAATAGTTTCTGTTCAGCATAATTTCCTTATCTCATCACTCTTGAAGACCATAGATCTGATCTGTTATGAAGAAATACACCAAAGAGAAACTGCCAAAATATCTAGGTTCATGTGTTTTTGTGTGTGTGGGGGGGGGCATGTGAGTGATCCAACTGTGTGTACATAATTTGAAGCATATGTCTGTACAGCTGCGATGTTTGTGCAACATACCCTTTGGCATGTGGCATGTGTAAAGGAAAGGTTGAGTACCTTTCTTTAGACTACTAATTACTGATAAAACATGATTACCATTTCCTAGAAGCTATACTGAAATTTATTTAGAGTGCCAGATTTAAAAAAGCAAAAGAAGAAGAAAGCAAACAAGCAAGCAAAAATAGATGCTTCTTCTCACTGCATTACTATAAGGAAGACCTTAAAATTCCAATAAAAAGTTGCAGAGAAACTTAAGTTGAATTCTGTGAAAATGCTAACACATAAACTCACACGGTTATCATGAGAATTAAATTAGTTAATGCAAAGAATTAGGGACTTCTTTGGTGACACAGTGGTTAAGAATCTGCCTGCCAATGCAGGGGATACAGATTCGAGCCCTGGTACATGAAGATCCCACATGCTGTGGAGCTACTGAGCCTGTGTCCTAGAGCCCAAAAGCCACAACAACCGAACCCATGTGCTACAACTACTGAAGCCTACATGCTTAGAGCCCATGTTCTGCAACAAGAGAAGCCACTTCAATGAGAAGCCTGTGCACCAAAACAGAGAGTAGCCCCCAGTCTCTGCAACTAGAGAAAGCCCACGCACAGCAACAAAGTTCCAACACAGACAAAACTAAATAAATTAATTAAGCTAAGAAAAGAATTAACACCTAATGTTTGATATACAACAAAATTTAATCATTTGTACTTATTGTATTTCATGATAACATTTAAAAAATTCCTTTGAGACTCTCAGATCTGGTTATGAGTTGGGCTTTAAGCTTAGTTAGCACCCTTGGAAGACAATGGATTTCATGTTCATGATGCCTTGGACTTCATGCTCAGACTGAGCCATGAGTGTTCTTCTTGGTCATTCTGGCCTCAGAACATGTTCCTTTCTGAAATCTCACTCCTAGACCCAGGAAGAATAGAGCTAGGTACTGTTAGTAATTCTGAAGTGTCTAATATTTTATCTAGCTTGAAAGCTGACAAGTTAATCTCCTATAATATAGTGCATGTCTGTAGAAAACATAAGATTTCTGGGGCAGAGATTAAGGATAGTTTATTTATAGCTCACAGAAACAGTGTGGTCAGAATATCAGCATTTTTGGATTAATTTGCCAAGTTCTAATCCTCACAGGATGACACAGATGATAGCTATACACACAGTGGGATGTATTATGAAAAAAGAACACTGAATTCCAGGAGCTGTAATCTTCTATAATGGGTGGTAAGTATAACTGCCCTGTAACCTAAGGTTTCAAGGGAAACATTATCTTTATTTTATTTATTTATTTATTTATTTTGCAGTACGCAAGCCTCTCACTGTTGTGGTCTCTCCCATTGCAGAGCACAGGCTCTGGACACGCAGGCTCAGTGGCCATGGTTCACGGGCCCAGCTGCTCCATGGCATGTGGGATCTTCCCAGACCGGGGCACAAACCCATGTCCCCTGCATCAGCAGGCAGCCTCTCAACCACTGCACCACCAGGGAAGCCCCATTATCTTTATTTTAAAGCAACTTCAGAAAACTAGGAAAAAAGGGAAATTCTTTACTTGATAAATGAAAACCTATGAACACCCATATCAACTTATATTTAATAGTCAAAAAATGAATGTCTTTTTCCTAAAATCCAAGATTATAAAAGGTGTACTGGAGGTTCTAGGCAGTCAATAAGCCAAAATAAAGAAATAAGAGGCATACTGATTATAAAGACAGAAGTAAACTGTTTTTATTGGCATAAGACTTGATTACCTATGTAGAAAATCTGATAAAATTCACAAGAAAGCTACTAGAAATAAGTGTTTTTAGAAAGATTGTAAGATACTATATAAATATAAAAATAATTGTAATATTATACACTAACAACAAACAATTGGAAATTGAAATTTCAAAAATATCATGGATAATAGCAAAAAATAAAAGAAATATTCACTGGTTAATTTGACAAAAGCTGTACAAGACCTGTACATTGTAAACTATAAAACATTGCTGAGAGAAAAATTGAAGATTTAAATATATCAACAAGATGGTGGAATATGAGGTCCCACGCTTGTATCTCTCCTCAGCAACAATAATTAGGCAGCCATCCATGGAAAAAAAGTGACTTTGAGGGATACAAAATCAATCCTGCCTGCCCAGGGGTCTGCCCACTCACCTGTCAAGAACGCTTTTAAAGACCAAGGGGGAGCCACACCCATCTGCACACCTGGTAACAGGCCCATCGGCTGTCTACCTCAAAGTGGACGCTTGAGCTAGTACCAGCCTTACTAAACAAGGTCCTGGAAGCAGATCCAACCACCCAGGAGCCAGACAAAATCCATGCTCACTGAAAACCTGTGGTAACAGGCTCTCCAACAAAGGACCTCACTGAAGACCCAGCAGCAGCCATATGACCTGGCTCCAGTTTGGCTCAACTGTGACATTAGCCTAACTCAACAGGAAAAAGCCTTTACCCACCAAAGCCAGTCTGTAAATGGAATAATACTCTGCAATAGAAAGGAATGAACTATTTTTTATTTAGTCTTTTGGGAATCTTTGTGTTGTATATTTTTTTATTTCTATCTTTTTATATATCTCTATTTTTACGGTCTTTTTCTGTTGTTTTTTTCCCTTAATTTTTTCTTCTTTTTCTTTAATATATTTTACATTTTCTTTCATGTTTCCATTTCTACTTTGCTTTTCTGTTGTCTTGTATTTTTACCCTTTTAATTTAATTTAATTTAATTATTTTTTAAAATAATTTTTTTCAGTTTGTTCTGTTTTGTTTTATTCTTCAGTTGGCACACTGCTGTGGTTTGTTTTTAGGTTTTGTGTTTTTGTTAGTATTGATCTTAATTGTTTGATTTCATTTTTGAGTTCTTCTATTTGTCTAGTTGTTCTCTTCATTTTGTTTTATTTGATTCTGTTTTGTTTCTTCCTTGTGTGTGTGCATGTTAACTTGTTTCTGTTTCTTTGATTTTGTTTTTACCATTTCTCTGGGGTTTTGTTTGTCTTTTTAATATATTTTCTATTTTATTTTTTTAATATTTCTATTTCTACATTGCTTTTCTGTTTTTTTGTCTTCTTTACCCTTTCTCTGTTTTCTTTTTCTTTTTTATAAAATCAATTTTGTCAGATTGTTTCATTTGTTTGCTTCATTCTTCAGTTGGCCCCCTGGTTTTGTTTTTTGGTTTCATGTTTTTGTCAGTTATCTTTCTTTTTCTTTTTTTTTTGGCTGCATTGGCTGTTCATTGCTGCACATGAGCTTTCTCTAGCTGTGGTAAGCAGGGGTTACTCTTCATTGTGGTGTGCAGGTTTCTCATTGCAGTGGCTTCTCTTCTTGCAGAGCACAGATTCTAGATACACGGACTTCAGTAGTTGCAATTTGCAGGCTCAGTAGTTGAAGCACACAGACCCTAGAGCATGGGGGCTTCAGTAGTTGTGGTGTGTGGGCTCAGTAGTTGTGTCTCACAGGCTATAGAGCACAGGCTCAGTAGTTGTGGTGTATGAGCTTAGTTGTTCTGAGGCATGTGGGATCTTTCTGGACAAGGGATTGAACCTGTGTCCCCTGCATTGGCAGGAAAATTCTTAACCACTGTACCCCCAGGGAACTCTATCAGTTTTCTTTTTAGTTGTTTGATTTCATTATTGGGTTCTTTTGTTTGACTGGGTGTTCTCTTGCTTTTTGATTTATTTGGTTCTGTTTTTGTTTCTTTTGTGTGTGTTATCATGTTTCTTTTTTTCTTTGTTTGACTTTACTTTTTACCACTTTTCTGGGGTTTTGTTAGTCTTTTCTTTTTTTGTTTTGTTTTGTTTTTAATCCCCTTTATTGCCAGGATGAGTGACTTGCAGGGTCTTGGATCCTCAACAAGAAGTCGGGCCCAAGGTTCTGGGATGGGAGCACTGAGTCCAAGATGCTGGACCACTAGAAAATTCCTGGCCTCAGGGAATATTAATCATCGAGAGCTCTCATGGAAACATCTATCTGAATTTAAGACAGAGCTCCATCCAACTGCCAGCAGATCCTAGCACTGGATGCCTCACACCAAACAATAAACAAGATTGGAACACAAACCCACCCATCAGCACACAGACTACCTAAAGTCATACTAAGCCAACAGATTCCCCAAAACATACCACCTGACATAGTCATGCTCATTAGAGGGAAAAGGCTCAGTTCCACCTACCAGAGTCCAGGCACCACTCCCTCCCATCAGGAAGCCTATGCAAGCCACTGGACAAACCTCACCACCAGGGGCAGAGAACAGAAGCAAGAGGAACTATGCGCCTTTAGCCTAGGAAAAGGAGACCTCAAAACAGTAAATTAGACAAAGTGAGAAGGCAGAGAAATATTTTGTAGGCAAAGGAGCAAGATGAAAACCCACAAGACTAAATAAAGGAAGAGGAAATAGAAAAACTACCTGAAAAAGAATTAAGAATAATGATAGTAAAGATGATACAAAATCTCGGAAATATAATAAATATAAGAAACGTTTAAAAAGGACCTAGAAGAATAAAGAGCAAACAAATAATAATGAACAACACAATAACTGATATTAAAAACACTCCAGAAGGAATCAGTAGCAGAATAACTGAGGAAGAAGAATGGATAAGTGGGCTGGAAGATACAATGTTGGAAACAACTACTGCAGAGCAGAAAAAAGAAAAAAGAATGAAAAGAATGGAGGACAGTCTCAGAGACACCTGGGACAACTTTCAGCACACCAACATGCGAATTATAGGCATCCCAGAAGAAGGAGAGAAAAAGAAAGGGCTTGAGAAAATATTAGAAGAGATTATCATTGAAAACTTCCCCAACGTGGGAAAAGAAAAAGTCAATCAAGCCCAGGAAATGCAGAGAGTCCGATACAGGATAAACCTAAAGAGAATTATACCAAGACAAATATTAATCAAGCTAACAAAAATTAAATGCAAAGAAAAAAATATTAAAAGCAACAAGGAAAAAGCAAGAAATAACATACAAGGGAATCCCCATAAGGTTAACAGCTGACCTTTCAGCAGAAACTCTACAGGCCAGAAGGGAGTGGCAAGATATATTTAAAGTGATGAAATGGGAAAAACTACAACCAAGATTACTCTACCCAGGAAGAATCTCATGCAAATTAGATGGAGAAATCAAAAGCTTTACAGAAAAGCAAAAGCAAAGAGAATTCAGCACCACCAAACCAGTATTACAACAAATGCTAAAGGAGCTTCTCCAGGTAGGAAACACAAGAGAAGGAAAAGACCAACAAAAAGAAATGCAAGACAATTAAGAAAATGGTAATAGAAACATACATATCAATAATTACCTTGAAAGTAAATGGATTAGATGCTCCAACCAAAAGAAACAGACTGGCTGAATGGATACAGAAGGAAGATGATGTATATGCTGCCTACAAGAAACCCACTTCAGACATAGGGACACAAACAGAATGAAAATGAGAGGATGGAAAATTTGCATATTCCATGCAATGAGAGGATAGAAAATGAGAGGATGGAAAATTTGCATATTTCATGCAAATGGAAATAAAAAGAAAGCTGGAGTAGCAGTACTCATGTCAGAAAAAATAGACTTTAAAATAAAGATTATTACAAGAGACAAAGAAGGACACTACATAATGATCAAGGGATCAATCTGAGAAGATGATATAACAATTCTAAATATCTATGTACCCAACAAAGGACCACCTCAATACATAAGGTAAAGGCTAACAGCTGTAAAAGTGAAAATCAGCATTATCACAATAATAGCAGGCGACTTTCACACCCCACTTACACCAATGGATAGATCATCCAAACAGAAAATAACTAAGGAAAGGAACACAAAATGACTCATTAGACCAGATGGACTTAATTTGATATTTATAGGACATTCCATACAAAGACAACAGAATACACTTTCTTCTCAAGTGCACATGGACCATTCTCCAGGATAGATCACATCTTGGGTCACAAATCCAGTCCCAGTAAATTTAAGAAATCTGAAATCATATAAAGCATCTTTTATGACCACAGTGCTATGAGACTAGATATCAATTACAGGAAAAAAAATAACTGTAAGAAATACAAACACATGGAGGCTAAACAACCAAGAGATCACTGAAGAAATCAAAGAGTAAATTTTAAAAAACCTAGAAAAAAATGACAATGAAATCACAATGACCCAAATCCTATGGGATGCACCAAAAACAGTTGTAAGAGGCAAGTTTATAGCAATATAATCCTAACTCAAGAAATAAGAAAAATCTAAAATAAAATGCCTAACCTTATACCTAAAGCAACTATACAGAGAGAAAAACCCCAAAGTTAGCAGAAGGAAAGAAATGATAATGATCACATCAGAAATAAATGAAAAAGAAATGAAGGAAACAAGAGCAAAGATCAATAACATTAAAATCTGGTTCTTTGAGAAGATAAACAAAATTGATAAACCATTAGCTAGACTCATCATGAAAAAAAGGGAGAAGATTCAAATCAACAGAATTAGAAATGAAAAAGAAGTAACAACTGAAATCACAGAAACACAAAGGATCATGACAGAGTACTACAAGTAAAAATATGCCAATAAAATGCACAACCTGGAAGAAATGGACAAATGCTTATAGTATTAAAACCTCCCAAGACTAAACCCAGAATAAATAGAAAATCTGAACAGACAAAGGACAAGCACTGAAGTTGAAACTGTGATTCAAAATCTCCCAACAAAAAAAAGCCCAGGGCCAGATGGCTTCACTGGTTAATTCTACCAAACATTTAGACAAGAGCTAATACCTGTCCTTCTCAAATTCTTCCAAGATATAGCAGAGGGAGGAACACTCCCAAACTCATCCTACAAGGCCACCATCACCATGATACCAAACCAGACAAAGAGGTCACCAAAAAAATGGGCAATATCACTGACGAACATACATGCAAAAATTCTCAACAAAATACTAGCAAACAGAATCCAACAGCACATTTAAATGATCATACACCATGATGAAGTGGGATTTATACCAGGAATGCCAGGATCCTTCAATATATGAAAATGAATCAATGTGATACACCACATTAAGAAATTTAAGAATAAAAAACATATGATAATCTCCAAACATGCAGAAAAACTTTTGACAAAATTCAACACCCATTTATGGTAAAAATTTTGCAGGAAGTGGGCATAGAAGAAAGCTGCCTCAATCTAAGAAAAGCCATATTTGACAAACCCAGAGCAAACATCATTCTCAAGGGTGAAATACTGAAAGCATTTCCTCTAAGATGTATCAGGAACAAAGCAATGTTTCCCACTCTCACCACAATTATTCAACATAGTTTTGGGAGTTTTAGAAATGGCAGTCAGAGAAGGAAAAGAAATAAGATGAATCTCACTTGGAAAAGTAGAAGTAAAACTGTCACTGCAGATGACATGATACTATATATAGAAAATCTTAAGGTGTCACCAGAAAACTAATAGAGTTAACCAATGAATTTGGTAAAGTAGCAGGATACAAAATTAATGCACAGAAATCTCTTGCATTCCTATACACGAACAACAAAAAATCAGAAGGAGAAATTAATGAAACACTCCCATTTACCATTGCAACAAAAAGGAAAAAATACCTAGGAATAAACCTACCTAAGGAGGCAAAGGCCTCTATGCATAGAACTATAAGACACTGATGAAAGGAATCAAAGATGATACAAACAGATGGAGAGATATACCATGCTCTTGGATTGGAAGAATCAACATTGTGTAAATGACTATACTACCCAAAGCAATCTACAAATTCAATGCAATCCAATGACATTGGATTGGAATGTCAATCCAATTTGCCAAAATCAAATTACCAATGGCATTCTTCACAGAGCTTTAAAAAAATTACAATTTGTATGGAAACACAAAGACCATGAATAGCCAAAGCAATCTTGAGAAAGAAAAAGTGGAAGAATCAGACTCCCTGACTTCAGACAATACTACAGTAATCAAAACAGTATGGCACTGGCACAAAAGCAGAAATATAGATCAATAGAACAGGATAAAAAGCCCAGAGACAAATCCACGCACATATGGTCACCTTGTCTTTGACAAAGGAGTCAGGAATATACAATGGAGAAAAGAAATCCTCTTCGATAAGTGGTGCTGCGCAAACTGGACAGCTACCTGTAAAAGAATAAAATTAGAACACTTCCTAATACCATACAGAAAAATAAACTCTAAATGGATTAAAGACCTAAATGTAAGGCCAAACACTATAAAACACTTAGAGGAAAACATAGGTAGAACACTCTATAACATAAACCACAGCAAGATGCTTTTTGACACACCTCCTAGAGTAATAAAAATAAAACCAAAAATTAACAAATGGGACCTACTCTAGCTTAAAAGCTTTTGCACAGCAAAGGAAACCATAATCAAGGCAAAAAGACAACCCTCAGAATAGAAGAAAATATTTGCAAACTAAGCAACTGACAAAGGTTTGATCTTCAAAATTTACAAGCAGCTCATGCAGCTCAATATCAAAAAAACAAACATCCCAATCCAAAAATGGGCAGAAGACGTAAACAGACATTTCTCCAAAGAAGACATACAGATTGCCAACAAACACATGAAAAGCTGCTCAGCATCACTAATCATTTGAGAAATGAAAATCAAAACCACAATGAGGTATCACGTCACACCAGTCAGAATGGCCGTCATCAAAAAACCTAGAAACCATAAAAGCTGTAGAGGGTGTGGAGAAAAGGGAACCCTCCTGCTCTGTTGGTGGGAATGTAAACTGATACAGCCACTATGGAGAGCAGTATGGAGGTGCCTTAAAAAAACAAAATAGAACTACCATATGACCCAGCAATCCCACTACTGGGCATATACCCTGAGAAAACCATAATTCAGAAAGAGACATGTACCACAATGTTCACTGCAGCTCTATTTACATAACCAGAACATGATAGCAACCTAAATGTCCATCAACAGATGAATGGATAAAGAAGATGTGGTACACATATACAATGGAATATTACTCAGCCATAAAATGAAATGAAATTGAGTTATTTGTAATGAGGTGGATGGACATAGAATCTGTCATAGAGAGTGAAGTAAGTCAAAAAGAGAAACACAAATACCTTATGTAATGCATATATGGAATCTGAATTAACAGTACTGATGAAAGTAGTAGCAGTGCAGGAATAAAGACACAGATGTAGAGAACACACATGAGGACACAGTGGGGAAGGGGAAGCTGGGATGAAGTGAGAGAGTAGAACTGACATATAGACTACAAAATGTAAAATGGATGGCTAGTGGGAAGCTGCTGCGTAGCACACGGAGATCAGCTTGATGCTCTGTGACTACCTAGAGAGGTGGGATAGGGAAGGTGGAAGGGATGTTCAAGAGGGAGGGGATATGGGCATGTATGTATGCATATAGCTGATTCACTTTGTTGTACAACAGAAACTAACACAACATTGTAAAGCAATTCCACTCCAATAAAAATGAAAAAGTAAAATAAACAGAAAAAGAGATTTTCCTGGTTGTCCAGTGGGTACGACTCCACACTCCCAATGCAGGTGGCCATGTTCAGTTCCTGGTCATGGAACTAGATCCCATATGCATGCTGCAACCAAAGATCCCACACACCACAATGAAGATCCTGTGTGCCACAAAGACCCAGAGCAGCCGAAATAAATATTTTTAAAAATACTCATAAAAAAATAAACAGAAAGAACTCCTTCTCTTCTTTCCCACCTTTCTATCTTCTAGTTATTTCCCTTGGCCTAACTTAATATATTTAAATCCAGCTTGCAAAGATTACAGGAAACCTAGTTTGTAGAGTTCAGACCTAGTATCACAGAGGCAAATTAGATGTTTGAATATCCTGCTGAGAAACAATATGTAAATAATGAACACAAATCATCCCTTTACTTACTCACACTTCCATAATTTCATTATTTCATGTAACAAAATGGAATTCTACTTTGACAAAGATGCCTTCATTCTTCCTACAAAAATACAAAACACAAAGTCTTAGCAGTTATAGTACATATCATTGCACAATGTTAATTTCTTTCCTGGTTTAGTCATAAGTCCACCTGAATATTCTGAGAGAAAAATAGATATATAGCCAACAGAACTACTCAGCAAGAACCTTAACAGCATTAAGTATTTTGAAAGCCTTCCTAGTTTCCTACCCATTATATTCTTAGCTGCTGATTTCTGCCTTATGACTCTAATTTGGTTAATTCTTCTTAAAAATCTGCTTAGATTTTTGTTTGCATTCTGTCTGAATTTGATTTCAAAAAAGGAAAATCATGTGTATTCTTATGGAAGTCGGCTGATGTCTTAAGCTAAGGTTGTGATAGCTTTTACCTTTTGGTTCATTTTGACGAATGGTTAATATTCATGGTAGGCAATAACCTCCAGTAAATTCCACCTGTAAATTCCCTGGTCAGGTAAAAAGTACCTGCAATGGTATGGGCACTGCACTCCAAGTTACTCTAAAAAGAAAAATCTGTCCCCCAATTATATTTAATATAGAATGATTAAATAAATTCTAGGTGTTTAACTTAAAAAAAAGACTCTAAAAATCATTCTATATGTGCACAGGACAGTTAAGTAGCCATGGCTTAAATTTACTCTGGATCCCAAAAGACAAAACTGGGAATGACAAAGAGGATCTTGTTCCAGTGCCAGGTAGCTCCGAGTATGAGGCTGCTTTCTGAAGTCATGATCTACCCATCACTAGGATTGTATCACGGGACACTAAATAATTCTGCCAGATAGGTAGGATTCGTATAGGAAGAGGAGGTTGAAGTGTTGGATATATATTCTATAAAGGGGCATCCAACTTTGGAGTCAGTTAAGATAAATGTTTTTTTTTTTTACATTGTTGTATAAACATGGTTGGTTTTTAGCTACAGGGAAAAAATGTAATGTTTCCACCATTCAAGAGCAGAATGGAGCTCCTCTCATGCTGTCTTTTTTTTTTTTTTTCTTTGCGGTACTTGGGCCTCTCACCGCCGCGGCCTCTCCTGCCGTGGAGCACAGGCCCAGCGGCCACGACCCAGGGGCGCAGCCACTCCGCGGCATGTGGGATTCCCCCGGACCAGGGCACGAACCCACTTCCCCCGCACCGGCAGGCGGACCCCCAACCACTGCACCACCAGGGAAGCCCTCATGCGGTCTCTTGATTTACTTTTCCTTCCCATCCAAACTGATCTGTCTTGGACTCTAATCCACAAAGCTTGTTCTCTGTTAAACCAATGTCATAAACTCAAGCTAAATCAGTACTGGATTATTATAGATTAATTTGTAGATTCTATGCCAACATTCTATGAAGTCTTTCGATTCTTAGTCATATATTGATATAGTGAGTGTGGAGAAATCTGACACTTTGGCACTTTAGCATTACCAGTTTTAGATATATTTCTTAGAGTTCCTTTGTTGCTGTCTTCAATTCACACCTTTGAATGTGTAGGAATCATTTTTCCAAAGATATATTATCTTAAGTTTCACATTCTCTTTATTCCCACTTCCCTTCAAATAATTTTAGGATAGGAGATTAAGCTAAGTGGTAGCAATGTATGTTAAATTTGATAGAAATTATATATATACATATTATATATATATATTTTTCTAATACCATATTCTTGCTGATATGGAAGAAAAAGGAAACAAAAAGAGGAGTGTTTAAGGATAAATAACATCATGAACTCTATGTGAACTCTATGTGATTACAACAAAGTTATCACAAACAAAATAGAAACATGGAAATAATTTTCAAATCTCGTTTTAATTTCTATAATTTTAGCTATTTTTCTTTTTTTTGGTAACATCTTTATTGGAGTATAATTGCTTTACAATGGTGTGTTAGTTTTTGCTTTATAACAAAGTGAATCAGTTATACATATACATATATCCCCATATGTCTTACTTCTTGCATCTCCCTCCCTCACACTCTCCCTTTCCCACCCCTCTAGGTGGTGACAAAGCAATGAGCTGATCTCCCTGTGCTATGCAGCTGCTTTCTATTAGCTATCTATATTACATTTGGTAGTGTATGTATGTCCATGCCACTCTCTCACTTTATCCCAGCTTACCCTTCCCCCTCCCTGTGTCCTCAAGTCCATTCTCTCGTAGGTCTGCATCTTTATCCCCATCTTGCCCCTAGGTTCTTCAGGACTTTCTTTTTTTTTTTTAGATTCTATATATATGTGTTAGCAAATGGTATTTGTTTTTCTCTTTCTGACTTACTTCACTCTGTATGACAGACTCTAGTTCCATCCACCTCACTAAAAATAGCAATTTTGTTTCTTTTTATGGCTAATATTCCTTTTTATATATGTGCCACATCTTTATCCATTCATCTGCCAATGGACACTTCAGTTGTTTCCATGTCCTGGCTATTGTAAATAGAGCTGTAATGAGCATTGTGGTACATGACACTTTTTGAATTATGGTTTTCTCAGGGTATATGTCCAGTAGTGGGATTGCTGGGTCGTGTGATAGTTTTATTTTTAGTTTTTAAAGGAACCTCCATACTGTTCTCCATAGTATCTGTATCAATTTACATTCCCACCAACAGTGCAAGAGGGTTCCCTTTTCTCCACAGCTCTCCAACATTTATTGTTTGTATATTTTTTGATGATGGCCATTCTGACAAGTGTGAGATGATATCTCACTGTAGTTTTTATTTGCATTTCTCTAATGATTAATGATATTGAGCATTCTTTCATGTGTTTGAGGGCAATCTGTATATCTTTTTTGGAGAAATGTCTATTTAGGTCTTCTGCCCATTTTTGGATTGGGTTATTTGTTTGTTTTTGATATTGAGTTACATGAACTGCTTGTAAATTTTGGAGATCAATCCTTGCTCAGTTGCTTCATTTGCAAATATTTTCTTCCATTCTGAGGGTTGTCTTTTGGTTTTGTTTATGGTTTCCTTTGCTGTGTAAAAGCTTTTAAGTTTCATTAGGTCCCATTTGTTTATTTTTGTTTTTATTTCCACTTCTCCAGGAGGTGGGTCAAAAAGTATCTTGCTGTGATTTATGTCAGAGTGTTCTGCTTATGTTTTCCTCTAAGAATTTGAGTGTCTGGTCTTACATTTAGGTCTTTAATGCATTTTCAGTTTAATTTTGTGTTTGGTGTTAGGGAGTGCTCTAATTTCATTCTTTTACATGTAGCTGTCCAGTTTTCCCAGCACCGTTTATTGAAGAGGCTGTCTTTTCTCCATTGTATATTCTTGCCTCCTTTATCAAAGATAAGGTAGCCATAGGTGCGTGGGTTTATCTCTCGGTTTTCTATCCTGTTCCATTGATCTATATTTCTGTTTTTGTACCAGTACCGTACTGTCTTGATTACTGTAGATTTGTAGTGTATTCTGAAGTCAGGGAGACTGATTCCTCCAGCTCCGTTTTTCTTTTTCAAGATTGCTTTGGCTGTTCAGGGTATTTTGTGTTTTCTTACAAATTGTGAAATTTTTTGTTCTAGTTCTGTGAAAATGCCAGTGGTAGTTTGATAGGGATTGCATTGAATCTGTAGATTGCTTTGGGTAGTAGAGTCATCTTCACAATGTTGATTCTTCCAATCCAAGAACATGGTATGTCTCTCCATCTATTTGTATCATCTTTACTTTGTTTCATCAGTGTCTTATAAGTTTATACATACAGGTCTTTTGTCTCCTTAGGTAGGTTTATTGTTAGGTATTTTATTCTTTTTGTTGCAATAGTAATGGAAGTGTTTTCTTAAATCCACTTTCTGATTTTTCATCATTAGTGTATAGGAATGAAAGAGATTTCTGTGCACTAATTTTGTATTCTGCTACTTTACCAAATTCATTGTTTAGCTCTAGTAGTTTTCTGGTAGCATCTTTAGGAATCTCTACGTATAGTATCATGTCATCTGCAAACAGTGATGCTTTACTTCTTTTCCAATTTGTATTAATTTTATTTCCTTTTCCTCTCTGATTGCTGTGGTTAAAACTTCCAAAACTATGTTGAATAATAGTGGTGAGAGTGGGCAACCTTGTTTTGTTCCTGATCTTTGTGGAAATGGTTTCAGTTTTTCACCAATGAGGACGATGTTGGCTGTGGGTTTGTCATATATGGGCTTTATTATGTTGAAGTAAGTTCCCTCTATGCCTACCTTCTGGAGGGTTTTTATCATAAATGGGTGTTGAATTTTGTCAAAAGCTTTCTCTGCATCTATTGAGATGGTGATCATTAATTTTTAATGTGGTGTTTTTATGATCTTCATAGTCTGCTAGGGAGCATGTGTGGAAGGCAAAATAAGAAAACTAATATATTTGGAAAGCATTTCTGTATTTACTTTTATAAAAAATTCATTTAGCTGTTAATAAAGCAGTCTGCATTTTGACATTAAATTTTAATTTAAAAATGAAAATGTAATTGTTTATTGATCCTGCTAAATATCCTTTGTTTTATTTAGGAGACCATCATTAACAGAGGCCATGTCTACCTGAGCAAAAGTTGGATAGGCCTGAAACAGAGTAGAGCTGCCATAAATGTGGAATTTCAGTGGACTCATCTGATTCTGTCAATGTCTCCACATTCTGGCATAAAAGCAGAAGATTTAATTCTGGCTTATAAAACAAACTAATTGAATTTTCTTATTACTCAACTATTTGCAAAGTAGTAGGTTAATAGATAAGTTCAACATTATGTTGTTGTTTTTTTAACATCTTTATTGGAGTAAAATTGCTTTACAATAGTGTGTTGGTTTCTGCTGTATAACAAAGTGATTCAGCTATACATAAACATATATCCTCATATCTCATCCCTCTTGTGTCTCCCTCCCAGCCTCCCTATCCCACCCCTCTAGGTGGACATAAAGCACAGAGCTGATCTCCCTGTGCTATCTGGCTGCTTCCCACTAGCTATCAATTTTACATTTGATAGTGTAATATGTCCATATCACTCTCTCATTTTGCCCCAGCTTACCCTTCCCCCTCCCAGTGTCCTCAAGTCCATTCCCTACGCCTGTGTCTTTATTCCTGTCCTGCCTCTAGGTTCTTCAGAACCTTTTTCTTTTTTTAGATCCCATATATATGTGTTAGCATACCATATTTTTTTTCTGTTTCTGAAATACTTCACTCTGTATGACAGTCTCTAGGTCCATCCACTTCACTACAAATAACTCAATTCCATTTCCTTATATGGCTGAGTATTCTATTGTATATATGTGCCACATCTTCTTTATCCATTCATCTGTCGATGGACACTTAGGTTGCCTCCATGTCCTGGCTACTGTAAATAGAGTTGCAATGAACATTGTGATACAAGACTCTGTTTGAATTATGGATTCTCAGGGTATACCAAAAAGGAAGAAATATTTTACAATTTAGCTTTATTATCTGCCTACTTATGTGAGAGATAAATATGTATAAAATGTAGATATCAAGAAGTTGTTAATTGAAAGTGATTTCTGAAAGAATTGATTAAATTATATACATATTTCATTTGAATACTATTATTAAGGGTCATGGATTCATAAGATGATGCTAAAGAGTAAAATTGTAATTGGAACACATAGGAATTTGTTATAAAATACCACTCATAACTACATTTCTTCCAGGTTTCACTATACTGTTCAGTAGGGAAAACACTGAAACCCAAGTGTTTGGTTCCAGGCTCTGTTCAATCTCTAATTAGTGGGATAAACTTAGAAAAGTTATTTTGCTATCATGAGCCTCACATTCTCCATTATCTAAATGAAAAAATTGGACTATCATCTAAATATAAATTAGATAAGGCTTATCTTCTCAGAATTCAATCTACTTGAAAGGTTTAGGGAGTAATAACCGAATAGAATCCCCCTTTCACTAATTTAATGACATTTGGGATGTGGCTCCCCATTCTACCTCCTAACAGAAAGCACTGCTAAGACATTCTAAGTGTTTGTAAAAGAGACTGCATTATTTATTTTACTTTAATACTAGTTTACAAGATATAGACTGGTTTGGGTGTCAGGGATAAGAGCAGTGGAAAAGTTGACTTCAAGTATTTTTGACTAAAAACTGTAAGGAGAGTTAACATTAACTTAGATGGGGACATTATAAAGATAATTACTATCTAGAAAAAAAAGTAGCTCCACAAAAGAGGGAACTTGCAAAAGCAAAAGTGGGATATAATCAAAGAAATACTTGACTAAGTGTCCAAGTTTGCTTCTAGCTGATTGCACATCCAGTGTATTCAGGGCAGTACACTTTAGAACACAAAAACATTTCTGTGTTCCAGTTCTTGACCCACAAGCAATGTGACATTCAACACAGAAGCACCACAACTGTCACTTCCAACAGATGCCAGGGTGACCCTGATGTGGAATGTTCCATGAAGTGACCAACAGCACATACTCCAGACTGTAACTGACCCCAAGTCTTACAGTAGGCATCAGACAAAACAGAAATTTTACCTGTAAATGGGAAACTGCTTTTGGACAATACTCTTGCTTAGGGAGCTCTATTTATGGTGGAAGCTGCAGATGAACTCAGAGACTGGAAGTTCAACTTGTACAAAGCAAGTAATTAAATTTTATCAGAGTGTCCTGGAGAAAACTACCCACCTTCACTGATTTACCTACAACAGTGACTCTAACAGTATTCTTTACACAGATAGTATGTTCTAATAAGTACTTAATGTCAATGAAGAGTCCTGACTTTATTCTATTAGGTCATGTTCCTCAGTCCCTGCAGGTAGGGTAATATAATTGATCTCATTTTTTGGAAATAATGCAATTATTCTTGGTAAAAATATTAGTGTGATGTGAGCTACTCTTTCATTATCACATCACCTCATTATGTTTTTCTTTTTTTTAAATTTGGGTTCTTATTGAAGTATAATTTACTGAAATAGGTAAGGTTCCTCAGAAACCCTAAAATTCTAATGTGTGTGTAGGTGGCATAGTGGGAGAAACACTTCTGTGAGCGTGAGATAAGTAGGATTGCTCAGCAGGAGAAGTTGAACTGTGATACAGTTATGAGAGCACGAGCTAATCTCAAGGGATTGACACTACTCTGAGTTGGCCTGAATTGAGTTGAGGATCTAGGCTTATATAACCAGGAATCAACCAATAACAAGGTACATGCTGTCCTAGGGGAGAATGTACAAATTCAGGAAAAGCAATCCATTTGTCTGAAGGCAACTTCAAGAGATGCATGCAGATGGGATCCTTTAGCAATAACTTTACCAGCAGCAGATAAATAAGCGCCTCAGCCCTGAGAGGGGATCTGCTCAACACAGAGAGGCCCTCTGCAGTGATTGACTGCAGTGTCCCCCTTACTCTGATTGACTTATTTGATAGTTTAAATTTATCTCTCTTAGAAACAATTGCTCCAGGATTCTGCTTCTTTTTTTCCTCTGAGACAGTTTATAAAAGAGGAGTTAATAGGAAACTGTACTCCCTGTCACTATAAATGGATCTTGAGCCTCTAATTGATCCTCATGTCTCTCCAATACTACCAGTTCTAGATTTCCCTCATTCTACCTAGTATCTCTTCTTATCTAAGTGGCTAATTGGGTAGGCCAGTCCAGATCCTTATTTCTGAAACATCTGATTGTCTGAACACATGTGCCTTTAAATACAACAGAATATTTGTGGGATGAAACTCTAGCAGTGAGAAAGAGATAAATTCATAGCTTGAAATGTTTGTTAAAAGAGAAGAAAAGTCAGGGGAGATACAAGATGGCAGAGTAAAAGAAACTTGAGCTCACCTCCTCGCATGAGTACACAAAAATCATAAATAACTGCTGAACAACAATCAGTAAAAAATAAAGGAATCTATGAAAAAAGATATTCTACATTTAATGGCATAAGGAAGAAACTGCAATGAGATGGTAGGAGAGGTGCACTCACAATATAATAAAATCCTATACCTCCCAGGTGGGTGACCCACAAATGAGAATAATTATATAACAGAAATTCTCTCACAAGAATTAGAGTACTGAGCTGCACATTAGCCTCCCCAGACTAGGGGTCCAGCATTGGAAAGAGGAGCCCCCAGATCATTTGGCTTTGAAGGCCAGCAAGACTTAATTGCAGGAGATTCACAGGACTGGAGAAAACAGAGACTCCATTCTAAAGGTCACATACGAAGGCACATTCTAAAGGGTACAGGCACTAGGACCCAGGGAAAAAGAAGTAACTTCATACCAGACCTACCTGCTAGTGTTGGATAGTCTCCTGTGGAGGTGGGGGGTGGGGGCCAATGGTTCTCCCTAAGAAGAGAGAAACTGGTGGCAGATATATTAGGGAGCATTCATCTGCAGGAACTCTAGATGGAGGCTGACACCCTACTTGAGTCATTAGCACAAAGTCCTGGCACCTTCCACCAGATTGTAGGCTCCAGTGCCTGGATGTCTCAGGCCAAACAAACAACAGGGTGAGAAAATAGCCCTACCCATCACCAGACAGGCTGCCTAAGATTTTCTGAGCCCACAGCCACCTGTAGACATGCCACAAGACACAGCCCTGCCCACCAGAGCCCAAGACATATCTCCACCATCCATTGGGCAGACACCGGACCCCTCCTGCCAGGAAGCCTATACAAACTTCTAAACCAAACTCACCGACCAGGGGCCAGACACTAGAAGCAAGAAAACTATGATCTTGCAGCCTACAGAACTGAGTCCACAAACACAAATCGAACCTACCCTGGGACCAGCCTGTCCCTAATGCTTGGGTGTTGAGAACAGAATCTACTACTGGGAAACATAGGGCATCCCCTAGAAAGGGCCTCATACTGTGAGGCCATCATCACCCTGATACCAAAACCAGACAAAGATACCACCATAAAAGAAAATTAGAGACCAATATCACTGATGAACATATATGTAAGAATCCTCAACAAAATACTAGCAAACTGAATCCAACAATATATTAAAAAATAATACACTGAGGGGAGAGGGCGAAGATGACAGAAGAGTAAGACGCGGAGATCACCTTCCTTCCCACAGATGCATCAGAAATACTCTACACGTGGAACAACTCCTACAGAACACCTACTGAACGCTGGCAGAAGACTTCAGACCTCCCAACAGGCAAGAAACTCCCCACGTACCTGGGTAGGGCAAAAGAAAAAAATAAACAGAGACAAAAGAATAGGGGCGGGACCTGCACCAATGGGAGGGAGCTGTGAAGGAGGAAAGGTTACCACACACTAGGAAGCCCCTTTGCGGGTGGACTGCGAGTGGTGGAAGGGGGAAGCTTCGGAGCCGCGGAGGAGAGCACAGCAACTGGGATGTGGACGGCAAAGTGGAGAGATTCCCACACAGAGGATCGGTGCCGACCGGCACTTCCCAGCCCGAGAGACTTGTCTGCTCACCTGCTGGGGCGGGCAAGGCTGGGAGCTGAGGCTCGGGATTCGGTCGGAGCGCAGGGAGAGCACTGGGTTTGGCGGTGTGAACACAGCCTGCAGGGGATTAGTGCACTACGGCTAGCCGGGAGGGAGTCTTGGGAAAAGTCTGGAGCTGCCGAAGAGGAAAGAGACTTTTTCTTCCCTCTTTGTTTCCTGGTGTGCGAGGAGAGGGGATTAAGAGCGCTGCTTAAAGGAGCTCCAGAGACGGGCGTGAGCTGCGGCGAACAGTGCGGACCACAGAGACGGGCATGAGACACTAAGGCTGCTGCTGCCGCCACCAAGAAGCCTGTGTGCGAGCACAGGTCACTATCCACACCTCCCTTCCGGGGAGCCTGTGCAGCCCGCTACTGCCAGTATCCCAGGATCCAGGGACAACTTCCCCGGGAGAATGCACGGCGTGCCTCAGGCTGGTGCAACGTCCCCCAGGCCTCTGCCACCACAGGCTCGCCCAACATCCGCACCCCTCCCTCCCCCGGCCTTAGTGAGCCAGAGCCCCTGAGTCAGCTGTTCCTTTAACCCCATCCTGTCTGAGCAAAGAACAGATGCCCTCTGGTGACTACACGCAAAGGCGGGGCCAAATCCAAAGCTGAGCTCCAGGAGCTATGCGAACAAAGAAGAGAAAGGGAAATCTTCCCCAGCAGCCTCAGAAGCAGTGGATTAAAAAGTTTCACAATCAACTTGAGGTACCCTGCATCTGTAGAATACATGAATAGACAATGAATCATCCCAAATTGAGGAGTTGAACTTTGAGAGCAAGATTTATTATTTTTTCCCCTTTTCCACTTTTTGTGAGTGTGTATGTGTATGCTTCTGTGTGAGAATTCGTCTGTATAGCTTTGCTGTCACCATTTGCCCTAGGGTTCTATACGTCTGATTTTTAAAAATTTCTTAATAATTATTTTTGATTTTAATAACTTTATTTTAATTTATCTTTATTTTATTTTATCCTCTTCTTTGTTCTTTCTTTCTTTCTTTCTTTCTTTCTTTCTTTCTTTCTTTCTTCTTTCTTTCTATCTTTCTTTCTACTTTTTCTCCCTTTTATTCTGAGCTGTGTAGATGAGAGACTCTTGGTGCTGCAGCCAGGAGTCAGTGCTGTGCCTCTGAGGTGGGAGAGCCAACTTCAGGACACTGGTCAACAAGAGACCTCCCAGCTCCACATAATATTAAATGGCGAAAATCTCCCAGAGATCTCCATCTCAACACCAGCACCTAGTTTCACTCAACGAACAGCAAGCTACAGTTCTGGACACCCTATGCTAAACAACTACCAAGACAGGAACATAACCCCACCCATTAGCAGACAGGCTGCCTAAAATCATAATAAGTCCACAGACACCCCAAAACACACCACCAGAGGTGGACCTGCCCACCAGAAAGACAAGATCCAGCCTCATCCACCAGAACACAGGCACTAGTCCCCTCCACCAGGAAGCCTACACAACCCACAGAACCAACTTTAGCCACTGGGGACAGAAACCAAAAACAATGGGAACTATGAACCTGCAGCCTGCAAAAAGGAGACCCCAAACACAACAAGATAAGCAAAAAGAGAAGACAGAAAAACACACAGCAGATGAAGGAGCAAGGTAAAAACCCACCAGACCTAACAAATGAAGAGGAAATAGGCAGTCTACCTGAAAAAGCATTCAGAATAATGATAGTAAAGATGATCCAAAAACTTGGAAATAGAATAGAGAAAATGCAAGAAACATTTAACAGGGACCTAGAAGAACTAAAGATGAAACAAACATTGATGAACAACACAATAAATGAAATTTAAAATACTCTAGATGGGATCAGTAACAGAATAACTGAGGCAGAAGAATGGATAAGTGACCTGGAAGATAAAATGTAAAAATAAATATTGCAGAGCATAATAAAGAAAAAAGAATGAAAAGAACAGAGGACAGTCTTAGAGACCTCTGGGACAACATTAAACACACAAACATTTGAATTATAGGGGTTCCAGAAGAAGAAGAGAAAAAGAGAGGGACTGAGAAAATATTTGAAGAGATTATAGTTGAAAACTTCCCTAATATAGGAAAGTAAATACTTAATAAATTCCAGGAAGCACAGAGAGTCCCATACAGGATAAACTCAAGGAGAAACACACAAAAACACATATTAATCAAACTGTTAAAAATTAAATACAAAGAAAACATATTAAAAGCAACAAGGGAAAAACAACAAATAACACACAAAGGAATCCCCATAAAGTTAACAGTTTATCTTTCAGCAGAAACTTTGTAAGCCAGAAGGGACTGGCAGGATATATTTAAAGTGATGAAGGAGAAAAACCTAAAACTAAGATTACTCTACCCAGCAAAGATCTCATTCAGATTTGATGGAGAAATTAAAACCTTTACAGACAAGCAAAAGCTGAGAGAGTTCAGCACTACCAAACCAGCTTTACAACAAATGCTAAAGGAACTTCTCTAGGAAAGAAACACAAGAGAAAATAAAAATCTACAATAAGAAACCCAAAACAATTTAAAAAATGAGAATAGGAACATACATATCGATAATTACCTTAAATATAAATGGATTAAATGCTCCCACCAAGAGAAACAGACTGGCTGAATGGATACAAAAATATGACCCATATATAACCTGTCTACAAGAGACCCACTTCAGAACTAGAGACACATACAAACTGAAAGTAAGGGAATGGAAAAAGATATTCCATGGAAATGGAAAGCAAAAGAAAACTGGAGTAGCAATTCTCATATCAGACAAAATACACTTTAAAATAAAGACTATTAGAAGAGACAAAGAAGGACACTACACAATGATCAAGGGATGGATCCAAGAAGAAGATATAACAATTGTAAATACTTATGTACCCTACAAAGGAACACCTCAATACATAGGAAAATACTAACAGCCATAAAATGGGAAATCGACAGTAACACATTCACAGTAGGGGACTTTAACACCTCACTTTCACCAATGGACACATCATCCAAAATGAAAATAAATAAGGAAACACAAGCTTTAAATGATGCATTAAACAAGATGGACTTAATTGATATTTATAGGACATTCCATTCAAAAACAACAGAATACACATTTTTCTCATGTGCTCATGGAACATTCTCCAGGATAGATCATATCTTGGGTCACACATCAAGCCTTGGTAAATTTAAGAAAACTGAAATTGTATCAAGTATCTTTTCCAACCACAATGATATGAGACTAGATATCAATGACAGGAAAATTCCACTAAAAAATACAAACACATGGAGGCTAAACAATACTTAATAATGAAGTGATCACTGAAGAAATCAAAGAGGAAATAAAAAAATACCTAGAAACAAATGACAATGGAGATATGACGACCCAAAACCTATGAGATGCAACAAAAGCAGTTCTACGAGGGGAGTTTATACCAATATAATCCTACCTTAAGAAACAGGAAACATCTCGAACAGATAACCTAACCTTGTAACTAAAGCAATTAGAGAAAGAAGAAAACAAAACACAACAAAGTTAACAGAAGGAAAGAAATCATAAAGATCAGATCTGAAATAAATGAAAAAGAAATGAAGGAAACAATAGCAAAGATCAATAAAACTAAAAGCTGGTAGTTTGAGAAGAAAATAAAATTTATAACCAATAGCCAGACTCATCCAGAAAAAAAGAGAGAAGACTCAGATCAATAGAAAGAATCAATAAAATCAAATGAAAAAAAGGAAGTAACAACTGACATTGCAGAAATACAAAAATCAGGAGAGATTACTACAAGCAACTCTATGCCAATAAAATGGACAACCTGGAAGAAATGAGCAAATTCTTAGAAATGCACAACCTGCCAAGACTGAATCAGGAAGAAATAGAAAACATGAACAGACCAATCACAAGCACTGAAAGTGAAACTGATTAAAATCTTCCAACAAACAAAAGCCCAGGACCAGATGGCTTCACAGGCGAATTCTATCAAACATTTAGAGAAGAGCTAACACCTATCCTTCTCAAACACTTCGAAAATATAGCAGAGGGAGGAACACTCCCAACATCATTCTACGAGGCCACAATCACCCTGATACCAAAACCAGACAAGGATGCCACCAAAGAAAGAAAACTACAGGCCAATATCACTGATGAACATAGATGCAAAAATCCTCAACAAAATACTAGCAAACAGAATCCAACAGCATATTAAAAGGATCATACACCATGATCAAGTGGGGTTTATTCCAGGATTGCAAGAATTCTTCAATATACGCAAATCTATCAACGTAATACACCATATTAACAAATTGAAGGAGAAAAACCGTATGATCATCTCAATAGATGCATAGAAAGCTTTTGACAAAATTCAACACCCATTTGTGATAAAAACCCTGCAGAAAGTCGGCATTGAGGGAACTTTCCTCAACATAACAAAGGCCATATATGACAAATGCACAGCCAACATTGTCCTCAATGGTGAAAAACTGAAATCATTTCCACTAAGATCCGGAACAAGACAAGGTTGCCCGCTCTCACCACTATTATTCAACATAGTTTTGGAAGTTTTAGCCACAGCAATCAGAGACGAAAGGGAAATAAAAGGAATCCAAATCGGAAAAGAAGAAGTAAAGCTCTCACAGTTTGCAGATGGCATGATAGTATACATAGAGAATCCTAAAGATACTACCAGAAAACTACTAGAGCTAATCAATGAATTTGGTAAAGGAGCAGGATACAAAATTAATGCACAGATATCTCTGGCGTTCCTATACACTGATGATGACAAATCTGAAAGTGAAATCAAGAAAACACTCCCATTTACCATTGCAACAAAAAGAATAAAATATCTAGGAATAAACCTACCTAAGGAGACAAAAGAACTGAATGCAGAAAATTATAAGACACTGATGCAAAAAATTAAAGATGATACAAATAGATGGAGAGATATACCATGTTCTTGGATTGGAAGAATCAGTGTTGTGAAAATTACTCTACTACCTAAAGCAATCTACAGATTCAATGCAATCCCTATCAAACTACCACTGGAATTTTTCACAGAACTAGAACAAAAAGTTTCACAATTTGTATGGAAACACAAAAGACCCCGTATAGCCAAAGCAATCTTGAGAACGAAAAATGGAGCTGGAGGAATCAGGCTCCCTGACTTCAGACTGTACTACAAAGTTACAGTAATCAAGACAGTATGGTACTGGCACAAAAACAGAAAGATAGATAAATGGAACAGGATAGAAAGCCCAGAGATAAACCCACACACATATGGTCACCTTGTCTTTGATAAAGGAGGCAGGAATGTACAGTGGAGAAAGGTCAGCATCTTCAATAAGTGGTGTTGGGAAAACTGGACAGGTACATGTAATAGCATGAGATTAGATCACTCCCTAACACCATACACAAAAATAAGCTCAAAATGGATTAAAGACCTAAATATAAAGCCAGAAACTTTCAAACTCTTAGAGGAAAACATAGGCAGAACACTCTATGACATAAATCACAGCAAGATCCTTTTTGACCCACCTCCTAGAGAAATGGAAATGAAAACAAAAATAAACAAATGGGACCTAATGAAACTTCAAAGCTTTTGCACAGCAAAGGAAACCATAAACAAGACCAAAAGACAACCCTCAGAATGGGAGAAAATATTTGCAAATGAAGCAACTGACAAAGGATTAATCTCCAAAATTCACAAGGAGCTCATGCAGCTCAATAACATAAGAAAAAAACAAACAACCCAATTCAAAAATGGACAGAAGACCTAAATAGACATTTCTCCAAAGAAGATATACAGATTGCCAATAAACACATGAAAGAATGCTCAACATCATTAATCATTAGAGAAATGCAAATCAAAACTACAATGAGCTATCATCTCACACTTGTCAGAATGGTCATCATCAAAAAATCTAGTAACAGGGCTTCCCTGGTGGCGCAGTCATTGAGAGTTCACCTGCCGATGCAGGGGACATGGGTCTGTGTCCCAGTCTGGAAAGATCCCTCATGCCGCGGATTAGTTGGTCCCTTGAGCCATGGCCACTAAGCCTGCACGTCCAGAGCCTGTGCTTCAAAACGGGAGAAGCCACAACAGTGAGAGGCCCACGTACAGCATAAAAATAATAATAAAATAAAATAAAATAAGTAATTTTAAAACTATAAATGCTGGAGAGGGTGTGTAGCAAAGGGAACACTCTTCCACTGCTGATGGGATTGTGAATT
This sequence comes from Phocoena sinus, assembly GCF_008692025.1. Lineage (NCBI taxonomy): Eukaryota > Metazoa > Chordata > Mammalia > Artiodactyla > Phocoenidae > Phocoena > Phocoena sinus. Next base: position 30,131,918 of record NC_045776.1, on the reverse strand, counting down.
GGTACAGCCACTATGGAGAACAGTATGGAGGTTCCTTAGAAAACTAGAAATAGAACTACCATATGACCCAGCAATCCCACTACTGGGCATATACCCTGAGAAAACCATAATTCAAAAAGAGTTATGTACCAAAATGCTCATTGCAGCTCTATTTACAGTAGTCAGGACATGGAAGCAACTGAAGTGTCCATTGACAGATGAATGGATAAAGAAGATGTGGCACATATAATGGAATATTAGCCATAAAAAGAAACAAAACTGGGTTATTTTTAGTGAGGTGGATGGAACTAGAGTCTGTCATATAGAGTGAAGTAAGTCAGAAATAGAAAGACAAATACCGTATGCTAACACATATATATGGAATCTAAGAAAAAAAATGTCATGAAGTACCTAGGGGTAAGACAGGAATAAAGGTACCAATGTACCAGAGAATGGACTTGAGGACTTGTGGAGGGGGAAGTGTAAGCTATGACAAAGTGAGAGAGTGGCATGGACATATATACATTACCAAATGTAAAATAGATAGCTAGTGGGAACCAGCCACATAGCACAGGGAGATCAGCTCGGTGCTTTGTGACTACCTGGATGGGTGGGATAGGGAGCATGGGCAGGAGGGAGATACAAGGGGGAGGAGATATGGGAACATATGTATATGTATAACTGATTCACTTTGTTATAAAGCAGAAACTAAGACATCATTGTAAAGCAATTATACTCCAATAAAGATGTAAAACAAAGAAAAAAAAAAGATAATACACCATAATCAAATGGGATTTTTCCCACAGATGAAAGGATTTTTCAATATCCATGAATCAATAAATGTGATATAGCACATTAAGAAATTGAAGAAAAAACATATTATCATCCCAATAGATGCAGAAAAAGCTTTTGATAAAATTCAACATCCATTTATGATAAAAACTCTCTTGAAAGAAGGCATAGAGGGAACATACCTCAATACAATATAGACCATCTATGACAAACCCACAGCAGATATCATTCTCAATTGTGAAAAACTGAAAGTATTTCCTCTATGATCAGGAATAATACAATGCAACCCATTCTCACCACTTTTATTCAACCTGATTTTGGAAGTCCTATCCACAGCAATCAGAGAAGAAAAAGAAATAAAAGGAATCTAAATTGGAAAAGAAGTAGGAATGTCATTGTTTGTACCCAGAAACTCCTAAAGATCCTACCAGAAAACTACTAGAACTCATCAATGATTTGGTAAAGTTGCGGGTTACAAAATTAATGCAGAGAAACCTGTTGCATTTCCACACACTTACAGCAAAAGATCACTGTGAGAAATTAAGGAACCAATCCCATTTACCATTGCATCGAAAAGAATACAATACCTAGGAATAAACTACCTAAGGAGACAAAAAACCTGTGCTCTGAAAACTATAAGATGCTGATGAAAGAAATTGAAGATGACACAAATGGATGTAAAGATATACCATGTTCTTGGATTGGAAGAATCAGTATTGCTAAAATGAATATGCTACACAAGGTAATTTCCATGTTCAATACAATCCCTATCAAATTACCAATGACATTTTTCACAGATCTAGAAAAAAATTTAAAATTTGTATGGAAACACAAAAGACGTGTATAGCCAAATCAATCTAGTATATTACAAAGCTACACTAATCAAAACACTATGGTACTGGTATAAAAACAGACATATAGATTAATGGAACAGGATGCAAAGCCCAGAAATTAGCTTACACACATATGGTCAATTAATCTATGACAATGGAGGCAAGAATATACAACTGAGAAAAAGCAGTCTCTTCAATAAGTGGTGGTGGGAAAACTGGACATCTACATGTAAAAGAATGAAATTAGAACATTCTCAAACACTGTATACAAAAATAAACTCAAAATGAATTAAAGACTTAAAAGTAAGACCAGATACTATGAAATATCTAGAGGAAAACTTAAGCAGAACTCTTTGACACAAATTGCAACAATATATTTTTGGATCCATCTCCTAGAGTAATGGAAATAAAAACAAAGATAAGCAAATGGGACCTAATTAACTTGAAAGTTTTGCCCAGCAAAGGAACTCATAAACAAAATGAAAGGACAAATTACAGAATGAGATAAAATATTTGTAAATGATGCTGCCAACAAAGGATCAATTTCCAAAATATACAAAAAGCTCAAATAGCTCAGTATCAAACAAACAAACAAATCAATCAAAATATGGGCAGAAGACCTAAAAAGGCATTTCTCCGAAGAAGACATACAGATGGCCAACAGACACATGAAGAAATGTTCAACATAGCTAATTATTAGAAAAATGCAAATCAAAACTACAATGAAGTATCACCTTACACTAGTCAGAATGACCATCATCAAAAAGTCTACAAATAATAAATGCTAGAAAGGGTGTGGGAAAAAGGAACACTCCTACAATCTTGGTGGGAATGTAAATTGGTATAGACATTATGGAAAACAGTATGGAGGTTCCTTAAAAATCTAAACATAGAGTTATATGATCTGGGGTTCCCACTCCTGGTCGTATATCCAGAGAAATTTTAATTCAAAAAAATACATGCACCCCAACGTTCATTGCAGCAACACCTCCTTACACTCTGGTACTATAATATACTCCACACTCATATTTCTGCCCCCAAGGTCTGAGCTTTAGATGTGTTCATTGCTACTAGGGTGTAATTTTCTTTAGGCTCTCCTAGCTGATGTTGCAAAGAAATAATGTGTGTCTACTAGCCCACATACATGCACCTATTAAATTAAGCATGATTTCTTACTGATATCTCCAACTATTATTCATTACCATATGGATTATTTTACCCACTTTCTTTTCTTTATCGTAAATTTCCACTTGAACAGTAAGAAAGCTGGCTCCCACCATCTACCATCCATTTATTTAATTATTCGATCCCAGTATATAAGTACAGCAGCATACTTGTTAACCTGTAATGCTGTCAGAAAAAAAATAGTTTATCAACTAGAGTACAGTGCTTATGTGAAGTTCCTTTTGCCTTTAGTCTTACAACTCCATTCATCCCCCCAAATTACTTAGGTCAGCACGTGTTTCCACATCTCCTGCAGTGAGGTTTTCCCATATATTTATATTACAGTCAGATTCTATTGTCACAGTCTACATTCATTACTAGGATGTCTGACCTCCTAAATGATTTTTTTTAACTTGTATAGATTAAAGCTTATTCTTTGTGTTGTTCATTACTGTGGGTTTTGACAAATACAAGTTATGTATTCACCATCAAAGTAGTACACACAACAATTTCACCATCCTAAAAATCCCTTGTGCTTTTGATATTTATCCCTTTATTTCTCCTCACAAACACTGGCAACAACTGATACTACCTGTATAGGTTTGCCTTTTCCAGAATGTCATATAATTGGAATTTCAGATGCACAGCCTTAACAGACTGGCTTCATTCACTTGACAATATGCATTTAAGATTCTTCCAGGTGGTGTGTGTGTGTGTGTGCTGATAGCTCATTTATTTTTATTGCTGGATAAGATTCCATTACATACATATAATACTGTTTGTTCACCACCTACTGAAGAGTATATTGGTTGTTCCTAGTTTTTTGCGATTATAACTAGAGTGTATAACATACACTCATGTGCAGGTTTTTGTGTGGACATAATTTTCAACTCAGTTGGTTGAATACCTGAAAACACAATTGGTGGAGTACATGGTAAGACTATGTTTAGTTTTGTAAAAAACAGCCAAACTGTCTTCCAAAGTGACTGCATCAGTCTGCATTTCCACTAGAACTGAATGAGAGTTCTTCTTGCTGGACATTCTTGCCAGTTTTTGGCATTGTCTTTTAGTAGGGGGAGGGGTTTAGCCATTCTAATAGGTATGTTGTGGTATCTTACTATTGTATTATTTGAAATTCTCTAGTGATATATGATGATGAACCTCTTTCCATATGTTTGTTTGCTATCTATATCTTCTTTGGTGAAGTTTGTTCAGGTCTTTTGCCAATTTTTAAAGACCTTTTTTTACATTTTTATTGGAGTATAATTACTTTACAATAATCGTGTTAGTTTCTGCTGTACAACAAAGTGAGTCAGCTATATGCATACATATATCACTATATACTCTCCTGCTTGAACCCTCCTCCCACCTTCCCTATCCCACTCCTCTATGTCATCACAAAACACCAAGCTGATCTCCATGTGCTATGCAGCAGCTTCCCACTAGCTATCTATTTTACATTTGGTAGTGTATTTATGTAGAGAAGTTTTAGGTTTACAGCAAAACTGGAAGAAAGTTACAGAGTTTCCCCATTTATCCCCTGTCCCCATGTATGCATAATCACCCCCATTAAATTGTTCACCAGAATAGTACTTCTTTTACCAAGGATGAATCTACATTCGGACAACATAATCATCCAAAGTCCATAGTTTACCTTAGGGTTCATTTCTTTGCCCATTTTTAATAGGGTTGTATGTTTTCTTGTTGTTCAGTTTTAGAAATATTTGCATAGTTTGTATACAAGTACATTCAGATATGTGTTTCACAAATATTTTCTCCCAAGTTATTAATTGCTGTTATGTAAGAAAGCAATTGTCTTTTGTATATTAACCTTGTATTGTGCAACGTTATTAAAAATTCCTAGCTCCTGGATTGTTTTGACAGTTCAATGGAATTTTCTGAAAACAAACGTTCCTTTCTTTCTAATAATAATAAATATGTTTTCCTTTCTAATCTATGTACATTTTATAATTTCTAATATTTCTAATTCTAAACATTTCTAATTTAATAATTTTCTAATTTCTAATAATAATAAGCATTTTTCTTTCTAATCCGTATGCATTCTATTTATTTTTCTTGTCTTATTGTATTAGCTAAGTCTTCCAATAAAATTTTAAATAGACGTGGTGAAAGTAAACATCTTTACCTAGTTCTTGATATTAGGGAAAAAAGCACTGTGTTTTTTGCCATCAAGGGTAATGTTAGCTGTAGGTTTCTGTTTATTAAGTTACAAAATTTTCTGTACTCCTAATTTGCTGAAAGTTCTTATTATGAATGGTGTTAGATTTTGTCAAATGTTTTTCTGCATAGATTAATATGCTCATATGAGTTTTCTTCTTTAGCTTGCTGATAAGGATGATTAAATTACAGGGATACCTTACCTTATTTTGCTTTGTAGATATTTCCTTTTTTATAAATTGAAAGTTTGTAACAACCCTGAGTCAAGCAAGTCTATTGCCATTGTTCCAAAGCATTTTCTCACTTCAGGTCTCTGTGTCACATTTTGGTAATTCTCACAATATTTCAAACTTTTAAATTATTATTATATTTGTTATGATTTCTGTGATCAGTGATCTTTAATGTTACTGTTGAAGAAAGATTACAACTTGCTGAAGGCATTTTTTAGCAAGAAAGTGTTATTATTATTTTTTATTTGCAGTACGTGGGCCTCTCACTGTTATGGCCTCTCCCATTGCGGAGCACAGGCTCCGGACACGCAGGGTCAGCAGCCATGGCTCATGGGCCCAGCCGCTCCACAGCATGTGGGATCCTCCCGGACCGGGGCACGAACCCGTGTCCCCTGCATCGGCAGGCAAACTCTCAACCATTGCGCCACCAGGGAAACCCCGCAAGAAAGTATTTTTAAATTAAGGTGAGTACATTTTTTTTAGACATAATGTTATTGCACACTTAATATGCTTTATTGTGATATTTGCCTTACTGTAGTAGTCTGGAACTGAACCCACAATATCTCTAAGCTATGCCTGCAATTGACTTTTGAATGTAGAAGCAATCCTGCTTATCCTGAGTAAATCTCACTTGTCATGGTGTTTAATTCTTTTGACACATTTTAGGTACAGTTTGCAAGTGTTTTATTGATGATTTTTGCAACTATCTTCTAAAGAAATACTGGTCTTTAGCCTTCTTTTCTTGTAGTGTCTTTAACAGGTTTTGGTATAATAAGGCTGTCCTCATAGAATGAATTACAAAATATTCTCTCTGTTTCTACTTTATGAAATGGAAAAGAATATAGAGAGGTGATATCATTTCTTCCTAAAATATTTGGTAGAATTCACCAGTGAAACCATCTGGGTCTGGCAATCCATATTTTTTACAAGGTTAGCAATTATTGACTCAATTTCTTTAATTGATATAGAGCTATTCAGATTATCTATTTTTCCTTGTCCAAATCTGGTATCTTTTAAGGACTTAATCCCTTTCATCTATGTTACCCAATTTGTGGGCAGAGAGTTCTTAATTATCCGTTTACTGTCTTTGGGATAACTAGTAATGACCTCCTTTTAATTCTGATGTTAATCATTTGTCTCTTCTATTATTTTCTTAGTTAGCTTGGCTAGAAGCTTATCAATTTTATGGGTCTTTTCCAAGAACCAAGGTGTGTTTAATTTTTCTCTACTGACATCCTATTTTCAATTTCACTGATTTATACTCTTATTTTTGTTATTTCTTTTCTTCTGTTGTTTAGAATTAAATTATTTTTATTTCTCTAGTTTCCTAAGGTGGAAACATATTATTGATATTAGAAGTTGTTTTTTTCTAATTGAATGCTATGCATATCCTTTTAAGCACTGCTTTTTCTATATCTCCCAAATCTTGATAAGGTATATTTTAATTTTCATTTAGTTCAAAATATATTTAAATTTATCTTGAGACTTCTTTTACTTGTGTGCTGTTTGGGAATATGTTGTTTGATCTCTAAATTGGGAGGGGGTAATTTTCCACCCTTCTTTCTTTTATTCACTTCTACTTTAATTCCATTGCAGTCTGAGAAATACTGTCTATGATTTATATTCTCTTAAATTTGTTTAGGTGTGTTTTGTTTCACAGAACATGTTATATACTAGCAAATCTTCCATGTGAGCTTGAGATAAATGGATATTCAACTGTTGTTGGATGAAGTATTCTGTAAATATCAAGTAGACCCAGTTGTTTGATGGTAGTGTTCAGTTCAACTATATCTTTACTGATTTTCTGCCAACTATATTTATCTATTACTATAAAAGGAGGTAGAGATATTTTGTTGAGACATGACTGTGGGCATTACCTCAAGCCTTCAAGAATTTCTGGAGTGGCAATGCCAGGATATGTACATTTTTTAAGACACTATCATCAGTTCCCTTTGTGGGTCATAGAGGTGGAGTAGCAAACTACCTTCATGAGAAATAATTTTTGATACATGTCTCCATGACGATGAGGAAAAAATTGGTTCTATAAGAAATAAAACTTTGATATCAGAACCTAAGACATTCTATTGGAAGGTCAAGCTTACAGTGTATAGTGCCTGGGGGCCAAGGCCATAGACATGTGTATTGCAGAACCTAAAATGTCCTTGTATTACCTTGACATCTTTGGGTTTCATGGGCCATAAAACTCTAGCTAAATGTTTCCTTGCTTTAATCAGATATCACCCCCATCCAATGAGAAAGACTTCCTACCCAGCTAAGCTGGACCAACTTCATCTACCGCTTTCTCTCAAACCTTGTGGCCTGTATGGGGTACAGTGTCCTCCTTTCTCAGGCTGTAAGTAATGTAACTAATAATCTGCTGCCAGTCTCATCTGCCCAGTATTTCGTGTCATGTGTTCAGCCATCTCACACTATTTTGGGTGGAAGATACCTCTTTCACCAATGAAGTAAATAGAGAGTAAGTAGAATAATAAAGAGTATCCAAAAGGAAAGTGAATGAAACAGGAATAGGACAGGATAATATTTAAAGGAGAATTGTAGAGTGTATTTAAAAAATTCCTTGTCCCTTTCACTAAGATAGAATTGATTTTACAACTATTTTTAAATAAATAACTGTCCCAGCTTTAACAATATATTATTTTCTATAAGTTTCATGCCTTTATTATAAATAGTATGTAAAGTCATTAATAATGTCAATAAGCATTTTCCCTTTCAGTGGAGCAATTTAAGAAATAGAAGAAATGTATATAGATCTCAATTTGGATAGGAACACAATGGATTTTTCCAAAGATATTGCTTCTTCAGTATTAACCCTTTTATTTTGGAACTGTAAGCAGGTTTTACTGCTGTTTATGTTGAATACCCTTTATACCAGCAATCACTAAGTGTATGCCAAAGTGAGTAGAAGTCCTTCTCTGTTATGTAAGACAAATATGGGGCCTGATCCAAGGAATGTTTAATTAAGTAAGCAGGCTAAACCTGCTGAACAGCAGTTTAGAGGCACTCTGTCAGGTTTCCTTTTTTTTTTTCTTGACCATGCTGCTTGCAGGATTGAACCCAGGGCCCCTGCAGTGGAAGCAGAGTCCTAACCACTGGACTACCAGGGAGTTCCTTCCTTTCCTTTCTTTTATTTTTAAATGTCTTCATTTTTTAAGAGTCACTGTGCTATACATTACATCCCCAGAATTTATTTATCTTATATCTAAAGGTTTGTGCCTTTTAACCACTGTCCCCCATTTCCCTCACATCTCTACCTCCCCCACATTTGGCAACCACAAATATATTCTCTGTTTCTATGAGTTTGGTATTTGAGGTTCCAAATAGAAGTGAGATCATACAGTATTTGTCTTTCTCTCTCTAGTTTGCTTAACATATTGCCCTCAGGGTCCATCCATGTTGTCGCAGATAGCAAGATTTCCTTATTTTTTATGGCTGAATCATACCATTATATGTATATAAAATATACTGCATCTTCTTTATCAATTTCTTCATCAATGGTCACTTAGGTTGTTTCCATGTCTTGGCTATTGTAAATAATGCTACAATGAAAATGGGGGAGAAGATATATTGAAAAGAGAGGTCAAATCCTAGGTTGCTGTTGCCCAATGCAACAGATACCATTTTGTGCAAACAATAAACTTACCTAAGAGCTTGAGATTAAAGGCAGGGAATGATATTCTTAAGGATTTTGAAAAGTCCCAACATATTCCTGGGAATCTAGGAGGTCACATACGTGTTCAGGGCTGTATACATGCTCATGAAAGATATAAGAAGGCCCTAAGATCTCACCTTCTACAGACCTTGAGAATCAATGGAAAAAGGAAGTGAAAACTAAGGCAAGGTTGTCAGCTGAGTTGTCAATTGTTGAAGACATTCTCCAACATAGACACAGAACCCATTGTCAAAGACTGGAAATATTTTTGGTTCTAGAAACAACAAATCTTAGCGTGGAGAAAGAATCTGATTTCCAAATTTTCCACATTATAATAGTCAAAATGTCCAGTTTTCAACAAAAAAATGCAAGTCATATGAAGACACAAAAATTATGGCCATATATAGGAAACAAAATAAATCAATAGAATCTGTGCCTGAGAAACTCACACTAACAGAATTTCTGGCATTGATATTCATGAATCTACATTTTGAATGAATTTCATGGATGATTCTAGTTCACTTGAAAATAATGGCAATTTGGTTTCTTTACATTCTTATAAATTTTACATATTTTCTTATTATGTTGCATTGGCTAAAATTTTGCATGTTGAATGTAATCAGTAATGATGCTGGTAGGCATCCTTTAGTGCTTCTGATGAAAGAAAATGCTTTATATGGTTTGCAGTTAGGAATAAAAATTTCTATTTTTTTGATGGGTAATATTTTAAAGTTTGAAGAAGGTCCTTTGTATTTCTAATGAAAGGTGTTTTTCATATGAAGTCCATACAAAGAAGTTTAACTAATAGCTAAGATATCCATTAGTAACATATTTCAAGAACACACATATACATGCACTTAATCATAACACACAGTATCAATACGTTACATATGTGGACTAAAAGTCTTCTATACATTCTCTAGAGTGTTGTCAATATGAAAATAGAAATTATTGTAAGATTTATTACCTGCTTGTGAATTGTCAGGCATTGCAAGAAGAACTTTTGGCTTACTGTCATAAATTTCATAATAACACTATGGGGTGGCTAAAATAAGATCATTTTAATGTTGGAATGTGGAGCATTTAGAGGTTAATTAGCTTTTCCAAATTTCTAAGGATCCCCTCAATAGAGCAAGTATTTATATTCAGACCCAGTGATAGTAGTGCTAATCTGCCTGACAATTATGCAATTGCATTATACAATCAAGTAATATATGTCTTTGGAATGCAGAGTTTATTTATATTTCACGTATAATTCTTAAGAACAGTTTATAAAAGCAAAGAAGTTCTTCATATAGAGAGGTAATAACCTTTTTCTCATAAGTGCCTTCATCCCAAATACTCAGAAAACAGACAAGATTCTATAATTCCTCTCAATTTCATAAACTATAATAAAAACATTCTTTTGATTCTATTTCACCACATGGCTTGCACCTTATTTCTATGTTACTCTTGACAGCAAAAATCCTTGGAAAAATTTGTTATTTTGCTGTCTCCAATTCCACATTTCCAATTTATTTTTTCTATTAAGCTTTCATTCCTACCATGGCAATGAAGTTGGTCATTTCATGGTCACTAATTATTGCCACATTGCTAGTAATTGCTAAATTCGGGGTATTTTATCAAGCCTCACTTAACTCATAATGTGACCAATGACTTCACCCTTTTGACAACTCAGATTTCTCCATTTTCACTTTCTTCATTTGGATTTCAGAACTCCACTCCCTTAGTGTTTTTCTTATCTCATCACTCACGTCTTCTCAGTTATTTTTATTCATTCCTCCTCTCCTTCTGATTTCTTAAATGCTTCAGGCTCCGTTCTTTTTGTTTTGCATTCTCTATCCTCATACACTGGTATGAGGCCTCATATACTCTCAAGGCTTAAATAATGTGTAAAATGCCCCAACTCTAAAATTTACCCATTGCTCAGCCAGTTCCTGAATACCATTCCTATATAGTCAATGCCATTAGAAGAGTGGAGTAACAGTGGTATAGGGTGGTGTTGTAATGCTTACAGAGAGTATGTTAAAAAGACTGAAACTGAATCATCTTTTTATTATCACTATGCCCTGAGAATTCTGATAGGTAATGATTAAATACTTTTCTGCCAAAAATCTTTCATTGGTTCGTGTTCTAAACAATGGTCTGCAAACCTAAAAGGTACTCCCATCTTGCCCTTGGAATGCCACAGTATACAGCCAACAACCTACTAGACATCTCCATTTGGACATTTACTGAACATTAAGCAATATATACCAAAAACCTTTTTCCCGCAAAACTTGCTCTATCCAAAATTTTATCCTAAATCTTTTCCATTTCAACTGAAAAGCAACCAAATGAGGCAAAAAATCTGAGTCATCAGGACTCTTTTTTTTTTTTTTTTCCTTTCACAATTCTTATTGAATCTAGTAGGAAATTCTGCACTTCCTCCACTAGAACATGTAGTCTTCTACTTGGAGGGCAGAGATCTTTCTGTTTCTGTTTTGTGTTTTTCCTTCTGATAAATCAGGCTCAGTACGTTTTTGAAGATAAATCAATGAAATATCTATGAAAAAAATTGTCACTGATATTTTAAAAATCTTCCAATTCTTGGACTTCCTCTGTGGGGCAGTGGTTAAGAATCCACCTGCCAATATATATATACAAGGAAATAGTATTGAGCCATAAAAAGACTGAAATTTTTGTCATTCACAATAACATGGATCAACTAGGAGGGTATTGTGCTAAGTGAAATAAGTTGGAAAGAGAAAGACAAATAGTATATGTTATCAATTATATGTGGAATCTAAAAAATAAAATAAACACATGTATATAACAAAACAGAAACAGACTCATGGATATAGAGAAGAAACAAGTGGTTACAATTGAGGAGAGGGAAAGGGGCAGAGGCAAGATAGGGGTAGGAGTCAAGAGATACAAACAATTATGTATAAAATAAGCTACAAGGATATGTTGTACAACAAAGGGAATACAGCCAATATTTTATAATAACTATAAATGGAATATAACCTTTAAAAATTATAAATCACTATGTTGTATACCTGAAGCATGTATAATATTGTACATCAACTGTACAACAATTTTAAAAAGATGCAATTCTCTTAGGAAGTCCTATAAGGTTTAAAACTTTTGTAAGGCTTTGGGGAAATTTTTATGTTTTTTACCACAGAACCTTATATTTGGAATAGAATTTAAACAATAAAGTTTTTATCAGAGAATAAATTCTTATCCTATGTCTCCCATGTTAGAATAACAGAGAAAACATTAAAAAAAGATGAATTCAGGGGTGCTTAGATCAACATAGCAGAGTAAGAAGATATGGAGCTCACTTAACCCCATTAACACATCAAAAATACATCTACATGTGGAACAATTCTCACTGAAAACTAACTGGTAACTGGCAGAAGAACCATACAAACAAGGTTGTAAGAAAAATAAACATGTAATCAGGTAGAAGAAAAGAAAGGATATCTGGTTGGGAACTGCATCCCTGGGAGGGGACCCAGAGGAAAATGGAGATTTCATGGGCAGACTCCTTCCCTGGGGAGTGAGTGGTTCAAGCTACAGATTAGGCACCAAAGACCTGGGGTATATGTGATGGAGACAAGCCCCTTTGGCTGTTAGAGGACACTGCACTGAGACTAACAGAAAGTCTGTGAGAAGCCTGGATTCCACTTGTGAAACACACATGTGTTTTACCTTTCCCCTGAGGCAGGGCAGTAAGGGGTCTGCTTTAGCAGCTGCCAGGATTCTCATGACCACCTTGCTGCACACTCCAGCCTGAGTCAAGTAAACGTTCTGGCCCCACTCACTCCACATCACAGTGTGGCACTGGATCTACAGCAGCCATTACTTGGGATAAGACTTTACTATGGATGCAGAGGTGACCTGGTCCTGAAGTGAGGTGTGCATGGGGCATTGGTGGCCATTGTTGGCCCTTACTCAAGCCATGCTTCAGAATCAGCCCATATCTCTAAAGGTGGCTGCATAACCAAAGCTCACCCCTCAATACAAGCTAAGAGACCACAGAGGCTTTGCTTGCTCTGGGGACTGGTTCCACAATATGGGGCCCTAGCAGAGGCTGGGAGCACTGTTTGGCTATGAGAGACAAAGGGCACTTGCACCTGAGGCTCTGTGTCTTAGTGGAGCCACAGGTGCCTGGGAAGACCTCAGGTCAGATCTCTGTCTGTGGCCAACATGAGCTAAGAGCTTGCAGAGGTCCCATTTGCTTCAGTACTTCTCAGTACATATATAGTAAGTATCATCTACTTAAATAAGCTAATATGAAAATTAAAAGACAAAATAACTGTTAAAGCAACTATAATTAAAATAAAATGTTAAGGGATAAGCAAGAAGATGTAAAATATCACATCAAAAAACACAAAACATGGAGGAGAGGAGTAAAAAATGTAGAACTTTCAGAATGTGTTTGAACTTAAATGACTACCAGTTTTAAACAAGTAGATATAGTTATAGGTCAACATATATAATCCCCATGATCACTACAAATCAAAAACCTGCAATAGATACACAAAAACTGAAAAGAAAGTAACACAGGTATAATTCTAAAGAAAACCATTAAACCACAAGGGGAGAAACACAAAGAAGAAGAAATGAACAGAAGAACAATGAAACAAGTGGAAAACAAGTAATAAAATGGCAATAAGTACATATGTATCAATACTTACTTTAAATGTCAATGGACTAAATGCTCCAATCAAGAGAGCTAGGGTGGCTGATTGGATTTAAAAATAAGATCTTTCTATATGCTACCTACAAGAGATTCACTTCAGAGCTAAAGACACATGCACATTGAAAGTGAAGACATGGAAAAAGTATTTGATGTAAAGGAACACAACAGAGAAGCTGGGGTAGCAATACTCAGATCAGACAAAATAGATTTAAAGGCTATAACAAAAGACTAAGTAGGCATTATATAATGATAAAGGGTTGAATACAATAAGAAAATACAGTAAGTCCCCTACATACAAACCTTCATGTTGTGAACTTTCAAACATGTGAACGTGCACTCGTATGTTCAATCATGTAAGTTAGGTTACATGTCTGGCGTACATTGTCACATGCATGCATCCTGTATAAGTGGTTGTGTTTTTGTGTACTTTACTGTACAGTACTGTATAGAGTACAGTAGTACAATATCTTTATTTCAAGCCCAGGGTGTCTGGAAGCAAGCGTAAAAGCAGCAGTGTTGTAGCTGGTACTGCTAAGAAGTGCCAAGTGATAATGATGGAAACAAAAGGGAGAATAATTGAGAGAGTGGAGGCAAAAAGATGGTAGACGTTGCTCATTCTTATAACATGAATCATTTAACCATCGGCACAATTCTAAAGAACAAGGACAAGATCATGGAACGTGAAGTCTGCTGTGCCAATGATGTCGACAATAATATCAAAGAAGCATGGAAAAATGATGGAGGAGAAGAAGAAATTTCTCAGTGTGTGGATGCAGGATTAGCATCAGGATCAAGTCCTTAATTCTGATTCAAGAGAAACTTAAAAGACTTTATGAAGACTTGAAGAAAAATCACAGTGAAGAATCAGAGGGTACATCCTTTAAACTGTCACTGAAACCAAGGCTGGTTTCATTTGTTCCATTTTCATTTGTCTCAAGGTATTTTCTGTGTTTGTCTTTGACTTCTTTATTTATTCATTGGTTTTCTAGTAGCACAATATTTGGTGTCCACTTGTTTATTCTTTTTCCATTTTTTTGTAAGTGATTTCTAGTTTCATAGGATTGTGGTTATAAAAAATGTTTGATATAATTTCTATTATCTTAAATTTGTTGAGACTTGTTTTGTGACCTAGCATGTGATCTATCCTGCAGAATGTTCCATTTGCACCTGAAAAGAATGTGTATTCTTCTGTTTTTGGATGAAATGTCCTGTAGATATCTATTAAATCCCACTGGTCTATTGTGTCTTTTAAGATTACTGTTGCATTTTTAATTTTCTTTCTGTAGATTTGTCCATTGATGTAAGTGAGGTGTTAAAGACCCCTACTATTATTATATTATTGTGAGTTTCTCTTTTTTGTCTGCTAGTATTTGCCTAATATATTTAGGTGCTTCTTTACTGGGTACACATATGTTAACAAGTGTAATACAGTAATTCCCCTACATATGAATGAGTTCCATTCTGAGAGTGCATTCGTAAGTCCAATTTGTTAGTAAGTCCAAAAAAGTTAGCCTAGGTACCCAACTAACACAATTTGCTATATAGTACTGTACTGTCATAGGCTTGTAAATACTTTTCACACAAATAATACATAAAATACAAACACAAAAAATAAAGAAAACAGTTTTAATCTTACAGGACAGTATCTTGAAAAGTACAATAGTACAGTACAGCAGCTGGCATAGAGGGGCTGGCATCAGGTAAACAGGCAAAAAGAGTTACAGGCCTATATCTTTGATGCATATAGATGTGAAAATCCTCAATGAAATATTATCAAACCATATTCATTAATATATAAAAAAAGATAATAAACCATGATCACGTTGGATTTATTGCAGGGACACAAGGATGTTTCAATATTCACAAATCAATCAATGTGATACACCACATTAACAAAAGGAAAGGAAAAAAATCACATGATCATCACAATAAGATGCAGAAAAAGCATTTGACAAAATCAATATCCATTCATGATAAAAACTCATGTTAATGTGAGTGTGGAGAGAACACATTTCAACATAATAAAAGTCATTTGTGACAAACACACAGCTAACATCATACTCAATAGTGAAATGCTAAAAGCCTTCCTTCTAAATTCAGGAGCAAGACAATGATGCCCACTCTCACCACTTCTATTTAACATAGCTGGAAGTCCTAGCGACAGCAATCAGAAAAAAAAAGAAATAAAATTCATGCAAGTTGGAAAGGAAGAAATAAACTGTCACCCTTTGCAGATGACATGATACTATATATAGAAACTAAAGTCTCCACCCAAAAACTATTAGAATTAATACAAAAATCTGTGACTTTTCCAAACACTAAGAACTATCAGAAAAAGAAATTAAGAAAATAATCCTATTTATAATCATATCAAAAAGAATAAAGTACTTAAGAATAAACTTAACCAAGGAGGTGAAAGATCTATACTCTGAAAACAATAAAATATTGATGAAGAAAACTGAAGACAATAGAAACAAATTGAAAGTTATCCCATATTCGTAGTTTGAAAAAAATTAATATTGATAAAATATCCATATTACCCAAAGCAATCTACAGATTTAATGTAATTAGTATCAAAGAACCCATGACATTTTTCATGGAAGTAGAATAAATAATCTAAATAATTCTAAAATTCATATGGAATCACAAAAAGCTCAAAATTGCCAAAGCAATCTTGATAAAAGAGAACAAAGCTGGAGGTATCACGTTCCCTAACTTCATATCATAATGCAAAGCTATCTATAGTAAACAAAACAGTATGGTACTGAAATGAAAAGAGACACATAAGTCAATGGAACAGAATAGAGAGCCCAGAAATAAATGTACATATATATGGTCAATTAATCTATGACAAAGGATGCAAAATATACAGTAGATAAAAGACAGTTTCTTCAATAAGTGGTGCTGGGAAAACTAGAAATCTATATGTAAAATAATAGAATTAGAACATTTTCTCACACAAAAATAAATTCAAAATGGATTAAAGACCAAAACGTAAGATTGGAAGACATATAACTCCTAGAAGAAAACATAGGCAGTACACTCATTGATATAGGGCTTTTCAGTATTTTTTTAAATCTGTCTCCTCAGACAAGGGAAATAAAAGCAAAAATAAACAAATTATGTCTTATCCGATTTTAAAGCTTTTAGCTTTTGTACGGAGAAGGAAACCATCAACATAACAAAAAGACAACTTACTGAATTGGATAAGGTATTTGTAAGTGATTTGTCTGATAAGGGGATAGTATTAAAATAATGACCTAATTCTCATAGCTTGAGCTTCTCATAGGTTGTGCATGCCCTTAGCAAATACTTTTTATATGTGTCTCCTCTGTATATAAACTATTTGATTTGTTTTTGTAGTGGTTACCAGTGGGGAGAGAAGTGGTGGGAAGGGTATATGTGGGAAAGGGATTAAGGCATAAAAACTACTAAATATAAAATAAATAAGATACAAAGTTGTAATGTACATCAGAGGGAATATAGCCAATACTTTATAATAACTTTAAATGAAATATAATCTATAAAAATAACAAAATCAAAATGTTGTACACCTGAAACTAATATAATAATTTATAATATATAACAATTTATAGTATTGTATATTATAAATATACTTCAATAAAAATGTAGTACCCTTAAAGTACTATATTAAGCCATCTTTTACCAACATAGGAGATATAGATATTTTGTGCTCTCCAATAAACTACAGTTTCTCCTCATAAATTGTATGGACAATAATTAAAATAAAATAGTTATTCAGACTGTTTCTAATGCATTACAAAGACAAGAAACTAATCTGAATTTTGTTGAAGTGAATGTTAGAATTTCAGAAACTATCTTAATTTCATACAAGCACATAATTTAAAAATAAATTATAATATAATAAATTGTAGAAATGATATTGAAATATATTAATGTGCTTATCTATCTTTTAATTGACCTGTTTTAACCCTTAATATAGAAATATGTAAAATATGTTAAATATTGTCAAGTATGATAGTAAAAATTGAAAACTTCATCAAAGTGTTTAGTAGTTCTATGCAATCCATCTGATGAAATATATGACAATTCTCATAGCTTGGGCTACACATATGTTGTGCACACTCTTAGTGATTACTTTTTATGTGGGTCTCTTCTGTATATAAACTATTTGATTTAAAAAGGGATTATAAAATGTATGGGCCCATGTGAAATATACTGATTTATTTTTTTATGTTTGTTTGTTTTTTGCGGTACGCAGGCCTCTCACTGCTGTGGCCTCTCGCATTGTGGAGCACAGGCTCCAGATGTGCAGGCTCAGTGACCATGGCTCATGGGCCCAGCTGCTCCGCAGCATATGGGATCTTCCCGGACAGGCACACGAACCCGTGTGCGCTGTATCAGCAGGCGGACTCTCAACAATTGCACCACCAGGGAAGCCCAAGTATACTGATTTATTAATGAAGATTTAGAAAAAATTAAAAAGGAAAGAATTTACATTTTTGCTTATTGTCCAATCAGTGAAGATTGTTTTATATTGTCCAGGACCCATCTCTTTCTTTTCATATTCAGGTACCATCTTGTTGTCATACATACCATTCCTAGCTAATTTCGTATCTCTCACTGAAGTAAAAACCTAACACACTGTTATTACTCACAATGCCATAGCTCTTTCAATATTTTTTTTTTGCTTCTGCATTTCCCTAACATCATTCATTTATGCTGGTTACTCATTTTGCTGAATCATCCTTTGGACCACCATGTACACTGACTTCTAATGACTTTTTCAAAGGTTGTTACTGTTTTTGTTGATGAACTCAAATGCAAGTCTTACTAAGAGTATTCAGGAAAATGTAAGCTATGCACCCCTGCTCTCTACACATTGCCACCAATGGAAAGGAGGGATAAGAACCCATGATCACAGTGAAAGCAGTCTTGTTTTTGCAAAGAATGTCTATTCCACTTATGGTACCTGGAAGAGTACATCAACACATCATCAATTAAACGCAAGAAAGAACAGTAATAAGAAGGAATAGTTTTGATTAGAGCAAAGATCTCAAAGAATCCTTGGAGAGACAGAAATGTTCTCTTATATTAATCCCTTAGACTCAAATAACATTAACTCTGGGACATCTGAAGAAAAATCTGAAAGAATGATCTATGTTCATATACATTGAAAATACTAATATCTAAACATAAATAATAATGCAAAGTTGAGGCCAGGAAGCATATTTTTTGTTGTAGTTCAAACATTTTTAAAGTAGAATAAAATTTCAGAGCTTGTGAGGAATTAAGTATAAGTGTAATCCCCTTAAGCATAGAAAAAGCCACTGAAGCCTGTGTGTCAATGCTGAGGTTATGCTTTTAAGCCTGTTTCCCAGTCTAACTCACATTATATTCTATATAATCTTATCAGAAGTGAATTGGTTTTAATACCTTGGTATCCCATATTGTATACTTTTATGTCTATTTTGGTGTCCAAATTCTTGCCTTTTAGGCCTAGAGTCCTGACACTATGTCTTACCTTTTCCTATGCAAAATTTACTATCAGTAAGATCTAAAGCTGATATTTCACATAGGAGTTTGAATTATGCCAGAATTTCACAGACATTTGTTTGTTCAATTTTGTCTCTGTGGAATTAAAGTATGTTTAATGGAACAAGAATTTCATGTGAGGAAACAGGTAAACAGAACATTGAGGGTAAAGGGGATCTTGTCTTGACTTCTCAAATCACACCATGTAGGCAGCCTAACACTATGTTTAGGGATTATTTCTACATACCATTTTATAATATGGTTAATAAAATGTTTGTGATTTTGCTTAACACTGGTTTCCATCTTCTTTAATTCCAAGATCCAATTAAAATGGTAGTAAAGAATAAGAGTGTTATAAATCCACAAAAATAAAGAAAACAGAAGAGAGGTCAAGCTGACAAGAAGTTTCAACAGCACCTTGGAAAACTGAAAGCAGATAGAAGGTGATAACTGATGGAACAAGGCTGAGGGACCCTTAGGCCTTGTATGCAGACAGAGCAGGATATAGATGGTAAGGCAGCTAATATGCCATGTAAAAGAGTAGAAGCTGAGGCATTAACACGAAAGTAGATGTCTGAGATGAGACATAGAGGTAAAAATGGGTATGGGGGATAGTGTATATAAAACCCTCCATCCTACTACCACCACCATAAACATAGAGAACAACAGCATGAAAATTTTGCCAGTCTGGGAAAGAAACCTCCTCAGGTTTTTTCTCAGGGGAAATGGAACACTTTCAGAAAAATTTTAAAAGTTATCTGAATTTTGACATTCAGGTATCTCCAATATAATTGCCAGCTTATGCTGATCACTCTTCCCTATCAATACATACAGAATTGCCAATCTACTTTATATGCATCATCTTTAAATATCAATTGACAATCAACTATCTCTGACCACTTGAGGATATTTTCTAGTGTGAATAATGGAGGGTGCAGTAAACAAACAGAAAATACAGAGATAATGTGAGGCTATAATCAGTCATGCCAAATTTACGCTGCATATATCCAAATCAAATATATATGTGTGTAAATATATATGTATGTGTATGTGTGTGTTTCTTGGAGTTCCTGAAGACCATTCCCAATTTCAATAATTCACTATGGTAACTCACAGAACTCAGAATATAGTTGTACTCATGGCTATGATTTATTACTGCTAAAGGATAAAAAACAAAATTAGCAAAGGGAAAAAATCACGTGAAGCAAAGACCAGAGGGGGATAAGTGCAAGGTTTAAAGAGTCTTCTCTCAGTGGAATCATCTAGGATGTACTTAATTCCCCTACCAATGAGTTGGAACAGCACATGGGAAATGCCACTCATCATTTTTGGGAACCGTGGGAGTCCTCCAAAATCCAACTTCCTAGATGCCAACCAAGGGCTAATCTTGCAAACAGAATTTTTTTTGAGATAGCAGTCTGTTATGTTAACTCTTTCCTAAGGAATATACATATATAAGAATGAGAGATTAAATTTTTAAATAAAAAGTTGAGAAAATTTTCCCAGAGTTCATTAACTTATTCAGCAAATTAGTTGGGGTATTCTAAGCTCAACACTATTTTAGGACTTTGGGAAATAAAAGGAAATAAAAGAGACATGGATCACTGGCTTTGTGTATATTCTAGTACAGTAAAGAAAAATGAATATAATAACTTACAAAATTTCCTAAATTTGAGAAGGTATACTGTTATGAAAACAATGTAGAGCAGAGCAAAAAAAAAAAGTTGGGGTCTGTGGGGGAAATTTGTAGCCATAAATAGAATTGATCTCACTGAGAAGGTGAGGTTAATCAAAGCCTTAAATATCAACAAAGATGAAGACAGTGAGTAAACACTGGATTTAGCATCTGTAGAGTGTGTGAAGCAGAAAGTTTATCAAATTTAAAAGAGAATGTGTGGTTACAGTTTTGTTTAAGATGGAATAATTATAGTCTCTCTGTTTACTCCACTGCATACAACTATAAAACCTGGAAATAATGCATGGAGCAGTCACTGTCACTCCTTCTCCCACCCTCTAACTCCTGGCAACCACTAATCTACTTTCTGTCCCTATGGATTTCCCTATCTGGACATTTCATATGCATAGAATCATATAATTGGTGGGCTTTTATGTCTGGCTCCTTCTCTTATTTTAATGTTTTCAAGTTTCATCAAGTTGTACCATGAATCAGTACTTTATTTATTTAGATGGCTGAATAATATTCCATTGTATCAATACACCATTTTGACCATCTATTCATCAGATAATGAACAATTTGGGTTGTTCCCACTTTTTGGATATTATGAATAATGCTTCCATAAACATTTATGTACACACTTTTGTTAGACCCATGTTTTCAATCCTACTGTGTATATACCTAGAAGTTGAAGTGGTAACTCTATCTTTAACATTGAGGAACTGAAAAAAATGTTTTCCAAAATGGTGGCATAATTTCACATTCTACATATTTGTCAACACTTAAAATTATCTATCTTTTTATTTTAGCCACCCTAGTTGGTATGCTTCATTTATTTTTGTATCTATTTTATGTCCACCTAAAGAACACCTGGCATAGAATTCATAAAAAATGTTTTGACTGAGTGAATTAATGAATGATTTAAATAAATACTATTCATATCTATATAACCCATGTGCAATTAAAGTTTTTGGTCTAATTCAATCATTAAAAATGATTTTCTCTTCTATTTTACTATTTTTGGCATGAAAATAAATCAGTCCATTGGAAATATCTTTCTTGTAAATACCAGAATGAAATTCAAAACATTTGCATTCATTTTTGCAGGCATTTCCCATCATATATCATGAGGTCCTCAAAGTTCAAAACCATGTATTTTAATACGACATTTTAATCTGCTCTGATTTCATCAGCTTGTATATCCCTTTTTTCTTTTTCTCTCTTATTTTAGCCATTGATTTCTATTTTCTCTCCAACCACAGGCTTTTCAACAGGTCATAAAAGAAAAACAAAAGCACACCTAAATTTATTTTGAAAGATAGAGAAATTTGTTTCCATCTCCACAATTACTTGGGTCCCTGTGAAGCATTAATAGTGAAGATCCTTTCAAAATTAGAGAGGACCATGCTCCTTATGCACCTTTGTAGCAATCACAGTGAAAGAATGCCCCACAGAGTGATATTAAGAGAGATTCTCCATTTTGTGCAACACTTACTAAATGGAATGTATATTGTATTATAATTTATTGCTAGGGAAATTTAGCTTATAAAAAAAGAGCAACTTTATTTATGTCACAAAGTTCCCAATATCAGTCAATACCAAATCCAAGCTAACATTTATAAGAGAAAAAAATAACACACAGACACTCCTGTTTAATTGTTGTTTATGCTTCAACTCCAGTGCTAAAGTGTTATTTATTGATTACAGAAACAGTTAGCTTTCAATAATAAAATGTAATTAAAATGTAACTGATGACTTTCATAATTGTTCTTCCCTACAGATATATTAATTGATGATTTGGCAGATAATCTATAATTTTTATCCAGTTGCATGTAATCAATTGTTGCACTGTACTTGGCTATTTGATAATGTCAGATATTTTCAGCCTTTTAGACAGCTTTGCCACAACTATCTACATGTAATCACTTATCTATTTCTAACATAGCTCAGAGGACTTGTAAAAACTTTGTTTATATAAGCCAAAGAATGTTTGCATCTGTTATGCAAAGCAATTAAATAATTGCATCAATTCTAGTATATTCCAAGTCCAGGACCAGTTGGTTTCACAGGCAAATTCTATCAAAAATCTAGAGGAGAGTTAAACCTCTCCTTCTGAAACTCTTCCAAAAAATTACAGAGAAAGGAACACTCTCAATCTCATTCTATGAGGCCACCATCACCCTGATACCAAAACCAAACAAAGGTACCACAAAAACAGAAAATATCACTGAGGAGGATATCACTGATGAACATAGACACAAAATCCTCAACAAAATACTAGCAAACCAAATCCAACAATATATTAAAAGGCTTATACGCCATGACCAAGAGGGATTTGTCCCAGTGATGCAAGGATTCTTCAATATCCACAAATCAATCACTGCGATACACCATGTTAACAAACTGAAGAATAAGAACCATATGATAATCTCAATAGATGCACAAAAAGCTTTTGACAAAATTCAACACCCATTTATGATAAAAACCCTCCAGAAAGTGGGAATAGAGTGAACTTACCTCAACATAATAAAGAGAATATATGACAAACCCACAGCTATTATAATTCTCAACAGTGAAAAGCTGAAAGCATTCCCTCTAAGATTACAAACAAGGCGAGATGCTCATTGTGACCACTTTTATTCAACATGGTTTTGGAACTCCTAGCCACAGCAATCAGAGAAGAAAAAGAAATAAAAGGAATACTAGTTGGAAAAGAAGAAGTAAAACTGTCATTGTTTGCAGATGACATGATACTATACATAGAAAATCCTAAAGATGCTACCAGAAAACTATTAGAGCTCATCAATGAATTCAGTAAAGTTGCAAAATACAAAATTAATACACAGAAATCTCTTGCATTCCCATACATTAAAAATGAAAGATCAGAAAGAGAAATTCAGGTAACAGTCCCATTTACCATCACATCAAAAAGAATAAAACACCTAGGAATAAGTCTACCTAAGGAGAAAAATGATCACTACTCTGAAAACAATAAGATGCTGATGAAAGAAATCAGAGATGACACAAACAGTTGGAGAGATATACCATGCTCTTGTATTGGAAGAATCAGTATTGTGAAAATGACTACACTACCCAAGGCAATCTACAGATTCAATGCAACCCTTATCAAACTACCAATGGCATTTTCCACAGAATTAGGGAAAAAACAACTTTAAATTTATATGGAAACACAAAAGACCCCAAATAGCCAAAGCAATCTTGAGAAAGAAAAATGGAGCTGGAGAAATCAGATTCCCTGACTTCAGACTATACTACAAAGTTACAGTAATCAAAACAGTATGGTACTGGCACAAAAACAGAAATATAGATAAATGTAAAAAAAAAAAAAGAAATATAGATAAATGTAATAGAATAGAAAACCCAGAAATAAACTCATGCACCTATGGTCAATTAATCTATGACAAGGGAGGCAAGAATATACAATGGAGAAAAGACAGTCTCTTCAATAAGTGGTGCTGGGAAAACTTGAGAGCTACATGTAAATGAAATTAGAACATTCACTGACACCATACACAAAAATAAAATCAAAATGGATCAAAGACCTAAATGCAGGGCCAGACACTATAAAACTGTGAGAGGAAAACCTAGGCAGAACATTCTTTGACATAAATTGCAGCAAGATCTTTCTGGATTCACCTCCTAGAGTAATAAAAACAAAAACAAACAAATAGGACCTAATTAAACTTAAAAGCTTTTGCACAGCAAAGGAAACCAGAAGCAACATGAAAAGACAGCCTTCAGGATGCGAGAAAATAATTGCAAATGAAGCAATGGAGAAAGGATTAATCTCCAGAATATACAAGCAGAGCATACAGCTCAATATCAAAAAAAAAAAAAACAAAATAAAAATCAAAAAATGGGTGGAAGACGTAAATAGATATTTCTCCAAAGAAGACATACAGATGGCCAACAAACACATGAAAAGATGCTCAACATCACTAATTATCAGAGAAATCCGAATCAAAACCACAGTGAGGTATCACCTCACAGCAGAAAGGCCATCATCAAAAAATCTACAAACAATAAATGTTGGAGAGGGTGTGGAAGAAAGGGAAACCTCTTGCACTATTGGTGGGAATGTGAATTGATACAGCCACTATGGAGAACAGTATGGAGGTTCCTCAAAAAACTAAAAATAGAACTACCATATGACCCAGCAGTCCCACTCCTAGGTATATATCCAGAGAAAACCAAAATTCAAAAAATACATGCACCCCAAAGTTCCCTGCAGCACTATTTACAATAGCCAGGACATGGAAGCAATTTAAATGACCATTGACAGAGGAATGGATAAAGAGCATGTGGTACATATACACAATAGAATATTACTCAGCCATAAAAAAGAACAAAATAATGCTATTTGCAGCAACAAGGATGGACATAGAGATTGTCATACTGAGTGAAGTCAGTCAGACACAGAAATATCATATTATATCACTTATAGGTGGAATCTTAAAAAAAACTGGTATAAATGAACTTATTTACAAAACAGAAGTAGAGACACAGATGTAGAAAACAAACTTATGGTTGTCAAGGGGGAAGGGGGAGGGATAAATTTGGAGATTGGGGTTGACATATACACACTACTATATGCAGTAAGTCCCCTACATACGAATGAGTGCCATTGTGAGAGAGTGTTTGGAAGTCCCATTTGTCCAACTTTGTTGGACTTATGCACACTACTATATATAAAACAAACAAAGACCTACTGTATAGCACAGGGAACTGTATCCAATATTCTGTGATAACATACATGAGAAAAGAATCTAAGAATGAATGTATGTATATGTATAACTGAATCACTTTGCTGTACACCTGAAACTAACACAACCTTGTAAATCAACTATACTCCAATAAAAGTAAAGTGTTAAAAAATCTTCTAGTATATTCCAAATCAAACCATACTGAGAATACTTACCATATGCTTGTTTCCACAGGACAAAGTTTTTAGCTTTTTTTTCTTTTTCAACATTTGTGTTTGTTTATTGGCAGTATAAAGATTTAAAGAGCTGAAAAGAAACCTCAAAGTAAGTGAAATCAGCTTTCTCAGCCCCACATTGCTTGAAATAAACTTCATGGAACTTTTCAGTGTCAACATGTAAGAACACTGAATGAAGTCAACAAAAGAATTAGTAATCTTCTGAATGTATTATTTACTTCAAAAGTAAATGAAGAAGTGCTTCTCTTCAGAAAGAAATTATATTACAGTTTTGTTGAGTGACGAATGTTCTATAGTCCAGGCTGTTAGCTTTAAATTGTGCCCCAGTATTGTTAAACAGAGTCTCCAGAAATAAACTTAATACATTAAAAAAATATATAAAATCTCTCAGAAACAGCATTTCTAAAAGATGCCTTTGGTTAATTTATTATAAACAAAGATTTCTACAAAATTATTTGGTACCAAATCATTGCTTAGGCTTTTTTTTTCTTTTTATTCATGTTTTTTATTTATTATCTGTTCTGATGATTATTGTTTAACCATGTTAATTGGTTAAATCACAGCACAACATAGATGGGGATTTAAATAGTTTTGCTTTGTATGGCTGTTGGCTAATCCTTTGTGACTTTGTTTTAGTGGAGCATTGTGTTCTAATTAGATGGAGGATAATGCTGTTAAAGCTGGTGCTTCCTTTGTGATAGTTCCACATGTGAGTGGTGTGTGTGTGTGTGTGTGTGTGTGAGAGAGAGAGAGAGAGAGAGAGAGAGAGAGAGAGAGAGATACATGACTCAGCCAGAAAGTATGAATGTGGAGCTCAGACTCTTTGATATATATGTCTTCTTTATCTTGTTTGTTCAAATCAGAAACCTCACAAGCTGGAATACAAAGAAGATTTGGAGTATTGATACCATACATAATTATATTAATAAAAAAGACCAATACTTGACATGATGATGGACAGCATACGTGCTTCAAATCTATGAAGGAAAATCAACTACACTTAACATAGGGGAGAGAAAAAATGTTTCCTCTAGGCACGAGAGACCAAAATGAAATATTTCCTGCTTTTAGCTTGCAGAGGGGCATTGTTTCACTCTGAAGTGTCTTCAATTCATTATAAAGCTACATCTGGTATTTAAGTTCATAGATCTTAAAAAAGATGACTCAACTCCATTATTTCACAGTTGAAAATGAGGCATAGAATTTTCAATATTGGTCTGGACAAAGTCATGAAGACAGTCTAAGCTACTTTTTACATATGTTTTCATTTGTTTGTTCTTTTGACCAGTGATGCTAATAGATATATGGAAGAAATACAAAGTCTTTTTGATTTTAATAGATACATGGAAGAAAGCATCTGTAAATTAACTGTTAAATCTGAGATTGTTAAAATCTTATGCATATCTATTTCCATATATCAAATAATAATTTAAAATGTTCTTAAGACTGCCAAGGTTGTTGGCATCAGGAAACTTGAATTTGAATTCCAATCTATCTCTCACCAAATAGGGGACTTGGAGTAAGTTACTTCTTCTCTCTGTGCCTCAGCTTCCACCTCTATAAAATGAATTGTTTGCAGGAGATCAGTTCTAGGTTTCTCTTCTGATCTATAAGTTTATGATATAGGTTCTAACTATGTGTTTGGTAAAATTTCACTTCCTGGGATCTTCTGTCAATGTGAGTTAGTTCATGTGAAGTAGATATATACCAGAGTCCTGTGTCATCTGCAGTTGAATATGTCCCCTTACACATATAGTTAATGTTGCATCTGTGATTCCCGTAGGCTCCATGAACAGGTTGTGCTCAAATTCACTTACTGGCTGGTCTTACATCAACTGAGCACTTGCAAAGGTATTTCTATTTCATCAATCTTGAAGAAATTTAAAGTCCTAAATTTCCAAGAGAAAAGTTTTGACCACAAACTGACCCATGACATACTATTCAAATTTAACTAAATATTTATTTATTCGTGGAAGCTTAATGAGGTTTTATTTTTTGGTCAGATTTTGAAAATTAAAAGGTATAAAAAGGCATATACTATTTTTATGGAAGGTACTTGGGTGATTATCATACAAACTCAGGGAGAGAGGATGCATCACCTTCTGAGGAGGTTCTTTTTAATATCAGGATTCATCATTTTTAATAGGATGCCACAGTGAAGAAAAATATCTTTGCTGAATCAATTCACATATATTCAAATGAAGATTAGACTAGAAATCTGAACACTTGTGTTATAATAAAAACTCTGATACTAAGTAGTAATTAAGCATTGGTAAGGTACCAAATGTTTCTATGCCTTGTTAATCTTGTCCATTAATTGAGCATGTGACACCTGACATACTTACCTAAAAGCTTTTGGTGAGCACTAAACAACAGTATCAGTATATAAAAACTGAATACAAACAAGGGCCCCATGTATTACTACAACAACTACAAAATGACAAAGAGATCTATTGGTATATATTTGGCTCCAACAGCAATGACTAATTGTTACACACACACATTCACACACAAACACACACACAAACACACAGAATCCTATACACCAAAACCATTTGAACATTTGTTAATTATGGAACAAAATCCAGGCTGCGTTCTACATTGTTAAGATAAATATAGCCATCTTGACAACTTTTTATTAAACCCAGCTCTTTTTATTTACATAAATGGAGGAAGAGGTCTTTTCCTCTGCAATGATTTTGCTCTACCATGGAATATTTATTTCTCTCCATCCATAGTCTTAACTACCACCAAAGCTCTTTGCTAATGATTTCAGCTGCAGGCTCATATTTGTTTAATTCTCCATTTTCTAAATCATTAAAAATAGATCCCTTTCTTGAAAGTTTTCTGACAAAGAGGAATTCAGTTCTCTTTAAGTAAATCCGGTGGCCTGAAACACCAAAGAGAAGTAAACTCAGGGGATTCCAACAAGAAGAGACTGTTTAGATCAAAGGAAATACTAATGTGGTACCAAGTTCAGAATGTGAATTAGAAAAATCCCAGAAGAAAACAGTAAGTATAATGTCCTACAACCTTCCACGCTAAATTTGGCTGCACCATTTATTAGCTACCTGACAGTGCAAGTTATGTTTCATCCCTCTGAGCATGAGTGTCCTCACCAATAATAAGATGATTATATCCAACTCTTGGGGTATTCTTAGAATGAAATATGATAGGTAGGATGAGAAAGAAACTAACCTTTGGTCAGTGTCTATCATATGCTCTTAAATACACATCTCAATCAATCTTCGCATTAATCCTCTTGAAATATTTGCTACTATATGCATTTTATAAATAAATATAGAAAAACATAAGAAAGTTGAAAAATAATTATTGCATACCCAAGGTCACAAGTTAGTAATTGGAACTGAAAACCATGATTTAGAAACAAATCTACTATACTCCAAAATGCATGTTCTTTCCACTAACTCATTATTTCCTATGCAGACATTCCAACAAACATCATTTTCATTCATTTAAAAAAAAAACATTAGAATAACCTACAGAAAAGATCTTCAAAAAGTCTCATTTCTGCCACCAAGTATAAGTACCTCAGAACAAAATCCTATATCAGTCTAGTGAAACATTATATTAGAGTGAAAGAAGTGTGTGTTGGCCTACACAACTGATTTCATAACCATGTTCTACATTGACTAGATGTGTCTTTTGCACAAATTAATTAAATTATCTGTCTCAGTTTTCTTATCTGTGCAATGGAAATTCTCAAACCCTTATCACAGATCTGTTATAAGAATTAAGTGAGAGTAACTGAATCAAGGAAGTCAGTTAAGCTGATGTTCATACTTCATCTCCAATCCAAAACTCCAACAAATGTCTGAACAAACATACTTTAAATAAATAGTAATGGGGGAAAAGAGTACCACCAGAAAGAGACTATTTGGGGGAATTCCTGAAAAATCAGACAGTAACATGCATTAGTTCTACAGAGAAATAAGACTAGAGAATATCACTTCACCAATCTAGTGATTTCTTCACTAGAAATCTAGTGGGGAGGAAGTATCAAGAATAGAGTGGCAACATATAAAAGATAAGAAAGGCATCCTGTGGGAATAAGAGGTATTATACCTAATGCTAGCAAAAAATAAATATATCTCTGAAAAAGTTACTTCAGTATGAAGTACAATAAGATGAAAAAAATGGAATCTGAGGAATACCAAGGAATATTGAAGAAAAATATGGTTGGACAAACCAACCTGTAAATTTATATTTAGAAGTAATTTTGAGGCATAATGAAAAAATGACATCACATAATCACTGGTGGTGATTCAAGACCTGAAGACAAAGCACATCCTGGATGACCCAGTGATGGAGGAATAAAGTAGCCTGCTACTGACATTTCCAGACCACTTCAACAGATATTCATATCTTGCTTTTGCCCATGTTGAAGCTGTTTCAAGAGTATCAACTATTTGTAATCTGTGAGTCCTTTTAGCAATTGAATACTTAAAGTAATTAAAAAGTAGTTATCACAATACATAACCTCTTTTTCTTGAGTACCAGGTTATATATGTTAGTTATGTATAACCTCAGGCTCTCCTGAAACCTCGCACATCTGAATTTCATTAACAATGTTACTTCCAAAAAACTTACAAATGCATGGTTGCCAAACATTATTGATCTCTAGTTAGTACATTCTGTAGCTTTGGCCAAGGGTCAATGCCAGGCTTCAGACAAACCTGAGAGAAGCATGTAGTCAATCCTGCTAAGCTAAAATTTGCCCATCCTTATGCATATAATCTTCAAAATCATGTGGATCAATAACAATTTTATTGATGTATTATATCCAAATAAAACTCAATAAATTCTGAAGAGTAGAGGTCTTACAAATTATACTATTTAATCATAGTAACATAGAATAGTAAAAGAATAGCTCTTTTCAGATTTAGGGTAATTTTTCTATCCTTATCCATGTACTTATCAACATTACATGTTGAAATTTATCACATATTTAAAGGAATATATACATATATAAATTATATTGCAAATTATATTGCAAAATTAGAGTGATTATTTCAATAGGGCAGCACAAAATCATTTGATGAAACTTGATCCCCATTCATGATAAAAGCTATCAGAAAAATAAAGTTAGAAAGAAATTCCCCAAATGTCTAGATACTACTAGATGCCTTCAAAAATATTATTATTTTTTGGGAAAAACTCAAGCATTAAAATCAGGAAAGTAAAAATGTTGCTGTCACCTAGGATTCCTTCTTAAAGTGGAAGCTATTGTCAAGATAGGCAAGTAGAATAAATAAGCAGTATACCAATCAGAAATGAGCAAAATTAACCAAATTTATGAACTATAAAATTGTATATCAATAAAATATTTTAGGTTAAAATATCAACAGAATAAAAAATAACAATACTAGGAGAATTTTTTACTGTAATTAATGTGCTGTCTAAAGACATTGAAACAAATATTCTTTATAACAAATGTATGAGTTTGTTTCTATTGTTATCCCATTTTACAGATGAGGAAACTTGGGTGCAACCTGTATAACACAATTTATGAGTAGTCAAGAAAGAATTTGAGGGCTTCCCTGGTGGCACAGTGGTTGAGAGTCCGCCTGCTGATGCAGGGTACGCAGGTTCGTGCCCCGGTCTGGGAAGATCCCACATGCCATGGCGTGGCTGGGCCCGTGAGCCATGGCTGCTGAGTCTGCTCGTCCAGAGCCTGTGCTTCACAACCAGAGAGGCCACAACAGTGAGAGGTCCGCGTACCGGAAAAAAAAAAAAAAAAAAAAGAAAGAAAAAGAATTTGAATTTAAGCAGTCTGGTTGCAGAGTCTATATATTTAACCCCCATGCTGAGTTTTTCAATGCACTAGAAATAACCAAGTAGAAAATGCGATTGTAATGTTTCAGCAAAGGAAGTCATTAAATACTCAAGAATAAATCTGATAAGAGAAAGGCATGACCCCTTGAAAATTATGAAAGAATAGCCAAGAAAATTTTCAGAAGAAGGAAAATAATAAATGACATGCTATAACAGCTAATCAAATCATACAAATAAAACTCAATTAATTAAATCCTGGGGAACAATATACAATGGTATAGGAACAAACAAATAAGTTGATAAAACAATGGAAAACTTAGAAACATAATTACATTTGATATAGTTTTGACAAAAATTTCATGGTTTATTAGGTCTTTATTTGTGAAGATAAGCATTCACACTCCTTTCTAATATTTTACACAGATTAATAAATTATAGGTAGACTACATAGCTAACAGTAATAAACACATTAGAAGAAAATATAGAGGAATATTTCAGTAAGTTTGTGTGATTAGAAAGCTTTCCTAAACAAGACATGAAATCCAGAATCCATAAAGCTAAAGATCAGTATAATTACTTATAAAAAAATTCTGTGTGATGAACTAAGTCAGAAAAAATAAGCATTCTGCAAGAAAAAAAATTGCAAAGTATACATTAAATGCATCAATATCTAGAATATATAGAGAATTCAAAATAAGTTGAGTAAACTGAAATTTATATATTGAAGAATATAGACAATTATTTTAAAAAGATGATTACTTTCTCTAATATGGAAATAATATTAAATATTAATTTGTACTCATCTGTATTTGTTTTCTATTGCTTCCATGATAAATTATCAAAAACTCAGTAGTTTAAACAACGCAAATTTATTACCTTACAATTCTGGTTGTTAGAAATGTGACACAGGTCTCACTGAGTACTTTCTGGAGGCTGTGGGGAAAATTTGTTTTCTTGCCTTTTTCAGGTCCTAGAGGCTTCTTGCTATGCTTCTATGATTCCACCTATGTTACTTTAGGTTGTCTTTCATCTGAGGTCCCAGGAGGAGAGGTGTTTTGGATATAGGTGGCCCATATCAATATATTTCAGTATCCTACAGCTGTATACTTAAGATTGTCTCAAAATATAAGGACTTCTTATAACTTAAAATACTGATCACTTTAGAATTCCAACTTCTTTTATATTATACTGAAAATGTCTTAATATGCTTTCTCTCCTTTGTTTTATTAAAGTATAATTGATTTATAATATATTAGTTTCAGGTATACAACATAGTACTCAATATTTTTATAGATTACACTCCATTTAAAATTATTATAAAATATTGGCTATATTCCCTGTGCTATACGATATATCTTTGTATCTTATTTATTTTATACATAGTAGTTTGTACCTCTTATTCCCCTGCCTCTATCTTGCCCCTCACTCCTTCCCTCTCACAGCTGGTAACCACTAGTTTTTTCTCTATATATGTGAGTCTGTTTCTATTTCATTATATTTATTCATTTATTTTGTTTTTGAGATTCCACGTATAAGTGATAACACACAGTATTTCTTTCTCTGTCTGACTTATTTTGCTAACCATATTACCCTCCATTTTCTGGTTTTTTTTTTCTGGAGGGACTGATTTTTTTATCTAATTTCTCTACAATCTTTTCACTGAGAATATAATCTTGTAATTATTTTGTTGTATTCCATTTTTAACCCTGCTACCCATAGCACTAAGTTCAGTATTTGAACTATATTAGGACTCAATTTAATTTAGTAACAATAGCTTCAGTATATTAAAGTTGGATATAAAGTCTTAAATATTATTAGCCCAGTTTACTCATTAGAATTTTGTGTGGGTCAATCCTTTGCTGTTCACGAATTTTCCACATACATTTAACAAACTCTTGAATTTACTTCATTAGAACAGTCAAAACACACACAGACATTTCCAAAATTATCTTTCTAAATGGATAGTTGGGAAGACTCAGACTGAGAAAAGTGAAGAAACTAGCCGAAATCAAAATTTTGGTGCCTTCAGAGAGAAGGTAATAACCAGTATTTCTTGACCCTTGCCCTCTCCTGTCCCTTTATGTTATTCTGTTTCATAGACTTATTTTCAAAATGCTACCTTTACATAGTCAACTAAACTCTCTATTTTCCAATATATTTGACTAAACCCTCAATATTCCATTAGCTTCTTGATTTCTTAATTGTTATGAATGCATTTTAACACTGTATCATATATATAAAAGTATATATATAATTTTAAAAAATCAGTCTTAATGGTAAAAATCATGTCTCATTCTACTCTAACTTAACAGTAACTCTTATTGGTAAAAAGAGATATGTATTGGTAAATCTGCTTAGTTATGATACAAAAGTAAGAACTTAATTTGAATTAGAGTGGATTGCTTGTCAATTTGATGAGAAAATTAACATTAAACTTACTCTTTACCAATAAAAATTACTATCTGAAGGAATAAAGTTGTTTGGCAGTGACACAAAAGTATATATATATATATATATATATATATATATATATATATATATATACTAAAATTTGAGCCGGCAAAACATGTTTTTCCAACATAATAGCAAACTTATAGATTTTTTTTTTAGATTTGGTTGAGTTGAGGATAGCAGACTTCTAGAATTTTTTTAAGATTTGGTTGAGTAGAGGATAGCACATATCACATAAAGAATATAATTCAAAAGTCTAAGATATTTGTATTACAAAAATATTTGAAAATATTAAGTCATCCCAATCATTGATTTATTGAATGGTTACCCTGAAAGTATACAATATACATGAAAAATCTAAATTCTTCTGAGTAAGGAATTGTGGGTGTATCCAAGAGAAAAAAAAAAAAACTTGATGAGAAGCTGGAAGAATATAAATTTTTGCTGTAAAATAAAGCAAAACTACGAGAGACCTGGGACTAGGCAGAGAGAAATTTGATTGTATTGACCTGTGAAAGAAACTCTCCTTCTTCAATAGGAGACATCAGAAAGTATTTCAGCATTGTTTACTTCAGTTGAAGTGTAGCTGAGAGATGAAGAGGGGTTGCATGGTCTGTCGACTAAAGGAATCAAGGTCTGAGTCACTATGACAAAGAGGAAATACAGCTCCTAGCTGGAACTGATCTAAAGAGATTTCTGAGTAGCTGCAGAGTACTGATATACAGCATATGCTAATGATAACATTCAGGAAGAAATCAACTTTGCATGTCAATGAATAACAAGACACATGTGACTATTATAAAGCAGGAGCCAGCAAATGCACAGGAATCTGTAGAAACTTAGAGAGACTGAACACAGAAGAAAAGCTAGTCAATAAAGATCCTTTTGACAAGCTAGAAATGCTTTGAAGGGGCCAAAATTCCTGGTTAGACAGAGTTACATATACCAAGTTGTCAGTGCATTCTAACCAGTTAATGCTTGATATCAATGTAATATTTTATTTCCTACTAATTAAACTCCTTGATGTAATTTGTTGTAAATGTTTGTCTAGTATTATACCTGTTGCTAGAAAGTGCTGGGAAAGAGGGTATATGCTTCCTGGCAAAAGTCCATGAGTCTGATTATCCAAAGAAATTCACACCACAAGTACAACTAACAGGTGTAATCTGCATAGGTGAAAACAAAACTCTTAACTGGATTTTGTTCAACCTTCATTCAAAAGTTTCTATACCACAGGGTTGTGTTTGAGGTGAGATTGCTCTGAGCAGATACTTCTATTTAAGTTTAGGGCAAGAATATACACCAAAAGGGTCAGTGGAAAGAAACACTGATTCCCATACACTAATGGCCCATAAAAGTGTTTAAGACTCAGCTGAATCCTCCTCTACTCAGAACATCGCTTCATCCATCCCCAACATGTACACTCTCCTGTTCTTGAGATTCCAGTGTTAATAATAATAATAATAATACCCTTGAATCATGTTATGTCTCTTACTAGCCATACCCAATGAACTTCCTATGGCTCATGAGCCCCTCATTATAGCAGACTAATGGGTACTGTTTTCCCTTACATTTTTCTCTGTAGGGCAGGTACATATTAAGAAAGGGAATTTATTACTCCATATTCCAAAGAACAGAAAGTCATCAAAAGAAAATGTTACTAATATTAAAGATAGAATAGGTGAGTTCAGGAGCTGTCAGGACTGGGAAGATTACTTTTGTTACCAAACTACTCTGCACATATCTCTTGTACTTACAGGGCCCCTTCCTTAGGCTGTCTGCTGAAGGCCTTCTCATAATGGTGTTTTCTGTAGCTATTATTAAAGAAATGATGGATGTTTGTTGATTACTTACCACGTACCACACACTTTAAAATGCATAATCTTATTTATTCATTAGGAGAAATTTTGTATATATTATTATTATTCCCTTTTTTCAAGAGAAGTTGAGAAATATTCATAACTTGCTAAAAGTCACAGAGCTATATGTGATACTAAGGGGCAGACAATAACCTTGAACTCAGGTCTTATAACTCAAAGTCAGACTTGAGGCTTCGCCATCAGACATATATTTTAATTTGTTATATTTTTATTGAAGTATAGTTGATTACAACATTGTATTATTTTCAGATGTACAGCAAAGTGATTCAGTTATTAACATATATATAATGTATATATATATAGTGTATATATATATAGTATATGTATATAAAAATAGTATATACATACATACTTTTTGATTAATTTTCCATTATAACTTACTACAAGTATTGAATATAGTTCCTTGTGCTATAAATCCTTGTTACTTATGTATTTTATATAATAGTGTGTATCTGTTAATTTCATACTCCAAATCTATCCCTCCCCCTTCCTTTCCCCTTTGGTAACCATAAGTGAGTTTTATGTGTCTGTGAGGCTGTTTCTGTTTTGTAAATAAATTAATTCACCTTATTTTTCAGATTGCCTGTATAAGTGATATAATATTTTAATATTTGTCTTTGACTTACTTCACTTAGTATGATATTCTCTAAGCACATCCATATTGCAGCAAATGACAATATTTCATTCTATGTTATGACTGAGTAACATTCCATTGTGTGTGTGTGTGTGTGTGTATATATATATATTTTATATATATATATATTTTATATATATATATATATATATATATATATATATGTAGGTATACAACTTCTTTATCCATTAATCTATTGATGAACACATAGGCTGATTTCATGTCTTGGCTATTGTATATAGTGCTGCTATGAACATTGGTGTACATGTATCTTTCCAAATTACAGTTTTTGTCTTTTCTAGATATATGCCCAGGAGTGGGAATGCTGGGTCATATGGTCACTTTATTTTTAGTTATTTAAGGAACCTCTATACTATTTTCTGTATTGGCTGCACTAATTTACATTCCCACCAAGAGTGTAAGAGGATTCTCTTTTCTCTATATCCTCTACTGCATGTATTATTTGTAATATTTTGATGATAGCCATTCTGACAGGTGTAAAGTGATACCTAATTGAAGTTTTGATTTAGATTGCTCTAAAAATTTGTGATGTTGGGCATCTTTTCATGTCCTTGTTGGCCATCTGTATATCTGCTTTGAAGAAATGTCTATTTAGGTCTTCTGCCCATTTTTTGATCAGGTTGTTGGTTTTTGATATTGAGTTGTAAGAGCTGTTTTTATATTTTGGAAATTAAGCCCTTGTTGGTAGCATTATTTGCAATATTTTCTCCCATTCCAGAGATTGTCTTTTCATTTTGTTTATGGTTTGCTTTGCTGTACAAAAGCTTTTATATTTGATTGGGTTCTATTTGTTTAATTTTGATTTTATTTCTCTTGCCTTGGGAGACTGATGTAAGAAAATATTGCTATGATTTATGTCAGAGAATGCTTTGCCTATGTTCCCTTCTAATAGTTATATGATATCATGTCTTATATTTAAGTCTTTAAACCATTTTGAGTTTATTTTTGTATATGGTGATAGGGAGTGTTCTAATTTCACTGATTTACATGTAGCTGTTCAGATTTCCCAACACCACTTGCTGAAGAGACTGTCTTTTCTCCATTGTATATTCTTGCCTTCTTTATTAAAGATTAATTGACCTTAGGTGTATGGGTTTATTTCTAGGCACTCTAGTCTATTCCATTAACATATATGTCTGTTTTTGTGCCAATGCCATGCTGTTTTGGTTACTGTAGCTTAGTAGTTTTGTCTGAACTCTGAGAGGGTTATGTCTCCAGCTTTATTCTTTTTCCTCAGATTGCCTTGGAATTTTGGATCTCTTGTGGCTCCATATAAAATTTAGGATTATTTTTTGTAGTTCTGTGAAAAATATCATAGGGATTCCTTTCAATCTGTAGATTGCTTTGGGTAGTATGTCCATTTTAGAAATATTAATCCCTCCAATCCAAGAGCATGGGATATCTTTCCATTTATTTGAATCATCTTCAATTTTCTTTATCAGTGTTTTATTGTTCTCAGCATTTAGGTCTTTTACCTCCTGGGTTAGGTTTATTCCTAGGTATTTTAAATTTTGATGTAATTTTTAAGTGGATTTTTTAAAAAAAATTCTCTTTCTAATATTCCATTGTTAGTGTAAAGAAATGCAAATATTTCTGTATATTAATCTTGTATCCTGTTACCTTACTGAATTCATTTATTAGTTCTAATAGTTTTTGTGTGTGGAGTCTTTAGGATACTCTATATAGAGTATCATGTCATCTGCAAATAGTGACAATTTTGTCTTCCAAAATGGATACATTTTCATTTCTTTGTCTTGTCTGATTGCTGTGGCTAAGACTTCCAATACTATGTTGAATAGATGTGGTGAGAGGGGGCATATTTGTCTTGTTCCAGAATTCGGCAAGATGACTTTCAGCTTTCACTGTTGAGTATTATATTGGCTGTGGGTTTGTCACAACTGACTTTTATTACATTGAGATATGTACCCTCTATACCCACTTGGATGAGAACTTTTTACCATGAATGGACTGAAGTTTATCAAATGCTTTTTCTGGATCTATTGAGATGATCATGTGGTTATTATCTTTTCTTTTGTTGATGTGTTATATCACATTGATTGATTTGAGTATGTTGAACCATCCTAGTGAGGCTGGAATAAATCCACCTTGATTATGGTTTATGATCCTTTTTTTGTGTTGGATTCAGTTTGCTAATTGTTGAGAATTTTTGCTTCTACATTCATCAAAAATATTCACCTGTAATTTTCTTTTTCTGTAATTTTCTTTTTCTTTTTTCTGTAGTGTCTTTGCCTGGTTTTGACATCAGGGTGATGGTGGTTTCATAGAATGAATTTGGAAATGTTCTTTCTCTTAAATATTTTGGAATAGTTTGAGAAGGATTGTCATTAGAACTTCTTTGTATGTTTGGTAGAATTCCCCAGTGAAGCCATCTGGTCCTGGACTTTTGTTTGCAGGGAGTTTTGTTTTTTGGGTGTTTTTCTTCTTTTTTTTTTGAGTTTATATTTCACTTCTAGTGATTGATCTGTTCATATTATTTGTTTCTGCTGGACTCAATTTTGGCAGGCTGTGTGTTTCCAGAAACTTGTCCATTTCTTCTAGGTTGTCCAATTGGTTAGCACCTAAGTGTTCATATTATTTTCTTATGGTTCTTTTTATTTCTGTGGTATTGGTTGTTATTTCTCATATTTCATTTCTTATTTTGCTTATTTAGGTCCTCTATTGTTTCTTCTTCATAAGCCTGACTAAAGCTTTGTCAATTTTGTTCATAATTGCAAAAAAACAACACTTTGTTTTTATTGATTTTTTCTATTTTTTTAAACTCTATATTATTTATTTCCTCTGTGATCTTTATAATTTCCTACCTTATGTTGAATTTGGGTTTTGTTTGTTCTTCTTTTTCTAATTCTTTTAGGTTGTAGGTTAATATCTTTATTTGAGATTTTTCTTATTTTATGAGGAAAGCTTGCATCACTATGAATACTCTTAGAATTGCTTTTGCTACATATCATAGACTTTGCATGTTTGTGCTTTCATTGTCATTTGTCTTGAGGTATTTTTAAATTTACTCTTTGATTTCATTGTTGACATTAATTTTTTAGTAGCATGTTTTTTACTCTCCATGCAATCGTTCTTGTTTTTTTCCTTATTTATTTTTCTGTGGTTGCCTTCTACTTTCATGCCATTGCAGTCAGAAAAGATGCTTTAAATAATTTCTATCCTCTTAAATTTGTTGAGGCTTGTTTTGTGTCCTAGTATGTGGTCTGTGCAATGTTCACAGTGCAATGTTCCATGTGCACTGAAAAGAATGTGTATTCTGTATTTTGGATGTAGTGTCCTATAGATATCAATTAAGTTCAACTGCTCTATTGTGTCATTTAGGGTCTCTCTTGCCTTATTGATTTTCTGTGTGGAAGAACTGTCCATTGGTGTCAATGGCATGTTAAAGTCTCCTATTATTATTGTATTCCTGTCAATTTCTACCTTTATGTCTATTAGCATTTGTGTTATGCATTTAGGTGCTCCTAAACAGGTGCATATATGTAAATGAATGTAATATCATTTTCTTTTATTTATCCCTTTATCATTACATAGTCTCCTTTGCCTTTCTTCATGGCCTTTGTTTTAATATCTATTTTGTCTTATATGACTATTGCTTTCTTGTCATTTCCATTTGCATGCAATATCTTTTTCCATCCCTCACTTTCAATCTATGTGTGTTTTGGCCTGAAGTTTATCTCTTGTAGGTGACACATTGTAGGTCCTTTTCTGTCTTATCCCATCTGCCACTCTGTGTCTTTTGATCAGAGTATTTATTCCATTGTCATTTGAAGTAATTACTGATAAGAATGTATTTATTGCAATTTCAAACCTTGTTTTCCAGTTGATTTTGTAGTTCTTTCATTCTTTCTTTTGTTTTTTCCTTTTGTGGTTTGATGGTTTTCTTTTGTAATATGTTTAAGTACTTTTCTTTTTAGTTTATGTGAATCTGTTTTTTTGTTTGTTTCTTTGTTTGTTTGTTTTTGTAGTATGTGGGCCTCTCACTGTTGTGGCCTCTCCTGTTGCAGAGCACAGGCTCCGGACATGCAGGCTCAGCAGCCATGGCTCATGGGTCCAGCTGCTCCATGGCATGTGGGATCCTCCCAGACCAGGGCACGAACCCATGTCCCCTGCATTGACAGGTGGACTCTCAACCACTGTGCCACCAGGGAAGCCCCTATTGTATGTTTTTGATTTGTGGTTCCCCTGGCTTTCAACCCATAACTCTGTCTACTTTCTTTAGAATGATAGTCTTATAAGTTCAAACGCATTCTAAAGGATCTATATTTTTTACTCCCTTCCCCCATATTTTGTGATTTTGATAAGCACTTTTGCATCTTCATGTTTATAACTTTGCTGTTAATTGGAGTTATAACCACTTTAACAATTTTTCTTTGTTTTTTAATCTTTGTACTGGTTTAAACTATGTTCAATCCTTTTTTATATATTTTCCTTTCCTATTGTTTTTCCCTTTCCTAGAGATTCTTGCTTCATTTTTATTTAGAGAATACCTTTCAATACTTCTTTTAGGTTACATTTAGTACTGCTGTATTTTTTCAGATTTTGTTTGTATGAAAAGTTCTTATTTTCTGCTTCAATTCTGAATGATCACCTTGCTGGGTATCCTAGGTTGTAATTTTTTCCCTTTCAGCTATTTAAATATATCATGCCATTCTTTTCTGGACTGCAGTGTTTCTGCAGAAAAAATCAGATAATATCCTTATGGTGGTTCCCTTGTAACTGACGCTTTGTTTTTTCTTGCTACCTTTAGAATCCTCTCTTTATCTTTGACTTCTGCCATGTTAACTAACATATGTCTTTATGTGAGTCTGTTTGGGTTCATCTTGTTTGGAACCCTCTGTGCTTCCTGTACCTGGATATCTTTGTCCTTTAAATTTCTAAAGTTTCAGCCATAATTTCTTCAAATACATTTTTGATTGCTTTATCTCTTTTTTCTTCTTATGAAACTCTTATTTTGGGTAACTTTGCATGGTTTTTATTAACCCATCAATCTTGTATGTTGCTTTCAGTTTGTTTGTTTGTTTGTTTGTTTTGATTTGTCTTTCTGTCTGTTGTCCCAATTGGGTGATTTCCATTATTCTAACTTCCAGATCACTTTATTCTGCATTATTTAGTCTGTTATTCATTGCTTTTAGTTTCACTTTTATTTAAGCATTTGTGTTGTCTAATTTTGATTGGTTCTTCTTTATATCTCCTAGTTCCTTGCAACAGTGATCTGCATTTCTATTGATAACCTTTCTTAATTCCTTTAGCATTTTTATTACTCCCTTTTTGAACTCAGGGTCTAATAGACTGGAGAGGTTCATTTCATTGTTTATTCTTTCAAGGGCTTTATCTTGTTCTTTTAATTGGGAGTAGTTCCTCTGCTTTTACATTTTACTTAAAATTTATCTGTCCCTGTGATTTTGGGAGAAACAGTTATATAATACTGTCTTAAAGAGCTCTTTTTATGTGAGAGAATCCTTGTGTAGATTGTGTGAGTCCAATACTTTTTGTTGTGAGTGCTGTTTTTGATACGGATGCCTGCCACATATTTCCTCAGAATGTGATGGTCAGTATCCCCTTGGTAGTGGGTGTGATTGGTGTTTTGGTGACCAGAGCCTGCAGTCAATGTTGGGAGGGATCTCCTCTTTGTTCTGTGGTTGTCACAGTCCTGTCATGCATATGGGGAGACTGATTCCCAGTTGTTAGACTAGATCTCCCCAGATCTGGCTCTAAGCCAGGGTGTGAAGGAGGTGGAGCACTCCTGCTGAGATAAGAACTGCTGCATACTCCGCCCCAGGGGCTGTCTGTCAGAGACAAACAATTCTGTAATGCTGCCTCCCGCCTAGTGTGTGTGCCAACAATGTGTGCTGCTGATGAATTCACCCCAGGATCTGCATCCACTGTGGAAGTGCTGATAAGCAGCTCTGATGTCAGCCCCACCTCAGCCATGTGTGGGTTCACAAATCCCATTGCCACTTCAGCCATGACCCACTGTGAGCATGCTGACAATTGGGCTCTTATGGCAGACCTGTGCCCCACCCAGAGCACACTGGTAATGGGCCTCCTATGGCGGACCTTCACCCTGCCCTGTGTGTGTCAACAGTGGCAGCCTGGATCACACTTCAGGCCCTTTGGGCTGTCTCCACACATCTAGAGAGAATCTACTCCCAGAGTCCATTGACTGAAACCCCAGTTTTAGAGCCCAGTTGCTGTTACTACTAGCAGCCCATACCAGCACTCCTTTTAGGCTAGAAAGTGTGGTGACATGGCAGCCATCAGAACTGGTCTCTCTCTGCTCTGATTGTTAACAAGTCAGCACAAACACACTCCTC
Source organism: Phocoena sinus (assembly GCF_008692025.1). Classification (NCBI taxonomy): domain Eukaryota; kingdom Metazoa; phylum Chordata; class Mammalia; order Artiodactyla; family Phocoenidae; genus Phocoena; species Phocoena sinus. The sequence continues at coordinate 30,089,110 of NC_045776.1, read as the reverse complement.
ATGAGCAGAGTCCAAGCTCCTTTGACTCCCTATCTGTCCCAGTGGGTCTCCCAGCTGGCAAAGGGGGTTCTCAGGGAGAAGGTAACTTCCCTCTTTCACAACTCCCACCCAGGGTTGCAGATCCCATCCTGATGCTCCCTTTCTTTCTTTCTTTCTTTCTTTCTTTTCTTTTCTTTTCTTCCTCCTTCCCTCCCTCCCTCCCTTCCTTCCTCCCTTCCTCCCTTCCTCCCTCCCTTTCTTCCTTCCTTCCTTCCTCCCTCCCTTCCTTCCTTCCTTCCTTCCTTTCCTTCCTTCTTTCTTTCTTTCTTTCTTTCTTTCTTTCTTTCTTTCTTTCTTTCTTTCTTTCTTTCTTTCTTTCTTTCTTTCTCTCTCTCTCTCTCTCTCTCTTTCTTTCTTTCTTTCTTTCTTTCTTTCTTTCTTTCTTTCTTTCTTTCTTTCATTCTTTCGTTCTTTCTTTTTTCCCTACAAGGTTACATGGGGATCTTTCTTGCAGCTTTGGCTCTATAAGAGATATTTTGCGAGTTTTTAGTTGGTTTTCTGTGAGAATTATTCCACAAGTAGATGTATTTTTGATGTGTTTGTGGGGGGAGGTGAGCTCCACATATTTCTACTTTGCCATCTTGACCTGGGGCCCCCGGACATATTTATAAATACAACTTGCAAGTACCTTATCTTTGGCTCCTCCCTTTAATTTAGTAAGTATTCCATTATGCCAAGTACTGTTTAAGATGATTGAGAATTTCAATTCCATCTTCAAGGAGTATACAGACTCTTGGGAAGTATCTACTGAAGAAAAATCGTTTGAAATGTATATGCTACAATGGGACATGTGTGTGCAAACTTGGTGGAGAGTGAGTGAATATCAAGTCTCAAATATCAAGTGTGGGGAAGAGAATTGTTTAAAGAAGACTTTATAAGGAACCTTGGCATTCACTGAAAATTAGAGAATCTTTTCCCCTAGTGCTTTATTGATACTACACTCCTGTCTTCATATGTATTATTCCAAGGGTAAATCTATAATTCTTATCTTTGCTTCTCTCTTCATAGTGTGTATTTTTCTCTCTGGTTGTTTTAAAGTTGGGTTTTTTTTGTTTTATTTTTTCTTTATCACTTGTTTTGAGCAATCTGATTGTGGGTGTCTTGGTGTCATTTTGGAAAATTTATAACCTCTGTTCCTTAAAATATTTTTTCTGTTCTTTCCCCAGTCTCCTTTGGAAGCACCACATACACATATATAGGCCACCTGATGCTGTCCTACTACCATCTGATACTTTGGGGGTTATTGTCATTGTTGGTGGGTTTTTTTGGTTTTTTGGTTTGTTTGTTTATTTTCTACTATTACACCTTCAAGTTCAATATTTTTTCCTGCAAATTCTAGTATTTTGTTAATGAAATTCAGTGTATTTTTATAAACTTACACATGTAGTTTTCCTCTCTAGAAGTCAATTTGGATTTTATTCTCTTTCCTAATTCTATTTAATGTGGTCAATCTTTTTTTTCTTAACATGTGCAATATAGATATAACTGTTCAATACCCTTGTCTACCAATTTTACTATTTTTGTTCTTTCTGGATTTATTTCTATTGATTGACTTCCAGCTCTTTATGTGTTATATCTTCCTGTGTCTTTTTATATTTGGTGATTTCTGACAAGATGCCAGGCATCCTGATTTTACCCTGTTGGGCTCTCAATGTTTTGTGTTCATATATACATTCATGAGCTTTGTTCTGGGATGAAATTATTTTACTTGGGGAAGTGAAAGTAGGCTTAAGAGAAAGAGAAGAAGGAGCCATAAAGTAACAGGAAAACCAGGCATATGAAAAGTCTGTTGAGCCAAGTGAAGGAATTATTTTAAGGAGAAAAGCAGTATCATATGCTCCAGATATTCCAACTAGAGTATAAACCAAAAAGTTACTATTGGACTTAATAACATGTAGGTAATTGGTGATGTTAAGAAGGGCAGTTTCTATAAAGAAGGGAGGGGAGGAAGCCTGGTTGGAGTTAATCCAAGAGACAAATGAGAGAGAACTAATACTCAGAACTCTTTCAAGAGGTTTTTATGTAAAGAAGAGAAACAAAGGGGAGTAGGAAGACAGAGAAAATGTAGGATCAAGAGAGCTTTTATTTCATAAGATGAAAGAAGTTACACCGTGTTTGTTTGCATAAATAGAGAGAGTAGGCCTTAGCTAAGACCATGGATATTTCATCTATAATGCCATTAGAGCATACTGAGTACTTCAGTATATAGGATAGGTAGATAAGGTAGGATTTCCTGGAAATTTATTTGATTACTTGAATTTTCTCAGTGAAGTAGAGTCATTAATTTTTATTGGCAATAGCAGATAGGTTTGAGAGAAGAGCTAGTATAAAGTATCTGTCCAGGAGAGTGGGAGGAAAAAAAAGGACTAGGAAATTATAGTCTCATTAGTGGACACCATAAATGTTCTACTTGAGTTTAGTGATCATGAATGTTGAGAACAGTTACGTTGTTGTCCATCTTTCTCCACCCACATTTAGCTGTGCAGGTACACCCTCAGAATGTTTGTAGAATTGAGTCTAAATAGGGTTATAGTGTTGTCAAGGTGGTACAATAAAATTTTAAAAAGTGACAAATGACTTGGGAGAGTAGTAAAAGATTTGTAAGGACTGACTATGGAGTGTAAACCAGATAAGAAGATAAAGACAGGAGAAAAGTAAGATATAATAAAAATTATAATACAGTAACAAACATATAGTACAGACATTCTTCTAATGTGTTTCATGTATATTAACTTTCACTTATTGAAAGGATCAATAGATAGAAGACATTGCCTGGTCAAAGAATTGTTAGAACTGGTTTACTAAAAAGCATAAGTTGAAAAGACAGCAGGCTTAAGCAGGAGAGCTTGCTTGTTTAGTCACTTGGTCATTGGTTCTCAAGCTCTAACATTCCAGTCACCTGCATGACTATAAAACTCAGAAATCTGGACACCCATTCCAGAATTTCTCATTCAATAAGTCTAAAAAACTCCTAGGTGATACCTGATGGTGCTAGTTCAGTGATCACCATTTGGGAATCACTGTTCTGTATCAGAATTCTGCATTCCAGGTCACTGCCACTTGAGAAAGCAGGAGAAAAATTAATTCATACTGGAATATGAATAGTTGAAAACAACTGAAAACATTAGCTTTCAAATAATTAACATACACACACCAAGGACTCTTGCTGTCATAATTCCATGAGAAAAAACAATAAAATTTATGTTGAATTTCAGCTACACTAAAAAATTAAATCTCAAGTCTGGTACTCACCCACAGTTCATGTAGTCATCTGTCACTGAATCTGTGCAAATGATTTAGGGAAAATTTTCTTCTATGATAAAAATCTATTTCAGCGTTTCAGTACCTGTTTTTTTCTACTATGTGAATTAATTCCTTTACTTAAAATTTTATTTTTCTTAAAATGGGAGTCTGGAAGTTTTTGCTGCTTATTTCAAATAAGGAGTCTAGAAAAAACACTTACTAACTAAATTAATTGCTAGAAAATGGAAGAGAACCTGGTGACATAACTAGCTGAAAGAGGGTACATAGAGAAAGGGAATGGGATTACATTTCTAGCAATTAGCAATGGACTGGGAATCTCAAGGATCCTGCTCATTATTTATATTGATGGAACTATATGGTTGATATGTCATATAGATGTGCATCTATTCTATTCAGTTCAGTCAAACAAGGTGTGTAGTATAGAGCTAGGTACGTAATAAGACTTCCATAATTAATTGTTGGAAAGCTATCTATCCAATAGACTAATTAATCGGTGTCAAACTAGGGCTGCTAGGCTAAATCTGGCTCACTACTTGATTATTATAAAGCATTATGGGAACTCAGTCATGTCTATTAGTTCACATTTTATCTATGGCTGCCTTCCTACTACAATAACAGTATTGAATACTTCAGATAGAGATAGAATGGCCCACAAAGCCTAAATATTTACCATCAGGCACTTTACAAAAAAAGTTTGCTGTCCCCTGGGCAAGTTTATGGGCAGCATGAACCAGATGTTTTGGATTCCTTGTTCCTTGCATGTCAAAAACTAATCATTCTTATTCTAATATGAAGTCAATACAAAAGCCAATAAAGCCAGGAAAATACTAACTTTTCTACTACTGCATCTCACAATTAAATTGATGCAACCCCTTGGGGCATATTCTAGATGTTATGTGAATGTTACTTTTCTGACACTCCATAAAACAAGTTTTTATAATATTTGAGATGGCATTTGCAAATTCTCATAACTCTAGCAATAGATTAGGGATCTTTTCTTTCTTTCTCATTTTTTCTCTCTTTCTCTCTCTTTCGAAATTAGTCATAAACAGTGATGACCTCATCATTATCTTTAGGTGTGGAAATAGCACTTTTTATTTTTCTGCTTATTTACCCTAGTTCCCTCCTTCTTAATGATGGGAAATTGTAGCATGAAGGAAAAAGGAATAAATCTACCGAATGCCTATTATGGGCCAGACAATGTATTAGTTAATTCAAAAGCACAATCTAACTTAATTCACTGAATAATCTTGCAAGGCAATTTATTTCCCTATTTAAGGCTTCAAGACAGGTTAAACTCTAAGAATTAAGCTCCATGAGGTAAAAAGCCCACATTTTCTATACTATAGCTGTTAACATTTTTTATACTAACCTTGAGTTATATCTGCTATGGGAAAATAACTAAAAATTTTTATTTTCCAAGATCTCAAAGATTAGGAAACACTTATAATACATGACCAAGTTTAGCACTAAATGTGCATGGACATACAACCTGCTAATAACAATTTGATGCATTATAGGAATGCCGTGTGTTACAAAATAAGACAAGTTTTCATTTGTTTATTCAATAATGAAAATATTTATTGAGGTCTAACTCTGGGCTATATGCTCAGAATTCAATTTTGAACTTGACATTGTTATGGACTGAATGTTTGTGTCCCTTCCTAAATTCATTGGTTGAATCTCTGATCCTCAATCTGATGGTATCTGTAGGTGGGGCCTTTGGGAGGTAATTAGTATTAGATTAGGTCCTGTGGGTAGAGTCCTCATGATGGGATTAGTGCCCTTATTGATGACAAGCCTGGGCTCTTTCTCTCTCCACCATGTGAGGATACAAGGAGAAGATGGCTGTCTGCAAAGCAGGAAGTGTCCTCTCACTAGAAACCAAGTGTGCCAGCACGTTGATCTTGTACTTTCCAGCCTCCAGAACTATGAGAAATACATTTCTGTTGTCTAAGCCACCTATTATTATAGCCCAAACTGAGACTGACACTGTACCTACCCTTATAGATATTTTGCATTAAAAGTCTCAGATCCTGAAAGGCCTGTGAGTCCCTTTTGTAATTTCATCAATTCATAAGTTATAAACTGCTTTCAAAACACTCCATTTAATGCTTATCTCACCTCTGTAAAACAGGTCGTTATTTCAAATATGTAATTGTACATCGAGCCTCATATGTAACAAGTTTAAGTAGCATATTCATAGCTTGTATGTGGAAGTGTTGGGATAAAAACCTGAGTCTCTGACTCCAGAGTCAATGTTCCATTCACTATACTACAACAAATTCTTTTTAAAATGAAATAGTCCTACAGTTTATATTAAGCAGTATGTTAGATATTACTGAAAGCTTTTTTCATAATTGGTCCTAAAGGAACTTTTTTCTTCTAATCCAAATCCAAATAGCAGAATGCTAGGACTAGAAAGGATCCCAGACATTATTTCAGCCTAAATTACTGATTTTACAGATGAAGAAACAGAAACCCAGGGAAAATATTAAATTATTGTCCATCAGTGAACAATTGAGCTTCCTAATTGCAGTTAGGTCCTCTTTCCAGTACCCTATGAAGAATGTTTCCTAGTGTTAGTATTTCTGCTATTATATGCTGCCTTTAATGTGTTTAACTGGGTTGTATGATTAAGTTTTATATTCTAATAGTCCAGATCTATTTGCATGGATGAAAAATCTTGTTCTTTTATTCATCAAAATGCCAAAGAAAGCACATAAAGAACTATTACATATCCTAAAATGTTATTGCTCACATTTATGTTCTCTTGCTCTATGATTAAAAAAACAGTTAAATTACAACGAGCCTGTTTGTGATGCATTCCACAGCTTTACGATGGTCTGAAATGTGAGCTTGATGTTAGATATCTCCAAACAAACTCACATCATTTCCTCTGTTCTCTGCATATTTGGACATTTGGTCAGTGCCTTTGCTCATCTGTAAATACTATGTGGTCTGTGTTATACACCATGGTTTCTTTTAAAATCTACAAGGACACAAATCAGTAACACAGCTTACCATTTTTAAAACAAGGTTTGAAAGATACTGAAGTGCGTTGAACAAATTTGCTTTGTTACAGTCATAATTTGGTATATGTATATTGTGTATTTATATACATATATGTTGTCATTCCCTCTTTTCATATTTTTATGGTCATTGATAAACATTTCAGAAATACTAGAATTCTCATTCTTTTTTTATTGTACTAGTTAAGGAAAAGGAAAATATTTATATTTTGTCACTGTAGAAAAGCCTTCACCCTAATTTCACTGTAATGGCCAAGATCAATAGCTAGAGACAGTCTTAAAGAAGATCTTTAAAGTCAGATATTATGGATTTGATTTCAGCTTTATCACTTATCTTGACTTTGTGCAAGTAATTTAGATTTTCTCTACCTCACTTTGAAAAATGGGGCTAATGATATTTCTTCTAAGGATAGTTTTGAAGATTAAATGAGATAACCTATATACTATTCTTGATTCCATCCCTGGTACACAGCAAGCACTCAAAATACATAAACTATAATAATGATGAGATGAGAGTGATCACGACAAAAGTGAGGATTATGCTTTCATTCCTCGGAAGACAGATGTCTAAAGCAATGATAAATTACCCAGAATAGCAGAATAACTCATATTAAGTGTCCTGTGCATATTAAGTGTCCTGTGGCAAGGAACTCAGGTAGATTTCCAATAACCATGTAAGGTCAACAACTATGAAGACATCATGTTAGCCAAGACCAGCATTACCAATAGAGAGCCCAAGCAAGCAAAAAATAGTACAGAGTATTTGGAAAACTGACTATAAGTAGGAATTTGTGATACAGAATGTTAGCAATATACAGAATTATGTGGGTCTACCCCTTTCCCGACATACAGGCTGAGTGGGGAATATGCCAAGGAAGAGAGTTCCTAAATCATGGGGGGAATAATACTGTATAGTGTCCAAGGAGAAAAGTAGGGGGTGAAGGCAGACAGGTAAAGTAATACAGTATACAGCAATTTATCTAAGGTATGAATATGACCATGAGTAAAGAACCAAGGCAGTTGGAGAATCACAGTACAGTGAAAAACAGAGGATAGAGACAGGAGTAAGATGTGATCTGGCTCATTACCAGAGAACTTCATTTGAGGATTTCCCTGTTTGCATTTTAAAGGGGCCAAGGTAGGAGTAACATGAGATGGGCAGGGTAGGGATTGCCAGCTGGGGTCTGTATACATTAATTGATTTACCTAAGGCCATAGAGCATGTTAGTTGCTCATCTGGCTTCAAATCCATATCTCCTCACTCACAGTCCTAAACTTTTCCATTAGATCACATGAGAAATGCTGACCCAGATTGTTACTTATGATCAGAAAATACTTTCCTAAACTATGTTCATTTATTAATATGATCCACACAGATCTCATGATCCCAGCACTCTCTCAACAAATTAGTCAGATTAAAAAATGGTTATTACATAAGATTTTCAAAAATTATTAGCATCAACTAAAGTTAAAAGAGACATTAATACGCATCTACTGTTAGTCTCAAGAGTACACACATACTTGAATAATTTTTTGGACTCTTGCATCTTTCTAGGTCATTAGTTTTAATTTTTAAATTTCCTTTGTCTGTAAATGTATAAGATGGCCATATTAATGCCCACTGCATAACCCATCATGAGTCAGGACACATCAAGCTTCTGTTCAAGGCTTTTCAGTGGCTTTTCAGCTTACTCTAGGTAAAAACCAATGTCCTCAGGAGGACTAGAATCTTCTCCATGTGCTGATTCATATTCTTTCTCTCATCTTGCCTTTACCACTCCCCTCTTGTTTAGGCTGTTCCAATTACTCTGACCGCTTTGATCACTCCTGCTTTGGGACCTTGCACTTGCTCTTCCCCTGCTTATCATTCTTTTCCTACCCCAGCTATCCACATGAATGACTCCCTCACTTCCTGTAAGGTTTTACTCAGAAGTCACCTTCTCAATGAGGCCTTCACTGGGCTCTGGAACAAATATTTCAATGCATCCAGCACCTCATATTTCGTCTCCCTGCCTTGTGTTTTTTTCTTCATACTTAATCATTTCTAACATGTGATATATTTCACTTATTTCCTTTATTTATTGTTTGCTTCCTTCTACCAGAATATAAGTTTCGTGAGAGTAGACTTATTTTTTCTGTTTTGTTTACTGTCAGATCCACAATTAGCAGAACATTACCTAAATTTAATTAGAGAATTAAAAAATTGTATATACAAAAACAAATCAATATGTGAATAAATTCTGGTCCCTTTAAAATAAATTTAAAATTGTATGACTTCCCTGAAAGAAGGGCAATACAAAATAACTTTCAAACTATACAGGAATTTAAAAACTCTGACGTTAAATTCCTTCAGCCTGGAATTTTATACTTACACAACTTAATTTCCATCTGTATAAGTACAAATATATCTTTCCTACCAAATGCTCTATTCAGTGGCTTCTAGAAGGATTTTTATATTTTTTACATTCATACTATATTTTCCACTTTTGAAATTCTACTCTTTCTCCTCTTCTCTATTCCAGAGGCTACCTCTTTTTAAGTCCAGCACAAGTTCCTTCTCTTCTAGGAACAATTCCTGTAATCCAGCTTGAACTACTCTTCCCCTTTTCTTCATCTCTGGACCACTTAATAGCTAAACCACTCATTTGATAATGTTGCATCACTGTCTTTTTCTGGAATATAATATTTTTTTAAATTACTATTATTTATCCTTTGTTTTAGCTGTGAGTCTATTGAAGTCTCATTCATGCTTTACACTTTTTTGAAACCCCCTTCATACCTAACATACTATCTTGCATCTGGTACATGTTCAGGATATATCTATTGACAGATTTATTCTCATGGCTATTGTAGCAATGCATTGTCTTTGGTTTAAAAGATCATTTAAAGATAATAGGTTAGCTGAATTAGTGGAAAGTCAGACTGGAATAATCAGAAGTTACAGCTTCTGCCAACAAAACTTCCTCTGAAAAATAATTATCCAATTTGTGCTCAATACCTTTAGAGTCTTTCTAAAGGATAAGTAGGTAGGTATACTCTCACAGTATCATAGGATATGAAATAAGTTTTACCATTAAGTCACAAGGCCAAATTTTATTCTTTCCCAATTGATACAGCTAAACTAAATCTAATTCCAATGTTTCATGAATAAAATAAGCCAGGCAATTGGGCAGAATCTACTTTATTGCTTATTATCAGCATTTAAAAGGATACTCTGGTTCAGAGTCAGGAAGGTAAGTAACCCTTTGGAAAAGCAAATGTAGCAAGCTCACCAATAAGGCTATATATAACTGAGTACTCACTTTCCTGAGCGGTTTATCTCAATTTTATATCTTGCTTGTCATTTTGAAAGGTATTTTTCCCCTTAAAATCCTATCTATTTCTGAAGACAGTAAAGATATCCTAACATGGCAACGATTGCTGTAAAATATTGTTATTTATTGAAATCATACTATTGTGTCTATTGTTCCTACTTCACTGTCAAGAATAAATTGTTTGAAGTGTCGTTTAGTACACAAATATCTTACTGCAAATTAAATGGTTGTCAAAAATATTTTGGGAAAATTTCATTGCAGAATAAACCAAAACACTGCATGATTTATTACTGAGCCTGCTCAACTCTCTGGCAGTACATTGAAAGTCAGAGAGGAAGAGCCCTTTCCCAAGCAGCTTTTTCAGGATGTGTGTGTGTGTGTGTGTGTGTATTAATCCCATGTATACTTCAGGCCAGTTTAGAAAAGAAGTGTTAAGATTAGAGTTAATGAATGATCAAAAGTGGAGTAATTTAATTTGAAGCAGGAAAAATTTCTATGTCTGTGAATGTGCTCTGCACCTTAAGAAAAGGAATTGTCATTGATTCCCAATTAAGTGATTCCAATTAAGATATTAACAGAATGTTGGCAGCTAATGACCTGAAAACTAATACTGGTTCAAAGTGTATGCTGTATTTCCTGATGGTGATGATGATGATGATGCCAACAATGCTGTATCTACTACTTACTATGAAGCAGTGGATAAAATGACAGAGGATTCTAAAATAAATACATTTGTTATTGCACTAGAGGAAAAGCAGCAGGCACATATTTTTGTGGAAGGCCATATATCCACTTGAGGCAGTATGCGATAAATGGAGAAACAGAAACAGAGAACATGAAAGTAACCTGTCTTAATTTTTTTAAAAAAAGCAACAATATTAACAAAGTTTAAACCCTTATAGATTAAATTTCCTGTATATTTATCTATCACTTGGCTCAAAAAATATTCATTTTGTGCCTATTCAATCAGCCAATGGAGAAATAGAATTAAATTGTGTTATTCTTTTTTATTTTTTGCTTCAACTCTAGCTCAGACTTGGCCAAACTATTTTCTAGAGTACAGATATCCAAGCAAGCCAGGCAAATCCAAAGGTGATCAGCCTCAAAATAAATTCTAGATTTTTGTCAGTCTACTCTCAAAAGATATTGAGTTCACATAAGCTACTAGGTAAATCTCCCATTGTCACCTAAAGGTAACTCATTTTCATGCATGTGTGGACTTGGGTCATTTTCTATGTGGTATGGCTCACAGACCTTAAGAGAGCTTGTGCCTAGAGATCTTTCTCAGAGTTATGGTTTTGCAGTGCTCTGTTGCAGCCTATATGTTTTATGAAAAGCATTACACTTTCTTCTAGGCATTTTAAACTAGAACTTAGATTTATTCCAGTAGAGTTTTGAGATTCACACCAAACTATTTTTTATTTCTGTCTTCCCCCAAGGATTTCCAAATAGTCCTCTCCAAAACTGGCTGGGATTTCTGGTGGAACAGGATGTCTTTGTTTTTCACTGGCACAACTTAATTTTCCTATTGATGATTGCAAGTTGTCCCCCTTCATGGAGAAGGATAATTTCTTCATTAAATACTTCAGGAACTCAGATTTGCCTCTGTCAGTAAGAGGTACTTGGTAATAAGGACCAAGGGCAAGACCTAGAGCTGACAGAACTACTCAAAGCAGGAAGAAGGTACTTTATATCATCAGAAGCAGCACGTGAACCCTGGTTCTGTTGACAGAGAGGACCATACTGGCAGAGAAAGGGAGATATTAGTTCAGGGGAATTAGAGAGACAAAGATGGAAAACAGCCACTGCCTGCCATAATCTGATGCCTATCTTCATTCACCCAAATTTTATCATTTTCTAAAGTCTGATCTAAACAATATTCAGATACTTCCAGTGTGTTAACCCTGAAGCTATTCCAACAGTACTGATTGTCTTTAGCATTCTTTGGTACTACAAGAGTTTACACCCACATAATATACTCTGATTATTTCCTGCACATTAATTTCAACATCTCAGCCATAAGCTTAAGGACAAGGACTGTGTCTGTTTTGTTCTGTCTTGCCCACCTTCATGATAAGAGAAATACATATATATTATCACAATAAATAAAATAAATAAGTTCATGAAAGAACACACTAGCTTATTTTAATAAACCAAACTTGTAAATCCTGGCCCTGCTATTGATAAACAAGCACTGTAACAAATCTTTCATGCAGGCTATATATATATATATATATATATATATATATATATATATATATATATATATATATATGAACTATTTACCCAATACACAGGGCATTTCTTTCTTTCATAGATATGGCAGATATTGCCAAACACTCATAGTAAATCCTTGCAGTCTAGCCATGGTGTAACCATTCTTCTTAACATAGATGCTGCTATGGATTTAACTACATTGAATAAACACTTTTCCACCCAGACTTTAGAAAATTCTTCGTAAAGCACATACCATAATTGGGGAAATCATCATCCAGGTGGAAAATAATATTTTATGCACATGAAAGAACTAGAGGACAGGACAAGATAAATTTGAAATTATCTATCCCTTCCATACTTCAACTTTCTTTATTTCCTGTACCACACAAGAACAGTATGATGGAAATAGTGACTACCTACTTTCACTTACTACCCATTTACAAATGGTCCAAGTCCTGTCAATTTTTCTATCTACATAATATCTTTGGAACCTGTCACCTTTCCTCCACTCCTAGTGCTCTTTTCTTAATTCTGGCTCTAATGTATTCTCTCCTGGATTACTTAAGTTATCTCCTATCTTTTTGTCTCCAGTTAATCTCTTCCTCTAATTTATCTTTTGTATAGTTTTCAGAGTGATCTTTCTGAAACATAAATCTTACTAAAGTATTCCCTTACTTGAAAATCACAATAAAGTATCCCCCTACTTGAAATTCACAAGTCCTCATACTTGCAGAATAATATTCAAATTATTTCATGTGAAATACAAAGCCTTAATGGAAGAGTTTGTTATTTTAAAAAAATCCATCATGTGTTCTCTATCTGCCCCCAATACAATTATTTACTGCAGTATTCAACTTCTCTGTCCTTGCTACATTTGTGACTACTATTTCTTGTACTTAAAATACCCTTACCTTTCCTTCATTTTATCCATTGGCTCATTAATGTGTTTCAGACCCTTGGGTTCTAAAGAACTCTATTAGAGGCTGAGATGAACAGGTGGGAATAAAGACATACAGGTAGGACTCACATATGACCCTATCAAATCACATTTCAGCTAGTCAGTTTAACTTTTGTTGGTTTTTATATTGGGTTCCTTTGTAGAATTATGTTTACATTAAAAAGTCTTTATATTAAAAAAAAAGATTTAATACCACTGAGTTTCCCTGACCCCTGTTAGATTTATATTGCTGAATATTTTGGTTGGCCTACTTGTAAAATCAGAAACAATGATGCATAAGTGTCTTTGGCGTTTTTCAAACTCTTATATTCATGAACTTGGAAAATTCAGGAGAAGGACCTATCAATAATTGCCATGTCCTATCTAAATATGATTCTTAAACCACGGTTGGAAAATAATTTTGTAATCATTCCCATTATGATAGTGTATTTTTAGAATGAACTCTGAACCCTTGGGGAATCCATGGATAGGCTTTAGAGATTCAGTGAAGCACCTGAAATGGTATAGCATTTTTAAAAGCATTTTTCTAGGAAGAGGGTTCATAAGTTTAATCTCAAAAAATCCAACATGACAAAAAAGTTTAAGTACTCTCCTTTACAGAGAAAAATAAAGCAAATCTAGTTGTGAGTAAGATGAATGTATTTCCCTTTAAAAATATAGATTCAATATAACAAAAGGCAAGAAAATTATTACTCACAATACGACACTTTAATACAAATCAATTGCCCGCAACATTTTACGGTTTCTCTTATCTCATCATGTTCAGTCTTGGTTCATATAAAGAAAGGATTTGTTCTATGACCTAAAGAACACAAGCATAAGATCTATAATTATTAAGTTAATTCAGGAAATGGCAAGACTTATGTGGTTAAACAGTAACCTAGAGATCAGAGCCAAGGACTCACTTGATCACTGCAAGGAGCAAATAATAAAGTATCTGGACATCCATAATGACTAAGGGATGCATTTTCTGATATCTCAAAGGATGGATAGAATTTTTATAAATTGATTTCAAATACTTTACTTTTAGTTTACATTTAATGCATAAGTGAACATGAAGTTACTTTTAACTAAGATACAGAATTGTCGGTTTCATTTGAATGATATCAAAAACAATTGATTTTTATTATGGTGAAGATATGCAAACACTTGAGTCATTATCAAGTCTCCCTTGGAAGAATCTACATCTCCTTAATGGGATAGCTTTCATGCAACATAATTCTGCCCCACTCTTCCAACTGAGTACCACCTATGGGTCATAGCTGATGAAACCATAGGTGGATCTTAACCTGCAAAGTATCTATTATGTTTCCTTTCCAAAGAAATAGAGTACAAAAACCATAAGAATCAATCCATCAAATAATGTTGGGCTTCTGAACTGAAAAGTCATATTAAGTTGATGAGTGACTAGGCATCAGGGAAAACCAAGTCCATGAGCAACTCTCAGAAAACAGAGAGACTGTGAGAAAGGAAATGAGAAAATGAGCAGAAGTGTAAATGTACTTCAATGAGAGACTGAAGTAATGACTTTTGTTCCTACTTACTATTTCCAAATACTTTGTGACACTTGATTATCCACAGGATATCTGCTGAAGTCTTTAAATAAGCAACTTGAGTCTTTTTGAATGTGTTTAGTTCCTTACAATTGAAAACATCAAGACCCCATGCTTCTGTCCAGCCTTGACTACTCAACTTACATGTAATGAAAAAAAAAGATAAAACTTTGAGTCATGAAGAACGGGAGCCATGGCTGAAGGATAGAAATACACCCTTAATATAAAATACATATATGTGTATGCAAACACACACAACAAATATATATGGACACACACAAATATAAATATACTTAATTGTGAAAATTTTGGCTATGTGAGGTAGTTCTGAAAATATCCTCCATCCCTATGTGGACCAGATTCTTAATTAATGATAGTATAATTACTACTACTACTGTTACTGTTACTACTACTTATATCCCTGCTAATAAAGTTAGTCCCTTTTATCTCACAACACTGAAATATTTGAATGCTTTCTTATCTAGCCCCCTCCTCACCTGATTCCCTTGGAAAGCCAGTAACATCAATTGAGAAGACATTTTTATTCCCTTTAGCCTGGTGAGGAGACTGAGCCTCACAAAGTCAAATATTCTGACTCTGCGTCCTTTACATTACACCACAGATAAATTCAATACAATTTTCAGCTGAAGTTATTTCTAAACTGAAAAATATTGAATCCATCTTGAAAATCCACTGCCTTTGGTTCAAAGAGGCTCAGAGAAGAGGATACATATTGGAATCAGCAAAATCCATTCATCCCTGGAAGTCTCAAAACCCAGATCCTAGTGCTGTGAGGAAGAATGTTTAAGCATGACAAAACTACTGCATACCAGCTATGTGTTCATCACTGGAGGTAATAAAAGGGAATATAAGCCTTCCTTCAATGGGTATTTTATGAGTGAGTAACAACTGAAAACGATATTTAAGCCATAATGATTTGCAGGACTATGGATAAGAGAGAAATTGATATAGGTGCCAAGAGCCAACAAAGGATATAACAAAGATATGTGATAAAATACAACATGAACTATAACATTTTTAGATAGAGATTATTTTATTGTGTAAATATCATGAAGTTTAAATTAATCTGGTTAATAATATTTTAGAAATATGAATACAAATATTGAGTAAAATATATCTGGGAAAGAAAGAATATCAAAAGCAACATCAGAGGAAAATTCTCAAGAATAATTGAAACAAACAAGTTAAATCTCTGTTGGCTAAGAATGAGAGTGAGTTAATAAATAAATATGGAAAAGCACTAAAATATAAATTTGTAGTAAAACTTTAGAACTCATGATATTCAGTTCCATAACTTTATAGATGGAAATAGTAACCAATATCACATAGTATAGCAGAATTCTAGAGCTGAGTTCTTGAAGAGTACATTACACATTTCCCTCATTTTAGAAATGTAGAAACTGAGGTCCCAACTGTAGAGTTATTTATACAATGTAACAGAGTTTCCAATTATTTTGGGACCAAGACACAGTTACAGCAACTCTCCTGTTTTATCTTCCTTTTAAAATCCATGTTGATCTGCATGCATCAGTGGCTTATTACAAAATTTTAAATATACAAAATTCTAAATATACAAAATGTATATTTAGAATTTAGTTATTATATTATGCAAAAGTCAAATAGCATTATTATGCCTTTCTTTGATCTGCCCACTGAATGTTTCCACCTATCCAATTGTTATTATAATAGAGATTCTGTTGCAAATATTGTGTAGTAAACAATTATTTCCTTAACATTTTGTTTTTTGAAAAGTTACGTGTTTTCTCAAAATATGCCTATTGAAATTGGAATACATGGGTTTCCTTGACATTATGATATATGATGCAAATATTAATGTCATTAAAAAAATGAATGGAACAGGTACGGTGCCCTCTTTCAAATCTAGGATTTTAGAGCCTTAAAATATGAGCAGGAGACACTGATGCGTATGTATCTTTCATTCCAAGTGAATAGAAACTGACAAATTTGGGGATGGAACTTATAATGTGGCATTATGCAGACTATTTAGAGGTTAACACAACAAGGGGCATTTCAGTGCTTAACATGGTAAGATTAAGAATGCTAATGCAATATTTCTCATTTCTCAATGTATCATGAAAAATCGGATGACTCTACTACAATTGGTGCCTAAGACTTGTGAGAGAAACCTCTCATCAGACTAAAACCTTTCTATTGAGGTCACCATGTAAATGGTTAATGAAGCAGAAACTCTCTGCAGATTCACTGAGCAATTTTAGATGAGTTCTATAGAAATGTTCAATTAATGGTAGGGAAATTACTTCAATGATGCCTTAACAGAAACTGTGGACATTCAACACTTCCTTCATTCAATGGTGTGTTTATAGTTAATTTCCTATTTTCTGAGCACATGTAAGAGTCTGACTATAATTTTTTACTATAAACATTAACAGTTAAGCCAGAGGTTACACGACAGATTAACTAACTGCCCAGTCCAATTGAGTGGAAGAGATTTGAGTTGCCAACTTCTTTTAGGTTGGCTGGTCGGTTTCAGGTAAGTAGCCCCCAATTTAACCCTGCCATGAACATGTAATGGACAGTCATCAGGGTTTTATTTCCACCATAACCATCATGATCATCCTTTCAATGGCTGTGTAGCTGCACCATTTATGTAAATATATTTAATTACATTTAATACACTCATTTAGTGTTCAATAGGTGTCATGCACTACTGTAAATTCTTTACAAACATTAACTTAACCTAGTAAAATTTGCTTATTACATACTCTCAAATCCCTTGTCACTTGGTCCTCATGACACACTCTTGTCTTCCTTGAGGATTTCAAGAACTATCCCAATTGTTTTCTTTCTTACCCCATCCACTGCCATGTTTCTCCTTCATATCAACAGACATGTTGATGATCCATTTAATAAACGGATATAACTGCTTCTCAGCACCCTCAGGTTAGAGCTTCAACTCTAATCCATGAGCACAGCCATAATTGGATCTTATCTCAAATGGAAACATTTCCATTTTTGAATTTTAAATTAGGAATATTCCCTTAAAATGACAGTTTTCTCTATTTTCACCTCTTCTCTTTTTTGTCTCATGTAGCCTGTAATTTATTCCTATCATGACCTCTTTCTTCTAAATTTCTCCCTATTTCTGTTAGTTGAGTTGCCTCATTCTGATTGCATTTGCTCCCCATAAATACCAATTTTCTAAAAGACACGGATCAAATCTCAGGCTGAAAATGCCCTAGAATTTTATCATCTTTACTGTCACTGTGTTGGGTTTCTGAAATAATAATTTTACAAGGGAACTTGAACATGTAGATAACATGATCACAAATCTAACAAACTACCATTACTATGATTATCACTACTATACTACTACTTATATGCTATTATAATTACTATTTACTATTCTTTTATTATGTGTTAGCCTCTACATTAACAGTTTTGTAATTGTGCTCATTTAATTCTCACAACAACTCTGTAAGGTAGACAATATTATAATACACATTTTACAGACAAAAAAAGGATGCTTAGAATGTTTAAATAGCTTGCCACAGGTTAGAAATATAGTCATGTCTAGACCATAATTTCAAACCTAAGTCTGGCTACATTATACCACCTTACAATGCAGTCCAAAATTCAAAGGGTCCAACTGAAGTTATCCCTGTCATTAATAAGGAAAGTATAATGATAAATGCTGTTAATATTTATTAAGTCATTTCTTCACAGAGGTAATATTTTCTTAACACTTGTGTCAATTGTGTTAAAATCAAAAGCTAGTTCAGGCAATTAGATGACACATTTATTGAAGCATATCTAAGAAAACTCAACTAGTGAAGATATAAACATACAAATAAAATGAAATAATGTGGCTCTCTATGCTTTCTGCCTCATGAGGATAAAGCGAGAAGTGAGCTGTCTGCAACAAAAAAGAGGGCTTTCACCAGAACCCAACCGTGCTAGCAGCGTGACCTTGTGTTTCAAGGCCCCAGAAGTGTGAGAAATAAATTTCTGTTGTTTATAAGCAAATAAATAAATAAATACATAAATAAATAAAATAGTGTGCATTTATTCATGTTATAAAGGAATTCCTTACCTGACATTAGGGTTTGTGATGAGGTGATTATTTTTTAACATCTTTATTGGAGTATAATTGCTTTACAATGGTGTGTTAATTTCTGCTTTATAACAAAATGAATCAGTTATACATATGTTCCCATATCTCTTCCCTCTTGCATCTCCCTCTCTCCTACCCTCCCTATCCCACCCCTCTAGGTGGTCACAAAACACCGAGCTGATCTCCCTGTGCTATGCAGCTGCTTCCCACTAGCTATCTATTTTACGTTTGGTAGTATATATATGTCCATGCCACTCTCTCACCTTGTCACAGCTTACACTTCCCCCTCTCCATATCCTCAAGTCCATTCTGTAGTAGGTCTGTGTCTTCATTCCTCTCTTGCCCCTAGGTGATGAGGTGATTTTTAATTAAAAATTCTTTTGGTTTACAGGTTATTAGAAAATCTACAAAGAAGTTGATAAAAAGGTAAAAAGAAGAATGGGTGATCAATAAAAACAAACCTATGGTTTATCATTAATCAGTCAAAATATCTAGATATCTAAGACTTAAAAATTATAACTTTTCACAAAGTCATAAGACATAGGAGGCTCAGCCTCTACCCTTGGGAAGTGTATACCTTAGTTGGTTAGAACAGGACTGTGCACACATGCACACACACACACACACACACCACAGATACACATAACACAGTTCATGAATTGAGTTGTCAGGATATCAAGATCACTGGCAAAAGGAAGGCAAGCACTTTAACACAGTATTTCTCAACCTGTTTTGGTTTATTTCTTTTTTGATAATTTTCCCTCACCTAAAGAATCTTTCTATAAGTTTTTTCTTAATAGTTCCTCCATCATGAAATTTTAATACCAGAGATATGCAGCATATATGTTGTTATACTCTGGGCAATTTGGAGGGCCACAAGCCGTTGTAATAACTAAGATGTTTTCCACTCCCCAAGAATAAATCTCAAACCCTTGGAAGGTGATACATCACTGTTGAAAATGTATGCTTTAGAACTATAAAAATATAGTTGGAAATTAACATTAAGTTGTATTATCAAGCTCCATTTCATAATCACATAATTCTATTCTATAACGAGTCTCGTGTTTTTAAATACCTTTTGTGAATTTGGTTGAGTCCATTAATTCATACACTTCATGTCATTTATTAAATTTCTTCTACCTGGTAATAGTGGGTATCAGCAAGTGCATATTAAATCAAATACTGAAAGTTTAAGTAGGTTAAAAGTGTAAAAAATTCCGTTTAATATTTTAGGAGTCAAGCTGAAGGTTGCATCAAATTTCTAATATACCAGAAATTACCATTGTCTCCTACTGAGTGCAAGTCACAATTTGAACAACTAGTAAAAGATGTTGATTGTGTTTATCTTACTGTGATTTGTATCAATCCAGCAGTATAATAAACATCAAAGTAACCTCCACATAGTGACAAAACAAGACATAAAATCCAAACTCAGTATCCTATAAATGTGTCCCAGCTGGAGCCCTGGAGATTGTCTCCGAACTTGGAGCATAATCAGGTCTGTGGAAATACCATAAAAATGTTTTCTTTCAATCACTTGTAATTGGTATTCTTAAAGTGAAGAGAAGAAAATAAAAAGGATGTGATCTTTTGATTTGCTGCTTTTGTTTGGAAGTGCTCCAAATCACAAGTTAACTACAGGGCAAATTGACATCTTCTTGGTTGAGTTGTAACCTTTCCCTCCTCCATTTCTTTCCAAGGTTTGTAAACACCTCAGAGTCCAGACATTCACATATTTGTCTCAAACCAAACTTCTCATCCTGGAAGCTCTACATAACCTGGCCTCACTTTTACATTTTCCAGCAGTATTCCTCTTTCTTTCCCATTGTAAACCTTTAACTATTTTCTCTAGGATTATTTCTCATTATTCCCTGAATGAGCCATGCTAATGACCACGTTCGCAAAATGAGCTTCTTCTCATTTCTGGGCACTTTTCGTTATGCCCAGTTCTCTCTACCTATCGGAGGCATACTCATCCATCAAGATCCTTGACTAAGGCAGTTTTTAAAATCTCACATGTTGATTCATCCCTTCCTGATAGCACTTGTTTTATCTGAACTGCTCCATATCATATTATTAATGTGCCTGATATTCATTCAATCAGCAAATGTTTAGTAAGTACTATGTGCCACACACTGTTTCTAGGTTTCAGGAATAAACTAGGGAACAAAACAGACAAAAATTCCGACCAGCCAAGGATTTATGAGCTTAGTGGAAAGGAATGAACAATAAAAATATAGTAGGTAAAATAGTATATATGAAAAAAACTAAAATATAATATTTTAACTAAGAGGTCATCAAACTGTAAAGGGCCAGAGAGTACAACTATTCAATTTTGCCCTTGTATTACAAAACAGCTAAGACAATATATAAATGAAAATGAGTGTGTTCCAACAAAACTTGACTTATGAATGGTAAAATTTGAATTTAATAAAAATTTCTCATATTATAAAATAGTCTTGTTTTGATTTAAAAAAACATTTAATATGTAAAAACTCTTCTCAGCTCATGGATCATACAAAAACAGAAGGCGGTCAGAATTTGACCTATGGGCATGATTGCTGAACATGGGTTTAGATAATGGTGAGTGCTAAAGAGAAAACAAAATCAGAGAAGTGGGCTAGGGAGTGTTGGCAGTATAAAGTCAGAATGCATTTTTAGAAAGAGTGGCCCAGATAAGGACCCACAGAAAGGTGACATATGAATAAAGAATCAAAGGAAGAGATATAAATTTCACTCAACAATAACAGACTTAAGAAATAAGATATTTCTTTTATCTTTCTCAGTCTCCGTCTCATTCATTATTCCCACAGGTTCTTCACCTGGGATACATAGACACAACACCTCACCCCACAGAGAAGCCTGTGTTTAGAAGAGTATTTCACAAAATTATGGTTTTAGTTTTAATCCTGTGTACTTTATTCATGGTTTTAAAAATATTACTCTGAGAAGGGCTCTATAGCTTTACCACACTGACAAAGGAATCCATGGAACAAAACTATTTGAACATCATTAAAGATCAGGTCCTAAGCGACTAGATGGAAGGTTGGAATTGGATTTTGACCTTGGTATTAACCAACTGCCTCTTATTTTCAGGTGACCCTTAGATATCTCTTGCATAAAAGTCCCTTTATATATTCCTAGATAAATAAATATACTTTAAGGATACTCAGCTCCTCACCTCCAGAATTAGTTCAGAACATTTCCCTTTTGCAGTCTCTAATGAGATGGCAGCATGCCATCTCCCCAAGAGGTGGCTCTTACCTTCTCTCACTAGCTCTTAGCAATGTCTCCAGCTGGCTCAATCCCTGTCATAATTATTCCAAAATCATTTTCCTTCATCTTCTCCCACCACTGACAACCTACCACACATCACTGGTCTGGACTTAACCACAGTACCTCAAAATACATTACTATCTGACCATGTCTGGCAGGTGTTATATACCAGGCATTGCATTACACTCCCAATTGCATTACCTTATTTTGTCCTATCAACAGGCTGTGAGAGAGCTAGGTTGTTACTCTTATTGATATTTTACAGTAAGTAAACTGAGGCACAAAATCTTAAGGAGCTTAACCAAGACTGGGATTTTTTTTTTTAGAGTATAATTTTTTTTACAATGTTGTGTTAGTTTTCTCTGTACAACAAATTCAATACATATACATATATCCCCTCCATTTTGGACCTCCCTCCCACCCCCACCCACCTAGGTCATCACAGAGCACTGAGCTGAGCTCCCTGGGCTATAAAGCAAGTTCCCACTAGCTATATATTTTACACATGTATATATGTATGTATGTATTAATGTATATATGTCAATCCTAATCTCCCTATTCATCCTCCCTTCCCCCTTCCCCTCTGGGTCCACCCATCCATTCTCTATGTCTGTGTCTCTATTCCTGCCCTGCAGAAAGTTTTACCTGTAGCATTTTTCTAGATTCCATATATATGCATTAATATACGATAGTTTTTTTTCTTTCTGACTTACTTCACTCTGTATGACAGACTATACCTCCATCCACATCTCTACAAATGATCCAGTTTCATTCCTTTGTATGGCTGAGCAATATTCCATCATATATATTACCACATCTTCTTTATCTGTTCATCTCTCAATGGACATTTAGGTAGTTTCCATGTCCTGGCTATAGTAAATAGTGTTGCAATGAACATTGGGTACATATATCTTTTTGAATTATGGCTTTCTTAGGGCATATGCCCAGAAGTGGGATTGCTGGGTCATATGGTAGTTCTATTTTCAGTTTTTTAAGGAACCTCCATACTGTTCTCCATAGTGGCTGTATCAATTTACATTCTCATCAACACTGCAGGAGGGTTCCCTTTTCTCTACACCCTCTCCAGCATTAATTTTTTGTAGAATTTTTGATGATGGCCATTCTGACCGGTGTGAGGTGATACCTCATTGTAGTTTTAATTTACATTTCTATAATAATTAGTGATGTTGAGCATCTTTTCATGTGTTTGTTGGCCCTCTGCATGTCTTCTTTGGAGAAATGTCTATTTAGGTCTTTTGCCCATTTTAGGATTGGGTTGTTTGTTTTTTTGATATTGAGCTGCATGAACTGTTTGTATATTTTGGAGATTAATCCTTTGTCAGTTGCTTCACTGGCAAATATTTTCTCCCATTCTGAGGATTGTCTTTTTGTCTTGTTTGCAGTTTCCTTTGTTGTGCAAAAGATTTTACATTTAATTGGGTCCCATTTGTTTATTTCTGTTTTTATTTTCCTTATTCCAGGAGGTGAGTCAAAAAATATCCTGCTGTGATTTATGTCAAAGAGTGTTTTTCCTGTTATCCTCTAAGAGTTTTACAGGGTCTGGCCTTACATTTAGGTCTTCAATTCATTTTGAGAATATTTTTGTGTATGGTGTTAGGTAGTATTCTAATTTCATTTTATTACATGTAGTTGCCCAGTTTTCACACCTGCACTTATTGAAGAGATAGTCTTTTCTCCATTGTATATTCTTGCCTCCTTTGTTATAGATTAAGTGACCATAGGTGCGTGTGTTTATCTCTGGACTTTCTATCCTGTACCATTGATCTATATTTCTGTTTTTGTGCCAGTACTACACTGCCTTGATTACTGTAGCTTTGTAGTGTAATCTGAAGTCAAGGAGCCTGATTCTTCCAGCTCTGTTTTTCTTTCTCAGAATTGCTTTGGCTATTTGGGGTCTTTTTTGTTTCCATACAAATTGCAAACTTTTTGTTCTAACCTGTGAAAACTGTCATTGGTAATTTGATATGGATTGCATTGAATCTGTAGATTGCTTTGGATAGTATAGTCATTTTCACAATATTGTTTCTTCCAATCCAAGAACACAGTACATCTCTCCATCTGTTTGTGTACTCTTTGATTTCTTTCATCAGTGTTTTATGGTTTTCTGCCTACAGGTCTTTTGCCTCCTTAGGTAGGTTTATTCTTAGGTATTTTATTCTTTTTGTTGCAGTGGTAAATGGGACTGTTTTCTTAATTTCTCTTTCTGACCTTTGTTTGTTAGTGTATAGGAATGCAAGAGATTTCTGTGCATTAATTTTGTATCCTACAACTTTACTAAATTCATTAATTAGCTCTAGTTGTTTTCTGGTAGCATCTTTAGGATTTTCTATGTATAGTATCATGTCATCTGCAAACAGTGATGGTTTTACTTCTTTTCTAATTTGGATTTATTTTATTTCTTTTCCTTCTTTGATTGCCATGGCTGGGACTTCCTATTCAAACTATGTTGAATAGTATTGGTGAGAGTGGGCATACTTGTTTTTTTTCTGATCTTAGAGGAAATGCTTAAAGTTTTTAACCATTGAGAAAGATGTTTGCTGTGGTTTTGTCATATTCAGCCTTTATTATATTGAGGTAGGTTCCCTCTATGTCCACTTTCTGGAGAGTTTTTATCATAAATATATGTTGAATTTTGGCAAAAGACGTCTCTGTATCTATTGAGATGATCATATGCTTTTTTTCCTTTAATTTGTTAATATGGTGTATCACATTGATTTATTTGCATATATTGAAGAATCCTTGTCTCCCTGGGATAAATCCCACTTGATCATGGTGTATTATCCTTTTAATGTATTGTTGGATTATGTTTGCTAGTATTTTGTTGAGGATTTTCGCATCTATATTCATCAGTGATATTGGTCTGTAATTTTCTCTTTTTTAATATATTTTTCTGGTTTTGGTATCAGGGTACTGTTGGTCTCGTAGAATGAGTTTGGTGGTGTTCCTCCCTCTTTAATTTTTTTGAAGAGTTTGAGAAGGATAGGTGTTAGCTCTTCTCTAAATGTTTGATAGAATTCATCTGTGAAGCAATCTGGTCCTGGACTTTTATTTGTTGGAAGCTTTTAAATCACAGTTTCAATTTCAGTACTTGTGATTATTCTATTCATATTTTCTATTTCTTCCTGGTTCAGTCTTGGAAGGTTTTACCTTCCTAAGAATTTGTCCATTTCTTCCAGGTTGTCAACTTTATTGGCATATAGTTTCTTGTAGTAGTTACTCATGATCCTTTGTATTTCTGTTGTGTCAGATGTTACTTCTCCTTTTTTTGTTTCTGCTTCTGGTGATTTGAGTCTTCTCCCTTTTTATCTTAATTAGTCTTGCTAAAGCTTTATCAATTTTGTTTATCTTCTCAAAGGACCAAAATTTAGTTTTATTGATCTTTGCTATTGTTTTCTTCATTTTTATTTCATTTATTTCTGCTCTGATCTTTATGATTTCTTTCTTCTACTAACTTTGGGTTTTGTTTCTTCTTCTTTCTCTAGTTGCTTTAGGTATAAGTTTAGGTTGTTTACTTGAGGTTTTTCTTGTTTTGTGAGGTGAGACTGAATTGCTATACACTTTCCTCTTAGAACTGCTTTTTCTGCATCTCACAGGTTTTGGGTTGTCCTGTTTTCATTGTCATCTTTTTCTATGTATTTTTTAAATCTGATCTTTGATTTCTTCAGTGATCTATTTGTTATTTAATGTCGAATTGTTTATCCTCTGTGTGTTTGTATTTTTTATAGTTTTTTTCTTGTAACTGATTACTAATCTTGTAACATTGTGGTCAGAAAAGATGCTTGATACTATTTCATGTTTCTTAAATTTACTGAGGCTTGATTTGTGTTGCAAGATGTGATATATCCTGGAGAATGTTTTGTGTGCACTTGAGAAGAAAGTGTATTCTGTCACTTTGGGGTGGGATGTCCTATAAATGTCAACTAAGTCTATCTGGTCTACTGTGTCATTTAAACTTGCATATCCTTATTTATTTTCTGTCTGGATTATCTGTCCATTGGTGTAAGTGGGGTGTTAAATCCCCCACTATTATCCTGTTACTGTCAATTTCCCCTTTTTTGGCTGTTTGAATTGCCCTATGTATTGAGTTTCTCCTATGTTGGGTGTAGAAATATTTATAATTTTTACATCTTCTTCTTGGATTGATCCCTTAATCATGATGTAGTATCCTTCCTTGTCTCTTGTAACAGTCTTTATTTTAAAGTCTATTTTATCTGATATGAGTCTTGCTACTCCAGCTTTCATTTGATTTCCAATTAAATGGAATATCTTTTCCATACCATCACTTTCATTCTATATGTGTCCCTAAATCTGAAGTGGGTCTCTTGTAGACAGCATATACATGGATCTTGGTTTTGTGTCCATTGAGCCAGAGTGTGTCTTTTGGTTAGAGCATTTAATCCATTTACATTCAAGGTAATTATCAATATGTATGTTCCTACTACCATTTTCTTAATTTTTTGGGTTTGATTTTGTGTGTCATTTTCTTCTCTTGTGTTTCTCACCTAAAGAAGTTCCTTTAGCATTTGTTTTAAAACTGGATTCATGGTGGTGTATTCTCTTAGATTTTGTTTGCCTGTAAAGATTTTGATTTCTCAGTTGAATCTGAATGGGATCCTTGCTGGGTAGAATAAGCTTTCTTGCAGATTTTTCCCATTCATCACTTTAAATATATCCTGCCAATCCCTTCTAGCCTGCAGGGTTTCTGCTGAGAAATCAGCTGGTAGCCTTATTGGGATTCCTTTGGGTTTGTTTTTTTTTTTTTTTTTTGCAGTATGTGGGCCTCTCACTGTTGTGACCTCTCCCGTTGCAGAGCACAGGCTCTGGATGCACAGGCTCAGCGGCCATGGCTCACGGGCCCAGCCACTCCATGGCATGTGGGATCTTCCCAGACCGGGGCACAAACCCGTGCCCCCTGCATCGGGAGACAGACTTTCAACCCCTGTGCCACCAGGGAAGCCCTTTCCTTTAGTTTATCCTGTATGAGACTCTCTGCACTTCCTGGACTTGGGTAGATATTTCCTATTCCATGTTAGAGAGGTTCCAACTCTAATATCTTCATATATTTTCTCTGACAATTTCTCTTTCTTTTCTTCTTCTAGGACCCCTAGAATTCAAATGTAGGTGCTTTCAATGTTACCTCAGAAGTCTCTGAGCCTGTCTTCATTTTTTTTTTTTTTATTCTTTTTTCTTTATTCTGCTCCTTGGCTGTTATTTTGACCATTCTATCTTCCAGCTAACTTATCCATTCTTGTTTCATTTATTCTTCTATTGATTTTTTCTAGTGTATTTTTCATTTCAGTTGTGTTGTTCATCTCGGCTTGTTCTGTAGTTCTTCTAGGTCCTTGTTATGCATTTCTTGTAATTTCTTGATCCTTTCCATTCTATTTCTGAGATTTTGGATCATCTTTATTAACATTACTCTAAATTATTTTTCAGGTAGTTTGCCTATTTCCTCTTCATTTATTTCATCTTGTAGGTTTTTACCTTGCTCATTTATCTGTGACAATTATTTTTTGTCATCTTATTTTTTTGATGAGTAAGGCTGTGTTCCTCTCTTACTTGTTGTTTGGCCTGAGGCATCCATCACTGGAGTTTGCAGGCAGTTGGATACAGCTGGGCCTTAGTGCCAAGATGAGGACCTCTGGGAGAGTTCACACCAATTAATATCCTCTGGAGTCTGAGGTTTTCTGCTAGTCCAGTGGTTTGGACTCAATGCTCACACAATTGGAGCTCATACCTGACCCTTGCCCTGGGAGCCAATATCCCACAAGCCAAGTGCAATGGTAAAAAAAAAAAAAAAAAAAGACAACAAACAAAAAGGAGCAGAACAATAAGAAAGAATAAAAAATAAAATAAAAGTAGAGAAATAAAATATATATTAGAAAAATTAAAATGAAACAACAACAAAGCAAAACAGAATCACAATAGAAATAAAAAGAAAAAAGAAGAAGGTGGAAAAGGCCCTGGTAGTGGGGTTGGGTTGTGGTTGGGGGACTTAGGCTCAGGATCTGCATGGCTGGAAGCGGCCATGGAGGGCAGAGTTTCAGGCCCAGGACTCCAGCAGGTTCACCAGGGCTCAGGCAGGCAGGAGAGATGCTGGTCACATTCCCCTCCAATCCCTGAACCCCTGAAAGCCTCTCCCCTTTCCTGCTGATCCCCTCACCATGAGTGGGGCCCTCTGTACATGTGAACCCCTCCCCTTCCCCAGCTGCCCTTCCAGGACACTGGTCCCATCCCACCTCCACTTTTTATACCCCCTCCCCCCTCCACCGATATCCTTTCTGGTCAGGCAGGGATTCCACCCATCCCCTTAGGTGTTGAAGGTCCCCCACTAGTGCCTGATAAGTGCCCTAGTTGTGAGAAGATGCAAACTCGACATCCTCCTACTCCACCATCTTGACCCCATCCCCAAGACTGGGATTTTAACCAAGGTAATTTGGTTAAAGAGTTTATGTGCTTAATAAATTCTCATCATTATATCCAAACCATATAGTTATTCAATAGTTGTATGAAATAAATGTATTTTGCAAAATCAAAGCAACAAAATATTAAAAAGATAATATATAAATGACAAAGTGGGATTTATTCCAGAAACGTAGAGTGGGTTTATGTTTGAAAATCATCAAGGCAGTTCACAACACTAGCAATCTAAAGAAAAAGAAGGTCACAATCATCTCAATTTACGTAGATAAATCATTTGAAAAAGTTCAGTATCCACTTCTTATAAAAATCTCAGCAAATTAGTAACACAAGGGAACTCCTTCAACCTGATAAAAGATATCTGTGAAAACCTACAGCTAACATCATACTTAATGGTAAAATTCTGATTGTTTTACCCCATGATCAGAATCAAGACAGGAATGTGTGCTCTCACAGTTCTGTTCAACATTGTATTGGAAGCTCTAGTCAGTGCAATCAGGCAATGAAAAGAAGTAGAATTCCAACTTTTAAAGGAAGAATTAAGATTGTCTTTATTGTAAGATGATGTAAACTTCTATATAGAAAATTGATTGGAATTTCCTCCACCAAAAATCTACTAGTACTGATAACTGATAACACTCATTGTTGTTTACTCTGTTCAACTCTTATACACAAATATGAACTCTATTTGCAATAACCAAAAACTGGAAACAACCCAAATACTTATAAACAGAGGAATGAGAAACAATTTGCAAAATATTCATATAATGGAAAATTACTCAACAATGAATAGGAAGGAACTATTAAAATGCACAACATGGGTGAATCTCAAAATAAATATGTTGAGTGAAAAAGTCAAACCAAAAAAAAGAAGGCATATACCATAACATTTAATTTATGAGTTTAGAAAATGCATAATAACCTATAGTGACAAACAGCAAGTCAGAGTTTTTTTTTTTTGGACAGGAGGATTGGGATAGGCAAGTGGGAGCAATTGCAAAGGGGCAAAAGGAAAATTGAGAAGAAATGTGGATTCATTATCTTGATTATGGTGATGGTTTCAAAGATGTATGGATATGTCAAAACTGAATTGTATACTTTAAATATATAGAGTTTACTGTATGCTTACTATACCTTAATAAAGCTGTTTAAAGTTATATCTATATCCATACATATTGTTCTTAGTATCAGTTGAAATTAAATATATTTTATTTATAAGAGCTTGTGACTTGCCATATTCTATGCAATGTCTAGCCCTGTGGTATATCTACATATGTTGGAGTCATTGTCATTACTTAAAAATTGCCTGAATTAAATGCATAAACTCAAAGAAAATTCACTGTCATACCTATAAACACTTATATCACATAAACTGCCCTTTCTTTCTGATGTCAACCATGTAATTCCTCAAATAACCAAAAGTGAAATCAAGTGTCCATTCTGTAAAAAAGTAGACTTTAGCTTATATGTGCAAGGACAATTAACTAAAGCATTAGACTAATATTCAGAATTAGCTTAATTTTTAAAAAAATTAATGGAGTATAGCTGCTTTACAATTTTGTATTAGTTTCTAATGTATAGCAAAGTGAATCACCTATATGTATACATATATCCCCTCTTTTTTGGATTTCCTTCTCATTTAGGTCACCACAGAATACTGAGTAAATTTCTCTGTGCTATATAGTAGGTTCTCATTAGTTATCTATTTTATACATAGTATCATATCAGTAGAGTATATATGTCAATCCCAATCTCCCAATTCATCCCACCCACACCTGCCCCCCTTGGTATCCATACATTTGTTCTCTAAGTTTTTGTCTCTATTTATGCTATGCAAATAATGTTATCTATATCATTTTTCTAGATTCCACATATATGCACTAATATACGACATTTGTTTTCCTCTTTCTGACTTACTTCACTCTGTATGACAGTCTGTCAGTCCATCCACTTATCCGCAAATGACCCGGTTTTATTCCTTTTTATGCCTGGATAATATCCCATTCTATATATGTACCATATCTTCTATATCTATTCCTCTGTTGATGGACATTTAGGTTTCTTCCATGTCCTGGCTATTTTAAATACTGCTGCAATGAACATTAGGGTGCATGTGTCCTTTTGAATTATGGTTTTCTCTGTGTAAATGTCCAGTAGTGGGATTGCTGGGTCATATGGTAGCACCTATGGATGATCAATCTATGACAAATGAGGTAAGAATATATAATGGAGAAAAGGCAGCCTCTTCAATAAGTGGTGCTGGGAAAACTGGACAGCTACATGTAAAAGAATGAAATTAGAACACTCCCTAGCACCATACACAAAAATAAACTCAAAATGGAATAAAGACCTAAATGTAAGACCAGACACTATAAAACTCTTAGAGGAAAACATAGGCAGAACACGTTTTGACATAAATCACAGCAAGAATGCTTTTTGACCCACCTCCTGGAGTAAGAAAAATAAAAACAAAAATAAACAAATGGGATCTAATTAAACTTAAAAGCTTTTGCACAGCAAAGGAAACCATAAATAAGATGAAAAGGAAACCCTCAGAATGGGAGAAAATGTTGCAAATGAAACAACTGACAAAGAATTAATCTCCAAAGTATACAAACAGCTCGTGCAACTCACCATCAAAAATAAATAAATAAACAACCATGGGGAGAGAGAGCTTCAAGATGATGGAAAAGTAAGACATGGAGATCAACTTCCTCCCCACAAATACATCAGAAATACATCTACATGTGGAGCAACTCCTACAGAACACCTACTGAATGCTGGTAAAAGACCTCAGGCATCCCAAAAGGCAAGAAACTCCCCACATACCTGAGTAGGGCAAAAGAAAAAAACAGAGACAAAAGAATAGGGATGGGACCTGCATCAGTGGGAGGGAGCTGTGAAAGAGGAAAGGTTTACACATGCTAGGAAGCCCCTTTGCAGGAGGAGAATGCAGGTGGCTGAGGAGGGAAGCTTCGAAGCCACGGAGAAGAGCACAGCAACAGGGGTGTGGAGGGCAAAGTGGAGAGATTCCCTCACAGAGGATCGATGCCGACCTGCACTCACCAGTCCGAGTGGCTTGTCTGCTCACCCGCCGGGTTGGGTGGGGGATGGGAGCTGAGGCTTGGGCTTCAGTCGGATCCCAAAGAAAAGATTGCTGTTGGCTGCCTGAACACAGCTTGAAGGGGGCTAGTGTGCCACAGCTAGCAGGAAGGGAGTCTGCAAAAAAGTTTGGAGCTGCCAAAGAGGCAAGACTCCTTTTCTTGCCTCCTTGTACATGAGGAGAGGGGATTAAGAGTGCCACTTAAAGGAGGTCCAGAGATGGAAGTGAGCAGCAGCTACTAGCACGGACCACAGAGGGGGCATGAGATGCTAAGGCTGCTGCTGCAGCCAACAAGAAGCTTGTGTGGAAGCACAGATCACTATCCACACCTACCCTCCTGGGAGCCTGTGCAGCAGGCCACAGCCAGCGTCCCGTGATCCACAGACAACATCCCCGGCAGAATGCACGGTGCGCCTCAGGCTGGTCCAACGTCACGCCAGCCTCTGACACTGCAGGTCGCCCCACATCTGTACCCCTCCCTCCCCACGGCTTGAGAGAGCCGGAGCCCCTGAACCAGCTGCTCCTTTCACCCCATCCTGTCTGAGCAAAGAACAGATGTCCTCAGGTAACCAAAATGCAGAGGTCGGTTCAAATCCAAAACTGAATCCCAGGAGCTGTGCCAACAAAGAAGAGAAAGGGAAATCTCTCCCAGCAGCCTAAGGAGCAGTGGATTAAAACTGCACAATCAACTTGATGTACCCTGCATCTGTGGAATACCTGAATAGACAATGAATCATCCCAAATTGAGGAGGTGGACATTGGGAGCAATGATATATATATATATATATATATATATATATATATATATATATATATATATATATATATAATTTCCCCTTTCTCTCTTTTTGTGAGTGTGTATGTGTATGCTTTTGTGTGTGATTTGGTCTGTATAGATTTGATTTTACTATTTGTTCTAGGGTTCTCTCTGTCCTTTATTTTATTTATTTTTTTTACTTAAATTTTTTTTTTCTTAATAATTTTTCTGTAGTTTTTACTTTAATAACTTTATTTTATCTTCTTTCTTTCTTTCTTTTTTTCCTCCCTTTGATTCTGAGCCTTGGGGAGCCAGGCTCTTGGTGCTCCATGCAGGCATCAGGGCTGTGCCACTGAGGTGGGAGAGCCAAGTTCAGGGCACAGGTCCACAAGAGACCTCCAGTTCCATGTAATAGCAAATGGTGAAAATCTCCCAGAGATCTCCACCTCACTGCCAGCTCCACTCAACAACCAGCAAGATGCAGTGCTGGACAACCTATGCCAAACAACTAGCAAGACAGGAACACAAACCCATCCATTAGAACAGAGGCTGCCTAAAACCATAAAAAGGCCAGACAGCCCAAAATATACCACAAGACGTGTAACTGCCCACCAGAAAGACAAGAGCCAGGCTTATCCACCAGAACATAGGCACTAGTTCCCTCCACCAGTAAGCCTACACAACCCACTGAAACAACATTAGCCACTGTGGATGGACACCAAAATCAATGGGAACTATGAACCTGCAGCCTGTGAAAAGGAGACCCCAAACAGAAAGTTAAGCAAAATGAGAAGATAGAGAAACACAGAAGATGAAGGAGCAAGGCAAAAACCCACCAGACCTGAAAAATGAAGAGGAAATAGGCATTCTACATGAAAAAGAATTCAGAATAATGATAGTAAAGATGATCGAAAATCTTAGAAACAGAATGGAGAAAATACAAGAAATATTTAACAAGGAACTAGAAGAACTAAAGAGCAAACAAACAGTGATGAAAAACACAACAAATGAAATTAAATATTGTCTAGAAGGGATCATTAGAAGAATAACTGAGGAAGAAGAACAGATAAGTGACTTGGAAGATAAAATAGTGGAAATATCTCCTGCAAAGCAGAATAAAGAAAAAGAATGAAAAAATTGAGGACAGTCTCAGAGACCTCTGAGACAATATTAAGTGCAACAACATTTGAATTATAGGGGTCTCAGAAGAAGAAGAGGAAAACAAAGGGACTGAGAAAACATTTGAAGAGATTATAGTCAAAAACTTCCTTAATATGGGAAAGGAAATATTTAATAAAGTCCAGGAAGCACAGAGAGTCCCATACAGCAAAAATCCAAGGAGAAATACGCCAAAACACATATTAATCAAACTATCAAAAATTAAATACAAAGAAAAAATATTAAAAGCAGTAAGGGAAAAATAACACATAAGGGAGTCCCCGTAAAGTTAACAGCTGATCTTGCAGCAGAAACACTGAAAGCCAGAAGGGAATGACAGTACATATTTAAAGTGATGAAGGAGAAAAACCTACAACCAAGATTACTCTACCCAGCAAGGATCTCTTTCAGATTTGACAGAGAAATTTAAAAGTTTACAAACAAGCAAAAGCTAAGAGAATTCAGCACCACCAAACCAGCTTTACAACAAATGCTAAAGGAACTTCTCTAGGCAGGAAATACAAAAGAAGGAAAAGACCTACAATAATAAGCCAAAAACAATTAATAAAATGGTAATAGGAGCATACATAACAATAATTACTTTAAATATAAATGGATTAAATGCTCCAACCAAAAGACATAGATTGGCTGAATGGATACAAAAACAAGACCCATATGTATGCTGTCTACAAGAGACCCACTTCAGACTTAGGGACACATACAGACTGAAAGTGAGGAGATGGAAAAAGTTATTCCATGCAAATGGAAATCAAAAGAAAGGTGGCGTAGCCATTCTCATACTAGACAAAATAGACTTTAAAACAAAGGCTATTAGAACAGAAAAAGACGGACACTACATAATGATCAAGGGATCAATCCAAGAAGAAGACATAACAATTGTAAATATTTATGCACACAACAAAGCAGCACCTCAATACATAAGGCAAATACTAACAGCCATCAAAGGGGAAATCGACAGTAACACAATCATAGTAGAGGACTTTAACATCTCACTTTCACCAATAGAGCGATCATCCTAAATGAAAATAAGAAAGGAAACAGAAGCTTTAAATGATACATTAAACAAGATGGAGTTAACTGATATTTATAAGACATTCCATCCAAAAAAATAGAAAACACATTCTTCTCAAGTGCTCATGGAACATTCTCCAGGATAGATCATATCTTGGGGCACAAGTCAAGCCTTGGTAAATATAAGAAAATTGAAATCATATCAAGTAGCTTTTCTGACCACAATGCTATGAGACTAGATATAAATTACAGGAAAAAACCTATAAGAAATACAAACACATGGAGGCTAAACAGCACACTACTTAATAACAAAGAGATCACTGAAGAAATCAAAGAGGAAATAAAAAAAATATCTAGAAACAAATGACAATGAAAACACAACAACCCAAAATCTATGGGATGCAGAAAAAGCATTTCTAAGAGGGCAGATTATAGCAATACAATCCTACCTTAAGAAACAAGAAACATCTCAAGTAAACAACCTAACATTACACCTAAAGCAATTAGAGAAAGAAGAAAAAAAAAAACCCAAAAGTTAGCAGGAGGAAAGAAATAATAAAGACCAGAATAGAAATAAATGAAAAAGCAATGAAGGAACCAATAACAAAGATCAATAAAATTAAAAGCTGGTTCTTTGATAAGATAAACAAAATTGATAAACCATTAGCCAGATTCATCAAGAAAGAAAGGGAGAAGAATCAAATCAATAGAATTAGAAATGAAGAAGAAATAACAACTGACGCTGCAGAAATACAAAGGATCATGAGAGATTACTGCAAGCAACTATATGTCAATAAAATGGACAGCCTGGAAGAAATGGACAAATTCTTAGAAATGCACAACCTGCTGAGACTGAACCAGCAAGAAATATAAAATATAAACAGACAAACACAAGCACTGAAGTTGAGACTGTGATTAAAAATCTCCCAACAAATAAAAGCCCCAGACCAGAAGGCTTCACAAGAGAATTCTACCAAACATTTATTGAAGAGCTAACACCTATCCTTCTCAAGCTCTTCCAAAGTATAGCAGAGGGAGGAACACTCCCAAATTCATTCTCCATGGCCACCATCACTCTGATAACAAAACCAGACAAAGATTTCACAAGGAAAGAAAACTACAGGCCAATACCACTGATGAACAGAGATGCAAAAATCCTCAGCAAAATACTAGCAAACAGAATCAAACAGCACAATAAAAGGATCATACATTATGATCAAGTGGGGTTTAACCCAGGAATGCAAGGATTCTTCAATAAACACAAATAAATCAATGTGATACACCATATTAACAAATTGAAGGAGAAAAAAATATGATCATCTCAATAGATGCAGAGAAAGCTTTTGACAAAATTCAACACCAATTTATGATAAAATCCCTCCAGAAAGTAGGCATAGAGGGAACTTTCCTCAACATAATAAAGGCCATATATGACAAACTCACAGAAAACATCATTCTCAATGGTGAAAAATTGAAATCATTTTCACTAAGCTCTGGAAAAAGACAAGGTTGCCCAGTCTCACCACTGTTATTCAGCATAGTTTTGGAAGTTTTAGCCACCACAATCAGAGAAGAACAAGAAATAAAATGAATCCAAACTGGAAAAGAAGAAGTAAAGCTGTCACTGTTTGCAGATCATATGATACTATACATAGAGAATACTAAAGGTGCTACCAGAAATCAACTAGAGCTAATTGATGAATTTGGTAAAGTAGCAGGATACAAAATTAATGCACAGAAATCTCTTGCATTCCTATATACCAATGATGAAAAATCTGAAAATGAAATTAAGAAAACACTCCTATTTACCATTGCAGGAAAAAGAATAAAATCTCTAGGAATAAACCTACCTAAGGAGACAAAAGACCTGTATGCAGAAAATTATGACAGTGATGAAAGAAATTAAAGATGATACAAATGGACGGAGAGATATACCGTGTTCTTGGATTGGAAGAATCAACATTATGAAAATGAATATACTACCCAAAGAAATCTACAGATTCAATGCAATCCCTATCAAACTATCCCTGGCATTTTTCACAGAACTAGAACAAAAAACTTCACAATTTGCATGGAAACACAAAAGACCCCAAATAACCAAAGCAATCTTGAGAAATCAAAATGGAGCTGGAAGAATCAGGCTCTGTGACTTCAGACGTTACCATAATCAAGACAGTATGATACTGGCACAGAAACGGAAATATAGATCAATGGAACAGAATAGAAAACCCAGAGATAAACCCATGCACATATGGTCGCCTTATGTTTGATAAAGGAGACAAGAATATACAGTGGAGTAAAGACAGCCTCTTCAATAAGTGGTGCTGGGCAAACTGGACAGCTACATGTAAAAGAGTGAAATTAGAACACTCCCTAACACCATACACAAAAATAAACTCAAAATGGATTAAAACCTAAATGTAATTCCAGACACCATCAAACTCTTAGAGGAAAACATAGGCGGAACACTCTATGACATAAATCACAGCATGATTCTTTTTGACCCACCTCCTAGAGAAATGGAAATAAAAACAAAAATAAACAAATGGGACCTAATGAAACTTCAAAGTTTTTGCACCACAGAGGAAACCATACACAAGACAAAAAGACAACCCTCATAATGGGAGTAAATATTTGCAAATGAAGCAACTGACAAAGGATTAGTCTCCAAAATTTACAAACAGCTCATGCAGCTCAACATTAAAATAACAAACAACTTAATACAAAATTGGGCAGAAGACCTAAATAGACATTTCTACAAAGAAGATATACAGATTGCCAACAGACACATGAAAGAATGCTCAACATCATTAATCATTAGAGAAATCTAAATCAAAACTACAATGAGATATCATCTCACACCGGTCAGAATGGCCATCATCAAAAAATCTACAAGCAATAAATGCTGGAGAGGGTGTGGAGGAAAGGGAACCCTCTTGCACTGTTGGTGAGAATGTGAATTGATACAACCATAATGGAGAACAGTATGGAGATTATTTAAAAAACTAAATATAGAACTACCATGCGACCCATCAATACCACTACTGAGCATATACCTTGATAAAACCATAATTCAAAAGAGTCATGTACCAAAATATTCATTACCCCTCTATTTACAATGATCAGGACATAGAAGTAACCAATGTGTCCATCAACAGATGAATGGATAAAGAAGATGTGGCACATATATACAATGGAATATTACTCAGCCATAAAAAGGAATGAAATTGAGTTGTTTGTAGTGAGGTGGACGGACCTAGAGACTGTCATACAGAGTGAAGTAAGTTAGAAAGAGGAAAACAAATACCATATGCTAGGTTAGAAAGAGAAAAACAAATACCACATATATATGGAATATAATAAAAAATAAAATGGTCAGAAGAACCTAGGGGCAAGACGGGAATAAAGATGCAGAACTACGAGAGGATGGACCTCGGGGTACAGGGAGGGGGAAGGGTAAGCTGGGACAAAGTGAGAGAGTAGCATGGACATGTATATACTACCACATGTAAAATAGGTATCTAGTGAGAAGCAGCCACGTAGCACAGGGAGATCAGCTCGGTGCCTTTTGACCACCTAGACGGGTGGGTTGGGGAGAGTGGGAGGGAGAGAGATGCAAGAGGGAAAAGATATGGGAACATATGTATATGTATAACTGATTCACTTTGCTATAAAGCAGAAACTAACACACCATTGTAAAGAAATTATACTTTTATAAAGATGTTAAAAAAAGAAAAAAACCAAGGGCAAGATGGGAATAAATGTGCAGACCTACTAGAGAATGGACTTGAGGATATGGGGAGTGGGAAGGGTAAGCTGGGACAATGTGAGAGAGTGACATGGACATATATACACTAGGAAATGTAAAATAGATAGCTAGTGGGAAACAGCCGCATAGCACAGGGAGATCAGCTGGTTGCCTTGTGACCACCTCAAGGGGTGCGATCAGGAGGGTGGGAGGGAGGGAGATGCAAGAGGGAAGATATATGGGGACATATGTATATGTATAACTGGTTCACTTTGTTATAAAGCAGAAACTAACACACCATTGTAAAGCAATTTTACTCCAATAAAGATGTTAAAAAAAATGAAAAAATGTGTGGAAAACCTACATAGCCATTTCTCCAAAGAAGCCATAGAGAGGGACAACAAACACATGAAAAGATGCTCAACATCAGTAATTATTAGAGAAATGCAAATCAATACTACAATTAATTATAACCTCACACCAATCAGAATGGCCATCATGAAAAAATCTACAAACCTTAAATGCTGGAGAGGGTATGGAGAAAAGGGAAACCTCTTGCACTTTTGGTGGCAATGTAAATTGATACAGCCACTATGAAGAACAGTATAAAGATTCCTTAAAGAAACTAAAAGTACAAAAGTACAATTTGCTTAAAAATTGACTCTAACACATTTGTAAGGAGCTATATTCTCCAGAGGCAAAGAAAAGGTACGTAGTTTGGTACTATGGGAAGTTGTAATAACCAGCATACCAAATAAATGCTTGATTTCCAACACCAAAATGCCACCTGAAGGCTGGAAAAATCTACTATAAGTTTCAGAACTGTGTAACTTACTTACAGGAATTCATTTCAAAATGACTTTATGTATTCCATGTCACTGGCATAGCCAAAAAAATTTTTTT
Source organism: Phocoena sinus (assembly GCF_008692025.1). Classification (NCBI taxonomy): domain Eukaryota; kingdom Metazoa; phylum Chordata; class Mammalia; order Artiodactyla; family Phocoenidae; genus Phocoena; species Phocoena sinus. The sequence continues at coordinate 30,050,201 of NC_045776.1, read as the reverse complement.
TTCCAAGGATGAAAATGATATAATTTTAAAAGTTATAGAATTTCATCTATATACATATTTACATTATAATAAAACAAAATATTAAATTTCCCTCAGCAATCTACTTTTAAGAAAAATGAGTCCAAATTTAATGAAAATTTCCGTAATAACCATCATTAAAGCTTAGACTTCTAAAACTAGAGGAGACATAGTTCAGCCAGTTTGATTTTCCATTTTAAAGATGAAAAAAATTGAAAAATGCAGTGATGTGCAAAATTGATGTACTGAGATAACAGATAATAAGGACAGAACTAAAACCCAGAATGCCCACTTCTTTTTCTCTCTCCTAATGATCACAAGCAAAGAGAGAAAACAGTTCTTGAGATTTAAGAACAAAATTCCTGTGTCCCTAAGTTCTTCAAATTATTATTCAATGAACTAAGCTATCTCTTCCATAAATGCACTGGCTCCTACAACCTCCAGTACTGCAGTCTTCTTGCACACTTCATTTGTTAAAAAATATCACGAATATTAAAAATTGACAGTTGCATACTTTGACCTATGTCTGAAACAAGGTATGTTAGGAACAGTATAGTTCTATGAAGAACAGGAGGATAGAGATAATTAAATCCTGGAGAACTTGTCTGCAGAGATTGAGATGCCCTCAGGCATTTGTTAACGTCAGGCAAAATCACTAATTGTAGCTATACTATTTTTGGCATGGAAAGGCTTAGGACTAGTCTGGTGTGCTTTTCTATGCCTGAAATTTTATCAGAAAATGTGAAATCTTCAAAGAACTCTACAGATATCATTTTACTTAAATAGAGTTACTTTCAACAAATCTAAAAAAGGAATGTATTTTCCCTATTAAATCAAATTAATCTCAGAGAGGGAGCAGTGAAAGGTGGTATGAAGCAAGATCTTAATTCCCTGCCTAGGAATTGAACCTTGGTAACCTGGAAGAAAACCAGGAATCCTAGCCACCAGACCAGCAAGGGCTAGAGGCTAGAAGCCATTTTTCCCTGGTTCTTGCCCCCAGTGAAAAATGCATTTCTCACAGAGACAAAACTGTAAAAACAGGTAAAAAGTTTATTATTAGAGTCACAGAACAACAAGTGGGAGAGCACACAGAGAAACAGTTTGTTTAGTTAAGATAGAAGCAAGGCAGAGATGCACACCTGGAGAGAAAGGGTGTCGGTGTCCTCCCTAATGAGGAGGAGCACAGTAAAGAGGCAGTTAAGTCATTTATATAGGGCAGTTCTTTCAGGTCCTTGTCTTCCTTCCGGCCAATCATCTTGTTTTGTCTCCGTGACTAATTTGTTTCAGTACCTGACCCCTAGGTGCACACACACCTCTTAGCCAAGATGGATCTCAATGAAAAGGCATCTGGGAGAACCAAGACTCATTATGGCCTGGCATTGTCCCGTGATTTTTGACCCGCAAGGAGCTTCTCTGCGCATGCATAGTATCTTCCTTGCCTCAAGGAAGGACGGGGGCGGGGTGGGGGTGGGGGGGAAGCGGTGTTCTCTTGATCCTTTACTCAAACAAGGTTTTGCTCCTTTTTGTTCTTGCTATGACTGTTGTCTTAAAGTGTCCACAAGAGACAAAGCTTGGCTATTTACCTTGTTTCTGTCATTACTTCATTTCAGAGAGCAAACAGGAGGCTGATTTTAAATGTCTAACCTGAAGCCAACCTATCTTCTGTCTCAGGAAATGCAAACAGGAGGCTAGTTGTGTCTGGCCTGAAGCCCACTTTTTCCTGCCCCATGAAATATAAACAGAAGGCCAGTTGTAAATGTCCTACCTGGAGCCCATCTACCTCCTGCCTCAAAGTTGAATAGTGAGAGTGTTTTTTTCATTACCCTGCTTTATTTTTATTATTTTTCTTCATTTCTTTTAACACACATACATTTTTTAAACATAGAACAATAGGTGAATGTCTGAATTATTACATTCTGTAACAAAATAGGTTTTATTCTTTAATTTGATTCAAAGATCTGAAAGTTAGATAACTGCATATGAACAGTAATCTATTTAATTTGTATGTAACAAGTTTGGGAGAAATGCAGACAAGGTATGTTAAAATAAAAGATGAGGGCTTTGCTGGTGGCATAGTGGTTAACAACCCACTTATCAATGCAGGGGACATGGGTTCAAGCCCTGGTCTGGCAAGATCCCATATGCCACAGAGCAACTAAGACCAAGCACTACAACTACTGAGCCTGTGCTCTAGAGCCCATGAGCCACAACTACTGAACCCACATGCCTAGCGCCCATGCTCCATAACAAGAAAAGCCACCACAATAAGAAGCCCCTGTTGCACAATGAAGAGTAGCCTCCACTCGCTGCAACTAGAGAAAGCCCATGCACAGCAACAAAAGACCCAACACAGCCAAAAATAAAATAAGATAAAATAAATAAAAATAAAAGATGAAATGAGATTCCATATTTGAAACATTTGTCACATTAGCTGACACACAGTGTATACTCCTTAAATATTAAAAAACAAATAGAAAGCAAAAACTTTATTTATATACATTAAGTAAGGCAGAGTCTTCAGATGCCAATATTTGTGTAGAACTCAATTTTATTCTAAATAAAAATCAAATAAACTCTATAATGTAAGCAGTGCCATGGCAAATTCTTACCATCAATTTTATTGAATTGTATTGCCAAAATTGGGTTGATACAATAGATAAATATTTTTTGATAGAAAATGTCACGGATTATAGACTGATGCTTACATCTTACTTAATGCTTACATCTTAGCTTAAATGCTTAAGGGAAAGCAAACTAAATAGTACATCACGATGGAAAATAGAAAATATTTGAAATAAGTATAATATAAATATAACACATCAAAACTTGAAGAGTCTAAATAGCATCATTTAGAAATGTTTTACACTTACATTTATAAGGGAGCAAAATTTGATACCCAAAAGTGTATCCTTTTGGCATGAGGATTAGTTTAGGCTGATTATTTTTAAGAAACAGGAGACACAGGAAGACTTTTTTTAAATCTCCTCCTTAACTACTTAAAATAATTTTGGTAAAGGGCTTGGTCCAGCAAGAGCACTATCACCACAGATACCTATAAAAAATATGGACTTGGTGTGGTAGGGTAATTCAGTGGGGTCTAGAGATTAGACTCTGTTGCTTTGTGTCTTACTGTCTTTGCCTGGCACAGCAAACAATTTGTTTACCAAACATTTGTTATTTCATCTCCATATGAATCGCCTTCCTCTTCCGTGAAGTCCCAAGCCCCTACCCCTTTCTCCTTCTCTCAGATCGTATATAAACTTCAATTTTCTAACTTGTTCTTGAGTCTCATTTTTCTAATGGTACCCCCATATGCATGTAACAAATTTAATTTATTCCTGTTAATTTGTCTCTTGTCAATTTAATTCAATTTTCCTAGAAAGGGTAGAGGAAAATTATTTCCTTCTCCAACATACTAAATGGTTTATATTTGAAAAAAAGAAACCAACATTTAATAAGCTAAATATCCAATTTGAGATATTTAAAAGAACAACTGTAAATAAAAGGGATTAAAACAGAGAAAGTAATAAATAAACTGCTATTGAAATTAAAATGGAGAGTCAACAAAATCAAAAGCAAACTTTTTTTGAAAAATCTACTGAAATAGACATAATTGACGGACAAAATTTACCAAAAATTTAGAAAAAATTATAATATGAAATAGTGAAACAGAGTTCTTTAAAAATATACAAAAATATAAATTTGAAAATGTAAATTAAGTAGAAAATTTCCTTTTAAATATAACCTATGAAATTTTGGGAAAGTAGAAGTGTAAAACACATCACAGTCTTATAACCATTAAAGATTTGAATCACTTGTGAAAAGTTAATCAGCATCAATAAAGAATCAAAGTAATTTGCAGATGGTTCTACCTCATAATTATGAAGTAATCCCAATATTATATAAACTCCTCCAGAAAATACAGAGACTGTCTTGTATCTCATGTTCTCAAGAATTAGATGCTTGACTAAATAAAATCAGCAGAACAAACTGTGTAATTAAATTTGTAATATTATTATCCTCCCAGGTAGTCTGCAGTGAGAGAATTCCAGGCTGGAACAGGCATCTCATAAAAGAAGGTTGTGCTTCCATGTGCTCCTCAGATTATAACCTGGGCACTAAATCTTCCACCTCTGACTAATACAATCTGGTGTCATTGTCATCCTAAAAACATTTCAGAAATTGATTAGCTTTTGCTAACAGAAAAGATGCCAATATGTAGTGGCTAAAAACAAGTAAAATATACATCTAAAGGAACTAGAAAAAGAGGAACAAGTAAGCCCAAATGTAGAAGAAGAAAGGAAATAATAAAGATCAGAGCAGAAATAAATAAGAGACTAAAAAACAATAGAAAATATTAATAAAACTTAGAGAATTTATTTAGAAATATAAACAAATCAACAAAACTTTAACCAGATTCATCAAGATAAAAAGAAAGAGGACCAAATAATTACAATCAAAAATGAAAAAGAAGTTACAGCTGATACCAAAAAGGATCATAAGAGACTACTACAAACAATTATGCAACACACTGGACAACCTAGAAGAAATAGGTAAAGTCTTAGAAACATACAGTTTTCAAAGACTGAATCATGAAGAAATAGAAAATCTGAATTGACCAATTACTAGTAAGAAAATTAAAATGGTAATAAAAATCTCCCAACAAACAAAAGCTTAGGACCATACAGCTTCACTGGCAAATTCAAACAAAAAAAAAAAATCTAAAAATGATTTAATACCTATCCTTCTCAAACTCTTCTTAAAAATTGAAGAGGAGGGAAGCCTAAACATATTTTATGAAGTCAGCATTACTCTGATACCAAAACCAGACAAGAATATCACTAAAAAAAAAATTACAGGACAATATCACTGATGAACATAGATGCAAAAACCCTCAACAAAATATTAGGAAACAGAATCCAAAAACAAATTAAAATAATCATATAACACAATCAAGTCAGATTTACTCCTGGGATGTAGGGATGATTCAACAATATCAAATCAATCAATGTTATACACTATACTAATAAAAATAAAGGATACAATTTATATAATCATCTCAATAGATGCAGGAGAAGCATTTGACAAAATTCAACATTCATTTATGATAAAACTCTCAACAAAGTATAGAGAAAATATACATCAACATAATAAAGGCTATATGTAACAAACTCACAGCTAACATGCTTAGTGGTATAAAGCTGAAAGCTTTTCCTCCAAGGTGAGGAACAAGACAAAGATGCCTATTCTTGCCACTTTTATTCAACATACTGTTGGAAGTTTTAATCACAGCAAATAGACAAGAAGAAGTAAAAGGCATCCAAATCAAAAATGAAGAACAAAACTGTCACTATCTGCAGATGGCATGATACTATATACAGAAAACACTAAAGACTCTACCAACAAACTGTTAGGACTAATAAATGAACTCAGTAAAGTCTCAGGATACAAAATCAATATACAGAAATCTGTGGTATTTCTATACACTAATAAGAAACTATCAGACATAAGAACAAGCCAAGTGTCCATTGGTGGATGAATTGGTAAAGAAGAGGTGATATACACACACAAAGGAATATTACTCAGCTATAAAAAAGAATGAAATTCTGCCATCTGTCACAAGATGAATGGACCTTGAAGGTTTTATTCTAAGTGAAATAAGTCAGACAGAGAAAGAAAAATACTATATAATATGTGGAATCTAAAAAAAAAAAACAAAACTACAAAAACTAACAAACTAAATAAAACAAAAAACAAACTCATAGATACAGAGAGAAGATTAGTGGTTATCAGAAGGAAAGGGAGTTGGGATTGAGCAAGATGGGTAAAGTTGGTCAACGAGGTGATGGTGATGGATGGTAACAAGGCTTGTGGCTGTGATCAACTTGTAGGATATACAAATGTCACATTATAATGATGTACACTTGAAACTAATAAATTTTTTAAATGCTTATTACAGGATTCTTGCCTTTGATAATTTTACAATATAATGTGAAAATCAAGCTTAACAAACTTAAATATTAAACTCTCATATGTTTGACATATAACTCAGACCTGCTGTATTACTGATTCCTGCTTTCTTAAAAACATGTCATGAAAAAATTTTAAGTTGCTTGTATAGGCCCATTTGTCATGTTCGTTTCTAGAAACAAAGAAAATTTTAATATAGTTTGTTTCTCATTAAAGAAGAAATATTTAAAATCTTATTTTTGAATTGATAATAAAGGCTAAAATTTAAAAATGGTTAGGCTTGCTGTTTGGCTTGATGTAGGCAAAAGCAAACACATTTTTAAAAAGGCAAGAAAACAAAGGAAAGTTTCAATATGCTTTAAAATTTCAAATAGAGGGGGACCTTGAAGATGGCGGAAGAGTAAGACGCGGAGATCGCCTTCCTCCCCACGGATACACCAGAAATACATCCACACGTGGAACAACTCCTACAGAACTCCTACTGAAGGCTGGCAGAAGACCTCAGACCTCCCAAAAGGCAAGAAACTCCCCACGTAACTGGGTAGGGCAAAAGAAAAAACAGAGACAAAAGAATAAGGACGGCACCTGCACCAGTGGGAGGGAGCTGTGAAGGAGGAAAAGTTTCCACACACTAGGAAGCCCCTCCGCGGGCGGAGACTGCGGGAGGCAGAGGGGGGAGTTTCGGGACCGCGGAGTAGTGCACAGCGACGGGTGCGGAGGGCAAAGCGGGGAGATTCCTGCACAGACGATCGGTGCCGACCAGCACTCACCAACCCGAGAGGCTTGCTGCTCACCCACCGGGGCGGGCGGGGCTGCGAGCTGAGGCTCGGGTTTTGGTTTTGGACGGAGCTCAGGGAGAGGACTGGGGTTGGCGGCTTGAACATAGCCTGAAGGGGTTAGTGCACCACGACTAGCCGGGAGGGAGTTCGGGGAAAAGCCTGCACCGGCCGAAGAGGCAAGAGACTTTTTCTTCCCTCTTTGTTTCCTGGTGCGCGAGGAGAGGGGTTTAAGAGCGCTGCTTAAAGGAACTCCAGAGACGGGCGCGAGCCGCGGCTAAAAGCGCGAACCCCAGAGACGGGCGCGAGCCGCGGCTGAGGGCGCGAGCCTCCGAGACGGGCGCGAGCCGCGGCTGAAAGCGCAAACCCCAGAGACGGGCGCGAGCCGCGGCTACAACCGCGGACCCCAGAGACGGGCGGGAGACGCTAAGGCTGCTGCTGCCGCCACCAAGGGGCCTGTGTGCGAGCACAGGTCACTCTCCACACCCCTCTTCCGCGGAGCCTGTGCAGCCCGCCACTGCCAGGTTCCCGGGATCCAGGGACAACTTCCCCGGGACAGCGCACGGCGGGCCTCAGGCTGGTGCAACGTCACGCCGGCCTCTGCCGCAACGTCACGCTGCCTCTGCCGCCGCAGGCCGGCCCCGCACGCAGTGCCCCTCCTTCCCCCATCCCCCAACCCCCGGCCTGAGTGAGCCGGAGGCCCCGAATCAGCGGCTCCTTTAACCCCGTCCTGTCTGAGCGAAAAAACAGACGCCCTCCAGCGACCTACACGCAAGAGGCAGGGCCAAATCCAAAGCTGAGCTCCTGTGAGCTGTGAGAACAAAGAAGAGAAAGGGAAATTTCTCCCAGCAGCCACAGAAGCAGCGGATTAAAGCTCCACAATCAACTTGATATACCCTGCATCTGTGGAATACCTGAATAGACAAGGAATGATCCCAAATTGAAGAGGTGGAATTTAGGAGCGAGATCTATGATTTTTTTCCCTTTTCCTCTTTTTGTGAATGTGTACGTGTATGCTTCTGTGTGACATCTAGTCTGTATACTCTAGCTTCCACCATTTGTCCTAGGGCTATATCCGTCCATGACTTTTTTTTAAAAATTCTTTTTCTTAATAATTAAGTTTAATTGTAATAACTTTATTATACTTTACCTTCGTTCTTTCTTTCTTTCCTTCCTTCCCTCCCTCCTTTAGACAACGAATCACCCCAAATTGAGGAGGTGGTCTCAGGGAGCAGGATTTATGATTTTTCCCCCTTTACCTCTTTTTGTGAAGGTGTATGTGTATGCTTCTGTGTAAGATTTTCTCTGTATAGCTTTGCTTCCAACATTTGTCCTAAGGTTCTATCCGTCCCTTTTTTTTTTTTCTAAATATTTTTTAATTCAATAACTATATTATACTTTATTTTATTTTTACTGTATCATCTTTTTTTCTGTCTTTTTTTCCTTCTTTCCCTCCTTCCTTCCTTCCTCCCTCCTTCCCGCCCTCCCTCCTTTCTTTCCTTCTTTGCTTCTTTCTTCCTTCCTTCCTTTCCTCCTTTCCCTCTTTCTTTACTCATACTTCTACTAATTCTCCCTACTTTTTCTCCCTTTTATTCTGAGCTGTGTGGATGAAAGGCTCTTGGTGCTCCAGCCAGGAGTCAGGGCTCTGCCTCTGAGGTAGGAGAGCCAACTTCAGGACACTGGTCAACAAGAGACCTCCCAGCTCCACATAATATTAAACGGTGGAAATATCCCAGAGACCTCCATCTTAACACCAGCACCCAGCTTCACTCAACGACCAGCAAGCCATAGTGCTGGACAACCTATGCCAAACAACTAGCAAAACAGGAACACAACCCCACCCATTAGCAGAGAGGCTGCCTAAAATCATAATAAGGCCACAGACACCCCAAAACACACCACCAGACGTGAACCTGCCCACTAGAGAGACAAGATCCAGCCTCATCCAGCACAACACAGGCACTAGTCCCCTCCACCAGGAAGCCTACACAACCCACTGAAACAACCTTAGCCACTGGAGACAGACATCAAACACAACGGGAACTACGAACCTGCAGCCTGCAAAAAGGAGACCCCAAACACAGTAAGATAAGCAAAATGAGAAGACAGAAAAACACACAGCAGATGAAGGAGCAAGATAAAAACCCACCAGACCTAACAAATGAAGAGGAAATAGGCAATCTACCTGAAAAAGAATTCAGAATAATGATAGTAAGGATGATCCGAAATCTTGGAAGTAGAATGGACAAAATGCAAGAAACAGTTAACAAGGACCTACAAGAACTAAAGATGAAACAAGCAACGATGAACAATGCAATAAATGAAATTAAAATCACTCTAGATAGGATCAATAGCAGAATAACTGAGGCAGAAGAACGGATAAGTGACCTGGAAGATAAAGTAGTGGAAATAACTACTGCAGAGCAGAATAAAGAAAAAAGAATGAAAAGAACTGAGGACAGTCTCAGAGACCTCTGGGACAACATGAAACGCACCAACATTCGAATTATAGGGGTTCCAGAAGAAGAAGAAAGAAAGAAAGGGACTGAGAAAATATTTGAAGAGATTATAGTTGAAAACTTCCCTAATATGGGAAAGGAAATAGTTAATCAAGTCCAGGAAGCACAGAGGGTCCCATACAGGATAAATACAAGGAGAAACACGCCAAGACACATATTAATCAAACTGTCAAAAATTAAATACAAAGAAAGCATATTAAAAGCAGCAAGGGAAAAACAACAAATAACACACAAGGGAATCCCCATAAGGTTAACAGCTGATCTCTCAGCAGAAACCCTACAAGCCAGAAGGGAGTGGCAGGACATACTGAAAGTGATGAAGGAGAATAGCCTGCAACCAAGACTACTCTACCCAGCAAGGATCTCATTCACATTTGATGGAGAAATTAAAACCTTTACAGACAAGCAAAAGCTGAGAGAGTTCAGCACCACCAAACCAGCTTTACAACAAATGCTAAAGGAACTTCTCTAGACACGAAACACAAGAGTAGGAAATGACCTATAGTAGCGAACCCAAAACAATATATAAAATGGAAATAGGAACATACATATCAATAATTACCTTAAATGTAAATGGACTAAATGCTCCCACCAAAAGACACAGATTGGCTGAATGGATACAAAAACAAGACCCTTATATATGCTGTCTACAAGAGACCCACTTCAGACCTAGAGACACATACAGACTGAAAGTAAGGGGATGGAAAAAGATATTCCATGCAAATGGAAACCAAAAGAAAGCTGGAGTAGCAATTCTCATATCAGACAAAATAGACTTTAAAATAAGGACTATTAAAAGGGACAAAGAAGGACACTACATAATGATCAAGGGATCGATCCAAGAAGAAGATATAACAATTGTAAATATTTATGCACCCAACATAGGAGCACCTCAATACATAAGGCAAATACTAACAACCATAAAAGGGGAGATCAACAGTAACACATTCATAGTAGGGGACTTTAACACCCCACTTTCACCCATGGACAGATCATCCAAAATGAAAATAAATAAGGAAACACAAGCTTTAAATGATACATTAAACAAGATGGACTTAATTGATATTTATAGGACACTCCATCCAAAAACAACAGAATACACATTTTTCTCAAGTGCTCATGGAACATTCTCCAGGATAGATCATATCTTGGGTCACAAATCAAGCCTTGGTAAATTTAAGAAAACTGAAATTGTATCAAGTATCTTTTCCGACCACAACGCCATGAGACTAGATATCAATTACAGGAAAAGATCTGTAAAAAATACAAACACATGGAGGCTAAACAATACACTACTTAATAATGAAGTGATCACTGAAGAAATCAAAGAGGAAATAAAAAAATACCTAGAAACAAATGACAATGGAGACACAACGACCCAAAACCTATGGGATGCAGCAAAAGCAGTTCTAAGGGGGAAGTTTATAGCAATACAAGCCCACCTTAAGAAGCAGGAAACATCTCGAATAAACAACCTAACCTTGCACCTCAAGCAATTAGAGAAAGAAGAACAAAAAAACCCCAAAGCTAGCAGAAGGAAAGAAATCATAAAAATCAGATCAGAAATAAATGAAAAAGAAATGAAGGAAACAATAGCAAAGATCAATAAAACTAAAAGCTGGTTCTTTGAGAAGATAAACAAAATAGATAAACCACTAGCCAGACTCATCAAGAAAAAAAGGGAGAAGACTCAAATCAATAGAATTAGAAATGAAAAAGGAGAAGTAACAACTGACACTGCAGAAATAAAAAAAATCATGAGAGATTACTACAAGCAACTCTATGCCAATAAAATGGACAATCTGGAAGAAATGGACAAATTCTTAGAAATGCACAACCTACCAAGACTGAATCAGGAAGAAATAGAAAATATGAACAGACCAATCACAAGCACTGAAATTGAAACTGTGATTAAAAACCTTCCAACAAACAAAAGCCCAGGACCAGATGGCTTCACAGGTGAATTCTATCAAACGTTTAGAGAAGAGCTAACACCTATCCTTCTCAAACTCTTCCAAAATATAGCAGAGGGAGGAACACTCCCAAATTCCTTCTACGAAGCCACCATCACCTTGATACCAAAACCAGACAAGGATGTCACAAAGAAAGAAAACTACAGGCCAATATCACTGATGAACATAGATGCAAAAATCCTCAACAAAATACTAGCAAACAGAATCCAACAGCACATTAAAAGGATCATACACCATGATCAAGTGGGGTTTATTCCAGGAATGCAAGGATTCTTCAATATACGCAAATCTATCAATGTGATAAACCATATTAACAAATTGAAGGAGAAAAACCATATGATCATCTCAATAGATGCAGAGAAAGCTTTCGACAAAATTCAACACCCATTTATGATAAAAACCCTCCAGAAAGTAGGTATAGAGGGAACTTTCCTAAACATAATAAAAGCCATATATGACAAGCCCACAGCAAACATCATCCTCAATGGTGAAAAACTGAAAGCATTTCCACTAAGATCAGGAACAAGACAAGGTTGCCCACTCTCACCACTCTTATTCAACATAGTTTTGGAAGTTTTAGCCACAGCAATCAGAGAAGAAAAGGAAATAAAAGGAATCCAAATCGGAAAAGAAGAAGTAAAGCTGTCACTGTTTGCAGATGACATGATGCTATATATAGAGAATCCTAAAGATGCTACCAGAAAACTACTAGAGCTAATCAATGAATTTGGTAAAGTAGCAGGATACAAAATTAATGCACAGAAATCTCTGGCATTCCTATATACTAATGATGAAAAATCTGAAAGTGAAATCAAGAAAACACTCCCATTTACCATTGCAACAAAAAGAATAAAATATCTAGGAATAAACCTACCTAAGGATACGAAAGACCTGTATGCAGAAAATTATAAGACACTGATGAAAGAAATTAAAGATGATACAAATAGATGGAGAGATATACCATGTTCTTGGATGGGAAGAATCAACATTGTGAAAATGACTCTACTACCCAAAGCAATCTACAGATTCAATGCAATCCCTATCAAACTACCACTGGCATTTTTCACAGAACTAGAACAAAAAATTTCGCAATTTGTATGGAAACACAAAAGACCCCGAATAGCCAAAGCAATCTTTAGAACGAAAAAAGGAGCTGGAGGAATCAGGCTCCCTGACTTCAGACTATATTACAAAGCAACAGTAATCAAGACAGTATGGTACTGGCACAAAAACAGAAAGATGGATCAGTGGAACAGGATAGAAAGCCCAGAGGTAAACCCACGCACATATGGACACCTTATCTTTGATAAAGGAGGCAGGAATGTACAGTGGAGAAAGGACAGCCTCTTCAATAAATGGTGCTGGGAAAACTGGACAGGTACATGTAAAAGTATGAGATTAGATCACTCCCTAACACCATACACAAAAATAAGCTCAAAATGGATTAAAGACCTAAATGTAAGGCCAGAAACTATCAAACTCTTAGAAGAAAACATAGGAAGAACACTCTATGACATAAATCACAGCAAGATCCTTTCTGACCCACCTCCTAGAGTAATGGAAATAAAAACAAAAATAAACAAATGGGACCTAATGAAACTTCAAAGCTTTTGCACAGCAAAGGAAACCATAACCAAGACCAAAAGACAACCCTCAGAATGGGAGAAAACATTTTCAAATGAAGCAACTGACAAAGGATTAATCTCCAAAATTTACAAGCAGCTCATGCAGCTCAATAACAAAAAAACAAACAACCCCATCCAAAAATGGGCAGAAGACCTAAATAGACATTTCTCCAAAGAAGATATACAGACTGCCAACAAACACATGAAAGAATGCTCAACATCATTAATCATTAGAGAAATGCAAATCAAAACTACAATGAGATATCATCTCACACCAGTCAGAATGGCCATCATCAAAAAATCTAGAAACAATAAATGCTGGAGAGGGTGTGGAGAAAAGGGGACACTCTTGCACTGCTGGTGGGAATGTGAATTGGTTCAGCCACTGTGGAGAACAGTATGGAGGTTCCTTAAAAAACTACAAATAGAATTACCATATGACCCAGCAATCCCACTACTTGGAATATACCCTGAGAAAACCAAAATTCAAAGAGAGTCATGTACCAAAATGTTCATTGCAGCTCTATTTACAATAGCCAGGACATGGAAACAACCTAAGCGCCCATCATCGGATGAATGGATAAAGAAGATGTGGCACATATACACAATGGAATATTACTCAGCCTTAAAAAGAAATGAAATTGAGCTATTTGTAATGAGATGGATAGACCTAGAATCTGTCATACAGAGTGAAGTAAGTCAGAAAGAAAAAGACAAATACCGTATGCTAACACATATATATGGAATTTAAGGGAAAAAAATGTCATGAAGAACCTAGGGGTAAGATAGGAATAAAGACGCAGACCTACTGGAGAACGGACTTAAGGATATGGGGAGGGGGAAGGGTGAGTTTTGACAGGGCGAGAGAGAGTCATGGACATATACACACTAACAAACGTAGTAAGGTAGATAGCTGGGGGGAAGCAGCCGCAAGGCACAGGGATATTAGCTCGGTGCTTTGTGACAGCCTGGAAGGGTGGGATGGGGAGAGTGGGAGGGAGGGAGACGCAAGAGTGAAGACATATGGGAACATATGTATATGTATAGCTGATTCACTTTGTTGTAAAGCAGAAACTAACACACCATTGTAAAGCAATTATACCCCAATAAAGATGTTTAAAAAAAAAAAAAAAATTTCAAATAAGTTTGGAGAGATGTATGTACTTCCATTTCCATCAGCCATGACATTATTTCACTGTAGGTTGATGTATGTTTTAATTGATTTGTGATATGAACAACTTCTGCATCTTTATAAACAACATCTATGTCTTAAATTTACAAAAATGAGTCACATAAATAAATATTTTGTGTCCAAAAAAGCAGTATTATATTTCATGATACTGTGTGTAGAATGCGTGCCTTTTTTGGTTTGAGTCAGCTCAGCTAAAGGGAATGGTCCAGATAGCCTCCCTCTCATGTCAGCTGGCAGGCTGGTTGAGCTGCAGAACCTCAGCTGGATTTTCTTCTCTCTGCTCTACATAATCTCTTCTCTTGCAGGAAGCTTGCTCTGCTTTGACACATGGTAGTCTCTTGGTTCCAAAAAACAGAAAAAGACTGATAAAGACCTCTTGTGAAAAAAATGTTCAACTCTTATTGACCAAAACAACTTGCAAATCCACTCCAGATTCAGTGTGGGAGGGCACTGCCAAAGGGCACCGGTAGGGGGAGAATAATTTATGTAAAATATTTATACCAGTAGCAAAATAGATAATATTATTGATTTAAGATTTTTAGTAGGGCTGGTGTACTGAATAAAAATCCAATCTCCAGCCAAGAGTTTTCTTCACATAGTCAATGTTGGGCATGTTGGTCTTATGCCATCTATTTCAATTTAATTCAATCAGTTCACTAACATTCTCTATGTGCTTTGATACATACAAGAAAAGGTTAAATATGTTTATGGTACTCACTGCACCTGAAATTCAGTCGGGAGAAGACACCACCATTTGAAAAATTAAAAATCTCATAAGTCATTCATTGTGCACCCAGCTTAAAGGAAGAGACCACAGATTCAACAAAAACTCACAGGAAGGGGAGCAGTCTTAGGCAATAAGGTGAATGGACAGAAAATGCTTGTTTAAAAAGGTGGCACTTGAGCCTGGAAGAATAAGTAGAATTTTTCTAGAGAAGTGAGAAATCAAAGGCTTGCCTGGTGAAAAGATCAAAAAAGTAAAAGTTGTGAAAGTGGGAATGATCTTGTCATGAGCTGGGGATTTTTAGTAAACTGCTCTGACATACAATGAAGATGTGAGTGGGAGCACAACTGGTTTGTGTTGGGTTATAGAAGACCAGGCTCTCTAGTGTCTGGGAATATCAGCTACACTAGAATTGATGCTATAGGTCAGAACCTAACCACTGCTCCTCTTCCCTAGGTTTTTGTTTAACTATTTTAACCAAGGCATCAAGGAACTAAGAAGCTTGAAGATGTAGGTAGTAACAGAGTTGTGTAAAAGAGTTTACTTCTAATTAGGTGATACTTAGCAGAATCTAAGCTACATGAATTCTTTGCCACATCTCACAGAGTGCTAGATTGTGAGATGATGTATGCAAAACAGATGTTTTACACAAATCATGTTCTATATTGCTATAAGACTTCTGCTCCCACATTCTGTGCAGGGATACCCCTCTGTGAAACTTCTCCTCCTGTTTACTGGCTGCTGTTTGGAGAGATGTCCATCTTAGGGCCAATGAGGTATACCTAGAAGGTTATATCAAGGAGAAAAAAAATGTGATGCTTACTCTACAGGGCCCCTTAATTAGGACTATGGTTTGTGAAGTTGACACTCAAAATGGACTCAGGTGTGACAGCAGACAAAACCGTAGGACATGCTCACAACAAAAGTCATTATGGAAGATAATGTCAAAGTTGAGGAGATGATAACCACCTTAAAATGTAGTAAATAGTACAAAGAAGATGAGTAATGAAAATATGCCTTTAGACTTGATAATTAGGAAAGCAGCATGAATTTGTGATAACACAGCTTATGATAGTCATGGAGGACTGTATGTAATAGTGAAGATTTGAATAAAGTATTTAAAGTGATTAGTGTTTCCTCAGAAAGAGGTGAGAACATTTTTGATTGGGGAATAGTGTAAGCAAAAATCCTGAGAAATGGATTAGAAAGACTGAAGAGATGGAGAAGATAAAAGAGGTGGTAGAGGAGGAAATAAATTCAAATCTTATAATCAAGTTAGTTAATATTAATAAGTCTTTAGTGAAGAATGAAAATATTTGAATATCAAGAAAGATCATAATTAAGAAAGCATGATTTTTTTTCTTAAAAATGTATGAAGTTAGTCAAAATGTCCAACTAAGCAGGATAAATATCTATAAAATGTTACTTTCTGTTATAGGCATTTTGTTTCACATCACTGCCCTCTTATGTTCTGATTTTAGTTGAATGAATATTTAGAGATAAATGTCATTTACAATTATTCTAGCCTGCTCTTTTGGCTGCACTCAGAAGCAGATCGCCGTGATGGGCTGCGTGATCCCTGGGCAGAGAAAGGGTGCCGGCTCCGTGTTCCACGTGTGTGTGAACCACCAAAAGGGCATCACGTGTCTGCAAGCTGTGGACTTCGCCGAGTGACACGGCTACATCAAGGACATCGTGAAGGACATCATCCGTGACCCGGGTTGCTGTGTGCCCCTTGCCAAGGTGGTCTTCCAGGATCCGTACCGTTTTAAGAAGTGGATGGAGCTGTTCATTGTCGCCGAGGGCATCCACACTGGTCAGTTTGTGTACTATGGCAAGAACGCCCAGCTCAACATCGGCAATATGCTGCTGGTGGGCACCATGCCCGACGGCACCATCGTATATTGTCTGGAGGAGAAGCCTGGTGACCGGGGCATGCTGGCCAGAGCCTCTGGGAACTATGCGATTGTCATCTCCCACAACCCTGAGACAAAGAAGACCAGAGTGAAACTGCCCTTGGGCTCCAAGAAGGTCATCTCCTCCATCAACAGAGCTGTTATCAGTGTGGTGGCTGGAGGTGGCCGCATTGACAAGCCCATTGTGAAGGCCAGCTCTGCCTACCACAAGTATAAGACAAAGAGGAGTTGTTGGCCATGCATATGGGGTGTGGCCATGAACCCCGTTGAGCATCCCTTCAGAGGTGGCAACAACCAGCACATTGGCAAACCCTCTACCATCTGCAGAGATGCCCCTGCTGGCCGGAAAGTGGGTCTCATTTTTGCCTGCTGGACTGGGTGTCTCTGGGGAACCCAGACTGTGCAGGAAAAAGAGAATTAGGGTTGGGGGCTCAATAAAGTTTGTCTTTTTCACATACATGCAAAACTTATTCTAACCTGTTTTTACTTGTTCTTTTTTTTTTTTTTTTTTTTTTTTTTTATGCGTTACGCGGGCCTCTCACTGTTGTGGCCTCTCCCGTTGCGGAGGACAGGCTCCGGACGCGCAGGCTCAGCGGCCATGGCTCACGGGCCCAGCCGCTCCGCGGCATGTGGGATCTTCCCAGACCGGGGCACGAACCCGTGTCCCCTGCATCGGCAGGCGAACTCTCAACCACTGCGCCACCAGGGAAGCCCTTTTTACTTGTTCTTATGCAGCTTTTGTAAGGAACACCTTTATTCCATTTGAAACTGTCAAACTTTCAGTCATGGAAGCAATTTGAAATCCTAGAATTTGATATCATCCCATCAATCCCTCTGTCTTCTCAGAAGAACAAAATTTAACCTTCCCAGAGTAACAAGGCTCAAAACAGTATTCTGAGATATTCTTATTTCCCCATCTCTAAAGCTAACAAACAACACCTTATTGTTCACATAATCTGGAATTGCAGTTTTTTCTTGCTTTATTAAAGCCATTCAACCATCTCAGTTTATTCTTAGCCTCCTCTATAGAAGAAAAAAGTTATTTGGACAAAAATTTAGTGGCCTTTCTCCTCCTTTTCTAGTCCACAGGCATTCAAAATACCTGAATATTTAAAAGTTTGCAACCAAGAAAACTTGGTATTTTTTTAGCTTCTTTTGTATTTTGCCATTTATTTACAGAATGAATTATTGGACTTAAATTGTCTTCCCCTTTTCCAGCTTTTTTTTTTTTCTTGTGGTACGCGGGCCTCTAACTGTTGTGGCCTCTCCCGTTGCAGAGCACAGGCTCCAGACGCACAGGCTCAGCGGCCACGGCTCACAGGCCCAGCCGTTCTGCGGCACGTGGGATCTTCCCGGACCGGGGCACAAACCCGTGTCCCCTGCATCGGCAGGCAGACTCTCAACCACTGCGCCACCAGGGAAGCCGCAGCATTTTTTTTTAACATCTTTATTGGAATATAATTTATTTAAAATGGTGTGTTAGCTTCTGCTGTATAACAAAGTGAAATAGACATACAGATACATATATCCCCCTATCTCCTCCCTCTTGCTTCTCCCTCCCACCCTCCCTATCCCACCCCTCTAGGTGGACACAAAACACGGAGCTGATCTCCCTGTGCTATGTGGCTGCTTCCTATCAGCTATTTATTTTACATTTGGTAGTGTATATATGTCAGTGCCACTCTCTCACTTTGTCCCAGCTTACCCTTACCCTTCCCCGTGTCCTCAAGTCCATTCTCTACATCTGCATCTTTATTCCTATCCTGCCCCTAGGTTCTTCAGAAGCATTTTTTTAAATATTCGATATATATGTGTTAGCATACATATTTGTTTTTCTCTTTCTGACTTAATTCACTCTGTATGACAGTCTCTAGGTCCATCCACCTCACTACAAATAACTCAATTTCATTTCTTTTTATGCCTGAGTAATGTTCCATTGTATATATGTGCCACATCTTCTTTATCCATTCATGTGTTGATGGACACTTACATTGCTTCCATATCCTGTCTATTGTAAGTAGTGTTGCAATGAACATTGTGGTACAGGACTCTTTTTGAATTATGGTTTTCTCAGGGTATATGCCCAGTAGTGGGATTTCTGGGTTGTATGATAGTTCTATTTTTAGTTTTTAAAGGAACCTCCATACTGTTCTCCATAGTGGCTGTACCAATTTACATTCCCACCCACAGTGCAAGAGGGTTCCCTTTTCTCCACATCCTCTCAAGCATTTTTTGTTTGTAGATTTTTTGATGATGGCCATTCTGACCAGTTTGTGGTGATACCTCATTGTAGTTTTTATTTGCATTTCTCTAATGATTAGTGATGTAGAGCGTCTTTTCATGTGTTAGTTGGCAATCTGTATATCTTTGGAGAAATGTCTATTTAGGTCTTCTGCTCATTTTTGGATTGGGGTTTTTTTTTTTATTGATATTGAGCTGTATGAGCTTCAGCAAATTCAATTTTAATCCAACTTGTAGTGTGACTTCAAAAAAAGCTAAATAAATTTATATAAATTTAGTTTACATTAGAGTAAGTGTAAAAGTGGCTAGAATAAGTGATAAAAAAGTGTTGCTTTATTCTACATATGAGTATTAAATTCAATTTTTAGTGCCATGGTTTATAAGCATAATGGTCATGGAAAATGACAAAGATGGTAAAAGACTGGAAAAGATGCCATAAATGAAACAATGAGGTCAGTGGAGATCAAGATGGCAGATTAGAAGGGTATGGTGCTCACATTTCCCCATAAATATATTTAAAAAAAAAACATCTACATGGGAAACAATTCTCACAGAATACCTACTGAACACTGGCAGATCTCATATAACAAAAACTGCCACAAAGATCACCACACAACTGCATAGGATGAAAGAAAGGAAAGGAATTGGGACCGGACTTGTGACCCTGGGAGTAAGCTTGAAAGAGGAAAGGTTCCCTCAACCTGGGAACACCTCTCACTGGCTGCGAGATCAGCTGGGACAGATACGGAGACTCAGAGGTTCAGAGAAGAGTGCAACAGGTGGCCTGTGGCAGGCAGGACAGAGAAACCAGCATAAGTGGTCCTGGCCTCCTTGTTGCACTCCCCATCTTCAGACATATGCCTGCTGGAGATGCATGCAGCAAGTGGGTGATGAAATTCAGGGGACATACCTGGGGAAAGGATTGAGGTTGGCTGTGCAGAGGGAACCAGAAGGGTGTGGTCTGGGCCATAACTGGGGATATGGGCAGGACAGAGCCCAGGTTTGCCATGAGTGTCCCATTGTCAACACGTGCACAAATGTGTGTGTGTGGGGGGGTGGTTGTGGCCCATCCATAGCAGCCTCATTCTTGGTGTGTTAATAGCAGGTGCACCTCTGCTTCTATGAGATCTGGAAGCATGAAAGCACCTGCTTGTTGCCCAAATGCAGAGGCAGGGTTGAAATCTGAGTTGATTCCCATCTGCTGTGAAACTTCAATGGATTTACACCCCTGGAAGCTTTTTGACCAAAAAGGTTGCAGTACATCTGAGAGGATTACTGGCATTCCTGTGGCCAGAGCAGGTCTGATACCAGCAGTGGTGGGCTTTGTGGATGCATGGATACAGAGGCAGGGCTGGTGTCTGCACTCCCATGGTGGACCCAGGTGTGCAACCTCTGTGGGTCCAGTGCCAGTCTTTGGCAAATTTGTGATGGTTGTTTTGTGAACACAGTGCCTGAGGGAAATCCAGAGATGTGCCAGTGTTCCCACAGCTGAGGTGTGGTTGAGGGCAGTGCCAACAACAGTGTATTTTGTAAGCATGCACAATGGGTGACAGGTGTCAGAGACTGCACTTCTTGGTGGACAGCCCCTGAAGAGGAATACTCAGTGCCTCCTTTCCTCCAATCCTGGAGTAAGATTGCTCCAGTTCTGCTACTTCACTGTATAGAACCTGATTTGGGGGTTTCTATTCCATAAATTTGTGAGCAGAACTTGCTCCCAACAAGGCTGTTACAACCACAGAAGCAAAGAGGAGGCCCTGCCCAACACCTAGTTCAAACTCTGGTAACAATATCACCAATAACACCCCCAGTCAAGGGAAAAACAGTGAACACAACCTGAGGAAAGATGTGGTAGGCATCCATACAAAAACAGCCCCTCCTACCAAAATAGACTCATGCAGCCTACACAGCAACATTCCAACAAAAAAGAACCATTCAAGACAACAATAGATAACTGTTTCTCCTAAATTCATAGAGTCAGAGAAGTATAAATGAAATGAAGAAGCAGAGGAACCCCTCCCAATGAAAATAACAAGAGAATTCCCCTGAAAGAACAAACAATGAAACAGACTTCTCTAGTCTACTAGAACCTGAGTTCAGGAAGGAAGTAATAAAAGTGCTGAAGGAATTTTAAAAATGCTATTGATAGAAATGCAGATCACTGTAACAAGGAACTAGAAACTAAAAAGAGGAGCCAACAAGATTGTCAACTCAATTGATGAGATAAATACTGAGTTAAAGGCAATAAACAACACACTAAGCAATGTAAAAGAATGAATAAGTGATCTGGAAGACAGAATAATAGAAATCACCCATCAGAACAGCAGACAAAAAGACAAATAAAAGAAAGCAATATACAAAACCTATAGGATAATCTAAAGCATGCCAATCTAAACATAATAGGGATCACAGAAAGAGAAGAAAGAGAAAAGGGGATTAAAAATGTATTTGAAGAAATTATAGCTGAAAACTTCTCAAACTTATAGAAGGAAACAGATATCCAGGCACAGGAAGCACAGAGGGTGCCAAACAAGATGAACACAAACAGACTTATATTAAGACACATTATAATTAAAATAGCAAAAGTTAGAGATAAAGAGAGTATTTTAAAGGCAGCAAGAGGAAAAAGAAAAAGTTAGTTACAAGGGAACCGCCAAAAGGCTATCAGCTAATTTCACTACAGATATGTTGCAGGCCAGAAGGGAGTCGTGAAATATATTCAATGTCCTGAAAGGGAAAAATCTGCAACCTAGGATTCTCTACCCAGCAAGATTACCATTTAGAATAGAAAAAGAGATAAAGATTTTCTCAGATAAGAAAAACTAAAAGAATACAGCAATGCTAAACCTAACCTAAAATAAATAGTAAAAGGTCTTCTTTAAATAGAAAAGAAATAAGAATCTATAAGAAAGAGAAAAATCATAATAGGAAAAAATATATCAAAGGATTGAAGATCACTTGAATAAGCCTGTATATATATTTAAAAAATCAAAAGGAAATTGTGGAATAGATTATAAGTAAAAAGGATAAACATGAAGATGTAAAAGAGGACATCAAAATCATAAAATGTGGGAGTGGGGTGAAAGAAAATGTAGATTTTTTTTCAGAATGTGTTTGAACTTATATGACTATCAGCCTAAAGCAAGTAGTTATAGAACAGGTTAACATACTTGAAAACCAGGGTAATCACAAATCAAAATCTTACTAGATTCCCCAAAACCAAATAAAAGGGAACTCAAGCATAATACAAAAGGAAACCATTAAACCACAAAAGAAAAACGAAAAGAAAAAGAGGTCCGTCCTGAACTGCCCTGGAGCCTGAGGAGACGGTGGCCTGACTGAGGCTGCCGGCTATGGAGGGGCCCCACCAACTGAAGCCACCACAGTCCTTGGGACCGCAGGTCAGTTCTTTCAACAAGTAACTTAAAGACAACATGGAAAAACAAGGAGGTTTGTGCCTGAGATCATGTTGATGTGAAACCAGGAATGGCCACCTTGTGCCAGAGTGAGTACAACTTGGAGGAACTTCAAGATAGTGGAGGAGTAAGATGCGGAAATCACCTTCCTCCCCACAAATACATCAGAAATACATCTACATGTGGAACAACTCCTACAGAACACCTACTGAATGCTGGCATAAGACCTTAGACCTCCCAAAAGGCAAGAAACTCCCCAAGAACCTGGGTAGGGTAAAAGAAAAAACAAACAAAAAGAGAGACAAAGAATAGTGACGGGACCTGCACCAGTGGGAGGGAGATGTGAAGGAGAAAAGGTTTCCACACGCTAGGAAGATTCCCGCACAGAGGATGAGTGCCGACCAGCACTCACCAACCCGAGAGGCTTGTCTGCTCACCTGCCGGGACGGGCGGAGGCTGGGGACTGAGGCTTGGGTTT
Organism: Phocoena sinus; assembly: GCF_008692025.1. Taxonomy (NCBI): domain Eukaryota; kingdom Metazoa; phylum Chordata; class Mammalia; order Artiodactyla; family Phocoenidae; genus Phocoena; species Phocoena sinus. The sequence continues at coordinate 30,027,356 of NC_045776.1, read as the reverse complement.
CAGAGGTAGGATTCCCAGGAAAGGACTGGGGTTGGCTGCGTGAACACAGCCTGAAGTGGGCTAGTGCACCACGGCTAGCTGGGAGAAGGTCCAGAAAATAGTCTGGAGCTGTCAAAGACACAAGAGACATTTTCTTGCCTCTTTGTTTCCTGGTGCGTGAGGAGAGGAGATTAAGAGTGCTGCTTAAATGAGCTCCAGAGATGGATGTGAGCCGTGGCTATCAGCACGGACCCCACAGACGGGCATGAGATGCTAAGGCTGCTGCAGCAGCTACAAAGAAACCTGTGTGGAAGCACATGTCACTATCCACACCTACTCTCTTGGGAGCCTGTGCAGCCCACCACTACCAGAGTCCCGTGATCCAGGGACAACTTCCCAGGGAGAATGCATGGCATGCCTCAGGCTGGTGCAAGGTCAGGACAGCCTCTGCCACTGTAAGCACGCCATGCATCTGTACCCTTCCCCCGCCCCGGTCTGAGTGAGCCAGAGCATCCGAATCAGCTGCTCCTTTAACCCCATCTTGTATGAGTGAAGAACAGATGCTCTCAGGCGACCTACACACAGAGGGGGGTAAAAATCCAAAGCTGAACTCCAGGAGCTGTGCAAACAAAGAAGAGAAAGGGAAATTTCTCCCAGCATCCTCAGGAGCAGCGGATTAAATCTCCACAATCAACTTGATGTACCATGCCTCTGTGGAATACCTGAATAGACAACAAATTATCCCAGATTAAGGAGGAGGACATTGGGATCAACGATATGTATATATATTTTTTCCCCTTTTTCTCTTTTTGTGAGTGTGTATGTGTATGCTTCTGGGTGTGAGTTTGTCTGTATAGCTTTACTTTTACCATTTGTCCTGGGGTTCTCTCTGTCTGCTTTCTTTTTGTTTATTATTACTTAAAAATATTTTTTCTTAATAATTATTTTTTATTTTAAAAACTTTATTTAATTTTACTTTATTTTATTTTATCTTCTTTTTTCTTTCTTTCTTTTTTTTCCCCCATTTTATTCTGAGCCATGTAGAGGACAGGCTTTTGGTGCTCCAGCCAGGCTTAGGGCTATGCCACTGAGGTGGGAGAGCCAAGTTCAGAACACGAGTACACAAGAGACCTCCCAGCTCCACGTAATATCAAATGGCAAAACTCTTCCAGAGATCTCCATCTCAAAGCCAAGAACAAACTCCACTCAATGATCAGCAAGATACAGTGAAGGACACCCTATGCCAAACAGCTAGCAAGACAGGAACACAACCCCATCCATTAGCACAGAGGCTGCCTAAAATCATAATAAGGCCACAGACACCCCAATACACACCACCAGACGTGGACCTGCCCACCAGAAAGACAAGAGCCTGCCTCATCCACCAGAACACAGGCACTAGTCCCCTACACCAGGAAGCCTACATAACCCACTGAACCAACCTTAGCTACTGGGGACAGACACTAAAAACCACAGGAACTACGATCCTGCAGCCTGCAAAAAGGAGACCCCAAACACAGTAACTTAAGCAAAATGAGAAGACATAGAAACACATAACAGATGAAGGAGCAAGGCAAAAACCCATCAGACCTAACAAATGAAGAGGAAATAGGCAGCCTACCTGAAAAAGAATTCAGAATAATGATAGTAAAGATGATCCAAAACCTTGGAAATAGAATGGACAAAATACAAGAAACTTTTAACAAGGACCTAGAAGAATTAGTGGGCAAACAAACAGTGATGAACAACACAATAAATGAAATTAAAAATTTGCTAGAAGGAATCAATAGCAGAATAACTCAGGCAAAAATACAGATAAGTGACCTGGAAGATAAAATAGTGGAAATAACAACTGCAGAGCCGAATAAAGGAAAAAGAATGAAAAGAATTGAGGACAGTCTCAGAGACCTCTGTGACAACAATAAATGCATGAACATTCGAATTATAGGGGTCCCAGAAGAAGAAGAGAAAAAGGACTGAGAAAGTATTTGAAGAGATTATAGTTGAAAATTTCCCTAATATGGAAAAGGAAATAGTTAAACAAGTGCAGGAAGCACAGAGAGTCCCATACAGGATAAATCCAAGGAGAAACATACCAATACACATATTAATCAACTATCAAAAATTAAATACAAAGAACAAATATTAAAAGCAGCAGGGGAAAAATAAAACAAATAACACACAACGGAAAACCCATCAGGTTAACAGCTTATCTCTCAGCAGGTACTTTCCAAGCCAGAAGGGAGTGGCAGGACATATTTAAAGTGATTAAAGAGAAAATCCTACAACCAAGATTACTCTATCCAGCAAGGATCTCATTCAGATTTAATGGAGAAATTAAAAGCTTTACAGACAAGCAAAAGCTAAGAGAACTCAGCACCACCAAACCAGTTTTACAACAAATGCTAAAGGAACATCTCTGGACAGGAAACAAAAGAGAAAGAAAAGATCTACAATATTAAACTAAAAACAATTAAGGAAATGGTGTTAGGAACATACATACCGATAATTACCTTAAATGTAAATGGATTAAATGCTCCAACCAAAAGACATAGACTGGCTGAATGGATACAAAAATAAGACCCATATATATGCGGTCTACAAGGGAGCCACTTCAGACCTAGTGACACATGCAGACGTAAGTGAGGGGATGGAAAAAGATATTGCATGCAAATGCAAATCAAAAGAACGCTGGAGTAGCAATTCTCATATCAGACAAAATAAACTTTAAAACAAAGACAGTTACAAGAGATAAAAAAGGACACTACATAATGATCAAGGGATCAATCCAAGAAGAAGATTTAACAATTGTAAATATTTATGTACACAACATAGGGGCAACTCAATACATAAGGCAAATACTAACAGCCATGAAAGGGGAAATCAACAGTAACACAATCATAGTAGGGAACTTTAACCCCCCAGTTTCACCAATGGACAGATAATCCAAAATGAAAATAAATAAGGAAACAGAAGTTTTAAGTTATACATTAAACAAGATGGACTTAATTGATATTTATAGGACATTCCACCCCGAAACAACAGAATACACATTCTTCTCAAGTGCTAATGGAACAGTCTCCATCATAGATCATATCTTGGGTCACAAAACAAGCCTTGGTAAATTTAAGAAAATTGAAATCATATACAGTATCTATTCTGACCACAATGCTATGAGATGAAATATCAATTACAGGAAAATATCTGTAAGAATACAAACACATGGAGGCTAAACAGCACACTACTTAACAACCAAGCGATCACTGAAGAAATCAGAAGAAATGAAAAAAATACCTAAAATCAAGTGACAATGAAAGCACAACGACCCAAAACCTATGAGATACAGCAAAAGCAGTTCTAAGAGAGAAGTTTATAACTATACAAGCCTACCTTAAGAAAGAAGAAACATCTCAAGTAAACAACCTAATGTTACATCTAAAGCAATTAGAGAAAGAAGCACAGAAAAACCCCAAAGTTAGCAGAAGAAAAGTAATCATAAAGATCAGATTAGAAATAAATGAAAAAGAAATGAAGGAAATGAGAGCAAATATCAATAAAACTAAAAGCCAGTTCTTTGAGAAGGTAAACAAAATTGATAAACCATTAGCCAGACTTATCAAGAAAAAAGGGAGAAGGCTCAAATCAATAGAATTAGAAATGAAAAATAAGAAGTAACAAGTGACACTGCAGAAATACAAAGGATCATGAGAGATTACTGCAAGCAACGCTATGCCAATAAAATGGACAACTTTAAAGAAATGGACAAATTCTTAGAAATGCACAACCTTCTGAGACTAAACCAGGAAGAAATAGAAAATACAAAAAGACCAGTCACAAGCACAGTAATTGAAACTGTGATTAAAAATCTTCCAACAAGCAAAAGTCCAGGACCAGATGGCTTCAAGGGCGAATTCTATCAAACTTTTAGAGAGGAGCTAACACCTATCCTCTCAAACACTTCCAAAATATAGCAGAGGGAGGAACACTCCCAACTCATTCTACAAGAACACCATCACTCTGATACCAAAACCATACACAGATGTCGCAAAGAAAGAACTACAGGCCAATATCACTGATGAACATAGATGCAAAAATCCTCAACAAAATACTAGCAAACAGAATCGAATAGCATATTAAAACGATCATACATCATGATCAAGTGGGATTTATCCCAGGAATGCAAGGATTCTTCAGTATATGCAAATCAATCAATGTGATACACCATATTCACAAATTGAAGGAGAAAATCCATACGATCATCTCAATAGATGCAGAGAAACCTTTTGACAATATTCAACACAAATGTATGACAAAAACCCTCCAGAAAGTAGGCATAGAGTGAAATTTCCTCAACATAATACAGGCCATATATGACAAACCCACAGCCAACATCATCCTCAATGGTGAAAACCTGAAACCATTTCCACTAAGATCAGGAATAAGACAAGGTTGCTCACTCTCACCACTATTATTCAACATAGTTTTGGAAGTCTTAGTCAACAAAATCAGAGAAGAAAAAGAAAGAAAAGGAATCCAAAATGGAAAAGAAGAAGTAAAGTTGTCACTGTTTGCAGATGACATGATAATATACATAGAGAATCCTAAAGATGCTACCAGAAAACTACTATAGCTAATCAATGAATTTGGTAAAATAGCAGGATACAAAATTAATGCACAGAAATCTCTTGCACTCCCAAATACTAATGATGAAAAATCTGAAAGTGAAATTAAGAAAACAGTCCCATTTACCATTGCAACAAGAAGAATAAAATATCTAGGAATAAACCTACCTAAGGAGACAAAAGAACTGTAGGCAGAAAATTGTAAGACACTGCTGAAAGAAATTAAAGATGATACAAGTAGATGGAGAGATATACCATGTCCTTGGATCGGGAGAATCAACATTGTGAAAATGACTCTACTACCCAAAGCAATCTACAGATTCAATGCAATCCCTATCAAACTACCACTGGCATTTTTAACAGAACTAGAACAAAAAATTTCACAATTTATATGGAAACACGACAGACCCTGAATAACAAAAGAAATCTTGAGAAAGAAAAATGGAGCTAGAGGAATCAGGGTTCCTGACTTCAGACTATACTACAAAGTGACAGTTATCAAGACAGTGTGGTACTGGCACAAAAACAGAAATATAGATCAATGGAACAGGATAGAAAGTCAAGAGATAAACTCATGCACATATGGTCACCTTGTCTTTGATAAAGGAGGCAAGAATATACATTGGAAAAAAAGAGAGGTTCTTCAATAAGTGGTGCTGAGAAAACAGGACAGCTACATTTAAAAGAATGAAATTAGAACACTGCCGAGCACCACACACAAAAATAAACTCAAAATGGATTAAAGACCTAAATATAAGGCCAGACACCATCAAACTCTTAGAGGAAAGTATAGGCAGAACACTCTATGACATAAATCACAGCAAGATCCTTTCTGACCCACCTCCTAGAGAAATGGAAATAGAAACAAAAATAAACAAATGGGACCTAATGAAACTTAAAAGCTTTTTAACAGCAAAGAAGACCATAAACAAGACAAAAAGACAACCCTCAGAATGGGAGAAAATATTTGCAAATGAAGCAACAAACAAAGGATTAATCTCCAAATCATAAAAGCAACTCATGTAGCTCAATATCAAAAAAAACAAACAACCTAATACAAAAATGGGCAGAAGACCTAAATAGACATTTCTCCAAAGAAGATACACAGATTGCCAAAAGACACGTGAAATAATGCTCAACATCATTAATCATTAGAGAAATCCAAATGAAAATTACAATAAGATGTCATTTCACACCGGTCAGAATGGCCATCATCAAAATATCTACAAGCAATAAATGCTGGAGAGGGTGTGGGAAAAGGGAACCCTTTTGCACAGGTGGTGGGAATGTAAACTGCTACAGCCACTATGGAGAAGAATATGGAGGTTCCTTAAAAAAACTAAAAATAGACCTATCATACTACCCAGCCATGCCACTACTAAGTATATACCCTGAGAAAACCACAAGTCAAAAGAGTCTTGTACTAAAATATCCATTGCAGTTCCATTTACAATAGACAGGACATGGAAGCAACCTAAGTGTCCATCAACAGATGAATGGATAAAGAAGATATGGCACAAATATACAATGGAATATTACTCAGCCATAAAAAGGAACGAAATTGAGTTATTTGTAGTGAGGTGGAAGGACCTAGAGTCTGTCATACAGAGTGAAGTAAGTCAGAAAGAGAAAAACAAATACCATATGCTAACACATATATATGGATTCTAAAAAAAACAATTGTCATGAAGAACCTAGGGGCAAGATGGGAATAAAGACCCTCACCTACTAAAGAATGGACTTGAGGACACGGGGAGGGGGATGTGTAAGCTGGGACAAAGTGAGAGAGTGTCATTGACATATATACACTACCACATGTAAAATATATAGCTAGTTGGAAGCAGCTGCATAGCACAGGGAGATCAGCTCGGTGCTTTGTCACCATGTAGAAGGGTGGGATAGGGAGGGTGGGAGGGAAGGAGATGCAAGAGGGAAGAGTTATGAGGACATATGTATATATATATAACAAATTCACTTTGTTGTAAAGCAGAAACTGACACACCATTGTAAAGCATTTATACTCTAATAAAGATGTTAAAAAATAAATAAAATAAAAAGAAAGGAACAAGAAGGAATACCAAAATGCTGGAACATAATATTTAAAATGACAATAAACACAAACATAAAAATAATTACCTTAAATGTCAAAGGACTAAATGCTCCAATCAAAAGACATAGAGTGACAGATTGGATAATAACACAAGAACCTACAATATGCTGCCTACAGTAGACCCACTTTAGGGTGAAGGACATATATAGATTGAAATTGACGTGATGGAAAAAGATATTTCATGAAAATGGAAATGACAGGGAAGAGAGGTGGCAGTACTCATATTAGATAAAATCGAATTTTAAATAAAGGCCATAAAGAAAGATAAATACACTATACAATGGTAAAAGGATCAATACAAGAAGAATATATTATACTTATTAGCAAATGTGCACCTGATATAGGAGCAACTAAATACATAAAACAAATATTAACAGACATAAAGTATAAATTAACAGGAATACAATAACAGTAGGAGACTTTAAAATGCCACTGATATCAATGGACAGATCTTGTCATACAGAAAATCAAAGCAACAGAGACCCTAAATGACACAATAAAACAATTGGCTTAATTGATATCTATATATAGGACCCTACATCCAAAATACAGAATACATATTCTTTTCAAGTGTGCATGGAACATTCTCTAATATAGACAACATAGTAGGACACAAACAAGCCTCAACCAATTTAAGCAGATAGAAATTATTTCAAGCATATTTTCTGACCACAATGGCATGAAAGTTGAAAGCATCCACAGAAAGAAAAATAAGGCAAGAAAAAAAAAAAAGCCAATTACATGGAGAGTAAAAAACATGTTATTAAAAAATTAATAGATCTGGGCTTCCCTGGTGACGCAGTGGTTGAGAGTCTGCCTGCCGATGCAGGGGACATGGGTTTGTGCCCTGGTCTGGGAAAATCCCACATGCCACGAAGCAGCTGGGACTGTGAGCCATGGCCACTGAGCCTGCACATCTGGAGCCGGTGCTCTGTAATGGGAGAGGCCACAACAGTGAGAGGCCTACGTACCACACACAAAAAAAAAAAAATTAATAGGTCAACAATGAAATCAAAGACGAAATTTAAAATACCTCAAGACAAATGATAATGAAAGCACAACCATACAATATCTATGGTATGCAGCAAAAACAGTCCCAAGAGGGAAATTCATTGTGATATAAGCCTTCCTCATAAAATAAGAAAAACCTACAACCTAAAAAAAATCAGAAAAAGAAGAAAAAACAAAACCAAAAGTCAGTAGAAGGAAGGAAATAATAAAGATAGGAAACAGATAAAAAATTTAAAAAATGATAGAAAAAAATCAATAAAACCAAAGCTTGTTTTTGATAGGATAAGGAAGATCAACAAACCTCCAGCAAATCTCACCAAGAAGAAAAGAGAGGACCCGAATAAACAAATAAGAATTGAAAGAGAAGAAATAACTACTGACACTGCAGAAATACAAAACATCATAAGACAATATTATGGACAATTATATGGCAAAAAATTGTACAACTTAGAAGAAATGGACAAGTTTCTAGAAATATACAGTCCACCAAACCTGACTCAAGAAGAAATAGATGTTCATTGAAGCTCTATTTACAATAGCCAGGACATGGAAGCAACATAAGTGTCCATCAACAGATGAATGGATAAAGAAGATATGGCACATATATGCAGTGGAATATTACTCAGCCATAAAAAGAAACAAAATTGAGTTATTTGTAGTGAGGTGGATGGACCTAGAGTCTGTCATACAGAGTGAATTAAGTCAGAAAGAGAAAAACAAATATGTATGCTAACACATATATATGGAATCTTACAAAAAATGCTTCTGAAGAACCTAGGGGCAGGATAGGAATAAAGATGCAGATGTAGAGAATGCACTTGAGGACACGGGGAAAGGGAAGGGTAAGCTGGGACGAAGTGAGAGAGTGGCATGGACATATAAACACTACCAAATGTAAAATAAATAGCTAATGGGAAACAGCCACATAGCACAGGGAGATCAGCTCGGTGCTTTGTGTCCACCTAGAGGGGTGGGACAGGGAGGGTGGAGGGAGGGAGATGCAAGAGGGAAGAGATATGGGGACATATTTATATGTATAACTGATTCACTTTGTTATAAAGCAGAAACTAACACACCATTGTAAAGCCATTATACTCCAATAAAGATGTTTTTTGAAAAAGAAGAAAGACAGAGATACACACACACACACACACATACACACACACACACACACACACACACAAAGAAGAAGAAGAAGAAGAAAAAGAATAAGAAGGAGGAGGAGGAGGAGAAGGAGAAGAAGAAATAGATAATTTGAACAGACTGATCACTAGAAGTGAAAAAGAATCTGTAATAAATAAATAAATAATAAATAAATAAAACTCCCTGAAAATAAAATCCAGGATCAGATGCCTTCACTGAATAATTCTACCAAACATACAAAGAAGAACTTGTACCAATATTTCTCAAACTATTCCAAAATTTGAAGGGAAAGGATTACTTCCAAAGTCATTCTATGAAGCCACCATCATCCTGATACCAAAACTAAAAAGGCACTATGAGAAAAGAAAATTATAGGTCAATATTTTGATGAATATAGATGCAAAAATCTTCAAGAAGATATAAGCAGGTCTTCCCTGGTGGCGCAGTAGTTGAGAGTCCGCCTGCTGATGCAGGGGACACGAGTTTGTGGCCCAGTCCAGGAAGATCCCACATGCCATGGAATGGCTGGGACCATGAGCCATGGCCACTGAACCTGCACGTCCAGAGCCTGTGCTCCACAACAGGAGAGGCCACAACAGTTAGAGGCCCATGTACTGCAAAAATAAAAAAAGATATAAGCAAACCAAATCCAACAATACATAAAAAAGATTGTACACCATAATCAAGTTGGATTCATCCAGGGTCAGAAGGATGGTTCAACATATGTAAATTAATTCATGTGATACACAGCATCAACAAAAGACAATAAACACATGATCACCTCAATAACTTCAGAAAAATCACTTGATAAAATTCAACATCCATTTATGATAAAAACTCTTACCAATTTAGTATAAAGAGAATGTATCTCAGCATAATAAAAGCCATTTATGATAAACCCACAACCAACATAATACTTATGGGTGAAAAGTTTTAAGCCTTCTCATTAAAATCTCAAACAAGACAAGGATGTCCACTCTCACCACTTCTATTCAACATAATATAGGAAGTCCTGGCCACAGCAATCAGACAAGGTAGCAGGATACAAGAGTAACATACATAAATTTGTTGCATGTCTTTACACTAAAAGTGAAATATCAGAAAGCGAGTGTAAGAAAAAAAAAAACCTTTTAAAATCGCATTTAAAATGCTTAGTAATAAACCTGGCAAATGAGGCAAAATACTTATATGGTGATGATAAGAAGTATAAAACATTAATAAAGAAAATTGAAGATGATTCAAAGAAATGGAAAGATAACCCATGCTCTTGGATTGGAAGAATTAATATTGTTAAAGAGGCCATACTACCCAAAGCAATCTACAGATTTAATGTGATCCCTATCAAATTACACATGACATTTTTCACAGAACTAGAATAAATAATCCTAAAATTTGTAAGGAACCATAAACTACCTTTTTAAAAAAGACCATAAAAAATCCAGAGCAAAGCAGGAAGTGTAACCCTTCTGGACTTCAGACAATTCTACAAAGCTACTGTAATCAAAACAGTATGGTAGGGACACAAAACCAGATATATGGATTACCTGGACATAATAGAGAGCCCAGAAAGAAACTTGCACGCTTATGGTCAATTAATTTTGAATAAAGAAGGCAAGAGTATACAAAGACAGTCTCTTCAGCAAGTGGTTTTGGGAAAGTTGGACAGCCGTATATAAATCAATGAAGACAGAACATACCTTAATACCATACACGAAAAGAAACTCATAAAGACTTAAAGACTTAGTTATAAGACATGACAATATAAAACCCCTAGAGGAGAACATAAGCAAAACCTTCTCTGACATCAATCGTACCAATGTTTTCTTATTTCATTCCCCTGAAGCAAACTAAATTAAAGCAAAAATAGAGAAGTGTGACTTAATCAAATTTATCAGCTTTTGCACAGCAAATGAAACCAAAAACAAAATGAAAAGACAATGTATGAGATGGGAGAAAATATTTTAAATAATGCTACCAACAAGGGCTTAATTTCCAGAATATACAAACATCCCATATAGTTCATTAACAAAACAAAACAAACAAACAAAATACCAAGCCAATCAAAAAATGAGCAGAAGACCTAAATAGACATTTCTTCAAATAAGACATACAGATGGCCAACAAGCAGATGAACAGATGCTCCACATTGCTAATTACTAGAGAAGTGTAAGTGCGAAGTATCGTTCTGTGCCAGTAAGAATGGCTATCATCCAAATGTTCACTAATAATAAATGCTTTAGAGGGTGTGGAGAAAAGGGAACCCTCCTACACTGTTGGTGGGATCATAAATTGGTGTAGCCACTATGAAAAACAGTATGGTGGTTCCTTAAAAAACTAAAAATAGAGTTAACATATGATCCAGCAATCTCTCTCCTGAGCATATATCCAGAGAAAACCATAATTTGAAAAGATACATGCACCCCAATATTCAGAGCAGAACTGTTTACAGTAGCAAGCCATGGAAGCAACCTAATTGTCCATTGTATATACATATATATATATATATATATATATATATATATACAGTGAATATTACTCAGTCTTAAAAAAATGAAATGTCATTTTCAGCAACATAAATGGACCTAGAGATTATCATACTAAGTGAAGGCAAACAGAGAAAGACAAATATTATATGATACTACTTGTATTTGGAATCTTAAAAAATGATACAAATGAACTTATTTACAAAACAGAAGGAGACTCAGACATAGAATACAAATTTATACTTACCAAATGTAATGGTGGGGATGGATAAATTAGGAGCATAGGATTAGCAGGTACAACCTAATACACATAAAACAGATATGCAACAAGTATTTATAGCACAGGGAACTATATTCAATACATTGTCATAAAATATAATGGAAAAGAATTCATATATACATATATATATTCTTATTAATTGATTGGTTGATTTAAATACAACTGAATCACTTTATGCCAGAAACGAACACATCATTGTAAACCAACTATACTTCAATAAAAATATTTTTAGAAAGATACAATAAAAGGAATTAGGGAGCCTAGCCTTAAAAAAAAATAAGGGAAATAGAAGCTTGAAAATATTTAAAGAAATTTTGTGTGAAAACAGGCAATGGAGAAGTTTAAATGGTAAGAAACAAGGTAGCAGAGTGTAACCACAAAGTGTGAGGTTATCTTTGTACTTAAATTCAAGATCAGAACCTAGACAAGTTTCAATAAATTGCTGTTGAATAAACATTTTTATAAATAAAGAGAAAAAATATTCAGAAGGAAGGAATCCTTAGTTTGTCATGCCTTGGAAGAGAACATGGACTGAGAAACAGACATGTTATAGAGAGCCATTGCTGACTTTTCAGAACATAGTTTTTATGGAGGTGAAATATAAATCAAATTAAAAGAGGAGATGGCAATAAACTTCTTATTTCAAAAAAAAAAGATGAGGTGGGATAAATTCTCAGAATTATTTTAAATCCTCAGTTAATATACTTTCAGAGTAAGCATAAGTGGCAAGCACAAGAAACATCAGGACACTGGAGGTAAATTTCTAGAGCAGCAATAGGCAAAATGACAATGATCCCTTAGGCTTCCTGGGCATTAGATTTTAGGATGAGTCTCTGCTCATACTCATCTAGACCCAAGAGAACAATCAACCACCTCTTTGAAAGCCTGGCTGTGAAGGGCATGGTTTCTGAGGAAGATGATCTCAACTAAACTCAGCAGGTTCTCTGTAGCCTTCTACTTAAGTAGAGGCTACTTCAGGTGGGTTAGGGCAGAAATCTGTTTGGGATGAGAAGCTGGGACTTATAAACTTATTTGAGGGCAAAAGAGGCCTGTTTGAAAATAACAGTGTGTTATTCAGGTGGATCGTACAGGGTCAATAAAGTTTATGGGGGGAAGGGAGCTGACATCCTCTTAATCCACCCCTTCATTCCAAAACTGACCCTATTTTTTATTCTAAACTCACTTAGCTTAGTGTTATTTTGGAAAGAATTTGATAATCTCCACAAAGCTATGAGTTATAGTTTACTAATACCTTGTATATTATTATTTTATTGAAATTTATATTAAATGCAATGTCTTCAAGCAACTGGTTATATTCATCAAATTTTGGGGAATGATTTAAGCCACAGAGAGATATTTTGGCATAGGGATTTTTTCCCAATCTCCAACACATTGTGCCATCTGCTTATTAAGAATCCTGGTGGAATATATATGTCTCTTTCAAGAGAAGCAAAATATAATCTCATCTTGTGATACAAAATAATTTGATTTGGGAAATATGATTAAGGTTGAAAGAAGAAAAGTCTCTAAACTTCTGTGAAGACATGATGTTTTCCCAAACAAGTAACATAGTTATATTTCCAGGAATTTTATTTCCTAATCTGAAAAATAAATTTTCACTTTGAAATAAAATTTATGACTTTTAACTGATTTAGAAATAAAATCATTTTAACATGAATTTCCTTATCTGTGAGAGTCCTTAAGTGTGGGGAGCCTGACCCCTCAGTGTGTTTAGCTCGAAACAGCTCCTTGGTGCTGCTAAAAATGTTCAGATAATACTTTGAAAAGGGTCTGTGAGTGAATAAAGTAAATGAGTTTTCCGGTGTCTTCAAAGAATAAACAACTTATTTATTTATTTATTCATTCATTTATTTATGTGGGAAGCAAATTAACCAAATAGTTCTCTGATCCGTACATATATCTTTAGTTCAAAAGAAATCCAGACAGACTACACAAAGCCATCTCTTGAATAAAATTATTAAGATATCTCTCACATGCATTTTGCTTGTCTCTCTTTCCTGTGACTCCATCCACCCAAGAAAATTAAGAGAGTAACTCCAACCCATTTCTGTCTTTCCCCCCAGAACTCCCCCACACACACATTGTTCCAATTATATCAGTGACCCAAGCTCTAGATTTTCTTCAGCTTAAACTTTTAGTTTTATTTTCCTTCATTTTCATTTAGAAGAAGAAGAATAGTTAAATTGAGATTAATATTTATTTTCTTATAATTAACTATTAGAACCCATTAGGCACAAGGATTTATAATTTAAGAAGTAAGTGAGATGATGAAAACTTCAGATACCAAAACAGAATGAAATGTTTGAAGTTGCAGAGGTCACCTCTGTGTTCTTAAAATCAAATCTGAGCCGTCATCTGTGTGTCAGGCCCAGTACATACAATAAGAGCTTGAAGAAGGGAGTGGATTTTCACTAGAAGAAACCAAGATGTTTATAGCTTTCTTTTATAAATTGTTTGCATTATTTGACACTGATTTTTAGATTACAGTTACAATGCCTTTTTCTGTTCCTTTCTATGCTATTATTGTGATAGCATGGTGTGACTTGCTTGTTCTATACCCCTGGCATCACTAAAGGATCTAATTCAAGTCAAACCTCACATATAAGTAGAATAGGCAATAGCTAAGGACATCAAGAAAATGAGTGCTTCCCAAAATTCCCCTTCAAGTCTCCTTCAATCCTATTTTAGAAAATAAGACTTTTCATTCTACAAGCAAATATTAGACACAAAATACTTAAAACACATGGAACTTTCATGAAGATAGTAATGCTCTATCTTAACTTCACAATGACAAAACACTGACCAAATGATTCTGGGAAGAATCAAAGAAGCAAGGAAGTGAAACACAGCAAATTTAACTGAGAGATTAAAGACGTTAAATTTTACCTTCATCAAAATTATACATTTTCAAGGGTAAAAGTTGGGGTCAATACTGGTTTTATTTCTGTAAACATTGGATACCAGCTTGCTTCATCCACACATTTTGACTGACATGACTGAACAAATGATATATATTTTTCTTATTGTTAAGTGAACTAAGAAAAATGGCTGACTCATAATATTACTCTTGAGTAAAACAATAATGTAGAAGAAATATTAGTGTGTTTGGAATTTGGTCCTTGTATATTCAGTCATGTATTCTAATAAAAGTAACTTTAGTCAATTATTAGTTATTTCTGATTTCATTATCTCTAAAAAATAGACAATATCCCAGCGCAGTGAAGGTATTTTCTTCTCTGACAAGATAGCTAAAAACCCAGAAATAGAGATCCTTTGTCCCCCTGTCAGTAAGAGATCAAATATAATGATGCAAGTTTTGAAAAACAATATTTATGCCTTTAAATTTGTGTACTGTGTTTAAGAAGAAATTCAGATTAGCTGTTTATTAATCACAGCTTAAAGCACTATTGCTGGAGAAGAGCGTATGATTTTTATGAACAATGTAAACCATGAGGGAAAACAGCAATGTGTTACCTTAGATTCAGATTTTATCACATATAGTGACAACTCAATGTACCTGTATTTGCCAGTGAATCAATGTATAGACAGCTAGATGTAAAGAGGAATATTAATCATTGAAAACGGGAAATGCCCGAAGGTATTGCAGCAAAAATAGAAATGATACTTTTCTGATAAACAAAGAAAACAAGGGAAGAGTGAACAGGCTAGTGAAGAAACATGACCTGGCCTGAAAGAGTTAATCACTCCTAGTTTTATTTTAACTGTTACTAATCTGTAGTGTCTGTAACTAGATTTGTACTTCACAAAGTTAACCCATCACTCTTTGACACTATGTGAATTACATCCTGCACCCCCTTGTAGCATTTGCATTTCAGAAACAAAAGGTCACAGGTCAACAACCCAGAGACAAATGGACACAATTACCAGGCTGCCTGATGTCAGCTGTGACTGTTTTGCAGTAATGCAGGAAGAAGAATAGAAGACCTTCATTAATTTGAGCCTTATCACCTACCATAGACCACGAGCCCCAGCTATATAACCTCTCTCAGTTCCCCAGGGAAGGGGGCACAGTTTGCAGGAGGTGCTAGCCCACTGTGTTCCCTCCTTGCTTAGCAAAGAAGTAAAGCCACATTTTATCTTTCTCCCTAAATTCTGTCTCCATATTTCTATTCAGCACCCGTGTACAGAAGCCAAGATTTCGGCAACAGTATTATACCAAATATTTAGTTGTGTCTTCCCAAATATGCTACAATATTGCAAGATCAAATCTTCTCACTTTGTCCGCTGGCTTCCAAATCATTAATGCAAAGGACCCCATGTGCTACATAGTTCCTTGTAAAAATCAACTCTTCTCTTCTGGGGATAGATATAAGTCATGGAGAAGCTGGCAAGACAAATACAGTGCAGTTTCCTCATCCCAGCCACTTCTTTCCCCAGCCCCCAAGTACAAACCCACCCTTGCACTTTCCCCTTCACTTAGAAAGTGTATCTTTCTAAGATACACTCACCATTCTCTGAATTTTTAAGGATATGGAGCTCAAATATCTTTGGTCGTTTTTGTCCCATGAAATAGAAGACATAGTCAGCTCTCTTTAGCAAGAAATGAGGGAATATATTATTTTTAACAGTAATATGGAAAAAAAAGTCTCAAACAATACTTGGAATAAAAAACTGAAAAGACATAAAGAACCCAAGTCATTTCTCTCAGTTCATCTGTCTGAATACTGGTTTTCATTAACTGTATACAGAGAAAATAATTCCTATTCCTTAGTCTGTCATGACTGTTCATATGCTCCATTTGATGTGAGAAATGGAATTTGAAGTCCAAATAGAACAATACCAGAGAGAGAAACTATGTGGTTGGCATGTGCAGAAGCTAATTTTTAAGACTTCTTTCTTATTATATACCAAATGAATTTTAGTAGTGATCATGAAATAAAATAAATAATATTAATGGAAAGAAGAATTGTGGCCAGTGAAAAACATTTCTATTGATCTATGTGTATATAATCTTGCTGATGAAAGTTAACCAAATGTATATAAAATAAAATGAACCAACTGTATATAAAATAAATATTACAGACACCAAAATGGGGAAAAGAAATGAATCAATACTTTTTGAACTACATTAATGTATAGATTTTAGAAGAGATAAAACATTTATACCTATATATTGGTCTAAGTGAAGGATAAGAACATTAGAGTTTCTGGTTTTGAGTCTTATGTCTTGTAAGTATGTCATGACATTGTAGAATTTTTTCTTCTATTCATGTTCAATAGACAGTGAAGCCATATTTGTTACTCTATTTTTGTTCATAGTTGATAAAATCACTTTTTCATTAACTCTAATTTCTAAAATTTATTTTACATGGAACAGCAAATACACAAAAAGCTAAGAAAATCCTCAAATGTGTACAAAAGTTTGGCAGAATTCCACAAAAATATCATTTTACTAAAAATTCCTGAAATTTCAAATCTACTGAATGAATCTTAAAGACTGATCCAAGAGACCTTGGCCAATTTGGCAGAGTAGAAAGACTCTGAGCTCACCTCCTTTCATAAGTACAAAAAAATCACAACTATCTGCAGAACAACCATCGATGAAAAAGAGTGGAACCTACTAGAAAAAGATCTGCTACTAATGACATAAAGAAGGAACCACAATAAGATGGGTAGGAGGAGCAGACTCATGATATAATCAAATACCGTGCCCCTGGATGGGCAACCCCACAAACTGGAGAACAATTATATTGCAGAGTTTCTCCCACAGGAGTGAGAATTCTGAGCCACACGTTGGTCTCCGCAGCCCCATGGGTCCTGCAACAGGAAGGTGATTCCTCAAAATATTTTATTTTGAAATCCAGCAGGGCTTAATTTTGGGAGCGCCACAGGACCAGAGGAAAAATAGTAGAAGAAAAATAGTTAAGTCCCCTACATATGAACCTTCAAGTTGAGAACTTTCAAAGATGTGAATATGTGTTCATGTCCAATCATGCAAGTTAATTCACGTGTCTGGCATACATTGTCACATGCATGCATCCTCTATAAGTAGTTGTGCTTTTGTGTACTTTACTGTACAGTACTGTATAGAGTAGAGTAGTACAGTATCTTTATTTCAAGGCTAGGATGTCTCCGGAAGCAAGCATAGTAGCAGCAGTGATGTACCTGGTACTGCTAAGAAATGCCAAGCACCAAGAAAGGACAAAGAGAGACAAGAGGAAGAAGTAACTGAAGAACTGAAGAGGTTCATGACACAGGAAGTGACAGTTTTTGAGGCACAGTACCCGAACATAGAACAGTATATGAAGGTTGCAGTAGCCGTTCAGAATGCAATCCAGTGCTACTATGTCATCTATGATGAGAAAAAGAGAGCTACTAACCAGATATCACTGGATTGTTTTTTCAAGAGGGTGGATAGAATTGAATCCAGCAAGGAACCAGAACCTGTGCCATCAATGTCAGGTGTGAGTGAAATTGAAGATTGCCCTCTGTCTCCTTTCGCTGATGATTCTTCAGCTCTACCATCTCCCACCTCCTCTCCCTCCTCCAGTCAGTAGCTCTTCTTGCTTGTTCACTCGATGCCAGCCCCTGTATGCCAGCTGTTGTACTGTACTACTGTACCTTTCAAGGTACTGTACTGTAATATTAAAAATGTTTTCTTTATTTTTTGTGTTTGTTTTTTATGTATTATTTTTGTGTAAAGTATTATAAATCTATTACAGTACAGTACTACATAGCTGATTGTGTTAGTTGGGTACCTAGGCTAACTTTGCTGGATGTATGAACAAATTGGACTTATGAACATGCTCTTGGAATGGAACTCATTTATATGTAGGGGAAACTTACTGTAGAGACGTCACCCTTAAATAGCACACACAAAATCTCATGTTCACTGGGACCCAAGGCAAAAGCAGTAATTTTGTAGGGCAATGCAACAGACTTACCTGCTGGTCTTAGAGAGTCTTCTGGAGAGGTAGGGGGCAGATGCAGATCACCCTGGGAACATAGAAACTAGTGGCTGTCATATTTGAAACAATACTACTGCTTGAACACTGCTGCTGGTGTCTGCCAAACAACTAACTGGGCCGGAACGCTTCCCCACCCACCAGCAGACAGGCTACCTAAAGATTTCTTGAGCCTACAGCCACCTCTAGACATGTCCCTTGACACAACCTTGCTCAATTGACAGCTAAGACCCATCTCCACCAACAAGTGGACAGGCACAAGCTCTTCCCTGCAGGAAGCCTGCACTAGACCAGCCTCATCCACCAGGGAGCAGACACTAGATGCAAGAAAAAAACAATCCTGAGTCCTCTAGACCCAGTCCCTTACAGAAGGCCAGACCCTAAACTGGGACAAGTTGGGCCCTGGCCTTGTCCACTAGGAGGCCAATGCAAGCATCAGGACACCACAGCCCCCATAAACAACTGTGTCAGGAACAGCCATTCCACATCCTCAGGGATCTGAAATGAACTTTGGGATCTCTTGGCCCGGGATCCAGACTCCAGGAACTGACTCTGACTGCCAGTGCCTGCACTAATCGCAGGACCAGGCTTCATCCACCAGTGGGTGGGCAAGAGTCCTGGAGTCTTCAGGACCCTGACTTTGCTCACCAGTGAGCCATCTCTGGTCCCAGGGTCCCTAGGATTCTGTAACCCAATGCCTTGTGGACAGGGCCTGCTAACCAGCAGCCAGCAGCATCCGCACAAGGCAGGGCCTAGAAAAAAATCAGGATAGGGGCCAATAAAATCTACCAGACTACCCACATAGTGAGCACACCACTACAGAAAGGCACATGTAGCTCTCTTAAGGGGAATCCCTAGATGATATAGCATGGGTGATAAGATGGGTGTGCACTACTGGGACACAAAGACATCTCCTACAGTAGCTGACTTCTCCAAGGTTGGGAAATGTAGCAAACCTACCACATACATAAAAAAAAACAAATAGCAGAGGAGCTTCAAGATGGCAGAAGAGTAAGATATGGAGATCACCTTCCTCCCAACAAATATATCAAAAATACATCTACATACAGGAGAACTCCTACAGAATACCAATGAAAGCTGGCAGAATACCTCAGACCTATGAAAAGGCAAGAAACTCCCTACATACCTGGGAAGGGCAAAAGAAAAAACAGACACAAAAGAATAGGGACGGGACCTGCACCAGTGGGAGGGAGCTGTGAAGGAGGAAAGGTTTCCACACACTAGGAAGCCTCTTAGCAGGTGGAGACTGTGGGTGGCGGAGGGGGAATCTTCAGAGCCACGGAGGAGAGCACAACAGGGGTGCGGAGGGTAAAGCAGAGAGGTTTCCGCACAGAGTGGATCAGTACCGACCAGCACTCACCAGCCCTAGAGGATTGTCTGCTCACCTGCAGCGGCAGGCGGGGGCTGGGAGCTGAGGTTTGGGTTTCAGAGGTCGGATCCCAGGGAAAGGACAGGGGTTGGTTGCGTGAACACAGCCTGAAGGGGCTAGTGTGCCACAGCTAGCTGGGAGGGAGTCCGGGAAAAAGGCTGGAGCTGCTGAAGAGGCAAGAGTATTTTCTTGCCTCTTTGTTTCCTGGTGCACGAGCAAAGGGGATTAAGAGTACTGCTTAAAGGAGCTCCAGAGACAGGCTCCAGCAACGGCTATCAGTGCAGACCCCAGAGACGGGAATGAGACGCTAAGGCTGCTACTGCAGCCAACAAGAAGCCTGTGTGCAAGCACAGGTCACTATCCACACCTCCCCTCCTGGAAGCCTGTGAAGCCTGCCACTGCCAGGGTCCCATGATCCAGGGACAACTTCCCTGGGAGAACAAACGGTGTGCCTCAGGCTGGTGCAACATCACACCAGCCTCTGCCACCTCAGGTTCACCACACATCTGTACCCCTCCCTCCCCCTGGCCTGAGTGAGCCAGAGCACCCGTATCATCTGCTCCTTTAACCCTGTCCTGTCTGAGTGAAGAAAAGACGCCCTCAGGTGACCTACACACAGAGGCCAGGCCAAATCAAAAGCTGAATCCCAGGAGCTGTGAGAACAAACAATGGAAAGGGAAATTTCTCCCAGCATCCTCAGGAGCAGCAGGTTAAACCTCCACAATCAACTTGATGTACCCTGCATCTGTGGAATACCTGAATAGACAACGAATCATCCCAAATTGAGTAGGTGGACTTTGGGATCAACAATATATATGTACATTTTTTCCCTTTTTGACTTTTTGTGAGTGTGTGTGTATATAAGCTTCTCTGTGTGATTATCTCTGTATAGATTTGCTTTTACCAATTGTCTAAGGGTTTTGTCTGTCGGGTTTTTAAAATTTTTTTGTATTTTTAGTATAGTTGTTGGCATTTCTCATTGATGGATTTCTTTTTTGGTTTTGTTGCTCTCTTCTTTCTTTATTATTTAAAAAATTAATAATTATTTTTATTTTTTATTTTAATAACTTTATTTTATTTTACTTTATTTAATTTTATATTATCTTCTTCCGTCTTTCTTTCTTTTTTTTTGCTCCCTTTTATACTGAGCTGTGTGGATGACAGGCTTTTGGTGCTCCAGCCAGGCGCCAGGGCTGTGCCTCTGAGGTGGGAGAGCCAAGTTCAGGACACTGGTCCACAAGAGACCTCTCAGCTCTATGTAATATCAAATAGCAAAAGTCTCCCAGAGATCTTCATGTCAAAGCCTAGACCCAGCTGCACTCAATCACCAGCAAACTACAGTGCTGGATACCCTATGCCAAACAACTAGGAAGAAAGGAACAAAATACCATTCATTAGCAGAGAGGCTGCCTAAAATAATAATAAGGCCACAGACACCCCAAAACACACCACCAGACGTGGACATGTCCACCAGAAAGACAATATCCAGCCTCATCCACCAGAACACAGGCACTAGCCCCTCCACCAGGAAGCCTACACAACCCACTGAACCAACTTTAGCCACTGGGGACAGACACCAAAAACAACGGGAACTATGAACCTTCAGCCTGCAAAAAGGAGACCCCAAATACAGTAAGATAAGCAAAATTAGAAGACAGAAAAACACACAGTGGATGAAAGAGCAAGGTAAAAGCACACCAGACCTAACAAATGAAAAGGAAATATGCAGTCTACCTGAAAAAGAATTCAGAAAAATGATACTAAAGATGATCTAAAATCTTGGAAATAGAATGGAGAAAATACAAGAAGCGTTTAAAAAAGACATAGAAGAACTAAACAGCAAACAAACAGAGATGAACAACACAGTAAATGAAATTAAAATTTTTCTAAAAGGGATCAATAGCAGAATAACTTAGGCAAAATAAAGGATTTTATTTTATTTTATCTTGCAAGATAAAATAGTGGAAATAACTACTAGAGAGGAGAATAAAGGAAAAAAGAATGAAAAGACTTGAGGACAGTCTCACAGACCTCTGGGAAAACATTAAATGCACCAAATTTCTAATTATAAGGGTCCCAGAAGAAGAAGAGAAAAAGAAAGGGACTCAGAAAGTATTTGAAGAGATTATAGTCGAAACCTTCCCTAATATGGGAAAGGAATAGTTAAGCAAGTCCAGGAAGCACAGAGAGTCCCCTACATGACAAATCCAAGGAGAAGCATGCCAAGACACATATTAATCAACCTACCAAAAATTAAAAACAAAGAAAAATTATTAAAAGCAGCAAGGGAAAAACAACAAATAACACACAAAGGAATCCCCATAAGGTTAACAGCTGATCTTTCAGCTGAAACGTGGCAAGTCAGAAGGACATAATTTAAAGTGATGAAGGAGAAAAACTTACAGCCAAGATTACTGTAAACAGCAAGGATCTCATTCAGATTTGACAGAGAAATTAAAACCTTTACAGACAAGCAAAAGCAAAGAGAATACAGCACCACCAAACCAACTTTACAACAAATGCTAAAGGAACTTCTCTAGGCAGGAATCACAAGAGAAGGAAAAGACCTACAATAACAAACACAAAACAATTAAGAAAATGGGAATAGGAGCATACATATCGATAATTACCTTGAATGTAAATGGATTAAATGCTCCAACCAAAACACATAGACAGGCTGAATGGATACAAAAACAAGACCCATATATATGCTGTATACAAGGGACACACTTCAGACCTAGGGACACATACAGACTGAAAGTGAGGGTATGCAAAAAGATATTCCATGCATGGGCTTCCCTGGTGGCACAGTGGTTGAGAGTCTGCCTGCCGATGCAGGGGACACGGGTTCATGCCCCAGTCTGGGAAGATCCCACGTGCCGCGGAGCAGCTGGGCCCGTGATCCATGGCTGCTGAGACTGCACGTCCGGAGCCTGGGCTCCACAACGGGAGAGGCCACAGCAGTGAGAGGCCCGTGTACAGCAAAAAAAAAAAAAAAAAAAAGTTATTCCATGCAAATGGAAATCAATAGAAAGCTGGAGTAGCAATTCTCATATCAGAGAAAATAGACTTTAAAACAAAGACAGTTGCAAGAGATGAAGAAACACACTACATAATGATCAAGGGATCAATCTGAGAAGAAGATATAACAATTGTAAATATTTATACACCCAACATAAGAGCACCTCAATAAATAAGGCAAATACTAAAAGCAATAGAAGGGGAAAACGAAAGTAACACAATTATAGTAGGGGACTTTAACACCTACTTGCACCAATGAACAGATCATCCAAAATGAAAATAAATAAGGAAACACAACCTCTAAATGATACATTAAACAAGATGGACTTAATTGATATTTATAGGACATTCCAACCATAAACAACAAAATACACTTTCTTCTCAAGTGCTCATGGAACATTCTCCATTATAGATCATATCTTGTGTCACAAATCAAACCTTGGTAAATTTAAGAAAATTGAAACTGTGTCAAGTATCATTTCTGACCACAATGCTATGAGACTAGATATCAATTACAGGAAAAAATCTTTATAAAATACAAACACATGGAGGCTAAACAATATATACCTTAATAACCAAGAGATCATTGAAGGAATCAAAGAGGAAATAAAAAAAAACCTGGAAACAAACGTCAATGAAAACACAACCCAAAACTGCGGGATGCAGCAAAAGCAGTTCTAAGAGGGAAGTTTAGAGCAATAAAATCCTACCTTAAAAAGGAAGAAACATCTCAAATAAACAACCAAACCTTACACCTAAAGCAATGAGAGAAAGAACAGAAAAACCCAAAGTTAGCAGAAGGAAAGAAATCATACAGATCAGATCAGAAATAAATGAAAAAGAAATGAAGGAAATCATAGCAAAGATCAATAAAACTAAAAGCCGGTTCCTTGAGAAGATAAACAAAATTGATAAACCATTAGCCAGACTCATCAAGAAAAGAAGGGAGAAGACTCAAATAAATAGAATTAGAATTGAAAACCAAGAAGTAACAAGTGACACTTCAGAAATACAAAGGATCACGAGAGATCACTACAAGCAAGTATATGCCAATAAAATGGACAACCTGGAAGACATGGACAAATTTGTAGAAATTCACAACCTTCTGAGTCTGAACCAGGAAGAAAGAGAAAATATGAACAGACCAATGACAAGCACTGAAATTGAAACTGTGATTAAAAATTTCCAACAAACAAAAGCCCAGGACCAGATGGCTTTACAGGTGAATTCTATCAAACATTTAGGGAAGAGTTTACACCTATCCTTCTCAAACTCTTCCAAAATATAGCAGAGGGAGGAACACCCCCAAACTCATTCTCTGAGACCACCATCACCCTGATACCAAAATCAGACAAATATGTCACAAAGAAATAAAACTACAGGTCAATATCACCGATGAACATAGATAGAAAAATCCTAAACAAAATACTGGCAAACAGAATCCAACAGTACATTCGAAGGATCATACACCATGATCAAGTGGGTTTTATCCCAGGAATGCAAGCATTCTTCAATATATGCAAATCAATGTGATACACCATATTAATAAGTTGAAGGAGGAAAACTATATGATCATCTCAATTGATGCAGAGAAAGCTTTTGACAAAATTTAACACCCATTTATGATAAAAACCCTCCAGAAAGAAAGCATAGAGGGAAATTTCCTAAACATAATACAGGCTATATATGACAAACCATAGCCAACCTTGTCCCCAATGGTGAAAAACTGAAACCATTTCTACTAAGATCAGGAAGAAGACAAGGTTGCTCACTCTCACCACTATTATATAAGGGAAAAGAAGAAATAAAGCTGTCACTGTTTGCAGATGATATGATACTATACATAGAGAATCCTAAAGATGCCACCAGAAAACTAGTAGAGCTAATGAATGAATTTGGTAAAGTAACAGGATACAAAATTAAAGCACAGAAATCTCTGGCATTCCTATATATTAATGATGAAAATTCTGAGAATGAAATTTCAAAAACACTCCCAATTATCATTGCAACAAAAAGAATAGAATATCTAGGAATAAACCTACTGAAGGAGAGATAAGAACTTTAGACAGAAAATTATAAGAAACTGATTAAAGAAACTAAAGATGATACAAATCAATGGAGAGATATACCATGTTCTTGGATTGGAAGAATCAACATTGTGAAAATGACAATATTACCCAAAGCAATCTACAGATTCAATGCAATCTCTATCAAATTACTACTGGCATTTTTCACAGAAACTAGAACAAAAAAATTCATAACTTGTATGGAAACACAAAAGACCCCGAATAGCCAAAGCAGTCTTGAGAAAGGAAAATGGAGATGGAGGAATCAGGTTCCCTGTCTGCAGACTATACTACAAAGCTACAGGAATCAAGACAGAATGGTACTGGCACAAAAACAGGAATATAGATCAATGGAACAGGATAGAAAGCCCAGAGATAAACCCACACACATATGGTCACCTTATCTTTGATAAACAAGGCAAGGATATACAGTGGAGAAAAGACAGCATCTTCTATAAGTGGTGCTGGAAAACTGGACAGGTACATGTAAAATAATGAAATTAGAACACTCCCTAACTCCATACACAAAAATAAACTCAAAATGGATTAAAGACCTAAATGTAAGGCCAGACACTATCAAACTCTTAGAGCCAAACATAGGCAGAACACTCTATGACATAAATCACAGCAAGATCCTTTTTGACCCACCTCCTATAGAAATGGAAATAAAAATAAATTAATGGGACCTAATGAAACTTAAAAGCTTTGCCACAGCAAATGAAACCATAAACAAGACGAAAAGACAACCCTCAGAATGTGAGAAAATATTTGCAAATGAAGCAACAAACAAAGGATTACTCTCCAAAATTTACAAGTAGCTCATGCAGCTTAATATCAAAAAAACAACCTATTCCAAAAATGGACAGAAGACCTAAATAGTCATTTTTCCAAACAAGATATACAGATTGCCAGCAAACACATGAAAGGATGCTCACCATCCTTAATCATTAGAGAAATGCAAATCAAAACTACAGTGAGATATCATCTCACACCAGTCAGAATGGCCATCATCAAAAAATATACAAACAATAAATGCTGGAGAGGGTGTGGAGAAAAGGGAATACTCTTGCACTGTTGCTGGGAATGTAAATTGATACAGTCACTATGGAGAACAGTATGGAGGTTCCTTAAGAAAGTAAAAATAGAACTATCATATGACCCAGCAATCCCACTACTAGGCATATACCCTGAGACAATCATAATTCAAAATTATCTTGTACCAAATGTTCATTGCAGCTCTATTTACAATAGCCAGGACATGGAAGTAACCTAAGTGTCCGTCAACAGACGAATGGATTAAGAAGATGTGGCACATATATACAATGGAATATTACTTAGCCATAAAAAGGAAGGAAATTGAGTTATTTGTAGTGAGGTGGATGGACCTATAGACTGTCATAGACAGTGAAGTAAGCCAGAAAGAGATAAACAAATACTGTACACTAACACATGTATATGGAATCTAAAAAAAAAAAAATTCTCATGAATAACCTTGGGGCAAGATGGGAATAAAGACTCACACCTACTGGAGAATGGACTTGAGGATACGCGGAGGGGGTAGCGTAAGCTGGGACAAAGTGAAAGAGTGGCATGTACATATATGCAGTACCACATGTAAAATAGATAGCTATTGGGAAGCAGCTGCATAGCACAGGGAGGTCAGCTCAGTGCTTTGTGACCAGCTAGATGGGTGGGATAGGGAGGGTGAGAGGGAGGGAGATACAAGAAGGAAGAGATATGGTGACATATTTATATGTATAACTGATTCACTTTGTTTTAAAGCAGAAACTAACACACCATTGTAAAGCAATTATACTCCAGTAAAGATTTTTAAGAAAAACAAATACAAATAGCAACTTAGATAAAATGAGTCTGCAGAGAGAGAGATTCCAGATGAAGGAAAAAGATAAAAGCCCAGAAGAAGAACTAACTGAAATGGAGATAGGCAAGCTACCTGAGAAAAAGTTCAAAGTAATAATCATAAAGATTATCAAAGATCTTGGGAGAAGAATGGATGCACAGAATATGTTAGAGGTTTTTAACAAAAGTTAGAAAACATAAAGAACAACCAAACAGAGATGAACAATATAATAACTGAAATTAAAAATACTCTAGAAGGAATCAACAGGAGACTAAATCATACAGAGGAATGGATCAGTGAGCTGGAAAATTGAGTAGTGGAAATCACTGTCACTGAAAATAAATAGTAAAAAAGAATGAGAAGAAAAGAGGAGAGATTAAGAGACCTCTGGCACACATCAAACACAATAATAATCACATTATAGGGGTTCAAGAAGGAGAAGAGAGAGAGATAGAGTCTGAGAAAATGTTTAAAGACATAATAGCTGAAAACTTCCCTACCTGGGTAAGGAAAAGTGACCCAAGTCCTGGAAGGGGAGAGAGTTCCATACAGGATTAACCCAAAGAGGAACACACCAAGAAGTATTATAATAAAAATGACAAAATGTAAAGATAAAGAGAGAATACTAAAAGCAGCATGGGATAATTAACAAATAACATACAAGGAAGCTCCCATAAAGCTATCAGTTGATTTTTCAGCAGAAACTCTGCAGGCCAGAAGTGTGTGGCATGATATATTTAAAGTGAAGAGAAAGGGAAAACCCTACAACCAAGAGTACTTTACCCAGCAAGGTTCTCCTTCAGATTTGATGGAGAAATCAAAAGCTTTAATGACAAGCAAAAGCTAAAAGAGTTTGGCACCACCAAACCAGCTTTACAAAAGTTGTTCAAGGAACTTCTCTAGGCATAAAAAGAAAAGGCCACAAGTAGGAACAAGAAAAGTATAACATAATAAATCTCACTGGTAAAGACAAACATACAGTAAAGATATGAAATCATTCACACACAGAGTTACTAGCGAAGTAAAAAACAAAATTACTAAAATCATCAATATGCATAATAAGCAGTTAAGGGTTACACAAAACAATTGTTTGTAAAATATGATATCAAAAAGAATAATCATGAGAGGAGGAGAGTACAAATGCAGGGTTTTTAAAATGTATTTCAAAAGGCAAGCATACAGTAAAGGTAGGAAATCATCCACACACAAATTTGATATCAAAACCAGCAATCATGAGAAGAGGACAGAACAAATGTAGAAATGTATTTGACATTAAGAGAACAGCAATTTAAAACAGTCTTGCATATATATAGACTGCTATATATAAATCTCATGGTAACCACAAATCAAAAATCTACAATAGATACACACAAAAAAAATAAGAAGTAATCCAAACGCAACATTAATGATAGTCATGAAATCACAAGAGAGAGAAAAAAAAAAGGCAAAAAAAAAAAAACCCTATAAAAACAAAACAGTAATAAGAACATACATATCAATAATTATCTTAAATGTAAATGGATTAAATAATCCAATCAAAAGATATAGACTGGCTGAATGGATATAAAAACAAGACACATGTATATGCTGTCTACAAAAGGCCCACTTCAGATCTAGGTACATATATCAACTGAAAGTGAGGAGATAGAAAAAGATATTCCAAGCAAATGAAAATTTAACAAAAAGTTGTAGTAGAAATACTTATATCAGACAAAATAGACTTTAAAATACTGTTACAAGAAATGAAGGACACTACATAATGATCAAGGGATCAATCCAAGAAGAAGATATAACAATTAGAAATATATATGCACCCAACATAGGTGCACCTCAATACTAGCAGACATAAAAGGAGAAATCCACAGTAACACAATAATAGTAGGGGATTTTAACATCCCACTTTCATCAATGGACAGATCACCCAGACAGGAAATCAATAAGAAAGCAAAGGCCTTAAATGACACATTAGACCAAATGAACTTAATTGGTATATATAGAGCATTCCATCTAAAAGCAGTAGAATACACACTTTTTTCTCCAGGAACATTCTCCAGGATAGATCACATGCTAGACCAAAATACATGCCTCAGTAAATTTAAGAAAATTGAAATCATATCAAGCATTTTTTATGACAACCATTCTATGAGACTAGAAATGAACAACAAGAAAAATGCTGTAAAAATTACAAACACACCAAATGTAAAATAGATAGCTAGTGGGAAGCAGCCACATAGCACAGGGAGGTCAGCTCAGAGCTTTGTGACCACCTAGAGGGGTGGGATAGGGAGGGGGAGAGGGAGACACAAGAGAGAGGAGATATGCGGATATATGTATATGTATAGCTGATTCACTTTGTTATAAAGCAGAAACTAACACACCATTGTGAAACAATTATACTCCAATAAAGATGTTTAAAAAAAATGTACAAACACGTGGAGACTAAACAATATGCTACTAAACAACCAATGGATCAATGAAGAAATTAAAGAGGAAATAAGAAGGTATCTATAGACAAATGAAAATGAAAACACAACATTCCAAAACTTATGGGATGTAACAAAAGCAGTTCTAAGAGGGCAGTTTATAGCAATACAAGCTTATCTCAAGAAACAAGAAAAAGCTCAAACAACCTAACCGCGAAGGAACTAAAAAATGAAAAACAAACAAAACCCAAAGTTAGTAAAAGGAAAGAAATCATAAAGATAAGAGCAGAAATAAATGAAATAGAGACAAAAAATAGAAAAAAATCAATGAAACTGAAATCTGGTTCTTTGAAAAGATAAACAAAATGATAAAACTGTAGTCAGACTCAAAGAAAGAAAGGAAGAGGGCTCAAATAAATGAAATCAGAAATAAAAAAGGTAAAGTGACATCCAACACCATAGAAATACAAAGAATCATAAGACACTACCTCAATTAACAATACACCAACAAAATGGACAACTAGAATAAATAGACGACTTCAAAGAAGGGTACAATCTCCCAAGAAGGAACAAGGAAGAAATATAAAATATAAACAGAAAAATTACCTGTAATGAAAATAAATCAGTAGTATAAAATCTCCCAACAAAGAAAAGTCAAGGACCAGGTGGCTTCACAGGTGAATTCTACCAGATATTTAGAGAAGAGTTAATATCTATCCTTGTGAAACTATTCCAGAAGACTGCAGAGGAAGGAACACTTCCAAACTCATTCTATGAAACAAGAAACACTCTAATACCAAAACCAGACAAAGATATAAAAAAGAAAAGTACTGGCCAATGTCATGATGAGCATAGATACAAAAATTCTCAACAAAATACTTGAACACTGAATCCAACAATACATTAAAAGGATCATACACCATGATCAAGTGGCATTTATCCCAGGGAGGCAAGGTTTTTTCAGTATCCACGAATCAATCAGTGTGATACACCACATTAACAAACTGAAGAATAAAATCCATATGATCATCTCAATAGATGCAGAAAAAGCTTTTGGTAAAATTTAACATCCATCTGTGATAAAAACTCTTCAGAAAGTGAGTATAGAGGAAACATACCTCAACATAATAAAGGGCATATATGACAAACCCACAGCTAACATCATATTCAATGATGAAAAGATGAAAGCATTCCCTAGGAGATCAGGAAGAAGACAAGGCTGCCCACTCTTGCCACTTTCATTCAACATAGTTTTGGAAGTCTTAGCCACAGCAATCAGAGAAGAAAAAGGAATCCAAATTGGAGAGGCAGAACTAAAAATGTCACTGTTTGCAGATGGCATAATATTTTACATAGAAAATCCTTAAGAAACCAACAGAAAACTACTAGAGTTCATCAATAAACTGGTAAATTGGCAGGATACAAAATTAATACATAGAAATCTCTTGCAGTTCTATACACTAACAATGAGATATCATAAAGAGAAATTAGAAAACAATCCTATTTATGATTCCATCAAAAAGAATAAAAAACCTAGGAATAAACCCGTCTAAGGAGGCAAAAACCTGTACTACAAAAACTATAAGACACTGATGAAAGAAATGGAAGACAACACAAACAGATGGAAAGATATACCATGTTCTTGTATTGTAAGAATCAATGTTGTTAAAATGACCATACTACCCCAGGCATCTACAGATTCACTGCAATACCTATCAAAACACCAAAGGCTTTTTTATTCTCAGAACCAGAGCAAATAATTTTAAATGGGAACAAAACAGTGACCCCACATATCCAAAACAATCTTGATAAAGAACAGATCTGGAGGGACTCATGCCCCCCTGGCTTCAGACTATACTACAAAGCTACAGTAATCAAAACATTATGGTGCTTGCACAAAAACAGACACATAGATCAATGGAACAGGGTAGAAAGCCCAGAAATAAACACATGCACTTATGCTCCATTAATCTATGACAGTGGAGGCAAGAATATACAATGGAGAAAATACAGTCTCTTCAATACTTTGTGCTGTGAAAACTAGACAACTACATGTAAAAGAATGGAATTAGAGTATTCTTTAACAGCATACACAAAAATAAACTCAAAATGGATTAAAGACTTAAATGTAAGACTGGATAGTATACAACTGCTAGTGGAAAACATAGGGAGAACACTCTTTGAAATAAATCATAGCAATATTTTTTTTGGATCTGTCTCCTAAAATGAAGGAAATAAAAGCAAAAATAAACAAATGGAACCTAATTAAACTTAAAAGTTTTTTCACAGCAAAGGAAACCATTGACAAATTGAAAAGACAACCCTCTGAATGGGAGGAAATATTTGCAAGTAATATGACCAATAAGGGATTAGTGTCCAACATATATAAACAGCTCATACAACTCAACATTAAAAAAAAAACAAACCCGGGCTTCCCTGGTGGCGCAGTGGTTGAGAGTCTGCCTGTCGATGTAGGGGACACGGTTTCATGCCCCGGTCTGGGAGGATCCCACGTGCCACAGAGTGGCTGGGCCTGTGGGCCATGGCCACTGGACCTGCACGTCTGGAGCCTGTGCTCCATGGCGGGGGAGGCCACAACACTGAGAGGCCCACATACCACAAAAAAAAAACACAATAAAACAAACAAACAAAAAAAACCAGAAAACCCAATTACAATATGGTCAGAAAAACCATATAGACATTTTTCCAAAGAGGAAATGCAGATGGCCAACAGGCACATGAAAATATGTTTCAGCATCAATAATCATCAGAGAATTGCAAATCAAAACCACAATGAGATTGTGGTTTTATCACCTCACTCCTGCCAGAATGACTATCATCAAAAAAGAACACAAATAACAACTATTGGTGAGGCTATGGAGAAAAGGGAACACTTGTACACTGTTTTTGGGTATGTAGGTTAGTGCAGCCACTTTGGAAAATACTATCGAGGTTTCTCAAAATACTAAAAATAGAACTACTGTATGACCCAGCAATTCAATTCCCGGGTACCTATGTGAAAAAATACAAACACTAATTCAAAAAGATACATGCACCCAATGTTCATAGCAGCATTATTTACAATTGCCAAGATATGCAACCTACGTGTCCACAACAGATGAATGGATAAAGTAGATGTAGTACATATATACAATGGAATGCTACTTAACCATAGAAAAGAATGAGATTTTGCCATATTCAGTGACATGGATGGACTTGGAGGCTATTATGCTAAGTGAAATAAGCAAACAGAAAAAGACAAATACTGTATGATATCACGTATATGTGGAATCTAAAAAAAATACAACAAACTAGTGAATATAACAAAAAAAGAAATAGACACAGATATAGAGAACACACTAGTGGTTACCAGTACTGTCGGGCAATATAGGAGTGGGGAAGTGGGAGACACAAACTATTACTGGATGTAAGATAAGCTCAATTATGTATTGTACAACACAGGGAATACAGCCATTATTTTGTAATAACTGTAAAGGAAAAGTAAACTTTAAAAATTGCATAAAAAACTTAAAAATTAAAAATCTAATGGAGAGTGATCTGACTGACTTTTAGATGTCTCTGTAAGCACTTTAAACAGATAACATCTCCAAGTAGTCACTTAGACAACTTGAAGTAACTCAAGTTCTGATTCTTCATTTTTATTATCACTGTGGTACCACTGTGGGTCACAGTCGTGAATTGTAGGTGAAGGGAGTTGGAACAATTTTGAACTCCTAAAAACATATTTAGAAACAAATTAATGTAACCAAATCTGTTTTGATGGCCACTGTTAAAGAGAGAATTAAAAAAAATAAATTCCCCTTAATATTCAATATTAATTAAAGATAAGAAATAACAAATGTGCTAAATTAAAAGCTCATATATATTATTATAACTCAGTAACCACTGCAAAAAGTTTAAACCTCAGAATAACATTATTTGGGGAGAAGAAGAGAATTTTGTTACTGAAAATGTTCTAATTTCTGGCTTATGATGATCAAAAAATGTAAAGTAATTACAGTCTTTTTCTTATTTCTAAAAGCAAAGCACCCCTATTTCCTGCACTGTTGGGGAATCTTCTCCCACCACCTTGACCTTTTTTTCTTTTCCTGACTGGATGTTATCCATTGGTGACAAAGTCATTTACTATTAAGACAAATGTGTCTCTTGGGATGTCCATTCCCAAGTGAAAGAATAGTTAAAAGAAAAAACCTGATCTGGGTAGGTGCTTCACAGTAGTTGATAGCTTACATTCAGGAATAATGTACTAGACTTTCTATGTGTAAGGGATTTCTCTACGGTTCAAGTCTTCTGTCTTTGTGTTTAACTCTTTGTGATTTTTTCCAAAATAAACATATACATCTTTTGTTGAATTTATACTTAGTTACCTTATATTGTTAATTAGGAGTTTTTATCTGTAAAAAAGAAGATAATTTCTACACTCTAATAAGTCCATTCATGTCGCTGTGTTGGCTTTCAGTCCACAAACATGCTGACCTATTTTATTGTTTTTTATACTTCTTAATTCTCTCAGATCATTAATATTGAATATAAATTCAATGCATATTTCTTATTGAATTGATTAGAACAGCCAGTAGAGTGTGACTTAGAGGCAAAACTAATGGGCCTCCCTTTATTGTCCCAATTTAATGGAAATATTTAGAGTGTCACCATAAGTATAATGAATGCTATTGGTAAAGATTTTTTTAAATATTACAATATTTCTCTCTATTCCCTGTTACTTGAGACTTTTTTAATCATAAATGGGTTATGAATTTTTCAAATGTCTTAAAATATCTCTTACAATGACATGTTTCTTTCCTTCTTTTAATCTATGGAAAGTAAGATAAAAAATTTTTCTGTCAATGAATTCCTAAGATATATTACTTAACTATGATGTATTTTCCATTATACAAAAGTACATTCTTAGAATTTCCTTTAGGAATATTACATCTATGTTAATAGGTAATATTTACCTATAGTTTTCTTTTATTACACAAGCATTTTGCTTGTTTTACAATCAAGTTATACACTCGTGATAAATTATTTGGATGTATGTCCCTCATTGTTTAACTCTCTGAGAGAGGGATTGTCTTTGCCTTGAAGTTGGGTTCAAACTCATTGGCAAAACTATCTTTTCCAGTTGTATTTTGCCTTCTTTTTAAAGGAAAATATCTTATTTTTACAGGTCCAACTACATAAATATCCATGGTTGTATTAAGAGTTTCTATTTCTACTCAAATCAATATTGGTAATTATTATTATTTTGTTAGACAATAAATCATCTCATGTAAGTTTTCAAATTCATCATAAAGATTTTATTTTACTATCATATTTTAAAAATATTCTATTCTTTTTGTTTTATATCTATTTATTAATTCTTAATATTGTTTATTTATACTTTTGACAAAAAGTACAAATGATTCATCCTGGTAGAAGTATATACATTTATTTTTTTTAATTTACAAAGAACCTGCTTGTAATTTTGGTGCTTCTTTGTATTATTTCTGGCTTTAAATTTCATTAATTCCTACATATCTTTAGTATTATATTTTTCATACCCAGTTTAATTACATCATGTCATTTTCTCAGCTTCTTGAAGTCAATGCACAGCTCATTTAAAGCTATGCATTTACTTTTAAATGACTTTAGCTGCATCTCAAGTACTTTCATTTTCATTTGTTTCTATTTATTTGGAATTTCTATTTTGATATGCTTTTTAACCCATAAGTTACTTAGTAATGTTTTTGTAAGTTTGTAAACATTTGTGTTTGGGGAAAAAACCTCAATTGTCAGTTCCAAATTTAATTGATTTACAGTAATGTGTTATATATGAGCTATCAATTATTTGATATAGCTTGAAGCTTCCTTTGAAATCTATTATGTAATCAATTTATGTAAAGTGGCCACATGTAAACATATATTAAGTTGTTAATTGTGATAATCAATTCTTCTATTTCTTTGCTAAATTTTTGTATAAGCAAGAATTCATAGCTTACAATAAAAATGAATTTAAAAATATTTGAAGTTGATAATGGATTTACTAAACTATTGTAAAATAATCCTGAGAATTTTGCCTTATGTATTTGAAGGTTTTTTGTCAGCTTACATTAACATATTTTCTTTGTACATTTTCTCATTCATTAATGTAATGATATATTTATTATAAGGAATTCTACTTTAAGGTATCTTTTGTATGTTATTACAATTTTTGCATCAACATTCTTAGGTCAATGTTGCATAGATTAGTTTTCTGTCTCCCTTGATTTTCATCATTTTTATATAGTTTTTTTCAAACTAAATCATTTGGGAGGATTAAATAATTTCTTTACATTTACTGTTATTATTGATATATTTTAATTTATTTTTACTGGAGTATGATTTGTTTTTTATTTGTTTTCCTTTGCTTCAACTTAAAAAAAAATTTCTTCTACTGTCCTACGTCTGCATGAAATTTTCATCATATTCTACTCTCTTAAGTCTCTTTTGGTTTAAGAATTATAGATTATATTTCTAGTTAGTTAGGCAGGTCTCTTAATTATTTAGCACAAAATGTTTAACATATATTTTTAAATAATATACTTCTAAAAATTTAAATTCCTTGTCCTTGACCAGCACAAGGAGCTTAAACATGTTTCACCTAACCATCAAAAACCTCCCTCCTTACCTTTTCATTGCTAGTTGTAGCTTTAGTTTTACATTTATTATACATAGTTAATTATTATTAATTTTTATAGTCACAGTTAAATGTCTACATAATTGATTTACTAATTCTTTGCTTTTGTTTTTTCTTTTGTCCCATAACATTCCAAAGTTATTTTTTTTTAATTGAAGTGAATACTTCAGTAATTGTTTATGCAAAGGATGTGAGAATGGTAAGCTTTGTTTTCCCAATGTATCTGATTATGTCTTTATTTTCCCTCATTCTTTTCTTTTTTTCATCTTTACTGGACTATAATTGTTTTACAATGGTGTGTTAGTTTCTGATTTATAACAAAGTGAATCAGTTATACATATACATATGTTCCCATATCTCTTCTCTCTTGTGTCTCCCTCCCTCCGACCCTCCATATCCTACTCGTCTAGCTGGTCATCAAACACTGAGCTGATCTCCCTGTGTTATGCGGCTGCTTCCCACTAGCTATTTATTTTATGTTTGGTAGTGTATATATGTCCATGCCACTCTCACTTTGTCACAGCTTACCCTTCCCCCTCCCCATATACTCAAGTCCATTATCTAGTAGGTCTGTGTCTTTATTCACGTCTTACCCCTAGGTTCTTTGTGACATTCTTTTTTTTCTTAGATTCCATATATATGTGTTAACATATGGTATTTGTCTTTCTCTGACTTACTTTACCCTGTATGACAGACTCTAGGTCCATCCAACTCATTAAAAATAACTCAATTTCATTTCTTTTTATGGCTGAGTAATATTCCACTGTATATATGTGCCATATCTTCTTTATCCCTTCATCCAATGATGAACACTTAGGTTGTTTCCATCTCCTGGATATTGTAAATACAGCTGAAATGAACATTTTGGTACATGACTCTTTTTGAATTATGCTTTTCTCAGGGTATATGCCCAGTAGTGGGACTGTTGGGTCATATGGTAGTTCTATTTGTAGTTTTTAAGGAACCTCCATACTGTTCTCTATAGTGGCTGTACCAATTTACATTTCCACCAGCAGTGCAAGAGTGTTCCCTTTTCTCCACACCCTCTCTAGCATATATTGTTTCTAGACTTTTTGATGATGGCCACTCTGACTGGTGTGAGATATCTCAATGTAGTTTTGATTTACATTTCTCTAATGATTAATGATGTTGAGCATTTTTTCATGTGTTTGTTGGCAATTTGTATATCTTCTTTGGAGAAATGTCTATTTAGATCTTCTGCCCATTTTTGGATTGCGTTGTTTGTTTTTTTCTTATTGAGATGCATGAGCTAATTGTAAATTTTGGAGATTAATCCTTTGTCAGTTGCCTCATTTGCAAATATTTTCTGCCATTCTGAAGGTTGTTTTTTGATCTTCTCTATGGTTTCCTTTGCTGTGAAAAAGCATTGAAGTTTCATTAGGTCCCATTTGTTTATTTTTGTTTTTATTTCCATTTCTCTAGGAGGTGGGTCAAAACGTATCTTGCTGTGATTTATGTCATAGAATGTTCTGCCTATGTTTTCCTCTAAGAGTTTGAAAGTTTGCAGCCTTACATTTAGGTCTTTAATCCATTTTGAGCTTATTTTTTTTGTATGGTGTTAGGGAGTGTTTTAATCTCATACTTTTACATATACCAG
Source organism: Phocoena sinus (assembly GCF_008692025.1). Classification (NCBI taxonomy): domain Eukaryota; kingdom Metazoa; phylum Chordata; class Mammalia; order Artiodactyla; family Phocoenidae; genus Phocoena; species Phocoena sinus. Next base: position 29,989,726 of record NC_045776.1, on the reverse strand, counting down.
CCCTGTTTTCTCAGCACCACTTATTGAAGAGGCTGTCTTTTCTCCACTGTATATTCTTGCCTCCTTTATTAAATATAAGGTGACCCTATGTGCGTGGGTTTATCTCTGGGCTTTCTATACTGTTCCATTGATATATATTCCAGTTTTTGTGCCAGTACCATACTGTCTTGATTACTGTAGCTTTGTAATATAGTCTATAGTATAGCCTGATTCCTCCAGCTCCTTTTTTCGTTCTCAAGATTGCTTTGGCTATTCTGGGTCTTTTGTATTTCCATACAAATTGTGAAGTTTTTTGTTCTAGTTCTTTGGAAAATGCCAGTGGTAGTTTGGTAGGGATTGCATTGAATCTGTAGATTGCTTTGGGTGGTAGAGTCATTTTCACAATGTTGATTCTTCCAATCCAAGAACATGGTATATCTCTCCATCTATATGTATCATCTTTAATTTCTTACATCAGTGTCTTATAACTTTCTGCATACAGATCTTTGGTCTCCTTAGGTAGGTTTATTCCTAGATATTTTATTCTTTTTGTTGCAATGGTAAATGGGAGTGTTTTCTTGATTTCACTTTCAGATTTTTCATCATTAGTGTATAGGAATGCAAGAGATTTCTATGCATTAATTTTGTATCCTGCTACTTTACCAAATTCATTGATTAGCTCTAATAGTTTTCTGGTAGCATCTTTAGGATTCTCTATGTATAGTATCATGCCATCTGCAAATAGTGACAGCTTTACTTCTTCTGTTTTTACCATAAATGGGGGTTCAATTTTGTCACAAGATTTCTCTGCATCTATTGATATGATCATATGTTTTTTCTCTTTCAATTTGTTAATATGGTGTATCACGTTGATTGATTTGCGTATATTGAAGAATCCTTGCATTACTGGAATAAACCTCACTTGATCATGGTGTATGATCCTTTTAATGTGCTGTTGGATTCTGTTTGCTAGTGTTTTTTTGTTTGTTTGTTTTTGTGGTACACAGGCCTCTCTGTTGTTACCTCTCCCACTGCAGAGTACAGGCTCTGGCCACGCAGGCTCAGTGGCCATGGCTCACGGGCCCAGCAGCCCTGTGGCATCTGGGATCTTCCCGGACCGAGGCACAAACCCTTATACCATGCATCAGCAGGCGGACTCTCAACAACTGCACCACGAGGGAAGCCCTGTTTGCTAGCACTTTGTTGCAGATTTTTAAATATATGTTCATCAGTGATATTAGCCTGTAGTTTTCTTTCTTTGTGACATCCTTCTCTGGTTTTGGTATCAGGGTGATGGTCACCTCATAGAATGAGTTTGGGAGTATTCCTCCCTCTGCTATATTTTGGAAGAGTTTGATAACTCTGTAAATGTTTGAAAGAACTTGCCTGTGAAGCCATCTGGTCCTGAGCTTTTGTTTGTTGGAAGACTTTTAATCACAGTTTCAATTTCAGTGCTTGTGATTTGTCCCTTCATATTTTCTATTTCTTCCTGATTCTGTCATAGCAGGTTGTGCATTTCAAACTCTCTGTCCATTTCTTCCAGGTTGTCAATTTTACGGGCATAGAGTTGCATGTAGTAATCTCTCATGATCTTTTGTATTTCTGCAGTGTCAGTTGTTACTTCTCCTTTTTCATTTCTAATTCTATTGATTTGATTCTTCTCTCTTTTTTTCTTGGTGAGTCTGGCTAATCGTTTAGCAATTTTGTTTATCTTCTCAAATAACCAGCTTTTAGTTTTATTGATCTATGCTATCATTTACTTCATTTCTTTTTCATTTATTTATGATCTGATCTTTATGATTTCATTCCTTCTGCTAACTTTGGGGTTTTTTGTTCTTCTTTCTCTAATTCTTTAAGTGCAAAGTTAGGTTGTTTATTCAAGATGTTTCTTGTTTCTTAAGGTGGGCTTGTATTGCTATAAAATTCCCTCTTAGAACTGCTCTTGCTACATTGCGGCGAGCCGCTTCTGACCAGCAGAATGACGAGTCACCACACGCTAGATTCTTCTCGTATCACACTTTATTGGAGTACAGCTTGGTTTCAGACAGATGGAAGGAAGACCCCGAGCTTTGTTCACACTGGCTTTTTATAATGCACTATAACCTGTGGCACCCTGTGGTTGGCTGGTTAACTCAACAAGATATGTGCTGTTCACAATTTATTGGTTGCAATTCTGAGCCTTTATTAGCATATTGGCTCGTCGTGGCGCATGTGTGGCACATAGCCTTTGGGCTACTCCCTGATAACCGTTATCTGTGACATGGCAGAACAACAGCTTCCCGTTATCTGCGACAGGCAGAACAACGGCTTCCCACATCTCCCCCTTTTTGTTTTCTTAGACCCAGGAGCTGAACTCAAACAATGCCCGCACAAGCGCTCACCCCATGGGATGCTCGCTGAGCAAGAGTTAGTTCGAGAAGCTGGCTCATCACCCTCCCCGTCGTGCAATGTCCATACAGACCGCGGAGTGCAGGGGCTGATGTGCCTCGTGATTCCCATCAAAAGTGCAATGGTCATAAACCGTTTTGTGCAAGGGCAATCACTACGGGTCGTTCAAGATGGAGATCCAGGCGCCAGGGGAGTCGCCTTTACTAATGGCCACCAATGCCTGCGTGAACAACATCTTATCTCGCTTTGTCCGAGTTCGCAAACGACATACCAACCACAGGCACACCACAAGTCCTGCCATGCAACACACTGCAAACATCCCTACACCGACCCACTCCTTAAAGAAGGTAAAGGTAGAGGACAGCCAGGTAGTAAAGTCCCCAAGCATAACGGGGTCTAGCCTAGTAGCATTTAAAGTCTTAATCTGTATCTTCTGGTTTAACAGCATCAATTCAGCCTCTCGGGACCAATTGCCTCCCAGGAAATTGCCAATCTCCCTGCTCCGGTTCAGGGCATCTGAAACAGGAAGAGGCGTGATACAGAAATGTTCCAGCTTTTGTACACATCCTACTTGTAGGATGCTGTAAACATCCTCCACGGTTTCTTCCAGCAAGTCTACTCGCTGATTAAGTGATAAAATCCCATTCATCAGAAGATTATTAAATTTATTTTGATTCTCCAAGATCCGGGAGGTTTGGGAGACTATAGTATTTACCGCCTGTGCAGTTTGTACTTGATTAGCCATGGTCACTCCAGCGGTGACCGCTGCAGCAGCAGATATCGCGACCGCGGCGACTATGGCAGCTGTTATGCCAAAGTCTCGCTTTTCGCGCAGTAAATTCAAAAGAGGAAAATTATTGGGGTCTGCCTGGACTGGGATGGGCACAAAGGTAGGTACCCTGACCAATAAGGCGGTCTGCGTCACAGAGCCATTCCAACATTGTGATAGCCAGCATACACTGTTGTTACGACAATCCTGACTATCATTAGTTAATAAAAACATAAATGGCGACTGTACACAAACCGAAGCTGCTGCTCTGGAATAATTATATAACTCAGATACATAAGAGGTCACATTAAGCTTGTATCGTGTCCCCTTGGACATTTTTGCCACTCCACTAACATTAAAAAGGGTGCCATTACTATCCTGTAACATAGCAAAAGGGGAAATGTCTGTACTTGCCCCTACTTGATTTCTCAATAGCCAAGAAAAGAAAGGCCACCCTTCATAGTACCAGACCGTCTTATTATCTGTCTTTTTTCTCCCTACATAAGACTTCAAACCTGGGAAAAACTGAAATCCAGAGGTACGCTGACATGTAGCATAAGTTTGTGCCTGGCAAGGGGTAAAAATTGGAGGTGTATTGACAATGGCAGCGCAGTAAGGAGCAATCCTGGTCCGGTTAGACTCAGTGCAATTTTTTGTATTGTTCGGTAGGGGGACCACGCCATCATGTCTCAAAAGTAAGGTGGTAACATTCACTGCATCCTGGCTAGAGTTCCCTGTACCAGAGCCAGAAAGTTGACCCTGTGATATTTTGGTCAAGGCTTCATTTAGCATAGGCAGAGGAACCTGATTTCCCGTAAGCGGGTTATTCCAGGCAGTCAAGGTTTTTCGAGCTAAATGAATGCAGTCCACAGAGGCATTCCAACTAAAACAAAGGGTATTATTTACAACAAAATTTGTAGCATTATAGTGCACCCATTTATCATCTAACGATACAGTGCAGGCTGTATTCATCTCACAACTGGTGGAATAAAATATTGGAAGCACTCTGCTATGGGAATGGACCGGTAGAGGAACTGGCCAGGACCGGCTAATTCCCCAAAACATCTTGTCCTCCGCCTTGAGTAGGGAAAGGCTCATCAACACCATCCAGCTCAGCATCATCGCCCTTGGGATCCTCTTCCACGACTCTTGTTAATCTTGTTGGGACCCAAATTGGATCTTGATCCTGCGGAAAAACACAAAGAGATCCCCTGGATCGCGCAACAACGCGATCCGGGCCGTTCCATTGATTAGACAACACATCTTTCCACATCACTCTGCCGTAATCCTTTTGTTCACGTATCATATGGCGTTCAGCAGAAGTTTCTTTCTCATCATGTAAATTCAAAAAATTAATAGTAAATAAGGCAAGGGACAATTTCTGCTTCGGGGTGCAATTCTCCGCTATTCCCCCTTTTTGTTTTAAAAGTAAGTCTTTAAGCGTGCGATTAGTTCGCTCTATTATACCTTGGCCTTGTGGATTGTACGGCAGGCCCGTAACGTGTTCTATTTGCATTTTGTGACAAAAGAGAGCAAAGCTCTTGGAACTATAAGCTGGGCCGTTATCTGTCTTTAGTTTAGCAGGCTTGCCCCAGGCTGCCCAGGCTTCAAGGCAATGAGTAATAACATGTTGAACCCGTTCTCCAGAGAGAGGGGTAGCATGTACCACCCCGGAATAGGTATCCACAGACACATGAACATACTGGAGCTTCCCAAAGGAGGGAACATGAGTGACATCCATCTGCCACAGCTCGTTTGGGGACAAACCTCTGGGATTTACACCAGTCTTTTGGGCCGGCAAAAATTGGGCACAAGTGGAACAAGACTTAACAATATGTCTGGCCTCGGCTCTAGTAATGAAAAACTTCTTTCTCAACACTGCAGATGATACATGATATAGCTCATGAAAGTCTTGTGCTTGTTGCTTTGGATCCAAGGATAAGAAAACACGTGTCGCCACATCAACTTGTTCATTGGCTTTTGCCATTGGACCAGGCAACAGGGAATGAGCCCGTATATGGGTAACATAAAAGGGGTGTTGGCGGCGCAATATCTGAAACCTTATCCCAGCCAACAAGGATGCCACTGTGCTGGATGATCGAATATGGGGGGTCACTTCGAGATGTTTCACTGCGTTAACCACATACAATGAATCAGAGATCAAATTAAAGGGTTCTTGAAAGCGTTGAAAAACTTCCAAAACCACATGACATTCCACCACTTGAGGAGCATCAGGTCGATAGTCTATAACGACAGGATGCTGACCCTGAACCATATAAGCCCCTTTTCCGGATTTTGATCCGTCCGTATAAATGGTCAGGGCATCATTTAGTGGTCGCTCTACAGTGACCCTTGGAAAAATGACAGGTTGCTGGATAATGAATTTCAAAATTTCACTCTTGGGCAAATGGTTATCAATAGTTCCAGAAAAGGTATAAATAAGTATAGACCACTCAGAGGTGGTAGCAGTTAATATTTCTATTTGATCCTTAGTATAGGGAACTACAAGTTTTTCCGGCAACATTGCAAAGGCGGAAACACATTGTTTAATACCCAAGAAGGCAACCTCAGCAACCATAGATGGATAGTGAGACAGTGTCTTCATCCCTAGGGACTTGGTATGAATCCAAAGCAAGGGCCCATCTTGCCAAAGAACACCTGTTGGAAATCCTAAGGTTGGAAGAACACACATCCAAATAGGCAAGGTACTGTCATAACGCTGTAATTGTGCTTTCATAAGAGCCTGTTCCACCTTCTGAAGAGCTGTTCGGGCCTCGGGGGTCAACTGACGCGGGGAATTAAGATCAGGATTACCTTCCAATACAGCAAACAAGGGTTGTAATTCAAAGCGAGTCAGACTCAAATACGGTCGAAGCCAATTAATATCCCCAAGCAATTTCTGAAAATCATTCAAAGTTACCAAATGGCTGGTTCTAATTTCAATTTTTTGAGGCACTATTTTGGTTTTGTTTATAACAGCTCCTAAAAAGTTAATGGCATCTCCCTTTTGAATTTTTTCAGGGGCCAAATATAAACCTCTAGTCTCCAAATTCATTGATAAATCTCCTAAAACCTGCTCAAGCAGTGTCATGCTAGGGGCTGACAGCAAAACATCATCCATATAATGAATAATTTTAACATCCGGGAACTTATCCCGTACTGGCTGTAAGGCAGTGTCAACATAAAGTTGACACATGGTAGGGCTATTGGCCATACCCTGAGGAAGCATGACCCATTGATACCTCTTATCAGGCCTTTCATGATTAATTGAGGGTAATGTAAAGGCAAACCTCTCTTTGTCTTTGCTATTCAATGGAATGGAAAAAAAGCAATCTTTTATATCAACAGCTATAACAGGCCACCCTCGCGGGATGGCTGTCAAGGCCGGTAGACCGCGCTGTATGGGTCCCATAATTTGCATTTGTTGATTTATTGCTCTCAAATCATGGAGTAAGCGCCACTTCCCCGACTTCTTTTTAATAACAAAAATAGGAGTATTCCAGGGTGATTGAGAGGGTTCCAAGTGTCCCAATTGTAATTGTTCCTCCACAAGTTGTGACGCTGCTTCCAATTTCTCCTTAGACAACGGCCACTGAGGAATCCACACGGGCATCGTGGTCTTCCATGTAATAGGAATCATTAACTCAGTGACCCCTGAGAAAAACCCAGCCCCCTGCGACAGGGGTTTCCCTGAGCTTCTATAGGAGCAGCGATACCTTGTAAATTTTTCCCTATCCCTCTGCCCGGTATAAAACCAGACCTAAGCAGCATTTGCTGTGCAGTCTCGGAATAATCATTAGTAAGTTTCAATTTCATCTGGCTTTGCACATCCCTTCCCCACAGATTAAGTGGCAATCCTTCAACCACAAAGGGTTGAAACTTCCCTTTCTGATCTTCAAAAATCCAGGTCAGTGTTTTAGAGCTAATTCGGGGTGCTTTGGCGTATCCTAAACCCTGTAAGGTCTGAGAGGAGGTCTGTAAAGGCCAGGATTTTGGCCAGTAGGTGGCAGTAATAATACTGCGATCAGCTCCGGTATCAACCAGACCGGAAAATACCTTTCCTTCTATAATTAAATCCATCATAGGACGATCATCAAGAGACAATGATAAACAGGCCAGATCAACCCCAGTAGATCCAAATCCGCGATCTCCTCGGTCCTTGGAGTGAGCAGGGTATTTTTCATGAAGAGATGGCAACACCAACAATTGGGCAATTCGATCACCGGGATTTATAATAGCTACTCCTTTTGGGGATTGGCACATGACCTTAATTATTCCAGTATAATCAGAATCAATTACCCCGGGTAAGACTATGAGCCCTTTTAGAGCAGAGGAGGATCGGCCCAACACCAATCCGACCGTCCCTTTAGGTAGTGGTCCTTTCATATCGGTCTCCACAGGCTGTACACCCATAGTCATTGTTAGTACCATTCTGGAGGTGGCACGGAGGTCCAACCCTGCGGATCCTGACGTGGCTCGCCTCGGGGTTTGGGTGGTTGAAAACTCACAATCTCGTGGGCCCCAAAAATTTTCGGGCCCTGAGACCGGGGGCCCTTCATCCCGTTTTTTGAACTGGAGGCATAAGCATTCCTTGAGTCTGCAAACGCTGTAGCGGACGGGATGGGTTGTCCATTAATATCCTTAACGGATCTACATTCATTTGCCCAATGCTTCCCTTTTTTACATCTAGGACAGGTTCCTGGAGTCTTTTGAGGTGGCATATTTGGTTTTTTGCTCATTTCTCTACATTGTCTCTTAATGTGTCCAGGCCTCCCACACTGGAAACAAACCCCTGATTTTCCAGAGGGCTTTGCATTATTGGTGGCAGCCATTACTGCTGCCGCTAACCCAGCATTAGATAAAGGCCCTCCAATTTCTCTACACATCTTCATCCATGCTTCCAAAGACTTTCCTTTAATAGGCGTTATTGCCCTGCGGCACTCCTTTGTGCTTTGTTCATAAAGTAACTGTTTTACTAGAGGCAAAGCATCATCTATACTTCCAAAAATCCTGCCCGCAGCTTCCATCATCCTAGCTACAAAATCAGAAAATGGCTCGGTGCTTCCCTGTATAATCTTAGTCAAATTCCCTGTAACTTCTCCTTTATTTGGGAGGGCACGCCATGCTTGCATGCCAATCTGGTTTATTTGGCCATAAACCTCTGTCGGAAACACCGTCTGATTATTTAACCACTGGCCCTGTCCTAGCAGCATCTCGGCATTCCAGGCAGGTTGCCCATTGGCGGCATTCTCTCTCGCCTGGCTGTACGCCAAGTCAGCCACAATTGATTTCCAATCTAAATATTGCCCCATGGACAGGCAAGCACGAGCAATATCATGCCAATCTGTGGGCGTCAATGCATTTCGTGTAAGGCGCTGCAATAGCATCAAGGTATAATTAGCAGTAATCCCATATCCCCTGGCAGCCTCTGCAAGATCCTTAAGTATTTTATGATCCACCATCTCATAATGTCTTTGACGCGTGGCTGGGTCTTCAAACACCGGAAAAGCTGTGGGTACCTGAGACAAGACTTCTCTGGGTATGAATGTACACTTTGGCGATTCCCGTACCGCAGCACCAGGGGGGGGCGCTAGCAGTAAAAGCGGAAGTCTGAGTACATGTTAAAGCTTTTGATTTAGCAGAAGCACAAAATGGCGGACGAGCACCCGCAGAGGCACAAAATGGCGGACGAGCACATGGGGAACCGCCATTTCGTCCTCTTTCATATTCGGCAGCTGCTTCTTCCAGATCCGCCTCCTCCTTGGGATTCAACTCATCCTGAGACAAATAAAGCACTTTAAATTCATCTAAAAGTGGATACAATCCTGGCGTTGCATCCGATTTTTCTCTTTGTTCTTCTCTCTTTTTCCTAGGATTCTTAGGCCTATCTACCGTAGTCCCTATATTTTCACTTTCTGACGCACTATCTTGATATATGCTAAGAGCTTTACAGCCCATCTGTACAATATCTTCGCATTTCCCTTCTCTTAAGCACGAATGTATCATTCTCCATAACGGAACCGTGCCTCGAGAGAGTTCCCCCATTTTATGACGATCAGCTAGGTCCTTCCCCAATTTTTCCCAAGATGGAACAGTCAGGCTTCCGGATACCGCAAACCATGGAGCGGCACCATCAATATCCTGCAATAACTTACTAATAGCTTTGTGCGAAAGCTTAAGTCCTCGGCTGTTCAAAAGAGCTTGAATGGGTTCATGAAATCCAGCAGACGGTTCCGTAGATGAACTGTTCCCCATAACGTCTCTGATCTATCTAATGGCCAGGGGAGACACACTCGGTCAGGCCGATGGACCCGCAGCTACACGCAGACAAAAATGCGAGAACCACAAAAGGACGAAAGCAACAATAAAAATCTTGAGCGTCATGGGATCAAAACATACCTGGACTACTCACCGACGGTCCACTCCGTGTGTCGAGTTCTGAATCGGTCTCCCACGCGGGGTGCGAAGTCCCGGGTTTCAGCACCACTTGCGGCAAGCCGCTTCTGACCAGCAGAATGACGAGTCACCACACGCTAGATTCTTCTCGTATCACACTTTATTGGAGTACAGCTTGGTTTCAGACAGATGGAAGGAAGACCCCGAGCTTTGTTCACACTGGCTTTTTATAATGCACTATAACCTGTGGCACCCTGTGGTTGGCTGGTTAACTCAACAAGATATGTGCTGTTCACAATTTATTGGTTGCAATTCTGAGCCTTTATTAGCATATTGGCTCGTCGTGGCGCATGTGTGCCACATAGCCTTTGGGCTACTCCCTGATAACCGTTATCTGTGACATGGCAGAACAACGGCTTCCCGTTATCTGCGACAGGCAGAACAACGGCTTCCCACACTACATCCCATAGGTTTTGGGTCATCATGTCTCCATTGTCATTTGTTTCTAGGTATTTTTTGATTTCCTCTTTAATTTCTTCAGTGATCACTTCGTTATTAAGTAGTGTATTGTTTAGCCTCCATGTGTTTGTATTTTTAACAGATATTTTCCTGTAATTGATATCTAGTCTCATAGTGTTGTGGTCGAAAAGGATACTTGATATGATTTCAATTTTCTTAAATTTACCAAGACATGATTTGTAACCCAAGATATGATCAATCCTGGAGGATGTTCCATGAACACTTGAGAAAAATGTGTATTCTGTTGTTTTTGGATGGAATGGCCTATAAATATCAATTAAGTCCATCTTGTTTAATGTATCATTTAAAGCTTGTGTTTCCTTATTTATTTTCATTTTGGATGATCTGTCTATTGGTGAAAGTGGGGTGTTAAAGTCCACTACTATGAATGTGTTATTGTCAGTTTCCCTTTTTATGGATGTTAGTATTTGCCATACGTATTGAGGTTCACCTATGTTGGGTGCATAAATATTTACAATTGTTATATATTCTTCTTGGATCAATCTCTTGATCATTATGTAGTGTCCTTCTTTGTCTCTTCTAATAGTCTATATTTTAAAGTGTATTTTGTCTGATATGAGGATTGCTACTTCAGCTTTCTTTTGGTTTCCATTTCCATGGAATATCTTTTTCCATCCCCTTACTTTCAGTCTGTATGTGTGTCTAGGTCTGACGTGGGTCTCTTGTAGACAGCATATATATGGGCCTTGTTTTTGCATCCATTCAGCCAGTCTTTGTCTTTTGGTGGGTGCATTTAATCAATTTACATTTAAAGTAATTATTGATATGTATGTTCTTATTCCCATTTTCTTAATTGTTTTGGATTCGTTATTGTAGAGTTTTTCCTTCTCTTGTGTTTCTTGCCTAGAGAAGTTCCTTTAGCATTTGTTGTAAAGCTGGCTTGGTGGTGCTGAATCCTCTTAGCTTTTGCTTGTCTGTAAAGTTTTTAAGTTCTGCATGAAATCTGAATGAGATCCTTGCTGGGTAGAGTAATCCTGGTTGTAGGTTTTTCTCCTTAATCACTTTAGATATGTCCTGCCAGTCCTATCTGGCTTGCCGAGTTTCTGCTGAAAGATCATCTTTTAACCTTATGGGGATTCCCTTGTGTGTTATTTGCTGTTTTTCCCTTGCTGCTTCTAATATATTTTCTTTGTATTTAATTTTTGACAGTTTGATTAATATGTGTCTTGGTGGGTTTTTCCTTGGATTTATCCTGTATGGGAGTCTCTGTGTTTCCTGGACTTGATTAACTATTTCCTTTACAAATTAGGGAAGCTTTCCACTTTAACCTCTTCAAATATTTTCTCAGTCCCTTTCTTTTTCTCTTCTTCTTCTGGAACTCCTATAATTCGAATGTTGGGACGTTTAATGTTGTCCCAAAGGTCTCTGATACTGTCCTCAGTTCTTTTCATTCTTTTTTCTTTATTCTGCTCTGCAGTAGTTATTTCCACTATTTTATCTTCCAGGTCACTTATCCGTTCTTCTGCCTCAGATATTATGCTACTGATCCCATCTAGATTATTTTTAATTTCATTTTTTGTGTTGTTCATTGTTGCCTGTTTCCTCTTTAGTTCTTCTAGGTCCTTGTTAACTGTTTCTTGCATTTTGTCTATTCTATTTCCAAGATTTTGGATCATCTTTACTATCATTATTCTGAATGCTTTTTCAGGTAGACTGCCTATTACCTCTTCATTTGTTAGGTCTGCTGGGTTTTTATCTTGCTCCTTCATCTACTGTGTATTTTCCTGTCTTCTCATTTTGCTTATCTTACTGTGCTTGGGGTCTCCTTTTTGCTGGCTGCAGGTTCGTACTTCCCGTTGTTTTTGGTGTCTGTCCCCACTGGTTAAAGTTGGTTCAGTTGGCTGTGTAGGCTTCCTGGGGGAGGGGACTAGTGCCTGTGTTCTGGTGGGTGAGGCTGGATCTTGTCTCTCTGGTGGGCAGGTCCACGTCTCGTGGTGTGTTTTGGGGTGTCTGTGGACTTATTATGATTTTAGGCAGCCTCTTTCCTGATGGGTGTGGTTGTGTTCCTGTTTTGCTAGTTGTTTGGCATAAAGTGTCCAGAAGTGTAGCTTGCTGGTCGTTGAGTGAAGCTGGGTGCTGGTGTTGAAATGGAGATCTCTGGGAAGTTTTCACCATTTGATATTACGTGGAGCTGGGAGGCGTCTTGTGGACCAGTGTCCTGGAGTTGGCTCTCTCACCTCAGAAGCACAGCACTGACTCCTGACTGCAGCACCAAGAGCCTTTCATCCACACAGCTCAGAATAAAAGGGAGAAAACGTAGAAAGGAGAAAGAAAGAAAGAAAGAGGATAAAATAAAATAAAGTAATGTTATTAAAATAAAAAATAAGTATTAAAAAATTTTGTAAGTAAAAAAACACATAAACAAGCAATTAAAACCAGATGGATAGAACCAAAGGCCAAATGGTGAAAGCAAAGCTATATAGACAAAATCTCACACAGAAACATGCACATACACACTTACAAAAAGAGGAAAAGGGGAAAAAATAATCTTGCTCTCAAAATCCACCTTCTCAATTTGGGATGATTCGTTGTCTATTCATGTATTCCACAGATGCAGGGTACATCAAGTTGTTTGTGGAGATTTAATCTGCTGCTCCTGGAAAAGATTTCCCTTTCTCTTCTTTGTTCTCAGAGCGTCCGGGGCTCAGCTTTTGATTTCGCTCCATCTCCGTGTAGTACGCTGTAGGGCGTCTGTTCTTTGCTCAGACAGGACGGGGTTAAAGGCACAGCTGACTCGGGGGCTCTGGCTCACTCAGGCCGGGGGTTGGGAGGGGTGGGGTGTGGATGCGGGATAAGCCTGAGGTGGCAGAGGCTGGTGGGACGTTGCACCAGCCTGAGGTGCGCCATGCATTCTCCTGGTGAAATTTTCCCTGGATCCCGGGATTATGGCAGTGGAGGGCTGCACAGGCTCCCTGGAAGGGAGGTCTGGAAAGTGACCTGTGCTGGCACACAGGCTTCTTGGTGGTGGCAGCAGCAGCCTTAGCATCTCATGCCCGTCTCTGCAGTCCACACTGTTAACCACGGCTTGCACCCATCTCTGGAGCTCCTTTAAGCAGCGCTCTTAATCCCCTCTCCTCGCGCAAGAGAAGAAAATGTCTCTTGCCACTTCGGCAGCTCCAGACTTCTCCCCGGACTCCCTCCCGGCTAGCTGTGGTGCACTAAACCCCTGCAGGCTGTGTTTATGCCACCAATCCCAGTACTCTCCCTGAGCTCCTACCGAAACCCAAGCCTCAGCTCCCAGCCCTGCCCTCCGCGGCAGGTGAGCAGACAAGCCTCTCGGGCTGGTGAGTGCAGGTTGGCACCTATCGTCTGTGCGGGAATCTCTCCATTTTGACCTCCGCACCCCTGTTGCTGTGCTGTCTTCCGCAGTTCCGAAGCTTCCCCCTCCGCCATCCACAGTCTCCGCCCACAAAGGGTCTTCCTAGTGTGTGGATACCTTTCCTCCTTCAGAGCTCCGTCCCAGTAGTGCTGGTCCCATCTTTATTCTTTTGTCTCTGTTTTTTCTTTTTTCTTTTGCCCTACCCAGGTACGTGGGGAGTTTCTTGCCTTTTGGGAGGTCTGAGGTCTTCTACCAGCATTCAGTAGGTGTTCTGTAGGATTTGTTCCCCGTGTCGATGTATTTCTGGTGTATCTGTGGGGAGCAAGGTGATCTCCGTGTCTTACTCTTCTGCCACCTTCCCCCTCTTTTTCCCTCATTCTTAACTATGCACTCTAGAGAACATTCCTGCAGGTTATCTGATTCTGATTCTAGGGTTGGATTTGAGTCTTTTAAGCTTTTGAGCTTTAAATGAATTTAAAACTTCCTAAGTTGTGTATAAATGATAGTCCTGCAAAATAACACTTGTCTGTGGACATACAAACTCTGTCCAGTAGCGATTCAGTTGACTTTCTTTTCCTGCTGGAAGATAGTTATGCCTTAATTTGCACATTACTTTCAATATTCCTGATGCATACATGTGTCTACTCATTGTATTATCCTTTGAACTGCTTGTAACATCCTACTGATTACCTGATTAATAATGAGTTAAATACACTGTTTAACAGGTGGTCATTTTATATCTCTATGAAAGTCATTATTTTACTATATTTTGAAAATTATCCTTTAACACACATATTATTTGAAAGGAATAATCATGAAATTAGTTTGGGCATGCTAAGTTTTAAGTGTCTATCAGACTGAGAGAAGATGTTGAGTGGGCAATTGGATTTTTACTTGTTTAAGAAAGTTCTGGTTTGCAGCTATGTATTTGGGAACTATAAGCATATAGATGATATGTAAACTTGTGTGGATGAACTCACCACAGGATGATTGTAAGTAGATATGAGAACTAAGGCATAAATTCTGACATATCATTTCTGTGTCAATAGAATAATATCTTAAACATGTTTCAATTTAAACTGTTTAAAAACACCAAATGAAGTATGTTTATCTCATCAATTTGCCTTTAAAACTGGGCATTTTGTGCAGCCATATGTCAACTACAAATGGGCACTTACCATTGGCACTTGGCATCTAACTCTATAAGGATTAAGTCATGAGCTGCTGCAGCCACTGACTTTCAACAACCCCTGAAAGGAGTTCAGGGTGGAAAGCAGAAATCAGGCACTCTGTGCTCTGGGAAAAACTGTCAGAAAAGGTCTTCAGATAGTTAAATATTTTCAGGAGATGACCTTATGAGGCCAATTCTTACATCTCATCGTGTCTAAAAAGGCATGAAAATCCTTCATGGTGACGTCTGCTCCTTGTGACTAGCAGTAACCTTCATGAGACTAGCAGAAACCTTCTGCAAAAAAATATGTGTTTGATTGCATGTACGCCCCCTTCACCAAAATCACATATATACTGACCCTCTGCCCTACCTCTTTGGAGCAGTTTCTCAGAGCTATCTGAGATGCTGTCTCCTGGGTTATAGTCCTCATTTTGCCCAAAGTAAAACTGAACTCACAACTCTCATGTTGTGCATTTTTTTAAGGCAGAACATAGAAGACAGTAAATATATGTTGAGTGCATCTATTCATTCATTTCATGAACCATTTATTTTCTTATTCTATCAATATTTATTGATGGTCCAAGTCTAATCATGGTCAACTCATAAATTTATAATTGGTTAGGCTTACTGACACATAACAGTGTTTATTTCCTTCTAGGCTTTACTCTGGTATTTTTCAGATGATTGTAGGTTCACATGTTAGAAGTTTCACTCTTTCTCTTAGAAAACTGGTTCATATTACATTATCTTCTTCTGGCATGTGATTATCTCTAACACTCTGTATCAGGCTAATTCAACTCTATATCAATAAGTTATTATCCCAAGTGTCATCTTCTTTGATAATTGTATATATAGACTGTGCATACCTTATCAAGCTGGCTTTTTATCATCTTAGCCTTCTTGATCTGTTTCCTAGATTCATCTGTTTTGTAGGGGCAAAATGATAGACAATTTACAAACATTCTTTTCTTTGCTAGGCTGACAACAAGGAGAAAAATTAAAAGGTCAAATTCATTTATGACTATAACTTTCTAAAATGGTGAAGAAAGTAATTTTCCTAGACAATTTAATTTCATAAGTCACCAGACAAACAGCACTCGCCAAAAGCTCCAATCAGTCTTAGTGTTCTTTCACTGAAAACATTATTTGACTTTAAAGTATAGAGCCATTAAGAGTCTCCAGTGAAAAAGGCAATATCACAGATATTTTTTACATAAATTTGCAAAAATCAGATAATCAGTTTACACATTAGCATCTTGCATGCTTGAGTTGATAACATCTAACAGATCCAAAATTTAAGAACATTCTTGGTCACACTAGAAGAACCCAATAAAATTCCAAGTCAGGAGCCCATAAAAGAATCCACAAAAGACTCCTAATTGAAGAATATATTCAGAATACTAGGTAAGAATCTATTTGGCATTCAGGGATAGGAAACATTTTAGGTATAGAAATACATGTTTAAATATAAAATATGATTATTTATAGTAGCAAAAAAGGGTATGTTGAGAAAATATAATTACAGATATGAAGTTCAAGAAACAGAGAATCCTTATGTCAAATTAATATTTACTGTGGGTTTCATGCTGTCTTGTGTTGACAAAATAAACTTCTTGAAAGCAAAAATCCAATCTTTTTGATCAATTTCAGTTTCACATAGCTCTTTTATATAGGTCCTACAACATGTGAATTTTCAACTGCATTTCAGTGACAGTTTTTACCATAATACCAAATGTCCTTCAGGGTGCATTTTAAGATTCAATTGTTTCTTGTCCTTAATAGATATAATCAAGTAAGTCATGCAACCCATTAAAAGAATAATGTAAAATTGGACACTTCTCCACCTATTGCTTCAGGCCACTGTGTCTTTCCTTGTGCTATGTCCTTTTCTTGAAATGTCCTTTCTTAAGTTATTTATCTAGATGATACTCTTAATAATTCGTATTTGCTTTACCTGTTCCATACTACAGGTATTATTTCTTTACTACTTCAGTCTGAGTCAATCATTCTTTTTTCTAACAGCAGTTTCTACACTGTTACAACTTTACCCAGGCCTTTGATTTTTTGTCCACCAAAGTGTAAACTGTAAACTCCCTGTAAACATGCACCATTCATTTTGACCGTTAGAAATCTGACAACATTACCTGTTTGGGGGATTTCCTACTTTGTGACGCTTCGTGGGAGAAAATATGTCCCCCTATGAAAGATAAAAATACTGGATTATCTGCTTTTCAAGTTATCTCACATCTGTGGTCTGGGAAAGTGGACTGGATCCCATAAATCAGACACACAGTCAAGACTTTGACTCAAGAGCTTAAGAGGAACCTGATGGTAGCTCTTTTTCTATCTCTGGAAGTAAGAGAATCAGAGACTTAAACGTGGAACTCCTAGCTCATAAACACAGGGGGACATATTTCAGCATCTTGTTGTGGTCCTGGCTGTTTGAGCCTGGTTCTCCAGCCTTCCTAACAATTCTATGGGCTATCTAAAAAAATTTTCTAATAAACTCCTTTTCATCATAATCAGCTAAATCCTTTGGCTTCCCAGGAGTAAAGATTATGTTTTTTTTTTTCTCAGTGTTTCTATCAACTTTGATGATCTCTAAGAATAATTTTCTCAATAAATATAATATTTGGCATTCTAAACCACCTTCATTGGGCACCTGTCTTTTAGGTAGTAGTAGACTTATATTGTGTACTTGCAAGGCAATGATAGAGCTGTATTGAGAGGGAGAAGAGGAAAATAGAAGAGAGGAAGAGATACAGTACCAACTGGCAATTTGCCTTTCATAAGGTAATCCATAAGGTCCTTAGTACCCCAATTCTTTTGTTGACGATTGCCACATTCACACTGACCTATAGACATGCAAATTTTACTTTATGGACCTCACTGTTCTCTAGCTGGAAAAATCAAAATGCCACAAACAGCACTTGTTCTCTGGAAATT
Source organism: Phocoena sinus (assembly GCF_008692025.1). Taxonomy (NCBI): domain Eukaryota; kingdom Metazoa; phylum Chordata; class Mammalia; order Artiodactyla; family Phocoenidae; genus Phocoena; species Phocoena sinus. The sequence continues at coordinate 29,972,218 of NC_045776.1, read as the reverse complement.
GAGTATAAGAGATTCTTCTGTCTTCATCAAGGTGTTAATGAGCTAGGTCAGATGTTTTTAGATTTTCATCATATTAATCAGAAAAAACCTTATAGTTAACTTGACTTCCCTTTTCCAAAGTATTAAAATATAACCTTTGGCAATAAACTGAAACATTGCTTATCTGTTGTTGGGATACTATTTTCCTCCTTTAGTCAATAAAAATACTTATGATAGAAAGAGAGAAAAATAATGTTTGGCCAAATGCCCATCTGGAAGGTATTCACTGTTACCAGAATATTAGCTTTCATAAGCTACTGGAGCATAGCAAAACTAAAAGGAAATATAGTCTGAAGAATTTCTTTTGCAATTGTGGAAAATTTTACCTAATGTCAAGAACTCAAACATTTAAGTTCATATAGAAAATTAGTGGTAAAATATGGGCAGGTGTACTGTATCATATTTTCATTAATTTTGTTTATTTCCCTAAATAAAGGTTCCATTGTGGCTATTCGATTCACATTGTCCTTAGCAAAATACTTTTAATTTCTCACTCTACACCCTTGTGTGTAATTGTTCTTTCATGCTAGAAAATTATCTTTCTCTCTCTCTCTCTCTCTCTCTCTCTCTCTCTCTCTCTCTCTCTCTCAAAGCCGTCAGTAACGAGAGTTCTAGAATGAGCCTAAAGAGGAGTTTAGGGCTATTATATTATGTCTGGAAAACTTGGTAGATCAGGATGCTAGAAGCCTATAGCTCAAACAAACTCATATATCCCCATAAACAGATGGGCACTAAGGACTGAAGGAACCTACTCTCTCCCACCACCAGCTTACTGACTATAAAACATGACATTACTATTCTGTTTTCCTCATTAGCATAACAATATTATTCCAGGAAATTCTCCCTCATGTAAATTACCTGATTATTCATTACAAGAACTCCTCAAAAGACTCATCAACTTTTCAATTGAATTTTGCCTTTTTATTTTCATCAGTTCTCCCATGCTACCATAATCCTTTTCTAATCTGTTTTGAAATAAATTTTTATTGGAATATACTTGATTTACAATGTTTTGTTATTTTCTGCTGTACAGAAAAGTGAATCAGTTATATATATATACATATATCCACTCTTATTTAGCTTATTTTCCCATATAGGTCATTACACAGTATTGAGTAGAGTTCCCTGTTCTATACATTAGGTCCTTATTAGTTATCTATTTTATATATAATAGTGTGTATATGTCAATCTCAATCTCCCAACTTATCCTATCCCCTTTCCTACTTGGTAACCATAACTGTTTTCTTTTTTTCTATATCTGTGACTCTATTTCTGTTTTGTAAATAGGTTCATTTGTACCAGTTTTTTTTTTTTTTTTACATTCCACATGTAAGTGATATCATATGATATTTGTCTTTCTCTGTCTGAGTAACTTCACTCAGAATGACAATCTCTAGATCCATCCATGTTGCTGCATGTGGCATTATTTCATTCTTTTATATGGCTGAGCAATAGGCCATTGTATATACGTATCACATCTTTATCCATTCAACCATCAATGAACATTTAGGTTGAATCCATGTCCTGGTTATTGTTAAAAGTGTTATGATGAACATTGGGGTGCATGTATCTTTTCTACTATGGTTTTCTGCAGGTATATGCCCAGGAGTGGGATTGTTGCCTGATATTGTAGCTCTATTTTTAGTTTTTTAAGGAACCTCCATACTGTTTTCCATAGCGTCTATACCAATTTACACTCCCACCAGCAGGGTAGGAGAGTTCTTTTTCTCCAGACCCTCTCCAGCATTTATTGTTTGTAGCCTTAGAGAAAGAAGAAAAAAAAAAAAAACAAAAACACTTGAAGTTAGTAGAAGAAAAGAAATCATCAAGATCAGAGCAGAAATAAATGAAATAGAGAGAAAGAAAACAATAGCAAAGCTCAATGAACTAAAAGCTGGTTCTTTGAGAAGATAAACTAAATGGATAAAACTTTAGCCAGACTCATCAAGAAAAAAAAGTAGAGGACTCAAATCAATAAAATTAGAAATGAAAAATTACAACTGACACTACAGAAATACAAAAGATAATCAGAGACTACTACAAGCAAACGTATGCCTATAAAATGGGCAACCTAGAAGAAATGGACAAATTCTTAGAAGTTACAACCTATCAAGATTGAACCAGGAAAAAATAGAAAATATGAATAGACCAATCACAAGTACTGAAATTGAAGCTATGACTTAAAAACTGTCAAGAAACAAAAGTCCAGGACCAGATGACTTCACAGATTAATTCTATCAAACAATTAGAGAAGAGTTAACACCTATCTTTCTGAAACTCCTCCAAAAATTACAGAGGAGGGAACACTCCCAAGCTCATTGTATGAAGCCACAATCACCCTGATACCAAAACCAGAAAAATATGTTACAAAAAAAGAAAATTACAGGCCAATATCACTGATGAACATAGATTCAAAAATCCTCAAGAAATTAGCAAACAGAATCCAACAATACATTAAAAGGATCAGACACTATGATCAAGTGGCTTTTATCCCAGGGATGTAAGGCTTCTTCAATATTTGCAAATCAATCAGTGTGATACACCACGTTAACAAACTGAAGAACAAAAAACATATCATCATCTCAATAGATGCAGAAAAAGTTTTAAACAAAATTCAACACTGATTTATGATAAAAACTTTCCAGAAAGTGGGCATAGAGGGAACCTACATCAACATAATAAAGGCAATATATGACAAACCCACAGCTAACCTCATTCTTGATGGTGAAAAACCGAAAGCACTTCTCTAAAATTAGGAACAAAACAAGGATGTCCACTCTTGCCACTATTATTCAACATAGTTTTGGAAGTCCTAGCCACAGCAATCACAGAAGAAAAAGAAATAAAAGGAATACAAATTGGAAAAGAAGGAGTAAAACTGTCAGTTTGCAGATGACATGATACTATACATAGAAAATCCTAAAGATGCTACCAGAAAACTACTAGAGCTCATCAATGAATTTGGTAAAGTTACAGGATAGAACATTGATGTGCAGAAATCTCTTGCATTCCTACACACTGACAGCAAAATATCAGAAAGAGAAATTAAGGAAACAATCCCATTTACTATCAGATCAAAAAATAAAATACCTAGGAATAAACCCACCTAAGGAGGTAAAATACCTGTACTCAGAAAACTATAAGATACTGATGAGCAAAACAAAAGATGACACAAACAGATGGAGAGATACACTATGTTCTTGGATTGGAACAATCAATATTGTCAAAATGACAATACTACCCAAAGTAATCTACAGATTCAATTAAATTCCTATCAAATTACCAATAGTTTTTTTCACAGAATTAAAACAAAAGTTTTACAATTTGTATGGAAACACGAAAGACCCCAAATATCCATAGCAATCTTGAGAAAGAAAAACAGAGCTGGCTGAATCAGGCTCCCTGACTTCAGACTGTACTACAAAGCGACAGTCATTAAAACAGTACGTTACTGGCACAAAAATAGAAATATAGATCAATGGAACAGGATACAAAATCCAGAGATAAACCCACACACCTAAGGTCAATTTATGACAAAGGAGGAAATAATATAAAATGGTGAAAAGACAGTCTCTTCAATAAGTGGTTTTGGGAAAACTACATGTAAAAGAATAAAATTAGAACATTCTCTCTATCACAGTACACAAAAATAAACTCAAAATACATTAAAGGCCTAAATGTAAGACTGGATACTGTAAAACTCTTAGAGGAAAACATAGAACACTCTCTGACATAAATCACAGCAATATCTTTTTGGATCCATCTTCTAGAGTAGTGAAAATAAAAACTTTTGCACAGCAAAGAAAACCATAAACAAAATGAAAAGACAACCCACAGAGTGGGAGAAAATATTTGCAAATGAAATGAACAACAAGGGATTAATCTCCAAAATATACAAACAGCTTATGTAGCTAAATATCAAAAAGCAAACAACCCAATCAAAATGTGGGTAGAAGACCTAAATAGACATTTTCCCAAGGAAGACATATAGATGGCCAAAAAGCACAAGAAAATATGCTCAAAATCACTAATTATTAGAAAATGCAAAGTAAAACTATAGTGTGGTATCACCTCATACCAGTCAGAATGGCCATCATCAAAAGGACTTCTCGAATCCTAATCAAATTCCCACTTTGAAATATTTGTCTTAAACCAAACTTCACATTCTTAATAAATCCCTTCCTTGCTTTTTCCCTTTGGTGACATTCCAAAGGTCTGCCCAGGTAGGATTCTCATTTACTGTTGTAAGAGATGAATAGCCTATTTTATCAACAGGTTGTGTTGGTGATATTGAGGGAGAGGGCATTTGACACTGCACAAAGACTGAAGAGTTTTCTGGAAGAAAATGTGTCCTCATGGAGGAAGGAGCCCAGAATCATGAACTTAAAGAAATCAAATGTGAGTAATTGAGATTGCAAATCTCCATATAGCAAAGTGCTTTTAACATATTTTGTCTTCTGGGTTGGACCAACATTAGAAAAATAACCAAAACTTAATTAGAAACCCTATAGCATATTGAGGTAAAAACAATGTGGGTATTCTTGTTAGTCAAGGTTATCAGGAGACAAATAATTGAGTAACATATAGTGGGGAAAAGTAAAGATTGCTGGAAATTTCACCCAATTAAAAAAAATAATAATCTTAACAAGTACAAAGAGCTGAGTGGTCCCTTGGTTACAGCAGCAGTCTGTAAGTATTCTATGGAGAACACAGTGATTGGTTGCAGCTCAGATCAAATTACTCTTAGATTCTGTCTCTTACGTGTAACTTCCAGGCTTCCTGACTTCTGACTGTTCAAGAAGGACAAATTCCCAGTATAAGTTAAACATCCACCTGTGAATGCTCTGAACCCAAGGGTAGTTGCATGTTATAGAGATATGGCTGCTGGAAGCTCATCTTGAGGAAAAAACTTTTTTTTCATGTGGGTTTCTCTGATTAATATTATTAATGAAGAAGTTGAGTATTTTTAATATTTACCAAAAATTTGTGGTTCTGCTTTTATAATTTTCTCTTTTTTGTGTTTTACTTATTTTCTATGGATATGTCCCTTTTTAATCTTATTGCCTAGAGTAAGTTTTATTCTATTAAAGATATAAATCTTTGGTCAGGGGTATGTGGAGAAAATATTTTTTCTTATTGAGTTTTTGTCTTTTAATGTAATTTATAGCGTTTTGTCCTGTACAAAAACATTTAATGTTTTGACGTCAAATCAGTAATTCTTTCATTTTTACAGTTTCTACCTTTGAAAATAAAGAATAGGTCCTTCCTAATCCCAAGAAAATATTATTATTGATTTATATTTTGTTCTGGTAATTTTATAATTACCTTTACTCTTAAAAGTTGAAATCTACTTTTAGATTGCTTTGGTGTGAGGTATAGATCTTCATTTATTACCTTCCCAAACAATGTTATTTGAACAGTTTTTTATGAATGATTCTCATTCATCCACTAATTACTCTCTGTATAATGAAACGTTTTTAGAATCTAAAATCAGACTAGGATTGACTGTTTACTCCTCAGATATATTTTGTTTCTCTCCTTGTTTTACTGTTTGAATTACTGGTGCACTGCAAATATTTTAATGTTCAGTAGAGAATTGCTTCCTTACTATCCATTTGTTCAAAATTATGGCCAATGGAAGGCCTTAATTATCTCAATAAACTATGGAATCATGTGTCAACCTCCAAAAATCACTCACTAGAGGTTTTAATTGGAATTACATTGATTTATAAATTGAATTGATGAAAAATTTTAAATGTGTGTGTAATACAAAAGCTTGTATAACTGAATTACAATCTTCAGTTGGAACTTTGTTAGTAGAAGATATTCAAAACAGATAAAATTATACCATTTCAAAGTTGTATAAGAGAGGGCATTTTGGTTATTAGCAACTGAAACTGATTCTGATAAATAAACAACAGATGGCTTTACTGGAAAAATCAGTGTAGCTCCCAGAATCAAAGGAAGACCTGAGAATCTAAGGCTTAGGAAGGAAAAGCATCCAGAGAGCTCTGGAAACCAAGAAAGAGGGACTTCTGACCCACCATCAGATGAGTCATTTCCACTACCTTCTGATCTTTCCTCTATGGGTAATGTGTTTTGCTACAAAAGTTTTTGTTTGTTTTGCTTTATTTAAATCATAACATACATACTGACAATGTACAAAACACAAACGCAAAAGTCGAACACACAAAAACAAACAAAAAAAATACACACACAAAAAATCCCTTAAATACATTGCTTAATTATTCGTCACAAAGTGAACACTTGGATAATCACCACTGAAGTCAAGATAGCATTGTCAGCACCTTCCAATCTCTAATTACAGCCTTTTCAATCTCTACTCCCCTTTTCCTCCAAAAGGTAATTATACTGACTTTTAACATAGGATCATTTTGCCTGTTTTATAGTTTAATATCAATCAAATTATATGTCACATATTATTTTCATCTAGCTTCTTGGACTCACTATTATGTTTCCTAACCATGTAGCTGTAGTTTGTTCTTTTTCTCTACAGTGTAGGAGAATATTCCATTGTATGTAATTTATATAACGTTCCCCTCCCACTCTTCATGAACATTCATCTCTTATGAGTAATTCTGCTAAGGACATTCTTGTGCATTTCTCTTGGTGCATATCCTCTAGTGAGCATATATCTGAAGAGTGGAGTCAGTAGGGTGTGGCACATGTTTTCTTCTCTGATTGCTGTGGCTACAACTTCCATAACTATGTTAAATAATAGTGACGAGAGTGGGCAACCTTGTCTTGGTCCTGATCTTAGAGGAAATGCTTTCAGTTTTTCACCATTGAGAACAATGTTGGCTGTAGGTTTGTCATACACGTCTCTTATTATGTTGAGGTAAGTTCCTTCTATGCCCACCTTATGGAGAGATTTTATCATAAATGGGTGTTGAATTTTGTCCAAAACTTTTTCTGTAACTATTGAGATGATCATATTGTTTTTATTCTTTACTTGTTAATATGGTGTATCACATTGATTTGGGTATATTGAAGAATCCTTGCATTACTGGGATAAACCCCACTTGATCATGGTGTATGATTCTTTAATATGCTGTTGGATTCTGTTTGCTAGTATTTAGTTGAGGATTTTTGCATCTAAGTTCATCAGAGATATTGGACTGTAATTTTCTTCTTTTGTGATATCTTTTTCTGGTTTTAGTATCAGGGTGATGGTGGCCTTGTAGAATGAGTTTGGGAGTGTTCTTGCCTCTGCTCTATTTTAGAAGAGTTTGAGAAGGATAGGTGTTAACTCTTCTCTAAATGTTTGAGAGAATTTGTCTGTGAAACCAACTGTCCTTTGGCTTTTGTTTGTTGGAAGAATTTTAATCACAGTTTCAATTTCAGTGCTCACGATTGGTCTGTTTATATTCTCTATTTCTTCCTGGTTCAGTCTCAGAAGGTTGTGTTTTTCTAAGAATTTGTCTATTTCTGCCATGTTGTCCATTTTATTGGCATGTAGTTGCTTGTAGTAGTCTCTAATGATCCATTTTATTTCTGCAAGGTCAATTTTTACTTCTCCTTTTTCATATCTAAATCTGTTGATTTGAGTCTTCTCCCTTTTTTTCCTGATGAGTCTGGCTAATGGTTTATATATATTATCTCCTCAGGGAACCAACCTTTAGGTTTATTAATCTTTGCTATTGTTCCCTTCATTTCTGTTTCATTTATTTCTGATCTGATCTTTATGATTCCTTTCCTTCTGCTAACTTTGGGTTTTTCTATTGTTGTTATTGTTCTTCTTCTGTTTCTAATTGCTTTATTTGTAAAGTTAGGTTGTTTATTTGAGATTTTTCTTGTTTCTTGAGGTAAGATTGTATAGCTATATACTTCCCTCTTAGATCTGCTCTTGCTGCATCCCATAGGTTTTGGGTCATTGTGTTTTCATTGTCATTTGTTTCTAGGTATTCTTTTATTACCTCTTTGATTTCTTCAGTGAACTCTTGGTTGTTTAGTAGCATAACATTTAGCTTCCATGTGTTTGGGTTTTTTTTACAGTTTTTATTTCCTGTAATTGATATCTAGTCTCATAGTGTTGTGTTCAGAAAAGATGTTTGATACGATTTCAATTTTCTTAAATTTATTGAGGTTTCATTTGTGACCCAAGGTATGATCTATCCTGGAGAATGTTCCATGAGTACTTCAGAAGAAAGTGTACTCTGTTGTTTTTGGATGGAGTGCTCTATAAATATCAATTAAGTCCATCTGACATAATGTGTCATTTAAAGCTTGTGTTTCCTTATTTATTTTCTGTTTGGACGATCTTTCCATTGGTGTAAGTTGGGTGTTAAAGTCAGCTAGTATTGTTGTGTTACTGTAAATTTTCCCTTTTATGGCTGTTAGCATTTGTCTTATATATTGAGGTGCTTGTATGTTGGGTGCAGAGATATTTAGAATTGTTATATCTTCTTCTAGGATTGATCACTTTATCATTAGGTAGTGTCATTCCTTGTCTCTTGTAAGAGTCTTTATTTTAAAGTCTATTTTTTCTGATAGGAGTATTGCTACTCTGCTTTCATTTAATTTCCATTTGCATGGAATATTTTATTTCCATCTCCTCATTTTCAGTCTGTATGCGTCCCTACATCTGTGGTGGGTCTCTTGTCGACAGCATATACATAGGTCTTGTTTTTGTGTTGTCCATTCAGCCAGTCTGTGTGTTTTGGTTGGGGCATTTAATCCATTTACATTTAAGGTGATTATTGATATATATGTTCCTACTACCATTTTCTTAATTATCTTGGGTTTGTTTTTGTAGTTCTTTTTCTTCTCTTGTGTTTCCTGCCTAGAGAAGTTCCTTTAGCATTTGTTATAAAATGGTTTGGTGGTGCTAAATTCCCTTAACTTTTGCTTGTCTGTAAAACTTTTGATTTCTCCTTTGAACCTGAATGAGATCCTTGCTGGCTAGAGTAATCTTGGTTGTAGTTTTTTCCCTTTCATCACTTTAAATATATCTTGCCACTCTCTTCTGACCTGTAGAGTTTCTGCCAAAAGATCAGTTGTTAACCTTATGGGGATTCCCTTGTATGTTATTTCTTGCTTTTCCCTTGCTGCTTTTAATACTTTTTCTTTGTGTTTAATTTTTGTTAGTTTGATTAATATGTTTTTGTGTGTTTCTCTTTGGATTTATACTGTATGAGACTCCCTATGCTTCCTGGACTTGATTGACTATTTTCATTCCCATGTTGGGGAAGTTGTTGACTGTAATCTCTTCAAATATTTTCTCAGACCCTTTCTTTTTTTCTTCTTCTGGAACACATATAATTCGAATGTTGGTGCACTTAATGTTGTCCCAGAGGTCTCTGAGACTGTCCTCAGTTCTTTTCATTCTTTTTTCTTTATTCTGCTCTGTAGCAGTTATTTCCACCATTCTATCTTCCAGCTCACTTACCTGTTCTTCTGCCTCAGTTATTCTGCTATTGATTACTTCTAGTGTATTTTTAGTTTCAGTTATTGGTTTGTGCATTATTGTTTGTTTGGTCTTTACTTCTTCTAGGTCCTTGTTAAATGTTTCTTGTATTTTCTTTATTCTGTTTCTGAGATTTTGGATAATCTTTAACTATCATTATTCTGAATTCTTTTTCAGGTAGTTTGCCTATTTCCTCTTCATTTATTTGGTCTTGTTGGTTTTTATCTTGCTCTTTTACTTGCAAGATATTTCTCTGTCTTCTCATTTTGCCTCATTTGTATTATTTTTTTTCTCTCCATTCCCCAGGCTACCGGGTTGTAGTTCCCCTTATTTCTGTTTTCTGTCCCAGTGGTGAATTTGGTCTAGTGCTTTGCCTAGTCTTCCTGATGGGAGGGACTGCTGCCTGCATTCTTGTAGGAGGAGCTGAGTCTTTTCCTTCTGGTAAGCAGGACTATGTCAAGTTGTGTTTTTGGGAGTCTGTGAGCTTAGTATGATTTCAAGTACTCTGTATGCTGATGGGTGGGTTTTGTGTTCCTGTATTTGTTGTTTTGTGTGAGTCATCCAAAGTTGGGGGCTGCTGGAAATTGGTTGGGGCCAGGTCTTGAATTCAGATAGAGGTCTCTGTGAGAGCTCTTGGTGATTAATCTCCCATGCGGCCAGGAAATCGCTAGTGGTCTAGCATCATGGACTTGGTGCTCCCACACAAGAGTCTCAGGCCCAACTTCTGGTTGAGGGACCAATACACCACAAGTCACTCATTCTGGGTTTAAAGGGGATTAAAAAAAAAAAGACTAAAAAAACCCCAGACAAATGGTTAAAAAGTAAAATCAACAAACAGAAACAAGGAAACACACACACACACACAAAAGAAAAAACAGAACCAAATAAATCAAAAAGTGTGAGAACAACCAGATAAACAAAAGAACCCAAGAACTAAATCAAACAATTAAAAAAAAAACTGACAAAACCACAAAACCAAAAAACAAACCAAAGCAGAGTGACAACTGAAGAATGAAGCAGGAGGTGGAATTTGGGAGCAGGATAGATTATTTTTTCCTCTTTTTGTGAGTGTGTATGTATATGCTTCTGTGTGAGAATTTGTCTGTATTGATTTGCTTCCACCATTTGTCCTAGGGTTCTGTCCATCGTTTTTTTTTTTTACTTAAAAATTTTTTTTCTTAATAATTATTTTTTATTTTAATAATTTTATTTTATCTTATTTATTTTATATTATCCCCATTCTTTCTTTCTTTTTTTCCTCCCTTTTATTCTGAGCCATGGGGAGGACAGTCTCTTGGTGCTCCAGCCAGACGTTAGGGCTGTGTCACTGAGATAGGAGAGCCAAATTCAGGACACTGGTCAACAATAGAACTCCCAGCTCCACATAATATCAAATGGCAAAAATCTCATGGAGCTCTCCATCTCAACACCAACACCCAGCTTCACTAAATGACAAGCAAGAAACAGTGCTGGACACCCTATGCCAAACAACTAGCAGGAGAGGAACACAGCCCAAACCATTAGAAGAGAGGCTGCCTAAAATCATAATAAGGCCACAGACACCCCAAAACACACCACCAGACGTGGACCTGCCCACCAGAAAGACAAGATCCAAACTCATCCACCAGAGCACAAGCACTACTCCTCTCCACCAGTAAACCTACACAAGCCACTAAACCAACCTCAGACACTGGAGACAGACACCAAATACAACGAGACCTACAAACTTTCCACCTGCAGAAAGGAGACCACAAACACAGTAAGATGAGCAAAATGAAAAGACAGAAAGTCAAACAGCAGGTGAAGGAGCAAGGTAAAAACCCACCAGACCTAATGAAGATGAAATAGGCAGTCTACCTGAAAAAGAATTCAGAATAATGATAGTAAAGATGACCCAAAATCTTGGAAATAGAATAGAGAAAATGCAAGAAACATTTAACAAAGACCAAGAAGAACTAAAGAGAAAACAAGCAATGATGAACAACACAATAAATGAAATTAAAAATACTCTAGAGGGGGGACCTTGAAGATGGCGGAAGAGTAAGACACGGAGATCGCCTTCCTCCCCACGAATACACCAGAAATACATCTACACGGGGAACAACTCCTACAGAACACCTACTGAAGGCTGGCAGAAGACCTCAGACCTCCCCAAAGTCAAGAAACTCCCCACGTACCTGGGTAGGGCAAAAGAAAAAAAGAAAAAACAGAGACAAAAGAATAAGGATGGCACCGGCACCAGTGGGAGGGAGCTGTGAAGGAGGAAAAGTTTCCACACACTAGGAAGCCCCTCCGCGGACGGAGACTGCGGAAGGTGGAGGGGGGAGCTTCGGAAACGTGGAGTAGTGCACAGCGACAGGTGCGGAGGGCAAAGCGGGGAGATTCCTGCACAGACGATCGGTGCTGACCGGCACTCACCAGCCCGAGAGGCTTGTCTGCTCACCCGCCAGGGCGGGCGGGGCTGCGAGCTAAGGCTCGGGTTTCAGTTTTGGACAGAGCACAAGGAGAGGACTGGGGTTGGTGGCTTGAATATAGCCTAAAGGGGTTAGTGCACCACGACTAGCAGGGAGGGAGTTCGGGGAAAAGCCTGCAACTGCTGAAGAGGCAAGAAACTTTTTCTTCCCTCTCTGTTTCCTGGTGCGCGAGGAGAGGGGTATAAGAGCGCTGCTTAAAGGAACTCCAGGGGGACCTTGAAGATGGCAGAAGAGTAAGACGCGGAGATCGCCTTCCTCCCCACGGATACACCAGAAATACATCCACACGTGGAACAACTCCTACAGAACTCCTACTGAAGGCTGGCAGAAGACCTCAGACCTCCCAAAAGGCAAGAAACTCCCCATGTAACTGAGTAGGGCAAAAGAAAAAACAGAGACAAAAGAATAAGGACGGCACCTGCACCAGTGGGAGGGAGCTGTGAAGGAGGAAAAGTTTCCACACACTAGGAAGCCCCTCCGCGGGCGGAGACTGTGGGAGGCAGAGGGGGGAGTTACGGGACCGCGGAGTAATGCACAGCGACGGGTGCGGAGGGCAAAGCGGGGAGATTCCTGCACAGACGATCGGTGCTGGCCGGCACTCACCAGCCCGAGTGGCTTGTCTGCTCACCCGCCGGGGCGGGCGGGGCTGCGAGCTGAGGCTCGGGTTTTGGTTTTGGACGGAGCTCAGGGAGAGGACTGGGGTTGGCGGCTTGAACATAGCCTGAAGGGGTTAGTGCACCACGACTAGCCGGGAGGGAGTTCGGGGAAAAGCCTGCACCGGCCGAAGAGGCAAGAGACTTTTTCTTCCCTCTTTGTTTCCTGGTGCGCGAGGAGAGGGGTTTACGAGCACTGCTTAAAGGATCTCCAGAGAAGGGCGCGAGCCGCGGCTAAAAGCGCGAACCCCAGAGACGCGCGCGAGTCGCGGCTAAAAGCGCGAACCCCAGAGACGGGCGCGATCCGCGGCTGAAAGCGCAAACCCCAGAGATGGGCGCGAGCCGCGGCTAAAACCGCGGACCCCAGAGCCGGGCGGGAGACGCTAAGGCTGCTGCTGCCGCCACCAAGGGGCCTGTGTGCGAGCACAGGTCACTCTCCACACCCCTCTTCCGCGGAGCCTGTGCAGTCTGCCACTGCCAGGTTCCCGGGATCCAGGGACAACTTCCCCGGGACAACGCACGGCGGGCCTCAGGCTGGTGCAACGTCACACCGGCCTCTGCCGCAACGTCACGCTGCCTCTGTCGCCGCAGGCCTGCCCCGCACGCAGTGCCCCTCCTTCCTCCATCCCCCAACCCCCGGCCTGAGTGAGCCGGAGGCCCCGAATCAGCGGCTCCTTTAACCCCGTCCTGTCTGAGCAAAAAACAGACGCCCTCCAGCGACCTACATGCAGAGGCAGGGCCAAATCCAAAGCTGAGCTCCTGTGAGCTGTGAGAACAAAGAAGAGAAAGGGAAATCTCTCCCAGCAGCCACAGAAGCAGCGGATTAAAGCTCCACAATCAGCTTGATATACCCTGCATCTGTGGAATACCTGAATAGACAAGGAATGATCCCAAATTGAAGAGGTGGACTTTAGGAGCGAGATCTATGATTTTTTTCCCTTTTCCTCTTTTTGTGAATGTGTACGTGTATGCTTCTGTGTGAGATCTTGTCTGTATACTCTTGCTTCCACCATTTGTACTAGGGCTCTATCCGTCCATGATTTTTTTTAAAAAATTCTTTTTCTTAATAATTAAGTTTAATTGTAATAACTTTATTATACTTTACCTTCGTTCTTTCTTTCTTTCCTTCCTTCCTTCCCTCCTTTAGACAACGAATCACCCCAAATTGAGGAGGTGGTCTCAGGGAGCAGGATTTATGATTTTTCCCCCTTTACCTCTTTTTGTGAAGGTGTATGTGTATGCTTCTGTGTAAGATTTTCTCTGTATAGCTTTGCTTCCAACATTTGTCCTAAGGTTCTATCCGTCCCTTTTTTTTTTTTCTAAATATTTTTTAATTCAATAACTATATTATACTTTATTTTATTTTTACTGTATCATCTTTCTTTCTGTCTTTTTTCCTTTTTTCCCTCCTTCCTTCCTTCCTCCCTCCCTCCCTCCTTCCTTTCCTTCTTTGCTTCTTTCTTCCTTCCTTCCTTTCCTCCTTTCCCTCTTTCTTTACTCATAATTCTACTAATTCTCCCTACTTTTTCTCCCTTTTATTCTGAGCTGTTTGGATGAAAGGCTCTTGGTGCTGCAGCCAGGAGTCAGTGCTCTGCCTCTGAGGTAGGAGAGCCAACATCAGGACACTGGTCAACAAGAGACCTCCCAGCTCCACATAATATTAAATGGTGGAAATCTCCCAGAGACCTCCATCTTAACACCAGCACTCAGCTTCACTTAACGACCAGCAAGCCACAGTGCTGGACAACCTATGCCAAACAACTAGCAAAACAGGAACACAACCCCACCCATTAGCAGAGAGGCTGCCTAAAATCATAATAAGGCCACAGACACCCCAAAACACATCACCAGACGTGAACCTGCCCACTAGAGAGACAAGATCCAGCCTCATCCAGCACAACACAGGCACTAGTCCCCTCCACCAGGAAGCCTACACAACCCACTGAAACAACCTTAGCCACTGGAGACAGACATCAAACACAACGGGAACTACGAAAGTACAGCCTGCAAAAAGGAGACCCGAAACACAGTAAGATAAGCAAAATGGGAAGACAGAAAAACACACAGCAGATGAAGGAGCAAGATAAAAACCCACCAGACCTAACAAATGAAGAGGAAATAGGCAATCTACCTGAAAAAGAATTCAGAATAATGATAGTAAGGATGGTCCGAAATCTTGGAAGTAGAATGGACAAAATGCAAGAAACAGTTAACAAGGACCTACAAGAACTAAAGATGAAACAAGCAATGATGAACAATGCAATAAATGAAATTAAAACCACTCTAGATAGGATCAATAGCAGAATAACTGAAGCAGAAGAACGGATAAGTGACCTGGAAGATAAAGTAGTGGAAATAACTACTGCAGAGCAGATTAAAGAAAAAAGAATGAAAAGAACTGAGGACAGTCTCAGAGACCTCTGGGACAACATGAAACGCACCAACATTCGAATTATAGGGGTTCCAGAAGAAGAAGAAAGAAAGAAAGGGACTGAGAAAACATTTGAAGAGATTATAGTTGAAAACTTCCCTAATATGGGAAAGGAAATAGTTAATCAAGTCCAGGAAGCACAGAGAGTCCCATACAGGATAAATACAAGGAGAAACACGCCAAGACACATATTAATCAAACTGTCAAAAATTAAATACAAAGAAAGCATATTAAAAGCAGCAAGGGAAAAACAACAAATAACACACAAGGGAATCCCCATAAGGTTAACAGCTGATCTCTCAGCAGAAACCCTACAAGCCAGAAGGGAGTGGCAGGACATACTGAAAGTGATGAAGGAGAAAAGCCTGCAACCAAGACTACTCTACCCAACAAGGATCTCATTCACATTTGATGGAGAAATTAAAACCTTTACAGACAAGCAAAAGCTGAGAGAGTTCAGCACCACCAAACCAGCTTTACAACAAATGCTAAAGGAACTTTTCTAGACAAGAAACACAAGAGAAGGAAACGACCTATAGTAGCGAACCCAAAACAATATATAAAATGGGAATAGGAACATACATGTCGATAATTACCTTAAATGTAAATGGACTAAATGCTCCCATCAAAAGACACAGATTGGCTGAATGGATACAAAAACAAGACCCTTATATATGTTGTCTACAAGAGACCCACTTCAGACCTAGAGATACATACAGACTGAAAGTAAGGGGATGGAAAAAAATATTCCATGCAAATGGAAACCAAAAGAAAGCTGGAGTAGCAATTCTCATATCAGACAAAATAGACTTTAAAATAAGGACTATTAAAAGGGACAAAGAAGGACACTACATAATGATCAAGGGATCGATCCAAGAAGAAGATATAACAATTGTAAATATTTATGCACCCAACATAGGAGCACCTCAATACATAAGGCAAATACTAACAACCATAAAAGGGGAGATCAACAGTAACACATTCATAGTAGGGGACTTTAACACCCCACATTCACCCATGGACAGATCATCCAAAATGAAAATAAGTAAGGAAACACAAGCTTTAAATGATATATTAAACAAGATGGACTTAATTGATATTTATAGGACACTCCATCCAAAAACAACAGAATACACATTTTTCTCAAGTGCTCATGGAACATTCTCAAGGATAGATCATATCTTGGGTCACAAATCAAGCCTTGGTAAATTTAAGAAAACTGAAATTGTATCAAGTATCTTTTCCGACCACAATGCCATGAGACTAGATATCAATTACAGGAAAAGATCTGTAAAAAATACAAACACATGGAGGCTAAACAATACACTACTTAATAATGAAGTGATCACTGAAGAAATCAAAGAGGAAATCAAGAAATACCTAGAAACAAATGACAATGGAGACACAACGACCCAAAACCTATGGGATGCAGCTAAAGCAGTTCTAAGGGGGAAGTTTATAGCAATACAAGCCCACCTTAAGAAGCAGGAAACATCTCGAAGAAACAACCTAACCTTGCACCTCAAGCAATTAGAGAAAGAAGAACAAAAAACCCCCAAAGCTAGCAGAAGGAAAGAAATCATAAAAATCAGATCAGAAATAAATGAAAAAGAAATGAAGGAAACAATAGCAAAGATCAATAAAACTAAAAGCTGGTTCTTTGAGAATATAAACAAAATAGATAAACCACTAGCCAGACTCATCAAGAAAAAAAGGGAGAAGACTCAAATCAATAGAATTAGAAATGAAAAAGGAGAAGTAACAACTGACACTGAAGAAATAAAAATAATCATGAGAGATTACTACAAGAAACTCTATGCCAATAAAATGGACAACCTGGAAGAATTGGACAAATTCTTAGAAATGCACAACCTGCCAAGACTGAATCAGGAAGAAATAGAAAATATGAACAGACCAATCACAAGCACTGAAATTGAAACTGTGATTAAAAACCTTCCAACAAACAAAAGCCCAGGACCAGATGGCTTCACAGGTGAATTCTATCAAACGTTTAGAGAAGAGCTAACACCTATCCTTCTCGAAATCTTCCAAAATATAGCAGAGGGAGGAACACTCCCAAATTCCTTCTACGAGGCCACCATCACCTTGATACCAAAACCAGACAAGGATGTCACAAAGAAAGAAAACTACAGGCCAATATCACTGATAAACATAGATGCAAAAATCCTCAACAAAATACTAGCAAACAGAATCCAACAACAGCACACTAAAAGGATCATACACCATGATCAAGTGGGGTTTATTCCAGGAATGCAAGGATTCTTCAATATACGCAAATCTATCAATGTGATAAACCATATTAACAAATTGAAGGAGAAAAACCATATGATCATCTCAATAGATGCAGAGAAAGCTTTCGACAAAATTCAACACCCATTTATGTTAAAAACCCTCCAGAAAGTAGGCATAGAGGGAACTTTCCTCAACATAATAAAGGCCATATATGACAAGCCCACAGCAAACATCATCCTCAATGGTGAAAAACTGAAAGCATTTCCACTAAGATCAGGAACAAGAAAAGGTTGCCCACTCTCACCACTCTTATTCAACATAGTTTTGGAAGTTTTAGCCACAGCAATCACAGAAGAAAAGGAAATAAAAGGAATCCAAATCGGAAAAGAAGAAGTAAAGCTGTCACTGTTTGCAGATGACATGATACGATACATAGACAGTCCTAAAGATGCTACCAGAAAACTACTAGAGCTAATCAATGAATTTGGTAAAGTAGCAGGATACAAAATTAATGCATAGAAATCTCTGGCATTCCTATATACTAATGATGAAAAATCTGAAAGTGAAATCAAGAAAACACTCCCATTTACCATTGCAACAAAAAGAATAAAATATCTAGGAATAAACCTACCTAAGGAGACGAAAGACCTGTATGCAGAAAATTATAAGACACTGATGAAAGAAATTAAAGATGATACAAATAGATGGAGAGGTATACCATGTTCTTGGATGGGAAGAATCAACATTGTGAAAATGACTCTACTACCCAAAGCAATCTACAGATTCAATGCAATCCCTATCAAACTACCACTGGCATTTTTCACAGAACTAGAACAAAAAAGTTCGCAATTTGTATGGAAACACAAAAGACCCCGAATAGCTAAAGCAATCTTGAGAACGAAAAAAGGAGCTGGAGGAATCAGGCTCCCTGACTTCAGACTATATTACAAAGCTACAGTAATCAAGACAGTATGGTACTGGCACAAAAACAGAAAGACAGATCAATGTAACAGAATAGAAAGCCCAGAGATAAACCCACGCACATATGGACACCTTATCTTTGATAAAGGAGGCAGGAATGTACAGTGGAGAAAGGACAGCCTCTTCAATAAATTGTGCTGGGAAAACTGGACAGGTACATGTAAAAGTATGAGATTAGATCACTCCCTAACACCATACACAAAAATAAGCTCAAAATGGATTAAAGACCTAAATGTAAGGCCAGAAAGTATAAAACTCTTAGAGGAAAACATAGGAAGAACACTCTATGACATAACTCACTGCAAGATCCTTTCTGACCCACCTCCTAGAGTAATAGAAATAAAAACAAAAATAAACAAATGGGATCTAATGAAACTTCAAAGCTTTTGCACAGCAAAGGAAACCATAATCAAGACCAAAAGACAACCCTCAGAATGGGAGAAAATATGTGCAAATGAAGCAACTGGATTAATCTCCAAAATTTACAAGCAGCTCATGCAGATCAATAACAAATAAAACAAACAACCCAATCCAAAAATGGGCAGAAGGCCTAAATAGACATTTCTCCAAAGAAGATATACAGAATGCCAACAAACACATGAAAGAATGTTCAACATCATTAATCATTAGAGAAATGCAAATCAAAACTACAATGAGATATCATCTCACACCAGTCAGAATGGTCATCATCAAAAAATCTAGAAACAATAAATGCTGGAGAGGGTGTGGAGAAAAGGGAACACTCCTGCACTGCTGGTGGGAATGTGAATTGGTTCAGCCACTATGGAGAACAGTATGGAGGTTCCTTAGAAAACTACAAATAGAATTACCATATGACCCAGCAATCCCACTACTGGGCATATACCCTGAGAAAACCAAAATTCAGAAAGAGTCATGTACCAAAATGTTCATTGCAGCTCTATATACAATAGCCGGGAGATGGAAACAACCTAAGCGCCCATCATCAGATGAATGGATAAAGAAGATGTGGCACATATACACAATGGAATATTACTCAGCCTTAAAAAGAAATGAAATTGAGCTATTTGTAATGAGATGGATAGACCTAGAGTCTGTCATACAGAGTGAAGTAAGTCAGAAAGAAAAAGACAAATACCATATGCTAACACATATATATGGAATTTAAGGGGGAAAAAATGTCATGAAGAACCTAGGGGTAAGACCGGAATAAAGACGCAGACTTACTGGAGAACGGACTTGAGTGTATGGGGAGGGGGAAGGGTGAGCTTTGACAGGGCGAGAGAGAGTCATGGACATATACACACTAACAAACGTAGTAAGGTTGATAGCTAGGGGGAAGCCGCCGCAAGGCACAGAGATATTAGCTCGGTGCTTTGTGACAGCCTGGAGGGGTGGGATAGGGAGAGTGGGAGGGAGACGCAAGAGGGAAGACATATGGGAACATATGTATATGTATAACTGATTCACTTTGTTATAAAGCAGAAACTAACACACGATTGTAAAGCAATTATACCCCAATAAAGATATTTAAAAAAAAAAAAGAATGTTCAAGTAAAGGTATTTTATCTATAAAAAAAAATACTCTAGAAGGGATCAATAGCAGAATAACTGAGGCAGAAGAACGGATAAGTGACCTGGAAGATAAAATAGTGGAAATAACTACTGCAGAGCAGAATGAAGAAAAAGGAAAGAAAAGAATTGAGGACAGTCTCAGAGACCTCTGGGACAACATCAAATGTGCCAACATTTTATTATAGGCATCCCAGAAGAAGAAGAGAAAAAGAAACGGACTGAGAAAATAGTTGAAGAGATTATAGTTGAAAACTTCCCTAATATGGGAAAGGAAATAGTTAATCAAGTTCAGGAAGCACAGAGTGTCCCATACAGGATAAATCCAAGGAGAAACATGCCAAGACACATATTAATCAAACTATCAAAAATTAAATACAAAAAAAACATATTAAAAGCAACAAAGGCAAAACAACAAATAACACACAAGGGAATCCCCATAAGGTTAACAGCTGATCTCTCAGCAGAAACCCTACAAGCCAGAAGGGAGTGGCAGGACATACTGAAAGTGATGAAGGAGAAAAACATACAAGCAAGATTACTCTACCAAGCAAGGATCTCATTTGATGAGAGAAATTAAAATTTGATGATTTGATTTAATTTGATGGAGAAATTTGATTTGATGGAGAAATTAAAAACTTTACAGACAAGCAAAAGCTGAGAGAGCTCAGCACCACCAAGCCAGCTTTACAACAAATGCTAAAGGAAGTTATCTAGGCAAGAAACACAAGAGAAGGAAAGGACCTCCAATATCAAACCCAAAACAATTAAGAAAATGGGAATAAGAACATACATATCGATAATTACCTTAAATGTAAATGGATTAAAGGCTCCTTCCAAAAGACAAAGACTGGCTGAATGGATACAAAAACAAGACCCATATATATGCTGTCTACAAGAGACCTACTTCAGACCTAGGGACACATACAGACTGAAAGTGAGGAGATGGAAAAAGGTATTCCATGCAAATGGAAATCAGAAGAAATCTGGTTTAAGCAATACTCATATCAGACAAAGTAGACGTTAAAATAAAGACTACTACAAGAGACAAAGTAGGACATTACATAATGATCAAGGGATCCATCCAAGAAGAATATATAAAAAATTTAAATATTTATAGACCCAACATAAGAGCACCTCAATACATAAGGCAAGTACTGACAGCCATAAAAGGGGAAATCAACAGTAACTCAATCATAGTAGGGGACATTAACACCCCACTTTCAACAATGGACAGATCATCCAAAATGAAAATAAAGAAGGAAACACAAGCTTTACGTGATACATTCAACAACATGGTCTGAATTGATATTTATAGGACATTCCATCCAAAACCAACAGAATACACATTTTTCTCAACTGTTCATGGAACATTCCACAGGATAGATCATATCCTGGGTCACAAATCAAGCCATAAATTTAAGAAAATTGAAATCGTATCAAGTATCTTTTCCAACCACAATGCTATGAGACTAGATATCAATTACAGGAAAAGGTCTGTAAAAAATACAAACACAGGGAGGGTAAACAATACACTGGTTAATAACGAAGTGATCACTGAAGAAATCAAAGAGGAAATCAAAAAATACCTAGAAACAAATGGCAATGGAGATACGACGACCCAAAACCTATGGGATACAGCAAAAGCACTTCTAAGAGGGAAGTTTATAGCAAAACAATCCTACCTTAAGAAACAGGAA
The DNA here is from genome assembly GCF_008692025.1 of Phocoena sinus. Classification (NCBI taxonomy): domain Eukaryota; kingdom Metazoa; phylum Chordata; class Mammalia; order Artiodactyla; family Phocoenidae; genus Phocoena; species Phocoena sinus. The sequence continues at coordinate 29,950,709 of NC_045776.1, read as the reverse complement.
ACAACTCAAATAAACAACCTAACCTTGCAATTAGTGAAAGAAGAACAACCCTCCCCAATTTAGCAAAAAGAAAGAAATCATAAAGATCAGATCAGAAATAAATGAAAAAGAAATGAAGGATATGATAGCAAATATCAATAAAACTAAAATCCAGTTCTTTGAGAAGGTAAACAAAATTGATAAACCATTAGCCAGACTCATCAAAAAAAAAAAAGGGAGAAGACTCAAATCAGTATAATTAGAAATGAAAAGAGAGAAGTAAAAAGTGACACTGCAATGATACAAAGGATCGTGAGAGATTATTAAAAGCAACTGTATGCCCATAAAATGGACAACCTGGAAGAAATGGACAAATAGAAATGCACAACCTGCCGAGACTGAATTAGAAGAAATAGAAAATTTGAACAGACAACCACAAGCACTGAAATTGAAACTGTGATTAAAAATCTTCCAACAAACAAAAGCCCATGACCAGATGACTTCACAGGCGAATTCTATCAAGCATTTAGAGAAGAGCTTACACCTATCCTTCTCAAAGTCTTCCAAAATATAGCAGAGGGAGGAACACTCCTAAGCTCATTCTACGAGGCAGCCATCACCCAAATAGCAAAACCAGACAAAGATGTCACAAAGAATGAAAACTACAGTCCAATATCACTGTTGAACATAGATGCAAAAATCATCAACAAAATACTAGCAAACAGAATCCAACAGCACATTAAAAGCATCATGCACCATGATCAAAAGGAGTTTAATCCAGGAATGAAAGGATTCTTCAATATACACAAATCAATCAATGTGATAAAACATATTAACAAATTGAAGGAGAAAAACCATATGATCATCTCAATAGATGCAGAGAAATCTGTTTATCCACTTATTTAAGTATCCATCAATCTTTCTAAATAGTACTTTACAGCAAAAGCTTATACATGGTCGCTCCAGTTTCACTAAGACCAAGTCCCACTGTGTAATGCAACCAGCCTAGATGATGGCTATACCCAGTGAGTTGTGCTGTAGCTGAGGAAACCAAGGTCAAAGGCTCAGCATCATTTGTAGCAAACAACGAATAAGCCAGTTTTGCTTCTCCAAGGATTAACCAGTTGCATGATAATCATGTTGTGGTCATCTCAACATATTTCATTGTCTATGTGGCTATTAAGAGGACTCAGAGTCAGAGGATGGTTAGGGCTTGCACCAAAGATATGTAGGAGAGCTGGGCTCATGGAGGACTGCTTCTCTCAACCACTGAATTTTGTAAAAGGTCAATCTGACAATCTATCTCTTTTAGTAAAATATAGTTAAGTACATCTAATGTTACCAAAGATATAATTGAGTTTATATCTGCTATCTTAATTTGTCCTATTTGACACAACTTTTCACATTTAGTACTTATTTCCTTCTTTCTTGTCTTTTTACAAATTAACCAAATTTGAATCTCCCTTTTCTCTATTGATCTTTTAATTATACATTTTAGAACTATTTACAGAAGTTACCCTGGAGATAAATCTTTGATTCATTTCAGTCAATTAAAAATTATTATTTTTGCCACTTCCTTGATGCTTTTAGATATTTAGAAATTCTTCTCTATTTTGCCTCCTCCAAATAATCTTGTTATTGTTGCCATGCATTTTATATTTTACTTTTTTTACTGAAGTATAGTTGGTTTACAATATGATAATAGTTTCAGGTGGACAACAGTGATTCAATATTTTTATAGATTATACTCCATTTAAAGTATTATAAAGCAATGGCTGTATTTCCCTGTGCTGTAAAATATATTCTTGTTGCTTATTTATTTTATACATAGTAAATTGTGACCCTTAATCCCATACCCCTATCTCATGCCTCCATCCTTCCCTCTTCCCATGGGTAATCAGTATTTTGTTCTCTGTATCTGTGAGTCTGTTTCTGTTTTGTAATATACATCTGTTTGTTTTATTTTTTAGATTCCACATATAAGTGAGGCCATAAAAGATTTGTCTTTCTCTGAGTTATTTCACTGAGCAAAATACTCTCTAGGTGCATTCACATTGTTGCAAATGGTAGAATTTTATTCTTTTTATGGCTTAGTAATATTTCACTGCATAAATATACCACATCTTATTTACCCATTCATCTTCTGATAGACACTTAGATTGCTTCCATATCTTGCCTATTGTAAATTTGTAAATAATGATACTATGAACTTTGTGGTACATATATGTTTTCAAACTAGTGTTTTCACTTTCTTTGAATATATAACTGGCAGTGGAATTGCTGGATCACATGGTCATTCTATTTTTAGTTTTTTGAGGAACCTCCCTACTGTTTTCCATAGTGGCTGCACCAATTTACAATACCGTCAATAGTGCACTAGTGTTCCTTTTTCTCCACATCTTTGCCAACATTTGTTATTTGTAGACATTTTGATGATAGCCATTTGACAGGTATGAGGTGATATCTCATTGTGGTTTTGTTTTGTATCTCTCTGATGATTAGCGATGTTGAGCATTTTTTCCTTGTCTGTTAGCCATCTGTATATTTTATTTATTTTGCATTCCATGCATTAGTTTGTATAATGAACAATGCTATGTATTCGTTTATGTTTTAACACCCCTAACAAATTGTAGTTTTGTACTGTTAATGGTCATGTAATTTAAATTTTTTATTTAGGTGAAAGTCACACGACATAAAATAACCCTCTTTAAAGTAATCAACTCAGTAACAGTTACTGCATTCTAGTTCCCAACTATTTTCATCACCCCAAAGAAACCCTGTACCCATTGAAAAATCACTTCTCATTCTGTCCTCCTCCTTCCTGTGACGAACACTACTAGGAAATTCTGCCTCTATGAATTTACATATTTTGAATATTTTATATGAGAAATAATATAATTTGTGGGGCTTTATATCTGGCTTCTCCACTTAGCATAATGTTTTCAAGGTTCATCCACATTTTATCATGTGTCAGTACTTCATCATTTTTATGGCTGAATAATATTCCATTGTATAGATATACCACATTTTATTTATTTATTCATCTGTTGATGGACATTTGGGTTGTTTTCACCTTTTGACTGTTTGTTGCTGCTATGAACATTTTTGTAGTGTATTTGTTTTAGTATCTTCCTCAATTCTTTTGGGAATATATCTAGAACTGGACTTGCTGGGTCATATGACAATTCTCTTTTTAACCTTTTGAGAAGCTGCAAATTTTTTCCATACTGACTGAATCATTTTACAATCTCACAAATAAGGTACACTGGTTCCAATTTCTGCACGTCTTTGCCAACAAAGATGTGCATTTTCCATTTTTTAAAAAATTATAGCCATTTTAGAGAGTGTGAAACAGGTCCTCACTCTAATTTTGATTTGCATTTCCCTAATGACAATGACAATTACAATTCCCAGATGCTGACAATAATGTTCAGCATCTTTCCATATGCTTGTTGGCTATTTGCATATCTTCTTTGGAAAAATATCTATTCAAGAACTTTGCCTATTTTAAAATTATATTGTTTGTATTTTCATGTTTGAATTGATATTCACTTTAATTTACTCATTAATCTTTCTCTTATCCTTTATTTTTCCTTACATTTGCATATTTTTATATGGAATTGCCTTACTCTTCGTCTGAGGAAGTTTCTTTAATATTTCTTTTTTTTTTTTTTCTTTTTGTTCAACCAACAAGCTTTTATTACCAGACACCACTGACTGGCCTGGGACACCTGGAGACAAATTAGCCTTGTTCCCTGCTCTTTATTCATCACAGCAAGGTATCTGTGATCCATTTTAAAGGTAGGAGAGAAGAGAATGGACTTGTAGGAACAGAAGTGGGATCCTTTTCTTTTTTTTTTTTAATTCAGGATTTCTGATGGAAAATTTCCTCAATCATTTTATGAAAGAGTCTTCTTGTTTTATTGAAATATAACCAATATACATTATTATGTTAGTTTTAGATTACTACATAGTGATTTACATACTTTACAAAATGATCACTATGATAAAGCTAGTAATCATCTGTCTTTGTATAATATACCAAGTTATCATAATATTACTGACCATATTTTTAGGCAGTGTGTTACATCCCCATGGCTTACTTATTTTATAACTAGAAGTTTGTACTTCTTAATCATCTTCATCTATTTCACCCAACTCTCCACGCCCTCCCCTCTGGTAGGAACCCATTTGTTCTCTGTATCTATGAGTCTGTTTTTTGATTTGCTTTGTTGGTTTTGTTTTTTTGAGTCCATGTATAAGCGAGGTCATACAGTTTTTGTCATTCTCTGACTTATTTCATTTAGTATGATACTCACTAGATCCATCCATGTTGTCACAAATAGCAAGATTTCATTTTTGTTATGGCTGAGTAATATTACATTATGTATATATACATACATGAAAAACAACTTCTTTATTTTTATTTTTTTAACATCTTTATTGGGGTATAATTTCTTTACAATGGTGTGTTAGTTTCTGATTTATAACAAAGTGAATCAGTTATACATATACATATGTTCCCATATCTCTTCCCTCTTGTGTCTCCCTCCCTCCAACCCTCCCTATCCCACCCCTCCAGGCAGTCACAAAGCACCGAGCTAATATCCCTGTGCCATGCGGCTGCTTCCCACTAGATATCTACCTTACTTTTGTTAGTGTGTATATGTCCATGACTCTCTCTCGCCCTGTCACAGCTCACCCTTCCCCCTCCCCATATACTCAAGTCCGTTCTCCAGTAGGTCGGTGTCTTTATTCCTGTCTTACACCTAGATTTTTCATGACATTTTTTTTTCTTCTTAAATTCCATATATATGTATTGGCATACGGTATTTGTCTTTTTCTTTCTGACTTACTTCACTCTGTATGACAGACTCTAGGTCTATCCACCTCATTACAAATAGCTCAATTTCGTTTCTTTTTATGGCTGAGTAATATTCCATTGTATATATGTACCATATCTTCTTTTTCCATGCATCCAATGATGGACACTTGGGTTGTTTCCATCATTGGGCTATTGCAAATAGAGCTGCAATGAACACTTTGGTCCATGACTCTTTTTGAATTATGGTTTTCTCAGGGTATATGCCCAGTAGTGGGATTGCTGGGTCATATGGTAATTCTATTTGTAGTTTTTTAAGGAACCACCATACTGTTCTCCATAGTGGCTGAACCAATTCACATTCCCACCAGCAGTGCAAGAGTGTTCCCTTTTCTCCACACCCTCTCCAGCATTTATTGTTTCCAGATTTTTGATGATGGCCATTCTGACTGATGTGAGATGATATCTCATTGTAGTTTTGATTTGCATTTCTCTAATGATTAATGATGCTGAGCATTCTTTCATGTGTTTGTTGGAAGTCTGTATATCTCCTTTGGAGAAATGTCTATTTAGGCCTTCTGCCCATTTTTCGATTGGATTGTTTGATTTTTGTTATTGAGCTGCATGATCTGCTTGTAAAATTTGGAGATTAATCTTTTGTCAGTTGCTTCATTTGCAAATATTTTCTCCCATTCTGAGGGTTGTCTTTTGATCTTGTTTATGGTTTCCTTTGCTGTGCAAAAGCTTTGAAGTTTCATTAGGTCCCATTTGTTTATTTTTGTTTTTATATCCATTACTCTAGGAGGTGGGTCAGTAAGGATCTTACTGTGATTTATGTCACAGAGTGTTCTGCCTATGTTTTCCTCTAAGCGTTTGATAGTTTCTGGACTTACATTTAGGTCTTTAATCCATTTTGAGTTTATACTTGTTTATGGTGTTAGGGAGTAATCTAATCTCATACTTTTACATGTATCTGTCCAGTTTTCCCAGCACCATTTATTGAAGAGGCTGTCCTTTCTCCACTGTACATTCCTGCCACCTTTATCAAAGATAAGGTGTCCATATGTGCGTGGGTTTATCTCTGGGTTTTCGATCCTGTTCCATTGATCTATCTTTCTGTTTTTGTGCCAGTACCATACTGTCTTGATTACTGTAGCTTTGTAGTATAGTCTGAAGTCAGGGAGCCTGATTCCTTCAGCTCCTTTTTTCGTTCTCAAGATTGCTTTGGCTATTCGGGGTCTTTTGTGTTTCCATACAAATTGTGAAATTTTTTGTTCTAGTTCTGTGAAAAATGCCAGTGGTAGTTTGAGAGGGATTGCATTGAATCTATAGATTGCTTTGGGTAGTAGAGTCATTTTCACAATGTTGATTCTTCCAATCCAAGAACACAGTATATCTCTCCATCTATTTGTATCATCTTTAATTTCTTTCATCAGTGTCTTATAATTTTCTGCATACATGTCTTTTGTCCCCTTAAGTAGGTTTATTCCTAGATATTTTACTCTTTTTGTTGCAATGGTAAATTGGGAGTGTTTTCTTGATTTCACTTTCAGATTTTTCATCATTAGTGTATAGGAATGCAAGAGATTTCTGTGCATTAATTTTGGACCCTGCAACATAACCAGTTTCATTGACTAGATCTAGTAGTTTTCTGGTAGCATCTTTAGGATTCTCTATGTATAGTATCATGTCATCTGCAAACAGTGACAGCTTTATTTCCTCTTTTCTGATTTGAATTCTTTTATTTCCTTTTCTTCTGTGATTGCTGTGGCTAAAACTTCCAAAACTATGTTGAATAAGAGTGGTGAGAGTGGGCAACCTTGTCTTCTTCCTGATCTTAGTGGAAATGCTTTCAATTATTCACAATTGAGGATGATGTTGGCTGTGGGCTTGTCATATATGGGCTTTATTATGTTGAGGAAAGTTCCCTCTATGCCTACTTCCTGCAGGATTTTTATCATAAATGGGTGTTGAATTTTGTCAAATGCCTTCTCGGCATCTATTGAGATGATTATATGGTTTTTCTCCTTCAATTTGTTAATATGGTTTATCACATTGATAGATTTGCGTATATTGAAGAATCCTTGCATTCCTGGAATAAACCCCACTTGATCATGGTATATGATCTTTTTAATGTGCTGTTGGATTTTGTTTGCTAGTATTTTGTTGAGGATTTTTGCATCTATGTTCATCAATGATATTGGCCTGTAGTTTTCTTTCTTTGTGACATCCTTGTCTGGTTTTGGTATCAAGGTGATGGTGGCCTTGTAGAAGGAATTTGGGAGTGTTCTTCCCTCTGCTATATTTTGGAAGAGTTTGAGAAGGATACGTGTTAGCTCTTCTCTAAATATTTGATAGAATTCACCTGTGAAGCCATCTGGTCCTGGGCTTTTGTTTGTTAGATTTTTAATCACAGTTTCAATTTCAGTGCTTGTGATTGGTCTGTTCATATTTTCTATTTCTTCCTGATTCAGTCTTGGCAGGTTGTGCATTTCTAAGAATTTGTCCAATTCTTCCAGGTTGTCCATTTTATTGGCATAGTGTTGATTGTAGTAATCTCTCATGATCTTTTGTATTTCTGCAGTGTCAGTTGTTACTTCTCCGCTTTCATTACTAATTCTATTGATTTGAGTCTTTGCCCTTTTTTTCTTGATGCATCTGGCTAATAATTTATCAATTTTGTTAACCTTCTCAAAGAACCAGCTTTTAGTTTTATTGATCTTTGCTATTGTTTCCTTCATTTCTATTTCATTTATTTCTGATCTGATTTTTATGATTTCTTTCCTTCTGCTAGCTTTGGGGGTTTTTTGTTCTTTTTTCTCTAATTGCTTTAGGTGCAAGGTTAGGTTGTTTATTTGAGATGTTTCCTGCTTCTTAAGGTGGGCTTGTATTGCTATAAACTTCCCCCTTAGAACTGCTTTTGCTGCATCCCATAGGTTTTGGGTCGTTTTGTCTCCATTGTCATTTGTTTCTAGGTATTTTTTTATTTCCTCTTTGATTTCTTCAGTGATCCCTTCATTATTAAGTAGTGTATTCTTTAGCCTCCATGTGTTTATATTTTTTACAGCTCTTTTCCTGTAATTGATATCTAGTCTCATGGTGTTGTGGTCAGAAAAGATACTTGATACAATTTCAATTGTCTTAAATTTACCAAGACTTGACTTGTGACCCAAGATATGATCTATCCTTGAGAATGTTCCGTGAGCACTTGAGAAAAATGTGTATTCTGTTGTTTTTGGATGGAGTGTCCTATAAATATCAATTAAGTCCATCTTGTTTAATGTATCATTTAAAGCTTGTGTTTTCTTATTTATTTTCATTTTGGATGATCTCTCCATGGGTGAAAGTGAGGTGTTAAACTCCCCTACTATGAATGTGTTACTGTCGATTTCCCCTTTTATGGATGTTAGTATTTGCCATACATATTGAGCTTCACCTATGTTGGGTGCATAAATATTTACAATTGTTATATCTTCTTCTTGGATTGATCCCTTGATCGTTATGTAGTGTCCTTATTTGTCTCTTCTAATAGTCCTTATTTTAAAGTCTATTCTGTCTGATATGAGAATTGCTACTCCATCTTTCTTTTGGTTTCCATTTGCATGGAATATCTTTTTCCATCCCCTTACTTTCTGTCTGTGTGTGTCTCTAGGTCTGAAGTTGGTCTCTTGTAGACAGCATACATAAGGATCTTGTTTTTGTGTCCATTCAGCCAGTCTGTTTCTTTTGGTGGGAGCATTTAGTCCATTTACATTTAAGGTAATTATCGATATGTATGTTCCTATTCCCATTTTCAAAATTGTTTTGCATTCATTATTACAGGTATTTTCCTTCTCTTGTCTTTCTTGTCCAGAGAAGTTCCTTTAGCATTTGTTGTAAAGCTGGTTTGGTGGTGCTGAGCTCTCAGGTTTTGCTTGTCAGTAAAGTTCTTAATTTCTCCATCAAATCTGAATGAGATCCTTGCTGGGTAGAGTAGTCTTGGTTGCAGGTTTTTCTCCTTCATCACTTTCAGTATGTCCTGCCATTCCCTTCTGGCTGTAGGGTTTCTGCTGAGAGATCAGCTGTTAACCTTATGGGGATTCCCTTGTGTGTTATTTGTTGTTTTTCCCTTGCTGCTTTTAATATGCTTTCTTTGTATTTAATTTTTGACAGCTTGATTAATATGTGTATTGGCGTATTTCTCCTTGGATTTATCCTGTATGGGACTCTGTGGGCTTCCTGGACTTTATTAAGTATTTCCTTCCCATATTAGGGAAGTTTTCAACTATAATCTCTTCAAATATTTTCTCAGTCCATTTCTTTTTCTCTTCTTCTTCTGGAACCCCTATAATTCGAATGTTGGTGCGTTTAATGTTGTCCCAGAGGTCTCTGAGACTGTCCTCAGTTCTTTTCATTCTTTTTTCTTTATTCTGCTCTGCAGTAGTTATTTCCACTCTTTTATCTTCCAGGTCACTTATCCGTTCTTCTGCCTCACTTATTCTGCTATTGATCCATTCTAGAGTACTTTTTTTTTCATTTATTGTGTTGTTCATCATTGTTTGTTTCATCTTTATTTCTTCTAGGTCCTTGTTTACTGTTTCTTGCATTTTGTCCATTCTATTTCCAAGCTTTTGGATCATCCTTACTATAATTATGCTGAATTTTTTTTCAGGTAGACTGCCTATTTCCTCTTCATTTGTTAGGTCTGGTGCATTTTTATATTGCTCCTTTTTCTGCTGTGTGTTTTTCTGTCTTCTCATTTTCCTTATCTTACTGTGTTTGGTGTCTCCTTTTTTCAGACTGCAGGTTCGTAGTTCCCGCTGATTTTGATGTCTGTCTCCAGTGGCTATGGTTGTTTCAGTGGGTTGTGTAGGCTTCCTGGTGGAGGGGACTAGTGCCTGTGTTGTGGTGGATGAGTCTGGATCTTGTCTCTCTAGTGGGCAGGTTCACGTCTGGTGATGTGTTTTGGGGTGTCTGTGGCCTTATTATGATTTTAGGCAGCTTCTTTGCTAATGGGTGGGGTTGTTTTTCTGTTTTGCTAGTTGTTTGGCATAGGTTGTCCAGCACTGTAACTTGCTGGTCGTTGAGTGAAGCTGGGTGCTGGTGTTAAGATGGAGGTCTCTGGGATATTTCCACCATTTAATATTATGTGGGGCTGGGAGGTCTCTTGTTGACCAGTGTCCTGACGTTGGCTCTCCTACCTCAGAGGCAGAGCCCTGACTCCTGGCTGCAGCACCAAGAGCCTTTCATCCACACGGCTCAGAATAAAAGGGAGAAAAATTAGAGAGAATTAGTAGAAGTATGAAGAAATAAAGGAAGGAAGGAAAGAAGGAAGAGAGAAAGAAAGAAAGAAGCAAAGAAGGAAAGAAGTCAAGAAGTCAAGAAATGAGGGAAGGAGGGAGGGAGGAAGGAAGGAAGGAGGGAAGGAAGAAAAAAAGACAGAAAGAGAGAAGATACAGTAAAATAAAATATAATGAAGTTATTGAATTAAAAAATTATTTGGAAAAAAAAAGGGACAGATAGAACCTTAGGACAAATGTTGGAAGCAAAGCTATACAGAGAAAATCTTACACAGAAGCATACACATACACCCTCACAAAAAGAGTTAAAGGGGAAAAAATCATAAATCTTACTCTCAGAGACCACCTCCTCAATTTGGGATGATTCGTTGTCGAAAGGAGGGAAGGAAGGAAGGAAAGAAAGAAAGAAAGAAAGAAAGAAAGAATGAAGGTAAAGTATAATAAAGTTATTAAATTTAATTATTAAGAAAATAATTTTTTTAAAAAACCATGGACGGATAGAACCCTAGGACAAATGGTGGAAGCAAAACTATACAGATAAGATCTCACACAGAAGCATACACATACACATTCACAGAAAGAGGAAAAGGGGAAAAAAATCATAGATATTGCTCTCGAAGTCCACCTCCTCAATTTGGGATGACTCGTTGTCTATTCATGTATTCCACAGACGCAGGGTACATCAAGTTGATTGCGGAGCTTTAATCCGCTGTTCCTGAGGCTGCTGGGAGAGATTTCCCTTTCTCTTCTTTGTTCTCACAGATCACAGGGCTTCAGCTTTGGATTTGGCCCTGGCTCTGTGTGTAGGTCACTGGAGGGCGTCTGTTTTTTGCTCAGACAGGACGGGGTTAAAGGAGCCGCTGATTTGGGGGCTCTGGCACACTCAGGCTGGGGGGCAGGGAGGGGCACTGTGTGCGGGGCGGGCCCGCGGTGGCAGAGGCCGGCGTGACATTGCACCAGCCTGAGGCCCGCTGTGCGTTCTACCTGGGAAGTTGTCCTTGGATCCCGGGAACCTGGCAGTGGCAGGCTGCACAGGCTCCACGGAAGCGGGGTGTGGATAGTGCCACGTGCTCGCACACAGGCCCCTTGGTGGCGGCAGCAGCAGCCTTAGTGTCTCCCGCCCGCCCCTGGGGTCCATGCTTTTAGCTGTGGCTCACGCCCGTCTCTGGGTTCCATGCTTTTAGCCACGGCTCGCAACCGTCTCTGGAGTTCCTTTAAGCAGCGCTTTTAAACCCCTCTCCTCGCGCACCAGGAAACAAAGAGGGAAGAAAAAGTCTCTTGCCTCTTCGGCAGGTGCAGACTTTTCTCCAGACTCCCTCCCGGCTAGCCGTGGTGCACTAACCCCTTCAGGCTATGTTCAAGCCGCCAGCCCCAGTCCTCTACCTGTGCTCCGACTAAAACCAAAACCCGAGCCTCAGCTCACAGCCCCGACCGCCCCGGCGGGTGAGCAGACAAGCCTCTCGGGCTGGTGAGTGCCAGTCGGCACCGATCCTCTGTGCGGGAATCTCCCCACTTTGCCCACCACAGCCCTGTTGCTGTGCACTCTGTGGCTCCGAAGCTCCCCCGTCCGCCTCCCACAGTCTCCGCCCGCGAAGGGTCTTCCTAGTGTGTGGAAACTTTTCCTCCATCACAGCTCCCTCTCACTGGTGCAGGCGCCGTCCCTATTCTTTTGTCTCTGTTGTTTCTTTTTTCTTTTGCCCTACCCAGGTACGTGGGGAGTTTCTTGCCTTTTGGGAGGTCTGAGGTCTTCTGCCAGCCTTCAGTAAGTGTTCTGTAGGAGTTGTTCCACGTGTAGATGTATTTCTGGTGTATCTGTGGGGAGGAAGGTGATCTCCGTGTCTTACTCTTGCACCATCTTCAAGGTCCCCCCCTCCAACTTCTTTATTGATGGACAATTAGGTTGCTTCTGTGTCTTAGCTATTGTAAATAATACTGCAATAAACATTTTGGCACATATATCTTTCAAATTAGTGTTTTCATTTTTTTTGGTAAATACCCAGTAGTAAAATTGCTAGGTTATATAGTAGTTCATTTTTAGTTTTTCGAGGAAACTCCCTACTGTTTTCCATAGTGGCTGCACCAATTTACAATTCCACTAACAATGCATGAGTTCTCTTTTCTCCATAACCTGTCCAACACTTGTTATTTGTTGTCTTTTTGATTATAGTCATTCTGAAAGTTGGGAGGTGATATCTCATTGTAGCATTTCACTTAAGATTAGTGATGTTGAACATCTTTGTATGTCCCTGTTGGCTATCTGTATGGGTTCTTTGGGAAAATATCTACTGAGGTTATGTGAACATGATTTTATTTCACCTTTGCTTTTTTTTTAAACCAGGATATTTTTACTGGGATAGAAATCCAAGTTAGCATTTTTTTTTCTTTCAAGCTTTTCTTTTTTTAAAAAAACATCTTTATTGGGGTATAATTGCTTTACAATGGTGTGTTAGTTTCTGCTTTATAACAAAGTGAATCAGTTATACATATACATATGTTCCCATATGTCTTCCCTCTTGCGTCTCCCTCCCTCCCACTCTCCCTATCCCACCCCTCCAGGCTGTCACAAAGCACCGAGCTAATATCCCTGTGCCTTGCGGCTGCTTCCCCCTAGTTATCTACCTTACTACGTTTGTTAGTGTGTATATGTCCATGACTCTCTCTCGCCCTGTCAAAGCTCACCCTTCCCCCTCCCCATATACTCAAGTCCGTTCTCCAGTAAGTCTGCGTCTTTATTCCGGTCTTACCCCTAGGTTCTTCATGACACTTTTTTCCCCCTTAAATTCCATATATATGTGTTAGCATATGGTATTTGTCTTTTTCTTTCTGACTTACTTCACTCTGTATGACAGACTCTAGGTCTATCCATCTCATTACAAATAGCTCATTTTCATTTCTTTTTAAGGCTGAGTAATATTCCATTGTATATATGTGCCACTTCTTCTTTATCCATTCATCTGATGATGGGCGCTTAGGTTGTTTCCATCTCTGGGCTATTGTAAATAGAGCTGCAGTGAATATTTTGGTACATGACTCTTTTTGAATTTTGGTTTTCTCAGGGTATATGTCCAGTAGTGGAATTGCTGGGTCATATGGTAATTCTATTTGTAGTTTTTTAAGGAACCTCCATACTGTTCTCCATAGTGGCTGAACCAATTCACATTCCCACCAGCAGTGCAGGAGTGTTCCCTTTTCTCCACACCCTCTCCAGCATTTATTGTTTCTAGATTTTTTGATGATGACCATTCTGACTGGTGTGAGATGATATCTCATTGTAGTTTTGATTTGCATTTCTCTAATGATTAATGATGTTGAGCATTCTTTCATGTGTTTGTTGGCATTCTGTATATCTTCTTTGGAGAAATGTCTATTTAGGCCTTCTGCCCATTTTTGGATTGGGTTGTTTGTTTTATTTGTTATTGAGCTGCATGAGCTGCTTGTAAATTTTGGAGATTAAACCAGTTGCTTCATTTGCAAATATTTTCTCCCATTCTGAGGGTTGTCTTTTGGTCTTGATTATGGTTTCCTTTGCTGTGCAAAAGCTTTGAAGTTTCATTAGATCCCATTTGTTTATTTTTGTTTTTATTTCTATTACTCTAGGAGGTGGGTCAGAAAGGATCTTGCAGTGAGTTATGTCATAGAGTGTTCTTCCTATGTTTTCCTCTAAGAGTTTTATACTTTCTGGCCTTACATTTAGGTCTTTAATCCATTTTGAGTTTATTTTTGTGTATGGTGTTAGAGAGTGATCTAATCTCATACTTTTACATGCACCTGTCCAGTTTTCCCAGCACAATCTATTGAAGAGGCTGTCCTTTCTCCACTGTACATTCCTGCCTCCTTTATCAAAGATAAGGTGTCCATATGTGCGTGGGTTTATCTCTGGGCTTTCTATCCTGTTACATTGATCTGTCTTTCTGTTTTTGTGCCAGTACCATACTGTCTTGATTACTGTTGCTTTGTAGTATAGTCTGAAGTCAGGGAGCCTGATTCCTCCAGCTCCTTTTTTCGTTCTCAAGAATGCTTTAGCTATTCGGGGTCTTTTGTGTTTCCATACAAATTGCGAACTTTTTTGTTCTAGTTCTGTGAAAAATGCCAGTGGTAGTTTGATAGGGATTGCATTCAATCTATAGACTGCTTTGGGTAGTAGAGTCATTTTCACAATGTTGATTCTTCCCATCCAAGAACATGGTATATCTCTCCAACTATTTGTATCATCTTTAATTTCTTTCATCAGTGTCTTATAATTTTCTGCATATAGGTCTTTCGTCTCCTTAGGTAGGTTTATTCCTAGATACTTTATTTTTTTTGTTGCAATGGTAAATGGGAGTGTTTTCTTGATTTCACTTTCAGATTTTTCATCATTAGTATATAGGAATACCAGAGATTTCTATGCATTAATTTTGTATCCTGCTACTTTACCAAATTCATTGATTAGCTCTAGTAGTTTTCTGGTAGCATCTTTAGGATTCTCTATGTATCGTATCATGTCATCTGCAAACAGTGACAGCTTTACTTCTTCTTTTCCGATTTGGATTCCTTTTATTTCCTTTTCTTCTGTGATTGCTGTGGCTAAAACTTCCAAAACTATGTTGAATAAGAGTGGTGAGAGTGGGCAACCTTGTCTTCTTCCTGATCTTAGTGGAAATGTTTTCAGTTTTTCACCATTGAGGATGATGTTTGCTGTGGGCTTGTCATATATGGCCTTTATTATGTTGAGGAAAGTTCCCTCTATGCCTACTTTCTGGAGGGTTTTTAACATAAATGGGTGTTGAATTTTGTCGAAAGCTTTCTCTGCATCTATTGAGACGATCATATGGTTTTTCTCCTTCAATTTGTTAATATGGTTTATCACATTGATAGATTTGCGTATATTGAAGAATCCTTGCATTCCTGGAATAAACCCCACTTGATCATGGTGTATGATCCTTTTAGTGTGCTGTTGTTGGATTCTGTTTGCTAGTATTTTGTTGAGGATTTTTGCATCTATGTTTATCAGTGATATTGGCCTGTAGTTTTCTTTCTTTGTGACATCCTTGTCTGGTTTTGGTATCAAGGTGATGGTGGCCTCGTAGAAGGAATTTGGGGGTGTTCCTCCCTCTGCTATATTTTGGAAGATTTCGAGAAGGATAGGTGTTAGCTCTTCTCTAAACGTTTCATAGAATTCACCTGTGAAGCCATCTGGTCCTGGGCTTTTGTTTGTTGGAAGATTTTTAATCACAGTTTCAATTTCAGTGCTTGTGATTGGTCTGTTCATATTTTCTATTTCTTCCTGATTCAGTCTTGGCAGGTTGTGCATTTCTAAGAATTTGTCCATTTCTTCCAGATTGTCCATTTTATTGGCATAGAGTGGCTTGTAGTAATCTCTCATGATCTTTTGTATTTCTGCAGTGTCAGTTGTTACTTCTCCTTTTTCATTTCTAATTCTATTGATTTGAGTCTTCTCCCATTTTTCCTGATGAGTCTGGCTCGTGGTTTATCTATTTTGTTTATCTTCTCAAAGAACCAGCTTTTAGTTTTATTGATCTTTGCTATCATTTCCTTCATTTCTTTTTCATTTATTTCTGATCTGATTTTTATGATTTCTTTCCTTCTGCTAGCTTTGGGGTTTTTTTGCTCTTCATTCTCTAATTGCTTGAGGTGCAAGGTTAGGTTGTTTATTCGAGATGTTTCCTGCTTCTTAAGGTGGGCTTGTATTGCTATAAACTTCCCCCTTAGAACTGCTTTTGCTGCATCCCATAGGTTTTGGGTCGTTGTGTCTCCATTGTCATTTGTTTCTAGGTATTTTTTTATTTCCTCTTTGATTTCTTCAGTGATCACTTCATTATTAAGTAGTGCATTGTTTAGCCTCCATGTGTTTGTATTTTTTACAGATCTTTTCCTGTAATTGATATCTAGTCTCATGGCATTGTGATCAGAAAAGATACTTGATACAATTTCAGTTTTCTTAAATTTACCAAGGCTTGATTTATGACCCAAGACATGATCTATCCTTGAGAATGTTCCATGAGCACTTGAGAAAAATATGCATTCTGTTGTTTTTGGATGGAGTGTCCTATAAATATCAATTAAGTCCATCTTGTTTAATGTATCATTTAAAGCTTGTGTTTCCTTATTTATTTTCATTTTGGATGATATGTCCATGGGTGAAAGTGGGGTGTTAAAGTCCCCTACTATGAATGTGTTACTGTCGATCTCCCCTTGTATGGCTGTTAATATTTGCCTTATATATTGAGGTGCTCCTATGTTGGGTGCATAAATATTTACAATTGTTATATCTTCTTCTTGGATAGATCCCTTGATCATTATGTAATGTCCTTCTTTGTCTCTTTTAATAGTCCTTATTTTAAAGTCTATTTTGTCTGATATGAGAATTGCTACTCTAGCTTTCTTTTGGTTTCCATTTGCATGGAATACCTTTTTCCATCCCCTGACTTTCAGTCTGTATGTGTCTCTAGGTCTGAAGTAGATCTCTTGTAGACAGAATATATAAGGGTCTTGTTTTTGTATCCATTCAGCCAACCTGTGTCTTTTGGTGGGAGCATTTAGTCCATTTATATTTAAGGTAATTATCGATATGTATGTTCCCATTCCCATTTTCTATATTGTTTTGGGTTCGTTATTATAGGTCTTTTCCTTCTCTTGTGTTTCTTGTCTAGAGAAGTTCCTTTAGCATTTGTTGTAAAGCTGGTTTGGTGGTGCTTAACTCTCTCAGCTTTTGCTTGTCGTAAAGGTTTTAATTTCTCCATCAAATCTGAATGAGATCCTTGCTGGGTAGAGTAGTCTTGGTTGCAGGTTTTTCTCCTTCATCACTTTCAGCATGTCCTGCCACTCCCTTCTGGCTTGTAGTGTTTCTGCTGAGAGATCAGCTGTGAACCTTATGGGGATTCCCTTGTGTGTTATTTGTTGCTTTTCCCTTGCTGCTTTTAATATGCTTTCTTTGTATTTAATTTTTGACAGTTTGATTAATATGTGTCTTGGCATATTTCTCCTTGGATTTATCTTGTATGGGACTCTCTGTGCTTCTTGGACTTGATTAACTATTTCCTTTCCCATATTAGGGAAGTTTTCAACTATAATCTCTTCAAATATTTTCTCAGTCCCTTTCTTTTTCTCTTCTTCTTCTGGAACCCCTATAATTCGAATGTTGGTGCGTTTAATGTTGGCCAAGAAGTCTCTGAGACTGCCCTCAGTTCTTTTCATTCTTTTTTCTTTATTCTGCTCTGCAGTAGTTATTTCCACTATTTTATCTTCCAGGTCACTTATCCGTTCTTCTGCCTCAGTTATTCTGCTATTGATCCCATCTAGGGTACTTTTAATTTTATTTATTTCGTTGTTCATCATTTCCTGTTTCATCTTTATTTCTTCTAGGTCCTTGTTAACTGTTTCTTGCATTTTGTCCATTCTACTTCAAAGATTTCGGATCACCCTTACTATTTTTATTCTGAATTCTTTTTCAGGAAGACTGCCTATTTCCTCTGCATTTGTTAGGTCTAGTGGGTTTTTATCTTGCTCCTTCATCTGTTCTGTGTTTTTCTGTCTTCTCATTTTACTTATCTTACTGTGTTTGGGGTCTCCTTTTTGCAGGCTGCACGTTCGTAGTTCCCGTTGTTTGTGATGTCTGTCTCCAGTGGCTATGGTTGGTTCAGTGGGTTGTGTAGGCTTCCTGTTGGAGGGGACTAGTGCCTGTATTGTGGTGGATGAGGCTGGATCTTGTCTCTCTAGTGGGCAGGTTCACGTCTGGTGGTGTGTTTTGGGGCGTCTGTGGCCTTATTATGAATTTAGGCAGCCTCTCTGCTAATGGGTGGTGTTGTGTTCCTGTTTTGCTAGTTGTTTGGCATAGGTTGTCAAGCACTGTGGCTTGCTGGTCGTTGAGTGAAGCTGGGTGCTGGTGTTAAGATGGAGGTCTCTGGGAGATTTCCGCCATTTAATATTATGTGGAGCTGGGAGGTCTCTTGTTGAACAGTGTCCTGAAGTTGGCTCTCCTACCTCAGAGGCAGAGCCCTGACTCCTGGGCTGGAGCACCAAGAGCCTTTCATCCACTCGGCCCAGAAAAAAATGGAGAAAAAGTAGAGAGAATTAGTAGAAGTATGAGGGAAGAAAGAAGGAGGAAAGGAGGGAAGGAAGAAAGAAGCAAAGAAGGAAAGAAAGGAGGGAGGGATGGAGGGAGGGAGGAAGGAAGGAAGGAAAGAAGGAAAAAAGATAGAAAGAAAGAAGATACAGTAAAAATAAAATAAAGTATAATATAGCTATTGAATTAAAAAATATTTAGAATAAAAAAGGGACAGATAGAACCTTAGGACAAATGTTGGAAGCAAAGCTATACAGAGAAAATCTTACACAGAAGCATACACATACACGTTCAGAAAAAGATGTAAAGGGGGAAAATCATAAATCTTGGTTTCAGAGACCACCTCCTCAATTTGGGGTGATTCGTTGTCTAAAGGAGGGAAGGAAGGAAGGAAAGAAAGAAAGAAAGAACGAAAGTAAAGTATAATAAAGTCCTTACAATTAAAATTAATTATTAAGAAAAAAATTTTTTTAAAAAAACCATGGACGGATAGAGCCCTAGGACAAATGGTAGAAGCAAGAGTATACAGACAAGATCTCACACAGAAGCATACACGTACACATTCACAAAAAGAGGAAAAGGAAAAAAAATCATAGATCTCGCTCCTAAATTCCACCTCTTCAATTTGGAATCATTCCTTGTCTATTCAGGTATTCCACAGATGCAGGGTATATCAAGTTGATTGTGGAGCTTTAATCCGCTGCTTCTGAGGCTGCTGGGAGAGATTTCCCTTTCTCTTCTTTGTTCTCACAGCTCACAGGAGCTCAGCTTTGGATTTGGCCCTGCTTCTGTGTGTAGGTCGCTGGAGGGCGTCTGTTTTTTGCTCAGACAGGACGGGGTTAAGTGAGCCGCTGATTCGGGGGCTCTGGCTCACTCAGGCCGGGGGTGGGGGGTGGGAAGGAGGGGCACTGCGTGCAGGGCGGGCCTGCGGCGGCAGAGGCTGCATGACGTTGCGGCAGAGGCCGGCGTGATGTTGCACCAGCCTGAGGCCCGCCGTGCGTACTCCTGGGGAAGTTGTCCCTGGATCCCGGGAACCTGGCAGTGGCGGGCTGCACAGGCTCCTCAGAAGAGGGGTGTGGAGAGTGACCTGTGCTCGCACACAGGTCCCTTGGTGGCGACAGCAGCAGCCTTAGCGTCTCCCGCCCGTCTCTGGGGTTCGCGCTTTTAGCCGCGGCTCGCGCCCATCTCTGGCGATCGCGCTTTTAGCCTCGGCTCGTGCCCGTCTCTGGAGTTCCTTTAAGCAATGCTCTTAAACCCCTCTCCTCGCGCACCAGGAAACAAAGAGGGAAGAAAAAGTCTCTTGCCTCTTCAGCAGGTGCAGGCTTTTCCCCGAACTCCCTCCCGGCTAGTCGTGGTGCACCAACCCCTTTAGGCTATGTTCAAGCCACCAACCCCAGTCCTCTCCCTGCGCTCCGTCCAAAACCGAAACCCGAGCCTCAGCTCGCAGCCCCGCCCACCCCGGCGGGTGAGCAGACAAGCCTCTCGGGCTGGTGAGTGCCGGTCAGCACCGATCCTCTGTGCAGGAATCTCCCCGCTTTGCCCTCCGCACCCGTCGCTGTACACTACTCCGCGGTCCCGAAGCTCCCCCCTCCGCCTCCCGCAGTCTCCGCCCGCGGAGGGGCTTCCTAGTGTGTGGAAACTTTTCCTCCTTCACAGCTCCCTCCCACTGGTGCAGGTGCCGTCCTTATTCTTTTGTCTCTGTTTTTTCTTTTTTTCTTTTGCCCTACCCAGGTACGTGGGGAGTTTCTTGCCTTTTGGGTGGTCTGAGGTCTTCTGCCAGCCTTCAGTAGGTGTTCTGTAGGAGTTGTTCCACGTGTAGATGTATTTCTGGTTTATCCGTGGGGAGGAAGGCGATCTCCGCGTCTTACTCTTCCGCCATCTTCAAGGTCCCCCCCTCTTTCAAGCTTTTAAGGACTCTTTCATTCATTCTTTCTTTTTCTTTCCTTTTTGTCTCTTACAAAGTCAGTTATCAGTCTTATTGTTTTCTTTTTATGCTAATGTATTCTTTTCTCCCTAAGAAAACTTTTAAGATAGTCTCTTTGTCTTTTAGCCCTTTATGGCCTACTTAGGTGGTTTTCCCATGTAATTATCTTGCTTGGTTTTCATTGAGATTCTTAATTAAATCCATGGTTTTGTATTTTTAATCATTTTTGAAAAAAAATTTTGGCCAATATATTTTCAAATATTCTGCTCATTCTCTTTCTCCTCTCCTTCTGAGAAGCCAATTCTCATGTTAGAACATTTGAGTGCATTCCACAACGTTTCTGAATTTGTGTTATTTTCTTCCTTTCTTTGGATTGATTCACCTTTAGTATTTTCTATTTATCTGTCTAATTTTGTCTTCTGATGTGTCAAAGTTTCTGTAAATCCATGTACTAAACTCATTAATATCTTATGATAGATTCCCATTTGCTGCTGAAATCTACCATCTTTTCATTTATTCTGACCATTTTATCCTCTACATATGAATAAATTAGTCATAGTAACTTTAATGCTAACTCTTATATCTGGATTATCTGTAAGTCTATATTTATTGCATGTTTTTTCCTGATTATTGGTAGTGTGGTTTTTGTATAACTAGTAATTTTTATTATATTTTGAATTATATATATGTGAGATTTTATATATATATATATATATATATATATATATATATATATATATATATATATATAAAATCACCCTTTCTTCTGTTAGGTATATAGGGTGGGATACTGATCACCTAAATCCATTAGAGTCTAAGCTTCTCAAGGACAGATTGCAATTTATTAATCCTTAATAAACCTTAATAAGTTTATTTATCCTTAATAATCCTTAATGAACTTTTTATTTGCCCTCGTTCTAACTGCATTATTCTCAAGGCTTTCACTTGAATATCTGACACATTTTTTCTTCCTCAGTACTGAAAAAAATATGAGGGATTAAGACCTACAGAGTTTTCTTCTAGCAACATTGACCCTTTGACAAAAACAACTTGAAGGTTTGGCACAAATTTTGAGACTGACAATTATTTTGTATGTGTTTTCTTACTTTCCAGTTTGTCCTGCCAGCCTTGATTAAATATCAAAACCTTTCCTGCTATCTCTGCCCCTAGCAGCAGTCTTCTTCAAGGGCTAAAGCCCACATCCTTGGCCTCTATAAGTGCCTAGAGTCAATTAATTTTCCCAGGTGAGAGGTGATTGTATATCCTCAATTTTAATTTATATCTTGCTCTACAAATTCATCTCTTTCATGTGTTGATTTCTGTGCTTCTCTACCTCGTTGATATTTTTGCTCAAAACACTGTGAAACTGCATATCTCACTCTGTCTTTGAGATATTTTTAGACTTTTTAAATTGTGGTTTTTAATTGATATATATGTATACATGTACATATATCAACAGATATACATGGATGAGATACATATATATAATGTGTATATATACACACTCC
Organism: Phocoena sinus; assembly: GCF_008692025.1. Classification (NCBI taxonomy): domain Eukaryota; kingdom Metazoa; phylum Chordata; class Mammalia; order Artiodactyla; family Phocoenidae; genus Phocoena; species Phocoena sinus. Next base: position 29,929,132 of record NC_045776.1, on the reverse strand, counting down.
ATAAGTGCACACCTCAGTGAAGTTTTACATATGTATATGCTTTTAAAATCACAAAATGGATCAATACTTAGAACATGTCCAAGACTCCAGAACTTATGTATTTTCTGATTTAGTATTCTCAGAACACACATGAACTTAGATGTTTATGTCCCTTCCCATTAAATTCCCTCTGAACCCAAGATCCTAATTCACCTTTCCATTTTATAAACCCATAGGCAATCACTATTTTGATATATATTTGTTTTGACTATTCTTAAAGTTAACATCAATAAAATAATATGTACACATTAATTTTTCATTTTATCAACCTAATGTACATTTTATAAAATATAATGTACATATACAGTATAATATACTATATATCATATTGTATGAGTAGACATTAATTTATACTCCTTTTGACAGACATTAGGTTGTTTCTAATTTTAGACTGTTATGAATAAAGTTTCTCTGACCATCCTTATATATGACATTAGCGGACATATGTTCTCATTTCTCATGAGGATATACTTATGAGTGGAGTTTCTAGTTCATAAGATAAGCATGTTTGGCTTTAGTATATACTGCAAAACAGTTTTTCAAAGTGGTTGCCCCAGTTTATATTCCCACCAGCAATTCCATGTGTTTATATCCTCACCAATACTTGAGACCTTTAATCTTTTAAAACGTTGGTCATTCCAACAGGTGTGTTGTCATATCTCATGATGTCTAATGATGTTGAGTACCTTTTCAAATGCTTATTAGTCATTTTGGTTTTCTGTTTCTTCAGTGCTTGTTTAAGAATTGTGCCTATTTTTAAAAATTGGGTTGTATTTTACTGTCCAGGAGAAACATTAAAAAATTTATTCTGGTAATAAATCCTTGGATATCGTCTCCCAGTAAGTGACTTGCCTTTTTAAAGTCATAATGGCATCATTTGATGGACATAGACGTTCTTAATTTCATAAAATTTTAATTTATCAATGTTTTCCTCTTATGGTTAATGCATTTATTTTTGTCCAATTTAAAAAAAAAAACACTAACATTCTTTGTTGTGTTTGTTTTGCCTTTCACATTCTTTTTTATAACCCATGTCATATAAGTATAATTATTTTGCTTACTGTCCAGCCTAATTATTCAGCTTTTTTTTTTTTTTTGAGAAATCAGCTTATTTAAGGACTCATAAGTATCCAGTTTTGTCACTCTGAGCCTTTACAATCTCCCTTCTTCACTTTGATAATTTCCTCATTCTCCACCTGGACCAAGCCCTGACCCTTAGATCATGCCCAGAATTGGCAAATTCACAGAGGGAGGGGGAAAATTGCTTCTAATCATTAGGAAACGTCTGGGTTGTTTTCCCTTCTCTGGAATTTCTACTGAACTTCAAAAAAAATAAAGATTACTATAAAATGGAGAAAATAAATATCATGTCTTCTGTTTCTAGCAAACCTTTAGACTAAGTATCATTAAAAAGTTTTTTTCTGAATTAATCACCAAGAAAACTGTTGATATTAGATAGATAGAAATAGACGAATAACTGAATAAATACATATATATTGAATTAAATTTGTGGTTGAGGTAGAAGGTAGAATGTAGGTGAAATCCTTTGGAACCAAAATTGCTTGAAGACATTAGACAGCAAATACCCCCCCACACACACATAAAGAGTAGGATAAAGTAAATAATTACATAACCATCCAAATTAATAATAAATTATGTATATTTTCTTAATGATACCAGATCACTAAGAGAGTTAAAAAGCAAACTGCTAAATTAGAGAAGATATAAGACAAAGGCTTTATATCCAGACTATATTAAAATATATAATAGAGTGAACCACTAATCCAAAGTTATTCTTTGAAAACAATAATCAATTTAATAACCTCCTGGGAAGATTGATCAATAAAAATAGAAAAGGCACATTACAACTATGCTAGAAGAAAATGAAATATATAGATACATCCTACTGACTATGAAAAAAGGTATCCACTGAATTTATAGCCAATACATTATAAAATTCAGGTGAAATATATAATTCTTGCAAAATTAAAATTTCTGAACCCCAGACGACCTCTTAGACTTTCACCTGCTCCCAAATACCGCAAAGCCTTTTGAAGACCTTAATCCTGATGATTCTACTTCCTCTCTTGTGAGTTATTAATATCCAGTTTTTTAAAAATTCTAACAGTTTCAAACTTTTCGTTTTGGAATGATTTTACAAGAAAGTCTCCTGAGTGACTCAAAGAGCTTCTCAATCACAATTGTTAGAATTTTCATGTATTTACCCATTCTCCATTTTTGAAGCATTTGTGAGTGTGTTGCAGACATAATGTCTAATTATACCTTAAACATTCAGTGTGAATTCAATAAAAAAATAATAACAATACAACCATCAAAATCCTAAAATTGAAATTAATGCAATAATGCCATATATACACACACTTTATTCATATTTATTGTTGTTGCAATAATGCCCTTTATAGGTTCAATATTCAATGCTGAAGCACTTGCTTCATTCAGTAGTATTGTTTCTCCAGTCCCCCCAGTACAGAGAAATTGCTTGGTCTTTTTTTATCTTCATGACTGGAACATTTTTTAAAAGAACAGGCCAACTGCCTTGTCAAATGTCTCTCAGTTTGAGTCTGAATTTTCCCTAAGGTTATGTAACGTTGGAAAATTGTGCAACTATGACAGGAGTACTACAGTGTATCCTATAAATAGGTACATGATGTCAATCCATACCATTAGTGGAGATGATAAATTTTACCACTAGATTAATTAGCATCTGCCAGTTTTCTCCAATATAAATTTAATGAATAAGTATTTCAAATTTATTAATTAATATGCTATATCTTACTCTTTATTTATCTTCTGTTTAGCTGCATCTAACCTATGTAACCACTCTTTGAGATTTTATTTCAATTATATCTATCATCCCTAGAAGTCATATTTTTATTTATTCATTTATTTATTTGGCTGCAATGGGTCTTAGTTGAGGCATGTGGGATTTTTTTTTGTGGTATGCAGGCTTCTCTTTAGTTGTGGTGTGTGAGCTCCAGAGCATGCAGACTCAGTAGTTGTGGCATGTGGGCTCAAGAGCATGTGGGCTCAGGAGTTGTAGCACACAGCCTCTCTAGTTGTGGTGTGTGGGCTCTAGGGCATGTGGGCTTAGGTGTCCCATGGCATGTGATATCTTAGTTTCCCGCCCAGGGATCAAATCCACTTCCCCTGCATTGGAAGGTGGTTTCTTAAACACTGGACCACCAGAGAAGTTCCAAGAAGTCATATTTTTAATGTCTTTTTAAGGATGTTTATTTTTTTCTTTATATTCTCTTGTCCTTTTTATGAATTCAAGACTTAATGTGGTTTAAAAATATTCAAGGTAGGCACTTTATATACTGATATGATATTTCAATATTGAAGTATTTATCATTTTATTGTCTTTTTAGTGGTGTTCATTAATGATGACTTACTTTTGTGTGTTTTTATAATTTTGAAAGTAAATATTTTCTCTGGAAATTTGTCTTGGGAATGCTTTGTGTCCTGGGGTAAAGCTGAATTTTTCTAGAGAAAAAAGAGGGGATTTTTGTTTGTTTCTGTCAGTCCTCTCTTGGGCACTATCTTAAATCATTATAAATGAAATTCTCCTTTTTACATTTTAAAGATTCTCACAAGAAATAATATTACAGATTTAAACTTGTATAAATTCTATCTTATCATTAGAAATTCTCAGGGAAGATTATTTTTCTATCAACTCAGGATGAGTAATGAGACAAGCAAATTTATTCTTTATCCCATTCTTTGCAGTATATTTGTAATTCAACGCTTTGGGATTTCTGTTTCATGTTTGGGCTGTTATTGTATGTGTTGATCTGGTAGTACCCAAGGCTATATATACTTTTAGCCTTCTGAGAACGCTAAAGCACGGTGACAAGTTCTCCAGGGTTTGGCATAAACCTTCAAGTAAAGCCAGTATGGTGATAATTATTTCTCAGGCTCGAAGCTTTATTTTGACCACTGAAGATGTCTTCCTTTCAAGGAATTCTGGAAATTCATTTAAACAGAAATACAGGTATTAGCATTTTGGTTGCTTTGAATGGGAGAGTTGTTTGTTATATTTAGTCTACCAATAGCTAATAAACAAAGACCATATTCAACTCAATGTTCTTTCTACTAATTTCATACAAAGAGTTGACTAAAACATTTCTCCCCATGTTCTGTTTGTTCATATTCTTTTGTCTTGGAATTCAAGTTTATCTCTATTTTGTTCAGAAACTGTCTTCATAGACTTATTCCCCTTTCGTCCATCTCATATAACCTGCACCCCAGCAAGACAGCTATTGTGAGTTCCTACAAACCATTTCATGTCACATACCACAAAGTATATGGGCTGGAAAAGGGTTGAAGATGGTGGAGCAGGAAAACTCTTAGCTCAACTCCTCTCCAAAACACACCAAAACTCCAACTACATGTAGAACAACTCTCTCTGAGAATGACCTGAAGGCTGTCAGAACAACTCTTCTAACAACTAAGATATAAAAATATACATACCAAGATGAGTAGAAGGGGAAGAAAAGTGATATAATCAGGAACTACATACCAGCAGGCAAACCTAAATAGAAAGGGGATATCACAAGGAGTGACGGTTTTGAGCCCCATATTTGGGACCCCAGCCCTGGAGTTAAGCACTGAAAAAACAAGCCCACTTAATTCGTTTTGAAAACCAGTGGAGTTTACAACCAGAAGAACTGGAGGGCTGTAGAAAACCATGATTCCACTGTTAAGGGATAAGCACATAAACTTACTTGCTCCCAGTCCCAGCACAGAAACAGCAGGTTGAAAATCTCCTGGTGCTCTAGTCAGCTTGTCCAGAACAACCCTTAGCCCACACAGGGCTCAGCTCCGAACTGTCACCCACCTCACCAAGGCAGCAGAACTGGAGCAGCCCCAGCTAAAAACAGAGTCTAGCTCTAGACTTTCTAGCTCCAGCCCTGCCTGCCACCAAAGTGGTGGACACAAGGGAGCCCCAAGAGAAACCCTGGCTCTCACTGGGCTCTGGATCTAGCTCTCATGACTCCAGCTCACTTCTGCCAAGATGGTGGCATCCAGTGCATCCTGGGATAAGCCCTGACCCACACTGGGCTCTGGCTCTGTTATCCCCTGGTTTCAGCCCACCTCTATGAAAGCAATGGCCCCAGTGAATCCCAGAAAAATCCCCAATCCATGCTCACTTCAACTTTAGCCCTCACTTTGAAGCCACTGGTCACATATAGACTGCATAGGGATGCTCCTGAAAAAGAACAAACTGTCAGGACTGGGATTAGTACCTGTTTTACCTAATTTCATAGAGACAAATAGAGAAAGTCAAACAAAATTAGAATATAGAGGAATATGTTCCAAATGAAAGAATAAGATAAAACCCTAATGAAATGGAGATAAATAATTTAACTGATAAAGAGTTCAAAAAAAAGTCATAAAAAAGCTCATTGATCTCAGGAAAAGAATAGAAGAACACATTGAGAACTTCAACAAAGAATTAGAAAATATAAAAAAGAACCAGCCAATAAAGATGTTAAAAAATAAAAAAAAATAAAATAAAATAGAAACCAAAAAGTAAACTACAGTTGGATTGGAGGGAACACACTGAACCTCTCACAGCATTTTTTGAACATCACTTTGTACAAAGCGCCAAATATTTAACTTTTTTAGGTCAACAAAGATAAGCAGATAATATTGGCACCTAGTAATAAAACAAAGAGAAAAACTCAGTGTACCTTGAGAGCAAATACCTCTATAATCCACTGTATCAAGAGCACTAGTTGCCGTGTTTAAAGCATAAATCTCAGGTAGTCTTTTCCAAATTTAAAAGCAATAATGGCAAAAAAAAAAGAACCAGCCAGAACTGGAAAATACAATAACTGAAATGAAAAATACACTGGAGAAAATCAACAGCAGATTAGGTGACACAGAAGAACACATAAACAACCTGGAAGAGAGAATAGTGGAAGTCACTCAATCAGAACAACAATTTGTGTGTTTTTTTTTAATTAAAAAAATGAAGACCATTTAAGGGACCTCTTGGACAACATAAAGCATACTTAACAGTCACACTTATAAGAGTCTCAGAAGGAGAAGGGAGAGGAAAAGGGACAGAAAATACATTTGATGGAATAATTACTAAAAAATTCCCTAACCTAGGAATGGAAACACATCCAGTTTGGGAAGCACAGAGAGTCCCAGAAAAGATGAACCCAAAGAGATCCACACCAAAATATGTCTTAACTAAAATGGCAAAAGTTAAAGAGAGAATTTTAAAGGCAGCAAGAGAAAAAATGTGTCATATACAAGGGAAACTCCCTAAGGCTATCAACTGATTTTTCAGCAGAAATTTTGCATATGAGAAGAGAGTGGCATAACATAGTTAAAGCCCTGAAAGTAAAAAAAAAAAACAAAAAAACAAAAACCTACAACAAATGATACTTTACCCAGCAAAGTTATCATTTAGAATTGGAGAGATAAAGAGTTTCTCAGACAAGAAAAATTAAGAGTTCATCACCACTAAGCCAGGCTTATAAGAAATGTTAAATGGTCTTCTTTAAGTGAGAAAGAAAAGACCATAACAAGAACTCATGGCAGACAAAGTAGACTTTAAAACAGTGTCTATAACAAAATACAATAAAGAGATCAATCCAAGAAGAAGACGTAACATTAATAAACACATATGTGTCTACCATAGGAGCACATAAATATGTAAAGAAAATATTGACAGAGATAAAGGGAGAAATTGGCAATATTATAATAATGGTAAGGGAATTTAATACCCTACTTAGGATAATGAATAGACTGTCCATAAATAAAATCAATAAGGAAGCAGTCACTTTTAAATGACACACTAGGCCAGGTTCACTTAATAGATATTGACAGAACATTCCACCTCAAATCAGCAGAATACACATTCTTTTCAAGTGCATATGGAACATCCTCAAGAATAGATCACATGATAGGCCACAGAAGAAGTCTCAATAAATTTAAGAAATTTGAAAATGTATCAAGCAACTTTTCCAATCACAACCATTGAAACTAGAATCAATTACAGGAAGAAAACTGCAAGAAAAAACAACACATGGAGACTAAACAACATATTACTTAGAAAGCAATGTGTCAATGGAAAAATTTTAAAATACTTCAAATAAATAAAAATAAGAAAAACAACTTTTCTAAATGTATGGGACAAAGCAAAACCAATTTTAAGAGGAAAGTTTATAGTGTTACAGGTCAATCACAAGAAACAAGAAAAATCCCAAATATACAACTTAACTCTCAACATAAAGGAATTAGAAAAAGAAGAAAAAACAACACCCAAAGTTAATAGAAGGAAGAAAATAGTAAATATCAGAATAGAAGTAAAAGAAGCAAAGACCAAAAAAAAAAAAAAAAAAAAGTAAAGATCAATAAAACTAAGAGCTGGTCCTTTGAAAAGATAAACAAAATTGATAAACCTTCAGTCAGACTCATCAAGAAAAAAAAGAAAGAGGGCCCAAATAAAATTAGAAATGAAAGAGGAGACATTACCACAAATATCACAAAAATATAAACAATCATAACAGAATACTATGAACAATTACATGCCAAAAAATTGGGCAACCTAGAAGAAATGGATAAGTTCCTATAAACATTACAGTATACAAATACTGAATAAGAAAGAAATAGAAAATCTGAACAGACTGATTAATAGTAATGAAACTAAATAATAATAATAATAACCTCTCAACAAATATAAGTCCAGGACTAGATAGCTTTCTGGGGGAATTATACCAAACACTTAAAGAAGAGTTAATACCTCCCCTTCTAAGACTATTTCTTCAAAAAAATTGAAGAGGAAGGAACAGTTCCAAACTCATTCTATGAGGAGAGCATTACCTTGATGTCAAAACCACACAAAAACACTACAAAAAAAATTACTAGCCAAAACCCTGATGAACATAGATGCAAAAATTCTCAATAAAATATTAGCAAATTGAATTCAAAAATACATTTAAAGACTCATACATTATGATTGGACAGAGACTTATTCCAAGGATGCAAGGATGATTCAATATCCACAAATCAATCAATGTGATGTACAACATTAACAAAGGATAAAATTAATACAATCATCTCAATAGATGAAGGAAATATTTTGGCAAAATTCAACACCATTCATGATAAAAATTCTCAAAAAATTTAGTAGGAGGGAATGTACCTCATATAATAGAGGATATTTAGGACAAACCCTCAGCTATTGTCATACTCAATGATAGAAAGCTAAGAGCTTTCCTCTAAGATGAGGACCAAGACAAGGATGCCCACTCTTGCCACTTCTATGTAACATAGTAATGGAAGTCTTAATCACAACAATCATATAAAAGGCATCCAAACTGGAAGGGAAAAATTTAAACTGTCACTATTTGCAAGCAACATGATAATATATGTAAAATACCTTAAAGTCTCAACCAAAAAACTATTAGAACTAATAAATGGATTCAGTAAAGTTGCAGAATACAAAATTAATACACAAATCTGTGTATTTCTAAATACTAATAATGAACTATCAGAAAGAAAAATCAAAACACAGCATCATTTACAATTAAAGCAAAAGGAATAAAATGCTTAGGAATAAATTTAACTAAGGAGATGAAAGACCTCTTCTCTGAAAACTATGAGACATCAATGAAAGAAATTGAAGATTATACAAATAAATGGAAAGATATTCTGTGGTCAGAGATTAGAATAATTAATATTGTTAAAATATACATACTACCAAAATCAACCTGCAGAATCCATGCAATTTCTATCAAAATACCAATGGCATTTTTCACAGAATTTGAACAAATAATTTTAAAATTTGTATGGAAATAAAAAAGACTCCAAATAGCCAAAACAATCTTGAGAAAGAAGAACAAAGCTAGAGCTATCACACTGACTTCAAATTATAGGACAAAACTATAGTAATCAAAACAGTATTGTACTGGCACAAAAACAGACAACATAAATCAATAAAATAGAATAGAGAGCACAGAAATAAACCCACACTTATATGATCAATTAATCTATGACAAAGGAGGAAAGAATGTGATGAGTATTAAATTCAGCCTCTTCAATAAATGAGGTTAGGAAAACTGGATAGCTAGATGCAAAAGAATCAAACTGGACTACTTTTTCACACCACACACACACAAAAAAAGCTAAAAATGTATGAAAAACTTAAATGTAAGACTTGAAACCATAAAACTTCCAGAAAAAAACTGGCAGGATGCTCTTTGACATTAGTCTTAGCAATATGTTTTGGATCTGTTTCCTCAGACAAGGTAAACATAAGCAAAAATAAATAAATGGGACTACATCATACTAAAAATATTTTCACAGCAAAGGGAACTGTCAACAAAATTAAAAGTCCTACTACTGAATGGGAGAAGATATTTGCAAACAATATATCTGATAATGGGTTAATATCCAAAATATACAAAGAACTAATGTAAAACAACATTAGAAAATTGATTGTTGGCAAGAATGTGGAGAAAAAAGAATCCTTGTGCACTGCTGGTGAAAATGTTAATTGGTGAAGCTACAATGGAAAACACTATGGAGTTTCCTCAAAAAGTTAAAAATAAGGGAATTCCCTGGTGGTCCAGTGGTTAAGACTTAGTGATTTCACTATTGTGGCCTGGATTCAAGCCCTTGTGGGGAAACTAATGACCCTACAAGCTGCGCAGTGCAGCCAAAAGAAGAAAAAAAAGAAAAAGAAATACCATGCAATCTAGTAATTCCACTCTTGGCAATTTATCCAAAGAAATTAAAAATACTAATTCAAAAAATCTATGCACCTCAATGTTCATAGCAGCTTTATTTACAATAACCAAGACACAGAAGCAACCTAAGGGTCCACCAATAGGTTAATGGATTAAAATATGGTATATATACTATGGAATATTACTCAGCCATAAGAATGAATGAAATCTTGCCATTTATGACAATATGGTTGGAGATGGAAGGTATTATGCTTAGGGAAATACGTCATAAGTAGTAAGACAAATATGTATGTTTTCACTTATATGTGTAATCTAAAAACCAAGACAAACAAACAAATAAAACAGAAACAGGCTCACAGATATTGAGAATACACTAGTGCTTGCCAGAGGGTAGAGAGATTAGGGGAGGGGTGAAATAGGTGAAGGGGATTAAGAGGTATAAACTACCAGAATTAAGTAAATAAGTCACAGATATGTAATGCATAGAACAGGGAATATAGTCAATATTTTATAATAGCTTTGCATGGTACATAACATATAAAAATATCAAATTGCTATGTTGTACTCCTGAAATTAATATAATATTGTTGGTTAAAATACTTCAAAAAGAAAAAAGAAAACAAAAACTTGCTACATTGGATATCATCAAAATGGTGTTCTTTGAATGACTATTAGGAGAATGCAAAGGCAGTGTGCATTCTGGGAGAGGATATTTGTAAATCATGTATAATGAGGGACTTGTATCAATAATGTTTAAAAAGCTGTCAACTAAATAAGAACAAAATAAGCAACCCAATTTTTATAATGAGCAAAATATTTGAAGAGACACTGCATCAAAGAAACTATGCAGATATCACCCTCGCCAACAAAAACAAACTAACAAACAAAAAACAGAAAGAAACGCTCAGTATCCTTAGGCATTAGAGAAATGCAAATCAAAGTCACAACGAGATATCTAACTACACATTTATTATGAAGTTTAAAAGTAAAGACAAACCTAGCCAAATCAGGGCAAGTATATAGAACAACAGAAATCTCAGACACCAATAAGGTAAATGTAAATTCTTACAATCATTTTAGAAAATACCTTGGTAGTTTCAAAAAAACATAACCACATACTACCCACCATACAGCCCAGCTGCTACTATGTATTTACCCAGTAAATAAAAACATAGTTTACTGGAGGGCTTTTACAAGAAATGTTAATAACAGTTATATTGGTAATTGACAAAAAATGAAAACAAACAAAATTTCCACCAGCAGGTAAATGGATAAATTTCTGTGTATCCATACAATGGAATACTATTTGTCATTTTAAAAAGAATGGATTCTTGACATAACAAACAACCTGGTAAATTAAGGAAACTAGATATTTTTACTGAATGATTCAATTTACATAAAGCTCTAGAAATGCTAGTGGAAAAAAAAATGCAGAACAGTGGCTGCTAGAGGATGGGAGTGGGGTGGGCAGGGACAAAATGGAGGGATTACAATGGGGGAATTAGAAAAATTTTGAGGAAGGTAGATGTCTTATCTTGATGGTATGATAATTTCATAAGTCAAAACATCAAATTGTACACTTTAAATATATATAATTTACAGTATGTCTATTGTCACAATAAAGAAGTTTAAAAAGCAAATATATATATATATTATATAAATATATATATTTGTACTGGTCATTTTAGTTTATAAAGAACTTTAAGGTACATTAGTTATCTCAGTGGAATCTGTCTACACTTCTGTGAGTGCCAGCCTCATTGCCCCATTATGCAGAAGATGAAACCCATTGTCAGAAATGATAAATGATGCAACTTAATTCATATAGCAAAATTGTATAGCATTTGGCAAGATCATGTATCCCAAAATTTAACTCAGATACTACAAGTTATCTTCTAGCACTCACGCCATGTTAAGTTGTTCTATTGGACTTTAGGAGATATCTTCAGCTTGAACTTTTTTTTTAACATCTTTATTGGAGTATAATTGCTTTACAATGGTGTGTTAGTTTCTGCTTTACAACAAAATGAATCAGCTATATATATACATATGTTCCCATATCTCTTCCCTCTTGAAAGGAACTTTTGTACAAAAGGGAAAAGGATCTATCAGTGTTTCAGATAAAGCCATGTCTCATGACTGGAACAGTGAAATAAGGAACAGAATTCTCCTGTTATTTAATGAAAAAATAAAAGGTAGAAACTTGCCAAGACTTTCTTCTGTTCTTTATTACACAATATCTACAATCTTATTATTTGCTAACTCCTCTGGGAGGCATTAGAGGAGAACACTCATTTATCGTCAGGTATAAATTTGTGTTTGCCATGAAAATAACATAAAACCCAGTAAAGACCTCATTAAGAAAAAAAAAGTCATTTCACTCTCTTTGACTTTAAGAATGACGGTTTTCTCTTTATTTTATGTATAAAGTAGGAAAACTTGTAATTAGTTTAATACACAGTATTGAGAAAAAGTTATATGATTCCTTAGGTGCAGGCTTAGCTCTTGTGAAGTGGGTAAATTTATCTTGGCTAGAGATAAATCCAACCATTCCCATTTTCCTGGTATCCTTCTTCCCAACATGCCACTCATCCTGTCTTTACCAGAGGCTTGCTTTCAGAATCTTGTTAAATACTTGCTGAATTTTAGTAATAAAACGTCAGAGTGACTATCAAAATAAGGTCCACAATTATCTGCAGCATAAAATCTGTGGTGTCAGGTAACCTTGCCTATTCCTGGACCACTGCCTTGCCCTACTAAATCAGGTACTGTGAATATGGACTTCCAAAATCTGTATTTCAGAATTTTCCCAAATGACTCTTATGTACCATAGAGTTTGAAAGCACTGGTTTAAACTCTTGTATTATTTGACCTATATCACCTTTCTATTTAACATGTCCCCATCCATCTAAATCACATACACAGATAAACTCACCAAGAAATTTGCAGTTCAATCAAGGACATAAAAGTACAAAATAAATGATAAAGTAAGGAATTTCTTGTGCTTTGTTCTCAGCTATTTGGGGGACAATTAAGGAATATTTTTTGAACATAAGAAATACTCAGAGTTCATGAATTATATGATGATAATTGTCTATTCTGCCTATACATAAGATTGGCCTTGTGCCAAGATGATCTTATCTCTATACACTATAAGTGCAGGTGAATGTGCAGTATCACATTTTGATACTGTTGTATGCATAGGTTAGAGGTACCATGTGGAAAAATTCAGTAGCTCTCTCTACTGGTTTGTAATCTTTCTGACATTGTCAGATCTCAGGACTAGAGAGGGGTCCTAGGGAAAATAAGGATCAGCTATAACTTGAAAACCTTGATAACAAGGGGTCAGAAAGATGTGACAGCAGAAATTTAAAAACAAACAAAATATAGATGTTAGAGGGCAGAGCAATATGGGGTATTTAGAATTTCTGGATGCACAATGAGAACTTTATTGGAGTTTGTCAGAGAACTGGTATGATAAAGTAGAAAGAGGATGAACTTAGGTAAAATTTGGAAATGGCCCTCTTGAAGACCATTTCTTTCACTCTATTGAGAAAATAAATTGTACAACTTATTTAATCCCAGATTCTTCATCCATAAAATTGGAATACTAATTTTGGAATATAATTGGAATATAAGAATATTAAGTTATTTTATTTTTGAACAAATTTTTTTTTGTTCTGACTATCTACTTTGCAATTGAGTCCATACATTTAAATTTTGTTATTCAAGCATAAAATAATATACACGATATAATAAAGTAACACATCCATGTAACCACCACACATACCAAGATATAGCACATTACCAACACAGAGGCTTCCCTTTTGCCCCTTCTGGTCATTATCTCTACCAAAGTTAGTCACTACTCTGATTTCAGTCAATATAGATTTTGTTTTGTTTGTTTTTAAATGTAATTTATGTAATGAATAAAATAATATATTATATGAACATTTGCAGTTGACTTCTCTTTACATGTTGACTTCAAGATTTATTAATGTTCTTGCATACAACAGTAGTTTATTCTTTGAAACTCTATAGTCAGCATTTTATGAACATACCAGTATTCCTTTATACATTCTAGTATGGATGGGTATTTGAGTTGTTTTCACTTATCTGCTGTTATGAATAATGTTACTAGGAATATCTTTGTATATGTCTTTGGTTTCTCATATTTATGTAGTCTGTATGGAATTTATAGGCCAAGGTAGGAATATTTTCACCTCTAAAGCCATTGTCAAAAATTTGTTCAGGGCTTCCCTGGTGGCGCAGTGGTTGAGAGTCTGTCTGCCAGTGCAGGGGACACGGGTTCGTGCCCCGGTCTGGAAAGATCCCACATGCTGTGGAACAACTAGGCCTGTGAGCCATGGCTACTGAGCCTGCGCATCTGGAGCCTGTGCTCCGCAACAGGAGAGGCCACAACAGTGAGAAGCCCGCGTACTGCAAAAAAAAAAAAAAAAAAAAAATTTGTTCAAAAATAAAATAACTTAATATTCTTATAAGCAGTGCTGAGAGTTGTAGTTGCTCCAAATCCTAATACTTTGAATCATAAAACTCTCATTGTTTTGTTTGCTTTGGTCTTCTAGTTATTCTGGTAAAGATGTAGTAATATATTAGTATGGTTTTCATTTGTATTTCCGTAATGAGTGATGATATAGAGTACCATACCTTGTTTGAATATCCTTTATTGTGAAATGTCCATTCAACTCGTTTGCCTATATTTCTGTATTTTTATATTGTTATTAGTTCTGTAAATTCAGCATATAATTCCAGAAGATATAATTATTATTTTAAATAGTAAATATATATTTAGGTTTATCTATATAAAAAGTTAACCTTTTACTTGTTTTTAATTTCTTTCTCTATTACTATTCTTTTCTCTGAAATCTTATTTTTTTCTATATGAAAAAAGTCCCTTAGGTAAGACATTTACTTTTATGCAGGTCTACTTTGGTAATTTGTTATTCCAGTGCTTCTCTATTTTATGTTCATTCTTGAAGCTTATTCTCACTAGGTATGGCATTCAAATGGGACCATTATTTTCCCTCTACCCTTTAAAACAGGCATTCCAGTATTTTATGGATTCCATTGTTTATGTTGAAAAGTCAGCAATAATGTTTTTGTTATAGCTTTGAAGGTAAATGCTTTCTTTTATCTGGCTGATTTCTTAAACTTTTAAATTTATCTTTGGGTTCTAGAAATTTTCTCTACAGTGCTTAAGTATATCATTCTCCCAGTTTACACTACTTGGTAATTGTATATCTTCTTCATTCTTTGGCTTTATGTCTTTCATCAGTTTTGGAAAATTCTTGGCAAATATATCTTTAGATATTTTATCAAGTATCTCCTTTATTTCTTGGATTGGAATCACATACATATTAGATATCTCCATGATGTTCTATATGTTTTTAACCATTTAAGTGTAATTACTTTTTGTATTTACTATGCTTCAATGCTGATATTTTCTACCATTAAGCTCATGTATTGAATTCTTAGTTGTACTGATATTTTTAAATTCGAGGATTTTCATTTTTTGTTGTATAAATGCCAGCTATCTGCTATCTTTTAAAATGTATTTATCAGATTTATTTTAAAGTTTATGCCTGAACACTAATATCTGGATAATTCATTAGCTTAAATCTGTTGACTTTTTCACTTGGATTTTGGTCATTTTTTCCTTATTCCTAGTATGTCTGGCAAATTTTGTTTTTAGACTGTAAACTATTTAAGAAAAAAATATTGAGGCTCTAAATGTTGTTACATTATTTCAAGAGAGCTTTTACTTTTTTAGTATGTTGTAGAGAAGGTATGGGCATGGCCTAATTGTAGTTTGTTATTAATACCTGTTCATATTTCTTCCAAGGTTGCAACTAAAACCTAGATTTCTTAAACAGAGATGGCTCTTATTTCTTAATTACTCTAAACTCCAAATATATATATTGTTTTTTAGTCCCTTAAAAGTTGCTTTCTGTTTATTTTTGTTTGTTTTGTTTTGCTTTGTTTTGTTTTGATCTAACCATATTAATGTGCAACTTAGAAGTTAGTGAATTGCTCAAGGGGAAGTTATGTGCAGAATGTTAAACTCACCTTAGGATGTATTTTTAGCCACCCTGTCTGCTCAAGTTCTGCTTATTCTGTTGCTTTTTCATTCTTTCAAACAGTTGTTCATTGCTTTTTTTTTTTTCTAGGTGGCTGCACCATGAAGCATGTGAGATCTTTGTTCTCTGACCAGGGATTGAACCCATGCCCCCTGCAGTAGAAACATGTCATCTTAGCCACTGAACCACCAGGGAAGTCCCATGTTCATTGCTTTTTATTCTCATCTCTTGCTAGGAGGTTTAATCTAATATCAGTTTCTTCTTCATAGGGAAAGTGGGACATTGGTGTATGAATATTTTAATTCATAACATCTGTTATATTCTTCAGAATAGTGACAACTATTTCCTATTACCAGAAATTTAAAAGCTTTATCATATCCCAACTAACCTGTCACTATCTTGCAGTTTAACTGACGTTGTGATACCTAATTTTTGAAATTTTAACTTTTCTTCTTAGTGACAAGTTTCAACGTATTTTCATGTCCTTGATAGCTTTTGATTTTTTTCTCCTCTGTAAATTTCTCATCTCAAAATAATCTTATATGTTTTGTTTTCAATCTCTGTTATCTATTAGTCAAATACTTCATTTAAACTATGATTTTCTTTGACCTTATAAGTGACTGATGGTGTTTTTCCTTCTCCAAGTGGTCAATTCTTGTCTATTTTGAAAGATCCAACACCAACATCATCTTTAGTGAGAAGCCTTCTTCAACATCCAGGAAGAATATTTTTGTTGGGAAAAAGATTGGTAGAACATACATCTACTGTATTCGTTGTGACAGAATAGGCCCTATGATACTAATTGCCACAACAGCAGAGAAAAAGAGCAAAACTAATTCCCTCACAAAATTTCCAAGAAAAATCCCCACCGTTTCTGTTAAGATCTTTAATTTATGTTGTCCCAGACACAAATGCTCAGTTTTACAGGAAGACAAATACTATGCTTTTGATTATTATCTCCAGTGCTGGGGTAAAAAAAAGCACCTCCTTCAGGAGGGCTACATCCCTCACTGTAGTTAAAAATTTCCTTGGCTGAGGCCCCAGTTATTTTGAGGATATCCCTGGTAATACCTGCATTAAAAAAGTAGTTCACTGAAGCCCATTTAAGAGAATTGCTGTTAAAAGAATAAAAGGTTTAACAAAAGCAATTATCTTGGCCCCAAACAGTTAAATAATAACTGTATCTGTTAAAGAAATCACTGTTGCTAAGTGAATAAAACAGTTTTAACAGGAATCTCTGAAAGGCCTTCAAATCCAGTCACATTACTGGAAATATTCCCTACCAGCCTCAGTTCTTGACACTTTGAAATCTCACATTAGGTTAAATTGTGGATGGAGCAGAGCAAAATGTTGGGAATACTGAAAGTGTAAGGCTACCTGTTAGGTAGATATTCTCTCATGAGAGAAACTAGAACTGTCATGGCAGCAAGAACAATATCTGATATATATTTTTGTATCTATAGGAAGAGAATTAGCAGGTGCCCAGCAAATTACTCAGAGTGAGAATATAATTGAATTGAACTATTATTTTAATATATTTTCTGAGAAATATTCCTGGATAGAGATCTACACAAAACACTTAAGATAGGCCCAGTCTTCAAAGAACTGCAATTTAAATGGGCCAATAAATACATCCTTGAAAATGTTGTGTCCAATATAAAGATCTATTTCCTAAGTAATAATACATTGCAAAAATTCAAATGTGGAAAGACTGTACATTGGTTATTGACTTGGATCAAGGAAGTTTTTGTGAAGGAAGTGGGGACTACAGTGGAAAACCCTTTACCACTCACCTCACTCCTACCAATCTAACATTGTTCAGTAGCCTGATAAAAACATCAGTGTATAGTAGAAATCTTTCTAGTCTCCTAGGTACCTCATTCTAAGGCTTTGAAATTCCCATCAGACCCCACATGCTCTGTCAAGTTTGTCATGTCCTTTCAAGGGCAAGAATGGTCAGTCTGGTGAATGTGAACTTTTGATTCAGATATTCTTGAATTTGAGGTCCATCTCTAATAGTTACTTTATATCCTCAGACTGATTATTTAACACAATTTGTGCTCAGTTGTCTAATTTCTCAACTTGGAATAGCAATGTAGAAGTAATTGCTCATTAAATGTTATTGATCTTCATTATCATTTTCATATATTATATCCTAACACTAACCATAATTCTCAATCAATAGATGAGCCTAAATAACTCTGTCATACATGAATTAATGTGTGAGGTGACACAGGTTTGGCAGCAGATAATAGAGTCACACTGAGGACAAGAAGGATATAAACCAGGGGATTAGTATCACTCTATAAGTTCCTGGAAATCAAAAATAGCATTTTATTCACCTTAATTTTCCACACTTGTCTCAGCATATTTAGATAAAATATGTAGGTAAGTATATAAATTTAAAGTAATAAGCAAAGAAAAATCTATTTTTAAAATAGCTCATAATTAATAAATATGTAATGAATGATAAAATTATCTTCCATTGATTAAGTACCTGATATAGGCCTCAGACTTCTGCTAAATTCTTTACAAATATCCTCAGTGTAACTTTTTGAAGAAACTTTTTGAAGAAACTGCAGTTTCTTTTGAAGAAACTGCACTAAAATGTATATTCTAGGGAATGATTATAACAAAGAAGTCTATGTAGAACTGCAGTCCATGAAACACCAAAGCTGGTACGCTAGATAGTTTCATAGGCTGGTGATTTAAGAGTTAGATCTTTAGGCAGAAAAATTCAAATATAAATCCCAGTCAAATTAGAATTAAACAAGTTCAAATTCAGCAAATACTAAAATATCCTTGAGTGCCTTAAGCCATACTGGGATCACAGCCACCTATAAACATGTCCCCCTGATATGGCCCTGCCCAACAGAGGGACAAAAACCAGATACACCAACAAGAGGGAAGGCACCAGTCCCTCCCACCAGGCAGCCTGCACAAGACTCAGAGCCAAACTCACCCACTAGAAGGAAGAAACCAGAAGCAGGAGGAACTATGACCCTCCAGCCAGCAGAAAGGAGAGCACAACACAGAAACTTAGACAAAATGAGAGGGCAGAGTAATATGTTTCAGATAAAGGAACAAGATAAAAGCCCATAAGAACAAGTAAATGAAGAGGAGATAGGCAACTTACCTAAAAAATAATTTAGAGTAATGATAGTAAAAAAGATCTCAGAAAAAGAATGGAGGCACAGACTGAGAAGTTACAAAAGATGTTTAACAAAGAGATTTAAAGAACAATCAGAGATGAACAATACAATAACTGGAATGAAAAATACAGTAGAAGGAATCAATAGCAGAATAACTGCCAGAACGAATATAACTGCTAGATAGAAGAATGAATAAGTGAGTTGGAAGTCAGAATGGTGGAAATCACTGCCATGGAACAGAATAAATAATAAAGAATGAAAAGAAATAAGGACAGTCTCAGAGACCTCTGAAACCATATTAAACACACTGACATTCACAATATAGGGGTCCCAGAAGGAGAAGAGAGAGAGAAAGAGCCTGAAATATTTGAAGAGACTACAGCTGGAAAATTCCCTAACATGAGAAAGGAAACACTCACTCTAGTACAGAAAGCACAGAGAATCCCATACAAGATAAATCCAAGGGGGAACACAATGAGACACATTAATCAAACTGACAAAAATTAAAGACCAAGAAAAAATATTTTAAAAAACAAGGGAAAAGCAACAAATAACATACAAGGGAACCCCCATAAGGTTATCAGCTGATTTTTCAGCAGAAACTCTGCAGGCCAGAAGGGAGTGGCATGATATAAAGTGAGAAAAGCGAAAAAACCTACAACCAAGATTATTCTACCCATCAAGGCTTTCATTCAGATTCGAAGGAGAAATCAAAACTTTTACAGGCCAGCAAAAGCTAAGAGAATTCAGCACCACAAAGCCAGCATTACAACAAATTCTAAAGGAATCTCTCTAGGCAGAAAAGTAAAGTCTACAAATAGAATCAAGAAAATTACAAATGGGGAAGCTTACTGGCACAGGCAAATATAAAGTAAAGGTAGGAATTCATCCACACACAGATACGATATCAAAACAAGCAATCATGGAAAGAGGAGAGTTCAAATGCAGGATATTGGAAATGCATTGGAAACTAAGAGACAAGCAACTTAAAATGATCTGATACATATAAAGACTGCTGTATTAAAACCTCATGGGAAATGCAAACACAAATCTACAATAGATACACACACAAAAAAGAAAAAACAACCCAAACACATCACTAAAAATAGACATCAAATCGCAAGAGAAGAGACCAAAAGAGGAAGGGAAGAAAAAAGACCTACAAGAACAAATCCAAAACAATTAAGAAAATGACAATAAATACATTCATATTGATAATTACTTTAAATGTAAAAGGATTAAGTGCTCCAACCAAAAGACATAGACTGGCTGAATGGATACAGAAATAAGACCTATATATATGCTGTCTACAAGAGACCCACTTCAGATCTAGGGACACACGCAGACTGAAAGGGAGGGGATGGAAAAAGGTATTCCATGCGAATGGAAATCTAAAGAAAGCTGGAGTAGCAATGCTCATATCAGACAAAATGATTTTAAAAGAAAGATTGTTTCAAGAGACAGAGAAGGACACTACATAATGATCAAGGGATCAATCTAAGAAGAAGATATAACAATTGTAACTACATATGAACCCAACAGATGTTCTCCTCAATATATAAGGCAAATGCTAACAGCCATAAAAAGAGAAATTCACAATAATACGGTAATAGTGGGAGACTTTAATACCGCATTCTCATCAATGGACATGTCATCCAGACAGAAGATCAGTAAGCAAACACAGGCCTTAAATGATATATACAGAACATTCCATTGACACACAGGCAAATACACTTTCTTCTCAAGTGCACATGGAACATTCTCCAGGATAAATCATATCTTGGGCCACAAATCAAGCCTCAGTAAGTATAAGAAAACTGAAATCATACCAGGCATCTTTTCTGACCACAACACTATGGGATTAGAAATAAATTACAGGAAAAAAAGAACTGTAAAAACCACAAACACATAGACACTAAACAATATGTTATTAAACAACCAATGGATTACTGAAGAAATCAAAGAGGAAATAAAAAAAATACCTAGAAGAAATGACAACAAAAACACTGCAGTCCAAAACCTTTGGGATGCTGCAAAAGCAGTTCTAAGAGGGGATTTAATAGCAATATAACCTTAATTGAGGAAACAAGGAAAATCTCAAATAAACAACTTAACCTTACACCTAAAGCAACTAGATAAAGAAGAACAAACAAAACCTAAAGTTAGTAAAAGGAAATAAATCATAAAGGTCAGAACAGAAACAAATAGAGACAAAGATCAATGAAACTAAAAGCTGGTTCTTTGAGAAGATAAACTAAATTGATAAACCTTTAGCCAGATCCATCAAGAAAAAAAGGAAGAGGACGCAAATCAGTAAAATTAGAAATGATAAAGGAGAAGTTACAACTGACACCACAGAAATATAAAGGATCATAAGAAACTACTACAAGCAAATATATGCCAATAAAATGGACACCCTAGAAGACATGGACAAATTCTTAAAAATGTACAATCTGCCAAGACTGAACCAGGAAGAAATAGAAAATATGATTAGAGCAATCACAAGTACTAAAATTGAAACTGTGATTTAAAAACTTCTAACAAACAAAAGTTCAGGACCAGATGGCTTCATAGGTGAATTTTATCAAATTCTTAGAGAAGACTTAACACCTATCCTTCTGAAACTCTTCCAAAAACTTGAAGAGGGAGGAACACTCCCAAGCTCATTCTATGAGGCCAATATATACCTGATTCCAAAAACACAAAGATACCACCAAAAAAGAAAATTACAGGCCAGTATCACTGATGAACATAGACACAAAAATCCTCAAGACAATACTAGTGAACTGAATCCAACAATACATTAAAAGGATCATACACCATGACCAAATGGGATTTATCCCAAAGCTGCAAGGATTTTTCAATACCCACAAATCAGTCACTGTGATATACCACATTAACAAATTGAAGAATAAAAACCATATGATTATCTCAGTAGATGCAGAAAAAGCTTTTGTCAAAATTCAAGAACTATTTATGATAAAAACTCTCCAGAATGTGGGAAAAAGGGAACTTACCTAAACATAATAAAGGCAATATATGACAAACCCACAGCTAACATAATTCTCCTTGGTGAAAAGATGAAAGCATTGTCTCTAAAATCAGGAACAAGGTGAGGATGCCCATTGTCACCACTTTTATTCAACACAGTTTTGGAAGTTCTAGCCATGCAATCAGAGATGAAAAGGAAATAAAAGTAATCCAAATTGGAAAAGAAGAAGTAATACTGTCACTGTTTGCAGATGACATGATACTCTACATAGAAAATCCTAAAGGTGTCACAAGAAAATTACTAGAGCTCATCAGTGATTTTGGTAAAGTTTCAGGATGCAAAATTAATATACAAAATCTGTTGCATTTCTAGACACTTACAATGAAGTATAGGAAAGAAAAATTAAGGAAAAAATCCCATTTACCATTGCATCAAAAAGAATAAAATACCTAAGAATAATCCTACCCAAGGAGACAAAAGACTTCTATTCTGAAACCTATAAGATGCTGGTGAGAGAAATCAAGATAACACAAACAGATAGAAGGATATATTCTATTTTGGAAGAATCAATATTGTCAAAGTGACTATATTACCCAAGATAATCTACAGATTCAATGCTATCCCTATCAAACTACCAATGGCATTTTTCACAGAACTAGAGCAAAATATTTTTTAATTTATATGGAAAGACAAAAGACCCTGAATAGCAAAAGCAATCTTTTTTATGTGCATTATTTATTTATCTTTCAATGAATAAATTCCTAGAAATAGAACAATTCAGTCAAAAGATAGGACTATTTTTGATGCAAAGGCCTTTTGATGCATATTACCAAATTATCTTCTGGAAAAGGTATATAAATCACTGTCAAGATAGGCTGTAAAAGGTATCTTGTTTGTGTCTAGTGTGTTTCTTAAATTACCTACAAGTGAATTGGGAAATCTCATTGGGGGTTTTAAATTCAAGAGGAGATCTAGAGGAGAGTGCAGTATGGCTATTAAGAGAAGAAAAAAGAAGAGAGAGAATGAAAGAACAAACAACAAAATCTCAAGTTTTACCCTTTTCAAAAGGTGTGTAGGCTCTGATGCACTGATTTGCAGACTGTGTCCTGGGCACTCCTAGGACTCTGCTGCAGGAGGTGGAGGCCTGCGAACAGCTTGGCTTCTTTTTATGTATTTTTTATGTTTATACTTTTGGGTAAGATTTCTTTCAAATTAATGGTTCAAAACGTAAAAAGTTTGAAAGCTACAGATTAGTAGACCTCTAAGTTCACTAGTACTATTTTCAGACAAGTGATTCAAAATGAATCTTGTTCCTGCCTCTGCTTTTTTATTTGAGAAGTAAGTGTCCTGATTCACTGCTGCTTTCTTAAAAGAACAATCTTGCTAGCCTAAATGAGAGAATGAGTAACCTCCTGAGTTAGGGTCCCTCCTGTGCTTCACGGCTCTCCCGATTCCTGGTTGACATCTGTGTGGTTAAGGCCATGTGGCGTCAGATCAATTTCTGGTTCCAGCTCCAGAGGAGGAGCTGGTAAATAGCTGTTTTAGGCAAGGAAGAGGTTGAGGCACCTTAAGGCCAATGACTTCTTATCTTGCTTTTATTAGCAGTGGTGTCAACATGCACTAAAATGTTTAGCAAAAGCAATGAGAAAGAAAAATGGAGCTGGAGGCATCAGACTCCATGACTTCAGACTATACTACAAAGTTACAGTAATTAAAACAGTATGGTACTGGCACAAATACAGAAACATAGATCAATAGAATTGGGTAGAAAGCCCAGAAATAAACTCACACATCTATGGTCAATTAATCTATGACAAGAGAGGCAAGAATATAAAACAAAGAAAAGACAGTCTCTTCAATAAGTGGTGCTGGGAAAACTGGTCAGCTACATGTAAAAGAATGGAATTAGAACATTCTCTAACACCATACACAAAAATAAACTCAAAATGGATCAAAGATCTAAATGCAATTCTAGACATTATAAATCTCTAAGAGGAAAACATAGGCAGAACACATAAATCACAGCAAGATGTTTTTTGATGCACCTCCTAGAGTAATGAAAATAAAAATAAACAAATGAGACCTAATTAAACTTTAATACTTCTGCACAACAAAGGAAACCATCAACAAAATGAAAAGGCAACCCACAGAATGGGAGATGATATTTTCAAATGATGTGGCTGACAAGATATTAACCCCCAAAATATACAAACAGCTCATGCAGTTCCATGTCAAGAAACAAACAACCCAATGAAAAAATAGGCAGAAGATCTAAATAGACAGTTTTTCAAAGACATACAGATGGCCAAAAAGCACATGAAAAGATGATCAACATCAATACTTATCAGAGAAATGTCAATCAAAACCATAATGATGTGTCACCTGGCACCATTCAGAATGGCTATCATCATCATCAAAAATTCTACAAACAATAAATGCTGGAAAGTTTGTGTAGAAAAAGGAACCCTCTACACTCTTGGTGGGAATGTAAATTGGTACAGTCACTATGGAGAACAGTATGAAGGTTCCTTAAAAAACTTAAAATAGAACTACCATGTGATCCAGCAATCCAACTCCTAGGCATATATCCAGAGAAAGCCATGGTTCAAAAGGATATATGCACCCCAATATTCATTGCAACACTATTTACAATAGCTTAGACATGGAAAAAATATAAATATTCATCGATAGAAGAATGGATAAAGAAGATGTTGTACATATATATATATAATGGAATATTACTCAGCCATAAAAAAGAATGAAATAATGCCATTTGCAGCAACATGGATGGACCTAGATATTATCGTACTAAGTCAAGTAAGAAAGACAAATATCATATGATATCACTCATATGTGGAATCTAATTTAAAAAAAGATACAAATGAACTTATTTACAAAACAGAAGCAAACATAGATATTGAAAACAAACTTATGGTTATCAAAGGGTAAATGTGGGGGGAGGGACAAATCAGGAGTTTGGGATGAACACATGCACACTACTATATATAAGAAAGATAACCAACAAGGCCCTACTGTATAGCCCAGGGAACTCTACCCAATATTCTGTGATAACCTATATGAGAAAAGAATTTTAAAAAGAATGAATATATGTATATGTATGACTGAATCACTTTGATGTACACCTGAAACTAACACAATATTTTAAATCAACTATACTCCAATAAAATTAAAATATTTTTAAAACTAATAAATAAATAAATAAAAAGATTTAAAATGTCCTTGACCATATATCCAAAGAGAAGTGTGCAGGTGATGAAAGTTACAAGGATAAATTTGTGGAAGTAATATCATTGATCTGTGGTCTGGCTGGAGATGCAGATAATCCAAGTGTGGGAAGCTTGTGGTCAGGCTCTTGGGATCTACTTCCTAGGACAGTGAAACTATCAGTCAAAACAAAAGTCAGTGTGAGGAACTTGGTTTCTTTAGATTTGCAATAGGTCCTCAGTTACCAAAAATTGATTCTCAAAGCCACTTCCTGGAGAAATTAAATAGAGGGCATAGATAAAGTTACTGGAAACCTGGGTGAATAGTTTAAACCAAAATGAACAGCTGGACCAACTGAATGAAGAGAGAAAGATTTGCACTTTCACTCCTCTGGACCTAGACAGGGAGATGAAGCAGGTCCCACGAAATAGCCTGAGACCCCCAGAAATAAGAACCAAAAAGATTTTATAGCACATATGGAAACCTTCCAGTTATAATTTTACCACCTAAGTTTTCATCTAAGTTTTGTTACTTCTGACCATAGGACATTTATGCTACCAAACTAAATAAGTGAAGGACACATTTATTGTAATATTTAATTTTGTTATGAATTCTCATCACTTAACAGACCTGTCAATCTCACCTTTCCATTAATATTTCTCAAAATTCTCAATATTATTGACTGTAGACAAAGAAAGAACAAAATATACAAAAATCAAGCTCAAACAGAGAAATAAAAGAATCAGATGGCAAAACAAGATTTATTTTGCAAGGATTTTCTTGGGGATGCCTCTATGATGGAAAATAGGGAAAGACCCAGGAAAGGCTGCAAGTGCTGTAAAACTATGATACAAATCAGATGCCAAGTGAAGTATAGAGGAAGGAAATATTGGCTGGAAATATGTTAGACTGTTATGCCAATCTTTCTTTGCCACAAAGAAGTTGTGGCAAAAGCACCAGGGAATTCCCAAGCCAAAGCCAGTTATCAGGAGTGTCCCAAGTTTCCAAGGAACAGGTCAGCCTCAGTATAGTCCTTTTGAAGTGCGGTCTTTTAGCAACTGCAGACATAGATTTCAGAATGAAACAGCTGCGGCTCTTGGTCAGTTATACTCCATAGAGTTGGAAGTCAGTGAAGAAGGAGAGTGAATTTTCAGGGCTCCCACATAATAGTTTATTTATATATGTTTCCCTGCGCAAAGTTTTCAGACTTTAAAGGATCCTTTTTGAAATCATAGGGAAGTCAGAGATTCTTCATCACTAAATTCCATCTTCAACAAAGGAAAGAACTAGGGTTGAAAGATGTTACTTAATTTTCTCAACAGCACACCATGAGCTAGTTTTAAACCTAGGACATGAACCTCATGCCTGGCTTCCCATGTTGCCTCATTTCCATGCCAGCTGCCTCACTTTATACCTGACACATGAAATTCTGATTTCTGGATTAAAACGTATACACCCTTCACTCCTACTCTTTAGCAGAGTAATCAAGCTCGACATCATTAACCATTAACCTTTTCTGTTTGCCTGGTAGAGCAGGTGAGAGAGGGTAGCAGGCAATGAGCTCCTAGGATGCTGGATAGGTGCCAATACAATTATGCTCCTCTGGCTTTCTGAATGGGCAGCTGTGTCTGAGGTTAACAAGAAGTGTGGGTGAGGCATCCCTGGGCACCAAGCTGCATGAAGACTTCACTCATCTCCTGGTTAGCCGGGGCTGGCAACCTGACAATCAGCACAGTCAGTTCAGCCTGTTATCATTTTGTGTAGAGGACAGACTTATTGGGAAGCCCCAGTCAGATGAGAGCTACCTTCCTGAATCCTACATTTGGAGTGTTGTCCTCCAGCTGTCTCTCTTCTTATTATTGTGAGGAGTATTGTGGGGATGATTAAATAGTGATGGCAAGGTTGCCACTTCCATAATCACATCTTCTGATCTCTTGATGAGACGGCAATGATTGCAGATCGATTCCCACAAACACATAATAATGTGATATGATATTTTTAAATGTGATATTGTCTTTCATGAATATATAGGTTAATCATATTATTTTTTCTATTATATAAATTTTAGATGAAAATTGGAATAACTTGCCTATTCTACCATTCTATTTCCACATACTGAAATAAATATCTCTGTACTAAATGCAGTCTTGTGATAGACTCAAATCCACACAAATAACGATATGCTGAGAGTTCTGACCTGTTCTAGGAGCAGGTTGGTTTTAATGTACCATATATTTGTCTGTACTTAACATGTATAAAACCTAACTGAGATGTTAGAGCACAAATGATAGGAAAAATTGAAGTAGAATATCATAAAGTATTAAACTAAATATACAGATCCAAAATATATAGTAATAATCACTAAGATAATGTTATAATAATAGTATTATTTGTCATATGTATAATGCTTAGGAATGTCATGGCCATTTCACATAATTTTCTTCACTAGAGCTTTTGGTGATGAGTAGAGCAAGAATTATTATTTCTACACTAAAGATAAATTAACCTGCTCTTAATACTGGTTAAGAGATAAATAATTTTGTGAAATTTCATATAACTACAACATAAGAGACTTTGGACAAAAACTTTGTTTGATTCCTATTCTAATCATATATTTCATGGTCAATCATACAGTTACTACTGGATGGAGTTATCAGAATTTTTCATGTCAATGTTAGGAGTTGAGAAAGTAAAATCAATCAAAAAAATATTACAGAACACTTTTATTCTGGGTCATTTCTGTACAAAGAACACTGCAAAACACAAGAGAAAGAGAACATAGAGAGGATCTCCATTGGCTGTCACTGAGGTGGTTTCCCATAGAGAGCACACCTAAGAGTCATTTTCCTAGAGGTAGTAGGTTATTATTTGCCCTAACTTCCTAATAGGCTTGTTCACAATGCTATTTCTTGACAAGTTCACAAGCTCCTGATAGGATATTTTAAAGGTATAAAAATCTGAGTTTCCTAGAATTCTAGTGAGACTCTAAGTAAATTCCATAAAATAATTAGAAAAGAAAAAGAGAAAACATGGTTTATTCTTAAATCTTAAGTTTGTAATCAGGAATGTGGAGCTATAGAAATCTAGATAATCCATTGTTTTGTATTCAATAAATGCCTCATAAGAGATGTGATGTCAATTTAACCTTAAACAATAGGTAAAATTTAGACAGGGAGGGAAAAAAAGGTATTCATGAGAGAAAGCTGTGTTCATGAGATGTGTTTGGTACCTGGTATGTGCTGGGTTTAGGAGATTATTTAAGTTAGAAAATTTTAGAGAAAGTCATCTTCTGAGAGTGGAACATCAATTCTTACTACTAATCTTAGAAATACAACTTTTTCTTCCTTTAAAATATTCTATTGAAAGCTTGGGCAATTGTCAAAGAATATCTCTGTGGTTGGCCTATCAGAAAATTAGGACCAATAATCAACTCACCACCTCTAGGAGAATGACCTAAATGTATATGCTCTGCCTGTGTGGGGAGTTACCTCAGCAAAGGCCAATTGAGAGAGAAACCCTCAATACTAAGAGCATTCCTCTTTCATATTTCTGTACATGATTATTTTTTCCAAAATAAAGGAGAAAAAACAAAAAAGGGAAGGATAGAGTACTAGCCCCATTAGTTAACACTAAATATAATAATTGTGTAATAGCCATATGTTTGATTCAAAAGCATCCCACTTGCACTGGTCACTAACTCACCACTCCAGACTAGATGCCTAATGTGTTCTACATAGCCCTTCTCCCAACTGCAGAAGTCATGGTCTCCTTTTATATCTTGTAAAGAATCTGATAAACAAATTACTCCATAGATAGCTCTGTAAGGTTGTGGGGAAAAGTTACTGGAGTTAAAAATCAAAGGTATAAGATCCAGTATTACTAACTACTTATAAGATTGTGAAAGAAGAACAAAGAGCATTGCTCATCACTCAGTTCTGCAAGGGTTAAGTCACTACCCACTGACAGTGCACCTTGAGAGGAATTCAGAATGAAAAACAAGATGAAGCACTTAGTGCTTTGGATAAATGGACCCCTAGGTAGTTAAATGCATATCTCAGGAAGAATTTTAATGACTCCAGATTGTTGCATCTTCCCATACATAGAAAAGCACTAAAATAATTAAATTGAGATGTCGGTTCATTGTGATTAGCAGTAATCTTTTACCAAGATGTATGCTAGACTACATGTATTTCCCAGCCAAAAAAAAAATTATACATAAACTCTCCCTTATCTCTTCAGAGCAGCTCTTTGGGGCTGAGTGCCTGTTTCACAATCTATAGTCCTCCGTAAGAGCTTGAATAAAACTTAAATTCAGAACCCTTATATTGTGTGTTTTTCTTTAAGTCAACAGGATTTTAGCTAAACTAAGATCTCTTTGGATCTTAGTAAATGCAGGTGTTGGAGAAATGATCTCTAAGTAATTTTCCAACTCTAATATTTTATGATATCTACTTAGAGATGTAAGTTCCAAATGAGTGAATAAATATAGAAGTGCTCTGAATAGTAAACTGTATTCAATAAATTGATATTATGAAAATTATCCCATGAAGTGTACTTGCTATATTCTGAGAGGAACAGAACCCTGGGAAAAGAATGGTCAGATATTTTGTTGCTTGTTGGCATCATTTGCTCCTTGGTTTTTTGCATTCCACCTGCCCAGCCGTGCATATTTCTTATTTCACCCATTTCTGTCTTCTGAACTTGGGGGGTTAATCCCCATGTTAAGGTCTCATGTGGCCACAGAGCTCTACCTCCAAAGAGACTAAAGCAGGAGTTTTTGACAAACTACCTCCAGCAATGGAGATTATAGAGCAATCCTCAGACTGATTTGCTTTTCAATACAAAAATGGAAATTCAAGCATCATGTTACAAGCACTATGTCTCCACACCACCACATACACTACCTCCTTCCTTGTTATCTGTCTCTGTCTTGCCTGTTACTTCCATCATAATTAATCAAGGTTAACAATGCAGGCATAGTGCCAGCTCTCATCACTCTCAGGTGTTCTAATGGGCTTGGATGTATGCACATGTTGAGGGGATATTTAAATGATGTTTGTGTGCTGCACAGTCAGAATAAACATTTCTGCACTGGCTTCTGTGGTCTCCTAAAAGCCACCTATCACAGTACAAGAATATTTTTTGAGTGGATATAAATAAATCCAGGTGGTTCCACCCTATCTCACAAGGCCTCATGTGTCTCAATGGCTCATCTCAGTTTGTCTTTCCACAGATTTTAGTGGACACAGTTATCACATTTCAAATAAGCTTGGGTTCCAACCACAGAATTAAAAACAAAAATGAAACCCTTTCTAAAAGGATTGTAAGGGGTTATTGCTAGAGCTGGGGGAAAAAAAAGAAAGGGGAATCAGTTTCTCCCATCAGAAAAATCAAGGAGAGATTTCTGTGTCGTGCATTATTAGCAACTTTAGGGTAAAACAATAGATGTTCTTGACTTTAGTTTGAACCTGGGGCCAGGGTCAAAATGCAGATAGAACAAGTTGTAAATACTTTCAAATTGCCAAATTTATTTGAAGCAAATTGGAAGTGGGGGTAATTCAGAAGGGAGTTAGAATTAGAAAAGACTTCACAAACGAGGCATTTGACATGGAGAAAAAGAACATTTTAACATAGGAGAATCCATATAAGAAAAGGAAAGCAAACAAATCCACAACATATTCTGGGAATTGTAAAAAGATAATATGCTGGAGCACATATTGCATGAGGTGGGGGTGAATAAAGAAGAGGTAAAGGAAACTAGTAGGAATATATGGAGTCAGACTGAGAAATGATGAGGACCTTCAATAAAGATGCCCTTGAGAATGTAGATGACAGAAGAGTAAATCATTTGATATTTCTGTGAGGAGTAGGATCAGTGGAACCCAAGTTACAAATAACTATAAAAACTCTAGCTGGAGTTATTGCATGAAAGATAGGATCAAAATTACAAAAGAAAGTGATTTGATGAAAAATTAAGTTTCATGTATACTGCATCATATATACCCATAAGACATAGATATGGAATATCTAAGCAGTTGTTGGAAATACAGGCCTGGATGTGAGGAGAGAGAAAGGAGATGAAAATTTGGTGACAAGAGAAATACAAGGATTGGAATTTAAAATTTGTATAGTTTGGAAAGTGTTGGGAAGTCCCAAGGATAGTTTAGGAAAGTGATCAGTGTGGTAGGAAATAAGTCAGAAATAAGTAAAAACCAGAAGTGTGTAGGGCTTGAAACCTAAGACAAGAGTTCATGTTGTGTACTGGACATTGCAAAAGTCAAAAGAATTACAATAGGAGAAATAAAGAGGATTGTTGGAGTCAGCAATTAAGTACAAGTGTAAGTAATTTCAGAAGAGAAGGAAAAGCAAAATCCCAGAGGGAGAGTAGATGAAAGGTTAACTATGGATTTAGAGTGTAACTAATTGAAAAAAAAAGTTTCAAAGTAAAGAGGACAGCAGTAGGATGATAATTCTGTGGTTTGAGAAGATTACAGGTGAGGGGAAGTGAAAGGTAAAATTGAGTTATATCACAAGTGTCAGTTCCAACCGTCAACTCTGATCACCTCTATGCCGATATTTTGGAAGAGAATGTGTCTCAAGGGTTCTAGGTTATCACTTGGCTCCCATTTATCAATTGGCCCTTTTAGCAGTTAGAAATGACCTAGAACTCTTGAGCACATTTCCCCTCTATATTATGCTGCAACTTTGGCCCAACACTTAAGGGGGGAATGATGCAATTTTTCTACATGACCAGAGGCTAAATGGGTGAACCAGTCTCCATTAAGATGTTGGAGTAACAAAAACAAAAAGCAAAAACCAAAAAACCGCCACTAAAAACAGGGAAACAAGGAGGGAAATCAGAATCTCAGCTGATGGGAGCAAGTAACATGACTGCTAAGAAAATTAATGTTGCATCTGAGTTGCCACGATGTACTCAATAAAAACAGAATGGAAGAGAAGAAAAGAAGATATATAGAATGTAGGGTTTGGGATTGAATTAGGATCCTGGAACCAGAGAGAGGATTAAAAACCAAGATGTCTGGCAAAAGAGAGAGACAGACAGGCAAGACTGGAACAAGCAGGTAGAAGATTGATTTTGAATCAAACAAGTGGGTTTATTAGGAAAGGGTACAAAATCTCTATGGGTACCAACACAAATGAGGAAATAAGTAGCAATTAACACAGGTATCCAATACATTTTCTTCTGTAGAACTGTGGTTAGTCAAAACATCATTTAAAGTTGCAATAATGGAGTCTCTAATTATAACTCTAGAAGCAAGTCCAATATACCCAAAGTAAGTTAGGAAAAGCTGGTAGTGGAGACAAATACAGGCAAGATGGGAATTAAGATGGATGAACTTTGAATACAAATACCTCTGTGCTTTTGAAGAGTAGTGACACAGACATGACCAATGGTGGGGTTTTTGTAATAACATCACCTTTAATTTGTACACATTTTATTTAGTTAAGCTTTCCTCTCAATTGATCCACACAACAACGTTAGCAAAAGCAAGGTTAGAAATAAGAATCACCACTTGTAGATAAGAAGCATATTAAAGTAATTATCTCAAGGTCTTGAAATTACTGGCAAAGTCAAACCAAGAACTGGTGAGTCTTAGTCCAGTATCTTTGTGTGTGTGTGTGTGTGTGTGTGTGTGTGTGTGTGTGTGTGCATGCCCTATTTCTTTATAAATTCCAATATTTTTTTAAAATTTCAGATTAAAACAAAATGATTAAGGAGGCTGATGATAATTCTAATAATTCTTTTAATTTCTTTTTTCTTGGCTCCTTTCTTTCTCAGGTTCAAGACGTGAATGTGAGAGATAATTCTACATTTTGAAAAAAGTGAAAAACAATTTCCTTTCTTTTGCTATCTAAGATTCTTAATGATGGCCTATGGGATCAGGAAATATTTGAAAAACTGAAACAAACCTCATGAGAATAAGATTTGACTGCTTTTCTCCCTGAACACTCTCTCCTTGATCTATAAACATTCCACACACAAGGACAGCAACTAAGTCACATTTCTCCCTTGTTCAGCCTCACTCCCTCCTTAGTTTTTTAGAGTATTTTGTCATTTAGGAAATTAGGCTAAAATAATGAAGCATTCCTTTGTGAATAATCTTGTAAAGATGTTGGTCTAGTTGCTTAGGGTAATAGCTCTTCATCTCTGTGGAAAAAATAGTGAGTTGAAGAGGGGTTGAGGAGACAATGAAAGTGACCAGTTAAATCTCAGAATTTTTTTTCATTACCAAAAAGAAAAGAAAAAAATAAGATTAACTGTTCTCTGGATGGTGGAGCTTTCCAGGAGACCAAGTAAGTCTTCTATAGACTGTTTTATCTTCCTGACTGTGATTTACCAGACAGACACCAAATTTGTTCTGAGCACATTGATGCCTCAGACATAATGGTGGATGACAGCCCACATAACCTCTCTTTCAGCTTTCATCTCATATATTCCATTTGAAGTTGAGTCCTGACAAGAGAAAGGCATGGAATTAATATTACCTTGTATCAGCTCAGTCTCCAGAGGGAACAGCAAGGTTTTTCTGGAAACAATAAACCCTTTAAATATGACAGGGGAAATGGAACCTTAGGAGGTCTCTAAAAGTATCCATTATTAAAGAAAAGGGAGAAAAAGTCCTCATGGTGACTTTGATTCTTTTTTTCTTTTCAACCAAAACAGTGAACTAGTGCCAGTTTTACATACAAATTTAAAGATGTGGGATGATTTATGTTAAAAATCTTTCTTTCCCCTCCCCTATAGCACATACAGTGGAGAGAAAGAATTCATTATGACCGTGTTTCTTATGACATTGATATTCCTTTCTTTTTTAAACTTTACCAAATAAAATTAAAATAAAACTGATGACAACTTTGAAAATAAAATCCAGAGGAAAAACATTATATCTGATCACATATATAAAGGTCAGATTTAATAGCCCAAATATGCAGGCAAGAACATATGTGTCCATCTCAAGCACTAGAAAAATTGTTAAATGAAACTTAAATGTGTGGATTTCCACAAGATTTAAACAGGGAAAAGGAAATTACATACATGCACACACAATTGCATATGTGTATGTACATATGTGTATATTAATACAATATCTTACTGTAATAATTTATTATAATTAAGAATACATATGTGAACTGTATCTCACTAAATTTTTTTTAAAACTGAAAGTACTTAAAAATAAGAACATTCCATCCATATGCAGCAGAATACACATTCTTCTAATTTACACATGGAATATTTTCCAGAATAGATCACATGCTATGCCATCAAACAAGTCTTAATAAATTTAAGAAGATTGAAAACATAGCAGGCAACTTTTCCAAACACAAGGCTATGAGCTAAAAGTCAACTACAAGAACAAAACTGAAAGAAACCACAAATATGTGTGAGACTAAAGAGTATTCTGTAAACAAATCGAAGAGTAAATTTAAAAATACCTGGAGACAAATGAAAACAAGAACACAATGATCCAAAACCTATGGAATGTGGAAAAGCAATTTTAAGAGGGAAATTTATGGTGGTGTAAGGCTACCTCAGGAAACAAAAGAAATCTCAAATAAGCAACTTAAACTTACACCTAAAGGAACTAGGAAAAGTAGAACAAAGCCCAAAATTAGTAGAAGGAAGTACTGTAAATAATAAAGATCAGAGCAGAGATAAAAGATATGGAGACTATAAAAACAGTAGAAAATATCATTGAAACTAAGAGCTGGTTCTTTGACAAGATAAACAAAATTGATAAATCTTCAGCCAGACTCATCAAGTGAAAAAAAGGGAGAGGTCTAAAATCAATAAAATCAGAAATTAAATAGAAGTTACAGCCAACAAACAAAAATACAAATTTAATAAGAAATTACTATGGTAATTTTATGCCAATAAAATGGACAACCTAGAAGAAATGAACAAATTCCTGGAAATATGCCCTCTCCCAATACTGAATCAGGAAGAAATAGAAAATAAGAACAGGCCAATTACCAACAATAAAACTAAATTTGTAATAAATAAACTTCCAACAAACAAAATTTGAGGACCTGATGCCTTCACAGGTGAATTCACCAAACATTTAAAGAGTAAACACCCATCTTTCTCAAACTGTGCCAAAAAAATTAAGGAGGAGGGAACACACCCAAACTCATTCTACAAGGCCAGAATCACCCTGATAATAAAATCTAATACATTACAAACTGAAAATCACAGGCCAATATTACTGATGAACATACATGCAAAACTTCTCAACAAAATACTGGCAAACCAAACAAAATATTGGCAAACCAAATTCAAGAATACAGTAAAAGGATCTTACACCATGGGTGGGATTTACACCATGGGTGGGATCTTACACCATGGGTGGGATTTATCCCAAGAATGAAGGGATGTTTCAATATCCACAAAGCAATCAATGTGATACACCACATTAAAAAACTGAATAATAAAAATCATGCAAACATATCAACAGATGCAGACAAAGATTTTGACAAGATTCAACATCCATTTATGCTAAAAACTCTCAACAAAGTGGGTATAGAGGAAACATACTTCAACAAAATAAAGGTCATATATGACAAGCCCACAGCTAACATCATATTCAATGGTAAACAGCTGAAAACATTTCCTTTGAGATCAGGAACAAGGCAAGGATGCCATATCATTCCACTTTTATTTAACATAGTATTGGAAGTCCTAGCCACAGCCATCAGACAAGAAAAATAAATAGAAGTGATCCAGGTTGGAAAGGAAGAAGTCAAACTGTCACAGTTTGCAGATGATGTGATACTATACACAGAAAATCCTAAAGATACCACCCAAAAACTATTAGAAATTATCAATGAATTCAGTAAAACTGCAGGATACAAAATGTACAGAAATCTGGTGCATTTCTATACACTCACAATGAACTCTCAGAAAAAGAAATTTTAAAAAGTCTCATTTACAATCACATCAAAATAATAAAATATCTAGAAATAAATCTAACTATGGAGGTATACAACCTATACTTGGAAAACTATAAGACACTGATGAAAGAAATTAAGGACAACACCCAAAAATGGAAAGATATACTGTACTCATGGATTAGAACAATTAATATTGTTAAAATGACCATACTACCCAAGGCAACCTACAGATTCAGTGCAATCCCTATCACAATCCAATGGCATTTTTCACACAAGTAGAACAAAAAATTTTAAAATTTGTATGGAAACACAAAAACCCCCAAATAGCCAAAATGATCTTGACAAAGAACAAAGCTGGATGTATCACAATTCCTGATTTCAAACTATACTACAAAGCTACAGTAATCAAAGATATATGGTTCTGGCACAGAAGCAGACATGTAGATCAATCAAACAGAAGAGATCCCAGAAATAAATCCACACTTATATGGTCAATTACTCTATGTCAAAGGAGGAAAGACTATACAATGGGGAAAAGATAGCCTCTTCAATAAGTCGTGTTGGGAAAACTGGACAGCTACATGCAAAAGAATAAAACTGGATTACTTTTTTACACCATGTAGAAAAAATTAACATGAAATGGATTAAAGACTTAAATATAAAATTTGAAACCATAAAACTTCTAGAAGAAAACATAGGCAGTATGCTCATTGACATTAGTCTAGCAATGTGTTTTTTGTATCTGTTTCCTCAAGCAAGGTAAATAAAAGCAAAAATAAATGACATAGCTACATCAAACTAAAAATCTTTTACACAGCAAAGGATACTATTGGGTTGGCCAAAAATTTCGTTCAGGGGCTTCCCTTGTGGTGCAGTGGTTGAAAATCTGCCTGCTAATGCAGGGGACACGGGTTCGAACCCTGGTCTGGGAGGATCCCACATGCCACGGAGCAACCAGGCCCGTGAGCCACAACTACTGAGCCTGCACGTCTGGAACCTGTGTTCCGCAACGAGAGGCCGCAATAGTGAGAGGCCTGTGCACCACGATGAAAAGTGGCCCCTCCTTACCACAACTAGAGAAAGCCCTTGCACAGAAACGAAGACCCAACACAGTAAAAATTAATTAATAAATTCCTACCCCAACATCTTAAAAAAAAAATTCGTTCAGGTATTTCCATAAGATGTTACAAAAAACTTAATGAACTTTTTGGCCAACCCAATGTCAACAAAATGAAAATTTTACCTACTGAATGGAAGAATATATTTGCAAATGATATATCTGATAAGGGGTTGATATTCAAAATATATAGAAAATTCATACAACTTAACATCAAAACAAACAACTTGATTAAAAAATGGACAGAGGAGCTTAATAGACATTTTTCCAAAGAAGACATACAGCTGGCCAACAGGCACACAGAAAGATGCTCAAGATCACTAATCATCAGGGAAATGCAAATCAAAACCACAATGAACTCTCATCTCACACAAGACTGAACTCTCATCTTACACCTGTCAGAATGGCAATTATCAAAAAGTCAACAAATAACAAGTGCTGGCCAAGATGTGGAGAAAAGGGAACCCTCATGCAATGTTGGTGAAAATGTAAATTGATGCAGTCTCTATGGCGTAAATTGATGCAGCCACTATGGAAAACAATATGGAGGTTCCTCAAAAACATTAAAAATAGTACTACCATGCAATCTGTCCAAAGAAAACAAAAACACTAATTCCAAAGGATACATGTATTACTAGGTTCATTGCAGCATTATTTACAGTAAGCAAGATATGGAAGCAATCTAAGTGTCTATTAATAGATGAATGGATAAAGAAGATGTAATATATACATGTAAAACCCTTCCAAGGTCCATACAACACAGATGGACCTTGGAAGAATTATGCTAAGTGAAATAAGCCTGAAAAAGAAAGACAAATACTGTATGATTTCACTTGTATGTCGAATCTAAAAAACAAAAGAAATGAGCAAATATAACAAAACAAAAACTGAGTCATAGTTGAGTCATACAGAGAATAAACAGATGGTTGTCAGAGGGGAGGAGGGATAGAAGAGGAGAGAAATAAGTGAGGAAGATTAAGAGGTATAAACTTCCAGTTACAAAATAAATGAGTCATGGTTATGAAGTGTACAGTGTGGAAATATAGTCAATAATTATGCAATATCTTTTTATGGTGACAGATGGTAACTAGGTTTATCTTGGCTATCATTTTAAAATATATCAAAATATTTAATCACTATGTTGTGTACCAGGAACTAACATAGTGCTATAGGTGAACTATACTTCAAAAACAAACAAATAAGCAAACAGAGAAAGAGATCAGATTTGTGGTTATCAGAGCCAGAGTGTTGGGGAGAGCGAGAACCAGATAAAGGTAGTCAAAATGTACAAACTTCTCTTTATAAGATAAATAAATACTAGGAATGTAATGTATAACATGATAAATATAATTAACACTGTTGTATGTTACATATGAAAGTTAAGAGAGTAAATCCTAAGAGTTTCCATCACAATGAAAAAATAATATTTTTATATTTCTTTAATCTATATGAGATGATTGATGTTCACTAAACTTATTGTGGTAATCATTTCATGATATATGTAAGTCAAGTTATCATGCTCTACACTTTAAATTATACATTGCTTTATGTCAATTATATCTCAATAAAACAGGAAAAAAGAAAAAAAAGTACATTTACTCACTTGGCATTTAGCAAAGATGGTCTGATATTTTTCAAATCTCTTTCTGTTGAGTAACTTGTAATATCTTCTCTAACTAGATATTGAAGAAAATAAATCTGAGGCAGCACTGTATGTTGAGCCTGGAGTCCA
Source organism: Phocoena sinus (assembly GCF_008692025.1). Classification (NCBI taxonomy): domain Eukaryota; kingdom Metazoa; phylum Chordata; class Mammalia; order Artiodactyla; family Phocoenidae; genus Phocoena; species Phocoena sinus. Next base: position 29,890,138 of record NC_045776.1, on the reverse strand, counting down.
AAATACTAAACTTCCTACTTGTAAAAGTAGCTTATTTTTTCTGTGTGATAAAACCATTATCTGTAAAATGGGTATAATAATATTTATCTCACAACATTCTTTGGAGGGACAATCAAGTGGAATCATTTACATGAGTAGTTATAAATAACTAAAAATCCCTTCTGGGAATTCTGAGAAGCACTGGGGCTCCAGTTTAGGATGTTTACAGAATAAGGTTGAGCATGGGATTGACTAGGACTAAAAGAAAGAACAAGTAAGTCTTGAATTCCAGGTTCATTGGTGCTTATCTAGGATTGTAAGGATGAGGGCCAGCACTGGTGTCCCACTGGAATTGGGGAGACTGTTTTAATTATCTATTGTAGTATCACAATTTACCTCAAAATTCTTTGGCTTACTATCTCACAATTTTTGTGGGTCAGGAATCCAAACAATATGTTGCTGGGAGCCTCTAACTCAGGATCTCTCATAGTCTGTAATCAAGGTAATGGCCTGGGCTGAAGTCATCTCAAGGCTGGGATGGGAAGGATATGTTTCTAAGCTCCGTCATTTGGATGGCGGCAGGCCTCAGAAGATTCTCTTCCAAGTTCATTCAGGAGACTGTTGACCTGCTTTAGGAGCGCTGCAAACAAGAAACATCTGTTCCTAGCTACATGGGGCTCTCCATAGGGCTGCACAACATGGTAGCTTGTAAACGAAGAGCAATGGCTCAGAGAAGAAGCCAGTCTTTTTGTAACTTAATCTCCAAATTGACATCCATAACTTCTTATGTATTCTATTTCACAGAAGTGAATCACTAGGTCCAGCCTATACCCAAGGGAAGGGAGTTACCCAGGGCCATAAATACCAGGGACAGGGATCTATGGGGTCCACTTTAGAGGCTGCCTGCCAAACTGGGAGACAAGGAAAGATCTGTAAGAACCTGATGGAAAGCACCCTAGAAACCCCAGGAAAGGTCTACTCACAAAAGAAAGGGAAAGGAAAGCACATAGGTTCAGAAGTTAGGGCTTGGGAAATCCCCTGTCACCATGGTACACAAAGGAAGAAGGGTGTTTTGAGCCCCTGGAACTCAGAAGGACGTATTAACAATTTTACATTTCCAGGGTCCCTCACTGTAACTAGAAGACTTGATGTTTGGGGATCTTTTTAAATTTGATTTTTAAGTTAAGTCATGGAGATATGTATTCCCTAATTGAAAGCTAAGGAGAGAGTCTCTGAGTTATCCAAACACTGGCCTACAGCCCTGGTCAGTGGTTAAACCAGGTCTGGAATGAAGTGTTATGATTTCCAACCTGTATTCTTCTGAGGTTGCCACCTTCTCCTTGGTGTAAAAGACACATGACAGTACAGAGCAGAATATTCCATGGCACGTGTGTCTGTGCCGATGATTGGTGTTTATTCATCAAGCAAAGGGGATCATAGCAAAGATGCTTTTAAGATCTCACTTATCTCGTTTTCCCCATGGGACAGGTAATTTAATACAAAGAGTTGCTCCAAGAAAAGCACTGCAATTTACCTTCACTTACCAGGTGCAAGGAAACTGCAATGAACAGGAACACAGCTGAACTCAATTAAGCACTCTTTTTTTTTTTCCCCCCCCCCTCCCACCGCCAACCACCACCACCACCAGAATGTTCCTTTAAGAGGGAAGAGGCGAGCTACAGTAAGTGACCTAATATTTGTTAGCAATTTCTCTAAAAAAGCCACTTCCTAAATATGTCCTGGGTCAGAACACACTAATTTAATTTGAAATTTTTATACATTGTTAATTGATGTCCCTGAGGGATCACAAACTTATTTATTCCAGGAAGATTCAGTGATATTCATCAGACAGGAATTAATGAGGTAAGCACGTAGAACTATACATTAAGAAAATTTTCCACAGCCAAATGAGATTAAAAGTAACTGGGATCTGGGGGCAGATCTTTGTGTCCCAGAATAAAGTAAAATAAAATAACCAGAGACTACTATAACAAATGACCTGTATGTAAAAGGTTGATCTCTTAAATATATTTAATTTCTATAGGTTAAAAGTGATATCATTAAGAATTAAAATTTTAGTTAAATTAAATTAATAACATTTTTTTAAAAATGACACCTTCCATTTTATAAAACATTTTCACACACATTATCTCCAACTAACTTCAATCATTTGTATTTGCCCATTGCAAAAAACTGCCCCAGGTGAAAAGCTTTATCTAGATTTCCCTTTCTCAATACTATATGTTGTTGTTGTTGTCAACAACAATACTAATATTGTTACTACCTAACAACATTCCTCCCAACACATCAATAAGCACACTTCACCTGACCAACTCCTCCTTAACTCCTCCTTTGATCTCAACTTAACCTTCACTTCCTCTAGGGTCATTCCCATCCTAGACTGAATTTTATAATCCATCAAAGGCCATCCCCACACCAATTACTTCAAGGTCACTTGAGACAGGGCCAAGCATCCATATAGTTTTAAAGCACTCCAGTTGATTCAAATGTAATCATGAATTTGAAAAAATAAACCAGAGTTAAAAGGTTTTGCATGGGAGCAGTGTTGGTTTTAGTCAGACCCAGGGAAACATGAATTCAAATATACTCTATCTTTTGACAAGTATCCAGAGTCATTTATCTGGACTGTGAATAGTGAGAAGATAAGGATTTACTGTAAGCCTTTTTGTTTTTAATATCCCTATAACATGTAGCTCCTACATAGCTATACAGTGAGCAATAGTAGACCTCAACAAAACCATCTGTACATCAGAATCTCTAGGGAAGTTTATGAAATGTGGAAATTCTTAGGTCTGACTCCACACCTATAGAATCAAAGTTTGTGGATTTAGATAATTCTGATACCATAGATTGAGGAGACATTAGTCTAAAGTGAAGGGACCTTGGAATTCATTTTTTTTGAAAATATATCCAAGAGCAGGAATCGCAAGTAAAACCTCACGACAGATGCTTGAACATTTCTAGTGACATGATGTTCACTATTTCTCCTTCAAGTCCACTTCACTGTTAGACCACTATGGTATTAGCCCATTCTTGCTGATCGATATCCTTTCAAAGTCTTTTTCTTTATAATGAATATTTGTTAGTCCTTGCTGTCTCTTTCAAAAATTTTAAGGAGTATGAGGTTATAGTAGTAAACATAATAAATTGCCTGGCCATAGAAACTGAAGGGTATAAACAAGTAAAAATAAATTAAGATAGTATGTTAAGTACTACCAAAGGAGTTCCAAACAGGATGATGACCTGAACTTGTACAACAGGCATATAAGTCAGTCTTGGGGGAGTCCAGGAAGGTTTCCTAGAAAAAATGTGGACTAAGATGAGGCCTGGAAATTTAGTAGGGATTATCTAGGGGAAATGTGTGACTAGAAGGGGAAGGGCAGAACAATATATAAGAGTATTGTAGAGCAATATTCTAGGCAAATACTTTTTCCAGGGATTAAGGTGACCAACTATCCTGGTTTGTCCAGGACTTTCCTAGTTTTAGCACTGAACGTTTCATGTTTTGGTAAACCTATTAGTCTCAGGTTAGTAACCACAGAGGCTTAATGGACATTGTTGTGGTGAGATGGCCAAAATGATTTCATTTAAAAGAAGATGGTTAATAAAGTTTATCACTGACGCTCAGTCTCCAGTGTGCATGCAGAGTTTAAGGAAGGACTTCAGAAAGTATGGAAAAGATGATTAGAGAGATTCTAGAATGATAATAAAGACACATAACCCATTGTACAATTTTTCTTGCATTATCCTGTTCATATTTTCAAAATGACTCTGTGTGTCATGTGTGATAGATAGAGACCTGACTTCTGTGCTAGATAGTTATGTCAGGCCTTAGTCTTTGGACAGTTCTTAGAGAAATACTCATCGTATAGGAACTTATCAAGTCCAGAAATTGGTTTCACCAATATCAACTGATAAGAAAAGAGTTTTTTAAATTGCTTGGTCAATTTGAAGATTTAAGAGAAAAGATTACCAGGAAAAGAATACTCTGATCTCAGACTTAGAAAGAAAGCAGATATGATGTAAGAAAGAAGACAGATATGAAATGATGCCCTAGAATTTCTTGGAACAGAGTTTAAGACAAAGTTCTCTTTTAAGTGAACATGCTAGTGGAATTTTTTAAGCTAACTAGTTGACAAGACTACTTAGCATATTAGAACATTGTATACTCCAAAGTCAAAAGATTAAAAATAATTTTTTCTCCTACTGTCTCACAATCAATTGCTTTCTGCAGCTTGCCTGAAACAGCTGTTTCCTTATTCTTTCTTAATGAGGCTTGACCACTGGCATGTAATAGTCAATGCCAGTTTTCAAATGTGATTCGTGGAAAATTAAAAATCCCCTTTTCTATATATTTTTTCTGGTTTGCATGAGGAATTTGGAGATGTTAGTCCAAGAGGAAACATTAGGAACTCACACTTACCTGGGAGCTCCATGCCCTAAGAGAAAATGTGAATCTCTTTGTACAGTTTAGCATTAAAGCAAGAGGGACTTATTCTGTTATTCCTTTAATGGATATTTGCATTTTAAATGAGACTTACAGACTTCGACAGTGTTTAATCTAAAGGAATTATTTTCATACTCTAGCAAGTTGGGAAGCGCTGAAGAAACTATTTCAGGTGTGGGGGCTACATTATGTCATAACAATATGGTATGACTAAAGAAGAGGTAATCTTAGAGTCCATTATATTTATGATCTTTGCTGTTACTAATGTATAATAATAATAATTGCTATTATCACTAACACTCAGCATTGGATATGAGCCAAGCACTATTCAAGGAACTAAGGATGCAACAGGAACAAAGTCCATGCACTCATGAAACTTTTAATCTAACAGATAACTAATGAATGAACAAACCAATATTCAAACAAGAAAAATGCCAGTTGATGATAAATGTTAGTGATGGAGAGGGACTGGAATACTACTATTTTATTTATTGCCATAATCATAATTATGTTTACTCAGGATATCTGAAATCAGGTAAACTGAGAATAAAGGAATACATTATCTCACCATTCAACAAATATTTGTAGAGCTTTTCCCATACTGCAGGTAATGTATTAGATGCTAGAAACAACACTTTCTATTGAACTGTGCATCAATGATTCATGTCCTCACCTCCTTTTGGGAACCAATTATTCTGGCAACATATGGAGGTGGTATGAGACTCTCCCTTACACTATCTCATGCTGGTTCCCTATATCCTTATTTTCAATTTTTTTTTAAACATCTTTATTGGGGTATAATTGCTTTACAATGGTATGTTAGTTTCTGCTTTATAACAAAGTGAATCAGTTATACAGATACATATGTTCCCATATCTCTTCTCTCTTGTGTCTCCCTCCCTCCCACCCTCCCTATCCCACCCCTCCAGGCTTTCACAAAGCACCGAGCCGATATCCTTGTGCCATGAGGCTGCTTCCAACTAGCTATCTACCTTAAATATATTTAATATCACACACTTTGTTAGTGTGTACATGTCCATGACCCTCTCTCGCCCTGTCACAGCTCACTCTTCCCCCTCCCCATATCCTCAAGTCCGTTCTCCAGTAGGTCTGTGTCTTTATTCCTGTCTTACCACTAGGTTATTCATGACATTTTTTATCTTCTTAAATTCCATATATATGTGTTAGCATACGGTATTTGTCTTTTTCTTTCTGACTTACTTCACTCTGTATGACAGACTCTAGGTCTATCCACCTCATTACAATTAGCTCAATTTCATTTCTTTTTATGGCTGAGTAATATTCCATTGTATATATGTGCCATATCTTCTTTATCCATTCATCCGATGATGGGCACGTAGGTTCTTTCTATCTCTGGGCTATGGTAAATAGAGCTGCAATGAATACTTTGGTGCATGACTCTTTTTGAATTTTGGTTTTCTCAGGGTATATGCCCAGTAGTGGGATTGCTGGGTCATATGGTAGTTCTATTTCTGGTTTTTCAAGGAACGTCCATACTGTTCTCCATAGTGGATGAACCAATTCACATTCCCACAAGCAGTGCAAGAGTGTTCCCTTTTCTCCACACCCTTTCCAGCATTTATTGTTTCTAGATTTTTTGATGATGGCCATTCTGACTGGTGTGAGATGATATCTCATTGTAGTTTTGATTTGCATTTCTCTAATGATTAATGATGTTGAGCATTCTTTCATGTGTTTGTTGGCAGTCTGTATATCTTCTTTGGAGAAATGTCTATTTAGGTCTTCTGCCCATTTTTGGATTGGGTTTTTTTTTTTGTTATTGAGCTGCATGAGCTGCTTGTAAATTCTGGAAATTAATCCTTTGTCAGTTTCTTCATTTGCAAATATTTTCTCCCATTCTGAGGGCTGTCTTTTGGTCTTGTTTATGGTTTCCTTTGCTGTGCAAAAGCTTTGAAGTTTCATTAGGTCTCATTTGTTTATTTTTGTTTTTATTTCCATTCCTCTAGGAGATGGGTCAGAAAGGATCTTGCTGTGATTTATGTCATAGAGTGTTCTGCCTATGTTTTCCTCTAAGAGTTTGATAGTTTCTGGTCTTACATTTAGGTCTTTAATCCATTTTGAGCTTATTTTTGTGTATGGTGTTAGGGAGTGATCTAATCTCATACTTTTACATGTATCTGTCCATTTTTCCAAGCAAAACTTATTGAAGAGGTTTCCTTTCTCCACTGTACATTCCTGCCTCCTTTATCAAAGATAAGCAGACCATATGCGCGTGGGTTTATCTCTGGGATTTCTATCCTGTTCCATTGATCTATCTTTCTGTTTTTGTGCCAGTACCATACTGTCTTGATTACTGTAGTTTTGTAGTATAGTCTGAAGTCAGGGAGCCTGATTCCTCCAGCTCCACTTTTTTGTTCTCAAGATTGCTTTCACTATTCGGGTTCTTTTGTGTTTCCATACAAATTGCGAAATTTTTTGTTCTAGTTCTGTGAAAAATGCCAGTGGTAGTTTGATAGGGATTGCATTGAATCTATAGATTGCTTTAGGTAGAAGAGTCATTTTCACAATGTTGATTCTTCCAATCCAAGAACATGGTATATCTCTCCATCTATTCGTATCATCTTTAATTTCTTTCATCAGTGTCCTATAATTTTCTACATACAGGTCTTTTGTCTCCTTAGGTAGGTTTATTCCTAGATATTTTATTCTTTTTGTTGCAATGGTAAATGGGAGTGTTTTCTTGATTTCACTTTCAGATTTTTCATCATTAGTGTATAGGAATGCCAGAGATTTCTATGCATTAATTTTGTATCCTTCTACTTTACCAAATTCATTGATTAGCTCTAGTAGTTTTCTGGTAGCATCTTTAGGATTCTCTATGTATAGTATCATGTCATCTTCAAAGAGTGACAGCTTTTCTTCTTCTTTTCTGATTTGGATTCCTTTCATTTCCTTTTCTTCTGTGATTGCTGTGGCTAAAACTTCCAAAACTATGTTGAATAAGAGTGGTGACAGTGGGCAACCTTGTCTTGTTCCTGATCTTAATGGAAGTGCTTTCAGTTTTTCACCATTGAGGATGATGTTGGCTGTGGGTTTGTCATATATGGTCTTTATTATGTTGAGGAAAGATCTCTCTATGCTTACTTTATGCAGGGTTTTTATCATAAATGGGTGTTGAATTTTTTCAAAAGCTTTCTCTGCATCTATTGAGATGATCATATGGTTTTTCTCCTTCAGTTTGTTAATATGGTTTATCACATTGATAGATTTGCTTATATTGAAGAATCCTTGCATTCCTAGAATAAACCCCACTTGATCATGGTGTATGATCCTTTTAATGTGCTGTTGGATTCTGTTTGCTAGTATTTTGTTGAGGATTTTTGCATCTATATTCATCAGTAATATTGGCCTGTAGTATTGTTTCTTTGTGACATCCTTGTCTGGTTTTGGAATCAAGGTGATGGTGGCCTTGTAGAATGAATTTGGGCGTGTTCCTCCCTCTGCTATGTTTTGGAAGAGTTTGAGAAGGATAGGTATTAGCTATTCTCTAAATGTTTGATAGAATTTACCTGTGAGGCCATCTGGGCCTGGGCTTTTGTTTGGAAGATTTTTAATTACAGTTTCAATTTCAGTGCTTGTGATTGTTCTGTTCATATTTTCTATTTCTTCCTGATTCAGTTTTGGCAGGTCGTGCATTTCTAAGAATTTGTCCATTTCTTCCAGGTTGTCCATTTTATTGGCATAGAGTTGCTTGTAGTAATCTCTCATGATCTTTTATATATCTGCAGTGTCAGTTGTTACTTCTCCTTTTTCATTTCTAATTCTATTGATTTGAGTTTTCTCCCTTTTTTTCTTGATGAGTCTGGCTAATGGTTTATCTATTTTGTTTATCTTCTCAAAGAACAAGCTTTTAGTTTTATTGATCTTTGCTATTGTTTCCTTCATTTCTTTTTCATTTATTTCTGATCTGATTTTTATGATTTCTTTCCTTCTGCTAACTTTGGGGGTTTTTTGTTCTTCTTCCTCTAATTGCTTTAGGTTTAAGGTTAGGTTGTTTATTCGAGATGTTTCCTGTTTCTTAAGGTGGGCTTGTATTGCTATAAACTTCCCTCTTAGAACTGCGTTTGCTGCATCCCATAGGTTTTGGGTCGCCATGTCTCCATTGTCATTTATTTCTAGGTATTTTTTGATTTCCTCTTTGATTTCTTCAGTGATCACTTCGGTATTCAGTAGTGTATTGTTTAGCCTCTATGTGTTTGTAGTTTTTACAGATCTTTTCCTGTAATTTATATCTAGCCTCATGTGGCTGTGGTTGGAAAACATACTTGATAAAATTTCAATTTTCTTGTATTTACCAAGGCTTGATTTGTGACCCAATATATGATCTATCCTGGAGAATGTTGCATGAGCAGTTGAGAAAAATGTGTAGTCTGTTGTATTTGGATGGAGTGTCCTATAAATATCAATTAAGTCCATCTTATTTAATGTGTCATTTAAAGCTTTTGTTTCCTTATTTATTTTCATTTTGGATCATCTGTCCATTGGTGAACGTGATGTGTTAAATTCCCCTACAATGAATGTGTTACTGTCGATTTCCCCTTTTATGGTTGTTAGTATTTGCCTTATGTATTGAGGTGCTCCTATGTTGGGTGCATAAATATTTGCAATTATTATATCTTCTTCTTGATCAGTCCCTTGATCATTATGTAGTGTCCTTCTTTGTCTTTTCTACTAGTCTTTATTTTAAAGTCTTATTTTTCTGATATGAGAATTGCTACTCCAGCTTTCTTTCGGTTTCCATTTGCATGGAATATCATTTTCCATCCCCTTACTTTCAGTCTGTATGTGTCTCTTGGTCTGAAGTGGGTCTCTTGTAGACAGCATATATATGGGTCTTGTTTTTGTATCCATTCAGCCAATCTGTGTCTTTTGGTGGGAGCATTTTGTCCATTTACTTTTAGCATAATTATCGATATGTATGTTCCTATTCCCATTTTCTAAATTGCGTTGGGTTTGTTATTATAGGTCTTTTCCTTCTCTTGTGTTTCTTGCCTAGAGAAGTTCCTTTAGCATTTGTTGTAAAGCTGGTTTGGTGGTGCTGAACTCTCTCATCTTTTGCCTGTCTGTAAACTTTTTAATTTCTCCATCAAATCTGCATGAGATCCTTGCTGGTAGAGTTATCTTGATTGCAGGTTTTTCTCCTTCATCACTTTCAGTATGTCCTGCCACTACCTTCTGGCTTGCAGAGGTTCTGCTGAGAGATCAGATCTTAACCTTATGGGGATTCCCTTGTGTGTTATTTTTCCCTTCCTGCTTTTAATATGCTTTCTTTGTGTTTAATTTTTGACACTTTTATAAACATGGGTATTGGTATATTTCTCCTTGGATTTATCCTGTATGGGTCTCTCTGTGCTTCCTGGACTTGATTAACTATTTCCTTTCCCATATTAGGGAAATTTTAATGTATAATCTCTTCAAATATTTTCTCAGTCCCTTTCTTTTTCTCTTCTTCTTCTGAGACTCCTATAATTCAAATGTTGGTGCATTTAATGTTGTCCCAGAGGTCTCTGAGACTGTCCTCAGTTCTTTTCATTCTTTTTTCTTTATTCTGCTCTGCAGTAGTTATTTCCACTATTTTATCTTCCGCATCAATTATCCGTCCTTCTGTCTCAGTTATTCTGCTATTGATCCCATCTAGAGTCTTTTTCATTTCATGTATTGTGTTGTTAATCATTGTTTGTTTCATCTTTAGTTCTTCTAGGTCCTTGTTAAGTGTTTCTTGCATTTTGTCTCTTTTATTTCCAAGAATTTGGATCATCTTTACTACCATTTTTCTGAATTCTTTTTCAGGTAGACTGCCTATTTCCTCTTCATTTGTTAGGTCTGGTGGGTTTTTATCTTGCTCCTTCATCTGCTGTGTGTTTTTCTGTCTTCTCATTTTACTTATCTTACTGTGTTTGGGGTCTCCTTTTTGCAGGCTGCAGGTTCATAGTTCCTGCTGGTTTTGATGTCTGTCCCCAGTGGCTCAGGTTGGTTCAGTTGGTTGTGTAGCCTTCCTGGTGGAGGGGACTAGTGCCTGTGTTCTGGTGGATGAGGCTGGATGTTGTCTCTCTGCTGGGCAGGTCCACGTCTGGGGGTGTGTTTTGGGATGTCTGTGGACTTATTATGATTTTAGGCAGCCTCTCTGCTAATGGGTGGGGTTGTGTTCCTGTTTTGCTAGTTGTTTGGCCTAGGTTGTCCAGCACTGTAGCTTGCTGTTCATTGAGTGAAGCTGGGTGCTTGTGTTGAGATGGAAATCTCTGGGAGATTTTCACCATTTGATATTATGTGGAGCTGAGAGGTCTCTTGTTGACCAGTGTCCTGAAGTTAGCTCTCCCACCTCAGAGGCAGAGCCCTGACTCCTGGCTGGAGTACCAAGAGACTTTCATCCACACGGCTCAGAATAAAAGGGAGAAAAAGTATAGAGAAAAAATTAGTAGAAGTAGGAAGAAAGATAGAAGGAAAGAAAGAAAGAAAGAATGAAGGAAGGAAGGAAGGAACGAAAGAAGGATGGAATGAAGAAAGAGAGAAAGAATGAAGAAAAGAAGGAAAGGAAAGAAGGAATGTAAGAAAAAAGTGAGGGAGGGAGGGAGGGAGGAAGGAAGGAATGAAGGAGGGAAGGAAGTAAAAAAGAAAGAAAGAAAGAAGATACAGTAAAATAAAATAAAGTAAAATATAATAAAGTTATTAAATTAAAAAATAATTATTAAGAAAAAAAAAACAGACGGATAGAACCTTAGGACAAATGGTGGAAGGAAAGCTATACAGACAAAGTCTCACACAGAAGCATACACATACACACTCACAAAAAAGGAAAAGGGGAGAAAATGATAAATCTTGCTCTCAAAGTCCACCTTCTCAATTTGGGATGATTTGCTGTCTATTCATGTATTCCACAGATGCAGGTTACATCAAGTTGATTGTGGAGCTTTAACCCGCTGCTTCTGAGGCTGCTGGTAGAGATTTCCCTTTCTCTTCTTTGTTCTCATAGCTCCCAGGGGCTCAGCTTTGGATTTGGCACTGCCTCTGCATGTAGGTTGCTGGGGTGCATCTGTTTTTGGCTCAGACAGGACCAGGTTAAAGGAGTCTCTGATTCGGGGGCTCTGGCTCACTGAGGCCGGGGGGAGGGAGAGGCGTGGAGTGCGGGGTGAGTGTGCAGCGGTAGAAGCCAGCGTGACGTTGCACCAGCCTGAGGCCCACTGTGCATTCTCCCGGGGAAATTGTCCCTGGATCCTGGGAACCTGGCAGTGGTGGGCTGTGCAGGCTTCACAGAAAAAGGGTGTGGATAGTGCCCTGTGCTTGCACACAGGCCCCTTTGTGGCGGCTGCAGCAGCCTTAGCATCTCCTGCCCATTTCTGGGGTCTGCACTTTTAGTCGCAGCTCGTGCCCGTCTCTGGGGTCCGTACTTTTAGCTGCGGCTCGTGTCCGTCTCTGGGGTCTGCGCTTTTAGCTGCAGTTCATGCTTGTCTCTGGAGTTCCTTTAAGCAGCACTCTTAATCCCCTCTCCTCGCACACCAGGAAACAAAGAGGGAAGAAAATGTCTCTTGCATCTTCAGCAGCTCCAGACCTTTTCCTGGACTCCCTCCCGGCTACCCGTGGTGCACTAACCCCTTCAGGCTGTGTTCACGCAGCCAACCCCAGACCTCTTCCTGCGCTCCACCAAAGCCCGAGCCTCAGCTCGCAGCCCCGCCTGCCCTGGGGGGTGAGCAGACAAGCCTCTCGGGCTGGTGAGTGCTGGTCGGCACCAATCCTCTGTGTGGGAGTCTCCCTGCCTTGCCCTCTGCACCCCTGTTGCTGTGCTCTCCTCCGCAGCTCCGAAGCTCCCCCCTCCGCCTCCCGCAGTCTCCGCCCACGAAGGGGCTTCCTAGTGTGTGGAAACCTTTCCTCCTTCACAGCTCCCTCCCACTGGTGCAGGTCCTATCCCTATTCTTTTGTCTCTGTTTTTTCTTTTTTTCTTTTGCCCTACCCAGGTACGTGGGGAGTTTCTTGCATTTGGGAGGTCTGAGGTCTTCTGCCAGCATTCAGTAGGTGTTCTGTAGGAGTTGTTCCATGTGTAGATGTATTTCTGGTGTATCTGTGGGGAGAAAGGTGATCTCCGCATCTTACTCTTCAGCCATCGTCCCCCAAGCTCTCCAGCATTTATTCTTTGTACATTTTCTGATGATGGCCATTCTGACCAGTGTGAGATGATATCTCATTGTAGTTTTGATTTGCATTTCTCTAATCATTAATGATGTTGAGCATTCTTTCATGTGTTTGTTGGCAATCTGTATATCTTCTTTGGAGAAATGTCTATTTAGGTTTCTGCCCATTTTGGATTAGGTCGTTTTTTTTTTTGTGATATTGAGGTGCATGAGGTGCTTGTAAATTTTGGACATTAATCCTTTGTCAGTTGCTTCATTGGCAAATATTTTCTCCCATTCTATGGGTCCGCTTTTTGTCTTTTTTATCATTTCTTTTTCTGTGCAAAAGCTTTTAAGTTTCATTAGGTTGCATTTGTTTATTATTCTTTTTATTTCCATTTCTCTAGGAGGTGGGTCAAAAAGGATCCTGCTGTTATTTATGTCATAGAGTGCTCTGCCTATGTTTTCCACTAAGAGTTTGATAGTGTCTGGCCTTACATTTAGGTTTTTAATCCATTTTGAGTTTATTTTTGCGTATGGTGATAGGGAGTGTTTTAATTTCATTCTTTTACATGTAGCTGTTCAATTTCCCAGCACCACTTATTGAAGAGGCTGACCTTTCTGCACTGTATATTCTTGATTCTTTATCAAGAATAAGGTGACCGTATGTGCATGGATTTACTTCTGGGTTTTCTCTCCTGTTCCATTGATCTATATTTCTGTTTTTGTGCCAGTACCATACTGTCTTGATTACTGTAGCTTTGTAGTATAGTCTGAAGTCAGGAAGCCTGATTCCTCCAGCCCTGTTTTTGTTTCTCAAGATTTCTTTCACTATTCAGGGTCTTCTGTGTTTCCATACAAATTTGGAATTTTTTTGTTCTCTTTCTGTGAAAAATGCTAGTGGTAGTTTGATAGGGATTGCATTGAATGTGTAGATTGCTTTGGGTAGTATAGTCGTTTTCACAATGTTGAATCTTCTAATCCAAAAACATGGTATATCACTCCATCTGTTTGTGTCATCTTTAATTTCTTTCATCAGTGTCATATAGTTTTTGGCATACACGTCTTTTGTCTCCTTAGGTACGCTTATTCTGAGGTATTTTATTCTTTTTATTGCAATGGTGAATGGGAGTGTCTCCTTAATTTCACTTTCAGATTTTTCATCATTACTGTATAGGAAGCAAGAGATTTCTGTGCATTAATTTTGTATTCCACTACTTTACCAAATTCATTGATTAGCTCTCGTAGTTTTCTGGTAGCATCTTTAGGATTCTGTATGTGTAGTATCATTTCATCTGTAAACAGTGACAGCTTTACTTCTTCTTTTCTGATTTTGATTCCTTTTATTTCTTTTTCTTCTCTGATTGCTATGGCTTAAACTTCCAAAACAATAGTGAATAATAGTGGTGAGAGTGGTCAACCTTGTCTTGTTCCTGATCTTAGTGGGAATGGTTTTAGTTTTTCACCATTGAGGACGATATTGGCTGTGGGTATGTCATATATGACCTTTATTATAAGTTCCCTCTCTACCTACTTTCTTTAGAGTTTTTAACATAAATCAGTGTTGAATTTTCTCAAAAGCTTATTCTGCCTCTATTGAGAGGATCATATGGTTTTTATTCTTCAATTTGTTCATATGGTGTATCACAGTGATTGATTTGCTTATATTGAAGAATCCTTGCATTTCTGTGGTAAATCCCACTTGATCATTGTGTATGGTCCTTTTAATGTGCTGTTGGATTCTGTTTGCTAGTATTTTTTGAGGATTTTTGCATCTATGTTCATCAGTGATATTGGCCTGTAGTTTTTATTCTTGGTGACATCTTTGTCTGGTTTTGGTATCATGGTGATGGTGGCTTCATAGAATGAGTTTGGGAGTGTTCCTCCCTCTGCTATATTTCGGAAGAGTTTGAGAAGGACAGGTGTTAGCTCTTCTCTAAATGTTTGTTAGAATTCACCTGTGAAGCCGTCTTGTTTAGGCTTTTGTGTGTTGGAAGCTTTTTAATCACAGTTTCAATTTCAGTGCTTGTGAATGGACTATTTATATTTTCTGTTTCTTCCTGGTTCAGTCTTGGAAGGTAGTACTTTTCTAAGAATTTGTCCATTTCTTCCATGTTGTCCATTTTATTGACATATAGTTGCTTTTTGTAATCTCTCATGTTCCTTTGTATTTCTGCATTGTCAGTTGTTACTACTTTTTCATTTCTAATTCTATTCATTTGAGTCTTCTCCTTTTTTTTCTTGATGATTCTGGGTAATGGTTTATCAATTTTGTTTCTCTTGTCAAAGACCATCTTTTAATTTTATTGATCTTTGCTATTTTTTCCTTCATTTCTTTTTCATTTATTTCTGAACTGACCCCTATGATTTCTTTCCTTCTGCTAACTTTGTGTTTTTTTTGTTCTTCTTTCTCTGATGGCTTTAGGTGTAATGTTAGGTTGTTTATTTGAGATGTTCCTTGTTTCTTAAGGTAGGATTGTATTGCTATAAACTTCCCTCTTAGAACTGCTTTTGCTGCATCCCATAGGTTTAGGGTCGTCGTGCTTTCATTTTCATTTGTTTGTAGGTATTTTTTGATTTCCTCTTTGATTTCTTCAGTGATCTCTTGATTATTAAGTAGTCTATTGTTTAGTCTCCATGTATTTGTATGTTTTGCAGATTTTTTCCTGTAATTGATATCTAGTCTCATAGCATTGTGGTTGGAAAAGATACTTGATATGATTTCAATTTTCTTAAATTTACCAAGGCTTGTTTTGTGACCCAAGTTATGATCTATCCTGGAGAATGTTCCATGAGTACTTGAGAAGAAAGTGTATTTTGTTGTTTTAAGTGGAATGTCCTATAAATATCAATTAAGTCCATCTTGTTTAATGTATCATTTAAAGCTTGTATTTCCTTATTTATTTTCATTGTGGATGATCTTTCCATTGGTGAAAGTTGGGCGTTAATATTCTTTACTATGATTGTGTTACTGTCAATTTCCCCTTTTATGGCTGTTAGTATTTGCCTTATGTATTGAGGTGCTCCTATGTTGGGTGCATAAATATTCACAATTGTTATATCTTCTTCTTGGATTGATCCCTTGATCATTATGTAGTGTCCATCTTTGTCTTTTGTAATAGCCTTCCTTTTATAATCTATATTTTCTGATATGAGGATTGCTGATTCAGCATTCTTTTGATTTCCATTTGATGGAATATCGTTTTCCATCCCCTCACTTTCAGTCTGTATGTGTCCCTGGGTCTGAAGTGTGTCTCTTGTAGAAAACATGTATATAGGTCTTGTTTTTGTATCCATTCAGCCAGTCTATATCTTTTGGTTGGAATATTTAATCCATTTACATTTAAGGTAATTATCTGTATGTATCCTCCTATTACCGTTTTCTTAATTGTTTTGGGTTTGTTATTGAAGGTCTTTTCCTTCTCTTGTGTTTCCTGCCTATAGAAGTTCCTTTAGCATTTGTTGTAAAGCTAGTTTGGTGCTTCTGAACTCTTTTAACTTTTGTTTGTCTGTATAGGTTTTAATTTCTCTGTGTAATCTGAATGAGATCCTGGCTTGGTAGATGAATCTTGGTTGTAGGTTTTTCCCTTTCATCACTTTAATAAGTCCTGCCACTCCTGTCTGGCTTGCAGAGTTTCTGCTGAAAGATCAGCTTTTAACCTTATGGGGATTTCCTTGTATGTTATTTATTGTTTTCCCTTGATGTTTTTAATATTTTTCTTTGTATTTAATTTTTGATCAATTGATTGGTATGTGTCTTAGTATGTTTCTCCTTGGATTTTTTCTGTATTGGACTCTGTGCTTCCTGGACTTCGTTAACTGTTTCCTTTCCCATAATAGGGAAGTTTTCACCTATCATCTCTTCAAATATTTTCTCAGTCCCTTTTAATTTCTCTTCTTCTTTTTGGACCCCTATAATTCGAATGTTGCTGCATTTAACATTGTCCCAGAGGTCTCTGACACTGTCCTCAAATCTTTTCATTCTATTCTCTTTATTCTGCTCTGCAGTAGTTATTTCCACTATTTTATCTTCCCTGTCTCTTATCTGTTCTTCTGCCTTAGTTATTCTGCTATTGATTCATTCTAGAGAATTTGTAGTTGCATTTATTGTGTTATTCATCATTGTTTGTTTGCTCTTTAGTTCTTCTAGGTCCTTGTTAAACATTTCTTGTATTTTCTCCATTCTTTATCCAAGATTTTAGATCATCTTTACTATCATTACTGTGAATGCTTTTTCAGGTATACTGCCTATTTTCACATCATTTGTTATGTCTGGTGGGTTTTTACCTTGCTCCTTCATCTGCTCTGTGTTTCTCATTTCACTTACCTTACTGTGTTTGGGGTCTCCTTTTTACAGGCTGCTTATTCGTAGTATTGTTGTTATTGGTGTCTGCCCCCAGTGGCTAAGGTTGGTTCAGTGGGTTTTGTAGGCTTCCTAGTGGAAAGGACTAGTGCATGTGTTGTGGTGGATGAAGCAGGATCTTGTCTTTCTGGAGGGCAGGTCAACGTCTGGTGGTGTGTTTTGGGGTGTCTGTGGCCTTATTATGATTTTAGGCAGCCTCTCTGCTAATGGATAGGGCTGTGTTCCTGTCTTGCTAGTTGTTTGGTATAGTGTGTGCAGCACTGTAGCTTGCTGGCTGTTGAATGGGGCTGGGACTTGGTGTTGAGATGGAGATCTCTGGGTAATTTTCACCGTTTGATATTACATGGAGCTGGGATGTCTCTTGTGGAGCAATGTTCTGAACTTGATTCTCCCTCCACGGGCCCAGCCCTAATGCCTGGCCGGAGCACCAAGACCCTGTCATCCACATGGTTCAGAATAAAAGGGAGAAGAAAAGAAAGAAGGAAAGAAAAAATGAAATAAAATAAAATAACGTTATTAAAATAAAAAATAATTTATTAAAATTTAAAAAGAGAGCAATGCAACCAAACACCAAATCCACCAAAGATAAGAAGCTCTAAAAACTATACATTAAAAAAAAGGACACACAGAACCCTAGGAAAAATGGTAAAAGCAAAGCTACAGAGACAAATTCACACAAAGAAGCATACACATGCACACTCACAAAATAAGAAAAAGGAAAAATATATATATATATCTTTCATCCTAAAATCCACCGCCTCAGTTTGGGATGATTCATTGTCTATTCAGTTATTCCACAGTTGCATGGTATATCTAGTTGATTTTAGAGATTTAATCTACTGCTCCTGAACCTGCTGGGAGAGATTTCCCAGTCTCTTCTTTGTTCGTACAGCTCCTGGGGTTCAGCTTTTGATTGGCCTCCGCCTCTGCATGTAGGTCGCCTGAGGGCAACTTCTCCCCCCCCCCCCCCCCCCCCCCCCCCCCCCCGCCCAGACAGGATGAGGTTAAAGGAGCAGATGCTTCCGGGGCTCTGGCTCACTCAGGCCAGGGGGAGGGAGGGGTACAGTATGTGGGTCAAGCCTGTGGCAGCAGAGGGCAGCATAATATTATAACAGCCTGACGTGCCGTGTGTTCTCCTGGGGAAGTTGTCCCTGGATCATGGGAGCCTGGCAGCGGCAGGCTGCACAGGCTCCCTGGAAGGGAGGCATGGACAGTGACCTGTGCCTGCACACAGTCCTCCTGGTAGCTGCAGCAGCAGCCCTAGCATCTCATGCCCGATAGATAGACAGATATCTCAGGGATATCTATCTATCTATCTATCATCTGCCGATTTTATTATTTCACTTCTATGCTGGTTCATTTGGCTCCTGAAAAAGAGATTAATTGTTTGTGTGTTCAAAAACAAGTATGATCCTTAACAAGGTCAATCTTGATACTACTACTGAATACCTAATCTATCAACATATCTGGGGAGATCACCCAGTCATCTGTTGCCAGAACAGTTGTATTGGAAACCATCCATTATGGATTGGACAATGGTTTGTCCTCTTTTGGACTTTGCTTATATTGGATATGGATTTGAATTAACTTTCAAAGACATATCTGCCAGCAATAATATCTATGAACTGCCAGAATGCTTTATTTGCCACTGTAATATCCCAGACTACATTGCTTCTGATTAAAAAGAAATACTTATTTGACAGCAAAAATGTGTAGCAATGAGCTTATGTTGAAGACATTCACTGGCTTTACATTACTCAGAAAAAAATTGTACTAATACACAGTGGACTGACCTTTTGAAGAATCAGTTACAAAGCCAACTAGGAATTGATTTCCAATATACAATGCTCCTTTCCCATAACAAAAGTACAATGATAGAGAAACATAAGATGGAAATGTGATGTGCTCCTCTAAATATTAATACATAATGAACTATTTATGAAAAGCATGTTTACTAATAATTTCACTTTAGGCACTTCAGGCTTAGAGGTTTTGTACCCAAGAAAGAAGATGATACAATACTTCATTTTAAGTGGAGGTTTGGATTGCCACTTAGCTATTTTTGGCTCCTCATGATATTGAACAATCCAACATAAAAAGGACAACTCTTCTGTGCACTCTATGTTTGTTAGGGCACTCAGTATTGACTATTATACAGAAATTGATGTACTGGTACATAATGGAAATAAGGAGGAATGGGTATGGAACACATGGGATACTCTAAAGTTTCTCCTAGTACAGCCATGTCCATCAAAAACAGTTAATGGAGTAATGTAGAAACCCACGTATACAGAGGGCAACCAAATGCCCGGGTTTGCCTGAGACTGTCTTCGTTTATACACCTTATACTAGCATAATTATTAATAACCCTCTCATACTCAAAACGGCCTCAGATTAAAATGCAAAGTATTTTAGTATCTATCTATCTATCTATCTATCTATCTATCCATCTATCTATCTATAAGCTATCATCTCTCTGGTGATTTTAATCACATTGTGAACTATCAGAGACTTAGATTATTCAGGGTTTATGACATGAATTGTCCCTCCAATAGAATATTCCTGACAAACTAGATGCTGGTTAAGGGCAAGAGGAATATTGAAAGAGCAGTGGAGAAAATAAGTTAAATATACTAACCTAGCTTTGTGGCCAGCTGTGAAAATGAGAACTCTAGAACCTACCCATTTTCTTGTCTTGCTCTCTACTATCTGTATGTATGTATCTATCTATCAATCATCTATCTATCTATATATATCTATAGATACATATCTCCATCTATACCTATATATAGAGTGTGAGATATATACATATAATATCTAGATTTTATATATATATAATTTAAATATACAGATCTAGATATATAGATAAATCTAAATAATATCTATTTATCTAATATATATCTGTGTATGTGTATAATTTATTTTTTCTTACCATTTTTATAGGGTAATAGTGATTATGATTAACTATAAATTAATGCAGATTTTATTGGCTTATAAAGATAAGCTTGAAGTTAATTCTAATTCCTGGAAAGAATAATAGATTTGATTTGGGCCATTTCATTTGTAGGAGAAGTTAAGTACCTTTTCATTTGTTTGAGGAAGATTTATGCTCTGTAAAAAAGCAGGCCCTTGCTGCTAATGTTCATTATCGAAAATAATGTATGGGAGAAGTGTGGGGGAAATTCTTAAACATGTAGATCCCTTGGTACACTTTCGTACTGGATTCGTAGGTTCCTCAGTAGGACCTGAGATTTTGGATATTTAACAATCTCTGCAAAAGATTGGAAAACAGGCAGTTCCCAGGTTACAAATTGAGGAACCCTATGTTAGAAGGAGAAAGCAAAGTTAAGCAGAATTTGTCAAGGTTAGGATTCCTGATTCAGTGGAAAGCCAAACTTACAGGAGGGTTTTAGGATTCTCCCAACAGTGCTGAGAGTATAATAGGTATGTATCCTGGTGTCTGCAAACCACTTCTCTTTCCTCCTGTGACATCTGATTTCCTGGGCTGAGATGTCATCTGCACAGAGGCTTTGATGACCCATCACGGAGGTATACTCAGTGCTTGGGGCTAAACAGAACTCAGACTATACATTTTTCTCCAAGCAAAAGTTATCCTTTCTCATTGGAGGCAGCCCCATCAAGATTTTAAGTTTTTGCTACAAGAGTAGACCAGATCAAACCAGCTATGTGTCACCATTTAGGCTGTTTTTAATTCAAGCCTGGAGCATAATTGAGGCTCCGGGAAATAGTAGATACATTTAATTTAGTTTTGCTCCTCTTTACTGCCTGCTGGAACAGAACCTTTGGTGAGAAAAAGATAAAGGAATCATAGGAAAAGAAAAAGTAATTCCTATATACGTAGCTGAATGAAGCTGTCATTTTGACTCTTCAGCAACCTGTTGAACATTTAAGGACAGACTATTGTGTAACCACTATTACCATTTCATATGTTGGCTTTGCTAGTTGAAATGCACTAGGGTTGGGAAGGAAGAGACAAAAAAGAGGAGCCTCTGATTGATTTGGATTACTTTGGCTAAATTCTTGCTGGTCACTGAGGTTTTTTGTAATTTATTTGGTTAAATTTTTTCATCCTATTTTATTGACCTATAATTGACACATAACACTGTATAAGTTTAATCAGCATAATTATTTGACTTAAATACATCATGAAATGATTACCACAACCTTAGTGAACATCCATCATCTCATATAGACACAAAATAAAAGAAAAAAAAATCTATTTTTCCTTGTGGTGAGAGCTCTTAGGATTTACTCTTTTTATTAAATAAACATTATTTTTATTTTTCCAGTTTTATTAATTAATTTGTATTATACAAATTAAATTGTATTTATTATATTGTATTGTATTGTATTGATTTGATTTGATATATGTGTGTATTGCAAAATGATCAGAACAATGTTTAGTTAACATTCACCATCTCACATAGTTACAATTTTTTTCTTATAATGAGAAGGTTTAAGTTCTACTTTCTTAGAAACTTTAAGTTCTACTTTCTTAGAAACTTTTAAATGTACAATACAATATTTTAACTTTAGTCTCCATGCTGTACATTACATCTCCATAACTTATTTATCTTATAACTAGAAATTGGTGCCTTTTGACCACTGTCATCCACTTCTCCTACCCCCTACAAAATCATTGAGTTTAATGATTGCACAAAGTGGTTCAAGGTTAAAAAAAAAAATCTCAGTAATCAAAACTAAGCAGGCTTTGTAACAACAGGTGGTAAATTTTTCATCCAAAGTCCTTCTTTGATCATACAACAAGGACTTCAGTAAGGGAATGAGGGGTAACAATTATTTTTGCTCTTAGTTTCTCCCCCAATAAGCTAGACAATGTAGAATTGTAGAATCATAGTGCCCTATTTTCAGAACTAGGAGAGATATTTGAGAACATTTGCTCCAGGTTTTATTTCATTGGTGGGAAAATGAGGCCTAGAGTAAAAAGCATCATTTGTCCAAAGTAAAATAGCTAGTTAGAATAAAGCAAAATGAGAAAAAAACTGTGATAACTACTGATAATCTTGGTATTTCAATCATATTTTAAAGAATTATTTTTCAGAAAGATATCATGTGATAGTTTAAGTGAAGGTTCTTTGTTTTAACAAAAATAGTAATTCCATAGAAACTTTACTAGCATTGAAGCTTTGGGAAGATATGAAATATGTATATATGGAAATAGAAACATGTGATCTTTTCATCTCTCACAGTTACTTATAAACCAAATGAACTAAACAGAATTAACTAAAGCAAAGATAATTATTATTAATGGCATACAGTTTTTATTCATCTTAACAAAGAATTTGCTAGTTCTTTTTTATTCTGTGGTAAGGCACATAAAAATGTGCATAAAAGATGTCATAAAAACTATGATGGATAAGGGAAGGAGTAAAAAAGGAGACATACAAGTAACAATTTTTCTCTAATGGCTGAAGTTTCCACAAAAGAATTCAACTTCCATTATGGATTTAAAGTAATATAGAGCTGGATATGGACTTAAAAGCAATTGGAACATCCTGTGTGATTCCAGTCACACTTAAGGTAAGCCCCAAAATGCTCCATTAGAATGTAATGTCTTTATTATTTATTGCTCTATGGAGTGAAGGATGAAACATAAAGAGTACTGTATCACTACAAACTTAGCTGGACATAGCTAAGGGGAAAGAAACTTGGTTTGAACGTTGATATCAGAACTCAACTGGACTAAAATGAGATGCTGGATAGGGTAGCATTCTGGTGAGTGCTGAAAGTAGAAGGTAGAGTATAGAGCTTAGAATTCTGAAACAAAAAACGGCGACTTTAAATTATACTTATGATTAGATAATAATATAGTTTCCATAAAATCCAAAGAATTAATATTATACAGAGTAGTTCTCTTGAGAAAGCAGAATTAAATGTTAAATTAATAAGAAGGGGATATCTGAAAAGTCCTCAAACATTTGGGGAAAAAACCCAAAACATTCCTAAATATACACTGGGTCAAAGACGACACTAACAAAAAAATATTTCAAAATATTTTCAACTGAATTACAGTGGAAAAATTCCTTTTATTTTTATTTTTATAATTCTAATTTTTGATAAAGAATGCTTATTTTATTTAAGCTACCTTGCATTTACATACAAAATGTCAGAATGAATGATGAAGGCTTTTTTGCTCACAGAAAATGCTTCAAATAAAAATGTATTTAACAAATACATTTTTGCATGCAGATGCACTTATAAATATGATATCATTGGTTTTGACCAATAGGCTCTATAACAAAGAGACACTGGGAATCTGTACCTGTAATTACTGTAAAAATATTGAGAACAAGGGCCACTACATCTATACCATCTTCGAGAAGCTCCATATGACACTCTTTTTTAAATATTCTTTTTGTTTATTTTTTAACAGCTTTACTATAGTATAATTGATCAATAATGTGTTAGATGAGACCCAGAGCAGTATTTCGTGTTGGGTTAATTACTTTCCACTATTGATGCAAGGTCTTTCTGGGTTTTCTACCCAATGCCCTGTGAAGCATGAAAATTTCCAGTATAAGTTGTGGAAACAGGTATTATTTCCCCACCTGTGTCAGTGCCAACCAGTCTTACATCCCTGGGCTTGGATAGTTTTCTCACACAATTCACTGAGCAGCTCTTTACTGAACACTTCAAGGAAGGCCCTTGTAGATCTCCAGAGTTTTCCCTTTGAGTTCTGTTTTCTTTGGTGTGCTGTGAACTTTATCCACCTTGGTCTCCCTGGACACTCAACTCTGTCTCTTCAACCCAAGGAATCCACTGGGTTTGGCCTGAGTTTCACTTCCTTGTGCTGTGTCCCAAAAGCTCTCTTTAGTCAGTCAGGTAGGACAATCATAGGGTTTAGCTCATTTATTTTCTATTTCACAGGAATCATTGACCTTCATTGCTGATATGTAGTGTTCTAAAATCTATTTTTAATATATTTTGTCCTTAGGATGGGGGCAGGTGCAGTTGTTTCAGTTGGTAAGATAAACACAGTCCCTGTTATATTACTTTAAGTTGGTCAGATGCAAAAGTCCACCTTCCATTAGTTTTAACTAAATAAAAAATGAATTTCTAACTACGCATTCTGTATTATGTGCTTCTGATTCAAAAAAAATATTTAATATAAATTTGAGGAGATTACTCTCTTGTAGGGAATGTAAAACATGAAGGTTAATCATTGCAATAAAAATGCAGAAAAGGATAAGCACCTATTTGGTGGATAAAGGGCTGTGAAAGTCTGGATTTAAGGGCAGTGATACCTTGCTCTCAGCTCACGATATAAAGGTAATTTTAATAGAAGAAAAGACTTTTGAGTTGGATGGGGACAGTAGAATAACTGGGAGAGGTAGAATAGTACAAAGTGAAGGTAGAGTGGTATAAAGTCAGGAAGAATGTTGGTCGCTAGACAAAAGAGCAGTAAATTCTATCAAACATTTATAAAAGAAGTAAAAATGTCTTTAAAAAACTCTTTTAGAAAATACAGCAGGAGGGAACCCTACCCAACTCAATTTTTATAAGTTGATCATAACTCTGATACCAAAACCTGACAGAGATATTGAAGGAACAAAATAATATTACAAATCAATTTATGTCATGGATAGTGATGGAAAGATCCTCAAAAGAATATTAGCAACTGAATCCAGGAACGTGTAAAAAGAATACTACTTGGTCAGAAATGCAAGACTTGTTCAATCTTTGAAAATCAATGAATATAATTCACTGCATTAATATAACATAAAGGAAAATTTTATTAGTATCTTGACAGATCCAGAAAAAGCAGTTGACAAAATTCAACACATATTCATGATGAAAATCCTCAGCAAACTGTAAAAATACCTCAGTCTGATAAATGGCATCAAAAACTCCTTTAGCATACAACATTTAAGGAATATAAAACTGAACTCTTTACCCATATGAAAAGAAACAAGGAAAACATGAATGGTCATTAAACACATATAAATGTGTTCACTATTAATTGTTATCTGGGAAATCTAAATTAAAATCGCATTGAGGTACCATTACACATCTGCCAGCATAGCTAAAATTATAAAGAAACACAAACCCAAATTTACTGAAGATATGATGAAATAGGCACTCTACCTGTGATAGAGTTGAAATTCTATCAGTGGCAAAACCACTTTGAAAAAGAGTTTGCTAGTGTTGACTTTAAACAAATAGACTGCCAGTTATTTCTCCAGCAAAGATGGGTTTCCTCAGGATCAGCAAAGAATTGCAATTTGGGTTTGGACAACCAAGGTGAGCCAGGTGCAAGTTCCTATGCCACAAAGAGTGAACCCTTTATGGAGGAGAAAGGGAAATTGGGAGGGCTATAGTAAACAAAGAGTCCATTGGAGGAAGTGAAAGTTTAAAGTAAAGTGGCTTTTCATTGACTGAGTTGTGACAGTCTCTCATTAGCTGAATCCCTGCCAAGAAAGAAATGGAATTCTTTCTTCTTCCTGTTGGGCTCTGCTATCATCATTGGACATGGGAGCTCTCAGTTCTGGTCTCCCAACTCTATTTTAAGTGAAGTTTCTGTTTATTATATTTTACACTAGTTTCTTAAAAAGTTACACATACTATATGATTCAGCAATTTCATTCTCATGTATTTACCTATGAGAATTAAAAATGTTTGTTTATACAAAGATTTGATCACAGATGTTCACAACAGCTTTATTTATAATAGACAAAAACTGAAAACAACTCAAATGTCCATCAATAGGGGAATGGATAAACAAGTTACAGTATATTCATACAAGGGAATAATATTCAGCAATAAAAATAAATAACTTACTGATAACTGAAACACCAAGCTGAGTAAAAGCAGCTGAACACAAAAGGGTACATACTTTAGTAACCCTTTTGTATGAAGTTTAGAACAAGCAAAACTAATTTATGGTGATAGAATTCAGAGGAGTGGGGATCCTGGGAGGGGAATATAGGAACTTTCTGAGGTGATGGAAATGTTATCTTATTAGTGGTGTAGACTACACAGGTGTATGTATTTATCAAAATGCATTGAATTATACAGTTAAAACCTATGTATCTCATTTTGTAAACTGTATCTCAATTTAAAAAATAACTAACAGAAAGAATGACACAAACTTTTTCATGACAGCAGTAATAAATATGATATTCCCAAGAAAGTAAGGAAGAAGCTCTATATTCATCAGGAGTCTGTGACAGTACTTGCAGAAATAAGAACTGGAGAAATGGCACATTTTGTTGACAGAAATCCTTGAGAACCAAGCAGAAGATGTATATTATGATGCTTCATCAAAATAAGACCCACATATATTTGTAACTGATTCACTTTGTTGTAAAGCAGAAACTAACACACCGTTGTAAAGCAATTATACTCCAATAAAGATGTTAAAAAAATAAGACCCACAGACGCTTTTTGAACAGCAAGTATCATGTTAAAGCAGTGTTTTTTTAGATAAGTATGTGCAAGGATGTGTGTAGAGACTAGAATTAGGTTGCTGTGATAGAAAGAGCTCCCTGCTTTATAAAACCAAGCACATGGTTGTCTCTAAAGGAAACCAGACTGTTGGACCATCACAAGCTGCAAAGGGAAGGGAACAGGTCAAGGGAACAGTGCAGTGTATAAGCATAAACAAGTCCAAAGACATTCTCTCAGTGAATGAAGGACTCCAATTCATTATTGGAATCTGGGAACAAGATGGATAATGGACTAAAGCCAGGAAGTATTCACATAGAAGCAGCCGGTCTATATCTTAACAGCATTAGCATTGAATTAGCCAGAAAGCACAGAGTCAACACCCAATTACTGAGGAAAGTGCAAAGAGAAGAGACATTGCAATGCATTGAATTTAAGTGCCTAACAAATAGAGATCCACTTGCCTTTCCTAAAGATGCAATTAAGGACCTTCAGTTCCAATAACCACATGATCTGGAATTAAAATGTTGCTTGGTATTTTTTCTACAGATAGTAGATGTTCCAATACAAGTTTCAACACAAGTTTCATTCTAGTACATGTTAAAAAGATTCAGTTCACCATTCATTCTATGTGTATACAGGAATAAGAGTGGTGATTAAAAAGGAAACTACTCAACATTGTTTCTCCCTTAAAATACAGAATTTATTTTTAGTTCAGGTGGCAACTAATACAATAATGTGGTTTTTTGAAAAACAAACCAGAACTTACATATCCAAATGAATTTGTCCTTCTAACAATCTCTTGCTGTGTATCTCTTTTATTATTGGCCCTTTATTGAACACTTTTAATCATTGTGTTCAGAACCTATTATGTATGATTTTACTATGAATCCTAAAGAATGATAAATCTTTTCTCTTTGAAGGTGTATTCATTTTTTTTAAGTTGAAAATTTCTTTGAAATATATGTTTCAAATAGAGGGTGGGAATACAAGGTAATTCCACTATGGTTTAAAAAAAAAAGGAAAAAGAAGGTGTTGACAGAAACCAGTTTCTTTGTATGAAATATGCTCTGGCTCTGAAGAGAAATCTATTTAAAAAAAAATAGGAACTGTACTATTAGATGTCTGGATATTTCCAAATACCCAGCTGTTTAGTATTATGCAGCTCCTTTATCCAGTTGATTGAACAGTGGATGTTTCACTTTACATCTGCCTGTTTGCTGCTGCATAAATACTACCATTAACTTTATCATCACTGCTGCAATCTGACCATGTAAAGCCTCTCTTATACAGTTCATTAATGTTTTATATTTTTACAAGGATTACTTATCTTCTGGGTCCTACATTCTTATTAGGTAAGTATGTCAGGTATGACTTGACCCACTTTCCAAATGAGACACAGTCAGTGCCTTGATCTCACACACTGGCAAGTTGTGTAGATTAGGAAAGAGGGCAACAGGGTTGATTTCTGCGCTGTGAGGAAGGAGGACCTCCTGTCTGCTAATTTTTGTCTTTTTCCCTAGGACTCTCTGAGTGTGTCCTTTTCTGCACTTGTGCTCCAGGTATTGTTCTCCATCTCTTTAAGTTTCATTCCACTCATCTCAAGAACTAATTTTTCCCTTTGTGTGAGACAGAATTAGATAAAGAATATTCTCACCTCTATCTCCTATAAGCAGATGAACCATCTGGACTTTTTCATATTCTGATATCCTTTAAAATCCCTTCCTGTCTTTTTGACATAGGTATCTTTTTCTTTTCAACACATGAATCTAAGTAAACTGACATCCAGTTTATTGTTCTACTTATGTGAGGAACAAAAATCAATAATATGTATAGGAGTTACTTCTATAGATTATAAGAGCACCATGCTCGTCTAAGACACAAAGATTTTTGCAAGTGAAATCATAAAACAGATTACATAAGTAGCCTGTTTAATTAAATTTTAATTTTGCTAAACTTGACATATCCATCTAGTAAATATTCAATTTAGTTGTCTAGGGTATTTTAGTTTACCATTGTAATTTTCCATTAATGCATAATTATTTTGCCTAAATTTGCACTTAAACTTTCACAAAAGGGTATCCTGTACATCATATAAAATCTTTCAAAAATGGCATGGCAAAATTTAATGAGAGGGTGAGGGGATTTAGTTCTAATCCATGTCATTAGCTGAATATACATATAAACTTAATTGCAAAATATAAAGTGCTTTCCAACGAGCCACCCAGTGATAAAACATAACACTTCCCACCTTCACACAACAACAGTACACCTCAAACTACTATGAACGTACGAAGTCCTCAGTGATTTCACACTGCATCTGATGTGTGGAGCTTAAGGAAATAAAATTATTTCTAATGATAGTAAAATAACTGAGTTTATGAACACTGACTATAAGAGACTAACTGTCCTCGTGATATACTTACCCTTTCTTAACAAAGAGGAAAAGCAACATGCCCAAGGTCAAGCTGTTGTTTGGTGGTAACATAGTCTATCTTCCAGACATATACTCTGACATACAATGCTACACAGCCTCCTACTTAGAAAAGGGAATGCTACCAGTACATCTGCTCAGGTTCTTATCCATTTCTAGTAACATTCCCATGAAGTTTCTGTTTAAATTCATAGAGCTTCTCCCTGGTGCCAGAGTATGGATCAGAGACAGAGAATTCAAATATAATTTATGAATTGAGTAATGCAACATTCTGCTTATCCATTTGAGAAACATTAAGTACACTGTATGTTCCTGGCACATGTAGGTGAACATTCCAGAAAGGAAAATAGATTTACAAATAGTCACAATACAGTGGGTTACCACAAACTGGTGAGGAACTTCAGGAGACTATGGAATGAACTCTGGACCCAGTAGTGGGGATGAAGTGTGCATCAGGGAAGCTTTATGTCCCCATTCAGTGACTAATTTCAATCCCTTTATCATGCTTTCCAAACTATCTCTACCTTCTCCAAGTGGGCAAAACTGTCTCTACTCTTTTTTTTTTCTCACTTCATTTGTAAAGATCTAGGTCATCTACTACAAGCCTTTCAATTATCTTCTTTCCATTTAACTATCACTCTGTCTCACCATCAGTTCTTCTTTCCCATTTTTAAAAACATATCTCTCCTGCTATCCAAAGTTAACTATTCTACCCCTGTTCTAAATAATAGTTTTGCCCATCTCCTCCAGGTCCTCCAGGGTGTGGCCTCATAATTGTTTCTTCTGATTATTTTTCCTTAAAATAGAAATGTGCCCAAGTGTCCTATATGCTTAAAAACAAAAGACAAAACAGCAACAAGAAACATTCATCTAACCAACTGAGCTAAGTTACTTTTTATGTATATATTTTTTCTTTTCCAATAAGCATACCCAAAGAAGGCCTGGGACATCTGCTGCCACTTCCCTGTCTCACTACACTTTTTAATTCAAATTAAGCTACACCAAGCCTCCTTATTTTTTATCAGTTCATTTACAATGGATTGCTCTCAGCCTCCATTCTGTTTTCTACTTCATCAACATTTGACTTTGACAAATTCCTTCCTTCTACTGCTTCCTTGTTCCTAAATTCCATAAAATTTCTCCCAAGCAGCATTTTCCTGAATATGCTTCTAATATATCCTCTGCACTCTTTAAATATCCTTCTAAATATTTTTCTTTACCTCAGATCAAATATTGCCTCTGTTTGGAATGACCTTCCTCTTATATGCCTGCTGAAATTCTGTGCATAATTAAAGGTCTAAAGTGAGTATCATCCACTGCAAAATCCCCCTGTTTTCTCTTAGACAAAATTTAGTGCTTTCTCCTCGGCTTCCATAGGAGTTAGTAATATTTTTCACATTCTGACTTTTGCTGTTATTGTTTCTTAAAATTATGACATTTTGCAAAAGTAGAGGGAAAAAATATAACAGACACATGCTCCAACAAATATTAACATTTGCTATACTTATTTCAGATATATTTTAGCTTAAAAAGTATCTGTATGACTGTGCTTTCCCAAGGAAAATCATCATCTTAAAAGAATTCTACCTTAATAGATTATCTGTTCTATGTTTTAATTGCCTATATGTATGTATGTATGTTTATGTGTGTATAATATGAATACTCTTAAAATATATAATATTGATGTTTGTATTTAATTTTCTCATAAATTGTTTAGGTACATAGTGCTTTGCTACTGGCTTTTCACTAAACAGGGTATTTAATAATTTGTGTATATTAATATATAGGGTAATATGGCAAAATGGGTCATAAATTTTAAATCTACATATGAATTCAATCACATCTATCCATTTGCTATTGGACATTCGGGAGTCCATTGTTTTTGTTTGTTCTCTTTCAATATTACAAACACTGCTAGGATTTCTTTGTGCATATGCACAGATGTTTCTGCATAGTATATGTATGGTGGCCACAAAGTCTTTATATCCTGATAAAATGTGTTCTGTTCTATTCTTGGCATAGAGTTGATTTTCTTACCTGGTAATGTAGACATTCTTTTGGGAGTCAGGGAGTCATTAAGACAGTCCCCTATAGATCTTTTCAAATCACTGCAAGGGTATTATGCAGAGAGACTATGTAGTTGCTCTGTACATGGTAAGGCATTGCTGAATCATTAATATATATTTCCAAAGGAATCTCCAAATAGGTTGGTCCTATTCATACTCCCACAATAAATACATAAAAGTTTCCGTTACTCCAGGTTAGTGCCAAGAATTTGTGTTTTCAAACTTTTGTTTTGTCTGATGAATAATACAGTTAATTAGTCTCATTATTTTGATACAAATTTCACTTGGTACAAGAGATGATTATCATGTTCTTGTATATATATTGGTAATAACTATCTCTATACTGAGAATAGCCTATCAATAAACTTTGCCCACTTATATTGTACTATCATTTACTATTGACTTCCAGAACTTCTATTTTCCATGTCCTGTATGTTTAATTTACATTTTAAAAAATTGTTATTGAGGTATAGTTGATTTACACTGTTGTGTTAGTTTCAGGTGTACAGCAGAGTGAATCAGTTATACACATACATATAACTACTCTTTCTTAGATTCTTTTCCCATATAGACCATTACAGAGTATTGAGTAGAGTTCCCTGTGCTATAAAGTAGGTCCTATTAGTTATCTATTTTATATATAGTAGTGTATATGTGTCAATCCCTATCTTCCAATTTATCCCTCCCCTCCTTACTTTCTGGTAACCATAAATTTATTTTCTACATCTGTAACTCTATTTCTGTTTTGTAGATAAGTTCATTGTGGCCTTTTTTTTTCTAGATTCCACATATAAGCATTATTATATATTTGCCTTTTTCTGTCTGACTTACTTCACTCATTATGACAATCTCTACATCCATCCATGTTGCCACAAATAGCATTATTTTGCTCTTTTTTATGACTGAGTAATATTCCATTGTATATATGTACAACATCTTATTTATCCCTTCCTCTGTTGATGGACATTCAGGTTGCTTCCATGTCCTGGCTATTGTAAATAGTGCTGGAATGAACATTGGGGTGCATGTATCTTTTTGAATTATGGTTTCCTCCAGATATATGCCCAAGAGTGGGATTACTGGATCATATGGTAGCTCTATTTTTAGTTTTTTAAGGAACCTCCATATTGTTCTCCATAGTGGCTGCACCAATTTACATTCCCACCAACAGTGTAGGAGGGTTCCGTTTTCTCCATACCCTCTCCAGCATTTATTGTTTGTAGATTTTTTGATGATGGCCATTCTGACTGGTGTGAGTTGATACCTCATGGTAATTTTGATTTGCATTTCTCTATTAATTAGTGATGTTGAGCATCTTTTTGTGTGCTTTTCAAACATCTGTATGTCTTCTTTGGAGAAATGTCTATTTAGATCTCTGCCCATTTTTTGGTTGGGTTGTTTATTTTTTTTGATATTGAGCTGCATGAGCTGTTTGTATATTTTAGAGGTTAATCCATTGTTGGTTGCTTTCTTTGCAAATATTTTCTCCCAGTCTGAGGGTTGTCTTTTCATTTTGTTGATGGCTTCCTTTGTTGTGCAAAAGCTTTCTAATCGCAGCAAGATCTTTTCCAATCCACCTCCTAGAGTAATTAAAGCAAAAACAAATGGGACCTAATTAAACTTAATTTACATTTTATTGACCTTTTTCTCAAAATAGTGTATATTTCATAATCATTCTCATTGTAATGTGCTCATATGACATGCTATCCCTAATTTATTATAAATATTAGTTATATAAAGTCAAATAGATCTTTTGCTTTTAAAGGTCATATCCCCATGCAAAATTCCCTCATTTCACAAATATCTTTCAACATAAGTTCATTTATTCATATAGATCTGACCAATTATTACAAGAGAGAGACAAACACACCCAAACAGGCTGTTTACAATATAAAATCAAGAGTGAGTTATTTGTTGCACTCTCAAGCTGTCTTCATATGTTTGCTTCTGATTGTTTCCCCAAACTCAATGAGAATTTTCTGTTAAATACTAGTAGCTGGAGTTTAACTACATACAAATTTATAAACACAAATTATGCAAAGATAGAATTACTATGTTTTTATTCATTGAATAGTTCACCCTCCTCTCTTAGCCACAAAATATTAGAAGGAAAAAAAAAGGAATTTTTTACAGACTGAAATTCCTTCATAAAGCACCCCATGATTCCTCAGATTCTTTTATACTATTGATGAAATATTATTTTAAAATGTTTCTTATGTTCTTTAACATACTTATATAAAATTTTATGTTGATTTTAAGTGACATAGAAATGGGCCATTTTATTTTAGAGTATTAGGAAAAGAGTTCTATAACAATTAACAAAAAAAAGAAAGTATTTTCTTTCCTTTGACAAAAGAATACCTTCATGAATGAAGAGCTATAGTATGTTCAAAAATAGAAAGGCTTAGTGTCTTAAAAATATTTTTTACTAAATTAATCTAAATTTGATGCATACCAAAAATAGTTATTAATCTGTATGAAAATCAAGCAGTTAATTCTAAATATATTATAAAAGATCGAGAAACTTTTCCAATGGAGGAAAGGAAGAAGGAAGGACTCCACAACATATCAAGACTTAAACACTAAAGCTGCATAAATGAAAATACTGTGTTATTGATACCAGGAAGCAAAATCAAGCACTGAAAAAAAGTGGAGGGCATAATAGCAGCCCCACATATTTTTAGATTTTCCATATATGACAAAAAATAATTTTCCAGCTCAGTGGGGGGAAGTAATAGACTATTCCTGATAAAATAGATTAACCAATGGGGAAAATATTAGTATATCCTTCCACTGTACCATATGTATGAATAAATTCAGATGAATTAAATACTTAAATATGAAAGTAAAAATTTTAAGGAGACAATATGGAATAACTTTATAACTTTGTGTGGAAAGGGATTTATGAAAACAGATGCAAAATGTTACAGAATATAATGCATAATTTTACATATTTTATTACATAAAAATGTAATACTTAAGTACAAAATTATAACATACATCATTTTACAATGCAAGCTACATGAATAGGAAATGAATTTACAACACACCTATATGACAAAATATTAGAATCTACAATATATAAAGAGTGTCAACAAACCAATTAAACATACAGACACTGAATATAAAAAAATAATAATAAGTAATGGAAGATTCAAGACAATTCCAAGAAAATTAATTACTGAGTCAATAAATATGAGTAAAGATATACAACTTCACTTGTAACCTCTAAATGATCATAAAACAAGACACCATGTTATATTCATTTGTTAGGCTAAAGTGGAAAAGAGAGAAATAGATCAACAGTGATAACTTGCAGACAAGATCCACTGATAGATGCTAAAATTAGTAGGTGAAAAGTTGAAGAGAAACAGATTTTTGGATAGTCTCAAAGTATCTTCCTCAAGATATTTATTAAGTACAAAGTGAAACAGAGTTATTTTACAGTGGAGAAACCCAGACAAACACCACTTTAACCAAGTGATTAAGGTTAACAACACCAGTAATGTTGTGTTTTTATCATGAATCCTTTGATACCATGCACCGTACATCATGTTTATAGCATTGTTGCCAAAAAAGCAGAATCCCATTTCAGTCTTGATAAAACGTAAGATAAACCAAAATTGAGGAACATACTATAAAATAACAGATTAGTTTTCTTCAAAACTATCAAGACAAAGAAAGACTGAGGAAACATTAAATGTGATTCCACATCACATTTAGTTGCTATTTTTCCTTAGGTTTTTTCAATCTTTAATGTAACATGGTCACCAATTCATTTATGTATTATATACAATTGTTTTTACCCTATAAAGGCAGAGTTGAATGGTTACCACAGAGACTGTATGACTTAGACTAAAGTATTTACTATTTTGCGCTTTATAGAAAACGTTTTCTGATCTATGTTAAATAAAAATTACTAAAGTAGAACTACATATATCCAAATGGTTAAATCTCAAAACTATAATGTCCCAGAGGAAAAAGCTGCAGAATTCTATGCTGTTTTCAAGAGCTTTAAAACATTTGATATAGATATATAGTTTTAATGTGAAAACTTATGTAAATTTTTCTATTGCTGCATAACAAATGACCACAAACATAGTGGCTTAAAACAAAACCCATTTATTTGCTCACAGTTCTGCAGGTCAGAGGTAAGATTACTGGGTGACTGGGTTCTTTACTCAGGGTCTCACAAGAGTGGCATCAAAGTATTGACAAGGACTGGATCTCATCAGAGGCCTGAAGTTCTCTTCCAAGTTCATTTATATTGTTGGAAGAATTTGGTTTCCTGTAGTGTAAAACTGAAGCACTAATTCCCTTGATGTCTGTTAGCTGGGGTCACTCTAAACAGCTAGAGGCTGCCTGCATTACTAGCCACATGGCCCTTTTCAAAGCCAACAGTGGAGAATTCCCTTCCACTCCCCACCCCCATCTCTAACCCCTCCCCAATGACGCTGAATCTCTCTTATGCTTTGAGGCTTTGAATCTCTTTCACCAGGAACAGTTATTTTAAGGGCTTCCTGATTAAATCCAATCACAGTAGTTCCTATATTAATGTTGGATTGAAAAATAGGAGAAGGTATGTGTATACCAATGCTGGGAATCTTGGGAGCCATCTTAGAATTCTGTCTTTCCATGTAGTAGAATGACAAATTCCATTTAATAATATTTACTCCAGGAATGGAGAAATGCAGAGATATTTATTCTAAGAGGTACACAGATGTCTTAAAAAATAAACTGCAATATTTTCTTTCCTCAAATAAACCTAAAACAAATGTGACAAATTTCTGAAATACAATGGTGCTAGATATTTAACACATAGATGTGCATGATAGTATTCTTTATATCTTTTGTATATATGGATTTTTCCAATTAGATTAAAAAATGTATATATCTTCAAGTTTCACTTCAAATTCACCCTTCCAATGGAAGCATTTTTCAGCATTTTCTTCATTGTTTTTTAACCACAGATCCTTTGCATTATCATAACTCTCTTCTCATTATAGTTAATACAACCATTCCTGAACATAAAATATATGTCATGGACTATTTTGTGCAATTTACACATACTACTGCTAATCAATATATGAAATCTGTAAAAAAAGTTAAGAGTATCTGCAGGCCGAAGATGAAAAAAATGTAACCCAGTATGTTGAGTTTCTGATATTTTTACAAGTGGGGGAGTTTGGCAGAATTGAAACACTTTGTATTTTTTATTTCATCTAACTTTGTTGTTAATTTTCTCATGTCTGCCTTGGTACTAAACTCTAATACTTGAAGACAAAAATCCCTTGCTTTATTTATTTTTTATGACCCATTGGTTCCTGAAAGAATAATTTCATGTAGTAGCTATTCTTAAAATAAATGATTCAATTGATTAAATGTTATAGAAGGTTCCCAGCATCAGATGAGAGTATGATTTAGAAGACTTAAATTATTTTATAAACGTGAAAAGAGTTTGTGTGTGTACATGGGGGTGTGTTAGGTGTGGGCAGGAGTTAGATATAGTCCCATTTTTACATTGAGAGTCTATGATAAAATTCTACTCTAATTCTGATGCTTGGAATCACCCCTCCCCAAGATTAGAACTTTGCATTACCCTTTAATGATGAGGGATTCCTTTCCCTATCCTAGAGGTTCACCAGCTGTAACTTTTTGGTTCCAACTTATATTACCTTATTGATTTGCTAGAATCTCAAATACTTAGATATAAATATTATGTTATTAGCCATTCATATTAACAACAACATTTAACAAATTCCTCTAAGAATCGGAATTTCAAAACAGCACACCAAAACTCTCACTGTGGAAAGTATGTTAACTGTAAATATATATTTATATCTAGAGATATTCAAACATATTCATTTTTGCTGAAGCAGAAATAGTCATGTAGTGGTCACAGATGGAATTAGACTTCCATTTACGTAGAACAAATTATAATGTGATGAGCTGTTGGAACTCCTAGTCTTTAATATAAAATTTTCTCCAAGCTACCAGTAAATTCCCAAGGAGGTACTCCCAATAGTATTCCTATTTTCCACGTGAACAACTTTGTCTGAATTATAAATCCTACAAGTTTTCCTAAAGCATGATATCTCCTATACAGATTTCATTAAATGTTACAGGCATAATGTAGATAGCAAGAGTAATGAACCAAGTCTCAAAAACATGGATTCTAGAAATGTCATCATGTATATAGATTTCTATGACCTTGGACAGATGAAATAAGTTACCCAGATCTCATATGATTCAACTGTAAAATCAGGATAATGTATATTAAGTATTAAGTTATGAAAGAATGCTTCAAAAAATAAGTATGACTATAAGTAAGGAAGATAATTTTTTTGTTTGTTTGTTTGATTTTTTTTCTGCTCTCTTTTTTACTTATAAATTAAGTCTGGAGCAAGGCTTTTCAGAACCAATGTATGGCTTCAGGAGTTTGTCAGGCACAGAGGCTTCTTACAAATATAAAATGGTCAGTCCATAGTCTTCAGTGTAAAAAATATTGTTTAAGTTCCGGAATTGACATCTGCATTCCAGGTTGCAGGACAAAGAAAGGGAACATAAAAATGTGTAAAGTAATCCAGCTATATGTTAATGTGGTTTCTCAGAAGCTTTTACACAAAATTTCTGCTTACATCAACCTGTCATTTTGTCATTCTATTTGTTTTTCTTAAGTATATATTTGTTAATTTATTAAAAAATAACAAATCCATCATATCTTAGCATAACATTTTAATTTAATTTTTATTTTATATTGGAGCATAGCTGATTTACAATGTTGTGTTAGTTTCAGGTATACACCAAAGTGATTCAATTGTACATGTACATATATTCATTCTTCTTCAGATTTTTTCCCCATATGGTTATTATGTGATATTGAGTAGAGTTTCCTGTGCTATACAATAGGTGTTTGTTTTCTATTTTATATACAGTAGTGTGTATGTATTAATCTGAAACTCGTGATTTATCCCTACTCTCACCTTCCCCTTTGGTAACCATAAATTTTTATTCTATGTCTGTGAGTCTGTTTCTGTTTTGTAAATAAGTTCACTTGTATCATTATTTTTAGATTCCACATATAAGTGATATCATGTGATATCTGTCTTTCTATCTCTGAATTAATTCATGTAGTATAACAATCTCTAGGTTCATCCATGTTGGTGGAAATGACATTATTTCATTCTTTTTTGTGGCTGACTAATATTCTATTGTATATATGAACCACACCTCCTTTACCCATTCTGCTGTTCATGGACATTTAGGTTGCTTCCAGGTCTTGGCTATTGTAAATAGTGCTGCAATGAACGTTGGGGTGTATATATCTTTTTAAATTATGGTTTTCTCTGTATATATGCCCAGGTGTTGGGTTGCTGGATCATATGGTAAATCTACTTTTAGTTTTATAAGGAACCTCCCTAGTGTTTTCCATA
Source organism: Phocoena sinus (assembly GCF_008692025.1). Taxonomy (NCBI): domain Eukaryota; kingdom Metazoa; phylum Chordata; class Mammalia; order Artiodactyla; family Phocoenidae; genus Phocoena; species Phocoena sinus. The sequence goes on along the minus strand of NC_045776.1, from coordinate 29,851,825 downwards.
GTGACTGTACCAAGTTACATTCCTACCAACAGTGTAGGTGGGTTCCATTTTCTCCACACCCTCTCTAGCATTCATTGTTTGTAGACATTTAATGATGACCATTCTGCTTGATGTGAGTTGATACCTCATTGTAGTTTTGATTTGCATTTCTCTAATAATTGACGATATTGAGCATATTTTCATGTGCTCTTTGACAATCTGTATGTCTACTTTGGAGAAATGCCTATTTAGATATGCCCAGTTTTTTATTATGTTATTTGATTTTTGATATTGAGCTGCATGAACTCTATATATTTTGGAGATTAATCACTTGTCAGTCATTTCAATTGCAAATATTTTCTCTCACTCAAAGTGTTAATTGTCATCTTGTTTATGGTTTCCTTTGCTGTGCAAAGATTTTAAGTTTAATTAGGTCCCATTTGTTTATTTTTGTTTTTATTTTCATTACTCTAGGAGGTGGGTCAAAGAAGATCTTGCTGTGATTTATGTCAAAGAGAGTTCTGCCTATGTTTTCCTGTAAGAGTTTTATAGTGTCTGAACTTACATTTAGGTCTTTAATCCATTGAGTTTATTTTTGTGTATGGTGTTAGAGAATGTTCTAATTTCATTCTTTACATTTAGCTGTCCACTTCCCCAGCACCACTTATTGAAGAGACTGGCTTTTCTCCATTGTATATTCTTACCTCCTCTGTTATAACTTGATTGACCATAGGTGAGTGGTTTTATCTCTGAACTTTCTATCCTGTTCCATTGATGTATATTTCTGTTTTTGTGCCAGCACCGTACTGTTTTGATTACTGTAGCTTTGTAGCATAGTCTGAAGTCAGGAAGTCTGATTCCTTCAGCTCCTTTTTTCTTTCTCAAGATTGCTTGGCTATTCAGGGTCTTTTGTGTTCCAATATAAATTTTAAATTATTTTGCTCTTGTTCTGTGAAAAATGCCATTGGTCATTTGATAGGTATTGCATTGAGTCTGTAGATTGCCTTGGGCAGTATACTCATTTTGACAATATTCATTCTTTCAAACCAAGAACATAATATATCTTTCCATCTGTTTGTGTCATCTCCGATTTCTTTCATCATCATCTTATAATTTTCAGTGTAGAGGTCCTTTGTCTCCTTAGGTAGGTTTATTTCTAGGTTTTAAAAATTATTTTTGATGCAATGGTAAATGAGATTGTTTCCTTAATTTCTCTTTCTGATCTTTTGTTGTTAGTGTATAGAAATGCAAAATATTTCTGTGTATTAATTTTGTATCCTGCAACTTTACCATTACTGATAATTGGTCTGTTCACATTTTATATCTCTTCCTGGTTCATTCTTGGGAAATTGTACCTTTCTTTGATGCTGTCCATTTCTTGTAGCTTGTCCATTTTATTGGCACATAGTTGTTTATAGTTGTCTTTTATCATTCCTTGTTTTTCTGTGTTGTTTGTCACTTTACCTTTCTCATTTCTGATTTCATTGATTTGGGCCCTCTTTTTTTTTTTTTTTTCTGATGAGTCTGTGTAAAGTTTTATCAATTTTGTTTATCTTTTCAAAGAACTAGATTTTAGCTTCATTGATTTTTTGTAATCTTTTTAGTCTCTATTTCATTTATTTCTGCTCTAATCTTTATGATTTCTTTTTCTTTCCACCAACTTTGGGCTTTGTTTTTCATTCTTTAGTTCCATTAAGTGTAAGTTTAAGTTGTTTATTTGAGATTTTTCTTGTTTCCTGAGATAAGCTTGCATTGCTATAGACTGTCCTGTTAGAACTGCTTTTACTGCATCCCATAGGTTTGGGGATGTCATGTTTTCATTTTCATTTTTCTCTAGGTACTTTTTAATCCACTTTAATTCATTCAGTGATCCATTGGTTGTTTAGTAGTATATTGTTTAACCTCCATGTGTTTGTGCTTTTGCAGTTTTCTTGTTGATTTCTAATCTCGTAACATTGTGATCATAAAAAATGCTTGATATGATTTTACTTTTCCTAAATTTACTGAGGAATGTTTTGTGGTTTAGCATGTGATCTGTCCTGGAAAATGTTCCATGTACAGTTGAAAAGAATGTGTATTCTGCTACTTTTGATGGAATGCTCTGTAAATAACAATTAAGTATATTTGGTTTAATGTGTCATTTAAGGCCTGTGTTTCCTTATTGATTTTCTGTCTGGATGATCTGTCCATTGATGAACATAGGGCGTTAAAGTCCCCTACTATTTTTGTGTTACTGTTGATTTCTCCTTTTGTGACTGTTAATACTGAGATGCATCTATGTTGTGTGCATATATATTTACAACTGTTATATCTTCTTCTTGGATTGATCCTTTGATCATTATGTAGCGTTCTCTGTCTCTTGTAACAGTTTTTATTTTATAGTCTATTTCATCTGACATAAGTATTGCTACTCCAGCTTTCTTTAGATTTCCATCCACGTGGAATACCTTTTTCCATCCCTTCATTTTTAGTCTGTATGTGTCCCTAGATCTGAAGTGGGTCTCTTGAAGACAACATATATATGGGTTTTATTTTTGTATCCATTCAGCCAGTGTACACCTTTTGGTTGCAGCATTTAATCCATTTACATTTATTAAATGTAAATTTAATAAATGTATGTATGTTCTTATTGATATGTATGTTCTTATTGTCATTTTGTAAATTGTTTCAGATTTGTTTTTGTTGGTTTGTTTTCTTCCCTTCTTCTTTTGTTCTCTTGTGATTTGATGACTATATTTAGTGTTGTGTTTTGATTGCTTTTTCTTTCTTTGTGGTTATCATGAGGTTTTGTTATAGCAGTCTCTCTCTCTCTCTCTCTCTCTCTCTCTCTCTCTCTCTCTATATATATATATATATATATATATATATATATATATATATATGCTCATTTTAAGTTGCTGGTCTCTTAATTTCCAATGTATTTCCAATATCCTGCATTTGTATTCTCCTCTTCTCAGGATTGTTGGTTTTCATATCATATTTGTGTGTGATTGCTTTTCTACCTTCACTGTATCTTTGCCTTTACTGCTGAGCTTTCCCATTTGTAGTTTTCTTGTTTCTATTTGTAGCCATTTTTTTCCACCTAAAGAAGTCCCTTTAGCATTTGTTGTAATGCTGGGTTAGTGGTACTGAATTCTCTTAGCTTTTGCTTATCTGTAAATCTTTTGATTTCTCAATTGAAGCTGAATGAGAGCTTTGCATAGTATTGTATTGTTTGTTGTAGTTTTTTACCTTTCATCTTTTTAAATATATCATACCACTCCATTCTGGCCTGTAGAGTTTCTGCTGAAAAATCAGGTGAGGACCTTATGGGGATTCCTTAATATGTTGTTTGTTGCTTTTCCCTTGTTGTTTTTACTATTTTCTCTTTGTCTTTGATTTCAGTTTGATTAATATGTGTCTCAGCATGTTAATCCTTGGATTTATCCTGTATGAGACTCTCTGTGCTTCCTCAAATTGAGTGTTTCCTTTCCCATATTAGGGAAGTTTTTGGCTATTATCTCTTTAAATATTTTCTCAGGCCCTTTCTCTCTCTCTTCTCCTTCTGGAACTCCTATAATGCCAATGTTGGTGCATTTAATGTTGTCCCAGAAGTGCCTTAGACTGTCTTCATTTTTTTTAATTCTTTTTTCTTTATTCTGTTCTGTGGCAGTGATTTCCACCAATATGTCTTCCAGCTCACTTATTTGTTCTTCTGCCTCATTTTGTCTGGTATCAATTCCTTCTAGTGTATTTTTCATTTCACTTATTATATTGTTCAATTCTGTTTGTTCTTTATATCTTCTAGCCCTTTGGTAAACACTTCTTGTATCTTCTTTTTTTGTTCCTCCATTCTTTTTCCAAGTTGTTGATCAACTTTACTATCATTACTCAGAATTCTTTTTCAGATAGATTGCCTAACTCCACTTTACTTAGTTGTTCTTCTGGTGTTTTACCTTGTTCCTTTATCTGGAACCTATTTCTCTCCATCTCATTTTGTCTTTCAGTATTTGTGTTCTCCATTCCTTAGGCTGCAGGATTGTAGTTCCTCTTGCTTCTAGTGTCTGCTTCCTGGTAGGTGAGCTTGATTCAGGGACTTTGTGCAGGCTTCCTGGTGGGCAAGGCTGGTGCTTTCCCACTGATGGATGGAGTTGTTTCTTCTCCCTCTGGTTGGCAGTGCCATGTCAAAGGGTGTGTTTAGAAGTGGCTGGGGGCTCAGGATGACTTTAGGTAGCCTGTCTGCTTATGGGTGGGGTTGTCTTCCCACCATGTTTGCTGTTTTGCCTGAGGCGTCCCAAGACTGGAACTGCAGTGGATGGGGCCAAGTCTCGGTCCAAAATGGCAACCTTCAGGAGATCTCATGAAAATGAATGTCCCTGGGGCCTCGACCACCAGTGTCCTTGTCCCCACAGTAAGCCACAGCCGATCCCCCTCTAGAAGACCCTCCAAGACACACAGGTAGGTCTGGCCCAGGATCCTATGGAGTCATTGCTTTGCCATGGTTCCCAGTGCACATGAAACCTTATGTGCATCTTCCCAGAGTATAATCTCTGTTTCCCCCCAGTCCTGTGGAGTTCCCACACTCAAGCCCTGCTGACCTTCAAAGCCCAATGCTCACTGGGATCCTTCCAATGCCAGACTCCCAGGATGGGAAGTCTGATGTAGGGCTCAGTACTCTCACTTCTCTAGGAGAACCTCTGCAAGATAATTATTTTCCAGTTTGTGGGTCACCCACCTGGTGGGTATGGAATTTGATTATATCTTAAAAGTTCACCTTCTACAGTCTCATTGTGGCTTCTTCTCTGTCTTTGGATGTAGAATATCTTCTTTGGTAGGTTCCAGTCTTTTTTGTTGATGGTTGTTCAGCAGTTAGTTGTGAGTTTGGTGTTTTTGTAAGAAGAGGTGAGCTCAAGTCTTTCTACTCTGCCATCTTGTCCTTGTCTCCTTTCAACCCACTGGCAAGGGATTCCCTTTCCAAACAGGGTCAGGGCTGTTGTTTTGCCATTCTATTTGTAAAGGAAGTGAGTATATAGTCAGAGGAGACAATATGTCTGACTCAAAGTCAGTTATCCTATCTCTAAGAAAGATGGGGAAGGAAAATACTAGTGTACATGATGAACAGTTGCAACTACATTAGTAAATCCAAGGTTTGAACAGATAGTAAGATGTAGCTTCTACGTCTGAGAGTTATAATTCTATAATCGTTGTATATGCATACATGTAAAAAATCCTCACCATATGCACATGCACACACATATTTAACCTTCCTGTGAAATTTATAAATATGAACATCTAGCATAAAATACATTTTTTTCTGATAAGCACAGCTTTTTAAAAGTAACATTTTCATGAGGCACTTAAACTTTACTATCTACAACATTTCTAAAAAGAGAAAAAACATACATGTACTACAGGGCTTAGAACCTGCTATCAATTCCTTTCACAGAGGCAGAATGGCTCTAATAGCAAAGATATTTATGAGTTGTAAATTGTTATTTATAAATTCAGTGTTTGGTGTTCATGTCAATGGACAACATAGGGTCCCAACATTTCCAAATAGCTTGAACTGATAAATTGGCCACTGAAGTGGTTCATCTAACACATTAATTCCTGCAGGAGCCAGGTTGTAGGGTTGCATCTGAAGTATTGATCACTGACTTTGAGATTGCAAGATGCTTGTTTTGGAAACTGGGTCAGAATTTATGAAATTATTTTTCATCATGATTTATGAGTCTCTGTGGAAAGATTTAGTGATCCATCAAGAAGAACCCTACTCACTTACCTCACATTTCAGAATGAAACAGCCCCTAATACTAACAATGTCTTCCTGTTCATGTTGAGCTACTACTGAGCTATATCTAGTGGACATAATTGGGGGCCAGGATGTTTCCATATATTTTAATCCAAATTAGTGATGTCCTTTAGCCTTTCCAAGGGGAACAAGAAGAACCAGTTGAGAGATGTCTGACCTACAATTAGCACATATATATTAAAAATTAATTTAGAGGGTCTGACATGTAAGGAACTAACAAGTAAATAACTGAATAAACTGAAAACAAAACAAAACAAAAAAATCAGTGTCACCCTTCCCAGGAAGACTTAGAAAGTAATTTTTCTCTCTTGAAGGGTCTTGTCCCCTGATAAAAAGATTATGCACATTTGATAAGAAGCATTTGTAGGGTAAAGGGTTATTTCTGTAGCCCTGAAATCACATTACAGAGAAGAGTTTTTCTATCTTCTTTTCTAACTCTGAGAATTTGCCCTCACCTGAAGATTTGAAAATATATTAAATTCCTCACGGCCTAGTATTGTCTTCATCCCAACCCCAAAATTGTTCCTAATGGTCTGTGTTTGCAAAGAAGAAATCATCAGGTGGATAGATGTGGCTTCTAGCTGTGACTGATAGAAGTAAGAAAGCAGTTGGTGAAGAGAGGAGTCTTCAAAGTCATAAACAAATGGAGTCATTTTATAAAAAATCATGTGCTGACTGTGTTCAAACCCCAGGGCAGTAATTTAGATCTCAGGTGGCTGTGGGCAGATTTGGTAAGGAGAAATATGATCCTAAAAATAGAACTTAGCAGAAAGGGTCAGGACAAGGGACGAAGAGACTCAGGTTCCAGTCTCGATTATGTCATGCATTAGTCAAGTGGTCTCAAGAAACTCATGTCAATTCTTGAATTATAGATACATGAAGGATGGATTTCTGAGAAGATTAAATCATAATATGTATAGACATGATTTGGAACCTGCAGAAAAAAATTTAAGGCAGTAATATTTTTTCTTTAAGAAACTATTTCTTCCTATTTGAAAAACGGGCAGAGATAATTTTTAATTGAATAGGCCTTTCCTATGTGAGAATAAATTACTACTACTACTCATTATTATAGCAGTTATAATTCTTACATGTTCTCTAACTTTCAGAGTCTTTTTCTATATGTTCATTCATTCTACACATGTCCTAAATGCTTTCTGCCCCATAGCCATCACCCATATAGTAGGAACTTATTTCTCTCTTTTAGTTGTGTTATGTAATGATGTTTAGAACATCTCTAAAGGGAAAATTTACACAGAACCATTAACTTTATTTTTTTTTTAAAAAAAGAGACTTGGGGCTTCCCTGGTGGCGCAGTGGTTGAGAGTCCGCCTGCCGATGCAGGGGACACGGGTTCGTGCCCCGGTCTGGGAGGATCCCACGTGCCGCGGAGCGGCTGGGCCCGTGAGCCATGGCCGCTGAGCCTGCGCGTCCGGAGCCTGTCCTCCGCAACGGGAGAGGCCACAACAGTGAGAGGCCCGCGTAACGCATAAAAAAAAAAAAAAAAAAAAAAAAAGAGACTTTATTTTTTAGAGCAGGATTAGGTTCACAACAGAGTTGACCAGAAAGTACAGAGAGTCCTTGAATATCCCCTGCTCCCCCCCACTTGCAGTCTTCTCCGTATCAACATCCTCAATCAGAGTGGTACATATGTTACAATCAATGAATCTACACTGCAGCATCATTATCATCCAAAGTCCATAGTTTACCCTGAGAACCAATAACTTTTAATCTACTCCAATCTCTTTGCATCATTACCCTCTTTTATGCTCTCCTAGTCCCAGTCTGATGCCTGGAGGCCACTTGGAGACATCTAAACACTGACCTTGCCTATCGAAAAGATACTCATGTAGCTGGATTTGTTGCTGGCTCTGGATGCCTCAATTGTTCTAACATTCTGGGTAACAGAATTGTGTCAGGTCTGAGAAGAAGCACCAGAAGAAGCCTGCTCCCCTAATCCTGTATTAAATTTTGTCCCTCGAGCCCAGAAACAACACTCCTTATGTTTAGAATCTCACAAATTTTATATTGAACATATCCCACTATCTGTATCTCCACCATCTTTCCATGGGAATCAAAGCTTAAAAACCTGATAGAGGACAGACATTTTATTTCCTCTTGGTTTTACTGTCTCTTTACCCTCTTACTATATTCTGCCAATATTTTTAACTACAAAAAAATTCCCCATGCATAGGAAGGGAAACAAATAGACACTTGAGAACAGAGCTGGGTAGGAAGAGGGTATATTGTTAAACTAATAGTAGAAAAGCCAAAAATATATAAGCATGTATATCATAGATGCAAATATACATAAACAATTATACCAAATACAAAGGAAAGGTGACTTTATTTTTTTTTTTCTTTAACTGGCCTAATCTCCCTTACAAGCTCCTTCCATCAACCCTCACAACACTTAACCAGTCAGCAAGAAAGGTTGAATTTGTCCAATAATGTTATTCAAATTATTCCTGGATTAAATGATTTATTTGTTTAAATATTCAATGAATTAAATGAATTCAGAATTCCTTTCTATCTCAGAGCTGATTTAATAGTTTTTCTTTTTGGTTTGATCAATGCTCAGTCTTTTAGATTCTTCTGCTTCCTCTGTTTTTCAAGATGGCAACTGGGCATATGAGAGAGAAGGTCAAGCACCTTTTTTTCCTGATGAGATGAGACCACAGATCCAGTGTTGTTTCCTGAACCTCTTACGCTATTGTGGAGTGCCTGGTTTAATCCTGTTCCTAAAGAGGTGACAGAGTATAGTTAATCCATTTGGTCCTTAGAAGTGTCATGGTTGATCCACCAAGCTCAACAATTCAGTGGTAACCACTTATCACATATCAACTTCTTTATTGGTTAAGGATGTTTTCTGTGAATATAGAATTCTGAATTGACAGGTTTTGGCATTTAAAGTTATCTCAGGTATTATTTCATTGTCTTTAATTTCTTTCATTCCTTTCATTCTTCCTTTCTTCCCTCCTCCCTCTTTCTTTCTTTCCTTCTTCTTTCCTTTCTTCCTTCCTTCCTTCCCTTCTTTCTTTCTTCTTTTCTTTCTTTCTTTCTTTTTTCTTTCTTTCTTCCTCTCTCTCCTTTCTCACTTTCTCTCTTTCTTTCTGCCTGCACCCTCCTGTCCGAGATATCCATATTTTTATAAAGATCCCCATGTGATCTTTAAAATGTGAAGTCGGGACTGGAAAGTAAATTTGGATAAAATTTTCAGGAGAAATAACAGGAAAGAAAAATTGGAAAGATTAATATTTCACTGGAGAAATTAGCTCAAATGGAATAGTTGGTCTAGCATAGGTAGAGAGAGTAAAACTGAAGTTGCATTTTCAAATTTTGCACCAATTCCATTAAAGTTTATTAATTCCAATTCTACCTTGACTCCAAAATGTGAACTCATCTGAATGTCATAATTATTGGTTTGAGGAGGAGGAGGCCAAGAATATTCTGACTACAGTCTTATTTTATCTTTACTCCCCACGCTTCAGAATTTTGATTCTTTTATCTCTTTGTAATAATTGTATTCTGATAGAATTTCTTATGAAAAGTCAGTAGATTTAAATTGATATGTCCCTGTATATAATGTGTCATTATTTTCTGGCTGTTTTCAGGATTTTTTTTCTTATTTTTCGATACCAATAACTTGACTATGATATATCAAGGTGTGTTCTCTATGCTTATCCTGCTTAAAGTTTCTGACCTTCTCAAATCTATAAATTTATGTCCAAGCCAAAATTTGGGAAATATTTGGCCATTATCTCTTCAGGTATTTTTCTGTCCCTTCCTCTCTGTATTATCCCAATGTGTCTCTGAATACATGTATTTTAGATCTTTCTATATTACCTCATGGGCTCTTGAAAATCTTTTTCGTTTTCTTTTTTGAATATTTTTTCTCTGTGTTCTTCAGATTAAAATATTTGAATTGATCCATCATCAAATTAGAAAACTCAAGGAAGAAAACATTTTCCTTCTTCCCTTCTGAATTCTTTGGCTGGTCTAATAGTAAATTGACATAAAACAGGTTAAAAGGAGAAAAAAAAAATTAATTTTGTATATATGGAAGTCCAAAAATATGAAACTCAAAGAGTGACCAAAGTAGGTAGGCTTTATACCTTTTAGAAAAAGAAACAATTATTTATGAAAATTTGATGAAACAAAAGGATTTGGGCTTGGGATAGCAAATTAAAAAAAGAGTAACATAGTTTCTACAGCCTTCTTGGCCTTGAATTCCCTATCTCTAGTGATAAGAATGCTTTCTACTTTCCAGGTGTAGAGAGGATACCTTCACATATGAAATTTATTTCCTGCTTTCAGGAGGACAAAGAGGGTCAGAGGGTCCTTGCCAGTTGTTTCTTAAGTAATTTTAATTCAAAATAATCAATTTGACAATGTGGCATACTTTGGGTAAGTTATCCTGCCTTCCTTCTGTATCCATGTCATTCATGCAAGTTTCAGTCATCAGTAAGAGATTTGGGAAGAATGTACACACAAAATTTATAGATTTCCTTCTCTGGCTTTCCCCTTTCCTGGATTTATACCCTGAATTTCCACCCTGAATTTCCATTGACTACTGATGTCTCTTATTCCATTCTCTGGTGTTACACACCAGAAAAACTGTGTTTTCTGAGTTGTTTTCTCCTCTAAATGGTGCAAACTGAGCCCTCAGTATAAAAACTATGAAGCTAAAAAACTTTTCCAGTGTGTAGACTCTAGTCCATTATTTGTCTGTTTTTGGTAACTCTCCCCTGTTTTCAGGTAGGTTTTGTTTTATGTGTGTGTGTTTCTCCCAAACTTTAGAGTTGTCTACAAGACAGCTGGATCCATAAAAGCCACTTATTCATAATGGAAAAATATATTTTCTTAATGTCAGTATTTCAGTTCTTCCTTATTGTATCTTATAATATCCTCCAATGCTGTTGTTTTTCTACTATTTTTCCTATAGCTCTTCTTTCAGTTTAATTAAAATATATAATCTATTAAGTTTATTTATCCCATCTAGTAGTCTTTGAAAGTTTGTATTCAGATTCTTTGACTTAAGATTTATTCTGAAATGACCTTTTTTTTTTTTTTACATGTTATGTGCTTTTATTTCATTCTCATTTTCAATTTTTTTCCTAAAATGTTTGGATAGTTGCCATGCTCTTGTTATTATTTTCATATTTCATTTGGGTAATCCAGTCTAATATTATTTATTCTAATAGAATATAATTTACTTCACTTTAGGAAATCACTGTATTATATCCCAATCTTTAAATTGAGGACTGGAATGATTTTGTTCACTCAACTTTTTAACCTGAAAACAAAAAAAAATAAGAAAAAAGAAAGAAAGGGGAGGTACATTCCCCTAGGGCACTGTGCAGCCTTTGTTATAGAGCCTGGCTCTTTGTCTCTTCTAAAGTTTGTCTAAATATTTTCTACCAGTGTGGTAAGCAGAATATCATTATCTGATGGGATGGGACAACCCAATCTTTTATATTATCCCACAACTTTACTGTAAAGCCCTGGAAAATGGAGAGTCCTGTAGGATTTTACTGAGTCTGATGAGGTCAAAGCTATTATAAGTGAAAAAGTTGTACTCGAAAGGATTTTCTATTATTATTCCATTGACTGTGTAATCATACCCATTCTACTTAATTGCAGTGTGGGAGTAATTAGTGAGCAGTCTCAGAATTTTCTTGCTTTATTTCATTTCTTCTGTGTTTCTTCATGGGGATAAGGGGAGTAGGTATAAGATGCATAGTACTCTAAGCTGTGCTTGAATCTTCACTTTATTTCCTAGACTGAAACGTTTAAAAGTGTGTTGTATGAGGTATGAGGTATGGTTATGTAGGGAAACAAATTTTGCCACCTCAGAGTGTATCTCTTTGGCTTGAGAAATATTTTGCACTAATTGTCTTTAAGAAACAGAACTCTCATGAAGTCTTTCATTTTACTCCCCCCTTAACTGCCTAAAAGAATTTAGATAAAGGGCCTGGTCCAGGAAAAGCACTATGGAATAGAGGTGGTAAGGGGAAATCAGCAGGGTCTGGAAACCAAAATACTTTCTGCTTCCCACTGTCTCTGCATGGCATAACAAACATTTGTTTACCAAACATTTGTTTTTTCATCTCCGTGTGAATTGCCTTTCTCTTCTTTAAAGTCCAAAACCTCTACCTCCTCTCCTCTCAGGTGACACAGAGCCTTAATTGCCTAAATTGTACTTGGGCTTCTTATTCTTATGGATTTCTCACACATATGTAAATTTGGTTTTTCTCCTGTTAACCTGTCTCATGTCAGTTTAACCTAGAAAGGATAGAAGGGAAGTTTTTTCCATCCCCACAGTTGCTTTGTACAATTTTTTTTCTGATTTTATTTTTTGTTATTTTGGAAGTTTATATTATAAGATATTGAAGGTAAGGGGAGAGGAACTTGCGGCTCTTCTATCGGCTTTCTTACCCACAAGCATTTTACCATTTTTTAAAATACACCTTTATTGGAGTATAATTGCTTTACAATGTTGTGTTAGTTTCTGATGTACAACAAAGCGAATCAGTTATATGTATACATATATCCCCATCTCTCCTCCCTTTTGAGCCTCCCTCCTTATCCCACCCTCTAGGTCATCACAAAGCATTGAGCTGATCTCCCTGTGCTATACAACAGCTTCCCACTAGCCATCAGTTTTACATTTGGTAGTGTATATAGGTCAATGCTATTCTCTCACTTCATTCCAGCTTCCCCTTCCCCTGCTGTGTCCTCAAGTCTGTCTCTACGAGTGTGTCTTTATTCCTGCCCTGATCCTAGGTTCATCAGTACCCCCTTTTTTTTTTAGATTACATATATATACATTACATATGGTACTTGTTTTTCTCTTTCTGACCTACTTCATTCTGTATGACAGTCTCTAGGTCCATCACCCTCATTACAAATAACTCAAGTTTGTCCCAATTTGTGGTTGAGTAATATTCCATTGTATATATGTGTCACATCTTTATCCATTCCTCTGTTGATGGACACTTAGGTTGCTTCCATGTCCTAGATATTATAAATAGTGCTGCAATGACCATTGTGGTACATGTATCTTTTTGAATTATGGTTTTCTCAGGGTATTTGCAAAGTAGTGTGATTGCTGGGTCATATGGTAGTTCTATTTTTAGTTTTTGTAAGGAACCGCCATACTGTTCTCCATAGTGGCTGTATTAATTTACATTCCCACAAACAGTGCAAGAGAGTTCCCTTTTGTCCACACCCTCTCCAGCATTTATTGTTTGCAGATTTTTTGATGATGGCCATTCTGACTGGTGTGAGGTGATACCTCATTGTAGTTTTGATTTGCATTTCTCTAATGATTAGTAATGTTGAGCATCTTTTCATGTGTTTGTTGGAAATCTGTATATCTTCTCTGAAAAATTGTCTATTTAGCTCTTCTACCCATTTTTGGATTGGGTTGTTTGTTTTTTTGATATTGAGACACATGGGCTGCTTGTAAGTTTTGGAGATTAATCCTTTGTCAGTTGCTACGTTTGTAAATATTTTCTCCCATTCTAAGGGTTGTCTTTTCATCTTGTTTATGAGTTCCTTTGCTGTGCAAAAGCTTTTAAGTTTCATTAGTTCCACTTTTGTTTATTTTTGGTTTTATTTCCATTTCTCTAGGAGGTGGGTCAAAAAGGATCTTGCTGTGATTTATGTCATAGAGTGTTCTGCACATGTTTTCCTCTAAGAGTTTTATAGTGTCTGGCCTTACATTTAGGTCTTTTATCCATTTTGAGTTTATTTTTGTGTATGGTGTTAGCGAGTGTTCTAATTTCATTCTTTTACATGTATCTGTCCAGTTTTCCCAGCACCACTTATTGAAGAGGGTTTCTTTTCTCCATTGTATATTCTTGACTCTTTTATCAAAAATAAGATGACCATATGTGTATGGGTTTATCTCTGGGCTTTCTATCCTGTTCCATTGACCTATATTTCTGGTTTTGTGCCAGTATTACTGTCTTTATTACTGAAGCTTTGTAGTATAGTCTGAAGTCAGGAAGTCTGGTTCCTCCAGCTCTCTTTTTCTTTCTAAGATTGCTTTGGTGATTCAGGGTCTTTTGTGTTCCCATGCAAATTAAAATTTTTTTTGTTCTAGTTCTGTGAAAAATGCCATTGGTAATTTGATAGGGATTACATTGAATCAGTAGATTGCTTGGGGGAGTATAGTCATTTTCACAATGTTGATTCTTCCAATCCAAGAACATGGTATATCTCTCCATCTGTTTTTATCATCTTTGATTTCTTTCATCAGTGTCTTATAGTTTTGGCATACAGGTCTTTTGCCTCCTTAGGTAGGTTTATTCCTAGGTGTTTTATTTTTTTGTTGTTACAATGTTAAATGGGAGTGTTTCTCTTTCTGATATTTTGTTGTTAGTGTATAGTAATGCAAGAGATTTCTGTGCCTAAATTTTATATCTCACTACATTATCAAATTCATTGATTAGTTCTAGTAGCTTTCTGGTGGCATCTTTAGGATATTCTATGTATAGTATCATGTCATCTGCTAAGATGGTTTTCTTCTTCTTTTCTAATTTGGATTTCTTTTATTTCTTTTTCTTCTCTGATTGCCATGGCTAGGACTTCCTATTCAAACTATGTTGAATAATAGTGGTGAGAGTGTACATCCTTGTTTTGTTCCTGATCTTAGAGGAAATGCTTAAAGTTTTTCACCATTGAGAAAGATATTTCCTGTAAGTTTGTCATATATGTCCTTTATTATGTTGAGGTAGGTTCCCTCTATGTACACTTTCTGGAGAGTTTTTATCATAAATGGGTGCTGAATTTTGTCAAAAGCTTTGTCTGCAATCTATTGAGATGATCATATGGTTTTTATCCTTCAATTTATTAATATGGTGTATCACATTGATTGATTTGCATACATTGAAGAATCCTGACATTCCTGGGATAAACCTCATTTGATCATGGTATATGGTCATTTTAATATGCTGTTGGATTCTGCTTTCTAGTATTTTGTTGAGGATTTTTGAATCTTTGTTCATCAGTGATATTGACCTATAATTTTCTTTTTTTGTGACATCTTTTTCTGGTTTTGGTATCAGGGTGATTGTCAACTCATAGAATGAGTTCAGAAGTATACCTCCCTCTGCTATATTTTCGAAGAGTTTGAGAAGGATAAGTGTTAGCTCTTCTCTAAATATTTGATAGAATATGCCTGTGAAGCTGTCTAGCCCTCAGCTTTTGTTTGTTGGAAGAATTTTAATCACAGTTTCAATATCAGTGCTTGTGATTTGTCTGTATTTTCTATTTCTTCCTCGTTCAGTCTTGGAAGGTTGTAGTTTTCTACAAATTGGTCCATTTCTTCCAGGTTGTCCATTTTATTGGCATATAGTTTCTTGTAGTAGTCTCTCCTGATCCTTTGTATTTCTGCATTGTCAGTTGTTACTTCTCCTTTCTCGTTTCTAATTCTGTTGATTTGAGTCTTCTCCCTTTTTTTTTCGTAATGAGTCTGGTTAACATTTTATCAATTTTGTTTATGTTCTCTAAGAACCAACTTTTAGTTTTATTGATCTTTGTTACTGTTTTCTTCCTTTTTCATGTATTTCTCATCTGTTCTTTATGATTTCTTTCCTTCTGCTAACTTTGGGATTTTATTTTGTTTTTCATTTTTGAATTGCTTTAGGTGTAAGGTTAGGTTGTTTATTTGAGATTTGTCTCGTTTCTTGAGGTAAGATTGTATTTCTATAAACTTCCCTCTTAGAACTTCTTTTGCTGCACCTCATATGTTTTGGGTCATCATATTTTCATTATCATTTGTTTCTAGGTACTTTTTGATTTCCTCTTTGATTTCTTCAGTAATCTCTTGGTTATTGGTTATTTAGTAGCATGTTGTTTAACCTCCGTGTGCTTGTATTTTTTATATTCTTTTCCTTTAATTGATATCCAGTCTCATAATGTTGTTGTTGGAAAAGTTGCTTCATACAATTTCATTTTATGTAAATTTACCTAGGCTTAATTTGTGACCCAAGATGTAATCTATCCTGGAGAATGTTCCATGTGCACTTGAGAAGATACTGTATTCTGTTGTTTGGGGATGGAATTTCCTATAAATATCAGTTAAGTCCATCTGGGGTCTTCCCTGCTGGGACAGTGGTTATGAATCTGCCTGCCAGTGAAGAGGATATGGGTTCAAGCCCTGGTCTGAGAAGATACCACGTGCCATGGAGCAACTAATCCCATACACCACAACAACTGAGCTTGTGCTCTAGAGCCCACCAGCCACAATTACTGAGCCTGCATGCCACAACTACTGAAGCCTGTGTTCCCCAAGTCTGTGCTCTGCAACAAGAAGCCACCACAGTGAGAAGTCCACACACCACAATGAAGGGTAGCCCCTGTTCGTCACTAAAGAAAGCCCACACAGAGCAATGAAGACCAAAGGCAGCCAAAAATAAATAAATAAATTTCAAAATAAATAAATAAGACACTGATGGAGTAAATTATAGATGATACAGATCCATAGAAAGATAGCTCATATGCATTGATTGGAAATATTAATGTAGTTAAAATGTCCATTCTACCCAAAATAATCTACAAATTTGATACAACCTCTATCAAAATACCCAGGACATTTTCCCAGAACTGAAACAAATATACCTAACATTTACATGAAACCACAAAAAAACCCCAAATTGCCAACACAATCTTGAGAAGAAAGAACAAAGGTAGTGGTGTCATGCTTCCTGACTTCAGACTATACTACAAAGCTAGAGTAATCAAAACAGTATGGTACTGGAACAAAAATCAAACACACAGATAAATGGAACAGAATAGAGAGCACAGAAATAAACCAATGTACCTATGATAAATTAATCTATGAAAAAGGAGGCAAGAATATACCATGGAGAAAAGATAGTCTCTTCAATAAGTTGTGCTGAGAAAACTGGAGAGCTACATGTAAAAGAATGAATTTAGAACATATTCTCACACCATATATAAAAATAAACTCAAACCAAATCAAAGATCTAAATGTAAGACCAGAAACCATAACATTCTAACTGAAAACATAGGGAGAACACTCTGAAATAAATTGTAGCAATAATATTTTGGGTCTGTCTGCTCAGGCAAAGAAAATAAAAGTAAAAATAAACAATTCAGACCTAATTAAACTTAAAAGATTTTGTACAGCAAAAGAAACTATCAACATGAAAACACAACCCACTGAATGAGAGAAAATATTTGCAAATGGTATGACCAGTAAGGGGTTAATATCTGAAATATATAAACAGCTCATACAACTCAATATCCAAAATACAACAACTCAATTAAAAAGTGGGCAGGAGACCTGAATAAACTGACACTGGACCTGGATGAAAGGGGAGTTGCCTCCCTGATTAATAATGCTTTATCACAATTAAAAACACCCTGATAATCACAATTGCAACATGCCATACTGATATAGGAAAACTTTTAACTATTCTAGTAATCACACAATGTAAAGTACTATTTCTCATGCCTTTATATATAGTTGTATTTGCTTTTGATGAAACTTTGCTTTTATTTCAGTGTTATAAATTAACTCACAGAGGAATTGAGGATAAACATTTTCCAAACAATTGTTTGGAGTATTCACTTGGAAATATAACTGGGTATGCAGAAACTGAATAAACACGTAGTCTATCACCTGTAAACAAAAGCCAAATGCCCTCTGAAGAGAAAGAAATTATCAAGTAAATGAACAATGTTCATTTGGCAACAAAATGAACTTAATTTGGCAACAAAATGAACTTAATCTTTGTTTGGTTTTCAAGGAAATATATCCTGTTTAGGAACATTAGCAAAAGAAATATCCCCGACATCCAACTTACTAAAGGAGATGCATGTGCTGATCATTTCTCTGCTATGCTCACTGCCCTAGGCAGGGGAAGGATTTTCCTGCTATCCTTTTGCCTTATCTCTTCCAATTTTATATCTTCATTCTCAATAGATTTCAAGGCCCACTGTAATGAATATAAATATGTTTGCTACATTAGGACTGTAAAACCACAGTTTACTAGTTTCCTCTATCTTTCTGCCCCAGTGAAATATATCTAACATGCAGCTATTCAATAAAGTATCATCTGTAATAGTAGAAAAAGCAGCCTGGAATTCAGCCATCTTCCAACTACTAATAAAATATTTCTCTCTGTAATATTGAAGTAGGCTAATGAGTGGTATATTTGCAGTAGAAGTTAGTTTTGTTTTTAATGTATGAGCTCAGGGGAACAACCATTTCTGAACAATTGAATTAAAGCAAGAAACTTGTTTATTACTTTGAAATCATAGTATTTTTTTCTTTCTCCTTGATAACTCGATTTTTTAATTATTAATTGTTGCAGATGTACTATAGTACTCAAGAATGAAAAAAGATTGAGGAAGAGGTCCTAGACAAAGGAAGAGATAAAAAAGTAATGGAATCTGTGACCTCTGCTCTTGTGAATGTCTTTCTAAACATTTTTTGATTCCCATTATAGTCCCACCATCCAATTATTTATTAAAAAATATTAAATTCCCCAAAATATAAAGCCATGTACTAGACCTTGGGGAGTCATCATTTAAAAGACAAACACAATCCTCCTAAAGGTATTTACATTATGAGAAATGACAAATGTTATCAAACAAGACTCATTACCTAAGTAATTATTTTATAGTTGCCCTGTAAATAAAAGTAAGATAAGTGCAATGAAATTGTATAATAAGAAGCTTAGAACCAGTCAGGGAAATTTTATTTGAAGAAGTACAGTTGGAACTGACCTTTGACAGATGTATACCTAAATGAGTAGTATCATAGCCAAAGGTAATATCATTGCCTTAACCGTAAGATGGAGGGGAAAAATGGCATATTCAAAAATTGAAAGAATGCCAATGTGACAGAAACAAGAAAGCAAGTGGAATAACTGCTAGAAATGAGCCTATGAAGTAGGTAGTTGATATACCCCACATACATTCTAGATACTTATTTTTGGAACAATGAATACCCATTGGAGGATGTTAAACAAGGCAGTGACATAAGCATATTTTCTTAAATTTCACTGTGTGAATAACAAATTAAAGAATGACAAGTTAGGATTCAGTAAAAAAAGCTAAAACTTGGGAGAGGATTGTAATTCTTACTATGATGGCAGGGAAATTGATAAAAGTGGATCAGTTTGAGAAATATTTATTTATTTTTATTTATTTAACGTCTTTATTGGAGTATAATTGCTTTACAATGGTGTATTAGTTTCTGCTTTATGACAAAGTGAATCAGTTATACATATACATATGTTCCCATATCTCTTTCCTCTTGCCTCTCCCTTCCAATCCTACCCTCCCTATCCCACCCCTCTATGGGGTCACAAAGCACCGAGCTGATCTCCCTGTGATATGCAGCTGCTTCCCACTAGCTATCTATTTTACGTTTGGTATTGTATATATGTTCATGCCACTCTCTCACTTTGTCACAGCTTACCCTTCTCCCTCCCCATATCCTCAAGTCCATTCTATAGTAGATCTGTGTCTTTATTCACATCTTGCCGCTAGGTTCTTCATGACCTTTTTTTTTTTAAATATTTATGTTTCATGGCCAAAGAAGGATGAGGGATAAACCATAGTCAAAAGCAACCCCTGAGTTTCTGCTTAGAGCAATTGCAAGGGTGGTAGTAATAGTGTTTGTTGAATCTTACAGTCAAAGACACTTGAATCCCAAAACAGCATAAGAAAAAAAAAATTAGAATTAGGAAATTTATTGACTTGAATAACCAAAAGTTTGGAAGAATAGAAGTAGAATTAGATTTATGGTTGTTTGGAAGGCAATATTATAATCAATTATGCATAAGGAGCTTCTCTCTGCCACTTTTAATTTGGTAAGTCTCAAGAAAGAATTATCTTTGCTTGTTTTCTGTGTTGTCTTCCTGTGGTCAGAGGTTTAAAATGGTTACCTAAGAAGGAAATGAGTGGACAAGCCTGCTGGATGATTCACTATGAACCTTAAAGTCACCATAGTAGTATTTGCCAACATGGAATCATTGAATATCTGAAGAACATCAAATTGGAGGGTTGGGAGAAGGTGAGTTCTGGAAATATTAACGTTTAGAACCTGTAAGCATCTAATTGGAAAGTGTTGACTAGGCACTTAGATTATCAGGTCTGTAGCTCAAAGTTGAGATCTGATCTAAAGATAAAAACTTTAGTATAAGTATAATAATATTATTATATTATAAGATAACATTATTATAAGATATAATAAGATAATAACTATCATTAATTATGAATGAATCATAAGTAGATGGCAATTGAAGCCATGACATTTATGGAATAACAAAGAGAGAGAGTATACAAAGAAAAAAATATAGTTAAAATGAACCTTGAGGTAACATTTAAACTATCAGGCCAAAGACACTGAGAAGTATTAACCAAAAAAATACAGGGAAGCCTAGGAAACAAAGGAAGAACTGTTTCAAAAAGAAAGATGTTGTAAATGAGTGGATGCTGCTAAAATCACAGAGTAAAACCTGAAACAAATCCATTTAAATAGTAAAATGGATGGCATTGTTGGCAATAAGGAGTGTCATTTTGGTGGAATGGTAGTAGTGGGGAAGCCTGATTAGAAAATGGAGAAAGTGAGAGCAAGCAACTCTACCAAGAGGTGACTATGCAGCAGAACACGGACAATTGGGCTTAATTGGAGATGAACAAGGATCAGAATTTTTCTTGTGATTTTTATCATATATATATGTACATATATATAATATATATGTACATATATATATGTTTGTGTGTATGTGTAATACAGGACAGTGGTTATACTTAATTGGTAATGGGTCTGTGCATATTTTGTTCTTCATTTAAAATTTTACATTAAGAACGCCAGTGGGAAGGTGTACAATGCAAGATGCTGGAAGAAAGATATAGGACAGACATAAAGATGATTAAAAATTGTATTGAAAAGTTTTCCTTTCTGGACTTTAAATAAATTTTTATGTCAGCACTATAAAGTGTGACATTCAAATATTCTGTTTCATTAATTTTGCTTTTGTCTCTCTCATATTCTCAATAATATTTTCAGTTAAGAGTCTGTATGAGAAGGCCCATTAGATCACTTAACAGGGCAGGGCACAGAGCAAACATTCTATAATTTACATTGGACATTTAATTCCAGTTTAATGGAAAATCAAGACATACAATAATTTGTGCAAATTTCTATTAATCCACCCTTCATGGTTATAAAGGGGTGTTCACTCAAATGAAATGATCATATGTTCTATCCTCTTATTAATATTGATAAGTTTCATGTGTATTTAAAAAATATCAATTTTATGGATAATTATGGAGCTGTGAACCTACAATTTTCACACATGCCCAGGCAAGGAAAATCTAGTAATTGATTTTTGTTTGGGGATTTTTTTGACAGGGACTCATGCTTGGGCATTTTAGATAAGAAAGTTAGCCTCCCAGACTATGCTCCCTCAATATTTATGGAAAAGAGTTCATCTTAATGTCCTTAGAAATTGCACCATTAGGGGGAAACATGCCAGGAGGAAGACAGTTGAGATTCAGGTAGGAAGAAGAAAGTAATAATAGTCACAAATACAGACAGGACATGATGTGGTTTTCATAATGAAGAGATTTGAAGTCTCCAACTATTAATGGTTAAGTTTCCTTTCTGTGCCTTAACATTTTCCCAATTTCCCAGTCCTACTCTGTACTCCCTATTTCTTCCCAACACACATCCTGACTTGAGAATTAAGCCACAAGAATTCTATAAAAGTGACTGCAGTTGCATTTCTCTGGAATTCACCATATTATTTTTCTCCAGTGCTGAACAACCAAGGCATTGGAATCCTATAGTTCTTGCCTTTATAGCTTGGTTCTCTTTCATTCCTCTTTCCTTACTTGGATTTGGAAACGTGTGTATGTAGTCAAAAAATTCCAGAACATCTATAACACAGTAAATAATGTATAATAAAGTACTCAAAAGAATTTTGTCCATGATCTTCAGCAGTTGCTTTAGGTCCTCATACAGTTCAGAAACTATGAGGCTGGGCATTATATATTTTCAGATGACAGGATCATCTCAGCCTCAGGTCAAATCTGCTTGTATTAATAGGGATCCCTTATCTCTTCCTTCAGAGAGTACGCATGGCTAGGAAGGTTTTTCTTTTGAAATCTCTGGAGAGAGAGAGAAGTCCATATTATCATTTCTATGAAATATATCAGCTGAATGAGAGATATGAGATGACAGTGGGGATATTGTAAATTGAAAAAAAAAAAAGAGGTTACATAATCACAGAAGATCAACTTTTAGAAAAAATACACTGCCACTAAAATTTTATATGAGGAGTAAATGCAGAATAAAGGCATGATCTAAAGAAAAGTGGGGGTGACCAGGTAAATCAATAACTGGCAAACAGAAATTCTCACCACGTACTGTGTTGGAAAGGAAATATGTCAAAAAGTTCAGTGCAGGTTCAAATTGAGAAGTGAATCATAAGGAATGATTAGAATAAAATACTTATTATAGAGACTCAAACTTACTCAACTCTGAGAGTTGGTAAAGCAGCATTGACTCAGTTTTGTCTTCTGCTTTTGCATCTGACACTGAACCTGAAGTTACAGAGCAGGCAGTCAGGAAGAGAAAGTGAACATGAAGCAGGGACACCTGGAAATTATGTCTATCTCTTACCAGAACCCATGTTGGCTATTCCCCATTTCCAAGTCTCCAACTTAACTGCCATGGGGATCTGCAGGAAAAGCTGACAGCTTTCTGGTGGAGTTACACTCACACCAGGCCCAGAAGGTGGAGACGGTGAAATAAGAGACCTTATGGGAGTGAGAGGAGGCACGTGGCCTGTTGCTGCCCTCACCAGCAAGGTGAGTCAATAGAAGTGCAAAAGCATGTGGGAGCTACAACAGGGTCTGAACTGCATCCACCTCCAAGGAATAAACAAAGCTTCTGTTCAGTTCTGCTCATCTTGTGTGACTTTCTCTTGTGGCCTACCTTAATCGGGGACATATGGGGTAGTAAATTCTGGGAAAGATTGTTCAGCTTTATCAAGTTGAAATATTACAAAGATGTTAGTATCTTTTAGCAAAACTGTTCAGGTCAATGACTTATTTTTTATTGAAAAACAAAATCAGATCTTCCTTGCCAGAATACACTGTTATACAAGGGATGCCTGCAGGCTACAAGTCCTCTTACCTTGACCTTCTCCATGTGAGTGAAGTCCTGATGAATTATGGCTAAGTCAAGGAAACCAGGAGTTTTGAAGGGTCTGACCTTTAAGGGAAATATACTATGACTATTTTCAGTTTAACAGGCAGGAATTCCAATATTTGGAAACCAGCAACCATTTTTTTTGCTTACAAATCTTAGGCTAATAAGTATTTACCAAACCAGCCTGTTTTATGCAATTACTTAGTTCTGTTTACTCTCACTCCATTTTTTTATGATAAGCATTTTCGAACATTTCAAGAGGTGACCAAGAAGACACTTACATATGTAGTTAGCCCCAAATTATCTAAATAATGGGAATTGGGAGACACTAGGAAAGCTACTCTTATGTAGTATTTTTCTGTTGCCTGAAATTCCACTGCTGTTAATCCCTCTCTTTTCTAAGACTATTCCACTTCCTGCAACTTCCTTTTGAAATAAGGATGAGGTGTTCCAATAAGACAGTGAGATTATCTTATTGTTCATCATATGGATTTTTTCAACTAAGGGAAAATGAAACAGGAAAGGAAAATAGCTGTCTGAGAAGGAAAGAGACAAAAGCACTAGATATAATTGTACTAAAGGTAAATGTCTCTAAGTTCAGAGTTTCCCTATGTAAAGTATTATGTCAACAGCGATACTTTCTGTCAAAAGACTTAAGAAGAGCACATTCCAGCACATCAGAAGCTCACCACTCAGTAATAATAACCAACATTCTGTGAGTACACAACGTGTGCTTGTCTTTGGCACTGGTCCAAGGGCAGACCTGCAGTTAATGAGGTATAACTCTTACCAACCCTATGAGGGAGGCACTATGATTACCCTTATCTGATACAGGATGAAACTGAGCGACAAAAGTGTTAGGTAACTTAACTCAGACTTATATACCCAGTAGAATGCAGAGCTGGAATTTGAGTTTAG
The DNA here is from genome assembly GCF_008692025.1 of Phocoena sinus. Classification (NCBI taxonomy): domain Eukaryota; kingdom Metazoa; phylum Chordata; class Mammalia; order Artiodactyla; family Phocoenidae; genus Phocoena; species Phocoena sinus. The sequence continues at coordinate 29,827,931 of NC_045776.1, read as the reverse complement.
AAAGTCAAAGTCTGATAAGGAATTCTCTAAGTTAGTTAATCTTAGTAATTTCAGTAAATAAATTCATACAATCACAATCAAAGGGGAAAATAAACTTAAAGTAATTAAGAATGAAGAGAAAAGGATTTTCGTGTAGTAAGATATTTAAAACTAGAAAATATTGATGACATATTCACATATGACAGGAATTCAAAAAAGTTGAATGATTTTTAAATGAGGTCTGAAGGTGACAGTATGTTATTAGATATGAAGGCGTCAAGTACATAAAGTACAGTTGCATTCATTTGACCCATTGATCTTCCACTTGAAATGTTCTCTCCCCATCTCTCTACTTTTCCAAATTTGATTCATTTATCAAGGTCCAGTTTGAGAATGTGGATACAAGCTTCACAATCAAGTTACTAGTGATGTTAACCAAACCAAAGAACATAGGTGTTCCCAGTTATAGAATGAAGATTTGTGGCTAGATGTAGAGTGACAGGCACTCTCAGCTGATTAACTGATACCCCTGCTTCCTGGCAAATGGAATCCCACTTTTGTCCAGGGCTACAAGATACACAGTACTAGCTGAGATAACTTACTTTCCCAGTTGACTTGGTAGATAGGGATGGTCATGCGACACAATTATAGCCAATGAGGTATAAGAAAACATCTACTGGTTGTTCTGCACATATTTTTGCTTTTTTGTTGTGGAAGAGAGAAAAAAACACATGTGTATGGCATTACTACTTTCCCCTTTTCTTGTCCTCAAAACAGTTGTTATACCCAGAGATGCAGCAGCCATATTTTGATGGTCAGGCAAGAAAAAGTTCCCAATACGTTAACAGTTGCAAAAATAAAACAAAAACCTTGCATTGTTGATGGAATTGTTGAACATCTGAATCAATGTTCCGGGCTTATTTGTAAGGGAGAAATACTATTACCCTTGTAAAGTTATTTGAGCCATATTTAATGTTAGTGGTAACTGAGGCATTTCCAGTTTTTATTTTCAGGGATCTTAAAACTGGACTGAGGAAAACTCTGATGCTGCAGAGAGTTGTACTAAGAATGCTGTGAGGGGTGGGCGGAGTAAGTGATTGTGAGGCACTGAGAATCATACCCTTTCCCCTAACTTCACCCACTTTGTAACAGTTACATGTTAAGTTTCTGCTTAAGAGTTTATTTAAAGATAAATTTAAATGTATTAGAAAATGTTTAAAGCCTTTATCTGGCTGATTTCTAACTTCCATTACAGTTTTAAAATCTCAATTTCTGAATTCTTTCCTGAAACTGTCCCTAATAATTCAAAGTCTTACTTATTTTTGACAAGTCAGGGTGCTTATTATCTATATTATCTTTTGACAGTTTACTCTGGCAACTTATAATTTACATTATAATTTACACATAATGCCTGGAAATTTTTATTTGTATTAGTCTTATCAGTAGAGATTGTCAGTTAAAAGCTACAGAGTTTGAAATACCTCTAGGAATGTGGTAGAAGTCCTGTACATATACATACATAGTAAGGGTCCAGTACATGTGCATTCAGTTGGATTATGAGCCATCTAAAAATCTCTGATCCTTGTTACCTTTATGTCAGAGATTTCAGGTTACATTACTCACCACATTCAAAGTACAATGGAAGAAAATTACAAACATTTGAGACCCATGTTTCATACCCTAAAGACATCATCATAAACTTAGAAGGGGCTTTTCTTTGAAGAAAAGGACTTCTTTACGTTCATCTTCATCTATGTTTCCCTCTGCCTCTAGTCTGATCTGGCATTTATTCCTGACATAAAGTTGCAGCATGGAGTTGCTGGGATTATTCTAGCATACTAAGAGTGTTTTTTTCAGATTGCAGAAGTAGTGTGTCATTTTTCTTCACAGCTTCTGCCTTAATTTCTGTTAATGTTGCTGATCATTGGTTTCGCAATGAAATTCATTCTAATGAGTTAGTGGGTTTCCACCTTTACACTGATAGAACAAAAGGCTGGATAGGTAATGTCAGAGTATCTGCAGGAGGCAAATAAAGAAAGAGATTGATACACTTTGTAGATAGCTTTCACACAGAATTTTATTTTATTGTATTGTATTATATTTTTATTGCTGAGTTGGTACAAGCACAACTGTGTGTGGGTCAGAGGGGAGCACAATAAAGCTACTCACAATAATGTTGAGATAGTCAACATTATTTTGGAAAAGATACCCAATCAGTAGCAGGAGAGGTTACCTATTCTGGAATTCAAACTTTTATTCATTTGTGTATTTGAAGAATGTTTATGGAAAACAACTTTGCTTGGCACAGAGGAGACAGAGCTTTACAGGATAATTCCTGCCTTCCAGAAACATGCAAAGAAAAATAAAATAATAAGATAAAATAAAAGTAATATGTGTCTAGCACAGTTATGGCACAAGGGAGAAGCTTAATAAAGATTAAGCAAAATTGTTATCAGCGGCAAGAATAGGTTCGCTTCAACTCACCCATTGAAGTCCACAGATGCACTCAAGCCTTCCTTCAAAGTATAAGTGCTCATTATTTCAAAGGTAGTTCTAAAAAGTGAGTAAATTGTTTCTTAAACTTTCAGAAGATTAGAAAAGGCTAATTAAACAGAAAGGGGAGGGTGAACAAATAAAAAAGGTGAAAAATAAGTATGTCAAAAATTATAAAAGCTCACATGCAATAACAATAAACAGACAAATACAAAAAACCTATATTATTCAGAAGCTTTTAAGTGTGGGACAAACAGAATGCATAGTTTAGGAGCCTGCACAGTAGACTATAAGGGGCATACAGTATAGACAACAGTCAAGTAGCATTTGAGCACTAGGTTTTCTTCACATGTTTATGTCACTCATTCTTTACAAAAACCCTGCTGGAGTAACTTGTTCTAGTTAACAAAAGAAGAGATAAAGGATTCAAGTAGTCAAGAAGCATATTCAACATGAATCATGAATATGAAGTTCAAGATGTTAAGGTAATTTAAGTATGTAATTTTGATTGCATCTTTGAGTTTTAGAGCGCTTGGGAACCAATCCGTTGAGGGGATACATAATTATAAATTTGTAAATGAAATTTAAGAGTTTCCTAATGCTCTAATCTTATTAGAGTTAAATATTCCTAATTCAGAGAACAATTAACATGGCTACATTCAAATACATAAAGAAATCAAGAACTTTCTTCAAAAACAGTATGTCAAATGTGCTACTGACCTGATCAAGGATAGAAAATCTTGCTAATTTCACTCCTAGATCTTTAAGACTCAGCATAATTCCAAGTAAAAAATTAATATTCAATTAGCATGATTTAGAAATTGTTGATTACTTTACTTTCTGTTTTTTTGTTTGTTTGTTTAATTGTTGCCACACCCAGTTGCTTAAAGTGATGAACAGTGATCAAAGTGGATTCTTTCCCTCCTTTTTCTTTATTCTCCACATCAACTACTCCTACTCTTTTCTCCTCAGATAGATCATCATAACATTCTTTTCCCATGTCCTATCCATCAGAGTGGTAATAGACAAACACTTTCTGTCCCAGTTACTTTTCTATAGCAGAACTCCCCTATATGGTAAAATCAGTCAAGAAATCCTCTGCATATCTCATGTTCATGGTAAAAAACACTTAGATATTCTCTTTGCACCATTCCTTTAAAAAGTTAACCCAAAATAATTTATCTATCTCAGTGCTCAATGTGACATAATAAAATGCTTATTTTTACATAATTTGCTTTTTAATGGTCTAATCATATTAGACATTTATTTTCATCTTTCATCTACTTTATTTCTGAGTATCTTGCAGTGGTATTTGGACTTGTTTGTACTTCATATGTATGTTCTAAAAACCCCTAGAAGGAGTCAGGGACACCCTATCTTCTTCATGTATTTGTCTTTACAGTATTTACATATATATTTACAGCATGTGGTATGGGGCTTAGAGTGACCTGTGCTATTTATAAGTTTAAGATCTTGGACAATTTGCTAGACATTTCCAAGCCTCAGGCTTTTCATTTATGGAAAGGGGATAATAATAGTTTCCTCATGGTTGACCATAAGATTACATGGCATAAGTTATTTAAAACAGATATTGACGTTTCAATAAAAGAGTACTAAGCATTATCACTTTTATTATCTAACACAGTGCCTAAAATAATAAAGGACCCATTGATGATGACACAATCTCAAGAGAGATTAAAATTCCACTCCTTGTTCCTTACTGTATTAATTAGTAATACAGTCTCAATTCCTCAGAAAACTCCACGTTTGTTTTTGAGTTTTGTGTGATCCAGTTGGCTCTCTAACTATTAAATAGTGGTAAAATAATTCAGTTCATTTCATTTTTCCTCATTTCACATTCCAATGTCCTGCCTCGTATACACCTGCAACCCAGCTGCTCAATACCTTCCTGAAATTAAGGTGACTGCCAAGAAACCCCACAAAATTATCCCTTCCCCTATGTCAAGGATAAAAAGGTGGTAGGCTTACCATCAGAAAACATGCACATGATCTTCATCTCTACCATAAGTAGCTCTGTAACTTTACACAAGACCGGTAACCTTTCTGTGTCGTAGTTTATATAACTGCAAAATGGGGTGAAAATCCTCAATTTTTTCACAAGAAATTTGTAAAGATTGAATGTGGTAAACATTTTTTTGTTTGTGAATACACGACATCTATGGTGATGTCTAAATTATACTACATGCTCCAGATTATGCCTTCATGAATATTCTTCTTTCAAAATGACTCACTTCTATGTGCATTTATTCCGTCTCTGACTTAATTAGTTTTATCTATCACATAACTAGCTAACAGTGTTATTAGTGTTAATTGGTACTTAATGATCAGTAATGTAACCCAGGGGAAATATTTGGATTTTGATAGAAGGCTTCAAGGTACAAAATATACCTATCAGGAGTGGATCTAGTGAAAACAATAGTTGTCTCTGAGCTCATATTGGAAAATTCTGGGAAATATATTTGACAGAAGTTGGACTTTTGTGTTATAACACAGTTTATTATCAGTTTCCTATAGTCAGGGATGACTCCCGATTGGGTATAAAAATTAAAACATTCTCCCTTGCCTTAAACTTACATCTCATTCAATATCAACTGGGAAAAGAGGCAGTTTTGATATCATGGTTGTCTATTTTATGATAGGTGGATTAAAATGCACACCACATCATGAACCAGTGGGGGGAGGTTGAATTCCAGTCAGATTTAGATGAGAAAATTAAAATGAAAGAAAGTAAAGTTAGCTGTTTGGTACATGGTGATTTGTGAACATGTTAACTGAAGTGTGTCTAGATGTATCCTCCTTAGCCACTAGGGGTCAGAATTACACAGCACACTCACAGAATATGGATAACTAGTGGGCCTGAAAGGAGGGACCAGAAATCACCATTTGGAAATGTTTTTGAGCATTGTGTGCAGAGTACACTGAAAGAGCATTTGCCATATGCCTGCCAGGTCTAATTATATGTTAAAGGGTAAGAACATGCAATTGGCACATCGACTTGCTCAGCCTATTTTTCCAGTCTTGTTTTACTGTATTCCCTTATAAGATACCACTTGGAACTATATTTGAAAGAGACTCTCCCCAACTCTAGAGGTCAGATTTCTGTCAGCCACCATGGCAGGAAAATTTGACATTGAAGGACTTAAAATCTTCTGTGGGGAATAAGATTAAGAGAGGCAGTATGTATGGTTAACCTATTGAAAATCATTATAAATGTCAGCTACCTTCCCCAAAACAAAATAATAAAACAGCATAGAAAAAACAATTAAATAGGAAAATGTCAATGCGTTTTTATGTATTTTAAAAAGAATAGTGGACAGAACTATACATTTCTAACTATTATCTCTTGGCTCACTTGTTTTTCATAATTGCCCTACAACTTCAAAGAGGTCCATATAATTGTTTATTTGTTGCAAATAAGTAAGACATGAAGACATGAGGCATATTTGTCTGTCTGATCCTTAATATTTTTTGGTTTTACTACTGGAGAGCCGATCCCTCCTGTTCCTCGAATTCCACTATGGGCCCTAATGCCAGCCCTCCCAGGTTTCCTCTGCCACCTCCTGTGCATTGCTTCAGCTCTCTCTCTCCATACAACAATCAGTCACAGAGAGCTCTTGTGATATCTAAATTTATTCAGCTCATCTTCCTTTTCCTTTCTTAAGGCTTTTGGTAAAAACCTAACTTTTTGACATTGGTTTATCTCCCTTCTCTATTAACAATGAACAGTTTCCTTTTTCTCCAACTATACTCAAATAAATCACATTTTGTATGTAGTGGAACAGATTTTCACAGTTGCCAAAAAGTGTGCGGACATAAATTCACATAGCCAATTTGGTGGAACTTGTGTTTGCTAATGAATATATAATTTATTTTATAAATGTGTATATATACGTAATTTATTATATAAATGGCTGGGAATTTATATACATATAATTTTTTTCAAAAATATCTGCAAAAAAATGTGCATAAGTACAGATTATACCCTTCTGGAAAGAACAGCATAGCCAGGGCATAGCAGTTTACAGTACAGTGGAGGGAGGGGAGGCTTGCAGGTTGAACCACACCCCATCTACTCTTTCAACTGATAGTGGTCCCTGTAACTATATAGGGGATGGGGAGGGTGCTGTACAACTCATTCGCAGTAAGATGACTTCACCAAGCACACCTGTCAGGATATAAGTGTGTGTATATATATATAAATATATATTAATTCATACATAATATATGTTCATAGATATAATATATGTACATATGAATATAATTTATATCATTAATATAAATAAATCATTTTATTAATATCATATTAATGTAAGTAATATAATATATTACTACTATTATTATATTTAATTAATATTTATATTATTACTATTATATAAATACAATTATATAATATATTCATATATAACATGAATATATATGAATATATTATAGTGAATATAATATATAGTGAATATTATATATTCATTATAATATATTTATTCATATATAATATACATTCATATATTATGTATTCATTCATATATAATATATATTATATATTCATATATATGTGTGTATATAAATACTCATTTCTCATGTCTGGTATCTATGTGATCATAACTCTAAACTATTAAATACGGGCTGGAAAAATTGATTAAATGTATTTGCGTTCTCTTTGGATGAAAATAAGACATTACAGAAACAACACAAACAGGGACTTCATTTGTGCAGATGTATAGGCAGTGAGGTACAATGAAATAAGCACAGACAGGTGAACAGGTGGCAGAGCAAGTAAATAGCTTGTGCTTAAAAATCCACAATAGAAAAAGAATCTCTGAAAATCACTGACAAAGAAAAAGTTTAAAAAAGAAAAATAGCCCAATAGGAAAGGGGACAATGAATATAAAGACAGACAATTTATAAGGCAAGAAGTGCTAAGACCAATATTGGAAAGAAGGAACTTCACTGGTAATTGAGAAATGAAAATTAGAACAGCAGTTAAATAATATTAATGCTTTTGTATGGCTTCAATTACAAAAGAAATAATACTCGTCTAAAGTAGTATACTCTGTAGTACTTCCCCCAGATTTAACTACTTTTTCAAGTATGGAAATTATTCCTCTGGACTTTTATCTATGAACAAGTAGATAACACTGAGATTCTTAGATTTATAGTATGGTGACTATTCTTATTTTTTTAAGGGGAAAGGTTTATTTGTTGTCTTTTTTCTCTCACAGGTCATAGAAGTCATTCATATGGGGTCTTTTTATTTTTATTTTATTTATTTATTTTTTTTGCGGTATGCGGGCCTCTCACTGTTGTGGCCTCTCCCGTTGCGGAGCACAGGCTCCAGACGCGGAGGCTCAGCAGCCGTGGCTCACGAGCCCAGCCGCTCCGTGGCATGTGGGATCTTCCCGGACCGGGGCACGAACCCGTGTCCCCTGCATTGGCAGGCGGACTCTCAACCACTGCGCCACCAGGGAAGCCCATATGGGGTCTTTTTATGTCATCCATTTATGTTTTATAAAATTATATATCAGAGATGTTATTTGTAATTTCATTAACTATTCCTTTATTGATAGATATTTAGCGTCTCCATAACGTTTTATTATAACAATGCTGGAACAATTTTTACACATTACCGTTTGAGATAAATTTTTCACCCTTAAGACTGCCAGTAAATGTAAGTAATTGATGATGTCTGGCATGACATGGACATAGGCAAACAAAAACCTTTTTACACATTTATGGGAAAATAATTGGTAATAACTTCTTTTGATGGCAACTTGGCAGCACCTAGGAAAGAACGAAATCTTGGGAGGCAGCACACTGAATTTTTAACTGAGGTTATTTCTGGGAAGAGCAGTTAGATTACAGAAGATGGAATAATTTAGAAAGAATTTAACATTTTACTCTATATAATGCCTTACTGTTTGAATTTTTACAATAATTGTGTATCTCTCTGCAAAAAGAATAAAATAAGAACTAGGAGAATTCCATGATCAAATACTCTTTCATCTCATATACTATTTTTCCCTCTTAGACATTTACAATGCTCATTAGCACATTTAAGCCCTGATAAGTCTCAAGTTATTCAAATACTGTGTCATTTATTCAAATAACTCCTATTAATACATCCACAGTTAAGTATTTCCCTTTAGAAAACTATGCTGATTTTTGAAGAATAGGTATAAAGAAAAAGAGGTCTTTCCAAATACCAAATTGCTCACAATCAATCACTCGAGTTTTCCATAAGAATCAGCCTCATACTTTTAGGTTCAAGGGCGAATAACCTCTAAGGGCAAATGACATCTCCTAGGTTAGTTTCAGTAATTAACTCTATCTTTGATGAATTTTGTGTTTCCAGGCAGTGTATACTCCTAACTTCAAGTATGTGGTCCTCACAGTAAGCCAAGGAACTCTAAAGTCCAGTACAATAAAAAAGAAAAAAATCCACTTATTTATTTATCATGTTTAAATATAGCTTGAGTGTAAGGCTTTAAGCATGAGCAAGATACAGCACAGTTTCTTCATTTTCTCAAACCACAGCTTCTTTCATCTTGCCTCCCCTACCTCAGCTGCTGACATTCAAATTGACTTTTCATATTTATAATAGGAGTTTTTCTCTTGTTTTTACCATTGTCCTCTGAGACCACTGCTGTAATTTTCTGCTGATGCACAAGACGGAAGAAGGTGCCCTGGAAAGTACACCACTTAGTCCAGTCATTTTGCTAAAGGATGCTCAAGTGTGGACAAAGTCGTCAGAGAAAATGACAGGGAGTTACATGCTACTGTCGGGAATTGCTTCCTCATCAGTTGCCCAATTTTCAGAAATGAGACCAAAAACCACGTGCTCTCTAGCTTTCAGACAAGAAGGAATTGAGATGTACAACATCTAAACTAAAGGAATGAGCCAGATTACTTTTTTTAAAAAGCAACAAAAAGGAAAAAGAAAAAGAAAGAAAACCTCAGTGATGCATACCCCTGGGCAGAAACACCAGCATTTTGAAAGACAATATTAAACTTGATACAAAGTCAATCCATGACACTCAAATATTTACTGAGTGCTTTGTGCTCTGTCTGTTAAGTGAGAAAAGGTGGAAATTCAGGGTAAAGAATGCAGAAAGAGGAAAAGAATAGGAGCTATGATTTTCAATCATAAGAAGTCTGTGATTCAGAAGTTAAACACAAATAAGAAATAGAGATGGAAGGGTGGGACAGTAGTTCTATATTTTTCAAAATATGTTTCATGAAACAACATTTTCATGGTTGTTAATAGGTATAATGACAAAAATCTAAAACAAAGCAAAATGGAATCATCAAAAATGGTAATTAAATGTCAAACTTCTCAGAGCTGGTACTGAGTAAATGAGTTTCCTGATTCGAAAAGAGGGAGATATAATTTGCTACATTTGAGAATGGAATGGCTTTTTTTTTTTTTTTTTTATTAATTAATTTATTTTTGTTGTGTTGGATCTTCATTTCTGTGCGAGGGCTTTCTCCAGTTGTGGCAAGCGGGGGCCACTCTTCATCGCGGTGCGCGGGCCTCTCACTATTGCAGCCTCTCTTGTTGCGGAGCACAGGCTCCAGACGCGCAGGCTCAGCAGTTGTGGCTCAATGGGCCTAGTTGCTCCGCGGCATGTGGGATCCTCCCAGACCAGGGCTCGAACCCGTGTCCCCTGCATCAGCAGGCAGACTCTCAACCACTGCGCCACCAGGGAAGCCCTGGAATGGCTTTTATTGACAGCAAGCCTATTAACTTTAAAACTACCTTTTTGGAGAAAAGTGATTAAGAGACACCAGAGGTCTCTAGTTCTATTTCTGCTACTGTCTAGTTATATGACTTTGACAAATATCCATCTTTTCCTGAATTTTAGACTTCCCATCTGTAAAAAAACAGAGTTGTCAAGGTAGTCCCAGAGGCCTAAATATACTATGTTTACATGATAGTACATCCCCAGGTCCTCACATATGTAGCACAAGCTAGAATATTACTTGATTGCTTAGGTAACATTTTCTCAGGCCACACCTTCTGAGAGAGTTATAATAGCAATGAAAACAAGCAACAAAGTCTTTGGCTCTGAACCTTTAATCTGAAGACCCAGTGGATTTAATATGAAAATTCAGGTTTGATAATTGGTGGTCATTAAACTCATCTAGTTGTAGTTGTTGGAAGTCTGTGATCAACTCTCCAGTAAACTATAGGTCACTACCAAGGCCATGTAGCCCTGCCAAGTGCATGGGCCTCTTTCTGTGAAGTTGTTACATTTATTTCATCTTAATGGGAAATATCAGCATGAAAACACATGGTACTTCATGTTTTGTCTTCAACATTTGAAGAGCTTAGAGGCTGTCACTTCTGTCCTTACAACAAGAAAAAGCTAGATATGTTGAAAATTAATTATTTTTGACTGATCAGAAAATTGAGTTTGTAGGACAAACTGCAACGAGGAAATCTGGAGAGACAGGTGCATCCAGAGAGTCAAAGTTGGGTAAGTTGCTAGAGGCATAAACTGGTGGGAACACAGTAATACCTTTGACAAATTGCTGGAGGCTGAGTTTGGACTAGGGTGAGTCAGAAACACGTGGAGTCCTGGTCTTTGAAGGGCTCCACACTTTCATGACCTTTACCACCAGAAACCCCACCAGGATCTCACAGTGAAGATCAAATAAAGAATCCTTCATGACTCTGGCAGGGGACAGGGGAGAATAATCTTTGTGAAACACATTCTTTTTACATAACAAAAAAGAATTTTCCTTACAGGGGAAAAGACTTTATCAGAGCCTTATTCCTGATGGGGGAAAGGCATTCTTTCTATTCCCATTCCAGCCCAATCTCTTGTTTCACTTAAGGCAAGAAAAGTAACAGGAGCCAGGGCTCCAAGGATATAGAATTGGGACCCAGTGGCCAAGGAAGAGTATGTATGGCAGGAGGGAAAACTAGACCTCTTTAGAAACTGTTGTGAAAGTCTGAACTGATGGGTAATGTAAGCAAAAAAAAAAAAAAAAAAGAACCCAACATGATAAGACTGAAATTTAATCAGAAGATCAGTAAACACTTTCCCTACTTCATTTCTTATCACCACACCAACAGAACTCCAGTTGATTACAGTTGAAAGAGTTGAAAGAAAAAGACTCTAACTGAGGAGTTTCTAGGGAAGTCCAAAGACATTATGGGGGTACAAAACAAGTGAACTGTAGGAATTTGAAACCTCTGATACCTACAGCTACAGCAAACAATAAACACAGTCCAATTTTTAGCCAGAGTAACATAAAATTTCATGCTAAATGCCTATTTATCTTACTTCCTATTACTCAATGTATGTGCAGATTTCAACAAAAAATTAGAAGGTATTTCAAAAGACAAGAAAAAGCACAATCTAAACAGGAATAAAAAAGGATCAGAACAAGATTTCATTATGACACAGATGTTGGAATGATCAGACATGAAATTTAAAATAACCAAAGTGGAAATATGGAGGGGAGGCATAAATTATAAGTTTGGGATTAACAAATACACACTACTATATATAAAATAGATAATCAACAATGATGTACTGTATAGCACAGGAAACTCTACCCAATATTCTGTAATAACCTGTATGGGAAAAGAATCTGAAAAAGAATGGATATATGTATATGTATAAATGAATCATTTTGCTGTACACTTGAAACTAACACAACATAGTAAGTCAAATATACTCTAATATGAAATATTTTTTTTTAAAAAGTAACCATCATGCTTCTGACAGGCATGTGTAGCTCTGTGATGGAATCTAAACAATAAAGACTTAAAGGAGGAAAATAAAATAATACTGTAATTAAAAATATTAAGGTCTTAATTGGAAAAAGTAGACAACATACCAGAATAGATGGATAACGTAAGCAGAGAAAATAAAAAATTATAAGAAAGAAACAAAATAAGAATGTACTTTAATAGAGGAGTCAAGATGGCAGAATGGAGGATGTGGAATTCGTTGCTCCTCACAAGTACCTCAAGAATACATTTATAAATGGAACAATTCTAAAAGAACACCTGCTGAACATTAGCAGAAGACTTCAGACACATAAAAGGACAAGAAAAGTCACCACAAACCAGGTAAGACAAAAGAAAGAAAAAAAGAAGAGAGGAATCAAAATAGGGAGCAGCCAACCTGGTGGGAAGCTGAAGGTGAGCAGAGACCCCTGCACTCAGAAAAAAAACCTCATGGTGGGGAAATCAGCTGGGACAGAAAGGGACTTTGAGGGATCAAAGGAGAATGCAGCAGACTGTCTGTGGAAGGCAGCACAAAGTAAGAACTGTGTGCATGGTCTGTGCTGCAGCCCTGTGCACCCCAGCCTGAGTGGGTTGGCTCATGTTGTGGAAAGAGACTGGGTGCTGGTAAGTGGGTTTGGAGCATGGACCCAGGGAGGGGACAGCTGTTGGCTGTGAAGACAGCCTGAAGTGACAGGAGTAAGGAGTTCCACAATGGGGAAAGTTTGTGGGAAAAGCCTGACACGTCATAGTAGCAATGCATCATTGCTGAGTGGAGCGTAAGGGGCAGGGCCAACTTATGGGGCAGGTTTCAAAACCTTTCTCCACCTGCCAGCTTCTTCAGCCTTCTGTGGGCACTGGGAGAGTCACCCATCTGAGCAGGTTCACCTGTTCCTCAAGCCAAGGCCTCTTCTGCTTATGTAGGCAGCAGGGTCCTGAGTGCCCATCTCAAAACCTCCTTAGAAATCAGCACTGAGCACCTCTGCCTGAGACAGGAATCTGTCAGTGTTGATGGGGGCTGAGTGTTAAAGCATGGGGTTAACAGAGCAGATCTAGGGAGAAGACCACTGTTTGTTGCACGGATACAACAGAGGGGAAGGGAGTGAGGGGCTCCACAGCCGAGAGGGCCCCTAGAGGAAACATGGTCTACCTAGGAAACGAAGTGCCATTTTTGAGTGGCACACAAGGGACAATGGCTTCCACTGCCCCTACACACCAGCCCCTCCCTCTGTGGGCACTGGGAGGGACTCCAAAAAGAGTGAGTGCACCCCAGTCTTCTGCAACTGCCTACCAGTCTACACCACCACAGGTAATTCATGCACACCCCAGTTGTGGCTGCCATAGCCTTCCCCAGCCTGAGTGAGTAAGTGTGCCCCAATCAGCCACTGCTTTCTTTCCCTCTTGCCTGGGTGGGAAGCAGACGCCTGAGGGTGACACACACACAAAAGTGGGGCCAAAACCAAAGCTGAGCACCATGGGCAGTGCAACTAAGAATAAAGGAATAGAAATCTTTCTGTGCATCTGCACAAGCTGCAGATTAAATACCAATTGGCTTGGTAAATCCTGCGTCTGTGAAATATCTGTATAGACAACGAGTGTCCCCACAACTGAGAAGAGTCTGGCTATAGAACCAGTGGACTTTGGGGCAAGCACATGTGGGAGTTGGGCCAGGTCAGAGTCTGAGCTGGCCCCACAGTGCCCACAGAAGATCCAGAGACCTACCTAGAGGTATTGGAGGGTCCCCTGGGTAGGCAGGTGTTGGCTCTGTCTCACTGTGGGAGCAAGGACACTGACAGATGAGGCCCCAGGAAAATATTCTTATTACTGTTATTCTTTTTTAGCTTCATTTTGTATAGGTGTTGTTGTTGTTTTTATTATTTTATATATATATTTAATATATCTTTTTATTTTTCTAGTTTTAGTTTACTTTTTTTGTCTTGTGTTTTTTCTTGTTTTTGTTCTTAGATATTTTTACTTTTTAAATTTTTTGATCATTTTTAAATGTTTTATGTTTTCTTTATTTTTTTCTTTCTGTTTAGTTTGCTGTCTCTTTTTGTTTAATTTTTCATTTTTTGTTTTTTTTAGTTTAGTCCTTATCAATTGTTCTCATTTTTGAGTTATATTGTTTGTTCTCGTTGTTTTGGGGGAAGGGTTACAGTTTTTTTTTTTTTTTCTTTTCTGTCTACTTCTTTGTTTACTTCAGTTAATTTGCTTATGGTTTTCTAGTTATCATTTGTCCTGGATTTGGTGTATCTGCTTGTTTGTTTTCTGTGTTTTTGTGTGTGTGTTGTGTTGTTGTTGCTGTTTGTTTGTTTTTGCTATTTGTCTTGGGTTTCATTTGTTTGTTTTCTTTTCTTTCATTTCCTTTTTCTTTGGCCATGCTGCGTGGCTTGTGGGTTTTTTGTTCCCTGGCCAGGGGTTGGGCCTGGGCCTCCAGGGTGGGACCACCAAGTCCAGGACACTGGGCTACCAGAGAATTCCCAGACACAGGAAATATTAATTAGCACATGCTCTCCTGGAGATATCTATCTCAACATAAAGACCCAGCTCCACACAACTGCCTACAGGATTCAGTTCTGGACACCTGATGATGAACAACAAGCAAGAGAGGAATGCAGCTCCACTAATCAGCAGACAGCTTTCCTAAAGTTGTACTAAGCTCACAGACACCCCAAAACACACCACTTGCTGTGGTCCAGCTCACCAGAAGGAAAAAACTCAGCTCCTCCCACCAGAGAGCAGGGACCAGTCCCTCCCACCAGGAAGCCTATTCAAGAACCTGGACCAACCTCACCCACAAAGAGACACAACAGAAACAAGGGTAACTATGATGCTGCAGCCTGTGGAAAGGAAACCATAAATACAGTAAGTTAGACAAAATGAGATGACAGAGGACTATGTTGCAGATGAAGGAGCAAGGTAAAAACCCACAAGGCCAAATAAATGAAGAGGAAATAGGCAATCTGCATGAAAAAGAATTCAGAGTAATAATAGTAAATATGACCCAAGATATTGGAAATAGAATGAAGCCATGTATCAAGAAAATAAAAGAAAAAAAAGAAAAGAAAAGAAATGTTTCACAAGGAACTAGAAGAAATAAAGAACAAACAGTGACGAACAAACCAATAACTGAAACTAAAAATACACTAGAAGGAATCAATAACAGAATGACTGAGGCAGAAAAACAGATAAGTAAGCTGGAAGATAGAATGGTGAAAATAACTGCCACAGAACAGAATTTTTAAAAAAAATCAATGAAGGGGCTTCCCTGGTGGCACAGTGGTTGAGAGTCTGCCTGCCGATGCAAGGGACACGGGTTCATGCCCCGGTCTGGGAAGATCCCACATGTCGCGGAGTGGCTAGGCCTGTGAGCCATGGCTGCTGAGCCTGCGCATCTGGAGCCTGTGCTCCACAATGGGAAAGGCCACAACAGTGAGAGGCCCACATACCGCAAAAAAAAAAAAAAAAAAAATCAATGAAAATAAAACAGGACAGCCTCAGAGACCTCTGGGCCAACACTAAATGCACCAACATTTGAATTATAGGGGTCCCAGAAGAAGAATACAAAGAGAAAGGGTCTGATAAAATATTTGAAAAGATTATAGTTGAAAACTTCCTTGACATGGGAAAGGAAGTAGGCAATCAAGTCCAGGAAGAACAGAGTCCCATACAGGATAAAACCAAGGAGGAACACATGGAGACACACATTAATCAAACTAAAAACTTAAATACAAAGAAAAAATATTAAAAGCAGCAAGGGAAAATGAACAAATAACATACAAGGGAATCACCATAAGGTTATCAGCTGATTTTTCAGCAGAAACTCTGCAGGCCAGAGGGAGTGGCAGAGTATATT
Organism: Phocoena sinus; assembly: GCF_008692025.1. Classification (NCBI taxonomy): domain Eukaryota; kingdom Metazoa; phylum Chordata; class Mammalia; order Artiodactyla; family Phocoenidae; genus Phocoena; species Phocoena sinus. The sequence continues at coordinate 29,811,849 of NC_045776.1, read as the reverse complement.
TAAAGTGATGAAAAGGAAAAACCTACAATCAAGATTACTCTAACCAGCAAGGATCTCATTCAGATTTGAAGGAGAAATCAAAAGCTTTACAGACAAGCAAAAGCTAAGAGAATACATCACCACCAAACCAGCTTTACAGCAAATGTTAAAGGAACTTCTCTAGGCAGGAAACACAAGAGAAGAACAAGACCTACAAAAACAAACACAAAACAATTAAGAAAAAATGGTCTGCTGGTCTAGGGGAAGATGGCGGAGGAGTAAGACGTGGAGATCGCCTTCCTCCTCACGGATACACCAGAAATACATCTACACGTGGAACAACTCCTACAGAACACCTACTGAAGGCTGGCAGAAGACCTCAGAGCTCCCAAAAGGCAAGAAACTCCCCACGTACCTGGGTAGGGCAAAAGAAAAAAGAAAAAACAGAGACAAAAGAATAAGGACGGCACCTGCACCAGTGGGAGGGAGCTGTGAAGGAGGAAAAGTTTCCACACACTAGGAAGCCCCTCCGCAGGCGGAGACTGCGGGAGGCGAAGGGGGGAGCTTCAGGACCGCAGAGTGGTGCACAGCGACGGGTGTGGAGGGCAAAGCGGGGAGATTCCCGCACAGACGATCGGTGCCGACCGGCACTCACCAACCCGAGAGGCTTGTCTGCTCACCCGCCGGGGCGGGCGGGGCTGCGAGCTGAGGCTCGGGTTTCGGTTTTGGATGGAGCGGAGCGCAGGGAGAGGACTGGGGTTGGCGGCTTGAGCATAGCCTGAAGGGGTTGGTGCGCCACGACTAGCCGGGAGGGAGTTCGGGGAAAAGCCTGCACCGGCCAAAGAGGCAAGAGACTTTTTCTTCCCTCTTTGTTTCCTGGTGCGCGAGGAGAGGGGTTTAAGAGCGCTGCTTAAAGGAACTCCAGAGACGGGCACGAGCCGCGGCTAAAAGCGCGAACCCCAGAGACGGGCGCGAGCCGCGGCTGAGGGCGCGAGCCCCCGAGACGGGCGCGAGCCGAGGCGGGAAGCGCGAGCCCCAGAGACGGGCGCGAGCCGCGGCTGAAACCGCGGACCCCAGAGACGGGCGGGAGACGCTGGGGCTGCTGCTGCCGCCACCAGGGGGGCTGTGTGCGAGCACAGGTCACTCTCCGCGCCCCTCTTCCGCGGAGCCTGTGCAGGCCGCCACTGCCAGGTTCCCGGGATCCAGGGACAACTTCCCCGGGAGTACGCACGGCGGGTCTCAGGCTGGTGGAGCGTCACGCCGCCTCTGCCGCCGCAGGCCCGCCCCGCACGCAGTGCCCCTGCTTCCCCCATCCCCCAACCCCCGGCCTGAGTGAGCCGGAGGCCCCGAATCAGCGGCTCCTTTAACCCCGTCCTGTCTAAGCCAAAAACAGACGCCCTCCAGTGATCTGCGTGCAGGGGCAGGGCCGGGTACAAAGCTGAGCTCCTGTGAGCTGTGAGAGCAGGGAGGAGAGGGGGAGGTCTCTCCCGGCAGCCGCGGAGGCGGCGGATTGAAGCTCCACAATCAACTTGATGTGCCCTGCATTGCGGAATACCTGAATAGACAGGGAGTGATCCCAAATTGAAGAGGGGGAATTTAGGAGCGAGATCTGTGATTTTTTTCCCTTTTCCTCTTTTTGTGAATGTGTGCGTGTATGCTTCTGTGTGAGATCTTGTCTGTATACTCTTGCTTCCACCATTTGTCCTAGGGCTCTATCCGTCCATGGTTTTTTTTAAAAAAAAAAAAATTTTTTTTTAATAATTAATTTTAATTGTAATAACTTTATTGAACTTTACCTTCGTTCTTTCTTTCTTTCTTTCCTTCCTTCCTTCCCTCCTTTAGACAGCGAATCACCCCAGGTTGAGGAGGTGGTCTCTGGGAGCAGGACTTATGATTTTTCCCCCTTTGCCTCTCTTTGTGAACGTGTATGTGTATGCTTCTGTGTAAGATTTTCTCTGTATAGCTTTGTTTCCAACATTTGTCCTAGGGTTCTATCTGTTCTTTTTTTTTTTTTTCTTTCTAAATATTTTTTAGTACAATAACTATATTATACTTTATTTTATTTTTACTGTATCTTCTTTCTTTCTGTCTTTTTTCCTTCTTTCCCTCCTTCCTTCCTCCCTTCTTCCCTCCCTCCCTCCCTCCTTTCTTTCCTTCTTTGCTTCTTTCTTCCTTCCTTCCTTTCCTCCTTTCCTTCTTTCTTTCCTCAAACTTCTACTAATTCTCTCTACATTTTCTCCTTCTTTCCCTCCTTCCTTCCTTCCTTCCCCCCTCCCTCCCTTTTTTCCTTCTTTGCTTCTTTCTTCCTTCCTTCCTTTCCTCCTTTCCTTCTTTCTTTCCTCATACTTCTACTAATTCTCTCTACATTTTCTCCTTCGTTCCCTCCTACCTTCCTTCCTCCCTTCCTCCCTCCTTTCTTTCCTTCTTTGCTTCTTTCTTCCTTCCTTCCTTTCCTCCTTTCCTGCTCTCTTTCCTCAAACTTCTACTAATTCTCTCTACATTTTCTCCTTCTTTCCCTCCTTCTTTCCTTCCTTCCTCCCTCCCTCCCTCCCTCCCTCCCTCCTTTCTTTCCTTCTTTGCTTCTTTCTTCCTTCCTTCCTTTCCTCCTTTCCCTCTTTCTTTCCTCATACTTCTACTAATTCTCTCTACATTTTCTCCTTCTTTCCCTCCTTCCTTCCTTCCTTCCTCCCTCCCTCCCTCCTTTCTTTCCTTCTTTGCTTCTTTCTTCCTTACTTCCTCTCCTCCTTTCCTTCTTTCTTTCCTCATACTTCTAATAATTCTCTCTACTTTTCCTCCCTTTTATTCTGAGTCGTGTGGATGAAAGGCTCTTGGTGCTCCAGCCCAGGAGGCAGGGCTCTGCCTCTGAGGTAGGAGAGCCAACTTCAGGACACTGGTCAACAAGAGACCTTCCAGCTCCACATAATATTAAACGGTGGAAATATCCCAGAGACCTCCATCTTAACACCAGCACCCAGCTTCACTCAACGACCAGCAAGCCACAGTGCTGGACAACCTATGCCAAACAACTAGCAAAACAGGAACACAACCCCACCCATTAGCAGAGAGGCTGCCTAAAATCATAACAAGGCCACAGACACCCCAAAACACACCACCAGACGTGAACCTGCCCACTAGAGAGACAAGATCCAGCCTCATCCAGCACAACACAGGCACTAGCCCCCTCCACCAGGAAGCCTACACAACCCACTGAAACAACCTTAGCCACTGGAGACAGACATCAAAAACAACGGGAACTACGAACGTGCAGCCTGCAAAAAGGAGACCCCAAACACAGTAAGATAAGCAAAATGAGAAGACAGAAAAACACACAGCAGATGAAGGAGCAAGATAAAAACCCACCAGACCTAACAAATGAAGAGGAAATAGGCAATCTACCTGAAAAAGAATTCAGAATAATGATAGTAAGGATGATCCGAAATCTTGGAAGTAGAATGGACAAAATGCAAGAAACAGTTAACAAGGACCTACAAGAACAAAAGATGAAACAAGCAACGATGAACAAAGCAATAAATGAAATTAAAAGTACTCTAGATAGGATCAATAGCAGAATAACGGAGGCAGAAGAACGGAGAAGTGACCTGGAAGATAAAGTAGTGGAAATAACTACTGCAGAGCAAAATAAAGAAAAAAGAATGAAAAGAACTGAGGACAGTCTCAGAGAGCTCCGGGACAACATTAAACGCACCAACATTCGAATTATAGGGGTTCCAGAAGAAGAAGAAAAAAAGAAAGGGACTGAGAAAATATTTGAAGAGATTATAGTTGAAAACTTCCCTAATATGGGAAAGGAAATAGTTAATCAAGTCCAGGGAGCACAGAGAGTCCCATACAGGATAAATACAAGGAGAAATACGGCAAGACATATATTAATCAAACTATCAAAAATTAAATACAAAGAAAGCATATTAAAAGCATCAAGGGAAAAACAACAAATAACACACAAGGGAATCCCCATAAGGTTAACAGCTGATCTCTCAGCAGAAACCCTACAAGCCAGAAGGGAGTGGCAGGACATACTGAAAGTGATGAAGGAGAAAAACCTGCAACCAAGACTACTCTACCCAGCAAGGATCTCATTCAGATTTGATGGAGAAATTAAAACCTTAAAGACAAGAAAAAGCTGAGAGAGTTCAGCACCACCAAACCAGCTTTACAACAAATGCTAAAGGAACTTCTCTAGATAAGAAATGCAAAAGAAGGAAACGACCTATAATAACGAACTCAAAACAATATAGAAAATGGGAATAGGAACATACATATCGATAATTACCTTAAATATAAATGGACTAAATGCTCCCACCAAAAGACACAGATTGGCTGAATGGATACAAAAACAAGACCCTTATATATGCTGTCTACAAGAGACCCACCTCAGACCTAGAGACACATACAGACTGAAAGTAAGGGGATGGAAAAAGATATTCCATGCAAATGGAAACCAAAAGAAAGCTGGAGTAGCAATTCTCATATCAGACAAAATAGACTTTAAAATAAGGACTATTAAAAGGGATAAAGAAGGACACTACATAATGATCAAGGGATTGATCCAAGAAGAAGATATAACAATTGTAAATATTTATGCACCCAACATAGGAGCACCTCAATACGTAAGGCAAATACTAACAGCCATAAAAGGGGAAATTGACAGTAACACATTCATAGTAGGGGACTTTAACACCCCACTTTCACCCATGGACAGATCATCCAAAATGAAAATAAATAAGGAAACACAAGCTTTAAATGATACATTAAACAAGATGGACTTAATTGATATTTATAGGACACTCCATCCAAAAACAACAGAATACACATTTTTCTCAAGTGCTCATGGAACATTCTCCAGGATAGATCATATCTTGGGTCACAAATCAAGCCTTGGTAAATTTAAGAAAATTGAAATTGTATCAAGTATCTTTTCTGACCACAACGCCATGAGACTAGATATCAATTACAGGAAAAGATCTGTAAAATATACAAACACATGGAGGCTAAACAATACACTACTTAATAATGAAGTGATCACTGAAGAAATCAAAGAGGAAATAAAAAAATACCTAGAAACAAATGACAATGAAGACACAACGACCCAAAACTTATGGGATGCAGCAAAAGCAGTTCTAAGGGGGAAGTTTATAGCAATACAAGCCCACCTTAAGAAGCAGGAAACATCTCGAATAAACAACCTAACCTTGCACCTCAAGCAATTAGAGAAAGAAGAACAAAAAAGCCCCAAAGCTAGCAGAAGGAAAGAAATCATAAAAATCAGATCAGAAATAAATGAAAAAGAAATGAAGGAAACGATAGCAAAGATCAATAAAACTAAAAGCTGGTTCTTTGAGAAGATAAACAAAATAGATAAACCACTAGCCAGACTCATCAAGAAAAAAAGGGAGAAGACTCAAATCAATAGAATTAGAAATGAGAAAGGAGAAATAACAACTGCAATGCAGAAATAAAAAAAATCATGAGAGATTACTACAAGCAACTCTATGCCAATAAAATGGACAATCTGGAAGAAATGGACAAATTCTTAGAAATGCACAACCTGCCAAGACTGAATCAGGAAGAAATAGAAAATATGAACAGATCAATCACAAGCACTGAAATTGAAACTGTGATTAAAAATCTTCCAACAAACAAAAGCCCAGGACCAGATGGCTTCACAGGTGAATTCTATCAAACGTTTAGAGAAGAGCTAACACCTATCCTTCTCGAAATCTTCCAAAATATAGCAGAGGGAGGAACACTGCCAAATTTATTGTCTGAGGCCACCATCACCTTGATACCAAAACCAGACAAGGATGTCACAAAGAAAGAAAACTACAGGCCAATATCACTGATGAACATAGATGCAAAAATCCTCAACAAAATACTAGCAAACAGAATCCAACAGCACATTAAAAGGATCATACACCATGATCAAGTGGGGTTTATTCCAGGAATGCAAGGATTCTTCCATATATGCAAATCTATCAATGTGATAAACCATATTAACAAACTGAAGGAGAAAAACCATATGATCATTTCAATAGATGCAGAGAAAGCTTTCGACAAAATTCAACACCCATTTATGATAAAAACCCTCCAGAAAGTAGGCATAGAGGGAACTTTCCTCAACATAATAAAGGCCATATATGACAAGCCCACAGCAAACATCATCCTCAATGGTGAAAAACTGAAAGCATTTCCACTAAGATCAGGAACAAGACAAGGTTGCCCACTCTCACCACTCTTATTCAACATAGTTTTGGAAGTTTTAGCCACAGCAATCAGAGAAGAAAAGGAAATAAAAGGAATCCAAATCGGAATAGAAGAAGTAAAGCTGTCACTGTTTGCAGATGACATGATACTATACATAGAGAATCCTAAAGATGCTACCAGAAAACTACTAGAGCTAATCAATGAATTTGGTAAAGTAGCAGGATACAAAATTAATGCACAGAAATCTCTGGCATTCCTATATACTAATGATGAAAAATCTGAAAGTGAAATCAAGAAAACACTCCCATTTACCATTGCAACACAAAGAATAAAATATCTAGGAATAAACCTACCTAAGGATACAAAAGACCTGTATGCAGAAAATTATAAGACACTGATGAAAGAAATTAAAGATGATACAAATAGATGGAGAGATATACCATGTTCTTGGATGGGAAGAATCAACATTGTGAAAATGACTCTACTACCCAAAGCAATCTACAGATTTAATGCAATCCCTATCAAACTACCACTGGCATTTTTCACAGAACTAGAACAAAAAATTTCGCAATTTGTATGGAAACACAAAAGACCCCGAATAGCCAAAGTAATCTTGAGAACGAAAAAAGGAGCTGGAGGAATCAGGCTCCCTGACTTCAGACTATACTACAAAGCAACAGTAATCAAGACAGTATGGTACTGGCACAAAAACAGAAAGATAGATCAGTGGAACAGGATAGAAAGCCCAGAGATAAACCCACGCACATATGGACACCTTATCTTTGATAAAGGAGGCAGGAATGTACAGTGGAGAAAGGACAGCCTCTTCAATAAATGGTGCTGGGAAAACTGGACAGGTACATGTAAAAGTATGAGATTAGATCACTCCCTAACACCATACACAAAAATAAGCTCAAAATGGATTAAAGACCTAAATGTAAGACCAGAAACTATCAAACTCTTAGAGGAAAACATAGGAAGAACACTCTATGACATAAATCACAGCAAGATCCTTTCTGACCCACCTCCTAGAGTAATGGAAATAAAAACAAAAATAAACAAATGGGACCTAATGAAACTTCAAAGCTTTTGCACAGCAAAGAAAACCATAATCAAGACCAAAAGACAACCCTCAGAATGGGAGAAAACATTTGCAAATGAAGCAACTGACAAAGGATTAATCTCCAAAATTTACAAGCAGCTCATGCAGCTCAATAACAAAAAAACAAACAACCCCATCCAAAAATGGGCAGAAGACCTAAACAGACATTTCTCCAAAGAAGATATACAGAATGCCAACAAACACATGAAAGAATGCTCAACATCATTAATCATTAGAGAAATGCAAATCAAAACTACAATGAGATATCATCTCACACCAGTCAGAATGGCCATCATCAAAAAATCTAGAAACAATAAATGCTGGAGAGGGTGTGGAAAAAAGGGAACACTCTTGCACTGCTGGTGGGAATGTGAATTGGTTCAGCCACTATGGAGAACAGTATGGAGGTTCCTTAAAAAACTACAAATAGAATTACCATATGACCCAGCAATCCCACTACTGGGCATATACCCTGAGAAAACCAAAATTCAAAAAGAGTCGTGTACCAAAATGTTCATCGCAGCTCTATTTACAATAGCCCGGAGATGGAAAGAACCTAAGCACCCATCATCGGACGAATGGATAAAGAAGATGTGGCACATATACACAATGGAATATTACTCAGCCTTAAAAAGAAATGAAATTGAGTTATTTGTAATGAGATGGATAGACCTAGAGTCTGTCATACAGAGTGAAGTAAGTCAGAAAGAAAAAGACAAATACCGTATGCTAATACATATATATGGAATTTAAGGAAAAAAATGTCATGAAGAACCTAGGGATAAGACAGGAATAGAGGCGCAGACCTACTGGAGAACAGACTTGAAGATATGGGGAGGGGGAAGGGTGAGTTTTGACAGGGCGAGGGAGAGTCATGGACATATACACACTAACAAACGTAGTAAGGTAGATAGCTAGGGGGAAGCAGCCGCAGGGCACAGGGATATTAGCTCGGGGCTTTGGGACGGCCTGGAGGGGTGGGATGGGGAGAGTGGGAGGGAGGGAGACGCAGGAGGGAAGACACATGGGAGCATATGTATATGTATAGCTGATTCACTTTGTTGTAAAGCAGAAACTAACACACTATTGTAAAGCAATTATACCCCAATAAAGATGTTAAAAAAAAAAAAAAGAAAGAAAAAATGGTAATAGGAACATACATATCAATCATTACCTTAAATGTAAATGGATTAAATGTTGCAACCAAAAGACAGAGATAGGCTGAATGGATACAAAAACAAGAGGCATATATATGCTGCTTACAAGAGACCTACTTCAGAGCTAAGGACACATACAGACTGAAAGTGAGAGGATGGAAAAACATATTCCATGCAAATGGAAATTAAAAGAATGTTGGAGTAGCAATACTCATGTCAGAAAAAATAGACTTTAAAATGAGGTCTGTTACAAGAGAAAAGGAAGGACAGTACATAATGATCAAGGGATCAATCTAAGAAGATATAACAATTGTAAATATTTATGCACCCAATATTAGAGAACCTCAATACATAAGATAAATGCTAAGAGCCATAAAAGGGGAAATTGACAGTAGCATAATAATATTGGGAGTCTTTAACACTCCACTTACAGCAATGGATAGATCATCCAGACAGAAAATTAATAAGTAAACACAAGCCTTAAATGACACATTAGATGAGATAGACCTAATTAATATTTATAGGACATTCCATCCAAAAGTAGCAGAGTAAACTTTCTTCTCAAATGCACATGGAACATTCTCCAGGATAGATCACATCTTGAGTCACAAATCAAGTCTCAGTAAACTTAAGAAAATTGAAGTTGTATCAAGCATCCTTTCTGACCATGACACTCTGAGATTAGAAATCAATTATGACCAAAAAAAAACCCTGTAAAACACACAAATACATAGGGGCTAAACCATATGCTACTAAATAACCAAGAGATCATTGAAGAAATCAAAGAGAAAATTTTAAAAATACCTAGAAACAAATGACAACAAAAACTTCATGACCCAAAACCTATGGGATGAAGCAAAAGCAGTTCTAGGAGGTAAGTTTATAGCAATACAATCCTACCTCAAGAAACAAGAAAAACCTCAAATAAAAACTAAAACTTACACCTAAAGCAACTAGAGAAAGAAGAACAAACAAAACCAAAGCTTAGTAGAAGGAAAGAAATCTTAAAGATCAGAGCAGAAATAAATGAAATAGACACACAAAAAAATAGCAAAGATCAATAAAACTAAAAGCTGTTCTTTGAGAAGATAAACAAAATTGATAAACCTTTAACAGATTCATCAAGAAACAAACGGAGAGAACTCAAATCAATATAATTAGAAATGATAAAAGAGAAGTTACAATGGACACAACAGAAATACAAAGGATCATAAGAGACTACTACAAGCAACTATACACCAATAAAATTGAAAACCTGGAAGACATGGACAAATTCTTAGAAAAGTACAACCTTCTGAGACTGAGCAAGGAAGAAATGGAAAATATGAACAGACAAATCACAAGTAATGAAATTGAAACTCTGATTAAATATCTTCCAACAAATGAAAATTCAGGACCAGTTGGCTTCACATATGAATTCTACAAAACATTTAGAGAAGAGTTAACACCTATGCTTTTTGAACTCTTCCACAAAATTACAGATGGAAGAACACTCCCCAACTCACTCTACAAGGCTGCCATCATCCTGATACCAAAGCCAGACAAAGATATCAAAAAAATAATAAACTATGTGCCAATATCACTGATGAGCATAGACTTAAAAATTCTCAACAAAATACTAGCAAACTGAATCAAATAACACATTAAAAGGATCATACAGTATGAACAAGTGGGGTTTAACCCAGGGATGCAAGGATTTTTCAATACACACAAAATAATGAATGTGATGCACCATATTAAGAAATTGAAGGATTAAAACCAAATGATCATCTCAATAGATGCAGAAAAAGCTTTTGACAAAACTAAACACTGATTTATGGTAAAAACTCTTCATAATGTAACATAAGAGGAATCTTCCTCAACATACTAAAGGCTATATAGGACAACCCCATAGAAAACATCATTCTCAGTGATAAAAACTGAAAGCATTTCCTCTAAGTTCAGGAACAAGACAAGGTGTCCACTCTCACCACGATTATTCAACATACTTTTGGAAGTGCAAGCCATGGAAATCAGAGAAGAAAAAGAAACAAAATGCAATTGGAATGCAAATTGGAAAAGAAGAAGTAAAACTGTCACTGTTTGAATATTACATGATACTTTACATAGGAAATCCTAAAGATGCTACCAGAAAACCTCTAGAGGTCATCAATGAATTTGGTAAAGTAGCAGGGTGCAAATTAATATACAAAAATCTTTTGCATTCCTATACACTAATGATGAGAAATCTGAAAGAGAAATTAAGGAAACAATCCCATTTACCATTGCAACAAAAATAAAATAAAATACCTAGAAATAAACCTACCTAAGGAGGAAAAAGACCTGCAGAAAACTATAACATATTGATGAAAGAATTCCAAGGTGACACAACAGGTGGAAAGATATACCATATTCTTAGATTGGAAGAATCAATATTGTGAAAATGAATATACTACTCAAAGCACTCTACAGTTTCAATGCAATCCGTATCAAACTACCAGTAGCATTTTTCACATAATTAGAACAAAAAAATTTATATGGAAACACAAAAGACTTCAAATAGCCAAAGCAATCTTGAGAAAGAAAAATGGAGCTGGAGTAATCAGACTCTCTGACTTCAGACTATACTACAAAGCTACAGTCATCAAATCCAGTATGGTACTGGCACAAAAACAGAAATATAGATCAATGGAACAGGATAGAATGCCAGAGATAAACTCACATACCTATGGTCCCCTAATCTGATAGAAGTGGCAAGAATATACAATGGAGAAAAGACAGTGTCTTCAAAAAGTGGTGCTGGGAAAACTGGACAGCTATATACAAAACAATGAACTTAAAACACTCCCAAACACCATACAGAAAAATTAACTCAAAATGGATTAAAGACCTTAATGTAAAGCCAGATAGTATAAAACTCTTGGAGGAAAACATAGGCAGAACATTCTTTGATGTAAATCACAGCATGTTCTGTTTTGATCCACCTCCCAGAGTAATGAAAATAAAAACAAAAATAAACAAATGGGACTTAATTAAACTTAAAAGCTTTTTCACTACAAAGGAAACCACAAACAAACCGACAACCCTCAGAATGGGAGAAAATATATGCAAATGAAGAAACTGATTAAAAGGGTTAATCTCCAAAATATACAAACAGCTTATGCAGCTCAATATCATAAAAGCAAACAACCCAATCAAAAAAATGGGTAGAAGATCTAAATACACATTTCTCCAAAGGAGACAGACAACCAAAAAACACATGAAAATATGTGTAACATCACTAATTATTAGAAGAGTGCAAATCAAAACTACAATGGAGGTATCACCTCACACTGGTCAGAATGGCTATCATCAAAACATCTACATACAATAAATGGTAAAGAAGATGTGGTACATATATACAATGCAATATTACTCAGCCATAAAAAAGAACAAAATATTGCCATTTGCAGCAACATGGATGGACCTAGAGATTGTCATACTGAGTGAAGTAATTCAGACACAGAAAGAGAAATATCATATGATAATGTTCATATGTGGAATCTAAAAATAAAGGGTACAAATGAACTTACCTACAAAACAGAAGTACAGTCATGGATGTAGAAACCAAACTTATGGTTACCAGGGGATGGGAGGGAAAGATAAATTAGGAGATTTGGATTGACATATATACACTACTATATATAAAATAGATAACTAATAGCAACTTGCTCTATAACACAGGGAACTCACTCAATAGTCTGTAATGGACTATATGGGGAAAGAATAACAAAAAAGAGTGAATATATATATAACCAAAAAAAGTGACTCAGTTATATATATATAACTGATTCACTCTGATATATATATAACTGATTCACTCTATACACCTGAAACTAACACAACTTTGTAAATAAACTATATTCCAACAAATTTTGTTTTTAAAAAGTAGACTTTGATATTTAAGAATGTCTGTTATAAAGTGTGGGAAAATCACTATTTTTTTATTATTATATATTGATAATGGTAAATTAAGAGATAAAATTGGAGTATATAAAATGCTCAATTAATATTAGAGAAGGCAGAAAAAGAGGGAGAAAAAAGAAACACAGAAAATCTCAGTGAATAGAAAATAGTTACAAATATGATAGATGCTAATCCATCAATATCAAAAATCACTTTAAATGTAAATGATCTAAATAACAACTTAAAAGACAGTGATTGTCAGAGTGGATTTAAAAACATAAATTACCTGTTGTCTGCAGAAAATCCTCATTAAATATAGAAACTCAGATAGCTTAAAAGTAAAAGGAAGGAAGAAGATATACAATGCTAACACTGTCAAAAGAAAACTTGAGTAGCTATACTAATTTCAGAACAAGAAAGATAAACAGAGATAAAGAGGAGCACTACATAATAATAAAGGCATCAATTCTCAAAGAAGAAATACCATGTATGGAGCTAAGAAGAGAATATCAAAATACATGGGACAAAAACTGATAGAACTAAAAGAAAAATAGAAAAATCCACTATTATAGTTGGATGCTTCAGTATTACTCTGTGAATAACAAATAGACAAAGTAGACAGAAAACTAGTAAAGATATAGATGACCTGAACATCAATGTCATTCAATTTGGTCTAATTACATTTTATAGAATACTCCATCCAACAATAATAAAACACACATTTCCCTCAAGTTCATATGGCACATTTATCAATATAGACCACATTTTGTTCATTAAACACACATTAAAAAATTTTAAAGTACAAAAATCATACAAAGTAAGTTACTAGACTACAGTGAAATTATACTAGAACTTCATAAAAGAAGGATACCTAGAAAATTCCTAATACTTGGAAATTAAAAACATATTCCTAATTAGTAGATTGATCAAAGAAGTCTCAAGATAAATTTTAAAATATATTTTAAACTAAATTAAAGTGAAAATATAACTTATCAAAATTTGTGGGCTACAGCCAAAACAGTGCTTAGAGGAAATTTTGTAGCATTAAAATTTATAGCATTAAAATACATCTATCATAAAAGAAGAAAGCTCTAAAATCAATAATGTAAGCTTCCATTTTAGAAAACTAGTTTAAAATAAGTAATCTTAGCCTAAAGCAAGTGGAAGAAAAGAAATAACAAATTTTCATTTTCAATGCACCTGAAAACCAAAAAACAATAGACAAAATCAACAAAACTGAAAACTGGTCTTTAAAAAAAGCCTGTGAATTCAATGAGACTCTATGGATGAATAGATCTTGGGGGTAGGTCAAACAAAGCAAATAAAATGTATACTATTCATAAACATCACACTAACTTCATAAAGTAAGGCTTGTAATTATTTCCCATTACCTCAGATAATATATTGATGGTTAACCATATCATTCTTTTCTAAAGTACGTATCAAAGGAATAAATAACATTAAAAGATGAAGACAAATATAATTTCATAAGGGGACCAATATTTGTTATGTTGTGAAGGCCAGGTTATGTGTGATCTCAAGCTAATCACACATGCAATGAAGAAAAAATTTTATCCTTGTTCTTTGGCCCATTAGATAATTTTCCTGGTGATTTTTTTCTTGGTACTGAGAGCTGTTTCTATCCCATTTGTCATCATGTAATTTAAACATGGACATTTAATGGAAGTGCATGTCTGGGGTCATACAATGCTTAACAGGAAATAGGCACAGATATCTATCAACAGAGGTAAACTATGCAATTCCAGGTAACACTCATGCTTTTTGGCTGCAAACAACCAAAATCAATAAAGGGACTAAATCATATGGTGAAAGACATCTTACAGAATCCTTAGGAAGTTGAACCCTAGGCTTGGTATCTACTTTGTCAGGATAAATATGAAGTCATACCACAGAGTGAGTCTAGAGAAAACACTAAATGTACAAAGTGTATATTATTTATATCTTCACCAAAATGTATTCAGTCTATTTTCTCCTTTTGACATCCTGGCATCCAAATCTTGGTAGGGTATGGTACAGAAGAGGACTTAGGGCATATACATTCATGCTCTAGATGGAAAGGAGGATGAACCAGTGAGTATCAGGCATATTTAGTCTCTGCATAGGGATGTAGACTCAGCTGCTTAAGTGGAGAAATTCCCAAACATAGGAATGGAGTTGAAGTGTTTGGAGCCCAGTAGTATTGCAAATGTCACTACAATTCTAATTTTATTAAGAGTATAATTCTTTTTTTAAGAGTTAGATCACATAATTATGTCATACTGAAGCTGAAAGGGACAACTGCATTGCCAATGGATACATAAATGCATATATTTTATATATGTCTGTCATATATAGATTTATAAAATATACATGAAATGTTAAATGTGTGTTCCTGTATGTATGTATATGAGTACATGCCTGTTACCATTCTGACTACTGAGCGCACTGGAGATAGAGCTAATTGATACTGAATTTTTTCTGTCCAGCTCAGATAAAACATTTATGAATACTATGATCTAAGTATCTGATATTAATCAATCATTTAAGGTAAAATTCTACTGCAAACATAAAGCCACATTATTGCAAAAGAAAGAAATCAGAGACTGAAAGATCATAAAGACAATTATCAAGTTCAAAACAGAAAAACCTTGGAAAACTCAGGGTTAATGGCTAATAGCTAATATCTGGCTCCTCAATCTAACAGTCACTCTTCTGAGAGCTTTATGTGTAATAATGCATTTAATCCTCATAACAAACATGTAAGATAAGCATTATCATAATTCTCATTTTATGGATGTGACAACTGAAGCACAGAGAAATAATTTGCAGATATGAGATTTGAACCCAGATAATCTACATCCAGAATCCATGCTGTTTACCATGATGATAAGCGTCTCAAAAAACTTAACCAAGAGTAGACATTCCAGCTATAAAAACTATTCTTATCAAATTTCAAAACTACCTAAAAATTAATTTTCTTTTTCACTCAGAATTTGTATTTTATAACATCTTGAGTACTGAAATAAGTTTCTTAATCTTCTAGTTAATTATGATGAAACATTCTGCTAGTTACCTGTCGTTTAACTTCAAATGTGCAGACAGAGAAACAATTCATTAAAGACCATGAAGAACTGCAGTAACACCATATCACACATGCACAAAAAAATCACAATTCTCCAGAAACCAAACTTAAAACCATACAGTAGTGCAATCTACCTGATACAGATTTTAAAAAACTGTCACAAGGAAACTAAGACAGTAAGTTTAATGAGCTCAGGGATAAAATTAATGAACAGAAAGAATACTTTATCAAAAGAAACTGAAACTCTAAAAAGGGTCCAACCAGAAAATCTGGAGCTAAGAACTTAATAAACAAGATGAAGAATGCTTGAGGAAACATTGGAAATAGAGCAAACCATATGGAAGAGAAAATCAGTAAGCTTGAAGATAAAAATCCAGAAATAGTACAAGTAGAAGAGGAAAGAGAAATAAAATATAAGTAAATGGGGAAATTATATGAAAGCTATCCACCTCTTTTTAGGATGGGTAACATTAGAGTAATGAGTATCCCAGAAGTAGAAGAGAGGAACAAGGGAACAGAGAGTTTATTTAAAGAAATAATAGCTGAGAACTTCCTAAAACTAGGGAAGGAACCGAATATACAAGTCCATGAAGCTAAGAAAACACCTAATTACCTCAATGCAAAAAAACCCTTCTCCAAGAGACATAACATTAAAATTATCAGAAGTCAATGACAAAGAAAGAATTTTAAAGGAAGCAAGGGGAAAAAGTGGAGACCTACAAAGAAACCCTCAATGGCTATCAACAAATTTCTAACAGAAATCCTACAGGCCAGGAGGGAGTGTAATGACATTCTCAAAATACTGAAAGATACACACTGTCACCCAAGAATACTCTATCCAGCAAAGTTATCTTCTTCAGATAAAAAGAGATACTTTCTCAGAAAAACAAAAGCTGAGGGAGTTCATCAACACTAGATCTGACTTACAAGAGATGTTGAGAGGAGTTCTTCTACCAGAAACAAAAAAGCACGAATACAGAAAACTTTGAGCAAGTTTATAGAGAGAATCAGAAAATTGCCACACTTTATGAGAATAGGTTATTAAATGCTCTATTATAACATAAAGATTAAAGGGAGAAAAAAATAACTACAGCTATTTCAATTTCAATATATTTATAATATAAAATGATAATTTGAGATAAAAAGAACAGATCTCATATAAGAAAATGAAGATAAGGTGACAATAGGAAAAAAGTATACTTTATCTACAAGACGTTTCATATAAACCACAGGATAACCACAAAACATAAATATAGAGCAGAGAAATAAAACATTTTTAGAAAGGAAACTAAGAAAAACATTATAGAAAACCAGCAAACCAAAATGGCAGACAGAGACATAATGAAAAGGAAAAATGGAGCTATAGAAAAAACTAGAAAATAAAAAATAAAATGGAAGTACTAAATCTTCATTTTCAATAATCACTCTAAAGTCAATGAATATAATTTACCAATCAAACCACACAGAGTGGCTGGATGAATTAAAAAAACAAGACAGAAATATATGTTGTCTCCAGGAGACATATCTCAGTTTTAAAGACAAATATAGACAAAAAGTGAAGGGATGGAAGATGATACTCCAAGAAAATGGCAACCAAAAGAAAGTGGATGTAGCCATACTGATATCAGACAAAATAGACTTCAAGCCAAAAATGTAACAGGAGACAAAAATGGATGGTAATAATAATAAAGGAGACAATTCACCAAGCATACATAACAGTTATTATGCACTTAACATAGGAGCATCAAAATATATAAAGAAATTATTAACACACCTAAAGAGAGATATTAATAGCAATACAATAACAGCAGGAAACTTTAGAACTGCACTTACATTAATGGGTAGATCATCCAGGCAGAAAGTAAACAATGAAAGAGCAGCATTAAATAAAACATTAGCACAGATGGATTTGATTTGTACAGAACATCCCATCCAAGTATGCAGCATAATACACATTCTTCTAAAGTGCACAAAGAACTTCCTCAAGGACAGACAATATGTTGGGACACAAAACCTGTCTCAATAAATTTAAGAAGACCGAAATCATATCAAACAACTTTTCTAAGCACAATGGTATGAAACTAGAAATCAACTATGAAAAGAAAACTGAAAAAAATCACAAATGTGTTGAGGCTGAGCAACATGCTACTGAAGAACTATTGGGGCAATGAAGAAATCAAAGAAAAATTGAAAATTTCCTGAAGATAAATGAAAATAAAAATAAGTCATACCAAAATCCACAGGATACAACAAAAGTGGTACTAAGAGGGAAGTTTATAGCAGTACAGGCCTACCTCAAGAAAAAAAAAAACTCAAACAATTTAACATAACACATAAAGGAACTAGAAAAAGAACAAATGAAGGACAAATT
The DNA here is from genome assembly GCF_008692025.1 of Phocoena sinus. Lineage (NCBI taxonomy): Eukaryota > Metazoa > Chordata > Mammalia > Artiodactyla > Phocoenidae > Phocoena > Phocoena sinus. The sequence goes on along the minus strand of NC_045776.1, from coordinate 29,794,012 downwards.
ATCAAAAAGATAAGAAATAACAAATATTGGTGAGGATGTGGAGAAAAGAAAATCCTCCTACACTGTTGGTGTGAATGTAAACTGGTGCAGTCACTATAGAGGACAGTATGGAGATTACTCAAAAAATTAGGAATAGAACTGTCATACTATCCACCTATTCCACTTCTGGGTATTTACCCCCAAAACATGAAAACACTAATTCAAAAAGATATATGCATCCCCAAAGTTCATAGCATCATTATTTACAATAGCTGAGATATGGAAACAACCTAAGTATCCGTCAATGGATGAATGGTTAAAGAAGATGTGGTATATATATAATGGAGCATTACTCAATCCATAAAAAAGTGAACTCTTGACATTTGCAACAACATGAGTATACCCTGAGGGTTTTATGCTAAGTGAAATGAGTCAGACAGAGAAAGAAAAACAAAAACATGATTTCACTCATACGTGGAACATAAAACTAATAAATAAACAAAAATAAATAAACCAAACTGAAATAAAATAAACACATAAATACAGAGAACAGAGTAATGGTTATCAGAGAGGGAGAGGATAAAATGGATAAAGGGGATCAACTGAATGAATGACAATTGACAATTCTCAAATTAATTTATAGATTTAATATAATCCCAATCAAAATCTCACAAGGCATTGATGTGGAAATTAACAAGTTGATTCTAAAATTCATATAGAAATGCAGAGGACTAAGAATAGCCAAAACAACCTTGAACATGCATAAAGTTGACAGACTAACACTACCCAATCATAAAAATTAGTGTAAATCTACAATAATGGGAGCAATGTGGTATTGTCATAAAGACAGACAAATGGATCAACAGAGTGGAATAGAAGTAGACTAACATAAATGAATAACCTACTTTCTAGAAGTTATAAAGGTAATTTAGTGAGGAAAGTATAATTTTTAAGCAGGTATTGCTGAAACAATTTGCTCTCTGTAAACAAAAGCAAAAATTTAAGTCATTACTCACACTATATAATAAAATTCAAAGTGGATCATTAAACTAAATAAACAACTTACAACTAAAATACTTGTAGAAGAAACATAGGAGAAACTCATTATGATTTTATGTTAGGCAAAGATCGCTTAGATACATCACAAAATGTGCAACCTATCAGAGACAAAATTTATAAAGTCAACTACATCAAAATTAATATCTCTCCATATTGAAAGACACTTATAAGAGAATTAAAAGGAAAACCACAAACTGGGATAAATTGAATGCAAAATATATTTTAAAAACTTTTAAATATCAAAGATAGGAAAATAAATAACTCCACAGTGACTGAACCAATTTACATTCCCACCAACAGTGTATGAGGGTTCCTTTTTCTCCACATCTTCTCCAACATTTGTTATTGTAGACATTTTGATGACAGCCACTCTGACAGGTGTGAGGTGATACATCATTGTGGTTTTGATTTGCATTTCTCTAATAATGAGCAACATTGAGGATATTTATATGTGCCTGCTAGTATGTTTTCTTTTGAAAAGTGTCTATTCAAATTTTCTGCTCATTTTTTAATTGAGTTGCTTGTTTTCTTGATGTTGAATTGCATGAGCTCTGCATATTTTGGATATTAACCCCTTGTCATTCACATCATTTGCAAACGTTTTCTCCCATTCCATAGGATTTTTTGTTTTGTTGACGGTTTCCTTTTCTATGCAGCAAACTTTTAAGTTTGATTGGGTCCCATTTGTTTATGTTTGCTTTTATTTCTTTTGCCATAGGAGATTGATCCAAGAAAATATTGCTACTATTTATATCAAAGACTGTTCTTCTAGTTCTTCTATGTTTTCTTCTAGTCTCTTATGGTGTCTCGTCTTACATTTAGGCCTTTAAACCATTTTGAGTTTATTTTTGTGTATGGTGTGAGAGAATGTTCTAATCTCATTGTTTTACATGCGGCTGCCAAGTTTTCCCAGCAACATTTGTTGAAGAGGCTGTCTTTTCTCCATTGTATATTCTTGCCTTCCTTGTCATGGATTAATTGACCATAGGTTCATGGGTTTATTTCTGAGCTCTCTATTCTATTCTGTTAATTAGCTTGTTATTTTTGTACCAGTCCCATGCTTTTTTCATTACAGTAGCTTTGTAGTATAGTCTGGAGTCTGGGAAGGTTATACCTCCAGCTTTGTTCTTTTTTTACAGGTTTGCTTTGGCAATTCTGGGTCTTTTGTGGTTCCATATATGTATGGAGTTTCTGTAAAAAACTAAAAATAGAACTACCATATGATATATCAACTCCACTCTGGAAAAAGATACATACACCCCTATGTTTATAGTAGCATTATTTTTAGTAGCCATGGCATGGAAGCAATGCAAGTGCCCATCAGCAGACAATAGGATTAAGAAGATGTGATATATATAATATTACTCAGTCATAAAGAGATACTGCCTTTTGCAGCAATGTGGATGAACCTGGAAAATATTATTCTTAGTGAAATAAGTCAGGCAGAGAAAGACATATATGATATCACTTATATGTGGAATCTAAAATATAATACAAATGAATGTATATGCAAAACATAAACAGACTCAAAGATATAGAAAACAAACTTGTGATTACCAAAGGGGAGAGGGAAGGGTGAGGGAAAAATTAATAGTATGGGATTAGCAGATACAAGCTGCTATATATAAAATAGATAAGCAACATAGCACAGAGAATAGCACAGAGAATTATACCCATTATCTTGTAATAATCTGTAATGTAATGTAATCTTCAAAAATACTGAATCACTATGCTATACACCTGAAACTAACACAATATTGTAAATCAACTATACTTCAATAAAAAAAGAATACAAGTATATAAATAACTCAATTATAGATAAAGATTTAAACAGTTACTTCACCAATGTGAATATACAAATTGGAAAAATTTCATGAAATGATTCCCACCATCATTAGTCATTAGGAAAATCCATATTTAAACCACAATGAGATAACACTAAACACTTATCAGAATGCCAGTAATTTAGTACTATACCCAGGGTTAGTGAGAATGTGGATCAACTAGAAATTTCATGAAGATATTTGCTCAGATAGTCACACATTAGAGAGGGCCTCCTCGACCACCCTATATCAACTTATTTTTCATATATAGAAACTTTGGCCTAAGTTTTAGCAACTGACAGTCAGATACCTTTATGAAACCTACTACAATCTTCCAGGTGATCTTTACCTAATAATTCTCTCTGTGCGGTCTCAGTCTTGAATAAGTGGAAAGGAATTGTTTACTGCTATTTTCCATAGATCTTTTCAGATAAATGAAAATGTATTTCTCATTTCCAGCGCATGCCTGAGAAAGGATTTTAGTCTATTATTTCTGCTAAACTATGTATATAAATTAAAATATATGCCACTTTATCTTGATAAATGCCTTTTATATAAGTAGGATTCATGACCGATATGCATAATTGGTTATCTATGACAACCTTAAAGGACTAAGGGTCAGGATGGCCTATACCTTTTCTGGCAACATTCTTCAACTTTCCCAATTTCAAATGAGTCAAGCTAGTTATCCTTCATATAGGTCTATAAGTCATCAGCTGAACATATCCATGTTTTTATATCTAATTATTTTTTATCTTCCTGGGTAAAGGTTTCTAAACTCCTACTACTCACCTTAATGGTTTACGTCAATGAAGAACTTTAAGAACTTACTGTATGTAAGAACTATATGGGAATCTAGGGATGAATCAACTTTATTGAAGAAATCCTTAAACAAAAATAAAAACAGTAAGATGCTTCTGATTTTGTTTTTTGTTTGTTTGTTTCTTTGCAGGGAGTGGGAGGTATGTTACTCCTAGTCCATCTGCTTGAAATTCCCCTGAAAGGCCACATGATATTTTAAGTAATTCTTGGAGCACAGTTTGAAAATGCACATTAAATACAATCTTTCATTTCATAAACCCAGTAAAATGACTTATAAATATTCACAGAGATAGTGGTAATTTTTCTAACAAGTTGTCTTCCACAACAAACCTTCTCTTAACTTTCAATGTAATGGAATTAATTTCTATGTAGACTCTGATTCTCAAGACTCAGCTCACTTCCCACTGATTCTGAGTATCTCATACCACCAAAATATCATATACCTACCTCTATAAAAAAGAAAAAAACAGGACTTACCAATATGGCAGAGGAGTAGGAGGACATGTAGTTCATCTTTCTCCACAAATGCATCAAGAATACATCTACAGATGGAAAATTCTCACAGAACACCGGTTGAACACTAGCAGAAGAACTTGGACACTGTAAAGACAAGAAAGACCTCCACATAACCAGGTAGGATGAAAGAAAGAAAGGAAAAAGAAGAGGAGAGGAAGGAGGACAGGATCTGCACCCCTGGTGGGTAGCTGAAGCAGAGGCATGGTTCCTGCATCTAGGGAAGCCCCCTCACTGATGGGGAAATCAGTTGGGACAGAAGGGGAGCATCTGACGCTATTGGACAAGGGTGAAACAGCTGTTCTGTGGCAGACAGGACAGAGTAAGACCTACACAGATTGTCTGTGCCACAGCCCTGTGTGCCCCAGACTGGGATGTGTGTCTGCCAGTGCACACAGGTGCTGAGTTGAAATGTGGGAATTGGAGGGCAAACCTGGAGGGAGGAGTGCAGTTGGCTGTGATGAGACAGCCTGAAGGGATGGGAGGGAGGAAATTCATAACTGGGAATGCTTGTGGAGGAAACCCAGACTGCCATAGAAACAAGGCACTACTGCTGAGTGATGCAAAGAGGTGGAGTTGCCATTTCAGCCTCTCTCTCCATACACTGGCCCCCTGATCCACCAGCCACTAAGAAAATCCTCCTCCAGGACTGACCTTCTCGTGCCTGCCATTAGACTCTAAGAAAAGTCCCCAAAAGGGTTGACCTTATAATGCCAGCTGCCAGGCACTAGGGTCAGATCTATCGCACCCATGACCTCTGGCTTTCCTGCGTACCAGTCACTACCAGAGTCCCCACAACCTAGACAGTAGTGCCACCTCTGTGCCCTGTCCTCACCAGGGTAGACCGAAGTGTCCTGGGCAGCATGCTCCCATAAGAAAAGGTGAAGCTAAAACCACAGCTGAGCCCCAGGGGCAGGTTGAAAAAGGAAGAGGAACAAAAGTCTTCCCATGCAGCTGCACCAGCTACAGATTAAGTCCCTGAAATCAGCTTGGTAAACCCTCCATCTATGGAATATCTGAAAGGACAATGAGTGTTCCCAGAAATGATATTTGTCTAGCTGTAGCATCTGTGGACTTTGGGGAATAGTACACACAGGAGTTGGGTCAGGTCAGAGTCTGAGCTGCCCCCACAGTGCCCAAAGGTGTACCAGAGACCTACCTAGAGGTTTTGAAGGACCTCCTTTGGAGGTGGAGGTTGGCTGTGACCCATGGTGGGGGCAAGGACATTGAAAGCTGAGACCCCAGGAAAATATACAATAATAATAATTATTTTTCATTTTATTCATTTTTCAATTAATATTTCATTTTCTTCTGTTTTTGTTGTCTTATTATTTGTTTTTATTTGTATTTTCAGTTTTTTGGTTCTTTTAATTTTTAAAATATATATTTTTTATATTCCTATTTCTACATTACTTTTTCATTGTTCTGTGTGTTTTCCTTGTTTTCTTTTATTTTCTTCCCTTTGTTCTATTTTGTTTATATCTTTTTCTTTGTTCTATTTGTTTTTATCTTTTTAATCTTTTTTTTAACATTTTTGTGTGCTTGATTTGTTTTCTTTGCTTTTTTCTTCAGTTTGTATTCTGCTTTTGTTTTGTTTTTATTTTTGTCAGTCTTGTTTTTAATTGTTTGATTTCATTTTGGGGTTCTTTTGTTTGTTTGTTCTCTTGGTTTTCTTGTTTTCCCTGTTTTTTTTTTCTGTTTGTGTGTGTGTGAATTTTGTTGTTTTGTTGTTGCTTTTGTTTGGTTCTGCTTTTACCATCTGTCTGTGGTTTTGTCTGTTTGTTCTTTTGTTTCTGTTTGTTCTTGATCGTTGTTACTGTTTGCTTGTCATCTTTTTTGTTTAACTTAATTTTTTTTTTGACTGCATTGGGTTTTCAATGGGCTTTCTCTAGTTGCAGCGAGTGGGGGATACTCTTCGTTGCTATGCACAAGCTTCTCATTGCAGTGGCTTCTTTTGTTGCAGAACACAGGCTCTAAGCATGTGGGCTTCAGTAGTTGTGGTGAACAGTCTCAGTAGTTGTGGTGAACAGTCTCAGCAGTTGTGGCTCACAGACTTTAGAGGACAGGCTCAGTTGTTGTGGCACACGGGATTAGTTGCTCCATGCCATGTTGGGTCTTCCCAGACCAGGGATTGAACCCATGTCTCCTGCATTGGCAGCCAGCTTCTTAACCACTGCACCAACAGGGAAGTCCGTGTTTGATTGCTTTTGTCTTTGCTGTTTACCTTCGGTTTTTGTCTGCTTGTTTTCATTTGTTTTCTTCCTGCATTTTCTTTTTTTTCCCCCCTTTTATTGCCAAGCCGTATGGCATGTGGGGTATTGTTTCCCAGACCAGGGCTTGGGTCTGAGCCTCTGGGGTGGGAGCGTCAAGTCCAGGACACTGGAACACCAGACAATTCCTGGTCCCAGGGAATATTAAACAGTGAGAACTCTCCCAGAGATCCTCATTTCAACTCCGAGACCTGGCTCCAGCCAACTGCCTACAGGCTCTAGTGCTGAATGCCCCATGCCAAACAAAAAGCAAGACAGGAACACAAACACACCCATCAGCACAAAGACTGCCTAAAGTCATACTAAGCCCACAAGCACCCTAAAACACACCACCTGACATGGCCCTGCTCATCAGAGGAGCCAGAACCAGCTTCAACCACAAGAACGCAGGCACCAGTCCCTCCAACCAGGAAGCCTACACAAGCCACTGGACAAAGCTCATCCACTGGGGGCAGACACCAGAAGCAAGAGGAAATAAGACCCTGCAACTTGCAGAAGGGAGACTTCAAACACATTAAGTTAGAAAAAAATGAGAAGAGATATATGCTGCAGACAAAGGAACAAGATGAAAACCCACAAGACCAAATAAATGAAGAAGAGATAAGCAAGTTACATGGAAAATAATTCAGGGTAATGATAACAAAGGTGATAAAAATCTTTGAAATAGAATGGATAAAATACAGAGAAGAGACCAGGAAGGACACTACATAATGATCAAGGGATCAATCCAAATAAAAGATATAACAATTATAAATGTATATGCACCCAACATAGGAGAACCTCAATACATAAGGTAAATGTTAACAACCATAAAAAGGGAAATTGACAGCAGCACAATAATAGTGGGGGGCTTTAACACCCCACTTACACCAATGGATAGATCATCCAGACAGAAAATTGATAAGGAAACACAAGCCTTAAGTGACATATTAGGCCAGATAGACTTAATTGATATTTATTGCACATTCTACCTGAAAGTAGCAGAATACACTGTCTTCTCAAGTGCACATGGAATAGTCTCCAGGATCGATCACATCTGGGGTCACAAATGAAGCATCAGTAAAGTTAAGAAAATTGACACCATACCAAGCATCTTTTCTGACCTCAATGCTATGAGATTAGAAAACAATTACAGGCAAAAAAACAAAAAACACATGGAGGCTAAACAATATGCTAGTAAATAACCAACAGATCATGGGAGAAATCAAAGAGGAAATTAAAAGATAACTAGAAACAAATGACAATGGAATCACAATGACCCAAAACCTATGGGATGCAGCAAGAGCAGTTCTAAGAGGGAATTTTATAGCAATACAGTCCTACTTCAAGAAACAAGAAAAATCTCAAATAAAAAAAACCTAACTTTACACCTAAAGCAACTAGAGAAAGGAGAACAAACAAAACCAAAAGTTAGTAGAAGGAAAGAAATCATAAATATCAGAGTAGAAATAAATGAAATAGAAAAAAACAAACAAACAGAAAATAAAACTAAAAGCTGACTCCTTGAGAAGATAAACAACATTGATAAACCTTTAACCAGACTGCTCAAGAAAAAAGGGAGTGGACTCAAATCAATATAATTAGAAATGAAAACGAAGTTACAACTGACACTGCAGAAATACAAAAGGAGTATTACAAGCAACCATATGCCAATAAAATGAACAACCTGGAAGAAACAGACAAAATCTTAGAAAAGTACAACCTTCTAAGACTGAACCAGAAAGAAATAGAAAATATGAACAGGCCAACCACAATTAATGAAATTGAAACTGATTTAAAATCTTTCAACAAATGAAAGTCCAGGACCAGATGGCTTCACAGGCGAATTCTATCAAATATTTAGAGAAGAGCTAGCATCTATCCTTCTCAAACTCTTCCACAAAATTACAGATGGAGGAACACTCCCAAACTCATTGTATGAGGCCACAATCACCCTGATATCAAAAGCAGACAATGATGTCACAAAAAAAGAAAGTTACAGGTCAATATTACTGATGAACATAGATGCAAAAATCCTCAATAAAATACTAGCAAACAGAATCCAACAACACATTTAAAAGATCATACACCATGATCACGTGCGATTTATCCCAGGGATGCAAGGATTCTTCAATATATGGCAATCAATCAATGAGATACACCACATTAACAAATTGAAGAATAACAAGCATATGATTATCTCAATAGATGCAGAAAAAACTTTTTACAAAATCCAAAACCCATTTATGTTAAAAATTCTCCAGATAGTGAGCATAGAGAGAAGCTACCTCAACATAATAAAGGCTATATATGACAAACCCACAGCGAACATTATTCTCAATGGTGAAAAACTGAAAGTATTTCCTCTAAGCTCAGGAACAAGACAAGGGTGCCCACTCATGCCACTATTATTCAACATAGTTTTGGAAGTCCTAGCTATAGCAATCAGAGAAGAAAAATAAATAAAATGAATACAAATTAGAAAAGAAGAAGTAAAACTGTCACTATTTGCAGATTACATGATCCTATACATAGAAAATCCTAAAGATACCATCAGAAAACTACTATAGCTAATCAGTGAATTTAGTAAAGTCACAGTACACAAAATTAATACACAGATATCACTTGCAATCCTATACATTAACAATGAAAGATCAGAAAGAAAAATTAAGGAAATAATCCCATTTATCATTGCAACACAAAGAATAAAATACTTAGGAATAAACCTACCTAAGGAGACAAAATAACTGTACACAGAAAACCATAAGATACTAATGAAAGAAATCAAAGATGATACAAACAGATGGAGAGATGTACCATTTTCTTGGATTAGAAGAATGAATATTGTGAAAATGACTATACTACCTAAACCAGTCTACAGATTCAATGCAATCCCCATCAAATTACCAATGACATTTTTCACAGAACTAGAAAAAAAATAATCATATAATTTGAATGGAAACACAAAAGATGTCGAATAGCAGAAGCATTCTTGAGAAACAAAAATGGATCTGGAGGAATCAGGCTCCCTGACATCAGACTATACTATAAAGCTACAGTAATCAAGATAGTATGGTACTGGCACAAAAACAGAAATATAGATCAATGCAACAGGATAAAAAGCCCAGAGATAATTCCATGGACCTGTGGTCACCTAATCTATGACAATGAAGGCCAGAATATGCAATGGAGCAAAGATAGCTTCTTCATTAAGTCGTGCTGTGAAAACTGGAGAGCTACATGTAAAAGAATAAAATTAGAACCCTCCCTAACACCGTACACATAAATAAATTCAAAATGGATTAAAGACCTAAATGTAAGGCCAGACACTATAAAACTCTAAGAGGAAAACATAGGCAGAACATTCTTTGACATAAATCGCAGCAAGATCTTTTTTAATACACCTCCTACAGTAATGAGAAAAGAAACAAAAATAAACAAATGTGACCTAATGAAAATTAAAAGCTTTTGCACAACAAAGGAAATCATAAACAAACACAACATAAAGATAACCCTCAGAATGGGAGAAAATATTTGCAAATGAAGTAACCGACAAGGGATTAATCTCCAAAATATACAAACAGGTTATGCAGCTCAATATCAAAAAACAAACAACCCAATCAAAACATGGATGGATGATCTAAATTGACATTTCTCCAAAGAAAACATGCAGATGGCTAAAAAGCACATGAAAAGATGCTTAACATCAGTAATTATTATAGTAATGCAAATAAAAACTACAATCAAGTATAACCTCACACCAGTCAGAATGGTCACTGTCAAAGATCTACAAACAATAAATGCTAGAGGGGCTTCCCTGGTGGTGCAGTTGTTGAGAGTCCGCCTGCCAATGCAGGGGACACGGGTTTGTGCCCTGGTCCGGGAAGATCCCACATGCCTTGGAGCGGCTGGGCCCGTGAGCCATGGCCGCTGAGCCTGTGCGTCTGGAGCCTGTGCTCCACAACGTGAGAGGCCACAACAGTGAGAGGCCCGCATACCACAAAAAATAAATTAATTTAAAAAAACATGCTGGAGAACATGTGGAAGAAAGGTAGCTCTCATGCATTTTTGATGGGAATGTAAACTGATACAGCTACTATGGAGAACAGTATAGAGGTTCCTTAAAAAGCTAAAAATAGAACTACCATATGACCCAGAAATCCCACTCCTGGGTGTATCCCCAGAGAAAACAATAATTTGAAAAGATACATTCACCCCAGTGTTCAGTGTAGCACTATGTACAATAGCCAGGACATGGAACAAACCTAAATGCCCACTGACAGACAAATGGGTAAAGAAGATGTGGTACATATATACAATGGAATATTACTCAGCCAAAAAAATAATAAAATTGGGTCATTTGTAGAGATGTGGATGGACCTAGAAACTGTCATACAGAGTGAAGTAGGTCTGAAAGGGAAAAACATCATATTAACGCATATATGTGCAATCTGAATAAATTGGCATATATGATCTATTTACAGAGTACAAATAGAAACAGATGTGGAGAACAAGCATATGGATACCATGGGGAAAGAGGAGTGTGAGGTGAATTGAGAGTTTGGGATTGACATATATAGAATATTGATACTATGTATGAAATAGATAACTAAGAAGATCCCACTGTATAGCACAGGGAACTCTACTCAATGCTCTGTGGTGACATAAATGAAAAGGAAATCCAAAAAGAAGGGGTATATGTATACATACAGCTGATTCACTTTGCTGTACAGTATGAACTAACACAATATTTTAAAGCAACTGTACTTCAATTAAAAAAGAAAAGCAAAGGAAAGAAAAGAAAAGAAAGATTAAAAAAAACTAACAAGAACAGACTGTCCACCCACCAAGCAACTAAGGCTTTAGGTCAATCTTATATTTTCTAGGTTATGCTAATCATTAACCCTGAGTCTTTGTTCATAAGATATCCCTAGCTGTATCTTAAGCTACCCAAATATATCCAGTTGTTCCCTAAGATTAATCCAAGACTTTTGTTTTTGTATTATTAAATACTGTTACTAAATAAGAATGCAAATATGTCTTGACTGAGAGGCCAACTACAACCTGTTGGAAATGTTTACACAGTGCTGTTTTTTTTTTTAATAAGAATTATGAGGAAAAACTTTTATGACTGATTAGCAAAGTATGCCATGAGCTGTAGAGTGTTAGAGTTTGGCACTCATGCCATATAAATGCTATACCTTTCTTAAATTTTATGAGAAGTCCTAGATGACAAAGCCATATCATATCACTGCTTTCCCTGATTAAGTAAAAACAGTTACCTGAACTTTCACAACGACTGCTGGCTCTCCACTAGTTTTCTCCTAGATTCTGTCTTTCTCACTCCCTACTTCGCTCCACTCTCCTCTGCCTTAATTTTCAGCCTGCCTACTGATGTTTTTTCCTGTGCGTTTTTGTAGCTTGAGCTACTTGATCTGTATCTAAGTGTCTGGCCTCTAGAACATGGTATTCAACTATTTCTGCATTTGAATAATGTGTAAACGTCTTCCAAGATACACATTCCCAAAGAATCTGACACGTTAGGTTTATGACGTAACCAAAGAGTTTTATATTTTTAAGAAGTTGCCTAGGACTTCCCTGTTTACGCAACGTTTAAGAATCCGCCTGCCAGTGCAAGGGACAGGGGTTTGAGCCCTAGTCTGGGAAGATACTACATGACACAGAGCAACAAATCCCACGTACCACAACTACTTAGTCTGCATGCCACAAATACTGAAGTGCACGCACCTATAGTCCGTGCTCTGCAACAAGAGAAGCCACCTCAATGAGAAGCACACACACCACAATGAAGAGTAGCCCTGGCTCACTGCAACTAGAGAAAGCCCAGGTGCAGCAGCAAAGAGCCAATGCAGCCAAAAATAAATAAATAAATAAATTTATGTTTAAAAAATGTTGCCTAGATAAACCAGTAACATGAAAAAAAAAAAAACTACCATAGGCCATATTTCTATTAACAATTTCCTCAAATTCAGTTATTTTTAAACCTTTTGGCTCCCACTGAAACTTTGGACAGTTTTGAAGCTAAGACAGAGAATATGGATGTCGTCTCAACCTTCCTTTAAAAATAAAGGATAAAAATATAATCAAACTTCACCTATGCAAATCAACTGGCAAAAAAGGGGTGGAGCTCTGTATCACTTGAAATTTATCCAGATGAAAAATTATATTTGCTCTAAATAAATTTCAGGGGCTTCCCTGGTGGCACAATGGTTAAGAATCCACCTGCCAATTCAGGGGACATGGGTTTGAGCCCTGGTCCAGGAAGATCCCACATGCTATGGAGCAACTAAACCTATATGCCACAATTATTAAGCCTGTGTTCTAGAGCCCACGAACCACAACTACTGAGCCCATGTGCCACAACTACTGAAACCCATGCACCTAGAGCCCACGCCTTACGAAAAGAGAAGCCACTGCAATGAGAATTCTGTGCACCATAGAAAAGAATAGCCCTCATTTGCCACAACAAGAGAAGGTCTACATGCAGCAATGAAGACCCAACACAACCAAAAATAAATAAATTTCAAATGAAATCTGTTCTAGATTCAGTTGTTTAGAATAACTTTGAAGGTATGCATATATATATATATATATATATTACTTTCATGATACACACAGAATAATTTGAAAGGATTTATTAGGGTAGTAGACCTTCAACAAATATATTTTAAATAAAAAAATAATAGAGTTTTACTTAGTAATCATCAGACTGAGCCTTTTGATAAATAAGCAAGAATAATTACAATTGAAATGATTGAAATAGACTTAGCCTACTTTGATAAATAAGCAAGAATAATTGCAATTGAAACAGTTCTAGGAAAATAGTCTAAAGTTCTTGGAAAACAGACTAGTTTTCCCAAATTCCATACAAAACCAGAGAGAGTAATAAAATAGAAAAGCAATAACAACATCAAATGGATAACATTTATGACAAAACAGGGTAATAAGATATCCTTTTTGATCTAAAATAGTAGATAGGAGCAAATTACCAAATGTGAAAAAGTCTGCATTCTCTAAGCATCTTCACAGATGAGAGAAAGAGAAAGCAATGGGATGTCTAATGTACATGAGACTATAATAACCCCAAAATAGTCAACAAGTATTCACTGAAAAGCATGACAAGCCAAGAGAGAACTGTGGTTGAAAATGGAAGGATTATTACACACACCAGTAATGGGTAAGGATAGAGCCTGCAATCTGGTTCCATGTACTTTTTAAACTGTGTGACCAGGCGCTCCCCTCCCTTGGGTCTTGACACCACATTAAGGAGTAATTGAGCATAACAGGGAAAATAAATAGGAAAAAAACTGAAAGTCCAAATAAAAGTCAGATTGTGGAAAGAATGAAAAAAAAAAAAAACCTCAAAAAAATAAAAACCTATATTTTAAATGATGATCAAGCAATAGAAGGAGCTCATTTTGGATAGAAAGGCAGTATTGAAGCTTACTTCTTTTTAATTTTTTAAGAAAACTGATTTAATATAACAAATATACACCAGAAAGTTATTAAGGTAAAATTCCATAAAAGGTATTATAGAAAAAACAAAGACAGTAAGGAACAGAAAATATTCTTATAAAAGTAAAGGTCAAAAAGACATACTGAAATGTACTGTTTTATTTTATTTTTTATTGATATATTTGACACATACATTGTATAATTTTAAGGTGCTGCAATGAACCATTAAAATGTAGGATTATAATTGCAATGTGCTATTTCAAAATTAGCTTTAAAATTATATAAAAGTAGCAGCATAAATCATAATTTGAAGAACTCAGACAAAATTTAACAGCATTCAGGAAATAAAAATAAAATTTGACTCCCTTTAAAAATGAAGACTAAACTGAAAGAAAAAGCACAAAAGAATGAATAAATACATCAAATAATACTTTGAAATAAATGGAAGGTGAAAAGAAGAAAGTTTTTAAAAGAAAAAATAATAAAGAGATAAAAAGTATTTGAGAGAAGGTGACAAATATTGAAGACAGACAATAAATATCCAACATACAAACAATAGGAGTCTTTGAAGCAGAAAACCAAGACAAAACAAACAAAAACAGAAAAAATACTGAAACAATAAATCAAGAAAATCCACAATAAAAAGTAAATCCACCTATAGAAATGGCATACAGTGTACCTGAAAATATTAACCCAGAATGACTATAAAAATTTTAAGAGAATGGGGAAATCTGAGCAAAAAAAGAACAAAAACAAAAATAAAATTTTTAAAATGTTTTAAGAATCATTATTAATAGCGGTAATATTAGAATTATTCAATCTATTTTGTGTGAAGAGTTAAATAAAGCAAATGCCTTTCAGTGAAATAATTTGTTCTTGAGACTCTGTGTAGAAGAAAGAAAATGTAAACTAGAAAAAGTTAAATTAAAAATTCTGTGGTTCTGAACTTGAATTGAGAATATCAATCTGAATTCATAATATGAATACATAGCTTGACTCTATCCACCCAAAAGACCTAGTAACAATAACCAACCCAGTGGCAATGAATATCTCTAAGGTCTTAAAAATAACTAGAAGTTGAAATGAGGGAAGGGAAGAAGAAAGAAAGGAAGGAAGGGAGAAAATAAAGGAAGGAAGGAAGGAAGGAAGGAAGTGGGGAGAGAGAGAAGAAAGGGAGGGAAGAGAGGGAGGGAGAAAGGTATGGGAAAGGAGGGAGGGTATGGGGAAGGGAGGGAGGCGGGAAGGAAGGGAAACAAGGAGGGAAGCAGAACTTTGTGGAGAAATTTTAATTTTGGTTTCTAGAATATTTTTACTTCAATACTGGTAAGCACTGCAGTGTATTGAAACTCTTCAAATATGTTTAAATCCATGAATTCCTAATGATATATTTTTAAAATCTTACATTATAAGAAAGGGAATTATGTAAATTTAAAAAACAAAGGTTAAGCATTTATTCTGACTTTTCTATGTGTATTGTACTAACAGGTGACCAAATAGTAGAGGCAGGAGGTGAGGGAAACATTTTCTAATAAAGTTAATACAATTTGTAAGGAAAAATAAAATGATATCATTAAAATGTCACCATTTTGCAGTCCCCGAAATGGATGCTGACATTGCTTGTCAACATTTTCTAGCATCGCTGAAAGAGACAAAATCTGATATACTATGTTTTTCTTATAGTCTTGAAATACAATACTTATAGTTTTACCGAACAGAGTATACCTAAGAGCAAGTCAGTCTCTGCCCTCTTGTGTTTGCTCAAAATTATGCCTAACAAACCTTATAGCACATAGATACCAAAGAAAGAAGATAGGAGCTACAAAACAGATTTCTAGTTTTAGCTCTATCAGTTTTTGCACTTATGAAATGAAGCATTTGCACTAAATGTTATCTTTCTGTGTGTCTGTGCATATGTGTGTATTTCCCATTTCTAAACATTCTAGAATTTTACTGTCTTGTCAGTTTTATTCAAATACCAGGTGGATAATAAAAATTTCCGTGTAGAACAATTTTTATCACATTTTGCACTTTCAAAACTATTTTATACATATTATCCCATTTAATCTTTAAATCAATGTTTAGAGATGGGTCAGAGCCAGCATGTACTACAGGCACACTGGACTTAAGCACCATGGGGAGTAAACTGGTGCAGTAAGGCTTGAAAGTATATCTCCTGTTACTCATTTGGCAGTAAATAAATAAATAAAACACTTTCTTTTCTGTTGTATTTAGAGGAAATAAAAGCACTTGTCCCATCTTTAAAACGGAATTGCTGACCTTCAAGTTTCTAATAACCATAATTACCATTGAGGAAGGGCAAATAATTTTTATTTTATTTATTTACAGTTTTTAAAAAATGGTGGGTTTATGTGCCATTATGTAGATTTGAAACTCAGAATGAAGAAGAAAGAGGAGAAACAAACTTGGCAGGAAAGGAATTCTGAGCAAAAGAAACAGGGTTACAAGATACTGATTGGGTTCCGGGCATTGGATGTCTGGGCCCCATCCTTTAAACTGGACTTATCATTCATTTGTGGCCTTAGGAGTGTCAGATTTAGGACACTAGAGCAAGGAACCTGGGGAAAAGTGCTATCTCAATGCCCAGAGGCCATGTTGGATCAGAAAAAAATCTTACATTTCTGGCCCAAATTCTTCCAACCTTAGCAATCTGCCATTCAGTGAGTTGGGACTTCACTCTGCTTTAAGATTTAAATAATTGAAGGTATAGTCTTTGAGAGGAAACACTACAGTCTTAAACTTAAACCATTTGGCTGTTCAGTGAGGAAGCTGGCCTGCTGCGCACGGCGCACTCAGATACTTAAAAACCTTCAGGTACTACTTAAGAGGGTGAGTGTGGGGAAGGAGCACCATCCATATTCTTTGGGCAAGAATGAGGCAGACAAGCTGAGAATAGAGGAGAGTGTACACCCGTACAGCACAGGGGATGGGCAGTGCTGGGAGAGGGATTGGTGAGCTAACTGGGTGAGGTCATGTTCTTAAGGAGAACGCCAGCATTCCAGCTACTCTGAGGGGCTCGGGCAAGATCCAGGAGGCTTCACCATACAAAAGATCTAGTCCTGTAGTTACCTGCAAGGCAACTAGGATCTTTAAGTATGAGAATGTATATAATTAGGTCAGTGATTCTCTTTTCAGAGTTACAAAAAAAAAAAAAACAACTTTTTTTTTTTTTTTTATAAAAAGGACCCAAGGGATTCCCTGGTGACGCAGTGGTTGAGAGTCCACCTGCCGATGCAGGGGACACGGGCTCGTGCCCCGGTCCGGAAATCTCCCACATGCCGCTGAGCAGCTGGGCCTGTGAGCCATGGCCGCTGAGCCTGCGCGTCCAGAGCCTGTGCTCCGCACAGTGAGAGGCCCGCATACTGTAAAAAAAAAAAAAAAAAAAAAAAAAAAGGAACCAAGACAGTGTCTGTGTTGTATAATTTGGGCAGCACTGGGTTTAAAACAATTGCATGGAGTCCTATGCTGAGAAGGATCAGCACTTGGTATAATGCTCTTCTGTGGCCATCTTTAATTTCTTAATAGTTTCACAGTACCATGTTTTTACTGTTCAGTGAGCCTCACAAATTATGTATTTCCAATTCTTAGAGATAGTAACCTAGTAAATGGCTAATTTGATTTTCAAGCCCTCATGTCATGGGCTAGACATTTGGGCAGCAATTTTGTGCCAGTAGAGAACAAGAATGCAACACAGGTTAGAAGAGAAAACTAATTTTATAAACTTGGCTCACACAAATGAGGTTAAAGAGTAGAATATATTTAGTGGGCTGAGGACATGAAGGGACTCACTAGGTAGAGGACTAAAGGCTACGAAGATGAGTAGTAGATACAGGGCTTCAGATAAGTTGCCTGTCATGAATAGTCTGTTTCAGAGATTAGATGTGGCTCACGTTGCAAATTATGATTGTAAAGTTTTCCAAAATGTGGGCTGTGTCTCATTCATCTATAATAATCACAAATGGAACTTTTCTAAAGTTTCAGTTGCATCATATTCTTCTGTAAATCTTTAGATGAAAGTATAATGCCTAACACTGGGGAAAGTGAGTGGTGAATGGAACAACAGTGAGCTGTAGATCAAAGTCTTCAGTGGCTGCAGCTCTATAATTTTTGTTTTAGCAGAAAATTTCTAGATAGGCAGGACAAATGATAAACAAGAAAATTAGATTAAGGGATCCAGTCAAAGTCACTTTGATGATACTAGCTGTTACCAGAATTCAGTTCTCCAGATTCTAGACCAATTCTGTCATGCTGTCTCCTAAACTAATGAGGTTTTACTGAACTGAAAATACATCCATACAAGACTAATTTATTTGATGATGAGGCCCTGAATGCTATCACTGGCTCTCTGGGAAGAAACTCTTTTACTTTCTTGTAAATAAGCATCTCCAATCTAAGCATCTCCATGTCCATGCCATTGCTATTGGTTAAAATATGCTTAGTTTTAAGTTGGTACACCTGTGGTCGATTGCTTAGATGTGTCCAGTTTGCCCCTAATATAACAGGCCAGACAAAGCAAGGACACTAAAACTCAACTCTTCTCCCACTTTTACTTTGTCTCTCCCACCCCAGCTGTTTTCAACCTGCTTTTCCTATAATTATCTCTCTACCACAATTCAGGAAGCTTTATATTCTCCATGTAGACCAGGATTCCAGCCTCTGTCCTTGCCAAGACTTCTTACTTCTGATCTTACTAGTATTTGACTTTATTTACCCATTTGGACTTTGCTGTGGTTCCATTCAGTGGCACCCATTGTCTCTGAAGATATTTTCTTTCCCTCATGTTTACCAGCAGAAAAACCTATTCCTGACGCTTGCCACATCATCAGCATTTACCTGAGTCTCTTGGGGAAATTGTACCAGTTCAGTCCAAAATCCTCTTTAGAGGATCAGCAAAACTAACGGAAGAGAGTTTACTAAGATGGCTCTTAGTAAAGCAAATTTAAAATCTCCTCTGACTTACTTGAATGAATAAAACAGCTAAATCAACAGTGGCCACTTATGATAAATTTAGTCTTTGAGGTTTCTTTCTTAGAAAGGCCAAGAAAGACAGCCAAATTAAGAAACCCCTTCAGCAATATGCTCATTCTACCACAAGTAAAATATCCAAGGCTCTTAGCTACAAGACATACCAGAGCTTAAATATCATAGGCCAATGTAAAATAAAAGAATGTAGTATATACTAGGGACAAGAGATTTATCCTTATGCTGGATCTCTAAAATAGCAGTAGCCAATAATTCATTATAGAGCTTCCAAGGTAAGATAACACCCCTGAGGTATTTGTGAAACTGTTGTCAAGCTTAATGATGTCTAATGTGTTTGGTTAGTTCAAGTTGCTGAAAATAATACTCAGAGCTAGGTGATCAGAAATACAGTCCTCCAGGTGAACCTGTATTGAGTAGTGCCTCAAGATGTGCCTAGGAATATGGGTCACTGGTTCCAAGACCTTTCCTCAGATAAAATAGAAAGAGAATACAAAGTGGCAGATCCTTGGCCAAGTGGAATTTAATTTATAAAGTGTTTCTCCAGCTCCCACTAGAACAGGAATACAAAGCAGGAAGGGAGGCCACAAGTCCAGTATAATTAACTGCAGATCAAATCAGGTGACTAAATCTCATAATGTCCTCAGTGCCTTAACATTTTCTCAGTCTGCTTAGGGTTCAACACACAGCATAGGTGCCTCAATGACACTTACTGAGAGATACAAGTCACAGCTGCTTATCATAAAGTTTTGGCTTGTCTCTTTCTCACCACATTTATACAAAGTTTGGCTGCCCTTATGTGAATATGAGCAGATTTATTTGGACAGGCATAGAACTAAAAGGGTGTTACCATTTAGTTAAGTACACAATGTGTTAGACACTTCTAGGTACTTTACTAATATTATACCATTTATTTTAAGGTGAGAACCTCTGCGCAAAGTTGTTATTTCTATGAAATAACATGAAATAGCATGAAAATACTGAGACAAAGAAATCAAGCAATTTCCCCCAAATCAAATGAGTTTTAACTACAAGGGTCAAAATTTAATTACAGAAATTAAATGACATAGGAAAATGTCTTGAAGTGAGAAAAAAGCAAGCATGTAATCTAAAGGCATTGATCATTGAATGGCGTTCTCATTGTCTCTTACATGCTCAGCAAATTGTGACATTCACTTGATATCTTAATGCTTGACTTAGGTCTTTCTCTCAAGAGCAGCAACAAAGATCAGATAAACATTTGCAGTTAGAATGATCCAATATTATTACCTAAGGGAAAATTACACACAAAGCACACACACACAAACAATGTTTAACACTAAGAGACACTGCTTAAAACAGGTGGTGGAAATGCAGACTAGAGAAGCACAAAATGACTTATGGAACAACTATAACTTCCAAATTCCAGTAAATAGGAGAGACCAGAATACTGTCCCAGTATTGATTCCAGCCCCTACTGCATTGGTAATGAATTCAATTTAATTATGTATTAAGCACCAACTTTTTGTAAGGCAGTACACTAGGCACAGATGATAGAAATTCAAGTAAATCTCCGTCCTGTTCTCATTATACTTTCAATCTAATATAGAAGGAAAGATTTAAAAAAGGAAAAGAGATATGGCAAAAAGTATTATGTATCTTTAGATATTTGCCAACATCTCTGCAGATCTTGAGAAGAGATGATATCAGCTCAGAAGACTGAGAAAATTAAAGTTTAATTCATGATGACTTACATAGAAAAGAGCAGATTTTGAATGAATAAATAAGTGAAATTCATTTTGGTAAGTGGAATGGGGGTTGGAGAGAATGCTATATAAAAGAATAATTTATATTTATGAAGACACAAAGATAGAAAATTATAATATATGTGAAAGAAAAACTAAGTTATCAGATTAAGCTGAAACTCTGAGTGTACGCTCAGGAATGATATGTATTTTAGTCCATTTGGGATGCTATAAAAAAATACTAAAAACTGGGTGGCCTGTAAACAACAGGCATTTATTGCTCAGAATTCTGGAGGCTAGGAGTCCATGATCAGGGCACCAGCATGGTCAGGTGAGGGCCTGTTCTAAGTTGCAAACTTTTTGTTATAGTCTCACATGGTGGAAGGGGCAAGCAAACTCCCTGGGGTCTCTTTTATAAGAGCCCTAATCCCATTCATGAGGGCTCTACCCTCATGCTCTTTCACTTCCTAAAGGCTCAACCGCCTAATATCATTGCCTTGAAGGTTATGATTTCAACATATGAATTTGGGGAGTTGGGGGGGCGTGGGGCAAACATTAAGACCATTGTCATTCAGGTTAAGGCTAAAAAAATAGCTTACTATTGTTGATCATGCCAGGCAAGCTCCTATCTCAAATCCTTTCCCCTTGCTATTCTCTCTGCCTGGAACTCTTTAACATTTAAAAGTCTCTTTGTTCATTTCAGATGAATTCAAACATTCAGGTGGATTCTTATGCATCATTACCTCCTCAGAGATTCCCTCCTTGATTATCATTCCTCAAGTAAGGCTCACTATCATTACTTATAACCAGTTATGCTTTATTTTTTTATTATAATCTGAATCGTTTTTGAGTTATCATGGTTTATTTGTTCTTATATCCCCCCTTACTAGAATGTAAGATTCTTGAAAATAGGTACTATGTCTATCACTGTATATATCTCTAAGATCAATGCTAGACATATAGCAGTAGCTTAACAAATATTTATTGAATGCATGAAAGTATCTTTATGATTTTGACGTAGGGAAGAATTATTTAGGATAGGAAAAGCATACACTATGAGACAATAATATTGATAATTTCATTACATTAAAAATGTTTGAACTAAAAAGCATCTTAAATAAAATAAAAAGAAAAGCTATCATCTTGGAGAAGATTTTTTTTAACCATGTAGCTAAAAAAATATAAAAAGAGGTCCTACAAAATGAAAAGACAAATGGATAAGGGAAAAATTAAAGCAATTTATGAACAGACCATTCATAAGAGGAAACAAGAACATCCATAAATGTATTTGATGTTCAACCTCATTAGTATTCAGAGAATGCAAATTAAAATTTTTACCCCCATTAAATTGGAAAAGTGTATCTTTATACATACAATAGATAAACAAGCAGTGTTAATAAGGATATGGGAAGACAAACTCTTAAAATTACAGAAAAAGTGTAATTGGCACAACTACCTGTGTATCCTTGAGAAACTCCTGCACAAGGTCACAAGATAATGAACATAAGGGTATATACTGGAGAATCTATTACTATTATACAATGTTAGAACAATCTAAATGTCCCCCAAAAGGCAAATGAGTATATAAATTGTAACATATTCATGTTCATGTGATGGAATAAAAACAAATGTCAAACAAACTAAAAACGCTAGTAGATGAATGATAAGTTTAAATAGGATAGCATTTCTGTATTAATTAAAAATCTGAAGAATACTAGTAAATACTTCTATTTATACATAAATATGTAATAACATAGAACATTCAAGCAAAGAATAAAAAATCTTACAGTGGTTACCTCTGGGAAGGGGGAATTAAATGAGTTCATGAAAACATACATATTGGGATGAATTCTCTAGAAAAAAATTGAGGAAAATAGTAATTTTTTGAACTTGCTATACTTTTTAAACTATTTTATTAAAATTGTATGCATGTGTATTATGAATGTTACTTATTTACACAAACAGGTATTATTAATATACAGTTGATATAATAGATCACTTCTAATCTTTTAAACCCACTTAATTTTTTGCAGCTATCTGATAGTCTGAAATCATGTATGTGGCTGATACTTTTAAACTCTCCCTCTATCCACATTTATACGTAGGGCTCCAACCATATCTCTACATTTGTGTATTGAAGGTACTAAAGCCTTCAACTCTGGGTGATGATTAATGCCCTCTTTTTTAGTGGACTTTACAGAGTTAAGTAGTCAGTTATGTAATATTGTAGTTTGTAAAATGATGATAATACACACTTGCCCCCAAATATTCTTCTTCCTGATGCTTCAAATATCTTAAGTACCACTTTATTCCTTTAAGGTAAGTATCATCCTCTTCATTATTCATTGAAATGCAAATATTTCTGGGTGGTATTTTCATTTTAGTTAAGGCCCTAATGCTTCAGTGTTAATGAGTTTATGTAACACTTTCTTCTTGACAGAAAGGTACAAGGCTAACTAAAAGGCCTTTTGATCTTTTGGGCAAGTGTTTGGGACATACACGTGTTACTAAAAAAGTGACAAAAAGCACAGATTAGGGACAAAGCTATGCAAAAGATTTGCTCCAGAGACTTCACTATCCCACACAATGCTGGATGGAATTCATCGCTTCCCTTTGTTTTCCTACATTTTAGTCTCATTCTTTTCAATTTTGCTTAGAACAGCCTAACTAAGCACTGGACCAATAAACTTACCAATAAAGTGTTGTCATGTGCTTTTTATCACCTCAATAATGTCTCCACTGGCCAACTTAGCAACTTCTGTAGAATGAGCACTGTGATGAAATTCCAAAATCCTGAGCTAAAACCCTAGATATACTTCTTATTTTAGTAAAATGTGATAACTTCTTTGAGCCTCCAAATTCTTATCTATAAAATAAGAATAATAACATCTGTGCATTTAGCTCACAGATTGCAATAAAGGATCAATATAAATAAAGTAACTTATAAAATATAAAATGCTTTACTTAGGTATATTAATTGTTTGTCATTGCAGGTAATAATAAACTCATATCAAACTTGCTTAAACAAAAGAGGTAGCTATTTGTTCATATTGATAGAAAGTTTAGGATTTATAGTTTCAGGGTTAATTCTGTCAGGGTTTTGACTCCATTTCTCTATTATTCCCTCACTGTCTCTGACATCCTCTGAATGTCAGCTTCATCCTCAACCTGGTGGCCTCAGGTCACAAAGCGGCTATCAGTAGCAAATTGACCCATTTCTCTGCTAAGTAATTTCAGGAAGTGTGGAGAGAGAAGGTCAAGTTTCATAACCATCAAATGTGTCTCTGGGTGTCATGATGATTGTCTACTGTTGAAGCTCACTGAACATCGCTGTGGCCAGAGGAATGTCATACGTTGATCAGCATAGGTCTTCACTGTCACTGCCGTAGAAGTGATGAGATTCTCTAAACTGGTTTAAGTCAACCACAACTGGGCTTTGGTGATGGATCAATCCCACCTCAATTACAATTAGGGTGGGTGAAATAGTTATATCATTTATAATCTTATACCAATTGGTAACTACAGATTATTTTGTTATTTTTTTCATTAATAACCATATAACTATTATTATCATCACTATGACTGCCGCTTCTACTATACCACTTGTATTATTTCTATCACAATTATTATGTGTTTCTAGGAACTGAAAATTAGTTATAGTTATATAGCATTGTCACTACTTTTCAAGGGCAATGAATATACAGTTGATCTGATTTCATTGCAAAATTAGGCTTAATTAACAGTGCATTTTAGAATATTTGTTTTTTAACTCAAAGCAGTTTTTTTCTCCCTATATCTTAATCAATCAGTAGAGCATTTTGTGATGGTATCATTCCATGAAAGTCAAAGTGATTATTTTCAAACTAATTTTACCTCTTGTCTTCATTGACTGATGACTAATTTGTCTTGAAAGCTCATTGAAATTGGTTTGATAAACCGTCAAATGAGCACAGTAGTGAAATACATAATTTGTGGAATCTGAAGGAATCAGATTTGATTTTATTGATCACTTTCTTAATAACATAAAAAAATTAATAAAGTGCAATTTCTGGAAAATGATTCACACAGACTTCTGGTTTTAGGGTGTTCAAAATTCCAACATGACCTTTTCCTTAATGAAAATTCTGACTATAAATTTGTAAATGGGGATTATGGGACAACCCATATAAAATGACTTCCAAGTTGCCATAATGTTTCTACTTCATTTTATTTCCAGAGAGGGCATGTTAAACTATGTCGGAACTGTCTATTGTCTAGTGCTTTTAATCTAATCAACTGTATGAAATTTTATAATTATATCAATTCATTAGACTTGTTTTGATTAAATGTACAAAGATATAGAAAATATAGCCTCTTCTATGCTGGAGTCTGAAATATAGTTAGTATTAACAGGATATGTGATTTAAAATCATTAATAATGTAAAATTATTAGAACCTTATTCAAGATGGAAGATGGAAGACTATAGATATCAAAACTTCTTGAAGAAAAGATATATCACTGATGGCTGGGACTGTCAAAATAGCCTTTGTAAAAGTCACAGAGTTTCAGGTAGGCCTCACCAACTAGGAAAAACTAAAATAGGGAAAGAAAAGAAAAGAGGATATTTTAGATAGGGGGATATTATATGCAAAAGCACAGAATTAACAATGGCCAAGTTGTGTTTAGGAGACTTTGCATAGGTTAGTTGTATCAAGAAGAAAGTTTGTATAAATAAATAGCAGGAAAAAAAGCTGGTGAGCAATTTGAAGAATTAGGTTAAAACCTTGAATATTGATATTAATAGATATCATTTGTAAAGCACAAATACGGTGCTAAAACCCATAAACAATAAATTTGGAAGCATTTAATCTTGATAGCAGCCCTACGACATAAGAAGAATGAACTTATAACTTATTCTATATCAAGGAGCTAAGTCTTTAAAACAGGAATTATTCCATTTACCATTCCAGAGTCTATAGATGGTAGTGACTTAGTCTTGAATTAGAGAAGATGATACATGTAACCTGCCTAAACAACAACAAAACTAATCTAAAACTGATGTGTGTCTAGAGTCTTTTGAATTGAGAAGGGTCTGAATATGGAAGATTTATTACACAACCTAAGTAATTCATAAACGAGTGATGAAGGCACAAGTAGAATTATAAAATTATGTAATATGGAAAAGAATAAAAAATTAAATTTTTAAAATATTATGATGGAAACATTAATAGAGTTTGGAGACTGACAACATGTAAAAGAGTCAATAATGACTTGAAGGCAGTGGGGGAGTGTATAACTGTCATATACAGACAAAAATAAATTAAATGAGAATGCTAATTTTAATAGAAAACTGGAGCTACAGTTTTTAACTAGGGTGATTTTAAGGTGACAAAGGATTTCAAGGTAAATCATTCTAGCAAGCAGAAATTCTAGAAGAGATTTGACAATAATATATATTTGGGATTCACTAATTTTAAAAGTTATAGTCGACACCAGTTTTTTTGTGTGTGGCCATTTTTCTCTTCTACAATCACTTTTATGAGGACTTCCCATTAACATACATGGCTTTACAGGAGTAGCCATGTTTGTATAATATGAGATTAATCTCACACTACACTTGTGTTCCAAGAGTGGGAAGCTGTCAAAAGTTTGGCCAATCAACATTTTTGTCCAGATATTTTGAGTTAGACTAAGCAGTTCCTAAAAGAGGAGACTAAAATAGTCAGTAATATCTACTTAGCATGACTGGCATTGGTACATAAAGAAAATTTGCCTGGAGCAAAAGCCAAGAATAAAGCAGATATATAAAGAGAAACAGAGATGAGAGAGAGAGAAAGAGGATTCTGTGCCCTGAATCACTATTTTAGCCTATTTCTGAGGCCAAGCTACAAGTCCACCTTTTGAGTTGCTGGAGACATCATACATCCTAATAACAAATGGCTCCCTTTACATAAATAGGTTTGTCAGATTTGATAATATATAGAACTCCTAGTTATATGTGAAGTTCAGATAAACAATGAATACATTTATTTCAGTATAAGTATGTCACATGCAATAATTGTGGCATACTTATATTTTTAAAAAATATCTCTACTAGTTGTTTATCTTATTAAAAGAAAAACTGAGACATATTAAAAATTATGAGTTTATTTGAGGAAAAATCCATTTGAATCAGGCAGCATCCAATCTAGCAGATAGATGGGATCTCTGAAGACTTTTATAGGCAGAAAGGAGAAGAAACAGATATTATACAAGGCCAAAAAAGAAAAAGTGGGTTGGTTATTGCAAGGTTACTGTCCTTTAGGAGATGGCAGGAGTCTATCAGGAAAATTATATAACTTGTGCTGATCAGGTGATTCCTGATTGGTTTAAGATTCCATTTCTGGGAAAGCTAAAATGGTAATTAAGTCTGTGTTTGGTGACGCGAGGCTTAGCATGAGCAACTCCACTTGGGGCCTGTTGTCTTGTTTTTAAACAGTCTGAAATTCACATTTAACTGGGTACCCTGCATTTTATCCAGCTGCTGCAGGAGAGAGAAATGTCACATCCCAGGACATGCACTAGTGCCTGGGACAGCTCACCAAGTGAGGATCCTTGGCTTCACACAGGAAAGAATTCAAGAGCAAGCCAAAGTAAAGTGAAAACAAGTATATTTAGAGAGATACACATTCCATAAAAAGAATTCGGTTGTTTCAGAAGGGGAGAGCGGCGGCGGGGTGTGGAGGTGGTTAGTTTTAACGACTGGGTAATTTGAGTGGGAGGAATAGACTATTTGAGAGAAGGGGTGGGGATTTCCAGGAATTGGGCTCCTTTCCACTTTTTCCCTTTTATAGTAATCTTTGTAGGTGTCATGGCATGAGGAGGAGAGACTCTTACTATTATAGTGAAGGTATAATGAGCTAATGACCAAGCCATCCTTGATGCCATTTTGGTTTTATCTGATTCCAGCCGGTTTTTGTTGTATCCTGATTCTTTTCAACAGCTGTATCCCCCCTCATTCTTTTAGTGGTTGTGCCCTGCCTATTTCCTTCCTGTCTCATAGCAACCTTATATGTGAGCCATTTAGAGTTAGTTGGTTACTGTTTTTTGTAGCCAAAATACTCCTAAAATCGGATCATCACATTTCTGAGGAAATAAGATAAGTATGAGATATGAGTCTTAGGAGAGACCCATAATCAATTCTATGGTCTAATTTACTGATATCTCAAAGCATTGTAATGCCCATCCTTGGTCAATAATCATATCTTCAATTAAAAAATGTTTATTTTTCATATAACTTATACTTGGATCATTCATCAGAACCAAAGACTTTGATAGCAGAGACCATGTTGTGTGTGCATTTCCCACAGCACTTAACTCGGGCCTGGTCACGAAATGAACACAATAAATAAGAGTGAGACTGAAATTTTCCTTATATAGATTATAGGCATAATTAGCTCTCTGTTTTCTAAACTGTTTTTTGTTCCTTATGCCCTAAATTACATTTGAGATTCTTTGAAAGTTGAGAAGGCTTAGAGAACCCACAGTGTTATATTAGCATTAAAATGAAGAGGAAGAACAAGTCTGGGGAGGGGTGGGAAACAAAAGCAAAAGAAAAACCTGAAAGAAAGCTCAACATTTCCACTAAACACTTCTCGGTCGCCCACTTCAGCCTCTGCAGGCAGCAATTACATTCTAAAGAAAAATGTTTTACAATTGTAATTACACATAATAGGAGGAATGTATTTTTCTTTCATTCTACTCCCATGGCAAGTCAATTTAATTTTTAAATACAAGAGACATAATTGATTTTAGCCCTAGATTAGCGCTGAAAATGATCTATATGTGTTCTTGTTAATGGAACAAGAGAGTTGGTCTTCCTTAGAGACTTTTACCCAAACCTGTTCAAGCAACAATTACTACTGTCTGACAGGTTGGTGTGCAAGGAGAAAGATGCATGAGGGAAACACCCCACTGATTAACAATTGAGCAAAATAATTAATATTATGCTCTTCCCAGTTAATTATGGATTCAGCACAAATATATCTTTTTTATCTTTATAGAGGCCACAAAGTGATGAGACTGCCTGGAGGAGACTTGTCCTGTTCACCAGAAAATGGGTTTTCTTTGAGGGTTTCAGGGCAAACCTATTTATAAATAGGGCTCTCTCAGAAGGGGATGGATAGGGGTGGACTCATTTTCTCCAGACCTATCTGTTATCTAGCAATTGATTTTCCATCTGCTCCTCTACTAGGCTACAACACAGCTTAGGGAGTAGCAATAGGTCAAGGCAAATTTATGAAATAGGTAGTTTATACTCTGCCATTTTGAAACAGGAGGGAAGGGGGCAGGGCACAACCTTTAAAAGAATGACATAGCCATAAGATATGACAAAAACTGGTTAGAACAAACTAGGTCCAAGATGGCAGAAGATTTGACTTTCAGTGGACATTGACTTTAATTATACGCTTATTGTAATACATTAGCATGCTAAAACGACACACCCACCAGTGCCATGATTGTTCTGAGGCTAACCATAAAAGACCAAAAATTGGGCAGTGGCCAAGTTCCTGGAAATCACCCCCCTTCCCAAAAATGGTGGGAATAATCCTCCCACTCATTAGCCTATGTAATTACCTAGTCCGTAAAAACTAACCATGCCATAATTAGGGCCTCTCGCCTTCTGACATGGCCCACACTCTGCCTGTGGAGTGTGTTTCTCTCTAAATAAATCCACTTCTTACCTATCACTTTGTCTCTCACTGACCTCTTTCTGCAATGAGACATAAAGAACCTGAGCTTCATTAAGTCCTGAGACCAGGTGTGTGATCTCAATTAAAAGACTGGGTTCAAGTCCCATCTGGGTTCTGTCCTGGCTCAAGTCCTGGCCTGTGGGTTCAAGTCCCAATCTGAGTTGCACGATTTCAATTTTACCATCAAAATCTGCCTTAAACACAACTTCAGAGTCCAATTCTTACTCTCACTGAGTTGTCAGCTAATCCCCGCTAAAGCAGAATTAGTAACTGAGGTATTAGCTTCTAAGACCACAATTCTCAGGTGTATTTGTATTTTAATCAATGATTCTAGAGAGGGAGATTTTGTACAGATCTATCCCTGGAACAGTAGTGTAGAGACATAGGTTCTTGTCTACATTCCTCCATTTACCAGCTAGGTAATTTCCAAGTGTAAAATAGGATTTTATCTATCTTATGAGATTGTTGTGATAATTAAGTAAATTATATAATATATTGTGAAATTCATTAGCATGGTGCTCAACACCTTTGAATGTGTCTCACGGTTGGGCAGGGGAGTCTGTCAAATCCCCAAATCATGAAACTACTATGGTGATGTTGTGTGATCCTAGAAAAGTTACTTCACCTGTTAGGGCTTCAGTTGCATTGCTTTTACAAGAAGAATGCTTATCTATATGATAGCTAAGATCCTTCCCCTTTATAAAATTTTAAGATCTCATTTCTGCAAATTAGTAGAACTCTCATTAGTAGAATGCAAACAAATGAGGACATGCAGGTGCAAAGAGCCAGCCCTTCAGTCATGAATGTAGACAGTCTTTCAAGGCATCTATTCAAATATGACTAGCTCTGGAATACAGACTGTTTCAGGGTTCAGGGCATTGAAGTTGGCAGTTAGAAATAGTATAAGCTGGTGTGTTTTCCTGTGGGGAAATGGAACAAGGAAAGAGCTGAAGCAGTAATAAACTCTCAACTTCAACTGGCTAAAAAAGTAATTTTTAAGTCCTGCCTCCATTTTATGGTTCAACAGCCCAAGCCTCTGATGGATTGAAATATATAGTAAAAGCTCACAATCAATTGATCTTTCACCTGTGTGTGATGTCACACATAACCCTACCTGATGATTTTATATCACTCAAAGCAAGTTATTCTGAGAAACAGAAAGAAAGCATGTGTTTGTATGTGTGTGCATTTGTCTCATGTTTGTGTGCATGGCCATGTGTCTGTATGTCTATGTATTTTGTCTGTTTGTATTCCATGACAGACTATCTCTGGTAGATGTAGAAATCATATAGCTTGTCTTTAATAATATTGGATGTGCAATATATGGAAAATTGTCTGTATTCCTAAGAAAGGATTGGAGTATATAGTTCATTGACTCACTAAAATGCTCATGAGTGTTTTGACATACCTTCAATGCTCAAACTCACACATCCAAGAACACACACAAGAGCTTCAGGTGGCAGTAAGTCAGGCCCATGAACCTCATTCCAACCACTAGGGCAAGTGGGAGGCCATAGAAAAAAATTGTTCTCATCCCAGTTCACATGACCAGATCCTTCAGTTATCAACTAACTAGTACAAAAGCCCATTGTTTTTGTGTCTTTTTTATGTGTGTGTTTATGCTTATAGATTTCATTCTTTTATAGTATAACCAAATATTTCTATATGTAATCAATTTATATATCCATTTCTATAATTTCTTTTTTATTGAAATATTGATGATGTACAATATTATGTTAGTTTCAAGTGTATTACACAGTGATTTGACATTTGCATATGAAATTATTGCCACCATACGTCCAGTAACTATCTGACCCCATATGCAATTTTATATTATTAACCATATTCTTTATGCTATTTATTATACCCTTGAAAATTATTTATTATATAACTAGAGATTTGTACCTCTTAATCGCCTTCACCTGTTTTACCCGCCATCCCCACCAAGACCTTCCTTCTGGCAACCACCAATTTATTATCTGTATCTATGAAGCTGTTTTTGTTTTATTTAGTTGGGTTTTGTTTGTTTTTTAGATTCCACATGTAAATGAGGTCATGTGGTATTTATTTTTCTCTGTCGGACTTATTTCACTTAACATAATGTACTTGATGTCCACCCATGTTATCAAATGGCAAGATTTCATTTCTTTATGGATGAATAACATTCCATTGTATGTATATATGCTTTTATATATATGATATATAAACATCTTCTTTATCAATTCATCTATTAATGGACATTTAAGTTACTTCTGTATGTGACCTATTGTAAAGAATGGCACAAGGAACATTTAGTGCATGTAAATTCTCAACTTAGTGTTTTTATTTTCTTTGGATAAAAAAACAGAAGTGAAGTTGTTAGTTCATATTCTATTAGTTCTATTTTTAATTTTTTGATGAAATTCCATAATATTTTCCACAGAGGCTGACCAATCTACAATCCCACTAGCAGTGTACAGGGGTTACCTTTTCTCCACATTCTCCCCAATACTTGTTACCTGTCATCTTTTTGACGATAGCCATTCAGACAAGTGTGAGGTGGTATCTTGTTTTGATTTGCATTACCTTTAGGATTAGTGACATTAAACATATTTTTATGCACCTGTTGGCCATATTTATGTCTTATTTGGAAAAATGTCTATTCAGTTATTCTCCCTATTTTTAATCAGGTTGTTTAATTTTTGATGCTGTGTTGTATGAATTCTTTGTATATTTTCAGTATTAACCACTTATCAGATATCTCATTTGCAAATATCTTCTCCCATTTTCTTTTGTTGCTAGTTTCCCTTGCTGTGCAAAAGATTTTTAGTTTGATGTAGTCCCATTTGTTTATTTTTGCTTTTGTTTCCCTTGCCTGAGGAGACATAGGTAAAAATATATGGCTAAGACCAATGTAAAAGAGTGTACTCCCTATGTTTTCTTCTAGGAGTTTTATGGTTTCAGATCCTACTTTTAGGTTTTAGACCCTACTTTTACTTTAAACCATTTTGAGTTTATTTTTGTATATGGAATGAAAAAGTAGTCCAGTCTGAATTTTTTGCATGTAGCTGCCCAGTTTTCCCAAAAGCATTTATTGAAGAGGCTGTTTTTCCCCCATTGTGTATTCTTGCCTACTTTCTCATAGATTGACCGTAAATGTGTAGGTTCATTTTTGGGCTCTATTCTGTTCCATTGATTTATGTGCCTGTTTTGTGCCTGTATCATACTCTTCTGATGATGGTAGCTTTTAGTACAGGTTGAAAGCAGGGAGTGTGATAACTCCAGCTTTGTTTTTTATCAAGATTGTTTTGGCTGTTAGGGTCTTTCGTGTTTCCACACAATTTTTAGAATAATTTGTTCTGTGTCTCTAAAAGAAATGTCATGGGTATTTGTATTTCTAAATCTGTAGATTACTCTGGGTAGTATGATCATTTTAACAATATTAGTATCTTCCAATCTATGAGCATGGTATATCTTTCCATTTCATTGTGTCACCTTCAATTTCTTTCATCAGTCTTACAGTTTCCTGAGTACAAGTCTTTTACCTCAGTACTTAGATTTATTTCTATGTATTGTATTCTTCTTGATGAGATTGTAAATGGGATTGTTTTCTTAATTTCTGTTTCTGATAGTTCATTGTTATTGTATAGAAACACAACAGATTTCTATATATTAATGTTGCATTCCACAACTTTACTGAATCCATTTATTAGTTCTAATAGTTTTGTGGATTTTTTTAGGATTTTCTATATATAGTATCATATAATCTGCAATGACAGTTTTACTTTTTCCCTTCCAACTTGGATTCCTTTTATTTCTTTTTCTTCTCTGATGGCCTTGGCTAGGACTTCCATTATTATGTTGAAATAAGTGTCAAGAGTGGGCATCCTAGACTTGTTCCCAATTTCAGAGGAAATGCTTTCAGCTTTTCACCATTGAGTATAATGTTGGCTATAGGTTTGTCACATAATGGCTTCTATTATGTTGAGGTATATTCCCTCCATACTCACTTCGTTGAGAGTTTCTTTAATCATAAATGGACATTGAATTTTGTTGAAAGCTTTTTCTGCATCTATTGAGATGATCATATCATTTTAATTTTACATTTTTTTATATGGAGTGTCACATTGATTTATAGATATTGAAGCATCCTTGCATCCCTGGGATAAATCCGACTTAATCATGGTGTATGATCCTTTTAATGTATTATTGAATTCAATTCACTAATATTTTTTAAGGATTTTTGCATATATGTTCATCAGTGATATTGGCCCATAATTTTATTTTATTGTGGTATTTTTGTCTTGTTTTGGCATTGGGGTGATGACTCATAAGAATGAGTTTGGAAACATTCCTTCCTCTGCAATTTTTTGAAATTGTTTGAGAGGGATAGGTGTTAAATCTTCTTTAAATGTTTGGTAGAATTCATCTGTGAAGACATCACGTCCTCAACTTTTGTTGTTTGTTATTTTATTACTGACTCAGTTTCATTACTAGTAATTGGTCTGTTCATATTTTATATTTCTTCCTTATTAAGTCTTGGGAGGTTGTACATTTTTAGGAATTCATCTGTTTCTTCAAGGTTTTCCATTTCGTGGCATATAATTGTAGTCATCTCTTATGATCCATTGCATTTCTGTAGTGCCAAATTAAACTTCTCCTTTTTCATTTCTGATTTTATTTATTTGGGCCCTCTCTTTTTTTCCTGATGAGTCTGGCAAAAGTTCTATCAATTGTGTTTATCTTTTCAAAGAACAAGCACTTAGTTCTGTTGATATTTTCTATTATTTTTTAAGTCTATTTCATTTATCTGTGTTTTGATCTTTATTTCTTTCCTTATACTGATTTGGGGTTTTGGTAATTCCTCTTTTAGTTTAAATTGTTTATTTGAGATTTTTCATTATTAGTGCAGTAGACTTTTAGCACTGTAAATTTCCCTTTTAGAACTGCTTTTGCTATGTCTCATTGATTTTGGATTCCTGTGTTTCCATTTTCATTTCTATTTCCACTTGTCTCAGGTATTTTTAAAATTTCCTGTTTGATTTCTTAAGTGACCTATTGGCTGTTTAGCAGTATATTGTTTATCACCCATGTTTTATGCAGTTTTTTTTTTTCTTGTACTTGCTTTCAAGTTTCATAGCATTGTGGTTGGAAAAGTTGCCTGATATAATTTCAATATTCTTAAATTTATTGAGACTTGTTTGGTGGCATAGCATGTGATCTAAACTGGAGAATGTTCAATGGGTACTTGAATATAACATGTATTCTGCTGCTTTTGGATGGAATATTCATATATATATATATACACACACACATTAAGCTCATTTGTTTTAATGTGTCTTTAAAGGCCAGTGTTTTCTTGTTGATTTTCTTTCTGGATAATTTGCCCATGGATGTAATTAGGGTGTTAAAGTTCCTTACTATTATTGTGTTAATGTCAATTTCTCCCTTTTTGTCTGTTAATACTTGCTTTATGTATTTAGGTGTTTGTATGTTTTGCTCAAATATATTTACAACAGTTATAGCTTCTTCTTGGGTTGATACCTTTTTATTATGTAATGTCTTTCTTTGTCAATTTTTACAGTTCTGTGTTAAAGTCTACTTTGCCTGATACAAGTATGGCTACCCCAGCTTTCTTTTCATTTTCATTTGCATGAATACCCTATTTCATCCCCACAATTTCAGTCAGTGTGTGTCTTTAGATTTGAAGTGTGTGTCTGGTAAGCAGAAAATATATGTCTTTTTTTTTTTTTTTTTAATTCTTCAGCCAATTCATGTGTTTTGATTGGAGCATTTAGTTCAATGAGATTTAAAGTAATTATCGATAAGCATATACTTATTCCCTTTTGTTCATTGTTTTGGGGTTTTTTTTGTAGTTCTCTTTTGGTCCTTTCTTCTTCTTATGCTCTCTTCCTTTTTGTTTTGATAACTATCTCTAGTGTTATGTTTGGATTTGTGTGTGTGTGTGTGTGTGTGTATGTATCCATTATAGGTTTTTTTCACTTGTTTCCATGAAGTTTATATAAACTATGTATATAGGATTATTTTTAGTTCACGATCTCTTAAGCTCAAACACAGTTTAACAACTCTGCATTTTAACTTTCACCACCTATTTTTAATGTTTTTTGATGTCTTATTTTACATTACTTTTTTTTGTGAATCCCTTAACTACTTATTGTGAGTATAGATGATTTTATTTCTTTTGTCTTTTAATATTCCTAATACCTTTATAAGTGGTTGGTCTTTCCTACCAAGTATATATTCCCTTTTGTAATTTTTATATTTCTAGCTGTGGCCTTTTCTTTTCTGTTTAGAGAAGTCCCTTTAACGTTTCTTATAAGGTCAGTTTAGTGGTGCTGAACTCTTAGTTTTTTCTTGCCTGTAAAACTCTTTATCTCTATTTAAAATCTGAATGGTAGCCTTGGCAGGTAGAATATTCTTGGTTGTAGGTGTTTCCATCACTTGGAATATATCATGCCACTACCATCTGGTCTGCAGAGTTTCTGATGAAAAACTAGCTCATTGTTTTATGGGAGTTTCCTTGTATGTAATTAATTGCTTTTCTCTAGCTGCTTTTAAGTTTTCTCTTTATCTTTAGCCATTTGAATTCTACTTTGTCTTGTTATGGACCTCTTTGAGTCCATTTTTTTTGGGATTCTCTGTGCTTCCTGGACTTGGAGGTCTGTTTCCTTCCCCTGATTAGGGAAGTTTTCAGCTATTATTATTTCAAATGCATTCTCTGTCCATTTCTCTTTCTCTTCTCTTTGTGGGACCCCTGTAATGCAAATGTTAGCATATTTGATGTTGTCCCAGAGGTCTCTTAAACTACCTTTATTTTATTTATTTATTTATTTATTTTGCAGTACACAGGCCTCTCACTGTTGTGGCCTCTCCCGTTGCAGAGCAACAGGCTCCGGATGCGCAGGCTCAGCAGCCATCACTCACTAGCCCAGCCACTCCATGGCATGTGGGATCTTCCTGGACCGGGGTACGAACCCATGTCTCCTGCATCGGCAGGCAGACTCTCAACCACTGCGTCACCAGGGAAGCCCAAACTACCTTTATTTTTTAAATTCTTCTTCTTCGTCTTTTCCTGTTCAGCTTGGGTGATTTTTCACCACTTTGTCTTTCAGTTTACTGATCTGTTACTCTCTATCATCTAAACTACTATTTATTCCTTCTAGTATATTTTTATTTCAATTTTCAGCTCTGTTGGTTATCTTTATATTTTCTAAATTTTAGTTCAAATTCTCATTTTGTTCATCCATTTTCCTCCTGAGCTCATTGAGCATCTTTATGATAGTTATCTTGAACTCTTTATTGGGTAGATTGCTTATTTCCAATTTGTTTAGTTTTTTCTCTGAGGTTTTGCCTTGTTCCTTTGTTTGAAACATATTTCTCTGTTGACTCATTTTACCTAATTTTCTGTGTTTATATTTATGTAATAGGTAGGTTGGTTACATTTTCCAAACTTGGAGAAGTTGCCTATGTAGGATCCATAATATGGGGTCCAGCAGCACACTCAGCTCAGGTAACCATATCTATCTAGGGGTGCTCCCAACGTGGGCTGCATGGGCCCTTTTTGTGTGGTAAGTCTGACTTCTTCAGTGCACCAGAGGCCCAGTTGGCAGCCTGGTGGGCTGCCAGGCCTTGACCTGTGTGGTGTCTGTCAGTACACTGATAGATGGGGCTGGGTCCCAGGGAAGCTGGCTACATTACAGGTAGGTCACAGGACTGGTGTTGGCCCACTGGTGTGTGGGTAAGTCCCCAGCACTAATAGACTAGAGGAAGTACTCTAAAATAGTGCTTACCAACACCAGTGTCCTCGTGGTAGAACAACCCCCAAAATGTCTGCCACCAGTGTCTATGTCCCCAGAGTGAGTCCCAGTTGTCTCCTACCTCTCTGGAAGGCTCTCCAAGATCAGCAAGTGGTCTTTCTCAGAGTCTTTTCAAATTACCAGGTCTGCACTGGGACTTGGACTGTGTGAGATTTTTGCACACCTTTTAAGAGTGATGTCTTTTTCTCCTACAGTCCTCTGGCTCTCCAATACACAAGGCCCTCTGGCCTTCAAAGTCAGATATTCTGGGGACTCATGCAGGACCTCTGGGCTGGGGAGCACAATGTGGGTCTCTGACTCCTGGCTCCTGGGAGGAATCTTTACAATTGTCATTATCATCTCACTTGTGGATTACCTACCTAGGGGTGTAGGTCTTGACTATACCATGTCTCTGCTCCTCCTGTCATCTCGTTGTGGCTCCTTGTTTATATATTTAGTTTTGGAAAATATTTTCATGTAGTTTTTAGGTCATTCTCCTTGATAGTTGCTCTGTAAATAGTTGTAATTTTGATAGGAGGTGAACTCAGTGTTTTCCTACTCCACCATCTTGGATACACCTCCTTTGGTTTCTTTATATAAACGGGTTCCTAAGAAATTTAGTAAATTCTGAGGGTTAAAAAATTCTAAGAAGGGCTTCCCTGTTGGCGCAGTGGTTGAGGTTCTGCCGGCCAATGCGGGGGATGCAGGTTTGTGCCCCAGTCCAGGGGGATCCCGCATGCCGCAGAGAGGCTGGGCCCGTGAGCTGTGGCCACTGGGCCTGAA
Source organism: Phocoena sinus (assembly GCF_008692025.1). NCBI lineage: Eukaryota > Metazoa > Chordata > Mammalia > Artiodactyla > Phocoenidae > Phocoena > Phocoena sinus. Next base: position 29,756,078 of record NC_045776.1, on the reverse strand, counting down.
TGTCTGGAGCCTGTGCTCCATGGTGGGAGGGGCTGCAGCAGTGAGGTGCCCACGTACTGCAAAAAAAAAAAAAAAATTCTAAGAGTATCAATTATATACATTCTGGTCAAACTACTCAAATAGGCATAAACAGTGGTCATTTATGTGATATGGCAAGATATTAGAAACAATTGTCTCCCTAAAGAACCTGAATTTCCCATCTTTCTCACTTGATGAAAAAATAGGCTTTAAGGATATTAATGTATCTTTAATGAGTTAATATTGAAATTGGATGTAAATATGAATTATTTGTGGAAAAATTCAACATTTTCCCATTTTGCTGAAGAAAAAAATAAGATTTCAAGTAAATCAATTAAATGCTTCCTTTCCAGGAGTGCAACATTGATCCTTATAACCATGAACTCTTCATTTTAGAAAATCCTGTGACTAAACAAAACAATAACAACAGGGTAAGCGTTTTAAATCTACATTTGAAGGAGGATCAGGGATCCCTGAGTATCTGGAGTAGAATTAAAGATTGGGTGCATCTTTTGTATCATCTATAACAAACTAATTAAAATAAGTTTGCCTTATAAACATAATTTGGATGGCCAGTTTAAAGTTAGTGTAAAAAGATTACTGAATTGAATTGAGAAAAGGGGGTGTCTGTGAATGGATGTCAATCTGTCATGGGCATGAAATCCTACCTGATTTCCTTGAATGGGTATTCCAGAAGTAAATTTCAGGATCACCTATGGCTTTCATTTATAATATAACCACTTCCAGACTCAAAAGAATCACTTCCTCCTTTAAATGTTTTTTATTCTAGCTTGTTGGCATCTGCAACATTGACATTTCCTGTATAGCTATTTTTCTTTGGCATCTAACTTCCTAGGTAAGAATATTTGAAGCCCTGAGGGTACTTAAAATGACTCCAGTTGGTGATAATTTCCTTTGTATTTCTTTTTCTAATGGAATACAAGCTTCTTAAGTAATAAGACATGTCTTATTTTAATTTTCCATAGCTCTTAACATGATGTCATTTAGATGACAGGAAATCAATAAATATTAGTTGAATCAATGAATTTATTAAGAGTGCAAGAAAGCATTAGTGGCAAGTGAGTGAGAGAAGCCTGCTTCTACAATGGTGGAAAGTGGATAATTGGTCTTATTAACACTTGAATGGTTGGACTGATTGCTAGCTATCAAAATTAGAAACTCTTCTTTGTCTCAGGCACTTCTTATAAATTATATAGTTCACAGGAAACCAAAAACTAACTTACCTATTTTACAGAGAAAGAAACTCAGTCACAGAATGATTAAGTAACTAGACCAAGATCACATGGCGAGCAAGTGTCAGTGAGAATTTCTATCCTGAACTTTTTCGATGACAAAGCAGTTGTCTCTATCACATCACCTCTATGAAATTTCTGCCCAACAAGACCTAACTCAGTTTCTCCATTGTGTCAGTATTGCAAAAATAAAGAAATATACTCCAATTGGATTAATTTTAGGACACTTTAATAAATAAACAGTTATAAGGCACTTAAGAAATAGGGGTAGGGAAACCATAAACCATGCTTCTCCCCTCTGCCTTCTCCTCCACTGTCTGGAACAGTGACTAGCAGTTGAGTGTTGAGCAACAGTGAGGAAACTAGAGGAATAAATTCTGATCTCTTGCTGGTGCTTCCTGTTCATCAAATCCAAGAAGAAACTATAGAGCAAGGGGATCTATTTGGAGAGGTTGTATAAGTCAGTCTTCCAGTCTACAGAGCAGATAGAAGGAGAAAACAGAAACTTTCCAGCCAACCGATCACATAAAATAAGTAAAAATTAGAATCATGCTTTCCGTAATTTGAAGACTTTGGAGGCAGGGAAAACTATAAAACAAAAGTAAGTCTTGACTAACTTTAAGAAAAAAAGGACTCTATAAAGTTATCAAAAGGTATTTGTCCACTTCTGAGTTCAGTTTAAGCCAGTTTTTTAATCTGATGGCTGGCATCAAGCATAAACTTATAATGCATCCAAGATATTAATTGGAAAACAGTTGTAACCAAGAATGAGGGCATGGAATAATGGCAGCACATTTAGCACAGTGGGTAGCTCTGTTTTGTCAGGTCAAAATGGCTCTCGACCTGGGAGTGGTGCATTACTTTATTTTTTTCCTTAATTGGAGTATAATTGCTTTACAATGGTGTGTTAGTTTCAGCTTTACAAGAAAATGAAACAGTTATATATATACATATGTCCCCATATTTCTTCCCTCTTGCGTCTCCCTCCCTCACACCCTCCCTATCCCATCCCTCCAAGCGATCACAAAGCACCGAGCTGATCTACCTGTGCTATGTGGCTGCTTCCCACTAGCTATCTACCTTACGTTTGGTAGTGTATATATGTCCATGCCTCTCTCTCGCTTTGTCACAGCTTACCCTTCCCCCTTCCTATATCCTCAAGACCATTCTCTAGTAGGTCTGTGTCTTTAGTCCTGTCTTACCCCTAGGCTCTTCATGACATTTTTTCCTTAAATTCCATATATCTGTGTCAGCATACAGTATTTGTTTCTCTATTTCTGACTTACTTCACTCTGTATGACACACTCTAGGTCTATCCACCTCATTACAAACAGCTCAATTTCGTTTCTTTTTATGGATGAGTAATATTCCATTGTATATATGTGCCACATCTTTGTTATCCATTCGTCCAATGATGGATACTTAGGTTGCTTCCATCTCCGGGTTATTGTAAATAGAGCTGCAATGAACATTTTGGTACATGACTATTTTTGAATTATGGTTTTCTCAGGGTATATATCCAGTAGTGGGATTGCTAGGTCATATCGTAGTTCTATTTGTAGTTTTTAAGGAACATCCATACTGTTCTCCAAAGTGGCTGTATTAATTTACATTCCCACCAACAGTGCAAGAGGGTTCCCTTTTCTCCACACCCTCTCCAGCATTTATTGTTTCTAGATTTTTTGATGATGGCCATTCTGACCGGTGTGAGATGATATCTCATTGTAGTTTTGATTTTCATTTCTCTACTGATTAGTGATACTGAGCATTCTTTCATGTGTTTGTTGGAAGTCTGTATATCATCTCTGGAGAAATATCTATTTGGGTCTTCTGCCCATTTTTGGATTGGGTGGTTTGTTTTTTTGTTATTAAGCTGCATGAGCTGCTTATAAATTTTGGAGATTAATCCTTTGTCAGTTGCTTCATTTGCAAATATTTTCTTCCATTCTCAGGGTTGTCTTTTTTATGGATTCCTTTGCTGTGCAAAAGCTTTGAAGTTTCATTAGGTCCAGTTTGTTTATCTCTGTTTCTATTTCCATTTCTCTAGGAGGTGGGTCAAAAAGGATCTTGCTGTGATTTCTGTCACAGAGTGTCCTGCCTATGTTTTCCTCTAAGAGCTTGATAGTTTCTGGCCTTACACTTAGGTCTTTAATCAATTTTGAGCTTATTTTTGTGTATGGTGTTAGGGAGTGATCTAATTTCATACTTTTACATGTATCTGTCCAGTTTTCCCAGCACCATTTATTGAAGAGGCAGTCCTTTCTGCACTGTACATTCCTACCTCCTTTATCAAAGATAAGGTGACCATATGTGTGTGGGTTTATCTCTTGGCTTTCTATCCTGTTCCATTGATCTATCTTTCTGTTTTTGTGCCAGTACCATACTACCCTGATTACTGTAGCTTTGTAGTATAGTCTGAAGTCAGGGAGCCTGATTCCTCCAGCTCACTTTTTCGTTCTCAAGATTGCTATGGCTATTTGGGGTCTTTTGTGTTTCTATACAAATTGTGGAATTTTTTGTTCTAGTTCTGTGAAAAATGCCAGTGGTAGTTTGATAGGGATTGCATTGAATGTGAAGGTTGCTTTGGGTAGTAGAGTCATTTTCACAATGTTGATTCTTCCAATCCAAGAACATGGTATATCTCTCCATCTATTTGTATCATCTTTAATTTCTTTCATCAGTGTCTTATAATTTTCTCCATATAAGTCTTTTGTCTCCTTAGGTAGGTTTATTCCTAGATATTTTATTCTTTCTGTTGCAATGGTAAACGGGAATGTTTTCTTGATTTCAATTTCAGATATTTCATCATTAGTATATAGGAATGCCAGAGATATCTGTGCATTAATTTTGTATCCAGCTACTTTACCAAATTCATTGATTAGCTCTAGTAGTTTTCTGGTAGCATCTTTAGGATTCTCTATGTATAGTATCATGTCATCTTCAAAGAGTGACAGCTTTACTTCTTCTTTTCTGATTTGGGTTCCTTTTATTTCCTTTTCCTCTCTGATTTCTGTGGCTAAAACTTCCAAAACTATGTTGAATAAGATTGGTGAGAGTGGGCAACATTGTCTTGTTCCAGATCTTAGTGGAAATGCTTTCAGTTTTTCACCATTGAGGGCGATGTTGGCTGTGGGTTTGCCATATATGGCCTTTATTATGTTGAGGAAAGTTCCCTCTATGCCTACTTTCTGCAGGGTTTTTATCATAAATGGGTGTTGAATTTTGGCAAAAGTTTTCTCTGCATCATTGAGAAGATCATACGGTTTTTCTCCTTCAATTTGTTAATATGGTGTATCACGTTGATTGATTTGCGTATATTGAAGAATCCTTGCATTCCTGGAATAAACCCCACTTGATCATGTTGTATGATCCATTTAAAGTGCTGTTGGATTCTGTTTGCTAGTATTTTGTTGAGGAATTTTGTATTTATGTTCATCAGTGATATTGGCCTGTAGTTTTCTTTCTTTGTGACATCCTAGTCTGGTTTTGTTATTACGGTGATGGTGACCTCGGAGAATGAGTTTGGGAGTGTTCCTCCCTCTGCTATATTTTGGAAGAGTTTGAGAAGGATAGATGTTAGCTCTTCTCTAAATATTTGATAGAATTCACCTGTGAAGCCATCTGGTCCTGGGCTTTTGCTTGTTGGAAGATTTTTAATCACAGTTTCCGTGCTTGTGATTGGTCTATTCATATTTTCTATTTCTTCCTGCTTCCGTCCTGGCATGTTGTGCATTGCTAAGAATTTGTCCATTTCTTCCAGGTTGTCCACTTTATTGGCATAGAGTTGCTTGTAGTAATCTCTCATGATCTTTTTTATTTCTGCAGTGTCAGTTGTTACTTCTCCTTTTTCATTTCTAATTCTATTGATTTGAGTCTTCTTCCTTTTTTTTCTTGATGAGTATGTCTAATCGTTTATCTACTTTGTTTATCTTCTTAAAGATCCAGCTTTTAGTTTTATTGATCTTTGCTGTCATTTCCTTCATTTCTTTTTCATTTATTTCTGGTCTGATTTTTATGATTTCTTTCCTTCTGCTAACTTTGGGGTTTTTTTGTTCTTCTTTCTCTAATTGCTTTAGGGGCAAGGTTACGTTGTTTACTCGAGATGTTTGCTGGTTCTTAAGGTAGGATTGTATTGCTATAAAATTCCCTCTTAGAACTGCTTTTGCTGCATCCCATAGGTTTTGGGTCATCGTGTCTCCATTGTCATTTGTTTCTAGGTATTTTTTGATTTCCTCTTTGATTTCTTCAGTGATCACTTCATTATTAAGTAGTGTATTGTTTAGTCTCCATGTGTTTGTATTTTTTACAGATCTTTTCCTGTTATTGATATCTAGTCTCATAGCATTGTAGTTGGAAAAGATACTTGAAACAATTTCAATTTTCTTAAATTTACCAAGGCTTGATTTGTGACCCAAGATATGATCTATCTTGGAGAGTGTTCCATGAGCACTAGAGAAAAATGTGTATTCTGTGGTTTTTGGATGGAATGTCCTATAAATATCATTTAAGTCCTTTGTGTTTAATGTAGCATTTAAAGCTTGTGTTTCCTTATTTATTTTCATTTTGGATGATCTGTCCATTAGCGAAAGTAGGGTGTTAAAGTCCCCTACTATGAATGTGTTACTGTCGATTTCCCCTTTTATGGCTGTTAGTATTTGCCTTATGTATTGAGGTGCTCCTATGCTGGGTGCATAAATATTTACCCTTGTTATATCTTCTTGGATCAATCCTTTGATCATTATGTAGTGTTCTTCTTTGTCTCTTCTACTAGTCTTTATTTTAAAGTCTATTTTATCTGATATGAGAATTGCTACTCCAGCTTTCTTTTGGTTTCCATTTGCATGAAATATCTTTTTCCATCCCTTTACTTTCAGTCTGTATGTGTCTCTAGGTCTGAAGTGGGTCTCTTGTAGACAGCATATATATGGGTCTTCTTTTTGTATCCATTCAGCCAATCTGTGTCTTTTGGTGGGAGCAATTAGTCCATTTACATGTAAGGTAATTATCGATATGTATGTTCTTATTCCCATTTTCTAAATTGTTTTGGGTTCATTATTGAAGGTCTTTTCCTTCTCCTGTGTTTCTTGCCTAGAGAAGTTCCTTTAGCAGTTGTTGTAGAGCTGCTTTGGTGGTGCTGAACTCTCTCAACTTTTGCTTGTCTGTAAAGGTTTTAATTTCTCCATCAAATCTGAATGAGATCCTTGCTGGGTAGAGTAATCTTCATTGCAGGTTTTTCTCCTTCACTTTCAATATGTCCTGCCACTCCCTTCTGGCTTGCAGAGGTTCTGCTGAAAGATCAGCTGTTAACCTTATGGGGATTCCCTTGTGTTTTATTTGTTGTTTTCCCCTTGCTGCTTTTAAAATGCTTTCTTTGGATTTAATTTTTGACAGTTTGATTAATATGTGTCTTGGTGTATTTTCCTTGGATTTATCCTGTATGGGACTCTCTGTGCTTCCTGGACTTGATTCATTATTTCCTTTCCCATATTAGGGAATGTTTCAACTATATTCTCTTCAAATATTTTCTCCGTCCCTTTATTTTTCTCTTCTTCTTCTGGGACCTCTATAATTGGAATGTTGGTGCATTTAATGTTGTCTCAGAGGTTTCTGAGACTGTCCTCAGTTCCTTTCATTCTTTTTTCTTTATTTTGCTCTGCAGTAGTTATTCCCACTATTTTATCTTCCAGGTCACTTATCCTTTCTTCTGCCTTAGTTATTCGGCTATTGATCCCATCTAGAGTATTTTTCATTTCATTTATTGTATTGTTCATCATTGTTTGTTTCATCTTTAGTTCTTCTAGGTCCTTGGTAAATGTTTCTTTCATTTTGTCTATTCTATTTCCAAGACTTTGGATCATCTTTACTATCATTATTCTGAATTCTTTTTCAGGTAGACTGCCTATTTCCTCTTCATTTTTTAGGTGTGTGGGTTTTTATCTTGTTCCTTCATCTGTGGTATGTTTTTCTGTCTTCTCATTTTGCTTACCTTATTTTGTTTGGTGTCCCCTTTTTGCAGACTGCAGGTTCGTAGTTCTCATTGTTTTTGGTGTCTTTCCCCAGTGGCTAAGGTTGGTTCAGTCAGTTGTGTGGGCTTCCTGGTGGAGGAGTGTAGTGCCTGTGTTCTGGTGGATAAGTGGGGATCTTGTCTTTCTGCTAAGCAGGTCCACGTCTGGTGGTGTGTTTTGGGGTGTCTGTGGACTTATTATTATTTTAGGCAACCTCTCTGCTAATGGGTGGGGTTGTGTTCCTGTCTTGCTAGTTGTTTGGCATAGGATGTTCAACACTGTAGCTTGCTGGTCATTGAGTGAAGCAGGGTGGTGTTGTTGAGATGGAGATCGCTGGGAGATGTTTGCCATTTGATATTATGTGGAGCTGGGAGGTCTCTTGTGGACCAGTGTCCTGACGTTGGCTCTCCCACCTCAGAGGCACAGCACTGATTCCTGGCTGCGGCACCAAGAGCCTTTCATCCACATGGCTCAGAATAAAAGGGAGAAAAATTAGAAAGAAAGAATTAGTATAAGTAGAAATAAATAAATAAAGAAAGAAGAACGAGGGAGGGACGAAGGAAGGAGAAAAAGAAAGAAAGAAGGTAAAGTTAAAAAAATAAAGTATGATAAAATATAAAAATGTTATTAAAATTATAATTATTAAGAGAAAAAAAAATGGGCAGATAGAGCCCTAGCACAAATTGTGGAAACAAAGCTATACAGACAAAATCTCACACAGAAGCATACACATACACACTCACAAAAAGAGGAAAAGGGGAAAAAAATAAATATTGCTCTCAAAGTCCACCTCCTCAGTTTGGGATCATTCATTGTCTAAAGGAGGGAAGGAGGAAAAGAACAAAGATAAGGTAAAATAAAATAAAGTTTTTAAAATAAAAAGTAATTATTAGGAGAAAAATTTTTAAAAGAAAACAAAACCGGACGGATACAACCCTTGGACAAATGGTGGAAGCAAAGCTATACAGACAAAATCTCACAGAGAAGCATACACATACACACTCAAAAACAAAGGAAAAGGGGAAAAAATCATAAATCTTGCTCTCAACGTCTACCTCCTTAATTTGGGATGATTCATTGTCTATTCATGTATTCCACAGATGCAGGGTACATCAAATTGATTGTGGAGCTTTATTCTGCTGCTTCTGAGGCTGCTGGGAGAGATTTCCCTTTCTCTTCTTTGTTCACACAGCTCCCAGGGTCTCAGTTTTGGATTTGGCCCTGCCTCTGCGTGTAGGTCGCTGGAGGGCGTCTGTTCTTCACTCAGACAGGATGTGGTTAAAGGAGCAGCTGATTCGGGGGCTCTGGCTCCCTCAGGCCAGGGGTAGTGAAGGGCACGGAGTGCAGGGCCAGCCTGCAGCAGCAGACGCCAGCGTGACATTGCACCAGTCTGGGGCGTGCTGTGCATTCTCCCTGGGGAGTTGTCCCTGGATCCCGGGACCCTGGCAGTGGCGGGCTGCACAGGCTCTCCAGAAGCGGGGTGTGGAGAGTGACCTGTGCTCGCACACAGGCTTCTTGGTGGCAGCAGCAGCAGCCTTAGCGTCTCATGACCGTCTCTGGGGTCCGCGCTTTTAGCTGCGGCTCACCCCTGTCTCTGGAGCTCATTTCAGCAGCGTTCTTAATACCCTCTCCTCGCGTACCAGGAAACAAAGAGGGAAGAAAAAGTCTCTTGCCTCTTCAGCAGGTCCAGTCTTTTCCCCGGAGTCCCTCCCGGCCAGCCGTGGCACACTAACCCCCTGCAGGCTGTGTTCACGCCGCCAACCCCAGTCCTCTCCCTGCCTCTGACCAAAGCCCGAGCCTCAGCTCCCAGCCCCGCCCGCCCCGGCGGGGGAGCTGACAAGCCTCTCGGTCTGGTGAGTGCTGGTCGGCATTGATCCTCTGTGCGGGAATCTCTCCGCTTTGCCCCCCGCACCCCTGTTACTATGCTCTTCTCTGGGCTCCGAAGCTTTCCCCCTCTGCCACCCACAGTCTCCGCCCACGAAGGGGCTTCCTAGTGTGTGGAATCCTTTCCTCCTTCACAGCTCCCTCCCACTGGTGCAAGTCCCGTCCTTATCCTTTTGTCTCTGTTTATTCTTTTTCCTTTTGCCCTACCCAGGTACGTGGGTGGTTTCTTGCCTTTTGGGAGGTCTGAGGTCTTCTGTAAGCGTTCAGTAGGTGTTCTGTAGGAGTTGTTCCACGTGTAGATGTATTTCTGGTGTATCTGTGGGGAGGAAGGTGATCTCCGCGTCTTACTCTTCCGCCACCTTCCCGGAAACTCCCAAGGGTGTGGTGCATTTCAATTCCACTTTAACAGTCATGGTACCCTGGAGGAGGAGTTCGAAAATGGCAGTTAACATTTTTTAATTTAGCTCTCTAGAGTCAGTAGATACACTTTTTCTTTCAACTCTTTGATTCTGTGCTCTACTCAGCATACAGGCTTTAAATGTTCTTACCAACCCAAACCTTAATTAATATTACTTTCTCAGCTGTGATACCAGATCTGTTTCCGCTGACCTTAGAATGCCCCTTACTTTGCATCTTGGGAGTTCTTTTACTCTTCTCTATCTACAACCTACACCCTGGGTGTTTAGCATGGGTCAAAATGACTGGCATGGATTGGATAGTGAATTGACAGACACACTTAATAAGTGAATAAATAGCTAAATAAATAAGGAAGCTGGAAATAACATGTCTCCCTCCAAGTGAAGCCAGGCAGAGAGCAGGAATGAAAGGAAAATAAGAGCCAGCTCTTTGATTTGAGAATGTATTGATGTACAATTTAAAACCTATTTTTTTAAGTCAGCTTTTTTAAAAAAACGTATTACTTACATTTTCCTAGTGTTACTGAAATATCTGAGGACAGTGCAAATGGAAAAATGTGGGAAGAGAAGGTGAGGGAGCTGGGCATGCATGGGAACTGGGGGGAGAGGGACAATGACTATTGTCATTATTTACTTAACTTCCTTTGGTATAACCTACTGTTTTGTAGGTTTTAAAGGTAAAGAATACCCCCTTCCTCTTGTAAAGCACCTGGCAATTTTCGAACCACTTTTATATTCATGATCTCACTTCATATTCACAACAGACCTACAAAATAAGTAGGGAAGGGATATATATGTATACATACATATATTTTGCACCTTAGAAAGTGAGGTGTAAAGAGATTGCTACTTTCCCAAAGACACAGCTAATAAGTGATGGAAAGAGATTAGAACAAAAGTATTCAAAATTCTAACATGGTGTTCTTTTTACAACAATATACAAAGAAGGCAGTGTTATTTGACGGAAAGTAAGAGAGCAGAGGATACGAAAGAAGAAGAGAGAAGTTTTAGAGGCACTTATCAGACAAAAGTAATGATCAGCCTCCCCTGTCTCTAAATATTCTTCATGCTAACCTACCCACTTGTTATTGCTATATTATTCTTGTTCCAGAGCTAGTCATGTCCCATCACATATATAATTTTTTTAGCTTATTTCAAACTCCACTTAGGACCCTCTGAACTTGGTTAACATTTTTCACTTAAACGGAAATAGTAATCCCTGCTCATGGGTCATTTGCATGCATATTCTTTCAAGTTGTTATTTATAGTTTCATATCTCCATGATTAGATGATAATCTTCTTGCCAGCCTGTAGCAGAAAAATAAACCATTCTGTTCCTTTAAAATTCTTAGAGATATACAAATAGCAATATACAGAAGGGAAAGTACCCCTTTAAAAGAGATCTCACCAAAGCAGAATACTTGAATTTATCCTGAGCTGTTGCCTATGTTTCCTAGATACATTTATTGTGCTACTACATCAGTGTAGAGCTACACTGTCAAATTCAGTAGCCACTAATAGTTTGAAGCTACTTAAACAAAATTTTAAAGTATTTATTGAGGCATAATTGACATAGCTTGTGCATAATTAAAATTTACAATTTGATAAATTTTGACATATGTGTATACCTGTAAAACCATGGCCATAACCAGCAAAATGAACATATCCATTCCCCACAAAAGTCTCTTCACACCCTTTGTAACCCATCCCCCATGCAACTTTTCAAGACTTTGGTGCAGTGTGTCTACTCTTTCTACATCCTTAACAAGGTGGCTGATTCTGGCCTATGGAGATCCCTCAAACTTCCATTCTGCCAGCTGTTCTTCCTGGGTACCCTGACAGTTAGAAGACCTGGCCATCGCCTATGTGTGTGAGAATCAAGCCTGCTGAAATGTCTATTAATGAACCCTGCAAATTGAAAACAAACAAAACAAAACTGCTACATCAGTGAGTGCCTTCTCCCCTTGGGCTGGTCAGAAGATGGAGCTTCCCAACCTACCAGAGAATCAGGCCCTGCAGGGCCTGAACTTGCAGCCATTCTTCAGCAGCCTATCACCAGGTAACCTCTAATATCCTCATTGCCTCTCCATGGGCACACGCTCTCCCTGGAATAAACTTAATGGTGTCCAGTGGTAAAGAACAAAATAAAACAGCAACAATGCATTGATCTTTCTGGCATTATAGATTAGGTTGCATTTTCTAGACTTTTATGTTAAGGGAATCATATATTATGCATTCATTTTTGAGGGGGATCTGTCTTCTTTCAGTAGGTATAATTATTTTGAGGTTCTTCCACATCTTTGCATGCATCAGTAGTCATTTGCTGTTGTTGCTGAGTTGTATTCTACTATATGGATGCACTACAATTACTTTAATCTCCTCTTGGTGGACTATTGAGTTGTGTCCAGTTTTTGAGTATTACAAGTAACACTGCTATGCACGTTCCTGCACAGATCTTTGTATGGCCATTTGCTTTCTTTTTCTTCTAGTTTTTAAAAAAATTTATCTGGAGTATAGTTGACATGTCGTGTTAGTTTCAAGTGTACAGCATAGTGATTCAGTTATACATATATTCATTCTTTTTCAGATTATTTTCCCATATGGTTATTACAGAATATTGAGTAGAGTTCCCTGTGGTATACAGCAGGTACTTGTTCATTATCTATTTTATATATAGTAGTGTGTGTATGTTAATCCAAATCTCCTAATTTATCCCTTCCCTCTACATTTCCCCTTTGGTAACGATAAGTTTGTTTTCAAAATCTTTGAGCCTGTTTCTGTTTTGTAAATAAGTTCATTTATATTATTTTTAAAAATTAGATTCCATATATGAGTGATATCACATGATATTTATCTTTCTCTTTCTGACTTACTTCAAACTGTATGGTAATCTCTATGTCCATCCATGTTGCAGCAAATGACATTATTTCATTCTTTTTTATGGCTAAGTAATATTACATTGTATATATATTCCACACCTTTTCTGTCCATTCCTCTGTGGATGGACGTTTAGGTTGCTTTCATGTCTTGGCTATTGTAAATAATTCTGCTATGAACATGGGGTGCATGTGTCTTTTTGAATTATGGTTTTGTCCAGATATATGCCCAGGAGTGGGAATATATGGTATTCTGGATCATATGGTAGTTCAATTTTTAGTTTTTTAAGAAACCTCCATACTGTTCTTCATAATGGTTGTACCAATTTACATTCCCACCACCAGTGTAGGAGGGTTCCCTTCCCTCCACACCCTCTCCAGCATTTATTGTTTGTAGACATTTTGATGATGGCCATTCTGACCAGTGTATGGTGATACATCATTGTAGTTTTCATTCACATTTCTCTAATAATTAGTGATGTTGAGCATCTTTTCATGAGCCTATTGCCCATCTGTATGTCTTTGGAGAAATGTCTATTGCCCATTATTTTGATTGGGTTGTTTGTTTTCTTGGCATAGAGCTGTGTGAACTGTTTGTATATTTTGGAGATTGATCCCTTGTTGGCTTCTTCATTGGCAAATATTTTCTCCCATTCTGTGGGTTGCTTTTCATTTTATTGATGGTCTCCCTTGCCATGCAAAAGCTTTTAAGTTTAATTAGGTACCATTTGTTTATTTTTTATTTTATTTTCATTACTCTAAGAGGTGGATCCAAAAATATCTTGCTGTGATTTATGTCAAAGTGTTCTGCCTATGTTTTGCTCTAAGTGTTTTATACTGTCTGAGCTTACATTTAGGTCTTTAAACCAGTTTGAGTTTATTTTTGTGTATGGTGCTAGAGAATGTTCTAATTTCATTTTTTTAATATGTGGCTGTCTAGTTTTCCTAACACCTCTTATTGAAGAGACTGCCTTTTTTCCATTGTATATTCTTGCCTCCTTTGTCATAGATTGATTGACCATAGGTACATGGATTTATTTCTGGGTTTTCTATACTATTTCATTGATCTATATTTCCATTTTTGCTCCAGTACCATAATGTTGTGATTACTGTAGTTTTGTAGTATAGTATAAAGTCAGGGAACCTCATTCAGTCAACTTCGTTTTTCTTTCTAAGATTGCTTTGACTATTCAGGGTCCTTTGTGTTTCCATACAAATTTTAAATTTCTTGTTCTAGGTCTGTGGAAAATGCCATTGGTGATTTGATAAGGATTGCATCGAATCTGTAGATTGCATCAGGTAGTATAGTCATTTGGACAATGTTGATTCTTCCAGTCCAAGATCATTGTATATCTTTCCATCTGTTTGTGTCATCTTCAAATTCTTTCATCAGTGTCTTATAGTTTTCAGAGTACAGGTCTTTTGCCTCCTTAGGTAGGTTTATCCCTAGTTTTTTAAATTATTTTGAAGCAATTGTAAATGGGATTGTTTTCTTAATTTATCTTTCTGATCTTTCATTGTTAGTATAGAACATGCAAGTGATTTCTGTGTATTAATTTTGTATCCTGCAAATTTACTGAATTTATTGACAAGCTCTCATAGTTTTCTGGTAGCATCTTTAGGATTTTCGATGTATAGTATCATGTTGCCTAAAAACAGTGACAGTTTTACATCTTCTTTTCCAATTTGGATTCCTTTTATTTCTTTTTCATTTCTGATTGCTGTGAATAAGACTTCCAAAACTATGTTGAATAGAAGAGATGAGAGTGAACATCCTTGTCTTATTCCTGATCTTAGAGGGAATGTTTTCAGCTTTTTATCCTTAAGAATGATGTTAGCTGTGGGTTTGTCATATATGGTCTTTATTATGTTGAGGTAAGTTACCTCTATGTCCACTTTCTGGAGAGTTTTTATCATAAATGGGTGTTGAATTTTGTCAAAAGCTTTTTCTGCATCTATTGAGATGATTGTGTGGTTTTTATTCTTCAGTTTGTTTTTGTGGTGTATCACATGGATTGATTTGTGGATATTGAAGAATCCTTGCATCTGGGGATAAATCACACTTGATCATGCTGTATGATCTTTTTAATGAATTGTTGCATTCAGTTTGCTAGTATTGTGTTGAGTATTTTTGTATCTATATTCATCAGTGATATTGGCCTGTAATATTCTTTTTGTGTGATATCTTTTTCTTGTTTTGTTATCAGAGTGATGGTGGCCTCATAGGATAAATTTGGAAGTATTCCTTTCTCTGCAATTTTTTGGAACAGTTTTAGAAAGATTGGTGTTAACTCTTCTCTAAATGTTTGATAGAATTCACCTGTGAAACCATCTTGTCCTGGACTTTGGCATATTGGAAGTTTTTAAATCACTGTTTCAATTTTAGTACTTGTGATTAGTCTGTTCACATTTTCACTTTCTTCCTGGTTCAGTCTTTGAAGGTTGTACCTTTCTAGGAGTTTGTCCATTTCTTCTAGATTGTCCTTTTTATTGTCATATCATTTTTTGTAGTAATCTCATAATCCTTTGCTTTTCTGTGCCATCCATTGTACCTTCTCCATTTTTATTTCTAATTTTATTGACTTGAGCCCTCTCCCCTTTTTTATTCATGAGTCTGGCTAAAGTTTTATCAATTTCGTTTATCTCTTCAAAGAATCAACTATTAGTTTCATTGATCTTTTCTATTTTTTTGGTCTCTATTTCATTTATTTCTGCTCTGATCTTTATGATTTTGTTCCTTCTACTAACTTTGGGTTTTGTTTGTTCCTCTTTCTTGAGTTGTTTTAGGTGTTATGTTAGGTTGTTTATTTGAGTTTTTATTTTTGTTTTATGAGGTAAGATTGTGTTGTTACAAACTTCCTTTTCAGAACTGCTTGGCTGCATCCTATATGTTTTCAATCATTGTGTTTTTGTTGTCATTTATTTCTAGGTATTTTTAAATTTCCTCTTTGATTTCATCAGTGATCCATTGGTTTTTTTAGTAACATATTATTTAGATTCAATGTGTTTTTGTTTTTTACAGTTTTTTTCCTCTAATTGATTTCTAATATTATAACATTATGGTTGGAAAGGTGATTTATATGATTCACTTTTTTCAGTTTACAAAGGCTTGACTTGTGGCTCACAATGTGATCTATCCTGGAGAATGTTCCATGTGCACTTGAGAAAAAAACTGTATTCTGCTGTTTTCAGATGGAAAGTTCTGTAAATGTTGATTAAGTCCATCTAGTCTACTGTTTCATTTAAAGTTTGTGTCTCCTTATTTATTTTCCCTCTGGTTAACTTGTCCATTGATGGAAGTGGGCTGTTAAAATCCCCCATTATTATTATGTTACTGTCAATCTCTCCTTTTATGACTGTTAACCTTATATATTGAGTTGCTCCTTTGTTGGGTGCATGTAAATTTACAATTGTTATATCTTTTCAGATTGTTCCCTTGATCACTATGTAGTGTTCTTCTTTCTCTTTTAACAGTCTTAATTTTAAAGTCTATTTTCTTCTGATATGAGTATTGCTACTCCAGCTTTCTTTTGATTTCATTTTGCATGGAATATCTTTTTCCATCCCCTCACTTTCGGTCTGTACGCATCCCTACAGATGAAGTGGGTCTCTTGTAGACAGCATATATATGGGTCTTGTTTCTGTATCTATTCAGCCAGTCTATATCTTTTGGTTGGATCATTTAATCCATTTACATTTAAGTTAATTATTGATATGTGTGCTCCTGTTGCCATTTTTTAAATTGTTTTGGATTTGTTTTTGTAGGTCGTTTTTCTTCCCTTCCTCTTTTGTTCACTTCTCTTGTGATTTGATGACTATCTTTAGTGTCGTGCTTGGTTTGCTTTTTTGTGTGTTTTTATCTATTGTAGATTTTTGGCTTGTGGTTCCCATGAGGTTTTTTTATAGCAGTCCATATATATATATATATATATGGACTTGTATGTATATATGTATATATATACATACAAGACTGTTTTAAGTTGCTAATCTCATAATTTCCTATGCATTTCCAATATCCTGCATTTGTACTCTACTCTTCTCATGATTGTTGGTTTTGATATATTTGTGTGTGGATGATTTCCTACCTTTACTGTATCTTTGCCTTTACTGGTGAGCTTTCCCATTTGTAATTTTCTTGTTTCTAATTGTGGCCTCCTCTTCTTTTCCACCTAGAGAAGTTCCTTTAGTATTGGGTTGGCCAAAATGTTCATTCAGCTTTTTTCCATAAGGTGACTCTAGTAGTGCTTAGTTTTCTTTAACTTCATTCAAAACAATTTTTTTTAGATTTTATTGTGACAGCTATCATATCAGCTTACATTAAAAAACTTTACCAAAATTGGTGAATTTTTGTGTAGCCATTTTAATATTGAAGAAGGAAGATAAAAAACAACATTTTTGGCATATTATGATTTATTGTTTCAATAAAGGTAAAAATGCAACTAAAACACACAAAAAAAGATTTGTGCAGTGTATGGAGAAGGTGCCGTGACTGATCAAACGTGTCAAAAGTGGTTTGCAAAATTTTGTGCTGGAGATTTCTCGCTGGATGATGTGCCACAGTTGGCTAGATCAGTTGAAGTTGATAGCAATCAAATTGAGACATTAATTGAGAACAATCAACATTATACCATATGGGAGATTGCTGACATATTCAAAATATCCAAATCAAGTGTTGAAAATCATTTGCACCAACTTGGTTATGTTAATCACTTTGATTTTTGGGTTCCACATAATTTAAGAGAAAGAAAGCTTCTTGACCACATTTCCACATGTGATTCTCTACTTAAACATAATGAAAATGTTCCGTTTTTTAAAAAAATTGTGATGGGCGATGAAAAGTGGATACTGTACAATAATGTAGGAGGGAAAAGATCATGTGGCAAGTGAAATGAACCAACACCAACCATACCACAGGCCAGTCTTGAACCAAAGAAGGTGATGTTGTGGGTATGGTGGGATTGGAAGGGAGTCCTCTATTATGAGCTCCTTCCGGAAAACCAAACAATTAATTCCAACAAGCACTGCTCCCAGTTAGACCAACTGAAAGCAGCACTTGGTGAAAAGTGTCTGGAATTAGTCAACAGAAAATGCATAATCTTCCATAAGGATAATGCAAGACTGCATGTTTCTTTGATGACCAGGCAAAAACTGTTACAGCTTGGCAGGGAATTTCTGATTCATCCACCATATTCACCAAACATTGCACCTTTGGTTTTCCATTTATTTTTGTCTTTACAAAATTCTCTATGGAAAAAATTTCAATTCCCTAGAAGACTGTAAAAGACACCCAGAAGAGTCCTTTGCTCAAAAAGATAAAAAAATTTGGGAAAATGGAATTATGAAGTTGAAAAATGAAAAATGGCAGAAGGTAGTGGAAGAAAAGAGTGAGTATGTTGTTCAATAAAGTTCTTGGTTAAAATGAAAAATATGTCTTTTATTTTTACTTAAATACAAAAGGAATTTTTGGCTAACCCAATATTTGTTGTAAAGCTGGTTTGGTGGTGCTGATTTCTCTTAGTTTTTCTTGTCTATAAAGCTTTTGATTTCTCTGTCAAATATGAACAAGAGCCTTCCTGGGTAGAGTATTCTTGGTTGTAGTTTTTTCCCTTTTGTCAGTTTAAATATATTGTTCCACTCCTTTCTGGTCTGCAGACTTTCTGCTGAAAAATCAGCTGATGCCCTTATTCCCTGGGTCCTCTGCCACCAGCATCCTTACCCCCACCCCAGTGAGAAATTGTCAACCTCCGCTTCCCCATAAGACCCTCCAACATCTGCAGGTAGGTATAACCCAGGCTCCTATGGAGTTACTGCTTTGTGTGGTGTCCCAATGTACATGAAACCTTGTGCACCCTCCAAAAGTGAAGGCTCTGTCCTCCCCAGTCCTGTGGAGTTCCTGCCCTCAAGCCCTGCTGGCCTTCAAAGCCAACTGTTCTGGGGGGATCCCTCCTCCCAATGTCAGACCCTCAGGCTGGGGAGCCTGACATGGGGCTTAGAACCATTACTCTTGTGGGAGAACCTCTGCAATATAATTATTTTCCAGTTTGTGGGTCACACACCCAGCAGATATTGGGTTTGATTATGTCACAAAGGTGCCCCTCCTACCATTTAATTGTGACTTCTTCTTTGTCTTTGAATGTTAAAGATCTTTTTTGGTAGATTCCAATCTTTTTTGTCAATGGTTGTTCAGCAGTTAGTTGTGATTTTTTTGTTTTCATGTGAGGAGGTGATCTCAAGTCCTTCTAGTCCACCATCTTGTCCAGAATTGAGGGGCCGCTTTTAGTTTGGATGCTTGCTGCCTCTTTCCTCAATGTGTGCTGGCTGCTATCCCCTTGATATGGGGTGTGTAGGCATAGCAGTCCTTGGGCACTTCCAGGACAGCAGGTGCTGTGCTTTGGCCATTTGTTTTCATTTCTCTTGGAAGGGTATCAAGAGTGGAATGACTGGATTATATGGCAGTTATATGTTTAACATTTTAATAAACTCCAATATTTTCCCATTAGCATGATTCTGGCTTTGAGGATAAGATGGACATATTAAGACAACATTCATCTTTTGCTATGTTATTGAAATTTTTTATAAGAATTTTTGGTGTCAAATGCTTTTTCAGCATCTGTGCAGATGCTCACATAATTTTTCTCCTTAGATTATTGGTAAAATAAATTATATTAATAGGCTTATCAATGTTGAATTATCATTATATTCTTAGAATAAACACTCTTTCATCATCAGTTTTTTATGTTTTGTTGGATTCTGTTTTTCTGTGTTGTACTTAATATTTTTGCACAAATACATAAGTAAGGTTGGTGTGTGGAACTTTTGCAATTGTAGAGTTTCAATATTAATATTATACTTTTTTCATGAAAAGAAATTGATATATTTGCTGTTTCCCCTATTTTATGGAGCATTTTACATAACATTAATTTACCCTTTCTTTAAATGTGAAACCAGTAGAAGACATTGCCTTTTCCCTATGGTTTCTTGTTCAGAATTGGAAAGGATTCTGGTAAGAAGTTTTCTCTTTTCTAGGATAGTTTTGGTTAACAATTGAATCCACTTGCTTCCACATAGTTAATTACTAGCACTGAGAACCAAGACCATTTATGTCAGTCTGACTTTACTATTGGTATAAGAAAATTCTTTCCCAGGAAGATAAAAACATAAATCAATAAATAACTTGATTATTAGCTTACAGAAATGCCTGAAAACCATTTTATCCAGTTTACTCACCTTGTCAAATAGCTATTCTGATAAACAATGGATTGTTTATCTAGGCAAGCATTTTGCTTAATAAAGAACAGTTTACTGATCAAGACTTGTTTCTCTACTCTCATTGCATTGTGCTCACCAATCCTAATATATCACATCATGAATCTACCCCAATCTCAATGAGTTACCTACCTTGATAGACCCATCTTAAAACACTTGATCCCAGACTCCAAAACCCTAGGTCTCTCCATTGTGAGATACTACAAAGCCTCCCTCATGGTTGTGTTCTTCCTTACTGCAATCATTTAACAAACTTAGCTTTGCTTAATCAACAGGTTATTCAGTGGTCTTTTGTAGGAGTTAGCAGTTGACATAGTAAAGTAAATTATATTTTCCTCCAATATTATCCATTTTTTCCAGGTCTTTGAATTTATTTACATACAGTTGAGCATACAGTATTGTATGGTATTTTAAATTATCTTAGTTTTTGTTTGAATTTTTCTTTTTTTTTTTTTTTTTTTTTTTTTTTTTTTGGTACGCGGGCCTCTCACTGTTGTGGCCTCTCCTGTTGCGGAGCACAGGCTCTGGACGCACAGGCTCAGCGGCCACGGCTCACGGGCCCAGCCGCTCCGCGGCATGTGGGATCTTCCCAGACGGGGGCACGAACCCGCGTCCCCTGCATCGGCAGGCGGACTCTCAACCACTGCGCCACCAGGGAAGCCCCTGAATTTTTCTTTTTTAAAAATTGCTGCACTTGGGTTTCCCTGGTGGCGCAGTGGTTGAGGGGCCGCCTGCCGATGCAGGGGACATGGGTTCGTTCCCCGGTCCGGGAAGATCCCACATGCAGTGGAGCGGCTAGGCCCGTGAGCCATGGCCGCTGAGCCTGTGCGTCCGGAGCCTGTGCTCTGCAACGGGAAAGGCCACAACAATGAGAGACCTGCGTACTGCAAAAAAAAAAAAAAAAAAAAAAAAAAAATTCTTCCCTTGAAATATTTCCACTTTGTTTCTTGACTAGGTAACCAACTTGTCTTGTCATTTATCATTTATATTGTTACCTGTTTTTTAACAACAAAACTATTTTTTTAGTACCTTCAAATCCACATTTGATAGACACTAGTATTTAATGCTTTTAATACATACAACAATTTTTTAGAAACTTCACGAAGACAATTTCTTCTTCCACTTTGACCTAAGAGTTGAATAGTTATTTTTATAAACATAATTTATTGATTTCTATTTGAGGATCTTATTGGCTTTTTGATTCTGTTAATTTCAATTTTTATTTTCCTTTGAATAGATAAGATGATATTTAATATTTCTAATTTTTAAAATTTACCAAAATTTTCTTTGTGGTATAATATATATATTCAATTTTTATCATGTTCATGAAATTTGAAAAGACAAAGCTGTCTTTTCAGGGTACAGAGTTTGTTACATATAATGATATGCATATATATTTATTACATGTAATTTTATTTATATAAAATAAATGTATATATCATAGATGTTTATTATACTACATAATATAATTTAAAACTTATAGTATTATATATTATTAGCTTATTAATTACATTATTAATACTCACCTTTTTAAATTTTTTTCTTTTTACTATACATGTTCTGTCATGGACTGAAAGATGTGACATAAGTTGTCTTGGTTCTCAGTGCTGGTAATTCAGACTACCAGTGCAATTCTCCCTACATTTCTATTTCTCCCTATGTTTCATGTAGTTTAGCATTGTGTGTGTTGCTGTTGTTATTTGGTGCAGTGGTAGTCATAATTTAGTTTTTATAAAGTGTCTTTTTTTCTTGATTAATGCTTTTTATGTGAATTTTAATTGCTAGCTATTTTTAAAAATCTTATTTACTTGTGATAGTATTGCCTTGTATAAGTTTTTCCATCACTTTATTTTTATATATCCATAATCACTTTATTTTAGATAGGTCTTGTGAGTATATCAGGGAATTGGGTTTTGTTTTATTATTACTGGATAATTTTCATTAGCAACTATTTGTATAATCATAGATTTTTTATTCATTAATTATATTGGTAGCCTTCTAGACACAGGTTCACTGTGTCTATCACAGGATTTACTCCTAGAATAAATCCTCTTTTTGAAATATGTTATCCTTTGATATCTGTCTGGATTCTATTTGTCCATTTTTAGTGGGAATTTTACATGTATATTCCTAAATAAGATTGATGTATACAATTTTTTTAATATATTACTTTTATTAAGGTTTGATATCCCACTCATGGTGTGGGATAATTTATAGAGGAAAAGAATTTTCTGTTCTTCAATTGTTAGAGTTCAGCTGTGAAACTTTGGTTCTAGAATAACTTTGGGGTAGTGTTAACATTTCATTTTGATTTTTAATTTTATGTTTCATTAATTTTCATCTTTAAAATTTTTATTATCTTTATGGTGTCTTTTGATTTATATATGGCACTGTTTCAAAAATTTTAGCATGAACTTATTAACTTTAAATTTATAAAATTTAAAAGTTTTACATGTTTTCTATCGGTTGTGGTAAGTTTTATAAATATTTTGAGGTGTCTATGAAGCACACATATGAAACACCCATTCTTCCATTAGGCCCATTTAACCCAGTCAAGTCATCCTAATTACTGTCAGTAAATTGTGGATCAAATTCACTTTAACCTGTGATTAGTCTGTACTTGGGCATATGACCAAATTCTTGGTAAGGAGATGTGAATGGATATCTACTAGGGGATTATGAGCAAAGGTTTATTCTTATAAAGAGACATTTTAAAAGAACTGCTCTCTTCACCCAATGGATGGTGGCATATTTGAATACCGTACCTAGAAATGAAGCTGCCCTCTTGTAAATATGAGGAGAGAGGACTGAGAACAAATCCAGCAAACAGAGAATGGCATGGCAGATCAATTGGAAGAAACACAGTGCCCTGATGAGGTACTTGAGCAGCTGAGGTATCCCTTGAAACATCACATTTCAGGGTTCCTTGTTAAAATTCTTGAAATGTCACAACTCAGGATTCCTTGTTATAGGAGATTATTATTATTATTATCATCATCACCATCATTATTTACATCTTTATTGGACTATAATTGCTTTACAATGTTGTGTTAGTTTCTGCTGTACAACAAAGTGAATCAGCTATATGTATATATATATCCCTTCCCTCTTGAGACTCCCTCCCACCCTCCCCATCTCACTTCTCTATGTCGTCACAAAGCACCTAGCTGATCTCCCTGTGCTATGCAGCAGCTTCCCACTAGCTATCTATTTTACACTTGGTAGTGTATACGCATCAATGCTACTTTCTCACTTCGTCCCAACCTCCCTTTCCTCCCCTGTGTCCTCAAGTCCATCCTCTATGTCTACATCTCTATTCCTGCCTGCAGGAGATTATTGTTAAAACAGTTTGACTCTAAGCTCTCTGATACTTATCTCCAAATAATCCTAACCACCATAGAAGTGCTTATTTGCCTTTTCTTCATTTCCTAGACTGTTTGTAACTTTAGTTTTGACTTTTCTTCAGCCCTAAGAATTATGAAGGCAGACAATCTTTAATTAGTAAGAAATTAATATTTGAAGATTTTTATATTAAAAATTACACTGGATTATGATCAGAGATTGTAGGCTATAAATTTTCTCTTTTTGAAAATATTTTAAGATTATTTATGGATAGGATGTGAATAATTATAGCAAATATACCCTGAATATAAGGAAAATTGTCTTTTCTCTTCTTGCAAGATGCAATGATGTACATATTGTATGTCTGTATACCCACACATAAAATCTAGTTTATTGACTATTATTCTATGCCTCTATGCTCTCACTTACTTTTTGTCTATTATACCTGTGCAATTCTTGAGTGTGATGTAATAAAATCTCCCATAATTGCATTTTTATCAAGGTCAATGTGCATTTCTAATATTTTGCTTTATATATTTAGCTGCTATCTTCCTGGTGTATGCAACTTTATGACTTTTATATATTCTTCATAAATTGTTCCTTTTATCTTTGTGTAATGTACGCCAGTATCCTCTTCAGTACTTTTAACCTTAAATCCCACTTTCTCTGGTATTAAGTCAAATACTCCTTTGTTTTGTTTGCATTTGTCTAGTATGTATTTTTCCATCCTTTGTTTTCAAACTTTTTTATTGCTTTGTTTAAAGTGTTTTTGCAAGTAATATATAACCAAATGTTTACATTTTGTTCAGTCTGAAAGTTCTATCTACTTGCAGGTAGTATGAACATTGATACCACACTATTTAGTGTCTGCCAGTTAATTTACTTTGCTATGCCTTCATTTATTTTTCCTCATTTTAACTTATTTCATTTATTTACTATTCATTCTACTCTTTCCCTTGTTAAGTTAGAAATTGCACTGATTAATTGACATACCATTGCTGTGGTTGCTTTCCTTGCACAACTAATCACACTCATTTATCTATTATTACATATAACAAAAGCCTTTTATTTTTCCCTATCATGACTCTCATCCTGTACACAGTTTAGAATGTTTTTATATCCTCCCTTTCTTGACAGTTTACAGCTCCTGGATTTTGCTGAAATATTTCAGCTCTTTTATATAACTATATTATTATTATATTTCTCCTTGCAATATGTCTTTTCTATTTCACAAATCTATATTTAATAATTATATTATATATAGTAATATCTTATAATCAGTATAGATTTAACTATATCTTAATCTATGATTTCCTGCTGGTCTAATTCTTTCCCTGCATTGAGATTTCAGTTTCAATTCATTTGATGTTTAATGTTCTTCCTCAGGTCATTTCTTCTTATGGCCACTTGATTATTAATATCCCATATTTTTAAATCCCATATGTGAATGATATCTTGACTGGGAATAAGATTCCTAGTTCAATGTCTTTTTAGTTCAATAGAGCAAACATCATTTTTCCATTAACTATCAGCAATATCTTTGTGTAAATGTACAGATAATAACAAGCTTGGATTTGCAGATCAGTCTCTATTTTTACTATTCACACTGCAGTTGTGGCACAGAAGCAGTCATAGATAATATGTAAAAGAATAAATGTGCTGTGATTCAATAAAACTTTACAAAAACAGGCAGCAATAGGATTCAGCCCATTAGTCCATTGTTTTAAATATTGGTCCAATGCTCATCTGATTATTTTAGCTTTATATGATTTTTTTTTAACATCTTTATTGGGGTATAATTGCTTTACAATGGTGTGTTAGTTTCTGCTTTATAACAAAGTGAATCAGCTATACATATACATATGCTCCCATGTGTCTTCCCTCTTGCGTCTCCCTCCCTCCCACTCTCCCCATCCCACCCCTCCAGGCTGTCCCAAAGCCCCGAGATAATATCCCTGTGCCTTGCGGCTGCTTCCCCCTAGCTATCTACCTTACTACGTTTGTTAGTGTGTATATGTCCATGACTCTCTCTCGCCCTGTCAAAACTCACCCTTCCCCCTCCCCATATCCTCAAGTCCGTTCTCCAGTAGGTCTGCGCCTCTATTCCTGTCTTATCCCTAGGTTCTTCATGACATTTTTTTCCCTTAAATTCCATATATATGTGTTAGCATACGGTATTTGTCTTTTTCTTTCTGACTTACTTCACTCTGTATGACAGACTCTAGGTCTATCCATCTCATTACAAATAACTCAATTTCATTTCTTTTTAAGGTTGAGTAATATTCCATTGTGTATATGTGCCACATCTTCTTTATCCATTCGTCCGATGATGGGCGCTTAGGTTCTTTCCATCTCTGGGCTATTGTAAATAGAGCTGCAATGAACATTTTGGTACATGACTCTTTTTGAATTTTGGTTTTCTCAGGGTATATGCCCAGTAGTGGGATTGCTGGGTCATATGGTAATTCTATTTGTAGTTTTTTAAGGAACCTCCATACTGTTCTCCATAGTGGCTGAACCAATTCACATTCCCACCAGCAGTGCAAGAGTGTCCCCTTTTCTCCACACCCTCTCCAGCATTTATTGTTTCTAGATTTTTTGATGATGGCCATTCTGACTGGTGTGAGATGATATCTCATTGTAGTTTTGATTTGCATTTCTCTAATGATTAATGATGTTGAGCATTCTTTCATGTGTTTGTTGGCATTCTTTATATCTTCTTTGGAGAAATGTCTGTTTAGGTCTTCTGCCCATTTTTGGATGGTGTTGTTTGTTTTTTTGTTATTGAGCTGCATGAGCTGCTTGTAATTTTGGAGATTAATCCTTTGTCAGTTGCTTCATTTGCAAATGTTTTCTCCCATTCTGGGGGTTGTCTTTTGGTCTTGATTATGGTTTCCTTTGCTGTGCAAAAGCTTTAAAGTTTCATTAGGTCCCATTTGTTTATTTTTGTTTTTATTTCCATTACTCTAGGAGGTGGGTCAGAAAGGATCTTGCTGTGATTTATGTCATAGAGTGTTCTTCCTATGTTTTCCTCTAAGAGTTTGATAGTTTCTGGTCTTACATTTAGGTCTTTAATCCATTTTGAGCTTATTTTTGTGTATGGTGTTAGGGAGTGATCTAATCTCATACTTTTACATGTACCTGTCCAGTTTTCCCAGCACCATTTATTGAAGAGGCTGTCCTTTCTCCACTGTACATTCCTGCCTCCTTTATCAAAGATAAGGTGTCCATATGTGCGTGGGTTTATCTCTGGGCTTTCTATCCTGTTCCACTGATCTATCTTTCTGTTTTTGTGCCAGTACCATACTGTCTTGATTACTGTTGCTTTGTAGTATAGTCTGAAGTCAGGGAGCCTGATTCCTCCAACTCCCTTTTTCGTTCTCAAGATTGCTTTGGCTATTCGGGGTCTTTTGTGTTTCCATACAAATTGTGAAATTTTTTGTTCTAGTTCTGTGAAAAATGCCAGTGGTAGTTTGATAGGGATTGCATTGAATCTGTAGATTGCTTTGGGTAGTAGAGTCATTTTCACAATGTTGATTCTTCCCATCCAAGAACATGGTATATCTCTCCATCTATTTGTATCATCTTTAATTTCTTTCATCAGTGTCTTATAATTTTCTGCATACAGGTCTTTCGTATCCTTAGGTAGGTTTATTCCTAGATATTTTATTCTTTTTGTTGCAATGGTAAATGGGAGTGTTTTCTTGATTACACTTTCAGATTTTTCATCATTAGTATATAGGAATGCCAGAGATTTCTGTGCATTAATTTTGTATCCTGCTACTTTACCAAATTCACTGATTAGCTCTAGTAGTTTTCTGGTAGCATCTTTAGGATTCTCTATGTATAGTATCATGTCATCTGCAAACAGTGACAGCTTTACTTCTTCTATTCCGATTTGGATTCCTTTTATTTCCTTTTCTTCTCTGATTGCTGTGGCTAAAACTTCCAAAACTATGTTGAACAAGAGTGGTGAGAGTGGGCAACCTTGTCTTGTTCCTGATCTTAGTGGAAATGCTTTCAGCTTTTCACTATTGAGGATGATGTTTGCTGTGGGCTTGTCATATATGGCCTTTATTATGTTGAGGAAAGTTCCCTCTATGCCTACTTTCTGGAGGGTTTTTATCATAAATGGGTGTTGAATTTTGTCGAAAGCTTTCTCTGCATCTATTGAGATGATCATATGGTTTTTCTCCTTCAATTTGTTAATATGGTTTATCACATTGATAGATTTGCGGATATTGAAGAATCCTTGCATTCCTGGAATAAACCCCACTTGATCATGGTGTATGATCCTTTTAATGTGCTGTTGGATTCTGTTTGCTAGTATTTTGTTGAGGATTTTTGCATCTATGTTCATCAGTGATATTGGCCTGTAGTTTTCTTTCTTTGTGACATCCTTGTCTGGTTTTGGTATCAAGGTGATGGTGGCCTCAGACAATAAATTTGGCAGTGTTCCTCCCTCTGCTATATTTTGCAAGAGTTCGAGAAGGATAGGTGTTAGCTCTTCTCTAAACGTTTGATAGAATTCACCTGTGAAGCCATCTGGTCCTGGGTTTTGTTTGTTGGAAGATTTTTAATCACAGTTTCAATTTCAGTGCTTGTGATTGGTCTGTTCATATTTTCTATTTCTTCCTGATTCAGTCTTGGCAGGTTGTGCATTTCTAAGAATTTGTCCATTTCTTCCAGATTGTCCATTTTATTGGCATAGAGTTGCTTGTCATAATCTCTCATGATTTTTTTTATTTCTTCAGTGTCAGTTGTTACTTCTCCTTTCTCATTTCTAATTCTATTGATTTGAGTCTTCTCCCTTTTTTTCTTGATGAGTCTGGCCAGTGGTTTATCCATTTTGTTTATCTTCTCAAAGAACCAGCTTTTAGTTTTATTGATCTTTGCTATCGTTTCCTTCATTTCTTTTTCATTTATTTCTGATCTGATTTTTATGATTTCTTTCCTTCTGTTAGCTTTGGGGCTTTTTTGTTCTTCTTTCTCTAATTGCTTGAGGTGCAAGGTTAGGTTGTTTCTTCGAGATGTTTCCTGCTTCTTAAGGTGGGCTTGTATTGCTATAAACTTCCCCCTTAGAACTGCTTTTGCTGCATCCCGTAGATTTTGGGTCGTTTTGTCTCCATTGTCATTTGTTTCTAGGAATTTCTTGATTTCCCCTTTGATTTCTTCAGTGATCACTTCATTATTAAGTAGTGTATTGTTTAGCCTCCATGTGTTTGTATATTTTACTGATCTTTTCCTGTAATTGATATCTAGTCTCATGGCGTTGTGGTCAGAAAAGATACTTGATACAATTTCAATTTTCTTAAATTTACCAAGGCTTGATTTGTGACCCAAGATATGATCTATCCTGGAGAATGTTCCATGAGCACTTGAGAAAAATGTGTATTCTGTTGTTTTTGGATGGAGTGTCCTATGAATATCAATTAAGTCCATCCTGTTTAATGTATCATTTAAAGCTTGTGTTTCCTTATTTATTTTCATTTTGGATGATCTGTCCATGGGTGAAAGTGGGGTGTTAAAGTCCCCTACTATGAATTTGTTACTGTCAATTTCCCCTTTTATGGCTGTTAGTATTTGCCTTATGTACTGAGGTGCTCCTATGTTGGGTGCATAAATATTTACAATTGTTATATCTTCTTCTTGGATCAATCCCTTGATCATTATGTAGTGTCCTTCTTTATCCCTTTTAATAGTCCTTATTTTAAAGTCTATTTTGTCTGATATGAGAATTGCTACTCCAGCTTTCTTTTGGTTTCCATTTGCATGGAATATCTTTTTCCATCCCCTTACTTTCAGTCTGTATGTGTCTCTAGGTCTGAGGTGGGTCTCTTGTAGACAGCGTATATAAGGGTCTTGTTTTTGTATCCATTCAGCCAATCTGTGTCTTTTGGTGGGAGCATTTAGTCCATTTTCATTTAAGTTAATTATCGATATGTATGTTCCTATTCCCATTTTCTATATTGTTTTGGGTTCGTTATTATAGTTCGTTTCCTTCTCTTACATTTCTTATCAAGAGCAGTTCCTTTAGCATTTGTTGTAAAGCTGGTTTGGTGGTGCTGAACTCTCTCAGCTTTTGCTTGTCTGTAAAGATTTTAATTTCTCCATCAAATCTGAATGAGATCCTTGCTGGGTAGAGTAGTCTTGGTTGCAGGTTTTTCTCCTTCATCACTTTCAGTATGTCCTGCCACTTCCTTCTGGCTGTTAGGGTTTCTGCTGAGAGATCAGCTGTGAACCTTATGGGGATTCCCTTGTGTGTTATTTGTTGTTTTTCCCTTGATGCTTTTAATATGCTTTCTTTGTATTTAATTTTTGATAGTTTGATTAATATGTGTCTTGGCGTATTTCTCCTTGTATTTATCCTGTATGGGACTCTCTGTGCTTCCTGGACTTGATTAACTATTTCCTTTCCCATATTAGGGAAGTTTTCAACTATAATCTCTTCAAATATTTTCTCAGTCCCTTTCTTTTTCTCTTCTTCTTCTGGAACCCCTATAATTCGAATGTTGGTGCACTTAATGTTGTCCCAGATGTCTCTGAGACTGTCCTCAGTTCTTTACATTCTTTTTTCTTTATTCTGCTCTGCAGTAGTTATTTCCATACTTTATCTTCCAGGTCACTTATCCGTTCTTCTGCCTCAGTTATTCTGCTATTGATCCTATCTAGAGTACTTTTAATTTCATTTATTGCATTGTTCATTGTTGCTTGTTTCATCTTTATTTCTTGTAGGTCCTTGTTAACTGTTTCTTGCATTTTGTCCATTCTACTTCCAAGATTTCGGATCATCCTTACTATCATTATTCTGAATTCTTTTTCAGGTAGATTGCCTATTTCCTCTTCATTTGTTAGGTCTGGTGGGTTTTTATCTTGCTCCTTCATCTGCTGTGTGTTTTTCTGTCTTCTCATTTTGCTTATCTTACTGTGTTTGGGGTCTCCTTTTTGCAGGCTGCACGTTCGTAGTTCCCGTTGTTTTTGATGTCTGTCTCCAGTGGCTAAGGTTGTTTCAGTGGGTTGTGTAGGCTTCCTGGTGGAGGGGACTAGTGCCTGTGTTGTGCTGGATGAGGCTGGATCTTGTCTCTCTAGTGGGCAGGTTCACGTCTGGTGGTGTGTTTTGGGGTGTCTGTGGCCTTGTTATGATTTTAGGCAGCCTCTCTGCTAATGGGTGGGGTTGTGTTCCTGTTTTGCTAGTTGTTTGGCATAGGTTGTCCAGCACTGTGGCTTGCTGGTCGTTGAGTGAAGCTGGGTGCTGGTGTTAAGATGGAGGTCTCTGGGAGATTTCCACCGTTTAATATTATGTGGAGCTGGGAGGTCTCTTGTTGACCAGTGTCCTGAAGTTGGCTCTCCTACCTCAGAGGCAGAGCCCTGCCTCCTGGGCTGGAGCACCAAGAGCCTTTCATCCACATGGCTCATAATAAAAGGGAGAAAAAGTAGAGAGAATTATTAGAAGTATGAGGAAAGAAAGAGGGAAAGTAGGAAAGGAAGGAAGGAAGAAAGAAGCAAAGAAGGAAAGAAAGGAGGGAGGGAGGGAGGGAGGAAGGAAGGAAGGTGGGAAAGAAGGAGAAAATGTAGAGAGAATTAGTAGAAGTATGAGGAAAGAAAGAAGGAAAGGAGGAAAGGAAGGAAGGAAGAAAGAAGCAAAGAAAGAAAGAAAGGAGGGAGGGAGGGAGGGAGGAAGGAAGGAAGGAAGGAGGGAAAGAAGGAGAAAATGTAGAGAGAATTAGTAGAAGTATGAGGAAAGAAAGAGGGAAAGTAGGAAAGGAAGGAAGGAAGAAAGAAGCAAAGAAGGAAAGAAAGGAGGGAGGGAGGGAGGGAGGAAGGAAGGAAGGAGGGAAAGAAGGAGAAAATGTAGAGAGAATTAGTAGAAGTATGAGGAAAGAAAGAAGGAAAGGAGGAAAGGAAGGAAGGAAGAAAGAAGCAAAGAAGGAAAGAAAGGAGGGAGGGAGGGAGGGAGGAAGTAAGGAAGGAAGGAGGGAAAGAAGGAGAAAATGTAGAGAGAATTAATAGAAGTATGAGGAAAGAAAGAAGGAAAGGAGGAAAGGAAGGAAGGAAGAAAGAAGCAAAGAAGAAAAAGAGGGAGGGAGGGAGGGAGGAAGTAAGGAAGGAAGGAGGGAAAGAAGGAAAAAAGACAGAAAGAAAGAAGATACAGTAAAAATAAAATAAATTATAATATAGTTATTGTACTAAAAAATATTTAGAAAAAAAAAAAAAGGAACGGATAGAACCCTAGGACAAATGTTGGAAGCAAAGCTATACAGAGAAAATCTTACACAGAAGCATACACATACATGTTCACAAAGAGAGGCAAAGGGGGAAAAATCATAAATCCTGCTCCCAGTGACCACCTCCTCAACCTGGGGTGATTCGCTGTCTAAAGGAGGGAAGGAAGGAAGGAAAGAAAGAAAGAAAGAACGAAGGTAAAGTACAATAAATTATTACAATTAAAATTAATTATTAAGAAAAAAAATTTTTTTTTAAAAAAACAATGGACGGATAGAGCCCTAGGACAAATGTTGGAAGCAAAGCTATACAGAGAAAATCTTACACAGAAGCATACACATACACGTTCACAAAGAGAGGCAAAGGGGGAAAAATCATAAATCCTGCTCCCAGAGACCACCTCCTCAACCTGGGGTGATTCGCTGTCTAAAGGAGGGAAGGAAGGAAGGAAAGAAAGAAAGAAAGAACGAAGGTAAAGTACAATAAAGTTATTACAATTAAAATTAATTATTAAGAAAAAAAATTAAAAAAAAAAAAAAAACCATGGACGGATAGAGCCCTAGGACAAATGGTGGAAGCAAGAGTATACAGACAAGATCTCACACAGAAGCATACACGCACACATTCACAAAAAGAGGAAAAGGGAAAAAAAATCACAGATCTCGCTCCTAAATTCCACCTCTTCAATTTGGGATCACTCCCTGTCTATTCAGGTATTCCACAATGCAGGGCACATCAAGTTGATTGTGGAGCTTCAATCCGCCGCCTCCGTGGCTGCCGGGAGAGACCTCCCCCCTCTCCTCCCTGCTCTCACAGCTCACAGGAGCTCAGCTTTGTACCCGGCCCTGCCCCTGCGCGCAGTTCGCTGGAGGGCGTCTGTTTTTTGCTCAGACAGGACGAGGTTAAAGGAGCCGCTGATTCGGGAGCTCCGGCTCACTCAGGCCGGGGGTTGGGGGATGGGAGAAGGAGGGGCACTGCGTGCGGGGTGGGCCTGCGGCGGCAGAGGCGGCGTGACGCTGCGGCAGAGGCCGGCGTGACGTTGCACCAGCCTGAGACCCGCCGTGTGTACTCCCGGGGAAGTTGTCCCTGGATCCCGGGAACCTGGCAGTGGCGGCCTGCACAGGCTCCACGGAAGAGGGGCGCGGAGAGTGACCTGTGCTCGCACACAGCCCCCCTGGTGGCGGCAGCAGCAGCCCCAGTGTCTCCCTCCCGTCTCTGGGGTTCGCGCTTCCCGCCGCGGCTGGCGCCCGTCTCGGGGGCTCGCGCCCTCAGCCGCGGCTCGCGCCCGTCTCTGGGGTTCGCGCTTTTAGCCGCGGCTCGCGCCCGTCTCTGGAGTTCCTTTAAGCAGCGCTCTTAAACCCCTCTCCTCGCGCACCAGGAAACACAGAGGGAAGAAAAAGTCTCTTGCCTCTTCGGCGGGTGCAGGCTTTTCCCCGAACTCCCTCCCGGCTAGTCGTGGCGCACCAACCCCTTCAGGCTATGTTCAAGCCGCCAACCCCAGTCCTCTCCCTGCGCTCCGCTCCATCCAAAACCGAAACCCGAGCCTCAGCTCGCAGCCCCGCCCGCCCCGGCGGGTGAGCAGACAAGCCTCTCGGGTTGGTGAGTGCCGGTCGGCACCGATCGTCTGTGCAGGAATCTCCCCGCTTTGCCCTCCGCACCCGTCGCTGTGCACTACTCCATGGTCCCGAAGCTCCCCCCTCCGCCTCCCGCAGTCTCCGCCTGCGGAGGGGCTTCCTAGTGTGTGGAAACTTTTCCTCCTTCACAGCTCCCTCCCACTGGTGCAGGTGCCGTCCTTAATCTTTCGTCTCTGTTTTTTCTTTTGCCCTACCCAGGTACGTGGGGAGTTTCTTGCCTTTTGGGAGCTCTGAGGTCTTCTGCCAGCCTTCAGTAGGTGTTCTGTAGGAGTTGTTCCACGTGTAGATGTATTTCTGGTGTATCCGTGAGGAGGAAGGCGATCTCCACGTCTTACTCTTCCGCCATCTTCCCCCCTGTTTTTTTTTTTTTTTTTTTTTTAATGTTTTTGCAAATTTTTCCTTCCACTATTTGATTTAGAATATTGACAGGACATGCTAAGGCATATGTCTTTTTCTTTACTGCTACTTTGAAATTAAATGATATTTCAAACTGAACACAATACTTTTTCAGTTTTGAAAAACTATCTTCTATTATT
Organism: Phocoena sinus; assembly: GCF_008692025.1. NCBI lineage: Eukaryota > Metazoa > Chordata > Mammalia > Artiodactyla > Phocoenidae > Phocoena > Phocoena sinus. Next base: position 29,722,625 of record NC_045776.1, on the reverse strand, counting down.
TAGATAAGCATTGCCTTTTCTTCCTACTTTTTCTCTTATTTAATAACAGGAACTCTTATTATAGGTGTTTAGGGCTCCTGAATATATGTCCTCTACATTTCTTTTCCTCATGATCTCTATAATTTTGTGGAGTGGTTTTTCCACATTTTCTTCCACTTGATCTTCTAGGCCACCCATTCATATATCATATCAATTATCTACCACAAATTTAATGCTGCATAATAAAGAAAATCAGTCATAATACTTCAGTGGCATATAATACAAACATTTATTTAGCTCACAATTTTACAGTTCAGTGATTTAGGCTGGGCTCAGTTAGGTAGTTCCTCTGGTTTCACTTCTAAATGTCTGATAGTCACCTGTGACTTGGCCAATCTAGGATGATCTTGGCTAAAATAACTGGTGGGACTCAGCTCTGCTCTACATGTTGCATTTTCCAGCAGGGCATATTCTTATAGTGAATGTAGAGGCACAAGTGGAAACTCCTCAGCTTCTTCAGACCTCTGCTCAGAACTAGCACACTATCACTTTTGCCTTATTTGGCCAGTCAGAAGCCCAGCCTGGAGACACACATATGGTAAATGGCAAGAATACAGGAAAAGAAGATGACTTGGGGCATTGATACAATCAAATAAGCCACAAGTCTCAAAACTGATAATTATTTGCTTACATTTATATAATGAATGTTTTTATTATAAACAACCACCCCACTCTTCTGGAAGACTTTCTGTTTAACTGTTTAATTTTCTAATTGATTATTAATGCTTTATTTATTTATTTATTTATTTTTAGTGTTTAAGAAAATGTCCACATTTTATAGTAATTTTCTTTTAAGCTGTCTGTTCTGGATGCTGTAATTGTTTTTCTCTCCAATTCCTGATTCTTTTTTTGTTTTCCTGAGTCAGAATTTTCTTCACTTTTTGGAGCCAATGGCTGGAGAGAAAATCCCATGAGTGTTGAGAGGATATTCAGTAATCTTGGCCTCTGTAGGGAAGTGATTTGCCAGATTGCAATTTGCTGCTTCCTTGTCAAGACACTAAATACCATGCATCTTCTCAAGGGCCATAGCTTTACATGAGCCAACTCTCTACAGGAGTCAGAGAGTTCAGATGCCTGACTAGGAGTCTTTATTCCAGATTCCCATATGTCATTTTACAACTACTTTGATCCTGGCACAGCTGTAAGCTGGCTTCCACTTGTGGACTCAGCCTGCCACAAATGTCACACTTTATCTGGGTGCCTGAAGTGGTTGGTAGTTTTTTTGTTGTTAGGAAGGGAGAACAGCAGAGATGAGTGTTCTGATCAATCTTCCAGGATCTCCTGAGTCATAGCATTTAACCACTAAATAATACTGACTTTTCTTTATAATGTGGATTTGTGAATTTGGCTCTGGAAGGGATGACCCAACCAGGGATCCCAGGAAATGCCTAGTCACCAGAAATTCACATCCTTGGAGGACCCACCCATGGGTTACCTCTGCCCTTAACTGGTAACTAGAACAGTCATTAGGAACTCTCTCTACCAATTAGGGCCAATGATAAACCATGGGTTAGTCCATTCAGTAGATGTCCAGACCTAATATACAAATGACATATTGTTTTATATAATGATAATAATTACCTAGAAGAATTTTATTTTAACAGAATCCTAAGAATGCTCATCACAAATACTTTATGATGCAAATTATATTTCCACACATCAGTACTTCTCAGTCACAATCTCTTCTTACTGTTTCCTTAATACAAATACCTATTAGCAGGTAGTAGTAGGTTCGTTGATCCTTCACCATAACAGCTACTGTCTTAGTCACTACCATCTATGTTTTGATTGTATCATTTCTCTAGATCTGCTGTTTTTTTAATGATAATTCCATTATTTGCCAAGAGACCATCTTACATGCACCTGTCAGCTTAACATCTTTTACTAGTATGGAGGAAAAGAATCTGGATGCCTTACAGAAGCATTTGGTATGTTTACCGTATCAAAATAAATTTCAATATTTGACTTAGGGTAAGTGTTGGCCAGAGGATTGGTCATATCATCTGCCACTCTGTTATTCAGAACCAAAATATTTTATCACTGAAACTTAGATTCCACTCTACTTTTTGGTTATGTGGAGAGAAGTATGGGGGGAAAAGGTAATTAAGTCTTATCAATCAGTGTATGCCATTAGTTAATTTATTAGTTAAATTAGTTAATTTTAATATTTCTCAGTTTTAATTTTAGGTAGATATATAGATATAAAATGCAGTTTTATAAAAGATAATTTTCAGAAAAATGGTAAAATTATGACTCTCATACAAGTATTTTAAAAAACATGTGTCAAAGGATTTTTTTTTTACTCACATGATATGAGGGAATCAGGCAGGTGTTATAATTAGTTCAAAGGACAATTCAAATATCACATATTTTACATTGAGTAATGTTGAAAAGAATTATAAATAGAGAAAATCTTTCCCCACAGTGGGGAGAGGAAGTCAAATAAAATCATTTTTAGACAGAACAGCATTTACACATCTATCAGTTTCAATTTATGGAAAGTTGCTAAATATTTCAAATACAATGAACTTGACTTGAATCTGACAACCTGATAATCTGATAAAAATCATGTAGTTTTCCACTGAAACATGTAATAAATTTTTAAGATTAACTTTTGTTAAGGTGGAGCACAAGGTGTCAGATGGTGAGATGTAGTTCAACAAAAGATCACAAAAAATTAAAATAGAAAAGTTTTTTGCAGCTTTTTCATTGAAGTATACTTGATTTACAATCATAATTTCAGATGTACACCATAGTTATTCAGTATTTTTAAGATTATACTCCATTAAAAGTTGTAAGATAATGGCTGTAATTCTCCATGCTATATAATATATCATTGTTGTTTTTCTATTTTATGCATAGTAGTTTGTATCTCTTAATCCCATACGCTTAATTTGCCCCTTCCCCTTTCTCTCTCCCTTTTGGCAACCATTAGCTTATTTTCTATATCTTTGAGCCTGTTTCTGTTTTGCATTCTCTTGTATTAATTTTAGATTCAACATATAAGTGATATCATGCAATATTTGTCTTTCTCAGTCTTACTTATTTTACTAAACATATATCCTCTAGGTCCACTCACATTGCTGCAGATGGAAGAATCCAATTCTTTTTTGGGCTGAGTAATATTCCACTGTGTGTGTGTGTGTGTGTGTGTGTGTGTGTGTGTGTGTGTGTGTGTGTCTGTGTCTGTGTACCACATCTTCTTTATCCATTCATCTGTTGATGGACACTTGGGTTGTTTCCATGTCTTAGCTATTGTAAATAGTGATGCTATGAACATTGGAGTGCATGTATCTTTTCGAATTAGTGTTTTAATTTTTTTCTGGATATATACATAGGAGTGGAATTCCTGAATCATATGGTAGTTCTATTTTTAGTTTTTTGAAGAACCTTCTTACTGTTTTCCATAATGACCACACCAATATACATTCCCACACACAGTGTACAAAGGTTCCCTTTTCTCCACATACTCTCCAACATTTGTTATTTGTAGGCATTATGATGAAAGTCACTCTGACAGGTCTGAGGCAATATCTCATTAACATTTTGATTTGCATTTCTCTAACAATTAGTGATATTGAGCATCCTTTCATGTGCTTGTTAGCCATCTGTATATTTTCTTTGGAAAAATGTCTATTCAGGTCTTCTACCCACTTTTTGATTGGATTTTTTGTTTTTTGATATTAAGTTATATGAGCTGTCTATATATTTTGGATACTAATCCCTTATTTTTCATATCATTTGTAGGTTGTCTTTTCATTTTGTTGATGGTTTCCTTTGATGAGCAAAAGCTTTTAAGTTTAATTAGGTCTCATTTGTTTATTTTTCTTTTATTTCTTTTGCCTTATGAAACAGATCCAGAAAACAGTGCTGTGGTTTATGTCAAAGAATGTTCTGCCTATGTTCTTTTCTAGGATTTTTATGGTTTCAGGTTTTACATTTAGGTCTTTAATCTATTTTGAGTTTATCTTTGTATATGGTTTGAGGTAATGTTCCAATCTCACATGTCCTAGAGGATGTACACAGAATACCACAAGGGGTCACATGGGGAGGTTAAGGTAGGGTACAGGCAGAAAGAGAGAAACATGCTCAGAAACATGCCTTTATTAGGGTCTGTGTGTAAAGTGCTTTGAGGTTCCCAAGCTAAAATCAGTCAATTCAAACCAAAGAGAGTTGGGTTTTGGTAAATTACATGAGGGTCTTATTTAAGGGGTATACAAGGGAAAGACCTAGTGAGGTAGGGGAAACTGTTGATCACAGAGGCTGTTGGGGAAGCCATATTAGGAATTTACATTTACTTGTGACTCTCCAGGCTGTTTTCTAGAGTGTACTCTTACATTAGGGCTACTGTCAGTTTAAGGTCCCGAAAGGTCACTAGGCCAAACAAATGGATGCTGTGGCAGCAATACTATGGAGTAGCTTTGCTAAAATCTTGACAAAACACAAATTTTTTTCCTACAATCTCCCCATTTTGATCAAAATCAATTTTCAAAAAACTATTATTCTTGATCACAAAATTAAAACTTATCTCATTAGATTTGGCCTATTATTTACATAAGTGCAACAAGAGTATTCATTTGTCATATGAGCTTTCTTAAATTTGATTTGCTGAAACTTTTCATAAGGAATATCAGATTGAACTTTTAAAAGCCACTTGAGACTAGGAAATAAAGGCAAATATTCGCTGTAAGATTTCACTGGCATTCCTTATTAAGTTGGGTAAATTTCTCTTCTTGAGGTTCTCAATAATCTAAGTTTCCTATGCCTTCCAGGAAGAGACACTCCTTACTCACCTGTAGGCTGAGGACCCTGTAAGCCAGGCACCAGGTCAGTTTTCCTATGAGAACTTTGTAAGCATTAAGTCCATAAAGTAAACCTTAGTTCCCTAAAAGTATTAAATGACCATGTTTCTCAAATATGGCATCAGTGGCAAGGCTTTCATTGCAGTCAATGTTTCCAATTAGGTCCTAGTGAAAAGAAGGATAGATATTATTGAACCCATGTAAAAAACTACATTCCTGTGAAAATTGAAATAATCAGTAGGAGTTTCTGAATTAAGATGAGAACAAGGGAGAATAAGATATCACTTATGAATGCTTCATTTTAGTTTACAAAGTAAAGTCTTCTAAATTGTAATGAGTTACAGATAGCTTAAGAAGAAAGAGCATATCTAGAAAATAGAACATTAAAATAGTATCAACACTATTCTAAACAAAATTACATTTATCCCTCATCAGTTCATTTAGTTCTATGTAATTAAGTTTTATTCACCTGACTCTTGGATCAGCAATCTCTTGAACTCATCTTCTCCAGTAGAGTTCTGGAAATCCTGATTCAGTTTGCTATCAGTGACTCATATCATGGTCTAAAAGTTGTTAAAGTGATGCCATCAGAAGACTGTATTCAAATGTACCTTTTAGCACTTCCCTTGTGGCATAGTGGTTAAGAATCTGCCTGCCAATGCAGGGGACACAGGTTCGAGCCCTGGTGTGGGAAGATCCCACATGCCATGGAGCAACTAAGCCTGTGCACCACAACTACTGAGCCTGCACTCTAGAGCCCTCAAGCCACAACTACTGAGCCTGCGTGCCACAGCTACTGAAACCCACACACTTAGAACCTATGCTCTACAACAAAGAAAGCCACCACAATGAGAAGCCCATGCAACACAATGAACAGTAGATCCTGCTCACTGCAACTAGAGAAAGCCTGCATGCAGCAACAAACACCCAACACAGCCAAAAATAAAAATAAAGTAATTAATTTTAAAAAATTGTAAAAAACAATGTACCTTTTGTAGTCCTTTTCCATGGGACCTGGAATCTGGGACACCTTCTTTGTTGAAGATAAAGCAATCTGACCTGTAACACATTGCAAAAGCTTTCAGGAAGCATCAGAGTAAAACTAACAAAAGATAATCTGTAGATGACAAAAAACTCTAAATGCTGTGGTCAATTTATTGCTGATTATTTTCTAACGTGAAAGAGCTCATGTGAGTTCATTACAAGAATAAGGCAACTGACAAGGGACTTTGTTTCTATAGACTGCAAAACAAAATTAAAAAGTCAATTCAAAAAAACAGTCCTACACATTTTTAATTTTTGTTTTTATTTCCATTACTCTGGGGGACAGATTGAAAAAGATGTTGCTGTGATTTATGCCAAAGAGTGTTCTCCCTATGTTTTCTTCTAAGAGTTTTGTAGTATCCAGTGTTATATTTAGGTCTTTAATCCATTTAGAGTTTACTTTTATATATGGTGTTAAAGAATGTTCTAATTTTATTTTTCTTATACGTTACTGCCCAGTTTTCCCAGCACCATTTGTTGAAGAGACTGTCTTTTTTTCCATCATATAGTCTTGCCTCCTTTGTTGTAGATGAATTGACCATAGGTGCATAGGTTTATTTCTAGGCTTTCTATCCGATTCCATTGATTTATATTCCTGTTTTTGTACCAGCACCATACTGTTTTGATGATTGTAGCTTTGTAATATAGTCTTAAGTGAGGGAGCCTGATTACTCCAACTCCATTTTTCCCTCTCAAGATCACTTTGGCCCTTTGGTGTCTTTTGTGTCTCCATACAAATTTTGAGATTTTTTTGTTCTAGTTCTCTGAAAAATGCCATTGGTAATTTGATAGGGATTGCATTGAATCTGTAGATTGCCTTGGGTAGTATAGTCATTTTGACAACACTAATTCTTCCAATCCACTTTGCTGTACACCTGAAACTAACACAGCATTTTAATCAACTATATTCCAATATAAAATAAAAAATAATCACTGAATAAAGAGTAATTAAATAAAACTCCAATCTACTATTAATACAAAGTAGTCCATAACTTTCTAGATTGTGTCTTACTTTTATGTTGTTTTTCACTCAATGGCATATCATGGATATTCTTTCCTGTCAATAAATATATTTCATAATTCTTTTAAAAAGTCTTAGAATTATTATACACACAACGATTAACCCCATTCAAATAATTATATCTAATTTTTAAAAGTGGATGAAAAATATACATTTCAGAGAAAAAAATCTTATAATGTAACATGTAATAATCCTGATATAATATACCATCAATATACCAAGCATATAATAAAAGGATATCTAGAATAGATACAAATTATTGAGTACAGAAATTAAGAATGGAACGGTTTCTAAAACAGCTATTTCTTCTAGAAAAAAGTGTTTTCCTTTACTTTACACTACACTTCTGACACTAAATGTGTGTTTTCCACATATTAAGAAATTATCTGACACCAGCTGCGTGTCATACAATCCAATACAATCCCAACACCATCTGCCTGGAATTAGTGTCACATTCTATAAGTTAAGGGCTCAGTTCCACAAGACTACTCACATTTTAGATAACTATTGTCAAGTCCCAGGTTGTCACCTATACTTCTGACCTATCAGATAGAAACCAGGATTTCCATGACTGCTTTTTAGGCTCAATAATTTGCTAGAATGGCTCACAGAACTTAGAGAAACACTTACTTTTACTAGTTTACTATAGAAGGTATAAAAGTACACAAAAGAATAGTCTGATGGGGCTTCCCTGGTGGCGCAGTGGTTGAGAGTCTGCCTGCCAATGCAGGGGACATGGGTTCGTGCCCTGGTCTGGGAAGATCCCACATGCTGCGGAGCGGCTAGGCCTGTGAGCCATGGCCGCTGAGCCTGCGCGTCTGGAGCCTGTGCTTCGCAACGGGAGAGGCCACAGCAGTGAGAAGCCCGTGTACCACACACACACACACACACACACACACACACACACACACACACACACACAAAGAATAGTCTGATTAAGAGACATATAGGGTAAGGTATGCAGAAGGGGCACGGAACTTCCATGCCCTCTCCAGGTGTGCTATCATCTCAGGACCTCCATGTGTTCAGGGACCTGGAAAATCCCTAAACTCCATATTTTGGAGATTTTTATGGAGACTTTATCTCATAGGCAGGATTGATTATTAACTCCATTTCCAGTCCCTCTCTTCTCTCCAGAGAACGGGGGTGTGTGGCTGAAAGTTCCAAGCTTTTAATTGTGTCTTGTCTGTCTAATGACCAGCCCCCATCCAAGAGCCCCTCATCCCAGTTGCCTAATTAGATCAAAAGATACTCTGATCACCCAGGAAATTCCAAGGGATTTAGCAATTCTATGTCAGACACTCCTATTCCTCAGGAAATTACAAGGGCTGTCAGGAACTGGGGTCAAACACACACACACACACACACACACACACATATTTCTTATTATTTCACAATATATTAAAAAAACTCACAGGTAAGTGGTGTGAATGAAAATCATTGCCTAAAATATATTGGATTCAAATTGAAGAAATAAAAATGAATTAACATGTTAAAAAACAACTGAAATTATGACTAATAGCATACCATTTTTTTCTAATATTATGCAAAACAGCAGCAGAATTCTGATAATTGGAAACTTGTCAGGGAAAGTGAAGGCATTTTTTTAAAAAAATGTATTGAAGTATAGTTGATTTACAATGTTGTGTTAGTTTCAGGTGTAGAGCAAAGTGAATAGTTTATACCCACATACGTATCCACTATATTTTAGACTCTTTTCCCATATAGGTCATTACAGAGTATTGAGTACAGTTCCCTGTGCTATACAGTATGTCCTTATTAGTCATCTATTCTATATATAGTACTGTGTATGTGTCAATCTCCCAGTTTATCCCTCTCCCCCTTATCCCCTAGTAACCATAAGTCTGTTTTCTATATCTGTAACTCTCTGTTTTGTAGATAAGTTCATTTGTACCTTTTTTTTCTTAGATTCCACATATAAGTGATATATGATATTTGTGTTTCTCTGTCTGACTTACTTCACTCAGTATGACAATCTCTAGGTCCATCCATGTTGCTGCAAATGGCATTATTTCATTTTTTTAATGGCTGAGTAATATTCCATTGTATATATGCACCACACCTCCTTTATCCATTCCTCTGTTGTTGGACATTTAGTTTGCTTCCATGTCCTGGCTACTGTAAATAGTGCTGGAATAAACATTTGGGTGCATGTATCTTTTTGAATTATGGTTTTCTCCAGACATGTGCCCATGAGTGGGATTGCTGGATCATGTGGTAGCTCTATTTTTAGTTTTTTGCAGGAACCTCCATACTGTTCTCCATAGTGGCTGTAGCAATTTACATTCTTGCCAACAGTTCAGGAAGGTTCCCTTTTTTCCACACCATTTCTAGCATTTATTATTTGTATATATTTTGATGATTTTTTTTTTTTTATTATAACCAGTGTGAGGTGATACCACACTGTAGTTTTGATTTGCATTTCTCTAAAAATTAGTGAGGTTGAGATTCTTTTCATGTGCATTTTAGCCATCTGTATGTCTTCTTAGGAAAAATGTCTACTTAGGTCATGCAGTCATTTTTTTATTGGGTTGTTTTTGAATTTTCTTTTGTTTTATATTGAGCTGCATGAGCTGTTTATATATTTTGGAGATTAATCCCTTGTCAGTTGCTTCATTTGCAAATATTTTCTCCCATTCTGAAGGTTGTCTTTTTGTTTTGTTTGTTTATGGTTTCCTTTGTTGTGCAAAATCTTTTAAGTTGCACTAGGTCTCATTTGCTTATTTTTGTTTTTATTTTCATTATTCTAGAAGATGGATCAAAAAAGATCTTGGTGCAATTTACGTTAAAGGGTGTTCTGCTATGCTTTCCTCTAAGTGTTTTATAGTATCGGCCTAACATTTAGGTCTTTAATCCATTTTGAGTTTATTTTTGTGTATGGTGTTTGGAAGTGTTCTAATTTCATTCTTTTACATGTAGCTGTCCAGTTTTCCCAGCACCATTTATTGAAGAGACTGTCTTTTCTCCATTGTATATTCTTGCCTCCTTTATTATTGATCAGGTGACCATAAATGCTTGAGCTTATGTCTGTGCATTCTATCCTGTTCCATAGATCCATATTTCTGTTTTTGTGCCAGTACTATACTGTTTTGAAAACTGTAGCTTTGTAGTATACTCTTTTTTTTCTACATCTTTATTGGAGTATAATTACTTTACAATGCTGTGTTAGTTTCTGCTTTATAACAAAGTGAATCAGTTATACTTATACATATGTTCCCATATCTCTTCCCTCTTGCGTCTCCCACCCTCCCACCCTCCTTATCTCACCCCTCTAGGTGGCCACCAAGCTGATCTCCCAGTGCTATGCAGCTGCTTCCCACTAGCTATCTATTTTACGTTTGGTAGTGTATATATGTCCATGCCACTCTCTCACTTTGTCACAGTTTACCCTACCTCATCCCCATATCCTCAAGTCCATTCTCTAGTAGGTCTGTGTCTTTATTCCTGTCCTACACAAAGGTTCTTCATGACATTTTTTCCCCCTAAATTCCATATATATGTGTTAGCATATGGTATTTATCTTTCTATTTCTGACTTACTTCACTCTGCATGACAGACTCTAGGTCCATCCACCTCATTACAAATAGCTCAATTTCATTTCTTTTTATGACTAATATTCCATTGTATATATGTGCCACATCTTCTTTATCCATTCATCCAGAGATGGTCACTTAGGTGGTTTCCATATCTGGAATATTGTAAATAGAGCTGCAATGAACATTGTGGTACATGACTCTTTTTGAATTATGGTTTACTCAGGGTATATGCCCAGTAGTGGGATTGCTGGGTTATATGACAGTTCTATTTGTAGTTTTTTAAGGAACCTCCATACTGTTCTGCATAGTGGCTGTATCAATGCACAATCCCACCAGCTGTGCAAGAGTGTTTCCTTTTCTCCACACCCTCTCCAGCATTTATTGTTTCTAGATTTTTTGATGATGGCCATTCTGACTGTTGTGAGATGTTATCTCAGTGTAGTTTTGATTTGCATTTCTCTAATGATTAATGATGTTGAGCATTCTTTCATGTGTTTGCTGACAGTCTATATATCTTCTTTGGAGAAATGTCTATATAGGTCTTCTGCCCATTTTTGGATTGGGTTGCTTGTTTGGTTTGTTATTGAGCTGCATGAGCTGCTTATAAATTTTGGAGATTAATCCTTTGTCAGTTGCTTCATTTGCAAATATTATCTCCAATTCTGAGGGTTGTCTTTTGGTCTTGTTTATGGTTTCCCTTGCTGTGCAAAAGCTTTGAAGTTTCACTGGGTCCCATTTATTTATTTTTGTTTTTATTTCCATTTCTCTAGGAGGTGGGTCAAAAAGGATCTTGCTGTGATTTATGTTATAGAGTGTTCTGCCAATGTTTTCCTCTAAGAGTTTGAGAGTCTCTGGCCATACATTTAGATCTTTAATCCACTTTAAGCTGATTTTTGTGTATGGTGTTAGTGAGTGATCTAATCTCATACTTTTACATGAACCTGTCCAGTTTTCTCAGCACCACTTACTGAACAGGCTGTCCTTTCTGCACTGTACATTCCTACCTCCTTTATCAATGATAAGGTGATGATATGTGTGTGGGTTTATCTCTGGGCTTTCAATCCTGTTCCATTGACCTGTATATCTGTTTTTGTGCCAGTACCATACTGTCTTGATTACTATAGCTTTGTAGTATAGTCTGAAATCAGGGAGCCTGATTCGTCCAGCTCCATTTTTCGTTCCTAAGATTGCTTTGGCTATTCAGGGTCTTTGTGTTTCCATACTGATTGTGCAATTTTTTGTTCTAGTTCTGTGAAAAATGCCAGTGGTAGTTTGATAGGGATTGCATTGAATCTGTAGACTGCTTTGGGTAGTAGAGTCATTTTCCCAATATTGATTCTTCCAATCCAAGAACATTGTATATCACTCTATCTTTTTGAATCATTTTTAATTTCTCTCATCAGTGTCTTATAACTTTCTACATACAGGTTTTTTTTCTCCTTAGGTAGGTTTATTCCTAGATATTTTATTCTTTCTGTTGCAAAGAGAAATAGGAGTGTTTTCTTGATTTCACTTTCAGATTTTTCATCATTAGTGTACAGGAATGCCAGAGATTTCTGTGCATTAATTTTGTATCCTGCTACTTTACCAAATTAATTGATTAGCTCTAGTAGTTTTCTGGTAGCACATTTAGGATTCTCTATGTATAGTATGTCATCTGTAAACAGTGAGAGCTCTACTTCTCCTTTTCCAATTTGGATTCCTTTTATTTCCTTTTCTTCTCTGATTGCTGTGGCTAAAACTTCCAAAATTATGTTGAATAAGAGTGGTAAGAGTGGGCAACCTTGTCTTGTTCCTGATCTTAGTGGAAATTGTTTCAATTTTTCACCATTGAGGACGATGTTGTCTGTGGATTTGTCATATATGGTCTTTATTAAGTTGAGGAAAGTTCCCTCTATGCCTACTTTCTGCAGGGTTTTTATCATAAATGGGTGTTGAATTTTGGCAAAAGTTTTCTCTGCAACTATTGAGATGACCATATGGTTTTTCTCCTTCAATTTGTTAGTATGGTGGATTACATTCATTGATTTGCATATATTGAAGAATCCTTGCATTCCTGAAATAAATCCCATTTGATCATGGAGTCTGATCCTTTTAATGGGCTGTTCCATTCTGTTTGCTAGTATTTTGTGAGGATTTTTGCATCTATGTTCATCAGTGATATTAGCCTGTAGTTTTCTTTCTTTGTGACATCCTTGTCTGGTTTTGGTATCAGGGTGATGGTGGCCTCATAGAATGAGGTTGGGAGTGTTCCCTCCTCTGCTATATTTTGGAAGAGTTTGAGAAGGATAGGTGTTATCTCTTCTCTAAATGTTAGAAAGAATTCGCCTGTGAAGACACTGATCCTTGGCTTTTGTTTGCTGGAAGATTTTTAATCACAGTTTCCGTGCTTGTGATTGGTCTGTTCATATTTTCTATTTCTTCCTGCTTCCGTCTTGGCATGTTGTGCATTTCTAATAATTTGTCCATTTCTACCAGGTTGTCCATTTTATTGGCATAGAGCTACTTGTAGTAATCTCTCGTGATTTTTTGTATTTCTGCAGTGTCAGTTGTTACTTCTTTTTCATTTCTAATTCTAGTGATTTGAGCCTTCTCCCTTTTTTTCTTCATGAGTCTCATTAATGGTTTATCAATTTTGTTTATCCTCTCAAAGAAGCACCTTTTAGTTTTCTTGATCTTTGCTACCATTTCCTTCATTTCTTTTTCAATTATTTCTGATCTGATCTTTATGATTTCTTTTCTTCTGCTAACTTTGGGGGTTTTTGTCCTTCTTTCTCTAATTTCTTTAGGTGCAAGTTTAGGTTGTTTATTATAGATGTTTCTGGTTTCTTAAGGTAGGATTGTATTGCTATAAACTTCTCTCTTGGAACTGCTTTTGCTGCATCCCATAGGTTTTGGGTTGTCCTTTCACCGTTGTCATTTGTTTCTAGGCATTATTTGATTTCCTCTTTGATTTCTTCCGTTGTCCCTTCGTTATTAAGTAGTGTATTGTTTAACCTCCATGTGTTTGTATTTTTTACAGATCTTGTCCTGTAATTGATATCTAGTCTCATAGTGTTATGGTCCGAAAAGATACTTCATACAATTTCAATTTTCTTAAATTTACCAAGGCTTGATTTGTGACCCAAATATGATCTATCCTGGAGAATGTTCCATGAACACCTGAGAAGAATGTGTATTCTGTTGTTTTTGTATGGAATGTTCTATAAATATCAAAGAAGTCCATCTTGTTTAGTGTATCATTTAAAGCTTGTGTTTCCTTATTTATTTTCATTTTGGATGATCTATCCATTGGTGAAAGTGAGGTGTGAAAGTCCCCTACTATGAATATGTTACTGTCAATTTCCCCTTTTATGGCTGTTAGTATTTGCATTATGTATTGAGGTGCTCCTATTTTGGGTGCATAAATATTTACAACTGTTATATATCCTTCTTGGATCGATCCCTTGATCATTATGTAGTGTCCATCTTTGTCTCTTCTAATAGTCTATTTTAAAGTCTATTTTGTCTGATATGAGAATTGCTACTCCAGCTATTTTGGTTTCCATTTGCATGGAATATCTTTTTCCAGACCCTCACTTTCAGTCTGTATGTGTGTCTAGGTCTGAAGTGGGTCTCTTGTTGACAGCATAAATATGGGTCTTGTTTTTGTATCCATTCAGGCAGTCTGTTTCTTTTGGTTGGAGTATTTAATCCATTTACATTTAAGGTAATTATCAATATGTATGCTCCTCTTCCCATTGTCTTAATTGTTTTGGGTTTGTTATTGTAGGTCTTTTCCCTCTCTTGTGTTTCTTGTCTAGAGAAGATCCTTTAGCATTTGCTGAAAAACTGGTTTGGTGGTGCTGAACTCTCTCAGCTTTTGCTTTTCTGTAAAGATTTTAATTTCTTCATCAAATCTGAATGAGATCCTTTCTGTGTAGAGTAATCTTGGTTGTAGGTTTTTCTCCTTCATCACTATAAATATGTCCTGCTAGTTCCTTCTGGCTTGCAGAGTTTCTGCTGAAAGTTCAGCTGTTAACCTTATGGGGGTTCCCTTGTGTGTTTTTTGTTGTTTTTCCCTTGCTGCTTTCAATATGTTTTCTTTGTATTTAATTTTTGACTGTTTGATTAATATGTGTTCTGGCGTGTTTCTCCTTGGATTTATCCTGTATGGGACTCTGTGTTTCCTCAATTTGATTAATTATTTCCTTTCCCATATTAGGAAAGTTTTCAACTATAATCTCTTCAAATATTTTCTCAATCCCTTTCTTTTTCTCTTCTTCTTCTGGAACCACTATAATTCGAATGTTGGTGTGCTTAATGTTCTCCCAGAGGTCTCTGAGACTGTCCTCAGTTCTTTTCATTCGTTTTTCTTTATTCTGCTCTGCAGTAGTTATTTCCACTACTTTATCTTCCAGGTCACTTATCTGTTCTTCTGCCTCAGTTATTCTGCTATTGATCCCATCTAGAGTAATTTTGATTTCAATTATTGTGTTGTTCATCATTGCTTGTTTCATCTTTTATTCTTCTGGGTCCTTTGTAAATGTTTTTTTGCATTTTGTCTATTCTATAGCCAAGATTTTGGATCATCTTTACTATAATTATTCTGAATTCTTTTTCAGGTAGACTGTCTATTACCTCTTCATTTGTTAGGCCTGGTGGGTTTTTATCTTGCTCCTTCATCTGCTGTGTGTTTTTCTGTCTTCCCATTTTGCTTATCATACTGTGTTTGGGGTCTCCTTTTTGCAGGCTGCAGGTTCGTAGTTCCCGCTGTTTTTGGTGTCTGTCCCCAGGAGCTAAAGTTGGTTCAGTGGGCTGTGTAGGCTTTCTGGTGGAGGGGACTAGTGCCTGTGTTCTGGTGGATGAGGCTGGATCTTGTCTTTCTGGTGGGCATGTCCACATCTTGTGGTGTGTTTTGGGGTGTCTGTGGACTTATTATGATTTTAGGCAGCCTCTCTGCTAATGGGTGGGGTTGTGTTCCTGTTTTGCTAGCTGTTTGGCCTAGGTTGTCCAGCACTGTAGTTTGCTGGTCGTTGAGTGAAACTGGGTGCTGGTGTTGAGATGGAGATCTCTGGGAGATTTTTGCCATTTGATATTACATGGAGCTGGGAGGTCTCTTGTGGACCAGTGTCCTGAAGATGGCTCTACCACCTCAGAGGCACAGCACTGACTCCTGGCTGCTGCACAAAGAGCCTTTCATCCACACAGCTCAGAATAAAAGGGAGAAAAAGTAGAAAGAAAGAGAGAAAGAAAGAGGATAAAATAAGGTAAAATAAAATAAAAAGAAATTTTAAGAAAATTTTTTTTAAAGTTAAAAGAAAAAATGGATGTATAGAACCTTAGGGCAAATGGTGAAAGCAAAGCTTTACAGAAAAAATCTCACACAGGAGCATACACCTGCACACTCACAAAAAGAGGAAAAAGGGAAAAAATAATAAATCTTTCTCTTAAAGTCCACCTCCTCAATTTGGGATGATTTGTTGTCTATTCAGGTATTCCTTAGATGAAGGGTACATCAAGTTGATTGTGGATATTTAATCCGCTACTCCTGAGGCTGCTGGGAGAGATTTCCCTTTCTCTTCTTTGTTTGCACAGCTCCTGTGGTTCAGCTTTGGATTTGCCCCTGCCTCTGCATGTTCGTTGCCGGAGCGCATCTGTTCTTTGCTCAGACAGGACGGGTTTAAAGGAGCCGCTGATTCAGGGGCCCTGGCTCACTCAGGTGGGGTGGAGGGAGGGGTACAGAGTGCAGGGTTACCCTGCAGCGGCAGAGGCCGTCGTGATGTTGCACCAGCCTGAGGTGCACCATGCATTCTTCCAGGGATGTTGTCCCTGGATCCCGGGACCCTGGCAGTTGTGTGCTGCACAGGCTCCCCGGAAGGGAGTTGTCGAGAGTGACCTGTGCTCGCACACAGGCTTCTTGGTGGCAGCAGCAGCAGCCTTATCATCTCATGCCCGTCTCTGGTGTCTGTGCTGTTTGCCACGGCTCGCACCCATCTCTGGAGATCCTTTAAGCAGTGTTCTTTATCCCCTTTCCCCACGCACCAGGAAATGGAAGAAAAAGTCTCTTGCCTCTTCTGCAGGTCCAGACTTTTCCCTGGACTCCCTCCTGTCTAGCCATGGTGCAGTAACCCCCTGCAGGCTGTTTTCACACTGCCAGTCCTCTACCTTCACTCTGCCCGAAGCCCGAGCCTCAGCTCCCAGTCCCACCTGCCCCAGTCAGTGAGCAGACAAGCCTTTCAGGCTAGTGATTGCTGGTCGGTGCCAATCCTCTGTGCGGGAATCTCTCCACTTTGCCCTCCGCACCGTGGTGGCTGTGTTCTCCTCCTCGGCTGCGAAGTTCCCCCACTTCGTCACCCACAGTCTCCTCCCGTGAAGGGGCTTCTAGTCTGTGGAAACCTTTACTCCTTCATGACTCCCTCCCACTGGTGCAGGTCCTGTCTCTATTCTTTTGTCTCTGCTTATTCTTTTTTCTTTTGCCCTACCCAGGTATGTGGGGAGTTTCTTGCCTTTTGGGAGGTCAGCGTTCAGTAGGTGTTTTGTAGGAGTTGTATTTCTGATGTATCTATGGGGAGTAAGGTGATCTCCGCATATTCCTCTTCCACCATCTTAATAAATCTCTCTGTAGTATAGTCTTAAGTGAGGGAGCCTGATTCCTCCAGCCCCATTTTTTTCTCATTGACAGGTATTTAGGAATTTCCCATATATCGTAAAATTTCTGAAGTATTTATATTAATAACATTTTACCATTACAAATTTAACCTAGGGAAGGCTAAGTATTTCTCCTGATATGACAACTCTTCCCATGCAATTCATTAATAGTAACATATCAAGTAAACCTTATTATTTCTAATACTTCTGATTTTATGAGATGAAACAAATATATATCTATGTGACTCTCCAGGGGCTCTTTGACAAATCTAGTAGACACTTCTAGGTGCAAAAAATATCCTAAAAGCATATTTTACTTATTTCACTTTACATTTAGGATGCCATTTTGGGGAGGCAAAAAGTCAAAATTGTCAGAAGATTTTAACACCTAAGATAGAGATCAGATAAGGAATGCCTGAGAAACAATAGTTGTCACATTTCCAATTGACAGCAAAATATTAAAAAATAAACATGGAAGATAACATGACTGTAAAGAAACTTAGCTTTTTATCAAGTGAGAAAACTTTGTTTTCTTAAATAATGTGAGATATAGTAAACAGAAAGAAAATTATAGGGCTTCCCTGGTGGCGCAGTGGTTGAGAGTCCGCCTGCTGATGCAGGGGACACGGGTTCGTGCCCCAGTCCGGGAAGATCCCACATGCCGCAGAGCGGCTGGGCCCGTGAGCCATGGATGCTGAGCCTGCGCGTCCAGAGCCGCAAAAAAAAAAAAAAAAAAGAAAATTATAGATGATTATTTTGGTAGGACATTGAATCTGTTATCTAGACAGATTGCATACAATTAAAAAAAAAACCTTTTTACATGGAGGTGGAAGCATTTGATAGTAAACAAGCAACAACAACAACAACAAAAAGCCTATCAAAATTGAAGCACTTTGCCAAGATTTTAACACATGTCATAGCCTTTCAGACTCAGGTATTATGAACCAGGGTAAATAAAATATACATAAATGTTTTTTTACTTCATTATGCCCCTTCATATTCTGGAACAAAGAAACAATTTACCTTAGGATCAATTGCAAGGTTTGAAAGATGAAAACTAATTTCATATTATTATTAAATTGTTAACATGCAGTGCATTCATCTTGGTTATTTTCAAACGAATCAATAAACAAATATTTTTAAAACTCTGTTTCAATGTCCAATATGGTACAAATCAATACCTACAGCCCACAAAAACTCTCTGGGTCCTCAATAAGTTTAAATAGCATAGAGGTGTTTGGAAACAAAAACAGCAACAACAGCAGCAAACAGAACAAAACAAAATGTTTCCTCCTTTAGAGCAAAACTACTCTTTCCTTGAAAACAGAAGCACACACAATTGTTTTTCTCCAAAACTGTTACTCCTAAGAAGAAACTATTATCCAAAGTAATCCCTATGTTATAGAGGAAACTATGGACAACCATGAATGTCACACACACACATTCTGGCAGCCCAGCAGTGCTCATGGGTACACACAATACGACTTTCAGTCATACTTCATACAGCTTCTCAAAGTAGCAAAAATAAACATTAATTAAGAGATTCAGAGATATAGTCTGACTATATTATGTGAAAATGCAAAGCAAAAGCTTATGAATTTAAACTTACTGCTTAGTAATCAATGTTTCAGTATTTTATCTTAAAAATTATCTAGATATTTAGTGAATATCTCTTAATTAACTCATTTAATATTCATGAAAGTTTTAAGTTACCTAATGGTCTTGGATAGTATCCTCAAGCAAACATGCCAAAAGCATAATTACTGTGGAGATTGAAATTTTACCAGAATAATTAATCAAGTTGTTTAATTTTTTTTTATAATCTTAAACATTAAGTAGAGGTACTGTTAATTATTTGATTAGTAAACCTGTGTAAGTTTAGGAAGAAAATACTCAACAGAATAAATACAGGATTTTATTACAGTTAATGATGAAAATATACAATTTTACTAAACTAGTTTCATTTGCCAAATATTTACCTAAATTATGTGAATTTGAATTCTTAAAATATTTTTGAGTTAATTTTCATCAGAATACTTAAAAATTCTAGCACATTAAAAGTATTAGGGCTTCCCTGGTGGTGCAGTGGTTGAGAGTCCACCTGCCAATGCAGGGGACATGGGTTCGTGCCCCGGTCCAGGAGGATCCCACACGCCACGGAGCGGCTGGGCCCGTGAGCCATGGCCACTGAGCCTGCGCGTCTGGAGCCTGTGCTCCTCAACTGAAGGGGCCACGACAGTGAGCGGCCCACATACCGAAAAAAAAAATGTATTAGAAGTTCAACTTCCTTTTTGGAGGTGAAATATATGAGCATTCAATTTATATAAGCACTTACATTTATCTCTCTAAGACAATCAGAATAGAATTCCTTAAAGAAGCTCTATAAACTTGATAATTAATACCATATAAATGTAGAAATCTATTATACACACAAAGGCCTTTCTGAATTACAGAAACATAAACAGACATACAGACACTAATAGAGAAAGCTTATATCTTTAATTCTAAGATTTCAGCCATGGGCCAGTCAAGAATAAACACAAATTACAGAACTCAGCATTCTGTATCAAAGAGCTAATCTCTTCCCCTTGGGTAGGAATTCTTACTTGATTTGATTTAAAATAGACATATAAATAGAAAAGACTAACAGATTTTCTGACATCTTTCACCCAGATACAAGATTTCTATAAACCATTAACCCATTTACAGATATCACCAAATGGTCAGACCATAAGACTCACTGGGGGATAACTTATCAGCTGTAAACAAACTAAAGACAAACCTAGTAGACAGCAAGATTAAAATTAGAAACAGAGAAAGTAAAATTCTCTTGTCACTTTGATTTCATCTTGGGGAGTCAAGAAAGATGCACCTGGACTTAAATAATGCATGAATTGCACTTTGCTGGCAACAAAGTTTATCTGGCTCTGGTAAATAAAACCATTGCACATCTCAGTGGAATCCTCATACTGGAAAACTGTTAAAAGTTCATTCTCAGGAGAAGGTAAAATCATGCCTCTCTTAATCAAATACCTGTAGAAGGCAAGGCTCTGAGTAAACATGTACTCACTACTTTAAAATATTTTAGTCATACTAAGGAGTATAATGGGATTGGGTGATTGCTCCTAACTGTGCTGGAGAAAATGGAAAAAAGAAGAGAATTAACTCAGGCTTTAGACTCCCAGTTCAAGCTCCTCATAAGTGACCTGGAAACTTCTATATCTGCTCAAAAAAAACAAAACAAAAAAAAAAAATTATTTCCTCCTGTAGCTACATGGCTGAGATTTCTGAAAACCAAACCCAGAGTTTCATACTGTGCATGGCTGAATTACAGTTCAAATTGAATCCCCAACTTATCAGGATATCTTCTCTTAAAGCAAGGAAATTATTGTGAAATTATGGGGTCCTGATCATTGGAATGGGGATGTGTAAGGATATTTCAATGAAGCTAGGAATATTGAACCCCTAAATTTTGACTAGTTTTCTCTGCCCATTGATGCAGTCCTTTTATTCCTGCCTGAGGAGGTTAACCCTCCTTTGCCTGAAGAACCTATAATGGCCTACCCTGGGATAGTTGCCTTGTAAGATACTGCTGATTTTGCCCAAGTCATCCTGACATTTGCTTCTAGGTCCATATCTAGACTCAAGCCCCAGAGGCCCCAAAGTTTGTTACAAAGCATGATCCACAATGAAGTATACTATATGCCAAAAGAACTGCATGGTTGTTCTAATATAGACAGACAGAAATATGTGTGGAAATGTATATTAAGGGTGTGGGATAATGGTAGAAGGAACTTCAAATTGGATCTTCTTAAATTTTTTTAATATGGGCATAAGCAGAAATTCTGGATTCAATGTTTTATTTTAATGGGTTAAAAAGAGCTCTATCAGTGTAGTTGGTTAAAATATGCTCCTGAAGGTGACCTACATTAAACGAAGTTGAAATGCCAGAAGTTCCTTGTTATGCTATAGAGGAAGGTATCCAAATGTTTAGGGACATTGGAATATTAAAACAGATTTTTCATGGAAGAACTGTTTATCTACCCTGGGAAGGTCCACAGGACATGCCTTTCACCACTATGAGAAATAAATTTGTGAAGGGAGACCCACGTCTTTGAAGATCTCTGTGAGTGCATTTTTCTGTAGGTCGGAAATTACAGTGGGACTTTTACCATCTAATTGGTGTCCCTAAATAAAATGGAGATAATTGAATCCCAGAGTGACAGGGGCCCAGTAGTTAACACCTAATTTTCCAAGACAAAGTAGATGTGGCTACTGTAATGAACTTCAGAATCAAAGCAGTAATCCGAATACTCTGATTTGCAGAAATCTATGGCATTGACTAGTTGATCATGTTGTCCCTAGACAAGAAATAGATGGACAATTTATTCTTTTTTTTTTTTTTTTTTGCGGTACGCGGGCCTCTCACTGTCGCGACCCCTCCCGTTGTGGATCACAGGCTCCAGATGCGCAGGCTCAGCGGCCATGGCTCACGGGCCCAGCCGCTCTGCGGCATGTGGGATCTTCCTGGACCAGGGCACGAACCAGTGTCCCCTGCATCGGCAGGCAGACTCTCAACCACTGTGCCACCAGGGAAGCCCAACAATTTATTCTTATCTGATCTAAATAAGAAGAAAAGTTCTAGGTCATGAACTTAAATAACCAAAGCAGAAAGTCACTGCCCCTCAATCAATTTTCAGACTTGAGCCAGTTTACACAACCAAAACAACTAGAAGGAAAGAGAGGCCTGGTTCCCTCAAGGCAGGACCTGCTACACTGAACAAAATGTATAATGTTAATCTTATTCTCACTTTCCCCAAAGGGGTTTACAGCCATTTATCAAGGTGATTATATTTTGGGTAAAGGTAAATAATCAAATTCCAGGGATTACAGGATATTGGCTCTGAATTAACACTGATTTCTGACTACCCAAAATGTCACTGTGGTCTATCTGTCAGAGTAGGCTGCTGGAGGTCAAGTTATCAATGGAATTTTAGCTCAGGTCCATCTCACAGTAGAACCTTTGGTCCCAAAATGTATCCTGTGGCTAATAACACACAACTCAAATGCATAATTGGAATATTTATATACACAACAACTGGCAGAATTTCCACATAGGATGCCTGACCTGCAGAATAAGAGCTATTCTGATTAGAAGGACCTACTTCAACCTCCAAAAAGAGAGGTATGTAACTTATTAGGACTCTAGATTTGTGAGGTAACTTTGGATTTGGGGTGGGCTACTCTGGTCCATTTACCTAGTGATTTGAATAATTGCAAGTTCTGAATATATCCAGAATAAGAAAAGGCTCTACAAGTTCAGCTTCTGCAAAAATGGCTCTGCCACTTGGGCCATATAATCCAGTGGATTCAATGGTGCTCTAAGTGTCAGTGGCAAATAAGGATGCTGTTTGGAGCCCTTGCAGACCCCTAGAGATGAATCATACCTCAGGCATTTAGAATTTTAGAGCAAAATTCTAATGTTTGGGGTAGATAAGTACTCATTTTAGAGAAAAAGCTTTTGACTTATTTCTAGGGCTTAGTAGAGACTGGAGACTTAACCATGGACCACCAAATTACCATGTGACCTGAGCTGCCCATCATGAACTACATGTTGTCTGATCCACTAAGCCATAAAGATGGGCATGCACAGAAGCACTTCACCATCAAATAGAAATGGTATAAATGAAGTGAACTTGAGCAGGACTTAAAGGCATAAGTAAATTGCATGAAGAAATAACCCAAATGCCCACGACCCCTACTCCTGCTACATTATCTTCTCTCTCTAAACCCATACCTATGACCATATGGAAAGTTCCTTATGACCAGCTAATGGAAAAATAGAAAACTTGGTTCTGGTTTATAGATAGTTCTGCATGATATTCAGGCACCACCTAAAAGTGGACAGCTGCATCACTACAGTCACTTTCTGAGACATCCCTGAATGACACTGGTAAAGGAAAATCCTCCCAGTTAATAGATTTTTCCAGTAGTACCCCTGTTGACTTATTTTTCCTGGAAGAAGACATGACCAGATATAAAAGTCTATACAATTAGCCACATGTGCTGTGGCCAATGATTTGGTTGAATGGTGAGGGACTTGAAAAAACACAATTGATAAATTATTGAGAAGGAGGTCTTGGGAAGAGGTGTGCAGATAGACCTCTTTGAATGAGCAAAGAATGTGAAGATAAATCTGCCCCATGTGAATGCTCATGAAAGGGTGGTCATAGCAGCAGGTGATTTTAATAATGAAGTGTATAGACTATCCCATTCTGAGGATACCAATATGTTTCTTTCTCTAGCCACTTCTCATTGTCCAATGAGGTCATAAACAAAGTGACCACAGTGGTAGATGGAGGTTATGCATGGTCTCAGCAACATCCACTTCCACTCACCCATACTGGCCTGGCTACAGCAATTGCTGAGAATCCAAACTGCCAGCAGCAGACACCAAACAGGGTCCCTGGTATGACACTATTTCACAGGGTTATCTGCCACTTAGTTGATGGCAGATTGATTGAATTGGAATGCTTTCTTCATGGAAGAGGCAGTGCTTTTCTCTTACTGGAATAGATTCTTTGGATACAAATTTGTCTTCTGTATATGCAATACTTCTTCCAGAACTACTATCTATAGATTTATAGAGTGCCTCATCCACAGCACTGTTTCTGATCATGGAACTCACTTCATAGGAAATAAAGTGTGACAATGGGCCCATGCTTGTGGAATTCACAGGTCTTACCATGCTTTTCACCATTCTGAAGCAGCTGGATTGAATGGTGAGATGGCTTTCAGAAGACCCAGTTATAGTGCTAGCTAAGTTGTAATATCTTGCAGGGATTATGCAATATATTCCAGCATGCTTTATGTGCTCTAAATCATGGTCTAATATATGGTGCTGTTTCTACCAAGATTCACAGGTCCCCGAATAAAGGGGTAGAAATAAGAGTAACTTCATACACTTTTACCTTAGTGATCTGCTAGCAAGAATTTTGCTTTCCAATAGCATGACTCTATTCTTCGCTGGTCTGGAGATCTTAACTCCAAATGAAAGAATGCTTCTTGGAGACATATTAATCATTCCCTTGAACTGGAAGTTAAAACTGCCATCCAATCACTTTGGACTTTCCTTTTCTCTTAATCAACAGACAAATTTTGTGGTTATGGATTGGCTGGGGTGACTGACACTGACAACCAAGGGGAAATTTGTTTTCTTCTATAAAATGGAGGTAAGAAAGAGTATGTCTGGAATACAGGTGATTCCTTAAAGCACATTTTAGTACTAGCTATATCCTGTGATTAAAAGTCAATATAACAACCCAATTCAGGCATTACTGCTCATGGCCTATACCTTTTAGGAATATAGGTTTGGGTCACAAAGAACCACCACCAGCTGAGGCACTTGCTGAATGCAAAGGGAATATAGAATGGGTAGTGGAAGAAATAGTTTAAAATACCAATTAAGACTACATGACCAGTTACAGAAATGAGAGCTGTAATAGTTATGAATATGTCTTCCTTATTTTGTTATGAATATGTTTGTATATATAATATACAATGTATTATAATACATCCTATATAGTATATAATAGTATAATAATAATAGTATATAACAGGATAATAAATAAAATATTTTTTGTTCTTCCCTCTCTTATGCCTTTGCCAGCTAAGTTGTTTTAATAATAGTTAATTTTATAACACAGTGTTTAAGTTACAGAATATTAAGAACAAGACTGAGCATCATCCAAGGATTTTGCATCCTCTTCAGGGGAAAGATTTAGCATCTATTGGTTGTATGCAGGACAGTTGTTTCATGTTAGGTGGAATAATTAATTTGTTGTCTTTATTAGGAGATTTAGTATGGTTTAAGGAGACATATATAGGTACCAGGTTGTAAATTTAGGTGGTTAGTTTTATGTGTCAATCTGGGTAGGCTACAATACCTAGTTAATCAATCAAACACTAATTCAGGTGTTGCAGTTAATGTATCTTGTATATATGATTGAAGTCCATTGGTGATTGGTAACCTGATCAGAATGATTCAATCAGTTTAAAAGCCGTAAGAGCAGGGCTGAGACTTCCCTGAAAAAGAAGAAAAAATTAAGCCTGTGGACTTCAGCTTATACCCAAGTGTGCAAATCTTCTTTTCCTGATGGCCTTGTTCTATGAATTTTAGATTTCCTAGCCAATTCATTGCAACAAATCACTTAATGTGTATCTCCTACTATTTCTGTTTCTCTGGTTGAACCCTGACAGATACAACCTTATATATTGTTTAGCTTTCATTAAAATATTACCTTTGGTTGCATTAATTGTTGGCAACAATTATACATTATATTTTCTTTTTTATGTTAGTGAGAAACTCCTGGAGCCACAAGGCCTTAAGCCAAAGAGGTAGTTGGGATTTCTTATTTCTGGGAATACATTTGGGTACAAGTCACATTTTGACAATAGTCTTTCCATTATTACACAGGAGCAAATTTACAACTAAAATAAGACAAAGGTTTTCCCTTTTTAATTTTGTTTGTTTTATGTGTTTATTTTGTTTATGGCTGGAGTATTTTTCCAATTTCTTGTTCTGATTGTTTCCATTGGAGTGTTCCTATATTTCCTCAGATTTCTGGAAATATATTTCCATTATCAATCTAAGAGGAATCCACCTACCATACTCGTTCTGTAAGTATAGGTATCTTTCAAAATATCCCATAATAATGACTGAACAGGACAAGAATTTGAATGTTAATTTTCTCTTTGTTTGTTCAAGATTAGCTGATGTGAAAACAAAGTCCAAAGTCCATTATCTAATGTAAAATAAATACTGAGATTCTGCTTGTGGTAGTCAGAATAACTGCCCCCACCACACACACACACACACACACACAAATGTCCACATCCTAAGTGCCAGAACCTGTGAATATGTTACATTACTTAACAGAGGGGAGTTAAACTTGTAGATGGAATTAAGTTTACTAATATGCTGACTTTAAAATAGGGAGATTATTTTGGATTATCCAGATTCAAAAAATGCCATCATAAGAGTCTTTAAAAGCAGTAAACTTAAGTAGAAGAGAAAGCCAGGGTGATGTCATAGGAGAAGATCCCACCATTGCTGACTTTGAAGA
The DNA here is from genome assembly GCF_008692025.1 of Phocoena sinus. Taxonomy (NCBI): domain Eukaryota; kingdom Metazoa; phylum Chordata; class Mammalia; order Artiodactyla; family Phocoenidae; genus Phocoena; species Phocoena sinus. The sequence goes on along the minus strand of NC_045776.1, from coordinate 29,696,407 downwards.
TGGAGGAAAGGTACAAAGACTCTCTAGAAGCTGGAAAAGGCAAAGAAATATATTCTCTTCAGCCCTGCACATCTTGATTTGAACCCAGTGAGATGTGGGTTGTATTTCTGACCTCTAGAATTGTAAGATAATAAATTTATGTTGTTTTAAGCCACTATGCTTGTAGTAATTTGTTATAGGAGCAATAGAAAACTCATGCACTGCTCATTTAGAAGTTATCATCCAACTTTACTTTCTATATCACCATTGGGTTGAAAACACATTGAGAAAATAGACATTATGTTTTACTGTTTTTTGTATAAATCAAGGTCTAGCACTATGCCTGTTACGTAGTAGATAATCAATGACAGTATTCTGTCTTGCGCCACACTGAGAAGAGAGGGCTCAATATTTTCATCTCTAAAATCTAGACTGACAGAACTGTTTATGGATATTCTGTCTTATATGGTAGCTGACTCCATCTTTTTTCTTTCTTTTTCCTTCTTTCTTTCTTTCTTTCTTTCTTTCTTTCTTTCTTTCTTTCTTTCTTTCTTTCTTTCTTTCCTTCTTTTCTCTCTCCCTTGAAACTTCGTTTTGGAATAAATTTGGATTTCCTCTGTTTTTTCTACTAGGACTATGCTTAGTCAATTACAACATAATGAACTTAACAATTAAATAATAATTGAATAATAAACCATCTAACATTTCTAAACATTTACTATGTCTGTGTTTTAGTGAATTAATTCATTTAATCTTTTCCCAAATGGTTTACTGTTTAGTTTCCTCAAATTTTCTAACTGGCTTGGTTCCTCCATTAATTCATCCATTTATTCCACATACTTTGAATACTGATTTTGTGGCAGACACTGTCCTCAATTTGGAGAGCACAGTACCTAAAACAATGCTCAGTTCCTGCCCCATCCTATATTGCCAAACTCATTTCTTGTACTATGCCCCATGAAATTTCTGATTCAGGTACTCTTTTTGTTCCTTTGAGTAGACAATTCAAGGCTGATTAGATTATTCTTTGCTAATAAGAGTCACCATCATGGTTGTAGTCTGAAGAATATTCCTTAATTAGGTAATAAGCATATCACTATACCATTAAAAGAAGGATCTCTGCATGTATAAAATGATGGTTTTTAATTATAATCAGGATGGTCTGTCAGTCACTGATTAATACAGTCCTTGGAAATATAAAAAACTAAAGGGAAAAGCTGGGAATCTTCAAGAAAGTGAGTGAGAGAAATACTCATTAGATGTTACTAAATAAATGACCATAAGAAGCTCATTTTTAATAATAGCCAATGTTTCAAACACATATTTATTCAACTTTATAGCAACTATGTTAGATACAAGGGTAAGGACAAGTCCAGAAACAGAGAAACAACGAATCTCAGGTATATGTTCATGCCTCGAAAGACACTTAACTACCAAAATGTTCACATCTGAATGGGCAAACTCTTCTTCAAGTGGTTGAACAGGGAGCAGTACTTGGATATACCCTGACTTATTTGATATACCCTGCTTTGTTTAATCAGTCACAGCAAAATATCTGATTTTAATGTTTCTGTTACTTAAGCTCTTCAAATTAACATTAGCTGTATTACAGATCCTTTCCCCTTATGCTTGGCCTCATTAGACAAGCTCACTTGAAAAGTCATCTTTCCTATATTATTTATTAAAGCATGATAAGGTGACATAATTATATTATCAGATATCTCTGTCATATTTGATCAATAAGCACCATAATAATAGTATAAAACATCTTGGAAGGAGGGTATAATTACCACAAGGAAATCACACTCCTGGGGATTATAGGAGCTTGGATACATCTCTTCCCTTATAATGCCCTAATGATGTGATTTTCTCAAATGAGTCAGAGAGAAAAAGAAACTCAATGAATAATGCTGTATCCAGCTGCACAGAATTTATAGGAAAGGATTTCAGATAAGGATGTTATGTGGCAGTTTAGAAAATTTGAACAGCCATTTCAAATGAGCTGAGCTATTCATGGAAGTTAGCCTGTCTGTTCAGAAACAAGTAGGCCACTCTAAGTAAGTTCATAAAACTAATGGGCTCAGAAATGCATTAGGATTTTAGCATGGTTTAAGTGTTGAGAAAGTGATCTGATAGAGCTACTCATTTCTAGCTGGCTCGGGGCATCAAGCTTTCCTTTCTTTGGCTAACTGGTAAGTGAGAATCATCAATCAGATTGCTATTGACATTTGCTGCCTGGTGGCACCAAAAATGGAAAACAAAAAGTGCTTTTAAATTATCCAACCAAATCTGAGGAAAACATGTTTTAGTTGCGATTAAATTGAATTTCCAGGCTGAAAGAAAAATAAAGAAAGAGTAAACTAAACGTCAACCAGCCTGGGATCATAGCTATACCTTTGAATGCTCCAGTTGAACTCAACTGAGTCTTTTATAGCTAAACTATAAGCTATAAAAATTTCAATAATTTTCTGATCTATGGAGAAATGAAAATAAAAATTTCTGCAAACTGACATTAACGCGATTTCTTGAAGAATACTCTTCAGAAATTCAAGATAGAATAACAAGTTCTAAGAAGAATAATTGGAATAAACTTTTGTCTTATTATAAAATTATTTCAATCAGCAAAAGCCATAACCTTTTGTAACAAAAATATTTAGATAAAAAATGGAGAATTCTGTTACCAAACAGGTGTTCAATCAAGGAATCAAAAACATATGGTTAGACAGAAACATCTAGCTATTGAATGATGACTTCATTCTGGACACATGTTCTGTGACACCGAAACATCTAACAAGAAAGTAAATGTTTTAGTAAACTACTTTTGTTTGAACTAATATACAAAATTTACAAAATTTTTATGTCTAAAATCAGATAAAAATTAGGTAGCTTTATTAAATCAACTTATTTTAGTGTCATCCAGATTCAGATATGGATTTGGCTTCATGTAGTATCACTCTGCATCATATTTATCTATTATGTATAAAATATGGGCTCAGTGAGCAGTGAGAAAAGTAAGAAAGAAATTGGAGTGCGGAGACTAGTGAATAAGAAAGGGTCATTAAATCTCTAATATTGAGGAGTTTCTGGTGTGATGAATTCTGGTGGATTATGGTCTTAAACTAGATGCTTAGAACACAGTAGGAATTCAGATACTGTCCTTGCCTTCAAGAGTATCAATATTGCATTCATTTCTCATATTTTTCAGTTCTTATTCCATGACAAGTTCTTTACATGAACAAATTCATTTAATTATCACAACATCTCTATGCCATAGGTATTATTACTTTCATTTCAAAGATGAAGAAATTTAGGTGGAGAGAGTTGAAGAAATCGTGCCCAAGGTTACAAAGCTCATAAGTCAGGGATGGGGCTATGAACAGCCCAATATAGATCTGGAACTTATATTTTAACCACATATCTCTGTACTGCTGCTAGTTGAACAGAATATTTTGTTCTGTATTAAGAAGGTAGTTAAATTGTTTTAGGTGTGTGATAAACATGTGTAAAAGACACAGTGAGCACTTATACTCAATTTTATAGGGAGAGAATGGAGAACCAGACTTCATAAAAACAATAATTATATTTCCTTCTATGACAAATTACAAATTTGATAGATAAAGAAGAGGAAAATATGTAACTGGACTTCAGCATAATATTTCACTTAATATAGTTTGATAGTATCATCACACAGGTAAATATATTTGTGTTTCATGGTCCTAAGTCTCTATTTCCTGTTGAGTGGGTGATGTAAAAATAGAAAGTGTACTACCAGAGTCTTCTCTATTGAGGCCTATTGTGGAAAGGGAATCACAAACCAGCTAACATTTCTGACAATTTACAACAATAACTCTGATGAATGTGTCATAGGTTGCATTACTTGCACTGTTTTGTAGCTAAAGGACTTCTGCATGATGGAGTCAGATGCAAAGGTCAATGAAAAGGTGAAAATCTAACAGAAGACCTTCATATTAGGAGTAATAGAAGGTACTTTTTCATTTATGCATTGAATGAAAAATATGTGTTGCAATGATATCATGCTAAATACTGTAAATAAAACTGGGATTAAGGTCCACAAGGACTGTAAAATTATTCATCCCTGCACTTGAGAGGCAAAGGAAGAACTGAGGAAAGAGTGGGGTGGAGAATATTTTGAAAATGGTACTAGAATCAGGATTGCCCTACTGCAATAAGAAGAAGGTTTCAAAAAAGAATGGAATATCAACATTATCACTTGCTGAAGAAAAGAAAATGAACCCCCCAAATATTCTGAGGTGACTGAGTAGTGATTAACAAAGTATACCACAATTTCCAGGATTTTTGTGGCACAGAATCCAGATCATAATCATTAATAGATTCAGTGAGACTGACACTCAGAAAAGGTTAAGCTGCCCCAGGACAATGGTTTTGTGAAAAATGTTGAGAAACAAATTCTCCTAGCTTTGGCTTTCTTGGATTCTTGAATGAATAAATGAGTGACATAAATCTGTCATAATTTTTTCGCAAAATTAATTTGAATTCTGAGAGATTAATTTTGTATTTTTTCCCTTCAGATTCCAATAAGAGGTCTTTTATCATGATTACATGCCTGAACATATTTCCAGGCACGATATGATACTCAAAGGCTATTTTCAGAGGAGAAAAATGTCTTCTGTAAACTCTAATAAGAAAAATAATTATTTAAAAAAATATACTAACCATTCATAATGTGTAAGGCAAACTGCTGTTTTATGAGAAATATGAAGATGCTTATCTCTAAGATTTATTTCCTATTCACTCTCACAATGAGGGTGTGGCCATTGATGATCTCAGCTTTAGTTTTTTTAAATTTGCATACTTATTGTATATTGAAACAGTTTTCATCTTATTTTATTTTTATTTTATGGCTGATTCTGGTGTCATCCTTTTTTTTTACATCTTTATTGGAGTATAATTTCTTTACAATGTTGTTTTAGTTACTGCTGTACAACAAAGTGAATCAGTTATGTGTACGTATAACCCCATATCCCCTCCTTCTCGAACCTCCCTCCCACCCTCCCTATCCCTCTAGGTCATCAAGAAGCATCAAGTTCATCTCCCTGTGCTATGTAGCAGCTTCCCAGTACCCATTCATTTTACACTAGCATTGACATATATAAATATGTCAGTGCTACTCTCTCACTTCATCCCAACTTCCCCTCCTCCCTCTCTGGTGTCCTCAAGTCTGTTCTCAATGTCTGCACCTTTATTCTTGCTCTGCCACTATGTTCATCAGTATCACTATTTTAGATTCCATATACATGTGTTAGCATAGGGTATTTGATTTTCTTTTTCGGACTTACTTCACTCTGTATGACAGACTCTAGGTCCATCAACCTTACTACAAATAATTCAGTTTCATTCTTTTTAGGACTGAGTAATACTCCGTTGTATACATGTACCATATCTTCTTTATCCTTCATCTGTTGATGAACAGTTATGTTGCTTCCAAGTCCTGGATATTGTAAATAGTGCTGCAAAGAATATCGTGGTACATATATATTTTGAATTATGGTTTCTCAGGGTATATTCCCAGTAGTAAGATTCCTGGGTCATATGCTAGTTCTATTATTAGATTTTTAAGGAACCTCCACAAAGTTCTGCAGATTGGCTGTATCAATTTACATTCTCAAAAACAGTGTAGGAGTGTTCCCTTTTCTCCACACCCTCTCCAGCATTTAATTTTTGTAGATGTTTTGATAATGGTCAGTCTAACTGGTGTGAGGTGATACCTCATTGTAGTTTTGATTTGCCTTTCTCTAATTATTAGTGATGTTAGGCATCTTTTCATGTATTTGTTGACCATCTGTATGTCTTCTTTGGAGAAATGTCAACCTAGGTCTTCTGCCCATTTTTTGATTGGATTGTTTGCTTTTTTGATATGGAGCTGCGTGAGCTGCTTGCATATTTTGGAGATTAATCCTTTGTCAGTTGCTTTCTTTGCAAATATTTTCTCCCATTTGGAGAGTTGTCTTTTTGTTTTGTTTGCTTATGGTTTCCGTTGTTAGTGCAAAAGCTTTTATGTTTCATTAGGTCCCATTTGTTTATTTTTGTTTTTATTCTCATTACTCTAGAAGGTGGATCAAAAAACATCTTGCTGTGGTTTATGGCAAAGAGTGTTCTCTCTGTGCTTTCTTCTAAGAATTTTATACTGCCTGAGCTTACACTTATGTTTTTAATCCATTTTGAGTTTATTTTTGTGTACCGTGTTAGGGACTGCTGTAAATTCATTCTTTTACGTGTAGCTATAGTTTTGCATCACGACCTATAGACGAGGCTGTCTTTTCTCCATTGTATATTCTTGCCACCTTTGTCAAAGATAAGGTGACCATATGTGTGTGGGTTTATCTCTGGGCTTTCTATCCTGTTCCATTGATCTCTATTTCTATTTCTGTTTTGCATTTCTGTTTTTGCATCAGTACCATACTGCCTTGATTACTGTTGCTTTGTAGTATAGTCTGAAGACAAGGAGCCTGATTCTTCTAGCTCTCTCTGTCTTTCTCAAGATTGCTTTAGCTATTCAGGGTCTTTTGTGTTTCCATACAAATTGTAAATTTTTTTGTTTTAATTCTGTGAAGAATGCCATTAGTATTTGTTTTAACATCTTTATTCAAGTATAATTGCTTTACAATGGTGTGTTAGTTTCTGCTTTATAACAAAGTGAATCAGCTATACATATACATATATCCCCAAATCTCCTCCCTCTGGCATCTCCATGCAGTCCTCCCAATCCCACCCCTCTAGGTGGTCACAAAGCACCAAGTTGATCTCCCTGTGCTATGCAGCTTCTTCTCACTAGCTATCTCTTTACATTTGATAGTGTATATATGTCCATGCCATTCTCTCACTTCATCCCAGTGTACCCTTACAATTCCTGTGTCCTCAAGCCCATTCTCTACATCTGCGTCTTTATTCCTGCCCTGCCCCTAGGGTCTTCAGAACTTTTTTTTAGATTCCATATATATGTGTTAGCATATCGTATTTGTTTTTCTCTTTCTGACTTACTTAACTCTGTACGACAGTCTCTAGGTCCATCCACCTAACTACAAATAACTCAATTTCATTTCTTTGTATGGCTGAGTAATATTCCAATGTATATATGTGCCACATCTTCTTTATCCATTCATCTGTTGATGAACACTTAGGTTGCATCCATGCTCTGGCTATTGTAAATAGAACTGCAATGAACATTGTGATACATGGCCCTTTTTGAATTATGGTTTTCGCAGTGTATATGTCAGGTAGTGGGATTGCTGGATCGTATGGTAGTTCTATTTTCAGGTTTTCAAGGAACCTGCATACCGTTCTCCATAGTGGCTGTATAAATTTACATTCCCACCAACAGTGCAAGAGGGTTCACTTTTCTCCACACTCTCTCCAGCATTTATTGTTAGTAGATTTTTTGAAGGAAGTCACTCAGAGTGGTTGAGGTGATACCTCAATGTAGATTTGATTTGCATTTCTCTAATGATTAGTGATTGTGAGCATCTTTTCATGTGTTTGTTGGCAATCTATATCTTCTTTGGAGAAATGTCTATTTAGATCTTCTGCCCATTTTTGGATTGGGGTGTTTTTTTTTTTTTTTGTTATTGAGCTGCATGAGCTGCTTGTAAATTTTGGAGATTAATCCTTTGTTAGTTGCTTCATTTGCAAATATTTTCTCCCATTCTGAGGGTTGTCTTTTCATCTTGTTTATAGTTTCCGTTGTTCTGCAGAAGGTTTTAAGTTTCATTAGGTCTGATTTGTTTATTTTTGTTTTCATTTCCATTTCTCTATGAGGTAGGTCAAAAAGGATCTTGCTGTGATTTACGTCATAGAGTGTTCTGCCTGTTTTCCTCTAAGAGTTTGATAGTGTCTTGCCTTAAATTAAGGTCTTTAATCCATTTTGAGTTTATTTTTGTGTATGGTGTTAGGGAGTGTTCTAATTTCATTCTTTTATATGTAGCTGTCCAGTTTTCCCAGAACCACTTATTGAAGAGGCAGTCTTTTCTCCCCTGTATATTCTTGTCTCCTTTATCAAAGATAAGTTGACCATATGTTTGTGGGTTTTTCTCTGGGCTTTCTATCCTGTTCCATTGATCTATATTTCTGTTTTTGTGTCAGTACCATATTGTCTTGATTACTGTAACTTTGTAGTATAGTCTGAAGTCAGGGACACTGATTCCTCCAACTCCATTTTTCTTTCTCAAGATTGCTTTGGATATTGTGGATCTTTTTTGTTTCCATATAAATTGTAAAATTTTTTGTTCTCATTCTGTGAAAAATACCAGTGGTAGTTTGATAAGGGTTGCATTGAATTTGTAGATTGCATGGGTAGTATGGTCATTTTCACAATGTTGATTCTTCCAATCCAAGAGCATGGTTTATCTCTCCATCTATTTGTATCATCTTTAATTTCTTTCATCTGTGTCTTATAATTTTCTGCATACAGGTTTTTGTCTCCTTAGGTTGGTTTATTCTTAGATAAATTTTTATTCTTTTTGTTGCAATGGTAAATGGGAGTGTTTTCTTAATTTCACTTTCAGGTTTTTTACCACCAGTATAGGAATTCAAGAGATATCTGTGCATTAATTTTGTATCCTGCTACTTTACAAAATTCATTGATTAGCTCTAGTAGTTTTCTGGTAGCATCTTTAGGATTATGTATAGTGTCATGTCATCTGCAAACAGTGACAGCTTTACTTCTTCTTTTCCAATTTGGATTACTTTTATTTCTTTTTCTTCTCTGATTGCTGTGGCTAAAATTTCCTAAATTATGTTGAATAATAGAGGTGAGAGTGGGCAACCTTGTCTTTTTTCTGATTTTAGTGAAAATATTTTCAGTTTTCCACCATTGAGGATGATGCTGGCAGTGGGTTTGTCATATATGGCCTTTATTATGTTGAGGAAAGTTCCCTCTATGCCTACTTTCTTGAGGGTTTTTTATCATAAATGGGTGTTGAATTTTGTCAAAAGCTTTGTCTGCATCTATTGAAATGATCATATGCTTTTTCTCCTTCAATTTGCTAACATGGTGTATCACATTGATTGATTTGCATAGATTGAAGAATCCTTGTGTTCCTGGGATAAACCTCACTTGATCATGGTGTATGATCATTTTAATGTGCTGTTGGATTCTGTTTGCTATCATTTTGTTGAGGATTTTTGCATCTATGTTCATCAGTAATATTGGCCTGTGGTTTTCTTTCTTTGTGACGTCTTTGCCTGGTTTTGGGATCAGGGTGATGGTGGCCTGTAGAATGAGTTTGGGAGTTTTCCTCTCTCTGCTATATTTTGGAAGAGTTTGGGAAGGATAGGTGTTAGCTCTCCTCTAACTGTTTGATAGAATTCGCCTGTGAAGCCATATGGTCCTGGGCTTTTGTTTGTTGGAATATTTTTAATCACAGTTTGAATTTCAGTGCTTTTGATTGGTCTGTTCATATTTTCTATTTCTTCCTGGTTCAGTCTCAGAAGGTTGTGCATTTCTAAGAGTTTGTCCATTTCTTCCAGGTTGTCCATTTTATTGGCATAGAGTTTCTTGTAGTAATCTCTCATGATCCTGTTTTTCTGAAGTGTCAGTTGTTACTTTTGCTTTTTCATTTTTAATTCTATTGATCTGAGTTTTCTCCTCTTTTTTTTCTTTCTTTTTTTTTTTTTTTTTTTTTTGGTGATAGGTGGGCCTCTCACTGTTGTGGCCTTTCCCGTTGCAGAGCACAGGCTCCGGACGCGCAGGCTCAATGGTCATGGCTCACGGACCCAGCCTCTCCGCGGCATGTGGGATCTTCCTGGACCAGGGCACAAACCCATATCCCCTGCATCGGCAGGCAGACTCTCAACCACTGCACCACCAGGGAAGCCCTCTCCTCTTTTTTCTTTGATGAGTCTGGGTAATGGTTTTTCATCTTCTCAAAGAACCAGCTTGTAGTTTTATTGACTTTTGCTATATTTTCCTTTATTTCTTTTTCATTTATTTCTGATCTTATCTTTATTATTCTTTCCATCTGCTAACTTTCCAGATTTTCTTCTTCTTTCTCTAATTGCTTTAGGTGTAAGGTTAGGTTGTTTTTTGAGATTTTTCTTGTTTCTTGAGGTAGGATTATATTGCTATAAACTTCCCTCTTAGAACTGCATCCCATAGGTTTGGGGTCGTCGTGTTTTCATTGTCATTTGTTTTTCGGTATGTTTTGATTTCCTCTTTGATTTCTTCAGTGACCTCTTGGTTAGTTTAACCTCCATGTGTTTGTATTTTTTATAGATTTTTTCCTATGATTGATATCTAGTCTCATAGTGTTGTGGTCGGAAAATACCCTTGATAAAATTTCAGTTTTCTTAAATTTACCAAGGCTTGATTTATGACCCAAGATATGATCTCTCCAGAAGAATCTTCCCTGAGCATTTGAGAAGAAAATGTATTCTGTTGGTTTTGTATGGAATGTCCTATAAATATCAGTTAAGTCGATCTTGTTTAATGTATCATTAAAGCTTGTGTTTCCTTATTTGTTTTCATTTTGGATGATCTATCCATTGGTGAAGTTTTGCTGTTAAAGTTCCCTACTCTGATTGTGTTAATGTCTATTTCCCCCTTTATGGCTCTTAGCATTTGTCTCATGTATTGAGGTGCTCCTATGTTGGGTTCATAAATATTTACAACTGCTATATCTTCTTGGATTGATCCCTTGATCATTACATAGTGTCCTTCTTTGTGTCTTATAATAGTCATTATTTGAAAGCCTATTTTGTCTGATATGAGAATTGCTACTCCAACTTTCTTTTTATTTCCATTTGCATGTGATATCTTTTTCCACATACACTTTCAGTCTGTATGTGTCCCTTGATCTAAAGTATGTCTCTTGTAGACAGTATATATATGGGTATTGTTTTTGTATCCATTCAGCCAGTCTATGGCTTTTGGTGGAGCAATTAATCCATTTACATTTAAGGTAATTATCAATTTATATGTTCCTATTACCATTTTCTCAATTGTTTTGTGTTTTTTGTTGTAGGTCTTTTCCTTCTCTTTTTTTTCCTGCCTAGAGAAGTTCCTTTAGCATTTTTTGCAAAGGTGGTTTGCTGGTGCTGAATTCTCTTAGCTTTTGCTTGTCTGTATAGGTTTTAATTTCTCCATTGAATCTGAATGAGATCCTTGCTGGGTAGACTAATCTTAGTTTTAGGTTTTTCACTTTCATTACTTTAAATATTTCCTGACAATCCCTTCTGACTTGCAGAGTTTCTGCTGAAAGATCAGCTCTTAACATGATAGGGATTCCCTTGTATATTATTTGCTCTTCCCTTGCTCTTTTTAATATTTTTTCTTTTTATTTAATTTTTGATAGTTTGGTTAATATGTGTTTTGGTGTGCTTCTCCTTGGATTTTTCCTTTATGGGGCTGTGCACTTCCTGGACTAGACTGACTATTTTCTTTCCCATATTAGCGAAGTTTTCAACTATAGTATCTTCAAATATTTTCTCAGTCCCTCTCTTTTTCTCTTCTTCTTCTGGGACCCCTATAATTTGAGTGTTGGTGCATTTAATGTTGTCCCAGATGTCTCTGAAACTGTCCTCAATTCTTTTCATTCTTTATTCTGCTTCTGTGGTATTTATTTCCACTGGTTGATCTTCCATGTGACTTATCCATTCTTCTGCCTCAGTTTTTCTGCTATTGATTCCCTCTAGAGAATTTTAAATTTCATTTATTTTATTGTTCATCATTGTTTGTTTGTTCTTTAGGTCTTCTAGGTCCTTTTTAAGCATTTCTTTTATTTTCTCCATTCTATTTCTAAGATTTTGGATCATCTTAATGTCATTACTCTGAATTATTTTTCAGGTAGACTGTGTATTTCCTATTCATTTGTTTCCTCTGGTGGGTTTTTACCTTGCTCATTCATCTACTGTGTGTTCTGTCTTCTCATTTTGCTTAACTTACTGTGTTTGGGGTCTCCTTTTCACAGGCTGCAGGTTCATAGTTCCTGTTGTTTTTGGTGTGTGCCCCCAGGGGCTAAATTTGTTTCAGTGGGTTGTGTATGCTTCCTGGTGGAGGGGACTCTTACCTGTGTTTTGGTGGATGAGGCTGGATCTTGTCTTTCTGGTTAGCAGGACTGCATCCGGTAATGTGTTTTGGGGTGTCTGAGACCTTACTACAATTTTAGGCAGCCTCTCTGCCAATGGGTAGGGTTGTGTTCCTTCTGTTGCTAATTGTTTGACATAGGGTGTCCAGCACTGAACCTGGCTGGTTATTGAGTGGAGCTGGGTCTTGGCATTGAGACTGAGATCTCTGGGAGAACTTTTGTCATTTGACATTATGTGGACCTGGGATATGTCTGTTGGACCCATGTCCTGAACTCGGCTCTCCCACCTTAGAGGCACATGTCAAACCCCCAGCCTGAGCCAAAAGACCCTGTCAGCAACATGGCTCAGAATAAAATGGAGTTAAAAAGAAAGAAAGAAAAATAAAATAAAAATGTTATTAAAATAAAAAAATACTAAAAATGTAAGAAGTAATAAAAAAAGAAAGAAAGAAAAAAGAGAGCAACCAAACCAAAAAACAAATCCACCAATGATGACAAGCACTAAAAGCTATACTAAAAAAACCCCAAACTAACAAACAAACAAACAAAACAGACAGACACTACCCTAGGACAAATGGTAAAAGCAAAACTATACAGACAAAATTCCACAAAGACGCTTAAATATACAAACTCACAAAAAGAGAAAAAGAAAAAATATATATATATATTATTTTTCTTTAAAAAACGGAAGAGAGCAATCAAATCAATAAACAAATCTACCAGTGATGCTAAACTCTAAATACTAAGCTAAGATAAACATAGGACCAAAAACAAATTAGATGGAGAAAGAAAACCTCAAATCTACAGTTTCTCCCAAAGTCCACCACCTCAATTTTGGGATGATTCATTGTCTATTCAGATATTCCAGAGATGCTGGGTACATCAGGTTGATTGTTGATATTTTTTCTGCTGATCCTGAGGCGGCATGGAGAAATTTCCCTTTCTCACCTTTGTTCGCCCACTCCAGGGTTTCACCTTTGGATTTGGCCCCACCTATGCATGTCGGTCGCCTGAGGATGTCTTTTCTTCACACAGACAGGACAGGGTTAAAGGAGCAGCTGATTAGGGGGCTCTGGCTCACTCAGGCCAAGGGGAGAGAGGGGTATGGAATGTGGGATGAGCCTGTGGCAGCAGAGGCTGGCATGACTTTGCACTAGCCTGAGGCATGCCGTGCATTCTTCCGGGGAAGTTGTCCCTGGACCACAGGACCCTGACAGTGGTGGGCTCACAGGCTTCTGGGTGGGGAGGTGTGGAGAGTGACCTGTGCTTGCACACAGGCTTCTTGGTGGCTGCAGCAGCTGTCTTAACATTTCATGCCCGTCTCTGGGGTCCGTGCTGATAGCCTTGTCTTGGGCCCATCGCTGGAACTTGTTTAAGCAGTAACCTGAATCCCCTCTCCTTGCACACCCTGAAGCAATGGTCTCTTGCCTCTTAGGCAGGTCCAGGCATTTTCCTGGACTCCCTCCCTGCTGGCTGTGGTGCATTAGCCCCCTTCAGGCTGTGTTCACACAGCCAATCCCAGTTCTCTCCTCGGTATCTGTCCTCAGAAGCCAGAGCCTCAGCTCCCAGTCTCCACCTGCCCTGGCAGGTAAGCAGACAAATATCTCGGGCTAGTGAGAGTGGGTTGGCACTGATCCTCTGTGCGGGAATCTCCCTGCTTTGCCCTTTGCATCCCTACTGCTGTGCTCTCCTATGTGGCTCAGAAGCTTCCCCTCCCCCAATCCCTGTCTCCACCAGTGAAGGGTCTTCCTAGTGTGTGGAAACTTTTCCTTCTTCACAGCTCTCTCCCAGAGGTGAGGTCCTGTCCCTATTCTTTTATGTCAGTTTTTTTTCTTTTGCCCTACCCAGGTACGTGGGGAGTTTCTTGCCTTTTGGGAAGTCTGGGGTCTTCTGTCAGTGTTCTGTAGGAGTTGTTCCACATGTAGATGTATTTCTGATGTAGTTTTGGGGAGGAAGGTGATCTCCACACCTTACCCCTCTGCCATATTGAAGGCCTCCGTAACTGCTCTGTTTTCTTCTGCCATTGGTCATTTGGTAAGGATTACATTGAACCTGTAGATTACTTTGGGTATTATAGTCATTTGCACAATACTGATTCTTCCAATCCAGGAGCATAATATATCTCTCCATCTGTTTATATCATCTTTGATTTCTTTCATCAGTGTTTTATAGTTTTCAGAAAACAGATCTTTTGCCTCCATAGGTAGGTTTATTCCTAGGTATTTTATTCATTTTGTTGTGATGGTAAACAGGACTGTTTCCTGAATTTCTCTTTCTGATCTTTTAGTGTTAGTGTATAGGAATGCAAGTGATTTCTGTGCATTAATTTTATGTACTACAACTTTACCAAATTCATTGATTATGTTTAGAAGTTTTCTGGTGGTATCTTTAGGATTTTCTATGTACAGTATCATGTCATCTGCAAAGAGTGACAGTTTTACTTTTTCTTTTCCAATTTGTATTACTCTTATTTCTTTTTCTTCTCTGATTGCCATGGCTAGACTTCCAATATTATGTTGAATAATAGTGGGAAGAGTGGTCATCCTTGTCTTGCTCCTGATCTTAGAGGAAATGCTTTCAGTTTTTCACCATTGAGAATGATGTTTATTGTGTGTTTGTCATATATGGCTTTTATTATGTTGAAGTAGTTTCCCTCTATGCTCACTTTCTGGATAGTTTTTATTATAAATGGGTGTTGAAATTTTTGAAAAGCTTTTTCTGCATCTATTGAGATAATCATATGTTTTTTATGCTTTAATTTTTAATAGATATATCAGATTGATTGTTTTGCATATATTGAAGAATCCTTGCATTCCTGGGATAAATCCCACTTGATCATGGTGTATGATCCCTTTAATGTGCTGTTGGATTCTGTTTGTTAGTATTTTGTTGAGGATTTTTGCATCTATTTTCATCAGTGATATTGGTCTGCAGTTTTCTTTTTTGTGTGACATCTTTGTCTGACTTTGGTATCAGGGTGATGGTGCCCTTTTAGAATGAGTTTGGGAGTGTTCCTCCCTGTGCTATATTTTGTAAGAGTTTGAAAAAGATAGGTGTTAGCTCTTCTCTGAATGTTTGATAGAATTCGCCTGTGAAGCCGTCTGGTCCTGGAGTTTTGTTTGTTGTAATATTTTTAATTACAGTTTCAATTTCATTACCTGTGATTGGTTGGTTTATATTTTCTAATTTTTCCTGGTTCAATCTTGAAAAGTTGTACCTTTCGAAGAATTTGCCCATTTTTTCCAGGTTGTCCATTTTATTGACATATAGTTGCTTATAGTAGTCTCTTATGATCCTTTGTTTTTCTGTGGTGTTAGATGTAATCCCTCCTTTTTCATTTCTAATTTTATTGATTTGAGTCCTTTCCCTTTTTTTCTTGATAAGTCTTGCTAAAGGTTTATCACTTTTTTTATCTTCTCAAAGAACCAACTTTTAGTTTTACTGATATTTGCTATTGGGCTTTTTTCATTTCTATTTCATTTATTTCTGCTCTGATCTTTATGATGTCTTCCTTTCAACTAACATTGTGTTTTCTTTGTTTTTCTTTTTCTAGTTGCTTTAGTTGTAAGGTTAGATTGTTTATCTGAGCTTTTTCTTGTTTTTTGATGTGAGCTTCAATTTTTTTGTCACATTTTTTTTTTTTTTTGATGGTTGGGGCTGTATTCCTATCTTACTGGTCCTTTGGCCTGAGGTGTCCAGCACTGGAGTTTGTAGGCAGTTGTGTAGAGCCAGGTCTTGGTGCCGAGGTGAGAACCTCCAGGAGGCCTCACTCCAATTAATATTCCCTGAGGTTTGAGGTTCTTAGTCCAGTTGTTTGGACTTGGTGTTCCTACCACAGGAGCTCAGGCCCAACACCCAGTGTGGGAAACAAGATCATGCAAGCTGTGTAGCACAGCAAAAGAAAAGAAAAAATGGAGTAGTACAATAACAAAGAATAAAAATATAATTGGAACAACAACAAGGTAAATCAAAACCACAACAGAAAAAAGAAAGACGATTAAAAAAAAAAAGGGAACAAGCCCAAGGAGCAGAACAATAATAAACTATGAAAAATAAATTAAAATTAGACAAATAAAAGGTTTATTAGATAAAATAAAAATATAAATAGATCAACAAAAAGGTAACACAGAATCCCAACCTAGAATAAAGCAAAAAATGACCATAAAAGACCTTGGATATGGTGGAGTGGAGCTTAAGCAAAAGGTGGGACTTAGGCAGGGATGGAGTTTAAGGTGGGGAGAGACATAGGAGGGGTGATATTCAAGTGTGGGGTAGGGCCTAGGTTTAAGACTTCCATGGAAGGGGAGCGACAGCACAATCAGAGGGGACCTCTGGAGTGTGGAGTTCTGGAGTTTGGAGGTAAGGCCTTGGATGAGGGTGTGTGGTTGGGGTTTAAACCCAACGCTGTTGGAGTGGGTCTCAGATGGGGTCTCCAATTGCTGTGTGTAGAGATAGGGCCCTGGGTGGGGATGTCAGGTGGGGGCTTGTGCTCCGCATGGCAGCAGGGAGGGCAAAGAACTAGACCTGGGAGCCCAACATGCTCCCCAGTGCTGAAGTGGACAGGGAAAACACTGACCACACTCCTTTCCATTCCTCTGTCCCCCTAAGTGTCTCCCCTGTTCTTGCTGGACTCCTACACCTGTCCTGCCATGTGTAAGAACTCCTCTCCTCCCCCAGCCACCCCTCAGGGATGCTGGTCCCATAGGCCCAGCCTTTACATTTGCTCCCTCTTCCATTCCTCCCACTCCCTCAGGACCTGCATGGCTGTAGGGAGCCTCTATGGGCAGAGGATAAGGCACAGGATCTCAGCAGGCCCTCAGAGGCCCAAGTGGGCAGAGGAAACACTGGCCAACCTCCCTTTTGATCCTCTGCATCCCCAACGGTCTCCCCCTTTCCCTCTCCAGGAGAGGGATCCCTTCCCCTCCTCCAGCTGCTCCTCAGGGATGCCAGTCCGTCCTGCCTCCATTTCTCCCCTCCCTACTCCCACATCCTACCTTGCTGCTGGGGGTTCCTCCCATCCCCTTAGCTGTCTGAGGTCCCCCACCAGTGCCTGGTAGGTGCCCTAGTTGTGTGGAGATGCAAATTCTTTGTCCTCCTAGTCTTCCATCTTGACTATGCTCTTTGTGATCTCAGCTTAATACAAGGGATCTTCTATTTCATCCCTATGAAAACTTATGCTGATATTCTTAAATTTCATTGAAATGTTGGTTATTTGGTGTTC
Organism: Phocoena sinus; assembly: GCF_008692025.1. Classification (NCBI taxonomy): domain Eukaryota; kingdom Metazoa; phylum Chordata; class Mammalia; order Artiodactyla; family Phocoenidae; genus Phocoena; species Phocoena sinus. The sequence goes on along the minus strand of NC_045776.1, from coordinate 29,679,148 downwards.
TCAGGGATAAATGCATATTCTTATTTCTTTGAAAATCTATCTATCTATCTATCTATCATCTATCCATCACAACTATCTATAATATTTAGCCCAGCATCTAACTCTTCCTTAACAGGATAATGGGAAAAAAGGGCAGAAGGAAGTCCTAGATCATCTCAAGATAAGACTAAAGCAAAACTAACCAAATTTTAGAACAAACCTTCCTTATGTAAATGGAATTAAAATAGCATGCAACATTTTCATATATAAAGGCAGAATATAATTTAATCATACAAATAATATGAGGACAATAACCAAGGAACAAAAATATTACATAAATTGCTTGATTTAAAAAATGACCAAAAGTATAATATATGTTAAAATAAGCTAAAATTCTCCCTTTCTAACCTGATCAATAATGAGAGTTAATACAGAAAGAAACCAAGCACGTCTATATTAGGTCTTTTTTCCCCTGAGGCAACCTCCAGCTGCTTCCCCACAGGGAAGAGCACTAGAAGTTAGGAAATTCCACACTTCTAGAAGCCAGAGTCCTCTGAAAATACAAATCAAAATATAGTCTCCTCTAGGATACTGCTTCTTAAGACTCAAGAACCAGGAAATAATTTTCTGCATTCCAAGAACCAGGAGAGAAGGTAGGAAATGCATCCAACCATACTTCTTCATTGATCGTTGAAAAATTATAAGAGAGAGGAGGATCTCATTGTAACATAAACATCAAGGATGATCACTCTTGTCCATTCATGTGATTTCTAAATATTTGAATATTTATTACCTTTGTTAGCATCTGGCCTAGTTTATTGATGAATTTACTTTTGGTTTGAGGTTCTATTCTTTTGCTTTGTTAAATATATATGCAAACTTGAATGTTGGTGGTAATGAAGTGTTAAAATTTTCATTGTAATTATACTAACTAAAGATTAGACAACATCTTGTAAGTTAGATGTTTCAAGCTTAAGCAGGCACCCAGATAAAATCCTGTTATGACTTTGTACCCAATGTTCCAATGAATTGTTTATATTAAAATGTATACATTTGTACTGGCAGGTTAAAGATTTTGAATATTTATGATTTTGAGAAAACAAAGACGTACTGGTTAAATCATACACATATATTGTTAAAGTATGCTTTGGTGTCCCCCTACTGTAAGAGAAAGCGTTATGAAATTACAAGTGCTTTACTGAGCAGCCAGTATTATTTCCTCAGCATGAGTTGTAATGACTGTAATCCTATAGTCAGTGAAGTCATCATGTATCTGACCAGGGGTCTCTCAAAGATTTCCAGGACCCTGGAACTTTTACCTCATCCTACTTGCTCATGCCTAAATTTCTCATCAAATTTTGATCTGTGTTCAATTTCCTTTGAGAGTAAATGTAGTCTAGATTTTTATAAACTTCTTCTTATACCTTGAAATTAATCAAATCTCCAAAAGCAATTTTTAAACCAAAGAAGGATGAGGAAATGGCCCAAATCCTCCAGGATTGAGGAAAAGTAAACATGGGCAGAAGGAACAGGCTAAGACAAAAGAAGTCTAAGACAAACCTGCATTTAGCCTAGTGGTTCTCCCTGGCTTTGCTTCATATTCACCTGGAGATTTGAAAACAATACTGATGCGTGGGCCCTTCCTCTGTCTAGAGCGCTTTCAACATGTCACATAGATGCTTCTGATACATGGCTAGTATGAGAATCACTGCTTTACATACTGAATCCTGGGCTTCTCCTGAGGTAAGCCAAATAATTTGGCATTTATTCCCACTCCACATGGTGAGCTTCACTTACAGTTCTCTAACCATTTAATAGATATTTCATGTAAAATAAATTTGATGCAGTTCTTTTGAGAGAAAATTACTTTTTACCCCAAAAATGTCATTCAGTAAGCATCAAGGTTGGTGAAAACATGAAGAATGTAAACATCACCAAATGCATGCATGAACTGTCACTGTCACTAAAGTGGAGGGATCCAGCTGATATAATTCCACAAGAGAAAATGCAAGGAATTTTTTTCCCCTGAATGCCCAAAGCTGAGGAAGAAGAAGCTGAAAACGCAAGTCTTTGTATCCTCCAATACATGTTATGAAAACCCTTGGAGTTTTTTGGAGCCTTTGTAATAGAGGGAGAGAAAAAGAAAGAAAAAAATAAATAAAGGGATCTGACAACACAACTATAAAGATGGCAGATGCTGAATGTAACATGTACTGCAAGAGTATTTATCAGAGCAAAGTTAATGTTTTAACAGATAAAATGTTCTCATTAAACTCTAATAAAATTTTCCTTCCTAAAAGAAGTAAAGCCATTTTTATCTCCCTAAGTCTTCAGAGGAAGCTCTGTTATCAGAATCAAATTCTTCTAATTCAGCTACTCCACAGAGAAATCTAAAATTCCAAAGCAAGATTTTATTCCTGTGAATACATTTTTTCTTAGAAGTTATTTTTACATGTTAAAGACAATAGTATGGTGCAAATGCAGTTGGAAGCCTTGAAGAACGGTCTGTTATTATTCAGCATTGTTTATAATTAATATCAATTAGAATCTATTAAATTTAATAGACTTTGAGTTATTGAGTTTAATTCAATTTCAATAAATTTCAATTAAGTGCAATTTGTTTCCATTACTTTTATTAATTCCAGTCACTTTCAATTACCTTCAATTAATTTAATTTACTGGCAATATATGTTCAGGTAATTACCTATTACTTTCAATTTGTTTCTATTCATTTCAATGGGCTTCATTTGCTGCTAACTGATTTCATAAAAATAAATGTGCAGCTATGATATAATTTCTATATTCTACAGTCATACAAACTAATTAGCTCTGCATTCAAACTTACCGTAACACAATTAGACCACTATTCAATCTGCATACAATCAGTATTAACTTCTACTCATCTTCTCCCTGGGTTGATGTATCTGAGAAGCCTAACCTCCTATGGAGAGTCTGGCATTTGCAGAGATGTTAGAACTTTCAATTGATTGATTCATTGATCAAGTGTCTCTGCTTTGTATCTAGAATCTGTGAGGTACTGGAGGTAATAGAGGAAAAAGAAAGTACGTTTAGGAGATTACAACAGGACTTCCCCCAAACAATTACACTGATGTTTGATGGAATGGTCTGGATATGTCTTATTCACTATGGTACTCACAGCATGAACACAACACTTCACAGACTAGGTATTCAAATCTCATGAATATTTTCTGAAGCTGTCAGTAAAATCGGTATTTAGGTGGAGAAGCAGGGTAATCAGGACAAATTCTGAGTCTCACACTTAGTTATGCACATGTTCTCTCTATGGAAGGAAAAACATTAAATTATCAATTACTAGTGTTAGAGGAAAAAATAAGACATCTTTTAGTATAATATTCTGCCGTTTAAGTTTTTGCAGTCAAGTAAGTGATTTATTTAATGTGTATATTACATTACTAATTCTAAAGGTAACAACCTTACCTGTTCAACCTAGGGAGCATCTGCATTGAAAAACTATCAACACATAGCTTGCAGAGCACTTTAGCCTCTATGAACATATTTCATGCTTCTAAGAACCTTATGAAGGAGACAGTGCAAATTTTGTTATTTGATTTGAGAAATTAAACTATATTGTGGTGAAATCGTTCATTCAATAATGGATAACTAGGCAATGGTGGGGTTCAGGCAAAAATAGTCATAAAGACAGAAAAATCCAGACATAGGGTAGTTTTGAGTGCTACTATTTAGGAACAGAAGCATTTCATATCTGTAGGTAAAAAAATCCAGACCACTCTCCCTAAGATGATGAATAAGTTCTGTGGTCCAAGCTATGCAAAGCAGACAGCTTATGTGCCTTGGTGAGACACGTAGAACAAATGACTCACTTACTAGGCCTCCTGTTTTCTCCATTCAAAGCTTCCTTAGAAAAATGTACCTGCCTGAATGATAGTGGCTGGTTGTGTGACAGCTGGATAAAGCACATTGCATGAATGGAGCATAACACCCTTCCAGAGGAGTGCCTGTTTCCTGTTGCCTGCAAGAAGAGATGGCTTTGAGCAGAGTTATTTGGCAGCAGGGCAATGCTCAAGCACAAGAAGACTTGGCGGATTCCCAACATATCTCTGACAGAAAATTCACTGTGAGAACAGAGAGGAGGCTGAATCCAAATCAGGTTGTCAGAGCCCTTCATCTAAGATGTGGGAGATCATGCGATGGAAACCAGGGACTAATAAGGTCAAAAGGAAAATTGGCTAGAGAGAATGACAGAGTCATTTGAAATGAGCTTGGAGGAATCTCATCCTGGGAGATTCCCACTGGCAGGGATGACCCTTCCCCATAGTCGCTTGCTGAAAGCAGAAATGGAGACAAGAGAAGGTGTAGACCATCAAAAAGCCAAACATTTAACAAATTGGGTCAGCGACTATATACAACTAATCTATAATCACTTTGCCATTTTATATTCTATTTCTCTAGACCTATCCTAAGTTAACATAATAAATATTTCCATAAATGTTCAATGAGTGTCCCTATGGCTCCCCAGGACATATTCTTTTCCCCATGTAACTGCTCCAAATAATTCAAACACCATTCCCACCATGCCCACATTTCCTCCCTCTCAACTCTCCACCAATCTGAATGCTGCTCATCCTCCAAGGTCTGTAGATATCAAGTGTTAAGTCTTTCACTGATATCAGTGAACTTCAATGCACATAAAGTTATAAACATTTATTGAGCTCTGAGTACATGCCAGGAAAATGAGAATTAAATAGTGTCATCAACTCTGTTATGCTCTGGATTTCTCAATATAATAGAGGTAATAATATAAAAACTTTCCATTAGTTTCTAAATATTCATTTTATTTCCATGTATAGTTGTTAAGTTTTTGATCTTTTTTTTTTTTTTTTTTAAACATCTTTATTGGGGTATAATTGCTTTACAATGGTGTGTTAGTTTCTGCTTTACAACAAAGTGAATCAGCTATACATATACATATGTTCCCATATGTCTTCCCTCTTGCGTCTCCCTCCCTCCCACTCTCCCCATCCCACCCTTCCAGGCTGTCACAAAGCACCGAGCTAATATCCCTGTGCCTTGCGGCTGCTTCCCCCCAGCTATCTACCTTACTACGTTTGTTAGTGTGTATATGTCCATGACTCTCTCTCGCCCTGTCAAAACTCACCCTTCCCCCTCCCCATATCCTTAAGTCCGTTCTCCAGTAGGTCTGCGTCTTTATTCCTATCTTACCCCTAGGTTCTTCATGACATTTTTTTCCCTTAAATTCCATATATATGTGTTAGCATACGGTATTTGTCTTTTTCTTTCTGACTTACTTCACTCTGTATGACAGATTCTAGGTCTATCCATCTCATTACAAATAGCTCAATTTCATTTCTTTTTAAGGCTGAGTAATATTCCATTGTGTATATGTGCCACATCTTCTTTATCCATTCATCCGATGATGGGCGCTTAGGTTGTTTCCATGTCCTGGCTATTGTAAATAGAGCTGCAATGAACATTTTGGTACATGACTCTCTTTGAATTTTGGTTTTCTCAGGGTATATGCCAAGTAGTGGGATTGCTGGGTCATATGGTAATTCTATTTGTAGTTTTTTAAGGAACCTCCATACTGTTCTCCACAGTGGCTGAACCAATTCACATTCCCACCAGCAGTGCAAGAGTGTCCCCTTTTCTCCACACCCTCTCCAGCATTTATTGTTTCTTGATTTTTTGATGATGGCCATTCTGACTGGTGTGAGATGATATCTCATTGTAGTTTTGATTTGCATTTCTCTAATGATTAATGATGTTGAGCATTCTTTCATGTGTTTGTTGGCATTCTGTATATCTTCTTTGGAGAAATGTCTATTTAGGCCTTCTGCCCATTTTTGGATGGGGTTGTTTGTTTTTTTGTTATTGAGCTGCATGAGCTGCTTGTAAATTTTGGAGATTAATCCTTTGTCAGTTGCTTCATTTGCAAATGTTTTCTCCCATTCTGAGGGTTGTCTTTTGGTCTTGGTTATGGTTTCCTTTGCTGTGCAAAAGCTTTGAAGTTTCATTAGGTCCCATTTGTTTATTTTTGTTTTTATTTCCATTACTCTAGGAGGTGGGTCAGAAAGGATCTTGCTGTGATTTATGTCATAGAGTGTTCTTCCTATGTTTTCTTCTAAGAGTTTGATAGTTTCTGGCCTTACATTTAGGTCTTTAATCCATTTTGAGCTTATTTTTGTGTATGGTGTTAGGGAGTGATCTAATCTCATACTTTTACATGTACCTGTCCAGTTTTCCCAGCACCATTTATTGAAGAGGCTGTCCTTTCTCCACTGTACATTCCTGCCTCCTTTATCAAAGATAAGGTGTCCATATGTGCGTGGGTTTATCTCTGGGCTTTCTATCCTGTTCCACTGATCTGTCATTCTGTTTTTGTGCCAGTACCATACTGTCTTGATTACTGTTGCTTTGTAATATAGTCTGAAGTCAGGGAGCCTTATTCCTCCAGCTCCTTTTTTCGTTCTAAAGATTGCTTTGGCTATTCGGGGTCTTTTGTGTTTCCATACAAATTGCGAAATTTTTTGTTCTAGTTCTGTGAAAAATGCCAGTGGTAGTTTGATAGGGATTGCATTGAATCTGTAGATTGCTTTGGGTAGTAGAGTCATTTTCACAATGTTGATTCTTCCCATCCAAGAACATGGTATATCTCTCCATCTATTTGTATCATCTTTAATTTCTTTCATCAGTGTCTTATAATTTTCTGCATACAGGTCTTTCGTATCCTTAGGTAGGTTTATTCCTAGATATTTTATTCTTTTTGTTGCAATGGTAAATGGGAGTGTTTTCTTGATTTCACTTTCAGATTTTTCATCATTAGTATATAGGAATGCCAGAGATTTCTGTGCATTAATTTTGTATCCTGCTACTTTACCAAATTCATTGATTAGCTCTAGTAGTTTTCTGGTAGCATCTTTAGGATTCTCTATGTATAGTATCATGTCATCTGCAAACAGTGACAGCTTTACTTCTTCTTTTCCGATTTGGATTCCTTTTATTTCCTTTTCTTCTCTGATTGCTGTGGCTAAAACTTCCAAAACTATGTTGAATAAGAGTGGTGAGAGTGGGCAACCTTGTCTTGTTCCTGATATTAGTGGAAATGCTTTCAGTTTTTCACCATTGAGGATGATGTTTGCTGTGGGCTTGTCATATATGGCTTTTATTATGTTTAGGAAAGTTCCCTCTATGCCTACTTTCTGGAGGGTTTTTATCATAAATGGGTGTTGAATTTTGTCGAAAGCTTTCTCTGCATCTATTGAGATGATCATATGGTTTTTCTCCTTCAATTTGTTAATATAGTTTATCACATTGATAGATTTGCGTATATTGAAGAATCCTTGCATTCCTGGAATAAACCCCACTTGATCATGGTGTATGATCCTTTTAATGTGCTGTTGGATTCTGTTTGCTAGTACTTTGTTGAGGATTTTTGCATCTATGTTCATCAGTGATATTGGCCTGTAGTTTTCTTTCTTTGTGACATCCTTGTCTGGTTTTGGTATCAAGGTGATGGTGGCTTCGTAGAAGAAATTTGGGAGTGTTCCTCCCTCTGCTATATTTTGGAAGAGTTTGAGAAGGATAGGTGTTAGCTCTTCTCTAAACGTTTGATAGAATTCACCTGTGAAGCCATCTGGTCCTGGGCTTTTGTTTGTTGGAAGGTTTTTAATCACAGTTTCAATTTCAGTGCTTGTGATTGGTCTGTTCATATTTTCTATTTCTTCCTGATTCAGTCTTGGCAGGTTGTGCATTTCTAAGAATTTGTCCATTTCTTCCAGATTGTCCATTTTGTTGGCATAGAGTTGCTTGTAGTAATCTCTCATGATTTTTTTTATTTCTGCAGTGTCAGTTGTTACTTCTCCTTTTTCATTTCTAATTCTATTGATTTGAGTCTTCTCCCTTTTTTTCTTGATGAGTCTGGCTAGTGGTTTATCTATTTTGTTTATCTTCTCAAAGAACCAGCTTTTAGTTTTATTGATCTTTGCTATTGTTTCCTTCCTTTCTTTTTCATTTATTTCTGATCTGATTTTTATGATTTCTTTCCTTCTGCTAGCTTTGGGGTTTTTTTGTTCTTCTTTCTCTAATTGCTTGAGGTGCAAGGTTAGGTGGTTTATTCGAGATGTTTCCTGCTTCTTAAGGTGGGCTTGTATTGCTATAAACTTCCCCCTTAGAACTGCTTTTGCTGCATCCCATAGGTTTTGGGTCGTTGTGTCTCCATTGTCATTTGTTTCTAGGTATTTTTTTATTTCCTCTTTGATTTCTTCAGTGATCACTTCATTATTAAGTAGTGTATTGTTTAGCCTCCATGTGTTTGTATTTTTTACAGATCTTTTCCTGTAATTGATATCTAGTCTCATGGCGTTGTGGTCGGAAAAGATACTTGATACAATTTCAGTTTTCTTAAATTTACCAAGGCTTGATTTGTGACCCAAGATATGATCTATCCTGGAGAATGTTCCATGAGCACTTGAGAAAAATGTGTATTCTGTTGTTTTTGGATGGAGTGTCCTATAAACATCAATTAAGTCCATCTTGTTTAATGTATCATTTAAAGCTTGTGTTTCCTTATTTATTTTCATTTTGGATGATCTGTCCATGGGTGAAAGTGGGGTGTTAAAGTCCCCTACTATGAATGTGTTACTGTTGATCTCCCCTTTTATGGTTGTTAGTATTTGCCTTATGTATTGAGGTGCTCCTATGTTGGGTGCATAAATATTTACAATTGTTATATCTTCTTCTTGGATCGATCCCTTGATCATTATGTAGTGTCCTTCTTTGTCCCTTTTAATAGTCCTTATTTTAAAGTCTATTTTGTCTGATATGAGAATTGCTACTCCAGCTTTCTTTTGGTTTCCATTTGCATGGAATATCTTTTTCCATCCCCTTACTTTCAGTCTGTATGTGTCTCTAGTTCTGAAGTGGGTCTCTTGTAGACAGCATATATAAGGGTCTTGTTTTTGTATCCATTCAGCCAATCTGTGTCTTTTGGTGGGAGCATTTAGTCCATTTACATTTAAGGTAATTATTGATATGTATGTTCCTATTTCCATTTTATATATTGTTTTGGGTTCGCTACTATAGGTCATTTCCTTCTCTTGTGTTTCGTGTCTAGAGAAGTTCCTTTAGCATTTGTTGTAAAGCTGGTTTGGTGGTGCTGAACTCTCTCAGCTTTTGCTTGTCTGTAAAGGTTTTAATTTCTCCATCAAATGTGAATGAGATCCTTGCTGGGTAGAGTAGTCTTGGTTGCAGGCTATTCTCCTTCATCACTTTCAGTATGTCCTGCCACTCCCTTCTGGCTTGTAGGGTTTCTGCTGAGAGATCAGCTGTTAACCTTATGGGGATTCCCTTGTGTGTTATTTGTTGTTTTTCCCTTGCTGCTTTTAATATGCTTTCTTTGTGTTTAATTTTTGACAGTTTGATTAATATGTGTCTTGGCGTGTTTCTCCTTGTATTTATCCTGTATGGGACCCTCTGTGCTTCCTGGACTTGATTAACTATTTCCTTTCCCATATTAGGGAAGTTTTCAACTATAATCTCTTCAAATATTTTCTCAGTCCCTTTCTTTCTTTCTTCTTCTTCTGGAACCCCTATAATTCGAATGTTGGTGCGTTTCATGTTGTCCCAGAGGTCTCTGAGACTGTCCTCAGTTCTTTTCATTCTTTTTTCTTTATTCTGCTCTGCAGTAGTTATTTCCACTACTTTATCTTCCAGGTCACTTATCCGTTCTTCTGCCTCAGTTATTCTGCTATTGATCCTATCTAGAGTGATTTTAATTTCATTTATTGCATTGTTCATCGTTGCTTGTTTCATCTTTAGTTCTTGTAGGTCCTTGTTAACTGTTTCTTGCATTTTGTCCATTCTACTTCCAAGATTTCGGATCATCCTTACTATCATTATTCTGAATTCTTTTTCAGGTAGATTGCCTATTTCCTCTTCATTTGTTAGGTCTGGTGGGTTTTTATCTTGCTCCTTCATCTGCTGTGTGTTTTTCTGTCTTCTCATTTTGCTTATCTTACTGTGTTTGGGGTCTCCTTTTTGCAGGCTGCAGGTTCGTAGTTCCCGTTGTTTTTGATGTCTGTCTCCAGTGGCTAAGGTTGTTTCAGTGGGTTGTGTAGGCTTCCTGGTGGAGGGGACTAGTGCCTGTGTTGTGCTGGATGAGGCTGGATCTTGTCTCTCTAGTGGGCAGGTTCACGTCTGGTGGTGTGTTTTGGGGTGTCTGTGGCCTTATTATGATTTTAGGCAGCCTCTCTGCTAATGGGTGGGGTTGTGTTCCTGTTTTGCTAGTTGTTTGGCATAGGTTGTCCAGCACTGTGGCTTGCTGGTCGTTGAGTGAAGCTGGGTGCTGGTGTTAAGATGGAGGTCTCTGGGAGATTTCCGCTGTTTAATATTATGTGGAGCTGGGAGGTCTCTTGTTGACCAGTGACCTGAAGTTGGCTCTCCTACCTCAGAGGCAGAGCCCTGACTCCTGGCTGGAGCACCAAGAGCCTTTCATCCACACGGCTCAGAATAAAAGGGAGAAAAAGTAGAGAGAATTAGTAGAAGTATGAGGAAAGAAAGAAGGAAAGGAGGAAAGGAAGGAAGGAAGAAAGAAGCAAAGAAGGAACGAAAGGAGGGAGGGAGGGAGGGAGGGAGGAAGGAAGGAAGGAAGGAAGGAGGGAAAGAAGGAAAAAAAGACAGAAAGAAAGATGATACAGTCAAAATAAAATAAAGTATAATATAGTTATTGAATTAAAAAATATTTAGAAAAAAAAAAAGGGACGGATAGAACCCTAGGACAAATGTTGGAAGCAAAGCTATACAGAGAAAATCTTACACAGAAGCATACACATACACCTTCACAAAAAGAGGTAAAGGGGGAAAAATCATAAATCCTGCTCCCTGAGACCACCTCCTCAATTTGGGGTGATTCGTTGTCTAAAGGAGGGAGGGAAGGAAGGAAAGAAAGAACGAAGGTAAAGTATAATAAAGTTATTACAATTAAACTTAATTATTAAGAAAAAGAATTTTTAAAAAAAAGTCATGGACGGATAGAGCCCTAGGACAAATGGTGGAAGCTAGAGTATACAGACTAGATGTCACACAGGAGCATACACGTACACCTTCACAAAAAGAGGAAAAGGGAAAAAAATCATAGATTTCGCTCCTAAATTCCACCTCTTCAATTTGGGATCATTCCTTGTCTATTCAGGTATTCCACAGATGCAGGGTATATCAAGTTGATTGTGGAGCTTTAATCCGCTGCTTCTGTGGCTGCTGGGAGAGATTTCCCTTTCTCTTCTTTGTTTTCACAGCTCACAGGAGCTCAGCTTTGGATTTGGCCCTGCTGGAGGGCGTCTGTTTTTTCGCTCAGACAGGACGGGGTTAAAGGAGCCGCCGATTCGGGGCCTCCGGCTCACTCAGGCCGGGGGTTGGGGGATGGGGGAAGGAGGGGCACTGCGTGCGGGGCCGGCCTGCGGCGGCAGAGGCAGCGTGACGTTGCGGCAGAGGCCGGCGTGACGTTGCACCAGCCTGAGGCCCGCCGTGCGCTGTCCCGGGGAAGTTGTCCCTGGATCCCGGGAACCTGGCAGTGGCGGGCTGCACAGGCTCCGCGGAAGAGGGGTGTGGAGAGTGACCTGTGCTCGCACACAGGCCCCTTGGTGGCGGCAGCAGCAGCCTTAGCGTCTCCCGCCCGTCTCTGGGGTCCGCGGTTTTAGCCGCGGCTCGCGCCCGTCTCGGGGGCTCGCGCCCTCAGCCGCGGCTCGCGCCCGTCTCTGGGGTTTGCGCTTTCAGCCGCGGCTCGCGCCCGTCTCGGGGGCTCGCGCCCTCAGCCGCGGCTCGCGCCCGTCTCTGGGGTTCGCGCTTTTAGCCGCGGCTCGCGCCCGTCTCTGGAGTTCCTTTAAGCAGCGCTCTTAGACCCCTCTCCTCGCGCACCAGGAGACAAAGAGGGAAGAAAAAGTCTCTTGCCTCTTCGGCCGGTGCAGGCTTTTCCCCGAACTCCCTCCCGGCTAGTCGTGGTGCACTAACCCCTTCAGGCTATGTTCAAGCCGCCAACCCCAGTCCTCTCCCTGAGCTCCGTCCAAAACCAAAACCTTAGCCTCAGCTCGCAGCCCCGCCCGCCCCGGTGGGTGAGCAGCAAGCCTCTCGGGTTGGTGAGTGCTGGTCGGCACCGATCTTCTGTGCAGGAATCTCCCCGCTTTGCCCTCCGCACCCGTCGCTGTGCACTACTCCGCGGTCCCGAAACTCCCCCCTCTGCCTCCCGCAGTCTCCGCCCGCGGAGGGGCTTCCTAGTGTGTGGAAACTTTTCCTCCTTCACAGCTCCCTCCCACTGGTGCAGGTGCCGTCCTTATTCTTTTGTCTCTGTTTTTTCTTTTGCCCTACCCAGTTACGTGGGGAGTTTCTTGCCTTTTGGGAGGTCTGAGGTCTTCTGCCAGCCTTCAGTAGGAGTTCTGTAGGAGTTGTTCCACGTGTGGATGTATTTCTGGTGTATCCGTGGGGAGGAAGGCGATCTCCGCGTCTTACTCTTCCGCCATCTTCAAGGTCCCCCCCGTTTTTGATCATTTTAATCTAAGTATACATTCATGTGGTCTGCTATGATCATGGTTTCTTCTTTGTATGGGGTGAGGGGAGATACCCATGAATTGTCAGAGCCAAAAAATATGAGAGCATTTCTTTATGTCAAATAAATATAGCTCTGTCAAATGATGATGAAAGAGCATAACATTGACCTTCGGACAAGATATCAAAACTAAATGAATTATATCAGGGACCTGTAAATTTTGAATCCAGAGATGTCTTTGGTTTCTTAGAAGAGTATGAGATGGAACTCACAATGTGAAGGCAAAGAGTCAGAATAAAGTAACCAGAGATACAAAGACATTGTTCAACTCTCTGGGCCAAGTAAGTGTTCAGTTACCTCAGGATTAGAAACATGAACTTTACAAGCTTTTCTGCCTGTGGGTAATTGTCTTCATTCTGTTAGTCTTTGGTATTGGGTCAAGTTTATATTTATGTTTGCTTTCCCCTGTTTCTAATTTTGGAGCTCATCTTAACTGTAAACATAGGAAGACAGAAAAGGGTATATGTCTCTGCTTGGCCTAGTTTTAAATCAGGAATAGAAACAATATCAGGAATAGAAACAATGTCTTCCTGAAAAGTGTTATAGACAGCAGCAGCAGAAATCACAATAAGAGAACCTCTAGGAGAAGGTGGAGCCAAAAGAAGAGGCTAGGGGCTATTTATTAAGACCCTTCTCCCTACCTGGATTGTTCTTTGACCAAGCATTGGAGAAAAATGAGTGTGTAAGTTTAATATGACGGACTTTCCATTATGAAGACTTCTGCCCCCTTTTAAAGAAAATGATATCTTTGTGATATATAGATGATAGAAGCATACATGTGCTTAAGGGTTTACAATTCATTTTTGTGTGTATTTAAGCCATGAAGGGTGGTTATTGTAACAGGCTCTCAGTTGACGGCCCTCCCTTCTGGCACTCTCTCCTCTAGTCTTTTCAGCAAACAGTTGGTGGACTCATCTCCATTAATAGTGCCTGTGACATGTCACTGCCAAAATCATAAACTTCAATTTGGCTTTATTTCTTACCACTTCACTTTCAAAAACTCCTACTAGACTCATTGGGTCTTTTTATCCTTCTCATCTATCCATTGCTTCTCATCTCTGAATTCACAGACCCATCTTCTCACTCTCACTCTCACATCTTTCTATTCACTCTAAATGTTTTATCTCATCCATTCTTGCTTCTTAAGCTCTATGAATCTTCTAAAATTGTACAAAAATTTGCTTTATCTTAAAGCTGATTATGACTATACAACCTTCCATTCTTGGGACCATCCCTACAAGCACAGATGATAAAGCACTGGTATAATAATGTCAACATGCCATGTTGAATTCTTTAATTACAAGGAGATTGATAACTGCCACAAAGAGGATCCTTGACTTATATAACTTCTGCATACTCTTCAGACCATATCAACAATGAAAGATGGCAGAAGGCATCTCAGTATCTTCTGAAATACCTGCTTTCTTCCCTCTCAAGGAGGGTAAGGCAATGTGTTATTGAAGTGATTAGACTAAAATCTGGCATGGATCAAAAGGTACCTGTGTTTGATGAGAAGGGATCAGTTAGCTTGAATGTCCACATCCACTGGATATAAATTTGTATTTGTTTTTTTCTGCTGAGATATCTAAAATATATTCCAGATAAGTGAAGCCTATGATTTTCTCAAGTTTCAGAAATCTTAATGCTTTTTGCATCAGTAAAAAACAAAACTTTCCAAATCTTTCAAATCATTGAATGTTAGATTAATCTGAGTTTCTAGAATTTTGCATTTGTATCCATGTCTTTGTGTAATCATTTGTGGGCAAAATGTTTTTGTTTCCAATGAATGCGTCTACAAAACCCTGCATAGACTGCTCTTTTCTTTCCACAATCTTAGTGGAGAATTTATGCCCCATGGCTTGAGACCTCCTCACATAATTCAATAAAACACCATCCTATTGATTCCAAATACCTCAGAAACCTCAAGGTCTCTGATAGTCTCAGAAGAATAGCTGACAAAGAGACAAAGGAAGGTAGATTTTAACTACTTGTGGTAAGAAATTAGATCAATGCAAAGAAGACAACTTCACATGTAGACATAATTCAGCATGTCCAAGGTCTGCATTGAATCTGTACAGCAAAAGTTTCAACCAGGACCTTAGGCAAGATCTCTCTGACACTCTGGGTCCTGATTTATAAAACAAAGAAATTGGACCCAATTTTACTTGTTTTTCTTTTAATTCTACCACTTTGTATTTCTATAATATGCAGGTTATGCTGTTTTCTTCCCTTCACTACCACCAGATGCATTTTAAAACCCTTCTTTGCTCTTTGAGACACAAGAGGGAAAAATTTACAAACTCCACCACCTCGCCTTGCCCTTTAGCTTTTATTTCGTTTTGGCTAATGGGAGGCCTTGGCAGGAGCTCAGAGGAAGGGAAGAGAGCTTGGTTATTATATGTCTTCCCTACACTCTGCCTCTTCAGGGCCATGTTTTCTGGTAGTAGCCAGTAGCCATGTCTCTCTGCAATTACAACTCATGTCAATTAGCAGATCTTCCCCAACTCTTATCTCTCACAAGGCACTAGGTAACACTAGCTTCTCCCCTTGCTCCTTCAGGCCCAAGCTTGACAATAGCTTCCAATTTTTTCTAATCTCTAGGTCAATTCTCTTAACTCTATTTACATTTTGGTAATTAATTCCTTTTACAGTCACATGAGCCACCAGAGTTGAAATTGTGTTTCCTGCCAGGACCTTGACTGATATGTATGATTAGATAGTATTGATAATATTTTTAAAGGTAAAACAATGAAAACACTATGACATAAATTATTTGAATGGAGTGGATAATAGAAAGTTTTATATTCTTTCCCTAATAGAGACTGAATCACTGAACTATGTAGGAATCAGGAGAAAGATCCCCTTTCCTTTATTTCCTTGGCATCCAGATTGACCTGTGATAGAAAGGAATTGGTAGGCAGGGGATGGGGATGGAGCAGTAAATAAGATTCAACATATTTCCATAAAATAAATAACATTATAAATGATACACAGTATTACTTGCTGTTGCTTCTATATAATAAAGTATATTAATGTCCTATCGCTCCTTTAACAATTTATAACAAACTTGGCAGCTTAAAACAGCATACATGTATTCTCTTATAGTTCTGGAAACAAGAAGTCCAAATCCATTTCACTGGGCTGAAATCAAGGTATTGGCAGGGCTATGGTCCTTCCAGTGGATCCAAGGGGAAAATCCCATTTCTTTGCCTTTACAGCTTCTAGAGTTGCATTCCTTGTATTTCTTGGTTCATACCCCTTCCTCTATCTGAAAATCTTGCAGCATAATGTCTTCCTTCAGTGGTCATATTGACTTCTACTCTCGTACTCTACTCTGTCTCCCTCATAAGAACACTGGTGACTACATTGAGGGCCCATCAAGATAATCTATGATAATTTGTCCAGTGCAAGATCCTTAAGTTAATAATATCTGCAAGGTTTCCTTTGTTTTATATAAGGTAATATGTATAGATTCAAGGGGATAGGATGCATATATCTTTGGAGGCTCTTATTCAGCTTACCACAGTGTGATGGTTGATTACTTGTGTTGGCTTGACTGGGCCACTGATTTTCCAAATATTTGGTCAAACAGTAATTTGATTGTGTCTTTGAGTGGGTTTCTGGATGTGATTAACATTTGAATGGGTAGACAGAGTAAATCATACTGCCCTCTTTAATGTAGGTTGGCCCCATCCAATCAGTTGAAGGCCTGAAAAGAACAAAAATACTTACCCTTCCATGAGTAAGGGGGAATTTTCTCCTGCCCAACCACATTGAGTGGGGACTTCTTAGTGGTTTTTTTTTTTTTAAGTTTTGGACTCAAATTGAAACATCAGCACTTCCTGGGTCTACAGTCTACCAGCATTTGGACTGCAGTTACACCATCATCTCTCTTGAGTCTCAAGCTTACATACTTAAATGGAAACTTACACCATTGGGTCTACCCAGCTTGCTGACTACAAATCTTGGGAGTTGTCAGCCTCCATACCCACAACCTCATACATTCCTTATAACCAATCTTTCTTTCTTTCTTCCTTCCTTCCTTCCTTCCTTCCTTCCTTTCTTTCTTTTCTTTCCTTCTTTCTTTCTTTCTTTCTTTCTTTCTTTCTTTCTTTCTTTCTTTCTTTCTTTCTTTCTTTCTTTCTTTCTTTCTTTCTTTCTTTCCTTTCTATCTTTCTTTTGGTTTTATTTATTTATTTATTTATTTTTAACACCTTTATTGGGGTATAATTGCTTTACAACGGTGTGTTAGCTTCTGCTTTATGACAAAGTGAATCAGTTATACATATACATATGTTCCCATATCTCTTCCATCTTGCGTCTCCCTCCCTCCCACTCTCCCTATCCCACCCCTCCAGATCGTCACAAAGCATCAAGCTGATCTCCCTGTGCTATGCGGCAGCTTCCCACTAGCTATCTACCTTACGTTTGGTAGTGTATATATGTCCATGCCTCTCTCTCGCTTTGTCACAGCTCACCACTCCCCCTCCCCATATCCTCAACTCCGTTCTCTAGTTGGTCTGTGTATTTATTCCTGTCTCACCACTAGGTTCTTCATGACATTTTTTTTTCTTAAATTCCATATATATGTGTTAGCATACGGTATTTGTCTTTCTCTTTCTGACTAACTTCACTCTGTATGACAGGCTCCACATCTATCCACCTCATTACAAATAGCTCAATTTCGTTTCTTTTTATGGCTGAGTAATATTCCATTGTATATATGTGCCACATCTTCTTTATCCATTCATCCGATGATGGGCACTTAGGTTGTTTCTATCTCTGGGCTATTGAAAATAGAGTGGCAATGAACATTTTGGTATATGATTCTTTTTGAATTATGGTTTTCTCAGGGTATATGCTCAGTAGTGGGATTGCTGGGTCATATGGCAGTTCTATTTGTAGTTTTTGAAGGAACCTCCATACTGCTCTCCACAGTGGCTTTACCAATTCCCATTCCCATCAGCAGTGCAAGACTGTGCCCTTTTCTCCACACCCTCTCCAGC
Organism: Phocoena sinus; assembly: GCF_008692025.1. Taxonomy (NCBI): domain Eukaryota; kingdom Metazoa; phylum Chordata; class Mammalia; order Artiodactyla; family Phocoenidae; genus Phocoena; species Phocoena sinus. Next base: position 29,661,547 of record NC_045776.1, on the reverse strand, counting down.
ATTTATTGTTTCTAGATTTTTTGATGATAGCCATTCTGACTGGTTTGAGATGATATCTCATTGTAGTTTTGATTTGCATTTCTCTAATGATTAAAGATGTTGAGCATCCACTCATGTGTTTGTTGGCAGTCTGTATATCATCTATGGAGAAATGTCTATTTAGGTCTTTGGCCCATTTTTGGATTGGGTTGTTTGTTCTTTTGTTATTGAGCTGCATGTGCTGCTTGTAAATTTTGGAAATTAAACCTTTGTCAGTTGCTTCATTTGCAAATATTTTCTCCCATTCTGAGGGTTGTCTTTTGGTCTTGTTTATGGTTTCCTTTGCTGTGTAAAAGCTTTGAAGTTTCATTCAGTCCCATTTGTTTATATTTGTTTTTATTTCCATTTCTCTAGGAGGTAGGTCAAAAAGGATCTTGCTGTGCTTTATGTCATAGTGTGTTCTGCCTATGTTTTCCTCTAACAGTTTCATAGTTTCTGGCCTTACCTTTAGGTCTATAATCCATTTTGAGCTTATTTTTGTGTATGGTGTTAGGGAGTGATCTAATCTAAAACTTTTACATGTACGTGTCCAGTTTTCCCAGCACCACTTATTGAAGAGGCTGTCCTTTCTCCACTGTACATTCCTGCCTCTTTTATCAAAGATAAGGTGACCATATGTGCGTGAGTTTATCTCTGGGCTTTCTATCTTGTTCCATTGATCTATCTTTCTGTTTTTGTTCCAGTACCATACTGTCTTGATTACTGTAGCTTTGTAGTATAGTCTGAAGTCAGGGAGCCTGATTCCTCCAGCTCCGTTTTTCTTTCTCAAGATTGCTTTGGCTATTCCGGGTCTTTTGTGTTTCCATACAAATTGTGAAATTTTTTGTTCTGGTTCTGTGAAAAATGCCAGTGGTAGTTTGATAGGGATTGCATTCAATCTGTAGATTTCTTTGGGTAGTAGAGTCATTTTTACAGTGCTGATTCTTCCAATTCAAGAGCATGGTATATCTCTGCATCTATTTGTATCATCTTTAATTTCTTTCATCAGTGTCTTATAGTTCTCTGCATACAGGTCTTTTGTCTCTTTAGGTAGGTTTATTCCTAGATATTTTATTCTTTTTGTTGCAATGGTAAATGGGAGTGTTTTCCTGATTTCACTTTCAGATTTTTCATCATTAGTGTATAGGAATGCAAGAGATTTCTGTGCATTAATTTTGGACCCTGCAACATAACCAATTTCATTGACTAGATCTAGTAGTTTTCTGGTAGCATCTTCAGGATTCTCTGTGTATAGTATCATGTCATCTGCAAACAGTGACAGCTTTATTTCTTCTTTTCCGAGTTAGATTCCTTTTATTTCCTTTTCTTCTCTGATTGCTGTGGCTAAAACTTCCAAAACTATGTTGAATAAGAGTGGTGAGAGTGGCCAACCTTGTCTTGTTCCTGATCTTAGCGGAAATGCTTTCAGTTTTTCACCATTGAGGATGATGTTGGTTGTGGGCTTGTCATATATGGCCTTTATAATGTTGAGGAAATTTCCCTCTATGCCTACTTTCTGCAGGGTTTTTATCATAAATGGGTGTTGAATTTTGTCAAAAGCTTTCTCTGCGTCTATTGAGGTGACCATATGGTTTTTCTCCTTCAATTTGTTAATATGGTTTATCACATTGATAGATTTGTGTATATTGAAGAATCCTTGCATTCCTGGAATAAACCCCACTTGATCATGATGTATGATCCTTTTAATGTGCTGTTGGATTCTGTTTGCTAGTATTTTTTTGAGGATTTCTGCATCTATGTTCATCAGTGATATTGGTCTGTAGTTTTCTTTCTTTGTGACATCCTTGTCTGGTTTTGGTATGAAGGTGATGGTGGCCTCGTAGAATGAGTTTGGGAGTGTTCCTCCCTCTGCTATATTTTGGAAGAGTTTGAGAAGGATAGGTGTTCGCTCTTGTCTAAATGTTTGGTAGAATTTGCCTGTGGAGCCATCTGGTCCTGTGCTTTTGTTTGTTGGAAGATTTTTAATCACAGTTTCAGTTTCAGTGCTTGTGATTGGTCTGTTTATATTTTCTATTTCTTCCTGATTTAGTCTTGTCATGTTGTGCATTTCTAAGAGTTTGTCCATTTCTTCCAGGTCGTCCATTTTATTGGCATAGGGTTGCTTGTAGTAATCTCTCATTATCTTTTTTATTTCTGCAGTGTCAGTCGTTACTTCTTTTTCATTTCTAATTCTATTGATTTGAGTCTTCTCCTTTTTTCTCTTGGTGAGTCTGGCTAATGGTTTATCTACTTTGTTAATCTTTTCAAAGAAACAGCTTTTAGTTTTTTCATCTTTGCTATCATTTCCTTCATATCTTTTTCATTTATTTCTCATCTAATTTTTATGATTTCTTTCTTTCTGCTAACTTTGGGGGTTTTTTGTTCTTCTTTCTCTAATTGCTTTAGGTGAAAGGTTATACTGTTTATTCGAGATGTTTCCTCTTTGTTAAGGTGGGCTTGTATTGCTATAAACTTCCCTCTTAGAACTGCTTTCACTGCATCCCATAAGTTTTGGGTTGTCGGGTCTCCATTGTCATTTGATTCTAGGTATTCTTTTATTTCCTCTTTGATTTCTTCAGTGATCACTTCGTTATTAAGTATTATATTGTTTAGCCTCCATGTGTTTGTATTTTTTTACAGATCTTTTCCTGTAATATCTAGTCTTATAGTGTTGTGGTCAGAAAAGATAATTGATATAATTTCAATTGTCTTAAATTTACCAAGGCTTGATTTGTGACCAAAGATATGATCTATCCTGGAGAATATTACCTGAGCACTTGAGAAAAATGTGTATTCTGTTGTTTTAGGATGGAATGTCCTATGAATATCAATTAAGTCCAACTTGTTTAATGTATCATTTAAAGCTTGTGTTTTCTTATTTATTTTTATTTTGTATGATCTGTTCATTGGTGAAAGTGGGGTGTTAAAGTCTCCTATTCTGAATGTGTTACTGTCGGTTTCCCCTTTCATGGCTGTTAGTATTTGCCTTATGTATTGAGGTGCTCCTATGTTGGGTGCATAAATATTTACAATTGTTATATCTTCTTCCTGGATCACTCCCTTGATAATTCTGTAGTGTCCTTCTTTGTCTCTTCTAATAGTCTTTATTTTAAAGTCTGTTTTTTCTGATATGACAATTGCTACTCCAGCTTTTTTTGGTTTCCATTTGCATGGAATATCTTTTTCTAGACCCTCACTTTCAGTCTGTATGTGTCTCTAGGTCTGAAGTGGGTCTCTTGTAGACAGCATATATATGGGTCTTGTTTTTGTATCCATTCAGCCAATCTTTGTCTTTTGGTGGGAGCATTTAGTCCATTTACATTTAAGGTAATTATCAGTATGTATGTTCCTATTCCCATTTTCTAAATTGTTTTGTGTTTGTTACTGTAGGTCTTTTCCTTCTGTTGTGTTTCTTGCCTAGAGTAGTTCCTTTAGCATTTGTTGTAAAGCTGGTTTGGTGGTGCTGAACTCTATCAGCTTTTGCCTTTCTGTAAAGGTTTTTAATTTCTCCATCAAATCTGAATGAGATTCTTGCTCGGTAGAGTAATCTTCTTTGCAGGTTTTTCTCCTTCATCACTTTCAATATGTCCTGCCAATACCTTCTGGCTTGCAGAGTTTCTGCTGAAAGATAAGCTGTTAACCTTATGGGGATTCCCTTGTGTATTATTTGTTGTTTTCCCCTTGCTGCTTTTAATATGCTTTCTTTGTATTTAATTTTTGATAGTTTGATTAATATGTGTCTTGGCATATTTCTCCTTGGATTTATCCTGTATGGGACTCTCCGTGCTTCCTGGACTTATTCACTATTTTCTTTCCCATATTAGGGAAGTTTTAAACTTTAATCTCTTCAAATATTTTCTCAGTACCTTTCCTTTTCTCTTCTTCTTCTGGAAACGCTATAATTCGAATGTTGGTGCATTTAATGTTGTCCCAGAGGTCTCTGAGACTGTCCTGAGTTCTTTTCATTCTTTTTTCTTTATTCTGCTCTGCAGTAGTTATTTCCACTATATTATCTTCCAGGTCACTTATCCATTCTTCTGCCTCTGTTATTCTGCTATTGATCCTATCTAGAGTATTTTTCATTTCATTTGTTGTGTTGTTCATTGTTGTTTGTTTCATCTTAACTCTTCTCGATCCTTGTTAACTGTTTCTTGCATTTTGTCTATTCTATTTCCAAGATTTTTGATCACCTTTACTATCATTATTCTGAATTCTTTTTCAGGTAGACTGCATATTTCCTCTTCATTTGTTAGGTCTGGTGGATTTTTATCTTGCTCCTTCATTTGCAGTGTGTTTTTCTGTCTTCTCATTTTGTTTATCTTACTGTGTTTGGTGTCTCCTTTTTGCCAGCTGCTGGTTCATAGTTCTCATTGTTTTTGGTGTCTGTCCCCAGTGGCTAAGGTTGGTTCAATGAGTTGTGTAGGCTTCCTGGTGGAGGGCCTAGTGCCTGTGTTCTGGTGGATGAGGCTGGATCTTGTCTCTCTAGTGGGCAGGTTCACGTCTGGTGGTGTGTTTTGGGGTGTCTGTGGCCTTATTATGATTTTAGGCAGCCTCTCTGCTAATGGGTGGGGTTGTGTTCCTGTTTTGCTAGTTGTTTGGCATAGGGTGTTCAGCACTGTTGCTTTCTGGTCGTTGAGTGAAGCTGGGTGCTTGCATTGAGATGGAGATCTCTGGGATATTTTCACCATTTGATAGTATGTGGAAATGGGAGGTCTCTTGCTGAACAGTGTTCTGAAGTTGGCTCTCACACCTGAGAGGTACAGAACTGACTCCTGTCTGCAGCACCAAGAGCCTTTCATCCACACAGCTCAGAATAAAAGGGAGAAAATGTAGATAGAAAAATTAGTAGAAGTAGGAAGAAATGATGGAAGGAAGGAAGAAAGAAAGAAGGAAAGAAAGAAAGAAAGGAGGGAGGGAGGGAGGGATGGTGGGAGGAAGGAAGGAAGGAAGGAGGGAAGGAAGGAAACAAAGAAGAAAGAAGATAAAGTAAAACAAAATAAAGTAAAATTTAATAAAGGTATTAAATTTAAAAATAATTTTTAAGAAAAGAAATTAAAAAATAAAGGATGGATATAACCTTAGGACAAATGGTGGAAGCAAAGCTATACAGACAAAATCTCATACAGAATCATACACATACACAGTCACAAAAATAGTAAAAGTGGATAAAATCATAAATATTGCTCTCAGAGCCCACCTCCTCAATTTGAGATGATTCATTGTCTAAAGGAGGGAAAGAAGGAAAGAAAGAAAGAAAGGAGATAAAGTAAAATAAAATAAAGTAATTAAAATCAAAAATAATTATTAAGAAAAAAATTAAAAAATAAAAAAGGACAGATGGAACCCTAGGACAAATGGTGGAAGCAAAGCTAAACAGACAAAATCTCACACAGAAGCATATACATACACACTCACAAAAAGAGGAAAAGGGGAAAAAATCCTAAATTTTGCTCTCAAGGTCCACTTCCTGAATTTGGGATGATTCGTTGTCTATTCTTGTATTCCACAGATGCAGGGTACATCAAGTTGATTGTGGAGCTTTAATCCACTGCTTCTGAGGCTGCTGGGAGAGTTTACCCTTTCTCTTCTTTGTTCTCACAGTTCCCAGATTTGGCCCCTCCTCTGTGTGTAGGTCGCCGAAGGGCATCTCTTTTTCACTCAGACAGGATGGGGTTAAAGGAGCAGCTGTTTTGGGGGCTCTGGCTCACTCAGGCTAGGGGGAGGGAGAGACACAGAGTGCAGGGTGATCCTGCGGTTGCAGAGGTTGGCATGATGTTGCACCAGCCTGTGCGTTTTCCTTGGGAAGTTGTCCCTGGATCTCAGGAACATGGCAGTGGTGGGCTGCACAGGCTCCCCGGAAGGGAGGTGTGAATAGTGACTTGTGCTCACACACAGGCTTCTTGGTGGTGGCAGCAGCAGCCTTAGTGCCTTCTGCCCGTCTCTGGGGTCCGCACTTTTAGCCGTGGCTCGTGCCTGTCTCTGGAGCTCCTCTAAGCAGCACTCTTAATCCCCTCTCCTCACGCACCAGGAAACAAAGAGGGAAAAAAATTCTCTTGCCTCTTCGGCAGCTCCAGACCTTTTCCTGGACTCCCTCCCAGTTAGCCGTGGTGCACTAACCCCTTCAGGCTGTGTTCACGCCACCAACCCCAGTCCTCTCCCTGTGATCCAACCAATGCCCAAGCCTCAACTCCCAGCCCCACCCACCCGGGCAGGTGAGCAGACAAACCTCTCTGGCTGGTGAGTGCCAGTCGGCACTGATCCTCTGTGTGGGAATCTCTCCGCTTTGCCCTTTGCCTCCCTGTTGCTGCGCTCTCTTCCATAGTGCCGAAGCTTCCCCCCTCCACCACCCGCAGTCTCCGCCCACGAAGGGGCTTCCTAGTGTGTGGAAACTTTTCCTCCTTCACAGCTCCCTCCCACTGGTGCAGGTCCTGTCCCTATTCTATTTTTTTTTTTTTTAAACATCTTTATTGGGGTATAATTGCTTTACAATGGTGTGTTAGTTTCTGCTTTATAACAAAGTGAATCAGCTATACATATACATATGTTCTCATATGTTCTGACTTACTTCACTCTGTATGACAGACTCTAGGTCTATCCATCTCATTACAAATAACTCAATTTCATTTCTCTTTAAGGCTGAGTAATATTCCATTGTGTATATGTGCCACATCTTCTTTATCCATTCGTCTGATGATGGGCGCTTAGGTTGTTTCCAGCTCCGGGCTATTGTAAATAGAGCTGCAATGAACATTTTGGTACATGACTCTTTTTGAATTTTGGTTTTCTCAGGGTATATGCCCAGTAGTGGGATTGCTGGGTCATATGGTAATTCTATTTGTAGTTTTTTAAGGAACATCCATACTGTTCTCCATAGTGGCTGAACCAATTCACATTCCCACCAGCAGTGCAAGAGTATCCCCTTTTCTCCACACCCTCTCCAGCATTTATTGTTTCTGGATTTTTTGATGATGGCCATTCTGACTGGTGTGAGATGATATCTCATTGTAGTTTTGATTTGCATTTCTCTAATGATTAAGGATGTTGAACATTCTTTCATGTGTTTGTTGGCATTCTGTATATCTTCTTTGGAGAAATGTCTGTTTAGGTCTTCTGCCCATTTTTGGATGGGGTTGTTTGTTTTTTTGTTATTGAGCTGCATGAGCTGCTTGTAAATTTTGGAGATTAATCCTTTGTCAGTTGCTTCATTTGCAAATGTTTTCTCCCATTCTGAGGGTTGTCTTTTGGTCTTGATTATGGTTTCCTTTGCTGTGCAAAAGCTTTGAAGTTTCATTAGGTCCCATTTGTTTATTTTTGTTTTTATTTCCATTACTCTAGGAGGTGGGTCAGAAAGGATCTTGCTGTGATTTATGTCATAGAGTGTTCTTCCTATGTTTTCCTCTAAGAGTTTGATAGTTTCTGGTCTTACATTTAGGTCTTTAATCCATTTTGAGCTTATTTTTGTGTATGGTGTTAGGGAGTGATCTAATCTCATACTTTTACATGTACCTGTCCAGTTTTCCCAGCACCATTTATTGAAGAGGCTGTCCTTTCTCCACTGTACATTCCTGCCTCCTTTATCAAAGATAAGGTGTCCATATGTGCGTGGATTTATCTCTGGGCTTTCTATCCTGTTCCACTGACCTATCTTTCTGTTTTTGTGCCAGTACCATACTGTCTTGATTACTGTTGCTTTGTAGTATAGTCTGAAGTCAGGGAGCCTGATTCCTCCAGCTCCTTTTTTCATTCTCAAGAGTGCTTTGGCTATTCGGGGTCTTTTGTGTTACCATACAAATTGCGAAATTTTTTGTTCTAGTTCTGTGAAAAATGCCAGTGGTACTTTGAGAGGGATTGCATTGAATCTGTAGATTGCTTTGGGTAGTAGAGTCATTTTCACAATGTTGATTCTTCCAGTCCAAGAACATGGTATATCTCTCCATCTATTTGTATCATCTTTAATTTCTTTCCTCAGTGTCTTATAATTTTCTGCATACAGGTCTTTCATCTCCTTAGGTAGGTTTATTCCTAGATATTTTATTCTTTTTGTTGCAATGGTAAATGGGAGTGTTTTCTTGATTTCACTTTCAGAATTTTTATCATTAGTATATAGAAATGCCAGAGATTTCTGTGCATTAATTTTGTATCCTGCTACTTTACCAAATTCATTGATTAGCTCTAGTAGTTTTCTGGTAGCATCTTTAGGATACTCTATGTATAGTATCATGTCATCTGCAAACAGTGACAGCTTTACTTCTTCTTTTCCGATTTGGATTCCTTTTATTTCCTTTTCTTCTCTGATTGCTGTGGCTAAAACTTCCAAAACTATGTTGAATAAGAGTGGTGAGAGTGGCTAACCTTGTCTTGTTCCTGATCTTAGTGGAAATGCTTTCAGTTTTTCACCATTGAGGATGATGTTTGCTGTGGGCCTGTCATATATGGCCTTTATTATGTTGAGGAAAGTTCCCACTATGCCTACTTTCTGGAGAGTTTTTATCATAAATGGGTGTTGAATTTTGTCGAAAGCTTTCTCTGCATCTATTGAGATGATCATATGGTTTTTCTCCTTCAATTTGTTAATATGGTTTATCACATTGATAGATTTACGTATATTGAAGAATCCTTGCATTCCTGGAATAAACCCCACTTGATCATGGTGTATGATCCTTTTAATGTGCAGTTGGATTCTGTTTGCTAGTATTTTGTTGAGGATTTTTGCATCTATGTTCATCAGTGATATTGGTCTGTAGTTTTCTTTCTTTGTGACATCCTTGTCTGGTTTTGGTACCAAGGTGATGGTGGCCTCAGACAATAAATTTGGGAGTGTTCCTCTCTCTGCTATACTTTGGAAGAGTTCAAGAAGGATAGGTGTTAGCTCTTCTCTAAACGTTTGATAAAATTCACCTGTGAAGCCATCTGGTCCTGGGCTTTTGTTTGTTGGAAGATTTTTAATCACAGTTTCAATTTCAGTGCTTGTGATTGGTCTGTTCATATTTTCTATTTCTTCCTGATTCAGTCTTGGCAGGTTGTGCATTTCTAAGAATTTGTCCATTTCTTCCAGGTTGTCCATTTTATTGGCATAGAGTTGCTTGTAGTAATCTCTCATGATTTTTTTATTTCTGCAGTGTCAGTTGTTATTTCTCCTTTCTCATTTCTAATTCTATTGATTTGAGTCTTCTCCCTTTCTTTCTTGATGAGTCTGGCTAGTGGTTTATCTATTTTGTTTATCTTCTCAAAGAACCAGCTTTTAGTTTTATTGATCTTTGCTATTGTTTCCTTCATTTCTTTTTCATTTATTTCTGATCTGATTTTTATGATTTCTTTCCTTCTGCTAGCTTTGGGGCTTTTTTGTTCTTCTTTCTCTAATTGCTTGAGGTGCAAGGTTAGGTTGTTTCTTCGAGATGTTTCCTGCTTCTTAAGGTGGGCTTGTATTGCTATAAACTTCCCCCTTAGAACTGCTTTTGCTGCATCCCATAGATTTTGGGTCGTTTTGTCTCCATTGTCATTTGTTTCTAGGAATTTCTTGATTTCCTCTTTGATTTCTTCTGTGATCACTTCATTATTAAGTAGTGTATTGTTTAGCCTCCATGTGTTTGTATATTTTACAGATCTTTTCCTGTAATTGATATCTAGTCTCATGGCGTTGTGGTCAGAAAAGATACTTGATACAATTTCAGTTTTCTTAAATTTACCAAGGCTTGATTTGTGACCCAAGATATGATCTATCCTGGAGAATGTTCCATGAGCACTTGAGAAAAATGTGTATTCTGTTGTTTTTGGATGGAGTGTCCTATAAATATCAATTAAGTCCTTCCTGTTTAATGTATCATTTAAAGCTTGTGTTTCCTTATTTATTTTCATTTTGGATGATCTGTCCATGGGTGAAAGTGGGGTGTTAAAGTCCCCTACTATGAATGTGTTACTGTCGATCTCCCCTTTTATGGCTGTTAGTATTTGCCTTATGTATTGAGGTGTTCCTATGTTGGGTGAATAAATATTTACAATTGTTATATCTTCTTCTTGGATCGATCCCCTGATCATTATGTAGTGTCCTTCTTTATCCCTTTTAATAGTCCTTATTTTAAAGTCTATTTTGTCTGATATGAGAATTGCTACTCCAGCTTTCTTTTGGTTTCCATTTGCATGGAATACCTTTTTCCAGACCCTCACTTTCAGTCTGTATGTGTCTCTAGGTCTGAAGTGGGTCTCTTGTAGACAGAATATATAAGGGTCTTGTTTTTGTATCCATGCAGCCAATCTGTGTCTTTTGATGGGAGCATTTAGTCCATTTACATTTAAAGTAATTATCGATATGTATGTTCCTATTCCCATTTTCTATATTGTTTTGGGTTCGTTATTATAGGTCGTTTCCTTCTCTTGCGTTTCTTGTCTAGAGAAGTTCCTTTAGCATTTGTTGTAAAGCTGGTTTGGTGGTGCTGAACTCTCTCAGCTTTTGCTTGTCTGTAAAGGTTTTAATTTCTCCATCAAATCTGAATGAGATCCTTGCTGGGTAGAGTAGTCTTGGTTGCAGGTTTTTCTCCTTCATCACTTTCAGTATGTCCTGCCACTCTCTTCTGGCTGTTAGGGTTTCTGCTGAGAGATCAGCTGTGAACCTTATGGGGATTCCCTTGTGTGTTATTTGTTGTTTTTTCCTTGCTGCTTTTAATATGCTTTCTTTGTATTTAATTTTTGACAGCTTGATTAATATGTGTATTGGCGTATTTCTCCTTGCATTTATCCTGTATGGGACTCTGTGGGCTTCCTGGACTTTATTAAGTATTTCCTTCCCATATTAGGGAAGTTTTCAACTATAATCTCTTCAAATATTTTCTCAGTCCCTTTCTTTTTCTCTTCTTCTTCTGGAACCCCTATAATTCGAATGTTGGTGCATTTAATGTTGTCCCAGAGGTCTCTGAGACTGTCCTCAGTTCTTTTCATTCGTTTTTCTTTATTCTGCTCTGCAGTAGTTATTTCCATACTTTATCTTCCAGGTCACTTATCCGTTCTTCTGCCTCAGTTATTCTGCTATTGATCCTATCTAGAGTACTTTTAATTTCATTTATTGCGTTGTTCATCGTTGCTTGTTTCATCTTTAGTTCTTGTAGGTCCTTGTTAACTGTTTCTTGCATTTTGTCCATTCTACTTCCAAGATTTCGCATCATCCTTACTATCATTATTCTGAATTCTTTTTCAGGTAGATTGCCTATTTCCTCTTCATTTGTTAGGTCTGGTGGGTTTTTATCTTGCTCCTTCATCTGCTGTGTGTTTTTCTGTCTTCTCATTTTGCTTATCTTACTGTGTTTGGGGTCTCCTTTTTGCAGGCTGCACGTTCGTAGTTCCCGTTGTTTTTGATGTCTGTCTCCAGTGGCTAAGGTTGTTTCAGTGGGTTGTGTAGGCTTCCTGGTGGAGGGGACTAGTGCCTGTGTTGTGCTGGATGAGGCTGGATCTTGTCTCTCTAGTGGGCAGGTTCACGTCTGGTGGTGTGTTTTGGGGTGTCTGTGGCCTTGTTATGATTTTAGGCAGCCTCTCTGCTAATGGGTGGGGTTGTGTTCCTGTTTTGCTAGTTGTTTGGCATAGGTTGTCCAGCACTGTGGCTTGCTGGTCGTTGAGTGAAGCTGGGTGCTTGTGTTAAGATGGAGGTCTCTGGGAGATTTCCACCGTTTAATATTATGTGGAGTTGGGAGGTCTCTTGTTGACCAGTGTCCTGAAGTTGGCTCTCCTACCTCAGAGGCAGAGCCCTGCCTCCTGGGCTGGAGCACCAAGAGCCTTTCATCCACACAGCTCAGAATAAACGGGAGAAAAAGTAGAGAGAATTATTAGAAGTATGAGGAAAGAAAGAAGGAAAGGAGCAAAGGATGGAAGGAAGAAAGAAGCAAAGAAGGAAAGAAAGGAGGGAGGGAGGGAGGAAGGAGGGAAAGAAGGAAAAAAGACAGAAAGAAAGAAGATACAGTAAAAATAAAATAAAGTATAATATAGTTATTGAACTAAAAAATATTTAGAAAAAAAAAAAGGGACGGATAGAACCCTAGGACAAATGTTGGAAACAAAGCTATACAGAGAAAATCTTACACAGAAGCATACACATACACGTTCACAAAAAGAGGCAAAGGGGGAAAAATCATAAATCCTGCTCCCAGAGACCACCTCCTCAACCTGGGGTGATTCACTGTCTAAAGGAGGAAATGAAGGAAGGAAAGAAAGAAAGAAAGAACGAAGGTAAAGTACAATAAAGTTATTACAATTAAAATTAATTATTAAGAAAAAAAATTTTTTTTTTTAAAACCATGGACGGATAGAGCCCTAGGACAAATGGTGGAAGCAAGAGTATACAGACAAGATCTCACACAGAAGCATACATGCACACATTCACAAAAAGAGGAAAAGGGAAAAAAATCACAGATCTCGCTCCTAAATTCCACCTCTTCAATTTGGGATCACTCCCTGTCTATTCAGGTATTCCACAGATTCAGGACACATCAAGTTGATTGTGGAGCTTCAATCCGCCACCTCCGCGGCTTCCGGGAGAGACCTCCCCTCTCCTCCCTGCTCTCACAGCTCACAGGAGCTCAGCTTTGTACCCGGCCCTGCCCCTGCGTGCAGGTCGCTGGAGGGCGTCTGTTTTTTGCTCAGACAGGACGAGGTTAAAGGAGCCGCTGATTCAGGGGCTCCGGCTCACTCAGGCCGGGGGTTGGGGGATGGGAGAAGGAGGGGCACTGCGTGCGGGGCGGGCCTGCGGCAGCAGAGGCGGCGTGACGCTGCGGCAGAGGCCGGCGTGACGTTGCACCAGCCTGAGACCCGCCGTGTGTACTCCCGGGGAAGTTGTCCCTGGATCCCGGGAACCTGGCAGTGGCGGCCTGCACAGGCTCCGCGGAAGAGGGGCGCGGAGAGTGACCTGTGCTCGCACACAGCCCCCCTGGTGGCAGCAGCAGCAGCCCTAGCGTCTCCCGCCCGTCTCTGGGGTTCGTGCTTCCAGCCGTGGCTCGCGCCCGTCTCAGGGGCTCGCGCCCTCAGCCGCGGCTCGCGCCCGTCTCTGGGGTTCACGCTTTTAGCCGCAGCTTGCGCCCGTCTCTGGAGTTCCTTTAAGCAGCGCTCTTAAACCCCTCTCCTTGTGCACCCGGAAACAAAGAGGGAAGAAAAAGTCTCTTGCCTCTTTGGCCGGTGCAGGCTTTTCCCCGAACTCCCTCCCGGCTAGTCGTGGCGCACCAACCCCTTCAGGCTATGTTCAAGCCGCCAACCCCAGTCCTCTCCCTGCGCTCCGTCCAAAACTGAAACCCGAACCTCAGCTTGCAGCCCCGCCTGCCCCGGCGGGTGAGCAGACAAGCCTCTCGGGTTGGTGAGTGCCGGTCGGCACCAATCGTCTGTGCAGGAATCTCCCCGCTTTGCCCTCCGCACCCGTCGCTGTGCACTACTCCATGGTCCCAAAGCTCTCCCCTCCGCCTCCCGCAGTCTCCGCCCACGGAGGGGCTTCCTAGTGTGTGGAAACTTTTCCTCCTTCACAGCTTCCTCCCACTGGTGCAGGTGCCGTCCTTATTCTTTTGTCTCTGTTTTTTCTTTTTTTCTTTTGCCCTACCCAGGTACGTGGGGAGTTTCTTGCCTTTTGGGAGCTCTGAGGTCTTCTGCCAGCCTTCAGTAGGTGTTCTGTAGGAGTTGTTCCACGTGTAGATGTATTTCTGGTGTATCCGTGAGGAGGAAGGCGATCTCCACGTCTTACTCTTCTGCCATCTTCCAACCCATCTCCCTGTCCCTATTCTTTTGTCTCTGTTTTTTCTTTTTTTCTTTTGCCCTACCCAGGTACCTAGGGAGTTTCTTGCCTTTTGGGAGGTCTGAGGTCTTCTTCCAGCATTCAGTAAGTGTTCTGTAGGAGTTGTTCCTTGTGTAGATGTATTTCTGGTGTATCTGTGGGGAGAAATGTGGTCTCCACATCTTACTCTTCTGCCATCTTCCCCTCGTCCTCTTTCTTTTCTTTCTTTCTTTCTTTCTTTTCTTTCTTCTTTCTTTCTTTCTTTCTTTCATTGTTTTCCTTTCTTTTTTCTTTCTTTCTTTCTTTCTTCTTTCTTTCTTCTTTTCTTTCTTTCTTTCTCTCCCTTCTTCAATATACAGCTCTTATTTTTCTGTTTCTCTGGAGAACCCTGACCAATATACACAGATGGCCTTTTAATCTGTTATCTAAGTTCTCCTCATGTCTTGATTAGTGTGGAACTCATTTAAAAATCTAAGACAAGGATGGAAATTTGAGAATATCTTAGAAATATAGAAATTAATGGTACAAGAGCATGAGGAAGTATATGTCAACAGCTGAAGTATAAACTCCAAAAAAGCATACAATATAAGCTGCTTTAAAATCTTCAGGATAAGGATTGTGTGCAGTGTTTTTTCAGCAAATATAATGACTAGAGTATTAGAGTGTTATGATTAATTGGATAAAGTTAATGGCCAGATATATAGAAACTTCTCCCATTGCATCAAAAGGAATGAAATGCCCATCAATAAACCTATGTAAGTTGGAAAAAGATATGTACTCTGAAAATTATAAGATGTTGATGAGAGAAATTGAAGGTGATGCAAACAGATGAAGAGATATACCATGTTCTTGGACTAGAAGAATCAATATTGTTAAGATGACCACTCTACCCTAAACAATCTACAGATTCAGTACAATCCCTATCAAATTACCAATGACATTTTCCACATAACTGGAAGAAAGAAGTTTAAAATGTGCATGGAAACACAAAAGACAACAAATAGCCAAAATAATCTTGAGAAAGAAGAATGGAGCTGGAGGAATCATGCTCCCTGACTTCAGACTATACTATAAAGCTCCAGTAATCAAATAGTATGGTATTGGCACAAAAACAGATACACAGAACAATGAAATAGGATAGAAACCGATGCACTTATGGTCAATTAACCTATGACAAAAGAGGCAAAAATATACAATATAGAAACGACAATCTCTTCAATAAGTGGGGCTGGAAAAACTGGACAGCTACATGTAAAAGAATGAAATTAGAACATTCTCTAACACTGTATTCAAAAATAAACTCAAAATGGATTAAAGGCCTAAATGTAAGAGTGGATACTATAAACTCTTAGAGGAAAACATAGGCAGGATTCTTTCTGACACAAACTGCAGCAATATTTTTTTGGATCCATCTCCTAGAGCAACGGAAATAAAAGTAAAATCAAACGAATGGGACCTAATTAAACTTAAAAGTTTTTGCATAGCACAGGAAACCATAAACAAAATGAAAAGACCACCTCAGGAATGGGAGAAAACATATGCAAACAATGTGACTGACAAGGGATTATTTCCAAATTATACAAAAATCTCAGACAGCTCAATATAAAACAAACAAACAATCCAATTAAGAAATGGGCATAAGACATCTGTAGACATTTCTCCAAAGATGACATACAGATGACCAGCAGGTACTGAAAGCATGCTCAACATTTCTAATTATTAGAGAGATGCAAATCAAAACCACATGAACTATCACTTGACACTGACCAGAAAGACTAGTATCAAAAAGTATAGAAATAATAAATGCTGGAGAGAGTGTGGAGAAAATGGAAACCTCCTGCACTGCTGGTGGAAATGTAAATTGGTGAAGCCACTATGGAGAACAGTATGGAAGGTCCTCAAAAAAACTAAAAAAAGAGCTACTATAGGATCCAACAATCCCATTCCTGGGCGTATATATGGAGAAAACCATAATTCAAAAAGATACATGCACCCAAATATTCATAGAGCACTATTTACAATAGCTAAAACATTGAAGCGACCTAAACGTCCATCAACAGAGGAATGAATAAAGAAGATGTGGTATGTATATATATATATATATATATATAAAATGGAACATATATATTCCATTATATATATATATTCCATTATGTGTATATATATGTACATAATGGAATATATATTATATAAAAATAAACATGGTATATATTATATATTATCAATATGTATATATCTATTTTATCAATATTGATAAATATTATCAATATTATCAATATTGATAAATATATTTTATCAATATTATCAATATATATTATCAATATATATACACATAATGGAATATATATTATATAAAAACAAACATGATATATATTATCAATATGTATATATATATATAAAATGGAATATATATTGTATGTGTATATATATACATAATGGAATATATATATAAATAAACATGATCTATATTATCAATATGTTTCTAATATATAATGCATATTATGTTATATATTATATAATATAGAATTATAGATTGTACTATTATATTATATATGAATATAATGATTGTATATATAATATATTCATATATAGTATAGTATATTATAATATAAAAATTTTCATATTACATAATAAAATTATATATACCATATAATGTATGATATATATTATATTTATATATAATATATAATATATTAGGTAATATGTATAAATATATATTATTATTATATTATATATAATAATATATAATATAATATACAATATAATATACTATATTATTTATAAATATAATATAATGTCATATAAATATAATAATGTGTATAATGTATATAATTATTTGATTATCTAATAATTTATATAATCTTTTATATACTATAAATGATTTAATGTTACATAATATATATTAAATATATTATATGTCATATTATTGTATTATTATATAATATTTATTATATTATATAATTATTATATAATACTTATTTTTGTTATATATAATGTAATATATTTTATTATAATTATATAATACATTTTATTTATAATTTATAATAGTGTATTAATTTTAAAATAATACATATTTATTGGGGCTTCCCTGGTGGCGCAGTGGTTGAGAGTCTGCCTGCCAATGCAGGGGACATGGGTTCGAGCCCTGGTCTGGGAGGATCCCACATGCCACAGAGCAACTAGGCCCGTGAGCCACAATTACTGAGCCTGCACATCTGGAGCCTGTGCTCCGCAACAAGAGAGGCTGCGATAGTGAGAGGCCCGTGCACCGTGATGAAGAGTGGCCCGCACTTGCCACAACTAGAGAAAGCCCTCGCACAGAAACGAAGACCCAACACAGCCATAAATAAATAAAATTTAAAAAATAATAATAATACATATTTATATACAAATATTAAAATATTATATTAACAATTATATTATATTATAATGTAATAATTATATAATGTAGTAGTTATTATATAATAATGTGGTAATAATATTGTATTATATAATAATATCTATTCTATAATAATAATTATGCTATATTATGTAAAAATATAATACAATGTAATAATATATAAATATAATATAATGTTATGATAATATAATATATTTTTATATTTTATAATTATTATAGTATTACATTTTACACAATAATTTATAATTTTTACGTTTTATTACATTTATTTATAATAGAATAGAATATATTATTATAATATATTTTATAATATATAAGCACAGTATAACAATAATTATATTTATTATAAATTATATAATTAATAACTATATTTATTATAAATTAGTTTAATTATAAATATTACACAGTTTATATGATATAATATAGAATGTGGTGATTATATAAATATATATTATGTTATGATTATATAAATATTTTATATTTTTGTATGTTATTGCATTTTATTATATTTATATTATATGATAATATGATTATATATAACTTATATATATTATGTAATGTAAAATTATTTGTCTTATATTCTATATTATACACTATACATAAATATCATATGATATATATTATACATTATATATTATATATTATAATATGTAGTATATAATATATATTTATTATGCAATAAATATATATTTATATATTATAAATTGATAGTATATCTTACATATAATTGTATTATATTGTAATTTCATACATAATATTTTATAGACATTATCTTACCACTTGAAGAAAGTCAGAGACAGACAAAATCATATGATGTCACTTATATGTGGAACCTAATAATATGATAGAAATAAACTTATTCACCAAACAGTTATATACTTATAGACATAAGTAAACTTATGTTTACTAAAGGGTAAAGCAGAGGGGAAGGGATAAATTAGGGATTTGGGCTTAACAGATACACTCTACTATATGTAAAATAGATAAACAGTTAGAACCTACTCTAGCACAGGGAACTCTTTTCAAATCTAGTAATAACCTGTACCATTATCTGAAAAAGAATGTATATATATATATATATATATATATATATATATATATATATATATAACTGAATCACTTTTCTGTACACCTGAAACACTGTAAATCAACTACACTTCAATAAAAATAAAAGAAACTTCTCTTATATTCAGCTCAAAAGAACCTTAGGACAATAGCTTTGGAAATAAGAGAAAAACAAAAAAGTCATGTTTCTTTCATTTTCTTGGGTTTAATATTTCTTTCATTTTCTTTCATCTTATTTTTATTGTAAGCATGTGAACAGGAATGTAAATGTGTCTTTGAGTTGTTGAAATCAGTTTAAAAGTGTTCATTCTGTATAAGCATTATCTGTGACTCCAGCCTTTCATCAGCTATGGCTATACATCCCAAATTAACTATTGCTCTCACCAATTATTTGGTCAAGGTGGTTCCCAAACCTGGCTAATCATCAAAATTATCTGAGCAGCTTTTTGAGTCTTGAGCTTGGTAAGCAGACTTCTAAGTTTGTCCCTGCCTTCTGGTTATTCCGTCAAGTACTCATCTAAATATTGCTCTGAAGAAACTCTGTAAATGCAGTTAGATGACCCTAAAATAGAAAAAGTAACCTGTATTATAAACCCTTAAAGAAAGGGAAAGGAGGGCCAAAGAGCAATCAAAGAGGAAAAGCAAAAGAGACAGCAAAAGGGAGACTCAGAGAGATTTGAAACACAAGAAAGAATTGATGTCCGATTGATGGCTTGGAAGATGGAGGGGATTTGGAGCCAAGGAATCAAGAAATGTTGGCAACTTCTAAAATCTGATAGTTACCTCTGACCAACACTCAGAGAACAGGGATCTCTGTCCTACAACCACATGGAAATGAATTGTGCCAACAGCCTAAATGAGCTTGAAAGTGTATTCTTCCTGAGTCTCCCAATAAGAGCCCAGTCAGCCACAACCTTGATTTCAGCCTCCTGAAACCCAAAGCACAAAACTCATCTGAGCCAACTCAGACTTCTGACTTATAGAACTATAA
Organism: Phocoena sinus; assembly: GCF_008692025.1. Lineage (NCBI taxonomy): Eukaryota > Metazoa > Chordata > Mammalia > Artiodactyla > Phocoenidae > Phocoena > Phocoena sinus. The sequence continues at coordinate 29,642,338 of NC_045776.1, read as the reverse complement.
GGTAATAAATTTGTGTTTTGAATAAGGATATGAAGGTACCTGACAAAATTTTTTAAATTAAGTGTTTTGAATATTATTCAATTGTCACACTTGACCTGATAACAACATTATCTGTCATGAGGTATCAATCAATGAAAATGATTTACACTTCCTACTGTGTCCAAGGCCATAGATAGGTATAGTACAGGATATAGACATGGTGAAGGATATAGGTTTTTGTTTTTTTGCTTTAAGAAATGTTATTTTTGATTAGGATGAGAAGGTTTAAGCACATTAAACAGTTATTGAAGCTTATTTGACTACATAGAAAAATTTAGGAAAAACCACGTGGAAGAATTGAGGTAGGTTAACTCCTAAAGGTGGGGTGGAATTCATACAGATGATGGAAAGAAGAATGGAGGTCCATCTTGTTTTGGGGGTAAACAGCATGCATGTTATAAAACAGAGCTGAAGGCAGCTTTCAGTGCATTCTCCTACCTTCAATGAAGGTAAAAGTCTCTCTTGATTTATATCCATGAAGAACTTATTCCCCGTATATTTTCTCCAGAAAAAATCTTTGGCAGACTAAGGTCTAAACCAGAAATGTATTATTTCTAATAGTTTCAACTTGTGGCTGTTCAGGAAAGTGTGTGAATGTAAGCTGTTCATGTAAGATTATATGTTCAAATAGATTAAACTGCTTTTACTGGGGACGTGGATTGAAATGGTAAGAAGGAAACCCTAGGGTAATGGACATGGTGTTTCAGAAGCTTGCCATTATTAGTAATAGAACCTGGTGTGGAAAGTCTTGTCTTGCTCTTTAAACTAGACTAAAAAAAAACTTAAATTGATACGCAAGGAGGAATTTTTTTAAAGCTAATTCTTATATAAACACATGATTTTAAAACCTCGGGGTATGGTAGGGACGTTAAACACTTTTCATGTAATCTCATTTTACTATGAACAGGAGTTAAGTTTTAGAGCTTGGGAGTTGTGTTTTTAAACACTCTCAGGGACAGAAAATATCATTTTGAAAAGACATATATCCTCTTGAATATTGAGTTGTTTTGTGCCATCAATGCTAATTTAAAAATCCCATATGGGTCGTATAACACTAAGAGATTACTCATGTCAAAGGAGATTATTAGATCTAGTTTTTAGACACCTAGGAATGAAAAAGGAGACAGATCAATACAGATGATCATGATTTTACATAACAGAGTGTGGTTAGAGGGATGGTAGAAAAATATTTAAAACTGTAGATGAGTAGAGAAAGGACTTGAGGAAAATTAGCTTATGACTCCAATACTTCAAAAAGTTATGTCAAAATTCAACACCCATTTATGATAAAAACCCTCCAGAAAGTAGGCATAGAGGGAACTTTCCTAAACATAATAAAAGCCATATATGACAAGCCCACAGCAAACATCATCCTCAATGGTGAAAAACTGAAAGCATTTCCACTAAGATCAGGAACAAGACAAGGTTGGCCACTCTCACCACTCTTATTCAACATAGTTTTGGAAGTTTTAGCCACAGCAATCAGAGAAGAAAAGGAAATAAAAGGAATCCAAATCGGAAAAGAAGAAGTAAAGCTGTCACTGTTTGCAGATGACATGATACTATACATAGAGTATCCTAAAGATGCTACCAGAAAACTACTAGAGCTAATCAATGAATTTGGTAAAGTAGCAGGATACAAAATTAATGCACAGAAATCTCTGGCATTCCTATATACTAATGATGAAAAATCTGAAAGTGAAATCAAGAAAACACTCCCATTTACCATTGCAACAAAAAGAATAAAATATCTAGGAATAAACCTACCTAAGTATACGAAAGACCTGTATGCAGAAAATTATAAGACACTGATGAAAGAAATTAAAGATGATACAAATAGATGGAGAGATATACCATGTTCTTGGATTGGAAGAATCAACATTGTGAAAATGACTAAACTACCCAAAGCAATCTACAGATTCAATGCAATCCCTATCAAACTACCACTGGCATTTTTCACAGAACTAGAACAAAAAATTTCGCAATTTGTATGGAAACACAAAAGACCCCGAATAGCCAAAGCAATCTTGAGAACGAAAAAAGGAGCTGGAGGAATCAGTCTCCCTGACTTCAGACTATACTACAAAGCAACAGTAATCAAGACAGTATGGTACTGGCACAAAAACAGAAAGATAGATCAGTGGAACAGGATAGAAAGCCCAGAGATAAACCCACGCACATATGGACACCTTATCTTTGATAAAGGAGGCAGGAATGTACAGTGGAGAAAGGACAGCCTCTTCAATAAATGGTGCTGGGAAAACTGGACAGGTACATGTAAAAGTATGAGATTAGATCACTCCCTAACACCATACACAAAAATAAGCTCAAAATGGATTAAAGACCTAAATGTAAGGCCAGAAACTATCAAACTCTTAGAAGAAAACATAGGAAGAACACTCTATGACATAAATCACAGCAAGATCCTTTCTGACCCACCTCCTAGAGTAATGGAAATAAAAACAAAAATAAACAAATGGGACCTAATGAAACTTCAAAGCTTTTGCACAGCAAAGGAAACCATAACCAAGACCAAAAGACAACCCTCAGAATGGGAGAAAACATTTGCAAATGAAGCAACTGACAAAGGATTAATCTCCAAAATTTACAAGCAGCTCATGCAGCTCAATAACAAAAAAAAAAACAACCCCATCCAAAAATGGGCAGAAGATCTAAATAGACATTTCTCCAAAGAAGATATACAGAATGCCAACAAACACATGAAAGAATGCTCAACATCATTAATCATTAGAGAAATGCAAATCAAAACTACAATGAGATATCATCTCACACCAGTCAGAATGGCCATCATCAAAAAATCTAGAAACAATAAATGCTGGAGAGGGTGTGGAGAAAAGGGGACACTCTTGCACTGCTGGTGGGAATGTGAATTGGTTCAGCCACTGTGGAGAACATTATGGAGGTTCCTTAAAAAACTACAAATAGAATTACCATATGACCCAGCAATCCCACTACTTGGCATATACCCTGAGAAAACCAAAATTCAAAAAGAGTCATGTACCAAAATGTTCATTGCAGCTCTATTTACAATAGCCAGGACATGGAAACAACCTAAGCGCCCATCATCGGATGAATGGATAAAGAAGTTGTGGCACATATACACAATGGAATATTACTCAGCCTTAAAAAGAAATGAAATTGAGCTATTTGTAATGAGATGGATAGACCTAGAGTCTGTCATACAGAGTGAAGTAAGTCAGAAAGAAAAAGACAAATACCGTATGCTAACACATATATATGGAATTTAAGGGAAAAAAATGTCATGAAGAACCTAGGGGTAAGATAGGAATAAAGACGCAGACCTACTGGAGAACGGACTTAAGGATATGGGGAGGGGGAAGGGTGAGTTTTGACAGGGCGAGAGAGAGTCATGGACATATACACACTAACAAACGTAGTAAGGTAGATAGCTGGGGGGAAGCAGCCGCAAGGCACAGGGATATTAGCTCGGTGCTTTGTGACAGCCTGGAAGGGTGGGATGGGGAGAGTGGGAGGGAGGGAGACGCAAGAGGGAAGACATATGGGAACATATGTATATGTATAGCTGATTCACTTTGTTATAAAGCAGAAACTAACACACCATTGTAAAGCAATTATACCCCAATAAAGATGTTTAAAAAAAAAAAAAGTTATGTCAATTTCAGATTTAAAGTACATTTTTAGTTCATCCAGTTCCCTCTAACTTTAGGGCCACCACTCAAATCTAAGCTACCATCATCACTTCGTTACTTGCTCAGACTGACACAATACTGGTCCTGAATCCACTCTTGTCTTCCTCTAAACAATTCTTAAAATATCAGCCAAGAATGATATTTTAAAAATCTGTTAATATCTCCTTTTGAAAGTCAGTCAGTTGCTTCATTTTATTCTTAGGCTAAAGAAGGAGTCCTCTGTCAACACTTTCTTCTCACTTACTACATTTCTGCTGCCCTAGCCTTAACTGAGTTGCACTATCACAGCTGTTCCTTTGCACATGCTGTTCTCTCTTATTAACCACTTACTGCTAGCCCTTTACTAGGCTAACTCTTACTCATTCTCTAGATTTTGTTCACAGATTCCTTCCTCAGAGAAGTCTTCCTCACTTCACATCTACATTAGTCCCCCTTAGTGTCTTCTTTCACAGTCCCTTCTGCCTTTTCTTCATGAACCTTATCACAGTTTTTAATCATACATTTATTTTGGCATTTAACATTTGTCAGAAATTCCCACATGCTAAGCCCTGTAATGCAGTTACTGTGTCTGTCAGTCACTAACTTCTTTCACCAACTCCAATACCTGGCATATTAAAGGCATTTAATACATGTGAAAAGAGGGAAGGAACAAAGAAAGGAAGAGAGGTTGGAAGGAAAGTAAGGCGGTATCAATTAAAAATATGGTCAAATCCAATGCTGTTGGAGTGGACATTGCCCCATGGTAATGCTTGAAAGAGAATTAAGAATGAAGAAAATTATTAGGAGTTTGGATGATGAAACATTAAATGAGAAACCTGGAGCAAGACTAGGCTGTTAGTGTTGATCAATTCACTCTCAAGCCTACCTCTTATCTGTCAATCATCAAATTCACTTCTGGAGAAATATGTAAACCAATGCAAGAGATTCACATTAACTATACTATTCCTCAAAAAACCAGGCATGATAAAGCTCTGTTCCCTAATCCGTAAACTAGAGAGAACATGGGTGTCTTGTCTACTTAATTATGGCTTTAAAGAATAATTGTGAGCTTTGACTTTTGTAAAGAGGAGAAACTAAAGAGCAACTCTGATTCAAAGACACGGATGGGACTCATTTCCAGCCCAGTCAATTCTATGCTTCCCTTTTTGGGACTGGAATTGGAGGAAAGTCTCCACAAGGGGAAATGTTTTAGAGCCTTGCTTTGGAAAGCGTGATTTAATTTACATGGATAAATCTTAATTAAACAGGTATAAGCAAAAAGACTTTATGTTGGGACACTATGTTCAGAAATGAGTCTGAAAAAAATGAAAATCCATATTCAGGAAGTAGACAAACTGATCTGGTCATCAAGTGAAATGTGCCAAAATAACAATTCTAAAAGCTGTCACTCTATACCTATAAATCTACCATGATCTCAAAAATCTATAGAAAAATACTGCTGTTCTTTGATACTGTTGAAATAACTTCAGATGAAGTTGACACCTTACATTTTATAACTCTTTATAGGTTACAAAATCATTTTTATACATAATCTCATTTAATCCTACAACAAACTGATACAATTACTTTTATTTTATTTTTTTTCTTCCAGGCTTATTGAGGTATAATTGGCATAGCACTGCATCTGTTTAAGGTGTACAGAATAATGATCTGACTTACATACATCATGAAATGATGACCACAATAAGTTTAGTGAACATCCATCATCTCATATAGATACAAAATTTAAAAAATAGAAAAAAACTTCCTGTGATGAGAACTCTTAGGATTTACTCTCTTAACAATTTTCAAATATAACATACAGCAGTATTGATTATATTTATCATGTTGTACATTACAACCCCAGTACTTACTTATCTTACCACTGTAAGTTTGTACCTTTTAACTATCTTCATCCATACCTCCCTCCCTCACACCCACCTCTGTTAACCACAATACAAATCTTTTTCTATGAATTTGTTTGTTTTTAGTATAATTGACCTACAACACTGTGTTAGTTCCTGTTACACAACACAATGATTCAATTTTCTATATATTTCAAAATAATCACCATGATAACTCTAGTTACTATCTGTCACCATACAAAGATATTGCATAGTTATTGATTATATTCCATGCCCTGTATATTTTATACCCTTGACACATTTATTTTGTAACTGGAAGTTTGTTCCTCATAATCTCCCCCACCTATTTCTCCCATTCCCCCCCACCTCACTTACTTCTGGCAACCACGTTTTGTCTTTGTATCCATGATTCTGTTTTATGTTTGTTCATATGTTTTGCTTTTTAGATTCTACATATGAGTGCAATCGTACAGTATTTGTCATTCTCCATTTGAATCATTTTACTTGGCACAATACACTCTAAGTCCATCCATGTTGTTGCAAACAACATGGATTGACCTAGAGTGGCAAGATTTCACTCTTTTTATGGTATAGTAATAGTCCATTATATATAGATATATATCATATCTTCTTTATCAATTTACCTATTAATGGGCACTTACCTTGCTTCCTTATCTTGGCTATGGTAAATACTGCTGCAATGAACATTGGAATGCATATATTTTTCAAATTAGTGTTTCCATTTTCCTTGGATAAATTCCCAGGAGTAGAATTGCTGGATGATATGGTAATTCTATTTTTAATTTGTTGAGGAAACTTCATACTGTTTTCCATTAGTGGCTGCACCAACTTACATTCCCACCAACATTGCATGAGTGTTCCTTTTGTCCACATCCTAACCAATTGGTATTTCTCATCTTTTTGATGATAGCCATTCTGACAGGTGTGAAGTGATATCTCATTGTACTTTGGATTTGCATTTCCCTGATGACTGGTGATGTTGAGCCTTTTTTCATGTGCTGGTTGGCCATTTGTGTGTCCTCTTTAGAAAAATACCTTTTCAGGTCCTTTGTGCATTTTTAAATCAGGTTGTTTTTTTTATGCTGAGTAGTATGAGTTCATCATATATCTTGAATATTAACCTTTTATTGGTTATATCATTTGCAAATATCTTTTCCCATTCAGTAGGATGCCCTTTTGTTTTGTTGATAGTTTCCTATGCTGTGCAAAAGCTTTTTAGTTTGATTTGCTCCCATTTTCTTATTTTTGCTATCCCTTCCCTTGCCTAAGGATACATATCAAAAAAAAAAAATAGATTGTTAATATCAATTAGCAATAAGATTGCCTGTGTTTTATTATTAAAGTTTTAAATTCTTTTTGAATTTATGTTTGAATTTATTTTTGAACATGGTGGAAGAGAGTAGTCCACTTTGATCCTTTTGCATATGGCTACTCAGTTTTCCCAATACAATTTATTGAAGAGGCTGTCTTTTCTCCACTGTATATTCTTGCCTTTTTGTCATCAATTAGTTGCCCATATAAGTATGGGAATATTTCAGGTCTCTATTCTTTTCCGTTGATTTATGTGTCTGCTTTTAGTCCAATGCCATACTTGTTTGATTACTCTAGCTTTGTATAATGGTTTGAAATCAGGTAGTGTGATACCTCCAATTTTGTTCTCTCTCAAAATTATTTTGTCTATTTGAGGTCTATGGTATAGCCATATAAAATTTTAGAATTTTTTGTTCCAGTTGTGTGAAAAATGCCATTGATATTTTGATAGGGATAACATTGAATCTATGGATTGCAGTGGGTTGTATGGTCATTTCATTCATGAGCCTAGTTTATCTTTCCACTTTTTTGTTGTCTACAATTTTTTTCATTAGTGTCAGATTTCTGAGTATAGGCCTTTTATCATCTTAGTTTGAATTATTCCTAAGTATTTTATTATTTTTGATGTAATTTTATGTGGGATTGTTTTCTTAATTTCTCTTTCAAATAGTTCATTGTTAGTGTACAGAAACAGAACATATTTCTGCATACTAATTTTATATCTTGCAACTTTACTAAATTCATTGAGTTCCAGTCGTTTTTGCTAGTGTCTTTAGGAATTTCTCTGTGCAGTATCATGTCATTTGTAAACAGCAACAGTTTTACTTCTTCCTTTCCAGTTTTGGGTTCCTTTTATTTTCTTTTCTGATTACTGTGGCTAGGACCTCTGATACTAGGTTAAATAAAAGTGACAAGAGGAGTTTCCTTTTCTTGTGTTTGATTTTAGGGAAAATATTTTCAGTTTTTCACCACTGAGTATGATGTTAACTCTTGGCTTTTCATAAATGACCTATATTTGTTAAGGTATGTTCCCTTTGTACCCATTTTTTGGAGAGTTTTTATCATGAATGGATGTTGATTTTTGTAAAAAGTTTGTTATGTATCTATGGGGATGAACACATCAGTTTTTATTCTTCAGTTTATTAATGTGGTGTATCACAGTGATTGATTTGTAGATATTTAACCATCCTTACATCCCTGGGAGGAATCCCACTTAATTCATGGTGCATGGTCCTTTTAATGTATTGTGAATTTGGACTTGTTAATATTGCATTGAGGATTTTTGCATCTATGTTCTTAAGTAGTATTGATCTACAGTTTTCATTTTTTGTGATATCTGGTTTTTTTTTTTTTTTTTTGCAGTACACAGGTCTCACTGTTGTGGCCTCTCCCACACAGTGGGAGAGCCTCTGTGTTGCAGAGCACAGGCTCTGGATGCGCAGGCTCAGTGGCCATGGCTCACAGGCCCAGCTACTCCATGGCATGTGGGATCTTCCTAGACCAGGGCACGAACCCGTGTCCCCTGCATCGGCAGGCAGACTCTCAACCACTGTGCCACCAGGGAAGCCCATTTATTGTGATATCTTTTCTTGGTTTTTACATCAGGGTGATGCAGACATCATAGAATGAGTTCAGAAACATTACTTCCTTTGCAAATTTTTGGAATAGTTTGAGAAGAATAGATGTTAACTTTTCTTTAAATATTTGGTAGAGTTCACCTGTGAAGCCATCTGGTCCTGGACTTATGTTTGTTGAGAGTTTTAACATTACTGATTCAATTTCATTACTCATAATTAGTCTGTTCATATTTTCTATTTTTTTCCTGATTCATTCTTGGAAGATTGTATATTTCTAGGAATTTCTCCATTTCTTCTAGATTGTCCATTTTACAGGCATATAACTGTTCTTAGTAGTCTCTTAGGATCCATTGTATTTCTGTGGTATTTGTTACAACTCCCCTATTCATTTCTGATTATATTTATTTGGGCTATCTGTTTTTTTCTTGATGAGTCTGACTAAATGTTAATTAATTTTGTTTATCTTTTCAAAGAACAAACTCTTAGTTTTATTGGTGTCAATATTTTCTATTGTTTTTCAATCTCTATTTCATTTAGCTCTGATCATCATTATTTCTTTTCTTCTTCTAACTTTGGGTTTTGCTCTACATTTTCTATTTCCCTGAGGTATAAGTTTAGGTTTTTTGAGATTTTTTCTTGTTTCCTGAGGTAACCTTATATTGCTGTATACTTCCCTCTTAGCACTGCTTTTGCTGTGTCCCATAAATTTTGGATCATTGTGTTTTTATTTTCCTTTGTCTCCAGGTAGTTTTAAATTCTTTCTTTGGTTTCTTCTTTGATCCATTAGCTGTTTAGTAGCATATTGTCTAGCCTCTACACATTTGTGGGGTTTTTTCCCAGTTTTTTTTTTTTTTTTCCTTGTAGTTGATTTCCAGTATCATAGGATTGTGGTCAGAAAAGATGCTTGATATGATTTTAATCTTAGTAAATTTACTGAGATTTGATTGTTGCCTAGCCTGTCATCTATCCTAGCGCATGTTCATTCAAAAAGAATGTGTATTCTTTTTTTTTTTTTTTTTTTTTTTTTTTGTGGTACGCAGGCCTCTCACTGTTGTGGCCTCTCCCGTTGCGGAGCAACAGGCTCCGGACGTGCAGGCTCAGTGGCCATGGCTCACGGGCACAGCCGCTCTGCAGCATGTGGGATCTTCCCAGACCGGGGCACGAACCCGTGTCCCCTGCATCGGCAGGCGGACTCTCAACCACTGCACCACCAAGGAAGCCCTAGAATGTGTATTCTGCTGGTTTTGGGTGGAATGGTCTATAATATATCTATTAAGTTAATCTGCTCCAGTGTCGTTTAATGCCATTGTTTCCTTATTGATTTTCTGTCTGGATGATCTATCTATTGATGTAAGTGGGATCTTAAAGTTCCCTACTATTATTGTATTACTATCAATTTCCCCTTTATGTCTGTTAATATTTGCTTAATGTTTTAGGTACTCCCATGTTTGGTGTGTATATATTTACAATTGTTATATCTTCTTCTTGGATTAATCCCTTGATCATAATTTAATGTCCTTCATGGTCTCTTGTTACAGCCTTTGTTTTAAAGTCTATTTTGTCTAATATAAGCATTGCTACCCTGATTTTCTTTTTGGTTACATTTGTAAAGACTACCTTTTTCCAGCCTTTTGCTTTCAGTCTGTGATGAGGTCTGAAGTGAATCTTGTAGGGAGCATACATATGGGTCTTTATATTCATTCAGCCATTCCATGTTTTTTACTTGAACATGTAGTCCATTTGCATTTAAAGTAATTATGATAGGTATGCATTTATTGTCATTTTGTTCACTGTTTTTTGGGAGGTTTTTTGTCCTTCCATCTTCTTTTACCCTCTTCTCTTGTGATATGATGGCTATTTTAGTGTTATGTTTGGATTCCTTTCTCTCTTTGTGTGTGTGTGCCTGTTATACATTTTTGGTTTGTAGTTACCATAAGTTTATATACAGCAATCTATATATGTATATGCACATGATTTTTTTAAGCCACTGATTTATTAAATTTGAATGCATTTTAACCCTGCATTTTTACTCCCCACTCACCTCACATTTCCTGGTTTTGACATATTTTACATCATTTTTATTTTATTTTGTGTATCCTTTAACTGCTTATTGTGGATATAGATGACTTTACTACTTTTATCTTTCAACCTTCCTACTAGCTTTACAAGTGGTGGATATATTACATTTATTGTATATTTGCCTTTACCAATGTGATTTTTCCTTTAGTAATGTTCATATTTCTAGTTGTGGTCTTTTCTTTTCTGCTTAGAAAAGCCCCTTTAACATTACTTGTAAACTGGTTTCATGGTGCTGAAGTCTTTTAGCTTTTGCTTGCCTGTAAAATTATTGATCGTACCATCAAATCTGGATGATATCCTTGCCAGGTAGAGTAGTCTTGGCTGTGAGTTTTTCCTTTTGTCACTTTAAATCTATCATGCCACTCCCTTCTGGCTTGCAGAGTTTCTGATGAAGAGTTAGCTCATTGTCTTATGGGAATTCCATTCTATGTAGCTAGTTGCTTTTCCCTTGCTACTTATAATATTATAATGTATCTTGGTTTGGTCTTCTTTGTGTTGATTTTTGGGAATCTCTGTTCTTCCTGGACCTAGATGTCTGTTTCCTATCCCATTTTAGGAAAGTTTTTATCTATTATGTCTTCAAATACATTCTCTGCCCCTTTCTCTCCCTTTTCTCCTGGGACTCCTATAATTCAAATATTGGTATGCTTGATGTTGTTTCAGAGGTCTTTAAACTGTCCTCGTTTCTATTTAAATTCTTTTTTCTGTTCAGCTTGAGTGATTTGCACTACTATGTATTCCAGTTCTCCGTATTCCTCTGTATCATCTAATCTACTATTGAATCCTCCTAGTGTATTTTTTTTTAAATTTCAGTTATTGCATTCTTTAGCTTTGTTTGGTTCTTTGTATTTTCTTACACTTTGTTAGAAACTTTTATCTTCTCACTGTGTTCATCCATTCTTCTCCCAAGTTCTCTGACCATCTTTATGATTATTACCTTGAACTTTTTATGGGTAGATTACTTATCTCCACTTCATTTAGTTCTTCTGATGTTTTATCTTGTTCCTTCATTTGGAATATATTCCTCTCTTGTTTCATTTTGCCTAATTCTCTGTTTTTATTTCTGTGTATTTGGTAGGTTGGTTATGTTTTCTGACCTTGGATTAGAGGTCTTATGTAGGAGACATCCTTAGGGGCTCAGTAGCACATTCCCCTCTCATCAACAGAGGTCTGTGCTGTAGGAGTACCCTTTATATGGGCTGTGTGGACCCTTCTTTTATGGTTGGCTGACTACTGTGGGTGCACTAGTAGGCATGGCTTGTCCCCAGTCTTGGTGTCTGTCAGTGTTTGTGTAGAGTGGAGGCTGCCAGCCACTGGTGGGTGGGGGAAAGTCTTAGCACAGCTGGCTGCACAACCTAAGGAGTCCCAGTCCTGGTGCTAGCCAGCTGGCGGCATGAGGCCAGGTCCCAGGGTGGTTGGTTGTGGGGTCAGAAGTTCGAGAGCTAGAGTTGGCTTGCCAGTAGATGGGGCCATGTCCTGGGGGTTTTCCTTGAGCTGGTGGTGGCCTGCTGGTGGGTAGGGCTGGTTTCTTATATGTCTGGCTGTGAGTTCCAAGGTGTCTTAGAACTGGTGTCAGCCCACTGGTGGGTGGAGTTGGATCCCAGTGTGGCTGGTTGAGGGGCCCAAGGTGCCCTGGAGTTGATGTTAGCCCACTGGTGAGCAGGGACAGGACTCAGGGATACCTAGGGTGATGCTGGCCCTTTGATGGGTGGGGTCAGATACTGACAAGGCTGTCTGCAGGCTTCCAGGTGTTCTGGGGTTAGTTCTTAGACTTTCTGGTAGATGGGGTAAGGTCCCAGGGCAGCTGGGAGCTCAAGGGATCCTATGACAGCTTTCTTGCTGGTAGGTGGGGATGTATCCCTGCCTGGCGAGGACTGGTGCTGACAAGCTGGTGGTTGGGACTGGGTCCTCATACCAGTAAGCTAGAGATAGAATTCCAAAATTGTGCTCACCAATACCAATATCCTTATGGTAGATAGAGCTCCCAAAAAAGGCTGCTGTCAGCATCTACGTCCCCAGGGTAAATGTTACCTCTGGCTTCTCTGGAAGGCTCTCCAATATCAGCAAGTGAATTTGACCCAAGCTCCTTTCAAATGACTGCCTCTTCCCTGGGTCTCAGAACATGTGACATTTTCTGTGTGCCTTTTAAGATTGGAGTCTATTTTCAACAGTCCTCTGGCTCTCCCAAATGTAAGCCATGCTGGTCTTCAAAGCCAAATGTTCTGGAGAATTATCTTCCTGGTGCAGGAGCCTGATGTGAGGCTTGAACCTCTCACTTTTTGGGGAGAAAGTTTGCAAATGTAATTATGCTTTTGTTTGTGGTTTCCCACTGGGAGGTATGAGTCTTTAGTGTACCATGTCTCTGACCATCCAACCCACATCACTATGGTTCCTTCTTCAAATGTTTAGTTATATAAGATCTTTTCTGCTAGTCTTCATGTCATCCTCATTAATAGCTGTAATTTTGGTGTGCCCATGGGAGGAGGTGAGCTCAGGGTGTTCCTACTCCACTATCTTGGCCACTCCAAGTTTAGTTTTATTTTAAAGATGTAAATCTAATGCTACCATCCATGAAGTGACCTAGGTAAATTATGCAACTTGTAAGTGGTCTATCGATTAAACCTAAGAGTCTCTATATTAGAGCCTCCTTTGAACATCTCTAATTATTCAAAGAGTTTAAAATAGTTTTGAGAGATGGCGGATCCACCAATTCTCACCACATATAATCCAATCAGGAATTTCATGACCCTCACATTCATAATATCCACACTTATTTTAATACTCTTTGGTGCACAAAACGCTATTTAGTGTCAGTCCATCATGTGGATATGGAGAAATATAATAAGCATCCTCATAACTGGGAAGATTTTATAGCCATACTCAAGAGTTTGTATTGAACTTTATTGATTTCCATTATTTAAATTATCCTCAAAGATTGTGTGACTTAAACTTTTTAAATACATTTTTTCCAATGTAAAAGAGCAGGAAAATAAAGAAAAGTATAAATGAAAATATGCAAAACACAGTAAATCCTTAAACATTTTTAGCTGTGTGTGTATATATACTATATATTTTGTTAATTTATCTAACACTTTTAAATAAACTGTGTAAGTTGCACAGATAACCCTAATTCTTCCCCTTCTACACTCTTTTACATATAACTTTTTCCTTCCACCAATAGGTGGAGTCTGTTTCTCCATGCCTTGTCTATTTCTCCCCTCCTTGTCACAAATCTTACCTTGTGACTTTATGTTACCAAAGGTATATTGTTCCAATTTTGAGCATGGGCCTTAAGGAGCATTCCATCTTCTGCTCTCTTGCTGGGAACTATGTCAAACTTCCATGTAAACAGTCTTGGACCAGTATGCTAGATGAGAAGAGACACATGGCTTCCTTGATCGCTGGGACTGACAGTCAACTAATACCCAAAAGCAGAACCACTAGATGACCAGCAACTGATCACAAATGAGTGAACCAAGCTGTGACTGGAAACCAACCCAATGAATAAAACTTAAATTTCTGAGCTCCCAAATCATAAGCTAAATAGTGTTGTTGAACGTCACTAAGCAACAGATATCTCATACATCAATCTTGCTTCTCTTGCAAGCACTTTCTTTGAAAAATAATTCATACTTGACCCTGCCTGTATAAAGCACAATGCAGTCAAAAGAACACTGAATTAGCATCAGGTGATCTGATTTAATTCCTAACTCCCTCAATGAGTAGAGGTATTATTGCAAACACATCAAATATATTCTGAACTTCAATTTCTATAACTATAGACAGATATCATGTTACATACACTTTCTACCTTGATGCTTTGTAATGAACAAATAAGAAATTAAATATGAAAATGTTTTGCTGACTTTATGTCCATTTTCCTTTCTCTAAACTCTGGTTTTCCCATTTAGAAAAATTCAAGAATCAATATAGCTCAAAATGTCTACAATATTATAATTGGTTGATGGTGTTTTCAAAGAATCTAATTCAAGATACATGCTCTGTTCCATATCTCTGTGAGGATCATTACTGAATAACACATTGAACCATAGCATAGATACCTACTGGGGGCTCTCTTAAAATTTACACAATGAGAAAATCCTATTTTATCCTCCACATTGAAATGGTAGTAGTTGGAAAGTAGAGTGGAGTTCAGGCATAAATTTTGTGAGTAATCCCTTCTCCAGTACAATTTTAAGAAAGGAAACTCTTACACCTAATTATTTCTTCATATATTCTTTCAGTTGTAAAGCACCATCTTTGAATTTGGCAGAAATTATCAAAGTACTGATCAAAGTCAAAATTAAAATGATGTAAAAGAGACTACAAAAATATGTAAAAAGGTGAATCCACAGCCTTTTGTCCAGTTTACTAAATTAAAATTTCCAGAAATACAGTCCAGAATGAAACAAGCACTGTAGGTGATTCAGGAGGAGGCCAAAATTCAGAACTGTTTGTTTTTCATTCTCCCCAGAATCAAGAAGGGACTCAGCACTAACCTGTTTCTAATCATTTTCATATCTGCTACTTTGAGTAAGCTAACTTTTCTTATTTCTTTTAATACTTAATGAGAATCTTAAGCAAATTGTCATTTTAATTTAGTAATTCAAGGGAGAGATAAATTTTTACCCTGATATGAAGACCAAGAAAAGTCTGAGTGAGGATTCCAGGCAACAAGAGAACTCTGGAGTCTTGGAAGGGACAAAGGCAGAGAGAGAAACAAACGAAAGGGTTATAGGAAAACAAACATCTCATGTTTTCCTAGGGGTAACTCATGTTAAAGTCTCTGGGAATCATGCTGTTTGGATTAGTATGGCTTAAAAATAATTGCTCTCAGGACTTACTCCCAATTTGAGGTCTCTCTAGGCTAGATAGACTAGCAAGTATAAAATACAAAGCAAACAGGAGATCCTATAACTTCTCGGCATTGTTGCTGTCCAAATCCACAAATATCATTTGCTCTTTTCTCTGCCACATTTGCTAGTAAGATTTTTCTTGGGTCAGTGGCTGAGAATATTTCCTTTGTTTCTTTCAGTCTCTAACTGACAGCCTCATTCATAAAGAGTTGGCTTTGTTTTTTGGCAAATGGAATCACGATTAATACTGTAAGTATTATACCTTTATATTGAACACCTAAGATACGCACATTCACAAACATATTGTTACATTAACTTTCACAATAGCCAACGAAGTAAGCAAGATTTTCCTCTGTCTGCAACTGAAAAAACTAAAACTCAGAGATTTTTATGAATCCTTTCTCAAATACATAGGATTCAAACCTGGTTAAATCTAACCCTAAAGACCATAATTCTTCAACTCACTTAGAATCAAGTTTGAAAACAAATATTCCTGTGAGTACAAGAGAATTCTTTTCAGTAAACATGCTTATGTGAATATATAAACCTCTGATTCATCAGGAGAGGTGTATTGAAGAGAAAACTCTTGTTTATATCAATGTTTTTTCTACTATATATTTTCTCATTGGTGAATACTGACAGCAATTGGGTATCGACCAATAATATTTAATAAAATATTACACAATGGTATAGAATCAAAATAATTTCATAGAGTATCATATGTCATAATGATAAGAATTTTTCTAGAAATCTCTTTTCTATTACATAGATGTGTATATGTGTATGTCTATATTGATTCAGAATGTAAAATTTATTTTTAAACATTATTTGTTGTGAAAAAAATGTTTGAAAGTTACTGGGCTAGGTGATAGGAATATTGCCTAAGGCAACTGTTATTGGGAAGCTGTCTTAGAACAAGGCCTCAAGAGAGGGCTCAGAAAGGAGAAGAGCAGCATTACAGAAAAGTTTGTCAAGTGTTAGAGTTTCACAGAATGTGAAATAGTTGTTTTCATTTTTCAACTAATAAAGTCATTTAAATGCAGAGGTGAAAAGTTCCTGTAGTAAAGTCATGTTGAAGTCTGCAGACACCCATCACCTGTGAGTAACTGGGTCCTCAATTAAACTCCTATCATATTTTTCCAATGTTATTCCATATTTGTAGAATCAACATTGATTTCCGTTTTATCATGCATTGTCCAAAATGCATGAGGCATTTCTCATTATCTCTTCCTTGAAGAACATACTTATTATTTATTCAGAACTTGCTGAGATATAGTATACTCTTTATTTTATTACTTGTCTAGGAAAAAATCCTGCTACATTTTCTTCCCCTATATGGATCACAAAACGGTAATAGATAAAAATCAGCCATTGTTCTTCTTTCTTGGTTATTACTCTTGCCAGTCAAAGAGACCAAGGAGAAGTGTAATGTGGCTTAACATATGGAATAAAAACCAGTGCACTTGTCTAGCCATTCAGAATATCATTCTAGCCTGAGACTGTCACAAAAAAAGGAGAAACGTTCAATGGAATTGGTATGACTGCTTCTATTTGGCCACTGACAACCATTTGTTGAACCTGAGGACATGGGAATTATCACTAACAATAATGCCTATTATCTGTGCAATGATTGCAAGACCACTTCAAAGTAAGTTTACGGATTTATCTCCTTTTAATTCTTATAACTGCCCTGTATGATTAAGGAAGTATTATCTCCATTTTAACAAATGAGAAAAGTGAAGCCAGTATGAGTTAAGTGATTTATCTTAGAACACACAAGTTAGTTGCAAAATTGGAACAGATGCTATAACTGCTAACTCCAAGTCCTGCATTCCTGCCAACAGATAGCAGTGCCCACATTAATTTTGCCTTGTAATATACTCTTTTCTCTTTCACTAGCTAACTTGTTTCACAAAACTATGTTTTATAGTTTACGTTTAAAAAGAGAGAAGAAAAAAAAAAGAAAATGGAAGGTGGGGTGATTATTCTGTCACATCTGCTGAATGCAATTAATTCATTGGTTTCATGAATATGAAGTGGTTTAGAGGAATATGTATTTATATAACAATTACATATGCTGGGAAAATGTAGGTGGTTGATACAGATACATTGGTTTCAATTCTAATATTGGTTTAAGTAAATTATATGTTGGCCCCAGCCAACAAATATATCCATTACAGTTAATTTCTCTAATTTGGTTAAAGGACTCTAGACTTATTCAGCAGTGTAAGTATATCAGGTTATATAAAATTAATAGCTTTAGTTCATTCATATGGCCTTAATTAGGATGCATAGATTGAGATGAAAAGAATCAACAGAGAGCTCTGCATTTGATTATAACTGTATCTGCTCTAGTATCAGTTTCTACAAAGGCAAATACATGTTGGCTTCACTTAATACGTGCTTGTTCAAAGAAACCAAGCAATGGCTTAATTATATTTTGAAGGCTTTCATTAAAATATATTGTTTGTCTAAATACCAGTTTAGTTCACTTTATTTAATAATCCAAGAATATTTACAGGGCCAGGAATATACTTGTATACATTGAAAAAAACAGTTGATTCTGTTATGTTTCAAGGAAAATAAATTCATTTTCGTGAAGACTTCTTGGAACTTTGAAAACCGTCCTGTTTCCAATCTGTGTACTTGTCTCAAAAACTTGGCTTTGGGAATCTAACTCGTTTTCTTCCCCAGGAAAGAACTCTTTAGAAAGAAAAGAATTCCCTGATGGACAATAATGTTCTTTTCATGTGGTTGCTGAAAATTCCTACCGAAATCAGGGTGATAAATGAGTTTTATAGTCAGTGACTTCTTTTACATTTGCCCACCTTGCCAATGGAGATAGAGTGGCATAGCTGTGTATATTTAGAGAACGTCCAAGAAAGAAAGTCAGACCACTCAATTTAATTTTTTTCAGACCTCAGTTTTCCTTTCCATTCTTTCTTTTTCTTCTTCCTTTTTCTTCAAATCTTATTACTTTGCTTAAGGTCTTGGCTCCAAACCATATGGCCAAGAACATAGTAAGAAAAAGAGTTGTGTCTTCTGGCCATCAGTCCAGAAATATCCTCCTCACAAATTATCTTGGTGCCAGAAACCCACCATAAAATATTCATTGCTTTTGATCCTGAAGTATTTTTAGTCTGCAAAATGTCTTCTACTAAAATGAAAATGTCTTTTGGGGGACAGAGAAAATTTTAAGCAATTATGAGTTAAACTCATAGTAGGTTTATGAAATTTGAGATTATATAATATCTTCAAGAACTGAAGGACACAGAATATGTTTCAGGCAAAAAACAGGAAAAATCCACAACTAGAGAGTGGCATAGAAAAGATAATTGGAGGATGTCATATCTCCCCTCTCTTTTTTTTCCTGAAGTTTGGTTCTATCCTTGAGTCACCTGTCCTTCTATTTCTCTTTTTTCCTCTCTCTTCCACTCCCACTACTCTTATTGATGCAACCCATCTTCTCTCTAGAACTGAAAACTGAACAGGTAGTTATTGGTCAAGACTGAGGGGACAATACAGGGGAAGTAAATATTGGAGATGTGAACAACATTACTGCATTTTGAGTTTAAAAATCTTCAATTTCTGACCTTATAGTACAGTTGGTTAAGAGCATGGATGTTGAGGCCCTGGTTCAGATCCAAATGTTGCCACTTATTATCGGTGTGATCTTGGGCATAATATCCTTATATCTTCTCTGAGTTTCAAATTTCTTTTCTAAGAGAAAAATCTAACTTAAGGTAGTTGTGAGGATTATTGAAATAATTAGCAGAGTGACTGGTGCATAGTTCCATATAGGGCAGTGTTTGATATAGGGCAGCTGATAATAATAAAGTGCTAGTATAACAACAAAAACTAAGGTAGGAGGGGCCTCTGCTTAGGCCCTGCTGGGAAGGGGAGAGGCAGCCTCGAAAGGAGGGCCTCTGGAGTGTGGAGTTTTGGAGTTTGGAGATACAACAGAAACACATCTACACGTGGAACAACTCCTACAGAACACCTACTGAATGCTGGCAGAAGAACTCAGACCTCCCAAAAGGCAAGAAACTCCCCACGTACCTGGGTAGGGCAAAAGAAAAAACAGAGACAAAAGGATAGGGACGGGACCCACACCAGTGGGAGGGATCTGTGAAGGAGGAAAGGTTTCCACACACTAGGAAGCCCCTTTGCAGGCAGAGACTGCGGGTGGCGGAGGAGGAAAGCTTCAGAGCCACGGAGGAGAGTACAGCAACAGGGGTGCGGAGGGCAAAGCGGTGAGATTCCCGCACAGAGGATTGGTGCCGACTGGCACTCACCAGCGCGAGAGGCTTGTCTGCTCACCCGCCAGGGCGGGCTGGGTTGGGAGCTGAGGCTCAGTCTTCGGTCAGAGCGCTGGGAGAGGACTGGGGTTGGTGGCATGAACACAGCCTGCAGGGGGTTAGTGCACCACAGCTAGACGGGAAGAAGTCTGGGGAAAAGTCTGGAACCGCCGAAGAGGCAAGAGACTTTTTCTTCCCTCTTTGTTTCCTGGTGCGCCAGGAGAAGGGATTGAGCACTGCTTAAAGGAGCTCCATAGACAGGCGTGAGCCGCAGCTAAAAGTGTGGACCACAGAGACGGGCATAAGACACTAAGGCTGTTGCTGCTGCCACCAAGAAGCCTGTGTGCGAGCACAGGTCACTATCCACACCACCGTTCCGGGGAGCCTGGGCAGCCCGCAACTGCCAGGGTCCCAGAATCCATGGACAACTTCCCCCGGAGAACGCACGGCTTACCTCAGGCTAGTGCAATGTCCTGCCAGCCTCTGCTGCCACAGGCTTGCCCCACATCCGCACCCCTCCCTCCCCCTGGCCTGAGTGAGCCAGAGTCCCTGAAGCAGCTGCTCCATTAACCCCTTCCTCTCTGAGCAAAGAACAGACGCCCTCTGGCGACCAACATGCAGAGGCAGGGCCAAATCCAAAGCTGAGCCCCGGGAGATGTGAGAACAAAGAAGAGAAAGCGAAATCTGTCCCAGCAGCCTCAGAAGCAGCGGATTAAAGTTCCACAATCAACTTGATGTACCCTGCATTGGTGGAATACATGAATAGACAATGAATCATCTCAAATTGAAGAGGTAGACTTTGAAAGCAAGATTTATGACTTTTTCCCCTTTTCCTCTTTTTGTGAGTATGTGTATGCTTCTGTGTGAGATTTTGTCTGTATAGCTTTGCTTCCACCATTTGTCCTAGGGTTCTACCTGTCCATTTTTGTTTGTTTGCTTAATTATTTTCTTAATAATTATTTTTTAATAACTTTATTTTATGTTACTTTATTCTATTTTACTTTATCTTCTTTCTTTCTTTCTTTCTTTCTTTTTCTTTCTTTCCTTCCTTCCCTCCTTTAGACAACGAATCATCCCAAATTGAGGAGGTGGACTTTGAGAGCAAGATTTATGATTTTTTCCCCTTTTCCTATTTTTGTGAGTGTGTATGTGTAAGCTTCTGTGTGCGATTTCTCTGTATAGCTTTGCTTCCACCATTTGCCCTAGGGTTCTATCTGTCAATTTTTTTAATAATTAATTTTTATTTTAATAACATTATTTCATTTTATCTTAATTTATTTTATTTTACTTTATATACTTTCTTTCTTTTTCGCCTTCCTTCCCTCCTTCCTTCTTTCCTCCCTCCCTCCCTCCTTCCTTTCTTTTTTTCATTCATTCTTTCTACTTCTACTATTTCTTTCGTTCTACATTTTCTCCCTTTTATTCTGAGCCCTGTGGATGAAAGGTTCTTTGTGCTGCAGCCAGGAGTCATTACTGTGCCTCTGAGGTGGGAGAGCCAACTTCAGGACACTGGTCCACAAGAGACCTCCCAGCTCCACATAATGTCAAATGGCGAAAATATCCCACAGATCTCCATCTCAACACCAGCACCCAGCTTCACTTAACGACCAACGACCAGCAAGCTACAGTGCTGGACACCCTATGCCAAACAACTAGCAAGACAGGAACACAAACATAAACATTAGCAGAGAGGCTGCCTAAAATCATAATAAGTCCACAGACACCTAAAAACACACCAACACACGTGGACTTGCCAACCAGAAAGACAAGATCCACCTTCACCCACCAGAACACAGACACTAGTCCCCTCCACTAGGAAGCCTACACAATACACTAAACCAAGCTTAGCCACTGGGGACAGACACCAAAAACAACAGGAACTACGAACCAGCAGCTTGCAAAAGGGAGACCTCAAACACAGTAAGATAAGCCAAATGGGAAGACAGAAAAACACACAGCAGATGAAGGAGCAAGATAAAAACCCACCACACCTAAAAAATGAAGAGGCTATAGGCAGTCTACCTGAAAAAGAATTCATAATAATGATAGTAAAGATGATTCAAAACCTTGGACATAGAATAGACAAAATGCAAGAAACATTTAACAAGGGCAAGGAAGAATTAAAGATGAAACAAGCAACGATGAACAACACAGTAAATGAAATTAAAAATATCTAGATAGGATCAGTAGCAGAATAACTGAGGCAGAAGAACGGATAAGTGACCTTGAAGATAAAAGAGTGGAAATAACTACTGCAGAGCAGAATAAAGAAAAAAGAATGAAAAGAACTGAGGACAGTCTCAGAGACCTCTGGGACAACATTAAATGCACCAACATTCGAATTATAGGGGTCCCAGAAGAAGAAGAGAAAAAGAAAGGGACTGAGAAAATATTTGAAGAGATTATAGTTGAAAACTTCCCTAATATGGGAAAGGAAATAGTGAATCAAGTCCAGGAAGCACAGAGAGTCCCATACAGGATAAATCCAAGGAGAAATATGCCAAGACACATATTAATCAAACTGTCAAAAATTAAATACAAAGAAAACATTTTAAAAGCAGCAAGGGGAGAACAACAAATAAAACACAAGGGAATCCCCATAAGGTTAATAGCTGATCTTTCAGCAGAAAATCTGCAAGCCAGAAGGGACTGGCAGGACATATTTAAAGTGAAGGAGAAAAACCTGCAACCAAGATCACCCTACCCAGCAATGATCTCATTCGGATTTGATGGAGAAATTAAAACCTCTACAGACAAGCAAAGGTTGAGAGAGTTCAGCACCACCAAACCAGCTCTACAACAACTGCTAAAGGAACTTCTCTAGGCAAGAAACAAAGGAGAAGGAAAAGACCTACAATAATGAACCAAAAACAATTTAGAAAATGGGAATAGGAACATACATATTAATAATTACCTTAAATGTAAGTGGACTAAATGCTCCCACCAAAAGACACAGATTGGTTGAATGGATACCAAAAGAAGACCCATATATACGGTGTCTACAAGAGACCCACTTCAGACCTAGAGACACATACAGACTGAAAGTAAGGGGATGGAAAAAGGTATTCCATGCAAATGGAAACCAAAAGAAAGCTGGAGTAGCAATTCTCATATCAGACAAGATAGACTTTAAAATAAAGACTATTAGAAGAGACAAAGAAGGACACTACATAATGATCAAGGGATCGATCCAGAAGAAGATATAACAATTGTAAACATTTATGCACCCAACATAGGAGGACCTCAATACATAAAGCAAATATTAGCAGCCATAAAAGGGGAAATCGACAGTAACATATTGATAGTAGGGGACTTTAACACCCCACTTTCACCAGTGGACAGATCATCCAAAATGAAAATAAATAAGGAAACACAAGCTTTAAATGATACATTAAACAAGATAGACTTAATTGATATTTATAGGACATTCCATCCAAAAACAACAGAATACACATTCTTCTCAAGGGCTCATGGAACATTCTATAGGATAGAACATATC
This sequence comes from Phocoena sinus, assembly GCF_008692025.1. Classification (NCBI taxonomy): domain Eukaryota; kingdom Metazoa; phylum Chordata; class Mammalia; order Artiodactyla; family Phocoenidae; genus Phocoena; species Phocoena sinus. Next base: position 29,619,122 of record NC_045776.1, on the reverse strand, counting down.
TTGGGTCACAAATCAAGCCTTGGTAAATTTAAGAAAATTGATATCATATCAAGTATATTTTCCGACCACATTGCTATAAGACTAGGTATAAATTACAGGTAAAGATATGTAAAAAATACAAACACATGGAGGCTAAACAATACACTACTTAATAACGAAGTGATCACTGAAGAAATCAAAGAGGAAATAAAAAAATACCTAGAAACAAATCACAATGGAGACAGGATTACCCAAAACCTAGGGGATGCAGCAAAAGCAGTTCTAAGATGGAAGTTTATAGCAATACAATCCTACCTTAGGAAACAGGAAACACCTCGAATAAACAACCTAACCTTGCACCTAAACCAATTAGAGAAAGAAGAACAAAAAAACCCCCAAATTTAGCAGAAGGAAAGAAATCATAAAAATCAGATCAGTAATAAGTGAAAAAGAAATGAAGGAAATGATAGCAACGATCAATGAAACTAAAAGCTGGTTCTTTGAGAAGATAAACAAAATTGATAAACCATTAGCCAGATTCATCAAGAAAAAAAGGGAGAAGACTGAAATCAATAGAATTAGAAATGAAAAAGGAGAAGTAACAACTGACACTGCAGAAATACAAAAGATCATGAGAGATTACTACAAGCAACTCTATGCCAATAATATGGACAACCTGGAAGAAATGGACAGACTCTTAGAAATGCACAGCGTGCCAAGCCTGAATCAGGAAGAAATAGAAAATATGAACAGACAAATTACAAGAAGTGAAATTGAAACTGTTATTTAAAATCTTCCAACAAACAAAAGCCCAGGACCAGATGGCTTCACAGGTGAATTCTATCAAACACTTGGAGAAGAGTTAACACCTATCCTTCTCAAACTCTTCCAAAAAATAGCAGCGGGAGGAACACTCCCAAATTCATTCTACGAGGCCAGCATCACCTTGATACCAAAACCAGACAAGGATATCACAAAGAAAGAAAACTACAGGCCAATATCACTGATAAAAATAGATGCAAAAATCCTCAACGAAATACTAGCAAACAGAACCCAACAGCACATTAAAAGCATCATACACCATGATCAAGTGCAGTTTATTCCAGGAATGCAAGGATTCTTCAATATACGCAAATCAATCAACGTGATACACCATATTAACAAATTGAAGGAGAAAAACCATACGATCTTCTCAATAGATGCTGAGAAAGCTTTGGAGAAAATTCAACACCAATTCATGTTAAAAACCTTGCAGAAAGTAAGCATAGAAGGAACTTTCCTCAACATAATAAAGGCCATATATGACAAGCCCACAGCCAACATCTTCCTCAATGGTGAAAAACTGAAAGCACTTCCACTAAGATCAGGAACAAGACAAGGTTGCCCACTATCACCACTCTTATTCAGCATAGTTTTGGAAGTTTTAGCCACAGCAATCAGAGAAGAAAAGGAAATAAAAGGAATCCAAATCAGAAAAGAAGAAGTAAAGCTGTCACTGTTTGCAGATGACATGATACTATACATAGAGAATCCTAAAGATGCTACCAGAAAACTATTAGAGCTAATCACTGGATTTGGTAAAGTAGCAGGATACAAAATTAATGCACAGAAATCTCTGGCATTTCTATACACTAATGATGAAAAATCTGAAGGTGAAATCAAGAATACACTCCTATTTCTCTTTGCAACAAAAAGAATAAAACATCTAGGAATAAACCTACCTAAGGAGACAAAAGTCCTGTATGCAGAAAATTATAAGACACTGATGAAAGGAATTAAAGATGATAGAAATAGATGGATCTATATACCATGTTCTTGAATTGGAAGAATCAACATTGTGAAAAATAACTCTACTACCCAAAGCAATCTACAGATTCAATTCAATCCCTATCAAACTACCACTGGCATTTTTCACAGAACTAGAACAAAAAATTTCACAATTTGTATGGAAACACAAAAGACCCCACATAGCCAAAGCAACCTTGAGAACGAAAAACGGCACTGGAGGAATCAGGCTCCCTGACTTCAGACTATACTACAAAGCTACAGCAATCAAGACAGTATGGTACTGGCCCAAAAACAGAACGATAGATCAATGGCAGGTTAGAAAGCAAAGAGATAAACCCTCACATGTATGGTCACCTTATCTTTGATAAAGGAGGCAGGGATGTACAGTGGAGAAAGAACAGCCTCTTCAATAAGTGGTGCTGGGAAAACTGGACAGGTACATGTAAAAGTTTTAGATTAGATGACTCCCTAACACTATACACAAAAATAAGCTCAAAATGGATTAAAGACCTAAATGTAAGACCAGAAACTATCAAACTCTTAGAGGAAAACATTGGCAGAACACTCTATGACATAAAACACTGCAAGATCCTTTTTGACCCACTTCCTAGAGAAATGGAAATAAAAACAAAAGTAAACAAATGGGACCTAATGAAACTTCAAAGCTTTTGCACAGCAAAGGAAACCATAAACAAAACCAAAAGACAACCCTCAGAATGGGAGAATATATTTGCAAATGAAGCAACTGACAAAGGATTAATCTCCAAAATTTATAAGCAGCTCATGCAGCTCAATAACAATAAAACAAAGAACCCAATCCTAAAATGGGCAGAAGACCTAAATAGACATTTCTCCAAAGAAGATATACAGACTGCCAACAAACACATGAAAGAATGCTCAGCATCATTAATCATTAGAGAAATGCAAATCAAAACTACAATGAGATATCATCTCACACCAGTCAGAATGGCCATCACCAAAAAATCTAGTAACAATAAATGTTGGAGAGGATGTGGAGAAAAGGAAATACTGTTGCACTGCTGGTGGGACTGTGAATTGATACAGCCACTATGGAGAACAGTATGGAGGTTCCTTAAAAAACTACAAATAGAACTACCATGTGACCCAGCAATCCCACTACTGGGCATATACCCTGAGAAAACCATAATTCAAAAAGAGTCATGTAGCAAAATGTTCATTGCAGCTCTATTTACAATAGTCCAAAGATGGAAACAACCTTAGTGCCCATCATTGGATGCATGGATAAAGAAGATATGGCACATATATACAATGGACTATTACTCAGCCATTAAAAAAATGAAATTGAGCTATTTGTAATGAGGTGGATAGACCTAGAGAATGTCATACAGAGTGAAGTAATTCAGAAAGAGAAAGACAAATACCATATGCTAACACATATATATGGAATTTAAGAAAAAAATAATTGTCATAAAGAACCTAGAGGTAAGATAGGAATAAAGACACAGACTTACTAGAGAATGGACTTGAGGATATGGGGAGAGGAAAGGGTAAGCTGTGACAAAGCGAGAGAGAGGCATGGACATATATACACTACCAAACATAAGGCAGATAGCTAGTGGGAAGCAGCCGCATAGCACAGGGAGATCAGCTCTGTGTTTTGTGACTGCCTGGAGGGGTGGGATAGGCAGAGTGGGAGGGAGAGAGACACAAGAGGGAAGAGTTATGGGAACATATGTATATGTATAACTGATTCACTTTGTTATAAACAGAAACTAACACAGCAATGTAAAGCAATTATACTACAATAAAGATGTAAAAACAAACAAACAAACTAAGGGAACTATAACCAGATTTCATTTGGGGGGTTCTGTTCACAAATGGATGAAATAAACTAATATATTAAAGTGGTTATAACCTCTGTTAACTGGAAATCTCACTTTAAACTATTATGATCATGCCTAAACACTAAGAAATAAAATTTAAAAGCAGCTTAAATGTATGGATCCCTTGCAATGAAACCTCTGTACTTAACTCACAATGCCACAAGGCTGTTAATCAACTTAGATTATCTCATTATAATAAATTCAAAAGAATTGGTCTATGTTTTGTGGTGGCTAAAGGCAAATAATTTTTGCAGTAAAGACTGGTGCCTAAATACCTAACTATGAGAAGGAGAAAGGAGAACTTAAAAACTGCAAGGTATGCTGTGAGAATGAGAGAATATTTCTTTAGGAGGAGATAAACAAGAACAGGTTTCCAGGAAACTTTGGTTTGTCTAAAGAGCTGGGCCAAGCTAGGAGAACAAATAACAATGATGATTATGATGATTATGACCATGATAATTAGTAACAACTACTATTCTTTTTTTTTTTTTTTTGCGGTACGCGGGCCTCTCACTGTTGTGGCCCCTCCCGTTGCGGAGCACAGGCTCCAGACGCGCAGGCTCAGCGGCCATGGCTCACGGGCCCAGCCGCTCCGCGGCACATGGGATCTTCCCGGACCGGGCCACGAACCCGTGTCTCCTGCATTGGCAGGCGGACTCTCAACCACTGCGCCACCAGGGAAGCCCATATTCTTTAAATTCTTGATGTGTAGTTAATACCCACAACCATCTAACATGGGAGCTATTATTGTCCTCACATTAAAAAATGAGGAAACTGAGATTTGAAGTGAAGCATATTTTACAAGTGACACAGGTTGAATGTCTCAGAACTGAACTCAAATCTGGTAGATCAAACTTTAAGGGCACACCTCTTTCAATTGTATAATTCTTATGAAAACATCATGACAGAAATCTGCAAAAAGTTGTTCAGAAGGTATTAAGATGACCTTCCTAGAAGACCAGTTAGCAGAGAAAACCAAGGTACCAACCATGGACTTAATGAGCCCCAATACCATTAAAACCTGACTCCAACATTACATTCTTCAGTCAACTCTTCCCAGAAGTGAACACTCTTTTTATCTTAGAGACCTGGGTCTGCTTTCCCAACCATGTTTGACTGTGTTATGTCCTAACCAGCATTTGGCACAGGCTCTGAAATTAGCAGACTATCATATAAGTGCAAGGCAAGTGCCCTTTCCCACTTTTCTGGGTTAAGTTGGAAGGAACAAAATTTATCTACTTCAAAATTATGCTCGGGACTTGACCTTGTGCATTAATTCTACTTATGGATAAAGCTCAGTCATTGGCAGACAGGGTTTTATTTTGTTTTGTTTTAGAATCTTGCTCTATGAACTTGGAGACCCACATTATATTTCCAGGTAGTATTTTCTAAGGATAGCTTGGACACTTGACACTGTGTTTTCAAGCTGTCAGTCCTAGTTCTATTAGGGATTTTGAAGGTGCTGTGTATTCCAGCATGGCCATAACCACAAAACACACTAAGAGAGAGGTGTCCCAGGAAATAGTAGGAGAATTTACATGTCTCTAACATGGATACCATGGGAATGGGGGCAGAGATCATGATACAAGAAGGCTGATGATCATAATCTAAGTTTCATAAATCTATTCTTATTATAGACCAGATATGTGAAGTCTCATCTGGGTATATTTAGTTGTAGGCAGGAAGGAAGAGAGAATTTAAAGGAGTGTGTATATATTGATGGTATAACTTTGAAGGTGCAGAGTAGTGATGGTGGGTGTCTTGGAAAATAAGTAGTCCTATTCCCTAATTCTTTATTTATCCCGGAAATAACAGTAAGGCTGAAAGGCATGAAAATGATAGTAGGTAGTCACGAGGTAAGAAGATAAACCCAGCCAATTGTCTATTATACAGGATAAATTTACCTGAATTCCAAGCTAAAATAAAATTTTAATTACCCAGGGGAAAAATTAAGTTACAAATAGTGGAATTGTCTCTTTTTGTGTTACAGAACTTCCTGGAATCTCTATCCTTTGGCAAAGTAAACAAAAGAAACGAGAGGTGGCTCTACCCCAAGACCAGTGATGAATGGAATACAGGCTGCTGGTGGAGCTTATGGTTCTAGAAGAGGGTTCCCAACTGCTTGGTTGGGATGGGGGCAGTTCAGGAGCTATCCCTTTTCCAGCCTCATGTGGTCACTATCTATATTTTAGCTACTCTCCAGTCTTTTTTCTCTGGGACCTGCCTTTTCAGTTACTCTTGTACCTTATTCTTCCTGCTCATCTGGGGCCTTCTCCCCTGCCAGCTTCCCATCCCTTTCAACAATGCTTTTAACGGTAGGAAGTTTCCCCTAAGAGCACATAGGCTGTACCTCTGTGCTGCTGAAAAATATCTCAACTATCCAACTGGATAGATTAGTCACTTCCACACTCAAAATGTGCTGTTGTGGAGCTGACTCCCAGCTCTGTTATCATCCTCCTCTGTGGCCTCATGTGAACATTCTTCACCCATAGGTAAAGAAAGCAACGCTAACCTTGCTTACCTCAATTTACCTCCTAGGTATCTTAGAGAATCCAAATTTATATATAAATGCATGTGTGTTTTCATTCACCTATTCAACAAATATTTATGAAGTGCTTATCAGATGAACATGATTGGAAAGTAGAAAAAATGCTCTATGAATATTGTGATTCTTCACTTTACTGTGGGACTGTGGGGAGAAAATCTACCACACCAGTTTTTTAAAATTGTTTTTAAAAATGGAATGAACTGCTGATAAGTGGACTGAAATTTTCACACATTATGGATACCACATTCATATGTGAATGAGCAAGAATAATTGTTCTTTATGTTTCCCAAACCTATGGAAGAGAATAGAAAGTGAAGGGAAAGTCGGTGCAAAGCAACTTGGTTTTCAATGGAGGAAGCGATCACCTGGCTCCCCATGGAAAATAAAGCTCTGTAATCACAGCATTCCATACTACTGCCATCCTAAGTCTACCAACCCAGACTGCTAATAACCCCAGTGTTGGACATGCCTCGAATGAATGAATGCTTCTGAGAGTTCCATAGAGATACTCCATCTTGAAGTTAAAGGTTTGACACAGTATGTTCAACTGAATACTAAGAATGATGAACATCCTTGAGTCCTTGTGGTGAAGAAGATACTCTTCCCTGCCTCTGACGTCAATGCTGCAGAAGACTGCATGCAAAGAGGGAACACCGGAGCTCTCCTACTCCATATGAATTAGTCACAGTGGCACAGTTCTGTCATTAGTAACTCTCATACAGAGGCCAAATTATCTCATCAGCTATTTGCTGCTGCTGCCAATCAACTTCCACACCCCTCTTTCAAAATCAATGGGTAACAAGAGCATAAATATTCAAGCATAGGAAATGAGCAAGAAAAGCGGTAGTCAAGGCTACCTGTGGTTCCAAGACAGCAATAGAAATTTCTCACAGATAAATATTTTAACAAACTTTCATAGAAAACAAGGAACCACTACAGTGTTGTCTGAGAGACATTGGAGCCGGGTACTGGATTGGAATCACTTATTCTCAAAGAGTGCCGGGTAAAGTCCTTGTTAGATCTGAAATAAGTATATGTCACCAGATGCATAGAATTTCTTCCCTGCATCCATTAGAACCAAGGCAATTGGGAGTGACAAACTGTACAGGGTAATTTAATGCAGACACTTGCTGAACTAATTTATGCTCTAGAGCCTGTGCTGTCAAAAGGGAGTTGTCTGGCAAGGAGGTTTGTAATATCCTGTAGTTTAGTCAGAAATCCCGAATGCCAAATCTTGACTTTGGAGATCTGCTTCCTGGGATGCTCTCATTTTCTGAGCTTCACCAACCTGTGGACACTGAAGTATATATACAAATATGTGAGTAAATATTTGTAAAATATAAATAAATTGGAGTACATGTGAAATTAAGGTGCTGATGACAGTGTTGTTTCACTCTGACTTTCAACAAAACTATACTTACTTCTCCTCCCACCCTAAATTGTTACAGCATCAGCATCACATTGTGGTTCTGTGATCTTCCAGACTTGGGTTTAAATTCCCATTCATTCATTTAAGAGTTTCTGACCTAGGCATATCACCAAACTTCTTGGTCAAATAAGATAATAAAAAAAAAAAAAATTCTAGAGCAGGAAGAACAGTAGATGTGCTTCCAAACAAGTATATTCAAATCAATTCTAACATGTTTGATATATATGAATAATAGAGAATACCTTCTGATATCAGTTTTTGTATCCCAAATCATTCTAAACTGCAAGTTTGCTCATATAGAAGAGGTAATATCTTTTCTCTTAAACACTCCTCTCCTGAAAGATTCTTCCCTGGAGCTCTTTATATCAGAAGTGTAAAAGTGTCCAGAGTAGCCCAGCTTCCTTAGAACTGACACAAATTTATCCTTTAGCTCTCCAGAGAATGACAAGAATAGGAGGATTTTCTGTGTAAAAAGTTGCAGGCCTGACCTCTGGTGTCATAGGATAGGGGGCTGATTGATATTGAGGCATATAATTCCCTAATGACCCATTCTACATGCAAGTACAGGAAGTTCTCAGGCCCATCCATATGCACATATCAGTGAGCTACCATTCATTCATTTCAACCTACAATACATTTGCAAATGAAAACACAACAAAACAAAAAACAATACTCCTGAGATTTGTTCTATAATTTTACATTCAATTAGAGTATATATAGTTGGAATAACCTGGAAAGGAAATGGAGGCTGGTTAATTCAATTTTCTCCTTTAGCTGAGGTTAACTAGAAAACATTTTTGTTTTTAAACTTTTGCTTAAACGCGTGAGCATGCTTTCTTCCGTTAGGAGTTATAATATTACCCAACAATTCATGTTATTGCTAAAGTCCCTTCCATCTTTATGTTTTTGAATCTAACATCAATAGATAAACTAACAGAGGTGGGAGGAGCCCCAACATGTGCTCTACCATGCTTATTAGAAACAATGCTTCCACTGATAGTTTACTTAACAGTTTATTTTACCTTGAGAAGTTCCCTCAGCTAGGATGATAGAATAAGAGTTGGAAAAACGTCAGACATGGATCAGCAGAGGCACACAGAAGGTCAGAGGACTCTATTCTTGGTTTGCCAGAGCACCAGAAAATGCCATCTCAGGAGAACCATCTACATCAGAGGAGATTTCCTCTCAGGTTCCTGGTCTGAGGATCAACAGAAACACTTTAATGCATTTGCTTTGACTTCAAAAGGATAGAATGAGTCCTTTAATCAACAATTATCTGATTAGCAGGAACCTGAAACCAGAAAAGAAGATTATCAACCATTTGGATTTTATTTCCAGCCTAACTACCCTCTTATTTGGTTGTTACTTCCATCACAACAAAGTCAGACAACAGTGCCTAAGATGTGGATACATTTCATGGGTGTTTTGACTCTGGAAGGGGATGGGAAAAGTAATGAAAAAAATTTGGAACTGAGCCTTGCTGACCCCATCCTGAAATGTTGGATGTTTACTTTGAACTCCATTATTCCTTAGATATTTGTCATGGCTCATAAAAGAGATTGACAACACCATTATCTCTGAGATGCCTGTGTGTAATTATTATTAGTGTGAGCAGGACTTACAGCAGCACAATTTGAGCCGATAGTCTTTTGTTTTGCTCTAACATGTGATGTTGAAAATCAGCTTTCAGGTAAACAATAAGAAGGTCAACCTACACATAAATAATTGGCAAACTGTTCCCTACCATAGATTTGAAATGTTCATGCTAGTAAGAGAATTGGAAGCAATTACGTACAACTCTCTCAATTTACAGATGAGGAGACTTGAGTTGTAGAGACGGCATCATATTTGTGCAACGCCATGGAACTAGGTGTATGTGGGAAGTTGTGTTTTATATTCTAGGACTCCTCACTTCTTTTTCAGTGTTTTGTATCTTCAGTGTAATGTTTGACCCTACTAGAAATTAAAGAATCTAATTGTATAACTCCAAACAAAGAAATACAATAGGGATCTTCTATTTCTAGAAATGTTGAAGTAACAAGGATTGGTCTTGACCTCCTACCATAAACAAATTGAAAACTAGACAAAATATATAAAACAATTGTCTTGAGAGATTGGACATCAGGCAGTGCAGGCTGCAAACTGAAGAGAAGAGAAATTGAAAATATAAGCCCTACAACCCTGAGAGAGAGGAGAACCAAAACAGAGCCCTACTGGCTTGCTGATTTAAGGAAATTGAGATTAAAGATTTGGGAGGTTGAGGCAACTGGACATTGCAGGGCAGAGTTTTGAGAAGTAGGGAAATATGCAGAAAAATGGAACCCCAGAATTCTACATAGAGGTGACTTGCTTGGTACTATGCTGCACATATATATAGTAAAATTTCAAACATCCAGGTAAAGAGGAAAGAGTGATCCAAAAGAAACATTCCCAGAGCTTACATGGAGTGGAGAGATTTTGAGCACTGACAATGCAGCCCCACTGCTCTTCGATGCTCTGTTCCATTTTTTATTTTTTAATTTGTCTTTCAGTTTGTGTGATGCATTGAAGTACTCTCAAGTTTTCTAATTCTTTCCTCAACTTGGCTGAGTCTACTGATGAGTTCATCAAAGAATTTCTTCATCTCTACTACCATATTTTCTCATTCTAAAATTTCTATTCGCCATTTTATTATAATTTTCATTGCTTGGCCAAAGTTTCTTTTCAGTTTATATATTTTATCCTCCTTTTCAATGAGATCCTTTAACATGTTAATCATAACATTTTTAAAGTTTCTGTCTTTTAATTTCAACATAAGTCATCTCTAATTCTGGTTCAATTGATTACTTTGTCTCTTGATAATGACTTGGTTTCATTTGATGCTATTTTGTAATCTCCTATTTTTAAATTGAATGAAAAACATCTTGTGTAGAAGAGGAGAAACTGAGGTAAATATAATTTATACCCAGACTTTGATATGCTTCACATTTCTTCAAAGATCTTTTGGACTTGGGATGTGTGCTGGATTCAATGACTATTTTTCCCACCCTTGTCTTTCCTTCAGCAACAATGGATTTTTACCTGTGCCTGGGAGCAGTAGCTTAAGTTTCTTGAAGGAAGCATCAAGTGGTGGGTGTTTGTCTATTTCCCACAGTGGCAACCCATTTCCTCCTTCACACCTCACCGCTTATGGAGTCTCTCTCCAGCCTTTTGCCCTTTTTCATGAGTTCCTTTGAAAACAACCTGTGAATGGATATAAATCTCTTATCATAACAGCCCACACTTAGTTTTTAGCAATTCATTAATATTTTAACTGATTTAGTCTTACCCTCTTGTAAGGCAATTATCTCATCTACCTGTACTCTGTCATAGGTGACAGAGGCTGACATCCTATCTTTCTCTGTGAAGGGAGGGGAATGGTCTATCCTTGGATTTCAGGCTGTTTGTCTTACAACTTCAGATATCTGATGATTTGGGAGGGAAAATGTGTTTGTGGTTTACCCAGCTTTCATTCACTGTTAGCATACAGGAATGAAAATTCCTAGACTGTGCAATAGGGCAAGAAAAAGAAACATAAAATGTTTGGAAAATAAAAGATAAAACTAACTCTATTAATTTAAAATAACATTGATATGTAGATAATTTTAAATATTCTACAGGCAATTAATGGTTTATAGATGCAAATTTAGCAAGGCCACTCAATACAAGGTCAATATATAAAAATCACTCATCCTTAATACCAGCCACAAATTATGATAAAATGAATGTTTATAATTACTATAAAAACTAAATAGATAGGATTGAATTTAATAAAAGATGCTCATAGTCTCTTTAGATAAAATTAAATTACATTAATAAGTGTTATTCTCATAAATTAGCTGATATTGTTAATTATCACAAAATTGGTCTATACACTCAATAAAAACTCAATCAAGATGATAACAAATTTTAATTTGTGAAAATTTAAAAGCTGATTCTAAAATATATGGGAAAATGCAAAAGACCAAGGATAACTAACACCATATTAAAGAAGAATAGTATTGAATGACACACACTATCAGACATAGGATCTTTTTAAAAACTAAAATAATTAAAACTCTGTGGCATTAGAGCAAGACTGATGGACTAATCATATACAATACAGAGTCCACAAACTATACATACATGGTCACTTGATTTATGTTGAAGATTATTTGAATGTAATAGATCGTTTTTTTTTTTTAATTTTGAGATGATTTTAGTTTCACATGCAATTATAAGAAATAATAGAGACATATTCCATTATACTCTCTACCAAATTTCACCTGATGCTGACATATTAGAAACTGTATTATAATATCACATCCAGGATACTGACATTAACATAGTCAAGGCACAGAACATTTCCATGACCACAATGACCTCTCCTTTTGCTTTTTTGTAGTCACACACACTTCCCTTCTCCCCACATTCCTTATTCTTAACTGTTGGCAACCATTAATATGTTCTCTGTTCCTTTAATTTTGTTATTTCAAGAATGCTATGTAAATTGAATCATATAGCATAAAAATTTATGAGATTGGCTGTTTTCATTCAGCATAATTTTCTGGAGGTTCATCTAAGTTATTGCATATATTAATTGTTTCTTTTCTCTGCTGAGTAGTGTTCGTGATATGGATGAAACACAACTTTTTACCCAGTCACCCACTGAAGGACATCTGGATTGTCTCTAATTTTGAGCAAAGTGGTAATACTTTAGTGGAGGTGGATAAATGTGGACTTTAGATATGTTTTAGAATTCTAGCCAATAGTATTTGCAAATGCATTAGCTGTGGGAGCTGAGGAAAGAATTGATAATTATTAGTTTCTTGAGTACCTGGGAGAAGAGCTGCCTCTGGAGTGTAGAGTTGGTCTTACTGGCAGTAAAGACAGAAAATCAGTCTGGTGGAAAATATGGAGAAAAAATTTTAATCTTGTTTTGGGTATGTTAAGACTTAGGTGTCCATTATATATCCAAAAGGATGTTTCCACTTTAGGATAATTAATCTAGCTGTTCTCCTTGCTTAGAAGGCACTCTGTTCTTTGCATGGTTAGTTGTTTCTAGTTATTTAGGACTTGGCTTGTACATCACATTCCCAGGCTTTCCCTGACTACTACTCTGAAGTAGCTACTCATTTATTGTCCGTTGTAAATTATATATTGTAACATTCTAGATAGCATTATTTCTAGTAGATATTATCTTGTTATATAATGTAATGTAAGCTGAACAAGATCAGGACCTCAGTGTTTGGAAACTGATAGAGGCTCAACGTACATACTTATACAGTGAATGAGTGCCACTGGAAAACAATAAGCCAGAGAACATTTAGATCAGTAGACCAATAGGTATAACCAGAGGTAGTAATATCTATACCACATATTTATGAGAATTAGCAGTAATACATGTAAATTTCTTGGCAGTGCTTGGCACATGGTAGACACTCCGTGAATTGTGGCCAAAATGATCATTTCCACTAATGTGCTACCTGAACAGTTTTGCTTTCTCAGCAGTACGTTTAATTGGGACCACGCAGCACCACATCAGCCACTTAAACAAAAGGGGATATTTGGTCAGAAGGGGAGAGTGTTGTCTTCTAGTAATAATAAAATCATAATAATTTAACCTTTATTTATTTAACTAAACTCAAATATGTTCATTTTTCCTCTCCTGAGTTCAATAGGAATAATAAAAACATGGCTCATCATAATGTATATTAAAAGTATTAAGTAAACAACAGACTTCACATTAAGACAAATAAACTGGCATTGAGGTATACAACAAAGTCACATACATAACAGCAGAGCAGCCTCCTTCACACAGTGTGCTCAGAGGCCCCCATTAAGCCCTGGTCCTCCATACCTGGGCTGTATTCCTTTCTTATTGCATTGATTTTCTGGGTATTATCACATTCTTTTCAGTTGCTTCACATCTATTACAAAGTATCCCTATGCTGGAAAGGTCTGTTATTTTAGAGGGCTCAAAAGAAATGAAGTGGGCAATTTTGAACATTAAAGATCGTCAAAGTGGGACCTGTGTATGGCTGAAGGTTTGCTAGGTCTTTGGTCTTCTGCTTCATAATAATTGTGATTTATTTCCAAGTGTTCTAAATGATTCCATGCAGAACTTGGGGCAGGCACTTTATATTTTGTCATCCAGACAGAATTTTATTTCTGAGGGCATATTTGTTCTGCCTTTGTCCTCCCTTTATTGTTACCCTATGTCTGACCCCCTTAGCTTGTTAAAGGTTGCCTTTGAAATGGAGGTCAGGAACATTTGGTGAAAATCATGTTCTCTCTGCCCTAGAAAAATATAACTCTCTACAAGGAGGGAGAATCTCTCCAGATACTACGTTTTTGAATTCTGGAGGGGTGTACATTTGAAATGTTAATACAATTTTATGGATGAAAAATTTTACCTGAAAAACATTTCTAAAATATGTGACTGTCAAATATCCTTCCCCCCAGGGACAGTCTTTCCGTCACATCAAAGGCAGCTCCTCTCCCAGAGACAGCCTTCTGCAGTGGGAGAATTGGGATCTTCTGTTACATGGAGGCAAGACTCACAGTATTCAATCATTGTAAACTCTATATTATCCACATTGCTTGGAAAGAGAAGACATAGAGAGAGCAACCCCAAAAGCATCAGTTTCTAGAAAGAATTTTCATAAAATATTTGTACTATACCGTTAGGATCTTAAGAATGTCAATCTCTCTGGTTTAGATAGGCCAAAAATATATTCTTTTTTTCCCCATGTGATTATATAGCCCTAGTCATCATAAAAATGCAACCTTTCTCAAAATGAAGAGAAGCAAATCTAAAGGAAATAGCCAAGATATACTAAATAATAATGGTAAACTAGAGCAGTGATTTTCACACCTTAGCTGGCAGGGAATTGGTATGAGCAGGAGGCATGTTTCCAGGTGATCCTAATGCTGCTAATCAGACACCACACACTAAAATCATTGCACCAGAGTGAAGATGCAGCCTGTTTCTGTTATCAGCCCTGCCTTTCCTGTAGCTCCAGTTCACTGGTTTTCTGCTCTTTATTAGTACAGGTGTTCAGCTTTTCCTAGGATTCTTTCACGTGGATTCTCATGGCAATAAACTTGTCTTTTTTACTTGCCACCAAAACTGACTAAAAGTAAAAAGATCTTTCTTTTTTCATCACTGATGAAATATCTACTGTGTGTGTGTGTGTGTGTGTGTGTGTGTGTGTGTGTGTGTGTGTGATGGAGGTTATGAAAAATTTAGAAGACTGTCTCAACCCTGCTAGGGTGTAAAGTCTTCTGGGAGGAAATCTTGCTGGTTCTTTGAGTGTCCCCTTTCTCCAATCTCTATGCATTCAAATTCAAATTGGAAGTAATTCAGTAGTAACAAACACATGTATGTCAAAACAATAAGAAGGCAGAAGGGTCAAATAAATTTTTCTGGAGGGTTTGAGAAAATTGTTCTTAATCTCTGTCTTCATTCAGCCCTAAGCTTATAAAATAGGAAAATTTCCCAATACTTCCTACGTTCTGGGGTAAGTACTAGAGGAAAATACTGCTGTTACACATTCCTTTACATGAGAAGAATCAAATTTTGAACTGGCGAGACTTACGGAGCCTGAGGCTGATGCTCAATGTTCCGCGTTTCTCTACTGAGCTGCCTCAAATGTCACAGGCTGTGGATATCATGTTGTCTTTCTGCCTGACTTGTGTCTTCTGCTCATGTTTGTTTGATGTGTTTGGGGGGAGTTGGGGGAGCATGAAGCTGCCTTACTCCGCAAAGTCAGCTCTCCCTCCCGTGATTCTGAATGTCTAGACTATGAGTGTGGGGTGAGAGAAAGTAGGATACCTACATATTGTAGACTCAGGTCCAAACCATGCTCCCCATTCTGGTTTTATAAGAAAAGACTCTATAATGACTGTGACCTCTTTTCCTTGTGCATGTGTCTCTATTTCTTCTAGCTCCATATGAAAAGAATATTCTTACTAAAAATGCCATCTGAGACATGTGGGTAGGCTATTGGACTGGTAGAATTGGGTCTGGCAAATACTGAGAGTAAAGCTAAGTCATGCTGAGAGGTAGCTTGAGCTCAAGCACATAGTAAGGAAAAATGGGCAAGTACAAAGAAGACGATATTGCTACTGAACCAAACCTAAGTCCTCTCCCCTGTGCACAATAAAGCCAATCTACTGACCCTGGGTTGTAGTGAAGAAAAGTGCAGTTTATTGCAGGGCACCAAGACAGAAGTACAGGCAGCTGGTGCTCAAAAGACCCAAACTCTCTAATGACCTTCAGGGAAAGGTTTTTAAAGACAGGGTGAGGGAGGGTGTTGTGGGGTGCATGATCAGCTCATGGACATTCTTCTGGTTGGTTGGTGGTAAGGTAATTTGGTGTCAACATCACCAACCTTCTGGTTCCAACCAGACTGGGGTCTACGTGCTTGTGGGCAACATATAGTTAACTTCTTCCACCTTGGTGGGGAGGGGGGGCGGTACAGTATCTGCAAAATAGCCCAAAGAGCATGGCTTAAAAAATTATCTATAGCTCTTAATGAGGAACTAAATATCTTTGACTCTGGTTAATGACTAAACTATAATTATTTTGTCTGCTTTACTCTTTTCCTTTCTTTCTTCTTTTTCTCACTTCTCTGATTAAGTTTATTCTTTGGAACTCGGGGAAGGCCTAGGAGGCTAAAGTTTTTATACAGACAAGGACATAGGGGTTGGGGGTCTGTTCCGGGAAGGCCCATAGAGTCTTCCTCAGTAACAATTTGAGCAAAACCAGACTGCAAATTCAAAATCCAAACTGGGCATCCAGGAGCTGGGAGCTGTCTGAGATACATGAACATAAATGAAGGTGAAATAATTGTGGCTAAGGCTAAATCTTAAGACAGTAGAAATGTTCAGTCACAGCCTAGAGGTGTAGAGAGAAGTGATGAGGAGAGAGGGAAGACTAAAGATTGAAGGAAGTGAAGCCCACATGAGAATTTCCCCCCTGGTTCATAGTGTAATCTTGTGGCTTAAGTTTGTTTTCATATTTTCAATGATTTCTCTTTCTAAGCATCAATCTTTATTCCCTTTGTATTTCATTTTATTTGGTGTGTGTTTGTTTTAAGACAGAACAAGAGTTGACCACCAGGTTCTAATACATTGGTAAAAGTTGTACTTTGCTCTTTGAACTCTCATAGAGCCAAACCAAAAATGTTTTTGTTTTTGTTTTGTTTTTGTGATTTGTGTGTTCCCTTGTTTTGTGCTTATGAGCCAGAGTGAAAGTGGGAAAGCAATGTTTTCCTAAAACAACCTAAGGGAAGAAATTGCTGGATGCAAATTGTTGATTGCATGACCCCCTGCTCCCTGTGGGCTTGCTATCTGATTGACAGTCTGTGCAAGATCAAAAATTAATGCTGTATCTTCTAGGAGAAATATGATATTCATTCAATGTTGAGTAAATCCATATATTAAAGCTAAACATTGATAAATAATGTAGGCCAATAACCCACAAAAAGGCATATTTCCATATTTCCTAGAAGGGTGACAGCATGCTACTATTTTTAATAGCTCTCACTGTTGCCATCTCATATGTGTGAATGATGTTTCAGTGGTTAAGGCTCTGATTTATTAATTAGAATGAAGTTTTCAGTGTGCTAATATTACCCTGAGTTGAATGATAAGCACATATTTTAAATATGAGGTTTGGCAATTGCACAATATTTTAAGTTGAACTGGAATATGTAAAGGATAAAAATCTCTCAAAGGTATAGAGGATTTGGATCACTTCTCTGTGTACTGGCACTTTGAAAACAAAATTAGCATTTGTTTTATCAAAGATGAAACAGAACATAATATTATTTAAAAGCAACTTGTTTTTTTCCTTGCTTGGAGAACTTTTCCCCCTTTAAGTCCTCCTCTACCCAATCAAAACTCAGATATGTTTAAAGATGTGTTTCACACACACATACGTGCATGCACACACAAAAGTCAAATGAATTTCTTGTCCTTGATTCCAAGGGTTTCTTCTTTGAAGAATCTGAGGAGTGAGTGTTTATGTGCAGCTCCTAACTGTTATAATCAGGCACACTCCAGGCTCTGATCTCTGGATGTGCATTATTCTCGGTTTTCCGTGGCCTCCAAACTATTGTTCCTCTGTTACTCTTTCTTCAACCTACACATTCACAAAATTTGGGAAGGAACACGTGAAGATTTCTTTTTTTGTGGAGATAGTATTATGAAGAGCTAGGGACAGAATGTTCTTTACAGTAGGGTATCAGAAAACACATAATATTTCCTTTTAGATTCCAAGGCAGGGAAAACAGCCAGAAGAGGGGAAAAGGTAGGTGGTAACCATGCAGGACCAGGTCATCTATGCATGCTTACTGCCTCCTTTTGTAAAATGGTAGTTCCCTGAGTGTGGCAGGAAGCTTATTTATGTTTGTGCTACCAACCTCAGAGGTTATAATGATAAAGAAAGATAATGTGATCAAAAGTGCTTTGAAGGCTATATTATCATTTGTACTGTTTTATTTATCTTTGAGTTATTTCCAGCTTGTGCTGAAAAAGCTCCCTCTTTCCTAAGCTGTTTTTCTTCCATTTTCTCTTATGTCTTGCCCTTTTACAACTACTTAACTAAACCTTCCCTGTCTCTCATGATTTGATCAAAATTTGATCAGATGAGACTCATCTAATCACCACAGAGCCAATAAATTTCATGTATTATAAAATACTGTTTTATTTAAATCTTGTTTCAAACCTGCTAACAATGTCACATACATTGTTCAATGTGTACTTGTCCCAGTTCTGGAACAAAATTGAGAGCAAGATCAATGTATCATACTATTTTACTTTCTTCCTTAAAACAACTCAATGCCAGGCTCATGAGAGTCTCCCTGCATTGAACCAACCCAAACGTAGATGTGCACAGGGATATAGGATTTGTAATTAGGATAAATGAATTATAGACGTCCATTAGTACATGAGATGTTGAGGATATACAAATTGTAAATATATAAATTACTACATTAGATGCAATGAGTGTTATGGTCACTCTTTGCAGACCTATTACACATAAAAATAGTTATCAATGAATTACCAAATACGTGGAATGCTAAAATGCATGGCATAGATACTCAGGCTTCTGGATTTGGCAAAGACTGAGGCTGAAGAAGCCTATTCACTGAAGGAGGAAGTTTAAACCTTAATGACTGGAAGATGTTCGTTTTGGGTTAATACATGAATGGGCAACAGCTTTCAGGACAGATTCTCAAAAGCCATCGCTGGGTTGTGTTGGAAGTCTTCTTTTTTTTTAATTTTTTATTTTATATTGGAGTATAGTTGATTAACAATGTTGTGTTAATTTCACGTATACAATTTAAGATATCACCCAGGGAATGGTACACAAGTTTGAACACAAATTTCTGGCAAGACACAGTTTCTGCCCATATTCTTTTCTCCTTTGTAATTTTAGTTCACAGAAAAGGAAAGAGTGGTAGCAGCTGTATACTTGGGCAATCAAGTAAGTCTTTGAGATAATCTGATTCTAGCTTAACTATATTTGCAAAGTACTCTCTGTGACTAAAAAAATAGAAATTGCTACTGAATGTTTGTATCTGGTGAAAAAGATAATTAAAGCATGGCACCTATTGTCCAAGGATTTCCAGTGAGTAACAGAGGCCCAAAGGGAAAAACTAAATTAAAAACAACACACACACACACACTCACACAGAGATGTAGATATATATGGATATAGAGAGAAAGGATGGAAAGATACAGGGGTAAAAGAGTTAACTCTCTTTTGGACAGAAAACATGTCACATGGGAGTTGATACATGGGTGGTGCTTTAGGGAATGAAGAGGAATTATCAAGGTAGACATTTAGGCATTTGTTCATTTGACAAAATTTTTTGAGCACATGCTATGTGCCACAAAATTTTCTTTGTATTAAGGATATAACAGTGTGAATAAAACAAGGTCATTAACCACACAAAATGTACATTCTGGTGGTAAGGAAATGGACAATAAACATAAATATATTTTATGCTAGGAATAACAGAGGGACCTTTATAATAAAATGCCTTTAGAGCAGACAGTGGGAGTGAACTAAATGGGAAGTCTGGAAGAAGAGCCTGCCAAGCAGAGGGAATAGCAAGCGCAAAGGCCTGAAGTTAAACCTATTACTCATTTTCAAGGAACAGACAGTGAGCAGGGAATAGTGATTATAAGTGAGTTCAGAATGGTAGCCAAGGGCAAGTTCTTGTAGCGTCTTTTTGACATTTGAAAGAACATTGGCTCTACAGCAAAATAAATGGGAAGTTATAAGATTTAGGCAGAGGAAAGGCATGCTATAACATACTTAAATTGATGTCTCACTGTAATCCTGAGCTGAGACTGTAGCAGAGGTAAA
The DNA here is from genome assembly GCF_008692025.1 of Phocoena sinus. NCBI lineage: Eukaryota > Metazoa > Chordata > Mammalia > Artiodactyla > Phocoenidae > Phocoena > Phocoena sinus. Next base: position 29,599,131 of record NC_045776.1, on the reverse strand, counting down.
GGTGGAAATGGGGAGTTCAGTAAGGCAAGGAAATAGGAAAGAGCATGGTGTGTCTAGTAATACACATGTAGGTCAATATTTCTAGAACCTTGGTTTTGGGAAGACACTAGGCATTGGGGAAAAAAGAAGAGCCACTGAAAGGCTTTATTTCAATGGGCCTTGTGTGCTTTGACAGAGTTTGGACTTCTCCTTTAGGCAATGGAGAGCACATAGAGATTTTTTTAAGTCCAGGCATGACATGGCTCTGTGGGCACTTTAAAATTCGACATTAACATCTTTGTGTCTGATGGAGTCAATAATGGAGGCAAGGGCCTTTAAAATTCGACATTAACATCTTTGTGTCTGATGGAGTCAATAATGGAGGCAAGGAGTTCATTTAGAAACTGAATGCAGTAGTCTAGAAAAGTGACAAGAAGGGGCTAAATGAGTTAAGGTAGCAGCAATGTGAAAGAATAATCAGGAAGCAACCTGAGGCTTTTTAGAAATTTCAGTTTTTTTGATTTAGTTATTGAGTGAATTTAAGAATTCAAGAGGGGACTGTGGAATTCCATTCAGAAGCCTTAGAGGTTTCTCTTATGACAACTCAGTACCCTGCCCTTGAGCTTCAAGATTTATATGAGTTCAAAAGACTAAAGATCTTTGCGTGATTTTAGAGCAAATTCACGTCATTGGGGTTCATCAACAACTAACACAGTATAGTACCCACTGTAACTGTTAGAAGCAGCTATCTGGAAAAAAATTAGAATGCCTGCTCCTATGTATAGGAAGATTTCTGCGTTTACCCTAACTTTTCAAACCTTACCCTAACTTTTCAAACCTCGGTACAGTTCCTTTCTGATCATTTCCTGTCCCATTTTAAAGCCAGCCTGGTGTTGCCCCTCCCTTTAGTTTCCTGTTCTATGTAGATGTTTCTTTATAATCCCTTGGTTTGATGTATGAAGACACAGTTATTACTGCAGCGGGCTCTACACCTACCCCTTCCATCATAGATATAGCTTCAGCCTAATGGAAAATTCACTGGAAATGAATGTTAGAAATCATAATGGCATTTTATTTCATGCAGCTTTATTTAGGGAAATGCTATTTGGGACATAAAACAAGGGGCTACCCTAGAAAGAAATAAACAAGTGAGACCCATAATATCATGATTTGGTATCAAAGAATGTTACTTCCTGGGAAGAATCTGATGATGTTTTTATTTTATATTTCAGCCTATTTGCTTGAATTTTGTTAAAAAATTAATTTATGGCCTTCATTACCAAGTTAAAGATTGCCAGGGTGATTAAACTCTTCTGTTTTATGTGTAAACAGAAGGAATCCTTATTATAGTATAAGAAATGATGTTGATAGGATGGCATGCCTGTTTTCTTTGGTGCTCACTTAAAGCCATTTCAATTCAATGCTAATTTATGAAACATCTCCTACTTATAAGACACCAAGTGGTCACTTTGCAGATGCAATAATGAGTGATGGACCACAGTTACTCTCCTCAAGATTTTACAGCTGAGATAAAACTTGTACAAAATTTAAGTATAATGAGAAGGGAGATGCATCAAGCATGATGGTATACAAAATGTTGTGAATAGGAAAGATCAAGGAAGAAATTGTTTCTAGTCAAATGAACAGAAAAGTTAATGTAATAAATATTTTGCATAGGACTCTGGTTGGCTCATAGTGGGGTTTGTGAGAATATGGCTAAAGATGAAAATCAAAAGACTTATTAGTTAAAATTATGAAACATTTATTTAGCAAATGGAGAATAATGGAATTCCATAGTAAGATCCAGAGGTATAAAATACAAAAATAATTATTTTGTTTGTACATTTGAAGATTATGGGATGGTGAGAAATGCAATGTATTCAGAGCTTGGAGTAGGAGAGTGGTATGACATTGACCACACTTGGCAAGGTACTTTATATTCTTCCAGGGAGTGTGTACTTTATCAGCGACGGGAGTCATCGAATATTTCAGAGTAGAGCATAGGCTGTTGGCATGATGGGGAGATTATCAAGGCGGGGCAGGGGTGATAGAGAATCAGCCTGGTGATAGATGACTGGTAGGAGATGGGGCCTTTATCTGAGGTAGTGGCAGTAACAGGAGATCAAAGGTGATATACTTTAGAACTATTTCAGGAGTATAATTAATAGTGTTCAGTAATTGCTTGGATATGAGAATTGAGGGTGAAAATGGACTTTAAGAGGATGGGGTCTATGGTTAGATATTAGCAGTTGCTATTACTAAGGATAGAAAAACCACTCTCAGTGAACTAAAGACCATTCACTTGATTGCTTGATTCATAAAATAGCTAATCTTAAGCATTTTAACATATTTGCAAGTAGCTATTGAAGGAAACAGTTTAAAGATATCTTAAGGCATGTTTTTATTCTACCTCAAAATGTGGCATTAGCGGTGATGGGCTTTTTACCTGCTTCCTTTCTCTCATGGCTTAATAACGTGTACTGATGGGATAAAATTTATTTACCTAGCAGTCTTCTATCTCCCAATTATTTCCCCCCAAAATATAGACCAGGAGCTCTTCTAAAATAATAACAAAAATTATTTGACCCAAGGATATTCAGATTCTAGATCTTTGAGTGCTAAATTGTAAAATCATCATTATAATCTGCTGCTAGTGGCACTCTACAGTCAATGTATTCACTAGTTCTTGAGCAACTCCGATACTTAATCAAAAAAGACATTGATTCCAATTCATCTCAGCTCATATGATTTAGACTTAGTTGTATATTTTAATTAGTTGGTACCAGTGCAAGGTTTTTTAAAGTTGTCAAGCTCATAAAGGAATCCTAATTTCTAATAGTATATGAAGTAGAAATAAAAATCGACCTCTGTATTTATACGGCATTCTCCGTTTCTTGGTAAGAGAAGCAAAGTAATTTTCCCTAGTAGATTATATTTTTCAGACGAATAAGTTCCTCTCAGCATGTATCAGATACCTCCAATGCCATGGAATTTCTATTTGCTTTAGACATTAACTAATTGTAATTTCCTTAGTCTAAAGGTCCCTGCTATTCCCTAAAAGCTTGGTTTATTCTCAGAAACCTGGTTACTCACAATGAATCTCTCCCTCTATATGGTTAAGGTAGTTCCCTTGTTAGACCAAAAGTACATCTTAACAGTCCTTAGTACTTTAAAATTTACAAAGCACTGTGATATCTCTTTGTTACATAACCGTAGTATATATGTAAACTAGTTTTAGAAATGTTACTTTATACTCTAGTGAGAAAAAAATTAACTAACTAGGGTACAATGATTTCCATGTACAGTTGTTTTGGTATTTAGCCATACTTTCCAGCAAAAAATCAGTTTCTTTTTTGTCTACCCCGTCAGTGAGGTTATATCATCAATTAACAACATAGTCAGTTTTATTTGTCACCGTGTGCATTCCATCCTGGGATTCCCCTAGAATCTTGGTGAATGTTGATTTTAGCAGTAAGTTTCACTCTGTGTGGTGTAGAAATTCTGTGGATTTTGATAAATGCATGGTCATATATTCAAATCACAGTAACATATTAAACATTTCTGTCACTATAAAAATTCCCTGCATGGCTATTTTGTAGTCAACTTTCCCCAAAATTTGGCAACCACTGATTTGATTTTCATCTCAATAATTCCCCCCTTTTCAAATTATCATATGAATGGAATCATGCAATATGTATGCTTTTTAGTCTTTTTTCACTTAGCAAATGTGTTTAAAATCTACATACTTTTTATTGCTAATTAGCATTCTATACTTATGGATATACCATCTTTTTTTTTTTATCCACTCACATATGAAAGATATCTTCTAGCTTCTAGTTTGGGAAGTTTATGTATTAAGTGCTTTAAACATTCAAATACAACTTTTTATGTGAACACAGCATTCAATTTCCTTGGGAAAAAAATCGGAATTGCCAGTTCCTACTGCCTGTTTAACTTTGTGAGAAACTGCCCCAAAAAGTTCAATCTATAATTTTTTATTTTATTGATTGTGCTTTTGATGTCATATATAAAAATTCATTGCCAAATCCTAAGTAATACAGATTTTCCTAGATTTTCTTCTAGAAGTATTATGGTTTAACATTTTACAGTTATGTCTATTAATTTCAGGTAATATTTTTATACTCTATGAAGACTTCTGTTTTGTTTGTTTTCACATATAGATATCCCATTCTTGCAGCACCATTTATTGAAAACAAATTATTTCTACACTGAATTGCCTTTGCTTATTTGTCAAAAATCAGTTGAATACATTTCTGTGGGTCTATTTCCTGATTCTTTATTCTGCTCCATTTTTCTATATGTCTAACTTTCAGCAATCCGATACCATCTTTTTTTTTTTTTACATCTATATTGGGGTATAATTGCATTACAGTGGTGTTAGTTTCTGCTTTATAACAAAGTGAATCAGTTATACATATCCGTCTCCCTCCCTCCCACCCTCCCTATCCCACCCCTCCAGGTGGTCACAAAGCACCGAGCTGATCTCCCTGTGTTATGCGGCTGCTTCCCACTAGCTATCTACCTTATATTCGGTAGTGTATATATGTCCATGCCTCTCTCTTGCTTGCTTTGTCACAGCTCACCCTTCCCCCCCCCCATATCCCCAAGACCGTTCTTGAATAGGTCTGTGTCTTTATTCCTGACTTACCGCTAGGTTCTTCATGACATTTTTTCCCTTAAATTCCACATATATGTGTTAGCATACGGTATTTGTCTTTCTCTTTCTGAATTACTTCACTCTGTATGACAGACTCTAGGTCTATCCACCTCATTACAAATAGCTCAATTTCATTTCCTTTTATGGCTGAGTAATATTCCATTGTGTATATGTGCCACATCTTCTTTATGCATTCATCCAATGATGGGCACTTAGGGTGTTTCCATCTCCGGACAATTGTAAATAGAGCTGCAATGAATATTTTGGTACATGACTCTTTTTGAATTATGGTTTTCTCAGGGTATATGCCCAGTAGTGGGATTGCTGGGTCATATGGTAGTTCTATTTGTAGTTTTTTAAGGAACCTCCATACTGTTCTCCATAGTGGCTGTACCAATTCACATTCCCACCAGCAGTGCAAGACTGTTCCATTTTCTCCACATGCTCTTCAGCACTTATTATTTCTAGATTTTTTGATGATGGCCATTCTGACTGGTTTGATATGATATCTCATTGTAGTTTTGATTTGCATTTCTCTAATAATTAATGATGTTGAGCATTCTTTCATGTGTTTGTTGGCAGTCTGTATATCTTCTTTGGAGAAATGTCTATTTAAGTCTTCTGCCCATTTATGGATTGGGTTGTTTGTTTTTTTGTTATTGAGCTGCATGGGCTGCTTGTGAATTTTGGAAATTAATCCTTTGTCAGTTGCTTCATTTGCAAATATTGTCTCCCATTCTGAGGGTGGTCTTTTGGTCTTGTTTATGGTTTCCTTTGCTGTGCAAAAGCTTGGAAGTTTCATTAGGTCCCATTTCTTTACTTTTGTTTTTATTTCCATTACTCTAGGAGGTGGGTCAAAAAGGATCTTGCTGTGATTTACGTCATAGAGTGTTCTGCCTATGTTTTCCTCTAAGAGTTAGATAGTTTCTGGGCTTACATTTAGGTCTTTAATCCATTTTGAGCTTATTTTTGTGTATGGTGTTAGGGAGTGATATAATCTCATACATTTACATGTATCTGTCCAGTTTTCCCAGCACCACTTATTGAAGAGGCTGTCCTTTCTCCACTGTACATCCCTGCCTCCTTTATCAAAGATAAGGTGACCATATGTACATGGGTTTATCTCTGGACTTTCTATCCTGTTCCTTTGATCTATCTTTCTGTTTTTGTGCCAGTACCATACTGTCTTGTTTATTGTAACTTTGTAGTATAGTCTGAAGTCAGGGATCTTGATTTCTCCAGCTCCATTTTTAGTTCACAAGATTACTTTAGCTATTCGGTGTATTTTGTTTTTCCATACAAATTGTGACATTTTTAGTTCTAGTTCTGTGAAAAATGCCAGTGGTAGTTTGATAGGGATTGCATTGAATCTGTAGATTGCTTTGGGTAGTAGAGTCATTTTCACAATGTTGATTCACCCAATCCAAGAACATGGTATATCTCTCCATCTATTTGTATCATCTTTAATTTCTTTCACCAGTGTCTTATAATTTTCTCCATACAGGTCTTTTGTCTCCTTAGGTATGTTTATTCCTAGATATTTTATTCTTTTTGTTGCAGTGGTAAACGGGAGTGTTTTCTTGATTTCACTTTCAGATTTTTCATCATTAGTGTATAGGAATGCCAGAGATTTCTGTGCATTAATTTTGTATTCTGCAACTTTACCAAATTCATAGATTAGACCTAGTAGTTTTCTGGTAGAATTTTTAGGACTATCTATGTATAGTACCATGTCATCTGCAAACAGTGACAGCTTTACTTCTTTTCTGATTTGGATTCCTTTTATTTCCATTTCTTCTCTGTTTACTGTGGCTAAAACTTCCAAAACTATGTTGAATAAGAGTGGTGAGAGTGGGCAACCTTGTCTTGTTCCTGATCTTAGTGGAAATGGTTTCAGTTTTTCACCATTGAGGATGATGTTGACTGAGGCTTTTTCATATATGGCCTTTATTAAGCTGAGGAAAGTTCCCTCTATGCCTACATTCTGCAGGGTTTTTATGATAAATGAGTGTTGAATTTGGTCAAAAGCTTTCTCTGCATCTATTGAGATGATCATTTGGTTTATCTTTTTCAACTTCTTAATATGGTTTATCACATTGGTGGATTTGCATATATTGAAGAATCCTTGCATTCCTGGAATAAACCCCACTTGATCATGGTGTATGATCCTTTTAATGTGCTGTTGAATTCTGTTTGCTAGTATTTTGTTGAGGATTTTAGCATCTTTGTTCATCAGTGATATTGGCCTGTAGTTTTCTTTCCTTGTGACATCCGTGTCTGGTTTTGGTATCAAGGTGATGGTGGCCTCAGAGAATAAATTTGGGAGTGTTCCTCCCTCTGCTATATTTTGGAAGAGTTTGAGAAGGATAAGTATTAACTCTTCTCTAAATGTTTGATAGAATTCACCTGTGAAGCCATCTGGTCCTGGGCTTTTGTTTGTTGGAAGATTTTTAATAACAGTTTCAATTTCAGTGCTTGGGATTGGTCTGTTCATATTTTCTATTTCTTCCTGTTTTAGTCTTGGCAGGTTGTGCATTTCTAAGAATTTGTCCATTTCTTCCAGGTTGTCCATTTTATTGGCATAGAGTTGCTTGTAGTAATCTCTCATGATCTTTTGTATTTCTGCACTGTCAGTTGTTACTTCTCCTTTTTCATTTCTAATTCTATTGATTTCAGTCTTCTTCCTTATTTTCTTGGTGTGTCTGACTAATGGTTTATTAATTTTGTTTATCTTCTCAAAGAACCAGCTTTTAGTTGTATTGATCTTTGCTATCATTTCCTTCATTTATTTTTCATTTATTTCTGATCTGATTTTTATGATTTCTTTCCTTCTGCTAAATTTTGGGTTTTTTTGTTCTCCTTTCTCTAATTGCTTGAGGTGTGAGGTTAGGTTGTTTATTCGTGGTGTTTCCTGTTTCTTAAGGTGGGCTTGTATTGCTATAAACTTCCCTCTTAGAACTGCTTTTGCTGCATCCCATAGGTTTTGGGTCGTCGTGTCTCCATTGTCATTTGTTTCTAGGTATTTTTTTATTTCCTCTTTGATTTCTTCAGTGATCACTTCGTTATTAAGTAGTGTATTGTTTAGCCTCCATGTATTTGTGTTTTTTACAGATCTTTTCCTGTAATTGATATCTAGTCTCATAGCGTTGTGGTCGGAAAAGATACTTGATATAATTTCAATTGTCTTAAATTTACCAAGGCTTGATTTGTGACCCAAGATATTATATATCCTGGAGAATGTTCCATGAGCACTTGGGGAAAATGTGTATTCTATTGTTTTTGGATGGAATGTCCTATAAATATCAATTAAATCCTTCTTGTTTAATGTATCATTTAAAGCTTATGTTTCCTTATTTATTTCATTTTGGATATCTGTCAATTGGTGAAAGTGGGGTGTTAAAGTTCCCTAATATCAATGTGTTACTTGTCGATTTCCCCTTTTATGGCTGTTAGTATTTGCCTTATGTATTGAAGTGCTCCTATGTTGCATGCATAAATATTTACAATTGTTATATCTTCTTCTTAGATTAATCCCTGGATCATTATGTAGTGTCCTTCTTTGTCTCTTCTGATAGTCTTTATTTTAAACTCTATTTTGTCTGATATGAGAATTACAACTCCAGCTTCCTTTTGGTTTCAATTTGCATGGAATACCTTTTTCCATCCGCTTACATTCAGTCTGTATTTGTCTCTAAGTCTGAAGTGGGTCTCTTGTAGACAGCATATATATGGGTCTTGTTTTTGTATCCGTTCAGCCAATCTTTGTCTTTTGGTGGGAGCATTTAGCCCATTTACATGTAAGGTAATTATCAATATGTATGTACCTATTCCAATTTTCTTAATTGTTTTGGGTTCGTTATTGTAGGTCTTTTCCTTGTGTTGTGTTTCTTCCCTAGAGAAGTTCCTTTAGCAGTTGTTGTAAAGCTGGTTTGGTGGTGCTGAACTCTCTCAGCTTTTGCTTGTCTGTAAATGTTTTAATTTCTCCATGAAATCTGAATGAGATCCTTGCTGGGTAGAGTAATCTTGGTTGCAGGTTTTTCTCCTTCATCACTTTAAATATGTCTTGCCAGTCCCTTCTGGTTTGCAGAGTTTCTGCTGAAATATCAGCTATTAACCTTATGGGGATTCCCTTGTGTGTTATTTGTTGTTTTTCCCTTGTTGCTTTTAATATGTTTTCTTTGTACTTAATTTTTGACAGTTTGATTAATATGTGCCTTGTATATTTTTCCTTGGATTTATCCTGTATGGGATTCTGTGTGCTTCTTTGACTTGATTAACTATTTCCTTTCCCATATTAGGGAAATTTTCAGCTATCATCTCTCCAAATATTTTCTCAGTCTCTTTCTCTCCTTCTTCTTCTTCTGGAACCCCTATAATTCAGATGTTGGTGCATTAAATGTTGTCCCAGAGGTCTCTGAGACTGTCCTCACTTCTTTTCATTATTTTTTGTTTATTCTGCTCAAAAGTAGTAATTTCCACTATTTTATCTTCCAGGTCACTTATCCGTTCTTCTGCCTCAGTTATTCTGCTATTGATCCCATCTAGAGTATTTTTCATTTCATTTATTGTGTTGTTCATTGTTGTTTGTTTCAACTTTAGTTCTAGGTCCTTGTTAAATGTTTCTTGCATTTTTTCTATTCTATTTCCAAGATTTTGGATCATCTTTTCTATCATTTTTCTGAATTCTTTTTCAGGTAGACTGCCTATTTCCTCTTCATTTGTTAGGTCTCATGGGTTTTTATCTTGCTCCTTCATCTGCGGTGTGTTTTTCTGTCTTCTCACTTTGCTTATCTTACTGTGTTTGGGGTCTCCTTTTTGCAGGCTGCAGGTTCGTAGTTCCCGTTGTTTTTGGTGTCTGTCCTCAGTGGCTAAGGTTGGTTCAATGGGTTGTGTAGGCTTCCTGGTGGAGGAGACTAGTGCCTGTTGTTTGGTGGATGAGACTGGATTTTTTCTGTCTGGTGGGCATGTCCATGTCTCGTGGTGTGTTTTGGGGTGTCTGTGGACTTATTATGATTTTAGGCAGCCTCTCTGCTAATGGCTGGGTTTGTGTTCCTGTATTGCTAGTTGTTTGGCATAGGGTGTTCAGCACTGTAGCTTGCTGGTCATTGAGTGAAGCTGGGTGCTGGTGTTGAGATAAGATCTCTGGGAGATTTTCACCATTTGGTTTTATGTGGAGCTGGGAAGTCTCTTGTTGACCAGTGTCCTAAAGTTGGCTCTCCCACTTCGGAGTTACAGCACTGACTGCTGTCTGCAGCACCAAGAGCCTTTCATCCACACGGCTCAGAATAAAAGGGAGAAAAAGTAAAGAGAAAGAATTAGTACAAGTAGGAAGAAAGAAAGGAAGAAAGAAAGAAAGAAAGAAAGAAAGAAAGAAAGAAAGAAAGAAAGAAAGAAAGAAAGAAAGAAAGAAGGAAAGAAAGAAAGAAAGGAAGGAAGGAAGGAAGGAGGAAAAAAGAAAGAAGGAATGAAGGAAAGAAAGAAGGAAAGGAGGGAGGGAGGGATGATGGGAGGAAGGAAGGAAGGAAGGAGGGAAGGAAGGAAAAAAGAAAGATAAAGTAAAATAAAATAAAGTAAAATATAATAAATTATTAAATTAAAAAATAATTATTAAGGTAAAAAATTTTAAAAAAAAGGACAGATAGAACCTTAGGACAAATGGTGGAAACAAAGCTATACAGACAAAATATCATATAGAAACATACACATACACACTCACAAAATGAGGAAAAGGGGAAAAAATCATAAGTCTTGCTCTCAAAGTCCACCTCCTCAATTTGTTCTGTAGGAGTTGTTCCATGTGTAGATGTATTTCTGGTGTATATGTGGGTAGGAAGGTTATCTCTGCATCTTACTCTTCTGCCATCTTCCCCTCGTCCCCATACCATCTTGATTACTGTATAATAAATTTATAGTAACTCTTGAAATTGGCACTGTGTATTCTCCAAAATTTACTTCTTCATTGTTTTGAGTATTATAGTTCTTCTACCTTTCCATATCAGTTTTAGAATCAGCTTATTGATATCCACAAAAACTTGCCAGGATTTTGATTGGGATTGTGTTGAATCTCTAGAAAAACTTGGGGAGGGGGTGGATTCACATCTTAACAATACTGAGTCTTCCAACACAAAAACATGGTATATCTTTCCATTTATTTGTACCTTCTTTGATTTATTAGTGTTCTGTACTTTTCAATATAGAGCACTTGAACATATTTTATTATATTTGCACCTAAGTATTTGAAGTATTGTGGTGTTCCTATGTGGTGCTGTTTAATTTCCATTTCCAACAGTTCATAATTAATATATAAAAACAATATTGATTTTTGCATATTAACCGTGAATCACCACTTTCAGTGTTTCTTATTAGTTCAAGTATGATATTGAATAGATTATTTCGAATTTCGATGTAGAGAATCATGTCACCTGCAAGTATAATTTTATTAATTCTAATCTGTATGCCTTTTACTTCTCTTTTACTGCATTGGCTAAGATTTCTAGTGCAGTACTGAATAGGAGTCATGAGAGTAAAATGGTTTGCCTTTTACCTGGTTTTAGTTAGGATGTATTCAGTCCTTCATCATCAAGCTTAATGTTAGCTGAAAATTTCTGATGGATGCTTTCTATTCACTTCAGAAATTTCCCTTCAATTTATAGTTTCCTGAGAACTTTTATGATGAATTTTGTCAAAAATTTCTTCTGCATCTATTGAGGTGATCATTTTTTCTTTAGTTTATTGGTATGATAAATTGTGTTAACTTTAAAATGTTGATACAACCTTACATTCTCAGGTAAAATCCTTGGTCATGATATGTTTTCACTTTTATATATTGGAGGATTCATGATATGTTTTCACTTTTATATATTGGAGGATTCATTTTATTGATATCATCAAGTTGAAGACATTTGAGTCTATGTTATCAAGAAACACTGGATTCTAGTTTAAATTTCTTATAATATATTTTTATAGTTTTGTGGTAACATGGTAATATTGTCCTCATAAAATAAATTAGCATGTGATTCCTCCTCTTCTAATTTCCGGAAGAGTTTTTACAGAATTAGCATTATTTCTTCTTTAAATATTTAGTTGAGTTTGCTGATAAAGCCAAGTTTTTGGCTGGGCCAAAATTCTTTTTGAATGTTTCAAACTATGAATTAAATTTCTTTAGTATTTAGGTATCAGATAATTGAGGTTATATATTCCATCTTGTGTGAGCATTGATTATTTGTACAAATATGTTCATAGCAGAGAAATTTGTAATAGTCCAAAACTAGAAATAACTCAAATATCCATCAATAGTACAATGGATATATAAATTGTGGTATAATCGTATGAAGGGACTCTTTATGATAGTAAGAACAAATGCAGTCAGCACTCTGAATTCATGTGTTCTGTATCTGCAGATATGGAAAGCCAGATATATGCCATTTTATATAAGGGGTCTTGAACATCCACAGGTTTTGGTATCTGCAATGGGTACTGGAACCAGTCCCGCATGGATACTAAGGGATAACTGTATGCTGCATACAAAGGAGCAACGTGTCTGAATGTCCCAAACATAATATTGAACAAAAGAAGATATACACAGAAGAGTATATCTGTATTATTGCATGTATATTAAGTTCAAAAACAAACAACCCTAATTTATGCTGTTAAATGTCAGGATATTCCTTCTCTGGAGAAGGGCAGGGACTGTGAGGGAGCATGAGGAATGCTTCTGTGTCTAGTAATATATTTCTTATCTGATTTCTGGTTACAGAAATGTGCTAAATTTTGGGAAATTCATTGAGTTTTAACACTTGGTAACTTTCCTCTATATACTTCATACTTTGATAAATGTAAAGTATACATTTTAAAAAGTTGTTTCCATATTTATATGAAATACCCCTCAGGACCTCAAAAAGCTGGTGAATAAAATTTGAGAGTATGGGGCTTCCCTGGTGGCGCAGTTGTTGAGAGTCCGCCTGCCGATGCAGGGGACACGGGTTCATGCCCCAGTCCGGGAAGATCCCACATGCCGCGGAGCGGATGGGCCCGTGAGCCATGGCCACTGAGCCTGCGCGTCCGGAGCCTGTGCTCCGCAATGGGAGAGGCCACAACAGTGAGAGGCCCACATACTGAAAAAAAAAAAAAAAAAAAAAAAAAAAAATTTGAGAGTATGATTGGGAAAAACTCCAAGTATCTGTATTAACTATGAATGTGAATTCATTGAACACACTGAAAGGGATAGCCTGGGAACATGATTTACACATGTTCAAAATAAATATTTTTTTAACATTTAATCCATTTATTTATTATTTATCATATTTCTCTCTCCCTGTGTGTTTGTGTCTATGTGTGTGTATTGTAATATATTTTCCCCACCATATCAAATGCTCAGGAATTTGAAGTAATAACATTTCCTGATCTATCAATCTAAAATTTCTATCAAACTATTTTTAACTAGTAATTGAAACAAATTTAGGATAATCATGTTTTTAGAGAACCTAGGAAGACTCATAATAATCACCACTCCTTTCCTAGCTATTTGAATCTGTTCAGAAATTCAGTCCAAGGTAATGCCAGGATTTTCACTTATTTCCCTAACTTCTTGTCCTCAGTTTGTTTTTTACAGAATCCAGCAACTTGTCCCACCCACAGTTTTGGTATATGGCTGTTTTGGTCCCAACTCCTGTTTTCTGATGCCAATTCTAACCTCAATTATTACTTTAGAGTCTTCAATCATGTTTTTATAATTACAACTATAAAAATTACTCTGAGATTTAACTCATTTGCTCTGGAAACTTGAATTCATCTAAAGCTACTAAATCACTTCACACTCTTTCCTTGATTTTTAAGTCAGTGATCATTTATTTATTCTACCTTATCCAATTACAAGAGCCTCTTCAGGGTTGAGAGTACAAAAACAAGTAAAGTTGAATGACGTTGCTTACTCTGGTATTTATTAACACGACACCATCTGTTCTTAAGCATAGATTATTCTCTTTTATGTGTTCTTTATCTTATTCTATTTAGAAATTTGAATTTTTTGAAATTACCTTTGGTATTTTTATAAGCCCAAATTCATTCCAGTTTTGTCTTTATGACAGTATACTACCATTTTATGTTATCCTTTTCTGTTTTTGTATATGTTCCTTTTAGATGACCATAAAATTGTATGTGAGAGGAAATATTGCTTACAGAAAGGGAAGAGCTTTTTTTTCAAGAGAAAGAGGTATAGTTATGAGACTCAACTTTGCTACTCAATGACCATGATTCAATCCCTTAATTTATGTGAGAATCAATTACATTATTTATAAATAGCAAACAAATAATATATACCTCAGGATCATTTAATGAACAATTTTACATGTAACCTAAACCATTATATACTATATATGCTAATACAATATATAATATATTGCATATATATAATAATGTGTGCATATATATTTATAAGAATTGTTAATATACTTAATTTCAACTTAGTAATTAGTATAATTATTGTCATCTATTTTTCTCCTTTCACATTCTTATATTGGTATTCATTTATTTTCTCTTTCATAGACCATGCATCCTGAAATACTTTGAAATATCTTTGACTAATAGCTATGATTTAGGTCCTCTACACTAAACTTTCCCTTTCTAGGTTACTATGAACTCTGAGAATCCATGGCCACTTTCTTCCTGGGTGCCTGTCACTTCTGCTTCACCAGACAGTTCTTCCTTATTAGTCAAAATTAATTTCATAGCATCAGTTCTCCACATTGCCTCTTTAGCCTTCTGAGAACCAAAAGTGTCAGAAAGGCAAGTTCAGAATTTATCAAATTTCTTTTAGCAGAGAATCTACCAACAGTCATCTGGATAAGTGAGTCCCCTACTGCCACTCACTACCATAGTCTTGGCTTAGGATATATCTGTCCTTTACCATGAAAACATCTTTCATAGCTGATGACTTACAGTCTTAGTGGCCTAGAATATATTTCCAACAATGTAGATTTTTTATGTTCTCTTCTTTCATACTATACAAATCCTCTCCTCTAAGAAAAAGCTCTAGTTGTTGAATTTTTATTTACACATTTATATTCTTAATTAACCCCTCTATTTCTGTTAAGCTTGATTCTTTTCAATATTTTAGGCCTAACCATAAGTATTGATACCACCTATATTAAGTTCAGGAGGCTGAATTTTCTTCCTTTTACTAAGAAGTTTGGAAGCATGAGTTATTATTTTCAGTTACATTTTTACTCACACTATGTCCACATTTGTGGATTCAGATGAGTTGGAATGATCTCTTCTCCTTTTTTCAGTGTATTCATACCACTGTTTGTTTTTACTTGGTCATTCCTCCTCCTCTATATTGTTCCCATTTCACAGTTAAACCTCTGCACTTCCTTCCTTCCCTTCAAGTTTGTCATTCTGTCAAACATTCTTTTAGTCTTGTAAATTGCCCTCCACTTCTTGCCACATGTCCTTTATTCCTGATTTCATAAATGATGCTCCATAAATCCTTCTATATGCCAATTGCTTTTTTACCCCATGTTCCTTCACTTTTTAAACAGTGACCCCCAAATGAAAGACAAAATATCCACCTGCACTCTCATTTCTTACATACAACTCCACAGTTGCTAAAATAGCATTTCACAGTACAAGCAGTGTTTCACAAACCTCATGAGATGCTTCAGTCAAAAGTTTTCTCTGGTTACAGAAGCCTGAGAAAGGCTGAATACTATAGTCCCTTTGTGTAGACTTGTATGCCCAAAATAAAAATGCAGATATCCTTCAGTCAATACAGAAAAAAATAAACGACCTGAAACTAACAAAATATTGAATTTCAGCTGTACATTTTAACATCTTTATTGGAGTATAATTGCTTTATCATGGTGTGTTAGTTTCTGCTGTATAACAAAGTGAATCAGCTGTATGCATATGTATATTCCCATATCCCCTCCCTCTTATGTCTCCCTCCCACCCTCCTTATCCCACCCCTCTAGGTGGTTGCAAAGCACTGAGCTGATCTCCCTGTGCTATGCAGCTGCTTCCCATTAGTTATCTATTTTACATTTGGTAGTGTATATATGTAAATGTTACTCTCTCACATTGTCTCAGTTTACCCTTCCCCCTCTCCATGTCCTCAAGTCCATTCTCTACATCTGTGTCTTTCTTCCTGTCCTGCCCCTACATTCATCAGAACCTTTTTCTATTTTTTTAGATTCCATATATATGTGTCAACATATGGTATTTGTTTTTCTCTTTCTGACTTAATTCACTATAAATGACCGACTCTAGGTCCATCCATCTCACTACAAATAACTAAATTTCGTTTCTTCTTATGGCTGAGTAATATTCTATTGTATATATGCGCCACATCTTCTTTAGCCATTCATCTGTCGATGGATACTTGGGTTTCTTCCATGTCCTGTCTATTGTAAACAGTGCTACAATGAAAATTGTGGTACATGACTCTTTTTAAATTATGGATTTCTCAGGGTATATGCTCAGTAGTGGGATTGCTGGGTCATATGGTAGTTCTATTTTTAGTTTTTTAAGGAACCTCCATACTGTTATCCATAGTGACTGTATCAATTTACATTCCCACCAACAGTGCAAGAGTGTTCCCTTTTCTCCACATCCTCTCCAGCATTTATTGTTTATAGATTTTTTGATGATAGCCATTCTGACCAGTGTGAAGAGATACCTCACTGTAGTTTTGATTTGCATTTCTCTAATAATTAGTGCTGTTAAGCATATTTTCATGTGTTTGTTGACAATCTATATATCTTCTTTGGAGAAATGTCTATTTAGGTCTTCTGACCATTTTTGGATTGGGTCGTTAGTCTTTTTGATATTGAGTTGCTTGTATATTTTTGAGATTAATCCTTTGTCAGTTGCTTCTTTTCAAATATTTTCTCCCATTCTGAGGGTTGTCTTTTCATCTTGTTTATGGTTTCCTTTGCAGTGCAAAAGCTTTTAAATTTCATTAGGTCCCATTTGTTAATCTTTGTTTTTATTCTCATTAGGAGGTGGGTCAAAGGACCTTGTTGTGATTTATGTCATAAAGTGTTCTGCCTATGTTTCCCTCTAAGTGTTTTATACTGTCTGGCCTTACATTTAGGTCTTTAAACCATTTTAAGTTTATTTTTTTTTGTGGTGTTAATTTCATTCTTTTACACGTAGCTGTACAGTTTTCCCAGCACTAATTATTGAAGAGGCTGTCTTTCCTCCATTGTATACTCCTGCCTCCTTTATCAAAGATAAGGTAAATATATATGTGTGGGTATATCTCTGGGCTTTATATCCTGTGCCATTGAAGTATATTTCTGTTTTTGTGCCAATACCATACTGAAGCTGTGTAGTATAGTCTGAAGTCAAGGAGCCTGATTTTTCCAGCTCTGTTTCTCTTTTCCAAGATTGCTTTGGCTATTCGTGGTCTTTGGTGGTTCCAAACAAATTATGAAAATTTTGTTCTAGTTTTGTGAAAATGCCATTGGTAGTTTGATAGGGATTGCATTGAATTTATAGAATGATTTGGGTAGTATAGTCATTTTCACAATGTTGATTCTTCCAATCCAAAACATGATATATCTCTCCATCTGTTTGTATCATTAATTTCTTTCATCAGTGTCTTATAGCTTTCTGCATACAGGTCATTTTGCCCAAAGGAAGGTTTATTCCCCTGTATTTTATTCCTTTTGTTGCAATGATAAATGGGAGTGTTTCCTTAATTTATCTTTCAGATTTTTCATCTATAGTGTATAGGAATGCAAGAGATTTCTGTGCATTAATTTTGTATCCTCCTACTCTACTAAATTCATTGATTAGATTTAGTAGTTTTCTGATAGCATCTTTAAGATTTTCTATGTATAATATCATGTCATTTGCAAACCGTGACAGTTTTACTGCTTCTTTTCCAATTTGGATTACACTTATTTCATTTTCCTCTCTGATTGCCGTGGCTAAAACTACCAAAACTATGTTGAATAATAATGGTGAGAGTGGGCAACTTTCCCTTATCCATGACCTTAGAGGAAATGGTTTCAGTTTTTCACCATTGAGAGCAATGTTGACTGTGGGTTTGTCATATATGGCGTTTATTATTTTGAGGTAGGTTCCCTCTATGCTTAATTTCTGGAGAGTTTTTACTATATGTGGATGTTGAATTTTGTCAAAAGCTTTTCTGCATCTATTGATATGATCATATGTTTTCTATACTTCAGTTTGTTAATATGGTGTATCACATTGATTGATTTGTGTATATTAAAAGGATCCTTGCATTCTTGGGAGAGAACCCACTTGATAATGGTGTATGATCCTTTTAATGTGCTCTTGGATTCTGTTTGCTAGTATTTGGTTGAGGATATTTGCATCTATGTTCATCAGAGATATCGGTCTGTAGTTTTCTTTTTTGGGACATCTTTGTCTGGTTTTGGTATCAGGGTGATGGTGGCCTTGTAGAATGAGTTTGGGAGTGTTCCTCCCTCTGCTATATTTTGGAAGAGTTTGAGAGGGATAGGCATTAGCTCTTCTCTAAATGTTTGATAGGAATCAACTGTCAAGCCATCTGGTCCTGAGCTTTTGTTTTTTGGAAGATTTTCTATCACAGTTTCAATTTCAGTGCTTTTGATTGTGCTGTTTATATTTTCTCTTTCTTCCTGATTCAGTCTCAGAAGGTTGTGTTTTCTAAGAATTTGTCCTTTTCTTCCAGGTTGTCCATTTTATTGGCATGTAATAATCTCTCATTATCCTTTGTATTTCTGCAGTGTCAGTTGTTACTTCTCCTTTTTCATTTCTAATTCTGTTGATTTGATTCTTCTCCCTATTTTCTTGATGAATCTGACTAATGGTTTATCAATTTTGTTTATCTTCTCAAAGAACCAGCTTTTAGTTTTTTTGATCTTTGCTATTGTTTCCTTCGTTTCTTTTTCATTTATTTCTGATCTGATCCGTATCATTGCTTTCCTTCTGCTAACTTTGGGGGTTTTTTGCTCTTCTTTCTCTAATTGCTTTAGGTGTACGGTTAGGTTATTTGAGACTTTTCTTGTTTCTTGAGGTAGGATTGTATTGCTATAAACTTCCCTTTTAGAACTGTTTTTGCTGCATCCCATAGATTTTGCTTCATCCTGTTTTCATTGTCATTTGTTTCTAAGTATATTTTGATTTCCTCTTTGATTTCTTCACGGATATTTTGGTTATTTAGTAGCATATTGTTTAGCCTCCATGTGTTTGTAATTTTTACAGATTTTTTCCTGTAATTTATATATAGTCTCATAGCATTGTGGTCAGAAAAGACACTTGATATAATTTCAACTTTCTTAAATTTACCAGTGCCTGGTTTGTGGCTCAAGATATGATCTATCCTGGACAATGTTCCATGAACAGTTGAGAAGTGTATTCTGCTGTTTTTGGATGGAATATCCTATAAATATCAATTAAGTCCATCTTGTTTAAGGTGTCATTTAATGCTTGTGTTTCCTTATTTATTTTCATTCTGAATGATCTGTCCATTGGTGAAAGTGAGGTGTTAAAAGTCCCTACTATTATTGCATTACTGTCAATTTCTCCTTTTATGGCTGTTAGCATTTGCCTTATGTATTGAGGTGTTCCTCTGTTGGATGCATAAATATTTACAATTGTTATAATCTTCTTGGATTGATCCCTTGATCATTATGTAGTGTCCTTCTTTGTCTCTTGTTATAGTCTTTATTTTATTTATTTATTTATTTATTTATTTGCGGTATGTGGGCCTCTCACTGTTGTGGTCTCTCCTGTTGTGGAGCACAGGCTCCGGACGCACAGGCTCAGCGGCCATGGCTCACGGGCCCAGCCGCTACACGGCATGTGGGATCTTCCCGAACCGGGGCACCAACTCATGTCCTCTGCATCGGCAGGCACATTTTCAACCACTGCACCACCAGGGAAGCCCAGTCTTTATTTTAAAGTCTATTTTATCTGATATGAGAATTGCTACTCCAGATTTCTTTTGATTTCCAGTCCATGGAATATCTTTTTCCATCCCCTCACTTTCAGTCTGTATGTGTCCCTAAGTCTGAAGTTGGTCTCTTGTAGACAGCATATATATGGGTCTTATTTTCGTATCCATTCAGCCAGTCTATGTCTTCTGTTTGGAGCATTTAATTCTTTTACATTTAAGGTAATTATCAATATGTATGTTCCTTTTACCATTTTCTTAATTGTTGTGCACTTGTTTTGTAGATCTTTTCCTTCTCTTGTGCTTACTGCCTAGAAAAGTTCTTTTAACATTTGTTGTAAAGTTTGTTTGTTGCTGCTGAATTCTTTTAACTTTTGCTTATCTGTAAAGCTTTTAATTTCTCCTTTGAATCTGAATGAGATCCTTGCTTGGTAGAGTAAACTTGGTTGTAGATGTTTCCCTTTCATCACTTTAAATATGTCCTGCCACTCCCTTCTGGCTTGCAGAGTTTCTGCTGAAAGATCAGCTGTTAACCTAATGGGGATACCCTTGTATGTTATGTGTTGCTTTTCTCTTGCTGCTTTTAATATTTTTTCTTTGTATTTAACTTTTGTATTTAGTTTGATTAATATGTGTCTCAGTGTGTTTCTCTTTGGGTTTATCCTGTATCATACTCTCTATGCTTCCTGGAGTTGATTATTTCCTTTCCCATGTTAGGGAAGTTTTCAAGTATACTCTCTTCAAATATTTTCTCAGACCCTTCTTTTCCTCTTCTTCTTCTGGAACCCCTATAATTCGAATATTGGTGCATTTAATGTTGTCCCAAAGGTCTCTGAGACTGTCCTCAATTATTTTCATTACTTTTTCTTTATTCTGCTCTGCAGTAGTTATTTCCACCATTTCATCTTCCAGCTTACTTACCCATTCTTCTGCCTTAGTTATTCTGCTATTTATTCCTTCTAGAGTATTTTTAGTATCAGTAATTTGTTTTTCATCACTGTTTTTTTGCTCTCTAGTTCTTCTAGATCCTTGTTAAGTGTTTCTTGTATTTTCTCCTCTCTGTTTCCAAGATTTTGGATCATCTTTACTATCATTACTCTGAATTCTTTTTCAGTTATGTTGCCTATTTTGTCTTCATTTACTTGTTCTTGTAGGTTTTTACCTTGCTCCTTCATCTGTAATATTTTTTTTTGTCATTTCATTTTTTTTTTCCACTGTATTCCTGTTTTACTGGTTGCTTGGCCTGAGACATCCAGCACTGGATTTTGCAAGCATTTGGATAGAGCCTGGTGTTGGTGCTGAGATGAGGATATCCGGGAAGCCTCACTCCAAATAATATTCCCTGTGGTCTATGGTTATCTGTTAGTCCAGTGGTTTGGACTCGAAGTTCCCACCACAGGAGCTCGAGCCCAACCTCCAGTCTCGGAACCAAGATCTCAAAACTTCGTGGCATGGTAAAAAAAAAAAAAAAAAAAAAAAAGTAGAAAGAAAAAAAAGAGCAGTACAATATCAAGCAATAAAAAACAAAATAAAATTAGTAAGATAAAATATATGTGAGGAAAAATAAAAGTGTAATTGAAACAACCAGTTGCTGGGGTTCGTCCTATCCCCTTAAGTGTCTGTGGTCTCCCACTGGCACCTCGTAGGTGCCCTAGTTGTGAAGAGATGCAAATTCCGTGTCTTAGTACCCCATCTTTACTCCACCCTTGTATTTTTTTTCGAAGTATCACTTTGTTTAACCCAGCATTGTCAAATTGTTTGGAAATCTCTTTATCATAGAATAACTTGTAACAGTCCAAGGAGCATATTTTATTTATTACAATAATAGATAAAATTTAATGAATTCTTACTATATGTCATAAATAATACTAATGAAAAAATATAGTGAATAAATATTTATTGAGCACTTAATATTTGCCAGGACTCTTCATGTCACTGAGTATATAATAGTGGAAACAATAAAAAATGTTCTGCCATCATTTTAGTAAGGAAAAGAGACAATAAGTTAAAATACACAGTAAATTAGTAATAAATAATAAGGAGGAAAAGTTAAGCAAGAGTAGGATTTATATCATTTAATGATGGGTGGAGCATGCTTTACACTTTAGGTAGGTAGATAGAGAAAAATTCATCAAGTAATTAACTACTGAGTAAACACCTAGAGTCAGTGAGGGAGTTAGCCTTGCAGATTTATGGAAAAGACAGTTCTAGGCAGGAAGACTTATGTATTAAAGGCCTTGAAGCAAGCATGTGACCAGTTTATTCAATGACTAGCAAAGGAGGCCAGTGTGGCTGGAGAAGAAAAGACAGAGGAGAGAATAATTGCAAACAAAGTTGTAGAGGTAACAGGACCTTGTCCTTTATTGAATTAAAAATGGCAAGCCACCTGAGGTTGTTGAACAGTGTGACAAGATTTGACACATTTTTACAGAATCATTTTTGTTGTTGTGTTGAGGTCAAAGAATGTGTAGGCAAGAGCAGAAGCATGGAAATAAGGAAACTTACAGAAATACTAGGGAGGGATGATAGTGGCTTGGACAGAGCTATAGTGGTGGTTGAATTCTAGATATATTTTGAAGGTAGAGCTTTGATGTTATTTTTGTTTTGTTTTGTTTTGGTGGGTGGTTGTTGTTGTTGCTGTGTGCTCTCCCCTGAGCAACTGGAAGCCATTAACTGATATGGGCAAGACTACAGGAGAAACTGGTTTCCCTGGGACAGGAATAGAAGATATCAGGAGCACCAGTTTTAAACATGTTAATTGGTGGCTGGACATATGTGTCTACATTATATCATCTATTCCCCTTAACAACTCAACAAGCTGTGTGTTAATTTTATGCCCATTTTGAATTTGAAAAAACTAAGACCTAAAGAGATCAAGAAATTGATATTAGGTCACCTAATTAACTAAACAATTATTGATCTGGGATTTGAATTCAGGGACGCTTTACTTCTCAGACCCAGGTTAAGAGCTGACAAAATTACATTCCCATAGTAATAATTACTATTGTTGCCAAACTAGAGATATGTCAGTTTTTTGCAATCAAAACAACTTAAATATATAGCCATAGGTGGGCTTGATAGTGCACTCGCATTTCAGTTATCCATGTCAAAAGCATTCCTAAATCTCAGGAGGAAATGGCCATGCACATTGCACATCTCTTCCTTCTGGGTCAGTAACAATGGCTCTGGCATTCTTTGACAACTTTAGGTCCTCTCTATCATTCTTTAGAGCATAGGACATTGCACTCTCCTCAGTCCCATATTTGCATTATACTTCCTGTGACTATGAATTTTTACTACTCATTATCTTTCCCATGGTGAGTTTCTGTCCTTCTTGATCTTGGCTGTGATCCCTCTCTCAAAATGTTCCTCTTTTAGGCATTCTTATTTGGCATCTTCCTTCATGTATTGGAATCCTTCTTGTTTTTTAATAAGCCAGATTATTAAAAAGTACCTTTTCTCAAATTCCTTCACTAGAAGGGAGATAACAGTTGGCAGTTTTAATCCCAAACCTCTTATATTTCAAGTGTAACCACAGATTTTTTTCTTCCCTAAAACTTTCTCTTTCTTGTGCCTAGGAAATATCCTGGAGCAGAGGTGGAACATTGGCAAGAAATGGAATTTAATTGTAGGCAGGAACATCATGCCATCACTAAGGTGCTACGTTCTCTGATGATGAGTTTGGTCTTGATTTAATGGACCAGGTTTGGAAACACAACAAGCCCATGAATCACTAGGAAATGATGGCTATTCTTCCCTCTTTGCCCCCATGCCATTCTTGTCTTAGAGCTCAGACAAGGTAAAGGAGAGAGAAATGTTTCTGTGGCTGCAAAGCAGTCCATTTAACTTCAGGTTCTGAGGGTGCCTTGAGTCAACTTACTACAGATTCCACCAGTGAGCTTTGACTTCTAAGCAACTGAGAGAGAGAGAGAGAGAAGACTTCCCAGAATTCCGTCCATTCACCTCACCCCTGACTGCACTTTGAGCTACTGGCTGCTTCTCCCGTAAACATGTTATTAATGGTGTCGTTTCAAAAACAGAGATAGTGCCCTGGAAAATGTGATATTAATGTTTTCCCCCTTCTTTCTCACTGTTTCAATCACTGCTCATTTGAATAGCTTTCATTTTTGGCAATATTAAGAGAATCTTTGAAGAAAAGTGGTTTATATATGATCAGCCTGAAATAAAATCACTGCTCAATTTAAGCTGAAAAATACTATTGATATTTTAATAGAAGTTTGGAGAACCTATTTCGAGCCCAATAAGCAACAAAGAATTTAAACACAGAAATCATAGTTAGGGATCATTTTATTTCTTAGGCAGCTTGTGTTAACAGCAAATAATGGTTTAAACCTCCGTTCACTTCCATACTGTATAAATCAAGAGTCTCAAGAGTGTGGGAATGTTCAGAGTACTTCAAAAGGGGCAAATGCCTTTCTATTACTCAAATTATTTTTTTCTAATTAGCCCTTGTAGAAAAAACTTAGGATAGTTTTCTCTTAAACTCTCTATTTACCTGTGTTGGCACCCAGAAATCTCAAAATTTACAGCTGAAAAACCTAAAGACAACATAGTTAAATGGATGTGTTGCACAGGTGAGACAAGCAAAACCCAGCTGAAGGTATGATCTGGTGGAGGTGGCATAGTCTCAAAATCATGTCCAGGATTCCCTCTGGCTGGGTACTTGGAACCCTTCTCCCTAGCTGGACCTTGTTATAGTACTGACTTCTCTCCTTCTCAATTTCCCTCCTATATTCTCCAAAATACTTATGAATCTTCTGTTTTGAATCTTCCTATGGTGTACAAACATATTCATTTATGAAGTAGAATAGTGGTATTGCCATATTCATTAGCTTATTATTTAGCAGGAGGAGAGTGCTACCTTCAAGGGTCACATCAAGAACCACCTCTTCCTGGAAACTTGTTTTGTGACTACAGTCCATATTGATATTGCTCCTTTCTATCAACGCCTGTAAATCACTGAACATATGCCTTCATTTGTCCTTACATGTTCTATGTGTGTGCAAAGATTTCTAGTGAGGTCTTTGAAATCAGTGTTTATTAAATTAAGAGATATTTACTGTGTGACTGATAAATGTGTAGGGCGCCATGTTATATGTCAATAAGAATACAAATGAGAATAAAACATAACAGTTTTGAATTATGTTGAATACAGATGCATGTTATAAATGTATGAAAATAATTTTCACAGGAAGAGCTTGCTGTAAAGGAAGATCATAGAAAGGAATTTCACAAAGAAGGGAAAGCAAAAGCAGAAGTATTTAGGGCTTATCAGTGTAGTGGAATTAGATAGGATCCTTGGGAAAATGTAGTGAGATTTAGTTTCAAAAATGTGACTAAAAGAATGAAAATACAACAAGAAATAAGATGCCCCTGAATTCGGTGAATCAAAGCTAAGTTTTTAGTATATTATACCAACAGGGGTAAAGAGCCTGATTAGAATGGGGAGAGGGATATCCACTTACTTATACAATAATGTAATAACTATTCATTGGGAACATACTGTGTAAGGCACTCTTCTAGGCTATAGGGATAACTTTGAAATGGTAGGGTTAGGAAGCTATTATATTGAATTCCAGACTGGCGTGATTAGTATGAAAATAGAAAGCAACGGTTAGACTGAGAAATATTGGAGAAAGTGTGCCTGATTGAACATGAAAGGCAAAAGGGCCTTTATAATATAAACACTGATTTAAGTGCCATTAATAGGAGGAGGGAAAGTGGGAATAACTGACTTGAAGTCTGTGTGAGTAGAGGAGGAGTACTAGTGGATTACATGTTGGCTACGGTGGTAGGGATGAGATATTTGGTGAAAGATTTCCCTTTTTGGCTCTTTTAGTGTTTTGTTTTTTGCTCTTCTTCCATAGAGTTGTTTGATTGCATAGGTGTACAGCCACAGAGGCTACCTGACCAACTTTGACATTAATGCTATTTAACTTCTTGGAAGTGTCAGAGAGCCACTGCCATCGGAAACCAGGCCAACTCCCATGGGAATGGAAGTGCCTTTATCTCATTAGAAAGATTCTTGCAAGTTTTACATGGTCAAGCACCATTTATCAGGAGCCTACATTGCTTGGGGGAAAAGCTTTATAGTAACAGATGGGATAGGATTTGCCGAGCCTTTTCTTCTCTGTATAAATCTTTCTTGGGAACCATGAATGAAAATAGTTCTGACAGCTAACAATTCTCATTCTTTCCCCAGGAGAGAGGAGCCTAATATAATCCAGCACTTAGATGCAGACTTCCTGCTACCTGTTTCCATGTGTTTAGTCTGACTTGATGAAGGACCTAATCAGTTTCCTTATCAACAAGACACCATAAATTGTTCTCCACACTCCAACTAGTTCAGTACCTAAGATATGGACAAATAATGAGAGAATGATTTTCTTATCTCTATGACAACCTCATACTTCATACACTGGGAAGAAATTTGATGGCTGGGAAGACTTCTGAATGACCCTAAAACTACTATGTAGAATGCTACTTTTTCTGCTTTAGGAAGACCAACACAAATTTCA
Organism: Phocoena sinus; assembly: GCF_008692025.1. Lineage (NCBI taxonomy): Eukaryota > Metazoa > Chordata > Mammalia > Artiodactyla > Phocoenidae > Phocoena > Phocoena sinus. The sequence continues at coordinate 29,573,030 of NC_045776.1, read as the reverse complement.
AACGGCCTCTGCATTGATGAGCTGAAAACAAACTGGAAGAAATAGTATATATTTCTCATCCAAGCTATGCTAACCATTAGAAAATAAATTCAAATCACATTCCATCTCTATTTGAGATTAACTAGGTTCAACATCTGTGATTACAGGCACCATGACACTGATTCATGAAACAGAGTAGAACTTTTGGTCTTTTGAGTCTCAGGACATGAACTCAATTTTGAATTTGTTTTGAGTTTGTTTCTGTTGTTTTTCTAAGGTAAATATGAATAACCCAATACTATAAGAGCTTTTAAATTCTACATTTTTTTCTGGGTATAAAATTATCCTTGAAAAGATTTTTTCCCATTACGTACAAAATTTGTTAAAAACAAATTCTTCACCTCAGCATCAAAGGCGTTGTAATATTTGAGCACAATCTGCATTTTATTTGTTCACATCAGAAATATTTACTGAGTATCTAGTTTATGTCAGGCACTTCTCTCAGTACTATTAATGTCATAAATATCTTCTTCCTATATACCTATGCAGAATCACTTCATCTCTAAACATATTTTTTTAAACATTAACTATTAAACTGGTTGTGGTGTATATGGAAACTCTATGTAATATTCTTGCAACTTTTCTGTAAATCTAAAACCATTCTAAAATATAAAATGTATTACATGTTAAAAGGAAACTTCATAAAGTATTTCTAAACACCTCCCTTCTGTGGACTTTCCTGTTTCTGGAATGTGGACTAAGAGGGATACACTGAACCATCACTTTGACTAGAACAAGAGCATTTATTCAAATATATCTGCTAGTTGTTCAGTTGGTTCCTTTGTTCCAAAAATATTGATCTATGTTTGGTGCTTCCTTGAGTGTCCCAAAATGCTGAACCCAAGGGATGAATGAAGACACCATTGACTTTCCTGCCAGAGGGCATTGATATAAAAGAGAATTTACTGGAATTACTTAGGTTGGAGATCTCCTGTAACCACATTGATTTTTTTTTTCTTTCTTCTATAGTCTTGACTTTAAGTTACATTTCTTTGGCTAAAATAATGGATTTACACTATTTTATAATTCTCCTTATAGTACATAATTCATATTCTGTTTGATAAATGATACTTTAGCATACTGCCAAAGCTAAGTTCTCTAAATATATACATGACAAAACTTTTCTTCTAGGTGTTTGGGGAATGAGAATTTTGAAGGTTTTTCCCTTCAAGAACTTCTTACTCTTCATTGGTAGTTAGCGGTCATTAGACAGATAAACAAAAATCTATAAAACAGTGAAAATTCTAATAAGTACTGTCACCTAAGAGTAAATAAAATACTGTGGCTGCACAGAGTAGGAGCTGAAAAGTGAAAGTAAAGAATCATGACTGTATTTCACAGAGAACAGTAAATTCATAATCATTATTAAGAACAGCAAAGTCCTGGGAAGCTGAAGCCTAGGCAAAATTGTAAGAATAACTCACCATCACTAATTTGTGAAAGCAATGGTTATTTTAAGAATAGCTCAGTTCTACAGAAGATGGTTATTATCCAGAGTGAGGCTGGACTCTACATAAAGCTACTTACATCCCATAATAAACCCTTAATAGGACGTGCCCCAACAGGATCCCTGACCCCTTGAGAGTCTGAAGCACATACTCAGAGAAAAAAGAACTAATCAGGAATTTAACATTTTTTTCTGTTAAGAAAACAGAAGCTTTAGAGCTAGTCCAAAATGGATTCAAGTTACTCTATACACTACTAGCTGTGAAGCTTTGATAGAGCCAAAGAACATCTGTAAACAATGGTCTTCTCAACTGAAAATTGAGCTTAGAGTGATATTTGTGTTCCAGGGATGTTATTGTATTGGAATTGCATAAAATGAAGCTGGGTTCTGTCAAATGACAGACTAATTTATCACGGACCCTGCTTTCACTACAAAGATGTAGAACGTAAACAAACAATAATGCAAATACATGATTGAGCTTAAAGGAATTGAAATTGTTAAATGCCTGGAATAGAGAAACTGAAGCTAAAGCAGGACTTAGGAAATGAGAACTTGAAAATTAATATTCAAAGAGAAATAGAAATGAAATTTTGGACTAAGGAAGGTAAAGAGCTGTCACTAAGGAATGTGCGTAACTGGAGACCCTGGAAGCAGTGCCCCTTCAATGAAAAGAAAGAAAAATACTTACACTAGAAAAATGTTCATCCAAGATTAAAAAAATAAAGTGAGCATGCCTCTGTCTAGGGCTCCAGATAAGAAAAAAAATTTTTTTTTCTTTGACAAATAAACACTCAATACTAAATCTCTATACTTTTCATCAAGCTATTCTAAAACTGACATATTAATGTTAATATAGGTAGCAGAAAAACAAAAACTGTGAAACCTCTGAAGTTTCCACCAAGAAGATACCCAAAAATCTCTCTGTATTTCTATAATCTAGTATAAACTTGAGTCATACAATCTCTGCTATAAAATTTAATAAAACCTCCCAACCAAATTTACAAACTTTGTGGGGAAATGATCAACTTTATATTTGTCTAGATAACCTAGATTAACAAACCAACACCAAAACTCAATGCTTATTAGCAGAGAGGGACTTTTAAATACTTATGATTAATAGGTTCAAAATGAAGAGGAATAAATGAACAAAATGAATTAAAAAAATAAACTTTCAATAGTACTTGGTATCTATAAAAATAAAATGATATTTTAAAAGTGAAGAATACAATACATGAAATAAAAATTCAAATTGGTGTCTCTTAGCATCATGGACAGAGTAAGCATTTAAAAGTTAGGTCAGCTAGAACACCTAAACTGAAGAAGAGACAGGAAAAAATAGGAGAAAAGAAAATAAAACCATAGAGGTACTGAACGTACTCAAAGGGTAAAACATGAAATTGAAGTACTAGAAGGAGAAATGAGGGAGAATAATGCAAAAGGAATATTCAAAGCAAAAACTGGTAGAATTTTTCAATGCTGATAAAATAAACCTCATAAATTCAAGAATCTCAATGAATTTCCCCAGGCATAATAAATATAAAGAAAATTGTAAAATTAATGAAAAACAAAAAAATCACAAAAGCATCCAGAGGAAAAAAGATACTAACTTTCATGGAGCTACAATAAGGGTGTGAGTCAATTTATCCAAAAAATTGTTGAAAGTAAAAGACAATGGATTAGCATCTTCAAAAGGCTGCTAACCTTTTGAAACCTGCTAACCTAGAATTCTATATTTAGGAAAGACACACTTGAGAAACAATAATAAAATAAAGAAAACTTCAAACAAATTAAAAATACAGTTCCAAATAAAAAGTAGTAGACCAGAAATAAAAGTAATACCTAAAGGGAGTTCTTCAGACAGGAATAAAACGATCTCAGGTAGAAATATGGATATAGAGAATGTAAAACACAAAGTTAAATACATAGGTGAATATAAATAAATATTAACTGCATAAACAAAATTTGAATGCTTTATAGAACATAAAATATATGTGGAACTAAAATTCATGACAATATAAAGTTAAAGGACGTAGTATATTGGATTAAAATCTTCATGAATTTTACCATTGTTGAGGAAGCAGTAAAAGTAACTAATGTGTTGTTCATTAGAAATTAAAGACATATGTTTTAATTTCTAGTTAATTAGTCAAAAGAAGCAAAAAATGTAAAATTGATAGGTAAAGAGGAAATAACCCCTGAATAATCCAAAAATAATCATACAAAAAAAGCCTAGAAAGAAGGAAAAATATATTTAAAAATGAGTTAAATTTAAAACACATGCTAAATGATATATATAACAAATTCAATCCATAATTACATTTGTATAAATCAACTGAATATCCCAAATAAGTACTAAATTTTTTTAAACTATAAAAATTAAACTTGAAATATAATGACATAAAAGTTGGGGAAATGTTGAGGAACAATAACATTTAAATATTAATAAATAACATCAGACAAATTGAGCTTTAATGCAAAAAATATTATTAGAAATAAAGAGGACATGTCTTAATGCCAAAAGGATCAATTCTCTAGAAAGATATGACAATTCTAAATCTGTAGGAGCACATTAAAATAGATTCAAAGTTTATATACCCAAAATTGAGAGAATAGACAACTTCATAATCATAAGGAAGACTTTAATACATCTCCTAACTGGTTGAAAATAACAAAAGTCATGAAATACAAAACACTTGAAAAGCACAATGAATTGGATCTTATTGACATGTAAAATCACTGTACATAACAATAATAGAGCCCACATTCTTTTCACACATGCGTGGAATATCTATCAAAGCGAACTACTTGCTGTACCATAAAGAAAGCCCCAGAAGATTACAAAACACTTAAACCATTTAAAGCATGTTTTCTGACTGCCATTACATTTCCCACTATCTGAAAATAAATTGCATAATTCATGAAGATATGATATGTCAAACTTGTGCTCAGAGAGAAATGTGTTGCCTTAAATTAGTAATTCTCAACAAAGAGTGATTTTACCCATGCAGGGATATTTCACAATGTCTAGAGATATTTTTAGTTACACAACTAGAAGAACCTACTAGCACATAGTAAGTAGAAGACAGGGGTGCTGTTAAACATCCTACAATGTTGGAAAGCTCCCCCCAACAGAGAATTATCTGGGCCAAAATAATAATAGTGCTGAGGATGAGAAACCCTGCTCTAAATGCAAATTAGAAAATAAAAGAAGATAAAGAAGGCTGAAAATCAATGTAATATAACAACAAATCAAGAAAATTAGAGTAAACAAAGAAGAAATTAAATAGATATTCCAATGAAATAGAAATCAGATGTATAATATGAGAATCAAGAGTCAAGGTTGAAGGGAGGAGATCAACATGGCAGAATAAGACACGGAACTCACTCCCCCCAATAAACACATCAAAAATGCATCTATGTGTAAAATAATTCTCAATGAAAACTAACTGGAGAATGGCAGAAAGACTCATCTACAACCAAGGCTATAAGAAAGATCTACACAGAGACAGGTAGGAAGGGAAGAGAAGCAATCAGGTTAGGACCTGTGTCCCTGGGACAGAGCTCAGAAGAGAAGTGAGATTACATGGGCAGAGATCTTCCCTGGGAAGTGAGTTGTTCAGGTCACATATTGGGCGCACCCCAGCCCTGGGGCTTGACACCAGGAAGGTGAGTGTCCTTGGCTGTTTGAAGGGGCAGTAGGACTAACAGGAGGGTCATGGGAAGCCTGTACTCTACTTGTGAGCAGTGTGTAGACACTTGATTACTCTTGAAACAAGGCAGAGAAGGAGGATCAAAGCATCACAAGTAGCTAGCTGGTCTCCCACAACCACCACCATGCACACATAAGCCTGAGCTGAGCAACTGCTCTGACCCCACTTGCTTCACAACATAGCGCCTCACTGGAATGAGGGCTGCCACAGCTGAGGACAAAAGCCAGCTGTAAGTTGTAAAGCAGCTCAGACTCAAAGTAGTGTCTGAGCAAGGCAGCCATTGCTGATGCCTACACAGACAATGCATCAGAAGCAGTCATGATTTCTATCTGTGGCTGGACCAACACAACATTTACCCAGAACCGCACCAAGTGCCCATGCTAACCCGTTTTGTTCCAATAATGTTCCACTCTGGGGCAAGAGAGCTAGGAGAGGAGAGAGCACACACTTAAAGGGAATACAGCCAGCTTGGACCTTACAATCAGGGCTTTTGATCCAGCAAAATGGGAACTGCCACCATCCTTGATAGGGCAGTGACAGTCACTGAGCAGAGAATAAGCACTTGTTCACACCTGACTGGACCTAGCCCCTCCATTTCCAGCCCTGTGTCCTACAACGGTGATAACTGCCAGTACACACTGAGAAAAGATGTGACTTGTGTTCATGTTAGACTGATCTCTCCCATCAAAACCACTGGATCCACACAGATGTTATAGGGATGCTCCCACACAATGAAACACCTTCAAGACTACAATAGGTGACTGTTTCACCTAATTTAATAGAGACAGAGAAAGTTAAGCAAAATGTAAAGACAGAGGAATTTGTTTCATTTGAAAGAGCAAGAGAAAAACCCTGAATAGAAAACTAATGAAACATAAAGAAACAATTTAACACATAAAGAGTTCAAAGCATTAGCAGGAAGAATGCTAATTGAATTAGGGGGAATAAAAGATGAGCACAGGGACAATTTTTAAAAGGAACTAGAAAATATAAAAAAGACCCAGTCAGTACTGGAGAATATAATACTGAAATGACAAATACATTGAAAGGAATTAACAGCAGACTAGGTGATACAGAAAAATGCATAAGTGATCTAGTAGATAGAATAATAAACATTACTAAATCAGAACAGCACAAAGAAAAACAATTTTAAGAAATGAGAACAGTTTAAGTGACTTCTGAGACAGCATCAGACATACAGACATTTGCATTTTAAGGGTCCCATAAGGAAAAGAGAGAGAGAAAAGTGTCAAAATATATTTGATAAAGTAATGGGTGAAAACTTCACAAATCTGTAGAAGGAAACAGATATCCAGATACAGGAAGTACAAAGAGTCCCAAAGAAAATGAACCTAAACAGACCCACACCAAGACATGTTATAATTAAAATGGCAAAATTTAAAGAGAATTCTAAAGGCAGTGAGAAAAAAACAGTCGTATACAAGGGAACCCCTATAACTTGATACATTTTGATGCAGAAATGTTGCAGTCTAAAAGGGAGTGCCATGATATATTCAGAGTGCTGAAAGGGAAAAACCTCCAACCTAGGACAGTCTACCCAGCAAGTTTATTATTTAGAATTGAATAAGAGATAAAGAACTCAGACAAGAAACAATAAAAGAATTCATCAATACTAAATGTACCCTAAAATAAATGTTAATGAGTCTTTTCTTAGTGGAAAAGAAAAGGGCATAACAAGTAGTAAGAATCTACAGGAAGGGGGGACCTTCAAGATGGCAGAGCAGTAAGACATAGAGATAACCTTCCTCCCAAAAAATACATCAAAAACACATCTACATGTGGAACAACTCCTACAGAAAACCTACTGAACTCTGGCAGAAAACCTCAGACTTCCCAGAAGGCAAAAAAAAAAAAAAAAACCCACGTACCTGGGTAGGGCAAAAGATAAAAAACAGAGACAAAAGAATAAGGATGGGACCTGCATCCGTGAGAGGGAGCTGTGGAGGAGGAAAATTATCCACACACTAGGAAGCCTATTCAATGGAGGAGATGGGGGGCTGGATGTGGGGGAAGTTTCAGAGCCACAGAGGAGAGCACAGCAACAGGGGTGCAGAGGGCAAAGTGGAGAGGTTCCCACAAAGAGGATCAGTGTCTACCAACACTCACCAGCCTGAGAGGTTTGTCTGCTCACCCACCAGGGTAGGTGGGTGCTGGGTGCTGAGGCTCAGGCTTCAGAGGTCAGATCCCAGGGAGAGGACAGGGGCTGGCTGTATGAACACAGCCTGAAGGGGCTAGTGTGCCACAGCTAGCCGGGCAGGAGCCTGGGAAAAAGTATGGACCTAGTAAGAGGCAAGAGACCATTGTTTCGGGGTGCATGAGGAGAGGGGATTCCTTCCCTGTCTGCCCACAGAAGACAAAGCAATGCTTAAATGTGCTCCAGAGATAGTTGTGAGCTGCAGCTATCAGCTTGGACCACACAGATGGGCATGAAATGCTAATGCTGCTGTTGTAACCATCAAGAATCCTGCATGCAAGCACAATTCACTATCCACAACCACTCCCCAGGAACTTTCACAGCCCACCACTGTCAGGGTCTCATGATCCAGGGACAACTTCCCTGGGAGAACACACGGTGCACCTCAGGCTTTGACAATGTCATGCCAGCCTCTGCCACTACAGGTTCAACTTGCATTCCAATTATAACTACTGTACCCTTTCCTCCCACCAGCCTGAGAGAGCCAGAGCCCCCTAATCAGCCAATGCTTTAACCCTGTCCTGTCAGGGTGAGAACAGAAGCCTGAGGGCAACTTACATGCAGAGGTGGGGCCAAAACCAAAGCTGAACCCCAGGAGCTGTGCAAACAAAGAAGAGAAAGTGAAATATCTCCCTGCAGCCTCAGGAGTAGTGGATTAAATCCCCACAATCAACTTGAAGTACACTGCATTTGAGGAATCTTGGAATAGACAATGAAACAACCCAAAATTGAAGTGGTGGACTTTAGGAAAAACTGTAGACTTGGGGTTTGCTCTCTGTGACTGACTCGTTTCTGATTTTTATGTTTATCTTAGCATAGCTTTTAGCGCTTGGTATCACTGGTGGATATGTTTATTGGTTTGATTGCTCTCTTCTTTTTTTAATTTTTTTAATTTTAATAATTTTAAAATTTTTTATATTTTGATTATTTTTTAAATTTTCTTTCTTTTTTTCCTCCATTTTCTTATGAGCCATATGGCTGACAGTGTTTTGGTGCTCTGCTTTGTCGTCAGGCCTGAGTTTCTGAGGTGGGAAAGCCTAGTTCAGGGCATTGGACCACCAGAGACCTCCAGGCCCCATGTAATATCAATCCGCAAGAGGTCTCCCAGAGATCTCCATCTCAATGTTAAGACCCATCTAAACCCAAAGGTCAGAAAGCTCCAGTGCTGGAGGGCCCATGCCAAACAACGAGCAAGACAGGAACACAACACCACCCATTAGCGGAGAGGCTGCTTAAAAGCATACTAATTTCACAGATACAACAAAACACACCACTGGACACATTCCTGCCCACCAAAAAGACAAGATCCAACCACATCAACCAGTCACCTCCACCAGGAAGCCCACACAAGCCAGTGAACCAAACTTACCCACTGCTGTCAAACACCAAAAACAAAGGGAACTATGAACCTAGAGCCTGAGAAAAGGAGACCACAAACACAGTAAGTTAATCAAAATGGGAAGAGAGAGAAATATGCACCATATGAAAAGGCAAGGTAAAAACACACCAGACCAAACAAATGAAAAAGAAATAGGCAGTTTACCTGAAATAGAATTCAGAGTGATGATAGTAAAGATGATCCAAAATCTTGGAAATAGAATGGAGAAAATACAAGAAATGTTTAACAAGGACTTAGAAGAACTAAAGAGCAAACAAACAATGATGAACAACACAATAAATGAAATTTAAAATTCTCTAGAAGGAATCTATAGCACAAAAACTGAGGCAGAAGAAAGGATAAGTGACCTGGAAGGTAAAATAGTGGAAATAATTACTACGGAGCAGAATAAAGAAAAAAGAATGAAAAGTATTGAGGACAATCTCAGAGACTTCTGAGACAACATTAAATGCACCAACATTCAAATTATAGGGATCCCAGAAGAAGAAGAGAAAAAGAAAGGGTCTGTTAAAATATTAGAAGAGATTATAATTGAAAACTTCCCTAACATGGGAAAGGAAAGAGTCAATCAAGTCCAGGAAGTGCAGAGAGTCCCATACAGGATAAATTCAAGGAGAAACATGCCAGAAATATATGAATCAAACTATCAAAAATTAAATATAAAGAAAACATATTAAAAGCAGCAAGGGAAAAACAACAAATAACATACAAGGGAATCCCCATAAGGTTAACAGCTGATCTTTCAGCAGAAAATCTGCAAGTTAGAAAGGAGTAGCAGGAGATATTTATAGTGATGAAAGGGAAAAACCTACAAACAAGATTACTCTGAGTAGCAAGAAACTCATTCAGATCCTACAGACAAATTAGAACCTTTACAGACAAGAAAAATTAAGAGAATTCAGCACTACCAAACCAGCTTTACAACAAATGCTAAAGGTACTTCTCTAGGCAGGAAACACAAGGGAAGGAAAAACCTACAAAAACAAAAACAAAACAATTTAAACATGAGAATAGGAACATACATATTGATAATTACCTTAAATGCAAATGGATTAAATGCTCCAACCAATGATATAAAGTGCTGGAATGGATACAAAAACAATACCCATATATATGCTGTCTACAAGAGACCCACTTCAGACCTTAGGGACACATACAGACTGAATGTGAGGGGATAGAAAAAGATACTCCATGCAAATGGGAATCAAAAGAAAGCTGGAGTAGCAATTCTCATATCAGACAAACGACTTTAAAATAAAGACTATTACAAGAGACAAAGAAGGACACTACATAATGATCAAGAGATCAATCCATATGCACCCAACATAGGAGCACCACAATACATAAGGCAAATGCTAACAGCCATAAAAGGGGAAATCGAGAGTAACAGAATCATAGTAGGGGCCTTTAACACCTCACTTTCACCAATGGACAGATCATCCAAAATGAAATTAAATAAGGAAATACAAACTTACATGAAATATTAAACAAGGTGGACTTAATTGATATTTATAGGACATTCCATCTAAGAACAACAGAATACACTTTCTTCTCAAGTGTTCATGAAACATTCTCCAGGATAGATCGTATTTTGGGTCAAAAATCAAAGCTTGGTAAATTTAAGATAACTGAAATAGTAACTAAGATTTTTTCTGACCACAACGTTATGAGACTAGATATCAATTACAGGAAAAAAAACGGAAAGTATACAAACACATGCAGGCCAAACAATATGCTATTAAATAACCAAGATATCACTGAAGACATCAAAGAGGAAATCAAAAAATATCTAGGAACAAATGAAAATGAAAACATAATGACCCAAAACCTATAGGATGTAGCAAAAGAAGTTCTAAGAGAGAAGTTTATAGCACTACAACCCTACCTCAAGAAACAAGAAAAATCTCAAATAAACAACCTAACCTTATACCTAAAGCAATTAGAAAAAGAACAAAAAACACCGAAGTTAGCAGAGGAAAGAAATCATAAAGATCAGATCAGAAATAAATGAAAAAGAAATGAAGGCAGTTATAGCAATGATGAATAAAACTAAAAGCAGGTTCTTTGAGAAGATAAACAAAATTGATAAACCATTAGCCAGACTCATCTAGAGAAAAAGGGAGAAGACTCAAATCAACAGAACTACAAATGAAAAAGGAGAAGTAACAAGTGACACTGCAGAAATACAAAGGATCATGAGAGATTATTACAAGCAACTATATGCCAATAAAATAGACAGGTGAAAGAAATGAACAAATTCTTAGGAAAGCACAACCTTCTGGGACTGAACCAGGAAGAAATTAAAAATATGAACAGACCAATCACAAACACTGAAATTGAAACTGTCATTAAAAATATTCCAACAAACAAAAGCCCAGCATCAGATGGCTTGACAGATGAATTCTATCAAACATTTAGAGAAGAGCTAACACCTATCTTTCTCCAAACCTTCCAAAATATAGAAGAGGGAGGAACACTCCCAAACTCATTCTATGAGGCCAACATCACCCTGATACCAAAACCAGACAAAGATGTCACAAAAAATACAAAACTACAGACCAATATCAATGATAAACATAGATGCAAAAATCCTCAACTAAACACTAGCAAACAGAATCCAATAGCAAAATAAAAGGATAATACACGATGATCAACTGGGGTTTATCTCAGGAAGGCAAGGATCCTTCAGTATATGCAAATTAATCAATGTGATACACCGTATTAACAAATTGAAAGGTAAAAACCGTATGATAATCTCAATAGATGCAGTAAAAGCTTTCAACAAAATTCAACACCCACTTATGATGAAAACTCTCCAGAATGTAGGCATACAGGGAACTTACCTCAACATAATTAAGGCCATATATGACAGAGCCACGGCCAACATTGTTCTCTGGTGAAAAACTAAAAACACGTCCTCTAAAATCAGGAAAAGAAAGGATGCCCACTCTCACCACTATTATTCAACATAGTTTTGGAAGTTTTAGCCACAGCAATCAGAGAAGAAAAAGAAGTAAAAAGAATCAAAATCAGAAAAGAAGAAGTAAAGCTGTCACTGTTTGCTGATGACATGATACTGTACACAGAGAATCCTAAAGATGCTACCAGAAAACTACTAGAGCTAATCAATGAGTTTGGTAAAGTAGCAGGGTAGAAAATTTATGCACAGAAAACTCTTAATTCCTATCTAATTATCATGAAAAATCTGAAAGAGAAATTAAGGAAACACTCCTATTTACCACTGCAACAAAAATAATAAAATACCTAGGAATATACCTACCTAAGGAGACAAAAGTCCTGTATGCAGAAAACTATAAGACACTGATGAAAGGAGTTAAAGATGATACAAACTGATGGAGAGCTATACCATGTTCTTGGATTGAAAGAATCAACATTGTGAAAATGACTCTACTACCCAAAGCAATCTACAGATTCAATGCAATCCCTAACAAACTATCAATGGCATTTTTCACAGAACTAGAACAAAAAATTTCACAATATGTATGGAAACACAAAAGACCCTGAAGAGCCAAAGCAATCTTAAGAAAGAAAAACGGAGCTGGAAGAATTAGGCTCCCAGACTTCAGACTATACCACAAAGCTACAGTAATCAAGACAGTATGCTACTGGCACAAAAACAGAAATATAGATCAATGGAACAGGAAAGAAAGCCCAGAGATAAACCCACACACATATGGACACTTTATCTTTCATAAAGGGGGCAAGAATATACAACAGAGAAAAGAAAGCCTCTTCCATAAGTGGTGATGGGAAAATTGGACAGCTACATGTAAAAAAATGAAATTAGAACACTTCCTAACATGATACACAAAAATAAATTCAAAATGCATTAAAGACCTATATTTAAGGCCAGATAGTATAAATCTCTTAGAGGAAAACATAGGCAGAACACTCTATGACTTAAATCACAGCAAGATCCTTTTTGACCCACCTCCTAGAGAAATGGAAATAAAAAAAAAATAAACAAATGGGACCTAATGAAACTTCAAAGCTTTTGCACAGCAAAGGAAACCATAAATGAGACAAAAAGACAACCCTCAGAATGGGAGAAAATATTTGCAAACCAAGCAACTGACAAAGGATTAATCTCCAGACTATGCAAGTAGCTCATGCAGCTCAATATCAAAGAAACAAACAACCCAATCAAAAAATGGGCAGAAAGTCTAAATTGACACTTCTCAAAAAAAGACACAGAATTGTCCCAAAAGCACATGACACAATGTTCAACATCACTAAGTATTAGAGAAATGCAAATCAAAAGTACAATGAGGTATCACCTGACACTGGGCAGAATGGCCATCATCAATATATCTAAAAACAGTAAATGCTAGAGAGGGTGTGGAGAAAAGGGAAGCCTCTTGCACTGTTGTTGGGAATGTACATTGATATAACCACTATGGGAAACAGTATGGAGGTTCCTTGCAAAACTGAAAATAAAACTACCATATGACCCAGCAATCCCACTACTGGGCATATACCCTGAGAAACCCATAATTCAAAAAGAGTCATGTACCACAGTGTTCATTGCAGCATTATTTACAATAACCAGGACATGGAAGCAACCTAGGTGTCCATCAACAAATGAATGGATAAAGAAGATGTGGCACATATGTACAATGGAATATTACTCAACCATAAAAAGAAACGAAATTGAGTTATTTGTAGTAAGATGGTTGGACCTAGAGTCCATCATATAGAGTGAAGTAAGTCAGGATGAGAAAAACAAATACTGTATGCTAACACATATATAGAGAAACTTTAAAAAAAATTGTTCTGATGAATCTGGGGGTAGCACATGTATAAAGACACAAATGTAGAGAATGGACTTGAGGACACAGGGAAGGGGGAAGTTAAGCTGGGACAAAATGAGAGAATAGCATTGACATATATATACTTCCCTATGGAAAATAGATAGCTAGTCAGAAGCAGCTTCATAGCATCAGGAGATCAGCTCAGTGCTTTGTGACTGCCTAGAGAGGTAGGATAGGGAGGGTGGGAGGGAGACGCAAGAGGGAGGGGATATGGGGATATATGTATACATGTAGCTGATTCACTTTGTAATATAGCAGAAACTAACAAAACATTGTATGGAAATTATACTGCAACAAAGATGTTAAAATCAATCAATCAAAAAATTAAAAGAAAATTATCTACCAGAAAGATAAAATCCCACTAGTAAGGTGAATATATACTAAAGCTCGAGGAGCAGTGACTTAGATAAGCTAGTACAGAAATCAAAACACAAAAAAATGTAAAATAAAGTAGAACTACAATAATCAGTAAAATGGATAAACACAAAGACGTGAAATATGACTTCAAAAACAGAAAACGTGGGAAAAAGAAGTAAAAAGTTCAGATCTTTTAGAATATGAACTTAAAGATCTACCTGTTTAAAAGAAGTAGATATATTTACAGGTCAACATATAAGAACTCCATGGTAACTATGAATCAAAATCCTGCAATAGATACACAGAAACTACAGAGAAAAAAACACAAACACACCACTATAAACAATCATCAAAACACAAGGAAAGAAACCAAAAGAAAGAATGAACAGAGAAGAAACACAAAAACAGCCAGAGGTCAATTAGCAAATGGCAATAAGCACATACCTATAAATAATTACTTTAAATGTCAGTGGACTAAATGCTCCAATCAAAAGACATAGGTGGCTGATTAGATAAAAACATTACCCATATATATGTTGTTTACAAGAGACTCACTTCAGCATTAAAGACACACCCAGACTGAAAGTGAGGGTATGGAAAAAGATATTTCTTGCAAATGGAAACAATAAGAAAACAGGGGTAACAACACTTATATCAGACAAAATAGACTTTAAAACAAAGTCTAAAACAGAATTCAAATATAGTCATTTTATAACAATAAAGGGATTAATAGAAATGAGGTATTACACTTGTTAACATATATGCACCTAACAGGAGCACCTAAATATATAAAGAAAATATTAACAGAAAAAAAAGGGAGAAATTGACAATAATACAATAATATTAGAGGATGTTAATGTCTCACTTACATTAATGAACAGATTATCCATACAAAAAAATAAATAAGGTAACAGTGGTCATAATGACACAATAGACCAGTTGGACTTTATGCATATCTATAGGAGAGTCCATCCAAAAACAACAGAATACACATTTTTTTTTCAAGTGCACATGGAACGTTCTCCAGGATAAATCACATGCTAGGCCACAAAACATGTCTCAACAAATTTAAGAGGATATAAATTTTATCAAGCACTCTTTCCCACCACAATGGCATGAAACTAGAAATCAAATACAGCAAGAAAAATGGTAAAAACACAAACAGATGGAAACTAAACCACATGCTACTAAAAAAAGAAAGTGTCAATGATGAAATCAAAGTGAAAATCTGAAAATACCTGGAGACAAATGAAAT
Source organism: Phocoena sinus (assembly GCF_008692025.1). NCBI lineage: Eukaryota > Metazoa > Chordata > Mammalia > Artiodactyla > Phocoenidae > Phocoena > Phocoena sinus. The sequence goes on along the minus strand of NC_045776.1, from coordinate 29,557,776 downwards.
TGGAAATACAATTTTAAAAAATCTATGGGATGCACCAAAAGCAGTTTTAAGAGGGAAATTTAGAGTGATACAGGCCTACCTCAAGAAATAAGAAAAATCTCAACCTAACCTGCCATTTAAAAAATAAGAAAAACAAACAAACAAAAGCCAAAGTCAGCAGAAGGGAAATAATAAAGACCAGAGAAAAAATAAATAAAATAGAGAGAGGAAAAAAATAGAAAAATTAATAAAACCAATAGCTATTTTTTTTAAATATAAAATCAATAAACCTTTAGCCAGACTCAACAAGAAGAGAGGGGATTCAAAAGAATAAGAAATGAAAGAGGAGAAATAGCAACTGATATGACAGAGATACAAAAAATCATGAGACTACTACAGACAGTTCTATGCCAATATATTGGACATTCTAGGAGAAATGGACAAATTTCTAGAAACATACAACCTTCCCAGAATGAATCAGGAAGAAATAAATAATCTGACTGGACCAAGCACTGTAAGTAACTTGTAAAAAAAAAAAAAAAAGCCCAGCAAACAGAAGCCCAGGCTTAGGCAATTTCACAGAGGAATTCAATTAAACATATAAAGAAGAATTAGTAACTCTTTTTCATTCTCAAACTATCCCCAAAACTATAGAGGATGTAACACTCCCTAATTCATTCTATGAGACCTCCATTGCTCTGATAGCAAAATGATACAAAGACAATACAAAAAAAGAACTTGACATGCTAATATCTCTGATGGATATAGATGTAAAAATTCTTAACAAAATATTAGCAAACTGAATTCAACAATACAGGAAAGGATCAAACATTATTATCAAAGGAGATCTATTCAAGGAATGAAAGGATGGTTCAGTATTCACAAATCAATGTAATACACCACATTAACCAAATGGTGGCTAAAAATCACATGATCATCATAGATGCAGAAAACGAATTTGACAAATTTCAACATCTATCAATGATAAAAACTTTCAATAAAGTTGATATAAATGGAACATATCTCAACATAATAAAGGTCATTCATGACAAACACACAGCTAATATCATACTCAATAGTGAAGAGCTTAAAGTTTTTCCTTTAAAGTTAGGAACAAGACAAGGATGCCCACTCTCAACACATGTATTACACATAATATTTAAGGCCTTAGTCATGGCAGTCAGACAAAAATAAATAAATAAAAGGTATCCAAATAGGAAAAGAGGAAGTAAAACTGTCACTGTTTGTAGATGACATAATACTATACAGAGTATACCCTAAATTCTCCACCAAAAAATTATTAGAACTAATAAATGAATTTAGTAAAATTGCAAGACACAGGATTAACATAAAATATTTGTTATTTCTCTATACACTAAAAGTAAACTATCAGAAAAAAAATGTTTAAAAAATCCTGTTTAAAACTGCTTAACAAGAATAAAATACCTAGGAATAAACTTAACCAAGGGATTGAAAGACCCATACTCCGAAAACTATAAAACATTGATGAAGGAAATTGAAGATTATACAAATAAATGGAAATGTATCCCATGTCCATGGACTGTAAGAATATTGTCTAAATGTTCATACTACCCAAAACAATCTACTGATTGTTAAAACACCCATGACATTTTCCACAGAACTAGAACTAGAATTTTAAAATTTGTATGAAACCACAAAAGATGCAGAGTTGCCAAAACAATATTGAGAAAGAAGAACAAAGCTGGAGGTATTGTGCTCTCTGACTTCAGACTATGTACAAAAATACAGTAATGAGAATGGCATAGTCATGGCACAAAAACAGACACATAGATCAGTGGAACAGAATAGAGAGGCCAGAAATAAACCCATGCATTTATGGTCAATTAATCTACAACAAAGGAGGCAAAAATATACAGTGGGAAAAGAAAGTCTCTTCAATAAGTGATTCTGGGAAAACTGAACAGCTAAATGTAACAGAATGAAGTTAGAACATTTTCTCATACTAAATAACTAGATACAACAATAAACTAAAAATGGATTAAAGACCTAAATGTAAAACTTGAAAACATAAAACTCTCAGAAGAAAACATAGGCAGAAACATATTTACATAAATTGTAAATATATTTTTGGATCTGCCTCCTAAGCCAAAAGAAACAAAAGCACAAATAAATAAATGGGACCTAATTAAACTTAAAATATTTTGCACAGCAAAGGAAACCAAGAGCAAAATAAAGACATCATCCTAAATGGGAAAATATCTGCAAATGATATGGCTGATAAGGGGTTAATATCTAAAATATATAAACAGCTCATACAATTCAATATCTAAAAAACAACCCAATTAAAAACATGTGCAGAAGACCTGAATAGACATGGTCCCAAAGATAATATACAGATGGCCAACCAGGCACATTGAAAAATGTTTAACATCATTAATCACCAGAGAAATGCAAATCAAAACCACAATGAGATGTCACCTCACACTTACCAGAAGGGCTATCATCTAAAAATCTATAAATAAAAAATTTTGGTAAGAATATTGAGAAAGGGAACCCCAGTACAATGTTGGGGATTGTAAACTGTTGCAGCCATTATGGAAAACAGTATAGAGGTCCTCAGAAAAAATTCCACTCTTGAGTATTTACCCAAAAAAACCAAAAAACAATAAAACAATAATTTGAAAAGGTAGATGCATGCAGCCTAATGTTCATAGCAGCATTATTTACAATATCTAAGATATGGAAGCAACCTAAGTGTCCATCAACGGATAAAGAAGATGTGAGATATATATAAATATATATAATATAAAATAAGTAAGCCACAGGGATATACTGTACAGCACAGGTAAATATAGCCATTGTTTTTTTAATAATTTTAAATTCAGCATAATCCATAAAAATGTTCAACCATTATATTGTACACCTGAAACTAATACAACGTGGTGAATCAACAAACTTCAATTTAAATAAAGAGTAAAATAATTGGTTCTTTGAAATGATTAACAAAATTTTAAAAAGATCAAGTGATCAAGAAAAAAATAAACTAAATGATATCAGGAATAAGAAAAATAACATAACTGATTTTACACATATTATGGATAAGAACTTACTATGAACAGCCTTATGTCATTAGTTTGATAGTTTGGATAAAATCAACAAATTTCTCAATGACATAACCACTGCAAAATCACAGGAGAAGAAACAAAATTATAATAACCTATTATTCATTAAAGAAACTAAAATCACTCTTTAAAACTTCCCAAGAAGATCCCAGGCACAGATAACTCTAATGATGGAAATCTCTGAACATTTTAGGAAAAAAAATTCTCACATATTACATAATTTTTTCCAGAGCATGGGGGAATACACCTTAACTCTTTTTATGATACAAAACCAGATAGAAACACTAAAAGAAAGAAAAATTACAGAACATTCTTCCATAGCCATAGGTTCAAACACTGTAAAGATATCTAAAGATAATATAAACATAACAAATTTAGAGCTATATTAAATAGATAATACATAATCATCAATTAAGTTTTATTCAAGAAATACAAGGGTGTTTTAGAATTTCAAATTAAAGTAATTCAGACAGTAATGTAGAATGGAGAATAATTATGATCATCTCTATGGACTCATTTTAAAGATATTTATTTAAAACATACCTATTAGTGATTTAAAAAAAAAACTTCAGTAAACTAAAAATAGGGAATTTGATAAACAGTATAAAGATCTACAGTAGATACTATATTTAATGGTAAAATATTGATTAATTTCATCCTAAGATTGTGACTGAGACATGAATACAAATCATCGCTTCTATGAAGTCTCCAAACATGGAAATAGAAAAAGAAAAACAAATGAAAGTCACAATGATTGGAAAGAAAATTTTTTAAAGTTGACAATTTGAACAGGGTGATTTTATATTTAAAATATTCAAGGAAATAATAGTAAATTATTAGAATTAATTATTGAATTTAGCAAGGCTGCTAGATACAAAGAGGAATTACATTTCTGTATATCAACAACAAACAAAAGAAAGCTAAATTTAATCCAAAAAGATACAATTTATAATTACAGAAAAATGTAATACTTGTCTTCTGAAGACTATACAATATTAATGATCAAATCAAAGAAGACTTGGGGTTTCCCTGGTGGCGCAGTGGTTGAGAATCTGCCTGCCAATGCAGGGGACACAGGTTCGAGCCCTGGTCTGGGAAGATCCCACATGCCGCAGAGCAACTAGGCCCGTGAGCCACAACTGCTGAGCCTGCACATCTGGAGCCTGTGCTCCGCAACAACAGAGGCCGCGATAGTGAGAGGCCCGCGCACCGCGATGAAGAGAGGCCCTTGCTCGCCACAACTAGAGAAAGCCCTCGCACAGAAATGAAGACCCAACACAGCCAAAAATAAATAAATAAATTTATAAAAAAAAAAAAAAAAAAAGAAGACTTAATAAATGAATAAATACCATATACATTTACTGGATGACTCAGTATGATAAAGTTGTCAGTCTGGGCCGATTGATCTATAGCTTTAATGCAATCTCAATACAAATAAAGGAACAGAAAAACATTTTTAGAGGGAAATTAACAAGATATTTTAAAAATTCATATGGAATTACAAAGGCCAAGAATAGATAAAGCAATCTTAAAGAAGAACAAACCTGGATGAATTAAATATCAATATATATCAAGACCTATTATAAAAATATATTAACCTGGGTAGTATTAATCTTTTGATAAATGGTGTTAGTTAATCGACTATCCATACAGGAAAAAATATATCTTGATCCTTACCTATACCCAAAAAATCTTTTGCAGTTAAATTTTAAATATAATTGTAAGAGGCAAATCAATAAATTTTTAGAAGAAGACATAGAGAACATCATTTTGACATTAGTAGAATAAGTTTTCCTTAAAAAACACAAAATCTGCTAACCATAGTGGAAAATAAAAATTAGCTGTGCTACATCAAAATTAAAAACTTTTGATCATTAAAATACATTATGATTATAAAATAGTGTGCCACAGTGTGTGAGAAAATATTCAGATGTATATACAACAAAGATTTGGATTTAGTATATTTAGTCCACTTATCAATAAGAAAAAGACAACCAAATAAAGTAATGGTGGGGAGATCTTATATAAATGCTTCACAAGAGAAGACATTCAAATGGCCAACAATCAATAAAAAGTTGCTCAACTCCATTATTCTTCAGGAAAATGCAGATCAAAACCACAGTGAAATGCTCCTTATATATGTACAGAATGATTAAACTGAAAAAAGGCAATTCCCAGTAGTTTTTAAGTAGGAAGCAGTCAGGAATCACATACACAGCTGGTGAAAGAGTAAATTGGTACAACCAGTTTAGAAAACTCTTTCACAGCATTTACTAAATATACACATTTTTTTATAACACTACAATTCAATTTCTGGGTATATGTCCAAAAGAACTATGAACATTTGCTCTACAAAATTTTCATAGCAATGCTATTTACAATAACAACAACAAAAAAAAAAACTGGAAACTACTAAATGCCCTTCAATATCAGAATGGATAAGTATATTTTAGCATATATCTACAACTGTAAAGTGATATATGGATAAATCTCAAAAGCATATAGTTTAACAAAGACACACACCATAGGTAATACGTACAATATGATTCATTTTATATACAATGCAGTAAATAGGAAAAACTATGGTATCAAACTAAGGATATTGGTTATCCTGAGAGGGATACTGACTTGAAACATGTTCAAGTGGTTCTTGTGGGCTGCTGGTAATGTTTTGTTTACCAGCTAGTTGATCTAAGGGCCAGTTTTTATGGACTTGTTCAGTTTGGAGAATTATATTTACTCTTTGCTATATCCATTTTATACTTGAATAAAAGTCTTAAAAATAACGTACACAAAAAGACAAAATGATATGAGCAAAGACCAAACAAGAAAGTAAATGGATAGAAATTATATACTGTGCAATTAGAGGCGTAAGAAAGTGGAATATATTTCCATATATTTCTAACAGCCAAGTATGAGCAAAGATAAAAAGTGATATTGCTTAATGTTAGGTCAATCATCAAACTCACATAACTATTATAAATAGGTATATACCTAATAACTGAGGCTCAAAATACATAAAGCAAAACCAAAGAAAATAGACAAATCCATAATTATAGATGAAGACTTTAGTATGGCTCAGTTGTTTATATAATTTCTAGACAAATCAGATTAAAATTGTCTGAATAACACTAGCAGCACCTTTGACAAAACTGACATTTATAGAACAGCACATCTTATAAGTGCAGAATACATATTGTTTTTAGTAGCATGTGTAAAATTAACTGAGAGAGACAATCTTCTGGGCTATAGAACAACTATCAACAAATTTCAAAGATTGTAATATACAGAGTTGCTTCCTTAAAAATAATAAATTTAACTTATAAATATAAAAATAAATGAATAAAAATTTATATGTTGGAATTTTTAAATAATTGACTTCCAAATTATATGAGTCAAAGAAGAAATTAAAATGCAAATTTGAAAATATTTTAAATTGAATTATATGAACTCACAAAGTATCAAAATTTGTAGAATCCAGCTTTACAGTACTTATAGGTACATTTGTAGCAATGCTGATATTAGAAAAATAAGACACGTCTATTATTGATTTTCTATGTTTACATCTTAAAACAATAATAAAAGACAAGCAAATTTAAACCAAAATAAGCAACAGGAAGAAACAAAGACAAAAGTGGAAATTTGTGAAATTAGTGAAAGGAAATAAGATAATTTAAAAAGCCAAAATTTGGTAACTTGAAAGATTTATGTGATTGATAAATACCTAACAAGATATCAATATTGGAATATAAGATAACATACTCAAAAGATCCTAGAGGTAAATCCTAGAAGATTATTATGAGTCATTTTATTATAATAAGTAGTCAACTTACATGAAATTAACAAGTCCCTTCAATTAACCTAAACTGACATAAAACATAAAGAAATTTGAATAAGCCTACATTTATTAAAGAAATTTTGCTCATTCACAAATAATAACACATAGAAAAATGTAGGCCCCAGTTATTTCATTGGCAAAACCAAGTAAACATTTAAGGAAATAAATGATACCATTTTTACAAGAATGCTTTGAGAAAATACTTCCCCTTTTATAAAGTGAACAATGCCTTGACAAAAAATACCACACACACAAACACAGTATTAAAAGAGAAAACTACACACCATTATCTGCCATGAGAATACACACAAAATTTTAGTAAAATACCAGCAAATAAGATCCAGTAATAAACCTCAAGTGGGATATATCTCAGGAATATAAGTTTGGTTTAAATTTTTTAAATCAATGTATTTCACCATTATTACAGAATAAAGAAAATTTATATGATGATCTCAATAAATGCAGAAAAATCATTTCACAAAATTCAGTAAGCTCTGAAAGTCTCAGAGAAAGTAAGCAATAATAATAATAAAAGTCTTAAAGATTGAAATGTAAAACTGTCTTTGTATGACTATCAACATAGAAAGTCCTAAATAATGTACAAAAGTTATGCTGTGAGTAATAAGTATATCTTGCTGCATCATAGGATATAAAGTCAATATATAAATATCATAGTTTTATATACTAACAGCAAACAATTGGGAAGTAAAACAATCTATATGGAATAAATTAAGAAAGCCAAGAAACTTCTCTACAGAGAAAACTGCAAAATATTAAAAGAGAAAAATAATTAAAATTAAAGAAAAATAAAATCAACCTAAAATTTAATACTCAGCAGAAGCTCCTTTGAAAACATTTATTTTTTAGGAAATATTAAAAGTAAAATAATTTTCTAGTCAAATGAAAACAGTAGACACATACAGCAACACAGACCTCTTAAATATTCAATTTAAATTAATATTTCCTATGAAAATTATAGCAAAGTCCTATTTAATTTAAAATATGCAGAAACATGACAAAAAGTTGGATAGTTGGAGTTAAAATGTTAAAAGTATAATGTCTAGGAAGAGGTTATAGGAACACCAGTTTGACTCTGTTGAAGAAACAGAATGAGAAGATGAGATAAAGAGGGCACAGGAGACATTGGCAACAGGTAAGTCCCTAGCTCCTGAACTAATGCTCAGTTGCATCCTTTCCCATAGCTGAAGTCTCTAAAACATTGTGTCAAGTGGAGTCCCTGTCACCTGAAATAATAGAAAAATCCTTATTATTAGAAGTTTGGACATGATCTTTTGCAATTAATGGAGGTTAGGAGTTACTTAAATTAGTAAAATGAGGATTGTCACACCTACTTTGAAAGATGTCCTTGGGGATTAGAAACAATGTGTGAAAACTATAGTTATTTAACTATCATATAACATCTTTATACTCAGCACAAAATCAGAGATAATCGTGACTCTCCTTTTCATCAAATAGGGGGAAAGGGGTGGAAAATGAGTTTCTGGAAATGACCTAAAATTGTTTTTGTTGACTTGAGTCTCTGGGTATTTTATGACCTTGCCTTCCTGTGAGGTTCAGGATAAAATCTAATGGCAGTTTAGATGACCCTACAAGTTATTTAAACACCACCATGGGGTCTCCAGTGAAAAGCTTTAAAGTTTGACTCTTACATATGGAATACAGTTTTTTAGGGCATAAAATTCTCCCTAGGAGGAAAACAGTATGCTCTTAGAAATGTACAAGATGAATAAGGGAATTTTTGTGCTTCACAGTGGTACAAAGAAAAAGAAGTGAAAAATGAATGTTTAGGTAGATGGAGATTCATTTTAGCAATGTAGAATTCCATGCTCAAATTCTTAAATTTGATTTCACCCCAGATTAACGCAATTGCCCAATTCCCCACTGCCACATCTCTATATCAGTTATTTCGAGTGTGCTTAATAAGAAGTTTTAAGCCTTTAAAAGAAATGCAAAAGCATAATTTGAGGTGCTATTTCAGTATATGAAATATTCACATCTAATTATTCCAGAAGTGACAATATTTTAAGAACATCAATAATAAGAATCTTAAATATTTTAGATAGCAGAGCTCTAGTGCATCATGTTCAACCACTCTGGATTGCCAATTAAACTGAAAATCTGTTCAAAGAGAACTGCAAGAAATATCAGGCTTGATCTACAATTGCATGGTTCCATAGCACATCAGAGTTGACTAGATATGACCCTGATGTGCAAGGATATGGATCATCTCCCCCAATGTCATCCAGCCCCATCCACAGAATCTTTAAGTTAGATAAAGTCTTATGTGTCATTCATGTCACCCATGCAGTAATATTTTCTCCAACATTCCTGAGAAGTAGTCTTCAGCTTTTGGCTTAAATGTCTTTAGTGACAGGCTGTTCATTTATTTGACAAAGCAAAGTGTTCCTTAGTTAGACAGCTCTAATTGCTGAAAAGTTCCTCCTCAAGTTGCAGCAAAATCAGCCTCCTTGTAATTTCTACCCACTGATCCTTGTGAACACAAAATGAATTGACTTTCGAGTGAATATAGAATAAATTGACACTCCCCTTCAAATGATAGCCCTCTCCCCAGGCACACTGATTTCTTCAGTTGACTGCTTAGTGTAGGGGCTGTGGTTAGGTCTGAAAATGTGGATTCAATTCTATGGTCTCAGTTGTTACTTCTCAATATCAAATGGCTTTTCAGAAATGTACTGTAAATAAGGATATACATACTACACCTTTCCTTAGGTTTTTGTGTGTATTATATTGAGAAAATCTGTGGCATATACTCTTTTCACTTCAATACACACTGTAAACATGGCATAATGTTAATGAGTCTCAATTCACACTGAATAGTTCACTTTTGATTTTTTTCCTGGAGAACTCAACTTCCATTGTTCTCAAATTTATTAGATTATTTTCAATGTCACATTCCAGTGCTAAAATCAAGTCCTCCCTAATTGCCACTGCTCTGTGTAATACAGCTAGATTTATTTTCCTATAGAGAACATGCTACATCAAGCCAAGTGAGAAATTGAAGTCTTCTCTCAATTATTTTGTTTCTTCCTCTAAAGCTGAGTGTGTACAAATTATAGAAGGTATTACATTTTCCTCATTCCTAGACCCTATTAAAGACTATTTTCAATGTAAATGAGTTCATAGTGTTAAGGTGTGAAATTTAGACAAAAGTAACAATTTCTAAGGATTAAAAGAATATGTGATTAGTGATTATTTTCTCTAAATTTCCCTGAAATGATTTCTACATGGAGAGCCATGCCCACATCTTAAACAAAAAAAAAAAGTCTGCTTAAGCAATAGAGTAAGCTACAGTTTCAAAGTCAAATGATTTTCTTACAGTAAATGATACAGGACAGTAATTTAATAACACAGCATTCACTTAAAATACATCTGGCTTTATCCATCATTTCTAGGGAAATGTGATTATTAAATCTGAAAACATTTGCATATGTAAACTACTATAATTAGGTGGAAATTTTATCTTTCTATTTCTAAAGGGCATTCACCAAAAGTAATGAGGAAGGTGAAACTGTCAGATGTAAGATACATGGCATGATATATGTAAATGAAAATGTGCAGCATTTTATTTTGATATTTAACAAGTAGTAGATTGCTAATGTTAAGCATAAGACACACAGGAAAAAATATTAATAGAGAGAAAGAGAAAGAAGTGATACATTTTTTAAAAAAGGAAAAGATAAATGTGAAAGAGGCAACACTAAGGTAAAAAAAAAATACACATTAAGAGCTCAAAGTTGAATACGAGAATTGTCAATGGAATGTCCCCAGTAGACCAACAGCATCCAGGGGTCAAGGTTATGTGTGTTACTTGGTGACATACCTTACAGGCAGAATAGAACATGGATAAAAAACAGGCAGATAAGCATAAATGATGACAGACTAGAAGTCAGGCTAACTTGGTAAGAAAGAAAAGAACCAGCAGAAAGGAAGAGTAATATACCAACACAAAAACATTCCATATTGGCAAAAGCCAAAATAAGTACCCTAGGAAATAGGGACATGTAGAAATTGAACAACAAAATAAATAATGCCAGAAGCTCAGATAAACAGGTAGGGAAGCAAGGATTAGAGAAAGCTAAAGTTATCAGTTAGTATTCAACTGCATAGAATAAAAGAATGAAATAATTTTTAAAAAGTAACAAACATAATAAAAAACGTACTTTCACATTTTTTATAATCCAAATATAGGCAATTCAGGACAACTATGGGAATCCATTTTGTTCCATCTCACCTTCCCTAGGAGAAGATCTTGTCTTAGTGGTCAAAAATGACTGCTGGAGCATCTGCTATCATACAAGTGTTTATGTAAGCAAGATGAAGAAGGGGGAAAAGAACAGTGTTCCTCCTCTATTTAAGGGATCATCCCAGGAACTACATAAAACACGTCCATTTTTATTTCATTATATAAATACAGTTATATGGCCACACATTTGCAAAATAACTTAGGAAATGTGCTCAGGTAAACTCAGCAGAAAATGGACATTAATGAAAAATGGAAATTAATTTCTGCTGTACATTATTACATACGAATAGGGAAACATAATATTAACTAACATATATTGTGTTCATCATGTGGCCAAGCCCTGTATAAAATATTTTGTATCTATTATTTAACAATAATCCTAAGGATTAAGAACAAAAACATTCCCCACTTTATACATCAGGAACTAACAACAAAGGGTTTAAAATCTAGTTCAAATTCACAGACTCAGTAAAGGGAAAAATAATTTAAAACCTGGGTCTGCCACATCCTAGGGATGAGGGAAGACTCCCCATAGAACTGCTTCTGTGAGTATGTGGAAGAGTAAAAGACTGACGTTCCCAAAATGATGTCTTTTCTAAATTGGGCAATAGTCCTTCCCAGCCAAGTAACATATAAACATGTCCTGTTAAGCAGAGCATTAATTTTAAAATAGGAACATCTTAAAACTTACAGGAGAGAGAATCTATATGAAAGAGAACAATGGACAGATATACAAATACCCAACTCTAGAGAGAAGAAAGAGAAGGAATTAGTGAGGGACAAATGTAGAGAGGTAAAATAGGAAAGAAGAAATGAATGAGAAAAAATAGAAGAGATTCAAAGAATTAAGAAGAATTAATGAATATGGAAGAGGGGAAAGAAAGGAGAGTGAAAAAATATGTGTGCCTCTTTGCTTGTGAAGGATAGCTGCTTAAGTTCATTCTCTGTAACTATCCAATTGGCTAGAAATATTCCTCTATAGGCAATGCATGAGTTTACATGGACAAAAGATTTTAAAACGAAATGATAATGGAAATTTTGTGATCCATTTGGAAGAGAAATTTCAAGCATTTCATTTCTTATGAAAAGGAACACTCCAGCTCCACTGTCTTATGACCAATGTCTTTGTGTGCTGGGTCTGACCTGGCAGTCAAACTGGAAGGTCTAAAATATGCAGTGAGGGAGGGAAAAAGAAAGAATGAAAGAAATGGAGAAATTACATTTTTATCTCATGTAAAATCTGTAATAATTGCTGTAATCTAAAAGCTTTTATGTTCAACTTTTGTTTGATAGTTGGATTTGCACTGACACTTGTAAAGAAATGATAAGTAATATATCCTCCTTCATGTAATGGCTGGATGTAGAATAAAATTCTAAGACAATTCCAGCATTTCTGGTGTGTGGGCCTTGGTTAAATTAGTTGCAACATCTTAAACCATTAGAATGATTACAGTGGACTATAATACAGAGTAATAGCAGCCTGAAGACACTAAAAACTCCTTGATAATGTGCCACACTGTAGTACCTAGAAATAATTAAGGGAGTTAGTGAGTAAGGATGACTATTAGTGGTTAGCTATCTGTACTTCAATAAATCAGAGATAGGGTGGATTTCAACAAATGACAGTGGTCTTAAGGCTTACTATTGTGGAACTATCAAGAAAAACTCATAAGCAACCTTCTTTAGTTGACATTGTCTTTAGAAGGGTAGGAATGAGCAGTTTTGCCTTTATTTATTTATTTTTTTTAACATCTTTATTGGGGTATAATTGCTTTACAATGGTGTGTTAGTTTCTGATTTATAACAAAGTGAATCAGCTATACATATACATGTGCTCCCATGTGTCTTCCCTCTTGCGTCTCCCTCCCTCCCACTCTCCCCCTCCCACCCCTCCAGGCTGTCCCAAAGCCCCGAGCTAATATCCCTGTGCCTTGCGGCTGCTTCCCCCTAGCTATCTACCTTACTACGTTTGTTAGTGTGTATATGTCCATGACTCTCTCTCGCCCTGTCAAAACTCACCCTTCCCCCTCCCCATATCCTCAAGTCCGTTCTCCAGTAGGTCTGCGCCTCTATTCCTGTCTTATCCCTAGGTTCTTCATGACATTTTTCCCCCTTAAATTCCATATATATGTGTTAGCATACGGTATTTGTCTTTGTCTTTCTGACTTACTTCACTCTGTATGACAGACTCTAGGTCTATCCATCTCATTACAAATAACTCAATTTCATTTCTTTTTAACGCTGAGTAATATTCCATTGTGTATATGTGCCACATCTTCTTTATCCATTCGTCCGATGATGGGCGCTTAGGTTCTTTCCATCTCCGGGCTATTGTAAATAGAGCTGCAATGAACATTTTGGTACATGACTCTTTTTGAATTTTGGTTTTCCCAGGGTATATGCCCAGCAGTGGGACTGCTGGGTCATATGGTAATTCTATTTGTAGTTTTTTAAGGAACCTCCATACTGTTCTCCATAGTGGCTGAACCAATTCCCATTCCCACCAGCAGTGCAAGAGTGTCCCCTTTTCTCCACACCCTCTCCAGCATTTATTGTTTCTAGATTTTTTGATGATGGCCATTCTGACTGGTGTGAGATGATATCTCATTGTAGTTTTGATTTGCATTTCTCTAATGATTAATGATGTTGAGCATTCTTTCATGTGTTTGTTGGCATCCTTTATATCTTCTTTGGAGAAATGTCTGTTTAGGTCTTCTGCCCATTTTTGGATGGGGTTGTTTGTTTTTTTGTTATTGAGCTGCATGAGCTGCTTGTAAATTTTAGAGATTAATCCTTTGTCAGTTGCTTCATTTGCAAATGTTTTCTCCCATTCTGAGGGTTGTCTTTTGGTCTTGATTATGGTTTCCTTTGCTGTGCAAAAGCTTTGAAGTTTCATTAGGTCCCATTTGTTTATTTTTGTTTTTATTTTCATAACTCTAGGAGGTGGGTCAGAAAGGATCTTGCTGTGATTTATGTCATAGAGTGTTCTTCCTATGTTTTCCTCTAAGAGTTTGATAGCTTCTGGCCTTACATTTAGGTCTTTAATCCATTTTGAGCTTATTTTTGTGTATGGTGTTAGGGAGTGATCTAATCTCATACTTTTACATGTACCTGTCCAGTTTTCCCAGCACCATTTATTGAAGAGGCTGTCCTTTCTCCACTGTACATTCCTGCCTCCTTTATCAAAGATAAGGTGTCCATATGTGCGTGGGTTTATCTCTGGGCTTTCTATCCTGTTCCACTGATCTATCTTTCTGTTTTTGTGCCAGTACCATACTGTCTTGATTACTGTTGCTTTGTAGTATAGTCTGAAGTCAGGGAGACTGATTCCTCCAGCTCCTTTTTTCGTTCTCAAGATTGCTTTGGCTATTCGGGGTCTTTTGTGTTTCCATACAAATTGTGAAATTTTTTGTTCTAGTTCTGTGAAAAATGCCAGTGGTAGTTTGATAGGGATTGCATTGAATCTGTAGATTGCTTTGGGTAGTAGAGTCATTTTCACAATGTTGATTCTTCCCATCCAAGAACATGGTATATCTCTCCATCTATTTGTATCATCTTTAATTTCTTTCATCAGTGTCTTATAATTTTCTGCATACAGGTCTTTCGTATCCTTAGGTAGGTTTATTCCTAGATATTTTATTCTTTGTGTTGCAATGGTAAATGGGAGTGTTTTCTTGATTTCACTTTCAGATTTTTCATCATTAGTATATAGGAATGCCAGAGATTTCTGTGCATTAATTTTGTATCCTGCTACTTTACCAAATTCATTGATTAGCTCTAGTAGTTTTCTGGTAGCATCTTTAGGATTCTCTATGTATAGTATCATGTCATCTGCAAACAGTGACATCTTTACTTCTTCTTTTCCGATTTGGATTCCTTTTATTTCCTTTTCTTCTCTGATTGCTGTGGCTAAAACTTCCAAAACTATGTTGAATAAGAGTGGTGAGAGTGGGCAACCTTGTCTTGTTCCTGATCTTAGTGGAAATGCTTTCAGTTTTTCACCATTGAGGATGATGTTTGCTGTGGGCTTGTCATATATGGCCTTTATTATGTTGAGGAAAGTTCCCTCTATGCCTACTTTCTGGAGGGTTTTTATCATAAATGGGTGTTGAATTTTGTCGAAAGCTTTCTCTGCATCTATTGAGATGATCATATGGTTTTTCTCCTTCAATTTGTTAATATGGTTTATCACATTGATAGATTTGCGTATATTGAAGAATCCTTGCATTCCTGGAATAAACCCCACTTGATCATGGTGTATGATCCTTTTAATGTGCTGTTGGATTCTGTTTGCTAGTATTTTGTTGAGGATTTTTGCATCTATGTTCATCAGTGATATTGGCCTGTAGTTTTCTTTCTTTGTGACATCCTTGTCTGGTTTTGGTATCAAGGTGATGGTGGCCTCGTAGAAGGAATTTGGGAGTGTTCCTCCCTCTGCTATATTTTGGAAGAGTTCGAGAAGGATAGGTGTTAGCTCTTCTCTAAACGTTTGATAGAATTCACCTGTGAAGCCATCTGGTCCTGGGCTTTTGTTTGTTGGAAGATTTTTAATCACAGTTTCAATTTCAGTGCTTGTGATTGGTCTGTTCATATTTTCTATTTCTTCCTGATTCAGTCTTGGCAGGTTGTGCATTTCTAAGAATTTGTCCATTTCTTCCAGGTTGTCCATTTTATTGGCATAGAGTTGCTTGTAGTAATCTCTCATGATTTTTTTTATTTCTGCAGTGTCAGTTCTTATTTCTCCTTTCTCATTTCTAATTCTATTGATTTGAGTCTTCTCCCTTTTTTTCTTGATGAGTCTGGCTAGCGGTTTATCTATTTTGTTTATCTTCTCAAAGAACCAGCTTTTAGTTTTATTGATCGTTGCTATCGTCTCCTTCATTTCTTTTTCATTTATTTCTGATCTGATTTTTATGATTTCTTTCCTTCTGCTAGCTTTGGGGTTTTTTTGTTCTTCTTTCTCTAATTGCTTGAGGTGCAAGGTTAGGTTGTTTCTTCGAGATGTTTCCTGCTTCTTAAGGTGGGCTTGTATTGCTATAAACTTCCCCCTTAGAACTGCTTTTGCTGCATCCCATAGGTTTTGGGTCGTTGTGTCTCCATTGTCATTTGTTTCTAGGTATTTTTTTATTTCCTCTTTGATTTCTTCAGTGATCACTTCATTATTAAGTAGTGTATTGTTTAGCCTCCATGTGTTTGTATTTTTTACAGATCTTTTCCTGTAATCGATATCTAGTCTCATGGCATTGTGGTCAGAAAAGATACTTGATACAATTTCAGTTTTCTTAAATTTACCAAGGCTTGATTTGTGACCCAAGATATGATCTATCCTGGAGAATGTTCCATGAGCACTTGAGAAAAATGTGTATTCTGTTGTTTTTGGATGGAGTGTCCTATAAATATCAATTAAGTCCATCTTGTTTAATGTATCATTTAAAGCTTGTGTTTCCTTATTTATTTTCATTTTGGATGATCTGTCCATGGGTGAAAGTGGGGTGTTAAAGTCCCCTACTATGAATGTGTTACTGTCAATTTCCCCTTTTATGGCTGTTAGTATTTGCCTTACATATTGAGGTGCTCCTATGTTGGGTGCATAAATATTTACAATTGTTATATCTTCTTCTTGGATCGTTCCCTTGATCATTATGTAGTGTCCTTCTTTGTCCCTTTTAATAGTCCTTATTTTAAAGTCTATTTTGTCTGATATGAGAATTGCTACTCCAGCTTTCTTTTGGTTTCCATTTGCATGGAATATCTTTTTCCATCCCCTTACTTTCAGTCTGTATGTGTCTCTAGGTCTGAGGTGGGTAACTTGTAGACAGCATATATAAGGGTCTTGTTTTTGTATCCATTCAGCCAATCTGTTTCTTTTGGTGGGAGCATTTAGTCCATTTACATTTAAGGTAATTATCGATATGTATGTTCCTATTCCCATTTTCTATATTGTTTTGGGTTCGTTATTATAGGTCGTTTCCTTCTTTTGCATTTCTTATCTAGAGAAGTTCCTTTAGCATTTGTTGTAAAGCTGGTTTGGTGGTGCTGAACTCTCTCAGCTTTTGCTTGTCTGTAAAGGTTTTAATTTCTCCATCAAATCTGAATGAGATCCTTGCTGGGTAGAGTAGTCTTGGTTGCAGGTTTTTCTCCTTCATCACTTTCAGTATGTCCTGCCACTCCCTTCTGGCTTGTAGGGTTTCTGCTAAGAGATCAGCTGTTAACCTTATGGGGATTCCCCTGTGTGTTATTTGTTGTTTTTCCCTTGCTGCTTTTAATATGCTTTCTTTGTATTTAATTTTTGATAGTTTGATTAGTATGTGTCTTGGCGTATTTCTCCTTGTATTTATCCTGTATGGGACTCTCTGTGCTTCCTGGACTTGATTAACTATTTCCTTTCCCATATTAGGGAAGTTTTCAACTATAATCTCTTCAAATATTTTCTCAGTCCCTTTCTTTTTTTCTTCTTCTTCTGGAACCCCTATAATTCGAATGTTGGTGCGTTTAATGTTGTCCCAGAGCTCTCTGAGACTGTCCTCAGTTCTTTTCATTCTTTTTTCTTTATTCTGCTCTGCAGTAGTTATTTCCACAACTTTATCTTCCAGGTCACTTATCCGTTCTTCTGCCTCAGTTATTCTGCTATTGATCCTATCTAGAGTACTTTTAATTTCATTTATTGCGTTGTTCAGCGATGCTTGTTTCATCTTTAGTTCTTGTAGGTCCTTGTTAACTGTTTCTTGCATTTTGTCCATTCTACTTCCAAGATTTCGGATCATCCTTACTATCATTATTCTGAATTCTTTTTCAGGTAGATTGCCTATTTCCTCTTCATTTGTTAGGTCTGGTGGGTTTTTATCTTGCTCCTTCATCTGCTGTGTGTTTTTCTGTCTTCTCATTTTGCTTATCTTACTGTGTTTGGGGTCTCCTTTTTGCAGGCTGCACGTTCGTAGTTCCCGTTGTTTTTGATGTCTGTCTCCAGTGGCTAAGGTTGTTTCAGCGGGTTGTGTAGGCTTCCTGGTGGAGGGAACTAGTGCCTGTGTTGTGCTGGATGAGGCTGGATCTTGTCTCTCTAGTGGGCAGGTTCACGTCTGGTGGTGTGTTTTGGGGTGTCTGTGGCCTTGTTATGATTTTAGGCAGCCTCTCTGCTAATGGGTGGGGTTGTGTTCCTGTTTTGCTAGTTGTTTGGCATAGGTTGTCCAGCACTGTGGCTTGCTGGTCGTTGAGTGAAGCTGGGTGCTGGTGTTAAGATGGAGGTCTCTGGGAGATTTCCACCGTTTAATATTATGTGGAGCTGGGAGGTCTCTTGTTGATCAGTGTCCTGAAGTTGGCTCTCCTACCTCAGAGGCAGAGCCCTGCCTCCTGGGCTGGAGCACCAAGAGCCTTTCATCCACACGGCTCAGAATAAAAGGGAGGAAAAGTAGAGAGAATTATTAGAAGTATGAGGAAAGGAAGAAGGAAAGGAGCAAAGGATGGAAGGAAGAAAGAAGCAAAGAAGGAAAGAAAGGAGGGAGGGAGGGAGGAAGGAAGGAAGGAAGGAGGGAAAGAAGGAGAAAATGTAGAGAGAATTAGTAGAAGTATGAAGAAAGAAAGAGGGAAAGGAGGAAAGGAAGGAAGGAAGAAAGAAGCAAAGAAGGAAAGAAAGGAGGGAGGGAGGGAGGGAGGGAGGAAGGAAGGAAAGAAGGAGGGAAAGAAGGAGAAAATGTAGAGAGAATTAGTAGAAGTTTGAGGAAAGAGAGAAGGAAAGGAGGAAAGGAAGGAAGGAAGAAAGAAGCAAAGAAGGAAATAAAGGTGGGAGGGAGGGAGGAAGGAAGGAAGGTAGGAGGGAAAGAAGGAGAAAATGTAGAGAGAATTAGTAGAAGTATGAGGAAAGAAAGAGGGAAAGGAGGAAAGGAAGGAAGGAAGAAAGAAGCAAAGAAGGAAAGAAAGGAGGGAGGGAGGGAGGGAGGGAGGAAGGTAGGAGGGAAAGAAGGAGAAAATGTAGAGAGAATTAGTAGAAGTATGAGGAAAGAAAGAAGGAAAGGAGGAAAGGAAGGAAGGAAGAAAGAAGCAAAGAAGGAAAGAAAGGGAGGGAGGGGGGAAGGAAGGAAGGAGGAGGGAAAGAAGGAGAAAATGTAGAGAGAATTAGTAGAAGTTTGAGGAAAGAAAGAAGGAAAGGAGGAAAGGAGGAAAGGAAGGAAGGAAGAAAGAAGCAAAGAAGGAAAGAAAGGAGGGAGGGAGGGAGGGAGGAAGGGAGGAAGGAAGGAGGGAAAGAAGGAAAAAAGACGGAAAGAAAGAAGATACAGTAAAAATAAAATAAAGTATAATATAGTTATTGTACTAAAAAATATTTTAAAAGAAAAAAAAAAAAAAAAGAACAGATAGAACCCTAGGACAAATGTTGGAAACAAAGCTATACAGAGAAAATCTTACACAGAAGCATACACATACGTGTTCACAAAGAGAGGCAAAGGGGGAAAAATCATAAATCCTGCTCCCAGAGACCACCTCCTCAACCTGGGGTGATTCGCTGTCTAAAGGAGGGAAGGAAGGAAGGAAAGAAAGAAAGAACGAAGGTAAAGTACAATAATGTTATTACAATTAAAATTAATTATTAAGAAAAAAAAATTTTTTTTTTTAAAAAAACCATGGACGGATAGAGCCCGAGGACAAATGTTGGAAGCAAAGCTATACAGAGAAAATCTTACACAGAAGTATACACATACACGTTCACAAAGAGAGGCAAAGGGGGAAAAATCATAAATCCTGCTCCCGGAGACCACCTCCTCAATTTGGGGTGATTTGTTGTCTAAAGGAGGGAAGGAAGGAAGGAAAGAAAGAAAGAAAGAACGAAGGTAAAGTACAATAAAGTTATTACAATTAAAATTAATTATTAAGAAAAAAAAATTTTTTTTTTAAAAAAACCATGGACGGATAGAGCCCTAGGACAACTGTTGGAAGCAAAGCTATACAGAGAAAATCTTACACAGAAGCATACACATACACGTTCACAAAGAGAGGCAAAGGGGGAAAAATCATAAATCCTGCTCCCAGAGACCACCCCCTCAACCTGGGGTGATTCGCTGTCTAAAGGAGGGAAGGAGGGAAGGAAAGAAAGAAAGAAAGGACGAAGGTAAAGTTCAATAAAGTTATTACAATTAAAATTAATTATTAAAAAAATTTTTTTTTTTTTTTAAAAAAAAAAAAAACCATGGACGGATAGAGCCCTAGGACAAATGGTGGAAGCAAGAGTATACAGACAAGATCTCACACAGAAGCATACACGCACACATTCACAAAAAGAGGAAAAAGGAAAAAAAATCACAGATCTCGCTCCTAAATTCCCCCTCTTCAATTTGGGATCACTCCCTGTCTATTCAGGTATTCCACAATGCAGGGCACATCAAGTTGATTGTGGAGCTTCAATCCGCAGCCTCCGCGGCTGCCGGGAGAGACCTCCCCCTCTCCTCCCTGCTCTCACAGCTCACAGGAGCTCAGCTTTGTACCCGGCCCTGCCCCTGCGCGCAGATCGCTGGAGGGCGTCTGTTTTTTTGCTCAGACAGGACGGGGTTAAAGGAGCCGCTGATTCGGGAGCTCAGGCTCACTCAGGCCGGGGGTTGGGGGATGGGGGAAGGCGGGGCACTGCGTGCGGGGCGGGCCTGCGGCGGCAGAGGCCGGCGTGACGCTGCACCAGCCTGAGACCCGCCATGCGTACTCCCGGGGAAGTTGTCCCTGGATCCCGGGAACCTGGCAGTGGCGGCCTGCACAGGCTCCGCGGAAGAGAGGCGCGGAGAGTGACCTGTGCTCGCATACAGCCCCCCTGGTGGCAGCAGCAGCAGCCCCAGCGTCTCCCGCCCGTCTCTGGGGTCCGCGGTTTCAGCCGCGGCTCGCGCCCGTCTCTGGGGCTCGCGCTTCCCGTCGCGGCTCGCGCCCGTCTCGGGGGCTCGCGCCCTCAGCCGCGGCTCGCGCCCGTCTCTGGGGTTCGCGCTTTTAGCCGCGGCTCGCGCCCGTCTCTGGAGTTCCTTTAAGCAGCGCTCTTAAACCCCTCTCCTCGCGCACCAGGAAACAAAGAGGGAAGAAAAAGTCTCTTGCCTCTTCGGCCGGTGCAGGCTTTTCCCCGAACTCCCTCCCGGCTAGTCGTGGCGCACCAACCCCTTCAGGCTATGTTCAAGCCGCCAACCCCAGTCCTCTCCCTGAGCTCCGTCCAAAACCAAAACCCGAGCCTCAGCTCGCAGCCCCGCCCGCCCCGGCGGGTGAGCAGACAAGCCTCTCGGGTTGGTGAGTGCCGGTCGGCACCGATCGTCTGTGCAGGAATCTCCCCGCTTTGCCCTCCACACCCGTCGCTGTGCACTACTCCGCGGTCCCTAAGCTCCCCCCTCCGCCTCCCGCAGTCTCCCCCGCGGAGGGGCTTCCTAGTGTGTGGAAACTTTTCCTCCTTCACAGCTCCCTCCCACTGGTGCAGGTGCCGTCCTTATTCTTTTGTCTCTGTTTTTTCTTTTGCCCTACCCAGGTACGTGGGGAGTTTCTTGCCTTTTGGGAGCTCTGAGGTCTTCTGCCAGCCTTCAGTAGGTGTTCTGTAGGAGTTGTTCCACGCGTAGATGTATTTCTGGTGTATCCGTGAGGAGGAAGGCGATCTCCACGTCTTACTCTTCCGCCATCTTCCCGCCGACTCCCGGAATGAGCAGTTTTAATGAAACGTGTATTCAGATACTAACTAAACAAAGCTTTCTGTATCTGGATGACATAAAAATTACAGCCCATCAACACTTCATTTAAAGTGGTACTTTCAATAAACGTGTGTTAGTCTGTTCAGGCTGCTATAACAAAATACCATAGACTGAGGGGCTTATAAACAAAAGCAATTTAATTCTCACAGTTCTGGAGGCTGGAAGTCTGAGATCAGCATGCTAGCATGGGCAGGTAAGGGCCCATCTCCTAGAGTTGTGGGTTTTTTGTTGTATCCTCAAGTGGCAGAAGGGTCTAGAAAGCTCTGTGGAATCTTTATTATAAGGTACTAATCTCATTCGTGAGGGCTCCATCCTCATGACCTAATCACCTCCAAAATGTCCCTCCTTTTAAAACCATCACATTGGGTGTTGGGATTCTAACAAGTGAATTTTAGGGGGACACAAACATTCAGACCATAGCAAAAGGGTTAAACATACAGGAAAAATGCTTGCAGCATTGCAAAACCCTTGTTTATGAAGTCCTACTCACTGGCTTATATACCAGTATTGACTTTGGATGGAATTGTTGAGAATATGTGGTTCTGTCCTCAAGCAATCAAATAAAATGTATAGGAAAATAGAGGTCACTGTCATTCAAAATTTAAAGGGAAGGAGAAATGAGATGAAGATGGCAGAGTAGGACGATATGGAGCTCACACCTACCCCACAAACACATCAAAATTACATCTACATTAGAGCAATTGTCACTAAAAACAAACTAGAGCTTGGAAGAAAGACTCTTATACAACCAAAGCTATAAGGAAGATTCACAAGTAATCAAGTAGGAAAGGAAGAGAAGCAATCAAGTCAGGACCTGTCCCCCTGGGAGGGGACACAAAAGAAAAGGGGAATTACATGGACTTGGAGATCCTCCTGGGAGAGTGAATGGTTCAAACCACATATTGGATGGCCCACCCCTGAAGTCTGACACGAGGAGGACAAGTCCCATTAGCTGGTTTGTAAACCAGTGGGACCGACAGCAAGGCTGTAAGAAACCTAACCTCCACTGGTGAAGAGCATGCACATGCTTGCTTTCTCACAAAACAAGGCAGAGGAAGAAGATTGAAGCTTCCTGGGACTCTGGTCAGTTTCCTGCAACTGCACCAGCATGTGCTCCAGCCTGAGATGTGCACCTGCTCTGGCCTCACTTGCTCCCTGGTACAACTCCACACTAGGGCAAGTGTGGTCATGGCCAAGGAGAGTGCACAGTTTTGAGGGATGGAGCCCACTCAGACCTGGCACAGAATCTGAAAGGGGTGAGGGCAGTGGATAAGGAGCAGTCTGGGACTCTGGCTTGTGCTGGGACAACACAGCCCATGCCCTGACCAATGCTGAGTGCCTGCTCAGGCCCCTCTTTTTTCATGGTGCAGCTCCACACTAGGACAAGAGCTGTCACAGCCAAGGGTGTTGCATAGTTGTGAGGGTTGGAGCCAGACCTAGCACAGCATCTAAAAGGGGCTTGGGCAAACATTGGTATTGCTTATGGAGGCAGTGGATCAGAACTCTAACTGGTGGTGGGATTGCCAAAGCCCATACCCTAACCCACACCAAGCACACACCCCAGCCCCTCTTGCTCTAACACTGCTCCCCTTTGGGCTGAGGGTGCTGATGCAAGAAGGGGAGAGTGCATACTCTTAGAGGAAATGGAGACAGCTCAAACCTGACAATCAGAGTTTCTGTTCCAGCATCTTGGGAACCACCACTTCCCCCAATAGGGTGCTACTGGCCACTGAGCATAGGGGAAGCCCTGGTTAACACCTGGCTCTGGCTCATTTCCTTGATCTCTAGCCCCACCACCTACAAAGGTGATAGCTGTTAGCACACTCTGGGAAAGACATGATTTGTGCTCACATCAGATCCAGCTCTTCCACCAAAGTCACTGGGTACACACATACTGTATAGGGTTGCTCCCACAAAAGTACACCCCTTCAAGACTGGAAAAGGTAACTGTTTCACCTAATTTCACAGAGAAAGTTAAGCAAAATGAGAAGACAAGAATTTATTTCAAATGAAAAAAGCAAGAGAAAAGTCCCTGAAAATAAAACAAGTAATGAAACAAATAATTTACAAGATAAAGTTCAAAGTACTAGTAATAAGAATACTAAATAAATTAGGAAAAAGAATAGGTGAACACAGAGAGATTTTAACAAAGATCTGGAAAATATGAAAAAAAAAAAGAAAAGTGAGACCAAACAATACAATAATTGAAATGAAACACTAAAAGGAATTAAGAGCAGACTAGGTGATACAGAGGAACACATAAGTGACCTGGGAAATAGAATAATGGAAATCACCCTATCAAAACAGTGAAAAGAAAAACATTCAAAAATTGAGAACAGTTTGAGAGACCTCTGAAAAAAATCAAGTGTACCAACACTTGCATTAAGAGAGAAAAGGGTAAAAAATATATTTGGTAAAATTATGGCTGAAAACTTCCCAAACTTAAAGAAGGAAACAGAATCAAGGTACAGGAAGCACAGAGAGTCCCAAACAAGATGAACCCATACAGACCCACACCAAGAAATATCATAATTAAAAGGTAAAAAATTTAAAGATAAAGAGATAATATTAAAGACAGCAAGAGAACAACAAAGAGTCATATATGGGGAAACCCCAATAAGGCTATCAGCTAATTTTTCTGCAAAAATTTTGCAGGCCAGGAGGGAGTGTCATGGTATATTCAAATTGCTGAAAGGGAAAACCCAGCACTCCAGGATACTCTACCCAGAAAGATTATCATTTAGAATTGAATGAGAGATTAAAAAAAAAAAAAAAAAAAGCTTCTCAGATGTGCAAACACTAAAATGATTCATCAATACTAAACTTACCCAAAAATAAATGTTAAAGGAACTTCTTTAAGTGAAAAAGAAAAGGCTATAACAGGAATTAAAAATCCATAGGAAAGGAAATATCCAATAGTAAAGACAGATATATGATAAAGCATGTGAATCAGCCAGTTAAATACTCTAGTATAAAGATTAAAATACAAAAACATTATAAAATCAATTATAACTACAATAAACTGTGAAGGGATAAACATGAAGTGGTAAAAAATGACATCAAAAACACAAAACATGGTGTGGAGTCAAAAATGTAGATCCTTTAGAATCATCAGACACAAGGGAAGAAACTAAAAGAAGAAAAAAGAACAAAGAACTGCAAAAACAACCAGAGAACAAGTAACAAAATGAAAGTGAGTGTATACCTATCAATAATTTAATAATTTAGGGCTTCCCTGGTGGCACAGTGGTTGAGAGTCTGCCTGCTGATGCAGGGGACACGGGTTCGTGCCCCGGTCCAGGAAGGTCCCACATGCCACGGAGAGGCTGGGCCCATGAGCCATGGCTGCTGAGCCTGCACATCCGGAGCCTGTGCTCTGCAACAGGAGAGGCCACAGCAGTGAGAGGCCCGTGTACCGCAAAATAAATAAATAATAAATAAGTTAATAATTTAAATGTAAATGGACTAAGTGCTCAAATCAAGACAGAGGGTGGCTGAACAGATAAAAAAGCAAGACCCACCTCTATGCTGAATATGAGGGAATCAGTTCAGAGCCAGGGACACACACAGAGTGAAAGTGAGGGGATGGAAAATATATTTCCTGCAAATGGAAATGACAAGAAAGCTGGTGTAGCAGACAAAATAGACTTTAAAACAAGGCTATAGGCTTCCCTGGTGGCACAGTGGTTGAGAGTCCGCCTGCCGATGCAGGGGACGTGGGTTCGTGCCCCGGTCTGGGAGGATCTCATGTGCCACGGAGTGGCTGGGCCCGTGGGCCATGGCCACTGGGTCTGCACGTCCACAGCCTGTGCTCCATGGCGGGAGAGGCCGCAGCAGTGAGAGGCCCGCATACCACAAAAAGAAAAGAAGAAAAAGAAAAAAAAAGGTTATAATGAAAGACAAAGAAAGTCATATTATAATGATAAATGGATCAATAAAAGAAGCGGATAAAACACTTTTTAACATATATGTACCTAACGTAGGAGCAACTAAATATATAAAGCAAATATTAACTGACATAAAGGGAGAAATTGACAATAATACAGTAAGAGTGGGGGGCTTTAACATACCTCTCACTTCAATGTACAGTTCACCAGAAAGAAAATCAGTAAGGAAATTGTCCTTAAATGACACATTAAACAAGTTGGATTTTGCAGATCTACAGAGGACTGCATTTCAAATACACTTTCATTCCAAGTACATATGGAACATTCTCCAGGATAAAACACATGCTAGACCACAAAACAAGTCTTAAAAAATTTAAGAGGATAGAAATTATGTGAAGCATATTTTCTGAATACAACAGTATGAAAATAGAAATCAATTACAGGAAGAAAAATTGTAAAAACACAAACACATGCTAAAGAACATGCTACTAAAATACCAATGAGTCAATAAAGAAATCAAATAGTAAATCAGAAAGTACCTCAAGACAAATGAAAATAAAAACACAAATTTCCAAAATCTATGAGAAGAAACAAAAGCAGTTCTAAGAGGGAATTTTATAACAATATGGGCCTACCTCAAGAAAATTTAAAACTCTTAAATAAACAACCTAACCTACCATGTAAAATAATTAGAAAATGAAGAACAAAGCCCAGAGTCAGTAGAAGGAAGGTATTAATTAAGATCAGAGAGAAAATAAATAAAATGATGATCAAAGAAAAAATTCATAAGATCAATAAAACCAAGAGCTGATCTTTTCTGAAAAGATAAACAAAATTTATAAGGCTTTATCTAGACTCATCAAGAAAAAAATAGAGGAGACCCAAATAAAAAAATCAGAAATGAAAGAGGAGAAGATACAACTGATATCACAGAGATATCAATACAAAATACCATAAGAGAATACTACAAACAGTTCTATGCCAAAAAATTGGACAAACTAGAAGAAACGGAAAAATTTCTAGACACGTACATCTTCCATGACTGAATCAGGATGAAAAAGACAATCTGAACAAATTGATTGCTGGCAGTGAAATTGAATTTATAATTTTAAAAAACTACCGTCAAACAAAAGTCCAGGGCTAGATGGTTTCACAGGGGAATTCTACAAAACATATGAAGAAGAGTTAATACCTATCCTTCTCAAACTGTTCCTAAAAATTGAAGTGGATGGAACACTCCCCAAGTCATTCAACTAGGGCACCATTACCCTGATATCTAAACGAGACAAAGACACTGCAAAAAAAAAATTACAGGCCAATATCTCTGATGAATATAGAAATAAACAAAATATTAAGGAACTGAATTCAACAATACATAGAAAGAATCATAATCATGATAGAGTGGGGCTTATTCTAGGGAAGTGAGAATGCTTCAACATTCACAAATCAGTCAATGTGGTACACCATAATAACAAAACAAATGATAAAAATCACATCATCATCTCAGATGCAGAAAAAGAATTTGACAAAATTCAACATCCATTGATAATAAAAACTCTTAACAAAGTTGGTATAGAGGGAACATATTTCAACATAATAAAGGTCATTTATAGCAAACCCACAGCTAACATCATACTCAATGGTGAAAAGATGATAGCTTTTCTTCTAAAACCAAGAACAAGACAAGGATGTCCACTCTCACCACTTCTATTTAACATAACATTAGAAGACATAGTCTTGGCAACTAGACAGAAAAATAAATAAAAGGCATCCAAATAGAAAGGGAAGTAAAAATGTCATTGTATGCAGGTGACATGGTACTATATAGAGAAAACCCTGAAGTCTCTATCAAAAAATAAATAAATAAATTTAGAACTAAGTGAATTCAGTAAAGTTGCAGGATATATTACTATAAAGAAATTTATTGCTTTTCTATACACTAAAAGTGAACTATCAGAAAAAGAAATCAAGAAAACGATCCCTTTTTAAATTACATCAAAAAATTAAAATACCTAGGAATAAATTTAATGAATGAGGTAAAAAAAAAAGTATGCTCTGAGAAGTGTAAGGTAGTTCATGAATTTATGAAGGAAATTTAAGATGATACAAATGAATGTAATGATACCCAGTGTTCATGGATTAGAAGAATTAATATTTTTAAAATGTACATACCACCCAAAGCAATCTATAGATTTAATGCAATCACTATCTAAATACCCATGACATTATTCAAAGGACTAGAATAATCCTATAACCAAAGCAATCTTGAAAAAAGGAAAAAAGCTGGAGGTATCAACCACCCTGACTTCAGACTATACTAAAAAACTACAGTAAAGAAAACAACATGGTAATGGCACAACAATAGACACAAAGATAAGTGGAACAGGATAGAGAGGCCAGAAATAAACTCACACACTTACAATAAATTAATTTATGACAAAGGAGGTAAGAATATACAATGGAAAAAAGACAATCTCTTAAATAAGTGGTTCTGGGAAAACTGGATGGGTATGTAAAAGAATGAAAACTGTAAAAGAATGAAGTTAGAACATTTTTCTCACATCATATACAAAAATAAACTCAAAGTGGATTAAAACCTAAATGTAAGACCTGAAGCCATATAAAACTCCTAGAAGAAAATATGGGCAGAACAATCTTAGACATAAATTGTAACCATATATTTTCAGTAAGGCAAAGTAAACAAAAGTAGAAACAAACAACTGGGACCTAATTAAACTTAACATTTTTGCATAACAAAGGAAGCTATGAACAAAATGAAAAGACATCCTCCTAAGTGAGAGAAATACTTGCAAATGATATGACTGATAAGGGGTTAATATCCAAAATATATAAACAGCTTATACAATTCAATATCCAGAAAATAAAAACCTGATTAAAAAATGAGCAGAAAACCTGAATAGACATTTTTCTAAAGAAGATATATAGATGATTAACAGGCACATGTAAAGATACTCAGTATCACTCATCATCATATAAATGCAAATCAAAACATCAATGAGATATCACCGCACACCTGTCAGAATGGCTATCATCAAAAATTCTACAAATAACAAATGTTGTCAAGGATGTGGAGAAAAGAGAACAGTAGTACACTGTTGGTGGGACTATAAATTGGTGCATCCACTACAGAATACAATAGTATGGAGATTCCTCAGAAAACTAAAAATAGGACTGTTTTATGATCCAGCAATTCCACTCCTGGATACATTCTAAAGAAAACAAATGCACTAATTCAAAAAGATGCATACACCTCAATGTTCATAGCAGCATTATTTATGATAGTCAAGATATGGAAGCAATCCTAAGTGTCCATCCACAGATGAATGAATAAAGATGTGGTATTTACCTATTAATGTTAATGTATTCTTTAACTTCATTCATTTTTTATGGCTGAATAGTATTCCATTGTGTATGTATATATGTATGTGTATATAGGTAGCTTCATCTGTGAATGAATTTACCTATATACACATACCAGAACTTCCATTTAATTTTAGAGACCATTTCTAAAATATAATTTTCTTCAACTTATTCTCTATAATATGTAAGATTTAACCAAATTAAAGGGCTATCTCTATTCCAAAAACATCTCATATTGCAAAGCTTTTGAGGAAGCAAGTAACAGAATTTTGGATAGTCTAAATTTGAGAATAATGTCTTGGACTTAACTGAGGTTACTTGTGATTGGTTTCACTATATTTCAACCAGCAAGTAATGCAAGTGGTATTCTGGCTATCCAGGATACATTACTGCACAAGTGGATGGCTCCCCATTGCTCTCTTTCCCCTCAAAGAGGGAAGCCCAACCATTTGAGACCTTTTTAACCTGTAGTAAGGAAGGAATGAACCAAGTCAATGCAAATAGTGGGCTCATTTCCATTTATGTAGTTTTAAGATGAGGGCAAAAGGAAGAGAATAAGCACCTCAGCCCAGATCATGCAGACCTGATATCCAGGTTAGGAATTCATAATTTCTTGTTAAACTAATTTATATAGCATACTTTTATTTCAAAAATCAGAATCACAGTTTCAGCGTATCAGGTTCAACCATGACTTACCACAATGTACCCTTAGGTAGAAGTCATAAATAGGGATCATCTCTTAATCTCAACACATTTCTAACATGTTCCAGTGATATATATTGGCATTACCTCTTCAAAATGATAGCATCACACTTGTATTATGTATTCTAAAGCATTAAAGTGTCAAAAATAAAACAACAGATAATATTATTAATGTAAATGTAAGTTCCCCTACTGCCAAAATCAACAACAGAAACTCAACAAATCATCCAGAAATATTCTGTTTGGTATAAATCTCCCCAGATGAATCTATCAGTTGGTTTCAGCCAGCGTTTAGTTGCAAATGGCTCCTGAAACAAGTGTTATTGATCTTTCAATTCTTAAGTCTACTGGAGAACATAAATGCATTTCACTGTTTACTCCTCAGTTTAAGTTATTTGTATTTGGACTGTCCCCTGCAGGCAATTTTTAAAGCATACACAGTTCACTAAACTCACTGTGAAGAACACACTGTTAAGCATTTCAAGCCACCTATGGGGACAATCACCACAAATCTCAGGTTGAAAATTCTAGCTAATCAACAACGCTACCACCCAGAATAGTAGCATTTGGCCAGGGTAACCACACAATTAATTCTTCTGTTTCAGCCAAGCAATATCATATTCTCTAGAGAAATAGAATTTGCCAAAGGATTTTACCCACTTTTCAGCAATTTTTGCTCCTTCTGTCTCTCTTACACATTTTGCGTTTCTGGTTCCTTTGAAATCCCTTTTCCTGTTATTCCACATCTCTCAACTCCTGATGTCTTACTATTGTTGTGATGACAGCTCACAGTTGTTTAAAGCTATCTTCTGCAACAGAATATAGAAAATTAATTTGAAATCCCTATTAATGCTGAGAAAATCCCCATTTGATATAGGAGATAAATAAAGCAGGAGCTGAAGTGACTGACTCAAGTTGGTGCCATAAGAAGCACAAGCTACCCTGGTCCCAAAAGATCTTTGATGAAGAGGAGACAACCAAGGCACAGGGTCTCAGGGAACCAAATCCCAATATTGCCTCACTACCTATTTAATCTTCCTGAGGTTTTTTTCTCTTAAGAAAAATGGTACAAATTCTTGCCTGCCCACTTCATACAAATATATTTAAATATAAGTGTAAATAGAAAAAAAATTTGGAGACCTTACTATTTGTAGGCATAACACACAAGAAAGTTGAAATGATTTTCAAAGTGTTTTTCTATGTTCAGGATAAAATCTCAGAGCATTTGTAAGCAGAAACATACTAAAGAACAAGGAGAGTCCATTGTCTCCTTCACATGTATCCACTTTGTGACACAATTAATTGGAAATATACATATTTTTAGTGCACAAAAGCAACTATCCTTTCAAAAAAATTTGCTTAAAAAAAAAGCACAATTTTCTTGCTGTTGAAACCAATTGCCTGTAACAATTTGTCCTCTGGCTGGACAGAGCCTTGCAGAGGAAGCAGACCAACTTCTTTCTTTTTCAGGAGCCTAGATATAGGAAATGATTTGGAATGTATAAATGGTACAAAGGTCTTATAATGTGTCCCATCTGAGCATCCATGGGTCTGTTCAGAAATACGTTATTTCTTTGTCTAATATTTTTCCCCTTCCTAGTCACAGACACAAAAGGAAGCCTATCTTGAACCTTCATCCCATATTTTTGAGAAAAATGAAAACTTCACTCATGAGCCTAGATGTTTGCATATATACCAAATCTGAAACACTGTATGAAATAGAAAATGTAGGTAAGGAAACACAAAGATAACCACATGTCTTCCTCATTTATTATCATGTTATTAGCTATTTAATAATAATCAAACTTTTTTCTAAGTCTCCTTTCAATAATTTATTTGGAAAAAAACTGTCTATACCAAGCCCTAAGTATGTCCTTAGCCCTAAATATTATCACAGCTTCTAACTTAAGAGAAACATAACTATGACTACCAAAAAAAAAAGCAATTACATTGTTGACTCTCTAAATATCCCTAAGATTATATAGATATTATGTAAAGAAGTTTTCCTTAATATCAGTGTAATTAATTAAATCCTTAAAGTCATTTGGTGCACTAAAATGTCATATAACAATAACTATTGCCCCAGGGCTTCCCTGGTGGCTCAGTGGTTGAGAGTCCGCCTGCCGATGCATGGGACAAACGTTCGTGCCCGGTCCGGGAATATCCCACATGCTGCGGAGCGGTTAGGCCCATGACACATGGCCGCTGAGCCTGAGCATCCGGTGCCTGTGCTCTGCAATGGGATAGGCCACAACAGTGAGAGGCCCGCATACCACAAAAAAAAAAAACTACTGCCCCAAATGAAAACAAAATAATACAAAGCTAAATAGATGTCTTTATTAACAGAAATAAATTAGTTTATAGAAATAAACTAATAGAAATAAACTAATAGAAATAAACTTATAGAAATAAACTTATAGAAATTAGTTTATTGAAATAAGTATGGGTAATCTTTCCAAATGAAATGAAGATCTAATAGAATATTGCCGAAAACAGTACTTGTTACAATGAAGCTTAAGGGTAAGGAAACTCATCAGCAACATGAGGGAAAGATCTGGCATACCAAGGCAGACTACAAAGCCTGTTAGTCTGATGCCTACCATCAGCATGGTAAGAGTGAATCCTCCCTGATATGTTTTTTTGAACTCTGCGTTTCCTAATCATTGGAGGCTGTTTGATACAGGTTGGAGAATAGTTGATGTGATCTAACTTAATGGAGAGCAGGCCAAGAGAAAGAAGAAGAATGCCTATATTAGCTGTAGGAAAATAAAATCAACAGACTCCCAGTGATTTCAGATTATTCAAAGAGGCTTTGAGCCGAAGGTCTATAGACAGAAGAAATCTCAGGTCTCATTCAAGACTTAGAAAACATTCACTTAAGTTTATGATGGTTGTCCATCTGTCTAATAAACATTCTGATTTTGAAAAATGGCAAATTCGAAAAGAAAAAGAATCAATTTCTAACCTCAGTAAAAGCAGAGTAAGCTCAATAACAGCAAAAAACTAAGTTATTGACTGTAAAATGTACTTCTTAAAATATAAAGTCCTGTAAATTTGAAGTTTTAGTGTTGAAGTGAATAACAAAATACACCTTACAAGTGGAAAAATATTTTGTAACTTATTTTTAAGAGAAATGTGGTTGGGCTAAGTGTGTTATTAACCACAGCTTTTTAAAAAACAGCTCACACTTTTTCTCTTAGCTTTCAAGACATTCTTTTTTATTATGTCTTCACATAAAAAATGTACTTCTTGTGCTTTAACCTTCTGGGGGAGGAAATCTAGTTTGAAGAAGTTCAGACTCAATCTTCTAGAGCAGTGTGTTTACTATAGAGCAACTGCCCACCATTTGCATGGACAAACTATATAGTTACTTTCTCCTCTAAAAGTTTTAACATCTTGATGTGGGTGTCATGAAACATGTTTGAAGAATTCAGCTCAAGAAAAATATTTAGAGTCAAAACCACAATGAACTATAACTAAATCTCCTATGGGCCCAATATGACATATGTTGAGTCTACTGACATTGTTAGAAATTTGGGGAAATGTTTTCTTCCTCTTTTCTTAAAAGACTTAAATATTTCAGGCTGTAAGAGACTTCAAAATTAAATTGTTACAGATGACAAACTTGAGAGTCACAGAGTTGCAGTGACTTCCACAAAATTACATGTCTACCAACTGGGCTTGAGTCCAGCTTTCTGATTTCCTGGCCAAAGCATTTCCACTAAACTATACCAACACTACTACCACACTTTAACCATGTTTTTTTTTTTTTTTTCCTTTTAGTATACTATGTGTATGTATGTGAATGTTGTGTGTTGTATATTCATAATACATTAATGTTTTTAGATCCCAGATGGATTTTACTGATATTACAGTCTACCACTTAATTCTGCCAGCCATATTGAACAACAGGTAGAAGGTAATTCAAGTTTGAGAACTAATTCTAAGTTTAGGAACAAATCAGAAGACTATCCAGATCCAAAAATTTTCTGGTAGTTAGGTCATAAGAACTTAAGGCAACAGCAGTAAAATAACAAAGCAAAAAATTGGTCAAAACCCACAGAAGGTAGAGAAGATCAAGTCCAGTAAAATAAGTGCAAAGAGCAAAACTTGAGTCAGAGTACACCTTACAGATATACACTTTACAGTAGTATATTTGCTTTATATTTTAAGGCATTCCAAATTCACTTCTAGTAATATTTGCACAGATTCTCTGTAAGATAAATTGGCAGTTACTAGTGTCCTTATTTTATAGGTGAAATAAAATGAGAGCATAGCATATCTAGGTTTTGTCTGTGGTCACACAATGAGCTTGTGCTGGCAATCCAAGTGCCGTGACTCCTGGCTTAAGGTGCTTTTCAGCCCAGTACATTATCTTCCTTATTAAATGAAACCAAGCTAGAAAGTACTGAAACTAATGTGCCATAATCAATCAGGAAGTCAATGATGAAAACCCTTGAGCTTACAAAATGCTTTTATTCCATTAAGCTGACCTAAGAGTAGAGGGAGAAATACCTCTTTAAAAAGAAAAAGAAAAGAAAAAGAATGAAAGAAATCCTTAGAACCAGTTTTCATGAAAATCCACAGAAGTGTTGTGTTGTGTCTCCATTCTCTCTTTTCTAGACACTTCCCTCACCATAGTCTTCAGATAACTCTGGTATCAAATACTCTGCTTCTCTCTCACAAAAGGTGGAGGAAGTAATTTCCTTCTAGGGCAGTAAGACTGCAAGATAAGTCTAATATATTATTGTCTGTGAAAGCAATGAGTCATGCAAAGTATGGATCTATTGGTCAAAAGACAAAGAAATCGACTTATGGGGACCCTCACTGGCCAAATGTGGGACAATAGATCCATCAAGATAATAATAACAATAACACCAAGAACTCCAATGAATTGGAACATATCAAAAAGTGAAAAATTTATGAATTCATGATTAGGAAAAAAGATTGTCAATGTTGTAGTTTTCTCAGACACCAACACATTATTCTGAAAACATTTTTTAAAGGAAAAAATGCATGTACCTTGTATAGATTTTATTTCACTACAGCCAAAGAGGTTATAAGGGCAAGTTTTTGTCTGAAGGAGAAATATAGCTTATACACGAAGGATTGATAAATCATTTGTTCATCCCTAATGAAACAATGGATCCATGTAACAAGCATGAAAGTCTACTAAACTCCTTGGGTGAAAGTTTTATTGGGAACTTCATAAAAAGTGGATTGTGCTTATATTATTTGAACACCTTGATCAATCTTAATGTTACCAAAGGTAGGACCATCAGACATTTTGCATCTCTTGATACAGTGAAATAAGAAGCACACAGTACCACTTACATCTTATTCTTGCTAGAAAGATAAATAACCTTTAACCTGACTAAGCCTTTAGATTTAACTGACAGTTTTCAGGAAAGACAGACACTAGAGAAACATGTGAATTGATACCACAAGGATAAAGTTAGTCAAATGTTAAATGGAAAATCTTATAGGACAAATGACCCAGATTTTCAAATGAATAAATAGCATTAGAAAGAAAAGAATAAAGAGAGTCTGTTTTAGCTCATTACAGACTAAAATGGACTTCAGAGGGATATCAAACAATTACAATGCATAAAATTTATTTGGACTAAGATTCAAAGACATTTTCATGAGAACACGGAAAAATTTAACACAGATTTTTATTGGGTGATTTTAAGGTATTATTTTTAAATGTCATAATTTTATTTTATTTATTAAGATAAGATATTTAAGTTGAGTTTTTTTTTTAATCTAATCTGAGGATCAAGATAGCAGAGAAGGAAAATGCTGAGCTCACCTCGCCCCATGAATACATCAAAACTACAGCTACATATAGAGCAACTCTCACTGAGAATGACCTGAAGACAAGCAGAACAAGCTCTTCTACAATTAAGGCTATGAAGAAAGAACCACATGGAGTCTGATAGGAGGAGAGGACGCATACCTCTAGCGAACGACCCAGAAGGGGTGGAGGTATAACAGTTTCAAGGATTCTTCTTAAAGAGCAAGCAGTTCAAGCTCCATATTAGCCACCCCAGCCCTGGGGTACAGCACAGGGAAGACAAAGCCTCCATAGCAGGTTTTAAAACCAGTGGGGCTTATTAAAGAGCTGTAAGAAACTGAGACTCTGCTCTTGAAGAACACAGGCACAGACACAATTCTTCCTAGTTCCAGCATAGAGGCAGCATATTGAAAACTGCCTGGTGTTCTGCCTGGCCTGCCAAGACCAACTCAGCATACACCCCAGCCTACAATGGACTCCTGCTCTGCATTGCTCCTTGCTAAGGTGGAGACTGCCATTGAAAATGCAAGGGTGCACACCAGGGAAAGAGTGGAGTCAATGTGGGCCCCAGCCCTGCCTCTAGACAGGGTGGAGCCCTGAAGGCATCTCAGAAATGGAACCCTAACTTCTTGAGTTTGGCCATGTCCCCAACCAAGGTGGAGACTGCTATTGTGCAAGGGGGAAGCCTGCCTTCTTCAGGGCTCCTGCTCCAATCCTTTTGATACCAGTCTCACCTCTCAATAGGTCAGTGACTTCCACTGAGCCTAGGAGAAGCTCTCACTTGCACCTGGCTCTAGCTGTAGCCCCTCTGATTCCAGCTCTAACTCCCACCAAGGTGACTGCTGCAAGCAAACCTTGGGAGAAGATACAGCCCATGCTCACATCAGACCTAGCTTTCCCACCAAAGCCACTAAGCACATGCAGACTGCATAGGGATGTTCCCACACAAGATCACACCTTAAAGACCAGGAGAGGTAACTTTTGCCTAATTTCATCGAGACAAAGAGAGTAAAACAAAATGAAAAGACAGAAGAATATGTTTCAAATGAAAGAACAAGAATGAAAAAAACCTAATGAAATGGATAATTTACTTGATAAGAGTTCAAAGCAACAGTAATAAATATGCCAACTGAAATCAGGGAACGAATAGAGGAACACAGTGAAAACATAAACAAAGAACTAAAAAGTTAAAAGAATGAATCAGAGCTGAAGAACACAGTAACTAAAATGAAAAATACACTAGAATGAATTCACAACAGATTAGGTGATAGAGAAGAAGACATGAGTCATCTGGAAATAGAATAGTGAAAATCACCCAATCAGAACTACAAAAAGAAAAATAAATTTTAAAAAATGAGGATAGTTTAAGGGACTTCTGAGACAACATCAATCACACTAATATTTATGTTATAAGGGTCTCAGGAGAAGAGAGAAAGAAAGGGGTAGAAAATATATTTGATAAAATTATGGCTGAAAATGTCTCTAACCTGAAACATGAGACCAATATCCAGATCCATAAATCACAAAGAGTATCAAACAAGATGAATTCAAAGAGAACAACATCAAGCCATATCATAATTAAAATGGCAAAAGTTAAAGACAATTTTAAAGGCATCAAGAAAAAAAACAAAGAGTGACATACCCTCATAAGGCTATCAACCAATTTTTGAGCAAAAAAAATTGCATGTCAGAAGAGAAAGGCATAATATATTTAGAGTGAAGAGGGAAAACCCTGCAACCTAAGATACTCTATCTGGCAAGGTTATCATACAGAATTGAAGGAGTGATAGAGCTTCCCAGACAAGCTAAAACTAATAGAGTTCATCACCACTAAACTGACTTTATAAGAAATGTTAATTGGTCTTCTAAAATTGAAAAGAAAAGGCTATAAAAAGAAATAAGAAAATATAGGAAGGGAAAAATCTCACTGGTAAAGGCAAAAATATAGTAAAGGTAGTGGATCAACCACTTAAATAAGCTAGCATGAAGGTTAAAAAACAAAAATTGTAGAATCAACTATAACTGCAATAAGCAGTTAAGAGATAGACATGAAGATATAAAATATGACATCAGGGCTTCCCTGGTGGCTCAGTGGCTGAGAGTCCGCCTGCCGATGCAGGGGACATGGGTTTGCACCCTGGTCCAGGAAGATCCCACATGCCGCAGAGCAGCTGGGCCCATGAGCCATGGCCGCTGAGCCTGCATGTCTGGAGCCTGTGCTCCACAGCGGGAGAGGCCACAACAATGAGAGACCCACATACCACAAAAAAAAAAAAAAAAAAGACATCAAAATGTGGCAATGAGAGGAGCAAAAACACGTAGATCAGGCTTCCCTGGTGGCGCAGTGGTTGAGAGTCCGCCTGCCAATGCAGGGGATACTGGTTCATGCCCTGGTCCAGGAAGATCCCACATGCCACAGAGCAGCTGGGCCCGTGAGCCATGGCCTCTGAGCCTGAGCATCCAGAGCCTATGCTCCACAACGGGAGAGGCCACAACAATGAGAGGCCCACAGACAGCAAAAAAAAAACCAAACAAACAAAAACAAAACACGTAGATCTTTTAGAATGCCTTTGGACATAAATGACTATCAGTTTATAACAAGCAGGTATATAGTTTGACATATATGAACTTCATGGTAACTACAAATCAAAAACTTAAAATAGGAGGACCAGTGTGGAAGGGGAGAGGCAGCTTCTGGAGTGTGATGTTCTGGAGTTTGGAGATACACCAGAAATATGTCTATACGTGGAACAACTCCTGCAGAATACCTACTGAACGCTGGCAGAAGACCACAGACCTCCCAAAAGGCAAGAAACTCTCCACGTACCTGAGCAGGGCAAAAGAAAAAAGAATAAACAGAGACAAAAGGATAAGGATGGGACCTGCACCAGTGGGAGGGAGCTGTGAAGGAGGAAAGGTTTCCACACACTAGGAAGCCCCTTCGTGGGTGTAGACTGTGGGTGGTGGAGGGGGGAAAGCTTCGGAGCTGTGGAGGAGAGCACAGCAACAGGGGTGCAGAGGGCAAAGCGAAGAGATTCCCGCCCAGAGGATAGGTGCCAATTGACACTCACCAACCAGAGAGGCTTGTCTGCTCACATGCTGGGGCAGGCAGGGGCTGGGAGCTGAGGCTCAGGGTTCGGTCGGAGTGCAGGGAGAGGACTGGGGTTGACGGGTGTGAACACAGCCTGAAGGGAGTTAGTGCACCACGGCTAGCTGGGAGGAGTCTGGGGAAAAGTCTGGAACTGACAAAGAGGCAAGAGACTTTTTCTTCCCTCTTTGTTTCCTGGTGCACGAGCAGAGGGGATTAAGAGCGCTGTTTAAAGGAGCTCCAGAGATAGGCACGAGCTGCGGCTAAAAGCATGGACCCCAGAGATGGGCATGAGACGCTAAGTCTGCTGCTGCTGCCACCAAGAAGCCTGTGTGTGAGCACAGGTCACTATCCACACCCACCTTCCGGGGAGCATGTGCAGTCCGCCACTGCCAGTGTCCCGGGATCCAGGGGCAACTTCCCCGGGAGAACGCATGGCTCGCCTCAGGCTGGGGAAACGTCCTGCCAGACTCTGCTGCCACAGGCTCACCCTGCACTACGTGTCCCTCTCTCCACCCAGCCTGAGTGAGCCAGAGTCCCCGAAGCAGCTGTTCCTTTAACCCCATCCTGTCTGAGCAAAGAACAGACGCCCTCAGGTGACCTACACACAGAGGCGGGGCCAAATCCAAAGCTGAGCCCCTGGGAGCTGTGAGAACAAAGAAGAGAAAGGGAAATCTCTCCCAGCAGCTTCAGAAGCAGCAGATTAAACATCCACAATCAACTTGATGTACCTTGCATCTGGGAATACCTGAATAGACAACGAATCATCCCAAACTGAGGGGGTGGACTTTGAGAGCAGGATTTATGACTTTTTCCCCTTTCCTCTTTTTGTGAATGTGTATGTGTATGCTTCTGGGTGAGATTTTGTCTGTATAGCTTTGCTTCCACTATTTGTCCTGGGCTTCTATTTGTCCGTTTTTGTTTTTAAAAAATATTTTTTCATAATAATTATCTTTTATTTTAATAACTTTATTTTACTTTACTTTATCTTCTTTCTTTCCTTCCTTCCCTGCTTTAGACGAATCATCCAAATTGAGGAGGACTTTGAGAGCAAGATTTATGATTCTTTCCCCTTTTCCTCTTTTTGTGAGTGTGTATGTGTATGCTTCTGTGTGAGATTGTGTCTGTATAGCTTTGCTTCCACCATTTGTCCTAGAATTCTATCCATCTGGGTTTTTTTTCTTAATAATTATTTTTTATTTTAATAACTTTATTATATTTTATCTTACTATATTTTATTTTACTTATCTCCTTTTTTTGTTTTTTTCTTCCTTCCATCCATCCTTCCTCCCTCTTTCCCTCCCTCCATTCTTTCTTTCCTTCTTTCTTTCTTTCTTTCTTTCTTTCTTTCTTTCTTTCTTTCTTTCTTTCTTTCTTTCTTTCTTCCTTTCTTTTCACTTTTTCTCCCTTCTATTCTGAGCCATGAGGATGAAAGGTTCTTGATGCTGCAGTCAGGAGTCAGTGTTGGGCCTCTGAGGTGGGAGAGCCAACTTCAGGACACTGGTCAACAAGAGACCTCCTAGCTACACATAATATCAAATGGTGAAAATCTCCCAGATATCTCCATCTCAACATCAGCACCCAGCTTCACTCAAAGACCAGCAAGCTATAGTGCCGAACACCCTATGCCAAAAAAATAGCAAGATAGGAACACAACACCACCTATTAGCAGAGAGGCAGCCTAAAATCATAATAAGTCCACAGACACCCCAAAACACACCAACAGACGTGGACCTGCCCACCAGAAAGACAAGATCCAGCCACATCCACCAGAACACAGGCACTAGTACCCTCCACCAGGAAGCCTACACAACGCACTGAAACAACCTTAGCCACTGGGGACAGATACCAAAAACAACAGGAACTACGAACCTGCAGTCTGCAAAAAGGAGACCCCAAACACAGTCAGATAAGCAAAATGAGAAGACAGAAAAACACACTGCAGATGAAGGAGCAAGATAAAAACCCACCAGACCTAACAAATGAAGAGGAAATAGGCAGTCTATCTGGAATAGAAATCAGAATAATAATAGTAAAGATGGTCCAAAATCTTGGAAATAGAATAGACAAAATGCCAGAAACATTTACCAAGGACCTAGAAGAACTAAAGATGAAACAAACAATGATGAACAACACAATAAATGAAATGAAAAATACTCTAGATGGGATCAATAGCAGAATAACTGAGGCAGAAGAATGGATAAGTGACCTGGAAGACAAAATAGTGGAAATAACTACTGAAGAGCAGAAAAAAAGAAAAAAAGAATGAAAAGAACTGAGGACAGTCTCAGAGACTTCTGGGACAATATGAAACGCACCAACATTAGAACCATAGGGGTTCCAGAAGAAGAAGAGAAAAAGAAAGGGACTGAGAAAATATTTGAAGAGATTATAGTTGAAAGCTTCCCTAATATGGGAAAGGAAATAGTGAATCAAGTCCAGGAAGAACAGAGAGTCCCATACAGGATGAATCCAAGGAGAAATACGTCAAGACACTTATTAATCAAACTGTGAAAAATTAAATACAAAGACAACATATTTAAAGAAGCAAGGGAAAAACAACAAATAACACACAAGGGAAAACCTGCAACCAAGATTACTCTAACCAGCAAGGATCTCATTCAGATTTGAGGGAGAAATTAAAAACTTTACAAACAAGCAAAAGCTGAGAGAATTCAGCACCACAAAACCAGCTTTACAACAAATGCTAAAGGAACTTCTCTACACAAGAAACACAAGAGAAGGAAAAGACCTACAATAACGAATCCAAAACAATTAAGAAAATGGGAATAGGAGCATACATATCAATAATTACCTTAAATGTAAATGGACTAAATGCTCCCACCAAAAGACACAGATTGGCTGAATAGATACAAAAACAAGACCCATATATATGCTGTCTACAAGAGACCCACTTCAGAGCTAGAGACACATACAGACTGAAAGGATTGGGATGGAAAAAGATATTCCATGCAAATGGAAACCAAAAGAAAGATGGAGTAGCAATTCTCATATTAGAAAAAATAGACTTTAAAATAAAGACTATTAGAAATGACAAAGAAGGACACTACATAATGATCAAGGGAACAATCCAAGAAGAAGATGTAACAATTGTATATATTTATTCACCCAACATAGGAACACCTCAACACATAAGGCAAATGCTAACAGCCATAAAAGGTTAAATCAACAGCAACACAATCATAGTATTGGACTTTAACACCCCACTTTCACTAATAGACAGATCATCCAAAATGAAAATAAATAAGGAAACACAAGTTTAAAATGATACATTAAACAAGAAGGACTTAATTGATATTTATAGGACACTCCATCCAAAAACAACAGTACACACATTTTTCTCAAGTGCTCATGGAACATTCCTCAGGATAGATCATATGTTGGGTCACAAATCAAGCCTTGGTAAATTTAAGAAAATTGAAATTGTATCAAGTGTCTTACTGACCACAACGCTATGAGACTAGATATCAATTACAGGAAAAGATCTGTAAAAAATACAAACACATGGAGGCTAAACAATACACTACTTAATAACGAAGTGATCACTGAATAAATCAAAGAGGAAATAAAAAAATACCTAGAACCAAATGACAATGGAGACATGACGACCCAAAACCTATGGGATGCAGCAAAAGCAGTTTTAAGAGAGAAGTTTATAGCAATACAATTCTACCTTAAGAAACAGGAAACACCTCGAATAAACATCCTAAACTTGCGCCTAAAGCAATTAGAGAAAGAAGAAGAAAAACAACCCAAAGTTAGCAGAAGGAAAGAAATCATAAAAATCAGATCAGAAATAAATTAAAAACAAATGAGGGAAAAGATAGCAAAGATCAATAACACTAAAAGCTGGTTCTTTGAGAAGATAAACCAAGTTGATAAAACATTAGCCAGACTCACCAAGAGAAAAAGGGAGAAGACTCAAATCAATAGAATTAGAAATGAAAAAGGAGAAGTAACAACTGACACTGCAGAAATACAAGAGATCATGAGAGATTACTACAAGCAACTTTATGCCAATAAAATGGACAACCTGGAAGAAATGGACAAATTCTTAGAAATTCACAACCTGCCAAGACTGAATCAGGAAGAAATAGAAAATATGAACAGACCAATCACAAGCACTGAAATTGAAACTGTGATTAAAAATCTTCCAACAAACAATAGCACAGGACCAGATGGCTTCACAAGCGAATTCTATCAAACACTTAAGAGAAGAGCTAACACCTATCTTTCTCAAACTCTTCCAAAATATAGCAGAGGGAGGAACACTCCAAAACTCATTCTACGAGGTCACTATCACCTTGATACCAAAACCAGACAAGGATGTCACAAGAAAGAAAACTACAGGCCAATATTACTGATGAACATAGATGGAAAAATTCTCAACAAAATACTCGCTAACAGAATCCAACAGCACATTAAAAGGATCATACACCATGATCAAGTGGGGTTTATTCCTGGAATGCAAGGATTCTTCAATATATCCAAATCAATCAATGTGATAAACCATACTAACAAATTGAAGGAGAAAAAACATGATAATCTCAATAGATGGAGAGATAGCTTTTGACAAAATTCAACACCGATTTATGTTAAAAACCCTGCAGAAAGTAGACATAGAGGGATCTTTCCTCAACATAATAAAGGCCATATATGACAAACCCACAGCCAACATTGTCCTCAATGGTGAAAAACTGAAAGCACTTCCACTAACATCAGGAACAAGACAAGGTTGCCCACTCTCACCACTATTATTCAACATAGCTTTGGAAGTTTTAGCCACAGCAAGAGAAGAAAAGGAAATAAAAGGAATCCAAATTGGAAAAGAAGAAGTAAATCTGTCACTGTTTGCAGATGACATGACACTATACATAGAGGATCCTAAAGATGCTATCAGAAAATTACTAGAGCTAATCAATGAATTTGGTAAAGTAGCAGGATACAAAATTAATGCACAGAAGTCTCTGGCATTCCTCTGCACTAATGATGAAAAATCTGAAATTGAAATTAAGAAAACACTCCCATTTACCATTGCAACAAAAAGAATGAAATATCTAGGAATAAACCTACCTAAGGAGACAAAACACCTGTATGCAGAAAATTATAAGACACTGATGAAAGAAATTAAAGATGATACTAATAAATGGAGAGATATACCATGTTCTTGAAATGGAAGAATCAATACTGTGAAAGTGACTGTACTACACAAAGCACCCTACAGATTCAATGCAATCCCTATCAAACTACAACTAGCATTTTTCACAGAACTAGAAAGAAAAAATTTCACAATTTGTATGGAAACACAAAAGATCCCGAAGGGCCAAAGCAATCTTGAGAACGAAAAAAGGAGCTGGAGGAATCAGGCTCCCTGACTTCAGACTATACTACAAAGCTACAGTAATCAAGGTGATATGGTATGGGCACAAAAACAGAAAGATAGATCAATGGAACTGGATAGAAAGCCCAGAGATAAACTGACGCACATTTGGTCACCTTATCTTTGATAATGGAGGCAAGAATGTACAGTGGAGAAGGGACAGCCTCTTCAATAAGTGGTGCTGGGAAAACTGGACAGGTACATGTAAAAGTATGAGATTAGATCACTCCCTAACATCATACACAAAAATAAACTCAAAATGGATTAAAGACCTAAATGTAAGGCCAGAAACTATCTAACTCTTAGAGGAA
Organism: Phocoena sinus; assembly: GCF_008692025.1. Classification (NCBI taxonomy): domain Eukaryota; kingdom Metazoa; phylum Chordata; class Mammalia; order Artiodactyla; family Phocoenidae; genus Phocoena; species Phocoena sinus. Next base: position 29,513,312 of record NC_045776.1, on the reverse strand, counting down.
AACATAGGCAGAACACTCTATGACCTAAATCACAGCAAGATCCTTTTTGACCCACCTCCTAGAGAAATGGAACTAAAAACAAAAATAAACAAATGGGAACTAATGAAACTTCAAAGCTTTTGCACAGCAAAGGAAACCATAAACAAGACCAAAAGACAACCCTCAGAATGGGAGAAAACATTTGCAAATGAAGCAACGGACAAAGGATTAATCTCCAAAATTTACAAGCAGCTCATGCAGCTCAATAACAAAAAAACAAACAACCCCATCCAAAAATGGGCAGAAGACCTAAAGAGACATTTCTCCAAAGAAGATATACAGAATGCCAACAAACACATGAAAGAATGCTCAACATCATTAATCATTAGAGAAATGCAAATCAAAACTACAATGAGATATCATCTCACACCAGTCAGAATGGCCATCATCAAAAAATCTAGAAACAATAAATGCTGGAGAGGGTGTGGAGAAAAGGGGACACTCTTGCACTGCTGGTGGGAATGTGAATTAGTACAGTCACTATGGAGAACAGTATGGAGGTTCCTTAAAAAACTACAAATAGAACTACCATATGACCCAGCAATCCCACTACTGGGCATATACCCTAAGAATACTATAATTCAAAAAGAATCAGGTACCAAAATGTTCATTGCATCTCTATTCACAATAGCATGGAGTTGGAAACAACCTAAGTGTCCATCATCAGATGAATGGATAAAGAAGATGTGGCACATATATACAATGGAGTATTACTCAGCCATAAAAAGAAATGAAATTGAGCTATTTGTAATGAGGTGGATAGACCTAGAGTCTGTCATACAGAGTGAAGTAAGTCAGAAAGAGACAGACAAATACCATATGCTAACACATATATATGGTATTTACGAAAAAAAATGTCATGAAGAACCTCCGGGTAAGACAAGAATAAAGACACAGACCTACTATAGAATGGACTTGTGGATATGGGGAGGGGAATGGGTAAGCTGTGACAAAGCGAGAGAGTGGCATGGACATATATACACTATCAAATATAGTGTAGATAGCTAGTGGGAAGCAGCCACGTAGCACAGCGAGATCAGCTTGGTGCTTTGTGACCACCTGGAGGGGTGGGATAATGAGGGTGGGAGGGAGGGAGATGCAAGAGGGAAGAGGTATGGGAACATATGTATATGTATAACTGATTCACTTTGTTAGAAAGCAGAAACGAACACACCATTGTAAAGCAATTATACTCTAATAAAGATGTAAAAGAAAAAACTTACAATAGATAAACAAAATTAAAATAAACTCAAACATAACACTAAAAAGAATTTATCAAACTACAAGGGAAGCATTAAAGGAAAATAAAAGAATGGAGATGAACAACATGAACAACGAGGAAACAAGTAGCAAAAAGGCAGTAAGTGCATATCTATCAATAATAACTTTACATGTTAATGGACCAAATGCTCCAATCAAAAGACATAGAGTGGCTAGTTGAATTAAAAAACAAGACTGTTCTCTATGCTGCCTTCAAGAGACTCAATTCAGATCTTAAGATACACACATACTAAAAGAGAGGATAGAAAAATATATTCCATGCAAATAGAAATTAAAAGAAAGCTGGAGTAGCAATATTCATATTAGACATAGTAGACGTTTTAAAAAGTCTATAAGAAAAGAAAAGGAAGTACATTATATAATAATAAAGGGAACAATCTGAGAAGAACATACAATATTCATAAACATATATGCAACTGATATAGGGGCACCTAAATATATAGAGCAAATATTAACAGACATAAAGGGAGAAATTGACAAAAATACAATAGTAGTAGGGGCCTTTAATACCCCACTTAGGACAATGAATAAATCATCAAGAAAGAAGATCACTAAGGAAACACTGACCTTAACTGACACATTAGACTAGATGTAGTTAATAGATATCCGCTGATCATTCCATCCAAAAACATAAGAATACACATTCTTTTCAAGTGCTCATGTACCATTCTCAAGGACAGATCACATGTTATGCCACAGAACAAATCTCAATAAAGTTAAGAAGACTGAAATCTTATCAAGCTTCTTTTCTGAACACAATAATATGAATTTAGAAGCCAATTACAGGAAGAAAAATGAGAAAAATACATGGAGAGTAAACAACTTGCTACTAAAATACCAATGAGTCAATGAAGAGATCATAGAGGAAATCAGAAAATACCTTGAGACAAATGAAAATAAAAACTCTACTTTCCAAAACCTAAGGAATGCAGCAGAAGCAGCTCTAGGGGGAAATATATAATGATAAAGACCTACCTCAAGAAACAAGAAAAACCTCAAGCAACTTAACTTTCCATCTAAAGGTATTAGAAGAAGAAGAACAAACAAAGTCCAAAGTCAGCAGAAGGAAGGGAATAATAAAAAATTAAAGTGTAAAGAAAATAGACACCAAAGGGGAAAAAAAGAAAAAGAAAAGATCAATGAAACTAAGAGCTGGCTTTTGAAAAGATAAACAAACTTGATAAACCTTTAGCCAGGCTCATTAAGAAAAAAAGAAGACCCAAATAAACAAAAGTAGACATAAAAGAGAAATAACAACCAATATCACACCAATACAAACAATTACAAAAGAATGCAACAACCTGTTATACACCATCAAATTGGACAACCTAGAAGAAATAGAAGAATTCCCAGAGCATACATTTTTTTCTTTCTTCCAAGACTGAAAGGAAGAAATAGATAATCTGAACAGACAAATTACTAGCACTGAAATTGAATCAGTAATCAAAAAGCTCCCCGCAAAAAAAGTTCAGGACTGGACAGTACACAGGGGTATTCTACCAAACATTTAAAGAAGAGTTAATGCCTAGCTCCTTCAAACTATTACAAAAATTAAAAAGGAGAGAACACTCCCAAACTTATTCTACAAGGCCAGCATTACCCTGATACCAAAATCAGAGAAAAACACTACAAAAAAAAAAAAAAATTACAGGCCAATATCTCTGATGATAGATGCAAAAATCCTCAACAAAATAGTATCAAACTGAATTCAACAATACATAAAAAGGATCATACACCATGTTGAAGTAGGATTTATTCCAGGGATGTAATGATGATCCAATATTTGCAAATCAATCAATGCAATACATCACATTAACAAACTGAAAAATAATCACATTAACAAAACCACATGATCATCTCAGATGCAGAAATAATATCTGACAAAATTTAATATCCATTCATGGTAAAAACAATCTCAACAAAGTTAGTATAGAGGGAATATATCTCAACATAATAAAGGCCATTTAATGACAAGCCCACAGCTAATATCATACTCAATGGTGAAAAGCTGAAAGCTTTTCTTTTAAGATCAGGAAAAAGACAAATATACACACTCTTGCCATTTCTATTTTATGCAGTATTATAAATCCTGGCCAAAACAATCAGACCAGAAAAAGAAATAAGTGACATCCAAATTAAAACAGATAAAGGAAAACTGTCACTATTCACAGATGACATGATACTATATATAGAAAACCCTAAACACTACACCAAAAAACTATTGGAACTAGTAAATCAATTCAGTACTGTTGTAGGATACAAGATTAAGATACAAAAATATTTTGCTTTTCTATAAACTAATAATGAGCTATCTGAAAGAGAAATCAAGAAAACAATTCCATTTATAATCACATCAAAAAGAATAAAATACCTAGGAATAAACTTAATCAAGGTGGTGAAAAAATTACACTCTGAAAACTATGAGATATTGATGAATGAAATTGAAGATTATACAAATAAATGAAAAGATACCCCATGTTCGGTGGTTGGAAAATTAATATTTTTTAAATGTTTATACTACCAGAGCAATCTATAGATTTAATGCAATCCCTATCAAAAGACCCACGACATTTTCCACAAAACTAAAACAAATGATACTAAAATTTGTATGGTACCACAAAAGACCCTGAATATCCAAAGCAATCTTGGGAAAAAAGGAACAAAGCCAGATATATCATGCTTCCTGACTTCAGACTATACTACAAAGCTACAGTAATCAAAACAAATATAACAAAACATAAACTGACTCACATATACAAACTAGTGGTTACTAGTGGAGAGACAGGTGGGGGAGGGGCAACATAGGTGAAGGAGATTAAGAAGTACAAATTACTGGGTATAAAATAAATAAGATACAGGGAGAGATTGGTGCAAGATGGCCGAGTATAGGACGTGCTCTCATTCCCTCTTGCAAGAACACTGGAATCATGACTAACTGCTGAACTATCATCAACAGGAAGACACTGGAACACACCAGAAAAGATACCCCAATCCAAAGACAAAGGAGAAGCCACAATGAGACAGTAGGAGAGGCACAATAACAATAAAATCAAATTCCATAACTGCTGGCTGGGTGACCCACAAACTGGAGAACACTTACACCACACAAGCCCACCCACTGGAGTGAAGATTCTGAGCCCCACATCAGGCTTCTGAATCTGGGGGTCTGGCATTGGGAGGAGGAATTCCTAGAGAATCAGACTTTAAAATCTAGTGGGATTTGATGGCAGGACTTTGACAGGACTGTGGGAAAGAGACTCTCCACTCTTGTAGGGCACACACAAAGTACTGTGTGCATCGGGACACAGGGGAAGGAGCAGTGACCCCATAGAGACTGAAACAGATCTACTTGCTAGTGTTGGGGGTTCTCTTGCAGTGGCAGAGGGTGGTTCTGTCTCACTGTGAGGACAAGGACACTGGCAGCAGAAGTTCTGGGAAGTACTCCTTGACATGAGCCCTCCCAGAGTCTGCCATTAGCACCACCAAAGAGCCAGGGTAGGCTCCAGTGTTGGGTTGCCTCAGGCCAAACAACCAGCAGGGAGGGAACCCAGCCACACCCATCAACAGGCAAGCGGAATAAAGTTTTACTGAGCTCTGCCTACCAGAGCAACAGCCAGCTCTACCCACCACCAGTCCCTCCCATCAGGAAACTTGCACAAGCCTCTTAAATAGCCTCATCCACCAGAGGGCAGACAGCAGAAGCAAGAATAGCTACAGTCCTGCAGCCTGTGGCACAAAAAACACATTCATAGAAAGATAGACAAGATGAAAATGCAGAAGGCTATGTACCAGATGAAGGAACAAGATAAAACCCCAGAAAAACAACTAAATGAAGTGGAGATTGGCAAACTTCCAGGAAAAGAATTCAGAATAATGATAGTGAATATGATACAGGACCTCAGAAAAAGAATGGAGGCAAAGATCGAGAACGTGCAAGAAATATTTAACAAAGACCTAGAAGAATTAAAGAACAAAACAAGAGAGATGAACAATATAATACTGCAGTGAAAAATACACAAGAAGGAATCAATAGCAGAATAACTGAGGCAGAAGAACAGATAAGTGACCTGGAAGACAGAATGGTGGAATTCATTGTTGCAGAACAAAATAAAGAAAAAAGAATGAAAAGAAATGAAGACAGCCGAAGAGACATCTGGGACAACATTAAAGGCAACAACATTCGCATTATAGGGGTCCCAGAAGGAGAAGAGAGAGAGAAAGGACCCAAGAAAATATTTGAAGAGATTATAGTCGAAAATTTCCCTAACATGGGAAAGGAAATAGCCACCCAAGTCCAGGGAGCACATAGAGTACCATACAGGATAAACCCAAGGAGAAACACACAGAGACACATAGTAATAAAATTGGCAAAAATTAAAGACAAAGAAAAATTACTGAAAGCAGCAAGGGAAAAATGACAAATAACATACAAGAGAAATCCCATAAGGTTAACAGCTGATTTCTCAACAGAAACTCTACAAGCCAGACAGAGTGGCATGATATATTTAAAGTGATGAAAGGGAAGAACCTACAACCAAGATTACTCTACCTTGCAAGGATCTCATTCAGATTCGATGGAGAAATCAAAAGCTTTACAGAAAAGCAAAAGGTAAGAGAATTCAGCATCACCAAACCAGCTCTACAACAAAAGCTAAAGGAACTTCTCTAAGTGGGAAACACAAGAGAAGAAAAACACCTACCAAACAAACCCAAAACGATTAAGAAAATGGTAATAGGAACATACATATCAATAATTACCTTAAACGTGAATGGATTAAATGCTCCAACCAAAAGACACAGGCTTGCTGAATGGATACAGAAACAAGACCAATATATATGCTGTGTACAGGAGATCCACCTCAGATCTAGGGACACAAACAGACTGAAAGTGAGGGAATGGAAAAAGATATTCCATGGAAATCAAAAGAAAGTTGGAGTAGCAATACTCATATCAGATAAAATAGACTTTAAAATAAAGAATGTTACAAGAGACAAGGAAGGACACTACATAATGATCGAGGGATCAATCCAAGAAGAAGATATAACAATTATAAATACATATGCATCCTACGTAGGAGCACCTCAAAACATAAGGCAACTGCTGACAGCTATAAAAGGGGAAATCAACAGTGACACAGTTATAGTGGGGGACTTTAACACCTCACTTACACCAATTGAAAGATCATCCAAACAGAAAATTAGTAAGGAAAAACAAGCTTCAAATTACACAATAGACCAGATAGATTTAATTGATATTTAAAGGACATTCCATCCAAACCCAGCAGATTTAACTTTATTCTCAAGTGTGCACAGAACTTTCTCCAGGATAGATCACATCTTGGGTCACAAATCAAGCCTCAGTAAATGTAAGAAAATTGAAATCATATCATGCATCTTTTCTGATCACAACACTCTGAGATTAGAAATCAATTACAGGGAAAAAAACACAAATACATGGAGGTTAAACAATATGTTACTAAATAAACAAGAGATCACTGAAGAAATCAAAGAGGAAATCAAAAAATACCTAGAGACAAATGAAAATGAAAATATGATGATCCAAAACCTATGGGATACAGCAAAAGCAGTTCTAGGGGTACGTATATAGCTATACAAACCTACCTCATGAAACAAGAAAAATCTCAAATAAACAATCTAACCTTACACCTAAAGGAATTAGAGAAAAAAGAATAAACAAAACCAAAGTTAACAGAAGGGAAGAAATCATAAAGATGTGAGCAGAAATAAATGAAATAGACACAAAGAAAGCAATAGCAAAGGTCAATAAAACTAAAAGCTTGTTCTTTGTGAATATAAACAAAACTGATAAACCATTAGCCAGACTCATCAAGAAAAAGAGGGAGAGGACTTAAATCAATAAAATTAGAAATGAAAAAGGAGAAGTTACAACAGACATCACAGAAATAAAAAGCATCTTAAGAGTCAACTACAAGTAACTCTATGCCAATAAAATGGACAACCTGGAAGAAATGGAAAAATTCTTAGAAAGGTATAACCTCCCAAGACTGAACCAGGAAGGAATAGAAAATGTGAACAGACCAATCACAAATAATGAAACTAAAACTGTGATTAAAAATATTACAATAAACAAAAGTCCAGGACCAGGAAGCTTCACAGGTGAATTCTATCAAACACTTAGAGAAGAGCTAACACCCATCCTTCTCAAACTCTTCCAAAAAATTGCAGAAGAAGGAACACCCCCAAACTCATTCTATGAGGCCACCATCACCCTGACACCAAAATGAGACAAAGATACTACAAAACAAGAAAATTACAGACCAATATCACTGATGAGTATAAACTCAAAATCCCTCAACAAAATACTAGCAAAGAGAATCCAACAACACATTAAAAGGATTGTACACCGTGATCAAGTGGGATTTGTCCCAGGGATGAAAGGATTCTTCAATATACACAAATCAATCAATGTGATACACCGTATTAACAAATTGAAGGATAAAAACCATATGATCATCTCAATAGATGCAAAAAAAGATTTTGACAAAATTCAACACACATTTATGATAAAAACTTTCCAGAAAGTAGGCATAGAGGAAACATACCTGAATATAATAAAGGCCATATATGACAAACCCACAGCAAACATCATTTTTAATGGTGAAAAACTGAAAGCATTTCCTCTAAGATGAGGAACAAGACAAGGCTGTCCACTCTCACCACTACTATTCAACATGGTTTTGGAACTCCTAGCCACAACAATCAGAGAAGAAAAAGGAATAAAAGGAATCCAGATTGGAAAAGAAGAAATAAAACTGTCACTGTTTGCAGATGACATGATACTATACATAGAGAATCCTAAAGATGCCACCAGAAAACTACTAGAGCTAATCAATGAATTTGGTAAAGTTCCAGGATACAAAATTAATGCACAGAAATCGCTTGCATTCCTATACACTAACGATGAAAAATCTGAATGAGAAATTAAGGAAACAGTCCCATTTACCACTGCAAAAAAAGAATAAAATACCTAGAAATAAACCTGCCTAGGGAGACAAAAGACCTGTATGCAGAAAACTATAAGACACTGATGAAAGAAATTAAAGATGATACAAACAGATGGAGAGATATACCATGTTCTTGGATTGGAAGAATCAATATTGTGAAAATGATTATACTACTCAAAGCAATCTACAGATTCAATGCAATCCTTATCAAATTACCAATGGCGTTTTTTATGGAACTCGAACAAAAAGTCTTAAAATTTGTATGGAGGCACAAAAGACCCTGAATAGCCAAAGCAGCCTTGAGGTAAAAAAACAGAGGTGGAGGAATCAGACTCTCTGACTTCAGACTATACTACAAAGCTACAGTAATCAGGACAATATGGTACTGGCACAAAAACAGAAACATAGATCAATGGAAAAAGATAGAAAGCCCAGAGCTAAACCTATGCACCTATGGTCAACTAATCTATGACAAAGGAAGCAAGGATATACAATGGAGAAAACACTGTCTCTTCAATAAGTGGTGCTGGGAAAACTGGACAGCTACATGTAAAAGAATGAAATTGGAACACTCCCTAACACCATACACAAAAATAAACTCAAAATGGATTAGAGACCTAAATGTAAGGCCGGACACTATAAAACTCTTAGAGGAAAACATAGGAAGAACACTCTTTGACGTAAATCACAGCAATATCTTTTTTGATGCACCTCCTAGAGTAATGGAAATAAAAACAAAAATAAACAAATGGGACATTATGAAACTTAAAAGCGTTTGCACAGCAAAGGATAGCATAAACAAGATGAAAAGACAACCATCAAAATGGGAGAAAATATTTACAAACGAATCAATTGACAAATGATTTATCTCCTAAATATATGAACAGCACATGGAGTTCAATATTAAAGAAACAAACAACCCAATCCAAAAATGGGCAGAAGACTAAATAGACCTTTCTCCAAAGAAGACATACAGATGGCCAAGAAGCACATGAAAAGCTGCTCAACATCACTAATTATTAGAGAAATGCAAATCAAAACTACAATGAGTTATCACCTCAAACCATTTAGAATGGGCATCATCAGAAAATCTACAAGCAACAAATGCTGGAGAGGGTGTGGAGAAAAGGGAACCCTCTTGCACTATTGGTGGGAATGTAAATTGATACACTCACTATGGAGAACACTATGGAGGTTCACTAAAAAACTAAAAATAGAATTACCATATGACCCTGCAATCCCACTACTGGACATATACCCAGAGAAAACCATAATTCAAAAAGACACATGCACCCCAATGTTCATTGCAACACTATTTACAATAGTCAGGTCATAGAAGCAACCTAAATGTCCATCAACAGACAAATGGATAAAGAAGATATGGTATACAATGGAATATTACTCAGCCATAAAACAGAACTAAATTGGGTCATTTGTAGAGACATGGATGGATCTAGAGACTGTCGTACTGAGTGAAGCAAGTCAGAAAGAGAAAAACAAATATCTTATATTAACGCATATATGTGGAACCTAGAAAAATGGTACAGATGAACTTGTTTGCAGGACAGAAATTGAGACACAGATGTAGGGAACAAACGTATGGGCACTAAATGGGGAAAGCCGTGGGGGGTGGGGGGGTGGTGTGATGAATTGGGAGATTGGGGTTGAGATGTATACACTGATGTGTATAAAATGGATGACTAATAAGAACCTTCTGTATAAAAAATTTAATAAAATAAAATTAAAAATATTTAACTTAAATAAATAAATAAGATACAGGGATATGATGTACAGCATGGAGAATATAGCCAATATTTTATAATAACTTTATATGGAGTATAATAATCTACAAAAATATCAAATCAGTATATTCTACATCTGAAACCAATATAATAAGTCAATCATATTTCAATAAAAAGTAAATAAATAAGGATTTTTAATTTTTATCTGCTAGAGACATACACTGAAGTATTGGGTTGGCCAAACAGTCTGTTCATTGTTTTCCATACTCTCTTACAGAAAAACCTGAATGAACATTTTGGCCAACCCAATATTTGGACAGAGGAGATATGGAGGAACACAATATCAAAATTTATTTAATATTCCTCTTTTGTTTTCTTATAAGGTATGGTCAGATCTGAGAATATGACCAAAAGGTATGAAAAACATTTACAGTAAATTTACAGTAAATAAATTGCTTTCCAAAAGGGTGGCTATGTATATTACAGATGATATTATTGTCTTCACATTTTTATACAGATAGAGTTTAAGAAAGGTTTTGTCACTGGCCTAGTGTCAGACAGTGAATAATCAAATCCAAATCGGAGGTACACATACATATGACTCACAGCTTGAGCTGTTGTAACTATGCAGGACTGTTAAAAATGTGACTGGACAAAAAATAACTACAAGCTTTATTTTTTGGCAGTGGTTTAGAAAGCATATCATATATTTTCATGAAGGCTATGTTAGAAATAATGGTAAAAATCCTAGACCAGAGTCCAAAACACTAATAACTCAATAGTAACTGAAGTAAAACCAGCCACTATCTCTCCTCAAACCCAAGGATGGCACACATGGATAAACCCCAGAGAACACATAGTACTCCATGAAGATGAGATCAGATCATTTGTTGAAGGTATTTTGCTACAATGGGGTTCATAGAATGTGGTCATTCCCACAGGAAAACAATCCCCTTTTTATGAGAAGAATGGAGGTATCTACATGTTTGTGGGTGCCTGGTTATTCAGTTTCTCATATATTGCTAAATTTGAATTGCTACTATATTATTTGAGAATTTTCCATTTGTGCTTACTTGTGAGATTATTTTAAAATGTCCATTTGGGGTTTCAATATTTACTATTTTGGTTAATATTTTCCTGGTATGTGGGTTTTAATTCCTTTATTTTGTTTCATTGTATTGTTTCTTTGCTTAGTGTATTTTAATAAGCTGTATAGAGCTCTTTTTATTTTTATTATTTCTAGACAAACAAGTAATCTATAATATTTTGGAAATTAATTCATTTGCATTCATTTCATTGCTACAGTGAATGCATTTCTATCTTGCTTTGCATTTTTAATTTATTATATCTTTCCTTTCTTGCTTTATTTTGAGCTAAGGTTTTATTATAACTCCATTTTTTCTCTACAGTTTTAGAAATTACAAATTGCAATCCTACTGCTTTAGTAGTCTCTCTTCTTTTATTTAATTTTTAAAAGTTGGTATACATACAGAAAAGTAAAAATATATATATACCATTAAAATGTTTATGAATTGTATTTTAAAATATATACATATAGGTCTTCCCTGGTGGCGCAGTGGTTGAGTCCGCCTGCCGATGCAGGGAAGATCCCACATGCCACGGAGCAACTAGGCCCGTAAGCCATGGCCCCGAGCCTGTGTGTCCAGAGCCTGTGCTCCACAATGGGAGAGGCCACATACCGCAAAAAAAAAAAAAAAAAAAAAATAAATATATATATATATATATATATGTACACACACATAGAATATTTCATTTTATATTAATATAGCTTCAGCTGCTTCTGTTTTATAATTTGTATATACATATTTTTCCATTTTTTTAAATTTGAATTTTCTGAATTCATATATTTTAAAGACAGCTCAAAACCATCAAAGAGTTGGATTTTTATTTTCAACTGGAATATTTAATATTTATAATTAATATAACTCATAATGTATTGGGAGTTAATTTTTTGTCTATTTTGTGCTTTCTATTTGTGTGATTTCTATTTACCCTATTTTGTGTTTATTTTTCTCTCATTTATTACATTTTTTGGATTACTTTCCTCATAATTCTATTTTCCCTTAATTAGTTTGAAGGTTACAATACATACACTTAAGAAAAACTTAATCAAAGTCTTTACTATCCTTTCAGAATATATAAGAACCTTAGATCATTTTAAATCCTTTTATCACCTTCTGCCTTACACTATTATTTATCTCTATTTCAATCCTATCCTAATTTTAGTCCAAAGAAAACAAAATTAATGTTGTCTTATACAGTTAATTTTTGTTTATGTGAACCTTCATATTTGTCCTTTTATGTGTTCTTTACAGTTTCTTGCTCCTCAGACCTGACAACTAGGAAACTCTCTGTTTTCCTCTGAAAATATATTCATTTACCCTCATTCTAGAAATACATCATTGCTGAGCATAGAATTTTACATTCTCAGGCACTTTCAGCAAATCAAAAATATGATTCAAATATCTTCTAGTTTCCACTGATAATCTTGAGAGGTAAGCTATCTATCTCAGTGTTATATCTTTAAGGTTTATCTTTTTTCTCTCTTTCTCTAGGTCTCTTCTCCTTACCTTTGAGGTTCTTGAGGTTGACTATAATGATTCTTTTTCCCCCTCTTTCTTATTCGCTTGAGATTTACTAGGCTTCTCTAATATGAGTATTAGCATATTTTATCAGTCCTAAAAACATTCTCAGTTATTATCGTTTCATAAATGGCCTCTATCCCATTCTCTCTTTCCTTCCTTTTGGAACTATTTTTTACATTCTCGTGACTTATTTATTTTATAGCTGGAGGTTTGTACCTTTCAATTCTTTTTACCTAATTCATCACCTTCCACAACCCCCTCCTCTGGCAACAACCAGTTTGTTCTCTGTGAATCTGTTTTCATTTTGGTTTGTTTGTTTGTTTTGTTTTTTAGATTCCACATATAAGTGAGATCATAAGATATTTGTCTTTGTCTGACTTATTTCACTTATCATAATATCCTCTAGATTTGTCCACGTTGTCACAAAATGGCAAGATTTCATATTTTTATGGTTGAATAATATGCCATTGTACATATATACATCACATCTTTTTTCTCCATTCATCTATTGATGGACATTTAGGTTTCCCATTTTTGGCCTCTCTATACTACATTAAAAATAACTTCTCCTGACTTTTTTCCAGGTAAGTCTTTAGCTATGTCTAATGAGCTGTTAAATGCAACTATTGAGTTTTTAAAAAGCTACTTATTGAGTTATACTTTACATTCCACAATATATCTTCATTTTAAATACAGTACAGTAAGGTTTGACAAATGTATTGATATGTGCCCATGTAAATTTACTAAAAGTAAGAGATCATTTCCACCACCTCAGAAACTTTTTTGTGCTTTCCTGCAGTCAATCTACCAACTCTCGTCTCAGGCCACCACTTACCTCATTATTTTAATGATTCATTTTGTCTTTTCAGGAACTTATAAATAGAATCATTCAGTATTTTCACTTTTTGGTCTAGTTTCTCCTATTTAGCATAATGTTTTTGAGGTTTATCCATATACTTGTATGTATTAATAGTTTTTATTCATTTTTATTAAGTAGTATAGTACAATTGACCCTTGAACAACCTGGGTTTGAACTGTGTGGGTCCAATTATATAGCAGATTTTTTTTCTATAAATAAATACTATAGTATTACACGATATGTGATAGGTTGAATGCAGAATTGAACCACAGATACAGAGGGCAAACTATGGTGTTATACGTGGATTTTTGGTTACACAGGAGTCAGAATCTCTAACTACTGCCTTGTTTAAGGTCATCTGTATTCTATAGTATGACTATAGAGTACTTTAAAATTCTTTCTCCTATTGATAGGCATTAGGACTGTGTCCAGTTTGGAGGTATAAGAAATAGTATAAAAATCTTAGTATATGCTAAAAACTCAATAGTGGAATTTCTCAGTTATTTAGTAATTATATGTTTAAATCCATAAGGAACTGCTTATACCTTTTTCAAAGTGGGTGTTCAACTTTATATTAGCAAAGTATGTTCCACAATGTTGTTCCATGATATCATCTATACTTTTTATTTTCATTATTTTTCATTTTAGCCATACTAATGGGTGTGTAATGTAATGTAATTGTTTGAATTTGCATTTCTCTCGTGACTAATACTGTTGCACATCATTCCATAGAATTATTTAACATTCATTTATCTTCTTTATGAAATATTGGTTCAAATCATTGGCCCATTTTGATTGACCAAAGTACACAAAATTGTTAAAATCAGTTTATCCCTAATGGTCCTATATATTTCATGTAAATAAAATACCAATGACTTTTTTTTTTTTAGCAGTATCAGTATGATTCTAAAAATTTTCTGGGAATACAAAGGATCTAAAATAACAAAACTATTTTGGAAAAAAATAAAACCTTTCAAAACTCAAGAAGACAATAAACCCACTTTAAAAATGGGCAAAAGACTTGAACAGATACTTCACAAAGATATATGAATGGCAACTAGGTGTGTCAAAGTACCCTTAAATAATGAAGGAAGTGCAAATAAAAACAATAAGGAGCTATCACTACACCTGGACTAGAATGGCCAAAATAAAAGCAAAAAAAAAAAGAAAGAAAAAGGATAACAGTAAGTGCTGAAGCATATAGAAATTATGGAGGTGAGACACTGAGAAGAGAGAACCACATAAAGAAAAAGCTTTAGAAATTTGCATGATTCAGCATTCAACAACCTAATAATCACAGCTGGAATTCAAGTAAAAATTAATAGGAATATGAAATCACAGAAAACATTTCCATGACTAGGAGAAAAATTAGTCAATAGAAAAAGACAGAAATGACAGAGATGGTAGAATTAACACAGGTAGATGTTAAAACAGCTATAATAGAAAATTGGAAGACAAGATGGCAGAGTAGGACTGCACTCACATCCTCTCATGTAAACACAAAAATCAAAACTGCTGAACAAGCATCTAAAAAAAAGATTGGAAACTACCAAAAAAGATATTCTACGTCCAAAGACAAAGAAGAAGCTACAGCAAGGTGGTAAGAGGGGCACTTTTGTGATATAATCAAATCCCATTTCCACTGGGTGGGTGACCTATAAGTTGGAAAATAATTATATCACAGAGATTCTCCAACAGGAGTGAGAGTTCTGAGCCCCATATCAGGCTCCTCAGCCTGGGGGTCTGCCATCAAGAGGAGGAGGCTTCAGAGCATTTGGCTTTGAAGGCCAGCAGGGATTGAGTGCAGGAATTCCACAGGACTGGGGAAAACAGAGACTCCACTCTTGGAGGGCACACACAAAGTTTAGTGTACACTGGAATGCAGGGCAAAGCAGTGACTCCATAGGGGCCTGGACCAGCCTGACATGTGGGTCATTGAGCATCTTCTGGGGAGTTGGGGGTCAGCTGTGGCTCACTATGAGGAGAAGAACACTGGTGGCAGAGACTCCAGATAGTATTCACTAGTGTGAGCGCTCATGGAGGTGGCCATATTGGCACCAAGACCTGGTCCCACCCAACAGCCTGCAGGCTCCAGTGCTGGGATGACTCAGGCCAAACAACCAATAGGGTGGGAACATAGACCAACCTTTAGCAGACAGGCTGCCTAAAGTAATCCTGAGCCCAGAGATGCCTCTAAACACACCAATTGACACAGTCCTGCCCACCAGAGGGATAAGACCCAGCTCCATCCACCAGGGGGTGGGCATCAGTCCTTCCCACCAGGAAGCCCGCACAAATCCCTGGACCAACCTCACCCATTAGAATGCAAATATCAGAATCAAGAGAAACTACAATCCTGCAGCCTGTGGAATGGAGAACACAAACACAGAAAGTTAGACTAAATGAGGCAGCAGAAAAAGAAATAAGATAAAACCCCAGAAGAACAGCTAAGTGAAGTGTAGACTGGAAATCTACTTGAAAAAGAATTCAGAGTAATGATAGTAAAGATGATCCAAGATCTCAGAAAAAGAATGGAGGCACAGACTGAGAAGATAAAAGAAATGTTTACCAAAGAGCTAGAAGATTTAAAGAACAAAAAAAAAAAAAAAAAAAAAAATTTGAACAATACAGGAACTGAAATGAAAAATACACTAGAAAGAATCAATAGCAGAATAAATGAGGCAGGAGAATAAATAAGTGAGCTGGAAGACAGATTGGTGGAAATCAGTGCTGCAGAACAGAATAAAGAAAAAAGAATGAAAAGAAATGAGGACAGTCTAAGGGACCTCTGGGACAACATTAAACACATGGACAATAGCATTATAGGAGATCCAGAAAAAGAAGAGAGAGAGAAAGTCTTGAGAAAATATTTTAAGAGATAATAGCCAAAAAATTCCCTAACATAGGAAAGGAAACATTCACTCAAGTCCAGGAAGCTCAGAGAGTCCCAAACAGGATAAACCCAAGGAGAACTCATCAATGAATTCAGTAAAGTTGCAGAATACAAAATTAATGCACAGAAATCTCTTGCATTTCTATACAGTAACAATGAAAGATCAGAAAGAGAAATTAAGAAAACAATCCCATTTACCATCACATCAAAAATAATAAAATACCTAGGAATACCTCCTACCTAAGGAGGAAAAAGACCTGTACTCTGAAAACTATAAGACACTGCTGAAAGAAATCGAAGATGACACAAACAGATAGAAAGATATACCATATTCTTGGACTGGAAGAATCAATATTGTCAAAATGAGTATACTACCCAAGGCAATCTACATATTCAATGCAATCCCTATCCAATTACCAATGACCTTTTTCACAGATATAGAACCAAAAAAATCTTAAAATTTGTAAGGAAACACAAAGATGCTGAATAGCCAAAATAATCTTGAGAAAGGAAAATGGAGCTGGAGGAATCAGGCTCCTAACTTCAGACTATACTACAAAGCTACAGTCATCAAAAGAGCAAGATACTGGCACAAAAACAGAAATATAGATCAATGGAACAGGATAGAAAGCCCATAAATAAAGCCACACAACTATGGTCAATTATACTATGACAAAGGAGACAAGGTTTTATAATGGAGAAAAGACAGTCTCTTCAACAAGTGGTGTTGAGAAAACCAGACAGCTATATGTAAAAAAATGAAATTAGAACATTCTCTAACACCATACAAAAAAATAAACTCAAAATGGATTGAAGACCTAAATGTAATACCAGAAACTATAAAACTCCTAGAGGAAAACATAGGCAGAACACTCTTTGACATAAATTGCAACAGTATTTTTTAGATCTGTCTCCTAGAGTAATGAAAATAAAAACAAAAATAAACAAATGGGACATAATTAAACTTAAAAACTTTTGCACAGCAAAGAAAACCATAAACAAAATGAAAAGACAACCCACAGAATGGGAGAAAATATTTGCAAATGAAGTGACTGACAAGGGATTAATCTCCAAAATATACAAACAGTTAATGCAGCTTTATATCAAACAAACAAACACAATCAAAACAATGGGCAGAAGGCCTAAATAGACATGTATCTAAAGAATACATACAGATGGCCAAAAAGCACATGAAAGGATGCTCAACACCACTAATTCTTAGAGAAATGCAAATAAAAACTACAATGAGGTATCACCTCACACCAGTCAGAATGGCCATCATCAAAATGTCTACAAACAATAAATGCTGGAAAGGGTGTGGAGGAAAGGGAATCCTCCTACACTGTTGGCAGGAGTGTAAATTGGTACAACCACAATGGAGAACACTACAAAGATTCCTTAAAAAACTAAAAATAGAGCTACCATATGATCCAGCAATCCCACTCCTGGAGTATATCAGGAGAAAAACATAATTAGAACAGATACACATACCCCAGTTTTCATTGCATAACTATTTAGCACTATAGTCAAGACATGGAAACAACCTAAACTTCCATTGACAGATGAATGGATAAAGAAGATGTGGTACATATATATGATGGAATATTACTCAGCCATAAAAAATGAATGAAATTATGCCATTTGCAGGAACATGGATAGACCTAGAGATTATCATACTACATGAAATAAGTCAGACAAAGAAAGACAAATATATGATACAAATGAACTTATTTACAAAACAGAAACAGACTCACAGGCTTTGAAAACAAACTTATGGTTACCAAAGTGGAAAGGTGAGTGGAGGTATAAATTAAGAGTTTGGAATTAACATATACACATTGCTATATATAAAATAGATAATCCAAAAAGACCTACTGTATAGCACAGGGAGCTCTACTCAGTATTCTCTAATAACCTACATGGGAAAAGAATTTGAAAAAGAATGAATGTATGTATATGTATAGCTGAACCACTTTGCTGTGCACCTGAAACTAACACAATGTTGTAAATCAACTATACTCCAATATAAAATAAAAATTAAATTAATTGTTTAAAAATAGATATAATAAATATGATCTATGTCCTGTTCTCTCTTCATATTGGAGATGGTGCTGATCTAGACACCATAACCATAGTTATGTCCTTCTTGTTCCTTAAGAACCAGTCTCCCCAAATGCTCTCAGCATTAGATCATTAAGAGTTTTTTACCCCAGTGTTAAGCACACATAACCCCATATCAACTGCTGGCTTCTAGTAGTGAACCTAGTTCCAGTGCTCAGGCTTGTGTGGAATACTTTAGTTTCATTTCCCACAGATGAAAAACTCTTGGTTTTCTCTGTCTGTCTCTATGAACCAGATCCCACCAGGTTCAGAGTTCTAGCCTTGATTACCTCTTCATACTTCTATTGAATTTCTGATACAAGGAAATTTTTTTTATATTTGGTTTTCTTTTGCATCTTATCTACACTTGTAATGTGATGTGTGTGTGTGTGTGTGTTTGGAAAAAATAAGTGTTATGTTTTGTGCACAGGGAAATTGTTTTTAAAGGTAGTCAGTTATACAGTGCCTTTGTACTACAACTCAGTATACAATTGAAATCATCTACTCCTCCATAATTCACTCCTCCATCACATAATACTTTACTTTTTTCAAAACAAGATCAAACCTCTTTTATAAGAAAAAACATCTGAGATTTCTCATGTCAGAAATTATCTTCACGTCCTCTGAAATCTTGTACTTCTTTATGGCACTTATATGAAACTTATTACATTATCATTTGTATCACTACTCTTTATGTAACTCACACTGCATTTTTGCAATATTTTTATTACTAAGAATCATTTCCTTCAATTCATCCTGTGGATCCTAGTTAAAGAACTATGCCCGGAAGTAACAGATCATCAAGTTCTTTTGAAATGTGGAGACAATAGTTCTTCCATCATAGAAGCTACTTCATAAGGTTTCTAGCACTAGAATAGGAAGGGCCACAGACAGAGAAAAGAAAACCCACACTTTCAGTCTGCAAATTGGTAGAGATAAAAAATAAAGGAGTTGATCAGATGTGAGTCCTAATCTCCCTACCAAATGATTCAAAGCCCCAGAGAAGGAAGGAGAACATTAGATAGATGGTAGAAATTCCAAGAGAAAAGGGTTTTTGCTTAGCTCCCCATATGGTACACTAAGAGGAAACCTCTGCCACAGGCATCCATACACCAACATGGAGAAGTCCTGGCATAATCTAAGCAGATGGATTAGCATGGCCAGGCTTAGAAGGTAAGTTCGTTTTCTGAAGCTTCACCCATCCTCCCATATGGCATCGATGTGGAATTGGGAGACACTATGCTTGCCATTAGTCTAGTCTGAGAATAAGTGTGCAAGGTCATCTGGCAAACAAAATGAACATTGTGCCAGTGATTCAAAAGTATCTGCATTACCACTAAGAGCTGAGAGGAGATGTAGCAGAGTGCTGAATTCAGATACTGCATCTGTCAACAGCAGACACTAGTAGACCATCCAGAGATGTGAGAAAACAAACCACTCCTCAGAGGCTATTAACCTGTATGCATAAAAGGACCAGAAGGCTCCCTTCCTCCTCAAGCAATGAAGTCATCCATGTCATTTACCAAAAAATCTCAATGCACTACATTTTATTTTCCATTTCCACCTACGATCTCTAGTTTGTGTGCACATCCATGTGCATGCATACTCACAATACATAGGAAACTCAGAGAAAAGGAGTTATGGAATGCTTTTTTAGAAAAATGAAACTTGCTTTTGAAAAATTATAGCCCCTCAGATCCGCTGTTTTTGTTTGCATCTTAGTGTTTATGTAAGTAAATACCTTAGGCTTATCCATGTCTTATTTAACCTACCAGATCATAAACTCCTTGTAGATATCATTTATTTCAGAATTACATATAAAAGTTAAAATTAGAGATACTCAATGAACATTTGCCAAGTGAACATCAGGAATTTTCACCAACCTTTAATCAACCTATGAAATATACACTAATATCATACTTTATATTAATCAGTGATTGAATAGGAGAAAAATTAACAACTACTGAATGTGTCCTATAGGCTACCACTGCTGTGTCCTGTTTTCAAACGTCGCCTCCTTTTATCCTCACAGCAGTCCAATGATGCACATATCATTACTATTTTTAGAAGAAACAAGTGAGTCCTTACTCCAGTGTGGGATCAAAACACTTTGACAAAATGATCACTTAATTCATATTTCTGATGTCATGAAGAGCGAATAACTAGTAGAAATGATAAAATATATGTTCATATGTACTGAATCTATAGTCACATGTCTTCATATTAACACATTCTCTTAGGATGATTTTGAGGATTATATAAAATGTTGGTGTAGAGGATTTATCACAATGACTGATGGGTCATAAGCAACTAAAATTACTACCCATATACATTTTAATGATTCTCCATTTCCTGCTTGTTTAATTTTGACTATTCAACTTAAGTCAGTTACATCCTGGGCTCTTATACCTTTCTGCTACATTTCACCACTAGAATATCTGGAACTTGGGTAGCATCAGAGTCTGGAATATAGTCACAACCTTCCTAATTGGCACTTCCTGGCTCTGTAGATGAACAGTATATCAGGCAAATTGGGGAGTAGGGAAGCCAAGGTTGAGTAAAATGATGAAAAACCTAGGGAAGAAAAGCTAATTTGCAGCTAATTTCTAAAATATTGGCTATAGATTTGTTCAGCTTCATGGGGACAGTAGAAGAATTCAGTCATCATGAAATCATTCTTCAGGGAAGATTAGAGATTACTGGAAGATTTTTTTTTTCTGATACTGCTGGAAGAATAGAAACCAAATGAGCCAATAAGTATTTGTCTTGCTGAGGTTTGTTTCACAAATGGAAATGATAGCCTCATAACAAAAAAATAAGAAAAATCACCAAACCAAACAAAAATGTCTGTGGGACTGTCTTCATGAGGTACCAGTACTAAGATGGGCAAGAGAACAGGCAAGTCTCTCACTGGACTATCCACCACTCAATGTTGCTATGCAGGGAAATCTGGAAACAGTTAATATCAAGGACAGCCATGGAATAAAAAGACATAAAAGGATAATGAGCTACTGAAGTGTGAGTAGGGGTGCCTTACTGTATGGGAATTTTCAATCCACTGGGAACCTCTTTCACTCCATCTTTCCCTTTCCTACCACCATTTGTTCCCCTACTGGCAGGCACACTCACCTACTTTCTTTAAGGACCCTAAATGCACTGGGTGAGTTTCCAATGTCAGAATTTCATGGAAAATGGAAAATCTACTTTGCATTGTCTTTCTTGGGTCAAGCATCTCTCATACTCTAGAGAAACCATTCTGCTCTTTTTGTGCCTAAATATTCCCTTTCCATATCTTTCACTCCATTTCAGACATTCTCCTATGAAAACAATGTTATTGATGCTAACACAATCTATGCATATTTACCAAGAAACTCTCCACAGAGCACTGGAAGGAACTTGAGCGTGTTTCTAGGCTGTGGGTAAAGAGCCAGCAGAGCATTGGAGAAATAGTTTTGATGACATTGTTTTTCATTTCACAGAGGATGACTCATGTTTCTCTCTAAATATACACTGCAAGCCACAAGAGATGACAGCTGTCTAATTAAACCCAATAAAGCTTTCTTAAAAATGAGACATGGGGAACCACATCATGTTGATTGTAGAGCTACCCAATTTTCCCTGGAACCCAGAGGGAGCAGTGCACTGTTCAGGAGGGACACAGCATGAAAATTCAGGGAGACAAAGCAATATTACTGCCATCATCAAACTGGTGGTGTGAAATAATAGAATATACACAATTCATATTTAATGCAAACAAGATAACTTTATAAAACATGCAAAAGAATAACATCATCTACCATTTAAAAGCCACTGATGAAGGCTTTGATAATATAGCAAATCCCTTCATAAATTATAAAGATTTAAGGGAACAGTTTATTTTCTCCAACAGACTCCTCCTGGCATGAGAACCTGGGAAATTGAAACAGGCATGTGATTGTTATGTCTAAGGCTTTCAGACAGCTCACACTATCTCCTTCCTCTTCTCCCTTCAATTCCATACAGAGATAATATTGAGCTGAGTTTTAAATAAAGGACCAAACAAACATGTGTAAATGAACATGGTCCTCAATTTAAGGAATAAGGAGGACTTGAACTTATAAATACTCTCTCTCTTCATTGTTTCTCAATTTTATCAACTATTTTCATTGTTTCTAGTACTCTCTACCAACTCTGTGAGAGGTTGTGACCAAACGTGCTGTTAGTCCAATGATGTAGTAAGAAATGGAACATGAAATCTCTTAGTTGTGGTTTGTTATAGAATCCCTAAACGGTATGAGTTAGACTCTTTCCCAGTGATGTGACCTCGCCAGACTCTAAAAAAAGAAAAAAAGAAAAGCAGAGAGCCTGAAGCTCTAAGCTCCACCAACCTGGGAAAATTCTCACTTCTGTGAGACTGCTAAACTTCAGTTTAAGCACATGTCTCTGAGAAAAACAGGAAGTATGAGAGATGATATACTCTGATTTATAATCTTATTCATGTATTTCCTTCATATTATTCATTTGCTTGCTAAATAGTAATTCATATGAAAGTAAACCTAAACGTTTTAGAGTCATCGTATATGACAATCTTGGAACCTGTGTTAATGTTTTTGGTTTTTGTCTATCTCGTCCCTCTAACTAAATTTCCCAATATCCAGCTCAAACTTCATCTCCTAGAAACATTCACTTATCCCTCTCATCCTCACTGGTTGAGCTCTCTTCTAAATTCCAAGAGCTCTTGTCACCTGTATCAGTTGATGTTGTCACTCAATTTTATTTTCTTCTCATTATTTATAAAACTAATTATTTCTTTCAGGTAAGGGTTGTCTCTTCCGCTTCTTTTTGTCACTTATAGAATCTGACCTATAGATTGTTATTCTGCAATTCTTATGCCATAGAAAGGAGCTCAGGAAATTTCCTTCAAAGCCAAAACACAAAGTTGAAGATGAACACTCGACTAACCCCCATGTTGTTCTGTACAAAAGTCCTCAAGAAGGTCTTGGCTGAGGTGAGAATAAATATTGATCTCTGGACATGGGTGTAGCTTTGTACTATAGAGCACCAAAACAAAGACCCAGGTCAGCATTTTGTAAACTGTGTTCTGTAGAATTCTAATTCCATGGAATTATAATTGGTAATACCAAAAAAAATAATTATAAGATCAAATTAGTTCAGAAAAAGGAAGGTTAAACAAAGTTTAACGGGTTATTTTACTGCAGAGCTTGGCAAAATCTTTCATGGCTAAAACGCATGATGAAATTCCAAGTGGGGAAATTGCAGGCAAGAGTTCCCAAACAGTTCATTGTGAACTATTTTTAATGGAGCTTCATGTGAGGATAGAAGCACAGTTTGTAATATTCAACACTAGATTCAAATTTACCCTTAGAATAATGTCTAATGTTCAGAGTCCCTTAACACTTATAGAATTTATTTGCCAATTGCTACTCAAAGTTCCTTAAAATCATTGATACTTGGGCATTTTAAAGTTTTATAATGTTTGGAATCAGTTTGAAATACAACTAGGTATAGATATATGATTATCAACCTACCTAGAAGTAATAAGGGTAAGAAAATTTGGTAGAAGGCTCATTGTAGCATGGAAAGATCTTAGAGGTCATCAGTTTAATCACTCACACCATCATGAATGTAAGAAGTGTTTATGGTTTTCAACTTTCAACTTAGGTCAGTATTTAAACATCCATGTTTTAAATTAACTATCAATATAACAACAAAAATACTTCTTTAAAAAGCACCACTCACATCTCCATAGCTTGTTTAATTTTCCAGGGGATATTTCATTCTGAGAATGTACTTCTAATGCCCTTTTTATTGTCTCTTCTTATCTGTCTGCACATGCACTAAATGTGGCAGTCCCCATAGAGTTGACAGGGATTATGATACACCTACTTAAAGACAAGTCAGTAGATGGCTATCCTTTCAAGATTCTGGAAACAAAAGAATTCAATATATATGATTCTCATGCAAGAAAAGAACAACACTAGAATTCATAGGTTAATAACAAAAAACAAGAATATATGCAGGTAAGTACCTTCCAAGACTGAACGAGGAAGAAATAGAAATTGTAAACAGACCAATCACAAGTACTGAAATTGAAACTGTGATTAAAAGTCTTCCAACAAAAAAGAACCCAAGACCAGATGGTTTCAGAGGTGAATTTTTTTTTTTACATCTTTATTGGAGTATAATTGCTTTACAAAGGTGTGCTAGTTTCTGCTTCATAACAAAGTGAATCAGTCACACACACACACATGTTCCCATATCCTTTCCCCCTCGCGTCTCCCTCCCTCCCACCCTCCCTATCTCACCCCTCTAGCTGTTCACAAAGCATCAAGCTGATCTCTCTGTGCTATGCGGCTGCTTCCCACTAGCTATCTAATTTACGTTTGGTAGTGTATATATGTCCATACCACTCTCTCACTTTGTCACAGTTTACCCTTCCCCCTCCCCATATCTTCAAGTCCATTCTCTAGTAGGTCTGTGTCTTTATTCCTCACAGATGAATATTATAAAACATTTAGGGAAGAGATAAAACCTATGTTTCTCAAACTCTTCCAAAAAATAGCAGAGTGAGGAATACTCCCAGACTCATCCTATGAGGCCACCATCACCTTGATACCAAAACCAGCCAAAGATGTCACACACAAAAAAAGAAAACTACAGACCAATATCACTGATGAACAAAGATGCAAAAATCCTCAACCAAATACTAGCAAACAGAATCCAACAGCACATTAAAAGGATCAGACATCATGATCAAGTGGGGTTTATTCCAGGAATGCAAGGATTTTTCAATATACACAAATAAATCAATGTGATAAACCATATTGACAAATTGAAGGATAAAAATCATAGTATCATCTCAATAGATGCAGAAAAAGCTTTTGACAAAATACAACACCATTTATGATAAAAACTCTAGAGAAAGTAGGCATAAAGGGAACCTATCTCAAATAATAAAGGCTATATATGACAAACACACAGCTAACATCGTTCTCAATGGTGAAAAACTGATACATTTCCTCTAAAATCAGGAACAAGACAAGGATGTCCACTATCAACACTTTCATTCAACATAGTTTTGGAAGTTTTAGCCATAACAATCAGAGAAAAAACAGAAATAAAAGGAATCCAAATCAAAAAATAAGAAATAAAGCTGTCATTGTTTGCAGATGACATGATACTATACATAAAGAATCCTAAGAATGCTACCACAAAACTAATAGAGCTAATCAATGAATTTGGTAAAGTAGCAGGAAAAAAAATTAATGCAGAGAAATCTCTTGTATTCCTATACACTATAGATGAAAAATCTGAAAGAGAAATTAAGGACACACTCTTATTTAGCATTGCAACAAAAAGAATAAAATACTTAGGAATAAACCTACCTAAGGAGACAAAAGACCTATATGCAGAAAACTATAACACACTGATGAAAGAAATTAAAGATGATACAAACAGATAGAGTTATAACATGTTCTTGGATTGGAATAATCAACATTGTGAAAATGACTACACTACCCAAAGCAAACTACAGATTCAATGCAATCCCCACCAAACTACCACTGGCATTTTTCACAGAACTAGAACAAAAGATTTCACAATTCGTATGGAAACACAAAAGACCCCGAATAGCCAAAGCAATCCTGAGAAAGAAAAACGGAGCTGGAGTAATCAGGCTCCCTGACTTCAGACTATACTACAAAGCTACAGTAATCAAGACAGTATGTACTGGCACAAAAACAGTAATATAGATCAATGGAACAGGATAGAAAGCCCAGAGATAAACCCACACACATATGGTCACTTTAATTTTGATAAAGGAGGCAAGAATATGAAATGGAAGAAAGACAGCCTCTTCAATAGTGGTGCTGGGAAAACTGGACAGCTACATGGAAAAGAATGAAATTAGAACACTCCCTAACACCAAACACAAAAATAAACACAAAATGGATTCGTGCTTCCCTGGTGGCACAGTGGTTGAGAGTCCACCTGCCGATGCAGGGAACATGGGTTCATGGCCTGGTCTGAGAAGATCCCACATGCCACGGAGCAGCTAGGCCCATGAGCCATGGTCACTGAGCCTGCACATCTAGAACCTGTGCTCTGCAATGGGAGAAGCTACAACAGTGAGAGGCCCACATACCGCAAAAAAAAAAAAAAAAAAAAAGGGTTAAAGACCTAAATGTAAGGCCAGACACTATAAAACTCATAGAAGAAAACATAGGCAGAACTTAAATCACAGCAAGATCTTTTCTGACCCACCTCCTAGAGAAATGGAAGTAAGAACAAAAATAAACAAATGGAACCTAATGAAACTTAAAAGCTTTTGCATAGCAAAGGAAAACATAAGCAAGACAAAAAGACAACCATCAGAATGGGAGAAAATGTTTGCAAATGAAGCAACTGACAAAGGATTAATCTCCAAAATATATAAGCAGCTCATGCAGGTCAATATCAAAAAAACAAACAGCTCAAACAAAAAAATGGGCAGAAAACCTAAATAGACATTTCTCTAAAGAAGATTGCCAACAAAAACATGAAATGTTGCTCAAAATCACTAATTATTAGAGAAATGCAAATCAAAACTTCAATGAGGTATCACCTCACACCAGTCAGAATGGCCATCATCAAATAATCTACAATGAATGTTGGAGAGGGTGTGGAGAAAAGGGAACACTTTTGCACTGTTGGTGGGAATGTAAATTGATACAACCACTATGGAAAATAGTATGGAATTTCCTTAAAAAACTAAAAATCAAACTACCATATAACCCAGCAATCCCACTGCAGGGCATATACCCTGAGAAAACCATAATTCAAAAAGAGTCATGTACCACAGTGTCCATTGCAGCACTATTTACAATAGCCAGGACATGGAAGCAACCTAATTGTCCATTAACCGATGAATGGATGAAAAAGATGTGGCACATATATACAATGGAATATTACTCAGCCATAAAAAGAAATGAAATTGAATTATTTGTAGTGAGGTGGATGTGCCTAGAGTCTGTCATACAGAGTGAAGTAACTCAGAAAGAGAAAAACAAATACTGTATGCTAACACACATATATGGAATGTAAAAAAAAAATGGTTCTGGTGAACGTAGGGTCAGGACAGGAGTAACGATACAGATGTAGAGAATGGACTTGGGGATATGGAGAGGGGAAAGGGTAAGCTGGGATGAAGTGAGAGAGTAGCATTGACATATATACACTACCAAATCTAAAATAGATAACTATTGGGAAGCAGCTGCATAGCACAGGGAGATCAGCTCAGTGCTTTGTGACCACCTAGAGGGGTGGAATGGGAGGGAGATGCAAGAGGGAGGGGTATGGAATATATATATATACATATATATATAGCTGGTTCACTTTGTTATACAAAAACTAACACAACATTGTAAAGCAATTATACTCTAATAAAGATGTTTAAACAAATTTACATGTGGGATTATACAGCTATGCAGGACAGAGCAAGAGAATTTATGCAGAGGTGAGGAAAGGAAAAGGCGTTATTGAAATCAGGAAAGTATCCATGCAGCAGGTGATACCTGCTGAAAATGAATAGAAGCTAGGCAAAGAATGGGAGAGAAAGGGAGAGAATCCCAGGTAGAAGGACAGTAGGTGGCACAGTGCTGGCTGTTTTCATAATACCAAGCTACTGCTAACATGTGAAAGTAAATAACATTACTTTTATATTATCCATATATAAATTTATCTTAAAATATACTATTTTGGTGACAGATTTTTTTTACATTCTATAATATTCCTCCCTGAACAAAACTTTAAGTTTTTTTTTAATTGAGGTATACTTCATTTAAAATATTATATAAGTTTTAGGTGTACAACATATTGATTCACAGTTTTTAAAAGTTATATTTCATTTATAATTATAATAAAATATTGGCTATAATCCCTGTGCCATATGATATATAATTGTAGCTTCTTTATTTTATACATAGTAATTTGTACCTCTTAATCACCTATCCCATTCTTGTCCCATCCCCTTACCTCTCCCCATTGATAATCACTAGTTTGTTCTCTACCTCTCTGAGTCTGTTCCTTTTATGTTATATTTACTAGCAGGTTTTTTTTATTCTATTTTTTTGGCTCATTGGGTCTTTGTTGCTGTACACAGGCTTCTTTCTTGTTGTGGCAGATTTGTTGCGGTGCATGGGCTTCTCATTGCAGTGGCTCCTCTTGTTGCAGAGCATGGGCTCTAGGCATGTGGGCTTCAGTAGTTGTGGTGCATGGATTTAGTTGCTCCATGGCATGTGGGATCTCCCCACACCAGGGATTGAACCCATGTCCCCTGCATTGGCAGGTGGATTCTTAACCACTGCTCCACCAGGGAAGTCCCTACTAGTGGGTGATATTTTTTAGATTCCACAAGTAAGTGATATCAAACAGTATTTGTCTTTCTGCGTCTGACTTATTTCAGCTTTTTACTAGTGAGTGTGATGTTAGCCATGGGCTTATCAAATATGGCCTTTGTTATGTTGAGGTAAGCTCCCTCTATACCCACTTTCTGGAGAGTTTTTATCATAAATGGATGTTGAATTTTGCCAAAGCTTTTTTCTGTATCTATTGAAATGATCAGATGGATCTTATACTTCAATTCATTAATGTGATATACCATATTGTTTGATTTGCAGATATTGAAAACTCCTTGCATCCCTGGGGTAAACCCCACTTCATCATGGTTTATGATCCTTTTAATGTATTGTTGGATCTGATGTGCAGATATTTTGTTGAGGATTTTTGCCTCTATGTTCATCAGTGATATTGGCCTGTAGTTATTTTGTATATATGATATCTTTGGGTTTGGTATCAGGGTGATTCTGGCCTCACACATGAGTTTGGAAGCTTTCCTTTCTCTTCAACTTTTGGAATAGTTTGAGGAGGATAGGTATTATTTCTTCCATAAATGTTTGGTAGAATTCACATGTGAAGCCATCTGGTCCTGAACTTCTGTTCATTGATAGTTTTTGTATTACTGATTTAATTTCATTATTGGTAATTAGTTTGTTCACATTTTCTATTTCTTCCTTATTCAGTCTTGGGAGATTGTACATTTCTAGGAATTTGTTCACTCTTCTAGAGTGTTCATTTTATTGGCATATAGTTTTTCATAGTAATCTCATAATCCTTTGTATTTCTGTGGTGTTGGTTATAACTTATTTTTTATTTCAGATTTTATTGATTTGACTCCTCTTTCTTGATGAGTCAGGCTAATGCTTTACCAATTTTGCTTATGTTTTTGAAGAACCAGCTCTTAATTTCAATTACAGTTTCTATGTTTCTTTCAGTTTTTACTTCATTTATTTCTGCTCTGATCTTTATAATTTTGTTCCTTCTAGTAAATTTGAGATTTGTTTATTATGTGTGCTCTCTTCTTACAATTGCTGGTTTTCATATCACATTTGTGCATGGATGGTTTCCTACCTTTACTGTACACAGAAAGGCAAACATCGCCTTTACTGGTTAGTTTTTCCTTTCATAATTTTATTGTTTCTAGCTGTGTCCTTTCCTTTTCCTCCTAGAGATGTTCCTTTAGCATGTGTTGCAAATCTGCTCTGGTGGTGCTGAATTCTTTTAGCTTTTGCTTATCTGTAAACCTTTTATTTTCTCCATTGAATGCAGCTGATTATCTTGCTGGGTAGAGCATTCCTGGTTGTAGGTTCTTCCCTTTCATCTCTTTAAATATATCATGCCACTCCTTTCTGGCCTGCAGAATTTCTGCTGAGAAATCAACTGATAATGTTATGGGAATTCCCTTGTAGTTTATTAGTGGCTTTTCCCTTGTTGCTTTTAATATTTTCTCTTTGTCTTTCATTTTTTCAATTTGATTACTGTTGTTCCTCTTTGAGTTTATCCTGCTTGGGACTCTCTCCATTTCCTGGACTTGTGTGACTGTTTTCTTCCCTATGTTAGGGAAGTTTTCAGCTATTATCTCTTCACATATTTTCTCAGGTCCTTTTTCTCTCTCTTCCCCTTCTGGGACCCATATCATTTGAATGTTGGTGCATTTAATGTTGTCCCAGAAGTCTCTTAGGCTGTCCTCATTTCTTTTCATTCTTTTTTCTTTATTCTTTTCTGTGGCAGTGATTTCCATCATTCTGTCCTCCAGCTCACTTATCTCTTCTTCTGCCTCAGTTATTCTGGTAATGATTCTTTCTAGTGTATTTTTCCTTTCAGTTATTGAATTGTTCATCTCTCTTTTTTTTTTTTTCTCATTCTCTTAGGCCTCTATTAAACATTTCTTGTATCTTCTAGATCTGTGCCTTTACTCTTTTTCTGAGATCTTGGATCATCTTTACTATCATTACTCTGAATTCTTTTTTGGGTAGATTGCCTATCTCCTGTTGACTTAGTTGTTCTTTTGGGGTTTTATCTTATTCCTTCATCTGGGACATATTTCTCTGCTATCTCATTTTGTCTAACTTTTTGTGATTGTGGTTTCTGTTTTCCTGGCTACATGGTTGTAGTTCTTCTGCTGTTTGCCCCCTGGTGGATGAGGCTGTCTAAGAGGGTTGTGCAGGCTTACTGGTAGGAGGGACTGATTCCTGTCCACTGGTGGGTGAAGCTAGTTCTTTTCCCTCTTATGGGAATGGCCCTGCTTAGGAAAACTTTAAGCAGCCTGTCTGCTGATGAGTGCAGCTGTGTTCCTGCCCCATTGGTTGTTTGGTCTGAGGTGTCCCACCACTGGAGCCTACAGGCTGTTGAGTTAGGCCAAGTCTTGGGGAGAAAATCACGGCCTCTAGGAGAGCTCACGCCAATGAATATTCCCCAGAACTACAACCACCAGTGTCTTTGTCCCTGCAGTGAGCCACAGCCAACCTCTGCCTCTGTAGGAGACTCTCCAAAGCTATTAGGTAGGTATGGCCCCATCTCTTATGAGTTCACTGCTTTCACTGGGTCCTGGTGTGCATGAGACCTTGTGTGCACCCTCCAAAATTGGAGTTTCTGTTTCCCCCAGTTCTGTGGAATTCCTGTGATCAAACCTCACTGGCCTTCAAAAACAGATTCTCTGGGGGCTCCTCCTCCCATTGCTACACCCTCAGGCTGGGCAGTCTGATGTGGGGCTTACAACTTTCACTACTGTGGGAGGACTGCTGTGGTATAATTATTTTCTTTGTGGGCTACACACCCAGTGGGAGTGGTATTTAATTTTATCACAACTGCACCCCTCCTACCATCTCATTGTGGCTTCTTCTTTGTCTTTCAGTGCAGGGTATCTTTTTTGGTAGGTTCCAGCAGGGTTTTATGTGTGTGTGTGGGATTTTTGTCAATGGTTGTTCAACAGTTAGTTGTGATTTTGGTGTTCATAAGAAGAGGTAAGCTCAAGTCCTTATACTCTGCCATCTTGTCTTCATCTTCTAATTTGATTTTTTGACCATTGGCTTGAAAAAAATTGGAAGCAGAAGAGTTGAGTTAAATGCACTAATATTACTGAAGCAAACTTGAGTCCACTGGTCACAAGCAGTAAAGCCAATCTTTTGACACCAGGTTGTGGTGCAGCATTTATTGCAGGGTGCAAAGCAAAGAGTCCGAGGCAGCTAATGCTCAAAACTTCCAAACTTCCTCTTTTCTTTCACTCACTTATTTAAACATCATGGGAGACCCTAGAACTCCTCTGAGTAAGCTGAACTTCTACCATCAGACAGCTTTTGGACTCAAACTGCTGCTCTTCCCTGGGTCTCCACCCTCCCAGTCAACCAAGCTGAATCTGGATTTACCAAGCCTCTGCAATCCTACTGCTAATTCATTAAAATAAATCTCTCTACTTGCCTCTCCTCTCCTCTCTTCTCCTCTTTGTACTTTTCTCATTTCCTCAGCCACCTTATGCTTATTGATTGGAACATTTAGTCCAATTACTTTTAAAGTAATTATTTATTTATATATTATTATTGCCATTTTGTTAATTGTTTTTGGCTTGTTTTTGTAGTTCTTTTTTGTTCCTTTCTTCTTCTTTTGTTCTCTTATCATATGATTTGATGACTATCTTTAGTGTTTTGTTCAGATTCTTTTCTTTTTTGTGTGTGTGTATCTGTTACAGATTTTTGGTTTGTGGTTACCATGAGGTTTATATATAGCTATCTATATATATGCATGATTGTTTTAAGTTGCTGGATTCTTCTTTTCTTTTCTTTTCTTTTCTTTATTTTTGGCTGCTTTGGGTCTTCGTTGCTGCACATGAACTTTTTCTAGTTGCGACCAGTGGGGGCTGCTCTTTGTTGTGGTGCACAGGCTTCTCATTGTGGTGACTTCTCTTGTGGGAACATGGGCTCTAGGGCATGGGTTTTGGTAGCTGTGGCTCAGGGCTCTAGAGTGCAGGCTCAGTAGTTTTGGCACATGGGCTTAGTTGCTCCACAGCATGTGGGATCTTCCTGGACCAGGGCTTGAACCCATGTCCCTTGCATTGGCAGGTGGATTCTTAACCACTGCACCAAGAAGGAAGCCCCTGGACTTTTACTTTTATATGCATTTAACAACCCTGCATTTGTACTCTCCTCCCCTCACCATTACTCATTTTAACAACATATTTTACATTGAATTATTTTGTGTATCCCTTAACTGTTTACTGTTGGTATACATAATTTTACTACTTTCATCTTTTAACCTTCCTACCAGCTTTGTGTGTGGATGATTTATTGCATTTACTGTATATTTGCTTTTATCAATTAGATTTTTCCTTTCATAATTTTTATGTTTAGTTGTGGTCTTTTTTTTTTGCTTAGAGAAGCCCCTTTAACATTTTTTGTAAAGCTGGTTTGGTGGTGCTGAACCTTTTTAGCTTTTGCTTGTCTGTAAAACTTTTGATTTCTTCAAATCTGAATAAGAGCCTTGCTGGCTATTCTAGGTCATATGTTTTTCCCTTTCATCTCTCTAAATATATCATGGCACTCGCTTCTGGTCTGCAGAATTTCTGCTGAAAAGTCAGTTGATAACCCTATGGGAGTTCCCTTGTATTAAACTTATTGCTTTTCACTTGCCACTTTTAATATTCCCTATCTTTACTTTTTGCCATTTAAAAAATATTACAGTGTATCTTGGTATGGTCCTCTATGGGTTAATCTGGTATGGGACTCTCTGTGCTTCCTGGACATGGATGTCTGTTTCATTTCCCAAGTTAGGGAAGTTTTCATCTATTACGTCTTAAATATTTTCTCTGTCTCTTTCTCTCTCTCTTTTCCTTCTAGTACCCTTATAATGCAAATATTAGTGCATTTGATGTTGTCCCAGAGGTCTCTTAAACTGTCTTAATTTCTTTTCATTCTTATCTCTGTTCAGCATCAGTGATTTCCAGTACACTGTATTCCAGCTTGCTGATGCATTCCTCTGTATCATATAGTCTACAGTTGATTTCCTCTAGTGTATTTTTCATTTCAGTTATTGTATTATTTATCTCTGGTTATTCTTTATATCTTTTTTTTTTTTTTTTTTTTCGGTGGTACGCATGCCTCTCACTGCTGTGGCCTCTCCCATTGCAGAGCACAGGCTCCGGACGTGCAGACCCAGCGGCCATGGCCCACGGGCCCAGCCGCTCCGTGGCATGTGGGATCTTCCCGGACTGGGGCATGAACCCGTGTCCCCTGCATCGGCAGGCGGACTCTCAACCACTGCGCCACCAGGGAAGCCCTATTCTTTATATCTTTTAACTCTTTTTCAAAATACTTCTAATTTCTTGCTCTGTGCATCCATTTTTTTCCTGAGTTCTTTGAATACCTTTACAATCATTAGCCTGAACTCTTTCTCAGGTAGATTGCCTATCTCCACTTCACTTAGTTCTTCTTCTGGGTTGTATCTTGTTTCTTCATTTAGAACATGTTCGTCTGTTGCCTCATTCTGCCTAACTTGCTGTTTTTATTTCTATGTATCTGGTATGTTGGTTCTGCTTCCTGGCCTTGGAGATGTGGTCTTTTGTAGTTCCCCTACAAAAGACCCTACATCTTATTCACATTCCTCTCTCATCACCAGATCTATATGCTCTAAGTGTAGCCTCTATGTGGGCTTTGTGTGTCCTTTTATTGTGGTTGGCTCACCTCCATGGGCTGTCTGATAGGCTTAGTTGGCTCTATCTGACTGCATTGTGCAGAGGCTGCTGGACAGTGATTGTCAGGGCCAGGTCATGCGGCAGCTGGATGCAGAAATGCAGGGATCCCCAGGGCCAGTGCTGACTCACTTGTGTGTGGGGTTGGGGTCCAGGAGCTAACAGCTCTGGTGCCCACCCACTAGTGGGTGAAGCCTAGTCCTGGGCCTAGTGCTGGTACACTGGTGGACAGAGCCAGGTCCTAGGGTCTGGCTACAGGGACCAGAGGTCTCAGAGCTGGTTAGACTGCCTATGGGTGGAGCCAGTTCCTGACACAGCTGCCTGCAATATCCAGGGTGTCCTGATGCTTGTGTTGGCCTGCTAGTTGGCAGGGTTAGGGCCCAGCTGTTCCCAGGGCTGGTGCTGGCCTGCTGGTGTATGGGCTTGGTCTTCAGGCTGTGGGGGCTGTGTTTATCCTATAGCAGGTATCCACCCACTGGTGGGTGGTATTGGTCCTCAGGCTAGAGTAGGCTCACCTGTGGGTAAGGCCAGGGCCCAGCAGGTCCAATGGCAAGATCTAGCTTACTGGTGGGTGAGCTGGGTCCATAGGCTGTGAGACTATGTTTGTCTTATAGCTGGTGTCTGCCTACTTATGAGTGGAACTGGTCCTGTGGCTACAGTTGGCTCACTGGTGGGCAGGTTGAAAGATTCTGGGGCTGGCACCTGTCTACTTGGTGTGGAGCTGAGTCCAAAGGTCTTTTCCTGCAGAGGCCTAGAGGTCCTGAGTCTAGTGCCTGTGAACTAGTGTGTGGGGCCAGATCCTAGGCCCTCTGGTGGGCAGGGTCATGTTCGGGGGTGGCTGTGAGCTCAGAGTATCTTAAGGCAGCTTGTCTGCTGGTAGGAGGAGCTGTGTTCTCACCCAGAGGCATCCCAGTACTTAGGTCTACAGGCTGTCCGGCAGGGGTAGGGCCAGGTTCTGAAGCTTATAAGCTAGAGGGAGGATTTCAAAATGGTGCTTACCAGCAGCAGTGTCCATGTGGTAGAACAAGCTCCCCAAAATGCCTGCTGCCATTGTCTATGTTCCCAAGATAAGCTGCAATTTCCTCCTGCCTCTCCAGGAGACTCTCCAGATCAGCAGCTAGGTCTGACCCAGGCTCTTTTCAAATTACTTCTCTGCCCTAGGTCCCAGAGCCTTTGAGATTTTGTGTGCCTTCTTTAAGCATAGTCTCTAATTTCTCCAGCCCTCTGGTACTCCTAAAAGTAAGCTTCACTGGCCTTTAAAGCCAAATGTTCTGGGGTCTCATCTTCCCAGTGCAGGACCCCCAGGCTGGGGAGTCTGATGTGAGGCTCAGAACCCTCATTCTTTGGACAGAATCTCTGAAATTGTAATTCTCCCTTTTGTGGATTGCCCACCCGGAGTTATGGACTTGACTGTATTGCAATTCTGCCTCTCCTACTCATTTCATTGTGGTTCCTTCTTTATATCTTTAGTTGAAGAAGGTCTTTTCTGGTAGGTTCTGGTCTTTTACACAGATAGTTGTTCTGTAAATAGCTGTAGTTGTGGTGTGCTTGTGAAAGGAAGCGAGCTCAGCATCTTCTTACTCCGCCATCTTGGCTTATCTCCAAAACTATAAGGTTTTATTGGGTGCAGCCCATACATTTTCTTTCTTTTGAATCCCTCAACACTCAAGGCACAGAACTGAATATTTGAAGATTCCCAATAAAAAAAGACATTGCTCAAAACTGAGGTAACGTAGAATGTGAAAGTTTAAGAAAAGTTTTAATTTGGAATAAAAAGATCTGAATTCCATTAAATACCTTAAGAACCTTCTATAAGGAGCCCTCACATCCTTGTGGCACTGGAAGCTTCACTTTCCTTTACAATGTAAACTGAGTTAGATCTGGGCCTGCTCTAGATCACCAAATGCCATGGGAGTTGGTTTCCCAGTTTGCATGATTTCAGCAGCCTGTTGCCAGCAGTCTTTTTCCTGACACTTGGAGAAAAACAAAATGACCATTTCAGTAAGCACCCATGCAGGAAGGTTGGATAAATGGAATCTCTGACCTACAAAGCACTGTTTCATATCTTTTCCCCAATCCTAAGAACACTCTGACCTACTAGGTTCTAATCTAATCTAATGAGGTTACAATAACCTATTTGTTTTTCTGCCTCTTCCATTAGACTCTAAGCTCAGCAAAGGAAGGGACTGATTTGATCATGGCCATCATCTACACACCAGTATCAAGGATGACACCTGACTCTTAGTAGGCAAGAAATAAAAACTATTAAAAAACAACAACAACAACAACAATGTGACAGGCCTTTGATCAAGGAAGCTCATTTCACTCTATGTTCTTCATGCATAGGAAAAAGATATTCAAAGTCTTGGCAGGTACCAAAGAGCTACAGCCTGAGATTCTCTTATACCAAATTCAAGTACAATGAGGCCAAACAACAAAGACCTTTTAAAATAATCATTTAGGCAGAAATTCTGTAAAGAAGGGAATGAGTTGATGAAATGGGAAATAGGCCAATAGTTTTCATGATTGAAATAAATGATATGTTTCCTATACCCCTGGACATACCCAAATGAGAGTCAGCAAGAATTTAGAGTTTTTTCCTGGTTCATTTGTTAATTCTGAATGACGTTCATTGGCATAAACTTAAAAAGTTAATTACATTCTAATGCCTTGTCACAAATAATAAAACCAAAGGCCAAACTTGATCTTTTGAGATCTGCCAGGTGCAGTATATTTACTTTTTATCATGGCATTTTTTTCTTATTATCTAGAACTAAAAAACTGAGATTAGGACAGTGAGGGAGAGTCAATGATGTGTGGCAAGAATCAGCCAGATGTAGAATGGAGTGCTGGGCCTGACTATAATTCTTTCCATTGGATGGAGAGAGCTGCTTGGTTCTTGTGTGTCCCAGACTCACTCCCCAGGAGAGGACAATGATGAAATGTGCTGAAACATAGATATTTTAGGTTGGATATTCTGGAAATCTGATATTGAGACAGAGGTTTGCATTTAGTATGCTTATCTTGGTAAAATCACTTTTGGAAAGGAGAAGAAGGAAGTGAGATTGTGCAGAAGGAAAAATAAATCTGCAATACAAGATCACTGATAGTCTTGGCCAAGCCCATAGAAAGTTGTGGAACTATAATGGCACTTCAGACTTGTCCCCTGTTTGACTAATATGACCAAGCTTTTTATACTCTTATATTGACCAGTCTTTGGATGTTGCACACCCTCAGAAGGAATGTAAACCTTGGACAAGTTGGCTTTCTGAGGCTGAGGCATTCCCTGAAGTGTATAAAAATTGATATAGGTTTCTCTAGAGCACACATCACAACATTCCTTCTATTTAGTCCAACAAGCAGAAACTTGCATGCATATTATAACTATACTTTTTATTGGTGCATTTTTTAAATGCAAAAGTCAAGTTGAAAGAGTACATTACATAACGTTTCTCATGAAATCTCGGCTCCCTTGAGTACCTGTAAATATTGGTTCTTTAAGGTTGCCTGGGACCAGAGTAATCAGACATGTGTATGCACACATTTAGAATGTAAATTATTAATGCTGCTATAAAAAGAACTGCAGAGCTCATTTAGTCAACAAATTATTTTAAAAATAAGGAAATTGAGCTTCAAACATAGGAAGTATATACTGTGTGAAAGTCTTTATCAACTGAAAAAATTAATGTGAGGGCAATTCTGAAATTACACCCCACAAATATATTTCATTTTTAATTCAGGCAATAATTATGGAAGAGAGAAGTAAGTGATGACATTTATAATAAAGACTCTACTCTCTTGTTGAATGTCTCTGTGTCTTTCAACAAATTAGTTAACTCCTTAGCTGGTCAGAGCAACTGAGAGGAAGAGGCGACACGGCATCAGGTACCAAAAACTCTGAGACTTTCCAAGACTTTGTGGCTGCATTTGTCTTCCTCAAGGTGGCATAAACTAGAAATACCTATACCAGCACAATGGCCCTGGATAACAGGTTAGCCAACCCAACCTGGCATAGGTGACTGTAACAATACAAAGTGCTAACTCTCTGGAAGTGGAGACTGAAAGATGTATGCTTTTATCAGTTAACACTCCTATGTCTTCAACCTTACCATGTGCCCAGAAGTTCTTATCCTTTTAATAAAGCCCAGGAAGACTGCCC
Source organism: Phocoena sinus (assembly GCF_008692025.1). Lineage (NCBI taxonomy): Eukaryota > Metazoa > Chordata > Mammalia > Artiodactyla > Phocoenidae > Phocoena > Phocoena sinus. Next base: position 29,474,593 of record NC_045776.1, on the reverse strand, counting down.
AAACCACGTTTGACTTCTCCTTATCCCCAATATTTAAACACAAATACAAACAACTGAGAAAGCTCCACCTCCCTTTCCCATCTCCAACATTCAACTGTTTGTCAAGAGAAGCCCTGAAAAACTAGTTTCCACTAAAATAATAATGAATCCAAAAAGTTTCAATCCTCAAGTCCTCCCCCAAATTTGTTCTACAGTAGTAAAGAACCTGGGAGGCTAATTATTTAAACAAGAAGCTTCGGTCTCTAAAATTGGACTTTCAACACTGTTAACGGAACAGGGAGGAATATATTTTGCCTGGACAGAGTCTCCACAGTGATTCTTTAATTGCACTGCCTAGGTGCAATTACACCTACATCATCTGGGCATAAGGAACAGTGAGTTTTTAGAAAATGCCAACGTGCTTTCCTAATTTGATCTTTTTTGTATTGAAAGCACACAGTTCCTCTAGTCAGCATTGATATTAATCTAGAAAAAAAGGCTTTAACTCAGTCATTATATGTGACCTGGTCAGGCTCTACCTTGAGATAATTTGTCTCTGCTTTGAAACCATGGGGTTAAGTGTTTTTCTTTTCATTTCAGTTTCCCTGAATATACTTATACTTGAAACAAACAAGAGAAAAAATATACTTAAGTTCTTATTTGTCAAAATACCCACAAAATTAGCGTGAAACCCAATCCTAAGGCATTCTCTCTGCCTCCCCCTAACCTAACTGTCCATCAAGACACAAAACCTCGAGCTGAGCAATTGAGTCTTACATTTATATACGTATGACATTTAGGAAAATTGAAGACTGAAAGCTATACATACAAGTAAAACCCGTGATTAGAGACAATGAGATTCAGTCTGAAGAAAAAAACAGTGATCTTATTAAAGAGGCACTGACAAGTCATTCAGGCCCCAAATATATGCTACCAAAATGCTAACGGTTTTAGAATTCATCACAAACACGAGCATGGGTTTCTTTTAACATCAGTAAAAACATGTTATTGACACAATTGTGCACTATTTCAAAAAACACTTGGAACTCGCATATTTGAGATATAATTTTTAAATTCTCCTATGTGCCATTTATTTAGAGGCAGGAGAGCAGAGCCATCAAAAGCACAGAATTTGGAAGCAAATATATAGTGAGAATTCAACTCTGTCACCAGCTTTATTACCTTGGCAATGTATTTTATTTCTCTTTGAGTCACAGAATCCACTTCTGAAGGGTGTTCTTTATACTTGGAACAGAGTTGTGAGGATTAAATAAGATATATCACATTGTGCCAGACAGATACATGTCTTCAATAAATACTGGCTATTATAATGATTATTGCTTCAACTCAATAGGTATTCATATCTATGATGTGTTAAGTATTGAGACAAAAGAGAGTTGTACATTTGAGAACTAGGGGCACAATGGGAGTTGAGAGGGGGCTGAAGTAGCTTGAGAAAGATATAACATAAGACTTTATTCTAAAATGAGATAAACTCTATGAACAAGCATGATAAGCAAGTGTGAGTAAGTATGAAAGAGTGTAGTAAGCAAGAAAGGTATCCCAGAAAACAGATAACCCAAGAAGAGGTGATTTCACTGAGCTAGAGATGGTTCTTCAGACTGCTTAGAAGAGCAACATTTCACAATCAGAAACAATTAGGAAACCTTGGGTGGATACCTTGCCAGCAGGTACATGAACCACAGATCATGGCTTTGAGACTTTCCAAAGCCATATTTATTAGTCAACTTGTGTGGATTCTGACAGAGTAACGGATGTGAAAAAGACAACCTTGACCTGAAGAAGCCAACACATATGCAATTCAAGGTAGGGCATAAAAGAAATAGGATCAAATTTCATTGTGGCTCAAAATAAGTATAGAATATATCCATTGTGCAGGGTAAGGAGAGCTGGTGAAATACATGTTGAAAAGATTCATGGAAGTGTTAATGTCATTTAAATGTGGCTAATATTTTGATGATGATGATGACGACAATGACAACACTATAATAAACAGTCAGCAGATGCCAAGTATTCCTCTTATCAGTGTTGTGTATATCAACAATCCTGTGAGTTGGTAGTATTATTACTCCCATTTACAGATGAGTAAAATCTGGGGCTCATAAAGATAAAATAATTTCTTAATATATGAAAATAATGAGAGAGGTGATTACAAATATAAGAAAGAACATAAACAAAGGCAAAGAAGAGGAAACAGGACATTTATTCAGCAAAACTAGTGTCCTGGTTTGGCTGTGCTTAGATTAAACAGAGAAGAGTAGTGGGAGGTGAATCTGGCCAGAAAGGTTACAAAGAGGCTTGATCTCCAGATTTCATGTAATTGACAACAGAAAAATCATTGAAGATATCAATGAAATGATAAAATAAAGTTCTATGTTAAGAAGTTTGATATGGCAAGAGAATATAAGCTGTAATAGACTGTAGGAAGAGAGCTATAAAGGGCTTTGAGGTTATTTTTTTTTTTTGAGGTTATTTTTTTAATGTGTTAAAGTAATAGTAAAATTTCCCAGTTACTCTTGAAACCTCTCAAAGCAAAAACTTGACCTCAAAATAACTTAATTTTGTAAGTGGGGTTCCTACAAGTGCAGAAGCCCTGTGTTTCTTAAATTCTGGATGTACTGGAGATGTATGTCTCAGAAAGGAGAGAGGTGAGAAGAACAAGTTTGAGGTCTTTCCCACTGGCTGACAAACCTTCTCAGATGTGAACAGGAAAATGTCCTCCTCTATCTACTACCAAGACTCTACCTTAGCTACAAACTTGATCTGGAGAGAAAACTAAATGAATGCTTTTTTGGTCCATTACTCATATTTCTGATTTCAACCTTGCTCATCCCAATGAGAGTCAACTCTTCATTACATCAGGAGTTTTGCAATAAGGAGCTTCTAATAGTTCCCTATTAACTGTCATGAAGAAATAGGGAAGCAGGGAGAAGGTTTATAATAGAGGAGGCTTAGGTGAAGGAGTGAAATAGTCTTGGGAGGTTAATGAATGTACAGGAAGATGATGGAAGGAGAATGGTGCCAGAAGGTGTGATTCAGAAAGTAGAGGTGTAGACCCTCAAAGCCAATCCTACAACTCAGTTTTGCTAAAGCTTAAGTCTTCTTATAGGGTGCTCTATGAATTGTGACTTTTTTAGATTAAAAGTAAATCAGGAGATTCATATAAAACTCACAGTATTTGACTGTTGCTTAGACCCTAAGCTATGAACACATCCTGAAATTTGACGATATTCTATATTACAATCAAGATCCAGATATCTTTCTGAGTCCAGATTTCTTTCCATTGTTCCAACATAGTCTTACAAAAGAGGAGCATTCAAGGTGATGACAGTGTGAACTAAAATTAGCTTGTATTCTTCAAATCTTTTGTCCTGTTTCCTCCCACCTATGATAGTCACAGAACAATGTCGTAAATATATGGCACAGGATGAAGAGCAAATAATTTCCTGATGCCACAATCTGGAGCCTTTCCATAATGGTCTGGTTCCCCTATTTGTGTTGAATTTCATAACTAAATGGTATATAGTATATCTAAATCTTAAATGGACCAATTTAGCTGATAGACTCATGAAGGTGTCAGATTAGAAGAAAATGAAAGAATAATAGATATATTAAAGATTGGTATTGTGTAAAGATAACTAAACCTGAAACCAGACACCTTGAGATAAAATATAACAATTGTGTTTCCATGTATAAGACATTTAATCTTCCTGGTCTCAATTTGCTCATCTGTAAAATAAGAGATATTAGACAAAAGACTGGTGGGCACTTTCAAGATAGAATATTCCATGAGTCAAAACTTCTTAATGAAATAGCCAGTAAATTGAAGCTCCAAAGGCAGATGGCCAGGTTACCACTGTAAAGAAAGTGGCAGCTCCTTGGTTACCCAAATACACCTTTCAAAGAAAAAGAGGAAGTACCCAACTCCTTCTAATTATAATATGTGCTGTCCTCAGGAAAGACAAAGTCAAATGTGTTAAAGGCCTAATGAGGTGTGTGGAAGAAACCTCCCTCTGTAGTTTACAGCTTTTTCACAATAAAAGTTCTCACTGCCCAGTCAGCAGGAATGAGGGGTTTTCTGGCCCAAGATGATGACAGAAAAGGAATCATACCAATACTTTGATTTTATTGTTTTCACACAAACTTAACAGAGAATTTTAAAATATTGTTTTGCTTTCAGCATCAATATACTAATAAGAAATGCAGATACATTGGAAATAGATTTTGATCCATTTTGTAGAGAAATTAACTGTTAGTGAAGTTCCAGGAAATCAGAATGGAACCTATATGGAATTGTCATTATTGCTTTCATCAGGGTAGGATTGTACATATCAAAATGTGGCTGTGCCAATGTAGAACACTGGAAATTACCCGGGCATAGCTGCCACAAGTGGCATGAGGGGCATATTTGCTATGACCTTATGCCACTCATAAGTTTAAGATCATCTAACTGAAAGTTTATTTATTTGTAAAAATATGCAGATTAATCTCTGTTTATGAAGTAGGATTATGAGACTCAATTATGATGAAATATTACATATTATAAATTTGGTTCCTATGTATGATAAAAATGTTATTCGAAAATGTGTTTTTCAGAATAATCTTTTTTTTTTTAATTCTGAGATTATGGAATTCTTCAGCTGGAAGAAATATCAAGAAATCTCTGTGTGTCTCCAGATTGATGTTTTTAAATATTTTTTTTCCTTAAAGTTTTCTTTACAAACACAAATGTCATATCTTTCTTAGTGGTCTAATCCTTTGTTTCATAATACTTCTCTTTAAAGTTTCTGGAACTTATTCTTCCTGAAACTCCACTCTCCTTCATTCCTCCTTTAATGGAGTATTTTAATGTACTTAATTAGATGGCTTGATAATTGTGTTAAAAATCTAAAATATTAAATTAATTGTATATTTTAATTGACAGCTTTTTTGTAGATTTCACTGAGTTTTCTTTAATGCATTCTGACTGATGTTTTAATTATCATTTCATATATTTAGTTTTGCAAGTCAAACATGACCTCTGAATGAGCATTGATATCTTGGCCACATGGTTTGAAATGTCAGTCTACAAAAGAGTTTATCACACTTTTCAATTCAATTATATTCCAAAAACAGTTTATTCAAATACCTAAACATGGTAGGAAATGATTATTGCACAAGGAAATACACATAGCTTCAGATTTAAAGATATGAAAATGCAATTATGGCCTGTTCCATTTAATTTTTAAACATTTATAAGCACTATTTAATCTAACTTTGGATTTTATCCCCAGACTCTGAACACCCCAGTAGTTTTCAATATGAGATAGAAAGTTATTTTCTTCATTTATCTAATGTTAATACACCCATATGTTTAATACACCCACAGTGATAACATTTTTATCATTTACCAATTATTTGTGACTGTTCACTTTTAAAGACAGTATCATCCAACCCTAAAGGGAGGAAATAAAATAGTATTTTAAATTATTTGAACTTCTTTACAACTCTGAAGGGACAATACCAAATCATCAGTTTAGAACATACCACTTCATCCTATTTATTCAAGGAATGCTGTTATTATGATGTCATTTGCCTTGGACTACATATAGAAGATGATGTCAATCAACTATAAAACTTAATCCATGTTCTCTAAAACTTCATTATTTTCCACTATAGTGTTCAAACCTCCACATTTTATGAAGTGGTGACAGAATTCTGTAGTGAATCAAGAAACCATCAAGCCTTCAAGCATCTGATATTAATAAGAAACTGAATTTAAAGTTGTTTGTATTTTCACTCTTTCAGTCCAAAACCTCCCATGACCAAGATATAAAAGAACCATAATTTGCTCACTTTGGCTCTATTCACCCCTTTTTCTGCTCTCTGTGCCATGACACTTTATTTCAAAATATCACTCAAGGCAGTTAATGCCAATGGACTGAAATTGTTATGTCAGATAAAATCTGTTTGCTTTCCTGAAAGCAAGTACTCTTTTTTTTTTTAACTGCAGTATAGTCAATTTACAATATTGTGTTAGTTTCAGGTCTACAGCAAAGTGATTCAGTTTTATATTTCTTCAAATTATTTTCAATTATATGTTATTACAAGATATTGACTATAGTTCCATGTGCTATATAGTAAATACTTGTTGCTTAACTATTTTATGTATATTATTTTGTATCTGTTAATTCCATATTCTTTTTTTTTTTATTTTTTTTTATTTTTTAAACATCTTTATTGGGGTATAATTGCTTTACAATGGTGTGTTAGTTTCTGCTTAATAACAAAGTGAATCAGCTATACATATACATATGTTCCCATATGTCTTCCCTCTTGCGTCTCCCTCCCTCCTACCCTCCCCATCCCACCCTTCCAGGCTGTCACAAAGCACCGAGCTAATATCCCTGTGCCTTGCGGCTGCTTCCCCCTAGCTATCTACCTTACTACGTTTGTTAGTGTGTATATGTCCATGACTCTCTCTCGCCCTGTCAAAACTCACCCTTCCCCCTCCCCATATCCTCAAGTCCGTTCTCCAGTAGGTCTGCGTCTTTATTCCTGTCTTACCCCTAGGTTCTTCATGACATTTTTTCCCCTTAAATTCCATATATATGTGTTAGCATACGGTATTTGTCTTTTTCTTTCTGACTTACTTCACTCTGTATGACAGACTCTAGGTCTATCCATCTCATTACAAATAGCTCAATTTCATTTCTTTTTAAGGCTGAGTAATATTCCATTGTGTATATGTGCCACATCTTCTTTATCCATTCCTCCGATGATGGGCGCTTAGGTTGTTTCCATCTCCGGGCTATTGTAAATAGAGCTGCAATGAAAATTTTGGTACATGACTCTTTTTGAATTTTGGTTTTCTCAGGGTATATGCCCAGTAGTGGGATTGCTGGGTCATATGGTAATTCTATTTGTAGCTTTTTAAGGAACCTCCATACTGTTCTCCATAGTGGCTGAACCATTTCACATTCCCACCAGCAGTGCAAGAGTGTCCCCTTTTCTCCACACCCTCTCCAGCATTTATTGTTTCTAGATTTTTTGATGATGGCCATTCTGACTGGTGTGAGATGATATCTCATTGTAGTTTTGATTTGCCTTTCTCTAATGATTAATGATGTTGAGCATTCTTTAATGTGTTTGTTGGCATTCTGTATATCTTCTTTGGAGAAATGTCTATTTAGGTCTTCTGCCCATTTTTGGATGGGGTTGTTTGTTTTTTTGTTATTGAGCTGCATGAGCTGCTTGTAAATTTTGGAGATTAATCCTTTGTCAGTTGCTTCATTTGCAAATGTTTTCTCCCATTCTGAGGGTTGTCTTTTGGTCTTGGTTATGGTTTCCTTTGCTGTGCAAAAGCTTTGAAGTTTCATTAGGTCCCATTTGTTTATTTTTGTTTTTATTTCCATTACTCTAGGAGGTGGGTCAGAAAGGATCTTGCTGTGATTTATGTCATAGAGTGTTCTTCCTATGTTTTCTTCTAAGAGTTTGATAGTTTCTGGCCTTACATTTAGGTCTTTAATCCATTTTGAGCTTATTTTTGTGTATGGTGTTAGGGAGTGATCTAATCTCATACTTTTACATGTACCTGTCCAGTTTTCCCAGCACCATTTATTGAAGAGGCTGTCCTTTCTCCGCTGTACATTCCTGCCTCCTTTATCAAAGATAAGGTGTCCATATGTGCGTGGGTTTATCTCTGGGCTTTCTATCCTGTTCCACTGATCTATCTTTCTGTTTTTGTGCCAGTACCACACTGTCTTGATTACTGTTGCTTTGTAATATAGTGTGAAGTCAGGGAGCCTGATTCTTCCAGCTCCTTTTTTCGTTCTCAAGATTGCTTTGGCTATTCGAGGTCTTTTGTGTTTCCATACAAATTGCGAAATTTTTTGTTCTAGTTCTGTGAAAAATGCCAGTGGTAGTTTGATAGGGATTGCATTGAATCTGTAGATTGCTTTGGGTAGTAGAGTCATTTTCACAATGTTGATTCTTCCCATCCAAGAACATGGTATATCTCTCCATCTATTTGTATCATCTTTAATTTCTTTCATCAGTGTCTTATAATTTTCTGCATACAGGTCTTTCGTATCCTTAGGTAGGTTTATTCCTAGATATTTTATTCTTTTTGTTGCAATGGTAAATGGGAGTGTTTTCTTGATTTCACTTTCAGATTTTTCATCATTAGTATATAGGAATGCCAGAGATTTCTGTGCATTAATTTTGTATCCTGCTACTTTACCAAATTCATTGATTAGCTCTAGTAGTTTTCTGGTAGCATCTTTAGGATTCTCTATGTATAGTATCATGTCATCTGCAAACAGTGACAGCTTTACTTCTTCTTTTCCGATTTGGATTCCTTTTATTTCCTTTTCTTCTCTGATTGCTGTGGCTAAAACTTCCAAAACTATGTTGAATAAGAGTGGTGAGAGTGGGCAACCTTGTCTTGTTCCTGATCTTAGTGGAAATGCTTTCAGTTTTTCACCATTGAGGATGATGTTTGCTGTGGGCTTGTCATATATGGCCTTTATTATGTTGAGGAAAGTTCCCTCTATGCCTACTTTCTGGAGGGTTTTTATCATAAATGGGTGTTGAATTTTGTCGAAAGCTTTCTCTGCATCTATTGAGATGATCATATGGTTTTTCTCCTTCAATTTGTTAATATGGTTTATCACATTGATCGATTTGCGTATATTGAAGAATCCTTGCATTCCTGGAATAAACCCCACTTGATCATGGTGTATGATCCTTTTAATGTGCTGTTGGATTCTGTTTGCTAGTATTTTGTTGAGGATTTTTGCATCTATGTTCATCAGTGATATTGGCCTGTAGTTTTCTTTCTTTGTGACATCCTTGTCTGGTTTTGGTATCAAGGTGATGGTGGCCTCGTAGAAGGAATTTGGGAGTGTTCCTCCCTCTGCTATATTTTGGAAGAGTTCGAGAAGGATAGGTGTTAGCTCTTCTCTAAACGTTTGATAGGATTCACCTGTGAAGCCATCTGGTCCTGGGCTTTTGTTTGTTGGAAGGTTTTTAATCACAGTTTCAATTTCAGTGCTTGTGATTGGTCTGTTCATATTTTCTATTTCTTCCTGATTCAGTCTTGGCAGGTTGTGCATTTCTAAGAATTTGTCCATTTCTTCCAGATTGTCCATTTTATTGGCATAGAGTTGCTTGTAGTAATCTCTCATGATTTTTTTTATTTCTGCAGTGTCAGTTGTTACTTCTCCTTTTTCATTTCTAATTCTATTGATTTGAGTCTTCTCCCTTTTTTTCTTGATGAGTCTGGCTAGCGGTTTATCTATTTTGTTTATCTTCTCAAAGAACCAGCTTTTAGTTTTATTGATCTTTGCTATCGTCTCCTTCATTTCTTTTTCATTTATTTCTGATCTGATTTTTATGATTTCTTTCCTTCTGCTAGCTTTGGGGTTTTTTTGTTCTTCTTTCTCTAATTGCTTGAGGTGCAAGGTTAGGTGGTTTATTCGAGATGTTTCCTGCTTCTTAAGGTGGGCTTGTATTGCTATAAACTTCCCCCTTAGAACTGCTTTTGCTGCATCCCATAGGTTTTGGGTCGTTGTGTCTCCATTGTCATTTGTTTCTAGGTATTTTTTTATTTCCTCTTTGATTTCTTCAGTGATCACTTCATTATTAAGTAGTGTATTGTTTAGCCTCCATGTGTTTGTATTTTTTACAGATCTTTTCCTGTAATTGATATCTAGTCTCATGGCGTTGCAGTCAGAAAAGATACTTGATACAATTTCAGTTTTCTTAAATTTACTAAGGCTTGATTTGTGACCCAAGATATGATCTATCCTGGAGAATGTTCCATGAGCACTTGAGAAAAATGTGTATTCTGTTGTTTTTGGATGGAGTGTCCTATAAATATCAATTAAGTCCATCTTGTTTAATGTATCATTTAAAGCTTGTGTTTCCTTATTTATTTTCATTTTGGATGATATGTCCATGGGTGAAAGTGGGGTGTTAAAGTCCCCTACTATGAATGTGTTACTGTCGATCTCCCCTTTTATGGCTGTTAATATTTGCCTTATGTATTGAGGTGCTCCTATGTTGGGTACATAAATATTTACAATTGTTATATCTTCTTCTTGGATCGTTCCCTTGATCATTATGTAGTGTCCTTCTTTGTCCCTTTTAATAGTCCTTATTTTAAAGTCTATTTTGTCTGATATGAGAATTGCTACTCCAGCTTTCTTTTGGTTTCCATTTGCATGGAATATCTTTTTCCATCCCCTTACTTTCAGTCTGTATGTGTCTCTAGGTCTGAAGTGGGTCTCTTGTAGACAGCATATATAAGGGTCTTGTTTTTGTATCCATTCAGCCAATCTGTGTCTTTTGGTGGGAGCATTTAGTCCATTTACATTTAAGGTAATTATCGATATGTATGTTCCTATTTCCATTTTCTATATTGTTTTGGGTTCGCTACTATAGGTCGTTTCCTTCTCTTGTGTTTCGTGTCTAGAGAAGTTCCTTTAGCATTTGTTGTAAAGCTGGTTTGGTGGTGCTGAACTCTCTCAGCTTTTGCTTGTCTGTAAAGGTTTTAATTTCTCCATCAAATGTGAATGAGATCCTTGCTGGGTAGAGTAGTCTTGGTTGCAGGCTTTTCGCCTTCATCACTTTCAGTATGTCCTGCCACTCCCTTCTGGCTTGTAGGGTTTCTGCTGAGAGATCAGCTGTTAACCTTATGGGGATTCCCTTGTGTGTTATTTGTTGTTTTTCCCTTGCTGCTTTTAATATGCTTTCTTTGTATTTAATTTTTGACAGTTTGATTAATATGTGTCTTGGCGTGTTTCTCCTTGTATTTATCCTGTATGGGACTCTCTGTGCTTCCTGGACTTGATTAACTATTTCCTTTCCCATATTAGGGAAGTTTTCAACTATAATCTCTTCAAATATTTTCTCAGTCCCTTTCTTTCTTTCTTCTTCTTCTGGAACCCCTATAATTCGAATGTTGGTGCGTTTCATGTTGTCCCAGAGGTCTCTGAGACTGTCCTCAGTTCTTTTCATTCTTTTTTCTTTATTCTGCTCTGCAGTAGTTATTTCCACTACTTTATCTTCCAGGTCACTTATCCGTTCTTCTGCCTCAGTTATTCTGCTATTGATCCTATCTAGAGTGGTTTTAATTTCATTTATTGCATTGTTCATCGTTGCTTGTTTCATCTTTAGTTCTTGTAGGTCCTTGTTAACTGTTTCTTGCATTTTGTCCATTCTACTTCCAAGATTTCGGATCATCCTTACTATCATTATTCTGAATTCTTTTTCAGGTAGATTGCCTATTTCCTCTTTATTTGTTAGGTCTGGTGGGTTTTTATCTTGCTCCTTCATCTGCTGTGTGTTTTTCTGTCTTCTCATTTTGCTTATCTTACTGTGTTTGGGGTCTCCTTTTTGAAGGCTGCACTTTCGTAGTTCCCGTTGTTTTTGATGTCTGTCTCCAGTGGCTAAGGTTGTTTCAGTGGGTTGTGTAGGCTTCCTGGTGGTGGGGACTAGTGCCTGTGTTGTGCTGGATGAGGCTGGATCTTGTCTCTCTAGTGGGCAGGTTCACGTCTGGTGGTGTGTTTTGGGGTGTCTGTGGCCTTGTTATGATTTTAGGCAGCCTCTCTGCTAATGGGTGGGGTTGTGTTCCTGTTTTGCTAGTTGTTTGGCATAGGTTGTCCAGCACTGTGGCTTGCTGGTCGTTGAGTGAAGCTGGGTGCTGGTGTTAAGATGGAGGTCTCTGGGAGATTTCCACCGTTTAATATTATGTGGAGCTGGGAGGTCTCTTGTTGACCAGTGTCCTGAAGTTGGCTCTCCTACCTCAGAGGCAGAGCCCTGACTCCTGGCTGGAGCACCAAGAGCCTTTCATCCACACGGCTCAGAATAAAAGGGAGAAAAAGTAGAGAGAATTAGAAGTATGAGTAAAGAAAGAAGGAAAGGAGGAAAGGAAGGAAGGAAGAAAGAAGCAAAGAAGGAAAGAAAGGAGGGAGGGAGGGAGGGAGGGAGGAATGAAGGAAGGAGGGAAAGAAGGAAAAAAGACAGAAAGATGATACAGTAAAAATAAAATAAAGTATAATATAGTTATTGAATTAAAAAATATTTAGAAAAAAAAAAAAGGGACGGATAGAACCTTAGGACAAATGTTGGAAGCAAAGCTATACAGAGAAAATCTTACACAGAAGCATACACATACACCTTCACAAAAAGAGGTAAAGGGGGAAAAATCATAAATCCTGCTCCCAGAGACCACCTCCTCAATTTGGGGTGATTCGTTGTCTAAAGGAGGGAAGGAAGGAAGGAAAGAAAGAAAGAACGAAGGTAAAGTATAATAAAGTTATTACAATTAAACTTAATTATTAAGAAAAAGAATTAAAAAAAAAAATCATGGACGGATAGAGCCCTAGGACAAATGGTGGAAGCAAGAGTATACAGACAAGATCTCACACAGAAGCATACACGTACACATTCACAAAAAGAGGAAAAGGGAAAAAAAATCATAGATCTCGCTCCTAAATTCCTTCTCTTCAATTTGGGATCATTCCTTGTCTCTTCAGGTATTCCACAGATGCAGGGTATACCAAGTTGATTGTGGAGCTTTAATCTGCTACTTCTGTGGCTGCTGGGAGAGATTTCCCTTTCTCTTCTTTGTTCTCACAGCTCACAGGAGCTCAGCTTTGGATTTGGCCCTGCCTCTGCGTGTAGGTCGCTGGAGGGCGTCTGTTTTTTCGCTCAGACAGGACGGGGTTAAAGGAGCCGCTGATTCGGGAGCTCCGGCTCACTCAGGCCGGGGGTTGGGGGATGGGGGAAGGAGGGGCACTGCGTGCGGGGCGGGCCTGCGGCGGCAGAGGCAGCCTGACGCTGCGGCAGAGGCCGGCGTGACGTTGCACCAGCCTGAGGCCCGCCGTGCTTTGTCCCGGGGAAGTTGTCCCTGGATCCCGGGAACCTGGCAGTGGCGGGCTGCACAGGCTCCGCGGAAGAGGGGTGTGGAGAGTGACCTGTGCTCGCACACAGGCCCCTTGGTGGCGGCAGCAGCAGCCTTAGCGTCTCCCGCCCGGCTCTGGGGTCCGCGGTTTTAGCCGCGGCTCGCGCCCGTCTCTGGGGTTTGCGCCTTCAGCCGTGGCTCGCGCCCGTCTCTGGGGTTCGCGCTTTTAGCCGCGTCTCGCGCCCGTCTCTGGGGTTCGCGCTTTTAGCCGCGGCTCGCGCCCGTCTCTGGAGATCCTTTAAGCAGCGCTCTTAAACCTCTCTCCTCGTGCACCAGGAAACAAAGAGGGAAGAAAAAGTCTCTTGCCTCTTCGGCAGGTGCAGGCTTTTCCCCGAACTCCCTCCCGGCTAGTCGTGGTGCACTAACCCCTTCAGGCTATGTTCAAGCCGCCAACCCCAGTCCTCTCCCTGAGCTCCGTCCAAAACCAAAACCCGAGCCTCAGCTCGCAGCCCCGCCCGCCCCGGTGGGTGAGCAGACAAGCCTCTCGGGTTGGTGAGTGCTGGTCGGCACCGATCGTCTGTGCAGGAATCTCCCCGCTTTGCTCTCCGCACCCGTCGCTGTGCACTACTCCGCGGTCCCGAATCTCCCCCCTCCGTCTCCCGCAGTCTCCGCCCACGGAGGGGCTTCCTAGTGTGTGGAAACTTTTCCTCCTTCACAGCTCCCTCCCACTGGTGCAGGTGCCGTCCTTATTCTTTTGTCTCTGTTTTTTCTTTTGCCCTACCCAGGTATGTGGGGAGTTTCTTGCCTTTTGGGAGGTCTGAGGTCTTCTGCCAGCCTTCAGTAGGAGTTCTGTAGGAGTTGTTCCACGTGTGGATGTATTTCTGGTGTATCCGTGGGGAGGAAGGCGATCTCCGCGTCTTACTCTTCCGCCATCTTCAAGGTCCCCCCCCCCATATTCTTAATTTATCCCTCCTCCTCTCCCTTTCCCCTTTGGTAACCATAAGTTTGCTCGCTATGTCTGTGAGTCTGTTTCTGTTTTGTATATAGATTTGTTTGTATTATATTTTAGATTCTACATATAAGTGATATCATATAATATTTGTCTTTCTCTGTCTGACTTACTTCACTTAGTATGGCTTTCTCTAGGTCCATCCATGTTGTTGAAAATGGCTGAGTAATATTTCATTGTATGAAATATTGTATGAAATATATATATGTGTATATATATACCACATCTTCTTAAACCAATCATATGTTGATGGATATTTAAATTGCTTCGATGTATTGGCTATTTTAAATAGTGCTGCTATGAATATTAAGGTGAATGTGCCTTTTTTTTTTTTTGTGGTACGCGGGCCTCTCACTGTTGTGGCCTTTCCCGTTGCAGAGCACAGGCTCCGGACGCACAGGCTCAGTGGCCATGGCTCACGGGCCCAGCCACTCTGCAGCATGTGGGATCTTCCCAGACCGGGGCACGAACCCGTGTCCCCTGTGTCAGCAGGCGGACTCTCAACCACTGTGCCACCAGGGAAGTCCTGAATGTGTCTTTTTAAATTAAAGTTTTCATCTTTTCCAGACTGATACTCAGAAGTGGGATTTCTGGATCATAGGTTAGCTCTATTTTTAGTTTTTTAAGGAGTTTCCGTACTATTTTCCATTGTGGCTGCACCAATTTACATTCTTACCAACAGTGTACAAGGGTTCCCTTTTCTCCGTACCCTCTCCAGCATTTGTTATTTGTAGACTTTTTGATGATAGCCATTCTGACTGACGTGAGGTGACCTTATTATGGTTTTGATTTTCATTTCAGTGATAACTAGTGACATAGAGCATCTTTTCATGTGCCTGTTGGACATCTGTATGTCATCTTTGGAGAAATATTTGTTTAGGTCTTCTGCTCAATTTTTGATTGGGTTTTTTATTTTATTGATATTGAGTTATATGAGTTGTTTGTATATTGGAAATTAAGTCTTTGTTGGTCACATCATTTGCAAATATTTTCTTTCACTCCATAGTTGTATTTTCATTTTGTTGATGGTTTCCTCTGCTGTGCAAAGCTTTTAAGTTTGATTAGGTTCCATTTGCTTTTATTTCTTTTGTTTTGGGAGACTGATCTAAGAAAATATTGCTAAGATTTATGTCCAAGAATGTTTTGACTATGTTCTGTTTTAGTAGTTTTATGACATCATGTCTTACATTTAAGTCTTGAAGCCATTTTGAGTTTATTTTTGTGTATGGTGTGAGGGAGTGTTCTAATTGCATTGATTTGCATGTAGCTGTCCAGCTTTCCCAAAACCACTTGCTTGAAGAGACCGTCTTTTCTCCACTGTATATTCTTGCTTTCTTTGTCAAAGATTAATTGACCTTAGGTGTATGGGTTTATTTCTGGACTCTCTATTCTATTCCATTGATCTACATGTCTGCTTTTGTGCCAATACCATTGTGTTTTGATTACTGTAGCTTTGTAATATTGTCTGAAGTCTGGAAGGGTTATGTCTCCAGCTTTGTTCTTTTTCCTAAGTATTGCTTTGGCAATTCTGGGTCTTTTGTTGTTCCACATAAATTTTAGGATTATTTGTTCTACTGCTGTGAAAAATGTCATGGGTATTTTGGTAAGGATCACATTAACTATGTAAATTCCTTTTAACATCATTTTAACAATATTAATTCTTCCAATCAAAGAGCATGGGATATTTTTTCCATATCATCTTCAATTTACTTTATCAATATTTTATAGTTTTCAGTGCATATGACTTTCACCTCTTTGGTTAAGTTTATTCCTAGGTATTTTCTGACTCAATTTTAAATGAGACTTTTATTTTATCCTGTAAATAAGCACTCTTAAAGGTATATCACTGAGCTTATAAAATGTTGCAGGATGGAAAATGGTATGGAAATTTCTCCTAAAGTTCAGAGAAAGAATCCCTGGAGGAATGACTCTCAATTAGTAAAAAACAAAATCCAGAAACTGAGGATCTGATAGTAAATTTTTTAAATAATTTGAAGCTGAGAGTTTTTGAAACTCAAAACCTCATCAATCCTACTTGTCAGCAGGTTATCTCCTCTGTGGTATTATTGAAAATGCTTCAGGAAGCCCTATGTAAAGAATAACCCTCTCCCAGTTCTCATGAACTGAAAATTCCATTATCAGAGTTTTATTACTTACATATTTAACTACAAATGCTAGGAAGAAAAGTAACTATGTTATTGTTAGTTATGACCATCGTGAAATGATGGGCCTTATGATACCGTATAATTTTGAAATTCTGTAATTGTATTATTAGCCCTTAGTAGAAACAAAAGTGTCTGGGGATAAGTTTTGATTATAGAAAGAAGGGGTCTGGGTTCCCAAGAAACATAGTATGATCAAGGTAGAGAGAATACAAAAACAACTTTGTCAACTTTACATTTTACCTAGGGTCAAACCCTTCTCTGATGCACTGAATCATTCAAGTACCAGGAATCCCAGAAATAAGGCCATATCATAAAGAAGAACTTTAACCCTCAAATTGATGTTGATTTCAAAAGATTCACTTAAAAAATGGCTGCAAATACAAACCCAAGATTAACTTTAAAAAATGTCAGGAAAAAATGCTTAAATAATTACTATGGTCAGTTTTGTAAATACCAGCTTTGATACCAAATGAATAAGGGAAACATAAAGACAAATCAGAAATTTTTAAATGTCTCAAGCTTATTCTCTCAGAATAAGGTATTTTACCCCTCATCACTAGGGTTGTTTCTGACCTCAATTTAATTTAGCAATGAGGATGATTCTCCTGAAGAATTCTCCTGAAGAATTCTCCTGATCCCTGAAGAATTACCCTGAACTCTATCAGACCTCATTGTCTTCCCTAAATCAGCTTTATTTCCTCTGGCACATTAGATATCCATCAACTGTGAACTTGAGCTAGTCACTGCTTCTTCAGAGATGAAGTTCTGACCTCTCCCCCAACTCCATCTCATACCTGACCAATTGAGAAGGGGATAATTAAATGGCATATACACCTTTAAAAAATAAAAATATTTCCAAGTGTTTCCAGTTTCAGTTTCCCTCTCTCTTTCTCCAGTATCCATTACTTTATATTAATTTGGTGGAACATAGCAGTGAGGTCATTTATTAAGGATGGCACAGTAACTAGTACTATAATGTGCTTTAGTGACTATTGCAGAATTCTTCTTCAGTAATTTTTATAAGTCTGGACAAATAAGATGAAAAGAAATGCCCAGAGCAGGTGGGTGCTTAACAGTGACTTATTACTCTAGTGATGCACAGTTTATGGCAACTCAATGCACAGCGTGATTTCATCTCCAAGTAATATTATTATGAAACTGCTATCATTCTGTCATGAACAATTGATCTTCATACTATTCAGGAAAAAAACAACAGATGTGATAAACAATGCAATTATGTGACAAAGAGAGAGTTTATAGTTTATTATTTTACTGCCTATTAGTTCACCATTTGTGAATATGCCGTAGGCACCATCACACAATTACTGTATGAGTGTGTAAACTGCATGACAAGTAAAAGATTATAATTAAGTGATTTAGCCCCGACTTTGCAATGACCCCTCTGGGTGTTGTAGGAAAAACTCTTTCTAAGAGAATGCACAGACGAGTGATGGCTCTTGTTGGAACTGTACAATTAGCAGAGTTTCTTTTGGGTCCTTCTCCCCTTCTATTTCAACTTTCTTCTCACAGTTGATGTCCTGTGTGCCCCAAGAGACCATTCGCCTATGCAACCATTAGTCCAGCTCAAAGCCCTGGCTGCAGGAATTCCACTCAACCATCCTCACCAACTGTGGTTACTTATTTAAAATTTATACTTCTTTCTGTCCATCAATCAAAATCTTATTATCTCTCCCTGTTTTATTGTGTTAGCTCTTAGGAGGAAAGTAATACTATTAAAATAAATCCAATTAAAACCAGCATCATGATGGCTGGTAACTTTCTGCTGACATAGATAATTGAAATAATTTTTTTTTAGAAAATAAATTTGAAATGTGACAAAGACCCTGTCAGGTTTCATTAATCTACCTAAGCTACACATTTCTGATGTCTCTTGAAAATCATACTTTCCATTAAGATACTTTTCTTTTCTAGAGGTCTTGGCAAAGGATGGAATTTTTTTTAAAAGATTCAGGAAGAAATTATAAAAAGAAGTGTTCCTAAATTTTTGAATATGTGATTCAATAGGAAGTAGGAGGAAGTTTTTCTAGATAAAATTCTAGAAACCATTGTTAAGGAAAGTAGCATGTAAAATGAGAAAATAAAAATAAGTAAATTAAAAAGGGAAGGTGGGAGGAGATGCAAAGAGAAGAAAGAAAAAAGGAAAAGAAGAGAACTCTCAGTAGATGTCTGGCAGGGCATAAAAGGGACAAATTTACTCATAAAGTGGACTCTAAGAACATTCTAAATTTCAGCTATGAGAACTGGGTCCATTCTCTAGGATTCACATATTTAAACTTCCCTAGCACTCAATAGTCATTCAGCCAATCTCAATGTGGTACCTAAAATATGACAAGCATTCTTTTATGTACTGAGTTGGCAGCAATAAAGAAAGTAAGATAGAAAGCCTAACCCTCAGATAGTATGTATTTTAGTGGGAGAGACAAATAACTAAGATAAAGAACTAAAATATTTCCCATCCAGTCATTAAACAAATAAACAAGCAAATAACAAGGCTTGTATGGGAATTCTAGTACCCAGTTGCTGCAATATGTTATCTAAGATGTCCAGTTCTTAACAAAAGTTATATAATATCCAAACAAACAGAAAACTATGACCCATACACTGGAAAAAATTAGGCAATGGAAACTGCCTATAAGAGTGACCAGGTATTTGATTAAACAGGAAGAGACATCAAAGTAGACACTATAAATATGTTTAAAGAACTAAAGGAGACCATGGTTAAAGAAGTAAAGGGGAGACCTTAAGATGACCGAAGAGTAAGAAGTGGAGATCACCATCCTCCTCACAAATATATCGGAAATACATCTACTTGTGGAACAACTCCAACAGAACACCTACTGAACGCTGGCAGAACTTCAGACTTCCCAAAAGGCAAGAAAGTCCCCACGTACCTGGGTAGGGCAAAAGAAAAAAGAAAAAACAGAGACGAAAGAATAGGGACAGGACCTGCATCTCTGGGAGAGAGCTGTGAAGGATGAAAAGTTTCCACACACTAGGAAGCCCCTTCACTGGGGGAGACAGGGGGTGGTGGGGAGAAGCTAGGGAGCCACAGAGGAGAGCGCAGCAACAGGTGTGCAGAGAGCAAAGTGGAGATATTCCTGCAGAGAAGATCACTGCCAACCAACACTCACCAGCCTGAGAGGCTTGTCTGCTCACCTTCCAGGGTATTGGGGGCTGGGAATTGAGGCTTGAGCTTCGGAGGTGAAATACCAGGGAGAGGATTGTGGTTGTCTGTGTGAACACAGCCTGAAGGGGGCAAATGTGCCATAGCTAGCCAGGAGGGAGTCCAGGAAAAAGTCTGGAACTGCCTAAGAGGCAAGAGAGCATTGTTTTTGGGTGCATGAGGAGAGGGGAATCACAACACTGCCTAAATGAGCTCCAGAGCAGGGCACAAGCCATGGCTATCAGCGCAGACACCAGAGACGGGCATGAAATGCTAAGACTGCTGCTGCAGCCACCAAGAAGCTTGTGTGCAAGTACAGATCACTATCCATATGACCCCTCCTGGGAGTCTGTGCAGACCACGACTGCCAGGGTCCCATGATCCAGGGAAAACTTCCCTAGGAGAACACATGGCACGCCTCAGTCTATTGCAATGTTATGTCAGCCTCTGCCACCACAGGCTTGCCCCACATTCTGTACCCCTCCTTTCTCTGACCTGAGTGAGCCAGAGCCCCCTAATCACCTGCTACTTTAACCCTGTCCTGTCTGAGCAAAGAATAGACGCCCTCAGGTGACCTACTCACAGAGGCAGGTTCAAATCCAAAGCTGAACCACAGGAGTTGTGTGAACAAAGAAGAGGAAGGAAAATTTCTCCCAGTAGCTTCAGGAGCAGCAGATTAAATCTCCACAATCAACTAGATGTACCCTCCATCTCTGGAATATCTGAATAGACAAAAAGTCATCCCAAATTTGAGGTGGTGGACTTTGGGAGCACATGTATACTTGGAGTTTGCTATCTGCATCTAATTTGTTTCTGGTTTTATGTTTATCTTAGTATAGTACTTAGAGTTTATTATCATTGGTAGATTTGTTAACTGATTTGGTTGCTACCGTCCTTTTTTTTCATATATAGATATACATATATATTTACTTTTTCTCTTTTTGTGAGTGTGTATGTGTATGCTTCTTTGTGTGAGTTTGTCTGTATAGCTTTGCTATTACCATTTGTCCTAGGGTCTGTCTGTCCATTTTTGGGTTTTTTTAGTACAGTTCTTAATGCTGGTTATAATTGGTGGATTAGTTTGTGGTTTGGTTGCTCTCTCCTTTCTTTGTTTCTTTTTCTTTTTTTCCTTTTTTCATTACTTGTTAATTCTTTTTTTTTTTTTTTTTTTTTTTTTTTTAACATCTTTATTGGGGTATAATTGCTTTACAATGGTGTGTTAGTTTCTGCTTTACAACAAAGTGAATCAGCTATACATATACATATGTTCCCATATGTCTTCCCTCTTGCGTCTCCCTCCCTCCCACTCTCCCCATCCCACCCTTCCAGGCTGTCACAAAGCACCGAGCTAATATCCCTGTGCCTTGCGGCTGCTTCCCCCCAGCTATCTACCTTACTACGTTTGTTAGTGTGTATATGTCCATGACTCTCTCTCGCCCTGTCAAAACTCACCCTTCCCCCTCCCCATATCCTTAAGTCCGTTCTCCAGTAGGTCTGCCTCTTTATTCCTATCTTACCCCTAGGTTCTTCATGACATTTTTTTCCCTTAAATTCCATATATATGTGTTAGCATACGGTATTTGTCTTTTTCTTTCTGACTTACTTCACTCTGTATGACAGATTCTAGGTCTATCCATCTCATTACAAATAGCTCAATTTCATTTCTTTTTAAGGCTGAGTAATATTCCATTGTGTATATGTGCCACATCTTCTTTATCCATTCATCCGATGATGGGCGCTTAGGTTGTTTCCATGTCCTGGCTATTGTAAATAGAGCTGCAATGAACATTTTGGTACATGACTCTCTTTGAATTTTGGTTTTCTCAGGGTATATGCCAAGTAGTGGGATTGCTGGGTCATATGGTAATTCTATTTGTAGCTTTTTAAGGAACCTCCATACTGTTCTCCACAGTGGCTGAACCAATTCACATTCCCACCAGCAGTGCAAGAGTGTCCCCTTTTCTCCACACCCTCTCCAGCATTTATTGTTTCTTGATTTTTTGATGATGGCCATTCTGACTGGTGTGAGATGATATCTCATTGTAGTTTTGATTTGCATTTCTCTAATGATTAATGATGTTGAGCATTCTTTCATGTGTTTGTTGGCATTCTGTATATCTTCTTTGGAGAAATGTCTATTTAGGTCTTCTGCCCATTTTTGGATGGGGTTGTTTGTTTTTTTGTTATTGAGCTGCATGAGCTGCTTGTAAATTTTGGAGATTAATCCTTTGTCAGTTGCTTCATTTGCAAATGTTTTCTCCCATTCTGAGGGTTGTCTTTTGGTCTTGGTTATGGTTTCCTTTGCTGTGCAAAAGCTTTGAAGTTTCATTAGGTCCCATTTGTTTATTTTTGTTTTTATTTCCATTACTCTAGGAGGTGGGTCAGAAAGGATCTTGCTGTGATTTATGTCATAGAGTGTTCTTCCTATGTTTTCTTCTAAGAGTTTGATAGTTTCTGGCCTTACATTTAGGTCTTTAATCCATTTTGAGCTTATTTTTGTGTATGGTGTTAGGGAGTGATCTAATCTCATACTTTTACATGTACCTGTCCAGTTTTCCCAGCACCATTTATTGAAGAGGCTGTCCTTTCTCCACTGTACATTCCTGCCTCCTTTATCAAAGATAAGGTGTCCATATGTGCGTGGGTTTATCTCTGGGCTTTCTATCCTGTTCCACTGATCTGTCTTTCTGTTTTTGTGCCAGTACCATACTGTCTTGATTACTGTTGCTTTGTAATATAGTCTGAAGTCAGGGAGCCTTATTCCTCCAGCTCCTTTTTTCGTTCTAAAGATTGCTTTGGCTATTCGGGGTCTTTTGTGTTTCCATACAAATTGCGAAATTTTTTGTTCTAGTTCTGTGAAAAATGCCAGTGGTAGTTTGATAGGGATTGCATTGAATCTGTAGATTGCTTTGGGTAGTAGAGTCATTTTCACAATGTTGATTCTTCCCATCCAAGAACATGGTATATCTCTCCATCTATTTGTATCATCTTTAATTTCTTTCATCAGTGTCTTATAATTTTCTGCATACAGGTCTTTCGTATCCTTAGGTAGGTTTATTCCTAGATATTTTATTCTTTTTGTTGCAATGGTAAATGGGAGTGTTTTCTTGATTTCACTTTCAGATTTTTCATCATTAGTATATAGGAATGCCAGAGATTTCTGTGCATTAATTTTGTATCCTGCTACTTTACCAAATTCATTGATTAGCTCTAGTAGTTTTCTGGTAGCATCTTTAGGATTCTCTATGTATAGTATCATGTCATCTGCAAACAGTGACAGCTTTACTTCTTCTTTTCCGATTTGGATTCCTTTTATTTCCTTTTCTTCTCTGATTGCTGTGGCTAAAACTTCCAAAACTATGTTGAATAAGAGTGGTGAGAGTGGGCAACCTTGTCTTGTTCCTGATCTTAGTGGAAATGCTTTCAGTTTTTCACCATTGAGGATGATGTTTGCTGTGGGCTTGTCATATATGGCTTTTATTATGTTGAGGAAAGTTCCCTCTATGCCTACTTTCTGGAGGGTTTTTATCATAAATGGGTGTTGAATTTTGTCGAAAGCTTTCTCTGCATCTATTGAGATGATCATATGGTTTTTCTCCTTCAATTTGTTAATATAGTTTATCACATTGATAGATTTGCGTATATTGAAGAATCCTTGCATTCCTGGAATAAACCCCACTTGATCATGGTGTATGATCCTTTTAATGTGCTGTTGGATTCTGTTTGCTAGTATTTTGTTGAGGATTTTTGCATCTATGTTCATCAGTGATATTGGCCTGTAGTTTTCTTTCTTTGTGACATCCTTGTCTGGTTTTGGTATCAAGGTGATGGTGGCTTCGTAGAAGGAATTTGGGAGTGTTCCTCCCTCTGCTATATTTTGGAAGAGTTTGAGAAGGATAGGTGTTAGCTCTTCTCTAAACGTTTGATAGAATTCACCTGTGAAGCCATCTGGTCCTGGGCTTTTGTTTGTTGGAAGGTTTTTAATCACAGTTTCAATTTCAGTGCTTGTGATTGGTCTGTTCATATTTTCTATTTCTTCCTGATTCAGTCTTGGCAGGTTGTGCATTTCTAAGAATTTGTCCATTTCTTCCAGATTGTCCATTTTATTGGCATAGAGTTGCTTGTAGTAATCTCTCATGATTTTTTTTATTTCTGCAGTGTCAGTTGTTACTTCTCCTTTTTCATTTCTAATTCTATTGATTTGAGTCTTCTCCCTTTTTTTCTTGATGAGTCTGGCTAGTGGTTTATCTATTTTGTTTATCTTCTCAAAGAACCAGCTTTTAGTTTTATTGATCTTTGCTATTGTTTCCTTCATTTCTTTTTCATTTATTTCTGATCTGATTTTTATGATTTCTTTCCTTCTGCTAGCTTTGGGGCTTTTTTGTTCTTCTTTCTCTAATTGCTTGAGGTGCAAGGTTAGGTGGTTTATTCGAGATGTTTCCTGCTTCTTAAGGTGGGCTTGTATTGCTATAAACTTCCCCCTTAGAACTGCTTTTGCTGCATCCCATAGGTTTTGGGTCGTTGTGTCTCCATTGTCATTTGTTTCTAGGTATTTTTTTATTTCCTCTTTGATTTCTTCAGTGATCACTTCATTATTAAGTAGTGTATTGTTTAGCCTCCATGTGTTTGTATTTTTTACAGATCTTTTCCTGTAATTGATATCTAGTCTCATGGCGTTGTGGTCGGAAAAGATACTTGATACAATTTCAGTTTTCTTAAATTTACCAAGGCTTGATTTGTGACCCAAGATATGATCTATCCTGGAGAATGTTCCATGAGCACTTGAGAAAAATGTGTATTCTGTTGTTTTTGGATGGAGTGTCCTATAAACATCAATTAAGTCCATCTTGTTTAATGTATCATTTAAAGCTTGTGTTTCCTTATTTATTTTCATTTTGGATGATCTGTCCATGGGTGAAAGTGGGGTGTTAAAGTCCCCTACTATGAATGTGTTACTGTTGATCTCCCCTTTTATGGTTGTTAGTATTTGCCTTATGTATTGAGGTGCTCCTATGTTGGGTGCATAAATATTTACAATTGTTATATCTTCTTCTTGGATCGATCCCTTGATCATTATGTAGTGTCCTTCTTTGTCCCTTTTAATAGTCCTTATTTTAAAGTCTATTTTGTCTGATATGAGAATTGCTACTCCAGCTTTCTTTTGGTTTCCATTTGCATGGAATATCTTTTTCCATCCCCTTACTTTCAGTCTGTATGTGTCTCTAGTTCTGAAGTGGGTCTCTTGTAGACAGCATATATAAGGGTCTTGTTTTTGTATCCATTCAGCCAATCTGTGTCTTTTGGTGGGAGCATTTAGTCCATTTACATTTAAGGTAATTATTGATATGTATGTTCCTATTTCCATTTTCTATATTGTTTTGGGTTCGCTACTATAGGTCGTTTCCTTCTCTTGTGTTTCGTGTCTAGAGAAGTTCCTTTAGCATTTGTTGTAAAGCTGGTTTGGTGGTGCTGAACTCTCTCAGCTTTTGCTTGTCTGTAAAGGTTTTAATTTCTCCATCAAATGTGAATGAGATCCTTGCTGGGTAGAGTAGTCTTGGTTGCAGGCTTTTCGCCTTCATCACTTTCAGTATGTCCTGCCACTCCCTTCTGGCTTGTAGGGTTTCTGCTGAGAGATCAGCTGTTAACCTTATGGGGATTCCCTTGTGTGTTATTTGTTGTTTTTCCCTTGCTGCTTTTAATATGCTTTCTTTGTATTTAATTTTTGACAGTTTGATTAATATGTGTCTTGGCGTGTTTCTCCTTGTATTTATCCTGTATGGGACCCTCTGTGCTTCCTGGACTTGATTAACTATTTCCTTTCCCATATTAGGGAAGTTTTCAACTATAATCTCTTCAAATATTTTCTCAGTCCCTTTCTTTCTTTCTTCTTCTTCTGGAACCCCTATAATTCGAATGTTGGTGCGTTTCATGTTGTCCCAGAGGTCTCTGAGACTGTCCTCAGTTCTTTTCATTCTTTTTTCTTTATTCTGCTCTGCAGTAGTTATTTCCACTACTTTATCTTCCAGGTCACTTATCCGTTCTTCTGCCTCAGTTATTCTGCTATTGATCCTATCTAGAGTGATTTTAATTTCATTTATTGCATTGTTCATCGTTGCTTGTTTCATCTTTAGTTCTTGTAGGTCCTTGTTAACTGTTTCTTGCATTTTGTCCATTCTACTTCCAAGATTTCGGATCATCCTTACTATCATTATTCTGAATTCTTTTTCAGGTAGATTGCCTATTTCCTCTTCATTTGTTAGGTCTGGTGGGTTTTTATCTTGCTCCTTCATCTGCTGTGTGTTTTTCTGTCTTCTCATTTTGCTTATCTTACTGTGTTTGGGGTCTCCTTTTTGCAGGCTGCAGGTTCGTAGTTCCCGTTGTTTTTGATGTCTGTCTCCAGTGGCTAAGGTTGTTTCAGTGGGTTGTGTAGGCTTCCTGGTGGAGGGGACTAGTGCCTGTGTTGTGCTGGATGAGGCTGGATCTTGTCTCTCTAGTGGGCAGGTTCACGTCTGGTGGTGTGTTTTGGGGTGTCTGTGGCCTTATTATGATTTTAGGCAGCCTCTCTGCTAATGGGTGGGGTTGTGTTCCTGTTTTGCTAGTTGTTTGGCATAGGTTGTCCAGCACTGTGGCTTGCTGGTCGTTGAGTGAAGCTGGGTGCTGGTGTTAAGATGGAGGTCTCTGGGAGATTTCCGCTGTTTAATATTATGTGGAGCTGGGAGGTCTCTTGTTGACCAGTGACCTGAAGTTGGCTCTCCTACCTCAGAGGCAGAGCCCTGACTCCTGGCTGGAGCACCAAGAGCCTTTCATCCACACGGCTCAGAATAAAAGGGAGAAAAAGTAGAGAGAATTAGTAGAAGTATGAGGAAAGAAAGAAGGAAAGGAGGAAAGGAAGGAAGGAAGAAAGAAGCAAAGAAGGAAAGAAAGGAGGGAGGGAGGGAGGGAGGGAGGAAGGAAGGAAGGAAGGAGGGAAAGAAGGAAAAAACGACAGAAAGAAAGATGATACAGTAAAAATAAAATAAAGTATAATATAGTTATTGAATTAAAAAATATTTAGAAAAAAAAAAAAGGGACGGATAGAACCTTAGGACAAATGTTGGAAGCAAAGCTATACAGAGAAAATCTTACACAGAAGCATACACATACACCTTCACAAAAAGAGGTAAAGGGGGAAAAATCATAAATCCTGCTCCCTGAGACCACCTCCTCAATTTGGGGTGATTCGTTGTCTAAAGGAGGGAGGGAAGGAAGGAAAGAAAGAACGAAGGTAAAGTATAATAAAGTTATTACAATTAAACTTAATTATTAAGAAAAAGAATTTTTAAAAAAAAGTCATGGACGGATAGAGCCCTAGGACAAATGGTGGAAGCTAGAGTATACAGACTAGATGTCACACAGGAGCATACACGTACACCTTCACAAAAAGAGGAAAAGGGAAAAAAATCATAGATTTCGCTCCTAAATTCCACCTCTTCAATTTGGGATCATTCCTTGTCTATTCAGGTATTCCACAGATGCAGGGTATATCAAGTTGATTGTGGAGCTTTAATCCGCTGCTTCTGTGGCTGCTGGGAGAGATTTCCCTTTCTCTTCTTTGTTTTCACAGCTCACAGGAGCTCAGCTTTGGATTTGGCCCTGCCTCTGCGTGTAGGTCGCTGGAGGGCGTCTGTTTTTTCGCTCAGACAGGACGGGGTTAAAGGAGCCGCTGATTCGGGAGCTCCGGCTCACTCAGGCCGGGGGTTGGGGGATGGGGGAAGGAGGGGCACTGCGTGCGGGGCCGGCCTGCGGCGGCAGAGGCAGCGTGACGTTGCGGCAGAGGCCGGCGTGCGCTGTCCCGGGGAAGTTGTCCCTGGATCCCGGGAACCTGGCAGTGGCGGGCTGCACAGGCTCCGCGGAAGAGGGGTGTGGAGAGTGACCTGTGCTCGCACACAGGCCCCTTGGTGGCGGCAGCAGCAGCCTTAGCGTCTCCCGCCCGTCTCTGGGGTCCGCGGTTTTAGCCGCGGCTCGCGCCCGTCTCGGGGGCTCGCGCCCTCAGCCGCGGCTCGCGCCCGTCTCTGGGGTTTGCGCTTTCAGCCGCGGCTCGCGCCCGTCTCGGGGGCTCGCGCCCTCAGCCGCGGCTCGCGCCCGTCTCTGGGGTTCGCGCTTTTAGCCGTGGCTCGCGCCCGTCTCTGGAGTTCCTTTAAGCAGCGCTCTTAGACCCCTCTCCTCGCGCACCAGGAGACAAAGAGGGAAGAAAAAGTCTCTTGCCTCTTCGGCCGGTGCAGGCTTTTCCCCGAACTCCCTCCCGGCTAGTCGTGGTGCACTAACCCCTTCAGGCTATGTTCAAGCCGCCAACCCCAGTCCTCTCCCTGAGCTCCGTCCAAAACCAAAACCTTAGCCTCAGCTCGCAGCCCCGCCCGCCCCGGTGGGTGAGCAGCAAGCCTCTCGGGTTGGTGAGTGCTGGTCGGCACCGATCTTCTGTGCAGGAATCTCCCCGCTTTGCCCTCCGCACCCGTCGCTGTGCACTACTCCGCGGTCCCGAAACTCCCCCCTCTGCCTCCCGCAGTCTCCGCCCGCGGAGGGGCTTCCTAGTGTGTGGAAACTTTTCCTCCTTCACAGCTCCCTCCCACTGGTGCAGGTGCCGTCCTTATTCTTTTGTCTCTGTTTTTTCTTTTGCCCTACCCAGTTACGTGGGGAGTTTCTTGCCTTTTGGGAGGTCTGAGGTCTTCTGCCAGCCTTCAGTAGGAGTTCTGTAGGAGTTGTTCCACGTGTGGATGTATTTCTGGTGTATCCGTGGGGAGGAAGGCGATCTCCGCGTCTTACTCTTCCGCCATCTTCAAGGTCCCCCCCTGTTAATTCTTTTTATTTTTAAGAATTAAAAAAATTTTTTTCTAATAACTTTATTTTATTTATTTCTTCTTTCTTTTTTTCTCTGTTTTCTTCTAAGCCATGTGGTTGAGAGGGTCTTGGTGTTCTAGCTGGCTGTCAAGACTGTGCCTCTGAGGTGGGAGAGCTGAGTTCAGGACACTGGTCCATCAGAGACCTCCCAGCTGCACATAGTATCAAATGGCAAAAGCTCTCCCAGAGATCTCCATCTCAATGCTAAGACCCAGCTCCACTCAATGACCAGCAAGATACAGTGCTGGACACCCTATGACAAACAAATAGTGAGACAGGAAGACCACCACACCCATTAGCAGAGAGGCTGCATAAAATCATAAGGTAACAGGCACCACCAAACACACCACTGGATGTGGTCCTGCCACCAGAAAGACAAGATACAGCTTCATCCATCAGAGCACAGGCACAAACACCCTCCATCAGGAAGCCTACAGAACTCACTAAACCAACCATAGACACTGGGGGCAGACACCAAAAACAACAGGAACCACAAACCTGAAACTTGTTGAAAGGAGACCCCAAACACAATAAGTTAAGCAAAATAAGAAGACAGAAACACAGAGCAGATGAAGGAGCAAGGTAAAAAACCATCAGACTAAACAAATGAAGAGGAAATAGGCAGTCTATCTTAAAAAGAATTCAGAGTAATGATAGTAAAGATATCCAAAAGCCTGGAAACGAAATGGAGAAAATACAAGAAACGTTTAACAAGGACCTAGAGAACTAAAGAGCAAACAAACAACAATGAAAAACACAATAAATGAAGTTAAAAATTCTCTAGGAGGAATCAATAGCAGAATAACTGAGGCAAAAGAATGGATAAGTGACCTGGAAGATAAAATAGTGGACATAACTACCAAACAGCAAACTAAAGAAAAAAGAATAAAAAGAATTGAGGACAGTCTCAGAGACCTCTGAGACAACATTAAGCACACCAACATTCGAATTATAGGGCTCCCAGAGAAGTAGAGAAAAAGAAAGGAATGGAGAATACATTTGAAAAGATTACAGTTGAAAAACTTCCCTAATATGGGAAAGGAAATAGTCAATCAAGTCCGGGAAGCACAGAGAGTCCAATACAGGAAAATTCCAAGGAGAAACATGCTAAGACACATATTAAGCAAAATATCAAAAATTAATACAAAGAAAAAATATTAAAAGGGAAAAACAATAAATAACACACAAGGGAATCCCCACATGGTTAACAGCTGAAGTTTCAGCAGAAACTCTGCAAACCAGAAGGGAGTAGCAGGACATATTTAAAGTGATGAATGGGAAAAATCTACAACCAAGATTACTCTACCCAGCAAGGATCCCTTTCAGATTCGATGGGGAAATTAAAAACTTTAGAGAAGCAAAATCTAAGAGAATTCAGCACCACCAAACCAGCTTTACAACAGATGCTAAAGGGACTTCTCTAGGCAAGAAACACAAGAGAAGGAAAAGTCCTACAATAACAAACCCCAAACAATAACGAAAATGGTAATAGGAACATACATATCGAAATTACCTTAAATGAAAGTGGATTAAATGCTCCAATCAAACGACAGAGACTGGGTGAATGGATACAAAAAGTAGACTTGTATATATGCTGTGTACAAGTGGCCTATTTCAGACCTAAGGAGAGATACAGACTGAAAGTGAAGGAATGGAAAAAGATACTCCATGCAAAAGGAAATCAAAAGAAAGTTGGAGTAGCAATTCTCATGTCAGACAAATAGACTTTAAAATAAAGACTATTACAAGAGACAAAGTAGAACACTACATAACAATCAAGGGATTGATCCAAGAAGAATATATAACAATTGTAAGTATTTATGCACCCAACATAGGAACACCTCAAAACATAAGGGAAAGGTTAACAGCAATAAAAGAGGAAATCGACAGTAACACAATCATAGTCGGGAACTTCTTTAAGAGCCCACTCTCACCAGTGGACAGAACATCCAAAATGAAAATGAATAAGAAAACACAAGCTTTAAATGATACATTAAACAAGCTGGATGCAATTGATATTTATAGGACATTAAATCCAAAAACAACAGAATACACTTTCTTCTCAAGGGTACATGGAACATTCTCCAGGATAGATCATATCTTGGATCACAAATAAAGCCTTGGTAAATTTAAGAAAATTAAAATTGTATCAAATATCTTTTCCAACCACAACCCTATGAAAGTAGATATCAATTACAGGGAAAAAAATCTGTAAAATAAAAACACATTAAGGCTAAACAATATGCTATTAAATAACCAGGTGATCACTGAAGAAATCAAACAGGAAATCAAAAATTACCTAGAAACAAATAACAATGAAAATATGATGATCCAAAATCTATTGGAAATAGCAAAAGCAGTTCTAAGAGGGAAGTTTATAGCAATACAATCCTACCTCAAGAAACAAGAAACACCTCAAATAAACAACCTAACCTTACACCTAAAGCAATTAGAGAAAGAAGAACAAAAAAAACCCAAAGAAGAAAGAAATAAATCATAAAGATCAGATCAGAAATAAATGAAAAAGAAATGAAAGAAACAATAGCAAATATTAATAAAACTAAAAGGTGGTTCTTGGAGAAGATAAATAAAATTGATAAACCATTAGCCAGACTCATCAAGAAAAAAGGGAGAAGACTCAAATCAATAGAATTAGAAACGAAAAACGAGAAGTACCAACAGGCACTGCAGAAATACAAAGGATCATGAGAGATTACTACAAGCAGATATATGCCAATAAAATGGACAACCTGGAAGAAATGGACAAATTCTTAGAAAAGCACAGCCTTCCAAGATTGAACCAGGAAGAAATAGAAAACATAAACAGACCAATCACAAGCACTGAAATTGCGACTGCGATTAACAATCTTCCAATAAACAAATTCTCAGGACCAGATGACTTCACAGGCAAATTCTATGAAACATTTAGAGAAGAGTTAACAGCTATCCTTCTCAAACCCTTCCAAAATATAACAGAAGGAGGAACACTCCCAAACTCATTCTACAAGGCCACCATCACCCTGATACCAAAACCAGACAAAGTGGCACAAAGAAAGAAAACTAGAGACCAATATCACTGATGAATATAGATTCAAAACTACTCAACAAAATACTAGCAAACAGAATCCAACGGCACATTAAAAGGATCATACACCATGATCAAGTGGGGTTTCTCCCAGGAACGCAAGGATTCTTCAATCTATGCAAATCAATCAATGTGATAAACCATATAAACAAATTGAAGGTGAAAAACCATACGATCATCTCAATAGATGCAGAAAAACCTTTCAACAAAATTCAACACCATTTGTGATAACAAACCCTCCAGAAAGTAGGCATAGAGTGAACTTACCTAAACGTAAAGAAGCCATATATTACAAACCCACAGCCAACATCATTCTCAATGGTGAAAAATTGAAAACGTTTCCTCTAAGATCAGAAACAAGACAAGGTTGTCCACTCTCACCACTATAATTCAACATAGTTTTGGAAGTTTTAGCCAGAGCAATCAGAGAAGAAAAAGAAATAAAAGGAATCCAAATTGGAAACAAGAAGTAAAGCTGTCACTGTTTGCAGATGACATTATACTATATAGAGAATCCTAAAAATGCAACCAGAAAACTACTAGAGCTAATCACCCAATTTGGTAAAGTAGCAGGATACAAAATTAATGCTCTGAAATCTCTTGCATTCCTATACACTATAGATGAAAATTCTGAAAGAGAAATTAAGGAAACATTCCCATTGGTAAACAAAAATAATAAAATACCTAGGAATAAACCTATATAAGGCGACAAAAACTTGTATGCAGAAAACACTGACACTGTTGAAAGAAATTTTAGATGATACAAACAGATGGAGAGATATACCATGTACTTGGATTGGAAGAATGAACATTGTGAAAATGACTATGTTACCCAAAGCAATCTCCAGATTCAATGAAATCCCTATCAAACTACCAACGGCATTTTTCACAGAATTAGGACAAAAACTTTCACAATTTGTGTGGAAATGCAAAAGACCCTGAAGAGTCAAAGCAATCTTGAAAAAGAAAAATGGAGTTGGTGGAATCAGGATCCCAGACTTCAGACTATACTACAAAGCTACAGTAATCAAGACAGTATGGAACTGGCACAAAAACAGAAATATAGATCAATGGAACAGGAGAGAAAGCCCAGAGGTAAACCCATGCACATATGGTCACTTTATTTTTGTTAAAGGTGGCAAGAATATAGAATGGAGAAAAGACAGCCTCTTCTATAAGTGCTGCTGGGAAAACTGGACACCTACATGTAAAAGAATGAAATTAGAACACTCCCTAACACCATACAGAAAAATAAACTTAAAATGGATTAAAGACCTAAACGTAAAGCCAGACACTATAACACTCTTAGAGGAAAACATAGGCAGAAAGCTCTATGACATAAATCACAGCAAGATCCCTTGTGACCCACCTCTTAGAGAAATGGAAGTAAAAATATATATATAAACAAATGGATCCTAATGAAACTTAAAAGCTTTTGCACAGCAAAGGAAACCATAAAAAAGATGAAAAGACAACCCTCAGAATGGGAGAAAATATTTGCAAATGAGATAACTGACAAATGATTAATTTCCAAAATTTACAAGCAGCATATGCACCTCAATATCAATCAAACAAACAAATTGGGCAGAAGACCTAAATAGACATTTTTCCAAAGAAGATATACAGATCACCAACAAATACATGAAAAGATGCTCAACATCACTAATCATTAGAGAAATGCAAGTCAAAACTGCAATGAGGTATCTCCTCACACCGGTCAGAATGGCCATCATCAAAAAATCTACAAACAGTAAATGCTGGGGAGGGTGTGTAGAAAAGGGAACCCTCTTGCATTGTGGGTGGGAATGTAAATTGATACAGCCACTATGGAGAACAGTTTGTAGGTTCCTAAAAAAACTAAAAATAGAACTACCACACGACCCAGCAATCCACTACTGGGCATATACCCTTAGAAAACCATAATTCAAAAGGAGTCATGTACCACAGTGTTCATTGCTTCTCTATTTACAATAGCCAGGACATGGAAGCAACCTAAGTGTCCATCAACAGATGACTGGATAAAGAAGATGTGGCACATATATACAATGGAATATTACTCAGCCATGAAAAGAAATGAGATTGAGTTATTTTTAGTGAGGTGGATGGACCTAGAGTCTGTCATACAGAGTAGAGTACATATGAAAGAGAAAAACAAATACCGTATGCTAACACATATATATGGAATCTTAAAAAAAAATGTTTCTAAGGAACCTAGGGATAGGACAGGAATAAAGACACAGACGTTGAGAATGAACTTGAGGACACGGGGAGGGGCAAGGGTAAGGTGGGACGAAGTGAGAGAGTGGCATGGATATATATACACTACCAAATGTAAAATAGATAGCTAATTTGAAGCAGCCACATAGCACAGGGAGATCAGCTCGGTGCTTTGTCAACACCTAGATGGGTGGGATACAGAGGGTGGGAGGGAGAAGCAAGAGGTAGGATATATGGTGATATATGTGTATGTATAGCTGATTCACTTTATAATAAAGTAGAAAGTAACACACCTTTGTAAAACAATTATACTCCAATAAAGGTGTGAAAAAAACAAGTAACAGAAGGTATGAAGGCAATGTCATATCACATAGAGAGTGTAAAGTTATAGACACTATAAGAAAGAAGCAAATGGATACTCTGGAGTTGAAAAGTGTAAAAACTGAAATGAAAATTTCTTTAGAGTGGCTCAACAGTACATTTGAACTTACATAAGAAAGAATTAGCTGACTTGCTGATTGAACAATAGACTAGTCAATCCAAAGAAATGGAAAATTATAGGAAAAATGAACAGATTGTCAGAGAAATGTGGAATGCAAATAAATATGACCACATCCCTATACTGAGAGTTCCAAAAAGAGAGGAGTGAGTGAAAGGAATAGAAAGAAATATTCAATTAAATAACAGTCAAAATGTTCTCAAGTTATAAGAAAAACAATTACCTCTTATGGTAAATTCAATAAACTCTAAGTAGAATAAATATAAGGGATACATAAACAGAGACATCACCATAAAAATGCTGAAAGCCAAAAGCAAGGAGAAAATCCTGAAAGCAGAGAGAACAAAATGACTCATCACTCACAAGGCAGCTCTAGTAAAACTGGCAGCTGACTTCTCATCAAAACCAAAGTGCAAGGCAAAGTAGAAGGCAGTGGGATAACATATTCAACGTGTTATACAACAACAACAGCTACAATAAAAACATTAATCCTATAACCAACAAAACTGTCCTTCAAATATGAAAGTGAAATAAAGACATTTCCAGATAAACAAAAACTGACAGCATGTATTCATAGCTGACCCACCTTACAAGATATGTATGTCTATATATATCAGATATTTCTATGTGCAATTGAGAAATTATAGATAGATACATAGATAGATGATAGATACAGATAGATGGAGAGATGGATAGTTAGATGATAAATAGATAGATAGATAGATAGATAGATAGATAGATAGATAGATAGATAGATAGATAGATAGATAGATCAGAGAATTATAATGAAAAACTCTCTCACATGATTTTGAATGCTGGCAAGTCCCAAGATCTGAAGAGTGGGTCGGCAGGCTGGAAACCCAGGAGAGCTGATGGTTTAGGTCCAGTCTAAGTGTGCAGTTGGTATAGTTCCAATCCAAAGTCTGGCAGGCTAGTGCCCTGTGAAAAATCCATTTTTCAGTTTAGGTCGAAGGCTAGGAAAAAAACAAAAAATCCCCGGTGTTCCAGCTTGAAGGCTGTCAGACAGAAAGTGTTCTCTTAGAGGAGAATCAGCCTTTTTATTCTGTTCAGGCCTTCAAATGATTGGATCAGGCCACTCACATTAAGAAGGATAATCTGCTTTACTTAGTTTACTGATTTAAATGTTAATCTCATTCAATAACACCCTCATAGAAACACCCAGAATAATTTTTGACCAAATATCTGGGCATCCCATGGCCCAGTCAAGTTGACATGTAAAATTAACCATCACAATATATAACATATACAGATATTGAATTAGTATTAAAAAAAACAAACAAACTACCCACTAAGAAATGCTTAGACCCAGGAGGCTTCACTGGTTAATACCAATGCTTTACAAATTCTTCCAAAAAGTAGAAGAAGGAATACTTCCCAAATCATTTTAAGGCCAGTAATACCCTGATACCAAAATGACACACTATATTATATGATTCCTTTTATATAAAATGTCCAGAATAGGCAAATGCACACAGAAAGTAGATTAGTGATTGCTGTGGGCTAGGAGGCTGTGAGTTGGGGAGATATAGCTATAAGGTATGGCTCCCTTTCTTTTTGAGGTGACATTCTAAAATTTTGATGGTGGTTGCAGCATACAACTGTAAGCATAATAAAAAACATTGAATTATATAATTTAAATAGATGTACTGTATGGTATGAATTATTATTCAATAAATCTGCTAAAAAAGAAAGAAAGAAAATGGGGAGAGATGCTGAACTGCTGCCCTGTTAGAAGCATGAAAGGTCATCCATAGAGACAGGAAGGCAGAGACCAGGGAGTGTGCAGATGTAGTGGTAGTAGCATGTGAATCAGCTCCACAGAAGCTCCATGCATATTCTGCTGATGCTAGAGTGATGGTGAAGATCATTTTTCTTCAAGATATGATTTGGACATGGCTTCCTGAAGCCCTCCTCATATCTGATATAAGAACTTCAGCACCATATGCCCTACATGTAGAAAAGAACCCCCTGGCCCAGGTCCAAAAGATTGCATATTAGTATCATCTCAGGAGGCCTCCCTGATGAAAGAAGTCAATCAGAAAGGAATGTAGTATCATGTGGTCTCTTCCAGTGTAATATGTTTCCCTATATAGATATTGAGAACTATTCAGAGCATTCAGGCATTATAAACTTGTTCACTGCTTACCTAGGGATCTATACTTACTGTCTCCATCCCTCTATTTCCTCAAATAAAAATAATGATAAGGTCCATTTCATGCGTTTCTGTGAAGATCAAATTTAAAAATACATTTAAAGCACTTTTAACAAGTGCATGACCCTTTGAAAGTGTTTAAAGAGAAACTTTGTTATTATTATTCTAATAACAGTATTCTAAAACAAATGATAATCAGTTGATATCTGGTAGGGGGAAAATTTTTTAATGTGAGTTACAATTTAAAGAGGTTATCATCTGCTTGTATGTCTCAAGACTCAGAGTTTGGCCCTGCACTCTTCAATAGCTTTAATTTATTGCATAAATCATTAGAATTATCCCCGATTAAATATAGAGATGCTATGTAACTAGAATATGTGCTTAATATATGACATGATACCTTTAAGGTTCAACTGCTTCTCAACACACTGGGTGAAATAAAACAAACTAGTTTTAAATTTAAGAGAATAACATGGTATTTTTAAAGTACAGCCGTTGGATGGAAACTTGGCCACAGCATGGAATTATAGAAAAGCAACAAATTTGCTGGCAGGTATATGGGTGTGGATTCTGTCTTTATTGGTAAAAAATGGTGAAATCTGGGCAATTTAACCTATTGAGTCTCTTCATCTGTAAAATAAATGTAACCAGAAAAGCAGATTTCTTCCTTCAATTTCTAGAGGTTACTTACACAGGATATTGTTTTCTTTTTCCTCACAGAAAATAATAATAGCAATAATAATTATCAGTTTAGCTATACCTGTCATCAATACATTCAGCTGCAAATAACTGCAAATTTCACTAATGTGGCTGAAATACATGAAGTGTAACTGTCTGTAATATGTAACCTATATAAACTAAGTAATCTGCTTCATGGATTAAGATTTCTAGGAACAGGCCTCCCAGGAATGGTTCTGTGTCTCAGTGATTTCATTAAAGGCAATGGGCTCCTTCTATTTTCCCATCTGCAAACCTTAGCATAGGGCTTTCATCTACTAGGCCACAAAATACATGCTGTACCTCCAGGCATCAGATGCCCATCCCAGGTAGGAAGAAGGTAAGGGACAAAGGGAGAAGCATGTCAGGCAAGCCTGTCCATTTTAAAGAGAGTGCCCAAGAACCCAGTGACTTTCCCTTACAGCGCACTGGGGGAAATTGTCAACAGGCTACTGCTAGCTCTAAGGTTGCTGGGGAACTGAGAGAGAGAGCTGAGGACTCAACCGATCAACGGTGGGTGTTTTAGTAATAGGTAGTTGTAAGCATTTTATATGTATACTAATTCATTTATTCCTCACAACTCCATTTTACAAACGAGGAAACTGAGGCACAGAGAGGTTAAGTCACTTGTCCAAGGCCACCCTCAGGAGCATTACTATTAGGTATAGTGCCTTGTTCAAATTTGAAAAAGTGCCCCCTCACTTAATTACTAAAATTCACTTTCCTCTTTGCTAACTCAGACTTACATCAAGGTTGATGTCTCAGTGATTATTTCTGTCCCTAGTCTCACCCTTGGCTTGAAAGCTTTTGTGCAAAACACAACCTTAAAAACTTTACATCAGAGCTTGGGTCACACTGGCCAGTGGAGTAAAAAAATTCCCTGAGGGGCCAGACACCGGAACCACCCTCTCAACCAACATACTTCAGCTGCCATTCTAAGTTTATATATAGGAAAGGAGTGTGACATGCTTACTGGAAGTGTTATTTAGGTCAAGGAACAGGAAAAAAGTATTTTAAAACCTCTGCTACATCCATTGGGATTGACATATGTACACTACCATGTGTAAAACAGATAGCTAGTGGGAACATGCTGTATAACACAGGGAGCTCAGCTCAGTGCTCTGTGATACCTAAGTGAGTGGGATGGTGGGGGTGGGAGGGAGGTCCAAGAGGGAGGGAATATATGTATACATATAGCTGATTCACTACATTGTACAGCAGAAACTAACACAACATTGGAGAGCAACTATACCCCAATTCAAAAACAAAAACAAAAAACTTCTGCTACATCCTAGTATAAGTATCAATATATGGTGATTGAATAATGGCCACAATTTTTAAAACAAGTTCACAGGG
This sequence comes from Phocoena sinus, assembly GCF_008692025.1. NCBI lineage: Eukaryota > Metazoa > Chordata > Mammalia > Artiodactyla > Phocoenidae > Phocoena > Phocoena sinus. The sequence goes on along the minus strand of NC_045776.1, from coordinate 29,436,425 downwards.
GGCAAATTCTGGAAGTCAAAGACCGAACAGTTGGGACTAAAACATAATAATGTAAAGCAGTAATGTAAAACAGTATCTTTGTGAGCAGAACCTGTTGCAGTCAGTTTTGTATTCTTTCTTAATACAGTGACAGCCTCTCTTTCTTCAGGATTAATGTAACACTTTCCTTAAATTTATTGAGGAATAATGGTGAAATATAATTGTATATATTTAAAGTCTACAACGTGATGACTTGATGTACACAACCATTATAGAATAATTATCAAAATCAAGATGATTAACACATCTATCACCTCACATAGTTAACATAGGAATCTCTGTGTGTGTGTGTGTGTGTGTGTGTGTGTGTGTGTGTGTGTGTGCTGAGAATTCTTAAGATCTACTCTCAACAGCTTTCAGGTATACAATACAGTATTTTTAAGTCTGTAATGTACCTTAGATCTTCAGAAATTATTCTTCTTAAAATTGAAAATGTGTGCCCTTCGACCTACATCATCCCATTTCCCCCTACCCCCAGGCAATGGCAACCACCATTCTATTCTCTGATTTATGAAATCAGCATTTTTTTAGATTGCATATATAAGTGATAACATATAGGTTTTTTTTCTTTTTTTTTCTTTTTTGTCTCCCTGCCTCCCACCCTCCCTATTCCACGCCTCCAGGCGGTCACAAAGCACCGAGCTGATCTCCCTGTGATATGCGACTTCTTCCCACTAGCTATCTACCTTACGTTTGGTAGTGTATATATGTCCATGTCTCTCTCTCGCTTTGTGACAGCTCACCCTTCCCCCTCTCCATATCCTGAAGTCCGTTCTCTAGTAGGTCTGTGTCTTTATTCCTGTCTTACCCCTAGGTACTTCATGACATTTTTTTTCTTAAATTCCATATATATGTGTTAGCATACGGTCTTTCTCATTCTGACTTACTTCACTCTGTATGCCAGACTCTAGGTCTATCCACTTCATTACAAATAGCTCAATTTTATTTCTTTTTATGGCTGAGTAATATTCCATTGTATATATGTGCCACATCTTCTTTATCCATTCATCTGATGATGGGCACTTAGGTTTTTTCCATCTCCGTGCTATTGTAAATAGAGCTACAATGAACATTTTGGTACATGACACTTTTTCTCAGGATATATGCCCAGTAGTGGGATTGCTGGGTCATATGGTAGTTCTATTTGTAGCTTTTTAAGGAACTGCCATACTGTTCCCCATAATGGCTGTACCAATTCATATTACCACCAGCAGTTCAACAGTGTTCCCTTTTCTCCACAGGCTCTCCAGCATTTATTGTTTCTAGATTTTTTGATGATGGCCATTCTGACTGGTGTGACATGATATCTCATTGTAGTTTTGATTTGCATTTCTCTAATGATTAATGATGTTGAGCATTCTTTCATGTGTTTGTTAGCAATCTGTATATCTTCTTTGGAGAAATGTCTATTTAGGTCTTCTTCCCATTTTTGGATTGGGTTGTTTGTTTTATTGTTATTGAGCTACATGAGCTGCTTATAAATTTTGGAGATTATTCCTTTGTCAGTTGCTTCATTTGCAAATATTGTCTCCCATTCTGAGGGCTGTCTTTTGGTCTTGTTTATGGTTTGCTTTGTAGTGCAAAAGCTTTGAAGTTTCATTATGTCCCATTTGTTTATTTTTGTTTTTATTTCTATTTCTCTTGGAGGTGGGTCAAAAAGGATCTTGCTGTGATTTAGGTCATACAGTGTTCTGCCTATGTTTTCCTCTAACAGTTTGACAGTTTCTGGCCTTACATTTAGGTCTTTAATCCATTTTGAGCTTACTTTTGTGTATGGTGTTAGGGAATGATCTAATCTCATACTTTTACATGTACCTGACCAGTTTTCCCAGCACCACTTACTGAAGAGGCTCTCCTTTCTCCACTGTACATTCTTGCCTCCTTTATCAAAGATAAAGTGACCATATGTGTGTGGGTTTATCTCTGGGCTTTCTATCCAGTTCCATTGATCTATCTTTCTGTTTTAGTGCCAATACCATACTGTCTTGATTAGAGTAGCTTTGTAGTATAGTCTGAAGTCAGGGAACCTGATTCCTCCAGCTCTGTTTTTTGTTCTCAAAATTGCTTTGGCTATTCGGGGTCCTTTGTGTTTCCATACAAATTGTGAAAATTTTTGTTCTACTTCCATGAAAAATGCCAGTGATAGTTTGATAGGGATTGCATTGAATCTGTAGATTGATTTGGGTAGTAGAGACATTTTCACAATTTTGATTCTTCCAATCCAAGTACATGGTATATCTCTCCATCTATTTGTATTATCTTTAATTTCTTTCACCAGTGTCTTATAATTTTCAGCATACAGGTCTTTTGCCTCCTTAGGTAGGTTTATTCCTAGATATTTTATTCTTTTTGTAGCAATGGTAAATGGGAGTGTTTTATTGATTTCACTTTCAGAATTTTCATCATTAGTGTATAGGAATGCCAGAGATTTCTGTGCATTAATTTTGTATCCTGCTACTTTACCAAATTCATTGATTAGTTCTAGTAGTTTTCTGGTATCATCTTTAGGATACTCTATGTATAGTATCATGTAATCTGCAAATGGTGACAACTTTACTTCTTCTTTTCTGATTTGGATTCCTTTTATTTTCTTTACTTCTCTGATTGCTGTGGCTAAAATTTCCAAAACTATGTTGAATAAGAGTGGTGAGACTGTGCAACCTTGACTTTTTCCTGATCTTAGTGGAAATGCTTTCAGTTTTTCACCATTGAGGACGATGTTGTCTGTAGGTTTGTCATATATGGCCTTTATTATGTTGAGGAAAGTTCCCTCTATGCCTACTTTCTGCAGGGTTTTTATCATACATGGGTGTTGAATTTGGTCAAAAGCTTTCTCTGCACCTATTGAGATGATTGTATGGTTTTTTTTCCTTCAATTTGTTAATATGGTTTATCACATTGATTGATTTGCATATATTGAAGAATCCTTGCATTCCTGGAATAAACCCCACTTGATCATGGTGTACGATCCTTTTAATGTGCTGTTGGATTCTGATTGCTAGTATTTTGTTGAGTAGTTTTGCATCTATGTTCATCAGTGATATTAGCCTGTAGTTTTCTTTCTTTGTGATATCCTTGTCTGGTTTTGGTATGAAGCTGATGGTGGCCTCATAGAATGAATTTGGGAGTATTCCTCCCTGGGCTACATTTTGGAAGAGTTTGAGAAGGATAGGTGTTAGCTCTTCTCTAAATGTTAGATAGAATTCGCCTTTGAAGCCATATAGTCCTGGGCTTTTGTTTGTTGGAAGGTTTTTAATCACAGTTTCAATTTCAGTGCTTGTGATTTGTCTGTTCATATATTCTATTTTTTCCTGATTCAGTCTTGGCAGGTTGTATATTTCTAAGAATTTGTCCATTTCTTCCAGGTTGTCCATTTTATTGGCATAGAGTTGCTTGTAGTAATCTCTCATGATCTCTTGTATTTCTGCAGTGTCAGTTGTTACTTCTCCTTTTTCATTTCTAATTCTATTGATTTGAGTCTTCTCCCTTTTTTCTTGATGAGTCTGGCTAATGGTTTATCAATTTTGTTTATCTTCTCAAAGAACCAGCTTTCAGTTTTATTGATCTTTGCTATCGTTTCCTTCATTTCTTTTTCATTTATTTCTGATCTGATTTTTATGTTTTCTTTCCTCTGCTAACTTTGGGGTTTTTTTGTTCTTCTTTCTCTAATTGCTTTAGGTGCAAGGTTAGGTTGCTTATTCAAGGTGTTTCCTGTTTCTTACGGTAGGATTGTATTGCCATAAACTTCCATCTTAGAACTGCTTTTGCTGCATCCCATAGGTTTTGGGTTGTCATGTCTCCATTGTCATTTGTTTCTAGGTATTTTTTAAATTTCTCTTTGATTTCTTCAGTGATCACTTCGTTATTAAGTAGTGTATTGCTAGCCTCCATGTGTTTGTATTTTTACAGATCTTTTCCTATTATTGATATCTATTCTCATAGTGTGGTCGGAAAAGTTACTTGATACAATTTCAATTTTCTTAAATTTACCAAGGCTTGATTTGTGACCCAAGATATGATCTATCCTGGTGAATGTTCCATGAGCACTTGAGAAGAATGTGTATTCTGTTGTTTTTGGATGGAATGTCCTATAAATATCATTTAAGTCCATTTTCTTTAATGTATCATTTAAAGCTTGTGTTTCCTTATTTATTTTCATTTTGGATGATCTGTCCATTGGTGAAAGTGGGGTGTTAAAGTCCCCTTCTATCAATATGTTACTGTCGATTTCCCCTTTTATGGCTGTTAGTACTTGTCCTATGTATTGAGGTGCTCCTATTTTGGGTGCATAAATATTTACAATTGTTATATCTTCTTCTTGGATCGATCCCTTGATCATTATGTAGTGTCCTTCATTGTCTCTTTTAATAGTCTTTATTTTAAAGTCTATTTTTTCTGATATGAGAATTGCTACTCCAGCTTTCTTTTGGTTTCCATTTTCATGGAATATCTTTTTCCATCCCCTTACTTTCAGTCTGTATGTGTCTCTAGGTCTGAATTGGGTCTCTTGTAGACAGCATATATATGGGTCTTGTTTTTGTATTCATTCAGCCAATCTGTGTCTTTTGGTGGGAACATTTAGTCCATTTACATTTAAGGTAATTATCGATATGTATGTTCCTATTTCCATTTTACATATTGTTTTGGGTTCGCTACTATAGGTCATTTCCTTCTCTTGTGTTTCGTGTCTAGAGAAGTTCCTTTAGCATTTGTTGTAAAGCTGGTTTGGTGGTGCTGAACTCTCTCAGCTTTTGCTTGTCTGTAAAGGTTTTAATTTCTCCATCAAATCTGAGTGAGATCCTTGCTGGATAGAGTAATATGGATTGCAGGTTTTCCTCCTTCATCACTCTAAATATGTCTTGCCAGTCCATTCTGGCTTACAGAGTTTCTGCTGAAAGATCAGCTGTTAACCTTATGTGGATTCCCTTGTGTGTTATTTGTTGTTTTTCCCTTGCTGCCTTAAATATGTTTTCTTTGTATTTAATTTTTTATTGTTTGATTAATATGTGTCTTGACATATTTCTCCTTGAATTTATCCTGTATGGGACTCTCTGTGCTTCCTGGACTTGATTCACTATTTCCTTTCCCATATTAGGGAAGTATAATCTCTTCAAATATTTTCTCAATCACTTTCTTTTTCTCTTCTTCTTCTGGAACCCGTATAATTCGAATGTTGGCGTGCTAATGTTGTCCCAGAAGTCTCTGAGACTGTCCTCTGTTCTTTTCATTCTTTTTTCTTTATTCTGCTCTGCAGTAGTTATTTCCACTCTTTTATCTTCCAGGTCACTTATCCGTTCTTCTGCCTCAGTTATTCTGCTATTGATCCCATCTAGTGTATCTTTAATTTCATTTATTGTGTTGTTCATCATTGTTTCTTTCATCCCTAGTTCTTCTAGGTCCTTGTTAAATGTTTCTTGCATTTTGTCTATTCTATTTCCAAGATTTTGGATCATCTTTACTATCATTATTCTGAATTTTTTTTCAGGTAGACTCCCTATTTCCTCTTCATTTGTTAGGTTTCATAGGTTTTTATTTTGCTCCTTCATCTGCTGTGTGTTTTTCTGTCTTCTCATTTTGCTTATCTTACTGTGTTTGGGGTCTCCCTTTTGCTGGCAGCAGGTTCATAGTTCTCATTGTTTTTGGTGTCTACCCCCAGTGACTAAGATTGGTCCAGTGGGTTGTGGTCCAGTGGCTTCCTGGTGGAGGGGACCAGTGCCTGTGTTCTTGTGGGTGAGGCTGGATCTTGTCTTTCTAGTAGGCACGTCCACATCTGGTGGTGTGTTCTGGGGTGTCTGTGGACTTATTATGATTTTAGGCAACCTCTCTGCTAATGGGTGGGTTTGTATTCCTGTCTTGCTAGTTGTTTGGTATAGGGTGTCCGGCACTGTAGCTTACTGGTCGTTGAGTGAAGCTGGGTGCTGGTGTTGAGATGGAGATCTCTGGGAGATTTTCACCATTTGATATTATGTGCAGCTGGGAGGTCTCTTGTGGAATAGTGTCCTGTAGTTGGCTCTCCCACATCAGAGGCACAGCACTGACTCCTGCCTGCAGCGCCAAGGGCCTTTCATCCACACGGCACAGAATAAAAGTGAGAAAATGTAGAAAGAAAGAATTAGTAGAAGTAGAAAGAAGGAAAGAAAGAAAGGAGAGAGGGAGGGAGGATGGAAGGAAGGAGGGAAGGAAAGCAAAAAATCAAGAAAGAAAGAAGATAAAGTAAAATAAAATAAAGTAAGATAAAATATAATAAAGTTGTTAAAATAAAAAATAATTATTAAGAAAAAAATTTTTTTTTTAAAAACGGACAGATAAAACCCTAGGACAAATGGTGGAAGCAAAGCTATACAGACAAAATCTCACACAGAAACATACACATACACACTCACAAAAAGAGGAAAAGGGGAAAAAATCATAAATCTTGCTCTCAAAGTCCACCTCCTCAATTTGGGATGGTTCGTTGTCTATTCATGTATTCCACAGATGTAGGGTACCTCAAGTTGATTGTGGATGTTTAATCTGCTGCTTTTGAGGCTGCTGAGAGACATTTCCCTTTCTCTTCTTTGTTCTCACAGCTCCCGGGGGTCAGTTTAGGATTTGGCCCCGCCTCTGCGTGTAGGTCGCCAGAGGACGTCTGTTCTTCGCTCAGACAGGAAGGGGTTAAAGGAGCAGCTGCTTCGGGGACTCTGGCTCAGTCAGGCCTGGGCCAGGGAGGGGCACGGAGTGTGGGGCGAGCCTGCAGCAGCAGAGGCCTGCATGACGTTGCACCAGCCTGAGGCACGCCGTGCATTCTCCCAGGGAAGTTGTCCCTGGATCTCGGGACCCTGGCAGTGGCGGGCTGCACAGGCTCACTGGAAGGGGTGTGTGGATAGTGACCTGTGCTCGCACACAGGCTTCTTGGTGGCGGCAGCAGCAGCCTTAGAGTCTCATGCCTGTCCCTGGGGTCCGCACTTTTAGCCGTGGCTTGCTCCCGTCTTTGGAGCTCCTTTAAGCAGTGCTTTTAATCCCCTCTCCTCACACACCAGGAAACAAAGAGGGAAGAAAAAGTCTCTTGCCTCCTCGGCAGGTCAAGATTTTTCCCCGGACTCCCTCCCGGCTAGCCATAGTGCACTAACCCCCTGAAAGCTGTGTTCAGGCCACCAACCCCAGTCCTCTCCCTGTGCTCCACCCGAAGCCGAGCCTCAGCTACTAGCCCTGCCCACCCGGCGGGTGAGCAGACAAGCCTTTCAGGCTGGTGAGTGCCGGTCGGCACCGATCCTCTGTGCGAGAATCTCTCCGCATTGCCCTCCACACCCCTGTTGCTGTGCTCTCCTCCACACCCCTGTTGCTGTGCTCTCCTCCGCAGCCCCACAGCTTTCCCCTTCTGCCACCCACAGTCTCTGCCCGCAAAAGGGCTTCCTAGTGTGTGGAAACCTTTCCTCCTTCACAGCTCCCTCCCACTGGTGCAGGTCCCGTACCTATCCTTTTGTCTCTGTTTATTCTTTTTTCTTTTGCCCTACCCAGGTACGTGGGGAGTTTCTTGCCTTTTGGGAGGTCTGAGGTCTTCTGCCAGCATTCAGTAGCCGTTCTGTAGGAGTTGTTCCACGTGTAGATGTATTTCTGGTATATTTGTGGGGAGGAAGGTGATCTCCACGTCTTACTCTTCCGCCATCTTCCCCTCGTCTCCCATATAGTTTTTGTCTTTCCTTTTCTAGAATATTTCAAATAGGATAATGCCCTCCAGAATAATCCATGTTGTCACAAATTCGAAGATTTATTTCTTTTTATGGCTAATATTCCATTATATATTTATCTATCAATCTATCTCACATTTTCTTTATACACTCATCCACTGAATGACATTTAAATTTAGATTGTTTTCATATCTTGGCTATTGTGAATAATGTGACAATTAACATGAGTATGCAGACATCTCTTCTATATACTGTATTCAATTCATTCTGATACATAACCAGAAGTAGGATTGCTGGATCATATTCTGTGACGATATATGAATCATTTTTTTTTTTTTTTAACATCTTTATTGGGGTATAATTGCTTTACAATGATGTGTTAGTTTCTGATTTATAACAAAGTGAATCAGCTATACATATACATGTGCTCCCATGTGTCTTCCCTCTTGCATCTCCCTCCCTCCCACTCTCCCCCTCCCACCCCTCCAGGCTGTCCCAAAGCCCCGAGCTAATATCCCTGGGCCTTGCGGCTGCTTTCCCCTAGCTATCTACCTTACTACGTTTGTTAGTGTGTATATGTTCATGACTCTCTCTCGCCCTGTCAAAACTCACCCTTCCCCCTCCCCATATCCTTAAGTCCGTTCTCCAGTAGGTCTGCGCCTCTATTCCTGTCTTATCCCTAGGTTCTTCATGACATTTTTTCCCCTTAAATTCCATATATATGTGTTAGCATACGGTATCTGTCTTTGTCTTTCTGACTTACTTCACTCTGTATGACAGACTCTAGGTCTATCCATCTCATTACAAATATCTCAATTTCATTTCTTTTTAAGGCTGAGTAATATTCCATTGTGTATATGTGCCACATCTTCTTTATCCATTCGTCCGATGATGGGCGCTTAGGTTCTTTCCATCTCCGGGCTATTGTAAATAGAGCTGCGATGAACATTTTGGTACATGACTCTTTTTGAATTTTGGTTTTCTCAGGGTATATGCCCAGTAGTGGGATTGCTGGGTCATATGGTAATTCTATTTGTAGTTTTTTAAGGAACCTCCATACTGTTCTCCATAGTGGCTGAACCAATTCACATTCCCACCAGCAGTGCAAGAGTGTCCCCTTTTCTCCACATCCTCTCCAGCATTTATTGTTTCTAGATTTTTTGATGATGGCCATTCTGACTGGTGTGAGATGATATCTCATTGTAGTTTTGATTTGCATTTCGCTAATGATTAATGATGTTGAGCATTCTTTCATGTGTTTGTTGGCATTCTGTATATCTTCTTTGGAGAAATGTCTGTTTAGGTCTTCTGCCCATTTTTGGATGGGGTTGTTTGTTTTTTTGTTATTGAGCTGCATGAGCTGCTTGTAAATTTTGGAAATTAATCCTTTGTCAGTTGCTTCATTTGCAAATGTTTTCTCCCATTCTGAGGGTTGTCTTTTGGTCTTGATTATGGTTTCCTTTGCTGTGCAAAAGCTTTGAAGTTTCATTAGGTCCCATTTGTTTATTTTTGTTTTTATTTCCATTACTCTAGGAGGTGGGTCAGAAAGGATCTTGCTGTGATTTATGTCATAGAGTGTTCTTCCTATGTTTTCCTCTAAGAGTTTGATAGTTTCTGGCCTTACATTTAGGTCTTTAATCCATTTTGAGTTTATTTTTGTGTATGGTGTTAGGGAGTGATCTAATCTCATACTTTTACATGTACCTGTCCAGTTTTCCCAGCACCATTTATTGAAGAGGCTGTCCTTTCTCCACTGTACATTCCTGCCTCCTTTATCAAAGATAAGGTGTCCATATGTGCGTGGGTTTATCTCTGGGCTTTCTATCCTGTTCCACTGATCTATCTTTCTGTTTTTGTGCCAGTACCATACTGTCTTGATTACTGTTGCTTTGTAGTATAGTCTGAAGTCAGGGAGACTGATTCCTCCAGCTCCTTTTTTCGTTCTCAAGATTGCTTTGGCTATTCGGGGTCTTTTGTGTTTCCATACAAATTGCGAAATTTTTTGTTCTAGTTCTGTGAAAAATGCCAGTGGTAGTTTGATAGGGATTGCATTGAATCTGTAGATTGCTTTGGGTAGTAGAGTCATTTTCACAATGTTGATTCTTCCCATCCAAGAACATGGTATATCTCTCCATCTATTTGTATCATCTTTAATTTCTTTCATCAGTGTCTTATAATTTTCTGCATACAGGTCTTTCGTATCCTTAGGTAGGTTTATTCCTAGATATTTTATTCTTTTTGTTGCAATGGTAAATGGGAGTGTTTTCTTGATTTCACTTTCAGATTTTTCATCATTAGTATATAGGAATGCCAGAGATTTCTGTGCATTAATTTTGTATCCTGCTACTTTACCAAATTCATTGATTAGCTCTAGTAGTTTTCTGGTAGCATCTTTAGGATTCTCTATGTATAGTATCATGTCATCTGCAAACAGTGACAGCTTTACTTCTTCTTTTCCGATGTGGATTCCTTTTATTTCCTTTTCTTCTCTGATTGCTGTGGCTAAAACTTCCAAAACTATGTTGAATAAGAGTGGTGAGAGTGGGCAACCTTGTCTTGTTCCTGATCTTAGTGGAAATGCTTTCAGTTTTTCACCATTGAGGATGATGTTTGCTGTGGGCTTGTCATATATGGCCTTTATTATGTTGAGGAAAGTTCCCTCTATGCCCACTTTCTGGAGGGTTTTTATCATAAATGGGTGTTGAATTTTGTCAAAAGCTTTCTCTGCATCTATTGAGATGATCATATGGTTTTTCTCCTTCAAGTTGTTAATATGGTTTATCACATTGATCGATTTGCGTATATTGAAGAATCCTTGCATTCCTGGAATAAACCCCACTTGATCATGGTGTATGATCCTTTTAATGTGCTGTTGGATTCTGTTTGCTAGTATTTTGTTGAGGATTTTTGCATCTATGTTCATCAGTGATATTGGCCTGTAGTTTTCTTTCTTTGTGACATCCTTGTCTGGTTTTGGTATCAAGGTGATTGTGGCCTCGTAGAAGGAATTTGGGAGTGTTCCTCCCTCTGCTATATTTTGGAAGAGTTCGAGAAGGATAGGTGTTAGCTCTTCTCTAAACGTTTGATAGAATTCACCTGTGAAGCCATCTGGGCCTGGGCTTTTGTTTGTTGGAAGATTTTTAATCACAGTTTCAATTTCAGTGCTTGTGATTGGTCTGTTCATATTTTCTATTTCTTCCTGATTCAGTCTTGGCAGGTTGTGCATTTCTAAGAATTTGTCCATTTCTTCCAGATTGTCCATTTTATTGGCATAGAGTTGCTTGTAGTAATCTCTCATAATTTTTTTTATTTCTGCAGTGTCAGTTGTTATTTCTCCATTCTCATTTCTAATTCTATTGATTTGAGTCTTCTCCCTTTTTTTCTTGATGAGTCTGGCTAGCGGTTTATCTATTTTGTTTATCTTCTCAAAGAACCAGCTTTTAGTTTTATTGATCTTTGCTATCGTTTCCTTCATTTCTTTTTCATTTATTTCTGATCTGATTTTTATGATTTCTTTCCTTCTGCTAGCTTTGGGGCTTTTTTGTTCTTCTTTCTCTAATTGCTTGAGGTGCAAGGTTAGGTTGTTTATTCGAGATGTTTCCTGCTTCTTAAGGTGGGCTTGTATTGCTATAAACTTGCCCCTTAGAACTGCTTTTGCTGCATCCCATAGGTTTTGGGTCGTTGTGTCTCCATTGTCATTTGTTTCTAGGTATTTTTTTATTTCCTCTTTGATTTCTTCAGTGATCACTTCATTATTAAGTAGTGTATTGTTTAGCCTCCATGTGCTTGTATATTTTACAGATCTTTTCCTGTAATTGATATCTAGTCTCATGGCGCTGTGGTCAGAAAAGATACTTGATACAATTTCAATTTTCTTAAATTTACCAAGGCTTGATTTGTGACCCAAGATATGATCTATCCTGGAGAATGTTCCATGAGCACTTGAGAAAAATGTGTATTCTGTTGTTTTTGGATGGAGTGTCCTATAAATATCAATTAAGTCCATCTTGTTTAATGTATCATTTAAAGCTTGTGTTTCCTTATTTATTTTCATTTTGGATGATCTGTCCATGGGTGAAAGTGGGGTGTTAAAGTCCCCTACTATGAATGTGTTACTGTCTATTTCCCCTTTTATGGCTGTTAGTATTTGCCTTACGTATTGAGGTGCTCCTATGTTGGGTGCATAAATATTTACAATTGTTATATCTTCTTCTTGGATCGATCCCTTGATCATTATGTAGTGTCCTTCTTTATCCCTTTTAATAGTCCTTATTTTAAAGTCTATTTTGTCTGATATGAGAATTGCTACTCCAGCTTTCTTTTGGTTTCCATTTGCATGGAATATCTTTTTCCATCCCCTTACTTTCAGTCTGTATGTGTCTCTCGGTCTGAGGTGGGTCTCTTGTAGACAGCATATATAAGGGTCTTGTTTTTGTATCCATTCAGCCAATCTGTGTCTTTTGGTGGGAGCATTTAGTCCATTTACATTTAAGGTAATTATCGATATGTATGTTCCTATTCCCATTTTCTATATTGTTTTGGGTTCGTTATTATAGGTCGTTTCCTTCTTTTGCATTTCTTATCTAGAGGAGTTCCTTTAGCATTTGTTGTAAAGCTGGTTTGGTGGTGCTGAACTCTCTCAGCTTTTGCTTGTCTGTAAAGGTTTTAATTTCTCCATCAAATCTGAATGAGATCCTTGCTGGGTAGAGTAGTCTTGGTTGCAGGTTTTTCTCCTTCATCACTTTCAGTATGTCCTGCCACTCCCTTCTGGCTTGTAGGGTTTCTGCTGAGAGATCAGCTGTTAACCTTATGGGGATTCCCTTGTGTGTTATTTGTTGTTTTTCCCTTGCTGCTTTTAATATGCTTTCTTTGTATTTAATTTTTGATAGTTTGATTAATATGTGTCTTGGCGTATTTCTCCTTGTACTTATCCTGTATGGGACTCTCTGTGCTTCCTGGACTTGATTAACTATTTCCTTTCCCATATTAGGGAAGTTTTCAACTATAATCTCTTCAAATATTTTCTCAGTCCCTTTCTTTTTTTCTTCTTCTTCTGGAACCCCTATAATTCGAATGTTGGTGCGTTTAATGTTGTCCCAGAGCTCTCTGAGACTGTCCTCAGTTCTTTTCATTCTTTTTTCTTTATTCTGCTCTGCAGTAGTTATTTCCACTACTTTATCTTCCAGGTCACTTATCCGTTCTTCTGCCTCAGTTATTCTGCTATTGATCCTATCTAGAGTACTTTTAATTTCATTTATTGCGTTGTTCATCGTTGCTTGTTTCATCTTTATGTCTTCTAGGTCCTTGTTAACTGTTTCTTGCATTTTGTCCATTCTACTTCCAAGATTTCGGATCATCCTTACTATCATTATTCTGAATTCTTTTTCAGGTAGATTGCCTATTTCCTCTTCATTTGTTAGGTCTGGTGGGTTTTTCGCTTGCTCCTTCATCTGCTGTGTGTTTTTCTGTCTTCTCATTTTGCTTATCTTACTGTGTTTGGGGTCTCCTTTTTGCAGGCTGCACGTTTGTAGTTCCCGTTGTTTTTGATGTCTGTCTCCAGTGGCTAAGGTTGTTTCAGCGTGTTGTGTAGGCTTCCTGGTGGAGGGGACTAGTGCCTGTGTTGTGCTGGATGAGGCTGGATCTTGTCTCTCTAGTGGGCAGGTTCACGTCTGGTGGTGTGTTTTGGGGTGTCTGTGGCCTTGTTATGATTTTAGGCAGCCTCTCTGCTAATGGGTGGGGTTGTGTTCCTGTTTTGCTAGTTGTTTGGTATAGGTTGTCCAGCACTGTGGCTTGCTGGTCGTTGAGTGAAGCTGGGTGCTGGTGTTAAGATGGAGGTCTCTGGGAGATTTCCACCGTTTAATATTATGTGGAGCTGGGAGGTCTCTTGTTGATCAGTGTCCTGAAGTTGGCTCTCCTACCTCAGAGGCAGAGCCCTGCCTCCTGGGCTGGAGCACCAAGAGCCTTTCATCCACACGGCTCAGAATAAAAGGGAGGAAAAGTAGAGAGAATTATTAGAAGTATGAGGAAAGAAAGAAGGAAAGGAGGAAAGGAAGGAAGGAAGAAAGAAGCAAAGAAGGAAAGAAAGGAGGGAGGGAGGGAGGAAGGAAGGAAGGAAGGAGGGAAAGAAGGAGAAAATGTAGAGAGAATTAGTAGAAGTTTGAGGAAAGAAAGAGGGAAAGGAGGAAAGGAAGGAAGGAAGAAAGAAGCAAAGAAGGAAAGAAAGGAGGGAGGGAGGGAGGGAGGAAGGGAGGAAGGAAGGAGGGAAAGAAGGAGGGAAAGAAGGAGAAAATGTAGAGAGAATTAGTAGAAGTTTGAGGAAAGAGAGAATGAAAGGAGGAAAGGAAGGAAGGAAGAAAGAAGCAAAGAAGGAAAGAAAGGAGGGAGGGAGGGAGGGAGCAAGGGAGGAAGGAAGGAGTGAAAGAAGGAAAAAAGACAGAAAGAAAGAAGATACAGTAAAAATAAAATAAAGTATAATATAGTTATTGTACTAAAAAATATTTAGAAAGAAAGAAAAGAAAAAAAAAAAAAAAGAACAGATAGAACCCTAGGACAAATGTTGGAAACAAAGCTATACAGAGAAAATCTTACACAGAAGCATACACATACGTGTTCACAAAGAGAGGCAAAGGGGGAAAAATCATAAATCCTGCTCCCAGAGACCACCTCCTCAACCTGGGGTGATTCGCTGTCTAAAGGAGGGAAGGAAGGAAGGAAAGAAAGAAAGAACGAAGGTAAAGTACAATAAAGTTATTACAATTAAAATTAATTATTAAGAAAAAAAAATTTTTTTTTTTTTTAAAAAAAACCATGGATGGATAGAGCCCTAGGACAAATGTTGGAAGCAAAGCTATACAGAGAAAATCTTACACAGAAGCATACACATACACGTTCACAAAGAGAGGCAAAGGGGGAAAAATCCTAAATCCTGCTCCCAGAGACCACCTCCTCAATTTGGGGTGATTTGTTGTCTAAAGGAGGGAAGGAAGGAAGGAAAGAAAGAAAGAAAGAACGAAGGTAAAGTACAATAAAGTTATTACAATTAAAATTAATTATTAAGAAAAAAAAATTTTTTTTTAAAAAAACCATGGACGGATAGAGCCCTAGGACAACTGTTGGGAGCAAAGCTATACAGAGAAAATCTTACACAGAAGCATACACATACACGTTCACAAAGAGAGGCAAAGGGGGAAAAATCATAAATCCTGCTCCCAGAGACCACCCCCTCAACCTGGGGTGATTCGCTGTCTAAAGGAGGGAAGGAGGGAAAGAAAGAAAGAAAGAAAGAACGAAGGTAAAGTTCAATAAAGTTATTACAATTAAAATTAATTATTAAAAAAAAATTTTTTTTTTTTTTTAAAAAATAAAAACCATGGACGGATAGAGCCCTAGGACAAATGGTGGAAACAAGAGTATACAGACAAGATCTCACACAGAAGCATACATGCACACATTCACAAAAAGAGGAAAAGGGAAAAAAATCACCGATCTCGCTCCTAAATTCCCCCTCTTCAATTTGGGATCACTCCCTGTCTATTCAGGTATTCCACAATGCAGGGCACATCAAGTTGATTGTGGAGTTTCAATCCGCCGCCTCCGCGGCTGCCGGGAGAGACCTCCCCCTCTCCTCCCTGCTCTCACAGCTCACAGGAGCTCAGCTTTGTACCCGGCCCTGCCCCTGCGCGCAGATCGCTGGAGGGCGTCTGTGTTTTTGCTCAGACAGGACGGGGTTAAAGGAGCCGCTGATTCGGGAGCTCCGGCTCACTCAGGCCGGGGGTTGGGGGATGGGGGAAGGCGGGGCACTGCGTGCGGGGCGGGCCTGCGGCGGCAGAGGCGGCATGACGCTGCGGCAGAGGCCGGCGTGACGCTGCACCAGCCTGAGACCCGCCGTGCGTACTCCCGGGGAAGCTGTCCCCAGATCCCGGGAACCCGGCAGTGGCGGGCTGCACAGGCTCCGCGGAAGAGGGGCGCGGAGAGTGACCTGTGCTCGCACACAGCCCCCCTGGTGGCGGCAGCAGCAGCCCCAGCGTCTCCCGCCCGTCTTTGGGGTCCGCGGCTTCAGCCGCGGCTCGCGCCCGTCTCTGGGGCTCGCGCTTCCCGCCGCGGCTCGCGCCCGTCTCGGGGGCTCGTGCCCTCAGCCGCGGCTCGCGCCCGTCTCTGGGGCTCGCGCTTCCCGCCGCGGCTCGCGCCCGTTTCTGGAGTTCCTTTAAGCAGCACTCTTAAACCCCTCTCCTCGCGCACCAGGAAACAAAGAGGGAAGAAAAAGTCTCTTGCCTCTTCGGCCGGTGCAGGCTTTTCCCCGAACTCCCTCCCGGCTAGTCGTGGCGCACCAACCCCTTTAGGCTATGCTCAAGCCACCAACCCCAGTCCTCTCCCTGCACTCCGTCCAAAACCGAAACCCGAGCCTCAGCTCGCAGCCCCGCCCGCCCCGGCGGGTGAGCAGACAAGCCTCTCGGGTTGGTGAGTGCCGGTCGGCACCGATCGTCTGTGCAGGAATCTCCCCGCTTTGCCCTCCACACCCGTCGCTGTGCACCACTCCGCGGTCCCGAAGCTCCCCCCTCCGCCTCCCGCAGTCTCCGCCCGCGGAGGGGCTTCCTAGTGTGTGGAAACTTTTCCTCCTTCACAGCTCCCTCCCACTGGTGCAGGTGCCGTCCTTATTCTTTTGTCTCTGTTTTTTCTTTTTTCTTTTGCCCTACGGTACGTGGGGAGTTTCTTGCCTTTTGGGAGCTCTGAGGTCTTCTGCCAGCCTTCAGTAGGTGTTCGGTAGGAGTTGTTCCACGTGTAGATGTATTTCTGGTGTATCCGTGAGGAGGAAGGCGATCTCCACGTCTTACTCTTCCGCCATCTTCCCGCCGACCTATGAATCATTTTTGAAGAACCACCGTACTATTTTCCATAATGGCTGTATAATTTTATATTCTCACCAATAATTTATAAAGGTTCCCTTTTTTCCAAATCCTTGCCAACATTTGTTACCTCTTGTCTTTTTGATAATAGCCCTCATAATATGTGTGAGATGATACCTCAGTATGATTTTTTAACATTTTTATTGGAGTATAATTGCTTTACAATTGTGTGTTAGTTTCTAATTTATAACAAAGTGAATCAGCTATACATATACCCCTTAATCACCTTCCTCTTGCATCTCCCTCCCACACTCCCTATCCCACCCATCTAGGTGGTCACAAAGCACCGAGCTGATCTCCATGTGCTATGTGGCTTTTTCCTACCACATCTTTATTCCTGTCTTGTCCCTAGGTTCTTCAGAAACTGGTTTTTTTTTTTTAGATTCCATATATGTGTTAGCATCTGGTATTTGTTTTTCTCTTCCTGACGTACTTCACTCTGTACGACACTCTAGGTCCATCCAGCTCACTACAAATAACTCAATCTTTTTTCCTTTTATGGCAGAGTAATATTCCATTGTATATATGTGCCACATCATCTTTATCTATTAAGCTGTCGATGGACACTTAGGGTGTTTCCATGTCCTGACTAATGTAAATAGTGCTGCAATGAACATTGTGGTACATGATTCTTTTTGAGTTATGGTTTTCTCAGGGTATATGCCTAGTAGTGGTATCACTGGGTCGTATGGAAGTTGTATTTTTAGGTTTTTAAGGAACCTCCAAACTGTTCTCCATAGTGGCTGTATCAATTTACATTCCCACCGACAATGCAAGAAGGTTCCCTTCTCTACACACCCTATCCAGCATTTATTGTTTGTAGATTTTTCATGATGGCCATTCTGACTGGTGTGAGGTGATACTTCATTGTAGTTTTGATTTGCATTTCTCTAATTATTAGTGATGTTAAGCGTCCTTTCATGTGTTTGTTGGCAATTTGTATATCTTCTTTGGAGAAATGTCTATTTAGGTTTTCTGCCCAATTTGTTTCTTTGTTTGTCTGATATTGAGCTACATGAGCTGGTTGTAAATGTTGGAGATTAATAATTTGTCAGTTGCTCCATTTGCAAATATTTTGTGCCATTCTGAGTGTTGTCTTTTCATCTTATTTATGGTTTCCGTTGCTCTGCAAAAGCTTTGAAGTTTCATTAGGTCCCATTTGTTTATTTTTGTTTTTATTTCCATTTCTTTAGGAGGTGGGTCAAAAAGGATCTTGCTGTGATTTATGTCATAGAGTTTTCTGCCTGTTTTCCTCTATGAGTGTTATAGTGTCTGGCTTTACATTTAGGTCTTTAATCCATTTTAAGTTTTTATTTGTGTATGGTGTTAAGGAGTGTTCTAATTTCATTCTTTTATATGTAGCTGTCCAACTTTCTCAGCACCACATATTGAAGTGGGTGTCTTTTCTCCATTCTATGCTCTTGCCACCTTTATCAAAAATAAAGTGACCATATGTACATAGGTTTATCTCTGGGCTTTCTCTCCTATTCCATTGATCTATATTTCTGTTTTTGTGCCAGTAGCATACTATCTTAATTACTGGAGCTTTGCAGTATAGTCTGAAGTCAGGGAGCCTGATTCTTCCAGCTCCGTTTTTCTTTCTCAAGATTGCTTTGGCTATTCGGGGTCTTTTGTGTTTCCATATAAATTGTGAAAGTTTTTGTTCTAGTTCTGTGAAAAATACCTGTGGTTGTTTGATAGGGATTGCATTGAATATGTTGATTGCTTTGGGTAGTAGAGTCATTTTCACAATGTTGATTCTTCCAATCCAAGTACATGGTATATCTCTCCATCTATTTGTATCATCTTTAATTTCTTTCATCAGTGTCTTATAATTTTCAGCATACAGGTCTTTTGCCTCCTTAGGTAGGTTTATTCCTAGATATTTTATTCTTTTTGTAGCAGTAGTAAATGGGAGTGTTTTATTGATTTCACTTTCAGAATTTTCATCATTAGTGTATAGGAATGCCAGAGATTTCAGTGCATTAATTTTGTATCCTGCTACTTTACCAATTCCATTCATTAGCCCTAGTAGTTTTCTGGAAGCATCTTTAGGATTCTCTATGCATAGTAATCTGCAAACAGTGACAGCTTTACTTCTTGTTTCCAATTTGGATTCCTTTTCTTTCTTATTCTTCTCTGTTTGCTGTGGCTAAACCTTCCAAAACTATGTTGAATAATAGTGTTGAGAGAGGGCATCCTTGTCTTGTTCCTGATCTTAGTGGAAATGGTTATAGATTTTCACCATTGAGGATGATATTGGCTGTGGGTTTGTAATATATGGCCTTTATTATGTTGAGGAAATTTCTCTCTATGCTTACTTTCTTGAGGGTTTTTATCATAAATGTGTATTGAATTTTGTTGAAGGCTTTCTCTGCATCTATTGAGATGATCATATGCTTTTTCTCCTTCAATTTGTTAATATGGTGTATCATGTTGATTGATTTGCATATATTGAAGAATCCTTGCATTCCTGGGATAAACCCCACTTAATCATAGGGTATGATCCTTTTAATGTCCTGTTGGATTCTGTTGGCAAGTATTTTGTTGAGGATTTTTGCATCTAATTTCATCAGTGATATTGGCCTGTAGTTTTCTTTCTTTGTGACATCTTTGTCTGGATTTGGTATCAGAGTGATGGTGGCCTCGTAGAATGAGTTTGGGAGTGCTCTTCCCTCTGCTATATTTTGGAAGAGTTTGAGAAGCATAGGTGTTATCTCTGCTCTAAGTGTTTGATAGAATTCACCTGTGAAGCCATATGGTCTTGGGCTTTTGTTTGTTGGAAGATTTTTAATCACAGTTTCAGTTTCAGTGCTTGTGATTGGTCTATTCATATTTTGTATTTCTTCCTGCTTCAGTCTCAGAATGTTGTCCATTTCTAAGAATTTGTCCATTTCTTCCAGGTTGTCCATTTTATTGGCATAGAGTTGCTTGTAGTAATCTTTCATGATTCTTTGTATTTCTGCAGTGTCACTTGTTACTTCTCCTTTTTCATTTCTAATTCTATTGATTTGAGTCTTCTCCCTTTTTTTCTTGATAAGTCTGGCTAATGGTTTATCAATTTTGTTTATCTTCTCAAAGAACCAGTTTTTAGTTTTATGATCTTTGCTATTGTTTCCTTCATTTCTTTTCCATTTATTTCTGATCTGATCTTTATGATTTCTTTCCTTCTGCTAACTTTGGTTTTATTTTGTTCTTCTTTCTCTAATTGCTTTAGGTGTAAGGTTAGGTTGTTTATTTGAGATGTTCCTTATTTCTTCAGTTAGGATTTTATTGCTATAAACTTCCCTCTTAAAACTGCTTTCACTGCATCCCATAGATTTTGGGCTGTCGTGTCCTCATTGTCATTTTTTCTAGATATTTTTTGATTTTCTCTTTGATTTCTTCAGTGACCTCTTGTTTATTAAGCATGTGCTGTTTAGCCTCCATGTGTTTATATTTCTTACAGATTTTTTCCTGTAATTGATATCTGCTCTCATAATGTGGTCAGAAAAGATACTTGATATGAATTCAATTTTCTTAAATTTACCAAGGCTTGATTTATGACCCAAGATATGATCTATCCTGGAGAATGTTCCATGAGCACTTGAGAAGAATGTGTATTCTGTTGTTTTTGGATGGCTTGTCCTATAAATATCAATTAAGTCTATCTTGTTTAATGTATCATTTAACGCTTGTGTTTCCTTATTTATTCTCATTTTGGATGATCTGTCCATTGGTGAAAGTGGGGTGTTAAATATCCCTACTATGATTGTGTTACTTTCGATTTCCCCTTTTATGGCTGTTATTATTTGCCTTATATATTGAGGTGCTCCTGTGTTGGGTGCATAAATATTTACAATTGTTTTATCTTCTTCTTGGATTGATCCCTTGATCATTATGTAATGTCCTTCTTTGTCTCTTGTAAAAGTCTTTGTTTTAAAGTCTATTTTGTCTGATATGAGAATTGCTATGCCAGCTTTCTTTTGATTTCCATTTGCATGGAATATCTTTTTCCATTCCCTTTCTTTCAGTTTGTATGTGTCCCTAGGTCTGAAGTGGGTCGCTTGTAGACAGCATATATACAGATCATGTTTTTGTATACATTCAGCCAATATATGTCTTTTGGTTGGAGCATTTAATCCATTTACATTTAAGGTAATTATCAATATGTATGTTCCTATTACCATTTTCTTAATTGTTTTGGGTTTATTATTGTAGGTCTGTTCCTTCTCTTGTGTTTCCTGTCAGAGAAGTTCCTTTAGCATTTGTTGTAATGCTGGTTTGTTGGTGCTGAACTCTTTGTTTTTGCTTGTGTGTAAAGATTTTAATTTCTCCATCAAATCTGAATTAGATACTTGCTGGGCTGAGTAATCTTTTTTGTAGATTTTTCCCTTTCATTACTTTAAATATGTCCTGCCACTCCCTTCTGGCTTGCAGAATTTCTGCTGAAAGTTCAGCTGTTAGCCTTATGGGGATTCCCTTTTATGGGTTGTTTTTCCCTTGCTGCTTTTAATATTTTTTCTTTGTATTTAATTTTTGATAGTTTGATTAATATGTGTCTTGGCATGTTTCTACTTGGATATATCCTGTATGGGACTGTCTGCACTACCTGGACTTGATTGACTATTTCCTTTCCCATATTAAGGAAGTTTTCAACTGTGATCTCTTCAAATATTTTCCCCGTCCCTTTCTTTTTCTATTCTTCTTCTGGGACACCTATAATTCGAACATTGGTGCTTTTAATGTTGTCCCAGAGGTCTCTAATACTGTCCTTAATTCTTTTCATTATTTTTTCTTTATTCTGCTGTGTAGTAGTTGTTTCCACTATTTTATATTCCAGGCCACTTATCTGTTTTTCTGCCTCAGTTATTCTGCTATTGATTCCTTCTAGATAATTTTTAATTTCAATTATTGTGTTGTTTATCTTTTTTTTTTTTTTTTTGCTGTTTAGTTCTTCTATGTCCTTTTTAAACGTTTCTTGTACTTTCTCCATTCTTTTTCCAAGGTTTTGTATCATCCTTACTTTCATTACTCTTAATTCTTTTTCAGGTAGACTGCCCTTTTTCTCTTCATTTGTTTGGTCTGGTGGGTTTTTGCCTTGCTCCTTCCTCTGCTGTGTGTTTCTGTGTCTTCTCATTTTGCTTAACCTACTGTGTTTGGGGTCTCCTTTCTTCAGGCTGCTAGTTCGTAGTTCCCATTGTTTTTGGTGTCTGCCCTCAGTGGCTAAGTTTGGTTCAGTGGCTTGTTTAGACTTCCTGATGGAGGGGACTAGTGCCTGTGTTCTGGTGGATTTTTTCTTTATGGTGGGCTGGACCACCTCTGATGGTGTGTTTTGGTTTGTCTGTGACCTTTTTATAATTTTAGGCAGCCTTTCTGCTAACGGGTGTGGTTGTGCTCCTGTCTTGTACTTTTTTGGCATAAGGTGTCCAGCACTGTATCTTACGCGTCATTGAGTGGAGGTGGGTCTTAGCATTGAGATGGATATCTCTGGGGAAGCTTTTGCCGTTTGATATTACATGGAACCAGTAGGTCTATGGTCGACCAATGTTCTTAATTCAGCTCTCCCACGTCTGAGACACTGGCCTGACACCCGGCCAGACCACTAAGACCCTGTCAACCACATGGCTGAGAAGAAAAGGGAGAAAAAAGAAAGAAAGAAAGAAAGAAAGAAAGAAAGAAAGAAAGAAAGAAAGAAAGAAAGAAAGAAAGAAAGAAAGAAAAAACAGTAACATAAAGTTATTAAAATATAAGATAAAAATAATTATTAAAAATAAAAAAGTAAAAAAAAAGAAAGAAAGGAAAAAGAGAGCAACTAAACCAAAACACAAATCCACCAATCATAACAAGTGCTAAAAACAATACTAAAAAAAAAAAAAAGAAAGAAAACAGACAGAACCCTAGGGCAAACAGTAAAAGCAAAGCTATATAGACAAACTCGCACAAAGAAGCATACACATACACACTCACAAAAAGAGAAAAAGGAGGAAAAAATATATATATACCTATATGTAATAAAAAGAGAGAGAGCAACCAAGTTAATAAACAAATCTACCAATGATAATAAACTCTCAATATTAAACTAAGATAAGCATAAAACCAGAAACAAATTAGTTGCAGAAAGCAAACCCCAACTACCATTGCTCCCGAAGTCCACCCCTTCTATTTTGGGATGATTTGTTGTGTATTGGGGTATTCCAGAGATACAGGGTACATTAAGTTGATTGTGGTGGTTTAATCCTCTGCTCCTGAGGCTACTGGGAGAAATTCCCCTTTCTCTTCTTTGTTCACACAGCTCCTAGTGTTCAGCTTTGTATTTGGCTCTGCCTCTAAGTATAGGTCACCTGAGGGCTTCTGTTCTTTGCTCAGACAGGACAGTGTTAAAGTAGCAGGTGATTAGGGAACTCTGGCCAGGGGGAGGGAGGGGTACAGAATGCAGGGCGAGCCTTCAGTGGCAGAGGCTGACATGACGTTTCATCAGCCTGAGGTGTGCCATGTGTTCTCCTAGGAAGTTTTCCCTGAATCATGGGACCCTGGCTGTGGTGGGCTGCACAGGCTCCCAGGAGGGGAGGTGTGGATGGTGACCTGTGCTTGCACACAGGCTTCTTGATGGCTGCAGCAGCAGCCTTAGTATTTTGTGCCAGTCTCTGTTGTCTGCACTGATAGTCATGGCTTGCTTCTGTCTCTGGGTCTTGTTTAGGTGGTGCTCTGAATCCCCACTCCTCACACACTTTGAAATAATGGTCTCTTGCCTCTTAAGCAGTTCCAGACTTTTTCCTGGACTCCCTCCTGGCTAGTTGTGGGGCACTAGCCCCCTTCAGGCTGTGTTCACTCAGCCAACCCTAGTCCTCTCCCTTGGATCTGACCTCCGAAGACTGAGTCTCAGCTCCCAGCCCCCATCCACCCCGGCAGGTGAGCAGACAATATTCTCAGGTTGGTGAGTGCTGGTTGGCACTGATCCTCTGTGTGGGAATCTCTGTGCTTTGCCCTCTGTACCCCTGTTGCTGTGCTCTTCTCATAGTTCTGAAGCTTCCCCACCACCACAACCTCCCACCCCATCTCTGCCAGTGAAGGAGATTTCTAGTGTGGAAACATTTCCTCCTTCATTGCTCCCTCCCAGAACTGCTGGTCCTCTCCCTATTCTTTTGTCTCTGTTTTTTTTCTTTTTTCCTTTTTCCCTACCCAGGTATATCAGGAGTTTCTTGCCTTTTGGGAGTCTGAAGTCTTCTGCCAGCATTCATTAGGTGTTCTGTAGGAGATGTTCCATGTGTAGATGTATTTCTGATGTATTTCTGGGAATGAAGAAGGTCTCCACGTCTTACTCCTCTGCCATCTTGAAGGTCTCCCTCTCGATATGGTTTTAATTCATAATTCCCTGATGATTAGTGATGTTAAGCACCTTCACATGTGCCTGTTGGTTATTTTTATATCTTCTTTGGAAAAATGTCTATTCAGATCCTTTGCTTATTTTTAGTGTGATTATTTGCTTTTTTGCTATTGAGTTGTATGACTTCATTTTATATTTTGATATAACCATTTATCAGTTTTTCAAATACTTTCTCCCATCTGTAAGCTGCCTTTTCAATTTATTGATTGTTTATTTTGCTGCGCAAAAGGTCTCTGGCTTAATGTAGTCCCTCTTTATTTTAGAATAGAGAGCTGAGATATAAGCCCATGCATAAAAGTCAACTAATTTTTGACTAGGTGCCAGAAACACACAATGGGGAAAGGATAGTTTCTTCAATAAATCACGTTGGGAAAATTTTATATCCACTTGCAAAAGAATGAAACTGAATGGACCCATATCTTGCACCTCTCACAAAAAATAAGTTGAAATATATCAAATATTTAAATGTAATATTTGAAACAATAAAACTCTTGAAAGAAAATATAGGCAAAACATCCTTGACTTTGGTTTTGGCAATGATTTCTTGGATGAGACATAAAAAGAACAGGCAACAGAAACTAAAAAAAAATTACTGTTTTTAGAAGCTACTATGGGAATCTTCAGTGGAAGTAGGTGCTGAAACTTTTAAGGTATGGCATGAATATGTGCCAGAGTTGTGTTCTATGGTGTCGTATATTACCTGGAAGACAATTGCAGAAACAGGTTTGAGTTCCACATCTAATCCAGTATGGAGCAGAAGAAAAGAGAACAATTGCTGGAGCAGAACTATGGGACTTGGGAGGTGGCTTGGAGGGGTAGATTTTTCAGCAGAGCCAGTAACCAGAGCCAGAAATGACAAGAAGATCATAAGCTCCCCACAGACTCATAATAAATTTGGGGGAAGGCAGAACCTTCTGCAGAATGGGAAATGGGAAGATCAATCCATTATACAAATGCATAAATGCATTTCAAAGGAAGGATGACCCAGCTGACACCTGGCTGACCTAGATATAACAATAATGCCTTCACTTCGGATTACCTCCAGCATCAACCAATATAATGAAAAATACAGTGCTTTATAAGCAGTAAATTTTTATATAGGTATTAATTACTATTGCTGTTTTCATTGTTCCCTTTATTGTTATTACTCTGCAAGCATTAGCTCAGAGTCTTTTATATTATAATCAGAGTCTTGTATATTATAAGTGTAACATTGACTGGCTGACTGGATGGCTTCCAAAAAGAAAAACTGACCTATCTACTTTCTCTAGCCTCCCTCCCACAACTACCAGTCCCTGGAAGAGAAACAAATATTGACAACATAGACAGTTCCCAAGAGACGAAACTTGCTGAAGGGAGAGGCAGTTGTAGACAACACAAGAGGAATTCTATTGAACTTCTTGAAGAGGATTAGTCTGTTTACAAGAAAAGCATGCATCCTGATTGTAATAAGTGAGCTTGGAGGGCCATACAGGCCCTTTAATCTCAGAAGTGACACTTGAACTCCAGTTCACCTGCTCGATTTATTTACATTGCTTTTGCACGCTAACAAATCCAACTCTCCATCAGATTAATCAACATTTATCAGCCAGTGGTGGGAGCATCATTTCATAACACAAGCAAACTAGAAAGAGAGTGAAATGGAATAGAGAGAGAATAAAACTCCCATTACTCTGTGACTACTTTATTCTCTGTGTATTTTATTCACATAATGAATGATGTACTTCTGGCTTTAACAGTATAGCAACCCTGCTTCTGTTTGTTTAATGTTTCCTCACCATGGGCTGTGCAATTCAATAGCATATGCATGGCAGGATAAAGGAGGAAGATGGTCAAGTCTGGTTTTGGAGTTTAAGATAGCCCAGATAAACCAAAGGTAGATTAACACCAAGTTTACCAAAGTCTGGTGTTGTTAGTTCAAATAAATTATCACAAATGAACAAAATAATTTGTGTATGTGGTGTTCCATTGGCCCTTACTGAAAAGGAATAATTCACTCATTCACCCTTTTAAATAACTGAGCACCAAATATGTACTGGAAATTGTTCTGGGTGCTAAAGATGTAGCAATTAAAAGAAAAAAGTTCCAGGGAATTCCCTTGTGGTCTAGTGGTTAGGAGTCCACACTTTCACTGTCAAGTGTGTGGGTTCGATCTCTGGTCAGGGAACTAAGATCCCTCAAGCCAATTGGCCAAAAAAAAAAAAAAAAAAGGAACAAAATTCCTGCCCCTTGAATATATATTTGAAAGGGATTTTAAAAAATAGTAAATAAATATGTAATAAAAGTTAAGGCAGTAATAAATGTTGCAATGAAAAAATTAAGTAGGCTATGGAAACAGAAACAAAGTGCTACTTTGGATAGGATAATCAAAAAGTCTGCTCTAAGGTAATATTGGAGCAGAAATCTGAATGAAGTGAAAGAGCTAGGCATTTGGGTATGTGAGTGAAGTACATTACAGATGGAAGAAAAAACAAGAAGCATTTGAGGAAAAGCTGGAAGGCCAGTGTGGCTGGAGAGGAGTGAACAAGTGGAAGAATGATAAAAAAACTTGTCAGAGATGTAGCACTGGGTTATATCATGTAGACTTTTATGCAATAGTAGGAATTTGAAAGTAATAGAATTAGGTGGAAATTTTAAAATTATGTTATGATTTTGCCCCTCACTATACTTCAGGAGGACAGAAAATCTGATTTGTAGTTATTTTTCAAATGAAGCATTGATACTGCCCAGGTTACCAATAGTTTAATGATGATGATGATGGTATAATAGGGCATTTGCTAATTGATTAGTTGCTCAATACTGACTGAGCCAATAACAAATAACCTTTATAAAATTGGTTTGCTTCATTTCTTTAACTTTTTAGTTAAAATATAACTTGTAAAGTGAAAAATGCACAATTCATATGTGAATGGCTCAATGAATTGTCACAAAGTGAAAATACCACCAGATCAAAAAGTTGAATATTATCAATATCTAGGGCTCTGTTCCTAGCCTCTCCCAATCAGAATTCTCATCTCACTAGAGTTAACTACTGTCCTGTCTTCTAATAGCATGTATCAGATTTGCCTATTTTTAGAATTTTATATAAATGTGGGATTCGCTTTTCTTGCATGTAGCAATATCATTGCTTTCTTCAACATTGGCCCCTTTCATTTGAATTGCTGTTGAGGAATCAATTGTAAATATACAAGATTAATGTATCCATTATACTCTTGATAAACATTAGGTATATTTCCAGTTTGGGGATATTAAGCATTGTGCTACCATAAATATTCTTGTACTTGTCTATTGCTACACATATGCACACTTTTCTGTTGGATATATACCTAAGAGGGAATTAAAGGGTCATAATATATATGTATATATAAATTTTGTAGAAAATATCAATAGTTTTTCAAAGTGGATATACCAGTTTACAGTCCTACCAGCTATTTTCATAGGTGTATAATGGTATCTCATTGCAGTTTTAATTTGCATTTCTCTGTTGACTAATGAGTTGAAGCACTGCATCATATATTTATTGATTATTCAGGTATTCTCTCTTGTAAAGTGCCTGACTCTCTTGCCCATTTTTTTTTCTGGATTGTCAGTACTTTCCTTAATAATAGGAAGAAATTCTTTATATATTTTTGTGTTGCCTAGTAACCTTTCCTGCTCTTGTAATTTTCTTTTTTACTTTCTTAAAGTTGTATTTCCATGATCAGAAATTCTCAGTTTTAACCTAGTTTACTTTGTAAAATTTTTAATTTACAATTATGGTTTATTATAACCTATTTGAGAAATCTTTATCCATCCCAAGTTCATGAGGATATTCTCACATATTTTAAAATATTTTTTGTTTTATCTTTCACATTTAGATTTACAACACTGAGGTTTATGTTTTTGTCAGCCTATACTAGGTTTCAAGCCTCTTTTTAAAAATTTTTGTTATGGTCTAGTTGAACCAACACAATTTATGGGGAAGAATGACTTTCCAACTCTTTTGCAGTGCTGTTTTGATCTAGGAGTTTTATGTTGTAAGTCAATTTATGCATGGGCTGTTTCTGGGCTCTCTATTCTGTCCACTGTATTAATTATCCATCATTACACCAATTCCAGTATTATATATTGAAAGTTTATTATAAGTTTTAATATGTGGTAGAGTATTTTTCTTTTTCTTTCTTCAACATTGACCCCTTTGTTTGGCCATATGAGTTTTTTCATAGACTTTAATTTTAGAGAAGTTTTAGGTTCACAGCAAAATTAAGAGAAAGATAAAGATTTCCCATACATCCCTGCCCCCTCACATCCACAGACTCCCTATCAAAATACTGCACCAGAGTTGTACATTTGTTAAAATCAATGAACCTACATTGGCACATCCTTATCCTCTGAAGTTTATAGTTTATATTAGGATTCACTATTAGTATTGTGAGAAGTGTATGATGACATGCATTCACCATTGTAATATTATATAGAGTAGTTTCACTGCCCTAAAAATCCTCTGTGTTTCACCTACTTATCCCTACTTATCAGTGGTAACCACTGATCCTTTTACTGTCTCTACAGTTCTGCCTTTTCCAGAATGTTATATTTTTGGAATTTTACAGTATGTAGGCTTTTCAGATTAGCTTCTTTCACTTAGTAATATGTAATTAAAGTTTATCCATGTCTCTTTATGGCTTGATAGCTTACTTCTTTTTAGCACTGAATAAAATTTTATTGTCTGGATATACCACAGTTAATTTATCAATTCATCTACTGAATGACATCTTGGTTGCTTCTTAGTTTTGGCAATTATAAATAAAGCTTCAATAAACATTCTTGCGCAGGTTTCTGTGTGAACATAAGTTTTCAAATCCTTTGGGTAAATACCAAGGAGCATAATTGCTAGATTGGATGGTAAGAGTGTGATTACTTTTTTAAGGAACTGTCAAACTGTCTTCCAAAGGTAATGCACCATTTTGCATTTGTAACAGCAAGGAATGAGAGCTCCCACTGAGCCACACCTTTGCCAAAATTGAGTGTTGTCAGGGTATTGGATTTTGGGATTCTAATAGGTATGTAGTGGTATCTGATTTTAATTTGCAACTCCCTAATGACATATTATGTTGAACATATTTTTATATGCTTATTTGCCATCTTCTTTGGTGAGGTGTCTGTTCAGGTCTCTTGCCCATGCATTTTTTAATCAGATCATTCATGTTATCATTGTTGAGATTTAAGAGGTCTTTATTGTCCTTTATCAGATATGTCATTTGCATGTATTTTCTCCCAGTCTGTGGTTTGTCTTCTTATTCTCTTGACAGTGTCTTTCACAGAGCAGAATTTTTTAATCTTAAAGATGTTCAGTTTATCAATAAAGATTTTCAGGAGTCATGCTTTCGTGGAATATCTAAAATCATTGCCACATCCAAGTTTATTCTAAGTTTTCTCTTATGTTCTAGGAGTATTATACTTTTGCATTTTATTTTTAGGTCTATAATCTATTTTGAATTAATTTTTGTGAAGGATGTAGTGTCTGTTTTTATGTGTTTAGATTCACTGTTTTGCATGTTCCAGAATTAATTGTTGAAAAGACTATCTTTGCTCCATTGTATTTCCTTTGCTCCTTTTTCAATGATCAGTTGACAATATTTATGGGGGTCTATTTCTGGGCTCTCTATTCTGTTTCATTGATCTATTTGGGGTTTTTTTGTTCTGTTTTGTTTTACCAGTACCACACTGTCTTGATTATTGTAGGTTTATAATAAGTCTTGAACTTAAGTAACGTCAATCCTCCAACTTCATTCTTTCCTTTGACATCGTTTGGCTACTCTGGATCTTCTGCCCCTTGATGTAAACTCTAGAATCAGTTTGTCAATATTCACAAAATAACTCAATGGCATTTTGATTAAAATTGCATTGAATCTACAGATCATGTTAAGAACAACTAACATCTTGACAATACTGAGTCTTCTTATCCACGAACATGAAATATTTCCCAATTTATTTAGTTCTTCTTTCATCAAAGTTTTGTAGTTTTCCTTAAGTAGATCTTATACTTATTTTGTTAAATTTATATCTAATAAATTTGGGAGATACACATTGTATTGGGTTTTTCTATTGAAGTACAGTTGATTGAATACAGTGTAGATTGAAGTATAATATATTAACTATAATATTGTTAATATAATATTGTTGTTTTATAATATTATATTAGTTTAACAACATGGTGATTCAATATTTTTATAGATTATACTCAATTTAATATAAAATATTGGCTATATACCTTGTGCTGCACATTCCTTGCATCTCATTTATTTTATATCTAGTAGTTTGTATTTCTTAATCTCCTTCCATATCTTGACCCTCTGCCACCATACTCCCCACCAGTAACCACTAGTTTATTCTCTACATCTGTGAGGCTGTTTCTGTTTTGTTATATTTATTCATTTGTTTTATTTTTTAGGTTCCAGATATAAGTGAAAACATACATTATTTGTCTTTCTCTCTCTGATTTATTTCACTTAGCATAATACCCTCCAGGTTCATCCATGTTGTTTCAAATAGTAAAATTTCATTCTTTTTTATGGCTAAGTAATATTCCATTGTGTATATATACCACATCTTCTTAATCCACTCATCTGTTGATGGACACTTAGGTTGTTTCCATATCCTGACTATTGGCAATAATTCTCCTATAAACATTGGAGTGCATATATATTTTTGAATTAGTGCTTTCATTTACTTGATATATATTCACAGTAATGGAGGTCTGAGGCATATGGTAGTTCTATTTTAATATTTTTGAGGAACCTCCATATTCTCTTCCATAGAGGCTACACTCATTTACACTTCCAACAAATTGTACTAGGGTTCATTATTTTCAGCTCCTTGGCAACATTTATTGGCTTTTTGACGATGGCCATTCTGACTGATATGAAATGATATCTCATTGAGATTTTGATTTTGATTTCACTGATGACTAGTGATGTTGAGCATCTTTTCATATGCATGTTGGACATCTATATGTCTTCTTCAGAAAAATGTCTATTCAGATCTTCTTCCCATTTTTTTAACATCTTTATTGGAGTATAATTGCTTTACAATGCTGTGTTAGTTTCTGTTTATAACAAAGTGAATTAGATATATATATATATATATATGTATATGTATCCTCATATCTCTTCCCCCTTGGGTCTCCCACCCACCCTCCATGTCCCACCTCTCTAGGTGTTCACAAAGCACCAGGATGATCTCCCTGTGCTATGCAGCTGTTTCCCACTAGCTATCTATTTTACATATGGTTGTGTACATATGTCCATGCCACTCTCTCACTTTGGCCCAGCCTACCCTCCTCCCTCCCCATGTCCTCAAGTCCATTCCCTACGTCTGTGTCTCTATTCCTGTCCTGTCCCTAGGTTCTTCAGAATCATTTATTTCTTTTATTTATTTTAGATTCCATATATATGTGTTAGCATATGGTATTTGTTTTTCTTTTTCTGATATACTTCATTCTGTATGACAGACTCTAGGTCCATCCAGCTCACTACAAAAAACTCAATTTTATTTGTTTTTATGACTGAATAATACTTCATTGTATACATGTGCCACATATTCTTTATCCATTCATCTGCTGATGGACACTTACTTTGCTTCCACGTCCTGGCTATTGTAAATAAAGCTGCAATGAACATTGATGGCACATGACTCTTTTTGAATTATGGTTGTCTCAGGGTATATGCCCAGTATTGGGATTGCTGGGTCATATGGTAGTTCTATTTTTAGTTTTTTAAAGAACCTCCATACAGTTCTCCATAGTGACTCTATCAATTTACATTCCCACCAACAGTGCAAGAGGGTTCCCTTTGCACCACACCCTCTCCAGCATTTACTGTTTGTAGATGTTTTGATAATGGCCATTCTGACTGGTGTGAGGTGATACCTCATTGTAATTTTCATTTACATTTCTCTAATGATTAGTGATGTTGAGCATTCTTTCATGTGTTTGTTGGCAATCTGTCTATCTTCTTTGGAGAAATGTCTGTTTAGGTCTTCTACCCATTTTTGGAAGGGGCTGTTTGTGTTTTTGGTATTGACCTGCATGAGCTGCCTGTGAAGTTTAGAGATTAATCCTTTGTAAGTTGCTTCATTTGCAAACATTTTCTTCCATTCTGAGAGTTGTCTTTTCACCTTTTTTATGGTTTCCTTTGCTTTGCAAAAGCTTCTAAGTTTCATTAAGTCCAATTTGTTTATTTTTGTTCTTACTTCCATTTCTCTAGGAGGTGGGTCATAAAGGATCTTGCTGTGATTTATGTCATAGAGTGTTCTGCCTATGTTTTCCTATAAGAGTTTTATAGAGTCTGGCCTTACATTAAAGTCTTTAATCAATTTTGAGTTTATTTTTGTGTATGGTGTTAGGGAGTGTTCTAATTTCATTCTTTTACATGTAGCTGCCCAGTTTTCCCAGCACCACTTATAGACGAGGCTGTCTTTTCTCCACTGTATATTCTTGTCTCCTTTATCAAAAATACGGTGACTGTATGTGCATGGGTTTATCTCTGGGCTTTCTATCCTTTTCCATTGATCTATCTTTCTGTTTTGGTGCCAGCACCATATTGTCTTGATTACTGTAGCTTTGTAGTATAGTCTGATGTGCAAGAGCCTGATTCCTCCAGCTCTGTTTTACTTTCTCAAGACAGCTTTGGCTATTCAGGGTCCTTTGTGTTTCCATATAAACTGTGAAATTTTTTATCCTAGTTCTGTGAAAAGTGCCATTGGTAGGTTGATAGGGATTGCATTGAGTTTATAGATTGCTTTGGGTAATATAGTCATTTTCACAATGTTGATTCCTCCAGTCCAAGAACATGGTGCATCTGTTTGTATCATCTTTAGTTTCTATCAACAGTGTCTTATAGTTTTCTGCATACAGGTCTTTTGTCCCCTTAGGTAGGTTTATTCCTAGGTATTTTATTCTTTTTCTTGCAATGGTAAATGAGAATGTTTCATTAATTTCTTTTTCAGATTTTTCATCATTAGTGTATAGGAATGCAAGAGATTTCTGTAAATTAATTTTGTATCATGCTACTTAAGGAAATTCATTGATTAGCTCTAGTAGTTTTCTGGTAGCACCTTTAGGATTATCTATGTATATTATCATGTCATCTGCAAACAGTGATAGCTTTATTTCTTCTTTTCTGATTTGGATTCATTTTATTTCCTTTTCTTCTCTGATTTCTATGGCTAAAACTTCCAAAACTCTGTTGAATAATAGTGGTGAGAGTGCACAACCTTGTCTCGTTCCTGATCTTAGTGGAAATGCTTTCAGTTGTTCACCATTGAGAACAGTGTTGGCTGTGGATTTGTCACATATGGCCTTTATTATGTTGAAGTAAGTTCCCTCTCTGCCTCCTTCCAGGAGGCTTTTTACCATAAATGGTGTTGAATTTTGCTGAAAGCTTTTCCTGCATCTATTGACATGATCATATGTTTTTTATCCTTCAATTTGTCAATATGGTTTATCACATTGATTTATTTGCATATGTTGAAGAATCCTTGCGTTCCTGGGAGAAACCCCACTTGATCATGGTGTATGATCCTTTTAATGTGCTGTTGGATTCTGTTTGCTAGTATTTTGTTGAGTAGTTTTGAATCTATATTCATCAGTGATATTGGTCTCTAGTTTTCTTTCTTTGTGCCACTTTGTCTGGTTTTGGTATCAGGGTGATGGTGGCCTCGTAGAATGAGTTTGGGAGTGCTCCCACTTTTGCTATATTTTGGAAGAGTTTGAGAAGGATAGGCATTAGCTCTTCTCTAAATCTTTGATAGAATTCACCTTTTAAACCATCTGGTCCTGGGCTTTTGTTTGTTGGAAGATTTTTAATCACAGTTTCAATTTCAGTGCTTTTGATTTGTCTGTTTATATTTTCTATTTCTTTCTGGTTCAGTCTTGGAAGGTTGTGCTTTTCTAAGAATTTGTTCATTTCTTCCAGGTTGTCCATTTTATTGGCATAGAGTTGCTTGTAGTAATCTCTCATGATCCTTTGTATTTCTTCAGTGTCAGTTTTACTTCTCCTTTTTCATTTCTAATTCTATTGATTTGATTCTTCTCCCTTTTTTACTTGATGAGTCTGGCTAATGTTTTATCAAGTTTATATATCTTCTCCAATAACCAGCTTTTAGTTTTATTGATATTTTCTATTGTTTCCTTCCTTTTTTTCATTTATTTCTGATTTGATATACTTGATTTCTTTCCTTCTTCTAACTTCGTGGGGGTTTTTTGTTCTTCTTTCTCTAATTGCTTCAGGTGTAAGGTTATGTTGTTTATTTGAGTTGTTTCTTGTTTCCTGAGATAGGATTGTATTGCTATAAACTTCCCTTTTAGAACTGCTTTTGGTACAGCCCATAGATTTTTGTTTATCATGTTTTCATTGTCATTTGTTTCTAGATATTTTTTGATTTCTTCTTTAATTTCTTCAGTGATCTCTTGGTTATTTAGTAGTGTATCATTTAACCTCCATTTTTTTTTGTTTTTTTTTCTTACTTACAGAGTTCTTCCTGTAATTGATATCTAGTCTCATAGTGTTGTGGTTGGAACAGATAATTCATACAATTTCAAATTTCTTAAATTTACCAACACTTGTTTTGTGACCCAAGATATGATCTATCCTGAAGAAGGTTCCATGAGCACTTGAGAAGAAAGTGTATTCTGTTGTTTTTTGATGGAATGTCCTATAAATGTCAATTAAATCCATCTTGTTTAATGTGTTTTTTAAAGCTTGAGTTTCCTTATTTATTTTTGTTTTGGATGATCTGTCCATTGCTGAAGGTGGGGCTTAAAGTCCCCTACTATTATTTTGTTACTATCAATTCCCCTTGTATGGCTGTTATCATTTGCCTTCTGTGTTTTGTTGCCCCTATGTTGGGTGCATAAATACTTACAATTGTTATATCTTCTTCTTGGATTGATCCCTTGATTATTATGTAGTGTTCTTCTTTGTCTCTTGTTATAGTCTTTATTTTGAAGTCTACTTTGTCTGGTATGAGAATTGCTATACCAGCTTTCTTTTGACTTCCATTGGCATGGAATATTGTTTTCCATCCTCTCAGTTTCAGTCTGTATGTTTCCCTGGGTATGAATTGGGTCTCTTGTAGACAGCATATATATGGCTCTTGTTTTTGTACCCATTCAGCCAGTCTTTTGGTGGAGTATTTAACCCATTTATATTTAAGGTAATTATCGATATGTATGCTCTTATTACCATTTTCTTAATTGTTTTGTGTTGGTTATTGAAGGTCTTTTCCTTCTCTTGTGTTTCCTGGGTAGAGAAGTTCCTTTAGCATTTGTTGTAAAGCTGGTTTGCTGGTGCTGAATTCTCTTAGCTTTTGCTAATCTGTAACGTTTTTAAATTTCTCCATCAAATTTGAATAAGATTCTTGCTGGGTAGACAAATCTCGGTTGTAGGTTTTTCCTTTTTATCACTTTAAATATGTCCTGCCACTCTCTTCGGGCTTGCAGAGTTTCTGCTGAAAGATCAGCTGTTAACCTTATGAGGATTCCCTTGTCTGTTATTTGTTGTTTTTCCCTTGCTGCTTTTAATATTTTTCTTTGTATTTAGTTTTTGATAGTGTGATTAATATATGTCTTGGCATGTTTCTCCTTAGATTTATCCTGTATGGGACTCTCTGCTCTTCCTGGACTTGATTCAATATTTCTTTTTCCATATTAAGGAAGTTTTCATCTGTAATCTCTTCAAATATTTTCCCACTCCTTTCTTTTTCTCTTCTCATTCTGGGACCCCAATAATTGAATGTTGGTACATTTACTGTTGTCCCAGAGGTCTCTGAGAGTGATCTCAATTGTTTCTTTCTTTTTTTCTTTATTCTGCTCTTCAGTAGTTATTTCCACTATTTTATATTCCAGGTCACTTATGCGTTCTTCTGCCTCAGTTATTCTGCTGTTGATTCCTTCTAGAGAATTTTTTATTTCATTTATTGTGTTTTTCATCATTTTTTGTTTGCTCTTTATGGCTTCTAGGTCTTTGTTAAATGTGTCTTGTATTTCCTGTATTCTATTCCCAAGATTTTGGATCATCTTTATTATCATTACTCTGAATTCTTTTTCAGGTAAACTGCCTATTTCCTCTTCATCCCTTTGGTCTGATGGTTTTTACCTTGCTCCATCTGCTGTTTCTCTGTCTTCTTATTTTGCTTAACTATTGTATTTGGGGTCTCCTTTCCACAGGCTGCAGGTTCATAGTTCCCATTGTTTTTGGTCTCTGCCCCCAGTGGCTAAGGTTGGTTCATTGAATTGTGTAGGCTTCCTGTTACAGGGGACTTGTGCCTGTATTCTGGTGGATGAGGCTAGATCTTGTCTTTCTGGTGTGTAGTTCCGCATCTCTTGGTGTGTGTTGGTGTTCCTGTGACCTATGACTTTAGTCAGCCTCCCTGCTAATGGTTTGGCTTGTGTTCCTTTCTTGCTTGTTGTTTGGCATAGTGTGTCCAACACTGTAGCTTGCTGGTCATTGAGTAGAGCTGAGTCTTAGCATTGAGAGGGAGATCTCTGGGAGAGCTTTTGCCATTTGATATTACATGGAACTGGGAGTTCTCTGGTGGACCAGTGTCCTCACTTTGGCTTTCCCACCAGGGAAGCCCAGGTGATTTATTT
Organism: Phocoena sinus; assembly: GCF_008692025.1. Taxonomy (NCBI): domain Eukaryota; kingdom Metazoa; phylum Chordata; class Mammalia; order Artiodactyla; family Phocoenidae; genus Phocoena; species Phocoena sinus. Next base: position 29,399,822 of record NC_045776.1, on the reverse strand, counting down.
CTTTATGTTCATACCTTATTTTTATCCTATCTTAATACATTGACTAGAACCTCAGCCCAACATTGATTAGAAGTGAAAATAATAGACTTCTTTGTTGCCTCTTCAATTTCAGATAAATATTTTTATACATATTCCACCATTAATGTGATGTTTTCTGTGGGAATTTTGTAGATCTCTTTTATCATATTAACAGTGTTCCTTCCTAATATAATAATATATTTTTTAATCTGAATGGTTGTTAATTTTTTTTCAAATATCTTTGTTGCACCTATTGTGGTGATCATGTGTTTTCCCCCTTTAATCTAGGAAGGTGTAATACATTGATTGATTTTTCTTATATTAACCAATTTTTGAATTCCTAGAATTAAACGCAACCTGTTTGTGATATATTTTTATATATAATTGGATTTTGTTTCTAATATTTTATTTAGGATTTTAAATTCTATGTCCATGAAGAGATTGTTCTTTCAATTTTCTTTTGATATATCCTTGAAGCTTATCCCAGTTTTATTAAAAGAGAGAGAGAGAGAATATTTTTTCTTATTTTATTTTACTGAAACATTTTAAGTAATATTGATATTATTCATTTCTTTTATCCTTGCAATAATAAAATGAATATTTCTTTATGGATGATTTTTCTTTAAAATATATGTCTGTTTAGGTGTTGGTTTTCCTCTTATGTAATATTTACTCTTCTGCTTCCTCCCCACTCACAGATATTTTTATTTCATCTAAATTTACTTATTGCTATAAAGTTTATGATAATTTCCTATTATCATTTTAAAATATTAGAATCTGTAATAATGTTACCATTTTTGTTAATAGTATTTGTGTTTTCTTCCTTTTTTAATATTAGTCTCCCAAGAAATTCATTACTTTAACCTTTTAAATAAACCAAATTTTGAGTTTCTTTTCTCCAATATATTTTTATATTAATTTATTTATCAATTTTATTATTTCTCTCTTTTGTTTAAATGTAATTAGTCTTCATATGAATGTTTAGCTCACTGATTTTCACCCATTTTTCTTTCTGAGTATATGCATTTCAGACTATAAACTTCTCTCTAGTCACAGCTTTAGTGGTAACCCACAGGATATAATATTTTTTCATTCATTTAAATAAATTTTCCAATTTTCATCTTTTTAAAATTTAACATATAAGTTATTTTATAGTGTATTGCTTGGTTTCCAAATTTGGAGGGTTTTATAATTAAAGTTTTAGATTTTTTTGTTTATTTCTAGATTAAAATCTCTGTCATCAAAGTACATATTCCTTGTGATTTTTAACCTACTGGTATTTGTTGAGATTTGCTTTATGGCCAATATATATCATCATGTATTTAAACATATTCTACATGTATTCTGAAACTGTTGAGTACAGAATTCTGTATATTTCAGACAGACAATTGGGTGATTTCACTGGGATAAGAAGTTGGAGCCAGAATTTGTTGGTTTTAGTAAAAAATGTAAAACCAGAAATAAGAGGAAAAGCTTGCAGTCCAAGGAAATTTAAATCATAGATCTGTGAATAAAATGAGGATACTTTGAAGGGTGACACATTTACTGGTGAAATAGAAAAAGAAAGTGCTCGCCCACAAAAGAAAACCTGCTTCTCTCAGCTTTTCTCTTATATGGAACAGGAAAAAAGAAAGTTAGGAAAACATTTCTCTCACATGAGTTTTGAGATGAATTTCACAATCAAAATTCACTAAATCCATGAGGAACCATTCCACTATACATTAGGGTCAGCAGAAACAAAAACATATTAATCAGATCTGCAAAGACTGCAGGTATTGAAATTATCATAGTAATAATATAAAATAAGTATGTTTAAAAGTTAAAGAAATAAGAGGGAAAAAGTTTTCTTAAATCAGAGACTTTTTAAATTGACAAGACATATTGGCAAAGGACCAAACAGATTTTCTAGAAATTATAAAAATGACAGTTGAAATCTAAAAGTCAATGGAAATTTGAAGCATCAGGTTAGGCACAGATGAAGAGGGAATTAATGAACTAAAAGAGATCTGAAGGAATTTCAACTTAAAGAAAAGGAAAATATAAAACAGACATTGAGAGAAGATGAACAGAATGAAGAGGTCCAGCATGCATCCAATTGTATTTCTAGATAAAGAGAGTAATGGGGAGGTAATGTTTGGAGAAATATTACCTGAGAAATTTCCATAACTATTTAAAGGCACTTAATATTATTAGACTCAGAAAATATAATGAACCCTTGGCAAGATAAATCAACATAAATATATGTCATGGTAAAATTGCAGAACATCAAATTAGCTATAATGTTATAATAATTAAGATAGTGTGGACAGGAGACACAACATGGCACAGTAGAAGGACATGAGCTAACCTTTTCTTATGGAAACATCCAATTCATCATTAACTGCTGAACAACCATTGACAAAAAATTGCTGGAAGCTACTAAAAAAGATACCTTACATCCAAAGACAAGACAAAGTATCTGGCTATGAGAGAAGAGCCCTCAGAGAATCTGGCTTTGAATGCCAGTGTGGTTTAATTTCAGGAATTACACAGGACTGGGGGAAACAGAAACTCCACTCTTGTAGGGCACACACAAGGTATTGTGTGCACCAGGACACAGAAAAAAAGCAATGACCTCATAAGAGATGGAGCCAGACTTATCTGCTAATATTGGAGGGTCTCCTGCAGAGGTGGGGGGAAACTCTGGCTCTCTGTGGGGACAAGAACACTGGTGGCAGTAGTTCTGGGAAGTACTCACTGGTGTGAGCCTTCTTGGAAGCCACCATTTCTCACCTAGACCTGGCCCAACCCAACAACCTATAGGGTCCAGTGCTGAGATACCTCAGTCCAAACAACCAGCAGCATGGAGATACAGCCGTAACCATCAGTAGACAGGCTACTTAAAGTCTTCCTGAGCACAAAGCTGCCTGGTAAACATTTCCCTGACACCACCATACCCACTAGAGGGAAAAGACACAGCTCTACCCATTAGTTAGCAGGTACAAGTTCTTCCCCGCAGGAAGCCTGCACAAAGCTCTTAGCCTCATCCACTGGGGGCAGACAACAGAAGCAAGAAGAACTATAATTCTGCAGGCTGCAAAATGGAAAGCACAGTAACAGAAAGTTAAACAATATGAGACAGAAGAGGAGTATGTCCCAGATGAAAGAACAAGATAAAAGCCCAGAATAAGAACTAAGAGAAGTGGAGATAGAAATGTTCCCAAAAAAGAATTCAGAGTAATGATATCAAAGATGATCAAAGATCTCCAAAAAAGAATGGAGGCACAAATGCAGAAGATACAAGAAATGTTTAACAAAATCTAGAAAAGCTAAAGAACAAACAATGATAAACAACACAATAACTGAAATGATAAATACACTAGAAGGAATCAATAGGGGAATAGGGGCTTCCCTGGTGGCGCAGTGGTTGAGAATCTGCCTGCTAATGCAGGGGACATGGGTTCGAGCCCTGGTCTGGGAAGATCCCACATGTTGCAGAGCAACTAAGCCTGTGAACCACAACTACTGAGCCTGCGCTTCTGGAGCCTGTGCTCTGCAACAAGAGAGGCCGCGATAGTGAGAGGCCCATGCACCACGATGAAGAGTGGCCCCTGCTTGCCACAACTAGGGAAAGCCCTTGCACAGAAACGAAGACCCAACACAGCCAAAAATAAATAAATAAATAGATTAATTAAATACTAAAAAAAATGAAAAAATAGGAGAATAACTGAAGCAGAAGAATGGATAAGTGAGCTGGAAGACAGAATGGTGGAAATCACTGCCACAGAACAGAATAAAGCAAAAAGAATTAAAAGAAATGAGGACAGTCTAAGAGATCACTGATACAACATTACATGCAAAAACATTCACATTATAGAGGTCCCAGAGAGAGAAGAGACAGACTAAGGACCTGAGAAAATATTGGAAGAGACAGTTACTGAAAACTTCCCTAACATGAAAAGGAAACAGTCACCCAGGTCCAGGAAGTGCAGAGAGTCCCATACAGGATAAACTCAAGGAGGAACACACCAAGAGGCATAGTTATCAAATTGAAAAAAATAAATAAATAAAGCGAAGAAAAAATATTAAAAACAACAAGGGAAAAGCAACAAATAATGTACAAGGGAACTTCCATAAGGTTACCAGCTGATTTCTCAGTAGAAACTCTGCAGGCCAGAAGGGCATGGCACAACATACTTAAAGTGATGAAAAGAAAGAATGTACAACCAAGAATACTCTACCCAGCAAGGCTCTCATTCAGATTTGACAGAGAAATCAAAATCTTTACAGACAGGAAGTGCTAAGAGAATTCAGCACCACCAGAGCAGCTTTGCAACAAATGGTAAAGAAAATTTTTAGGCAGAAAAGGAAAGACCACTACTAGAAATGAGAAAATTACAAATAAAAAAGCTCACTGGTAAAGGCAAACATACAGTAACAGTAGGAAATCATTGGCATATATATAAGATATCAAAACCAGCAGTTGTAAGAAGGGGAGTGCACACACTGTGAGAAGGGGAGGGGTATTGGAAATGCATTTGAAATTAAAAGACCAGCAACTTAAAACAATCTTGTTTATATATAGACTGCTATATCAAAATCTCATGGTAACACAAGCCAAAAATCTGTGATAGATACAAAAACAAAAAAGAAAATCAATCCAAACACAACTCTAAATTTAGTCATCAAATCACAAGAGAAGAGAACAAGGAGGAAGGAAAGAAGAAACTCCTCCAAAGACAAGTCCAAAACAATTAACAAAATGGCAGTAAGAACATGCACAGTGATAATTAACTTAAATGTAAATGGATTAAATATGCCAACCAAAACACATAGACTGGCTGAATGGTTACAAAAACAAAACCCGTATCTATGCAATATACAAGAGACACATTTAAGATCTAGGGACACATAGAGACTAAAAGTGACTGGATGAAAAAAGATATTCCATGCAAATGGAAATCAGAAGAAAGCTGGAGTAACAATACTCATATCAGGAAAAAGAATAGACTTTAAAATAAAGACTATTATAAGAGACAAGAAAGGACACTACAAAATGATTAAGGGATCAATCCAAGAAGACAAAACAATTGTAAATATTTATTCACCCAACATAGGAACACCTCAATATGTAAGGCAAATGTTAATGGCCATAAAAGGGGAAATCAACAGTAGCACAATAATAGCTGGGGACTTTAATATCCCACTTACACCAATGGACAGATAATCTAAATAGAAAATTAATAAGGAAACACAAGCCTTAAAAGTTAGACCAGATAGACTTAATTGATATGTTCAGGACATTCCATCTGAAAGCAGCAGAATACACTTTCTTCTCACGTGCACACAAAACATCCTCCAGGATAGATCACATCCTGGGTCACAAATCAAGCTTTGGTAAATTTAAGAAAATTGAAATCATATCAAGCAACTTTTCCAACCACAACGCTATGAGATTAGAAAACAGCTATAAGAAAAAAAAAAGCTGTAAAAACACAAACACATGGAGGCTAAGCAATATGCTACTAAACAATGAATGAATTACTGAAGAAATCAAAGAGTAAATCAAAAAATACCTAGAGACAAATGAAAATGAAAGCATGATGATCCAAAACCTATGGGGCACAGCAAAAGCAGTTCTAAGAGGGAAGTTTATAGCAATACAATCTTAGGAAACAAGAAAAATCGCAAATAAACAACTTAACTTTACACATAAAGCAACTAGAGAAAGAAGAACAAACAAAACTCAAAGTTAGTAAAAGGAAAGAAATTATAAAGAACAGAGAAGAAATAAATGAAATAGAGATGAAGAAAACAATACAAAGATCAATTAAACTAAAAGCTGGTTTTTAGAAAAAATAAACAAAATTGATAGCCAGACTCATCAAGAAAAAGAGGGAGAGGGCTCAAATCAATAAAATTAGAAATGAATTCTATCAAACATTTGGAGAAGAATTAACACCTATTCTTCTGAAACTCTTCCAAAAAATTGCAGAGGAGGAAGCACTTCCAAGTTCATTCTGTGAGGCCACCATCACCTTAATACCACAACCACACAAAGATACCAACTGAAAAGAAAATTACAGGTCCATATCACTGAGGAACATAGATGCAGAATTCCTCAGCCAAATACTAGCAAAACAAATCCAACAATACATTAAAAGGATTATACAACTTGATCAAGTAGGATTTATCCCAGGGATACAAAGATTTTTCAGTATCTGCAACTTATTCAGTGTGATACACCACATCAACAAATTGAAGAATAAAAACCATGGGTTTGGCTCAATAGATGCAGAAAAAGTCTTTGACAAAATTCAACACCCATTTATGATAAAAAACTCTCCAGAAAGTGGGCATAGAGGGAACCTACCTCAACATAATGAAGGTCATATATGACAAACCTACAGCTATCATCATACTCAATGCTGAAAACCTGAAGGCATTTCCTCTAAGATCAGGAATAAGGCAAGGATGTCCACGCTCACTGCTTTTATTCAACATAGTTTTGGAAGTCCTAGACATGACAATCAGAGAAGAAAAAGAAATAAAGGGAATCCAAGTTGGAAAAGAACTAAAGCTGTCACTGTTTGCAGATGACATGATTCTATATGTAGAAAATCCTAGTGATGCTACCAGAAAACGACTAGAGCTCATCAATTAAATCAGTAATATTGCAGAATACAAAATAAATACACAGGACTTTGTTGCATTTCTATAAACTAATAGCAAAAGATCAGAAAGAGAAATTAAAGAAACAATCCCATTTACCATTGCATCAAAAAGAATAAGATACCTAGGAATAAACCTACCTAAGGAGGCAAAACACCTGTACTCCAAAAACTATAAGACACTGATAAAAGAAATCAAAGATGACACAAACCGATGACAAGATATACCATGTTCTTGGATTGGAAGAAGCAATATTGTCAAAATGACTATACTACTCAAGGCAATCTACAGATTCAATGCAATCCCTATCAAACTACCACAGGCATTTTTCACAAAACTGGAACAAAAATTTTTAAATTTGTATGGAGACACAAAAGAACATGAATAGCCAAAGAAATTCTGAGAAGGAAAAATGAAACTGGTGAATCAGGCTCTCTGACTTCAGACTATACTACAAAGCTATACTCATCAAAACATTATGGTACTGGCACAAACACAGAAATATAGATCAATGGAACTGGATAGAAAGGCCAGAGATAAACCCACGTACCGATGGTTACTTAATCTATGACAAAAGAGTCAAGACTATACAGTGGAGAAAAGACATTCTCTTCAATAAGTGGTGCTGGGATAACTGGACAGCTACATATAAAAGAATGAAATTAGAACATTCTCTAAGATCATACACAAAAATAAATTTAAGATGGATCAAAGACCTAAAGGTAAGACCAGATAGTATAAAACTCTTAGAGAAACACTTAGGCAGAACACTATTTGACATTATTTGCAGCAAGATCTTCTTCTATCTGTCTCCTAGAGAAATGGAAATAAAAACAAAAATAAACAAATGGAACCTAATTAAACTCAAAATATTTTGCCCAGCAAAGGAAACCATAAACAAACAAAAAGACAAACCACAGAATGAGAGAAAATATTTGAAAACAATGCGACTAACAAGGGATTAAGCTCCAAAGCCTATAAACAGCTCATGTGCCCCAGTGGAAAAAGAAACAAACAGGGATAGAGTCACGATGGTGACTGGTGATGGTGGTGTGGGAAGACACCGAGTTAGCCTCTCCCCACAGCTAGGGTGCCTACTGGCCACTGGTGGGAGACCCTGATGCCTAAGGAGATGGGAGGAACCTCCAAGTGAACTGGTAGAATGTGGGGGGACAGAGGAGGGAGGAGAAGAGGAGGCCAGGAAGGATTGGGGCCCCTGAGGCTGGGGAGATCAGGAAAGGTTAGTAGGAGGGGTCCTCTGGAAGGAGCAGGAGAAGAGCAGAGGGTGATTTCCCCACCCACTCAGGCCCAGGGAGCCTGCTGAGCTCCCACGCTGGTACACTGCCCTCCAAGTTCTCCCACCCCCCAGCTGCATTGGTCCAAGGGGGCATAGGAAGAGACTGAGGGGAGTTCAGGAGAAGCAGATGGGAGGCGTTCTCTAGGAGGAGGGGGAGAGAAGCAGAGGGCAATTGCTCTGCCCACTCAGGCTCAGGGAGCCTGCTGATATCCCAGGCTGATCCCCTGCCCTCCAAAACCACCCCCTAGAGGTCCTCCTTCCTATGCTCCCAGGACAAATGCGTCTGGGGGCATTGGCCCTGGAGGCATAGGAAGTAGGCCAAGGAGAGAACAGGAGAGGCAAGTGGGAGGGACCCTCCAGGACCAGAGGAGCAGGAGAGGAGAGGAGGGCATTTTCCCCACCCACTTGAGCCCAGGAAGCATGTTTGGCTCCCAGGTGAGGTCCCCCACCCTCCAAGACTGGGTGTGGGGGGGAACGCCTGGACCCCTTCTGTTCCTTGAGCCTAAGCCCCACCCACCACAGCCCCCAGGGCCTTTTCCATCCCTGTCGGTCTTAAACAAATGCACTACCCATCGCCCAATCTTTGCGTTTGCTTCGGTCCTGCCCTCCACAGCCAAGGCCTTTTCCCCCTTTTTATTTATTTATATTCTTTTTTCTCATTTCCCACCTCCTCTTTTTTAATATTGTGGTACGGTTGTGTATTGTGGTTGTTGATTCATCTACATTTTTATTTTTATATTCTTTCTAACACATCTGTTAGTTTCCTAGTTTAATTTTATTTTTTACTTTGTTATTGTTCTTTTTTTTTTTTTTTTTTCCACCCCAAACAGCTTGTGGGACCTTGGTTCACAAGCTGGGGGGTGAGCCAAAGCTCCTTCAGTGGGAGCTCCATGTTGGAACCACTGGACTAACAGAGAACCTCAGACTCCAGGACATATTCATGAGACTGAGGTCTCGCAGAGGTCCTCATCTCAGCACCAAGACCCAGCTCTACCCAACAGCCTACAAACTCCAGTGTTGGAAGCCTCAGGCCAAATAGCCAGTAAGACAGGAATACAATCCCACTCATTAAAAAAAAAAAAAAAGAGATGTCAATAAAATATGTCACAGATGAAGGAGCAAGGTAAAACCCTACAGGACCAAATAAATGAAGAGGAAATAGGCAATCTACCTGAAAAAGAATTCAGAATAATGATAGTGAAGATGATCCAGAATCTCGGAAATAGAATGGAGGCACGGATTGAGAAAATACAAGAAATATTTAACAAAGATCTATAAGAACTAAAGAACAAACAGAGATGAACAACACAATAACTGAAATGAAAATACACTAGAAGTAATCAGTAACAGAATAATTGAGGTAGAAGAATGAATAAGTGAACTGGAAGACAAAATGGTGGAAATAACTGCTGAGGAGCAGAATAAAGAAAAAAGAATGAAAAGAATTGAAGACAATATCAGAGACCTCTGGGACAACACTTAATGTACCAACATTCAAATTATAGGGGTCCCAGAAGAAGAAGAGAAAAAGAATGGGTCTGAGAAAATATTTGAAGAGATTATAGTTGAAAACTTCCCTAACACGGGAAAGGAAATAGTCACCCAAGTCCAGGAAGCACAGAGTCCCATACAGGATAAGCCCTAGGAAAAACACAACAAGACACATATTAAACAAGTTAACAAAAATTAATTTCAAAGAAAAAATATCAAAAGCAGCAACAGAAAAACAAAATAACTTACAAAGGAATCCCCAAAAGATTATCAGCTGATTTTTCAGCAGAAACTCTGCAGGCCAGAAGGGAGTGGCAGGATATGCTTGAAGTGATGAAGGAGAAAAATCTACAACCAAGATTACTCTACCCAGCAAGTATCTCACTCAGATTCAATGGAGAAATCAAAAGCTTTTCAAACAAGCAAAAGCTAAGAGAATTTGGCACCACCAAACCAGCTCTACAACAAATGCTAAAGAAACTTCTCTAAGCAAGAAACACAAGAAGAGAAAAAGACCTACAAAAACAAACCCAAAACAATTAAGAAAATGGTAATAGGAACATACATATTGATAATAACCTTGAGTGTAAATGGATTAAATGCCCCAAACGAAAGACACAGACTGGCTGAATGGATACAAAAACAAGACCCATATATATGCTGTCTACAAGAGACCCAATTCAGACCTAGGGACACATTCAGACTGAAGATGAAGGGATGGATAAAGATATTCCATGCAAATGGAAATCAAAAGAATGCTGGAGTAGCAACACTCGTTTCCAATAAAAGAGATTTAAAATAAGATCGTTACAAGAGATAAGGAAGGACACTACATAATAATCAAAGGATCAATCCAAGAAGAAGATATAACAATTTTAAATGTTTATGCACCCAACATAGGAGCACCTCAATACATAAGACAAATGCTAACAGCCATGAAAGGAGAAATCAACAGTAACACAATAATAGTAGGGGACTTAACACACCACTTACACCAGTGGGCAGATCATCCAAACAGAAAATACATAAGGAAACAAGCTTTAAATGACACAATAGACCAGATAAATTTAATTGATATTTATGCAACATTCCATCCAAAACAACAGAATACACTTTCTTCTCAAGTTCACATGGAACATTCTCCAGGATAGATCACATAATGGGTCACAAATCAAACCTTGGAAAATTTAAGAAAACTGAAATCATATCAAGCATCTTTTCTGACCACAATATTATGAGATTGGAAATGAATCACAGGAAAAAAAATTGTAAAAAACACAAATACATGGAGGCTGAGCAGTGTGCTACTAAATAACCAAGAGATCACTGAAGAAATCAAAGGAGAAATCAAAGAATACATAGAAACAAATGACAACAAAAACATGACAACACAAAACCTATGGGATGCAGCAAAAGCAGTTTTAAGAAGGAAGTTTATAGCAATATACAATCCTACCTCATGAAACAAGAAAATTCTCAAATAAACTATCTAAACCTATACTTAACTAAAGAAAGAAGAACAAAGAAAACCCAAAGTCAGTAGAAGGAAAGAATTCATAAAAATCAGAGCAGAAATAAATGGAATAGAAACAAAGAAAACGATAGCAAAGTCAATAAAACTAGAGGCTGGTTCTTTGAGAAGATAAACAAAATTGATACACCCTTAGCCAGCCTCATCAAGAAAAAAAGGGGGAGGATGCAAATCAATAAAATTAGAAATGAAAAAGGAGAAATCACAACTGACACAGCAGAAATACAAAGGATTATAAGAGACTACTACAAACTACTGTATGCCAATAAAATGGACAACCATGAAGAAATGGACAAATTCTTGGAAAGGTACAGTTTTTCAAAACTGAACCAGGAAGAATTAGAAAATATCAACAGACCTATCACAGGTAATGAAATTGAAACCGTAATTAGAAATTTCCCAACAAACAAAAGTCCAGGAGCAGATGGCTTCACAGGGGAATTTTATTAAACATACAGAGGAGAGTTAACACCAATCCTTCTCAAACTCTTCCAAAAAGTTGCAGAGGGAAAAACACTCTCAAATTCATTCAATGAAGCCACCATCACCCTGATACCAAGAGCAGAAAAATATTTCACAAAAAAAAGAAAATCATAGACCTATATCACTGATGAATATAAATGCAAAAATCCTGAACAAAATACTAGCAAAGAGAATCCAAAAATATATTCAAAGGATCATACACCATGATCAAGTGAGACTTATCCCAGGTATGCAGGAATTCTTCAATATATGCAAATCAATCAATGTGATATACCACATTAAAAAATTAAGGAACAAAACCATATGATCATCTCAATAGATGCAGAAAAAGCCTTTGACAAAATTCAACACCCATTTATGTTAAAAACTCTCCAGAAGATGGGCATAGAGGGAACCTACCTCAAAATAATAAAGGCCATATATAACAAACCCACAGCAAGCATCATACTCAATGGTGAAAAACTGAAAACATTTCCACTAAGATCAGAAACAAGACAAGGATGTCCACTCTCACCACTATTATTCAATATAGCATTGGAAGTCCTGGCCATGGCAATCAGAAAAGAAAAAGAAATAAAAGGAATACAAATTGGAAATGAAGAAGTAAAACTGTCACTGTTTGCAGATGACATGATACTATACATAGAAAATCCTAAAGGTGGCACAAGAAAACTACTAGAACTAATCAATGAATTTGGTAAAGTTGCAGGATACAAAACTAATGCACAGAAATCTCTGGCATTCCAATACTCCAACAATGAAAAATCAGAAAGAGAAATTAAGGAAACAATCCCATTTACTATTGCAACAAAAAGAATAAAATACCTAGAAATAAACTTGCCTGAGGAGGTGAAAGACGTGTACTCAGAAAACTATAAAACACTAATGAAAGAAATCAAATATGACATAAACAGATGGAGAAATATACCATGTTCTTGGATTGGAAGAATCAATATTGTGAAAATGAGTATACTATCCAGAGCAATCTACAGATTCAGTGCAATCCCTATCAAATTACCAGTGGCATTCTTCACAGAATTAAAACAAAAAATTTTATAATTCGTATAGAAACACAAAAGACCCTGAATAGCCAAAGCAATATTGAGAAAGAAAAACGGAGCTGGAGGAATCAGGCTCCCCAACTTCAAACTATACCACAAAGCTGCAGTAATCAAGGCAATATGGTACTGGCACAAAAACAGAAATATAGATCAGTGATACAGGATAGAAGGCCCAGAGATAAACCCACACACATATGGTCACCTAATTTATGACAAGGGAGGCAAGAACATATAATGGAGAAAGGACAGCCTCTTCAATAAGTGGTGCTGGGAAAACTGAACAGCTACATGTAAAAGAATATAATTAGAATACTACTTAACACCATACACAAAAATAAAACTCAAAACGGATTAAAGATCTAAATGTAAGACCAGACACTATAAAACTCTTAGAGGAGAGCATAGGAAAAACACTCTTTGACATAAACCACAGCAGATCTTTTATGACCCACCTCCCAGAGTAATGAAAATAAAAACACAAATAAACAAATCGGACTTAATTAAACTTAAAAGCTTTTGCCCAGCAAAGGAAACCATAAACATGACAAAAAGACAACCCTCAGAATAGGAGAAAATATTTACAAATGAAACAACGGACAAAAGAATAATCTCCAAAATATGCAAACACCTCATGGAGTTCAATATTAAAAAGACAAATAATCCAATTATAAAATGGGGAGACCTAAATAGACATTTCACCAAGGAAGACATACAGATGGTCAAGAAGCACATAAAAAGATGCTCAACATCACTAATTATTAGAGAAATGCATATCAAAACTACAATGAGGTAGCCAACCAGTCAGAATGGCTGTTATCAAAAAGTCTAGAAACAATAAATGCTGGAAAGGGTGTGGTGAAAAAGGAACCCTCCTGCACTGTTGGTGGGAATGTAAATTGATACAACCACTATGGAAAATAGTATGGAAGTTCCTTAAAAAACTAAAAATAGAACTACCATATGACCCAGCAATCCTACTACTGGGCATATACCTTGAGAAAACCATAATTCAAAAAGAGACATATACCACAATTTTCATTGCAGCACTATTTACAATAACCAGGACATGGAACCAACCTAAGTGTCCATTGATAGATGAATGGATAAAGAAGATGTGGCACATATATACAATGGAATATTACTCAGCCATAAAACAAAACGTAATTGAGTTATTTTTAGTCGTGTGGATGGATCTAGAGTCTGTCAAAAAGAGCGAAGTAAGTCAAAAAGAGAAAAACAAATACCGTATTCTAACACATACATATGGAATCAAAAAAAAAAAAGGAAAAGGTACTGATGAACCTAGTTGCAGGGCAGGAATAAAGATGTAGACATAGAGAATGGACTTGAGTACATGGGGTGGGAGGGGGAATCTGGGACAAAGTGAGAGTAGTATCGACACATATACACTACCGAATGAAAAGTAATTAGCTAGTGTGAAGCAGCAGCATAGCACAGGTAGATCAGCTTGGTGCTTTGTGATGACCTAGAAGAGTGGGATAGGGAGGATGGAAGGAAGGCTTAAGAGGGAGGGGGTATGGGGACATATGTATGCATGTGGCTAATTCACTTTGGCGTACAACAGAAACTAACACAGTATTGTGAAGCAATTATACTCCAATAAAGTTCTGTTAAAAGAAAAAAAGCCCATTCAAAAAATGGACCTAAATAGACATTTCTCCAAAGAAGACAAACAGATGGCCAAGAAGCACAAGAAAAGATGCTCAACATCGCTAATTATTAGAGAACTGCAAATCAAAACTACAGTGAGATATCACCTCACACCAGTCAGAATGGCCATCATCAAAATGTCTACAAACAATAAATGCTCGAGACGGTGTAGAGAAAAGGGAACCCTCCAACACTGTCGGTGGGAATGTAAATTGGTATAGCCACTATGGAGGACAGTATGCAGGTTCCTTTAAAAACTAAAAATAGTGCTTCCCTGGTGGCGCAGTGGTTGGGAGTCCGTCTGCTGATGCAGGAGACACGGGTTCGTGCCCCAGTCTGGGAAGATCCCACATGCCGCAGAGCGGCTGGGCCCGTGAGCCATGGCCGCTGAGCCTGTGCGTCCGGAGCCTGTGCTCTGCAACAGGAGAGGCCACAGCAGTGAGAGGCCCGCGTACCACAAAAAAAACACTAAAAACTAAAAATAGAACTACCATATGATCCAGCAATCTCACTCCTGGGCAAATATCCAGAGAAAAACATGGTTCAAAAGGATGCATGCACCCCACTGTTCATCACAGTGCTGTTTACAATACCCAAGACATGGAAACAACCTAAATGTCCTTCAACAGTTGAATGGATAAAGAAGATGTGGTACATATATACAGTGGAATAGTACTCAGCTTTAAAAAATCTCCAGGGTGGACCTGGAGATTATCATACTAAGTGAAATAAATCAGCAGGGGAAAACAAATATCATATGATATCACTTATATTTGTAATGTTAAAAAACTGATACAAATGAACTTATTTACAAAACAGAAATAGACTCCCTGGCTAGGAGAAAAAACTTATGGTTACCAGTGGGGAACAATTAAGGGAAGGGATAGATTGGGAGTTTGGGATTGACATGTACACACTGCTATATTTAAAATAGATAACCAACAAGGAACTACTGTAGAGCCCAGGGAACACTGCTCAATATTCTGTAATAACTTAAATAGGAAAATAATTTGAAAAAGAATAGATACATGTGTATGTATAGCTGAATCATTTTGCTGTACACCTGAAGCTAACACAACATTGTTAATCAACTATACTCCGATATAAAATAAAATTTTAAAAAATAATACTGAAGAAAATATTCATGTCGGTGTATTCAAGATCATGTGTAATTGAGCAAATCTTATAAATCTATTAGTCAATGACACTGAATTTTAAAATACACTTGGGTGAGTATGTACACATTGATATAAAATAAATTAGCACTATTGATTTCGAAAAAAATAGTGTGGTTTTGTCACAGGGATAGACGAATGGACAAGTAAAATAGGATAAAGAGATCAGAAGTACATCTACCTTACAGGGAAACTTTATAAATGGCAGAACTACTATAAAACAATAAAATAGAAGCAAATGTTCTAGTAGAAAAATAGGCAAAGGTGTAGTTATTTTATGAATAATTATTTTACAAAAGAAGGAAAATTAATAACTAGCAAATATAAAAAGCAAAAAAATACCATTTTCAACCTTAGTAATTATCAGAGAAATAACACATTTAGTATCCTTAGTAAAAATGGAGAGCAAGAGGACTATTAGACATAGCTGTTAGTTTAAATTTGTACAATTTGGGAAACAATTTGTCATTACCCACCCTATTTAACATGCTCATATACTATGATGTGTGTAGCCATACAGACTGGTATATCCAGTTTACCTTTATTTTCTTAGAGTAATCATTAATAATACTAGTCTCTAGTCCAATATCTCCCAATAACATGTCCAATTTAGAAGTTTAATTTTGATGTTTAATTACTCAGAAAAGTGCCAGTTTGCTTCCACATATAATCCTATTACATGGAACTGAAAGGACACCTTTGATTATATCTTCATCTGTTGAACTGAAGGACCATTGATTGTTCACTTTGAAGAGCCTTTTGTGATTAGCCAGGGAAATACCCCTTCTTAGAGATAGCAAATTAAATCCCAGAGGAAGGATATGACTATTTCCATATGCTACAGCCAGTAAACCACACAGCTGAAAATGGACACAAGACCCCTTGCCTCCAAGTGAAGCCAGTGGACCATTCATATAAAGGGATTTCAAAGAGTTTGTTCGTGCAGTTGCTCCAGATAAAATAAATACATATGTAACTTATAACTTCCAAGTAAAATAACCCTATGTGTGATGCTCTTGAGATGTGGATGACTGGATGGTAAATCACTGTTAGGAAACAGAGAAGCCAGACATAATTGCTAGTTATGCATCAGTGATAAACAAAGTTGGACAAATGTACTAAGCATGAACTTACAGCTGAAAGTTGAGACTTGGCCACCAAGGAGAGGAACATAGCAGGGACTAATACACTGTAATGAAATAAACCATATGGTCCCACCACACACATGGTATACTATGCTGCATTTATTGTTCCTGTACTTTTCATTTTGAGTGGCTAGTTTGGCCATCAGTGTAATGGATAGTGGAAGAAATTACATATTACACTTAATTATCACATTGAGCAGCACTGTGATGTAGGCTTTCTTGGAATTTTAATAGAGTGACCTGGCTGGCTTGCCAGCTAATGTAAAATCAGCCTCCTAGCTACTTTGTTTACTGCCATCTTGAGAACCTCAATTGATAAACTCTTATGACATTTCTCAATTCAATTCAACTTGTTAGACATTTCAAATTGATTTTTTAAATACAAATTAATGGTAAATTATGTATTTCCCTCCCACTAACCACCCCTCCCTCTTTCCTCTAGGAAAGATTACAGTAGATGAATTGACAGATAACTGGCTAAAATTGCATAAATGTTCAGCATTAATTCACCCAAGACAGCTTGCAATTTCATAGTTAAGAATATTTCCCAAATTGTTGGTCAGAGGTGAAAAAGTAAAATATATAAAGGTGATTCTTCTGTTTGATGAAAGACTAAATTTTGTGGTTAATAATATGGACTTTCAGGTCAGACAGGCATGGGTTCGAGTCCTGGTAAGGCTACTTAGCAACTCTGTTCTAAGTAGACAAATTGTTCAACATCTCTGAACTCCAGTTTCCTTAACATGAAAATGAGAGTCATAATGCCTATCTCATATAATGATTTTAATAATTAAATGAGAAAATGTACATAAAGAGACAAACATGATGTCTGGCACATGAAAGTGCTTGATAAACTGGCTCATACTTCTGCTTTTCACTGTTACCTCCCATCAGAATCTGTCTCCCAAAATCTGAATCTCCTGCCGTCCCAAGGTTCTCCATTTCAGCCAGATGTTCTAAGGTAATATGGAGTTTAATTAGTCAGGCTGGATAGGTTTCTGTGCAAATAAATCCTGTAGTAGTCCTCAGTCTCACAGAGGTAAGGATTAGTGTAGATTTGTAGGTCCCTGACTCTGGATCCTGTGGGTACCTGGAAGCAGCCTTAAGGCAAAGACACCCAATCCTAGGACCTCTAAATATCTTTTCTCTTTCCAAAGGTAAATTAGGGAATCAGATCTATCTTTAGTTGAGGTTACCAAGGGTGACCATGGGCTTGTCTTATAACAACTATAAATATTTAGGGGGTTAACTCCCAATTGTCCTTAGCCTAGAAATCATGACTGGGATTAACCAATTCCAGATCTGGAACAATTCTAAGTCTAAAATGACTGCTTGATACAGTTAGGCAAGCTATCACCCATCCCACACCAGGCTAGAGAAAGCTGGTCATGCTCTGCCATTGAGGAAGAACAATTAGCATAGTAACCATGTTTGTACATAGCCTCTTCTTGCTAGACTTAATTACTCTATCTTGATAAGAAATTTGAATTATGGGCCTTCCTCCTTGATATGAAATATATGGCTCATAAAATCCCCAAACTGTTTATTATTCATGATCATAAAAACAGAGTTTTGAGGGAGAAGGCTGAATAGAAACATAATTCTTAAATTGATTAAGACCTACTTTCATTCTCTATATTCACCTATTTGTCTTTAATCATAGTCAAATGGGATAATGTATAAGATGCAAGGTATTACCACCATTATCATCTTTAGAAACATCCTTATCATCACTTTTCTCCATGAGCCCAAATACACTATAAACTTTGCCCTCTTTTTCCAGTACCATTCTTCACTTAAACATGTCTCTCTACTAAAGCCAATGAATGCCTCAAAGATATAGCAAGCCAGTGCTATTACAATTCCTTAGTTTTCTCTACGAAAGATAACAGACACATAAACTCCCTAATTCCCCATTGCCACTAATGGAATTCCAGCCTCAAAGATTATAACAGTTATCTCCTCCATAATCCACATTACTGAAATTCCTCCTGCTCTGCCAGCTCAGGTGTCATTATTTGGGAAATGTTACCTTTCAACATTTCCTCTTTCTAGTTGTTTGCTTTTTTCATTATTTGCAGTTCAGCAGCTGTTAAGATCCAGTGCTGCAGAAAACAACAATAGCAACAAAAGGACTGCTTAATAACTAAACTTAAAAACCAAACTAGTCAACAGCAAACAAAGCCTTGTCAACAGTTCTAAATGGAGCAGAAAGAAGGTGAGCCAAAGGACAGAAAGAGGGCAAAAGATAGAAGGGGACACTTGCTAATGGATGAGTATGCATAAGTGCTTCAGATAATGGCTAAGAGTTACAGCCTGGGGCTTCCCTGGTGGCGCAGTGGTTGAGAGGCTGCCAGACAGGGGTTCGTGCCCTGGTCCGGGAAGATCCCACATGCCACGGAGTGGCTGGGCCCATGAGCCAAGGCCGCTGAGCCTGCGTGTCTGGAGCCTGTGCTCCGCAACGGAAGAGGCCACAAACAGTGAGAGGCCCGAGTACCGCAAAAAAAAAAAAAAAAAGAGTTACAGCCTGAAGCACATTAAAGGGAGGGAGTGGGAAAAGTGAACAGCCTCAGAAGGGGACCCCAGTGCAGTGCTATAGGCAGATCCAGGCCTTGGTGAAATGAAGTCAATAATATCTCCCTTATAAACAGCCTCCCAATTCAAGATTCTTTCCCCTTCTTAGTATTACCACTTCCCTTCTCTGTCCTGTTCCCACAGGGCTTTGTCCTTAGGGAAATGGAAAAAAACAAAACAAAACAATAAAACAGCTGATGAGAGCTTAATAATTTGCCCTCCCAAAGGTATTTACAGAGGCAGCAGAGACTTTCAGAATCCCCAAAGCCTTCTCACGCCAATGTAAACAAAACAGATGTCAAGGAGGAGGAAATATGCTGGGCATGCAGAGTTTTCCAGTCCCTATCAAATCACTCCCTATAGGCATCTGTCTATATTCTTAAATGGACTTTCTTTGGTGTGGTATATTTTAAGAGAAAAGAGAAAAGTGGTACCCACTGTGATGTCAGTTCCAAGATTAGGACCCATACTCCAATTCCCTCTGAAAAGGGAATTCTCTGGCTTATTTTCAGAGCTCCAGTCAGTTTGAGTGTGCCAAGCAAACAGACCACCCACAAACTGCAACAAATAACAATTGTCTCTTCTTCTGAGTCAATTATTCACTGTTTTACCCAAAGCAAGTGATTAAAAATTGCAAGTTGTTTTACACTACAAGTATGCTGTCAAACTTCAGCCTCTCACCATGATTTTACAAGGCCTTATTGAAAGGGCAAAGTTCCATGTATTGAATTTGGTTCTCCACCACTATCCTGAAATTATCAAATCGATGTTAGAATAGAAGCTTGCAAGAATAAGTTTCCCAAACAGTATTTTATGTATTTACTGACATTGTCTAATAGCTTTAATTCAGTCTCCTCAGCATTTTTTATGACCTGTCACCGAAAGACTTACCCAAATTTTTGCTCTCTCTAAAGAGGATTCCTGACAAATTAGGCAGTTATCACCCTTGTGTCATTTCCCAAATAATCTACTAATTAAAAGCACCACCTCTTTGAAAACTATACTCAAAGCTCACTTCTAGCAGGGCTCCTCACCTACATTCTCACTTATAACTTATCTACTACTTTCATCAATAAGATACCTTACTGGCCATTTCTAGTTGATCCTGTCTATGTGGAATCTTCACATAGATATTTAATAAAGATATTGAAGATATTTCAAAAATCACTCACCTTTTCCTAAGTAAGCAGAATTATACAATTTCATTAATATGAAGATTTAGTACAGGCAAAAGGAGCCTATAGTGGGAGGAAACATTTTTTTAAATGATTGCTTCTGGAAGTGGGATGGAATGGACTAGAAGAAGGATGAGAACAACTTCTCTGGAGATGGTCATGGTCAATGTTTTGATAGGAGTTTGTGTTACACAAATGTATGCAATTGTCAAAACTCAGTAAACGTACACTTAAGATTTTTGCATTTCACTGTACATAAAGTAAAAAAGATAAAAAATCAATCAATCGATTTCTATCACTACAAACCTGTTTCATTCAGGAATTCTCAGTCTCAGAAAAGTCCACCATTCACTCTTTCACTTAGGACCAAAATCTTGGAGTCATCTTTGACTTGTCTCCTAAAACAAATCTATCAACAAATCCTGTTGGCTTTAACTCTGTAGTATAATTGAACTTATATTAGGATTTTCATTACCAATATTCTAGACCAAGCCACCATCAACTCTTCCTTGGACCACTACAAATCTCCTAAACATACTGTTTATTCCCACTAAACATACTGTTTATTCCCCTGATTTCCCTTCCACTCATTCTAGCCCCATCATCTAGTCTCTACATGAAAGCTATATTGAATCACGTAAAACATAAATCAGATTATTGTTCTCCCCTTTTTTACAATGGTTTCTTATTACAATTAAAATAAAATAAAAATTAGAGTATATCTTTCCCCATGGCTTACAAGGCACCAAATTATCTGGATTTTGCCAGACTCTTCAAACTCATTTGCAACCTCTTTCTCCCTCTCTTACTCCACTCCAGCCATGCTGGCTTCCCTGAAGTTCTGCCAAGGACATCCCCACCTCTCTGCCGAGAGCATACTCCACCAGATAATAGCACAGCACTCCCTCACTTTAGCCAAGGCCCCATTCTAGTTTTACCTCCAAGAGAGGTGTTCTTGATAATTCCCTCTAAATTAATACCCCCATTACTCTCTATATTTTGTTTTCATAGCACTCATCATTCCTTGACACACACACACACACACACACACACACACACATAATTATATATATATTACATATAATTAGGGTTCTTCAGAGAAGCAGAAAGAATCTAATGAATTGGTTTATGCAATTATGAAGGCTGAGAAGTCCCCTGATCTGCTGTTTGTAAGCTGGAGATCCAAGAAAGCCTATGGGGAAATTCAGTTTCTCTAAAGGCCTGAGAACCAGGGAAACTGATGGTATAGATAGATTCAAGTCCTGGTCTGCAAACCTGAGAAACAGGTGCTCCAAGGGTGGGAGATAATTAGTATCCCAGCTTAAGAAATCAGGCAAGAAGAAAAAAAGGGTAAATTCCTTCCTCCTTTGTTTTTGTTCTTAACAGATAGGATGATGTCCACTCACACTGAGATGGACAATCTACATTACTAAGTCCACAGATTCAAATGCTAATCTCATCCAGAAATAGACATAGCCAGAAATAATGCTTAACCGGGACACTCTGGTCAGTCAAGTTGTCATAAAATTAAACATCACATCTATTAAAGTCAAAACCTTTCTTTTGTTTACTGCAATATTGCTATTACAATTCCTGGAACGTAATAGGTGATTAGGAAATACTTCTTAAATCAAAAAATGACAAATAAATTATCTAGTAATGAACGGCTTTTAAAAGTCTATGTAGTAGATAATCTAAGATGGCCATCATCAATTCCTTCCCCATAAATGCATGTTCCTTCCACATCCAAAGAAGCCTAACTCCTGTTATTTAAGTCTATGCTGTCCTTAGTGACTTGCCTTGACCAATAGAGTACAGTAGAAGTGATGTTTTAAGAATTCCAGTGGTAGGTCATAAGATTTCTTGTGGCTTCTATCTGAATATCTTGGATCTCTCACATTTTGACTCTTCTTCTGGGAACCTAGCCATTATAATGAAGGCCAAGTTGCCAAGAGAGATCAGATGTAAACTCTCCAGCTGGAAGTCTAGTTGAGCTCTCAGCTGACAGCCAGAATCAACTGACAGTTCCATGAGTGAACCATCTTGGGTGTTTAGCTGAGTCAAATCTTCAGACAACTCCAGGCCCAGCCACCATTTGATGACAACTACATAAGATCCCACATAATAGCCTCACAGCCTCAGTCAATTCAAACAATGATGAAAAATAAGTTGTTGTTTTAAGCTACTAAGTTTGGGGAATATTTTTCTATGCTACAATAGAAACCTGAACACAATTCAAAGTAGTATACTCTTCCTTCAACTCTGTTTAACCTCAGCATGTTTTGTAGTTGTTTCAGTGTACCTCAATACATAAATATTGATATAATGATGTTCTTCACATCTTCAAATTATGCCTGTGAGAGTGAAACACAATAGACCACATCATCCTCCATGCACCCTCCACAAATATCAATATCATAATAAGACTTACAAAGTCTGAATAAATTTTACTTATTGGTGTGCTCCTTCTCCCTCAGATGCAAGCCTGTTCATTGAACTCCATGCCCAAACCCCCTACCGCAGCTCCTCCATTTTATGTCCATCCTCTTTGCCTTTAATTATATTGCATCTCCATCCCTCATCCTATATGTATTTAAATTAATTCAGTCTTCAAAGACCCAGCCCAAGTCCTTAAGAACTATTGAATATTTGATTTGGTAGTATCATCAATTTATCAATACTTATTAATTCGGCCTAAATATTTATCCAGATATGCAAGGCTTTGGACATAAAAGGTGAATAAATCTTTGTTCTAAACCCAATGATTTTTTTTTATCCAAGTGAGGGGAGATAATAAACTTATAAAATACATTAAGAATAATGCAAAATAATATATAATTTCAAGATGATAAATAAAGGAGGGCCCATAGTGGGTGTGGGTTGAGGATTATCAATACCTGTGGGTCTTCTGGGATGATCCTCAGGCTCCCATGCATAATCTCCACCTGATTTCTGAAATCATAAATTTACTGCCTAAAATGGAATTACCTGGTGCTTAGGAACCTATAACTTGGTTTTAAAAGCCACCTTTCATGCCATTCCTTCCATCCCTCTGGGTTCCTGTCTCTTGTCATAAATCCTCACTCTGGGAACACCGTGGAGCCTCAGACTGGCTGAACAGCTCATGCCTGAGTTAGACCTCTTGGAGTGACTGTTCCATGCCATTATTATAAAAAGAAAAGAATCACAGTGGAATGGCCCAACTCTTGCATTATACAGTCAGAAAAGTTGGTCACACATCAAAGTGACCTCCTAAGGTGCTATGGGGGCCCACATCCATGTCATTTTTCTGACTCCTGGCAGTCTGGTTCATAGGACTTTGTTATTCTATTGTGGACCTCTTGGCCATAATACACACAGGTCAACAGGATCAAAAGTTCCCATTTGTCCTTCCAAAAATGTTAGGGGATTTTGTGTAGGAAGGTAATGTATAATTTCTGCATGTCCACTCCACAATATGGCTCCTTCTGAATCACTTTTAATACCCTTTTTAAATATCCATCAGGGTATTTTGTTGCTGGTGGAGATTACAGTGATAATCCCCTGTAACAATTTTTTTATTTAGTTTTTTTCCTAATTAACTCCAAATACTATATTACTACATGTTTACCAAACTGGAGTATGAACAGCCCGTTCTGTGCAGGTAGGATGCAAAACAGCAGAATGTTCATGGTACATCTTTCTGGAATACCTATTTTACCACAGGATTTGGAAATAAAGTTAAGAACCATCTCGTCTCCAGTACAAATACAGAAGAAAAGACACAGAAGAGCAGAGAAGGGGAGAAGGGCACCAGGAAAAATAGTCCAGTCTCATATGTGTCACCCAGGTGTGAGCCAAGTGTCTGGTCACAGGTATGGCTGGCTTTGACTCTTCTCATTTTCCAGGAGGCTCCTGGCAGTCCTTTAGAGCTTAAGACCAGCAGTTATTTTAGAGGCAGTGTTTTTGAAGGCCATGGAGTTATCACATCCTCTTAATTTGGACAGTTTTGAGAGAACATCATGGCAATTTACATACATCCTTCCTCCAGGCGAGTTGTCCCAAGATCAGCTTAAAATTGAAAAAAGCTGGAAAGAAGCTTGCTCCAAATGACCTCAAAAGAAAATCAAATCCAAAGTCCACCTGATGAGTTAATCAGTATAATGGTGTCAAAACATAATACCAGACAAAAATAAAAATAAATATTAACAAACTAAAAATATGAGGGACAGAATAAAGGAAAAGTGAGAAAAGGAAAAGAGCAATAAAGAAAAAAAATGAGAAAAATGTGAAGAAAAATAAGGAAATTTTTCTGTTAAACTAAAACTACTCTAAAAAGATAATGTCGATTAAGAATAAAGAAAAAAGTGAGAAAAAGAAAAAACAAAAGAATAAAGAAAAAGGGAGAATTAGAAAAATAATACAGGGAAATATGAAAAAAGGAGAAATGATAAAAAGGAAAAAAGAACAGAGAAAAAAATGGCAGGGGAATGACAGACCAAAAAACAAGGAGAAAACAAGCTAACTTTGGTCAAAATCCTTGGGTCACCAAAACCCAGCTAACTTTGGTCAAAATCCCTCAGGTTACCAAAAACCAGCCAGGAACTTATATAAGTGCTTAAAATTCCATAACAGTAACTTCTTATAAAGTCATAGCAATAAATGGACCAATCATGGGGCTAAAACTTATTGACAGTGCTTTTTTCTCACTTTTTGGTTTAAGGACTCTTTACTCTGTTAAATTAAAAAAAAAAAATGGACCCAAAGAGCTTTTTGTTTGCATGCGTTGTAGCAAATGTTACCTTATTAGAAATTAAAACCCGTAGAATGTTTTAAAAAATATGATCAGTAGAAACAGAAAATGCAGACTTAGTTCAGTGGGGAGAGAGGACTGTTTTGCCTAAAACACTTTGAGAAGCCTTTTGAAAAAACTGGGTCTGGTGGCAGGTATTGAAGAATAGGTATACTTTGATTAAGCAGAACAAATAGAAGGGATACTTGAGGCAATTTCCCCGAAAGACATAGATTGAGAATGGTACATGCAAAGTTGTTAAACTTTTGCTTCTTGGAACACGGAGTGGGGTTAGAAAGTAATAGAAGATAGGGTTGGAAATGTGGCTTGAAGTTTGATTGCTTATTGAGCAGTAACGTATTCCTCTCACTAGTGTATGCTTATAAATTCCATTTGGCCAACTTTAGAGTTAGTATAGAATATTCATTGGGTATACCTATCCTAAACCCAGACTGCTAAGGTTGAAATCCAATCTCCCACACTTGGTAGTTACTCTGGACAAGTTACTTAACCTCCCACTGTCTCACTTCATTTTCTCTGTCAGCAGGATAACAGTAAGAATGACCTTGTAATGTTGTTGTGGGATTACATATACATCTATAGTAGTGCCTGTTGTGGACCTTTGATGAACTGTGGTTAATCATCAATAGTATGCCATGAAGGGAAAAATGTGCAATGAAATGACCATTTTGCCCTCTGTATCATACTTTTAAATCTTGCTGAGTTTATCATCAACTAAAACATTCTGCACTTTTTCAAATAACTTACAGTAGCAACTTTGTTTATTGAGCCAATAATTTTGACAATTAGATAATTCTACTTTACTGCCCATCTTCATTATAAGAGAATACTTTAGACAGTTGCCATTTATATTTTATCATACAATGGATGTTTAAAGCTAAAATTCACAAGGTTCTCTGTGAGTGAGGCATTATTTTATGTGTTTCATGTAATCTTCAAAATAACCTCACAAACTGCAAGAATGGATAATTAGGAGAATCCAGTTTGATCTAGTAATCAAAGGTTATGCAAATACCAAGAAAGAAATGTGTCATCTGAAAACACCAATAGCAGATACAGCAGTGTTATCTGAGCTCATAGACTTCTATTTTCTAGCATCTGGTTCTTTGACTGGAGAATCAGAAGAACTCTTAATAATCCAAGACCATTTTATGGATGAGTAAACAGAGGTTCATGAACTTAATGTCATGCAATGAAAATGCTATTTCTACTTCCCTGCTTTGCTGTGAAATGTATTTGAGGACTTACATATGAGGATGGTTTTATCTGGTATTTGGAGATAGCAGCAATTTAATAAAGTCAATGACGTCTCCAAAAAAAAAAAAAAAAAGGATTTGTCTAAGGAATCCCAGATCCCTGAAAAGAATCACATTTCTTCTATCTTCTTCCCACGTTCTCCTAAGCCCATTCATTCCCTCTCCTTTTCACATGTTCTCCAAATTAACTTCATCAAACATTTCACTAGGTTTTGAATATTTGCTTCTGAAATCTCACACTAGTATACAATTTTTGGGAAATAATCCTTAAGAAAATGATACAAATGTATAAATTTCTTTGATGTAAAATTTTTTACAAAAGATTACAAATCCTTGGAAATAGGGTAATGAGTTCAGAATCTACTCCTAACTGAATTTAGAAAGTTACATTGTCATTGCTGATTGTTATTATAATAATCCTTTTAACTATTTTGCATCCTCCCTAACTTTCCTAAGCAATTAATTCTTACTAAAAGGGTATCCAATAATTATTTTAGCAACTTTCACAAGTTTCACTGAAAGTCTGGAAACGCTCTCAGGAATTCATTTAGCCATTTCAGACCCACCACTGAGATGTTTATAGAGTCAATTTCTGCTAGATCGTAGAGTTAACAACCCTGATTGGGGAAGCGGCCTCTTAGCCTGTGAGATCTCTCCCAAACCAGAATCTAAGACAAAGGCTTGTATGAGGGTAGTGTATGGGGAATGAGAGAGAGAGGGAATGAACATGAATGGTGTGAGCTGGCCATCACAGGGCCACCTACTTGCTCTCAGTCCTGCAGGAGCCATGGGGGAGCCTGTGAATTACATTCAGAATCATCTTCAAAGGAATAAAAGGAAACTTCCACATTGTACATACTAAATGCCAGGCAGGGTCCTGCAAGCATGTTCTAGTGTAAAGAAAGACCTAGGGTAGGAAGGGAGAGGTACTCAGCGTAACCCCAATGAGTTACACCTGCCTGAATCTGATCAAAGCCTGTGTGCTTCTGTAGCAGAGGCTGGAGTTAGAATTGAGACCAAGAAGATTTGTAGTGAAACACAAAAGGAGTGTGATACAGGATCTTAGAGATACTCTCATTGAACTTGACTTTTTATGGGTGAGTAAGTAGTAAGCCAAAGAACAGTGAGTTGCCCAAGGTCCAATAGATATTAATTATGGCAACAGAGTTAGGACAAGTGTTAATAATTTCTAAGCCAGTAATGTCTGCTGTCTTTTTTTTTTTTCTTGTATGGCAAAGCAATAATTTTCATGACTTGGGAAGAGACAAGATGGTGGAGTAGAAGGACTTGAGCTCACCTCCTCTCATGAAAACATTAAAATCACAACTAACTGCTGAATAACCATTGAAGAAAAAGACTGAAGCCTGTGAACAAAGATATTCTAGACCCCAAAACAAAGAAGAAGCCACACAAGATGGTAGGAGGGGTGTTTTAGCAATATGCCCCCAGAGCATTTGGTACTGAAGGCCAGCAGGGCTTCAGTGCAGGAGCTCCACAGGACTGGGGTAAACAGAGACTCCACTCTTGGAAGGTGCACACAAGTTTTCACATGCACTGGGACTCAGGACAAAGCAATAACTCTATAGGAGTCTGGGCCAGAACTACCTGCAGGTCTTGAGGATCTCCTGGGGAGGTGGAGGTTGGCTGTGGCTCACTGTGGGGGCAAGGACACTGAGGGCAAAGGCCTCAGGGGATATTCATGGTTGTGAGCTCTCCTGGAGGTCACCATTTTGGCACTGACACCTGGTCTCTCCCAACAACCTGCAGGCTCCTGTGCTGGGATGCCTCAGGTCAAACAAACAACAGTGTGGCAAAACAGCCCCACCATCAGCAGACAGGCTGCCTAAAGTCAACCTGAGCACACAGCCTTCTAAACCACACCCTTGACATGGACCTTCCTACCATAGGGACAAGACCCAGTTCCACCCACAAGTGGGTAGGGACTGATCCCTTCCACCAAGAAGCCTGCACAAGCCTCTGGACCAACCTCACCCACTAGGGGGCAGACACCAGAAGCAAGAAGAGCTACAACACTGCAGCCTGTGGAATGAAGACCACAAAAACACAAAGTTAGACAAAAGGAGATGGCAGAGAAATCTTTTCCAGATGAAGGAACAAGATAAAACCCTAGAAGAACAACTAAGTGCAGTAAAGATAGGTAATCTGCCTGCAAAAGAATTCAGAGTAATGTCAGTAACGATGATCCAAGGTCTCAGGAAAAGAATAGAGGCACAGACCGAGAAGTTACAAGAAATGTTTACCAAAGATCTAGGAGATTTTTTTTCTTTTTTTGCAACCCTGATGAGAGGTATTATTGCTAAATAGTCAGTGAGGATTTATTAAGCCCTCAAACACCAGCTCCTTATACCATTCCAGCAAATGCTGTGAAAGAACATGGGTGGGGAGGCTGGATCCAGATGGGACGTAACAAGTCTGAGATGGCTCTCAGACAACCTGTCATTGTCCCCTTTTGTTTGAGACCCTAGCCCACAAGTCTTGGGGCCAGGGTGTTGTCTCTTCCCATAGTGTGAGAAAACTTAGGAGCCCAGGGAAGGAAAGGCCAGTGGTGTGGGTTCCCTTAGCTTAAAAAAGGTCCAAGACCTTTTCCTCTACCTGGCTCCACTGGTCCCAAAATGCTATCCCCAAATCCAAAACAGCAGGACTTCCCCTTTCCAGCCCAGAGTTGCTTATGCTGGAATTTGAGACCAACTCTTCTACCAGAAGGTCGAGGGTGGTTGCAGCAGCTCAAAGGTAGAGATGAGCAAGCCAGTAACTGAAGTGAAAAATACACTAGAAAGAATCCGTAATACGAATAAAAAAAGAGGCAGACGAAATAAGTGAGCTGGAAGACAGACTGGTGGAAATCACTGACACAGAACAGAATTAAGAAAAAAAATGAAAAGAAACGAGAACTGTCAAAGGGACATCTGGGACAACATTAAATGCACCAACATTTGCATTATAGGGGTCCCAGAAGAAGGGAGAGAGAAGGGCCTGAGAAAATATTTAAAGAGATAATAACCAGGGGGAACTTTCAAAATGGAAGAGAACTAAGATGTGGAGATTACCTTCTCCCTGAAAAATAAATCTACAGGTGGAACAACTCCTACAGAACACCTACTGAATGCTTGCAGAAGACCTCAGACTTCCCAAAAGGCAAGAAAATTCTCACATACCTGGGTAGGGCAAAAGAAAAAACAGAGACAAACAAATAGGGATGGGACCTGCACCTCCAGGAGGGATCTGTGAAGGAGGTAAAGTTTCCACACACTAGGAAGCCCCTTCACTGCTGGAGACAGGGGGCGGGCAGGGGGAATCTTCAGAACCACAGAGGAGAGCACTGCAAAAGGTGTGCAGAGGGCAAAGCGGAGAAATTCCCGCACAGAGGATCTGTGATAACCAGTACTCGCCAGCCTGAGAGGCTTGTCTGCTGACCTGCCAGGGCAGGTGGGAGCTGGGAGCTGAGGCTCTGGCTTCGGAGGTCAGATCCCAAGAAGAGTACTGGGGTTGGCTGCATAAACACAGCCTGAAGGGGGCTAGTGAGCCACAGCTAGCTGGGAGGGAGTCCAGGAAAATTCTGGACCTACCTAAGAGGCAAGAGACCATTGTTTCAGGGTGCATGAGGAGAGAGGATTCCTTCCCTGTCTACCCACAGAAGGCAGAGCTCCACCTGAATGAGCTCCAGAGACGGGCGTGAGCTGCGGATATCAGCTTGAACACCAGAGACGGACATGAAATGCTAAGGCAGCCACCAAGAATCCTGTGTGCAAGCACAAGTCACTCTCCATGAGTCCCCCCCCCCCCCCCCGCTGCCAGAAGCCTGTGCAGCCCACCACTGCCAGAGTCCCATGATCCAGGAACAGCTTCCCGGGAGAACAAATGTCATGCCTCAGGCGATTGCAATGTCACTCCGGCCTCTGCCAGTGCAGACTTGCCCTGCATTACAATTATAACTACTGTACCCCTACCTCCCACTGGCATGAGTGAGACACAGCCCCCTAATCAGCTGCTCCTTTAACCCCACACTTTCTGGGCGAGAACAGAAGCCTGAGGGCAACCTACACACAAAGGTGGGGCCAAAACCAAAGTTGAACCCCAGGAGCTGTGCAAACAAAGAAGAAAAAGTGAAATTTCTCCATGCAGCCTCAGGAGCAGCAGATTAAATCTCCACAATCAACTTGAGGTACCCTGCATCTGTGGAATATCTGCATAGACAATGAATCAAACTAAAATTGAGGTGGTGGACTTTGGGAGCAACTGTAGACTTGGGGTTTGCTTTCTGTGACTGACTTGTTTCTGATTTTTATGTTTATCTTAGTATAGTGTTTAGCACTTGTTATGATTGGTAGATTTGTTTATTTGTTTGGTTGTTCTCTTCTTTATTTTTATTACTATTTTATTGTAATACTTAAAAAATTTTTTTTCTTTTAATAATTTTCTTTTTTTATTATTATTGCTTTTCTTTCTTTTCTCCTCTTTTTTCTTCTGAGCTCTGTGGCTGACACGTTCTTGGTGCTCTGGATTAGTATCAGGCCTGAGCCTCTGAGGTGGGAGAACCGACTTCAGGACATTGGACAACCAGAGACCTCCAGGCCCCACATAATATCAATTAGTGAGAGCTCTCCCTGAGATCTCCATCTCAAAGTTGAGATCCATCTACACCCAATGGTCAGCAAGTTCCAGTGCTGGATACCCCAGGCCAACACTCCAAAACGCACCCCCAGATGCAGACCTGCCCACAAGAAAGAATAAGATCCAGCCTCATCCACAAGAGCACAGGCAACAGTCCCCTCCACCAGGAAGCATACACAGCCCACTGAAGAAACCTTAGCAACTGGGAGCACACAACAAAAACAATGGGAACCATGAACCTGCAGCCTGCAAAACGGAAACCCCAAACACAGTAAGTTAAGCAAAATAAGAAGACGGTGAAATACAGAGCAGATGAAGCAGCAAGGTAAAAATCTCACCAGACCAAACAAATGAAGAGGAAATAGGCAGTCTACCTGAAAAAGAATTAAGAGTAATGATAGTAAATATGATCCAAAATTTTGGAAATAAAATGGAGCAAATATAAGAAACGTTTAACAAGGACCTAGAAAAAATAAAGAACAAACAAACAAGAATGAACAAAACGATAAATGAAATTAAAAATTCTCTAGAAGGAATCAATGGCAGAATAACTGAAGCAGAACGGATAAGTGACCTAGAAGATAAAACAGTGGAAATAACTAACACAGAGCAGAATAAAGAGAAAGTATGAAAAGATTTGAGGACAGTCACAAGACCTCTGGGACAACATTAAATGCACGAACATTCGACTTATAGGGATCCCAGAAGAAGAAGAGAAAAAAAAAGGGACTGAGAAAATATTTGAGGAGAATATAGTTTAAAACGTCCCTAATATGGAAAAGGAAATTGTCAATCAAGTCCAGGAAGTGCAGACATTCCCATACAGGATATATCCAAGAAGAAACATGCCAATACATATATTAATCAAACTATCAAAAATTAAATACAAAGAAACAAAATTAGAAGCAGCAAAGGAAATGCAACAAATAACATACAAGAAAATCCCCATAAGTTTAACAGCTGATCTTTCAGCAGAAACTCTGCAAGCCAGAAGGGAGTGGCAGGACATATTTAAAGTGATGAAAGGGAAAAACCGACAACCAAGATTATTCTACCCAGCAAGGATCTATTTTAGATTTGACAGAGAAATTAAAACCTTTATGGACAATCAAAACTTAAGAGAATTCAGCACCACCAAACCAGCTTTCCAACAAATACTAACAGAAATTCTCTAGGCAGGAAACACAAGAGAAGGAAAAGACCTACAAAAACAAAGCCAAAACAATTAAGAAAATGGTAATAGGAACATACATATTGATAATTACCTTAAATGTAAATGGCTTAAATGCTCCAACCAAAAGACATAGATTGGCTGAATGGATACAAAAACATGATCCGTATATATGCTGTCTACAAGAGACCCACTTCGCACCCAGGGAAACATACAGACTGAAAGTGAGAGGATGGAAAAAGGTATTCTGTGCAAATGGACATCAAAAGAAAGCTGGAGTAGCAATACTCATATCAGAGAAAATGGACTTTAAAATAAAGACTATTACAAGAGACAAAGAAGGACATTACATAATGATCAAGGGATCAATCCAAGAGGAAGATACAACAATTGTATATATTTATGCACCCAACATAGCAGCACCTCAAAACATAAGGCAAATGCGAACAACCATAAAAGGGAAAATAGACAGTAACAAAATAATAGTAGGGGACTTTAACACCCACTTTCACCAGTGGACAGATCATCCAAAATGAGAATAAATAAGGAAACATAAGCTCTTTTTTTTTTTTCGGTATGCAAGACTCTCACTGCCTTGGCTTCTCCCATTGCAGAGCACAGGCTCCAGATACGCAGGTCCAGTGGCCAGGGTCCACAGGCCCAGCTGCTCCATGGCACATGGGATCCTCCAGGACCGGGGCACAAACCCACGTCCCCTGCATCGGCAGGTGGACCCCCAACCACTGCACCACCAGGGAAGCCCAGGAAACACAAGCTTTAAATGACACATTAGAAAAGATGGCCTTAATTGATATTTATAGGAAACTCCATCCAAAAACAGCAGAATACACTTTCTTCTCAACATCCTCCAGGATAGATCATATCTTGGTATACAAATCAAGCCTTGGTAAATTTAAGAAAATTGAAATTGTATCAAGTGTCTTTTCCAAGCACAACACTAGGAGACTAGATATCAATTACAGGGAAAAAAATCTGTAAAAAATACAAACACATGGAGGCTAAACAATATTTTACTGAACAACCAAGAGATCACTGAAGAAATCAAAGAGGAAATCAAAAAATACCTAGAAACAAATGACAATGTAAACACAATGAACCAAAACCTATGGGATGCAGCAAAAGCAGTTCTAAGACAGAAGTTTATAACAATACAATCCTCACTCAAGAAACAAGAAAAATCACAAATAAACAACATTACCTTACACCTAAAGCAGTTAGAGAAAGAAGAACACCAAAAAACCCAAAGTTAGTAGAAGGAAAGAAATCATAAAGACTAGATCAGAAACAAATGAGAAGGAAATGAAGGAAACAATAGCAAAGATCAATAAAACTAAAAGCTGTTTCCTTGAGAATGTAAACAAAATTGATAAACCACTAGGCTGACCCATCAAGGAAAAAAAGGGAGAAGACTCAAATCAACAGAATTAGAAGTAAAAAAGGAGAAGTAACAACTGACATTGCAGAAATACAAAGAATCATGTGAGATTGCTATAAGCAAGTATATGCCAATAAAATGGACAACCTGGAAATAATGGACGAATTCTTAGAAAAGCACAACTGTCTGAGACTGAACCAGGAAGAAATAGAAAATATAAGCAGAACAATCACAAGCACTGAAATTGAAACTGTGGTTAAAAATCTTCCAATAGACAATAGCCCAGGACCAGATGGCTTCAGAGGCAAATTCAATCAAAAATTTAGAGAAGAGCTAACAACTATCTTTCTCAAGTTCTTCCAAAATATATCAGAGGGGGGAACACTCCCAAACTCATTCTACGAGGCCACCATCACCCTGATACCAAAACCAGGGAAAGATGTCACAAAAAAAGAAAACTACAGACCAACATCACTGGTGAACATAGATGGAAAATTCCCCAACAATAATACTAGCAAAAAGAATCCAACAGCACATTTAAAGGATCATACCCCATGATCCAGTGTGGTTTCTCCCAGGAATGCAAGGATTCATCAATATACACAAATCAAACAATATGATACACCATATTAACAAACTGAAGGATAAAAACCATACAATAATCTCATTATAAGCAGAAAAGCTTTGGACAAAATTCAACACCCATTTATGATATAAAACTCTCCAGAAAGTAGGCATAGAGGGAATCTACCTCAACATAATAAAGGCCATATATAACAAACCCACAGCCAACATCATTCTCAATGGTGTAAAACTGAAACAATTTCCTCTAAGATCAGGAACAAGAAAAGGATGCCCACTCTCACCACTTTCACTCAACATAGTTTTCAAAGTTTTAGCCACATCAATCAGAGAAGAAAAAGAAATAAAAGGAATCAAAATTGGAAAAGAAGTAAAGCTGTCAGTATTTGCAGATGACATGATGCTATACATAGAGAATCCTAAAGATGCTACCAGAAAACTACTAGAGCTAATCAATGAATTTGGTAAAGTAGTAGGATACAAAATTAATGCACAGAAATCTCTTGCATTCCTATACACTAATGATGAAATATCTGAAAGAGAAATTAAGGAAACACTCCCATTTACCATTGCAACAGAATGAATTAAATAGCTAGGAATAGGGCTTCCCTGGTGGTGCAGTTGTTGGGGGTCCATCTGCTGATGCAGGAGATACGGGTTCATGCCCTGGTCTGGGAAGATCCCACATGCCGCAGAGTGGCTAGGCCCATGAACCATGGTCGCTGAGCCTGTGCATCCGAAGCCCATGCTCTGCAACGGAAGAGGCCGCAACAATGAGAGGCCCACATACCGCAAAAGAAAAAGCTAGGAATAAAGCTACCTAAGGAGACAAAAGACCTATATGCAGAAAATTATAACACACTGATGAAAGAAATTAAAATGATAGTAAGAGATGGAGAGATATACCATGTTATTGGATTGGAAGAGTCAACATTATGAAAATGACTATACTACCCAAAGTAATCTACAGTTTTAATACAATCCCTATCAAACTACCAATGGCATTTTTCACAGAACTAGAACAAAAAATTGCACAATTTGTATGGAAACACAAAAGACCCCGAATAGCCAAAGCAATCTTGAGAAAGGAAAATGGAGCTGGAGGAATCAGGCTCCCTGACCTCAGACTGTACTACAAAACTACAGTAATCAAGATAATAAGGCATGGGCACAAAAACAGAAATATAGATCAGTGGAAAAGAAGAGAAAGCCCAGAGATAAATCCACACACATTTGGTCACCTTATCTTCAGTAAAGGAAGCAAGAATATACAATGGAGAAAAGACAACCTCTTCAATAAGTAGTGCTGGGCAAACTGGACAGCTACATGTAAAAGAATGAAATTAGAACACTTCCTAACACCATACACAAACATAAACTCAAAATGGATTAAAGACCTAAATGTAAGGCCAGACACTATAAAACTCTTATATGAAAACATAAGTGGGGCATTCTTTGACAAAAATAACAGCAATATCTTTTTGGATCCACCTCTTAGAGTAATAAAAATAAACACAAAAATAAACAAATGGGACCTAATTAAACTTAAAAGCTTTTGCAGAGCAAAGGAAACCAGAAACAACATGAAAAGACAAACCACAGAATGGGAGAAAATATTTGCCAACAAAGCAACAGAGAAGTGATTTTTCTCCAAAATATAAAAAAGCTCATGCAGCTCAATATCAAAACACAAAAAACAACCCAATCAATAAATGGACAGGATTCTGGAGAACATGGTGGAAGAGTAGGATGTGGAGATCACCTTCCTTCCCACAGATACACCAAAAATACATCTGTAAATGGAATTGCTCCTATAGAACACCCACTGATCGCTGGCAGAAGACCTCAGACCTCCCAAAAGGCAAGAAACTCCCCATGCACCTGGGTAAGGCAAAAGAAAAAAGAAAAAACAGAGACAAAAGAATAGAGATGGGACCTGCACCAGAGGGAGGCAGCTGTGAAGGAGGAAAGGTTTCCACACACTAGAAGCCCCTTCACGGGCAGAGACTGAGGGTGGCAGAGGGGGAAGCTTCAGAGCCACGGAGGAGAGCTCAGCAACAGGGATGCAGAGGGCAAAGCGGAGAGATTCCCACACAGAGGATCAGTGCCAACCTGCCCCCACCAGCCCAAGAGGCTTGTCTGCTCACCCACCAGGGTGGGTGCGGGCTGGGAGCTGAGGCTCGTGCTTCGGAGGTGGGATCCCAGGGAGAGGACTGGGCTTGGAGGCATGAACACAGCCTGAAGGGGTTAGTGCGCCACGGCTAGATGGGAGGGAGTCTGGGAGAAGTCTGGAGCTGCCGAAGAGACAAGAGACTTTTTCTTGCCTCTTTGTTTCCTGATGCGCGAGGAGATGGGATTAAGAGTGCTGCTTAGAGGAGCTCCAGATACAGGCGCAAGCCGCAGCTATCAGTGTGGACCCCAGAGACGGGCATGAGACTCTATGCCTGCTGCTGCCGCCACCAAGAAGCCTGTGTGTGAGCACAGGTCAGTAACCACACCTCCCCTCCCCGGAACGTGTGCAGCCCGCCACTGCCAGGGTCCCATGATCCAGGGACAAATTCCCCAGGAGAACATATGGTGCACCTCAGGCTGGTGCAATGTCATGCCAGCCTTTGTGCTGCAGGCTCACCCTGCATCCGTACCCCTCCCTACCCCGGCCTGAGTGAGCCAGAGCCACAAAATCAACTGCTCCTTTTTTTTTTTTTTTTTTTTTTTTGTGGTACATAGGCCTCTCACTGCTGTCGCCTCTACCATTGCAGAGCACAGGCTCTTGACGTGCAGGCCCAGTGGCCATGGCCCACGGGCCCAGCCGCTCCACGGGATGTGGGATCCTCCCAGACTGGAGCATGAACCCGTGTGCCCTGCATCGGCCGGCAGACTCTCAACCACTGTGCCACCAGGGAAGCCCTTCATCTGCTCCTTTAACCCTGTCCTGTCTGAGCGGAAGAACAGACGCCCTCAGGCGACCTACATGCAGAGGCAGGGCCAAATCCAAAGCTGAACCCTGGGAGCTGTGCGAACAACAAAGAGAAAGGGAAATTTCTCCCAGCAGCCTCAGAAGCAGCAGATTAAAGCTCCACAATCAACTTGATGTACCCTGCATCTGTGCAATACCTGAATAGACAACGAATTATCCCAAATTGAGGAGGTGGACTTTGGAAGCAAGATATATTATTTTTTTCCCTTTTCCTCTTTTTGTGAGTGTGTATGTGTATGCTTCTGTGTGAGATTTTGTCTGTATACCTTTGCTTTCACCATTTGTTCTAGGGTTCCGAACGTCCGGGTTTTTTTTTTTTTTTTTACTTAAAAAATTTTTTTTTCTTAACAATGATTTTTTATTTTAATAACTATATTTTATTTTATCCTACTTTATTTTATCCACTTTCTTTCTTTCTCTCTTTCTTTCTTTCTTTTTCTTTCTTTCTATTTTTTCTCCCTTTTATTCTGAACCATGTGAATGAAAGGCTCTTGGTGCTCCAGCCAGGAGTCAGTACTGTGCCTCTGATGTGGGAGAACCAACTACAGGACACTGATCCACAATAGACCTCTGAGCGTAACATCATATCAAATGGCGAAAATCTCCCAGAGATCACCATCTCAACACCAAGACCCAGCTTCACTCAATGACCAGCAAGCTACAGTGCTGGACACCTTATGCCAAACAACTATCAAGACATGAACACAGCCCCATACATTAGCAGAGAGGCTGCCCAAAATCATAATAGGCCACAGACACCACAAAGCACACCACAAAATCTGGACCTGCCTACCAGAAAAAAAATATCCAGACTCATCCACCAGAACACAGGCACTAGTACCCTCCATCAGGAAGCCTACACAACCCACTGAACCAACTTTAGCCACTGAGGACACACACCAAAAACAACGGGAACTACGAACCTACAGCCTGTGAAAAGGAGACCCCAAACACAGTAGGATAAGCAAAATGAAAAGACAGAAAAACACACAGAAGATGAAGGAGCAAGATAAAAACCCACCAGACCTAACAAATGAAGAGGAAATAGGCAGTCTACCTGAAAAAGAATTTAGAATCATGATAGTAAAGATGATCCAAAATCTTGGAAATAGAACAGAGAAAATGCAAGAAACATTTAACAAGGACCTAGAAGAATTAAAGAGGAAACAAGCAATGATGAACAACACAATAAACGAAATTTAAAATACTCTAGAAGGGATCAATAGAAGAATAACTGAGACACAAGAACAGATAAGTGACCTGGAAGATAAAATAGTGGAAATAACTACTGCAGAGCAGAATAAAGAAAAAAGAATAAAAAGAACTGAGGACTGTCTCAGAGACATCTGGGACAACGTTAAACACACCAACATTCGAATTATAGGGGTCCCAGAAGAAGAAGAGAAAAAGAAAGGGACTGAGAAAGTATTTGAAGAGATTATAGTTGAAAACTTCCCTAATATGAAAAAGGAAATAGTGAATAAAGTCCAGGAAGAACAGAAAGTCCCATACAGGATAAATCCAAACGGAAATATGCCAAGACATATATTAATCAAACTATCAAAAATTAAATACAAAGAAAACATATTAAAAGCAGCAAGGGAAAAACAACAACTAACACACAAGGGAATCCCCATAACGTTAACAGTTGATTTTTCAGCAGAAACTCTGCAAGCCAGAAGGGAGTGGCAGGACATATTGAAAGTGATGAATGAGAAAAACCTACAACCAAGATTACTCTACCCAGCAAGGATCTCATTCAGATTTGATGGAGAAATTAAAACCTTTACAAACAAGCAAAAGCTGAGAGAGTACAGCATCACCAAACCAGCTTCACAACAAATGCTAAAGGAACTTTTCTAGGCAAGAAACACAAAAGAAGGAAAAGACCTACAACAACAAACCGAAAACAATTAATAAAATGGGAATAGGAAAATACATATTGAAAATTACCTTAAATATAAAAAGATTAAATGCTCCCACCAAAGGACACAGACTGGCTGAATGGATACAAAATGAAGACCCATATATATGCTGTCTAAATGAGACCCATTTCAGACCCAGGGACACATACAGACTGAAAGTGAGGGGATGGAAAAAGATATTCCACGCAAATTGAAATCAGAAAAAAGCTGGAGTAGCATTTCTCATATCAGACAAAATAGACGTTAAAATAAAGACTATTACAAGAGACAAAGAAGGACAATACATAATGATCAAGGGACCGATTCAAGAAGAAAAAATAACAATTGTAAATATTTATGCACCCAACATAGGAGCATATCAATACATAAGGCAAATACTAACAGCCATAAAAGAGGAAATTGACAGTAACACAATCATAGTAGGAATCTTTAACACCCCACTTTCACCAATGGACAGATCATCCAAAATGAAAATAAATAAGGAAACAGAAACTTTAAATTATACATTAAACAAGATGGGCTTAATTGATATTTATAGGATATTCCATGCAAAAACAACAGAATACACATTCTTCTCAAGTACTCATGGACATTCCTCTGCAGAGATCATATCTTGGGTCACAAATCTAGGCTTGATAAATTTAAGAAAATTGAAATCATATCAAGTATCTTTTTCGACCACAACACTATGAGACTAGATATCAATTACAGGACAAGATCTGTAAAAAATACAAGCACATGGAGGCTAAACAATACACTACTTAATAATGAAGTGATCACTGAAGAAATCAAAGAGGAAATCAAAAAATACCTAGAAACAAATGACAATGGAGACACGATGACCCAAAACCTATGGGATGCAGCAAAAGCAGTTCTAAGAGGGAATTTTATAGCAATACAATCCTACCTTAAGAAACAGGAAACATCTCGAATAAACAACCTAACCCTGCACCCAAAGCATTTAGAGAAAGAAGAACAAAAAAACCACAAAGTTAGCAGAAGGAAAGAAATCATAAAAATCAGATCAGAAATAAATGAAAAAGAAATGAAGGAAACAATAACAAAGATCAATAAAACTAAAAGATGGTTCTTTGAGAAGAAAAACAAAATTGATAAACCATTAACCAGACTCATCATGATAAAAAGGGAGAAGACTGAAATCAATAGAATTAGAAATGAAAAAGGAGAAGTAACAACTGACACAGCAAAAATACAAAAGATCATGAGAGATTACTTCAAGCAACTCTATGCCAATAAAATGGACAACCTGGAAGAAATGGGCAAATTCTTAGAAATACACAACCTGCCAAGACTGAACCAGGAAGAAATAGAAAATATGAACAGACCAATCACAAGCACTGAAATAGAAACTGTGATTAAAAATCTTCCAACAAACAAAAGCCAAGGACCAGATGGATTCACAGGTGAATTCTATCAAACATTTAGAGAAGAGGTAACACCTATCCTTCTCAAACTCTTCCAAAATATAGCAGAGAGAGGAATACTCCCAAACTCATTCTATGAGGCCACCATCACCCTGATACCAAAAGCAGACAAAGATGTCACAAAGAAAGAAAACTACAGGCCAATATCACTGAGGAACCTAGATTCAAAAATCCTCAGCAAAATACTAGCAAACAGAATCCAACAGAACATTAAAAGGATCATACACCATGATCAACTGCGGTTTATTCCAGGAATGCAGGGATTCTTCAATACATGGAAATCAGTCTACATGATGCACCATATTAACAAATTGTAGGAGAATGATCATCTCAATAGATGCAGAGAAAGCTTTCGACAAAATTCAACACCTATTTATGATAAAAACCCTGCA
Source organism: Phocoena sinus (assembly GCF_008692025.1). Taxonomy (NCBI): domain Eukaryota; kingdom Metazoa; phylum Chordata; class Mammalia; order Artiodactyla; family Phocoenidae; genus Phocoena; species Phocoena sinus. The sequence goes on along the minus strand of NC_045776.1, from coordinate 29,358,982 downwards.
GAAAGTAGGCATAGAGGGAAGTTTCCTCAACATAAAAAAGGCCATATATGACAAACCTACAGCCAACATCGTCCTCAATGGTGAAAAACTGAAACCATTTCCACTAAGATCAGGGACAAGACAAGGCTGCCCACTTTCACCATTCTTATTCAACATAAATTTGGAAGTTCTAGCCAAGCAATCAGAGAAGAAAAGAAATAAAAGGAATCCAAATCAGAAAAGATGAAGTAAAACTGTCACTGTTTGCAGATGACATGATACTATACATAGAAAATCCTAAAGGTGGCACAAGAAAACTAGTAGAACTAATCAATGAATTTGGTAAAGTAGCAGGATACAAAATTAATGCACAGAAATCTCTGACATTCTTATACACTAATGATGAAAAATCTAAAAGTGATATCAAGAAAACACTCCCATTTACCATTGCAACAGAAAGAATAACATATCTAGGAATAAACCTACCTAAGGAGACAAAAGACCTGTATGCAGTAAGTTATAAGACACTGATGAAAGGACTTAAAAATGATACAAATAGATGGAGAGATATACCATGTTCTTGGATTGGAAGAATCAACATTGGGAAAATGACTCTACTACCCAAAGCAATCTACATATTCAATGCAATCCCTATCAAACTACCACTGGAATTTTTTACACAACTAGAACAAACAATTTCTCCATTTGTATGGAAAAACAAAAGACCCTGAATACCAAAAGCAATCTTGAGAATGAAATATCAAGCTGGAGGAATCAGGCTCCCTGACTTCAGACTATACTACAAAGCTACAGTAATCAAGACAGTATGGTACTAGCACAAAAACAATAAGATAGATCAATGGAACAGGAGAAAAAGCCCAGAGATAAACCCACACACATATGGTCACCTTATCATTGGTAAAGGAGGCAAGAATATAAAGTGGAGAAATGAAAGCCTCTTCAATAAGTGGTGCTGGGGAAACTGGACAGGTACATGTAAAAGTATGAAATTAGAACACTCCCTAACACCATACACAAAAATAAACTCAAAATGGATTAAAGACCTAAATGTAAGGCCAGACACTATCAAACTCTTACAAGAAACATAGGCAAAACACTCTATGACATAAATCACAGCAAGGTCCTTTTTGACCCACCTCCTAGAGAAATGGAAATAAAAACAAAAATAAACAAATAGGATGTAATGAAACTTCAAAGCTTTTCCACAGCAAAGGAAACCATAAACAAGTTGAAAAGACAACCCACAGAGTGGGAGAAAATATTTGCAAGTGAAGCAACTGACAAAGGATTAATCTCCAAAATTTACAAGGAGCTCATGCAGCTCAATAACAAAAAAACAAACAACCGAATCCATAGATGGGCAGAAGACCTAAATAGACATTTCTCCAAAGAAGATATACAGACTGCCAACAAATGCATGAAAGAATGCTCAACATCATTAATCATTAGAGAAATGCAAATCAAAACTACAACGAGATATCATCTCATACCCATCAGAATGGCTATCATCAAAAAATCTACAAACAATAAATGCTGGAGAGGCTGTGGAGAAAAGGGAACACTCTTGCACTCTTGATGGGAATGTAAAATGATACAGCCACTATGGAGCACAGTATGGAGGTTCCTTAAAAAACTACATATAGAACTACCATACGAACCAGCAATACCACTACTGGGCATATACCCTGAGAAAACCGTAATTCAAAAAGAGTCATATACCAAAATGTTCATTACAGCTCTATTTACAATAGACAGGACATAGAAGCAACCTAAATATCCATCAACAGATGAATGGATTAAGAAGATGTGGCACATATGTACAATGGAATATTACTTAGCCATAAAAAGAGACGAAATTGAGTTATTTGTAGTGAGGTGGATGAACCCAGAGACTGTCATACAGAGTGAAGTAAGTCAGAAGAAGAAAAATAAATACCGTATGCTAACACATATATATGTGGAATCTAAGAAAAAAAAAAAATGTCATGAAGCGCCTAGGGGTAGGATGGGAATAAAGACACAGACCTACTAGAGCATGGACTTGAGGATATGGGGAGGGGGAAGGGTAATCTGGGAGGAAGTGAGAGAGTGGCATGGACATATATACACTACCAAACGTAGGGTGTATAGCTAGTGAGAAGTAGCCGCATGGCATAGGGAGATCAGCTAGGTGGTTTGTGACCACCTAGAAGCATGGTATAGGGAGGGTGTGGGGGAGGGAGATGCAAGAGGGAAGAGATATGTGAACATATGTATATGTATAACTGATTCACTTTGTTGTAAAGCAGAAACTGACACACCATTGTAAAGCAATTATACTCCAATAAAGATGTTTAAAAAAATGGACAGAAGATCTAAATAGACATTTCTCCAAAGAAGACATACAGATAGCCAAGAGGCACATGAAAAGATGCTCAATATCGCTAATTATTAGAAAAATGCAAATCAAAACTACAATGAGGTGTCACTTCACACCTGTCAGAATGGCCATCATCAACAAGTCTACAAACGATAAATGCTGGAAAGCATGTGGAGAAAAGGGAATCCTCCAACACTGTTGGTAGAATTGTAATCCATTTTTAAGAACTGTATGGAGTTTCCTTAAAAATGTAAAAATAGTTCGTTAGGCATATATATGGAGAAAACCATAATTTGAAAAGACACATGCACCCAATGTTCATTGCAGCACTATTTACAATAGCCAATACATGGAAGCAACCTAAATGTCCATCAACCAATGAATGGATAAAGAAGATATAGTAATATATACAGTGGAATATTACCCAGCCATTAAAAAGAATGAAATAATGCCATTTGCAGCAACATGGATGGACCTAGAGATTATCATACTAAGTGAAGTCAGACAGAAAAAGACAAATATGTGATATCACTTATATGTGAAATCTAAAAAAAAATGATACAAGAGAACTTATTTACAAAACAGAAACTGACTCACTGACTTCAAAACCCAACTTATGGTTACCAAAGGGGAAAGGTTGCAGGGGGATAAGTTAGAACTTTGGGATTAACATACACACACTACTATATAAAAAACAGATAATCAACTCAATATTCTCTAAAAACTTATATGGGAAAAGAATCTGAAAAAGAATGGATATATGTATATGTGTAACTGAATTACTTTTCTTTACATGTGAAACTACAATATTGTAAATCAACTCTACTTCAATATAAATTAAAATTGTTATTTTTTTTTTTTTTTTTTTCTTTTGCTGTACGTGGGCCTCTCACTGTTGTGGCCTCTCCCCTTGCGGAGCACAGGCTCCGGACGCGCAGGCTCAGCAGCCATGGCTCACGGGACCAGCCGCTTTGCGGCATGTGGGATCTTCCCAGATCAGGGCACGAACCCGTGTCCCCTGCATCGTCAGGCGGACTCTCAACCACTGCGCCACCAGGGAAGCCCAAATTGTTATTTTTTAATAAATATAATCAAGGATTAAGTAAAAAAAATATTTTCACAAACTTATGTTAACCATGTTCTTTTTCGTTTGATATTTATTAAACTAAATTTACAATTCTTCCAAAAGCAGAAGTCTGTTATGATCTGTGACCAGATAGTGTATAGAGGCCATAATCTGCTCTGCAGTGTAAAGTGATGAGACCTTAGGTCCTCTTGTAGAAATTATTTCTACTAATTCCTTGTTCAAAGTAAGGGCATAGGCTCTGGAGGCAGAGTACATGGGTTCAACTTCTAGCTTTACTTTTTACTACACAGGGACCCAGATCAACTTAGTTCACTTCCTTAAATTTCAGATTCCTCAGCTACAAGACCCAAAGGGTATGGTATGAGGATTAAATAAGAGATTACATGTCAAGTGTATGAGTGTATGGATAGAAAGATCACAAATACAGTTATGAAAAATTCCAAGACCAAAATTCCAACAGCTGTCAACTGCCTACAAGATTACAACCAACCAACTTAGATTTGTATAGAATACTGTTCACAATATGATTCTTACATACATCTCAACATACATTCTTACATATATCTTATTTCTATCACTTCCCTTGAATTGAATTGTTAAAGTGATTGAAGCATTATCACAGGACTATACTTTAAAACTCTCCTCTCTGATATGTTCCTCTTCTACGTAGAATGCCCTCTGATTTTTGTCTCTGCTGATTTAAATTCTACTCATCTCAATTTCACCACAATGATCTGTCTCTAACTAAATGACTATATCCCATGGTCTGGCATAAAACAGAGGCATAATAGATGTACATGAACTTAATGAACTTGATGATGAATATCTCCTTAAGCATTGCACTGTTGGATGACCTCAGCTGAGCCACTGGAGGAGCAGGAGCAAGCCATCCTTTCCACCAACATTCACTGATCTCCTATAACATACTAAGTACTGAGTAAGGCTTTGGGAAAACAGCAAGGAGCAAAGCAGACTTACTCTCTGACATTATAGCAATTATAATAGACTACTGGGGGAGAAAATCAATGATTGAAGTAAAACAAGTCTAAGTTTACTATTGTGATAAATGCAAGAGAGGAGAAAACATAGTGTTGTTAACAGCAGAAAACAGGGGGGGTTGGGGTAGTTCTGACTTATTCAGGGAGATCGGTGAGTATGAGATTTGAAACATAACTGCAAGTTTACCAGATGTGTATGTTGGAAGGGATTAGAAAGGAAGTACAGATTAGATGGAAGGAACAGTATATTTTAAAAAACCCTACAAGTAGAGAGATCCTGTTCTAGGGAGCAGTTAAAGGAAATCCAGTGGGGCTAAGTGAGACCAGTGCACAGAAAGCAAAGGAACATATGACATGCTTGATAAGTCTTTGAAATGTTTTGAATAGCAATTCTAAGAGTACATTTTCAATACAACATATCCTTCAGTTCCACTATTACATGCAAGACATTAATATTTTATTTCAATGCACTATGATCATTCATGGAGAGGTCATGAATATTCAATTGGCATCAGTTGTGTGGAACAGCTCCCCAAGAGCTGATAATCATAATAGGTGTAGTTTTAAAGTATTTGATACTTCCTTTTTATTAGAACTTCTTAAGTTTATAAATCCTTAAGTTTCTATTTTCTACCTCAAGCATGAATATATTACACATATATATTCTATATATCTATCTATATCTAGAATATATAGATCTATATTTATATCTGGAATATGTAGACCTATATATCTAGAATATGTAGATGCATCTATATATAGAATATATAGATATATTCTCTCACTAAGATTTGAACAGCATTTTTAAATCAATTTCTTATTTAAGAATTTATTTAATAAAAATATAACAGAAATTTGGCATCTTGATTATAATTAAGAAAATCAAGACTTGCAGATGGGTACACAGCTAGTAAATACCAAAAGTACAGTGAAAACATAGATCTCATTACTCCTCAACCATTGTTTATTCCACTGCCAGAGAAAGCTGTGGAAGCTTGCATCCCTGACAGTCTAAATGAGAGTCAAAACATGCTGCAGTTACTCTACAGGAACCACAGGAGTGAGGAACCCAAGCAGTTTTGAGCATCTAACTTCTTCCTTATAAATCTCTCAAGGCAACAAATTCTCATCTACACACATACACACACACACACACACACACACACACACACTCACGCATGCACACACACTGGAATAAGATATCTGTCCCCAACATATCAAGGGCTACAGCCTAGATAAAGAGACAAAGTCTTATGAAAATCCTTCTACTAACGTGATCAAAACCTTTCTCCTCTCCTAAGGAAGCATAACAGAATCCACGTGAGTGAATGATGTTATAGTAGGAATAATCCTGAATCCACTCTATTTTAAGAGTAAATTACAAAATATATACCCTATTATTAGTAGCAGGTTACCTGTGACACGCCTCACAACATATAACAGCACAGCACATCAGTGTGTCCTGAGAGCTCAGTTGGGAAATTCTACCTTAAAAACTGCTTCTCACTTTTCCTCCCCACCTCCCCTTTACAATTTCCTTTTCTTCCCTCTCATGTGCTGCCTCTGCAGATGATTCTATTTTTTAGGTTATATGTGCTGATTATCATGAGAAAAAGAAGGAAGATCCAGGTGTTCACAAAAATTCTTATTTCCTCTCTTTGAGATGGGCACACAGGTACCAGCCAGCCAGACTGAGAGGAGAAAGCCACCTGAAGCCTTGGAAAAATGTGAATCTTTGCTGGCTCAAAACTTAACACACACACACACATAAACAGAAATTGACACCAGCTAAATGAGCTCCCCGGCCTGCCCACATTTCTGGTGAAGGAGTCCATTTGAGAAGCCCCTTTTAAGCACAGGAAAGGTGAGGCAGAGGGCAGGCAGGCAGGGGAAGATTATTTTGAGGGTTAGTTTAATTTATGAGGTTTATTTGTATTCTCTGTCATTCATCAGGAAACCTTGTAAATGATGTTTGTATGCACTAAACTGTGATAACTGAACTGATGAGTTAAAGACTTGACTGAACATTTAATGCTGCTTATTAAATAATTATGATGAGGTTTGATGAATGGCTCTGATTCCCTGAACTTCCAACTGAGATTTTCATCATGAGTTTCATTAGACAGATGTGGATGGAGCTTGCTGCAGCCCAGCTGCAAATGAGCTTGCAAAACATTCAACTGGAAACCTTCAAAAGTGAAAAATTCAACTCTCTTGGTCTATTTTTCTTGGTCCCCAAACTAGCAGTTCATTTTCATTTGATGATAGAGTAGAGGCAAGTTATCCTATATCTCTTGGGCCATTTAAAGTATCATTGCAAGATTTCTCCATGCATACTTAATGAAACATTAATCTGTATTCTTTGTGAAAGGAAAAATAACTAGTCAACTTAAAAATAATTCTTATTCTTCAATGTCAATCACATTTCTTCCATAAATACTGGTGTAATGTGTGTCCAGTGCAGGTAAGAGTTGAGAAATGTTACAATTTATTGAAGCCAGTGAACTTGTTCAGCATCTGAGCCAGTCATTTGTTGTAATGACATGTGCAATGCACTTTTGAAACTCCTTTGTACACTGGTATAACGGCTCATTAGACCATCCAACAATTTAATTTCAAATAAGAGGGCATTGCAAATATGGGATTTTTGTTCCATATCTTGAACCTTTTAAGTAGCTGTGTCTATTTGGGATGGCAGATTCAGTTTATTGGCAATTTGCATATGTGTTTTATTTGTTGATGTTTTTCTACAGACAAGCTGAAAGTCTGCTACACAATTGAAAGGAAAGTAGTCTATAGTGAAATGAAAGAAGCACTGAGATTGGAGTGAGCCAGGCTGGATTCAAAGAGGCAGTAGAAGGTGGAGTTTCAAGGCATGGGATCAGGAACCTCACTGCCTGTGTCTAAATCCACCAATAGTTGTAGAACAAATTACAGGATTGGAAGCCAAGACTCCCTGAGTTCTAGTTCTGCTTTTCTAGTGACCAAAATCACACCCAGGAAATCATTTAAATTCTTTGTCCTCAGTTGCCTCATCTGAAAAATAAAGATATTAGACCCTATTCATATTATAAATTATTTGATAAGTTAGCAAGTAGTTCTCTAGAATTAATGTCACTTGTAATCACTTAAGAATATTTAATTGGTCCATAAAGTGTAATATTTTGAAAAAACAATTTAAAATATTTTAATGCAGTTTTGCTTATAATTTGCTGTACTTCTAGTGGCTTAGAAAAGTTAATCTCCCTTACCCTGAATTCCTGACTCTGAAATAAAAAATGAACAGGGTATCTAAATTCAATTTATTTTTATGTTAATCCAAAAATAGTTTGAAAGCCTTTAATAAATGACAGAGAAGCACTGGAGGCCATTAATCACAACTGACAACGTCCCTAGTATGGCCATGGCTTTATTCTGATGTTCAACCATTCTCCTCAGCCATAACCCTGATGGACAGATTTATCTCCTGCATTAATTGCCACTGATCTCAGAGGAGAAAGAAGACATAGAGACAAGGCTGATATAAAGGGTTCAGACAGTGGATAAGGATGCACCATACCTTTGTTCAGGTATTTGATTTACAGAACGTGAAGGCATGAACAACAGATGTAAGTGATATCTTCAAATTGTGTCCTCACAATTATTATCGAGTCTACTGAAACAGTCTCAGCATTTTTTTTTTCTTAACATCTTTATTGGAGTATAATTGCATTAAAATGGTGTGTTAGTTTCTGCTTCACAACAAAATGAATCAGTTATATATATACATATGTTCCCATATCTCTTCCCGTTTGCATCTCCCTCCCTCCCACCCTCCGTATCCCACCCCTCCAGGAGGTCACAAAGCACCGAGCTGATCACCCTGTGCTATGCGGCTGCTTCCCACTAGCTATCTACCTTACGTTTGGTAGTGTATATATGTCCATGTCTCTCTCTCGCTTTGTCACAGCTTACCCTTCCCCCTCCCCATATCCTGAAGTCCATTCTCTAGTAGGTCTGTGTCTTTATTCCTGTCTTACCCTAGGTTCTCCATGACACTTTTTTTTTCATAAATTCCATATATATGTGTTAGCATACGGTATTTGTCTCTCTCTTTCTGACATACTTCACTCTGTATGACAGACTCTAGGTCTATCCACCTCATTACAAATAGCTCAATTTCGTTTCTTTTTATGGCTGAGTAATATTCCATTGTGTATATGTGCCACAACTTCTTTATCCATTCATCTGATGATGGACACTTAGGTTGTTTCCATCTCTGGCCTATTGTAAATAGAGCCGCAATGAACATTTTGGTACATGACTCTTTTTGAATTATGGTTTTCTCAGGGTATATGCCCAGTAGTGGGATTGCTGGGTCATATGGTAGTTTTATTTGTAGTTTTTTAAGGAACCTCCATACTGTTCTCCACAGTGGCTGTATCAATTTACATTCCCACCAACAGTGCAAGAGGGCTCCCTTTTATCCACACCCTCTCCAGCATTTATTGTTTCTAGATTTTTTGATGATGGCCATTCTGACTGGTGTGAGATGATATCTCATTGTAGTTTTGATTTGCATTTCTCTAATGATTAGTGATGTTGAGCATTCTTTCATGTGCTTGTTGGAAGTCTGTATATCTTCTCTGGAGAAATATCTATTTATGTCTTCTGCCCATTTTTGGATTGGGTTTGGTTTTTTGTTATTAAGCTGCATGAGCTGCTTATTAATTTTGGAGATTAATCCTTTGTCAGTTGCTTCATTTGCAAATATTTTCTTCCATTCTGAGGGTTGTCATTTGGTCTTGCTTATGGTTTCCTTTGCTGTGCAAAAGCTTTGAAGTTTCATTAGGTCCCATTTGTTTATTTTTGTTTTTATTTCCATTTCTCTAGGAGGTGGGTCAAAAAGGACCTTGCTGCTATTTATGTCATACAGTGTCCGACCTATGTTTTCCTCTAAGAATATGATAGTTTCTGGCCTTACATTTAGGTCTTTAATCCATTTTGAGTTTATTTTTGTGTATGGTGTTAGGAAGTGATCTAATCTCATACTTTTACATGTACCTGTCCAGTTTTCCCAGCACCACTTATTGAAGAGGCTGTACTTTCTCCACTGTACATTCCTGCCTCCTTTATCAAAGATAAGGTGACCATATGTGCATGGGTTTATCTCTGGGCTTGCTATCGTGTTCCATTGATCTGTCTTTCTGTTTTTGTGCCAGTACCATACTGTCTTGATTACTGTAGTTTTGTAGTATAGTCTGAAGTCAGGGAACCTGATTCCTCCTGCTCCGTTTTTCGTTCTCAAGATTGCTTTGGCTATTCAGGGTCTTTTGTTTTTCCATACAAATTGTGGAATTATTTTGTTCTAGTTCTGTGAAAAATTCCAGTGGTAGTTTGATAGGGATTGCATTTAATTTGTAGATTGCTTTGGATAGTATAGTCATTTTCACAATGTTGATTCTTCCAATCCAAGAACATGGTATATCTCTCCATCTATTTGCATCATCTTTAATTTCTTTCATCAGTGTCTTTTAATTTTCTGCATACAGGTCTTTTGTCTCCTCAGGTAGGTTTATTCCTAGATATGTTATTCTTTTTGTTGCAATGGTAAATGGGAGTGTTTTCTTGATTTCACTTTCAGATTTTTCATCATTAGTGTATAGGTATGCCAGAGATTTCTGTGCATTAATTTTGTATCCTGCTGCTTTACCAGATTCATTGATTAGCTCTAGTAGTTTTCTGGTAGCATCTTTAGGATTCTCTATGTATAGTATCAAGTCATCTGCAAACAGTGACAGATTTACTTCTTTTCTGATTTGGATTCCTTTTATTTCCTTTTCTTCTCTGATTGCTGTTGCTAAAACTTCCAAAACTATGTTGAATAAGAATGGTGAGACTGCGCCACCTTGTCTTGTTCCTGATCTTAGTGGAAATGGTTTCAGTTTTTCACCATTGAGGATGATGTTGGCTGTGGGTTTCTCATATATGGCCTTTACTATGTAGAGGAAAGTTCCCTCTATGCCTACTTTCTGCAGGGTTTTTATCGTAAATGGGTGTTGAATTTTGTCAAAAGCTTTCTCTGCATCTATTGAGATGATCATATGGTTTTTCTCCTTCAATATGTTCACATGATGTATCATGTTGATTGATTTGCATATATTGAAGAATCCTTACATTCCTGGAATAAACCCCACTTGATCATGGTGTATGATCCTTTTAATGTGCTGTTGGATTCTGTTTGTATTTTGTTGAGGATTATTGCATCTATGTTCATCAGTGATATTGGCCTGTAGTTTTCTTTCTTTGTGACATCCTTGTCTGGTATTGGTATGAAGGTGATGGTGGCCTCGTAGAATAAGTTTGGGAATGTTCCCCCCTCTGCTATATTTTGGAAGAGTTTGAGAAGGATAGGTGTTAGCTCTTCTCTAAATGTTTGATAGAATTCGCCTGTGAAGCCATCTGGTCCTGGGCTTTTGTTTGTTGGAAGATTTTTAATCACAGTTTCAATTTCAGTGCTTGTGATTGGTCTGTTCATATTTTCTGTTTATTCCTGATTCAGTTTTGGCAGGTTGTGCCTTTCTAAAAATTTGTCCATTTCTTCCAGGTTCTCCATTTTATTGGCATAGAGTTGCTTGAAGTAATCTCTCATGATCTTTTGTATTTTTGCTGTGTCAGTTGTTACTTCTCCTATTTCATTTCTAATTCTATTGATTTGAGTCTTCTCCCTTTTTTTCATGATGAGTCTGGTTAATGGTTTATCAATTTTGTTGATCTTCTCAAAGAACCAGCTTTTAGTTTTATTGATCTTTGTTATTGTTTCCTTCATTTCTTTTTCATTTATTTCTGATCTGATTTTTATGATTTCTTTCCTTCTGCTAACTTTGGGGGATTTTTTGTTCTTCTTTCTCTAATTGCTTGAGGTGCAAGGTTAGGTTGTTTATTCGAGATGTTTCCTGTTTCTTAAGGTAGGGTTGTATTGCTATAAACTTCCCTCTTAGAACTGCTTTTGCTGAATCCCATAGATTTTGAGTCGTCGTGTCTCCATTGTCATTTGTTTCTAGGTATTTTTTGATTTCCTCTTTGATTTCTTCAGTGATCACTTCGTTATTAAGTAGTGTATTGTTTAGCCTCCATGTGTTTGTACTTTTTACAGATCTTTTCCTGTAATTGATATCTATTATCATAGCGTGGTGGTCTGAAAAGATACTTGATACAATTTCAATTTTCTTAAATTTACCAAGGCTTGATTTGTGACCCAAGATATGATCTATCCTGGAGAATGTTCCATAAGCACTAGAGAAAAATGTGTATTCTGTTGTTTTGGGATGGGATATAAATATCAATTAAGTCCATATTGTTTAATGTATCATTTAAAGCTTGTGTTTCCTTATTTGTTTTCATTTTGGATGATCTGTCCATTGCTGAAAGTGGGGTGTTAAAGTCCCCTACTGTGAATGTGTTACTGTCGATTTCCCCTTTTATGGCTGTTAGTATTTGCCTTATGTATTGAGGTGCTCCTGGGTTGGGTGCATAAATATTTACAATTGTTATGTCTTCTTCTTGGATTGATCCCTTGATCATTATGTAGTGCCCTTCTTTGTCTCTTCTAATAGTCTTTATTTTAAACTTTATTTTGTCTGATATGAGAATTGTTACTCCAGCATTCTTTTGGTTTCCATTTGCATGAAATATCTTTTTCCATCCCCTTACTTTCAATATGTATGTGTCTCGAGGTCAGAAGTGGGTCTCTTGCAGACAGCAAATATATGGGTCTTGTTTTTGTATCCATTCAGCCAATCTGTGTCTTTTAGTGGGAGCATTTAATCCATTTACATTTAAGGTAATTATCGATATGTATGTACCTATTCCCATTCTCTTAATTGTTTTGAGTTTCTTATTGTAGGTCTTTTCCTTCTCTTGTGTTTCTTCCTCAGAGAAGTTCCTTTAGCAGTTGTTGTAGAGCTGGTTTGGTGGTGCTGAACTCTCTCAGCTTTTGCTTGTCTGTAAAGATTTTAATTTCTCCATCAAATCTGAATGAGATCCTTGCTGGGTAGAGTAATCTTGGTTGCAGGTTTTTCTTCTTCATCACTTTCAATATGTCCTGCCACTCCCTTCTGGCTTGCAGAGTTTCTGCTGAAAGATCAGCTGTGAACCTTATGGGGATTCCCTTGTGTGTTAGTTGTTGTTTTTCCCTTGCTGCTTTTAATATGTTTTCTTTGTATTTAATTTTTTACAGTGTGATTAATATGTGTCTTGGTGTATTTCTCCTTGGATTTATACTGTATGGGACTCTCTGTGCTTCCTGGACTTGATTCACTATTTCCTTTCCCATATTAGAGAAGTTTTCAACTATAATCTCTTCAAATATTTTCTCAGTCCCTTTCTTTTTCTCTTCTTCTTCTGGAATCCCTATAATTCGAATGTCAGTACATTTAATGTTGCCCCAGAGGTCTCTGAGACTGTCCTCAGTTCTTTTCATTCTTTTTTCTTTATTCTGCTCTGCAGTAGTTATTTCCATTCTTTTATCTTCCAGGTCACTTGTCCATTCTTCTGCCTCAGTTATTCTGCTATTGATCCCATCTAGAGTATTTTTCTTTTCACTTATTATGCTGTTCTTCACTGTTTGTTTCATCTTTAGTTCTTCTAGGTCCTTGTTAAGTGTTTCCTGCATTTTGTCTCTTCTATTTCCAAGGTTTTGGATCATCTTTACTATCATTATTCTGAATTCTTTTTCAGGTAGACTGCCTATTTCCTCTTCATTTGTTAGGTTGGTGGGTTTTTATCTTGCTCCTTCATCTGCTGTGTGTTTTTCTGTCTTCTCATTTTGCTTACCTTACTGTGTTTGGGGTCTCCTTTTTGCAGGCTGCAGGTTCGTAGTTCCCGTTGTTTTTGGTGTCTGTCCCCAGTGGCTAAGGTTGGTTCAGCTGGTTGTGTAAGCTTCCTGGTAGAGGGGACTAGTGCCTGTGTTCTGGTAGATGAGGCTGGATCTTGTCTTTATGGTGGGCAGGTCCATGTCTGGTGGCATGTTTTGGGGTGTCTGTCGACTTATTATGATTTGGGGCAGCCTCTCTGCTAATGGGTGGGTTTTTGTTCCTGTCTTGCCAGTTGTTTGGCATAGAATGTCCAGCACTGTAGCTTGCTGGTCGTTGGGTTTAGGTGGTTGTTGGTGTTTAGATGGAGATCTCTGGGAGATTTTCGCCATTTGATATTATGTGCAGCTTGGAGGTCTCTTGTGTACCAGTGTCCTGAAGTTGGCTCTCCCACCTCAGAGGCACAGCACTAACTCCTGGCCACAGCACTAAGAGCCTTTCATCCACATGGCTCAGAAGAAAAGGGAGAAAAAGTAGAAAGAAAGAATTAGTAGAATTAGAAGTAGAAAGAAAGAAAGAAAGGAGGGAGGAAGGGAGGGAGGAAGGAAGGAAGGAAGGAGGGAAGGAAGGAAAAAAAGAAAGAAAGAAGATAAAGTAAAATAAAATAAAGTAAGGTAAAATATAATAAAGTTATTAAAATAAATAAATAAATATTAAGAGAAAAAAAAGAAAAACGGATGGATAGAACCCTGGGACAAATGCTGGCAGCAAAGCTATACAGACCAAATGTCACACAGAAGCATATACATCCACACTCAGAAAAAGAGGAAAAGGGGAAAAAAATCATAAATCTTGCTCTCAAAGTCCACCTTGTGAATTTGGGATGATTCATTGTCTAAAGGAAGGAAGGAAGGAAAGAAAGAACAAAGATAAAGTAAAATAAAATAAAGTTATTAAAATAAAAAGTAATTTTTAAGAAAAATATTAAAAATAAAACAAACAGACGAATAGAACCCTTGGACAAATGGTGAAAGCAAAGCTGTACAGACAAAATCTCACACAGAAGGATACACATACACACTCACAAAAAAAGAAAAAGTGGAAAAAATAATAAATCTTGCTCTCAAAGTCCATCTCCTTAATTTGGATGATTCGTTGTCTATTCAGGTATTCCACAGATGCAGCGCACATCAAGTTGTTTGTGGAGATTTAATCCACTGCTTCTGAGGCTGCTGGGAGAGATTTCCCTTTCTCTTCTTTGTTCTCACAGCTCCCAGGGGCTCAGCCTTGGATTTGGCCCCGCCTGTGCGTGTAGGTCGCCTGAGGGCGTCTGTTCTTTGCTCAGACAGGATGGGGTTAAAGAAGCAGCTCATTTGGGGACTCCGGCTCACTAAGGCCGGGGGTAGGGAGGGTCACGGATTGCAGGGCGAGCCTGCTGTGGCAGAGGCCGACATGACGTTGCACTAGCCTGAAGCGCGCCGTGCGTTCTCCCAGGGGAGTTGTCCCTGGATCACGGGACCCTGGCAGTGGCAGGCTGCACAGGCTCCCCGGAAGGGGGGTGTGGATAGTGACCTGTGCTCACACACAGGCTTCTTGGTGGCGGCAGCAGCAGCCTTAGTGTCTTATGTCTGTCTCTGGGATCCGCGCTTTTAGCCGCAGCTCACGCCCGTGTCTGGAGCTCCTCTAAGCAGCATTCTTAATCCCCTGTCCTCACGCACCAGGAAACAAAGGGGGAAGAAAAAGTCTCTTGCCTCTTCGGCAGGTCCAAACTTTTACCCGGACTCCCTCCCGGGCAGCCGTGGTGCACTAACCCGCTGCTGGCTGTGTTCACGCTGCCAACCCCAGTCCTCTCTCTGCTGACCGAAGCCCGATCCTCAGTTCCCAGCCCCGCCCGCTGAGGCGGGGGAGCAGACAAGCCTCTCGGGCTGGTGAGTGACGGTCGGCGCCGATCCTCTGTGCGGGAATCTCTCCGCTTTGCCCTCCGCACTCCTGTTGCTGCGCTCTCCTCTGCAGCCCCGACACTCGCCCCCTCCGCCACCCGCAGTCTCCGCCCGCGAAGGGGCTTCCTAGTTGTGGAAACATTTCCTCCTTCACAGCTCCTTCCCACTGGTGCAGGTCGCGTCCCTATCCTTTTGTCTCTGTTTTTTCTTTTGCCCTACCCAGGTACGTGGGGGTGGGGGGGTTTCTTGCCTTTTGGGAGGTCTGAGTTCTTCTGCCAGCATTCAGTAGGTGTTCTGTAGGAGTTGTTCCACGTGTAGATGTATTTCTGGTGTATCTGTGGGGAGGAAGGTGATCTTCGCATTTTACTCCTAGTCTCAGCTTTATTTGATTTTTTTGTACATTCTTATTGACTAACTACTACTTACGGACTTTTATAGATGGATGGGTAGATGATAGATAAATAGATAATAGATAGATAGATAGATAGATAGATAGATGAGTCCATGAATAAGATAATACATTTAAAACTTGAGACACATAGGAATTCCTTACCAGAGAGTAGTAGAACCTGTCTTCTAGCCCACATTGATGGAGGGATCTTGACCCACTCCCCCTCCTCCACCGCACACTGAGCCAGTAATGCAGCCTTATTTATTGGCCTATCACCTGGTCTCCTCTAACATCCATTCCTACATTTTTTCCATTCCCTTTTAGTTCTTAAGAGAGCAAATCCAGGAACCCTACCCTAGAGATTTAATTTTAACTGCTGCCACTATCCCGTGATCAAAGCTGTATCATAGCAGGTCTTCCAAATCTACTTTTGCATTTTGTCTCAGCTGAAAAATTATTCTTTCTGACATCCTGCCCCTAACATTTTATTTTTCTGGACTTTTTGGTTATCTGGCATTCAACTTAAGATTAACTAATAGTTTCCTCTAGAATAACCTCTAGCCTTTTTTACATTTCTGTTTCCCAGAAGCCGTCTCCCTGTTCCAAATATATGGCCATAATGACCTGTTTTGGGTTCTGAAATTGCCCCAACAACCTCACCTTATTGGAAATAATTGATAAATAGCTTAAGCACATATTGATTGATCCCTAAAAAGGGGGAGGGAGGATTTTGCAATAATGAATTAAAGAATATCCAAAACAAAGTTAGTGAATTTTACAAACCACCTGAAAACTAGCCCCTTGTGCTATTCAGAAAGCAATCAACATCTGTTATTAGTGTAATTTGAGGATAAGGGAACAATGTTAAGTTTCAGGATAAGATAGTCTCAGCACAGTGGGAATAGGCACCAGATGAACTCCTATAAATTACTGGTAGTCTCCACATTCACTGGGAAGAATGACTTTTCTGCAGCTATTTCAGCTCAGGTGTTCCTTGGTAATAAATATTCCCTGAGAAGTCAAGCAGAAACTTCCAAAGTTGAGAGGGAAGGAGGAAAACTATGTGAAGGTAAAGTTGAAAGTTGGTCAGCACACCAAACTTCTGGGCCACAGCTGACTGGAGTGTGGTCAGATCTAACTTCAAGCAACAGTTCCTTTACAGTACCTTCCTTTACAGCCCTTTATGGTACCTTCCCTCTCACATTCCAATCCCTGTAAATTCATTTTCAACCTGGCAGCCCAGGTTCCTCCTTTCCAAAACATATCCATTCCTATACTGTTCCCTGAGTGTTGCAGATTTTTGTTTTCCAAACGTCGCTCTGTAATTTACAAATTTTGTTTTACTTTCATAAGAGAAAAAAATCATTTGTGATAAATAGGGTTTAAAGCTGAGATTAGGTTTATATTTGGACAAAGACTATAAACAATTAATGAATTATACAAATGATTTTCTATAACAGGTAAATTAAGGTCCATGGGCTAAATCTGGCTTGCTGCCTATTTTTGTAAGGACTGCCAGTGAAGAATGGTTTTTACAGATGAGCATTTGTGAGTGATTTGATGATAGGAAATGCTAACTTTGAGCCCCAATTCTATTAAATGTTATCCTATCCTAAATAATTAATTCTGTTCAGTTTCCTGAGGCTGCCATAAAAAGGTATTACAAACTGGGTGACTTAAAATAACAGAAATGTATGCTCTTTTATGGAGGCCAGAAGTCCAAAATCAAGGTGCATGCAGGGGCACACTCTTTCCAAAGTTTCTAGGAGAGAATCTTTCCTTGCTTCTTTCAGCTTCTGGTGGCTCCTACCATTCCTTGGCCTGTGGCAGCATAGCTCCTATCTCTACCCCTGTCTTCCCTGGGTCTGAATATTGGCATCCCTTCTCTGATAAGGAAACAAGCTATTGGATCTAGGGCCCACACTAAATCCAGATGATGTCATCTTGAGCTCCTTAATTGTATCTGTAAAGACCATATTTCCGAACATAGGTTCCTGACGTTAGGACTTGAACTTATATTTTTTGGTGGACACAATCCAACCCACTACAGTATATTTGTTTTGCAGGAAAAAAATGTACTCAATTATTATAATCCTTTTAAAATTTTATCATAAAAGTGTTTGAAAAGTTGTTTCCTCTTTTATTATATATAAATACTATATAATAGCCTCGATTTTGCCTCTTGACCCACAATGGATAAAGAAAAATTTTACTGACCTCTGTTCTATATTGTAGCCATTATCTATGCCCAAATATTAGACCCAGATCTTCTTTTGTATTTTGTACTTATTATCCAGTTCTTTTGTGTCACAAGTGAATAGTTCTTAGATTTTTTGAAGAATGGTTTTTACAAGAACTTATTCATCATACTCCCTTGGTTGTAGTTTTTTTCATAAAAAGACACACAATGGAAACACCACACAAAAAATAGCACTGTCAATACATGCAAATTAGTTTGGAAATTGGTTGACTGTAAACAAATTACTCAGTTGAAAGCTATAATAAATACCATAATTAGTTGTCTTCAAGCTCATGATAGTTTAAATTTAACAGGTTCCTCTCATCCCCAGCCACCCATCTTCCAAAAAATCCAAACAAAAATATGTAAAGCAAGGATATGATTTAGTACCAAATATAAAATGTATGTTTTATGCTTCAGAAGTTGACTTTGAAAAGTGTTTAAAATGTTTTACTTAATACCAAATCAAAATGAAGATGGAGTATGAAAGTATCCAAAGTGGAGAAATGTTGCATCACTAGGGAATAAATTATGGAGTTAACATAGGTTAAACTTATAACACCAGTAATAAAATTCTTGTCCTATGTTAGTGTGTGGTACATCAACATAACAGCAGAAGAATCAAGAAGGAAGTAGAATGAGTCATGAGGTCACTGAGATTTCTTTAAGTCTGGAGTCAGACTTAACTGCCTTTGTGAAAGGAGGTCAGCAATGCCTTTGAAGAAAGCAAGCCAGTAATATTACAAAATGGCAAGGCAATGATTAGTGAAAATAAGCCAAACTTCCATCCTCTTCTACTTTCCACTACCTCTAAATAAACTGAATATATCATATAAGAAAAAGTCCCATAAACCAAATAATTTCCCACAAAGTTCTTATCTGCTAGATAAGAAATATTGTCAGAAGTAGTTGAATACAAAATAGGAAATGAAAATCATCAGTTAAAATAAAGAAACCAAGTGATTCCAGAATTTTGTTCCAAGAAAAATGGTGACATTTTAGTCACTACATAAATTCTGACACAGAGTAGATAACAACAAGGAAGTTCCAAGTTTCTTTTCTATCCAAGATTCTGGGACTAGTACTTAAGTCTTTTAGGCAATCATAAAACAGACGGTTTCACTAGTATTAAAAGTCCATCTTTTTTTCTCCATTTGCTCTAAAACAGGACAATCAGACTAAGGGAATAGTCATTACAGTTTCACATGGTTGTTGTATGCATGATAATCTGATGTATATTGTTCTTGAAGCTATGGGGGGAAATGAGGGAAGGTGTGGCAAGTTTCTTATTCCAAACAAAAGCATCACATTTATAATTGTATTGGCCAAATGCCACACAAAATTCTTGCTATAAGCAGATAGAGACCCCAGACCCTGGGTGAGTAAAGTGAACTAAAGACTGAAATACTTTGACCACCACCATGGAAAAATGACTGTAGGACAGGCCAGAAGGCCTAACTCCAATTCATGCTCTCATAGTTCAGTGTGATGGGCAGACAACATAAAGTTTTCAGTAATAGTTAAGAAAGGGAAAATATAATTTCTTTCCTTTTCGGTGGCAGTGATTTATTACATTTTGACTTTGGATGTTCTCAGGTTCAGACATTTTCTTTATTAACTCCAGTCTGTGACCAAGATCCAGACTGGCAAGAGCTACAGAGCCTGGAGATGATGGAAAGCAGCCCAAAGATCAGAGATCAAGAACAAAGACTGAGGTCCAAACCAGAAGAGAAATAAAGTTTTGTATTCCATTCTAGTTCAACTCTTTCATTTGGGCTAATCCAGCTTGCAGAGTTCCTGGGAACTTGTCAAACCTCAAGTTCCTTCCCTTGCTAACTAAAGCAAAACTGCCCTGCTAGTTTGAGCCAAAAATTAGGGTTGTTTGGGCTTTGATTTTTTTTTTCTTTTTTATCTTTTTGGTTAGTATTTTACCTTTGAAATCAACTTTGTGCTAATCAGTGTACCTCAAATCATCTGTCCACAAAATCATCACATGGAAGTCACTCTCAGGCAATAAGAAGTTTTCCCTTCCAGTTATTCTGAAATGTTGTCCTCACAATCAAAGTGACTTGAAAGATCTGTATGAGTATGTATGTAAGTGCAGGTGGATGCATACTGTATGTGTATATTGCATATGTATTTTCCTTCAGAGTAATTTAACCTGTCAATTTGATACAATAGTCATATAAAGAATGTGCCAATAAATAGATTTTTCCTTATATATACTCTCCTTTCTCTCACTTCATCTATATCCACACAGTGATAAAATCAATTTCCATTTAATAACCATTAAGCCATTAGAGGATCATCAACAGTTTCTTGACAGAGCACAAAAGACTATACTTTCAAGGATCATTTATATAGTTTATTACTGATAGAGCACATATTTTTAAATGGTAAGATGGGTTTAAATAACTGCTAGAAGAGTTATTTTTAGTTGAGATAATGTGTATATCATGTTATAATTTTAAGGATAAAGTATCTTACCAATTTCCTCAACTGTTGTAGTTGCACTACTACCTGACTATAAGACGCTGTAAGTGATTTCTTAAGATCCCTTTGCCTCCTTGTAGTTAATTCTATGGTGAGACCATAACTTCAATCCAATTCAATGGACTCTTAGAAGCCCTTCCATGTGTGCAACTTTAGTAGGTGCTGTGGTGAGTGCTTTCCAGGGGAAAAAACAAAGCAAGATATTTGTCACTGGCAAATGTACAATTCTTATAAGAGAAGCAAGATTTATTATCTTGCACACAAGATTTAGAGACACAGTGCAAAAAGAAGCACAGGGAAAATATGGTAATTAATGAGGTGCCAAAATGAGAATAAAGACAATAACAGAATAATAAAAAGGTCCAAACTGAGTGACATGTGTGGGCTGGAAATATCACAGATCTTAGAGATCAGGGAACACAAAGGAGAAACATAGTAACTAATTTCCTTACCTTCCACCTTCTCCCCAATCCAACGGGGGCCATTATGAATCCTGATCTCTCAAAATATTATTACAGCACACTACCTTTTCAGAGTTAGACAGAGAAGTGTAGGAGGGATACCAATGGAAACAAAAGGGTTAAGGAGACTTTTAACTGAATTTAAACCCTGAGATAGAATTGATGCATCTCCTTTGATTGTTCAAAAGCCAATAGAATCCCCTGATCCATTCCATTCCATTTATTTCTATCATGCTGTGATAAAGGATAGAGAAGACTTTTCATACTCTAATAAGTGAATAGCCCTGCCTCTCTCATTGCTTCTGCATCTTTGCTGATCTATATTTCTCCAGTATGGATGGATCACCACTAACAGGTTCGACAGATGTTATAATATCATTATGCAAATGCAGGTTCACTGCCACTAGGGAATCCTACAGACTGATCACTTCATTATCAGCCTTATCAGAAAATACAAGAGAATTGTGTCCCATACTCAGTGAAATGAAAACAATTCAAATTAACTGCTTTACTGTCTGACTATTCTATAGTCCAGGGTGGGAGATGAGGAGAGCTGATTTTGAAAACTGAGATAGCATCAGGCATTGCTCCACTGAGGTTCTGCCTGAGCTGGCTTCCTGTGCACGTCCTTCTCCACTGATCTCTGCCTTCTTTTCTGCTCCAAATCAGGACCTATGCTAAGGCATGTTGCAGCATTTAATTTGTTCACCTGCTGTCATATGTCCTTGAAGAATGTCTTCCTTAGAATAGAAGCAGTTTAGTCCTGTGCCTAGAGAGGCAGATTGTTTAGTGGAAATCTCTCAGACCTTAGAATCACATGACCTGGATCCTACACACTAGGCTAACAGTGTGACTTTGCACATTTTACACAATTCCTGTTTCTTAAAAGTCACTTGGCTTATGTAGGGCTCTTACCTATAAAATCAAGGAGTTAGTGAAGACAATCTTCAAAGCCCCTTTTAGCAGTAACATTTTATTTCCTGGAATTTGAATCTGAAATATTTTTCCAAGTCTTATTTTATAAAAATAAAATATGACTATTGTTACCTATCCCAACTAGCAATTATCTCTGGATCCTATTAAAGTGGTGCATGTAAAATTATAGCAAATTCATTAGGAAAATTAATGTGGTATTATTATTAATAGTAACATTAATGGACTGGGTACTGTAGACCTGGGTTCAGGTCCTAGCATTGATCATCCTGTGCTGGGGTCACCTGGTCCAGGTGCTCAGCTCCCACTTTTACACCTAATTCAGAATGTTCCTTCAATGTCTTCTTCCTGGAAAGCTCCTGCTTATACAAAACCTAGCACTTAGTTGTCACCTTTTTAGTCAAGCCTGCCTTCTGTATTATAACTCTCTGATCAGACTTCTACTACATCATTTATTCTATCATAATATAGTTGTTTGTATACATTTTTCTCTATTTCTGGCAGTGGGTTTCTAGAAGAAGTAATTTATACCTTTTTAAATGTTTACTTCTACCATTGTCACTATAGTATGCCATACCTGGTACCTATTAAGGCTCAATAAATACTTGATCAAGGCAGGTCACAATGGACCCAACTCAGAAAGAGCTGATAACAAAAGTCCTGTGAAAAACATGGTATGAAGGACAGTGTCTCCCAGTGCCTTGGAGAGGTGGACATACTATCCCATGACCCCAAAGGAGAAGTCCCAGAAAGATAGCTCCATAGACCCCAAGTGCCTGTTGGAGGAGAAATTGACTCATTGATCTAGGGGACCTGTATCAAGAAGGCCATAGTTAATGTCTATGTTGCTGAGAGCCCCTCTCTAAATTGCCAACTATGTTAGTTCTTGAATGACGCCAAGCACAAGGGTCTGCCAGCAGAAAGTTGAGCAATTTTGACTGAATTGTGGCACAGAATCTAGAGTCTATACCTAGTCTTTCATTGTATGAACGCTCTGCTTCTGAAACAACCCCACTTGTCTCTATGTCCCTGAAACAAGTGAGGAGTTGAACACAATGCCTTTGTCAGAAATCCCAGTTTGAAACACCAGGACAAAGGTAGCACCCACCCAAGTGGTAGATTAATGCCATACTTTTAATTACAGTTCTTTTTTTAAATTTTTTATTGGAATACAGTTGATTTACAATATTGTTAATTATAGTCCTTAAAATTCACCACACAGATTTTTTCCCCTTTGGTCAGGGTTCATAAGCAGAAGTTTTACTAGGCACACAAAATATTGTTGCTGAATAAATGAATGCAAGAATGAATATGTAAACACATGCTTCAGCTCCTTCATTATTTAGTTGAGTACCTGAGATTTTGAGTCATTTAGTAACTCAGAAGGCAAAGACCTAGTAAACAGGGAGCTGTATACTCATAAACTAAAGTTGAAAGGACATTTAGAATTATCTTGTCACCATTCATTTGACAAAAGAAATTGAAAACAAAAAACACTGGAAATCTTTTTCCTAGATTCTCTAATTAATCAGTGGCCACAGTACTTCTGGCTTCTCATCTGGCATTATTGTTCCAAAACCACCAACAGTGGGATCTGTTCTTTTACATGAACCTCTGGCTTCAATCACTGATGGCAAAGTTCCTAATGCTGAGTGAGATCCTCTTAAAGTCTGGACATATTCTCTTAGGAAATCACTTATAAAGGTTCAGGACATTCCTTTATTCCACAAATAATTATTGTATTCCAAATGTTTACCAGGCATTCTCGTCAAACTAGAGAGATATTCAAAGACAAATATGCTGTTTCCTGTCTTATAGACACTTAGAAATTCACACAATATAAAATATTAATATTAATCAGTATCCTTCTTCCTTATTCCCCAGCTCCCTGTTGGCCATACCCAAGGACTAAGCAGAAGATACATGGATCATTATAATGGGACATGATAGATGAAAAGAAAATACTCAAATTCAAGCGGCCAAATCTCAAGAGAATTTTTTAAGAGAAGAATGGTGCCAAACCATATCTACTTCAAAATTCCAAGGACATCTACATTGCTTTAGTAGTTTCTGCAGCCATGAGGGTAAATTTTGGAAAATACGAGGGAACCATTTCTTTAACCCTGTGGAGGTGGAAGCATGCTGGACATATTCCTTGAAGTCAGAAGGTGTTGGTAAACACAGGAACCAGCACTTTCTTTCCTCTGGAGGTTTCTGAAAGTGTGAAGTTCATGGAGGAACCTTGTGTCAGTGGAGCATAAAGAAAATGTGGTACAGTTGCTAAGATTGATCTTGGGTGGCTTCAACCTGCAGTGGCTTGAAGCAGGATCTCGGTTCCCTGGCCAGAGATTGAAGTCAGGCTGCAGCAGTGAGAGAGCTGAATCCTAGCCACTAGACCACAAGGACCAGTGGCCAGTGACAAAGTGCTGGCCCATCGGCTTTGTAGAAATGAATTTCCACAAAGAGATGGAAAGTAGTGAAAGAAGTAAAGTGGAGGACAAAGAGTACGTATGAATAGACACACATGGGTGGGCTCAGAGAAAGAGTAGTGCCTTTGTGGTAGTTTGAATCACTTATATGGAGCATTTCTTCTGGGTTTCCTCTGGCCAATCAACTTGCTTTGCCTGGCTCTGAGTCCATATTTGGTTTAACTCTGGGTCCTCTTCTGTGTGCATGCACATCTCTTAGCCTAGATAGATTCTAGCAAAGAGGCCTATGGGTAGGTTGACATCACCTACTATGGGTGATGCCCCCTCCTTTTTTGACCTCTGAGGAGCCTTTCTGAGCATGTGTAGTCAGAAAGGTCTCCTTGACCTCAAGAATGAGAAATATGTGGTCTCTTTATCTCTTATCTGGGCAGGGCTCAGCTCCTCCTTGCTACTGCTGTTATCTTTATCTTGGAATATCTGTCTAGAGAGAACAGACTCCAGCTGCTCAGCCTGGGGGCCATCTATCTCCTGCCTCCAGATGGATGGGGATGGAGGGGACAGAGAGGGTGGTATATCCCAACACCAATTCCCCACTGATCTCAGGGTGTTTTGAAGAATACCAGTCTGGTTCTTTAAACAAGGGAAGGGGCACAGAGGCTAGCCAAAGCAGAGAAGGTAAAGGAATCATTGAGCCGGTGTGGACAAAGGTAGATCCAGCCACTACTTCTGTGTCCTCCTTGCTGGGGAGCTAGAATAAAGTTGAATATTGCCTGAATAAACCACAACCACCATAATTCAGTTTTCTCTCTCCACTGTCAAGAGCAACATCTGACAAAGAAAAAAAAAATCCCTGTGATGATATAAGTGGGAATGAGAGGAGAGAGACAGAGACAGAGAAAGGAAGGATGGATAAAGGCAGAAGTGAATTTGAAACTATAAATTAGACGATTACTAAGATATTAGTAAACAACTTAGACTGCAAAATCACTGAATTATATTGACTTCATAAGAAGAAACATGATAAGTTTAAGTAAACCGAGGTTTCAGAGCTGAAGGAAGAACTATCATAATAACAAAACAAGTGTAAATGGGGAGTCAACCTGAAAAGTAAACAAACATAACAATTTGGAGGGCCTTATGAAAACGGAGTAAAGGAAATGTCTTGGGGAGGGTGATTAAGAAGTATCCCTAAGAAGAGTGGAGGGAAATTTAGGAAAAGCTCATTAAAGAAGTCATCTTTGAGCAAACCCTTGAAGATGGAATAAAAGTTCAACTGCTACAATAGATAAGATTTATTTTTCCAGAAATGGATGGCATATTTTAGGACATGTATTTGCTCTGTTTAGCTAATGTAGATGAAGCCAGAAAGGCACTGTCCCTAGATTCTGAAGGGTAGTATAGTTGGCTGAGGAGATGGGATGCTTACCCTAAGGAATAGGGAGGCACTGAATGTCTGCTCAGATCCCATGCCTGGAGGTGATGCTGACTCACCATATGCATCCCCAATCCAAGGCTCATCACACAAAATAGTGAACGAATGCTCCAGGCATAATAGCAGCAACACTACCTGAGTGTTTTCCCTGTGCCTAGCAATTCTGTAAACATGTAACATATACAGTATACAATTTCACCTAATCTGACAGCCCCACAAGGAAGGTACTAGTATGATCTCTATTTACATTTTTTTGCAGGTAAAGAAAGGTTAAATACCATAACAACAACAGCAACAAAATGGTAATTATGTGAGGTGATAGAAGTGTTAACTAACCTAATTGTGGTAATCATTTCATACTATATACATGTAACAAATCATTACATCATAAACCTTAAACTTATACAATTGTTATATGTCAATTATATCTCAATAAATCTAGGAAAAATAAAAATAGATTCAATGTGGCATCCTGCATGGGATCCTGTAAAAGAAAAAGAACACTGGTGGAAAAACTAAGGAGATCCAGATAAAGTCTGAAATTTCACTTAAAAAACATAAAAATAAAGTAGGATAAGTGCTAATAAAAATTTCCAAAATACAATGAGAGGACACACCAAGATCACCTAATCAGGACACAAAGATTTCACAGCAGAATAAAAATCTGGGTGTAATTTTTTCAGGGAAAAACCCATGGTACCTGCCTCTAGAAACAGGCAATTATTCTAAAGGTTAATTGACTTGTATTGTTGCTGTTTTGTTATTATTATTATCATTTATCATTTTTGCCTCTCCCTTGCTACACATACACACACACACTAGAAAGTAAGCTTCATGATAAAGGGGTCAAATCTGTATTATTCACTTCCTTACCCCCAGTATCTAGAACAATGCCTGGCATACAGTAAAACAACGCCTGCCTCAAAAAATATATATGTTGAGTGAATGAATGAGCCATAGAATTGGAAATACCATGATGTATTCAATCATTTCCCTGTTAACAGACGTTCAGATTGTCTCCAATTCAGATTGGTTTTGTTGTGATTGCCTTCTAGTGATGTTATATACAACATATCTTTAGCTAGTGAAGCATATCCTCAGCTACTAATCCCTTTGTTCTTGTGGTATGGATTCCTCAAGGTGAAACTTCTATCACAGCTTTATGCTCCCTTTTAAAAAAATTTTAACAGGAAATGCCTTTCCTAAAAGGTTGTGATGCTTTATTGTCACATCAGCAGTATATAAAACTTTCTTATTTCTTTCCCCATTCTAGATAATGTCAATTGTTTTAATATTTTACAATTTGTTGAATGAATAATTGTATTTCAGTTCAAATTAAAATTAAAAATCTTAAAACACTGATAAAGTTAAAAAAAAGAAAGGTTAAATAATTTAAATCCACAGAGTTTGTAAGGAACAGACTCTGGATTGGAACCCAGCCTGGATGAGTCCAGAGTCCATATTCCTAACTATTAATAACATTCAAATTGATAAATGAATGAATGGATATATGATGGGTGGATTGTGAGGATGGATGAATAAAGAAATGGTTTCTTCAGAAAGCAGGGTTGTTCCTCTCCATTCTTTTCTTTTTCACTTCTCACTTAATTTCTGTATTTATTTAGCTCCTGAACTCTTGTCTTTGTCCAGACTTTACACTAGACTTTGGGCCTCTTGTCTGCAACTTTGATCCTTTACTCTAATGGTCTGAAGTGTGACCCAGCAGATTGTGCCAATAATATGTCATGTAGAGAAAAGTATTTTTGGTTAGGAGAGCATATTTTGGTAGCCCTCAAATTGTCCCTCATCATGCCTTTGAAAAAACTTCTGCCACAAACATGTCTGTGAGAGTATTTAGTGAAATATAATGTGTTAGAAGTTAACAAGCAAATTCCTCTAAGTAAATTCTAGATGGGCATATTTCTAGTTATTTCTACTCTGTATGTCTGTGTCGCAGTGAATCTTCAAGCAGATTCCTCCCTCCAAGGATGGCACAGGTTCAGCACTTCTCAACATGTGGCTTCTAGGCTTCTAAGGGGCTTATTAAAAATGCAAATTCCAGGGCTTCCCTGGTGGCGCAGTGGTTGAAAGTCTGCCTGCCGATGCAGGGGACACGGGTTCGTGCCCCGGTCCGGGAAGATCCCACATGCCACAGAGCGGCTAGGCCCGTGAGCCATGGTCGCTGAACCTGCGCGTCCGGAACCTGTGCTCCACGATGGGA
Organism: Phocoena sinus; assembly: GCF_008692025.1. NCBI lineage: Eukaryota > Metazoa > Chordata > Mammalia > Artiodactyla > Phocoenidae > Phocoena > Phocoena sinus. The sequence goes on along the minus strand of NC_045776.1, from coordinate 29,331,207 downwards.
GAGGCCACAACAGTGAGAGGCCCGCGTACCGCAAAAAAGAAAAGCAAATTCCTAGAATTCATTCCACAACTCCTAAGTCAGCAAAAATGGGGCTCAGCAAAGAATTTTTAATGATCTCCCCTCCAAAATCTAATACACCCTAAAATCTAACCATAAAATGAGTCCAACATCAGGATCCAGTATACATGTTCACATAATTATTCTTAACTGAAACCGAAGTTTCATGTAATGATACTTATCCTTTCTATGTACAATTTACTGTTTTATATTATTTTGTAATGTTTCTTTTTGCATATTTTAAGTTACAACTCACAACCTGAAAGAAAACTGATCTAGAAGATGACATTAGGTAAACAAATCCCCTTTGCAGTGGTTCCCTTCCCAGTCCTGCCCCATCCCCATGGGGTCTCTCTGGGCTTGTCTTCAGCAACACTTCCTGCTCCAGACCATTCCATATCCCCTCCTGTATAAAAATTTACTCTTCTTTCTATTCCCCAGCTCTACTATCACAAAGTTTTATATACTAAAGTGAGCTAGTTGGACCAAATAGTCTGAAGTAAAGTGTTGCCCCTACATATTGATGGTTACATTTAAATCCGGAGAGCCATTTACATATTAGTCTATAAAACAAATAAGTGTAGCTTTTTAGGAAGGATTTTTGTGCTCCAGTTTTTTTGTTTGTTTGTTTTTGTTTTTTAATATTCCTCATAGCACACCCTGCAAAAAGGACCTCTGGTGCCTGGTATTGAAGCGGCTCTATTTGACCTTTCACCCTGCCCTACTTATCCCAGTCCACAACTTAGGCAAGTCCCTAATCTTCTATCAGTCTAGGTTCCTCATCTAGTAGTAGGAAGATAATGAAATCCTGACAGTACTGTTGTAAAAACTAAATGAAATAAAATTCACATGAGAATGGATATGTAGAAAGGACTCTCCACATAGTAATTGACTTTCCTTTCTGGTTTTCCCATTCTTTCTCTTCCATGTGCCTTCTCACATCCCTTTGTCCTTCCTTCACTTTATTTTCTCCCCCTTACCTCTCCAGCATGCATATTTGGTTTGTCAAGACATAACTGGTTTGCCTCTTACCTTGTGTGTTACTGCATCCCTCCCCCACTCTTTTCCTGTGTCCCCAGATACCATGCATCACTCCATTTATTCTTGCCCTGACTGGGAAAAGCATGGCTCCATACTTTCATTATCCAGGATTACCTCTGCACTGTCCAGTTGTCATCTTGAAAAAATATGACAATATAATCCAGAGTGAAATGTGAATGACAATAGGTCACTAACTTCCCAAGAGTGGTTGCTTTTTCTTAAGGAACTACTTATCTAGTAACATAAAGATAAGACTGATCCCTCAATGGCAGAATCTTAGGCAGTAGCAGGCCAGTGAGGGAACTTTGAGAGAAAGAGGACCAGAGGGGTTTTTATTAGTGCCCTTTGACCACCTGGCCCAGTCTAGTCAGGGACCTAGTTTCTGGCTCCTTTGTGTTTATTTTTTTTTTTTGTTAATGAGCCACCTTCATGAGACTCAGCTTAGAGGGAAGTTGACAACTTGCTGTCTTCTTTTGATTTCATTTGTTGTCAAGAGCCCTTTGACCCATGACTGCTTAGCAGAGATTACATTGCATAAAACACAATTAGAGCAGGATAGTTAGGACAGACTCATTGAGAAGCACATCAGCCCAGGCATTCACCTGCCTTTGGAGGTACTGGTGATCACTTCTCCTTCCTTAGAAATGTCTCTACCATCTGCAAGGTCCAGTGCTTCACATTCTAAATTTTGTGGGTACTTCTGGGAATCAATAAGAGGAAAGAGAGGATCACACAATAAACTTAGCGTTTGTGACATATATGTTCCATCCATCTTCAAATATTTACTGATCATATTGCTAGTAGGAAGAAAGAGAAAAAGACAAAACATGAAATGAAAGGAGGAGTAGGAACTGCAATTCTAGAATATAAAGGGGAAAACTAAATTCATTCCTGTAGACCAGCCCTGAAACCCTAGAAGAAGATGATTTATTGCAGATGTGATTTTGCCAGCTTTACTACAAACATCTTGACTATGTATATATTCTTGGAATGAGAAGTAAAAACTTGAGCTAATAATAAATCAGTTTTATCCACATTTTTAGCACAAGCTGACTGCTTTCCAAATAGGCAGTAAATTTTCTATGGCTTGAGATTTGAGATCACTCACTGGTCTCTAGTAGGCAATTCTGAAACTTTCTCTCAGTGTGATGGGATCCCCACTGGTGTGGCTCTTCTCCAGGGTGATCTAGGCTACTTGATTACCCAGAGACTACTAGATAGATCTATCCCAATAGATGAGAACATATTCTGCTTCCCTCTAAATGAGGGAGAAGAGGAGAAGTCTAAATAAAGACAGAGACAGAGATTGGAGTGATGCAGCTACAAGCCAAGGAATGCCTAGAGCTACCAGAAGCTAAATACGGTAAGAAAGGATTCCCTACCCTACGGCCTTTGAAAGGAGGCCAGCCCTGCTAACACCTTGATTTTGGACTTCTGTTCTCTAGAACTATGTAAGGAAAGGTGTATGAATGAGAAGTGGCTAGCATATCCCTCTGGAACATCTTCTGGAAATTAGTTTCTAATATAGTTTGGCAGGGTTCTTTTACTGATCCCTCCACCAAACCCTAGGAGTAATAAATGTTTTTTTCCATATGAAATGTCCAACAAAGAGTCTGAAAACTAGACTTCTGCCACTGTGGCACCCTCTATAAAGACAGAAACAAAAATAGCAGCGTTGGTAAAAATCAAACTTCCTGAAAAGCTATCCCTGCAAAATAGCATCTTCTTTTAGAGGCTAATGCAGACACTCAATAGAAACTGAAGCTATCCCCTTCTTTTGTTTAAACCCAAGCCACTGAGATACCATAAACCTCAGATCCAAATGAAAAAGAGACAGAAGACACCACTCTCCTATTTGAAAAAACAAATATATTTTTAACGAAAAATATTGGGGATAGGGAAAACAGAGAAAATACTACGTACATGAAGGAGAATCTTTTGGCTGAGTAGAGGAGGCACACCCCATGATACAGAGAGGAAGACAATGTCAATGATTACCTGTGGAACACAGAACCCTTGCACCGGTTGGTAGGGCCTGATGGAATACACAAGCTTGCTGGGAGGTAAGGAAGGAGGATGTCTCAGACACAGTTGCTAGGAGACCGATACTGATCCAGTTTGTTTCAGGGAAACTTTCTGACTTTTCCATTTTCTTCTGAGACAAATCCATTGTAACAAACAACTTATCCTTTGTCTGAGTTTCCTTTTTTTGAGGATATTGTCCCTTCTGGGACAGAAACAGGAATGTCTTAGTCAGTAATGTCTGTCTTAACCCCCCCTCCTGGGAAGGGTGACTTATCACCTCTCTGGTGAGAGAGGACTCTAACCTTGCATCCCCTTCTGGATTAGAGCTTCTCAGGGTCATTTTATTCTACATTTGGGTGTACCTTTGTGCCCTGGCCCCTCAGTGGGACCTGAACCTTAGGTGTCTAGTGCTCCTGCCACCCCAGGCTGCTCCCTATGTCCTCCAAATAGATGTAATGCCCCCAGAAAGCCATCTTAAGTTCTCTGCACATGCTCTGAGCCTGGGGTTCTGAGCCCTCAGAAGACAAACTCCCTGAGTCAGGAGCCTTTCAGCAGCACAACCATGAGCCCACCCCTGTGGTTCTCCCTCCAAATGGAGCTTTGACTCTCTACCAAAATGGTCTTTCAGAGGTGGTTCCCCTAGATCTTTCCCTTCCAATATTCTTGGTGTTACAGAGCATTCCTCAGTGTCTGGACACCTTAGACTACTCAATTCTGAATTTTAAGTTTGGTGACTTCCAAGATCACTAGCTCTCAGGGTGTCTCTCAGTTTGTGTTTGTGAGCAGTGGAAACCTTGATAGTTTCCTTGTACAACTGCTCTGGCTTCTTCCCAGTGCTCCAGAAGGCGGGAGTGTTCTTCTCACCAGCAAGCAATTCTAGGTCTGTTCCAGAATTCAGTTCATAGCTCTGTCTCAGTTTTTTCAGACAAGATCCCTCTTCCTTTTGTTTCTCCAGCTACATCTGGATGTCCATTTTCTTTATGACTCATATCTTCAGGTGCTCCTTATACTTGAGGTAAGTTAAAGCATAAAGAAACTATTAGCCTTCACAGGCCTGGTTATCCAATACCCACAGAGGAAGGACTGTGAACAGTGAAAAAAAATAACACTCTTTATGGAGAATATAATGTGAGAAGGTGAAAGAAAAATCTCTTTCCAGATAACTGCCTCCCTAGAAAGCTGAATTGGGGGCAGGGGGGGCATGATTTTCCCAAGGCTCAGAATGTTGGAAGAGGCCAACCCACAGGGAAACTCTGCAGACAAGCTCTCTGGGACAGTGTTCAGTAGAAAGGGAAGTAACTTGGATTGAATCAGCATTAAGGTGGTATATGTCATGGTTAAGTAGAGAGGTAGGCAGTGGATTATGGCAGGTAGATGATTCAGTGGGATTCATGAATGAGCCTATTTTGGTGAAAGAATGATTTCTTAAGAAGGTGTGGGATCAGCTGAGGATATACGTCCCTTCTTCCCTCAAATTTACCATGATCCTAAAAGAGTGAGATTCTAGGACCTAGTTCTCACTCTCCTCTCTCTAGGCAAACTGCAGGCCCTCATTAATAATGAGCCATGTGACTTTCTACCTTGAATTCATGGGCCACTATGTTCCTTACCTGTTATTCTTTTAAAGAGGGTAAGTGCTTTTTCTATTGTTTCTTTTTTGAAAAACTCAAAATGAAGGGCTTCCTGTTTGTGATCTTACAAAGATTTTCCAGTCAGTAGTACTCTACTGAGGACAGGTGTTGAATCTAACCTTAGACGAGCATATGTTCCATCAGATAGGATTCTGCTCCCTGAGACCAGAGCTCAGTTTTAGGCATCTGATCAGAGACTTTTGGCGGCTTGGATATGCTCTATGAATCATTCCTATGACTCACAGTTGGCCCTGAGACATCAGTCATATAAATAGGAATGATGAACTAGTATTTTATGACTCTGTTTCTGGACATATCCTACACTCTCTTAATAATCCATTCCAGGAACAGAGAAGCAGTGTTTGGGACTTTATCTTGAAGTCCCCTACCGCCCTCAGATAGATTAATCTGTGAACTTTGGATAAAACCATCTGCCCTGCTCACCCTATTCCCCTGGAAGGAAAATGTCCTCATATTTCCTGAGAGGGCCCATTTCTAATATGTGCTTGTGTAAACATAATTGATTTAGTAAAGTGGGAAGAGGAATACAGAAATCACAAGTCCGTCTCCTTGGGAGTTGGATCTAGGGTTCCCTTTACTTTATGTCTGCCTCCTTTTTTCTGCACATAGATTCATCTGGAGGGAGTACAGAAAAAGAAGGAATTGCTCCATAACTCTCAAGAAGAATATAATAGGTAAAATGACCCAAAAACTTGAGCTTGAACTCATCCTGGGGGCACTGTGGCTAGTCAGAAAATAAAAATCTGTCTTCATCCTCCACAGAGCATTGCTACCTCAAGCAGCAAGGAGCACTGGTCAGTGAGACTATGTGCTCCTGACTCTATCTAGGGTGGTGTCACAGAGCCAAAGGACAATCACAAAAGACTTTCAAAGGTGAAGGAGGGGACAGAAAGTGGAAGGTGAACCCCTAGTCCCTCCAGTCCTCACTCAAACCTTACAGCACATCCTAGACTACTAAATCCCTTTACACTTCTCTGGGTCATGCTATTTTCCAACTCCAAATTTACAACATTATATCTATATTTCTGTATATCTATATCTATCTATCTAACTATTTTAGTACAGTTTTCTATTTATTCCCATATTCAGATATCAGATATGAATCATGTCCAGCTTTACCTCTTGGCATTCTTAGCTTTGACACCATTAATTTTACAGTCTTGAAAGTTTGAAATGTTCCCAGGAATTTTTGCTAATTCACAGGGCATTATACTTTTAGCATTTCCTCTGTCCTGAAACTGTTGAGTGTTTCCAGACAAGGCTTGTTTGAAATGAAATAACTACACTGAGAACACCTGGAAATGAGATGAGTAGTAGTGTCCATTTTAATTTACCTACACACAAGATTTTCTGCTTCTAGAAACACCCTCATTTTGTATTTTGGGATATCACCTCAATCAAGACACACTTCAGTCCACATGAATCAGAATAAGCATATGCCTAAATTAGGTATTGGAAAATCAACTAGAGCAAGATTCAGCAAAAATTTCAGTAAAGGGAAAGGTATTAAACATTTTCAGCTTTATAAACCAAGAGGCAAAAATGAGGACATTATGTAGGCACTATACAGCAAGAGAAAACTCATTCCACAATTTTGGACAGAATTCAAAATCTAATAATAATTTAGTATTTTTGTAATGCAGGTCTGCTTACAAGACTATAATTCTTTTTTGAGAGAGACAACACTGCACTTAAAAGAGGTTCAAAGTTAGTATTCCCTATAATCAAAATCAGTAACAAATGTTCATCTGTTAATTTGCTCTGTAATGAGATTTTACATGTTTCAACTTTGGAAATGTCTTTTCACACAGAGAGGTACTGCCAAATACTGATATCAATTCATAACCATGTGACTTTAATAGAGGATATTCATCATTTAGAAGGAAGTTATAGAATTCTATTATTATTCTCTTGATGTTTGCCTTTTAACATAGGATTACATTGTAAACTAATCACTTCAATTGATGGTTATGAAGAAGCTCCTCAATTGTGGCAATAAATGGAGTTTGAAATGTGGAAATTTTATTGCACTTGGGTTGAGGTCCGAAAAAATCTGCTAGAAATGTAGTTTGAGTTTGAAAAAATATATCTAACTCAAATTTATGTGAGATTAGATATATTATTTCTTGCTTTAACTTTTAACAGTGTAAGAAATATATAAAGCAGCTTAGCATTACTTGTGATTTAAGCAACAGTAGTTGTTGAAATGACTTTACCACAGTATACATTTCACATGAGTACTGTTTTGCCTTGTAATTTCAGGATTAATTTTTTAAACACATTATGAAGTCCTCAACAAAAACTAACTTCAAAGCTATGCAGTGTTTGATAATAATGATTGAAGATGGTTCTCATTCAGAAAAATTTCAATCTCAGCTATGAATTCAAATAATTGCAATAAAACCACTGTTAAACCATGGAACTGCTATATGATAAGGCAAGTCAGGATATTCACCTTCTATTTCTAACAAAAATTCATAGACTTATGATGGTTAAATTCCCACAAAGTTAATGACATTCATCACTGACACTATTAGTTCAATAACACATGACAGATATAAATAGTTACTGCAAAATATCTGTGGATGAATAAGAAATTGAATAACCATAGGCTTTAAACACCTTACATTTTTATGAGAATTATGCCTTTTCCTGCTCCATACATATTTTTGCCACCATCAGTTGTAATACAGCAGATTCCACTTCAGGTTTTACTGAGTTAGTGTTTTCTCAAATTCTTTAAAAATATTCTTGTTGTAAATGTTCCATACAGATTTTTCATAGAGACTAATTCTCCAGTCACTTCAAACTCAACATTGACTTCTCAACTAAAGAGCTGAACAATATTAGTACTTCTTTCAAATTTCCAAGAACCAAAGAAAACCACTCAATTGTTTTATCTTGGTTTTCAATTGACTGTGGATGCTATTCCAAATGCCTTCAATGCCTTGAGAATGTCTTTTCACCAAAAGGCTAGTGTCTTAAATGAGTTTATTTTCTCTGGGTACAGTTTGCTGACTGTTGCATTCAAATGTGATTTAATCAACTCACCATAAGTAAATACTTTTTCTTGCTTACCTGACACATGAGCCACTTGAAAAGTTTTTTGATTCCAGCTTCATGTTCATTTTCATTGTTATGAAGTGATTCTGTTGTGATGAGATATTCTGTTTCAAATTTTTCTGACTTTTCATTTTTCCTGTGACTTGGGCATATTGTGATGCATGCTTAATCTGGTAATGTCAATATCATTATATTATTTTAGCACTGCTATAGTGACATTGCAAAACAAATACAATATTTTGGCATTTAATTTGAAAAGAAGACTAGATAAAGTCAAGTACACATATCCATTCTCAGAGCTATAACTATTCCCCTTCTAAGGTCATTTCCTCATCCTTAAGAAAACAAGGTCCAGTGTGAACACATCTGTTCCCATATTCATAGTGAGTTGCCATTCTGACCCCCTTCATAGGTTTCCACACATTCATATCCTGGAATTGGCTTTTTGTATCAGTCAAGGTTCAGTAGTAGACAACAGCAGCCAGTTTATATGGTTTTGGCAGAAAGAAGTTATTACAGGGAACTAACAAGCTTACAAAATTGTGAAAAGGACTGAAGAAATAAACCATAGGCTGAGCATCTAGGAAAAACTAAAAACCTCATTGCAGAACAAGTCCCCAAGTTTGTTCTTATTTCTGTTGTGATCAGAAAACTACGGTATTAGGAAATGGAGAGGACAGCTACAAACTTATCAGATAACTACCAAACTGGAAAACCACTTACCAAGTCATTGAGCCACTGCTTCAGTTTTTTTTTCATTTGCTTTGTTTTCTATGTAACACCATTTTTCTTAAATATTTAGGTATCTTGAAAAAGTCATTACTAATAAACTCCAGTGATAAACTCCAGTTCTCAAAGGCAATAAGAAATCTAGCAGTTAAGTGTATCTGCCCTGCAGACCCTTCTGTCAGTCCACAATTCACCTGTTCTAGTCAACCAGTTACCCTTTGAGTACGTGGTGTCGTTGTCTCCTTGGAACTTCACTTTAACCCTCTTCTGTATTGAATCCCTGACTTTGTGAATCTAACATCTTCATCACTTGGTTTATCCTTCATTTTGCTGAAGCACAATCTCTATTAACTTCCTAAGAAAACACAAGAAGAAAAGGGGGTATTGGGAAGTGGCCAAAATGTGGGAGTAGAAAGACCCTGAACTCACCTCCACCCACAGGCAGACCAAAAGTACAACTACTAACAGAGAAATTATTGATGAGAAAGGCCAGAAGACTAGCAGAAAAGATCTTCTACAATTAAAAGTAAAAAGAAGGAAACACCGCGAAATGGGTAGGATGGGCAGAGATGTGGTACAGACCCATACACCAGGGTGCGTGACCCGCAAAAGGGAGGGCAATTACAACTGGAGAAGTTATCCCCGAAGAGCAAGGGGTGTGAGCCCCACCTTGGGGTCCCGGCTTGGGGATCCTTCACTAGGAAGATGAGACCCTGGAATGTTTGGTTGAAGGCCAATGGGGCTTAATTTTGGCATAGCCAGAGGGGTGTGGGAAATACAGACTCCACCCTTAAAGTGTTCACAAAAAAATCTCACATAATCTGGGACCCAAAGTAGTAACAGTAAGTGGAAAGGAGCTTGGGTGGGATGCACCTGCTGATCTTGAAGAGCCTCCCAGAGAAGCAGGAGGCAACTGATGTCCACCTTGGGGACAGAGACACTGGCAGAAGACATTTTGGGGAGCTTGTTCTACTACAAGGACACTGGTGCTAATAAGCATCATTTTGGAATCCTCCCTCTAGTTTATTAGCACTAGGATGCAGGCTCACCCACCAACCTATCAGCACAAGAACCGGGACACCTCAGGCCAAGCAACAAGCCAGGCAGGGACACAGCACTACAAACCAGCAAGCTAGCTGCCTTAAGGCCCTGAGTCCACAGCAGCACAAAGACAAGGCCCTGTCCACCAGAGGGCATAGGACCCAGACCTACACACCAGTGGGCCAGCACTAGCCCTGGGACTAGCCTCACCCACCAATGGGGAAGAACCAACCCCAGGACTTCCTGGCCCTTGGCTCCACCTACCACTGGGCCAACATCAGTTCCAGGAACCCTTGGCCCTATAGCCAGAGATCCCAGGAGAAGATCCACCCACCAGTGGGGCAGCACTAGTCCCAGGAACCAGACTCACCCACCAATGGGTAAAGATTAGCCACAGTATCCCCTGGGGCCTGACCCTGCCCATCAGGGAGAAAGAAACAGCCCCAGGACAACCACAGCCCCTCAGTGTGTGTGTCAGGACCCAGCCCATTCACGAGCAGCCCATCACTAGCCCTGGAAACACCTGGCCCCTGGCCCCACCCACTACCAGGCCAACACCAGGTCTAGTAAACTTTAGGCCCCTCAGCCAGCCACCCTGGGATTTGTCCCTGCACATCAGCAGGCTGACACCAGCTCTGGGACCTTCAGGACCCTACAGCCAGAGACCCTGGGACCTAGTTCAGCACTAGCCCAGAATACCAGCAGGTCAGCACTAGCCCAGAACAACTGGACCCTGGCCCTGCCTACCAAACAAACAAAACTCCAGAACCAATGGCTTCACAGGTGAATTATACCAAACATTTAGAGAAGAGTTACTACCTATCCTTCTCAAACTATTCCAAAAAGATGCTTCCAAACTCATTCGAGAAGGCCAGCATCACCCTGATACCAAATCCAAACAAAGATATCACAAACACACACACACATGTTACAGTCCAATATCATCAATGAACATAGATGCAAAAATCTTCAAAAAATAAATATTAGCTAATTAAATTCAGCAGTACGTTATAACAGTGGTCCCCAACATTTCTGGTAGCAGGGACTGGTTTTGTGGAAGACAATTTTTCATGGACGGGGGCGATGTGGGGGGATGGTTCAGGCAGTAATGTGAGTGATGAGGAATGCTGGAGAGCGACAGATGGAGCTTCGCTCTCTCGCCCACCACTCACCTCCTGTTGTGCGACCCGGTTCCTAACAGGCCATGAACCAATACCAGTCCATTGTCCAGGGTTTGGGGGACCCTTCATTATAAGGATCATATACAACAATCAATTTGGATTTATCAGAGAGATGCAAGAATGGTTTAACATCAGCAAATCAATGTGATACACCACATTAACAAACTGAAGAATAAAAATCATATGATATCTCAATAGATGCTGAAAAAGCTTTTGACAGAGTTCAACATCCATTCATGATAAAAACTTTCAATAAAGTAGGTATAGAGGGGATACACCTCAACATAATAAAGGCTACATATGACAATCCCACAGCTAGCATCATACTCAACTGTGAAAAGCTGAAGAAATTTCTTCTAAAATCAGGAAAAAAAACAAAGATGTACACCATTGCTACTTTTACTCAACATAATATTGCAAGTCTTAGCCACAGAAATCAGAAAAGAAAAAGAAATAAAAGGAATCCAAATTGGAAAGAAAGAAGTCAAACTGTCATTATTTGAAGATAACATGATACTATGTCTAGAAAATCTTAAAGACACCACCAAAAACTGCTAGAACTCATCAATGATTTCAGTAAAGTTGAAGGATACAAAATTAATATAAAGAAATCTGTTGCATTTCTCTACACTAACAATGAATATCAGAAAGAGAAAGTATGAAAAAAACTCATTTGCAAAAACATAAAAATAATAGAATACCTAGGAATAAATCAAACTAAGGAGGTAGAAGAACTGTATGCAGAAAAGGATGACACTGATGAAAGAAACTGAAGATGACACAAGTGGATGGAAAGATATATTGTGTTCATGGATTGGAAGAATTAATATTGTAAAAATGACCATACTAAACAAGGCAAGCTCCAGATTCAATGTAATCCGTATCAAAATACCAATGAAATTTTTCACAGAACTAGAAAAAATAATTTTAAAATTTGTATGGAAACACAAAAGACCCTGAATAGCCAACACAATCTTGAGAATCAAGAACAGAGCCAGATGTATCATGCTCCCTGATTTTAAATTATACTACAAAGCTACAACATCAAAACAGTTGGGTACTGGCACAAAAGTAGACACAAATCAATGGAACAGAATAGAGAGCCCCCAAATGAACCCACACTTACAGAGACAATGTATCTACAACACAGGAGGCAAGAATATACAATGTGGAAAAGACAACCTCTTCAAGGTGGTGTTAGGAAAAATGGATAACTATTGACACATGCAAAAGAATCAAACTGAACTACTCTTACACAACATGAAGAAAAATAAATTCAAATGGATTATTGACCTAATTGTAAGACCTGAAACCATAAAACTCCAAAAGAGAACATAGGCAGAACACTCTTTGAAATAAATCATAGCAATTTTTTTTGAACCTGTCTCCTAAGGCAAAAGAAATAAAAGTAAAAATAAACAAATGAGACCCAATTAAATTTAAAAGCTTTTGCACAGCAAATAACCCCATTAACAAAATGAAAAGACAACTACTAAATGGAAGAAGATATTTGTAAATGATATGATTGGTAAGGGGTTTATATCAAAAAATATATAAACAGCTCACAAAACTCAATATCAAAAAAAGCCAAAGAACCCAATTAAAAAATGGGCTGAAGACCTGAATAGACATTTTGCAAAGCAAATATGCAGATAGCCAACAAGAACATGGAAAAATATTCAACATTGCTTATCTTCAGAGAAATGCAAATCAAAACACAATGAGATATCACCTCACACCTGTCAGAATGGCTATCATCTAAAAGTTTATAAATAATAAATGTTGGTGAGGTTGAGGAGAATAGGGAACCCGTGTACACTGTTGGTGGGAATGTAAATTGATGCAGAAAGTAGTATGGTATTTTCTCAAAAAACTAAAAATAGAACAACTGTATTACCCAACAATTCCGCTCATCAGTGTATATCTAAAGAAAACAAAAACACTAATTCGAAAAGGTACATGCACCCCAATGTTCATAGCAGCATTATTTCCAATATCAAAGATATGGAAGCAACCTAAGTGCCCATCAACAGATGAATCAATAAAGAAAATATGATATATATAATTGGATATTACTCAGCCATAAAAATGAAATTCTGCCATTTGCAACAACATGGATACAACTAGGGAGTATTTATTGAGTGAAAATAGTCAGACAGAGAAAGACAAATACTCTATGTCAGCTGTCCCCAACCTTTTTGACACCATGAACCGATTTCAAAGAAGACAATTTTTTCATGGACCAGGGGTGGGGGGATGGTTTGGGGAATGACTCAAGCACATTACATTTATTGTGAACTTTATTTCTATTATTATTACATTGTGATATGTAATGAAATAATTATACAACTCATCATAACTCTGACAGGAGGCAGAGCTCAGACAGTAATGTGAGTAATGTGGAGAGGCTGAAAATACAGATGAAGCTTCACTTGCTCACCCACCACTCATCTCCTGCTGTGTGGCCTGTTTCTTAACAGGCCATGGACCAGTACTGGTCCATGGCCTGGGAATTGGGGACACTTGCTCTATGTTATCACTTATATGTGGAATCTAAAAAATAAAACGAATGAATATAACAAAACAGAAACAGATTCACAGATATAGAGAACAAACTAGTGACCAGGTAAGCACCAAGGATACATTCTACAGCATAGGGATATATAGCCATTGTTTTGTAATACATTTAAATGGAATATAATCTATAAAAGTATTGAATTGCTATGTTGTACACTTAAAACTAATATAATATTGTAAATCAACTGTATCTCAATATGTACATACATACCTACATACACACATACATACATAAAATGGTGGGGCATTAAGAATCATAGCTATTATATATTGATCTTAGTAGCTTACAGTTTTAAAACAAAAAATATATATACATGTATACATAATAAAAATTTTAATAAATAATATATGAAGAATTAAGTTCAAAAAATAAAAGAACATAAAATGTAGAAAAGAACATGAGACAAAATTGGCATAGAGAAAGTATCTAATAAATGGATAGACTATGAGAAGGAAAGAAGATAAAGACTGGGGCATAATCAATGTGCAAAGAGCTATTGTTTGAGAAATTTTCAACACTCATTAAGATGCCATACCAAAATTCAAGGAAACAGAAAGATATCCCATGCTCTTGGATTGGAAAAATTAATATTGTTAAGATGGCCATACTACCCAAGGCAATCTACAGATTTAATGTGATCCTTATCAAATTACCCATGATATTTTTCACAGAACTGGAATGAAATAATCCTAAAATTTATGTGGAGTCATAAAAAACCCAGAATTACCAAAGCAGTCCTGAGGAAAAAGAACAAAGCTGGAGACATAACCTGCTCAGACTTCAGACAATACTGCAAAGCTACAATAACCAAAACAGCATGGTATGGGACTTCCCTGTTGGTCCAGTGGTTAAGATTTTGCCTTCCAGTGCAAGGAGTACAGGTTTGATCCCTGGTTGGGGAGCTAAGATCCCACATGCCTTGCAGCCAAAAAACCAAAACATAAAACAGAAGCAATATTGTAACAAATTCAATAAAATCTTTAAAAATAGTCCATATCAAAAAACCTTAAAAAAAGAAAAAGTGGCAAGGTATTGGAAGAAAAAAACAGACATATAGATCAATGAAATAGAACAGAGAGCCCAGAAATAAACTCACACACCTATGGCCAATTAATTTCTGACAAAGATGGCAAGAATATACAATGTAGAAAAGACAGTGTTTTCAGCAAGAGGTTGGGAAAGTTGCATTTTCCCAAGCTGCATGTAAATTAATGAAGCTAGAATACTTCTCACACCAAACAAAAATAAACTCAAAATGGCTTAAAGACTTAATCATAAGACATGACACCATAAAACTATTCGAAAGGAACATAGGCAAAACATTCTCTGACATAAATTGTACCAATGTTTTCTTAGGTCAGTCTCATAGGGCAATAGAAATAAAAGCAATAATAAACAAACAGGACCTAATTAAACTTAAAAGCTATTTCACAGTAAAGGAAACCTTAAAGAAAGCAAAAAGGCAACCCTCAGAATGGGAGAAAATATTTGCAAATGATGCAGGTGACGAGCTTAATTTCTAAAATATACAAACAGCTCATACAACTTAATAACAAAAAAAACAAACCAATCAAACAATGGACATAATGTCTAAATAGACATTTCTCCAAAGAAAACACACAGATGCCCAAAAAGCACATGAAAATATGCTCAACATTGCTAACTATTAGAGAAACACAAATCAAAAGTACAATGATGTATCACCACACACAATTCAAAATGGCCATCATTAAAAAGTCTACAAATAATAAATGCTGGAGAGGGTGTGGAGAAAAGGGAACCCTGCTACACTGTTGGTGGGAATTTAACTTGGTACAGCCACTATGGAAAACAGTATGGAGATTCCTCAGAAAACTAAAAATAGAGCTACCATAAGATTAAGGAATCCCACTCCTGGGCATATATCAGGATAAAACTATAATTCAAAATGATACATGAACCCCAATGTTTGTTGCAGCACTACTTAGAATAACCAAGACATGGAAGCAACCTAAAGGTTCATCAACAGATGAATGGATAAAGAAGATGTGATATATATATACACAACGGAATACTACTGTCCATAAAAAAAGAATGAAATAATGCCATTTGCAGCAACATAGATGGATCTAGAGATTATCCTGTTAACTGAAGTAAGTCAGAACGAGAAAAATACCAAATGATATCACTTATATGTAGAATCTAAAATATGAGACAAATTAACTTATTTACAAAACAGAAACAGACTCACAGAGATAGGAAACAAACTTATAGTTACCAAAGAGGAAAGGGGAGGGAGAAGCATAAATTAGGAGTTTGGGATTAACAGATGTAAACTACTATATATGAAATAGATAAACCACAAAGTCTTACTGTATAGCACAGGGAACTATGTTAAATATCCTGTAATAAACCATAATGGAAAAGAAGATGAATATATATATGCATATATATGTATATATATGCATATATATATGTGTGTATATATATATATATATATATGTTATATCTGAATCACTTTGCTGTACACCAGAAACAAACACAATATTGTAAATCAACTACACTTCAATAAAATATAAGATGCCATGCCACAAAGTCAAGATGCCTTACAAACCCCAAAATGAATAAGCATAAAGGAAATCACATTTGACCCATCATAGACAAGCTGCTGAAATGCAAAAACAAAAAGAGATTCTTGAAAGCATACGGAGTAACTTAAAAGGAGCAATAATAAAACTTAACAGCCAAATATAACACCGCCACAAAATGGAGGCAAAATGACAATTGAGTTACATTCTTCAAGTGCCAGAAAGAAGTAACTGCCAAACTATAATTCCATATTAAACATGAAGGAGGACAGTATTTGTAAACAAACAAATATCTAAAAAAACTACATCACCAAAAGTAAAGGAAATAGGAAAATGTATCCTTCAAGCAGAAGGACACCAATCTTAAATATAAACTTAAATTTCCTGACCCTGGTGATCACTTTGTAATAATTCATTGATATGTACACTTGTGATACATAAACCCTACTATACATGTATTATACATCATAAAATTTTAATAAAATTACTTCCTATGTATACAAGGGCATGCCTCTGAGTTCTCTTTTTTGTTCTGTTTGATGAGTTATGTGGTCCTCCATCAATAACAACATCACTATTTTCCATGCTAATGCACTACAATATTACGTGGGAGGGCATGTAATACCCCATTTTTATGCTTAATACTTCTTACCTCTTTACTTACCTCTTTCTGAGTTTTAGTTCTTCATATAAAATCTTGAATAAATGTATTAAATTGCTCAAAATATCAAGTGGAATTTTTATTGGTATTGAATAAAATAATTGAAGGAATATTTATACTTGTATAAGATTATTATTCCACCTAAGAGTATGAGGTGTCCGTCATTTTCTTTTTCAGCTAAACATCTAAACACTTTAATAGAATTTTAGTGTTTTCTCCTGAAGTGTCAGATGACCTTGTATAAATTTTTTAAATTGTTACTACTTTGTGAATGTTTTTTAAGTTTCATTATATTTTATATATATATATATATATATATATATATATATATATATATATATAAACTCAAGAAGTAAAAATTCTCAAAATATCACTATCCATTGAATAATTGAATCCGTAGTTTACATTTCTTTCTCTAAAGAGACATCAGGTAGCCTCAGAAAGTTTATATGATGTTCATATCAAACCTCTAAAAAACAAATATTTCCTATTTCTTACAGATCTTTCAGATTAAAGAAAAAATGAAAAAGCTGCTTCATTATTTTATAATCTTTGAGTGAATTAGATATTCAAGCTAGAGAAAGAAAGTATTAAAAAAAAGTGGAGAATGTAAAATATTTCATTTAGGTATAAAGAGGAAAAATGTGAAATAAGCTATGAGCAATTTGAGAGCATCAAGTATAAGAGATGTATAATGACAAAGTAAGGTTTTTCCCAAGGGTATAAGAAAATATTAACTTAGAATATAGATTAATGTAATCCATCACTTTACTACATAAGAGAAAACCATGTGAGGCACTAAGTAGACTCAGAAAATTGCTTTAAAAAAATTCAATAACTTGCAGACCTTCAAGATGGTGGAGGAGTAAGATGTGGATATAACTTTCCTCCCCACAAATATATCACAAATACATCTACATGTGGAACAACTCCAACAGAACACCTACTGAACGCTGGCAGAAGACCTTAGACTTCCCAAAAGACAAGAAACTCCCCACATACTTGGGTAGAACAAAAGAAAAAACAGAGACAAAAGAATAGGGATGGGACCTGCACCTCAGGGAGGGAGTTGTGAAGGAGGAAAAGTTTCCAGACACAAGGAAACCCCTTCACTGGCAGAGATAGGGTGTGGTTGTTGTGGGGAGCTTCAGAGCCACAAAGGAGAGCACAGCAACAGAGATGCAGAGGGCAAGGCAGAGAGATTCTTGCAAACAGGATTGAAACTGACCAGCACTCACCAGCCTGAGAGCCTTGTCTGCTGACCTGCTAGTGCGGGTGGGGGCTGGGAGCTGAGGCTCTGGCTTCAGAGGTCAGAACCCAGGGAGAGGACTGGGCTTGGCTGCATGAAGGGGGCTACAACTAGCCAGGAGGGAGTCTGGGAAAATGTCTGGAACTATCTAAGAAACAAGAGATCATTGTTTCGGGTTGTGCAAGTGGAAGGGATTCAGAGCACTGCCTAAAAGGGTATGAGCCATGGCTATCAGTGTAAACACCAGAGACAGACAAGAAATGCTAAGGCTGCTGCTGCAGCCACCAGGAAGCCTGTGTGTAAGAACAGGTCACTAACCAAACCTCTCCTCCCAGAGCCTGTGCAGCCTGCCACTGCCAGGTCCTGGGGCACACAGACAACTCCCCACCCCCGGGGGGGAAGAACACAAGGCGTGCCTCAGGCTGGTGCAACATAACGATGGCCTCTGCCACCGCAGGCTTGCCGTACCCCTCCCTCCCCCCACCTGAGTGAGTCAGAGCCTAGGTGGGAACAGCTGCCCTCAGGCAACATACACACAGAGGCGGGGCCAATCCAAAGCTGAAAACCAGGAGCTGTGTGAACAAAGAAGACAAAGGGAAATTTCTCCCATCAGCCTCAAGAGCAGAGGATTAAATCTCCACAATCAACTTGATGTACCCTGCATCTGTGGAATACCTGAATAGACAACGAATCATCCCAAAATTGAGGCAGTGGACTTTGGGAGCAACTGTAGACATGGGCTTTCCTGTATGTGACTGACTGGTTTCCGGTTTTGTGTTTATTTTAGTTTAGTATTTAGAGTTTATTTTCATTGGTATGTTTGTTTATCGATTACATTGCTCTCTTCCTTTTTTTTTAATGTATAGATAAATATTTTTTTCCTTTTTCTCTTTGTGAGTGTATGTTTATACTTCTGTGTGTGATTTGTCTGTATAGTTTTGCTTTTACCATTTGTCCTAGGGTTCTGTCTGTCGATTTTTGTTTGTTTGTTTGTTTTTAATATAGATGTTAGTGCTTGTTATCATCAGTGGATGTGTTTTTTGGTTTGGTTGCTCTCTTTTGTCCTTCTTTTTTCTTTTCTTATCACTTTTTAATTTTTTTTATTTTTAATACCTTTAAAATTTTTTTATTTTAACAACTTTATTACTTTTTCTTTTCTTTCTTTCTTTCTTTCTTTCTTTCTCTCTTTCTTTTTTTCTTTTCTTCTCCATTTTTTTTTTGAGCGGTGTGGCTGACAGGGATTTGGTGCTCCAGCTAGGTGTCAGGCCTGTGCCTCTGAGGTGGGAGAGCCGAGTTCAGGACATTGGTCCAACAAGGACCTCTCAGGTCCATGTAATATCAAACAGTGAAAGTTTTCCCAGAGATCTCCATCTCAACTGAAAGACCCAGCTCCACTCAACAACCAGCAAGCTACAGTGCTGGACACCATATGCCACACAACTAGCAAGACAGGAACACAACCCCACCCATTAGCAGAGAGACTGCATAAAATCATAATAAGGTAACAGACACCCAAAAACACACCACTGGATGTGTTCCAGCATACCAGAAAGACAAGATCCAGCCTCATCCATCAGAACACAGGCACTAGTCCCATCCACCAAGAAGTCTAAAAAACACACAGAACCAACCTTAGTCACTAGTGGCACACACCAAAAACAACGGAAACTAAGAAAAGAATACCCCAAACACAATAAGTTAAGCAAAATGAGAAGACAGAGAAACACACAGCAGATAAAACAGGAAGGTAAAAACACACCAGACCAAAAATGAAGAGGAAATAGGCAGTCTACCTGAAAAAGAATATCAGAATAATGATAGTAAAGATGATCCAAAATCTTGGAAATAGAATGGAGAAAATAAAAGGAACATTTAACAAGGACCTGGAAGAACTAAAGAGCAAACAAATAGTGATGAACAACACAATAAATGAAATTTAAAATTCTCTAGAAGGGATCAATAGCAGAATTACTGATGTAGAAGAACGGATAAGTGAACTGGAATATAAAACAGTGAAAACAACTACTGCAGAGCAGAATAAAGATAAAAGAAGGAAAAGAATGGAGGACAGTCTTAGAAACCTCTGGAACAACATTAAACACATAAACATTCGAATTATAGGGGTCCCAGAAGAAAAAGAGAAAAAGCAAGGGACTGAGAAAATATTTGAAGAGATTATAGTTGAAGACTTCCCTAATATGGGAAAGGAAATAGTCAATCAAGTCAAAGAAGAGCAGAGATTCCCATACAGGATAAATCCAAGGAGAAAAATGCCAAGAAACATACTAATCGAACTATCAAAAATTAACTACAAAGAAAAATTATTAAAAGCAGCAAGGGAGGGCTTCCCTGGTGGCGCAGTGGTTGAGAGTCCGCCTGCCAATGCAGGGGACACGGGTTCGTGCCCCGGTCTGGGAAGATCCCACATACCGCGGAGCGGCTGGTCCTGTGAGCCATAGCCGCTGAGCCTGCGCGTCCGGAGCCTGTGCTCCGCAACGGGAGAGGCCACAACAGTGAGGGGCCCAAGTACCGCAAAAAAAAAAAAAAAGCATCAAGGGAAAAGTAACATACACGGGAACCCACATAAAGTTAACAGTTGATCCTTCAGCAGAAAATCTGCATGCCAGAAGTGAGTAGCAAGACATATTTAAAGTGATTAAAGGGAAAAACCACTACAACCAATATTACTCTACCCAGCAAGGCTCTCACTCAGATTAGACAGAGAAATTAAAACCCTCACAGACAAGCAAAAGCTAAGAGAATTCAGCACCAGCAAACCAGCTTTACAGCAAATGTTAAAGGAACTTCTCTAGACATGAAACACAAGAGAAAAAAATCTACAATAACAAACACAAAATAATTAAGAAAATGGTAATAGGAACATACATATCAATAATTACCCTAAATGTAAATGGATTAAATGCTCTCAACAAAAGTCATAGACTAGCTGAATAGATACAAAAACAAGATCCGTATATATGCTGTCCAAATGAGACCCACTTCAGACCTAGGGAAACACAGAGACTGAAAGCGAGGGGACGGAAAAAGATATTCCATGCAAATGGAAATCAAAAGAAAGCTAGCATAGCAATTCTCATATCAGACAAAATAGACATTAAAATAAAGACTATTACAAGAGACAAAGAAGGACAGTACATAATGACAAAGGGATCAATGAAGAAGATATAAAAATTGTAAATATTTATGCACCCAACATAGGAGAACCTCAATATATAAGGCAAATGCTAACAGCCACTAAAGGGGAAATCGACAGTAACACAATCACAGTAGGGGACTTTAACAGCCCACTTTCACCAATGGACAGATCATCCAAAATGAAAATAAATAAGGAAACACAAGCTTTAAATGATATATTAAACAAGATGGACTTAATTGATATTTATAGGAAGTTCCATCCCAAAACAACAGAATACACTTTCTTCTCAAGTGTTCATGGAATATTCTCCATGATAAATAATACCTTGGGTCACAAATCAGGCCTTGGTAAATTTAAGAAAATTGAACTCATATCAAATATCTTTTCTGACCACAACACTATGAAACTAGATATCATTACAGGAAAAAATCTGTAAAAAACACAAACACATGGAGGCTTAACAGTACACTACAAAATAACTAAAAGGTCAGTGAAGAAATCAAAGAGGAAATTAAAAACTACCTAGAAACAGTTGAAAATGAAAACATGACGGCCCAAAATACATGGTATGAAGCAAAAACAGTTCTAAGAGGGACCTTTATAGGAATACAATCTTAGCTCAAGAAACAAGAAGCATCTTAAATAAACAACCTAATCTTACACATAAATGAATTACAGAAAAAAGAACAAAACAACCCCAAAGTTAGTAGAAGGGAAGAAATCATAAAGATCATATGAGAAATAAATGAAAAAGAAATGAAGGGAACAATAGCAAAGATCAATAAAACTAAAAGTTGGTTCTTTGAGAAGATAAACAAAATTGGTAAACCATTAGCCAGACTCATCAAGAAAAAAAGGGAGAACACTCAGATCAACAGAAATAGAAATGAAAAAGGAGAAGTAACAACTGACACTGCAGAAATACAAAAGACCATGAGAGATTACTAAAAGCAATGATATGCCAAAAAATGGACAACCTGGAAGAAATGGACAGACTCTTAGAAAAGCACAACCTTCCAAGACTGAACCAGGAAGAAATAGAAAAAATAAACAGACAAATCACTAGCCCTGAAATTGAGACTGTGATTAAAATTTTCCAACAAACAAAAGCCCAGGACCAGATGGCTTCACAGGTGAATTCTGCCAAACATTTAGAGAAGAGCTAATACCTATCCTTCTAAAATTCTTTCAAAATATAGCAGAGGGAGGAACACTCCCAAACTCATTCTATGAGGCCACCATCACTCTGATACCAAAACCAGACAAAGATGTCACAAAGAAAGAAAACTACAGGCCAATATCACTGATGAACATAGATGCAAAAATCCTCAACAAAATACTAGCACACAGAATCCAATGCACAGTAAAGGAATCATACAGCATGATCAAGTGGTGTTTATCCCACGAATGCAAGGATTCTTCCATATACAAAAATCAATCAATGTGATAAACCATATTAACAAGCTGAAGGAGAAAAACAATATGATCATCTCAATAGATGCAGAAAAAGGTTTAAACAAAATTCAACACCAATTTATGATAAAAGCCATCCAGAAGGTAGGCATAGAGGGAACTTATCTCAACATAATACAGGCCATATAAGACAAACCCACAGACAACATTGTTCTCAATGGTGAAAAATTGAAACCATTTCCTCTAAGATCAGGAATAAGACAAGGTTGCTCACTCCCACCGCTATTATTCAACAGAGTTTTGGAAGTTTTAGTCACAGCAATCAGAGAAGAAAATGAAAAAAATGTAATCCAAATCAGAAAAGAAGTAAAGCTGTCACTGTTCACAGATGACATGATAAAATACATAGAGAATCCTAAAGATGCCACCAGAAAACTACTAGAGCTAATCAATGAATTTGGTGAAGCAGCAGGATACAAAGTTAATGTACAGAAATCTCTTTAATTTTTATACACTATAGATGAAAAATCTGAAAGAGATTTAAGGAAACACTTCCATTTACCATTGTAACAAAAAGAATAAAATACCTAGGAAAAAGCCTACCTAATGAGACAAAAACATGTATGCAGAAAACTCTAAGACACTGATAAAAGAAATTAAAGATGATACAAACAGATGGAGAGATATACCATGTTCCTGGACTGGAAGAATCAACATTGTGAAAATGATTATGCTACCCAAAGCAATCTACAGATTCAAAGCAATCCCTATCAAACTACCAATGGTATTGTTCACAGAAGTAGAACAAAAAATTTCACAATTTGTATGGAAAACAAAAGACCCCAAATAGCCAAAGCAATCTTGACCTGGAGATATCAGTCTCCCTGACTTCAGACTATACTATAAAGCTACAGTTATCAAGACAATATGGTGCTGACATAAAAACAGAAATATGGATCAATGGAACAGGATAGAAAGCCCGAGGTAAACCCATGCACATATGGTCACCTTATCTTTGATAAAGGAGGCAAGAATATACAGTGGAGAAAAGACAGCCTCTTCAATAAGTGGTGCTGGGAAAACTGGACAGCTACATGTAAAAGAATGAAATTGGAACAATCCCTAACACCATACACAAAAATAGCTCAAAATGGATTAAAGACCTAAATTTAAGGCCAGACACTATCAAACTCTTACAGGAAAACACAGGCAGAACACTCTATGACATAAATCACAGCAAGATCCTTTTTGACCCACCTCCTAAAGAAATGGAAAGAAAATCAAAAATAAACAAATGGGACCTAAGGAAACTTAAAAGCTTTTGCAGAGCAAAGGAAACCATAAACAAGATGAAAAGACAACCCTCAAGATGGGAAAAAATATTTGCAAATGAAACAACTGACAAAGGATTAATCTCCAAAATTCACAAGCAGCTCATGTAACTCAATATCAAAAAAACAAACAACCCAATCCAAAAGTGGGCAGAAGACCTAAATAGACATTTCTCCAAAGAAAATATACAGATTGCCAAGAAACACATGAATGGATGCTCAACATCATTAATCATTAGAGAAATGCAAATCAAAACTGCAATCAGGTATCACCTCACACCGGTCAGAATGTGCATCATCAAAAAACTTACAAACAATAAATGCAGGAGAAGGTGTGGAGAAAAGGGAACCCTCTTGCACTGTTGGTGGGAATGTAAACTGATACAGTCACTATGGAGAACAGTGTGAAGTTTCCTTAAGAAACTAAAAGTAGAACTACCATACGACCCAGCAATCCCACTGCTGGGCATATACCCTGAGAAAACCATAATTCAAAGAGTCATGTACCACAATCTATATTGCAGCTCTATTTACAATAGCCAGGACCTGGAAGCAAATTAATTGTCCATCAACAGATGAATGGATACCAAAGATATGGCACATATATACAATGGTATATTACTCAGCCATAAAAAGAAATGAAATTCAGTTATTTGTAGTGAGATGGATGGACCTAGAGACTGTCATACAGAGTGAAGTAAGTCAGAAAGAGAAAAATAAATATTGTATGCTAACACATATATATGGAATCTAAAAAGAAAATGGTTCTGAAGAACCCATGCACAGGGCAGAAATAAAGACTCAGATATAGAGAATGGACTTGAGGACAGAGGGAGGGGAACAGTAAGCTTTGACGAAGTGAGAGAGTGGCATGGACATATATACACTACCAAATGTAAAATAGAAAGCTAGTGGGAAGGAGCCCCATAGCACAGGGAGATCAGCTAGGTGCTTTGTGACCACCTATAGGGGTGGGATAGGGAGGGTGGGAGGGAGGAAGACACAACAGGGAAGAGATATGAGGATATATGTATATGTATAACTGATTCACTTTGTTACAGAGCAGAAACTAACACACCATTGTAAAGCAATTATACTCCAATAAAGATGTTAAAAAAGTCAATACCTCATTAATTTTTTTCAGAAACCGAGTATACATATTTTTAAATTTATCTTTTATTTTGTAGTTTTTTGTTAAACATTTATATATTTATTCAAATTCAGTCATCTCTCTATTCTTCTCTCTTGCCCACTGCTACACCACCACCACCTCTCTCTCACTCTCCTCTCTTTCCATCTCTTATAAAATATATATTGTAACTTTTCAGTTTATCTTCTTCCTTACCTCTTAAATTTTTAACAATTTTTATTCAGTTCTATTTAACTCACTAATTCTCTCTCTGGCTGTCCCATTTTATAAGATATTCTTCCTAATTTTTATTTTAATATAGATGATAATTTTCTGATGCTTATAATCATTTTATTTTCTTATATTCCTGTTTTCTTAGTAAACTATTCTGTTAGCAAAGATAATAATCCCCTCTTTCTTTATTGCAAGAGATTTAATATTTTCTGTGATATGTTCAGTATATTGAGTCTCTCAAAAAGTGCCTATAATTCTTCTTTATCACTGCTACCTTCATCATAGGTAAAACATAGGTTTTTACTGCTTTTTAAACCAGTATACAATCTTTTTTCCTTACTAAGACAGGAGGTCAATTTTCTGGCAAACAGTTTCACATTCCAGAGTTATCTGATTGTTTCCTCATTGTATTGCTAACTTATTATATCATTTGCATTTCTTTAAAATTGTGGTTAGGGCTAAAGTCTCGATTAAAGTCAGATTAAACATTTTTGGCAAAATTACTTAAGAGGTGAAGCTGTGAACAGTGTTATATCATACCAATATGCATATATCAGATTGCCAATGATTAGCAATACTAAATTTGATGATTTCATAGAAGGAAATCACCATATATCGTCTTAAAAGGTATTTTTTTTTTGCAACTCATAAATAATTGTTGGGGTGAAGCTTTGGCACTTTGCAAATTTCCCATTTCCCACAACTTTCTCCTAATCATTTTAGCATCCATTGACAATTCTTGCCTGAATCAATTATTTCTTTGGAGTTTGCTGAAAGGTAATATTCTAATTCTATTATTTCTTCAACTTCTATTAACTGGTATCCTTCCGCAAAGAAAACCTTCCTTTATCAACTGTTATGGATTGAATATGTCTCCTCAAAATTTATATGTTAAAGTCCTTACTCTCTGATGTGGTGGTATTTAGAGATGTGGCCTTTGGGAGTTAACTAAGGTTAGATGTGGTAATGAGGTAGGACCTTCATGATGGGATTAGCGTCCTCATCAGAAAAGACACCACTTATGCAGAGATCATGTAAACACACTGCAAGAAAGGTAGCTGTCTGCAATGCAATGGGAGAGCTTTCAACAAAAATCAACTGTGATGGAACTCTGTATTTGGTTTTTCAGCCTTCAGAACAATGAGAAAATAAATTTCTGTTGTTTAAGACACTAGTTTATGATATTTTGTTATAGTGGCCTAAGCTGATTGTAGTGACCTAAGCTGACATTAACTAAGGATGAATTACCACTTCTCTTAAATAGGCTAATAAATAGTTAATCCTTTTCTTTCAATTGCTTTTTCATTTTTTTTATTTTTAGCAAAAAGTTGGTCTAGTAATCATTACTAATGTTGACAAAATGTGCCTTCTTTCCCTTTACAGTCTCTCTCTTTCTTCTCTATCTCTGACTTGTCACTAAATAAGTGAAACCTATATTCAGTGTTGTACAGTCAATTAAAGACATTCTTTTTATGCAACTCTTTATGTTCAAATTTGCCCATATTTGCCAGTGGAAGCCCCTGCTAGCTAGCTCCTCATGTCTCCTGACCTGTTTTTACTAGATTCTGGGTACAACTTTGTCATTTAGCACAAGAAGATATTCTAGACTCAACTTACAACTTTCCTTTATTAGATCTAGTATGAACCATTTACCAAAAAACCCTGATTCTTTGAGTGAGGAAACCAAAATATGATTGCTAAATGTATTAGTTGTTAATTCTTTGTTGTGTCAATTTGTCTGAACATCCATGACCTATATCCACTAGATACTAATAGCACCTTCCAAATTATGACAAGCGAAATTGTTTCCAAACATTGCCCAATATCCCCTGGAGGGCAAAATAACCCCAGTTTAGAGTCACTGGCTTACATGAATTAAATTATCATATGAATACTCTCCTGAGCCTTGATTTGTTCCTTTAATAATGTACACTGAAGATCAGTCCAAATCAGCAGAGATAATTCTCATTATGTTTTAAGATGTCATGGTATTCTACTGTGCAGCAGTACCGAGTTCATTTAAAGACCCATACTTCTGAACAGAGAATAAATTTGTGCATATGTTCTTTCATGTTTGTGGATGTGTATCTTCAGGATTTCTAAAAATGGGATTACTAAGTAAGTTAAAGGAGAAGTACATGTATAATTTTGTTTTATATTGTGAAACTCTCCACAATAATATTTGTATTATTTTACATTCCTTCCAGCAATGTGTGAGAGTGCCTGTTTCATAACAGCTTTGTCCAAGCAGTTTATTTTATTTTGGGAGTGGAGGATGAGGTGGAGGCTCCAGTAATACTGTTTTTTCTAATTTATATTGGTGAGAAGTAGTATTTCCAAGTAGTCTTCTGCATTTCTCCTATCTAATTGAAATTAAATTTTTAAAAATATATTTAAGGGCCACTTTTTTTCCTTTGAACTTTACATTTATATCCTTTGTCTATCTTTTATTCCTACTAGGTTTTGGGGTTTGTCATCTTTGTTTCTTGGAACATTTTTATTTTAGAGAGATTTTCTTTAATATAATTTAAAAATATTTTCCGATTTGTCATTTGTATTTTGACTTGATCATACTGATTTAGCCACGTAATTCCTTATTATTTCTTTGTATTTTTTTATTGTTTCTGGGTGTGAATCAAGTGAGAAAAGGCTTTTCATACTTGCAGCTTATAAAATAATTCATTTTCTTATTTTTTTATATTTTTATCTGAGCTCTATTTGAAATTTTCCAGCTGTGGGTGCAAAGTATGTAACAAAATTTTTATGGCTATCTTTTACCTTTAAAACCATTTATTAAAATATCAATTTTTCCCCAATTATTTGATATGTCATCATTATCTTATAGCTAAGTTCCATGTATACATGGGTTAATTTTTGGGGTATTCTATTCCATTCAACTAATGGGGCTAGATTTCTTGTTCTGATGCCACAGTGTTTTAAATAGAGAGTTGACAGTATATCTTAATATATAGTGAGACTGAACATCAACATTGTACATCTTCAAGATGTTTCTGGCTAGTTTCACTTATTTATTTTTCCCTATGATCTTTAGAATCAACATATCTAGCATCAAAAAAAGTATTATTATTCAACATGGAATGCCTTCCTATTTGTTCAAGTCTACTTGTGTCTCTTTTCAAAATAAATATCTGTATTTCCTCATACAGATATTACACATTTCTTATTAAATATATACCTGGGTATTTTATCTCTTCAGCTCTATTATAAATGGGGTCTTAACATAATAGCTTGTTGAATGATTCATCAAAATTAATAGCTTTCGATTGTCAAAAAACATAATTTTGAAAATGAAAACAAACCACAAACTAGGAGACAATATTTGTAAAACACATCTGTTAAAAGATTAGTATCCAGAATATATAAGAAGTTTTTGTTGTGAAGAAGAAGAAGAAGAAGGAGGAGGAGAAGGAGAAGGAGAAAAAGAAGGAGGAGGAGAAGGAGAAGGAGAAGAAGGAGGAGGAGGAGAGGGAGGAGCAGGAGGAGGAGGAGGAGACAGAGAGAAGGAGCAGAAGGAAATCAAACAACTCAATTTAAAAAAAAAGGAACAGGCAAAAGATTTGAACAGACACTTTACCAAAGAAGATATAAGGATGAGAAATGAAAACATGAAAAATGTTCAATATCATTACTTATTATGAAAACGCAAATTAAAATCACAGTATCAGACTACTACACACTTGTTAGAATATCTAAAATCAAAAGAGGTCAAAGGGCCTCACTTAACACCAAAGGGCAGGGAGATATCATCCTTCCATGAAATATTACTGACTGGTGAATAGCACTGACTACCACAGACAGCCTTCAGGGTCTTCATGGTGACTCCTCTAACTACAGTTCAAACCTGATCCTAAAACATATTGTTCTCTGGTCCTCATCCTTTTTTCAGTGCTCAAGACTTTTTCTGTCACTCATACTTTCCACATTACCTTCAACAATTGGACTTTTATATACACAGGTTCCTCAGGTTTAAATTGTCTTCTCTGTCTTTGCCTAGTTCTGTTTTACTCATCAGAAGACACACTTGATTCTTAATTATCAGCATAAATTCCTCTTCCCCTTCAGAATGTCTATCACAATTGGAAATTAATTTTGATTCTAAAATCATGTGATGAATGTTTCTTTACCCACTAGCCCATAAAACTCTGAAAGAATGGAGACCACACTCGATTTTACTCCCTATTATATTCTTCATTCTAAGCACAGTTATGGCACATTTTAGATACTCTTTCAACATTGTCAAATCAATGTGTGAATGAATGAAAAAACACATTAAAATAGGTGACTCATTATATTTATTACGATAGTCTAGCAATAAGTAATACAAATGTTAACAAAGTGTAGCAAAAAACATGAATATCCAGAAAATTGATAGTAGAATCTTTAAAGGACTTTAAAAAAAATTACTTTTTATTTTATTTTTTAAAAATAGTCTCTCTTTTTATTACCTGACAATTACATTAAAAAATTGTTCCTTGAAGTATAGTTGTGTATAATATTATATAAATTACAGGTGTACAATGTGGTGATTCACAATTTTAAAAGGTTATATTCCATTTATAGTTATGATAAAATATTGGCTATATTCTTCATGTTGTACATTATAACTTTGTAGCTTATTTTATACCTAATAGCTTGTACCTCTTAATCCCCTAGTCTTATATTGCTCCTCCCCCTTCCTTTTCCCGCTGCTAGCCACTAGGAAGTTCTCTAGATCTGTGAGTCTGCTTCTTTTTTTCAGTAGTCTGTTGTATTTGTTTAGATTCCACATATAAATGTTATTATACAGCATTTGTCTTTCACCGTCTAAACATATTTCACTTCACATAGTGCCCTCCAAGTCCATCCATGTTGCTGCAAAAGGCAAAATTTCATTCCTTTTTATGGCTGAATAATAGTCCATTGTGTGTGTGTGTGTGTGTGTGTGTGTTGATAGATAGATAGATAGGTAGATAGATCACATCCTCTTTATCCATTCATCTGTTGATGGACACTTAAGTTGCTTCTATACCTTGGCAATTGTAAATAATGCTGCTATGAACATTGGGGTGCATGTATTTTTTTCAATTAGAGTTTATTTTTTTTTCAGATATATACCCAGGAGTGATATTGCTGGGTCATATGGTAGTTCAATTTTTAGTTTTTTGAGCAAACTTCATATTGTATTCCACAGTGACTGCACAACATACATTCCCACCAACAGTGTACAAGGATTTCCCTTTCTCTACATCCTCGCCAACATATGCTATTCATGTACTTTTTGATGATAGCCATTTTGACATGTGTGAGGTAATATCACATTGTTGTTTTAATTTGTAATTCCCAGATGATTAGTAATGTTGAACATCTTTTCATGTGCCTGTTGGTTATCTGCATTTCCTCTTTGGAAAAATATTTATTCAGTTCTTCTGCCCATTTTTAAATTTTTTTTTTGTTTTTTTGATGTTGAGTTGTATGAGCTGTTTATATATATTTGATATTAGCTTCTTACCTGTTATATCATTTGCAAATATTTTTTGCAAAATATTTGCAAAACATACAACAGCAGTACATGTAACCTTCCTCTTCATTCGTTGATGGTTTCCTGTCCTATACAAAAGCTTTTAAATTTAATTGGGTCTCATTTGTTTATTTTTGCTTTTGTTTCCTTTGTTTTAGGAGATGGATCAAAAAAATACTGCAGCTATTTATGTCAAAGAATGTTCTGCCTATGTTTTCCTTTAGGAGTTTTGTGATATCCAGTCTTACCTTTAGTTCTTTAATCCATTTTGAGTTTGTTTTTGTACATGGTGTTAGAGAATGTTCTCATTTCATTCTTTTACATGAAGCTGTCCAGTTTTCCCAGCACCACTTATTGAAGAGACTGTCTTTTCTCCATTGTATATTCTTGCCTCCTTTGTCATAGATTAATTGACCATAAGTGCACGGGTTTATTTCTGGGCTTTCTATTCTGTTCCATTGATCTAAGTGTCTGTTTTTGTGCCAGTACCATACTGTTTGATTACTGTAGATTTGTAGTATAGTCTGAAATCAGGGAGCATGAGTCCTCAAGCTCTATTCATTTTTCTTAAGATTGTTTTGGGTATTTGGGGTCTTTTGTGTTTCCATGCAAATTTTCAAATTTTTTGTTTTAGTTTTCTGAAAAATGCCATTGGTACCTTGACAGAGATTGAACTGAATTTGTAGACTGCTTTGGGTAGTATGATCATTTAACAATTACTCCAATCCAAGAGCATGGTATATCTTTCCATTTGTTGGTGTTGTATTCAATTTCTTTCATCAGTGTCTTATAGTTTATTGAGACCAGGTCTTCTACCTCCTTAGGTAGGTTTATTCCTAGGTATTTTATTCTTTTTGATGTGATGGTAAATGGGATTATTACCTTAATTTTGCTGATAGATCATTGTTAGTGTATAGAAATGCAACATATTTCTGTATGTTAATTTCAAATCCTGCAACTTTGCCAAATTCATTGACAAGTTCTTAGTTTTCTTGTGGCATCTTTAAGATTTTCTTTGTATAGTATCATGTCATCTGAAAACAGAGACAGTTTTACTTCTTCTAAAGGTCTTTTAATTTAAAATTTTATTAACCTCTCTTATGGGCTTTGAGTTAAAAGTTTGATGGAATATAAAGAAATGCCAAGCAAGGTGCTGTTAATTACTGATAAAGTTAAGATAATTAAAAATATATATATATAAAGTATACTTATGTATCTAATTAAGTTATTTCAACATATGTTCTCTCTAAAATACAATAGTCTCTAGAATCAAGGAATTATGAAATGTTAAAATTTGAAGGCTTAGTTTTTTTAAAAAATTCAATTGTCTTATTTTACAAAAGATGAAGCTGAGCTTGTTTCCAGTTTAAAGATGACATTGAGCGTAGTTCTTCTGATTTCTAATCTAGTGGTCCTTCTCTTAACTTTTCATTTTAACTTATAGGTTCTATTTTTATCCTCTTTTAATCCATTTCCAATTATCTTTTCTCAAAGGATACTTGGAAACTTATACTACTCAAAACTAATCTAATGATAATTTACTCCTAAATATCAGGAAAACAAACAATAAAAAACAAAATACAGTTGGCCCTTTTACAATGCAGGTTTGGGACTGTGTGGGTCCACTTGTATGTGGATATTTTCCAATAGTAAATACTACACAGTCCATGGTTGGTCAAATTTGAGGATGCTGAGGAGCCTTGGGTATGGAGAGCTGACTAAATTATGCACGGATTGACCCTGTCAACTGTCATTATTCTTTGGTGTGCTCATTTTTTCTTAAATATTAAAGTAGTAATTATTTATACAACTTTTGTCTTTTTATAATATTGGAAAATTATGATTAATAGGCTAATTTCCTTACATTGCTTCAGAATTATAGGCCCAAATGTGGCAGATTTTCATATCACAGATTCCTAGATATTTTACTTCCAGTATTCTGAATTTTGAATGCAGTTCATTTTGGATTGTCCCTGGGAATTAATATTAAAAAAAAACCCAACTCCCTAAAAAATCTAAAATCACTACTAGGCTAGGAAACTACAGTATTAGAGAATTATCAAATTTTGATAAACCATGAAACATACCTAGCCCGATCTAAAAAAATAATACTTCTTGATGGATATAGAGTAATATATAAAAGGATTACCTATGGCTTTAAGGGCTTTCTATTGAAACACCCAATTATTTGCACATGCAAAATTTAGTACAAGGTGGATTGGTTGAACCAATAAAGTAATCTAGTATGTGAAATATCTAAAAGTCCTATATTATTCAGATTTAGAAAGCACCTCTCTTGACATTTCTTTCCACTGCTTCACAAATGTCATCATCTTTATGACTGTAGCCTTTTTACTTTTCCTTACTGTTATTGTCTTCCTGCAGACTTTATAACAGCTTTGACAGTTCCCCTCTTGATTCATTTAATCCCCCGTCCTTCTCTCTGCTGTCATTTTCTTCCATCTATTTTAAGTTACAGGAGAGAGACAAGAAAATCACAGCCTAAAGGCCTTCAGAATTTAATGTTTTCACTCTATGGAATATATGAATCACCCACTTGCACATTCTGAGGTTTAGTTTTTATTTCTTTTTCCAAAAGAAATTGTTTTTACAGATTACAAAAACATTAATTTATATATTGACTCTCTTGACACTCTCTTCTCATCTGAAATTTCCCTTGCTCTCTGGTTAAATTCAAATATATTCACAATATATGACCAGCAAAATAAAACAGAACATGTGAATATGGTACAAGGTCTTCAGTAGATATCATGTTTAAATTACTGCAGTTAACTTGAATCTGGTCTTAATTAATAGCCCAAGTATAATCCACTCACTAGTAGGAATTCAAGACCACATTTCAGGTTTGACTTTGGGAAGGAGAAATGCTAGCATAGTTTAAGGCCAACAGCATTTTTCCCTCTAGGTGCCATTCAGGCCCTGGAGCTTATGACATCATGAAAGGTAAAAACTCTTGCATTATTAGGTGTTGTACCCTATATGAAATCTGCCATTTGGTCATTTTTAATTTTTTTGTAAATCTGTTTCTCAGAATTATGTTGAGGGTTGACATAAAACTCTCCTGAGATGCCTCCCAGTAGTGAGGGTCCTGGCATTTGCAATACCTAACCAGACTAGTAAGAGGACCAAGATAAAAAAGATAAGCAGTGGATAGCTAAATCAGCTGCTGATACTTTGGGAAGAAACCCTTACATATCTTGGTGAGCTTTCCACTGGGTTTTGTTTGCTGCTTCTTCTCATTGTTGGAGTATTAAATCATCAAGGTTCAGGAAGGGGACCAGGATGGTTGTATTTAGTCCTTGCTACTGAGCTTTCAGACACAATCCAGTCCAGTTCATGAAGTTTGGGACCAAAGGTACATAGTAATAAGCCATGGATTCATTCCCTATTTTCCTTCAGCATTATCTCTCTTAAACCTGCCTGTGGTCATGCCAGGTGACTGGACAGGTTGAGTGTTTGCATTTGGGATCCTTAGTCATGGCTTTGTCATTGTCTCTTCCCTCCTTGAGAATACAACTAAAAGTAATCTGTACCAGAGGAAAAAACCAGCGGGTGCCAATGAACAGTTTATGACATAAATCTAAAAATGACTAAGACTCAGAGTTGGAGGTCAGCAGAGCCAACAACTGAAGCAAAGAACAAAATAAAGAAAACGAAAAAAATGAATGCAGTTTTGAGATAGCAGTAGATCCAAATATGCATAGAAAGCATCAAAAAGGAATCCAAGAACTAGTGTAGTTATAAGCTACACACACAGCCATGCTAGGACCAAGGAGAAGTTATAAAATAATTGTTTCCATGAAGGCCTCAAATTCTGGAAAGTACTGCATTTAAAACTCCCTGGGTGTTGCGACACTCTAGATCAGAGCACTCTATTTTTAGAGGAACCACAATCTATGTCAATTTCTCTATGTTCTACATAGTCCTTGTAGGACATAGACACGGTAAAACATAGACAAATGATTGGTCTTCTGAGAAAGGAAAGAATCTGGTAGTCTGGAAAACATTCCTGATCTATTTCTATAGATAGGGTCACATACCTCAGTGAAATTTGAGGTCCAAAATAGAGTCTCCATCCTCAGAGAATTAAGCTAAATTTAAAGTAGAAGTGAAAATAGAGTATGAGCTCTGAAGCTGAGGTTATGAGATTATTTTCATTGGTTAGTCCTCTCTATTATTATTACTATTACTACTACTACTACTACTGTTACTACTGCTTTGAATTTCACTGAAACACTTTGCCCATATGTAGTCTGTGAGAGCCATCTTCATGACTAACATTCACTGCTACTTCAGATAGAAACTTCATTGACCCACCCAATTTCTATTTTATTGTTTTAAGTTGACATGGCACGTCATCTACATTTGTCATTTTCCTTCTTTACACTTGCAAAGTTGTCTTCACCAAGATATGGTTTGTTTTGTTTTGTTTTGTTGGTTTTTTTGTTTTGTTTTTTTTTTTGTTTTTGCAGTACACGGGCCTCTCACTGCTGTGGCCTCTCCCATTGCGGAGCACAGGCTCTGGATGCGCAGGCTCAGCGGCCATGGCTCACGGGCCCAGCTGCTCCGCGGCATGTGGGATCTTCCCGGACCAGGGCACGAACCCGTGTACCCTGCATCGGCAGGCGGACTCTCAACCACTGCGTAACCAGGGAAACCCCCAAGATATGGTTTTGATTCACCATGAGTTTAATAAGTCCGATAACAAGCTTCTCAATTAAGGTCTTTTGTATAGACAGGCATCTTAACTGCAAATAAGAGTAGAATTCAAAAGTTGCTAAAAACTAAAAATAAGTCAGGACTTGGGGAAGAAACATCCTCTAAAGTCTTTCCAGTCAGACAATAATTATTCTTCTTAACACATTATTGACTGAGGATTTTTGCAGAAACTAACGCCTGTGGCTGGCAATTTGTTATGTAAGTGAATATTGAAACGTCTCCAGTCAATAACGTTCAGGTAACAAAAGACGTATTAAGACGTCTCTGGTCAATAAGTTGTTAAAACCTGGTTTTCCCCCTGAAATTATTTTTCATATAAGTTATTTAAATAATCAAAGATAGTTTTTTTTCTTATTCTGACTAAAAAATTACATTTTTCACTATTCTCGTTGCTAGTGGTAGCAGTATTTTTTAAAATGACACTCTAAGAACCTGACTCAATGCTTCAGATATGATCTTGACAAGCACAAAGCTGAGAAAACTCACACACCTTTATTCTGAATTATAGTTCTAACTCTATGATAAATTAATTGGGTGTTAAAAAAAGAAAGAGTGAAATAAGGATAGGGAGGTGAGATGACAAAGTTAATATAGAGATCTGAGTTTATAATGTAAATATTCTGCTTTTGGTTTTATGCCGTGCAGTATTTGGAGATTCCAAGGGGGTTTACATATGCTATATTATTTGATCCACACACCAATCCACACACTTATTACAGTAGATAAGACTGGGTAATAATCCACATTTGATATTCTTGTAAAATTAATTATTTACATATGACAATTGCTTAAAGCTGAGGCTACACATATTGGAACTCTCTCTTGGTGGAGCCTAAATCCCTGGCATAAGTATATTTCTCTCATAGAGTAATTCTCATACATCTGATCCTTCTCTCTAGTATTAACCGACATGCTTCAGATTTTGGTGTCGACAACACAAGATGTTTTTCTACTTGAACATCTTTAAAAGTAAGATTCATAATGCATTAATGTTATATAAATGTCACCCTTCTCTTTCCTCTCAAAATCCCACTATTCACTTTTATAATTCACTCAACTATAAGATCTTTCATACTTTTAGCATAATAAGATCAGCTTACATTCTTATCTTTTCTCTCTTTCCCTTGAATTTTTGGCCAGTGTACATGGATATGTGTGCTTGTGCTTACATGCACATGTGTGTATGTGTGTGTGGAGAAGGGAGAATAGATTTCTCCCTTTCACTTCTAAGATTCTGGCTTTGAAATTAAGAGAATTTGAGAGTGTGTGTCTGTGTTTGTCTTTGAGGCTGTGTCTATTTGGATGCATTACACATCATGACCTAATTACTTGTGGTCCCCACCATGTGTGTTCCCAGGTTTACTTCCCTTGTATTCTCCCCAATGTTCCAGATGCTTCTTAAATTTCACTCTCATTCAGCAGATTTGAAATCATTAAGGTTTGGTGGTAAATGTGGAGGGTTGTCATTTCTTAATTATCTTTCTTTTCTTCAAAGCCTCTTGCCACAGCTCTACACTAACAAAACTGTCTCAGCCCTTCTCCCTGTGGCAAATTTTGGTTTGGGGTTCTAAAGTTTTATTAGCCCAAAAAATCTCTCCTGGAAGCTATTTGATTCCTCATAACCCCAGGCAGAAGCCAACACCCTCAAAAAAAGAGAAACTAGAGAGAATCTTATTGTGGTTTTATAAGTGTCTCCTTGATGTCCCATTGCAAGGAAATATTCAAGTCTGCCAAACTTCAAGGTAAGTGCCATGCTCAACTTCTGCCTATGGTGTTCAGTAAGCTGTCCATTCCTCTTCCTGCAAATTTGTGAAATATAAGGGTCGTTACTGGGAAGACTCAGTGGCACAAATAAACCTTCAAAGTGAGCAAAATCTCACTGAGTGGTTTGTTGAAATATCCTTTGTTGTCCAATTCAAAGGAGGAAGTGAGTAATAGAGTGGGAAAACTGGATTCAATACTAAGCTCTTCAGCTAACCAGATGGATGACATTTGGGTGAATTATTTAATGTCTCTCTATTCAGTTTCTTCATCTTTAAAAAGAGTTGAATTGGCTGCTGACCTCTATGCTTTTGTCTAAGTCTACCACCCTATGTTTATAAATCACTTACTAACCTAACAAATATTTATTGCCTGTTCCTTTGTACCAGACTTTATGCTGGAGTCTAGGGGTATGAAGATATAAGATGAAATGTCCACCCTCAATGCATTACAGTCTAACTGGTGTGGAGTCTGTATAAACCAAAAACTAAGTGCAATCCTCGTGAAGTGTGATAGCAAAGGAAGAACTCCTAATTCAGGTTGTGGGAAGAAAGTGAGCAGTGAATACTGGATTTTATTTACTTTTCCATTTCTCAGTTGTTCAAGGAAGGATTACTAACAGTCTTGTCATTCAAATATATATATATATATATATATATTACTATTATAATATTTATATAATTGTCATTAATTGTTATGCAATTATTGAGAACTGTGTGCTGGTACTGGTCAATATACTAAACGTTTAGCATGTGTTATCACTTTTAAATTTAAAATAACTTTATGAGGTGAGTACTTGTGTTTGGTATTTAACTCTGATGAAACATGCAAACCCAAAATTTTCATAGTGTAGCATAATAAATGGTTATACCTCACTTAAGTGTTGAGAGGCTCTTTATTGTAGCTTTCTGTGAATTGATGACTCAAAACTCAGATTCCTTCCATCTTATAGAGCTGCCATCTTAAACATATGACCTCCAGTTTCTTGCAGGGAAAACAGAAAATCAAGTTGCATCTCTCAAAATTTTCTTAGTCCTACTTTTCATTTCATAAATACTGAATTACTTGTAGCTCTTAGAATAGCCATACTATTTCATTCATCATTTTTTTTTGTACATGCTATACCTTTAATCTGAAAGTGATTTCTCTCTCGTTCCTCTTAGAAAATTCCTATTTTATTTTCACACATAATACTTTTGTAAAGTTTTTAAAATATTGTATAAATTTTCAGGGACTGTAGAGAATTTGTTCTTCCTTGTGTGATGCTAAATGCTAAAAGTCAGATTTACAGTCAGGCAAACAAACACATACCATCCTCTACTCAAATGTGCATTGTTCTCATTCAATTGAATATATTAAAAATCGAATTTAACTTTTCATTATTCTTTCCTTTTAAGGCCCTTATTCTCTGTCAATGGCATGATTTTTCTTTTCCCTTACATACGGCCCTGACTTCCTCTACCTTGAAATTGACTTCCTAATAGCCTTGACACTACTCTTTTTGGAACACAGCATATGAGTGTCTCCTCTCCCCTTTCCCATGGCCATGGCAGTGGTATGGTTCAGGTCTTCATCACTCCTACCCTGACCACTCTAGTGTCTTCATACCCTCTAACCACTGCCCTCTTCAATATATTTCACCTCTGCTTCCAGAAAGTTATATATTTGTCCTTTTTATGTCCATGATGGCCTACGTAGTAACTTATAGAGAAAAGGTGCTTAATAAATTACTTTGTTATTAACAACTTCAGTGATACTTATTAATAATGCAAGTGACTATGTACATATACTGATAAAGCCTGTGTATTATAGGGGAATCAATGAAGATGATTACCATACATGAACTTGCAATGTCCTTAGAAATCCAAAGATCTTAGAGGTACCACTGAGAAAACAATTATAAGTTTAAGTTGTATAACTCTGTGTATTTTTGTGCATATGCTTATATAGGAACACCAACACACACACACAAATATGAACAATTCATCCAAATAATAAAACTAGCTTGGACAAACCCTTTTCTTCAAGCAATGTAAAATTTCTTAGGAAGATTTATTTCATAAGCCTATCTAAACCTATATCTTAGAAGGTAAATATAAAAGATATATATACAATAAAAAGGGCTCTGATTAGAAAGAGCAAATGGAAAAGGTCTATTCATCTGCCTGAACTATATGTATATTTTTATCAGTGACCCTCTCCTCAATCAATGAACATAAGTCTAGAATTGTGTGGGTCATTTTAGGGCATACAAAGAAGTAAATCACACAGATCTTGCCTTTAAAAATTAATATTCACACCTTTAGATGCAAAAAACTTTCCAATCATGGTGTGAAACGAGAAGTTATCAAAGAAAATACTAAGATGTTCAAACAAATAAAAATGTAAAATTTCTCCAGGAAAAAATATATATGTAAAAGGCAAATAACAAAATGAAAAATAATACAAGCAACATAAATACAAAGAGCTAATATCATTAATATACAGTTGTCATAAATCAATTAGAATGCTCCAGGAGAAAAATGAACAAAGGGTATAAATAGACAATTCACAGAGGAGTAATTATAAATGACTTGTAAGTGAATGAAAAAAATGCTCAATCTTAATAGCCATGAATGGAAAACAAATTAAAACAAGATATAATTTTTTTTTTTGGTATGCAGGCCTCTCACTGTTGTGGCCTCTCCTGTTGCAGAGCACAGGCTCCAGACGCGCAGGCTCACCTGCCATGGCTCACGGGCCTAGCCACTCCGCGGCATGTAGGATCCTCCCAGACCCTGGCACGAAACCGTGTCCCCTGCATCGGTAGGCAGACTCTCAACCACTGCGTCACCAGGGAAGCCCAAGATATAATTTTTACCGGTCAAATTGATAAAGTTCAAAAATAAGGATAGTATTCAGTTTTGGCAAGGTTTTTGGTAAGCAGGATCTCTCATACACAGCTATGGAGTGTTGGAATTTGTCTCAATTCTCTGGAAGGCAGTATCTCCTTATATCTTATATATTAAGGATGCTCATGAGGTTGTTCTAATAGCTTTACTTATTAAAGATATTCTAATGAAATAATTGGATAAATTTTAAAAGACATATGTATAAAGACTTTCACTGTGCCATTATTTACATTAGTGAAAGATAGGAGATAACTTTAATGTTTAACAATAAGAAATTGATTAATATACAGTAAAACTATTAAAATGACATACCTAATCTTCTGAAATAGGAAAATGCTCATGATATACTGATGAGTTAGAAGAGCATACTGGAGAATAGTATATGGAATATGAATCTATTCTTGAAGAAATTTATTTATAAATAAAATTCTGGAAAGATTTATATGAGGTGT
Source organism: Phocoena sinus (assembly GCF_008692025.1). Lineage (NCBI taxonomy): Eukaryota > Metazoa > Chordata > Mammalia > Artiodactyla > Phocoenidae > Phocoena > Phocoena sinus. The sequence goes on along the minus strand of NC_045776.1, from coordinate 29,290,737 downwards.
AAGTGGGTTTAAGTCTGAATGATTTATACAAATGATTATTTTGTTTTCTTTGTTCTTATCAGTAGTTTAATTTTTTAGCATAAATGGGGATTACTTTTATAAAGTATAATTTATGCTATAGGTTTAACATAATAGAGTCTTAAATTTAGAAGGAATCATTAAAATAATCTAATCTTGTCCATCCTAGAGACCAGTTTAAGAATCCCCTGAACAGAGTGTCTCTAATGGATGATAACTTTATTTGTCCTGAGTACTGCAAATGAGGAGGCCACTAATCTATGTTCTATTTTGGGATCTTCTAGCCAGTAAATGTTTTTCCTTCTGTCAAATTGAAATCTTTTCCCCATATTTTTGACTTATTAGTCCTAGTTTCTAGTGCTTAGGGAAAACAGAGGAGAATTTTTTTTCTATATGACAACCCATCAACTCTCTGAATAAATGATTATACTCCCTCTTGGTCTTGTCTTCACAAATATCTCAAACCCCAATGGCTTTATTAATGGCTCATATGGCTTTGAGCTTCTCTTTCATCTTCGACATCCTTCCTCTTCCTCCATTCAGAGGCTTGATACATACCATTCAAAACTGGGGTTGAAGTCAGAATAGGAAAAATGACAAAGGAAAAAGAACTTCAGAAAAAATATCTCTGTTGAGTTGGAATGACAAACTCAGGCTTCATGGAAAAGATAGGACTTAATAAAGATCTTATAGAATAAGTGAATTTTGATGACTGAAGAAGAGAAGGAAGGGCAATCTGGGCTCCATGAAGCTAGAGAAAGTTTCCTTTTATGGCCCAAAACTTCAGTTCAAGAGAGGAATAAAGAGCACTTAAAATTTGCCTTTCTTTTCATTCATTCTCATAGTCTTTTCACTCCTTTCCTACTTCCTACTTTCTTTGCCATTGGAAATAACAAAAAATATTCAATAAAACAATGTTTGCTTTCTCACACATTTTGTTGCTGTTACTGAAGTGTTAATAATCTTTTGTTTTAATACTTTGCTTTTTATTATTCTATAAACTATTTCCTATATATAGATTTCAAATTCCCAGGTAAGCAATAAGCAGCTTAAAGTCAGGGAGGAATCTTTAATTTCTTATTTAGCTCTCCCCATGCCCAGTACCATGTAAGAATGCATACTAAGAAGATTTGGGGTGGTTATTCAATAAACATTGTTGTTTTTATTGTATGGCGATAAGTCCTTCTGAGCTATCATCCCATTTCTACCCCATCCCATAGGTGAAGGCTTACATCCTGTGCTGTTGTCATATTAGGAGGAGGAATAAAGTCACAATAATTGTCTTTGCTGAAGTTTATGTTCCTTCCAGTGGTAGATAAACTCTTGCAACTTCTTCGTACTACCTACTGTGGTTTTTGTGAAATTCTCAATGGGAGATGATAGGGATCATTCTCCCCAGTGCATTTTGTTACCTCTTAAGGCAAGAAGTGGGAAATTTCTGGGGACTATAGAGCATTCAGTCTAAGAGTTGATACCGGGCTGACACATGTTACCTTACCTCTTACTCGTTCCTGTAAGCCTTTCCACTTCTCCTGACACCATTTGATACCATTACAGAGTGATGTCTTTTCAAAATCGTGAACATCTGGTTCTCAAAGCATAGAATATACTCTGGCCGATCCAAGGGCCCAAACTATTTTCCTCCTAGCTGAAGAGACTCTCAGAAAAGCAAGAGGAGATGATCCTACTTGGTTAATATGGCTTCCTTATACAAGAGGTGGTAAAAAGAGAGGTAGATGGTGCCCCTGAAAAGGTTGGGGGATTAGTTTTCTCTGTTCACTGTAGTCAAGAACTGACTTAATAAGGTTCATGGTTAGTAGTTGACTCATGATCCTCCAACAGGAATGACTATCACATTGCATTTATCTTGCTAAGATATGTCAAGGGGACAGGCCCTTGGGAAATATATGTAATAAGCAAAATTTATACACCCAATAGCTCCATCTTTAGAGTTAGTATGCTTCTCCTAGTCACTATCCAATATGTTTCAAGTTCTAGTCTCACCTGTGTCACCAAATAGATGCTAATTTATAATAAAATAATTGCACATTTGGTCAGAAATGCTTTACTTAAAGAAAAAGTTTTCAGAATAAATTAAGTGATGACTATTATGGCAAACTGGGTAGACAGTTATTTGATATACTTAGTTAGAAGATCTTCTAAGCTCCCACATAGAAGCAAAGTTTTCTTATACAGGCTGGCTCTGTCTGGCATCGTACAGCACATAACAGAAAAAAACCTATTGCCTGAATTTATTATTTCCAATTCATTTAGAGTTAAATTAAAGCTAAGTAGAAATTCTCTGTGATAAAATTTTGAGGAAATTTGTCATCATGAATACAGCACAGAAGAAAAATTTATGTTCTTAGTTGCTACTCAGACAACTACTTCTTCTCAATGTCACTGGCCATGGGAGAGATGGCCAACATCAATCTCCTCCCCTGCAACTGCTGGATGTTAGCAGGTCTCTACAGGAAAAAGGGGGTCCAAATTTGCTAGTAAAAGGGTAAAGCTAAACAGATATGAAGCTGGGTGAGTACTGAGCCTTTAACAAAGGACATGAGAGTAGTGATATAAAGAGAAATTTTTAATGTAGGATATGGTATCAGGAATGATGAATGGTCAAAGAGCATTTACTCCAAACAGTCTAGATCCTAAACACACTATTGTCCCTATTTTCTTCCAAAGTCAATTTAAGCTCTTGATTAGTGTCTCACCAACCACAAAATTCATCAGTGAGTTACTACAAATGTATATGATATGACATCTCATGAAGCTGTGATATAGTATTGGATTTCTGTTACTCTCCTTTTATCAACATCTGGCATCCCAATGCATAACTTGGATATATAGCATCTTGAGTATTATTAACTGCCACTGGCACCTGATTCCAGTACAGAGCTAGAACATATACCCTCTGAGAATGATAAGGCACACAAATTATCTAATATATCCTTCTCATGATGGCCACGTCCTCCCTAGAATGAAGCTCATGACTGACTGACAAGCCCAATGGAGAAAGAGCAGAAAACAGGAAAGCGTGTATTATACACTGGCCTGAATTCATCAGACCGCCCTTCAGAAAGGGGAAATAACAAAGAGTGAATGGTGGGAAGTCACTTTATCTGCGAGAAAAATATGCCTTGTTCCCTACTCAAAAAACAAGTGGTTGTGAAGCAACCACATTATTTAAAGATACAAGGCAAACAGGAAGAGGCAAACCAAACACCCAGGCCCTGAGAACTTCCCGCAAGTGCTCCCCTCAGCTGAGCTGGTTTGCTGTCATGATGGGCATGCTGACAGGCTGTAGTGGTTTCTGTGATCAGAAAGGAAAGAGGAAAGGAAAGTGACAGTTCCTCTTTAGCAACCTATTTGGGAAACAGTTGCTCATTCAAAGGAATAATAACGATTTCTATAACCAACCACCATCAGTTAAGCAATGCCATTGGAGAAAGAAGTCCAATGCTAAAATGTAAGCTTCGAAGATTCAGTAATTGCCTAAGAATAAGAGGCAAAAGAAGGCTGCCTGCAAAACCCTGGGAAATGTTACATTAGAATCAATTGGCAACACACATGACCTTAGTGGCAAGAGAACTTGAAAGATCTACATGTTAGCCTGAGAGAGTCCCTAGTTTTGAAATACCCAATATGAGTGGACAGACATTTCAGGAACTACCGTGGGGTGACAATCCAGGCCTCAGATCCCACTTCAGCCACACTTTCAAATACTTAGGAATTCATTGCATGATCACCTCTGAGCTAAGTTGTTACTGTGTTGCTTCACAAATCAGCAGCAGGTCTGAAAAGAAGAAAGGGTAAATATTGTGACTGCAAAGCAAATTCCTTATTTTTCTTAATCCTATCAATAGCCTACTGAAATAAGTATCAATGTCATCATTTTAGAGTGAAGGTACTGAGTTTAGAGTGACTGTTCCACCATCATAGAACCAGTCAGAGTCAGATCTATCAGATGAAAAATCCTCTCCTCTCCCATCTGTGCCATGGGGTAATACATATTTAGGGGACAGTGGCAAAATGATACTCCACAGGAGACTGATTTCTCATTGCAGGAAAACAATTTCTTTGGGGCTAGAGTAAGCAGTCATGTGGGAAAATTTCTTCCCTTGGATATAATGGAAAGCATGCATCCACAGCTTTCTCAGAACCCCAAAACCCTCTGAGAGAAGGAGAGCCAAAGACCCTCACCTTCCAGATATGGATTACACAGAAAAATGTACCACTTGCCTGACAGTGATATTAATGTATGTTTTCCCATTTCTCTCACTCCTCTGACAAGACATAGTGTTACAGAGAACAAAATTAACACACTGGGAGGCTTTGTCATTAAAGAAATACAAGCTCACTTTGATTATTGCTGGCAAGAGAGCAGAGTGTGTGGTGCAAATACCAGTCCTATTCTCAAAACTAATATTCTTGCAGAAAGCACAGCTCTGTCTCAGAGTATCTTGAACTGTGAGACAAGGGTGTAATTTTTCAAATCTAGAGGGACAAAATGATTTCCAGGCTAGGTACTTAAAGGTATAGCCAGCCATAGATCGCAATGAGCACAGCTGTCAATGTTGCCATAATCATTAAAAAAAAAAAAAAAAAAAAAAAAAAGGAAACATGAAAGAAGGAGGAAATCACAAGAAGAAGTGTTTCTAGCTATATTTGTATGAACAGAATATGTTATTTGTGAGACTGAGAGAGGCACTTAAATAGAAGGGTAAAAATAAGATGTATTTATCTGAAAGGAGTTATCAAATGTAATCAGGCAACTTACTGAAAGAACTTTAAAACTCTTAACTTTATAGTTGCAATTGTTGCCTGCATTTGCATTCCAATTAAGGTGTTACTGTTTTAGTTAATTTTAAAAATTTCTTATATTTTCTGTTTTGGTATTTGATTAAAATCTGTTGATTATGGAAAAGTAGGTCTTAGACCAGGAATCAAAGATCCAGGCTCTAGTGAATATATTTTCCTCACTTATTTGTTACTATTTGATAAATTATGCCATACCTGAAGCCTCCATTTCCTCATCTGAAAATAGAAAGAATAATAGTGTCTATGCTGACAACCCCACATAGATTTGTGAATATCAAAAGGGAGAATTAATGAGAAAGCATATTAGAAGCACAAGATCTGGTAAATGTTGTAAATGTCTTCCCAAAGCTGTAAATGTCTCAGTAAGCACCAGGTTAATGAAACTACATTGATATCTGGCAGAGGAGAGGAGATATGGGGGAGGACCAGATGTAAAAAAGCTGTACATTCTCTCAGAAATGGAACATAAGTTTTGTTTTGCCACCAGAAATAGCAAAATCACTTAGTTCATATGAAATGTGATTCACTGGTATACAGTCCATGACTTGAGGAGATATAAGCCTTTGGCTACATCACATAAAATATAAAATAAAGATAAACAATTCATGTAATTGACTCAATTGTCCCACAAACCAGTGTGATGTTTAGTCTTTAAGGGAATAAGTAATTACACCCATAACAAAACAGTTGAATTTGAAAAATACTCTGAAAGTATATAACCAAAAGGAGAGATTCAAAGGAAGATTTATGTCCTTAAAATAAAACATTTCAGATTCCTGAGAGGGAAAAAAATGATCTCTTATAAAAATGACCAAACAATGGAGAACAATGATTATGATACAAGTACTATTAAATTCTGGACAGAATAATGGTAATTAAAATTAAGAATTTGTCAATCTTCATCAACTAGTGGAAAGAAGTATGTGAAGACAGAACTCAAATCTAAAGAATCAGGTCCTAGGACCAGCGTCTGGCAGAATGGGTGGGACACCATGAACCCTGTGAATATGTCAGCCCAGGGAATAATAATGCTGTTTTATAAATGAGTAAAGAAATTTTCAATAGTTTAATTTGTATAAGGTCACAAAGAGAAAAATTTTAAAATAATTCTTAAGGCCAGAATCTTCAGTTGAGCTCCATGGGAAAGGCTTAAATTTAGATTATTACATTGCTGCAAAAACATGAATACTTTAAAAAGAACTTATGAAAATGATGCAACGAACTGATTGACTATGTTCTGTCAAACACCTAAGACTTTTCACATGGAAATGTTAGTCATCAAAGTGGATTTCCAAGGCCATTTTAACACATATCTATTGCCAAGTAAACAGTAAAATTGGGACTCATTTCATATCAATAAAGAAAGAAACAAGGATTTAGGTAAACTGACCATATATATCCAGAATATTGGGCAAGAAAACAGCCAGAGGGTAGTAGTTTTTTCTCTTTAAAATAGACTACATTTTCTGGAGATTAATCCTTTGTCAGTTGCTTCATTTGCAAATATTTTCTCCCATTCTGAAGGTTGTCTTTTGGTCTTGTTTATGGTTTCCTTTGCTGTGCAAAAGCTTTGAAGTTTCATTAGGTCCCATTTGTTTATTTTTGTTTTTATTTCCATTTCTCTAGGAGGTGGGTCAAAAAGGATCTTGCTGTGATTTATGTCATAGAGTGTTCTGCCTATGTTTTCCTCTAAGAGTTTGATAGTTTCTGGCCTTACATTTAGGTCTTTAATCCATTTTGAGCCTATTTTTGTGTATGGTGTTAGGGATTGTTCCAATTTCATTCTTTTACATGTAGCTGTCCAGTTTTCCCAGCACCACTTACTGAAGAGGCTGCCTTTTCTCCATTGTATATTCTTGCCTCTTTTATCAAAGATAAGGTGATCATATGTGTGTGGGTTTATCTCTGGGCTTTCTATCCTGTTCCATTGATCTATCTTTCTGTTTTTGTGCCAGTACCATATTGTCTTGATTACTGTAGCTTTGTAGTATAGTCTGAAGTCAGGGAGCCTGATTCCTCCAGCTCCTTTTTTCTTTCTCAAGATTGCATTGGCTATTTGGGGTCTTTTGAGTTTCCATACAAATTGTGAAATTTTTTATTCTACTTCTGTGAAAAAATGTCATTGGTAGTTTGATAGGGATTGCATTGAATCTGTAGATTTACAAGCAGCCCATGCAGCTCAATATCAAAAAAACAAACAACCCAATTCAAAAAGGGACAGAAGACCTAAATAGACATTTCTCCAAAGAAATACAGATTGCCAAAAAACCCATGAAAGAATGCTCAACATCATTAATCATTAGAGAAATGCAAATCAAAACCACAATGAGACATCATTTCACACCAGTCAGAATGGCCATCATCAAAAAATCTAGAAACAATAAATGCTGGAGAGGGTGTGGAGAAAAGGGGACCCTCTTGCACTGTTGGTGAGAATGTAAATTGATACAGTCACTATGGAGAACAGTATGGAGGTTCCTTAAAAAACTACAAATAGAACTACCATATGACCCAGCAATCCCACTACTGGACATATACCCTAAGAAAATCATAATTCAAAAATAGTCATGTACCAAAATGTTCATTGCAACTCTATTTACAATAGCCAGGACATGGAAGCAACCTAAGGAAGCAACCTAACTGTCCAACAACAGATGAATGGATAAAGAAGATGTGACACACATATACAATGGAATATTACTCAGCCATAAAAAGAAACAAAATTGAGTTATTTGTAGAGAGGTGGATGGACCTAGAGTGTGTCATACAGAGTGAAATCAGTCAGAAAGAGCAAAACTAATACTGTATGCTAACACACATATATGGAATAAAAAGAACAAAAACAACGACAAAAAAAAAAATCGTTCTGAAGAACCTAGGGGCAAGACGGGAAATAAAGACACAGACCTACTAGAGAATGGACTTAAGGATACGGAAAGGGGGTAGGGTAAGCTGGGATGAAGTGAGAGAGTGGCATGGACATATATACACTATCAAACGTAAAATAGATAGCTAGTGGGAAGCAGCCACATAGCACAGGGAGATCAGTTCAGTGCTTTGTGACCACCTACAGGGGTGGGATAGGGAGGGTGGGGGGGAGGGAGGGAGACGCAAGAGGGAAGAGATATGGGGACATATGTATATGTATAACTGATTCACTTTGTTATAAAGCAGAAACTAACACACCATTGTAAAGGAATTATACTCCAATAAATGTGTTAAAAAATTAAAAAATAAATTAAAGTAAAATAGTCTACATTTTCTGAGCCCTCAAACAGTATCCCTTGAACAATATTTAGCTCAATATGTTGATTTCTCAGACTCTGCCTGCTCAAATAATGGGTGTGAAATTTAAGTAATTCTAAAGTCATATGTAAAACTGTAACTTTATTCCTTTAAAACTGAAATTAAGCTAAGTCTCAATTCCCATTTCCAATAATGATAGAAACCTGAGCAACTGGAGTCAAATCAGTCTCTTTCCATTTATACACTTAACAGTTTCAGAAGAATCACCTCTTCCCCTTTGCATTCTCTCTGAAATGAAGCTAAATTCACAGTGAGCAGTTTTACATTTTGATAAATTTCAATGTATCAAATTTTGCTTTTCTGTTTAGTGCTTCTGGTATCATTTCTAAAAAAGCTTTGCCTATCCCAAAGTCATGAAGATAATAACCATTTTTTATTTTAGAAAACAGTTTTTATGTTTAGATCTATGATTCATCTTGAATTAATTTTTGTGTGTTGTGTGAGGTATGAGCCAATGTTCATTTTTTCCCAATGCATTTATTCAGTTGTTTTGACAACATTTGTTATAAAGACTAAATTCCCTACTAAGTCACCTGAGCATCTTTGCCAAAAACCAGTTGACTGTATATATGTGGATCTATATCTAGATTCTCTATTCTGTTTTTATTGTTGTTGTTATATAAGTCTGTTCTTACACAAATATCACACTTTCTTAATTACAACAGCTTTGTGGTAAGACGTGAAATCAGGTAGCTTAAATATTCTAACTTTGTTCTTCTTTCCAAGATAGCTCATGGGCTGTTTTATACATTTGTATTCCGATATATGTTTTCTAATCAATTCAATTTCTAAACTACTTTATTTAAAAAAATCTATTGGGAATTGTTAAATTCATAAATCAACCAGAGGAAATATCTACAATATTGACTCCTCCAATCCATCATCATGACATATTTCACTGTTAATTTAGGGCTTCTTTAATTCCCCTAAGACATGTCCCATAGGTTTCAGTGTAGATGTCATGTAGTATTTATTTATAAATATTTCATACATGTTTGTGTGTGTGTGTATATACACACACACACACACAATTAACCCTTGAACAACATGGATTGAACTGCGCATGTCCACTTATGCACAGATTTTTTTCAATAGTAAATACTACTGTATTACATTGTCCATGGTTGGTTGAATCTGAGGATGAGGAGGAACTTTGCATACAGAGGGCCAACTATAGGTTATACATGGATTTTCAACTGTGTAGAGGGTCACAGCCTTGACCTCTGCATTGTTCAATGGTCAAATGTATATACATAATTTTTTCTAAAGCTTTTGAGAGAAAATTGTTGATATGATACCTCTTTACCACCGAATGCTTTATTCAGAGTACATTTCCTAAAGTAAAAATAACTAAAGTACTATTATCAAAATCATGAAATTAATAATGATATAGTATTCAAATCTTGTTAAGCTCAATTGTATCCTTCATAGTAAAATCAAATTCTGGATCAAGTGTTTTGTTCAGTTGTTACTTCTCTTTAGTCCTTTTAATCTAGAACAGAGCTGACTAATGTAACTTATGTGATGATAGAGATGCTGTATATCAGCATGGTCCAATAAAGGCAAGCTCTATTCACATGTAACTTGAACACTTGAAGTATGGGTAGTATCACTAAGAAATTGATTTATTTAATTATATTCAATTTTAATTAATTAGTTTTAAATTTAAATAGCCATGCATGACTGGTGGCTTCTGTATTCAACAGTGAAAATTTGTAAAACAATTCTTCAGTCTTTCTTGTCTTTCATGTTCTTGATATAGGACGAGTATTTCATAGAAGGTCCCTTAATTTGGGTTTGTCAGTGTTTCTTCATGACTAGATTTGGATTGTGGAATTTTGGGCAGTAAAACTTCAGAAGTGATGTTGTGTTCTTCTCAGTGCATCATATCAGGAATCCAAAGATGTTGATTTGTTGCATTACTTATGATGTTCGTTTTGATTACTTAGTTGACATGGATCCTTGCCAGTTTTCTCCACTATTAAGTAAATAGATTTCCCTTTGTAATTAAAAAGTGTTTTGTGGGGAGATTTTACTCATCCAACTTTTACACATTATTTTAGCATTTATTAATGATTCTTGTCTAGGTCAGTTATTACCATGATTTTGAAAATACTCCTCCTAAAGTTTCTAATTACCCTCTCTGCTCAAGGATTAGTTCAATACAAACTACTCTACCATCTTCAAAACCAGACCCCTGGATTATCATTTTAAACATGAATTCTCTTGGTCTAGAATAATTCCTGAAGAAGGAGATCAAATTAAATAGGTTAAATGTGAGCATACATTAAAATGTATAAATGGAACATATGACAGAAGTCAAAGCTAAGTTGGTAGTAGTATTAAAATGAGAAAAATAATTTTATTTTACTATAATGTGTTTTTATCATTAATTATAATCATTCTGCATTGAATACTACCTGTGTACTTGCCAGTTGATATTTCTGTTTTACACATGACTCTCCTATTTAATCTTTATTATAACCCAATAAGGTAAGTGTTATTATAATCGTTTGAAAAATGAGGAACCAGAGGCTTAGAGATTGGTAATGTCTTAGATTATACATCTAAGTAGTAGAATCAGTACTGTCTCTCTGACTGTGAATGTAAGCATGTGAATGTAATTCATAGTTGGTTTTATTGGGACTTTTCCACTTTGTTCTAAAAACTTAAGCCTGGAAGAACCAATGTTCCATTATGAAGGTATCCAGTTAGTTGGTTCCAGGTCACCAAGCAAGCACCTGTGTTGTCATTCAATCTGTGTGGACAGCATATTCAAACAGAATTTAAGAGCTATTGTTATAATAAAAAGAAGCCATAGGGAGAGATATATCTGAAGGAAACAACTAGAAAAGAGAAATATTTAAGTTTTGCATATAAATTCAATTCTTTCAAGCAGATCCTTTACTTTTTGTTTTTGTTTTTAACATCTTTATTGGAGTATAATTGCTTTACAATGGTGTGTTAGTTTCTGCTTTAAAACAAAATGAATCAGCTATACATATACATATATCCCCATATCTCCTCTCTCTTGTGTCTCCCTCCCATCCTGCCTATCCCACCCCTCTAGGTGGTCACAAAGCACTGAGCTGATCTCCCTGTGAGATGCAGCTGATTCCCACTAGCTATCTATTTATCTATTTTACATTTGGTAGTGTATATATGTCCATGCCACTCTCTCACTTCATCCCAGCTTACCCTTCCCCCTCCCCATGTCCTCAAGTCCATTCTCTACATCTGCATCTTTATTCCTGTCTAAGCAGATCCTTTTCTTGAAGGATGAAGTTTCCAAAGCATAATGAGATCCCTGCTTTCTCCATTGGGCCAGGTCAGGCACTTCAAGAGGAAAAAGATTACTTTCTGCTCATGTCACTCCTAAGATATTTACATTGTCCAAGGCATTGATGTTGGCTGCACTACTATGATAACTGAAAAGAGTGGGAAAAAATATTTTCCAGAAATTTCCAAAGGACTAATACAACTCCTAATTTTATTCAAGAACCAATTATATATTTGTATGGTTGTAAATATTATAAATTATAGATCTTACCACCGAGAGGATTTCAGTCAAATGGAGAAGATATAGAAATATGAGATGCTCACTGATATTAAAGAACCTAAGTTAACAAGGTAAAATTTATCACCCAGCAGTATACAGTAAGACAGATATATTATGTAATCAGGGAAAGCTAGAAGTGAAGAGGAGCCAGGTGCAATGCATTCTATGGTGGTCTGGGAAGCTTTGCAATAGAAATGGCATGATGGTGTTGAACAGTTTATCATTTGTAGTTGTCATTATGCCTAAAGCATTGATAAGGTGAGGTGAGCTCCAGAAATGTGAGATGCTGTGCATCACTTTATATTCTATCCAAGAAAGCAAACAATGAATTTCAAGAAAATATGAGAGTTGTTTGTAGAGAGACAACCTTGAAATGTTTTATTTTATTAAAAAGGGGAATCATCATATGCTTAACTCTTTTTAGTGACAATTGACTTGTGACACACCTCACATTTCCTCCATGTGTCTCAACATTACAGTCAAGGAAAGGTGGCCTAATGACCACCTAACAATTCTTCCAATTTGAGCATTTCCTAAGTCCTTGATTAGATGACTGACTATATGAACATGCCACAAGAAGTAATTGACTACATGTCATGGGACATCACTCTTACCTTTTCAGAATTAAATATTTTAGCTCATAAAGCCATTTGGCAATAGAATAGTTACCTGTTAGCAAAATTAAAAATGGAAATCAGCATCAAGAGAGGCAACAAAAATGTTGTGTCTGAGTCCTGGAAGTCACCCTAGGTAGATAGGACATATAAAGCTAGAATCATAGCTCAGTGAAAAGAGGGACACTAGGCAGAATTCAGTCTCTTTGTCCAACAGGGTAAAACTCAAAAGAGTAATACAATAAGCTTTTAGACAGAGGGCTCAGCTATGGTGTTACCCAGGAACAGTATGATGGTGATGGTGAGAGATACAAGGGTTATAGTTGGTGAGAGAAGAATCATGATATATATAATTGCAGAAAGGTTATTTTTTTCCCAAACTCCTAGCACAGAGTTCTGTGAATATGAATGTTGTTAAAATCTTGATGACACAGGTAACCATTATACTAAGAAAACAGAATTTATCAAGTATAATCAGAAGTCCACTTATCAATGCCATTTTTCACAGAATTAGAACAAAAAAAAGTTTGAATTTTTGGAAGCACAAAAGACCCCAAATAGCCAAAACAATCTTGAGAAAGAAGAATGGAGCTGGAGTAATCATGCTCCCTGACTTCACACTATACTACAAAGCTACAGTTATTAAAACAACATGGTACTGGCATAAAACAGACGCATAGATCAATGGAACAGGATAGAAAGCCCAGAAATAAATGCATCCACTTACGATCAATTAATCTATGACAAAGGAGGAAAGAATATACAATGGAGAAAAGGTAAACTCTTTAATAAGTAGTGCTGGGAAAACTGGACAGCTTCTTGTAAAAGAATGAAATTAGAACATTCTCTAACATCATACACAAAAATAAACCAAAAATGGATTAAAGAACTAAAAGTAAGACAGGATACTATAAAACTCTTAGAGGAAAACATAGGCAGAGCACTGTTTAATATAAAACATAGCTATATTTTTTGAATAATTCTCCTAGAGTAACAGAAACAAAAGCAAAAATAAACAAATGGAGCCCAATTAAACTTAAAAGTTTTGCACAGCAAAAGAGGCAACAGAATGAAAACATTTTTAAAAATGTAAAAACAACCTACTGAAGGAGAGAAAATATTTGCAAACGTGACTGAAAAGAGATTGTTTCTAACTATACAAGCAGTTTATGCAGCTTAATATCAAAAAAAAAAAAAAACCTAATCAAAAAATGATCATAGGGCTTTCCCTGGTGGCACAGTGGTTGAGAGTCCACCTGTTGATGCAGGGGACATGGGTTCGTGCCCTGGTCCAGGAGGATCCCGCATGCTGAGGGGCGGCTGGGCCCATGAGCCATGGCCACTGGGCCTGCGTGTCCGGAACCTGTGCTCCTCAATGGGAGAGGCCACAGCAGTGAGAGGCCCGTGTACTGAAAAAAAAAAAAAAAAGATCATAAGACCTAAATAGACAATTCTGCAAAGCAGACATGCAGGTGGCCAGTAGGTACATGAAAAAATTCTCAACATTACTAATTGTTAGAGAAATGCAAATCAAAACCACCATGAGCTATAGCCTCACATCAGTCAGAAAGGCCATCATTAAAAATAAATTCTGGAGAGCATGTGAAGAAAAGCGAATCCTCCTACACTGCTGGTGGGAATGTAAACTGGTACATCCACAATAGAGAAAAATATGGAGGTTCCTTAAAAAAATAAAAATACCATATGATCCAGCAATTCTAATCCTGGGTATATATCTGTAGAAAACCATAATTTGAAAAGATACATGTGGGGGAACTTCAACATGGTGGAAGAGTAAGATGTGGAGATCACCTTCTTCCCCACACATATATCAAAAATACATCTACATGTGGAACAACTCCTACAGAGCACCTAATGAACACTGGCAGAAGACCTCAGACTTCCCAAAAGGCAAGAAAACCCCCATGTACCTGGGTAGGGCAAAAGAAAAAAGAAAACACAAAGACGAAAGAATAGGAATAGGACATGCACCTCTGGGAGGGAGCTGTGGAGGAGGAAAAGTTTCCACATACTAGGAAACCCCTTCTCTGGTGGAGACAGGGGCTGGGCAGGGGGGAAGCTTCAGAGGCACAGAGAAGAGCACAGCAACAGGTGAACAGAGGGCAAAGCAGAGAGATTTCCACACAGAAGATAGGTGCCAACTGGCACTCACCAGCCTGAGAGTCTTGTCTGCTCACCTGCCAGGGTAGGTGGGGGCTGGGAGCTCAGGGAGCTCAGGGAGCTCCTGGGAGGCTCAGGATTTGGAGATAAGATCTCAGGGAGAGGACTGGGATTGACTGTGTGAACACAGCCTAAAGGGGACTAGTGCACCACAGCTAGCTGAGAAGGAGTCTGAGAAAAACTCTGGATCTGCCTAAGAGGCAAGAGACCATTGTTTCAGAATGTGCAAGGAAAGGGGATTCTTTCCCTGTCTGCCAACAGAAGTCAGAACACCACTTAAATGTGCTCCAGAGACGAGCGTGAGCTGAGGCTATCAGCTCAGACTCCAGAGACAGACATGAAATGCTAACGCTGTTGCTATAGCCACCAAGAATCCTGTGTGCAAGCACAGGTCACTATCCACAAACCCCCAACCCCACCCCAAGAGCCTGTGCATCCAGTCCCTTCCAGGGTCCCATGAATCAGGGACAACTTCCCCAGGAGAACACATGGCGTGCCTAAGGCTGTTGCAACATCACTCCAGCTTCTGCCACCACAGGCTCCACCTGCATTCCAATTATCACTACCATACACCTCCCTCCACACAGCCTGAGTGAGCCAGAGCTCCCTAATCGCTGCTGCTTTAACCCCACCCTGTCTGGGCAGGAACAAAAGCCTGAGGGCAACCTACACACAGAGGTGGGGCCAAAACCACAACTGAACCCCTGGAGTTGTGTAAACAAAGAAGAGAAAGGGAAATTTCTCCATGCAGTCTCAGGAGCAGCAGATTAAATATCCACGATCAACTTGAGTTACTCTGCATCTGTGGAATACGTGAATAGACAACAAATCAAGCCAAATTTGAGGCAGTGGACTTTGGGAGCAACTGTAGACTTGCAGTTTGCTTTCTGCAACTGAGTTGTTTCTGATTTTTATGTTTATCTTAGGATAGTTTTTTAGCACTTGTTACCACTGGTGGATTTGTTCAGTGATTTCTTTGCTTTTTTTTTATGTTTTTAATTTTAATAATTTTTTCATTTTAAATATTTTATTTTATTTTATTTTTTCTTTCTTTTTTTCCTCCCTTTTCTTCTGAGCAGTGTGGCTGACAGAGTCTTGGTGCTCTGGCCTGGTATAAGGCCTGAGTCTCTGAGGTGGGAGAGCCAAGTTCAGGACATTGGACCACAAGAGAATGCCTGGCCCCACATTATATCAATTAGCGAGAGTTCTCCCAGAGACCTCCATTGCAACACAGAGACCCAGCTCCACCCAATGGCCATCAAGCTCGAGTGCTGGGTGCCCCATGTCACACAACTAGCAAGACAGGAACAAAACCCGAACAATTAGGAGAGAGGCTGCCTAAAGTAATACTAAGTTCACAGACACCTCAAAATGCACCATCGGATGCAGCCCTGCCCAACAGAAAGACAAGATCCAGACCCACACAACAGAGCACAGGCACGAGTCCCCTCCACCAGAAGCCTACACAAGCCAATAAGCCAAATTTACCTACTGGGGGCAGATACCAAAACCAACAGGAACTGCAAACCTGCAGCCTGCAAAAAGGAGAACCCAAACACAGTAAGTTAAGCAAAATGAGAAGACAGAGAAGTATGTAACAGATGAAAGAGCAAGGAAAAAACCCACCAGACCAAACAAATGAAGAGGAGATAGGCAGTCTACCTGAAAAAGACTTCAGAGAAATGATAGAAAAGATGATATAACATCCTGGAAATAGAATGGAGAAAATATAAGAAACATTAACAAGGACATAGAAGAACTAAAGAGAAACAAAAAAGAATGAAAAACACAATAAATGAAACTAAAAATTCTCTAGAAGGAATCAATAGCAGAATAACTGAGGCAGAAGAACAGATAAGTGACCTGGAAGATAAAAGAGTGGAAATAACTAACACAGAACAGAATAAACAAAAATGAATGAAAAGAATTGAGGACAGGCTCAGAGACCTCTAGGACAACATTAAATGCACCAGCATTCGAATTATAGGGGTCCCAGAAGAAGAAGGGAAAAAGGAAGTGACTCAGAAAATATTGGAAGAGATTATAGTTGAAAACTACCCTAACATGGGAAAGGAGATAATCAATGAAGTCCAGGAAGCACAGAGAGTCACATACAGGATAAATCCAAGGAGAAACATAACAAGAAACATATTAATCAAACTATCAAAAATTAAATACAAAGAAAAAATATTAAAAGCAACAAATAAAATACAAGGGAATCCCCACACAGTTAACAGCTGATCTTTCAGCAGAAACACTGCAAGCCAGAAGGGAGTAGCAGGATATGTTTAAAGTGATGAAAGGGAAAAACCTACAACCAAGATTACTGTACCCCACAAGGACCTCTTTCAGATTTGACAGAGAAATTAAAACCCTTACAGACAAGCAAAAGTCAAGGCAAACCAGCTTGCAAAAGGAACTTATCTAGGCAGGAAACACAGAGAAGGAAAAGACCTACAATAACAAACCCAAAACAATGAAGAATATGGTAATAGGAACATACATATCAATAATTACCTTAAATGTAAATGGATTAAATGCTCCAAGGAAAAGACATAGACTGGCTGAATGGATACAAAAGAAGACCCATATATATGCTGTCTACATGAGACCCATTTCAGACCTAGGGACACATACAGACTGAAGGTGAGGGGATGGAAAAAGATATTCCATGCAAATGGAAATCAAAAGAAAGTTGGGATAGCACTTCTCATATCAGACAAAATAGACATTAAGATAAATACTATTACAATTGACAAACAAGAATACTACATAATGATCAATGAATCAATCCGAGAAGAAGATATAACAACTGTAAATATTTATGCAACCAACATAAGAGCACCTAAATACATACAGCAAATGTTAACAGCCAAAATGGGGAAATAGACAGTAACACAAAAATATTAGGGTAATTTAACACCCTGCTTTCACCAATAGGCAAATCATCCAAAATGAAAATAAATAAGGGAACACAAGCTTTAAATGACACATTAGACATGATGGACTTAATTGATATTTATAGGACTTTCCATGTGAAAACAACAGAATACACTTTCTTCTCTAGTGCTCATGGAACATTCTCCAGGATAGATCATATCTTGGGTCACAAATCAAGCCTTGGCATATTTAAGAAAATTGAAATTGTATCAAGTATCATTTCTGAGCAACGTTATGAGACTAGATATCAATTATAGGAAAAATACAGTAAAAAATAGAAACACATGGAGGCTAAACAAAACACTACAAAGCAACCAAGAGGTCATTGAAGAAATCAAAGAGGAAATAAAAAAATACCTAGAAACCACAATGATCCAAAACCTATGGGATGCAGCAGAAGCAGTTCTAAGAGGGAAGTTTATAACAATACAATCCTACCTCAAGAAACAAGAAACATCTCAAATAAACAACCTAACCTTACACTGAAAGCTATTAGAGAAAGAAAAATCCCAAACAAAACAACACCCGAAGTTAAGAGAAGGAAAGAAATCATAAAGATTAGATCAGAAATAAATGAAAAACAAATGAAGGAAACAATATCAATAAAACTAAAAGCTGGTTCTTTGAGAAGATAAACAAAATTGATAAACCACTAGGCAGACCCATCAAGGAGAAAAAGGGAGAAAACTGAAATCAACAGAATTAGAAATGAAAAAGGAGAAGTAACAACTGACATTGCAGAAATACAAAGAAACATGCCAGATTACTACAAGCAACTATATGCCAAAAAAATGGACAACCTGGAAGAAATGGACAGATTCTTAGAAAAGTACAACCTTCAGAGACTGAACCAGGAAGAAATATAAACAGACCAATCACAAGCACTGAAATTGAAACTGTGATTTAAAATCTTCCAACAGACAAAAGCCCAGGACCAGATGGCTCCACAGGCAAATTCTATCAAACATTTAAAGAGCTAATGCCTATCCTTCTCAAACTCTTCCAAAAAATTGCAGAGAGGGGAACACCCCTAAACTCATTCTATGAGGCCACCTTCATCCTGATGCCAAAACCACACAAAGATATCACAAGAAAAGAAAGGTACAGACCAATATCACTGATGAAAATAAATGCAAAAATCATCAACAAAATACTAGGAAAGGGAATCCAACAGCACATTAAAAGGATCATACACCATGATGAATTGGGGTTTATCCAGAAATGCAATGATTCTTCAATATATGCAAATCAATCAATGTGATACACCTTATTAACAAACTGAAGGATAAAAACCATATGATAATCTTAATAGATGCAGAAAAATCTTTCAACAAATTCAACACCCATTTATGATAAAACCCTCCAAAAGTAGCCATAGATGGAATCTACCTCAACATAATAAAGGGCAAATATGTCAAACCCAGAGCCAACATTATTCTTAATGGTGAAAAACTGATATATTTCTCCTAAAATCAGGAACCAGACAAAAATGCCCACTTTCACCACTATTATTCAACATAGTTTTGGAAGTTTTAGCCACAGTAATCAGAAAAGAAAAAGAAATAAAAGGAATCCAAATTGGAAAAGAAGATGTAAAGCTGTCACTGTTTGCAGATGACATGATACTCTACATAGAGAATCCTAAAGATGCTACCAGAAAACTACTAGAGCTAATAAATGAATTTGGTAAAGGAACAGAATACAAAATTAATGCACAGAAATCTCTTGCATTCGTATACATGGTAGATGAAAAGCCTGAAAGGGAAATTAAGGAAACACTCCCATTTAGCACTGTAACAAAGAGAATAAAATACCTAGGAAAAAACTTGCCTAAAGAGACAAAACACATGTATGCAGAAAACTATAACACACTGATGAAAGAAATTAAAAGTGATACAAACAAGTGGAGAGATATACCATGTTCTTGGATTGGAAGAATCAACTCTGTGAAAATGACTATACTAACCAAAGCAATCTACAGATTCAATGCAATCCCTATCAAACTACCAATGACATTGTTCACAGAACTAGAACAAAAAATTTCAAAATTTGTATGGA
Organism: Phocoena sinus; assembly: GCF_008692025.1. Taxonomy (NCBI): domain Eukaryota; kingdom Metazoa; phylum Chordata; class Mammalia; order Artiodactyla; family Phocoenidae; genus Phocoena; species Phocoena sinus. Next base: position 29,271,237 of record NC_045776.1, on the reverse strand, counting down.
AACACAAAAGACCCCGAATAGCCAAAGCAATCTTGAGAAAGAAAAATGGAGCTGGAGGAATCAAGCTCCCTGACTTCAGACTATACTACAAAGCTACAGTAATCAAGACAGTATGGTACTGGCACAAAAACAGAAATATAGATCAGAGGAACAAGAGATAAAGCCCAAGATAAACCCATGCACATATGGTCACCATATCTTTGATAAAGGAGGCAAGAATATACAGTGGAAAAACGACAGCCTCTTCAATAAGTGGTGCTGGGAAAACTGGACAGCTACATGTAAAAGAATGAAATTGGAACACTCCCTAACACCATACACATAAATAAACTCAACATGGATTAAAACCTAAATGTAAGGCCAGACACTATAAAACTCTTAGAGGAAAATATATGCAGAACACTCTCTCACGTAAAACACAGCAAGATCTTTTTGCATCCACTTCCTAAGGTAATGGAAACAAACAAACAACAACAGAAAAAACAAATGTGACCTAATGAAACTTAAAAGCTCTTGCACAACAAAGGAAACCATAAACAAGATTAAAAGACAACCCTCAGAATGGGAGAAAATATTTGCAAATGAATCAACTGACAAAGGATTAATCTCCAAAATTTACAAGCAGCTCATGCAGCTCAATATCAAAGAAACAAACAACCCAGTCCAAAAACGGTCAGAAGATCTAAATAGACATTTCTCCAAAGAAGATATACAGATTACCAACAAACACATGAAAGGATGCTCAACATCACTAATCATTAGAGAAATGCAAATCAAAACTACAGTGAGGTCTCACCTCACCAGTCAGAATGTACATCGTCAGAAAATCTGCAAACAGTAAATGCTGGGGAGGGTGTGGTGAAAAGGGAACACTCTTGCACTGTGGGTGGGAATGTAAATTGATGCAGCCACTATGGAGAACAGCATAGAGGCTCATTGAAAAACCAAAAATAGAACTACCATACGACCGAGCAATCCCACTACTGGGCGTATACCCTGAGAATACCATAATTCAAAAAGAGTCATGTAGCACTATGTTCATTGTAGCTCTATTTACAATAGCCAGGATCTGGAAACAACCTAAGTGTCCATCGACAGATGAATGGATAAAGAAGATGTGGTGCATATATACAATGGAATATTACTCAGCCATAAAAAGAAACGAAATTGAGTTATTTGTAGTGAGGTGGATAGACCCAGAGTCTGTCATATACAGTGAAATAAGTCAGAAAGAGAAAATCAATTACCATATGCTAACATATATATATATGAAATATAAGAAAAAAAGTGGTTCTGTTGAACCTAGGGGCAGGACAGGAATAAAGACACAGATGTAGAGATTGGACTTGAGAACATGGGGAGGGGGAACAGTAAGCTGGGATGAAGTGAAAGCATAGCATTGACATATATATACTACCAAATGTAAAATAGATAGCTAGTGGGAAGCAGCTGCATCTCATAGGGAGATCAGCTCGGTGCTTTTTGACCACCTAGAGGGGTGGGAAAGAGAGTGTAGGAGGGAGATGCAAGAGGGAGGGAATATAGTGATATATGTATACATCTAGCTGATTCACATTGTTATACAGCAGAAGCTAACATAACATTTTAAAGCAATTATACTCCAATAAAGATGTTTAAAAAAATCTTTTGGGTACCTTCAAAATTAAAATAAAATAGAGACTTGTATGTGAGACCTGAAAAAAAGAAAGATCTGTTACATGCACCCCAATGTTCATAGCCACACTCTTTACAATAGCCATGACATGGAAACAACCTAAATGTCCATCCACAGAGGATTGGACAAAAAAAGTGTGGTATATATTTACAACAGAATATTGCACAGCCATAAAAAAAGAATGAAATAATGCCATTTGCAGCAACATGGATGGACCTAGAGATCATCATTTTAAGTGAAGTCAGAGAAAGTCAAATACCACATGATATAACTTATATGTAGAATCTTTAAAAATGATACAAATGAATTTACTTATAAAGCAGAAATAGACTCACAGATATTGAAAATCAATTTACGGTTACCAAAGTGGAAAGGGGGTTGGGAGGGATAAATTGGGAATTTGGGATTAACATATACACACTACTTCATATAAAATAGATAAACAGCAAGGACCTACTATATAGCAATATTCAATATCTTGTAATGAAAAAATATGTATATACATTATATATACATATATATATTTGTGTGTATATATATATTTATATATAACTGAATCACTTTTCTGTGCACTTGAAACTAACACAACATTGAAATCATCTATACTTCAACAACCAAAAAGCCCACTTAACTTTTTTTTCTTCATCATGCACACCCCGAGCAGGATTGTTACTTGTCACACTTATGTTATGCAAGTTTTTTTACTAGTCCCTTCTAGCAACACAAGCCTCAATAATGTAATTAAAATACCCAGTCCCACAAAACTCCAAATCAGCCTTAAAATAAAAACTTCTCCCTTATTTCAGACAAAAAGCCTGCAGGTAGGGAAGCAGGTATGGTCAGTGCCTTAACGTTTCTAAGAAGTTACCTTAAATTCCTTTTTACTTGGCTCAAAATAAGGGACAGACACACCAATAGAACTCGCAAAAAATTTACCCTTAAATGATCAACACTTTTATATTCTTGTGGAAGAGAGGGTTAAGAATTGTGCAATTAAGTGGTTTTTATTTGACAATTTATTTGACAGTCCTGCATCCCTAACACCTAACTGATGTGTATTGAACACTTGTGTTAGGCATGCACTGTGTTAGAACAAACAAAGTATCAAGAGACATGAATCACAGTTCTTATTCCCTTTAGAATGAGTGTCATAAAATTGGCACAGAAAAGTAACAAGAGGAGGAGATCATTGGTAGCTGGACTAGTCAGGGTAGATTTCATAGAGGGCATGATATTATGCTATGACTTAAGGGTGAGACTGATTTCTAAAAGGTAGAAATGAAAGAAAAATAGCTTCATAACTAGTGAACAAAATATAACTGTGATCAGAAGGTCAAAGTGTAAAAAAACCAGTTGTTCTATATGGTATATCTTTATTTTAGTACATTTTACTATATGCTTATCTTATATCCCAGTCTGTAAGTTGTAAGAAGATAATAACTGTAGTGGACATTTACCCTATGTGGCTACCCAGTATTTGAATTCACTCCCTTGAGAAGAACAAATGTCTTCCTTTGCTCCTGGCAGCTAGACTACAGGTGCTTCATTGAAACACAATCGATTGACTATTTTCCCTGGGACTTTAATTGGGAACAAATAAAGCAAAAACACATGCAGCAATTTGGAAAGCCTTCTAAGAGTGACAGCATGCATCTCCTGGCAACAGTGTCAGTGACAACTTCTAATGCTCAGGCTTTGTGTTAGAGGTCAAATTCTTCTTCTTCTTCTTTTTTTTTTTTTTTGGTATCTTCTTGGATGTTATTCTGGCAGACCTTCCTACTTTAGCTTCTGTCCATTTTCTGAAGTTTTTATTAAGCCTTCCAAATTATTCTCGGAATTATCCAATATCCTTCCAATAAAATTGCTTTTCCACTTAATTTACCCAAGCTTTGTATTTGTTGTTTGCAACCAAGGACCTTGACTAATAAATGTGTCTCTATTTCTCATTATTTCTTGTTGACAAAAGAAGCACTTGATTGTTGAACTGAATTGAATAGAAAAGCCTATTGCCAGATTCAGAAAGACTTTTAAAAAAAATTTTTATTGGCGTATAGTTGATTCAAAATGTGTTAGTCTCAGGTGTACAGCAAAGTGAATCAGTTATACATATACATATATCCACTCTTTTTTTAGATTTCTTTCCCATATAGGCCATTACAGAGTACTGAGTAGAGTTCCCTGTGCTATACAGTAGGTCCTTATTAATTATCTATTTTATATATAGTAGGGTGTATAATCAATCCCAATCTCCCAATTTATCCCTCCTCCCCCTTACCCCCTGGTAACCATAAGTTTGTTTTCTACATCTGTAACTCAATTTCTGTTTTTTAGGTAAGTTCATTTGTACTATCTTTTAGATCCCACTTGAAAGCTATATTGTATGATTTTATGTTTGTCTGACTTACTTCACTCAGTGTAATAATCTCTAGGTCCATCCATGTTGCTACAAATGGCATTATTTCATTCTTTTTATGGATGAGTAATATTCCATTGTATATATGGACCACATCTTTATCCATTCCTCTGTGGATGGACATTTAGTTTGCTTCCATGACCTGGCTATTGTAAATAGTGCTGCAATGAATATTGGGGTGCATGTATATTTTAAAATTATGGTTTTCTCCAGATAGATGCCCAGGAGTGGGATTGCTGGACCATATGGTAGCTCTATTTTTAGTTTTTTAAGGAACCCCCATACTGTTCTCCATAGTGGCTATACCAACTTACATTCCCACCAGCAGTGTAGGAGGGTTCCCTTCTCTCTCCACCCTCTCCAGCATTTATTGTTTGTAGACTTTTTGATGATGACCATTCTGACGAGTGTGAGATGATACCTAATTGTAGGGGGTGTTTATACTTTTTATTTTATATTGGAGTATAGCTGATTAACAATATTGTGACACTTTCAGGTGTACAGCAAGGACCTCGCTGTAGTTTTGATTTGCATTTCTCTGGTAATTAGTGATGTTGAGCATCTTTTCATGTGCTTTTTAGCCATCTGTATGTCTTCTTTGGAGAAATGTCTATTTAGGTCTTCCACCCATTATTTGATTGGGTTGCTTGTTTTTGGATATTTTGGAGATAAATCCCTTGACATTTGCTTCATTTGCAAATATTTTCTCTCATTCTGAGGGTTGTCTTTCTTTTTCATTTATGGTTTCCTTTGCAGTGCAAAAGATTTTAAGTTTAATTAGGTCCTATTTGTTTTTATTTTCATTACTTTAGGAGGTGGCTCAGAAAAGATCTTGCTGCTATTTACGTCTAAGAGTGTTTTGCCTACGTTTTCCACTGAGAGTTTTATAGTATCCAGCTTACATTTAGGTCTTTAATCAACTTTGAGTTTATTTTTGTGTATGGTGTTAAGGTGTGTTCTAATTTCATTATTTTACATGTAGCTGTCCAGCTTTCCCAGCATGACCTATTGAAAAGACTGTCTTTTCTCCATTGTATATTCATACCTCCTTTGTCAGAGATTAGGTGACCATGGGTGCATGGGTTTATCTCTGAGCTTTCTATCATGTTCCATTGATCTATATTTCTGGTTTTGTGCCAGTACCATACTGTCTTGATTGCTGTAGCTTTGTAGTATAGTCTGAAGTCAGGTAGCCTGATTCCTCCAGCTCAGTTTTTCTTTCTAAAGATTGCTTTGGCTATTTGTGGTCTTTTGTGTTTCCATACAAATTACAGATTTTTTTGTCTAATACTGTGAAAAATGCAATTGATAATTTGATAGGGATTGCATTGAATCTGTAGATTGCTTTGGGTAGTATAGTTGTTTTAACAATATTGATTCTTCCAATCCAAGAACATGGCATATCTCCCCAACTGTTTGTGTGATCTTTGATTTCTTTCACCAATATCTTATAGCTTTCTGAGTACATGTCTTTTGCCTCTTTAGGTAGGTTTATCCTTAGGTATTTTATTCTTTCTGTTGCAATGGTGAATGGGAGTGCTTCCTTAATTTCTCTCTCTGATCTTTCATTGTTAGTGTAAAGGAATGCAAGAAATTTCCATGTATTAATTTTGTATCCTGCTACTTTAACAAATTCATTGATTAGCTCTAGTAATTTTCTGGTAGCATCTTTAGGATTTTCTTTGTATAGTACCATGTCATCTGCAAATGGTGACAGTTTTACTTCTTCTTTTCCAATTTGTATTAATTTTATTTCTTTTTCTTCTCTAACTGCTGTGGCTAGGACTACCAAAACTACATTTAATCATAGTGGTGAGAGTGGACACTCTTGTATTGTTCCTGACCTTAGAGGAAATGCTATCAGTTTTTCACCATTGAGAATGATGTTTGCTGTTGTTTTGTCACATATGGCCTTTATTATGTTGAGACAGGTTCCCTTTATGCCTACTTTCTGGAGAGTTTTTAGCACAACTTGGTGGTGAATTTTGTCAAAAGCTTTTTCTGCATCTATTGAGATGAGCATATGGCTTTTATTTTGCAATTTGCTGATGTTGTGTATCACACTGATTGATTTGTGTATATTGAAAAATCCTTGCATCCCTGGGATAAATCCCACTTGATCATGGTGTATGATCCTTTTAAAGTATTGTTGGATTTGGCTTGCTAGTATTTGGTTGAGGATTTTTGTGTCTATGTTCATCTGTGGTATTGGCCTGTAATTTTCCTTTTTTGTGTGATATATTTGTCTGGCTTCAGTATCAGGGTGATGGTGGCCTTATACATTGCGCTTGGATGTATTCCTTCCTCTGCAGTTTTTTGGATGAGTTTCAGAAGGGTAGGTGTTAACTCTTTCCAAAATGTTTGATAGAATTCGCCTGTGAAGCCATCTGGTCCTGGACCTTTGTTTGTTGGAAGATTTTTAATCACAGTTTCAATTTCGGTACTTGTGATTGGTCTGTTCAGATTTTCTATTTCTTCCTGGTTCAGTCTTGGAAGGTTGTGCCTTTCTAAGAATTTATCCATTTCTTCTATTTTGTTCCTTTTTTGGCATATCATTCCTTGCAGTAGTCTTTTATGATCCTTTGCATTTCTGTGGTGGTCATTGTGAATTCTTTTTCATTTCTAATTTTATTGGTTTGAGTATTCTCCCCTTTTTTCTTGGTGAGTCTGACTAACAGTTTACCAATTTTATTTATCTTCTCAAAGAACCAAATTTTAGCTTCCTTGATCTTTGCTATTGTTTTCTTTGGCTCTATTTCATTTAGTTCTGCTCAGAACTTTATGATTTCTATCCTTCTACTAACTTTGTGTTTTGTTTGTTCTTTCTCTCGTTGCTTTGGGTGTAAGTTTAGGGTTTATTTTATTTTATTTTATTTTATTTTTTGCAGTATGCGGGCCTCTCACTGTTGTGGCCTCTCCCATTGTGGAGCACAGGCTCTGGATGCACAGGCTCAGCAGCCATTGCTCACGGGCCTAGCTGCTCTGCAGCATGTGGGATCTTCCCGGACCGGGGCACAAACCCATGTCCCCTGCATCGGCAGGCAGAGTCTCAACCACTGCGCCCCCAGGGAAGCCCAAGTTTAGGTTTTTTATTTGAGATTTTTCTTGTTTCTTGAGGTAAGATTATAGTGCTGTAAACATCCCTCTTAGAACTGCTTTTGCTGAATCCCATAGGTTTTGGATCATTATGTTTTCATTGTCATTTGTCTCTAGGTATTTTTTATTTTGTCTTTGATTTCTTCAGTGATCCACTGGTTATTTAGTAACATATTGTTTAGTCTCCATGTGTTTGTGTTTTTTACCTGTTTTTTTCTCCTGTAATTGATTTCTAATCTGTGGCCAGAAAGATGCTTGATATGTTTTCAATTTCCTTAAATTTACCAAGGCTTGATTCATGACCCAAGATGTGATCTATCCTGGAGAATCTTCCATGAGCATTTGAGAAGAAAATGTGTTCTGTTGCTTTCAGACAGAATATTCTATAAATATCGATCAAATCTATCTGGTTTAATATGTCATTTAAGGCTTGTGTTTCCTTATTAATTTTCTGTCTGGGTGATCTGTCCATTGGTATAAGTGGGTTGTTAAAGTCCCCCACTATTATTGTGTCGATTTCTCCGTTTATGGCTATTAGCATTTGCTGTATACATTGAGGTGCTCCTCTTTTGTGTGCAAATATATTTACAATTGTTATATCTTCTTCTTGGATTGATCCCTTGATCATTATGTAATGTCTTTCTTTGTCTCATGTAATAGTCTTTATTTTAAAGTCTATTTTGTCTGAGATGATAATTGCTACTCCAGCTTTCTTTTGATTTCCATTTGCATGGAATATCATTTTTCAGCTCCTCACTTTCAGTCTGTATGTGTCCCTAGGACTGAAGTTGTTCTTTTGTAGGCAGCATATTTATTGGTCTTGTTTTTGTATCCATTCAGCCAGTCTATGTCTTTTGGCTGGAGCATTAAACCATTTACATTTAAGGTAATTATCAATGTGTATGTTCCTTTTGCCATTTTCTTATTTGTTTGGGGCTGTTTTTGTAGATTATTTTTCTTCCCTTCCTCCTGTGTTCTCTTCTTTTGTGGTTTTATGATCATCTTTAGTGCTGTGTTTATGTTGCTTTTTCTTTTTTGTGTCTGTATCTATTGTAATTTTTTAGTTGACATTTCCCATAAGATTTTGATAAAGCAGTCTACATATATACAAGATTGTTTTAAGTTGCTGGTCTCTTAATTTCAAATTCAATTCCCATTTCCTGCATTTGTACTCTCTTCTCATGGTTGCTGGTTTTGACATCATATTTGTGTATGGATGATTTCCTTCTTTCACTGTATGTTTGCCTTTACCAGTGAGCTTTCCCATTTGTGATTCTCTTGGCTCTATTTGTGGCCCCTTTTTTTACCCCTCTACCTAGAAAAGTTCCTTTATACTTTGTTGTAATGCCAGTTTTGTGGTGCTGAATTATCCTAGCTTTTGCTTGTCTGTAAAGCTTTTGATTTCTAAGTCAAATCTTAATGAGAGCTTTGCTTTGTAGAGTATTCTTCATTTTAGGTTTTTCCTTTTCATCACTTTAAACATATCACACCATTCCCTTCTCTCCTGCAGAGTTTCTGCTGTAAAATCCACTGATAACCTTATGGGGATTCCCTTGCATGTTATTTGTTGCTTTTCCCTCGTTACTTTTAATATTTTTTCTTCGTATTTAATTTTTGTTAGTTTGATTAGTATGTGTCTTGGCATGTTCCTCCTTGAGTTTACCCAGTATGGGACTCTCTGCACTTCCTGGACTTGGGTGACTATTTTCTCCTGTAAAGGAAGTTTTCGACTATAATCTCTTCAAATATTTTCTCAGGCCCTTTCTCTTTTTCTTCTTCTTCTGGGACCCCTATAATTCTAATGTTGGTGCATTTAATGTTGCCCCAGATGTCTCTGAGACTCTCTTCTTTTCTTTTCATTCTGTTTTCCATATTCCGTTCTGCTGCAGTAATTTCTACCATTCTGTCTTCCAGCTCACTTATCCATTCCTCTGCCTCATTTTTTCTACTATTGATTCATTCCAGTATATTTTTCATCTCAGTTATTCTATTGTTTATCTCTGTTTGTTTGTTCTTTAGTTCTTCTAGGTCTTTGTTAAACATTTCTTGTATCTTCTTGATCTGTGCCTCCATTCTTTTTCTGAGATCTTGGATCATCTTTACTCTCATTACTCTGAATTATTTTTCAGCTAGATTGGTTATCTCCTCTTCCTTTAGCTGTCTTTGTAGGTTTTTATCTTGCTCCTTCATCTGCAACTATTTCTTTGTTGTAACATTTTGTTTAACTTACTATGTTTGTGGTCTCCTTTCTGCAAGCTGCAGGATCGTAGTTCCTTTTGCTTCTGGGTGTCTGCCCCCTGGTGGGTGAGGTTGACCCAGAGGCTTGTGCCATTATCCCCTCGATAGGGGGTTTGACTGGTGCTGTGTTGTCCAGAGCCTGCCCTGGATACTGAGCAGGGCCCCCCGTTTTGCTCTGTGGTTGTCACTGCCCTGTCATGGCCGGGGTCTGCTCCTTATTATTTGGAGTAGAGGCCCCCAGATCTGTTTTTATGTGTGTTTCTGATCTGTGGTGTGAAGTAGGTGGGATTGGAGCACTCCCACTTGGAGAAAAGCCACTGAGTATTCCTCCTATGTTGTCTCCTTTCTCCTGTTGTACAGGCTTACAAAGTACACTATTATTGGCACTGCTCTTAGTCTCATCTTACCTGTAGGTATGATGGCAATTGGCCCTGGTGACTCTCAGGCATTGTTTTCACTGTGCCACCAGTGCAGATTCACTGAGGTCAGGTCCCAGGACTGCAGTAGTCATGCATCTGGACCCACTGTGGGAGCTATGGAGGCATCTCAGACTCTGGCCTGGCCCAACCCTCATGTGAACATGTCCACAAAGCCCACAGCTGCTAAAGCCAGACCTTTTCCAACTGCAGGAGCACTTGTTGTCCTTTTCGATGTTTCATGGGTGCTGAATTTAGGAAGCTGTCAGGGGAAGTGTAACTCCATGGTTTATGCACCCGTAGAGAGAGAGTTCAGCCCTTCTTCTGTTGTCTCACAGTCCCGGGGTTCAGCTGTGGTTTCAGCCCCACTTCTTCATGTGTTCCTGCCATGGAGTCTGCTCTTGAGGTTGCCAGAGCAAATGAGCCTATCAGCCAGGAAGGAGCCAAGGCAGCAATTGGGGCAAGTGGGCCACCCAGGCAGGAAGATGCTGGGGTAGTGATTGAAATGTGTGAGCTTGTCTGGGAGCAATCGGAGCAAGTGTGCCACTCAGGCACAGTGGGGGGAGGGGGGAGGAGGTGATGGCAGGGGCACATGACCCAGCTCCAGTAGAAGCCCTCTCTAGTGCCTGTGGAGACAGGAGCCAGAGCATGAGAAGAGAGGCTGCAATGGCAGCCTTGCCCTTAGTGTATCACTCAACAATGGTGTTTCCTTTCTGTGGCAATCTGGGCTTCCTCCATGAGCATTTCCCGTTGTGGAGTTACTTATTCACGTCTCCTCACAGACAACAGCAATCCCTTCATCCAGTCTGCTCTCCAAACACCACGTTCCAGCACCCAGCCCCCACGCACATTTGTGGACACCCGTCTGAGACTGGAGTACACAGGGCCGAGGCATGGACCATCTGTATAGGTCTCAGTCTGTCTTGTCTGTCACCAACCAGTTGCTGTGTTCTCCTCTGAGCCCCTAAAGTTCACTTTCTGTCCCAGTTGATCTTCCCACCAGTAAGGGGGATTTCCCAGATGTGAGAACTTCTCTTCACCTTCAGCTCCTTGCCAGAGGAGCAGGTCTCATCCTGCTTCCTCTCCTCTTCCTTTTCCCTTCTTTCTTTCATCCTATCCAGTTACATGGGGATCTTTCTTGTCCTTTTAGGTGTCTGAGGTCCTCTGCTAGTGTTTATCAGGTGTTCTGTGAGAATTGTTCCATTTGTAGATGTATTCTTGATGCATTTGTGCATGAGAGATGAACTCCACGTCCTCCTACTCCACCATCTTGGAATGTCTGAAAGACTTTAAGTTTTAAGTTGACTATTTTGTATTTTATTTCTCATGTAATGGGCCATTATGAATTTTCAGTTGTTCTCAACATTCCCTCTCTTACAATCTCACCTGTTTTCACGGCTTCAGCCAACATCTCCAAACAAATAATTCTACAGTCTTTATCTCCATTTCACTTACCCTCATAAATTTTCACTTTGTATTTTCAATTGCTTGATGGATATTTTCATCTGGGTGCTCTTATAGTACTTCAAGCTTTTAAGTTAAAGTTTTAATCTTATATCCCAAATCAGCTCTTTTTCTAGACTTTACTATTTTCCCTATCTAGCACTTTTTCTGTGACCCAGGTCCAAAACCTGGAAGTCAACTTTGACTTCTTTTTCTCCTCGTGACCCATCCAAGTCCAACTAAACTGTAGTTCAGGAACTTATCGTTGAGTACCTGCTTTGGACTATAGTCTTCTTGGCTTGCCAGCTCTTATTATACTTTTCTAAGGATAATTCTCTTGAAGGCATCCTATGGGGATGCTTATAATAATGAGGTGGAAGGGAAATTAACTAAAAGAAGAATGAGGCTAATGTTACAGATACATCAAGAAGGATCATGAGAATAGATAAAAAATTTCACAGATGACTTTAAGAAAGATATAGCAGCAGAGTAGTGAGAACAGTGGTAGTGGATACATGATGATAAAGTGTTATAAGGGTGTGGTATGAAAGTCAGGGCTGGAAATACAATATCTTGAGGATATGAGGAAAAGGCAATACTAGGACTGGGCAGTAAGAGTGGGGCAAACCTGTACATATGTATGATTATAAAACATGTTGATTGGCACTAGACTGTCCAGATACAAATCCCAGTACCGTTATTCCCCACCAGCTCCCTGACCTTAGGCACACAGAGATTACTTCTCTGTCCCTCAGTTTCTTCATATCTAAAATGGAGATTAATAATACATACCTCAAGGGTTATTGTGAGGATTAAATAAGTTTATATAGATAGAGCACTACTGTGAAGACAAACCCAAATAAGAGCTGCTTCTCTCAAGAAAAAAATACTTCTGTAGTCTGAGCCAGAGGACCTGAGGCATTTTTCTGAATAATATCGGGCATAAGCCTTCTTTTGAAAACTAAATCAGGGATTGTCTCATAAATGGACTTGCCTTGGTGTTGCTACATGCATGGTGCAACCCCAAATGACTACACGGTGTTGATAAGATACAGATATTTCATGAAATGTATTATCAAAGGTGATTCCTTTTTTTTAAAGGAGCTTGAACAAGAGTCTTTATCTGTGATTGGATTTAATCTGTCTCCTGTTACAATTTGTACCTATTAATTTATTATAACAAAGCAAATTTTCCTAAACATCTAAACTGTGCCAGGCTCTGTGCTCAATGCAAAATAGAGTATCAAAAACTATGATACACAATCTCTGAATTTACAACACAGTCAAGATATAGTTAAGGGGAGAAAAAATAGCACAGATACTATGTAAATCAAAATATAAAACAGAATTTTGATGGAAAGCGAGAGGTACAATGTCTGCAGCATCTGAGGCCTATGACCCTGTTTTTCTGAATCTGTCTAGGGTGCCCTAGGTGGCAGAGGCTGACCCCCATGGTGGTCATGCTCCATGTCATGTTGGGATCCAGGATGTCACACAGCATTTCTTAGGGTATTGATGTATGTAGTAAAGCACATGTGGACATACATGAGATCTATTTTTCTCAAGAATTCATTGGAAAGTAGAGTCTCAGACTATGGCCTGATCTACAATCCCAGGCTCCAGTCCTGCACTCCTGATCCTGAGACAGATGGAGAGATACAACAAAGAATCCTTGATCGGAAGTACTCATCAGGGATGAAGGGGACTACTCTCTGGTGTTGAGATTTGCTGATTTCCTTTGCACAATCCCACATTTTTGGTGTAAAATTGAGTTGCCATGTTTTGGTGAAGGACTCAGATATCTTTGACAGTGTTAGGCACAGCACAACTCTTGATGAGATGATCTCTATGAGCATTAGAAAAGGGTAGCTGAGGGCAGGTGCAGGAGTCAACCTTCACTGGGAAACACTACATCAGGTTTGCCAAAGGGGTACCATAACAATTGCAAAGTCCATGCACTCTACATCACGGCAGGGATGGTGAGTGACATACCAAAACTGCTGCCTCATCCATGAAAAAAGAGAAAAAAGGAGAAAGAGAAGAATATAATGAAAGGTCTAATCTCAAAACACAAACCAAAAAGAATCAGATTCAGTTGCCATCCTCTCTCCCCAGTCTCTATGTCTCAGACAAAAGCAGCTTCATTTTCTCATTTTTCTGATCTTAGTGGCCTTAGGGATCTACATTCCAGCTGTCTTTTGACTCTGCCATTTGTGAGAGCAAAGTACTATCCAGAATAAGGTGGATGAGTATGGAAAAGGAAACAATATATTTGGCTTGGATTTCTATATTTTTCACAATCATTAACCAAAATAAACTAAGGAATGTTAATACACACACACACACACACACACATATATATATATATTTAAGTTTAATCAAGGTTATAAAATGGAATGAATCTCATATTGTGAAATGTGAATAGTAACCAAAACTATCTCCTCTTTCCAGGCATTCAAAGTACAGTGTCCAGTTCCTGGACCACAGTCTCTGACTCCTTCCCCTCTTGCCTTCTCCCTCTTGTTTCCATATTCATGTCACTTTGGCAGGACAGTTTCCCAAAACACTTAAGTCAGGAAGGTCCTCTGTCTTAGCAAAAGAGCCATCATATACTCCTTCAATACTTGCTTATCATTTTCCCTCTTTGCTAAATCTTAAGTGTTAGTAGGTAAAGGGTCTCCTATGTTCACATGTATATAACCTGAACACAATAGTGCCTAGCACACAACAGGTTTTCAATTTACTGAATAAATTAGCAGATTATTATCAGATTCTCAAGAATGAGATCCAGTCTGCAAGGATGACATTACAAAGATGAAAAAATATGTTTTAAGTTCTCAAAACTTCAAAGTCTTAGTGAAGGTGGGAGGGAAATATGCATAAGATGAATTATAAGATAGAGTTATGAAGAGTTTAATAGGCACAAATAGTGCTGTTGAAAGTCTGAAAAAAGATATCAATCCGCCAGAAGGGTCGGGGTAGTCTTCACAGAGGAGTTAAGGACTTTGCTGAGTTTTAAGAGATAGGAGAAACACATTATTTAGCCAACAGACAGTAAAACAGAGCATTAGAAATATGAGTAGTGTAGTGAGCAGTAGATTAAATTAGAGCTCAGAGCTGCTTTGAATTTCAGCCTTTGTTATCTACAGGAAGTCACAGCCAGAGCATATTGTCATGAGTTGAAGTCTAAATTGCTTTAAGATCACAAGTTCCCAAAGGGAAAGGACCATGTCTTTGGTGTGTTCTCTCAGAATTTCATGCCTGCTGCACTGTAGGTGTTCAATAAATATTTAATAATAATGGGTTGATTAATTGAGAGCATTCATGTTCCATATGCATGGGAAGAGCCTTCTTTTCATTTTAATTATATTGCTTTAATCATCATTAAATAGTATTTCTTAGACAGCAGTTTGATTCATTGTTAAACACACAAGCTGCCTAAGTTCCCAACCTTAAGGTAAATAGCAATATCAGAGAATAATCCTCTTTACACTGTTGATATATGACTTTGTGACACTGCCTATATAAAATGGAAACAGTGGAATTCTGGAAGGGTACTTACTAAGAGATAGCATCTGAATGGATGTTAGAAAGGACTTGTGAAACTGGGGACGTATTTTTAAAACACAACTCAGATTGTATTGCTCCCCTTTGTAAAAGTCCCCATAGCTTATGATAGTTTAGCTCTGTGATTATTGTAGTGCAGGGGTCTCAAATTGAGACCAAACTGTAGATGTTAAATATGTGTTATGAGATTAGACAGATCTCTCAGAATTAGAGTTTGTGTGATAAGTTTCAATAAATACTGTTGTCCCCTACCTCCAGCCATGTTTTGGCACATGGAAATGTGAACCCAAATTTGCTAGAAATTCTAATTTTTCAACATAAACTGGATATCTAAAATTTCAAGTGAAATCTAATTTTGAAAAGTTGGACCAAATTTATAAAATACAGTTTATGCCAAGCAAAATATATCTGCATGATAGTACTATAAACTAGCTGAAATTTGCCTCCTTTGGGATAAAACCTAGGCCAATCTACAATTGGTGTCAGTTAACTTTATGTCATGATTTCTGGCATAGGGGTTAAAACTGTAGGAAATGTAATCAGTGTTGTGAAAAGCAAATGCCCAAGTCAAAGGGCTAAATATATAAGTGGGAAGTATAGAAAGTAGTATGAAGGCCTAAGGATAGAAGATTAAGGCAGGAGAGCTCTGTGGAACCTACAGTACATCACAGCAGCAAAAAGTGGTCCATGATGCTATAGATTCCTTAGTAACTTTCTAAAGCAAAAAGCCAATCTAATGAAAATGCCTTCCTTCAGTACTTAACATGCATGGTCTCTAATCAGGCAACTTCATCATTAATATTCATATATGAAGAGGCAAAATAACTAAGAAGGAGTAAGAGCATACTACTAACCAAATTCTCAGAATACTATTCATCTTTTCATAGTGTCAAGTGGAAATATTGGTCATAAGGAATACAGGAATACTGAGTGGGGTACAAAAGTTTATTTCTTGGTGAGTGTCCCCAAAGAGCAACCTCTAGCACTTGGGAAGCAAGACATAAATACTTAACATAGTTAGAGATTAATATTAAAGAATATCTGAAGCAAATTCAAAATGACAGGTATGTCCAGTCAACAGTCGGGAATTTCAGAAGCTCAGAAAAGGTTTCAGAAAGGAGGCAGTACTTAAATGAAGAATGGATTCATACAGTCTTCATTGATTCATTAATTCAACAAATATTTATGAAATGCTAGACATTGTTCTATATATTGGAGATATAATAGAGAAGAAAATAATATCTTCATGGAGTTTATATTCCAGTGTATAAAAATAAACAATAGAGCTTCCCTGGTGGTGCAGTGGTTGAGAGTCCGCCTGCCGATGCAGGGGACACGGGTTCGTGACCCAGTCCGGGAAGATCCCACATGCCGCGGAGCGGCTAGGCCCGTGAGCCATGGCCGCTGAGCCTGCACGTCCGGAGCCTGTGTTCCACAATGGGAGAGGCCACAACAGTGAGAGTCCCGCGTACCGCAAAAAATAATAATAATAAATAAATAAATAAACAATAAACATGTTGACAAATAAATAATTTCGGGTATTTATTCATGCTGCAAAGAAAATAAAAGACAATAGAAGGGACTGGTGTGGTATTGGAGCTTAGGCATCTCTTAAGGCATTTATGGCCTATGTGATGGAAAGGACCCAGAAGGTAAAGGTCTTAGAGGAAAGCATCTCACAAAGAAAGAATAGAATAAAAGGAGGGAATGAGTTTAGTGGGTTAAAGAAAGGAGGTAGGAGAGGGTAGAGTTATGAGATGACACTAGAAAGGTAGTCTAGGATCATCCAGCAGCATCTAGAGACATAGTAAGGGTTGGAGTTTTGTTCTATTTTTAATAGACAGCCATTGGAGTGCATTAGGCAGAGGAGAGATATGATATGAATAATATATATATATATACATATATATATATATATATATATTTTTTTTTTTTTTTTTTTGCTGTACCTGGGCCTCTCACTGTTGTAGCCTCTCTTGTTGTGGAGCACAGGCTCCGGACGCACAGGCTCAGCGGCCATGGCTCATGGGCCCAGCTGCTTCACGGCATGTGAGATCTTCCCAGACCGGGGCACGAGCCTGTGTCCCCTGCATCGGCAGGTGGACTCTCAACCACTGCGCCACCAGGGAAGCCCCATGAATAATATTTTTAAAGAGCACACCGGCAGTTATATGTAAAATTGACTTGAAGGACAAAGAATAGAAGTAGATAGACTTCCTAGAAGATGAGTGCACCAGGCAAGCGATTAAAATGTCCTGACTTTTATTTTAACAGTGATGAATTTTATACAAGTGCTATGACAAATAAATAAGATGGGACCATGAAAGAGAGGATTTTGAATGTTAGTTTTGGGGAATTAATTCAATTCTTAAGAGAGCACTGAGGTTCCTGACCACAGGATTGGTGTGACAGTAGAGAAATAATTTTCTTGACTGTTTATTACTTATTTCACTCCCTTAGAACATAAATTTTATGAGGAAATTTGTCTTATTCTCCAGGACCCCAGTATGATCACTAGCATCACCACAAAACTATATAAGTATATTAAAGACAGGCACGATGCTAATTTGACTTTGAACACATAGTTATTAGCACAGAGTAGGTTCTCAAAGAGAGATGAATAAGTACATGAATGAACAATGTATTGGATGAAACAAATTGGATTTAATGGAGAGATAATAGAAATGTAACACGCAATGAGATTGCTACAATAATACAGATTTGAAGAGCAAAGGGACTAAACTAATGAAAGAACAAATGGAGTAAAGGAAAAGAAAACAATCTATATTTTGAAGAGAATCAACAAAACTTGGAGAGAGTGGTGGCCCACTGATCATAAAAGATAAAATTTGAGCAAGAGGTAAAAGATAACTGTAGCAGATATGGCAGATAAGCGTGGCATATCCGTTCCACACACACTCCCATTCCACGCTCTTTCCAGTTTGCTATCCTAGTCTATAGAGATAGGAAAACTGAAAATCACATTTCCCTGACACCCTTGCATCTGAGGTTCTGGGTGGATAGAGGTTTTCACTGATGTATTTGCATGATATATGAAAGCAGAATTGAAGTGAAGGCCACACTGCTTGCTTTTGACATTTTGCTGGCAAACACAGCCACGGAGGTATTTGGATTTTTTATGTCAGCTTTTAACAGCAGTTTCAGTGTCTAATCAATTTGCTTCATCGTCATCTAGAGTCAGAGAGCAGGGCTTCTTTTTTGCTGATGCAGATTATAGCAGGTTTAGTTGTGGTCCCAGGGCTAACAACAGTAATGGCTTTTGAGTTATAGCAGTTTGCAGATGATGGTGACTTTCAGGTCATGTCAGCACATGGGTATGGTAGTATTTGCTACCATGAAAAAGCAGCAGCTTACTTGGCAGGCAAATACAGTATGATGGTCTTGGGGGTTTTTCTTGAAAGATCAATATATCAATATATTTTATTTCTTCAACTTTTGGAGTGATTCTATAAGTTATTTATTACCCTGAAAGATAAGGAGAAGGCATTTTCTTTCCTTAGATGAGTTGAAATAGGCAGTATGATAAAAGGGAAGCAAAGTCAAGATAGGATAAGAAAACTTCAGCACACATCCACAGAGCAATAAGCAAGTATAAATGAATTAACATCTTGGGAACTGAGAACAGAAGATGGCTGCACCATCAAGGAGGGCACAGGAAGCAGTCAGTGCCCTGCTAAGAAGTGAGAGCTTCCAATAGGCTCACTGAAAACAGAAAGATCCATTGGAAAGCATTCCCATAACTGTTTAGGTGACTTTGAATGGTCTGTGTACATGTTTCGAACATTGTCAAAAAGAGGAAGCATGGGATTAAGCCACTGGATACCGTGCCTGTTTTGTTTGTGAGCCAAGACTCCAGGGGCAGGTGCCAGCATAAAACAGCAGAAATGAGTGGAAACACACACTAGGTACAACAAAATACAGGGCATCCTGGAGGCTGCTGTTAGAAATAGAGGGGCAAAAATGCTTTCCCCACAGAATCTGAATGGTCTAGGAAAATCCCAGAGTGAGCTGTTGGAAATAGTTTTTTCAATGGAACATCATAATGATTTGCAGAGTCATGGAACTATCTTGGGTGTAGTAATGTCCTGGGTTTCCAGACAGCTCTCGGCAAACTTAGACCAAAGATTAGATAAGAAAGAGTACAATAAAGTAGAATAGAAAAAAGGAAGAGATATACATGACCATGAATCTGTGGGAGTATTTTGCAAATGTTTATAATTTTTTTCATTTAATTCATTTGTTATGCATTTATCCTTTTTCTGTATTTTCACACTGACATATTTCACAAAGCACATAAGAAATAGTTATGTATGGCAGTGCTTGAGGACAAGACGGTGGGGTAGAAAGAATTGAGTTCACCTCCTCTCACAAAAACACCAAAATCACAACTAACTGCTAAACAACAATCAACAAAAAAAGACTGGAACCTACTAAAAATGACATTCTACATCCAAAGACAAAGAAGAAGCCACAACAAGATGGTAGGAGGGGTGCTTTTTCCATATAATCAAATCCCATACCTGCTTGGTGGGCTACCCACAAACTGGAAAATAATTATATCACAGAGGTTCTCCTACAGAAGTGAGAGTTCTGAGCCCCACTTCAGGGTCCCAAGCCTGGGAGTCTGGCATTGGGAGGAGAAGCTCCCAGAGCATTTGGCTTTGAAGACCAGCAGGAATTCAGTGCAGGAGCTCCACAGGACTGGAGAGTATAAATGCAGGATATTAGAAATACATTTGAAATTAAGAGACCAAAAACTTAAAACAATCTTGTACATATAGAGACTGAGAAAAAACAATGTTTCATGTGCACTAGGGCACAGGACAAAGCAGTGATTCCATAGGAGCCTGGGCCAAACCTACCTGTGGGTCTTGGAGGGTCTCCTGGGGAGGTGGAGGCTAGCTATGGCTCATTGTGGGGACAAGGACACTTTAGGCAGAAGCCCCAGGGAGTATTCATTGGCATGAGCTCTCCTGGAGGTTGTCATTTTGGCACCAAGATGTGGCCCCACTCAACAGACTGTGGGCTCCAGTGCAGGGACACCTCAGGCCCAACAAGCAACAGGGTGGGAACAGAGCCCAACTCATCACAGATAGGCTGCCTAAAGTTGCCCTGAGCCCACAGCCACCTCTAAACACACCCCTTGACAAGGCACTGCCTATGAGAGGGACAAGACCCAGCTCCACCCACTAGGGGGCAGTCACTAGTCCCTCCCACCAGGAAGCCTGCACAAGCCCCTGGACCAATCTCACCCACCAGGGGGCAGACACGAGAACCAAGAGGAAATACAGTCCTGCAGCCTGAAGAACAGAGACCACAACACAGAAAATTAAACAAAATGAGAACAGCAGAGAAATGTGCTCCAGATGAAGGAATAAGATAAAACCTCAGAATAAGTAAGTGAAGTAGAGATAGGCAATCTAACAGAAAAAGAATTCAGAGTTTTGATAGTAAAGACGATCCTAGGTCTCAGAAAAAGAATGGAGTCAGAGACCCAGAAGATACAAGAAATGTTTACTAAAGAGCTAGAAGATTTAAAGAACAAACAGAGTTGAACAATATAATTATGGAAACAAAAAGTACACTAGAAGGCATCAATAGCAGAATAAATGAGGCAGAAGAATGAATAAGTGAGCTGGAAGACAGAATGGTGGAAATCACTGCCATGGAACAGAATATAGAAAAAAGAATGAAAATAAATGAGACCAGTTTAAGAGACCTCTGGGACAACATTAAACGTGTTAACATACGCATTATAGGGGTCCCAGAAAGAGAAAAGAGAGAGAAAGGGACTGAGAAAATATTTGAAGAGATAATATCCAAAAACTTCCCTAACATAGGAAAAGAAACACTCGCTCAGGTCTGGGAAACACAGAGAGTTACATACAAGAAAAACTCAAGGCGGAACATGCTGAGACACATATTAATCATGTTGACAAAAATGAAAGACAAAGAGAAAATATTAAAAACAACAAGAAAGAGCAACAAATAATATACAAAGGAATCCCCATAAGTTTATCAGCTGATATTTCAGCAGAAACTCTGCAGGACAGAAGGGAGTGTCATGGTATATTTAAAGTGATGAAAGGGAAAAAACTGCAACCAAAAATACTCTGCCCAGCAAGGTTATCGTTCAGATTCAACAGAGAAATCAAAAGCTTTACAAACAAGAGCTAAAAACTAAGAGAATTCAGCACCAACAAACCAGTTTTACGACAAATGCTAAAGAATCTTTTCTAGGCAAAAAAGAAAAGGTCACAACTAGAAACAAAAAATTATGAATTGGAAAGCTCATTGGTAAAGGAAAACATACAGTAAATGTAAGAAATCATCCACACACAAATAGGATATCAAAACCAGCAATCATGAGGAGAGTATAAATGCAGGATATTAGAAATACATTTGAAATTAAGAGACCAAAAACTTAAAACAATCTTGTACATATAGAGACTGTGAGAAATACAAGCCAAAAAATCTACAGTAGATACACACATAAAAAAGTAAAAGCTGGGCTTCCCTTGTGGCACAGTGGTTGACAGTCCACTTGCTGATGCAGGGGACACAGGTTCGTGCCCCAGTCCGGGAAAATCCCACATGCCACGGAGTTGCGGGCCCATGAGCCATGGCCACTGAGCCTGCATGTCCAGAGCCTGTGCTCCACAATGGGAGAGGCCACAACAGTGAGAGGCCCGTGTACTGAAGAAAAAAATAAAAAGTAGAAGCAGTCAAAACACATCAAATCATGAGAAGAGAACAGAAGAGGAAGGGAAGAAGAAAGACCTACAAGAACAAATCCAAAACAATTAACAAAATGGGAATAAGAAAATACATATTCATAATTACCTTAAATGAAAATGAATTAAATGCTCCAACCAAAAGACATAGACTGGATGAATGGATACAAAAATAAGACCCATGTATATACCATCTTCAAGAGACTCACATCAGATCTAGGAACACATACTGACTGAAAGTGAGGGAATGGAAAAAGGTATTCTATGCAGATGTAAATCAAAAGAAAGCTGGAGGAGCAAAACTCATATCAGGTAAAGTAGGCTTTAAAATAAAGACTGTTACAAGAGACAAAGAAAGACACTACATAATGATCAAGGGATCAATCCAAGAAGATATAACAATTGTAAATATGTATGAACCCAAAATTTGGGTTCATACATAGAAGCACCTCAATATATAAGGCAAATGCTAACAGCCATAAAAGGAGAAATCTACAGTAACACAATAATAGTGGGGATTTTAGCACCCCACTTACATCAATGGACAGATCATCCAGGCAGAAAATCAATAAGGAAACCCTGACCTTAAGTGCATTAGACTAGATGCACTTAATTGATATTTATACAGCATTCCATTTGAAAGCACCAGAATACACATGCTTCTCAAGTGCATATAGAATATTCTCCAGGATAGATCACATGCTGGGCCACAAAGCAAGCTTCAGTAAATTTATAAAATTTGAATCATATCAAGCATCTTGTCTAACCACAATACTATGAGATTAGAAATAAACTACAAGAAAAAAGCTGTAAAAAACACAAACACATGGAGATTAAACAACATGTTACTAAACAGCTAATGGATCACTGAAGAATTCAAAGGGGAAATAAAAAAGTACCTAAAGACACATGAAAATGAAAACATAATGATTCAAAACCTATGAGATGCAGGAAAAACAGTATAAGAGGGAAGTTTACAGCAATACTGTCTTACTTCAGGAAACAAGAAAAATCTCAAAAAGAAAATCTAACCTTACACTAAAAAATGCTATTTGCCACAACATAGATGGATCTGGAGATTATCATGCTGAGTGAAGTAAGTCAGACAAAGAAAGGCAAATATCATATAATATCAGTTATATACAGAATCTAAAAACACATGATACAAATGAACTTATTTACAAAACAAAAGCAGATTCACAGACTTAGAGAATGAACTTACAGTTAACAGAGTAAAAGATGGGGGAGGGATAGATTGGGAATTTGTGATTGACATGTACACATGGCTATATTCAAAATAGACAACCAACAAGGTCTTACTGTAAAAAATTTTTTTCGTTTAAAAAATTTAAATAGATAAAAAATAAAAAAGAAATAGAAACAAACAAAACCCAAAGTTAGTAGAAGAAATCATAAAGGTGAGAGTAGAAATAAATGGAATAGAGACAAAGAAAACAATAAAAAAAGATCAATGGAACTAAAATCTGCTTCTTTGAAAAGAGAAAACTGATAAATCTTTAGCCAGACTCATCAAAGATGAGAAAAGAAAGGGCTCAAATAAATAAAATGAGAAATGCAAAAGAAGTTATAAGCCACACCACAGAAGTACAAAGGATCATAAGAAACTACTACAAGCAACTATATGCCAATAAAATGGACAATCTGTAAGAAATGGACCAATTCTTAGAAAGATACAATCTTCCAAGACTGAACCCAGAAGAAATAAAAAATGTGAATAGATAAATCACGAGTACTGAAATTGAAACTGTGATCAAAAATCTTCCAACAAACAAAAGTCCAGGACCAGATGGCTTCACAGGTGAATTCTATCAAACATTTAGAGAAGAGTTAACACCTCTCCTTCTTAAACTATTTACAAAAAGTCACAGAGGAAGGAATACTCCTAAGCTCATTCTATGAGGCCACCATCAGGCCACCCTGATACCAAAACCAGAAAAGATACCACCAGAAAAGAAAATTACAGGCCAATATCACTGATGAACATAGATACAAAAATTCTAAACAAATTACTAGTAAACTGAATCCAACAATATATTAAAAGGATCATACTCCATGATCAAGTGGGATTTATCACAGGGATGCAAGGATTTTTCAATATTCACAAGTTAATCACTGCAATACTCCAAATTAACAAGTTGAAGAATAAAAACCATATGATCACCTCAATAGATGCAGAAAATTTTTGACAAATTCAACACTGATTTATATAATAACTCTCCAGGAAGTGGAAAAAGAGGGAACATATCTCAACACAATAAAGGCTTTATAGGACAAACCTACAGCTAACATCATACTCCATAGTGAAAAGCTGAAAACATTTCCTCTAAGATCAGGAACAAAACCAGGATGCCCACCCACTCTACTTTCATTCAGCATAGTTTTGGAAGTCCTAACCACAACAATCAGAGAAGAAATAAAATAAATAAAAGGAATCCAAATGGGAAAGGAAGTAGTAAAACTGTCACTGTTTGAAGATGACATGATACTATACAGAGAAAATCCTCAAGATGTACCAGAAAACTACTAGAACTCATCAATGAATTTGGTAAAATGGCAGGATACAAAGTTAATGTCCAGAAATCTGTTCCATTTCTATACACTAAAAACAAAAGATCAGAAAGAGAAATCAAGGAAATAATCCCATTTACCATTGTATCAAACATAATAAAATACCTAGGAATAAACCTACCTAAGGAGGCAAAAGACCTGTACACAGAAAACTATAAAATGCTGATGAAAGAAATTGAAAATGACAGAAACAAATGGCAAGATATAACATGTTCTTGGATGGGAAGAATCCACATTATGAAAATGACTATACTACCCAAAGTAATCTACAGTTTTAATGCAATCCCTATCAAACTACCAATGGCATTTTTCACAGAACTACAACAAAATATTTTACAATTTGTGTGGAAACACAAAAGACCACAAATAACCAAAGCAATCTTTAGAAAGAAAAATGGAGCTGGAGGAATCAGGGTCCCTGACTTCAGGCTATACTACAAAGTTGTAGTCACCAAAAGAGTATGGCACTGGCACAAAAACAGAAATATAGATCAATGGAACAGGATTGAAAGCATAGAAACGAACCCATGCACCTGTGGTCAATTAATCTATGACAAAGGAGGCAAGAATATACAACGGAGGAAAGATAGTCTCTTCAACAAGTGATGCTGGGAAAACTGGACAGCTACATATAAAAGAATGAAATTAGAACACCCCCTAACACCACACACAAAAATAAGCTCAAAATGGATTAAAGACCTAAATATAAGCTAGATACTATAAAACTCTTAGCGGAAAACATAGGCAAAACCCTCTTTGATATAAATAGCAGCAAGATCTTTTTTGATCCATCTCCTAGAGTAATGAAAATGAAAACAAAAATAAACAAATGAGACCTAATTAAACTTAAAAGATTTTGTACAGCAAAGCTTAACAAGACAAAAAGACAACTCTCAGAATGAGAAAAAATATTTACAAATGAAGCAACCGACAAGGGATTAATCTCTAAAATATACAAACAGCTCATGCAGCTCAATATCAAAAAACAAACAACCCAATCAAAAAATGGGCAGAAGATCTAAATAGACATTTCTCCAAAAAAGACACAGATATGGCCAAAAAGCACATGAAAAGATGCTCAACATCACTAATTATTAGAGAAATGCATATCAAATCTACAATGTGGTATCACCTCACACCAGTCAGAATGGCCATCATCAAAAATTTTTAAATAATAAATGCTGGAGAGGTTGTGGATAAAAGGGAACCCTCCTACACTGTCGATGGGAATGTACATTGTTACAACAACTATGCAGAACATTATGGAGAGTCCTTAATAAACTAAAAATAGAACTACCATTTGATCCAGTAATTCCATTCTTGGGCATATATCCAGAGAAACCATAATTCAAAGATACATGCACCCAAATGTTCATTGCAGCACTATTTACAATAGCCTGGACATGGAAGCAACCTAATTGTCCATCAGCAGATGAATGGATAAAGATGTGGTACACAGCTTCCCTGGTGGTGTAGTGGTTGAGAATCTACCTTCTAATTCAGGGGATGTGAGTTTGAGCCCTGGTCAGGGAAGATCCCACATGCCGCAGAGCAACTAAGCCTGGCGCCACAACTACTGAAGCCCGCACACCTAGAGCCCATGTTCCACAACAAGAGAAGACACTGCAATGAGAAGGCTGTGCACTGCAATGAAGAGTAACCCCCACTAGCCGAAACTAGAGAAAGCCCATGTGTAGCAACAAAGACCCCAAACAGCCAAAAATAAATAAATAAAATAAATTTATTTTTAAAAAAAGAGATGTTGTACATATATACAATGGAATATTACTCAGCCATAAAAAAGAATGAAATAATGCCATTTGCAGCAACATGACGGGACCAGGAGATTATCAGACTAAGTGAAGTCTGTCAGACAGAGAAGGACAAATATCATATGATACCATTTATACATGAAATCTAAAAAAATGGTACAGTTGAACTTATTTACAAAACAGAATCAGATTCACAGACTTGGAATACAAACTTGTGGTTACCAAAGGGGAAAGGTCAAGAGGGGGAATAAATTAGGAGTGTGGGATTAACATATACACACTACTATATATGAAATTGATAAAAAACAGGGACCTACTGCATAGCACAGGGAACTGTAATCAATATTCTGTAATAACTTATAGAGAAAAACAATCTGAAAAAGAATGGATATATGTATAGGTATAACTGAAACGCTTTGCTCTACACCTGAAACCAACACAACATTGGAAATCAACTATACCTCAATATAAAATAAAAGTAAATGAAGTTTAAAATAAACAAATAAATAAATAAGAGTTATGTGTGATGTATTCAGTGATTTTTATACTTTTATTTTTAAAAGTATGAGTTAATTATTGTTATCTTGATCATGTACACAACTTGCATCACCTGTCCTACATCTTTGTCCATCCTCTCACTCTATTGAATTTGTAAGGAACTTTTAATAAAGAAAAAAATGCAAACATCATGTGCTTCACACCCACAGGCATTGTTTTCATATGGAAATTTATTTAAATCATTCATTCAAACATACTCATCGTGACAATCATACCACCTCCATAAATTGTAATGTAAAAGATAACACCCTCTGGTTGATGTTCCCACTTTCAATGACACATCAGCAAAATCTACAGGCCATGGTTATCTGCCAGGCTGTCAGTTTCTGAATCCATTGGGTGGGTTGATTTCACTTGTTCTTTCTAAAGTTGCAGTCTGCAGTTCTAAGTAGGGGATAACTACAAGTGTTCTAAAATGCAAGGGAGAGAAAAGTGAAAGTAACTCTTGCAGGGTTCCATCCATGTTAGCATAAAAACACAACAATTATATTTTTCAGTTTAGAAATTATGAGTTAGCCTAAACATGGTTCCCTAAGCTTCATGGGGTGTATTACAGAATTCTGCACCATGTGGGTGTTGTTCATCTTATTGCCAACTAAAACTTGGCACTTGCCATCTGCCTCTACAAGGATTAAGCCACTGCAGCCACTGACCTTCAACACACCCAGAAAGGAGTTCAAGGTGGAGATCGGAATGAGGCACTCTGTGCTCTGGGAAAAACTGGCAGAAGAAGCTTTCAGAGAGTTACATATTTTTAGAAAATGATTTTATGAGCCCAATTCTTTCATCTCCTCACATCTAGAAGAGCACTAACATCATTAATGGAGACATCTTCTCCTCGAGACTAACAGCAACCTTCTGCAAAAATGTGTACTTGATTGCATTCACCCCGCTTCACCAAAATCACATATATACTAACCTTCCCGCTACCTCTTTGAAGCAGTTTCTTAGAGCTATCTGAAATGCTGTCTCCCAGGTTATAGTCTTCATTTTGCCCCAAATAAAACTTAACTCACAACTGTCACGTTGTGTATTTTTTTTCAGTCAACATTATCATAGAAGTTTAGAGGTGGGACAATAAATGTTTGACAAGGTGTTAACAATTCAGATCTCCACATCTACTATTCATGTGGCTCACCATCAACATTTTTCTGAAGTAGCTTTCATATTTCCAAATAATTCAGTGATGACATAGGAACTGCACTAGGAGTGAACTGGTCCTTGTCACATTGGAGAGTCTGTGATTCACTTCCCTCTGAACCACAGAGAAGGGATGTCAAAGCTAGACCTGGGAGTTTAAGCATTTCTGCAAATCGACTTCTTGCAAAGATGACAATAATGATGATTGGTAATGTTATGGTTGAATAATGTTCCCCTAAAATTCAAATGTTGAAATTCTAACCCTCAGTACCTTACACTATAACCTTACTTGGAAATAATATTATTGCAGATATAATTAGTTAAGATGAGGTCATACTGCAGTAGGGTGGGCCCGTAATCCAACATAACTGATGTTCTTATAAAAAGGAGAAATTTGAACACTGACATGCACACACACATGGAGAATGCCACTTGAAGATGAAGGCAGAGATCTACAAGCCAATGAACACCAAATATTACCAGCAACTAGCAGAAGCCAGGAGAGAAAGATGAAACAAAATCTCCCTCAGAGAGTAGCATTGACATATATACACTACCAAATGGAAAATGGATGGCTAGTGGGAAGTTCCTGCATAGCACAGGGAGATCAGCTTGATGATTTGTGACGATCTAGAGTGGTGGCATAGGGAAGGTGGGAGGAAGGCTCAAGAGGGAGGGGACATGGGGATATATGTATACATATAGCTGATTCACTTTGTTGTACAGCAGAAACTAATGCAACATTGTAAAGCAATTACACTCCAATAAAGATATTTTTTAAAAGTCTCCCTCAGAGCCCTTAGAAGGAAACAACCCTGCTGGCACCTTGATCTTGGACTTCCAGCCTCCAGAACTGTGAGACAATAAATTTCTATTATTTAAGCCATTCCGTCTGTGATACCTTGTTATAACAACCCTAAGGAAACCAATTCAGGTAAAGTTGTTAATTATAACCATCAACATCCAATAACATTAACATGTATTGTGTAACCATTTTAAGGTTCTTTCTCCTTACGTCTTCAAGAAAGACGTAAGGCAAAGATTTTTGTTTTAAATATACTGATGCGGGGGACCTTGAAGATGGCGGAAGAGTAAGACGCGGAGATCGCCTTCCTCCCCACGGATACACCAGAAATACATCCACACGTGGAACAACTCCTACAGAACTCCTACTGAAGGCTGGCAGAAGACCTCAGACCTCCCAAAAGGCAAGAAACTCCCCACGTAAATGGGTAGGGCAAAAGAAAAAACAGAGACAAAAGAATAAGGACGGCACCTGCACCAGTGGGAGGGAGCTGTGAAGGAGGAAAAGTTTCCACACACTAGGAAGCCCCTCCGCGGGCGGAGACTGCGGGAGGCAGAGGGGGGAGTTTCGGGACCGCGGAGTAGTGCACAGCGACGGGTGCGGAGGGCAAAGCGGGGAGATTCCTGCACAGACGATCGGTGCCGACCAGCACTCATCAACCCGAGAGGCTTGCTGCTCACCCACCGGGGCGGGCGGGGCTGCGAGCTGAGGCTCGGGTTTTGGTTTTGGACGGAGCTCAGGGAGAGGACTGGGGTTGGCGGCTTGAACATAGCCTGAAGGGGTTAGTGCACCACGACTAGCCGGGAGGGAGTTCGGGGAAAAGCCTGCACCGGCCGAAGAGGCAAGAGACTTTTTCTTCCCTCTTTGTTTCCTGGTGCGCGAGGAGAGGGGTTTAAGAGCGCCGCTTAAAGGAACTCCAGAGACGGGCACGAGCCGCGGCTAAAAGCGCGAACCCCAGAGACGGGCGCGAGCCGCGGCTGAGGGCGCGAGCCCCCGAGACGGGCGCGAGCCGCGGCTGAAAGCGCAAACCCCAGAGACGGGCGCGAGCCGCGGCTACAACCGCGGACCCCAGAGACGGGCGGGAGACGCTAAGGCTGCTGCTGCCGCCACCAAGGGGCCTGTGTGCGAGCACAGGTCACTCTCCACACCCCTCTTCCGCGGAGCCTGTGCAGCCCGCCACTGCCAGGTTCCCGGGATCCAGGGACAACTTCCCCGGGACAGCGCACGGCGGGCCTCAGGCTGGTGCAACGTCACGCCGGCCTCTGCCGCAACGTCACACTGCCTCTGCCGCCGCAGGCCGGCCCCGCACGCAGTGCCCCTCCTTCCCCCATCCCCCAACCCCCGGCCTGAGTGAGCCGGAGGCCCCGAATCAGCGGCTCCTTTAACCCCGTCCTGTCTGAGCGAAAAAACAGACGCCCTCCAGCGACCTACACGCAAGAGGCAGGGCCAAATCCAAAGCTGAGCTCCTGTGAGCTGTGAGAACAAAGAAGAGAAAGGGAAATCTCTCCCAGCAGCCACAGAAGCAGCGGATTAAAGCTCCACAATCAACTTGATATACCCTGCATCTGTGGAATACCTGAATAGACAAGGAATGATCCCAAATTGAAGAGGTGGAATTTAGGAGCGAGATCTATGATTTTTTTCCCTTTTCCTCTTTTTGTGAATGTGTACGTGTATGCTTCTGTGTGACATCTAGTCTGTATACTCTAGCTTCCACCATTTGTCCTAGGGCTATATCCGTCCATGACTTTTTTTTAAAAATTCTTTTTCTTAATAATTAAGTTTAATTGTAATAACTTTATTATACTTTACCTTCGTTCTTTCTTTCTTTCCTTCCTTCCCTCCCTCCTTTAGACAACGAATCACCCCAAATTGAGGAGGTGGTCTCAGGGAGCAGGATTTATGATTTTTCCCCCTTTACCTCTTTTTGTGAAGGTGT
This sequence comes from Phocoena sinus, assembly GCF_008692025.1. Lineage (NCBI taxonomy): Eukaryota > Metazoa > Chordata > Mammalia > Artiodactyla > Phocoenidae > Phocoena > Phocoena sinus. Next base: position 29,240,831 of record NC_045776.1, on the reverse strand, counting down.
ATGTGTATGCTTCTGTGTAAGATTTTCTCTGTATAGCTTTGCTTCCAACATTTGTCCTAAGGTTCTATCCGTCCCTTTTTTTTTTTTTCTAAATATTTTTTAATTCAATAACTATATTATACTTTATTTTATTTTTACTGTATCATCTTTCTTTCTGTCTTTTTTTCCTTCTTTCCCTCCTTCCTTCCTTCCTCCCTCCCTCCCTCCCTCCTTTCTTTCCTTCTTTGCTTCTTTCTTCCTTCCTTCCTTTCCTCCTTTCCCTCTTTCTTTACTCATACTTCTACTAATTCTCCCTACTTTTTCTCCCTTTTATTCTGAGCTGTGTGGATGAAAGGCTCTTGGTGCTCCAGCCAGGAGTCAGGGCTCTGCCTCTGAGGTAGGAGAGCCAACTTCAGGACACTGGTCAACAAGAGACCTCCCAGCTCCACATAATATTAAATGGTGGAAATATCCCAGAGACCTCCATCTTAACACCAGCACCCAGCTTCACTCAACGACCAGCAAGCCATAGTGCTGGACAACCTATGCCAAACAACTAGCAAAACAGGAACACAACCCCACCCATGAGCAGAGAGGCTGCCTAAAATCATAATAAGGCCACAGACACCCCAAAACACACCACCAGACGTGAACCTGCCCACTAGAGAGACAAGATCCAGCCTCATCCAGCACAACACAGGCACTAGTCCCCTCCACCAGGAAGCCTACACAACCCACTGAAACAACCTTAGCCACTGGAGACAGACATCAAAAACAACGGGAACTACGAACCTGCAGCCTGCAAAAAGGAGACCCCAAACACAGTAAGATAAGCAAAATGAGAAGACAGAAAAACACACAGCAGATGAAGGAGCAAGATAAAAACCCACCAGACCTAACAAATGAAGAGGAAATAGGCAATCTACCTGAAAAAGAATTCAGAATAATGATAGTAAGGATGATCCGAAATCTTGGAAGTAGAATGGACAAAATGCAAGAAACAGTTAACAAGGACCTACAAGAACTAAAGATGAAACAAGCAACGATGAACAATGCAATAAATGAAATTAAAATCACTCTAGATAGGATCAATAGCAGAATAACTGAGGCAGAAGAACGGATAAGTGACCTGGAAGATAAAGTAGTGGAAATAACTACTGCAGAGCAGAATAAAGAAAAAAGAATGAAAAGAACTGAGGACAGTCTCAGAGACCTCTGGGACAACATGAAACGCACCAACATTCGAATTATAGGGGTTCCAGAAGAAGAAGAAAGAAAGAAAGGGACTGAGAAAATATTTGAAGAGATTATAGTTGAAAACTTCCCTAATATGGGAAAGGAAATAGTTAATCAAGTCCAGGAAGCACAGAGGGTCCCATACAGGATAAATCCAAGGAGAAATACACCAAGACACATACTAATCAAACTGTCAAAAATTAAATACAAAGAAAGCATATTAAAAGCAGCAAGGGAAAAACAACAAATAACACACAAGGGAATCCCCATAAGGTTAACAGCTGATCTCTCAGCAGAAACCCTACAAGCCAGAAGGGAGTGGCAGGACATACTGAAAGTGATGAAGGAGAATAGCCTGAAACCAAGACTACTCTACCCAGCAAGGATCTCATTCACATTTGATGGAGAAATTAAAACCTTTACAGACAAGCAAAAGCTGAGAGAGTTCAGCACCACCAAACCAGCTTTACAACAAATGCTAAAGGAACTTCTCTAGACACGAAACACAAGAGTAGGAAATGACCTATAGTAGCGAACCCAAAACAATATATAAAATGGAAATAGGAACATACATATCAATAATTACCTTAAATGTAAATGGACTAAATGCTCCCACCAAAAGACACAGATTGGCTGAATGGATACAAAAACAAGACCCTTATATATGCTGTCTACAAGAGACCCACTTCAGACCTAGAGACACATACAGACTGAAAGTAAGGGGATGGAAAAAGATATTCCATGCAAATGGAAACCAAAAGAAAGCTGGAGTAGCAATTCTCATATCAGACAAAATAGACTTTAAAATAAGGACTATTAAAAGGGACAAAGAAGGACACTACATAATGATCAAGGGATCGATCCAAGAAGAAGATATAACAATTGTAAATATTTATGCACCCAACATAGGAGCACCTCAATACATAAGGCAAATACTAACAACCATAAAAGGGGAGATCAACAGTAACACATTCATAGTAGGGGACTTTAACACCCCACTTTCACCCATGGACAGATCATCCAAAATGAAAATAAATAAGGAAACACAAGCTTTAAATGATACATTAAACAAGATGGACTTAATTGATATTTATAGGACATTCCATCCAAAAACAACAGAATACACATTTTTCTCAAGTGCTCATGGAACATTCTCCAGGATAGATCATATCTTGGGTCACAAATCAAGCCTTGGTAAATTTAAGAAAACTGAAATTGTATCAAGTATCTTTTCCGACCACAACGCCATGAGACTAGATATCAATTACAGGAAAAGATCTGTAAAAAATACAAACACATGGAGGCTAAACAATACACTACTTAATAATGAAGTGATCACTGAAGAAATCAAAGAGGAAATAAAAAAATACCTAGAAACAAATGACAATGGAGACACAACGACCCAAAACCTATGGGATGCAGCAAAAGCAGTTCTAAGGGGGAAGTTTATAGCAATACAAGCCCACCTTAAGAAGCAGGAAACATCTCGAATAAACAACCTAACCTTGCACCTCAAGCAATTAGAGAAAGAAGAACAAAAAAACCCCAAAGCTAGCAGAAGGAAAGAAATCATAAAAATCAGATCAGAAATAAATGAAAAAGAAATGAAGGAAACAATAGCAAAGATCAATAAAACTAAAAGCTGGTTCTTTGAGAAGATAAACAAAATAGATAAACCACTAGCCAGACTCATCAAGAAAAAAAGGGAGAAGACTCAAATCAATAGAATTAGAAATGAAAAAGGAGAAGTAACAACTGACACTGCAGAAATAAAAAAAATCATGAGAGATTACTACAAGCAACTCTATGCCAATAAAATGGACAATCTGGAAGAAATGGACAAATTCTTAGAAATGCACAACCTGCCAAGACTGAATCAGGAAGAAATAGAAAATATGAACAGACCAATCACAAGCACTGAAATTGAAACTGTGATTAAAAACCTTCCAACAAACAAAAGCCCAGGACCAGATGGCTTCACAGGTGAATTCTATCAAACGTTTAGAGAAGAGCTAACACCTATCCTTCTCAAACTCTTCCAAAATATAGCAGAGGGAGGAACACTCCCAAATTCCTTCTACGAAGCCACCATCACCTTGATACCAAAACCAGACAAGGATGTCACAAAGAAAGAAAACTACAGGCCAATATCACTGATGAACATAGATGCAAAAATCCTCAACAAAATACTAGCAAACAGAATCCAACAGCACATTAAAAGGATCATACACCATGATCAAGTGGGGTTTATTCCAGGAATGCAAGGATTCTTCAATATACGCAAATCTATCAATGTGATAAACCATATTAACAAATTGAAGGAGAAAAACCATATGATCATCTCAATAGATGCAGAGAAAGCTTTCGACAAAATTCAACACCCATTTATGATAAAAACCCTCCAGAAAGTAGGTATAGAGGGAACTTTCCTAAACATAATAAAAGCCATATATGACAAGCCCACAGCAAACATCATCCTCAATGGTGAAAAACTGAAAGCATTTCCACTAAGATCAGGAACAAGACAAGGTTGCCCACTCTCACCACTCTTATTCAACATAGTTTTGGAAGTTTTAGCCACAGCAATCAGAGAAGAAAAGGAAATAAAAGGAATCCAAATCGGAAAAGAAGAAGTAAAGCTGTCACTGTTTGCAGATGACATGATACTATACATAGAGAATCCTAAAGATGCTACCAGAAAACTACTAGAGCTAATCAATGAATTTGGTAAAGTAGCAGGATACAAAATTAATGCACAGAAATCTCTGGCATTCCTATATACTAATGATGAAAAATCTGAAAGTGAAATCAAGAAAACACTCCCATTTACCATTGCAACAAAAAGAATAAAATATCTAGGAATAAACCTACCTAAGGATACGAAAGACCTGTATGCAGAAAATTATAAGACACTGATGAAAGAAATTAAAGATGATACAAATAGATGGAGAGATATACCATGTTCTTGGATGGGAAGAATCAACATTGTGAAAATGACTCTACTACCCAAAGCAATCTACAGATTCAATGCAATCCCTATCAAACTACCACTGGCATTTTTCACAGAACTAGAACAAAAAATTTCGCAATTTGTATGGAAACACAAAAGACCCCGAATAGCCAAAGCAATCTTGAGAACGAAAAAAGGAGCTGGAGGAATCAGGCTCCCTGACTTCAGACTATATTACAAAGCAACTGTAATCAAGACAGTATGGTACTGGCACAAAAACAGAAAGATAGATCAGTGGAACAGGATAGAAAACCCAGAGATAAACCCACGCACATATGGACACCTTATCTTTGATAAAGGAGGCAGGAATGTACAGTCACAAAGGAGAAAGGACAGCCTCTTCAATAAATGGTGCTGGGAAAACTGGACAGGTACATGTAAAAGTATGAGATTAGATCACTCCCTAACACCATACACAAAAATAAGCTCAAAATGGATTAAAGACCTAAATGTAAGGCCAGAAACTATCAAACTCTTAGAAGAAAACATAGGAAGAACACTCTATGACATAAATCACAGCAAGATCCTTTCTGACCCACCTCCTAGAGTAATGGAAATAAAAACAAAAATAAACAAATGGGACCTAATGAAACTTCAAAGCTTTTGCACAGCAAAGGAAACCATAACCAAGACCAAAAGACAACCCTCAGAATGGGAGAAAACATTTGCAAATGAAGCAACTGACAAAGGATTAATCTCCAAAATTTACAAGCAGCTCATGCAGCTCAATAACAAAAAAACAAACAACCCCATCCAAAAATGGGCAGAAGACCTAAATAGACATTTCTCCAAAGAAGATATACAGACTGCCAACAAACACATGAAAGAATGCTCAACATCATTAATCATTAGAGAAATGCAAATCAAAACTACAATGAGATATCATCTCACACCAGTCAGAATGGCCATCATCAAAAAATCTAGAAACAATAAATGCTGGAGAGGGTGTGGAGAAAAGGGGACACTCTTGCACTGCTGGAGGGAATGTGAATTGGTTCAGCCACTGTGGAGAACAGTATGGAGGTTCCTTAGAAAACTACAAATAGAATTACCATATGACCCAGCAATCCCACTACTTGGAATATACCCTGAGAAAACCAAAATTCAAAGAGAGTCATGTACCAAAATGTTCATTGCAGCTCTATTTACAATAGCCAGGACATGGAAACAACCTAAGCGCCCATCATCGGATAAATGGATAAAGAAGATGTGGCACATATACACAATGGAATATTACTCAGCCTTAAAAAGAAATGAAATTGAGCTATTTGTAATGAGATGGATAGACCTAGAATCTGTCATACAGAGTGAAGTAAGTCAGAAAGAAAAAGACAAATACCGTATGCTAACACATATATATGGAATTTAAGGGAAAAAAATGTCATGAAGAACCTAGGGGTAAGATAGGAATAGAGACGCAGACCTACTGGAGAACGGACTTAAGGATATGGGGAGGGGGAAGGGTGAGTTTTGACAGGGCGAGAGAGAGTCATGGACATATACACACTAACAAACGTAGTAAGGTAGATAGCTGGGGGGAAGCAGCCGCAAGGCACAGGGATATTAGCTCGGTGCTTTGTGACAGCCTGGAAGGGTGGGATGGGGAGAGTGGGAGGGAGGGAGACGCAAGAGTGAAGACATATGGGAACATATGTATATGTATAGCTGATTCACTTTGTTGTAAAGCAGAAACTAACACACCATTGTAAAGCAATTATACCCCAATAAAGATGTTTAAAAAATATATATATATATACTGATGCAAGTGACAGGACTTACCCTCAGCTTACACCAAAAGGTTATGAAAGAGCTGAGATTAGAATAATGAGTTTTCAGAACTGACATTCTGAAGTTCTATGACAACTGGTACCCTGACCAATGTTAGGTAAAAGAATAGGAGGGAAGGGGAAAAGTAAAACACACAGGTACTTCCCATTCTCCCAGGTCTGTTTTATAAGGTTAGTCATTAATCTTCAAGGAGATGTGGAAGGAGGTGGATGCTATGGACTCAGAGCGGAGTGGGAATATGGGGAGTAGAGCCAATAATGACAATACCAACTTCTTTGCTTCCAGAAAGATTTTTCATTCTCTAACTCATTGCACTTTCACCTTCAAATATGTGTGATAGTAACAACAGTTACTATTGCCTCTTTTGGCTAGGGGGTATTTCAGCCTCACCTCCATGTTTCTAGAATTCTCTCAGTGGTATATTTTTCATGAGTGGTTGTTAGTTGCTCTTCTTGTGTGTGGGGAGGGTGAAGTCAGGAACAACCTATTCGCCATCTTGGTGATATTGCTCATATTATCCCTTTTTGCAGATAGCTGAGACTTCTTGAAGTGGAATGAACTATCCAGGCCACTGAGACCAGAGCTAAACCAGTGCTCTTTTAGGAAACTATGGTTATAGAAAATGCTTTCTATGGAGGATTTTATGTAAGAACATAGTTACAAAAAGATTAAAGAGACCATTAGAGGAGATTGGTTCAAGATGGCAGAGTAGAAGGACATGCACTCAGTCCCTCTTGTGAGAGCACTGGAATCACAACTAACTGCTGAACAATCATTGACAGGAAGACACTGGAACTCAACAAAAAAGATAACCCACATCAAAAGACAAAGGAGAAGCTGCAATGAGATGGTAGGAAGGGTGCAATCACAATAAAATCAAATCCCATAACTGCTGGGTGGGTAACTCAAAACTGGAGAACATTTATACTACAGAAGCCCACCCACTGGAGTGAAGGTTCTGAGCCCTACATCAGGCTTCCCAACCTGAGGGTCCAGTAAGGGGAGGAGGAATTCCCAGAGAATCAGATTTTGAAGGCTAGCAAGATTTGACTGCAGGATTTTGACAACACTGGGGGAAACAAAGACTCCACTCTTAGAGGGCACACACAAAGTAGTGTGCACATAAGGACCCAGGAGGAAGGAGTAGTGACCCCATAGGAGATTGAACCAGACCTAAATGCTAGTGGTCGAGGGTCTCCTGCAGATGCCAGGGGGCAGATATGGTTCACTGCGGGGACAAGGACACTGGCAACAGAAGTTCTGGGAAGTACTCCTTGGCATGAGTCCTCTCAGAGTTCACCATTAGCCCCACCAAAGAGCCTGTAGGCTCCAGTGCTGGGTTACTTAAGGCCAAACAACCAACAGAGAGGGAACTCAGTTCCACCCATCAGCAGACAAGAGGATTAAAGTTTTACTGAGCTCTGCCAACCAGAGCAACACCAAGCTCTACCCACCACCAGTCCCTCCAATCAGGAAGCTTGCACAAGCCTCTTAGCCTCATCCACCAGAGAGCAGACAGAAGAAGAAAGAAGAACTTCAATCCTGCAGCCTGTGGAATGTAAACCGTAGTCACAGAAAGATAGACAAAATGAAAAGGCAGAGGACTATGTACCAGATGAAAGAACAAGATAAAACCCCAGAAAAACAACTAAATGAAGTGGAGATAGGCAACCTTCCAGAAAAATAATTCAGAATAATTATAGTGAAGATGAGCCAGGACCTCAGAAACACAATGGAGGCAAAGATCAATAAGATGCAAAAAATGATTAACAAAGACATAGAAGAATTAAAGAACAAATAAAGAGAGATGAGCAATACAATAACTGAAATGAAAAATACACTAGAAGGAATCAATAGCAGAATAACTGAGGCAGAAGAATGGATAAGTGACCTGGAAGACAGAATGGTAGAATTCACTGCTGCAAAACAGAATAAGGTAAAAAGAATGAAAAGAAATGAAAACAGCCTAAGAGACCTCAGGGACGTTAAATGCACAAACATTGGCATTTTAGGGGTCCCAGAGGAGAAGAAATAGAGAAAGAACCTGAGAAAATATTTCAAGAGATTATAGTTGAAACTTCCCTAACATGGGAAATGAAATAGCCACCCAAGTCCAGGAAGCACAGAGAATCCCAGGCAGGATAAACCCAAGGAGAAACATGTTGAGACACATAGTAATCAAATTGACAAAAATTAAAGACAAAGTATTAAAAGCAACAAGGGGAAAATGACAAAAAACATACAAGAGAACACCCATAAGGTTAACAGCTGAATTCTCAGCAGAAACTCTACAAGCCAGAAGGGAGTGGCATGATATATTTAAAGTGATGAAAGGGAAGATGTCTCTACCCGGCAAGTATCTTTTTTCAGATTTAATGGAGAAATCAAAAGGTTTACAGACAAGCAAAAACTAAGAGAATTCAGAACCATCAAACCAGGTCTACAACAACTGCTAAAGGAACTTCTCTAGTGGAAAACACAAGAGAAGAAAAGGACCCACAAAAACAAAAACAAAGCAATTAAGAAAATGGTAATAGGAACATATATATTGATAATTACCTTAAATGTGAATGGATTAAATGCTCCGACCAAAAGACACAGGTTTGCTGAATGGATACAAAAACAAGACCCATATATATGCTGTCTATAAGAGAACCACTTCAGACCTAGAGACACAAACAGACTGAAAGTGAGGGGATGGAAAAAGATATTCCATGCAAATGGAAACCAAAAGAAAGCTGGAGTAGCAATTTTCATATCAGACAAAATAGACTCTAAAATAAAGACTATGAGAAGAGACAAAGAAGGACACTACATAATGATCAAGGGATCAATCCAAGAATAAGATATAACAATTGTAAATATATATGCACCCAACAGAGGAGCACCTCAATACATAAGGCAAATGCTAACAGCCAAAAAGGAGAAATCAACAGTAACACAAAAATAGTGGGAGACTTCTCACTTCAACACCTCACTTACACCAATGGGCAGATCATCCAGACAGAAAATTAATAGGGAAACAAAAGCTTTAAATGACACAATAGACCAGATAGATTTAATTGATATTTATAGGACATTCCATCTGAAAGCAGCAGATTACACTTTCTTCTGAAATGCACACGGAACATTCCCCAGGATAGATCACATCTTGGGTCACAAATCAACCCTCAGTAAATTTAAGAAAACTGAAATCATATCAAACATCTTTTCTGACCACAACACTATAAGATTAGAAACAAATTACAGGGGAAAAAACGTAAAAAACAGAAACATATGGAGGCTAAACAATACATTGATAAATAACCAAGATATCAATGAAGAAATCAAAGAGGAAATCAAACAATACCTAGAGAAAAATATCAATGAAAACATGACGGTCCATAAACTATGGGATTCAGCAAAAGCAGTTCTAAGAGGGAAACTTATAGCAATAGAATCCTACCTCAAGAATTGAGAAAAATCTCAAATAAACAATCTAAACTTACACCTAGAGAAACTAGAGAAAGAAGAAGTGAAACCCAAAGTTAGCAGAAGGAAAGAAATCATTAAGATCAGAGAAGAACTAAATGAAATAGAAACAAAGAAAACAATAGCAAAGATCAATAAAACTAAGAGCTGTTTCTTTGAGAAGATAAACAAAATTGATAAGCCTTTAGTGAGACTCATGAAGAAAAAGAGGGAGAGGACTTAAATTAATAAAATTAGAAATTAAAAAGGAGAAATTACAGCAGACACCACAGAAATACAAAGCACCATAAGAGACTACTACAAGCAGCTCTATGCCAATAAAATGGACAACCTGGAAAAAATGGACAAATTCTTAGAAACGTATAGCTTTCCAAGATTGAACCAGGAAGAAATAGAAAATATGAACAGACCAATCAAAAGTAATGAAATTGAAACTGTGATTAAAAATCTTCCAACAAACAAAAGTCCAGGACCAGATGGCTTCACAAGTGAATTCTATCAAACACTGAGAGAAGAGATAACACACATCCTTCTCAAACTCTTCCAAAAATTTGCAGAGGAAGGAACACTCCCAAACACATTCTATGAGGCCACCATCACCCTGATACCAAAACCAGACAAAGATACTACAAAAAAAGAAAATTATAGGCTAATATTACTGATGAATATAGATGCAAAAATCCTCATCAAAATACTAGCAAACAGAATGCAACAACACGGTAAAAGGATCATACACCATGATCAAGTGGGATTTATCCCAAGGATGCAAGGATTCCTCAATATACACAAATCAATCAATGTGATACACCATAATAAAAGCCATATACAACAAACCCACAGCAAACATCATTCTCAATGGTGAAAAATTAAAAGCATTTTCTCTATGATCAGGAAGAAGACAAGGATGTCCACTATTGCCACTCTTATTCAACATAGTTTTTGGAAGCCCTAGTCATGGCAATCAAAGAAAAAAAAAGAAATAAAATGAATAAAAATTGGAAAAGAAGAAGTAAAACTGTCACTCTTTGCAGATGACGTGACACCATACACAGAAAATCCTGAAGATGTCACCAGAAAACTACTAGAGCTAATCAATGGATTTGAAGTTGTAAGATACAAAATTAATGCACAGAAATCTCTTGCATTCCTATACACTAACAATAAAAGATCAATAAGAGAAATTAAGGAAACAATCCTATTCACCACTGCAACAAAAAGAATAAAATACCTAGGAATAAACCTACCTAAGGAGGTAAAAGACCTGCACTCAGAAAACTGTAAGACACTGATGAAAGAAATCAAAGATGACACAAACAGATGGAGAGATACACCATGTTCTTGGATTGGAAGAATCAATATTGTGAAAATGACTATACTACCCAGAGCAATCTACAGATTCAATGCAATCCCTATCAAATTACGAATGGCATTTTTTGCAGAACCAGAACAAAAAATCTTAAAATTTGTATGGAGACACAAAAGACCCCAAATAGCCAAAGCAGTCTTGAGGGGAAAAAAACAGAGCTGGAGGAATCAGACTCCCTGACTTCAGACTATACTACAAAGGTACAGTAATCAAGACAATATGTTACTGGCACAAAAAAAGAAATACAGATCAATGGAACAGGATAGAAAGCCCAGAGATAAACTCACACACCTACGGTCAACTAATCTATGACAGAGGATATACAATGGAGAAAACACAGTCTCTTCAATAAATGGTGCTGGGAAAACCAGACAGCTACATGTAAAATAATGAAATTAGAACACTCTCTAACACCATGCACAAAAATAAACTCAAAATGGATTAAAGACCTAAATGTAAGACTCGAAATTATAAAACTCTTAGAAGAAAACATAGGAAGAACACTCTTTGACATAAATCATAGCAAGATCTTTTTTGACTCACCTCCTAGAGTAATGGAAATAAAAACAAAAATAAACAAATGTGACCTAATGAAACTTAAAAGCTTTTGCACAGCAAAGGAAACTATAAACAAGACAAAGAAACAACCCTCAGAATGGGAGAAAATATTTACAAATGAATCAACAGACAAAGGATTAATCTCCAAAATATATAAATAGCTCATGCAGCTCAATATTAAAAAACCAAACAACCCAGTCCAAAAATGGGCAGAAGGCCTAAATAGACATTTCTCCAAAGAAGACATACACATGGCCCAGAGGCACATGAAAAGCTGCTCAATATCACTAATTATTAGAGAAATGCAAATCAAAACTACAATGAGGTATCACCTCATACTAGTTAGAATTGGCATCATCAGAAAATCTACAAACAACAAATGTTGGAGAGGGTGTGGAGAAAAGAGCACCCTGTTGCACTGTTGCTGGGAAAGTAAATTGATACAGTCACTATGGAGAACAGTATGGAGGATCCTTAAAAAACTAAATATAGAATTACCATATGACCCAGCAATCCCACTACTGGTCATATACCCAGAGAAAACCATAATTCAAAAAAGCACATGTACCCCAATGTTCACTGGAGCACTATTTAAAATAGCCAGGTCATGGAACAACCTAATTTCCCATTGACAGATGAATGGATAAAGATGATGTGACACATCTATACGACGGAATATTACTCAGCCCTAAAAAGGAACAAAATTGGGTCATTTGTAGAGATATGGATGGACCTAGAGACTATCATATGGAGTGAAGTAAGTCAGAAAGAGAAAAACAAATATCATATATTAACACATATATGTAGAATCTAGAATGATTGTACAGATGAACCAGTTTGCAAGGCAGAAATAGAGACACAGATTTAGAGAACCAACATATGGGCACCAGTGGGGAAAAGCAGGGGGGATGGGGTGAATTGGGAGATTGGGATTGACATATATACACTAATATGTATAAAATAGATAACTAATAAGAACCTGTTGTATAAAATAAATTAATTTAATTTAATTTAAAAATAAATAAATAAATAAGTGGTCGTTAGATTTTGTCGCATTTCCAAGGTTCTGAATCCCTTCAGCATGACTGATGTAAGCACATCTAGGAATGTGGTCTGTGAAGAGACAGTGGAGTTAGCACCTGAGATACCACTGAGGGATCTAGGTACTCATGACACAGTGCCTGGTTGAAAAGCACAGAAGTTTCCAATGGCCGCTCTGGCTCTAGTGTTCTATGTAAATAAACTGGAGAAAGGGCTGTCTTAGGCCTGCTGCTTTGGCACTGTCTGGGCCCTCATGTAGGGCATTGTCTAGGGGCAGAATTACAATAGAACCTGAGGGTGAATGGGACTGAGCCCAGCGAATCAGAATGCTATTTGGTTATAGGACAAGCAGAGAACGTGGGTTTCACTAAAAGGAGGACACTGTGTTGATCAGAGTTCTTTGTAAACAGCAGAACTGAATTCTGGCTTACTTAAGCACAAGGAGGGCGGGGTTAGATTACTTGAATGGCTTTGGGAAGCCTCAGGAGATCAAAAATAGGCCTCAGAAAGCTAAGAGCAAAGTCTAATCCTGGGATTTGAGAAGAAGGAGTCATCAGAATAACCAACTTCAATCTTTCCTGGTCCTTGTATCATTCCACTTGAAGACAAATTCCAGAGTCTTGTTTGCTGAAACTCAGTCCTATGCCCACCCCCTTTCCAGGGAGAGCAGATCACCATACAGACTCTTGTTCAGACTGCTCCCACTGAGAGATAGGCAGTTCCTCAAAAATAAAAAAAAAATCAGAGTGCTGACACTAAGGCAAGAAATTTCTGCCAGGCAGAACAAATAACAGGTCTATAAGAGAAACTAAAATAGGCTGGGAGAAGACTCCTGTGACGAAATGGACAAAAGCAAAAATATTAAAGAAAGTAAGAGGTTAATATAGTGAGTATAGAGAAAAGGGAATAAAAAGGAAAGTGCCCTTGGCTTCGGGGAGTAGCAGCAAAAGGGGGGAAGGTGTAGTCAGAAGCCAGATTATGGAAGGAACCCCTTGCTTTCCATGTAGGAAAGAAGATGAGGGAAAACCACACAAAAATTGAATTTAAGACTCCATGTGACAGCAATGTAAAGGGGGCAAGAAATAAAGTAGGAGGAATAAGTGTAAAATGATGCACAGTGCCGAGCACATGATTAATGCTTAGTAAGTATTAGTCCCATTATCATTACAATCACAGAATTGGAGATTTTAGTGCCTTCTTCATAGACTTGTCTGAGAACTCAGGGAGATAAGAGATGTGAAGAAGGTGGTGCAAGGTAATTATGTTTCCTGTTCCCACTTCCATCCCCATTCTTGCAGTACTCTAAATCAAAATGATTGGAAGTATCATATAAGTTGCTTGTACTGAGAATTGAAATAAGTGAACAGAATAGAGGAGCATTAAGGTGAACAGTTAGCCATGGGGTATGAGGAAAGGAAGGAGTCCTACCAGGTTCCTGATGTAGGAGATGCAGTAGATATTGGCATTATTCAACAAGATGGGAAATGTGGATTTTGAAGGAGAGGAGATGTACTTGGTTGAGGCATTCTGAGGGTAAATTTTATCAACTATGGCTTTATGTTGGGTTTGGATGACAGAGAACTTCCACAGGTGGTGGCCCTGCATGGTACTGGCCTCTCCAACTCTTGCTAGTGTGTATGGGGTGAGTAGCCAGAGCAGGGATTGTGGTGCTGTAGCATGGAGCTGCAAACTGACCATGAGGGGACCATAACATATGACCTGCTCTGATATAGACCATGCTTACTCTTATCCTCAATCCTTTCTCTACTCTGCACTTCCTAAAGCATGCCATCTCCTCTTTATTTAAATCTCTGTGGAAACCTCCCATATGATGATGTCTCTACTAAATATACTCTTTCCAAAAGGAAAGCAGAAGGAGGATTTTTTTTTAAACCCTCAGAGAACTTTTAATGTCTGAAAAGCATTTCCCCCTGAACACCTGGGGTTTCTGGGATATGAACCCCCAGTTTTTTTAAGTTTTTTAAGTTTCCAAGTCCCTTAAAACTAGTCAGGAGGTCCTGAATACTTCTGTGGCCACAGAATTTGATTCCTTTGATTATTAAAAGGTCTGTGTCTTTTAAGAACCTCCTGATGAACCATAAATTATCTGAAAAGGGAAATGAGATGAACCCAAGAAAGCAGAGGCTACTGGGAAAAAGGGTAGATAGTAGTGGAAAATCTTTGTCACGGCATGTGGGATCTGTTAGTTGTAGCATGCAGACTTCTTAGTTGTGCCATGTATGTGGGATCTAGTTCCCCCACCAGGGATCAAACCCAGGCCCCCTGCACTAGGAGCATAGAGTCTTACCCACTGGACCACCAGAGGAGTCCCAAGGGATTCTTGAAAAGTAAGGCTAGCTAAATATGCTAAGGGTACATTATTAATGACTCCAAAAAACACTAACACTCATCCTGAAAGCAATACAGAGAAGTTTTCTAAGCAGGCAGAACATGTGATCAAAGCATTAACTTAGAAATGTTCATCTGGTGGGAGGATTCAGGATGTACTGATGATGAAAGACTCAAACAAGACAGAGCAGTAAGAGGCTGTCTCAATAATGTGTGTATAAGGTAGAATAAAAATAGCTAATATATTTGAATGCCCATCATATGTTTATAATATGTCAGGAATGGCTACATATACATAATTATGTTAATTCTTGCAAAAATAGTAAGCTAATCATTATCTCAATGTTATTCATAGAAAACTTGAAGCTAAGAGAACTTATATAGTATCTAAAGTAATAGAAGTTGAAACAAAAAGGTAAGGATTACTATTACTGATGTTTCAAAGACACGGGTATAGATATTGAATGTGAGGGTACAAGAGAAGCTAAAAATCTTTATAAGCTTTTAATCCTATGATGCTAGAAAATGAGAAGTTGCCATTTATGGGTGACAGCTAAAGCTACTGAAATGGAGTCAATTTTCCATTTATTTACTACATATCCTAGATTAATTTTCTAGAGAACTGCCATTTTAATAATAGTCCTTCTATTCTCAACAAATCTAATTTTACCATATTTGTCTCCAAATTATCATTGTTTGTAAATATCCAATGCATCCTCCAAATATAACAATTTGCTACCACCAAGAGTAAAATAATCACTGTCTTTTTCTTTTCTAGTTGAATATTCATGAAAAGTTTGGATAGCAAACCTAAGTTACAAAATTTTAGCACATATAATTTAGTAAAAGCAACAAGAATTATAGGCATTGCATAGAGTTTGTAAGATTATTATTGTTGCTGTTGCTATTGTTATTTTGCAAAATTGATTGTAAGTTTAGAAACGAAACTGTAGTTTATTCTTGTTCTTTATTTTTTAAAAGAAACTTTTTTTGTGCACATTCCAGTTTGTAGCATAAATCTGGGCACTTATTATATGCTTAATAAATATGAATCACTGTTGCTTTTGAAGAATCTTTCCTTTAATTTATAAGTGTGGTGTTTCTTCTTCCTCAATAAGTGTCAGTTACCATTTTCACTTTGCAAATGGAAAATGTCAAAATATGTATGGTTGGAGATGGAAACATACATTTTTTTTTATATATGTCAAGTGTGTAGCTAAGAACAGAGGATAAAAACCTTGTTATTTTTCTCCTATCCACCTACCCTCTAACCCACTCTTCTTCCTTAAGTGCATGGAAGAAAATAAATGCTTCTAGTTGTTCCATGCTTTGGTCAATTGAGGTTAAATTTCCCTGTAGCATGTATAGTGTTATGATAGTCCCAGGAGGTAAGTAGGCAAGTATTACTATTCCCACTGTGCACAGATAAGTTCCAAGTTCAAGGACCTTGCCTAAAATCACACAACTTGTATTGTCAAATCAGGTCTCTGGATATATTGTCCATCCATCTTCTTTCTCCTAAGCCAGCAACCTCTGAGGTTGCACTAATATTTTTCTCAATTAAAGTTATCCACATAAATTACAACTGTTTTCCAGTATGTGGGTGGGGTAGAGAACAGTTGTTCCTAACCTTAAAGAGGACAACCACAGAGAATGACAACAGGAAGCATCTTTCAGGCAATTTACAACTTGAGGCCAAGCCCACATCTGCTGTGATAAATAGGACAGGGAATTACCTATGATGTTAATCCCTGTAGATAGCTGCTTTCCCCAAACCCCTCAAATCACTTTGTCCTTAGAAGTATTTCCTTCCTTCTCTTACCCTCACATTTTCTGACTAATTATATAGTAAATACTGTGAGGGCAGACACAGGGTCTTCTATGTCCCACATAACTGTGCTGATTGACTCAACTGGTGCTAATGAGCATAAGGCTATCATTTAGTGTCACAGAGAAGGAAAAACTATGTGTTATATAGGAACATAGGAACAAGGAAACTGCCTAGTTTACAAGGGCAGGGTTCTGGTTTACCATGGTTGCTGGGTGAGTGTGGATGCTCCTTAACACCTTTCCCTGACTTCTTGACAGGCCAAATTCAACCTGTTCTTCAATGTCCAATCAGTTCAACCTTCTCTGTGAAGATTTCCCTAAATACACCAGTTTGATTTCCCAGTTTAATAGAATTCCTCATATGACTCTTTAGCCCTAAGTCATATCCTAATTTTCACTGTTATTTAACTATATCCTTTGCATATACCTGTCTCCAAATTAAAATAAAAACCAGGGACTATGCATTTTTTATATATAATTTTTTAATATAATTTTCTGCCTACCCCTACTCTCCTTCTTACCCCATCCTCATCCTCAACAAATATGAGAATCTGGCACATGACTGTAGTCATATGAAAGATGACAATGTGAATGATTTCTATAAATATGTTGGGACTTAACCATTCAAACAAATGCTGTTCCCTTCAAAGGAATTCTTGTGGAAAACTCAGAATTGCTGCCTTTGATAATTGTTCCTCTCCCAGGTAGATTTATCCTTTAGGAGGTAGATAGCTGTTGCTTACTTTATTCTGTGCTGAATAATTTGTCCTCTCCTATGCTTGACCTAGCCAGTAGACCTAGCACACGTCCCTGGTTGGAAATCCTTCCAGCTTGAAGCATTCCAGTTGGGATTATAAAAATGAGGCAAGTGAAATACTAGACAGTAGCCTAAGAAATACATAACCAAATTGTTGAATGTCTTTATATTCTTCACTCCCTATGCAGTACAGGTCTTTCCCCTTTAGAGCCCCCATTGTGTTAGGAACTCCAACAAAGCATGCCCCAGACCCTGCGGCAGTAGGTTGCCAGACTCTCTCTGCCTTGCCGAACAGGTAACAGGCATAACTCTTCCTTCTTCACCTCAAGACCCAGCATAGCATCTTAATTAATAAATCCAAAAATTAATCAATTAACTATTCAAAAATTGTTCCTCTTTGCAATGCTAAAGGAATTCAGAGAAGGTGCTGAGCAAGGTATATTTGAGAAACCAGACATGGTTTCATGGCTCACCAAGGACCTGCCATAGACTTTAGTGGTTGTGTTACCCACCAGGGTTCTTGGCCTTCCTTAATCAATACAAATTGATAAAAGATCAGATAAAAAATTCAGGCAAGGCTTTACTGGGGCTCCTGATGAAGCAGGGGGGAGCAAAAACAAGTAATATTTTCCCTTGCTTGTTCCCCAAGGAGAGGGCAAGCTGGTCTCTTATATGGGGTGAGGATAGGGGTGGGTCCAGGGGTGAGGCCAGAGGGACAGCTTAGGTGGTTTGCCCACCCCTTTGGTGGTGTTGTGTTCAGGGGGCATGTGCAGTACCCTGCTTTTATTGCCCAAACCCTGATTTTGCTCCCAGCTCTTGAGAAGTGGCAGTTTTGTTTTTTGTATCTTTTTGCTCATAATTTGTGTGCTCATGCACGCAGTTATTTTTAGTCCCTTATAGTTTCTTTGTATTTTGTTGCTCGAGAAAACATTTGTCCAGGTGCAAGCACTGCAGCAAATGGTCTCACATCCCAGGTCCCAGACTGTCTCAGTTGAGTAAAAGATAGGAAGAGAAAGGAGGGCATCACAGAGGATTGTCCAAGAAAAAATATTGATACAACCTCTATTCAGCATCAACAAAGAGGTTGTAGCCTATTTCACCATCACTACCTTAAATAAGTTGAGATAATGTCTATGAAATTGTTCAACCAAGAAATTGTCTCCATTTAGTAAAAGTGTTTCAATGTAAGGATGACCACACCTTTAAAAGGAAAGCTGACCATGACACTAAGTTATGTGGCTTTGGAAAATCAGTTAAACTTTCTAGGCCTTGATTTCCTTATCTTTACGATTGAAATAGTGATGCTTGTCCTGCCTCTCTTAGGGTGAAGATGAAGGTCAGATGAGATAATATATGTGAAACACTGTGAAAAGAACTGGGGTAAATGTAAGAAGTTATTATCTAATTTGTCTGCTACATTGGAAGGGAACACAGTTACTATCTGAAGATGTGTGGGACACCAACATGAGTCACTTGTTTTCAACCGTCTATCACCCAGGGCCAAAGCTGCTGTATGTAAAATCACCAAGTAGGTGTAATCAGGTTGACAAAAGATGATTCTCTTCCCCTTTCTTTCTCTTTCACTCTCCAGGATTTTGACCTAAGAAATGCTCAAAAGAATCAACTTGAAAATATCTACTCGGAGCTACTCTGCCTCTCTTTTATGTTGGAAGAAGCATATTTTACTCATCATTGTTTCTCAATGTCTAATACAGAAAAAGCAGTTAATAAAATTCGATAAATGAAGGAATGAAGTTGCAAACCAACAAAGACTTGGAATTTATTAACTAACTAATCTAGTAATTTATACCAGGAATATATTCAGGTCATTTAGGAAATGACTCCTTTTTTCTTGTGATTTAGATCCACTAGTTAATTCGTTTGGTCAAATTTATTAATTTAATCAGCTTCAGTTGGTGGGAAATGTGAGGCAACAAGCCTGTGTGCACAGGGTTCCCTTGGGTTTGTTTGTTTGTTTGTTTGTTTGCTAGATTACCACCTGAGAGCAAGCCAGGCTGTGTCTGTCTACATGACACCCACATGACTTGGACTATTTAGGCTGTGTAGCCAAACAACTCATTGATTCAGTGGCAAGCATAAATTGCTTGATTGAATTTCTGGTTATCTAATAGTTAGTGAACTTCAGTTGGTTGATCCAATAACGCTGTGAAGACAGATTCTTTTATATTTTTACATGGAAAATATGTAATTCTTACTTGGAAAGATTAATGATTAGTTTTAATCACTTTCACACAAATAATCAGCTTAGACTGATATGAAAATACCCTAGTTTAACAGGCAAATGATCTACACTCTCATCTAGTACCTCTCCGTTTACCTAATTGCTTGACCTTAGGAAATGGATTTCAACCCCACACCCTACCTCTTCTCTCTACCATGTACTCAACCTCACCTCTTACTTCCAGCTCAAAGTTATATAAATGTAAATGAAAAGTTTAAATCAGTAGACTTCAAATTTTGTCTTTATACACATACTGGCCTTCCTCATACAGAATCCTTGCTTGTATAACCTTTACATATCTAACTACTTGAGATGCATCTCTATTATAGACTCATAATATATTATGAGAGAGATTCTACTTAGAGAAATGAAGATCACAGGCAAGGTTTCCCAATGGAGTTGCCATGTAAGCTTCATATTAGACTATGGGTAGAAGTTAGACTGGTAAAGAAGTAAACAATAAAGGGGAAGGTTTCAGACAAAGGCAGAATTATGAGCAAAGGCATGGAGAATAAAAGAAATTTCAATGCTTCCTTCCATAGAAGTAGATGTTGCTCAATTTACCTTGAGCATAAACTGGGAGATGAGGCAAAATTTAGAATCAGATAATTAGTGCTTATGGTATGGTGGCTTTCATATTAATTCAACAAATAATAAGTTCTACAATTCTTCAAGACTTTAAGTAATGACAAATACTCTTACAATGGAGCTTACATTCATAAGCCTAGAAGTTTGATGGCTCCAGGACACAAAATTGGTGTCAATGTGCAATGTGGTTGGAAGGGGAACGAGTTTTTGTTAAAGCATGAATACCAGTTGGGAAGCTGTCACAGCAATCTAGGTGAGAAATGAGGACCTAAAGTGAAAGGTAGTGAGGTGGATGTGGAAAAATAATTATTTTAGTTGGCATGGTTATTATATTACTTGAGAAATAATGGACAAGAGCTCCACCCCCCTTCATTTCCACAGGGCAGTACAGTTCTCCTGTGTTAATTTAGGATTGTGGTAAGTTAGGGTATACTTTATTTTTTAAACTAGTAGTTACAAAAAACATGTCATAGCTGCACACCAATTAATGAAACCCTACAGGCTGGGCTGAGATTTTATTAGAGGCTATAGAAGATCTGTTTGCATGGCAGCCAAAGAGAGATTTCTGTGCTCACAGAGAATTCCTTATCCATGTAGTGGCTGACATCACTGGCAAAGCTGCTTTCCTTGCTCCATAGTCACTATCACTGTAGTGTGTTCTGGGAACTGTCAGAGCTGGGATCATTCCCCTGGCTTTTGCCAGCCATCCATGTGTCTTCTCAAGAGAGAAAATATAATGTATACAACCCAGTGTAAAGCAAAGAGCAGATCTGAAGGGAGGCAACTTCTATTTGAGCCTCTCCTGCTCACTTATCAGCTCTATGATTGTGGATGAATCCTGGACTCTTTCTACACCTCAGCCTCTTCATCTATAATATGGGTGAATATTATTTACATTCTATATAATATTTAAAAATTAAAACAGAACAGGAAACTCCCACAGCTACTCTAAAGAGTTGGAAAACAAGGTTGTCTGTGGATCCAGGGAAATAAGATTTTATGTGAAAAACCTGTGCCAACTATGAAACATTATATAAATATTCACTCATAGTATTGCTATATAAGTACTGTATGATGTTTTTGTTCTTTATTGTGCAACAAACCACCCCAAAATTTAGACATGCAAACCAATATTTAGTACCACTTTCAATTCTGTGGGTTGTCAATCTGGATGGTTTTATTTTTGCTGGTCATAATCATCATATGGCTACAGTATCTGATAACTTATCTGAAAGTTGGTGCTGGCTGTCATCTGTCATGCCTCCTTTGCAAGACTTCTCATCCTTCAGTAGGACAGACTAGACCTCTTCAGAACATGGAGCTCTTAAGGTTCCAAGAGTGAAAGCAAAAATTGTGAGGTCTCTTAAAATTTAGCCTTAGACACACATATATACAATGGAATATTACTCAGCCATAAAAAGAAATGAAATTGAGCCATTTGTAATGAGGTGGATGGACCTAGAGTCTGTCATACAGAGTGAAGTAATTCAGAAAGAGAAAGACAAATACCATATGCTAACACATATATATGGAATTTAAGAAAGAAAATGTCATGAAGAACCTAGAGGTAAGACAGGAATAAAGACACAGACCTACTAGAGAATGGACTTGAGGATATGGGGAGGGGGAAGGGTAAGCTGTGACAAAGTGAGAGAGTGGCATGGACATATATACACTACCAAACATAAAATAGATAGCTAATGGGAAGCAGCCGCATAACACAGGGAGATCAGCTTGGTGCTTTGTGACCACCTAGAGGGGTGGGATAGGGAGGGTGGGAGGGAGGTAGATGCAAGAGGGAAGAGATATGGGAACATATGTATATGCATAACTGATTCACTTTGTTATAAAGCAGAAACTAACACACCATTGTAAAGCAATTATACTCCAATAAAGATGTAAAAAAAAAAAAATTAGCCTTAGAGGTCACATAGCATTACTGTGCCACATTCAATTTATTGGTCAAAGCAAATCATAAGATCAGTCCAGGTTCAAGGGAGAGGGAAAATATGCTCTACCTTCTGATTTGAGGAGTGGCAAAATCATGCTGCAAAGGCACATAGGAGGAAGTTCTGCAGTCATCTTTGAAAATAATCTACCACATATAAATATAATAAACATAAAAACATGGTCCATCCTGGACCAGACACATGGCTTAGGATTATCAAGATCTAGGCCTAGCATCTCATTTTATGCTTCCTCCTCCTACTCTTCATATCTACAAAAACCTAGACCCAATTTAGGGTAATAAATTGGCATTATTTTTTCATATCTTAGGAATTTTTAACCAAAATTTCAACCAAAAAACTGTTGGAACTAATCAATGAATTTAGTAAAGTTGCAGGATACAAAATTAATATATAAATATCAGTAGTGTCTCCATACACTAAGAACAGATTTTCTGAGAAAGAAATAAAGAAATCAATCTCATTTACAACAGCATCAAAGAAAAACGAATAAAAAAAGGAATAAATTTAAACAAGAAGGAGAAACTGCAACACATTGATGAAAACTACAAAACATTGATGAAAAAAATTGAAGAAGGCACAAATAAGTAGAAAGGTATCCTGTGTTCATGGATTGGAAGAATACTGCTAAAATGTCAATAGTACCAAAAACCATCTATAGATTCAGTGCAACTCCTATCAAGATTCCAAGATATTTTTTACAGAATTAGAAAAAAACACTCCTAAAATTTATATGGAACCACAAAATACCCCAAATAACCAAAGAAATCCTGAGAAAGAAGAACAACATGGGAAGTGTGTCTTTTTGTTTGTTTGTTTTGTTTTTTGTGGTACGCGGGCCTCTCACTGTTCTGTCCTCTCCCATTATGGAGCAACAGGCTCCAGACGCACAGGCTCAGCGTTCATGGCTCACGGGGCTAGCTGTTCCGCAGCATCTTCCTGGACCAGGACACGAACCCATATCCCCTGCATCGGCAGGCAGAGTCTCAACCACTGCACCACCAGGGGAGCCCGTAGATGTTGTGTTTAAGCTATACTATAAAGCTATAGTAATTAAAATAGTATGGTACTGGAATAAAAATAAATAGAGCAATGGAACAGAATCAAGAACCCAAAAATAAACTCAAGCATATACAGTCAACTAATATTTGACAGCAGATCCAAGAATACTCAATGGAGAAAAGACCGTCTCTTCAGTAAATAGTGCTGGGAATATAGGATATTCACATGTACAATAATAAAACTTGATTCATATCTTACACCATTCACAAAAATTAACTCCAAATGAATTAAATGGATGAATTAAGTGACTTAAACCTAAGATCTGAAAACATGAAACTCTGAGAAGAAAACATAGGAAAAAATCTCCTTGACATAGATCTTGGTAATGATTTTTTGGATATCACATCTGAAACAAAAGCAACAAAATCAAAAATAAACAAGTGGAACTATATAAAGCTAAAAAGCTTCTGCCCAGGAAAAGAAACCACCAACAAAGTGAAAAGACAACCTATAGACTGGGAAAAATATTTGTAAATCATACATCTGATAAGGGGTTAATATTCAAAATATATAAATAGTTCATATCACTCAATAGCAAAATAACAAATAATCCAATTAAAATGAGCAAAGGACTTGAATAGACATTTTTCCAAAGAAGATGTATGAATGGCCAGCATGTACATGAAAATACGCTCAATATCACTGTCATCAGGGAAATGTAAATTAAAATCACAGTGAGGTATCACCTCATGCCTGTTAGAATGGCCATCATCACAAGAGATAACAAATGCTTGCATCAATGTGGAAAAAAAGGAGCACTTGTGCACTGTTGGTGGGATTGTAAATTGGTACAGCCACTGTGGAAAACAGTATGGAAGTTCCTCAAAAAACTAAAAATAGAACTACCGTATGATCCAGCAATTTCACTTCTGGGAATATATCCTAAGGAAATAAAAACACTAACTTGAAAAAATAGCTGCACCCCCTCATTCATAGCAGCATTATTTACAATAGCTAAAACACGGAAACAACTGAGTGTCTACTGATGGATGACTGGATGAAGAAAATGTGGTATAATTTCACAATGGAACACTATTCAGCCATTAAAAAAAACAACAACAACAAGGAAATTCTACCATTTGCAACAACATGGATGGACCCTGAGGGCATTATATGCTAAGTGAAATAAGTCAGACAGAGGAAGACAAATACTGTATGGTCTCACTTATATGTAGAATCTAAAACAAAACAAAATAAGAAGCAACCAAGCTCATAGATAAAGAGATCGGTTTTGTGGTTACCAGAGGCAGGGGTTTGGAGGGAGGGGAGTTTGAAGGAAGGTGGTCAAAATGTACAAACTTCCAGTTATAAGACAAATTAGTACTAAGGATGTAGCATACATCATAATGACTATAGTTAATATAAGAGAGTAAATCCTAAGAGTTCTCAGCACAGGGAGAAATTTTTTGTTCCTTTTCTTTTTATTGTCTATATGAAATGATGGATGTTAACTGAGTACATTGTGGTAATTATTTTACAATATATGTAAATCAAGCCATCATGCTGCACACCTTAAACTTATACACTGATGTATATCAATTATTTCTCAATAAAACTGAGGAAAATTTAATCTAAAAAATACCTCTTTGGGGGGTGTGGGGGGAGGAAAGCAATTTAAACAGAAAAGAACATATACACAATGGTCTGCACCCTTAATTCATTTCCATTTCTGACACTGCTAAAAATTAAAATGACAACTAGTCAGAGGCATCAAACTTCCCCAAGCCTGAAGCTTCACCCAGAAAATTAAAACAATAATGCCGAAGTCAAAGAAGAACCTTTAAATGGCAATGAGAATAAACTTCCCTTTCTGATCACCAGCCCCAGGAGAATCCTTGGCATGCCTGTGAGGCAACAAGTATTAAGCTGATTTCCCAAACTCTCCCTTAAGCCTACTTCTTCCATTTACTGAGAACTTCCACTGGATACCTCCCCACTATTCTCCCATGTACATCCACTGCTGATGCAGAGCTCTAGACTAGATTCAGATATCCTTCCAAGTCTTTTCAGCCTTAACCTCCCACACTTCAAAACCTCAGAAAAATGATATGGTTTGTGAATTTTCTTGTCCTTTTTCTTCCAGCCTCCTAGCTTTTTGACTTGTGTCTCCTGTCCCTGTCTGTAGTCAATCTAATAAACTAATCTAGATTAAGAAATTCCTGAATGATAATAGCTGTAGAAAGCTAAACTCCTCCAATAGCATTTGCATTTTTCTTAGCAACCTTCAAAGATTTAAATCAAAGAATGATAGAAATAGAGATTTTGCAGGTGGGATGGGAGATATTTGATGGAAGACACCTATGAAATTTGACTTGTACTCCTTAAGCACAACAAGGAATATATGATTTCTTTTTAATGATGTATGATTTCTATGAAAGAAAAGCATCTTGTCTAAAATAATAATTTTGTAAAAGCTAAGAAATTTCACTCTTAATATTGATATCAGTGAACCCCATTATAATAATAACTAAGGTAACTGAAGACTTCCATCCTCCAGATAAAGGGCCACTGAAGGACTCCAGACTCAATGCCACAAAATTTCAGTCTGACTCCAGATACCTTGCCATGGACTTAGGCATACATTAGTTCTCCAGATAAGCGGCTGAATATTCTAAGAGCCACCCAGGTTTATCCACACAAGGAGTTTAATCTGTGATTCGGGGGTTGCCAAATGGGCCCCTAAGACTTCTTTCCCCAACTGCATGCCTCAAAGCTTGGAACCGCACTACTCAAGACTAATTGTCTTGAATTTTAAAGCCCACCACTTCTCTATTAAGAGGGCCCAGGTGAAATCTGAAGCTATGTCTGTTCCATACCTTCAATAGACAATTTTCAATCTAAACCTTCAGCTGGGAGAAGGGCTTTATGGTAGAATTTATAACTCAGGAACTCATAAACCCTTAATAAGCTGATGATGAACTTTCAGGATCTGTGAACTCTGGATGTAGAAGCAAAGCTTCCATTTCAACATCAGACTCCTTATTCTTGTTTCTTTGAGAAGTGATAGGAAACATTTAAATGCATGTAGGTGTACCTTTCTGAAGAAAAGCCCTCAGCTTTCATCACATGCTAGATTAGGTCATTGATACAAAACACTTTAAAGTGATGAAAGAACTCAGGATAAGAAGAAGGGTGCTGCCTAACTCCCTAACACCATACACACAAAAAAACCTCAAAATGAATTAAAGACCTAAATGTAAGGCCAGAAACTATCAAACTCTTAGAGGAAAACATAGGCAGAACACTCTATGACATAAATCACAGCAAGATCCTTTTTGACCCACCTCCTAGAGAAATGGAAATAAAAACAAAAATAAACATGTGCGACCTAATGAAACTTAAAAGCTTTGCACAGCAAAGGAGACCATAAACAAGATGAAAAGACAACCATCAGAGTGGGAGAAAATATTTGCAAATGAAGAAACTGACAACGGATTAATCTCCAAAATTTACAAGAAGCTCATGCAGCTCAATATCAAAAAAACAAACCCAATCCAAAAATGGGCAGAGACCTAAATAGACATTTCTCCAAAGATATACAGATTGCCAACAAACACATGAAAGAATGCTCAACATCATTAATCATTAGAGAAATGCAAATGAAAACTACAATGAGATATCATCTCACACCAGTCAGAATGGCCATCACCAAAAAATCTACAAACAGGGCTTCCCTGGTGGTGCAGTGGTTGAGAGTCCACCTGCCGATGCAGGGGACACGGGTTCGTGCCCCAGTCCAGGAAGATCCCACATGCCACAAAGTGGCTGGGCCCATGAGTCATGGCCACTGAGCCTGTGCATCCGGAGCCTGTGCTCTGCAACGGGAGAGGCCACAACAGTGAGAGGCCCACGTACTGCCAAAAAAAAAAAAAAATGTCTACAAACTATAAATGCTGGAGACAGTGTGGAGAAAAGGGAACCCTCTTGCACTGTTGGTGGGAATGTAAATTGATACAGCCACTATGGAGAACAGTATGGAGGTTCCTTAAAAAACTAAAACTAGAAATACCATACAACCCAGCAATCCCACTACTGGTCATATACCCTGAGAAAACCATAACTCAAAAAGTGTCATGTACCATATTGTTCATTGCAGCTCTATTTACAATAGCCAGGACATGGAAGCAACCTAAGTGTCCATTGACAGATGAATGGATAAAGAAGATTTGGCACATATATACAATGAAATATTACTCAGCCATAAAAAGAAATGAAACTGAGTTATTTGTAGTGAGGTGGATGGACCTAGAGTCTGTCATACAGAGTGAAGTAAGTTAGAAAGAGAAAAACAAATACCGTATGCTAACACATATATATGGAATCTAAGAACAAAACACAAAACAAAAAAATGCTCATGAAGAACCTAGAGGCAAGACGGGAATAAGGACACAGACCTACTATAGAATGGACTTGAGGACACGGGGAGGGGGAAGGGTAAGCTGGGACAAAGTGAGAGAGTGGCGTGGACATATATACACTACCAAATGTAAAATAGAAAGCTAGTGGGAAGGAGCCCCATAGCACAGGGAGATCAGCTCGGTGCTTTGTGACCACCTAGAGGGGTGGGTTATGGAGGGTGAGAGGGAGGGAAACGCAAGAGGGATGAGATATGGGGATATATGTATATGTACAACTGATTCACTTTGTTATGAAGCAGAAGCTAACACACCATTGTAAAGCAATTATACTCCAATAAAGATGTTAAAAAAATCCTGAAAAAAATAAATTAATTAATTTTTTTAAAAATGAAGAAGGGTGCAAGGCAGTTCAGCAATGGTTGGCAGGGTGAGAGGAGGGGAGCAAGTGTGAACAGGAAGGCAGAAAGCTCTTGAGACTAACTGTCCTGTGGTCAAAGCTTGGCTTCACATTCACTGGCTTGTAATCCCAATTCTTGCTCAATAGTGGTCCAGATCATGCCTCTATAGTCGCAGAAGCTCCTCTAACCTACCCTCGGAATGCTCACCCCAGAAGAAACACTCCAGGCCCCTGCTGTTGTACCTGGCCACACAACTTTGCCATAACTTGTTTCCCTACAGTCTAGAATCTCTCCTGAAGGACTGCATTTTGCACTTGGGCAGGGAAACAACTTCATTCCTCACCTTTCCCTTCTTCTCTTTGGCCCCAAAATTTGGGACATATATAGCAATGTCTTTCTTGCTGCAGCAAGGAGGAAGAAGAGCAGAGATCTAGTTCAGGCCTGGGGGACCCCATAAACACAACGGTGTAACAACTCAGCTCTGGCAGAGAGGGTCAGACCTAATGACCAGCCTCCCATAAAGAAATGTCAGCAGTACAGCTATGCCATTCATAGGTTCTCTGGGCAGGTGCAAAGAGTAACCTGTAGGAGAGCTTGAAACTCATCCAGAGTAGGTAATCAGGCATCCACCCATGTAGACAGGGGTAATACATGCAGCCAGAGTTATCTCGGCCTTATGCCTCACCCCAGTGCCTCCACCCCTTGTATACACATGTGCATACATAAAAGCGCAGTCTCAAAGCTTACCAAAACAAGATGGGGAGAAGAATGTTACTAAGCCTACTGTATAAAATTTGTCATATGTAAATAGTAATATATGTCCACTATGGAAAACATAGAAAGGTAGAGAGAAGGGAATAAAAGGTATTCATATTCATACCGCCAGAAGTACCTCCAGGTGTATTTTTCTCCTGATAGTACACAAACTGTACACACCACAGATTTCTCCATTCTGCTTCATTTTCTTGGTTGTAGCTCTCAGAAAGATGTTCAGAAGGTAATAAAATAGCCCTGTCGGTGTTTCCTAAAGTCTGTTCATTGTACTTTATGATGTATATCTTCCTTGGAATATTTATTAATAGGTGCTTCATGTTAATAGTGTTATGTGTTCAAAAAGTTTGAGGAATGCTGGCTTTAACAAAATTAACTTTCTTTACCACTGAATCTTTAATATACAATATACATTATGTATTTGCAAGGGAAAGATCGACTGTGAAACATTTCTTAAATGTATTTTGACCATAGAACCCTTCTCACACAGAGCATTTCATTTCACTAATGTGTTATGAATATGTTAGAAAATGTTGAAACAAAAAATCAGGGAAAAGAAATCCTGTTATCAGTTCTGGCATTAATATTTGACTTTAATCATCTATTGCTGTGTAACAAATTATTTCAACACTTAGAGATTTAAAACAACATTTATCATCTCACAGTTCCTGTGTGGGTCAGAAATTCAGGGGTGGCTTAGTTGGAAGCTACGGGTCTGGGTCAGGGTATCTCAGAAGGCTGCAAGTTGTTGGTCAGGATCTCAGTCATCTGAAGGTTCCACCAGGGGAGAATCTGCTTCCATGTTCACTCACAGTACCATTGGCAGAATTCAGTTCTCTTCGGGTTGTCAGACTGAAGGCCTCAGTTTCTCACTGGCTATTGACCAAATGCTGTCCCCAGGGCTTCACCATGTGGGCCTCTGCAACTTGCTTCATTCTAGCAAGTACATAAGAAGAGCCAAAGAGAGAGAACAAGGAAGAGGGAAGTCACAGTAGTTATAACCTAATCTCAGAAAGAGCATCCTATTGCCTCTGGTGTATTCTATTTGCTAGAAGTGAGTCACTAGGTCCAGCTCACACACAAGGGAAAGAGTTTATAGAAGAATGTAAATATCAGGAGGCCAGGATCATGGGAGACTGTTTAAGAAGCAGTTAATTACAGCTATTAAAATAGATAATAAGATCTTCAACCAGAAGTATTCTAAGAGATTATTTGATTTCCATGTTAGAAGATAAGAGAACTAAGGTTCTGTAGGCTTAAATGTGTTTCCCCGGATCACATGTAACCAGGTGGTAAAAATCTTTTAATAGAGACTCAGCAGCCTGCGTCTACATCTGTGAAATGGAAGTAATGATTCCTGGGTTGCCTTTCTCCTCTGTTACCAAACTCAGGTCCAGCTGCTCACCACTTGAAAAGCAATACCCAAGAGAGAGGCAAATGTTGGTAGAAAGGAAAGTTTCTTTTAATCAGAATGCCAGCAATCTGGAGAGATGGTGGACTCGGTGTCCCCAAAAATCAACTCCGAAGATTCTGCTCGACCATGAAAGTTTTTAAAGGGAAAAGGAAAGTAATCTCAGTTAATCATTGAGTTAGGGGATCAGACTCATACCTGTCTCCCACTGCATGCAGGCTTGTCATCTTCTTGTGACATTTCTTTAGATGCTATCTTTTTTATGTTTGTTTCTTTTTTAAACGTTTTATTTCTGATTGACCTCTCCCACATTTCCTGTGGAACTCACGATGTGGCTGAGAACCAGAGCAAGGCCCCATTTCTGTTGGAGCTCCAATAGCCAGAAAGTGCCCCTGCCTAACCGGGCATTTCCCAAAAAAATGTACGGTTTTAGGTTCACGGCCTCTTTCCTTCACCTCCCCTTCCCCCTGCTGTAATGGGAGAACCTGACAAAGGACACCTCCAGCTCCAGCCAGGGCAGTAGTGGGACTGCTGCTGCCCAAGATACCCAAACGTCCGAGTTTTCCTTACTAACTGATGGTGGAGGTGCCCGTCCAAGAAGGGCAAGGAAATGGCCCTCGCCCAGGCCCCTCGAGTTTGAATAAAATGATAAAGGCGGCCGGGCTGCTGGCAGCTCTTCACGTAATAATTATTCCCTTAGGAGAGGAAGGCCAGGCAGCGTGCACGGTGCGCAGCTTACTTCTGAGGTTAATTGTGGACCCAGAGAAACAACAGCCGGTTGTGAAGGAAGAAATGTGTTGTAACAGACCCACCATACACGGCAATTCCCAACAGGAGGCGAGGGAGAAAATGGCTTCAGGCCAAACTACCTCCCCCGACCCCGCCAACGCAGGTCCCTCACGTGGGATGGAGGTGGGCCAAGTTCATCAGGTCCAGGTCCCGCCCAGCACAGAGGGGTCTTCACTGCTGGCCTGGGCTCGGGTCCCCTGCCACTCAGAACCCAGCCAACAATGACGGGCGTGGACACGTGTTTTTGTCCCTGACAGAACCTCGCACTTAAACGGACTCGGAAGACGGCAGCAGGCAACTTCACACCAGGTCCTGAGACTCAGAAACACTCCAGCACCAGCTGTGGTCACCAGATCCCCTCACTCCTGGGAGGGCAAAGCACACTTTCCCCAGGTTCCCAAAAGTTCTGAAGTTATCACGACAAATGTTATAAAAGAGAACAGAGTGAGAAACACACTGCGCATCTGCAGCGGGCACCACAGCACCCTCCTTGGCGGGTGTCCGCCAAAGTCATTGGCAACCAGCACGCCTGTCGCCACCCTGCGCAGTCGGGGAGATGTCGGGAGCCCTGGCCACAACCGTCGGCCAGACAGGAGGTTTCCTTTGTCCCTGACCTCACTTTCCAGCAAAATTCAGACTCTGTTATAACTGTGCTCTGAACCTAAAAAGGAGCAGGTTAGTCAGGAGTCACAGGAAATTTACTCTCTGGGAAACAATATTGCCAACGCCATGAAGAAATCCTGATGAATTTCAAAGGGAAATTCTGACTAGAGGGGCCTCGAGGGAATAAGGAAGAAGGGTCAGACTCATTTCTGATACAGAACCATCAAGAAAGCAAGTTCGGGGCTGCCGACTTCAGCTCCCTTAGGTCGGCACGGCTGCATTTCCACCTGTTCCTGCCTACATCCTGCAGAGCTTCAACGGGAAGTTCTCTGTGATGAGGTGCTCAGGGTGAAGCAGCACAACAATGTTAACCTCGAACTCCACTTTGAAGTTGGTGGTCTCCAGTGTCGGGCAGGTGAAGAGCTGGGGGAAGACCATGTATATGGGGACAGAGAGGCCCCGACACACGTCCCCATTGGCTATCTGAATGTTCTGAATTTCTGTGGCATCGCGGGCGTACCCTTCTGCACAGCCGCAGGTCTCCATGTGCACCAGCTACAACTCGATGCTTTTGATGGTGGCCTCCGAGCTCTCCACCACCAGCTCTCCCGTTAGTGGGTGTGTGATAACACAGTTGGTCGAGTTGAGATGTCCTCTGATGAGAAATTTGGGGAGCAAGGTTCTCTCTTTGACATTCTGTAAGGTTTCAGGTGTGACAGTGAAGTCCACGGGACTCGGAGTCAGTTTCCCCTTCTAAGGAGCAGAATGAATGATGAATTCACAGGTCTTAGTCAAGTCCTTAGCCAGCAGGGACCGCCACATGTCACAGCACAGGGTATACTTAGTGAGGACCCAACGAGGTAACGTGTGATAAGCCAAGGGTTGGCACACAGCAGTTCTGGGTAAAACGGCAGCTGTTTTGTAGTAAGGATGAGAAAACACAGGCAGCAGGACTGCAAACCCCTGGATGGCATCTAGACTTCACAGGCCAACCTGGGAGATGTGGGTCAGCCCCCAACTCGCTCTCACTTGCTGGGTTTTCTGCATGGGCAGCACTGCACTGGGTGCCAGGGCAAGGGCAGAGCTGTGCCCCACATGGGGAAGAGAAGCGATGCTAGTGACAGTGCTCAGAGTCCTGGAGCTCAGGCCTCCAGGGCATCTCAAAATGAGCTCTTCATACCTTAACCTGAATGTTGACAAACACGCCGTGGTAAGTCTCATACAGAACTCTTATCCTTCACGTGCAGAGGAAATTCAAAAGGAATTTCTGTTTTGCCACGGGGAAATTTTCCTGGTTTCTCCATTTCGATGGTACTGTTGATAATCTGGATGGGCTTAACAGAATTATAGAATGCTTCAAACACACCCACACTCTTGGCGCTGAGTTGGAGGTTCACGGCTCCTTCCACTGTCAAGGAGACTCCCTGGTGCTGGACCGAATCCTTCCCAGATACGACCACCACCCCGGAGAGCATTCCCTGGTGTGATAAACCTTGTTCGCTCTTTTAACCTTAATGTCCAGGGCAGTCCCCATCTTGAATACTCCGTTTCGGGCAACACTTCCGGCCACGCATGACCCAAGGGAAAGGAGGGCACCCCATAAATGCTATCTTGTTCACCACTTTTATCACACAGTTTGTTTGCCAGATTACTGAAGGGGAAGCTAAGGAAGAGATCTGGTCATCTGTTAATTACTTATTCTTCATTTCTACTTCTTTAATCTATGGAAATAACCAACAGGTTAGGCAAGATATTGTTTGATCAAAAGATTTAAAAAGTATGCTAGGGCTGGAAATGAGTAGAGCATGCGGGTGCCTGATTTAAAAGTGAGTTAAAATGTAGCTTTGCTAAATTAACAAGAAACGAGATTTTCTGCTGAGGACAGCTTCCTGCAAAGAATTGCTTACAACTGCCCCACCCCCCAGGCCCCTGTCAGACATCATTTCATTTCTATGGGATTAGGGACAAAGGTCCACCTTCTGTAACTTCATGCTGAGAAAGGGCATTGAGGTCTTACAGTGAACATTATCGACATGGGTTTGAAGCATCTCTCTGCTGACAGCTTTAGTTGCTCATTTACATATAAGGGCAGAAAAAGCTACAATTATTTTGATGTCCACAAATATGTAGATTATTATGAGCAACAGTGTTAATCCCATTCTCTTAAGGCCAGTTATTGGAATTGTGCTAGCCATATATTCAGTACTGCTCAAGATGGCACAGCTTATGTCATGGTTGCAGTCTGGTCATCATGAAGTTAGCTTTTCCCCTCTGGTGCCCATTATAGTACCCATAAAATATTCAGAAATGTGCATCAGATACTGAATCTGTGACTTTATTGTCTTAATCATTAACTGCTTGAACCTGCTATTTTGGGACACCTGGGAGACTTCAGCTTTTCTACAAACAAGAGGCAGAGGACCTGGAGGAACATTTGTATTTGGTGAGGGGTGGTGGGGGTGGCAGAGAGTTCTATTCAGTTCCACCTCAACAGAGATCTGTGAGAAACCAGAGCAATCCAGAGAGTGAAAATGCTTTAAAGGGATAAAATGATAGCTATTCAAAGTTATATTGTTATAATTATTATTTCTATTAATAATAATGATAGTGGGGCTTAGGCTTAGGACCAATAAATTTGTGAGATAAAATTTCTTTTTACTCCTCCTTTTCCTTTCTTTAATGATGCTCCTAGAAGCTTTGGGGAGATTAATGCATGTACTTCCTGTTGAGGAAGCCCAAAGGGCTAGACATCCTGTCCCTTCCCACTGGCATGTTTCCAGTGACACTTACTAGGCTTTTCTTTTCCCATTGCACTTCTTCATAGCCTACCAATCTTGAGTTCCATTCTGAGAAGTTCTTCTCTCTCATTATTGGCAAAGCCTATTCAACCTAAACGAAGTATGTTTCCTTCCTAAATAGCCCATGTGTGAAAAGAATGGGTCTGGAATACTGCAGAGAAACAAACATGCTGCCATCACACCTATCCATATTCTAACTGTTACACGAGATGAAGGAAGATGTCCACCACCTCTGTGGAGTCCCCACCACTGGAGTGTTTTCATACATACCTGAAACCTTACCTTGCTTATCCTCTCTGAGGATCCACTTTGTGTTGGACACTTTTTTAAACACTTCATAGGATCATCTTTGATTTTCAAACACACACACTCAAGTGAAGAGATGAGATGAACGAGGCTAGAGAAGGTTAAATCTCTTTGCCAACTTCAAAACCACAGAGGAACAGGGAATCAGCCCCAGGTGAGCCTGATTCCAAAGCACAAACTTGTGTTTTTTTCCCACATTACCATGAATTTTCAGGTTCTTCATTGTACTCTCCAGTAGATTCTAGGCAGCAGGAAGAAATGAGTTTACCTGATTTGTAACTTCAGTGCCTGGCACAGTGTTGGAATTAGTATCGGTTAATAATTAACATGCATTGCCCATTTCAGATATATTTATCATTTTGTCATCTTTTATAAGATCTTGAGGGCAATATCTTGCCTTATACTCCTCTCAGCAGCCAGACTGCTCCAATATATTATGGATGTGTTGTTTATTTCTCCTCACCTTAACTGTCACCTGATGAGTGACAGGCAAAATCATGAGTTCAGTGACTGTATGTAGAAAAGATTATTTTGCCAGAGATTAAACACCTAGCCCCAGTCAGCCAATGAATGTCTGACAATGGATGGCTCCATATCATACTATTCTGAAAAAAGAGTGAAGTGGGTGTCCCAATGAATGTTGTTATTTGCATACAAAGGATGGTACCTCATACTGAGGGCTTCCCTTCAATTTGTTCTAAATAATTTCCTTCACACGTCAAACAAAGCAACCTGTTCTTTTATGTTTCTTGTTGAAAGCCAGTTTATCCACACAGTGAGGAAAGAAGAGGGAGTCGGGAGTTTCTGGATGGTGTTTACATTTTCTCCTGACATATTTTGTTCCAAAATATTTGTTCTTCCAAGAATCTGACATAGTATCTTGTTAGTACCCTCAGGCTGTCCACATTTTAACCTTATCCCAGCCTTAAACGTTAGCTTCGCTCAATTATTTATGCAGTTAAAGTGTTTGTTTAGAGAGCTTTCCATCACAAGCACAAAATAATAATCAGGTATCATTTTGTCAGTCTATGTTGCTAGCAAAACTCTTCTTGATATTTTCCCAAATTTGCCTCACATTAACTCACCTTGTTTCTACTTCTTGACTCCTTGTCCCCTTCCTTCCTGAAGTATTGAGAACACAAATCTCCCTGTCAAGTTAATTCCTCACTCTTTTGCCAAACATTCTTTATTTCATTTATTTATTGGGCTCATTCATATCCCCAGAGTTTACAATAATCCAGAGATTCACTGAATTCCAGTTTAGTATTTTCTTTGCCACTAAATTCATCTCTTTATTACTGTTCAAGCTTTAGCAGTATGCTTTAGTGCCAGAAAATACAACATTTATCTCACAGCTGAAGTGCAAATAGGATATTCCTCCAAATATCTTGCTCTTTATCCAGGAGCTATAAAAGACCAAAAAAAAAATTCTTTGTAACTTAATGTCAGCATCCTAGCTCCAGCTGTGCTGTGTACAATTACAATAACAACCATCATATGTACAACTTAAGCTTGGTCAAATATTTACTAAATGCACACAATGTTGTAGTAATACCTCAATTCTCTTTGTGTTAATTTTCAAGAGTATTAAATCATTTGAGTTAAAATATGAAAAGTGGTTTTACATTTGTCTACACTAACATTAAGGAAACCTCACTCACCGGAAATTACTCAAATACATGGAAAATAGAAGTCAGATCACACAAACTCCAAGATGAGTCAGTCAAAAACCAAGATCAGAACCCAACACAACAGAGCTGGTAGCCTCTGTGTCCCTCCTGGGTGCCTTGGACTCTTTGCTCTAAGGCAGTTCAGTCAGCCCAGTGTCCTATTCCACAAGAAAAGGGCATCTCTGCCCCCAATGCCCAGCAAGGCACCTTCATGTCTGTGTCTGACAGCGACGTACTCTGAGGTAAGTTTTGGTCAAGAGCTAGACCACTGCATCCTCATAACAGAAACATAATGTTTCACCCCTGGGTCAGATTCTCCCAGCTGGGCTTTTGATCAAGAAGTATGTTCAAACAGTTGCTAAGCATCTTATATGTAAATCATGCATAAATTTTTTTGAAAATTGTAAGGATGTAGGGTAAAACTTTAAAAAACTTGAAAGCTGTGAAGAAAATAAAAAACAAGCAACTGTTTTTATTTTTATATGTCTTCTAGCTATAAAGCCAGTTGATTAGTTTAGAAATGTAGGATTGATTTAAAATACTTATAAAATTCTCAATTTTGGTACAGTGAATTACACAAATGCTCCCCAGATAGCTATAGGAAACTGAAGTTATTTTCCAAAGGTAACAGAGAATATTGAGTCTTTTTAAATCATTAAATTAATGATCATTTAAATCATTAAATTAATGATCATTTAAATCATTAAATTAATCATTAAATTAAATGATTAAATTAAATTAAATTAAATTAAATTAAATAATTAAATTAAATGATATAATAAAAAAAGAAGACTAAATATTCTTTGGGTGACTTTTATAATTTTATATTTTATTTCTAAGCCTTTATGTCTCCACAAACAACATTCTGTTGGGTCCTACAAAAGGCAATTTAACTAGACATAAAACAATTTCAGCAAAAAAGTCTTCCTTTATACTCATTATCTAGTTAACTTTCATATTTCAGGAGGGGTTTGGGAAAACTGGTACTGATTCATACAGCAAATAAGTGAAGAATAGAGAAAAAATTCTTGACCCATAGTATTAGGTTCTGCTACCAATTGTACAACCTATTAACAGTGTGATGTAAGGAAAACACCTCAAGTTCTTTGAGTGACAATTTTTTATCTGAAAAGGAGAATAGAGACAGTCATACAGAGTGCAGTAAGTCAAAAAGAGAAAAACAAATATCGTATATTAATGAATATATGTGGAATCTAGAAAAATGGTACAGATGAACCAGTTTGCAAAGCAAAAATAGAGACAAAGATGTAGAGACACAGATGTAGAGGACACTAAGGAGGGAAAGTGGGGTGGTGGTGGTGGGATGGATTGGGAGATTAGGATTGACATATATACACTAATATGTATAAGATAGATAACTAATAAGAACCTGCTGTATAAAAAACAAATGAATAAAATTCAAATAAATGAGAATAGCAGTATTTTTCTTATCCACCTTATAAGGTTTCTATGAGACTCAAGACAGCGATCCCCAACCTATTTGGGACCAAGGACCAGTTTAATGGAAGACAATTTTTCCATGGATGGGGGTGGGGGGAATGGTTCAAGCGGTAATGTGAGTGATGGGGATTGGCAGATGAAGTTTTGCTCACCTGCCCACCACTCACCTCCTGCTGTGCAGCCCGGTTTCTCACAGGCTACAGCCTGGGGTTTGGGGACCTCTGAAATAAGATGCCTTGGAAGAACTTCCTAGTAAATAATAGAACCTATTATTTAAATTATTCATATTCAGGTACCTCCACTATAATGCTGCTTCTTTATTCATGCTCTCCATAGTAATCAGTGAAGATGAATTCTGTTGAATGCAACAAGTTTTGAGCACATTGGTCTGTCAATATTCATTCTAGGTCTAAGTTGTGGAGAGAGCTTTTTTTTTTTTTTTTTTTTTTTTTTTTTTGCCGTACTCGGGCTTCTCACTGTTGTGGCCTCTCCCGTTGCGGAGCACAGGCTCCGGATGCGCAGGCTCAGCGGCCATGGCTCACGAGCCTAGCTGCTCCGCGGCATGTGGGGTCCTCCCAGACCAGGGCACGAACCCGTGTCCCCTGCATCGGCAAGTGGACTCTCAACCACTGCACCACCAGGGAAGCCCTGGAGAGAGCTTTTAATCACAGTTCCCAATAGCCAGAGGGCTATAGCACTAGCAGAGTTCCAGCAGAGCAAAAGATAATTCAATCATTATATTAAACATGCAACATATGGCATCTGCAAAGAAGACAGTTTCATATCTTCTTTTCCAGTCTTCACACCTTTTTATTTTCTTTCCTTATCACACTGGCTAGAACTGTCAGTAAAATATTAATAGAAGAAATCTTTATCTCCTGATATCTCACTAGTCTTTGTTTTTTCATCATGTTTTTGAAGATTGCAGAACTAAACACCTGCAATTTGGGTTTTCTGAGGTTTCTTCTTGATTAAATTTTTGTTATGCTTTTTGGCAGGAATACTCCAGAAGTGATATTGTGTTCTTTTCAGTACATCATACTATGCAGTCAGAGATGTTACTAGTGAGTTCAATTTCAATCACTTGCCTAAGACGTTGTCTGCCAGATTTTGTCACTGTAAAGTTACCTTTCCATTTGTTAATTAATAAATATATTAATGAATTTTGAACTATGGGAGAATCCTGTGAATCCTCAATGTTTAACCCACTATTTTACTCATTTATCAATGATTCTGGCCTCAATCAATTTTATGATGATGGTTGCCAAATAGTGATTTTCTACTTCTATCTTTTCTTCTGTATTTAATTATTGGCCTTCTACAGTGAAGAAGAGCTTCATCATTTTATTTGTTTATTTTTTATAGCAGTGTGGACTTACAGAATCTTTTTTTAATGATTTTTTTTATTGGAGTAAAATTGCTTTGCAGTGTTGTGTTAGTTTCTGTTGTACAGTGAAGTGAATCAGCTATATGTATACCTATATCTCCTCCCTCTTGGACCTCCCTCCCACCCCCCGCATCCCACCCATCTAGGTCATCACAGAGCACTGAGCTGAGCTCCCTGTGCTATACAGCAGGTTCCCACTAGCTATCTATTTTACACATGGTAGTGTATTTATGTGAAACCTAATCTCCCAATTTGTCCCACCCTCCCCTTCCCCCACCATGTCCACATGTCCATTCTCTACATCTACATCTCTATTCCTCCCTTACAAATAGTTTCATCTGTACCATTTTTCCAGATTGCACATATATGCATTAATATACCATATTTGTTCTTCTCTTTCTGGTTTACTTCACTCTGTATGACAGACTCTAGGTCCATCCACATCTCTACAAATGACCCAATTTCATTATTTCATTCAATTGGTTATAGTTCACCATCATTATTAATTTTGAGCTTAAATTTTCCCAGATTTGACCAGTAGGAGCCCGTCAAGCTGGCTCTGTATCCATTTGATATGTCACCATTATTCGTTAAGCACTTCTTTACTTTCTTACACAGGAAGATGTTTCAGGTTTATCATACTTTCCTTCCCTGGTCATGGGGTCAGCCATTTTCCCAAAGCATCCTGGTTCCCTTCCGTAGAGAATGGGACTGGAAGCCATAATTTGCTGCTAGGTATTGTTGTTGTTACTTATAGGTTTTTTACACTAATTTGTTTTTAATCTAGTCTGCCAGTCTTAATCTTTTGTTGGACTATTTATTCTATTTACATTAAATATAACTATTGACATCTCAATTTGTTCCATTTTAATAATAAATAAAATAATTTAGTGGTTATCCTAGGTATTACAACATGCACCATTCCCTGTTTAGTGTATTTAAAAGTGTATAAAATGTTAAAAACTTACAAGATTTTAACTAAATATACTCTTCTCCCTCTCCTGTGTTAATGTTTTCATGAATTTTCCATTCATATTTATTTCAAACCTCATAACATATTATTTTTAACAATAAATATTTATTAGAATTATCCACATATTTACCCTTTCCAATGTTCTTTATTTCTCTCTACAAGCATTTTCCTATTTCAAAAACCCTGTTTAATATTTCTTTTCATACCAATCTGCTAGTAATAGATGTCTCAGGTCTTATTTGTATAAACAAATTTTTATTTCACATTTATTTTTGAAGGGTTTTTGATGGGTTTAAAATTCTAAATTGAGAGTTATTTTCTTTCTGATGTCATTCCACTGTTTTTCTGAGGATGGCTTCTGTCTTATTGTTACTACTTTGAAAGTAATCTGTGTTAATCTCTGGCTGCTTTGAAATTTTTCTCTTTAGTTTTCTGCAGTTTTACTATTATATATCAAGTATTATGGGTTGAATTGTATCCCCCAATAAAGATATGCTCAAGTCCTTATCCCTAATACCTCAGAACATGATTTCACTTGGGTACAGTCTTTACTTTACTTTCCATCTCCTAAAATGAGATCTTTAGGGTCCTAATCCAATAGGACTGGTGTCCTTACAAAAAGAGGAGATTTGAGCACAGAGACAGACACACAGAGGGTGGGTGATGTGAAGACACACAGGGAGAATTCCATGTGAAGAAGGAGTGTTAGAAAAATGCATCTACCTGCCAAAGAGTACCTGAAGCTACCAGAAGACTGGAGAGAGGTATGAAAGAGATCCTTCCCTTCCAACACCTTAATTTCAGACATATGGCTCCCAGAACTGTAAAACAGTGTTTCCATTGTCTTAAGCCACCCAGTTTGTGGTACTGTGTTACAGCAGCCCTTGGAAGCTAATACACAAGGTATGGTTTTCTCTACATTTTTCTTGCCTATTATGCTGGTCAGAAATGTCAATGCACCATTAGCACAAAGCACTTATCCTACCTGAGGACTAGAGCACTTTGGAATGTAGGATTTGATGTCTTTAGCAAATCTGGGGAAATTTTTGGACATTATCTCTTCACATATTCCTTCTATCCTACTCTCTTTTCTCTCCTTCTGAAATAACAGTATATGTTAGACCTCTTCACCATAGTACATATGTCTCTTACAATACTTTCTGTATTTTATATTCTTTTTTTCTCTGTGTGCTTCAGTCTAGGTTTGTTCTAATATCTATTTCTTGTTCACTAATTCTCTAGTCTGTTTCCCTGTTAGTAAAACACATCAATTTATTAAATCCTTAAATCTAGTTATTGTACTTTTCAGTTCTAATTTCCATTTCATTCTGTTTTATAGATCCCAATTCTTTGATTACATTATCTATAGTTTTATCTTACATGTATTAATTATAATTATTTTAAAGACCATATCTGATCTTTCTAAATTGTGAATATCTATTTTCCATTTTTGCTTTTCATTCAGCCTTGTTTCTTGGCTTACTTCGTAACTTTTGATTGAATACTTGGTATTTCTTGTAAAAAATTATAGTGACTCTATATGATGTTGTCTTTCTTCAAATAGACAGTGTTGGCTATAAGCTTGATCCAGTTGGGGATTGTCTATTTCAAATTAACCTTTACTTCTTGGGTGTAACACTTTCAGATATCTCATCACAAAGCGTGGGGTGTTCATGAGGGTGGCTCTTCCTTGATTGGCTCTGAATGCTAAACCTTGACACCCTAGTACCATGAGACTGTAAAATCTCTGCTAAATTTTTGACATCTTAGCAGCAGGTTTTTGCATACTTTTTGAGAGTGTTGCCCCCTACAAGCACTATTTTGGAGACAACAAATATCTTGGAAATTTTTCCAAAAAAGATTCAGGTTCATCTCTGTTATTTCCTTTTCTATAGGATCTTTCCCTTCAACTAATAGCTGTCTCGATTGCTCTGAACTCTGTTTGTCTCCCTAACCCTGTGAGGCTGCCAAAAGTGCTAGACTGCCATTTTCTGTTTGGCTTTGGTGCCATAATCTATGAATCAGCAAAGGCCCTGAGGAGTAAAATGCAGCCATAAATACAAAACTCACTTCAATGAAATTCATTTCTCTTCAAGATCTTGGACCTTAATGCCTGGTTGCCTTAGATGCTTTCTAATGTTTTCAAAGAACTGCTTTTCTTCTCCCAACCCCCAAATCTAACTCATAAATTTCTTGGTGGAAGTTTTTTTTTGGTACCAGCTATACCATCATAGGCGGCAGTAGAAGTGTTTCCTACTTTTTGAATCCTATAACAAAGGAAATGATAATTTTTGCCTTGCTGCCCTAAGGAATATTTGAAGTTAATTTAACCTGGAGAAATGGAAAGTAATAGGAAAGGAAAATTATTAATTATTTTAGTAACTTACTCACTAAGTCTTCACTGAGTACACAGTTTGTATGAGGCATTGGAAACAAAGAAAGAAAGAAAGAAAGAAGGAAGGAAGGAAGGAAGGAAAGAAAGAAAGAAAGAGAGAAAGAGAGAAAGGGGGAGGGAGGAAGGGAAGGAGGGAAGTGGGAAGGAACTCCCTATTCACATGGAGCTTTTATTCTAATGAATTTAAATGGATTGATATGTAAGTAAAAATTTGTCAGCTAATGATAACTGCCTTTGTAAGCAGATAGTTTAGGGGGTTCCCCAAAGAGACCAAGGAATGGCTTTCTTGACATAAGAGAACCCATTTTAGCCTAAACCATTTTGTGATCTAAGCCTGGCCACAATGCTTGCCCTTGAACAGGTCTCACTAATTAATGATTTAAAGGAGGGGATGCAGAAACAAGGGAGGAGCAGTCAAGAAACAATAGTGCAGCTTTGGGGCAGGGTCCTGGTTCCTCAAGGAGCATACATAATAATATATCTTTGAGTTCTTCAGGAACTAAGGCCCACACCCAAGTGGAGGATGGAATTATGACGTTGATCCTTCTGGATTCAGTCAACTACAGCTTGGACTCTGTTGACTTTTGCCCCAATTCTATGTTGAAATCCCCTCTGTTCAAGTCCTCTCATGAATGTGCAAATACCCTTAGCTTAAAGCTTCCCCAGTTTTGTTGTTCAGGAAGATACCTGCTTTGGGAAAGATCCCAGTGTTCTCCTTACTTGCTACAAGTGAAAATAAATCCTTCCTTCTCCCACGCTTTGGCTTGGTTGTGTCTATTGGCTCAACACCCACCAAGAGGTGAACCCAGTTTTGGGGTAACACCTTGCAGAGATTAAAATAAGATAAAAAATGACTGCTTAGGAAAGTTTTAAAAAATATTTTATTTATTTATTCATCTATTTATTTATTTTAATCTCAGAGCTCTTTATAGTCCTGAAAATATTGGAAACAATATAAGTGGTCAGCAAGTGATAAATGGTAATATAAAATCAAGCTTATTTATAATATGGAAAATTATACAGTCAATAAAATATTTACAAAATTTTATGGCAGAGAATATACTGGCATTACAATTTTGAGTGAAAAAATCACAAGAGAAATTTTTATATACACCATGTTTCAACTGTGAAAAATATTCAGAGACAAAAAGTTGAAAGAAATATTAATGCTGACTTCTTGTGTAAAGAGAAATTTTTTTCTACTTGTTCTTTGAAATTTAATTTTTTTATTGAATGAAAGATTCTTGTAAATTCTATAGTGCTTTACAATTTTCAAAAGTTTCACACAAGTGATTTCATATAATTCCATG
Source organism: Phocoena sinus (assembly GCF_008692025.1). Taxonomy (NCBI): domain Eukaryota; kingdom Metazoa; phylum Chordata; class Mammalia; order Artiodactyla; family Phocoenidae; genus Phocoena; species Phocoena sinus. The sequence goes on along the minus strand of NC_045776.1, from coordinate 29,196,957 downwards.
ATAACACTTTTTTCCCCCCTATCCATATATTGCCCCCTGTTTCCTTCTCCCCACTGGTAACTACTAGTTTTTTTTCTATATCTGAGACTCTGCTTCTTTTTGTTTGTTTGTTTTATTCACTAGTTTGTGTATTTCTTATATTCCACATATAAGTGTTATACAGTATTTGTATTTCTCTGTCTGACTTATTTCACTTATCATAGTGCCATCCAAGTCCATCCATGTTGCTGCAATAGGAAAATTTTCATATTTTTAATGGCTGAGTAGTATTCCACTGTGTGTGTGTGTGTGTGTGTGTGTGTGTGTGTGTGTGTGTGTGTATGTATGTGTATGTGTATCACATTTTCTTTACCCACTCATCTGTTGATGGACACTTAGGTTGCTTTCATACCTTGGCAATTGAAAATAATTCTCTATGAACATTGAAGTGCGTATATCTTTTCAAATTAGTGTTTTGTTTTGTTTTCAGATATATACTCAGGAGTGGAATTGCTGGTCATATGGTAGTTCTATTTTTAGCTTTTTGAGAAATCTCTGTACTGTTTTGCACAGTGGAGGCACTAATTTACAACCCCATCAACAGTGTACAAGTGTTCCCTTTTCTCCACATCCTCACAAACATTTGTTATTTGTGTTATTTTATTCACATAGATCAATGGAATAGAATAGAGATCTCAGAATTAAACCTGCACACTTGGTCAATTAATCTATGACAAAGGAGGCAAGAACATAAAATGGAGAAAAATCTCTTCAATAAGTGATGCTGGGAAAACTGGACAGCTACATGTAAAAGAATGAAATTAGAACATTCTCTAACACCATATAGAAAAATAAACAAAGTGGATTGAAGACCTAAATGTAAGACCAGATACTATAAAGCTCCTAGAGAAGAACATAGGCAGAACACGCCAACATAAATCGCTGTGATATATATTTTTTTGGATCTGTCTCCTAAAGCGAAGGAAATAAAAGCAAAAATAAACAAAAAGGAACTAATTAAACTTAAAAGCTTTGCACAGCAAAGTAAACCATCAACAAAATGAAAAGACATCCTGCTGAATGGGAGAAGATAATTTGTAAATGGTATGACCGATAAGGAGTTACTATCCAACATATGCAAGTAGTTCATACACCTCAACATCAAAAAAAAACAAACAACTCAATTAAGATCTGGGCAGAAGAGCTGAATAAACATTTTTCCAAAGAGGAAATGCAGATGGCCAAGAGGCTGATGAAAAGATGCTCAATATTGCTAATCATCAGGGAAACTGCAAATCAAAACCACAATGAGATATCACCTCACAGAGGTCAGAATGTCTGTCATCAAAAAGAATGACTATTTTGGATTAAGGGATCAGGCAAAGGTTTTCTGAGGGAATGATACTGAAACTGAGATCTGAATGACAAGAAGGTAGCAACCATCTGAAGACTGAAGGGAATAATAATCCAAACCAAGGGAATAGCTAATGCAAAGGTAAGCCCCAGGACAGAAATGAATAAGGTAAACAGACATATTAATGTCAACAACTGTTCTATGAAACTTTTCTCTTTCTCTACTTTTTGATCTCCCCACCAGTCCCTCCTATTGGAAAACGTAATAGGAACCTGGATAGCAATGGAGATCGGGAAATGTGGTTTGCAGACTCTTAGCCCTAATAGTACATAGCAGAATACAGAAGGGTAAATTTTGACTGAGAAACGGCAGTTTAAAAACTAGCACAGTCCATCATTTTTGGTTACTCATACACTTCTACACATATTTAATCTTCTAAACAGTGACAATAACATCATGTTTACACCATACAGGATGCAACCATCCTTTATGCAAATCACAGTATTCTCACCATCTCAAAAAAAGGTTGACACAAAACTCTGAAATTTACTGTTCTTATCTTCAGGTGATGTTGATTCTATTTATAGTTAAATCACAATTCTAAGTTATTTTGCAACCTATAGACTAAATTTAAAAATTAACCACAATCAATTATTCCTATGTAAAATAGTGAGATGGGAGAAGGGAAAATATTTAACGTATTGTTGTCATGTAACATTGTTAAGGAGCAAGCGAGTAAGAGTTTATGTTTAACTGTAACTAGTCATACAAACATACTTGATATTACAACGTCCATTAATCATTACTATTCCCTGTTTTTCTTAGCCTCAGCCAGTCCCACAATTGATGGGGATCCTTTATTTGGGGGTAAACCAAACTGTCATCCCTGAGTGATCTGAATCTATCTATATTTGGTTGTTGAGGTCTCCATTAACACTTGACATGAAAGCATTAAGAGATCCCTGAGTTTCAGATAGATTCTGTTCTGTCCTATTGTAGGGAAGCAATTATTTTTCCTCTTTGTAATCAGGATCAATCAAATTAACCAGTAAAATAAGCTTTGTTCTTTGTCTGTTTGTTCTGTGCCAAAAGTGTGTCAGCCTCAACTTCCAGTTCAATCAAATTATTGATTCCCTTGGTGAAAGCATCCCTCTGTTGAGAACCAAGGACTCTAAATCAGTAGATTCCAAAGGTATATGGCCAGTAAGTAAAAGTTGTACATCATACACTATCTGAACACACGTCCTCCACCAACTACATGCTCAGGAGGGTCCAGAGGAGACATAGAGGAATGTATAAGAAAGGGGACACTGCCACTCTAAAAAAGTTATGTGATATTTGTCCTTTGAAGGCCAGGGATGATGATGAAATATGTTGCGATTGACACAGGCTCCCTAATTTCACTTGGAATTATGGTATCTCGAAAGACAGGTTCCACATGGCAGCTCTTAACCGACAGAGACAAAGTGGGCACAATTATCACAGTGAGCAACAGAAATAGAGTTGTACCTGGAATGTGGCACACAGAATTTCTGGAAGATCCTTGGAAGTGACTAATTGAACATGCTTCCTTAAAAATAGGTGGATGTCACACTAACAGTGGTTTATCTATATCTTACAGTGCTTAAAAACACTTCCTGAACTCCAAATGGGAAGATGCTATTTTTAAAATGGGGTAAGGAAACCTGGAGTGGAAAGAAATTAGCAAGGATGGTTGAATTTTGTTGTGTTTTTTTTAATGAATTACTTTATTTATAGCTGCGTTGGGTCTTCGTTGCTGCACGCAGGCTTTCTCTAGTTGTGGCAAGTGGGGTCTACTCTTCATTGTGGTGCACAATGAGGTGGCTCCTCTTGTTGTGGAGCACGGGCTCTAGGTGCATGGGCTTCAGTAGTTGTGGCACGCGGGCTCAGTAGTTGTGGTGCACGGGCTTAGTTGCTCTGAGGCATGTGGGATCTTCCTAGACCAGGGCTCAAACCCGTGCCTCCTGCATTGGCGGGCTGATTCTTAACCACTGCACCACCAGGAAAGTCCTAGGATGGCTAAGTTTTAACTGAGACTGCATTATTGAATCTGACATGATCATGGGCAAGAGAACATTTGGGATCTCATCTTTTATCATTTTAAAATAAAATAACTTAAAATGATAAAAATAGCTAGTATATATGGAACACCTACAATGTACTATACTGTTCTAACACTTAACATGTATTATCTCATCTATTCCTTTTATGAGATTGGTCATATTGTTAAAACCATCTTGCAGATAAGGCAACTGAAACACCAAGAGGTGAATAATCTATCCAAGTTTCAACAGCTAGTAAGTAGCAGTCCAGAGGTTTAAATCTACACTTTAATGCCACTAAATCATGGGTGAAGCCCCTTGAACCCTGGTTTCAGTGTAAATGGTTTTCTTTTCCATGTCTGCTGTATGATCTCACAATGGTCCAAGGTAATTCCCAGGAATGACAAATTTTAGGGAAACAGAAACCAGCTTCCTGCAATTTGGCTGAGTGTGTAACTTAACTGAGGTGGACTAAATTGGCTGTAAATTCTTTGACTAGGCATCAATGCCCCACAGCCTTCCGGGCACTAGAACAAAAATAGCTAAGTGCACAATGATCACAACAGGGACAATTGCCCTAACATATCCATGTGCCAGAACACAGGGGAGAGGAAGAGAAATAATTTCCTATCAACATCCGCAATCATTCTGGGAGATTACTTCATGATTGCCAAAGTAGAAACAGGGTGATGAGTAGGTGGGAAGGCTGGGAATAATAGGACATCACAAAACAGCTTGACATCATGAGTTTAGGCATGGGACACTTGTGCTCTAGTCCTGCCATGGACTCTAAACTGCTGTACAATGTTGAACTTGTAATCATCATGGAATATTAGAGCTAAAGGGACCATCATCAGGTTCAAACTGCTTATTTTAGAGATAAGAATATGAAAGCCCAAAGAAGTACAGCCAAACCAGTGCTCAACCATTCTGAATCCCCAGATTTTCCTACTGTTCACACTGCACCCCACTGTAGGCCCAGGCCCTCCATCATTATGAGCATCAATTTCCTCATCTAGAGAATGGAAATAGCCTTAGATACTCTGCCTACCTACTATAGATTACTTTATAAGATCAAATGAGATAACATATGAGAAAGTGTTTTTGAAAGTATATAGCATAGAAATGCCACTTGTTCTGGGGTTTGAGGATGTAACATTTCCTTCTCATTGGGTCACCATTTCGACAGTCTTCAGCAATAGTGCCCAAAAATGACTCCAGAAATAGACCTGGAATTTAAAGAGAGACACACATCATTTAAGGTCAATCAACAGATTAGAACTAAGAAGGATGGAAAGGAGTATGGGAAATTTTAAGTAGATAGTGGTGGGTGTACTTTCGTAAACCACAAAATATTCTCTGCAGTGACATATTTACTACTCTACTGCTTACATCATTTAAGCCCACACCAGAGAGAGCACTTATTAATGAAGCACATGGGGTGATCTACCAGCAGCATGGGAAGCAAGCAAAGGTGTCCTCAGTGGGCTTTGTCTGTTGGTTTGTCTTGTCTGCTCTTTAGCTTGGGCACAATTGTTCCTATAGGGCTTAGTCATCCCTGATGTCTTCAGTCAGCCAAGTTTTAAATAATAGTGTGTTTTGTCCAAGTGTTCTCATTTACTATATAGCCATTTTTCTCTCAGCTTTCATTCAACACTTATTATGAGCCAGACACTTCACATTGTGTTTTTTGTGTATTATCTAATTTAACCCTCTCCACAGCATGATAAAGTAGGTACTATTGTAATCCTCACTGAATAGGTTAAAAGCCTGAGGCTGGGGAAGGAGCCAGCATGTGGAGGAGCAAACATTAAAATCAAGACAAGAGCCTGAACTTTTAACACCCTGCCATATTGCTTTCCTGTGTTTTGCCAGATTGTTTCATCGTCTTAAGCTACAATTTCAACCCACCTTGAATGAATGAAACACTCAAGGAATGAATCACTCAAGTTATTTTCCAAGTGCACAATACTATTTTTACAAATATTTAATGAACGCTTGTGTTGAGAAATCAAGCTTACTCTGCATGGCTTTACCAGGAAAAAACAGGCTCAATGGCTGAAAAATATCAAGAGCCAGATTTTAGCTTAATGTGGGAAAGAATTTTGTATGCATTGGAGTGGTTCAGTGAGTGGAACTAGCTATTTTATGAGTATAGCAAGCAGAAGTTATTGTTCAAACAGAGGTTGTGATGCCAAAAACATGGCCTCTGTGTACTAGTGCCAAATCGAATCCCGGAGACAGAGTTTTGGGTAAAGAAGAAAACAATAGCTTTATTGCTTTGCCAGGCAAATGGGGAAACAGCAGGCTCATGAACTCAAAAGCTGTGTCTCCAATCTGGGGGATTTGGTGAGGAGATTTACAGCAAGGTTCCAAGGGCAGGGTTGCTGATAAGGATCAGAGTGTGTCAGGACCTGCATTGAAGAATGCTTCATCAAGTAGTTAACATCCTCCATTTGTTGGGGGGTTTAGTTCTACAGAAGAGCTCAACAATATTGTTATGTGTATCCCTTGAGGTGGAGCTAAGACCCTGCCTCAAGGCTGCACTATTCTTTCTTGGCTGCTCCTTCCTTGTTTCTATATCACCTCCCTTCCCTGGTTAGGAACTGTTTGAACCTGCCCTTTGGAACTCAGGGAAGTTCATGGAGGCTGAAGTCTATTTCCTACAAACAAGAAACAGGGGACACAGAAAGGCTTCTGTGCTTTCTGAAGTCTTTTCTTGATTATTTTTGTTCTGAATGGTCACTGACTCTTCTGCAATTGCATAGTTCTTATATAGTGTGTACCTTGCAACTAGGACTGTATTAATTTTCAGAGAGGAGAGTATTGCCAGAGTTTAAGGCAAGAGTCTGGCTTGGTTACAAGGGGGTTTTCTGTCCTGAAGCCCCTAATGTCATTGCTATTCTGAAATTTTAAAATTTGATGACCAATAAATCTGAGTAAAGGACAAGTGAGTACATCCTTTGACAAGCAAGGCCTTCCATGGTGACTCCACACTGTAACCTAACCAGTTTCCTAAAATAATAGTTTAGAAACAAAACTAACTATCATAACTTGAAGAAAGGATTTCCTTTCTTGGGCTTACTCTCTTTCTTTCTCTCATGCTAGCCCCTGTCTGAAATCTTTCCTTGATCTCAGTTATCAAGTTTAATTGTCCCATCCTCATGGCCCATCTCAAGTCTCACCTCCTCCACAAAGCTTCTCCAGGCTGTCCCAGGCCTCGGCACTCTTCATGCCTTAAACTCTGACAATACTCTCCTCTCCGAAAATTAATACAGTCCTAGTTGCAAGGTACACACTATATAAGAACTACCCAATTGCAGAAGAGTCAGTGACCATTCAGAACAAAAATAATCAAGAAAATACTTCAGAAAGGAAAATGTGGCCTGGGCTAAATCCTAAATACTGACTTTCAGCCCAGGAGGGTAGGAAACATGGACATCTGATCTGATGGAACCCTGGCAGTTAGCACAGAGGCTGGCACATTGCAGATGCTCAAAAACATTGAAAAAGAAAGGAAGGAGGGAGGAAAGGAGAAAAGGAAGAAAGGAAGTAAGCAAAAATGAGCCAGGCATGTTTGTGGAATGGTGAAGAGACCTGACTAATGAGAACAATGTGCATCTGTGTTGAGCAGAGGGTATTAGAACAAATGAGCAGTGTCAGCTCAAATTATGAAGAGCCCAGAAAGCCAGGCTGAGAACTTGAGCCTGGTTGTGGAGACATTTATAACATTCTGAATAACATTAACAATTTTTGTGGCTTCTTTATGACACTGCAAGTCATGTGAGAGTATAGTTCTCAGCTTATTCTTCTTGATATCCTCAGCTGATTTAGCTCAGTGTGTGCCTTAACTGTGTGAAGAATAATTAAGCAAATGAATAAACCATTTTCTGCTTCATTCATTCCAGAGGTGAATTGATCTTTTGCACCTTACTGACACCCTAGTGTTAGCCACAAGTTGGCCTCTCTCTCATGTACAGGATCCAAGGTAATGTGAACATTTCTCCAACATGACACTACAAAGTTAAATTTAATGAACTTTCCCCTCCCAAGGATATTTATCATTAGATCAACCTCACCTCTCTAGTGCTATTCCAAAATCACCATTCCCAGGCTATATTGGTAGCCAATTACTGAGTCATGTTCTTAGACATGTACTGAAGTGGAATGGAAAGCTTAATAATCACAGAATTTTAAAATATACCCAGTCCCTGAAAAATTATTTTATTAATCTTTCATTCCCTTTTTTCTAACTAGAATATCCTTAAATCAATTATAGTGCATCCTTCAGAAGATGCACATGCTGAATTTGAGTTTTGTAAAAGAGTAGGAAGGGGCAAGAATGCCTGATCTCAGACACTGCCTCTGTCACTTACTGATCCTGAAATTTTGGACAAATTATTTTCTCTAAGTCCCAGTTCCTCATCCGTAAAATTGTAATAACAATGCCTACTCTACATTTTGTACATTGTAGTGGCAACATTTTTATACACCAATTTCAGCTATATATGTATGTATTTTTAACCTAAGTATTAATAGGCTTTCATTTAAAATAACAGCTCAGTTTTTTCCCGAGGAAGACAGACCTGTCTTCCCCAAGAAAGTCTCTTGCTCTAAACATTTTTAATTCCATTCTTCTATTATAAGGTAACTTTCTTCTTTGCCATCCCCATAGGGTCCAGTATTTAGCTAGTAAGATAACTTTTCAGACTAGTGTTTTAATAGAACACTCTTTTGTGATTAAATATTTCCATGTTAAACTAGCAAACTCTGGATATCTTACCCTTAAGAGTATATTTAATCTTAATATTCTTAAAAGTTATAAAACTGGTAAATATAGGCTGCTGGAAAGCCAGTAGGAGAGAAAGTTTGTGTTTTAAAGCATCTGGGGTAGCTTTAAGTTTCTTAAAATTTACTCTGCATAGGCGGCTAACTGTAGGGGAGGCTAATAGTGACCTTGTCACTGGGGCCAAAGTCAACAAGATGCATTTCAGCAGAATAAACATAAAGTCATACACTTAAGATCAAAACATCAATTTTACAAACAGAATATGGTGCTTGTTTTTGTAATACTCACCTGCAAAATATGTGACAGTATTATCTGACCACAAGCTGAAGGTGTTTAAAAAGCTAACACAAAATTAGGTCAGTCACGTTTATATGTCTATGAAGCAAACATCATGAGACAATCTAAACTGACTCTACTGTGATGACTGGGCATATCTGGAGTAAGGGTAGAGTTCAGGATGCCTTGTTTTAATTGCCCAAACAAGACAACAAAATGTCTAAAAATCTTGTCAAATGAGACCTGCCTCATACAAAGAGGGATTTCTAGACTGGGAGATAGAAATAATAAAATGGGTCTTGTAAAGAAGAGAAAAAAAGAGATGTTGTCTGTGACTCCGAATGACCTAACTAAGTTTACTTGTTAGAAACTGTGGACATACCCATTTTGCTGCATATAAGAAAGAACTTTCTAATACATGGGGCTATACAAATTAGAGTGGTTGATTTCATGAAGAAATGACTTATTTCTGCAACTTCAGGGTCTAACATTGTTCTTGACACATGGTAATGGAAGGAAGGAAGGAAGGAAGGAAGGAAGGAAGGAAGGAAGGAAGGAAGGAAGGAAGGAAAGGAGGAAGAAGGGAGTTGTTCTCTTAGCTGGCAAATGGAACCAGTCTTTTCTAATCTAAATTGATCAGGATTTCTCATCAAAACCACATTATTTGTACTTTTTTACAGAAAGTTCACCACCTGCCCCACTTCTGTTTTAAACAGACTCTCTCATAATAAAATTCCATTTAGAATTTAACCTATGTCAGAAGAATCAGGCCATCACAAAATTGTGCTTTCTCCTAACTGGTAAAAAAAAAAGCTTGAGTTTTTTATTGTATATTTTATGTCACATTTATTTCTAATAGTAAATTAGACATTGCACAGTTTCAGTTTCTGCTAACAAAATGTATACATACTATTTTCCTGTAAAACATGGCCAAAATAAGAAAAGATGGAGGCATGAAACATAAGGATTTTTAATAGAAACATATTTTCTTAAACCTTAAATTCCATTTAATTTCCGATACTCAACAGAAGTTGAGTGAGAGGCTGACTTTATTTGAGCTTTGAGTTTCCATATAACATAGTTCTGAGTCTAGTCAGAAATTCCTGTTACATTTAAAAGAGTTTCATGTTATTAACCTATTTTTAAAATTTCAACAGTCAAAACACATAGTTGCCATCCTATAACAGTCTCTTAATTCAACTTAGAAGGTAATTTGTCTTATTATTCATTATCCCCTTTTGATGGACCTGATTGATTTGTTTGTTGGTTGATTTCTGTTTGCCTTACTTAGCTATTGGTCTCAGAACAACCTGAGAGCTGGAGTCAGGAAATCTGGGTCTGAGTCCCAGACCCACTGGCTTATAAAGGTGTGACCTTGGACAATTCACACAGCTCCTCTGAGCCTCAGTTTGCCCATATCTAAAATGGGATAAAGTTGTTACTCCCACCTACCTTTCTGGCTTATTGCAAAATTACCTGAGATATCCTACATTAACATGCTTAGTGACCTGTAAATATTTCTACATAAGCATGAGGCATTATTATCCTTGCACAACTTTATGAGCAAACAAAAATATCTGTATTCATTTTTAAGGAGCAACCTGGGATTGGGTTCCTTCTCAAATTCACAAGGATTCTAAAAAGGCAGTCACCACTGTGACTGATGAGTGGCCAAGAGCATCATAAAGCTATGGCAGTGGGACCAAGCTCCATCCTTTTGTCGAGTGACTAAAGCAGTAGTCATTTATGAATTGAAGCAAGTCCCAATTTGCAATAATATATTTCACAAACTCTGTTTTCTATATTTTAATTACTATGCATAATTTGAAATATAATTTGTTAATACTGTTCCTATGTGTGCTTCATACACCCTGGAAGTCTGAGAAAACCCTGAACTACAAGGTCACTCTTATGATACCATGCATTATGGAATTACGGATGAAGCAATGGCATGGGGGTATGCCAGTCTAAATTCTAATCACACTGGAAAGCTGTGGTAAGCTGAATAATGATTCCCTAAAGATGCTCACATCCTAATCCCCCAGAAACTGTGTGTTACCTTACACGTAAACTAAATTTTGCACATGTGGTAACACTAAGAATTTTGAGATAGGAAGATTAGCCTGGATTATCCAGGTGGGCCCAACTTAATCATTAAGGTCTTTATAAGAGGAAGGCAGGAGAGCCAAAGGTGTGAAGGAGATGATGACAGAAGTGGGAGTCAGAGTGATACAGGGCCACCAGGCAAGGATTGTGGACAGCCTCTAGAAGCTGGAAAAGACAAAGGAACAGATTTTTCCCTAGAGCCTCTAGAACAGACATAGCCAATCCTGCTGACACCTTGATTTTAGCCTACTGAATCTAATTTTGGACTTCTGGCCTCCAGAACTATAAGAAAATTAAGTTGTGTTGTTTTTAAACCACTAAGTTTGTGGTAAAACAAACTACACTCCTATTCCTTATTACAGAAGGAATAGGACACTAATGTACTAATGTTTATATCTTTAAAATAAAGTAATTGTTTCAGATGTTCTCAAAGGTCCCTTTCAGTTCTGACATCCTATAGAAAGATACTGTCTTACACTTGAGGAAATCCAGCTTTTCTTAGAGCAGTATAAATATCAGTTACATAGATAATTAGTGCTATGCTGCTTCTAGAAATGGGTTTGTTTAGCTTTTTATATTGTCTGTGTTTTGCCTTTAGTTTCTGTTGTATTTATTTGTGGAAGAAAAATTATATGCTTACATTTTTTTTTTTTTTTTTTTTTTTTTTTGCGGTACACGGGCCTCTCACTGTTGTGGCCTCTCACTGTTGTGGCCTCTCCCGTTGCGGAGCACAGGCTCCGGACGCGCAGGCTCAGCGGCCACGGCTCACGGGCGCAGCCGCTCCGCGGCATGTGGGATCCTCCCGGACCGGGGCACGAACCCGCGTCCCCTGCATCGGCAGGCAGACTCCCAACCACTGCGCCACCAGGGAAGCCCTATGCTTACATTTTATTCTGGAACAAGATAGGGATGGAAAAAATGAATAAATGCGATGAAAAGAGGATTGGCTTCCAAGTCAGAGACTCAGTCTCCTGTCCTGCCTTTGCCTAAGAGTAGGAGTAGGCCACTTCTCTCTCTCTCTCTCTCTTTGCCTCTCTCCCTCTCTCTGGCTGCTTCTGCCTTTCCCTTTCCCCCCTCTCTCTATTAGTTTAATAGGCCTGCTATATCAAATTACCACAAACTGTGTATCTTCAAATGATAAAAATTTATTATCTCACAGTTCAGGATGCCAAAAGTCCAAAATCAAGGTGTCAGCAATGTTAGCTCCTTCTGGAACCTTGGAAGGGGAATATGCTGCATGACTCTTCACGGCCTCTGGTGATTGTCAGCAATCCTTTGCTATCCTTGTCTTGTTGATGTATCATTTCAGTCTCCGCTTCTGTCATTACATGGCCTTTTCCTGTTTGTTTCTTCTGTGTCTCTGTTTTCTCTTCTTATAAGGATACCAGTTGTTCAATTTAGGACCCACCTTAATCCTCCATGACGTCTGTACTACTCAGGGTTCTCCAGAGAAATAGAACCAGTAGGATACATATAAGTGCAGAAAGATTTATTATAAGGAATCAGCTGATCTGATTATGGAGGCTGACAAGTTTCAAGACCAGGACCCTGGAAAGCTGATGCTTAGTTCTAAGTCAAAATGCCAGCATGCTGTAGATCCAGGAAAAGCCAACGTCTCAGTTTGAGTCTGAGGCAGGAGAAAACAATGCCCCAGGTTGAAGGCAGTCAGGTATCAGGAATTCCCCCTTATTTGAGGAAGGGCGAGTCTTTTTGTTCTATTCAAGGTATTCAACTGATTGGATGAGGCCCAGCCTGCTTTACTCTATCAATTTAAATGTTAAACCCATCCAAACACACCCTCATAGAAACGCGCAGACTGACGTTTGATGAAATATCTGGGCACTCCATGGCCCAGACAAGTTGACACCTAAAATTAACTATCACAGCGTCATCTTAACCAATTACATCTGCAAAGACCTTACTCCCAAATAACATTACATTCTGACATCCCAGGTAGACATGAGTTTTGGGAGGACACGATTTAGCCTGCTATAGCCTCTTCATGTCCCAGTCTGCAAAATGAGGGCCTGGGTGCTAAGCAGTATTTCTCATGCTACAGTTTTGTTGGAGAATTTTACTGGAGATTGGAGGCAGGTCATCTAAGGCAAGGGGCTCTGGGTGCTGATAAGATTGGGAAATGCTGCTTTGAACAAAACGGGACAGGTAATTCTTGCTGAGGCTTTATTTCATGAGAGAGTGCTGTGAGTCTTCAGGAGAGGCAATAGCAGCTATTCTTTTCCAGGACTTATTGATCACAGAAACCTCCATCCTCTGTTTTTCTTGGCTTACCTATGAACACCTCCCAAACCAGAGTTCCCTGGAACTCAGTCTCAGAAACACTGGACAATGATCTCTAAGGAATACTCAATTTCCAATAATCTGTGGTTTTATCAATCATTAGTTCTCTAACCTCCTTTTAAAGAATAAATTCCTCTTGGATTCCTAGTGTTAGTTTAAATTATATTTATTATATTGTTACTTAAATATGAATAAACATAAAACTACCTATAAATCCCATATACCTCTGACTCTTAGCAAACTATAAAACCCAAACAAATGTGCAAACTAATTTCAAAGAAAACTAATAAAATTAACATTAATTTAAATGTAATTATTCTGCTGGAATTTTATCACTGCTCACAATGCATATATGGTGTGTTCTGTTGTGGGGTAGTTCAACAAATCTAGCACAATTTGTCACAGGTGATTTGATTCTCCCACCAGTTTTTTCTATTCAAATTCCAGGAATGTTTTATTCGCACAGCTCTCAGTGATGCTTTCTCATGACAGGAGCACCATTTATACATTTTTTATATCTCTGCTCTTTTCTTATTACTGGTAAGCATTAGATAGTTCTCCTTTGTATCAATGCCATAATAAACACAAATAGACAAAGCTATGACAATTGAGGGTAGGTTATTAAGTAGCCATTCAAAAGATCCAGAGTGTCTTTTCTTTAGATTATCATTATCATTAGACTAAAATAGAAAAAATATATATATATACTTATGTAAAGTAAACAAATACAATAAAGAACCGGCAAATGCCAGAGATCATCTGCAGATCTCTTTAATTCTTTGGAGTCCTTTTAAAAAGTGCTAACTATAGATGCTCCTGGTTCTCTCACAATAATCTAAAACTTCTTCAGTAGAGATCTACCCTGCTCTTTCCTTTCATTCTCTTCCTAGGGATCAAGGAGTCAAAAATATGTATGAATGTGATGCTCAGTCATAGATCTTAACTACTTGTCTCCATTCAGAAGATCATGGCCATGAACTTTCCCTTTATGTAACTATGTAGAAATCTGTGTACAGCTAAAAGTATTATGTGACCACCGCAAACTCATAACTTAACCTTCAGAAAGAAAGCAATGAAGTCTAATGATCTCCCCAGAATGACTTTCTGAGGTTGTCCTCACCATAAGCAAATTTCATTAATTCAAACTAACTGGCCTGTGAAGAGGCCAGTATGAATTAAAGAAGTCTGAATTAAATTTTCTGTTTACTACCTACTAAACATAACAACTCAAACTAGCATAGCAAAGTGTTAAGAGGAAGAGGTCTTTAATGAGTTGCTTTAATGAACAGGTAAAAACAGTTTAAAATTAGCACAATGATTGTTTTCTTGCAAATTCACTCTCTACTATTCTATAAAACATTTTAATTCTCTGCAATCTTGTTTACCCCAGTAATTTGCTTAGAAAACCCTTTCTTTCATAGCTAGAGTAGAAGCAACACTTAGCTCAGGCCAGTCCAAATGAGCCAAGAGTTTAAAATAGTAGCATCTGATTTAATTAGGTTTTACTAACAGCAAGTCAGGAAAATGCATTAACTCCCTTAGCCCACTAGGGGTTCCCTTTGTGTGCTGACATTAATTGCTGCCATTTACTTCATTGCTTGTTGCTTCCCTCCTGCCTTCTTATTGGCAACACTGTGGATGGAGAACTTTTCTACAAACCTCCCTCAAACCAGCATTTTCAGCTCAGCAGATGGTACCTGAATGTTGATTTAGTTATCAGTCTGTTTGATGAGATTAGAGGGTCACTAAAAGGCCACTCTGACCAAAATCATAGAGACCTTTTTGTATATACCTGCAGCAAGTTCTGAAAGAGCCATCAAATAGACATAATGACCATTAAAATTACTTCTTGAGGACTTTGAGAGATTTGCACACTTTTGATAAAATCATCATATCACTTTTCCTCTCATCTGGCTATTAATCACACATTGATGTACATTATAGCATGGCACTTACTATAGTTTCTATTAACTTAAATTTCTTATAGGTATGCGTTGTCTTTACAACTAGAGAAACTTTGAGGACAGAGATTACTTTTCTCATATTTTTGCTCAACCCCCACTTTCACCCCAAGCCCCTGGCAAAACGATGTGCAAATAATAATAAATACTAAAAATCCCTTGATGAAAAGGCAATAACGCTTTAAACAATTAAAACTTAAGCAAGTAAAACTGTCTGAATTGTTCATTCTCAGTTTTTGTCACCTAAAAGTCACCAAGGTTCTAAGGGAATTGGAACTACGACAGGGAAATTTTGTGTTTTTGTTTTTTGAATATGGGTATTTTTATAGGGATTGCATTAAATCTACAGATTGCTTTGGGTAGTATGTATATTTCAGCAATAGTACTTTCTCCAACCCATGACCATGAGATACCATTCCATTCTACATACCTTTAATTTCCTTCATCAGTGGTTTATAGTTTTCAGAGTGTAACACTTTCACCTTGGTTGAAGTTTATTCCTAGGTATTTTATTCTTTTTAATGCAATTTTTTAACATCTTTATTGGAGTATAATTGCTTTAAAATGGTGTGTTAGTTTCTGCCTTATAACAAAGTGAATCAGTTATACATATCCATATGTTCCCATATCTCTTCCCTCTTGCATCTCCCTCCCTCCCACCCCCCTATCCCACTCCTCCAGGCGGTCACAAAGCACGGAGCTGATCTCCCTGTGCTATGCGGCTGCTTCCCACTAACTATCTACCTTATGTTTGGTAGTGTATATATGTCCATGCCTCTCTCTCGCTTTGTCAGAGTTTACCCTTCCCCCTCCCCATAGCCTCAAGTCCATTCTCTAGTAGGTCTGTGTCTATATTCCTGTCTTACTCCTAGGTTCTTCATGACATTTTTTTCTTAAATTCCATATATCTGTGTTAGCATACGGTATTTGTCTCTCTATTTCTGACTTACTTCACTCTGTATGACAGACTCTAGGTCTATCCACCTCGTTACAAATAGCTCAATTTCGTTTCTTTTTATGGCTGAGTAATATTTCATTGTATATATGTGCCACATCTTCTTTATCCATTCATCTGATGATGGACACTGAGGTTGTTTCCATCTCTAGGCTATTGTAAATAGAGCTGCAATGAACATTTTGGTACATGAATCTTTTTGAATTATGGTTTTCTCAGGGTATATGCCCAGTAGTGGGATTGCTGGGTCATATGGTAGTTTTATTTGTAGTTTTTTAAGGAACCTCCATACTGTTCTCCATAGTGGCTGTACCAATTCACATTCCCACCACCAGTGGAAGAGTGTTCCCTTTTCCCAACACCCTCTCCAGCATTTATTGTTTCTAGACTTTTTGATGATGGCCATTCTGACTGGTGTGAGATGATATCTCATTGTAGTTTTCATTTGCATTTCTCTAATGATTAATGATGTTGACCATTCTTTCATGTGTTTGTTGGCAGTCTGTATATCTTCTTTAGAGAAGTGGCTATTTAGGTATTCTGCCCATTTTTGGATTGGGTTGTTTGGTTTTTTTTGTTATTGAGCTGCACGAGTTGCTTATAAATTTTGGAGATTAATCCTTTGTCAGTTGCTTCATTTGCAAATATTGTCTCCCATTCTGAGTATTGTCTTCTGGACTTGTTTATGGTTTCCTTTGCTGTGCAAAAGCTTTGAAATTTCATTAGGTCCCATTTGTTTATTTTTGTTTTTATTTCCATTTCTCTAGGAGGTGGGTCAAAAGGGACCTTGCTGTCATTTATGTCATAGAGGGTTCTGCCTATGTTCTCCTCTAAGAGTTTGATAGTTTCTGGCCTTACATTTAGGTCTTTAATCCATTTTGAGCCTATTTTTGTGTATGGTGTTAGGGAGTGATCTAATCTCATAGTTTTACATATACCTGTCCAGTTTTCCCAGCAACATTTATTGAAGAGGCTGGCCTTTCTCCACAGTACATTCCTGCTTCCTTTATCAAAGATAAGGTGACCATATGTGCATGGGTTTACTCTGGGCTTTCTATCCTGTTCCATTGATCTATCTTTCTGTTTTTGTGCCAGTACCATACTGTCTTGATTACTGTAGTTTTGTAGTATGGTCTGAAATCAGGGAGCCTGATTCCTCCAGCTCCGTTTTTCGTTCTCAAAATTGCTTTGGCTATTCGGAGTCTTTTGTGTTTCCATACAAATTGTGAAATACTTTGTTTTAGTTCTATGAAAAATGCCAGTGGTAGTTTGATAGGGATTGCATTGAATTTGTAGATTGCTTTGGGGAGTATAGTCATTTCCACACTGTTCATACTTCCAATCCAAGAACATGGTATATCTCTCCATCTATTGGTAACATCTTTATTTCATCCATGTCTTATAATTTTCTGCATACAGGTCTTTGTCTCCTTAGATAGGTATATTCTAGATATTTAATTCTTTTTGTTGCAATGGTAAATGGGAGTGTTTTCTTGATTTCACTTTCAGATTTTTCATCATTAGTATATAGGAATGCCAGAGATTTCTGTGCATTAATTTTGTAACCTCCTACTTTACCAAATTCATTGATTAGCTCTAATAGTTTTCTGGTAGCATCTTTAGGATTCTCTATGTATAGTATCATGTCATCTGCAAACAGTGACAGCTTTACTTCTTCTTTTCTGATTTGGATTCCTTTTATTTCCTCTTCTTCTCTGATTGCTGTGGCTAAAACTTCCAAAACTATGTTGAATAAGAGTGGTGAGAGTGGGCAACTTGTCTTGTTCCTGATCTTAGTGGAAATGCTTTCAGTTTTCCACCATTGAGGACGATGTTGGCTGTGGGTTTGTCATATATGGCCTTTATTATGTTGAGGAAAGTTCCCTCTATGCCTACTTTCTGGAGGGTTTTTATCATAAATGGGTGTTGAATTTTGTCGAAAGCTTTCTCTGCATCTATTGAGATGATCATATGGTTTTTCTCCTTCAATTTGTTAATATGGTTTATCACATTGATTGATTTGCATATATTGAAGAATCCTTGCATTCCTGGAATAAACCCCACTAGATCATGGTGTATGATCCTTTTAATGTGCTGTTGGATTCTGTTTGCTAGTATTTTGTTGAGCATTTTTGCATCTATGTTCATCAGTGATATTGGCCTATAGTTTTCTTTCTTTGTGACATCCTTGTCTGGTTTTGCTATCAAGGTGATGGTGGCCTCATAGAATGAGTTTGGGAGTGTTCCTCCCTCTGCTATATGTTGGAAGAGTTTGAGAAGGATAGGTGTTAGCTATTCTCTAAATGTTGGATAGATTTCACCTGTGAAGCCAACTGGTCTTGGGCTTTTGCTTGTTGGAAGATTTTTAATCACAGTTTCAA
The DNA here is from genome assembly GCF_008692025.1 of Phocoena sinus. Classification (NCBI taxonomy): domain Eukaryota; kingdom Metazoa; phylum Chordata; class Mammalia; order Artiodactyla; family Phocoenidae; genus Phocoena; species Phocoena sinus. The sequence goes on along the minus strand of NC_045776.1, from coordinate 29,178,795 downwards.
TTTCAGTGCTTGTGATTGATCTGTTCATTTTTTCTATTTCCTCCTGATTCAGTCTTGGCAGGTTGTGCATTTCTAAGAATTTGTCCATTTCTTCCAGGTTGTCCATTTTATTGGCATAGAGTTGCTTGTAGTAATCTCTCATGATCTTTTGTATTTCTGCAGTATCATTTGTTACTTCTCCTTTTTCATTTCTAATTCTATTGATTTCAGTCTTCTCCCTTTTTTTCTTGCTGAGTCGGGCTAATGAGTTATCAATATTGTTTATCTTCTCAATGAACCAGCTTTTAGTTTTATTGATCTTTGCTATCGTTTCCTTCATTTCTTTTTCATTTATTTCTGATCTGATTTTTATGATTTTTTTTTTGTCTGCTAATTTTGGGGGTTTTTTGTTCTTCTTTCTCTAATTGCTTTAGGTGCAAGGTTAGGTTGTTTATTCGAGATGTTTCCTGTTTCTTAAGGTAGGATTGTGTTGCTATAGACTTCCCTCTTAGAACTGCTTTTGCTGCATCCCATAGGATTTGGGCTGTCGTGTTTCCATTGTCTTTTGTTTCTAGATATTTTTTATTTCCTCTTTGATTCCTTCAGTGATCACTTCGTTATTAAGTAGTGTATTGTTTAGCCTCCTTGTGTTTGTGTTTTTTACAGATATTTTCCTGTAATTTTTATCTAATCTCATAGCATAGTGGTTGGAAAAGATACTTGATACAATTTCAATTTTCTTAAATTTACCAAGGCTTGATTTGTGACCCAAGATATGATCTATCCTGGAGAATGTTCCATGAGCACTTGAGAAAAATGTGTATTCTGTTGTTATTGGGTGGAATGTCCTAAAATTTCAATTAAGTCCATCTTGTTTAATGTATCATTTAATACTTGTGTTTCCTTAGTTATTTTCATTTTGGATGATCTGTCAATTAGTGAAAGTGGGGTGTTGAAGTCCCCTACTATGAATGTGTTACTGTCAATTTCCCCTTTTATGGCTGTTAGTATTCGCCTTATGTATTAAGGTGCTCCTATGTTGCGTGCATAAATATTTACAATTGTTATATATTCTTCTTGGATCAACCCCTTGATCATTATGTAGTGTCCTTATTTGTCTCTTCTAATAGTCTTTTTTGTGTGTGTGTCTTATGCACGGCTCTCACTGTTGTGGCCTCTTCCGTTGCAGAGCACAGGCTCCGGATGTGCATGCTCAGCAACCATGGCTCACGGGCTCAGCCGCTCCATGGTATGTGGGATCTTCCCAGACCGGGACATGAACCCGTGTCCCCTACATCAGCAGGCGGACTCTCAACCACTGCACCACCAGGAAAGCTGTAATATTCTTTATTTTAAAGTTTATTTTGTCTAATATAAGAATTGCTGCTACAGCTTTCTTTTGGTCTCCATTTGCATGGATTACCTTTTTCCATCCCCTTACTTTCAGTCTGTATGTGTCTCTAGGTCTGAAGTACGTTTCTTGTAGACAGCGTATATATGGGTTTTGTTTTTGTATCCATTCAGCCAATGTGTGTCTTTTGGTGGGAGCATTTAGTCCATTTACATTTAGGATAATTTTCGATATGTATGTTCCTATTCCCATTTTCTTGTTTTGTGTTTATTCTTGTAGTTCTTTTCCTTCTCTTTTGTTTCTTGCCTAGAGAAGTTCCTTTAGCATTTGCTGTAAAGCTGGTTTGGTGGTGCTGAACTCTCTCAGCTTTTGCTTGTCTGTAAAGGTTTTAATTTCTCCGTCAAATCTGAATGAGATCCTTGCTGGGTAGAGTAATCTTGATCGCAGGTTTTTCTCTTTCATCACTTTAAATATGTCCTGCCACTCCCTTTTGGCTTGCAGAGGTTGTGCTGAAAGATCAGCTGTTAACGTTATGGGGATTCCCTTGTGTGTTATATGTTGTTTTCCCCTTGCTGCTTTTAATATGCTGTCTTTGTATTTAATTTTTGACAGTTTGATTAATATGTGTCTTGGCATATTTCTCCTTGGATTAATACTGTATGGGACTCTCTGTGCTTCCTTGACTTGATTAACTATTTCCTTTCCCATATTAGGGAGGTTTTCAACTATAATCTCTTCAATATTTTCTCAGTCCCTTTCTTTTTCTCTTCTTCTTCTGGAACCCCTATAATTCAAATGTTGGTGCATCTTATGTTGTCCCAGAGGTCTCTGAGACTGTCCTCAGTTCTTTTTTTCTTTTTTCTTTATTCTACTCTGCAGTAGTTATTTCCACTATTTTTTCTTCCAGGTCACTTATCCGTTCTTCTGCCTCAGTTATTCTGCTATTGATCCCATCTAGAGTATTTTTCATTTCATTTATTGTTTTGTTCATCATTGCTTCTTTTATGTTTAGTTCTTCTAGGTCCTTGTTAAATGTTTCTTGCATTTCCTCTATTCTATTTCCAAGATTTTGGATCATCTTTACTATCATTATTCTGAATTGTTTTTCAGGTAGACTGTTTTTCAGGTAGACTGCCTATTTCCTCTTCATTTGTTAGGTCTGGTGGGATTTTATCTTGCTCCTTCAACAGCTGTGTGTTTTTCTGTCTTCTCATTTCACTTATCTTACTGTGTTTGGGGTCTCCTTTTTGCAGGCTGCAGGTTCGTAGTTCCTGTTGTTTTTGGTGTCTGTGCCCAGTGGCTAAAGTTGGTTCAGTGGGTTGGGTGGGCTTCCTGGTGGAGGGGACTAGTGCCTGTGTTCTGGTGGATGAGGCTGGATCTTGTCTTTCTGGTGGGCAGGTCCATGTCTGGTGGTGTGTTTTGGGTGTCTGTGGACTTATTATCATTTTAGGCAGCCTTTCTGCTAATGAGTGGGTTTGTGTTCCTGTCTTGCTAGTTGTTTTGCATAGTGTGTCCAGCACTGTAGCTTGCTGGTCATTGAGTGAAGCTGGGTGCTGGTGTTGAGGTGGAGATCTCTGGGAGATTTTCACCATTTGATATTATGTGGAGCTGAGAGATCTCTTGTGGACCAGTGTCCTGAAGTTGGCTCTCCCACCTCAGAGGCACAGCACTGACTCCTGGCTGAAGTACCAAGAGCCCTTCATCCACACGGCTCAGAATAAAAGGGAGAAAAAGTAGAAAGAAAGAAAGAAAGAAAGAAAGATAGAAAGAAGGGAGGGAGGGAGGGAGGGTTGGAGGAAGGAAGGAGGAAAGGAAGGAGGGACGGAAGGAAAGGAAGAAAGAAAGAAGATAAAATAAAGTAAGATAAAATAAAATAGAGTTATTAAAATAAAAAATAATTACTAAGAAAAAAAATTTTTTTGAAAAGAAAAAACAAACAAACAAAACCAACCAAACAAAAAAATATGGACGGATAGAACCCTAGGACAAATGGTGGAAGCAAAGCTATACAGACAAAATCTCACACAGAAGCATACACATACACACTCACAAAAAGAGGAAAAGGGGAAAAAATCATTAATCTTGCTCTCAACGTCCACCTCCTCAATTTGGGATGAATCGTTGTCTATTCAGGTATTCCACAGATGCAGGGTACATCAAGTTGATTGTGGAGCTTTAATCCACTGCTTCTGAGGCTGCTGAGAGAGATTTCCCTTTCTCTTCTTTGTTGTCACAGCTCCCAGGGGCTCAGCTTTGGATTTGGCCCCGCCTCTGCATGTAGGTCGCCGGTGGGCGTCTGTTCTTCTGTCAGACAGGACGGGGTTAAAGGAGCAGCTGCTTCGGGTACTCTGGCTCACTCAGGCCTGGGGGAGGGAGGGGCACGGAATGCAGGATGAGCCTGCAGCAGCAGAGGCCAGCATGACGTTGCACCAGCCTGAGGCGCGCCGTGCGTTCTCCTGGGGAAGTTGTCCCTGGATCCTGGGACCGTGGCAGTGGCGAGCTGCACAGGCTCCCCAGAAGGGGAGTGTGCATAGTGACCTGTGCTCACACACAGGCTTCTTGGTGGCAGCAGCAGCAGCAGCCTTAGCATCTCATTCCCGTCTCTGGGTCTGCACTTTTAACCACGGCTCGCGCCCGTCTCTGGAGCTCCTTTAAGCAGCGCTCTTAATCCCCTCTCCTCGCGCACGAGGAAACAAAGTGGGAAGAAAAAGTCTCTTGCCTCTTCGGCAGGTCCAGACATTTCCCCGGACTCCCTCCCAGCTAGCCGTGGTGCACTAACCCCCTGCAGGCTGTGTTCATGCCGCCAACCCCAGTCCTCTCCCTGCATTCCAACCGAAGCCCTCAGCTCTCAGCCCCACCCTCCCCGGCGGGCGAGCAGATGAGCCTCTTGTGCTGGTGAGTGCCGGTCAGCACTGATCCTCTGTTCAGGAATCTCTCCACTTTGCCCTCTGCACCCCTGTTGCTGTGCTCTCCTCCATGGCTCTGAAGTTTTTCCCCTCCGCCACCCACAGTCTCTGCCCATGAAGGGGCTTCCTAGTGTGTGGAAACCTTTCCTCCTTCACAGCTCCCTCCCACTGATGCAGGTCCCATCCCTATCCTTTTGTCTCTGTTTATTCTTTTTTCTTTTGCCCTACCCAGGTACGTGGGGACTTTCTTGCCTTTTGGGAAGTCTGAGGTCTTCTGCCAGCGTTCAGTAGGTGTTCTCTGGGAGTTGTTCCTCATGTAGATGTATTTCCTGTGTATCTGTGGGGAGGAAGGTGATCTCCGCGTCTTACTCTTCCACCATCTTCCCCTCGTCATTTGATGCAATTTTAAATGGGATTTTTTGTTTTTTGCTTTCTCTTTCTGATAGTTCATTTTTAGTATATAGAAAAGCAACCGATTTCTATATATTAATCTTGTACCCTGCCAATTTACTGAATTCTTTTATTCTCATAGTTTTTAGGTGGAGACTTCAGGGTTTTCTATATATGTTATCATGTCATCTACAAATAGTTACACTTTTACTACTTCCCTTCCAATTTGGAGTCATTTTATTTCTTTTTCTTGTCAGATTGCTGTGGCTTGGACCTCCAATACTATATTAAATAGAAGTAACAAGAGTGGGCATCCTTGTCTTGTTCCTGAATTTAGAGGAAAGGCTTTCAGCTTTTCATCATTGAGTATGATGTTAGCTATGGGTTTGTCATAAATGGACTTACCCTATGCCAACTTTGCTGAGAGTTTTTATCATGAGTGGTTGTTGAATTTTCTCAAATGCTTTTCATATCGCTATTGAGATGATCATGTGACTTTTATTCTTCCTTTTGTTAATGTCATGTATCACATTTTTTGATTTTTGGACTTGAACCATCCTTGCATCCTTGGGGGATAAATCCCAGTTGATGATGGTGTATGATCATTTTTATATGTTGTTGGATTTGGTTTACTAATATTTGGGGGGGGGTTTTGGGTTTTTTAAATATCTTTGTTAGAGTGTAATTTCTTTACAATGTTGTGTTAGTTTCTGCTGTACAACGAAGTGAGAGTTGATCTCCCTGTGCTATGCAGCAGCTTCTCACTCACCATCTATTTTTCATTGAGTAGTGTGTATATGTCAATGCCTCTCACTTCGTCCCATCTTCCCCTTCCCTGCCCAGTGTCCTCAAGTCCATTCTCTACGTCTGCATCTTTATTCCTGCCCCACCACTAGGTTCATCAGTACCGTTTTTTTTAGATTCCATATATGTGCATTAGCATATGGTATTTGTTTTTCTCTTTCTGACTTACTTCACTCTGTATGACAGACTCTAGGTCCATCCACCTCATTACAAATAACTCAATTTCGTTCCTTTTTATGGCTGAGTAATATTTGTTGAGAATTTTTGCATCTATATTCATCAGACATATTGGCCTATAATTTTATTTCTTTGTAGTGTCTTTCTCTGTTTTCAGTATCAGGATAATGTTGGCCTCATCGAGTAAATTTGGGAGCATTTCCTCCTCTTCAATTTTTTGGAAGAGTTTGCGAAGGATGAGCATCAGCTCTTATTTATATGTTTGGTAGAATTACCCTGTGAAACTCTGGTCCTGGACTTTTGTATCCTGGGAGTTTTTAAATTACTTATTCAATTTCACTACTAGATATTGGTCTGTTCAGATTATCTTATTTCTTCCAGATTCAATCTTGGAACATTGTATGTTTCTAGAAATTTATGCATTTCCTCTAGGTTGTCCAATTTGTTGTCATAAAACTGTAGTATTCCTTTATGATTTTTTTTGTATCTCTGTGATATTGGTTGTAGTTTCTCCTCTTTCATTTCTTATTTTGTTTATTTGGGTCTCCTCTCTTTTTTTCTTCATGAGCCTGTCTAAAGCTAATCACTTTTGCTTATCTTTAAATAAATAAAAAAAAAACAGCTCTTGATTTCATTGATTTTTCTTCTGTTTTTTTGTCTCTATTTTATTTATTTCCTTTCTGATCTAAATTATTTCCTTCCTTCTACTGTCTTTGGGCTTTGTTTGTTCTTCTTTTTCTAACTCTTTTAGATGGTAGTTTAGGTTGCTTATTTGAGATATTTCTTGTTTCTTGAGGAAGTCCTGTATCTCTGTAAATTTCCCTCTTAGAACTGCTTTTGCTGTGTCCCAGTTATCTTGGAAAGTTGTGTTTTTTACTTTCATTTGTCTTGAGGTATTTTTTGATTTCCTCTTTGATTTCTTCATTGATTCATTGGTTTTTTAGTAGCATGTTGATATGTCTCCATGTGTTTGTGGTTTTTCCCCAGTTTTCTTCCTGTAATTGATGGTCAGAAAAAATGCTTGATATAATTTCTGTCCTTTTAAATTTGTTGGAACTTGTTTTGTGACCTAGCATTTGTTCTATCCTGGATAATGTTTCATGTGTACTTGACAAGAATGTGTATTTGGGATGGACTGTCCTGTAGATATCTATTAAGTCCAACTGGTCTTTTGTGTCATTTAGGAACACTATTCCCTTATTGATTTTCTGTCTGAATGATCTGTCCATTGTTGTAAGTCCATTGTCCATTGATGTAACTGGGGTGTTAAAATTCCATACTGTTATTGTATTATTGTCAATTTCCCTTTATGGCTGTTAATATTTGCTTTATATATTTAGGTATTCCTGTATTAGGTGGATATATGTTAAAGAATGTTATATCCTCTTCTTGTATTGATCCCTTTGTCATTATACACTGCCCTCCTGTGTCTTTTGTTACAGACTTTATGTGATATGAGTATAGTTACCCCAGCTTTCTTTGGGTTTTCATTTGCATTAAATTTTTTTTCCATCCCCTTACTTTCAGTCTTTGTGTGTTTTTAGCTCTGAAGTGAATCTCTTGTAGTCAGCATATGAATGAGTCTTTTTTTTTTTTTTATCCAGTCACTCTATGTCTTTTAATTGGAGCATGTAGTCCATTGACTTTAAGTGACTATTGATAGGTATGGACTTACTGTCATTTTGTTACCAGTTTTCTGGTTGTTTTTCTAGTTTTTCTCTGTTCTTTTTTTCTTCTCTTAGTTTCATACCTTGTGGTTTGATGATTTTCTTTAGTTGTATGTTTGTTTTCCTTTCTCTTTAGTTTTTTGGTGTTGATTGTAGGTTTTTTATTTGTGGTTACCATAGGGTTCATATATGTTGACCTATAACTATATGAATTTGTTTTAAACTGATATCATTTAAGTTCAAACACATTCTAAAAGATCTATATTTTTTACTCTCCCCCACATTTTGTGTTTTTGAGGTCATATTTTACTTCTTCATGTCATGGGACAGGAAAGTTTTGATGAGATATAAAGTTTTCTGGAATATGAATGGAAAAAGAGATGGGAGCTTGACAAGAAAGAATAACATTCCCCTAATTCCCATTTTGCTTCTGGCTAGGACTACTTAGATACCATGGCTTATCAGACCAAGGCAAAAATGTCTCGATAAAGTCAACTTTTGCTATGTTTTTTAACCACAGATTACTCCGTGGTATTTTTTTAGTTTAAAAGAAATTTTCACAATATTCAGCCCTAGGCATGAGGTAAAACATATCAAGTAACATGGGATTAAGCCCAGGAGGTGATTTCCACAAAGGAAACCAGCAGAATATCTGTTTGATGAGAAATGATTGTCCTGAGATGCACTAATCATTTTTTTCCCCAACTCAATAATTAAATGTTCAAGTAAGCACTATCAATAGTGTAATACTATAATAGTTGTCAGCAAGCCTTCCCCACACATTTTTGTAGAGGAGAAAATGGCCTCCCACTTGGAATTATTTGATCAAGTTAATTGAGGAACATTTTAATAATGAGTCTATTTCCTAGAAACAAAAGTTTAAGAACTTAAGAATCACCTTAAGTTTTTGTTTTGATCACTGATACTTCAGAACATGGAGAAATAACTGAGACAATGAGAAGAAGGTGAACAAGTGTCAGAGTCTCTAGAAACATGAAAGGGATCTTCCCCCCCCCCCCCAAGCCTATTCCCTTTGACTGGATGTCCATTAGCCAAAAAAGAAGGTATAACAGGGGAATTCTTCTCCCCCTCAGGAGGTTCTAAATTGTGTTATTGGGAGCCTGGGTGTGGTGAGTGGAAGCCCTGAATCCTCAGCCTTTACTTGTCTAAATACTACAGGAAAGATTTGGGGAGAGATATTTAACCTGTTATGTGGTGAATGTTCATATCCCCCCAAATCCATATGCTGAGGCTCTGACCACCAACATGATAGTATTTGAAGGTGGCATCTTTGGTAGATATTTAGGTTTATGAAGTCATGAGAATGGAACACTCATGATGGAATTAGTGCCCTTATGAGAAGAAAAAAAGACACCAGAGTTCTCCCTCTCCCTGCACATACACCAAGGAAAGGCCATGTGAGCACACATCAAGAAGGCAGCTGTCATTAATTTCTACTACCAGTACATACATTTTCTGATTATCCACTCACTCTTCAAGCATGTTTTATGCTCCTACTGGATTCCAGGTACTCTACTACATGGGTGGTGCTGTAAACATAAAGAAAAATATTCCTACTCTCAAACAACTTTCAGTTAGCAAAGCTAGGGTCTGTAGCTATTATAAAGTGAGCTCATCAAATTCACGTTTCTAATCTCTAAGAAATCTTTTTTAAAAAAAGAGGAAGATCGTGAATAAAAATGATGTATAGTATTATCTTGGAGGAAATTAGAAATTATTAGAAAATTTTATATTTAGGAGAAGAAAACCAGAAAAGTTTTTATTCTGCTGAACATAATATTAATAATCTTTACTAGACCTAAAATAATGCTTGTTATATTCTTCTCTGGTTCTAAAAATACACATTGGTCTGAAAGCCAAAATCTAATTTGTAATTTATTAGAATCTATTTCCTTCCAAATTGTATACTAGTGGGCACTGCCACCAATACCCAAACAGTAGCCCAACTCAAAGCCCAGCAGTTCCCCTAGGGAGGGCCAGGTGGGTTAAGTTCCATTTATAGAATCCTGAAAAAGAGTACCTCTGAAGTAGAAGATATTCAGTCAACGGAAAGTTGGAGTAGAAGACCTTTAAGCCTTTTTCCAAACCGAGATTCCATCATTCTGATAGACTTTGGCTTATGAAATGTGAGGGACACCCTAACTAGGCTGTGAATGGAAACCAAGTGTTCTCATTTCAACTTGTGATTTTGTAAAGCAGGCTATGATATGTCTGGTCTATAGCTAAAGGTGTAATATAGTACTGTCTTTTAGTTAAGGGGAATAGTTTATAGGGCAAACAAATATGCAGATTAGCAAATCATTTTACCCAAACCACATCTAAGCCTCAGTTTATGGGATACAGATAGATATACACAAAGATATAGAGGCAGTCACAGCTGGCAAGCTCATAACAAGCCCTTAAGAGAAGATTAGGCTCTTTGGGAGACATCACCCCCTTCTGATTAGGGGGCATAGGAAAAGAGTGTCAGCAACAGCCTCCCTTGACCTTCCTTTTGGGTGCTATAGAAACTGAATAATGACTGGGAGCAATTTCAAAGTTGACCAGATGATGGCCTTTCTGTGGCTAGGATGTTCACTGGAGGAAATGGTTTTTTGGGGAAAAAAGGGGGCAGAGTGGTATGGTAATCTGAGAGCCTATATGTCAAGAGTTATTCTAAACTGTGATGATACAAAGGATAGGTGTAAGTTCAAAGGACAAATTTGCCACCATTAAGAACATTCTGGTTCAAAAGAACAAAATATCTTCAGCTAGTCTCTGACTGGAACAAGAACCAAGGAATATGCTGCTTATGGCTATGATTTCTAAAGACTCATAGATTCTCATAGGGGAATCTTTATTACATGGAGGTTAAGAGCATGAGACTTGGAGTCAAAACTGAATTTAAATCCCAGCTTACCCCCATACTAGCTGTGTGACCTTGTGTCTGTCACTTATTCTCTCTGAGGCTTAGTTTTCTCGTTTTTATAATGAGATAATTAATACAATCTTCAGAATATTGTTGTAAGATTAAGTGAGATAATATATGCAAAACTCTTGTGATTTTGTAAAGCAGGCTATGATATGTCTGGTCTATAGCTAAAGGTGTAATATAGTACTGTCTTTTAGTTAAGGGGAATAGTTTATAGGGCAAACAAATATGCAGATTAGCAAATCATTTTACCCAAACCACATCTAAGCCTCAGTTTATGGGATACAGATAGATATACACAAAGATATAACTTCACATAAGTTAGGCACTTAATAGTATAAATTTAGAGCTGAAAATTAGATTAATGTGGAATAATAATAGCAATAATAATTTAGAAAATAATTATACTTAATTCATACCTCTTATATTATACATGAGTAAACCATAATTCAAAGAGGGGACAACTTGCTCAAGAATACACAGCTAAGAAGTCTCAGAGACAAGACCATAAGTCTTCTAATTTCAGACTATTATTCTCTCTTTGGCATCATGCTCACATATGTTGGGGTACATACACACACTAAGCAACTCAGATTTCTCTATAGATTTATTCCACATAGATTGTTCCTTACACAAGGGAAAAAAGTTCCCAAATTCTGCTACCCACTCTATAAAATAAGATTTCCATGAAGAGTAAGTTCTCAGTTCACAATACCCTATCATCTGATGTTTAATCTATTTAATCATTTGACTCAGGATAAGATGGGTGTGTTCTAGCCTATGCTTTCCTTTATTTCCCATAGGCAATCACTGGTCATTCAGCAATGCTTTGGATGAGTTATCTGATATTTACTTATTAGTGTATTATCTTTTATAGTATTAACAATGAGATGTTTAAATCTCTAATCCCATCAGGCTCACCATTGTGAAATGATGAAACGATGTGGAGATAGTCCTGTATCTCCTATCACACACCCAGGACATATATCAATGGGTTAATCAGTCCATGACCCTGGATGAGTCAATAGAAGTTCTTGGGTTAGAATCCAAAGGGTTAGGAATCTTAAATGGAAGAGGCCCCCAGAGAAATTAGGCCCCTGTCCCTCCACTGTTCATTTTCAAGGAATCAGATGACTGAGGTGCCAAGAATTATATGCCCTGAGCCAAGTTGAGGAGCTGACAGGCAGAGGAAAGAGAACACTCCTTCCTCACTCTCAGAGGAAAGAACAGTTCCTTAGGAACCTTTGATAGTTCCTTAAGATCTTTGATAATTTAATCCCTGGGAACATATAATTGGGTTCTTTGGTCTCAATTGTTTGCCAATTTATTATCCCACTGAAGTCTTAAAACTATATTGAATACATACAAGGAGGACTGTCTCTTCTGCTTCAAGCTTCAAGATAGGACCCTTTGCTCCAATGTGGGGAACAGTCTCAAATAAGAATAAGATCAAGCCATTTGAATTCTGAATTACTTATCCAATGCCATAAAGATAAACTTACCATCCAAACTACCCAGAGGAAAAAAATACAGTTTTTCAGTATACCTGAATTTGTGAGATTGAGAAGTCCTTCTCACTGTCCTCATTGATATCAAACTTTATAGAGATTAGCATATAGTTCAGTGACTCTAAAGATAAGATTCACACCATTCATTGCATCTCTATATGAGCCAGAGATATATGAGCCTATAATGATCAATTTTATATAAACTACACCTAATTTCTCTGTGAACACCTGCCAAACCACACCTTCAACCCCAGGTCCTCCTCAGCACAAATGTCACATTTCAAACTGTGCATTAGGATGTGCATTTTAGGATAATTTTCTGCCACCCGAAACTAATATATTTAATATTAAATTTACATTTTTTCAAAGTACTCCATATCTTACAATAGGCATGATACAAATACTTTTTGGTTAAATCCTAAAATTCTTCCTGATTCTGATATTAACATTCCTTACTACATCATTCCCCCAGTTCACAAGCCTCATGCAAGTCATTTTCTTTGACTGTGCCCTCGCCATGAACCCTCAAGTCTAATCAGTCACCAGTTTGTCAAATATTTCTTTGAGACATATCCACCCTTGTCAACACCCAGATTCAGAGATCTTATTGAACTTTATTGAACTTCCTACTCAGTTTCTCCCTCATTCCAATCTATCTTTAATCCATTTTTTTATCTTTTTAATCTACAGTTTCCAGCCATGGTTTTGACAGCAGACTTCCCATTTCCACAATATTTAAATGTGCTAGACAGTGCTCTAAATTCCTAGAGTTTTGACTTTTATTAAATTATTGCCAAGAGCCATGGCAGTTCCATTGAGAGAGGGAGTGGGAAGCCAAGTGGAAAGGTTTCGGGTCCTCTCATCTCTTCTTCAACCAAAGATAATCCCATCTTTTCTTTCTATTTTACATATTTGGGATCTGTATGGATTTGCTTTCAAATTGTCTCCATTGGCAAAAACAAGTTTGGGTATCAATGGCTCATGTGCAAAAGGCAAAACTCCTTACCCTGATTTACAGTCCCAATCTAGCCCCAAGCACTTTTGCAATTATAGCTCATTTTATTTCTCTTCGAGTTTTCTCACTGACTATCTCAATAGGTCTTAGGTGCTCCCTCCTTCCCTCTCATCTCCCTTGATTAAATGCTGCCTATCTGTGGTAGTCATTAGCGCTGTTATTCACCATATATTTCTATTTCTCTACTCTTCCAATGAAACACAGAATTACTCTTCCTAGGATCATGTTCTATCTGAAGCCATTTGAATATGTTACTATGTCACTCACAGAGAAGGGCATTAATTGATAGTTTTAGACCCCCCAAAATTATTCCGTCTTTCTCTCTGAGATTGCAATTGGCTATACTTCAGATAGTGGTTGCCCCATCAGCCTGGGTCCCAGAGTAAGGGTAAAATTGAGCAGATACTTCAGCAATGCCGAGTGAGTGATGACTAAACATTAGCTGTTTTAAGCCACTAAGAGTTGAGGGTGTGTTGTGTTGTTGTCATCTTTCCTAAGCATCTATACTTCTTCAAGGATGAGCTAATTATTTTCAAGGTGATTTTAAAAAAAAACTAAGCCATTTTTTTTGTACTCTTATTTCTCTTCTTCCACCAAGAAAAACTGCTTCTCAATGAATGATATCAGTTGTATATCAAGTAGCCATTCTGTAGAATTACAAAAAAACATATAATAACCTGCACTCATTTGGCATTTAAAGTGATAGGCTTCCCCACATTGTTTAGCTACATATATATGTGCATAACTGTCCCCATAAAAACCAAAAATTCTTCGACTTAAATATTCCTTAGTATATCTCAGGGTAGGGAGGAGTATTGTACTCTGTGCTTCTCCCCCAGCCCCACCCTAAACCCAGTGTATTTATTCCAGATGAAATTTGGTTAAACTAATATCAAGAAAAGGTAACCTCATAAAAATACAAATAAAACATGTGCAGCCTAAGAATTAAGTATATGTGGGTGTAAGGAGGAGGGTAAATGCCTCAAAAGCTCCTTGTAGTTATTCATTCACAATTGGCTCCCTCATTCTCCTCTGTCTATAACCTCCTTGATTTAAGACAGACACCAAGAGCTTTTTAAGGTCCACTAAAATGTAGAGTAAAGATGGTGACCACACTTTGCCATATCTCACACTTATCATCTGTGAATCCCAAGACTGTGTTCACTTTCTTCTGTCATATAGCCCCCAAGTGTCCAGCTCAGGAAAGCTTAACAAGCATTCATTTCTGGATTGATGGTCTTTTTCAATTCCCCACAGAGAATAGAGTTACTTGTATGGGCATATAAAATTAAATTAGAAAATTGGTCACTGCCTAGAATTACTAAAAATAGTTGACAGTAGTTGATACTTACTTTGTACTTTCAGTATGTCAGGTATTGCTATAAGCATTTTACACATGTTAATTTGATATAGCACGGTGGTTAGTGTGGGTGCCTGGGTCAGACTGCCAAGATTTGAGTCCTTGCTCCTTAATTACTATCTATGTGATCTTGAGAAATCTCTCTGTACCTCAGGTTTTATACATATGAGGTCATGAAGGTTCATAGGGTTGCTTTGAAACTTTAAGTAGCACATGCCTAGATCCTTAAACACTGTCCAGTATGTGCTGGCTGTTTTCATTACAAGGAAGCCAGTCAAAATATACACTCAGAACCCAAAGAAGGTTTCAGATGGAAGACACAAAAGCAAACATCAAACATCACAGGTCTTAATATCATGTCAGGAGAGGCCTATCTGGAATCTCCCAGCTGGAGCCACTGTTGCTGTTTTGCATTAGAGAGTTTTTCTCACTCAAGAGATAACCAATAATACACTTTCACTTCAGAACCTTTCATCCCACATATTTACAAATGTGATAACAACTCTCCTAGCATTTGTTTCCCACCAAAGTAAGCCAGGCTATCCCTGGGTAGAGCTTCATGAGAATGTCCTGCTGCTGTTAAACAGGATAAAAACCAGGCCTAATATAATTCTCCAGAGAGGGAGAGAGGATACAGGCCTGAACTGCGATACTTCCTTTTAGAGCATAAGCAATTGCCAGGATGGAAAAGACAGACCATGTGGCAAGCCTGGGCTCTGGAATCCTGTTAGGAGATACTCTCAGGTTGCTGTGTCATCCAGCTGTTACCACAGCGTGTCAGGGTTTCACTTCTCAGAACATCCATAGGAGGTGAACCAGAAGTGAAAAGCCCAATACTTAGGTGGGTTGCAGACAGGTGGGTTGCAGACAGGTGGGTTGCTCATGAAAATGTGAAGATGGCAACCTTCCAGAGGCTGTCCTGGAGAGGGATAGAGGAAGAGAAACCCACTTCCGTTTCATCAGAAGAACCCAGCTTGGAAGCTTATTTCTTCTGCACTGGCTGCCAGGAAGGCACGTGAGAGGTTTTCTGAATGTTGAATGGTAGCCCTATTGGCCAACTTGGGCAATGTGAAACAGTAAAAAAAGAAATATTTTTGCAGTGCTTTGACATAATATTTGTACTGTGAGTTTAACTATATCATCATTGTAAATTTTTTTCAATATATAAAAATAAAAATATCTCTATTACTGAGTTATAACTTCACTTTTTCAATTGCCATTCCATGTTAATTTTTCCAACTATCGTATTTCTACATAATATTTTACATATGATTATGATACTTATTTAGCCTTTTCCTCCTCCCATGCTTAAATAATCATATTGCCTTTAATTTCTTAAAATTGCTAGTCAGAGGTAAATGTATCTGAACATAAATCTCTAAATCTCTATCATCATTTCTGCCTACTTGCTTAGCATAGATTTCCAGCAGAAAAATTGGAGTCAAATAGTATGAGTATCTTAAGAGACTTGAGAGATATATATTTCTTTTTCAGGAAGAAATTTTATACTTCCACAATTGAATGTGAAAGAGCCAGCTCTTTCAAGCCTCCTAGCCTTAATGATTCATATATACATACATGCATACATACATACATATATACATACATACAGATAGGTTGTTGACTTAATATATTTTTTTAAAATCTTAAGCTAAATTTAAAAGTAGTGGAAGACTCATCCACGTGAAACAACATCATTCATGACAAGGTATCAAAGCTTTAAACAGACTCTAAGCCATATTGGAATTGAGAGGAATAGGAAATCAGTGAAACTGAGAATTGTCAAGGAAGCAGCTATTCTTAAGCTGAACCTAGAAACATTAGCATTGTTTGGCATTTATCGAGATAGGTAGGAAAAATATATGTATATCTGGAAAGGGGGAAAGCTGGGACAAAGATAAGAAGCCAAAATGAGCAAGAAAAACTGGGGGAATGGTTTGTCCTAACCAATATTTCCACATTTATTCATTCAAGCAAAATTTATGTGGTTCATATTAGGTACCTGGCAATGTGCTAGGTGCTAAAACTACAAAGATGAATAAAACACTGCATTGGTTTCCAAATTAAATTGCTTCCTAACTGGCCTCCCTGCCTCCAAGTTCAATCCATCATAATCCATCACTAACAGTGCCATCAAAGCATCCTCCAAACTATAAACCTGTTTAATATTGGGTTGGCCAAAAAGTTCATTCGGGTTTTTCCATAAGATGGTACAGAAACATCCAAACAAAGTTTTTGGCCAACCCAATATTACACCCTGGTTTTAATCCCCAGATCACTTTTACAAGGAAGCCAGTCAAAATATCATTTTTACAGGACTGGGAAACTTCAGTAGCTTAGCCATGCTTTAAAATAAAATCCAAAGACCTTAATAGGGTTTTCATGGCTTTTCTCCATCTGGAGGTTCCTACATCCCCTAGCATCTAGTCTCTCTTCCCTCTCTTTCCAGAAATAATAAGCTTCTTTCGGTTCCTTGAACTGGTCAAATGCAAACTCTTCACACAATGTCTAGACTTTGGAATTCACACATGCTATTTCCTCTTCTGAAATACCTACCCTACTGCTTCCCCTGCCCCCACCTCCCCAAGTTCCTGCCCCACCACATTTCACCTAGTTAACTTCTGTTCATCTTCTACCTGTCATCTTCTACCTGTCAGCTTCAGGGAGGCTTCCCTCGGCCCTGAGTCTGGGTTAAATTTCCCTGCTACATATTCTCAAAGCAGCTTCTACTTACCTTGGTGTAACTCTCATCACATTTTATTTGTATATTTATTTTCTCATCTCCCCCTAAATACTATAGGCTCTATAAATACCAAAACTTTATTCCTCATATTTACCTCTAAGTTCCTAGCATTGTCTATTGCACATAGTAGTTTTTTAATAAATATTTGTTGATATATTTTGAAGTGAATCTAGTTGCAGAGGGTGGGGTTGATGCTATCAACTCAAAGGAGTCAAACAGAATCAGCACAGGTTCTGAGTAGGTTCATGAAACTAAGTGATGGCATGTCAATATAATAACAATCTACTCAGTTTGAGCAGTTCACTTATCTTAAAATAAGTAAATTCCTACTGTATTATCATGGATTAGGGTTCAGGAGACAATATCCAAACTGGGAGGCTGCAGAATAAGATAAATTTGTCTTAGCCTATCTCCACTACTTTCTAGATGTGTGAGCCTGGGCAAATTACTTAGCCTTTCTGAGACTCTTCTTTAAATGGAAATGCCAATGCTTCTCTCCCAAGTCCATGAAACCAACTGTGTAGAGCACTGAATACAACGCCCATTAAACTCTCACATTCACTAAATATTCATTCCTTCTCCCTCTCAGCTCTTCCTCTTACTCCTGTAGAAACTTGGACAAATCACTTTTTCCTGGACTTTCAGGTTCTCTGTTATAAAACTAACAGATTGGGGAAAAGCCATGTTTGCTGAAACTAGTCAAATCCAAGCAGCATCAAGAGAGCTTTGGCTGAAAATCTCCAAGGGTGGACTTGAAAGCCAGTTTCTTTATAAAGTTCCCCAGGTGATCCTGCAGCAGCCAGCCCAGCTCAGAACTGCAGTCCAGTGTCTTGGAAACACTAGCCTTTTCCAGCTTGAACAGACAATAGTTTCTTTTTTTTTTTTTTCTCTGCTTCTCATATGGAAAATGTTTATTCAATAAATCAGAATATGACTCACCTGGCTGGCAGTTTTTATTCCACAAGACCCAAACTACGCCATAATTAGCAACAAAGGCCTACGTGTGTGTGCATGTGTGTATGTACGTGTGTTGGGAGAAACAGAAGCAGCATAAGAAATGTCTTCCCTACTTCTAACTCTTCCTTTGCTTACTGGCATGAGATAGAACTCCCAACAATGTAGCCACAGTAGGATCAAGCAGTGAACAGCCTACAGAAGTCTGCTCTTAAGTGAAGGAATCCTTTAGTTTTCTACTATTATTACATCAATATCAATCACATTGAGAGGCTTGCCAATGGTCATTGCTCTATTAAGCCAATACCAGAATTTGTGGTCATTATGGAGTCTCAGAATCGAGAGGTTTAGTAAAGACAAAATCGAGACAAGTGAAGAGGTTTGCTGTTAGTTTAACAGAGAGCACGAATAGAATCAAATCCTGTGAGGAAAAAAAATGGGGGAGTTAGACAGCCACCTGATATAATAACAGAAAACACAAAAACTGAATGGGGCATGCAAGAGGATCATGGAAAAATCTTAACTCACAGCCTTCAGGATTGTATGAAAAATTCTATAAACATTTCTTAAGCTCCTTCCATAGACCAAATGTTGTATTATAAGTTCAGGATAAAAATCTATTAAGACGGGCTTCCCTGATGGTGCAGTGGTTGAAAGTCCGTCTGCCGATGCAGGGGACATGGGTTCGTGCCCCGGTCCGGGAAGATCCCACATGCCCCGGAGCGGCTAGGCCCGTGAGCCATGGCCGCTGAGCCTGCGCATCCAGAGCCTTTGCTCTGCAACGGGAGAGACCATAACAGTGAGAGACCCGTGTGCCGCAAAAAAAAAATCTATTAAGACATAGTTCATCTCTTTGAAGGAATTTCAGTCTATGGATAAAGAAACTGGAAAAGAATGGTAATTAAGGAAACACTCTGTGATACCTAAACTTCATATCTTATTTAATCTTCTTAACAATCCTGCATTGTGGATACCATCAGATAGATTCAGCAGCTTACCCAATATTCAGAGCCTATATTAGGAAAGGTGGACTATCTCTTTATTATTCAATAATAATAGATGTACTGTTCAGAAACATCATATATCATACAGAAAATATCTCTAAACATTTCTTTCTAGTGAATAATCATAGTTCAAACATTCATCAAAGGAATACTTTCATTAAGAATCATTAAGCCTGATGAGTTTCTCTGTGACAGCCCAGAAACATAATGGTAACTAGAGTTTTAAGGTCAAAGATTTTGTTTCTTGAAATGTCATTGTCATTTAGTTATTAACCCTAATATTAGTCCTTGCCAAGTCATGCAAATCTGTTCTTCCCTTTTCACTAAGCCAGAATAAGCAAAGAAATTTGCCCTTATTTACACCCATGTAAATGACAGTCCAAACTCCAAAGAGTCATATGGAATGCTAGCTGAACATTAGTGGGCAAAGGATCATGCCAAAAGGGTGGGAGCACCAGAGACAAAATTCACCCAGTGGTGAACAAAAATCCACATATTTTCTTTCTTCCCTTACCAACAAAAAAATCCATCCCCAAACTAACAGTATATCTAGGCTAATAATTGAAAAAACAAGTATTCACTACTCCCCCAAACCCTTTTAAAAAGTCTTATTTCTAGAACTGAAAGAAGTAGAAATAATCTTTGTGTCTGATTGAAAACAGGTTTCCTGATTCTCTTGGGTTTCCACGTTTAACAGCTCATTCCACAAAAACAATCTCTCTTCTCTCTGCTTAGCCTAGAGAGTTTGTGACTTTATTGGCTCACTTTAACACAGACTGTCCCCCTTGAATGTGACCTGTCATCACTGAACTTTGAATATACAAATCTCAACCATCCCTTCCCCCAAATTAGCTGAACATTTCTCTCTGTTTTGGTTGCTGGTTACTGGTTGCTACTGAACTTGAAAAGGTTGTATCTCACTTCCTGGCATCGTTGGACAGGTTGCAGATCATAATCACACTAATTAGCACATGGATTTCTGGATTTTAAGTATGTCAGGCAAAGGGAGGTGTAAGGTAGGGGAGAGATGGCAGAGGAAAGGGTCACTCGGGAGAGAATGGAAGGGAGAGAACATGGGCAAAAGGAATTTGAATGACCTTATTTTATCCTCTGAAGCAGATACTCCCAAAGGATTAAATTCAGGAAAAATCCTTCAGTTTTAGGCTTACTTATTTGTTACACAGGAGTAAACCTTCCTATTCTTGTTAGATCTCTTTACCTCTTCTTTTGAATCATGGAAACATAACAGGTTCGGGAAGGTACTGAATTAAATTATCTCTGACTTTGCTGTCAACTGCAGTCAAGTCGACTGTAATCCTATCCATTAGATAAACTAGAGAAAATAAGTCTTTGTTTGAAAAATTTCTGAGCTAAGTTTTGTTCTCATAACAAAAATGGAAAGTTATCATCTTTTTTAAAAAGTATACATGTGCACACAATTATGTGTAAGTATGTGTGTGTGTATAGAGAGAGATATACACACAAATTCACATAAATATGTATATATACATAAATATACATATGTATATATATATATATATATATATAGAGAGAGAGAGAGAGAGAGAGAGAGAGAGAGAGAGAGAGGTAGCTAGGAAGATAGGTAGATAGACAGACAGGTAGGGGTGGATAGAGAGGCAGCTAGAAAGAGAAATAGAGATATAAAATGCTTCTCGTCTACCAACCAATAAAGGGGACTTTGCTGGAAAAAAATTTCTTCTCAGAACTTCCCATCCCACAAAAGTTCTTAAAAATGGAGACTTTCTCGTGTCATCCTCCTGTTCCTCTAAAGGCTCAGGCTAATGCACAGCCATTCTCTAATTAAGAATGTATTTGAGACATATCATAAGTAGATTGTATGTCCTGTTTTCAAACATTGTCTCTTTGCTTTCTCTGCCCTCTTCCCCTTTTCCCCTCCTCCAGCCCTTCAAATAGCCCTGTCCTAAATGAATCTTCCAGGCCAGTCTGATGTTAAAAGAGAAATGTTTATCTTGGAGTATAGAGATAATTGACAATTAGAAAAGAGGACAATTTTAGCTCTTGGTCAGGGCACTGTGCTCCTGCACAAAGTGCTCTTTTCTTTGAAGCAGGGTGGAGTGCTGAGTGACTCAGGCAGGGATCTATGCGTGTTTATCCTTAGGGCCTACCAGAGTCAAGAACTGGAGTTTTCTGGGACAGATTTTTCTACCAACAGGTCCCACACAATATCAATAACTCATAAAAGACAAGATTGAATGATTCCAGCTCCTCCTGGTAAGAATTTCTAGCTTTTCCTCCCTGATGTGTTTGTTTACAGGAATTGACTGATAGAGTTGAACTGAGATCTGCCCACGGGTTTTGTTTTCATTATCCACCAAAAAATATGCTATGAGAAAAACTGGCTTTCTCCCTGATTCCAATTTGAAAAGTCAGGTAATTTATGACATTTTGTTTTCAAAAATTATCATTATACTATTATCTCAAATGTGGCTTGCTCTATTATAAACCCATTGTTATTTTATGCATTTTGGACTTTTTACAATTTTCCTTTCAAAATCCACAACTATTATTTTCTCAACAAGGGTAAGCCTTCCAATGTGTTTAATGAGTTTCTTTTGTTTTTATGTATTCTTAAAGTTAGGTATATTTTATATAAGTACATGTCTTTCTATGTACGTTATCAAATTATATACCTCACTCTGTTTCTTGCTTTTTCCTCACTCTATTTTTAAGATACCTTCATGGCACCGTGAGCAGCTAATCTATTGCTTCTATTGTGTCCATCTACCACTTCTTACTTCTCCAATGCTCTCTGTTGCTCCCTAAGTCCAGAAATGATCGAGTCAACCTTTTAAAAGAACACTAAAGGATGGGGATTTACTCTATTATATATTAAGACATACTACAAAGCCATAAAATAAAAACAGTACATTTAAGGGTCAAGAACAGAAAAATAGATCAATAGAGATCCAATAGACAGATCCCTGCATATAAACAGATGTAATATACCATAAGGAAAGTGTTGTAAATATTGAAGAAAGGGGAGATTATTTAACAAGTGGACATGGGAAACCTACCGCAGCATATAGAGAGAAGTAACTAGGTATGTAACACCACATTCAAAGATAGACTATAGAGACTTCCGGGAAGATGGTGGAAGAGTAAGAGGAGGAGATCACCTTCCTCCCCAAGAATACAACAGAAATACAGCTACACGTGGAACAACTCCTACAGAACACCTACTGAACGCTGGCAGAAGACCTCAGACCTCCCAAAAGGCAAGAAAAACCCACGTACCTGGTTAGGGCAAAAGAAAAAAATAAACAGAGACAAAAGGATAGGGATGGGTCCTGCATCAGCGGGAGGGAGCTGTGAAGGAGGAAAAGTGTCCACACACTAGGAAGCCCTTTTGCGGGTGCAGACCGCGGGTGGCGGAGTGGGGGAGCTTCGGAGCCGTGGAGGAGAGCACAGCAACAGGGGTGCGGAGGGCAAAGCGGAGAGATTCCAGCACAGAGAATCAGGGCCAACCGGCACTCACCAGCTGAGAGGCTTGTCTGCTCACACGCCGGGGCGGGTGGGGCTGGGAGCTGAGACTCTGGCTTCAATCGTAGCGCCGAGAGAGGACTGGGGTTGGCAGCGTGAACACAGCCTACAGGGCATTAGTGCACTGCGGCTAGCCGGGAGGGAGTCCGGGGAAAAGTCTGGACCTACCGAAGAGGCAAGAGACTTTTTCTTCCCTCTTTATTTCCTGGCGCATGAAGAGAAGGGATTAAAAACGCTGCTTAAAGGAGCTCCAGAGACGGGCACGAGCCGTGGCTAAAAGTGTGGACCACAGAGACAGACATGAGACGCTAAGGTCACTGCTGCCACCACCAAGAAACCTGTGTGCGAACACAGGTCACTATCCATACCCACCTTCCGGGGAGCCTGTGCAACCCGCCACTGCCAGGGTCCCGGGATCCAGGGACAACTACCCCGGGAGAACGCAAGGCGCGCCACAGGCTGGCACAACGTTACGCCAGCTTCAGCTGCCACAGGCCCGCCCCGCACTCCGTGACCCTCCCTACCCCTGGCCTGAGTGAGCCAGAGCCTCCGAATCAGTGGCTCCTTTACCCTGTCCTGTCTGGGCAAAGAACAGACGCCCTCTGGTGACCTACACACACAGGTGGGGCCAAATCCAAAGCTGAGCCCCTGGGAGATGTGAGAAAAAAGAAGAGAAAGGGAAATCTCTCCCAGCAGCCTCAGAAGCAGCGGATTAAAGCTCCACAATCAACTTCATGAACCCTGCATCAGTGGAATACATGAATAGGCAACAAATCATCCCAAATTAAGGAGCTGTGTGGATGAACGGCTCTTGGTGCCACAGCGAGGAGTTAGCACTGTGCGTCTGAGGTGGGAGAGACAACTTCAGCACACTGGTCCACAAGAGGGCTCCCAGCTGTACATAATATCAAACGGCGAAAATCTCCCAGAGATCTCCATCTCAACGCCAGCACCCAGCTTCACGCAACAAACAGCAACCTACAGTGCTGGACATCCTATGCAAAACAAGTAGCAAGACAGGAACACAACACCACCCATTAGGAGAGAGGCTGCCCAAAATCATAATAAGTCGACAGACACCCTAAAACACACAACCAGACGTGGACCTGCCCACCAGAAAGACAAGATCCAGCCTCAATCAACAGAACACAGGCACTACTACCCTCCACCTGGAAGCCTACACAACCCACTGAACCAACCTTAGCCACTGGGTACAGACACTAACAACAACAGGAACTATGAACCTTCAGCCTGCAAAAAGGAGACCCCAAACACAGTAAGATAAGCAAAATGAGAAGACAGAAAAACACACAGCAGATGAAGGAGCAAGATAAAAACCCACCAGACCTAACAAATGAAGAGGAAATAGGCAGTCTACCTGAAAAACAATTCACAATAATGATAGTAAAGATGATCCAAAATCTTGAAAACAGAATAGACAAAATGCAAGAAACATTTAACAAGGACCTAGAAGAGCTAAAGATGAAACAAACAATGATAAACAACACAATAAATGAAATTAAAAATACTCTAGATGGGATCAATAGCAGAATAACTGAGGCAGAAGTACGGATAAGTGACCTGGAAGATAAAAGAGTGGAAATAACTAATGCAGAGCAGAATAAAGAAAAAAGAATGAAAAGAACTGAGGACCGTCTCAGAGACCTCTGGGACAACATTAAATGCACCAACTTTCGAATTATAGGGGTTCCAGAAGAAGAAGAGAAAAAGAAAGGGACTGAGAAAATATTTGAAGAGAATATAGTTGAAAACTTCCCTAATATGGGAAAGGAAATAGTGAATCAAGCCCAGGAAACACAGAGAGTCCCATACAGGATAAATCCAAGGAGAAATACACCAAGACACATACTAATCAAACTGTCAAATATTAAATACAAAGAAAGCATATTAAAAGCAGCAAGGGAAAAACAACAAATAACACACAAGGGAATCCCCATAACATTAACAGCTGATCTTTCAGCAGAAACTTTGCAAGCCAGAAGGGAGTGGCAGGACATATTGAAAGTGTTGAAGGAGAAAAACCTGCAACCAAGATTACTCTACCCAGCAAAGATCTCATTCAGATTTGATGGAGAAATTAAAACCTTTACAGACAAGCAAAAGCTGAGAGAGTTCAGCACCACCAAACCAGCTCTACAACAACTGCTAAAGGAACTTCTCGAGGCAAGAAACACAAAAGAAGGAAAAGACCTACAATAACGAACCCAAAACAATTAAGAAAATGGGAATGGGAACATACATATCGATAATTACCGTAAATGTAAATGGACTAAATGCTCCCACCAAAAGACACAGATTGACTGACTAGATACAAAAACAAGACGCATATATTTGCTGTCTACAAGAGAACCACTTCAGACCTAGAGACACATACAGACTGAAAGTAAGGGGATGAAAAAGGTATTTCATGCAAATGGAAACCAAAAGAAAGCTGGAGTGCCAATTCTCATATCAACAAAATAGGCTTTAAAATAAAGACTATTAGAAGAGACAAAGAAGGACACTACAGAATGATCAAGGGATCGATCCAAGAAGATATAACAATTGTAAATATTTATATACCCAACATAGGAGCACCTCAATACGTAAGGCAAATACTAACAGCCATAAAAGGAGAAATCAACAGTAACACATTCATAGTAGGGGACTTTAACACCCCACTTTCACCAATGGACAGATCATGCAAAAGGAAAATAAATAAGGAAACACAAGCTTTAAATGATACATTAAACAAGATGGACTTAATTGATATTTATAGGACATTCCATCCAAAAACAACAGAACACACATTTTTCTCAAGTGCTCATGGAACATTCTCCAGGATAGATGATATCTTAGGTCACAAATTAAGCCTTGGTAAATTTAAGAAAATTGAAATTGTATCAAGTATCTTTTCCGACCACAATGCTATGAGACTAGATATCAATTATAGGAAAAGATCTGTAAAAAATACAAACACATGGAGGCTAAACAATACGCTACTTAATAACGAAGTGATCACTGAAGAAATCAAAGAGGAAATCAAAAAATACCTAGTAACAAATGACAATGGAGAAACGACGACTCAAAATCTATGGGATACAGCAAAAGCAGTCCTAAGAGGGAAGTTTATAGCAATAAAATCCTACCTTAAGAAACAGGAAACATCTCGAATAAACAACCTAACCTTGCACCTAAAACAATTAGAGAAAGAACAAAAAAACCCCAAAGGTAGCAGAAGGAAAGAAATCATAAAAATCAGATCAGAAATAAATGAAAAAGAAATGAAGGAAACAATAGCAAAGATCAATAAAACTAAAAGCTGTTTCTTTGAAAGGATAAACAAAATTGATAAACCATTAGCCAGACTCATCAAGAAACAAGGGAAAAAGACTGAAATCAATAGAATTAGAAATGAAAACGGAGAAGTAACAACTGACACTGCAGAAATACAAAAGATCATGAGAGATTACTACAAGCAACTCTATGCCAATAAAATGGACAACCTGGAAGAAATGGACAAATTCTTAGAAAGGCACAACCTGCCAAGACTGAATCAGGAAGAAATAGAAAATATGAACAGAACAATCACAAGCACTGAAATTGAAACTGTGATTAAAAATCTTCCAACTAGCAAAAGCCCAGGACCAGATGGCTTCACAGGCGAATTCTATCAAACATTTAGAGAAGAGCTATCACCTATCCTTCTCAAACTCTTCCAAAATATAGCAGAGGGAGGAACACTCCCCAACTCATTCTACGAGGCCACCATCACCCTGATACCAACACCAGACAAGGATGTCACAAAGAAAGAAAACTACAGGCCAATATCACTGATGAACATAGATGCAAAAATCCTCAACAAAATACTAGCAAACAGAATCCAACAGCACATTAAACGCATCGTACACCATGATCAAGTGGGGTTTATTCCAGGAATGCAAGGATTTGTCAATATATGCAAATCAATCAACGTGATACAGCATATTAACAAATTGAACGAGAAAAATCATGTGATCATCTCAATAGATGCAGAGAAAGCTTTTGACAAAATTCAACACCAATTCATGATAAAAACCCTGCAGAAAGTAGGCATAGAGGGAAATTTCCTCAACATAGTAAAGGCCATATATGACAAACCCACAGCCAACATCGTCCTCAATGGTGAAAAACTGCAAGCATTTCCACTAATATCAGGAAAAAGACAAGGTTGCCCACTCTCACTACTCTTATTCAACATAGTTTCGGAAGTTTTAGCCACAGCAATCAGAGAAGAAAAGGAAATAAAAGGAATCCAAATCGGAAAAGAAGAAGTAAAGCTGTCACTCTTTGCAGATGACATGATACTATACATAGAGAATCCTAAAGATGCTACCAGAAAACTACTAGATCTAGTCAATGAAACTGGTTATGTTGCAGGGTCCAAAATTAATGCACAGAAATCTCTGGCATTCCTATACACTAAGGATGAAGAATCTGAAAGTGAAATCAAGAAAACACTCCAATTTACCATTGCAACACAAAGAATAAAATATCTAGGAATAAACCTACCTAAGGAGACAAAAGACCTGTATGAAGAAAATTATAAGACACTGAGGAAAGAAATTAAAGATGATACAAATAGATGGAGAGATATACCATATTCTTGGATTGGAAGAATCAACATTGTGAAAATGACTCTACTACTGAAAGCAATCTACAGGCTCAATGCAATCCCTATCAAACTACCACTGGCATTTTTCACAGAACTAGAACAAAAAGTTTCACAATTTGTATGGAAACACAAAAGACCCCGAATAGCCAAAGCAATCTTGAGAAGGAAAAACGGAGCTGGAGGAATCAGGCTTCCTGATTTCAGACTATACTGCAAAGCTACAGTAATCAAGACAGTATGGTACTGGCACAAAAACAGAAAGATAGATCAATGGAACAGGATAGAAAGCCCAGAGATAAACCCACGCACATATGGTCACCTTATCTTTGATAAAGGAGGCAGGAATGTACAGTGGAGAAAGGACAGCCTCTTCAATAAGTGGTTGTGGGAAAACTGGACAGCTACATGTAAAAGTATGAGATTGGATCACTGCCTAATGCCATACACAAAAATAAGCTCAAAATGGATTAAAGACCTACATGTAAGTCCAGAAACTATCAAACTCTTAGAGGAAAACATAGGCAGGACACTCTATGACATAAATCACAGCAAGGTCCTTTTTGACCCACCTCCTAGAGAAATGGAAATAAAAACAAAAATAAACAAATGGGACCTAATGAAACTTAAAAGCTTTTGCTCAGCAAAGGAAACCATAAACAAGACCAAAAGACAACCCTCAGAATGGGAGAAAATATTTGCAAATGAAGCAACTGACAAATGATTAATCTCCATAATTTATAAGCAGCTCATGCAGCTTAATAACAAAAAGACAAACAACCCAATCCAAAAATGGGCAGAAGACCTAAATAGACATTTCTCCAGAGAAGATATACAGACTGCCAACAAACACATGAAAGAATGCTCAACATCACTAATCATTAGAGAAATGCCAATCAAAACTACAATGAGATATCCTCTCACACCAGTCAGAATGCCCATCAACAAAAAATCTAGAAACAATAAATGCTGGAGAGGGTGTGGAGAAAAGGGAACCCTCTTACACTGTTGGTGGGAATATAAATTGATACAGCCACTGTGGAGAACAGTATGGAAGTTCCTTAAAAAACTACAAATAGAACTACCATATGACCCAGCAATCCCAGTATTGGGCATATACCCTGAGAAAACCATAATTCAAAAAGGGTCATGTACCAAAATATTCATTGCAGCTCTATTTACAATAGCCCAGAGATGGAAACAACCTAAGTGTCCATCATCAGATGACTCGATAAAGAAGATGTGGCACATATATACAATGGAATATTACTCAGCCATAAAAAGAAACGAAATTGAGCCTTTTGTAATGAGGTGGATAGACCTAGAGTCTGTCATACAGAGTGAAGTAAGTCAGAAATAGAGAGACAAATACTGTATGCTAACACATATATATGGAATTTAAGAAAAAAAATTTCATGAAAGACCTAGTGTTGAAACAGGAATAAAGACACAGACTTACTAGAGAATGGACTTGAGGCTATGGGGAAGGGGAAGGGCAAACTGTGACAAAGCGAGAGAGAGGCATGGACATATATACACTACTAAACGTAATGTAGATTGCTAGTGGGAAGCAGCCGCATAGCACAGGGAGATCAGCTCGGTGATTTGTGACCGCCTGGAGGGGTGGGATAGGGAGGGTTTGAGGGAGGGACACGCAAGCGGGAAGAGATATGGGAACATATGTATATATATAACTGATTCATTTTGTTGTGAAGCTGAAATTAACATACCATTGTAAAGCAATTATACTCCAATAAAGATGTAAAAAAAAAAACAAAGATAGACTATAGATAAAGACCTACTTGTGAAGGATAACATGTAAGGTTATAACAAAGAAATACGAGTAAGTAACGTTGTAACCCAGGAAACACGTTTCAAAGAAAACCTGAAAGCATCAAAAAAGGGATGATTTGTAAATAATTAAGAGTTTCTGTTCAGTGAAAACTACCAGTGACAAAGTAATTTTTTTCTACTTACCACTTGGGTAATGAGTAAGAAATTATTATCACTTCTTTTCACTTGACCTGCTCCAAATTCCAAAGAACACTCATTCATTTTTCTATTCAAAATTGATTAGCAAATCAGCCTTCATTCTCTCCAAGCTCTTCATAGTTTTCTAGACTGGAAACACCTTATCTTTTTAATCTGGCCCAAACTAGTAGGCTCAAAATGGAAAAGAGAGTCTTGGAGAGTATCTTGATGCACTAAGCAAGAATGTGTGCATGGAGATATTTCACTTGTTTCAAAGCGCCAGAACATATAAGCTTATTTCTTCCCCTTCTGTCTCAGGCCTGATACTAAACATGCATGGAATTCCTTAGATATTTCCTCTGAAAGAATCGTGAGCTTGCAGAACTAACAGAGATTGGGAGTGTGGTGGTAGAGGAGAGGTGGCTGAATTCAAGACCAGGTTTGTCCTCACTTTCAAAACAAGGATCCAGAAAAATGACTATTTGCTATTTAAGGTAGTAAATTCTTTCCAAGCTTCCTTAGCAGTATGATGAAATAAGAATGCATTTAATCACAGACACTGAAAGCAAGAAGAAACCACAAGGAATGAAAAAATCCCGACATCCTCCATTATGGCAAGAAAGCTGTAGTGGAGAATTCTTACATGACCAGCCCAGTGTCAGAGGTAGTTAAGTGAGATAGAGTCATAACTCAGATAGTTGACTCTGCTCTGTTCTCACAGTTCCCTAACTGTATTAGCTAAGGTGTGTCAAAGTGCCACAGTGATCTCACAGGCTTTTTGTAGGATATTTTTAATTTTTAAGGGAAACAGTAGTTGATAGTGGTCAGAAACCACACAAACTACTAGCTCAAGGTAGTTTACAATTTCAAAATTAGATTGTGTTGCATTCCTTTTGATGATATCACATCGAAGTGAAGCTTGGTTTTCATCTATTCCTGTGATTAAAAGCAAATGCCACACAAAAGTCAGTGTGAAACAGGAAATGAAGATGATGACATCTAATCTGATTCCAAGATTTCAGTATTGTACAGGGCCCAACAAGCATACCGATTCCATCAGCAAGTAATTGTAGTTGGTTGAGAAAAAATTAAAATATAATTTTTCTCCAACATATATACTACCTATTCAAATGGCTACTAAATTGTTAGGACATAAGTACTTATAAGCTGCGTGGACCCAACTACTGAATAAATGGAATGTTTAGATGTTTCCTTTGGCCTAGAAGCTCCATGAAAAAAAATTGCTGACATACAAAGGCCACCAAGAACCAAAAATATTGGGGAGCTTTTTCCCTGTTCTCTAGTCAGTCAGAAGGGCAACCTTCTCCATAGTTGTAATAGTGTCTCTTTAGAGCTTCTGAGACGTGGGGTGAGAATACCCATCTCAGCTTCAACAAAGCAGGTTCTTATTTACCTGCTTTACATTTTGTACATTTATATAGCCTTTCATTTGGGGAAAAGGTTGAGAAGCTGGGGATGAATTAATTGAATCCACGGGTATGGTAGACAGACTAGATTGGGATTAGAAGATGATAAAATTTCTCTTATTAAAAATGTAAGGTTAAAGCATGATAAATTTCCTCCTGATCCAGTAGATGATGCTAAAAATATAAAACCAAGGAGTACCAGAGAGATTTTTAAATATCCAGAGAAGCTCAAGTGGTAACATTCCTAGGCCTAGCCTCAGCTTCCAATTTAATCTAAGTTTCAAAGTATCTTTAGTTTTATCTTAAATCCTAAAATGATTTAGGTTCAGACTCATTTTTACTGATCCACAGTGTTATTCATTTCTGTTGTTAATATTACCATGTTCCAAATCATCTGGACTTGAAACTTAGAATTATTTTTGCCTTCGCCCTCTGTCTTACTCTCCACAGTCACTTCAGGCACCAAATCTTAGACATTTTACCTGAACAAGGTCTTTGACATCCAGCATATCCTTTCCATGGTGATATAACTAGTGGAAGTAAGGATGTGGTGTTGGTTTAACCAAGTGAAATGATGGTTTTCCTGAAGGCATGTAGGTAGTTTTAGGAATAAAATAAAGGAGGAAGGTATTGGTGTCATTTACATGGAAGAGATATTTGAAGCACAAAAGAGAAGGTCAAAAAGAAAACTCTGGAGAACATGTTAAACAGCAGCACAAGAAAGAGTGACTCTATAAGAAGGGACAGGAAACCAGTCACCCAGACAGAATTATCATCCAGTTCAGGATCATAGTGATCAAATGATGAAAGAGATCAGGAGACAAAGGGTTGAATACCAAGTATCAAACTGTGTTCACATATTATAGTGGCCAAGGAGAAAATAAAAATTTAAAAATAAAACTTCTGGTGCTAAAAACGCTATTATAGGGACTTCCCTGGAGGTCCAGTGGGTAAGACTCTGCACTCCCTATGCAGGGGCCCAGGTTCAATCCCTGATTGGGGAACTAGAGCTGCATGCCTGCCACAGCTAGGAGTCTGCATGCAGCAACTAAGTAGTCCACATACAGCAACTAAAAGATCCCATGTGCTGCAACTAGGACCCAGTGCAGCCAAAATAATAAATAAATAAATACTAAAAAAAAAATTAAATAAGCTATTATACAGTGGAGGATAGAACACATTCACAGAACAGCTTAAGAGTAATGCTGCCACTGGGACATCTTGAAAAGAGCCTTGGATACTCCCGGGAAGATGGAGGAAGAGTAAGACGCGGAGATCACCTTCCTCCCCAAGAATACACCAGAAATATACGCGGAACAACTCCTACAGAGCACCTACTGAATGCTGGCAGAAGACCTCAGACCTCCCAAAAGGCAAGAAAACCCCCACGTACCTGGTTAGGGCAAAAGAAAAAAATAAACAGGCAAAAGGATAGGGATGGGTCCTGCACCAGAGGGAGGGAGCTGTGGAAAAGTGTCCACACACTAGGAAGCCCCTTCGTGGACAGAGACTGCAGGTGGCGGAGTGGGGGAGCTTCGGAGGAGAGCACAGCAACAGGGGTGCAGAGGGCAAAGCGGAGAGATTCCAGCGCAGAGGACCAGGGCTGACTGGCATTAACGAGCCGAGAGGCTTGTCTGCTCACCCGCCGGGGCGGGCAGGGCTGGGAGCTGAGGCTTCGGCTTCAGTCGGAGCGCCAGGAGAGGACTGGGTTTGGCAGCGTGAACACAGCCTGCAGGACGTTTGTGCACCGCGGCTAGCCGGGATGGAGTCCGGGGAACAGTCTGGGCCTGCCGAAGAGGCAAGAGACTTTTTCTTCCCTCTTTGTTTCCTGGTGTGTGAGGAGAGGGGATTAAGAACGCTGCTTAGGGGGACCTTGAAGATGGCGGAAGAGTAAGACGCGGAGATCGCCTTCCTCCCCACGGATACACCAGAAATACATCCACACGTGGAACAACTCCTACAGAACTCCTACTGAAGGCTGGCAGAAGACCTCAGACCTCCCAAAAGGCAAGAAACTCCCCACGTAACTGGGTAGGGCAAAAGAAAAAACAGAGACAAAAGAATAAGGACGGCACCTGCACCAGTGGGAGGGAGCTGTGAAGGAGGAAAAGTTTCCACACACTAGGAAACCCCTCCGCGGGCGGAGACTGCGGGAGGCAGAGGGGGGAGTTTCGGGACCGCGGAGTAGTGCACAGCGACGGGTGCGGAGGGCAAAGCAGGGAGATTCCTGCACAGACGATCGGTGCTGACCGGCACTCACCAGCCCGAGTGGCTTGTCTGCTCACCCGCCGGGGCGGGCGGGGCTGCGAGCTGAGGCTCGGGTTTTGGTTTTGGACGGAGCTCAGGGAGAGGACTGGGGTTGGCGGCTTGAACACAGCCTGAAGGGGTTAGTGCACCACGACTAGCCGGGAGGGAGTTCGGGGAAAAGCCTGCACCGGCCGAAGAGGCAAGAGACTTTTTCTTCCCTCTTTGTTTCCTGGTGCGCGAGGAGAGGGGTTTAAGAGCGCTGCTTAAAGGAACTCCAGAGACGGGCGCGAGCCGCGGCTAAAAGCGCGAACCCCAGAGACGGGCGCAAGCCGCGGCTGAGGGCGCGAGCCCCCGAGACGGGCGCGAGCCGCGGCTGAAAGCGCAAACCCCAGAGACGGGCGCGAGCCGCGGCTAAAACCGCGGACCCCAGAGACGGGCGGGAGACGCTAAGGCTGCTGCTGCCGCCACCAAGGGGCCTGTGTGCGAGCACAGGTCACTCTCCACACCCCTCTTCCGCGGAGGCTGTGCAGCCCGCCACTGCCAGGTTCCCGGGATCCAGGGACAACTTCCCCGGGAGTACGCACAGCGGGCCTCAGGCTGGTGCAACGTCACGCCGGCCTCTGCCGCAACGTCACGCTGCCTCTGCCGCTGCAGGCCCGCCCCGCACGTAGTGCCCCTCCTACCCCCATCCCCCAACCCCCGGCCTGAGTGAGCCGGAGGCCCCGAATCAGCGGCTCCTTTAACCCCGTCCTGTCTGAGCGAAAAAACAGACGCCCTCCAGCGACCTACACGCAGAGGCAGGGCCAAATCCAAAGCTGAGCTCCTGTGAGCTGTGAGAACAAAGAAGAGAAAGGGAAATCTCTCCCAGCAGCCACAGAAGCAGCGGATTAAAGCTCCACAATCAACTTGATATAGCCTGCATCTGTGGAATACCTGAATAGACAAGGAATGATCCCAAATTGAACAGGTGGAATTTAGGAGCGAGATCTAAGATTTTTTTCCCTTTTCCTCTTTTTGTGAGTGTGTACGTGTATGCTTCTGTGTGAGATCCTGTCTGTATACTCTTGCTTCCACCATTTGTCCTAGGGCTCTATCCGTCCATGACTTTTTTTTAAAAATTCTTTTTCTTAATAATTAAGTTTAATTGTAATAACTTTATTATACTTTACCTTCGTTCTTTCTTTCTTTCCTTCCTTCCTTCCCTCCTTTAGACAACGAATCACCCCAAATTGAGGAGGTGGTCTCAGGGAGCAGGATTTATGATTTTTCCCCCTTTACCTCTTTTTGTGAAGGTGTATGTGTATGCTTCTGTGTAAGATTTTCTCTGTATAGCTTTGCTTCCAACATTTGTCCTAAGGTTCTATCAGTCCCTTTTTTTTTTTTTTTCTAAATATTTTTTAATTCAATAACTATATTATACTTTATTTTATTTTTACTGTATCATCTTTCTTTCTGTCTTTTTTCCTTCTTTCCCTCCTTCCTTCCTTCCTCCCTCCCTCCCTCCCTCCTTTCTTTCCTTCTTTGCTTCTTTCTTCCTTCCTTCCTTTCCTCTTTTCCTTCTTTCTTTACTCATACTTCTACTAATTCTCCCTACTTTTTCTCCCTTTTATTCTGAGCTGTGTGGATGAAAGGCTCTTGGTGCTCCAGCCAGGAGTCAGGGCTCTGCCTCTGAGGTAGGAGAGCCAACTTCAGGACACTGGTCAACAAGAGACCTCCCAGCTCCACATAATATTAAACGGTGGAAATATCCCAGAGACCTCCATCTTAACACCAGCACCCAGCTTCACTCAACGACCAGCAAGCCACAGTGCTGGACAACCTATGCCAAACAACTAGCAAAACAGGAACACAACCCCACCCATGAGCAGAGAGGCTGCCTAAAATCATAATAAGGCCACAGACACCCCAAAACACACCACCAGACGTGAACCTGCCCACTAGAGAGACAAGATCCAGCCTCATCCAGCACAACACAGGCACTAGTCCCCTCCACCAGGAAGCCTACACAACCCACTGAAACAACCTTAGCCACTGGAGACAGACATCAAAAACAACGGGAACTACGAACCTGCAGCCTGCAAAAAGGAGACCCCAAACACAGTAAGATAAGCAAAATGAGAAGACAGAAAAACACACAGCAGATGAAGGAGCAAGATAAAAACCCACCAGACCTAACAAATGAAGAGGAAATAGGCAATCTACCTGAAAAAGAATTCAGAATAATGATAGTAAGGATGATCCGAAATCTTGGAAGTAGAATGGACAAAATGCAAGAAACAGTTAACAAGGACCTACAAGAACTAAAGATGAAACAAGCAACGATGAACAATGCAATAAATGAAATTAAAATCACTCTAGATAGGATCAATAGCAGAATAACTGAGGCAGAAGAACGGATAAGTGACCTGGAAGATAAAGTAGTGGAAATAACTACTGCAGAGCAGAATAAAGAAAAAAGAATGAAAAGAACTGAGGACAGTCTCAGAGACCTCTGGGACAACATGAAACGCACCAACATTCGAATTATAGGGGTTCCAGAAGAAGAAGAAAGAAAGAAAGGGACTGAGAAAATATTTGAAGAGATTATAGTTGAAAACTTCCCTAATATGGGAAAGGAAATAGTTAATCAAGTCCAGGAAGCACAGAGGGTCCCATACAGGATAAATACAAGGAGAAACACGCCAAGACACATATTAATCAAACTGTCAAAAATTAAATACAAAGAAAGCATATTAAAAGCAGCAAGGGAAAAACAACAAATAACACACAAGGGAATCCCCATAAGGTTAACAGCTGATCTCTCAGCAGAAACCCTACAAGCCAGAAGGGAGTGGCAGGACATACTGAAAGTGATGAAGGAGAATAGCCTGAAACCAAGACTACTCTACCCAGCAAGGATCTCATTCACATTTGATGGAGAAATTAAAACCTTTACAGACAAGCAAAAGCTGAGAGAGTTCAGCACCACCAAACCAGCTTTACAACAAATGCTAAAGGAACTTCTCTAGACACGAAACACAAGAGAAGGAAATGACCTATAGTAGCGAACCCAAAACAATATATAAAATGGAAATAGGAACATACATATCGATAATTACCTTAAATGTAAATGGACTAAATGCTCCCACCAAAAGACACAGATTGGCTGAATGGATACAAAAACAAGACCCTTATATATGCTGTCTACAAGAGACCCACTTCAGAACTAGAGACACATACAGACTGAAAGTAAGGGGATGGAAAAAGATATTCCATGCAAATGGAAACCAAAAGAAAGCTGGAGTAGCAATTCTCATATCAGACAAAATAGACTTTAAAATAAGGACTATTAAAAGGGACAAAGAAGGACACTACATAATGATCAAGGGATCGACCCAAGAAGAAGATATAACAATTGTAAATATTTATGCACCCAACATAGGAGCACCTCAATACATAAGGCAAATACTAACAACCATAAAAGGGGAGATCAACAGTAACACATTCATAGTAGGGGACTTTAACACCCCACTTTCACCCATGGACAGACCATCCAAAATGAAAATAAATAAGGAAACACAAGCTTTAAATGATACATTAAACAAGATGGACTTAATTGATATTTATAGGACATTCCATCCAAAAACAACAGAATACACTTTTTTCTCAAGTGCTCACGGAACATTCTCCAGGATAGATCATATCTTGGGTCACAAATCAAGCCTTGGTAAATTTAAGAAAACTGAAATTGTATCAAGTATCTTTTCCGACCACAACGCCATGAGACTAGATATCAATTACAGGAAAAGATCTTTAAAAAATACAAACACATGGAGGCTAAACAATACACCACTTAATAATGAAGTGATCACTGAAGAAATCAAAGAGGAAATTAAAAAATACCTAGAAACAAATGACAATGGAGACACAACGACCCAAAACCTATGGGATGCAGCAAAAGCAGTTCTAAGGGGGAAGTTTATAGCAATACAAGCCCACCTTAAGAAGCAGGAAACATCTCGAATAAACAACCTAACCTTGCACCTCAAGCAATTAGAGAAAGAAGAACAAAAAAACCCCAAAGCTAGCAGAAGGAAAGAAATCATAAAAATCAGATCAGAAATAAATGAAAAAGAAATGAAGGAAACAATAGCAAAGATCAATAAAACTAAAAGCTGGTTCTTTGAGAAGATAAACAAAATAGATAAACCACTAGCCAGACTCATCAAGAAAAAAAGGGAGAAGACTCAAATCAATAGAATTAGAAATGAAAAAGGAGAAATAACAACTGACACTGCAGAAATAAAAAAAATCATGAGAGATTACTACAAGCAACTCTATGCCAATAAAATGGACAATCTGGAAGAAATGGACAAATTCTTAGAAATGCACAACCTGCCAAGACTGAATCAGGAAGAAATAGAAAATATGAACAGACCAATCACAAGCACTGAAATTGAAACTGTGATTAAAAACCTTCCAACAAACAAAAGCCCAGGACCAGATGGCTTCACAGGTGAATTCTATCAAACGTTTAGAGAAGAGCTAACACCTATCCTTCTCAAACTCTTCCAAAATATAGCAGAGGGAGGAACACTCCCAAATTCCTTCTACGAAGCCACCATCACCTTGATACCAAAACCAGACAAGGATGTCACAAAGAAAGAAAACTACAGGCCAATATCACTGATGAACATAGATGCAAAAATCCTCAACAAAATACTAGCAAACAGAATCCAACAGCACATTAAAAGGATCATACACCATGATCAAGTGGGGTTTATTCCAGGAATGCAAGGATTCTTCAATATACGCAAATTTATCAATGTGATAAACCATATTAACAAATTGAAGGAGAAAAACCATATGATCATCTCAATAGATGTAGAGAAAGCTTTCGACAAAATTCAACACCCATTTATGATAAAAACCCTCCAGAAAGTAGGCATAGAGGGAACTTTCCTAAACATAATAAAAGCCATATATGACAAGCCCACAGCAAACATCATCCTCAATGGTGAAAAACTGAAAGCATTTCCACTAAGATCAGGAACAAGACAAGGTTGCCCACTCTCACCACTCTTATTCAACATAGTTTTGGAAGTTTTAGCCACAGCAATCAGAGAAGAAAAGGAAATAAAAGGAATCCAAATCGGAAAAGAAGAAGTAAAGCTGTCACTGTTTGCAGATGACATGATACTATACATAGAGAATCCTAAAGATGCTACCAGAAAACTACTAGAGCTAATCAATGAATTTGGTAAAGTAGCAGGATACAAAATTAATGCACAGAAATCTCTGGCATTCCTATATACTAATGATGAAAAATCTGAAAGTGAAATCAAGAAAACACTCCCATTTACCATTGCAACAAAAAGAATAAAGTATCTAGGAATAAACCTACCTAAGGATACGAAAGACCTGTATGCAGAAAATTATAAGACACTGATGAAAGAAATTAAAGATGATACAAATAGATGGAGAGATATACCATGTTCTTGGATGGGAAGAATCAACATTGTGAAAATGACTCTACTACCCAAAGCAATCTACAGATTCAATGCAATCCCTATCAAACTACCACTGGCATTTTTCACAGAACTAGAACAAAAAATTTCGCAATTTGTATGGAAACACAAAAGACCCCGAATAGCCAAAGCAATCTTTAGAACGAAAAAAGGAGCTTGAGGAATCAGGCTCCCTGACTTCAGACTATATTACAAAGCAACTGTAATCAAGACAGTATGGTACTGGCACAAAAACAGAAAGATAGATCAGTGGAACAGGATAGAAAGCCCAGAGATAAACCCACGCACATATGGACACCTTATCTTTGATAAAGGAGGCAGGAATGTACAGTGGAGAAAGGACAGCCTCTTCAATAAATGATGCTGGGAAAACTGGACAGGTACATGTAAAAGTATGAGATTAGATCACTCCCTAACACCATACACAAAAATAAGCTCAAAATGGATTAAAGACCTAAATGTAAGGCCAGAAACTATCAAACTCTTAGAAGAAAACATAGGAAGAACACTCTATGACATAAATCACAGCAAGATCCTTTCTGACCCACCTCCTAGAGTAATGGAAATAAAAACAAAAATAAACAAATGGGACCTAATGAAACTTCAAAGCTTTTGCACAGCAAAGGAAACCATAACCAAGACCAAAAGACAACCCTCAGAATGGGAGAAAACATTTGCAAATGAAGCAACTGACAAAGGATTAATCTCCATAATTTACAAGCAGCTCATGCAGCTCAATAACAAAAAAACAAACAACCCCATCCAAAAATGGGCAGAAGACCTAAATAGACATTTCTCCAAAGAAGATATACAGAATGCCAACAAACACATGAAAGAATGCTCAACATCATTAATCATTAGAGAAATGCAAATCAAAACTACAATGAGATATCATCTCACACCAGTCAGAATGGCCATCATCAAAAAATCTAGAAACAATAAATGCTGGAGAGGGTGTGGAGAAAAGGGGACACTCTTGCACTGCTGGTGGGAATGTGAATTGGTTCAGCCACTGTGGAGAACAGTATGGAGGTTCCTTAAAAAACTACAAATAGAATTACCATATGACCCAGCAATCCCACTACTTGGCATATACCCTGAGAAAACCAAAATTCAAAAAGAGTCATGTACCAAAATGTTCATTGCAGCTCTATTTACAATAGCCAGGACATGGAAACAACCTAAGCGCCCATCATCGGATGAATGGATAAAGAAGATGTGGCACATATACACAATGGAATATTACTCAGCCTTAAAAAGAAATGAAATTGAGCTATTTGTAATGAGATGGATAGACCTAGAGTCTGTCATACAGAGTGAAGTAAGTCAGAAAGAAAAAGACAAATACCGTATGCTAACACATATATATGGAATTTAAGGGAAAAAAATGTCATGAAGAACCTAGGGGTAAGATAGGAATAAAGACGCAGACCTACTGGAGAACAGACTTGAGGGTATGGGGAGGGGGAGGGGTGAGTTTTGACAGGGCGAGAGAGAGTCATGGACATATACACACTAACAAACGTAGTAAGGTAGATAGCTGGGGGGAAGCAGCCGCAAGGCACAGGGATATTAGCTCGGTGCTTTGTGACAGCCTGGAAGGGTGGGATGGGGAGAGTGGGAGGGAGGGAGACGCAAGAGGGAAGACATATGGGAACATATGTATATGTATAGCTGATTCACTTTGCTATAAAGCAGAAACTAACACACCATTGTAAAGCAATTATACCCCAATAAAGATGTTTAAAAAAAAAAAAAAAAAAAAAAAAGAACGCTGCTTAACGGAACTCCAGAGACGGGCGCGAGCCACGGCTAAAAGTGCGGTCCCCAGAGACAGACATGAGACGCTAAGGACGCTGCTGCCACCACCAAGAAGCCTGTGTGCGAACACAGGTCACTATCCACACCCACCTTCTGGGGACTCTGTGCAGCCCGGCACTGCCAGGTTCCTGGGATCCAGGGACAACTCCCCCATGAGAACGCACAGCGCGCCTCAGGCTAGCAACGTCACGCCGGCCTCTGCCATCGCAGGCCCGACCGCACTCCGTGACCCTCCCTACCGCCACGACCTGAGTGAGCCAGAGCCTCCAAATCAGCGGCTCCTTTAACTCTGTCCTGTCTGAGCAAAGAACAGACGCCCTCTGGCGACCTACACGCAAAGGCGGGGCCAAACCCAAACCTGAGCCTCTGGGAGCTGTGAGAAAAAAGAAGAGAAAGGGAAATCTCTCCCAGCAGCCTCAGAAGCAGCGGATTAAAGTTCCACAATAACTTTATGTACCCTGCATCTGTGGAATACATGAATAGAAAAAGAATCATCCCAAATTAAGGAGCCGTGTGGATGAACGGCTCTTGGTTCTGCAGCCAGGAGTTAGTGCTGTGCCTCTGAGGTGGGAGAGACAACTTCAGGACACTGGTACACAAGAGGCCTCCCAGCTGTACATAATATCAAACGGCGAAAATCTCCCAGAGATCTCCATCTCAACGCCAGCACCCAGCTTCACGCAACAAACAGCAACCTACAGTGCTGGACATCCTATGCAAAACAAGTAGCAAGACAGGAACACAACACCACCCATTAGGAGAGAGGCTGCCCAAAATCATAATAAGTCGACAGACACCCTAAAACACACAACCAGACGTGGACCTGCCCACCAGAAAGACAAGATCCAGCCTCAATCAACAGAACACAGGCACTACTACCCTCCACCTGGAAGCCTACACAACCCACTGAACCAACCTTAGCCACTGGGTACAGACACTAACAACAACAGGAACTATGAACCTTCAGCCTGCAAAAAGGAGACCCCAAACACAGTAAGATAAGCAAAATGAGAAGACAGAAAAACACACAGCAGATGAAGGAGCAAGATAAAAACCCACCAGACCTAACAAATGAAGAGGAAATAGGCAGTCTACCTGAAAAACAATTCACAATAATGATAGTAAAGATGATCCAAAATCTTGAAAACAGAATAGACAAAATGCAAGAAACATTTAACAAGGACCTAGAAGAGCTAAAGATGAAACAAACAATGATAAACAACACAATAAATGAAATTAAAAATACTCTAGATGGGATCAATAGCAGAATAACTGAGGCAGAAGTACGGATAAGTGACCTGGAAGATAAAAGAGTGGAAATAACTAATGCAGAGCAGAATAAAGAAAAAAGAATGAAAAGAACTGAGGACCGTCTCAGAGACCTCTGGGACAACATTAAATGCACCAACTTTCGAATTATAGGGGTTCCAGAAGAAGAAGAGAAAAAGAAAGGGACTGAGAAAATATTTGAAGAGAATATAGTTGAAAACTTCCCTAATATGGGAAAGGAAATAGTGAATCAAGCCCAGGAAACACAGAGAGTCCCATACAGGATAAATCCAAGGAGAAATACACCAAGACACATACTAATCAAACTGTCAAAAATTAAATACAAAGAAAGCATATTAAAAGCAGCAAGGGAAAAACAACAAATAACACACAAGGGAATCCCCATAACGTTAACAGCTGATCTTTCAGCAGAAACTTTGCAAGCCAGAAGGGAGTGGCAGGACATATTGAAAGTGATGAAGGAGAAAAACCTGCAACCAAGATTACTCTACCCAGCAAGGATCTCATTCAGATTTGATGGAGAAATTAAAACCTTTACAGACAAGCAAAAGCTGAGAGAGTTCAGCACCACCAAACCAGCTCTACAACTGCTAAAGGAACTTCTCTAGGCAAGAAACACAAAAGAAGGAAAAGACCTACAATAACGAACCCAAAACAATTAAGAAAATGGGAATGGGAACATACATATCGATAATTACCGTAAATGTAAATGGACTAAATGCTCTCACCAAAGACACAGATTGGCTGAATGGATACAAAAACAAGACGCATATATCTGCTATCTACAAGAGACCAACTTCAGACCTAGAGACACATACAGACTGAAAGTAAAGGGATGGAAAAAGGTATTTCATGCAAATGGAAACCAAAAGAAAGCTGGAGTGCCAATTCTCATATCAGACAAAATAGGCTTTAAAATAAAGACTATTAGAAGAGACAAAGAAGGACACTACATAATGATCAAGGGATCAATCCAAGAAGAAGATAAAACAATTGTAAATATTTATGCACCCAACATAGGAGAACCTCAATATATAAGACAAATACTAACAGCCATAAAAGGGGAAATCAACAATAACACATTCATAGTAGGGGACTTTAACACCCCACTTTCACCAATGGACAGATCATGCAAAAGGAAAATAAATAAGAAAACACAAGCTTTAAATGATACATTAAACAAGATGGACTTAATTGATATTTTTAGGACATTCCATCCAAAAGCAACAGAATACACATTTTTCTCAAGTGCTCATGGAACATTCTCCAGGATAGATTATATCTTGCGTCACAAATCAAACCTTGGTAAATTTAAGAAAATTGAAATTGTATCAAGTATCTTTTCCGACCACAATGCTATGAGACTAGATATCAATTACAGGAAAAGATCTGTAAAAAATACAAACACATGGAGGCTAAACAATACACTACTTAATAACGAAGTGATCACCGAAGAAATCAAAGAGGAAATAAAAAATACCTAGGAACAAATGACAATGGAGACACAACGGCTCAAAATCTATGGGATGCAGCAAAAGCAGTCCTAAGAGGGAAGTTTATAGTAATACAATCCTACCTTAAAAAACAGGAAACATCTTGAATAAACAACCTAACCTTGCACCTAAAACAATTAGAGAAAGAAGAATATAAAAACCCCAAAGGTAGCAGAAGGAAAGAAATCATAAAAATCAGATCAGAAATAAATGAAAAAGAAATGAAGGAAACGATAGCAAAGATCAATAAAACTAAAAGCTGGTTCTTTGAAAGGGTAAACAAAATTGATAAACCATTAGCCAGACTCATCAAAAAAAAGGGGAGAAGACTGAAATCAATAGAATTAGAAATGAAAAAGGAGAAAGAAAAACTGACACTGCAGAAATACAAAAGATCATGAGAGATTACTACAAGCAACTCTATGCCAATAAAATGGACAACCTGGAAGAAATGGACAAATTCTTAGAAAGGAACAACCTGCCAAGACTGAATCAGGAAGAAATACAAAATACGAACAGACCAATCACAAGCACTGAAATTGAAACTGTGATTCAAAATCTTCCAACAAGCAAAAGCCCAGGAGCAGATGGCTTCACAGGCGAATTCTATCAAACATTTAGAGAAGAGCTATCACCTATCCTTCTCAAACTTTTCCAAAATATAGCAGAGGGAGGAACACTCCCCAACTCATTCTACGAGGCCACCATCACCCTGATACGAACACCAGACAAGGATGTCACAAAGAAAGAAAACTACAGGCCAATACCACTGATGAACATAGATGCAAAAATCCTCAACAAAATACTAGCAAACAGAATCCAACAGCACATTAAAAGGATCATACACCATGATCAAGTGGGTTTTATGCCAGGAATGCAAGGATTCTTCAATATATGCAAATCAATCAACGTGATACACCATATTAACAAATTGAAGGAGAAAAACCATATGATCATCTCAATAGATGCAGAGAAAGCTTTCGACAAAATTCAACACCAATTCATGATAAGAACCCTGCAGAAAGTAGGCATAGAGGGAACTTTCCTCAACATAATAAAGGCCATATATGACAAACCCACAGCCAACATCGTCCTCAATGGTGAAAAACTGCAAGCATTTCCACTAAGATCAGGAACAAGACAAGGTTGCCCACTCTCACCACTCTTATTCAACATAGTTTTGGAAGTTTTAGCCACAGCAATCAGAGAAGAAAAGGAAATAATAGGAATCCAAATCGGAAAAGAAGAAGTAAAGCTGTCACTCTTTGCAGATGACATGATACTATACATAGAGAATCCTAAAGATGCTACCAGAAAACTACGAGAGCTAATCAATGAATTTGGTAAAGTAGCAGGATACAAAATTAATGCACAGAAATCTCTGGCATTCCTATACACTAAGGATGAAAAATCTGAATGTGAAATTTAGAAAACACTCCCATTTACCATTGCAACAAAAAGAATAAAATATCTAGGAATAAACCCACCTAAGGAGACAAAACACCTGTATGCAGAAAATTATAAGACACTGAGGAAAGAAATTAAAGATGATACAAATAGATGGAGCGATGTACCATGTTCTTGGATTGGAAGAATCAACATTGTGAAAATGACTCTACTACCCAAAGCAATCTACAGATTCAATGCAATCCCTATCAAACTACCACTGGCATTTTTCACACAACTAGAACAAAAAATTTCGCAATTTGTATGGAAACACAAAAGACCCCGAATAGCCAAAGCAATCTTGAGAACGAAAAAAGGAGCTGGAGGAATCAGGCTCCCTGACTACAGACTATATTACAAAGCAACAGTAAACAAGACAGTATGGTACTGGCACAAAAACAGAAAGATAGATCAGTGGAACAGGATAGAAAGCCCAGAGATAAACCCACGCACATATGGACACTTTATCTTTGATAAAGGAGGCAGGAATGTACAGTGGAGAAAGGACAGCCTCTTCAATAAATGGTGCTGGGAAATCTGGACACGTACATGTAAAAGTATGAGATTAGATCACTGCCTAACACCATACACAAAAATAAGCTCAAAATGGATTAAAGACCTAAATGTAAGGCCAGAAACTATCAAACTCTTAGAAGAAAACATAGGAAGAACACTCTATGACATAAATCACAGCAAGATCCTTTCTGACCCACCTCCTAG
The DNA here is from genome assembly GCF_008692025.1 of Phocoena sinus. Taxonomy (NCBI): domain Eukaryota; kingdom Metazoa; phylum Chordata; class Mammalia; order Artiodactyla; family Phocoenidae; genus Phocoena; species Phocoena sinus. The sequence goes on along the minus strand of NC_045776.1, from coordinate 29,133,910 downwards.
AGTAATGGAAATAAAAACAAAAATAAACAAATGGGACCTAATGAAACTTCAAAGCTTTTGCACAGCAAAGGAAACCATAACCAAGACCAAAAGACAACCCTCAGAATGGGAGAAGACATTTGCAAATGAAGCAACTGACAAAGGATTAATCTCCAAAATTTACAAGCAGCTCATGCAGCTCAATAACAAAAAAACAAACAACCCCATCCAAAAATGGGCAGAAGACCTAAATAGACATTTCTCCAAAGAAGATATACAGACTGCCAACAAACACATGAAAGAATGCTCAACATCATTAATCATTAGAGAAATGCAAATCAAAACTACAATGAGATATCATCTCACACCAGTCAGAATGGCCATCATCAAAAAATCTAGAAACAATAAATGCTGGAGAGGGTGTGGAGAACAGGGGACACTCTTGCACTGCTGGTGGGAATGTGAAATGGTTCAGCCACTATGGAGAACAGTATGGAGGTTCCTTAAAAAACTACAAATAGAATTACCATATGACCCAGCAATCCCACTACTGGGCATATACCCTGAGAAAACCAAAATTCAAAAAGAGTCATGTACCAAAATGTTCATTGCAGCTCTATTTACAATAGCCCGGAGATGGAAACAACCTAAGCGCCCATCATCGGATGAATGGATAAAGAAGATGTGGCACATATACACAATGGAATATTACTCAGCCTTAAAAAGAAATGAAATTGAGCTATTTGTAATGAGATGGATAGAGCTAGAGTCTGTCATACAGAGTGAAGTAAGTCAGAAAGAAAAAGACAAATACCGTATGCTAACACATATATATGGAATTTAAGGGAAAAAAAATGTCATGAAGAACCTAGGGATAAGACAGGAATAAAGACGCAGACCTACTGGAGAACGGACTTGAGGATATGGGGAGGGGGAAGGGTGAGTTTTCACAGGGCGAGAGAGAGTCATGGACATATACACACTAACAAACGTAGTAAGGTAGATAGCTGGGGGGAAGCAGCCGCAAGGCACAGGGATATTAGCTCGGTGCTTTGTGACAGCCTGGAAGGGTGGGAGGGGGAGAGTGGGAGGGAGGGAGACGCAAGAGGGAAGACATATGGGAACATATGTATATGTATAGCTGATTCACTTTGTTAAAAAGTAGAAACTAACACACCATTGTAAAGCAATTATACCCCAATAAAGATGTTTAAAAAAAAAAAAAAATATCTAGGAATAAACCCACCTAAGGAGACAAAACACCTGTATGCAGAAAATTATAAGACACTGAGGAAAGAAATTAAAGATGATACAAATAGATGGAGAGATATACCATGTTCTTGGATTGGAAGAATCAACATTGTGATAATGACTCTACTACTGAAAGCAATCTACAGATTCAATGCAATCCCTATCAAACTACCACTAGCATTTTTCAAAGAATTAGAACAAAAAATTTCACAATTTGTATGGAAACACAAAAGACCCCGAATAGCCAAAGCAATCTTGAGAAGGAAAAACGGAGCTGGAGGACTCAGGCTTCCTGACTCCAGACTATACTACAAAGCTACAGTAATCAAGACAGTATGGTACTGGCACAAAAACAGAAAGATAGATCAATGGAACAGGATAGAAAGCCCAGAGATAAACCCATGCACATATGGTCCCCTTATCTTTTATAAAGGAGGCAGGAATGTACAGTGGAGAAAGGACAGCCTGTTCAATAAGTGGTTGTGTGAAAACTGGACAGCTACATGTAAAACTATGAGATTGGATCACTCCCTAATGCCATACACAAAAGTAAGCTCAAAATGGATTAAAGACCTACATGTAAGTCCAGAATCTATCAAACTCTTGGAGGAAAACATAGGCATGGCACTCTATGACATAAATCACAGCAAGGTCCTTTTTGACCCACCTCCTAGAGAAATGGAAATAAAAACAATAATAAACAAATGGGACCTAATGAAACTTAAAAGCTTTTGCGCAGCAAAGGAAACCATAAACAAAACCAAAAGACAACCCTCAGATGGGAGAAAATATTTGCAAATGAAGCAACTGACAAAGGATTAATCTCCATAATTTATAAGCAGCTCATGCAGCTTAATAACAAAAAGACAAACAACCCAATCCAAAAATGGGCAGAAGACCTAAATAGACATTTCTCCAGAGAAGATATACAGACTGCCAACAAACACATGAAAGAATGCTCAACATCACTAATCATTAGAGAAATGCAAATGAAAACTTCAATGAGATATCGTCTCACACCAGTCAGAATGGCCATCATCAAAAAATCTAGAAACAATAATTGCTGGAGAGGGTGTGGATACATGGGAACCCTCTTACACTGTTGGTGGGAATGTAAATTGATACAGCCACTATGGAGAACAGTATGGAGTTTCCTTGAAAAACTACAAATAGAACTACCATATGACCCAGCAATCCCAGTATTGGGCATATACCCTGAGAAAACCATAATTCAAAAAGGGTCATGTACCAAAATATTCATTGCAGCTCTATTTACAATAGCCTAGAGATGGAAACAACCTAAGTGTCCATCATCAGATGAATGGATAAAGAAGATGTGGCACATATATACAATGGAATATTACTCAGCCATAAAAAGAAACGAAATTGAGCCTTTTGTAATGAGGTGGATAGACCTAGAGTCTGTTATACAGAGTGAAGTAAGTCAGAAAGAGAGAGACAAATACCGTATGCTAACACATATATATGGAATTTAAGAAAAAAAGTGTCATGAAAAACCTAGTGGTGAAACAGGAATAAAGACACAGACGTAGTAGAGAATGGACTTGAGGCTATGGGGAGGGGGAAGGGTAAACTGTGACAAAGCGAGAGAAAGGCATGGACATATATACACTACCAAACATAAGGTAGATAGTTAGTGGGAAGCAGCCGCATAGCACAGGGAGATCAGCTCAGTGCTTTGTGACCGCCTGGAGGGGTGGGATAGGGAGGGTGGGAGGGAGGGAGATGCAAGCGGGAAGAGATATGGGAACAGTAATGTTGGAGGGGGGAGACCTTCAAGATGGTGGAGGAGTAAGATGTGGAGATCACCTTCCTCCCCACAAATACCTCAGGAATACCCCTACTTGTGGAGCAACTCCTACAGAATACCTACTGAATGCTGGCAGAAGACCTCAGACTTCCCAAAAGGTAAGAAACTCCCCAGGTACGTGGAAGAAAGGAAAAGAAAAAAGAGAAAACAGAAACAAAAGAATAGGGATGGGACCTGCACCTCTGGGTGGGAGCTGTGAAGGAGGAAAAGTTTCCAGACACTAGGAAGCCACTTCACTGGTAGAGACAGGGGAAACTTTAGAGTCATGTAGGATAGCACAGAAACAGGGGTTCACAGGGCAATGGGGAGAAATTCAAGCACAGAGGATTGGTGCCAACCTGCACTCACCAGCCTGAGAGGCTTGTCTGCTCACCTATAGGGGCAGGTGGGGGCTGGGAGCTGAGACTTGGGCTTAGGAGGTCACACTACAGAGAGAGGACTGAGGTTGGCTGTGTGAAAACAGCCAGAAGTGGGTAGTGCACCACAGCTACTTGGGAGGGAGTCTGGGGAAAATCTGGGAACTGCCTAGAGGCAAGAGACCATTGTTTTGGGGTACACAGGAAAGGGGATTCAGAGGACCCCCTAAATGAGCTCCAGAGATGGGTGACAGCTGCAGCTATCAGCGTAGACCCCAGAGACGGGCATGAAATGTTAAGGCTGCTGCTGCAGCCAACAAGAATCCTGTGTGCAAACACAGGTCACTATCCACACCTCCCCTAGTGGGAACCTATGAAGCCCACCACTGCGGGGGTCCAGTGATCCAGGGACAACTTCCCTGAGAGAACACAGGGCATAACCCAGCCTGTTTCAACATCACACCAGCCTCTACATCTGCAGGCTTGCCCCACATGCCGTACCCCTCCATCCCCTCGGCCTGAGTAAACTAGAGCCCCCTAATCAGCTGCTACTTTAACCCTGTCCTGTCTGAGTGAACAACAGATGCCTTCAGGCAACCTACATGCAGAGACTGGGCCAAATCCAAAGCTGAACCCCAGGAGCTGTGCAAACAAAGAAGAGAAAGGGAAATTTCTCCCAGCAGCCTCAGGAGTAGTGAATAAATCTCCACAATTAACTAGATGTACCCTGAATCTCTGGAATACATGACTAGACAATGAATCATCCCAAACTTGAGGTGGTGGACTTTGGGAGCAACTGTAGACTTCGGATTTGCTTCCTGCATTTAATTAGTTTCTGGTTTTATGTTTACCTTAGTTTAGTATTTAGAGCTTACTATCATTGGTAGATTTGTTTATTGATTTGATTGCTCTGTTCCTTTTTCAATTTATATATCTTTTCTTTTCCCTTTTTCTCTTTCTGTGAGTGTGTATGTGTATGCTTCTTTGTGTGATTTTGTCTGTATACCTTTGCTATTACCATTTGTTCTAGGGCTCTCTCTGTCCTTTTTTTTTCTTTTTAGTATAGTTTTTAGTGCTTGTTATCATTGGATTTGTTTTTTAGCTTGGCTGCTCTCTACTTTCTTTCTTTTTTTTTCTTATTGCATTTTTTAAATTTTTAATAATTTTTTATATTAATAAATTTTATTTTATTCTTTCTTTCTTTCTTTCTTTCTTTCTTTCTTTCTTTCTTTCTTTCTTTCTCCCTTTTCTTCTGAGCCAGTGGCAAACAGGGTCTTGGTGCTATGTCCAGGTGTGACGCCTGAGCCCCAGAGGTGGGAGAGCCGAGTTTTTAGGACATTGGTCCACCAGGAACCTCCAAGATCTGCCCACAAGTAAAACAAGATTTGAAGGATAAATTAAAACCATTACAGAAAGGCAAAAGTTAAGACAAATCAACACCACCAAATCAGCTTTACAACAAATGCCAAAGGAACTTCTCTAGGCAGGAAACACAAGAGAAGGAAAACACCTATAAAAACAAACCCAAAACAGTTAAAAAAATGGTAGTTGGAACATACATATTAATAATTACCTTAAATGTAAATGGATTAAATTCTCCAAACAAAAGACATAGATGGGCTGAATGGATACAAAACCAAGACCTGTATATATATACTGTCTAAAAGAGACCCACTTCAGACCTAGGGACACATACAGACTGAAGGTGAGGGGATGGAAAAAGATATTCCATGCAAATGGAAATCAAAAGATAGCTGGAGTAGCAATTCTCATATCAGACAAAATAGACTTTAAAATAAAGACTATTACAAGAGACAAAGAAGGACACTACATAATGATCAATGGATCAAACCAAGAAGAAGATATAACAGTTGTAAATATTTATGCACCCAACAGAGGAGCACCTCAATACATAAGGCAAATGCTAATAGCCATAAAAGGGGAAACCGACAGTAACACCATAATAGTAGGAGACTTTAACACCCCATGTTCACCAATGGACAGATCACCCAAATGGAAAATAAATAAGGAAACACAAGTTTTAAATGACACATTAAACAATACGAACTTAACTGATATTTATAGGACATTCCATCCCAAAACAACAGAATACACTTTCTTCTCAAGTGCTCGTGGAACATAATACTCCAGGATAGATCATATCTTGGGTCCCAAATCAAGCCTTGGTAAATTTAAGAAAACTGACATTGTATCAAGTATCTTTTCCAACGAAAACACTATGAGACAAGATATCAATTACAGGAAAAAAAATTGTAAAAAGGACAAACGCGTGGAGGCTAAACAATATGCCCCTCAATAACCAAGAGATCACTGAAGAAAACAAAGAGGAAATCAAAAAAACCATAGAAACAAATGACAAGGAAAACACAATGATGCAAAACCTATGGAATGCAGCAAAAGCCATTCTAAGAGGGAAGGTTATAGCAATAAAATCCTACCTCAGTAAACAAGAAAAATTTCAAATAAACAACCTAACCTTACACCTAAAGCAATTAGAGAAAGAAGAACAACAACAACAACAAAAACCCCAAAGTTAGCAGAAGAAAGGAAATCATAAAGATCAGATCAGAAATAAATGAAAAAGAAATGAAGAAAACAATAGCAAAGATCAGTAAAACTAAAAGTTGTTTTTTTGAGAAGATAAAAGAAAATTGATAAAACATAAGCCAGACTCATCAAGTAAAAGAGGGAGAAGACTCAAATCAATAGAAATAGAAATGAAAGAGAAGTAACAACTGACACTGCAGAAATACAAAGGATCATGAGAGATTACTACAAGCAACTCTATGCCAATAAAAGGGACAACCCGGAAGAAAGGACAAATTCGTAGAAAAGCACAACATTCCGAGACTGAACCAGGAAGAAAGAGAAAAAATTAACAGACCAATCACAAGCACTGAAATTGAAATTGTGATTAAAAATCTTCCAACAAACAAAAGCTCAGGAGCAGACAGCTTCACACGTGAATTCTATCAAACATTTAGGGAAAAGATAACACCTATCCTTCTCAAACTTTTCCAAAATATAGCAGATGAAGGAACACTCCCAAACTCATTCTATGAGTCCACTACCACACTGATACCAAAACCAGAAAAAGATGTCACAAATAAAGAAAACTACAGGCCAATATCACTGATGAACATACATGCAAAAATCCTCAACAAAATACTAGCAAAAAGAATCCAAAAGCACATTAAAAGGTTCATACACCATGATCAAGTGGAGTTTATCCCAGGAAGGCAAGCATTCTTCAATATACACAAATCAATCAATTTAATACACCTTATTAAAAAACTGAAGGAGAAAAACCATATGATCATCGCAATAGATGCAGGAAACGCTTTTGAGAGTATTCAACACACGTTTGTGATAAAAACTCTCCAGAAAGTAGGCATAGAGGGAACTTATCTCAACATAATAAAGGCCATATATGACAAACCCACAGCCAACATTGTTCTCAATGGTGAAAAACTGAAACCATTTCCACTAAGAACAGGAGCAAGGTTGCTCACTCTCACCACTATTATTCAACATAGTTTTGGAAATTGTAGCCTCAGTAATCAGAGAAGAAAAAGAAATAAAAGGAATCCAAAGAAGAAGTAAAACTCTGGTACTTTTTTATTTCCTCTTTAATTTCTTCAGTGATCTCTTGGTTATTAAGTAGTGTATTGTTTAGCCTCCATGTGTTTGTATTTTTTTACAGATTTTTCCAGTAATTATTATCTATTCTCATAGCATTGAGGTCGGAAAAGATACTTGACACAATTTCAATTTTCTTAAATTTACCAAAAGCTTGTTTTGTGACCCAAGATATGATCTATCCTGGAGAATGTTCCATGAGTACTTGAGAAGAAAGTTTATTACGTTGTTTTTGGATGGTGTGTCCTATAAATATCAAGTCCATCTTGTTTAATGTACCATTTAGAGCTTGTGTTCCCTTACTTATTTTCATTTTGAATGACCTTTTCATTGGTGAAAGTGGGGTGTTAAGGTCCCCTACTATGATTGTGTTACTGTCAATTTCCCCATTTGTGCCTGTTAGCATTTGCCTTATGTATTGAGGTGCTCCTCTGTTGGGTGCATAAATATTTACAACTGTTATATCTTCTTCTTTGATCGATCCCTTGATCATTATGTAGTGTCCTTCTTTGTCTCTTGTAATAGTCTTTGTTTTAAACTCTATTTTGTCTGAAATGAGAATTGCAACTCCAGCTATCTTTTGATTTCCATTTGCATGGAATATCTTTTTCCATCCCCTCACTTTCAGTCTGTACGTGTCCCTAGGTCTGAAGTGGGTCTCTTGTAAACAGCATATATACAGGTCTTGTTTTTGTATCCATTCCGCCAGTCTATATGTTTTGGTTGGGGCATTTAATCCATTTACATTTAAGGTAATTATTCATATGCATGTTCCTATTACCAGTTTCTTAATTGTTTGGGGTATGTTATTGTAGGTCTTTTCGTTCTTTTGTGTTTCTTGCCTAGAGAAGTTCCTTTAGCATTTGTTGTAAAGCTGGTCTGGTGGTGCTGAATTCTCTTAGCTTTTGCTTGTCTGTAAATGTTTCAATTTCTCTGTCGAATCTGAATGAGATCCTTGCTGAGTAGAGTAATGTTGGTTATAGGTTTTTCCATTTCATCACTTTAAATGTGTCCTGTCACTCCCTCTGGCTTGCAGAGTTTCTGCTGAAAGATCAGCTGTTTACCTTATGGGGATTCCCTTGTATGTTATTTGTTGTTTTTCCCTTGCTGCTTTTAATATTTTTTCTTCATATTTAATTTTTGATAGTTTATTAATATGTTTCTTGGCCTGTTTCTCCTCGGACATATCCTATATGGAACTCTCTGTACTTCCTGAACTTGTTTATCTATTTCCTTTCCCATATTAGGCAAAATTTCAAGTATAATCTCTTCAAATATTTTCTCATTCCCTTTCTTTTTCTCTTCTTCTTCTTGGACCCCTATAATTCAAATGTTCATACATTTAATGTTGTCTCAGAGGGTCTGAGACTGTCCTAATTATTTTCATTCTTTCTTTCCTTTTTCTGCTCTGCACTAGTTATTTCCACTATTTTATCCTCCAGGTCACTTATCCGTTCTTCTGCCTCAGTTATTCTGCTATTGATTCCTTCTAGAGAATTTTGAATTTCATTTATTGTGTTTGTTCACAATTTCATCATTGTTTGTTTGCTGTTTGGTTCTACTAGGTCCTTGTTAAACATTTCTTGTATTTTCTCAATTCTATTTCCAAGATTTTGGATCATCTTTACTCTTATTACTCTGAATTCTTTTTCAGATAGACTGCATATTTCCTCTTCCTTTGTTTGATCTGGTGGGTTTTTACCTTGCTGCTTCATCTGCTGCATATTTCTCTGTCTTCTCATTTTGCTTAACTTACTGTGTTTGGTTCCCCTTTTTGCAGGCTGCACATTCCTAGTTCCCATTGTTTTTGGTGTCTGCCCCCAGTGGGTAACATTTCAGTGGGTTGTGTAGGCTTCCTTTTTGAGGGGACTAGTGCCTGTGTTCTGGAGAATGAGGCTGGATCTTGTCTTTCTGGTGGGCAGGTCCACATCCGGTGGTTTGTTTCTTGGGGTCTGTGACCTTCTTATGATTTTAGGCAGCCTTTCTGCTAGTGGATGGGGTTATGTTCCTGTCTTGCTAGTTGTTTGGTATAGGGTGTCCATCACTGTAGCTTGCTGGTCGTTGAGTGGATCTGGGTCTTGGTGTTGAGATGGAGATCTCTGGGAGATTTTCACCATTTGATATTATGTGAAGCTGGGAGGTCTCTGGTGGATCAATGTCCTGAACTTGGCTCTCCCATCTCAGAGGCACAGGCCTGACACCAGCCACAGCACCAAGACCCTGTCATCCACACAGCTCAGAATAAAAGGGAGAAAAAAGAAAGAAAGAAAAATAAATAAATAAATAAATAATATAAAATAAAGTTATTAAAATAAGATAATTATTAAAAATTAAAAAGTAATAAAAAAGAGAAAGAAAGAAAGAAGAGAGCAAGCAAACCAAAAAACAAATCCATCAATGATAACAAGCACTAAAAAGTATACAAAAAGAAAAAAAATGGACAGTCAGAACCCTAGGACAAATTCCAAAAGCAAAGCTATACAGACAAAGTCACACAAAAAAGCATACATATACATACTCAGAAAAAGAGACAAAGAAAAAAAAATATATATATATATAGTTCCTCCCAAAGTCCACCGCCTCAGTTTGGGATGATTCACTTTCTTTTCAGGTATTCCACAGACGCAGGGTACATCAAGTTGATTGTGGAGATTTAATTTGCTGCTCCTGAGGCTGCTGGGAGAATTTTCCCTTTCTGTTCTTTCTTCACACAGCTCCTGGGGTTCAGCTTTGGATTTGGCCCCACCTCTGTGTGTACATCGCCTGAGGGCGTCTGTTCTTCGCTCAGACAGGACAGGATTAAAGTAGCAGCTGATCGGGGCCTCTGGCTCAGTCAGCCCAGGGTGAGGGAGCAGTACACAATGCAGAGCGAGCCTGCAGCGGCAGAGGCTGACATGACTTTGCAACAGCATGAGCCGCTCCGTGTATTCTCCTGGGGAAGTTGTCCCTGGATCATGGGACCCTGGCAGTGGCAGGCTGCACAGGCTCCTGGGAGGGGAAGTGTGGATAGTGACCTGTGCTGGCACACAGGCTTCTTGGTGGTGGCATCAGCAGCCTTAGCCTCTCATGCCCATCTCTGGGGTCCACGCTGATAGCTGCGGCTGGCACCCATCTCTGGAGCTCGTTTAAGTGGTGCTCTTAATCACCTCTCCTCGCGCACCATGAAACAAAGAGACAAGAAAAAGTCTCTTGCCTCTTCGGCAGTTCCGGACTTTTTCTGGACTCCCTCCTGGCTAGCTGTGGCACACTAGCTCTCTTCAGGCTGTGTTCACGCAGGCAACCCTAGTCCTCTCCCTGGGATCCGACCTCCGAATACGGAGCCTCAGCTCCCAGCCCCCACCTGCCAAGGCGGGTGAGCAGACAAGCCTCTTGGGCTGGTGAGTGCTGGTCAGCACCGATCCTCTGTGCAGGAATCTCTCCGCTTTGTCCTCTGCACCCCTATTGCTGCACTCTCCTCCGTGACTCTGAAGCTTCCCCCTTGCCACATGCCCCACTGTCTCCGCCAGTTAAGGGGCTTCCTAGTGTGTGGAAACTTTTCCTCCTTTGCAGCTCCCTCCCTGAGGTGCAGGTCCCATCCCCATTCTTTTGTCTCTGTTTTTTCTTTTTTCTTTTGCCCTACCCAGGTACGTGGGGGTTTCTTGCCTTTTGGGAGGTCTGAGGTCTTCTGCCAGCGTTCAGTAGGTGTTCTGCAGGAGTTGTTCCACATGTAGATGTATTTCTGATGTACTTGTGGGGAGGAAGGTGATCTCCACGTCTTACTCTTCTGCCATCTTGAAGGTCTCCAAGTCTGCCCAATTTCTATGTAGCTATGGTAATGGCATATGCACTGCTTACTTTGTAGGATTGCAGTTGCAAAAGAAGAAAATATATTTTTAGTGTTCTCTAAAAATTAGGAAAACAATCATTTTTTAAAACTAAAATTAGCCAAAAGTCATGAGTTCTAGGCCCAGTTCCTCCACAATATAGTTGTATGAATTTTCACAAGTTTCTTAAACTCTCTGGTTTCAACTGCAAATATTATTTTATTTTTCATGATTTTTGCAAGGTTAATCTCATTCATCAGTTTTAAAAATGTTTTTCTTGAACTAAAACCTTTATTACTTGGGCCAAACCCAGTGATGTATTAAATTGAGAGAGAATGAAAGTGGACTATTGAGCTGGGTTTACTTTATGGGCATGTCAGAGGCACATGGAGATGTTGATAAGGTATCTTCATTTGAAACCTCAGCACCTCCTGCTTTGGAACAAAACAGATCTCATCAAGAGTAGAGACCCAGAGCAGAGCTCATAGAGGAAAAGCAGAGATATAAATGACTGGAGAATTGCTCCCAGGGTGCTGAGTCAGCCAAAACAGAGCCTCCTGCTGAGCTCAATGGATCTTTTCTCATTTGCCTGGAACATTGGCTGGAAGCTGCTTTGGCAGTGCCTGCTGGGAAGACAATTTTTAGTCCATTGATTCATTTGAGCTGGGCAGTTTGCCCTAGTACTTAGGCACTCGGACAAAAATACCCTTAATCGCTGGCAAACCCTGGGATGTAGAGACAGCCAGTGGCTCAATCAGCACCTCGGGGCTGCCCAAGGGAGAAGGAGAGTCTAGAAACCCTGGGATGCCAGTCACTGAGTATTTACACAAGTCAAGGCTTGATTTTTCAAGCCCAAACTCTAAAGAATCCCTGATTTGGGGGTCAGGAACATCCTAACTAAAGAGCACTGCACTCTATCTTTCACCTTCAGTCAAACCAAGAGCAGCTGGGGCACAGGTCCCCTCCTCATGTTCTCACGATCTATGCTGATCTGACTGCTACCTCTCTCAGGGTATGGCTTCCCCAGGAAGATTTCCCTGACCTCCCTCTTTCTCCTTGTTGGGATCAGGTCCTATCCTGATCCTCCTCAAAACCTTGCCTACTTACCAGTATTTTATCACCATCACAGCAAATTATAATTACCTCTTATTTATCTTTTCAATAAGACTCTTACATGAGACTGAGAACTTCTATTTAATTACTTATCTCTAGCACCTAGCACAGTTCCTAGCATATTAAACACCCTTAAATCCTTAAATAATTATAAAGAGAAGGAGGGAGGGAATGAACAGAGGAGGGACAGAGGCAGAGGTGACTACTCGGACGAAGTAAGCCATGTGTTGACCGAGGAAGTAAAATGGTACATCCAAGTTGGTGACCAAAATCTCTCAAAGCAGTGCTAACAGGAGAATCTGATGTCTCAGTAGTCAATACAGTAAGTTGGAGGAAAAACTAATTCTGGAACTGAGAATCAAAAGGCCTTAGTTTTACTTTTGACTCCACCTCTACAGTAACTGCCTAATACAGGGCCACACAACAACATGTGCTCAGCTTCAGCATCCTCATCTGTAAAGCCTTGAGATGCTTAGACTCCACCTCTACAGTAACTGCCTAATGCAGGGCCACACAACAACATGTGCTCAGCTTCAGCATCCTCATCTGTAAAGCCTTGAGATGCTTAGGTGAAATAATTAGTGTACAAGTATTTCAGAAGTTTAAAGAGTCCTATGAATGCAAAGGATTATTAAAGTCTCTGTCAATACCCTGAAAGAATTAGGACTACTTTCATCAATTAATGGTTCCTTTCTCTGTCCAAACCTGAGGCCATATGACTCAGATAGGAAAAACAAAAAAGTATTATCTGCTCTGTTTATGAATTTGCCTTTTTAAAATTTATTTATTTAATTTATTTATTTTTGGCTGTATTGGGTCTTCATTGCTGGGAGCGGGTTTTCTCTAGGTGCGGCGAGCAAGGGCTACCCTTCATTGTGGTGTTCAGACTTCTCATTGCAGTGGCTTCTCTTGTTGCGGAGCACAGGCTCTAGGCATGTGGGTTTCAGTAGTTGTGGCTTGAGGGCTCAGTAGTTGTGGCTCACTGGCTCTAGAGTGAAGGCTCAGTGGTTGTGGTGCATGGCTTAGTTGTTCCACGGCATGTGAGATCTTCCTGGACCAGGACTCAAACCTATGTCCCCTGCATTGGCAGGCAGATTCTTAACCACTGCATCACCAGGGAAGCCCCTGAATATGCCTTTTTGTTGTAAGTAAAATTTCTTCATGAAGTAAAAACTCCTGTAACACAGAAAATACACCATGTTTTAACAATAATGACAAGGATGCCTTAAGCAGATACAACATCATAGAAAGTCCTCAAAACATACTCATGTTGGATTTTTACAAGAATTTCTTCATAAAGGCCAATCAGATAGGATAGCCCCAATTTACAGATGGTCAAAGTGAGACTCATTGAAGTTAAGTGACTTGTTCAAGATTGTATACTTGGTAAGCATCTGGAAGATTGCTAAACACAAGGTAAGTTCAAAACTATTTATAGAAATATAGTGCTGGAAAGATCTGAAAGGTAAACAAATCCAACTTCCTACGTACTGCAGGAAACCCTTCTGACAGAAGGATATACCAAACAACTGACAATTACTTAAACATCCTTTATTTTCCAGAAACAAAACTTTTTCCATTAATCTTTCAACTCAGGAGCCAGTTAGTTCATTGTATAAAATAGATAATAATTAATACATATTTCATAGGTTTTTATAAAGACGAAATAGATAATATGTGTAAATCACTTAGCAAAGACAATTTCTGGCACATAACAAGTATTCAGTAAATATTAGTTCTTATTACTCTTAGTACTATAATTTTCACTTGTCTACTTTTGTTTTGGTTTCTGGTTTGTTTTTCCTGGATCCTTTTTAGTCTCTTGCATCTTTTTGCTTCAGACTCTTTCACTGTTTCAGGTGAATAGAGGGAAATTCATTTTCATGATTCTCTAAATCATCCTCACTAGAGTGAAAATTGTTGGTCTTAATCTTTCTGTCTGCATCACAGAAACTTAAATATGTGATTAATTGACAACAGCTGAGTCAAAGGCAAAGGCTTTTGAGAAAGCTAGATTATTTTCTTCCTGAATCTGAAAGAAACCTATTTGGTAACTCTCCATTTCAACAGCATGGACCATGTGGCATCCAGTACTAAAAATGTAGATGAAATTCTTGTAAAATAAAGTTTTACAGTGACAACTTGTCATTGCTTAGAAAACTCTGATTTAAAGCATATTACCTAAAGTGTCTTATTTATGCTAACAAACTCTTTAAGTGAGCGTGACCCAGAATGTGGGCAAGACCACCCATTGGAATGTAGAAAGAAACAACTAGAATTTAAACTTTTATATTAATGTAGTATCTTCTACTTGAATATTTATCTTTGAAAGGTTTTAAATGTCCATAATATATTACTGCAATTTCACATGTATAGAGTTTATTAGTAAATGTACATATATTTGGGGTCTATGATCATAATTTTATAGTTAAGGCATGTAATCAAGAAGGTTTTGAAACCTTGTACAAAACCAGAGATTAGTAGGTGTTTAAAAAGTGGCTATGTAACAATCCTCACCACTATCCATGAAAGAAAAATAGAAAAGATATGCTCATTTATAAACTAATATTGTCATTTTATTATTTTTTCAATATGAATTTGAAATTTGATAAAATTGGTTCAGTCCCTTAAATCTCTACTCTCTACCTCTCTTTATAAAACTTAATTCATATTTACTGTGATCTCTGTACAAAAGAATGTGTGGTATGCTACCAACTGTCAAAGGAAATATTCCTAAGGTTGATGGAAAAAAACAACCACAAATCCCACTGAAGATCTTGACATCCTTTATAGCAAATGGACCAAATATTAACTATATCAGCCAACATTTTCAGAAGTTTTCATGGAACAAACAGAGACAAATACCAAATGCCAAGTAACCAAGTTACCCCTCACTTCCTTTAGGCAGTGCTGTTATAAGCATGATTTTAGACCCCTCCCCTTCCCTCTCAAAATGTAGAAACAAACTGTGAAAGATGTCTTCTCCATGGTCCTCAGGGTTAGTTAATCTCTCAGAGATGGGTAGGTATTTGAGAGTCTTTCAATTTTCTTTCTCATTTGCAGTTGTTTTTCCTCTCCTGGTGGTTTAGTGATGAAAGATTATAGACTCTTTGTGCCTCCAAGTCAAATTCATTTGTTGAAACCTAAACCCCAATGTGCTGTTATTAGGAGGTTGGGACTTTTGAGAAGTGATTATATCAAAAGAGTTGAACCCTCATGAATGGGATTAGTGCCCATATAAAAGAGGCCCCAGAGAGCTCCCTTGCCCCTCCCACCATGTGAGGCTACAACAAGAAGCTGGCCAGCTATAAACCAGGAAAATGGCCCTCAGCAGACACTGAATTTGCCTGGCACCTTGATCTTGGACTTCCCAGCCTCCAGAACTGTGAGAAATAAATCTTTGTTGTTTAAACTAAGAAATGTATTTTTGTTATAGTACCTCATGTGAACTAAGACAGGGAACATAGTGGGTTAAGCACCATTAATCTCTGCAGAGACACCTAGAAACATCAGAATCTTTCAAGATTACTTTGAAGAAATATATTTCCACTGTGACTCCATTCTAACACTTTCCCACCTAATTTCCTTAGGTGGCCCAGCAGGCCTGGCAACCTAAGCTATGGCACCCTGCAAAACATACCCTTTCACAAATGAATGTCCAAGGCAGTGTTTTCCAACCATATATTAGTCATAAACCTTGTAGGAGAAATCATTCTGAATGTTCATCAAAACATTTCACTTTTCTGCTGGGCATCAAGAAACCTACATTTCTCAACTTTTTAAAATCTAAATAGGGCTATGTGATGGGTTCTGCCCAATAGAATGTGCAGAAATGATGTAAACCACTTCCAGGCTAGGACATAAAGTGTCCTATAGAATCATCCATATGGTATATCTTTTATCATTAGGTGGTGGTTGGATTCAAAGTGTCCAGGGGAAAGAGACCATGGGGAAAAACAGAACACTAAAAAAAAGAAACTGAGTCACAACTCATGAAATAAGAAACTGATAAGTTGGACTTCATTAAAATTAAAAAGCTTCTGCTCTGTAAAAGACACTGTTAGAGAATGAAGAGACAAGACACAGACTGGGAGAAAATATTTGCAAAATAAATATCTGATGTAGGACTTATATCCAAAATATACAAAGAACCCTTAAAATCAACAACAGGAAAACAAACAGCCCAACTTAAAAATGGACTAAAGATCTGAACAGACACCTCACCAAAGATGGCAAATAAATATATGAAAAGATGCTCAACATCATTTGGCATTAGGGAATTTTAAATTAAAACAAAAATGAGATACACATACCTATTAGAATGGTTAAAATTTTTAA
The DNA here is from genome assembly GCF_008692025.1 of Phocoena sinus. Lineage (NCBI taxonomy): Eukaryota > Metazoa > Chordata > Mammalia > Artiodactyla > Phocoenidae > Phocoena > Phocoena sinus. Next base: position 29,117,579 of record NC_045776.1, on the reverse strand, counting down.
AACTTTCACTGAGTTTCGGGGGGCTCAGAAAATGGTGGCATCAGGCTCCAGATGCTGCTGCCCCAACCACTCTTCCCAAAAGAAGCCCCATCTTGAGGAATCTTGGAGCTCTACAGGGGCAGCATAATAATCCTGGGAGGAGAAACACCTGGGTTCCTTCCTCTCTCCACCTGGACCCGTGACAACACACTTATCTTTTTGCCATCTCCGAAGTTTTGTCCTCTCTGCAATGTCTTATGTGGTTGGGATCATGTGATATGTGACCTTTTCAGATGGCTTCTTTCAATTGGTAATATGCATTTGGAGTTTTCTTCATGTTTCCTCGTGGCTAGGTAGCTCATTTCTTTTTGTCCCTGAATTGCATTCCATTGCCTGGATGCACCCCATTTCACGTATCTTCTCACCTGTTGAGGGATATCTTGGTTGCTTCCATGTTTGGGTAATTACAAATAAAGCTGCTGTAAACATAAAAAAAATTTTTTAACTGACAATACCAACTGCTGACAAGGATATAAAGCAACAGGAATTATCACTCATTGCTGGTTACAGCTACTTTGGAAGATATTTTGGCAACTTCTTACAAAGCTAAACCTAATTTTGCCATACGATCCAATAACTGCACTCCTAAGTATTTACCGAACTGAAAAATCATGTCCACACAAAAACGTGCACATGAATGTTTATAACTCTATATTCCTAATTAACAAAAATTAGAGGTATCCTATTGTTCAGTAGGTAAATGGATAACTAAACTATGATACATCCATATAATGGAATGTTATTTGGTGATAAACAAAAGGAAAAGATGAGATCTATGAAACTATAAGGAGACACGTTAATCTTGGAGGCATGTTGCCAGGTTAAAGAAACCAGTGGTGGGGATAGGGGGATTGTATCACATTCCAGAAAATGTACCATATTCCACAAAATGCAGAATTGATGGAATGGTAGAAAGATCAGTGTTTATGCAGGAAGAAAGCGTTGAATAAGAAAATCACCAGGGATATTTGGAGCCATTGAAACTATCCTATAATGTTACTGTAATGGTGGACACATGACACTGTGAAATTGACAAAACGCATAGCCTTTTACAGAACAAAGATTGAACCTTAATTTATGCAAAATTTTAAACATAATTTAGGAGGTCAAGGAATCTCAGGATGGAATGCAAGATGTGGCAAAACAATCTAACGACATTACAAGTTCTTCTTATTTTATTGGAGAATAATTGCTATACAATGCTGTGTTAGTTTCTGCTTCACAACAAAATGAATCAGTTATACATATACATATGTTCCCATATATCTTCCCGCTTGCATCTCCCTCCCTCCCACCCTCCCTATCCCACCCCTCCAGGCGGTCACAAAGCACAGAGCTGATCTCCCTGTGCTATGTGGCTGCTTCCCACTAGCTATCTACATTACATTTGGCAGTGTATATACGTCCATGCCTCTCTCTCGCTTTGTCACAGCTTACTCTTCCCCCTCCCCATAGCCTCAAGTCCATTCTCTACTAAGTCTGTGTCTTTATTCCTGTTTTACCCATAGGTTCTTCATGACATTTTCTTTTTCAATTCCATATATATGTGTTAGCATACGGTATTTGTCTCTCTCTTTCTGACTTACTTCACTCTGTATGACAGACTCTAGGTCGATCCACCTCATTACAAATAGCTCAATTTAGTTGCTTTTTATGGCTGAGTTATATTCCATTGTATATATGTGCCACACCTTCTTTATCCATACTCCGATGATGGACACTTAGGTTGTTTCCATCTCTGGGCTGCAATGAACATTTTGGTACATGACTCTTTTTGAATTATGGTTTTCTCAGAGTATATGCCCAGTAGTGGAATTGCTGGGTCATATGGTAGTTCTATTTGTAGTTTTTTAAGGAACCTCCGTACTGTTCTCCATAGTGGCTGTACCAATTCACATTCCTACCAGCAGTGCAAGAGTGTTCCATTTCCTCCACACCCTCTCCAGCATTTATTGTTTCTAGATTTTTTGATGACGGCCATTCGAACTGGTGTGAGACGATATCTCATTGTAGTTTTGATTTGCATTTCTCTAACGATTAATGATGTTGAGCATTCTTTCATGTGTTTGTTGGCATTCTGTATATCTTCTCTGGAGAAATGTCTATTTAGGTCTTCTGCCCATTTTTGGATTGGGTTGTTTGTCTTTTTGTTATTAAGCTGCACAAGCTGCTTATAAATTATGGAGATTAATCCGTTGTCAGTTGCTTCATTTGCAAATATTTTCTCCCATTCTCAGGACTGTCTTTTGGACTTGTTTATGGTTTCCTTTGCTGAGCAAAAGCTTTTAAGTTTCATTAGGTCCCATTTGTTTATTTTTGTTTTTATTTCCATTTCTCTAGGAGGTGGGTCAAAAAGGACCTTGCTGTGATTTAGGTCATAGAGTGCCCTGTCTATGTTTTCCTCCAAGAGTTTGATAGTTTCTGGACTTACATGTAGGTCTTTAATCCATTTTGAGTTTATTTTTGTGTATGGTGTTAGGGAGTGATCCAATCTCATACTTTTACATGTAGCTGTCCAGTTTTCCCACAACCACTTATTGAAGAGGCTGTCCTTTCTCCATTGTACATTCCTGCCTCCTTTATCAAAAATAAGGGGACCATATGTGCGTGGGTTTATCTCTGGGCTTTCTATCCTGTTCCATTGATCTATATTTCTGTTTTTGTGCCAGTACCATACTGTCTTGATTACTGTAGCTTTGTAGTATAGTCTGAAGTCAGGAAGCCTGATTCCTCCAGCTCCGTTTTTCATTCTCAAGATTGCTTTGGCTATTCGGGGTCTTTTGTGTTTCCATACAAATTGTGAAATTTTTTGTTCTAGTTCTATGAAAAATGCCAGTGGTAGTTTGATAGGGATTGCATTGAATCTGTAGATTGCTTTGGGTAGTAGAGTCATTTTCACAACGTTGATACTTCCAATTCAAGAATATAGTACATCTCTCCATCTATTTGTATCATCTTTAATTTCTTTCATCAGTGTCTTTTAATTTTCTGCATACAGGTCTTTTGTCTCCTTAGGTTGGTTTATTCTTAGATATTTTATTCTTTTTGTTGCAATGGTAAATGGGAGTGTTTTCTTGATTTCACGTTCAGATTTTTCATCCTTAGTGTATAGGAATGCCAGAGATTTCTGTGCATTAATTTTGTATCCTGCTACTTTACCAAATTCATTGATTAGCTCTCGTAGTTTTCTTGTAGCATCTTTAGGATTCTCTATGTATAGTATCATGTCATCTGCAAAGACTGACAGCTTTACTTCTTCTTTTCTGATTTGGATTCCTTTTATTTCCTTATCTTCTCTGATTGCTGTGGCTAAAACTTCCGAAACTATGTTGAATAAGAGTGGTGAGAGTGGGCAACCTTGTCTTTTCCCTGATCTTAGTGTAAATGCTTTCAGTTTTTCACCATTGAGGACGATGTTGGCTGCGGGTTTGTCATATATGGCGTTTATTATGTTGAGGAAAGTTCCCTCTATGCCTACTTTCTGCAGGGTTTTTACCATCAATGGGTGTTGAATTTTGTCAAAAGCTTTCTCTGCATCTATTGAGATGATCATATGGTTTTTCTCCTTCAATTTGTTAATATGGTGTATCACGTTGATTAATTTGTGTATATTGAAGAATCCTTGCATTCCTGGAATAAACCCCACTTGATCATGGTGTATGATCCTTTTAGTGTGCTGCTGGATTCTGTTTGCTAGTATTTTGTTGAGCATTTTTGCATCTATGTTCATCAGTGATCTTGGCCTGTAGTTTTCTTTCTTTGTGACATCCTTGTCTGGTGTTGGTATCAGGGTGATGGTGGCCTCATAGAATGAGTTTGGGAGTGTTCCTCCCTCTGCTATATTTTGGAAGAGTTTGAGAAGGATAGGTGTTAGCTCTTCTCCAAATGTATGATAGAATTCGCCTGTGAAGCCATCTGGTCCTGGGCTTTTGTTTGTTGGAAGATTTTTAATCACAGTTTCATTTTCAGTGCTTGTGATTCGTCTGTTCATATTTTCTATTTCTTCCTGATTCAGTCTTGGCAGGTTGTGCCTTTCTAAGAATTTGTCCATTTCTTCCAGGTTGTCCATTTTATTGGCATAGAGTTGCTTGTAGTAATCTCTCGTGATCTTTTGTATTTCTGCAGTGTCATTTTTTACTTCTGCTGTTTCATTACTAATTCTATTGATTTCAGTCATCCCCCTTTTTTTCTTGATGAGTCTGGCTAATGGTGTATCAATTTTGTTGATCTTCTCAAAGAACCAGCTTTTAGTTTTATTGATCTTTGCTATCGTTTCCTTCATTTCTTTTTCATTTATTTCTGATCTGATTTTTATAATTTCTTTCATTTTGCCAACTTTAGGGGTTTTTTTGTTCTTTTTTCTCTAATTGCTTTAGGTGCAATGTTAGACAGTTTATTCGAGATGTTTCCTGTTTCTTAAGGTAGGAATGTATTACTATAAACTTCCCTCTTAGGACTGCTTTTGCTGCATCCCATAGATTTTGGGTCGTCGTGTCTCCATTGTCATTTGTTTCTAGGTACTTTTTGATTTCCCCTTTGATTTCTTCAGTGATCACTTCGTTATTAAGAAGTGCATTGTTTAGCCTCCATGTGTTTGTATTTTTTACAGATCTTTTACTGTAATTTATATCTAGTCTCATAGCGTTGTGGTCAGAAAAGATACTTCATACAATTTCAATTTTCTTAAATTTACCAAGGCTTCATTTGTGACCCAAGATATAATCTATCCTGGAGAATGTTCCATGAGCACTAGAGAAAAATGTGTATTCTGTTGTTCTTGAATGGAATGTCCTCTAAATATCAATTAAGTCCATCTTGTTTAATGTATCATTTAAAGCTTGTGTTTCCTTATTTATTTTCCTTTTGCATGATCTGTCCATTGGTGAAAGTGGGGTGTTAAAGTCCCCTACTATGAATGTGTTACTATCGATTTCCCCTTTTATGGCTGTTAGTATTTGTCTTATGTATTGAGGTGCTCCTATGTTGGATGCATAAATATTTACAATTGTTATATCTTCTTCTTGGATTGATCCCTTGATCATTTTGTTGTGTCCTTCTTTGTCTCTTCTAATAGTCTTTATTTTAAACTTTATTTTGTCTGATATGAGAATTGCTACTCCAGCTTTCTTTTGGTTTCCATTTGCATGAAATACCTTTTCCATCCCCTTACTTTCAGTCTGTATGTGTCTCTAGGTCTGAAGTCGTTCTCTTGTAGACAGCAAATATATGGGTCTTGTTTTTGTATTCATTCAGCCAATCTGTGTCTTTTGGTGGGAGCATTTAGTTCAATAACATTTAAGGTAATTATCGATATGTATGTTCCTATTCCCATTTTCTTAATTGTTTTGGGTTCGTTATTGTAGGTCTTTTCCTTCTCTTGTGTTTCTTGCCTACAGAAGTTCCTTTAGCAGTTGTTGTAGAGCTGGTTTGGTGGTGATGAACTCTCAGCCTTTGCTTGTCGGTAAATGTTTTAATTTCTCCATCAAATCTGAATGAGATCTTTGCTGGGTAGAGTAATCTCTGTTGCAGGTTTTTCTCCTTCATCACTTTCAATATGTCCTGCCACTCCCTTCTGGCTTGCAGAGTTTCTGCTAAAATCCCTTATGGGGATTCCCTTATGTGTTATTTGTTGTTTTTCCCTTGCTGCTTTTAATATGTTTTCTTTGTATTTAAATTTGACAATTTGATTAATATGTGTCTTGGCATATTTCTCCTTGGATTTATCCTATATGAGACTCTCTGTGCTTCCTTGACATGATTAACTATTTCCTTTCCCACATTAGGGAAATTTTCAACTATAATCTCTTCAAATATTTTCTCAGTCCCTTTCTTTTTCTCTTCTTCTTCTGGAACCCCTATAATTCGAATGTTGGTGCATTTAATGTTGTCCCAGAGGTCTCTGAGACTGTCCTCAGTTCTTTTCATTCTTTTTTCTTTATTCTGCTCTGCAATAGTTATTTCCAATGTTTTATCTTCCAGGTCACTTATCCATTCTTTTGCTTCAGTTATTCTGCTATTGATCCCATCTAGAGTATTTTTCATTTCATTTATTGTGTTGTTCATCATTGTTTGTTTCATCTTTAGTTCCTCTAGGTCCTTGTTAAATGTTTCTTGCATTTTGTCTATTCTATTTCCAAGATTTTGGATCATCTTTACTATCATTATTCTGAATTCTTTTCCAGGTAGACTGCCTATTTATCTTCATTTGTTAGGTCTGGTGGGTTTTTATCTTGCTCCTTCATCTGCTGTGTGATTTTCTGTCTTCTCATTTTGCTTATCTTACTGTGTTTGGGGTCTCCTTTTTGCAGGCTGCAGGTTCGTAGTTCCTGTTGTTTTTGGTGTCTGTGCCCAGTGGCTAAAGTTGGTTCAGTGGGTTGTGTATGCTTCCTGGTGGAGGGGACTAGTGCATGTGTTCTGGTGGATGAGGCTGGATCTTGTCTTTCTGGTGGGCAGGTCCACGTCTGATGGTGTGTTTTGGGGTGTCTGTCAACTTATTATGATTTTGGGCAGCCTCTCTGCTAATGGGTGGGTTTGTGTTCCTGTCTTGCTAGTTGTTTGGCATAGGATGTCCAGCACTGTAGCTTGCTTGTCTTTGAGTGAAGCTGGGTGCTGGTGTTGAGATGGAGATCTCTGGGAGATTTTCACCATTTGATATTATGTGCAGCTGGGAGGCCTCTTGTGTACCAGTGTCCTGAATTTGGCTCTCCCACCTCAGAGGCAGAGCACTGACTCCTGGCTGCAGCGCCAAGAGCGTTTCATCCACACGGCTCAGAAGAAAAGGGAGAAAAAGTAGAAAGAAAGAATTAGTAGAAGTAGAAGGAAAGAAAGAAAGAAAGGAGGGAGGGATGGAGGGAGGAAGGAAGGAAAGATGGAGAGAAGGAAGAAAAAAGAAAGAAAGAGGATAAAGTAAAATAATATAAAGTAAGATAAAATATAATCAAGTTATTAAAATAAAAAAATAATTAATAAGAGAAAACAAAACAAAACAAAAAAGAACGGATGGATAGAACCCTGGAACAAATGGTGGAAGCAAAGCTATACAGACAAATTCTCACACAGAAGCATACACATACACACTCACAAAAAGAGGAAAAGAGGAAAAAATCATAAATCTTGATCTCAAAGTCCACCTCCTCAATTTTGGATGATTCGTTGTCTAACGGAGGGAAGGAAGGAAAGAAAGAACGAAGGTAAAGTAAAATAAAATAATTAAAATAAAAAGTAATTATTAAGAAAAAAATTTAAAAAAAGAAAACAGAAAGAAATGGACGGACAGAACCCTCGGACAAATGATGGAAGCAAAGCTATACAGACAAAATCTCACACAGAAGCATACACATACACACTCACAAAAAAAAGGAAAAGGGGAAAAAATCATAAATCTTGCTCTCAAAGTCCACCTCCTCAATTTGGGATGATTCGTTGTCTATTCATGTATTCCACAGCTGCAGGGTACATCAAGTTGATTGTGGAGCTTTAATTCACTGCTTCTGAGGCTGCTGAGGAGAAATTTCCCTTTCTCTTCTTTGTTCTCACAGCTCCCAGGGGCTCAGCTTTGGATTTGGCCCCGCCTGTGCATGTAGGTCGCCGGAGGGCGTCTGTTCTTTGCTCAGACAGGACGGGGTTAAAGGATCTGCTGATTTGGGGGCTTTGGCTCACTCAGGCCGGGGGGAGGGAGGGGCATGGAGTGCGGGGGCAGGCCTGCGGCGGCAGAGGCCAGCGTGACGTTGCCAGCCTGAGGCGCGCCGTGCGTTCTCCCGGGGGAGTTGTCCCTGGATCACGGCAACCTGGCTGTGGCGGGCTGCACAGGCTCCCTGGAAGAGGGGTGTGGATTGTGACCTGTGCTCGCACACAGGCTTCTTGGTGGCGGCAGCAGCAGCCTTAGCGTCTCATGTCTGTCTCTGGGGTCCACGCTTTTAGCCGCGGCTTGCGCCCGTCTCTAAATCTCCTTTAAGCAGCGTTCTTAATCCCCTCTCCTCACGCACCAGGAAACAAAGAGGGAAGAAAAAGTCTCCTGCCTCTTCGGCAAGTCCAGACTTTTCCCCGGACTCCCTCCCTGCCAGCCGTGGCGCACTAACCCCCTTCAGGCTGTGTTCACACCGCAAGCCCTAGTCCTCTCCCTGCGCTCCGACCGAAGCCCGAGCCTCAGCTCCCAGCCTCACCCACTCCGGCGGGGGAGCAGACAAGCCTCTCGGGCTGGTGAGTGCCGGTCGGCACCAATCCTCTGTGAGGGAATCTCTCCGCTTTGCCCTCCGCACCCCTGTTGCTGTGCTCTCCTCCGCGGCTCCGAAGCTTCCCCCTCCGCCATCCACAGTCTCTGCTCGCAAAGGGGCTTCCTAGTGTGCAGGAACCTTTCCTCCTTCACAGCTCTCTCCCACTGGTGCAGGTCCCGTCCCTATCCTTTTGTCTCTGTTTATTCTTTTTTCTTTTGCCCTACCCAGGTACGTGGGGGGTTTCTTGCCTTTTGGGAGGTCTGAGGTCTTCTGCCAGCGTTCAGTAGGTGTTCTGTAGGAGTTGTTCCACGTGTAGATGTATTTCTGGTGTATCTGTGGGGAGGAAGGTGATCTCCGCATCTTACTCTTCCGCCATCTTCAATATTACAAGTTCTGAAACAACCTTATAGAAGGGAACATGGACAAAAATTGCTGACCTACATAACTGGAAATGAGTAGAATCCATAAGTCTAAAGGCAAAAACACACAAACAAACAAAACTGACATAAGTATTGAACTCTTGCTGATCAAGTTTTCTCCCCTGGGTTAACAATTCTGATACCACTAATACATAATGATACAATTAAGAAAATGAATGACAGTTAGAGGGAACCAGGTTTCTCAGTGTTGGAGTGGGATATTACAAACAAACAAGGGGAGGAACCTAGAATGATGCATGTGGTAATGGATTAGAGTTGGAGACATCAGTATGCACTTATGTTTAGTCTAATACAGACAGATACAGATGGCAACACATAGAAAAATGTATTCATTTATGTATATACACATACATATCCTTGCTCTGTCAGCTGATTCTGTAGCAACAGCACACTTAGCACTCAGATATTTTCTAATATCATTGCCAAGTAAAAGAAACCAGGGTCCCTTGGAGAAGTGGCTGATTCTAGGACTGGGGCAGGAAATACACAACATGAGCCTGGAGCATCTTGTAGTGCCAGTAAGGAAGTGTTCAGAAAAAAAGCATAATTACAGGGTATAAATAAATAAATAAAGATAGGGGGAAAGGGACAAATCTCCCTTGTAGAAGAATTACAAATAATTTATGTAGATACTTCACCCTCAAGAGAGGTAAAGCATAACTCACCACTCTTTAAACATTTGAGCTGCACACAGAAACTTCCTTCCAAAGAGTACAGTAAGTATGGAAAGGGGGAAGGTGGCAAAGGTAGAGTAACTTTGCAGTGGAGAAAGACAATAAACACTACCTCAGTCAAGTGATTAAGGATCACCGACAATGATAAACCATGTTGATGATTTCCTTTAATATGCTTCAATGAAAATGGCACTTTACATCTGTGATCTTCCTCCCAAACACCCACAACCCCGGTATATGAAGCAGAACATACTCTCCCAATCTCCCCAACTGAACAGGGCCAGTAACAAGTGAGAAGTCAATCTTTAGGCCCACAGTGATTTTAGAGTTGTTTGTTATAGCAGCTAGAAAGGCTGACTAACACAGATTTCTTTGAAAATATAATGGAAGACACATTCTCTCTTAAAAGAGTAATGCAAATATGTCCATACACACAAAAACTGGTGTACAGATTTCAGGAGCCCATTTGTAGATTTCTCTGGGAGAAATCCTATAGCCAGTATCAACTCAGAGTCCTACTTATCCCTAGTGGTGCTTTGAAATCCTTCCACCATCACACTCTTTATTTTGAATAATTTTTATTTTGGGTTTGATTGATGTGATAAGTTTCCCTCTCATCATGCCCCAAATAATATGAAATCCATGTTATCTCTTGGTCTATAATTCCCAGGGAGACAGATGACCGAAGAATGACAGGCCTAGGTGTCTGTGGAGTCCAGTAATGCAGAAACTTTCTCTTTCTCACTGGGAGTAACTGAGCTCTTGATGTTTTACTGGCTCCCCAGGACTGAGGAGAGCTGACAGTTATGGAGTTTAACTGAACAGATTTTCTAGTTTTAACCATGTCAATAAAACATCATTTTCAGTATGGTTTCTCTATCTGACCCTCTTCTATGTTTCTAGACCTGGGCACGTTTATGAAGTTGTATTTGATATTGAGAAGCAACTAAAAGCAACTGCACTCCAACACTAATAGTGCCATATGTAACCTTGATGTTGGCCCCTGACTTCACTCCCCCCACACTCCCCTTCACTCAATTTGCATTATAATCAATATCTGCATCACCACTTACCTTATTCCCCTAGCTCTCCCAGGTTAATCTATGGCATCTGGTGGTAAAAGCAGCATTGATATCAATTGTGTAATTTGATTTCATTTTAAAAATAAATTTGTAGGGTGTAGTTTTGCAGTTTTCCCAGTGTGTAATTTTATTTAAATTATTTGTGGAAATAAAAGTGTTTACTTATATATCTGCTTGTTTGTGAATTATTTAATTACTTACTGGCAATCTGAGCAGCTTTCTTAACCAGCAAACACAATGTGGCACTGCTGACATTTATAGCTAAATCACAATGGCTAGAAGCCCAGGTTTTCCCAGATTTCCTCTCCCTCAAGCAATTCTTAGAATCACCAAAGAGGCTTATATCTATCAAGAGTCAGCCAGCCAAATTAAGGTCACCCACAGCTTCCAGGTTCCATTAGCTCCCCAGAGTGGCCTTTCAGCTCTGTTAAGCTCCTTCACCTGATAAAGATGAGAACATGCTCAACCCAAGGCTTCTGGACCTAGAACAGGCCTGCTGCACCTTCCAGTCAGAAACGCATGTGGCAACTCCTGTGACAGAAGGTGATGCTTTCTATTTTATAGCCCTTCTGGAGATGGGGGCTGGGAAGGAGTAGGTACAAACTTAAGAGTCATGAACCCAAAAGTGTAAAAACTTTTAGTGATACAACCCTCAACTCATATATACACCAACTTTTACACAGAGGACAAGGGCAAGGCCAAGACTCAGCTTCAGCTGCCCTGCTGTATTCAGAACTTCATTTCCCAAGACTTTTTCACACAACGTTCCTCTGTTCCTTGATCCCTGTGTCTGATCATTCATGTAAATGAACACATGGGAGAGAAGTGTCACTGTATTTTTATCACCTTGTTTGTACCTAAGCCCTAGCATCAATGCAGTCAAGGTAACTTGGTAAGTACTCCATTGCACACTTACATAGTAACAAATAATAGACACAAACTAGTTTACAATAATGAGACTTTCTTCAAGCTTACCAGGAAAATTGCTTTTAGTATTTAGTCTTCCTTTATATTTTTATTCTCAGAAAAAGTGATACATATTTATGTATATACCTATGCTTAAAAATACCAATTAGCTCCCATATGCTGAAGAAAAAATAATAATCCAAGTGGAAACAGAAGTCAGAAAGGAAAGGTTTTATTCCCAGTTTGTTCATTGTTAAGAGTGTATTGTTTCTTCTGTCCTGATAAATAGAAAATTAGCTTTTTCTACAACATTACTGAATTCTAAGCACAAACACTTTGCCTTGAACTCATAAATGGTCAATTTCTGAATTGGTATTACTGATACTACTAGTTTTATTTTTCAGTGTCTGAAGGAAAAGATGTGAACATGGTATGAAAATGACAATGTCTATTAATGCATTATAAAGAATATACATAAAGCAATTGTCAGATAAATGTTAGAATTTCATTCAACTCACAGAAAACATTAAGCACAGAATATTGAGAGGTCAGACTATTTTTGAATACTAAGATATAGAGCTTCTGAATTTAGTAATCTCATTTTAATTCATAGTTGAAGAACAGTTAATGAGGTTGGGATATTTTATTAATCTACTTCTTGATTTTGGTTAGCTTCCAAAATAATTTGAAAAACAATGTAGAAATTTGTACACACCTTAGATTTTCCTTATCTATTCAATATTTACTTTGCAATGAAATGATAATAATAACTTGTATTTGTGTACTTCATAATTTTCAAAGCACTGTCAAATCCATTGTTTCACCTGACTTTCCAACATCCCTATAAGAAAGTAAGGCAGAACTAACACCTGGTTTTAAAATGAGGGAAAAGGAATATAAGCCAGACTCAGGATGCTTATTGAAATCAACACAAATAGAATATTGGAGTCTAGAAATCAGTTCTACAAAATCTCATTCAAAGTCTTTGCATACCTCATCTTGTCCAAATAAAATAAGTAAAAATTTGAATCTGTCTGTAGCCTCCTTTGGCAAATTAGTCATCATTCCTAAGCCTCAGTTTCCTCATCTATAAAATAAGAAAATTTCTCACAACTTCATTAATGCTTTTGTGAAGATTTATGTAAAACCATGTATGTAAAATTACCAGACCTTGTATAAGTGCTCCATAAATATTCATTCTTTTCCTCTCACTTTCATTATTTACAGAAAGACCCAATCAGACCATCACAGTTCCTTTGAATATGAATCTCTGCAAAACCACAATCAGTATCCATCTGGAACTAGGAAGCGATTAAGTTAGGAAATCATATCAGGTGGGAAATTCAGTGGAGAGGGGCTGTCTGCTGGGCATTCTGACATCTCTGAACTGTCCTGCCCAACTTTGTGAGACAGCTTGCCTCATTTACAGGTCTCTATGGAGCAGCCTGTCTCAAAAAATTCACCTCCTTCCATCCACATGGTCATGGATGTCCTTGGCATACATCATCGTAGTTGGCTCAATTAAAAAGCCCCTGTGGCTTAACAGTATAGGAAGAGAATCATTTGGCTTTGGGTTGTACCCCACACAGCTAAAGAGCATTATTTTGACACTCTCCCAGCTGGAGTTCTCTGAGATTTCAAGGTGCCTTATGATCAGAGGAGTCAGTGTGGGACAGCAGTCAAGCACTGGAAAGGTTGAGGGAGACATGGGTCAGAGCCTTAATCAACATCTAAGTGTTAACTCAGTAAAGGTTTTTCACATATCTGAGCTTCCTATTCTTTGTATACAAAACACAGAGGGTAGAGATGTAATTAGACCCATCTTTACAATCCTGTGAGTTTATCATGCAAAGCAGCCTTGCAGTTTTTGGTCCACGGATGTCAAAAAACAAAATCACACAGAATCCAGTAAAGGAACAAAAAGAACATGGGAAATCTAAGGCAGTAAAAGGATGAATGAAATCTCATTTGTCAAGGAGTGAACCAAGGGCTGAAAGACTTGTCAACCAGACAATAAGAGGATTGGAAGAAACCCTAGATGAGATGGGTAAATTTGAGAGAGGGAGTAGGATGGGAAGTGTGGAAGAGAGAGGTGGAGGCAAGCAAAACTCCAAAGAAATTTGAGAGTGGCCTGAGGAGACAGAACGAGGCTAGGAAGCTCCTTCTGCGGAAAAATGTGTTTTGGCCACAAGGAGAAAAAGGTTTCATCTGGCCTGTTTATTCTAGGTCCCTCCTCCCTCCCAATTATCTTAACATTTGTTGTCAAGTTATTCATCCTAATTCTATGAGGTACTGGCTGGGGTATCTTATTATGGGCTGTGTAAATGAGGTGTAATTTGACAGTCTCAAAAGATGAGTAGGAACTCATAGGTGGGGCTGAACTCCATACAACAGGAAGACAGAGGAGCATCTATTTTATGGAACATGCCTTTTTTTGCAGATTCTCTGTTAGGTGCGTTGCATGCATCTCATACAAACCACACAACACCACCAGGAAGTAATTATTATCCCCGTCTGAAAAATGAGGGAGAAGAGGCTCAGAGAGGCTAAGTAATTTGCCTGTGGTTACTCAGCTCCCAACTTTAAAACCTACACTAAGTCCATTATGCAATTTCCCCTTTCCCACTGTACCTCTCAACACATGCAAAATCATGGAGTTGCAAAAGAATAAGGTTTATTTAGAAAGCACTCTGCTTTCTCTGTAATCAGAGTAAGTATAGTTAAGTGGGATGTGACAATTGGAGATGTGGTTCAAAAGATAGGTTGAGGCCAGACTAGAAGTGGTCTTGAGAGTTTTAATGTAATCTTGTAGACAATGGGAGACCATTGAAGTTTTGAAGGGATGACAACAGAAGACAGACAAATTGACACCTAACTAGTCTGGTCTCTGGCATAGTGCCTGGGAATGCCTCGTGCCTCATTAAGTGTTTACATAATATTATCAGAATCATTTTTATTCTTGAGAAATATCATCATCTAGAACAGGTATAGGTCTTTCCAGGTTACCTCTGTTATCTGTGATTAAACTCCTCCTCTGTCATCAGGGCATTAGGTCCAAAGGCCTACAGGTGTCAAGCCCATCCCCCTCAATCTAAGAGGGAAAGAATGCAGTTGCAAGCACCCAGCTCATCTTACCTATCAGACTCCAGTCAAGAGACTATACCCTTTAAATAATTATCCCTTGGTGGGGATCCCATCAGCAAGCCTCCACATCCAGTGGCACTCAGAGTTTTCATGTCCCCACTGGAATCTTGGATTCATGTCTCTTTCATGTTTTTTAAACCAAGACCAGCTTGTTGTAAGTTCCATTTTTTCCATTGTGCTGTATAGAGAATCAGAAGCTCATGTGTAAAAAATAATAAAATAACAATAGTAGTAATTATGTTTCTCTGCTCATATCTGGCTACCTGCCTGCTGTACAGACCCAGAATTTATCACTCTCATGCCACTCTACACACAGCCTCTAGCAATTTGTCACAACTAACATGTAATTTCTTTTTTACCAGTTTATACCTCTAGAAGCTTCTGTTACAGGACATATTAAGAATGAACACAGGGGGAAGATGGTGGAAGAGTAAGATGCGGAGATCACCTTCCTCCCCACAGATACACCAGAAATACATCTACACGTGGAACAACTCATACAGAACACCTACTGAACGCTGGCAGAAGACCTCAGACCTCCCATTCCCACGTACCTGAGTAGGGCAAAAGAAAAAAAGAAAAAACAGAGACAAAAGAATAGGGACGGGACCTGCACCAGTGGGAGGGAGCTGTGAAGGAGGAAAGGTTTCCACACACTAGGAAGCCACTTCGCGGGCGGAGACTGCGGGTGGTGGCGGGGGGGGGCTCTTCGGAGCCGTGGGGGACAGTGCAGCAACAGGGGTGCAGAGGGCAAAGCGGGGAGATTCCCTCACAGAGGATCGGTGTCGACCGGCACTCACCAGCCCGAGAGGCTTCTCTGCTCACACGCCGGGGCGGGCAGGGCTGCAAACTGAGGCTCAGGCTTCAGTTGGAGCGCAGGGAGAGGACTGGGGTTGGCAGCGTGAACACAGTCTGAAGGAGTTAGTGAACCACGGCTAGCCGGGAGGGAGTCCGGGAAAAGGTCTAAAGCTGCCGAAGAGGCAAGAGACTTTTTCTTCTCTCTTGGTTTCCTGTTGTGCGAGGAGAGGGGATAAAGAGTGCTGCTTAAAGGAGCTCCAGAGACGGGCGTGACTCGTGGCTAAAAGCGGGGACCCCAGAGACAGGCATGAGACACTAAGGCTGCTACTGCTGCCACCAAGAAGCCTGTGTGAAAGCACAGGTCACAATCCACACCTCTAGGGAGCCTGTGCAGCCCGCCACTGCCAGGTTCCCGGGATCCAGGGACAACTTCCCCGGGAGAACGCACAGCGAGCATCAGGCTGGTACAACGTCAAGCCAGCCTCTGCCACCGCAGGCTCGCCCCGCACTCCATGCCCCTCCCTCCCCCCGGCCTGAGTGAGCCAAAGCCCCCAAATCAGCAGATCCTTTAACCCCGTCCTGTCTGAGCGAAAAAGAGACGCCCTCCAGCGACCTACACGCAGAGGCAGGGGCAAATCCAAAGCTGAGCCCCTGGGAGCTGCGAGAACAAAGAAGAGAAAGGGAAATCTCTCCTCAGCAGCCTCAGAAGCAGCGAATTAAAGCTCCACAATCAACTTGATGTACCCTGCAGCTGTGGAATACATGAATAGACAACGAATCATCCCAAATTGAGGAGGTGGACTTTGAGAGCAAGATTTATGATTTTTTCCCCTTTTCCTTTTTGTGAGTGTGTATGTGTATGCTTCTGTGTGAGATTTTGTCTGTATAGCTTTGCTTCCACCATTTGTCCTAGGGTTCTATCCGTCCGTTTTTTATTGTTTTTTTTAAAATTTTTTTCTTAATAATTATATTTTATTTTAATAACTTTATTTTATTTTACTTTATCTTCTTTCTTTCTTTCTTTCTTTCTTTCTTTCTATCTTTCTTACTTTCTTTCTTTCTTTCTTTCTTTCCTTCCTTCCCTCCTTTAGACAACAAATCATCCCAAATTGATGAGGTGGACTTTGAGAGCAAGACTTATGATTTTTTTCCCTTTTTCCTCTTTTGGTGAGTGTGTATGTGTATGCTTCTGTATGAGATTTTGTCTGTATAGCTTTGCTTCCACCATTTGTCCTAAGGTTCTATCTGTCCATTTTGTTGTTGTTGTTGTTGTTTGTTTTTTAATTTTTTTCTTAATTATTTTTTAATTTAATAACTTTATTATATTTTACTTTATTTTACTCTATCTTCTTTCTTTCTTTCTTTTTTCCTTCCTTACCTCCTTCCTTCCTTCCTCCAACCGTCCCTCACTTGCTCCCTCCTTTCTTTCTTTCTTTCTTTCTTATCTTCTTTTCTTCTTTCTTTCTTCCTTCCTTCCTTCCTTCCCTCCCTCCTTCCTTTCTTTCTTTATTTCTTTCTTTCTTCCTACTTCTACTAATTCTTTTTCTTTACTTTTTCTCCCTTTTATTCTGAGCCGTGTGGATGAAACGCTCTTGGTGCTACAGCCAGGAGTCAGTACTGTGCCTCTGACGTGGGAGAGCCAACTTCAGGACACTGGTCAACAAGAGACCTCCTAACTGCACATAATATCAAATGGCGAAAATCTCCCAGAGATCTCCATCTCAATGGCAGCACCCAGCTTCACTCAACGACCAGCAAGCTACAGTGCTGGACACCCTATGCCAAACAACTAGCAAAACAGGAACACAACCCCACCCATTAGCAGAGAGGCTGCCTAAAATCATAAGTCCACAGACACCCCAAACCACACCACCAGACGTGGACCTGCCCACCAGAAAGACAAGATCCAGCCTCATCCACCAGAACACATGCACTAGTCCCCTCCACAAGGAGGCCTACACAACTCAGTGAACCAACCTTAACCACTGGGGACAGACACCAAAAACAATGGGAACTATGAACCTGAAGCCTGCAAAAATGAGACTACAAACACAGTAAGATAAGCAAAATGAGAAGACAGAAAAACACACCGCAGATGAAGGAACAAGATAAAAACCCACCAGACCTAACAAATGAAGAGGAAATAGGCAGTCTACCTGAAAAAGAATTCAGAATAATGATAGTAAAGATGATCCAAAATCATGGAAATAGAATAGACAAAATGCAAGAAACCTTTAACAAGGACCTAGAAGAACTAAAGATGAAACAAACAATGATGAACAACACAATAAATGAAATGAAAAATACTCTAGATGGGATCAATAGCAGAATAACTGAGGCAGAAGAACGGATAAGTGACCTGGAAGATAAAATAGAGGAAATAACTATTGCAGAGCAGAATAAAGAAAAAAGAATGAAAAGAACTGAGGACAGTCTCAGAGACCTCTGGGACAACATTAAATGCACCAACATTCGAATTATAGGGGTTCCAGAAGAAGAAGAGAAAAAGAAAGGGACTGAGAAAATATTTGAAGAGATTATAGTTGAAAACTTCCCTAATATGGGAAAGGAAATAGTGAATCAAGTCCAGGAAGCACAAAGAGACCCATACAGGATAAATTCAAGGAGAAATACGCCGACACATATTAAAAAAACTGTCAAAATTTAAATACAAAGTAAGCATATTAAAAGCAGCAAGGGAAAAACAACGAATAACACACAAGGGAATCCTCATAAGATTAACAGCTGGTCTTTCAGAAGAAACTCTGCAAGCCAAAAGGGAGTGGCAGGACATATTGAAAGTGATGAAGAAGAAAAGCCTGCAACTGAGATTACTCTGCCCAGCAAGGATCTCATTCAGATTTGATGGAGAAATTAAAAATTTTACAGTCAAGCAAAAGCTGAGAGAGTTCAGCACCATCAAGCCAGCTATACAACAAGTGCTAAAGGAACTTCTCTAGGCAAGAAACAGAAGAGAAGGAAAAGACCTACAATAACAAACCCAAAACAATTTAGAAATAGGGAATAGAAACATACATATCAATAATTACTTTAAATGTAAATGGACTAAATGCTCCCACCAAAAGACACAGATTGGTAGAATGGATACAAAAACAAGACCCATATATATGCTGTCTACAAGAGACCGACTTCACACCTAGAGACACATACAGACTGAAAGTGAGGGGATGGAAAAATATATACCATGCAAATGCAAACCAAAAGAAAGCTGGAGTAGCAATTCTCATATCAGACAAAATAGATGTTAAAATAAAGACTATTAGAAGAAACAAAGAAGGACACAACATAATGATCAAGGGATCAATCCAAGAAGAAGATATAAAAATTGTAAATATTTACACAGCCAACATAGGGGCACCTCAATACATAAGGCAAATACTAACAGCCATAAAAGGAGAAATCGACAGTAACACATTCATAGTAGGGGACTTTAACACCGCATTTTCACCAATGGACAGATCATCCAAAATGAAAATAAATAAGGAAACACAAGCTTTAAATGATACACTAAACACGATAGACTTAATTGATATTTATAGGACATTCCATCCAAAAACAACAGAATACACTTTTTTCTCAAGTGCTCACGGAACATTCTCCAGGATAGATCATATCTTGGGTCACAAATCAAGCCTTGGTAAATTTAAGATAATTGAAATTGTATCAAGTATCTTTTCTGACCACAACGCCATGAGACTAGATATCAATTACAGGAAAAGATCTGTAAAAAAATACAAACACATGGAGGCTAAACAATACACTACTTAATAATGAAGTGATCACTGAAGAAATCAAAAAGGAAATTTAAGAATACCTAGAAACAAATGACAATGGAGACACAAGGACCCAAAATCTATGGGATGCAGCAAAAGCAGTTCTAAGGGGGAAGTTTATAGCACTACATGCCCACCTTAAGAAACAGGAAACATCTCGAATAAACAACCTAACCTTGCACCTCAAGCAATTAGAGAAAGAACAAAAAAACCCCAAAGCTAGCAGAAGGAAAGAAATCATAAAAATCAGATCAGAAATAAATGAAAAAGAAATAAAGGAAACAATAGCAAAGATCAATAAAACTAAAAGCTGGTTCTTTGGGAAGATAAAAAAAATAGATAAAGCACTACCCAGACCCAGCAAGAAAAAAAGGGAGAAGACTCAAATCAATAGAATTAGAAATGAAATAGAAGTAACGACTGACACTACAGAAATACAAAAGATCATGAGAGATTACTAAAAACAACTCTATGCCAATAAAATGGACAATCTGAAAGAAATGGACAAATTCTTAGGAATGCACAACCTGCCAAGACTGAATCAGGAAGAAATAGAAAATATAAACAGACCAGTCACAAGCACTGAAATTGAAACTGTGATTAAAAATCTTCCAACAAACAAAAGCCCAGGACCAGATGGCTTCACAGGCAAATATATGAAACATTTAGAGAAGAGCTAACACCTATCCTCAAACTCTTCCAAAATATAGCAGAGGGAGGAACACTCTCAAATTCCTTCTACAAAGCCACCATCATGTTGATACCAAAATCAGACAAGGATGTCACAAAGAAAGAAAACTACAGGCCAATATCACTGATGAATATAGATGCAAAAATCCTCAACAAAATACTAGCAAACAGAATCCAACAGCACATTAAAAGGATCATACACCATGATCAAGTGGGGTTTATTGCAGGAATGCAAGGATTCTTCAGTATATGCAAATCAAACAACGTGATACACCATATTAACAAATTGAAGGAGAAAAACCATATGATCATCTCAATAGATGCAGAGAAAGCTTTTGACAAAAGTCAACACCCATTTATGATAAAAATCCTTCAGAAACTAGGCATAGAGGGAACTTTCCTCAACATAATAAAGGCCATATATGACAAACCCACAGCCAACATCGTCCTCAATGGTGAAAAACAGAAAGCATTTCCACTAAGATCAGGAACAAGACAAGTTGCCCACTCTCACCACTCTTATTCAACATAGTTTTGGAAGTTTTAGCCACAGCAATCAGAGAAGAAAAGGAAATAATAGGAATCCAAATTGGAAAAGAAGAAGTAAAGCTGTCAGTCTTTGCAGATGACATGATACTATACATAGAGAATCCTAAAGATGCTACCAGAAAACTATTACAGCTAATCAATGAATATGGTAAAGTAGCAGGATACAAAATTAATGCACAGAAATCTCTGGCATTCCTATACACTAAGTATGAAATATCTGAAAGTGAAATCAAGAAAACACTCCCATTTACCATTGCAACAAAAAGAATAAAATATCTAGGAATAAACCTACCTAAGGAGACAAAAGACCTGTATGCAGAAAATTAAAAGACACTGATGAAAGAAATTAAAGATGATACAAATAGATGGAGAGATATACCATGTTCTTAGATTGGAAGAATCAACATTGTGAAAATGACTCTACTACCCAAAGCAATCTACAGATTCAATGCAATCCCTATCAAACTACCACTGGCATTTTTCACAGAACTGGAACAAAGAGTTTCACAATTTGCATGGAAACACAAAAGACCCCGAATAGCCAAAGCAATCTTGAGAATGAAAAACGGAGTTGGAGGAATCAGGCTTCCTGACTTCAGACTATACTACAAAGCTACAGTAATCAAGACAGTATGGTACTGGCACAAAAACAGAAATATAGATCAATGGAACAGGATAGAAAGCCCAGAGATAAACCCACGCACATATGGTCCCCTTATCTTTGATAAAGGAGGCAGGAATGTACAGGGGAGAAAGGACAGCCTCTTCAATAACTGGTGCTGGGAAAACTGGACAGGTACATGTAAAAGTATTAGATTAGATCACTCCCTAACACCATACACAAAAATAAGCTCAAAATGGATTAAAGACCTACATGTAAGGCCAGAAACTATCAAACTCTTAGAGGAAAACATAGGCAGGGCACTCTATGACATAAATCACAGCAAGGTCCTTTTTGACCCACCTCCTAGAGAAATGGAAATAAAAACAAAAATAAACAAATGGGACCTAATGAAACTTAAAAGCTTTTGTGCAGCAAAGGAAACCATAAACAAGACCAAAAGACAGCCCTCAGAACGGGAGAAAATATTTGCAAATGAAGCAACTGACAAAGGATTGATCTCCAAATTTTACAAGCAGCTCATGCAGCTCAATAAAAAGACAACAAACCACCCAATCCAAAAATGGGCAGAAGACCTAAATAGACATTTCTCCAAAGAAGATATACAGACTGCCCCAAACACATGAAAGAATGCTCAACATCATTAATCATTAGAGAAATACAAATCAAAACTACAATGAGATATCATCTCACACCAGTCAGAATGCCCATCATCAAAAAATCTAGAAACAATAAATGCTGGAGAGGGTGTGGAGAAAAGGGAACACTGTTGCACTGCTGGTGGGAATGTGAATTGGTACAGCCACTATGGAGAACAGTATGGAGGTTCTTTCAAAAACTACAGATAGAACTACCATATGACCCAGCAATCCCACTACTGGGCATATACCCTGAGAAAACCATAATTCAAAAAGAGTCATGTACCAAAATGTTCATTGCAGCTCTATTTACAGTAGCCCGGAGATGGAAACAACATAACTGCCCATCAACAGATGAATTGATAAAGAAGATGTGGTACATATATACAATGAAATAGTAGTCAGCCATAAAAAACCCCAAAATTGAGCTATTTGTAATGAGGTGGATAGAACTAGAGTCTGTCATACAGAGTAAAGTAAGTCAGAAAGAGAAAGACAAATACCATATGCTAATACATATATGTGGAATTTAAGAAAAAAAAATGTCATGAAGAACCTAGGGGTAAGACAGGAATAAAGAAACAGACCTACTAAAGAGCAGACTTGGGGTTATGGGGATGGGGAAGGGTAAGCTGTGACAAAGTGATAGAGTGGCATTGACATATATACACTACCATACGTAAGATTGATAGCTAGTGGGAAGCAGCCGCATAGCACAGGGAGATCAGCTCCGTGCTTTGTGACCACCTGGAGGGGTGGGATAGGGAGGGTGGGAGGGAGGGAGATGCAAGAGGGAAGAGATATGGGAACATATGTATATGTATAACTGATTCACTTTGTTATAAAGCAGAAACTAACACACCATTGTAAAGCAATTATACCCCAATAAAGATATTTAAAAAAAAAAAGAACACAGGGGTAGAAGATGGTATTTTAAACCAGCCAGAGAACCTAGAAGGGTAGAGGGCATTTCTTCCTACCCAATAGCTGGGATGAGAATGGGATGCAACTTTACCTTCTGGACACTAGTTGCCCCAAAGCTGTTGTAGTACGAGATGCTGGGACACCTGACAGAATGCAGCAGAAGGTGAGAATTCCTACCATGTCAGTTAGTGTGCTGGATCTCTGCCTGCAGGGTCTGTTGGAAACAAGAGTACCGTGTGACTCACAGGGTCTTGGTGTTCCACCCAGGTGTCAGGCCTGAGCCTCTGAGGTTCTAGTGTCAAGTCCAGGACTTTCGAACACCAGACACCTCATGGCCCCATGTAATATCAATCAGTGAGAGCTCTCCCAGAGATCTCTGTCTCAAAACTAAGACCCAGCTCCATCAAACAGCCAGCAAACTCCAGTGCTTGATGCTCCATGCGAAACAACTAGCAAGACAGGAACAGAATCCCACCCATTAGCACAGAGGCTACCTAAAATCATACTAAGTTCACAGACACCTCAAAAGACACCATCAGACATGGCACCACCCATTAGAAAGACAACATGCAGTCCCACCCACCAGAACACAGGCACTAGTCTACTCCACCAGGAATCCTACACAACCCACAGAACCATACTTACCCACTGGGGGCAGACAGCAAAAACAATGGGAACTAGGAACCTGCAGCCTGTGAAAAGGAGACCCCAAACACAGTAAGTTAAGCAAAATGAGAAAACAGAAAAATATGCAGCAGATGAAGGAGCAAGGTAAAATCTCACCAGACCAAACAAATGAAGAGGAAATAGGCAGTCTTCCTGAAACACAATTCAGGATAATGATAATAAAGATGATCCAAAATATTGGAAACAGAATGGAGAAAATACAAGAAACATTTAACAAGGACCTAGAACTAAGTAGCAAACAAACAATGATGAGCAACACAATAAATTAAATTTAAAATTCTCAGGGAATCAATAGCAGAAGAACTGAGGCAGAAGAACGGATAAGTGACCTGGAAGATAAAATACTAGAAATAACGGCCACAGAGCAGAATAAAGAAAAAAGAATGAAAAGAATTGAGTACAGTCTCAGAGACTTCTGGGACAACATTAAACACACCAACATTTGAATTATAGGTATCCCAGAAGAAGAAGAGAAAAAGAAAGGGTCTGAGAAAATATTTGAAGAGATTGTACTTGAAAACTTCCCTAAGATGGGAAAGGAAATAGTCAATCAAGTCCAGGAAGCACAGAAAATCCCATACAGGATAAATCCAAGGAGAAACATGCCAAGACACATATAAATCAAGCTATCAAAAATTAAATACAAAGAAAATATATTAAAAGCAGCAAGGGAAAAGCAAAAAATAACATACAAGGGATTCCCCATAAGGTTAACAGCTGACCTTTCAGCAGAATCTCTGCAAGCCAGAAGGGAGTGGCAGGACATACTTAAAGTGATGAAAGGGAAAAACCTACAACCAGGATTATTCTACCCAGCAAGGATCTCATTCAGATTCAACAGAGAAATTAAAACCTTTACAGACAAGCAAAATCAAAGACAATTAAGCACCACCAAACCAGCTTTAGAACAAATGCTAAAGGAACTTCTCTAGGCAAGAAACACAAGAGAAAGTAAAGATCTACAAAAAGAAATCCAAAACAGTTAAGAAAATGGTAATAGGAACATACATATCGATAATTACCTTAAACGTACATGGATTAAATGCTCCAACCAAAAGACATTGACAGGCTGAATGGATACAAAAACAAGACCTGTATATGTGCTGTCTACAAGAGACCCACTTCAGACCCAGGAACACATATAGACTGAAAGTGAGAGGATGGAAAAAGATATTCCATGCAAATGGAAATCAAAAGAAAGCTGGAGTAGCAATTCTCATATCAGACAAAATAGACTTTAAAACAAAGACCATTACAAGAGACAAAGAAGGACACTACATAATGATCAAGGGATCAATCCCAGAAGAAGATATAACATTTGTAAATATTTATGAACCCAACAGAGGAGCACCTCAATACATAAGGTAAATGCTAACAGCCATAAAAGGGGAAATTGACAGTAATAAAATAATAGCAGGAGCCTTTAACACCCAACTTTCACCAATGAAAAGATCATCCAAATTGAAAATAAATAAGGAAACACAAGATTTAAATGACACATTAAACAAGATAGACTTAACTGATATTTATAGGAAATTCCATCCCAAAACAACAGAATACACTTTCTTCTCAAGTGCTCATGGAACATTCTCCAGGATAGATCATATCTGGGTCACAAATCCAGCCTTGGTAAATTTAAGAAAAT
This sequence comes from Phocoena sinus, assembly GCF_008692025.1. Taxonomy (NCBI): domain Eukaryota; kingdom Metazoa; phylum Chordata; class Mammalia; order Artiodactyla; family Phocoenidae; genus Phocoena; species Phocoena sinus. The sequence continues at coordinate 29,092,734 of NC_045776.1, read as the reverse complement.
TGAAATCCTGTCATGTATCTGTTTGAACCACAACACTATGAGACTACATATAAATTACAGGGGGAAAAACTGTAAAAAAAAAAACCAAACACATGGAGACTAAACAATATGCCACTCAATAACCAAGAGACCACTGAAGAAATCAAAGAGGAAATCAAAAAATACCTAGAAACAAATGGCAAGGAAAACACGGTGATCCAAAACCTATGGGATGCAGCAAAAGCTTTTCTAACAGGGAAGGCTACAGCAATACAATCCTCCCTCAAGAAACAAGAAACATCGCAAATAAACAACCTAACCTTATATCTAAATCAGTTAGAGAAAGAACAAAAACACCCCAAAGTTAGCAGAAGGAAAGAAATGATAAAGATCAGATCAGAAATAAATGAAAAAGAAATGAAGGAAACAATAGCAAAGATCAGTAAAACTAAAACCTGGTTCTTTGAGAAGATAAACAAAACTGATAATCCACTAGCCACACTCATGAATAAAAAAGGGAGAAGACTCAAATCAACAGAATTAGAAATGAAAAAGGAGAAGTAACAACTGACACTGCAAAAATAAAAAAGATCATGAGAGATTACTACAAGCAACTATATGGCAATAAAATGGACAACCTAGAAGAAATGGACAAATTCTTAGAAAACCACAACCTTCCAAGACTGAACCAGGAAGAAATAGAAAATATGAACCTACCAATCACAAGCACTGAAATTGAAACTGTGATTAAAAATCTTCCAACAAACAAAAGCCCAGGAGCAGATGACTTCACCGGTGAATTCTATCAAACATTTAGGGAAGAGATAACACCTATCCTTCTCAAACTCTTCCAAAATACAGCAGAGGGAGGAACACCCACAACCTCATTCTACAAGGCCACCATCACCCTGATACCAAAACCAGACAAAGATGTCACACAAAAAAGAAAACCACAGGCCAATATCACTGATGAATGTAGATGCAAAAATCCTCAACAAAATACTAGCACAGAATCCAACAGCACACTAAAAGGGTCATACACCATGATCAAGTGGGCTTAATCCCAGGAATGCAAGGATTCTTCAGTATATGCAAATCAATCAATGTGATACACCATATTAACAAACTGAAGGATAAAAACCATATGATCATCTAAATTGATGCCGAAAAAGCTTTCAACAAAATCAACACCCATTTATGATAAAAACTCTCCAGAAAGTGGGCATATGGGGAACCTACCTCAACATAATGAAGGCCATATATGACAAACGCACAGTCAACATCATCCTCAGTGGTGAAAAACTGAAACCATTTCTTCTAAGAACAGGAATAAGACAAGGTTGCCCACCATCACTATTATTCAGCATAGTTTTGGAAGTTTTAGCCACAGCAACCAAAGAAGAAAATGAAATAAAAGGAATCCAAATTGGAAAGGAAGAAGTAAAACTGTCACTTTCTGCAGATGACATGATACACTACATAAAGAATCCTAAAGAGGCTACCAGAAAACTACTAGAGCTAATCAATGAATTTGGTAAAGTAGCAGGTTACAAAATTAGTGCACAGAAATCTCTTGCATTCCTATACACACATGATGAAAACTCTGAAAGAGAAATTAAGGAAACACTCCCATTTACTATTGCAACAAAAAGAATAAAATACCTAGGAATAAACCTACCTAAGGGGCTTCCCTGGTGGCGCAGTGGTTGAGAGTCCACCTGCAGATGCAGGGGACATGGGTTCATGCCCTGGTCCAGGAAGATCCCACATGCGGCAGCACGGCTGGGCCCGTGAGCCATGGCCACTGAGCCTGCGTGTCTGGAGCCTGTGCTCTGCAACAGGAAAGGCCACAACAGTGAGAGGCCCACATATCACACACACACACACAAAAAAAAAAAAAAAAAAAAAAGCATAAACCTACCTAGGGAGAAAAAAGACCTATGTGCAGAAAACTATAAGACACTGATGAAAGAAATTAAAGATGATACAAACAGATGGAGAGATATATCATGTTCTTGGAATGGAAGAATCAACATTGTGAAAATGACTGTACTACCCAAAGCAATCTACAGATTTAATGAAATCCCTACCAAACTATCAATGGCATTTTTCACAGAACTAGAACAAAAAATTTCACAATTTGTATGGAAACAGAAAAGACCCCGAATAGCCAAAGCAATCTTGAGAATGAAAAACAGAGCTGGAGGAATCAGTCTCCCAGACTTCAGACTATACTACAAAGCTACAGTAATCAAGACAGTATGTACTGGCACAAAAACAGAAAGATAGATCAATGGAACAGGGGAGAATGCACAGAGATAAAACCACGCACCTATGTTCACCTTATTTTTGATAAAGTAGGCAAGAATATACAATGGAGAAAGCACAGCCTTTTCAATAAGTTGTGCTGGGAAAACTGGACAGCTACATGTAAAAGAATGAAATTAGAACACTCCCTAACACCATACACAAAAATAAACTCAAAATGGATTAAAGACCTAAATATAAGGCCAGACACTATAAACTCTTAGAGGAAAATGTAGGCAGAACACTCTATGACATAAATCACAGCAAGATCCTTTCGGACCCACCTCCTAGAGAAATGGAAATTTAAAAAAAAACAAATGGGACCTAATGAAATGTAAAGCCTTTTGCAGAGCAAAGGAAACCATAAACAAGATGAAAAGACAACCCTCAGAATGGGAGAAAATATTTGCAAATGAAGCAACTGACAAAGGATTCATCTCCAAACTTTACAAGCAGCAGCTCATGCAGCTCAATATCAAAATAACAAACAACCCAATCCAAAAATGGGCAGAAGACCTAAATAGACATTTCTCCAAAGAAGATATAGACTGCCAACAAACACATGAAAGGATGCTCAAAATCACTAATCATTAGAGAAATGCAAATCAAACCCACAATGAGGTATCACCTCACACTGGTAAGAATGACCATCAACAAAAATATACAAACAATAAATGCTGGAGATGGTGTGGAGAAAAGGGAACCCTCTTGCTCCTTTGGTGGGAATGTAAATTAATATAGCCACTCTGGAGAACAGTATGGAGGTTTCTTAGAAAGCTAAAAATAGAACTACCATATGACCCAGCAATCCCACTACTAGGCATACGTCCTGAGAAATCCATAATTCAAAAACAGACATATACTACAATGTTCATTGCAGCACTAGTTACAGTAGCCTGGACATGGAAGCAACCTATGTGTCCATCAACAGATGAATGGATAAAGAAGATGTGACACATATATACAATGGAATATTGCTCAGCCATAAAAAGAAACGAAATTGAGTTATTTGTAGTGAGGTTGATGGATCTAGAGTCTGTCATACAGAGTGAAGTAAGTCAGAAAGAGAAAAACAAAGACCGAGTGCTAACACATATATATGGAATCTAAAAAAAAAAAAAAAGTGTTTCTGATGAACCTAGGGGCAGGACAGGGATAAAGATGCAGATGTACAGAATGGACTTGAGGACACGGGGAGGGGGAAGGGTAAGCTGGGACGAAGTGAAAGAGTGGCATGGACATATATACACTACCAAATGTAAAATAGATAGCTAGTGGAAAGCAGCCACATAGCACAGGGAGATCAGCTCGGTGCTTTGTGACCACCTAGAGGGGTGGTATAGGGAGGATGGGAGGGAGGCGCAAGAGAGAGGAGATATGGGGATATAAGTATACGTATAGATGATTTCTTTGTTATACAGCAGAAACTAACCTAACGTTGTAAAGCAATTATACTCCAATAAAGATATTTTTAAAAAGTAGTAATTATGGGACCAGCATCACATGACAGCAGCAATAACAGCTTTCAAAATCCTTTGAGTGTAAAAGTCTTACTTGTTTTATGAGCCGACACACGGAGCTAGTCTTAAAAATAAAAAATAAGAATAGTGTCTTGCAGTTCAGATTTCATAAGAAAAATATTGCATCTTTAATTAAGATTTATGGGCCTCAGTAGAGCCCAGCAAGAGGAGAGAAATGGCTCAAGAGTGTAAAAACTAACAGTTTAAGTGGGGAAATATGAGTAAGGGCTTTAAATTCCTCTTTTGCAGAGCTTCTAGTGGCCCCAGGCAAAAGCAGGCACTTATTGTGTTTTAAATAGCATTATTCTTGGCGTAAAATGTTTATGAATTAAGATGAAATTTGTACGAATATCAACCTTACTTGGAAGGCTTCTCTTACAAGAAACAATATTTTGCTTGGTGAAAAAATATTCCTTAAGAGAAAAAACATGCATATAAGTTTACATACAAGGGAACATGCATATAAATTGATATCTTGCCTGGTGTTGGTTTAGCACCTTTCAGTTGTCATCATAGCATATGCTTGATCTCGCTGCATCTTCTTGAGAACCTTGAGAGGCAGTCACAGCAGATATTAGGATCTCTACTTTGAAGATGAAATTCTTATTCAAGATGTTAGGTCACTTGTTCAAAGACTGGAAATGGACATAAATAAAAGTTTGATTCCAAATCCAGTGTTCACTCCACTATACCATAGAGCTGTTCCTCTAAGAGTTTATCTGTGCATGTTATTTATATGTCATGTACACATTTTTTTAAGTTTCATGAGGATATTTTTGTAAAGCATAAAGAATACACCTTAATATTTTGTATTTCAAAACTTTAAATATTCAAACTAAGCAATAAATATACCTTGTGCATTGATATTAAAATGTGGTTATGGAACAATATACAAATAATTTGATACAGAAAATGTAGTTCATCAGGTTTCAGCCTATGTCCTTCCTCAACACGTTGTTTGAGAATCAAAGAAAATCATTCTAAAAATACCTATAGCTATTATTGCCCAGCCATCACAAAGACAATTAATTATCCAATTCTATGTTTGTTATTTTATCAACAAATCATTCTCTCTTCTTTCTCTACAAACAAAATGAAGCATTTTCAAGAAAAGACTATGTCATCAACTGCTATTACCCTAGCTAAAGTTGGGAATGCTGTCAGTATTTGGTTTGTTGATTAAGTAAGATTTTAAAATTACTTCCTTAATGCCTCAAGGCATGCCCTCTTGATCTCATATTTTGATATTAATATAAAGCCCTTCCTTTCTTGATCACACAGCTTTAATTATCCATCACTCAATGTAACTTCTCAAATTCAAGTTCCAATCTGGTTCTAGCTCTACTACACACATGACTAGCCTATTCTTTCCACTGAGGAGAAGTAATGTCTGTGGATATCCACATCCAGCACTAACTTTAATAACCTTCATTCTGCTCCAAAGACTCACAGATCTGGTAGTCACTCTTCCAACAACCTCAACTTTCCAGAAAGAGAAGGAATCCTAAAAAGTAGATGAAAAAGGCTTCCAAAGAGCATTCAATATACTCATTATTCATAAAAGCAGTCCTTATGCTCTCCCCACTCTCTCTTGATGAATCACTTCCATGACTTTAGAAAATATTGTTATGAAGATGATTCCTAAATCAATGACTGTAGCCTCAAAACTGCTCCAAAACACCAGCCCTAAAGAGACATCTGCTTGAGAGACATTGTCATCTGTATGTCCGAGCAGCAATGCAAGCTCATTATATCTAAAATTAAATTGATGATTGTGTCCCTAAGCTCTGCTTCCTTATGTCCTCTAACAGTACTTGCTTTACTCGTTCCAATTCCTTAACCTGGAATAACTACATTTCTATCACTATCCCTTCCATTTTTCAATGATAGCTTGAATCTCATCTCCTCAATGCACACTCATAATCCCTCCTGCTAAAAACAATCTCACTCTCTTTTAAACTTGTAGAACCTATATTGTAATTCTAATAGTAACCCAAGTATCAAAAACTAGTGATCTGTGTGCTATCAAGAGAAATGCCTTTCCTGGAATAAATTTGCTTCAGTTTCCTAAATAAAAAAGAAGTTTAAGGGGAGTTGTCTCTAAAGGGAGTTGTACAAGGTGATCAGTGAGAGACAGAAAGAAAACAGAATTTTTATTGAAATTCATCTTAAAATTAGGAAATTAATTTTATCAATATTTAATATACAAATTGCCTGCATTGAATCTTGCGTGAAAAGGTCTCATATCCCATGCAACATACAGAAATCCTCAGGAAAAAGCAGAAATTTCTCAAAGCCAAAGGGTGGACAATGGGAGCCTTATTCTTCCATTTGCTTTCCAAGTAAGGTAATGTGTTACATTTTATTTGTGCCTAGTTAAGTGGATTTGTGTGTGATGTTGTCTATTGTTAACTAAGCACACAAAAAAACCACAACAAAGCAATAGCTTAAAATATTTCTTTCAAAGTTATTTGGAAAAAATGAAGTTAATAGCAGTAATAATATAAACATGAATGAATAATAAGAAAATGGCAGAGCTGAAGTACCTATGTGTAGTATAGATATATAGATATAGAGATAATATAGCTGTTCATCAGGAATGTTATGAGACAAAGCTAGATTATATAATTAGATATTCTTATTCTACTATACATAGAGCCTTGTGATATAGCTATTGATGGTTATGATGTCATGATATTTGGGGATACATTTTATAATATTGTATGTTTTATCTTGCATTATTTGAAAATTATATTTTGGGGACTTCCCTGGTAGTCCAGTGGTTAAGAATCTGTCTTCCAGTGCAGGGGACGCAGGTTCTATCCCTGGTCGAGGAATGAAGATCCCAAACGTCATGGGGCAACTAAGCCCATACACCGCAACTAGAGAGCCAGCACTCTCTAGAGCCCACGCGCCACAACTAGAGAGAAGCCCATGCACTCCAATGAAAGATCCCGCATGCTGTAACGAAGATCCCACGTGCTGCAACTAAGACCTGACCCAGCCAAATAACTAAATACTTTTTAAAAAAAGAAAAAGAAAATTATATTTCAGTTATATTTTTAATGTTCATAATCTATCAGTACTATGATGTCTTTTATAATTTATAAATAAATATATATTTATGTTTACAGGTGCTTTTTGTTTTGTTTCTTTTTACCAATAGAAATGTATAATGACATATTGGGCTGGCCAAAAAGTTCGTTTGGGTTTTTCCATAACCCGAAAATGTTTTACACAAAAATCCAAAAGAACTTTAGTCCAACTCAATAATTCAGAGACCACTTCCCTGGAGACCTAATTCTTTCACCAAGGACCTCTGGATAGCTCATTGGTGGAGAGGTGCTGGTTGTGATGGTACTGCAAAATCCCTGGTATCCCTCAGAGATGGATTGGGCAACCTAATACTGCTGGCTCCAATCTGGTGCTTCCATCTACACCACTGCTGCCACTTGTACAGATCTCAGCTGTGTAAACATCCTATAGAAAATCTGGCAGGCCTACAACATATTCAGCTGTTATCGATATTTTCTCCAGAGTAACAAGGTCAGAAAGCATCAGGAAAGCCTAGAGCCAGAGCTTATCTCCAATAATTAGTCCTGCTCTTCATTTTGTCAAAAATCCAGTATCTTGCCACCATCAACACTTCCTTAGCTCTGATAAATTTTCTCTCTTGAGACTTGTATATCGTCACTTTCCTCTAACTATTATCAGGGCCAACTTAGACTACCAGACATTTTTTAATTACTGTAAATTTGAAAGGAAGTAGTAGTACTTCTAATTCCTTTCTGCCAAGGGTCTTAAATGCCTCTTTATAGTTTCATGAACTCAGAAATGTGCAGGGGATCCCACAGGATCAGGGGCCAGATGGTCTGGATTCAACTCACAATTCCACCACTGACCTGCTGTGTTGACCTTGGGCAATCTACAAAGCCTTTCCGGCCTCAAATTCTTCCTTGCTAAAATGAAGAGGAAACTGAGGCACTGAAAATTCAATGAGCTAATTCTTAAAAATTCTTTGAATAGAATTATCTTTCACATTACAGCACCTAATAAATGTTAGCATTAAGAATTATCATTATTATCAATTTTCTATTTTCACCATGTGTTGTTCTCCATATTTACTTGCTTAAGGGATAAATTAAGAAATAGTTGGAAGAATGAACTATGAATAATGGATAATATGTTTTGCCTACTATATCATGATTGTTTTAGAAGTGTGAATTTCTTTCGTTAAATATAGTATAAGTTCCTCAATATTAAGATGGTTCCTAATTCATGCGTGTTCTCTACAGGGCCTCACCATGTTACAAATTTTTTTCTTGTTTTTTTGCTTCTCAATAAATATGAAATAAACATACAACAAAAAAGAGTATCTTTCAAGCAGCCAATGAATAATTTTTCTTTGTTGGCCTCCGATTTCCATGACTTTAACCAAGAAAAATGACAACTATGACAGGATTCTGAAAATGACATGTTCCCTTCTCTCCTATGCAATTTTTAGATGTTTGTGTTATCTGTCTTTCCCTCTGGAGTTGCCTGTATTCCTCTAATATGTTTTTACACCTCAGGGAACTCCCAGGAATGATCTCAGAAGAGACCTTCTAAACCTGCACAGGCCCACCATTAACATTTCCATCTGGCGAAACTCCTACTGCGTGGCCTCAATCTAAAAAGACAATAATCAGGAAACCTTCAGGCTTGAGCAGAGCCCTAGAGATACTCTGGTACCAAGCTGAGAGTAACTGAAAAGGTGAAGACATTGCAAAGTTTAGGCATGTTAAACACAACAGAAAATAATGGCAAGAGAGGATGTGACCAAGATATTCAACATCATGATATGTTGCCTGAAAATTGATTGTTTCTTTTGTTGAAAATGTACTCATTCCATGAGATATGAAAGCACAGAGTGAAGTTAAGGCATGTATATTTATAATGCACAGAGGAGAAATATGAAGTTCATAAATAGCCTTTGGAAAGCACAGCTGATACCTGACGAATGCATTAAAATATATGCCTGTACAGAATGCTTAAGCAGGTGTTATACTGTTAATAATGTATGTCACTAAGTAAAGATACTCAGGTATCCTAAGGTACACAATCTTGGAGACATCGATGAGGGATTTTTGGTCTCCATGTGTTCAAAGCCTCACATCTGTCTAGGTACATGTGCTGCTAACAGAACCACATTCTTTAAATATTTGAACTGGAGAGAAAGGTACCAAATGTCCATGCTGCCTGATTAGCCAAAGCCAGGAAAATGAACCAGTCATGTGGTTGCCCCACGTTTGGTTTTTTCTTGGAGCAGTTTGGCAACTAAAACTTCAGAAGTAACCAATCAGTTACTGTGTCAGTCAGAATGGATTAGTAGTGCTATAGTAACAAACACCCCAAAAATCTCACTATCTGAGAGCAACAAAGTTCCCTTTCTTGTTCATATTATTGATACATGTCCCTCTTGGGTGGGCTGAGATCTCTACTCCACTACATGCTCAATTTCAGGCCCCAGGCTGACAGAGCAGCCACTACCTAGAAGCTGATAGCCACTGTAGCATTAGGAAAGTGTGCTCTGGGAGGTCTCATCACTACTTAAATGCTCTGGCCTGGAAGTGGCATACAACAATTCCTCTCACAACTCATTGGCCAGAATTAGAATTGGTCCAAATGTTAAAGACCCAGTAAGTTTAATTTTCCCGTGTGCCTCAAAGGCAGAGAGACAGAAATAGTGTGAACAGCATTAAGAACTTCCTCAGCCAGCAAAGATGAACTAATATCCTATTGTGAACTTGAACATAGCACCAAGGGCGGGGGATGGGGGAGTATACAACCTAAACTTTGCCTTGCAACCTTTTCAGAGAAACAGATATCCAGAAAGACAACAAAAGTTAACTAGTAGTGAAGACCATTTACATTCACAGGGACTATGAAATCCTAAGTTCTAGAACACCAGAATAGCACACAATTTCCTCTTTAAAATGCTGTGAACTATAACTGAATATTTCAAATTACACCCTTCAGATCATTAATGGTTCCACATTCCACTCTTAAATTTATTCAAATTACTCTTTAAAAAATCATTATGTTATTGGATTTTTTTCTATTCACTTCTAGTAAGTAAAATTAAATACTTTCCATGCAGAAACTATTTTACACATGCACACGCACATACACATGCACGTGCACATACACACACACACCCCCTTCAGATTCCCTTGCATTCAACCTATTTTTCATTCAAAATTCACTTCTTTAAGTCTAAGAGAGATGAGGTGGTAATCTGCAGACACTCTTTTCCTAGGAACATTGGTCGATTCTTACAACAGGAAAAATCAGAAATATTCAGGCTAGGCTTTACCTGCTCAGAAAACCACTACTGGGGACTGGTAACCAGTATATTTTGTGGTCTCATTGGACTAAGAGACTATATTAGAGATTTGAGAAAAGTCATACGTGTCTGATTTCTCCATCAAGAGATTTGTCAAATTCTGAGAATGCACAGGGTAGAAAGTTAAAAGATAATCAGAAGGCTCTGAAAAGCAGGACAGAACTGTTGGTAGTATGGCAGTCCTATGGACAGAAAGATTAGAATTCAAGAGCCACCACTCGACTGAAAGTTCTCTAGGGATACACCAGATTGAGTCTTCCAAAATTGCAGCCCAGGGTCAATTGAACTCAGTCCCTGATTGGAATAAAGATAATCAGCCACCATTGAATGAGCCTAGCAGAGGAAAGGGTGAATCCTCTCAGAAGAAGATATCTTCTTTCACTAACAATGTTTATATACAACATCAGGCGTTCAATCAAAAATTACTAGGCATGCTAAAAAGGAACAAGAAAATTGAGAACAATGAGAAAAACATAATAATAAACTGACAGTGATCTAGATTATACTTCCGGAAAGAATAAAAACTTTGATGTTAAAATGATAAATGTGTTTTTAAGATAGAGATATAAATAAAATGGGTTACAAGTAGAAAATATCACCAGAACTTGTACGAAAACAAAGAATCAATAGAAATTCCAGAACTTAAAATACTTGAAAATAAGAACCCGAGGGATAAGTTAAAACACCCGTAATACACAGAACACTAGATTAGATAGATTATAGGTAGATGATCTATAGATACAGATACCTTCCAATCTAAAGCACAGAAAAAAAATGGAATATACAAAAAGGTGCACAGATGCATATGAACACAAAAACAAATATAACTAGAGACACAGAAAAGGAGTCAGAGAATGGGCAAAAAAATATTTGAAGGAATCATCAGCTGAACTTCTATAGACTAGTGGCAAACAAATAAAAAATTTTTAATATACCATTTAAAATTTATAATAGTATCAAAAACATCAAATACCTAATAATAAATCTAATAAAGCATATGTAAGAGGTGAATACTGAAAACTGTATTATTGAGAGAAATAAAAGAAAAACTAAATAAATTGAAGAATATACCATGACCATGGATTGGAAAACTCAATATTGTAGAGACTAATTCTCCCCAATTAATAGAGATTCAAGTCAATCCAAATATAAATCACAACATGGGTGTGTGTGAGTATAAATTGACAAGCTTGTTCTAATTTTATATGGTCATGCAAAAGGCTAAGAACAGCTCAGGTAATCTTGAAGAAGCATAAATCCTCTTCCTGGACATCAGCTGAAAGTTTTATATTTCCAGATGGCAAAACTTATTATAATGTTTTAATACTTGAGAGAGTGTACTTTTGGCAAAAGTGTAGCAAAACAAACATAAAGGAGTAGAACAGAATGGAGACCCATGCCTATAAAGTCATCTAATTTATGATAAAGATAACATATAGTACCTTGGGAAAGAGATGGGCTTTTCAATAAATGGTGCTTGTGGAAAAAAAATCATAAATAAAAAAATCAGTTCCACATGGACTATATATCTAAATATGAACAGAAAACCAATAATTGTTTTAGAGGAAATCATAGGGGAATCTCTTTAAGATGAAGTAGGCAAAGATTGCTTAAACCCAATACAAAAACTGCTTTAAAAAAAAGTGCTGAGGGGGGAGAGATAGATTGGGAATTTGAGATTGACATTGTACATACTGCTATATTTAAAATAAAATGCCTTGGGCTTCCCTGGTGGTGCAGTGGTTGAGAGTCTGCCTGCCGATGCAGGGGACACGGGTTCGTGCCCCGGTCTGGGAAGATCCCACATGCCGCGGAGCGGCTGGACCCGTGAGCCATGGCCGCTGAGCCTGCGCGTCCAGAGCCTGTGCTCCGCAACGGGAGAGGCCACAACGGTGAGAGGCCCGCGTACCGCAAAAAAAAAGAATAAATAAAAAATAAAATGCCTTTCCATGAAAAAAATAGTGCTGATAAATTGGGCTTTATTAAATTTAAGAACTTCTGTTTACAAAAAGAAGCCAATAAGAGTTAAAAGGAAAACTGCAATGAGTTAGACAGTATTTGCAATACATGAATCCAAAAAAGACTCATGCCCAGCATATATAAAGAACTCCAACAGGAAAGCCAACAGAAAAATGAGCAAAAGATTTGAAGAGGAACTTCTTGAAATCCAAAAGTCCAAAAGACAAATTAACATATGAAAAGGTTCTCATGTTCATTAGTTATCAGGACAATGCAAATTAAAACCAAAATAGTATACAATAGCACAGAATGGCTAAAATGAATGATGATGACTGGAACTTTCACACCTCAGTGATGGGAATGTGAATTATTAACAACCACTCTATCTGCTAGAGCTAAACATGTACATCCAGCTCAAAAAAAGAACACTCCTTTTAAGGAATTTAAGTAAATTCACATTTTTAAAATGATCCATTTTAACACAAGACGTAATCACAACAACTCTGCTGCTTTAGCACATGATCACCTAAAAAAAATCCATATTTGTAGATGTATGAATCAAGTTCTCCGATGTCAGTTGAGCAAAAAAGCAACATTCTTAGTATTTATGTCTTTATCTCCCATACCACACACATCCCTGGTCAAGATATCAGCCACCATTACAATGTGTGCTATTGACAGGAAAGATTTTCTTAACAGACTTCTCTGTCCCAGGAACATATGTCTGCAGTGGAAACATTTTTGCTTTTCAACATTGAACATAGTATACATTTCATCTGGAGTCTATGTGTCCCATCAATGTTTATGTCACAAACAGCTAAAGCTGTCTACTTTAGATAACCCCACAAATATCCATACTAATATTAATCTTCCAACAAAATTATCATACTTTATAGAGTATCATGGTAGTTATTTTTGTAAGTTTATCTTTTTTTTTTTTGCGGTACGCGGGCCCCTCACTGTTGTGGCCCCTCCCGCTGCAGAGCACAGGCTCCAGACGCGCAGGCTCAGCGGCCGTGGCTCACGGGCCCAGCCGCCCCGCAGAATGCGGGATCTTCGCGGACCGGGACACGAACCCGTGTCCCCTCCATCGGCAGGCAGACTCTCAACCACCGCGCCACCAGGGAAGACCTTTTGTAATTTTATCTTTTAAACAGCATAGATGTCTAAAAAGGATTAAAGACTTCAAGGTGTTAATGATCAGAGCTGATCATACCTTGATACCAATGAACAGTGGTTAGCAGTGACCATATAAACAATGCATGCTCATCTTCTGGGGCTCCCATCATTCTGCCTTATTGCTCTACACCGTCTTCCCTCATCAACTTCGCACCCAAATTCTATAATCTTCTGGATTATAGACATTTATTAATTAATTAAACCACAGAAGCCATTGCTTTACCTGTAATACCAACAGTATGAATTGAAGCTGCAGTTAACCACTGCAACTACTGGGGGCGCAGTGGTTAAGAATCCTCTTCTACCAAGAGAGGACTGAACTTTTCCAGAGTTTGCTTGGGTTATGGAAACTGATACTTATATTTTGGGTAAAAAAATGTTTTTGCGTGTAAGACAAATATGGTTTAAGTATTGCTCTCTTCCTGTAACCTTTTTAAAAATCTAAACACCCTTTAAAGGAATAATATACTCAGGTCTGAATACTTAATATAGGCTAATTATCAGATTGCTTTCCTCTCAAAGGAAGGACAGCCTAAGACCACAAAACCATGAAAATGATATATGGGGATATATAAGGGGGTACAAAAATTGAAAAGTGGAGGGGTAATTTGGAAACACAAACATTGGCTCCTTGAAAATTATCTCAGCGATAAAAAAAAAAAAGAAAAGAAAAACACAGATTGCTGTTCTCTGCTGTGGCTGCCCCTTGAACATAAGAAGGCTTCCCATGTGGCACTGGGGTTGACATCAAAACTATAATAAAAAATACCGAATCCCTTTCTAAGCCAAACACTGACTGTTAGGTCCCAGGAGTTCAGAAAAGATGAGAGAAAGAGAAGCTTCTTCCTCCAATGAAGCTGGAGTTTACAGCAGCCAAAGTCATTTTAACCCATATTTGGCAAGGCAATCCAAAGATTGTACCCAATCCTGCAGCTAGACTAATCTCAACTTTCAGCACTGTCTGCAAACAGATTTAGGAGTTGCCAGCTGCCCGATTCCACTGGCCTGGGAAACATTCTTTAAGCTGAGAGATGCTCTGTTCTTTACTTCAGTATTGTTCTTGGGCTATTAGGTGGAATGGATAACACCCATAGGACAGGATTTGAGAGGTGGCAAAATAGGCAGGTTCTCCCCTCTTTCATTAGAGGGGGTTTTGGAGAAAGTAAATTCTCTATTAAAAGGCAAATACAAAGATGAATAACAGCTCCTTACCTGCCATTAACATCTTTTAATGAGTTAGTCAGTTCTGAATTTTGGGCCAGCAAGTGCACCCAGCACTAAGTGACACACCCAAGGTTGATATTACTATAGATAAGGGAAAGAAAATGTGTAGGGCTTCCCTGGTGGCACAGTGGTTGAGAGTCCACCTGCCAATGCAGGGGATACAGGTTCGTGCCCCGGTCCGGGAGGATCCCACATGCCGCGGAGCGGCTGGGCCCGTGAGCCGTGGCCGCTGAGCCTGCGCATCCGGAGCCTGTGCTCCGCAACGGAAGAGGCCACAGCAGTGAGAGGCCCACGCACCAACAAAAAAAAAAAAAAAGAAAGAAAATGTGTAAATTGTCTTCAAGGAGGAACAGAAACTCAGTGAAGCAAAGCAATTAGCTTAGTACTCCAGTCTTAGTACTCCACCTTTTGGGAGAGACAACAATCAGATTAGGGGACAGCAACAACAAAAATCTGTGAGAGGAAAATTGTGAAGAATTTTGAATATTGGCCCTTTAAGACTGATAGAGGTGCATCCTTGAGGTAAGATAGAAGTCCTGCCCTAGGAATAATTGTCAAGAGAACTGTATCTGGGGGTGATCGCCAGCACTAATTCCCAGGACTTTCTCCTTATAATCTCCAGTCTATTTCTGGCCCCAGCAACCCCAGAAATGCCAATTCTTATTGGAATTGGGGGTTTCTATTGTGCTTACTGGGGATCTGACCCTGAATTTTTTCCCAGTTCTGCATTTTCTTTGCAGACTAAATCTTGGCATCTTGCCCAGGTTCCACTTTCCAGGGTTTGCCACTTTCTATTTTTGGCTTTGCTAGTCCCATCCCCTGTGAAGCTCTCCATGAGTTCTGATGGGAATGTACCAGAGACGAACTTTGTTTGCCTCAGTTTTCATGCCTCCACCAATTCTATGGGGTTATCTGGGGAGCTAGTGGGTTGGAGAAGTGTGCTGGTGGTGACACCACTTGTCTGATAGAGAAAGAGTTCCACAGTCTTCAGGATACCTTGAAAGGGCTAAAGAGGAAGGCACTTTAATGTAGGGACAGAGCTCTATTACATCCACAGCAGCCCTGAACACCAGCAAACTCAAGTCAGAAGCCCTTGTCATCACACATCTCAAAGCTCATTAGCATTTTAAGGAGGCCTGGAAGCTTCAATCTCCCAGTTAAACATGATTTCAACTGACAGCTTAAGGGAATCAAGGTATGACCCTCCATTTACTTACACATAAAGTAGAGATAAGCCCCAGTGCCCCTGAGGGAGGAAGGTCTGATTATCACAGGATAATCTTATCCCTTCAGGAGTAGTTGCCAAGCTCATGCAGTTGCTGCCCTCAGCTAGCCCGCTACTCAGAGGACTGTCTCATTTGCGGTGAGGGTGGGGGCAATTTTCAGGTTTGGGAATAATTTAGTGAGGCATCAGGGTGGGATGCAATTGCAGTTAAAGGCAGGGGTCAGCACACAGTTTTGAACCTCACGATAATCCTTCAGAGGTTTTGAACTGACAGTGAATTTTCCTCTTACTCGAAGAGGAAAGGAAGAGCGTTTTCCCATGGAGAACGCCAAAGAGTGGAAAAAGAAAAACTTTGAGGCTCATACCAGGGGGGAAGGAGCAGGAACTATGAACTGTCCGTTGCTGAGTCTGAATATCCATCCCTCTGTGTGCACATCCCTGCAGCTATGCCACCCATCAGCACTCAGGAGGAGCAGCTGATGCTATTGCCACAGGACTCCAGGAAGGAAACATATCTCCATCTACCCATAGGTCTGAAGTTTGAAAAATAAATTTCCTTATTATTTCAGCCTCAGTAAGTTAGAAATCCTCACAAAATATTTTCTATAAAACAGATGAAAAAAGAAAAGCATTGAAACAGCTGTGTTG
The DNA here is from genome assembly GCF_008692025.1 of Phocoena sinus. Taxonomy (NCBI): domain Eukaryota; kingdom Metazoa; phylum Chordata; class Mammalia; order Artiodactyla; family Phocoenidae; genus Phocoena; species Phocoena sinus. Next base: position 29,076,308 of record NC_045776.1, on the reverse strand, counting down.
AAATAAAGATGTGTTTTACTAACTAACCTAAAGTCCACTCATAAATGGGATTGTCGCTACTCTCTTTGCTCATCTACCTTTTATCTGGGGAGCGAGTGTGCTGAGTCACCACAAGCTCTGCAGACCACCAATCCAAAGCAGAGTTTGGTGGGCACTGCCATTGAGTATGGTCGGACCCAGATCCTGCAGAACCCCAACCACTGGTATTACTGACCCAGAATGTGAACTTCCTGTGGCCTCCTCTGGCTGTGAGTAGGCTTCACTTAAAATCTCTAGTTCCCTAGAAAAGGAAAGTAATGCATTATTTGCCCTGCAGACTGTCTCCCTTTGGCTTTAAAGCATCTTAAATTGTCCTTTAAGCTGTCATTTTCACACCTCCTGGCAGTTCCTTTGATTTCTGCATTTGCAATCACTCCCCTAAAGCTATTTACTCCAAGTGGCTTGTCTGGACCATATCCACTTTCCTGTCATTTGACTTCCTCACCTAGTGTTCTAAGCTTATATCCAGGCTTATGGTCACTGACAATCATCTGGAATCAACAGATTTTACAGTTATCCCTAAAGTCCATGTGTCTCAGTACAAACTCTTTATAAATTGAGGGATGCCCCCAATTTCTTATTGTTGCAAAGCAATAGCTATACTCATCCAATCTCTCTCTAGTACTCACTAAAAGGAAGTTTTAGATCTGGATACTAATTATTATGGGAAGAGTTATCTTGAGGATATATGGAGAATTGTTTCCTCCTCAGTGGTCTTTATGCTTTGAAGATCCATGAGGCTGGTATACATTGGAAGGGTTAGTGGAGGGAAGTGACATGAGGTTGTTATTAATCAGGTTTAGTCTGGGAAGAAGTATCATCACAAGTATCATGGAATAAGAAATTTATTATAGGAATTAGACCTTATGTGATTGAGGGAGTCACTGGGGAATAAAGGTTTGGAGTGGAAGGATCAGAGAAAAGTCATTAACTAGCCATGGTGTGACTGAATGAATTGGAGCTTGCAGGAACATTTGGAAGATAAGAGCACCTAGCTTCTGTAGTCCAACTGTGGGGAGGGCTATAGAAGTCTGTAGAAGGTTTTTGGTTCTACGCATTTACCAGGAAATGTCAGGTAGCAGACCATAGATGCTGCTGGTCATCAAGGCTACCAGTTGAGAAGATCAAGAACAAATTGGACCCCACCTCTTCCTTTGTGTCTCTCTCTCACCATGACTCATTGATAAGGACCTTCAAAGCATAATGACTTCTGTTTCACATCTACCTCCTAAATCTCATGCAACTTCACTTTTGTATAACCCAACTCAGAAAGTATCAGGCATTCCCACAAGATTCTGGGAAATCTAATTTCCAATGTAACACAATTGGCAATAGACATCCAGCATACTTATGCACAATCTGTAGCTATCCCATCACCACCATCATCGAGGCAGAAAGTCATCTCTCCCATATCTCCATGGCCCACCCATATCTAAACACTCCATTTCCTTTTTGTGACTGATGTTTGTTTAAACCTGATTTCACCTTAGTTGAATAAACATTAAGGGACACAGAATGTGTGGGTATATGGTATAGTTTTCCCTGAGAGGTCTTCTCTTGGTAGAGTCTGGTTACAGATAACTATGGAATATGCCCATAGAATATCCTATGAGATATGCCTATGGAATATGTCTCCCAGTATATCTTCAGCTGGCCTGATTCCCATCCTCTCACTGGCACTTAAATTTCCTGAATCCCCTTAGTGAACCAAAAAGAGGTTTTTTAGAGGACTCTAGACTCGTTTCAAGGTTTAAACTGAGACAGAGTGAATTAACTGTTGTCTCTGCCAACAATTGCAAATGCCAAGGCTGGAATTCAGAAGCCAGTTATGATAAACTGAAATAAACTGAACTTCTTGCTACAAAGTTGTAGCAGGCTCCATCCCTTTTCACTGTGACTTGCTCTAAAATGCAGTTCTGCCCCATGGCTGCCCTCACTTCTTCATATCTGAATTATATCTCAGTTTTCATTGTTGTTATTTTCCAGTCTTTTTCCTTTTCTCCAACTCCCTCATCTTTTTCTTCTCCATTTTCTCAAATTTAGTGTGAATGAATTTGCCCTTGAAAAGTTCATTGTGAAGTATGGACACAGTGTTTCTCAGTGTGATCAGTGAATTGCCTGTTACAGAAATGCTCAGGGTTTTATAAACAGATTCTAGGCCCTACTTCAAAGCCACTAAATCAGAATCTATGTTGATGGGCCCATGAATTTGAATCTTTAACAAGTATTCTAAATAATTCTTATGCAAACCCAATATTTAAAAGTACTGCACTAAAGGCTTTAAGGAAACAATTTATTTTTGTTATTAATGGTTGGCCCCTGATACATAATCCTTATGCCACAAAAATATCATTTACCTTCCCTTTATTTAAATATCTCCTAATTGTATTATTCAATATGTTTTGTTTTTGTTGAAAAGTCTTCCTCAACCAAGAGGAGGCCTAGCTTCCAAAGACCAGAGTCAGTTAGAACTGTGTTATCGGAAAGGAGTTGTTAGGAGATAGCATTGGTGTGGGGATGGCAGGGGCATCCTCGCTGATACTCTTCAGTGGAGGAAAGCCTGAGCTTCACTCTCTTACCTTTTCCCTTGTAAGATAGTCTTGGAGATCTTTATTATTTTCTGTTCTTTTTTAGTTGTTCAAGCTTCCTGAGTATCTTGGTCTGTTTAGGGTGCCATCAAAATACCACAGGCTGGGGGCTTAAACAACAGAAATTTCTTTCTCACAGTTCTGGAAGCTGCAAGCCACAGATCAAGGCCTAGAAGTGTTCAGTTTCTGATGAAGCCTCTTTTTCTGGCTTGCAGACAGCAACCTTCTCACTGCATCCTCACATGGCCTTTCCTCTTAGTGCACAGAGAGAGAGATGGAGCTCTTTCTTCTTATAAGGACACTAATCCTTTCAGATTATACCTCATTTAACCTGAGTTATTTCTATTAAAGCCCACATCTCCAAACACAGTCACATTAGGGGATTAAGGATTCAACATACAAATTTAGGGGAGGCACAAACATATAGTCCATAACATTGTGGTTAATGCTGGGACTTTGGACCAAGTGTATGGCTCTCAGACCCAAAGGGGTCAAAAGTTATCTTCAGAGAACCTTTGTGCATAAGCAAAACAATGGATTAATCTAATGATAAATTTAGAACCTCCTTGTGAGAATACTGGTTAACAATGTGTCCATCACAACTTCATCTCACCATCAAATGCTCTTAAAATGATTCACCTGTAATCAGACATCTCACCACCTTATTATCCTGACAGAAGAAATTATTTGGCCATTATGTTTGGAGATACAGTTTGTAAATGGCAGTTCTCTATCCTTTGTTCTTGGCCTTGCCCTCTCTCTTGAGCTGACAAGAACATCCACTGCAGGGTTTTTCAACCTATTGACATTTGGGGTTGGATAATTTTTTGTTGTGAGGGACTATCCTTTGCGTTCTAGGATGTTTAGCAGGATCTTTGACCTCTACCCTCTAGATGCAGGTAGCACTCTCCCAGTTGTTGCTACAAACAATGTCTGCAGTCATTGCCAAATGCCCCTTTGAGGACAAAATTGAATGTGGTTGAGAACTGCTTAACCTAACCATCAGTTTCTTCATTGTATTCCTTTCTAGGGACTTGAGTACCCATTTAACTTACATTGAGCCAGACATAACCTAATTCCCACTCTGTTTTTAATGTTGTTAGTACTCTAGGAAAAGTATAAATTTGTGCCAGTCTTCTCCTCCTAATGCCACAAGTGCATCCTGAGAGCCTCTGAGGCATCAGAGAGAAGGCACCCAGAGAGTTCTACAACCAAGCACACAGCAATGCTGTGCACTCAGAGAAGTGATTTGTCTTTGAATATTTTCATTTATAAAATGAAAGGGATCTGATTAGGGTTTGTTAAGGTCCCTTGCAGCACTAATATTCTATGAAATATCCCAATTTCTGTGTAAAACATCAGCAGACATTAAAAACAATTATACTTCTGATTCACAGCCGGAATAATTTAGCCAGATCTGAGAGTCAAGTTTCCAGGATGCAAGAGCAATAAAAGACATAGCCCCTGCTCTTTTCAAAAAAATTTTATTGAAGTATAGTTGATTACAATGTGGTATTAGTTTCTGCTGTACAACAAAGTGAATCAGTTATACGTATACATGTATCAACTCTTTTTTAGATTCTTTCCCCATATAGGTTATTACAGAGTATTGAGTAGAGTTCCCTGTGCTGTACAGTAGGTCCTTATTAGTTATCTATTTTATATATAGTAGTGTGTATATGTCAATCCCAATCTCCCAATTTATCCCTCCCTCCCCCTTACCTTACCCGGGTAACTATAAGTTTGTTTTCTACATCTGTAACTCTATTTTTGTTTTGTAGGTAAGTTCATTTGTACCTTTTTTTTAGATTCCATATAAGTGATATCATATGATATTTGTCTTTGTCTGTCTGACTTACTTCACTTAGTATGACAATCTCTAGGTCCATCCATGTTGCTGCAAATGCCCCACTCTTTTTTTTTGCCGTACGCGGGCCTCTCACTGTTGTGGCCTCTCCCGTTGCGGAGCACAGGCTCTGGACGCGCAGGCTCAGCGGCCATGGCTCACGGGCCTAGCAGCTCCGCGACATGTGGGATCTTCCCGGACCGGGCACGAACCCGTGTCCCCTGCATCGGGGCGGACTCTCAACCACTGCGCCACCAGGGAAGCCCGCCCCAGTCTTTTAAGTAGGTTAGAGTACTGGTCAGGAAGTGCTTGGGTATTACAGATGGCAAAGTTCAGTAATACACAAACAGATGGAGGAAGCAGAGAAGACTTCACAAAGGAGATGAAAATTAAGCCATCTCAGAAAACTATTACAATAAGAGAAAATAGTGCTTTGAGTTACTTGCATTGAATCTCAACCCTGACTGTATATTAGAATCACCTGGGGAGTTATTTATCTCCCCGCCCCCTCAGCCTTCACCCTAAATCAATTAAATCCAATCTCTAGAGATGATACCCGGTCACTGGCCTTTTTTTGCCAAAGTTGCCTAGGTGATTCTAATCTACAGGTAGTGTTAAGAATAACCACTAAGCTAGGCAGAGCAAGATGAGCAAGGCTCTCCTTATTTTAATAACAGTTAGCACCTGTGAGGTCTTTTCATGCTCTTGGCATTTAACTTGAAACACATATTAATTACTTTACCAAAAGAAAATCCCAAAAAGCCTTTCCTTGGCCCTCAACCTTAAGTAGGAGCATGAACACCTGGGTGCTCTCTGTGTGCCTCTGCTGATGAATGCTCACGCCTGTGCCTCCCCGCCCACCCACACAGCAGTTGGAATAAAAGCTCCTGCAGTGTGCTCCCACAACAGCCTGCACATACATAAATTGCAGGTGCTTATCAAGCTGCAGGGCAATGAACCTGTTTCTCTTTACTTCCCCCAACAGATGGTATAATAGTAAGAACAGTGCCAGCACATTTTGAGTAGCTGAAGGAATGAATGAACAAATAAAAGAAATAAACTCAGCCAAGGATACCAACACAGTTTTGATATCTTCTGCATACTGGAGATGTACTCACAAATTCTCTGACCTAGATCTGTCCTGGATAGCCCGGTGATAACTTCTTGGCCTCTTACGTCTTTACTGTCTATATTGAACTTTCTCTCTCTCCTATGTTCACTTATGGAGTGTGCATGGAATCCTCAACCTTCCCAGGTCCTCTGGAAACACCCTCTTACCTGACCAGGCTGCCAAGCTAAGCTCCATATCAAGCAGAGCCTCCAAACAGCCACCCATGTCCCAGAGAAATAACTGATCTGGAGAATCTATGTAGAATGCACTGACAGTATACGTAATCCATAGACAATGTACTTAAGTTTTCACTTTGAAAGTTTGCTCCAATATACAGACGGCTGCTATGGAAAATATAAAAACCAAGGCATTCCTGCCTGTAATAGTTGTATGACTGCTTCATGTGCCCCATTCAGGCTTTCCTTTGCAACTATTCTACAACCTTCTACTTGGAAAAATAAGCCTTATCTTTCTCATGTCATCCAAATCATTCAATTTAGTAACTGACTCGCCTAATCTTGTATTTTCTTTGGTCTAGTGTATTATTCTTGTCTCCCCGCAGAATTATAAGTTCCTTGAAGACAGGGAGCCTGTCTTTCACTTCTCATACACTCAGCATGGCAGCTAGAATGCAAACTCTGTGAAAAAAGGGACTGTTTTATTCACTGCAAGGTCTTCATAGGCTTCTTTTAGCACTCTCTAAAATGTGACAGAGAGCAAAAAACATTTGCTGTATGATGATAGTTGCATGAGGATATAGTTATACAGTTCTCGTAGCCAATCATGGATAAACCTCAAATTTAGGCTAAGTAGGTACACCTTCGGGAAGGTTTTCCAGGTTTCTTTTCTTAACAGCCCAGTATCTGGTTTGCCCAGAATAAAATCTGGCTACATAAACTCATCCCCTACATTAGGCTGGCCTTACCCTACAAAGTATCACTTTGAGTGAGAGATCACAGCTCCAGAAGAAACTTCCTTCCTTGCAGCTCAGTGAGGTCCACCACACTCTTTCATTGGCTCAACTCAGTTTTTGGGAGAAAACAATTTATATAGACACATGTATAACTAACAGGCCTCTACTTGATCTCACAAGGTGTCTGCACTTTCAAAGAACACTTCTAAGCCCCAAATGAAATTTAAGAGATGAGAAAACTAGTAGTAAGGAATTGTAAACTTAACGACATTTGGGGATAGGGATGCTTTTTATTGGGAACTATCTTCTATTATGAATGAGAATGTGCTTGTTTTAGTCCTAGCTAGGTAATCAAAGGCAATTATTTTTTCTAAACTTCAAACTTCTTATTGAAAAAGTGAGGGTATTGAGCCACACCATCAGTTGTCAAATTTCCATCTTCCATTTCTCTTCCCTGGGATGAGATGATACAGGGGCAGTTAAGAGAGACAAGGTTAACTACAAGGAGTCATTGAATGCATATGTGTTCCCAAAAAACTGAATGAATGACATCTCAAGAATGTATTTTAATGTATATATATATATTCCATTATGATTAATTAAATACAAATTAATTTTAATAAAGCCTTACTAAATTTAGAGTATTTTCTATAAGGCATGTTCTCCCTCATAAGATGTAAACTATACAAACAGACTCTCATATTCATCAATACTGGCAATTACTAGTCTAAAGAATCACTATAGATCCCTCCAGTTGTTTTAGGGAAGAAAGTAGAAGTTATTCTGGGTATATAGGGTTTTATATAAGAATAAGGGGCTTAGTCAACTTTTAGAAGAGGTTGGAGAACAAAGTTCACTGAAGCCAAAGCCAATAATTCATAAGAGCTTGCCAGAAAGTCCCTTCAATCCACAAGAGCTGCCATGAAGCTCCCACCAATAATATTAGTTTGCACCAGTAATCAAAGTGGTTCTCAAGAGCTCACCATAAAACTCCTGCATATTTCACATTTACTCACAGATCTAGCTGCAACAGCCTCCAGAGAATGGTAGCTTCTCCTTTCATTTTGTCTTCTAAACCTTATGTAAGTGGCAGATGTTAAACTAAAACTATTTATGAAAGGATATCCTGGGAAATGTAGATTTTGTTTTTTCCTCTGCAATGCAGAGGAGACCTTAGGAAGGTATGGTATTGATGCCAAGTTGCCAATAGACAGTCTAGCAGAGACAACATCATTCATCACCTCAGCATTCCTACACATGATTTACCCATTTTAACCTCCAAATAAGATATTAACATCATTTTGATATGACATGGTGTAACTATACCTCATATCACCTACTCATTTTCTGCCCAAAAAGTAGACGTAAAGCCCTATGTGTCATTTTATCTTTCAGTAATGTCCTTCATTTTTAAGCTCAGACCAAATTTCTTTTGTTATCCTCTAACTTAAACCCTGAATAATATATTCACATATCTTTTATTAGAAATAGGAGATTCAGAAAGGAGAAGGGAAGAATTGGTCAATATGTAAAATACAAAAGAGCAAGGAAGAAAATATGCATAACTCCAAAGTTCTCACTTTTGTAACTCATCAGAGTTGCCAGAGTTGGCTTAATAATTTCCTTCTTATACCACACATTCCATGTTTCCTTTGTCCTCAGTTGGTAATGAATCTCTACCTGGCAGGGTATTCCATGACCGTATGTCCCCAAATTGTGGTTTTGGAGGTACCACCGAGGGCAGAAAAAGCAAATACAAACCTAAACTGTATATATTCTAGTGAAGATACACTGTTATTCTTTCTGTGGTAGAAGAGGTTCATTCTAATCACCTGTCTGCAAGTGACAGTCTCTTCTCCCAGAGAATGGTACCATATAAGGGTTTCACTGCTGGTCTTTTCTATAGGCAGTTTTGACACTCAGCTCTGTGGTAGCCAGATTAGCCTTAATGAATAAAAGTCCATGTTGTTGAGTTCATGCATAACCCCCACCCCCCGCCACCATCACGGACCTAGATTTTGTTTATGAAACTAATGAGCAATGACTGGGGTATCTGAGGAAAGAGGCTAAATAACATAAGCAGCACAGGTCTTCTTATCCACCTAACCTGTGAAAACCCCTTCAGCACTAGTTACTCTTTGTTATGCATTTAACTGGACATAGATATCTCCATATTCTCTATGTATTCTGTTAGGCCCTTCTACAAACTTCTCCAATAGACTGTTATTACCAGTGTTCTAATCGTGCTCCTACTACATCCATGACCATCTAGCCTAATCATTCCTGAATAAATGTGTACCCCTGGTCATCTTTCCTCCAAGAAAACTGAAAAAAGATGTGTGCTATTCTAAGTTCTGCCCATTTAGATGAATTTCTCTTCAGCACTATCCTCAAATGCTCTCCTGAGAGGGGCCATTGTACTCAGTCATCCACTTTTTGGGTGATTCTAACATATTGTACAGAATTATCTTTAAAACAGGTTCATTGTTTTTCTTCCTTATTCTTCTGGTAAGAGAGAACTCCCCACAGAGCCATACGTGATGATTGAGGCAGAGGTATCATTGTAGCAAGAATAATAATTGCCATGGAAATCTATGTATGTGCTTAAAATTGGCAATGACACATTGAAGTTCCTGCCATTAACTGGTAGAATCTATTTTCCCATCTCTTTAATCTGGGCAGCTCTTATTATCCTTGTTATCAAATAGAATGTGGCAGAAGTAACTTGGCCTTCTGAACATTGGCCTCAAGAATCCTCACAGTTCCTATTCTTGCATTTCTTGGAATTCTGCAACCTCTTTGCGAAAAATCCTGGGTTAGCCTTCTGAATGATGAGAGATACATAGTCCAGTCATTTTCATTGCCCCTGCTGATAGCCTGTCAACAACCACACATGTAAATGAGGCCATCCTAGATCCTTCAGCAATCAGCTGATCTGCCAGGTAACAGCAGACACATGAGAAAACCCAGCAGAGGTCAGTGAAACTGGCCCAGACCAGAAGAATGACCTAACTGACCCTTACATTGTAAGAATTATAAGATAAATGGTTGTATTTTAAACTATAAAATTTGGGGGTGCTTGCTATGCAGAAAAAGTTAACTGATATAGAGTCTTAGTCATGTGCTCATGCACTTCAATTATGTATTCAGATCCTGATCAAGCCCAAGCTTGTATATCCCATTTCCATGGAGTGATAGAATGCTGCCAAGCATGCCCAGATTCATGACTTTGAGAGTCACCTGTTACAGGTGGATATTTCATGTCATATAACAACTTGGTGTCCCAGAGTAAATGTTCATCTTTACCAGGGCCCTGTAGAAAGCAGAAGGTGTTTTTCAAAAGAACCATAGTTTTGTGCAAGAAACAGCATAGCTTTGCCCCCAAAATCTAAGAATCAGTGCTATGATTCTTCTGTTGGAATTATGAAGCATTCATTCCCTATCTTCTAAAGACACTTTGAGCACCGTGAAATCTGCTTGGTCTGAGAGCTCAAGAAGCAGAGTACCTTATAATTTCTACAGAACTTTACTTGGGCCCAACTCAAAACTGGCAACAGATAAATGGGTCAGGTTAGCATGCCCTCATATAGATAAGTTGTTTCTGGAATTCAAAGAGGTCCACAAATGCTGTGGCCTTTCTTAGAGGTAGTAGGTACAAGATGCAACAATTTGTTCCTCACCTTTGCAAAGAAATCTCAGTACTCCCCAGACAACTAAAAACTTCCTCAAGGTGGGAAATACCTGAATTTTTACAGGCTTTTCTTTCACCTTCTGACTTTCATATGACTTACCAAGGCATCTAGTTTATTTGTAACATCATGATCATCATTTCCAAGCAACATAATGTCATTGGTGTTATGAATTAACACCATGTCCTGTGTAATAGTGAGACAGTCAAGATCCCTATATGCTAAATTGTAATAGAGTCTGAAGTAAAATAGTGAATGTATACTGACTGCTATCCATGCCAACTAAAAGCACACTGTTTATCAGATTTTATTTTTTTGCTAACACAAATAGAAGAGAAAAATAATTACCGGAGCAGTAGCTGGATAGCAGACATCAGGAGTTTAGTTGGTTTGTTCAATTAAAAACTAAACAAAAACAAAACAAATCGAAAACTATATCTGAAATAGCATCTACATTTGGAACTGACACCTGATTAAGTTCACAAAAATTCACTTTTATTCTCCAAATTCCATCTGTATTTAGGAGAGGCCAGGTACAACTATTCCAATCTTTGAGCATACCACTAATCTCTGTAATTTCCCCTAGTATGTTGTATTGGTTATGATTTTTTATTTTGGTGGAGATAAGCTATCACTTGGTTTTTCTTATCACTGTAGCTATCTTTCCACAGGTCAGGAAGGATGTGGAGGATTTTGCCACTTCTTAAGTGTCTTTATTACAACCACTCATTCAGGAACTAAGAAAGAACTACTGGAATTTTGTATATCATGGAACCTGGTTTGAGATGGAACTTAGGCTAAAGCTCCATTCATCACTTGAACTTTATAAATTTCTATTCTACATTTGTAGAATAATGGACATTTTGAATACTCTAGAATTAAGCATCAATTTGGATGTCAAATGATTACTCAGGATTCTAGGTATAGAATACCTAGTGACTCTGATGCAGAGTCACCCTTACGAATAAGCTCAAGTCAATCTGAGGAAGAACAGGAGGAAGATACATGATGTACATGTTGACAGTGGAGTAAAGTCCTCCTTTAATGTGGTCACAACTTTTCCTCTACTTAAGAATCTTGAGGGATTTCCCTTGTGGCACAATGGTTAAGAATCCACCTGCCAATGCAAGGGACATGGGTTCGAGCCCTGGTCCAGGAAGATCCCACATACCACGGATCAACTAATCCCGTGTGCCACAACTACTGAGCCTGTGTTCTAGAGCGTGTAAGCCACAACTACTGAGCCCACATGCCACAACTACTGAAGCCCGTGCTCAGCAACAAGAGAAGCCACCACAATGAGAAGCCCATGCACCGCAACAAAGACTACCCCCTGCTCGCCGCAACTAGAGAAAGCCCAACTGCAGCAATGAAGACCCAACGCAGCCAAAAATAAATAAATTTATATATAAAAAAATCTTGGATCTGTGAAGTTAAGTCTGAGAACTGGGTCAGAAGCCATGACTTTCTATTGTGATTACTCCAATTTAACATTAAACTCTTTACTCCCTGGCCTAACACATATAATCTCGTCCTACACATAAACCACTATAAGTTGACAAAATATTGTAATTATTCTTGGGTGTATGGTTCTTGCTTCTCAATCACAAGTTATGTTTTATTTCTATCCTCCTGGCTTTTACCAGGACTTAAGTCTAATTATGGGTCTTGAAGCAAAGAAAGGTAGTTTGTGGGTCTAAAAGAGAATCCATATTTCTTGCAAGGTGAATGCCTGAGTTGAAACCACTACAGGGTGGTAAGGCAGCAAAACAGATGGTGCTGCTTCTGCTGGCACAGGAGGCCTGGTAAGTTTGGTTTTCAAGGTACTTAACATTCTTCGAAATGTGCCCAAATGTCTCCTCTATGATTTTCAAGGTTCCGTTCCTTCTTGGTTAATGCTCTAACTATAATATAAGAGACCTAGTAGGCCTGTACATTCACCTTGAATTTCAATTTACCCACCTTCGGGATTATACTTTTGTTTGGGTTTTTTAAATATTGGCCAGTGGATACAAGAAAAAAGGATTTTCTTCAAGATACTAATTAAAGTCATAGTGTATGGTATTATTTCGTTCCTTGAATAACTAATTTAAAACGCTTGCTTTTTTTTTTTAAGTTCTACATTGCTCTCAGAAATAGCTAGCCCCACTCCACATTCCTTGTACTCTTTCCACTATAAAGTCTTATTACTACTACTACTATTGGTACTTTGCCTCCCAAAATCTTGCCTACTATAGATATACAAAATCCAGAAAATTAGAGGTGATAATGTGAATAACTGTTTTGTTACTGCATACCATGGACTATCAGAGACCCATTTTGTACTGGCAGTGAAGTTATTACTGTCTTCAATCATAATTCTATTAGAGAATCAATTAGAAATTTCATCCTTAAAGTTCCATTATCTCACAACCATTTGCAGAGTGAAAAATTAAAACCCTCTTTAGTTAGAGTTCAGTCAAGAAACAGAAGCCCCTGTATTCCAAGTGTAAAGAGCTTAAGTCAGGAAACAGGGACTTCACTATTATAAGAACTTGAAGTCACAGGCTGGGGAAGCAGACATTAAAGATTTTACACCAAAGCAGAGAGTTTCAGGAGCTCTCTGGAAAGCTGTTTCAATCCTCAAAAATCCCTGAGAAGTTTGTACCAAATCTCTCAGTTCTCAGAGGTGAACCAAGTGGCTCTCACCAAGAAGTTACTGTGAATCACTCATCTGCCCATGAATTTGGCTGAAACCATCTCCAAGGATAGTGACTTCTTATTCTTTTCCTGTTTCCAAATAACATGCAAATGTCTCTCACTGATAAACTCTAACTTGAAACCATAGAGAGAAGGGATTCTGGGAAAAGGAGTCTTTCACTTCCTATCTATAATGCAGAGGATACCATAGAAGGGAATAGCAGTCATAACAAGTTTGCTGCAGATATAGTCCAGCATAATGATCTATCATTTTCATGTGATATACCTTTAAATCTTGAGTCAGAAAATGAATCCTTATATCCTATAATTTCCACGGATGCTACTTCACCTGCCTAAATCTTACAGAGGCATCCCAACTAAAAATGGGAATTTTTCTCACAATTCACCCTGGCTACTTTCCTTTCCAGTCCAGCAGGGAAAAAAATATATATCTCTCTTTTTTTTAAAAAAAAGAGAGATTCGGGCTTCCCTGGTGGCGCAGTGGTTGAGAGTCCGCCTGCCGATGCAGGGGACACGGGTTCGTGTCCCGGTCTGGGAAGATCCCACATGCCCAGAGCGGCTGGGCCTGTGAGCCATGGCCGCTGAGTCTGCGTGTCCGGAGCCTGTGCTCCGCAACGGGAGAGGCCACAACAGTGAGAGGCCTGCATACCGCAAAAAAAAAAAAAAAAAGAGAGATTCTTTAAAAAAAATAAAAAGAGCTTCAATCATCCCAGGTGTTGGTGATGTTAATATTTCTATGAGTTTTTATTACTAACTTCAAACGGTAAACACATCCAGAGGTTGAAAACAGAAGCTAATTTTGGAACATGGTCAAATCACATGAGCACCTAGATTCAATTCAACTAGAGTTAAGATCTTTTTTTAATTTAAATAGAGTTCATCTAGCATGGGATAAAGGCTAAAAGATTAGACTTTTACAGATTAGATTTTCCAGCCAAGGTGTTCCAAGAGTTACAATGAAATGAATTGTCTTGATTCAGAACTTCCTAATAGATACCTCCTAATCTATCCAACGTTACTTTGAGATGTCCTTTAATTTTCCTTTTCTTGAGACAATATTTATCAGAGCATGTAAATAAGCCAGAGAAGAAGATTTTCACTTTAGAAACAGCAGAAGACAAGAGAACTAAGAGAAGACTGTTCACTTTTTTAAAAATATTTTGTAAACATACATATGTATATATAGCCTATTGAAGACAACAAAATAAACATAAACAACAGAAGAGATTTAGATTTGAGTTTGGCAAATGTTTTTCTTGTCTGTACCAATTCCAGTTAGTCAGTAGTGGTGGCTAAATAAGCTACATTGAGAAGGATTCTGAGGCTAAAGCCTAGCTAGGGAAAAAGAAGAGAAAAGAAAAAAATAGGGCCACGATCAATTAGTAATGTCAGCCCATAGGCCCAGGAGAAGAGATGGTGACACTATATAGTTGCCATCTTTTGATTAATGTCATTAAAACCTTGCTAACCAATTATACTAACATACCTTATTTGGTCATACAACCTTCCCTAAATTAAGATTTTTGTATCATCCTCAAAAGTAACCAGGGAAGAAAGCAGTCCAGGTATTATTATTTACATTTTTACAAAGATGAACTCTGAAGCTTAGAAATATTCAAAGGTTGTCAAAGTGTGGATGACTTCGAATCATCACACCTAATAAGCTAGTAAGTGGCAGAAGCCACACTAGAACACATTTCTCTGTGTCATGTATCCAAAGGTTTTTCTAACACAGTCCACATAGTATGAGAATAAGTGGTCTACCTCTTATTGGAAGCAGAGGGCAAGTGTGAATGCAGCTCTTTAAGGTGTTATAACTGGTTCTCCATAGGTTAAGTTTGATAAATAAGACTGCATTTAGCATTACAAAGAAGACATTAGAATATCACTGAGCCATTTCTTATGTCTACCCTTTAAGGCTAATGCAATGTTTCATGAAGACACACCTAACTAAAGTCTGAATGTGTAACTAGGTGACTAAGGACCTTAGCTAGCTAAGGAGAAGAAGGGATTAATGAGATAAAAGAGAAATAACCATGCTGACCTAATTCACAGGGATGCAATTACCCAATTAGCCATTGTAAAGTACTTTGAAAACAAAGTATGGTATAAATGCTAACTAATATTATTACCAAAGCTAATTTCATGTTTCTATCCCATGTATTCATCAGACATATCTTGCCCTGCCAGCCCACTCCTGTGAGACAGCATGTTAAAAACTCCAAAATAGTCACTATATCTACTTTCCCACAGGAGTAGTAGGAGTATAGGAGAGTATAGGAGTATAGGAGTAGTCCTATTCTCCTTGAATTCACATTCTCATTTTTTCTCACAGCCATGACTTCACACCAAACTCAATCATGAAAGAATCTTGGGTTCAGTTATTGGCACTGAACAAAATGTCATTAAGCTACAATAGTTTCCCTCTTTCTTTATGATCAGCTTTCTTTTGTGGTTTTCTTACCTGAGCACAGTAGCCATGCCATATGCCAAAGGCTACTCAAGAAATGCTAATAATACACTAACACCTCATAATTTGTCTAGTCCTTTTATTTCTACAAAGCACTCTCCAAGCTGTTCTGTCATAAAAACTGTGAGCAAGACAGGGCAGGGCTGATCACTGTGGACAGTTGAGTCAACCAACACATTAAGAGTTTAGGTGACTCCATCAAGTTCCTATTAATACGGGGGTGGGGGATGGTTAAAATACTCAGCTCCACAGTTACAGCAAATTAGCACAGTGCTGGATACATCATAGGCCCTCAATAACATCTGCTGAATTAATGCATGAATGAACAAAATAATGAAGAAATGCAAGTGTGTATTGAAGTTTCAGCCCAGTGCTCTTTGCACTTGTCACACTGATACCACAAGGACAAAGTTCTAGTAGTTGGGGTTTTGCCTAGAGAAAGAGTGCCAGGGTGAAGTGAGTTCTGCTCCCACTTTTCCAGTAATCTGAGTTGAGTAGAAGAAGGTGCCAACAGCAAGCTCTGTTCCTTGGAGATTAATGCCCTATATCAACAATCCTTCTGAGAAGGAGAATGGGGTTAGAAACTGACCATTTTTATCAAAGATCATTTATTGAGGGCCAATTATAGTAACTACTACATTTGAAACTGCTTTCCCGTCTATTAGTCCATTTGATCCTTCAAATAATGCCATGGAAGATATGTCACCATTACCTACATTTTGCAAATGAGTAAAATGTGCTAAAGGGAGGTTAGGTAATTTGCTCAGAGTTACCTAGCACATAAACAGATATGGCCTGCAAACAGAACCTACCAGTTTCAAAATTAGTATTCCTTCTACTACATTGCATTGTCTTCCAAAATAGGGGACTCATCTTTAGAACGAGCAAGGGGAGCAATTTATGTCCATAGAGGCAAGACTGAGGAATAGCAGGATCCTATTTGGAACTGCCAACCCAAAGGAATGAATTTTCCAGAAGCTTTCAATAAGAATTTGCCCGTTCACTCTTTCCTGCAATTGTAAGTGCTTAACTCTCGGGCTTGGAAGATGCTACAATATGATGATGAATGGGAATGAATGACTTCTAAAACTATTTACCTAATGTCTTCCTGCTTTCATAAATTCATCTATTTCCATGGATTTTTTTTTACATGAGACAAGGTGGGCCTCACCCTTCCAACTGCAAGTCAGAGGCATTGGAACAACATAAATATATCCTTGCTGTAGAGTGGTTACTAGTTTTAATTTTTGCCAAATTTTTTTTGTTGATTGGTTTGAGTTTTGTTCTATTCTGCTGTTCTGTTTTCTAAAGGAGAGCCTGCTGATCAGGCAGGCCTAATAAGTCTTTTCATTTGTAATTCAAAGAAGCTCCAACAACTGTTAAAGGTCAGATTAAGGATGTTAGGCCCTTCCTTCCACTCTTCCCTCAAGCTTACTGTCCATTTAGGTTACAGAGAAAGTCATTTGGAAGGGGGAAGAAAGAATTCAGATTTGAGAGTCATCATTAGAAAAGAGATTGAGGATTGGCTACAAACCCATGGAAATGACTGGAAGCAAATAGACTTACCACAGAAAACTGTGACTGTATAAGAATTAAAACAACACTTGAGTCCCCAAACCAGCACCAGCAGAAAATAGGTGACAAATGGTGGGCATCCCTCAAGGAGGACAAACTCCCCAACACCAACTTCCAGCATGTCCATAAGGAAAATGTTCAAAGAGAGTCCACGAGAAACAGTGCACAAAGGAATTTCTCCCAGAGGTATAATCAAGGTCTCATCCAGAACTTCCTCAACCCCTCCCATAAAGAAACTTTACAAGGAAGGGTCACCCAGCAGGATTTCATAATTGTTGAGGAACTTTGCAGATGAGAGTTTTTATAGCTGTTATCCTGTCCCTACTTTACAATGTAAACTGGGGGTGGGAAGGTGGGGTGGGGAGCTGTGGGGGTAGGGATGGGAGGGTAGAAAACTTGTCCTTAGAGTTCACAGGTCACCAGACCATAGGGAGTCACACGGGGGGCTATCCTCATGGATAGGACATGCATCACCCAGAGTGCCTGAACATTGAGCTGGATGCACAGAATAGATGGGTCTTTGGGTTGTCTTCCATGGGGCAAGGACAAGTGTTCTATGGAGGAATGAAGGGATATTTGATGCCCAGAGGAGTGGGCTGGTTGAGAGACTACTACTATTGTACGTATTCTTTTCTTTCTGTGCTTACAGTGAGACTACATATTCCAGCCACTCTTGAAATCACACAGGGCCATGTTCTGAGCTCTGGTCAATAGAACAGAGTGATGTGCACCATGGCCTGACCAGGCCTATCTTGTGTCTCTTTTCCCCATCCACCAGCTATAAGTGAATGACTCTAGAGCAAAAGGATGGCAAAAACACTAGATGAAAGGAATCTGGGTCCTGAAATCATCACATGGAAGACAACCCACCAAACACTATGGTGAGAAGTCATTAACTTCTATTGTGTTATGCCACTAAGATTTTAAGGTGTTATTGTTTTGGTAGTTTGTGTCACCTAAGGATACACAACTGTATTTTGAATTCTGGGGAAAGGGTTTGAATCTCATTCCTCTCTGTTTCCTGCAACTCCTAACATAGCTCCTGATATACTTCTACATAGAGTGGGAGATGAAAAACATTTTTTTCAATAAATATACAAACAAATGAGTGAAGACAGCTACATCAGAATGTAGAAAGACAGAATTAGAAGTCCGCTAATCAAATCAAATAGGGAAGATTCCTTAGTTGTTTCATCTGGTAAAGAAAGATAGTACCTACTTTATAGGGATGAGAATAAAATTATATAATAGATGAAAAGTAACACAATACTTAGAACAAAATGAGCATTTAATAATTAGTAGGCTATTTTATTATTAGCTGTGAATTCTACACAGAGTGGTTTCTTGGTTACAACAAACCCTATCTCTGAGAACAGAGAGGAAGTGATTTTCTCAAAATTAAAACTGGTATCCAATCATGTTGTGTATCTCAAAGCCTCAAGCACAATCATACACACAGAGTTGCAGGTAAGGTTGAATTGCATTCTGTGGAAAAGGAAGGGAAGACGAAAAGTTATTTGAATTATATTAAGGAGAAACACAAATGTAAGAATGTAGATTAATAAATAATTCTATTGAAGATTTATTATTTCTGTGAAATATAGTGTTTGTGGTTTTGAATCAACATTGAGAAAATGTTTATTCTCATATAGATGTAAATTCACATTTTAGGGTTAATTGTCACAAACATAGCATAGGATTGCAAAAGGTCAGTATATTGCTGAAATGAAATCTCTTTAAGGGCTAGGATATAATAAAAATTTATGGAATGACTTTCATTCAAACCCCAAATTATTTGAGGATAAACATATATAGCAATCCTTTGATCATTTCAAACTTGGGAGTATTAGGAAGACATCTGAATGCTGTTAAGCCCCTATGAGACTTCCTTACAGGCATTTAGGTACAGTTAAGTATAGAAATAATTACTTTTTCTAATGTTTTCAGGTGATTCATGTTAAAAACAGAATTTAGTTATGAGAGTCAGAGAAACAAATTTTACTAGCCATCTCTTGAAAATTCAGTCTCATAAATTCAAACTAAAACTACAATATAATAGTATATCAGAAAATGAATTTTGGCATCAAAGCTATGTGTACTTAAGTGTGCATTTATTACCCATGGAATGGGATATGATGCAACAGAATAGATCCAAAGAGAACTACATGTCACCAAATGGGATTAAATGTTGATGATTTAAACAGAAATGTCAACTCTACGGCTCCTTTCTATGAGGCACACTAGGGACTTCCAACCTCAACCTCATTTCCCTCTCTTAGGTAAATGAATGACCTGAGTGTCTCTGGGTGCTAGGAATGGGTTGCCTGGGCACATTTCCAAACACTCCACATTCTTTGGAGAGAATATATTATCACTTCTCAGTGTTGAACCTTGTCATTAATTCAGGTGAATCATGGGAGAAGAGAGTTGTGGGTAGACCTCATGTTTCATAAGCAGTCATAGCAGTGATGCAGGGTGGAGGTTGGGGCAGGGATCCAAGACCAGTAAAGCTAGGAAAGGTGGTGATGGAAGGATGATTTTGTCTTGGCTTATGGGAGGGTGTGCTGTCAAAGAAGTCTGGGTTACCAGGCTAAGTGCCAGCACACCAAGTTCTTTTCCTTGGCCTTACAAGGACACAAGCACAGAGTTGATCAGAACTTGCACCAAGAACCTAGTGAGAACACAGGCCATGCCCTCTGGACTGATTGGCTAGGACAGGTCATTGTGACAGGAGCTCCAGTCCACCTGTAATTCCAGGATGTGGAGAGCCAAGGGAGCAGACAGCCAGGAGCACTGGGGATCTGATTTAACAGGTGACACTGGCAGATATTATATATGCAGGCAGCTAAAAGGCTGTGTTTCAGAATGTCAGTGGCAAAGCAACCAACAGGACTAAGCAGAATTGTCAAGGTTATGGAGGGTTAGTAAAAGTGGCCCTACCGAGCTGAAAATATCAAAGAAGGAATGATCCTGGAGAAATATTCTCTACCTCATTCTATACTTCTCTTGGAAGCTGATTTCCCTTGGCTTATTCATTCATCCATTCATTCATTTGTCATGAGGAAAATCAAATAGGATTAGAGGGCAATAGAGTCAGAGAGCTGCTATTTTACATATGGTAGTCAGGGAAGGCTGCTCTGAGAAGGGATCATGTGGGCAGATCCTGAGGTGAGTGCACATTTGGGGAGAGAAGCCTTCCAGGCTGAGGGAACCAGTTGCAAAGACCCCGGACGAATGCGTATTTGGAGGAGTACTTGCATGGAGGCCAGTGTGGCTATAGTGAGGCCAGTGAGGAAAGAAGTGAGACATGGGGTCATGAAGCCTGGATCAGGTACTGCCTTGTGGATTATTTAAGCTTTGGGGTGAGGGGGGTTGTTTGTTTTGGTGAGTGAGTTGAGAAGCCGTCGGAGGGTTTTGAGCAAAGGTCTGACATGGTATGATTCAAGTTTTAAAATAATCGCTCTGATAGGCTATGAGTGGGTGAGGGTAGAAGTAGGCAGACCTTTTGAGACACTGTGACAGAAATTCAGGGGTACCAGGTAGATGATCCTCTGTGACATCCTGAGACCCACACAGGAGTTCAGCTGCAATGGCAATGTACAGCTCCCACCCACACTCGTCCAGCCTCCCCACACAAGCACACCCAGCTTTGTTTCTCTGCCTGAGGATTTTCCTCTAGAGCTAGAGAAGTTTGCTCAAATTTCTGGTACCAACTACCAGAAATTTGACACCCTGGGGCAATCCTGTACCAAGGAGAGATAAATGCCTTGGTTTTCCAGTCCCTCAATGGGACAGCTCAGAAGTCCATTCACACAGACCACAGTGGGATTGAGCCCCAGTCCACAAAGCAGTCAGCAGTGTATTAACACACACTTTGCTGGCTTTTCTCCTTTACTGGACTTTCTGCTTCCTGGATCACCTCCCAAATCCAATTACTTGCCCTCTAGTTCTTTTCTCTGCATCTACTTTCAGGAGGATCCAAGTGAATATGTCAAGTAAAAGGTGACAGTGGCTTGAACAAACGTGGTAGCTTGGGTGAGAAATTGTCCAATTATATTGAAATTGAATAAATAATATGCATGTTTTGTAGAAACATAAAAAGCAAAAGAGAAAAAAGTTATCCATAATTCTACATTTAGAGGTACATGCTGTTTCAATATAAGTATTATTATATACTACTTAATATAAGTATTATTCCTGGAAGTTGATTCTGCTTGGATATTGGTGCACAAGTGTGTGTATGATTTTTATATTAAAAGAATTATACTACACATACTATATTGTGGTTGCGTTTTAACTTTATATGTTATGAACATCTTATGTTTCAGTAAACTCAGTGATTATATTTATAAATTCAAACACTTAAAGGTTCACTCTACATAGCATATTCTACTCCACATAGCATAAATTTCAAACCAGTTCCCCAAAGCTGAATATCTAGTTTATTTCCAAATTCTCAGTACTATTAACAACATTTCAATGAACACCCTTGTATAAACATCTTTCAACGTTTGTCTGGTTAGTTCTTTAGGATAAATTCCTGAAAATGAGGCTTCTCTGTCAAAGCATGGTTACAATTTTAAACTTTATATATTGTCAAATTCTGCCACAATCTTTTACTAATATATATTCCTGTGAGAGTGTGTTTCCCTTTAATCATGAGCAATATGCTAATGCTCATTTGGAGAAAGAGAGATAGAGAGAATGTTTCTGGAGCACATCACAATATGTCAATATTTCTATTAGACTTAACTGATCTTAATTTAATCTGATGCTTAATTTTTAGAACTAGATGATTTATTAGCATTTAATTAATTGAAAGATTCCACGCTGATGTAGGAACACTCTAATATATAAACTATTTTAAAGAGTATTTTTTCTTAAAAATAAAACAATAATATTACCCACTAGAAACTCTGCACTGTGTTCATATTGAAATCCATATTCCTAGTTCCCTGTATCTTTTTTTTTTTTTTTTTTTTTTTTTTTTTTTTTTTTTTTTTTTTTTTTTGTGGTACGCGGGCCTCTCACTGTTGTGGCCTCTCCCGCTGCAGAGCACAGGCTCCGGACGTGCAGGCTCAGCGGCCATGGCTCACAGGCCCAGCCACTCTGCGGCATGTGGGATCTTCCCGGACTGGGGAGCGAACCCGTGTCCCCTGCATCGGCAGGCGGACTCTCAACCACTGCGCCACCAGGGAAGCCCCCCTGTATCTTTTTATAAAAGAAATAATGCATTTCTCATAAGCATGTGATAGACAAAAGTGACTTCCATAATTTTGAAGAGCAACAACAAAAATTTTCCAGAAGAGTATTAAATTCCACAAGAACAATGCACAAACCCTAATCTCAAAAATATCAAGCATTATCTTCATTTTCTTCTTTGCCAATTCATTTGAGAAAAAAAATAGTCTGGTATTTCATGTTGTTTTAATTCACATTTCTACAATAACTAATGAATATAAAATATAAGTATTATATATATACATATATAATCTGTCTGTACACATACATACACAAGCATACACATACACTTTGTTTCATCCTTTGCTCCACTTCTGTTTATTGAGAGATAATCGACATGTAGCATTGTGTAGATTTAAGGTGTACAACATGATAACTTGATACATATATATATTGTGAAATGATTCCTACAGTAAGGTTAGTTAACAAATACATCTCAAATAATTACTATTTTTGTGTGTGTGGTGAGAACATTTAAGATCTACTCTCAACATCTTGCAAGTATATAATACAGTATTGTTAACTATAGTCACCCTGCTAAATATTAGATTCCCAGATCTTATTCATCTTATAACTGGAAGTTTGTACCCTTTAATGAACATCTCCCCATTGGCCCCAACCCCTGGCCACCACCATCCTACTCTCTTTCTATTACTTTGCCTCTTCTTTCAAGTTTCACATGTTAGTGAGATCATAGAGTATTTGTATTTCTCTCTCTGACTTATTTCACTTAGCATAATGCCCTCAAGGTCCATCCATGTTGTTGAAAATGGCAGGAATTCCTTCTTTTTATGGCTGAATAATATTCCACTGTGTGTGTCTGTATGTATCCCACATTTTCCTTAGGTCGTTTTCATGTCTTGGCTATTGTGAATAATGTTGCAATGAATAATCACTATCTCTTCAAGATACTGATTTCATTTCCTTCAGATATATATCCAGAAGTAGAGTTGTTGAATCATATAGTAGCTTTTTAAAAAATTTTTGAGGAACCTCCATATTGTTTCCAAAGTAGTTGTACCAATTTACATTTCCACCAACAATGCAATAATGTTCCCTTTTCTCCACACCCTTGTCAACACTTCTCTTACTGTTTTGATAATAGCCATTCTAACAGGTGTGATATCTCATTGTGCTTTTCATTTGCATTTCCCTGATGATTAGTCACGTTGAGGAGCTTTTCATGTAGCTTATTAGCCATTTGTATGTTTTCTTTGAAAAAATGTCTTTGGATCCTCAGTTCATTTGTTTTATTGCTTTTGAGTTATATGAGCTCCTTATATATTTTGGATATTAACTTGGTATCTGATATATGTTTTGCTAATATTTTCTCCCATTCTGTAAGTTGCCTTTTAATTTTACTAATTGTTTCTTTTGCTGTGCAGAAGCTTTTTACTTTGATATAATTCTACTTGTTTATTTTTACTTTTGTTTCGTGTGTCTTTGGTGTCATATCTAAAAAATACTGCCAAGACCAATATCAAGGGGCTTCTTCCCTACGTTTACTAGAATTTTTACTGTTTCAGTTCTTACATTTAAGTTTTTAACCCATTTTGAGTCCATTTTTGTGGGTGATATAAATAGGGGTCCAATTTCACTCATTTGCATGTGAATATCCAGCTTTCCCAGTACCATTTATTGAAAAGACTACCTTTTCCTTATTGAGTATTTTTGGTTTCCTCATCAAATATTAGTTAACCATGTATGCATGGGTTTGTTTCTGGGCTCTCTTTTCCACTATTGCTCTATGTATCTGTTTTTAAGACAGTACTATACTGTTTTGATTACTATAGCTTGAAATCAGGAGGTGTCGTGCCTTCTGATTTGTTCTTTCTCAAGATCACTTTGGCTATTCAGGGTCTCCTGTTGTTCCATACAAATTTTAGGATTGTTTTTTCTATTTTTGTGAAAAATGCTGCTCAAATTTTGATAGAGATTGCATTGAATCTATAGATGGTTTGGGATGGTATGGACATTTTAATGATATTAATTCTTCTGATCCACAAACACAGGATATTTTTCTATTTACTTGTGTCTTCAATTTTTTTCATCAGTGTCTTAAAGTTTTCAGTGTACAGATCTTTCATCTCCTTAGTTAAGTTTATTTCTAAGTATTTTATTGCTTTTGGTGCTATTGTATATCAAATTGTTTTCTTTATTTCTCTTTCAGATATTTTGTTGTTAGTGTATAAAAATACAGCTTACTTTTTACATTGACTTTGTATTCTGCAACTTCACTGAATTCACTTATCAGTTCTAACAACTTTTGTTAGAGTCTTTAGGGTTTTCTGTCTATAATATCATGTAATTTGCAAACAGAGAACACTTTACTTTTTCCTTTCCAATCTGGACGCCTTTTATTTATTTTTCTTGCCTGACCTCTCTGGTTAGGACTTAGAGTATTATATTGAATAGGAGTGGTAAGAGTGGGCAGCCTTGTCTTGTTCCTGATTTTAGAGGAAAAACTTTTGGCTTTTCACTGTTGAATGTGATATTCGCTGTGGGCTTGTCATACATGGTCTTTATTATGTTGAGGTATGTTCCTTACATATTTAATTTGTTGAGAGCTTTTATCATGAAAAGGTGTTGAATACTGTCAAATGCTTTTTTGCATCTATTGAGAAGTTCATGTGATTTTTTATCCTTCATTCTATTAATGTAGTATATTACATTTACTGATTTATATATGTTGAGCAATCTTTGCATCCTAGGAATAAATCCCACTTAATCATGGTGTATGATCTTTTTAATGTGGTACTGAATTCCTTTTGCTAGGATTTTGTTGAGAATTTTTGCATCTACATTCATCAGGGTTATTGATCTACAGTTTTCTTGTAGTATCCTTATTTGGCATTGGTATCAGGGTAATGCTGGCCTCCTAAAATGGGTTTGGGAGCGTTCCCTCGTCTCAATTTTTTAGGAAAGTTTAAGAAGGATTGGTATTAACTTTTTAAAAGTTTGTTAAAATTCATCAGTGAGGGGCTTACCTGGTGGCGTAGTGGTTGAGAGCCTGCCTGCCGATGCAGGGGAGACGGGTTCGTGCCCTGGTCTGGGAAGATCCCACATGCCGCAGAGCGGCTGGGCCCGTGAGCCATGGCCGCTGAGCCTGTGCGTCTGGAGCCTGTGCTCCACAACGGGAGAGGTCACAACAGTGAGAGGCCCGCGTACCGCAAAAAAAAAAAAAATATATATTCATCAGTGAAACCATATGCTCCTGGGCTTTTTTGTTATTGGAAGGTTTTTGATTACTGATTCAATCTCCTTAGTTGTTAACAAGTTGTTAATTGTTCGTTAAAATTTTCTATTTTTCATTATTCACTTTTGGTAGGTTGTATGTTTCTAGAAATTTTTTCATTTCTTCTAATTTATCCAGTTTTTGGCATACAATTGTTCATAGTAGCTTCTTATGATCCTTTGTATTTCTGTGGTATCAGTCGTAATGTATATTTTTTCATTTATAATTTTGTTTATTTGATTTCTTTCTCTTCTTTTCTTAGTCTAACTAACATTTTGTCTATTTTCTTTATCTTTTGAAAAAATGACCTCAATTTCATTGATTTTTTTCTGTTGTCTTTCTAGTCTCTATTACATGTTTCTGCTTTGAACTTTATTATAATTTCTATTTTTTTGCTACTTTGGGCTTAGTTTGTTCTTCTTTTTCTAATCCCTTGAGGTGCAAAGTTAGGTTGTTTATTTGAGGTTTCTTCTTCTTAATGCAGGCATTTCTCTATAAACTTCCCTCTAAGAATTGCTTTTGGCTGCATCCCATGAATTTTGGTATGTTGTGATTTTGTTTTCATTTGTCTCAAGACACTTTCTGATTTCCATTTTGATTTCTTTTTTGACTCATTAGTTGTTCAGGAGTGTGTTATTTAATTTCCACACATTTCTTTTCCTCTGTGAATTTTTCAGTTTTCTTCCTGTTATTGATTTCTAGTGTTATATCAAAGGTCAGAAAATATACTAGATATTATTTCAATCTTCATAAAATTATTAAGGCTTGTTCTGTGGCCCAACATGTAATTTATCCTAGGGAATGTTCTATAGGTTATATTTGAGAAGAATGTGTGTTCTGCTACTGTTGGATGGGATATTCTGTATATGACTGTTAGATTAATTTGGTCTATAGTACATTCAAGTCCACTGTTTCCTTATAAATTTTCTGTCTGGATGATCTATCCAATGTTCAAAATGGGGTACTGAAATCCCCTAATGTTATTATTGTATTGCTGTCTATTTCTCCCTTCAGTTCTGTTAATATTTGCTTTAAATATTTAGATGCTCCAATGTTGAGTGCATATATATTTATAATTATTATATCCTCTTGATTAACTGACCCCTTTATCACTATACAGTGACCTTCCTTGTCTCTTGTGACCTACTTTTATTGAAAGTCTATTTCATATCATACAAGTATAGCCACCCCTGCTCTCTTTAGGTTACCATTTGCATGGAATATTTTTTGCCACCCCTTCACTTTCAACCTCTGTGTGTCCTTAAGCTAAAGTGAGTCCCTTGCAGGCAGCATATTGTCAGATCTTGTTTGTTTATCCACTCACCCACTTTGTGTCTTTTGATTGGAGAATTTTGCCCATTTCTATTTAAAGTGATTATTGATAAATGGGGACTTATTATTGCCATTTCATTCACTGTCTTTTGACTGTTGTTTTTTTTGTTGCTGTTCTTTTCTTTTTCTCTTATTGTCTTTTTTTGTTATTTATTTTTTATAGTGTCATGCTTTAATCCCTTTCTCTTTCTTTATTCTTGTACCTACTGTAGATAAAGCCAAACAGGCTTTTGCCAAGTCTTCAGGGGTACAGAGCTGTTTCTGTGTAGCTGAAACCACAATCAGCAAGTCAGTTGCCTTGTTGGGAGCCTGTCTTTTAAAAATAGCTCTTTTCAATCTTGGGCTGCACCGAAGTTTCACAGTCTCCCACCTGGATCATAAAGCTCTCATGAAAACACATTTATCCATGAATGGATGCCAAATTATTTTTGTTGAGGAAAGGATATACATGAGGGATGTCTTATTCAGCCATGTTGCTGACATCACTGACCCCTTTGCTTCCATTTACATTATTGGAATAACTGCCTCTTTTCTTATAGATTTTCAATACCTTTTTCATAATAAGATTATTAACTCTTATGTAAAGGAGAAAAAAAGAAAATGAGCATGATATCTTAAAAATTGTGAAAACAAATAAAATAGCTGTTTTGTAAATATTTACCTCAGATTGTCATTTCTCTTAGCTTCTTTTCCTACAGAAAAATTTAATTGCTTATGGTTAAAGGGATTGTCCTTCCAATCCCCAGTGGGCTCTACTTTTGGTATTATGCTGAGGAAGGACTTCTCTGTGATGAATTTTCTTCTAGTTTGTTTATGGATTCATTTTTTAGTATTTGAATTTCTAATCTAATCTAATTTCTAATCTGAAGTTTTATCATTGTTTTCCTAAATTGACAGCCACCAATGTAAATGCTTTGTACTGAATTATGACAATAATAATAATAGCTTCCTTTATTTTTAGCATTTACTATGTGCCAGATATTGTCCTAAATACATTTACACACATTAACTGATCCCTCTGATTCCATCTGATTTGAAAGTCTACTTTTACCATGGAGTAAATTATTTTATGTCTTGGATCTATTTCTACTATTGAAGTTAATCTCTAAAACAGATGTTCCACAGTCAGCCTGAAAGGGCTTCCCTACTCTGATCTCAACAGGGTGAGAGATCCATGCAGGGAAGGACACAGTTTAAAGCTCTTTAAGGCTACTTTTTTCACTCTCATCTGTGTATCTTTTATCCGGGTTCATAATTGACGAGGTGTCATGTTTGATTTATTTTAGTTTGGTTGTTTTTTTCTCCTTGGAAGAGTGATACATATTCCTAAGGAAGACAAGGAAAACCTAGTCAACTAGAAGACAGCTATAATTTCATCACTTTGAATACTTTGGAGCACTTCCAGCAGTCTTATTTTCCAGCATAGTTAGTGGAGGAAAGGTGTTTTGCACCCTTGTGATTATGCCATATGTATGGTTTTAATTTTTCCATGTAACGTTACAATGCCAATATTTTTCAAAGTTAGTATAAAAGCTTTAAGATTAATGCTATTCTTCTAATGGAAATTACAGCTATTTTAATTTAACTAATTTGTTTATTATCCCAATGAACATTTAGCTTGTTATCTTTCTTTTTGTAAGTATATAATGCTGTATGAACATCTCTGTGTGTAAAAGTTTTTTGTATTTAAAATGATCTCAACAATATGTTTCCAGAAGTAACTGTGTATAGGGCCAAAATCCATGAACACTTTAAAAATACATGCTATAAAATTGATCTCCAAAGTGCACTGTCTCCAACAATGTGTGATGCTGCATCAGAAAGTTATGTCAATATTAAATATACTCTTCTTTGTCTCGGATTATATCACTTTGTGTTTTAGATCCATCAAGACCAATTACAGGCTGTCTGGTCTTTGGTCACAAATCTCACCCCTGATTTCAGTCTTTTTTTTTTTTTTTTTTTCCATGAATTCAGAAAATCTGTCCTGGCTATATAGGAGATCAATTCCTGATGTGCAGGTTAAGTGAAAGGCTTGTATCCATAAATACAATGGTTTCTGTCATAAATCCAAGAATGATCTGCTTTGGAGTTCTGATCAAGCAAGCAGGACTCCAGAGCTGAGGATTCAGATGCTGTTATATTGGGAGAATATTGTTTCCCAGAAATTAAGGGAAAAGACTAGTCATGGCAAGACTACAAGGCTGGGCTGCATTTCACGTGGGAGGACTATTTCTAGAGAAAACACAGAATCCTGAAAGGATGATAGTATAATGTTCAGAGAAAGAGCCATGACTACAGTGTTGGATCAATGTGGGAGAATAAGAAGCTGGTAATAGCGAGGCCAGGGCTTGGGGAGGCACACTAACTCCTGAGTCTGTCTGGTAATAAAAGCTCTTATATTGGATCCTGGGGGGACTTCACTTAAAATCTCATCAGCTAGGGTCATTAATATACTTCTTCCTTTTACCATATTTATTTTGGAAAGTTAAATGGAACTGAAACTACAAGGAAGAAAGCAGAAGTGAGCCCAGTTCTAAAGAGCTAGGAGAGGCTGCCTCAGGAAAATAAGTCCAAAACATGCTCAATTTTCAACTGACTATAAGGCATCACACTCAAGATACCCACTAACAAGTCTCTACAAATTGGAAAGAATACTGAATACAGAGTCTGAGCCCAGATCCCCACTATTTCAGTGGCCTTGGTCAAATTGCTTAAGGACCCTGCCAAATTTCCTCAACTCCTGAGAGAGAGGACCATACTAGAATACTCATTAGAGCAGGGGTCCTCAACACCTGGGCTGCTGACCTGTACTGGTCCGTGGCTTGTTAGGAACTGGACCACACAGCAGGAGGTCTGCGACGGGCGAGCCAGTGAAGCTGCATCTGCCACTCCCCATTGCTCCCTGTCGCTCGCATTACTGCCTCCACCCCCAACACCAGCTGTGAAAAATTATCTTCCATGAAACCTGGTAGCTGGTGCCAAAAAGGTTGGGGACCACGGCATTAGAGGACAATGTGAAAATAAACTGTGGTACAGTCACAAAATGAAATACTGATATATAACTGTGCAAATGAGTGGATCATAGACATATATCAAAACAATAGGGCTTCGCTGGTGGCACAGTGGTTGAGACTCTGCCTGCCGATGCAGGGGACACGGGTTCAAACCCTGGTCTGGGAAGATCCCACATGCCACGGAGCAACTAGGCCCATGAGCCACAACTACTGAGTCTGCACTTCTGGAGCCTGTGCTCCACAGCAAGAGAGACTGCAACAGTGAGAGGCCCGCGCACCGTGATGAAGAGTGGCCCCCGCTTGCCGCAACTAGAGAAAGCCCTCGCACAGAAACGAAGACCCAACACAGACAAAAAATAAATTAATTAATTAAAAAAATAAAAATATAACATAAAAATATCAAAATAATGTCAATGAATCTAAACAGTATAAAATTGAGTGAAAAAAAAGTTCCAGGGGATTACCTGTGAATCATATACTATTTTTAAATGAAATTCAATATCAACAACAATGAAAGAATATATTCTAAACAATATACAGTTTTAGATACATACATATATAATAAAACTATATTTCAAAAGGAAGGAAATTATAACACAAAATTCAAGATAAATATTTTGAATGGGAGGGCAGAGTGTGTGAGGGAGGGAGAGGTCAACATAGGCAGATGACTGTTTCTGATAATGTTCTGGTTCTCAGGTTGGATAGTAGGTTTATGGTGGTAATTATAAATTAATTAATAAGTAAATAAACAAATAAATAATCCAACAAATGCTATTCTACTATTTTTATTTATTCAGCAAGCACTTAATGGATATCTACTACTTGTCAGAGATACAGAAGAAAACAAAACAGAACTCATTCTTTTGGGAAATTGACATCCCTGTTTGGAAAATGTGTATGTTAAATGAATAAAAAGTGGATACATTGTATAATGTCAGGTTGTCCTAGCTCCTATAAAGCAAAGTAAAGCAAGACAATGGGCTAGAGAGGGACAAGAAGCCAGTCTCAGATGGAGTGATCAGGGAAGGCCTCCTTAAGGAGGTTACCCTTAAGCAGAAATCTCAGTAAAGTGAAGGAGTGAATGTGAAGATCTGAGGGAAGTGTGTTCCAGGCAGAGGGAACATCAAGGGCAAAGGCTCTGGGCCATAAATGTGCTAAGCATCTTTGAAAAGCAGCAAAAGCACAACGTGGACAGAGTGAACAAAACAATAGGAAATAATTAATAGGAAACCAGGACCAGATCAGCAAAGGCCTCTAGGCTGTGGTGAGAACTTTGAATTTTATTTTAACTGTAATGGAAAACCGTTGGAAAGCTTTGAGCAGTAAATCGACGAGAACTGCTTTACCCTTCAAAAGATCTTTCCAGCTACTGTATGGTGAACAGACTGTTGTGGGTCAAAATTGAGCAGACCAAATCTCTTCCACACACTGTTGTATGTAGCTCCCTTCCTACCCTGACATGTTAATGGCCAGATCACAAATAAAATTGCTTGCAGTATGTGTATAAACAAACTCAATTCCCCCACCACATACATATATACATTTATAAAAACATATTTATATGAATTTTATGTGTATATTATAGCTTCGAGATAGATAATACACTGAAGATCTGGGAGCTGGTGAAGTGATAAAACATTTAGCCTATAAGTATGTATGTCATGTTCTTCTAGTGTCAAAAGGATTTTAATGATACTTTATTCTACAAACAGAGCTATTGCCACATGTAAATATTCGACCAATGGAAGAAATGAATTTGTGAAATTAATGCATGTTTTTGAAATACAATCTCCTTTTATTAACCCAGAGCCTCTGCATGAGGTGTGTCCTCTTGGTTAATCAAATACAACATCAACTTTGTGAATAGGTATGTAGATAAAAACACAACTCATAAATAGGTTAATATTTTTTCTCTGTGGTGGACAGTTCTGTCTTGAACCATGAAACGAGACCAGGTCCTAAGTCTCTCATGGTTTTTCCCATGGGTTGTACCTCACTTGAGTGAGAATTTATTTAAGGATGTGGAATATGAGCTCTTATGAACAAGGAAAGTTTCTGGATTTATAGATCATCCTTGGAAATCACTACATCACAGTATTACACAAATCTACAAATTATTTCTAAAGCTTGATTTTCTAGGGTTATTTCTCTCAATGTGGGAAGTCTCATGAGCAATTCAAGTGTTCTATTATCTTCCAGAAAATAGTCCCATGTATGTCAGGAATATTCTTGCCTTCTAATCTTTCTACTCACTCCTTGGGATGACCTGCTGCATTCTTTACAGGGATCCCATGTTTAGAATCCAGATAAAGGTCCCTTGCAGACTTCTCATTCTCAGAGCCAAACTAAAGTCCTAGTAATCCCAGGGGACTTCTCTTAAACTCCTCAGAAGTAGTTACTTGTACTATGTAATTTTACATTTAATTACACAGTATTCTTTCACGCTTGCATAGGGTGAGAGTTTTAGCCCTAGTCTGATACTAAATTACTATGTATTGGGTTGGCCAAAAAGTTAGTTCAGGTTTTCCATAACATCTTATGGAAAAACCCAAACAAACTTTTTGGCCAACCCAATATTTTCTGCATTTTTTTTTAATTTCACCAGATTCCTAGGAAAGTGCTAAGCACACATAAGATATTTAATAAAGCATATGGATTAGAAAAACATATATATATACATAAATATATACATTTATACATAAATACATACATATATAATATATTTGATTAAATGAGTATACTACCTGCTTGTGAAGTACTTTGGAAATTGTAGAACCTCCACATGTGTAATGCATTGTTACCAATATTAATATTAACTAGAATTAAAGTTACTACTAATAACTCATTCTAATTAATGAATGGCAGCAAAGTAAGATGGGACACCAAATGAGCAGTCAGGCACATTCTTGGAATTTAGGAGGAAAAGGCTCTGCATTACTAGAGAATGGAGAAGTCACATTGACCTGAGCGTCTGAGACCCCTCCAGGAAACCTGGTTCTGCTGAGCCTCCTCCATGAAAGGATGGCTTCCTTCCTAGAGGGGAAACTCTGTCCTTTGGCAAGATTTGACTGTGCATGTTTTCTTTAGCTGTGAATGTTCATTACTTGTATTTGTACCTGAGCCTGTATTTACAGATAATCTATTGAGGGAGGAAATATGGCTCAGGAGAGTGGGAGTGACAGGGCTGTATTTAATGGCTACAGCAAATAACCTTCTAATGGCTGAAAGAGTGTCATATCTCACAGTTATGATGTCTTCAAAAGGTGATATTTCTGGCTGTGTCATCATAGCTGTGAAAAGCATTTTCTCAGCATCTAAAAAAATGAGAAGGCCGTGGGGTGATGGAAGTGCCCTCCAGACAGGTTGGTATTAATCACATCACCCCAGCCTCAACTTTTGTCTACTGTTAAGGAGTGGTATTTAGAGTAGTGGGGATGGGTGGGAAAGACACCGACTTCCCAGCCTTCAAGGTGGGTGGTTCAGGGCTATGCAACTATGATAGTGCACCATGCCTTGGGAAAATAGGTTAGGAGAGCTGGTTATCTGTAGTGGTCCACATTCTCCTTTTGCACAGCCTTTCTCTAGCAAAGCCCAGAGTTCCATGTCTATCATCTCATCCCACCTTATGTTTCTAATCCACTAGTAAATGTAAAGTGAGTTCTTCTCAATATACTTGGAATGATGCTGGGTGTTATAAGGCTATAGGAATTATAACAGAGCTCTAAGCTTTTGCCTCAGGTGATATTTCCTCTGGAGGCAAAAATCGTTTAGAAGTACATATTTTACTTACACTGTAAGCTTCTGCAAAAGAACTCACTGCATGATATAACTCTACGTTTATTTTCTTTATTTTAATATAAACGGTTGACCTGGGGGGTTGTAGAATAATACGAGGATTACTTAGGACTAAGTAGGTAGAAGTTCTCCTTAGGTAGAAGTTCTCCTTCTACCTCCACCAGTGCTGTTCCTGAAAACACATCCCCTTCCTCTCCACCTGCTGCAAGTCAGACCTAACTCAATCAAACCTTCTTTGTGGATCTAGTTCATGTTACCCTCTACCTTTCTTAACACTTTTTGTTCATAGTATCTTAGCATGGTCTAGTCTCAAGTTTTTGACCTAGAACTTAGCCTTATATTGGTAAAAAAGTGTCTCGTTCACTGCTTATTTCATGTGAAAACCTGAAAACCTATATGAGGAAGGAAGTACCATACATTTCTTTGTACTTCATGATATTTAGCCCAGATTAAGCACAGCCAAACCCTCTTGGTATGTAAAATTTGGTCTCCTGTTGCAGCCCTAAATTCCCTGCTTTCTTAACCACACTCTGAACCTAACTAACCATCTCACTATAATAATAATAACTATTATTATACATCAATATAGACAAAGAAGCTTTTATTATCCACATGTACCACAAATAAGGAAACTGAGGCTCAGGATAATGTTTTCTATTCAAAGCCACATAAAGCACACAAGAAAATATTTTTTCAGTACACCATTTTTTCTTGTGAAAATATAAAACATTATCACAAGAGGACAAGGAAAAGGATGTGGATAAAATCATGCAGTTAATTTCCAAACTGTAATATCATCTCATTGCATTAATCACAGAGAAAAGGTCTTAAACAGGAAAGGGTAGAGTTTAGGAAAGTGTCCTGTATGTGTCCATACAGAGCACATTCAATGAATGTTTGCTATTATATGGTATGTGTTATTATTATGCTATATGTTTAGTATATCAGAATCATTTGGGAAACTTTTTTTCTAAATCCACAAAACTTCCTCACAAGTATGTATTCAAATAAATTGGGGATGGGGGAAAGCCATAGAGATGTGCAAGAACACTTGGAATAAGTACCCAGATGATTCTGTACCTCTCTCCTGCCCTCCCCACCACCATTTCCCACATACACACATACAACCCCACCATCAATTCAAGGAACCTGTAGGTTATGGATCTGTACTCTATTGTTGAAGTGGAATTCAATTAACAAACATGAGTTGATTGTTCACTATTATTTTGTTTGTATGATGATGATAACAACAATAAAGGCGACTTGTCACTTTCCATCATAAACACGCTTCCTGATCCTGGTCCTATAATTTCTGCGGTTAGCAGCCACAACAGTGGCATGACTATTTGCAGAGTGACTGGGGACTCCACATAATAAAGGAGGAATGTTGACCCAAAAGAACATAGCCACATGTCATCCACAAAATATGTGATGCAGAAGGTGCACTGGCAGTTTGATTACTGCTTGTTTGGAAAATATGGCAGAATTTCTTGTGGTTCTATTGCTGAGAAGAGTTGTAGTTGTCCCAAGTGGGTGGCAGCAAAGTTTTGAGGGCAAGCCCCCTCATCACGCTTGTGTATCTATAAACAAAAGCTCAACAGGAATTAAGATCTCTATTCCATGGCTCCAAAAGCGGGTATCATTAACCAAGTTACACACACAACAACTGAAGTGTTTTCCCTTAAGGCAATTTGCAACTTGCAAAAGTGACTGTTCAGCTCTTGGATATCCCAAAAGCTAGACAGGAATAACTCAAGTTGAGAGCCTGGTGGAAATAAGCCTTAAATCAAAGGCAGGACAGGTAACTTGGTTCTGTTTGTTTACGGGAGTTTCCATGAGCACATAAGAACAATATCCCATTTATTGTACAGCTTTCTTGTTTTGAGTTAATTTAGATGTTTTTATTCATCTTAGCCCAGACTTTTCTGTTAGAGTTTCTATTTCTAACAAACCTTTAGGTACTGAATACAGTGAAACTTTAGCTATTTGTGAAAAAACACAGGGAATAAATAATTAAAGACAATTGAGTTTTCTACATAAGCAGGTATTTAAGCATCAACATTAATTTTTATTCTAACCATTTTTAATGAAAGTCTTTATTCTTCCTTACCTTGTCAAACCTGTTGCATAAATACTTGCTATGGACCTGGCCTGAAACAGCAAGGTCTTCACAACTTATTGGGGTATGTAGATATGTATTTCTAGTTTAAAAAGCTCTCAGATGTTATACTCTTAAGTTGTTGTGTTTGTTTTATTTAGCTGTCGTCTCAGACCATGGTCCGTCACTTTCACTGGGCAGCAAATATGACTCTGTCAGTCCCTTCTCTAATTCTGTTCTTAGCACTGCCCTGAAATCCAAGCCAAGTCAGCTCTACAGGGGGCTTTCAGAGGGCTCTTCTAAGAGTCAAATGCTCAAACGTTCATACAGACATTTGCAGAATCTGCTTTGCTACTGAGAGCTATTGTTTGCTTCTTTCTTTTTCTGTGTTCTGATGGTGAGATTGGAGAGAGTGAAATTTCAGAGAGGCGAAATGTTACTGACCTCTGTAGACTGCGTTTATTTTGCAAATAACTACGGGCTTTGTAGAATTTTCACAATGACAATATAGAAATCATCTAATAATAGCTACCCTCTATGACAAATCTACCAATGCCAGCTCCTTAATCTGAATGATCTTAATGGATACTCACTACAGCTACTATGGATATTACTACTATGACCATCCTTAAGAGCAGTAACTGAAGTTTTAGAAGTAAAGATATTCATCCAAGAACGCAAAGCTTGTTAGTGGCAGAAATGATATTTGAACCCAAATGTGGCTTGTCTCTAAGGAATGTGTTATTTCCATTATAGACAGCCAGTAATAGAGAACATTTTAAACTGTGGCAAGATTATTCTGGGATTATTATATTTTCCAATTTCTTGGCCAAACTTCTTTTAAATATTGTACTTTCAGAACATGTGGTTAATAACTCTTCTAGGTGTATTTTTTTAAAACTGCCAAACAAAGTTGTTATTAATCTGAAACTACTGAAAATAGCCATAATGAAGAATTTCTTCACATCAGGAAATAGAACAAAGTGGCATAGGTTACTGGGGAGAATACTGGATTCCTCTCATGCAATCCCCTCATGGATTTCTCTCTCCATCTCTCTCTCTCTCTCGTTTTATTTTTTTTATTTAATTATGAATAGGTAATGAATTCACATGGTTCAAAAAAATTATTTTAGGAACATGTGTAGAGTCAAAAATCTCACTCTCCTTCTTATCCTCCTTTAGCCTCATACTCACTAATCTCCATCCCCATAAACCACTGACAAGCTTGTATATCTTCCAGTATTTATTTAGGTTTATATAAGTATTTTGTTTTTGAAAGTTAGCATAATATTTACCCTTTGATTTTTTCACCTAACAATATACCTCTTTCTAGTTTTGTGCATTCCATCATATGATTATACCACAGTTTATTTGAGCAGTCTCCCACTGATGGACCTTTGGGTTGTTTCCATTTGTTTACTTTTACAAATATTTCTGAATGAATAACTTTGGATGAAAGTCATTACACTTGTGCAAGTTATAGTATCGATTCTCATAAAAGAAAATCTGGGTGAAAAGGCTATACACTTATAATTTTGGGTATTTTTGACTTACTCTCCAAAAGGCATGTGCTAATTTGCCCTTCCATCATGAATGAGAGTGACTGTTGCCCCATAACCCTGGAATAGAATATAGAATCAAACTTTTGAATTTTTGCCTATCTGATAGGTGAAGAATAACATCTCAGTGAAATTTAAATTTGCATTTCTCTTATTATGAGGGAGGTAGAAAGAATCTTTACATATATGTAAAAGGTGTTTATGTTCCTTTTATTGTGAACTGTCTGTTCATTTGCTTTTCCCACTTTCCTATCAGGTTATTGGTCTATGATACAAATTGCCAAATACTTAGTTCTAGTCTGTCATTTGCCTTTTGACTTGCTTATGGTAGAGTTTTGTTTTGCTTTGGTTTTTGCTGCTAAAAAATCTTTTTTTTCAACGTAGTCATTTTTCTTAATCCTCTTTTTTATGATTTCTAGATTTTAAGTCATGTTTAGATGGATTACTTTGGCACTTTAGACAAGGCTTTGGATTTGATGGTGTCTAATTTATGCCATGGTGTAAAGCACGTTAGAATAGGACTCAGCAGGCTCTGGTGCTAGGCTGCTTGATGCTTACCACTGGATAAATAATGTCAAGTTATGCAACTCATTTGGATACCACCTTCTTGATTTCTGAATAGTGTTGGCAGTACATATTTTGGAAGCACAAATAGCTTCATAATTGAATAGCCAAATTGATCCTTCTTAATTGATTGAGAATAAAAAAGCCCAATCAATTTAACTGTGTATTTGTCAGCTTGGGGTGCCGTAAGAGAATACCATAGACTCGGTGGCTTAAACAATAGAAATTCATTTTCTCACAGCACTGGAGACTGGAAAGCCCAAGATCGAGGTGTCGGCCAATTTGGTTCCTGGTGAGAGCTCTCTTCTTGACTTGCAGATGGCTACCTTCCAGGTCTCTCTCGCCTCCTCTTCTTATAAGGCCACCAATCTTATCAGATTAGGGCCATACCCTTCTGACTTCATTTAACCTTAATCACCTCCTAAAAGTCCTACCTCTAAATATAGTCACATTAGGGATTAGGGCTTCAACATATGAATATTTGAGGTATGCAGTTTAGTCCATAGCAAACTGAATAAAGAAATTAACCAAATTTGCAATGCAGAAGCAAAATTTCTTCAGATATGGATCAAATACTGAGACATCAATCATTCAAAAGCATTAGAATGACAATATTAGGGCAATAAAGAGTAAGCACCAAAGTTAGAATCATGAGGCCCTATTTTAATTAACATTTGTTTTGTTTTGGTTTGCTTTCCTTTTTTAAGACAGAGTACAAATGAGGAGAATGGAGAATGGGAAAGAAGAGCATCTTTAAGAGAGTCTGGTGGAAGCTTTGGCATAAGCATCACAATCAGACATAATGCCATGCACCTGCTCAGCTCTGTGCCAGGCGAAGATGCTAAAAAAGCCTGGCCCATCACAACTTCAGGCTGTCTTCCATCCCTGGAATCAGCTCACCTCCCAGCAGTCCCCAATTCCAGAGACTCAGTTTTCACTCCATGTGATATGCAGAAGAGCCAAATCTACAAGTACAGTAAAAATATTATGAGGCCTTCCATTGGCAAAATGCAAATATAAAAGTGTAATAACATACCCTCATCCACTAATTTTATAATTCTTTTGAGACAAGCTGTAAAGTTTTTTCTCCTGGTTTTATTTCTCTTTCTTTATATACACACATAATGTTTCCCACTGTATTCTTTATGTTTACAGTTAGTCTCTTTGCTCCATTACTTTCCTAAATCTGATGGAAATCACTTGCAGTGTTTCCAGGACTAAACAGGAGCAACAATGGGGAAAAGTGGCAAATTGGACACAAGGGATGGCCCTAAAACAAGCTGGTTTTACATGCTGTCTCCTTCAGAGGCTTTGTTGATCTGATTGATCTTAATTGATCTGATTAGACTGTACAATGACCAGTCCATTGATTAATGTACTGTCCACTTATACAGCACTTTAACTTTCAGAGGATTGCAACATTCATAAACCTAATTTGATCCTGACAGTAAGTTGAGTCATTAAGTGGGCAAGAATTTTATCCTCATTTTGTTGATAACTGTGGACCTGAGAGGTTCTAGATATTTGGTGTCCAAGCTACACCTCCTGGCTTAACTGATCATTTTGGCTTGGGCTGCCTGGATTCAGCCTGACGCTGGCTGAAGTAACATGGTTGACCAAATCATTTCCAGTCAGAATCTCACAGCCTCACGCAATTGTTGCAGAAGGGAAAAAAGAGCTTTGGATCCATGTAGATAGCTACATTAATCATGTCTGATCAAATGTATTTATTACCATAATTATCTGATCAAAGCGGTTCAGACAACGTATGTCTGCACAGAGCAAAAAGATAGTGAGGAATTGAGTCAGTTAACTATAGATTTCTGGCTAAGGGTCCTACTTGCTTTGAATCACTAAAACTTGACCAAGATTCAGCTTTAACCTATGGATGTAGGGCTATTCTCCCAGGGAAAAAAATGTTCTATGAACAGTCTTTTAATTAAATAACCATGATTGTATTACAGATGCTGCTAAAGAAGGTGGAATAAAGGAGTCACACTAAAGTGGGAGTGTATCCAAGGGTGAAAAGTGGGCTCAAGGGTGAAGGTGAACTCATACACATGCACATGTCACAGAGGCAAACAAACAAATGTGACTATAATATAAGGCTATAGGGCAGTAGAGCCTACATAGGCTGTAGCCGTACCTGTGACAGTTACTCTGTTCCTCCTCTCAACCACAAAAGGTCAGACATGGAATCATAGCAACTCAACATTTAAAATTCCTAGAGTATAGTTAATACCTTTCCTATGATATTTGTCACATTATATATTTTTAGAGAATTTGAAAAGTATAAAGAAAAAAGGAGCTTTTGTCCATATTCCTGCCACCCATAATTAACCACTAACATGGTATCTTTAGGGTCCATTCCTCCAGAAACTTGTTGTCTTATGCTGATATTGTCTCCTTCACATGTTCCACAGCAGAGACACACCTGGGACTGCGCTCCAAAACGCAGATGTCTTCCTTCCCTCCCTCCTTCATCTTATCATGACAGCTTTGCATCCTGCTTCTTTCCCTCCATGCTTGACCTCCAGATTTCCAAGGATACAGGCCCCTAATCTGATAAAAAAAAATCGTGCCAATGTGCTAATTAATGGATGGTACTGTGCAAATAACCCCACCCTTTAGTCTCTCCTGGGTGATCTGTGTATTCTAACTGTGAGATGCCTTCTGGAGGCTCTGAGGCTTGACTCAAATAGGTCATTATGGAGGCCAAGAGTAAGCTCTTTGAGGGAACCTTCATAT
Source organism: Phocoena sinus (assembly GCF_008692025.1). Lineage (NCBI taxonomy): Eukaryota > Metazoa > Chordata > Mammalia > Artiodactyla > Phocoenidae > Phocoena > Phocoena sinus. The sequence goes on along the minus strand of NC_045776.1, from coordinate 29,035,785 downwards.
CACACTGAACAGACAACCACTTATTGCAACTAGCACTGAATCAGCTCATTGACAGACAGTGACAAGCAGAGATAAAAGTCCTGAGATCCAACCCAAGCTAGCTATTGAGAGGTTCTGGATAAAGCTGGGTTCTAGGTACTCAGAAGGTGGGAGAAGGCAGGCAAACATTAGGCAAGTTATGAAAGTAGCACAATAGTCCTGGCCTTCTCTGAGCTTCATTTTTGCAAGGAGGAAATGGTAATAGCTAAATTAGGTCAGTCTGCTGCAGTGGCTTTAACAAAATAACAAAGGCAATAGCTTGCTGTGCAAAGAATTATAGGACACATGAAACCTCATGAGACCATCTACTCCATCCCTCACCAAGCTGAAGCTCAGATGTGCCCAGAGAGACATCTGTCTTCACCACAATACTGAGTTTAAAGATGATGATCTTGTATGTCCCAGACTCAGAACTGGTGAAAACTCCGACATCATCACCAGTGCTTTCTCATGTTCCTGGCTGATAGGTTGGTGATTGAATGAACAGATAGCCCTATACCTGCCCTAAATGGCTTTGGTTGATATTTGGACATTGTAATGGGCTTAGAAATGAACAATGTGTTTCAATGAGATACCACTTCACACCTGTCAGAATGACTATTATCAAAAGTCTATAAATAACAAATGTTGATAAGGATGTGGAAAAAAAGGAACCCTAGTGCACTGTATATGGAAATGTAAATTAGTTCAGTCACTATGGAAAACAGTATGGAGGCTTATCAAAAAACTAAAAACAGAACTACCATATGACCCAGCAATTCCACTTTGGAAAAAGAAAACACTAATTCAAAAAACTACATGCACCCCAATGTTCATAGCAGCTTTATTTACAATAGCCAAGATATGAAAGCAACCTAAGTGTCCATCAAAAGATGAATGGATAAAGAAGATGTGGTATATATATATATATATATATATATATATATATACATATATATATATACACCACAATGCATAATACACAATGGAATATTACTCAGACATACAAAAGAATGAAATTCTGCCCTTTGCAAAAACATGGATGGATCTAGAGGGTATTATGTTAGTGAAATGTCAGACAGAGAAAGACAAATAGCCTGTTATGAGATATATATATATATATATATATATATATATATATATATTCCAAAAAATAAAACAAACAAATGTATGTAACAAAACAAACACACTCACAGATAAAAAGAACAACCTAGTGGTTACCAATGGGAAGAGGGAAGCAGGGAGGAGCAAGATAAGGTAGGAGAATAAGAGATACAAACTACTATGTATAAATTAAATAAACAGTAAGGATATATTGTACAGCACAGGGAAATATAGCCATCAGTTTATAATAACTTTAAATGGAGTACAATCTATAATATTGGATTACTATATTGCATACCTGAAACTAATATAATATTGTAAATCAACTATACTTCAATAAAAATAATAATAATACTCATCAGAAAAAATAAATGAACAGTGTGTTAGATATGTTTTGCCTATACTTTATTATTTAAGCTTCATAACAATGATGAAGGCAGATTTTTTTAATGTCTTTACTAGAGTATAATTGCTTTACAATGGTGTGTTAATTTCTGCTTAAAAACAAAATGAATCAGCTATACATATACATATATCCCCATATCTCCTCCCTCTTGCGTCTCCCTCCCACCCTCCCTATCCCACCCCTCTAGGTGGTCACAAAGCACAAAGCTGATCTCCCTGTGCTATGCGACTGCTTCCCACTATCTGTTTTACATTTGATAGTGTATATATGTCCATGCCACTCTCTCACTTTGTCCCAGCTTACCCTTCCCCCACCATGTCCTCAAGTCCATTCTCTACCTCTGCATCTTTATTCCTGTCCTGCCCCTAGGTTCTTCAGAACCTTTTTTTTTTTTTAGATTCCATATATATGTGTCAGCGTACGTTATTTGTTTTCCTTTTTTAAAAAAATGTTTATTTTTTATTTATTTATTTTTTCTTATTAGTCATCCATTTTACACACATCAGTGTATACATGTGAATCCCAATCTTCCAAATCATCACGCCACCCACCCACCCCCTGCTGCTTTCCCCCCTTGGTGTCCATACATTTTTTCTCTACATCTGTGTCTCAGTTTCTGCTCTGCAAACCGGTTCATCTGTACCATTTTCTAGGTTTCGCATACATGCGTTAATATACGATATGTGTTTTTCTATTTCTTTTTTTTTAACATCTTTATTGGAATATAATTGCTTTACAATGGTGTGTTAGTTTCTGCTTTATAACAAAGTGAATCAGTTATACATGTACATATGTTCCCATATCTCTTCCCTCTTGCATCTCCCTCCCTCCCACCCTCCCTATACCACCCCTCTAGGTGGTCACAAAGCACAAAGCTGATCTCCCTGTGCTATGTGGCTTCTTCCCACTAGCTATCTATTTTATGTTTGGTAGTGTATATATGTCCATGCCACTCTCTCACTTTGTCCCAGCTTACCCTTCCCTGTCCCCATATCCTCAAGTCCATTCTCTAGTAGGTCTGTGTCTTTATTCCTATCTTGCCCCTAGGTTCTTCATGACCTTTTCTTTTTCTTCTTTTTTTCTTAGATTCCATATATATGTGTTAGCATATGGTATTAGTTTTTCTATTTCTGACTTATGTCACTCTGTATGACAGTCTCTAGGTCCATCCACCTCATTACAAATAACTCAATTTCGGTTTTTTTTATGGCTGAGTAATATTCCATTGTATATTTGTGCTACATCTTCTTTATCCATTCATCGGTCGATAGACACTTAGGTTGCTTCCGTGTCTTGGCTACTGTAAATAGAGCTGCAATGAACATTGTGGTACATGACTCTTTTTGAATTATGGTTTTCTCAGGGTATATGCCCAGTAGTGGGATTGCTGGGTCATATGGTAGTTCTATTTTTAGTTTTTTAAGGAACCTCCATACTGTTCTCCATTGTGGCTGTATCAATTTACATTCCCACCAATAGTGCAAGAGGGTTTCCTTTTCTCCACACCCTCCCCAGCATTCATTGTTTGTAGATTTTTTGATGATGGCCATTCTGACTGGTGTGAGGTGATACCTCACTGTAGCTTTGATTTGCATTTCTCTAATGATTAGTGATGCTGAGCATCCTCTCATGTGTTTGTTGGCAATCTGTATACCTGCTTTGGAGAAATGTCTATTTTGGTCTGCCCATTTTTTGACTGGGTTGTTTGTTTTTTTGATACTGAGCTGCATGAGTGGCTTGTAAATTTTTGAGATTAATCCTTTGTCAGTTGCTTCATTTGCAAATATTTTCTCCCATTCTGAGGGTTGTCTTTTCTTCTTGTTTATGGTTTCCTTTGCAGTGCAAAAGCTTTTAAGTTTTCATAGGTCCCATTTGTTTATTTTTGTTTTTATTTCCATTTCTCGAGGAGGTGGGTCAAAAAGGATCTTGCTGAGATTTATCTCATAGAGTGTTCTGCCTATGTTTTCCTCTAAGAGTTTTATAGTGTCTGGCCTTACATTTAAGTATTTAATCCATTTTGAGTTTATTTTTGTGTATGGTGTCAGGGAGTGTTCTAATTTCATTCTTTTACATATGGCTGTCCCGTTTTCCCAGCAGCACTTATTGAAGAGGCTGTCTTTTCTCCATTGTATATTCTTGCCTTCTTTATCAAAATAAGGTGACCATATGTGCGTGGATTTATCTCTAGGCTTTCTATCCTGTTCCATTGATCTATATTTCTGTTTTTGTGTCAGTACCATAATGTCTTGATTACTGTAGTTTTGTGGTATAGTCTGAAGTCAGGGATCCTGATTCCTCCAGCTCTGTTTTTCTTTCTGAAGATTGCTTTGGCTATTTGGGTTCGTTTGTGTTTCCAAATAAAATATTTCTTTCTAGTTCTGTGAAAAATGCCATTGGTAGTTTGGTAGGGACTGCATTGAATCTGTAGATGGCTTTGGGTAGTGTAGTCATTTTCACAATATTGAATCTTCCAATCCAAGAATGTGGTATATCTCTCCACCTGTTTGAATCATCTTTAATTTCTTTCATTAGTGTCTTACAGTTTTCTGCATACAGGTCTTTTGTCTCCTTAGGTAGGTTTATTCCTAGGTATTTCATTTTTTTATTGCAGTGATAGATGGGAGTGTTTCCTTAATTTCTCTTTCAGATTTTTCATCATTCGTGTATAGGAATGCAAGAGATTTCTGTGCATTAATTTTGTATCCTGCAACTTTACCAAATTCATTGATTAGCTCTAGTAGTTTTCTGGTAACATCTTTAGGATTCTCTATGTATAGTATCATGTCATCTGCAAACAGTGACAGCTTTACTTCTTCTTTTCTGATTTGGATTCCTTTTATTTCTTTTTCTTCTCTGATTGCTGTAACTAAAACTTCCAAAACTATGTTGAATAATAGTGGCGAGAGTGGACAACCTTGTCTTGTTCCTGATCTTAGAGGAAATGGTTTCAGTTTTTCACCATTGAGAACAATGTTGGCTGTGGGTTTGTCATATATGGTCTTTATTATGTTGAGATAAGTTCCTTCTATGTCTACTTCCTGGAGGGTTTTTCTCATAAATTGGTGTTGAATTTTGTCGAAAGCTATTTTTTGTATCTATTGAGGTGATCATATGGTTTTTATCCTTCAGTTTGTTAATATGGTGTGTCACATTGATTGATTTGTGTATACTGATGAATCCTTGCATTCCTGGGAGAAACCACACTGGATCATGGAGTATGATCCTTTTAATGTGTTGTTGGATTCTGTTTGCTAGTTTTTTGTTGAGGATTTTTGCATCTATTTTCATCAGTGATATTGGCCTGTAGTTTTCTTTTTTGTGTGACATCTTTGTCTGGTTTTGGTATCAGGGTGATGGTGCCCTCATAGAATGAATTTGGGAGTGTTCCTCCCTCTGTTACATTTTGGAAGAGTTTAGGAAGGATAGGTGTTAGCTCTTCTCTAAATGTTTGATAGTATTCACCTGTGAAGCCATCTGGCCCTGGGCTTTTATTTGTTGGAAGATTTTTAATTACAGTCTCAATTTCAGTGCTTGTGATTAGTCTGTTTATATTTTCTATTTCTTCCTGTTTCAGTCTTGGAAGGTTGTGCCTTTCTAAGAATTTGACCATTTCTTCCAGGTTGTCCATTTTATTGGCATATAGTTGCTTGTAGTAATCTCTCATGGTCCTTTGTATTTCTGCAGTGTCAGTTGTTACTTCTCCTTTTTCATTTCTAATTCTATTGATTTGAGTCTTCTCCCTTCAGATTTTTTTATAGAAAGTAAATTTGAATCTCAAAAATGTTAAGTAATGGACCCACGGCCATGCAGTTAGTAGAAGGTCAGAGACAAAATATAAATTTGGACCTATACAGCCCTGAAGAACTTCTTTCTACTTTTCCAGTTTTCCCTGAGATTCAGATACATCTAGGGAGATTCACAGATGTTTTCCTTTTGGTCGTCTCTATAAAGATCATATTATACATATGATATTCACCCAAAGACTGAAGACAACACATGGATAGAATGGCAATTCATTGTTACCTTCAATTCTTCAATTCACCCTCAGAATTTCTCCCCTCATCTTACTGTATTTATTCTTTAAAATACTTGTGCATTTAAAGCATAAAATGTAAATTTTACGAAGGTTCAGCACAAACTCCAAGTTCCCCATCACTTTCAGTAACTACTTAGGTTCCGCTCAAGACCTTCTGAGTGTTTTTCTTAAATGACAAACCGAAGTCAGCCAGGAGTCTCCAGAGATTTTTTACCCTGTTCAGAACTATGACTGTATCAGTTCCAATCATTGTTTGTCTTCCTATAAGCTAATGCAAATCAGTGTTTCCTGGGTTTCCCTGGTGGCGCAGTGGTTGAGAGTCCACCTGCCGATGCAGGGGACACGGGTTCATGTCCCGGGCTGGGAAGATCCCATAGGCCGTGGAGCGGCTAGGCCCGTGAGCCATGGCCACTGAGCCTGCGCGTCCAGAGCCTGTGTTCTGCAACGGGAAAGGCCACAACAGTGAGAGGCCCACGTACCGCAAAGAAAAATAAATAAATAAATGAAATGGCCAAACTATCCAAAGCAATCTACAGATTTAATGCAATTCTTCTCAAAATACAGAACATTTTTCACAGAAATAGAACAAATAATCCCAAAATTATATGGAACCACAAAAGACCCTGATTGTCAAAGCAATCCTGAGGAAAAAAAGAACAAAGCTGGAGGTATAACCATCCCAGACTTCGGACTATACTACAAAGTTACAGTAATCAAATACAGACACATAAACCAATGGAACAGAATAGAGAGCCCAGAAATAAGCCTCCCCACCTACCTTCAATTAATCTATGACAAAGGATGCAAGAATACACAATGGAGAAAAGAGAATCTCTTCAACAAGGGATGCTGGGAAAGAAGGACAGCTACATGTAAAACAATAAAAATATAAAGTTGAAATAGTTTAAAGACCTAAATGTAAGACATGATACTAAAAACTCTTAGAAGAGAACATAGGTGAAACACTCTTTGACATAAATTGTAGCAATATTTTCTAAGATCAGGCTCCCAAGGCAAAAAAAAAAAAAAAAAAAAAGAAATAAAAGCAAAAATAAACAAATGGGACCTAATCAAACTTAAAAGCTTTTTCACATCAAAGGAAACCATCAACAAAAGGAAAAGACAACTTATGGAATAGAAGAAAATATTTGCAAATGATACAACCAATAAGAGATTAATATCCAAAATATACAGCCATCTCATTCAACTCAATATCAAAAAAACCCAAACAACCCAATCAAAAAATGTGCAGAACTGAACAGACATTTGTCTGAAGAAGACATACAGATGACAAACAGGCACAGGAAAAGATGCTCAACATCACTAATTATTAGAGAAATGTAAATCAAAACCACAATAAGGTATTACCTCACACCCATTGGAATGACTATAATCAAAAAATCTACAAATAATACGTGCTGGAGAAGATGTGGAGGAAAGGGAATTCTCGTATACCATTGGTGGGAATGTAAATTGGTGCAGCTACTATGGAAAACAGTATTGACGTTCCTCAGAAAGCTAAAAATAGAATTACCATATGATCCAGCAATCCCACTTTTGCTTCTATATACACAGAAAATAAAAACAGTAATTCAAAAAGATACATGCACCCCAATGTTCATAGCAGCACTATCCACAATAACCAAGACATGGAAGGAACCCAAGTGCCCATCAACAGACAATTGGCTTAAGAAGATGTGAGAGAGATATGTGTATGTGTGTGTGTGTGTGTGTGTGTGTGTGTGTGTATGCAATGGAATATTATTCAGCTGTAAAAAGGAATGGAAATATTGCCATTTGAAGCAACATGGATGGACCTAAGGAATATTACGCTTAGTGAAATAAGTCAGACAGAGACAGACATATACTATATGATATTACTTAAATGTGGAATCTAAAAAATAATATGAATGAATGTATATACAAAGCAGAAACAGACTCACAGACATAAAAAACAAACTTATGGTTACCAAAAGGGAAAGGGAAGGGGGAGGTACAAATTAGGAGTATGGTATTAACAGATACAGACTGCTATCCATAAAATAGATAAGCATCAAGGATTTACTGTATAGCACAGGAAATTATTTCCAATATTTTGTGATAACCTATAATGGAATATAATCTGCAAAAAAACTGAATCCCTATGCTATATGCTTGAAATTAACACAATATTGTAAATCAGCTATATTTCCATTTTGAAAAAGAATATTATTTATGTAACACACATAAATACAAACCCAAACATATATAATTGACAATAAGCTCGTCAACAAAATTTTTTGCGAAAGCCAAAGCTTTTTGTTTCTATTTAAAAAATGACTCAAAGCATCTCAGAAATGCATGCATGCATACAGGTCAATAGTAAGAAATCCAAGGTGTATATTACCTGGCAAAATCATTTCAAGTTTTTGAATCATGAGCCTACATACAAGTGTATAAGAAGCTACTTAACCCTTTTCAAAATGTCAATATAATTTACTGTATATTTGTTGTCTTTTTCTATTAATTTCTGCTATGATTATTTTTTAATCTTTATTATTTCCTTTCTCCTACTAGCATTGGCTTATTTTGCTGTGCTTTTTCCTAACTTCTATAGCTGCATAATGGGATTGTGATCTTTCAGGCTCTGCTGTTTTCTATTACATACATTTAGGACTATAAATTGCACTCCATGCATGTCTTTAGCTGCATTCCGAAAGTTTCAATATGGTGCATTTTAGTTATTATTTACCTCTAATCTATCACTGTGATTTTTTTCTTTGAATCATTAGCTATTTAGAAGTATATTGTTTAATTTCCAAACATATGGGATTTTATGTTATTTCTGGGCTATCTCTTTGTTCTTAATTTCTAGTTAACTCCATTTTGTCATAGATCATTCTCTGAACTGTAGAATATTTTAATCCTTTGAAAAATGTTAAATCACTGCTACATAGTTCATGTTCCAGGCATATCTTTTCTGTATTTTTTATTAGTCTATGCTTTAGTCTGGATCTCTTTTGTTGACCTAACTTCCAGTTTACCATTCCTCTCTTAAATTGTATCTAGTTGGCCACTGAACCCATTTACAGAGAACTTACTTTCTGTTTCTGAGTTTTCTTCTTCTACAATTTCTGTTTCTTTTTTCAGTGAAAAGTATGGATCTGGTGAAATTCTGCAACTTTTCTTTTTTTTCTTAATATGCTAATCACAATTATTTTATAGTCCATGTCTGATAATTCCAAATCTGAATCAACTTTTACTCAGTTTTAATTGTCTATTTTTTCTTTTCTCCATCTCCTTGAATGCCTGCTACCTTTTGATTGATGCCACGCCTGGCATGTGTATAAAAATTATAGAAGTTCTAATTCATGTTATTTTCCTCCAGAGATAACGTTCTTTTGATTCTCGCAGGCTGTTCACTTTAATTTAATCAGATATTGAATTAATTTGGAGCTGGGCTTCTAATATTGTAAGGTCTTCTAATATTGTAAGTAGTTTTTTAGTTTACCCTTACTCCTAAAATGAGAGACTTCCACGATTCCAAATGAAAGTGTGGGAATATTTACCAGAATCCATCTTTCTCAGTGGGGCCTGAATTGGAATACTTTTATTCCCATGCTACATATTCCTTAGGAATCATCACATTCTGTGAGAGGAAAATCAGTACAAGAGCTTACTTCTCTGTGCTGTACTTCTCTCTGCGACTCTGGCTCCTCAAGTCCTGGCTGCCTTTGAAGTCCTAAACTACTTTTTTTGTCTGCCAGCCTCATGACATACTTAGACCCTACTCAGCTTTTGTGCTTTTTAGTTACTCCTTTCCGCTTGGTTACTCGGACTCTTACTCCACGTAGGGTTTCTGAATCAGCAAATGTCTCGAGGGAACAAAACAGTGCAGAGTATCTGGCTTTCCTCAACACCTTTTCCTTCTTTTGGGGATCCTGACACTTCATGTTTTGGCTTCTTAGATGCTATCAAATGCCTTCAAACAGATGTGCTTTGTTCTTAGAGGGTGGGTAGGTATGATACCAGACACTTCATTAGAGCCAGAAGTAGAAGTCTATTTATCTCTCCACATAACCAAAAGCCTACTGTAAGTCAGCATAAATCATAACCTTAAGCCCTGCTTAGCCAGTGGAGACATGTAGAAGGGTAGAGAGAGCTTGGGAATATTATTAAGAGAGTAGAGGGGATATAAATTGGGAGGAGCCTGGCTGGAGGTTGCAAATCATCTGATATCTACCACTGTAGAAAATGGTTAAGTTAGCCATTGCCTTCCCTGGCCAAAACTCTTGACTGTTCTGAGCTGACCTGCTCTTCATCTCTGGGCTTCTCCTTCCTACCTCTGCAAGGGCAGAGTCTCCTAACTCAGTATACATGGGCAGGTAGAACCCCATGTTTCTGGCAGCCCCTCTTTAGGGTGGTAAGGACTAGGTAGACAAGTACTTTAACCAGGCACTGTAGAAAGGGATTGGTGATAAATACAGAAAATAACCCATGCGGAAGATTGTGGGGCAGTGGTGGTGGTGGTAGGTATCAGTTGTTGAGGAGGAGTTGCAGCAAGAGAGAAATCCACGGTAAGGAAAGTCTCTAGCAGTAGTTGCTATTCAATAAATACTTTGAAAATGCTGAAGTAAAATGCTTGTTTCTCTTCCTGATTCACTTAAAATCCACTGGCAAAACAGAACACTTGTATTCATACTAATTCATATTAATCCATATTCAATTAGATAATAATTCTAATTTTTTCTAAGTTAGCAACTTTTAAAAATTTACTCTTGAAACCAACTAACTAAAAGCTAGATCCTGGGTAGAAGCTGTTTCCTAATATAAATGAAATTGTATTTACAACATATAAGGACCTTTTTAACAACATCTCTCTGCCATCTCAGTTCTTCTGCTGGTATCTTCCTCACCTTTCCATAGTAGACAGATTGATTTCTACACAAAAGTTCAACCACTCCAGTCTCTCCATTCTCTTCTTTAAGCGATAGGGTGATGCTTAGAATCCAATCATTGTGCAAGTAATGTTGGGGCCGCCTAACATGATCTGATGCTGAATATTTGATTTCCTCCCAGGATAGTCTATTCCTGTACTAATATTTGACAGGACTCACTGCCCCACCGGGGCTTCATTCTGACTGCCAGAGTCCCTCCATTTGAGTTTCAGAGCCAGAGATAACTTCTTGGGCATCACCACTCTACAGTGGGCTCAGAAGACTCCACTTTAGCTTTAATCTCTATTATGACTACCATTTCTAATGAACTGGTTTGATCTGGGTCCCTTTCTTACTCTGACAATCTCCTCTTTCTCCCAAGCCATGAACAGATCTCACAGATGTTACCTGCAGAGTTTTGCTGCCCTGGATTCACTTTCATCATGCTCTGCCTGCCTGTTGGCACACCCACAGCTTTATCGTTGACCCTTTATAGAAGTTGTGACTAAACATTTATATCTCTGTTGGAAGCTTGCCCTGCCTATATGGCTGATCCACTGCTTTCAGGCGGCTTCCCCCCCAAAGTCTGCCACACCTTCTGAACTGATATAACACTAAGCTCTGACCCTTTACACACCTATCCTGGCACAACTAATAAATACATGAATCTTTAGATAAGGAATAGAATTGCTTTTTATCAGTCTTGTGTCTGAACTAGCGAAAATGCTTAGTCACCACTTTCACAGGGTGGCACCCTTATTTAAAGAACAGCATTATATAAACAAGCCAATGCTTATCTTATGCACTAAGGTTAAACAAAATTAAATTGTATTAATTTGCTCATTTCATTTATCCTTTGTTCTTTCAAACTTGAGTATATTAGTTTGAGATAATTGTATTATGTATCACAACTCTGCAACTATATACAGGTTGCTCCCATGGTTAAAGCATTAGATACAGATAGTAATAATCTCCAAAGGATGGTATATCACCATAAGCAGAATTTTGAGTTACCTGAAGAAATGAGAGTTCAAACAGAAGACAGAGAAAGATAATCTAACACTACTATATGTAAAATTGACAAACAAGGACCTACTGTATAGAACAGGGAACAATATTCAGTATCTTGTAATAACCTATAACGGAAAAGAATCTGGAAAAGAATATATGTATATGAATCACTTTGCTGTACACCTGAAACTAACACCTAACACAACATTGTAAACCAACTATACTTCAACTTTTAATAAAAGATAATCTAGGTGGGTAAGATAAATGGAAACTATTCCCATCTGCCTACTTGCCAGCCCATTAACCACTGTGCTTAGTATTTTGTACACATTACCTTATTGTCTAGAGAGAAGGAATTGACTGTTGAGAAACTGAGAACTAGGTTGGAAATACAAATACACACACAAATAATTTAATTGATTGTAGAAAGTCTTAGGGCCTGATGGACGTTCATCCTGCATGCCAGTTTCTTCTAATTTTAAATAGCAGATGATACAGATTGATTACAGACAATATAATCAAATATGGGTACCCAAATATCGTCTACAAGGGAAATCATTTATTTATAATACTATGTGAGATGTTCAGAAAATGATTGCCTTAGAAAAATTAACTGAGGATCTGGATAAGTAAAGTTGTAAGTTATTGTATTTGGGCATTATTTCTGATTGAACTTAGAATCATCTTGAATCAACTTCTCTGCAGACCTGACACTAAAGCTTGTGAGTTCCTGTCTAGATTGAGAGTGCTTCCCATGCTGGGATGGTATACTACCCTTCTTTATACATCTCATAGTGCTTATCATTATGCCCTATACCCAGTGGCTTGCAAGATGGGTGGATGAATCCTATATCTTTCAGTATGAATATATGACATTATAATTGATTTTGCTTTACCAACTATTTTCAGAAATATCCGACATGCAAGTTCATACTTACAGCTTATACTTTACTTCTCTAAATATTTTTTCTTCTACTTTCCTCTAATATGTCTTCTTACTCTCAATTATTACAAGATAAAAATTAGAGTAATTGCTGAGAGAATATCAGTCTAACCATGAGGCATTCAACCCTATTTTCTTTCCTCTGAGCTACAATTTGGAGTAAAAATGGACAATCACAAAAGTATATGCCAAATTATTTTCTCAAAGAGAACATGCCTAAATCTCCCTGTTTTGGAGGTTCATGGGTATGTTCATTTGGTGAACCTCCTAATTCTTAGTTCTCTTTTTCCTAGTCTGAGTTGGTCTGCAGAGGGTACAACTAAAGCCCTGGCAGCTGAGTATAATGGGAAGGGCTCTGGAATTGCCAGTCCATTGTGCTGGTTTCTAAACCTGGCTTTGTCACCTGCATGGAAATTTGGGAAATTTATCAGTTTATCTTTCTGGTTCTCAATTTTGTCTCATCTCTAAAATGAATTTCTTGGTCCAAATGATCCCTAAAGAACCTGCCAGCTCTATAATTCAAAGTTTTAATGTTACTATGATTTTTTTTTATTTAGAAGGCTGAAATCAACAAGCTCATTCAATACATTCTAAAGAGGTGATTTAAGGAACATCCAGGTGTCTCTGTGCTGCTTCCTGGCTATGCATTATTGCAAAAGAGCAGCTGTATGGGTCTGTGAATAAGAGGGTGGGCTCTGGACTCAGACTACTGAGCTTCGAAGCCCAGTTCCACAAACTAGTACTGTAACTTTTTTTTTTTTAACATCTTTATTGGAGTATAATTGCTTTAAAATGCTGTGTTGGTTTCTGCTAGTGCTGTAACTTTGAGCACTTTGTTTCAGCTTCCTTAGCTGGTTCCATTTCATGGCCCTTGTGCTGAATCATTTGCAACTTGGTTTAAACCAAAGCCATTTTGAAGATCTGCCTAGTGTCAAGATCCAGAGCTCTATATTTGATAGGTGTACTGACATTAATAGCTTAACTATCAAGGGGCAAAGAGGGATTCTGTGGATTCCAACTCAAGTATAGAATGAACCCATTGGTGATGAAGCATGGCTCAAATTAATGTTTACCGAAGCTGTCCTCCCCATATGAGCATTAGGTCTTTCTAATGTTCATATGACGTTGGTCAAGCCATGAGACAACTCCAAACAGCAATAATGAGCTGACACTTCCACATGCTTATAATTTATCACATGGTAAAACTGAGCTACCCATACTGAACTACCCAGTTTCCTCTTGATCTATGTCCTTTTTTTTTTTTCAGGAAGTTCAAGTTGACTGTAAAGGCTTCTATTTTAACTGTAGCTTACTTGGATTTCTTTTTCTTTTCAGCTCTTAGTTTCATAGCATCATGTGGATAGACAGCACTTTAAAGATCATCTCACCTAATCTCTTTCCTATGAGGGAATCCCTTCTGCAACTTTACATTTGTCAGTAGCAGGCACAGTTTGTATTTTTAATTTACTGGTTCACATGTAATCTTGTCTGCCAAAATTTGATTGCAGGCTGCATGAGGTCAGGGAAAAGCTGCATACAGAAGACTCTCCTGCTATTAATAGCTAGAGTTGGCCTTGGGCAAGAGGTCAAGAATGAGTCAATCTGGTTTTCAGGTTCAACCACTAAGAAATGAAGAGGGTGGAATGACAGTCGGGTTCTAACATTGCCTGGGTCTCTTTTGCTAGACTGAAATTTCTCAAGGTAAAGGACACATCTTAATAGTTTTTGTATGCCTAGTAAAAAGTACAGGTCAAACACAGTAGTTTCTCTATGAAAGTTTATTGACCAAAAACTATGCTATGTATCTTCTGTACTTTTTTATAGTATCTAGCATAATCTTGGCCACATAGGTCTTTTCATACATTATCTCATTTAATTGCACTTAATCCTCACTAAAACCCTAAAGATTTGATGCTACTAGGAGTAGGCATATTTTTTTCAGATGAAGAAGATCAAGTCTACTAGAAGTAGAAGATCAAGAAGAAGATCAGGGCTACTAGAAGTAGCCTGTCTAATTTTTCTCAGAGTGAGTCAAACCCAAGCCTGTCTAACCTCAAAGCTCAAGTTCTTCCCATGTTGCAAGATGACCTTGGTTCTGGAAACCTAAGTCTCCTGAGAGTTTTAGCTCTTCATTCTAAGTATTCCTGGAGTTCAAGTCCAGCCCAGGCCCCATCATAGATACATTCCCTACAGTCCTCCTGAAGAAATGCTTAAGGCTGTAGAGCCATGTGTGTGCCAGCCCCTTGGCCACAGTCATGGGTACCAGGAATGTCCTTTTGATGCACTGGGAGGCAATCAGATATTTTTCTACGAGGAAATGGAATCACAGAAAGGATGGCAGGTGAGGGTTGTCATGGAGGATAGGGTAAACTAAAGTCAGATAATTGCCAAAGTTGTGAAGGAGCAAAACTAAGCAGCTTGCAGAGAGAATTTGTCTCTGAAAGGATAAAACAGATAGATAAAAAGAGGCATGGACAAGAGACAGTGTGACCATGGAGAGGGAGAGAGAGAGGAGCTGCCTGGCAACTTCCCAGTTCCCACAAGGCCTGGTGTACTTCCTATTTTTGCCTTCCATGAGGTTCCTCTTTAGCTTTTCAATAAATTCCCTTCAATATAAACAAGCCATCCTTACAACACATTTCTGTGCATACTTCTGTCTGTTTTAGCCCAAGTAGATGGATTTTTAGGGGCAACGAAGAGCCTACATCCCCTGTGGTATTCCTCCCAGATCTCCTTTCGGCTCCTGTGCCATACACAGTGATATAAACATAAATTCCTTATAGCTGGGCTCCTAAGGCTCAGTTAAGAATTGTGAAAATTCCAAATCTTGCTGCAGATGTAGGGTACTCTGAAATCACAGTGAAAAAAATGTGCCAGGGAGCCAGAAAATGAAAACCCAGAAAAATGCTCCTTTCCCCACCTTTCAAGTAGTGAAAGCTGGTCTCTTGGAGCATCTGCAGAAGGAACCACGTGATGAGAAATCTTCCTGTAGTGAATTTCTTGCAACCAGGAAGGCAAGGATTCCAAAACTGCAATCCAGTCATTGTCAGACCTGGAATTCCCTTCCTGGGACAATTACATTTTGTTCCTGCTTAGCTCCCTGTTGCTTAGCAACCACAGTAGCATAAGGGGAAACCACTGGAGAGAAGAGCCCTTTCCAAAGTGGGGCTGGGGTGGGAGTAATCAGGAGTAAAAATTGCCTTCTCACTTCCTAGAAGAGAGAAAAATACATTGTGATCCTCAGAGGCGGGTAGAATTAGGCTGCATCCGGAGGCAGTGATTTAAATGTCCACATCATATTTAATTATCAAAACAAGTATTTGAACAGAATTATTTAACTTGCAATGTAACTTTATATCTGATATTTCCGGTAAGACTCATGATGATTGATACCTTAGGATAAGATTATGATTCTCAGTTTACACATGAAGAAACTAAGGTAGAGGGGGCTGAAATAATGTCTTCAGCTTCACCCAGCCAGTTAACGGCAGAACAGGACTAGAGTCCAAGTTTATCAGTTTCTACCTCTCCACTGTAGCTTTTATTGATTGATTCATTCTTTCTTTCTTTCATTTTTCATAATATAAAACCAATGTTAATCTAATATACATGGATAGGCCTGATGGTGTTAAAATATTAGAATTTTTAAATAACTATTGCTCCAAACTCACCCCATACCCTTCACTGTATCATCCTGTCCCTCCTGAACCTCCAAAGGGTCCAAAAACTAAAGAGATATCAACTGGCTGAGCAAGGCCATGTGTCAGTATACATTCTGACCAATTGGCTCCATATCATATTGACTGTTAACTATTTTTGACATTCCATGAACTCTTACTGGACGTGTATGCTGGGCTCCAGGTACAATTTTATTCAGTGACAATACGGAGGTATAATGTAAAGCCCTTGACCTCAAGGAGTTCACAGATTGTGGTTGGGGGAAGTGAAAAATAAGGGTACACAATCTTTCCCTGAGCACTTCTCAAGGCAGGGAGCTCATTACTATTTAAGATGATCTGTTCTCTTAGGTCCAATCATGGAATCATCTTACATTCCATTATATTGAGCTGAGATTTGCCTCTTCATTACCTGAGCTGATTGTGGCTTGCTATGCCCTATAGAACAGAGTCAAACAAACTAATCCTTATTTTTCCAAAATGTCTTTCTTACATTTAAGGACAGCTTTCACATCCCACTCTGACTGTTCCCAATATGTTCTCACTGTCCTATTGGGACTCTCTTGTGTCCCGGAATCAAAAATGGAGAGAATTCTACAGCTGGCTTGGTCCTCAGAAGACTTTAAGATAAACTTCCTTTTTCAAAAGTGGGATCCTAGAGTCAGAGAGATGAGAGGACTTTCCGAATAAGCTTAGAAGTTAGTCTCCTTAACAATTTGGTCTGTGGTCTTTTCCTTACATTGTTGGAACATACTCCCAATTTTTAGATTTCCAGAATTGCTCCCAAACTCCAAAAATCACTACAATTCACTGTGGCTATCACCTCCGTTGGTTAGGTACAACTTCTTTAATGCTACCTAACCTAAGAGGATAGGAGCTTTCGAAGTATCCTGATCACATTATGGGGCATGCCCTTCCTATTGAGTCAGTGATTATCAATGCTGGTTGCATATTAGAAGCACCCAGGGCATTTATTATTATTAAGACCAATTAAATCAATATGGGTCTCAAGCATCAGTAATTCCCTCAGGTAATTCTGATTCACAATAAGTGTTGAGAAGAACTACATTAGATAATACTAGTTCAGTTTCTAAAAAGGTGAAAATCAATACAGTATTTGAACTGAAGAAGGGAAGATGACTGGCTCTGAGGATTTGATTATACAATTTGATCTCAACTTCTTACAAAGGAATAATGGATGCGTTTGACTCATTTCTTTCTACCTTTAGTTTCAGAGATGTGAAAATGACATGACCAACCTTTGTACTTTGAACTACACATTGCTTATATATGTGCCTTTTATCTAGCTCTCAAGCCATGTAGGGACATGATTAACTTGCAGCTCCTTGCAGTATCTCTCGTGTGGAGCCTGGAGTGAGGGGGTACTATTATGGTCATTTTACCAGTTAGTCACAGGGATGCCTAAAGCACAGAGCAACAGCCCAGCTGGCAGCAAGTCAGTTATTTGGTGATATCGGGGGACATTTATTCTTGCCTATATTTATTGACATTGCGTGTGCAAGGAACAGCCCTGTCCTCAAAACTTTTACCTTTGGTTGGAAAAACAGGTTATAGGGGAAAAAAAGGTATATGTGTAAGAAAGTGGAAAAAGAAATATGTATGTTAAATAGATATTGGGTTGGCCAAAAAGTTTGTTTGGGTTTTTCCGTAAGATGGCTCTAGTAGCACTTAGTTGTCATGAACTTCGTTCGAAGCAGTTTTGTTAGATTGTATTGTGACAACTGTCATATCAGCATGCATTTAATAAAAACTTACCAAAATTGGTGAATTTTTGTGTAGCCATTTTAATATTGAAGATGGAAGAAAAAAATCAACCTTTTCAGCATATTATGCTTTATTATTTCAAGAAAGGTAAAAACGCAACTGAAACACACAAAAAAGATTTGTGCAGTGTATGGAGAAAGTGCTGTGACTGATCAAACATGTCAAAAGTGGTTTGCAAAGTTTCGTGTTGGAGATTTCTCGCTGGATGGTGCTCCACAGTGAGGTAGATGAGTTGAAGTTGATAGCGATCAAATTGAGACATTAATTGAGAACAGTCAATGTTATATCACGCAGCAGATAGCTGACATACTCAAAATATCCAAATCAAGCGTTGAAAATCATTTGCTCCAGCTTGGTTATGTTAATCGCTTTGATGTTTGGGTTCCACATTAGTTAAGCGAAAAAAACCTTTTTGACCGTATTTCCACATATGAATCTCTACTTAAGCATAATGAAAACATTCCATTTTTAAAACAAATTGTGATGGGCGATGAAAAGTGGTTACTGTTCAATAATGTGGAACGGAAGAGATTGTGGGGCAAGTGAAATGAACCACCACCAACCACACCACAGGCCAGTCTTCATTCAAAGAAAGTGATGTTGTGTATATGATTGGACTGGAAGGGAGTCCTCTATTATGAGCTCCTTCCAGAAAACCAAACAATTAATTCCAACAAGTACTGCTACCAGTTAGACCAACTGAAAGCATCACTGGATGAAAGGCATCCAGAATTAGTCAACAGAAAACACATAATCTTCCATCAGGATAATGCAAGATTGCATGTTTCTTTGATGACCAGGCAAAAACTGTTACAACTTGGCTGGGAAGTTCTGACTCATCTGCCGTATTCACCAGACATTGTACCTTCAGATTTCTATTTATTTTGATCTTTACAAAATCCTCTTAATGGAAAAATTTCAATTTCCTGGAAGACTGTAAAAGGCACCTGGAAGAGTTCTTTGCTCAAAAAGATAAAAAGATTTGGGAAGATGGAATCATGAAGTTGCCTGAAAAATGGCAGAAGGTAGTGGAACAAAATGGCGAATACGTTGTTCAATAAAGTTCTTGGTGAAAATGAAAAGTGTGTCTCTTATTTTTACCTTAAAACAGAAGGAAATTTTTGGCCAACCCAACCCATAATAAATGTGCAGCAGTTCTCAAGAAGATATGGTTTATGACTTCACCCTTCTACTATTTCTGCATCTGTGCTCTGTGTACTTTGTAAACATCTCCTTTCTGATATTTCCATATATTAGATGTAGTTAGAAGTTTGCATGTCAGTCTCTACCACTGGGTTGTGAATTCTGAGTTTGAATCTCTAGTTGCTACCATCTTGTCTGGTATAATTCATGCTACATAATTATTTGCTGAGTGACTGCAAGATGCTGACATTGGAGACTGTAGGACTAAGAGATATGTGTTGTGTGTATTCCTGTCAGCTGCTCATATTGCCCCTTTATTTTCTCAAGGATCCTGGGGCAGTGGGAATAGGTATCTTAAAATTGCATGGCACTGATTTTCAGACCAACTTCTTTACCAGTTAGGACTTTCTGTGTTTTAGGATCTGGTTCTCAGATAACCAAAAAGTGGCCTACCAGGGAAAGAAGATAAGAATTCCTGTGGAGCTTCCCTGGTGGCGCAGTGGTTGAGAGTTCGCCTGCCGATGCAGGGGACACGGGTTTGTGCCCCGGTCCGGGAAGATCCCACATGCCGCGGAGCGGCTAGGCCCGGGAGCCATGGCCGCTGAGCCTGCGCGTCTGGAGCCTGTGCTCCGCAACGGGAGAGGTCACAGCAGTGAGAGGCCCGCGTACCGGAAAAAAAAAAAAAAAAAAAAAAGAATTCCTGTGATATTTAGCTAGGATTTGAATACAGGTCCCCATTCCATCAATAAACATATTGTTCAGGGGTGTGGCTTTAGTTTTTTCAGGAATCCCTTATTATTATATACAAAAATTATATTATTAATGTTATTATATGCTTAAAATTTAAAATATATCCAAAATACAGTATATGTAATGCATATTAGTATATGTAGATATACACATATATATATGTGAATATGTATGTGTGCTTTATATATAGCTATATAAAACAAAGAGTGAGAAGACCTCCCTTTCCTTCCCCTCCTCTCACCCTCATGATCAAAAAATGGGCTACATGTATGGAAGGAACATTGACTGAGAAGTCACAGGACATAGAGTCTGTTTATGGCTTTGCCTTAATTTAATGACTTGGAGCAGTCCACTGCATCTCTGTCTCTGTTTCCTCAATTTTAAGATGATGGGGTTTGACTAAGTGATCTCTCAGGTAAACTTTTACTGCACCATAATGCTGTAGACTTACCATCTATTATAGTGAATTTTTAATATGCCATGTGCTCTCTGAGCTGCTCTTCAAAGAAACACAACACAGTATGCAAGACCCTGTAAATATGCTAAGGTTAAGAAGGGAAAGGACTTGGGCAACAAGCTTTAGTTCTGGCTCAGATGACACCAGCCAGCCATATGCTCATGGGCACACCCTTCTGATTTCTGGAGCTCAGTTTCTCCATTTGGAAAGTGTAGGCAAAAACCCACATGCTATCTTAGTCCTCTGTGGGCTTTGGTATAGGATTTCAGAAATCTAGGTACAGAAGGAATCAGGCAAAGGTCATCTGATTGCACAGAATCTTTGTTTGTGACATCAAATTTTGTGCCTAGATCTTTATTTCTATTATCAGTTCATATGTCCTGCTGATTTTCTTTTCTAATTAAGCATTACCTTTCCACTAATAAAAACAGTACTCCAGTATAGGGGTAAGAGAAGACCTATTGAAACATTGCTCTAACAGAGGTCTTGCAGTGATGAGTAACAGAGGAAACGTTTTTGGCCAATCAGAACATTTCTTTGAAAAAAAGAAGACAGTAAGGGCACTTTGGTCAGTGATCTTTTCAGAATCAGACTGAACCTGATCCAGGGACATGGACCAGGATGGGAGTTACGGGGTCTGTGAAAAGAGTGATGAGAGTGAAGAAGCTCTGTGACAATTCACACGAGCAAGCGACCCAGGTCTTCAGTGGCTGATGTGGTTGGTGGGGGTCATTCCCAATCACTACCAAATCATTCCTCAATCCAAAGTCCCAGAACTCTCAATATAAAACGTGGTAAGCAGGAGTTCTCTCACAATCCGAGTTTTGAGTAAACTCTACACAAGGTCTTTAAGCAAAACCACTTGCAAACCTTCCTGAATCCCTATCTGTCCTATAATGTAGAAACACCCCTGAGGGGTTACATTCCTCAGTTGCCTGGGGTTGCAACTGAGTGGCCTGAATAGGTCCACTTTTGCAGCCCCAATACAAATAGTCAAAGAGATTAAAATACCACTATATTTTGTATGAACTGAAGACATTCCACCTTATTCTTTTCACCATCCTTAATAGAGAATTGCACGCCAACGTCATCTCTCAGTGTCTTTCCCCTCATCAACTGTCGAATTTTGGTGAATAACGAGAAAATGCACACAAGCGTCTGAATGCATACATGTCGCTTAACAAAAATATAACCCCCTGAAATGTAATTACCAGGTTAAAAAAATGCACCCAGTTTCAGAGCCTATCACATCTCGCGCCTCGGCGCGCAGTTCCCCCAACACTGCTCCTGTTGTGTCAGATAGTGGCAGTGTTGAGCCCGGGAGCCGGTGCCGAGCCCGCGGCGGTCCCCGCGGCAGCCCAGTCTCCGCGGCGGACTCCGGCGCGCAGAGCCACTGGGCCTCGAGGGCGTAGGGGAGCGGGAGGGGCGCGAGGGCGGCGAGGGGTCCCCGGTCCGCCTCCACGAAGTGTTTTCCTTCTCCCCGGGCACAAGCCCCACTCCCTCCAATTGATCGAAATTCACAGAAATTCATTGCAGGAGGGTGAAGGGAGAGGTCGCTCGCCTGTTACTGGCTGTGCCTCCCCCGGCTCAAGTCGGGGAAGCGGCCCCCGATCTGCTGTTCGAGCGGTGTGGGTTCCCGCATCCCCTCCGAGGCAGATCGCGGGGTGGCTGTCCCCGTTCGGCTCCGCCGCGCTGCCGCTCCGATCCTCCCCCTCCCCCGCCCGCGCCCTCCCCCTTCCTTTCACTAGGACTCCGGGACTCGGGAGAGGGCGCGGGAGGCAGCCACTCGGGCCCGACCCCACTCCAGCGCTCGCCGGGGACGCGGGCGGGTGGCGAGGGGACGCGGCGGGGGCGCGGGTCGGGCGCGGCCATGGAGCGGCGGCGGCGGCGGCGGCGGCAGCACTAGCGACCGCGGGCGGACAGGCTGGCGGGCTGGGCCGCCGGGCGCCGCGGACCGAACTGCACAGCTCAGCAAAAGCGCCCTCGCCCTCCGCGCGCCGCCTCCTGCGAGCCCGAACCCGGCAACATTTTTTAAGGCTCCAATCCATCCTTTGAAGAAAAGAAAAAAAAATAGCATTGATTGGAGAGACTGGGATATATATAATTTGGGGGGTGGGGGGGCTCCTGCTAAAATTAGCCAGGCCCGCGGCGCGCGGTGTGCGAGTGTGTGCGTGCGGGCGTGTGTGTGTGAATGTGATTACTCCAGGACTCCTCGGGCTCCGGAGACGCCATTTTCCCCCTTGATATCTCTCTCCGTAAATCGGTGGCGCGGCGCAGGCGGCAGCGCCGGGCGGGAAGCGCGGGGCCGGCCGGGGCGCCCGCCGCTCGCCTCCGCCTCCGGGCGCCCGGGGGCCCCGGCGCCCCCCGAGCGAGGGTGGCCAGCCCGCGGCTCGCCGTGTGACAGATGCTCATCGCCATGGAGTTGCCGCAGCAGCACCTTCGGGGGCTCGGGCGAGCGACGGGAGCCGGGATCTGAGCGAGCGCCGGGGCCAGCGGAGCCGGAGTCGCCGGGACGTGGGTGAGCACGCGCGGCGACCTTGGCCCGGGAGCCCGGCGCCCAGCCTCCAGCCACGCCGCGGGCCGCCGCACGCTCGGGGTCGGGGGCGGTGTGTGTTCCCTGCATGAAAAAGTTAAAGCTGCCTCGCCGGGGCTTTGACTTTGCACCGATGGGAAGGGGGAGACCGGGCCGAAGGGGCGGGATGCCGGTCCCAGCGAGGCTGCCGAGGATGGGCGCGATTACGGCCCGCCGGCGGTGGGCAGAGATGCTGGCTCATTTGAAGTGACTCGTTGGTGGCGGCGTTGGGCTGGAGGTCTGGGACCTTATTGAGTTTGGCCTAATCTGATCCGCACCCCCCCCCCCCACCGCCCCCGACCCCGGCCTTCTCCTTCCCCACGTCTTTTGCACCCTCCTTCAGTCCGGCCGCTGACTGCCGGGGCTGGCGGGTTTGGCGTTGGCGGAGTGGACTAGAGAGGGGGAGGGGGGAGGGAAAGGGGTGGGAAGGCGGCAGGATATTTTTTTCTCTCTCTCTTTGTAACTTGCAGGTTAAGTGGAGCTAGAGAGCTACATTGTATCTAGTTAGATTTTTTTTTGGGGGGGTGGGGGGGAATGTATCAGAATCTAACGTGTCGTTAATAGAAAGAAGAACAGGGAAGAAGTGGTCCAGCCGGCGAAGGTTGGTGTGTGCTTGCGTCGTGGGTCTGTGTTAGTCTTTTTCTTAAAATCTTAATCAATGGATCTGAGTCTCTTTCTCGTGCTCTCCGGTTTGGGGACTCTGAAAAGACAGGAATTCCCTTAAAAGCAGACGAATGCCTTTTTTGAAAGCACGCATTGTGTGTGTTTCTAGAGGAGCCGTGGTCTTGGGAATTAACGACAGGCTTCCCTGTTCGGTGGTTTCCAGTGGGAAATAACTCTTGAAAGGGAACACTTCAGTATCGATTTATTGTTTTTGTCTTTCAAACGATTATCTCTTTGACTAAAATACTGTAGAAGTTCCACAGAGACAAAGTCAGGTAAACTGGACTGGGCAGATCTTTAGCAAGATGGTGATAACGCTGATGCTGTTTTTGGTGTGTATTTGTGATGGAAGCATTGTTGGGTAATAGCAATTTCTGATCGGTAGAGCATGCTGGCTCTACAAAAATAAGGAACTACCGAAATGCTGTCTTCCAGTCCCCATCCCCTACAGGCTGCACACACCCCTCCTATCACAACCCACACCAGTTACAATTCTGAAATAGGATCCAACTGGAAGTATTTTCTTTGGAGATCGGAAAGTTGTGCAGTTGGAAGTATGAGATGAGGCTAGAGGAGCTGGGAGTGTGGGGAGCGGGTTCTTATTGCCCCTTGATGCTGCATTTATTCTTTATGTGTGTCTCTGTGGCTTCTGAGGGTTTGTATATTGGTCTAGGAGGACTGTTCAGGGAAGGATTTCTGATTCGTTTCCGCTTCAAATAAACTGTCCTGATAATCTCATGGTTGACATCTAATGCTAAAAGGCCAATTTGTGTTTCTCTGTATCCCTGCAGAAGCTCTCCTCCGAAAGGGCAGTTTATTTTGGAATTCTACCACAGCTACTTTTCCTTCCAAGCTTCCCCGTCCCCTTCATCACTATCCACATCTTTTTTCCTAAAGTTAGTTGGAGTCTATGGTATTTATGGAGATACTAATATTACTTATTTTCCTCTTACATTATGTTATTCTCTTCCTTTTCATTCCTTTACTCTTCATCCTGTTTTTCTTCTTTTCCTGTAGTTTTATGCAAAAACTAACTTCATAAAGTCGCTATTGCCAAAACTATCTGGCAGTCCTGCCCCATCTTTTACTCTCCTGTAGTTTACACAGGTAAATCAGATGTGCCCTTCCTAATCCATCCTTATCCTCAAAACGTGTGTGTATGCGTGCACACACACACTCGTGTGTTTTGGAGGGGCAGGAGTCGTTTGGGAAAGAAGGACGTGGAGAGGAGAGGAAGGGTGTTCTATGCAGTCCACATCTGCAACACTGGGGCCAGACCAGGATGGTCTGGGAGAGTTATCCTCACACACCCAGTTGGATGTTGTCTGGCTGGGATAGGGAGGCGGAGCCAGCTGTCCAGGGGCCTGTGAGGGAGGAGAAAGTTTGTAGCACTTTAAAATGTAGCCAGTTTACAATCCCAGGTCACTCCCTCCCCTTTCTCCTGCTTTCTGTGGTTTCTGCCATCCCAAGACTAGTGGAGGGAGGAGTGATATCTTTTGCCCTGACTTGGAAGTCCCAGGTTTCAGTTAAGCTGAAGATGCAGTATTTTCCTCTGTACTTAATTGCTTTGCCTGCTACCAAAGAAGGGCTCCAGGACAGATCAGAAGAGTATGGTTAAACACAGAGTATTTGCAAACTCCAGGGTATATGTAGCCTGAGAAGATAGGAGACCAGGTACTCAGAAAGTGCTGCTTTGCGCACCATCTCCCCTCCCCCATTAAGGAAATAAAAGTCTTAGTCTTTGGAAGTTGAATTGGTGTTAGAGCTGGGCTCTGGGAGCTGCTAGCCACTATAGTAACCTGAGCGGGGCTGGGGGGAGGAGGTGGTGAGTGAATGCTATTGGGAGCCAGAGGAGGGAAACAGACTTGTCTACCTTAGCAGGGAAAATAGATGTGTCACTGGAATAAACAAATTGGAGGTGGGGGATGGGATGGCTTGTAGTGAACATAAGGAGGAGTGGCTGAGAGGCAGTGATGTGGTTCCGAAGGGGGCCACTCAGAGCCTGGGAGAAATTATCAACTGCCTTACATGCTCACGAATGGGGTAGCCAAGTGAAGGAGTGTAATCCAATCTTTCGTATGTTAACATCAGAACATCCCATAGGAAGGCACTGCTGGCAGGCCCATTTCTGGAGTTCACACAGGGGAGTCCTAGGGGGGTACCTGAGTGAACCAAGGAGCCCCTTTGGTGGTGCCACGAGGGCTTCTGGTCCTGTGAGTGCATTTATTATTCATGGCAAGCTAGTTTGTAAATCACCTGACCTAAATGAGGGCTGGGGGCAAAGAGAGAACAGTGCTTGGAATCTCTGTAGAAAGTTTAGTTGAAAATGGTCAGTGGGGAGAGGCAGGAGTTTGCTGAGGAAGAAATAAATAGGTAGGCACTTTCCCCTGGATCCTTGATTCCATTTCTGCTGTTATCTGGACTTTCAATTCCATTAGGAGCGGAATCAATACTTCTCTGGCACAAAAAATGTATCTCTAGGAGGGCAGAGTTCTTTCAACCTGGTCATTATTTTTAGTTGTACTTTAGTCTCTGCTCTGAAGCTTCTATATGATGATATGCAAAAGGAGGAAGATGAGAGGTGGCTGGCTGGATGGAACTTCCTTTCTGAAATCTTGTAGAGACACTGAAACTTGGCTGGGCCTCAGCGGCCCAGAATGCCAGTTTTTCCCTTGGAGACTTGAAGTTTTAATTGAAACCAGATAGCTATCAAGAGTGGACCTGGCCAAACAAAACCTTGTTTTCTTCACTGCTCAGGAATGGGAAATAAATAATTTTTTGCTGATGGCATTTCAAGTTGCTTCAGTTTTGCTCCTGCCAGAAGAATGGGGTAAATTATTATTAACACATTAACATTGTAAGAAGTTGCAGTGCCTTAAAAAATGAGATAATGTTACCGAGTTTGCTTAGAGACCCACTGTGTGGGAGAGGTCTATTTGGGGGTGGAGGTGGAGACAAGAGGCTGCTCTTGTCCTGGAGGGGTGGCAGCACTGCCCTGAGAAAAGGAGGCTTATAGAGTCCTGGCCACACATCACTATGCTTGGTCCTTGGGTTCCTGTGAAGAAGTGAGCAAAACAGTCCAATTCCATTGCTATCCTATGGTATATTGTGAAACCTGGCGAGCTTCCCAAAATGTTTTGGGTCTGGATTGAATAAGGAGTACAGCCATCAGACCTATTGCCATAGGTGTGAGCTTCATTTAGGGTTGTTTCTAAAGGAAACCCTGGTGTTTCACAAACTCTCCATGAAGTTGCAGACACTTTGGGCAGCCAAAGGCTTGTTAAGTGCAGAAAAGTAAACACCAAGTTGCCCGCAGAGTGTACTACTTCATAAATGCAGGGGAAAGATGCCAACTTACATTCTTGTTTGGCTTTAAGTATTTATTTCCATTTTCACTTAGCCTACTACTAGATTCTCATGCCTCCTTAGACATACCAGATTGGGGCAATATGAAGTTTTGGGGGAAACTGGTGACCTTAGATAACTGAGTCCAACTTAGTGGCCCTTACATTTCACATCTGGAATTTTCAGAGTCGGGTCAGAACAGCTTCCCTTTCAGAGTTGGTTTTTTACCCCCTTAGAGAGTACCATCTAAGGTTGAGGAAACATTATTTTTTTAATGGCCTTTGGTGTGGAAACCCGCAGTTGACTTCCTATCCAGTTCAGAGCAAATAATGCCAGGGTCAAATGGAGAATGTGAGCAGCCCTGAAGTCCACAGGATCTCTTGGGAGGAAGCAGCTACCCCTCCCCAGGAGCTGATGATGGATTGTGATCTGCAGATCCATGAGAAATAATTACAGGCAAAGCCAGCTGAGCTAACCCCCAGGCAGGCAGAGGCTTCTACCTTTCCAAGTGCTGGGAAGGGAGAGGGGATGAATGGAGAGCAGGTAAGAGTTTCAGAACTTTGCCAGCTTGGAAAAATGTTTCTTTGACCCAACTTATCTTTTCCTATCAAAACATACTCCTTTTTATATGCATGGCACTTTTTTCTTTTCAAAAACATCTTTATACCACATCTGCCCCCTTGATTTTCTAAGGAGGGAGGCTTACAAAGCATTTTATCCCCTTTCAGAAGATGAGGCCATTGATGTGCTGACTTGCTGAAATGACACAAGTTGGTGGCCCACATGGGACCAGATGGCTCTGTTAAAGTGTGAAGAGCATCACACCTGAAGTGACAAGATCTGCTTTGGATCCTGTCCCTACTATTTCCCAGCTAAATGTCCCTGGAAAGTTATTTAACCTCTTTGAGCCTCAGTAAACTAATCAGTAAAATAGGGATAAAATATGCTTACCCTGCCTACTACATAGGGGTTCTGCAGATTAAATAATACCAGCTAATTTCAGTAATTGAACTCCGAGAGGATTTCCACACTGCCTCCTGGAAACTGATGTCTGGGATTATTGTCACCATCGCTTGGAGGTTAGTAACCTCTTGGCTTGACCAGAAATGCCTGTAGAGGCCACTTTTGTTCTAAGACAGTCAGGGAATAGTTGTTTTGTGCTCCTGAGTTGACCAAAGGGGAAAAAAAGTGTGTACAGTATATGTATTTTTAAATCAGTTGAATTGTTGGATGCCTACTTTGCATACACATCTGAGACTCAGAGTCTCAGATAGTATGCAATTTTGACTCAAGGATGTATTGGTGCTCAGGAAATGCTCTTTGAGTTAAGAATGAGAAGGAGAAAGAAAAAGACATGGAGACACACAGAGAGGAGAGGTAATGGGTGGCGAGTGCAAGGGGGAGAGTTTTCATCAGGGAGCCACAGTGGCTGAGAAATGATATTCAAGACAGAATTTGTATCCTCTCTAAAGAACAGAACTGAGAGCAAGATTGCATCTGTCCCGACAAACCCAGCAAGTTCTCTCGAATCAGGGAAGTTCTTCACAGTCCATTTGCTGTCTGACTCTTCTGTATTGCTCCTCTTTCTCTTTCCCACAATTCCTGGCTTGCCCTGTCCAGCAGCCTGTACCAGGCATCTTGCAGCACTCTTGGGTGAACCCCGTTTTATGCAGCATGCAGAGGCCTCTGCTCCCATCAGACTGATTTCCTTGCTGACCCTGGGCACTATGTACACTTGTCCACCTCCACACCTCTGCTCCTTCTGTATCAACGACTCCTCTCTGGAAGGTGTCCCTATTGGTTCCTTTTAGCCAAAGTGTCTACCTCTTCGGACACCTGACCAGCTCTTAGCTCTTCACTGCCTTCTCCAGAGCCCTTCAGGACTAAAGTACTTGCCGGGCATCTGGCACGTGCTGCTTTGTTCTTCGTTGTCACTCACCTCTCCAGGCTGTGAGTCCTTGAAGGATGGGGCCGAGTTTGCCTCACAAAGCCCTACTTATGAATGATTTCTGTTGCATGAATGAATCACAGAATTTATGCAGAGATAGAATATTAAAAGTGAATGTTGTTTAAGATACACTAAAGCTCTGCACGGTGAAGCAACACAACGAGGACCTCTTAGACAAAGTGAATAATAAGTACTTAAGTCAACGGCTTTTTATACTTTTGGCTATCTTTCAGGGGCAATTGCCCACTCTCAGTTTCTCCCTCAACCCTAAGAGTTAATGTTTTACTGCATGTTACATCCTATCAGTCACTGATTCACTCATTCATTCAATCATCAAAATATTTATTAAGTACCTACTAGAGCCTCCTCGCCCCTCTCGCACACATAGCTCTTGACTTTCTCTGAAAATTCCAATTGCATTTTTTTGTCCACCACACTCATTTTGGCACTTAACCATGCAATCTTCTTTGTTACTTAAGTCTAAGTACTTCCCACTCCTCGGTGACTGAGTGTGCCTGGCTGCAGTGGAAAAGAAGGCTGAGCAGAGAAATGCACTCAGAGGGGAAAGTTCCAGGGACAGGCTTCTGAGAGGCAGGATGCAGGCTGGGCTGGCTCCCCGTCAGCGCGTGGTACAGGACAAGCTGCACTGCCTTTCTGCTCCTTAGCTTGAGCCATGGTAAAGAGAAAGAGTTTGGATTGATGTGGGGGGAGGGCCCCTTCTGAAATTCTGTGACTCTATAGGTAGAAGTGTGCTGGGAATTTTAAAGGTTTCTTAAAGCTCAGAACTCCTGGCACCCCAACAACTGTTCACACCACTCCCACTGAGGATCAGTGAACTTTGCTAAGTGTTTGCTGTGGATGAGAGTTACCTTCAGAAGGGGAACTGGGACCAGGAGAAACTCCCTAGTGAGCACCAAAGAGCCAGACTTGGGGACACGGAAAGGAGAGGAGGAGATGGTGAGCTAAGTGTGAAGAAGTACTGTAGTGAATAATGTGGAAGGAAGAAAAGGATTGATCCTCTACATCTTTTGAAAACTGGCCCCCTTTGGTGAAATGACTGAGTTGAGACAACGGGAATGAAGCAGACAAAGACGGCTTCTGGAATATCTAGACTATATTCTCTATCTGGGCTTTGCTACTGCTTCCTGTGCCCAATAGGCATTTGGAATCTCTGCCATGGTTACTTTCGGACCTCATGGATCTCGGTGGCTAGGCATTGTTTTCTTGTGTAGATTCTGTTGGGCATGAAGGCTAGGGCTGTGCCTGTGCTCCCTGGATGTCTGCTCAGTCCCCACAGCAGAGTCTGCCCTTTCATGGCCTGTGTTCAATAACAATTAGTGAGTTGGTTTGTATGCATTTTGAGATGAAAGTGAGTGACCCGCAGTTTGTCCAAAGCCAGAGGCCTCTGAGATTAGGGTTGGGGTGGAATCAGAAAAGCTGGGTTTTGACCTGAGTTCAGAGGGCATTCTGAGTCACCTAGGAGCACACTGCTTGAGTATTTAGGAAGAGCAAGGCTCTACAAGCTACTGAGATGCTGCAATTACTTTTACTCTAGGACTTGGAATAGAAAAAAAAAAAAGGCAAGGAACTCAATTAGCCTAACTCCGTAAAAAGCAATTTCTTCTTTATTCCTTTTATCTGCCAAAGATTGAGAGTTCTGTCAGTGGAAAGAAACTGCTTGGGGTTTGAACTTGGGCCTGGAAAGATGTAGTTGCTGGAGATGCTGAATTTGATGAATTCAATGCAGTGGCCTGAGAACTCTCATTAGAGGCAGTTGGGGCACAGTTGTTGTGCTTGTAGCAAAATAATGAAATCTGGGTGGCAAGTCCCTTGCAGTTGTTGGGTGGTATGTCTGTGACCTATTGTTATTCGAGCAATGAGAGCTTTGATTTTTTTTTTAAAGTATTGATTCATAATGGTGACTAAAAAGGATGATTTGATGTGAAAGCCCTGTGGGCCTTCTCTCTGTTCATTATTTTGTACTCCAGAGCTTGATTACAGTTGGTTTTTGGATCCACATATGTTTATTAAGGTCTCAGCATTGCAGTTTGTTCCATTGTTCTTGGCACTGTTGGGTGAAAAAGGTCTGGTATGAGACATGGCTTTTGCCCTTGGAGAATGGACAGTATATCTGGAGAGACAGGCTTAGCTCAAAAGGAAAGCATCCGTCTGAAGCCAAAGTGGGAGCATGATCTACGTGGAATTATGCTATTTGGTTGATCAGGCATAAAGTGCAGTCAGGGAAGGCTTCAAGGAGGAGGTGGTTTTGGGGTTGATGGTGGAACTGAAACAAGGGGACATTTTTGGTGGGTACAGTAGCAGAGATGGGACAGAGTTTGAATGTGAATTTGGAATTGCCACAAGGAAACGAATGCTAATCATGAACATGTACTGCATCTGGTAGGAGCAGGGAGGCCTTGATGCAGAAGGTCCAGCTGGCTGATATTGAGGCACAGGTCACCCATAGCAGGCATCTTGCTGGTCTGAGGTTTCCTGACAGCAGTGCGAAGGACAAAATTCAGGGCTAAGTTGGACCCAGTCTTAGCTGTCCAGAGTTTTCATTCAAACTCCTCAACTTTTCAACCTTCTGATTCAGCAAACTTGGTTTGCTCATTCACATTTAAACATGAGTATGATAGACTCTGATGGTGCTGTGGGGACCTCAAGAGATAGAGGAGGTTGTCTCTGTTCTCAATCTGATGGAAGACTCCATGGGAACTCATGAAAACCAGTGGAGGAGCAGCGACAGAGGACAGTCATGTAGGGCTCTGTGGAGTGTCAGTCAGCAAAACAGACAGGATGGGGTCCCGTGAGGAATAGGCCAAGGCTACATCTCCCCTGAGCTGAGATGGGAGCCATGACTGGAGTTTTCAGAATGTGAGGAGGGTAGGTGTGAGGAACACTTCCACGCATGCCATACAGGAGAGAATCCTGACATCTGACTGTCCTTCCCACTACTAGTCCTGTCAGCCACCAACTCTTCAGTCTGGAGTCCAAAAGAGGCACCTTTAGGACAAAAATAAAACTACATATAAACATTCAGAATGGGGATCAGCCACTCTGGGAAACAAAGCTCTGTGATACAGGTACTCATTTCCAGGAGTTTAAAGCATAATTGGAGATTGAAGTTTCAAGTAACAATGCAATATTTAAATGACCATGCCCGAAAGCTGAAGGAGAAATATCACAAAGGACAGGAAATGGAGCCAGTATTTGTTTACTCTCTGGTATGCCTAGCATCTCCTTTGTGGCAGAAGCACAAACATGAAAGTGTCAGATTACACTTTACATTCAGATGACAATAAGCAAAGCGATTGCTGAATCGGACAGTTGAGAAGTCAAGGAATTTGAATTAAGACTGAACAGGTAGTGGGGTAAAAATTAAAGGGCCTTGAAAGAATGACTAGGGAATTTATTATCTGTTTGATTATTCAGTTTAGCTGCATTGCCCTCAGATAAGTCTACCATTTTCATCCCAGTTTACACGTGGTACGGTGGAGGATCAGAGTTTAAGTGACTACTAATGCTGGATATTTAAAGACTGGTGGCATTATGGTTCAATGGAAAGCAAATGACAGTTGGAGTCAGACAGAACTACCTCTGTGATTTCAACAAATACCTTAATTTCAGTTTTCTTTTCTGTAAAAATGGGTACATCTCAGGGTTAAATCAAAGAATAAACTTAAATATATACTGTTTCCCTCTTCAAAGTTAGGATCATTTTCTTTACCATGTGGATCTTCTTTAATATACTTGGACAAGAAGTATTATGATCACAGTTATTTCTTACAGGCCAACCCTACATATTTAACCTATTTAGGTGCTATTCTGCATATATTATTTACTTTTTTCCTTGGAAGAGTCTGTGAAGAGATCAGGAGGCCGATGAGAAAACTGATGCCTAGAGAGTTTAAGTGATGTGGCAAGTCAGATGGCAAACTGGTTTTAGAGCTCCTATGTATAGAAGTAGCTATAGGAGTGCTTGGCCAAAAGCTGGCATCACTTTGTGTTTTAGAGACGTCAGGATCTAAAAGTCAAAGCACAGACTTTGGAATATCATATAAGCCTGAATTTGACTGTGGCTCTGGCACAGGTAGCATGTGCCCTTGAGCAAATTATTTGCCTTCCTGGACATTTACATTTACATTTCCACATCTTTAAAATGAGGATGGGTCTTCTGCATCACAGGGCTGTTGTTTGGATTAAATTGATAATGGCTGTAGAGGCCATTTGTTGTATTTAACCCCCTCTCGCACTACAAGTGTGTGCTTTTCTTGACTGAGTGGAAAAATGCAGGCAACAGGTATTATGCCAAAACCAGAGCTCCACCTGTAAATTTGAGGATTGGCCTAGCCAGTGCTGTGGAGACCTCTCCCCGGGGCCGAAGACCCAGGGCTCGTGCTGTTGTGTTGTGTTATTGGTTCCCAGAGGAGGCACTGTTTTTGCTGCTAGAACTGGAACTGTTGGTTAACAGTGTGCTTTCGGCCTCAGGCCTCAGGAATTTGATTCTGCTTCTCTCCCTGTCATGGAGATCCCTGGGCACAGGGACTGATTCTTAGTTTTATGTTAGGTTCAGCCAAGCAGACCTGCAGAACCAGTAAAACCTATGCAGAGGTGTAAGGTACCAGCTCTGTCTTTGAAGGGCTTCTGGTCATCAAGTTGAGGAGAGAGGGCTCAGCACCTGAGAAGGTCAGAGCTGGAGGGCCACAGAGTTCACCTCATCACCTCCCGTGTTCTACAAATGAGGATGGGGAGACCCAGGGAGAAAAAAGAACTTGCCTAAGTTCACCCAGCTCCGAATGGCAGAGCAGGGAATTGAGTCTGGAATTCATGGCTGAACTAAGTCTTATTTCCTCCACAAGACAAACTGGGTAGAAGAAGAAAGCGATAGTCAGACAACAGCAAAACACTCACGTTAGTAGGTACAAATTAAACTACTTGTTTGTGCTTCCCATTGTAAAGGGAGGTGGAGGAGGTTGGTCTCCAATGCCCAACTCTCGGGCTTTACTTGGGATCTGCAAAGAAAAGGCAACATTTAGCCAAAAGCCAGTGTGGGTGACACAGACTACAGGAGTAAATGAAATTTACCAAAAGTTTTGAATGCCCACTAAGGTGATCCCAACATGATCTTTCATAAATATCTTATTTAATCTTCAGTTACTTCTCAAAACAGCCCTTGAGGTAGGATTATTACCCAATTTCCAAATGAAACTTGAACGGTTTAAATGTAATTTCCAAGAACACTACTACTAAACAGAAAAAAGAGGTTAAGAAATCTAAACCTGCGACATTAAATCAGTGCTGCTTCCGTTCCTCCTTTCAAGGGGAAACGTGGCTTGGACACTTGCTGTTGGACACTTACTGAGTATGTTCACTGCCTTCAGAACTGTGGCAGAGACCCACTTAAAACCCAGCTGTTAACACTGCAATACAGTTTGCCAAATGCTTTGATAGCAGAATGCCCAGGGAAGTGAGAGCAAGACTACCTGTGAGTGTGAGTGTGAGTGTGTATAAGTGTGTGTGTATACATGTGTACACACAAGGGGAAAGGAGGAGAAAAGGAAGGCCCAGCCAGTCTTCATGAAGGAAGTGAAACTTGACCCAATTCTTGAAGGATGACTTAGAGGTAACCAGGTAGAGAAAGAAGAAAGGATGGGCCAGCCAGAAGAATTAGGGAATTATATGAAGTTAAGCAAATCAGTGGGATTTGGGGGAGCTGCCACTCAAGAGATGCTGCTGGGGAATGTGGTGGGTGTAGGACTCAGAGAACGCTGCTTGGAGGAGGTGAACTGTGATCAGGAATGTACCACACAGGTATGTAATATAAAAAAGCCACTGAGTCTGCTCTTCATTCTCTGCTGGAGACCACTGGTGTGTTTGCAGGGTCAGAGAGCTGTGGCAGAGCTGCCTTTGCCCTCGCTGATTGAGAGCTGGTAATGGTTGGGTTGCCTGATCACTTTATCCGTGTTTATGGAGCTTTTACTCCGTATGCTTCTGCAGCATGTGGACTTTAGAGGCACAACATTCAGAGTCATGGGCATCTGAGTCAAATGGCACCTGGCAGGTCTTTGACACAGCCTCTCATTCAGCATTCACACAGTGAATAATTTGGATCCATGGATCAGGAGCTGTGCCAGGCCCTGGGGGTTCCATGGTTAGCTAAACAAACACAGCATGTACCCTCAAGGGCTTCCCATTTAGTGGGGCAGGCAGAGTTGAAACCAAGAGTGGCACAAGTATTAATTATAAAATATAGTAAGTGCTAGGAAAGAAAAGCTCTATGCTCTAATGGCACAAAACAGGGAGTCCTGATGTGGTTTGTGAAGCTCAGGAAGTACCCTTTGACCTGGGCCTGAGTAATGAAGAGGTGTAAACTTGAGGGAGCAGAAGAGGATCCCAGACACATATAAAGTCCCCCAAGAGGAAAAGGCCACTTCT
The DNA here is from genome assembly GCF_008692025.1 of Phocoena sinus. Classification (NCBI taxonomy): domain Eukaryota; kingdom Metazoa; phylum Chordata; class Mammalia; order Artiodactyla; family Phocoenidae; genus Phocoena; species Phocoena sinus. The sequence goes on along the minus strand of NC_045776.1, from coordinate 29,000,573 downwards.
GACTCCCCACCTAAATACCTCAGAAGACATATAGGGAGATGAACGCTCAACCACCCCAAAGCCAAAATCAGACAGATGGTCAGTCTCTTGCCAGAATCTGAGAAGGGATTTCTTATAACCGTAGCCAATGAACCTAAGTTGAAGATGCAGCTGCTTTGCTATCTGTTGTCAGGTAGGCTTACACTCCATCCTTTTACACAGTTTGTTCCCCTAAGATCAGAAACTCAAATTTCTGTCAATAAGAAAAATAGGCAGTCATCAGATCTACTGCACAGACAACTTTGATAAAACAACCAAAGACTGTCTTCTCCCTAACATCTTTATACATATTTTCAAAGTCTACAGCTTTCAGAGAACAAATGGGCAAGACTGGAGGAGGGAGGTTTGGGAGGAGTCGTTGACTTCTGGGCAGAGATGTTTCCTCAAGGAAAGTTCTGAGGTAGACATAAAGAGTCTATGTGACAGTGCACATTGTGGATTTAAGCTCCTCAGAGTTGCAAAGAATCTGACAGAAGAATCCCCTTTTAGTCACAAATAAGAGTAGTAGGTAGATGTCTGCTATCAGTTGTGTAAATGCTTAACACCCTGTTCTCTTGATTGTTTCTAAGCCCTGATTTGTTAAGTTTGCTGATTCTTGTGGTGTAAACACTCCTACCATAGCCAATTTTCAAGCTATCAACTTGACACCACAGAAAGTGGACCTGGGATGAGACTCACATGGGTGGGCTCTCATGAGCCCCAACATACCACTGTTACTATTCACTAGGAACTGAGGTGACCAGATCACTGATAATAGCGATAGCTCTGAGAGAAGGACTTGACTGACTTCAGGATGGATGGATGGCTGGAGGGTAGCAGTCTAGTGCTTTCTCTGTAGACAAGACTGCCCTGCATGGCTTTTTCCTCAGAGTGTGAGTGAAGAGAACTAATCAAACACAAGACCTTAGGCGAGAAACACTCAGAACAAGGAAAAAAGAACAGTATTGTGATATTATTTACTACAATAGCAAAATAAGAATTTTAGATAGCTGCCAGACATCTGCAACAGGAAGAGGCATGACCCCCGATGGAAAAGGAACATAAAGTAACAAGGAGAGAGAATGCTGAGATGAAAAAGCATCAGAATTAACAGAAAGAAGGATGAATAAGGTTAGATTCCAGGGATACAAAATGTGCAATTGCAAAATTAAACATCCACAGTGAAGTCAATAAAGGCAAAGGGTGGATGGAAGACAGAATTAAATTGGTGTTATGGACCTTAGATTAAGGAATGCTCTCCCATGGTGCAAAAAACAGTGAGAGAGAGAATGAGAGAAATGGAGAACAGAGATGAGAATTCTAAACTGAGGTTACAGGAAAAAATTAGAAGCCAGAACCACTGAATAGAAGAAATAACTAAAGGAATAATTGAAGGGAACGGTTCTGAACTAGAAATAACCTGCACTACAGATCCAAAAGACACACTATATTCCAGGAAAAATAAAAGAAGTGACATCCACACTACTCATTTTGTCATTAATAAAATTCTATTACAGTGAAGAAAAAATCTGCAATTAGAAAAGCATGAAACAAGTTACTGACAAAGGAAACAAAACCAGGCTGGCTTCCATTTTCTCTTCTGTTACTACAAATGCTAGAAGACATTCTACAGAGTTTTAAGGGAAAAGGTTCTGACCTGAGGATTGTATAGGCAGCTCAGTGTCTTCTACATGTAAAGATGAAAGAAGTGTCCAGCCTTATGGGGTCTGCAGAGTAAGGAGCTGAGGATGAGGAGTTTGGGGGGGAGTTTGGGAAAGGTCAGGAATGAGGCAGCAAACTCTTCCTGTATTTGTCATTGTTTGCCTTTAAGACCTTATGAGGTGCATTTGCTATTAAAAAAAAATTTACAAGAAGCATATAGTTCCATTAGAAAAAAAAAAAAGAGATAAAAACTATAACCTAATGAGGAAGACCAAGAAGACATTTTTTCTCATTTCATTGATGAGACACCAAGGCTGAAAGAGGGCTTATGAGGGCTCCTAAGTGGCAGAACTAGGTCCAGAATCCGCATCTTTTGACTCCTGTTATATATGCCAAGGGCTGTATCAGTTCCACCATGTTGACACTTGGGAAAGCAGTGGTCAGGGTGATGATGGCCTGAATGTGCCCTGGAAGCAAAGCAGATGGGAGAGGTGGATGATGCTGGGAAGCCCAGCCCAAGCTAGTTTGTTTATTTATTAATTCAGTCAACCAACATTTCTTGAGTGCCCATTATGCACTGGGTACTGTGCTAGGCATTGGGATTGCTTAGATGAATAAAATGCCGCTGATGTCTGTTCTTAAGAGACTAAAAGTAAAACTGTAAGGGAGAATTCCCTTTAAACATAGAGCAGTAATGCTCTTTGGTCAAGTCAGTTGGTAAGGGTAAGCACATAGGCAAAGCCTAAGCCCATCAGAACTGCCTGGAGGCCTTGGTACCAGCCAGAGTGCTGGGCCCCACCATAGGTGGGGCCTGAGAATTTGCATTTCCACCAAGTTCCAGGATTAGTAAGAGTTCCCTCAAGGCTGCAGGTAGTGAATGTGTTCTAGACTAGGAATAATACTTCCATTTTGTAGATCATGGAGGAGAGAGGATGTACTTACTCCCTGGGACTTATTTGGGTCATGAAGCACATGGAGCCAAGCAGGATTCCCCTGGGCCCTCAGACAAATAATTCTGTAGGCTCACACTACCCACTTTGGTCTATGGCTGTGCAGTGTATAATCACACAGTCTTGAGTATGGAACAGACCTTGGCCCTGCTCAGTTCATTGCTGGGATAAGTATGGAGTAAGGGACTCAGAGTGACTTGTCTAGCATCTCACGGTCGGTGAAAGGCAGGCCTAGTCTTTGGACTGCTCTCTCAGTGTTCTTTCCCAAGCACATCACAGCCCCTCTCCTCTCCACTCTATTCTCCTGGAACCTGCTGAGTGGTCATTTCCTAAGCAAGCGTTATTGTTCCTATGCTGCTCCTCTCATTTCAAGTCCTGCAAATAGCCACAGAGGGGTTAACTTTTGTTGGCCTGAAAGCCTGAGCCAGTACAGAGTGTCCATTGTGCGCTGCCCCCTCTGGAGTCATTGCTGGCTGCTGGAATGTGACAAGGCAAACCGTTTTCACCTTGCTCTTGTTTTCACCCTCCTCTGTGAGTGCGTTGAGTGAACGTGTGCGTGTACTCACAGGACACGTTGGCAGTAGTGCCACGAGAGGACTCACAGTGGTCTCTCTGATGCACCAAAAAATGGACTGTGAATTTGGGGTGGTAGGTACGTGCTGGGAGAAGGCAAAAGGAGAACAACAACCTTGTGTGCTTGTGAAGTAAACAAACGGGTTATGTTTCTTTGCTCTTTACTTTTGAAAGTGTCTCTCTTGCATGTGGTCATGAGGGGCATAGACAGTGAACTGTGCAGGGGCCGCCTGCCTGGGTGGAGCTACAGTTGGAGTAGTTTGAACCATAGGACTTTGATGAGCTGTCAGGGGCTAATTCATTTTCATTCAGAAAGAACTCCATGAAGTCCTCCATGTGCCCATCCTGCACTGGGTGCTGAAGCAAATGTAAGTGTTGTACAGCTACACTTGGTCTCAGCTTGAGCCTGAATTGCAATAGAGTAAGGAAAATAAGAGTTGTGTACTGAAACAATGAGAAGACAGTGTATGACTAGTATTTAGTTGCAAGCTCTGCAGCTGTGAGCAGTGTTAAGTCAGGCCAAGGAGTGAGTGCTGTGGTCCAGAGTTTGCAGTATGTTGCCATGGAGAAGTGAAGACTTGGGCATGACCTTGAAATGTGGGAAGGCTTGGGATCTGTTTGTTCATTTGCTCATTCATTCCTTCATGCAACAAACATTTGGAGAATACCAGTTGTATGGCAGGCATCACCTGCATGGTTGGAAGAGGGTATAAGAAAATATTCTACAAAAATATCAAGGCAGAAAGAACTCTGTGTGTGTGTAATGCCACTGTGGAGAGTGGTGTGACTTGATAGGGAATGCAGCTTGTTGGCTAATGAGCCCTAAGACTGAATTCTTAAGGTAAACCAGTAGGGAAAGTCTGGAATTGATGTGCTTCTGGATGGGATTATTTGAAATTGCATTACTGTTTCATCTCTAGTTTTTATACTTGCACTGCCCTGGTTTGGTCCTCCTGCAACAAGAATTGAATTTCAGCCGAGCCTCTTTATGGTCCCCCTGCCTCTAATATCAGGTTCCCTTAATTCAGCCCTCACACCACATGCCGGAATTATCTTTCTAAAGCATAACTTTAATAATACCCCTTCCCTACTGACATCCCCTACGTAAATGGCTTCCCATTACCTTTAAGATAAAATCCAGCTCATTAGCGTGCCATTCAGTGATGTCCATGATCTGGCTGTAACCTTTTATCTCCAGCTATACCTCTTACCAGTCACCACATTGTACCACACCTCCTAGCCAAACCTCAGCTTTTTCTTTCCTGAACATAACCCTGTGTGCTCCTGCCCAGGCCTTGCCTCATGCTGTTCCTTCTGTTTGCCATGTCTTCCTTCCCACTCCAGTTATTGAAGCCCCTCAAGGTCAGAGCCATATCCTATGCTCTCTTGAGGACTTCCTGTGTAGTTTCCTATCTATCAGTCTACACCTTGCCCAAGTGGAAAACTCTTTCTCTTCCCTTTGTTTCTATCCCTTATATAAAAATCTGTTTTGTTTTTCAAATCGTTCTTCAAGAGTGTAACCTCCTTGAGGAAAGAGATTGTATTTAAATTGTGTATTTTAGGATCTTGACTGGAGGAGAACTGAAAAAAAAATTGTTGAATATTCTTTTTTTTTTTTTTGCGGTACGCGGGCCCCTCGCTGCCGTGGCCTCTCCCGTTGCGGAGTACAGGCTCTGGACGCGCAGGCCCAGTGGCTGTGGCTCACGGGCCCAGCTGCTGCGCGGCACGTGGGATCCTCCCGGACCAGGGCACGAACCCACGTCCCCTGCATCGGCAGGCGAACTCCCAACCACTGCGCCACCAGGGAAGCCCTTGAATATTCATTTTTTGTGGATCTCTTACTATTTGAGTTTCAAGTTTTGGAACTTTGTCTTCTATATTAATTAGTTAATGATTTATACTACTAAATATAAGAAACTCTGAAGTGAGTCATTTTTTAAAGGGAAGATACTTTCTCAATATAGATAATTTATCCACTTCGTACTCCTATCTATTCCTCTAAAGTTTAGATTTTACTTTCTTTTCTCTTATCACAGAACCTGCAGTAGCTATTGACCTACTCTGGTTTAAAGGTCCAAATAGATTTAGTTTAGGAAATTTTATGGAGACTATGCCTCAGCTTTTGCTCTGACCAAAGGAAGCTTTACAGGTAGGTACCAGGGTATTAAAATGTAACACTGGAGATTCCTGCCAGAGGGAGTAAACCACTGAACACTGTTGCCATAAGAAGCATGGCTACCAATTTGTATGGTTTTTTGCTCAGTAGAGGTAAATAGGGACAGGTTCTCAGGCATCTTGATGCCTCCAACAGCAGTGTGTTACCTGACACTAGTAAGAGAGGCCTCAATGAATGTTGACTTGAATATGACTTTTTAAAACCTATGTAAGGTTTTGGGCAGGTAGGCAGATCAGTCTAGATGAGACAAGAATCTCACAAGTAAAGGAAACATAGTGTCATCTGGTCTAACTACCCTCCTCTGCTCCTAAGTGGGGACTTGGTCCCTTTTGTAGCATGGGGCACAGGTGGCAGTCCAGTGTTTGCTTGACAACTTTGGGGAGGAGCCTCATGCTCTCACCAGGCAGCCACTTCTCTTTCAGAAGTGCTGCATTCATTGGGTTTTCCCCTAAGTGGAAGCAGTTGTAAATGTGTCTTTCTGTGGGGCTGCACAGTTTCCAGGAGCTGAGTATGTTCCTGGGCTTCTCTGGGGAGCAGGGTCCATGTTGAAGCCCTGCTGCCTTGCTGGCTGTCTTCCTCACAGGGCGTCAGCTGAAAATGTACTGATTCCAGTGGGAGGAAGTACCCGCTCGGTTTCCAGTTCTTGGCTGTTCTGAATGTATGTTTGCAGGCATTTTTTGGCATTTTCTGGTGGGCACATTTGCTGGTCAGTTCCTTAAATTGATGGGTTCAAAGGTAGCAGCCTAAGGTATGCTGTAATGCCTTCTGCTGACTGTTCAGCCATTTGTGAAGGCTTGGATGTAATCTTACCTACAGCCAGGGGTAGAAGGAGATGATGTCTTGAAGTTGAGGGTGGCCCCAGGGCTTGAAGTTTTTCTCTTGAGAATGAGCATTTGGGCTTTCTTTTGAGCTTTAAAAATGATGAGTATGAAATTGGGAATAATGGGACATGGAGTGAATAAGGGTGAAGGATAGTTTAGCTGATCCTATGATGGTTTGGTGAGGAGGAAGGCAGAATAAAAAATCCTGGGGGGATTCCTGGCACTTCCAGAGGCCTGTGAAATGCTCCCTCTCTCCCCTCTCTTTTTTGTTGTCATGTAGACATACGGCACTTTATTTAAGGTCTAGGAAGGGAATTAAAACTCTCTCGGGTGACTATTTTTATCTAAATGAGGATAATGATTAAATAACTTTTGTGTTAGAAACATTTTTAGCATTTGTTTTGCATTAATCACAGCATTAGAAGTAATTTCTCACTGAACTCTTTTTGTTTTCCTTTTACAAGCCTTCACCTAAGCTTTGCATTTGTTTATTTTAAGAAATAAAGACAAGACTTGTGCATGATTAAAATAATTCATAGTGAAAGATAATAAAGGAAGAATGGTCCAGAAGTTCTTCTTCTGAGGGGATGGAGAGATTGGCCCAGGCAGCCCAGGGTTGTGTTCAGCTTTGCAGACTGTTCTTCACATGTGAGAGGGAAGTTGTGCAAGAAGCCAGCCAGATGCAGTTTCCACAGACCTGAGCATCAGCACTTAGACCTCCTTTCATCATGGTTGGCTCTGATGATGACTCAGCCAGCTGTGGCTTTAGTATAAGAAGCATCTAGCTTGTTACTGGACTGGAGGACTCACCTCTCTTATCTTTATCCTTGGGCCCACAACCATAAAAATTAATAACAATTCAGTGGAAGGCTGTGTGTGTGCGTGTGTTTCCCCCTCTGCTCCAATATAATATAATTTGGGGATGTGCACTTTCTGGTTTGATTTCTTTCCAGTCATTTTTTTCTGATGCCATAGATAAGTGAGGTGGGATGGGGCTTCTGGAACTTAGTTTGAGTTACCTTTGAGGTCATTTTCCTTCCTGCCATGGCTAATTATCTCTCTGCTTCTCAGTTGCAGATCTGATCCCTTCTGAACAACCTCACCGTGTCTCCATCCCTGGGACTCTGAACCCAGCAGCTGGACCACTTTCTCCTTGGAATTTTGGCTGCCCTTTCTTCTCACCTTTCCCTTTTCCCTTTTCCCCATCCTCCTCCTGAGAACTCTTGGAGACTGTAGGATTGTCATGGAGTCCAGGGAAGTCTTAAGCGGTTCCCGGCAAAGGGGGAGCGAGTCGGAATTCCTGCCGGTCTCCTCAGCCAAGCCCTTGACTGCTCCTGGCTGTGCAGGGGAACCTTTGCTCTCTGCTCCGGAGACTGGGAAGGGGATCCCAGTAGGCGGAGAACGCATGGAGCCAGAGGAGGAGGATGAACTGGGCTCAGGACGGGATGTGGATTCCAACTCCAATGCAGACAGTGAGAAATGGGTGGCAGGAGATGGTCTGGAAGAACAGGAGTTTTCGATCAAGGAGGCAAACTTCACAGAGGGGAGCCTGAAGCTGAAGATTCAGACCACGAAGCGGGCTAAGAAACCCCCAAAGAATCTGGAGAACTATATATGCCCACCCGAGATCAAGATCACCATCAAGCAGTCTGGGGACCAGAAGGTGTCCCGTGCTGGGAAAAATAGCAAAGCCACAAAGGAGGAGGAAAGAAGCTACTCCAAAAAGAAGGTAGGGATCCCTGTTGACTAGGTTTTTTCTGTTTGTTTTTGCCATTTTATCCTCAAACTTTAAGGGTCTATTTGCTTATTACTTAATTATTTATAAATTACTAATCTCCTTGGTGGCATACTTAGGACCTGCAGAATAAATGTCTGTGATATCTTGGTATAGTATCCAATTTATAATTATGGATACTATCGACCAAAAACAAAACAAAACAAAGCAAAAAAGAAACTACTAGAATTATAATTGTGAAAGTTCCTATTTATTGTGTAGCAGCCAATTGGCTGGGTCAGATCTGGCTAAGCTGTGACAAAATTTGAGAGTGTTTTTTGTTTTTTTTTGCTTTAATATTTGCATTTGTTCTCACAGTCAAGAGTAGGATGTTGAAAATTTTGGTCAATCAGAACAGTCAAGAACAGTTTTAACCTCCTTTTGGTTTCAATCACTGCTGTAAATCTTTCTACAATAGATAAATCACTTACTTGACTGAGGAAGCCCAGTCTTTGTAGTAAATGAGGCTCTTCTAGGGCTGAGAGATCATTATCCTGGAAGCCAGTGGTGAGCTTTAGAGCTGGAGAAAGGGAAGGGGTAGGGGACTGGCATGAAGCTTTATCTAACAAACTGTAGACTTTTAAGATTGAGTGTTGAATGAACTTGGTACATGGTCATTTTCCTCATAAAAGTCAATGTGGCTGTGGAGCTCTCTAGGTGATTTAGTGATGTTCTTTGGTTGGGAATGTATGGATCTAGGTTTCATTGTATTTATTTTGTGTCACAGAGGGTTACAGAGACCTCCCTTTCTGGGAGGGGTGTGGCACTCAGCTGTGATAGCAGAGGGCTGCCCTAGTCTAGAAAGTTTTTGTTTCCAAGAATCTCTGGGTCTTGTGAACAGCTCTGAAAGGAGCCCTCTTGCTGACAGAGTTTTGCAGTTCTAGGTAGTAGATGTTAACCAGAGTCTTTGTTAACTCTTTCCCCCACATAATTTTTTGGACTCTGGACATGATGGAAGATAAAATGGTCTATATGAATGAACCTCTCTCCTTTATAGCCCAGAGATAATCTGTAGTGTTTCTGTTGACAGTGGTTTTTGAACTTTGGGGTAGTCATTTTCAATAAAGCTGCTAAGGATCATGTTGTTTCTTTAGTGTAGGGCTTGTGCCCTTCCTTATGCTAGGCATTTTGGCAGATTTGTCGAAGTTAAAATCCAAAAACTTGGACTAGAAGAGACATTTCTGGGTGACCAACACCCCCAGTTTGCTGAGACTATCCTGGTTTTTAAACGGAAAATCCTGCATCCAGGTTCAGTCCTGGGCAAGCCAGGGCAGTTGACCATTTTACTTTAACATTTGGACCACAAAGGAATCTTTACAAATTGGTGTGTTTTTATGTAGCATAGAGCTAGTGCTTTCCCCTCTCCCCTCCCCATTTACAACTTTGTGATGCTTTCTGGGTTCTCTGTCATAAAACCAAGGATTATCTAGATGCACATGGAAACTTTTGAGGTTTTTGCAAGCAAATGCAAAGAAATGCAAGCAGGCTCAGAAAGTTAGCCTTTGCTTTGGAGTCGGGTCTCTTCAGCTTTGAAAATGAGTGTCTTTGTCCCTGGTCACTGAGATGGCACAAAGAGTGTTGTTGGATTTTTGTGTGGGTGACCAGTCTTGAAAACTGTGGTAACAGTTTTCCCTCCATCCCCATCACTGCCAGAGTTTGAGTAGCAGCCCACAGTTTTGGGTGTGCAAACCCAAATTCACTATCCTAGAAAGAGAGTAAGTTGTCCTGGTCAGTACTACTTTCCTAAGGCCATAAGATTGTTCCCAAATATAGGCTTCTGTCTATTAGAATGCCCCAGAATAAAACTCTGGAATTTGTGACATGGGGATGATTTCAAAGCTGAAATGTGTAATGGACCTCCACTCTCATATCTGAAATTCTCAGGCTGGTCATTCTCACCCAAAAAGTTGGATGCCCTTTTGTGCTTTATTGGAAAGAGAGAAGAAATTGCTTCTTTGAATACGTGACTTACCAAGTATGCATTTCTAAGCCTGAGCAATTGGAGGGGGAAGAAAGGAAGGAGAAAGGCTGAAATTCAATGTACAGTGCTGTGTTATGCTGGCACTGTAATGGGAATATCTATGAAAATTTTAAATTGTTAGAAGCTTGCTTCATACTGTACTCCTTTATTCTTCCTACGTTATGCCTAGAGCTGATTCTTTCCAGAGATGAACGAATAAAGTTATCGGTACTGGGTCTTAATCATTTGATAGATGATAGGAAGTTCTCTGATCTCTATTGGAATAGAATGTGAACTTTATTACTCTTCAAGTGCCTGTTGTTTTACAAACAAGGAGTAAGCAAAAGCTGGAGCTGAGGTGGAGAGGTGGAAACCTTGGCTTACCATTTGTAGGGAAAAGTTCAGTGGAATGAGCTTGCAGAATTTATTTATTTGTATGAATGGGAAGTACATGATCAGTAATTTGAGATAGGGAAAAGGATGAGGATGGCATTTTGTAAGCATCAGATCAGTGTCTCACTCTAAAACTAGTCTTCTGGATTTTTTATTTTGAGGCAGGTTGCTCACTGAAGAAGTGTACATGGAGTGGCCCCTGGGACTCAGGTCCTTTGCTAAGAGCTTGGAAAAAGGCTCTGTTGAGCTGGTGCTTGAGCTGGTGGAGATGCCTAGTTGGGTATCACCTGATCATATATGCTGACTTAGAGCAGGTTTGGCAAACTGTAGTCCGTGGGCAAAATCCAGCCCCCCGCCTATTTTTATACAGCCCACAAGCAAAGAATGGTTGGGAAAAAATCAAAAAGAGAATAATATTTTGTAAGATGGGAAAATTATATGAAATTCAAATTTCCCTGTCCATAAATACATTTTTATTGGAATGGAGCCACATCTATTTATTTACATTTCGGCTATGGCTGCTTTTGCACTTCGACAGCAGAGCTGAGTAGTTGTGACAGAGAGTGTATGGCCCTCAGAGCTTAAACTATCTGCTATCTAGTTCTGACCAAAAACACTTGTTGACCCGTGACTTAGGGGAAGGACAGTGAGTTTTAGGATAACAAGGATTTTGTTTTATTTCATTTTGTTTTGAACGATTCAGCCTCCAAACTTGGAGGCTGGGTAAAAATGAGCATTAATCATTATGTGCTTTTCTTGTTGTTTTTTTGTTTTTGTTTGTTTTACTTTTGCAGACCAATCAGTTTTGTTCAAGTCATTGTTTGACAGCCTTTGGCAAAGACAGCTTATATTGGATCCCAAATGATTTGCTTTCGCATTGTTTTTTGTAAAAAGAACGTTCTGTAGGATAATTATGGCATTCCTTACATATCACAGCTAGTTTTCTGCTACTTCTATCTGTACACGTTCTACTGCTGTGGGGTGAGGAGATGTGGGGTGAGGAGATGTATGTGTGGTATGCTTAAGAGCTTTATTCCAAATTTCAAACCTAGGCCCAATCCTCCAAACTGGAGAGTTGTTACAGATTTTCAGGTAACAGCGCCACTTCAGTAGTAGGATGTTAGGAGGGGCCCATGAAAATACCACTTAATTGGCTCAAGGATGCGTGGACGCTTCTAACCAGCGGACAGATCACCTCCCTTCCATGTAAACTTAGGATGGCACTTGAGATGCTGCCTGGAAGAGGGTTTATGATGAATTGATTTATGTGAGGTGTAAGAGCAGCATTTGGTAAGAAGTGGAGGCTGAAAAGAGCTGAGAACATATTTTAGGGCCTCAGAATTGTCCTTTGGGCAGGTCCTGAGTTGCAGATGGATGATCCCATAAATGCACCTTGCTCTTTATCACAGCACCCATGTTGTTGCATCTTAGACTGACTCAGGTAAGTGGTATAATAACTTAAGCTTCCTCTACTTTCCTTCTAGGTCACTCAATAAAAACAATAGAGAACATGAGAATGAGTCTCTAGAAGCAAGTTCAGGTATAACACGTGAACTTAAAATGTTCCAACAGTGACAGGTTTTTTTTTGTTTTTTTTTTTAACATCTTTATTGGAGTATAATTGCTTTACAGTGGTGTGTTAGTTTCTGTTTTATAACAAAGTGAGTCAGCTATGCATATACATATATCCCCATACCTCCTCCTTCTTGTATCTCCCTCCCATCCTCCCTATCCCACCCCTCTAGGTGGTCACAAAGCACCGAGCTGATCTCCCTGTGCTATGCGGCTGCTTCCCACTAGCTATCTGTTTTACATTTGGTAGTGTATATATTTCCATGCCACTCTCTCTTTGTCCCAGCTTACCCTTTCCCCTCCCCGTGTCCTCAAGCCATTCTCTACGTTTGCGTCTTTATCCCTGTCCTGCCCCTAGGTTCTTCAGAATTATTATTATTATGTTTTTTTAGATTCCATATATACGTGTTAACATACTGTATTTTAAGAGGCTCTCAGCTGGGCAGAGTTTAGCAGCTCTCCTCTTTCTGAGGACTTTCTGTGGGTGTCAGGACACCCACCAGGTTCAACGGCGTGAGAAGGAGAGGGTGTTCTGAGACAAGCACTGTACAGTGATCCAGGGTAGAAAATGTGGTGTGGTTATCTGCACCAACTGTCTTTGTGACTCTGGATCTGGAATATAACCTTGCTGAAGCCCTGGTTTCCTCATCTGCCAAATTGAGATGCTAGTTTCCACATGATATAACCCAATGTAAGATTTTAGGAGAAAGTGGGTAATTTACAGAGCACACGTCATAGTAATAGTTCCGATTTACTGAGCCATGTGGCAGACCCGCAGCTAGCTCTTTTATCTGTATTCACTTTCTCTACTAGTCCTATTACAGTCCTGTCGGATAGATGGTATTTATTTATTTTTATTTATTTTATTTTACTTTATTTTTTTTGCGTTACGCGGGCCTCTCACTGTTGTGGCCTCCCCCGTTGCGGAGCGCAGGCTCCGGACGCGCAGGCCCAGTGGCCATGGCTCACAGGCCTAGCCGCTCTGCGGCATGTGGGATCCTCCTGGACCGGGGCACGAACCCGTGTCCCCCACATCAGCAGGCGGACTCTGAACCACTGCGCCACCAGGGAAGCCCCAGATGGTATTTATTTACAGATGAGGAAATTGAGGCTCAGTGGCTTCAGATAAGCAGGAGCAGAGTTGGCCTTTGAAGTCAGTTCTTCTAGACTGTTTGGCCAATACTGGAGTCCAGGCCTCAAGTGCCCACACGAGACAGGATTTCTGGGAGATGAGGATCCAGCATGAGGGCATTTCTCTCCCACTTTCCCATATTGGCGAGGATGGCAGGATCATAACCTGGCCTGCTGTTTTAAATTCCAAGTGTTTCAAAGCCTAATGAGTTAGAGTATTATTTTTTCCTTTATTGTGCTTATGGATTGTTATTTGCTTCTATTTTGTTTCCTTAGACTTAATGTTCCCCTTCCCCCAGCTTCATCAGGAGAACCTATTTTCTCTAGCAGCAGAGACATCAACCTCATATTCCTCAGGGCCTGCGATGGTCCTAGGAGCATGATCAGGATTCCTTCTTAGTAACCCCATGTAGAACATCATCACATGTGTATGGAAAGACCCTGTATTCTCTTTTGAGCACTCATAACCCTCTCTTGGGAAGTCTGATAGGTCACAAATTCATGTACTGATACTTCAAATAGCACCTTCCTCGTGTCAAACACACAAAGTATGGGAGAGAAAAAAGGCTTTTTTTTTTTTTTTTTTTTTTTTTTTTTTTTTTTTTTTGCGGTATGCGGGCCTCTCACTGTTGTGGCCTCTCCCGTTGCGGGGCACAGGCTCCGGACGCGCAGGCCCAGCGGCCATGGCTCACGGGCCCAGCCGCTCCGCGGCACGTGGGATCTTCCCGGTCCGGGGCACGAACCCGCGTCCCCTGCATCGGCAGGCGGACTCTCAACCACTGCGCCACCAGGGAAGCCCCAGATGGTATTTATTTACAGATGAGGAAATTGAGGCTCAGTGGCTTCAGATAAGCAGGAGCAGAGTTGGCCTTTGAAGTCAGTTCTTCTAGACTGTTTGGCCAATACTGGAGTCCAGGCCTCAAGTGCCCACACGAGACAGGATTTCTGGGAGATGAGGATCCAGCATGAGGGCATTTCTCTCCCACTTTCCCATATTGGCGAGGATGGCAGGATCATAACCTGGCCTGCTGTTTTAAATTCCAAGTGTTTCAAAGCCTAATGAGTTAGAGTATTATTTTTTCCTTTATTGTGCTTATGGATTGTTATTTGCTTCTATTTTGTTTCCTTAGACTTAATGTTCCCCTTCCCCCAGCTTCATCAGGAGAACCTATTTTCTCTAGCAGCAGAGACATCAACCTCATATTCCTCAGGGCCTGCGATGGTCCTAGGAGCATGATCAGGATTCCTTCTTAGTAACCCCATGTAGAACATCATCACATGTGTATGGAAAGACCCTGTATTCTCTTTTGAGCACTCATAACCCTCTCTTGGGAAGTCTGATAGGTCACAAATTCATGTACTGATACTTCAAATAGCACCTTCCTCGTGTCAAACACACAAAGTATGGGAGAGAAAAAAGGCTTTTTAGGTGATGTAGATGGGAAGCTAGTCTGGCATCAGATTGCAGAGAGTGATGAATATCAAATGAATGAATGGGTTTGCATTTAATTCTATAAGTAATGGAAGTGCTCAGCAGGCTTTGAATTGGGGAAAGGAAGGGTTGGGGGTCCAGGGAACATGATGAAAGTGATGTAGGGAAGAGAAGCATAAAAGGAGAGTCTTGGTAGTACAGTTGTCAGTAAGGAGGGCTGCACCAGGGTTCTCCATTTACCCTGTAAACTGCTGAGATGCACATTTCTCGCCTGACCCTCTATGGGTTATAGCATTTTGGAGGGGCTGCAGGAGGGAGGGCATGTTGGGCAGGAGATGAAAGGTGGCTCAGATTGCTGGACCTCTGGTGCTGCACCCATTTCCATCTCCTCATCCACTCTGATGGGTGGTCCTGAGCATCCAACAGAGAGCCTTCCACCCTCCTTAGGGTTCAGGCGTCCCTCCCTCGCCATCATTTGTGCAGCCCCTTCTCTGGTCACTCCGAGGTGCATTACTTGGCTGAGGGCTTGCCCTCCCTTCCTCAGGGTATGTGAATGTGGTGCTTTGAACTCCTGGGAGTATATGAGCTTCTTACCCTACAACACCCTCAACCTGGCTGGGAGAGCAGGTCTGGTCAGCGTTTCTTCACAAGAAGCTGAATTTCCCCTCTCGTTTAATTTTATATTTTCTCTCTATAGATTTTTTTTAAAAGCAGCACCATTCCTATTTATTCATCAGAGTGCCTGAAAATTTTGTTTCCTGATAGGTTTCTCTATAGTTATTTTAGAGTTAAAAACCTTTTCCATAAAGTAATTGTATCTACCGAGCAACAGGTTACATTTGACATCTGGAGTTGGTGTTCGGGAAAGAACACTGGACTTGGGGACAGGAGCCCTAGGTACCAGCTCTGCCTCTGTTATTAACAGCTTCAATAAGAATGCTTTACCTTCCTGGATCTCAGTTTTTGCGTGTTAAAAAAAAAAAAAAAAAAAGAGAAAGAAAAAGAAAACAAACAGCTTTTGACCTCTGAAGCCTTATTTCTCTTCCCAAAACTGGAAACTTCAAGAGTCATTCTGTTAGATGAGGCAAGACTTTCTCTTTAAGAAAACTAGTTACTATAAACAAAATTTTTGACCTCTCTTCGGGACCCACTGTTCTGTTATCAGATTGTTTCCTTTTTGCCCCAGTGTCAAAAGGCCTAAAATCGTGGGAGCAAATGTCAGAGTTGAGCTTAAAAAGTGGTGAGATTTATCAGACTTGCATTCCATGAAGATATTCTGGGAATGTTTGGTTCCCGTCTTCCCTCCTTGTGTGCTTCTTGTTTTCTTCCTGTGTTTGGGATTCTCTGGGGGTTTAAAGCATGGTGCTGGCTCTTTTCCTCTTGGTACTTAGTTTCATTTTGGACTTCAACAAGGAACATCCTTTGGTGAACTCCGTGCCATTGAAGATAAACCTGTCAGAGTAAAAGCAAGAAAATTGTGTTCTCGTCTGATAGAGAGTCATTCATTCCCTGAATTGTTCAGGTAAGAAATAAGGGATCTGTTAGAAAGAGTACCTGTCCTGAGAGTGGATTTGAACTCAGATCCCCTGATTCTAGAGCAGGTTCTCTGCAGAGAACCTGCACTAGAACCTGGGCTCCCTATAACCTTAAGCAAGTTACTTAACCCCTTGAAACAGTTTCCTAACTGTGAAAACCAGGATAATAGTAGCATCTCTTTGCTTGTGTCTTGTGGAGATGAAAGTGCCTGGTGCGCTTAGCACAGCACCTCACTCAGTGTGCATCACCTTTATTCCCGTTCTGCCTCTCTCTCTTCCAGGTCACCCACAGGACCCTCCTCAGTACAGTCACAGCTAGGTACACAGTGACCTGCAGTTGTGCTGGGTGCCTAGGAGGGGTGGGCTGTCTAAGAAGCCATGTGTTTCTTTAGGCTGATCCTGTTTTAATACTGCTCGTGGCTATGTTGAATTGTGTTGGCTGGGTGGCGGTGCCAGTGTCTTTATTTCTGATGCCTGCACAAGCATCTACTAATAAAGCATGCCACTAATGCTTTTTTTTCTTGGTGGTGAGAATTGGTATGGGATTTATTTAGAGATGATTCAAAGGTCTTTTATCTCTGTGGTCACTTATCTGCC
Organism: Phocoena sinus; assembly: GCF_008692025.1. Lineage (NCBI taxonomy): Eukaryota > Metazoa > Chordata > Mammalia > Artiodactyla > Phocoenidae > Phocoena > Phocoena sinus. Next base: position 28,983,979 of record NC_045776.1, on the reverse strand, counting down.
AAACCAGGATTGCTGCTAAGCTCAAAGCATGACTCAAAATGAAACTTTCGAAGTAGTGTCATAAGAACGACCAAGTGGGGTTCAGCTGGTGCTTCCTTGCACCCCTGCCATGCTCCCAGCATTTGCAGAGTCACCCGCCCTTCTCCATCATCCCAATTCTACATCCTTGAAAAGTCCTCTCTTAAGGCATTTCCAGTTGACCTTCAGTTGCATTGCCTTTTTTTATTTTTAATAAAAGGCAAGAGAAATAATCCTGTTTTGCCCTTCTCTACCCCATCCTTTGGGTCTTCTGATTCCTGCAACTCTAAATGAAAAACATCCCACCTTCCAAACACTACAATGCAGGACATCCCAGGATGTCCCTCTCCTGCCTTTCTTGTTCATGAGACATGAGTCACTTTGGTCAGGAAGTCGCTGGGTCTGGTTAAGGGTTTCCTAGGCAGAGAACATGGGGATGTGGCAGTGAGCTTCTCAAAGCCTGGGCCCCAGGCATTGGTTCAGGCTCCTGACTGCCTTACATACAGAAATCAAACACATGAGGCAATGAAGCCTTGTGTTATAGGGGTTTGGTTTATCCACAATAAGCTAAAAATTCGTGTTATAATTTTCACATGGCCAAGTTACTTTGGGGAAATGGTTTCAACTCGTTTGGTCCTCAGGGTGACTTGACTTGGAAGGTGGCATTAAGACTCTGCTCCCCGCATGCCCACAAGAGGAGCCAGTGGCCAGAGGAAGAGGCTGCCAGTGGGAAGGCAGAAACTCAGTAGAGCCAGGTTCCCAGGAGGTGTGCAGACAGACACAGCATGCAAACACCCACATGGACTAGCTGTTGTATGCAGTGTGTGCAGGAGTCTGAATTATGTGCTGTCTGGCAAAGCTGCAAGCCCTTGGTGCAAGCTGAGGCCGCATTCAGAGCATGTCAGAACACAGATAGCCAGCCCAATCCCTGGACTGAGGGCAGGTTTGGATGACATAACTTCTAGGGCTCCTTTCCACCTTCCATAGTATTCCATTGGATCTTGGCCTATGAAGGCAGGGGGCCTCCGTCTGTACCTGGAGTGTGCCTTTGCCTCTGAAGTCCCAGGTTTGTTTTTTTTCTTGCCTGCCCCTCCCTCCTCAGACTAACTTCCCTCACCTCCCCACCAGCCTCTGACCTCACCAGGGGAAAGAGTGGAGGCCTTTATTGACTCTGAAAAATCCAAGCAGTTCCCATCTTGGTACCAGGCCCTTGAGGCCATTTGATAATCATCATTTGTATCAAATGCGGGTTGCTTCAGTGTGTTTTTCTAGACCTTGTTTATGGTGTTTTTCCCACAGTGTCTTTTTCGGCCCTCACAAGTTTCTAGCCAGTTTCACAGTTGGGGTGGGGTGGGGGAGGATTGGTGGAGATGGAGCAGAGTGGGTAGAGAATTCTTGAAGGGACAGGGACAGACAGCAGTTCTGTCCTTCAAGGTGGACCACCATGCCTTGCCAATAAGAAGTAATCATTTGCAGATATGAATGTGCCCGGGAACGTGGGCAGCCTTTCATGCCAGGCCAGTTAGTTCATTTGTTCAGTGCTGTGAATGAGAACCCATTCACAACACTAAACAAATCGGGGGTTTCAGCATTGTTCACAACAGACTGTATCTCTGGAGAACAGCCTTAAAGGAGTGGATCATGGGTGTGGTTAAAGGAGATCTATTTGTAGCATACAGTGGGAATCTCCGTGATTTCTCCATCCTTGTCCTTTCAGGGGAGCAAGAGGTGGACACGGGTTTATTTGGCTGTGGGGCTCTTTCTTGCACCATCAGGTTCCTGAACTTCCCAGTCTTCCCACTGGATTATTGCCATTGAGTAAGCGGCAGGGCAGCATCATGCTGGGATATGGGTGCCATTGGGTCATGAAGGAAGGCAAGATCAGGAGATCCAGAAAGGGTCTGAGAACCAGGAGTTAAATCTGACACAGGCCAGAATCTGGCACCAGGTCAGGAGGCAGGCGAAGGCCAACCACAGAAGCTATGGGTCAAAAGGAAAGAATGGGCCCACAGTTGGGTCACACTTCCAGCATCATGGACCTCACTGAGAGTCAGAAGATCCTCTGAATATTTCCATTGCAGCCTCGCTCATAAACAAACAGAAGACACCTTCCAAAATCCCTCATGGACAGTTATTTGGCCGCTGCTCAGTGGCCCTCAGGGAGGAGGCTCGCTGCTACCTCTTGAGGCAGCTCTGGTTTTAGTAAAGCTCTTTCTTATATTGCACTAAAATCATTCTTTTAAAGCCTAAATATTTCCAGTTCCTGAAACTGTTCCTGGGATTCCATCGTTTCCTGATGCCAAAGCACCTTGGTTCCTATGCCAGGAATGCTACTTTGTCAGTGTCCTTCCTAAAAGGCAAGTGGGGAGGGCTCACAGAGCAGAGGACAAAACTGGAAGGTGGTCTGGGGCTGCAGGGGACTGTGCCCTCCTCCGCTCTAAGCGTAGTATCTCTATTAACAGGATCCCGGGCTCTGTCAGCTTTCTGGCAGCTTCATCATTGTCAGTGTATACTGAGCTCAAGGTCAAGGAGACTCCAATTTAATATTGCCTTCTGCTACTTTTGCTGGTCCACATCATCACATCCTACATACAGTGGACTCTGGGCCAAAATGCAGGTGTTTGCATTATCCTTCTTATCATTTCTTTGTGCATAGTTCTAGGCAGGGATCTGAGTCAAATATTAGTCAGATGGTCTAGTTAGGGTCTGTGGACTACGCAGAAGGCACAGAAATAGGGCAACTTTGAAATGTAGATGCCCTCTCACTCAGAGTTCGTCTTCTGTACTTTCGTACTGGGGCATCCCTAGATGGTTCTGCACCATCTGTGAACCTGCTTTCTCATTTACATAGTGGCCTTTTTGGATCTAACTAAAAAAGTTTTAAAAGTGTGTTATCAAAGGTAAGGTATTTTCTTCTCGGTTACGGTGTAAGCTCTCTGAGGACAGAAGCTGTGTCTTTTATTTCCTGGCCTGGGTGTTAAACAAGTTCTTGTTAGCTCTGTGCCAATGAAGGTAGCTCTATGGAAAAAACTCTCTTTTCTATCAAAACAGCTTCTGCCTAGTCAGCCCTGTATATTTTGCATTGGTTTTTTAGAAACATCTGAAACTTTTCATCATGCTGCCTTTTCTGTGCTCCCATCCAGATATACCATAGAAGAGTTGAAGCATCTAAATTCGACATGAATCTACAGAGTTGTAGGTTGTGTTCAGCATAAATGCTGTGTGGGGTATAGACAGTTCTTATTGGAAGAATTGATCTCAGAGCATTTAGGGTAAAACCCAGGACAGTACAACATACTGTCAAAATGAGTGTTTCAGATAGTGCATAGTGTGGAAAATTGGTAGCAACCGTCACGTCTGCCCAGTACCTTTACAAAGGGTTTGCATCGCCCAACTGTGACCTCTTTCTGGTTTGTTTTTGGGATAGTTCCATGAAGCAGCTGTTATTCCTCCCTGTTTTAAAGACTGAGGGAGGGACTTTGAGGGTTTTTAATCTGGCTTGCCCTAGGTTACAACTAATTTACCAGGGGAGAGGGAGTGGAGAGACTCAAACCTTCATCAGACCCTTGGTCTCTTGGTTTCTAGCAGTAGGATGCCATCGTTGAATGGTGCACTTTAGCTGGTCCTGCTGGTACCTCCTCAAGAGAGAATAGTTGAGTCCTGTGCAGCTCACCTAATTGCTCCTCCTGCATGTTCCCAGTCTAGGCTGTGGGTGAACCTGGGCATTGTAGCTTCATCCCGGAGACCTACAGCCATCTCCCCGCTGGAGAACATTCCTCATCAGGGCATGGCAGCAGTGAGACGTGGTAAGAAGTGATAGCTGGCAGTACATGCAGCACAGAGCTATGGATAATAGGCTCACTGAGACTTAATCTAGAAGCTGTTTACAAAAGTATTCTTAGGTGTCCTGGTTTGGACTGAAAATGTGGGATTCAGCAAAGGACCTGTCCAAAACAAGATTCCATGAGCCCTGTCTGGCCTGAGACTTGAGGGGAGGGTGACCACTCCGTGCTGGGGGTTCTGGTTTTGAGTCCTTCTGCTTTTAGCAAGTGAATCTCTGTTTTCTCATATTTAACAGGGGATTAATACTGTGTCTCTTCCTTACACATTACTTTGAAGATAATCTGAGCGCACGGTTGTAAAGTGGTTCTGAAATGTTAAAAGTGAAATGGAAATATAAGGTGTTTTTCTGTAGAACTACCCTATATTAGATTCTTAACAAGCTGTAGTCTCTAATTAAACTTTTCCAGACTTCCTCTAACATCCTTAGGCTCTCTCTTCCCCAGCTTTGGATAAAGCCCCCAGACGTGGCTGTGATCAACAGCAGCTGCAGGTTGGATGTGATCAGCGGCTTAGTCCAGATCACCAGCACATGGTGTAATTGCCCTTTGTGAAATTCTGGGGCGAGAGGTCAGCCTTCTTTACCCATCTTTGTCACTTCTCAGTCATCTGTATCCTGGTGGCAGTTGGGTTATCCCAGCATCCTTCGCCTACCCCCACCTCCCTGCCCCACCCCCCTCTCTTGGAGCCCAGGAAAAAACCATCTGCTGAGTTGGCTTTCAGAAGATTTTTTTTTAAAATACCAATTTCCCTTTGTTCCAAGGCAACCTCCAATCAGAGCTGGGGTCTGCTGGGTTTGGCGAGAGGCTGGTATTGTGTTTCGTGCTCCCGGAGGAAAGGTTGTCCACTTGCTTTTCTTTTTGATTCGATTCCCTGCCATTCTGCAGGAGAGTCAGAAGTTGCAGCTGCCGCTGTCAGCTGTAAATGGGGGACCCTCTTGTTTAAGAACCTGCATGTTAATCCTTTGGCAGGGGGTGGAGAAAATAAAAACAAAAACAAAACAGAAAAAAATGAAAACCATCACTAAGAAAAGTATTTCTTTCTGTTCCCACCTCATTTTGTAAGTTACACAAAATCTTACTGGTTGCTTAAGCTTAGGCCTTGCTGTCCATGGATGTTTGCTTGGAGATCCTTCGGTGTACAGCCTCTTAACATTTCCTCATTTCCTGCTGAAGAATATGAGCTGTGCATCAGAGGCAGAGGGGAGTCATTCTTTTATGGAAAACTTGAACCACAGGGAAGAGCAACTGGCCGTGCAGGCTGCCTTCCTGAGCAGAGCCACAGCCACCATTTTGTTGCTGAGCGCAGCTGGGAACGTTGCCAAGCACTCAACACACACTGTCTACTAAATCCGCCCCACCACGGCAGTGGAGATGTTATTATCCCCATTTTACAGTTGTATGCAGTGAGGTGCAGAAACCTCCAGTGCCTTGCCTCAGTCTCAGGGTCGGGAAGCTGGGATCCCAGCGTGTCCACCCTCTGAGCCCTGAGGCAGCTCCTCACTCAGGTCTCGGGGGGTTGAGCCCAAGCCCAAGGTTCTAAACCTGCCTTCCTGAAGACCCACAAGCAGGTGCCTTCTCAATGTTTCCATTTCTCTGTAAACTGGGACCAGAATAGTTAGATGCCTGAGAACCCAGAGGGACAGTTTCGTCAAATCTTGTGAAAGTTTTATAAACTCTTCTATTCCTGAACCATGTGCATTTGTCCTCTTTTTCTGTCATGTTCCACAAAATAAGTGAAAATCATCTCAGCAGGTTCAGGAGATGCTCTGAGATATCTTCTCAAGTGGTCCTGCAACTTTGTGAGCAGAGCACCCTGCTGGCCTCTGGCCTTGCACGCCCAGCCCTCGCTTGCTACACACACTCCCAACCTTCACTCATGGGCTTTCCTGGGTGAGAGCCTTTAACAAACCAAAGGGTATGTTTTTCTCCTTTATGGTGATGAGAGGAGAGGTCAGGGAATGAACACATGATGAATTCTGTAAATTGGTGAAAACCCATAAAATCCATAAAGCTGTTTTTAAACATGCCATCTCCTCCATCCTCTCACTATTAGGCTGGAATTATGACACAGAGCATCGGGGGACTGGAGGATTCCCCTAGAATGGAAAATAAAATAAAACAAACACAACAGAAAGAGAGAGAAGCCAATGGTTTCTCTTTTGCTTCCTCCTAAGGATATAGAATTTTCCTAGATAACTTACAATGCATGTGTGTCTGTATTTATTTTACTATCTTAAAATACATTGTAGGCACCTGTTAATGTGAATTATAAGAAATACGGTGACTTGACTTAGCAATGTACTCAGCTGTGCTCCTGAAACTCTCCGATAAAGTCTTGTTCAAAACCTTACTATGTGAACTGAAGTAAATTTTACTAACTGGTCTCTCCTTCACTTTCTAATACAATCCAAGAGTAAAAACAAATCTCGCCTGAAGCAATTCAGAGAGAGAGAGCAAGAGAAGACAGCATATAGACACATTGGACTAGGTGAGAGAGGTTTTAAGTGCCGGTATTCGTAAACTGGGTGGTAGCGGGTACAGGGGCAGTGGGCCAGGGGCCAAGAAGAATGGTCCCTGCTTTCAGCTCTGCCAGCTGACTCAGGCTGCACTTTGGGTTAGCTAGGCTCCCTTTCTAGCTCTGTTTTACCTGAGGCTGCAGATCCCAGAGGTGTGAGAGCAGGAGAACAGGAGGAAATAGTAAAGGGAGAATGTTGACTTCCGAACAGTGGGCTCTGCTGGACCTGAGAAAGATGCCCCAACAGAGAGTCACAGAGCTGAGCTGAGCAGTACTTGGGTACCCCTGCTGATGCTAACTGTCCCATTTACGGGGCGCCCTTTCTTCTGCATCACTGAGTCATTCATTCATTTATACACTCATTTAATAAAAGGTATTTTCTTCAATTCCTATGTGTCGCATGCCAGGCACTATCATGGAGTTATAACTGGGCATTATTCTTAAGTGGGGTAATGTTGTCTGTCTGATTTGCAGGCTACCTCAAAGTAGGAACTGAGACAGAAAAACTTCTTCATAACACCTCAACTAGGAAGAAGGATGTCAGAATTCGCAAAAAAATACCTTGTAGTTGACTGGTTGATTTGACTGAGTGATAGGGACAGTCCCTGGCTAATTAAAAAGAAAGACGAGAAGTACCTTGAAGCAGAACAAGAAGAGACGTGAGTTGAAGGCATCTATTCTGTGAGACACATGTGGCTTATGGTACTGATGTATTTAATCAATGGGATGTCCTTGAGATTTCCAGCATAGAAAGAAGAAGAGAGAAAAGCAAGGTTGGCTGAAAACCTGAAAAATCATGTCACACATTTTGTTAGAGGGAGCAGAATCCAGACAATCTTGAAGTGTAATTCCAGACTGATGATACTGATACAGGATGTAGTTATTAATTAATCCATGTTAGCCCACCCCAAACTAACTTAACATTGGTAAAAATGATCACATATACATAAATGAATCCCTATTAATAGTGATGCTGCCTTTTCGCTCTTCATACAACTTAATGTCCAGTTTCAGCCATCTGATGGGTCTAACAGAGAACCACTTACATAGTTAGTCACTTAATAAAGATTTTATTTTCTGTATTTGATGGTAACGACAAAGGCTACAGCCTAGTACTTAAGCTACCCAGTGGAGGAGATGGAAGTAGAAAAGTAGAAATCTCCGGTTACTGGGGCAAATCAGGTGCAAGGGTGGAGGCCATGTGAGAGCTGGCCCCTGCAAAGGGAAGGAGGGACGTTTGGCATCTGAAAGAAGAGGTGGGGTCGGGGGCAGAGAATTCGCTCATGCTTATGGGCTGGGGGAAGGGCTGTCTCTGAAAGGCTCTCTCAGTCCAGGCAACCAGTGCAGAGGAGGGATGGAAGAACTGGTGAGAAAGTGGGCACTCCTGGATGAGCTTGGCCTTTGGTCCTGGACCCTCTCAAAAGTACTTACTGCTCCACCCGAGGTACTGGTGGCTTTCTACTAGTGTGGAAGCCACTGCTCACACCCCCTTGGGGGCAGCTGTGCAGGTGGGCCTGAGAGGGGCCGCCACGGGCTGGACCAGCTGTGCCCCCTCCACCTCTAGGGAGGAGCAGGTGCTGATCTTCTGGATGCCTGGCTTTCCTTCTGGCTTCATTCCTAAATGACAGCTGACCTTTGCTCCCGATATTAGGCCTGCAGCAGAGCACTCTCCGTCTGGGCCTGACTGCTGTGCAGCAGTGGCCTGCTTCTGCACATCTCATTTAACACAGGGAGACAACTGCTCGTCCTTGGAGCTTTTCTTTCTCAGAAGAGGACAGCCCCGCTATGGGGTTAAGCCTGTGGGCAGTGGAGGCAAAGAGCTGGAGAGAAAGACATATATTTAGGAGATAGTCCGAGTCATATCTAGAGAACATCAGAGAAGGACGCACAGTCATATACATCCTTCTGTCATCATGTTTTCTCTGATGAGCTCTGTCTGAGGAGCCCTAAGAAGGTGGTGTGGTTTGGTGTGTGCATTAGAGAGTATTTGGTGTTAGGTGCACATACATGTATGTGTGTGTGTCTGGCCTCTGGGAAGATAGATACTGTATATGATGCAATACAGCCCTGACTGAGAAGCAGGAAATTAGTCTCTGCTCCCAACCACCTGGGTTTCCTCACTGTCTCTTGTTCTCAGGAGTCACATCTTGAAATGAAGGCAATGAAGCAGAATATACAAAAGTCTTTTCCAACTGAGATATTCCAATAAATCCCCATATAAATACTGATTCATATAACTAGGAGGCATATTAACATATGGACTTGACCTAATTATTAATATAATAACATGCATAGTTTTGTTAAATAGCTGCCTATAAGTATAAAATACATATTTATTAGAAAAAAGAGTATAGACATATTCTGCTACACTTGATATGAATGATGATTAAGAATGAAAATCTGGGCAGGTGAAAGGATACAGAGCCATCACTCCAGGTATATACAGACTTGTTTGGCCTTCAGAGAAGCCTCCAAGCTTCACCTTTGGTTGGGAAGGTTAGGCCCAAGTGTGATGGTCATCTTGTGCCAGATGCTGGGGTGTGTGAAGAATCCAGAGAAGGATGAAGGAAGAGAGGAGGCTTGAATGGGCCTTGAGGGAAGCAGAGGATGTAGGCAGGAGGAAAAAGTGGCCAGGGCATTGTTTGAACCATTGTCCAGGGGGCAGGATGCTCACTGTCTGCCTTGAATCCGCTGGGCTGGCCTGCAAGGTTTACCTGGAAATCTGGAGTGCAGGAAAGCCTCGGGACAGCAGATAGGGAGATATGTTAAAACAAACAAACAAACAAAAAAAACCAAACAGACAAAAAAGATATTTTGCCACCCGCTCCCAAGTTGCGGAGAAGAGAATGCGGGTGTCTGCAGAGAGCTGCTTTAAGAAATCAAAATACAGCACCAATGGAGGGAAGCAAGCCCAGAGTGGACAAGAAACAGAGGTCTGCTGCAGCCCCCAGTGAGGAGAGGAAGTGCCCTTGGTTTTCGCTATCACCCTGAAGAGGCCTAAAGAGCCTTCAGGCAGGTACAAAGGAACGCCTCCAACATTCTGATTCCTGTGAGTTAGAGAAGCTCAGTCATTTTCTTAAGAATCCATTGATTGTGTGTTAGGGACACTTATGAAAAGCTGATTAGAAAGTGCCTGGAGTGAAGAAGAGCTTAAGGTGTCCACAAAGTTTCCAAATCCAGTATTTTGCTGTGGACTTTTGTTTCCAGCTGTCTGTTTCACTATGCTTCGTACCCATTCCTCTGCTACTACTGAGTTCTCCAGCTCAGTATAGGACTCAGTAAATATCTGCTTTTCCACCCCTTCTCCAAACAGCTGAAATGGGAGAGAAAAGCCAGCATATGTTTGCTTCCACCATCATTTCCTCTCAAACTTTTTTTAACTCCTTTAGGTGTGATCTACCCATACACAATGAGGAGGAACAAATTGCACTTTTTGTGTGTTAGAAAGGAACAAAAATGCATATGGCCATGATGGGGAATTTCCCCCACCCTCAGAAGGTGGGGGAACAGGGCAATGGTGTGAAAGAATGAATTAGTTATGGCAAATCTTGTTAGTGTCCATTGTAAGGAGAGAAGCTAAGCCATCTGTGGCCACTTGCAAAATTGTTCCTTGTTTGTTCAGGCTCCCCACCGAAGCAAATCTTTGTGGCTTCTGCTAATTTGCGTACTGTCACTTGTTTGCCAACTGGAGGGTGTCTGGACATGTGTATGTGAGAGGGCGTCTGAGTGGACATGTATGTGTGTGTTGGTATGCTGTAGAAATAGATGTCTTGGGGGCTGGCTTTGATGGGGCTCTGGGCTTAGGAGAAGAGGGAGGAATCCTGGGAGATCCTATCTATGTCATTTTTGGGCATTCCTTGTCAGTATCTCCAATTGTCTTCTTGCGCTCCTATCCTTTACTTCTCCTCTGAGTCTCCTGCTGCCCTAATTTCTCTCCCATCTTTGCTTCAGCTTCAGGTCTTAATTGGTGGTGTGTGTTCTGAAAGAGGTAGAACATGTTTAGGGAAGTTTACATCCTAGTTAAAAGCTAAGAGAGGTATGTGCCACCAGTGTGACCAAATAGTTCTATGTCAAAGATATTGTTGTTTCACCTGCATTCATTCTACAAGTGTTTACTGTGAGCCTACTGGAGACAAGTGGTGTACCGTATGCTGTAGGGATCTAAAGGCTTCGTGACCTCTATTACCCTTGTCTTCAGGGAGCTTCCATGGAGTAGAAGTGATGCATGATGAGCAACACATGCTCTGTGGATGGGATGAGCTAAGTTCTGGAGGTCATGCATGGAGGGATTAGTTATCATCGTCCATTGACCACCAAAGGCTTTGCTCCTGAGGGAGTGTGGGAGACAGAAGATTGTGTAGGGTGTGTGGTCAGGAGAGCTCTCATGCTAGACTTCTGGGATGTCCAGGCTGGCATCCTAGGGAAAATGGTAAACACAAATCTACAAAAATTAAAAAGCGAAAATGCTCCTTTTGCTTATCATCAGGCCATCCTATGGGAAGGTTGATATAATAGGATAAAAATCTGGGAAAAAATTTGGAGTTCTTCTGTGTTTATGTCTAAAAGCACCAGTAATTTATTCTCTCTATGATGTTGTGAAACTGCACCTTAATTTCCCTTTTGTAAAAAAAGGACATCCTGCTTTTTCCTTCTCTTCCTCTTACTTTCCTTTATATTGGGCAAACTCTGGCTATAAAGAAAGTTGGTGCTTTCATCTCTTCAGAAGACCCTTTTTTTATGCTGTAGGGGGCATTCTCCATAGCCATCTGAGTGGGCCAGACTGCTTCCCAGTGCTTGATGGATACACGTAAAGAATATTAAAGCTGAAAGAGACCTTGAAGATCATCAGAGCAATCTTCCCTTTACAGATGAGGATAGAGTCCAAATCAGGATGTTTCATGATTTGTCCGGGATCACATGGCCAATCAATGAAAGTCTGGAAAAAAAATCCTTTCTAATCCTCACAATGCTGGGTGCTAAAGAAGAGACAGGACACTCGATTACTGTGGCCATTCATTGCCACTGCACGGGAGTCTGCCTGCCTATTTGCTTGGCCCATCTTATTGCAGTTTGGCACTTCTCTCTTGAATCCTCCTGAACTGACATGGCTCTGTCTAGGAGGATCAGATAAAGGAGACTTTATTTCCTAGCTGCCCTGTACATGCAGCATTCAGAGAAGAGGGGCTAGAAATGGGGGTGGGGAGGGGAGAAAACATTCGTCTTTTAATACTGGCCTGACATGAAAGCCTCACTGACAGGCACTTTGAGAACCCAGCTAAATAATGGTCGCAACCAAGACAAAACATAAAACTGACCCACTAGTTATGCGGTTACTTAAACATGATTTACCTTGCATTAGGCTGGCTGGGACCTGGGGATCTCATTTCTAATGAACCAAGAGACGACACAATTAATTACGTTAGAAGGAGTGCTATTAGACAGCAGACTGGTCATTGCAAAAGAAAAGGTCCTTAGATATTCCCCACCTTCCCCCAAAAGTTGCAGAAATACACAGGAATAGCACAGGTCACATATTGGTGGACACAGACAAGAATGGGAAAAGGATGACTGCTAGTGGTCCCAAAATGGGATGTGGGATGGGGGGGTGATTAGCTAGAACCAGAGAAGTTGCAGTGATTGGGAGAAGGAGGGGCAGGGGTTTGGAAGGCAATGGTTATGTGATTTGACCAAGCGTGAAAAGTCCACCAGGAGCTCTGCATCCTCAGTGCCCTGGTGGACCTGATCTGCATCTTATGTGTACATCTGACAGCCAACCCTGAGCCTCTAATCACAGTGACCTGCCCACTTGAGGTAGTTAGGATTTGGAAGTGGCTGGACTAGAAAAAAGGCACTGAAGGCTGGGAGGCCACATTTAGGCCAGTGAGAATGGGAGCCCAGTTACAGGAAGAGTCCCATCCACCATGATGTGTAAATGTGCCTAATCATCTTTTGATCACGCAAGCGGATTGCAGAAGCTCTCCTTTGACTCTGATTGCTTTAGGGGTGTTGTCATATCTCCCTTTGGTTGAACATAGTAGTCAGAGAAGTCAGCTCTGCGGTGGAGTGTCTGAGCTGGAAAGATGAGAAGGTAAAGCCTTGAAGATTTGAAGAGGGCAGGGCCAAAGGTTAAAGGAGAAAGGTTAACAGCAGGCAAAGACCCAGGATTGAAATATTTGCTGAAGGCTGACAGGCAACAGAATAGAGGCAGACAAGTGGCAAATTCCTGTTTTCTTCTCTAAATGAGAAAATATTTTGAGTGGTATTCAGTCAGATTGCATAATGCATTGGGGTGGGGGCCGGAGATGGAGAGAGAACATGAATGAGAGAGAATATTAAATAACCCATGAAGCCAAAGTGACTACAGAATTCAAGGAGCTGTGTAAGCATCATCCTCCTTTGCCTCCTTATTTGGGCAGCTCAGCATTCATTTCTTCACTCACTCATCCAGCACGTGGTCATGAGGACCTGCCTTATCGGGGGAGGGGTTAACAGCTGCCCATAGGAATTAGCATCAGACAAATGAAAAAGAGGCCAGTCCTTTCTCTCAAAGGCACGCAGGTGCATGAACGGTGATTCCAATGCAAGCTGCAACTTTTGGTTTAATGCTGTTAAGGTTGTTTTCTTTTAAAACCTGAATCTTACAGTCATCTGTGTCTGCTCACAGTTTACTGAATACTTCTATATAAATCTTGCGCCTGAGAGAGAATTTAAAGTGATTTCAGCTACCCTAGTGCTCAGGCTATCCCAGGGCATTGTTTCCAAGTGGGGTTACCCTACACTGCTTGGGGGGAATTTTGTAGCAGGGCTGGGGCGCCGTATGTGCAGGTGGGAGAGTCTGGATGTGGGGAAGTGGTTAGGAAGTAAAACAGTTGTTTGTTTTACACAAACAAACAGCTCAGTCAGAGCCAGCTCTCCTCCTCCTTGCTCGGTCCTGTCTGCTCTTGCTTGTGAGAACGGCTGCGGTGCTCAGGAGTGCAAGTTCATTTAGGTTTCCAGGCTGATGGTGAGTAGCATTGGTGGTTTATTCACTGGGATATTTATGAATGACAAGAATGTAGAGCTGGGAAGGCTGTGAGGGTCATATCACAGAGGGCAATCCGCAGAAGTTAAGTGACGTCCCCACGGTGCCTGTGAGGTTGTGGCAGAGCTGGGACCCAGCCTTAGCCCCCTGACTCCCCAGCCAACTTTGAGTTCACTGCCACCTCTTCCAGGAAGTGATGACTCAGAGTATTTCCATCAGCATCTCTTACCACTACCCCTCCTCCATTTTCTTCCTACAGCCACCAAGCCAATAATAGACCAAAGCGGTTTCAATTTTAGGCAGTTTCCTTTTTTACTTAGAAATCTATGGTTAGAAAGGGTGCTGGGGTAGTGATGATGGCTGGGGGTGGGAGGGAGGTGTGAGAAACTTCAAAGGGGGTGGGTTTCTCCTGGTTCTCAGGTAACCTGGAGGAAATCAGAACTGGGTGCCTTCATGGAACCTGGAGTAGGTCTCTGAAAGATTCCTTTCCCTCTGAAGTTTTTCTGGCTTTTTAGTTCAGGAGGGAATTTTCCTCCTGTCAATTCTGGGAACATCCTAAAACTTCATAAAATTCTTATGTAAATTTTAAACTTTAAAAACTAACTAGTGTGAATTATTACAAAGTACTTTGTAAGTGACATTTCAAGCTTTAGGATTTTAGTTCATTCCAATAGTCCTAGATACATATTATTTTCTTTTCGAGGAAGGTAGAAACTTTGCTTTACTGTAGGGCCTAAAACTGGAAAGAAATTACTGAAAGAGATTATGAATAAGCTAATGATAATTGCTGTCTCTTAAGTTCTCTATATTAGGCACTGAGGCACATTTATATGTGATCCTCCCAGCAGCTCTAAGAGGTGAGTCTTATTATTCCCAATTTGCTGATGAGCACCCTGTGGCTTTGGGAAGTTAGATAGCTTGCCAAATGGCACATAGCAAGTGTATATGGGTGTGAGTATTTGAAGTCAGGTCGGTCTGATTTTAAAGTTCATATTCTTAATCATGAGGCTATATGGGCCTCACATTTGCAGTTTAGAGGTCGTAATATTACATCAGTATGTAATAATATTGCTTTTTAATTTCATGACATGTTTGCTTCCCAATGAACTATACTTGAAGTTTATTAAATTTTTAAGGTATACAAAGATTTCCTGAAGGCCTTGTTTTAACAAATGCCTCAAACCACACAATTGTGTGCTTCGTTCCATAATTCATTTTTGGAATAATATGTGAAGAAGAGCCCAAGATGAAAGGATCTAGCTAAATTGTTGTATGACAGCCATATTCCCTCTCTGGTTTCTGCTTTCACATTCTGCGGTCAACTGGGGAGATAAATCCCTTTGCTATTGATCTTACTGAGGAGGAGGGGGTGTGAAGGTGATGGCTATCAAAGGATCTTGGGAAGTTGAAAGCATTATCCAAATGCAAGAATAGAATATGTTAACAGATTTTTTTTTTTCTTTTTAACAGTCTAAACATGTTTCAGTCTCACTTTTCAGATCTTAAATGAAGCCTATTTAGTTTGGGTTGCTCAGTGTTTTAGCTCTCAGGAAGAGTTATACACATTTGACTCAAATATTTAGTCAGGATGTATAAGGGAATGTGTGTGTTTTTGTGTGTATATATTTTGATTCCTAAACAAAAACAAGCTTTTAATTTGTTTTACTGTCAGTGTTCTCATTCCTGTCACCCAGTTTGGGGTAGAGATGATGATGAATGCTATCTGTTGAGGTTCCTATCTTCAAGGGCCTTATCATCATTTCCTTTTCATTTGAAAGTATTTAAGGATTTGTTGCTGAATGTCTTATGTGTCCCATGAAGATGCATTTAGATGAGAAACTTGCTGTTCTAGAGGCAGCCTGGGCACTGAATGGCCAGAATCTCCTTTGAGTTCAGGAGAGTGGATAGTTGGCAGACACTCTCTTCGTATGAGCTCTGTTGGTGATTGCCAACTATATGATTTGAGGTACCCAGAATGTTCCCTCCAACCCTAATGAGAACAAGAATCATTTAAGCAACCCCTTCTGTATCTTCACTAAGCTCTCAAAACACCTTAAATGTGAAATCTTGACCACCTTCATAAAATTGGATTCTTACAGGTGAAATGGACCCATGCTGGTATCCCTGACAGACGCTTAGCTGCCCTTGTCTGTGCTTTGTGAGTGGCCTTTCTAGTGTTGGATAGTTCTGGGCTTAGCTGCTTTTTCCCATTTTGGGTTAAAGTATTCCTCTTTGTAACCCTGCCTTTTAATCCTAGCTAACCCTAAAGCATAGAAGCTATGCTAGAGAGTTGGTGACACTTTTCTAAGACCCTAAACTGAAACCCAGATCACTTGTATCTGGTAACAAAAGAGACTTGATTTGGGGGGAGATCCTCAGAAGTACCATTCATGCATTCCCTCATTTGTCCTGTTGCCACTTACGAAGTCCGGTCTACAGAATGAATGAAGGCTATCTCAGGAAGAAATCAGAGTCTTCTCTTCTCTCATTCAAGACTCATTACTTAGGAATATGCTGATTCTGAGAGACTGAATCATGCACCTCTAATGCGTTGTGATCACATTAGCACAGCTTGGCTACCTTATTCAAACTCTGGTGTTATAACGTCTGATTTATTCCAGATAGCAGGGCCGTCAGGGGATAGGGAGAAGTAGAAGCCTTTGGGATGTTTAGTGGATATTCACTATTTGAAACTTGAGTTTCTCAGAACTGGTCATCTCTCTGGATATCATCACATTTCTCTGTGCTAAATTTATTTGCAGTCTATTAAAAATCACAGAAGGTATGCATGCTTGAAAAGTGCACTGTTTTAAGTACAGGTAATCAAATTTAAGGTGCATCTGGGTACCTGTTATTAATGTCCCATAGTGATCATTTATTTATTCCACTAACAATGAATGCATTTGGATTCTGAGGCAGTCATTGCACTCAGTATTAAGAATATAAAATCAGGGCTTCCCTGGTGGCGCAGTGGTTGAGAGTCCGCCTGCTGATGCAGGGGACGTGGGTTTGTGCCCCAGTCCGGGAAGATCCCACATGCCGTGGTGCGGCTGGGCCCGTGAGCCATGGCTGCTGAGCCTGCGTGTCTGGAGCCTGTGCTCCGCAACGGGAGAGGCCACAACAGTGAGAGGCCCGTGTACCGCAAAAAAAAAAAAAAAAAAAAAAAAAGAATATAAAATCAAATAAGACATGTCATCTTCCTTCAAGAATCACACAAACTTTCGTAAATCATAGCAATATTTTTTTGGATCTGTCTCCTAAAGCAAAGGACATAAAAGCAAAAATAAACAAATGGGACCTACTTAAAAGTTTTTGCACAGCAAAGGAACCCATCAACGAAATGAAAAGACAGCCTACTGAGTAAGAGAAAATATTTGCAAATGATATGACTGTCAAGGGGTTAATATCCAAAATATAGGAGCAGTTCACACAACTTAACATCAAACAAGCAAACAAACCAATTAAAAAATGGGCAGAAGACCTGAATATACATTTTTCCAGACATACAGATGGCCAACAGGCACATGAAAAGATGCTCAACATCATTAATCATCAGAGAAATGCCAATTAAAACCAAAATGAGATATCACCTCACACTGGTCAGAATGGACATCATCAAAAAGAACACAAATAACAAATGTTGGCAAGGATGTGGAGAAAATGGAACCCTTGGACACTGTTGGTGGGAATGTAAATTGGTGCAGCCACTGTAGGAGACAGTATGGAGGTTTCTCAAAAAACTAAGCATACAGCTACCATATGACCCAGCAGTTCCACTGCTGGGCATGTATCCGAATAAAGCTAAAATACTAATTCAAAAAGATAGATGTACCCCAATGTTAATAGCAGTGTTATTTACATTTGCCAAGAAATGGAAGCAATCTAAGTATCTATTAACAGATGAATGGATAAAGAAGATGTGGTATATATATACAATGGACTATTACTCAGCCATAAAAAAAGAATGAAATTTTGCCATTCATTTTTGCAACAATATGGATGAACTTGGAGGGTATTATGCTAAGTGAAATAAGTCAGACAGAGGAAGACAAATACTGTATGATATCACTTATATGTGGGATCTTAAAAATACAACAAACTAGTGAACATAACAAAAAAGAAACAGACTTAACAGAGGTAAAGAACAAACTAGTGGTTACCAGTGGGGAGAAGGAAGGGGGGAGGGGCAAGAATAGGGGTAGGAGATTAAGCAATACAAACTGTGTGTAAAATAAACTGCAAGGATATATTGTACACCACAGGGAATATAACCAATATTTTATAGTAACTATAAATACAATATAACCTTTAAAAATTCGGAATCACTATGTTGTACACCTCAAACTTACATAACATTGTACATCAACCATACCTCAATAAAAACAAAAAGAATCGGGGCTTCCCTGGTGGCGCAGTGGTTGAGAGTCCACCTGCCGATGAAGGGGACATGGGTTTGTGCCCCGGTCCGGGAAGATCCCACATGCCGCGGAGCGGCTGGGCCCGTGAGCCATGGCCACTGAGCCTGCGCGTCTGGAGCCTGTGCTCCGGAACGGGAGAGGCCACAACAGTGAGAGGCCCGCGTACCGCAAAAAAAAAAAAAAAAAAAAAAAAAGACAAAAAAACAAAACAAAAAGAATCACACAAACTTGAGTGAGACAGGCTAATAAAGTGAAACTTATCAAATAATATACTAAATGCAGTGAACAGAAAGCTTCAGGGATGGAAGGGGAGGGAACCCTTGGAGCACGTTTTGAGGGACAAGAGGAATCGGTTGGACTAGGGTGGAGAATGGACATTCCACAAAGAAAGAATAGCCTGGACAAAGGTCTGGGTGGTAAAATACAGGTTCTATGAGAGGAAATACAAGTAGTTCTGCTCAAATTAATGCCACAAAGAGTGTATTGGGAGCAGTGATGAAGGTTGAGCAGTGGGAAGAATGCAGATAGGAACTAATATTTGTTGCATCCTTATTAAGTGCTGGATAGAGTTTTAAGCCCTTCACCTGTTTACCTAATATAATCCCCATAAAAGCCTACGAAATAACTACTATTCTTTTTTTTTTTTTTTTTTAAACATCTTTATTGGGGTATAATTGCTTTACAATGGTGTGTTAGTTTCTGATTTACAACAAAGTGAATCAGCTATACATATACATATGTTCCCATATGTCTTCCCTCTTGCGTCTCCCTCCCTCCCACTCTCCCCATCCCACCCTTCCAGGCTGTCACAAAGCACCAAGCTAATATCCCTGTGCCTTGCGGCTGCTTCCCCCCAGCTATCTACCTTACTACGTTTGTTAGTGTGTATATGTCCATGACTCTCTCTCGCCCTGTCAAAACTCACCCCTCCCCCTCCCCATACCCTCAAGTCCGTTCTCCAGTAGGTCTGCGTCTTTATTCCTATCTTACCCCTAGGTTCTTCATGACATTTTTTTCCCTTAAATTCCATATATATGTGTTAGCATACGGTATTTGTCTTTTTCTTTCTGACTTACTTCACTCTGTATGACAGACTCTAGGTCTATCCATCTCATTACAAATAGCTCAATTTCATTTCTTTTTAAGGCTGAGTAATATTCCATTGTGTATATGTGCCACATCTTCTTTATCCATTCATTCGATGATGGGCGCTTAGGTTGTTTCCATGTCCTGGCTATTGTAAATAGAGCTGCAATGAACATTTTGGTACATGACTCTTTTTGAATTTTGGTTTTCTCAGGGTATATGCCAAGTAGTGGGATTGCTGGGTCATATGGTAATTCTATTTGTAGTTTTTTAAGGAACCTCCATACTGTTCTCCACAGTGGCTGAACCAATTCACATTCCCACCAGCAGTGCAAGAGTGTCCCCTTTTCTCCACACCCTCTCCAGCATTTATTGTTTCTAGATTTTTTGATGATGGCCATTCTGACTGGTGTGAGATGATATCTCATTGTAGTTTTGATTTGCATTTCTCTAATGATTAATGATGTTGAGCATTCTTTCATGTGTTTGTTGGCATTCTGTATATCTTCTTTGGAGAAATGTCTATTTAGGTCTTCTGCCCATTTTTGGATGGGGTTGTTTGTTTTTTCGTTATTGAGCTGCATGAGCTGCTTGTAAATTTTGGAGATTAATCCTTTGTCAGTTGCTTCATTTGCAAATGTTTTCTCCCATTCTGAGGGTTGTCTTTTGGTCTTGGTTATGGTTTCCTTTGCTGTGCAAAAGCTTTGAAGTTTCATTAGGTCCCATTTGTTTATTTTTGTTTTTATTTCCATTACTCTAGGAGGTGGGTCAGAAAGGATCTTGCTGTGATTTATGTCATAGAGTGTTCTTCCTATGTTTTCTTCTAAGAGTTTGATAGTTTCTGGCCTTACATTTAGGTCTTTAATCCATTTTGAGCTTATTTTTGTGTATGGTGTTAGGGAGTGATCTAATCTCATACTTTTACATGTACCTGTCCAGTTTTCCCAGCACCATTTATTGAAGAGGCTGTCCTTTCTCCACTGTACATTCCTGCCTCCTTTATCAAAGATAAGGTGTCCATATGTGCGTGGGTTTATCTCTGGGCTTTCTATCCTGTTCCACTGATCTATCTTTCTGTTTTTGTGCCAGTACCATACTGTCTTGATTACTGTTGCTTTGTAATATAGTCTGAAGTCAGGGAGCCTTATTCCTCCAGCTTCCTTTTTTCGTTCTCAAGATTGCTTTGGCTATTCGGGGTCTTTTGTGTTTCCATACAAATTGCGAAATTTTTTGTTCTAGTTCTGTGAAAAATGCCAGTGGTAGTTTGATAGGGATTGCATTGAATCTGTAGATTGCTTTGGGTAGTAGAGTCATTTTCACAATGTTGATTCTTCCCATCCAAGAACATGGTATATCTCTCCATCTATTTGTATCATCTTTAATTTCTTTCATCAGTGTCTTATAATTTTCTGCATACAGGTCTTTCGTATCCTTAGGTAGGTTTATTCCTAGATATTTTATTCTTTTTGTTGCAATGGTAAATGGGAGTGTTTTCTTGATTTCACTTTCAGATTTTTCATCATTAGTATATAGGAATGCCAGAGATTTCTGTGCATTAATTTTGTATCCTGCTACTTTACCAAATTCATTGATTAGCTCTAGTAGTTTTCTGGTAGCATCTTTAGGATTCTCTATGTATAGTATCATGTCATCTGCAAACAGTGACAGCTTTACTTCTTCTTTTCCGATTTGGATTCCTTTTATTTCCTTTTCTTCTCTGATTGCTGTGGCTAAAACTTCCAAAACTATGTTGAATAAGAGTGGTGAGAGTGGGCAACCTTGTCTTGTTCCTGATTTTAGTGGAAATGCTTTCAGTTTTTCACCATTGAGGATGATGTTTGCTGTGGGCTTGTCATATATGGCTTTTATTATGTTTAGGAAAGTTCCCTCTATGCCTACTTTCTGGAGGGTTTTTATCATAAATGGGTGTTGAATTTTGTCGAAAGCTTTCTCTGCATCTATTGAGATGATCATATGGTTTTTCTCCTTCAATTTGTTAATATAGTTTATCACATTGATAGATTTGCGTATATTGAAGAATCCTTGCATTCCTGGAATAAACCCCACTTGATCATGGTGTATGATCCTTTTAATGTGCTGTTGGATTCTGTTTGCTAGTATTTTGTTGAGGATTTTTGCATCTATGTTCATCAGTGATATTGGCCTGTAGTTTTCTTTCTTTGTGACATCCTTGTCTGGTTTTGGTATCAAGGTGATGGTGGCTTCGTAGAAGGAATTTGGGAGTGTTCCTCCCTCTGCTATATTTTGGAAGAGTTTGAGAAGGATAGGTGTTAGCTCTTCTCTAAACGTTTGATAGAATTCACCTGTGAAGCCATCTGGTCCTGGGCTTTTGTTTGTTGGAAGGTTTTTAATCACAGTTTCAATTTCAGTGCTTGTGATTGGTCTGTTCATATTTTCTATTTCTTCCTGATTCAGTCTTGGCAGGTTGTGCATTTCTAAGAATTTGTCCATTTCTTCCAGATTGTCCATTTTATTGGCATAGAGTTGCTTGTAGTAATCTCTCATGATTTTTTTTATTTCTGCAGTGTCAGTTGTTACTTCTCCTTTTTCATTTCTAATTCTATTGATTTGAGTCTTCTCCCTTTTTTTCTTGATGAGTCTGGCTAGCGGTTTATCTATTTTGTTTATCTTCTCAAAGAACCAGCTTTTAGTTTTATTGATCTTTGCTATTGTTTCCTTCATTTCTTTTTCATTTATTTCTGATCTGATTTTTATGATTTCTTTCCTTCTGCTAGCTTTGGGGTTTTTTTGTTCTTCTTTCTCTAATTGCTTGAGGTGCAAGGTTAGGTTGTTTATTCGAGATGTTTCCTGCTTCTTAAGGTGGGCTTGTATTGCTATAAACTTCCCCCTTAGAACTGCTTTTGCTGCATCCCATAGGTTTTGGGTCGTTGTGTCTCCATTGTCATTTGTTTCTAGGTATTTTTTTATTTCCTCTTTGATTTCTTCAGTGATCACTTCATTATTAAGTAGTGTATTGTTTAGCCTCCATGTGTTTGTATTTTTTACAGATCTTTTCCTGTAATTGATATCTAGTCTCATGGCGTTGTGGTCGGAAAAGATACTTGATACAATTTCAGTTTTCTTAAATTTACCAAGGCTTGATTTGTGACCCAAGATATGATCTATCCTGGAGAATGTTCCATGAGCACTTGAGAAAAATGTGTATTCTGTTGTTTTTGGATGGAGTGTCCTATAAATATCAATTAAGTCCATCTTGTTTAATGTATCATTTAAAGCTTGTGTTTCCTTATTTATTTTCATTTTGGATGATCTGTCCATGGGTGAAAGTGGGGTGTTAAAGTCCCCTACTATGAATGTGTTACTGTTGATCTCCCCTTTTATGGTTGTTAGTATTTGCCTTATGTATTGAGGTGCTCCTATGTTGGGTGCATAAATATTTACAATTGTTATATCTTCTTCTTGGATCGATCCCTTGATCATTATGTAGTGTCCTTCTTTGTCCCTTTTAATAGTCCTTATTTTAAAGTCTATTTTGTCTGATATGAGAATTGCTACTCCAGCTTTCTTTTGGTTTCCATTTGCATGGAATATCTTTTTCCATCCCCTTACTTTCAGTCTGTATGTGTCTCTAGTTCTGAAGTGGGTCTCTTGTAGACAGCATATATAAGGGTCTTGTTTTTGTATCCATTCAGCCAATCTGTGTCTTTTGGTGGGAGCATTTAGTCCATTTACATTTAAGGTAATTATTGATATGTATGTTCCTATTTCCATTTTATATATTGTTTTGGGTTCGCTACTATAGGTCATTTCCTTCTCTTGTGTTTCGTGTCTAGAGAAGTTCCTTTAGCATTTGTTGTAAAGCTGGTTTGGTGGTGCTGAACTCTCTCAGCTTTTGCTTGTCTGTAAAGGTTTTAATTTCTCCATCAAATGTGAATGAGATCCTTGCTGGGTAGAGTAGTCTTGGTTTCAGGCTATTCTCCTTCATCACTTTCAGTATGTCCTGCCACTCCCTTCTGGCTTGTAGGGTTTCTGCTGAGAGATCCGCTGTTAACCTTATGGGGATTCCCTTGTGTGTTATTTGTTGTTTTTCCCTTGCTGCTTTTAATATGCTTTCTTTGTATTTAATTTTTGACAGTTTGATTAATATGTGTCTTGGCGTGTTTCTCCTTGTATTTATCCTGTATGGGACCCTCTGTGCTTCCTGGACTTGATTAACTATTTCCTTTCCCATATTAGGGAAGTTTTCAACTATAATCTCTTCAAATATTTTCTCAGTCCCTTTCTTTCTTTCTTCTTCTTCTGGAACCCCTATAATTCGAATGTTGGTGCGTTTCATGTTGTCCCAGAGGTCTCTGAGACTGTCCTCAGTTCTTTTCATTCTTTTTTCTTTATTCTGCTCTGCAGTAGTTATTTCCACTACTTTATCTTCCAGGTCACTTATCCGTTCTTCTGCCTCAGTTATTCTGCTATTGATCCTATCTAGAGTGATTTTAATTTCATTTATTGCATTGTTCATCGTTGCTTGTTTCATCTTTAGTTCTTGTAGGTCCTTGTTAACTGTTTCTTGCATTTTGTCCATTCTACTTCCAAGATTTCGGATCATCCTTACTATCATTATTCTGAATTCTTTTTCAGGTAGATTGCCTATTTCCTCTTCATTTGTTAGGTCTGGTGGGTTTTTATCTTGCTCCTTCATCTGCTGTGTGTTTTTCTGTCTTCTCATTTTGCTTATCTTACTGTGTTTGGGGTCTCCTTTTTGCAGGCTGCAGGTTCGTAGTTCCCGTTGTTTTTGATGTCTGTCTCCAGTGGCTAAGGTTGTTTCAGTGGGTTGTGTAGGCTTCCTGGTGGAGGGGACTAGTGCCTGTGTTGTGCTGGATGAGGCTGGATCTTGTCTCTCTAGTGGGCAGGTTCACGTCTGGTGGTGTGTTTTGGGGTGTCTGTGGCCTTATTATGATTTTAGGCAGCCTCTCTGCTAATGGGTGGGGTTGTGTTCCTGTTTTGCTAGTTGTTTGGCATAGGTTGTCCAGCACTGTGGCTTGCTGGTCGTTGAGTGAAGCTGGGTGCTGGTGTTAAGATGGAGGTCTCTGGGAGATTTCCGCTGTTTAATATTATGTGGAGCTGGGAGGTCTCTTGTTGACCAGTGACCTGAAGTTGGCTCTCCTACCTCAGAGGCAGAGCCCTGACTCCTGGCTGGAGCACCAAGAGCCTTTCATCCACACGGCTCAGAATAAAAGGGAGAAAAAGTAGAGAGAATTAGTAGAAGTATGAGGAAAGAAAGAAGGAAAGGAGGAAAGGAAGGAAGGAAGAAAGAAGCAAAGAAGGAAAGAAAGGAGGGAGGGAGGGAGGGAGGGAGGAAGGAAGGAAGGAGGGAAAGAAGGAAAAAAAGACAGAAAGAAAGATGATACAGTAAAAATAAAATAAAGTATAATATAGTTATTGAATTAAAAAATATTTAGAAAAAAAAAAAAGGGACGGATAGAACCTTAGGACAAATGTTGGAAGCAAAGCTATACAGAGAAAATCTTACACAGAAGCATACACATACACCTTCACAAAAAGAGGTAAAGGGGGAAAAATCATAAATCCTGCTCCCTGAGACCACCTCCTCAATTTGGGGTGATTCGTTGTCTAAAGGAGGGAGGGAAGGAAGGAAAGAAAGAAAGAACGAAGGTAAAGTATAATAAAGTTATTACAATTAAACTTAATTATTAAGAAAAAGAATTTTTAAAAAAAAGTCATGGACGGATAGAGCCCTAGGACAAATGGTGGAAGCTAGAGTATACAGACTAGATGTCACACGGGAGCATACACGTACACCTTCACAAAAAGAGGAAAAGGGAAAAAAATCATAGATTTCGCTCCTAAATTCCACCTCTTCAATTTGGGATCATTCCTTGTCTATTCAGGTATTCCACAGATGCAGGGTATATCAAGTTGATTGTGGAGCTTTAATCCGCTGCTTCTGTGGCTGCTGGGAGAGATTTCCCTTTCTCTTCTTTGTTTTCACAGCTCACAGGAGCTCAGCTTTGGATTTGGCCCTGCCTCTGCGTGTAGGTCGCTGGAGGGCGTCTGTTTTTTTCGCTCAGACAGGACGGGGTTAAAGGAGCCGCTGATTCGGGGCCTCCGGCTCACTCAGGCCGGGGGTTGGGGGATGGGGGAAGGAGGGGCACTGCGTGCGGGGCCGGCCTGCGGCGGCAGAGGCAGCGTGACGTTGCGGCAGAGGCCGGCGTGACGTTGCACCAGCCTGAGGCCCGCCGTGCGCTGTCCCGGGGAAGTTGTCCCTGGATCCCGGGAACCTGGCAGTGGCGGGCTGCACAGGCTCCGCGGAAGAGGGGTGTGGAGAGTGACCTGTGCTCGCACACAGGCCCCTTGGTGGCGGCAGCAGCAGCCTTAGCGTCTCCCGCCCGTCTCTGGGGTCCGCGGTTTTAGCCGCGGCTCGCGCCCGTCTCGGGGGCTCGCGCCCTCAGCCGCGGCTCGCGCCCGTCTCTGGGGTTCGCGCTTTTAGCCGCGGCTCGCGCCCGTCTCTGGAGTTCCTTTAAGCAGCGCTCTTAAACCCCTCTCCTCGCGCACCAGGAGACAAAGAGGGAAGAAAAAGTCTCTTGCCTCTTCGGCCGGTGCAGGCTTTTCCCCCGAACTCCCTCCCGGCTAGTCGTGGTGCACTAACCCCTTCAGGCTATGTTCAAGCCGCCAACCCCAGTCCTCTCCCTGAGCTCCGTCCAAAACCAAAACCCGAGCCTCAGCTCGCAGCCCCGCCCGCCCCGGTGGGTGAGCAGCAAGCCTCTCGGGTTGGTGAGTGCTGGTCGGCACCGATCGTCTGTGCAGGAATCTCCCCGCTTTGCCCTCCGCACCCGTCGCTGTGCACTACTCCGCGGTCCCGAAACTCCCCCCTCTGCCTCCCGCAGTCTCCGCCCGCGGAGGGGCTTCCTAGTGTGTGGAAACTTTTCCTCCTTCACAGCTCCCTCCCACTGGTGCAGGTGCCGTCCTTATTCTTTTGTCTCTGTTTTTTCTTTTGCCCTACCCAGTTACGTGGGGAGTTTCTTGCCTTTTGGGAGGTCTGAGGTCTTCTGCCAGCCTTCAGTAGGAGTTCTGTAGGAGTTGTTCCACGTGTGGATGTATTTCTGGTGTATCCGTGGGGAGGAAGGCGATCTCCGCGTCTTACTCTTCCGCCATCTTCAAGGTCCCCCCCCATAACTACTATTCTTATCCCCACTTTACAAATGAAGAAACCGAGGCACAGAAACACTGAGCCATTTTTCTGTCACACAACTAGGAAGACATGGGACTTCCCTGGTGGTGCAGTGGTTAATAATCAGCCTGCCAATGCAGGGGACCTGGGTTTGAGCCCTGGTCTGGGAAGATCCCATATGCCGCGGAGCAACTAATCTCATGCACCACAACTACTGAGCCTGCACTCTAGAGCCCGCGAGGCACAACTACTGAGGCTGCGTGCCACAACTACTGAAGCCTGCATGCCTAGAGCTCGTGCTCCGCAACTAGATAAGCCACCACAATGAGAAGCCCGCGCACCTCAAGGAAGAGTAGCCCCCACTCGCTGCAGCTGGAGAAAGCCTGCTCGCCGCAACTAGAGAAAGCCCGCGCACAGCAACAAAGGCCCAATGCAGACAAAAATAAATTTATTTAAAAAATTCTATTAAAAAAAATAAAAAGAACTAGGAAGAGGTGGAGGTTGTAATTGAACCCATGAAGCCTGGCTCTAGAGCTCACTTTGAATCACTGTTCTTGGGCCTTGTGTACAAGGAGGTTGAACCTTATCCTGAAAATTATGATTTATTTTAGACACAGGAATTACAGAGACAGAATTATGTTCTGGAAAGGTCACATGGAGGGTCATGTGGAGAGCAGATCATAGGGGAGAGAGGTTGGAGGCCTTTAACATAATCTAGGTGAGAAGTGATAAAAACCTGAAACACACTGGTGGCAGGGGATGTCATCAGAAGAAAATTGATTCAAAAGGCATTAAGCAAGTAGAATCTGTTTGACTCTGCCTAATGGGATTAAGTTGTTGAATGAGAAGATGGAATTTATCTCCTAGGTAAATGCATATCACCATTCATAAAGAAAAGCTGGTTAGGGAAAAGAATGCTAAGGTATGTGATTCCTGTTGAGTTTCCAGTTTCAAGGGAAATCATGGGTGTGGTTTAATTTGCCTGGGGTAACTTGTAGAGTCTGAGGGCTGTGGAAAGACCTTGGGGATTACAGGCACTTAGGAGATAGGCAGAAGAAAAATTTTTGCAAAGAGTGATGGGGCCAGAGTAGAAGAAATCTCAAGAGCCTCAGAAGTGTATGCTTTATGTAGCACAGGCTTTGGCAACATTGCTCACTGTGACTTTCGGAGAGTGTTTCCAGTGAAGTTGTGGGATCAGAAGCCTGTGAAGCCTGTGGTGCATGAGCTTAGTTGCTCCACAGAAACTGTAGTGTAGATCAATCTTTCCAGAAGCCTGCTGGTGAAGTGAAGTGCAGCTATGCATCCATGTGAGTCAAATTCTTGAAAACACATCCTGGAACATTTGCAGAAACCTGAAGTAGTGAGCCTGGGACATAACCTGCCCTTGGTGTATGGGCAGTACTGAATTTCAGTCCCTAGACACATATTGAATAGGACTTCCTTTATTGTGTTCAGGTCTGGGCCTGGTACTGTGGAATGTGAAGGGAAATTATATAACATAGGTTCTTCCCTCAAATAATTTTTATTCCAGTTGTAGGGAGAAGACAAACATGGGAAACTAAGAGGAAAGATAAGAGAAACTGTCAATCAATAGGTCGTCAGAGATTGCTGGAGTCCTTGAGGATGCAAATGGTGGAGCCAGGGAGAATCTGGGGAGCACAGTGTGAGCTTGGATGTGGAAACGTGCAGAGGGCCTGGGGGAGGAAGGCAGTGAGGAGCCCTGCTCATGCCTCTCACACTCAGGGTTTTCTTTTCTCCAGTTGTCTCCTTGACTGTATGCCTTTTCCGAACCTGCTTTTTCGCAACTTTCCATGTGCTCACAACCTGTGTTCCTTGGTCTCTGCATCCAAGAGGCTCTCATGTATCACTTCTGCCTACCGAGGGGAGGACATTTAATATCTGCTACCTGTCTTGCCTCTATTCTTTTTTAGGCTCTCAACCGATTCTTTTCCCTTCAGTATTGCCCAGAGGTCCAAGAGGGACACCAAGGGAGCAATGAGAAAGCTGTGGTTGGGGCTGGGGGAGGAGAAGGCTCAGATAGTCCCAGGAGTTTTGGATGGTTGGATCATGCTGGGAGCACTTTATGCAGGAAACAGAAGTTGTTCTCATTGTCTAACTGCTGCATAACAAACCACCCTGAAACTTAGTGGCATTAAAACTACAGCCGGGGGCTTCCCTGGTGGCGCAGTGGTTGCGAGTCCGCCTGCCGATGCAGGGGACATGGGTTCGTGCCCCGGTCTGGAAGGATCCCACATGCCGCGGAGTGGCTGGGCCCGTGAGCCATGGCCGCTGAGCCTGCGCGTCCGGAGCCTGTGCTCTGCAATGGGAGAGGCCGCAACAGTGAGAGGCCCGCGTACCATAAATAAATAAATAAATAAAAAAAAAAAAAAAAAAAAAAAACTACAGCCATTTTATTGTGGTCTCCCTGTTGTGGATGAGCATAGTGTGGATGGCTTATTTCCGCTCTTCAGTGGTCTGGAACTCATCTGGAATGGCTGGGACAGCATGAGTTTGCCAGACTTGTGACTAGCTCTAGCTGTTGGCTGGGTCTCTCTCTTCTCTGTGTCGTGTCTGCTGGGGATGTCTGGTGCTTAGGCTGAGATGCCTGGAGCAGCCGGGGCTGTCTGGGTGCTGCTGCCTCCACACAACCTCTCAACATGGCTGACTTGAGTTTCCTCACAGCATGTCAGGCTCAGTATCGTTGGATTCTTCCCTGATATCCTTCCAAGAGAATTGGGTGGGAGCTTCAAGAGTTCTTATATACTAGTCTTAAAATTAACAAATGTCACTTCTGCTACATTCTATTGGTCAAGCAAGTCACTAAGGCCAACCCAGCTTGTTAGGCTCTGTCAAAGCCCTGCTTTTTCTACATGGCCACAGGAGAGAAAGGAACCACTTGTGTAAGTGATATCTTCCTGACAGAAAATAGGGTCCACAGAGAAGTTTTGGAGATTGTCGCAATCCTTGTGGGGAAGGCCCTTGTCCAGTGGCTTAAAGAGCCCTGAATCAGGAGCCAAGAGACCGGTTTCTGGCTCTGGCTTTATCTCCATCTAACCAACCTTAGAATAACTTTAACCTGTGAATTAAAATCCTGGTCATATTGGTTTTATATTTTACTCTACTAGACCAAGACCCCGGGTTGAATGGAGTTACACTGATTGTAGAAGATAGAGTTTCGTACGTGCGCGCATGCACACCCACCCCCTCAGGCACACACAAATTCTTATATTCTCTACAAACTGGAGAAAGGGTTGAAACTGAGTGTAATCAGGCAGACCTTGGTCTAATTCTTGTTTCTGCCACTTTGTAAACACATGGCCTCCCAACCTCATTTTCCTCATCTGTCAAATGGGGATACCACTACTTACCTGGTCAGCGTGTCACCAATATGAAATAAAATCTTCTACGTCTGTTTAGACTCATAGATTCTTATAGAATCATCATTGTCATTCTGATTTCTTGCCCTAATAAGAGTTGGAATTTCCATAACGTCTGGCTGGACTACTTTTCCTCTTCCTTATGCCATGTCCGATCCCGTTTTGACATGTTTTCTTTATCACTAAATACCAGTGGCTGGGGTGTGTGTGTGCATGTGTGTATTTGTGAGGTTTGCATTCTCAGGTTTTGTGCTGGGACTGTCTAGACCTACTTGATGAATGATGTGCTGTGTGAGTGTGCATATGTGCTGGACATGCGTGGAGGATTTAGATTCAGAACTGACCTAAGAAACCTAATTACCACTCAAGTAGATGTTCACATATCCTCATTATGAGAATTGAATTGGTTGAAATTCATATCTAAATATGATCTTCTTGGAATTTACCTTACTGCTCCTTGAAGACGAGCAGTACTCTGAGATTCTATTTTCTTTAACATGCTGCAACTTGACTGCAGGGGCTGCCCGCCCTATAGCCCCTGCTGTCTTCTGCATGTATAATCACAGACTTCTCCCCACAGGAGCTTGGTGTGCTGAGCAGGCATCCAGTGAAGGAGGAAACCCAAAGCCTGTGTCAGGACAGATAAATAAGTAAAGATGTTTGTCAAAATGCATGGAGTGCTATTTCTCACCCTTGTACCTTTGACAGGAGCAACCATATTGGATGTTGCATTTATTTAGACCCTCACTGCTAAGGATAAAGTACTCTGTAAACATGTCCTGCTTAGCCCTCACTGCATGTACTGCTGCCTTTCCGAGGTCTTTAATTCAGTGAAATAAATTACTTTAAAAAGAAGTGCTGTGCAGCCTCTTAGAACAGTAAACAAGAACACTTCAGGTCTTTTTAGGAACCTGAAGCCAAGGGCTGGTTTGTTGTTTTGGTCTCCAGGAAGAGCTGGTACAGAAGGAGGTATTGACCTCGCTGCTTTGGCTGGCACCCACCAGGTCCCTTCCTGGCGCTCACATTCCCCAGGCATGTAACTTAACACCTGTCCTTCTCCCAGCAAACAGAGCTCACAGTGATGGCTGAGCCCCCTCCTGCGCAGGCCCTCCCAGCAGCTCGGCACCCTTTCACCTATGATTTCAAACCCTGACAAACCAGAATCAGAGAATACATTTCCCCTCAGGATTCTGATATTAGGCCAAGAAAATATTTAATCAAAAAACAACTCCCAGGGGGAGGTCCTGGGATCGGTATATCCCTCCATTTCTGTTTCCAGATGTAGATGAGGAAAAAAGGTGTAGGGATTGTAGAGCCCTTTAAGACTAGCAAGTAGCTTACCTCTCTGCTGGAGACGGGCATGTGGTCTGAAAGGTGTCCTCTCTTACTGTTTCAACGCCTGCCCATATGAGCTACAGCATCACCCCTCCTATTTCCATCTGACATAGTCAGGCTGAATCTCTGGTAAGTAAATAATTAATATGGAAGTTGGGGATGTCAGTGGAAAAGTCAGCTGTGATGGGCTCAAATAACAAGCCCCAAAAGTGATAGCCACTCTGGCCTCTGAGAGGACCTGTCGGCTCTGTAAGACCCAGACAGCCCTGTCTTTGGGCCTGTCTCTCCACATTAAAGTCAAGGGCCTATATCTCTCCATCGTTGAATCACATCTTTGTCCCCAAATGCTTGTACACACGGGCTGACTGGTGTTTTCTTTCCTAAGTCCACCAGGCCCATGCAAGTCTGCGTGACTCATGACAGAGAGGAGTCTCAGTTCCAATATCTCTGTGGGTTTAGGGAGGGGTCAGGCTGTGAATAAACCATTACGTGGCTGATTCTACATCCTTCTCTTTTACCACAAAAACCTCAATTTCCCTTTTTGTGGAAAACAAAACCCTCTTTCACTGCCCCATCAACAGGACTGTGGCCTTTGAATTACAAGCTGTCCTCAGGAAATTTTGAAGATTAATCGGCTTTTGGATGGAATCGCTGGGACAACCCCTGCCCCCTGTCCACTGGAGAGTAAGGAGTCTCCACTTCCATCCTCTGTGACCTCTGTGCCAACTTCATGTGTAGATGAGGAAATTGATCAGTCTGTGAATGATTTGCGAATCCACAGATGTGTGGCTGAGAAGCCCTGAGGGCATACACTGCAGATTAGCTGGGTCGGAGCTCCCTTACTCCCGCCACAGTTCAAGGCCTCCATGGAGCTGGGGGAAGGAGTGAGTGAGGATGGGACCACAAATCCCAGATCTCTGCAAATGGGATCAAGAGCAGAGACCGAAAATCAGAGGACCTCTTGAGGCCTACTCCAGTGGGCTTTCCAGAACACAGGATGAGGTCATTTCTAGAAGGATACCAAAGAACAAGATCAGACACCAACAGTATAAAAATTTGTAAACTGTAAATGTGATATAAGGGTAAGATGTGATACTTATTGCTAGAGAGAGTTTCTTTGCCCTTTCATGCATCTGGATTTATTTGTGAACTATTAATTAACTCCCTACTCTGTGCTAGTTTTAGCTTCTTCCCTGGGCCTTCCCAAAGACTGAGTGTACATCCTGCTAGCTGGCTGCTATTTGAGCTCTTTTATGTACTTTGGGAGTGTATGTGGATTGACCTAGGCCCTTGTAAATGCCATTGCTCTTACAAGACATAAAAAGACAGTGAAATAACTTAGTATGGCATTCAAAGAGGCTTCTAGTTTCACCCAAACTTCTATTTAAAGTCTTGTCTCTCACCACTTTCTGAGTGGTCTGTTCATTCCCTGGCCGTTTCCCGCTTCTATTCTTCTCTTCACATTACTGTGACCTTGTATGCCTTCCTCTCTCTCTCTCATGTGGCCAATAGTCACCTTTCCATGAAAAGTCCTCTCCTTCCTGGTTCCTCAGCACGCACCTTCCTTTTCCCAAACTCCTAGCATATCTATTGCCAATGTCAATTATTTAGTGACAAAATGTGTCCCCATTGTCACATTTCTTCTTTTGAACTATTTAAATTTTATTTGTTTGTTTACTTTTTATGTTGCTTTCTCCCATTTAGATTAGGAAATCTCTTTTCGGGTTAAAGAATTTAATTTATTAGCATTCCCCACAGCACTTAGCATAGCACCTGGTACATAGTAAGTACTCAATAAGTATTAACTGACCCTATATGATTAACTTCTGGACAGTATAAAATTGTTATATTCCATTCCTGCATGTAAGGAATTTTGCTGTACAATAAGTAAGAGGAGATGAGGTTACCTGTAAGTCCACATAGAAACCTTTGTAGAGATGTTCATTAATTAAATATTGTGAAGTTAAATAATCAAAGCTAAATTTCTCAATATTTGTTGGAGAAGAGCATCCAGAGAAAGGGGATTTGGTATAAGGGCAAAGGATTTAATTGAAATGTGCTTAAAGATTAATCTGTGGAAGACTGATTGTGAGTTCAAGTCAAGAGGGATTATAGGTTGAATATGGACATCAGGGTTATCTGTCATAGTGGTGAGCTGAATTCAGCAGTGCCCCTCCCCAAGCATTCCGTAGCTTCCTCTGGAGAATGTTCTTCCTTTGTGGAAAATGAAGAGTATAATTAATTGGAAGAGAAAATGTTGAAATTCAGGAACATGACTCAATAGTGACAACTCTTTTATAAGTTGACTCATATTCTTCTCATAACCCACAGTGCTTTTAGAACAAGTTGCAGACCCACAGTGCTGACCAGGAATTTGTTGATTGATTCACTGCCATCATGATTCTGTTTCTCATAGAGATTGCTTGGTTTGCAGTTCTTTGAAGGGATGACATTGCTGGAAATGATAGGACTAGCATGACTGAGAGATTTATCTGGAGCTGTCTTATAAAGCCTTCTCTGACCTCCTTTGTGCCCTTGGCAAACTTGGCCACTCTGTTCTCTGTACTCCCTGTCTTCCTTCTACACACGTGGTTGCCCTCCCTCTCCAGTTGTCTCCTTAATTATATCTCCAATGTCCAGCACAGGACCTGACACATAATAGACGCTTAAACCTTTATAAACGAATGAATGGTTAATGAATTAATGAGTGGATATTGAGCTCTAGGAGTTCAGATGGCAGTTCAGGTTGGGAAGGAGGGGCAAATTTGGTTACAAGTCTGGCAAGTTGCTTGGTGAGTACTGGTCAGCAGGCCTGGCTTGCTGGAATCCTGTGTTGAGTTTATCTGGGTCAGACCTGGTCTTCCCTGAGTGTGTAACCTTAGAAAAGTCACTTCTCTGTTCCCAACTTCTGTCTGTAGGATGAGTGCATGGACTGCATGATTTCAGACTTAAAGCTGGGAATTTCCAAGGACAGAATGGATTGCCATTGAAATCAGTGAGTTTCCAGTTGCTGGAGGTGTTTTGTAGCAGGAATTCTGTGCCTCGGAAGTGTGGTATTGTTAGATGACCATGAGGTCCCTTCCAGCCCGAGACTCCGATGTGATAACTTTCAGCTGGTTTGAATTGCATCAGCATGGGCCAAACTGATGTCAGGGAGGGAGAGGGATTACATTTTTCGCTGGGTACCACTCACAAGTGAATTAATTACCTGCCATGGCTATTTTGATAGAGACAGTGTCATCCCCGTTGTCCACCGCTTTTTGAATCCTCTTTTTTCAGGACTGTTAGTTGTTGGGCATCTGTATATCCAGAAGCACATACAACTCCACATGTTCACATGCTTGTGCCATTTCTCCTATTCCTTTGACAGACTGGCATCTGGAGTCCCTTTGGACTTGCCATGCTAACTGCTATTGAAACTGGGGACTGAGGTGCCCCACACTAGCTGTGTCCCTCTGCAGAAGGCTCAGTTACTGGGGTCTCCAGTGCCACTTAATGATTTAGTTGCCCTTGTTTGGAGAGTGACATTCACTCTGTAGTCATATGTGTCATGTTGATTTCTTTTCATTCACTCTGCAATCCTGTCTAGTGTCTATGCTGACAGAGATCTTTATCAACATTAAAATGCTTCTGAAGCTTCATAGTCCTAAGAGAAAATTGTGACGTCATTTACACGTCACTTGATTTTATTTTCCTGAAACCATAGGAGGACAAATTTTCACATTAAAAAAATATTTGTGTTTGTAAGGAAAACATACATAGGAGCACGTGCACACAAACACATACACACACATAGACACAGAGTCACAACTTCTGTATTAGTTTCCCATTGCTGCTACAACAAATTACCACAAATTTAGCCACCCAAAGCAAAACAAATTCATTACCTTAGAGTTCTGGAGATCAGAAGTCTGAAACGGGTCTCCCTGAGCTAAAATCAAGGTTTTGGCAGAGCTACATTCCTTCTGAAGGCTCTAGGGGAGGATGTTTTCTTTCCCAGCTTCTAGAAGCTGTTGGCATTCCTTGGCTAATGGCTCCATTCATCTATCTTCAAAGCCAGCAATGTCAGTTGGAATCTTTTTCATGCCGATATCTCTCTGATAGTACCTTCCTCTTTCACTTTTAAGGAGCTTTTCGAGGATATGTTGAGCCTACCTAGTTAATCCGAGACACTTTCCCTATTATAAGGTCAGCTGATTAACAACCTTAATTATATCTGCAATGCTAATTGCCCTTTGCCATGTAACATAACATACAGGTTCTGGAGATTAGGACATGGGGTGTCTTTGGGGGTCCATTCATTATTCTGCCTACCACACCTTATTATAGTAGTGATAATAACTTGGATTAACAAAACATCAAAAAACAATCTTACCTTGCCTTTCCCTCCTTGATCTGTTACTACACGCCCAAGCACAATCCTTTACACTTGAAAATGAAAATAATTGCTTTTTGTTTAATCAGATTTGCTATAATTTGTAGAACTGTTGGAGTCATAACATTTTTAAGATATGTTTTACTAATAAGATATTTGTATAGTTGTGAGTCTAACTAAATATTTTCATTCATCAGAGGTTCTGGAAAGTCTGTTTTTCATTGTCAGTGATATCTGATTTTGGATTCAGGTCCTTCACATTTGAAGTACTCTGAAAAGGATAATTTGGTTTTGTTATTTAATCGAATGTGTAAAGGATACAGAAGAGGTTGGCAGTGTGCTCATTAAATTTACAAAATCAGTATATTAGGTTATAGTCCAGTAAGTGCACACTCTTGGCAGGTGTCTGAAGCCCAGGTAGGAGCAATTCTGGTTTCTGGGCAACGACTTGACTCTCACGGAGTTGCAGGTATACACATGGGGAGTGGGGAGATGCCCGGTGACCTTCCATGATGATCAGAAGAATAGAGTCTGAAGAATAGACTTTGGTCAGAAAAATAGGACGTCTGCCTGGAGTTGCTTTGGAATACCAGAGGATGAGGTACACCTATTTACTGAGAGTTGTCACAGTTCCCTGGAACTTGTCTTCCCAATCCCTGTCAGGAACCCTCCCAAAAGACTTGCCAAGGTTAAGCATTTATAGGTTTTGCTGGCCTTGAGTCTGGAGGTGTTGAAGTTTTGATTATTATTCCAGAGTGTGGATTGTGACGATAGGGCTCCAAGGATTCAACGGTAGAGTTACATCAACTCCTTTTGGCATTTTGAAGTGAGAATAGGCATGTGCTTAGTGTTCTGCTGTCAGCTTAGAAAGGTGTACATCAAAACTACAATGAGGTATCATGGTACACCAGTCAGAATGGCCATCATTAAAAAGTCTACAAATAACAAATGCTGGAGAAGGTGTGAAGAAAAAGGAACCCTTCTACGCTGTTGGGGGGAATGTAAATTGGTACAGTCACTATGGAGAATAGTATGGAGGTTCCTTAAAAAAAATAAAAATAGAGTTACCATCTGATCCTGCAATCCGACTCCCAGGCATATATCCAGAGAAAAAGGAGAAAACTCTAATTCAAAAAGATACATGCACCCCAGTGTTCATAGCAGTACTATTTATAATAGCCAAGACATGGAAGCAACATAAATATTCATCAGTAGACGAATGGATAAAGAAGATATGGTGTATACATACACACACACACACACACACTGGAATATTACTCAGCCATAAAAAAGAATGAGAGGGCTTCCCTGGTGATACAGTGGTTGAGAATCTGCCTGCCAATGCAGGGGACACGGGTTCAAGCCCTGGTCTGGGAAGATCCCACATGCCGCAGAGCAGCTAGGCCCGTGAGCCACAACTACTGAGCCTGCACGTCTGGAGCTTGTGGTCCACAACAAGAGAGGCCACGACAGTGAGAGGCCCGCGCACCGCGATGAAGAGTGGCCCCCGCTCGTGGCAACTAGAGAAAGCCCTCACAAAGAAACGAAGACCCAACACAGCCAAAAAAAGAATGAAATAATGTCATTTGCAGCAACATGGATGGGCCTAGAGATTATCATACTGAGTGAAGCAAGTCAGACAGAGAAAGGCAAATATATGGTATCACTTTATATGTGGAATCTAAAAAAATGATACAATGATACTTATTCACAGAACAGCAAGAGATTCACAGACATAGAAAACAAACTTATGGTTACCAAAGGCGATAGCAGGGAGGGGTGGGGGAGAGATAAGTTAGGCGTTTGGGATTAACATATACACACTACTATATGTAAACTAGATAAACAACAAGGACCTTCTGTATAGCACAGGGAACTATATTCAATATCTTATAATAACCTATAATGGAATAGAATCTGAAAATGTGTGTGTGAGTGTGTGTATATATATATACACACACACACATACACACACACATACACACACACACCTGAATCACTTTCCTGTACACCTGAAACTAACACAACATTGTAAATTAACTATACTTCAATAGAAAATGGTTAAAAAAAACCCCAAAAAACCCAAAAAACTTTGGATCACCGCGCATACACACACACAAAAATAAAGGTTGTACATTTCATCTTTACACTGATGGCCACATTATACATTTTATACACTGTGGCCATTACAGCAGGAAAGGAAACAGCAAGAAACCTGGTGATCAACACTTGTGATCAATTACTTCATTTCCTCATGTTTGGAATGGAAATAATGCTTCCTGCCCAACTTATCTCAAGAATTAATATAGAGACTGCATATAATGTGAATGTACTTTGAAAGTGTCAAGTATTAAATTTCCAGTACTTCAAAAGAAAGTGGAACATAAAGGGAAGGGTAGAGTTGAGATGATCCAATTCAACTCTGTGATCCTGTTTTTCACTATGTCTCCCATGGGCACTAGAAAGATAGATTGTCTTTGTTTAGAGTTACAAATCCTGCACATTAATTGATGTTTCATTAATTGGTGGAGCATCATTCCCGGGATGGAGTTTGAGGATTGTAGGATCGAAGGCATGTATGTTTGGGATAGAGTGAGCTAAAGTTGTATGATCCATTATCAGTTTAATCCTCGTTTTTAATCGTTTTAAGTTTAGTGTTTTATCTCAAGTGACATTCTACATTCACAAAACTTTATTGGATGGTTCTGTAGGTAAATGAAACCTGTACTTGGATAAACTGGAACTTACATCTTGATTTGTCTTTATTCTTCTAAATGTGGAGCCCTATTGTATCTTGGAGTACAGGCTAGTAGATTCTAAGATCATAGAATGTTAGAGATTGGAGTGACTTCAAAATTATCTGGCCTAGAGGGTTTTTTAAAAAGAAAAAAGACAGTATGGCAAAAATTGGGCATTCATTCAATGTAATATAATATTTTCATTCAACCAGTGAATATTTTTGAGTACCTGCTCTGTGCCAGGTCTTAAGCTAAGTGCTAAGTACACCAAGATGACAGACTCAGTGCCTGTCTGTAAGGAGTTCTTGGTCCCTAGAGGAGATGGGTATTAAACAGTTAGTGTTCAGTGCTCATCCTGGGTCTGGCTGATAGGAGGATATACAGGATAAACAAACAACAAATAGGAAATG
Source organism: Phocoena sinus (assembly GCF_008692025.1). Taxonomy (NCBI): domain Eukaryota; kingdom Metazoa; phylum Chordata; class Mammalia; order Artiodactyla; family Phocoenidae; genus Phocoena; species Phocoena sinus. The sequence goes on along the minus strand of NC_045776.1, from coordinate 28,945,676 downwards.
TCCCTGAAATTGCCTGAGGGTGTGGGCTGGGGCAGTAAAAAAAAAAAAAGCTAAGTATTTTCTATCTCTTTCTCTAGATAAATAGAATAAGACTAGGTCCATAAGAGACTAGCTCTTACCGCCTGACCAATCAGGACCTCTTTTTCTTTTCCTCCATCAACCTATGATCCTGGAAGCCTAAGATCTATTTTTTACCATCATCCTTCTTATTGTTATTATTTATGACGGTCATTGTTTTAACTGCTCCAAGGAGATAATTGCCTTAGTTGCTAAGGCAACCCAACATATTGGGTATAAGAGCAGCCAGCAGAAAGGGTTTGCCAAATTGCAGGGCTGGGTGGGAGGTGTGGGGTGGGAGAGCAAGGAGCTCAGCTGTGGAGCTTGAAAATAGCCATGTTCAAATTATCTCTGCATTTCTTCCACTGAGGAGCGTGAAGCCACTTGGAATCTGGTGCCTGCCAGCTCCTCGGCTACCCCTGACGCTTCCTGTTTTCAAACCAGCTAGTGCACTCTCTCTCTCACCAACTCTCAGTGCTCAGCCCAGGCTTCTTGCGTCTGGTTCCCAGACTCACGACTCCTATCTGCTGCTATTCAGCCCTGGAGATGTTCTTGTCCTTTATTTCTGGGGCCCGCAAGGGTGGAGATGTAGGTGGTGTAGTGCCCCTCTCTAGGCACTGCACATTGCCCATTTCAAACAGATCGTAATCCTTGGTGGTCTTGCTCAAGGCTGTAGTCTCCTCCCTAACTTGGGGAAGAAAGTATGGACTGATCACAATGAACTTTTCCATTTTAATTTTTGAAGATTGGAACGTCTTGGGAGGTCAGCTTGGCTGCCCCCATTAAGTAGATAAATTGAAGCTGAGGGAGAGGAAGGCATGCAGACCCGGTGATGCAGCAAAAGTGGCTGATGTAGGCCTTGAACCTTATACTTCTTTCACCCTATGCTTAAATCAGTGCCATTGGCTTTTGTCCTTGGTTACTGACTATCTTAGTCTGAGGTCTTCTGTGTCCTCTAGTTAGCTTGTTTTCTGTCTCCTGACCCTCTGTTCCTTATGCCAAGATGGGGAGTGGTCCAGAGGGAATACTGGGGCAAGAAGCTGCAGGAGACAAGTGTATCTCATTGGCTAGCTTTCCTTGGCAACATTTGGCCATCCAGAAGCAGCTATTGCCATGAAATAGGATAATGGGCATGGGAAAGGGCAAGGTGACAAAAGAATACCTCACCAGAAGATTTGAGTGGGTGTTAGTGACTTCTTTCAGCAACTCCTTTCTCCTCTTCTTTCCTGCTCACCAAGCACACACTGAGCCCCAGGATATCTGTGGGGAGGGCCAACTTGCCTCTGTGTCCTTAGCAGCCTCCAGGGTGTCTCCCTAAGTGTGTCCCGGCGCCCTCTGCTAGAGTGCAGCCTCAGAGTTGATCTATCTGAGCAGGTTAAATAAACAGGTCTGTGTTTGGGTTAATTATCACTGGTTCTGTTGCTCTCCATTACTGCTCCATCCGGGCCTCTGGCCAAGGAGCAGATGGGAGAGGCTGCATCATCACCCCTGCCTCCTCATTGTGTCTGGCTCTCCCTCCTTCTCTCTCTCTCTCTCCCTCTCTCCCCCTCTCCCTCTTTCCCTCTTTCTCTCTCTCCCTTCCTTACCCTTCCTCATTTTCCTCCTTCTTCCCCCCTCCTCTCTGCCCTCCCCCTGCCCTCCGCCTGCTTCCCTGCTTTCCTCCCTTCTCCCCCCCCCCCCCCCCCCCCCCGCCATTTTGCTCTGTCTCTCCCTCTCTTTCTCTTTTTGGCTGAGCAAATAGGCCAGATGGCAGTGAGGGGAACAGACAACAAGTGAGGCATGGCATATGGGGAGCTTGTTTAATTTCAGCTCCTGTAGGGAAGTAGATTGGAGGAGGTAAGCTACAAAAGCAGAAAATGGAAAGGGGAAGGGTAAAAAAAAAAAAAAAAAACAAAAAAAACCACAACTGACCCTTCCAAGAGGGAAATTGGATTCAATTTACTATTGTTGGCCAGTGGAAGCCGCTGAGAATGAAGTGAATCTAAAGCAGAAAGTACCCTTTTTGCATCTTGAAGGTTCAGCCCCCTCCTCCAGTTATCCCACCTCATACCATATTGTCCAGGGTTCTAGCTCTGAGAGGATGGTCTGAGAGGGGCAGTGGAAGGTGGGCAGGATTTCTTAAATAACATGGTAAATGGCTGTCTGTTCATGTATTAATTCCAGGAAGAAGTTTGGCCAGTAATTTAGTGAGAGAAAAATAGAGGTATCTGTGGCTAAAATAAGGGGTTGAGGGAAGACTGGCCCAAGTTAAACCAGTTCCAGCTTCTACTGAGAGCTTCTTGCACAGAGTTTCCTGTGCCTTCTCAGTTTGATTCAGCTCTCTCCTGGGCAGCTGCCCACATAACCACGCCTTGTCCTGCAGACCCTGTCCACTGCCTGTGCTGACACAGAAAAGCCAAGGCAGGAGGGCGGAGGGAGATTTAGGGACCAGATGAATGGCTTCCATCATACACCCTTTGTTTTCAATCAAAGTTTATTTAACCTTCATGGTGGCCACCTAGAAAGTCAAATTTAAGGCAGCTTTACCTGGAGTTTCAGGAGAGATTCTGGCCACAGCATATATAATGGGCCACGCCTTGGTCACTCCAGTGCATGCATCCCCACAGATCAGTCAAATGTACTCTGCTACCCGTAGCAAGGTTTCACTCGGCCATTGCTGGGGCGCCTTACTCCCTAGGTGCAGTTTAAATTCGGCCATCCAGGGGAGACTGTGGCCCAGCGTAGCGCTGGGTTTCTGGCACAGTGATCTCCACCTTGGTCTCCGGGACTGGGAGAGACCTAGGAGCCTTAACAATGACCCTCGGGGTACAATCCGGGCTCATCTGCTGGAGCGGCAGCCTGCCCGCCTTCCCTGCAGGACTTTCCCCAGCTCCACCAGGCAACCCGCTCTGCAGCTGATAACCGGATTAGGCAGCAGAATGGGGCAGATGAGCACCTCCAGGGGCCCTGCCTGGGAACAGGGGCTGCCTGGCCTGGCGTGGGGGCTGCCACTGTCAACACCCTAAGCCCCCGCCTCGGGCGGGGTATTTGCATGTGTGTGCGGCCTGCGCCCCGAGCCACTGGGAAAAGTGGGCGGAGGAGGTTCACACGGGCCAGGGCTGCACAAAGCCTGAGGCCAAGCTGCGCAGTGGCCCTGGCTGGCGAGTGTCACGCCCGGGGTCCCAAAGGTGGCTGGGCGCCTGTGCCCGGGTGGGTGGGAGCCAGCACAGTCACTGCGCGCCGTCTCCTCCCCAGCCTCCTCTGAAAAACTCTTCTTTCGTGCTTGCTTTCAGGGGCAAGCAGGCGGTTTGATCTCCCCTGAATGCTGTCCCCTCGTTTGAGCCTTCGATTCTGGGAAGATTCAAGGCATTGTCCAGGGTGGCGGGATGTCGGATTGATTTCGGGGCCTTTGTGTGGACGTGGGGCTCCTGAATGAAGCTGTTATGCGCGTCTGGGGCTGGCGGGCAGGCTGTCCGGCTGCAAGCTGGGCCTCCCTTTGTTGTGGGGGCCTCATTGAGTCCAAGGAAGAGGCTCATTTCAGGGTGATTTACTACCACCCAAACACCAGCTGTCTGCTGCTCTGCTGCGCGCCCTACCCGGCCCCCTCTTGGGGGGAATCTCTTCCCCTTCTGAAGTTTTCAGAGTCCCCACCCTTTTCTTTAATCATTGGGTTACATTCATATTCATATATGTGTACGTGTGTTAATATTATATATTTGTGTAAGTATAAATGCATGTATGTACATGGATATGGATATATACATATACATTCTTTTTTCGTTTGTTTTTTAATAGAGGGCCCTGGGCAGAGGCAGGGGCAGGTGAGAAAACTGCTATGTTGGGAACTGTGTCACCAGGGTTTGGATCTCAGCTCTGTCCCTCATTAGTTGTCTGACCTTGGGCGAGTCACTCAATCTCTCAAAGCCTCAGTTTTTTCATTGGAAAAAATGAGAGCATTCTCTTTTGATAGGAAGAAACTACTCAATTATTTCTTGAAACATTAATGTTTTTAAAGCTATGAGAGAAAAGAGTGTGCTGTATTACTCTAACATTTTTGTAAGGCATTGTTCAGTGGGAAATAAAGCCACAAGGCAAGGGGAGGAGGGAGTTGCACTAAAGGAGAAGGCCTCTCCACCTTTCTAGGTGATGTGCCAGGTGCAGAGGGAGCAGCCTCCAGACTTGGCCCACCCTAGGGTCTCAGAGTCAAGGGCCATTAAGTAAGGGCCACAATCTGTTGGAAGTGCTAAATGAACATCAAAGAGGGCCACAGGAGGAAGCCTTGGGGGTCAGGAAAGCTCCTGGAGGAGGTAATGCAGGATTATTTTGAAGTTCAGGGTGGTCTGTAAGAGAAAGGGCTGGGAGAATTTTTCCAGGGAGCTTGAGTGGCTAGCATAGTGGTGGCCATCCCTCTCTGGACAGCCGTCCCTGATCTCGAAGGCTCACCTGCACCGAGGAGCAAAGAGAGGGTTTGAATGGAGGTGGAGGACATGGTCAGACATGCAGGGTAAGAGGGGTGGGTCTGCCATTTCTGTTTTGGGTGATTTGAGGTCGGGGGATTGTCAGTCAGCCAGAAGACCATTTAGAAGGCAACTCTAAATAGTTCCAACAAGAATAGAGATTAAGCTTTGGTGCTTCATGGGAGCGCTGACCAAGGTGGAAGGGAAAGACATTTATGATGTGCAGCTGACCTCAAGACCGGTTAGATGTAGGGAGGTGGAAAGAAAGGCATGGATCTGTACACATTCTGTAAAATAGGGCAAAAATTGTACAAAAATTGTACAAAATTCATAGCATTGCTAGCCTGGCACATAATAAACACTCAATAAATGTCATCTGTAATGATGATGATGATGACTGCTGTTTTAGGTGACCAAGTGAGTAGATGCCTCCAGGTCATGTCCTCAAATGGGGAAAGCAGGAAAAGGAACAGAATGGGGAGGTGGGAGGGGTAGGAAGAGCAGGATGAGAAGTTTTGGCACAGTTAAGTCCTCATAGATGTTGTCTAATGTAATTTCTTTGGGAGCAGGATCTGATGGGAATTCTCTCCTGGTTCCCCCATAATGTCTAGCTCAGTGCTCACAATAGGTAAGGCACTTAATAGATAGTCAATGAACTTATAAATTAATGTGTTTTCTGAGTCTTAAAAATCAGGAACTATTAGCTTAGAAATAATCATTTATTTTGCAGATATTAAAGAGTACCAATTAATGCCACACACTGAGGACACAGTGAGGAACAAGCTGGCAAGTTATGTGCCCACATGGAGATTGTTGTCTGATGTGGTCCTAAGGATGACAGAAAAGCTACATGCTCATGTGATTGCAGAGGATTATAAATATTGTTCCTGGGTGTCTAAGCATTACCTTAGGGTAGGGGTGAGGAGCAGATAGAGGATGCCGTGGATGCATAAGGCATCTAAGTTGTGCTGAAATATCCTCATGTTTTTATCTAGTGCCTAGGGTCCAGAGACAGATCTTGGCACAGTGGTTAGTCATAACTGAGCCCTAGCCTTAGCTGTGGTCTAAGCTGTGCTCCTCGAGCTTAGGTAAGCAGTGTGGGGGTGGGGTTTCCCGGTTCCTAGTGACTACAGAATCAGCCACAGGGACTCTGATTGCCTCTCCATACAGATGGTGACCTGGACTCTGTCTCTCCCCTGCTTCCTTTCAGGGGTATCTTCATGACCATGGGGGATTTTGCTGTTGGTTTCTCCTTTGTGTGGGTTGACAATTTCATGAGCTTTTTAAACTTTAAATTTAGAAAAACTATAGGCTCACACTTCTGGGACTTGCTCCAGGAGGTGTGACAGCAAGTGTTAGAGTCTCTCAGTATTCCAGAAAAGGGAATTGAAAAGAGCCTTAGAAATCCTTGGAAGATAAAAAAAAATCCTCCTTTTACTGAGAATGAAAATAACTCTAGAAAGGAAAGGTGCTGGCTGAAGCCACACAGCTAGAAAATGGCTGGGAGGAGATTTCACGCAGACATCCTGGCTTCCTAGTCTATAGCTTGCTGTACTTTTTATGTAGTGCTTTGTATTGCCATTCATGGGTGAGATTAAGTAAGTTAATGGCCCTCTCTGTTTCTTACTGTCCTTATGAGAAAAAGGAGAGTATTGGACTAGGTCAGCATTTTACAATATGTGGTCTCTGGAACACACTTATTCAGAACATTAAGAGGTGTTAGAGGCCAAAAAAGATTCCATGGGCAAAAGAAGATTGGGAAACACCTGGTTAAACAAAGCCAAACAGATGTTTTTGCAGTAGGACATCTCAAAGCCTTTATTCAATGTGTTAATAAGCATCATGGATCTGCAATGTGGTTGTTTATGGTGTTTCACAAATTCATTAGATCACAAGCTAATGCCTACTAGACCAGCTATCCCTGGACCACTCCCAGCTCTAATTCTTGTGTAGAGATAGCCTCTCTGAGACTTTGTAAAGATGTTGCACTGATTCTTGTGCCTTGGGAGGCTGGATGGGGTTGGGAGACACAAGGAAAAGACTCTGGAAAAGGAAGCTTTGTGAACCACCAATTCCATTAAGTGTCACTGCCCCCGCCCCCAAAAGAGAGGAAGGAAAGAAGGAAGGGAGGCCATTCCACTAACATGAAGAGGGACATGAATATCTTTCTCTGAGTTAGGATAAAAACGATCTCTGTTTCTTCATTTATCAGGAAGAACAAAGTTTGGAAATGTAGGACTACAAAAGCAAAGGGGAAGAGGAGAATAAACAAGAACACTTGCTTACTTTTCTAGAGGAGGAGGGGGAAGAGGGCAAACAAGGGGGATATCATAGCTTTGTAGTTTTATTAGCTTTTGGCTCATTACTTTTATAGGATGGTTCCTGATCTTGGTCAGACCTCTAGTATTTCAGGAGTCCATTGTTTTGCCAAAGGTCGATTGAGGGTTTGAACAGATTAAGTCTGTTCGAAACACCCCTCCGGCGGAAGGTGGTCTGTGTGGGCATCACATGCGTCTTCACGCATGCACCCAAATGAGCGATGCAGGTAAAGGGAACTGTGTCCAGTGCTCATTTAGCTTCTACCTAATTGGGTTGGTATTCCTGGACCTTGGATCCAGACATAAAGATCAGCCTCTGATAAGCTGCTCTTGGCAACTTAGATTGTGTCTGTTATTTATTGGGCAACACAGGATGGATCATGTAACAAGACATATTTGTATGCTCTGCCTGGGCATGTGGGAGGACACACAAGTAGATACAGACTGGTAAAGAAAGGTGTCTCCAGAGACTGCGGTGGAACCGTCCTCTAGCTCTCCTCACCGTCAGTATTCTCTCATTCTGTCCATGACCACTGAGACTTTCTTGTTTGTCAGCAGAGTATTTTCTGGGGTAGTTGTTATGGAGAGAAAGGGAATGAACTTAAGGAGAATTGTCATGGTGATGCACTGCTACAGAGCAGCAACCTTAGAATCTCCAAGCTTCCTTCCTTTATCCATCATTGGATGCAGCATTCCCCTGGGGCAGGCACTTAATAATACTCATGACCTCCTCTACAGCACTTGTAAGATATTATCATTTAGTTCTGTTTCAGTTATTACCCCTCTCTGAGGAGGTAAGTATAATTGGACCCATTTTATAGAAGAGAAAGTGAGGCTCAAGAGACAGATGTTACTCTGGGTTTCAGAGAGAGAAACTGCAATGGAGCCCGTGTGTGCTTCCAATTCTAAAATCTTATGATGCTGTGGGAAAGAAATGACCAAGGATTAAGCCCCTTCACTATCCACCATACCCAAATCTCTGGCTGTTCTCTGCTTTTCTCATCCTTTTTCAGGAGAGAAGGAACAATTAGGGAAGCAGTTTCCTCTTTTAGCAAGAACGTGTAGAGGATCTATGCTCTCCAGGAGATCTTTGCCAGACAAGTGAAGGAGAACGGATATACAATGTGTGAGTCCTTTTCTAAAAGAGCTTGCAGTTTGTTGAGGAATAAGGACATACATATGAAGAGTGAAGTACATCATCAAATCTAAGATGCCACAGACTCTAAGACAATTTCAGAGATGTTAGAAATGAAAAACTCTGCATTTTATTTATTTAATTTATTTATTTTTCACACACACACACACACACACACACACACTGTATTTTATTTTTACAAGAGATAAATCAACTGACACCAAGCATTGTAAATGGATGACCACAGCAAAAGCAACAATGATTGCAATTACCAAACACGAAACCCAAACTGTGCATTTTAGAATCAGTGGGACACGGTAGTAATACAAAGGTAAATAAAAACAAAAGTTGGTTATCCAGAGTTATCATAAACCATATGTGTTCATTCACCAGTTGCTTCCATTGATATGCCAACGTGTGATGAAGTAGCCAAGACATGGTACACACATGCATTGCTCTGAGCTCACAGTGAGGCAGGAGGCCTGGGTGCCAGTAGGGTGGGCTAGTAAGGGGAGGATTCATGGATGATGTGAGACTGGGTAAGGACTTGAAGAACAGGGCAGATTTCAAATGAGTAGAGGGGAGGAAGGTGTGGTGAGGAATGTTCAGCTCTGGGGGTAAATCGCCAAAGAGGATCATGGAGACACTAATTTATTCATAGGTGCATTAAAATATTGGTGTCTTAGCTCGGGCTGCAATAGCAAAATACCGTAGACTGGGTGGCTTAAGCAACAGACATTTATCTCTCATAGATCTGGAGGCTGAGGAGTCCAATATCAAGGTGTCAGTAGAATCAGTTCTGGGTGAGGGCCCACTTCATGGCTTCCTTCTCCCTGTATCCTCACGTGGCAGAGAGAGAAACTCTAGCGTCTCTTCCTTTTCTTGTAAGGGCACTAATCTCATCACGGGAGTTTCATGACCTCATCTAAGCCTAATTACCTTGCAAAGGGCCCATCTGCAAATATCATCACATTGGGGGTTAGGGCTTCAATACATGAATTTTGGGAGGACACAAACATTCAGTCCATAACAGTTGGGAAACTATTTAAATGAGGTTTGGCTCCTGGAACTTAAAACAGTGGACAGGCTTGGAGAACTTTTGAGGATCTGAGTAAGGTAGCATTATCAGGTGGCTGTTTTGAGGGGCAATCTGAGTCTGTCTTTAATCAAACTAAATATCACTGGAATTCTTCTGGGTTTTACATCTCAGTTCTATACAACTGTCACAGCATTCTGCTCTCTGAAGTATATAAGGGGAGGGGAACACATGTCCTCTGCTCTTAGTATGCTTAGCAAGGGCATACAAAATTTATTATGAAAGATTGTAAGAATAAGAACAGTAAGACGGAAGGTGTGTGAGATACTGACAGTCTGTTATAAAGGTGAAAAGATAAGAAATTAGTGTGGGCTAGTTGAGTAGGACAAGGCTTCTTGGGGTGGGTAGGGTTTATGGTGAACCTTTAAGATGGCAGGGCTTACGGAGTGGGGCAAATGGAGTGGCAAAGGGCATAAGCAATGCAGACATGAAGGAGCCGGATATTTGGGAGCCATTGAGAGGTATGGCCAGGTGAGCATCATTCCAGCATTTATCTAGCTCATGCAGGACATGACAAAGCAAAGATTTTTGTTGTTTTTTGTTTGTTTGTCTAGGGAGTAGTCAGTGAAAGGGCTGGAAGTGAGGGGGGAGGAGGTAGGGAGACAGGGAACATACCTTGCATATCAGCATCAGCACTGTTCTCCATGTCTATGGGGAGGAAGATGGAGGGAAGTTTACGCACTTAAACTTACAAGTTGTAAAACTTTGTAGCCGCAAGAATTCGAGAGAGCTTGAAATGGAGAGAAAGTGAAGAAGGGAACCTATTGGAAAGGAAAGGGCAAAAGGCGTTCATATTTGGACTAGTGTGCATTCTTTGCCTTCTATGCCCCTTCCTCTTTTTCTACCACTGTTTCGGCAATTAATCTTATAGGATGGTAGCCTCTATTTAATTACTGTTTATAGTTAATGCTATTTGATTTATTTCTAACTTGTTTTATTTATTGTTACTTGATTAATTTCTCCTCTCTCCAATTATAATGCCAGGTCTTTGAAAGCAGGAGCTGTTTTTTTTGTATCTCTCAAAGCGTTGGGATATGTTTTCTTTTTCTTGGTAAATAATAATGTTGACTTCAATACTTTCGTGAAATAGGGTGCAATTTTTTTTTATTTTTATTTTTTTGCGGTACGCGGGCCTCTCACTGTTATGGCCTCTCCCGTTGCGGAGCACAGGCTCCGGACGCGCAGGCTCAACGGCCATGGCTCACGGGCCCAGCCGCTCCGCGGCATGCGGGATCCTCCCGGACCAGGGCACAAACCCGTGTCCCCTGCATCAGCAGGCGGACTCTCAACCACTGCGCCACCAGAGAAGCCCAGGCCGTGGAGTTTTTAACCTAGAGTCCAAGGTTGCTATAGAATCTCTATAGGTGGTCTTCATGTTTTCCTCTAACCTTCTGAAATTGGATGCACAGGTTTGCCTGTATGTGCATTTAAGCATTTTCTGGGAAGAGAGTTGACGGCTTTCATCAGATTCTCAAGATCATCTGTAACCCAGAAAAGTTAGGAACTACTGCAGATAGAAATTTCTCAGATCTGCAGGTGAGGAAACCAAGGTTTAGAGAGGGTTACTGACTTTCCCAGGTCACTCAGAGCTGGGACAATTATGCATGTTCTAGTCTTAGAGCATAGCATTCTCTCTAGTATTCCTCTCTGACAGATCAAGAAGTCACCTTTGCCTGTGGATTATTTCCAAAATCCTACTGAGAAGGATGAGCCACTAAAAAGAGATTAGCGATTGATTTCCTGCCAGGCCTCTAATCCACAAGGCTACTCTTGTGCTGGAACCAAGGTGAACCAGCCACAGGCTCACCACAGAAGAATAAGAATTTTGTGCAGTGAATCATAGAACCCCAGAAGGATAATCTGAATCTGATTAGGTCCTGGAAGGCGGGTGTGAAAATGCTTCTCCCCCCTCAGTGAACATCCATTTAAGCAGCCTTACCTCCGGAGATGGGGTCCTAAGAATAGGGAATAGACACATGGTCTGACTTGCTTAATGTCATAGAACTGCCTTTGCATAGCCTTTGAAAGTCTTGTATGTTAGAACCAGTGCTACCTCAGAAATTATAGGAACAAACCATTCATGAGCCCTTCCAGGTCATTGTCTCAGTCTCTCATACCCAAGGAAGTCCCTTCCTCAAATCCCTGACAGATGGGCCTTTGTCTCTCTACCCCATGACTGGTGTGACCATGAATGATCCAGACAGAAATGTTTTAGATTAGCGTGAGAGTTGTGTTGGAGACAAGGCATGCAGTGTGGCAAGGCACATGTCCTGGTTGGAAGTCAGGGTCAAGTGTATGGGGGAAAAATAGTGGAACATAAGGATGGGGTGTGGTGGACCTGGGAGAGGGAGCTGAGGGTGGAAGGAAGGAGAGTCGAATCATAGTCATGAATGGGAAGGAAGTCAGGAATCTGGGATAGACAGGATGAAGAAGCATGGCAGAACTCCTGGAGAAAATCTGAGGCTATCCCACTTAATTAAAGCAGACAAAGTCTGGTTAGAGGTGGCTGTTCAGAGAATGCTGGACGTCTGGCTTCCTGCCATTTGTGGGCAGCTCAGATTTTTAGAAAGTTATTTGTTTTATTGCACTGAAACATTTTCTTCTTGCATTCCCCATAGATTGCCCCTGTGCAGTTTCTTAAAACCCTCCAAACTAGGTTCTTCCTTTCTTCCACAGGAGAGCTTCTCCTCTATTTGGAGACAGCTGTGATGCAGGGTTTTAGTCTTCTCTAGCCTTAACAACTGTAGTTTCTCCAGTTTCCAGTCACTCTGAGGGTTGTTCCTTGTAATGCTTCTTGAGTAAGAGGTACTCCCTCTATGAACGTCTTATTTAAATATAACTCAAATACATATAAATAAAGTGGATTCCATTCCTCCAGCTGTAGTCTGATTAGTACAGAAAAAAGTGGAATCTATGTTGTGTATTTTAGTAACCACCTGGATTCCTTATGGTGTGCTAACTTAAACCTAACTAACTTTATCAATGATAAGTCGATTTTGGGTCAGCATCCCAGCCTACCGAGATAATTTCAGATTTTTTTGTCCATTGCTTTCGTTATTCCTTTCCATTTTATGTCATCAGTGGATTTGACTTTTAAAAAAAGCATTTTATGACTTAATTTAAGAAGTTGATGGAGCTATTGAATAGAGCAGGGTTAAGTTAAGAAGTTCTGGGCATTATGGTAGAGAAGTTCCTTTATGTCTCTGCTCTTGACCTCTTGAATTGAGCACCACACACTTATAGCACCCCACAGTGGAACATGTAGATACCCAGCCCAGGGCATGGGACACCATGTCAAGAGTTTATTTAGACCCAGTCAGCCCCGTCAATGTGAACTTTGTCACTGTGGTTCTCCTTGGCTCTCCATCCCCTGTTGGACTCTGCATTTCAGCTTCATGCAACTGTTGCTGGCCCTAATGACTGATTTTGGATATGTTTTTCCTGTTCAAACTTGAAATGCTCCTTTGATTCTGGAATTTACTATAATCAAACCCCAAGGTAGGGGGTAAAAGGCACTCCTTCTTCAGGCTGCTGTTGATTGAGAGTGTGATCAAAAGGCTGATATTGATCTACTGATCAATATTCTGTCCCAGCATCTTTGCTGATTTTCTTGAACCTATCCACACAATGTCATATACACTTAACTCACTGAAAAATAAGAACTACTAACTTGTTTGTGACCCTTAGTAGATCACTAAGACCTCAGTGCATCTGTTTCATATTTTGTAAAATGAGGGAACTTGGATTAGAATAGCTCTTCTGAAAATGTTTTCCAAAATGAGATGTTGCTAGGTCTTAGATTAAAAAATGAGAAGAGGAGGAAAATGATTAAATAAGTTTTATAAATGCTTGATTAAAAAAGTTAGGCAAGTTTCTTTATAAAGCATTTCTCAGAGCCTTCCACATGCTAATGTGCCTTATGAATCTCCAAGAGTAAGAAATAGTATACAGTTTTCTTCATACTTTATTTGATCATGGAGCACTTTCAGTTGGGACAAATATTCTGTGGCACCCCTTTTGAGAAACACTGAACCATCTGGTTTTGGCAGAATCTTTAGGGATCTCTGTGCTGAGAAGAACATTCTTCACTCAGAGAGCCCGGGGCTGGATGTGAGGGCAAGTTGCTGCCCAGCCATCAGCCAGGCTCCAGTGCCCACCAGAAAGACTTATCCTTCCACTGCAATTATTACCACGAGGAGGGCTCCTCCTGACCACACCTGACATCGAAGAATGAGAGTGATTCCCTGTATGTGTCTCTACCACCACCCTGTCCCCTCCTCTGCTGTCCCCTTCCTGATGTTCAGGGTATCTGCCTTGTGAAGCTCATTAACCTCTTTAATGATGCAATATCATTTTTTTCATGTAAACGTCTGTCCTGAAAATTTGCCACTGTCTGTACCTCCCAGGAGGAGAGTTTTCACTCGTAAGCTGTTCTATGAATTGGAACTTGCCCCTCTTTTGGGGGAGAATGATGGGCACTCTAACTGTGGTGTGGGACGTGCACCAGGGACAGTTTTTTGGATTTCTTGAATTTTCAGAATGGCTTTACTGATTCGCAAATGTGACATTTTGGTGTTGTGCATATGAATACAGTGCTAAATTTGACAAAAGGCAGAGCTGGCATTTTTTATTCTTTTTTGGGGGAGAATGAGGTACATAATTTAGTTCACACATCTAACTTCTGAGCCATCCAAGATAAGAAGCAGCTATTATGATGAGACCCTTTGTTTTTGTTCAGCAGTACCAGGTGATGTAGGGCTGTGGGGAAGACGATTTGGGTTCATTTCTGAAATCCCTCCAGTGGCCAGAACTCCACAGCCCCCTCCCCTCTACCCTGAGGTTGGCTTTAGGGCCTGACAGTTTGGGTTGACATCTCAGCTCTGCCACTTACAAACAAAGCGGGTGATCCTGGACAAGTCACTTGATCTCTCTGACCACTTCTGTCAATGAAGTATGATCTGAATTAAATACTCTTAGGTTTTGTTTAGTGGATTCCTAACTATCTGTGGTCCACAGTATAGCTTCACACCTCCTGGGACATAGCAAGCACAGCATTATATGGAGCCTACCTCACTGCTAATGCCAGTTCTTCTACACACATCCACACTGCCCACCAACTGGCCACGGGTCCATGCCTGCACACATAAACGTGGGTGTGCTTGAGCCTGTGTGCTCTATGTCTCCTGCCAGTCTCCACTATGGTTAATGGGATTGTTATTATGAGGTTTAAATAACATTATGCTAATAATAATGGCTAACATCTCTTCAGGACTTACATACTTTTTGCTTCTCTGCTGTGTGCTTCTTTTGCACTATCTCTTTTCATCTTCCCAACAGTTCTGTGGGAAGTATTTAACAGATGATGAAATGGAGACTTAGAGAGGTTAAACAGCTTGTCTGAGGTCATACCTCTGGGATTGGAACCCTGACTTCAGAGTCCAGGCTGTCAACCACTCAGTTATAAAGTACAGGGAAGCAATCTGTAAGTCATGAAGTGCTTTGCAGATCAGGGACCATTGCTGTGGCTGCTAACCCTCCATTCAAAACATACCAAAGGATAATGAGGAGAATCGAAACCCCCAGATACCCCAGCCACACTCCATGTCTGGTTGGAGATATGTCTGTTACACATATCTCTGAGGGTCCTGAGGTTGAGGAGATTGGAATAGACAAATCTCAGTGTGACTCTTTATCAAGAGAGTGAGGTGGGAAGTCCCAGCTCCCCTCCTCTCCCATCTGTCACCCCCTTAGAGGCCTGTTCTAATTTGGTCTCTGGGCCAGGAGACAAACACTGCTGAGGTAGAGGATGACATCAGGACACCACAGAGCACAGGGACCAACAGATCCTGAGCTGTAGCCATGTTACGGAGATAATCAAATAAGTCAGTCCTCAGCTAATTCCCTTGACTTACCAGCACTTTCCTTTGGGCAAAAAAGCAAGCAGTGGCTGAGAATAGATCTCAGGAACTAAATCTTGAGACTCCAAAAGTCCCATGGCTAAAATAGATTTTTTTTTTTAAGATCTTGCTATTTACCTAATAACTTGCATCTATGAACTATTGCATATTCTGGACAATCCAGCTTTTCTGAGTGCCTCCATTCTGTTTCTTGTTTGATGATTATTATGGTCTTATGGGAAACTATGGACCTGGGTTTCTATCTATGTTTCCACATAGGAAAATATAGAACTGGGTTTAGGGACATTCATCCACTGATGAAAAGGCACCTTATGGATTCCTGGGATACCTGCAGCAACCACCACAGCTGCTGTATTCATGTGATGTTGGTTCATGGTCTAAACTCAAGCTCTCTTCATAACCAGTTTCTTGAAGTAAAAACACTTTCTGTATCAGAAAATGTAAGCTTGGGCCTTTCCAAACTGGAGAATGTTATCTTTCTTCTATTTAGTTTGTAATTGGTGAATTAGGTCCTTTTGGGTTCTTTTGTGATGTGGAAGGGGGACAATATTTATTTCAATTATCAAAACGAACACGTTAGGAGTTGCTGTGGTGGTGCTGTTCACAGGGCTTGGAAAGGTGGCCCTTTTTTTTTTTTTTTTTTTTTCGGTACGTGGGCCTCTCACCGCTGTGGCCTCTCCCGTCGCGGAGCACAGGCTCCGGACGCGCAGGCTCAGTGGCCATGGCTCACGGGCCCAGCCTCTCCGCGGCATGTGGGATCTTCCCAGACCCGGGCACGAACCCGCGTCCCCCTGCATTGGCAGGCAGACTCTCAACCACTGCGCCACCAGGGAAGCCCTGGCCTTTTGATTTTATCTATGGTGATCTATGAGCAATGATTACTGCCCTCCTGTTTTATTTCAGGAGGTGTGGTTTCAATCAGCAGACTGTTACAGTTCTGCAGTTGCCCCCAAGAAATGCTGTGTTGGCTAAACTTTACTGCCTGGGGGATACTTTCAACATGTAAAATATAATCCTTCACTGAAACCTTAAATTATACAAACTGAAAGAACTTTCTGGGTCTAACTGGCTTTTCTCAGTGAGTTGGTTTGTTTTCATTTGCTTCATTTCTCCAGTTTTGGCCTCTGAGCTGACTCTTGTCAGTTTCGTTCCTATTTAAAGTCAGTTTCGCCTTTCAGTTCCCTTCTTCCACCTTAGCCTAATAGAGTTTCATTTCCCTATACACTGTGTGTATGGGGTGAGGTGGGAAGACTTTATAATTAAGTCTGAAATAAGAAGATTTCCCTGAAATATGACCAAACTATTGGACAGTAAGGGGAAGAAGGCAATTTGATTTAAGAACAAGTCACTCATTAGGGACCTTTGACCTTTCGTATTCCTCTTCTATATGTAATGATATTGAAGTACATCATAGTTCTCAATTCTGGCTGCATGTTGGAATTACTAGGAACTTAAAAAAAAAAAACCTGATACCTCTGCCTTATCCCAGGCCAATTAACTAGAAAATCTAGAAATGGGTTCCAGGCACCATTATTTCTTTTAATTAAGTTCCCTGGGTGATTTTTATATGCAGCCAGGGTGGGACCCACTGGCCAGGATGCTAGCTGAGGACCTCTCTCCTGACTGTCAGGATTATTGTGCTGGTGGTGCCTTTGTCACAGCAGCAGGAAGAACTAGGTTCATGTGTCTCCTGCACTGATGGTTATATCTCCTGTCAAATTGTCTCTCCTGGGTGGGTAGTTAATATTTCTGAAATCGTTTTTGTTTTAAAGGTGATCATCTGCAATGCTTTCACCTTAGAAGGAGAGGGCTGTCTCCCATCAATCCTCACAGAGCTCTCTCTGGATGGCGGGGTGGGAAGCTGGTTCACGTGGGGCACTGCAGAGAGCTGGCTGGGCATGTGTCTGTGCTCAAGGATGCTCAGTCTAGCCTCTGCATGAACACCCAGGGCCTGTCCAGAAGACCAAGCTCTCAATGCAGCAGTGGCCCGTGAAGCCAAATTCTGCATCTCAGCTAACTGACCTCATTTCTGACATCTAAGAAAGGAGTGAGGCTTTGACTGAAACCCAGTGGATTTCATTAACTTTAAATGTTCAGGATGAATTGGGAGGTTGGGATTGACATATATACACTAATATATATAAAATAGATAAAAAAAAATGTTCAGATGGTTAATGAGCCATTCTGGTTTACACACCTCCTCTGCAGCCCCTGTCAACCCAAATATGATAGAAGCACAGAATCTAATCCAAATTACAAGCATGGTATGGGATAACAATGTATTTTTCAGTTATTCCACAATCAGCAGACCTGGACTTTTTTTTTTTGAAGGTGTGTAGGGAGACAGGGAGAGGTCTTTAGAATATTTTCTAACACGCAATGTATTTAAGTAACATTGTATGCTGACTTCTACTATGCCATTTTTCACAAGTAAAGTTTTCACCGTGTCACTTTCAGAAATGAAGGACATGCAAAAAGAAGCAAGGAGTCTCAAATAAGATTTAAATTATGTTTATGATATCAAAAACATTTCAACCCTTTGCAAATGGCTGACGAATTTGATTTGGTATCTCTTGTACATGAGGTCTTTCGTATGGAAGCTAATTGTAAGAATGTCTACAACATTTGTGAGTATCTACTGTGTGCCAGGAACCAATTTAGAAACTTTACACGAAATTGTCGGTAATCTTCACCACAAAGTAGGCAGTGTTGTTTTAACTTTACTGATAAATGAAACAAAACAAAAACTGAGGCTTAGCAAGTTTACAAAACTTGCCCAAGGTCACAGAGATAGCAAATAACAGAGCTAGGAATCAGTCCAAATCAGTCTGATACCAGTGTTCTCGCCAGCACCCCAGATTCTAAAGAATTGACTAGTCCCTCATCAAGAGAATGTGCTCTTTGAGGGAAAGGTAGTGAGGGGTTACAGTGCTCTCCTTAGATCTTAAGACAACCTACCCTGTTTTTGCTAGATACTTATTTCAGATACACCGGTGTTTTTTTTTTGTTTTTTTTTTTGTTTTTTTTTTTTGCGGTACGCGGGTCTCTCACTGTTGTGGTCTCTCCCGTTGCGGAGCACAGGCTCCGGACGCACAGGCTCAGTGGCCATGGCTCACGGACCCAGCCGCTCCGCGGCATGTGGGATCCTCCCAGACCGGGGCACGAACTTGTGTGCCCTGCATCGGCCGGCGGACTCTCAACCACTGCGCCACCAGGGAAGCCCCAGATATACCGCTTTTGAACAGAGCTTTGACAAACATTATTGTATATGAGCCTCATGATAACTGTATGAGGTGGGTGGAGCCATTGTCCTCCCCCCCCAACCCCCTTCTTCCCTAAAGGGAGAAAACTAGAGCACAGAAAAAAGTGATTGCCTTGTTTATATTTGTAAGTGTTTTCTGTGGCAGAGCCAGGGCTGGGACCCAGCCAGGCCTTCTGACTCCTGGTCCAGTGCTCTTTCCATCACTTGTGACTAATGGGCAATCTTTGTGCACAGGCTGGTCTCACAGTTGTACCTTGGATGACCCAGATCATCAAAGGCACAGAGGTAAAGAACTGGACTAGCTGGTTAGACTGCTTTTCTCAGCTTTATCTTTCACTTTGGCCAATCCACAGCCCCACCAAGCTTCAGGATTTGCTAACTTCCATTCCTGGCATGTTCTCCTGTCCTGTTACCACTCTAGCAAATCCTTCTCATTCCAGAACATACCTCCTCAGGAACTCCTCCTTGATTATAGCCAGTTCTTGGTACCTCCCCAGTCCCCGAATTCCTAAGATGCTGTATCCAGACAGTACAACTCGTTTAGCACTTTCCACATAGAGGAGGTTTGAGGTTTGTTCAGATCTTAAGTATATGTACTACTGGGGATATTTGTCAGTTCTTTTCTGTGTGCCAAGTATAGTGCAGGAGGTGGGGGTGGGAGTGATTAGTGTGGCTCCGAGTATATAGTTGGCCCTACCAGGTATGCACAGGCCATTTGCTTTTCTCTGGTTTACTACATAGTATTATCTCAGTGGTTACCAGGGTATGCTGTGAAAGAGAAAGGAAAGAAGTCATTATTTTAAAACCAGGGATGGGTCAAGAGTTTCCCGTTGAGGCTGGACTGTGGGAGTGGAGCCCAGAGAAGTAAAGACTATGCAAGCCTGTTCTTGGTGCAGCCAAGCCAAGGACTTCAGAGTGTGTTTAACGGTTCTGTCACCATCAACAATTGGCTTTGGCAGAATAAGGGTAGGCATTTCTGAAGAGTGGATCTGGGTATGTCAGAACTTAAACGTCCTGAACTGAGCTCAGCTACTGACTTGCTTTTAGCTCTGAAGTCCGTCATTCTTTGTTAAGAGCCATTCATTCACCCTCCAAGTAATCATTAACTATCAATACTTATTTAGGGTGAGGCACAGTGTTGTGATACACAGAATAGGGATGATGACGATATGGTGTCTGTCAAAAAGATAACAAGTTAACAAGATGCAAACAAAATGTATATAGTAAGTGCTATATGGACAGGATAAAGAGAAGGGAGAAATTATTCTACACTTGGGAGGAGCCTCATTTACAGAAATCTTCATTGATGAATTTAACTGGGCCTAAAAACTGTATTAAATAGGCAGAGGTAGGGAGGGAAGCATCCCAGTCCAAAAGTAAGGAAGTGTTCCAGGCATTGGGGGAACAGTGAGTAACCGCATGGGTTGACATAAATAGTTGGGATTCTGAGATAGTAGATTATAGTGGACACTGAATGCCAGGTCATGGAAGTCAGACTTTGATGGGCAGAGGGCATATATAATATTAATGAGATGGACCAATGTGGCATAGCATCCAAATTAGTGTTTCAGTGTCTCCACATCTAAAATGAAAAGAGTTAAGTGATTGCTCCCTCTTAGCCCCCTGGTGTGTGGTGAAGAACAGGGGTGTGATTGACATTGAGATATCTGTATCCCTGAGGTGGAAGCAAGCATCACCAGCTACATACAGCATGTCTGGCTTATTCATTGTTGATTTACTATGTGAACAGTTTGGAAACTCAAGAGGGATGATAAATGACAATGATCATTAAAGCTGTGAAGCCCTTTCTCCAGTACTCTTCTGATGTATGCTGAAAGCCAGAATTTAAGTAATCTTAGGAGAAATATTCTTAAGTTTCTGATGACATTAGTTACTATCTGACCTCTTGACCACATTTGACACATGTGGTTTTTCCCTCCTTGAAACATTCTTCCCTTGGCTTCTGGGACGGTGCTGTCTTTGTTCTCCTCCTAGCTCACTGCCTGCTCTTTTTCTGGTCTCTCTTCAACTCCCTGACCTCTAAACATTGGAGTGCCCTAGAGCTCAGTTCTCCAAACTCTCTTCCCTCTGTTATCCTCTCTCATGGCATTGAATATTATCTACACACAAAAACACTCAAATGTTTGCTCCACTCTAGACCTACACGCTGAACTCTAAATTCATATGTCCATTCTATTTTTCACAGTAGCTAGAGTGATCCTTTAAAACATCAGTCAAATTAGGATACTTCTCTGCTCCAAACCCACCAAGGGCTCCCCATTTCACTCATGCAAAAATCAGCTCTTGGCAATGGCCTACAGAGTCCTAAGAGAGCTGGCCCTATTACCTGTCTGGCCTCACCTCACTCTGCGCCACCTTACAGAATACTCTGAGCACCAGCCTACCTCAGGCACTTGACTTTTGCTGTTTCTTCTGACATGAAGTCTCTCACCCAAATATCTGCAATGCTTGTTTTTGACCTCCTTTCCTGACTACTCTATATAAAGTAACAGACTCCATCCCTTCTGACTTTCTCTGTTCCTCTTAACCTGCCTTATTTTTATACCTAGCACTTATCTCTGTCTGATGTATTATACATTTTACTTGCTTATTTGCTATTACCTGCCTTTCTCTGTTAGAATGAAAGCTCTTTGAGAACAGGGACTTGGCTCTGCTTGCTGATGTGTCTTTGTGTGTACAACAGTGCCTGCCACATAGTGGTTGTTGCTCAATAAATATTTGTAAAATGATTCATGAAATGAGCTCCTCTGAAAACAGAACTCAGAAGACACCGTCTGGGTTAGGATCTAGCCCAGGATGAACTTTGTCAAAGGTTGCAGCAAAAGATAGTCCACAGGATAGAAGCCTTGGGTTGAGACCAGGTTTTACTGCAAACATGCTCTGTGGTTTGGGGAAATTTGGGAGTAAATATGCCAAATCACAGTTTCTGTTTGTGTTGAATGGATGTTGATATCTTACCTACAAGACAGAAGTAAAGATCAGTTGAGGAGATAGATGTACTTCTGCCAATTAGATGGCTGGTCCTTTTCCCTCTCTGGAAAAGGAACTAGACTTGGCTTCTTTTCTCTGCTGGGAGAAGGGTACGTGTCCAGGAAATTTTGTTTGTCTTTCTTTGACGCAGGATAGTAACATAGGGTTTTTGCTGTTGTTGTTTCTAGCTTTAAGCAGGTATTTTGTGGGTGGATGTGAAGGCATTTGGCTTTATTTGGGGGATGCTTTCTTATTTTATCCTCTCTTGTTTATGTAGGGTTTTTTTTGGTTCTGTTTTAATGTGATAAATGGCCAGCAACTTCCCTGAACCCTGTGGAAATGGTATCTAGGCTACAGAATTATTTAGTGAATCGTGGATCCAGTTTATGTATGGCACAGATCAAATTAATCATTATTAGTCATGCCTTCACTGACAGTAACCTCATCCCTTGCAGAAATGCTCCTCTTTTATTAAGAGGTTATAGCTGTGAGGAATGGCTAAGCCTGCACTCTGGTTACAATGTACTGTGGCTTTCCCCGTATCTTGCCAAGAGAGATAAAAGCACATATCCAGATTAAAATCCAAAACAAACAAACAAAGCCACCCATGAGGCACTCTCTCTCCCTGCTACTGCTGCCCAGCACAGGAATTCAACTTCCAGTATCGAAAAGAATAGAAAAGAAAAGAAAGGAAAAGAGGAAAAGAGGTATGCTTCCTTCTCAAAGGGAACAACATAAATAATTGTAATAGTAATTAGAACAACCCTTAAGGAAGTGGTGTTTATTATAGTAGGACTAAATCCACATGCTTCCTACCCTGGTTCCCCTGTTTGCTTAGATCTTGGGGACAGCAGTCTCCAAACCTCTAAACCCCTTACTATCTGAAGGTATTTCCCATTCTGGGGTGTGTGTGAAATGGCTTCCAAGAAAAGGTAAGCCTGGAAAAGGTTGATAAAGGAGTCTCCTCTTCAACTTCAGTCCAAATTGAAATGTAGAACATTTGGAAAATAGAGAAGGATGAGATGGGCAGGGAGAAAACAGGGAGTCAGGGCACGTAGCTTCCGTTCTGGTTGTGAGACCCTAGGACAGCTCTTAACTTCTTGGAGCCTTGTTTTTCACATCTGTAAAGTGGAATGGTCATATGGAATATTATTTAGCCTTAAAAAGGAAGGACATTCTTTTACATGCTACAATGTGGATGAACCTCACATTATGTTGAGTGAAATAAGTCAGTCAAAGGACAGAAACTATATGATTCCACTTATGAAGTCTTTACCTAGAGTAGTCAGATTCACAGAGACAGAGTAGAGTGGTGGTTGATGGGAAGTGGAGATGGGTAGGGAATGGGGAATTTGTGCCCAGTGGGTACAGTTTCAGTTTTGCAAGATGAAAAGAGGATGGATGTTGGTGATGGGAGGACATCAATGTGGATGTACTTAATGCCACTGAACTGTACACTTAAAAATGGTAAATTTTAGGGCTTCCCTGATGGCTCAGTGGTTGAGAATCTGCCTGCCAATGCAGGGGACACGGGTTCGAGCCCTGGTCTGGGAGGATCCCACATGCCGCAGAGCAACTAGGCCTGTGAGCCACAGCTACTGAGCCTGCGTGTCTGGAGCTTGTGCTCCGCAACAAGAGAGACTGCAATAGTGAGAGGCCCGCGCACCACGATGAAGTGTGGCCCCCACTTGCCACAACTAGAGAAAGCCCTTGCACAGAAACGAAGACCCAACACAGCAAAAATAAATAAATTAATTAATAAAAACTCCTACCCCCAACATCTTCAAAAAAAAAAAAAAGGTAAATTTTATATTATGTGTATTTTACCACAATTAAAAGTTTTCAATTAAAAAAAGGAATAGTAATAAACTCTAAAAATTATATCTTAGAGTCTAAAGTCTATTGTAGTTCCTCAGGTGGTGGTGAGTCCTTAAAGTGAAGAAAGCACTGGAGGCCAATCTATAGGGTCCTGACGTATTTGAAAATGAGCTTCCACTAGGATATGTCTTTGAAAGTGCCTCATGAAAGGGACTGTGTGCTTTCATAGAGCAGATTTAGAACCAATAGGTAGAAGTGACAAGGAAGCAGATCTTTGTATTAAGAAGAACATTTTTTTAAAGAAAATAAGTAAAAAGGCAGTCCAAGAGGAATGAGCTTCCCCAGGAAGATGTCAACTCCCTCTAATGGAGGTGCGGAGCACATGCAGTCATTTGCCTGGTCCCTTCTACCCCTGTGGGATGCTGGATGACATAGTTCTAAATTGTCTTCCTTTCTAAGGTTCTATAGTCCTCTTTTTCTTTTCTCTCATGGCTTGAGTGTTTTCTTTCATTCTCCCAAATAACAGCATCTGTTACTGCAAAGAAAAAAACAACTGTGGAGTTATTAAGGACTCCACAGGTTATGTGGTAGTAAATTGAATTATCTAGGGACAGATCAAATCTGCTTATAAGAAACCATGTGACTCAGACGAGTCACTGTGACTTGGACCTCAAACTTAAGGGTTTCTAGTTCAGCAAAGGGAAGGAAATCAGCAAACTCAACTCAACCAAATTGATATTAAGCTTAGGAAATCTATACCTACTTAAAATGGTTATAGTAAATGCTTGTAAGAAAAAGACTTAATGGGTAATTAAACTGAATTAAGTGTTATACATGCTTATAACTTTAATCTTCGTGACTAGTGCCAATATAGGCCACCATATCATTCACAGAATCATAATTCTGGGCTAGATGTATACTGTTGGATACAGTGTGAAAATCCTCTTATTCCTCAAAAATTTGGCATCATCACTTATTTACAGGGTGAATAGTAAGTGCTTTTTACATAATTCTTGGGAATAAAACAAAATAACTTCATTTTATAGAGTCTGTCTCAAACAAGCCTTTAATATATATATTTTTTCTTGGGCTGGCGAGTCTTCTGCCCCAGAGTTGATGAAGTGATAAATTAAAGGCAAAGTTCACTCTGGAACAGGCTCAGTGTCTCAAAACTTTTGGTGAGATGAAAACTGGAATCACAAAGCATCTGGTGACTACCTTTATCACATTACTCACTAATGTTTCAGAATATTCTGATGCCTTGTCTTTCCCATAACAGAATATGAGCTCCTTGAGATCAGGATTCATGTTGCTTTGGCCTTGGTGTCTCTGTATATGAGCACAGTGGATGTTCAGCAAATTAGAGAATGAAGAATGAAGGGTGAATGTCTGTCTCCATCCCCTGTGAAGAGAACCCACACCTGGCGTCAGTGTGGCTGGTGGTCTTTAAGATGTGATTTGGGAAGCACTGAATGCCTTAGAGCCCAACATTGGGTGCCAAGAGATTGCTAAATGGGTAGGACCCCATTCTAATGCTTCTAAAAGAAGTCTGCTTTTATCTGTTTTACATATTACATGTAAAGTTTTCTATAAAAGTATTCTGAAAAACACGCACAAATACTCAAAACATCAGGAAATGTTTTCATGATGTGTTTGTGTGCATGTCTGTGTTTGGTGTTTTGGGTATTACAGAGCTTGGAGTAAGATATAATGTTTTCAAGTTTCTTTACTTGGTTTAACTCTCCATTAAATGTTTCTCTAGTTTGGAGGAACTGGGCTGGTTATAATACAAACTGCTCCATTAGAGATCTTTCAAGACTAGGTAAGGATTTTGTTCATGTTTACCGAGTTTTGGGTGATTACCAGGTGTTTCGTTCTTTTCCTTCTAAGGAGATTTGAACTTCCCATTAGTGGATTTATAGACATCAGTGCTTAACCATATCAGACAATGAATTGTGTAATAAACCTACAGTATTTGAATTGTTGCAAACCTCATGCAATATATAGAGAGAAGTATTTCACCAAGGACTCTGTTGCTTTGACAGTTGCCCCTGGTGGCTGAAGAAAATCCTGTGGAAATCCTCAGGAATAAGACGAAGACTTCTGGCTCTGTAGTCATCCCCTATAGCCACAGAGAGGTGATGGAGTGATAGGTTTACGGATTCTTTTATTTCTGCAAAGGGCTGTATGAAGAGAGATGGGCAGTGTGACCTGTGGGCTATAATACGCCAGCTTGTGACTTTCTTCAAGTGACAGAGGAAAAAGGTTCACTAGGAGGGGGGAAAAAGGAGAAGAACAAGCTGGAGGATTAGCTCAACGGTCAGAGCTGAACCTGCGATCCCGAGTGCTGGGGCTGGGATTCAGTGAGGAAGCTGGTCCAAAAAAGGAATTCTCACCTATGAAGAGTTCAGAGGGCCCCACAGTTGGACACTTCCCATGGGAACCTGGATAGATTCCTTCTACTTAACACACCTCCCCCCTTTTTTTTGTCTTTACCATTTTTTGTTTTTCTTTCCATGGTAGCTCAACATCTAGAAACTTTTCACTTAGCCTGAAACTGATCTTTACTATTTAGTACTGGTTCTGAAAACCTCAAGTCCCTTGGGAGCAAAAAAAAAGGGAAGATATTTTCTTCAAATTACAAGAAAGTCTTTTAAAAGTATGCTCTTTATCTCTACTTTTATTGGGTGGTGATTTTTTAGAGATGTGTCAGTTAGAAGAGACCCACCTAGATGACCTTGACTCAGATCAAGTTTTCCTGGAGATTCTAATCTTCTAAATGTTTCCTCCTTTTCTTCCACCTTACGTGGAATTCAGTGTCTGGAAGTAAGTATTGGGATAAAAGTGAGAATGGGGAGTAAAAACTTAAAAATTTTATTCTTTTCTATGACTATTCTTACAAAGAAATCTAGTAAAAACAAACAGAAAAAGAAACCACATACACAACTCCCTTTCCTTCCCACTATATGTCACACAGTAGTTCACTTAGGGCCACCTTTCTGCTGTCATGGAATGGAAAAGGCCGAGGGCTGACTGGCAGCCTTTCTGGCACTCACATATATGCAATTGCCATGGGGATCCTCTTTCAACATCGGCACCTGACACCACCTAGGTGCCCGTATGCCACATAGACCATGTAAACAAAGGCACACCAGCTTCTTTGTGGGCTCACTACTGACATTTAATCACAGAAATTCCAGAATTTTTGTTCTCAGCCCCACCATCCAGAGAAAGCCTCAGACTGTTCTTCACTGCTAGTGGATCCTGAAAGTTTTTCAAAAGTAAAATATTCTCTCTACCTCCTCCTTCTCCTCCCCTCAGCCCAGTTGAGAAATAGAACAAAAGATGCTGAGTGAAGGTTGGGAGCCTGGAAAACACAGCATCTCCTTGAATTGCCCAAGCCTGGCCCTGAGATGGTAGAGTAACAGCCTTACCACACGTGACTCTAGATTAGTTTGCCATCAAGCATGTTCTGAGTTTACCTACTTTGTTTAATTGGTTTTTATTTACCTATTTTTCATCTGTTGCTTGCCTTTGGGTTGTCCTTCCATTCTAGAATTTTGGTATTTTTTTGTAGTGTCTTTGGGATTGCCAGCGGAATAATCTTTTTTTTTTTTTTGGCTGGGTTGGGTCTTTGTTGCTACTCACAGGCTTTCTCTAGTTGTGGTGAGTGGGGGCTACTTTTCGTTGTAGTGCGCAGGCTTCTCACTGCGGTGTCTTCTCTTGTTGCAGAGCATGGGCTCTAGGCACGTGGGCTTCAGTAGTTGTGGTGTGTGAGCTCAGTAGCTGTGGCTCACGGGCTCTAGAGCACAGGATCAATAGTTGTGGCGCACGGGCTTAGTTGCTTTGCGGCATGTGGGATCGTCCATGACCGGGGCTCGAACCCGTGTCCCCTGCATTGGCAGGCGGATTCTTAACCACTGCGCCACCAGGGAAGCCCCAAATTAATCTTTTTATCTTTTACATCTGGATGGTACAAATGAAGTGCCTCACTATTTTTGGTTTTGCTTTTAGCACTTACCAGAACAAAATATTCCCCAGCCTCAGTGGTTCAGAAACAGTTTACAAAATTTTTTGTCATTTCTTCAGAAGTTTTCAATAACTGAATACAGATGTCAGGGAGCTTAGTGAACCAAATTCTGTCAGAAAGTAGGGGAGACATTATAGAACAAAAAATAGGCAGCCACATATTTTATGACAGTAAGGTGGTAATAGGGAAAGATGGTTTGGAGAAGGCATGAGTATGGAGCCATGCCTCTAAGACCCAAGACTGTCATTTGAACACAGTGCAGAGGTCTGCATGGCACTCTAAATGGGGGTTCTGAGTCAGTTGTGGCTCATGGTTGGTAACTATCCCAGTGGCCTGCTACAAACTGGGCTACCTGTCCTGTACTACTTGCAAGGAGGCCAATACCGTGATCTCTAATTTCCTGTAACACCCACTTGCAGACTGCTTTTGGGATCGCAGACTGCATCAGAATTAGCTGGGAGCTTTTTTAAAAAATACAGATTCTTAGGATACACTCTAGACCAACTGAATCAGAATTTATGAGGGTGGGGCTGGGGAAAACACACACACATACACACACACACAAACACACATGCTCACAAACATGCACACGTGCACACATACATGCACACGTGCACACATTTTTACGTTCCCCAGGTAGGCCAGGTGAGCGGCCTGCGTGGGAAGCAAAGGGAGTGGACAGAGAGCTTACCCTTGCAAGGGGACCAAGAGCAGCTGTCCAGTCCAGTGGGTTCCCCTTAATTGTCTTGGGCTCTGCAAATGGGCATTTTTCATGTGGGGCCCAGACAGAGGTGGGATCTCCACAGATCTGGGCACTGGGGATGAAGCCCCCCAGTGAGGAGGACACAGACAAAGAGGAGCCCATTCATCTCAGGCCACACTTGGGCTCAGTGGGACCAAGCCTTGCCTGGGAAAGTCAGCAGAGGGTGGAGGCAGGGTTGTGCCCTGCATTCTCATCAGCCTGTGACCCTTCCCACTCTTCGCAGAATATGCGTGGGCACTTCCTGCTGACAGGCCCCCTGAGGTGCGGCAAGAATGGAGACCGGCTGGGAAGGGAATGGAGGAGAAGCTCTGTATTATGGATTCAATATCAGTTCTGTGGTTTCCCCCCATGGGATAAATATTGTGCTTTGCAGCTTACATGCTGGAACAGACTTCCTATGTGTACGATTCCAGGAAGAGAGTTAATAAAACCTTGATACCTTGCCTCCCCGGCAGCATTTATTTGTCTAGCAGTGAGGCTGTGTGCTATTCATACAGTACTGGTGTTAGGTTGACATTTGCTTTGACCTTTAAACTTTCTGCTTCCTTCTTCCCCATCCTCTCCCCGACCCACCTCCCAACCTCCTGCTGTTGCTCAGCGAGTGAGTTTGATCTTCTGTGACCTGGGCTTTTCCACAGGTTGACTCTTCCAAGCTTGGACTGGGTGGGGTACAGGCTTTTCCTCTTTTCTCTGCACAAGGGTCATTGTGTGACTAAAATTATTGTCTGGTGGCAGCAAGAGCGGCATTTCACATGTGGGGAGTGTGGAGAGTTTTGTTTATTCTTTAAATAAGAAAAGGAAAAGAAAACACCTCCAGGATCCACATCTGCCGTGGGGAGTGCAGGGCTGGGCCTCCCGCCTTGGCTGGAGAAGGCCCGCTCCTCCTTGGACCCCTGCCCCGGCCCAGCAGGGATGGAGAGCTGCATCCCTGGGAAGGCTGGTGCTTGTCAGGAAAGGAACATTCTTGGCTCCGATGCTTCTTCAGGACCTGGGGGTATTTTCATAAGGGTGTAACCCCCGGGCTGAAGGAAAATTCCACTCTTGAGCAGTCTGATACTTCTGTTCTTTGTCATCTTCCCAAGTTGCTATGTGCTGTGCTTTAAGCTTTCAGGCTTTGCACTGGGACTGACTGGGTTTGAATCCAGCTCCACTGAATACCACTGACCAACCTCAGATAGGCTATATGTTTCTCCACCTTGGTTTTCTCATCTGTTCAGTGGGATTCACGGGGGCATCTTGAGAATTAAATATGCTGATGCATATAAAAATGCATGGAATTATACCTAGCATAGAATAGACACT
The DNA here is from genome assembly GCF_008692025.1 of Phocoena sinus. NCBI lineage: Eukaryota > Metazoa > Chordata > Mammalia > Artiodactyla > Phocoenidae > Phocoena > Phocoena sinus. The sequence continues at coordinate 28,916,550 of NC_045776.1, read as the reverse complement.
GAAAGCATGTTAGACCTTAATATTATGATTCCTCCTTAAGTATCTCTTACTTAAAAGAATCTTTGATTCTATTGGTATTTTTAGAATGCGGTTGGACTTTTGAAGGTCTGGACTTTTGTGTAGAAATATCTAGGAGAGGTTCACGTCTACTTTAAATTCCTTTTAGTTTCTTGATATCTGTTGAAGAGCAGAGATACTTTCTTCCTGCAGATCCACAAATCAGACTGCTACTCTCTCTCATCTTTCTCCCCCATCTATTCCTATTGAATAAGGGTTCATTGTTATCCATCTGTGACCTGCAACGATTTTTTAATAAAGTTTTAGAGACTGTAGAGAAAGCCTGCTCACCAAAGTGCCCCTCAGTCTCCTGCCTGCAGAAGAGACTTGCCAGCTCTTCCTGCTGGCGTTCCTTGTGCTGTGAGCAGTCTCCCTTAGAGAGAGCACATCCATGGAGGGGACCTCGATGGCTTCACCCCTAACCTGTGGGTCTTAGTTGCAGATGTGCCCCCAAAGGCCTCATGGGAAGGTCGGCTCAGGCCAGGCACAAAGTAAAGGGTGAGAGGAGACCCCAGAGGACCTGCCAGCTCGGGAGGACTGTGGAGGCTGCTGTGGGTAGCATGCTGAGGTTTTGTTTCAATACATCTGTTACATCAACAGCAAGCTGCTTTCTTCTGGCTCTCAGAATGCAGAGTAGACAGTGGGGATGTTTTGGAACCTCACTCTTCAAGTGCTTATTCCTGACTGATGCAAACCAAAGCCAAAACCAAAAAGACAAACAAATAAGTAAACAAATAGCCAATCCAGCTGCTAGGATCCTGCAGAATATCTCAGGCTAGCTGAAGAGAAAGTGGTCTTAAGCTAGGTGCATACTTCAGATTCTAAGTAAATATTAATATTTCTGTCTCTCCATTTTCCCCTTACCCTCGCTGAGTGTGTATGTATTCATTTCTTTCTTGGCATGGCCTGATGAGGAAAAAGGCAGAGCTTCTGGGTGACATGTTAATATACTCTCTTCTCCCATCACGACCACTTCTCCCGGTGGGGACAACATGGTCATTGAATCAGATTGAAAACAAAAGTTTGAGCCAGCGGTAGATCATAGTTATTGAGGGGTAATGTGAGAAGAAGGAGTGGAGGCCCAAGATTTATGTACTAATTGGGGCTAGAAATGTGCTTGGTTTTCTATGGGCTGTGGCTATGACTTTGAAGATGTTCTTCTTAAAAGGATGACAGTCTTTACTGCCTCCTTAGATGTAGGCATCAGGGGAGTTTCAATCAGAATGAGGGATGAGGGTATGGAAACTCGTTGTATCCAGGGAACTTCACTAAAACATACATTACTGATTTCTATCATTGGAAGTACCCTCCAGGTGTGTGTGTGTGTGTGTGTGTGTGTGTGTGTGTGTGTGTGTGAATACTTGCATCATTTAAAAGATCTACAAAGAAATTCTGATGACCCGTCTTTGACCTTTACCCCTTGCCAACCTGAGCATTAGGGAACCACTGATATAAATGATGGTCACTGGCTATGACATATGCTGGTGATTAGCATGAGTTGTCATGCAGAATGTGACTTGGCAGTAGATGATTTGTGGATAGGGAGGGACTGCCTGGGACTGTGGGAACTTGGAGTTGGAGGTAACTTGGGGGTCATCTAATCTAATTCCTCTACAGGCATTCTGGAAGATACTCTTCAACCTCAGCTTGAAAAACATTATACAATCCAGAAGGGTCCAAGCCAGGAATTGAACCTGGATCATCTGATCCCAGAGTTCACACTCCTGACACTTAGGCATCCAGACAAATGACTGTAACCTCTCAATATGGGTGAGTCACATATCTCTAGGTACTTAACAATAGATTCATGGGATTCTATATTTTTACTCAGGTTTTATTTTAAGTCAAATCACTTCAAAGTTGGCATAATGCTTTGCAGAGAGGATAATGACAAGGTCTCTGGAGGTAAATTTAGAAAAATTTTTTTAACTTTCCTGAAAATACTAATGAGAAACTCTGAGAACGCCGATACTTGCAATCAGTGCACCTTGCCTTGCTACTGAAAGTCTCACCAGAAATTAAAATTCTTGTCCTGTGACCTGGATCATTTTTTCTCTTAATTGCTATTGGAAAGTAATTTCAATACTTATTCATTCAAAATATTTTTGACTAATTACTTTATACAGGCTCTGTACAAGGTCCTTCACATACGAATTTCAAAAAAAGGCTCTTCCTGTCCTCAGAGAACTCACCATCTTCTGGGAGAGACAGAAACTAAATCAACATGGATATTTCTGTATGACAAATGCAGTTAGCAGGAAACAGAAGGTGCTATGGTAACAGAGCCTGGGAAGCCAGGAAGGTTTCCAGAAGAGGTAATATAAGGTTAGGATGTCTAGAGTCCTCTCTCTTTCTTATTGTGTGCCTGCAAGAATTCAGTACTTAAGCTTTGGTTACTTTTTTTCTGACATCACTTCCTCTACAGCCTTGTTTCCAACCAATGAATTAAATACAACTTTTGTCTACCTTAGTTTCTGACCTTTTTTCTGTAGTAGTTTTATTTTAACTCTTAATGCCCTTACTCAATTCAAGTAATTAGGATGGAGCATAATTTTCAAATTTAGATCAGTTGAGGAATTCCCAAGCTTGGAAAGCATTACTTTTGATCATTCCTTCATTATCTTACACTGAAAAATAGTGAGTTGTAGAGATTGGACTTAAAATGATGGAATTCAAGAGTATCAGATTTGGAGGGCCATTTAAGGCTGTCTTACTGATTGCTGGTGTGTTATACATGATGCATCTGTCACCCAGGTGAGCCTGCCTCAGTCACCCAGGCAGTTAGGCTTGGGTAGATCTCTGCTCAGACCACTTTCTTTGCAGTTGGATCTCTACCTAAACTGTTCAAATTATGATCACCTCTAGAATGGTCTTGCTTCTGTGTCTTAATTGCCCTCCAACATTCAATGACCAAGTCCATTTTAACTGAGTTGCTCTTTACCTGTATCTTTCTTTTATCTCTTATGAAGTTGTGAGGTATGGTCATCTATGTGAAGATTCCTTGGCAGGTAAGGGGGTGGTATTATGAATAGTCACCCCCTCCTGAGGGCAGTGTGTGGACTGGCAGTGCAGGCCAGGATGTTAAGTCGAGAAGCACTTTTTTAGAGCCCTGTCACCACTGGCTTTTTCTGCCCCCTCCCTATCTCTGTCCATAGCAGGTGGGCACCCAGCCCTGAGTGTTCACATTCAGCTGCTCCTGGTTGATGTCAGGACTGCGGGGCCCTTGCTCTTTGCTCCATAGTGCAGCCCATGCTTTCAGTGGATGGCCATTTAGACCTAGCCTAGATTGATTTTTTCCTAAAGAGCCAAAGAAAATATGATTTCCAAACCAGACAGAATCTACTCTCATTTTATTTAGCAGCACTGTGAGGTGGAACTGTCAGGATAAGACTCTATCTAACAAGTTAGAAACTCCCAAAGCCAGAGGGACAGGAAATTTCATGGTCAATGTTTAAGCTCCAGGGCTCGAGGGCAATGGAAAGTACGTGTTAAGAAGCTTTCCTCTTTCCCTCTAATTCCCCGTATTTATCACTTGAGCTGTGCCATTTGAGCTTATCCTTTATGCCTAAAGAAGTCCTGCTTTTTAATCTGTTAGCTAGGGGAAAAAATGTAAAGAAATATAAAACACCCTAAATAATGGCACTGGGAGGCAATATCCTGGCGGGGGCATTCAGTGCTCAGATGTCCCTAACCTGCACGCATGTATTCGCAGATGCCCAGCTCTGATGGTGATCAGTTTAATAGAGGGGATACATGATACAGGATCAGGAGAACTTGGGACTGGTCCTGGGTATTCTGCTGTACTTACACTTTTTCTGTTTGTGTCTCCGTTTCCACACTGATAAAGTGAGGAGAAGATTTTTCCTTTGGCTACCTCCCAGGAGACCAGGAGGATTCAAATGAGACAAGGGGCATAGAAATGCTTTAGAGGTCAAAAGGTGGGCAATGGAAATCTGGTATAACTGTGGTCTCCTCGGGCCAGCATCATCCTGATGTGTCATTGGTGCTCTGGAGTGCTGCCTTCTCTCTCCTCCCAAATACAGAAGGAGAAACCAAGGATTAAAATGTGAAATTGTTTGCCTGTGTGCCCATTTATAAGTGGCAGAACTGGGTTACACACTCAACTGAGACTCTCTCTGAAACGCAAACTAAGTGCCTGGCACTTGATAATCATCCCATCAGCATGCACTGTTATGTTGTGGCAGTTACGGTCATCCTCATGGTTATGCCTTGTTTCTTTGTGGCCCTGCCTTTGCTTCCTGGCCCAGCACTGTTCAGCCTGTGTGTCCTTGTCAGGTGTCCTTGTCAGTTTGCCTCCTGCTGTTCTGCCCTGTCCCTCAGAACAGGCACCCCTTTCGCCAGGCTTCTGAGAAGGTAAGCTGAGTATACAGGAGGCTCCTGGACACTAGTCAGGAAGAAAGCAGGGACTTGTGACAAGCTGAAATAGGCCCCATTTGGGGCCAATGATAAAAATCTGATTTCTCAAGCACTTTATCTATTGGGGCAGAATGGCACTGATTAGTACTTTCCATGGAAAAGCAAGAGCTGGGGAAAAGCAAGAGCTAGGGAAAAGCAAGAGCTGGGGAACAGCCCTCCCATTTCTGAACTTGGTTATTATATTTACAGTCTCTGAGCAAATTTTTGGAATTTTACCAACAGATTCCCTGGGGCTTGGAAATCAATTTCCTTGTGTGTGGATGGGCTGGGGGCGGGCTGGTGTGTGCTCTAAAGTGCCTTTATCTGCCAAGGCCCCCTCCTTCCCTTCTCCCTGAAGGAGACAGTGCCAAGACTTGAGCTGTTTAGTTTGGCTTGAGTTTGGGGGCATTGATGCTGAGCTGGCCTGTATGAAACCCACTTGCTGATTGCTTGTCTGAAAGTCAAAGTGTAATAGCCTCTGGAGAACAGAGCCATCTCTCCTCCTGTCCCTCTTTCATTGTCAGCCGACAGGGAGCTGGTGCCCCAAGACCCGGAGACCTACTCAGCCGACTTTTAGAGCTGGGAGGGGCCCCTAATTGCTCACCATTTCCCCTCAGATTTTATTCTGAGCACTTTGTAAACTTGGGCTCAGTGTTGAAAAGTTCCTCAGAAGCTTACCAGTGAGAAATTGGGGTCACTTGTTTGGCATATCCATGAAGAACTCTCAGGCACTGAATCCTAAGTGTTCTTTATTTTTATCATTTGATTTTCTTTATCTGATCTTGTGAATTTTACTAAGAATGCAATTTTTTAAAAAGTCAATATTTTATCTTTTCTGGAATCAGGCGTGTAATTTTCTTAAGTTGGCAAATCCAGTGGTGAGATACTATACTTTTCCAATAAGTGACTCATTTTCTTTTACTCTCCAAAGTTCTTACTCTAGTTTTTGGCCCTTCCCTCGCCCCCTCTTCAAGCTATCTCAGTGTTGCAGAGGAAGGCTGAGGAGCCTGTGGAGGGTGGAATTGTGGAATTTGTAATTCCTGCCCAAAGCCTGAGGCAGACCTGGGATCTCCCCACTGGACCCCCTGCAGGCTTGGAGCTGCCTGCTGAGGCCTATTTACTTAGCCCCAGAACATTTAATCCTGTTCAGCGTGGGGTGATGTCAGTGGGTCAGGCCTTGGAGCTGGGCAGCCGAGTGGAAGCAGAAGGATGAATGGCTGGTTGAGGCCGAGGTGTTGGGTGGCCACTGAGTAGTGGCTGGAGCATACTCCCCGCCACTGCCGCGTGTTGATTTTGTAGTGAGATCATTACCTTGCCTGGGTCATTACATGCAGTTTAATCTTCCTTAAGGCAGGGCTGGACAGTGTTGCTTTTGTGACTTCAGAGAGTCACTAGACACATTAGGGGCTAGGTTTCCAGAATTCTACCAGGAGAAAATCACAACCTACCAGAGAGTCGGGGATGTGCAATGCTTCTGTTCTACTGCGGTAGGCACCACATCACTGCCATCAGAGTGTCACACTTGGTGGGGGTGTTGGGAGGTTGGAGGGCACGCACCAGGCCCCCACGAAGTGCTTAGAGCTTGGGGCGACTCTCCTCACACAGAGCACAGCACTACCCCAAAACCAGGAGTGGACGTTCCAGGAGTGCAAGAAACACCCCCATTCATTGCAGACGTCCAGATACGTAAACTGCCCGGGCGTGCGTTAGTTTCCCTTTGTGACTGGGTTGAGTCTTAAATTTCCTTTTTCTTTTTAACAGTAATGGCCTGTGAGTGGTTACTTTGAGGACAAACAGTTGGCAGGAGTGTTCGAGGACTAGGGAAAAGGAGGGAGAGAGGAAAGGAGGGAGGGAGGGAGGGAGAGAGAAAGAAAGATCTCTTATCCAAGCTGCCCACTGTGAACTGCAGGAAAACTTTGTGAGGAGGTGGCTTTGAGGAAAAGTCTGCAAGCATTCTTGGAGTCTGTGTGTGAGCCTCTTCAACCCTCTCTGAGGGTAGTCACCTAATTACCTTCCTTTACTATCGTCTTCTTACCTCTGCGCTTCTACATCTGGCTTCTAAGTCACTGCATTTCCCTCCTACTGCTTTTTATTTTTCTCTGTGGTTGTTTTCTTCTCTCACCTTGTCTTAATAGTCTAATGGAGTAAAATTTAAATTACAGCCTCAAAGATTCTACCAACCACCACCATCTCACACGCCTCTCCCCACACACGCACACTCACATGTGCACACACCGTACTTTCCTAGCAACACTTCGGGCTACAGAAGAGAGCTCCCTCCCTGCTTGACAGTGGGATACTCACAGCTTCTCTGCTCCCACCATGACCTGTGCCCACCTGTGCCATCAAGTTTTTCAGAAACAAGAAACTCTCAGGCAAGCCAGGCCCTTCCAACTCTCCCTGGGAGGCATGTATTGCAGGAGACCATTGTGCTCCATGATGATAATCCTCAAAAGGCTCCAGAAATAGGAATCTGTTTCCCTGCCTTTCCTCAGTTACCTTCCTGATGTTTTACAGAGGAAGAAGACGTATAGCTGGGCAGCGAGCCCCAGGCCCCGGACTCCTCGTCTCACGAATTGTGCCTTTCCTATTATGGAACTGTCATTTCTGTATTCCTTTCATCCTTTGGTACATGACATTTTAAATTGCTCTCATCATCTTTTAGGATGCTGAATCTTAAATGTTTGTTTTCTCCAAAGGTCCTTTTTTTCATACTTTAGAATGTGTCCGCTTGTTCTTGAATTCCATTGAACGAGTCCACGCTGGAACTTTTCATCCCAGTCATGGTTTTGTGGTATTCCTTATTTGAAATGTCCATATGACACCTTCATGTTTATTCTTTCATCCAGTCATCCATCCAGTCAAACAATGAGTGTTTATAGAAAACTGGCTCTGTGACAAGCATTGCTCTAGACCTTGGCCTTACGGTGAACAAAACAAACATAATACTTGCCCTCATTGGGTTATAGTCTCCTGGGGAAGAGAGACTTTATCAAGGAAATGTAATTAAGCTGTTGGAGGTAAGGCTCACGAAGTAGGGTACTATGGCAGCTCCCAGCAGGCACTCTCATTAGTACTGCGGGTCACAAAGGTCTTCCTAAAGAAGTGGTGTCCACTCTGAGAGCTGAAGAATAAGGAGTCAGCCAGGTGAATGGCAGGTTGGATGGGGTGGTGACAAGTCTGGCTGGGTCAAGAGAAGGAGTTCCAAAGAAAGGGGACAGCTTGTTCAAATGGCACCAAAGTAAGATTAAGTCTAGAGCTTTGGAGGAACTGACAGGGGCCAGTACGGCAAGCCTGAGGCAAGCAAGGGAGAGGGCTGCCTGAAGGACTGGTGAGGGAGTTGAGGGGAAATTCAGAGGGTGCCTTGTAGGGATCTTCCCAACCCTCTGAGGGATTCTGGAAATCATCCTATGGACAATGGAAACTAACCGAAGAATTTAAGCAGGAGAATGACATGACCTTAGTTACTTCTTTCAACGATTGTTCTGGCTGCTATGTGGAGAATGGATTGTAGGATTATAGGGTAATAAGGGTGGATATGCAGGATGTGCTCACCTAACTGAAAATTCTTAGAGATGGGGAAGAATTGGCCCATGATGGGCTGATTGGTACCACTCCCACTGTGATATTTTTTGACATGCCCTCTTTTTATCACTAAAGCTACAATGTTAAGTGTGCTTCAGGCACACACACACACACACACACACAAACACACACTCACGCACTAAGGGAAGGGTCCACATTATGTTCATTTACGTCCCCCCCCCAACCCATCATTGCTTAGCATAGTTCCTGGCATAAAAGGTGCCCAGTGAATGTTTGCCAAGTTGATGAATGAAGAAATGCAAAATTCCTTATTAGACCCTCTTTTGAAAGAATTTTCCTGTTAAGGTTTACCTTGATGTTCAAATGATGTGCATGGGAGAAAGAAGCTATGCAAAGAACAGAACCAGGTTTCCATCCTACCTCTGCCTCCAAGAAGCTGAGCAAATGGGGGAGCAAAAGCTGCATCTTCTTGATACCCTGTTCCTTCTATTATAAATTGAAGGAGTTGGGCTAGAGAAAGCCTATTAATCTCGCAGTTTTTGTGATTCTATGACTTAAGGCACTGTAAAACTGTTTAAATCCAGCACAACCCTTACTATTGGCAACCGTCGACATTTTGAGTTTGTCATAAAATGTCCTTTGCTAGAAGGATGTTGGACAACAAGGACTACTTTATCATAGGTTACTGCATTATTCCCTTCCGGTCTAGGGATTAGGGAAAATGAAATAGCCATTAGGAGTGCAGGGCTACCTCAATCAGAGTGTTAAAAGATACTTAGAGGCAAGCTGCTTCCAGCAAGGCATAGACGAAAAGAAGGGATTCCATTATGAAGAGAGAGATTGGTTTTCTTCTTCCTCTCCCTCGAAGAGAAAGAAAGGGGTTAAAAGAAAAACAAGACCTGAACTTTCACATCCTGCTAAGAATTTCCTGCTATTTACAACATGTAGAATAAACTTTTATTTTATTTTTTTTAAGAAATGTGTTTTTGCTACTTCACCAACATGACTGCTTTGGGGGAAAAATATAGTCATTTGGTTCCAATATGTAGATCAGACAGAACAAAAGAGTACACAATTTTCTTTCTTTTTAAAATATTTATTTACCTCATAGGGGAAGGAAAGAAAAGTCAGGAGGAAGCAGAAAGGAAGCCCTGTCAAGGGTGCTAACTCAAATGGAGTTTCCTAGCCGTATGGAAATTGCCTAAACTGGGTTGTGTTCGTTTTCTCCCTGCTGGAACTCCAGGTTGGGGTGGGTGAGGGGGAGGCCTTCTTAAAGGACTGGGATGGTTCCAGTGGACAGAGCTGGACAGTCTTTCGGGCTCAGCTCAGACAATCAATCAAAAAGGATTAATAAAGGCCTACTGTGCGCTTTTCCAGATGTTCTAGGGGAGGCAGAGTACGCTGGACCAGTCCCCCTTCTGCCAGCTTTCATTCTAGATGGGCCGGCATCATTGACTGGTCAGGGAATGAGGACAAAGGAAAGTAGCATGTGTCGTGGCTGGGAACCCCTAACAGTTTTCATATCCATGACCTCATTGATCTTTACTAGATTCTTACCTGAAAGAGGCTCAGTAAATTTAGAAGAGCCACTGGACTTGGAGTCAGAATACCTAGAAGACATCTGAGATGTGATGAGTCACATAACCACCAAAAGCCTGTTTTCTCCTCTATAAATTTGCTTTCTTCACCCCTTTTCTCACTCTTCCCAGGGTTATTAAGAGGATCAAATAAAATAATGGATTTGAAATTGTTCCATAAACTCTGGGAGACTCAAAAAATATATCTTATACATTGTGGAGGGCAGATGATAAGTGTTCTGCACATTCTGGGAATGAAAACATACTACATAAATGGCAGCCTAAAGTTCAGAGATTGCTCAAGGTCCCATGGCTTGTCTTTAGCAGTATCCTGGGTCTTCATCCAGGAAGGGGTGAAATCTGTGGTTGCTTCTCCCACTGTGTGAAGTCAGATGAAAAGGAAACAGTGGGAAGTATATTCATGAGGCAAATTTCGTAGGTCATCAAGTGTTCATGGAGCTCCTTAGATGCAATTTTTTTAATTCCCAGAATAGAAAGATACTCCCAAGGTCTATCCAAGGTAATTGTGGTGGTGCAACATAGTAGTAGGATGTTGGGAGCAGTACATGGTCAATGATCTAAGGAGAGACTACATACCAAAAAAATGACAAGGATAATGATATTCTAATGTGCTTCATAGTTTATTCAGACTTTCATGTATATTATAATATTTGACCCTTTCAGAATTCTATAATATAGGGAGAAAAGGCATTTTCATTATCCTCCAATTTTAAATGCCGAACCTAAGGCTTTGGAGAGTTAAACTTGTCGAAGGTCATGAAACCTGTAAGTGGAGAGTCTAGCATCAGGCCTGGGTGTTGAGGCTTTAAATTTTTATCTCCATGATGCTAATGCCACCAGTTGTTTATTTTAAGCCTTAGGTCGTCCTTGGTTTGTTTCACCTATATTACAGGTTTCTTGTAGTAAAATGAGTTAGCCCAGAAAAGAAGTGGGAAGCCCTATTTCTAAGCAGCCGTGGCAGGGAGGGGATGGAGGGCGCAGCTTGAGAGATTTGGTCCTGAAAGGCTGCTGACATGGTCTTGGGTAAGTTAGTGCCTTTGTTCTCTGATCTGGAAGTTGAAGGGATTGGACTATTCTCTCTAGCTCTAAAGGTTATGTTTTGAGATACCTGGATGAAATATACTACAATTCTAAACTTTCCTTAAAGGTACAATATGGAGGATAGGAGTTTTCCTTCGTAGTATGCTGGTTCCAATAATCCAATATATTTTGTAGAGTATTTTAAATTTTCAAGGATTTGCCCATCTTGTTTCATTTAGCCCATACCACATTCTTTAGAGAAGTTGACCAGTTTTTATGACTTCTTCTTTTAAGGCCATTCTAGCCTTTTGGTACCTTAAGCAGTCCTAGCCTAGACCCTCCTCAGGGACTTTGCTCTTGCTATTACCTCTGTCTGGAGCACGGTTCTCAGCCATCATGTGACCTGCTTCTCCTTGTCACTTGGTTTGGCTCATGTGTCACTTACTCAGAGGCCCCCTCAGTTGAGGTCCCCATTGCCATCATTCTTTTTTTTTTTTTTTTTTTTTTGCTGTACGCGGGCCTCTCACTGCTGTGGCCTCTCCTGTTGCGGAGCACAGGCTCCAGACGCGCAGGCTCAGCGGCCATGGCTCACGGCCCCAGCCGCTCTGCGGTATGTGGGATCCTCCTGGGCCGGGGCACGAACCCGTGTCCCCTGCATCGGCAGGCGGACTCTCAACCACTGCGCCACCAGGGAAGCCCCCCATTGCCATCATTCTTTATCACACTGACCTGTTTTAATTTTTTCAGAGTATTTATTGCTACCTGAATTATGAATATCTGTTTACATTATCATCGTCTCTCCTTTCTGGAATTTAAGCTCCAGTAGAGCTGTTTTCCTCGCTCTCCATTGCATATCAAGAACCCAGAACAGTGCTTAATATAGTAGCACATAGTAGGAGCTTAATATTTGTTGATGGAAATCAACATCTTATGAGAAATTTAGCAACTTGCTCAAAATTACATGGTCAATGAGTAGCTGATATAGGACCAGAATTCAGCCCTGTACTCCTAGTTAACTGTTCTTTCCACTTGATATTATGCTGCCAAAATGTATGCATGTTTATACCTGGGAGTTCCTGATGACTACTGATAAAATTTAGAATGATCGTGAGACATTTATGTGAAACTGAAATGCATTTGTTAAGGGAAATGAGGAAATCCCTGAGGCTTACACCATTGAGCTTATGATAGAACTTTACAATCTATGTACTTTGTATATTCAACATCAATCATCCTGTATTTGTTTAACTCATTTTTAAAGGAAGCTTATTTTAGGAGCACTTTCAATATTTTTTATTGACGATGTTTGGATTTTCATATATATAAACAACTGTCATGCACACACACTTACAAAAGAACATAAACAATGACATATGGGTTAGATTCCTGGTCAAACTACAGAGATTTTCTCTCTAACAGAAGCTCAAAGGGCTTCATGTGTGAGACTATTTTACAAAAGGCATTGCCAGGACATGGCTGTTCCCTCTAAAATCAGCCTCAGAGGTTACATTTACAGGATTTCCTTGATGGCCTAGTTTCCCTCAATTACCCATTATAAATCTATCAGTTTATTGGAATTTGTTTTGGGGATCAGCCAGAGTTGGATGTCACCTAGATTGCCTCTTAATTATGTAGTTTATTTAGTGCTGTGTTAAGCTAATTGCCTTCGTTTGCCCTGTGTTTTCTCTTTTGGGCATTAAGGAGATTCCCCCTGGGTGAAAATTTTTGAGGGTTGGTAAACAAGGCTATGCTTATTGATTTCACAGTCTCTGCTTTCTTGTATCTTCACTTGGCCTTCCTCTTCCCATTAGATCCCAAATATTATTAATCGATTATTTCAAGACCATTGTCCATCTTCTTGTTGATTTTAGTTGTGTTCCTCCCCTCGAGATATAATATCCCCAATAGCACATGACATTTCAGGTTAGGGATAAGTATGATTTCATCAAAGGATAGGTCAGCATTGACTTTTTCTTTCATGTCTTTAGTGATGTACCAGAGTTTAGCCACTTAGGATTTTGTCAGTGTGACCTACTCATAAATGAAAGGATGGTGTCATTCTACAAGTATACTCCAATAATACTCCACCCTCAATTAAAGAATTACCTATGTTTGTGCAAACTGAACATTTTCCTAGCTCTTTTTCCTTGCCCATTCTCCCAAGAGTTTCTTGTTGCTTCCCCCGTTTTTATATATAAACTTCTATAGCTCTATGTTCCATGGGGTCCTTCTTCCTCTAGGTCATTTCTGTCCATCCATTCCACTACTGATTTTTCAGAGAGGACACTGAGACTTGAAGAGACATGCCCATCCTTCACACCCTTTATTTCTGCTCTTTAAGCCAACTTCCTGTCTGTGACAGAGCATTTCCTTTATCCCTTGGAAATGCAATATTTTAATAGTTATTGCTTGATATATTTTCCAATGTTTTTGAAAGGTACAGAGCTGACATCCTGGATTTTCCCTGTATGCAGACTTATTAACTCACATAAAGAACACAGGCACCCCAGACTCTTTGGGTTAATATTTATATCAGCCCAAATTTAGACCTAATGCCTAGCACACATGAAAATACAAACATGGGATTTTAGGGCTCTTAGATATTTTTTCTAGAATTACCATTTTCCATACCACCTGTTTATGGCATCACTGTGCACTGTTATACAGTCATAAGCAGAAGTCACTGGACAAAACAGAGGGACAGAGATGCTGTATGGAACTTGGACATGTTACTTTTGGAAAAATAAACCTTCATAGTAAAGACCAAAGGAAACAGGCAAGGTCAAGATCCCATGTAGGACGTATGGGGAGGAGATAATATGTTTCAGGCTCTAAGACAACATCACCTCTGCTTGGCAAAGAGCAGCTATTCATGGCAGTAAGAAAACTTTTTTTTTTTGACATTAGTCACCTATTCCATGAAGATTTGGGCCTTTCTTCTTGCCCCTACCCACCAAGAACAAGTTCAGTGGCACAGGGTTGGAGAAGCATATGGGACCAGAGGAGGTGGGGGGTTGTATTGACCTTCACTTGATTTACTCAAGCAGCTGAGTTTGTCAGGGGAATGTGATCATCTTCGTCAGCTGTCATGCTGAGATACTCCTGTCATGCTGTCAGTAGCTTTCAGGTTCTGACCCTTCTCTCAAGTTCGCTGTCTGTGAGGAAAGCAGAGGAAAGATAGTTTGGGTCCCAGGAAGGGAGAGCATTTTGAGCTATTCCTTGGGAATGACTTTACAGGCTTTGAAGCCCTGCCAGCTGAGTCCTGATGGTGTGTAGTAATGTACAAGGGACAGTAGTGCTTTTGAAGGTAATTTAGATTTCTCTCTTTAGGAATGGTTTTATTTATGAGGAGATGAGCATGAAGAGCACCAGGATGAGAAGGGGCGCCGCTGTGTAGGCAGGCTCGTTTCCTTAGTTACGGTGATAGCGCTAATTCAATAGAGAACAGTGGCAATAATTGGAAGGATATTTCATTTATATAGCACCTGTTAGACTGAGGTACTGAGTACTCACAAACAGGCACTACTTTCCTTCTCAGAAAAGTGCTACTGAGTAAAAGGTGGAACCAAGGCAAGGCCTGGAAGCCAACTGATCGACAGCTGAGTGCACTGCGTGTAGACACATGGGGACAGGCACCCCTTACTTTATGAGACAGGTAATTACTGAAAAGATATGTAGGGCTTCCCTGGTGGCGCAGTGGTTGAGAGTCCGCCTGCCGATGCAGGGGACGCGGGTTCGTGCCCTGGTCCGGGAGGATCCCACATGCTGTGGAGTGGCTGGGCCCGTGAGCCATGGCCGCTGAGCCTGCATGTCCGGAGCCTGTGCTCCGCAACGGGAGAGGCCACAACTGTGAGAGGCCCGCGTACCGCAAAAAAAAAAAAAAAAAAAAAAAGATATGTAGAAGATGAGGATTTTTTGGAAGTCAGTTCTTTAAAAAAATATCTTAGCGGCTGGCCATTTAAAGAAAGTGTGGGAAAATCCTTCTTTAAGAAAAGAAAGGAAAGCAGAAATAAAAAGCTTCTTGTAATGTGAATAAAGACCTGTGATTTGTCTCTCTTCCTCTTTTGGACTTGTATACATTCATGTTTTTTTTCAAAACTGGAATAGAACTATGTTTTAAAGGTCAAAGATAAACTGCAGCCCCCAAGGGTAATTTCCCAGATAATGTTGGGTGTAAAAAACCCTCAAGCCACTGAAGGAAGTTCACCCTCAGGAGTACAGGATCTCAGTTTCCGGCTGGCCCCCAGGAAAGCCGGTCATGATGGTGGAGAGAAAGGGTACCCCCTTCTATTGAGCAGATGTGAGGAGAGGCTGCCTCTGTCCAGAACCTCTGCCCCCAACAGCAAGAGGTAGAGATAGGGAGACTCTGGGGGTTGATCCAGTGACTTTAGGGGATAGTGTATAATTTCTGATTCCGATTATGATGTCACTGCAGGGCAGCTGCCTTGTTCCCTGTAGAACTCTCAGTGTGTCCAAGACTTCTCCATCCATGCCTCTGTTTTCTCTTGATGAGGACCCTATGGAAGGTCTCAGGGGATAACTTTAGGTGGCTGGAGCCCTTAGCAGAGTGATCGGGAAAGACAGCCTGGAAGCCCTCCCTCCTCCACACCCCACGTTGCTCTCATAGTGTGCTGTAGAGCTTCAAGACCTCATCTTTGCAGTATTTCAGCTTCTTATGTTGTTATTTGTTCTGCTAGAAACACTGGGAAGAAGGGAGCAGAATCGTTTATGGAAAAGGCAAGCACGTGGCACTAATTTAATTAGTGAAATTATCAGCCATAAAAGTGATCATTTAAACATGAACAACTCCCCACTCAAAGGAGCTTATTTCTCCCCATGTTTCAAAACAAATAGCTGACTAAGAAAGTCTTCTATCCCTTGGATCTAATGTGATCAGTGGTAGATTTTTTTTTAGGGACACTGGATAAGAGGAGAAAAGGGTTGTGTGGAAGGAAACTTGGGGTTTGTTGCTGCTTTACTAAAAATAGCTCTGTGACCTTAGAGAAATCATTTAAGTTCCCCATCCCTCCACTTTTCCCTCTGAAAATGAAAGATAAAATGGTTGTTGGTGTACTTTCCAGCTCAATGTTTCTAAGGTTCTAAAATTTAAAGCTACATAAAATATATTTATCTGAATAATCTTTCCTTCCTGTGTGTTTCAGCAAGTACAAATGTACTCTCTTGAATCTGACTTGATTCAATTTATGGAGAATGTAGGAAAAAGAGGACAGTAGTGGGGGGGTCCTTCAACAGAGTTTATCTTTGGCCTGTGTCCATTTCATTCAACACCTTCAGTACTGATAATCCTGTGTGGACAGTAGTTGTCACCCCACTGCTCTCTTGCTCCGTTTTTCTCTGCTTATCTTCTTTTTTTTTTCTTTTTTGCGGTATGCGGGCCTCTCACTGTTGTGGCCTCTCCTGTTGCGGAGCACAGGCTCCAGACGCACAGGCTCAGTGACCATGGCCCACGGGCCCAGCCACTCCACGGCATGTGGGATCTTCCCAGACCAGGCACGAACCCGTGTCCCCTGCATCGGCAGGCGGACTTTCAACCACTGAGCCACCAGGGAAGCCCTCTGCTTATCTTCTTAAAAAGCAAACGAGAGTTTATTTTCTGGTGAATCTCTATCAACAGAGATAGAGATTCTCTATCAACAGAAGTGAATCTCTATCAACAGAAGTAGGATGGACACTGTTATTAGCAAACTGAGTCTGTCCCAACCTGTATGCATAGTAGACAAAGTCTGCCCACATTCCTGAAATTTAGCAAAGCTAACTCTGACACGCCTGGTTTATGTTAGTTTTATTTCAGAAAGTACTTTTCCACACTGATTCCTCTGATAAGGCTTGCCCGGGGCTGCTTTGCTGGCCTTGGGAGAGTTAGAAGTCATTGTGTGACAAGCTGTGTGATCCAATTCACTGGGCAAACCCAGGAATGATGTAATTTACCCAGATCTATTCTTTAAACCAAATCTCCACGTATTATGAGATTTTTCTTCTTTCTTCTTTGAATCCTGGTAGCTGCAGCCCAGATTACTGTTCTGTGATCTCTACAGGAAGAACAGTCTGAGTTTTATGTAGAAGAAATAGCCACATTATCCCACTGTCAGTTTCTCTTGTGATCACTTTTGCTCTAGAAAGGGGGAATTTGGGTACTTTTGCCCCAGCATCAAGAATGACACAACAACAATATTAATTAAAAAAAAATCCTCAATCAAATCAATCAGTTTGGCAACAAGTATTATTCAATTCTTTGCCTCTGTCAGGCATTTTGAAAGATAAAAGGCAAGTCTGGGATACTACATCCAACTTATTGTTCTGACATGGACTCACATTTACAAAGATTTTGTTTCCTGAGCTGAAGGTATTTATTAGATAACCAATCATTAATGTTCTTATTTTGATTATTCAAAGCCAACTAGAACTTCTGATCCATGATAGCCCATGTAGTCCCAGTAAGACGTTATAAACCCAAACAGAGGTTGAGAACACATGGCAGCCTCATCCCAGTATGCATAAGACTTCCCTGTGCTTTTTGAAGTCGATTTCCACAGTCCATTCACAGAGCTGCAGGGCATAGGCTGTTAGCATTGGCTGCATAGCAGATCACTTGCGGAGCCTTTAAGAACTAGGATGCCTGAATCTGACCCCCCCACCAAGAGTCTTTTTACGTGGTCTGTGGGTGCTATCTGGGCACTGGGGTTTTTAAGAGGTGTGTGGCCCAAGTTGAGAACTGCTGTCCTAGGGGCTCCAGAATCACTTGGCCAGAACTTCTTGCCTCAGAGAAGTTTACATTTGTTTGATGAGGTAAAATGTACATCCTGTAAAAGAGACCAGTCTGAAGAAACGTGTAACCTAGATAAACTGTAAGAGCATTTGTTTCTTCAAACATATTTATTCATTCAATAATGTATTTATTCAGAAATATTGATTGAACACCTCATATGTGCCAAGCACTGTTGCAGACCCTGAGCGTACAGAGGGACAAAGCTGGTAAGGAATCTGCTTTCGTGGAGCTTATAGAAGTTCAAGGACAGTTCGGTTGCCTGTGGTCTAGGGACACTTTGGGGGACAGGCTGCCCTGGAGGCAGGCCTGGAAGGTTTGATGGAGAATAATGGGGTAAGGGCTCTTTCCTGGAGCTAGAAAGAAGACAGGAGACTTGGCCACAACACGTTAGACTACTGGGGTGCTCGTGATCGTCCCAAGGTGCCTGGTACTTGGCTTTATTCGTCTATAAGTTTCACAGTAGAAAACATATGAGTTTTGATGAAAATATGCAGATTACAAATCTTTAGCTCCTTCAAAGAGCACACACCTTTGAACTTTTTTTCCTATTAATGTATGGTGGCAGGGACATTCTAGAACAGTGGTTCTCAATCAGAGGTCAATTTTGCCTCTCCCACCAGGAGATACTCGGCAATGTTTGGAGACATTTTTTTTTTTTTTTTCGGTATGCGGGCCTCTCACTGTTGTGGCCTCTCCCATTGCGGAGCACAGGCTCTGGACGCGCAGGCTCAGCGGCCATGCTCACAGGCCCAGCCGCTCCGCGGCATGTGGGATCTTCACGGACCGGGACACGAACCCATGTCCCCTGCATCGGCAGGCGGACTGTCAACCACTGCGTCACCAGGGAGGCCCTGGAGACATTTTTGATTGTCACGACTGGGTGGAAGTGCTATGGCATCCAGTGGGCTACAGGCCAGGGATGCTGCCCAACATCATGCAATGCACAGGTCAGCACTCCCAGCAAGGAAGGATCCAGTCACAAATGTCAGAAGTGCATCAGTTGAGAAACTGTGTTCTAGAGATAAGAGAGAAAAATGGGAGAAAGGCTTCCTGCGGGATAGTCCTCTTACTGCAATGCCTGTTACTGTAATGCCTCTCACCACCACCACCACCCCGCCTCCGCCTCCCGCCCCCGCCCCCCCACAGCCCTGTGCATACCCGCACAGATAAAACATATAATTCAGTGCTTTGTTTTGTGGTCTCCCAAACAGCCGCAGGGGAGACTTGCGTCTTCCAGGGATGGGGGACATCTTCAGGGTCTCCACACCTCCCCCAAACCACAGTCTTTCCCTGAGCTTTCAGCACTTTGGAGAAATTCCCATGGAGAGGGAGAATTGCCCCTGGGTTGCCCATGCAATTTTCTGGGCTTCTCCCAAACTAAGGTCAAAATTGAAAGGTTGATATTTCCCTCTAGGGACCAGAAAGAGCTAACACACTCCTCCCTGGACATTTAAAAGTTCTAAATAAAGTTTTGGGTGAGGTGTCGGAAGGCATAAAGCCATGGCAGCTGAGGCAGGCCTAGCGTGGTGGGTGAAGCCAGGGAGGAAACCGCTCACCAGTGCTTTTTCCTCTCACGACTGTGCACCGGGCAGCAGTTTGGAGCAAGAAACCTGCATCTGAATCCTAGCTCTGACTCTTAGCCATGCCATTTTGGGCAAATCATTTCCTCTCCTTTTGCCTGTGTATCACCTTCTATAATCTGGACACGTACTGATCCCTGGGGGCTTGAGGAACATTCGATGTAATGGGTATAAAGTTCCTGACGCATAGTAGGTTTTAAATGGTAGCTTTTACAGTGTCCTCTGTGAGTGGAGAGGACAGAACTGGGTGAGCAGCAACATCCCATCCAACTCCAATGCTCAAATATATCATCATGTTGGGAAATGGAGAGGCTCGGCTTGCTCTAAAATAAGGTGGAAGGGTTTTGTATTTGTGTGAAAGAGAAGATGTGATCGTCTGCATATGTTCCAGGCAAATTTTAGGTTGCATCAAATTCCCCATCCTGGAAGGAGCAGTAGGAGCCTGAGGGCAAGGTCAAGCGTCTGCGCTTGGCTGGGAAATGAAGTCGGAGCTCTACCTGAGCCCATCTCCCAGGGAGCCAGCAGCCCACACGGCAGAACCGGCATGGGGACGGCTGCCAGGGCTGCTATCCTGTGGCCTTCCCCTTGCCCACTGCCCTGAGCCTGTTGCCCATGCTCCTTCCCCCTGCCCACTGGGCTCCGGGATGCATTAATTGTCATTTGCAATTACACTTCCCCCTCGCACTCTGCCCCCCTCCATGCTCACCACACGTACAGAGAGTATGAATATCCTTTTTGATGTTGTCCGATGTTAGAAGTTTGCCTTCCACTTTTTTCTCCTCCCAAGAGGAGAACAATCTGAATACCACACACAGTGTTATCTCGCTCTGACTTTGAAGAGGAATTTCTCCCTTTAGGGCTCTATTCCTGGTGTAGCATAATCTAAGGAGAAGAAAGTTTATCCCAGGGAAGCCAAATCAGCCAAGAGTTATTCAGTGTCTGACTGCCTGTTATATTTAGAAACAACACAGAGGCGAGCTTTAAGAAGGCTCACAGCCTGCCAACACCGCGTGGCCCTCTTTGATTCCTTCTGGTTACTTGTAGTGGCCAGATGAAGAAAGAGTCTCCCTTAGCCTTGGGGTGTTTACCTGATTTATTATTTGGGTGTGATGCGATGGGAGATAAAGGAGAAATGCAGCTACAGAATATTACACACATGGGACTTTAAAATCACCAAGTGTCCAAACTTTCCCCTTTTGCAGTTGAGTGTGTTGAACTGGGCATCATTTGACCCTCTGAACTTCACTTTTATCATCTGTAAAATGAGGAGACTGGACTTGCTCAATGCCTCGGAACCTTCACTGTGCACCAAGATCATATGGAGAATTTGTTAAGAATATAGATGTCGTGACTGCGTGACCAGAGTTTCTGATTTACAAAGTCTGGTGCACCCTGGGCATCTGCAGTTTCTCAGTGCTCCTCAGGTGATTCAAATTTACAGCTGCTGTTGACAATCACGGGGCCAGATCAGTGGTTCTCAAAGCATGGCCCCAGGACCAGCAGCGGCAGCAGCACCTGGGAACTTGTTAGTAGTGCAGATTCTCAGACCCCAACACAAGCCTGCTGAATTAGAGACTGATTATTGAGGCCAGCAGTGTGTTCTGTCAAGCTCTCCAGGTAGTTCTTATGCATGAAAAAGTTTGAAAGAGCAGTAGACTGGATAATTTTTTAAGGGTTCCTACTAGGTTTCAAAACCTGTAATCCTATACACAGCCTAGATAGGGCTCAAGATCAAGCCAGGGCCACAGAGCTGGCTAAGTAAGTGGTGGGGCCCTTACTAGAATCTAGGCCTTTGAACTGCCCTTCAGAGCTTGTCTGATTATCCAACTAAGAGGATGTTTAGGATTCATGGCATGTCTCTCTCTCTCTCTCTGTCTCCCTGTCTCTCTCTGTCTCTTCTGTCTCTGTCTCTCTCTGGGTTTAGCTTCTAGTGGGCCACAGGATTGTGGAGAAAATGTTATTTTTAGCTCATGGTATGTACCTGCAGTTCAGGATCTGTTTATTAGAAAGATAAATTATTCTTTAATTCTTAGGCATGTAGCAAAGGGTGAGTTATTTGTGAATTATTGGCCCCTTTATTGGTTCTGTAACTGTGACTGAGCAGTTTTGTTGAAGTTGATTGGCAGGTAAATATCCTGAAAACAGCACAGCCTGCTGAGCGAGAAGAGGGGGGTGGGCAAGGCGCAGCACCTTTCTCTTAGGGTACAACTGTCATTCTTTTAGCTCTTCTTCAAAAATATTTAGGATTGCAGTCATTGTACTGCGTTTTGTAAAGTCCACTCTCTGTAGTGGTCACAGCAGTTTCAAAAAGATGTTCTTAAGCAGGGTCTAGAGTGTGTTTTGGAGCTGAATTTGAGTTGCATTAAGAAATAATTTCATCTGCTTGCCCTAGAGATTAGTGAAGGCCTTGCTTGCAGTCCTCAGCAACCAGGAGGCAGGGCTGGGACTAGGACCTTGGCCTCCTGACCCCAGGCTGAGGCACGTGGAGTGAGGAAGAACGGCAGGGACCTCCAGGAAGATCTGAGCCCACACACAATCAGGGAGGTTACTGGAAGCAATGAGATTGGGAACCAGAGTCTAACGGGGCTGATGGAAGGAGCCCTCGAGATTTTCTGGTACCTCTCATTTTATAGAGAGGAATATTGAAGTTCAGATGGGGAAAGTGACATGCTGGAGGTCACAGGTGCTGAAATAGCTCCCAGGCCTTTGGATGTTGTTCTTATCCAGCGCTCTTTCTGGCACTCCACATCATTTACCAAAGGCACCAAAATAAGAGCTAGGCAGATTTGCTGGTCCTCTTACCTTTACATGCCACCTCAGACTGGTGGAGACAAACTGTTTTTGTGAGATCCAAGATTTATGTGTTATAATTCTTCCTTGAGCTATAAAACAAGGAAACAATTGACGGACAGGAGTTTTCTAATCATTCCACAGGCAGGACCCAGATAAAGTAGAAGATCATGGCCTTAGATTTGGCAGGGGTCCTACCCTCTGGTTTCAAGAAACTTATGATTCCCATGCGGCAGTAAAGCAAGTCAGTAGAGGGCTGCTTTTATTCAAGAGCAGTGGGTCTAGAGTGCCAAAGAGTGGTGTCCTGTCAGGAAGTGTTATTGTGAATAATTTCACTGCTTGCCACAGCATTTTACTGATACATTAATGGATCTTCTAACAGTTCCATTGCTGTTTTCCTACTCATTTCTTTCTCTCTTCTTGGAATAAACCATGACTTATTAAAGTGCCTCAAATAATTGTGATTATTGCTAAAAGAAAACGCATCGTCTCTCAGTCGGTCAATCTCAGGTTCCTCGTGGGTCCTCACTATGTCAGCGGCCCCTAGAGCTCTACTTTTCATGCTCTGCTGCTTACTGCACTTGAAACCAAGTCTTCTTCCTCACAGCCTGACCTGAGTTCCTTTTATTCACTACAGATTTTATTAGAAGTAGTGTAGGGGGTGGTGGAATAATTTTAGAGAGGGTTTACTGACTCAGAGTGGCAGGGGAAATTGCTGTTGCTATCTGTGTCTCAGGCTGCCCACCTGCAGATTCTGGGGTTTCTGAAGTTGTTTATTGGTTACATCCAGGGGTGACATTATCTGATGAAAACCTGAAGAGTGATTTTTGATGTGGAAAAGGCTACAGATAGCAGGTCTATTTTTAAAATCCTGAGAAGAATACAGTGGCATTTAGGCTGACCTCCAGTGTTTTGAAAGATTGAAACCATTGCTTAGAAAAATCACCAAATACATATACAAACATACACATATACCCATGTCCTTGCTTTGGTAGGTAGAGTTCTCCCCTAATTGTTAGCAGCATGGAGAGATAATCTGAGTCTTTTAATATGAGTGGAGTGGTTTGCTTCTGCAACAAATGCAACCAGACTGTGTTTCCCATTGGTTCCTGTGCTCTGTTTTTGCAGTGTTTTAGTTTTCTCTCTCACTGTCAGGATGATGGTTCTTCTTTAACAAACATAAGCAGTTCTTTCACCAAACCACTCTCCAATTTGTGCTTCTAATCTACTGGGGGTGGGAAAGGACATAACCAAGCTGGTGAAAATAGTGCTGAAAGACAGAGTAAACAGGTCCTGAGCCAAGACCGGAGCGGCTCTTCTGTGATGGAGCTCTCTTTCCACGGATCTTCCTGTCCATCTGGCTTCAGAGAACTCTCTTGTTGAGTATCAACATTTCGTGTATTGAGTTTCCCTCAGGATCGTGGTTCCTCCCACAGCCACAGAGGAAGTGGGGAGAGCATTGTATATGACTGATTCCAGTAGAGTTTTCGAGCCAGAAATGGCTCGAAATGTCACCCGGGAGGGGACTTGGGTGTGATGTAGACCAGTGCGACTGAATGTGCGTTAGGGTGACCCGGGGAGCTATTAAAACACCAATGCCTGTTTCCTACCTGAAGAGCTTCTTATCTGGGGTGGGGTTCCAGGATCTGTATTTGTGAACAGCGTCTTCATGTGATTCTGATTGCATCAGGAGTTGAGAACCAGGAATCTCATGCCCTCCGCTCATATTACAGATGAAGAATTCAAAGCCCAGGAAGTGTGAATGACAGGCAAGACAGTGTCGTATCTGCCTGCAGTCAGCCTCCAGTCCTACAAAGGGCAGAATGCTGTTACGATAGCCATCCTTACATGCGGTCTTTACTTGTCTGAACAGCTGTTACTCCTTCAGCCTTTCCTCAAGTGACATGATTTCAGGGTTTGACCAACACACATGCGCACATACCTGCTACACACACATACACACCACTTTTATAAACTGTGGAATTCTCTACAGTGGCAAAATGATCATTTCTCCCATCTCTCCCTCTTTCCCTCCCCTGTCCTTTTCTTCTGGACTTCCTCCCACCTGAAAGAGGGTAAATGAGGCCTTAGGAATGCACTTGCTCAATATCGTTCACTGAACTTGATCTGCTGGTGATATATTAATTAGCTGGGGCACTGCACCTTAATGAACAAGTTACAGACAGATCCTGTTGTGTGTTAATGCTTAACCAGAGATGCTCAGCTGTGGTCTCATTTGTGGCCTAAATGTAAAGAGAGAAATGTGGTTGACTTTATTTTTATAGATGATTTCTTACTTATAAGTGTTGACATATTGATTTCAATGCCATATGTCAGCATATTTGCTATGAGTTGTCTCACATATGTTTAAACTTTTGGATAATAGCATTTACTTTATAAGTTATAATTCCTAAGCCTCAACTTATACATGGTTATGTTTGTTTTCTCACATGCATGTATAACTGTGTATGGTGTAACTTTCACTCTGTCACTATATGTTTCAAATTTACCTTAAGATCATTGATGAGATCTATCTTGCAGTAATCTCAGAACTGTCATGGCTTGTTCTCTGTCACCCTCAGAAAAGGCCCCAAACAACTCCCCTGTCCCCACCCGTGGTGTGGCCTGGTATGGTGCCTCCCCATCCAGGCTGAGTAATAGGTACAGACTCAGGATCTCCCAGCCTTCTCCGGGCAAAAAGAGCCGCTCTATCTGGGGTGGACTCCCAGTCATGAAACCAAGCCCTGTTCTTCTCTTGAACCCAGAACTGTGATGCTGGTGCTAATAGAAGACATGCAGGAAGAAGAAAGTGTGTGACCCTCAGGTACAGTGGAGAGAGGGCTAAATTAGTACAGTAGCCAGGTTTATTTGTTTGAGAGCACAGCGTATTTTACCCAGAAGTATACTTTTGCATGGGGTTCCCAAACTCTCCTTCTCTTTAGCATTCCACCTCCCTTGATCCCATCTCAAATCAGGAGCCATCCTGTTCCTAAAATCTTCCTAAATATGAGGTCCCAGGGTTTTGTCTTCCTTTGAACCCACAGCACATAGTGGCTGGGTGGGTGTATCTGCTTCTGGGATTGGTCACTGGTGAACACATCTGAGACATTCACATCTCATCTGAGATCTGTCGTCTGCACATTCACACCTATGCTTTTCTGGTAAAAGCACATAGAACTCATATATGGACCTAAAAGTTGTGGACCCTTTTTTCCAGGAAAAGTACACGTAGGCACAAATGCTGTATTCATTATCAAGAGATTCAAAGACCTTCCCAGGAGGCCCATTAAGCATAAGATAAGGACCCTTGTGGGATATGGATGGTATGCTACCCCCAAGATAACACAATGGTGAGAACATATTGACTCTTAAGACGTATTTGCTAAAATTAAAAATAAAAAGAATGGTGCTTAAAATGATAACATCCAAGGATCTCATAGATCATTCAATACAAGCCATTCATTTTACAGATGAGAAAACTGAGCCCAGAGAGGGATAGTGTCTCTCTGAGGCCACATTCAGATTAGTTACAGTAATGGCTCTGAATCTCTGCCCTACACGTTTTCTATCTGGTGCAATAAAATACCTTCGTGTAAAATGAAGGTTGACTTTTCTGGCTCCTTCTTGGATTCTTTATAACTTTGAGGTATAGGGAGATAGACATGAATGAAACTTATACTGACAGGTGAAAAGAAAGAAAAAAAAAGAAAAAATGGCTGAATCAAAAATATCACTTTTGAAGATGGCGGAGTAGAAGGATGTGCACTCACTACCTCTTGTGAGAGCACCAGAATCACAACCAACTGCTGAACAATCATTGACAGGAAGACACTGGAACTCAACAAAAAAGATACCCCACATCTAAAGACAAAGAAGAAGCCACAATTAGGTGGTAAGAGGGGCACAATCACAATAAAATCAAATCCCATAACCACTGGGTGGGTGACTCACAAACTGGAGAGCAGTTATACGACAGAAGTCCACCCACAGGAGGGAAGGTTCTGAGCCCCATGACAGGCTTTCTAACCTGGGGGCCTGGCAATGGGAGTAGGAATTCCCAGAGAATCAGACTTTGAAGGCTAGTGGGATTTGATTGCAGGACTTCGACAGGACTGGGAGAAACAGGGACTCCACTCTTGGAGGGCACACACAAAGTAGTGTGCGCATCAGGACCCAGGAGAAGGCGCAGTGACCCCATAGGAGAGTGAACCAGACCTACCTGCTAGTGTTGGAGGGTCTCCTGCAGGAGGGGTGGTGGCTGTGGCTCACCACGAGGACAAGGACACTGGGAGGAGAAGTTCTGGGAAGTACTCGTTGGCATGAGCCCTCCCAGAGTCCTGAGTCTGCCATTAGCCCCACCAAAGAGTCTGTAACCTCCAGCACTGGGTTGCCTCAGGCCAAACAACCAACAAGGAGGGAACTCAGCCCCATCCATCAGCAGACAAGCAGATTAAAGTTTTACTGAGCTCTGCCCACCAGAGCAACACCCAGCCCTACCCACCTCCAGTCCCTCCCATTAGGAAGCTTGCACAAGCCTCTTAAATGGCCTCATCCACCAGAGAGCAGACAGCAGAAGCAAGAAGAACTACAATCCTGCAGACTGTGGAATGAAAACCACATTCATATAAAGATAGACAAAATGAAAAGGCAGAGGAATATTTACCAAGTGAAGGAACAAAATAAAACCCCAGAAAAAACTAAATGAAGTGGAGATAGGCAACCTTCCAGAAAAAGAATTCAGAATAATGCTAGTGAAGATGATCCAGGACCTAAGAAAAAGAAAGGAGGCAAAGATTGAGAAGATGCAAGAAATGTTTAACAAAGGCCTAGAAGAATTAAAGAACAAAGAAAGATGAACAATACAATAACTGAAATGAAAAATACACTAGAAGGAATCAATAGCAGAATAACTGAGGCAGAAGAACGGATAAGTGACCTGGAAGACAGAATGGTGGAATTCACCGCCACGGAACAGAATAAAGAAAAAAGAATGAAAAGAAATGAATACAGCCTAAGAGCCCTGTGGGACAACATTAAACACACCAACATTCGTATTTTGGGGTCCCAGAAGGGGAAGAGAGAGAGAAGGACCCAAGAAAATGTTTGAAGAGATTATACTTGAAAACTTCTCTAACATGGGAAAGGAAATAGCCACCCAAGTCCAGGAAGCACAGAGGGTCCCAGGCAGCGTAAACCCAAGGAGACACAATGTAATCAAATTGACAAAAATTAAAGGCAAAGAAAAATTATTAAAAGCAACAAGGGAAAAATGACAAATAACATACAAGGGAACTTCCATAAGGTTAACAGCTGATTTCTCAGCAGAAACTCTACAAGCCAGAAGGGAGTGGCACAATATATTTAAAGTGATGAAAGGGAAGAACCTACAGCCAAGAATACTCTACACGGCAAGGATCTCACTCAGATTTGATGGAGAAATCAAAAGCTTTACAGACAAGCAGAAGCTAAGAGAATTCAGCACCACCAAACCAGCTCTACAACAAATGCTAAAGGAACTTCTCTAAGTGGGAAACACAAGAAAAGAAAATGACCTACAAAAACAAACCCAAAACAATTAAGAAAATGGTAATAGGAACATACATATCAATAATTACCTTAAATATGAATAGATTAAATGCTCCAACCAAAAGACACAGGCTCGCTGACTGGATACAAAAACAAGACCCCAATATATGCTGTCTACAAGAGACCCACTTCAGACCTATGGACACATACAGACTGAAAGTGAGAAGTTGGAAAAAGATATTCCATGCAAATGGAAATCAAAAGAAAGCTGGAGTAGCAATACTCATATCAGACAAAATAGACTTTAAAATAAAGACTGTTACAAGAGACAAGGAAGGACACTACATAATGATCAAGGGATCAATCCAAGAAGAAGGTATAACAATCATAAATATGTATGCACCCAACATAGGAGCACCTGAATACATAAGGCAACTGCTAACAGCTATAAAAGAGGAAATCGACAGTAACATAATAATAGTGGGGGACTTTAACACCTCACTTACACCAATGGACAGATCATCCAGACATCCAAAATTAATAAGGAAACAGAAGCTTTAAATGACTCAATAGACCAGCTAGATTTAATTGATATTTATAGGACATTCCATCCAAAAACAGCAGATTACACTTTCTTTTCAAGTGCACATGGAACATTCTCCAGGATAGATCACATCTTGGGTCACAAACCATGCCTTAGTAAATTTAAGAAAATTGAACTCATATCGAGCATCTTTTCCAACCACAATGATGAGATTAGAAATAAATTACAGGGAAAACAATGTAAAAAACACAAAAAAATGGAGGTTAAACAATATGTGACTAAATAACCAAGCGATCACTGAAGAAATGAAAGAGGTAATCAAAAAATACCTAGAGACAAACAACAGTGAAAACACGACAATCCAAAACCTGTGGGATGCAGCAAAGGCAGTTCTAAGAGGGAAGTTTATAGCAATACAATCCTACCTCAAGAAACAAGAAAACTCTCAAATAAGCGATCTAATATTACACCTAAAGGAACTAGAGAAAGAAGAACGAACAAAACCCAAAGTTAGTAGAAGGAAAGAAATCATAAAGATCAGAGCAGAAATAAATGAAACAGAAACAAAGAAAACAATAACAAAGATCAATAAAACTAAAAGCTGGTTCTTTGAAAAGATAAACAGAATCGATAAACCTTTACCCAGACTCATCAAGAAAAAGAGGGAGAGGACTCAAATCAAGAAAATTAGAAATGAAAAAGGAGAAGTTACAACGGACACCGCAGAAATACAAAGCATCATAAGACACTACTACAAGAAACTCTATGTCAATAAAATGGACAAATTCTTATAAAGGTATTACCTGCCAAGACTGAACCAGGAAAAATTAGAAAATATGAACAGACCAATGAGAAGTAATGAAATTGAAACTGTGGTTAAAAATCTTCCAACAAACAAAAGCCCAGGACAAGATGGCTTCACAAGTGAATTCTAACAAACATTTAGAGAAGAGCTAACACCCATCCTTCTCAAATGCTTCCAAAAATTTGCAGAGGAAGGAACACTCCCAAACTCATTCTATGAGGCCACTATCATCCTGATACCAAAACCTGACAAAGATACTACAGAAAAAGAAACTTACAGGCCAATATCACTGACGAATATAGATGCAAAAATCCTCAACAAAATACCAGCAAACAGAATCCAAAAACACATTACAAGGATCATACACCATGACCCAGTGGCATTTATCCCAGGAGTGCAAGGATTCTTCAATATGTGCAAATCAATCAATGTGATACACCATATTAACAAACTGAAGAATAAAAACCAATATGATCATCTCAATAGATGCAGAAAAAGGTTTTGACAAAATTCAACTCCAATTTATGATAAAAACCCTCCAGAAAGTGGGCATAGATGGAACCTACCTCAACATATATGACAATCCCACAGCAAACATCATTCTCAGTGGTGAAGAACTGAAAGCATTTCCTCTAAGATCAGGAATAAGACAAGGATGTCCACTCACACCACTCTTATTCAACATAGTTTTGGAAGTCCTAGCCACAGCAATCAGAGAAGGAAAAGAAATAAAAGGTGTACAAATTGCAAAAGAAGAAGTGAACTGTCGCTGTTTGCAGATGATGTGATAGTATACATAGAGAATCCTAAAGATGCTACCAGAATACTACTAGAGCTCATCAGTGAATTTGGTAAAGTGCAGGATATAAAATTAATATAGAAATCTGTTGCATTCCTATACACTAACAACGAAAGATTAGAAAGAGAAATTAAGGAAACAATCCCATTCACCATTGCAACAAAAAGAATAAAATACCTAAGAATAAACCTACCTAAGAAGATGAAAGACCTGTACTCAGAAAACTATAAGACACTGATGAAAAAAATCAAAGATAACACAAACAGGTGGAGAGATATACCAATTTCTTGGATTGGAAGAATCAATATTGTGAAAATGACTATACTACCCAAAGCAATCTACAGATTCAATGCAATCCCTATCTAATTACCAATGACATTTTTTACAGAATTAGAAGAAAAAATCTTAAAATTTGTATGGAGACACAAAAGACCCTGAATAGCCAAAGCAATTTTGAGGGGAAAAAAAAGAGCTGGAGGAATCAGACACCTTGACTTCAGACTATACTACAAAGGTACAGTAATCAAGACAATATGGTATTGGCACATAAAGAGAAATAGAGATCAGTGGAACAGGATAGAAAGCACAGAGATAAACTCCACACACCTATGGTCAACTAATCTATGACACAGGAGTCAAGGATATAAAGTGGAGAAAAGACAGTCTCTTCAATAAGTGGTGCTGGGAAAACTGGACAGTTACATGTAAAAGAATGAAATTAGAGCACTCCCTAACAACAGCATACACAAAAATAAACTCAAAATGGATTAAAGACGTAAATGTAAGACTGGACACTATAGAACTCTTAGAGGAAAATATAGGAAGAACACTCTTTGACATAAATCACAGCAAGATCTTTTTTGACTCACCTCCTAGAGTAATAGAAATAAAAACAAAAATAAACAAAAATGGACCTAATGAAACTTCAAAGCTTTTGCACAGCAAAGGAAACCATAAACAAGACGAAAAGACAACCCTCAGAAAGGGAAAAAATGTTTGCAAACGAATCAGTGGACAAAAGATTAATCTCCAAAATATGCAAACAGCTTATGCAGCTCAGTATTTAAAAAACAAACCACCCATTCAAAAAATGGGCAGAAGACCTAAATAGACATTTCTCCAAAGAAGACATACAGATGGCCAAGAGGCACATGCTTCTCAACATCACTAATTAGTGGAGAAATGCAAATCAAAACTAAAATAAGGTATCACCTCACACCGGTTAGGATGGGGCATCATCAGAAAATCTGGAAACAAGAGATGCTGGAGAGGGTGTGGAGAAAAGGGAACCCTCTTGCACTATTGGTGGGAATGTAAATTGATACAGCCACTATGGAGAACAATATGGAGGTTCCTTAAAAAACTAAAAACAGAATTACCATATGACCCAGCAATCCCATTACTGGGCATATACCCAGAGAAAACCATAATTCAAAGACACATGCACCCCAGTGTTCATTGCAGCACTATTTCCAATAGGCAGGTCATGGAAGCAATGTAATTGTCCATCGACAGACAAATGGATAAAGATGTAGTGTATACATACAATGGACTATTACTCAGCCATAAAAAGGAACAAAATTGGGTCTTTTGTAGAGATTTGGATGGACCTAGAGACTGTCATACAGAATGAAGTAAGAAAGAGAACAACAAATATCGTATATTAACGCATATACATGGAATCTAGAAAAATGGTACGTATGAACCAGTCTGCAGGGCAGAAATATAGACACAGATGTAGAGAACAAACATATGGACACCAAGGGGGGAAAGCGGGTGGGTGGTGGTGGGATGAACTGAGAGACTAGGATTGACATATATGCAGTAGTATGTATAAAATAGATAACTAATAAGAACCTGCTGTATAAAAAAATTAAATAAAAAAATAGAATAAAATATCACTTTTCCTTTAGCAGAAAATGCATCATGTTTTAGGCATTGGGCCTTTCAACAATGGTAACTGTGGGTTCTAGGGAAACCTCCAATTTGTGGGAACTGGGCAGCATGAAACCCCACACGTGAGACTGAATTTAACATGTTACCCCCTGAACGGAGGTCACCACTTGTGTCCCAGTTCTTCTCTGAGGCATACCAGGGACCAAAATAACTCTTGCTTATCTCCCATCCTAGGACCTGAGACCTGAGCAAATGTTATCTGAAGATAAGTGTAATTTGTCCAAGGTCAGCCTGCAACTTAGCTAGAAGTCAGCTCACCTGCATTTTATACACCCACCTTCAGTGACAGGCAGTGCTAGGTCTCTGCTGGATTTTGCTCCTCAGTCAGTCAACCAATCAGTCAGTTGCAAATGTGTCTTAGTTTGAACTGCTATAGCAAAATATTGTAGGCTGGGTGGCTTAAAACCGAAATTTGTTTCTGATAGGTCTGAAGGCTGGAAGTCTGAGGTCAGGGTGCCAGCAAGGTCAAGTTCTAGGAGAGCCCTCTCCCAGGTTGCAGACTGTATCTTTTTGTTGTGTTCTCACATGATGGAAGGGAGCAAGAGAGCTCTCTGGGGTCCCTTTTATAATAAGGGCACTAATCCCGTTTATGAGGGCTGCACCCTCATGACTTAATCACCTCCCAAAGGCCCCACCTCCTTATGCCATCACATTGGAGGTTAGGGTTTTCAATGTATGAATTTTGAGAGACCATGAACATTCAGTCCATTGAAATATGTTTATTGGACTTCAACTCTGTATATTTGCCAATGTGCTAGGTGCTGTGGACAAAGTCGTGGCTGCCAAGAAGCTTTTATGTATACTAGAGGATTTTTATTAATATTATTATTATCATCAACATTTCATATTTGTGCATTCATTTAAAATGGCGAAGTGTGTTCCCCACAAAAGCTTAAATAACGAAATGTGAAGTAAAGGGCTGAGACCTTTTGTGTGAGAGTCAGCAAGAGTGAGGGAAAGAAGGTGTGACAGGACCTTGGAACACGTTGTTCCCTCTGCGTGGGATTCTCCTGCTCCCTCCACTAACCTCCTACCAGTGTCCCACCTAAATTTTCCTGGTTCTGATGTCAGCCCAAGGATCAGTTTCTTCGGGAGGCCTTCCCTGACTTCTGGTCCCACAGCCACCACAGATCACAGAAATGCAGGCGCTCATGGAGCACATTCCTTACTTCCTCATACTCAGCTTATTTGCTCATATGTATGCTTCTTGCAGTGAAGTCTCTCCACCTCCAGAACTGAGCTGGGTGTAAGGAAACCACAAAGGTTGCTGGAGTATCCCAGGAATAGTAATAGCCTAGGAGAGCTATGATCACCCTTGACTTGAAATGGGAAGGATCAGTTCCCTGAATGTATGGGCGTGTTGGGGATGGGGAGTAAACTAGAGAGCAGGAGGAAGTCATGTTGGGGGAATACGTGATAGGAGCTGTGGCCTTTGGCTAACACAGCCTGGGGGACCCAGCAGGGAGGAGGCTGGCAGAGCAGTGCTCCTGACCTTGGCTGAAGCCAGAGGGTGAAGGAACTTTATTTGCAGCCCATAGAGGTCAGGGTCACTGAGAGAGAAAGGTTAGAGGAGATGGGGAGTGAACCTGGAGAGGCACTTGTGGGATGGCCAGTCCAGTGGACAAGTTACCCCAATCTTCGTTCCTTTCAGCTCCCTTTCAGGTCAGTACCTTGCAAACTGGAAAGCCATCCACAACTGACTCATTATTTCTACCACAGTTAATATTTACTCTCCTTTGGCTGCTGGCACCTTTGGAACCAGGTGTGCCAGGCCCAGGGGATGTGTTCCAGTACCAGGGAGATTGTCAAAACTCAGGCTGGTGTTCGTGGCTCCACTGGCCCTAGGGAAGTGGATTTCTGTTTGCTGCCAGTAGATCCCAAGGCTAATTAATCATTCACCAAGTTATGCCTGCTATTGTCTTAGCCCTACATAAAAAGGAGCCTACCTTTGGAAGTCATTTACTTGTGATGTCTGGGGAAAGTGACACCACTACTGTTTCATTTACATTTTGTTTTGAGGGCAGGGAGTTAGTTAAAAGTAGCAATAGAAAAGCTATGATTTCCACTGGGATCCTGTTTACAGTTCTTTAAAGATTTCCATAGGGCTTCCCTGGTGGCGCAGTGGTTGAGAGTCCGCCTGCCGATGCAGGGGACACGGGTTCGTTCCCCGGGCTGGGAAGATCCCACATGCCGCAGAGCGTCTGGGCCCGTGAGCCATGGCCGCTGAGCCTGCGCGTCCGGAGCCTGTGCTCCGCAACGGGAGGGGCCACATCAGCGAGAGGTCCGCGTACCGCAAAAAAAAAAAAAAAAAAAAAAAAAAAAGATTTCCATAGTTATTCTATGATTTGATCTTCACAACCCTAGTGGTGATAGGCATCCATCAAACAATCAAGATGTAAATAAACAATTTCAAACATGATAAGGACTCTGAAGCAAAACTTCTGTGAAGGTCTGGAAGGCAAAGAGAAGGTTCTGTGTTAAGGTGCTGAGAGGGAGTAGCGTGGCTTAGGCAGTGCTGAGGATCTGGAAGGAGGTCAGTGCAGTGGGATGTGCAGTGCAGAATGACCAGGGATGGGGGACAGAGATGAGGCTGGAAAGGGAGGGCGCAGCTGCACCAGCCCCTGTTGACAGGAGAAAGATTCCCGGGGTCTCTAGCATAGAAACAATGGGGGCCATTAAGGGGCTAAGTAGGGATATGGCAAAAATAGATTTGTTTGTAAAGGGATTTTTCTGGAAGTTCTATGAAGAAGGGATGGAAGGGAGTCAGAAATGAATTATGAAGCTGTTGTGGTGGTTTGGGTAGAGGATGGGGATGGGGGTCTAGGTAGAAAGTATCAGGTTTGGGAGATGTTATGGAGGCAGAAGAACAAGATTTCTTGACAGGTATATGACTACATTTGGGGATTTGTCCAGGTGAACTATGACACAGATCTGTCACTGCATAGCCATGCTCAGCAGCAGAAGTCTTGATTTTGTCGCCAGTGAGGGGTGTGTGTGTGTGTGTATGTGTGCGCGCATGAGTCCCTGTGTTTCTCAGCACTGGGACCATTCATGTTCAAATGCTGCTCAAGGTTTGGATGTATTCTATTTTTTCTTTTAAACCAGATATTAGGCTTGTTTATTGATCTTGCCATCTAAAAAGAATGAGGTGTGGGAGAAGGAGTAATTTAAAGCCTACTTTTTAATAGCTCTTTGGTCTTTTATTCAATTTACACAGAATCCAAAAGGAGCATTTACCAAGTGTCGTTGTTAAACTGTTACTTTTCCAGGCAGACACGCCTATAAAGTCATTAATGTATTTGTGGGGAACCATCTGGACTGGAAATAACCCATTTCATACCCTAAAGAGAATGTTCTTCTCTCAGTCCTTCCTTCAGTCCAGTCTTGGTTAAATGAATTAGACAGCTAGTAGGTGAACTCTGGCTAAAGTAAGCTCCTTACACCACCTGGCCCTTGCCTCCTCACTTCCTCTGCTCTGCCAGGAAGGAATGATTGGCATACACCATCTTCTAGGGATTCTTCTTTTCAAGTTCAGACCAGGGCAAGCACTGCCATCATTTTTCCCTGTTAATGTCACTTGTCCTGTATTTTTTTTCTGCAGGACAGACAACCATTCTTCCAAGGACCCAGGCTTTCTCTATGCTAGTTTTTGCTTACCTTTCCTAGTCTTGTTTCATGGGAGAGGGACTTTTGGCTTCTGGTTTGTAGATAAGGAGGTTGCTTATTGGCAAAAACCTTTGTGCACAAGGCTTTTGTTCCAAGAATTAATTATGGAGAATCTACTGATATTTGTTAAGGCACAGGATTGGGAACTTCAGTTTTGCAAAAGCGTCCAACTATACACAACCAAAGAATGAGGAACATATTTGCTTATTTTATCTCCCCCAACTGGAATGTTCTCCTCCTTCCTCTCTGCTTATTAATAGCCTATTCATTTTTGGAGAAAGGAGCCTCCTCTTCTGAAAAATCTTCTCAGCCTTCCCAGATTCCAACTGCCTCTTCTCCCCTCAGCATTCATCTGGAGCCCATTCATCTATTCCCTGAGCCACCTTGTGTGATTGTTGTTAGACATGCATCATAACTGAATTTTCTTGAGAGTGAAGGGAATGCTTATGTGTGATTTTTGCCCCACAGAATTCAACTAGGATGCCTTACCCAGAACAGTGACTCATAATTATTTAATATTCAGGTTGAGCACTGTTGATTTTCTAAACTGTTCCCAGTCTTAATACTTCTCCCATGTGGTGCCAGGGTTTTCATTTCTTGCATAGGGTGTTCAGGTTGGTAACCTGCCAACCCTTTAATAGCCAAACCTTTTTTTTAGTAGAAGTCTGCCATGTTCCCCTGGCATCAGAGGAAACCTTCAGGTATTTCTACGTGTCAGCTGGGTCTGGGGGTGCTTGAGTAGATACCAAAGAGTATTCTTCCAAAGCATAGAGCCCTCTGTGGAGTTGAAGTGAGGACCAGAAGATCAGGGAAGTTCTCAGGAGAGAAGACCACAAAAGGTAAGGGCTGGTATTTGCCTACAGGGGCCGGGGTGAGAGACATCATTCAGAAACAGGAGTCATGACTTTGGGCTTCTGAAAACACTTTCCTGGTGCAGTCCTATCAGTTATGTTCAAAATGCTGCTCTCTTGTATATAAACACAGTGGATTCTGTGGCTACAAAGGCCCAGGCCCTTGACACGGCTGTTCCAGGGTGGGTAGTAAAATGTCTCCTCAGGACTGTGCCGCAGCTGCCCCAGTGGAATGAATACTAGTGGCTGAAGTTACATTGGAACTAAATATAGCTGGTGCTTTTGTTCACAGGACTGCATCTGAGCCCGGGCAGGGGTGCCCCTCAGGGCGCAGGCTTCTTAGACTCTGTCTCTACGGATGCCGCTTCCAGACTCAGGCTGTCCTTCCTTCTCCTCCATTCTCTTCTCTCTGATTACTCTTTCTTTTCCTGTTTCTTCTCCAACACTCCAACTTCTGCCCCTCCCTCCCCCTCATACTGTAGGTCTCACTTTCCTCAATAGTGAAGACAAGGAGTTGGACAATTTTTTAGTAACATTCTTAAATTCTCTTTATGTTGCCTTCTTCTCTGTCTTATTCTTTCCTCCTCACCTCTTCGCCCTATCTTTTTCTCATTCTTTACCTTCTTTTATTTTTCTCTATTAACTCCTCCTTATTCACGTCTAAATAGAGTATGTTCATTAAAAGGAGCCTCCTCATATCCTAGGCATGATATACTGTTTTCAGGCAGAAAACTCTTCATAGATTGAGACAGTTATATATATTTTTTCCTTAAGTAGTGATTTCTTCTCATGGTTTGTTGGAAAATGACAGAGAGGTATGTGGGAAAATGACAACATGTTATTGGAACAATTTTTTCTCCCTTTTCTTTTCCAAGCAACATTCTTTGGCTAATCAATTACGCAGGAAAAGAAGAGAGTTAGAACTGGTAGAATCTGGGATAAGTAGATTGTATTCTTCACCTCATGGCAAACCAGTTGTCCAGATATGTACCATTTTGAAGAAGTAGGGACACTTGAAACAAAGAAAATGGACCAAGCTGGTATAGAATTGAATGGATAAACCTCACCAGCCTGAGTGAAGGGCGTAGTGAGTGCATGTTCATGTGAGTCTGTGAGGCGGCATGTTGTGGGTAAGAAAGGGGAGAATAAATAAGTTGGCTTGGGCCATCTTGGTGTCAGGATGTTATCAACCAAAATGTTTTGAATTCCTTATTGTGGGATATACTCTGCTTCAAAACAAGTGTACCTCATTTCAAGCAATAGATATTTCCCCAAAGTGTTGTATGAAATGAATTTTTGTAAATTGAACTGTAGAGTCAGTGGAGAGCCCTGGGAAGAGTATTCTGACAGAGCATTACCTGTCAGTAATGGAGTAAGAGAGCTATTTGAAAGCAATCCTGTGGCTAACTTATTTTGTAAGGACTGGTTTTTGTGTCTGGGATTTTTTCCCCCCATTTTTTTTTTTTTTTTTTTTTTTTTTTGCGGTACACGGGCTTCTCACTGTTGTGACCTCTCCCCTTGGGGAACACAGGCTCCGGACGCACAGGCTCAGCGGCCATGGCTCACGGGCCCAGCCAGTTCGTGGCATGTGGGATCTTCCCAGACTGGGGCACGAACCCGTGTCCCCTGCATCGGCAGGCGGGCTCTCAACCACTGAGTCACCAGGGAAGCCCTTCCGCCCATTTTAATGGGTACCTTGGAAGAACTAATGTTTTTACTAATGGATCTCAAAGTATTTTTGTAACTCTCATGGCCTGTGAGAGGATCTGAAGTTCTAGCCAATGTTAGGAAAGTAGAAGCCCATACTATGATTCAACTTGTCTCAAACACAGAAACATGGAATTTGAGTATTAGAAGGGACCTTGGGGTCTATTGAATCCAACCTTCTTCTTTACAAGTGGAAAAACTGAGCTAAGCATGGGGCGGTGATCTCTGACACGGGGAGTCTTACTGTGGAGTGTTCTTATGTGGCCTGTGCAGAAGCCTGACCTTCTCCAGGTCTTGCCACTGATCCATCTGCCTGGCTTTCTTTTCCTGGGGAGATACTCTACAGTGAGACATAACTAACGATTGGAAATTTCTCTGGTGGGCCTTCGGCACAAGGCTACTCTACGGTCCTGGCTGTCCCTGGAGGAGGCACTGTGTGAGCTTTAACTCCTAGACACTGTCTTCTCCTAAGATGTCAGCTGTCTGCTCACAGAACTGAAGTTTGAGGGCAACTAATATAGGAAATTTCCTCTCTCCA
This sequence comes from Phocoena sinus, assembly GCF_008692025.1. NCBI lineage: Eukaryota > Metazoa > Chordata > Mammalia > Artiodactyla > Phocoenidae > Phocoena > Phocoena sinus. The sequence goes on along the minus strand of NC_045776.1, from coordinate 28,878,364 downwards.
GGGATTTTAAGTATAGGAAGACTTTGAAGAGAAAAATCCCTCAAGACCTCAAGGAATGAAATAATACATTGATAGGAGTATTTTCAGCATACTAAAAGTTGACGTTGGACACTTGGGTAGAGGAACGTGTTCAGTGCCTCCCAGCCATGACCTGAGGGGTTGACTTGCTTTGTGTGTCTAACAGCTGCCAGGGACTCATGGGGATGACTGTGGCTCTGTAAGTGTGCATGTATATGGGAGTAAGGATGTGTGTGGGGTCGAGGGTGCAGGCATGCATGTGTGCTTACTCCTCCGCTTTCCCATCTCACAGCCTACCAGTTCTTCAATTTCTTGCTCAAATCCATGCCCCCCACAAGGTCATTTTGGACTTCTCCAGAGGGGCCACAACCCTGGACATATCCTTTCTTTAACTTTTATTATGTTCTGTTGTTCTTACCACTTAGTATGCATTTTCATGGTCTGTTGGATTGTTCTTTCTTTATTTCAGGCATTTACTTTTTATTCTGAGCTAGACTGCCTGTTACCTGAAGGTATGAGCTGTCTTCTGGGTTTCCGCACAGCCTCAGCAAGGCCCTGAGCTCAGCTCTGATACTGTAGGGTTAGAACATCTAGGGTTTGGGTGTCCAAAAGAGACTGACTGTCTCTTTCAACAAATGAGATAACCAAGCACTTACTCCACTTGTTAAGATCAACCAGCTAAAGCAGCCTATCATGGGAGGGGAACCAGCTTCTACAGCCTCATGGGATCACTGACCTGTACGGGTCTGTGGCTTGTTAGGAACCAGGCCGCTCAGCAGGAGGTGAGCAGCAGGCAAGTGAGCAAAGCTTCATCTATATTTACAGCCACTCCCCACTGCTCACATTACTGCGTGAGCTCCGCCTCCTGTCAGGTCAGCGGTGGCATTAGATTCTCATAGGAGTGCGAACCCTGCTGTGAACTGCGCATACGAGGGATCTAGGTTGCACGCTCCTTATGAAAATTTAATGCCTGATGATCTGAGGTGGAGCTGAGGCAGTGATGCTAGCACTGGGGAGGGGCTGCAAATACAGATTATCATTAGCAGAGAGGTTTAACTGCACAGAGACCATAATAAATCAGTTGCTTGCAGACTCATATCAAAGCCCTATCCGTGAGTGGCAAGTGACAATTAAGCTGCATCTTACAGAGTAGACTGGACATAAGCAACACACTTCAGGTGTCACTGTCTCCCATCACGCCCAGATGGGACCATCTAGTTGCAGGAAAACAAGCTCAGGGCTCCCACTGGTTCTGCATTATATCTATCTATGTATATCTATCTATCTATCTATCTATCTATCTATATATAGATAGATATTACAATGTAATAATAATAGAAATAAAGTGCACAGTAAATGTAATGCACTTGAATCATCCCGAAACCCGCCCCCCCCCCACCCGTCCCGATCCCTGGAAAAAAAAATCTTCCATGAAACCGGTCCCTGGTGCCGAAAAGTTTGGGGACTGCTGATCTAAAGGTATTCGTATCCCAGTGTGTTGGGATTTTCCCACCTATGTGACTACTAGTAATACCTAAACTCTAAACATGCTTAAAACAAGTCTATGTCTTCCCACTGAGTTTTGTTTTTCCACCATAGGTCTGTGCTTATGACAGGAAACTTCTCTTCTGGTAGTGGCGCCTTATGTAGTGCCTTATGGTGGGAAGACTTAGTTTCCTTCCTCCTTGCCACCTCAGCTATGTCTTCCCATCTTTTTATGTCTAGCTCCTATTTGCACTTTACTCAGCCTGAACTGACAGCTTTCATCTGGGGATTCCATTACCACTCACAGTAAGTTATAGGCAGCCAGTACACAACTGGGCACACAACTGTTTCAAGTGTGTTAGTTTTCACTTTCTAACTACACTGTGAACTCTGTAAGGCAAGGACAGGAATCTTGTATTTTTTCTGTGACAACAGTTTTGCATAATGATCTTGGCAATATAATGCAAACTGAGGCTGATCAAGACTCAGGGCACAGGGGACAGTATATATTAAAACCACATTTTGTAGCTTTTACATGTAGCTCTTTCCTGATTGTACACTTACATCGTAGAACTAAATTTTATGTCCATCAATTCTATTTTTCCATCTTAAGAGTTTATTTTTTGTTGTTTTCTGTTACGATGTTAGTAGCTACTCTACCAAGAAGCATTTAAATTTGTTTTACTCAATTTAGAACCATGGAATCTTTTCTATCTTATCTTAAATTATCCATGCACCATCATAGAGACATTTCCATTCATATTTGGTGACTTTGTTTTCTTTTGTTTCGTTTTTGTTTTCAGACGTTTCAAGCCAAGAGTACTTGGCAGTTTTGCTTTAACTTTGAAAGCCAAAGAAACCCCCAAATGGTAATAACATAGAATCCCCTGGGCCAGTCAACATTTTATCATTGTGAATTTATTTGCTGAAGGGCCTTTATGCCTCCTTGCTTAATTTTTCAGTTATTCCTGATGCTGGGGAACTAGTAGGATCATTCATTTCTGAAAGATTTATATTGCTAATTTAGGATGTCCTGTAGAGTACTTCTGCTGGAACCCAACACTCTCTGGGGCCTTGTACCAAAAGGCATGAGGTCAGGCCAGCCCCTCAGAAGGGGACTCTAAATAACTATTATTGTTATTATTATTTCTTCTCATTGAGTTATCTTCACAATATTAAGTTATTTTCCATATTTTTTGTGTGTATGGATGTAACCAGTTTTGGCAGCAACAAATGTTATTTCTGAATCTTCCCTGAATTATCTTGACCTTCTGATTACAAAAAGAAGAAATGGGTCCTTTGGGATGTGACCACATGGTGATGTGGAAGAAGTCCAAGATTCAGACACAAAATACATATCTAGTTGGCCCATGTCCCTCTGTCTCTGCTTAAACTCAGACCCTCTTCAGCTTTCACCTTTTTTGGTGTTCATCAGAGATACAAGAGATACACACCTGGAAGCTGAAGGAAATAAGTAATGTTACTTAGGAGGGTTAGGAAGGCCCAAGGAGAATAGACATTTGGGTTGAATCTTGAAGGACAAGTAGGCCTTGGCTAGTTAAAGAGGGCATTCCAGTTAAGGTATAATGCTATTTGGCAGCTCTGGAAGGGACATGATGAGCTGAACAATGGTGGTTGGGTCCTGATGCTGAAAAGCCTGAAAGAGCAAGCCAAGGAGTTTGGGCTTCATCCTCAGGACAAACAGAAGCCGTCAGAGCTTAGAAATAAGGCAGTGGGATCTTCATATTGGCCCCTTAGAAAGCTGTTTCTAGTGACAGAATGGAGACCAGAAGACACTGAAAACCTACCAATCCTCTGGAGGCTCTTGTGGTTCCAGTAACTGCTCCCTTTCTGTACTTGAAGTCTAGAGATACTAACAGCTTCTCTATTAATCAGTCACTCCTTATGCTTCCCTTACATCATCCACACTGTTGTAAATTAATTCTCCTTGACTATCCTGATTTGGTTGTGCCATCTGTTTCTTATTAACAGATATACCCTCCTTCATACTTCCTTGGCTTGGCTGATATACCCTCCTTCATACTTCCTTATGTGAGCATCCGGAATGTGGATTGTGTCCATTTGCCATTCATTTTCTTTCTTTTTTAATTGAGATATAGTTCACATACAAAACTATGTTAGTTTCAGGTATACAGCATAGTGATTCAACATTTAAATAAATTTCAAAAAGATCTCCACGTTGTCTAGTAACCATCTGTCTCCATACAAAATTACTACAATATTATTGACCATATTCCTTATGCTGTACATTACATCATCCCATGACTTACTTATTTCATAATTGGAAGTTTGTACCTCTTAATTCCCTTCATGTATCTCACCCATCCTCCCACCCTGCTTCCCCCTGGCAACCACCAGTTTGTTCTCTGTATCTATGAGTCTGTTTTTGTTCTGTTTTGTTTGGTCATTTGTTTTCTAGATTCCACATATGAATGAGATCATACAATATTTGTCTTTCTCTGTCCAAGTTATTTTACTTAGCATAATACCCTCTAGATCCATCCATGTTGTTGCAAATGGCAAGATTTCATTCCTTTTTATGGCTGAGTAATATTCCACTGTGTGTGTGTATATATATCACATCTTCTTTATCTATCCATCTGTTGATGGGCACCTAGGTTGCTTCCGTATCTTGGCTATTGTGAATAATGCTGCAATGAACATGGGGGCACATATGTCTTTTCAAATTAGTGTTTTTATTTTCTTTGAGTAAATACCCAGAAGTGAAATTGCTAGATTGTATGGTAGTTCTATTTTTAGTTTTTTTGAGGAATCTCCATTCTTTTTTCCATAATGGCTACACCCATATGCATTCCCACCAACAGAGCACGAAGTTTCCCTTTTTTCCACATCCTCACCAGCACTTGCTGTTTATTATCTTTGTGCCATTCATTTTCAAGTCTTTACTAGTCCAACTGAAATTTACCATTTGCCAATTAAGTTTTATTTGAGGCAATGACTGCAGAGTTAGGAAAGGTCAGGGTTAACCAGGGTAGCTCAGGAAGGCTTCAGAGGGGAGACTGATAAGCATGTGCTGGCTGGGATCTATGAAGAGAAACAGCGTAATTCTAAGAACCGCAAGAGTGTGTGTTAATAGGAAAGCAGGAAAGACACTTGCAGGGGCCACAGAGATCGTCTTTCATGGGACACGTGGTGGGTCGTGTGGAGAATCAGCAGGACGTACATTTGGGAAAACCTATTTCCCCTCTAGAGTTATTTCCCTTTCTAATTACATTTGACCCAAACTAATCTTACCATGATTTTGCTGACCCTTGAGCATTCGTTGTAGTAAGGTCAGGAAAGAAGTTTCAGAAACTGACCTAAGAAGAAACATGTTCAAAACAAAAAAAAAATTGCCATCAGCTAACTTTTTGCGAGTAACTGAGGGTTGATACAAATCCTTTATTTCCCCATCCTAAACACCAACAGGATGCACATCCTATGCAAAGTAGGATTAGGTGCCTTGCAGTGGGATGTAACAGCCAAAGGTGCTGGTTGCTTCTGTGTTTTGATTTTTGGAAGCAGAATCCTGAAAGGCAATTTTTTGGCCTGAATGTTTCCACTTGCCCCAGTGTGAATATTGTGCTTTTCTATTGAGGTACTAGAACGTTCAAATGGGGACAGTAGGGAGGATGTAGCAGGAGTTTGAGCAACTAGATTTTTTTGAAGGAGTATATAAGAAATATTTGGATAAATCTGGGTAATATGACTTTCAAAATTGCAATTAACTAGAAATAGGATATTTCTCTTCGTTCTCATATAAGGGCAGCTCCAGGAAAACCCAAAAATTCAAAAAATTAATTCCATCAATACATATAACCCCTATCCTCCTAGTCTGGACTTACATGTCTCAGGGAAGTGAAATGTGTATGGGGATTCCTGATCTCAGACTTTAAAAAGAAAATTAATGGGCCATACAGAAAGACTCCTTGGAACTGTCTTGGGAAATGAATATAAAGGGATCTGGCCCGTAAAAGCTAGGTCCAGGGGGCTTCCCTGGCGGCGCAGTGGTTGAGAGTCCGCCTGCCGATGCAGGGGACACGGGTTCGTGCCCCGGTCTGGGAAGATCCCACATGACGCGGAGCGGCTGGGCCCGTGAGCCATGGCCGCTGAGCCTGCGCGTCCAGAGCCTGTGCTCCGCAACGGGAGAGGCCACAACAGTGAGAGACCCGCGTACCGCAAAAAAAAAAAAAAAACAAACCAAAAAAAACCCCCAAAAAAACAAAACAACAACTAGGGCCAAGGGTTACTTGTGGCCTTCTGTATTTTGCTGGATTTAGGGAAGACACTCTGTCAAACAATTTTTCCTTGATGAAGTCTCACATACAGGTAATATTGTTCCTTCAAAGAAAAGCTCTGTCTCTCGTTACCCAGGTGTCCAAAAGTAAGGAGGTGGGTCGAATGGAGAAAAGTCCAACCCAGGTGTTAGGAGGTGTGATTCATGGAAGATCTGTCCAGAATGGACAGGAGAATCTCTAGAGCCTGGGGGTCAGTGGATAATAATCAGGTTATAAAATAGAAACACTCAGAATAATCCTTTTCAGGAAAGAATCTTAATGCAGAAAGCAAGGGTTTCTACACCCTCTTAGAATAGCCAGTGCTGGGACTGACCCAGTCCTCCAGTCTCCCATCTGCCCTGCAAAGGGGAAATTGCCCTTAGAGCCTCCCTGCATGGGTTATTTCTCCCGTTTGTACAGGTCCCCATGTGTTTAATGGATTTTATTTCACTACATTTGTGGGAAAGGAAAGCAGCAGGAGAGCTCTTATCCATGGATACCCTTTTCTTCATTTTATAAAATATCCCCACCTTCCCTCTCCTCCCAACACATTTTAAATCTGCTTTATTTTCCTGTGTGAGGCCTCTGAAATAGGCAGCAAAGGACAAGGAAAGAAATCAAGATTTGCAAGTTGAGAGAACTGAGTCTGAGTCCCATTCTACCTGGTGAGCATTCACCCCTCTGAGCCTTCATCTGAAATGGAGGTTGTGAACTAGACAATGTCTGAGGCACCAAGTTCTAAAATTATGTAATTTTAAGGGAAGGAAATGGAAGGTGTACTCAAACTCCTTTATAAAGATGGAGAGAAAGTAACTTTATAATATTGGGCTGAAAGAAATGTGCCTCTGTCTTCATGGTTTCCTGGTGTCCATTCACAATTAGATTCAAGCACGTTTCAGGTAGAAGACCCCCCAAAGAAACAGAGTCACCTAGTAGGGGATATTAATTCCCAAGGCTTTCCTGAAAATCTCTGCCACAGCTGAGTGAATGATACTTGATTTCGGGATTGGAAACCTTAATTGTAATATCTTTTGCTTCCTAACATAACATACCCACTTGGATATGGGAAGCAGTTTTATAGAACTTTAGAGCTTTAGTGCTTGATGTAACTTTGCAGGTATATCACTGTGTTGAGGGAATGAGGAAAAGAGAAGCTTAAGTGGAAGCCCACAGGTCCTGATTTTCTTGCTCAGAAATATAAAGAAGAGATTTTTAAAGGCTGAAGGGATGCTGGACATCTTAGAGCCTGAAGGGATGCTAGGAAGAGGCTTCAGGTGATAAATCCCTTGGAATGTCATGCAGAATTGTATTCAGATGTGAATATGTCCATTTTCTGAGGAGAGCTATGTAAATTTCAGAAGATTCTGAGAGGGGTCCAGGGTGCAGCAAAGGTCGACCTTTCTCATTTTACATATTAGAAAGCAGAAACCCCGAGAGGAAAAGTGCCCGAGAGATCATGGTTCATGTCAGAGCCAGGACTTGAACCCAGATTTCTTGAAAACAATTCTGTTTGGGTCTTTTGCAGACAATTTTAGACCAGATCTTAAATTTTCAATTCTTTGAAAGCATAACATAATTCACTTACTTGTAAAGAGACAAAACCAGTCTGGCAAGATTTTCTAGGCTGCAACCCTGTCCCATGCACCTGTCTAGCTCCATCACTCTCTCAACATTCCTCCAGGCTGAGATGTTTCAATAAATACACGCATGCATGCACACACACGTGTTCACACATACACGTGTGCATATGCACATGCACTATTTTATGTATGTCCTTGTGGCACTACCTCACATGCTCTGCAAAAGGAGGGAGACACCAATGAAAATAGTGGTTGAAAAAAACAGTTACGGGTTTCCTGTAGGGCTGACCATTATCTTCCCTCCTTCTTAGTACAGTCATGTGGTTATGACTGACCTCTACCCACCTGGGTATGGAAGACTTGTTACCAGGTAGAACTTGTATTTTTGGAATATACAGTGTTTACCATGACTGCTGAAGATACCAACAGACCTAAGGAAATAATGGGGGCAGAAATTAATTTTATTTAAAGTTGCAGTTAAACTTTTGCATTGACACTGAATGTCAGCCTCTGTCTTTCTTCCCTCTACCACGAGGAGATTAAAGCAACACCGCAGCACATGCCACCATATGGGGGTACAAACCTATCATGACTCAGTGTCCACAAGAGGCCTCCAACTACAATCTGTCATTGGGGGTCCCAACAAGGATGGGGATTCTTAGGGCAACTGGCCCAAGTGCTGGCATAGTCAGGGAGGCTGTCGGCTTATTCATGCTCCTATAGATGGGTGTGGCAGCTTTTCTGAACAGGACAACATACTGGTTCACCGGAGAATAACAGCGTGACCTTGTTCCCTATAGAAATAAGCTCCAGTAGGCCCAAGTGTTTCGGACTGGTGGCCTGAGCAGCTGCCCCATCTCCAGTCTCAGGTCTCGTGGAGTTCAGGACTATGGGAGACACAGAGAATGCAGGGCAGTGTCGCTCTGTGGCTCATGGGAGGAAACCTCTGCATAAGCCTCTACAGACATCCCTCTTTGCCTCTCTCCCCCAACCCCTCCTTCTCCGTGGCATACACAACACAAACACACACACATGTGTGCACACACACACCTTCAGAGGTTATGCCCTGTGCCATAGTGATCTCATTCCTAAAAATGCTTGAATAAATTCATTTTTTTCAAATTCAATAATATTTTATTGATACACAGGGGCTGTTTGGATATCTGTGATTTGGCTAGAGTTCTGATTGATTGTTAGTGCTCCCTGATTTCTGTAGAAAATAGCTGAATGAGAGGAAATGGTCTCTCAAGCTATCGTGGGTGAATTATTTTATTAAATGAACACTACATTTTACTCTCCCCATCATTGTGTTTGAGATATTTTTGCTATCAGCTTGGCATGGTGTGCCGTCCACTTGAATGGTGCCCTGGCAGAGCACCTTTTCTTGGACTCTGGGTGGTTGCCTCTTTTGTGGCAACACTGATGGCTATTCCCCAGTTGTACATTGAATCACCTCCTACCAACACCTTGAAAATCAAATTTCTAGATGTGAGCTGGGTTGATTCCAACATGTGAGCTGGAAAATGACAAGTAGTGAGCAGTGTTTCTAAGCATTTTTGATTGGATGAGAGCCTTAGAGAGGAGGGAATGCCACACTCCAGCAGGTCTAGGCTTTCTCTAGTTTGAAAATTGTTTTCTTTAATGTGAAAGCCCCACAGTCCAGGGGTGGTGCCAAGATTGTCGCTTCTGTGGCATTAACAATAGGTGACTCTAAGAGGTCTCTTTGGGCCCATGTTAATGACATGTTCATTTTGAGTGTCAGTTATGCATAGAGCAGAGAGGAAACAGGCTGTAAAAGGGGAGGAAGGCACTAAATTCTTTCTCTGAGAGTCCTTTTCCATTGATGTTCTACAGTCAAACAAAACTCAAGTTCAACAGTCCATTCTGTGTCTGTGTCCTTTCATGAAGATTGTCTTTGAAATTGAGGCAGTACCATTGGAAGATACCATATGAAGATGGATCCTCTCCTGGAATGTCAGAGGACAGAAGAAGCTTCTGGCTTCTAACTGGGAAGAAGAAAGGCTTTTTTCCCCACCTTTTTCCTAGAGGAAACTCTCCTCACTATAGAGAGACAAGTGCTGGACAGAGATGGAAAGAAAGAAGCCAAGAGTCTTGTGGCTCAGCCATAGGCCTCACAGGCTCTTGGGTTTCCTGCAAAGTGCAGCAGAGTGACAGAGTTGAGTGCATGCTAGACTGAGAGTAGGAGGCCTTCTGTGAGATCTTGGACCTCAGAGTTCCCATGTATAAATGAAAAATTTGAATCAGCTCCCCATATCCATCAGGCTCTGAATTTCTATGACTTTGCCAATCATTAAAAAGGGAAACTTACACAGCTTTGCCTTCTGAGGAAAGAGGGAATGTATGGGAATTGATCCAGTTTGAATTCAGTAATTAATTTATTCCACATACACAATCATTCTGTAGAGTGTGCCAGACACTGCAAGGCTCTGCAGATGCAAGTCTTGAGTCATAAACTCAGAGTCCTCTGAGAGCTGATACCCTAATAGACCACATCTGTTTTTGGACTGGGGCCCCAAATTTGTGGGGGTGTTAGAATAGTGCTGGTGGCCCTGTCTGCCAGGCCAGATTTATAAGTCCTTTGGTCCAGTTCCTGTATTGAGTTCACAAACACCATTGATGAAATGCTAAATTTAGCAAGTCCTATAGGCTGGAAATACAGTGATGAGTAAGGACAAGGCTTCCTGCCCTCCAGGAGCTCCCAGCCTAATGGGAGATGGAGGCCACATGTGACCTGAGGATGTGGTCTATAGTTGAGGCAAGGGTTGGAGGAATAGAGAAGGGGCACCTAACCCAGTTGGAGTGTAGGGAAAGGTGGGCAAGTTAGAGCAGAGAAGGTGGTCAGAGAACCTCACCTGAAAAGCAGAGGATAGAATCTTCCAGAAGCTGCTTCTCACTTATTTGATTTGGGCAAAGTTCTATGAAACTATACCAAGAACCTGCTTTGTGCAAAACCTACACCGAATGCGAGGTCGTTGTGGTGCAAACGGAGGTTGCAGTGTGTGGAGAGGTGTTCTGGCCTAATGAAATCAGGCAGCGAATTTAACAGAGGGCCTAACTGAGTATCTCTGAAGATATACCCGGTGGGACCTGTTTCCTGCCCTCAGGAATCTTGCCCTTTGCGTGGGGAAGCAGGTTCTTTATCCAAAATAGTAAACGTTCAAATGATATTCAAAAATTCAAAGATGATGGCTTTGACAGTAAATTCCCTGGATGATCAGGAAAATAAAGCATTTGACCACAGACTAAAGTAAAAAGGAAATGACTTCAGAGCCTCTCAGACTTGAGTTTTCAGCTGTACTTCACAGTCTCTGGCTGAGAACAGAAAGTCTTCAAGCTTTTGTTTCCGTATATGTAAAGTGAGGGAGGACAACCCTGCCTCTTGGAGTTGCTGTGAATTGGGGTTCTAGCGATGTGGAGATGGAGGGGCACATAGGAGCAACTCTTGTCTTCAGATTACATCATGGTTAGATTGCCCAGACTGTAAGTCATTTCTTCGTCCCCAGAACACAGGGAAAAATTACCTGGAAGAGATGCTGAACTGAAGATAGCATGACTTTTCTCTGGAACTAAGGCTTGTCCCAAGTCATAACGTCCAGCCCAGACTTTGTGTGTCCTCGCTTTCTTCTCCCTCATTCCTTAATCTCACTCTGCTTTCCCTCTTTGGTGCAGACCTTGGATTCAGCCCTCCCTACGTGTCTGGGTTCTGGAAGAAGTTACATTGAGACACTAGCTGTAAGGCTTCTGTTTTTTATTCAGTCATAAATCTTGCATTTGTCCTTCTGGGTTGAGGTAGGGAGGAAGAGGCAGAGTGATGGAGGAAAAGGATAGATTTCCTTCCTCTGCAGGCTTAAGGTGGTGGGGGATGTGGAAGTGGAGGTTGCTGTGTGGGGTTGGGAGGAGCTCTGGCCCAAGGGAATCAGAAGCAAATCAAATAAAAGGCCAAGCCCAAGGGCCTAGTCAAATGCCGCTGATTCCTTAAAGTAGAATTTATTACAATAAATAGGGGGAAAGTTATCTATGGCTTCTCAAACATCCAAAATTGGCAAAGGAGAAATATTGTTGGCTTAAATGATGGCAAATTTTAGTTGGCCTAGGAAGTAGGAGCTTCCAGCAGTAAGCAGAGGCTAAAGAAAATTCTCTTCCTACTTAATTGAATGTTTGATTAGGGGACCCACATGGTAAATCCTTTAAAGTCAGAGATCCATGTGAGCAGAAGTACTTAAGGCTTCAGGGATGGATGCAAGCTTGCTGCATTGTGAACTGTGGCCTCCTATGTCGGGTAGTGCACAACTCATGCAGCTGTACATGGTGTTCCAGGAGGTCAGAATTCGAGCAGATTTTTTAAAAATTGGATTGTATTTGGTAATCAGATTTGGAGAGGAGGCTTTCCTGGTTGGTGAAATAGCATGAACACAGGTGTGTGGAGGTGGCTGTGAACATGAAGTATGTGGAATTCAGGGTCTTTGAATTCTGTTTAGCTGTATTTAGTGTCAGTTGGAATCTCATAAATTGGGCCATGTTACTGACTCTCGTGTCATAAACATATTGCTGGGCGGGGAGGACTGGGTGGGAAGATGTGGAGCTGTTGGGCCTGACACATACGGTGCCAGGAGCTCAGTGTAGACTTGGATTCCTGTTCTCTGTTCAGTTCAGAAATCAAGCTACTAACTGATATTTACTAAGCTCTTACTATATGCCCAGTGCATGTTGGGCAACAAAGGATAATGAAGGAAAATATAGTTCCCATCCTTAAGGATTCATCTCGGGACTTCCCTGGCAGTCCAGTGGTTAGGACTCTGTGCTTTCACTGCCGTGGGCCTGGGTTCAATCCCTGGTCAGGGAACTAAGATCCCACAAGTCGTGAGTCACGGCCAAAAAAAAAGACATTCATCTCTCTTGTTGAGGAGACAGAATTAGACCATACACAATCTAACATTAAACTGTATGGTGAAATCCATCAGGACTTCAGAATTTAGAGATTTTTGCATTGAACTTTAGGAGTTGGGTTTGAAAATGGAGTGCCGTAGGAGGGAGTCTATATCTACTTCCCAGGGGCAAGGAAAGGAAAAATGGGCAATAGATATTTGGGATCTCCAATAAGATTCATTCTACCAGTCCCCTCTATTGCTGCTTTTTACTTTGGTCATTTTCTTGGTATTGGGGTTCCAGAAATCTGAAGACTTTTGACACTACTTCTTTTTTCTTTCAGTTGTATCAAGATATAATTGACCATATACATTAAGTTTAAGGTGTACGAAGTGATGATTCAATACATGTATATATTGTGAAACGTTTAATTTAACACAATAAGGTTAGTTAACACATCTTTCACCTCCCATAATTATCATTTTTTGGTTGTTGTTGTTATGGTTGACACTACTTTTTGGTACCTACTAATACCAATGTTTAATATCTCTGTGTGATTTGTGCATGTGGTGCCTTCTAGTTTATGGTTCTCTCTTGTTTCATTGTCCCTGAAGGTCCATGGAGTCAGCAGGGTAGACTCCACCTGTTAGATAGAACCCCTGTGTTAAGGATGAGGATGGAGTCAAGGTTACACATTTACTGATAGGGTCAACCAACACAATTACCATCTTTAAGATGGCCTTTGAAGTTGAAGCATGTTGTTTCTGTTGCCAGGCAGATGAGGAAACTGAAACTGAGATAGGCAAAATGACAGCCTAAGGACACACAGATACCCAGGGACAAGGAAACTGTAGCCTCTCTGGGCCTTCTGTTTCTTCATCTGTGAAATGACAAGCTTGAAGGAGATGATCTTGGAGGACCCTCCCAGCCCTATGTCCTGAGTCTGTGTCTAATACAGCTTTCCTGATTCCAAATGAATGTGTCTTCTGTAACACCAGGCTGTTTCTTTGCCTGAACAAAGGTGATTTGATTCCCCAAATCAATAAACAAATTAGAGAAACAGTAGAGAGCCTGGGAACCAAAGGACGGCAGATGAGAGAAGAAGCCTGGGGGGAGGAGATAGTGGGGAGGGAGAGGCTCCCAGGGAGCTTTCTACAAAAGCCAGAACAGGACAGGCAGGGCAAGCAGGCAGGAGAATTGCAGCCTTCAATGGCCTTTTTCATTCTGTGGCATCATCTGCCTGGGAATCTGCTAATGGGTGGGACGGGGATTAGGGCAGACCCCTGAGCAGGGAGAGAGGGGCAGGGTCTGTATAGCAGGTGCAAGTAGGGCTAAAATGCAAATACTCAGGAAGGATCCAGGGACCAGCTGGAGGGGCAGTTGTGAAGCCTATCTTGGGAAAATACAGGGAGAGGTCCGCAGATGGCTGAAGGGCAAAGGTGCTGGAGGGGAGACGTAGGGAACCCACAAGGGCAGGGCTGGGGTGTGCGGTGGGGGTGTGGGTGGGAGTGGAGGCTGGCCAGACTCTGGAAAAGGACAGTGGTGAGTTTTCTAACTCAGTGGTACCTCTATGCCTGCCTTTACTAGAAGGGACATTTCCCATTGATGTCCAGTTATCAACAGGACCCAGGCCCCTTCTCTAAACATCAGAGCATCGGAAAGAGGAGAGGTACAGATTCTTCACGAATGAGGCTTTAGCTGCCTGTTTTTATAACCTGTCAGAGGCCTGTGTTCAGTGGAATAGGATACCTCAGTTCATCATCTCGTATTGTCCCCTCCTTTAATTTTTTTTTTTTTTGTGGTACGTGGGCCTCTCACTGTTGCGGTCCCTCCCGTTGCGGAGCACAGGCTCCGGACACGCAGACTCAGTGGCCATGGCTCACGGGCCCAGCCGCTCCGCGGCATGTGGGATCTTCCCGGACCGGGGCACGAACCTGCGTCCCTGGCATTGGCAGGCGGACTCTCAACCACAGCGCCACCAGGGAAGCCCCCTCCTTTAAATTTTTATTCTTCTGGATTCCAGTTTTAACAAAGAAGCACTTAGAATTTTTTTTAAATACCTTTCAAATTTGTCACTTTCTGTACCTCCCTTCCTCCTCCATGGGTCTATTTGCCTCTTTCTGACCCAGAATACTGTGTGTCTTGCTCTTAGTTGACAAGAATGCATTAAACATGGATCCAGCCACTGATTTAAGGGAATGGACGATCTTCTGGAGCTTGTTCTTTTTGGGGTCAGATGATAATATTGCCCCCTGGGTTAAATCCAGATAGCACACAGGGACCTCCAGGTTTATCTTGTGTGTTCCCTTAGTTGACAGGAAGCAGATCTGCACAGCAGCAGCAGACCAGCTACACCATTGAGGGTAAACCAAGAGGCCGTGGATCCAAATGACTTCATGTAGAAATGAAGGTAGAACCAAAGCATTTACTAAGGGACTTTACTAAGAGTGCCAGCTGCTCACAGAGATGCACTGCATTTGAAAGCTGAAGCCTTAATCACATTCCAGACCAGCCCCCTCACCAGACAGCTGTAGCCCAGACTGGGCAACTGACTTCCCTAAGGTCACATGGTTAAATATTGGGGTCTCAGAAATATAATATCCAGTCTGTGTCTTTGCCCATTAGACCTTCCTCGTGCAGAACTCAGGCAAGAATCTGACCAAATATTGAGCACTGCACTTGAGTGTTGCACCCTAGTGGTTAAGGTTAGGGTTAGGGTTAGGGTTAGGTGACCGTGAACACTCTTTAAAATAAGAGAGTCTTCTTGGTCTGGGATGAACATGGGTCTCAGTCAAACCAGGAGGTGCACTGTGGGTGGCCAGACTTTCCAAACAGAAACCCAGACATGTGTGTCTTCATGGTGACAGTGGGCAGTCAGGTTATGTGACATGAGAAAGTTTTTTGAAAACCAACAAGACACATGTACCAAGCAAAATCTGAGAAATCTGGCTCTTATGGTTCTTGGAAATATACAACCTTTCAGAGTATCTTGGAATCTTCCAAAAATAGACAGACTATTGTATATGACATATATTTTGTTATGTATTTGCCATTTGGCTTGAATATAGTTTTAACCTGTGTTTTTGGCCACTCAGCATCAGTGTGGAGTTTCATAAATTATCACATTTGATTCTCTTTTACAGCAAGATTGATTGATTTCCTAAAAGAGTGTAAACGTCTGGGAAGTGGCAAATCAGATTCAAACCTTTGTCTAACTCCACATTCACACTCTTTTGTTAGTCTGTGGTTGACTTTGAGAAGCAAAATTCTTTTTTTACTGTAGAGATATTTTATTATAAAGGATTACACTTATAAAAATGAATTTTTTCTGTTGGAGATTCAGAGAATCATAAAGTCACTGATCCTTAGAAAAGAGAAGGACTTCAGAATTTGTTGATCTCAAGCCCTTGTTTTGCAGATGAGGAAGTGAGGCAGGAGCTGGGAAGTGACTTCGGCCTGGTCAGGCGGCACTGAATCAAGACTCTCAAGGGAGTGAGCTCTCAACTCTGATGCATAGACTCCTTAGGTTTAAAACTAGTGCCCATGGCCCTTGGGATAGTAACCAAAGGTTGCCAAGGCCACAAGTGTCCTTAGTGGGGCTTGTTGAGTGTCTTAACCCCTACTCCTATCCCCCAGTAACAATAGCCACTTTTAAGAAAGATTGATATCATACCTGCCTACCTTATGCAAAGTTAAAGGTGGCCTACAGAGAGCTCAGAAGCGTGAACTATTACTTCTTTGATATTAGCTGTCTCCACAAAAACATTTGTAAAAACATTTTGAGATTTCTTTGCATGAAAAGAAACACACACACACACACAATCTCACCAGCCTAACAGGATTATGTTCAGTTCTTAGAATGTTCCTCTCTGCCATCCATCTCTGTGAAAAAACCCTGCAGCGATCTAATCATTGTTTACATCTATTTGCATTTGCTTTCACTTAACATTGTCACAAATACTTTCCCATGTTTTCTTCTCAATTTTAGTGAACAGATAATATTTCACTGAGTGACTATATGTGTGTGTGTGTGTGTGTGTGTGTATATATATATATATATATATAATATATTTTAATAGTCTGCTATTATTGGACTTTTGAAAGCAGTTGAGCAATTTTTATGTAGCTTTTTATTTCCGGGATTGTTTCATTAGGACAGATACTTGAGAGTGGGAGTAGACTTCCCTTTTTCACTTGGTAAATGTGTCTTGTTGGTTTTCAAAAGACAAATCAAAATGCCCCCTTAAGTGGGGGTGGGTGATCACCTGGTTTCCCCTGAGCAGCAATAACAAGCACCAGATGCACCCACCGCTGATCCCCTCTCCCATCAGAACTTCTGAATGCTTCCCTACCACTCCGTCAGCTGAGAGTATGGGTGTGCTTCTTTCCTTCTCATCCTTCCTCTACAAAGCATTGGATCATTTCTTTTTATAGTAAGTCTTACTGTATATGTTTCCTTCATTGCAGACAGTCACACATTTTTGGAAGTAGATGGAGGTGCAGACAGAAATGGAAGCTTTGTCTCTCACTTCATCAGTACAACCTCCCAAATGGGGGCAGAGGGCACCCCTGTGTTACTGTAGGGACTAGGGCCCCAGAGGTCAATAACCTGCTCAAGGTTCTGTGGCGGAAGCAGAAGTGAGTCTTCCACCCAGAACCTTGTACTGGGAATCCAGTGTTTTTTCACAACCCCATAATGAAGCATGTTTTCATGTTCACACGGAGGACATGCATGGGGCAACTGTCTTGTTCAACTTTGGCTCAGGTGATAATGCTGTCATAGGGTTAAAGTACAGCCAGCAGTCAGCAAGTGGATGCTAAGAATTTCCACTGATAATGATTCTTCCAGAATGCGGTAGGACTGCTTGCAACCTACTTGTTCCCTTGGGAACAAGACAAATTATAGTGATCCCCAAGCAGCAGCAAAAGTTAAGGACTCACAGCCAGGTTAGGGCACACAGGATCATTCTTTGACAAAAACTACTGCCCTTGGTGTACATGTTGCTTGCTGCTGGTGGTGGGTTGAGCAGGCAGCTGGAAGCTGGACCAGGCCTGCCAGTCCAGAGGCTTAAGGAGGCTGGCTGGTTCATGGGGGTGTGGCAGCAGTCACTGGCGGCTCTTTCTGGCCTCCTCAGCAGGAGAACATTTCTCACCAGGCCAGTCCAGGCTGGGCTCAGAGCCACCCAGCTGAGCGCCACGTGGCGGGCGGGCAGTAACATGGCTGGAGCTTGGGTTCTGGAGTCCAAAGCTGAACCTACAGCCTAGTGGTTTTCCTGTTTCAGGGCTTTAGTTTCTTCCTTAATCGCACAAGATAGTTGAGAATTATAAATGTACCGGGGGAGGACCCTAGAGGGCAGTGGAAGGCCTCGCCCCCTTAGTTTCCTAACTCTTGCAGCTTCTGAGGGGGTGCTTTCCTGGCCACCAAACTCTGAGCATTCTGGCACCTGCTCATCCTCTAGCTGGCCTAGAACTGTGGAGTCTGGCCTGGTGTGCGTGCCTCTGTCCTAAGTCTGGTGTTTCTGAGTGGAGGGGTGTACAGGGGCTGAAACTTAGGCTCCTTTTTCCCTTTACAAACTGTGAGCACACAGGGCACAACTTCAGGAAAACCTCCATGGTATGTGGGGGAAAATAATGCAGCACAAGCTGCTCTGCTCACGCTGTCATTTGCACACCGTATTGGAGCGTCAGCCCTGAGTGTAGGCACCGAAGGTGCACAGATGGAATGACTCCAGACTTGTCTCTGCATGGTAAGCAGAAGCCATGTCGAGTTCACCTGCAATGGACTACCCTGTGGCCAGCACAGTGCCTGGCACATGGACGTTACTCAGTTAACACTTGTCTGAAGGACTGACTGAAGCTACAGTCCCCGATAGCAAGGAGCTCACAATTTAGTGCAGAAAGGCAGGTGGGTAACTAGTCACAGTGACATCCTGGTTAAGTGACTTGATAGAAATGTATACATGATAACTTGGGAGCCATCAAAGTAACATCTCCTTTCACTGAAAGAGAGGATTACAATTTCTTATTGGCAGGTAAGGATTCTGCTTCCCACAGGATGTCCAAAAAGATATATTGCTTCCCACAAAGATATATTGACTCTGGAAACAGCCTGTGTTGGTGGAAAGCAGTCTGGGTTGGGGGTAGGGAGACCTATGTTCCAGACCTCACTGACTGAATGGCCTCAGGCAAAATCTCTTTGTGCTACAATTGTTTTCATGTACAAAATCAGAACATTAACTCCTTCTCTGCAAGTCATTGCTTAAAAGCAAGCCTCTACCAGCTCCCTGCCACCCACAGAATAAAATCCAGACTCTGGGAGGCAGAATCCAAGCTCTTAACAGTCTGACCCATCTTTCTTTCTATTGCACCTGGTATTCTGGTCACAGCAGTCTCCTGAATTTCCTTAAACTTTCTTTGTCCTTCTATGCCCCTGTGCAATGCTCCTGCCTCGAGTGATCTTTCAAAATCGGCCTGTCCAGAGACTTTCCAAGCTCAAATATCACCCTTTTTTTCGGAGTAGAAGAGTTGTTCTCTCACCTGTAGCTGGTCCCATGCTCCTTTAGGTATCCTTCTAACAGAGCATTTGCCCCATTTCATGCTTCCTGTTTATGCACCTGTCTCTCTTCTTCCCTGGTTTCTGGATTGCCCCGTCCTATTCCCCATCCTTGATGTAAGGCTCAGTGTTAAATAGTGCTTGTAGCATTGTTGAATGTACTGAAACAGACT
This sequence comes from Phocoena sinus, assembly GCF_008692025.1. Taxonomy (NCBI): domain Eukaryota; kingdom Metazoa; phylum Chordata; class Mammalia; order Artiodactyla; family Phocoenidae; genus Phocoena; species Phocoena sinus. The sequence continues at coordinate 28,859,370 of NC_045776.1, read as the reverse complement.
GACTACTTGGTCTCTCACTCCAGTAGGCAGAGGAGAACCGTGGGTGGAAATGGTGAAGCAGAAGTCAGTGTTCAGTCTCTACAGAATCAGAGCAGGATAGCCAGGGCATGGATCCCCTTGGTGTATTTGGGGACTTGCGTGCTGTCCATAACTAGGAACACCTGCCTGGGGGAGCCGTACCCCACATCTGTAGCAGCACAGCTTCTTCAAGAAGTGGCTCTGGGTAGAGCAGAAAGGCAGAAGAGATAGGTGAAGGATATCCCTCTCTTCTGATTAAATTCTCCCTTATCTCTTCCTTTTTCCCTTTGATTTTCTCATAAGTGTTCAATCACTATTTCTTGACTGAGTCACTGCATTTATTAGTACAACAGTGACTTCTGCTTTGCAGAATGGAATAGTCCAGGTTGGAGCATGACTGATTTGGGGAGGAAGTTTGCTTTCTCCATTTGTGGCCCTTTCGTTTGACTCAGCAACCCCATCCTTCCCTTAGGGAGTGTGGGAAGAGAGTTACTTAACCTTAGGCTATCTAATCCCAGCTCATCATCATCAGGCAGTCCAGGTAGCATCTGGGAAATTAGAATTTCCTGAGCGTAATAATCATGTATCTATGAAGCGTATCTTCATAGCATCTAACAGCATCTTTCACCTAAATATTCATCAATTGAAATTTGCCTTCTAAAATCATTGTCAGTTGATATTTAACCACTGACTAGCTAACAAGTTCCAATCAAAATGTGAGAGAATAAAGGGTCTTAAAATTCCTTAGCTATTCATCCCCAAATTCTTTTCAGAATTCACCACCTGCTGTGGAAAAGGGGTTTGGTGTTAAGGTTGGGACACTAGACTGCAATCCTGTCTTTGCACCACACGTCTCCACCCCTGCTCTGCACCTGGCCTCCCTCTCCTGCTGACCCCTCTGAAGAGGTCATAGGTATCAGCCTGAAGAACTGAACCTCAACTTGCCTGGACAGTAGCTACATCTAGAAACTGTGGCCTTCGGGCGTAATGCATGGCAATGGCTTGTCCGCTTTTTGAAAGCCTAGGTCTCTGATTGAGATGTCCCCAGTGCGTCCTCCCCTCAGGGACGCGTATGCTCAAAGTCACCAACAATTGTCTTCAGTTTGGGTATAGAAAGAAAAGAGAATTTACCTTTGCTTAGCTCCTTATGTGTTATTCATTAGATAGATTGTTGCCTACAGAAAATATCAGGCAGACTATAAGTCTTAGAGCATTTAATAGGCTAAAAAGAAATAAATATTCCTGGGATAGATTTCTTGCAGGTGATATTAATGAAAATGATACATGCTTCCATGCATCTGAGGGAGAATACCTAACAAAACAAAACCCTCCCTTTTCTAGCAATAGCAATTATATTTTAAGAAAATAAATAAATGAAGAACACACCTTTTATTCAGCAAGACATAGCTGGCATTTTTTTTTTTTTTTTTATTCCTAGCTCTATCGTTTGGTACTGAAAACATTTACTCTGTGATGAGAACTCACGTCAATTGGGGACTTAAGTATCACATACTGATGGAAAGGCATTCTAGATCCTATAGCAGCAAGACAGCACTACCTGAGGAGTCATTCTCAGGTCAAGGAAGTTCAGACTTTCAAAACAGACTCTTTGATTTTGAGACCAAAGGCATTTGTGCAAGAGAGAAACAAGAGTAATCCTTATTAGCCAAAATGCCAAAGAATTAGAAGGGAAGATAACATAAATGTGAGAACCAAAAAGATCTTTGAGAATAATCCTCTTGATTCACAAATAGGTGATTTGACTTTTCCTTTCATCGAACTGCTTAGTTGTTGTAAGTTCTTGAGGTGAGCAATGCGGTGAAGACCATTTAGGTATGGGATTAGTTCAATCTAAGAGACAAAATAATACTTGATGAATCTTAGTGTATAAGCACTTTGGCTTAATAACAACCATGGCAGTAATCCCAGATGGCTGAGAAGATGACTCCCCAGGGTCCCAATAGGAGGCATTACTCATTCTCACTCCAAACTCCATCTGGGTTCCACCCTTCACTCCTGCCTTAATCTTAAGACCAGTTATGGTGCCTTGGAAGGTGATAGGTGTGGGATGGGTGGCAAAACCGTGGATTTTAAGGCTGCAGCTCCCTTATGCTTCTCGACTCTTCTCCAGAGTTCAACCATCCTTCAGTGCTCATCTCAAGCCTTCCCTCCCTTGAGCCCACCTCTCAGTGCATCCTGCCTCCGAGAAGCTGGTGCACATCTTCTCTAGAACACTCTGCCCCAGCACCCGCTCATTTGCTGCATGTAACATCACATGTAGAGTTTTGTATTATTCACTTACGTGGCTATTTACTGTGGCACACGTGTCTTACTAGATTCTATCCTCCCTAAGGTAAGGGTCTCCAATAACATTTGTTTCTAGTTTTAATACTATTGCCCCACCAGCCCAGGACGTCCAATAGAATATATGCTCCACAGGTATTTGCTGGTGGATTTCTTGATTGCTCTTCTCTATTTCTGAGAGTCTAACATAATATTTTGACGGATTTGTCCTTACCTTTTCTTCTGAAGGATGCATTAAATATTTAACACTAGCAAACTATTTTTCTAAATGAGAAATTATAACTTTTGGCTGTCTCTTTCTCCTTTTTCCTTTCCCAAGGTATTGTCCTTTTGAGGCAGTTGGGAAAAAGAAGGGGAGGGGGAGAGAAGAAGCAGGAGGAAGAAAGAAGAGGCAGCAACAATAAGGGAAGGGAGTGTCTAGGAAAGCAGATGAAGAAAGCGGGTAGAAAACTATAAAAGTAGGTGAGGACCCAGGCCCCAGCATAGGGAGATAAAGGAGCCAAAGGAGTCTTGGTCTTGGTGGAGCCATGAAGACTGCATGTCCTCCACAAAGACTGTTGGTCTCCTTCACTTACTTGGGTCAGCTGCTTCCCAGCTCCTCTCCTAGGAGAGAGGGTTACAGACTCTGCAAGCACGTTGCTCACCAAGTCAGACAGAGTTGTTTTTTTCACTTCTATTCAGGAACTTGCTCTGTCTTACTCTGCTCTGTCCTAGGTGTGGACATTAAAATAAGATGTTTTAGATTATGATGACAGCCTGGGATAGACGTATATACTGGTCGTTTACTTATCAGGGAGTTATATCTTATCTCTTTTCAAAGGAATTTCAGAGGTTTATATGCATAACACAAAATTCAACAATTATGGGAAAAGCAAAGCAGAAACACCTAAAAGGAGTGGGAGCTACCTGGCTCCTTTAAGGCTCTGTTTATCTACACTGGGGACTAACTTGGGCTGTAAGTTTGCTAGAAGTTACAAGAAAAAAGGAAACTTTTGTATAATCATTTTCATTAACAGAAGGCACAGATTTACCCACAGAATATTTCTGAAATTATCTTTAAACAAGTATTGTCCCTTATATAGTAGAAAATATTTTCAAGTGCAGTTTTAGAAATGACAGAAACCCTAATCAAGCAGATGGCTTTCAAACTGATCCTCTTGAGAGGTACAGGATATATGACTGAATTGGAAATTCAAGAAAACATTTCCAAGGTAGAATCAGATAATATGGTTCATCAACTTTGGGGAAGCCCTCATCTGACCCATTTATTCCAAGACAGTCATGAGGAGAAAGGCAAAAAACTAATTTCCTGGGTGATGCAAATTTCTTAATGCAGATTTACTGGATGGTGCAAATAATAATACTAGAAATAATAATAATGCCCCTTCCTTTGTGCCTCATTCAATTTTTCTTTGATTTCTCAAAGTTTACTGAAGAGTAGAGTAAAGCATAAAATGTATGGGTATATGAGTCCCACAGCATTGCTGCATATTTGCTGTGTGATCCAGGACAAGGGAATTCATTGCTCTGGGCCTCGGTTTCCCCATCTGGTAGTAAGGAGTATCTACTACCTTATTGTTCCAAGGATTAAGTGGCATTGTGAATGAGCAAACAAGTAGCATAGTATCTGAGATTTAGTAGGTGCTCAATAAATGTTAGTTGAATCTTTTTGTAACAGAATGCAATTGAAAATGTGATGTCTTCTCTCAAGGGATTTCAAGGGAAGCCATAGAGTTCAAAAGGAGAGTTGTGGTAGCGTCATTTTCACTGTTTCAAAATATACTTGGTCCTTTGGAGTATCGGTGTCATTGCCTTTCTTACTAAGGCAAAAAATGTTTGGCGAGGAGGTACAGAAAGACCCCCTCACTCCCCTCCCCAGCCTCTTCCTGCTGCTGGGCCCTGGTCCTCACACAAAAGCTCACCCCATTCGGCTGGCTCTCCAGTTACTTTGTACCTGTTGGGCCTGCCCCCATCCAGGGCCCTTTTTGGCCTTCCTTTTTTCCTCTCTCAAAGGACCCCAAGGGGGTCCCAGGGCCTAGTGGCTGGCTCCCAGGTCGCCTCACAGAGGCTGTGTTGTCCAATAGAAAGGCATGTGGAGTCCCAGGGTGAGAGAAAGGACGACATTATCAATCATGAGCTGTGAAAAGCCAGGAGGGAGAGGGCGAGCCAGCCAGAGCAGGGAGGACTGAATTGAAGTAGAGGGTTTTTTTCCTGTTCCTGTTGTTGTCGTTGTTGAAGGGAGCGTTCTTGGACATCTGCCCAGACACATGCTGAGTTAAAGAAGCAGCAGGATAAATTCTTAAAGAATGAATTGGGAGAGGGGAAGGAGCTGGGGGTGGGGAAGAGTAGTGAAAAGAAACCAGGGAATGATTCCAACCCCCAGACAAAGGAGGCCCCTGCAGATCAGCCCAGCCCCAGCTCGGCCTTTCTGTGGTTCAAATATTGGTTTGTTTAGCACAAAATCCAGGAGCACCAATGCCCCCTAATAGCTGCTTTGGGGCCCACTAAGGGGCCAAGGAAAGAAACTACAATTTCTTGGGCTTACTTTTTGTATCCAGTGCAGGCTGAGAATGCTTTGTGGGAGCAACTCTCCTTCACTTCATTGGCCCCAGAGGTGCTTGCTGGTGAGCCACAGTTCACGATGCAGGCAGAGTGGTGATGAGAGCATGGGCTCACCATTGGTGATGGCATGTTCTGTTTGGTGACAAATGTCTTTTTCCTTTTAAAGAGAAGAAGCTCTTCTGGAGTCTGTGGTAGGAAATCAAGGACTTTTAAATTAAAGAACCCTCAGTATAGTTTCCAAAATGAGAAAAACAAAGTAAGACCTTGTGATGATGGTGGGACAACTAGATTCTAACTACATCCCCCCATCACCGGACTGGAACTGCCCGTAGAAAGGTCAATAGAAATGTACTTGTATTTTCCTATTTATTATCTTTGCAATGAAATTCCCTAATAGGAAGTATGTTGCTCGCTGCTTCCAGACTGATCAGACCAGACTTCAAGATAGAATAGTTGGTGAGCATCAAGCAGCCAAAGAGCCCATGATAGCTCATTTACTCATTTTTTGGTTGTTGTTGCAGCATGTATATCTCAGCCATCCAGTGGGTATTCATTAAAGGCCCCTTGTAGCCCAGCCGATGTGAGAGCCTAGGGATATGACAGGTATATTGGGCCCTTAGCCTGGCCAGTGAAACTCTAGATGGTCAGCATTTTCAGCAAGACTTAGCAAACCTTTCTCTTCTTGGGTGAGTAGGTTCATGCCACAAAAGGTAACTGCACAACTTATAGAGACCATGGGGGGACCAAATGTTGTAGTTACAATGTAATAAATCTAAGTGAATGGCAGCTCCTTGAGTTGAGCATTATATACTCTGTGTGTCATATTTATTTATCCCCTAGGCTTCCAACTGGCTCCTCCATGGGTGTACACACTTTCTCTCCAGTTCAGCAGGTAGGAAATGGAGAGAGGGAAGAACAGTGAAAATTTAATAAGACAATCCAAATTCGACCCTTGGGACCTTATATTAATGGCTTAAAATGAAGAAGATGGGCATGTTTTCATCCAAAGCATGGAAGAGTAAAAGACTAACTTTTCAAAACACACACTGGGTCTTATTATACTTCCAAGTAAGTGGAGTCACATTTCAAAGTCTTCTTCTGAAGAGGCTATGCACTAAATATTGCCATTGTTGAAAATATGTTTTGAAATATCCTTTTTTTTATTTTCTGTCTCTGTGTCACTGGTTTAAAAAAAAAGAGAGACCATCACAGTGGTTTCTAACTTATATAGCTGACTTTTTCCAACAGAGCCCCAGGGATCTACAGTTAGGAAGTTCCGTTATACAGAAATGTGCTGGAGTAGGTTACCCGTGACCTTGTCACAAGGCAGTGGAAACAATGGTACTCGATGTCTGTGAGCTGCTACAAGTTCTAACTTGTCAAATCTGGCAATGTTTCCTGAACCATAAGTCATCATCAATGTAGTGGATCAAAGTTCAGATACCACTGAACTGGGTGTCTCTTTGAATATGATGATTTCAGGGGCAGCTGAGGACATGAGGTGTTTTTGATCCATTCTGATTTGTTTTCAGTCATTTTGAAAATTATTTCTTGAGCTTTGGATGTTTTTCCTATTCTGTATAATATGAAGAGTCAGACTGAAAGGGGGTAGATGGAAGGAGGAGAAGGGAGAGCGAGAAAGAGAGGGTGCCTCCACTGACTTGGGCTTCACATCTTCAGACCTGCTGTGAATTGAATTGTGTCACAAAATTCATATATTTAAGCCTTATCTTCTGATTTAACTGTATTTGGAGTAAGGAAGTAAAGTTAAACGAGATCGTAAGGATGAAGTCCTGAGCCTCTAGGATTAGTGTCCTTACAAGAAGAGACACCAGAGACCTGATTTACTCTCTCTCTACCATGTGAGGTCCAGTGAGAAGGTGGTCATCTGCGAGCCAGGAAAGGAACTTTCACAAGAAACCACACCCTGTAGGAACCTTGATTGTGGACTTTTGAGCCTCCAGAACTGGGAGAAAATGAATGTCTGTTGTTTAAGCCACCCAGTATATGGTATCTTGTATGGCAGCTGGAGTAGACTAAGACAAACCCTTTTTCCAGTTACATCTATCAGATAAGTGGAAAAGAATGAACAGTAGTGGAAGTTTCTTTCCCAACTTTCTTTTTCTCTCCCAGAAGATTGAATCTCTATCTAATGACAGAGTAGAAACTTAGGGAGTGGAGACAAATGGTTCCCCCTGCAAGGCCTGTTTAGATCCACTTGGGATTTTTGAAGCTGGCTTAGACTTTAAGATGTTACAAACTTGGTTGCCAGTGCACCTTCTCATTTCTCATGCTTACAAGTGCAGCACATCTTATAAATGTTACTGATACACTCTATTACACTGGTGCCTGTTAATGATTTTTTTCCTTTTTGGTCACATATAATTCTATTGATCAGACTGAATTCTGCTGATAAAATGGATCTAAACTGAATTTATTTAAACATATTAAGTCAATTGAACAACTGAAAATACTTGAACTTTTTTTAATCGCTTAGGAGAAATAAGAATTAGTAAAGTAAAATCCTGGGGCTAGTCACATTCCAATTTCCATTCTGCCAGAAGAATAATAACCATGATCAGGTTTCTGTTTTGACAATATGCCATTTTTATAAATCTGAAGTCATCATTGGGCACCTACGGCATGTCTGCCACCATGATTATGCTTAGAGAATACCAAAAATGTGAGAAAGTAGCCTTGTAGTAGGAAGTAGTAGTCCTGGAGCAAAAAGAGTTCTAAAGATGAAACCAGGGAAGATTTCTACAACAGAGGATTTTGGTCAGTTGCTTTGGTCTTTGAATTTAATCCCTTTGGCCGGACACAGTCCCACCTTTAAAATTTGGCCATGACCAATGCCAAATTGCTGTCAAAGTTTGTTTAGCATGTCTCAGACCCTTATTCTTTGTATCCAGATTCCTTACCACTGCTTAACTCTTCTTGCCAAGGGGAAATTGAGACTTGATAAGTCCTACGTAACTGAATGTGAATTAGTATAAAATACTGCCTTTAATTGTTTTCCTGGTAGAGGAGAGAACACACTATGATATCATGCAGTATTTTCCAAATGGCTTACACAAGGACACTCATTCCTCTGCATGTTAGTAGAAATCATATTGTAAAAATTTTAAGTAGCTAAACTGTTTGGGAAAAAAAAAAAAAGTTGGTTCTTGATAGTAGAACTTCTTGGAATCTTTAATCCAGTAATCTGTGTTGTGAATCTGCAAAAGAAAGAAGGGAGGTGATATACTGTGTGCAGAATTTCCCAAAGCAATTTGAACATGGGATACTTATTTTGACCAAAGGTCAGAAGGGGTCAACGTTACATGAAACGAATTAACATTGAGAAAGGCTGCTTCAGTTGAAAACCTGAATCCTTTTGCAAGGCGGTAACCTTACATAGCTACAGTTTACTCAACCCTAAAATTTGGGGACTGACCTAGGTGATCTCAAAGGCTCTTTCCAGATGATTCTTACTATAAAATCCTTAGAGGCATCTCTAAGGGCAGAATTTCAGACTAAGGGAAGAGGAGGTATAGAGATATTTGGAGCTTCTCCAATCACAACGACAATTTCCCATCTCCTTTTTGCCTATACAAAGGGCATTTCTGCTTATCTTGTGTGTTGGAAACTTTTGGGACTTGATTTAAGATGAAAGCTGGGTGGGGCAGCCTTCAGAACTCAGTGACTGGAGATACTGCTGTGCTTCCCTGGCCAGAATACAATTTTATTCTCATCCTCTGTAAACAGCAAATACAGGAAAAACACAGATGTTTTAAAACATACTGTTGCAAGGAGATTGAAAGTACTGTGCACTGTTGTGGGGGGTGTGTATGTGGGGTAAAGAAACTCTATACATTGAGCATTTGAATTGATTCCAAAAGTCTGGATTCACAAAATAGTACATAGTGTTTTCTCTAGTTTGAAGTGTTTCCTTGGTTTCATAACTTCCTTATAGAGAGAGTGGATCATTCCAACAAAGCATTGGGAGGATGGGGAATATGTCTCATTTGGAGAAACTTAAATTCAATTTTGTGCTCAGTGACTTTCCAGAGTGCTTATTCGGTAAAGCCTCGTATAGAGTTGTCTTTTCTTTTTTGTTTTTATTCCCAATCTTCCTTTAAAAAATGAAGAACAAGCCCAGTTGTACATTTTGTGAATCTAGCAGAGGCCTGTTTGTGAACATTGCCAGTGATGAACTGTTCTTATCCTGGTCTCAACTGATGCAGAATAGTATGAAGTGAAGAGCAAGCTCAGTTTGACTTGTTTTTGTGGATCATCTTAGACTTAACTTTTCTGTCAGGGATCCCTAGGGCTTTTCAGCCTCTGTTCTATATATGGAAAGACATGTGGTCAAAGGGTACCTGTTAGTTAAGGGAGTTTCAGAATCTCCCTTTCAAAGGTCCATTTCTTCCATGAAGTTTACTCCTAACTTCTACACACTTCTTTGCCCATTTCTTCCTTTGGGGTGCCATTATGCCTTTTAATTATCTTTCCCATTTCTGACATTTTAGTACATGACACCTAGATTATTCATGATTGTCACACCACAAGACTGACACAGGTTATTGGAATCAGGCACAACTAAGCCTACTTTCTAACTCCAGCCCTTACTAGCTGTGTAAACTTGGGCATGTATTTAATAACCACAATGCTCAGAAACCTCATTTATAATTGAAAAATAGTTGTACCCGCCTCATCAGGTTTTGGAGAGGATTAAGTGAGGTAATATAAGGGAAATACATTTGTACCACTCCTGGCACTACGTAAATATCCCATAAATAGAGGTTATTGCTATCATTGCTTTTGGATTATGGGAGGTATATCGATTTTCTGAATTAAACTAATAACAGGTAGGTGACTATGTCACTGATTGTAACAGAGTTTAAAATAACACTCCCTCTGTCCAGTTCTCTCACTCTCTGTGTTTTTTGCCTGTGTCCATCGTGCCTGAGTTGTATTTATCTCACTGTGCTTCCTCTCCTTCTTTGTATTTGCCTGGTGGAGTGATAAGCACAAAATTGGTATTCAGTAAATAATTGTTGATTACTAAATAGATTGATATAGAAAATGCCAAGAATGAGAAGCCAAGTGCTTCCCTTGGTGCTGGAGAACATGTGGTCTTTGGGGTACAGTGTACAGAGGAGAGTCATCCCTTATGGTCCATGGGGTCCTTGATTGCCAGACCTGTCAGAAGAGGCTAGACACCATTTATAGATTTGAAGAAAAGGCACTGAAAAGGACCTCAGCTTCCTGCCTGTGAAACCCAACCCACTCTTGCTCCGGTCAAACATCAGTGAACAGAACAATCAGTTGGGGAGATTTTGTAGCATGCATATTCCCAGGCTGGGCCTGGGATTACCCCCAGAGGTTCTGACTCTGTAGACCTGATGGGGCCTGGGAATCTGCACATTCTGTAAATGCCAAGGGGATTCTAATGGCCCTGGTTTTCTGACCACTTTCTTAGGAACACCTCATCAGAGAAACACCCCCATCAGAGGCACCCCTTCTGGCCCTTTCTCTGAGTTGCCTCAGAATCCCAGGATGCAAATTAGTCATGACAAAACTTTATATCAATAGTTACCCCCTCCTTAAAGCATCAGGACATTTTGCTGGGTATAGCCTACGTACTCAGTCTCAGTGTCCTCTGGGTCCCCCCTCCATGGCCTCATTCCCCTTGCCCTGCCCCTCTGTGGAATGGCTGATGTGCCCTTGGGGTTCTGATTGCAGGGGCCTGGCAGGACAGTGATGTGCTTGGCTTCCCACTCCCTGGGCCCTGCTGGTCCCTGAATGGGAAACAGCTGTCTGCCCCCACCGCCTACCCCACTCTGTTTACGCTGGTTACACAAAATGCATGCTGTTCTGCAAGCCAGATCCCAGCTCTCGCAGTTCTCTGGCCTCTGAAGCACATCATAATTGGGTTTTAATCACGTTGGACAAACAGCTGCTGTAGGCCAGGGCCACCCCTTAGGGCACAGTCTTGCCTTTTGGGTTCAAAGCCTGATTGTGTGTTCCTGGGGACAGTGGGGCGGATGGGGAATATCTGCTGCAGTCAGGGGCCCACAATGCTGGGCAGTGTGTCTAAGAGCGCCCGGGTGGACACATGGAAGCCAAAGTTCAAAGCCAGTACTCAGGCATCCCCATCACCGAGGAGCTTGTTAGAAATATAAAATCCCAGATTTCCCCTCAGAACTTGGGGCTTAGCTCTCCAGATGTTTCTGATATGTGCTCCAGTTTGAGAATCTTTGCTTCAAGAGTATTTGAAGTTAATCCAGCCATTGAGTTTAGGCTAGAAACACTTTTCTGGAGAAAGGAAAACTGCTGAGGGCCTAGCAGAGGTTGGTTTCCTCCAGTGTTCCAAGAAATGGGAGCTTGGCAGTTTGCCGCGGCCAGGGGGCTGGGAGAATAAGAGTCCCTAGGAGGGTGATGAGGGTGTTAGACAGAATCTGGAAGACTGGGAGGAACAGCCATGGGTACCAGAGCCCACGTTTGTACCACGTGGGCCTTGGAACTGGATGGGGAGTGACAGGGAAATAGGGCTGTGTGTTCAGAGCCCAGGCAGCAGTCTTCCGGTCAGAGGGCAGCTTCCGAGAGGGGAGGCCAAGAAGTGGGCCCCACGTTCCTACTCACAAGGCAGACATGCCAAAATGGGTTAGTCACACTCAATCTGGAGAACACAGCCTACCAATGCTACATTTCCTGGGTCAAAAATGGTCTCTTTTTACTCCAAGCTCCCCTGGCATATAACTATTACTCCCTGTAATAGTTACTTTAGTTAGAAAGGAGAGAAGGTAAAGGATCTTTCAAATTAAAAGATTTGCCTCTCATTCTTCCTCTAGGGGAGTGAGTGGGTTTTTTGTTTAACAAATACGTGGTTTGCATATGAAAGGTGAGGCCTCCAAGGCTTGGCATGAAAGGAAACTAATTGTTCTTCATTAAGAAAAAGAAAGAAAATTTTGCTGTAGGTGAGACCTGAACAGAAAGCTGAAAGGCAGGGCCGTGGAGGGGGAAGGTTGTGATTTTTATGAGAATAGAAAGTAAAAAATAAGAATACAGGATTGGATTCCAGGAATTTGCAGAAATTTGGGGCAGGCGTCAGACCTCTCATTTAACATGAGGTAATATGTATAAATCCACCGTATATAGATCTCCAAGGATGGTTCAGCTGAAATGTGGATTACCTTCCATTTTACCTTAAGTATAAGCTCCCAAAGGGCTGGGGCCTCACTTCCTGGCTTCATTCCTCACGAAGAACGTGATACTAGCCCTTGCCTAGAGAAAGCTCTAATGGGATACTACTGCTAATGGGAATGACGATACAGAACATAATTCAGGGAGTGGCACAAGGAAGTTTATGGTTAATTGCTGGATAAATGCAAACTATACCAAGAGTATAGGTTATAAAAGGGTAAAGGCCAACTCAGAGTTGTGCGTTCAGAGGAGGGCTTGCTCAGTGCTTTGCAGAGTGCAGGAGAGGTATATGGGGATGGGTAGAAAATGGCTAATTCCAGAGATGATTTGTGACCCCCCAGGAGTTATAGAAGAGGCACAGAGCTGGGGAGAAAGGGGCTAATCAATTCATTAACAAATGTCCTCGATCAACAGGGACCAGCGAATGTAATAATTAACCAATCAAATAATTACTGTACTCATCAAATGCCAGGCACTGTGGCAGGAACTAGAGATTCAGAGATGAAGTTAAGACAGAGATGCATACTTGCCCTCAAGGAGTAGGAAGTGACCAACAGTGTGAATGCATGAACTCGAAGACAGGGCGATACCCTGCTCAAGAGAGGCCCACCTGGGACACAGTGGAGACCGGAAGGCAAGGGAGATGAGCTAAATCGAAAGGAGAGAGGGAGGAGCCAGGGCCATTCTCTGGAAAGGGCATTCAGAAAGAGAAACCATCTTCTAGGCAGGTGGGGGAGGAAAGCTAGCTTATGAGGTATGAGGTGGGAAGGGCAAGAGACCAGGCTGGGGTTGGGGGTTGGTGGGGGGAGGGTATAGCAGACCAAATGGGCCTTCTGAGAGCTTCTAGGGAGCTTGGATTTCACAGAGCAGCGGGAGGGAGTCTTCGAAGAGTATTACCAGGGAGGGAAGTAAAGGAAGTTGGGAAGAGCAGTGGAGAGTCAGATTACAGGCATGAAGTGGCCGCTTACTGCTTAGGACAGCTCTCCCTGGAGCCCACTTCCTTTCCAGGGAGGGCTCTGGCAGCCTGTGCATCTTGCTGAAGCCCTTGAGTGAGGTGCATTTTATGAATGTCATTGCACTAGGTCAGCCCTCAAAGAATTGTGAAGGAGGCGGCATTATGCTTGGAACTGCCTTCCTGCCCCCATTTCTCCTCACTCCCTGCCTTTTCCATTTGCTGCCCATGCTCCCCCTAGAATCTCCCCTCTGGAGAGAAAAGCCCATCTGATTAAGGTTGCCAGATTTAGCAAATAAAAATACAGGACTCCCACACTTTTTTTTTTTTTTTTTTTAGTTTAAGTATACATGGAACATACACTAAGCACGTATTTATTATGTATCTGAAATTCAAATTGGACCGGTTGCCCTGTCTTTTATCTGCAACCCTACCTCTGATATATCAGGGAATCTCATTTCAGGGTTTAGAGGTCCATCTTATCTGCCTGCCCAATGTCCCTTTCCCATAAGGAGGTACTGAGGCACTGAAAGGTCAAGTGGTTTATTTGCCAAGTTCACACAGTCAGGCCAGAACAGAGCTGTGACTTCCAGATGAGCCAGATGTCTACTTGACGACCTGTCCTCCACACCTTATTAGAATGAATCAGTTAGAAGTGTCATCCTTCCCAGAAGTATCTGTATTTTTGAAAGAAGGCCCGAGGGCAAAAACTCCAAGAGTATGAATCTCTAGGAATGCAAATTCTGGTTCTATAGTAGATGTGAGGGAGGCATTCTGGTCCTGGAGCCTTTTTGGAATTCAGCTAATGCCTCTCACAGTCTGCTCTGGTGGCCAGCGGAGCTCTTGTGGCCTCTGATCCATCAAATAAACATATGAAGAATTTGGCCCTGGACAGCAACCCCTTCCATTGGGACAATACCCTGCACTTTTTGAAGCACATTCCCAGACATCATTTTACTTAATTTTACAATTTAATTTCTTTAGATTTTAAATGATATTTACGTACTTTGCATGTCTCCGACTTGGTTTCTGCCACCAAACAAAGAAGAAAAGTTTCCACAAACACTGAATTACATATCAGCTTTTTATAAACACTCCGTAGTCAAATTTTCATTCTTTTCTTTTCTCCCCGCTGCCCCTTCATTTTCTAAAATGCCCTTGCTTCCGAACCTAAGTTTGGTCTTGTTTAGCACACATCTGCTGCAGCATTTCTGCTGTGCAAGAGAGGAGGCTGGGTTGTCAAATCCAGAGACTTGAGGAACTGGGAGTGCCCTTGGGTGCAGCCACGTAGAGCTGGTGCTCACAGGTGTGAGGTCTGTGAGCTTCCTCACCCCTCCCTCACTCCACTCTTTCCTTAGGATCCTTCGTCCTGCTTCTTCCCTGCTCTGGAGCAATGCTCTGAAGACTCTTGAGAACCATGGCTTTGCCCACTCAGGAAACTTTGTCATAGTTTCTTTTGCTTCACAATATTAGTCTAGTGAACTCTAGGCTTGATCCAGGTTTTTAACTGTCTATTTGGCAGATGAAAAAAAGAAAGACCAGGTTTCTGAATGTCCCAAGCCAGACAATATGTGACAGGCTACGTTGTCCTCGGCCCTTCGGTTCCTACCCAGTTTGGGTTTTGCTGTGACCTGTCCTTAGCAGCTTCTCTCCTCACACCTGGCCTGGGAGGATCATGGCATTTGTATTGTTATCTTCCTGTATACAGCAAGCCACTGCAGTTGTTAGGCCTGACACTTTCATGCCTATTTTCCTGCAACTGTATGTGGCCGTGAATTTCTCACCGTTCATTTCCATTTCTTTTTTAGAATCTTTCCGTGTTAATTTTTTGAGTTGTGTGTGCTCTCCAGCCCCCACAAAGGATTTCCAGAGGGCACGGCAGGCTTTACTCCACAGGCAAGCACCTCCTTTGATGTCTTGGAAACCAGTAGTGCTGGTGCATCAGCATGCAAGTGCCCTGGATATAGGTCCCTGTGCACCCTGAGCAGTCTTTGATATGCGCTCCCTCCTTCAACTGATGCTGACTGTGGGAAGAAATGAGAAAGTGTGATGTGAGCACAGAGTGAGAGTGCTTCATTCTGGGTGGAAGAGTGTCAACCAGGCTTCTTGGGGGAGGCTTCTTTCCCCTGCATGGGAATTCAATTCTCTGCTGGCAAATTATCAGTAATGTGATCCATAACAAGTCTTTTTCATTTTAAATAATTTATTACTATGACATATCTTTTATTTGATAATGAATATGGAATTACTATTTGTTCTAGTCCTGCAGAAACTAAGAGAATGTGCCTTTTGTATACAGTCATCACTTAACTGCCTTCCTTGCCTCAGGAGTGTGGGTTGGGTGGGTGGGGGCCTGGCCTCAGCACACTAGGCAACACGGATGTTTTGCCCCAGCCCAAGAGTTCCATTTGCTGCAGGCAGGACTGGGGGGACAGGTGCACTCATAGGACCAGCGTGATGGCTTCCCAGCTGTTCCTGACTCAGGTCTTTAGAGGCATTTCATTATTTCATGGAAAGTGTTGCAAGCCCTACATCTCCTTACCCATCCATATCAATTCCAAGACATAGATACATGCTAAATGATGTTTTGATTATCTGTCATTTCAGATTATCTGCCCTAGAGTCATCCGTGTATACAGAGACATACGCAAGCACACTTCTCTTTCTGGGCATGCCTTGTATCTATTCAGCTGAATTGCCCACCATTCCCTGTTATGGGTTGTATGTGCCATGTTTCCATAATTCTCAAGTCTCTTTCCCAATTTTGCCTGTTTCCTCTTGCTGGCACATGCCTGGTGGGCTCTTTCTCCTCCTTTCTGTAATGAAGATGCTCCCAGGTCCCTATCAGAAGCATCCCATGCCTGGCTCTGTCCTCCGGCTTTCTCAGTCATCCATAAAACGTATTTTGTGAGCCATGTTTAACACCCAGCTGCATTCAGCTTAGCATTTTATTATTTACTCCATATTATTTGTCACATATTTTGATGTACGGGTCTTTCCTTGCTTATCTACTCCTTTTATACTGACATTTAGTACCATGCTACACTCACTGCAGACACTGTGCAGTGTTTTCCCATTGATATGAATGGTAGGCTTCAATATAGAGCAAAACAGTGGAAGATTCTACCCTTTCCTTTATCTGAAACTTTAGCTTAGCTCTTGCCTTTATTCATAACAGAATGAGAAGGAGCCTGGGCCCTATGAAATAGCTCTTTAAACGGGTATCAGGGACATCTGGAAGCTCTGCTGCAGGTGTGCTGGGTCATTGGCCAAAGCTACATGGCCCTTGGGATGTGAGGGAGACACACACTTGTGATTGTCATATTCCCTTTACAGCATCCCTTAGTAAAGTGATTTATTGCAAGGCCTTACTATTGCTGCTTAGATAATGTGGACTGTAGCTGTGGCTCCTCCCTCCTCCCCAGCCAATGGGGTGTGGGATGGGCTGGATGGGAACTGTCTTCCTAGACCCTTCCTGAATGCAGATGAGCAAAGCAACCGCATTAATTACTCATGCGCTAACTCTCATTGTCTGCTCCTTTGGAAAACACACACACCCAGGCAGACCCACGCATACACCTGCTACACCTTAATAACATGATGCCTGGAGCTGACAGTTGTTGTGGCATGCGGGAGCCACACACAGACAGATGTGACGAAGATGAACTGATCCCATTTTTAAGAGAATAAAATAAGCTCTTTAAAACTAATAATCGGGCTCTCTCTCAGGCTGATACACACTCAACTGTCGCTTTGAAGGATGAGACCCTGATGTGACTTCTCAGCAATAAATGATTTTCTTAAAATCTTAAAAAAACAAAACAAAACAAAACAAAAACACCCAGCCTTCTTGTTACTTCTTTCCAAAGAATTAAGTATTACAGAGTAGACAGCTGGGACCTGGGAAGGATTGCTCCTAGAGAGCCTGAAATTCTCACTGGCAGCATCTTAAACGGTTTAGGCACGTGAATGAACCACAGAAATTGTGCTGCCTGAAGTGGGAATCAGGGTGAGGAGGCCACCAGGGAAGCAGCAGACATCCCCCTTGAACAGAAAGTCTAATCCCTTTTCTCTACTTCCCTCAACCCCAGGGGATGGGCAGGCTGATGTGCAGATATGGAAGGAAGGAGATTGATTCAGGAAGTCCAGGCAAAAGCTGGTGCTGCTGCTACGGGACTGCTTATCAGCCCACACTGGCTGCTTGAGCATCTACCGGACTCCCAGCTATTGTAACAGGTGATACAGAGAATGAGGGACATAGCTCTGCCCTTATGGATCTTCACCTCTTGGGAGCCTGGTCCTATACTGTGCAAAATGAGTTGCCAGCATTGGAGATAACACGAAGGCTGAGGCAAATGTGCAGTATTATGGGACGTCCAGACTGCCTGAGACTGTAACAAGGGATTGAGGACCAAGGTGTAGCATCCAGATAAGTGGAGACCTGAGATAAGAGGTAGACCTGAATAAGCATTCCTTCCTCCCTCGTATGGTTTTGAAGGGTATTTGTGTGTAGTAAGCACACCGTAAACACTTACTGAATGAATCGGTGGATGGCTGAAGGAGGGACTCAGACTTGGTGTTTGCTAGACATCCAGAAATGACAGAGAGGTGTTTAAACCTCCTTAGGAAGGGCAGGTAGAGAATAATAATAGCATGTGACTACCGATAGTGGCAGGAGTGGAGACCAGGGAAAGGTCTTTCTGACCTTTTGGGGGCAAATTGTCTTCTTGATCCATATTGCTCTCTTATTTTATTTTATTTTATTTATTTACTGTTTATTTTTTCTCAGAGAAGGAGACCTGTGTTGGTAGTGGAATTCCTTCCATGGGTTTTCATGGTTCAGGGTCATAGCACTCTGATGTGTGTACACTACTGTCTGTGAGGCTTTTCACGTCTGTTGTCTCATTACTCCATTTGACAAGGTCAGTATGGGAGATATATAATTTCCGTTTTCACAGGCTTAGACCCTGAGTCACAGACACGAACTGACTTGTCCAGGTTCTCACAGCCAGTGAGCAGCAAGTCTTTTGGCTCAAATCCCAGTGCATGACTGCTACCCACCACCACACCTGCCCTTGCTTAGACCAGCAGGGGCGTGATGCTCCCTCACAAAGGCTCCATGCTTGACCGCACTCCTCTTTGCCAAAGGAGTCTGCTAAGCCGAGGATGGCCCATGTTTGACTCTCTTTATGCAGTGGGTTAAGAAAACTGATCAATGTCAGCTTTCCTCAGATCTGGGCTGTTTTCCTATTCCCTGGGACTGGCTCATCCTTATTGTAATGATATTTTACTTCTTAAAATATACTTCTTTGTCTTGGGCCAGGTTTCACTAGCTGGAGTAAAGGAATTGTCTCTGGCTCTGCTGGACAGTGTCCAGGCATCCGAAGTAATGAGAGGGAGTTGGGAATGAAGAAATAGCCCAATTCTCACATTCTCAATTCCCAGACCTGCCAAGGGTTTCGTAAAATTGTAAAATGTATTTTTAGAACATAAACTGCATCTAATTCAGTGGCACTCAATTCTGGCTGTACATTAAGAATAACCTGGGGAACTTTAGAAAATGCCCGTGCTGGGCCTCAGTGTGCCCAGGGACTCAGCTTCAATTGGTAGTGTGTAGGTCCTGAGCACTAAATGCTTTTGAACAGCTTGCAAGTGATCCTAATGTGTAGCCAATCCTTTATATAAAAATAAGGAAACTAATACCTAGAGTGTTTAAGCTTATTGCCTTATATTAGCTATCTATTTCTGCATAAAAATTATCTCAATTCAGTAGCGTAAAATAATAAACATTTATTACCTCTCAGATCTTCTGTGGGTCAGGACTCTAGAAGTAGCCTATCTGCATCTGATGGCTTAATGGGGCTGTTGGATCCTCATCCAAGAGCCATCCAAGGTGGCTCATTTGCACGCCTGACAAATTAGTGCTGCCTCTTGTCAGGACACCTCAGTTCCAAACCGTGTGGACCTCTCCATGGGGCTGCTTGAGTGTCCTCACAACATGGCAGGTGGCTTTTCTTAAAGTGAGTGGTTCAAAGAGGAAACCACAATACCTTTATGACCCAGCCTTGGAAAGCACACACCTCACCTCTGCCACAATCTGTTCATTAGAAATGAATCACTAAAGCCATTCCATATTGATGGGGAGGGGATATAGACATCATCTTTTGCAAGGAAGAATATCAAAGAATTTGTGTTTTAGAACCACATGTAACTACATTTAGTGCCAGAGCTACAAGTCCCTTAACTACTAATCCAGTGCCCCATCAACTAGTCTCATCGATTGATTCTAAGTAAGGAAATCCCCATAAAATATTTAAGATTCCGTCAATTACCTCCTTCCAGTGAATTGGTTGGTTCTTTAAAATATCAGCACCCAGAGAAGCGCCCCTCACCTGTCAGGCATGCGTGTGACCATCCCATCCCTGGCGTGATTCACTTCGACTTACTGCCTCTTTTCACCCATTAGAGTCCTCTGAAGGATCGGATTACCTTGCCAGTGGAAAAATATGAGCTCCCTGTGTGATATACCATAACTGCAACAGCACATCATATAATTTTCCCCGAAGGCTTGTTGCAGCCTATGTCGAGTCAGTTGTATTTATGACAGCTCTGCTGTGATTTAGCGCGACCTCACTTTGATAAAAGCCATTTAAAGCTCATAAATATGGGTGACATCTGCCTCCCTGGCCTGTTTTTTTAAGGAGAGACTGAGATTTGCATTGCCATTCAACTTCCATTGTTCAGAAAAAGAAAAAGAAAGAAAAGAGTGAGGGAGAGGGCAAAAGGGAGGGAAAGAGTCAGAGAGGGATGGAGAAAGACGGAGAGAGGTGAGAACTTGCTGGTGCCTGGGACTGTGGAATCGGTCTCCTGGCTCTCCACTCCAGCCTGTCCCTGGGCAGCCTGGGAGATGCGAAGGGCACCAGCTCGGAGGGAGTGCTGATGAAGCACGCAGGAGTGACTAGGTCACCAGACTTTATGAGCCATTTACTTCCTCTTTTAAAAGCATTGTTAAATCACAACGAAATTACAGTAAATTGTCGATTTTTATTGGAACAAGAAAGCCCTGTAGCTTCACTCCTCACCACATTGCTCTCTGGGGACAGCTTGACTACCAGGTGGAGCAGGTGACTACCTGGTTTTAGGATCTGAAGGGCATCAGCCTGGGACTCTCCCCAAACAGTATCTCACAGTGACCCACAGGGAACCTGAAATTCCATCATTTTAAGAGCCAACTTTTTGGTTGGAGGCCTGCACAGGTTACAGATTCCTAAAAGGAAATGGTCTTCAGCTTATCAATTAACATGCAGATTATGGGAATTAGGCCCCCAATTGTGGGGGTGCCCACCAGATGCCAGAGACAGGACACGGGGGAGAAGTTGGAAGGAGAGACCACAAAATAGACATTTACCCAATTTTGTGAGTGGGCATTGGTCTGACTACCCTGCCTATTTGTTGCCCTCATTTCCCATCTGTATCAGGGAACCATTACAGGGTAGACCCTCGTCTCTCTTGGTTTTCCATTGTTTAGTCAGAACCATTTGAAGACGCTGAAGTCATCAGCCATGGCCTTGGAGCTGGTGGGGACCCGGGAGAACCTCCTAGTGCAGCCCCGTTGTTCTGCACACGAGGAAACGAGGGTCCATACACTGTGGGCCAGGAGACTGACCGCAGCAAGGTTCCTCAGCCCAGAGGTGCTGTCACACCTGCAGGAGGCCCTGGTGAACTCTCCTTTCCTTAGCTGGCTCACTTCTTTTATTCAGAAGTGTCTGCATATCAGGGATTTGGGAAGGAGTGTGGTGGGAGGGCAACTCACTAGGCAGTCATGAAATGTGAAGAATGAAGGGGCTTCTGACAACACTGAGGGCCAAATTCATCCCACAGACATCTCTTTTTTGGCCCACACAGTGTTTTACCAAAATTTGCAAACATTTGAAAATAAAGTGATTCCTCATATGCACAGACAAACACGTCCACACCAGTTTTAGAGTTTTGGCTTCTGGAAACAATTGGCTGGAGTGGAGTGGGGCAGCTTTGGTCCTTCAGTCACTGCAGTTCCCCAAGTGACCCTCCACACCCACATTTCTTCTTCGAATTTGCAGCTGTCTCGTTTGACAGGTGGGAAAACTGAGTCTCAGAGGGAGAAGCGGCTCATTCAGGGAAGCACAGAGGAGGTTAGTGGCAGCGCAGGGGCTGGAATGCCATTCTCCTGATACCCATTGTTCAAGGTCCTACGTGAAAACCCTGCCTCTCAGCCTCCTGCAGCCTCTGTTTCCACACACTTCTCGACCACACGCTTCTCCTACGTGGTTCTGTGCAGATCACAGAGGCCCCAGCCGGAGGGCGAGCCCTCCAAGGCCCTGCACGTGGAGGAGGTGGACAGGGGCCTCATGGGCACAGGGAGGATTCGCTGTTCACCCATCCTGGTACCTCCCCCGCCCCCGTTCACCTAGGCATGCAGGAAGACTGGAAAACAGCCCCGGTTTGCACATGGGGAGGCTGCGTGCGTCCTCACTGACTGCAGTCCATACCTGCAGCGACAGTTCGTCTTGGCAGTCACCATTATCAGAGTTCTCACAGCAGAGAGAGGATAGTTTTCCATGAGTTGTCTCCAGTTTGGTCCTGCTGACCTCTCAAGTCCACAAACTCTTTTTGTCTTTGATCCAGGTTCTTATTTATTCTTTTTCCAAAGGTTTAATTTGCGCTCCTATTGTATTTTTTTCCGCTGTGCGTGTGGGGGGGTGGGGTGGGGGTGGGGGTTGGGAGTTCTGTTCTTTGACTTACAGTACGCTTATTTGCAATAAGGAAATTTATTTTCTCAAATAAATTAGTTGTTAATTAAAGCTTTTTGATGTAGTGCAGAAAGAGGGTGTATTTGATAGCAGCTGTGTGCTTTTCAATTTCTTGTTTGTCTAAATTCTGTCAGGAATATCAGCCTTCACCCCCAAATATAGCCCCTCCCTCTCTTTGCTGGATCTGTCCTCCTCCGTTCTCCTCTCTCCTTCCCCTCCCCCATTCTCTCTCATTCATATCCACTCTCTCTCCCCTGTCTCTGCCTCTGCCTGCCCCCGCCCCCCCTTCTCCCCCACACACATTAGGCCACTGCTGCGTTGTCTCGACATCAATTGGAGAGTCTCTTTCTGCTTCCTGCTTTCTTATCCAGCGCGTTGTGCTCCTGGAGGCCCCCCGTGGAGATGTGTGGGCCTTGAGTCCACGTGGGAGAGAATAAACTGAGAGTTTTTCAGTTTGCTTAGGTGTGGACGTTTAGTAAGGCCAGAGCTGGGATTTGAAGTCAAGTAGACCTACTCCAAAACCCTCCACTCGTCATGCGATGAGGGAAGAGAAATCATGGGCTTTGCCTTGTAGGCGCTTACCATCCACCTGGAGGGGCAGGTAAAAACCTGACTCAGTTGACCAGTACAACAAGGCAGCATATGCTGGGTGTCCCCTTAAGGATGATCAGTAATTGAAGTTTACAAGTTTAGAAGAGGAGGTTGCTGGAGGGTCTTGATGGCTGGGGAAGCAGTGCAAGATACACAGAAGCTTCCAGAAGGAGACAATCAGGAGTGGCCGCGTGGAGGGCAGAGGTTGTCATAGGGGCTGGTGGAAAAGCAGCGGTGGGCAAAGTTTGCTTTTCAACATGATGTAACATTCACACTCATGCCTGGGGCCAGGAAAGAGATTAGTTTTGTGGAGAGAAGGGTCTCGATGTGAATTGGTGACTGATAAAGTTTGATCATGTGAGCGAGAGTTTTTTCTGAATGGTAGAAGAGTTACAAGTGGCTGTTCTCTTTTACTGTTGGGCAATTGCCAGATAGTGATTAGAGAAGAGACAAAAATCCACAAATATTGCATTTTCTTTTAAACTCAGAGCGGAGGAGGTTTCATTGAGTGTGGTTATCACACTAGATGGTGCTACTTCTAACTATGTTGGTTTTCCCACCCACAGTGAAATAGCCTCCTTGGACCATGGTTCTGCAGGGACCTGGGATGTCTCCAGGAGTCTCAGGCAGCTATCCAGCCTCTTTTTATTTTTACTTTCCTCATTACCCTTGGCCCCTTCAGAACTGCCTGATTGCAGCCATTTATTCACACAGAACTTTCCAGGAAGCAGGAAGCTTCACACTTCATCTCATTAACCTACATGGGCACCGGTGAGCTGAATTCCCACTCAGGGCACCAAGATATTCTGTTCAATGTTCTTCAGCAGTCAGTCTCTTGTCTCTGGGTGATGAATTTCCCTGTTGGTTTGCACAGTGCATTGAATTTGGAGGAAGACTGCAGCTGGGGGTCTGCAGAGCCATAGGTCCCCATAGGGATGGCCTGTTTCATACACCCAGTGCTGCCAGGGCATGGCGTGCTCTGCCCCGATGCTCTGGGGACTGCTCCCTCTAAGGCTTGTTCCAGGCAAGGCTAGCCCCCCAACCACTGCTTTCTCATTTATCTGTATTCATCCAGGAGCCCAGCTAATTAATTACCATCTACAGTCTATACTCAAGGGGGAAATCTGCTTGGGGGAGAGTTGGGGCGGTGGGGGGGAACATTTAGAAATTCAATCAAGATCTTCAGGTTCCATGGCCCGCTGTTGGCAGCAATACTTCTTCCTGGGGTAAATGAGAACAGAGCATCTGCTTTGTGCAAAGCTGAGTCTGCATTTGGCTTTCCTGTGTCCCCAGTGCCTAGCAGAGGGGATGCCTGGAGGTGCCTGAGAACATGAGTCTCCCTGAGCTTCCACCTGGAAACTCAGGGCTCCTCAGGTTCAGAATTTACATAAACGCATTCTTGCCTGTTGCCTTGGGAGGGCTTAACCCTTAATCTGCTGCAGTCTCTTTTGAGATGATTCAGGGAGTGAGCACAGTGGTTTTCAACCTTGGCTGTGCTTCCCAACTACCTGTGGAACTTTTTAAAAAATTTAGAAGCCCAGTCCTTTTCCTTCAGTTTCTAAAAATTTAATGCTCTCAAAGCATCTTTTTAAAAATTGAGATATAGTTCACATTCTAAAAATTCATTATTTTAAAGTACACAGTTCATTGGTTTTTAGTATATTACAACGTTGTGCAACCATCACCACCAGCTAATTTCAGAGTATTTTCATCACCCCAAAAAGGAACCTATACTCATTAGAAGACATTCCCCATTTCCCCTCCCCATCCCCAGCTCTAAGACACCTTTAATCTACTTTCTGTCTCTCTGGATTTGCCTATTGAGGACATTTCCTATAAACAAAATCATACAGTATGTGCTCGGCCCCATTCTGAACCTTGTGAACTGAAATATCAGAGCCTTATATGTTAAACATTTCCTTTTATTTTTTATTTATTTATTTATTTTGCGGTATGCGGGCCTCTCACTGTTGTGGCCTCTCCCATTGCGGAGCACAGGCTCCAGATGCACAGGCTCAGCGGCCATGGCTCACGGGCCCAGCCGCTCTGCGGCATGTGGGATCTTCCCGGACCGGGGCACGAACCCGTGTCCCCCGCATCGGCAGGCGGACTCTCAACCACTGCGCCACCAGGGAAGCCCAAACATTTCCTTTTAAAAACAGTCTCAGGTGATTAGGCACAGCCAGGGTTTGCGCGCCCTGGGCATGAAGTGCTGAAGCACCCTGCCCAAGGGCCCCCTTTGCTCCAGCACACAGTAAGTGCTCAGGAAATGTTTGTTGAATGACCAAGTACACATTCTAGAGGAATCTCTCATAGCCTAGTGTGATCAGGATGTTTGCCTCCCAAAATATTGATTAGTCCTAACTTCTCCAATTGGCTGTTTCATCAATATTATCTGGAAATCTCAGTCAAATCCACTGTAGTCTCTACTTTCCCAAATCAATAAATTGAATGAGTCTCAATGACTGTTACCATCCCCCCACCTTATGTAGAACTTTTCCACATGGGGCTGTGGCTGGGAGCTCATGAAAGGTGCTCTCCTTTCCAGAGAACTCTATAGTGACAGGGGTAGTCCTGGTCAGTCAAAGGAACTTAACTGAAATGGCCATACTGGGCTCTCATGCATGTATCAGAACCAAAGCTAGACCGACATTGGAAAGAGGGGATAAAACATAGCCTGTAACAGATGTTAGAGTTAGGAGCAAGGGTGGGTGGGGTGGGGAGGTTAAGAACAGGCGTAACACCACAGTGGTCCCAATCTACATGATGGCTGTAGGGTCTGCTCAATAGTCCAAGTCCTGCTTTCCCACTTCTAAGGCCTCCTGTTTCCCGAAGGAGCCAGCCCCAGCCAGAGGCCACTCAGGCCGTGCCTGTTTGCCTAGTGCCTTACACAGTTCTGCCATGGTGCCTGCCCAGTCATTTATCACACTAGCATCTCCATCCTCCACTCTGTGCCTTCCCAGATAAGAGCTCTGAGCTAAGTCATCCACAGCCACCTCTCAGTGGGTACACAGGGCCATTGGCTGAAAGTCCAAACCTGGCCTGCACTTATGTGACAAAGTGGAAATGGCTTGATGCAAACCCATCTCCAGTGCTGGGAACACAAAGCAGATCCCTCCTGATTGCAGAGCAGAGAGATACTCATGCCTTGCTTTGCGCAACAAGTCCTCATTTAGCTCCTACAATGTGCCAGGCACTGCTGAGATAGAGGAGTAAATGAAACAAATCTCTGCACTTTGGGAGTTTACACTGAAGCAGGATGGGACAGGGGTTAGAAGAGAGACAGACAATAAATGAGTTAAGAAATATATAATAAAATGTCACAGAGCATAAATGTACAAAGAAGGATAAAACATGTCAGAGGATGGAAAGCAATGGAAAAGGTGCTGATATGGAGAGAGTAGCCTGGGAAGGCCTCTCTGATACATATCATGGCCTGCATAAAGTTAGGGAGAGAGCTGGCAGGCATCCCAGGGAAGAGAATTCCAGGCAGAGAAAACAGCAAGTGCAAAAGCCTTAGTCCTCAACCCTGGCTAAATGTAATAATCACCCTGGCAAATCTAAAAAAACCCTCTAGGGTCAGACCTCACCATGGAGTGTGTGTGTGTGTGTGTGTGTGTGTGTGTAAAACACTAGGCTATTCTGTAGTACATCTGACAAGAATTGCAAGCTGACTGTGTAAAAGGAACATGGAGCCATGGCAGCTGGAGCTGGGTGGGCCAGAGGTCTAGGGGATGAGAGGATAAGTGTAGAGGGCCTTGAAGGCCACAGTAAGGATTGCAGATGTTATTAGAAATGATGGAAAGCCACCAGAGAGGATAGGAGCAGTGGTTGCAGTGAGCATCATAAGTGCGCTGTGACAGATCAGCACACGTGCATCTGATCCATGGACGTATTGACGAAGGCTGGGAAGCAGCATTCAGAGAAGCTGTCTTTGCTCATATCAACGTACAGATAGTTAATCCATGTTCAGTTATGTGTCTAGAAAAGACGTGTATACCCACTTTATGGGCTAGAAATTGCCAAACTAGAAAGCCTCTGAACTCACCACATTCTAATTTTTCCCCTGGCATTTCAGATGAAGAAGATAAATCTATCTCTAGGTGCAAGAACAGGGAGGACTTCCAACTGTCTCATTTCTTCCTCAAGAGGTGGTTTAAAAATGCAAACACGATGAAACAGATGAGAAGAGTTGCAGATTACATTATTTCTGACAATACGTAATCTCCGCTTGTTTGAGCATGGTCATTAGGAAGCCTTCTGATTATTCTGGCAGCTCTGGTTTCTAACTCCCTGTGGACAGAAAGAGGCATGAAGAGAATTACATTTCTCCAAGGATGGGGCTAAAGGTCGTTTTGTGCATTGGACAGCTGGCTCGAGTCATATTGAAGTGCCATGGCCTCAAGTGTTACTAACAGAATAGCTGATGGCCCTGTTGTCAGTTTCTTTACGCTCACTACCTATTACAAATTAAGCTGAAATTGTGGATTCTCAAAAATCAGGGAAGAAAATCTCTACCTTCTCTCCCCGATGTCCTGTGTTTATTGTGAGTCCCTGGTAGCGCAGTGTTGTAAAGGCCGGGTGGATACAACACGCTATGTCCGGAATGGATGCCTGTGCCAGAGCCACCCTGATCTGCTCCTGGGAGGCCGAGATTGGCACTTGGTCCCATGTGCCCCTGGTGTCAACATTTTAGTAAGTTACCTCTGGACATTTTAAGTAGAGTGTTGTCCTTGTAATGCCAGTGCCCAAAAGACAGATACCCACAAGTCCCCACTTCCCAGCCACTGTTCCATTCTCAGATACCACAATTCCATAAAAATAGCAGTGAACTGAGAGTCAGAGACTTGGGTTTTAAGCCTGGGCCTATCACATACTAGCATCGTGGTGTTGAGCAGGTGATTAACCTTTCAGAGCTTTACTTCACTAATCTGTAAAAAGAGAAGATTCAATTTGAATATAGTCTAATGTTTTTTCCAGCAGTGTGTCTGTGGTGGTTTGCCCGTTTGTCAAGGTGCTGAAGTGTGGGTAAACAGAGAGATGAGGCAGGTACTGAGATACCTGGGTTCTCCCCGTGCCGTGTGGCTGCAGTACATCAGTTAGGGCCTCCCGAGGTGGAGCTGAGCCAGAGGTGGTGAAAGCCACGGAGAAGAGCGTGCATCAGTGGGATCAGAGACAGGAGTTCAGGTCTCAACTCAGTCACTTTCTAACCAGGCGGTCTTGGGCAAATGACTTAACGTCAGTGAATCTGCAGAATGGAATTGCTGATGCCCATTCAGAAAAATTGTTGTGAGAAATAAATGAGATTTGTCTGACACACCCAGCAAACGTGAGAGCTTATTAAATAAAGGTTAGTTATTATCATCAGTGTCCCACTCTGTACTGGGTAATTATTTATTATTTATACCTTTGGAGTATTTGGTTATCTTTCAACATGACACAGGACTCAGCAAAGGAAAGATTAGTTCTCTTAGTATTGGGTTCTATTGTAAATGTTTCTAAATTGCCTCCCCCCCCAGGTCAATTGCCCTCCCACTTAGCTCTCAGCTCCCAAACTTGATCATTCTTGGTGTGAAGGACTACACAAAGTCATACACAAATTGGCTCTGGGATATTCCTTTATCCCCTAAATCAGTGGTGAAAACTATAGCCATGTAAACTGTTAATACATGTATATCGTGTATTAACTTGTGATATATCACAGAATTTGCATCCCAGGCACCCATTGGGGTCTAAAAGAATGCATGCAACTCCCAAAGGACTCTTTCCCACGTGGGGAGATTAGAGTCTCCCCTAACTCAAGGGGGCTACTCCCATGCAGTATTGCCATGCACCCAGGTCATGTGTACAGACCACTTGCCCCACTCCCCCTTACGCCCTGTTCTTCTGCTTTCTGCGGCTCCTTGAGAATGGTTCAGAAGTTTTGGTGGGAATGCAGCACCTCTGGGCAGCCTCACTGACCATGTTAAAAGGCAATCACAGATATGTTCATGCAGAACTCTTTGTGTCTTTCATTCACTCTTCGGCAGACACTTGTTACAGTTCTGCTGTGTCTGAGGACTGTGTGTGGCCCTGGAGACAGATGCAAGGTTATCCAAAGTCCAGCACTGCCCTCAAGAAGCTCCCAATCTCCTGTCAAAGACACCTGATCAACCCCAGAGCAGCTATGGAGGGGTGTCCTGAAGGGCACTACACAACAGCTGCCCGTAGGGGCTTCAGTCTGGCTGATAGAGCAAGGCTCATACACTCAGCATCATTGTCAGTGTCATCATCATCATCATCTGAGAGTCAGAGGAATTATATCCCCTGTCAACCCAGAAGCTATCAGAAGGACAAGGCATGCTAAGTACCAAATGAGTGTTAAAGATAGAACATGGTAGGACGGTTCAGAGAAGGGAGGTCCGGGAAACTTCTTGAAAGTCTTCCTTTGGATCTTAGTGATGTTCGTAATCTGGACAGCCAGAGAGAAGTGGGCTATCAAGCTTTACTCAGGCAGAATTTATAAATAGAGGACAAGATCTGGGCTGGGATTTCACTGCTTTTAGGGAGACGGCTCAGAGAGTTACCGGACATGGTGTGTAGGAAGGAGTGTATAGACTATTAAAGGCCCAGAACATCTTGACTCCTTGGCTCCTCCCACTCTACTTCTTTAGCCTTGCGTTCTTTCCTTTCTCAGCTGTGCGGCACTTGGGGTAACTTCGTCTCATCTTCTCTCCTGGCCTCCTCTCTCTTCCTCTCTTTCTTTCCTTCCTACCACATAACCCACAAGCGCCTGCCAGGCACATACTGTGCTCCCTTTGTCTGGGTCTCAGTGTCTTCTTCTATAAGTGAGAGTTTAGGAATCCTTCCTGAGTCTAATACTAAGTGTGCCCTACTTGGCCGCAGTCTACCCCTGCCTCCACCTGCTCCCCCAAGTCTCTGAGTTGGGAATGTCAGCCTCCAAAGGGGAAACCTGGGCCAGGGGCCTGCCTCCCCAAGGCTGCTGAGCCTCATGCGGGCAAGGCTGCATTTGCTGCTCCCATTTCTGCTCAGGGAGCCCACATTACCTCAGATGACCAGGGCCTGCCCGCCCCATGCCCCAGGTTCAGAGCCCTCCATGCTCTCCCAGGTGCAGGCAGCTCTGGGAAGTGGGCAGGAGCTGTGGCTTTGATCACACACACAATAACCTCAGCACCAAGACATCCATGCTAATGACTTTTGATTACAAATGGATTAAACGGGACAGCAGCTGCACAGGGCTGCTTTGATTCAGGCCTGCTCAGTAATGAGATGCACAGGCACAGGCTGGGAGGCTGCAACCAGGAGCCCTGCCCAGCCCCCAGCCCACCTCCTTCAAGGGCATCTCCAGGCAGGGGGCACTGCTCAGAGACCCGAAGGAAATCGAGGCAACTCACAGACCCTGCACTCAGCTAGCCTCTGGGGTGCCCTCAGCCTCTTCGAGGTGTCCCCATGGCTGCCCTGCATGCTGTGCCCTTGGCCAGTTGTTCAGCCGTGCTCTCTACTGTGGCTGCAGGAAAGGCGGCCTGTTCCCTCCATGTTCCCATGAGACAAGGTGTGGCGCTGCGGGTCAAATAGCAGCTGCTCTTCCGAGATGAATACCAAGTCCAGCTCAGGAGCGTCCAGCTCAGGAGCAGCCAGCTCCACAAGGGATCCAGCGGGTCCTCCCCTCTCCTGACCATGGTTGTTTGGCTTATTTGGAACAGGAGAAATAATAATAACCTCAGTAATATCCTTTGTTTGTATAACAGGTATGAAGGACGTTCCTGGCCCCCATCCCAAAAATATCTTCCCAAATATTTTGGGAAATATTTTCCCCAAAATCCTGTGAGCCAAGCAGGATTTTTGGGTCTTCTTCAGAAATAAGGAAGCTGAAGTTCAGACAGTAAAAAGGCTTTTCTCAGGTGCTTGTGTGTACCCTCTCTGGATTGCTGGGGGCCAGCCCAAGCTCTGTCATTCTGCCACATAATCATCTACCAGCTCCTCTTTCCCCTTATTGGAGAATGTCCTGAGCAGATCTCATTTCAGATGATGGCCCCATGGAAGCAGTGACTGCCTGCATGTGTCTATTTTTGTATACAGATTGAACCACTCTGGGGTTGGGATGGTGGGTATAAGCAGCTGCCTTGGCTAAATTGCAAGGCTCCAGGGAGGGAGGGGAGATAAGAAGGATTCCGCACTGAAGCCAAGAGTTCTCAGGGCTGTTAGATGCACTAATAAATTTGACCTTGGGACATTTAATGTGTAGCCAAAAGAGTTTGAAAGAACATTGGGGAATCCCCTGCTTCTAATAAAAGATTCCACAGAAAAGCCAGCA
This sequence comes from Phocoena sinus, assembly GCF_008692025.1. Taxonomy (NCBI): domain Eukaryota; kingdom Metazoa; phylum Chordata; class Mammalia; order Artiodactyla; family Phocoenidae; genus Phocoena; species Phocoena sinus. Next base: position 28,828,652 of record NC_045776.1, on the reverse strand, counting down.
TTTCCAATCACCTCCTGCACACCCCTCACCCTCAGCCCAGGAAGGCAAGTTGCCACCCTTCTGCTGAGGTGGCCATTTAAAACCTAGCCACAGCAGAGCCATGGCCAGAGCCCCTCCACGTTGCCCACAGCCCTCCCACATGAAAAGATTTCAGAGGTCATGGGCTTGAGGGCAGGCAAGGGAGAGGAAGGCATTCAAGGCTCACTGCCAGCCATCCCATCTGTCCATGGGGTACAACACGCCCTCCCCACCATCCTATTTCAGCGGTGTAGGTTGAGCCTCAACACACCCCTGAAGGGTCTGAGGAAGAGGGGGGCGACTGACGTTTATGAAGCACTGACCGCCTAGCCTCCTCAACGGGCATATATATCATCATCCAAATATCTCTATGAGGTAGCAGTGTCACCCACCTTTTACGGTTAAGAAAACAGAGGCTGAAGATTAAGCTGCTAGGAAGTATATGAACCTGACTGGCTGACAATCCAGCATGGACCTCATCTGTGTTCCCACTTCACAGATGAATAAAATGAGCTGATAATAAATGAGTGGAACAAGGTCACAGTGCTGGCTAATGACAGGATTTGGTTAGAATTTAGGAGCCCTAACTTCAGTCTAGCTTTCTTTTCACATTAGGGATTGTAGGGCCCTTCCAATTTGCAGATCGTTTTTCTGCTCGAGGCCTTTGGAAGATGATACTCCATCTCTGAGGTGCCTTTCCCACAGCTCTCAGCTTGGCCACGTCTGCTCATCCTTCAGGGCTCAGCTGAATTGTTGCTTCCTCAGGAAAGCCTTCCTTGACCAGCCCCAAATTCTAAATCAGGTCTCTCTCTGTTAACTCTCTGTCATACCCATACTTTTTTCTCAGACTTTTTTTTTTTTACTTTATCACAACTCTAAACTACATTTATTTCTGTTATTCAAAATAATTCTGTCTTGGGCTTCCCTGGTGGCGCAGTGGTTGAGAGTCCACGTGCCGATGCAGGGGACACGGGTTCGTGCTCCGGTCCGGGAAGATCCCACGTGCCGTGGAGCGGCTGGGCCCGTGAACCATGGCCGCTGAGCCTGCGCGTCTGGAGCCTGTGCTCCGCAGCAGGAGAGGCCACAACAGTGAGAGGCCCGCGTACCACAAAAAAAAAAGAAAATAATTCTGTCTCCCTGATTAGACTCTTGGGTTTCATGAGGGCAGGGACTATATTTTATTTGCTCATTGATGTATCCTCAGAATGCAGGGTACTTGGCATTCTCATCGGCTGAATAAGACAAAGTTGAAATTTAGACCTGAGTGGACCCAGCAGACGAGAAGGGACATGGGTCTACAGGTCCGAAAAAACTCACACCCAACACATTCAACCAGGATAGAGAAGAAACAGGGCCAGGTTTAGCACTGTCTTAGTCTTTTTAGCTGCTGTAACAAACTACTGTAAACTAGGTGTCTTATAAATAAAAATTTATTTCTTACAGTTCTAGAGGCTAAGAAGTCCAAGATCATGGTGCCAGCTGACTTGCTGTCTGGTGAGGACCTGCTTCTTGGTTCTTCTCACTGTGTCCTCACATGGAGGAAGGGGCTAGAGAGCTCCCTGGGGGTATATTTATAAGAGCACTAGTTCCGTTCATGAGGGCTCCATCCTTGAGCCCTCATGAGGGCTAATCCCCTCCCAAAGGCCCTGCCTTCAAATACCATCATGTTGGGGTCAGGATTTAACATACGAATTTTGGGGGCAAACAAGCATTCAGTTTACAGCAAGCAGATTCACCACATTTATCTGGGATTTCCTCAGGTTCATCTTGAGTCCCTAATAATGCAGATCTCACGATGGCTTACATGCTGGGTAATCCCACATACCTTTCAAGTCTCCTTGCCCGGGACATCCTCAGCTACCTTGAGTTCTAACCAGGGCAGGCTGTGCATTAGCCCACATGGCCCCTGTGCATATATGTTCTGCACTGAGGCTCTCAGTTCTTAGCCACACCTGATGCTCATGGATTGTGAACATGCCTACACCACCACCCACCCTGATCTTCCCAAATTTTTAGAAATGATAACTCCATTCTCTCAGCTTCTCAGGCAAAAGCCTTGGCATCATTCTTCATTCCTTTTTCTCCCTGTCACTCCACAGCCAATCCATCAGCAGATACTGTGGGCTGTTCCCTACATAGCAGCCAGGGAACCTTTAACAGTGTAACTCAAATCGCGTCCTGTGTCCTCTTCTCCAAAGACTTCCCATGTTCTTTAGTGTGATGTGCTATGCCCTAGACCTCCACACTAATACCTGATGGCTCTCTGTGGCACGGCCTTGCTCGGCTCACATCTCCAGCCACCATCCCCTTGCTCACTCTGCCCCAGCGACACCAGTCTCCTTGCTGTTTCACCACCATGTTGAGCACATGTCCACGTCAGTAACTTTGCACATTGTGTTCTCTCTGTTTGGATTGTTCTATTCCAAATGTCACACAGCTCACTTCCATACTTCTGTCTACTGAGATAGTCGCTTGTTAGACAGGCCTTCCCTGACTGGCTTATTTAAAGCAGTACATCCCCAACTTTGCCCCTTTCTTCTTCTTTATTTTTCTTAACTTTTATTACAGTTCACAGGTTATATCATTATTTTTATTGTTATCATTTTACTTTATTGTCTTTCATTGAAAGCAGGTACTTTTTTATGCTTATATCTCAGTTCCTAGAAAAATATATATTTATTGAATGAATTTATTTCATGAATATCAGCATCCTTCACATTTACTCCATTCAAAAGTTTGGCTTACTTCATACACAAATTTGTACAGAGAACATGTTAATTTCTGGGCTTGTTGGGATGTCCCATTTCATACAAGTCACCTGATCTAAGTTCCAGCCCAGTTGTCAGTGGTCTTCAGCAGATAGTCTCGTGGGCACTGTGGTGTGCTAGAGCCAGCTCATGGTGGCAAGAGGCAACAGGGCACATCTATTTCCAGCTCTGCAATCAGCACCTTCAGGTTGGTAGCTTGAAGTGGTGAGAATATTTACACTGTGGAAATTGGCAACCTTGCATCAGGGTTTTTTTTTCCCCCCAGAGAGTCAGTTATTAAAGATAGGTCAGGACAAGACTTGTTAGTAACAGTTAGTCCTCCCACTGGCACAGTGTGCTCAGATCTGAGAGCCACATTTTGAGGGAGGCATTTGTAAGTTAGACGATGATGATACCAGGAACCGTATCCAGGGAAGAAGAGTTGAAAGCCCTTAGGATATGCCACCTGGGGATGTATGGATATGATACCTGTCATCAAATGTATCAGGGATGGCCAGTGGCAGGAGGGCTAAGCATACTATAGTGTGGGCACATGGGCAGGACCGGAGAATGTATGGGAGACGATGTGTCTGAAATCATCGGGGCTTGGTGTCTGGCTCTAACTTGAGATTTGTTGCCTGGAGTGGGCTGGTTAGTTTCCTCACTTGTAAAATGAGGTTCACATTATCTATTTAACAGGAAGATCTTGACAATAAAAGCAAAGCAGTTAGTTCCTTTTGCTCAGAACTAGGGGGATGAGTTTCAGTGAGGCATATTTCAACTGAATAAAGGTAGAATTTGCTAAAGACTAAAATAGTGAGTGGCACTTCCTCAGAAGTGTTCAAGCTGTATGTCCATCTGTCAGAGAAGTTGGAGAAGGGGATTCCTGCATTGGAGCGGGGCTGGTCTGGATAATCACCCCCTAGGATCCCTTCTACACTAAGACTTCTAAAGCCAAATACATCCCTAGGCAAGTCATTGACCAATTTTTTTGCCTCATTTCCTCCATCTGTCAAACAAACAGGATAGTTTCTGTCCGTTCATGTCTTTCATTGTTGTTGAGATGATTAAGTGAGATCATCATTTGAAATGTTTTTAGATCTAAGAGTAAAGACATTTTGTCAATCTCATACTTCACCATTCTTTTTATAATAAAACCACTTTACACCTTGGAATAGGGCAACATTCCCTGTGATGTGACTATGAAGAGTGCCTGCTGTATTGTACTCAACAGATAATAGAGGGTAAATAATTAAAAGACAGCACTATTGTCAAATTATTTTCAATATTATGTGGAAATAAGCTTGTGTGTCTTGGAATTAGGATGCTTGTTAATAGTTAATATCCCATGAGGTCAAGGAAAGCCTTAGGGTTAATGGAGAGATTAGGCCACTGCTGTTGACAGGTGCCTTCCATTTAGATATGGCAAAGGTAAGTGGCTGGACACAGCTAGATACGGCTTCCCTACCCTCTTTTTCATCTTCTTTCCCAGAGTGAAGCTTGCTTCATATAACTCACAGTGTAGCAATGGATCCTCTGCCCTCCAAATTATGGGCCACTCACCTCTATTCTTAGCTACAATTCCTTAGATCTGGGATTTTTTTTTTATCAAAGGACCTGGAGATTCCAATTTTTCTTGCCCAGTTAGAAATGAAGCACAGCAAATAGCTATAGTGGGAATAGTTGCAGTGTGATTATAGTGTTACTGATTGATAGTGGATACTTTCCTAAAACCAGGTTTAAGTAGTAAGGGATGTGGAAAGAAACAAGAGGCCACTTATTCTCTGAAACAGCAGTAAGAGATGGAGAGCATAGATTCTCTTAAACATACACTTAGGCCTCACCAGCTTCTCTGTTCTGTCAAGGGCCCTGCCTCCCCTTACACCCTACCACTCTACCATTTTTCCTTTGATAACTCACCCCCAAGTACCTCTAGTAATAGACAATTTGTGTGAAGCCTAACAATGCTTTGGGTGAGTGACAGGGCCATCCATAGCCTTTTCCAGAATTCATAGCCTGTCATATCATGAGGTGATCTTACAGAGTTTCTCGTGTCAGAGGCGGGGAATACCAAGGGCCAGGCAGAGACATGGCTTGCCCAAGGTCACCAAATGAATTGCCAAATGTAGCTGCAAAAGTGAACATCATTAGTCTGTGTGGTGGACCCTTTGTGCTATAAATAAAGGGCTTGGGCATATGATGATTGAAGGGGTCTCAGACTAAGTTAGCAGCTACTTCCTGTCCTGCTGATGTAGCATCTGTGTGTTACACTCATTTTGCTCAGTCTCAGTGGGTAGCATATAGAGAGGCTTCCCCCCGCTGAGCCAGCCGGAAATTCTGGGCAGTTTGTCCAAAACTGGGGGGACTTTGAGTCAGGCACACACATGATTTCAGGGAGAACCAGTTAAAGGATATCTTATTAGGAGAAGAGATCCAGGGAGATATAATCCATATACGATGGATTTTGATGAAAAGAAAACCTCTGTTTTCCAGATACCACTCTGAGATGATCTTGTTCTTGAGAGTAAAATCATAAAAAAACATTTTTAGCAAACTGTAGTCTCAGCAGGGCTATGTGAAACAGGTACATACACACCCCAGCAAAGAAGAGTTACTGGTGAACCAGCTGCTTCCAGAAGTCCTGTATAAAATACAAGAGGGACAGATTTTTAACAAAGTGCAAGGATATCTGTATTTCAGAGAACCATGCCTCCTTCAAAGTTGTTATGCTAGGAATCTAAAGCTTAATATACTGGGGAACAACTTTAGAAAGATGTGGCAGACTCTGTAGAGTATCTTTAATGGTGAAGAATCATTCTGGAAATAGCCAGATGTCTCGATCCTCAAAGAGCTCCTGTCCTAGGGAATGGCAGGACCGAGTAAGTACACAGCACGTACAGTGGCTGTAATGTTGTACAGTCTTACGAGGCAAGAGCAGGACCATTTGTGAAAGAGATTGCACATTAATTGTGCAAACAGTTTTCAAGTAGAAGCTCAAAGAGATTTTTATTTCAACCAATAGCAAAGCATATAAACAAACAAGTTCCACTTGGTTAATTAAAATAAATAAGCAAATAACCTGATTTACTTCTTTAAAAATACGTAATAACCTTTCTAATGAAAACCGTAAGCAGAAGTATTTGGTAAACAAAGACCGTCTTTTAACTTTTAGTTTTGTGAAGGTTATTTCTTGAAAATGAGAGGAAGAACTCGGGTTTCACTTCTCTATCTTTGTTGAATATGGTTGTCTGTCTTCCCTAAAGATCTTACCTCCTGTTGTCCAGTTCCTTGATTCTGTCAAGTGCCAGACTATCCTTAACAACTTGTGCTCCTTTTAGTTCTCATGCTATGCTGGATTTGAAGATGACATAAAAGCACATTTCTTGCCTGTAGTAACAGAGATGGCCTTTTCTGTATTATTAAAAGTGCCCACTTACATGGTCATAATGATATTACTCTTCCTTGGGATGCAACTATCCTCTTCCCATCATTGGTTGCCCTTTTTTATAAATGCCCACCTCTTGGCGTGTGTCTCTAAAAGGCAGAGGTCTTTTCTAGGTGGAATGAGGTTACCCACGACAGCATTTAGATTATCGGCAGTGCCACATGTATGGAGTAGTTAAGAATGAACATAGGCTTTGGTTTCAGATGGAATTGAGCATGTTCTCTGGATCTGTCAGTTACTCTCTTGTGACTTTGAATAAGCTACTTAATGTAGCTAAGTTTCTGCTTTCTTATTTATAAAATGGGTATAATCATAGTACTGCCTATGAGGTTCTCCAGAAGAATTAATAATAGGAGCTGATCCCTGGAAAGCATTCAGTAGTTTATGGGGATTCCCAGCATCTGCGATGGTGCCTGGAACTTGGCACACCCTTATTAGCTAGAAGAAAAAAGAAAAGGAGGAAGGAAGGAAGGAAAGCAGGAAGGGAGGCAGAGGGGGTAAACTTGGTTAGGGAGAGAATGAATATCCACGTGATCATTAGCGCACAGCACTACAGTGCAGACTCTAGTGAGTCCTTGGTCAGCCAGGGTTCAGGAACGAAGCTTCTTTGCAAAACGTCAACTTGAGTTCAGAGAAATGTAAGGAGAAGATCAAGATGTTACTTAGATGCCTACACTGTGAGCCTGCATGGGGCTGATGGGAAGTGGGAAGCCTGGATCCTACCTGCACGGTGGGTCATCTGGGGCCTGGCTGTCAGTGGTTCCAATGTCCCTGTGCCAGGGATGACTCCCTGACAGAGTAGGGAGGGAGAAAGCCCCACTCCATTTAGGGATTCCTGAGGGGGTCATGGATGCCTTAGAGGACTGGACTTGTCAGGATTTGGAGCTATGTTCAAATTCCAGTTCTGCCACTTTTTGTCCCTATAACCCTGGACAAATTAGTTAACCGATTTGAGCCTCAGTTGGCTCAACTGTGAACTGGTGAAAATAATACTAACCTGCATTAATAATGTGAAGATTAAGAGGAATAATAGAGTTAAAGCATCCACCTGGTACAATAACAGGCAAAAGTACATTCTGAAAAATCAATTATTTTTTTTATTTTATAATTGCCAAGAGTTCAGGGTAGGCTTTCAAAAGAGGAGATCCTTCCACTTTACCTGAGACTTATAAAAGCTGTGGCTACCTTCAGCTATAAGGCCAGCTATCACTGGGTCCAGCTTGACTTTATCCCTTTTAGATATTCACCTGTAATTGTGATTAATTGCTCTAGATTTGGCCTGAGGGGCCCAGATTCTCAGCCAAGTTGCCTACACTGAGCTGAGCAGCCAAGCTTTTGACTCCAGTACTCAGATACTCTCTGAAGCAAGCACCTTCCGACTTTGCCATTCTCTGCTGCTGAGTGAGCCCAGGGGTGTAAATCAATTTCCTTGGATTTGCCAAGGGGATGCATTATAAAGCTTCAATACTAGTCTTCGAGCCAAGCGAGCAGATCATCTGGTCAGTTCTAAGCAGAAATTCAGTACATGATGTGAAGGCAGAGATATGAATGGATTCTCCCCAGTATCCAGCTTTTCTTGGCATACGTTCAGTGTGGGAACCTCCTTTACTGGCCTTTTACTGACTTTGGGAACAGCCGACAGATGCTTCCAATGGAACGTGAATTTTGCATTTTGTTCGAAGGAAAGAACCTATAGCCCAGATGTGTTGCTCCTGAGAAGCAACACATCTCTAGCTCCTTTCTTTCCTGGTAAGTTAGCTATGCTTTCTTAAGTGTATAGTTTGCTGAACTTCAGATGAAAAGAATAGACATCACTGCTTTCAGAAAATGGAAAGAAAAGAAGATAAAGCATTTTCCCGATGAATAACTCATGGCAAGTATTAAAGGCTGTGTTCTTAAAAATGAGGTCTGCTCATGCATCCATTCCAATCCTATTAAGAGATGACTGTCTTAGCATCTTTAAAGAGATGAGCTGGTTAATTCTCTTCCCCCAGGTATATTCTGTTAGCACTGGGAGTGTCTTCTTCACCTATGTAGGGGCCTTCTCTTTTAAGATAAGTGCATTCCAATTTTATTTTTTATAAAGTTTTAAATCAAATAGATCTTAAATGGAAGTCCAGTATAAAATGCCAATAAGAGGTGTGCTGTTCTGGCTAAAGTGGGATGGGCTCCTTAGAGCACAGTTTGAAAACCACTCTTCTGTATGTTTCCTATGCATGGTTTATTTGGAAACATCAGAGGCATCATATAGGACCTGATAGAACCTCTATTAATACACATTCAAAAAATAGTGGGGCTCATGGAGTATTAGGATGTAGTGAAAGGGAACACGCATCCTCCAAACCAGGCTCCTGTGCCTCCCTACCACCTGCAAATGGTGTAATCTCAGAAACGACTTAACCCGCTTGAGCTACTTCTTAACCAAAATGCGTAATAAATGAGGATATGAACATTCATGTCACCAGTTCATACCAGGTTTACCTCTGTAAACTTCCCACCCAACACCACACAAGATGCCCTCCATCCTTGAAATCCAGTTTCCTTGGTCTGCAGAACAAGACATTTACAAAGAATTTTACTGGGAAGTTCAGAAAGTGCAGGGTGAACTTCTGTAGATTCACCAGCTTCAAATAACATAAAATAAGACTACTTGTCTCAGTGAGTTCTAGATTAGGGCATTCAGAGGCCTATTCTTTCATTAAGCTCGATACTTATAGCTCTAATCTGCAAGAAAGATTAAATACATTCTCACCCAGAAGTTGAAATAGCTGTGTCTTGGACAACAACCAAATAAGAACATAGGTTATATGTGTGATCTTGCAAGATCACACATGGAATCTTTCAAAAAAATGTATAAGCTCTTTTGGCTACATGTCTCGGGGAATTTGTTACAAATCTCATCTATAAATATTAGAACGCCATTATTTAAAAGATAATACAAGAAAAATATAAGCAATCAAGACCAGGCTTGCTTGGAGTTATATTCAGTTATTATTAGCCATCCTTGTTGCTCTTTGGAACAGAACCTGAAAGTGAGACTGGAGGTATCAGTGGTTTCAGGTTTAACCTTTAAAATTTCATGAGAGTGAGGGGATTTAGCAAAAGGACACTCAGCCCAGCTAGGATGGCCACTTTGAGTGTGTAACTTACTTCTTAGGCTGGGAGGAAGCTGGCTGCCTGGCCCCTGCATCACCCACCCTAAATGCTTTGGCAGTTAGAACTAATGCTTTCCAAATTGTAAGGTTGTTTACCTTTAGCTTGGATGTGGATGTGACTGCAACCTCACTGGGATGGTGACCCCGTGTAGCAGCCTGAGTGACCACTCTCTAAGTTCCTATTTGCACACCAATAACAGAGACACAGTACAAGACTATCTCATTGACCTCCCATCTGTCCTTCTGATTAGAAGTTCCTCCAGAGAATGTAGACAACCTCTTAGAAGTGTTTAGTGGGGAAAAGTTCCTGGAAAAAAAGGAGAGAGGAGACTAGATAATCTAGAGTCTGTTCCATCTCTTTTATCCCTGAGGTAAGAGACACACACTGGGGCACTGGAACTGTGGGGTCAGAGGGAACACAGAATTCACTTTATAGGTGGTAAAACAAGACCTGAATAAGTGAAGTGACCCCAAAACAGATCCCATAGTGAGTGGAGGCAGACCCGGGGCCAAGACATGAGTCTTCTCCCTCTGAGTCTAACTTTTGTACAGCAGTGTTCCAGTTATCATCCTGTGAGGAATAGCAACCTGTTGGTTCCATTTTACCTCCCTTAATTCAATTTCCACATTTCCTTCTGTGTGCCTGGAACTCTATTGCAGGCTCACTCATGGTTGGTGTGGTTCCAGAGCCTGTTGCTTGGTCGAAACCAAGCTTTCTTCCTTAACTTTTTTTCCTTTTCTCTGTCTTAACCCCTGCCACTCTCCCCTCCCGATTTGAATCTCCCAGTCCCCAAGTGTTAGGTCATCTAAAACTTTCTTTGGGTTGCCTACATATGGTTGGATTTGTTGTTTCTGCTTTTTCACTGGGTAAGCCACTTACTCTTTCTGGACCTCAGTTCCTAGTTGGTTTCTAACAACCCCAATCACACACGTAATTGGGTGTTTATCTCCCTTGCTGGGAGGCTGCCTTCCACACAGGCTGTCCCCAACTATTTTGTCATTTGAGGGATTGGAGTGGGATGTGGTTCATGTTCCATCCTGTAGCCAAAGTAAGAAGCAAGTGACACTTCACAAAATAAAGAGGGGGAAAAATCAATTTCCTACAAAATAGAAAAGGGAAAGGAGCACAGATTGAAAAGAGGACAGGTGAGGTAAAAAACGCATTTAATGAAAGGATGGTGTCTTTAAGGGAAATTTAAAACAGGGTCATTTGTTTTCCCCGAAGCCCCGAAGCCATCTTTGCTCTGTTTTCTTTATCTGTGTACCTGCCTACCGCTGCATCCACCCATCCACCCATCCATCTAGCTCACATGTTGTCATCTACTTTTCTGGCCCACGGGGAGGGAATATTTGAGAAGAGCAAATAACCTAGAGGATCCCTAGCACAACCGGGCTTCAGTGTGTCCAGCTGCATGTCTACAAGGCTGGGATCCTTTCAGCCAGATGTCCAGCGTGAGTCCCCCCACACTCCCCATTTTGTGTCAGGGACTCCCTTACCGGATGTAGTGTGTCCTTTTGATGAGGGGCCAGAGGAGGGGAAGTGATACTCCTGGGGCTGGAGGACACAGAGAAAAGTGGAGCAGCTTCCTCCCCTCTTTTGAAGGAAGCTCTGGAAGCTGTAGAATTTAGCAGGTAAAAATGAAGCTATTTGAGGGGCAGTCTGAGGCCCACGGAGGTCCCAGGGTGATGCTGGCTGCAGCTGTGCTGGGGGTGACTTATGGTGGTGTGGGAAGCAAAGGGAGAATCCTGTTCAAGAAGCTGGGTGTGAGAGGAATGCCAGCAGAATGCCTCTGCTTGTGAAGCTGAAGGTATTTCTCTCACCTGAGGGTCCCACAGTTTCCTTCATCTTCCCCCAGTCCCCCTGCTCCCCAGCCTGCCCTTTGGGCTTGGAGAGACCAAGAAAAAAAGTTGAACTTGCACCAAGAGAGAAACTGCAGCTCCTCAAAAATGGAAAGCAGGGTCATCATCATAATATTCTGAATGTGGACTGTTCCAGAGAGCAGGGAGACGTGTCAGGAATGAGAATGGTTTGAGACAGGGCCCAAGGATGCTGCCCAGCTCCACCAGAGAGATGAAAGAATTTTCCTCCTTCCTTTGCCTTTTAAATGTAATTCTGTCTGCCTTTCTCCCCCACACCCACCCAACCCTTTTTCTGGGAGCAGTGCAGACATTTAGCCATCCTGGGAAAAGGCAGGATCCTTTTCATTAACTGCAACCTGACTGCAGTCCCCAGAGCCATGGCGGAATGCATTTCCTCCCTCTTCGCCTCCCTGTCCTGGATCCCTCCCCACACGGCTAGGATGGTCTGAGCAGTGAACTCTTTTTCTGTGGGACAGAATGAGGAAGGGGTCTGGTCGGGGGGTGGGGGTGGGGGGTGGGGACAGTTTGGACCGGGTCTGGATCAGTGCTTTTGAGGGCAGTGATTTGTGGAAGCACATTCTCATCTCTTCTCCGCCATGCCTCAGCCTCCCCTACTGATTAATTCATTCAGATATTTGAATGCTATTTCATGCAGGAAATGCTCTAGGTGCTGAGCATTCTAGGTGTCATTTCCTCTTGGCAGCTTGAAGCATGTCATAAGCTGTCTCTCACACTTCCCAGTAACTTAGTCGTTCTAGCCCTCACCTCTAGTTTGACAATATTCTCCACTTTTCTTGTAAGTCATTTGACCAACAGGTACTTAATGACTGTTTGTCCAGACTCTTCTTAACACTTTGAGAAATGCAGAAGTTATGTAAGATTTATATAAACTATGGTCTTGTTGGGCATGGGCTTGTTAGGCGAAAAAAAGGAAAATACAAAATATATACAAAAGAGAAGTTTAAATAAGACCTAAATTGTGGGAATTCCCTGGTGTCCAGTGGTTAGGACTTCGTGCTTCCACTGCAGGGGGCACGGGTTCGATTCCTGGTTGGGGAACTAAGATCCCGCATGCCACAAGGCACGACCCCCCCACCGCCAAAAAAAAAAAAAAGAACTAAATTGCACACATCTTTCTTCTGCTTAAGAGAAGGGAAAGAGGATGTAAGATGTAAGTTTTCCAGGGAGGATGGGATAGATCCTAACTTTGCTGAGCAGGGGACCTAAGGAATAATAACCAAAAATTCTGTATCTTTATTTCCATTCAAAGTGGATATGGTCATTTCTCAATCCCAAACCACTAACGTGAGGGAATAGTACATATGCTGAGATGCCATGAACACCCTTGTGGTTTATTTTCTGTTGCAGCATCTCAGAACTGGGAAGAACTAGATATTTGGGGCTTACTTCTTCTGTCTGCCTGGTGAACCTCGTGAAAACGCAGTAGAAGAGTCCCTGCCAGCTCGACTTCCAGAGCCTGGAGAGTTTGAGACCTGAGTCCTATACACTAACACATGTCTGCGGCCCTGTTCTTGCAGAGGTCACTCCCATGCCCATACATCACCCTAGCCTGTCTGTCCCTCCTCCCCAGCTCCATCCCAACCTGTGCTTGAATCAGAGGCCCTAAGCCATATTGACAAGTCCTGAAAAGTAGATTGTTGTTACCAATTAAATAAAATAGTGTCTGAAAGGAAGGGTTAGTTAAGGGTCATTCATAGGGGCACACATTTTATGTTCCTGCCTGTGGCTCATTTGACTAACAGTCTGGCCCTCATCTTTTTTCCTATGTCATGTCTCCTCAACAAATTATCTCGTGTGCCTCCACCAGAGGCATCATGTTAAAGAAGAAAGAGGATAAGCTTTGGGATAATATACTGTTGGATTTAAATCCCAAAAATGTGTTCTACCTGTGTGACCTAAAAAAGTTTTTTTAACCTCCATAAGTCTCAATTTTCGCATCCATAAAGTGGAGATACTTTGTATTTCATGAGGGATTTATGAAGATTAAAAAATAAAAATTCTATAAAGCAGCAACCACTGTGCTGGGCACCCAGGCGATCCTCGATGTATCATGATTCCCTCCCTTCTTCCTTAATGCATGCCACAGCTGGCAGAGAACAGACGCAAAGGGAGCTGTGCTGGGGTTGGTAAACCCCTTTTCCACATCTTCTCCCCACTGCCGACTTGAAGCGGCTCCCCGCCTTGCCGCCTGTCCATTTTCAAGGCTCAGTTCAAACTCCAGCTTATTTCAGCAACCCTACCCTGACCCTCCTTGCCTTACGTTGTTCACAGTTTGACACTGACACCCTACTACACTTTGCTCACACTGACACATGCGTGTCTTACCCTTGGACCAAATTGTATGTTCCTTGAAGGCAGAGATGCTGTATAATTATGTTCAGCCCCCAGTGTCTCGTCAGGTACCCTCACGGCTTGTTGCTTGGCTGTGTGTGCAGTCAGGGGCTGAGCTGGCTCTCTCTCAGGATAGTGCCACCTTTCCAGGCAAATGCCACTTGGGGAATCCTGCCTGCAGGCCTGGGTGTGGGGAGAGAGGTACATTCTCTACCTCCTTCCTGCTCCATCCCAGAGTTTACACACCTTGTGCGTCATTTTTGACAAAGTCATTGAGAGAAGCTAGGGAGCCCAGGTGAGCTTTTCTGAGGGCTGGAGGCACTACAGCCCAGCGTGACTTCCTCTCTTTCTTGAACCAAACAAAATATTGTTACAGCAAATATGAAATCTTTCCTAGTTTTCACAGACGCTGTCCAGGCCTAACAAAGCTAGCAATCACACACCTTGAATCAAAATAAGCATCTGCCTTTTTTTCTCTTTAGCCCATTTTCCCAGCATTTTTGAGCAACAATAAAGAACGTGATTATTCTATTAATTTATGATTCCATTGAGTGCTTTCTGGAGAGCATGCAAAAATATTAAAACCTTAACTTTACCCTTTAATATTGATTAAACACAGAGCTACAGAAAATACATAACCTGACTCTCCTCATCTAACATTGTGCATAATAGTTGGAGGCATAAGCTATGAATACCTCAATAACATATAAAATCAAAGGCAATGTACGATAAAGGGAAACTGAGTCATGTGCAGCTGCAGAGAGGAAAGGGTCATTTTCACTGGTCTGAGTTTTAAAAAAGAAGAGGAAGAAGAAGAAGCAACAGTCCTCCCAGAGGAGATGGGCCTTTAACTGTCTCTTTTACTTGTCATATCACAGAATAATTTGATAATAGGAAAGAAGTCAGGGACCTTCTCCCTAAGGAAGTGTATGGACTCACACGTAATTTGTACTTACAATCTCAGGGAGTCTGTGGACTTGATGGAGTCCATCCATAGTTCATGATCCCTAACTTAAGGCTCTGAAGAATTAGTGGCACCTAGAAAGAAGGTAGGAGAGGGCAGCAGAGATAGTCAGAGATTGAGTAGACACAAGGTGAGAAGGCCATTCAGTCCAGGCTCCTATCCCAGAAGCACCGCATTTGCCTTTTGTGATTCTGCTGCTTTAGCTCCAGATCTGGGCTCTGGTGAGTCCATTGCCGATCAGTTGTTCTGGGGACACTGTACGCAAACTGTGAGAAGTATCACTAAGGAAGACTCCTTTGTTCTTTTCCAGCTCCTCCCAGCCAGTGACCTTGCAGCCAGCGACCTCAAAGGATTTCAGCCACAGGTAAGTTCCACTGATCCTTTTATGAATTGTGAGCAAACAAAGTTGGCACCAGGGCACAAACCCCCCACCTTGGATTACCAGCTTCTCTGACTTAAGGAACCAACCTTGACAATGACTTGGTAGTTTGTCCTCTCCCTCTGGCTCCTCCCATCTCATCATGAGCAAAACAACCTGTTTCTGCGTCTTTAATATTTTATAGTACGCAAGAATGTAGACCAAGCTGCTTGGAAAGCGTGGTGGTGGGTGATTCAGCTCAGGAAAACGTTAAACCAAGGAGGTAGAGGGTGAGGTTCTCTCCTGCATTTCTCCTCGTTGGGACAGGATACTCATATTTGTGGAATCTTTGTGAGCAAATGCCTTGTAGCCATGGTCTGGCAGCCAGGTTAATCTCAGACTTCTGCAGAGGCAGATGGTTGAGTTTTGCTGATCTTGGTTAGGAAACAAGCCATTATTATCTCTGGCCAGAATGTTTTTTGGAGGTCAC
This sequence comes from Phocoena sinus, assembly GCF_008692025.1. NCBI lineage: Eukaryota > Metazoa > Chordata > Mammalia > Artiodactyla > Phocoenidae > Phocoena > Phocoena sinus. The sequence goes on along the minus strand of NC_045776.1, from coordinate 28,813,263 downwards.
TATGAGTAAGCCACAAGCGGCACAAGAAAGGGCTCTCTGGGGACCTCCCTGGCAGTGGTGAAGATGGAAAATCACCCTCCCTGTCTTTGGAAGGGAGCTTACTGTCACCACACAAATGCATAACCACCAACACACACACACAACAAATGCACAACAGACACACAAAGTCCTTGTGTTCCCCATGGATCCTAGTATAGATAGAGTGTGTATGCAAAGATAGGAAAATCCAAGAGCAAGAGCTGAGATGCTCCATCCCTTCCTCTGTCCCCCTTTCAATAGGAAACTTCCTGTCACTCCCCAACTCAGTGCTGCCCAAGGCCCCACCTGCTGCACCTCTGCAGAGACTCCCAAGGGCAGAGCAGGTAATTTCTAATAACAATAATTCCATATACTTGGGGATATTTTCTTCTTTAAATATGTTTTACATCCAAGAACTCCCTGTACCCTCACTACACTTCTCCCATGTGTGGTGCTGAGATCCCAAGACCTGGGGAGAAGAGGCCCCAGACCACTCAGAGAGCTAAGAACCAGAATGGGAGTGGAGCAAGAGGCTTGAGGGAGAGAATGAACAAAATAAAGGGCCCCGTTGGTGAGAGTTAAAGATAAATCCATGTACGGTTTGGGGTGTTCTGATCACAGCTTGTTGATCCTTCTGTCAGGATGCAATGGGGTTTTAAAAATAGATAGTAAGGAAGCCTTTTGACAATACTGAAAAATGACGATTTATTCAAGTACTTATTCATATAATTCACACAAACTTTCAGGTGATCTCAGGGAATATAAAACAAAAACAAAAGAAAGTCAGCATTTACCCATATCCCACCCACCTCCACACATATTCTCACAAAGCAGTGGGATAAATATTTATCTCAGCTAAATATTTATTTTTATCTGGAAATTTATAAAAATAAAGGGAAAAAAGGCTCTGTGTGATGTTGTTTTGTGGCTTGAAAAGGTTACATAGTGGAGACCGATTTTATGGAAGGGGTGTGTGTGTGTGTGTGTGTGTGTGTGTGTGTGTGTGTGTGTGGTTTTGACATTGTTTCTGACTTGACCATATTCTCTCCATGTTTGTTGAGCCACATTTCTAAAGATATTAGATTTAAAATGAACTATTAAGTTAGGTATATTGGGGGTCTGTCCACAACATTTGAGGCCATGATCCTAGAAAGGCAGCTTCCCTGCCCTCCCCACAGATAACCCCGCAGGTGGTTGGTACAGATGGCTCACTCCCCTGCTTCCATCTGACCTTTCCACATTATTCCATTTGTGTGTCATCCCCCCAAGGCTGGAATATAAATGCATATTTTTCACTCCTCAGGATGTGTGTTCCCGAGGCCAGGAAGCCCTGGAACCTTGTGGCTAGAGTGTAGTACCCAGATCAAAAAGTCAGTTCTGCAGTGTTGTTCCTGAATCAAAAAGCACCTGATGTGTCAACACCTAGTCAACATCACCCTCTCGGGTGCTTTTCCAAAGAGAGACAGAGCACTGCCCACAAGCTTGGGGCTGCCTCCTTCTGGCCCCACTGCACCACATCGTTGGCTTCTGTTGTCATTTTCCCTTCTCTCTTTGGGTTTCAGGTGAAACTGAGCCCCAGGCATCCTGATGTCCACAATCATTCATGGTCGTGTTTCCTTCTAGGCACTGTCACTGACTTTCAGGAGGGAACTTGCTGAGGGCCCCTCCCTGGGTTTACTGTCAGTGGGCCTGTCAGCTTTCACATAGTCCACATTCACCACGTGCATAGAAAAGTTTTTGTCTTTTTTTTTTTTTTTTTCCTTGAAGCCCGTCCCGCTGCAGCCTCTTAAGGAAAATAGTCATGATTTCCTCCCTAATCTTTGCTGCCCCTCCACTTAGAAAGTGTGGAGAGGGGTGATTGTATGAGGCTGGCCTCTTCTTGTCTCTCTTCTCCTTTCTGCATCCAGATAGAGCAGAGGAGGGTAAGGAGGTGACTATCAGCCTTTCTCCCTGTGATTATTGGTTTGTAAAGACACCATGTTCATTCCTGGAAATAAACACATTACTTTGAAGGTAGAGCCCAATGCTGAGATTCTACGGCCCGTACATTAGCGGTGGGAGTTCTCCCAGGCCAGCGAGCTTGGCCTCTGAGCCACATGGGGAGAACTGTCTGACCGGAGGCTACTAGTCTCAGCAGGTTTAAAAAGCACAAATGGAAATGCTCCTGAGATTCACACCTAAGTCACCCACACTCTTCTCTTCCATTTGGTTCCCCCCAAAAACATCATTCATTTTCCAACGCCTTGTTCTTCCTGCCTTTAAAGGAATGAACACACTTGAGTCCTGACCTCTTTTCTTGCCTTCGGATGATTAGAAATGAGGACCCTCATCTCCCTTTGCCAGACCATCTCTCTCCATCCCCAAAAGGAATAAAAAGAGGCATCTCATTCCCTTAGTAGAAGCCCCACAATCGTATGATTTCTTCTTCATTTTACTTGTACTCTTTTTTTTTCCCCTCAGTTTAAGAGCTATTAAGTGTTCACTAGAGATTTTGGAATGTGTGAAGGTGGTCAAAATGTACAAACTTCTAGTTATAAAATAAATAAGTCCTGGGGGTGTAATGTACAGCATGGTGACTATAGTTAATAGTACTATATTGTATATTTGAAAGTTATTAAAAGAGTAGGTCTTGAAAGTTCTCATCACAAGAAAAAAATTTGTAATTCTGTGTGGTGATGGATGTTAACTATAAAAATTAACTAAAAAGAAGAAATTTGGAAATTATAAAAAAATAAGAAAAAAAATCTCTGCACCCCAGAAATATTTATAATGACATTTTGGGGTATGGTCTTACAATAGTTACTGTACATAGACATACACATCTATGGGATTTTTTAAAAAAATTGATAATCGTATTTTATATGCTTTTTTTAACCTTCTATTTTGTTTGTTTGCATGCTTTTCATGTCACTGGAAAATCTTCTAGCAACTGGCTATTTTTGTCCGCTTGCTAGTACCATCATTTATTTACCACGCCCCTCTTGCTAGACATTCCATTCCTTTTGCAGGCTGAGCTCTCCAGGAGGAATCCAAGGCAAGTGCTAGATTCTCTGCTCTCATCTAAGATACAAATAGCATCCACGGCTTCTTGGCATTTAGTTCTTCTTTATCTCTCAGTTCCTACAGACATGTGAAGGTTGCTTAAATTTTGTAGTAAAGTGTCCATGTGTGCCCATGGGCATTTAAGCATCTGCTTACAAGGGCCCAGGTTGGGGATGCTGGGAAGAAATAACTGTAGTGTGGGGCCCAATCTCAGATGCAAGTTTCACCTGTCCAGCTGCAGTGCTAGGAAAGCAACCCTGAGAAGACCCATCCCCCACAGAGGAGAGCACCCACAAAAGGACTTGGTCCTCACCTGCTTCATAAATGCCTCACTGTCTCAGAGGAGAGAGGATTACTTCTTTCAGGAAAAATTGAGTTTTACTTCAAGTATGCCTCATGACAGGATTTTGGGAGGCAAGTGTAATAGCTGTTCTATAAAGGGTCGCCATTTTAAAGGAATTTCTAAAATGTCCATTCCCATTATGGCCAAGGGGACATTTGCAGTGAAGGGTAAGAAGAGTACCTCAGAACACAGAAAAACATTTTTCAGTGCGGAGAAAACAGGGCTTTCAGTCACTGAGCTGCCATTTCATTCAAAGGCGCCCATGGAGACCTTTATGTGGGGCTCCCTGCTGCACAGACTCTTCCCCAGAATTTCGACAATTCTGGAATGTTCTGCCACTACTATTAGCTTTGTGAACCTGGGGAAGTTACCTAGTGGCTTTAATCCTCATTTTCCTTATCAAGCAAAAAAGCTGTGCAGCTTATCCCACAGATTGTTGTGAGGCTCAAATTGTTGTGAGACAATATTGTGAAAGCAACCTAGCATGATGCCTGCCACACACAGTGAACACAACTTTTTCTTTTGATAGAAAAGTACAGGTTAAATTATTTAAGAATTGAGAAGAAGGAGAAATTATATCTGTATAGAGCAAGAAGGGAAGTCTTATAGGGAGAGATGTCATTCATTGTATGTGTGCCAGGATAGCTGAGAAGGAAGTGAGGCGGTGAACTTACTCCAGGGCAGGGGAAGCCTGGATGAAGACCAAACCAAGGGTGGAGATGCTTGGGTATGGTCTGGAGACTTGGAATGCTTTAATTACTCTGGTTCAGAGGGAGTATAGTGAAGATATAGCTGCAAATTAGGTTGGGACCAAATTGCAGGAGGTCTCCAAAGTCCAGAAAAATAGTTGAGCTTTTTTTTTTTTAAATGAACTATTATTGAAGTTTTCAAACTTATACAAAAGTAGACATGATAGTTTAATAAACCTCCATATATTATTCAGCTTTTATTATCTATTATTCAACTTTAATATATTGTTATAAAAGCCTTGATTTGGAGCATTTGCTGATTTCTGTGGTGTAAATATCCCCATGGTGAACAACTTTAAGCTGCCAATGGTTTAACAACCTGTTTGCAAAGTCTTTGACAGCCGGCTTTCCTGAGTTGGTGTGATTGGTTCCCCGCATACCACTGGGCCAGCTTCAGTAATCATTACCATTTGCCAGTCTTACCTCATCTATACTCCCAGATACATATATATCTTTTTAATTTTAAATTTGGGGAGACTATTTTTTAAAAATCCCAGTCATCATGTTATTTCACTCATAAGTAATTCAGTAAGCTTTTCTAACAAATAAGGGCTTAAAAAATACAATCACAATGCCATTATCACACCTATAAAAATAACAATCATTCCATAATATTTTCTAATGCCCAGTCCATGTTCAGATTTCTCTGATTATCTTAACGTGGCATTTTACAGTTGATATGTTTGAATAAGGACCCAGATTTTAGATTGTGACATCCATCTGAGGACAGTGTAGCCATTGAAGGTTTGAGGCTGGGGAAGAGTCGCAACTGTGATGCAAGAAGGTTATACCATAGTTAGTAGGTGTGATGAAAAGAAGAGGGGATCCAGTAATAAGCCTGTGCCATTGGTCCATGTGAGACATAGTAGGGAATGAAACTGGGCTGGGGTCAATGTGGACATGTTCCTGAGGGGATGAATGCCAGATAAAGTACAGGGGCAGAATCAGTGGACCTGGTAGCTGCTAGGCTGGTTGGAGAAATAAGGGGACCATAAACATAAAGGAAGTACAGGCTGAGAAGGTACTGTGTTCATTCCAGGATTAAGTGTGATTATCGCCCAGTGTTCAAAGGAGGGGGACTTTGTCACCCCTGAAAGAACCCTTAATCCATTTTCCTCAGGCCCCACAATCAGTTCTACTCATAGACCATCAGGGGATTAAACCATCTGCAAAATATCCTGGGCTCCATGAGTCCTAACCCAGAAATTTTTAATGCAGGCATGAAATCCCTGAGTTCCCAGGTTGCTTGTTCTTGCAGGGTTGATAGTGTCCTTCAGAACAGAATTCCCATTGTCTGATTCTGCTCCCATGCACATCCGCTGCCTACAGGCTCAGAGTCAACAGTCGTAAAGATGGAAAAGGGAGCTCGGGATTTTCCAGAGCACCCAGCCCCTGTTGGACTCAGCAGGAGTTGGTGTTACTACATGTCCACACGGCCTTTGATTGAGTGTACGTATGCCAAAGACTTACTAAAAGTGAACTGAATGCCGGAAAGTGTTCTTTGAACTTTACATTTATTCATCATTTAATCCTTACAAACCTCTGTGAAATCAGTAATAATATTATTTTCATTTTAAAAGTAATCACAGAGACGTTAAGGTCACAAAGCCCATAAGTGGCAGAATTAGGATTTGAACCCAGGCAGTCTGGCTCCAACACCTGTGTTCTTTACCTCTTATGCTATGACACCTTGAGTTAGAGCTTATCACCATTGTTAAGATAATTCAAACCCAACCTGACCACTGATAACACCAGGGCAAGCAGCCTCAGCTTCACTTTTGTGTATTATATTGAGTTTTCTTGATCTCAGCCTGTTCAAGGAAAAGCAATTCCTCTATCTCAGAGTAAGAGAGGGAATTGTTGTGGAGCATTTTGCATCCTTTCATCTTGGCAAAGCATTTCTGTTGTTCTCATCCCCTTGCTTCCCCAGTTCCCAAATGGAGAGTTGTGGTAGTTGTTGTCCCTTCTACAGAGGAAACCCAGTTGAGGCAGAGGTAGGTGGTGTAGTCTCCCATCTAAGACACACAACAATGAGAAGACAGGTTGGCTTGTTTTGAACTCGCCCTATAGTATCTACTTTGCCATTTTGGGAAGAACCACCCTAAAGCAAAACAGTGTATAAGGAAATCCCACTATCAGTGCTTACTTACTCCTTTCATTTGAGAACTGAAAGAACAAGACAGAACACCTAGAGTAGCAGTTCTCAACCTTGACTGCAGATGGGATTATCGAGGGAGCTTATGAAAACTACAGGAGCCCAGGCCCAACCCCACTGAATTAGTCTGGGTGGAGTCCAGAAGCTCCAGGTGTTTTCAGAAGCTCCCCAGAATCTAAATCAGCCTCCTCATTTTCTAGATAAAGACTGAGGCACAGAGGTAGTCTTGAAGAGGAGAGAAAATAAAAGACCCCACATTCCAGTGGCTTCTACCCTGTGTCGGGAATGTGCCATGAGCTTCACTTGCCCCTGGTGACTAAACCCACAGCAACCTTCTATCAGACAGCTTACTTCTTCCCCTTTCACTGAGGAAGAAAACGGGATCCAGGAAGAGGATGTATGGCTAAGCAGGGATTCTATAAAGCCTACACCTGTGCCCACCGCCTGCTATTTCCACTCAACAGTTGAGATTTGTCCAGTATTTTAACCTAGCTAGTGATGGTGTTGGGTTTATGACCTCCTCTGCTTGCTACCTAGACATTCTAGACTCTTAAGACACATACAAAAAGGCCCAGTTTTCCAACGCTGCCCCAAGAGAGAATGCGTGTGGTTGGCTGGTGCACCGCATCCCCTGACTTAAGGAGCGAGGTTGATCCCATACGTCCTCCTTGCTTAGGGTCCTGCTTAGTAAACTCACACCTTTTTCTCAAGGCCTTTATTCAGGCTTGCCCTCTGCCTCTTGCTGTGCATCTTTGCTCTCTGATTCAGTGCAATTCGGAGCATGGACTGCAGACTAGTGCTGGCCTGTCAAGTGTGTGTTACTGGTCCACAATGAGATGCATCGAAAAACAGAGTGTTTAGAAACTTTTATGGCAACTTGATATTTCCATGATATCCGAGCATGTGATCATTTTCCTACTAATTTATCTTTGTAGTATTTTACCAAAGTAACTATACAGAAATATGGGTTGGGAAAAAGAAAAACATGTCGTCATTCCCCAAAAATTGCAGATGCAGTTTCCTGGTTTTATCAAAAGGGTAGGATCTCGATTCTTGTTTTTTTTTTTGCCTTCTTCTATGAGCTCACGTGACTATGTTTGTATTGTAAATAATGGTCCCCCTCAAAAAAATGCCTCCACCCATAAAGGTGTTTTTCTGGCTACTTGTGGGATACCTACATAAAACATGGATCTTTCCCCATAATTCCTAAGGCAACCTACTTTATTTTGCTTACCTAACATGGACATCTGTGACAATAGTAGAGTACTTTAAACAAAAACATTTGTTCACATGCATACATATACTTTGCACTAAAACCCAAACTGACATTATTACTTTTCTTACATGAGATCAGCCTCTTCGTACTACAGGTATATCTTTTTTGCACTGCCTGCCTTGACAGTGCTTATAGCAGATTTTTTTTTTTTAAACCAGTATTGGCATTTAGTCCTGAAGAGAGAAGTTCTCCAGGTGTTTCCAGACTGTCTGGCATTTCAGTGGAATATTCTGAAGTCTTAGTTCTAAATCTCTTTAGACTTTAATGAATATTTTGTTTCTCCCAAGATGTTCTGACCACCTGAGGGCCGCGTGCAGGTGAGTCCAAATTAAAACAGACCTAATGTGCAGAAATTCACACGCAGGAAAATTTCTGGTTGGCAGGTGGGCGTTGGGAGAAGAAGGGCTTCCTCATATGCAGAAAGATTTTTCTCCTTTATCAAAGGAATCAATGTAAGTTATCCCTGCCAGCATATTCAAATATGATTTAACCCTCAAAATCTGATTTAAACTCAATTTTTCAGAATAGAAGTATAAAGAGTGAGGCCAACCAGTGATGATTAACTTTGAATGTCATTCTCTTCTCTTTCAAAGACAGTTTTCACCTGAAACAAAAACAAAAACAAACCAAAATGCTTAGCAGCAAGGGTGTAGAGTTAGATGATCTCTATGATCCCTTGAGACACAAAATGTTTAATTTCACTTTGACTTCTTCCACTGACTTCATGTTTCTAGTTTTCTATTCTTGTTTTTCTCTTCCGTCCTTCTGGTAAAGTGGCTTCAATTTGAGCTTCTTAAAAATCATCCTGTAATTCCGCTCACTTGAGGCTTGGGGTCATTGATGTTTTGTGATATATCTCAAGTATCTGTGTTTATTAGTGGATTGAGTTACAGATTTCCCTGTCTAAATTTTAATGTGATGCATCACTTCTATACATTTTTAGGGCTAGGAATGACTCACATGCAGAAAATACAAATTTACAGACCACCTTTAGGACTTGAAAGGAGGTATTTTCTTCAAAATCCCTTTAGCAGGATAGTTCTAAACCTGCCTAACGAGGAGAAAGGCCCATCTCTCCAACAAATAAGCACACTCACTTTTTATTTTTAAGTTCTTTCCAACCCTACTGTCTGCTTCACATTTCATTGGCCTCCTACATATCTACCCAGCCCCTTTCTGACCATCTTGTACCAGACCAAAGGGGTCGATTGAGAGGCATCAGGAGACCCCTACAAGAGAGGGGCCCCTCGTAGTGGAACAGCTTGCAGACCTCAAGTGGCATCTTCCAGCCATCTGTCTACTTGTGTTTGGAGCCTGCATCAAGTCTGCAGACAGCCTCCACCGCAGCATTCTGATATGTCCCTGATAAAGACCATCCCCTCCCCCTTCTCCAGTTCTGCACATGATCTTCCTTCTGCATCACTCGCTTCTTAAAAATGTGTATCACAGCCTCTGACAGAACCATGTTGCCAACATGTGTCCCAAGCCAATGATTCATGAGACAGAAAAACTTTACGTGATGTTGTTGTAATCTTTATTACTATAAATAGTAAAAATTGATGCTTATTTAGGAATACAACATGAATCTCTCTCACCCTTCTGTATCCAGTAACTAGCACAGAGAACATTTCCCATTACTTTATCATTTAGTAGTTGAAATCACAGGTCTGCCCTGTATTAGCTGTGTGGCCCCCATTGAATATTTAATGTGTATGTGGCTCGGATACTGTTTTAGTGAAAGAAGGATACCTGTTCCATGGGATTTTGAGGAGGACTGAATAGATAGGCCCACAAAACAGTATCTGGTATCTGCTAAGCGCTCCATACAGCAGACACTCAGTATGTGCTGTAGTTCTTATTTTTCTTGTAAGTTACATACTGAAATTGAACCTGGACTGCTGCAGCAGACTTCAGAACACAAATTGCAGCTTTCCAAGACAATATAATTAGAATGTGGGATTACCAATGAAAAAGAAACCATAAAAAACAAACAAAAAATCTAGATCTTGCCTGATGTTTTCACTAGTTTGTTTATGACACTTGCCAATCAAAGTGAGCAATGGTAGACAGCCCAGCCCTGTGAGAATGACCCTACAAGAGGAAGGAGGAAGACAGGATGAATGGGATGGATAAGGGACAGATAGGAACTGTTTGGCGGGGACATGAGAACACCCAGAAAGAAGTGCCTTTGTTGCTTGCTTCTTTCCCTTACCACCTGTGGCACTTTCCCATGGAGGAGGACTAGCTAGAAAGTGTTCAAAATCGGCTGTCCCCAACCTTTTTGGCACCAGGGACTGGTTTCGTGGAGGACAGTTTCTCCATGGACCAGTGTAGGGGTGGTTTCTGGGTGATTCAAGAGCATTACATTTATTGTACACTTTATTTCTATTATTATTACATTGTAATATATAATGAAATAATTATGCAACTCACCATAATGCAGAATCAGTGGGATCCCTGAGCTTGTTTTCACTTGGCACTCACTGATAAGGTTTTGATATGAGTCTGCAAGCAATTGATTTATTATGGTCTCTGTGCAGTCAAACCTCTCTGCTAATGATAATCTGTATTTGCAGCCGCTCCCCAGCGCCAGCTAGCATCACTGCCTCAGCTCCACCTCAGATAGTCAGGCGTTAGAGTCTCATAGGGCGTGCACAACCTAGATCCCTCACACGCGCAGAGTTCACAGTAGGGTTCACGCTCCTATAAGAATCTAATGCAGCCGCTGATCTGACAGGAGGCGGAGCTCAGGCGGTAATGCGAGCCATGGGGAGTAAATACAGATGAAGCTTCGCTCACTTGCCCGCTGCTCACCTCCTGCTCTGCGGCCTGGTTCCTAACAGGCCACCAGTACCAGGGTTGGGGACCTCTGTTCAAAATGACTTCAAACAAATGGCATCAAGAGCTTTTTCAACCACCAGAGCATTGCCTCATCTGAACCAACTCCCTTGGGTCTAGTGATCCTCGGCATAATTCTGGACATCTACTTCAGCTCCAACCCTGTAAAAGAATCACAGGCACAATGATTTATTGCCCAGAAAAATCAGTGAGGAATTGTACCAAAGTGCATTTGGATGGGTGTTGTTCAGGGAGACTGTGTTAGGGCTTGGGGGCTTTGGGGGGATTTTATATGATGACTTTCATATCCATAAATTCAGTTGTTTCTATATTAAAGATGAGATAAGAGCTGATTCAAGGAGCATATGGGTTCTGGGGTCCGTGGGCTGTCAGATGGAGGTGGCACCTGCAGAAGGGAGCCGTCCTGGCTGCAGGACTCTTGTCTCCAGTAAGCAGTCCATCGTCAACATGCTGACAGGGCAAGTAGCTTGCTGATGGGAATGAGAGGTCTGTACCCAGATGCGAGCCTTGTTTGTACTGTGAGAAAACACAGCTGGCTAAATTTGGCTTTCTTACTCTTCATCTGGTTAGGAACAGAAATGCCAAAGTGGAGAATGGGGGGATAAGATGAGCATTGTGTAAAAACATAAAGAATCTGTGTACAAAAAGTAGATGCTCAATGAATATTTGTAGAACCCATTCTAGGGATGCATGCATATCAGAAGTAAAAATAGATCCCCCAAACAAAAATGCATGTATCCAAATTCTGATATTTCTTTAATGCCTCTGGCCTTGTGGTTATGATAAAGATAGCTTCTATTACTTGTCTTATTTTTGGAGCTAATGAATTTTGTGAGCCTTTTTTTAGGACAAGAAAATCTTTGGAGCTTTGCGTGTCTTTCACCATTATTTAATGGTATAGCAGGAGCATCCAGGTACCTCTGGAATTGGGACTAGAAATACACAGCTTTGAATTAAATCAGTTTGACTCACCCACCTCCGACCTATTGCATTATTGACATCTTGTGAAAGGTGACTAAGGCATGGGGTCTTGAGAGAGGTGGGAAGAGTGCTGAAAAAAGAACTGTCTGTGAAATCTCAGCCTGCAGGCATCTGGAGAGACAGTGCGTTTCATTCTTGATAAACTCCAGCAGAAAAGAGCAATCAGCTAACCGAGAGCTGGACAAATTAAATGGCTGAGTATTATTTCAAAGGGGAGCTCGGGCAGCATCAGAAATTCCCCATCAGCTGTAATAACGCCAATTACTTTGCTAACTGCAGATTCCATCATGATGTGTTTCGTGCAATCAGGCGTAGGACTCTTACAGGGGCCTGATGGGTTTTGTTTACTCTGAATGTGCATTTGTAGAGAATCTTTTGCGCCCAAAGGCTTAGAGCTCTGAGCATCTTCTTCTCCGTCCAGACTCATCCACAGCTGAGGGAGATTATCTCTGAGATGGAGGCGGGAGCAGGCTGGGCAGGCTGGACCCAGTGCCCCTCTCACTGGAGAATGCCTGGGATTTAAATACAAAGAGAACAGCTGGGTGTGGTAGTTCTTAGTGAATGTGGCAATCTCTAGAAAACCTGTTCGTTACCCAACTAGTAAATAAATACGTATCTCTGATTATGAGCGAAGCTTCTTGGCACATCGGAGCGTTGGACAGATCACCTTAAACAGTAATAGCAAACAGAAGCTCTGGGAGGAAAGACGGCGCCAAGAGTTCATTAAGCCTTAAATACTGACAAATGGGGGTGCAGGGCTTTCATTGTCTCCCTCTGAGAATCATTTGGCTGGATGTCAAACAGCTCATTTCAAATATGGGAAGACATTGTAAGAGAGGAAGATATCCCTCCTCCTCCCAACATTTTAGCAGGGGAAATAAAATTTGGAGAGTCTACAGGAGCATTCATTTTCTGTTTACATTTGGCTCCGTAGAAATTAATGGGTTTGTGGCTCCAGCTACTTTGAGGAGTGAGTTGTGATTCTCCATTTACACACCCAATTGAGGAAGGCGCTAATCATGGGCGTTTACCGTGTGCTTCGGCCTGATTGACAGCTGGAGTGGAAGCTGTATCTGTGGCTGCTGGGGTGCAGAAGAAGAGCTAAAGGCTGATTTGATTCCATTTGTGCTGAGCTGTCATCTGAGGCCAGAGCCTGGAGGAGAATGGGAAGCTATTCTCTTCCCTCTGCTTTGTGACAAGCAACCTGTGTGTCATTTTATTTTTTTAACCTGCCTCTTCCTCCTTCACGCCTATGATAAAGGCCCCTTTGCCTAGGGAAGAAAGGATTCTCCTGAATTCAAAGGCAGCTGCCAGTGCCTCCGAGTGAGTGGCTCATCTGCTCTCCAAGCCCTCCCTCTCCCAGCTGCTGCCCAGGGCTCCCAGCCCACAAGACCAGCATCGGGGCAGGTCCTACTGTAGGTGGGAAGGCAGCCGTAAGATCAGGTGGGAACAGAGGAGAGGTCCATAGGATACCAGTTAGTGTGGCAGGGCTCATGCCTCCAAGATCATTCATTCCAGGAGTGTGTGTATGCACGCACACACACGTGAGCATGTACATGTGTTTGTTTCCCCTAAAAGAGGTACTTCAACTAGTGTATTTGGTTTGACACCAGCCTTTCTGCAGGTGGCAGCTGTTCAGATAACGTTCTTGGCTCTCTGATAAGAGGCAGAACTTGTCTTCTGCAAATCCCCAGCGACAGAAACAGCCCTTCGAAGTCACGAGATAACATATGAAGCATTAAATGGAGGTGAGGGCATCAAATCATGCCACGTGTACTCAGCATCAGCAACTCCATAACCAATGGCGAAGAGAGCTGCCATGTCCGGCCTCCTCATCAGCATGACTTGGAAAGTATTCAGGGATCTCCTTGTTTGTGGGGCAAGTCATTTGTTCACATGTGAACTCAGAGGACAGTTCTGGCTTGGTGACACAGCCTCCACTGTGAGCAGTGTGTTCCAAGATGCATTCATCAAAATCAGTCTCAGTGGGGTGTGGTCCTGTGTCTGAGCCCTTGAGGCTGGGCCAGCCTCAGATGCACTAACATAGCTCAGCTGTGAAAATAAACTCTCTTGCAGCAAATACTCTTCTCCCATCTTCCTCTATAATATCCTTTTTTAAAAACATATGCCGTAAGCAATCCAACGTTTTAAGAAACTGGGCCCTTGTACCAATCTTAGTGATTCCACTTTCCTTAAATATATGTCAGTCTAGATCCGCTAGTTAGGACATCTGCCGACATATTAATACATCTCTACTAGGTGCAGGACACCTACCAAAAGGCCAGAGAAACCTTTTTAAAAGACACTTCATTCCTTGCACTTGTGTAATGAATAGGGTCATGCTCTAAGCCCATATACAGGATATGAAACAATAAAATCACCTTATATTTATGTAGCAGTTTTATATACCTTCTTATACCTGGTGAGCACCAGAAACATGTGAAATAGGTAACTCCATTTTACAGAAGAAAAAGTAGAGACTGAGGCAGATTAAATGATTTGGTCAAAGTCCTCAGCTGTTTAGTGATAAAGTGATAAAAGGGATTCACCAGGACTCTAAAACCCCATTCCCCCTTTGTTCTTTGCCGTCTTGTCCACAGATGTAAGACAACAGGGTAGCTGGTATTGTGTACTGGTGACATTTCTGCTTTACCTATAGAAGAGATTTAGAATTTCTGCTAAACTAAATGTTCCCCAAAGGAAAGCTAGAACCAATGCGAGTTAGTTGAGGGAGACAGATTTCCAGTTTATTTAGAAAGACTTTCCCAGCAACAGAAGGCACTTACCCCCATGTGCCTAGTTAGCACCCAATCTCTGGATACTTATGAGCAGAAGGAAAGGCAGTACAGCAGAGAGGTTTCGTCAGGTGCAGGTACAGGTACAAGACCTGAGACTGAACATTTGCTAGCTTTGTGACTTTGTTCAGGTTAGATAACCTCTCTGAGTCTTGGTTTTCTCATGCATACAATGGAGAGAGCAATACTCACCTCACCTGGTATAAGATTGATTAAGTACATATGTAAGGGACTGAGCACTTTGCCTGGAACAAAGCACTTTCTCAGTAAATGTTTGGCATTTCTCTAAGCCATTGCATCCCATGTGTCTCCTCTATCCTGGCCGCCATGTCCAAGCAAACGCTCTCTGTACCAGGTGAGGAAAGTCGGCCCAGCAGTCCTTCCATTGGCAGCATTGGGGCCCAGATGCTGTGGTCCCCACTCACAGGTCTGGGTCCAGCATCTTATTAAACTCATTTTAGATTTAGAAACCAGAAGAAGGTCATTGGAACTGGAATCCCCAGCAACTCTGAGTAATTCACAAGTATGTCGTTTGGGAAATAGTTTTTATGTTTGCCAAAAGATGGTGGAAAATGTGTCACTGAAGACACTCTTGTTCAAATAAAACTTCTTTCAGTCCATTATGCTAGACTGTGCTGGCATCTTGAAGAGGCCTTTCCAAAAATAAATGCCCTGGGTAATCCGAGTCTCTGAGTATGTCATGAGCTCAATGCCTAGGTGTGTGTCTCAACTTCTTTATGGCCTCAGATGACAGATGAGCACAAGTGGGGTCAAATCAGCCTTAGCTCTTTGTCTGCACCCCCAGCTGTTCCAGATACAGGTTCCACTCCAGCTGTCGGTCAGGCCATGTGTCTCAGTTTCTTTATGTACAAATGGAGGGCTGTGCTTGAATGATGCCTAAAAAGTCTTCCAGCTCTAGTATTTTATCCTTTTCCATTCCATCCCATTCCTGTAGACATCAGACTTCTAGAGGCTGTAAAGAATATAAATGAAGGTTTTTAAAGAACAGGCATAGCTCTTCCATAGCTCACTGCTGAGGCCACTGACTACTTAAATCTTTATTTACTCTGTCCAAGATGTTCCTCAACCTACTTGGATCAAAGCCTTCCCATTTCATTTTTTGACACTTGCATATTTTTCCTAGTTGGATACTATACTTTCATATTCATATGTAGAAGTAGTTTTAATTTAAAATAAAAAGAGTGCTTGGAATCTGTAGCCCTTGGTTGTACCCAGATGCCTTCTGCAGGAAGCACCCTGTCACCTTTCAGGTGTATCCAGTTCCTCTTAAAAACTTTAGCACCCATCAGAAATATGGAGAAAACCCCATCTTTGGGAGTTTCATTAGCTTGGTAACCACTTCACCTTTTTAAAGATTACTGGACTGTACATTTTATTATTATTAATAATTAAAAGGAAGCCAACTATCCTATTTGATGCCACACATAAATGACAGCTTTCTAAAGCCCCCCCAAAAGCTTCCAATTGAGCTCCTCCAAAGTGACCTTCTAATTCCTGGTGAAGGATCTTCTCATGCTGAACTTAGCAGAGGCCCTGGCTTGCAGTGGGCCATCAGGAATTCTTGCTGAATGAATGAATGAATTGGTGAATGAGTGAGTAGTATTACTATCTGGTATTTGGGAAGAACTTGGAGCTTGAGGTCACATGGAATTGGGTCTGAATTTTGATCTTCCTTTTAGTAGGTGCATGATCTTGAGAAAATTCCTTAACTTTTTTTCCTTTGTCAAGTGGGGACATGAACTCCCTTTAAGTGTTACTAGAAGGATTAGAAACGATCGATGTAAGTGCCTGATACGTGGGAGGTGCCTGTTAAAAGAAGGCTTTTTTAACTCTCCTGCCTCATGCAGTGCTGGTGCCCAGTGGGCCTTTAGGAAGTGTTTGATGACTGAAGAGAGCCTAGCACCATTCATCAGAGGCCACAAGTCATCCACACACATAAATGACACCTCCTTCATCTACTGAGCTGCTGTTCTCAGCTGGGGAAGTCCCCAGTCCCCTGGTTGGCACATAGGTCCGGCCAACCAGTTGTGTACAGCTCTCTGTAGCTATTCTGAGCATGAACAAAATTACCTGGGGATTCTTTTCTTGACAGGACTAGAGACTTCTGCTCTTAGGGAAGAAAAAGCAGTTCTGATAATGAGATGACAGAGCAGAGGGCTTTTCCCTGTTCTCAACTAGGGCTCAAGTGGTGGAGAAGCAGGCCAGAATGTGCAAAGGCCAAGACCAAGGACTGTGGCAGGTCTTCAGGATGAGAGAGGAGCAAGGACCAGCTAGGATCAGTTATTCTAGGGTGAGCATCCAGACTGGGTAAAATTCTAGGGCCACTGACCACAGAAGGCACAGGCAGAAAATACAATGAGCCAGTGGCCAACTATGTCCACGACGCCCACAGCTTATCCAGGCAGGGGCAGGACAGGAGGATGTCAAAGGTCTTAGCAGATGTGATCAAACAAAGGTCACATGAAGGAGAGGCAGCAGGACATCTGATCAGAGATACCAGGAAGCCAGGCCCCCAAATGCAAGGGCTCAGTTGTAGGAAGGTAGGGTACTGAGGTGTGAGACAATAGAGCCAAAGGAGAACCCATTTGGACAAACAAACAAATCATTTTCCGGGCTCAACAGGAACTTACACATTAGAGGAGCATTCAGGCTCCATGCCTGATGAAAGGCAACCCAAACCCCTTCCTTGGTGGAGTCGTTCAGAGTGCTGGTTCTTGCTCTGTGCCAGGGAAGACGATCCATTTCTACACCAAGCTCCCAGTGAGGCAAGTTATGTAGGCTGAGCCTGCAGCCCCGCTCTTCAGGTGGTGAGAAGTAGAGCTAAGGAAATTCAAACCAAGGGTTTCATACCCTTGTGAGCCAGTTAGCTCTACCTGTGTGAAGATGAAGTCCTAGCAGCTCATCAGATGTCACAAATAGTTCACTTTTAGAGCACACTCAGGGGTTGTGTTCAGGTCAGTGCTTGGAGGAGCCCTTTTACAGGATCCCAAGAAATGGAATTTTGAAGCTGATACTGTTCTCTCTATTTTTAGCAAGATTTATCTTCCCTGAAACCTTATGAATTGCATTGGCTCCAAAAGGAATAGGCTTCCCATTGGTGCAAAATATGTTATATAACAGATAAAGGAGCTTTGTGCTTTTATTAAAACGGTGACAATCAGCCTGTTCATTTCCTCAGACTTACCTTGTCTACTCAAGGCCTAATGCCCCTCTATTATGTTTATCCCTTGTGGGGACTTACATGAGCAGTGACTGTCACTGACATGGCCACTGAAGATTAATAACATCGATGCCACTGAGAGCTTACCCAGGGGTTTGGAGCATAGCAACTGAAGGATAGTAAATTGGAGGTAGAAGAAAAAGGCCCCAAAAAAGAGAGTCTCGAAATAGTTGACAACCAATCCTTCCTGGAAGTCAAGTCAGCTGACTGCTTTAGTTTCAAGACCTCCTTGAAGATGTAGAGATGGCCTCATCTCTGTCCCCAGTGGTACCCACCCATTCTCTCCCAAAGGTGTAGTAACACCCCTGATCACTCACCAGCAAGTGGAAGTTTCTCTCTCACATACTTTTTTTCTCTTCCTGCTTTATTGAGATATAATTGACATTTAGCACTGTGTAAATTCAAGGTGTACAGCATAATGATCTGACTTACATACATCATGAAATGATGACCACAGTAAGTTTAGTGAACATCCATCATCTCATATAGATGCAACATTAAAGAAATAGAAAAAAATATTTTTTCTTGTGATGAGAACTCTTAGGATTTACTCAGTTAACAACTTTTAGATGTAACATAGAGCAGTGTTCATTATCTTTATCATGTGATACATTACATCCCTAGTACTATTTATCTTATAACTGGAAGTTTGTACCTTTTGACCACCTTCATCCAATTCCCCATCCCACCCCCCACCTTTGATAACTGCAAGTCTGATCTCTTTTTCTATATGTTTGTTTGTTTGCTTGTTTGTTTTTGAAGTATTAATATAATTGACCTACAACACTATGTTAATTCCTGTTATACAACATAGTAATTTAATCTCTCATACTTTTTTATTCTAGAAGAATAACAGCAAACTGATTTCATTTGCCTTTACTTGAAAGTTGAATACCTTCCCTAATCAACTTTTTTCTCCTGCTTATTGTAAAGCCACACCCCTCCCACCTTTTTTCCCTTCAGCATTTCAAAACAGAGGTAAACAATTTTGCTGATGCTTTTAGGATTTCTCTGATTCTTTGATTAATTTCCAGGGACAACGATAGGCCTCTGTGGCTTTAAGAATGTTCTGTTTTCTTGCCAAACTAGGAGGGGAAGAATCAAAAGAGGAAGTTAACTTTGTACTAAGATGTTCATTCTTCCTCTAAAAGTTTAAGAGCTATCATCAGAGCCTTATTTATTGTGCCTACTCAAGCCTGTCCTAAAAACCAATAAACAGTTAAAAACAACATGATCAGTTAGCTTAGACTATTTTGATTCCCTATGGGGCTCAGTTTTGCCCCAGCCAGATGGTGAGTGTACACCAGAGTCATAAGAAATACCATTTCTAGATGTTCAAGTCACCATCCACCAAACATCGCTAAGGGGGTGGCAACAGTGGCTCCAGACATGAATATACTGACTCTCCACTTAAAAGAGCTAAAATGAGAGTCTCACTTGTTACATTCTGCTGTGAGGGTCTTAGTGGATAGCTAAATTAAGCTGTTGTGATGGGGCCTTTTGTTAGGCAATTAACCCAGGAGAGATTTCATATCCTTATGCCTATATACACATAGAAGGAACAGATAAAAGTCATGGTAAATTTAGATGTTGATAATTCATTGCCATCTATGTGGAGAAGCCCCATTCCACAGCTTTGACAAATAACTGACCATTGGAAATTCTTATGAAACTCTAATTTCTCTGAAAATATTTTCCCTTTTCATTGGATAGTTTAATTTTCCCCAACATTTAATGGAGGATTTGTTTTTTGTGTTCTTATTCCAGTAGTGGTAAATCGTTACGTGTAAAAAGCAGGATGAGAACACCTGTGTAAAACTTAGAGGGGCTATTAATTCTGTATGTTACTAGGTCTTCTGCTTTCTGGGTTTTTTCTCCATCTAAGAGGTCATTCTGTTTCTCTCTACCTGGCGAGGAAACTTTATCAAGATGGGGAAGCCACTTCCATGGGAATTTTGTTAAAGGGCAAAGGTGGAACATTCTGAGATGTTTGTGTAGGTCCTGTTAAAATTATATATTATCAAATTATCATTAGAACAAATATGCCCATTTTTCTTTAATTCTTTGATTTAGGGGATCCCCCAAAGTAGCCTAAGCCTGCAGCTGGCAGAAGAAATGGAAAGGGATGACCTATAGACTATAACTTATCCACCTCATCTTACATTTGTTAGTGCTTTGTTGCTTAAAAAGTAATTTCCTAATGACTGTTGTGTTTAATTTTCACATCAAACCTGTGGCCTAGTCAGGGTGATTACTTTTATCCAAATTGTAACTCTAAGGAACTGGGAATCAAGAGATTTGAATGATTTGCCTGAGCTCCCAGTGTTATTAAGTGGCCACACTGGCTTGGAATTTACATGGGTCTTCTGATTCCAAGTCTAGGATTCTTGGCAAACGCTAAAACGTTTGACAAGAAAAAGCACATCAATACAAATGAAATAAAACAAAAGCACTGTAAACACTCATATATTTGATCATCTATGTTTAATCTACATTTTATCACACATATTGTCAGCAAATTTAGTTAAGTGCCTGCTGTTTGTAAGGCATTCAAGGAAACTGGTTTGAGAAATAGACCTTCAGTTGAATGGAGTCTTGATTTATTATTTTTCTTTCCTTAGACTTAGTTCTCAGGTAGAAACATTCAATTCCATTGTATTTTCGTTACAGATGTGAACAGAATCTTACATTATGGGGAATACCCAGGGGCCTGCCAGGTCACAAGGTGTACAGAAGCAGAGCAGAACAAGTTATCTTGAAGATGGAGCAATTTTTTTTTTTTTTTTTAAGTACGCGGGCCTCTCACTGTTGTTGGCCTCTCCCGTTGCAGAGCACAGGCTCCGGACGCGCAGGCTCAGCGGCCATGGCTCACGGGCCCAGCCGCTCCGCGGCACGTGGGATCTTCCCGGACCGGGGCACGAACCCGTGTCCCCTGCATCGGCAGGCGGACTCTCAACCACTGTGCCACCAGGGAAGCCCGTAGATGGAGCAATTTTGATGGAGAAAGGAGAATGAGCTGAGAGAATTTATAGCAAATACGTATTATCTAGTCTGGGCCAGAAACCATGGCACACTTTTTATATTTCAGTATAATCCTGGGTCTCCTGGAGGAGAGATAGACATTAATACTGGGACCAGAGATAGACATTAATACTGGGACCAGAGACAGACACTAAACAAGTAAGCACACATATAGTTTTAATTGCACTACTTCTTGCCATGTACATCATCATCCTTTTTCCTCTTAATCCTTTCCTCCCTACCTGTCTTCCTCTTCCCCATCCAGACACCTGTGAGCATAAGCAAGAGTGGGACAGTTTGTGCTTCATTATAGCCCAGCCTCGGCTTAAGTGGAAGTCAGATAGTAATGAGTCTCTGCTCTAGCCATGGTTTCCAAAATCATTATGAGTGGGTTTATTCCACCGAAGGAGCCAGGGTTGCTATAACTGTACAGTTAATGCAGGCTGCAGGTGCCCTCTTCCTGAGAAAAATGATGTGTTTGAGGCCTCAGTGACCCCAGTTGGCTGTAAATATTTATCAGGTTTCCTAGACCATTGCTTAGGCTTCCATTTTCCCTTTCCCTGTTTATCTGACCGATTCCGAGTCCTACTTCAGAAATGCCAGGACATGTTGGTTCTGTATAATGGAGGCATATTTTTCTTCTTTAGGTTACATGTCTTTTCACAGAGATTTTTGTCTTAGATGTCTTGAGATGGGAACTGTAAAAGCCATTATTTTTGAACATTTGAACATTACTTTTCATTTTCTCAAAGGCGTTTACACATGATTGACAGACATATTAATCAAACCCACCTACGAGATGAGAAACCCAGACTCAGAGCTGAGGGAAGGAGGAGGAGCCCTGGGTGCTCTAGTGTGAGAAGAAAGTGTAGAAATTAAGCTCAAGTGTCTCATACAATGAATCCTGAATAATCCTTTTACGTTCAAACATTTTGACAGTTTTTAGGCATGAGAGGGAGTGAGGAGTTTACAAGAAGCCCAAATTATCTCCAAATTGTTTGTTTGCTATTAAAGGGATAAAAGAAAACATAACAAACTCCTGGCTTTTCACTGTAGACAAGAAGTTGTGTTGCACAAAGATGTAGCTGTTTTGTTAGTGGGGAGTTACATGGCTGCCCAAATGTTGCTTGAATCAGGAACTTTAGGACTAGTCATATGTAGGAATTAAGGATGGGAAGCAGAATGCCTTCTGGAGGACTTACAAGGCTTTCTAGGTGGTGCAGACAGGTGCAGCCAGCACTAAAATAATGACACTGCATATGTGCATGGCTTTCGGCCTTTTAAAGCCCATTCGTATGTGTTATCATGTAGAATTTTAGCTCTAAAGAGGCTCTATCTGACTTGATCTTGCTACTAATTCAAGAATTCAATTAAGCATACTACTAGGCCATCTCATCTCTGCTTGAATGTTTCCTGTGATGGAGAGCTTCTCTTGGACCAGGCAACTTATTTTGTGGCTAGACAGCTTTTACTGTTTGGAAATTAGAGTTCAAATCTATTTCACTGAAACTTCTATCTACTGGTTTTATCGTAACCCCTACACAATAATTTTTCAGTCATTTGAAGGCAGTTATCAGGGCTTCCCTAAATCTTCCCATCTCCATGCTAAACACCTCCTGTTTTCACAGCCAACCCTTAAATAATTTGGTCCCTAGCCTCTTCTCATTTCTGCTCACCTTTCCCTAGAATACACTCTTCTGGTGTCTCCAGACTAAGCAAAGTCCTCAGACTCTGACACAGCCCTAAATGTGCCCTGAGCAGTGTGGTGTGAGTGTTAGCAGTGTCCCTTGAAATTTTCTCCTTCAACTTCTGCCATCTAGGATTATGACAACTATCTTAGAAACCACTGCTGGCTCAAAAAGAGCTTGAGGTCAAATGACATCACCAGTCCTCTTCGCAGAACAACTTTGAGTCATTTCTCCCCATTTAATTCTTTCTCATCTCCTTAAAAACAAACAAGAAAAACCTAAGTGAAAGGTTTGGGTAGTTAGAACAGTTGCTATCACCTCAGTTTTAAAAATATTAGATAACATTTGCCTACTGCTTCCTAAAAGCTGGGCATTGGCACTGTTTTAAGCACTTTTCATACATTAACTCACCAAATCCTCATCATAACCCTTGAGGGTATGTCCTCTAAATGCTCCATTTGAAAGATATGGAAACTAAAGCATGTAGAGGTTTAGTAATTTGCCCAAGATCACACAACTTATAACCAGGGGAGGTGGTATCCAAACACAGTTGGTGGCCAGCAAGAATAGATCCTCAGCCTCCTGGCTGCTAGATCAGTGTTCTTTCCTCACCCCACTGTGGCTTCCTGTAGTGACAAAAAGTCTTTCACTTTTGTTCCCTATATAAGATGTTTTGTTTTGTTTTCCAAACTGAGACTCGTGATCCATTAGCAGATTGTGAATTCAATTTAGTGGGTTACTACTAGCAGGAGGAGAGGAGAGGAGAGGAGAGGGGAGAGGAGGAGAGGGGGAGGGGTGGGGGGAGGGTGATCAAAATGCCTCATGCTTAGTAAGTGTAAATTTTGTTTCATAAAACTCTTATTGTGTGTGAAACACACATACACAAATATATACTGTATGTACAGTTAGAGTGAAAAATGTATTTCTTATTGTTTCTTATGATCAAAGCAGTTTGAGCATTGCTGCCTAGTAAATTTTATATGTCAGACTTTGTTCATTTCTTTAACTCTAAGGTTAAACAGGCATTGCAGGGCACACCTAGGTTTTAGATCTCCACTCTTGATCTGCAGCCAGTGAGAACAAAACTTGCAATTAAGCAGAAAGCTTAAGCAAAGAACTTTAGAGAGAAAAGAAGTGATTGAGAACTGAAGTAAAAAATAAAAATCTGTTCTAATTACAGTAGCGTTTCCATTCAGCAGCCTGATAAATTCCTAACTCATCACCTCAGGCAAGTCACTTCCCCTCTCCCAAAGTGGTTTGCCAGAGCCATCGAGAGAATTCAGGAAATGGTACTCTCTTTTTCTTTGTGAAGCTTGGCTAAATGACTTCAATTTACCCAGCCAAGCAGGAAGCAATTGTAAATATAAACTTGCTTTACATATTCCTCCCAGAGGAGACATGCAGTTTACCTCTCTAGTAAAGGGAATTCCTAGACTTAACATTCCTTGTGATCTTGCTTGCATCTTTTCTTTTTTTTTTCTTTTTACCCCTCAGTGTAGCAATGTCCTTAATTGAGATAGTAATGTTGAGCTTGTTGGATTGTCATGGAGTTTAATTTGCATGCCTGAAAGACCCCCTTGGTGCTAAGGAGGAAAAGAAAATTACGATGTTGATCAATTATAGGCATATAGGATTTCTGTCAGTTATGTCCACAATGATATGTAGATTGGAGACTGAAAAATAGTAACTTTCCATGAGTATTTCGAGAGTCACCTTAGACATTTGGAAAAATGCATTTAATTTTAAAATTAAGCATTTAACTTATGTCTAAGAATGAGGGAAGTATAGCATAAAAATTTCCAGGAATCAACAGAGGCCCACCAAGAGAACCTAAATGGTTTCCAGCCATTGAGAACAGAAGACCATTTAGGCCCAAGTCACTGTTGAAAATAAAGCTGAAAAACTATTATTTCAAATGCTATGGATAAAAGTATTTAACCAACTTATTAAGAATTTTGAAAAATTACAATCAGCAGAAAGTACCGTGAATTTTGAATCTATTCTCCCTCTCTGAGCATGGTTCTCATATATAATTCAGGGGGTGTTCAGTCTTCTCTGTTGGGTTGCAAGATGGTAGTAACCTTTGACAGAAGAAGTGAAATGGCTGCCCAGGGTGCCACAGCAAGTTGTTGGAGGAGGTCACTGGACTCACACACAAGTGCTCTTTCCACAACTCCACGCTGCCTCCAAATGGGAAAGTGGCAGTTGTGTTAGGATGTAATCTCTTCGTAAATTACTACCTTTTCTTCCAAGTGGCTAAGAATTTTAGGATGGCTTAAAAACTTAGCAACTTAATGTTTAGTGTCTAATTTGAGGATTAAATGACTTCCCTCCAGGGAAACTAAAATATTTACCTTTATTTCAGCCAAAGAGAAAAAAACATAAATAGCATCATAAGCTATTTATTAATATCAAGTGGTAAATCACAAGACCATTTTAAAGGAGATTTGGTGTAATACTTGATATAATGGTGGGCTAAAAATCAATTTCCCATTCCTCCCTACCCACCCACATGCTCCCTGATATAGGCATTATCACTCCATCAGTGAAAGGAAAGGAACATTCACTCATTCACTTGCACAGGGCTTCATGGGTATTACATACCTGTAACATTTGATCCTATTAACATTGCTGATTGTTACTTACCTCACTGACTACTCCTGGCAGGTGGGTTGTGGAGGGTAGTATGGGGGAGATGGTGGGGAACAGGCTCTCAGTACAGAACCTTTGAATTGGAGTTGAGAGGTATCTGGGAGATTCACTGTTCTAGCTTCTCATCTAATGAAGCACTATCTCTACCAATGGACATTCTACCTCTTCAAAAATTTCCAGCAGTTCCTTCCATTTCTGAACAATTCTGATTTTCAGAAAAACACTTTATGTTTAGCTGAAATCTATGTCCTAGTAACTTTCACCCATTAGCCTATTTCTACCCAGTTGAACTATATGTACAGTATAAATCTTCCATGCCATGATTTATTTGAAGAGAATCATCATCCCTGATTCTCCCTACTCTGCATCCAGGTTTTGTTTCTCCAGGCTAAATATCCACTTTCTTCCCCTGTTATAGCATACCTCTTTCATCACCATCCTTATTTGTGTTTCTCTTCATCTGTTTCAATTTGTCAGTGTCCTTACTCAATACTCTTTGGTTGCAGATATTTAAGCAGCTATCAATCCACCCAACTGTGCTATCACACACACACAAGGTTCTATCAAAACTGTGAGTCTTTCTTTATCAGAAATGTTTACCCAGCTGTCCTCCAGAGCATGTTGGTTCACTCCTGTTGGGACTTTGCTTCGCTTCTGGCTGGGCAGCTGTGTGCACTCCTAACTTTTGATTTTCTGCCTTGTTGCAGGAAAGCACTTTAGAGGTTGAGATCGTTTGAGCTCCAGAGTTGCTGCATTTCTCTGCTTTTAATTTTGACAGGGTCTGTTTTGGGCTATTTAAAACCCAAATTGTTTAGTTATATCCCTGCTTGTGGCCATGAAACTCACCGTGGACTGCTTCCCTATCCCAAACAGTAAGCTGAAGCTTTGGGGCATCACTGTGTTTGATAAAAACAATCTGGGACTTTCTGTATATTAGAAAGGGTGAGCATCTAAAGCTTTTGTGAAGACAATATGGTGCTTCTATTGATCCATGTGAGCTGAACATATGGAGGCTCTGAGAAAAAGAGTCTGCCCTATTTAGCGACCCAGGGCTGATGAGAAGGTGTGTTACAAATCCGTATTCCTCCCAGCATGTGGTCTGGGACACATCAGCTCATTTTACTGATGAGTTCCTCAAATCAAGCAGGGACCATCTTCCTTTACCAGTTTATAGCATTAATTGAGTTGTGTGAGAAACACACTGCAGGTGCGTCTGAGAGAGGAGAGAAATGTAGGAAACACTGTTTCTGCTCTCAGAGAACAGATAAATAGAAAAGAGGGAGAAGACATGTAACTGGCAGTGGATGAACAAGAGCAGATGTGCAGGTGGTAAAACAAAGTCATCTTTTTCGATGGAGGTAATGTGGGAAGACAGTCTAGTCCTGAGCTTTGGGCTTTTTCTCTGAGTTATGGTGACCATATTCACTGAACAATAAATGCAGACCCATGGCCTAAGAAATTATTTTAATATACTTCTGGGTGTGTTGAATTAGTGTAATTAGGATATTTAAATGTTGAGATTTCTAGTATATGCCAGGGTTAAATGGAGACAGAGTGTCAGAATATTGGAAGTGCAGGCAGTCGCAGAAAAGCTGCGTGGTGGGTGTCATAGTCATAGTACCCAGACCTCTGAGGAGTGGGTACTCTGACAGTAAACCTAGATGAGCCCATTTCACATTCCTCCACATTCTTTCTGGATCCCAGAGCAATGACCCGTAGTGATCAAGGGCCTTTTTAGCGACACCATTTAATGATCCTGTATATACTTATAATTCATAATTTTTAAACTGGGCTATAATATTAATAACTATGTAGTTTCCTAGTAGTAACACAAAAATACAGAGAATAGAAAACAAATTTATGGTTATGAAAGGGGAAAGGGATAAGTTAGGAGTTTGGGATTAACATATACACACTACTGTATATAAAATAGGTAACCAAGAAGGACCTACTATATAGCACAGAACTATACTCAATATTTTGTAATAACCTATAAGCAAAAAGAATCTGAAAAAGAATCTCTCTCTATATATATATGTAGATGTATAAGTGAATCGCTTTGCTGTACACCTGAAACTAACACAACATAGTAAATTAACTGTACTTCAATTTTATAAAAAGAGAAAGAAATACAATGAATATACATTGAGGATATGGATGGCTAACCACTTGGTTCTTAATTTTTTATACACATGAGAATCACTTGGGAAAAATTAAATATAGATAGATAGATAGATAAAGACAGACAGAAAGATTTCCTGTCTCCAAATTCCAATTTAGTATGTCTAGAATGAGACCCAGAAAGTTAGAATTTTACCAAGCCCTCCAGGTAAATCTGATGCAGGCGTCCCAGATCCATATCTTCAAAATATTAGCTAGAAGAGGATTGTCTCCAGGGGTCCCAATTTCCTGAATTTCTGGAAGGAAGCCAGGAAGCCTGTCTCCAGGATTTTCTCTCCCTTCTCACAGTCTTTGTGAAAGGGCTTCAGGTTCGGCTTTACAGGGTCTCACCAAGCAGAGTTTGGAGCAGTGTACATTCTTTTCAGGATTATAGGATTAAGAAATTGAAAGGTGATTCAAATTCTTGATTAAACAGAGAGAAGGAAACAGGAGGGGACGCTCCCGAGCATGCACATCACTCCAGTGTGTTTTCTCTGTAATTAGAGGAAGTGATTGCAAAATATTTGAGAGGATTAAATGCTCAGAGAATATAGTGATCAAATAACATGAGATGCCGCATTCTTTAAAATGATCACTGGCTTGGCTTTGCACATGTTGTTGAACTGCTGTCACTTACACCTCAGTACTGAGGAAATGCCCAGCGGAAATACTCTCTGCTACAAGTTTGGGAAAACAGCCCTGGGTCTCACATTGACAGACACTGGGTTCTATTGTGGCGCCCTCCATGAAATTTTGAGTGATGGCAAACTAAGCTATAGTATCTTTATTGCTCCATTTTCTCTTTTGTAGAATTACAATAATCCCTGCAATGTCTTTCTTCACTTTAGCCTTTATTGATATCCACTAATTCAACAATAATTTATTGAAAAGCTATTTTATTTGAAATCCTCTGTAGTACAAGGGGAGCAATTTTTTACGTAAATAATTATATTTATTGAGTGGAGCATTTGGGGGAACACAGAGATTCATTTCTCCCCCAAGGAGGTTGTAACTGGGGCTCGAGAAGAGGGTGGGGTCATACATAGTACACGGACGTTGGAAATACACTTGGAGTGGTTTCTCAAGAAAGAAGATTCCATCTCCAAGGAAAAGCTGCAGTAGTTCACCATGACAATGCATGTTGGTCATGGTATATGAGACTCGTGGGTCAGCCATGCAGGAGAGAGTTTCAAACTTCAGAGGCAGCCAGGTTCAGGACTGGGTGCTCTGCTCAGGTCATGGTCATGTGACCTTTTTAGTTACACTGGGCCCCACACTTGATTGAATGCTCTGATCTCATCATCTTGAAATTCTTCTTACTTTTTGAACAAGGGAACTTACAATTTCATTATGCTTTGGGCGCCACAGACTATACACTGGGTCCTGATTCAGTTATGCAAATTACTAGACCCTGTGATGTAGAAGGGACCCCGAATCCATTTATATTATTGTGAAAGAGTGGTCCCCAGACCAGTTGCATCAGCATGGGAACTTGTTAGACATGCAAATTCTTGGGCTGTATCTACTCCAGGCCTACTATAGGGGTTTTAACCAACCCTCCAGGTGATTCTGAGCACACTCAAGTTGGAGGACCACTGGGTAAGGGCATTAGGGCTTAATTCTCAACACTGCTTGAAAAGGGCTGCCACGATTACCCGGTGAAGGAGATGGGTATTAAAGTGACTGCTTTAGTGCACTTGCATGGTACCAGGAGGGGTGTGGATTTGAGCCTAAATCTTCCAGTTCTGAATTCAGGGCCCTTATACTTTGCCAAGTAATACTAGAAACAAAATCCATCCTCTGACCCTACCTTTTTAATGTAACATATGAAACCACTTAACTCCACAAAAACAATAAACTGAACATGGGTCTTTCAGATCTAAAACAGAGCAAAAACTGCTAATCTGACACCCTGAGAAGATTCTGCTTCCTCACTTGAGCGAATAATGTTATTTCAGTTTTATTCTCTTTTTTCTGGGGGAATTAGCTGCCTCTCACTTTGATAGGTTCACTCCTTCCTACCTTACCCCTCCCGGCATGACAGTTACTTTCTAGTATTAGTGTGTAGCACTGACTATTCGGTGCTATTCTGTCTATTCTGGGATAAGTCTGGACCTTCTTTCTTATCCTTTGTTCAGGCAGAAACAATGACACTAAAAAGGTGAAGGAAAAATAAAGTCAGCAGGAGATAGACTTTGGCGATTCTAGCTTTTGAGGCCAAACAGACCCATCTAATGAATTGAATATTTTCCTGATTCTCTGTATTCTTAGCATCATCTTTGCCTGCAGGTGAATGCCTTCTGCCCACTGGGGAAGTGGGCAGCCTATGATCATGTAGGAGGCATCCTTTACCTCTTGGCTGAAGTTTTGCGTGGTGAAGTAGGTGATATGATCCCTTGCCTGTGGCATTTCACCCACTCAATGGGCCTGGAAAGATCCTGGTGATTTTATGTATCCCACCCCTTAGAATCTACCTTTGCTGTCATAATAGCCCACCATTATATACTCAGTGCATAAATATGGTACATGTATAAGCTATATGTAGAGATTTGGTAGTGGGCACATCCACTCTGCAATAATTTTGACTTGACCAATTAGAAATATTACCCAGTAGTATGTACCACCACTTTTTCATTCTTTCCCCACCAATTATACATTTTAACATATCTTTTTAATTCCCTTAGGAAATGTTAATTCCACAGTTACCAACTCACTTATAGAAACTATAGTTTTTCTGCCTCTCCAGGCTCATGTCTCTCTAGAGCTGCATAGTTCAATATGAGAGCCACCAGCCATATATGGCTGTTTAAATTTGAATTAGTAATTAAAATTAAATAAAATTTGTTCAGTTCTTTAGTTATACTCGACACCTTTCAAGTACCCAATAGTTAGATGTGGTGGTGCCTGCCATGTTGGATAGAGCAGATGCATAATATTTTCATCATTGCAGAAAGTTCTGCTGTACAAGCACTGCTCTAGAGTTCTGTTCCCACCCACCATATCTTTCTCTGTCTCTAACTCTCTCTTGCTATCTCTGTCTCTCTCAGGAGTCCCATATAAATTCTTATTTTTTTCCCCGTCACCTCTAACCATCACCTCTATTATGTATTTATTTATATGTAATATAATCTGACTAATTGCTAACACTGTACATGTAGATGTACAGTGTAAATGTATATGTACATTTCAATATGAATAAAACCCTTCAGCTAAATTGGGTTGAGGCTCTTGACTGTAGAATTTCAGATAACAATTAGAGAAAGAGAAAGTAGAGGCAGAGATGAAATGGGCTGGGGGTGGGGGTGGGTGGGGAGCATTCAACCAGACCTTTAAGTTGCCCCAAATCACACATGGTAGATAAACATTTTTTAGCCAACTTTTTACTATGAAAAGGTTGAAATGTACAGATAATTTGAAAGGATAATACAGTGAACATCCACATACCCTCTACCTAGATTCAGATAGCACTAACATTTGTCAAGTTTATCAAATTTACTGAGACCCATTTGAAAAATAGATTGCAGGCAGCATGGCCATTTACTCCTACCTACTTCAGTGTGTATCTCCCAATACCAAGGCCATTTCACATTATCGTTATCACACACACAAAACGAATGCTAATGCCACATCAGTTAAGCATTTACTCACACTAAGCATTTCAATTGTATCCATTCTTTCCCAAGTGAAAAATGGATTTTAGGTGAACAATGAGGATTTTGTTTCCCTTCAACTCTGGGCAGTACCTATCAGGTATGTGTATACCCGCTGTCCCACCCAGGTAGTCCAGAGGATTTTATCTTCCCTTGGTTGCCCTGAGATGTTAAGGAGAAGGCATAGTAATAGATCACTATCTGATATTGTCAGCAATGCGGATCCTTTTCACTTACCAGCCATCCTGTGAGAGAGCTTGTAGCCCAAGGTACAGGGAGGCTAAGGGGACTTAAGGAGAGTGACTCAGATGATGAGAGGGCAAAACGAAGAAATGTAAGGGGGGCTTCCCTGGTGGCGCAGTGGTTGAGAGTCCGCCTGCCGATGCAGGGGACACGGGTTTGTGCCCTGGTCCGGGAAGATCCCACGTGCCGCGGAGCGGCTGGGCCCGTGAGCCATGGCCGCTGAGCCTGCGCATCGGGAGCCTGTGCTCCACAACGGGAGAGGCCACAACAGTGAGAGGCCCGCGTACCGCAAAAAAAAAAAAAAAAGTAAAAAAAGAAATGTAAGGAGCTGTCCTTGGCCCTCAAAGACTTTGTGAAACAGGGCTTTTGAACTGGACGAACGCCATTACCATTTTCATTGTAACACCTATCATATCTCCTTTTCTCTGCAGTCAGCTTCTTGCAGCATCTTTAGCCCAGTGCTTAGCATGGACTAGGCATAAAATAAATGCTTATTGAAATTAAAATCTCAAAACAATCATCAGAACAGATTCATCTGTCACATGCTAAGTGCTCATACATACCATATTACTTAAATAGAATTGATTTATCAATCTCGTTTCTGAAAACTCTTTGATACTTGATATTTGTACTGCTCATTTGATGGCCTAAAGTTGTTGTTTAATCCTTGACATTTCATTTACTTTTCCTTATATATATTTCTTGTCTCCACATTAAATTATAAGGTCTGCTGGGCTAGGAACCGTATCTTCTAATTCTTATTATCCTACATAAAACTTGCTATAGTGCTGAGTCTACAGCATGCATATTTGCTAGATGGATGAATGGATGAGTGAATAAATGAGTGAAATAAGCCGAATTGAATTTTACAAACAGGAAATATAATTACTTTAGAAACTAGGTTTGGTGTGGATCAATGCTATAAAGTCTATGACACTACCTCTTTATAAAAGATAAAGATGAAATGAATGGCCTCCTCATGACTATTTTTTGTTTGTTTGCTTATGCATAAGATTTCTGGACTTCTGACAACACATATACACAAAACACAACACCAACACGAAGATACCTGTCACTCTATGCCTAGGGATCGATGTTTGCTTCTTCTTATTTTCTAGGTATATGTAGCCTCTGTTCATTTTGCCTTGAATACCCTACTCTTGCAGGTGTAACACTGTTGGTTTAAATGCCCTCCTTACAGAGTTTTTCTCATGCTTAAAGATACCAAATTGAATTATAAATGAGGTTTGTATTACCAAAAAAAAAGAAGAAGAAACCCTCAAAATTTAAACTGATTTGCACAGACTTAGCAATGCAAAATCCTATGATTTTTTAAAAATAAATTTATTTATTTTATTTGTTTATTTTTGGCTGTGTTTGGTCTTCATTGCTGCGTGTGTGTTTTCTCTAGCTGTGGTGAGCAGGGGCTACTCGTTGCAGTGCGCAGGCTTCTCATTGCGGTGGCTTCTCTTGCTGCGGATCATGGGCTCTAGGCCTACGGGCTTCAGTAGTTGTGGCACACGGGCTCAGTAGTTGTGTCTCGCAGGCTCTAGAGCACAGGCTCGGTAGTTGTGGTGCATGGTCTTAGCTGCCCCGCGGCATGTGGGATCTTCCCGGACAAGGGCTTGAACCCGTGTCCCCTGCATTGGCAGGAGGATTCTTAACCACCGCACCACCAGGGAAGTCCACAAAATCTTATGATTATTTGAAATTAGCTAAGTGTGCAAGCACAGGTTGTACTTGATAACAGTTTATCTGAAAAAATATCTGGTTAATTATATTAGGTTAAGCTAGACTGCTTTAACAAATATGTGACAAAGTATGTAGCAGTTCAGGGCCACATGTTTCTGGTCAGTGAGCAGTACTCTCCATGTGATTCAGGAACCCAATCTCCTTCCACCTCTTGGCTCTGCTAGGTCTTGTTTTCTTGTGTGAAGTTGGAAAAACTGGAAAATGGGGCAAGGCCAAGGATATACATTTCTCCAAATACTTGGTTGGGAAATTATACACATCTCTTCTGCTCGCATGCCTCTTGCTAGAATTCATTCTGGTGGCCACATCTAACTGAAAGGAGTCTGGAAAACATAATCTAGCAGCATGCCCAAAAAACAAATGGATTTTTCACAAAGAGCTAGCAATCTCTGACACAGAGTTTTAGGTGACTTCAAAATGAAAAAGATAAAAGGAAATGTAAGCCCCATGAACAGAAATATAAGGGTCCACAGTAAGAGAGGAAGTAGTTTTAGGACTGTACATTGGTCCAACAGCGTCTGGGTACCACATTGTAAAGGGAACGTTGAAAACCCAGAGCTCAGAGGACAGACTAAGAGAGTAGGAATCCAGGAAGCATGTCTAGGAAGAAAGGAGACGTAAAACTAGAGAGATCTGTCCTGGGCAAGAGAAGTATGGGACCATTCAGTGATGGTTAAAGATCTGTTAGGGGAGGAAGTTGGAATCCTTTGGGGGGTTCGAGAAGCCTCGACTTTGACTCCTGTAGAATTTAGGACGGTAAGAAATATGTATTCCCCAGCTCCTAGCACGTTGCCTAACACATCTCAGGCAGTCAGTAAATATGTATGGATGGATTTAATTAATTAATTGCCAGGACACCATATTTCTGGATTGCTGGATCCTAAGAGGGGGCTCTGATACCAAAGGTACAGAAGAATTGACTGAACGTACAAGGAATGTTGTAGCTGTGTTACCACGCGGAGGTTGCAACAAGCCACAGCATTTGCATCATACAGTATTCCCTTCTCCAGGGTCTTTCTTTTCACCTCTGATTCAAGGGGTCATCATCCCAGATCAGCCTTTCAGAAGCAGCCATGTCACAGAAAGTTTCAGCATTCCAGCCACCATCCCCAGGAGTCACACAGAAATTAATTGACCTAGTGATCTGTCAGCAAAGTTGTTTCCTCAGAATTGGAAGATGCCTTTGGAAAACTCTTCTCCATCCCTTGCCTCCTAGCCAGGGTTTTCCTGTTGCTGCCATGGGTTTGGGCTTAGGATTTTATTTCTACAGCCTTTTAGCTACACACTCCTCCCCATCGGAGCCCTCACAGCCAATGGTCAGAACCACCCATTGGGCACCTTTTCCTTTTTAAATGTCCTAGCAGCGGTCCTGCTGACCAGAAAGCTGCAGGGTGTGAAACCTCTGAATCCTACTTAAAAGATATCCAGGCTTTGTGTAGATGGGGCCACTAGCACTGAGACTCCAGGAAACACTGGAAATCTTTGCCATCCATCTGAGTCTGGAAACTGGTTGTGATTCTTGGGCTTATGTGATTAAGAGGAGCCTGAAACACAAGAATCGTAGCATTACAAAGTACTCGAGAAGGCTCCCAGGAAGTGACTAAGGGCTTCCTTCTCCCTCTTTGAAAAACGGCCTTAAGAACAGGTAAAGTGCCTAGCACCCATACTGTCTTTTCTTAGTGTTCTCCATGTTCTCAGTGACTTTTTTATGTAGTTAGTTCACCAGGTGAGACTTGAAGGGAGAAAATACTTTGGCAAAGATAAAATTATAGACAATCTGCTCTTCATACCTTACTTTCATCAGGAGAAAACCTGCCAGTACACAGAAGGAAATGCTCCTCTCTCTTATAAAAAGGAAGAAATACAGTATACTAGGAAGTGTCCTAAATTGAGTCAGGAACTAAAATTTGGCTAGATTGATTTTATATGTTTATTTATTTATAGACTCCTTGTTCTAGAATTGATTTTAAATGGCTTCAAAGATAGACGAAAACAAGAGAGGAAAAATGAAAAGAAGACACAGGGACTTCCCTGATGGTCCAGTGTTTAAGACTCTGTGCTCCCAGTGCAGGGGGCCCAGATTTCGATCCCCAGTCAGGGAACTAGATCCTATATGCTGCAACTAAGACCTGCACAACCAAATTAATCAATAAATATTAAAAAAAAAAAAAAGAAAGGAAGACACAAAAGAAAAAACAAAAGTGGGGATGTAAATGAACTTAAGAAAGCAACAAATCTAACTGATCCTGTTTGTGTTGTCAGGTTGACCTCGGTAACTCTCTTAGGCTCTTTTTTTTTTTTGGGTGTGTGTGTGTGCTGTTTTGCTTTTAATGACTGCTTTAATGAGGTATAATTACTCACCATAAAATTCACCCTTTTGATGTGTATAATTCAGTAATTTTTAGTATATTTGCAGATTTGTGCAATCAATACCACAATCTAATTCCAGAATATTTTCACCATCCAAAAAACATATTCTGTAGCCATAAGCAGTCACTCTTCATTATCCACTCTCAGCAGTGTGTAGCAACCGCAAACCTACTTTCTATCTCTGTAGATTGTATTCTGGACAGTTCACATAAGTGGAATCTTTTGTGTCTGGCTTCTTTCATTTAACACAATGTTTTGAAGGTTTATCTTCTGTAGCATGTACCAGTACTTCATTCCTTTTTATGGCTGAATAATATTCCATTATATGGATATACCACTTTTGTTTATTCATTCATCAGTTTATGGACATATGGGTTTGTTTTTACTTTTTGGGTGTTATAAAAAATGCTGCTGTGAACATTCATGTACAAGGTTTTATGTGAACATAGGTTTTCAAATCTCTTGGATATATACCTAGAAGTAGAATTGCTAGTTCATATGATAACTGTATGTTTAATTTCTTGAAGAACTTTCAGACTGTTTTCTGAAGCAGGTGAGCCATTGCACAGCCTCCCTAGTAATGTATGAAGATTCCAATTTCTCCATATCCTCATCAGCATTGGCTATTGTCCATCATTTTTATTATAGCCACCGTAGTAGGTATGAAGTGACATCTCATTGTGGGTTTGATTTGCATTTCCCTAATGGCTAATGATGTTGAGCATCTTTTCATTTGCTTTTAGCCACATGCGTCTTTTTTTTTTTTTGGTGTATGTGGGAGAAATGTCTATTCAAATCTTTGCCCATTTTAAAATTGAATTACTTGTCTTTTTATTATTTTGCAGGAATTCTTTATACATTCTGGATACAAGTCCCTTATCAAATATATGACTTGCAAATATTTTCTTCCATTCTGTGGATTGTCTTTTCATTTTCTTGGTGGTGACCTTTTAAGCACAAAAGTTTTTAATTTTGATGAAATCCAACATTTTTTCTTACTTTTTCTCTTGTTTATGTTTTCGTGTCATGCCTAAGAAGACTTTGCCTAACTAAAGGATCAGGAAATTTACTCCTATGTTTACTTCTAAGAGCTTTATAGCTTTAGCTCTTACATTTAGGTCTATGATCCATTTTGAGTTAATTTTCTTTTCTTTTTCTTTTTTTTTTTTACTTTTTATTATGGAAAATGTCAAATATATACCAAATAGTATATGTAACCCCATCTCTCATCACCAGCTCTAGCAATTACCAGCTTGCTCCTGGCCAGTGCAGTTTGAGTTAATTTTTGTACATGGTGTGAAGTAGGCATCCAACAACACATCTTCTTCTTTTTTTTTTCCTCTCCTCCTCCTCCTTCTTCTCTTTCTCCTTCTTTTGTATGTGTATATCCAGTTATCCAAGCACTGTTTATTGAAAAGACTTTTTTCCCCAGTGTGTTACCTTAGCACCTATAAAAAGACAATGGACAATACATGTAAGGGTTTGTTTTTGGACAGTCAATTCTATTCTGTTGCTGTATATGTCCATCCTTATGCCAGTGCCACACTCTCTTGATTGCTGTACCTTTATAGTACATTTTGAAATCAGGAAATGTGCGTTCTTCAACTTTGTGCTTTTTCAGTATTGTTTTGGCTATTGTCCCTGGCATTTAAATTTCTGCAGAAAAACGCTCTGCGATAGACCTTTTAAGCCTCCATTTTCTCAGCTATTTAAAAAGACTGATAATCTGCCTGCTGTGGAGTTCTTGTGAAGTCTCAAAGAACATGAACCTGCTATAATGTTAAAAATACTAAACTAATTTTAATCCTCATTTTCAGAAAAATCTGCTTTGCCCTTTTTGTTGACCTACCATTGCCAAGTCATGACTAGCATTATAACTGTCCAGCTTCTAGACTCAATGAAACTATGATGTCTCCCAGTTTCCACAAGGACCGGCATGATGCTGGGTCCCTCTGTTAGAATCACAAAATTCTGAGTCCGTAAAATAAAATGAGCTCCCCTTCCAGAAGGTGGGATAGGGTTACTGTCAGAAAAGAGAGAAGGGAGGAGCATTTGGAGGGCTGGGAAAACAAGGAGAAATGGATAACTTCTTTGGCTGCTGGCAGTGCATAGAGAATTAAACTGGAAGCAGGTTTGTCTCTTGAGGGGTTAGTATCTGAGGCCAGAATATTTTCCATCTCCCTCCAGACTTCACTCCACCTCTGGCTGGAAGGCCCATTATTTGAATGGATCAAAAGAATCCAGTGACTCAGTTTGTAGGTGTCTGCTTGGCTGCCTTTTATTTTGATTGCAGACTCCAGATATAACCAGAGCAATGAGGAGACAAGGGGGACCATCTTGGTCAAGGCCCAAGGCAGTGAGGTTTTCTCATACAGGCTGCCCTTCTGAACTTAGGAGACAACAATGTTGCCTTCTTGCTGCTGAGGCCAGAGTGGCCTGAGATGTTGTGGAAGCTGAGAGCAATCCAAGGACAGCTCTTCTTCCTCCTTCTCTCTTCCACCTACTATTTATAGTAACTAATGCTACCATCACAGTTATATTAGCCCAATTCATTGAAGGTAATACATTATGCCATGTGTTTTTCATGCGTTATAGTATTTAATTCTAACCACAGCCCTATGAAGTCAGCACAGTTATTATTATCCCCATTTTACCAATGACAAAACTGACACACAGACAGGTTATATGCTTTGTCAAAGTTACAGAGATTTAAAGGGGGCATTTCCAGGATTGATCTGA
This sequence comes from Phocoena sinus, assembly GCF_008692025.1. Classification (NCBI taxonomy): domain Eukaryota; kingdom Metazoa; phylum Chordata; class Mammalia; order Artiodactyla; family Phocoenidae; genus Phocoena; species Phocoena sinus. Next base: position 28,775,529 of record NC_045776.1, on the reverse strand, counting down.
AAGACATTAAGCTATAGTAGGACAGCCATTTTTACTTATTTTTCTTGTCTTTTTGGTTCAAATGAAAATGTTCATTTTACCAATACTTGGGGATCAGAGAATCAGCTTATAGTCTTTAGAAATTAAAAACCTCTCAAGGGCAATGTCCTAATCCTATTGTTCCAAGGAAGCATATTCCAAACTCTTCCAGACCACACTATGCTCTCCTATCTCTGAATTCTGGTTGTGTTTTTATAAGAAGTTAGCACTGATTCCATTACCACTGGATGAGTTTGTCTGATGGCTGAGACCCACCTGACCTTCTGAGTTGCTGGCCTCACGGGCAGTGCCCAGAGAGTGCCTTGACCTCTCCAAGAATGTTTGCTGTCTTTAGTAGTTAGCTCTCAATAAAGGTGTACTGATTTTGTTCTGTGGCCTTCCTGATGTAAGTTGCCATGAACTGCTGCTGTCCTATAATAATAGGAGACCAGCCAGGGAATGGCAACAGTGAAGGACTCATTCAAGAGGTGGTGATGGGGTGAGAGGAAGGAAGGCCAGGTGAAGCCAGGTAAACTGAGGTTCTCTTAGAGCATTCTTACTCCCTTCAGAGCTTCATTTGGGTCAGACCTGGTTTTCCCAAACTTTTGTGTCTTTGATGGAATCAAGAAGATGAAAGAAGCTGTTGCATGAACAACGCAAAGCACGCACATATTGACTGTTCTCCCCCATGCGAGTTGAACTGAAATGAAACTGTGTCCCATGTTTGTTAAAGAGCAATGTCCAGATATGGATGATGCGGGCAAGTATCCTGCCATGAATCCCTGTAATAATATAGCTGTTGTATCTTCACTGGAAACCCTTTTTCTCCCAGAGGAAACTAAATCTCTTGTCCCATCAGAGTAAAAACCAGCAGGGTTTTTGTTTGTTTGTTTTGTTCTATAAGCATACACAAGTGTTCATGAATTGATTTTATGTTGTTCGTGGTGAGAAGGGGTTATTTCTACTTTTAGATCTCAGCTAGTGCCTCCCCACAGGGAATTGTAGACTTTGATTCCTGTGTATTTTCAGTTTATAGGCCTCTGGCTTGCCTCCTGCCTTCACCCCCTTACCATCCACCCTACACTTTTCTTATTTACCACTCTTTGAAGTTATAGGGAAGGTGGAATCTGGGAATATTGTAGGCATCAACACAGCACTTAGAAGTCCCTACACCCCTGCCTGTGCACTCTTGTTACTTGCTTTGCAACACAAGACTATCCATGTATGTTTCTTTTGAAAACAGAGGAAAAGTGAGAGGTTCCATAAAATCAAATGACCATTGGACCTGGGGCCCTGAATTTGAGGTGGTGGGGAGTGGGGGTGGATTCCTTATCTAGAAATTTTGTGTCTGTGATACGAGTCATTTTTGTCTAATATGATCACACCCCCATTTTCTCCAGTGTACCTTTAGCTCATTGAGGCTGCGATTACCGAAATACCACCAGCTCCTTAAGTGGAACCTGTCTTAGAATATAGAGCTGGCAGAGAATTGAGAGCTGAAAGGGCCTTTAGAGATCCATTGCTCTGCCCTTTCCTCCTACACATGATGTTCTGCAATGAGCAGAGTTAAAGTAACTTTCAAAGATTCTCCACAGGATCCAGATTAGTGCCAGAAAGCTGCTTCTGCTGCCCACCAGCCAACTGTGTGCAGAGCACCTGTAAGTTTTGTTTTGACTCTCGATAGATGAGGAGACCTTCATTTAGGTTGAAGGTGGCTCCTGCCTGAAAGCTAGCTTCATCTCAGCCCCTCTTCTTACTATGATTAGGCTTATAAACAAAGAGTTTTATCTCCCCAATGCTAAGGTAAAGCAACTGCATTGTTTAACTTGGAGAAGTTGAACAGCATCTCATCAAAGGTGAGGAAACAATGCCACCCTCTGGGTCTCCCACCATTAGGTAGTAATGCTCTTCCCACTCTGCTTCACCTGTTTAAATTCTACCAGCACAGCCAGAGCTTACCATGGAGTCTCGCTGAGCTCTCCAGTGAGATTCTTCATCATAAAGGGCCTGCTCTACAGTGTTCAACATCCCTTACCTCTTCTCTAATAGACATTCAGCCAAGATCCACCAATGCCTAACTGTGTGCCAGGGACTGGGACAGATATCATGAAGGAGGTACAAATGTGTAAGACTTAATGCTTGTCATTAAGGAACTTAGGCAATGGAGAAGGAGAGAATATGCATGCTTACTCACACTCACACACACACAGAGTTAAGTCAACATATGACAGCTTTAAAAAGAAATGTGCTGGAGGGGGAGTGAACACTTCCAGCAGGGGTGAAAAGAAGAGGTCTGTTTCTGATGGAAGTGACATTAAACTTCTCCTGAAGTACAGGTCAGGTTTACTCATAAAAGCTTCTTTCTAGATGATGTCCTTATTGCTTGGTAAATGTTGGTCTTGACTTCTTACTAAATTTGAAGCTTTTCAAGGACAGGGACCATGTTTATGACACATAGTGTTAGCTTAATAAATAGCTGTGGAAATGCTAAGTTTTCCTCTAGAACTTGTAGTAACATTACCCAAGTAATGATGAAATTTAATTGACTTGAGTCTGTAGGGAAGCATATATGTTATCAAATGGATGCTACTGATTATCTTCCTTCCAGAAACCTACTTTATTCCATGATGCTCACTGAGCACATCTGTATACAGATTTCTGAGGTCACTTTTCCTACACTGTTCTCTATAATCAGAGGATTCTCACGCCCTTCCTCTACTCATGCTCATTACACAGATCTCAGACAGCCACTCTCTTCCTCTCCTTTCCTTTCTTCCTCCTTCTTCTTTCCTGGTTACTCAGCCTTTTTTCTCAGGTATAACCAAGGAAGCAGTGAGCACTGATGGTATGTGCGTTCCCAGTGCGCTGCACTCCATTTCAGTGTCAGCAACCATAAAACAAGAAGCTCCCTTGAGCTTTGGCTTTTAACCCAGAGGAGTCAAGAGTTCTAAAGCTGAGGATTCAAGTGTTTTGAAGAGGAAGAATATACTCTTTGAAGAAACCCACTGCTCTAAGCCCACTTTTGCTCAGATTAAGATATGGTTTGCCTGGATTCAGGTCACCGGGGGTATACTCCTCCACAAATACAAGTTGATGGGTTTCCATAACAACAAAAGTTGAGTTCAGCTTCCTATAACAGAAAACCCACAGAACAAGTCTCAGACAAGAAAGAAGTTGAGTTTTCTCATGACTAAGGAAGCCTAGAGGTAAGAAGGCCAGGACTGGTGAGGCTGCTTCACCCTGTCACCAGGACCCGACTGTGCTTCTCCCTTTCTCCTCTGCCATCCTGACAGCAAGGCTCCTGCCCTCATGGTTACTCTCAACTCTAATTCAAACAATTGGTGCTGTGGGCATCCTGAGAGAAGAGTGAAGTGTATGGAGTATGCAGTGCCATCTTCACAGAAGATCAGAAATAGAGGTGGGTTAGGACTGAAATGTAGATATGACCAGAACATGTAGAGAAGAAAGGGCCTGGAAACTGTTTTCCAGAGGATGCTCTTGGAAAGGGCTAGAGTGAGAAGGAAAGTGGTTTCCTGCTACTCCATCCAGGTCTAGGGCCGGGCCATGGGCCCACACTGGCTGCCCCTACCTGTCCAAATTACAGCTTCCTCGTGCTGCTGGAGCAGTAGGAGAGTGTGTATCTCTGCCACAGTCAGCTTGGAACTCTGTGTGTTGGCTTTCCAGCGCTCTCTCTCAGACATCTTTGCATGGCCCACAGTGACCATAGTTGGTCGTGTAATGGTTAAGGTGACACCATACTATGGCTGAGCCCATTCCATTTTTAGTTACTAAGGAAGTTTGGTTTCATCGGTTTATTTTCTGTTTCTACCCCCCTTGTACTCCTTTCTCAGCCTTTTGCAATACAGGACCTGCATGCCATTCTGGTGAGCTTAACAAAATAATACAGGGCCCGGGACGGGTGCCCAGACGTGGCCTTTCAGTGTCTCCAGCTTTTGTCCTTAGATGGGGGACAGCCCGAGGCTCAGTATAGAGTGTCTGGAACTGCAGAAGCCACCCTCATCTCCCCTTCCCCAGCCTAAGACGTGCTTTTCTTTCATGTTCTTTCTGTGTGGTTTCCCTCTGCTACTTGTACATGCTTTGCACAGACATCAACTCAAAGTGAATTGCAGTATCATGAGTTACCTAGGATGAGAATATTTGTCATTCAAAACCTGATAATCACTATTAATTGTTGATTTATGAACACACTGGCTTAGGACAGAATTTGACTAATGAGGCAAGGCCCGGCCCTCTAGGGAATATTCTGCTCTTAGGCAACCCAGAGTACACTTATGCAACTGGGAAAATCATGCATCATATTTTGTTTTGCCATTTCAACACCAAGGTTTGAAGTTTGATTTTTAGTTTATTTTTGCTGGGCAGGGTTAAGGTCACAATTTCCCTATGTGGCAGGCAAAGACTGACAGTAAATGAGTGGATTTGGCATTGTCTTTCCTCTTTGAGTGACTCTTGCGTTCTAGATTCCAAGAGAAGAAGAGATAATTCTTTCATGGGTCTATATAATCAAATGATAGTAGGAAGTGATAGGGAAAGATAAGGATGGATATCATCATATATTATTGATTAGGACAGTTTTGGGACTGAGGTGAGATTTTTTTTTTTAATAAAGATCTAGACGAAGCCAAAAAGTTCATCATGACCCACCCTTCATGTTACAAACAAAGTAATTTAGTAACAGAAATAGGACTCGAACCCAGGATTAAATTCCCAGACCAGCAATCTTGACATTAAGCTCTCTCTGAGTACTATTATGCCAAGACTTTACCCAGCCACACGTTCTGAGAAAAGGTGCCTTAGCACCTGGTCCCTGGAGTGAGCTCTGGTCTTCTGAATAAGGCCTATTTTAATTTCTTCACAGATCATAGAAAACAAAGGAATTCATTAATAAATAGTAAATTTTACTAAGTAAATGGCTCAGGTTTTGACTGATATCATTACTGTGCAGTAAATGTGTGCATCAAATTGATTTGAATATAATGTGGAAATTCATGATGAAGAAATATGGTCTACTGCGTCTCCAACTTAGCAATCGAAGATCCCTGATAGAATGGGGTCTCCTCAGAGGAAAGCACGGGAAACATTTGCCCCCTATAATTCCCTTCACTCCATTATGCTCTAGAATGACAGCTCTCCAAGCAGTTCTCCTGACTTGAGAAATACAGTCAAGAACCAATCTCCAAAGGATGGATGGGGTTTCATTTGGTGACACAGGGAAATATTATAAATCTTTTTTTCTAGTCAAAAGAACATGAGTAGCAAGTGGAGGGTACAGGTCGCTCAGCTAACCAGTGAGTCAATGAATAATTATACACAGGACACTGAACAGTGTGTCCAGCCCTATGCTAAACTCCATGGGAATTTAAGAGCAAACATGACTCTAGGCCTCAAGGGGCTCAGAGCATTATTTAGAAGAAAAAAAGATGTAAACACATAAAAATAATAGTAAATAATTAAGGGCTTGTGTTAGTCAGAGTTCTCCAGAGAAACAAAACCAATAGAATATACACCCATATAAAGAAAGAGATCTGTTCTGAGGAATTGGCTCACAGGATTATAGACACCGAGAAGATCTGCTGTCTACAAGCTGGAGGCTCAGGAAAGCCGGTGGTGGATATAGTTCCAGTCCAAACCCAAGGTCCTGAGAACCAGGCGAGCCAATGGTGCATTTTCAGTCCAGGTCCAAGGGCCTGAGACCAAGGAGTGCTGATGTCCGAGGGCAGGAGAGGATGGATGCTCCAGCTTAAGTGAAGAGCAGATCCACCCTTCCTCAGCCTTTTTGTTCTATTCAGGTCCTCAGCAGATTGGATGATTCTCACCCACGTGGATGATGGTGATCTTTACTCAGTCTATAGATTCAAATGCTCATCTCTTCCAGAAAGACCCTCACAGACAAATGCAGAAATAATGGTTTGCCAACTCTCTGGCAGCCCTTCTTAGCCCAGTCAAATTGGCATCACAGGACTCAAATGTTCAGTATTGACTGTTAATAGCAGTCAGATGTTAGACGAGGATAAAAGATGTTGAACAATAAAGAATCCAGAGCAGGCTTCAGGCAGACACCAGAGCTGGGCTTTACTTGAACAGAATGTGGTTGAAGCAGCAAAAAGGGAAGCTTGGGGAAAATTACCCATGGGCACCTGCTCCCAATTACTGAGTGCCCTGGGGGAGGCACTTCTCTCCTTTATCTCATTCTGTCCTCCTGATACCCCCACAAGGGAGCTGTGATAATCCTCATTTTACAGATGAGGAAACAGGGTCAAAGGATAGACAGGCGTTCCTTATCACCCAGTTAGCAAGTATGAGTTAAGATCCCAACTATGACTGGATGACTCTGAGAAGTGTCCTCTCAACCACTGTCCTTCCCTTTCCAGTTATCCCATTGATGCGTTTCTCAGTCCGAACAAACACTTGTTCTTTTCTGATCTTCAGTTTCTAGCCTGACTTGAGTTTGTGTGATTAGGAATTCCATGATGAAATGTTCCTTACAGTTTTCTCATAGAAAAAACTTCAATGCCCGCCTCCCCTAAATGCTTCTTTCTCCTTCCTCCCTTCCTCCTTTCCTCTTCCCCTTGCTCCCTCCCTCTCTCTCTTCCTTCCTTCCTTCCTTTCTTTCTTTCTTTCTACCTACAAATTTTTATTAATTTCTTTTCAAACACTAAAATTTCCTAAACATAATTTTTATAAATATGATTCCAGTCCAGGTCACAATGGAATCAGATATTGAGACACCACCTCATGTCTGCAGATGAATCGTAAATTGGCGTTGCCCCGTTTGGGGGTATGGGATAAAGTGTCCAAGAAACAGCCCAGACACGGGAGGATATTTTCAGAGCAGTCAGTAAAAGGTTGAATGAGTTCTAAATCATGTCAAGGAATCTGTATTTAAATCTCAACTTTACTATTAAATTCTCTCAACCTCAGAGAAGTCATTTGAACCCTTTATGCAGCACTTTCTTCAAGTATAAAACGGGACTGATAATTCCTTCCTTAATGAACTTTACAGGGGTGTTGGGAGGCATGAGAGGTAACGTATGTGTGAAAACTGTTCCAGAAACTGAAGTCCACTCTGGGCCCCATGACACTTGCTGAATGAGCTGTTTTGCTGGTTCCTGGACCTTATGACTACAGGCCAACTTGTCAACTCATTGACTGCACCATACTCTATTATTTGATTCTAGGGAACCCCCATCACAGGAAGAAATTAATAGATGTAATGGCTTGGAGGTAGCCCCATTCTCCAGAGAACTTCCTGAATGTCCCTCTGAGTGGACACCAGGGGAGGGACATCTTCCCCAGGAAGCTGAGTGGGGTAGAAGGTGCTTGGACCACACCTATAAGCCTGTTGAGCAAGCAGGGTGACTTTGCACCAGCCCTTTCTCTCTAGGCCTCAGTTTCCTTATTTGTAAAATGAAGGGTAATTGACTTACCTGGTGGCTCTGCAAGAGCTCTGTGGGGCCCACTTTGGGGTCACCGCCTGGGGAGAGGTGGTTTGGTACAGGTAATTGGGAGCAGCTCCAGCCCTCTGATCCCAGAGCGGCTCAGCTCTTATCTTCTTTGTTTGTTTATGTTCCAACCGAGATTTCATTTAAACCAAGAACTACAAAGCTTAAAAAAAATTGTCTTAAAGCACAGGGCCAGGTGATATTTAAATGCCTGACTCTCTGGTCCTACAGTCCAGTTAAAGGGTGAGTTAGCTTCCATCTCCATCCCCCATCCATGTGCAGGTGCAAGGGCTTCAATGCTTCCTTCCTCCCTGCCCACCCCAGCGGGAAGGCTGGAGCTCTGACTCCTGGCCTCGGGATTTCTGAGTCCCCCACACTCTCCAGCCTCCCCTCGGCTCTCACGGTCTTCCTCCTGCAGCAGAGGCTGTGAGGTGCGGCGGGGCTCCTTGCTTTTACCTCTGTACTCAAAGCCAGTGCACAGGAGGGCTCTGGGGTGCCGTGCTTCCAGGGGACAAATGCAGCATTCAGTGTGACTTCTGGGACTACCAGGAGCCAGGGTTGGAGAAGGAGCAGGAGAGGAAGAGCAGCCAGAATGTGGCAGCCGTTGCTGCAGCGGGCTTGTGTCTCGGCTAGAAAGCCTCACTGCTCACGTGCCCTTACATGGACTTGTTCACTATGGCCTGCCTGGAGCATTCTGCCCTGCGTTTGTATTTTTGGAGGGCTCAGTAAAGTAAATTAGATATTTGAAAGCCAGAATCCTTCCCAGTGCTGCTGAGCCATCCATACTTTCCTCTCAATAAACAGTTGTCAGAGAATTTGATTAAATGAACACCCCACACACACAATCTATTTCAAAATAATAATCCACAGGACAGCCTGTACTTCTGTGTGATGTGTGTTTGCATTTGGATCTGGTCGTCATGCTCTGGTTGTGCTTCCTGGGGACATGCACTTGTTTGTCAGGGTGGAGTGAGAGCCTCAGCCTGAGGAAGAGGGGGGCCAGGCCTTCTTAATAAAAGGCTTCCTCAGCCTTGGTGCAAGGCGAGTCCTTCGGAGAGAGGGCCCCAGTGCAAAGAGCACTCGACTGGGAGTCAACAGACATGGAATTTATCCCACCTGACCACTAACGAGCCATTAGGCCTCCAGGAAATGGAAAAGATTGCTTTGGGAGCCATGGGTGCCTCATCGTTAGAAATGCTGAAGCAGGGATGGTTGGCCATTGCTCAGAAATGCTGAGGAAAGAAACCAGCAGCGGGTAAATTGTTGGGTCAAATAGCCTCAAAGTTTCTTTCCAACAGAACATTTCCAGTCTGGCCATTTTGCTCAACTCTACCTAATCACAAAATGATGTATATAAAAATATTTGACTACTACACTATGGCATGGAAGTGTGAGAGTTTGTGTTCTGACTAGCAGCATTAAACCTGAGATGATGTCTGAGGTACATGCCACTGGACTAGACCTCCAAATAGCCTCAGCACAATCTTAGTGGAAACTCTACTTTTCCTGGAGCAATTAGCTGAGATTATGGTGGTTAACAGCTAACTCTTTCTCTAAGGCCAAGCACCTGCCAGGCCCACTTTGGATTCCCTCGGAGATAAAGAAGAAACATAGGCAGCATAGCTGTCCCAGTGTCCCTTTTTGTGTTCATGTATTTAACTAGCCCTGTCCCTGCACTAGACCATGCATTTCACAAGGCCAGGCCATGCCCACATCATTCCCACCATGTTCCCATCATCTAGCCCACAGGGTCTCACATATGGTACACTAAGAGAATTAAGGGGTTAACTATAGGGTCCTGATTCTACATATACTTGATAAGTGTTCATTTCTGTTATATCTTTGCTTGCATGTCATTTTCTCAGAAAGAGCATCCCTGACCAGCCTGTCTCAGATAAATCTTTCCACCTTTTATCTTTAAACTTTGTCTTTACATCCTGTTTTATTTTTCTTAATAATTAATGGAATTTGGTTAATTAATATACATGTATGTGTATATACTACATGTACTTGTATGTAAATATACATGTTTGTATATATCAGATATATGTATGTACGTGTACACATATATATAGATATAAATGTAGGTTTTTGTTTGTTTTTCTCTTTTCCCCCTCTCGAGTGTAAGCTTCATCCCAAGATCCTAGAAGGTGGCCCAACATACAGTAGTTCCCCAAAATATCTCTTGAATGAATGAATGAATCAAAGAATGTTTGTGAGACAAGATGGACTTGAGTTGGGTCTTACAGACTGATTAGAATGTGGCCAAGCCCAGCAGGAGAGGGAAGATCCTGAAGATGAGGGGGCAGCAAGATCAAAAGCAGATTAATGAAAAGGAGCCCAGCAAGAGCCCAGCAGTTAAAGTAGCCTCTATGCTGATTTATCATGATCTGGGTGGCTGGCAGTCATCAGTGGTTGTCCACTGTGGTTTGTAGCTTCTGCCAGGACCAGCCATGAAGGTCCCTGCCACATGTGTTAGAGCAGCTCTCAAGGACAAGAGCCACTTACTGGGAGTCTGGAAAGCTCCTCCACTCAGGCTTCCCTGGAACTTACGCCTTAAGAATATAATAATAGATTAGTTGCCACCTAGTTCCCAGCATTGGCATAGTCACCTTAACTTTTCGCAGGTGACTTGCTTGCCTGGCCATAGTTCTCCAGTGTTCCCCTTTGTTCTCATATATACTACAGTATACTAAAACATTACCGATAGTAACCAGGATATGGTGTAGTGGAAACTGAGCAGAACTGACAAGTCTGAGGTCTAGGCCTCAGTCCTCACTCTATCATTCACTAGCTGGGTGACCTCTCTGGTTTTCGGCTTCCTTATTCATAAAAGGATATGATTGGGCTATGGCAATGTTAAGACATTTTAATTCTCAAATTAATCTTCAAATTCTACAGTTTTTTTTCTTTCATAATAAAGTCAACCCTTGATTTATAAACAAAGGCAATTCCCAAAGTCTACTGGCAGACCAGTGGTGAAGAACCTACTTATAATGTAACAATGGGTCAGTTCCCAGGGTAGCTAGCAAAACTTGCACACACTATTTGAAAGGGAAAGTAGTTGAACTCTCTTACTGCTAGCCCAGTGGTCTCCAGCATGACTGACTGGTGGGTGTCAAGGGTTAAACTCCTCTGAGGCTAGCCTTGTGAGCCTTGAGCAGGAGGGGGCCAGACACTGTCTGATGGGACTGGGTGGGGGTTCCAGTAGCAGCCGGTCTTAGAGGGGCCATGTTAGAAGGGCTAAAGGCAGAGCAGAAGGGACGCGTGGAGCGCTCCCAAATGAAGGCTGGTGCACTAGGGAGGCCCACAGTCAAAAGAACAAAAATACTTTGCTGCATTACAACTTCTGAAATGCCAATACATTTTTTTGTCATCATAGTTTAGATGCTAAATGTTGTAAGGGATCCCCTCAAAAGATTTACAGTCCAGGAGGGAGAACAGTAGCAAGTAACTGTACTGTAAAGCTGACTGCGCTAAGCCCCTTAGGACAGGGGTCCCCAACCCCCAGGCCAAGGACCAGTACCAGTCCACGGCCTCTTAGGAACTGGGCCTCACAGCAGGAGGTGAGCCGTGGGAGAGCTAGTGAAGATTCATCTGCCGCTCCCCATTGCTCGCATTACCGCCTGAACCACCACCACCACCCCCACCTCCACCCCCGTCCGTGGAAAAATTGTCTTCCATGAAACCGGTTCCTGGTGCCAAAAACGTTGGGGACTGTTGCTTTAGGATATACAGAACAATATTATGGGAGCCCAGCAGATGGGGGGATAAATGGTAGGGTGAGGGTTTATGAAGGAGGCAGCATTAGATTTGACTTGTGCCAGATGGAAAAAACGTTTGCAAGGGTGACAGAGAATGGCTTTCCAGAGTAGAGGGAACAGTGTGACCAGTGTCACATGTGGAGGCTCCTTTGTGATGCCAAGGTCTGCTATGGGGCATGAATTTTAGGACTTGAGTTTGGAAGGATTGATTAGCCAGGCAGAGGAGTTTGAACTCTATGAGTCAAAAAGAACCAGAAAAGACTTGTAAACATAAGAGAGACTCACACATTTTATTCCAGTTACTTTGCTGTGCAAAAATAAAATAAAGAGGTTTAAAGTGGTCTTGTTCTCCAAGTGCTTATGGATTTGTAGAGTAAAGAGCACATACACATGGAGAGAGGAAAAAAAAGAAAATATAAGCTATCTCTAAGTATCTCATTTCTTCCTCACTGTAACCCTGGGTAAGGCATTCTCATGCCCATTTTTTACATACGGGCAAATAGATACTTTAGTGACTTGCTCAAAATCCCTAATGTACTAATTACAGAGCCAGAACAAGAGTTTGAAACTGCAGAATCACCAAACCGATGATGGTCTTTCTTTTCTTTTACATGTTTATTGGAGTATAATTGTTTTACAATGTTGTGTTAATTTCTGCTGTGTAACAGAGTGAATCACCTATACGTATACATATATCCCCATATCCCCTCCCTCTTGCGCCTCCTTCCCACCCTCTCCCACCCCTCTAGGTGGTCACAAAGCACGGAGCTGATCTCCCTGTGCTATGCAGCTGCTTCCCACTAGCTATCTATTTTACGTTTGGTAGTGTATATATGTCCATGCCTCTCTCTCGCTTTGTCACAGCTTACCCTTCCCCCCCTGCTCCCCATGTCCTCAAGTCCATTCTCTACATCTTTATTCCTGTCCTGCCCCTAGGTTCATTAGAACCATTTCTTTTTTATTTTAGATTCCATATATATAGTAAAGTATGTGCTAGCTGTGTCTGTGAACCTTACTGAGATCCTAGGAAGAGAGATGTTTTGTGCCCCATCAAGTGTTACCATGTGAGCTACAGCCATTGTTGGAATGTAAAGTGTTGATGTTGCAAATTACCTTTATAAAGAGCTGTTGTAATTATCTCCTCCTCCCCTCCCCCAAGTCACTGGGGTTAGAATCTTAGCTCTGTGTAGCCCAGTTAAAAATCTCTTTTCTCCAGTTCTTTGGAGCAGCTGTTGAAAAGACAAAGGCCCTGTTTTAATGACAGTGTTTCCCTTGCGTAGCTGAAGTGTGAACCCTAGTGAGCAGGGCACTGCTCAGCTCTCATCCCCGGGTGAAGTGTCCTCTCTTTCAAGCTGATGGGGCACAGTATCCATAAGGCAAGGAAATCTAATTACATGGCACATGTTCTAGCTTTAAGATGCTTTCGGTTATAAAATATCAGAGAAGCAGAAGCATTAGCATAGGTACTTACCAGAGATGACAGTATCCTCCAAGTGATGAGAAGAAGAGTGTTGGGGACCCCTCTTGAAAGTAATTGACCCGGAGCTCAGAGATTCCACAGGTTGATCTTCAAACCATGAATTACCCCAACCTTGAAAAGGTTGCCACATGCCCAGTTGCCATAGACCAGCTGCCATGTTGGTTAGTGTGTAGCAAGGAACTGTGGTGTCATGATGTTATAGATTTCTAGGATGGCAGTGCTGGGAATAACTTTAGAGATCATGTCATCTGACCACATGGTTTTATATTGGAGGAAACATACAGGGAAGTAAACTGAATCACTAAAAGTCAAAGAGTATGACCCTCTGGACATCTGAAGGGCATGTAACTTCCCCTGCAGAAGAAAATGTAGATTTCAGCTCAATGCCATTTGTGTGACATTAGCTCCTTTCCTCTTACACAGTATGGCTGAGCACTCAATAGGCAGGGACGGTATTCCTATTTAACTGGTGAATAAACTGAGCTCAGAGAGTGTGCCCAAGATCACCAGGGATTTAACATTGCACTGTGTACCAGCAGGCAGGTCTCCTGATGCCATTGTCTTTGCATTGACTCACAATCATTTGGTCATTTACTTGGGATAAATTTGTCCTGAGCCAACCATGCCCTTTAAATTAATTATCTTGGGCTTCCCTGGTGGCGCAGTGGTTGAGAGTCTGCCTGCCGATGCAGGGGACACGGGTTCGTGCCCCGGTCTGGGAAGATCCCACATGCCGCGGAGCGGCTGAGCCTGCGCGTCCGGAGCCTGTGCTCTGCAACAGTGAGAGGCCCGCGTAGCGCAAAAAAAAAAAACCAATAAATTAATTATCCTTATGGCCAAGAATATGCATTTTTGAGCCAGCTAACAAGTCCGGGTTACTACATTTGAAGGTAGAATTGAGTAGAGATAACTGTTTGACAAACCATTGAGCATGGAGCCCTCAGCATTGAACACTAGTTATCTTGATATGCTTTGTTACTCTTCCATCTATGGACATGATTGAATCCTTAGTCTCCACAATTAGCCAGAGCTTTGAGAATTTGTTATTGAAGTTGAGATATCCAATAAGTTAAAACCCATAATGCCTCTCCACCTTGCCCTAATTCTGCCTGGAAGAAGTAATACAATCTAGAAGATACAAGAAATGATCTTTGATACCCTTAAGGAAATAAGCCAGCAAAGTAGTGGTTTGAAGGTTAAGAAAGTAGGGTGTTGGGATGCTTTTATAGAAGCTCTGTAACTGCCAGGGAGACCCACTCTCCAGGCTTTTTTTCCTTCTCCTGCCAAATGTTCTACTTTTTAGGAAATCCCTGCAAGGATGCTTTTTATTTAGTTGTAGATAGACACAAATAGAAAAACCAGGATGACCCAGTTGTATATGTGGGACCCTGGAGACTATGGCCTCCTTTCAACTTACACTGAGAGGGTGACTGCCATCTAGTTAATATATGTTGCCAGGTTGGAGATTAGGCACCTCTGAGCTTCCAGTTCCCCAGGCTCCTGTCACTCTGTCCTTCCCACTGATAAACAGGCTTTGGGATCAGGGAATCAAATGTCATCCACAGCCTAGGGTTTTTTTGTAGAATCAGCTCAGGCAAACCCTATAAGAAATAGCTGGAGAGAGAAAACTACCTCAGCTGTATTTAGGGATTTCAAGAATGAGGTTCCTCCTACATGTTTAATACTAAGTTAAAAATAATTGCACTTTAGAGTTTATGATGGTTGAGCCAGAAGAGCCTTGGACATCCTCTGTCACACTAGCCATTTTGTTTTATGGTTGGGGAAACTGAGGTCCATAGGGGCAGTGCATGCACTAGAAATCAGGGTTCCTGATGCTCACCCTAATGCTTTCTGCCCACTGTGTCTCAAACTGCCCTTGAATTCCAGGAGCCAACTTCACCCACTTGGCAGGACATGGGTTCATTCAAAAGAAACCTGGAACTAACAGCGTTAGTCCCAGGGATGTCTCAATGCTAACTCCTCTGCTTATTTGGTGCGAAACAGACTCCCAAAGTACATTGCTCACTCCTCGTGAGAACTGATTCATTTAGGCACCTATTCAGTAAATTACCTCGTGTATGGCGTCAAGTGATTACCCAGGTAATTCAGAGGAGCACAGTCAGCTCTCCAAGGCCTCGAGAGAAGAGCACAACACAAGTTCAGAGATAGGTGGGTGCAGCTTAGGGAACCTACTGTGCTCCTTTCCTTCTTGAGCCTGTGTGAGTTTTTTTTACTTCTCCAGAATGACCTAAACTTTCCAGGGTCTGTATAATGGCTGGAAAAATTGCCTCAATCTCACCTGGATTTTTTTTTTTTAAGATACAGAGCCCAAGCTGTCTGGTACATACCCATGAGGCAGTAACCATAAAACAGAGGGACAATTAAATCTTACTTCCATCTCCAAAAATGTATACGTTTTTCCCCTGTAAATTCACACATAATAAAATACTTTAAAATTGCCTTTTATTTCTCGATATATGCAGGGCTGTGAGGGAGGGAGCATAGGCTTGAGGAGGAAGGGCAGGCTGTAGCCTGCGCCAGAACTAGGACCCACTCAACCCACAGACTAACTGCAGAAAAATGAGGCTGGGTAGTCAGGCTTCTTTTATGATGGGAGAAATGACTGTTTTTATGGCACGCTAAATAAAACCTGCTTTGGAGCTAGAAGTTTATTGCCAGAGTGGGGAGAGCTGTTGTTTGTGTTTTCTGTTCCCCTCCCTTCCTCTCCCCTCCCTCCCCTTCAGCTGCGACATGGAAAGATGGGTGGTAAGAATTTAGAAGTCCTTAGAAAGTGTATAGAAATAATATGATTTTTAAAATTATACTAAAATTTATCTTAACTTTTCCCTGCATCTCATGCTGATTTTACAGGGAGTGTGGTCAGCATTCTTGGCTTTCTGAAATCGTTAGACGAGTTCTCAACCAAGCAATAACAAACAACTGCAGTGACCTGCATGTATATAGTTGCTTTATGGTTTCCAGAATGTTTTCACATGCCCTAGATCCTCAGGGCAACCTGGAGAGGCAAGCCAGTGATCATTTCTCTATTACAGAAAGAAGGATGGACACCCAGAGCGTCAGGTTACTTCCCAAGGTTGCACCACTAGTTAAGGGTCGAGTGAAAGCTGAAACCCCGATTAATTAAATAAAGAGGAAATGAAATTAAGATCCTTACATGGACAGTGGCGAGCTTGGAGAGCATTAGATTGAAGGAGAGGCAAGGCTAAGACACTATTAGTCTGTAAATGTTATAGAAGGTAAGTTTCTGTTGACCTGCAGCTGTACATGGGATGCGTCTTTGTCTTAAAAGCCTTATGCCCTGGTGCAGAGTCAGCAAAGGCAGGAAGAAAAAGACGTAGCATACCTCAGCATCCATGAGGCTGCAGAAGGAAGTTTTTCACTGTATGATTTTTGCCTGATGGCTAATGCCGTACCATCAGGAAGTGCCGGGGCAAGATGCTTGCCCTGTCTGGGATGCACTAGTCTCATTGAATGATGAGGTGTTTCCTCGGGGCTCTGCTAGGTCCCTCATCCCCTGTCTCTTCTTGCATGTGGGAAATTGCTGAAAACAAGCCCAGAACTACCTGGACATGGTTAAGCCAGTGGGCCAACGAAGGAGGGTCTCAAGGTGACTGCTATTAAAGCAGTTACTGACAAGGCGGGTGTCTGAGAATGGGCCCACTTAAGGAGCAAGTGGAATTATTAAGGCCAAGCTCTCTGACCAAACTTGACAAGGAGCCGAGGGAAAGGCAGGCACAAATTCTGAAAGAGATAATCCAGCAACCAAGCTGGGACAGAAGCTTCAGGTTGGCCTCACCTTGGAGGCATGTTCAAGAATCCAGAGCTATGGGGGTAGGTCCAACAGGTGCAACAAGGTTCAGCGAAGTGCATGAGCTTGCAGGTCCCAGAGAGTAACGTCAGAACAGAGGGTGTCATCGCAGTGCCTTGCACCTCGTCTCCTAAATGGAGAAGGTTCTCACGAGGGAATAGAAGGAGCAGCTGGAAATTGGAGTCAGGACACTCGGGACCAACTCTGACCATGACTATCTGTGTGAGTTTGAGCAATCCTTTAGTCCTCTGGTTCAGTGTCTTCCTCTGTAATAGGAGAAGAGGGTCTAAGATTGTGAGAGCACCGTACCTCATCTGTAGTCCGGCCAAATATACATTTGCTTCATGAATGATTCCAGAATAAATTGAGTCAGATACATCAGACCCTGACCTAATGGAGGCAGACATAGATTTTCAACTTACATCCAAACTTCCCTGTCACCTTTCAGTGATGCCAGCTGCCCACAGACAGGCGCTGGTATTCATCATAGATAGTAAGTAGTGCATTTTGTCCCCATGAATTTATAGCATGGCAGCACCCCAACCCAAAGCACCCCCAACAAGAACTCTGTACAGTGCTTTGCTTTCTATGGTTTGGTGCAGAAATGGCCTGAAACCCTATTAAGCTAAATCACGACAGTCAAAGACAATGGGGAGAATGTGTGTCCAATTCACAACTTCTAGACGGTTGACACCATAAGATATATTCACTCCAGGAAGGCACCAGGTACAGCTGGAGAGATCAAGACCAAGCCATGTGGCCCAGAATAACTCTGCAGAATCATGACGAGTGAGTGTGCTTGGGCTGGATTCTCCTTCAGACTAGTTCGTGTCACTCTGGTTATCAGAAACCCCCTCCCAGACCTGGCATCACACCCAGGAATTTGAGCTGAAACTCTCACCTGGAGGCTGTGAGGATAGCTAGGAGCAAAGGATGCATGTGTCCTGACCCCTCTTACTAGAGAACTGAGTTTCAGATGCAGCAGGGAGGGTGATACCAATAATTATTTTTATTTTATTTTTTTACATCTTTATTAGATTATAATTGCTTTACAATGTTGTGTTAGTCTCTGCTGTACAATAAAGTGAATCAGCTATATGTATATCCCCTCCCTCTTGGGCCTGCCTCCCACGCTCCCCAACCCCAAATAATTAATAATCATAAAGTTATAGTATTAGTAATAACTGGAAATTGTTGAACGCTTACAATGTGTTCTATGATAACGTTTTTACCAATGCTGTCATGTTTAATTTTCAAAACAACACTATTAGGTAGGCATGTTATTTCTCCCATTTTAGAAGTAGAGAAGATAAGAAACAAGTCCCAGGCCATACAGGTTGTAAGAGGCAAAGCTAGAATTTGAACTGAGTTCCTTCTGATTCCTGACTCTGAGCGTGCCATCGGGATTCTCCACTGCATAGTGAGCACTGGAATAGCCTTGACTGTACACCCAGCACTGGATGAAGTGCTTTACATAGATTGACATATTTGATTCACCTATTGACCTTACTAGGTAAGTGTAGTATCATCCCTGTTTTGCAGCTAAGGAAATTGGGACACAGACAGGTTAAGCAACTTGCCCAACGTCACACAGCTAGTAAGATTTTAATACAGTTTTCTTAGCTCAAGAGTCTGTGCTCCTCACTGCTACACATTTCTTCTCCACTGCCTCTCAAAAGAAGATAGAAGACAATCCATAACTGACAGATGCCATGCTACCTTAAACAGGAAGCCTCCTAGAGAAAGTTCAGGAGCACAAATTGAACAGGAGACTCTAAGGGTGGTCAGCACTGATTGACATAGAGACCCACGTGATTGCCGCACCAGGGACATCACCGTTGGCAGCCACCTAGGACACGATCACACTCCAGGGGCAAGAATGATTCTGGGTCTCAGCCCCCACCACAAGGCTAGCCCCGTGCCTTTGCTCTGCCCTCCTGCCCTTCTTCTAAATGAGACTCATGCGAAATGAAGGATGCACCAAATGCCTGCAGTTTGCAGTGTTTATGGGAAACTTTAAAAGCTGGTTTTGCAGGCTAATTCAGCATCTCCATGACATTTTTGACTTGATTTATAATCAATGGTTATTTTAGCCCTACTGGTAAAAAGCACCAGTTTTGCAGTAAAATGGATTTATAGAAAGGAAACATGAGGTAAAGAGGGGAAAAAATACTTCTTTTCCTCCGCCCTCTCCCGTCTTAAGACTTTTTCCTCTAACAAGCAAAAGCTAGATATAATCTTTGGGCTTAATCTTTGGGCCCTTTCCTGCCTGGTCTCTGCTACTCCTCCACCCTGGAACAAAACCGAACAATTCTTAACCCCTTCCATATAGAAGCCCTTAGGTTACCAAGTGTTTACCAAGCTTGACTGAAGTAAGGCTCTCTGGGCCCTAGCCCAGAATCGTGACTCCAGACTTTCAGGAGAGAGGCCTGGTGAACTGTGAATTTAACAGCGGCCACTGGTAGTTCTTAGCTGCAGGCAGGTTTGGGAAATGCCCTGTTTTGGGCCAGATTAGCCATCCACTCCCCTTATTCATCCAGCTTTCTTTAAGAGATAGCTTTCCTAGATCCTGGGCCATTCTGGTTCTCACTCTGAATGCACTTCAGGTTTTGTACCTCTCTCATGGATGTGACATTCAGACCTTAATACTCCACCCTGCTAGTTTGCCACTTCATCGTATGCTACTGATTCTCAAAGAAGAAGAGAAGAGAACATGTTCTTTTTCCTCCTTTTTTTGAGGGAGTGGCCTGAAGAATAGGCCACATGGAGAATAGCTGACACATTTTTAAAACCCAACTGTTGCTCCGTGATGCTTCATCTTCATCGTCAGGATCAGTGTGCACCTGTTGCTTAGGACTTTCACTACAGAATATGTCCCAGGCCAGGACTGTTCCCTGTCCCTTAGGGTTCCTGGGACCCAGCTGGAGGCCTAGAGAAGCTTGGGCAGGGCGGGCAAAGCCTATTTGCTGGAGCAAGGCAGAGGTGGTACTGTTGGTGGGATTCTGCTTCAGCAAGTTCTCAGCACCTGAATGGCTCAATCAGGAGACCTCCGTGTCCCTTCCAGAAGGATGTGGCAATGTGCACTCCAATTAGCCCCGCCAAGCTTACGCCATGGCTGCCTCTGAAGTGGTAGCCCTGCAGCTCCACACCATTTTCTCTCTTTGTCTAAATTTTCTTGAGTTGACTTCTAGCTCGTCTGCTGAGAGGCTGTTTTTCTATTTGTATGTCACATAAATGAAAGCCCAGTTTTTAGCATTTTCCCCTAACAATAGCACTTTTCCAGACCCACTGGGGAAGCCCCTTTGAGACCTGCTAAGACCCCTCAGTTCTGCTAAGAACTGTTATAGGAGGGGTTCCCAGGAACTCCCTCCCAAGGGTGTGTTCACTCTCAGTTACAGGATCCTGGTCCTCAGATCCAGGCTAACACCTGCAGGGATGCTTGTCTCCCCAGCTTGGCAAAACAATCCAAGGGGCAAACAGAATTTCGGCTCAAAATGGGAAAGCAGTGTCTAATAGATAGAACAATGTATTTTGTGCAGAAGTAAGCTCCCCGTGACTCTGTATTGTCAAGTGGGTCCCAGGGAGGCTCTGAAGGAAGAACTTGAGCGCTGAACATTGGGTTAATAGGTTGAGGGTGGCGGTGGAGGTAGCGACAGACTTCTGGAATGAGTGACTGCAAGAGCACACCACCCGAGCTTAAGTGAGGCACTCCCTGTTTAGTGCCTCTGCCCTATCCCCTGTTTCTGCTGGATGTTACTTTTCAGAAAAGTAGTTTATTGAAAAATACAATACAAACGTTTAGCTATATTAACATAGTACCTACTAAGGGCCAGGCACTGTTAAATACTTTACGCTCACCAGCTGCTAATACTCCCACTCCCCTTTGACTTGGATACTGCTGTTAATTTCTAGATGAGGAAGCTAAGATAGGAAGAAGCCACAGGACTTGTCCTGCGTTGTGGTCCTGGGATTCAGACCCTCGCATAGATCTCAAGCCTCCCCACCACACTGCGGCCTCTCAGCTGTCCCTTGGATCTCAGGAATAGTGACCTCAGTCAAAGGCTTGAGAAAAGAGGGTCTGGGCCAGCACGTCTCAAATGGTTGACCTTGGACACCACCTGGGAGCTTGCTAGAAATGCAGAATCACAGCTCCACCCCGACCTTCTATATCAGAATATGCGTTTTCACAAGATCCGCAGGTGAATCGTGTGCAATTTAAATTTGAGGCGCTCAGGGTTCCAGTGTCACTCTCTATATGGTCCAGGTCTTTCATTTATACTATAGCTCCCTTCCCACAGTTGAGGTGGGGGGAGGGGGAGGGAACAAGGAACAGACTTTTAAAACATGAAATCATCTCTCATGCTCTTACCGTTTTAACAAATTCCTCTCACCTTCAGGTATTTTGTCCAGTCCTCGTCAGAGTCCTGATTTGTGCTGACAGGGAAAGAGACTCAGGCTAGTGGAGGTGGAGATGGTACAGCAAGGAGGAGGGCAGTGGAGACAGTGGTGGGGTCCACTGGGGACCAGGCCGGGTCTGCACCCCTGCTGCACTTGCTGCTGCTCCCTGCTCCCCCGCCTCCAGGCCTGTTGGCTTCCCTCCTTTGGAGCATAACAAAGGGTGGCTCCCCCACCAGGAGAGCCCTGATATGTCCCTGAACGTGACAGTCCCTCCAGCCACCGCCAATGTTATTAATTTTTAAAACAAACTTCCTGATTGAGGTCTGGCTGCCTCTAAATTGTCTCTACAAGGAGACTGTGTACTAATTAACCCATAGAAACAATCAATGATATACCTTTTTCAAGTTTCAGGGTGATTAGAATATGAAAATGAAGAGCACAATGGTACAGATGTTTTAGAATCACAGCAGACAGCAATTAGTGACACGGAACCAGCTGCTTCTCTCTCCAGATAAAGCCTCTTAATAGGGAATTACACTGGAGGAGTCATTACCCAGATGGATCTCACATGATTTACAGAGGAGGCGGGGCAGCGTTAACTGATTTGTGAGCAGGTTCTTGTCAAGCTTCCTTCTTACCTCAAGGAAGGTGGATTTGTGGCTGGGGTGCAGGGGGACTTCACCTTTCTACCTGTTGGCCCGGGTCAGGGAAGCCACCAAGGATGAGGAAAGGAGAGAATGGGGCCTGCAAGAAGCCACAGGCACCTGTCTCCTTGATTCAGGCTCCATTGTTTTGGGGTCAACTCCCTCAGCTGTCCCTGAGCAAAGGGGAGAGTGAGGCCTGGGGAAGGGGAAACACTGAGTTGTTGGCTGCCTAGGTGTTCATTGGAAAGAAAGTGTCACTAAGTTCTGCTGAGTGGCTTTGGGGTGTGAGTGTGCATGTGCTATAGAGAGCTCTTAGTAATCTTTGTTTGATGTATTTTCTCTCCTTCTTTTACATAATTGAGGTAAAATTTACATATTCTGAAATGTATACATCTTAAGTGTACAGTTCAAAGAGTTTTTGACAAATGTATACAGCTGTGTAACTCACACTCTTATCCTGATACAAAATACGTGTATTACCCCCAGAAACTTTCCTCCTACCCTTTCCCACTCCCACCCAACCTTTAAGCAACCATTGTTCTGATTACTATCATAATAGATTAGTTTTACCTGTTCTAGAACTTTATGCAATGAAATCATACAGTATGTACGTTTTTGGAGTCTGGCTTTTTTCACTCAGCATAATTTCATGTGTGTGACTTTTCCATATTGTGGAATATATCCATACATTGTTCTTTGTATTGATGAGTTTGTGTGTTCTTCTGTTGATTGACACCCACGCTGTTTCCAGGTGCTTTCTACTCTGAATAAGCTGCTGTAAAGTTTCTGTAAAAGTCCGTTTGTGGATACATGTTCTCATCTCTTGGGTAAATACACAGGAGTGGAATTGCTGGGTCATAGTGTATATTTAGCTTTAAAAGACATCACAGGGAGATCAGCTCGGTGCTTTGTGACCACCTAGAGGGGTGGGATGGAGGGGGTAGGAGGGAGAGGCAAGAGGGAGGAGATATGGGGGTATATGTATATGTATAGCTGATTCACTTTGTTATAAAGCAGAAACTAACACACCATTGTAAAGCAATTATACTCCAATAAAGATGTAAATAAATAAATAAGACATGGCCAAAACAGCTTCCAAAGTAGTACCATTTTGTGCTACCTCCAGCAATGGATGAGAGTTGAGAGTTTCAATTGTTCATACCCTTATCAATGCTGGTTATCTTCAATATTTTTAATATTAGCTATCCTACTTGGTGTTCAGTGGTATCTCATGGTGGTTTTAATTGGCATTTTCTTGCTGACAAACGATGTTTGAGGACGTTGGCATGTGCTCCCTATCCACCCCTAATTTTGTGATTCAGCATATTTTGGTGAAGGTGTTTTGCAGTTGTGTGAGGTTAAGTTCATTGAGAGCATTGATCAAAACTTCTGTATATTTTTTCTATTTTTTTTTTTAGTCAATTTGCTCTAGCAATTACTGAAAGAAGAGTGTTAAAATCCCTTTGTGTCATTGGCTATGTCTTTCTTTAATTCTCTTAGTTTTCATTTCAAGCATTTGATCCAAGTATATGTTATGAGATGCAAACAAATTTAGGATTATTGTTTCTTGATGAATTGACTCTCTTATTTTGAAATGTCCCTAGTGCCTCTGGTAATACTCTTTGTTCTGAAGCCCATTTTGCACTATATTAATTCACTCCAGCATTCTAAGATTTGGTGTTTGTGTGGTATGTCTTTTCCCATCCTTTTAAGCTGTCTTTATCTTTGTATACGGTCGGCCAAAAAGTTAAATCGGGTTTTTCATGTTACGAAAAACCCAAACGAACTTTTTGGCCAACCCAATATTTATTGTGTATCTCTTGTAAACAACATATAGTTATGTCTTACTTTTTTATTCAGTTTGACAATCTACCACCTGCTTTTTGGTTTGGCTTTGCCTTCTGTTGTTCATTTGTTGGGGGGAGGGGTTGTTTAGTATATTTAGAGTTAATTACCTATATTGTTGAGCTTAAGTCTACCATGTTACTATATGTTTTCTGTTTTTCCCATCTATCTTCATTCTTTTTTCTCCTTTTCTACCCTCTTTGGACAAATCAAGCCTTTTTAGTGTTCCGTGTGTTTCCTTCTTTTGGCATTTTAGATATATAACTTTGTTTTATTTTTAGTGGTTGCTCTGGTGATTGGTTGCTCTGGTGATTACAGTATGTACCCTTAAAGTATCACATCTACTTTAATCTAATATTACATCTCTTCAAATATAAGCACGTTACAAGTGTATACTTCCATATACCTTCTCTTGCTCTTTGTTTTACTACTGTACATTTTATTTCTATAAATGTCATAAGCTTCATGATACACTGTTGTTATTTCCACTTTAAGCAGTCAGTTGCCTTTTGAAGATTTTAAGACCGAGAATAAGACGTTGTATATATGCCCACATGTTTACCATTTCCATGTTCTTCATTCATTCATGTAGATCTGAGTTTCTATCTGGTGTTATTTCGCTTTAGGCTAAAGAACTTCCTTTTACATTTCTTGTAATTCAGGTCTACCAGCAGTGAATTCCCTCACTTTTTATTTATCTGAAAATATCTTTATTTTTGCCTTCATATATGAAGAATGTTTTCATGGGATAGAGAAATTTAAGTTGACTTTATTTTCATTTTAGTACTTTAAAGATATTATTTCATTGTCTTCTGGCTTGATTTTTATTGATAAAAATCAGACATTGTTTTTGTCACTATTTCCCTGTATATAATGTGTCTTATTTCTCTGGCTGCTTTTAACATTTTCTCTTTGGACTTCATCAATTTGTTTACAATGTACTTAGATGTAGTTTTTTTGTGTGCTTATTCTGCTTGGGATTTGTTGAGATTCTTAGCTATGTGAATCCACATGCATTATTCTCTCTTCTCTACTGGGATTCTAATTATATGTGTGTTAGACCACTTGATACTTTTCTATAGGTCACTGAAGTGCTGTTTGTTTGTTTGTTTTTTAATCTCCCTCCCCCACCCTATGCACCCGTCAATTTGGATAATTTCTGCTGTCTTTTCTTCATGTTCTCCGGGCTTCTCTTCTACTGTGTCTTGTATGCTATTAAGCCCATCAAGAGAATTTTTCATTTCAGATATTGTATTATTCCAATTTAGAATTTCATTTTGTTATTTTGGTATAGTTGCCATCTCTATGCGGAGATTTCCCATATGTTCATCAGTTATTCCCATCTTTTCCTTACTACTTGACCATCTTTATAATGGCTGTTTTGAGGGCCTTGGATCTATATCTACCCTCCTGGGTATGCGTCATATTTGCTTCAGTGTTTGTCTAATAATTCTTTGTTTGTTTTCCTTTAAAGAGTTTGACTTTTGTTCTGATTGGTAGTTAATTTACTGGCAGAGTTGCTTTATCTTATTAAGGATTCTTTTTAGACTTTGCTAGCTTTTATTCTAGGGCTCGAGTAATCCTACTCTTAAGGAGAACCAATTCTGGGATATCAACTGACCGTCTGGGATATTTATTAAAGTCTCCCCATTCTGGCTAGTCAGAAATCCAACAGTGCCCAATATTATGTGACCTTAGGACTCTGTGTTCAGCTTATAGCCCCCAGTAGCAAATATCTGCTATGCTTCATGGAATCTTGCCCTCAAGTGCAGATTAAAGTTTGGCCAAAGACATAGGGTATTTCTATTAAGGTTTCTAGGATTCTTTTTCTGCATATCTCCCTCTTCTCAGGTACCCTGTCCCCCAAGTTCTAGTCCCCTCAAAAGTCTCAAACTATAATCTCTGTTTCCTCTACCCAGTGAAATTACAGTTCTCTGGCTTCCGCTTCCCTGTGCCCAGGTTTAGAAAGTTCTCCTGGGCAGAAAACTAGGGATATGGCAGAGCCTCTTAAGTTTCCTTCTATCTAGAATCACAGCCCATATTACCTGTTGCTCAAAGCCTGAAAATAGTTGCTTCATGTATTTTATAGTTTTATGTTTATTTCCATAGAAAAGTTAAGTCTAATACCTATTAATACCATTATGGTTGGAACCAAGTCAGCAATCATTAATTATGCAGAATTACTGTGTACTCAAGGAAGCATATGATAGTGCCTCTGTATTTGTGTAAGCTGTTATCACCCCCAATAAAAGGAGTGCTTTAATATCACTCACAGTCCCCAAATAGCAAATCAGGAATGGTTCCTATGGGAACCACACTAAGGTACCTTCCCAGGGCAATTCATGTGACAGGAAATGAGGACTGTATATATGTAACTGGAAACTTCATGTCCATTTAGGGGCTTTTCTGTGTTCCATTGTCTTAGTCTGTTTGGGCTGCTATAACGGAATACCATAGACTGAGTGGCTTGTAAAAACAGAAATTTATTTCTCACAGTTCTGGAGGCTGGGAATTCCAAGAGCGAGGCGTTGGCAGATTCAGTGTCTGGCAAGAGCCTGCTTCCTCGTTCATAGATGGCTGTCTTCTCTCTGTGTGCTCACATGGTGAAGGACAAGTGAGCTCTCTGGGGTCTCTTTTATTATAAGAGCATTAACCCCATTCATGAAGTCTCCACCCTCATGATCTAATCACATTGTGCTCCCATAGGCCCCACTTCCTAATACCATGACATTGGGAGTTAGGATTTCAACGTATGAATTTTGAAAGGACACAGACATTCATGGAATTCTGTGGAATCAGAGGATCGTAAAGCCATGGTTCAAATAGGGTACTTAGTGACATTCTTCTCTACCTACCATTAGCAAATGCAGGAACGAACTGGGCTGAGGAGAGATGCTTTGAGAGCAAGTTCAATGGAAGCTGGCATGTGCATTCCTCCTATTCATGAGCCTAAATGGTAATTTTCAGTCTTTTCTTAAGTGACAGAACCATCTCTCTCCACCTCCTTTCTCTTTAATGAAATCCTTTGCAAGGCTGCTCTGTTCAATTGGGGGTTAAAAGAATGGAGCTTCTCTGTTGCCCAATCTACTGGCTACAGTTCAGAAATGTCTTTACAAAATCCTAGGACTCTGTGGAACACATTTGAAAACCACTGAGCTGGAACATCTCCTGATAATATCAGAGCCTCTTTAGTCCCTAACCCAGACCCCTGTCTTTGATATAATCCAGTGGTTCTCAACTCTGTCTGCACATTGGGATAACTGAGAGCTTTGAAAAATGTACTACTGTTCAGGTCCCACCTCTAGAATGTTGACTTAATTGGTCTGGATCAGATCCCAGCTATGGTGTTCTTTATGAAGCTTCCTGGATGATTCTAACATGCAGCCAGGGTTGAGAACCTTTAATCAGACAGTGTGTGGTTGCATTCCTTTTCTCCCACACTCAGCTCTTGCTCAGGCTTGAGCACTTGCTTCAAGACTCAGGGGTGGAATGCCAAGATTCCCCAGAACTCTGGGGATTGGCTTGGATGAGTTGGGGAAATAGAAATCCCAGGGTGGGAGGTCACGAACCCCTGCATGCCTAGTTCTTTCTGTGAGGACAGTATTTTCATCCACCCATATAACTGACCTCTGCCCACCATGCAGTGTACTTGGAAAACCTAAACAGAGGATGGACTGTGTTAGAGTTTCTTACTATGTAAATTACAAAGAGTTCAGAGAGCAAAACAGGAATACTCAGTGGTGCCAAATTGCATATCCTAACAGGCCTGTGGTGTTTTGCTCTGCATATTTACCACCAAAAAGTGCTGTGAATGTCACAACAACCACGGAAGAGCCCCACCCCAGAGGAATTATGGTGTTAAAACATTAGATAAGTGGTTTTACAACTCAATTATATATCAGAATTATCTGGGGAGCATGTTAAAATGCACATTCCTTGGCCCCACCCTGGGAGATGGCAAATGAGCCTATCTGCAGTGGGGCCTAGGAATCTGTATTAGTAACCAGTACCTTAGGTGGCTCTGATACAGGGATCTAGGACCACATCTCGAGAAGTACCAGGTGCCAAAATAAGAGATAAAGCTCCCCTCATTCCTTCATACCCAGGCACATTTTCCTGTTCACGTAAAGCAAAATATCCCACAAACAGTAAATCTAAATGATTGCTGTCAAAAGTAGCACAAACACAGCTAACCCAAAAGAGTAGTTTATCATCCACAAAGTCATGCTTGGTTTTTGATATGATTTTTCTCAGACCCAAATCGTCATGTCCTCCTCTCATTGTGACAAAACTTGCTTTAGATAAGCCTGAGATAAGGCTGGGTGACTTCCTTTCTTCCATTTTCACAGACTTTTAAGTTTTTATGCAGTGATTTAATGCTTGTTTTTAAAATTATGTAAAAATAAAGTGCTTTTTAAAAAGAAATCTGACTTGTACAAAATTTAGATTCTGTATAAGCCAATTTATACGTTGGTTGTGGGGGAGGAGATAGTTATCTACTTTACAAATAATTCTTCACATTACAGAAGGACTTCCTTCCATACACACATTCTGTAGGAGAGAAATCTGTCTAGTGTTTTGAGAATGGTGTTTCCCTGATGAATATTTGGCCTAGGCTCAAGGTGCATAGAAAGCACTGCTCTTATAAAAAGTAAGCCATACCTTCAGAATTGACTGTGAGTTCCACAAACAATCAATCAATTTGTGGGGATGGGGAGGCAGCCAAGATGAAACTGGAGGGAAGGGGGCAGCACACAACCTTAGAAAGAATGACATAGCCCAAGGACATGACATAAACTGATTAGAACCAACTGGGTCCAAGATGGCAGACGGGTCGACTTCCACTAGACCTTGAGCCTCAGTATACACTCATTGTAACACATCAGCAAGGTAAATGACACACCCACAGGCACCATGACAGTTTCAAGGCCAACCACAAGGATCAAAAAGTGGGCGGTGGCCCAATTCCTAGAAATCCTCGCCCCTTCCCCAAATAGCTGGAATACTCCTCCCACTCATTAGCCTATGAAATTACCCGCTCCTGTAAAAACTGACAACCCCATACCCTGGTGCCTTTCTCACCTTCTGAGATGGCCCACACTCTGTCTGTGGAGTGTGTTTCTCTCTAAATAAATCCACTTCTTACCCATTACTTTGTCTCTCACTGAATTCTTTCTGCGATGAGATATCAAGAATCTGAGCTTCATTAAGTCCTGAAACCAGGTGTGTGATCTCAGTTGGAAGACCGTGGGTTTTGGCCAGGTTCGAGTCCCAGCCATGTGGGTTCAAGCCCTAATCAGGGTTTTGGCCGGGTTCAAGTCCTGGCCGCATGGGTTCAAGTCCCAGTCTGGATTTAGGCTGGGTTCGAGTCCCAGCATGTGGGTTCAAGTCCCAATCTGAGGTGCACAGTTTCAAAGAGACATGCTGAGCTTGACGGTATTAAAAGATTTCCATAAAAATAATCTGGCCCAATGTAGTATTCCCTTATTTGCTAACTGTTTCAGAGATAGCCCTGCTGGGGGCTGAGGGTAGTATAAAGTCCATAGAAGATTCAGGTCTGATCCCCCAGAAAAATCTAAAGGGGAAATGGAAACAAGTGCTATGTGGGTTAATGAGGCCCCAAGTTAAAGCCCCCTATATGGAATAATATCCCCAGACCTCTGGAGAAGGATGGGAGGGAGAGCTCGCTTGCCCCTGCATTGAGCTGGGAGCCTGTTTTTTGATGTCTGGCTCTGTCTCAATGGAGTAAGTGCTCAGTTCTCAGTGAAGGGCATATTGGAACTGACAGTCTCACCATTGTGTATATAATCTGTCATGGCTGACAGATGAAGAAATGGGATTTTGTGAAATGCAACGAGATATAGCCATCAGCCACTGCTGGAAGGAAGCCTTGTTCTTCTGGACCCCTTAAAAAGCACTCATTCTCAGTCCTCTTTGCCCCTTCACTGCAGCCGTCTGAGCGCTGGGTTTAAAGCACCATTTCCCCCCCATTACTGCTGATCTTTTGTTGTGCTTCCCTTTTGTCCACCCTGCCCTTTGATTGCCAAGCTCTCCCAGCAGGGCAAATTGCAGCTGAAATGGTAGAAACAATGGGATCAGGCAGTGTCCAGATGGAGGCACTGGGAACCAGGCATGCTTAACTGCTTACTTTCAGCTGGTCTGCCCTGAGTGTAAGTGAGCAGGCCCCACCTTTCAATTGCCAGAGTGAAATCCACCCTCCTGACAGTCACATGGGCTTCCCCAGAAGCAGGGTTAATTGGAAAATGAAACAATTAATGGGAGATGAGAAAGAACTAACAGTAAAATTTGCGCTGAAGGGGAGTTACCTTGCAAGTGCCTTTAGTCCTTAAGTATTTGGGAACAATCTTTTGTTCAACCTGTAATGCATCTGAGCCCTCCAGTTTCATCATGAGCCATTATGAAATGAGTGATTGGTGGCTTATTGTCTTTTGTGTGCAGCCATATATTTTGTCATGGTAATAGGCATCTTAAATATTATTTTGTTTGTTCGTTCAACAAACATTTATTGAGAACTTTCTGGGTGGTTTGCTTTGTAATAGATACTGGAGATAAAAGGATAAATGAGTGTGTCTGACCTCAAAGTACTTACAGTCTAGGAGACAGAGACAGAAAAGTATACAAATAAATGGCACATCGCATTACAAGGATTGTGATAGATGTCTTCATGAGAGACAATGGTGCATGCAGAAGGAATGGCATAAGAAATTAGGCTGAAGGAGGTAACAGTGTCTGCAGACAATATGTTGCAATATACAGGTCATTAATCTCACTAATGACAAAATGGAATACCCATAGTAAAGCGGATGTTCCTTCATTTATTCAATAAATGTTTATTGAGTGCCTACTATTTGCCAGGCACTGTACTTGGTATCTCTGTGATGGTGTATACAGGCTAGAAAGGGAGACAGGCATTAATTCAATTAGTACAAAAATCAAATGTAAATTTAAAACTGTGATAAGTACAACAAAGATGAGATACATGGTTTCATGAAAACTTATAATAGGAGTATTTCTGTAAGGTAGTGGGCCTCACTAGGATTGAGCTGAGATTAGAACATAAAGAAAAGTTAATGAAGGACTCTGCTAGTTGCCAAGAGTAAGATGGAGCAATAGGGAAAAACTGATGGGAATTAGAGGTGAAGATTCCAGCTTTACCACGAAGCCCCTCTGTGGACTTCAGTATACAGATCTGGAAAAGTGGAGAGGGGTTGATGACAAGGGTAGAGGTGAGAGGGTGGCTATGAGTGCTGTTTTGTCCGGGTCCAAAATAACTTAAACCTTTTGTCCTACAGTTTTTATTAAGTACTACCACTAACTCTCTAGAATGTTCTAGCGTGAGCAACCAATTATTTTGTCGCCCAAAGAAGTGGGAAATTTTGTTTCCAAGCCCTCTTCTAGCCTGTCATCCTGTGAGTATACACATAGTGCCAACTAAAATCCAAAGCATAAATGACAAATTAACAAAGCCTTGACTCATAAAAGATAAGTAGGATTTACTATTTTGTGCCATGAATAAGATTTCTCTATTTTTGCCAAAAATGAGATAGAGCCTATGTCCACAGCAGTAATACCTAGCGGCCAAAGTCAAGTGTCAGGATTAGTTCTCTAGATGATGATGGCAGTGTCTCTACTCTAAACTGCAAGGTGAAAAAAAAATTAAATACTTTTTTTCTTAATTTTCTCCTGGGCACTTAACAGGCTTAGCTTGGGGAAGCTCTCTCATGATTCTTAAAAAATATGCTTCAATATTGGAAGTATAAACAGGATTTCACAAAATCAGGGAGGCAGAAAATAACGCTAGGGATTCCAGGAACTGGTGTGAATGAAACCCTGGTTGCTTTACTATATTGAATTTTACCCATAATTCTTTCTGCCATCTGCATTTTGACTCTTAGCAGGGACAATAAGAAATGTTTTCTAATAAAGCATAAATCCTATAGGTTCAATGGCAAAAGACAGAGAAGAGATAGGTGATAGATATATAGCTAGCTAGCTAGCCAGCTAGATAGACACATACAATACATACATACATAGACAGGTAAACAGACAGATACATATTATAGGTTAAAACTTCCTAAATTCACTAAGCCATTATCATATACTCCTTAGTTGGGATATTATCAAAGCTTTCTTAATTTACTAATATTTTCCCTTTAACAAATCTTAGGGAAATACATCCTCTGTGTATAAAACAGGACTTATAATAAGCTTTAAAGACTGCTTTCTTTGTACTGGTAGCCTGGCTTAAACTCTATCTGGAACAATGTGAACATATCTATATTAAAAATAGCTTAATATCTCAAAACAGTGTGTTCACTATCCATTCCCTTTGTGAGTTTATAAACGTTGGATATGTTGTGTCTCTAGCACACGTTCTGCCTTTGCTGGCCGAAGAGTTAGTCTAAGGAAGGTGCAAAGTCTGAAGACATTCATATAGAGCCAATGTAGGGAAAAACACAGCTGACAAAGTCCAATGGAGTGATCTTGAATGATAATTTTTTTTTTTCCTGGCACATTTGTCCAGGAGACTTGTTTCCTTTTTTTTTTTTTTTTTTTTTTTCTTTTTCCAAGGTTCCTTTTGAGAATATCCACGCGTTTTCTCAAGAGAGTAGTCAGGGCCTAATGTGGGCTTAAGGATGTCTTAGCAGGCTCACTCCCAAACACGCACCACTCCTAGAGTCGGCAGAGATTTGAGGGCTCTTCCATGTTTCTTTGCTTCTTTTCGTTTCTTCTCTATGCCCTTGACTGGCCCACTTTTCCCCACGCAGTCGTCAAACTTCCCCCCCTTAATTCCTCAACTTGTGCTTTTTCTCCTTGTTGCAGTGGTTCCTAATGAGTTGCTTGTTTGAGTGCAGAGATGCTGAACTCCAGGATAAACTCCAAACAGAAATGAACTGCAGCAGGCAGAAACAAGGGAAAGATGTGTGTTTGAGAAGAAGCTGGGGCAAAAATAAGCTGCAGCTGGAGTTAGGGAAACGCGTGCAGTGAGTCTGGAAGTTCAGATGCTCTCCTGAACTCTGCCACCTTGGGCAGGACTCTTCATGGCTAAAGTTTTAGCATCTTCATTTGGAAAATAGAAGCATTGGACTGAGGGACCTTTAGGGCCCCTCCTGACTCTAAACAGTTCTTATTCTGAGATTGCATTAAACCAAGATAAGTTAAAGTTCCTGTTATCTAGGGAGAGAAAGACAGCGATTATAGCATCCTTATTAATATTCAAAATCAACACAATGTATTTTTACTAAAGAAATTGAAAACAACCTTCACAAAGCATTCTGGAACTAAAGGTGTCTGTTTCCAACTTTTGAATAATTAAGCCTTTTGACATTAAATTTTAAATAGTTTCACCATGCTGATCTTTGTTTCTCTCTCTCTCCTTCTCCACTCCACCCACCCTTAGGCTTACGAGCGGCCACAGAAACACTCAGCTCTCCATTATGACCCAGGCCTCCCACAGGACTTCACCGGTGACACCTTAAAACCAAAGCACCAGCAAAAAAGCAGCAGCCAGAGCCACGTGGACTGGTCCACCAACTCTGACAATGGACCTGCCACTCAGAATTGCTTCATCAGTACAGAGTCTGGCAGAGAAACTGCAAGCACCAGCAAGATCCCAGCTCTTGAGCCCCTGGCTTCCTTTGCAAAGGCCCAGGGTAAGAAAGGCAGTGCAGGGAGCACATGGAGTCAGTTGTCCAACAGTAGCAAAGATCTGCTCTTGGGAGGTGTGGTCCCATCTCCAAGCAACCACAGCTCACCAGCTCCACCCAGCAGCTCTGCTGAGTGCAGTGGGCTCCAGCCCTTAGTAGATCAAGATGGAGGAGGTACAAAGGAGCCCCCAGAACCACCTACTACTATAGGCAGCAAGAAAAAGTCCAGTAAAAAAGATGTGCTAAGTCAAACCATACCAAACTCAGACCTAGACTGGGTCAAGAATGCTCAGAAAGCATTTGACAATACAGAAGGGAAACGGGAAGGCTACTCTGCAGATAATGCCCAAGAGGCATCACCAGTCAGGCAGAATGTGAGTTCCGTCAGTAATCCTGAAAATGACTCAAGCCATGTCCGGATTACTATCCCTATCAAGGCACCCTGCCTAGATCCAAGCAGCCATAAGAGGAAAAAGAGACAGTCCATCAAAGCAGTGGTGGAAAAGATCATGCCAGAGAAAGCCCTGGCTTCTGGAATCACTATGAACAGCGAAGTAGTTAATAGGATACTTTCCAACCCCGAAGGTAATAAGAAAGATCCCCGTGTCCCTAAGTTGGGTAAAATGATAGAGAACGAGTCCCCCTCAGCTGGCCTTGAAACTGGTGGAAATGCTGAGAAGGTTGTCCCTGGAGGTGTATCTAAGCAGCGGAAGCCACCCATGGTCGTGACACCTCCAACGTGCACAGATCACTCTCCAAGAAAGCTGCCAGAAATCCAGCACCCCAAATTCGCTGCAAAACGGAGGTGGACGTGCAGCAAACCAAAACCCACCAGTCTCCTTCGGGAGGCAGTCATGGCCACCTCCGATAAACTGATGGTGGAACCACCGTCTGCTTACCCCATAACCCCGTCCAGCCCTCTGTACACCAACACAGACAGTCTTACTGTGATCACGCCGGTAAAAAAGAAGCGGGGACGACCAAAGAAGCAGCCTTTGCTCACGGTTGAGACGATTCATGAGGGGACCTCCACCAGTCCAGTCAGTCCCATCAGCCGGGAATTTCCTGGAACCAAGAAAAGAAAGAGACGACGTAGTTTAGCCAAGTTGGCCCAGTTAGTGCCAGGAGAGGACAAACCCATGAGTGAGATGAAATTTCACAAAAAAGTTGGAAAGCTTGGGGTGTTAGATAAGAAGACCATCAAAACTATCAATAAGATGAAAACACTCAAAAGGAAAAATATCTTGAACCAGATCTTGTCCTGCTCCAGCAGCATTGCGCTGAAGGCCAAAGCTCCCCCAGAGACCAGCCCTGGGGCAGCAGCAATCGAGAGCAAATTGGGCAAGCAGATAAATGTCAGTAAGAGGGGCACCATCTACATTGGCAAGAAGAGGGGCAGGAAGCCGAGGGCAGAGCTGCCACCCCCATCCGAAGAACCCAAAACAGCCATCAAGCACCCGAGGCCAGTTTCTAGCCAGCCGGATGTTCCCGTCGTGCCTTCCAACTTTCAGTCACTTGTGGCGTCTTCACCAGCAGCTATGCACCCACTTTCGACACAGTTAGGTGGGTCCAATGGCAACCTGAGCCCCGCCAGCACTGAAACCAACTTTTCAGAGTTGAAAACTATGCCAAATCTCCAGCCCATCAGTGCTCTTCCAACCAAAACCCAAAAGGGAATCCATAGTGGGACCTGGAAGCTGTCTCCACCCAGGCTGATGGCCAACTCCCCTTCACACCTTTGCGAGATCGGGTCACTCAAGGAGATAACACTGTCCCCTGTGAGCGAGTCCCACAGTGAGGAGACGATCCCGAGTGACAGTGGCATTGGGACAGACAACAACAGCACGTCTGACCAAGCAGAGAAGAGTTCCGAATCCCGACGGAGGTACTCTTTTGATTTCTGCTCCCTGGACAACCCGGAGGCCATCCCATCTGACACCAGCACAAAGAACCGGCATGGCCACCGGCAGAAGCATCTCATCGTGGACAACTTTCTGGCCCACGAAAGCCTCAAGAAGCCAAAGCACAAGAGGAAACGGAAAAGCCTGCAAAACCGTGATGATCTCCAGTTTCTGGCAGACCTGGAAGAGCTCATCACCAAGTTCCAAGTGTTCAGGATCTCTCACCGGAGTTATACTTTTTACCATGAGAATCCATATCCCAGCATTTTTCGGATTAATTTTGATCACTATTACCCGGTGCCATATATCCAGTATGACCCGTTGCTCTATCTTCGTAGGACTTCAGACTTAAAGTCAAAGAAGAAGCGTGGTAGGCCTGCAAAAACCAATGACACCATGACAAAGGTGCCTTTTTTACAAGGGTTCAGCTACCCTATTCCCAGTGGAAGTTACTATGCACCCTATGGAATGCCTTACACATCAATGCCTATGATGAACCTTGGTTATTACAGTCAGTACCCAGCTCCTCTGTACCTGTCGCACACGCTCGGAGCAGCGTCCCCATTCATGAGGCCAACAGTGCCACCACCTCAGTTTCACACAAGCTCCCATGTGAAGATGTCTGGTACGGCTAAGCATAAAGCAAAGCATGGAGTGCACCTGCAGGGGCCCGTGGGCATGGGCCTCGGTGACAGGCAGCCATCCCTGAATCCTCCCAAGGTGGGCAGTGCCGGTCTGTCCAGTGGTCGTCTCCACAAGAGGAAACACAAACACAAGCATAAGCACAAGGAAGACCGGCTCCTGGGGACCCACGACAACCTGAGTGGTCTCTTTGCAGGCAAAGCCACAGGCTTCTCCAGCCACATCCTGAGCGAGCGGCTGAGCAGTGCAGACAAAGAGCTCTCCCTTGTGAGTGAGAAAAACAAGCATAAGGAGAAGCAGAAGTACCAGCACAGTGAAGCCGGCCACAAAGCGTCCAAGAACAACTTTGAAGTGGACACCCTGTCTACGCTGTCACTTTCTGATGCCCAGCATTGGACGCAGGCCAAGGACAAAGGTGACTTGAGCAGCGAGCCTGTGGACTCGTGCACAAAACGGTACTCTGGCAATGGCGGGGACGGCAGCAGCGCAAGACCAGAGAGCCTGGATGTGTTCAGTGAGATGAACCCTCCGAACGACAAGTGGGACAGTGATGTGAGTGGGAGTAAAAGGAGGAGCTATGAAGGCTTTGGGACGTACAGGGAAAAGGACATCCAAGCCTTCAAGATGAACCGCAAGGAGAGAAGTTCCTATGACTCCTCCTTATCTCCAGGTAAGGCCGAGTTTTCTTCAAACTTGGACTGTCTTGTTACTTGGTTGCTGGGCACTGCCCTGCAGCAGTCCGCCATCTTTGGCACATTGGGTTCACTAGTTTGCAGAGAGGTAGAAACCAAATGAAAACAGGTCTCCTTGCAAATTTGAGTCTGCTGCACATTTTATGCATTGTTTAATCAGTTATTTTCTGTCTTTCCTCTCTTGGAGCCATTGCCTGAGAACTGTGGGCCCAGAGGCAGCCCCAATAGCTGCCAAGACTACAACCATACCCACTACCTTTATGCTTTTAATTAAAGATGCTATGCCTAAGTCTTCATCTGATCTGATGGTAAATTTGCTAGTTGGGTGAAACCTCTAAAACTCTCTAGGAATACCAACAAGATCCCAAGGAAGTCAAAGTTGGATGGGAATGAGTATCTAGTTTACCTGACATGCTAGCTCTAGAAGTCACACATCCTAGGTTGAAACATCTACAGTAGAGCCATTGGAAGCTGATGACCAGTGAATCTTGAAGTCTACCTGATAAGGAAGCCACAGATCAAAGCCATGTTGTCCTCTTTTTGGCATTTGATAAGCAGCTCTTGGTAGACCCCTAAAGTGAAGCCCTGACCTGTCATTTCCCTGCATAAAGGTGAGGGTGGGCGGAACCGGACTGAAAGGCACTGTGAGCCTCCTGCCTCTGCTGGAACCTACCGCTGTGTCTCTTTGCATATCCACTGGGGATGGGATTTGCCCACTAATCTCTAAACTGAAGTGCTGGTGGCTACTAGGAAGAGCTCATTCCTTGTCAGTTGCTGGGAGAATTTCCTTGCTAACCTGCCCACCCACATAAACCTTCCTTGCCATGGAAGCCTCACACTTCTGCGTAAATATCCCTTTGTCCCCGTCCACACATCACACAGATGATAAAAGACTCCTGTAGAACAGAGTAGTTATTTACTAGGAAAAAGGTAGAAACTCCTTTCTTAGGAGCTGCAGAAGCTAAAAGGATTCCTCGTGCTCTCCCTGCCCCCAAACAGTACAAACCCTCTGGCCAAAACCTGGTTTAAAGGACTGATCACCCCTGATAAGCTTTGGGTGCACTATTTCACCTCTGTTTATGATGTGTATTCCTTGTTTGTCTTCTCCCTTCATGCGGAGTCCATAATTAGTGAAGGTGAAGAGGTCTGTTCATGAGGATTTAGAGACTTTCTAGGCCAGCAGATTTCGAAAAGAAATATGTTTTGATAATGGCCATTCTGACTGGCTTGAGGTGATACCTCATTGTAGTTTTGATCTGCATTTCTCTAATAATTAGTGATGTTGAGCATCTTTTCATGTGCCTCTTGGCCATCTGTATGTCTTCCCTGGTGAAATGTCTAGTTAGGTCCTCCGCCAATTTTTTAACTGGATTGTTTGTTTTTTTGATATTGAGTTCCATGAGCTGTTTGTATATTTTGGAGATTAATCTTTTGTCTGTTGTTTCATTTGCAAATATTTTCTCCCATTCTGAGGGTTGTCTTTTTGTCTTGTTTATGGTTTCCTTTCTAGAGGGTTGGGATAGGGAGGGTGGGAGGGAGGGTCAAGAGGGAGGGGATATGGGGACATGTGTATGTATATGGCTGATTCACTTTGGTGTACAACAGAAACTAACACAGTACTGTGAAGCAATTGTACTCCAATAAAGATCTATTAAGAAAGGAAGGAAGGAAGGGAGAAAGAAAGAAAGAAAGAAAGAAAGAAAGAAAGAAAGAGAAGGAAAGAAAGGAAAGAGAGAGAGAGAAAGAAAGAAAGAAAGCAAGGAAAGAGAGAGAGAGAAAGAAAGAAAGGAAAGAGAGAGAGAGAGAGAAAGAAAGAAAGAAAGAAAGATATGATTATGAGTTAGAAGCTACTTAAATATTGCTCCAAATCACCCCCAGCTCTGAGTTGCTGTCATGGTAGATGATCTCCTTGGATAATGAAGAGACCAATTAGCAGTCATGTTTCCTGCACTTGCTAAGGTGATAAATGGCCCACACTTCATGTCTGCCCAAGTGGATGTGCTCTTCTGGGTTTCCCCATTTCTGACCATCAGACTTTGTTGAAGGTGTTTGTTTTTTGTGCAAAGCCTAAATTAAGCCCACATGGACAGGAGTTGCTAAAAGATTAAACTGTAACATGAGAAGTACTGTTGCTTTCTCTTTCAGTGTGGTGGAATTTATCCATAGAACCAGAACTATCCATGACAGAAGGCATTCTTATTTCTATTTTCTTGGCATTGTTTAGCTAGAAAACAATGGTGGTATGTTATTGCTGAGAACCTACAGGCAAGAATCGTAAGTTAACAGACCTGAGAAACGAGGTCTCAGAAGCTAAAACCAGCCATTGTTGCCATTAGGGTTCTCAGCAGTCTTACTGGGACTTCTGCATGTCTGGACCGTATTACAGTTGGGTTCTGGTTGAATTTTGCCAGCTGGGGTTCATCCGGTCACTGTGTCTCTGAGGGCGGCCACACTCTAGCCATACAAAATTCCTTGTGTTTGCATTCACAAGGTGGTCGTTACTTCATTTAAAATTCTCCCTCCCCTTCCCCAGCTTACTTGTTTTGCAGCCATCCACAGAAAGCTGGATTCAGCCTAGGAATTGAGTACTGCACCCAACTCTGTTATGACCTTAGGCATGGTATCCTATCTCTCTGGGGTACATCTGCCAATCTGTAACTCAAAGAGTTGGGCCAGACCTCTTTTGTATGGCATGTTTCAATTCTTAAAGCCATTTCACACGTATTTCTTATAACATCCTTCCTGCAATCTTAGAAGAGAAATATTTTCATTCCCATTTTACGGATTAGCACACTGAGGCTCAGAGATCAAGTGACCTGTCCAAGTTCAGAAAGCTGTCACTTTTTATTCTAAGCCCAGGGCTTTGCCCACTGCATTGCAACTCAGCTGCATGTCACCCAACTAGTTAAGGCCAAGTCTAGAACACAGGTCCTGGTCCCCAGCCCAGTGTCCCTATATCCCACCACCACCCTTCCTCTCAGAATCCCATCTATCCTCTGATTACATGCTTTCCCCTAGGGCATCTGCACAGTGATTATGTGATAAGTGCAGAAGAGAATAATTAAGACAAAAAGACATTCCTTTATTCAGTTCCCAACCAATGAAGGAGGATTTCTTATGGCCTAAACTTTTCTAAATATCAGCCTGGGAATATTGATATATACATTGACAGGGTTTCCACTTCTGTCCTTACTGAAATCCAGTTCCCTGAGTTATTTATGCCACTGCTTTGTGCTTATTTTTGTGTTGTGTGAGGTTTTTCTTTTTTTTTCTGAACATTTTTATGAATCTTAATTGTTAGTGGCTTCTGTGTCTATATGAGTTATGCCTACACATCTTGTTGAATATCTTATTGGAACAGACCAGATTCCTTATCATTCCCTTTCCTTCCAAACCTTGGCCTCGCCTTGCCTATATCCTGAATATCCCCTCTATTCCTGAATCCCTAAAGCATCAGGAAAAAAATGTCCTTAGTAGCACTTGGAACCCAATGCATTCACCTTAATATTATACACTCCAAAGAGTGCCAAGACCCATTAAAAGCTGGGAGACAGATAGGATGAGGCTGAGGTTACTGGAGGCACTAAGATCTTTCAGAGTATCTGAGTCGAGGTGTCTGTTCAGCTGGATGGTACTGAAGGTCATGATTAGAAATAAGCATCTTCCCTTCCACACCTTCTCTTCCTCGACCTCTTCCTTCTCCATTCTGGGTTCATTTCCATAGCATCTTAATGTCCAATTTCACATGAGCTAGTCTTCTCCAAAATAGATATGGCATAAATACAGATATCATTCTTTACCCTGTTGAGGACCAGATTTAGGGGTGGAGTGAAAAGAGGACTTTGAGTGCTCCCTCAGATCAGAACTGATGAAAGGCACCATATAAATGGAAGTCATTACCATTATGGAGAGAGGAATTAGAGACCCCATTTAGCAATAGCAGCAGTTGCACACCCCATTTCCTCTTTCCTGCTTGGAAAGTCATTCATCCTCCATCCCCCTGCCCCAGCAGATGGATGCATTGTCTTGTTAGCCCCCTTTCAACATACCTAGATCTAAGAAATTACACAGACTCCTTGCCTTTTTCCTGTATTTTACTCCTTCTGTCCTACTGCTTCTTTGGTTTCAAAAGGCAGTGACTCTTTTGACCTATTTTCTAAATGCACACCATCTGGTAAATCTTCATTTATAAAAATGCTTGCTTGGGGCCAAATAATGGATAAATAGTGGGAAGGTGTAATCCACAGACTCTCAGAGTTGGGAGAAGCCTTATTGGCCCTCATTTGTGCTGCTCTCCCACCAGGCACCACCATCTCACGCACCCTGACATGCAGCAGATTCCGAGAGAGCAAACCTGTCCAAGGGTGCCGATACATAGAATGATGCTGTATGCTCTCAGAGCCAAGTTCTCAAGAGGCGGTGGAAGAGGTCTCTAGTGTGAATGATGTTCTTTCTTCCTGTTCCAACCTCTTGGAAACAATCTTTGCATACTTTGACCTAAAATTATGCCAGGAACTCCAGGCATTTTGACCACTGCCGTCCAGGCTCCCATCAGATGTTGGGGAAACAGTGAGAAGTGTAAGTCTATACCTGTTACCTCTTATTCCAATGCCATTCTTAGTCAAGGTTGCCATCCTGAGTCCCCAGTGTCAGGTACTTTCCTCATGATGAATGGATGCTGAGAATTCATTCTTAGCTCACCTCTCACATATCAGAGTCCTGCCATGTATGTAGCTGGATTCCTCTGAGACTGGCTGACTCCACCTCTCCTTGTGGCTCTATCTTACCCTATGCCAGCTCCTCTTATCGGCACTGTGGGCATTTTGGGAGGCAGTCTCTGTTGTCACTCACAGGCAGGAAATGGATGCCCAAGCCAAAAATAATACAAAAGTCTCCTCAAAGCAGTCATCCAGATGAGGGAATTAACCACATGGACAAAATGTCATGAAAACCATACAAAAGAAACATGTGTGAGGAAAGTTTTCTAAAACTGGAATAGAAGGAAGAAGAGGACTCATGGGAGGAGAAGGTTAAAACCAGGAAAGAAGGAAGAGTAAAAAATGGAAAGTTGATGAAGTGTGGTCTGTTTAACCTTAATCCAAGTTGAATTCTGGGTCATCCTGTAGGAGGAAGTGAAAGATTAATTAGCGAATGGTTGCTGTGTGGTTTAGCAGGATTATGAGTACCTGACCCAGTCTTGTCTCCTATGCTAACCAGCTGAAAGACCTCTTTATATTTTTGACTCTCAGTTTTCCCAAGTGATACGAGGACAATAAATGTTCTGACCAGACATGATAGTCTAGGATTCTCAAATTTATACAGTAGAATTTGAATACACACACACACACCCCTCCCTAGATTGTGCAGTTAAAGAGAAAGTGCTGAAGTTATGGCCAAGTTGGCCAATTAATTAGCTATTCAGTGAAGTTTCAAAACAGATTCCTCTGGTCCGTGTCTTAATCTGTGTGACACCCCATTTATCTTTGGCTCAAGTGACTTCACTTAGCCATTTGATCTCACCTTTCCAAAAGGTGGAACCTCATAGGATCCACCAATAAATTAGCTTGTTCTTTGTGCAGGCTAAAACCACAGTTCATCACCTTAGAAACAAATAAGTTAGAGCACTAATATGACCAATTGTATAGGAGCAGATAGAGCAAACTTGCATTTATATTCACGCTCAGAAGTAAAAGAATCTTAATAATGTAATATAAACACATCATTTTGCTTAGGTGTTTGAGCATACTGGAGCTTAGGAAGTTCAAGTGACTCATCCAATGATACATATCTAATTGGTAGAAGAGCTCAGACTGGGAATAGTAACATAAGGCAGGGGAAAAGGGAAAGGAAGAGAGAGAGAGAGAGAGAGAGAGAGAATAAAAGAAAAAGAAAAACAGAAAGGTGAATTGTGGGAGAGATGTTAAGCTATATGTTTTCTTTTGCTGTGAGCTGTTGTAAAAGGTAAGCCTCTCTTTGACAATAATTTGGCTTCCAGGCTATCTCTGGGGACCCATGTTTGGGACTGGAATTGATCTTTGTGGGCTCTAATGGAAGTCATTTTTTTTTTCTTTCCTGTCTTAACAATTGCACATACTTATTTTATCAAGCCTCCCACAGTTCCTCCTAAGGTTTCCTTTTGGAATTAATCAAATTAAATGTTGTGACCCATAACTTTCTGGCAATGAAAAAAACAAACAAACAAATAAACAGCATCTCTTTTGCTACGCTGAACCAGAAATCCAGCAATCTGCCTTTGGAGCATGAAGTCTCCAGGTCATTTATCTTCCCACAGTTGGCAAACATTCCCCCGTCATGTTGTAAGTTTTTATATATACTTCTGTGGCTTTGGAGAATTATGAAGATTCAGGTGTGGGTGCAGAGAAGTCACAATTTTGACAGACTTGGCTTTGATACAACATGGAACCTTTCTTGGCCAGAGAAATCAGTAAAGCATGGCTTCCAAAGGCTAGCCTGTCACTCGGCAGAGATAAGGATGGTGCCTTTGAAAGGACCCTCCAGAAAACCATCT
Source organism: Phocoena sinus (assembly GCF_008692025.1). NCBI lineage: Eukaryota > Metazoa > Chordata > Mammalia > Artiodactyla > Phocoenidae > Phocoena > Phocoena sinus. Next base: position 28,732,656 of record NC_045776.1, on the reverse strand, counting down.
CTTCACTCTATAAACAAACAATCAGCAGGACTGAATACTTGTTAGGATTGTGAACTGTGCTTGTGCCAGTATAGCACTTCACACTGAATTCAAGGGGAATTGACAAAAACAAGAGAAAAACTTTTAAAATTATTTATTTAGTGTCTAGTATATGCATGGCTTGGTGAAGTCCTGGGGGAGTCCTTAAGTAACTCAATGCTTTTGCTGTCAAAGAGGTTACAATCCAGAAGGCTCTCCTGTATAATTTAGGGGAGGAAAACGGATGCAACTCATAAGGCAGACTGTAACGGCAATCAGAAAGTCATAGAGAAGAGACGGGGCTGTCAATAGAGAAGGACGTGCTTGGCTGTCCAAGTGAGGGTGAGCCACCGCCACGTTTTCAGTGGGGGTGGAGAGGTGGGACCAGGAAATGCTTCTGTTTGGTAGTTACCATTCAAGATGGGTCTTAAAGGATGGAAGAGTCTTTCGGAGAATGGAGATGGTGAGATGGTGTTGGGAGGGAGTGGAGGCAAGCACAGAGTAGGAAGGAAGCTATGTAAACAAATGTATTTAGGTGGAAATACCCAAGAAACATTTGGGAAATGGTGTTTTGTCTACTTTTATTGAGGTTAGGATCTGTAGTTGGGGAATCATGGTAGATAAGGTTGGAAAAGAATGTTGTGCTGGAGTTTAAAGGTTTATCCCCACACTCTGGGGCTTGTGCTTAATTAAGTAGACAGTGGGCAGCCATTTCATTATTCAGAGGAAAGTCACGAAATGACCAAATTATAATTTGTCTTTTTCCCCTGACTGCTCCCTCCCTCTAGCCTGGGTTGGGCAAACTTATCCCATCTTTGAATTTTTCATATGATATTGTAATTATCCCTTTCTTATTTGAATTGTACCCACTACCCTGCCCTTCCTCCCGCAGACCACCCCCAGATTTATAAGCATCATAAAAGCATCATTAACTACTCAGGTGCTCAAGCAAAAAAATAATAGAGTAATTCCTGACTCATCTCTTTCCCTCTTTAGCTAAAGTCAAAGATGGTTCCAATACGTTGGCCTCAGGCAACTGGAAGAGTGGTGGCACATGAACAGAATTATAGAAATCCAAGAGAGAATCTGGTTGGTGTGTGAGGAGATGAGTTGTTGAGGCAGCAGTTGGCAGCACTGTACAGAGCTAGAGCTAGAGGTTTACCAAAGGGGACAATTGTGGAGCATGAAGGAAAGAGGGTGGACGGGGGGACCCCTGTGGCTCACCTTAAAGAGAGAGGCAGAATAATAGGGGGTCAGGCAGATACAGAGAAGAAATGACAGAAGTGTTGGAGAAGAACCAAGGGCTCAAGGAAGAATGGATTTCAGAAGAATGGGGTAGCCACTAGGGCCCAAGCTGCAGAGTTCATAGAAGATGAGGTTAGATGAGAATATGTATGAACATACTGGTGGCTCTGGAGACAACAGACAAGTTAACAGTTACGTATTTAGTGCCTTATATGGTTAAGAGGTGGTGGGCTATGTGCCAAATTCAGATGGCAAAGAGGTGATGAATAAGTGGGTGATGAGAAAACGGGGCTGCAGGTGCAGCAAGCAAAACTTGGTTGTGGTTCTAGCAGTGCTCCAGCTTCTTAGAAGGCTTTGTTCTGTAGTCAGTCCTTGACGGGAAGTGACACACTCATTCTTAACAGGCCTTCAGTCTAAGGTCTCCCAATTCGCGGAGCATAAAAACAACGCCAGACTCCTTTATCCTAAGTCATTCTGCCTCCCTGCGAAGGCCACATATAGAAAAGGTGAGTATTTAAAAAGAAGTCAGTGATTCCAGGCAGGCTCCACCTTTCCCGTCCCACAGATGCACAGGTGCTTAATTTTTGGTCATGGTAATGGCTGCTTGATAACTTCTGAAAACTCCTCTTTGTGGTGCCATGGGTATTTATTAGCTGTGCTGCTGTGAGTGTGTGGAGGAACTGCTCAGGTTATCACAAGTTCTGGTAAATGGATCTTTTATTGAATGTTTACTGTGTGCAAAGTATTATAGACTAAAGCTTAATAGTTGATCTTTCAGAGGACTTTACTACTTTGTGGAATAAAATATATATGCTGTTTCATAAAGAGCTTACATTCTTCAAAATGATTGGGAGCTCTTTAGTTACTTAACATGTAACATAGTGCCAAGATATAACAAATAGACCAGAATAAACGAAAAGCAAGGAAGGGCCCCTGACCTTAATTTCCTTATACTATACTGCAAAGAGACTTAAGTTAGCATACATAAAACAACCAGAGAATAAATGCAGACCAAGTTTAATCTGTGTGAACTCAGTGGCCAACAATGGGAGCCATAGTGATCCAGGATCAGAAAGGATGACAGTGTTCAGTGAAAAACGAATCCTGGACTTGAACCTTTGAGAGTGGATGCATAGTGATTGAGTGAGGCACCAGATGAGCTAAGACCTGGAGGTGGGTGTATGTGGGGGTTACGGGAAGGCACCTAGCTAGACTGAAGTTAGCAGTTGAGTGGGGATGGACTTTTAAGAGGGTATAGTTGCCATGCAGAGAATGTGGAACTGCATCCCGGAGGGATCGAGGACACACTGGTGTTAAAGGGTGCTGGGCATGAAGGGTGGTGAGCCTGGTGCTAGGTGCTGGGTGAAATGATGAAGTACCAGGAAACATGCCTCCCTCAAAGACTTTGTAAAGCTATCAGGAGACAAGAGGTAGATATATACACATATGGAAAGTAATTAAAATAATGAAAGACTAACCATTAATGACTAGAAATAAACACCCATTCTACAGGAAAAAGGACCCATAAAATAAATTTCAGAGTAGTAAGTTGCATACTATAAAAGCAAGTTGATATGAGTGTTTGCCCTATTACATAAGGATTTAGAACAAGTTGGATTAAAAGGAGGCATTAAGAGGGAGGATCAACAGAGTAGAGCGAGCAAGTCCCAAGAGCTGCCTCTGCTTGGAGTTTCCCATTCTTCTCTGAAGGGCTTGGGGAGCTTGAGAAGGTGGGCATGAGTGTGCCGGGTTGGCTCCCATGTTGATGGAGGATCTGAAGACACAGAGAGAGAAAAAGCTTCCCCTGAGGCTACATCCCAGTTACCCCTTACCTCTGAACAGGGCATTCTGCTTTTCAAAGCACATTTCCTGACTTTTATTTGATCTTCAGACTCCACTGAGATTTGCAGATAGGTGTTCTTCTCCCACTTGACAGGCAAGGAAATCAAAACCCAGAGGGTTAAAGTGTTTGTCCAATGTCACTGAACCAGTTTTGTGCAGAGAAAGTGCTAGGTTCCAGTTTTTCTGACTTTTCCCATCACCTCCTTTTTTCCCCACTGTTTTTCCAAAGTCTTTGACAAGGTCAGTAGTATATCTCAGCTTCTGAGTTATCCCTCAAGAACCCTTGCCAGTGGGTTAAATATTCGAGCCCAGAATAAGGAGCTAGCTAATAAGCAATTTGATCTCCACTACAGTTAGCTTTTTTTATATAAAGGGAGCTCTTTGGAGCCAGGGCTGGCCAAGCCCAGGCTGTGAGGCCAATTCTCTGTGCAGAGCCTTCACCTCATCTGGTGAACAGAGACCCTGGTGGAGTGTGTCCATTCTGAAAAATCACAAAGGAGATGCAAAGGGAGAGCAAGAATGGTCTTATTCACTAAGTCACAAAACACTAAGCCTAATATTTAAAACTTTGTTATTTTTTTTTTTTTTTTTTTTTTTTTTTTTTGCGGTACGTGGGCCTCTCACTGTACGCGGGCCTCTCACTGTTGTGGCCTCTCCCGTTGCGGAGCACAGGCTCCAGACACGCAGGCTCAGCGGCCATGGCTCACGGGCCCAGCCGCTCCGCGGCATGTGGGATCCTCCCGGACCGGGGCACGAACCTGCGTCCCCTGCATTGGCAGGCGGACTCTCAACCACTGCGCCACCAGGGAAGCCCAAAAAACTTTGTTATTTTTTAAAGAAAAGTTTGAGGGATTTTACACACCTAGTAGCAAACATACAAAATTTGCATCTTGGGAGTGACATAGGATAAAAATAAAAACAGACCAGAGCAAATCACTAAGGAAACCATGGGTTTAGAGCTACATCTAAAAAGTTTGGTAAAGTGTTAGGAGACTTGGTCCCCTTTTGACCATCCACCAGGAATTGGGATTGGGTAAAAAAAACTATGGTTCTGAAGCAGTTTATCATGTCTTATATTCCATGAAAGACCAGTGGACCAAAGAGGTTTCTCTTACAAGATATACTTCTTTGTGCTGTTGGTTATAGTTTTACTTTATTTATTCTATTCATACAATTTAAAAAGTATCTGAAATGTATAAGACATAGTACTGGGCAGTATTACAACTACAAATATGTAAGGGACATCTTGTCATCTTTCAGTAGAAGTGACATAGTCCTAAAAGTCTGTCCAAATTTCTCCTAGTTTAGTAATGAACTGCTTTAGCATTAGATATTATTTTTCTCTTTGAGACCCCAACAACAGCAATAAAAATGGCTTCTCCACCCATTGCATAGAGCCAAATGAGTATTTGGGAAAACACTTACTGTTTATTTTATCATCTAAAACAAAACCTGTTAGTGAATAAAATTTGGAAAATTTAGAAAAACATGTATAAGAAACATGAAATCACCTACAATCTCACTAAATAGCTATTATGGTAAGGTAAATAACACGGGTCCCCAGCTGGTGTTGGTAACTGCTCACCTTGCAACCTGCCTCCCCAGCAGCCCAGGAAACCCAGCCCATGCTCCCCTCCCCCATCACCCCTCTTTCTCCTCTCTTCTCATCGCCACTTCAGCTGCCTGGTCGTTTCAGTTTTCTCTCAAGTCCCTTCCCAGAACTGACCACCATAGTACCATAAGCTTTCATTCTGCATTCTGTGTCATTGCCCAAATGGGGGAGTATATTTTTAAAATAAATGCAGCAGCAATTGGGCATGAAAACCGTCCAGATTTCCAGACTGTCCTATTTAAGATCTCCATAAGAGTTCAAGTTCCAGGACAGCAACCGGGCAGGGGACAAATTAGTCACAGCTGAAGATGGTTGCCAGAACTTTTTCCCAAGAGTTGCCGGGTGTTCAGTGTTTCTCTCAAATCAGAATCTGACGAGGGGGAATGCAATAAATTTTCCAAAGCTTGAGATCCACGACTCCACCCTGAAGTGGAAAATGCAACCAGCCAGTGTCTGTTACAGATACCACCTCCACTTCACACACACACACACACACACACACACACACACACACACACACACACGTCAAGTTATAGCTACTCTCATTGGTCAGTGTTGCTGTCACTCATACTGAGATGAGATCACTTAAAGAGAGGGAGCCAGCTATTGATTACGGGTTTGTGACACAAAGAACTACCTGTACTTGCTTATTTTCCTTCCTCATATACCTATGGATATATCTAAGGTGAAGCTGGAAAGACAATAGTTCCCATTTCAAAAGGCAGCTCCCCTGTTTGTTTTTTCTTCCATTCCTCCTCACCCAGGAAGCCTACATCAACGTATGCTCTGAAATGGGTATTTGCATAGGTTATCAGGCAAAGGAGAGGAGAAAATCTTCCAGATTTCTTAAGTCTTCATGGACAGTACAAATAAAATTTTATTTTATTAAATAAAATAGCTGAAATAACTTTTCGTAGTTACGTTTTCTCCATTATTTTTCTAGGTCCAATTGATATTAATTATAATAGTTGAAACTCTGTCTCAGTGGTCTTAGAGAGGAAAAGCTTATTTCTGGGTGTCTTCTTCTGCCACTGGTGAGGACACTGGGTAATGGCTCCCTCAAGTGATTTCCCCAGTGCAGGATGTCAGCTCTGCCTGCCTATGGAAGCCCCTCAAACCCCAGAAATACTTTGTTCATGTGGGCTGGACTTCCACCAGGCCAGGGTTGCACCTTCTTGGTCCACAGCAATGCTTCTCTACTTCATTTTGCATTTCAGGGATCCTTTTGGCAATAATCAACCCAGAGCAAAGCTCCTTTGTTTCCATTCCTTACACCCCACCCCTTAGAGCTCTAACTAAATAAATATATTAATTATTGAAACGGAAAAAGAAGAATGAAATAGCTTTTCAGGGAACATCCATGAAGGTAGCCATAGTGAAATGTGTAATTGATGCCAGATGTAGAAGTATCCATTCCTCTTGCATCAAGTCCAAGATTCTTTATCTGGCTTAAAAGACCCTCTATTATCTACCCGCACAGTCTCACCTTGTTTCCTGATCATTTTCAGCTTATTGACTTGCTGTGAGTTCTGCAAAATCCACCTTACCCTACAGAAAATACCATAAGTAGCCTTAAGCTGAATCACCAGTCACCACATTGCCTCCTTCACATAGAACATCTCTTCAATCTGGCTTCTAAATCTTACCTACTTATTTCCTTAACCATTCTGTCATATCCTGCTTCTCTGATATAACTAATATCTTCACGTTCATTTCAGCGCTTATTTCTATATGGCCTCATATTGTTTATCTTTATTTTAGGTAAGAATGTCATGACTCACTCAGATAAAATCTGAGCTGTACAGGACACAGTTCACTAGCTTAAGAATCAATTCAGCAACTCCTAAGGCAGCATACTAGATCGTTAAAATGCTAGGGAGTTAAAGCCTCTTGGATGCAGATTGGGGTGCTAAATCCCCACTTACTAGTAGTGTGACCTTGGGCAACTGAGCCTCTTTGATCCTCTTTTTCCTCATCTGAAAAATGAGGCTATTAATACCTACCTGGCAGAGTTTTATGAGGGCCAAAGAAAAGTAGAATATACATGAGAGCATCCAGCACACAGCTTACCACATGGTCATTAATAATGTTCATTTCCTTTCACTTCCACTTTGGATAATATATTCAAGCACAGGAAACAGTGGCACCTGTTTTGAAGACCAATTTATCTACTAACCCCAGCCATAAAAATGTAGTGATAAGAGAAATAGTGAAATTTGTATTCATTTTCTATTGTTGCTGTAAAAATTTATCATAGATTTAGCAGCTTGAAACAACACAAGTTTATTAGCCCACAGTTTCTGTAGGTCAGAGGTCCAGAAGCCTTAGCTGCTTAAGATCTCATGAGGTTGAAATCAAGGTGCGTGCAGGGCTGGAGGTTCTGGACAAGGATGGGCCTCCAGTCTCATTCAGGTTGAGCTCTCATTTAGTTCCTTGTGCTTTTATTTTTTGTTTTGTTTTTTGGGTTTTTTTGTGGTACGCGGGCCTCTCACTGTTGTGGCCTCTCCCGTTGCAGAGCACAGGCTCCGGACGCGCAGGCCCAGCGGCCATGGCTCACGGGCCCAGCCGCTCCGCGGCATGTGGGATCCTCCCGGACCGGGGCACGAACCCGCGTCCCCCTGCATTGGCAGGCGGACTCTCAACCACTGCGCCACCAGGGAAGCCCCCTTGTGCTTTTAGCATCGAAGTACCTGCTGGCTGTTAGCCAGGGGCTGGTCTTTGCTCCTAGAAGCTACCAGCATTCATTCTTCTGTTTTCCATGTGGCCCCTCTGGCAGCAGAGGGTCCAATCTCTCTGCTTTCCCTTCTACTGCATCTCTCTGACTCCTGGACACTCCCCTCCCCCATGCTCCAGTGCCTGGGACTTCCTGCTGTTCCCTGAACACAGGTACCTTGTGCTTCCATACCTTCTGACTTTTACACGTGCTCTGTCTTCCTTTCAGAACAGCGTTCAGAAGGGACAATACTAACATTTGCCTCATGACTGATTACCTGTGTTCTTTGTCGATTTCTCCTTGTGATCTGGTAGATGAAGGTCTATCTCGTGGATAATTTTGAAAATGCAGTAAAAAAAATAAAAGTCAATTATCAAACCACAAATTGCTAAGCTGGATGATAAAGAACTCGGAAGAGGGACAGTTTATTTGTAGACTGGAGTCGCACATGGGACACTTCATGGAGGAGGTGGTACCATACCTGGGCCTTGAAGAATAGGCTGGATTTACATAAATGGGGAATAGAGAGGAACAGCTTGGGGTTAATATGAATATATATACAGTGTTCTTCGAAAAGCTGTGGCATTTATTCATGCATTACATATATATTTTTTTAAAGTCTTGGGAATATAAAAATGATCAAGAAAGATAAGGCTTCTGTATTTATGGAGTTTACAGTCTACTAACTGATGCAGAAGAGAAAAAGAGCAAATAAAATAATTAACTAACAACAAAGTATGATACGTTTTGGGAGAAAAAAATATGAGTAGTGGGGGCATGGTCTGCTTAATTGGCTATCTGTGTGGAGGATTGGGGGGTGGCCTTGTCAGAGAGCTTCCTGTTGAGTGGTAGATTTCAATCGGGTTCTACCAGCAAGAGGGGACCACTGGGATCAAAGAAATGGCACGGTAACCACTGTCTTCCACAGATTAGTATGGCCGTGATATTACTTACCTTGATCATTTAAGCAGTTCTGGGCCATCTTGCAATTCTGTGACATGTCTGAATGGATTAACAAACCCTTTTCTCATAAGTAGGTAGCAGTGGCTTTTCCTCTAATCCCTGTCTGAGCCATTGAGTTATAATGACTTGCTCTGAGCGTGACCCGACAGCTAACCAACCACCAAACCTCAGTCTGTAATTCAGGTGTAGCTCTCATGCTAGGAGGAGGTGGCTCGGAACATGTATTAAATCAAAATATTTCTCACTCTTAATTTATTTTCACAGTTCAGAATCTGTGTTCAATTCCATGCGGAAAGGAAAATAACTCCCTTGCTTGGATTTCTTGCTGACATTTCTCTTTGGTGGGGGTCAGGAGTGGGGGGTCACTCTGAACACTTGCTGGTCCTCGTAGTACAGCTCAGTGGCATGTTCATAAAATACCAACCACTGAAATTCTAGTAATCACCAAAACATATGCTTTCTCCTTATATCCACTAACATTCTTTCTCTCATTAAAAAATAGAAAATTCAGAAATTGAATTAGAAAGCTAAACTCAATATCTTTACATTCTTTTGGTTTCTAGAAAAAACAAAAAAAAAGCTACAGCTTTTCTGATTTCCCCTCAGTTAAATATTACCCCTGAATGGGCAAAATTATACAAAAAGTGTGAAGAGTTGAGACTCTGACATGAGGGGAGGTTTTATATTTCCTCGCTATTAAAGAAGAAGAAGAAGAAACCCTCAGTTTTGTCTAATCTTGAGAAACGCAGTGCCCCATCCAACCCACAAACTGTTGGCAGCATCATGGTGCTACACAGAATGTTCTTTTACGCTTTCTCCCTCCTCCCAAACCTTTCCTGTGAAGTTATAAATGTCAGCATTTAGAGACTGTTTTATTCAAATAAAATACGGACTTTAGGTTGGGTCCTTGCACGTTGTTTCTGCTGGCTGTGCACTAGAGGGGTGGTCCCAAGAAAAGCAGACACATTTTAGCTGGCTGGGGCCTGGGTTTGGCTTTCTTTGTAAAATCTCATTTTCCCCTCCTACACCAACTACCTGCCTTGTGAAGCTGGGATTTAGAAGCCCTATGCCCAGAGGAAATTTTACGGGACCCCTGGAAACACCCTCCTGATTGGAAGATGAAGTTACGCTGAAGGTCACTCCACCAGACCTTGCACTTCCTCACCTTCTGTTTACACTTGACCTCCTGACTCTGCCTATATAGTGCTCCCTTTCGACATTGCTATAACAGCTGATCAGCTGTGACCTCAGGTGTAGCTGCACCTGGAGAAATCCCAGATAATGTTCACTCACGGTCAAATAGGCAAGCAAATGCTCTGAAGCTGCTGCTGCCTTTGAGTCAAGGAATCCTATCTCCGGATCTGGTTATTTTGCACACTTGGGGATAGTGACTTCCATTTTACAAAGTACATTATAGCCTCATAAGCTGAGGACTCATATTACTTCCTCAGCGAGCAGCCCCCATGGATTTGCTTACCAACTCAAGCCTAAAAGTGATGGGCAGCCTCTGATTTATCACTGGAAGGAACTGGGAAAGGAAAGAGGCTGACCAAAGAGATCAACCCAAGAGATCTTGGGCAAGTGACTTAAGCAATCTCTGCCTCGGATTTCTCAAGTTTAAAATAGAGATAACAATAGTTTCCACCTCGTAGGGTATGTTTGCTTACAAAATTGTAGCATAAGGCCTGACTCATAGGAAATATGCAATAAATATTAATGGTTATAATTACTGTTATTAAACACATACTGTGTACCCTGGTATGCCAACCTTTAGTTCACGTTTTGTATACAGTGATTCCAGTTGGTGTTCAATAGTAGAATATATCATTGTTGGTATAATTTCAAATGCATTTGATTGTTTTAAACAAATGTGTATTAAACATCTACCTACTTGGTGTCTGGAACTCAAATACACAAAGGCCCATACGACCCAGTCACTGCTCTCCACAGGTTGCCATTCTGAGAGAGAGATATACTTAGAGACAGAGAAGGACATTGGATGCCTTCAGTGCTGCAGTGGTGTGTGCCTGGGGCGCATGGGGGCAAATGAGATGAGAGTAGTCACTGCTACCTGGAGGGCCAGAAAAGGTGGCATTTGGATGCAGCTATGAGGGCCTAGTGGCTGGATAGAGAGAAAGAGCAGATCCAAGCATTGGCAGCAGTGAGAGTAAAGGCTGGAGCCGTGTTGCCTTCTGTCCCATTGGGGGCAAGAGGATTCTGGGAGTGGCTGCGCCTCGGTTGAGAGGTGCCCAAGGGTGATCTGGAGAGGCAGACAAAGAGGAGGGGCTGCTGCACCAGGTGGAGGAGCTTGACTGTTGACCCTGCACTTTGGGATTCCACTCAAAGGTTTTAAGCTGGCACGGGGTGGAGGATGGGGTGATTGATACTCAGAGTTGTGCCTTAGAGCAGGGCTTTTCAAACTATCTGTGGTCAAGAGCTATAGGCCTCAGAACTGTGGAGAGAGAGGGAGAAAGAAGGAGGTGTCTAGGATTGTTCACCTCTCATACCAGGGTGCTTTCACTGCATAAAAGGCCTGGAGGTTTTAAACTAAGGCCCAGAGAGGTTCTCTGCTGATTCAGATCTGGGAGACATGACTGTTGTGGCCTTCTGCGCCCCACCCAGGTGAGATGATTGGATCTACCAAAGGCTGGTAAAACAAACACCAACCAAACAACAAATACATTGAAGAGGAGAAGGGTAGTACCTGATCTTTTTAAAATAAAATAAGAGCATCCCAAACTGTCACAATTAAGAGCAAGATGGGTCAAAAGCAGAACAGTTTCACCTAAATAACACCTTTTATAAATTTTATTTTCCATTCAAATATAAAATATACTACATAGAGGAAAAAAGAAAGCAATAAAACAAAGATGCCTAAGTAGAAATACTAAATTAATCTGCAAGTAACTCTCTTTAAAAATTGGATTACTATGTTTTTGGCCTTTGTGAACAAGCATCCCTCACAAAGATACTTTATGAAATGTGATTTGACCAATCCCTGTTTATTAAATTCTGTGTGTGTAACCCTGTTATCAATGCCACATGGTATATGAAGATCAGTAAGGGATACAAAGATAGGATTGGAAGTCTTCATATCCAAGGAGATAAGCTCTCTTCTATTCAAATGTTTGAATTTCTCTGACCTTAAGAGCACTTCTGCACTAAAAAAGAAATTAATCATTAAGAACCTGGGACTATGGTAAACACTGTCTGCATCTTTAGTTCTGCTGGATGTAGGGCACTGTCAACACCTCACCTGTGGGGACCATTCATTTACCATTTACCACAGAGATGGATTTTACACTTCGATTCTACTATCTTGTCAACTGGTTGCCTTACATGAAAATAAGTTCGCTTTTAAATATCTTTTACTGTTTTTCTCATGTTAGCGGTGCAGTCATTTAGCAAATCTATTAGCTGTTTATTAAGTTACTAAAGTTTGAATCTGGAGGATTCTGGGCTTGATATCCTAAAACTCATTCTCAGCATTGTCCAGCACCCCAAGGAGTGTTCATAGGTGTTCTGTGAAAACAGAGTTTGATTATCAAGTAAGTTTGTTAAATACCAGAATAAAAAAAAAATTTGATTGTCTACTACATAACATCTCATAGCTTTGAACACACCAATAGAAGAAAAGTCACTTTCCCCAATTTACCTGACGGAACAAGTCTTATTTTTCCAAACCCACCCATTAATATATCAAGGAACACTGACATTCTGCAGAAGATGGTTTGGGAAATACTAATCTAGTTTAATCCTCTAAAATTAAAAATGACAGAATCAAGGCTCAGAGGGTTGTGTCCTGGCTGAGTTGGAGTGGTTGTGGCCAAGCTAGGCCTAGAACACAGGTCTCCTGATGCCCAGCATGGGCCCTTTCCACCTCTCTCTATTGAGGGATTATTCCCTCAGATCCCCACTGCCACCTTCAGTAGACTGGATGTGTGTGTATTCACTTATCAGTGAGACAAGCATTGGGGGAGGTGTGTGTGTGTGTGTGTGTGTGTATACACATACATAACGTACATACACACACACACACCAGAGCCCCTCAGGGCATCAAGGCCCCATTCACACAAGACCCAGGAAATGAGCTGGAGCAGGAAGCAGGTGCAGGGAGCAGACCCACAGCCACAGTGGGTTTTGGAGGCCCCTTGTTTGCAGTCTGCATTAACCTTGGGCTGTTGCAAAGGCCAAAGCTTGGCTCGCATTTGAGATCTGAAGCTCTGACATTCAAAAAGCTCCAAAGCAAATGAACCTGAGTGAGCAAATAATTAAACCACAAAGAAAAAGCCAGTATTGAAAAAAATATTAGCAATCTGGTATAAACTTCGGAGAACCACACTGTTGAGAAGTAATCTGGCCCTTACCAGCCCTGCTGTGCCTAGTCTCTGCACTAGAACACAAGTGGCTTTAGAACGGTGAGACAGGTACAGGGCCAAGGTTCCATTCCAGACCGGAGTAGGGGTTAGGTGTGAGGAATTCCAAGTGCTCCCCAGCTCTATCACTCACTAGCTGGGTGATCTGGGTCAGTCTCTTCCTTCCCTGTGCCCCACCCCCTGAATAATGATATCCTACATCATAGATGTGCTGTGAGAATTAAAGGAGGGACTTCATGTAATACGCTTAGAACAGAGCCTGGCGTATAGGAAGTGCTCAAAATGTATTTTTTTTAATTGCTGTTATTCTGAAGCCTATGGACCCTGAGGTTAAAATAAAAAATATGGCCTTTGGAATCAGACATACCTGACATAACTGCACCTCAGTTTACAGAGCTGAGTCCCAACTCTGTGACTTACTAGCTCTGAGACCCTGTAAGCATATAACTTAACCTCTGAGCATGTTTGCTTATATTTAAAATGGGGGAAAATAGTGTCTCTTCTGGGACTTACTGTAAGGATTAAGAGTTGATGGATATGAAGAATGTACAGAGAGTTTCTAACCTGTAGTAAATCATCAATACAAGGCAGCTCTTTTTGTCTTCAGATTTCTCCTGTCTCAAACCCTGAAATGATTCCTAAACTTTCATTATGAGGCCATCTCCCAGGGCACTGAAAGGCTTTGCTTAATCATCAGGTGAAATCGTTTTAAAATTGCCCGTCAAGGATGTACTAGAGAGGAAGGTGTTCCATTGTATGTTCTTTTTGATACCAAGTAGAAAGAGCCCAGGGCAATGGCTTTTGGACATGTTTAGGTCTATTTTGGATACTTACAGAAAAAGAAATAGAGGAAGTACGTGTGTACAAGTAATATTCTGTAGAAAGAGAAAGGGGAAAAAAGAGCAAAGAAGGGAGGGATGACAGATAAACTTAATCTAAGTTTGGTTATAAATCCTGGCAAATGTTCAATCCAGAATGAGCACCAGCCAGAAAAACTGGCTGCAGCTGGCAAATGTCCCAAATCATTCTGTAGAACGAGAGCCCATGAGTGGGGAAATGCTGCTTGATAGATGGATTGTGAATAAAATGCTGCCTTCCAGGCACTAGCCTTTGAATTACCCTATGTTGATTTAATTCAGATCCTTGATGTTTCCTGAGCGTTGACTTTTTAACCTTAATTGTCTTCTGATTTATTAGTAAATCACTGTGCTTTTTATGTTTCCCTGGTAGAAGTTTCAACCTTGTTTCCCAGAATAATTCTGTAACCTGGGGCAGATCTTAGGGCGGCCAAGCTCAGTGGCCTGTCAGCCTGTAAACACTAGTGTCCCTTAAGCTTTAGCCCTGGGCCACCCAGCTGAGAGGAGACTGTCCCAGAGAGCCCCTCACTGACACCGCAGATAAGAAGTTCTGAGTTTGTAAATTCTTTCCCAGCTTCCCAAGAGCAGTCTTGAAGTACCAAAAAGTTCACTGGTGTGACACAGCTTTCAGCTTGAGGGCCACGTACTCTCCCTATTCTTGAGTCTGGGATTAAACACACAGCATCATAAAGTTTCCATATTCCTAAAACAGATCTCTCCTCCCACCACAGACAGGGCGGTACCCAGCCCATGGGCCAACACTAGTTTGGGAAGAGCGAGAGAAAAATAGCTCCATTATTCCTCTCCTTGCAGAGGAAACTGACAGTCACAATTGATGACATAAAACACTGAGACAGGCTCATATTTTAAGAATGTCAATACAAATTTCACCCTCAGAGGCCCAGATTTCAAGAGGCATCGTGTTACGTTTTTTGCAGGCCAGCTTTTCTCCTGTTCCTACTGCAGAGAGGGCAGGAGAGAAGCCAGGAGCCAGGCTTCGTAATGAGGTGTCTGCCTCTGCAGAGGAAACAATGTCATTTTATCTTACATCGTGTAGTGTTAATAATCACGAAACCCTAAAGAGTGAGCATTCAGAATCTAAAGCTAATAGCATAATTCTACCCAGAATTTACACTCCTCACAGCACCTTTCCCCTCCCTTACCTGCTGATCCTCACAGGGTCCCCCTAAGGTGGGCAGGGGTGAATATGATTAGCTCCATTTAACGGATGAAGAGACAAAATTTCAAAGGAGGACTGTTACTGGGTGTCAAAATAGAAAGCTGAGTCACTTTCATTCCTAACGAAGTGGATAACACCAAGCGTCGTGAACTTTGTGGGTGGATGTGAAGATGTATGTCTACCGAGCCCCCTTCAGTCCCCTCCACCCTGGCCTGATGTGCCTGCCCATGATGGCACTCCGGTGAATTAGAGCTGTCAGCTGACATTCGTATAAAGCTCCAGGATGTCATGCTGTTTGACATTTCTCATAAAATATCTTTAATTATTTCAGATCTCTCGACAATAGGCACTATTATCACATTTTTTTCCAGTTTTATTGAGATAAAATTGACATATAACTTGTATTAGGTTAAGGTATATAAGATAATGATTTGATATATGTATATATTGCAAAATGATTACCACAATAAGTTTAGTTAACATTCATCATCTCACATAGTTACAAATAATTTTTTGTTATGATGAGAACATTTAAGGTCTACTCTCCTAGCTACTTTCAAATATACAATAAAGTATTGGTAACTATCATCACTGTGCTGACCATCACATCCCCCAGAACTTTTCCTATTTTAAAGGTGAGGACATTGAGCCTCAAGGAATGAATGATTTGTCTAAGATCGTGTATATAATAAGTGGCTGAACCCAAACTTGAACGCAAATCTGTCTGACTTCAGAGTTGGTGCCTTTTCTCCTTTACCAAGGCGCAGATTTGAACTCATTTGTTGCACAATTTTTGGTTGGTGTGCCCATGAGACCCCGCCTCAGGTGGGCTTTTCCTCTCACCTCTGGTGTCCTGCTCTAGAAGTTGAGCACAGAGCAGGGCTGGGCTCCCATCTGGTGAATGGTACCTCAGCAACTCTATGAAATGACTCTCGTGGACATTTGGGCCCATAGAGACCCAACCCAGATCTGCCGTTGCTTCCCATTGTAATCCAAGAGGTCAACTCCCATTTCTTCAGAATTTTTCTGCTTGGGACTGTATTCCTGGAAACTGTCTGTTTTTAACTTTATCGCTAGGCCTTTCATATTTTTTTGGCCCTTTTGTTCTAGGATGACGTCAAAGGAGTTGCCACACTTTAATCAAATTTAGTGTGCTAGTGGCTGTGCCCATTAGAAGTGTGGCTCGGCTTGAGGCTCAGTGCACAATCCTGAAACAAAATGGTAGTCAGTGAACATTTCTGAATAGCATTATCTTTCATAATTTCAGACAATTTAGTAAAGTTTGGTCCATGGAGATGATCACAGAGGTATATGATTCCACTACATATAGTGGAATAATTTTTTTGTTTGTTGAACAAATCTGAAATTTTGAGCCATATTGGTAGAGCTGGTGGTTTTGCTGTAAGAATTTGGGAAGAAAGTATTCCAGATCTGAGTGCTAGCAAATGATCCACATGAATATAAAAATGACAAATAGCTCTTACATAGAGAGGCTTTGGTCTAATAGAGAGGCTCTGGTCTAATTTCAAGAAAACTCACCTGATGCGATTTAATATTTATTTTTTCTGAACACCATCTACTGTTTATATATTGGCTGACAGAGATGAAATATGCAACGGTCTTGTTCCTTTATTCATGTTCTTCATTTAATAGATTTATAAATATAGGAGTTCCTTTCTGGTTACTAAATTCATATTTCTGAAGACCTCTATAGATGCTAATTTGGAGCTAATTCCCTTCAGAGTTCATCCACTGAGCACACGCTGATCCGGTGCCACCGTGTGCTGGATACTACTGTGGTTGTACCTACAGTGGCCAAAAGAAGTAACGTTTTGTTCTCACAGAGCTTATGTTATTGTCTTGGTGGGCCCAGACAATAAGGCAATAAGTCTATAATAGAATTTCAGATATCAATAAATGCTAAGAAGGCAATAAAGCAGGTTAAGAGGATGTAGAGTGACTGGGGGTGTTTTAATACAAATGTCAGGACACGTACTTTGTAAATTGATTGCCGAAATAAGTTTGCACAGTAAACTGTTTGCAGGGCTCAGCATTATTTGATCACAACTTACAACTTGTTACAGACTATGGCTGTAGTAAGGTATGACTGAGGAAATTTTACTACAATATTTATTAAAAGAGCCAATTTCATAGATCTTAGATTCAGAATTAGAAGAGAACTTGGAGGTCGTCCTTCTAGGGAAATGGCAAAGACTCTAGATATGAAATAGAGAAACGCCAGTTTTCTAGGCCTGTGAGGGTGCAGCCTCTACAAACCAGTATTTCTCTCTGGGTCTGTGTTTATTCACCTGTGAAATGAGAGGGTGGTGTTAGACCAGTATTTCTCAAAGTGCAGCCCCCGGACTGATAGCATCACCCCCACTTGAGAACTTGTTTGAAATGCAAATTCTCAGGCCTCATCCAGAACCTACTCAATAAGAACCTCTGGGGCTGGACACCAGCAACTGGTGTTTTAACAAGCTCCCCTCCCCACCCCCCCCCGCCCGACTTCTACACACGCTCAAGTTTGAGAACAGCTGTTCTGGATGATCGTTACGTCTCTTGATTCTAGCTGTAACCTGCTGTGAATCCCCAAGGCAGAGCAGTGAAACCTGGCCAGCACACTTGCCCCATCTCACCATAATCTCTCAGGTTCCAGTGGCTTCGTTCTCTCTCTCTTCGGATCTGTGAGCAAAGCTGCAAAGCCGTCAGCTTCCGTAGGTGACTCTAACTCCCAGGGCATGCACCTCCCTTAAAAAAAATCTATATCCGGTCTTACATGGGATCAATGCTTACAGTCACCTTGTATCTAAGCAAATTGAATAAAGCTGGGAGCTCAAGCAAACCTGCTTATTTATCTCACGCCAAGGGAAACAACTTTCAGTTCTTCAGGACTTGACACCTTTGTCAATAAAATCTGCAGATTGCACAATATAGAGTTGTTTTAGAATTCATCTTTTTGACAGTAACAGGACTTTCCAAGAGAAGAGCATCTAGGGGTTACTGTGGCAGACATATCTTTGCCCTGAGATCACTGACTGCCCTGCCCATGTTTACATTTTACATGGGAACCATTCAGTGAATTTGCATCAGTATAGAGAAGAATAAGGAAAGAATTTTAATACACATGCCCCCCTTTTTATTCATACATCTAAAGAAGGCAACCAGATCTGATTTTTTTTTTTTTTAAGAAGCACTTAGGTTTAATAGCTGATTAGCCTGCAATAAGGGCAAACTTGTGTTTTGCTTCTAATCAGCAATAAAAACAACAGGGTATTACGTTTGCAGTTGCTTCGCTGCAACATCTTTCCAAGATTTTCTCTTCACACTGTTTGAAAGTGCCATATACATTGGAAATGTGCATTATATTTAGAGCGGGCTTATTGTAGGAAGCATAAAAAAGCTCCCCATAAAGCAGAAGTTTAGGGAAGGTAGGGTGGAGTTAAAGGTAGTAAAAAGCCCCTCAGTTGCTTGATTATGTGAATTGAAGTTCCTGGTAGAGTGAATCGGCATTTGCGGTTTCACAGTTCTGGAATAAATGACGCTTCCAATAACATTCTCCTGTACAGGTGTAAGATATACAAATTGGGTGAGGAAAATGGTAGCATCATTGAAATGCATAAAAGCAAAAAGCCTAGGAAGCAAGCATATGGCAGGGAGCCGGCCTGGGAGGCGGGGGCACACTGCAGGGTCCTCACACTGCGTCTGTCCGGAGCAGCCGGGAGCACAGGCTCCATCTTCCACCCCTAATTTGGATGATTCTGTGATTATTATATCATTTGGATATTCCCTGCCTTGAGTCTTTTTTTTTTTTCTCTTTATTCATGGCTCTGGTTTGCATTTTTGTTCCCCCTCAACTCTTCTGAGTTTGGCACGAGTAGTTGAAAAGTATATTAAACCAAGTAACAGTGCAACTTTTTTGATTGTATCTATACAATGGTGGTAAAAGAACAAACTTGGTGAGCTATAAGATAAGTTGTTATCCATGCAGATCAATTGCAGAGACTGAAAGAGTTATGTTTTATGTATTTCCCCTATAGCTGAATATATTTGACTCTTTTTCTGTTCCCAGGAGATCATATAATTCCCGGCCGACTTATGAAAGCAACTTTTAAAAGCCTGTTTTGACTAATTTTAAAGGCTTTGGAAGTGAGTGTGACATTGTTGGGGGCACTCCAAGCTTTAGCGAGGAGCCTGGCTCTAGTACCAGTTTCCTCTACAAGCCCAGTCCACAGCCTGAGGTCACCTTGTGTTTCTGCTCCTGATTTTATGGATGGCAACACCAAGGTCTAGAGCAATTAACGGATTTGCCCAAGGTCACAGGATGACTTCATTTCAGCCACAGCTATAGTTGTAATTACAGTATGTGAGCCCTCTGAGGAGTTACTGAAAAGCCCTGTCTAATATTTCCCTCAGGTTCCAGACCCCCAAGCCTCGTAGTGAACTTACTAGGTGGGAGCCATGCCTAGTGAGTAAGTCCCAATTAGGACACTAATAAATAAATGAGGTGAGGTAGAACATGAAGGGACCCATTTTAGTTTACAGAATCATAGGACTGAATGCTTTTGTGCGTAGCCAAACAAGACTAGGAGAAAAAAGGTATGAAAGAATTTTTTTAAATAATAAGTAATTGTTACGGGTTTACTAAGTTTTAGGTGCTATTCTTTCTTTCTACCTATGCACTAATATCTTGCAGAAAAATCCGAACGAATTTTTTGGCCAACCCAGTAAGTGCTCTATATGCATGATCTCATTTTTCTGTTGACCAGCCCTAAGGAACAGGTACTATTATTATCCCCATCATACAGATCAGGGAAATGAGGCCCAGAGAGGTGAGGTAGTTTTCTCAAAGGGACTAGAACTATGGTTTGCCCCGAGCCAGCCTCATTGCAAGTCTGTGTTCTGTACCACTGCACCACAGGCCTGCCACTCAGGGCAGGTCTGCCTGTCTAACCTGAACCCCTCACACTGCAGCAGCAGCCCTTGTTCCTCTTGCCAAGAAACAACAGAAATGGCCATCACCCATGACAGCTTGAGTGACTTCTTCTAGACTTAGTGACAACTATAAGCCATCAGCCTACTTCAGTAACCCCTGCTTTTCATCCTTTTCCAATAGATTGTGCTGGTATGAAACTGGGGAAGAACCACAGCGGTAAATCCCCGTTTGCTGTCGGTCTTTCTTTGCACAAGTAGCCCATCTTTTCTGAATTTCAGTTTTGTTATTTATCAAAAGATGATTATCCCTGCCCTGCCTATCTTGTAAAAGGTACAGAATCAAAAGGCCATATCCAATATAACTATAAAATACCGAATGATGATAAGCTGTTGATGTGGTTATGATTATGATTATACATCATAAGGGTGTGGCGTGGATTAAATGAGGTCATACAGCTAAAGGACTTTGCTCTAATAGTTCCTGACACATAGTGGGCACATACTGGTTACTATATTGCTAATTTTTATCATTATCATTGCCAGTGTCCCCTGAAATGATTTAAAGTTTCCATATAAGGCTCAGTCCACATTCAATTTGCAGAAAATGCTCAGTGCCTCTGAGATAAGCAGCAGGGACTATTGTTTCCATTTTCAAATAACTTGTAACTTCGTCCAGATTCTACTTCCCTATAGGTATGTTATTCCTCTCTCTTTTTACCCAGCATGTAATGATATAACAGTAATAATAATAATTCTGGCTTAATGCACTTATTAAATTTGACTATCTAAAGCTGTGGAATCCATCAAGGAGCACAGTCGTACTTATTGTGTACAAATCTCACACCAGGCCATGGTAACTTGTGTGTTGATTCTTTTCCTTCTCCTAAATGATCTTAATTTAAATCAACAGTACAACTGTTCTGTTTTCACAGTGTCTAGATGCCAGTCTCTCCATTTTTCAGTAATCACTTTGTAACCCACCATTTAGTACCTCCAGGGTTACTTTTAATCAGCTTTTAGGACTATAGATTCTCCGTTGTTCATTTGCAGTTGTCAGCCTTTAACCAGCTACATTGTCATAAGTACCATGATTTCCTCCCAGATTTACAATGATGTCTAGAGAAATCCTGAAGGGGAAGCTAACATAACTTTCTGTTTTAAAAACAGTATTTGGAGCAGAGAACTAGCGTATTCAATACTCTAGTAAGTCTTGTTGCCTGAAGAAAAACACAGGCAATTTCTAGGCTTTTTGGTTTTAAAGTGAGGAAGAAAAATATATGTTTGCCACAGAGTATCCAAGGAACA
Organism: Phocoena sinus; assembly: GCF_008692025.1. NCBI lineage: Eukaryota > Metazoa > Chordata > Mammalia > Artiodactyla > Phocoenidae > Phocoena > Phocoena sinus. The sequence continues at coordinate 28,711,610 of NC_045776.1, read as the reverse complement.
ACTGTAAAGTGATATTGCTTCTTTTGGTGTGCATAACCAAACAACTCCATCCCAGTGGGCATTGCTCCTCGAGATGTCACGGTGTTACCTTATCCCAGAGACATTCGTAGATGAACATATTCAGATGTCCTTCTGCAGAGCAGCCCTGAGTTATTTTGTTGACTATTCCTAGATATATTTGATATTTGAGAGATACAGGAATAAGGTGACTATAAAACATTGAGACTCAATGCTGTGACACCCAAACCCCAAAATGAGGACTGTTGCCTGCAGCAGTGACCAGACAACACAGATTCTGTTACAGCTGCCTCTGCTCAAATGTTTTGAAGCTCTCTTGGAAATTCTTTTAAAGCCCTGCCACATTCTTTTGAATATCTGAACTATCTTCATCTTTGGAAGGAAGATGTGATTTATGGAAATGGCTGAATCACTTGGAGCCAAGTCTGGCAGGGAGGTCAAGATGGGTAATGTAGTTTAGAATTACCCATTTTAGATAAGAATGCTGTCAGGGTTTTCTCAGCAATAACCGGTTTGTTTCTCTCAGTGAAGATCAAGCAGTTTATTATCCTTAAGCTTACAGTAGAAAAATACACATAATTAAAACAAATTTATTATTGATAACCCCAGTCTTTATTCCCATTTATGATTACATTTTAGCAGAGTAGCATGTACATGCATATATAAAAGTGTGGGCATGTGTGTGGGTTGATTATGTATAAATAGGCAGCTTGATCTGTAGTTAGACAAACAGACATGTATAGATAGATATAGCTAAGTATACTGTTTCTCATGGGATATTTTTCATTCCCTTTTCCCAGACATAGTTTCCAGGATTCTCCTATAAATGTGGACCTTTTTCATTGTTGGTATTCCTCTAAGATAAGCAATTCTTAACCTTTTTTTAAGGTTCATACTTATTTTAGAATCTGCTAAAAATTATACACCCTTTTGTAGAAAAAATAGAAATGTATACACATGCATGTGATTTGGAAAAGAGGGAACATGGATGACCTGTCCAGAAATTTTGTCTTAGGATTTAGAAAGAAAAGTGACTTCAAATTCCATGTCATAGTATATACTTATAGAAGCAAGTTAAACATTACTTTTCAAATAGAAGCTCCGTATTATTTATTATATAGCATCTTTAGTTAATTAACTGAATTTTAGATTGGCTAAATAAGGCTTAAAAAATGTGATGATAGTAAAGAAGGAGAAAAGTGAGTGGGTCACTTTGTACTGACAGAAAGGTATAACAAACAAGATATGCTTTAAAACTCTTCTTCTGCAAAACATTTAGAAGCTGAATAAAGTGTAAAAGACATCTTTATAAATGTATATACAGGTTTGGGAGGGCGTTGAGTCTTAGAAGTTACAATTGATCAGAAAGCCCTAATACAAAGAGGTAGGTTGTCTTAAAGTTGACAGTGTTTCCGGGGACATCTGCCTATCCCTGGGTGTCCAGACTTTTTGGTTTATTGGGCTTCACATAGAGAATAGAAGACAAATGCAGTGTGCATGCATTGTGGGATGTATGATCCAAAATCCCTTCATAAATGCTAGATTTTATAAGACAGAATCCTCAGTGAAGGAGTAAGGTAGACTATAACCCACCTCACAAGGAGAGAAAGGACTCTCACCTGAATCCACTCTGGTTGGAGGGAAAAGTCACCTCTAAGAAATCTTAACACCAAGACAGTTTTCACATGAATGAGGGCCAAAAGAGATACTTTTTTGTGACTTGACAATGACCAAACCAAAATTTTGGTTTAAAATGCTCCTGGCTGGTAGAACCCCTAGGCACCTAGCAGATGTGTATATTATACCTGGATAAATGCATTTAGAAACCCCTTGACTCAAAATGTCAAAAACATGAATCATGATCAAATATAATGCAAAATGCATGAAGCAACAAGCTTTTATGAGTCAGCAGAAACAGCAAAGAGTTATAATTAGACCCACTGAGTCCGCAAAAATGTGAATCACCCTCAAATATAAACTAAGTAAGCTTCATGTGTCTGAAAACATAAAGGAGGACATCAAAAGATGAATTAGTACTATAGACTGTGAAATATGACAAGGCAGATTTGGAAAGTACACAAGTAGAAATTCTAAAACTGAAATATATGATAATTTAAATTAGAAACACAATGATGCATAATATAGCAAATTAGTCAGAACTAAAGAGAGAATCACTGAAGCAGAATATAGGTCCAAAAATATTGTAGATAATACAGACAGAATATAGAGGAAATTAATAAACAAAGTGTAAGATCATAGGATGAAGAACAGTTTTTCATGCATTTTGTTGAAGGTCCAGAAAAGAGATAGTAGAAGGAATAGGAAAAACTATCATATTTAAGAATTTCCAGAATAGATGAAAGGCATGAATCTCCAGAATCAAAAGGCCCAAGAAATTCCAACAAGGTTTGTTTACCCCCTACCCAAAAAAAAAAAAAAAAACCTCAAAGTAGACACTGTGATCAAACAGCAGCCAGGAGGAAAAGATAAATAATCTTAAAAAAATAATAAATAAAAACAACCTTTAGGCTTTTAGGTGCCTTGTTTACAGTAAGTAACAATGAAATCCAGTAGACAGCTGAAAACTACCTTCAAAGTGCAGAGAGAAAAAATGTCAAATTGGAAAAATGTTCACAGCAATACAATCTTTCAAAAACAAAAATAAAGATACTTCACATAAAACAAAACTGAGACTGTTTAGTACCAATAGGCTCTCCCTAAAGAGGTTCCTAAAGTTTGTAAGAAAAGAAAAATATTATTCCAGAAAGAAGATCTGAAGTAAGAAGATATAGTGAATAAAAGGAATGGAAAAACTGTGGATAAATTTAAATGTGCAAACATTGGCTACACAAAATAATTTTTAAAGTGTCTAATATGCAGTGTTAAGGACAAAATAGAATAAAAGGAATGGAAAAACTGTGGATAAATTTAAATGTGCAAACATTGGCTACACAAAATAATTTTTAAAGTGTCTAATATGCAGTGTTAAGGACAAAATAGAGGTAAAATGCTGAATAATTATAGTATAAATGGTTAGGAGTAATAAGGTTAACATACTCAAAAATTACTGTTTTGAAAAAGGCTAATAATATTAACTTTCAACATTATTACATTAAATATGGATTTTAGAAGGTCTAGGGTAGTCTGAACAGATAGCATTAAAGGTATAACTTATAAATAAGTAGAGAGGGGTGAAAAAGGAATGAGAAAAAAAGAAATCAAAAAAGGAGGAAACATAAGAAACTGAAAATTGTACAATAAAACTACAAATAAATCAGTAATCACAGCAAACATAAAAACTTAAAAAAGATCAGATTGGACCTTCAATTTCATAATCCAGAAATATGCTAGTTATAAGACATATACCTAAAATATATGAAAACATATGACTGAAAATAAAGGTATGGGAAAAAAATATACCAGATAAATAGTAACAGAAAGCTGGTATACTGATACATTAATATCATATAAAATAGTCTTTAATGACCATCACCTTAAAAAAACTATTGGTAGTCATAAAGGTCATCATACAACATTAATGACAGAATGTTCAGTTAAAACCAAGATTTATAAATTCCAAGTTGAATGTACATAATAACATAGATTAAAACTATATAAAGATGACAAAAAGAGAAATTGACAAATTTGATCTCAAAATGAAATATTTCAACCAATCTTTCTCAGTAATGGATCAAGCAAACAAGAACAGATTCAGTAAGGATATAGTAAACTGGAGAAAAACAACTTTCAAATCTTATTTTAATAAACATACATAAATGCCACATCCAACTAATAGAAAATACAACAAAGCAAATGTAGAACAATAATGAAAATTGATGACAAATTTCAAAGAATCATCATCATAGACATCATATTCTCTAACAAAAGGCAATTAGATTAAAACTCAAAGACAAAAAGATAACTTTAAAAACCTCAAATCATTGGAAATTAGAAAATATATTTCTAATTAACTGATGAGTCAAAAAATTTAAAGTTGAATATTAGTAAAAATACTGTGTATCAAAACTTGTACAATGCAGCTAGGTTAGTTCTTGTAAAGAAATGTAAAAATTTAAAGATTTATATTAGAAAATAAGAAGGGCTAAAAGAGAAAAGTTTACTGCACAACTTAAAAAATTAGAAATTATTTTTAAATGAATATATCCAAAGAAAGTAAGAACATCATAAGAAAGAAAGCATACAAATAAAAGCAGAAATAAAAAAAAACATACAAAACACAGATGTAAGAGAGAGAGTTAACAAAGTCAGGCATCTGTTTGAAAAGACTGATAAAACTAATGAATTTGTGGCAAGAATAATGGAGAGGGGAAGGGAAGGATAGAAGGAAAAGTAAGATAATAGAGAAAGAAGGAAAGATAAAAAACTGTATTATGCAGGGTATACAACTGCAGATGCCCTTGAGAGGAAAAGACTAATATATCATGAACAACTAGATACCAATATATTTGAAAACCTAGGTGAAACAGGGGTAGATTTAGAAAAAGACTATGACTCATCAAAACCATTAAACCATTTCTTTAACCATTAAAGAAATTAATAGTTTAAAATTTTCCCAAGAAAACCTGTCCAGAAGATTTTCAGTTAGCTCTACCAAGTATTCCATTCTTACCCTAACCTGTCCATAGCATAGAAGAAGGAACTCTCCTCAAAATACAGTCTAGATCATCATTGTCAAACATAAACTGAGAAAATAAACAGCCAGATTCACACAACATAGATATAAAATAGATATACATAAAATAGATATAAAAATCCCAAACAAAATAATAGCAAACCTAATCTAGCAATGTATCATTATTTGAAAAAATATATTCTGACCAAGTTTGATTTAACCAAAGAATGCAGTTTTGATTTGACATTAGGAAATATATTAGGGACTTCCCTGGTGGCACAGTGGTTAAGAATCTGCCTGCCAATGCAGGGGACACGGGTTCGAGCCCTGGTCCGGGAAGATCCCACATGCTGGAAGATCCCACATGCAGCAACTAAGCCCATGCACCACAACTACTGAGCCTGTGCTCTAGAGCCTGCGAGCCACCAACTACTGAAGCCCGCGAGCCACCAACTACTGAACCCCACGTGCCACAACTACTGAAGCCCACGTGCCTAGAGCCCATGCTCCAGCAACAAGAGAAGCCACTGCAGTAGGAAGCCCACACACTGCAGCAAAGAGCAGCCCCCACTCAACGCAATTAGAGAAAGACCGCGAGCAGCAACAGAGCCAATGCAGCCATAAATAAAAATAAATAATTTTTTTTAAAAAAGAAAGAAAATATATTAATGTAACTCCCCGTATTAACAGAACAAAGGAGAAAAGCCATATGATTATCTTAATTGATGCTGAACTTGTTCAATGAAAATCAACATTAATTTGTGATAAAATCTGTCGGCAAAGTAAGAATAGAAAGAAACTTCCTTATAAAGGATATCAAGAAAAAACCTTCCAGTAGGCAACGTACCACAACAGTGAAACATTCCTTCCCTTTAATATCAGGAACAGGCAAGGATGCCCACTGTCACCACCACATAAATTACATAATTAACTGTAATAGGTGAAATTTTAAACTTTTAGGAAACACTTTATGACCTAAGGATAGGAAAATATTTCTTAAGACAAAAAGAACAAGCCATAAAGAATTGATATATTTGACTCTCTTCATGGAAAATGTTTATCAAAAGACGTTATAAAGTTAGTGATAACCTATCAGCTAGGAAAATATTTGCATTTCATATAACCAACAAAGGAGGAAGATTCAGAATATTTAAGAACTCCTACAATTTAATAAGAGAAATACAAGCAACCTGATTTCAAAAGAAAACAACCTGGATAAAAGACATGAAAAGGACACAAGAAAAACAGTTAACCTCATTTGTAATAAGGAAAATGCAAATTAAAGCCACATCCAACAGATTGTCAGCAATTAAAGTCTGATACCAGTGGTTGGAAAAACTGTACAGCAGTGAGAATTCTTTACATCCAGCTAGTAAGAGTATCAGTGGGCGCAATCATTTGGAAAACAATTTGGCTTTATATAGTAAAATTAAAGATGTAATTTCTCCACATCTTACTACTCAGCGCTTCCATTCTTAAATATCTACTTTGGAGAAGCTCTTGCACACATACTAGAAAATAAATATCAGAGTGCTCACGGGGAGTTGTTTTTTTTTAATCAGTAAACACTGGACGCAGCTTGGGTGTCCACTGAACAAGAAAATGGATTAAAAAATTGTGAGCTATTCATACAAAGAAATGCTATTAGCAAAGAAAATGAACAAGCCAGCCACATCTACACATATCACCCAGGGTAAATCTCAGAAATTGGATGTTGACCAAGGAAAACATGCGACTGTTTCCATAAAGTTCACAAGTATGAATAAACAAACAATATATTATTATTCAGGGATCCATGTATATATGATAAAACGCAAAGAAGGGGAGGTTGGGCATGGTTGCTTATGTATTTTCATACATCGCACAAGGATTTCCACTCAAGAGGGTAATTGGAACTAAAATCTAGTCCTTTATAGCTACCCCCAAGCCTTCTATCATGGTGTGAGCAATGCAACTCCACTTGGAAGAAAAGGGACCTTTTTCAAGTTTGCTCAAAGGCACCATGTCAGGGGTGGAGGTAACATACATGAGAGTATCAAAGGAATTGTCAGTATTCCATGTCTTAAGCTGGATGGTGTTACATAATTGGCCATGTTATTTACATTTTGTAAGTGAACATATGAAGAACACTATATTTAAATACAATATGCATACAGATATAAAATATACATAGATAATTACATATGTAATGTATGCAGTTAAAATTTAATACATATTGGGTTGGACAAAAAGTTCATTCAGGTTTTTCCATGTGATGTTAAAGAAATTATATCAATAGTTTAAAATTTTCCCAATCAAACCTGTGCAGAAGATTTTCAGTTAGCTCGAACTTACTGAACCTGAACTTTTTGACCAACCCAATACATGGAATATACACAAACTATATTTGTATAAGCTTTGTATGTATGATGTATATCTTATATTTTAAAATTTTGTATAAAGCACAGGGCATTAAGTTTTCTTAATATAGCTATTTTATTAACTAACAAAAAGGGGGTAAATAATGTATTTCTTATGGCTTATCACTATTTCTTTGGGGAAAATAGTGTATATTTTATATAATATACTTGTATCATGTATATAACCTTGCCAAATGATTTGAACTGATCTTTGTCTGGGAAATGTCTTTTCCCAACTTTGAGAAATCGGCAGTCAGCAGACCCATCATGAAGTTTGAATGAGGCGGCCCCAAAATCCCAGTATAGAGCTTATGTTTTGTTAAACATCAAGTAGCTACTGTCCTTGTCACTCTTTCTCTCTCTAAACGTGTAATACTTATGAAGCTGCAGAGAATGGCATCTTTAAATAAAGCCTGTTGGTCCGGAACGATGTTTGCCTGGAAGACAAAAAATCTTCTCCAAACACCCTCTCAGAGAATGATGAACTAGAGCCTACTTGCCCAGGGCCAGGTTGTCAGTAAATCCGGGCTCTCGGCGTACAATGTCCCCAGATCTTGTGGAGAAGAGGAACTTCCCATGTGGAGTCAGGGGCCTGGATGGAAGCCAGCTTCTCTCCTTAGCTCCAGTCAGCTCTGCAGTCACTCCTGGGAGCACCACCCTGTGCCTGTGTCAGCACCATGAGGAGAAAGCGAAGCACCGCCAGCACTGATACCTCTACCCATGAAGATGAAATGGTTGAACTAAGAATCCTTCCCTTTCATATACAACTTTATAATTTCCAAAGGACTTTCACATGTGTGATCCCATTTGAGTGTCCAAGCACTGCTATGAAGGAAAGGAGAGAACAGCAGGTGTTAGCATTTCTGCTTCATAAGATGGAGAACCTCAAGTCTCAAGACGGAAGGTGACTTGAAAAGTCGAGTCAGGCAGTTCTTGCTTCCCCTCCAGCACTCTTCCTTTTTACTCCATGGAGGATTGGATTACAGAAGAAACAAAGGAGAAGACAGAGGGAAGAGGGTTAAAGATAGGGGGCTGGCTGAAGAACAGGGTGGAGGAAAAAGACAACATGAGTGAGAGTTACAGAGGCAAGTCTCAGCCAGAGGGTATATTCCAGAGTGTTTCCTTACAGCCCCGTCACTCACTAGGAGAGAGCAGATTAGGGTGAGGGGCAACATTTGCCACAAGGAGAGTGGCATAATCAGGGATGAGCAGGCCCTCTTGAGGGTGTCTGGGACTGAGAACTGAAACTTAGGTCTCTGTATCCCAGGACCTTCTCTTTGTTTCTTCTTCACAGCAGCCCCCATTAGGCAGGAAGCATCTGCCCCTGTGATACTGACTGCTCATCCAGCTCTCTGAAATAGGCATCCCTAGTACCCTTTGGATGTCACTTATAGCCACCATGACCTCAAGATGGGCTTGGGCCTTCGCAGAAGCCTACCATCTCAGGACCCCACTCTGCAACAAGCACATACACCTTCCACTGTTGGCACAAACAGAGGCCTTATGCTTGGCCTCTTTGCCAGTTGGCTCCCAGCTCTAATCCTTAAGTACTGCAGCATTGCCAGTGTGATGCTGAGTATTCCTGTGTAACTTTTTTTGCAAAGTTCTAGCCAAGCTCTGGCAAGATGCAATTGAAGATGAGAAGAAATAGTCTCCCCTTAGGTGGAGGTCAATATACAATGGTGCAATTCTTGAAATCTAAAGATGGAGTTTTTTAAACTAACAATTTGATCTCCATTGCCTTAGTGTAAATTGGAAATGGATACCATATCTTTAATGCTAATTAGGCATTGCATTACTTAGTCTTCCAGGCCTCATGTAAATAACAATTAGCAATAATTTAGCAGTTGTACATGCTGGCATCTTCTAAGCCATACCATTGTATACCATTCCAAATTCCTTTGCATTAATTAGGATCATAAGCCAATCAGTACTAATTAGGAAGAAAATAAGTATAATAATAAATGCAACAAAATTAGTGATTTGTATCTGGTCGGTAGTTCCTTCCCTCTGCAGTTCATCAAATAGTCTTAATGCGTAGGAACTTCTTGTAATTGAAACTAATTATGAGGTTTCCCCTGCTACTTTGAGCCTCATGTTCAAATCCCACGAAGCTCATTAAATAAGTAACAAAACTGGAATCTTTAACACATATTGTAACTTGGATCATGCTAATTAGTACCACACGCAAAAGGCAGCTAGAGGCCGTTTAGCAGCCCCTGCTCTAGTTAAAGCGAAGGGAGATTGGGATCTTTAGAGCTCTTCAGTGCTTTGAAGAAGCCAGGCCAGTGGTGGGAGAGCGCTGTGGTGAGAAAGTCTGTGTGGTATTTCAGGGGCAGAGAGGGGACTTGGAATCCCAGGCTAAGCTAGCCCCTGACTGGACATCTCCAGCAGTTCCCGTCATGTACGGAAAACACCTGAGGGGGCTGGTGGCCCAGTTACAGGGGAGTCTCATTACTTCAGGAATTTGCCCCACACTTGACTGCTCTGTAGCTCTTGTTTTGGGCCAGTGATAGAGCTTTTCTCTTCAAGGTTGAGTGGCGAGCAGGAAGGACCCCAGAAAATTCACTTGCCCTGCACAGACTGAAATTGTATACACATAAACCCATGTGTCTGTTTCTAGTCAGACATATGTACCATTCAGTAGACATATTGACTATATTCACAGCTTCCAGCACTGATCTTAACGACTGCCGTTCCTTTTCCACGCACAGCTAGATCTGTAGATCGCTCTCGAGGCCTCGATTAAAAGATACTTAGAAATCCACTCACCTTCCAGTCTAGCTCTCCTTCCCATGCCGTGGAGCAGTCTAAAGTCAAGCACTGGGCAGAGTGCTGGGGAAGGTTGGATGGGGAAGTAAATCCGCAGGGATGTTGGTTTATGTGCACCCACCTATAGTACCAGAACTCCACAATAATAGTATTTACTGCTGTTTTATGAGAAGTCGTTCTAAAATAACCCTAACAAAAAACACTTGTTACTCTACCACTAGCTTGAGGGCTTGGATGAGAAATAAGTCATGACAAAAGATTTCCAGGCCTCCTGTTGAATCAGAGCTAGTGATGTTAATGTTAAACCTTATATATTTGGCTGTTAATGTTAAACCTTACATATTTGGGGACAGAGTCTTCTGGTTCTCATATAATAAACAATTAATAATCCTGGACATCCTTCTAGCGTCAACTAAGGCCTCAGTCCTAAATAAAGCAGCTCCTACTACTTACTCTAGCTCATAAAAATCATTCATTTTTTAAACTCCTATAGCTCTGATTATTGATATGAGAGCTACTTTTGCATGGCTCCATGTTGTTTGATAAGACTCTTATAGGCAAGTCTGGTCTCCCTAACCAGACCTATCTGTTATTCAAGAGCAGGAGTCCTCATGTGTCACATCCCTTTTAAGCCCAACAGTGGCCGCTGACTCAAAACCAGTTTCCAAGAAGCTCTGATTCGTTGATTAATTAAGCATTTAAAAGATCATCCAGAACGCAGCATAACAATGATACTTTGAAAGTACAAAAATATAATTTTAATTATTCTTATATTATTCACAGTATCTTAAATGTTATGTGGAATAAATAAATACATACATACAAACATAAATGTTATGTGGTATGAGTGGGTGGGAAGGCGAGAAGTCTGCAATCTTGATATTAACTACCAAATGATACCTGAAAAGAACTCTGAGACATGTGCAGTATCTTATCATTTACATTACTTTATTCAATATTAATAAATTATGAATTTGAAGCTTTGTCTCCACATAGACACAATGCAGTAGAAAGTTAGAACAAACTAATTCATGGCAAACCCTCTTACTAATGCTCCATATTAATAGGGGAAATGATAGTTATTAGTTTGCCTGCATTGCTAAAATTAGCTGACCTGGTTGATCCATTTTGTACTGGTTGATTCAATTTGTCTGTGTATGCAGAGCCCCCAGTATCACACACCAGTACTTTTGAGGACATAATTCTGCATCATGTAATGCTGAATAATTCATACACCCTGCCACTAGTAGGTTACAGTCTAGAGGTTTTCTTACCAAGAGCTTGTGACTTGATCTAAAGAAATTAAATATAGCTGAATTAAAATGTTTAACCAAGAGAGAGAAAAAAAGCAGAACACAAAAATCTTGTTCATGTTTCTTTATTTAACCAGAGCCAATATTCTTTTGTCCATAGTCCTGTGTCATACTGTATGACAAAGGTCTGTTTGCATGCCTGCCATCCCCACTAGCACTGGACTGTGACTTCCCTGTTGGCAGGAAGGCCAACAACAGGTCTCAGAGGGTGTTTAAGCAACGGGGATCCTATTTGGCATAAGGACGCCTAGACTGAGCTTCTGAGACAGAATTCCTATACCCAGTAGAGGATGAAACAGGAGTCTGGTCTTGGTTATTGGGGAACCAGTGCAGACGTTGAACTTGGACAAACAAGAACACACTGGGGTTAGTAGAATCAAGTCCTTAGACAGAGGCGCAGTCACAAGGGAAAAGCGGGAGCCGGGGATGAGAACCAAGGCCAGGGGGCAGAGCAGGGCAGCAGTGAGCAACCTGGATGCTGGGCAACCCACGTGTTGCCCTGAGGTTTCCTGTACATGCTCCTGACTGGAAACAGAGTGAGGGATTGGAAGGGTGAGGGAGAGCTGTGTGTGTGTTGGGGGGGGTGGGGGGGAGGTGTTGAAGACTACAGTTAGAGCCCTGCAATTATTACTAAGCCCCGTCCCTATCAAATCTGTTCAAAATGTATCTAAATCTTACTAAATAGAAATTTTTAATTAAAAGTATACATGTATATTTTAGGCTTGATAAGAAAACCTCTAAGAGTTCTACAGCTTTCCCATCTTATGATTTTCTCATTGAAAAAAAAAGAAAGAAAAAGCAGAAAAGTTGTATTGGAATGTAGTGAAGACCTTAAGCAGCAGCTAAGGTGCTGCTAAAAATCTATACAGCTAGATTTGGGGTGTACCACTGAAACGCACACACACACATACACACACACACACACACACACCCCTAGGAAACTTTACACTAGACAGTATGCATGCTTTACATTTTTATCCACTTAAATGTGGCGCTGAGTTACAAAGACAGCATGAGCAACAAAGACGAGGCCAGGAGGCACTGAAGGACTCAACAAAATGGAGGTTACAGAGGTCCAAGTACTGACTACCTTGCAAATAGGATGCTTCTTCAGTATGTATGCATTTGTTCATTCATTCATGCATTCATTCATTCTCCGTTTGCTGAGCATCTCCTCTGAATTCAACACTGCACTAAATGCTCAAGCTACAGAGGACAGTTGTGTAGCATAGGGATGGCTGCATGACTGTGAGACAGACCGACAGACTTGGGTTCAAGTCTCAGCTCTTCCACTTGCTATGTAAAACCTTTTTGGTAAGCTGCATAGCCACTCAAAGCTTTGGTCTCCACACGTGTAAAATAAGGACAATATTAATTCCTACCTTACCGGTTATATGAGGATTAAATCCAGTGATGCCCGAAAAGCTTCTTAGGCCAGTGCATGGTACAAAGTAGGTGCACAAAAAATGTAAGTTATTTTTGTTGTTGCTTTTAAATGTCAGTGTTCTACCTGAGTAGAAAGTAAAGGGAGGCAAATGTTGCTTGACAGAAAGAGCTTTCTAATGGTGGCGCTGTCCACATGAGATGGGTGCTTGAGGAGGCAGTAAGCTTCCCATCCCATCTCTGTCTGCCTCAAGCAGACCCTGGCTTTCCCAAAATCAGGGATGTGGGTGAAGGGACTCCTCTTTGAGAGGGAGGCTGGGACAGATGTGATGCACAGGCTTTTCCAACCCTGCATTCCCAGTCAACTGTAGCGGGAAAGGAAGTAACATTTCTGATGGCACCCTGTGTGCTGGCCCACTGATTGTTGCTTTACAGATGTGTTCTTATTTGAGCCTTGCAAAACCCCACAATGAAGATACTGCTACTCTCTTCTTGCAGTTAGGGAAACTGAGAGCCAAGTAATGTACCCAAGATGGCACAAGCCGGAAATGGTTGAAAAGACATTAGCCCCCAAATCCGTGGTCTTTCACTGCACAGCATTCACTTTCAGTTAATTCATTCTGAGAATCCTCAGGAAAGTGGTCCAAGACAAAATGAAGTCAAAATGAAATGTTCTCTCAAATTTAGGGGAGATGCACCTCTTTGCATCTCCAGATCTTTGCCCCTGCCTATAAAAGAAACAAAACAAAACCTGCATAAAAATACCTCATATCCAAGAAGTCTGAAGAGCTCCCTCAGAAAATCGTCACTTCCCCACACTGATCTCTTTTTGAAAAACCAAAGCCACTCTGTTAGCTAGCTGCACTGATGAAAAACAGGCCCAAACCGAACATTCCAGAAATTCACCATGGAACCCAATCTTTCAGATCTGGGATCAGAACGGGTCATGGGGTGAAGGGGTGGTGGATGATGAGCGTTGAGGAGAATCTTTTTTTTTTTTTTTTGTCAAGAGGAACAGATTACATTCTTGAATCCTTCACCATGTTATAAACAAGACTAAGCACACAGCATTCCTTCCAAAGCACATGGCCCTGTTTTTAAAACACAGGTCTGGTCTCCCCTGGAATTTAGTGTTTGTCTCAGTACTGTTCTTCCTATTCACTTGGGATTTATTATAATCTGTGCTATTAATGGTGGCAGGAATGGAACAGTTCTTTCATTCATCTTCTCTTTTCCTTCATCTCTCCCTCCACACCCTCTATCTTTTATGATTCCTTTTTTAAGCCTGTAAACGTTTCCAAGAGCAGTGCCAAATTTTAAGTGCTGCTTCTTATTACCTGTGTGGGTGGCTTCCCCCTCATACTGACAGCCTCCAGTTTTTTTGTGGTTCTTTTGGTAAAGTATGCAGACCTCAGCAGCGACCTCACTTGAGATAATACTGAACTTCTTTCCTTCACATGAAAAGATGTTAGTTCTTTTCACCTTTTCAGGCCAGTTTAAGGAGTCAGTTGAAAATGTGATCCTCAGGAGACAGTGGAAACTTGGCTGAAGACTAGAACACTACGGGTCTTTGCTCTCATTATCTTGGGGATCGTACTTAAGGATTTGGGCTGTTGAGGTGGGGGATAAGTACCTTGGCATATATGAGATGTTAATATTGAGTAATTATATTAATGTATTTAAGAAATACACTGACATTTTCCAAGCCAAATGCATAAGTCCTTGTCTCAAGAGGATACATCACATTCCACATCTACCATTGCTCAGAGAATTTTTGGAATATTTCTGGAATTGCCTCCAGAGACTCTGGTGCATTTTCTTTTACATATTCTCAATCAGGAAAAATATTCATCCTCTACACAGCACTGGTGAATCAGTGTATTTTTTAGTTTCCAATTCATGATTATTATAGGCTCCTGAGACTGACTTTGTTGGTTGGTTCAGAATCTGGTTTTAATGGTTCCCAACCTGGAGCAACATTTGAACAATGGCAGTATCATTGGGATGTATGATTTGATTTCTGTGATGACTCCCTTCCATTACAACACATTTATGTATGTGAGCCCAGGCCTACTCCGTGGGCTGTTATCCTATTCAAGGAGCATGATTACACTGGCAGTCTATGCAACCCAACACCATCAGGAGCCCACTGAGTGGGCAGTGTCTGCTCTGGGTGCAGCTTCAGAGTAAGTGCTTCCCACTGTAAACACATGAAGAAGACCACCTACATCCTCATAGTCAAACCATGTCGTCATGTGGGTCCAACAAAAGACCCACTTCCCGTCCACATAAAATGCCCAAGAAATAATGTCATGAAAAACAAAAACAGCAGGAAATCTGAAAGCCACTTTTCTTAAAACTTTAGAAGGCATTTAGTTGCACAGGGACCCAAATGTCTGTTGATACCATAAGGAAACATGGTGGCTTTCTTTTAAAATTCAGGAGGGGTGACCTTTCTTAAAGTTGTTCTCTATTATGTGGGTGTGGTTGTCTTTTGGCAAGATTGTATCCCACTAGAGCAGTGGTTTTCACTTTGGTGTAATTTTGTCCCCAAGGAGACATTTGGCAATGACGAGAAATATTTTTTATTGTCACACTGAGTTGGGAGGGAGGGGTGTTCTTTCTGGCATCTAGTGAGTAGAGGCCAGGGATGCTGCTAAACATCCTACAAGGCACGGGAAAGCCTGCCCCCAACCCCTAATAACAAAGACTTATCTGACCCAAATGTCAAAAGTGTTGAAGTTGAGAAACTACACCTAAACAAGTCTCAGCTGGTGAAAAATCAAGGCAACGTATGGCATAAGTGTGAACATAGCCCTAGCAAAATACCATGTACCCCCCTGCCTTCTTTGAGCAAGATTTAGTACAGGGTCCAACTACTGTGGTTCTATTCAATCCATACCATGAAAATAGGAATGTTCCAAGTCAGTGTTGCCCTTAGCATCCCAAATTCATCTTTTCTGCACCAATGTTTGGTGTGAACATTGCACTCATTTCATCCTATCAGCATGCAGTGTGCTGAAGACACACAATGTCTCTGTTATCCATGCTTTTGTAATCTTCACTTTCTGTTGTGTAACCAGATGCCGATTATAGAATCAGAGACTATCAGAACTGAAAAGGAGCTTTTAGTTACCTTACCTGTAAGGAAACAGAAATCTCGAGAATTCAGCTAACTCTTTGGGTAGCTAGAAAGGGAGCCAGAATGAAGAACTAGCTCTCCTGGGATCCAACCTGCTGCTTTTCTCACCACCTTATTTTTACCACACTTCCTTCATGTAGGCATGAAGAGCAGCAGCTCCAGTTTGATTGTACCCAGCTTATGATAGATTTCTTTACATGCCTAGGCAGTGAAATCACGGGCTCCACTCAAGGGTGAGAGCGTATTTCTCTCTGCTGTTGGACCCTGCAGAGTCTCTGAACTGTAAAGCTCAATTCCCTCACTTCTCTGCTGGGATTAGAGAATGTTTTCTTTCTTCAGTTCACCCCCCGTGTCATTTTTAAAACATTATTAATTGACATTGGGAGCAATTCTGATAAGCTTCTCTATCATTATAGTCAGGGAACATACTGGGAACAGAGCTGATGTGGGACAAAGGAATTTCGTAGATTGAGGTTGCTATTTTAAAAGTAAGTAAAAGCGATCTGAAAAGTACTATAAGGGTTTTGCTACAGTATCTCAGTGAAGGAGTGAAACCAATATTGTGACAAGACAGACACCAACCATCATCACTACACGAAGGAAAACTTTATATTAAGAATGTACAACCTCAGTAATTAGTCACATTTTGTTTTCCCTGGAATTTACTAAAACAAAAGTATCGATGGTTAGTCCTTTAAAAATCCCTTAAATTGAGGTGACTTTCCAAACATTCTCAGGCTTAACATCAGGTAAGTGAAAGGAGGTGTTAATAGTGATATTTCTGATGGGAAAACAGAGCAGAAGACTATTCAACCCAGCAGCCAGAGGGGGACCTGGTTTATGATGAGGCCTCTGATAGAGTTCTGGTTATAGAGTCAACAGACTCCTAAAATTTAGAAAGAACTTCTAGGCCACCCAGACCAGCTTCCAGAAAATGCACACTGGATCTGGGCTCAGGACTTTATATAAAAAAGGAAATGTGAACTAAAACTCAGGGGAAGAGATGCAAGTACCATAAACAGTGGTTGGAGGGGATAGAATGCAAAACCACCTGCAGAATCACCAAATCAGGGAATAAGCTTCAAAAGTATTCAAGGCCTGACGCAAGACCCCCTCCTCCAGGAAGGGTTAAAAACTCTCTTCACCAGCATGTTTCTCCCTTTACTCAGCACTTTTAATTAATATATATTCGTTCCTGCTAACTTGCCCTTTAATTCTTTGTAGATTTGTTCAGAGTCTCTACAACTGATTAGTTTGTCAGAGCTGCCATAACAAAGTATCACAAGCTGGGGAGCTTGAGCAGCAGACATGTACTGGTTCTTCCTGAGGGCTATGAGGATGAATCAATCCAGTGCCTCTTCTTGCTTCTGGTGGTTTTCTGGCCAACTTCGGTGTTGTAGACACATCACCCTGATCTCTGTCTTTATGTTCACCTGGTGTTCTTCCTGTATGCTTTTCTGTGTCCGAATTTTCCCTCTTTTTAAGGACACCAGTCATATTAGATAGATCCCACCATTGTCTGTAACTTTATTACCTCTGTAAAGACTCTTATCTCCAAATAAGACCACATTCTGGTACTGGGGTTAGTTAGAACTCCAATATATCTTTTTTGGGGGGACACAGTTCAACCCACAATATCAACTAAGTCTCAAGGTCTTGAGGACAAGAATTATCTTATATTTATATGGCCTCTACTGCACCAGGCTAACTATGCAAGTCTGTTGGTTTATCAGAGATGCAGTGTGAGGCATGAACACATGGTCTGCCCAGCTCAGGGTCTGGCCTCTGGTAGAGTTGCAGAAGGCTGTTTTGTGGGAGAGTATCCACCAAAACATGCCCTACTTCCTCCAGCTGTACCCCTTCTCATTTATCAACTGCAAAGTTGAGAAAACTCTGTGACTCGACCATGCCATTAGTGGAAGAGTTACCGTTCTGTCCCCTGTGACCTCATTCCTGAGCCAACACCTGCCCCACCCCATCCCATCTCCTTCCGAATCTGTTTCCAGTTCCAGGTGATTCCAGTCAATGGAGCACATTTGTTTTGTGAAGCTGTTCTTTTTCTCTGTTTATCTTATATAGTAGTATGCTACGTTAGGCAAGTGTTCTTTTTCATATGTCTTGTTCTGTATTCCTCAATATTTTTACTATAAAACAATATGCAATTTTGAGGGCTTATTGTTACGATGGAAGAAAAGATCTCCAGTAATGCTTAAAATCCCACTTTGATGATTATTCTCCTCTTCAAGAACTTACACTGACTTGAGGACCCACCAGATGAAGCCTGTATTCATTATCTTCATGATCAAGGCCTCCAGATAATGTTTCTGCATTCCTTTCCAACTATCTTCCCCAATGTCCCTTTATAAATCCTTTGCATAAGGACATGGTCTCCTGATCTCTCCCATCTAGTCTTTCCCAGATCACAGCTGTGAATTTTTTCTATTTCCCATTTTTTTTTCTACCATTATTAGGATTTACTCACATGTCTAACCTGGAGATATTGATAGTTAGGGACATTCAAAACTGAGGAATTTTCTAAATTAAGTCAGCTGCTCATATTTTGTCTCTTTATTCAGGCCATACTCTTGCTTAAATCAAGATCCAGTGGCTTTTAAACTATACCTTTGAGGATTCAAAAGGTATCCAGGTTGAACTGTGACTGAACTACCCAACGTCAGAGTGGATCTGTCAGTTCAGGCCCAGAAGTCCTGCAAGGCAGGTATGCTTAGAGTCTCCTCCAGAAATGAGCCAGTAATGCCTCCAGAGCCTTCTGAAGCATGGCAAGGGCTCCTTCAGAGCTCCTAAGTTATCAAAATTCCACATTGTCCCAACAACTGGTGCCCAAATCTTCCCATGAATTCCTGAGAAATCCAGTGCTCTTCATTTGTGCAAAGCAGGAGGAAGTTTCAAAGAGAGCTCAGGATAACTCCCTGGCTATCATTATTTGATTCCCCCCACCCCTTTTTATTGTGGCTGGAGCAACATAAACCAAATTCTATCACATGCCTAGTTTTCTTCATCAACCTCTTGTGTGTTGAGTCTGTTAAAAGATAAACTAAGACTTGTTAAATTTTTAAGAGTTTATGTGAGCAGAAATTGATTCAAATCAAGCAGTGTCAAACCAGAAGTGATTCAAATTACTCCACCAACAGGAGCTCAGAGAGGGACTTTTAATGGGAAGAAATGGAAACGAAGCAAGGAAATTATTTGACTGGCTCTAACTTAAGCAGTTGCCTTATTTGGGAAAGCCTAATTGGCTGTTTATGTTTGCTGGTCCTTACATTGTGATTTCTTTAACCTTGAAGCGTTTCAGGCTTAGGTTTTGGTTTGCTTACTTATGTAGGCAACTAAGCCATTAAAGCCACCTCAGTTTGTTGGCCTCCTTATTTAATTACTTTAAAAATTGTATGGGTATAGAGTCTCAGTGATAATTGACAGGCATCCTGAAGCCTGGTCCTGAAATTATGTGTGCCCTCCATCAGAGACCACGTATGTTCATCAGGGGTCTAATGGAAATTTTACCCTATGCGTTTGCTTTTCTCCTGCATTTTCCTATCTGGAGTAAATCCAGACGTACTTTCAGGAAAGGCAGCCCAGGATCCGCTTTCAGGGAAGTGATGATGCCGAAGATCACATCCTGTTCTTCTCCCAAAAGAGCAACTTGAGAAGGTCCAAAGAGCAATGAATTTGGAGTTTAATAGACCAAGCTTCTACATCTGGATCCAATTGTTTACTAGTTTCTACCTCAGGCAAAATGTTTGGGCTCGCTGAGCCTCAGTTTCCTCTTCAGAGAAGTGGGGGTAATAATGCACACATTGAGAATCTCCGAGCGGAAGGGGGGCTGACCAGTGTATCTTCATCTCCCTGAGGAAAGGCATGGTGAGGTAAATGAGATGGCCTGGTGGAAAGCCTGGCCGTGTGGCTGACAGGGTCTTTGTGCTCTGGCCAGGTGACAGGCCTGTGCCTCTGAGGCGGGAGAGCTGAGTTCAGAATATTGCTCCACCAGAGACCCAGCTCCACATAATATCAAACAGCAAAAGCTCTCCCAGAGATCTCCATCTCAATGCTAAGACCCAGCTCCACTCAATGACCAACAAGCTACAGTGCTGGACACCCTATGCCGAACAACTAGCAAGACAGGAACACAACCCCACCCATTAGCAGAGAGGCTGCCTAAAATCATAGTACAGTCACAGACACCCCAAAACACACAACTGGATGCGCTCCTGCCCAACAGAATGACAAGATCCAGCCTCATCCACCAGAACACAGACACTAGTCCCCTCCAAAAGGAAGCCTACACAACCCACTGAATCAACCTTAGCCACTGGGGGTAGACACCAAAAACAATGGGAACTACGAACCTGCAGCCTGAGAAAAGGAGACCCCAAACACAGCAAGTTAAGCAAAATGAGAAGACAGAGAAACATACAGCAGAAGAAGGAGCAAGGAAAAAACCCACCAGACCAAACAAATGAACAGGAAATAGGCAGTCTACCTGAAAAAGAACTCAGAATAATGATAGTAAAGATGATCCAAAATCATGAAAATAGAATGCAGAAAATACAAGAAATGTTTAACAAAGACCTAGAAGAACTAAAGAGCAAACAAGCAATGATGAACAGCACAATAAATGAAATTAAAAATTCTCCAGAAGGAATCAATAGCAGAATAACTGAGGGAGAAGAACGGATAAGGGACCTGGAAGATAAAATAGTGGAAATAACTACTGCAGAGCAGAATAAAAAAAAAGAATGAAAAGAATTGAGGACAGTATTAGAGACCTCTGGGACAATATTAAATGCACCAAATTCGGATTATAGGAGTCCCAGAAAAAGAAGACAAAAAAAAAGGGACTGAGAAAATATTTGAAGAGATTGTAGTTGAAAACTTCCCTAAAATGGGAAAGGAAATAGTTAATTGAGTTCAGGAAGCACAGAGACTCCCATACAGGATAAATCCAAGGAGAAACATGCCAAGACACATATTAATCAAACTATCAAAGATTAAATACAAAGAAAAAATATTAAAAGCATCAAGGGAAAAACAACAAATAACATACAGGGAATCCCCAAAAGGTAAACAGCTGATATTTCAGCAGAAACTCTGCAAGACAGAAGGGAGTGGCAGGACATATTTAAAGTGTTGAAAGGGAAAAACCTACAACCAATATTACTCTACCCAGCAAGGATCTCATTCAGATTCGTTGGAGAAATTAAAACCTTTACAGACAAGCAAAAGCTAACAGAATTCAGCACCACCAAACCAGATTTACAACAAATGCTAAAGGAACTTCTCTAGGCAGGAAACATAAGAGGAGGAAAAGACCTACAATAACAAACGCAAAACTATTAAGAAAATGGTAATAGGAACACACATATTCACAATTACCTTAAATGTAAATGGATTAAATGTTCCAACCAAAAGACATAGACTGCCTGAATGGATACAAAAACAAGTCCCGTATATGCTGTCTACAAGAGACCCACTTCAGACCTAGGGACACATACAAACTGAAAGAGAGGGAATGGAAAAATACATTCCATGCAAATGGAAATCAAAAGAAAGCTGGAGTAGCAATTCTCACATCAGACAAAATAGACTTCAAAATAAAGACTATTACAAGAGACAAAGAAGGACACTACAAAATGATCAAAGAATCAATCCAAGAAGAAGATATAACGATTGTAAATATTTATGCACCCAGCATAGGAGCACCTCAGTACATAAGGCAAATGCTAACAGCCATAAGGGGGAAATCGACAGTAACACATCATAGAAGGGGACTTTAACACCCCACTTTCACCAATGGACAGATCATCCAAAATGAAAATAAATAAGAAAACACAAGCGTTAAATGATACATTAAACAACATGGACTAAATTGATATTTATAGGACATTCCATCCACAAACAACAGAATTCACTTTCTCCTCAAGTGCTCGTGGAACATTCTCCAGGATAGATCATATCTTAGGTCCCAAATGAAATCTTGGTAAATTTAGGAAAATTGAAATCGTATCAAGTATTTTTTCTGACCACAACGCTATGAGACTAGGTATAAATTACTGGAAAAAAACTGTAAAAACTACAAATACATGGAGGCTAAACAATACACTATTTAATAACCAAGAGATCACGGAAGAAATCAAAGAGGAAATCAAAAATTACCTAGAAACAAATGACAGTGAAAACACAATGACCCAAAACCTGTGGGATGCAGCAAAAGCAGTTCTAAGAGAGAAGTTTATAGCAATACAATCCTACATCAAGAAACAAGAAATATCTCAAATAAACGACCTAACCTTACACCTAAAGGAATCAGAGAAAGAAGAACAAAAAAACCCAAAGTTAGCAGAAGGAAAGAAATGATAAAGATCAGATCAGAAATACATGAAAGACAAATGAAGGAAACAATAGCAAAGATCAATAAAAGTAAAAGCTGGTTCTTTGAGGAGATTAACAAAATTGATAAACCATTAGCCAGACTCATCAAGAAAAAAAGGGAGAAGACTCAAATCAGTAGAATTAGAAATGAAAAAGGAGAAGTAACAACTGACACTGCAGAAATACAAAGGATCATGAGAGATTAGTACAAGCAACTATATGCCAATAAAATGGACAAAGTGGAAGAAATGGACAAATTCTTCGAAAAGCACAACCTTCTGAGACTGAACCAGTCTGAAATAGAAAATATAAACACAATAATCACAAGCACTAAAATTGACACTGTGATTAAAAATCTTCCAACAAACAAAAGCCCAGGACCAAATGTCTTCACAGGCAAATTCTATCAAACATTTAGAGAAGAGCTAACACCTATCCTTCTCAAACTCTTCCAAAGTATAGCAGAAGGAGGAGCACTACCAAACTCATTCTATGAGGCCACCATCACCCTGATACCAAAACCAGGCAAAGATATCACAAAGAAAGAAACCTACAGGCCAATATCACTGATGAACATAGATGCAAAAATCCTCCACAAGATACTAGCAAACAGAATCCAACAGCACGTTAAAAGGATCATACACCATGACTAAGTGAGGTTTATCCCAGTAGTGCAAGGATTCTTCAATATATGCAAATCAATCAATGTTATAAACCATATTAACAAATTGAAGGAGAAAAAGCATATGGTCATCTCAATAGATGCAGAAAAAGCTTTCAACAATATTCAACACCCATTTATGATAAAAAACCTTCCAGAAAGTAGGCAAAGAGGGACCTTACCTCACCATAATAAAAGCCATATATGACAAACCCACAGCCAACATCGTTCTCAATGGTGAAAACCTGAAACCATTTTCTCTAAGATCAGGAACAAGACAAGGTTGTCTACTCTCTCCACTATTATTCAACATAGTTTTGGAAGTTTTAGCCACAGAAATTAGAGAATAAAAAGAAATAAAAAGAACCCAAATTGGAAAAGGAGAAGTAAAGCTGTCACTGTTTGCAGATGACATGATACTATACATAGAGAATCCTGAAGATGCTACCAGAAAACTACTAGAGCTAATCAGTGAATTCGCTAAAGTAGCAGGATACAAAATTAATACACAGAAATCTCTTGCATTCCTATATACTAATGATGAAAAATCTGAAAGAGAAATTAAGAAAACATTCCCATTTACCACTGCAACAAAAAGAATAAAATACCTAGGAATAAACCTACCTAAGGAGACAGAAGACCTGTATGCAGAAAACTATAAGACACTGATGAAAGAAATTAAAGGTGATACAAACAGATGGAGAGATATACCATGTTCTTCGATTGGAAGATTCAATATTGTGAAAATGACTATACTACACAAAGCAATCTACAGATTCAATGCAGTCCCTGCCAAACTAACAATGGCATTTTTCACAGAACTAGAAAAAAAATTTCACTATTTGTATGGAAACACCAAAGACCGAATAGCCACAGCAATCTTGAGAAAGAAAAGTGGATCTGGAGGAATCAGGCTCCCTGACTTCAGACTATATTACAAAGCTACAGTAATCAAGAGAGTATATTACTGGCACAAAAACAGAAATATAGATCAATGGAACAGGATAGAAAGCCCAGAGATAAATCCACGCACATATGGTCACCTTATTTTGGTAAAGGAGGCAAGGATATACAATGGAGAAAAGACAGCCTCTTCAGTAAGTGGTGCTGGGTAAACTGGACAGATCCATGTAAAAGAATGAAGTTAGAGCGCTCCCTAACACCATACACAAAAATAAACTCATAATGGATGAAAGACATAAATGTAAGGCCAGACACTCTAAAACTCTTAGAGGAAAACATAGGCAGAACACTCTATAAATCACAGCAAGATCCTTTTTGACCCACCTCCTAGAGAAATGGAAATAAAAACAAAAATAAACAAATGGGACCTAATGAAACTTAAAAGCTTTTGCACAACAAAGGAAACCATAAGCAAGACAAAAAGACAACACTCAGAATGGGAGAAAATATTTGCAAATGAAGCAACTGACAAAGGGTTAATCTCCAAAATTTACAAGCAGCTCATGCAGCTCAATATCAAAAAAACAACCCAATCAAAAAATGGGCAGAAGACCTAAATAGACATTTCTCCAAAGAAGATGTACAGATGTCCAACAAACACATGAAAGGATGTTCAGCATCACTAATCATTAGAGAAATGCAAATCAATACTTCAATGAGGTATCACCTCACACCGGTCAGAATGGCCATCATCAAAAAATCTACAAACAGTAAATGCTGGAGAGGGTGTGGAGAAAAGGGAACCCTCTTGCACTGTTGGTGGGAATGTGAATTGATACAGCCACTATGGAGAACAGTATAGGTGTTCCTTAAAAAGCTACAACTACCCTATGATCCAGCAATCCCACTACTGGTTATATACCCTGAGAAAACCATAATTCAAAAAGAGTGATATACCACAATGTTCATTGCAGCTCTATTTACAATATCCAGGATGGGGAAGCAACCTAAGTGTCCATTGACAGATGCGACAGATGAGTGGATAAAGAAGATGTGGCACATTTATACAATGGAATATTAGCCATAAAAAGAAATGAAACTGAGTTATTTGTAGTGAGGTGGATGGACCCTGAGTCTGTCATACAGAGTGAAGTAAGTCAGAAAGAGAAAAACAAATACCATATGCTAACACATATATATGGAATCTAAAAACAAAAAGTGGTTCTGAAGAACTCAGGGGAAGGACAGGAATAAAGACACAGACGTAGAGAACGGACTTGAGGACACAGTGAGGGGGAAGGGTAAGCTGGGACGAAGTGAGAGAGTGGCATAGACGTATATACACTACCAAACGTAAAATAGATAGCTAGTGGGAAGCAGCTGCATAGCACAGGGAGATCAGCTCATGCTTTGTGACCACCTAGAGGGGTGGGAGGGAGACGCAAGAGGGAGGAGATTTGGGGATATATGTATATGTATAGCTGATTCACTTTGTTATAAAGCAGAAACTAACACACCATTGTAAAGCAATTATACTCCAATAAAGATGTTAAAAATAAAAAAAAAAATGCACACCTCAGGATATGAAAAAGGAAGCAAAAATTAATCCCCAACTTCTTAGTTGTCTTTCTTCTAGCTAAAGGCAAGGTTCTGATTGCCCTATTAGGTGGAAATAGAAGACCCGAACTCCTGGGAGGGCCTGGTGGCTAGCATTGCAGCAGCCAGGTGGGAGGAGGAAACCAGGCCCACCTCCCCTCCTTACCATCCGGATTGGGTTTGGAGCTCATGTGGTTTACAGCAGCTCTGACAGCAGAGCTATAAAGGAGAGGCTGCAGAACAGCTAGCGTCTCCTTGTCTGTGGGTACGATGTGGGGCCTCACTCCAGGGCCCAATTCCACAGAAAACAGAGACAGCTGGGCAGGCGATGGCCACCTTGCGTTGTGGTGGCAACGATCCTTTTAGTGAGGGCTTTTCAGAAGTCATGTTCTCAAAAGGGAGGATGCAGGAAAGAACTGTGTTCCCTCCCAGCCACCAACGGTACCTACAGGGCACCAGAAGGGGTTTCGCTTTCAGCATTGGGCCCTGCAGCCAACCTCACAAAATGATTTCTGGCATTTGCCAACAAGGAAGCTCAGTCTGCAGCTGCAGCAGTAGGTGCTGGCTGCCAGGTTCCCCCGGAAACCCAGGTGTACTCCAGTTTAGCAGCTCTGCCTTGGCTCAGTGGCCTCCATCTCTGATGCATGCGGCTCTAGGCACAGAGTGGAGCTGTGTTCCCCCACGGTGGGAAGATAATGATTGGGCTGGTTTTTATGGGGTATAATATAACCTCAGTGGGTGGTTCAGTAGTAGTAGTGGCGTTTAGAGGATATGAGAGATTGTAACATGCCTGTTGATGTTTCTTGTTTGAGGGATTTTGGAGGGGTTGTCATCATTCAGTCCAATTCATTATCATTCACGGATTTGCTCAGGCCCTTGGCTAGTATGTTTACAGCTCAGGAGGGCACTGCTTCCAGCCCCATGATAATTCAAGTTTGTATTTGTATGTTTTGCAGAAATGTTCACATCTAGGAGCTTATTTGGGGATTTCTATGAAATCATGAGTGAGATAGAGTAGGAATTGCTGAACTGGTCTGTTTGATGTGTAATCTAAAACCCAGAGAATGACTTGCCTGGTTGTATACCACGTGTGTACTAGAGCTAGTACCCCAGTTCAGGTCTTCTGAGTCTCAGTGCCCCATCCTTTCCAATCTACCACGCTGCTCTTGCCTCATGCTGGCCCCTGTGTTTTTGTTTCCAGTTGCCAGTGAACTGTTTAATCACACGTCTTTCTCTCTGATCGGTTGTGGTCTTTCCTTTGGTACACAGATCAATGCCTGTTAACCACAGTTGCCCGCCTCCGAGGCTCTGTTACTGAGCACAGCAGGAGGAAGAAGAAAAGAGAAATTCCGAGATATAAAAGCAGCCTCTTCTCTTCACCACACCTCTCTTCTCCATATGCCCCCCACACTGCAGGCCCCCATCTCTACCTCTTCTGGCCACCCCAGAAAGTGTGTTTGATCATGAACTGATGGACCTCCTGTAGACTCAGGCTAAATGGGGCATCAAGGCAGGCTTAACCTGGTCCCAAAAGCACTTTGGTTAAAGATCATCTGGTGCTTCTGCCCCTGGCACATTGGTAAATTCACACCCTAATGGACTGATAACTTCTAATTCTTCTTGATATAAGAGGAAGCATGAGACTAGGAAATTCATAAAAGCTCTTAACCCCCAATTACATATGTACACACGCACACACACACACACACACACACACACACACAAATACTTCCTATAACTTTTTAGGAACTTGACAGTGATATGTGTCATGACATTTTTTAACTTAGGCAGATGTTAAGATATGTTTGCATTCCTTAGACAAATAATTAAGTACGCACGAAGGCAGCCCAGAAGTTTATGGAAACATAGTCCCAAGACAGCATGGACCATGATAGTTCTTCTGGGCATTACCAAGGGAACAGTTTCTAGGACTCCTCCCCTCTTTCTTAATTCACAGTTAACTGAAAGTAATAACAACAAACTCTTAAAGAGCATTTACCATGTGCCAGACATTATACTAAATATGGTGCATGCATTACTTATTTGTTCCTCACAGCAACCCTATAGACTGGGTGCTGCTAATATTTACAGATGCGAAAATTCAGGCTTACGGGAGTTAAATAATTTCTCAAGGTCATGGCTAACATAGCTGGTGTGGACTTAGGCTGGAGTATGAAGGAAAACAAAGTTCTAATTTTTTTTTTTAGCTTTATAGCAAAGTGTTTGTTTTACCACGTTATTCAGGTATAATTTACATGTAAAAAGCTGTGCATATATATAGTGTATATAACTTGTGTTTGGGAATATGTATATACCTATGAAACCACTACCATGATGAAGGTCATAGACACATCCTTCCCCTCCCAAAATTTTTTCCCAACCCCCCTTTATTATTATTTTTTGTTGTTGTAAGAACACTTAACATAAGATCTGACCTCATAGAGCCTTGCCAACAATACTGTATTGTATACTTAGAACTTTCTAATTTGAGAAGGTAAATGATAATTTTATAACTGGATGCTGATAAAATTACATATGATATTTAGTAAGAAAATATAATTCATGTAATCAAGTCAAATCAAACAATCTACTGGCTTAGATGGTGTGGGGATGCCACAGAAATATGCAGCACAGTTCTAGGATTAAAGATTCTACAACCTGTTAGGGCTGCAGATATAAACATATGATATAAACATAACTCACAAATGATGATTTTGATTTGATTGGAAAAAGCCTGTGTTAGACTTGTAGGGTAGGAGAGACTTGCACTCCAGGTAAGTATGACAAATGAAATGCTGTGACACTAGCATGCACCACAGTGCTAGGCACCTGATAAAGATTCCGTCAATATTAAATGAATAAACCAGCATCTAGGCCAATCTCTCCAGTGAAGGATTCTCAAAGCAGCAGTCCCTGTGCCTCAGAGTGTGGGGCAGCATATACGATTTTATAGCAAGTATTACATTCAAAGTGCTGATCCCGAGAGCAAGATTAGGAAATGGTGCCTTTGTGGGAATCACCAAACTGCTTCCTTCATCCACAAAGTCTTACTAGAAAAATAAATAAATAACTGAACTAAACAGTATGCTCAGTGTCATACTTGATATACACACAGGTGCAATCTCTTTCTTTCTTTCTCTCTCTCAGGAGCCAGTTAGCAAACAGTCTACTTCTTGTTCTTGTTTAACTGCACACCAACAGCCGGTGTGCAGACCACTTAGCACCTTTCTAGGGCTGTACACATTAGGTCTCAGTGCTCTCCTAAAGCTCGGCTTCCCAGGCGTGGCTGCCCCTCAGTGTGCACTGCCCTGTGTGCTGCCTCAGGGGTCAGGCTGCTGAGATCTGAGTGCCGCCTCTGTCCAGCTGTGTGATCTTGGGCAATCAGTTATTCTCTGACAATCACAGATGGAGATTGTCTGAATTAAAGAAAATAATCCATGGAAAATGCCTAATATATGGAAATACTTTATACCTGTTAGTTCTTGTTGCTGTAATTGTTGATAATGTTGTTGTTAGAAACATTTGGAAGGTTTTATGTTTTTTTTTTTTTTTAACTTATTTATTTATTTAGGCTCTGTTGGGTCTCCGTCACTGCACGGGCTTTCTCTAGTTGTGGTGAGCCGGGGCTACTCTTTGTTGCGGTGCACGGGCTTCTCACTGCAGTGGCTTCTCTTGTTGCGGAGCACGGGCTCTAGGTGCGCAGGCTTCAGTAGTTGTGGCTCGCGGGCTTAGTTGCTCCACAGCATGTGTGATCTTCCCAGATCAGGGTTCGAACCTGTGTCCCCTGCACTGGCAGGCGGATTCTTAACCACTGCGCCACCAAGGAAGTCCCATAAGGTCTTTTTTAAAAAATAAAGATCCAAGCAAAATAAATATGCTAGCACAAAATAAAAAATAGAGATCTTAGCTTATATTAAGGGATGAAGATAGGGTAGGAGAGTGACCTCTTAATTCTCCAGCCTTAACCCTGGAGTTGAGGAGGTTTAGGGATAGGCATGAATCTTGGTGTGTTAAAGGGTACCTGGGACTTGTTTTCATCATAAGACATGCAGGCATAAGACACGATTATCATGAAGGAAGAAGTTTATACTCATGGATCCCTAGAAAGCAGAAGCACACCATGCCATGCCTGTGGTGTGCAGGACCGCATGGGTATGCACCAGGACAAAAGCCTTTATTGTAGTTTTCGTGTGAAGGAATGGGTGAAGTAGGTGAGGAAGGTTTGGGATTAGCTGGTTTGAATAATTTCAGCAGACTCCAGCGTCTAGAGACTGCCCGTAGTTGCCTGGTACTTGACCCTGGGGTGATATTAAGGCAGGGGCATAGTGCCTCAACCAGTGAAAGCTCCATGAAGGAGATAGTTGGAGGATATGGGTTCTGTGTTGATTTGTTTGCACATGAAAAGCATGCTGTCTGGGGAGTGGTTTATTATCTCTAGGATTGGGGCAGTCTCTTCAGGATTAGCAAGACCTCAAATGTCACAGCATCATAAAATATGGAAAATAAAATACACAATTAATAGATGTGGCACTGCAATCCTGGTTGACAGGGGTAGGGGTGGTACTTATAAAAGGCATGATGAGGCTTATCTGGTGGCTCAGTGGTTGAGAGTCCACCTGCCAATGCAGGGGACATGGGTTCATGCCCCGGTCCGGGAAGATCCCACATGCCGCGGAGCGGCTGGGCCCGTGAGCCATGGCTGCTGAGCCTGTGTGTCCAGAGCCTGTGCTCCGCAATGGGAGAGGCCACAACAGTAAGAGGCCCGCGTACCGCAAAAAAAAAAAAAAAAGGCATGATGGTGGTTTCTGTCAAGCTCACAACCAACTCAGCTTCTGGGTTAAGGAATCCTATGGGTCTCTCCATAGTAGAGAATAGAGTGCTGGGCTGGTGCCAACCATAGTGCCCTCACCCTACTACCATTCCCAGTGGTCAAGATGGTTTGGGGAGAACCAAGAACTCACCCCTTTGTCCTTTAATCCTACCTATGGGCTTTACCTTTGATAACTCATTTCGTGAGCGGAGCTATGAAAATCTAGTTGCCTCAGCCCAGTGGGAGTTTTGAGAGATCTGTTTCAAGAGCTGGACCCACTTAGACACAGGCTAGTTAGGACAGTATCTGATTGTTTCTGAGCAGAGGCTGCCACTTACTGCCCTTGTCCTTGTGTCAGTCACTAGCCATCTCCAGTCATGCTGTGAAGTCTGGTTGTGGTTGACAGACAAAACTCACCCACCAGGTTTCTCCATACTCTGTTTTGAAATTTGCCTTCAGGAGAAGGCATGTGGTGTCCAAGACACTTGGAAATACACAGATGTATTTAAGCAACTTGATTACTTCTCAGGTTCTGCCTTAATTCAATAATCCATTCATTCTTTCATTCAACAAACAAATGACGTTTGGCAGAATTCTTTTTTCTGAGTTCCCAGGCAGCAAAATGAATCACTGAACTTTGGGACTCAAATTCTCCAAAGTGGCAGGATGGGGAAAGCCAGTGTCTGCTATACAATCAGCAGCCAGAATGTAGTCTGACAGAGTTAGTGAAGACAGTCTGTGACCATCCATGAAGCACCAACTCGCCCATGGCAAGGAGATGGAGATTTAGCGGTCTCAGAGGAATTGGTTTCACTCCCATATTGCCCAGGTAGCCCTGTCTGCTTCACTGGCCACAGGGTCTTCCCTCACTCTGACCTGTGACCTAACCCAAACAGCAAAGGAGGAGGATGTGCTGTGAAGCAGGGCCATCCACCCCAACCTGGGAAAATAATCAGATGTGTCCTCCCACTGTTGGGTCAGGGCAGCACATTTCAACTGAAGCCCATGCAATCAGAGACATGGTTCATATAGATAGGAATAAATTAATAAATATGTTCTTGTTTAACTGGCAAACCTGGTTTAGCTTCCTGTTACCATCTGGTCTAGTGGCTACTTATTGAATTTCCTCCTGGCACACACTCAGGAAACCAAAACATAAAGGGAATCCATCACCTAGTTCTTGAGAGGACCAAATATCTAAGAAGCCAGAACCATATGGCATTATTTTATGGTTAAGTCTTTGGAGCCAGCTTGCGGGCATTCAAATTCTGACTCTGCCACCTACTACTTGTGATGACGGAGAATGAATTGCTTGTTCTCTCTATAAAATGGGAATAGATATAATACCCCTCCCATATAGGCTTGTTGGTAAATTTGAAATGAGTCAATACACGTAAAGGGCTTGGAGAGCATCCTTGCAATCGAAGTATTTGCTATAAGTATTATTAGCACAGTTGTGAAAGAGTTTTGGGAACTGGAATATATCCCTCAAACAGCCAGAGGAGAGCCTTTTCTGGCCGCTCTGCTGTAGCACCACTATTTCCTTGCCAGGCATTTTAGGGTATGGGGAGGAAGCTCCTGGAAGCTGGATCACCTCCTGCAGGTTTTCCAGGATTGAGGGTGCAGAGAGTAGAAAAGAACAGCTGTGAGCCTGGCCAGACCAGAAGAGAAGGAGCTGGGCAAGCCCCAACACTGAGAAGGAGGTACTAAGGTACTAGAATACAGCCAACTTTTCAAGAGTCATTTCTACTCTCTTGGGCTTATGAGTAAGATGGGATCTCCAAGTGCATGTGTCAGGTCATCTCACATTTTGGCCCTAATTCAGAAACCTGCCAGCTCTGTGTATTCGCACCTTCACCAGAGCTCTGATCCACCTTCAACGCCATCACCATGAAACCTCTACCTAAGACCTCCCCCATAATGCCTATGCAGTGCCTAGAAACACTGTCACCTTTCCCAAGGCCTCAAAATATACCAGACATGCACCTGCATTTCACACCTCCAGCCACCCCAACTCATGCCCTGGGCCTGTCAGGCTCAGAGGGCTTCTGAAGATGCCTCAACAGCCATGTTTGTGTGAAGTACAGGTAGAGTGCTGGAGCCCGCTTCATACCTGTTCATCTACCTTTCTCAGTGTTTCATACTGACAAGCATGTGTGTAATGAAAGGCAATGAGGGAGGGAATTGGTGGCAAAACTATGCTATGGAAAAAATCCTGGAGAAAAATAGATCAGTGTATATACATACTTATGCCCATAAATCATCTCTATAACAGAGGGAGAGAAAAGAGACTTGACATTTGGTTTTGGTGATACTCTGTTCTTGAGCTAGATGTTTTTGTAAGATTTTTCATTCATTCAGTCCTCATATTTACCTCATGAGAGGAATTGTTACGATTTACACTTAAGGAAACTGAGGCCCAAAGTCCAACTCACAGTCTCCACCAATAGGAGGTTACCCCCTAAAACAGGCAGTCCCTCAAACCATCACCGAAAGATACCAAGCAAGAGCCCAGGCATGATAAAGCTGGCTGACTGCTTATTTTCTTTATAGAGGCAAATAATTAGTTTGAGCTCTTGCCGAGTTTCATAAGAACTGGGCTGGTTGGGGTGGGGGAGATTTCCCTTTATATATACTATTTTAGGAAAACCCATAATTGAATCTAATTTCTGCAGCTGCCATTAGAAAGCAGGATGGCAGCGGCAGCATCTGGGAGACAACAGAGGCCCACAGAGCAGGGTGGAATATGCTGTGTGCAACTGAGAAACCCCAGGCAGAGGGCAGAGCCACCTGCCCTAAAGGGACACCAAAGCCAGGGTCGAGCCAGTGAGGAAAGTGACAGGAGAATGTGCCCCCCTCCCCCACCCCCGGTCCCCACCTAGGAACGGTGGGCGAGCATCTCCCAGAGTTCCTGTAGCGGGAAACCTTCTGGATCTTTGTTCTCCCTCCGCCACGGCTTGTAAGTATTAGCCTGATGTTGTTTACTTCTTCTCCCAATCTCTCCAAGGAATATGATTCACACGTTTTCAGATTTATTTGAACAAAATGCAATAAATATGCTGCTTCAATTTTAACTGCTGGCCTGTAGCCAGGGTTTTTAATGAATCTGGCCTGTGCTACTGAAGTGTTCCAGGATCTCCAGGGCTCTGGGCACTGTGAGATTATATACACTGGTGTGCGTGCACACACACCACACACATACACACACATACACACACCTCCCCACCTCCTATTCCCTGGAGGGCCAGTGACTCACAGTCAACTGCAGGTTTTTCAGAGCTGACTCTGGTTAAAATTAGCAGGAGCCTTTATTGTCCAAGGAGAGGAAGGATTCCTCCATCTCCTTTCATGGCTGCATGGAAATGCCATCTTTTCATTTCCCGCCCCCCCACCCACGTTGGAATTACTATACCCACCTCCAAAAGCTGCTATCATCAGCCTTTTTTTTTCTTCCTTTGTTTCCTCACAAATGTCCACTAGACCAGGCCCAGCCTATGGAGACTTCCATATAAAGACAGCTAAATATGGGGGCTTAACATAGAGATAAAGGATTCTCAGTTGATTTTGACCATGACTAGTCAGTGCTCCATGCTTCTGAGAGGTGGAAGAAAACAGGAGGAGAGACACCCACAACGGCAATCCTGGGCCTGGCACCCTTTCTCAGAAGGAGGAGGAGGAAAAGGAGAAATGCCAGCCTCAGACCTGGAACACACATCTCCCAGACCCAACCCTCCAGGAAATATGGCCACAGAGGGTAAAACTGAGGGATCTGCAAAATGGACCCCCTTTGATGTTCCCAGCCTCCTCTTCTGGAGGAAGATGATTGCCAGGACCCCCTGCAGTTCCAGAAACCTGAAACTCCAAAGTTTTGTGCCCACAGTGAACAACACTTAAGGCCATTGTGGGTTGGCATCTGGGAATTCCCTCAGAAGGAAGGGAGAATTGCATGGAGGGGTGATTTTAGGGCCTGGGGCTTGGTTTCCCACTGGTGGCAGAGACAAAGAAGTGGCTCCAGAGATACCATCTATAAGTATGGTGGCCAAATCCTGCCTTGTTGCTAGTAGACACTACTATCTATTTCTCTTCTTTCAAAAAACAAACCATAGTCTAATCTCTTCTGTTATTACCAGTGGCTTTTATTAATGTCAGGAGCCCTTGTTTTCTTATCCTCTTTTGAAGTTACTATCAAAAGCAAATTATAGATTGTTCTGCAGGGGTCTGACCACCCCCGTTTCATCACATCCCCTAATTGGATCTTCACAATCATTATGCAAAATAAGCACAGCAACTTGGAAGTCAGGCACCTGGGCAGATAAATAACATGAAAGACCTGGCTGCCCTTAATGACTGGGGAAGAGGGACAGAGTGCAGAGGTCCAGCTTGGGATAGCTCCAACAACAACGTGCGTTGTGGCTTCTGGGAGCCTTTGTTTCCTCATCAGCGGAATGATCTTTCCAACCTGGTTACTCTGTGACTCTGGCAGACTTTGAGTGGTTTTCCTCGAACGTCTTTTAACTTCCTAGTATTTGACACCTCCTTCTCTGTGTTTCACTTTCTTGAAATGGAATAATAAATAGCTCATATTTCTGCCATGATTCCTCAAGTCATGAAAACCACATCCTCTTATTTATAATATTCATAGAATTGTAGAACATTTCTTATGGAGACTGGAAAAAAAAACACCATCTTGTTTCCACTTCAAGTGGTGGTATCAGTGATGTGATTTTGTGTGAGTCTCTCCCACGCACTTTACAAGCACTGATGCAGCTCCATTCAACACATATTGGTTGATCACTTGATCTCTTGCTAGCCCTTTGCCAGGTAGACACTGTTGGAAGCATATGAGAAATATAGGACACAAGCTCTTATCTCAATTTACTAATTATCTTATTGGGAAGTCAAGATCACTGTTTATAATAATAATAATGTTAATAACAGCATGCCTGTTAGGAGGCAGGCACTGCGCTAGATACTTGATAGATATTTACTTCATTTAAGCCTCAGCAAATTCCTAAGGTTCCTAAATTCCTTTCTAGTTCTGCTTTACCCACAAGGAATCTAAGACTTAGGTCAATTCGTCTGCCCACAGCTAAACAGTGATTGAAGATGTATCTGATTGCGTCCATGAGTTTGAAATGTCATATAACCAAGTGTTAAACTGAGTGAAGCAAGGTCTGCAGAGCTGTGGTGTAGGTGCAGTGCTCTCTGCAAGGTCAGAGATGTGGAAGTTCTGGGTAAGGGACGTTACCTGCTGCTTGAGTTTACCCTGAAAGGAATAAGCAGGAACTACCCCTGGGCAATGTAGAGGAGGCCCTAGTTCAGAAGTGAGAAGGAGAATATGGACTCCTGATAGAAGATGTTAAAATGAACACTGGAAGACTGTTTTGCCACCCCCAATCCTCTTTAACAACAGGCAAGCCTTTTCTGAGACCACAGCGGAGAGAGAGCTTCCACCTGCCCAAACCTTGACCCCAGTCACACCCTTTATGCTGGATGTCCTTCAAGCAAATTCCTGGCTTAACAAAGGGATGCCCTCACATAACTTCAATTATTTTTAAATTGGTGCTTATAAAAACAAACACATTCCACTTATTACATAACCAAGGCTGAAAAAATAATGTCTTACTGTCAGTTTTATTAGTTGGGAAATGTAATAATTTCCAAGTTTGAGAAATACCGTCAAGAAATTATTTTTAATCTTTTGTAAAGACTTACATTTGCTTCATTGACACCTCTTGGCAATTCCATTTGCTCCCTGAATCCTGGTTTCCGGCTTCCTTTCCTTTCTTAGGAAAGCTTAAGTCAAACATGGAAGTTGTTTTTTAGCTCTGAGTTCATGGAGATTGTCCACAGTTGTAGCCTCATTGCACATTCAATCCGAATTTTTTTTTTCAACAGGTTCCGCAACTTCTTAATCCTATATTAAGCTATTATCTGCTTATACCCAGGACTAACTAGACAAAATTAAGAAATAAATTGTTTGCTGACAAAAGTTCTTTTCCTAAACCTTTTCCTAAAGAAAACCTCTCACTCCTTCTCTTTTTGGAGTCCAGACACTAAAGTATCAATCTGTGTTTCTCATAACCATGGGGAAGGAAGGCTGTTTAAAGGAAAGCACCTGACAGAGAGACTTGGGTTCAAATTCCTGCTACCATTAATTCTGTGAGACCCTGAATGTATTTCTTAACATTTCTAAGCCTCATTTTCCTCATATATAAAATATAGTTAATATTATCTATTTCATTGGGTTGTGGGGACTTTTAGATTAAAAGTGACACATGTAATTGTTTGATCTTCAACCAAAAACAGTTTGTCCAGGAGTAACCAAAAGGACCTCATTAAAAAGTGGCACACCCTCCTGAGTCACTTTCACCATGAGGCACCCACAAGTGAGCAGGACACATGATAGAAACACCCAGATGAGCCTAGACCTAACTGGGTTTCCCAGGCCTTTCAGGTCCAGTAACTTGCATTTTATTTGGTTTATCTAATAGAAATGATATCTCTGTTGTCTCCTCAAAAATAGAAGTGCTTTTGGCTCTCAGATCTTCCTTATGATGGCCAGGTGACTTTCCTCCTGTTTAAGATTACCAGAGACTCTTTTGTCTACTCGAGATGCAGAATCAGAAGGAATCAGAGACCATAAAGAAACGCAGGACAAAAAGAAGTGTCATGCCCAAAGTCATAGAGCTAAAGATAAGTAAGCCTGGGAATTGCCATCTCCTGAGCCTCTTTGGCCCTCCCCACACCCTGCAGCTTTCCTTCATGACCATAAACCGTGCAGTAAACACACGAAGTCACCCTGAACGGAGACGCTGCTGTCCAGCAGGTTTCTAAATGAATCACTGGGCCAGTGTGCAAAATATTCCGACAACCTGAGTGCAGTGTGGCTCGTTATCTACAGCATATTCATCCATAAATGTGAGGTGTTTCTGTGTTGGACTCATCCCAGTGTTCACTAGTCCTGTTTCTTAGTGGTCAGAGATTCAATATGTGTGATTTGCCTTTAGTTTGGGTGAGAGTCATCACTGCCCTTTCTCACTTTTTATGCTGACTCTTGACCATCTTTTGCTGTGCTGCAATAGCATTTTTACCAAGATCTGCCAAAATTCCTTCTTCATTATAGATACTCAATAGATGTTGGTTAAACAAATGGACAAATGAGCATATACATGAATATTCCCAGCACATATCATTCCAGTGGTATTTATGACCTGCTGGACTGACTTTGGTTTACAAATTAAACAAGCCATGAAATTTGAATTTAGTAAAAAGAATTTAGTTTGGGCCTGTATGTCAACTAATAACTATCTGTACTATTTTTAGCAAGTTGTTAGGATGTCAGGATTTAAAGCTGTAATATACCTGCTTTTTTCGGAAAGTGGTCACATGCCATCCCCTGGCCATCTCTGTTCTGGTTAAGCTAGTTGCATAGTTTCTATCTGCATAGCCGTCCTCTGACTATAATCAAATACCAGCCCATGAAGACAGGAAGAAAAAGTGAAGACCTCAGTGCACAGGTATACAAATCCTTACTTGAAGAACACGTACATCAGATGGGGACTTACCTTCTTGAAAACATATAACTTTCTAAAAGCCCTCACCTCCAGCCTCCTCTGGGCAGTGAGCTGTCCAAATGAACAAAGCAAGAGTTGATTTACAAAAATATTATTTGAACAAGCCTTTGGGTGTCTTCAGTGCAAGACCCATAATTCATTCATCAGTGTTTCCCCTCTAATTCTTTGAAGGGAACTTCCAATGTACAAGTTGCCCAATAAAGGTTGAAGAAGGGAAAAGGAAACAAAGGGAGGGCAAGTAGGAATTGTGAACAGTAGGGCACACTGGTTAAGCATCCGGGATCAAAGGGTATAAGCACAGAAACCTTATTTTTTGTTGGCTCCCTTCTCAGAAACCTACTGGGAGCAGCTTTTGTCCCCTCTAATCACAATTGTACCCACAGAGAGCAAATCATCTCTTCTCCATGGCTGGGTGTCTGTGTGTCTACATGGAAATCCTTCATGACTCCCCATTACCCACAATGAAATCCAAACTCCCAGCATCATTCCCAGCCTGACCCAGGGCCCCATCTTCTGCTACACTTCACCCACCCACCTTAGAAACTATATTGTAGCCACACAGGAATTCTTGCCTTTTGCCAAACATACCATTCTATTTTATGCTTCATGCCTTTGCACCTGCTGCCCTTTCTTCCCCTCATCCCCTTTC
Source organism: Phocoena sinus (assembly GCF_008692025.1). Taxonomy (NCBI): domain Eukaryota; kingdom Metazoa; phylum Chordata; class Mammalia; order Artiodactyla; family Phocoenidae; genus Phocoena; species Phocoena sinus. The sequence continues at coordinate 28,673,367 of NC_045776.1, read as the reverse complement.
AGCCAATGCTTCCAAATTGTTAAAGACCCAAGTGAAATGTCACCTCCTCAGTGAAGTTCTTCCCTACCTAGGAGGGAAGTCACTCATTCCCTTGAGTAGTCATGGCTCTTATGACTGATCCTGTTGTCTTTATCACAGAATATTGAAAACTAGTAAATACTAATCTATTAGTAAATACTAATATGTCTTTACCTCCAGCACTTTGATGATTGAGATTTATCTTTGTATCCTCACATGTAAGCCTAGGAGATATGTACTATTATTAATTCCACTATTGATGAGAAAACAGATATATAGAGAAGTTAAATAAGTTGCCCAGGTCCAGACAACCAGTAACTTATAACTCTCTGATTTGAACACAGGGAATGAGGGCTCAGAACAAACCCTTCCAACTACCTTGAAATGCCATTTTTGTTTAAAATAATCATGCTGGTTACCTTGTTACCTTTACTATGGCATCGATATTAATATAAATTCTTATTCTTAATCAGCTAGGTCAATTATTTATGTTTGTATATGAGTTATATAGATAATAAGTTCCATTATCCATCAAATTCCTGCTACCTAGAGTATATGCTAGTTGTTAAAATCTCCCCAGTAAATCTCTGGCGTGCCCCAGGTGCAATGGAAGGTAATATGGGTAGTCTTTTCAGCTCAGGGGAGATTGTTATTTTTATTTAAATTTCTTGTTCCTGCATCTTGTTTCTTCAGCTAAATATTTGACTACCCCAAGACTGGACCTGTTCTTTTATTTTAAGGGTACCCCAAAGGACCTGGAGCAGCTGTGTTCATGGTAGGCACTGAAACTTTTACTGAATAAATTAATGCAAGAATAAAACTGCTTCCTTGTTGCCATCCACCAACAATTTATTGAAAATGTGGCATCAAGTTGAATATCTAAGAGTTGACAAACTTTCTTGCTGGGGTCCCAGGTTTCAGAGAGTTGGTAGTTAGTTTGGATGGCAAAGATGGAGTGATTACTTGACCAGAAATCTCTCCTCCAATTCTCCAACCCTTTCTTCTGTCAAGCATCTGGTGGCCTCCATCCTAATCACCTTTTGTAAATATCCAGCGTTTCCTCTTCTCATTCCTGACTGGCTCATTCTGGGCATATTCTCTGTGCCAGCCATTGTGCTAGGATGTGGGGACAGAAACATTCTGTATAAGAGAACCAGAATCCAAATGTATTAGCCAGTAATTAAGAAATACACTACCTACAAGGAAAGGAGTTTTGAGGTGGTAGATGAGCTGTAACTTTGGAGCCAGAAGACCCTTGGTTTAATTCCCAGCTCTGTCACTTAACTAGGTATTTGACCTTGTTCAAGTTATCTAACCTCTCAAAGCTTCAGTTTTCTTATTTTAAAAAGTATTTAATAAACCATCTACCTGAGAGGGCGATCATGCAGATTAAGTCTTTCCACTTAACCCATCCCTCCTTTTTAAATAAAGACAAAATAATTTTATGGATGTTTTTGATATTTAGCATCTCATCCTCACCTCCGTGATTCCATGACCCTGGATAATTTGAAACTGCTTCTCCTGAAATGCTTATTCCTTTTTTTTTTTTGGAAAAAAGCATTGTGCCTCCAAACTTTAGAACTCCCACTTCTTGGCCTTTGGAATGAAATCTAGAATGTAGAGGTCCTTCTTGTATATCTTTATCTTAAGACTAGGCCCTGAGTAACTGGATTGACGTCTTGTGACTCTGAATCAAATTCAATAGTCTCTTCCCAGTTCCAGACTCTGCCAGTGACTATTTCCCTCTCTGATCTCAAGCCCCACCAAGGGCTCTTCATTCCCATTGTCCACTTTTGGAAACTTCCCCTCACTCTTCTCTGGATGACTGCAAGTCTTCCTCAGATGAACTAACTTTTAAAATACTCTCCTTTTATCTTAAATCATATAATGGCATATTGTACATTACCTCTATTTATGCACCATGCAATGTTAGAACCAACACAGGCATTATTCAAACATAACTTATTTGGGGCTACTTTGGGGTCTGGCAACAGTGACATTTCCTTAGAGGATGGTTGAAAAAAAATGCACTGCATCCTATTTCTTGAATAGAGGCTTGCATAATCAACCAAGTAGAAAGAAATGTTGAGATGCATTTAACCTCATTAGTTTCAAAAGGACTGACTCCAATCCATTAGAGTTGAGATACATTAGTGAAACTCAACTATTTCCAAATCTCATTTACATAATGGATGAGATGTGAAATGAGCCCAATGCAAGGGGAGCCGCCCAGAGGCACTAAAGTTTATCATGATATGTAAGAGCTCTTTTAGATCATTGCATTAAATTTCCACTAACAATATAACAAATTAATTGTATTACTGTACTAGCTCAAAGTCTACTGAGTGGAGAGTACCAGTGAGGAAGGCAGCCAGGGTTTCAAGGACTGTGGATGGGGAAGGATGCTCAGAGGGATATGATGACTGTTACTTTACCTTTCTTCTGCCCCTTTAAGAAATTCTAGGCACCTCTGTAATCTGATGGTGGACTTTGGCTTTATTAGTGAGGTAAGCAAGGATGAGTAAATCAACTGTATCAGACAAGCCTCAGGACATCTAGAAATTGATCATTCTGCCGAAATAAGCACTCTGTGTTTATTAGCTGGGAGTTCATCACTATCACTTCTCCTCATCCAATTCCTAAGAGATTTCAAAGCCATCATCATGGTATTAGCTCGTCTGACTGAACTAGTAGAGATAAAGATTAGGAGATCTATCTAAAGATGGGTCTGAGTTTCTGTGATTTTTTTTCTCTTCTGTTGCAAAAAAGAGAGCTTTTCTAGCACACATTCTGTGTCTGTATGTGTATGCCTACACACAGTCACAATGTGTTTGCATTTTACAGGATGATTTCAAATAGTGGAACAAAGTAGGTGGTTTGAAGAAAGCCATATTCAATGAAGCCCTTAAAACAATGCAACTTTCCCACATATAAAGCAATGACTACTTAACAAAGGGGCTGTATGCTGAATTGGCTTCTCTAGCTGACACAGTGTGTCCATACAGTGGGGGATCTTACACTGAGAATAATTAGATTCCGTAACCACATTTATAAACCTAACATCCATACATGGCCAGACTCCTACAGATATGTTCTTAAGAGATGAATACATATTGGACTGATCTTTCACAAACCAGTAACTATGCATTTATCTATTTACACATATATTTATAGACACACATGCATTTAAGCTCCTGATATCAAGCTCTTTTCTCAATGTGGCTTCTAAATAAGCAGTAATCAAAATGCAAATAAGGTGACCCAGTTAGCACCAAGATCTGTATTACCATGCAGATGTGCACTGCAAGTCTGTGTTCTAAAGGTAAAAAGGAAGATACTACAAAAGATGCTTATATTAACAGCTACTGAGGCCTTCACATTAGGGAGAGTCTAGGGAAGAATCCTCCAGAGCCAGTGGTCTTATAGCTTGGATCACAACCGCCATTTTTGGCTTGGTCTGTTTTAAAACTGCCCTGTGAGTATAGAATAACCAGCATGCAAGAAGGCTGCTTCTGTGAAGTCGCAGAATGTAATCCTTTTAGCAGAAAGCCAACATGCTGGCCTGAGACAGTCCAAGAATATGGCTGGGGTCAGAGTCATACCCCTGTCACCCTCTTTGTGTGACACTGGGCAAAGCAAGATACATCTGTTTCTGGGGCTCAATTGCCCAGGAAGGACTGGACTACTTCCCTTCCAACTCTAAACTGCCTTGATTTTACTTTGCTGAATCTCCTTTGTGCTCATCTATTGAAACCTATAACATGCTTTATGTGCATCAGTTGCAAATTCCTAACCTACCTGATCACCAAGGATGTCACAAGAGCATACTTGATGCAGTGTGCTACTAAATTGGTTTTAATTACATGTATGCATCCTTTCTTCCCTTGTTAGTATCTTTTGAAAGTCCATTTGTTATATTTTTCAGTGAAACAGGTACCACTCTATTGTCTCTGTTTTTTAAGCATGGGAGCAGTTACATCAGCATTCTGTTTGGTTCTATCTATCTGCTCTTAATCCTTCTGGTGTGTGTGTGTGTGTGTGTCTGTGTCTGTGTGTCTGTGTGTGTGTGTGTGTGCAGGAATTGACTTAGGCAGGCCAGGGTACTAACCTGAGCTTAAAAGTATCTTTGAACCTTAAGCTGTGTACAAAATGTGTTGTGTGTGTGTGTGTCTGTATGTCTGTGTGTACATGTGTACGCTTTTTTCCTAAGAAGAGGTTCTCATGTCTAAGATGCAGAAAGATTAAAAACCTCTAACCTGAGATGTCTCCTCTTTGCAATTTTGATGTTCGCTTTATTTCCATTCTGGGTGATATCACTGGGCACATCTAGAAAATACCTTTCATCTGGTGTGACTTTTTCACTGTAGGATTAGGAGAGACTGACTTCTACATCATTAGAATTTACTGTATAAGGGATTCTTTAATAAAAAATCTCTTTGAAGTTCCAGTAGACAAAATGTTCTCTCCTCAGCCCATTTCTTCACTTCTAAATTAAGAGAAGCAAGAACTAATCAGATTGTTCAGCAGTTTCTCTGAATCTAGACAACTTAGAATAGTAAAGCTAGAATAGATTCTGACCAAGAGGAAACTGAAGCACAGTGAGATTCCAAGTCCTGTTCAAGTTCATCCAGTCAGTGTGGAGCAGAGCCTGAAATAACTCAACTCTCAGAACTCTAGTCTCTTAACTTTCATATTAACAAATTATTTGTCTCTGGTACAATTTATTGACTATAAGTATTCATTGTATAGTTTCTTTGTGTCTGCATTATGCTAGGAAGATATAAGAAAATATTATAAAATCTCTACATCCTAAAGAATTTAAATCTTGTAGGAGACATACACGACTTGAACATATGAAATAATTTTAAAATGAAACAGTTAGTACAAAGACACTGTAGTGCTAAGTAATAATAGTTAAAACAATTGACTTCTTACTCTCTAGGCACCATAATAAGTGTTTTTGTATGTGTTCGTTTTTCTATTACTGCTATAACAAATTTCTACAAACGTAATAGCTTCACCAACACACATTTATTATATTACAGTATTGGAGGTCAGAAGTCCAAAATGAGTCTCACTGAGCTAAAATCAAAGTATCAACTTCCTTTCTGAAAACTATAGGAAAGAATCTATTTCCTTGTCTTTTCCAGCTTCTTGAAGCCATTTGCATTCCTTAACTCATGTCCCTCCTCCTCCATCTTCAAAGCCAGCAGCCTAGCCCCTCTCTTACCCTACTTCCATCACCACATCTCTTTCTCTGACTCTTCTTTTCTACCTCCTTCTTTCACTTCAGTGGACACTTTTGATTACATTTTGACCATCTCGTAATCAAGGATACTTTCTAGATGTTAAGGTCAGCTGATTGACAATATTAATTCTGTCTGCATCCTTAATTCTCTCTTGCTATGATACATAACACATTCACAGGTTCTAGGAATTAGAAAGGGGGACATTATTTTCTGTCTACCACAATATATAAACTCCTTTAATCCTCAGTAACCTTGTTTAACAGATGAGGAAACTGAGCATAGAGAGCTGACATGAATTGCCCCAAATCACACAGCTAGTAATGCAGGTAGTCTTACTCCAGAGAATGTGTTCTTCACCTGTACTCTATACTGTACTGAAAAAGGAGTTTTAGATTAGAGGACCAAGTGTGCATGGGTGGCTTCCCCAGAAGGTTTGGGCCTAGAAGAATAAATGTGTATTCCATTTGTCCATTCATCCATCCAACACTTTTGAGTATGTAATATCTATCAAGCTAAGTGCTGGGAAATCAAAAGAAAGTTAGACGTGGTTCCTGGCTTCTAGAATTTTGCAGTTGCCTACAAAAATTGTCAGAGAAATGAACAAATAATTACACAATAGGAGATAAGTCCTATTACAGAAGTCTGTCCAAGATGATAAGACATGTTTGTGGAAGGGAGAAACTAAATCTACCTGACAACAAGATGTGGGTTTAATTTTCCCCAATTGCCTTTCCAAACATATCTTTCAGTGTTTGTTTTTTACAACTCAGCCCAAGCACTCTTGTCTCAGTTGCACAAAGAAGGCTTGTTATTTCTGCTTTTGCTCTTGTCTTTTCCCAGCCCTGGCAGGCTCTCCCTCTACTTCTAGTTATTGAATTCTACTCATCGTTCAAGACTGGGGTTTTTGTACCTGTAGCTGTCTTCCTGAGTGGACAGGTTAGCCCCTTTCAGAGAAGGTTCATGATCCCTGTACTTAATGGTACCTGGTACTTACAGGCTCTTAATGAATGTTGAATTAATATATGCATGAGCACAAAACCACCTCAGATCCCACTGAGATCTCATTTTCCTCCTAATTTGTGGAGGACTCATTTGGCTTCCTGTCTCATTTGGTTTATCAGTTTTGTAAGTGTTTTTGTCTTATCCCACTCTCCACTTCTAAACCTTCTCTACAAAGACAGAGATCACATCTTCTGAGTTGTGCTGTGCAGCACTCAAATATCTGTTGATTTTAAAATGATTGACTCCAGGCTAACTGAATAGCATCCTACTTACAAGTGACCTTGCCTGAATTTCATCTCTCAAGGTCCCAAAATGAAGTAAAACTCATTTGACACAAAACACATGTTGATAAGACCACCACCTGCAATTGGGCAAGTAGTTCACTTTCTGTAGGAACCTGGGTCAAGGGGAGAAATGCACTGAAATCCAGTGCATGCTCCTCTCTCCAAACCATGAGCAGTGGGGGTGCATGTGCACACAGGAAGCCATAACTTAATCTAACTTTTACAATGGTGCCCTCCCTTTGCTAAGAGCTGGGTCCTTGGGAATCTCCACCTAGGTGGGATGGCTTTTACAAATTCACCCAAAGATTCTGTATCGGTAGCAAAGCCTCTGTGTTTTGATGATTAAAAAGGTACTTTAGGATCTTTCAGTATCCTTATAAAAAGTAACAGCTATCTTTATGCTATGCAGAGATTATTAGAATGCACTTCGTAGAAAACTTAGGGACTTCACTGCTTAGACCAGTGTCACGTCCCTGGTATGGTAGATGTTCAATAAATATTTGTTCAATTAATGAATAAAGTGATGCAACAAAAAATAACACTTTTATTGACTTTGGCACAGAAAAATATTGTTTTCCAAATCCCAAGGTTATCTATTTCCTTTTTCTCAATTTTATTTTATTTATTTATTTTTATACAACAGGTTCTTATTAGCTATCTATTTTATACGTATTACTATATATATATGTCAATCCCAATCTCCCACTTCATCCCACCAGCACCCCCACTCCCGCTTTCCCCCCTTGGTGTCCATACATTTGTTCTCTACATCTGTGTCTCTATTACAGCCTTGCAAGCCGGTTGATCTGTACCATTTTTCTAGATTCCACATATATGCGTTAATAAACGATATTTGTTTTTCTCTTTCTGACTTACTTCACTCTGTATGACAGTCCCTAGGACCATCCATGTCTCTACAAATGACATAATTTCATTCCTTTTTATGGCTGAGTACTATTCCATTGTATATAGGTACCACATCTTTATCCATTCATCTGTTGATGGACACTTAGGTTGCTTCCATGACCTGGCTATGGTAAATAGTGCTGCAATGAACATTGGGGTGCATGTGTCTTTTTGAATTATGGTTTTCTCTGGGTATATGCCCAGTAGTGGGATTGCTGGGTCATATGGTAATTCTGTTTTTAGTTTTTTAAGAAACCTCCATACTATTCTCCATAGTGGCTGTACCAATTTACATCTGCACCTAAAGTGCAAGAGGGTTCCCTTTTCTCCACACCCTCTCCAGCATTTGTTGTTTGTAGATTTTCTGATGATGCCCATTCTAACCGGTGTGAGGTGATACCTCATTGTAGTTTTGATTTGCATTTCTCTAATAATTAGTGGTGTTGAGTAGCTTTTCATGTGCCTCTTGGCCATCTGTATGTCTCCTCTGGAGAAATGTCTACTTAGGTCTTATGACCATTTTTTGATTGGGTTCTTTGTTTTTCTGATATTGAGCTACTTGAGTTGTTTATATATTTTGGAGATTAATCCTTTATCCATTTATTTGTTTGTAAATATGTTCTCGCATTCTGAGTGTTGTTTTTTCATCTTGTTTATAGTTTCCTTTGCTGTGTAAAAGCTTTTAAGTTTCACTAGGTCCCATTTGTTTATTTCTGTTTTTATTTCCATTACTCTAGGAGGTGGGTCAAAAAAGATCTTGCTGTGATTTATGTCAAAGAGTGTTCTCCCTATGTTTTCCTCTGAGAGTTTCATAGTGTCCAGGCTTGCATTTAGGTCTTTAATCCATTTTGTGTTTATTTTTGTGTATGGTGTTAGGGAACGTTCTAATTTAATTCCTTCATATGTAGCTGTCCAGTTTTCCCAGCACCACTTATTGAAGAGACTGTCTTTGCTCCATTGTATATCCTTGCCTGCTTTGTCATAGATTAGTTGACCATAGGTGCGTGGGTTTATCTCTGGGCTTTCTATCCCGTTTCATTGATCTATATTTCTGTTTTTGTGCCAGTACCATATTGTCTTGATTACTGTAGCTTTGTAGTATAGTCTGAAGTCAGGGAGTCTGATTCCTCCAGCTCCATTTTTTTCCCATCAAGATTGTTTTGGCTATTCAGTGTCTTTCGGGTATCCGTACAGATTTTAAGATTTTTTGTTCTAGTTCTGTAAAAAATGCCATTGGTAATTTGATAGGGATTGCATTGAATCTGTAGATTGCTTTGGGTCCTATAGTCATTTTCACAATATTGATTCTTCTCATCCAAGAACATCGTATATCTATACATGTTTGTGTCATCTTTGATTTCTTTCATCAGTGTCTTATAGTTTTCTGAGTACAGGTCTTTTACCTCCTTACGTAGGTTTATTCCTAGGTATTTTATTCTTTTTGTTGCAATGGTGAATGGGATTTTTTCCTTAATTTCTCTTTCTGATCATTCATTGTTAGTGTATAGGAATGCAAGAGATTTCTGTGCATTAATTCTGTATCCTGAAACTTTACCAAATTCATTGATTAGCTCTAATAGTTTTCTGGCGGCATCTTTAGGATTCTCTATGTATAGTATCATGTCATCTGCAAATGGTGACAGTTTTACTTCTTCTTTTCCAATTCATATTCCTTTTATTTCTTTTTCTTCTCTGAATGCCGTGGCTAGGACTTCCAAGACTATGTTGAATAAGAGTGGTGAGAGTGGACATCCTTGTCTTGTTCCTGGTCTTAGATAAAATGCTTTCAGTTTTTCACCATTAAGAATGATGTTTGCTGTGGGTTTGTCGTATATGGCCTTTATTATGTTAAGGTAGATTCCCTCTATGCCCACTTTCTGGAGAGTTTTTATCATAACTGGGTGTTGAATTTTGTCAAAAGCTTTTTCTGCATCTATTGCAATGATCATATGGTTTTTATTCTTCAATTTGTTAATATGGTGTATCACATTGATGGATTTGCATATAATGAAGAATCCTTGCATCCCTGGGATAAATCCCACTTGATCATGGTGTATGATCCTTTTAATGTGATGTTGGATTCTGTTTGCTAGTATTTTGTTGAGGATTTTTGCATGTATATTCATCAGTAATATTGGTCTGTACTTTTCTCTTTTTGTAGTATCTTTGTCTGGTTTTGGTATCAGGGTGGTGGTGGCCTCATAGAATGAGTTTGGGAGTGTTCCTTCCTCTGCAATTTTTTGGAAGAGTTTGAGAAGGATGGGTGTCAGCTCTTCTCTGAATATTTGATAGAATTCACCTGTGCAGCCATCTGGTCCCAGACTTTTGTTTGTTGGAAAATATTTAATCACAGTTTCAACTTCATTACTTGTGATTTGTCTGTTCATGTTTTCTATTTCTTCCTGGTTCAGTCTTGGAAAGTTATACCTTTCTAAGAATTTGCCCATTTCTTCCAGGTTGTTCATTTTATTGGCATAGAGTTGCTTGTAGTAGTCTCTTAGGATGCTTTGTATTTCTGCAGTGTCTGTTGTAACTTCTCCTTTTTCATTTCCAATTTTGTTGATTTGAGTCCTCTCCCTGTTTTTCTTGATGAGTCTGGCTAAAGGTTTATCAATCTTGTGTATCTTCTCAAAGAACCAGCTTTTAGTTTTATTGATCTTTGCTATTGTTTTCTTGTTTCTATTTCATTTATTTCTGCTCTGATCTTTATGATTTCTTTCCTTCTACTAATTTTGGGCTTTGTTCTTCTTTCTCTAATTACTTTAAGTGTAAAGTTAGGTTGTTTATATGAGAGTTTTCTCATTTCTTGAGGTAGGATTGTATTGCTATATACTTTCCTCTTAGAACTGCTTTTGCTGCATCCCATAGGTTTTGGATCATCGTGTTTTCATTGTCATTTGTCTCTAGGTATTTTTTGATTTCCTCTTTGATTTCTTCAGTGACTACTTGCTTATTTAGTAGCATATTGTTTAGCCTCCATGTGTTTGTGTTTTTTACATTTTTTTCCTTGTAATTTATTTCTAATCTCATAGCAGTGTGGTCAGAAAAGATGCTTGATATTATTTCAATTTTCTTAGATGTACTGAGGCTTGATTTGTGACCCAAGATGTGATCTACACTGGAGAATATTCCATATGCACTTGAAAAGAAAGTGTAATCTGTTTTCATATGGAATGTCCTATAAATATCAATTAAATCTCTCTGGTCTGCTGTGTCATTTAAAGCTTGTGTTTCCTTATTAATTTTCTGTCTGGATGATCTGTCTATTGGTGTAAGTGAGGTGTTAAAGTCCCCCACTATTATTGTGCTACTGTCAGTTTCCTCTTTTGTAGCTGTTAGCACTCGCCTTATGTATTGAGGTGCTCCTCTGTTGGGTGCATATATATTTATAATTGTTATGTGTTTTTCTTGGATTGATCCCTTGATCATTATGTATTGTCCTTCATTGTCCCTTGTAACATTCTTTACTTTAAAGTCTATTTTATCTGAAATGAGTATTGCTACTCCAGCTTTCTTTTGATTTCCATTCGCATGGAATATCTTTCTCCATCCCCTCACTTTCACTCTGTATGTGTCCCTAGGTCTGAAGTGGGTCTCTTGTAGACAGCATATATATGGGTCTTGTTTTTGTATTCACTCAGCTAGCCTGTGTTTTTTGGTTGGAGCATTTAATCCATTCACATTTAAGGTAATTATCGATGTGTATGTTCCTATTACCATTTTCTTAATTGTTTTGGGTCTGTTTTTGTAGGTCATTTTCTTTTCTTGTGTTTCCCACTTAGAGAAGTTCCTTTAGCACTTGTTGTAGAGCTGGTTTGGTGGTGCTTAATTATCTTAGCTTTTGCTTGTCTGTAAAGCTTTTGATTTTTCCATCAAATCTGAATGAGATCCTTGCCGGATAGAGTAATCCTGGTTGTAGGTTCTTCCCTTTCATCACTTTAAATATATCATGCCCCTCCCTTCTGGCTTGTAGAGTTTCTGCTGAGAAATCAGCTTTTCACCTTATGGGAGTTCCCATGTATGTTATTTGCCATTTTTCCCTTGTTGTTTTTAATAATTTTTCTTTGTCTTTAATTTTTGTCAGTTTGATTACCATGTTTCTTGGCATGTTTCTCCTTGGGTTTATCCTGCCCGGGACTCTCTGTGCTTCCTGGACTTGGGTGACTATTTTCTTTCCCATGTTAGGGAAGTTTTCAACTACAATCTCTTCAAATATTTTCTTGGGTCCTTTCTCTCTCTCTTCTCCTTCTGGGACTCCTATAATGTGAATGTTGTTGCCTTTACTGTTGTCCCAGAGGTCTCTTAGGCTGTCTTCATTTCTTTTCATTCCTTTTTCTTTATTCTGTTCGGTGGCAGTGAATTCCACCATTCTGTCTTCCAGCTCACTTATCTGTTCTTCTGCCTCAGTTATTCTGCTGTTCCTTCCCTCTAGTCTGTTTTTCATTTCAGTTATTTTATTGTTCATCTCTGTTTTTTCTTTAATTCTTCCAGGTGTTTGTTCTTTAATTCTTCTAGGTCTTTATTAAACATTTCTCGCATCTTCTCGATCTTTGCCTCCGTTCTTTTTCCAAGGTCCTGGATCATCTTCACTATCGTTATTCTCAATTCTTTTTCTGGAAGGTTGCCTATCTCCACTTCATTTAGTTGTTTTTCTGGGGTTTTATCTTGTTCCTTCATCTGGTACATAGTCCTCTGCCTTTCATTTTGTCTATCTCTCTGCGAATGTGGTTTTCATTCCACAGGCTGCAGGATTGTAGTTCTTCTTGCTTCTGCTGTCTGCCCTCTGACAAGTGTATCTATTTCTTGATTCACTTTATTCTGTAACGTATATCCCCTTATTTCCATGGGTGAAGTTCATTTGCAAACAAGAAAAAATAACAATGGGATCATTCGAACAGACAACCAATATATGAGAAAAGGAATTATAATCAAGTTTTCAGTGTGAGTTTCCTCTTGTGAAAGATATATTATCTACTGGTCTGCCCAAAAGTCAATGTGTCATGGGACAGAAAAGAATATTGAATTGAGTCAAGAGGCATGGATTTCAGCACCGCTTTCTTCGCACTTGTGATATGTGAGCTTGAGCACATCACCTGGTCATCTGTGCCTTGGTTTTCTTATTTGTGAATTTGGAGTTTCATCATCTGCCTCTTGTCATCCACAGGGATACTGCAAGGGGCAAATAGCATAATGCATGTCATTGCTCTTTGCAAGGTTAAAAGCCACCGAGTGCTCAACAAAACATGCCTCTCAGTCCATGCCAAGCACTGAATTCTACAGTGAAAGGGCCAGGAAGGTGACAGAAGGAACTAACCACCCCACTGGTGTTGGCCTCTATCACTATGCCATCCTATGTTTTGTCTCCAAGAAACATCTGCATTTGCAATCTTAGAATTAAAATGTTAATTAAACCTATATTAATTGCATAGTATTTTCCAGATATACTGCTTTCTGTAGTAGATGTTACAAAATGAATTACGTATGATCCCTGGCTGATGATTTTATCAGCCCCTTTATTTTAAAGAAACTATGAGATGAGGACTCAGTCAGGAGTTAGGATCTATTTCTTACCACTTCTTATCAGCTGTGTGATTTCAGATGAGTTGTCTGACCTCCTTGAACCTCCATTTTCTCATCTAGAAGAAAGGAATAAATAATAACTGTCCCACAAAGGTTTGTTTGTTTGTTTGTTTCCCCATAGAGAAAATGAAATAAGTAGATAACTAACTTTACAAACCTAGAGCAACATACAAATTACTCTATGGTGAGGCTGTTTTTTATTATCCAAGGTCACAGAGCTCATTAAAGAGATCCTGGGAAAGTCAGCCACCGTAGACCCTGCTTTTCTTCCATGACCCCTGTAACCTTGAGCAACCTGGGGAAGAGGTAATTGAACAAAAACTACTACTTCGGAAGAAGCAGAATCAAAATATCGAAACTATTGACTCAATATTGACTCACCCTTAAGGCAGTAAACAGTGCTTCGGTCTCTGACCTTTCCACATCCTGGGGCAGTCAATAACCTGGCCGCTAGATGCAGCGCCTGCCACTGATTCTGATTTGGGAGTACTTTAACCTTGAACTGAGCTCCAAGTAACCAAGGCAACAGGAAGTCAGCTTCTGCGTCAAAGGGGTTGGAATCCATAAATCAAGTCCCTAATGCAAACACGGTGTGCAGGTAGAGGTTCAAGAGGATAAGTGGTCTGTGAGAAATTACCTTTGAAAATGAGCGACTGTCCCTCGATAGGCTACTGCACGGTTTCAAAGAGTTTTTTAAAAATTTATCAATAGAGGTCTACAGGTTATAGTAGAATGTTTTCATATAAGTTTAACTTTTTTTATTTCCTTTTGGCTTCTCTGTCTTAATTATAAACAGATGTTGGATCCACAAAGTTATTAGCATTGTTATTTCCTCCTTTAAAAATGTACTGGCCTCCAGATATGCAAGCCTCAATACAATTTGTCCTGTGTTGGGGTTTGGTGATCCTCTGAACACATCTACCAAGTGTGCTCTCCATGCAGACTGCTGTCCGAATTTGACATAGTGATCCTTTCCCAGATCAAAGCCATCCTTGCTTTTCCTCATGCCCCAGTGTAAAGAGCAGTGCTACATCTCAGTGGTCCAGTCAGTACAGTGCTGAATCTGGGCTTCTTTATGATTGATCTCCAGCCTCAAAAATCTTCCTCCCGTGGAGAGAGCAGCCAGGCCCATTCTGGGAAGGAACTTGCCAAATATCCCACCACTCTACCACCGCCGAGCATTTGTGAGAACTTGTTTCTGAACTGTTTCATGTTCCTCTGGTCCTTTGGGTACCTCAGCATGGAGCATCAGCTGCCACCTGGAATGAAGAGAAACAAAGACTTCCAGTGGCCAGCCTGCCCAATGCTCTCTCCCAAGAAGTCACCCATTCCAGTCTCCTGAGACCTCTGCTCTCAGAGTTTATGCATTACAAGTACTGTTATATTAGCCTTTGTTTAACGGTTATCTAATATTCTTGCCTACATATACTACTTCTGGGATTGTTTCCCTAATCCTTTCAAAACTTAAAAATGTCTGAGCAAACATCAGGATTTTTTTTTTCAATTTGTTTTCTAATTCATTGGACGGCAACTGGCAAAAAGTACTATAATCTAGAAAATCCTAAATTATCTAGGGTTTTCAAGATAGCTAAAGAGTGACAATCAATTATAGAGTGTTTTAAGTGTCATCTTATTACTTTTAACTTGTTCTGTACCATAAACACTTGAGTAGCAAGGTACACCCGATAGAGGTGTGATCAGATCTGCTTTAAGGGAATGATGTGGATTGTGAACATTTGCATGAAAAGGGGTAAAACTAAAATGGCTTGAAATCACTGTGTTTCCAAGTGAGAGTTAAATATCTGCCTGCTAATCCTGTTTATGGCTCATTCCCTGCACGTATAATAATGTGAGCAAAGAACTCCCTGTCCCACCTGTGTCCACAGGTACAAAGAGGACAGACAGATCAGGGAGTTTTTCCAAAGGAGCTGTTATCCAATAGAACTCTGGCAGCTTAGAGTCCCGGAGGTGTGCTGTGCAAAGAACGACTGCATCCATTTGACAGGAACAGGACCAGGGTGGCGCGGAGTACCACGGTGGGGAATTTTATCAGACTCAGGCCTGCTGTCCCATTGCAGATTTGTTAGCAGCCCACTATTCTAGCACATCAGTCAGTCTACGCAGATGACCATACTGTGATAGACTTCTAGATTCTTTCCAAACTATGTTTATTTTGTTAATGGAAAAAGAGTTTAATATATGTTTGTGGTTTTAAAAATATTACCAATAAAGAAGGCTAAGGAGCAAAAGTAAAAACTCCCTCACTAATCTTCCCTGTGCTCTCCTTCCTCAGAATAACCATGGTTAACTATTTGGATGTATCTCCTTGCAGAAGATTCTGTTTGCATTTTACATATACTACATGTGTATACCTTGCGTATTCCTGGCACACCTGCATATTTTACAAGCGGGCATCATCCGGGGATCATGTACGTGTTTGCTGCACCTCCTGATTTCTTGATGGTTGTGCCTTGCGGTCTCTCTGTCATAGAATTTGATGTTTGTCCACTCCCATAGTCAAACGCTATGAAATATGAAATCAAAAAAGAAAAATTGTCATTTTATTTACAACACGTCAAGTGGAGGTTTCAGAGATCGGGATGGAGAGTAGGAGGAAGGTAGTAGACAGTAAATGAAAAGTGTCAGCATTTCTTCCTTAGGTGGACACAGGTGCCTTTTCCAGGTGTGATATAGGCCCTCTGTGTCCTCAGTGTGAAGCATGCTGTTGGTAGACCAGGTCATGGGCAGAAGTTGGAAGATGGTAAGGTAGACCAAGATGATCCCTGAGTTTAGCGTCTGGCTGCTTGAAAACTTCGAGCTCTGACATTAAGAGCTGTATGAGTTTAGTCAGTTATCTCAACATCTCAGAAATACGTTGTCCTCATCTATAAAAGTAAGAAAAGAGTAACCTCCACACTACATGCTTCACAGGGCTGCTGTTAGGCCAAAGTGAGCAGATCTCACTGGAAGTGAGCTGTTACTATAGGAGGGACCAGTGTCACTCAAGTTGGTTAAGATGGGAAAAAAGGTCAGGAACTACCGTGATACGGCCTGTTCATGTTATTGCTATCAGTGGCATGTAGCCAACAAATAAAGAAATTCTGAGTAGATGACCATTTGACATGGATTCAGACACCTGCAGCTTCTGAACTTATGTTTGGATGAGTTGGAGAGTGACTTTTTTTGCAGCTAGTGATGTAGAAGGTGTCCAGAAATCCTCGGTCATGTCAGGGAGGAAAACTGAGCCTTTGTTGGCTGGTTTCCGTTTGGCCTGAGGAGCAGGTTATAATAGTGATAGCAGTATAATAGGAATAATCATAATAGGAAACAATTATATAGCATGAACTATGTGCCAGACACTGTTCTAGGCCCTTTATTTTGATTGATCATGGATGCCCCCAACCACCCCTATGAGGTAATGCAGTTCCATCCCATCTGCACAGTTAAGGAAGCTTGAAGCTTGGAGAGGTTAAGTAACTTGCTCGTGATCACACAGTTGAAAAGTAAGAGGGCCGGGATTTGAGCCCAGCAAACAAGGCTCCAGAACAGTTCTTATAATGTGTTATGTAGTAAGTTTCGAGGCCCTTTCAGAGGCACCTCATAAGAGTCTACCCAGGCTTTTCAGCATCAAAAAATTGTGACTATTATGACCAGACACTCAAAGGCCCCCAGGTTCAGCTCTTACTTGGCCCAGTCACTGTTGTGACACACCAGTCCCTACAGGGCATCTCCGGCCTCCAGAAGGCCGGCCTCTTGTCTGTATCATCTTCATTCCTCACCCATGACTTAGCAGACGCTCTTCTCAGCACCGGGAATGCCTTTCCTTCGACCTTGCTGCTCTAGCATGAACTCTGGGAAGGCTTTCCTTACTTCTTCCCACACGAATCCCTGCCTCCTGAGAACTCCCCAGGCACTTGTAATGAATAACACACAGGCCTGCCCATACTTGTTGCCCAGTTTTTCCTTTTCATTCAGTCTTGTCTTCCTAGCTGGATGAGATGAGAAGCCTCACTAGGGTAGGGTCAACTTCTCCCCTCCATGCTCTGCACACCAACACCTCTGTAAAGACAGGCTTCTTGATCCATGGAAGGTAAAGCATGCATGATGGCTTACACTGCTTCATTAGGCCTGTGCCCCGACCCCCACTTTCAGGCAGGCCACCTGGAATGTTGTCACCACTAACCTCAGCCACAAAACCAAAACCAGTCATGCTGCTAATTTGTTTTGTTTTGTTTCCTTTAAACATTCTAAAATGTCATTCTTGCACCAGAAGGAGGTCAGATCATTTGATGATTTCTTCAGGTCACTTTCAGATTTTATGTTGTCTGTCTTCCTATTTCTTTAAAGTAACTGCAGGCTTTGGGGTTATTTTTTTTAGGGATTCCAAGTCCCCACTTAAAAGTGGACCAAACAGCAGCACATAGTAAGAACGAGGGCTCAGCGTCCACTATGATGACCAGGAAGAAGCCAGCTGCAGTGGACAGTGTTGCAATCCCACCAGCCCCAGTGTTATCTCTCCTTGCTGCATCTGCAGCAACATCAGATGCAGGTGAGCACTTCACATGCTTTGGGTTCACCCCAGGGAAGGTGGGCATGGAGAAGGCCCTCCAGGAATGTGCTGCTGCTAAGTACAGGTAAGAGTTCTCTCTTCAGCCAACCTCCTGCAGACACTGAGCGTGTGAGCTGTTTCAGCATTGGAGTTTTCAAGTGGGAGAAGGTCTAAGAAAGGAAGGAGATCATCTCAGAACCTAGAGGCAAAGGTCAGTGAGTAGTAGTAACAGTATTAATTACTCTTTATCAAGGCTTAGTAACTTCTAGTCTCTGCATATAGGACCTTATATATCTCATGTAACTCATAAAATAACTGTGAAATAAATACATGTGTCTCCATTCCAGAGGAGGAAGCTAATGGGAAGGAAACTTGCCCCAGGAACCTGTGGACACTCAGAATTCCAACTCAGGTCCAAGACCCATGCTCTCAACCACTGCATTTCACTACCTCCTGTGCTCACCGTGGTTGAGAGGTGGTAATCAGAGTTTCCCTGAGGACTTGATTCATTCTAGCTCATGATATCTTGAATTCCTCAATAGTCACCAGACTCCTCACTGGCAGTTTATAAAGTACAAGCGCCTTACTCAGACATCCCATATGCTCTGCCTTCCGCTACTCCCCACATCACCTCCCAGCAGTCCTGCACACCAACCCCAGTTTGCCGCGCTCATCCCTACTGCCAGGAAGGAAGGCCTTGTACTTGGCTTAACACCTTTCTTTAGGACAGCCTTACTCGGTTCCTATTCACATCCCACAGATCTTCAAGGCCCAGGGAGTCACACCTCCTCTGAATGCCTGTTGCATCCAGTGTCTCTGCCATGCATTTACCACCCACTTGTAGACTACATGAGAAATGCTTCTGTTTAACTTCTTCTCTCTCATGACAGAATTGTTTGTACATCAGAGATAGAATCCATGATTTAGATTTTTGCTATCTTCATGGCACACAGAGTGATGGCACATTCCATAAAATGTGTTGAATTGATGCACTGGTAAATGTTAAGCATATTGCAGTATTTACAAATGCCTGTTATGATTAGAAGCCCAAGAAGACACTCATTATTGATATTCACCTAAACTCATCTTCTAATTCAGCAGTTTGCTTTAAGCAGAGAACTCAGCTACATACCTACCTCCTTCATGGAGACCATTGGGAATTAGAAAATGAGCCCAACTGAAATAACAGAAAGAGCTATTTGGAATGACACTTCCCAAACCGAGTTTCACAAAATATTGGTAGGTGTTTTGGGATAGACGTTTTCATAGTTAGGTGAGTGTGAGGAATGCTACACTGCATATGCTTCCTTTCTGCAGGGTTTTTCTGAGCTTCTAATTGACCGATGTGCATTGTGAGGTTCCAGGAGGGTGAGACACAGAATTTCATGGTCTTACCTGACCACAAAACACATTTTTTGGGGAATAGCTCTTAAAATCTCTTGGAAGTGGTATTCTTCCCAGGCACTTGGGGAATCTTGCTCTGAAGAAACGGGATCATCTCTCAAATACGATCAAGAATATTAACATCTTTCACATGCTAGGTGTGAAATGAAAAGTTTTTTATGGAAATGCCAGGTAAACGAGAACAAGGAGAGGTCCTAGGAGGAGAGTCACAGAGGAAAGGGGAAGAAGCTGCCCCTGAGACTTGCAGCACCTTTATGGGAGGGCACCTGTGGAGGGAGTCCGAGAAGTGGGCACTGCTGCCATGCCTGGAACTCTGGGAATTCATCACTTGTCTGGAGCGAAAGATTTGGGCCAAGGTCTGCATACCCACCCAGATAATTGCTTGCTCGACCCTGTCGGTTAAGCTCTGGAGGCCTCCCTTAGCCTCCCTTTATGGATTTAAAAGTTAGCCTGCATGTTTCCGCCTTTGCTTGCCAAGCACAGATATTTCCCAGAGGCAAAAGACAGGTGATCCCCTATTTTCCTTCCCTGAACTCTTTGCATGCTGTGTGAGAGACCACATTCTTGGGATCCCAAGCTTCTACGGGCTTGCCTCCTCTATTTGCATTCAATAATTTACAAATATGCCAAATGGGCGTAGAAGCAGGTGGGTATTAAACTTTTAAACCTGCCTCTCTGGTAATCAGAGCTGAGCCAAAGCTCTCCTGTTTCAGGATGTAGGAATGGGCTGTTTATTTTTGGCAATGCTCAAATGAGACCCTCATGAGAGTTTCACAGATTTGGTCCATTTCCGGGTCTTAGGCTGCAGAGCAGAACTTTTGTGGGAAAACAGGCTAAAAGATCTACTCCAGGTGCTGAAGGCCAGACCTTCCTGAGATTCCACTCCCCACAGACAAACGTCTTCCCACAAACCTAAGAGAGTTAGGGTCGAACAGCCTGGGCTCATGCCCAATACCCTGTTTCACACGTGAAGAAATTGATGCTTCTGAGATTCAGAGATTTGCCTGAGGTCATGCAGTTGGATTGGAACCCAAATTTCTTGATTTACTGCCTGATTTCCAGTGGAATCTCATTTCTATCATAGGCCCAACAGTAGCAAAGGCAGATTTCTTTCTCCCTAATTATGGACTCCTACTTCTTTTAGAGAACAGTGAGTGAAACTCATAATGTGAGGCTTTAAGCAAAGTCAAGCATACAGAAGGCAGCTAATAAATAGGTTCTGGGTTTGATTTCATTCAGTTGGGTGCTTGTACATTAGTCATACATATTTCTGATGAGACAACTCACTTAATTGTTGTTTTCTTTAGCGTCCCATCTTTCATTATAAGTAAGGTAATTTAGAATTACTTCTGGCCATATAAAGAAATCAACTTATTTTTCAATAGGTCATCATTTCTACAGAGTGGTTTTAAAGACTCAGACAAGTGCAGAGAAGGTAAAGGAAAGAAGAGTAAAATTAAGTGGCTTATAAAGCAAAATTAATTTAAGAAATCATTTATTGAGTTTTTTTTTTTTTTTGGCCACGCCACACGACATATGGGATCTTAGCTCCCCGACCAGGGATCGAACCTGTGCCCCCGACAGTGGAAGTGCAGAGTCCTAACCACTGGACTGCCGAGGAATTCCCTATTGAGTTTTTTAAATACTAAAATAATTCAATTAATTTGAAATTACTTTTATTTTAAAATAATGGAAACTAAGGTATCTAGTACAGTTCCTGACACATAGTAGATGCTCAATAAATAATCACTAAGTGAAATGAATGATTACGAGGCAGTAGCTGTGTGTTTATTCTGTACCAGACAAGATGGGAGATGTCTGAGAAAAACATGCTTGATATTGGAACTGCTTAACAAGCAAATGGAAAAATCTTTGACAGACATGTGGTAAGCTGTCAGTAAATACTTGCCAAATAATTGATCAGTCTATATCCTAATGGTATTTTTTCAAACAGGTAATCTTTGGTAAAAGAAGAAAAAAGGAACCTTTCCCACCTTATTTTATAAACATTATAATGTGGAAGAAATGAATGTGGGTCAAAGGCTTAAAAATATGTCTTTTTCTAGCTCGTGCATGTGTGTGTATGTATATTTTTGTTTGTTTAAGGCAATTTTTTAGCTTCTCCGAGTCTGAGAGTCATGCTGATTATGAAGTTATTGATTTGGAGGAAGACACAGAAGAGGAGCTGCAGGAGAGGGTGGCCAGACTGAGAACATGTCAGTCTCTGAGCTACTGGGAGGGAGGGAAGGCACTGGCTGCCACTGGTGCTCAAGCAGTTCAGCCTTCGTGATCAAACTGCTCAATAGCCATTGATCAGCTGCAGTCCCCTGGCACAACAAAGGAGGTCTGGTTCAAGGGAGCACTGCATCATTATTGTGAGTAATTAGGGCTAATGCAATGAAAGCTTCAATAAAGTTTGTTCAAAATGATGCATAATTTGAAATAACTTCCATTGCACTGTCCCAATAATGACTGAATACCCACACCAGATAATCTGTACCTGAATAAGTCAGCCTTATTTTTCTGATCTTCTACACGTTGAACTAACTTCTCAGGGAGGTTATGCGATATGTAGAGAGTGCATGATTTTACTACTGAAACGTGCCCCCCACTCACACTTTGTATTAATATTTAAGATGAGACTATATTATTAAGTAAATTACAAATTTTGTAGGAACTTCATAAAACACCAAGAAAAAAAAATTTCTTTGGTTCTACAACTGAAAAGTCTAGAGTAGTAGTAATGGAAACGCAAGCAAACAGGAAGGCATTTCTTTCTTGTTTTCTCTCTTTCTCTCTCTCTCTCTCTCTCTCTCTCTCTCTCTCTCTCACACACACACACACACACACACACACACACACTGATAGTCTCTCATCTTAAATCCAAGTAGGAAAAAAGATACGTATCAGGGTTGCTATCACCAAATCTCACCTGCTCAAGGTGTAGCCCTGTTAGAGATGACAAGGGCAGCAGAGGAAGCACAGCTCTTAATTTATAGTTTGTATCTGTTTCATATCAAGGCTAATATATTATTCTCTCAAACTGTGTCATCTGCCCTGTTTAAAACTATCAGAGCAAGTGAAAATATTTAAATTTCACAAGTCAGACATTTTGCTTCTAAAAGCAAAGACATATTAGGTAAACCATTTCGTTATTAAACCAAACTATCAGCCCAATCAGAACTGGTTGTTACCTGTAATCAAGATGCTAGACTTTAAGCTTGAAAAATTACCTTTACAAATTAAGAATGAATTCTTAATTCTAATGAAATCCAGCATTCTAGTAGCTGGAGCAAAAATGATCACGAAAATCGCTTCTAACTCCCAAATTCTAGGATGCCTGACTTTTCTGTTAACCAACTGCCATTTATGGAGAGGGACCCAAAAAGATGAAATGATATCCAGGTACAAATGCAAAAAGCAGTGAACAGGAATTTCAGAATTGTAAAGTAATTTATTTATTTTTTGTCCCGTGTGGGATCATGATCTGAAGTTCCTAACCAAAATAATGGGTCGATTCAGCCAAAAGTCTTGTCTTTCCAAAAGAACCAAAATAGAGCAAATAAATGCGCAAGTTAATAGGATTTGAAACATCCAAGAGCCATAAGTATACAAACCAAAGAAGTCATCGAGTTGTAAAATAAAATTCTCTAAGTCCAGATTAATCACTTAAAATATACAGTAGGAAAAGTTCAAAAAGATCTAGAGAAAATAAAGCTTTATTTTAAAAACAAATCATTCAAATTTTCTGAAAAGTGCTACCTACCGGCCCATGTTGAAGCAGCACAGAATCACTCTGTTTGCCTAGCGAGCTCTACTGAACATGAGGTTCTTGATGAGCCCTCTCGCTTTGGCTTTGGGCCATGAAGAGATCCAGCAGGGCTGCAAACTTCCATGCTTCCCTGAAGACCCCATCACACCAAAGGCCTTCTGAAAAACTTCCAATTTTTTTGCCCGAAAAGGAGAAAATAAGCTATTTTCTGATTTAAACTGGACATTCTGGAAAAGCTGAGCTGTTCCGTGGCTAAGACTGTAAACATCCCCAAGAAGCACCAAATTCTCCGGAATCTGGGCCCATCTCCTTGGAAATGTCAGCCAGCACCAAACTCCTTTGGAATCCCCACTGTCAGAGTGGAATTTGCATAAAACTAAAAACTCATGTCAAGGATTCATTCAATTCTTTAATGAGGAAACCAACATGGTGATAAAGCTGGTCCAAAAAGAATTAGAACTAGAAGAAAAGGGCAATTACAGGAATGTAGGCATTGGAGAAAGAATGCCGAGCAAGATTGTTCAGTTAATGTCCTAATGGACAATAAAACCATAACCTCTGGGCTTATCTTTTCTACTGGAAAGGAATCATTTGCATATTTTCTGGGCAAAAATCTACAAGTTAATATATTACCTGGCAGAATCTGGGGCTTAATTAGTAGTGGATAGTGAATCCCCTGTAAGATGGCACTAAGACTCCGCAAGGACACGCACCCTTCCATTTGCCTTGTTTCTAAGTTTTGGCTCATTTTTCTTGACACCACTTGTGGGCTGTGCAGTGCTCTAGTTGAACGCATGTGTTCTTGCTTCCAATCGCCTGCATTGGAAGTTCAATACTGCACTAAAGCAGCTGGGTGTTCAGTCCTCAGTGTTCACACCTGTGAAATGGAGCAAAGCATGTCACCCAGTGTAGAGGATTGTGGTGAGGAATAAATGAGGTAATCCTTGTGAAAAATCTTAGCAGAGGGCTCCCCTGGTGGCACAGTGGTTGAGAGTCCGCCTGCCGATGCAGGGGACACGGGTTTGTGCCCCAGTCCGGGAAGATCCCACATGCCGCAGAGCGGCTGGGCCCGTGAGCCATGGCCGCTGAGCCTGCGCGTCCGGAGCCTGTGCTCCGCAACGGGAGAGCCCACAACAGTGAGAGGCCTGCGTACCGCAAAAAAAAAAAAAAAAATCTTAGCAGAGTGACTTGACACATAGGAAGAGTTCAGCAAATTTGTGCTATTGTTGCTGCTGCTATTGTTGTTGTCATTGTTATTGCTATTACCTGTTTTCCACCCTGGGTTGTTCCTGTCTCCTTCACCCACTCCTCAAGCTATTTGGATATCTCATGATTACGACTCAGCTTAGGTGCCTTCAACTCTAGGAAGCCTTCCCTTACACCCACTTTGAGAATCACCCCACGGCCAAGTTAGACACCACATCCTCTGTGCTCCTCTCCCTACAAGCTGGTTGATCACTGGTCCCTACATTTAATGTAGTGTCTGTGTCTCATGCTGCACTGTCCACTCCCCTATTGTCAGGCCTTATTTGACTTTGAAACCCCAGTACCTAGCGCTGAGGTGGGCAAACAACAGCTAATCATTAAGTATTCATCAAAATGCACTGAACAACTGTTTCCTGCACAAAACCATCTGGTGCATGAAAACATATACTCTAGCATGATATTTATTAGAGCTGAGAGGCAGTGATTTGCCTTTATTTTCCATGGCAGCCCCAGAAACAGCAAACCATCCTGATACTGTTCAGCAGAGGGAGCAACCTGAAAGGGACCCCTGGAGCCTCCAGAATCTTCTGTTCAGTAACAGCAGACTAGCTCCGGGCTAATCCACCAGGATATCCTCCAGGGAAGATTAATTTCAAGTTAAGGAGTCAGCCTATATGGCATGGTATGTGTAGTGCATAGGTATGTGTTTATTCAGAGAAGGAAGAACTTGTACACATAAATGTGTCCCTTCACTCAGAAGTTCTGTGGGGTTTTCAGGATGAGCTTCTCAATGGAAAGCTGGAGATTGTACTGGACTAGGTGTAATTTAATTATTTTATATATGCTAGTCTTGCATTCTGTTCAGAGTATTGATTTCCTGGGGGCAGCAGCCATTTCCTATTTAAGATTTGTCCCATTTGATGAGTATTGTGTATCCCATGAATTCTCAGAACCTTGGGTTTAATGGGATGAAAACAAGAGAAACAAAATCCAGGAACACTGTTATTAAGCAACATATAATCATATTTGGGTGTCAAGAAGCTCGTTCAGTGCTCGGTGCATAGTAGATACTCGGCAAACATGCCTGGACTGGACTTAACTAATTTTCCTCTCTCCAGAGCTGAGATTTTAGGAAAGACAGAAGGTTTAATGACAGGTTGGAAAGTGCCGTGTCTGTGAGAAGTTTAACTCAATTTATCTTCTCTGCATGTTTTGTACAGATTATACTCCCAACCACCTCTTGCCACAGTCAGACCCTCTTAAAAATCGAGTAATGATAATAATACATTTTACCTTCTTCCCAGTGATAGTATCATTCACACCTCCATTGAAACCCAGTGGGAGGTTTGGCTGTGAGGCATCACACCCAGGGGGAGTCAGGTACGATTATTGTAATGAGACTCCACGCTCAGAAATGCAGGAAAGAAAACCTCCCAAACATGAAGCAATTTCTGTTAAGATACTCATTTTATATCAAATATTCAAACTCCTCTTTGTAAATAGGAGAGAATGAAAGGACGCTCTTCCAGGGAAGATTTTATGTGGACGAGAACAAAAGGGCACAATATTTTATGATCAGTTTTGAGATGAAAGTGGCACGCCTGCCTTATTCATTGGCTTTTTCCATTTCCAGAAGTCTAATTAGATTGTTGGTTTAATGGTGGTGAGATAATGTAGTGGCAAGTGAAAGCAACTGTGTTAATGAGAAGAGGGGACAGTGCTTTGGGTTTCCTGTAATTAATGGAGAGTTTTTGAAAAACTTCTTGGTTCCAGTGAAGTTGGCATACTGAGCCCAGCTGTGGAGAAGGGGGACAAGGTCTTTCCTGCTTATTGCTGTGGAAATGGCCTCAGGCAACGTGGAAGAACTGTGTAATGACCGTCATTAAGAATGATCTTTAGTGGTCCAGGCAGACTGTAAGTCAGTCTAAGAGACTGGAGAAAGAATTTAGAGAGAATAGACAGGTGTGACAAAGAGAAAGAGACAGACAGAAAGACACAGAGAGAGGTATAACTCACCCGCAGCCCGCTCCACTCTAAGTTTGAGGGTCACTGGAATAATCCCAGAGCACCTCCCAGGGGGCCTCCTTCTCCTGCTGCTTAAACGAGAATTGACTAGACAAGACTGGATTAGAATAGACTAGAACGGATCTCTGCAAACCCCTTCATGTTGCAGCTGAGGAAATTGAGCTCAGAGAAGTGAACTGAATTACAAATATTACCTGCTAGGAATTGGGAAACCTGGACTCTTTCTGGCTACCACACAGACGTAAAGTGAAAACTGCATTTGAAATTCAAGGACCAGTGTTACTGCATAGCCTGCAGTACTTAATTCATTTCCTTAGGTGAGTCACAGTCTAAATGAGACTTCTGAGTCTCAGGTTCCTTACCAGTGAAATGAGAAAAATAATTTCTGCTTTTTAGGCAGTGGTGAGAAAGAAATGAAACAGCACCAATCCCATGTTCAAAACAATAGATCACTATTTTATGCCCCCTCTCATGTTAAAAATGAAGTCATGTCATTCCAGGATTTAATTATGTTGTCATAATTTAGTCATGTTATGACTCAGATCATAATACCCATTAACTATCTTTAGAAGTTTTATCCTCACTACCTCCTCCAAATACCCTTATCTCAGGGCACAGTCAAACCCCACCCCCTTACCTGTTAGGGCTTCATATTGAGCTCATCTTACTGGAACTTCTATAAGGCTTTGTTACAAATTGTCAGATATTTTTTAAGTACCTGCCACAGTGATACATACAAGTAAAGATTAGTGCTTGCCCTAGGAGAACTTTCACACTATTTGGGAAGGCCTGACTCTAAGACGTGAGATGGCCAAGTAATATTTTTAACTTAATAGATTGAATAATAATCTCAGATACTAACAGAGCTATCATTTAGCAACCAAGAAATCATTCGTTTCCAACTGAAGGGCACTAAGGGAGTTCAGAGGACACTGAGATGACCTGTGCATGGGTATGTGTTTATTCAAAGAAGGAGGAACTTGTACACATAAATGTGTCCCTTCACTCAGAAGTTCTATGGGATTTTCAGAATGAGCTTCTCAATGGAAAGCTGGAGATTATACTGGCCTAGGTGTAATTTAATTACACTAGGACACTGAGATGATCTGGGAAGAGAAGAGTTGAGATGGCCTTCTAAGGATGGAACAAATTAAAAGCACAGAGATCTCTAAGACAGGAGTGTATGTGGAAGTAATGGCAGATGAGGCTGGAAGAGAGGTTTAGGGTCAGAACCTAGAGTCCCTGAAATTCTAGAATGAGTCATGGTGACCCTTCTGAAGGACAGTGATATCAAAATAAAGCCATGGGCCAATAGCTGTCTGCAGTTTTATTTTGATTGGCCTACACAGGTTTATACATTTTTTTTTTTTTTTTTTTTTTTTTTTTGGCGGTACGCGGGCCTCTCACTGTTGTGGCCTCTCCCGTTGCGGAGCGCAGGCTCAGCGGCCATGGCTCACGGGCCCAGCCACTCTGCGGCATGTGGGATCTTCCCGGACCGGGGCACGAACCCATGTCCCCTGCATCAGCAGGCGGACTCTCAACCACTGCGCCACCAGGGAAGCCCAGGTTTATACATTTTTTTAAATTAATTAATCTGCAGATTGTAAACATCAGGAGATTTACATAATAATCAAGAGTTCTGGCTTTTTGAAACTCATATTATCTGATAACTTTGGGCTTAGATTCCTACCTGGCAACAATGATTGATACAGAATAACATTTGCCCCATTAGATGGGCCATATTCTCTTTAGTTTCCCATGTCCTCCCCTATTCCCCCCACCTTTCTTCCTAATCCTGGCCAACCTCACTCATTATATTGGCTGTCTGGCTCCCTATAGGGAACCCTTAAAGGCATTTGACCTGGAGAAAGCAGCAGGATCAAAACAATATGCAAGAAGGCCTAGTCTAGCAGAAGTAGGGCAGGTGATCTGTAGTAATACCTTGTGTTATTCAACTATGAAATTTGGCGGTTAGAAAAGGCCTTTGAAATTGTAAAACTGAGAGAAATTTGGTGTTCTGATGCAGTCATTAGTAGAAAATTAACAGGAAACCCAGGTTTTCTCATTTCTTGTCCAGCTCCTTGTCTTTTTTTGCCTTAAGGAAATATGGTATGAAACTCACTTTGAAATAGGGCAACCCTTGCTTGAATCTTTGAGTCCATGACTTCTAAGATGTGTCCTTTGAGGCAATTATTTAACCTCTGAGGTCTCAGTTTTCATCTCTGTACAACAGAGATAGTAATGTCTTCACATGGTTGTGATCACAATTAAATGAGGAAATATGTGAAGTACTGCAGACTGCACCATAGATTCTCCAAAAATATTAGGTTCTCCCCCTTTCCCATAGTTTCATATGAGAGCAGAGATGATGCAGTCCACTTACCTTGTATGGTCTATGGTACGCCACAAAGAGTACATGCTACAAAAACAATCATTGAGTAAATGAATGATCCAAGAACACGTACACCCCACCCCACCCCCAACAAAGAATAAAAATTCTTTTTCTCCCACTCCCCCACCCAAGCTCCTAAAATGTGACATCTGTTATTTTACTGTCCTTTGTAAGTAACTCTATTAGTTTGCTTTATGAGGTCTACTTTCGAAAGAGACAAAAGGAGAGAACTTAGCTGCTTACCATCTCTCTCAAAGTTTCTCACCTGTTGAAGAATCCTCTTCCCTAGGAATTGTTCTGTTTCCTTGAAACCTCTTTAAACTAAGAGAGACCAGATAGCCTTCATACAACAATAAGGAAACATGAGTCTGTGTACCAATGGACAATTTCTAAGGACAGAGAGAAAGTACTGATGGAGGGAATTTCAACTGTTCAGTGATTCCAGCAATGTCTGTGAACACCCTGTGTGGCCTGGACCCAGGACTTGCCCCATAAAGATGACAGAGCTCAGAACAAAAGAGAGTAAGCCTGGGCTTCCCTGGTGGCGCAGTGGTTGAGAGTCCGTCTGCCGATGCAGGGGACGCGGGTTCGTGCCCCAGTCCGGGAAGATCCCACGTGCTGTGGAGCGGCTGGGCCCGTGAGCCATGGCCGCTGAGCCTGCGTGTCCGGAGCCTGTGCTCCGCAGCGGGAGAGGCCACGGCAGTGAGAGGCCCGCGTACCGCAAAAAAAACAAAAAAACAAAAAAAAAAAAAAAAAAGAGAGTAAGCCTGATATTACCTTTAAATTCAGCAGGGGATCAGACCAGCCTCAAGCAGTGTTCCTGGGTTGCTGGGAATAGTTTCAGTGCTCAGAAACACTCCTCCAAGGGATTTTCTTGCCCTCCAATACCTGAAAATATTTTGAGAGAACTTTCATTATTTTGAAATTCAGGTTTTTGTCAGTGCCTTTTAGGTCCAATCCTGGTCTTTGTCTCATACAAGTTGCCAGAGTTAAGTGATTTGGGCTTTACATATGGAAAGTTCATTTTGTTGTGTAATTAATGGGAAGCAGACTTTGGGAAGCTGATGATCCAGGCCCTTATTTATATGAGAGCATATGTCTGTGTTTTGTTTATGACTCACTCTCTTACTCCACTCATTGTAACTTGGGTTTGTTTACACTAACTTTTCCTAGAATCCGAGCCACATGGTATATGAGCCAATAATTTATGGTTTCTAAAAGGGAAAGATGATGAATGAGCTTTTTCCTGTTAAATTGTCAAATCTTAAATTGAGAAGGAGTATTTGCTGCGTTAAGTCTGTCCAAGCTTATATTTGAAAAAAAAAAAAAAGGTAAAGCAATAGCAACAAAAACAAAAACCCCAACCTACTGGTATAGTGCTCACAACTTGAATGTATATATAATTTGCCAAGAGAGCACGTGACCACTCCCCCGCAATAAACCATTATAATTCTGATCCAAATGTTCAGCAATGAAAAGACCATTCATCCCCCCACCCCCCACCCCTCCTCTCTCTCTGGCTCTGTCTCTCTCATTTCTGGTGTTACATAATTAATATATAATATGTACATGTCTCCCTTTTCCAGGGGACCAATTGTTTTAATCAACCGGTAGACTTAAATGTTCAAGCTGGTTTTCTTAATGGTGCTAAATAAGTTCCAAACTTGTTTTTGTCATTGAAGCTTCACTTCTCCTATGGGGTGGTTTGAATTTCAGTCTATATTTCACAGTACTTCAGTGCTTTTTGTCATAGCTTGGATACTCCAAACAGTTAGTGGTGCTCTGAGGAGAGTAGGGAATCGCTAAAATATGTGAAGATCTAGTTTAATTTACAGTGATTTGGATCCCCTTCAATAAATCCTTTTCTATTTTACACACAGATTTTACAAAATAGATGGTAAGTGTTGGCTTAGGGTGAGTCATATGGATTGATTCCATTTCAAGTAAGTCAGCTGAGCTTGTGCTGGTCCCCAGTAGGAGGAAGTTGGAACTGAGTGCCTAGCACAACGCCTGGCACAAAGTGGGCTCAATCCATATTTGTTCTAAGAATACATAAGAATGGCTAAGATACGGTCCTTGTGCCTTAAGAAAACACAATTTAAGAGAAGAGATAAATGCAGATTAATCCCATAATCTTAAAACAGGACAGACTATGTGAAGTGCTATCAGAGAGATATAAGCAATGTACAGGGGACCAGAAAGATTAACGTTGAAATGAAAGTACTTCATGGCTTTTAGGAAGAGGACTTTATTTCACTGAATTCCAGCTGAAATTGGAAAGCACTGGAACCACACCTAGCATTGTTTTGTCTTTTTCTTTCCTTTTCCCACTAGGGTGGGAGAATTGCCTCTGGATAAGAGAAAAATGTAAGGCTTTTCTTTCCCCACTCCAACGTCAGATGCAATATCCTTTCTGGCAGAAATAATAGAGTTGGGCATACACCTGTAGGCTATGCAAAATTATTGTTTCTGTGGTACATCCATTGTCTACTAACCAGACACAAAAATATATGAAAGTCTAAAGCAATGGGTATAAATTGCTTGCTGGTGTTATGAAGAATTCAGGGATATTTTATTGTATAAATTGACATTTTTTCTTGAAAAACTTCAATAAAGAGAAAAATAGTAGCAGGCGCTTAAGTCACATGAATCATGCCCAGATGGATTAAAGGGAAGGTTAACATGAGGGTATTCAGACTCTCTGGAAACCTCACAAACATGGACCCTCTCTGAGAAAACAAAAATAAGATTCCAGACTTTCACAGTGGACTAAAACCAATAAAATTAAATTTTGTAGAGTTAAATAGAAGGCTTGCTTTTAAGCTCAAAAACCAATTCCACATAGCAATGGCCAAGTTTGGTGGCCAAACTTATGAAAGTGTTTAAGAGCGTTAATTGAGCTTCATTTAATATGAACTAACCGTGTGATATTGCTGAAAAA
Source organism: Phocoena sinus (assembly GCF_008692025.1). NCBI lineage: Eukaryota > Metazoa > Chordata > Mammalia > Artiodactyla > Phocoenidae > Phocoena > Phocoena sinus. Next base: position 28,642,039 of record NC_045776.1, on the reverse strand, counting down.
AAAAAAATGCAGGTTGTTTTGTTGGTTGTCTGTTTTTAATGTGGCTCACATTAATAGAACATTAATAGAAGTGTAGTGCCTTATGCATTCATCACTTCATACTTGGAAAATCAGTTCAATTCTGGGCACCAAAATTTAAGGTGGGATTTGTCAGATGATTAAATCTCCAGAGGAAGGTAATCAAAATGGAATATAGCCTAGAAGTAATCTCATATGAGACACAGATGAAGGAATTGAGGATATTTTACCTAGAACAGAGAAGACTTGGAGGTGTATAACTATTTTTACAGAATCATATTTATTCTGAAGTGAGGGTCCTGCCAAGAAATTAAGAGATTTGTCTGATGGCAGAGAACTGAGGGGTGAAAAGTCATGATGAGAACTTCATTCTCCTAACGTCCTGGTCAATATGTTTTCTAACAAAACAAATTGTAAACAGATTGTAAACAAAAGTCTGAGTTTTAAGTAAACAAATGTAATTATTAAGTCCAGTTAGAAAACAGAACATGAATACCAACCATTTGATGTAATTCTTGAAGTTCTAGCACGGTCAATAAGGATTTATTTCATCTGAGCCTAAATATTAAAAATGTGAAAATTTTCATGAGAGCATGTTTGTTACATTATTCTTTGTTCTTCTAATTTTTTTTTCCAAATTTAAAAGAAAGGAAATCTCTCACAATCAAGTATGAACATGCATCTACAATAGTTGGAGTATTATATAAGGGATGGTATTTATGGTTAAGGATACTGCTATGCCACATTTGAGAGGAAAGAAAGAAGAAATATAAAGAGCCCTTTGAGAGCGTGCAACCACCCCCGCCGTGTGACCACCTGGCATGCTGTGAGACTCAACAGATGTAGCGTCAAACTTTTTGGCATTAACTGCGTTTCTATCCAGCCTCTCACGTTGTCTAGTCAGTCTGCTGGGGCTTGAGCTACATGCAACATACAAAAGCCAGAGTTGATTGAAACAGAGAGGGGTTAAATGTCCCTAGTATTCCTCAGTTTACGAGTGCCACCACTCACAATTCACTCCTCTTCAACCCACTCTGACTCTAATAAGTATCACCCCCAGAAGAACTCCCAGAGTTAAAATTCTTCTGTGGATTCATCCTGGGCAATTCCTACTAATAATATGCACAGTGCACCTTAGAGGCTGATACAGTTGCCCCTGTTTCTAGTTCTCTGATCTCTGAACTCTCACCCTTCACCCAGCTTTCTCAGGCCAAAGCCCTGGTTCCCTTCCTTAGAGGTTCTCTGAACAATCTGGCAGTGTTCTTATTCATCTTAGTCTCTGCAAATCTTAGTCTCTGGAGACAAGTTACCACTGCCTTTATCTGTCCAAAGCCACAGCTGGTTTGTCCAAATTCCAGGCTCATGAAATGACTGGCATTATTACCCTGTGGTCAGAAAACTCAAGGATTCTGAAAACCTAGGGACCAGGACCACACAACTGCCTTACCGAATAAAGGAGGTCAGCATCAAATCCCATTCCAGAGTCCCATGGATGGGACACTCTTGACTGCCTTGGAATTACATGCAATTCAATTAAAGGTGCTCTAGGGAATAGGAAGATTAATGATATTAGGCTTTGGCTTCTAGGATTTACAATCTGAAATGCTCTAGCAGGAAATATTAATCAAGCATCTACTATGAGAAAGGAGCTGTGCTCTTTGTTATGAGGGGTACAAAGAACACATGCTGTCTTCAAGAAGCTTTAATGGCTTCTTAGGCCTTGCCCTCATAGAAAGTTAAATTCCTCTAGGATTAAATACTGTATGAATGAAGTCTTCAAGAGTCTAGAAAAACAAAGGAAAACTTTTAAGCAGTTCAAATTTTTGATCGTGAATGATATTGGTAACATAATTTTGAAGTTACCCCATGTAAATACATATTTAGAATATGTGTACTCATCTTTTAAAATGTAAACTTTAAAAGGTGAGATAAATCTGAAATAAATAATATTCTTAAAATAAATTTAAATTTCATTTAACTGTATTATTAATGAAACAAATTTTTACTAATATTAATATTTTGAATAATGTTCAGAGAGGACCAAGTGATTGAGTTTGAATACTTCTTTTTGAAAATCTTGGGGTTCTTCTAACACTTGTGATTAAGCAATTTGAAGGTCTCATTTCAAATTCAGTTTGTTTCAATACTTGTTAGTAGATGTTATAGGTTAAAAGGATATTTCACATAAACGTAGATCCAAAAGGAGACAGCGTATCATTTTGCTTAAATCATAATACTATTTTTTTCAATCCCATCCATCAATTAAGTAAAGGGTTTTTTTGCTGAAATTCAACTAACCAACTTCCTTTATTAACAGTCAGATGGTCTTGCATTTCAAAAGACATTGCATTTTTTTAATGAGTTCAAATCTCTGAAACCCTTCATTTGGAAGTTAACTCTGTTTACAAGATTTTTTAATTTGCATTTTTAAGGATGTTATAGGTTATAATATTTTCAGCAACAAAATTGTCAAAAATGGAAACATTTCCAATCAATTTAAAAAAATGCTGTCTCCATAGTATGAGTTTGCTTCTAAAAGCAGTTACTTTTTGCCCATTTTGCCCTAAAGGGACATTAAGGTTTTTTTTTTGTTTTTTGACAACTGCTAGGTAACATTACAGACAGCCCATTGACAGCACTGAGAAGGTGAAAACATTTAGAACACTTCTCTCAAAGTAGAAGAAAATTGCCAAATTTGTCTTTGAAAATAGCAACTCTTTTATACAGTTTACTGCAAGGTAACCAATAAAACTCTCTGTGGTATATAACATATTTCATGGATATTCCTGACCTCATTACAAAGTATTTTTATTTTTTGTTAAAGTTTTTTTTATTGTTTAAAGATCTTAATTTTCTAAACCATGTTCAGGACCTGACAACACCTGAAGGGAATAAACTGATGGGATGCCATCAGCCCCTTGAATGCATGTGGTCTCTTCTTTTCCCAGGAACGTCATGCCCAACTGTGACAGGTGACACATCATGCAGCCCAAATAAGGGCATCACCCACCATCACTCCATATAGTAAGCATTAGAATGCTTAACTTAGTTCTTATTTTTCAGATAAGATATAAATAATATAAATTAAAATAATGTACATTTTTATATATTATATAAAAATGTATATATAATAAAGTTAAATACATCAAATTTATATTTTTACATATATGTACATATATTTACATAAAATATGTATATTATAAAATATATTTTTATGTATATTATATACTTATACAAAAATATTATTATATAAAATAATTTATATAATAATATGTCTTTATTGCAGCCCAGTTTCCTCCTTGGGAACATGCACCCCACTTGAGAGGCTGCCAATTTAGAACAGGATCAGATCTGGAGAGGCAGAGAGGAGCTCCCACACATAAACATGCAGGCGCACACCCACCGTTTCACCTCTCCATCAGTCGAACCGCTCCTCACCTCCTACCTTCACTTTTCCCGTGGAGAAATGTGAAATAGGAGCAAAACAAAGACCAGGGTCTCCTAATCCATTGCAGCTGAGATGGAATGTTCTTTCACAATAAACCCCTAAGAGGAAGCTGTCATTTAATAGTCAAGCAGTGGGCTTCCCTGGTGGCGCAGTGGTTGAAAGTCCGCCTGCCGATGCAGGGGACACGGGTTCGTGCCCCGGTCCGGAAAGATCCCACATGCCGCGGAGCAGCTGGGCCCATGAGCCGTGGCCGCTGAGCCTGTGCGTCCAGAGCCTGTGCTCCGCAATGGGAGAGGCCACAACAGTGAGAGGCCCGCGTACTGCAAAAAAAAAAAAAAGTCAAGCAGTTACTGTGCATTAAACAAGCTAGTCACATTTTCAGAGAAACCCCAAACTGTATTAAGGTGACTTTAAGAACAGAATGGAAGTACCATTCTATCGTGACAAATGCCCCACATCTGCTAACACTTAATTCTAAATTATGGCTTTCAAATTGGAAAGCAGTGGTATATAGCATGTGTGCTGATGACTGGCAGTGACTCTTCTGATGTGCTCTGACCACCAGAAGCCTCACCAGCCAAGGCAACTTGCCATCTTTTTCAAACGAGCTTTTAAGACCAGGACACAAAGGTTAATTTAAATTCTAAGGAAGAAGGAAAAAAGATTGCTTGCCAAGGCAAGTTGCTTCATATATCCCATTAGAAAATAAAAAGCAGCATTTGGAAAACGAGATCATTATTGAGTTAAGTACAAAAGTATCCCAAAAAATGCACATTTTCATGGGAGAACATTAAACAATTGAATTCTCTTGAACTTGTGTTTGCTGCCCATGTACTACGTACCAAATCTTGTACTGCTGTGTGAATAACTGGGAGTACAGAGGGAAGACATGGCCTTTGCCTTTGAAGAATCTTCTAAGTATCAGCATACAAAGCAATTCACACTGCAGCTCTGTGCCTTGACTGAGGCTGATGGTTCTCCAGCCCTGTCCATCTGGAGGGCAACTCCACTCCGGGCAGTTCTGCAGTCCCCAATATTTCTCTACCTTCCCAATTCAAACAGCAAGAAGAATTCTAATTAGTCTAGAGACAAATTTGCCTCCCTCTCTGACCCATCCAAAACTTTATAAAACTAGAATGTGTCTTACACATGGGCAAATTCTCCAAACCGTTAGCACCTATTTCTTAGGAACCTCTATACAGCTAAGCCTCATTAGCCCTTACCTTGCTCACAGTGCTTACACGACATCTGTACAAAGTCAGTGTGCAAAAGCAGTGATAAGTCCAGTGTTTGATTATCATAAAAGAAGTAGCAAAATCAACAAACACTGATGAGCCAATCATCTGATAATGGGAGCAAAGAGAAAATCTAGATCTGGATCAAAACCAACTCAATCATTTGCATGGCAATTTTAGGTACAGAAAAAGTCTACAAGATGATTTGCATTGCAGAGTTACGAAGAAATGAATTCATATTTTGCCTTGGCCACTCATAATTATTCTTTAAGGCTAACAAAGAACAGGCAAGATATAGGACAATTATAGGAAGGAGAGCAAATATGGAATCAATCTTGGTGCAAGAGCCCAGAAATTACTGTCTAATAATGAAACAATTTGAAGAGAGAAAAATCTGTTAACATTTAGAGGAACAGTGAAATCATAAGCAGTAAGGAGAAAGACTTGTGAATATCAAACCCTGCCAAGTCCAAAGCCCTCCTCTCCACCACACTAGGATTTCAAAATTATTAGATGAAACAAATGTCGTAGAAAGCCACCTCACTTTTGGTAAGGCAATAGATAATGAGTATAGGTAAGTATTATAGCAATCTTTAAATACAGAAACATCTAGTCTAACTGTTCAGTGTAATAGATGAAGAGAGACCCAGAGGGGCTAAGAGGTTCATTCTAGTTCAGCTTGGTTTCCAGCTGTCCCTGCCCAGAGCCCTTCCTACTGACCTGCACTCTGGTGCTGTTCACACACGAAGTAATGAGCCTACACTGAAAATTTAGATAATACATAAAGGACAAAATAAAATTCAGATGTTCAGTAGATGTGAAACCCCTCAAAAAGTGTACTGTGAAAAAGAAAGAGGGATATTAAGTCTTAACACTTGAGGCCCTCAGTGGAGATAGGACCATGACATATGTTTATGCAGTTGGTCACAACATAAAAACCACAGTGCTCATTCATTCTTTCCTCCCATTCAGCCAGGAGGGTAGCTACCAGCAGGAGTTTTCTAGGGAGATTATGCATGCCCTTTACTGAGGACGTTTATTCTTCTAAAATTATTTAGGTGAAATAAAGCCCAAGAATATGAAAACCAGAGCACCCCCCACCCCCTGCCAGTCCTAGCATCCTGAGAAAGATGTTCTACTGACACTAATCATTTATATTTTTTTAACCATGTATTATGGAACTAGCAAGTATATACCAAAGTAGCAGAATAGCATAATAAACCTCTGTGTGCTCATCACTCAGCTTCAACATAATCAACTCATTTCACTCTTGTTTTAGGAATACTTCCACTCCCCTCCTCCCTCCCTTATTATTTTGAAGCCGGTTCCAGATGATACCATATGATTTCACCTATTAATAATTTTGTATGTATTTCTAAAAGACAGGTACTTTGAAAAATGATCACAATGCAATTATCACACCTAAGAAAGTTAGCAATAATTATATAATATCAAGAAACACCCAGACATTATTCAAATTTCCATGAATTTATAAAATATCTCTTTTGACAGATTGTTTAAATTGGTATCCAAATATGATCTTTTTATCTCTTCTCTCTTTTAATTTACAGTTCCACCCTCCCCCCTAACCTCGCAACTTATTTGTTGAAGGCGCCAGGTTGTTTGCCCTGAGCTTCCCACAGACTGCTTTACTGAATGGATCTCGGTGTGTCCTCTGTATTCCACGGTACTTAGGTCTAGAGCTGAGCTGCCCAGTATGGTAGCCACTAACCACATGTAGCTATTTAACTTTAAACTAAATGTAGAGTCGATTTCTCAATCACTTGCCATATGTCAGGTGCCCAGTAGCCACATGTGGCTAGTGACTGCTGTATGGGACAGCATAGATATAGACCAGTTCCACCACTGCAGAATTTCTATAGGACAATGCTACTCTAGAGACTTGATAAAGTCCCATAAGGTAGCTTTGGAGGGAAGAAGTGTTGAAATCTCATCCACCCAGTCTTTGACTCACAGTTAATCTGCACTGGGGTCACTTTAAACCTTCACGTCTGGATATTGAAAATGAAATAAAAATTCAAGGGATCTGTGTATTTCTAAATTTACATGAATGATATGCTTACAAATACTTTTGTTATTTGCTTTCTTCAAGTTTTTTTTTTAGATTTAACCATGTTGATATATTTATATGTATTTTATTCCTTTTAACAGACGTGTATACAATATTCCATTATTTGAATGTATCGCAGTGCTTCATTATCTTTTTAATTAATATTTATATTGTTTTAAGTCTTCTGTAACATACACTGAGCTTCAAGGGATGTCCTTGGCCTCCTGTTACATATGAGCAAAAGAGGTGACCTGGCCTTGGGATCTCTGGGGCACTGGGCACGCCCATCTTCAACTCTAGTAGTTATTGCCCAATCGCTCTCCAAAATGATTGTGTCAATTTGCTCTCCTGCCAACACTCTGCAAGTGTTCCTACTTCCTTACAGAATTATACATATTAGGTAGTTTCAGACTTTTAATTTTTACCAATATGGGTTCACATATATGCAGTAAAAGTACAAATTCAAGCAGGGAAAGGAAAGGAAATGGAATTGATGATGGAGCACTGACTTAGCTGACTCTAAAATGTTTTCTTGCTTAAAAAAAAATGAAGCATGTATGGCAAAAAATTAATGTTTATTAAATGTGAATGGTGGGTACAAAAGAGTTGGTTATGATATTTTTATTATTGTTTGGTAGGTTTACAGTAATCGGAATAAATTTTTATTTCATAATCACTTTTCAATGCAAGGGCCTAATAGAAAATTATGCAGCATCTAACAAATTATTGAATATGGAATTATCTACTAGGTTCCTTTTTGTTTGTTTGACATTTCATGCTAAAAAATAAAAGTACTGAGAAGAAATATCCATTGGTTGTATTTGCCCCAAATGATCTCCAGCTCAGCTCACGGAGTTTTCCAGTCAAGCTTTACTCAGTCAAAAATTGCCAACTAATTGCCCAAAATGATTTACTTTGTACCTGCATGCTGTATTATGTGTCACATAGCATTTTCTTCTCTTTGGATGATATAAACTAAAAAGAAGGTAAACTGCAAGTGGAACTTTTATTTATAATAATGCCAAATGTTTTGTGGGGTATTTCTGACTAGTTTTCATTTCCTCATGAACTCTGTGAACAAGGTAAATGGCTTAGCTCTGACATGGAGACCTGCTCTTAGTGTCACTATATTTGCAATGGTCGATTTAAAAATCCAAACTAAAACTCCTTTAGAGAAGAATATGATTATAAGGCAGCAACAATCAGTGTGATTCATCAGTGGAGAAACAGTTTTTAAATCCCTTCCATGTACAAGGCACCATGCTATGCCCTGTGAGGGACATATAGACCAACAAAAGTCGGTCTCTGCATCTGAAAACTTAAAATCAAGCAAGCTTTTCCTTTTACAACACTAAGTACAAAAATTTTATTTTTGTAGCCAGAAGCTCACTCTGGCTTTGTTCTATTTTGATCTTTATAACTTATTTTAAAGATTGCTCAGTAGTTATTCATTGCACAGTAAGTCTCACAATGACCTTTGGCCAAAAGCAGTACCATTTTGGCCTGTCCTGTGGAACTCAGAGCTTCCCACTCCATGAAACTTGTGACATAAATAACTTCAAATAAAACCTTCTGGGAGATCTGTGTCGGGCACAACATGAGAGAGAAATGGGGAAAAGCAGGGAAAGAACCAAGCAGGAGTGCCCAAGAGTAAGTGACAGCAGTGTCTTTGTTTTCAGCATTTTTTCCTCATCTCCCTTAAGATATTTATTCTTCTGGTCCACTAGTAGTTGAAAAAATATGGGATGACACAACAAACCATGATGCTAAAATGAAACACATTTGTTTTTAGGCCTGCAACGTTTCGTAGGGTTGACGACAACTACATGGGCTTCTTTGGGGATGAGCATTTAGTGTAAATCACAGCAGCAAACACTAAGGACACACTTCTTAAGCTTATAAGTAGCCAGAGGGAGGAGCCAGTGTGAAGATGGGTTATCAGGACGTGTGTGAGTGCCTGTGTATATGTGTGTATACACATGTATGTACACGTTTGCCTCTAGTGAACAATACAAGGAGAAAGAACGATCTAAAGGAGGAAAGGTCTGCTACGTCTTGAAGCCATTCACACTTTATGGTGTCTGAACTTCAAAATGAAGCAGTTCTGAAGGCTATTTAGTGGCGGCAGTACAGGACTTCCTGCAACTAGAAGTTTGGCTCATAAAATAGAGACGCATCTGGCCACCAGGACATGAAAAGAGCTCCTTGCAAACAACAGCCCGGTAGCACGGGTGTAAATGATTCAGAAACACCTGGCTGGTATTTCCCTTGGGGTTTCCAGAAGGTGAACTAGTTAAGAAAGACTTGGTCAATTGGACATCACCAGGCAAGCTGACAAGTCCAGACCATTGGGGAAAAAATTAGAGATGGGATCATCCCAAATAGAGTGTTCCTGAAAAGTATCCTCCCTCTGTCATTGGAGGAGGGTTAGAAATACAATAGGTTCGGTTAGATATTCTAGTTCAGGTCAAGGCACCTCTTTTTCGAGGCTGACGGTACAAATGAATGATCCAGATTGCTTGATCCAGAGGGCTGCTTGTCATTTTTTCCGTTCAGCATCTTTTACAAAAAGATGAAGTATAGCCTAATGCTAAATTGAATTAGATCAAATGTCAAAGGGCTGAATAAAAAATAAAAGCTATGATAGGAGAAAGTAATGGGAGAATTTATATTGTGATTGTGACATTGATTTCTATGGTAGATCTTCCTACATTGTGTGAGCCTCAGTTTCCAAACTTAAAAATGGGAACAAGTGTATTTCATGGGATTGTTGTAGCGACTGAAATAATGAAATGCTTTGTACACATAATATTCAACCCATGTTTATTTTTATTACTTTTAATTTTAATAAAGGAAAAAGAAGAAATAGTGGGTACTGCGTCATAGTTATAGCATTAATTTTCCATAATCTTCATAGCCAAATATAATGCCAGCTGTCACTGAAAAGACTAGGTTTAAGGCAGTCTGGCATCCTGTAATCAGTTTCTTCTCTCTTCCCTTCCCGCAGCCAGCTCCTCGCTGAAGAAGCGATTCAAGCGGCGGGAGATCGAAGCCATCCAGTGCGAGGTGCGGAAGATGTGCAACTACACCAAGATTCTGTCCACCAAGAAGAACCTGGACCATGTGAACAAGATCCTGAAGGCCAAGCGGCTGCAGAGACAATCAAAGACAGGCAACAACTTCGTCAAGAAGAGGAGAGGGCGTCCCCGGAAGCAGCCCACGCAGTTTGATGAGGACTCCAGAGACCAAATGCCGGTGCTGGAAAAATGCATCGACCTTCCCAGCAAAAGGGGTCAGAAGCCAAGCCTGAGCCCAATCGTCTTGGAGCCGGCCGCCAGCCAAGACACCATCATGGCCACCATCGAGGCGGTCATCCACATGGCCCGGGAGGCTCCTCCCCTGCCCCCGCCCCCGCCCCCACCCCTCCCACCGCCGCCGCCGCCGCCGCCACCACCCCCGCCGCCCCCTCTGCCCAAGACCCCCAGAGGAGGCGGGAAGAGGAAACACAAACCTCAGCCTGCGGCCCAGCCCACGCAGCAGCCGGCCCCGCAGCAGCCCCTTCCCCAGGAAGAGGAGGTGAAGGCCAAAAGGCAGAGGAAGTCGCGAGGGAGTGAGAGCGATGTCCTTCCCTAGGGTGGGCCTGGGCGTCAGAACCTGGGGCTGGGGAAACTGACGCATTGGAAGTGCAGTGAGCCGGGGCTGGGTCCGAATGCCCTTCTCTCCCGAAGCTGGGCAGGCAGACTCGGGCCAGATGACGGGGTTGAGCCTTCAGGAGCTCTTGGGAAAGCAAAGCAGGGGAACGTCTTCAAAAGAAGTGTGTCTGTGCTTTACAGCAGTTCCCAGCCAAGGGGCACTTCAGTATGGCTAGATCCTTGACAGGCAGCACAAGACCCATCAAGGAGGAGAAAGACGGTGGTGCTCTCCGACAGCCGCCAGACCTCCCGCATCCAAGGTGCGCCCTTGATTCCGTTGCATTTGCTGGCCAGGAAAATTGAAAGGGGAACACCCTCAATTAGGAAACATTCCAAGGGGAGAAAAGCCGCAAATTTCTCAGCTGGCTTTGTTGTAAGCCACTTCCATTTAATTGGTTTTTATTTCTTTTGGTTTTTCAAGCTTGGCTAGGCTTTGGGGCACCAACATCATCTTCAGGTGACCTGAATCTTTACGTTAACAATACAGTTTCTCAGATGGACTCGTCATCAGAGGGTGGAATTGTAGTGATAGGCAACCTTAGACATGCATTCATAATTCTTCTGTGTGTCTCCTCTATCACACATATAATGATTTTTAGAATCATCTGTTCCTACTTTTTCTTTGCCCATTGTACTCCCATATGCCTTTTCATTAACTTACTTGCTGCCTTCTTTAACTTGGTACACACCTAAATAATGCAAACCTTACCTGTGTTGTAATGTTCACCCTTGGCATGCTGTCCCAAGGAACTTGGCTTTGAACTTCAGTCATTGTGAAACAAATACTTTGTATCAATAGAGCCTTTTAAAAATAAGTGATTTAGAGCATCCGAAGATACATTGACCCAGGTGTCAACCAGGTTATTTTTATACTTAAAACATATCAGCAAAGAATAGGCAGAATAAAATGGTTTTAATGCACCATAGAAAATGGGATAGCTGACAAATCACCAAAAATTGAAACCCCAGACCCACCAGAAAGACAAGTGTCTAGCAATGCCTTGGTATGTGGATTTTTTTTTATACAAATAACTATCAAAGGTCATTGAAAAAAGGGAACAAAAAGACAATAGAAGTACATTGTCTCTTTTCATAAAAGCAAATGGGAGTAAGTGTTCTTATCTGGGAAAAAAAAAAAAAGAAAGAAAATGCTCAAAGGGTGTCACCACTCCAATAGTATCACACCACCTTGGACAAAGTATCCAAGTTGTGGTTGCCTTAATAAACTGAAACATTTTGTACATAATGTAATTATAAATCTATCAGTCTGCATGGATGCAAACTGTGTGTGACAAATCGTCTTTTAAATGGTCAGTTTCGACTGTACATTTCTCATCCCAGTTGTACTCTAGCCATTGGTTTAGTGTGGACAGATATTCCATCTCTATTATCCACCTCCACAGCCCAAGTAAAACATGTTAAGAAACTCAGAATGAATATGAAGTTATTCCATTGCCATAGATGTTTTCTAAAAGTCAGATGTGGAAATTTCAAAGTATTTTCAATTTCCTCCCTCACTCTTCCCCTTACCTTTCCTAAGACATCAAATACCTGGTATGATAGATTATAAAAAGAGACACTGAGAGACAGAATTAAATTTTCTAATGGGAATTAGAATATCTGGTTTACCTCCAAATTAAGTTTCTTTACAGGAAATTGCAAACGGCAGGAAATCATATTATTACTTCAGAACACAACATTATTTCCTTAGCGAAAGAAGGATTTTTGTTGGGAACATAGGAGAATAAGGGATGGGTTATCTATGGGAGTAAACTTTAAAATCCCAGGTTAATATGCTTGCAAACATCAGTGCTCTGTCATGGCACCACCAGTTGGTTGAAATTACCCACAGAGTCATCCTGTTCTGCACTGTCGCCACAGACTTCACATCATGTGCTGCCACTAGGTCAGTTGCACTTAATCCCAGCAACATGTAAGTTTAAAGGAGTGCATTCTCCTGTTCTCCAAAGCTTATATCATAGATACTCAGTTTGTGACCTAGGTTGACCTTTGGCATTTCATACAGGTTGAACAGCAAAATCAAACCAACCACTTTCAATTTGTCATTCCCAAGCCATGTCTGAGTGGTTCCAAAGTCACTCAAGAGGAAGGTTTAAATTAGCCTTGCTCACCCCACATTGCTATGAAAGAGCAACCATTTTCATTTCAATTAGGCCATAAAGTGGTTTCTCCTTTGTTGGATTTTGAAAATAATTGATTTCATTCTTTCTTTTGCCCCTCTTCCTTCCAGTGTTGTACTCTTTCCCCAAACAAATCTGTGAGCAGACTAAGTCTTCCTGCAGAGGGGAATAAGCTGGCACTCTCTAAGCTTCTTACGGAAGGACCTAAAGCTTAACTGGCATTAACCTCTAGTAGGTGAGAAATTTCAAATTAGGGTACATTAGAATTTTCAAACCAATGAAAGGTATTCCAGGAGAGATACAGCAGACTTGCACCTTATATGTAAATTCAGTTCTACAGTTGTCATGTGAGTCAAATGCAAATCCTCTACATTTATGATCCTAAGGATAGGTTGAAAAACTGCAGAGGAGCAAAACTGAGACAGGCTAACCTGCTGTTTGGAGGTGGAAGCAAGTCCAGTCACCTGCAGGGCTTCCCCTCTTTCCCATCAAGCTCCTCCCTCAGTATCACATTACTTTTATTTTTTCTTTTGCTTTCCATTAACCTAACCCATCTTATTAGTATGACCATTTCCTCATTTTCTAACTACCCACTTTGCATTAGCCTCTCCTCTCCTGTCCAGACTCAACATTGGGCCAGTCTCGTTTCACATCTGGTTGGTTGCAGAACAAGGATGAGAGCCCAGCTCTCCTGATCCACGTTGTGGAGGTCTCTAGTCACCCAACACTGCCTTCTGTGGCTGCATATTTATTTAGAGAAAATGTCATTTGGGATGCATGAGGCTCCATAAACAGATCCAAAAGTATTTTATAATGAGAGAAATTCCTTCGTTTTCTTTTCTGTTTCCTGGAATACTTGCCTTCAGCAAGCAGGCATGAACCCACTTATAGGGAATCTGATTAGGGGTGAGCAAAGAATGAAATCTGTATAAAAACCACCTTGAAGGTGATGATGGGTCTCTGATCCACCTTCCTAAGTGGCTGGGGAGCCACTTGCATTTCAGCCCCTCATCTCAAACGAGAGGAACAGAGTTTAACTTCCTCTAACAGCACTGCTCCGGCTACAGCCCGAGGAAGACGGGGCGAAGGAAGGGAGGGCGTGTCTGGGCTGGCTGGTGACCTGGCAGGCCTGGGACTCAACAGCCACTGACAGCCCCGACTAGGTGACTGAGGGCCGACAGGGTTAGCCTGTTAACTTGGCTGCTGTCCGGAGTGGGAGGCCACGGCCGACGGCAGTTGGAGTTTGTGTTCTGGGCATTGCTGGGTCTATAAATATGATAAGCAAGTGGTGACAGAATTATAGTATAAGGTGATGCACTACATGGAGATCATAAAGGATTTGGTTTTAGGACTTAAGTACAAAATCCCACTCCTACAGCTTATTACCCGACAATATTCAGATAATGAGCTTTTGGAGAATATTTTTTCCCTACCACGAGGAAGATTTACCTGGGAACTGTCTAAAATCTATACATATATTTCCAAAGCCTTTAAATGCCAACTGTAGCATGGAGGGGGGTGGGTGGCAGAATCCGAAATGCCTCAAAAGCCATTTAAGTGTTACATTGCAGGATTTTCAGTCCTTCACGTTATGTAAAAGTAGATAAATATAGACATTATTCTCAACACTACCCTATAGTATCACAATGGTCCAAATGCCAGAGCTTACAGATAATGTCATCACAGTGCCTAGAAACTCGAACTGTAATATACCGTAGCATTTTCTTGGAGTTTTTAAAAGTTTCTTTCCACAGTACCAGGCTCCCCCTGCCTCTTGTTTCTTGGAGAGTTTGCCCTACTGATGAGTCTGCCTCCCTTCTTGGACTCAGTCACTTGGGGAACAGTCTTAGAAGCACATATCAACCAAGGAAGAAACTTCCTGGATATCTCTTTCCCACTTGCCCAGGTATAATAAACACTAAAGGGGGGAAAATTGAAAAGAGCTGCCACTGGTCAACACAGAAGGGCAGTTCCAGCTTAGGTTGGTGTCTTTCTTTTTCTTCCTTTTTTAAAAAAAAATCTATTTCTTAAATAATAAATGCACATGATGTGTTAAATATGTATATATATATTTCAAAAGAAAAAAATGGGGCACAAGATTGTCTTACAAGTCGTGCTGGCTAATTTTTAGTTTGTATTCATAAGTGGTTTTTAAAAGCCTTTTTTAAAGTGTAATTTGCATGTTCTACTTTGATTGTATGTAAACATATTTTAGAACAAAAAATGTATTTGTATTTTATTGAATATAGAGGCAAGAAAAATTGTACATTGTTTGAAATGTTCTTTTTGTAACAGTTTTTATTCATAAAGCATTTTTGTACATTTAAAATGAACATGGACTTGCTGTTATTTGAGGCGTAGATACATCTGGCATGCTTTACTGTCATGCTCCTCCATGGTCTTAGATGTTGGGTTTTAAACATTTTTTCTAAAAGAAAGCTCAGTCTTTTTCGCTACCAGATCAGGTTAGCACAGTATAGAGCACTTAACTATTAAAAAAAAAAAGTTAATCCTATTCATATGTTATTCATTGTGTGAAATTAAAGACATTCAATTCAGTCTAACATGAGTTGTGAATTCTTTTGTTTTATTTTCCATCTGGTTCACATCACTAAGGAGTTTAACAGCATTTGGGGGTCTTTGCTCACACCAACTGGATATAGAATCATTGAGAAAATTCTTACCAAATTTCTGCCTTTTATATGATTCTGGGAAGTACATTGTGGGCAAGATTTGAGTCTGATTTACAGGGTTACTGTTCAGAATATATTATACCTGGACGTAAAGCCAAGACTGATTCAAAGAACCAGTCAGAACTCTGCTGAAAGTAATCCAAATGTAGTGTAAGATGTTGGAGACCCATCCTATCCTAAAATTTTAGGACAGTATGGTTGGGGGTTAAGGCCTTCTTACTAAATATCCCATGATGTTAGATAGCTGAAGGATGGATCTCTGGCTGGCCTTAAAATTTGACTGGAGTGTTAGGAAAGGCTATTTAATCAACCACAGGCAGTTACTGATCACCTATCCAAAGCCTACCGGTCTGAGAAAGACCCTAAGGGCAGCGTCCAGGAATACACAATCCTTGCTCTGAAGGAACTTACAAGGTCTGCATGTGGAAGATGAACTATAGTTCTAAGCAGAATATGGCAATTGGTAGAAGAGTGATGGGGTATCAGAAGAAGGGTGGAGCCCTTGAGGTGGCACTTTCTTCTCTTCCTACTCTTTCTGTTCTAATTTTTAGTTTACATTCAGAAATAGGTTTTAAAACTCCTTTTAAAAGTGTAAGTTGCACATTCTACTTTGAGAACTTGTAAACATACATACATTTACGTATTTTTTGGTTCTTGCTTTATCTTCTGATGCACCGCTTTAAAAAGCCAGCAAGGTAAGTAGGAAATGTTATAAGCAGCTCTGCATCCCTAACCATCAACCTGACCCACCATGACATTTATTATGACTTTTGGTATTTGCAGCAAGCACAGTGGAATGAATAGGTCTTCAAGAGTAGATTATGAGCGCAGCCTCCGGGATGGTTGGAGTCCTAATGCTTTAGATAGTCTCCTGAGACTCAGAGAATTTAGTCAGCAAACTATCAAAGTAGAACTTCCCCCCCTCTTTTCCCTCTCCTCTGCCAACTATCTTGCACTGAACCAGGAAAATTTAAAGCATTATATAGTCTCTTTTCTTTCATTAGACTGTTGGTATTTCTGAAATCAGCAAGGACTTCCAGGAATGTCCCTAATCTCCTCCCACCAGCTTCTCATGTAGGGACAAAGCTGTTGCCATGAAATTGACTGGCTCAACTTTTAGGGTTTTTTGTCAGTCCACAGAGTAGCGATGTGCTGACAGAGATTGTCAAGACAGTCAAATATGTTCATACATGTAGCTGGTACAAATCTTGGTCTACAAATAGATGGGTGAGAGGAATGTTAAAACTTAAGTTCTTTGAAGGTCAATTTATTAATTTTAAGTTCTACCAGCATAGTCGAACCTTAGTTCCAGACCTAGGAATTCTTTTCTAACCTGGAGGGGAAGGAAAGAGGGGACTTTCAGAAAGCCTAGCTCCAGCTTCTTCCAGACTGTGTCTTTGTGTTCCTGTCTTTTCTATTTCCCTAGTTTCTAGTCATTTGAAACTGAAAAGCCAGAAAAAAAGTTTTTTAACATTTTTCTCGCCTCTGCTTTTTTGCTGTCAGCTACATGCCCTGAGGGGATGAGCACAAACAAGCCTAGCTGCCTGAATTGGGGGGAGGAGACTAGTAGAAACGTGGTAATACTTCAAAAATTTTAACCTGTTACACATGTGACAGGGAGTGATGACAATCGGATGTGAAAAGCTAAAGGATTTGCCCAAGTCCTAAAAGGCTCCTTATAGGTCAGATGAGATAATGAATGGGTGTGAAAGGGATTAGGAAGGTGGCAACAGTGGTGTGCATTTCCATTGTCCATTATTACTAATTCACTTTTATTGGAAATGCCAAAATCCAGGGTTTTAATTATTATAAAAGCTGTGGCAAGAAAGTCATGAGAGTTTTTGTTTCCAGGATTCATTAAAGGAAAAACTGGTGCCAAAATGTTAGTCACATTCATATATGCTAAAATTAGGAAGTAACAAATGAGAAACATTAAAATCTCAAAAGTTAGAAACCTCACATATTCTATCATTACTAAGCTTGATATTTTACCTTAATTCTCCTCTTTCCAGTGGATAAAGCACTGGAATAAAAGTCAAGAGATCTGGAATGTATTTCCACTTGGTCACTAAAAAATTCTATACCCAGGAACAGAACTGCTTTGAGTCTCACTTGCTTACTCTAAAATGGGAAGGTAAACTCTTAATGATACCTGCAGTGCCTTCCAAGTCTGTCTCCAATTCTGTCATTTTTGTACCTTCCAATCAAGCCCTACCTTTAGTTCCCAACTTCATTTGTTGTGTAGAGCCAATGACATTTTGTGGCTGTCTATCCTCAGCATAATCTATCCTATCCTAATATGAGGAAGTGAAGGTATGGAGGAAATTAATGGAAAAAAAAATAGAATCATGAAGACATATAATCAAGCTTTTCTTTTCTTTCTTCCATTCTTCCTTCCTTCCTTCCTTCCTTCCTTCCTTCCTTCCTTCCTTCCTTCCTTCCTTCTTTCCTTCCTTACATCTTTTTCTTTCCTATCTGCACATTGCCAAGTACCAAAACTGTAAGGATGAGCAAGGCAAGGCCTCATTGAGCTTTTTTCAAGCAAATCTAGACCATGAACTTCCTCCTTCCACTCTCTGCCTATCCAAATTCTACCCATCTTTTTAAGATCAAATCAAACCCTACTTCCTCAAGGAAGTCTCATGGCCATACCCACGAACATGTCTCAAATCACTCATCTGGTAACTCTTCTTAATAACTTCACATGTGACACAGTATAATCCTCAGCCAGGACTGCCATGTAAGGTTGTACAGGTTTTTCCCTGCATAAGGTGACCTGGCTGAGAAAGAAGTGGGAGCTGAAATCTAGCCTGCACGTTCGTTCCTTGTCAAGCTGTGCACACTTGGGGTGGCGTCTGCCCCATATAGACATCTTTTTCTCATTCTCACAAAAGTGGTTTTGTGAGAATAAAACCTAAAAAAGAAAAATTTCAAAATATACTGTGCAACTATAAAAGGTAGAGATAATCTCTGCCTCCCTCTTCTCACTCAGATAATCCATGCTGCCTTTGCCCCTGAGGCCTCCAAGGCCAGTCTCCCAAGACTTCTCTTATTTTAGTCAGTAAGATCATATACTCCAGAAGATCCCAACTCCATTCCTAAGCTAAACAATTGGAAGGAAACAGTGACACCAGATGTGATAGTTAATTTTATGTGTCAGATTGACTGGCCATGGTGTGCCCAGATTAAACATTATTTCTGGGTAAGTCTGTGAGGGTGTTTCTAAATGAGATTAATGTTTGAATACGTGGACTCAGTAAAGAAGACTGCCCAATCCAATGTGGATGGGCACCATTCAGTAAATTGAGGGCCTGAATAGAACAAGAGGAGAAGGGAGAAAACTATCCCTTGTTTTGCCTGCCTCACTATTGAGCTGGGACATTTCATCTCATTTTCTCCTGCCCTTGGACTGGGATTTACACCATTGGCTATGCTGGTTCTCAGGTCTCAGACTGGGAATGAATTATAGCACTGGCTTTTCTGGGTCTCCAGCTTGCAGAGGGCAGATTATGGGACTTCTCAGCCTACATTGTCAATTCCTCCTAATAAATGATAGAGAGAGAGAGGGAGAGAGAGAGAGATGATAGATAGGTAGACAATAGATATCTCCTATTGGTTCTGTGTCTCTGGAGAACCCTGACTAACATACCAGACAACAGCCTTGTATGAAAGCATCAGCTAGTTTCAGTGTCACATCCCCATGAATATAATTTGCTAAGCTAATATACATCTGATGGGTCTACAATTTTCCAAAGACTTTTGGAACTTTTATTGTGACATAATTATAGGTTCATAGGAGGATGCTGAGGAGTAGATGAGAAAGTCCAGTGCAATCCTCTCCCAACTCCCTCTCTGCACCCCATGTCAATATCCCATACACCCGTAGTACAATATCAAAACCAAGAAATTGACCTTGGTACAATTCATAGAGCTTATTCAGATTTTACCATGAACTTATTTGTGTGCATGAGTGTGTGTGCACAGATCTATGCAATTTTGTCACCTGTATAGCCCTACATAACCACCACCACAATCAAGATACTCAGTTGTTCCACCACCACAAACATCTCTCTCTTGCTAACCTCCCTTCTCCCTCATCATCCCTAATCCCTGGCAACCAACAAGGTGTGCTCCACCTCTACAAAAATTTTTTTTTATTTCAAGAATGTTACATAAATGAAATTATGCAATTATATTTACTATATTATCATTATATTAATAATTTTATATTTATATATTTTATTTTGTTGAGCAAATTATTATAGCTATGGCCATTGGAAGTTCTTTCCATTGGCTCCTGTATTCCTTTGACATACCCCCAACATTGTGTGTTGTTTTGTTTTGTTTTGTAGTAACAAATAAAGTTACTATGGACATTCATATACAAGAACCTATGTGAAAATAAATTTTAATTTCTCTGGGAAAATTGCCCAAATCACCAATTACTGGGTTATATGGTAAATCCATTTTTAGTTTTGAAGGGAACTGCCACACTATTTTTCAGAGTGGTTATACCATTTTACATTTCTACTAACAATGTATGAATGATCTAGTTTCTTTGCATCCTCACCAGCATTTGATGTTATCACAACCTTTCATTTTAGCCATTCCAATAGGTTTGTAGTGATAACTCGTGGCTTAAGCTTGCATTTCTGTAATGGCTAATAATGTTAACCATCTTTTCATGCATTTATTTGGACATCCTCTTTAGTGGAATGTCTATGCATGTATTTTGCCTATTTTCTAATTAGATTTTTTTAATGCTGAGTTTTGATACTTTTTCTTATATAGTCTAGATATAAGGTTTTTATTGGGGATGTGACTTGGGGATATTTTTCCTAGTCTGTAATTTGTCTTCTCATTTGCATTTAAAGTCTTAAAACATCCTGAAACATGGCTGTTATTTGGATCTTAGCATGAGGAAACAGGATCAACAAGATAAAGGACTTTTTAAAATACACAGTTATTAAGGGCATGGCTGGAATTAGAACTCAGTACATACATGCTAACTCTTAGTCAAGTACTTTTTTTTAATGGATGATAATCTTGGTGATGTCACACTTGGTAATTTGTTTTCTTTTCTTGATGCCAAAGAGTCTTTCAACTGTTATTTTGGAGGGAACATTAGAAAGCTTATAGCTCAAGTCCCCCAATTTACAACTGATAAAACTGAGCTCAGGGAGATGAAATGAATCGTCCATACTCAGGTGACTTACCAATTAACGGTGGAGCCCAGCCTAGAGCCCAAGGCCTGACTCCCAGTCTGATTGTCTCCCTGTTCTGCCATACTCTCTCTCACTACTGCTCAAAGCTCCCCATGTCCAACACGCTCATGTCCTAAGACCTTGTGGGGAAGGAAGGATAATGACTTGGGAGCCCAGAAAAAGCTCTTTACCTTGGAGGGATGAGAGAAAGTAAAGAACATCAGAAAACAAATGACATCAAAGGAAGTGACGTGATCACATGGATGCTGAGGAGAGCCTTGGAAGTTTCACGAATGAGAATGTGTGGGGGCTGCTGGCACCTTGTATATGTCATCACTACACCCCAAAATAGATGTATTATTTATTTCCCTCCAATATCTGTGACAATCCTAATAGAGACTGTGCCTAATAGTTTGCTCTTATCTTGACTCAAAACACTGAAATATATTTCTCTTAACTAAATTATCTTCCCCATTGCAACAAGATGTCTATTCCATTGCTCCCTCCGTCACCCACTCCCACCCTCCCACATGTATCCAGTCACAGACACATCTTGATTCCAGCTAGGGTGGGTGGTGATGGACACACACAGCTTAAGGAAAGAGGTTCTACTTTCCTTTCTGCCAGAGCCAAAGGCTTTGGCTTAGGAGGGTGTAGGTTATACATTCCTGTGTTTGTGGTGACCAAGGAAATGTGTATGTTTAGCAATAACTGTGAGGCCCCTAAGGGCTCTCTGGGTATCTGGGGATATTTCATTTCATTTTTAAAAACTTACATTGTAAAAATAGACCACTGATACAGAAACCGCACAAAATATGGTTTCACGAATTACTGTAAGGTCAATCCTCAATAATCACCACCCAGTCAAAAAATAGAACCCATCAAGCTACCCCAGAAGTGCCCCTGGTGTTCTTCATCCCAACACAGCCAAGCCCTCCTCCAGATGTCTCCTGACTTTTATGGTAATTACTTCCGTGCACTTCTTTATGGTTTTATCACTGAAGTATGTAGAGTTAAAAAACCTTGATATGCTTTTAGGACTCTTTGAGTCCACATGTGTCCCTTCCATTCCTTACTTTTTCTTTACATGTACCTTTTGAAGAACCTGAGCTATTTGACCTGCAGAGCTGCCCCCAGTGTGGATGCTGCTGGATGCATATTCATGGTGCAGTTCAACATGTTCCTCTGTCCTCAGGCTTCTCTGAAAATTGGCAGCTAGATTCAGAACAGGATCCAAAGATAGCTGGATTCAGGTTGTAGGTAGACTTGTAGCCATTCATCAAGAGGCACATAATATCTGATTGTCTCTTTGTTTTGTTAACAGCTATTGATGCCTGATGCAGAAATCTATTCATGTATTAGGGACCGAAAAGTAGTGATGTTTTAATCTTGTCATTACCTTCACTGATTAGTTTGGCATGCTTTCATACAGAGGTGCTTTCCCTTGTCTTCTCTTTGGATACCTCATGGCACAGATGGTATAAGAAAAACAGGATAAATATTTGATTCTTCCTTTTATTTTCCTATCACCCTCTAAAAGTGACCAAGTGGTTTTTGTAATAGTATTTTGAACTCATGGACAAACATATTTGAAAGGTTTTAGCCCGCTGCAATTATTGTCATTATTGAAGCTCAAATTGGCCCATCTGTGGCCAGCTGGAGTTTCTTCAAGTTGGTTCCTGAAACTTTTTTATACAATCCCAGTGGTTTTATATAGCATAGTACACTTTGGTAACTTGGCTATCTGGTGTGATAAGATGTTCTAAGCTCATTTCATAATTTTTCTTTTTTGTTTCAGACAAAAAAAAATGAGCCATTTCTCTAAGAATTCTTGTTTTATTTTTTTAAGTGAGAGATGACATTCCAAGACCACAATCTCGGCACTAGGGATAGATAGATTAGATAGATATATAGATTGATGGATAGATAGATAGATAGATGATAGATAGATAGATAGATGATAGATGATCAATAGATAGAATCTGAAATAAATTTGAATTACAAATCTCAGTACAAACTTGGCTTGTATGTGTGTGTGTGTGTGTGTGTGTGTGTGTGTGTGTGTGTGTGTTCATACTGATACTTCTAAGTCAAATTTATTTCAACTTCCTGAATTTGGATTGTAAGAGTTTTTTAAAATAAAACTTATATCTATATCTCCTCACTTTCATCTCAAGAAACTTAGGGACATAAGGGTAAAAGACATAGAAAAACAGTAATTACTCTTTCTTTTTTACTCCACATATATACAACAGTATTAGTGAAACATCCGTAATAAATACCATCAGTATGATTTCTGAAAAGATGAGTAAAAGCAGCATATGCTTTCCTCCTCCCATTTTTTACAATTGGTCTATATGCCTATATTGTACATAAAGAATATATGTACTTGTTCCCTCTTAGCATACATTCAATCTCAGCTTTACAAGTAACTGACTGTTTAGTGCTCACCACCAGACATGTCAATGTCTCTCTAGTCATTTTGATGTCTAGCTCACCATCAAGTAAATTCCTAAGAAAAGCCTCATGGGAATACACTTTCCTGAGCTCTCCATGTACATAAGAGTTGGTGCCCTTTATACTTAAAAGTTCATTTGCTGGATATAAAATCCTTGGCTCATACCTTCTTTCTTTAGTAAGTCTCTCCTTTCTCATCTGGCATGAAATACTGCTTTTGAAAAACCGAATTATGATCTAATGTTTTTTTCCTTGTAAGTCACTTGTTCTTTTTGTCTAGATACTCAAGTAATGTGGTTTTTTCTTTTAAAATCCAATCACTTTACTAGAATATACTTTAGTGTTGGTCAATAGTCTCTTTTTTTTTTTTTTTTTTTTTTTGCGGTACGCGGGCCTCTCGCTGTTGTGGCCTCTCCCGTTGCGGAGCACAGGCTCTGGATGCGCAGGCTCAGCGGCCATGGCTCACGGGCCCGGCCACTCCACGGCATGTGGGATCCTTCCAGACCGGGGCACGAACCCACGTCCCCTGCATTGGCAGGCGGACTCTCAACCACTGCACCACCAGGGAAGCCCCGGTCAATAGTCTCTTTAAAAATGTGATTTAAATTTTTTTTAAGGGAAGACTTTCTGAATGATATTTTTTGTGTTTATTCTGTTTCCTTGCTTTGGTTTTCTTCTTTAGGGACACCTATTATGTTCGGGATCTTCTTCTGTAGTTTCAATCTTAGTCACTATGTCATGAATCCTTTTTATCTTTTTATTTTACTCCTTTTGGATTTTTAAATTATTTTTCTTCCATTCAACCTTCAATTTCTCTTCAAGTATTTACTGTTGTGTTTATTCAATCTTTTGTTTGTTTGTTTGTTTGTTTTGTTTGTTTGCTTGTTTTTGAGGTATGCGGGCCTCTCACTGTTGTGGCCTCTGCCGTTGTGGAGCACAGGCTCCGGACACGCAGGCTCAGCGGCCATGGCTCACGGGCCCAGCCGCTCCGCGGCATGTGGAATCTTCCCAGACTGGGGCACGAACCCATGTCCCCTGCATCGGCAGGCGGACTCTCAACCACTGCACCAGCAGGGAAGCCCTCATCTTCATTTTTGACATATTTTCATTTCTTTTAAATTTTTTCTGAGTTCTGTCACTTCCTTTGTGAGGTTTCCTAATTCTAATTTATGCTCCTCTTTCATGTCTTTTAGCATTTTCTTCAGATCTTTTAGCTCATTTCAAAACAGCAGGTTAGCATTTTTATTAGTTTTGTGGACATGTTTTACTGGTATATTTTTATTCTGCTTCAGTTCTCTTAAAAAATTTTATAAGAGAAATTTGAAAGTTGATACTTTTCTGTTTCTAATTTTTACTTGTAATTGGTTTTCCTGAACTTTTAAAAAGAAGCAGGGGCTTCCCTGGTGGTGCAGTGGTTGAGAGTCCGCCTGCCAATGCAGGGAACATGGGTTCGTGCCCCAGTCTGGGAAGATCCCACATGCCGCGGAGCGGCTGGGCCCGTGAGCCATGGGCACTGAGCCTGCGCGTCCGGAGCCTGTGCTCTGCAACGGGAGAGGCCACAACAGTGAGAGGCCCGCGTACCGGAAAAAAAAAAAAAAGAGAGAGAGAGAAGCAGGACTGTAGATAGTCCTTCTAATTTTGCAGCCCTCCATCTTCCTTTTCCTTGCAGTGTTCAAAATTTTGATTTGTTTTCTAAGATTTCCTGACACTGATTCCTTTCCCACTTTTATCTGAACCTTCTCTTTCCATCCTATTATCCCTATTCTTTCTAGTGTTGTTTTAAATGGGGATTTGACCAACAAGTATGTTCTCATTGGCCATGTACTATTTACTAGGCAGATTTTTAAGAGGGCCTAGAAGCCATCTCAGCTCAAAGTTAATGTTGTCTCCAACTTTAATTGTGGAGATGACATGCAAAATGAAAAAAAATGAATGGGCCAGGGCACCACCAGTATTTGAGAAGTTAAGAGGAGAAAAAGATGTATCTGGGTGTAGATAGTTGAGCATGGTCTTAAAGGGTAGACTGCCTGAAAGAATAAAAAAGAGGCATCCCCTGGCATGTTTCATAAAAGAGGGGAAGAAAATATAAGCAAACATGTTGTAAGAGTTATGCACATGATCTGGTTATGAGGCAGAGAGGAAATCAGCCTGGCCGGTGGGTGTCACAGAAGAAGAAGAAAGAATTAGTGGGGAATAGAAGTGAATAAGTAGGAGAGTATCATAATGTTAAAAACAAAACAACAAAAAATGCATCTGAAATTGCTGCACACTTATGATACATTTTAAAAAAGTAAACCAGGATTCATAATTCCAGAGAGATTGGCTTATGATTTATGGTCCAAGTCTTATATTTTGATTATGTGCTCCCTTTAATACTTACTACTGTGCACATAGAATAGTCTCAAATTTGCTGATTCAACACAATAATAAATTACTGTAGGTCCACTCCAAAAAAAATCTGCAGGAGCCAGTATAAATATAATGGCTATAAAGCAGGTGCTGGCCTTCAAGGAAAGTATATCCTATGATAGCTAGCACAGTTTATATTAAAAGATTCACAAATCATCGTGGCTATGAATGATCATCAGCCTAGCTCAACTAAAAAAAAGTACACCCCTTTTTAATATGTTTAAGAGTTGTTATTTTTAAGAACCATTTACATATGTGAAGCAAGCAAAGAGTAAATGAGTTTAAACTCAGATAGAAGGATATGTCAGTACTTAATAAATGCTCTCATTCTCCATCTTCCTCTCCTTCCCTCCTTTTCCACCACAGGTGTGATAATGCTTCTACAAGACCGGAGTTGGCAAACTATGGCTCACTGGCCAAATCCAGCCTGCTGCTTGTTTTTGTGTGGCCCACAAGCTAAAAATGGTTTTTACATTTTCAAATAGTTTGGAAAAAAAAATCAAAAGAAGAATAATATTTCATGTCTTGTGGAAGTTATGTGAAATTCAAATTTCAGTGTCCATCTATAAAGTTTTATTTGAATACAGCCCCTGTCATTCATTTACATATTGTCTGTGGCTGCATTCCTATCACCACAGAGTTGAGTAGTCACAACAGAGACCCTATAGACCCCAAAGCCTGCATTGTTTACTCTCTGGCCCTTTACAGAAAAATTATGGAGGCCCCGGGAATAAACTAACTTAACCATTGGTCTCCAGGATGTGAAAACACAGACTGTATACAGGTTTTTCATTTCACTGGGACATTTGCCTCACAGCATTTTACTCAGCCCCTGTGAGGGAACAATAATCCACACCTCATTTTTTATAATTCCCAACCCAGTCACTTATGCTGCACTTATTTGGTCTGTTCTTACCAAGCTCTCAATGTTTCAACTGTGTCCAGATTTCCAGGCAGTTAAATCTCTCCTGGGCTCCAGAATCTCATCCTATGTTTTACCAAAGGAAAGTATTTAGGCACTGAAGCCAGAAGTCCTGCTTAATGATGAACCGTCTCTCATTTTATCAGCGGTGATAAGTATCTGCTCAAGCCTAAAGTGAGCACCTCAGGGATAGAGCCTCTGCTTAGTATTTTGTTCTATGCCTCCCACCCAGTGCCAGTCACAGCCCTCAGTAGATGATCAGGATGTTTGTTGATTGACTAACCGACTGATTGAGCAGCTGAGCCAGTGAGGTGGCAGTGCGAGTGTAAGGGAGGAGCAATCCAAAAGTCCTTTATGTGAACACTGGGCCTGGGGCAGTATTCATTTATTTTGTGTCCTTTCTCCTTTAAGTTCCTTCTGGGTTCACTGGATTTGAAAAGCCTTTGAGAGGAAGAGAAGATGGTGCAAGTGAACCAAAGCAACTCGCCTCCATCTGCCTTCAATTCTCAGACAGGGAAAACATTTCCAGAAGGCCTGGTGCATGAGAACCTGACGTGGTGACAGAACGTTCTGTCTCCCTCTTGTTACAGGAGCAGTGAGCTGAGTTTCTGCAGGCTCGTAAATCCTGAGGGCCTTTTCCAGCCGCTGGCCCCCATTCCAGGAAGTGGACGCTTTGAAACCCCCGTCAAAAAAGAGCATTGTGTTTCTGCACTCTCAGCCCCACTGAGGGCCAATTGCTCCCAGCGCAGGTAGTCAGGGCATCCAGTTAGGGCAGATGGGCTTTATGCTTCCTGAGCTCTTGCCTTTCGGAACTTTGCGGGAAAATACAGTTGATCAACACTGCTCAGTGATGTGTTTGAGTGAGCTGAAGGGTACAGTAGGAGTTTATTAAACTAAATTTTCTGGGAGGAGACTGGGGAAAGTGTCCTCCGGGGGGAAGTGGAGAAAACCAGCGTCAGAGCGGGGACGAGGATGGACCTGAGGACTCTGTAGGCACCACTGCTCTGGGGGGTCTCCCCCACTAGCCAAGGGGCAGAAAGTCTGGTGCCCAGGTTGGGGGTGGGAGGGAGGAGAGAAGCCCAGGTTCACAGAACTAACCAGCACAGACTAACCAGCACTTGTGCACACCCTAACCCAGGCAGCTCTGGTGTCTCAGTGTTGCCTTCTTCGCTGCTTCTTTTCCCGTCAAGATTTGTGGTGCTCCTGGCCACATCCAGAGTAGCTAGTGTTTGGCAACACATTCGCAAAGGCATGTTGTAGCTGAAAGAGTGTTGTGTACAGGCTGAAAGGCAGAGCACTGGACACGAGAACTTGGGCAGCAATACCTTCAGGTCCCTCTTCTGTAAAATAAGAGGCTGTAATATCCACCTCCCAGTGTTACCAGGAGAGCAAAATGAGAAAATGACTGTGAAAGTACTTTATTAACCACTATGTGAGTAGGAAACAGTATTACTGTAACTGGCACTACTGTGTAAGCTGCTGCTGTTGCACTTACTACTACCACAATTACTAATCCTGTGATACTAATATTACCAGCGATACTAATCTAAGGGCTAGATGACTAGGGTGAGGAATCTGGTAAACCACATCATACCTGAGAGGAGTGGTTGAATAAACCAGCTGGAGTCGACTCAGACAGAAATCTCAGTGGGAAAATAACTGTCTACAAGGATCTAAAGGTTTGCCATGGAAAAGGACATAGCCTTGATCTGAGTGCTTTCATTGAAAACTCAAGACCACAGAGCAGAAGTACAAGGAAGTAGTACAAGAAGTACAAGTACATTACAGGACAATAAGAACTTGCTCTTAATGTAATTGCAAAACAATACAGAATACTACTGTAGGACACAGTGAAGACCCTGTATTAGGAAATGTTGAGGTAGAGAGATGAACATCTCTACAGACATTCATTTAAGAATTTATTTCTGCAACAGTGTCTATTGATGGCCCATTGAATGCCGGGCAGTGCTTTAGGGACTAGGAGTACCACTCCCAGTGAACAAGACCAACTCTTGCTTTCATGGAACTTGCTGTTAGATTAGAGCATTGGGTGGAGGTTGGATGCTGTCACGACAACCATTTCCTATCACTTTGATCATTCTGACTCTTTTAGAATACTGTGATTTCATAGGTACACAATTAAGAGAAGGGAACAATCAACCGGTTTTTGCCCTGCTCATAGATTCTCCTTCTAGCCTGGCTGGTGTAGGGGAGCAGAATTTGGCACCATAAATATTTCTCTTTAACATATTAATTGTTTCAAGGTGGTTATTTTCTAATAAACAGCAGACACAGAGAAACTCTGAAAACCAAGTAGGAGTTACCCTTTTGATAGAAATATTTATATTTGTAAGGGAAATCGCCAATTGTAAGGGTGTCTCCCTTTCGAAAACTCTTAAGGGGTGGAGAAGGCAAGAGCTTAAATCTGCATCACAATTACCCTTATTTACTGTACTTTTCCTGAGTAAACTTCCTTAACTAGTTCTCCCTACCCTCCTTTGTCTTGAACAGAGGATGGTATTTAAGGTGAGGGCTTTAGCCATTTTGGTGAGTCAGTCAGTTTTTCTGGGTCTCTCCCATGTATACATCTTACTAAAATTCTGTTTGATTTTCTCCTGTTAATCTGTCTCATGTCAGTTTAATTCTTAGACCATCTAGAAGATCTAGATGGACAGAGAAAAATTTCTTCCTCCCTGGCACAGGGAATGGCCCTGGCGGTAGAGAACAGGTAGTGGAAGGAGCCTCTTACTCCCAGTGTATCCGTTTCCTGGACCAACTCTCCTTGGTTGGGAGTGACAGCCGTCCCGCGGTGAGTTTCAGGTGGTGATGACTATTCTGGGAGCTAGACTTCCTGTTCTTAGTCCTCTAAGAACAGCACCTGGAGGATGATGGACCCCAAACCACCAAGACCTCTTGGAAGCTTCTGCAGGGTGAGCAGCAAGGTTCTGAAACTCAAGCAAGGGTGATGGCAAACAGGATGATGAAACCTTGCCTACCTAAAATACATTTCCTCTTGCCTGGAAGGGAGTCTGCAATTCCTCCAGGCAGCCTCTCTTTAAATGTAAACATTCCTGACTGGAGTACACAATACTGTACCACTCTGTTCAAGCAGTCAGCAGTTTCTAAGATTCACCCTCTAAAATTCTCATCTGGCCACCTGCTGCCTCCGCATCACCTCTGCCTCCCCACATCTTGCCTGAATCATTGCAATAGCCTCTGGCCCTTTCCCCCACTACTTCTTATTGGCCATCACGCCCATCCATGCTTTACACCTTTACCTCAGTGATCCTACTCAAAAGCTTGCCACTCTCTGGTTGACCTTCAGGGGCTTCCTGTTGCTGACAGCATGGTCTTTAAAGGGAAGTGCACATGCCCCAGGACTCTGGGAAGGCAATACTGGAACTTCTTGCTAGAACTCACATACAGATCAACAGAGGGTCCTACATCTAACACAATTTAAAAAAGGCCACACCCTAAGATCACATTCTTCAAATATGAACTGCCTTCAAATATAATCTAATAATTATATGACATTAGCAATACATTTAAAACATAAGCAGTCACAGTTTTATAAAAACAGATAAATGAGTAGTATTTATACATATGCATTAAATTTTATTTGAATAAACATTTGAAGGATATATGAAAAGCTAGTAAGATTTGTTACAACTATACTCCAATAAAAATTAATAAAAATATTGTAAAGCAAATATATTCCAATAAAAATTAATTAAAAAAAAGATTTGCTAAATATGAGAGCAGGGGTGGTGAGTGAGTAGGCTGAGGTAGGAGAGAGAGTTTTCAGTTTATAGCTTTTAAAATCATGATGATTTGGGAACAATGCAACTATTAATTATTCAAAACGTTAAATGAAGAAATTAGACTTGAGAATATGATGTCAAACTATAATTCTTTTTTTTTTAATTGAGGAATAGTTGATTTAAAATGTGTTAGTTTCTGGTGTACAACAAAGTGATCCAAATATATATATATATATATATATATATATATATATATATAATTTTTCATTCTTTTCCATTATGATTTATCACAGGATATTGAATATAGTTCCCTGTGCTATACAGTATGACTTTGGTGTTTATCTATTTTATATATAGTAGTTTTTATCTGCTAATCCCAAACTCCTAATTTATCCCTCCCCCACCCCCCTTTCCCCTTTGGTAACCATAAGTTTGTTTTCTATGTCTGAGTCTGTTTCTGTTCTGTAAATAAGTTCATTTGTATCATATTTTAGATTCCATATATAAGTGACAACATATGGTATTTGCCTTTCTCTTTCTGACTTACTTCACTTAGTATGATAATCTCTAGGCCCATCCATGTTGCTGCAAATGACATTATTTCATTCTTTTCTATAGCTGAGTAATATTCCATTGTATATATGTACACCACATCTTCTTTATCCATTCATCTGTCAATGGACATTTAGATTGTTTACATGTTTTGGCTATTGTAAATAGTACTGCTATGAACATAGGCATGCATATATCATTTTGAATTATAAACTATAATTCTTTAGCAAAATTGAGTCACGTGATAATCCAGGTCTTTGCAAAATTACACTTAAATTGATAACAATGTATAGAAAACTTTTTTGCATTTTCTTAAAAATTACAAATACAACAGAACATGTGTAAATTTTAGATGTAAATAAAGACAGATATGTTGGAAATGTATGCTCAAAATTGTTTTGTAGACAGTAATGTGCAAACAGAAACATTTGGTGATGACTGTCTGGAGGATTAAGTCCACACTCTGGAGGTGACTCTCCTATAACATCCCAGCCTCCAGTTCTCTTCCCCAGTGAAATCTATGCTCCAATCACATTTTGGTTAACTTTGACCCACAACCTGCAGCAACCTGCCCTGGAAACCAACCGCTTATCTACAAACCAGGATGCTAGCTTGTGATAAGTCAGATCTGTAGGAAGCAAGAGTGCTGTCTCTAATGACAATGCAGGAAGCTAAAGAATACTTTCTGTAACAACTGACCCCAAATGGCCAGGACTTGATTAATAATTAAAAACTTCCTTAATTTTTGTCTCTACTTCCACCTTAGAACCAAAGAGAGAAAGCCAAATATGCACCCCTAACCCATCACATAGGACACCTGGTTTCTATTTAGCCCTCCTACAGCTTCACCAGGCCAACAGCCTCCAGTCAGGACATACCTGAAGACTTCCCTGTTTCTTAACCATAAAGCTTTTCCATTCCTCTGCCTGCCTTTGAGTCTCTGCCAAAACATGTCTCCTTTGGTTGGTCTTCGTTTATTTCCACACCTGACATGGGGTTGCCAAGTGTCCAAACCTGACATTACAAACTGCTCCCATGGCCTGTCTCCCTCCTCTCTCTCTCCTCCTCTAGTCTTCCCATCACATTGGGAGTACAAGCTGTTCTCTTACCAGGCTGAGGCTCCACCTACCTCTCCATCCTCACTTCCTCTGATTCCCCTCCAGTACCACTCTCCAGCCACAGGGGTCTCCTCTCAGTTCCTAGAATGTGTCCAGCTTGTCCCGGTTCATGTCCCCTTCACATGCTGCTGCTTTGCCTAGAATACCTTGCCCACCTCATTCCTACACATCCCTCAAAGTCACCGTTCAGTGTCACCTTCCTAAAAAAAACTTTCTTACACACACTCTTCCTTTCTG
This sequence comes from Phocoena sinus, assembly GCF_008692025.1. NCBI lineage: Eukaryota > Metazoa > Chordata > Mammalia > Artiodactyla > Phocoenidae > Phocoena > Phocoena sinus. The sequence goes on along the minus strand of NC_045776.1, from coordinate 28,610,081 downwards.
ACCCACACTCCCTAAATTAGGTTCCCCTCTTATTTTCACTTAGGTATATTACCTATAGTATACATTCTGATGATTTATAACTGAATGTTTATTTTAGATATGTATGTGTTTACTGCCTGATTTTCCTGTCAGAATGCAAGCTCGATGAATGCAGGGACTACATTTACTTTCTTCCGCTAGTGTATACTAGTGATATAGCACAGTGCTTTGCATAAAACAGGTACTTGACAACCATGTGTTGACTGAATGTGTGAACATTGAAATCATAGTCATGTTACAAAATACATGCCTGATATCCCTCCCTCTGGAGTCTTCCCAGACTCCCCAGACAGAACATAAACCTCCTCCTCTGCTCCCAGAATGCCTTGCACATGTTTTTATTTCAAAACTTGGAGTCATGTTGTACTTATCAACATGGATCTGCCTACGACCTATTTGTTAAACCCAGACATATTTGTTTGTTCTACAGCCTAGCACAGTGTCTGCTGTAAATGGATGTGAGATGTGTTAACTCACTGAATTAATGACTAATGATATATGTCAGTGCAAACATTTTTTTATCAAAGGACTTTCTCTCTAGACAGGAAATCACATAACTGAGAGAAAGACTTGGGAATGGCAGCAGTGAGGAGGGATAGGATATTGGGGTGGAGGTAGTTTGGGGGGAATGGCAAGAGGAAAAGGTAAGTGAAATGGATATAAGGAGTATAAGTAGTTTAATATTTAAGAGAAAAGAAAGACCTGAAATAAAAAAGACATGGATTCAGTCTTGTTCTGCCATTTCGTAGTGGTGCTACCTTGAGAGGACAACTTACATTATCCCTCAAAACCGCAGCTTGCTCTTCTGCAAGATGGACATGATGAAATTTCCTCATACTCTTGCAGTAAAAAGTAAATGAGATAGTGTATTAAAATGTTAAAAAAAATAATTCCTAGGATGTAGTTAGTACTCTGTAAATGTTAGGTATTTTATCATTACTGTGGTACAAAGATGCCTAATTTAAATTTTTGTCCAGGGTTGGTTGCCTTTTTTATTTTTGGCCATGCCATGTGGCTTGTGAGATCTTAGTTCCTCAACCAGGAATTGTACCCAGGTCCTCAGCAGTGAAAGTGTGGAGTCCTAACCACTGGACTGCCAGGGAATTCCCATGTCCAGTGTTGTCTTTGAGCAAAATTTATAAAGTGTTAGTATTTAGATGACTGAGGGAATCAAAGATAATCCTGGACTGGACAGTTAAATCAGAAATTTGCATAGGAGGCAGGATTTATGGAGGGGAGGGATGTATACTATTGAGGTGTATGTCATTATGTTTATAGAACCACATGGCAAATGTCCACAGTATCTATCCATTCATCTATCCTCTTTCTTTTCCCTTCCTTCCTTCCTACCCTCCTTCCTTCTTTCCTTCCTTCCTTTCCTTTTTTTCTTTGTTTCTTCTTCCTTTCAGTTAGGACTAGAAGAAATAAGAGGACTTCCCAGCCGAGAAAGGAAGCAGAAGCCTAGCATATGTGGATTTTTTCCTCAAGTGCACAAATTCAGTTCCTAAATGCAATCCTGAACCATAAGAGCCACAGATGGGTGGAATGGTGGTTTGAGATATCCAGGGGGTGTGGAGTTTGCTATTTTACAAAAGAGTTAAATATAATAGTAATTGAGGGAAGCAGTTGGATCAAAATAAATTATTTGCTAGGCAGTTTCAAAACCAGAAAATGCTTAAAATGCAAACCACAAAATGAAGACAACCTCAAAGGTTAATGAAAACCTGCAACAATAGACAAAGGAAATGAAGAATTGCATCAGAGCCCTCCTCTCAATCTATTAAGCAGTCATACCAACATCTTTCCAAATGGGGGATGCTATCCAGCTCCATCTATTCTGCCTTGGAACTGGTGAAATAGGGATAAGATGTTAAGACAAAATGCATTGGTGGCTTCTCTCTTCACTAGACCAAAATTAAGGACACTATTCCCTCCAAACATTGCTGAGACAGCACTGGCTTGTGCAGCTATACATGGTAGGTGTCCCCTAAGGATCTGTTGAATGAATTAGTGTCTAGCCAGTTTAAAAGTCAGGCATTTACTAAGAACCAGAGAGAAGAGTAGTAGAGAAACTGTGTGGTAGGTCTAGGGTAGAGCCAAAAATACTGGACCAGGGAAGGCACTTGGACAAAGTCAAAGAATCAAAACTCATAGGAGCGACAATAAAACTTAAAGAGTAGCAACAAGGAGGCTGGAAAAGTCCAACTGAGTAACAGGTTCTGGATTGAGAGGAGAGAATGGAGTGCTGTAGAGAGTACAAGTTCAAGATGAAAGGATTCAAGAGTGTGCCCAAGTCTGAAAAACAGGAGGACATTCTGCCCTGAGAACAGGAATGGAAACAGGTGGGCCTGGGCCTGTGGACGTAGCAGAGAGAGTTGCCTCCACATGTTTAAGATTTCTACTTCATCCCTCCCAGCCCTATTTCTATCAGAATGTGTTCTTAAAACAGCACCATGTTCCCTGCACTGTGGTAGGGCAATGAATGCCTGAAAATCACAAATTGTAACCTGCTGAAAGTGTCTTTTTCAGTGCCCTTTGAGAAGTCACTGAGCTATACAACAGCCAGGGCACAGAAAGGACAGAAAGGCCACCTAACAGTTGTCAGGAGGCCTGGTTCAAGGTCTAAGTCCATGGCCAATTCCTGTGTGGCTTGGATAAACCAACTAGACTCTCCCAAGCGGATGGGGATAATACATCTCATAACTTGCTCTTCAGGAAATTGTGGAACCCAAATGAGATCCTTGCAGGTACAAGTTCTTTGAAAACTTTAATTCATTATTCAGACATCATGACTTATTATTTTGATTTGCTGGCAGGACATCTAAGTTTTCAAACTATTACTTAGGGCATCAGTCAGCACCATCCTAAAACAGTGCAGTTTCTTCACAAGAGTTGAATTTTGTTGTTTTTGCTCTATTTTGTTTTATTTTTCTCCCTAAAGTCTAGCTTTCTCCTGGGAAACTGATGGTTGGCCTGATCCAAGCCTGGCATGCTCATCCTTTTCTTTACCTGGCCCCAGATTTCAGTTACTTTGATGTCAGATGCTCTGGTGAGCATCTCCAGCACAGGCTGCATTTCCCTGCTTATCCTACAAGCTGTCAGGACAACAGGAAATTTTAGAGTTGGCATCAGAGTGTAACCCAGCCACTCTGGACTCTCTTTTCTCCAAGAGATAAGCTTAGTTGACTGTGAAGGCTAATGGAGGGTAATTCTATGGAAAATCTCAGAGAATTGGCCCATTTGGGTGCCATGTTGTGGAGATCTTGTGTGCATTGGGCAAATTTATTTTCAATGAAAACATCACCTTTGTCTGTTCCTTTTTTGCTGACAGCACACAGAAGGAATGCTGAGCCAGGGAAAATGATTGCAGAGTTTGGTCTGTGATCTTCTCCACACCCAGACACACAGCATCTACTGGCAGAAGCAGCCTCTGGGGGTCAGCTCAACAGCAGTATGATAATAGATTTGCTCTTTCATGCTTTTCTCTCCTCTACCTCTTTAACCATTGTTCCCTCCCCTTATGGCCTCTCAAAATTTTGCTTTTATGAAAGAATCTGTTATCATTAATTAAGCCTTAGTAAGATTCATAATGCAATGAGCCCAAACAATGTATCTAGAGGCTTGGGTTCAGCCCCGAGTCTTCTGCTGTGCTTTTGAGTGGCATCAAAGCTGTCTCTGAGGCCCAACTGCTTCCAGTATCAACCAAGTGAGACATAATAATACTGTAATTTCCCTACTTGCCTTTTATACTTGTGAAGGTCAAATAAAATTAAATATAGAAAGGCACTTTGACAAAAGGAAAGTTATAGTAATTTTGGGGGGGTTCATTATTACTATTAGTGGTAGTAGTATTATTTGCATTGGTAATAGCAGCAGTAGTAGCATTAGTAGTAGTAGTCTTTGTAGAATCCTAGAGTCTTGGTATTAGAAAGAATCAATTTCTTGCCAAATATAGTAGTACTGTATTAATTATTAACTTCATTATCATAGTGACTGTTTTATATGCTCCTTCCATTCTGTTTTCTCTAGCGCATTTACTAGGACATAACTAATGTCTGTCTATCCTCTTCCTTGTCTCCCTCATCCAACCTGCTCTTAGGAAGTGATCTGATCTCAGTCAATAAACCAAATGGTAGATGTAGTAGAATGAGAATCCTAAACCTAGAACAAAAAAAAAGTAAAAAGGAAAGAGAGAGGCCAAGGAGGAGAATATTCTCTCAGGCTTAGAAACTCAGGGGAAAACAGAAGAAAGCAAGATGGGTTCAATGTCTCATTAGGCCTCCCTTCCTTCACTTTGTTAGGCCAGAGCACTTTGGCCAGTGGTCATTTTCACGGCTGGCTTCGAATTCCTCTCTGTGGGAAAAGAAAGCTCTTATAAAAGTCCTGACAGGATTTGAACAAAGGTGATTCTGCAAAAGGTGATTCAGGGTAAAATATCTGTGTTATTTTACACAATTAATTACTTCCTCCACATTTGCTTTAGGATGCTATTTCATAGCCAAGAGAGCCACAGGAAGCACTAAGACTCCCTGGGCTGAATAGATGCACTGTGTCCTGGTGATCAAAATTCATTTCCGAGCTATTTCCTGAAATGGTATTTTGACACCTGGGTCATCTGTTTGCTTTATGGAGTTCCTCTGTGACATGCAACAACAATGCAGATAGGCAATAGAACATTATTCCACAGGGAGGTAACTTGGAAGTTCACTGCTGTTTGTCAAACTGGATTAAGTAAAGGGAAATGTTTAAGAAGCCAGATTTACTCAAATGCAAAGTGAAAAAGCCTAGTTTACTTTTTAGTTGAGAAGATCTCCTGTGGCATAGTTCCAGACTCTGTTGTCTACAGCAGAGCCTTGTAAGACTCAACTGAGAAAAAGAGAATTCCATATCTTAGGGCTAGAAGGACTCTAAAGAATCATTTTTTTCAGATTTCTGCCACTGGAAAAACATTATTATCTCCAATTTCCTGATGAGGAAACTAAGGTGTAGAAGTTAAGTGAGTTAGTCACAATTGTGCAGCTGATAGGTAGTCTCATAACCAGGGCTTTGTCCCAAGTAGAAAGGTGCCTCTAACTTTTACTCATAATCAGCCAGGGCTACTGTTGCAGGTAACAATGAAATACTCTTTGTCCTGGGCTTGAGAAAGATCTAGAAGTCAGTCATCCTCGGCTTTCCTATTATAATTGCCAGTGTTTTCTCTTTACTTTTGGGCCAGCCCTGTGAATTGGCAAAATAGGAAGCTGTTGACAGGATGTGAATATCTTCTCAGCCCTCCAGGACCTCCAACACTTGAAATACCTTCACCCACAGCCAACACCTCTCTTTCTTCATTAAGTGAGAAGATTGAAAATGCAAATCTTTGCATGGCATCATTCTACCCTGATTAAAAGAACAGGTTCATGTTTAGGAACATCCAGGACCAAGGGGCTGTGTCACCAACTAGCTGTGTGCTCTTGGGCAATTATTTATATATTATGATCAAGTTTGCTTGTTTGTTAAACAGTAGTATAACATCTATCATATGAAGTTAGTCACTGGTTAAATGAGGTCATAAGATGCTGGCATATAAAACAGATCCAAAGAGTCCATTCTGCCAAGATGAAGAAATAAGGCAGTGCTTGGCTCCCTCCCCCAGATCAACTCTTGAAAAGCTGTAGAAGCAAGAAGCTAATAAGATTTCCAGAAACTAAAAACAAGTGAGGAATCCCTGGGGAGTCTGGTATATTGGGAGGTGCATAGCTACAGGGGGCAGTGAATGGTAAAATTGAGGGAAAGATTATATTCTACTATTGCCTCTCCCAGAATTAGCATAACTTTGGACAATCGCTGCATGCACTTTTGTGTCATATATCTGAAGCAAGAACCCAGACCACCAGGGCAGGTCAAAAGCCTTGCTGAATGAGTGAGAAACGGGTTGCAAGGGGCTAGTTGTCCTTGGGCGTTCATTGCTACCTCAGCCCTCTTCCCCATAGGCTATCAGCTGGTGTATTAGTTTTCTATTGCTGCCGCAACAAATTACCACAAACTTAGCAGTCAGAGTTTGGATGTAGCATGGCTCATTTGGGTCCTCTGTTTAGTCTCACTAGGCTGAAATTACAGTGTCAGCAAGGCCATGCTCCTTTTGAGACCCTGGCCAAATTCAATTCCTTGCTGTTTTGGGACTAAGGTCATTCTTTCTTTGCTGGGTGTCATCCAAGGGATGGTCTTAGCTCCTAGAGCCTGCCTGCATATTTCTTCTTGTGCTTTCCATGTGGCCCCTTCCAGTAAAAATGAGTTGAGTTCCTCTCATGTTTCAAATTTCTCCAACTTCTTTTTCGCTTCAGCCGGAGAAAGTTCTTTGCTTTTAAGGGCTCATGAGGTGAGATTGTGCTCACTTGGATAATACAGGATAGTCTCCTTATCTGAAGATCTGTAATTACATCTGCAAAGTCCCTTTTGCCATGTAATATGTTCCAGGGATTAGGGCATGGGTATCTTTGGGGAGATCATTCTACCTACCACAGCTGGCATTAATATAGGCATATTTTTTCAACATGCAAATCTGTTTCATCACTTGCTCTTAGCTAATCGCTTCACCTGTGTCTGATCTGGATTCTTCCTCTCCTGCCTTCACCCATTAGTTTTTTCCTCCTTTGCATGTGTTTTCAAACTCTTTCCCCACAGCTCATTGCCCATAACCTGTAAACATTTCCTAGTCCTTGCTCCCCACCTTTTAAAACCCCTCTTAATCCTTTTATATATGTCTTTCTCTTTTTTTCACATTCTCCTCCTCCAAATAATTTTCTTTTCTCATCCCTATCATCTCTTCATCTGCCCATTTTTCAATCATCATAACAAGGCTTTTGATCCCCAACAACTCAAGGGAATTTCCCACCAAATGTCATCAATGACTTTCTAACTTTCCAGCCCAAGTGGATGAGAATCCATGATTATGTTATGTAAAGCAAATGAGTTTTATATTTGATGTTACCTATGATGCCCTTCTTCCTCAAATGCTCTCATCCCTTGGTTTTAATGCCCTCCTTATTTTCAGATTTCTCTTATTCTTCTGGCCACTCATGGGCTTCTCTCATCTACTTATTTCTTTAAATGCTAGAGTTCTTCAGAGTTTTTCTGGTGTCATCATCTCTCTTTGCCTCACATTCTCTCCTTAGGCAATCTAGGCCAATTTTGAAGCTTCAAGTTGCCATCAGTATGCTTTGGGTTCTCAAATATTTATTATAAACCCAAGCTTCTAAAATGAATTCCAGATGCTTTTATCAAACCACCTGCTGGATATTTCCACTTGAATTCATCACCTTTTCTCCAAATATCCTCCTCTCCCCAGCTATGTATGTATGTATGTATATATGTATGTATGTATGTATATATGTATGTATGTATGTATCTACCTATCATGTATCTGTCTGTCTATCATCTATCTATTTTTGTAAAGAAAGAGATTTTATCCTTGATTTCCCTTTCTCTAACTCTTGACATGAAATCAGGAGCCAAATCCTATACAGTAGATTTTACTTCTATAGTAACTGTCATATCTTTACTTATTTCATCCCCATTGCTATGCCTTTATACTAGCTACCATTTATTGAGCTCCTTCATATGAGAGACAGTGTGTTTTTTTAACCAGTCTCCCTATAACTCTCCTTGTCCTCTGCTAATCCCTCCTCCACTCATGCAATCAGAAAATGTTTATAAAATGAAAATTCAATCATGTTACTCCGTGGCTTAAATAAGCCTATCATTGGATTGCCCTTGTCACACTAGAATGATTTTTACCTCTTAAAATAGTCTCCTTTATGATCTGCTTTTGTTTCCAACTTCTTTTCTTGTCTTATCCCATCTACTCTATGCATCCAGGTTATAGCAATTCCAAAACTTGCTTTTTATAATTGCGTGCTGTACGTAGGGTCTCTTTTCCTACCTTGTATTATGGAGAAACTCTTACCACCATTCAGCATGATTCAGCTCAAATTTCTTATTGAAACTTTCAAACCTCCTGATAGAAACCTTTCTAGGCTTTCCCCCCATAAAAGTGCAATTACATGCTCTTCTTGTATATGTGCATCCACCATGCCCTGTACATATTTCTTTGGTTGAACTCAACTATACTGGTCTTATTTGTTTACTTATACATCTTCCCCCTTTTATTAGAACTATAAGGTCCATGGAACACATATTATTTGATTTATATTCTTAATACAGTACCTCTCACCTTAGAGGATTCGATGGTTGTTAAGTGCTTGAATTCATGAAAGACAGAGACTTGAAGGCCAAACTAAGCAGTCTGGATTTTATTCCCTAGACAAAAAAATAAATAAATAAAAAAGACATTGAACTTTTTGGGGCATTTGTTTGCTTGTTTTTGAGCTTGACAGTGCCATACTCAAGGCAGACAAAACTGACAGCAATGTACAAGATGGACTGTGATGGGGAAAGCTGGGAAGTGGGGAATGTTTACTGAGACTTTTCTACAGGCAAGGTAAGAGATGAAGATGAGGCAGAGGAAGTCACTGATGATGACCTCTAAGATGATGGCATTCAACAAACAGAAAATGAAAGTACTGTAATGATTGTGCAATAAAATACCCTTTGGATGGACATATCCACAGGCAGAGACCACATGGAAAAAACAAAGAAAAATGTCATAATGCCTTTGGCTTTTGGAAACGGTGGGTGAACTGGGGAAGAGTTTATCATTTCTTTTTATATGTCATAAATATTCCAGGCACCATTTGAAACTAAAGGCAGCAGCCTGAGTGTTTATTTAGATTTTATGGTCCATTTATTGTCTCGTATTCCTCCAGTCAAAGATAATTATTTCTTAATTAATCATACATAAACAGTCTATATCCTTTGCAAAACTGTCTACTTAAAAGAACATTTATCATAGCAATTGGTCCCATATACCTAACTGCAAATCATCCACTTTCAGCTGGTTTTGCGCTAGTTGACTCCTGATCGTTTTTGTGTTTCTGATGGTTTGGGGGGAGAACAGAAGTTAGAGAAGGCCACAAAATGGATAATATTTGGAAATATCCATTTTTCTTGTTATTTCCTTTTAGGAAAAATGCTTGAGGATAGAAATTTTTGTGAGTCGAGATATTGGCAATTTGTCCTGGAATTTGTCAAAAGTGATTTTATTTCATCAACAAGAAAGGGTCCTTCAAGAATTTGCCCAATGGGCCTTAAGGATGGCAGAGGAATAAGATGTGGAGATCACCTTCCTCCCCACAAATACATCAAAACTACATCTACATGTGGAACAACTCCTAGAGAACACCTATTGAATGTGGGCAGAAGACCTCAGACTTCCCAAAAGGCAAGAAACATCCCACGTACCTGAGTAGGGCAAAAGAAAAAAGAGCAACCAGAGACAAAAGAATAGGGACAGAACCTGCACCTCTGGGAAGGAGCTGTGAAGGAGGAAAAGTTTCCACACACTAGGAAGTCCCTTCACTGGTGGAGACAGGGAGGTGTGCAGGAGGGAAGCTTTGGAGCCACAGAGGAAAGCACAGCAACACGGGTGCAGAGGGCAAAGCAGAGAGATTCCCACACAGAGGATGGGTGCCAACCAGCACTCATCAGCCTGAGAGACTTGTCTGCTCACCCGTGGGGGGGTGAGGGGGGGCGGCCTGGGAGCTGAGGCTTGGGCTTGGCAGATCAGATCCCAGTGAGAGGACAGGGGTTGGCTGTGTGAACACAGCCTGAAGGGGGCTAGTGTGCCACAGCCAGCTGAGTTGGAATCTGGGAAAAACTCAGGACCTGCCTAAGACCATTGTTGCAGGGTACAGAAGGAGAGGGGATTCAGAGCACGGCCTAAATGAGCTCCAGAAACATGCGCGAGCTGCGGCTATCAGAGCAGACCCCAGAGATGGTCATGAAACACTAAGGCTGCTGCTGCAGCCACCAAGAAGACTGTCTGCAAGCACAGGTCACTATCCACACACCCCTGGGAGCTTCTGCAGCCCACCACTGCCAGGGTCCTGTGATCCAAGGACAATTTTCCCAGGAGAATACACAGCACACCTCAGACTGTTACAATGTCACACTGGCCTCTGCTGCCACAGGCTCGCCCAGCATTCCATACCCCTCTCTGCTCACAGCCTGAGTGAGCCAGAGCCCCTTAATCAGCCGCTCCTTTAACCCCATCCTGTCTGGGTGGGGAACAGATGCCCTCAGGCCAGCTACACACAGAGGCGGGGCCAAATCCAAAGCTGAACCCAAGGAGCTGTGGGAACAAAGAAGAGAAAGGGAAATTTCTCCCAGCAGCCTCAGGAGCAGAGGATTAAATCTCCACAATCAACATGATGAACCCTGTATCTGTGGAATACCTGAATAGATGCATCATCCCAAAATTGAAGCAGTAGACTTTGAGAGCAACTGTAGACTTAGGGTTTGCTTTCTGCATCTAATTTGTTTATGGTTTTATGTTTATCTTCGTTCAGTATTTAGAACTTATTATCTTTGGTAGATTTGTTTATTTATTTGGTTGCTCTCTTCCTTTTTTAAAAAAAGATATATATTTTTCCTTTTTCTCTTTTGGTGAGTGTGAATGTGTATGCTTCTTTGTGTGTTATTTGTCTGTAGAGCTTTGCTTTTGCCATTTGTCATAGGATTCTGGCTGCCCGTTTTTTTAATAGCATAGTGTTTAGCACTTGTTATCAATGGTGGATTTGTTTTTGGTTTGGTTGCTCTCTTCTTCTATTCCCTATTTTGTTTTTTTTATTACTTTTTTATTTTTAATATTTTTTTATTTTAAAAAATTTATTTTATTTTATTTATTTTCTTTCTTTCTTTTTCTCGCTTTTCTTCTGAGCCATGTGGCTGACAGGGTCTTGGTGCTCTGGCTGGGTGTCAGGCCTGAGCCTCTGAGGTGGGAGAGCCAAGTTTAGGACATTTGTCCACCAGAGACCTCTAGGCTCTATGTAATATCAAACAGCAAGAGCTCTCCCAGAGATCTCCATCTCAATGCTAAGACCCAGCTCCACTCAACAACCAGCAAGTTATAGTGCGGGACACCCTATGACAAACAACTAGAAAGACAGGAACACAACCCCACCAATTAACAGAAAGGCAGCCAAAAATCATAATAAGTTCACAGACACCCCAAAACACAACTGCATACATGGTCCTGCCCACCAGAAAGACAAGATCCAGTATCATCCAACAGAACATAGGCCCCAGTCCCCTCCAACAGGGGGCCTACACAACCACTGAACCAACCTAACCAATGGGATCAGACACCAAAAACAATAAGAACTATGAACCTACAGCCTGCGAAAAAGAGACCCAAAACACAGTAATTTAAGCAAAATGAGAAGACAGAGAATTACACAGCAGATGAAGGAGCAAGGAAAAAACCCACCAGACCAAACAAATGAAGAGGAAATAGGAAGTCTACCTGAAAAAGAATTCAGAGTAATGATGGTAAAGATGATTGAAAAACTTGGAAATAGAATGGAGAAAATACAAGAAACGTTTGATAAGGACCTAGAACAATGAAAGAGCAAACAAACAATGATGAATGACACAGTAAATGAAATTAAAAATTCTCTACAATGAATCAGTAAAGAATAACAGAGGCAGAAGAATGGTTAAGTGACCTGGAAGATAAAATAGTGGAAATAACAACTGCAGAGCAGAATACTGAAAAAAGAATGAAAATAATTGAGGACAATCTCAGAGACCTCTGGGACAAAATTAAATGCACCAGCATTTGAATTATAGGGGTCCCAGGAAAAGAAGAGAAAAAAAAAAGGGACTGAGAAAATATTTGAAGAAATTATAGTAGAAAACTTCCCTAAGATGTGTAAGGAAACAGTCAATCAAGTCCAGGAAGTGAAGAGTGTCCCACACAGGACAATTCCAAGGAGAAACACTCCAAGACACATATTAATCAAACCATCAAAACTTAAATACAAAGAAAAAATACTAAAAGCAGCAAGGGAAAAGCAACAAATAACATACAAGGGAATCCCCATAAGGTTAACAGCTGATTTTTCAGCAGAAACTCTGCAAGCCAGAAGGGACTGGCAGAACGTATTTAAAGTGATGAAAGGGAAAAACCTACAACCAAAATTACTCTACCCAAAAAGGATCTCATTCAGATTCGATGGAGAAATTAAAACTTTTACAGACTAGCAAAAGTAAGACAATTCAGCACCACCAAACCAGCTTTACAACAAACGCTAAAGGAACTTCTCTACGCAGGAAACACAAGAGAAGGAAAAGACCTACAATAACAAACCCAAAACAATTAAGAAAATGGTAATAGGAACATACATATCGATAACTACCTTAACTGTAAATGGATTAAAGGGTCCAACCAAAAGACAAGACGGGCTGAATGGATACAAAAACAAGACCCATATATATCCTGTCTACAAGAGACCCACTTCAGACCTAGGGACACATACAGACTGAAAGTGAGGGGATGGAAAAGGATATTCCATGCAAATGGAAATAAAAGCAAGCTGGAGTAGCAATTCTCATATCAGACAAAATAGACTTTAAAACAAAGACTATTACAAGAGACAAAGAAGGACACTAAATAATGATCAAGGGATCAATCCAAGAAGAAGATATAACAATTGTAAATATTTATGCACCAAACATAGGAGCACATCAATACCTAAGGCAAATGTTAACAGCCATAAAAGGGGAAATCTACAGTAACAAAATAATAGTGGGGGACTATAACACCCCACTTACACCAATGGACAGATCATCCAAAATGAAAATAAATAAGGAAACACAAGCTTTAAATGATACATTAAACAAGATGGACTAATTGATATTTATAGGACATTCCATCCAAAAACAGCAGATAACACTTTCTTCTCAAGTGCTCATGGAACATTCTCCAGGATAGACCATATCTTGGGTTGTGAATCAAGCCTTGGTAAATTTAAGAAAATTGAAATCATATCAAGTATCTTTTCTGACCACAACACTATGAGACTAGATATCAATTAGAAGAAAAAATCTGTAAAAAATACAAATACAAGGAGGCTAAACGATACACTACTTAATAACCAAGAGATCACTGAAGAAATGAAAGAAGAAATCAAAAAATACCAAGAAACAAATGACAATGAAAACACGATGACCCAAAACCTATGGGATGCAGGGAAGGCAGTTCTAAAAGGGAAGTTTATAACAATACAATCTTACCTCAAGAAACAAGAAACATCTCAAATAAACAACCTAACACTACACTTAAAGCAATTAAAGAAAGAAGAACAAAAAAACCCCCCAAAGTTAGGAGAAGGAAAGAAATCATAAAGATCAGATCAAAAATAAATAAAAAGGAAACAAAGGACACGATAGCAAAGATCAATAAAACTAAAAGTCAGATCTTTGAGAAGATAAACAAAATTGATAAAACATCAGCCAGACTCATCAAAAAAGAAAGGGGGACGACTCAAACCAATAGAATTAGAAATGAAAAAGGAGAAGTAACAGCTGATACTTCAGAAAGAGAAAGGATCAGAAGAGATTAGTACAAGCAACTATATGCCAATAAAATGGACAACCTGGAAGAAATCAACAAATTCTTAAAAAAAACACAACCTTCTGTGACTGAACCAGGAAGTAATAGAAAATATAAACAGAAAAATTGCAAGCACTGAAATGGAAACTGTGATTAAAAATCTTCCAACAGGGACTTCCCTGGTGGTGCAAGGATTAAGAATCCACCTGTCAATGCAGGGGACATTGGTTCGAGCCCTGTTCCGGGAAGATCCCACATGACATGGAGCAACTAAACCTGTGCTCCACTGCGCTCTAGAGCACATGAGCCACACTACTGAGCCAACATGCCACAACTACTGAGGCCCTTGCACCTAGAGCCCATGCTCCACAACAAGAGAAGCCACCGCAATGAGAAACCCATGCACCACACCCAAGAGTAGCCCCCGCTCACCACAACTAGAGAAAGTCCGCACACAGCAACGAAGACCCAATGCAACCAAAAATAAATTAAAAAAAAAAAATCTTCCAACAAACAAAAGCTCAGGACCAGATGGATTCACAGGCAAGTTCTATCAAACATTTACAGAAGAGCTCACACCTATCCTTCTCAAACTCTTCCTAAATATAGCAGAGGGAGGAATACTCCCAAACTCAGTCTATGAGGTCACCATCTCCCAGATACCACAACCAGACAAAGATGTCCCCCAAAAAGAAAACTACAGGCCAATATCACTGATGAACATAGATGCAGACACCTTCAACAAAATACTAGCAAACAGAATCGAACAGCGCATTAAAAGGATCATACACCATGATCAAGTGGGTTTTATCCCAGGAATGCAAGGATTCTTCAATATATGCAAATCAATCAATGTGATACACCATATTAACAGACTGAAAGATACAAACCATATGATAATCTCAATAGATGCAGAAAAAGCTTTTGACAAAATTCAACACCCACTTATGATAAAAACTCTCCAGAAAGTAGGCATAGAGGGAACCTACCTCAACATAATAAAGACCATGTAGGACAAACTCACAGCCAACACCATTCTCAATGGTGGAAATGTGAAACCATTTCCACTAAGACCAGGAAGAAGACAAGATTGCCCACTCTTACCACTATTATTCAACATAGTTTTGGAAGTTTTAGCCACAGCAATCAGAGAAGAATAAGAAATAAAAGGAATCCAAATCGGAAAAGGAGAAGTAAAGCTGCCACTGTTCGCAGATGACACAGAGGATCCTAAAGACTCTACTAGAAAACTACTAGAGCTAATCAATGAATTTTGTAAAGTAGCAGGATACAAAATTAATGCACAGAAATATCTTGCATTCCTATACAATAATTATGAAAAATCTGAAAGAGAAATTAAGGAAACACTCCCATTTACCATTACAACAAACAGAATAAAATACCTAGGAATAAACCTACCTAAGGAGACAAAAGACCTGTATGCAGAAAGCTATAAGACACCAATGAAAGAAATTAAAGATGATACAAACAGATGGAGACATATACCATGAACTTGGGTAGGATGAACTAACACTGTGAAAATGACTCTACTACCGAAAGCAATCTATAGATTCAATGCAATCCCTATCACACTACCAATGGCATTTTTCACAGAGCTAGAACAAAAAATTTCACAATTTGTATGGAAACACCAAAGACACCGAATAGCCACAGCAATCTTGAGAAAGAAAAGTGGATCTGGAGGAATCATGCTTCCTGAGTTTAGACTATATTACAAAGATACAACAATTAAGACAATATGGTGCTGGCACAAAAACAGAAACATAGATCAGTGGCACAGGATAGAAAGCCCAGAGATAAACCCATGCATATATGGTCACATTATCTTTGGTAAAGGAGGCAAGAATATACAATGGAGAAAAGACAGCCTCTTCAAGAAGTGGTGCTGGGAAAACTGGACAGCTACATGTAAAAGAATGAAATTAGATCACTCCCTAACACCATACACAAAAATAAGCTCATAATGGATTAAAGACCTAAATGTAAGGCCAGACACCATCAAACTCTTAAAGGAAAACATAGGCAGAACACTCTATGACATAAATCACAGCAAGATCCATTTTGACCCACCTCCTGGAGAAATGGAAAGAAAAACAAAAATAAACAAATGAGACCTAATGAAACTTAAAAGCTTTTGCACAACAAAGGAAACCATAAGCAAGACAAAAAGACAACACTCAGAATGGGAGAAAATATTTGCAAATGAAGCAACTGACAAAGGATTAATCTCCAAAATTTATAAGCAGCTCATGCAGCTCCATAACAAAAAGACAAGCAAGCCAATCCAAAAATGGGCAGAAGACCTAAATAGACATTTCTCCAAAGAAGATATACAGACTGCCAACAAATACATGAAAGAATGCTCAACATCATTAATCATTAGAGAAATGCAAATCAAAACTACAGTGAGATATCATCTCACACCAGTCAGAATGGCCACCATCAAAAAATCTAGAAACAGTAAATGCTGCAGAGGGTGTGGAGAAAAGGGAACCCTCTTGTACTGCTGGTGGGAATGTGAAATGGTACAGCCATTATGGAGAACAGTATGGAGGTTCCTTAAAAAACTACAAATAGAACTACCATATGACCCAGCAATCCCACTACTGGGCATATACCCTGAGAAAACCATAATTCAAAAAGAGTCATGTACCAAAATGTTCATTGCAGCTCTATTTACAATAGACCGGAGATGGAAATAACCTAAGTGTCCATCATCGGATGAATGGATAAAGAAGATGTGGCACATATATACAATGGAATATTACTCAGCCATAAAAAGAAATGAAATTGAGGTATTTGTAATGAGGTGGATGGACCTAGAGTCTGTCATACAGAGTGAAGTAAGTCAGAAAGAGAAAGACAAATACCGTACGCTAACACATATATATGGAATCTAAGAAAAAAAAATGTCATGAAGAACCAAGGTGTAAGACAGGAATAAAGACACAGACCTACTAGAGAATGGACTTGAGGATATGGGGAGGGGGAAGGGTAAGCTGTGACAAAGTGAGAGAGTGGCATGGACATATATACACTACCAAACATAAAATAGATAGCTAGTGGGAAGCAGCCGCATAGCACAGGGAGATCAGCTCCGTGCTTTGTGACCACCTAGAGGGATGGGATAGGGAGAGTGGGAGGGAGGGAGACGCAAGAGGGAAGAGGTGTGGGAACAAATATATATGTATAACTGATTCACTTTGTTATAAAGCAGAAACTAACACACCATTGTAAAGCAATTATACTCCAATAAAGATGTAAAAAAAAAAATGAAAACCATGCTTCAAAAAAAAAAAACAAAACTTCAATGAGGTATCACCTCACAGCAGTCAGAATGGCTATCATCAAAAAAACTACAAACAATAAATGCTGGAGACCATGTGGAGGAAAGGGAACCCTCTTGCACTGTTGGTGGGAATGTAAATTGATACAGCCACTATGGAGAACAGTATAGGTGTTCCTTAAAAAGCTACAACTACCCTATGATCCAGCAATCCCACTACTGGGCATATACCCTGAGAAAACCATAATTCAAAAAGAGTCATTACCAAAATATTCATGGCAGCTCTATTTACAGTAGCCAGGACATCAAAGCAGCCTAAGTTGCTCAATGGCTAAAGAAGATGTGGCACATATATCTAATGAAATATTACTCAGCCATAAAAAAAAGAAATTGAGTTATTTGTAGTGACGTGGATGGGCCTAGTGTCTGTCGTACAGAGTGACATAAGTCAGAAAGTCTAACCAGTAATAGCTTCAGCCTTCATATAGAGCCTTCTCTTTGAGAGCAAAGAGGCTTTATGGTTACTCTCTATATGCTCCCTAGCAATTAGTACATTTCCTGGCTCTAAATAGCAATAACAATGATAGCAAATATTTTTACAAGACTCATTAGGAGCCAGGTACTATTCTAAGTACTTTCCACATATTAACTAATTTAATCCTATCAACAGTCTTAGGAAGTAAGCTTCTGTTTGTGTTTCCATGCTACAGATGAGGAAATTGAGACACTGAGAAGGTGACTTAACCCAAGTTTACACAGCTAGTATGTACAGGTGCTTAATACATATAAATCAACTGGAATTGAACTGAATTGTAAGTTCAAAGATGAACTAAGCCAGATTTTCTCAGTACCTGAGTTACTAATTGTAGTGCCTTAGATCCAAGAAGATGATCCCTCCCACCCACCACATCACTGACATAAAAGTTAAGAACAAAATCATTTACCAGGCCTTCTCTACTGCCAGCAAATCCACGAGGTTAACTGGCATTGACAGTGCCAATGGGATATGGCCAAATCCCACTGCTCCTAGTGGACCCTTCTGTACGTCTCCTTTAAATGAAGACTTGAAGGAGAACTTGCATTCTCTCTTTTCTTCTTCATTCTCTTCTTTGTATTTTCCCTGCCTATCTCTATCATGCAGATTGTTCTGAGGAGAGTAAACATGTCTCATTCATGTTTATTTTCCTAATCCCTTTGTACAAAGCAGGCACACAATAAACGTGTTAAAAATTTTTTATAAACAAAAAGTTTAATGAATTCTTTCAGAGTTATAAATTTTAACTTAATTGTACAAACACAACTTTATAAGTCATCCAATTTAATTCTCCTCTCACTTAGAAATGAGGAAACTGAAATCCACTGGAGACAACTGATCTGTCCAATACCCAGTTGGCTAGATTGCAGGAACCTGGAAATTAGGCTACTATGGAATCTTTTTCCTTATTTCTCTACCTCTCCTTCCAATTTCTTTCTTTCTTTCTTTCCTCCCTCCCAAAGGTCATGTGTCTAAAGTTGTACCAAGGGCTCCACTTACTTTCTAACTTACTTATCTTTGAAACTTTGTACACTTTACCAACTTTTCCCTATTTCCTCCACACCCCAGCCCTTGGCAATCACTTTCCTCCTCTCTGTTTCTATGAGTTTGCCTTTTTTCCCCTGCATGTTAATGGTACCATGCAGTATTTTTCTTTCTCTACCTGGCTTATTTTACTTAGCATAATAATCACAAGTTATATCCATGTTGTTGTAAATGGCAGGATTTCCTTCTTTCCCATGGCTAAATAATATTCCATTTTGTGTGTGTGTGTGTGTGTGTGAGTGTGTGTGTGTGTGTGTGTGTGTGTGTATTTCCCATTTTCTTTATGCATTCATCCACTGATGGACCCTTGGCTGTATGCATATCTTGGTTATCGTGAATAATGCTACAAGGAATGTGGGAGTGCAATATCTCTTTGATATCCTGCTTTCATTTTTCTTGGATATATACGCAGAAGTGGAATTGTTGGATCATATAGTAGTTCTATTTTAAATTTTTGAGGAACACGCATAATGTTTTCCATAGTGGCTGCACCAATTTACATTCCCACCAATAGCTTACCAGCATTCTCTTTTCTTCATATCCTTGCCAACACTTGTTATTTCTTGTTTCTTTGATGACAGCCATTCTAACAAGTATGAAGTGATATGTCATTGGGGTTTTGATTTGTATTTCCCTGATTATTAGTGATTCTGAGTACTTTTTCATATACCCGTTGGCCACTTGTATGTATTATTTAGAAAAAAGTCTATTCAGGTACACTGCCCATTTTTCAGTCAGATTGTTTGGGTTGTTAGTTGTTTGTGGTAATTCAGTTATATGAGTTCTTTATATATTTGGATATCGACCCCTTATCGAATATATGGTTTGCTAATATTTTCTCCCATTTCATAGGTTGCCTTCTCATTTTGTTGATAGTTTCCTTTGCTGTGCAGAGGCTTCTCAGTTTGATGTAGTCTTTCTGGTTTGTTTTTGTTTTTGTTACCTTTGCTTTTGATGTAAAATACAAAAAAATCATTGCTGAGACCAATGTCAAGGAGCTTACCCTCTATGATTTTTTTCTGGAGGATTTATGGTTTCAGGTCTTATGTTTAAATCTTTAATCCACTTTGGATTGATTTCTGTGTATGAGGTAAGATAACGGTTCAGTTCCATTCTTTTGCATGTGGCTATACACTTTCCCCAACACATTTTATTAAGAGACTATCCTATCTCCATTGCATATTCTTGACTCCTTTGTCATAAATTAATTGACCATATATGCATGGGTATATTTCTGGGCTCTCTATTCTGTTCCATTAATCTATGCCAATAACATACAGTATATTTATTTTTAACATCTTTATTGGAGTATAATTGCTTTACTATGGTGTGCTAGTTTCTGCTTTATAACAAAGTGAATCATCTATACTTATACATATATCCCCATATCTCCTCCCTCTTGCGTCTCCCTCCAAGCCTCCCTATCCCACACCTCTAGGTGGTTACAAAGCACTTAGCTGATATACCTGTGCTATGCAGCAACTTTCCACTATGTATTTTATATTTGGTAGTACATATAAGTACATGCCACTCTCTCACTTCGTCCCAGCTTCCCCTTCCCCTTCTTTGTGTCCTCAAGTCCATTCTCTATGTCTGCATCTTTATTCCTGTCCTGGCTCTAGGTTCTTCATAACCACTTTTTTTGGTTTTGTTTTTAGATTCCATATATATGTGTTAGCATACGATATTTGTTTTTCTCTTTCTGACTTACTTCACTCTGTATGACAGCCTCCATGTCCATCCACCTCACTACAAGTAATTCAATTTCCTTTCTTTTTATGGCTGAGTAATATTCCATTGCACATTTGTGCCATATCTTCTTTATCCGTTCGTCTGTTGAGGGACACGAAGATTGCTTCCATGTCTTGGCTATTGTAAATAGAACTGCAATGAACGTTGTGGTACATGACTTTTTTTTTTAACATCTTTATTGGAGTATAATTGCTTTACAATGCTGTGTTAGTTTCTGCTTTATAACAAAGTGAATCAGTTATACATATACATATGTTCCCATATCTCTTCCCTCTTGTGTCTCCCTCCCTCCCACTCTCCCTATCCCACCCCTCTAGGTGGTCACAAACCACCGAGCTGATATCACTTGCTGTGCTATGCGGATGCTTCCCGCTAGCTATCTATTTTACGTTTGGTAGTGTATATATGTCCATGCCACTCTCTCACTTTGTCACAGCTTACCCTTCCCCCTCCCCATATCCTCAAGTCCATGCTCCAGTAGGTCTGTGTCTTTACTCCTGTCTTACCCCTAGGTTCTTCATGACCATTTTTTTTTCTCTTAGATTCCATATATATGTGTTAGCATACGGTATTTGTTTTTCCCTTTCTGACTTACTTCACTCTGTATGACAGACTCTAGGTCCATCCACCTCACTACAAATAACTCAATTTTGTTTTTTTTTAATGGCTGAGTAATAGTCCATTGTATATATGTGTCACATCTTCTTTATCTATTCATCTGTTGATGGATACTTAGGCTGCTTCCATGTCCTGGCTATTGTAAACAGAGCTGCAATGAACATATTGGTACATGGCTCTTTTTGAATTATGGTTTGCTCAGGGTATATGCCCAGTAGTGGGATTGCTGGGTCGTATGGTAGTTCTATTTGTAGTTTCTTAAGGAACTTCCATACTGTTCTCCACAGTGGCTGTATCAATTTACATTCCCACCTACAGTGCAAGAGGGTTCCCTTTTCTCCACACTCTCTCTGGCATTTATTATTTCTAGATTTTTTGATGATGGCCATTCTGACTGGTGTCAGGTGATACCTCATTGTAGTTTTGACTTGCAATTCTCTAGTGATTAGTGATGTTGGGCACCTGTTCATGTGTTTCTTGGCAATCTGTATATCTTCTTTGGAGAAATGTCTATTTATGTCTTCTGCCCATTTTTGGTTCGGTTGTTTGTTTTATTGGATATTGAGCTGCATGAGCTGTTTCTATATTTTGGAGATTAATCCTTTGTCAGTTTCTTCATTTGCAAATATTTTCTCCCATTCTGAGGGTTGTCTTTTCATCTTGTTTATGGTTTCCTTTGTTGTGCAAAAGCTTTTAAGTTTCATTAGGTCCCATTTGTTTATTTTTATATTTATTTCCATTTCTATAGGAGGTGAGTCAAAAAAGATCTTGCTGAGATTTATCGCCTAGAGTGTTCTGCCTATGTTTTCCTCTAAGAGTTTTATAGTGTCTGGCCATAGATTTAGGTCTTTAATCCATTATGAGTTTATTTTTCTGTATGCTGTTAGGGAGTGTTCTAATTTCGTTCTTTTACATGTATCTGTCCTGTTTTCCCAGCACCACTTCTTGAAAAGGCTGTCTTTTCTCCATTTTTTATCAAAAATAAGGTGACCATATGTAGGTGGGTTTATCTCTGGGCTTTCTATCCTGTTCCATTGATATATATTTCTGTTTTTGTGCCAGTACCATACTCTCTTGATTATTGTAGCTTTGTAATATAGTCTGAAGTCAGGGAGCCTGATTCCTCCAGATGTACTTTTCTTTCTCAAGATTGCTGTGGCTCTTCAGTGTCTTTGGTGTTTCCATACAAATTGTGAAATTATTTTTCTAGTTCTGTGAAAAATGCCATTGGTAGTTTCATAGGGTTTGCATCGAATCTGTAGATTGCTTTGGGTAGTAAGGTCATTTTCATAATGTTTATTCTTCCAATCCAAGAATATGGTATATCTCTCTATCTGTTTGCTTCATGTTTAATTTCTTTCATCAGTGTCTTATAGTTTTCTGCATATAGGATTTTGTCTCCTTAGGTAGGTTTATTCCTAGATATTTTATTCTGTTTCTTGCAGTGGTAAATGGGAATATTTCCTTAATTTCTCTTTCAGATTTTTCATCATTAGTGTATAGCAATGAAAGAGATTTCTGTGCATTAATTTTGTATCTTGCTACTTTACAAAATTCATTGATTAGCTCTAGTAGTTTTCTGGTAGAGTCTTTAGGATTCTCTGTGTATAGTATCATGTCATCTGCAAACAGTGGCATCTTTACTTCTCCTTTTCCAATTTGGATTCCTTTTATTTCTTTTTCTTCTCTGATTGCTGTGGCTAAAACTTCCAAAGCTATGTTGAATAATGGTGGTGAGAGTGGGCAACATTATCTTCTTCCTGATCTTAGTGGAAATGGTTTCATTTTTTTACCATTGAGAAAAGTGTTGGCTCTGTGTTTGTTGTATATAACCTTTATTATGTTGAGGTAAGTTCCCTCTATGCCTACTTTCTGGAGGGCTTTTCTCATAAATGGGTGTTGAATTTTGTTGAAAGATTTTTCGGCATCTATTTAGATGATCATATAGTGTTTATCCTTTAATTTGTTAATATGGTGTATCACATTAATTGATTTGCGTATATTGAATAATCCTTGCATTCCTAGGATAAACCCTACTTCATCATGGTGTATGGTCTTTTTTTTTTTTTTCGGTACACAGGCCTCTCACTGTTATGGCCTCTCCCATTGTGGAGCACAGACTCCGGATGTGCAGGCTCAGCTGCCATGGATCATGGGCCCAGCCGCTCCATGGCATGTGGGATCTTCCCAGACTGGGGCATGAACCCGTGTCCCCTGCTTTGGCAGGCGGACTCTCAACCACTGCACCACCAGGGAAACCTGGTGTATGATCCTTTTAATGTGCTGTTGGATTCTATTTTCCAGTATTTTGTTGAAGATTTTTGCATCTATGTTCATCAGTGATTTTGGCTTATAGTTTTCTTTCATTGTGACATCTTTGTCTGGTTTTGGTATCAGGAGGATGGTAGTCTTGTAGCCTGAGTTTGGGAGTATTTCTCCCTCTGCTATAATTAGGAAGAGTTTGAAAAGGATAGGTGTTAACTCTTCTCTAAATGTTTGCTAGAATTTGCCTGTGAATCCATCTATACCTGGGTTTGGTTTGTTGGAAGATTTTTAAACACAGTCTCAATTTCAGTGCTTGTGATTTGTCTATTTATATTTTCTATTTCTTCCTTGTTCAGTCTCAGAAGTTGTGCTTTTCTAAGGATTTGTCCATTTCTTCCAGGTTGTGCATTTTATTGGCATATAGTTGCTTGATGTAATCTCACATGATCCTTTTTATTCTGCAGTGTCAGTTGTTACTTTTCCTCTTTCATTTCTAATCCTATTGATTTGAGTCTTCTCCATTTTTTCCTTGATGTGTCTTGCTAATGTTTTATCAATTTTGTTTATCTCCTCAAAAAACCAGCTTTTAGTTTTATTTATCTTTGCTATTGTTTCCTTCATTTTTTTTCATTTATTTCTGATCTGATATTTATGATTTCTTTCCTTCTGCTAACTTTGTAGGTTTTTTGTTCTTCTTTATCTAATTGCTTTAGGTGTAAGGTTAGGTTGTTTGTTAGAGATGTTTCTTGTTTCTTAAGGTAGGATTGTATTACTCTATACTTCCCTCTTAGAACGGCTTTTGCTTCATCCCATTGGTTTTGGGTCATCGTGTTTTCATTGTCATTTGTTTCTAGATGGTTTTTTTTTTGTGTGATACGCAGGCCTCTCACTGTTGTGGCCTTTCCCATTGCAGAGCACAGGCTCCAGACATGCAGGCTCAGCCACCATGGCTCACAGGCCCAGCCGCTCCACAGCATGTGGGATCTTCCTGGACTGGGGCACGAACCCGTGTCCCCTGCATCGGCAGGCAGACTCTCAACCACTGTGCCACCAGGGAAGCCCTCTAGATGTTTTTTGATTTCCTTTTTGATTTCTTCAGTGATCTCTTGGTTTTTAAGTAGTGTATTGTTTAGCCTCCATGTGTTTGTATTTTTTACAGATTTTTTCCTGTAATTGATATCTAGTCTCATAGCATAGCGGTCAGAAAAGATACTTGGTATGATTTCAATTTTTAAAAATTTACCAAGGCTTGATTTGTGACCTAAGATATGATCTATCCTGGAGAATGTTCCATAAACACTTGAGAAGAAAGTGTCTTCTGTTGTTTTTGGATAGAATGTTCTATAAATATAGGTTAACTCCATCTTGTTTAATGTATCATTTAAAGTTTGTGTTTCCTTATTTATTTTCATTTTAGATGATCTGTCCATTGGTGAAAGTGGGCTGTTACAGTCCCTACTATTATTGTGTTACTGTTGATTTCCCCTTTTATGGCTGTTAGCATTTGCTTATGTATTGAGGTGGTACTCTGTTGTGTGGATAAATATTTACAACTGTTATATCTTCTCCTTGGATTGATCCCTTTATCATTATGTAGCTGTCCTTCTTTGTCTCTTGTAATAGTCTTTAATTTGAAGTCCATTTTGTCTGATATGAGAATTGTTATTCTAGCTTTCTTCTGATTTCCATTTGCATGGAATATAATTTTCCATTCCCTCACTTTCAGTCTGTATGTGTCCCTAGGTCTGAAGTGGGTCTCTTGTAGACAACATACATAGGGGTTTGGTTGTCTATCCATTCAGCCTGTCTATGTCTTTTGGTTGGAGCATTTAATCCATTTACATTCAAGGTCATTATCATTATGTATGTTCCTATTACCATTTTCTTAATTGTTTTGGGTTTGTTATTGTAGGTCTTTTCCTTCTCTTGTGTTTCCTGCTTAGAGAAGTTCCTTTAGTATTCATTGTACAGCTGGTTTGGTGGTGCTGAATTCTCTTGGCTTTTGTTTTTGTCTGTAAAGTTTTTAATTTCTCCAACGAATCTGAATGTGATACTAGCTGGGTAGAGTAATCTTGATTGTAGGTTTTTCTCTTTCATCACTGTAAATATATCCTGCCACTTCCTTCTGACTTGCAGAGTTTCTGCTGAAAGATCAGTTGTTAACCTTGCTTCTTTTAATATTTTTTCTTTGTATTTAATTTTTGATAGTTTGATTAATATGTGCCTTGGTGTGTTTCTCCTTGGATTTATCCTGTATGGGACTCTCTGTGCTTCCTGGACTTGATTAACTATTTCCTTTCCCATATTAGGGAAGTTTCATGTATAATGTCATCAAATATTTTATCAGTCCCTTTTTTTTCTGTTGTTCTTCTGGGACCTCTATAATTTGAATGGTTTTGTTTTTAATGTTGTCCCAGAGGCCTGAATTTGTCCTCAATTCTGTTCATTCTTTTTTCTATATTCTGGTCCTAAGTAGTTATTTCCACTATTTTATCTCCACATTACATGTCCATTCTTCTGCCTCAGTTATTCTGTTATTGATTCTTTCCAGAGAATTTTAAATTTCCTTTATTGTGTTGTTCATCACTCTTTGTTTGCTCTTTAGTTCTTCTAGGTCCTTGTTAAACGTTTCTTGTATTTTCTCCATTCTATTTCCAAGATATTGGATCAGCTTAACTCTCATTACTCTGAAATCTTTTTCAGGTAGACTGCCTATTTCCTTTTCATTTGTTTGTCTGGTGTGTTTTTACCTTACTCCTTCATCTGCTGTGTGTTTCTCTGTCTTCTCATTTTGTTTAACTTACTGTGCTTGGGGTCTTCTTTTCACAGGTTTCAGGTTTGTACTTCCTGTTGTTTTTGGTGTCTGCCCACAGTGGCTAAGGTTTGTTCATTGGGCTGTCTAGGCTTCCTGGTGGAGGGGAGTTGTGCCTATGTTCTGGTGGATGATGCTGGATCTTGTCTTTCTGGTGGGCAGGACCACGCCCGACGGTGTGTTTTGGGTTGTCTGTGAACTTATTATGATTTTAGGCAGCCTGTCCACTAATGGGTTGTTTGTGTTCCTCTCTTGCTAGTTGTTTGGCATAGGGTGTCCAGCACTGTAGCTTGATGGTCTTTTAGTGGACCTGAGTCGTTGCGTTGAGGTGATCTCTGGGAGAGCTTTCGCCATTTGATATTATGTGGAGCCTGGAGGTCTCTGGTGGACTGATGTCCTGAACTCAGCTCTCCCACCTCAGAGGCACAGGCCTGACAACCAGCTGGATCACCAAGACCCTGTCAGTCACACGGCTCAGAAGAAAAGGGACAAAAAAAGAAAGAAAGAAAGAAAAAAAGAAAATGGCATAGAATAAAGTTATTAAAATAAAAACTAAATAATTATAAACATATAAAAATTTAAAAGGAATAAAGAAAGAACAAAAAAAAAAAAGAAAAGAGCAATCAAAACAAATCCACCAATGATAACAAGCACTAAAAATTATACTAAAAAAAAAAAAACTCAAACCAACAGACAGAACCCTAGGACAAATCGTTAAAGCAGAGCTATACAGATGAAATCACACAAACAAGCATACTCATACACACTCACAAAAAGAGAAAAAGGAAACAATATATATATCATTTGTCCCAAAGTCCACTGTCTCAGTTTTGGGGTGATTCTTTGTCTATTCAGGTATTCCACAGATGCAGGGTACATCAATTTGATTGTGGAGATTTAATCTGCTGCTCCTGAGGCTGCTGGGAATAATTTCTGTTTCTTTCTTTGTTTATACAGCTTCTGGGGCTCAGCTTCAGGTTTGGCCCCACCTCTGTGTGTAGGTCACCTGAAGTTGTCTGACCAGACAAGATGGGGTTAAAGTAGCAGTTGATTAGGGGGTTCTTGTTCACTCAGTCTGGGAGGAGGGAGGGGCACCGAATGCAGGGCAAGCCTGCAGCAATGGAGGCTGGCATCACATTGCAACAACCTGAGGCGCACTGTGTGTTCTCCTGGGGAAGTTGTTCTGTATCACGGGACCCTGGAAGTGGAGGGCTGCACAGGTTCCCAGTAGAGAAGTTGTGCATAGTGACTTGTGCTTGCTTGGCTTCTTGGTGGCTGCAGCAGCAGAGCATTTCATGCCCATCTTTGGTGTCTGAGCTGATAGCCATGGCTCTTGCCCATCTCTGAGCTCGTTTAAGCAGTGCTCTGAATCCCCTCTCCTCATGCATCCCAAAACAGTGGTCTCTTGCCTCTTAGGCAGGTCCAGACATTTTCCCAGACTCCCTCCCAGCTAGCTGTGGTGCACTAACCGCCTTCAGGCTGTGTTCATGCAGCAAACCCCAGTCCTCTCCCTGGGATCTCACCTCCGACGAAGCCGGACCCCCATGTCCCAGCTCCCGCCCGTCACAGACAGTGGGTGAGCAGACAAACCTCTCAAGCTGGTGAGTGCTGGTCAGTACTGATTCTCTGTGTGGGAATCTCTCTGCTTTGCCCTCTGCACCCCTGCTGCTGTGCTCTCCTCCATGGCTTTCCACCCCACCACCCCATCTCTCTTCCAGTGAAGGGGTTTCCTAGTGTGTGGAAACTTTTCTCCTTCACAGCTCCCTCCCAGTGGTGCAGATCCTGTCTATATTCTTTTGTCTCTGTTTGGTGGTGCTGAATTCTTTTAACTTTTGCTTATCTGTAAAGCTTTTGATTTCTCTGTCAAATCTGAATGAGATCCTTGCTGGGTGTAGTAATCTTGGTTGTAGGTTTCTCCCTTTCATCACTTTAAATAGATCATGCCACTCTCTCTGGCTAGTGGAGTTTCTGCTGAGAAATCAGTTTTTAACATTATGGGAGTTCCCTTGTATGTTATTTGTCATTTTCCCTTGTTGCTTTTAGTAATTTTTCTTTGTCTTTAATTTTTGTTAATTTGATTACTGTGTGTCTCCTTGGGTTTATCCTGCCTGGGACTCTCTGCACTTGCTGGACTTGGGTGGCTATTTCCCTTCCCATGTTAGGGAAGTTTTCCACTATAATCTCTTCAAATATTTTCTTGGGTATTTTCTCTCTCTCTTACCCTTCTGGGAACCCTATAATGTGAATGTTGTTGCATTTAATGTTGTCCCAGAGGTCTCTTAGGCTGTCTTCATTTCTTTTCGTATTTTTTCTTTATTCTGTTCTGCAGCAGTGAATTTCACCATTCTCTCTTCCGGGTCACTTATCCGTTCTTCTGCCTCAGTTATTCTACTATTGATTCCTTCTAGTGTATTTTTCATTTCAGTTATTGTACTGTTCATCTCTGTTTGTTCTTTAATTTTTCTATGTGTTTGTTCTTTAATTTTTCTAGGTCTTTGTCAAACATTTCTTGTATCTTCTCAATCTTTGCCTCCATTCTTTTTCTGAGGTCTTGGGTCATCTTCACTCTCATTATTCTCTCTCTATTCTTTTGTCTCTGTTTTTCTTTTTTTTGCCCTACCCAGGTCCATGGGTTGTTTCTTGCCTTTTGGGAAGTCTGAGGTCTTCTGCCAGCATTCAGTAGGTGTTCCACATGTAGATGTATTTCTGATGTATTTGTGGGGAGGAAGGTGATCTCCACTTATTACTCTTCTGCCATCTTGAAGGTCTCTCCCATACTGTTTTGATTACTACAGCTTTGTAATATAGTTTTAAATCAGGAGGTCTGATGTCCACACATATATTTAGACTTCATAAAAACCTTGTAAACTGAGTATTTTTGTCTCCATTTTATAGATTCAGAAAGTAAACCTTTATAATAGTGAAGAAGCTCACCCAAGACATATTAAGTTACGAAGCTTAATCTCTCTGATACCAAACCCTGTAATCTTACCTTGTTTAGTACAAGGATAATATGGTTTCCTGAAAGAGAAAACTCTTTTTGTATTGATATAGAAAAAATCAACAAGATACGCTGATAAAAAATAACCAAGATATACAAAAAAGGAAAAAAAATAGAGAATGCCACTTTGTGTGAAAAGAAAGGGAAAAACATAAAATAACATATATCATTCGCCTGCATGTGCCAACATATTTACAAGAATGAACAGTAAATTAATCACAAGGATCCCTTGTTGAGAGAAATCGAAACTGGGCAAAAAGTACTGCCTGTATTTTAAGATACATTTTCAATAAATCTGTACATGGATTCTCTTTTAACATTAAAAAAAAAAAGGGAACAGATCAGTTTGGATATTGTCAGACTCATGTGATAAGTGGCCCATAGAGCAAGCTGCATGCAAATATGCACAATAGAACCACATACTTGTCTGTGATGAAAGAGGGGAAAAAAATATTGGAGCTTCCCCGCAACAGGTAGTTTGAAAAGCACTTCTGTATAGTGAAAAGTCTTCTTCCTATTCCTATGCCTCAGCTATCCAGCTCCCTCCTGGATGCAACAAATGCTGTTAGATTCTTGTGTATCCTTGCACAGTTCACATACATGCATACACATGTGTGTGAGTACTACACACACACGTGCACAAATGGTAGCATGCTAAATGTTCTGCTCTTTGCTTTTTCATTTAAGGATATAACTTGGATATTTTTCCTCATTTTTTTTTAAACAGCTGCCAGATAGTCTTTTGTTTGGAGGCACTATAATTTATTTAACCACTTCCCTGCTTTGCTGTTAAGATAATGCTGCAATGAGTAATCTGATATATATTTTATTTCACATATGCAAATAAATCCTTGACATGTTGTAGCTGTGCATGTCCAAAAGCAGGAAGCTTGCTTAATATGCACTTAGTAGGCATAATTAATAAATGCTTGCTGACGTTAGTGAAAACTGCAAAAATTGGTGAAGATTCTGAAGGGAAATGGGCAAACTGGGGAGGCTTTAGTGCAGGGAGGAGTTGGCTTAGTGAGGTGGGGACAACATGAGAGGAAGAACAGTTCACAGAGTGCTCAGTGCCAACTCTGTAAGTAGGCAGGTGAGTAGCAGAACTGGACCTCGAACCCAGGTCCCTGTTATTCTGCCTTCTTGCCTGTTTAGGCTCCTGCTGGGCTGCTCTATTCCTTTCTTTCCATTAAACTATACTGTGCTCACCCAACAGTTTCGGTTTTGGGGGTGTTTTTGGAGGGGATTAAAAAGAATTTTATTGGAGTATAGTTGCTTTACAATGTTCTGTTAGTTTCTACTGTACAGCAAATTGAATCAGCTATACGTATTTATATATCCCCTCCATTTTTGTAATTTTATAGATTTCTGTCTTTAAATTTATTTATTTATTTTTGGCTGTGTTGGGTCTTCGTTTCTGTGCGAGGACTTTCCCCAGTTGTGGCAAGCAGGGGCCACTCTTCTTCGCAGTGTGCGGGCCTCTCACCATCGTGGCCTCTCTTTTTGAGGAGCACAGGCTCCAGACGTGCAGGCTCAGTAGTTGTGGCTCACGGGCTTAGTTGTTCCGTGGCATGTGGGATCCCCCCAGACCAGGGCTCGAACCCATGTCCGCTGCATTAGCAGGCAGATTCTCAGCCACTGCACCACCAGAGAAGCCCCTATATCTCCTCTTTTTTGTATTTCCTTCCCATTTAGGTCACCACAGAGCACTGAGTAGAGTTCCCCATGCTATACAGTAGGTTCGCATCAGTTATCTATTTTATACATAGTATCAATAGTGTATATATGTCAATCCCAATCTCCCAATTCATCCCACCCTGCCCTTTACCTCTTGGTATCCATACATTTGTTCTCTACGTTTGTGTCTTTATTTCTTCTTTGTAAATAAGATCATCTATACCAATTTTTTCAGATTCCATATATATGTGTTAATATACGGTATTTGTTTTTCTCTTTCTGACTTACTTCACTCTCTATGACAGTCTTGAAGTCCAGCCACGTCTCTACAAATGACCCGATTTCGTTCCTTTTTATGGCTGAGCAATGTTCCATCGTATATATGTACCACATCTTATTTATCCATTCCTCTGTCGATGGACATTTAGGCTGCTTCAACGTCTTGGCTATAGTAAATAGTGCTGCAGTGAACACTGGAGTGCATGTGTCTTTTTGAATTATTGTTTTCACTCAGTATATGCCCAGTAGTGGGAATTGCTGGGTCACATTGTTGTTCTATATTTGTTTTTTTATGGGACCTCCATACTATTCTCCATAGTGGCTGTATCAATTTACATTCCCACCAACAGTGCAGGAGGGTTCCCTTTTCTACACATCTTCTCCAACATTTCTTGTTTGTAGATTTTGTGATTATGGCCATTCTGACTGGTGTGAGGTGATATATCATTGTAGTTTTGATTTGCACTTCTCTAATAATTAGTGAAGTTCAGCATCCTTTCATGTGTTTGTTGGCCATCTGTATGTGTTCTTTGAAGAAATGTCTATTTAGGTCTTCTGCTTATTTTTGGATTCAGTTGTTTTTGTTGTTTTTGATATTGAGCTGTATGAGCTGTTTGTATATTTTGGAGATTAATCCTTTGTCAGTTGCTTCATTTGCAAATATTTTCTCCCATTCTGAGGATTGTCTTTTTGTCTTGTTTATGGTTTCCTTTGCTGTGCAAAAGCTTTTAAGTTTCATTAGGTCCCATTTGTTTATTTTTATTTTTATTTCCATTACTCTAGGAGGTGGGTCATAAAAGATCTTGGTGCAATTTATGTCAAAGAATGTTCTGCCTATGTTTTCCTCTAAGAGTTTTATAGTGTCTGGCCTTACATTTAGGTCTTTCATCCATTTTGAGTTTATTTTTGTGTATGGTGTTAGGGAGTGTTTTAATTTCATTCTTTTACATGTAGCTGTCCAGTTTTCCCAGCACCATTTATTGAAGAGGCTGTCTTTTCTCCATGGTATATTCTGGCATACTTTGTCATAGATTAGGTGACCATGGGTGTGTGGGTTTATCTCTGGACTTTCTATCCTATTCCATTGATCTATATTTCTGTTTTTGTGCAAGTACCATGCTGTCTTGATACTGTAGCTTTGCAGTATAGTCTGAAGTCAGAGAACCAGTTTCCTCCAGCTCCGCTTTTCTTTCTCAAGATTGATTTGGCAATTTGGGGTCTTTGGTGTTTCCATAGAAATTGTAAAATTTTTTGTTCTAGTTCTGTGAAAAACGCCATTGGTTATTTGATAGGGATTGCACTGAATCTGTAGATTGCTTTGGGTAGTATAGTCATTTTCACAAAGTTGATCCTTCCAATTCAAAAGCATGGTATATCTCTCCATCTGTTTGTATCATCTTTAATTTCTTTCATCTGTGTCTTATAGTTTTCTGCATACAGGTCTTTTTTCTCCCTAGGTAGGTTTATTCCTAGGTATTTAATTCTTTTTGTTGCAATGGTAAATGGGGTGTTTCCTTAATTTCTCTTTCAGGTTTTTCATTATTAGTATATAGGAATGCAAGATATTTCTGTGCATTAATTTTGTATCCTGCAACTTTACCAACTTCATGGATTATCTTTAGTAGTTTTCTTGTGGCATCTATAGGATTCTCTATGTATAGTATCATGTCATCTGCAAACAGTGACAGTCTTACTTCTTCTTAGCCTGTTTGGATTCCTTTTATTTCTTTTTCCTGTCTTATTACCATGGCTAGGATTTCAAAAACTATGTTGAATAATAGTGGCAAGAGTGGACACCCTTCTCTTGTTCCTGATCTTAGAGGAAATGTTTTCAGTTTTTCACCATTGAGAACAATGTTTGCTTTCGGCTTGTCATATATGACCTTTATTATGTTGAGGTAGGTTCCCTTTATGCCCACTTTCTGGAGAGTTTTTATCATAAATCTGTGTAGAATTTTGTCAAAAGCTTTTTCTGCATCTATTGAGATTATCATATGGTTTGTATCCTTCAATTTGTTAATATGTGTATCACATTGATTGATTTGCATATGTTGAAGGATCCTTGCATCCCTCAGGTAAATCCCTCTTGATCATGGTGTATGATCCTTTTAATGTGTTGTTGGATTTGGCTTGCTAGTAATTTGTTGAGGATTTTGACATCTATGTTCATCAGTGATATTGGCCTGTAATTATTTTTGTGTTTGATATCTTTTTCTGATTTTGGTATCAGGGTGATTGTGGTCTCATAGAATGAGTTTGGGAGTGTACCTCCCTCTGCCATATTTTGGAAGAGTTTGAGAAGGATGGGTGTTATCTCTCCTCTAAATGTTTGATAGAATTCACCTGTGAAGTCATCTGACCCTGGGCTTCTCTTTGTTGGAATATTATTAATCACAGTTTCAAATTCAGTGCTTGTGATTGGTCTGCTCATATTTTCAATTTCTTCCTCATTCAGTCTTGGAGGGTTGTACCTTTCCAAGAATGTGTCCATTTCTTCCAGGTTGTCCATTTTATTGTCATAGGATTGCTTATAGTAGTCTCTTATCATCCTTTGTATTTCTACAGTGTCATTTGTACCTTCTCGTTTAATTACCTTAAATGCAATTGGATTAAATGCTACAGTCAAAAGACACAGACTGGCTGAATGGATACCAGTACAATATCCATATATGTCTTGCCTACAAGAGACCCACTTCAGACCTCGGGACACATACAGACTGAAAGTGAGGGGGTGGAAAAAGATATTCCATGCAAATGGAAATCAAAAGAAAGCTGCAGTAGCAATACTCATGTCAGACAAAATAGACCTTAAAAAAACTGTCACATGAGATAAGGAAGGACACTGCATACTGACCAAGGGATCAATCCAAGAAGAAGATAAAACAATTGTAAATATTTATGCACACAATATAGGAGCACCTCAATGCATAAGGAAGGCATTGCTAACAGCCATTAAAGGGGAAATTGACAGTAACACAATATTTTTGTGGGAGCATTAACACTCTACTTACACCAATGGATAGGTCATCCAGACAGAAAATTAATAAGGAAACACAAGTCTTAAATGACAAATTAGACCAGATAGACTTAATGAATATTTATAGGACATTCAATCAAAAAGCAGCAGAATACACTTCTCCTCAAGTGCACATGGAACATTCTCCAGGATAGATCCCATCTTGGGTCACAAATCAAGCTTCAGTAAATTTAAGAAAATTGAAATCATATCAAACATCTTTTCTGACCACAATGCTATGAGATTAGAAATCAGTTACAGGAAAATAACTGTGAAAAACACAAACACATGGAGGCTAAACAATATGCTACTAAATAACCAAGAGATCACCGAAGAAATCAAAGAGGAAATCAAAAGATACCTAGAAACAAAAGACAACAAAATCACGATGACCCAAAACCTATGGAATGTAGCAAAAGCAATTCTAAGAGGGAAGTTTATAGAAATACAATCCTACCTGAAGAAATAGGAAACGTCCCAAATAAACAACCTAATCTTACACCTAAAGCAACTAGAGAAAGAAGAACAAACAAAACCCAAAGTTAGTAGAAGGAAAGAAATCGTAAAGATCAGAGAAGAAATAAGTGAAATAGCAATGAAAAAAAAGAAAAAAAAATAACAAAGATCAGTAAAACTAAAAGCATTGTTCTTTAAGCAGATAAACAAAATTGATAAACCTTTAGCCAGACTCATTAAGAAAAAAATGGAGAGGACTCAAATCAATAAAATTGCTGGTTTGAGTTGCATTTTTCCTGTGCCTTTTCAGCACCAGGGGATAGACTGAAATATGGAGTGAGTTCAGATTTTGGTGTAGACCGAAGGTCCTGGCTTCAAAGCCATTTCTGGCTGTGACTTGGGCAAGTTGTTTAAGTTCTCCATTTCTTGTGTCTAAAATGCATGTTGCAGTGTGTCAACACTGAGTGGGGAGGATGAAATGCACTGGTTCATGTAATGCTCCCATCCTGATGCCTAGGATGTAGTACGCTCTCAAAGAATTTTAATCCCTCATGCTCACTTGTAGCAAGCCCAGGCCCTCCATAAATGCTATGGAACTAAATCTAATTATATTAACACCACAGTATATTTCTGTGCCTCTTCCCCATGTAGGTGGCTGCACTCTGTCCTTTTTATGTCTCCAAGATGCATTTGCTCCCAATTCTTGGAGGCTCCATTAGAATGAGAAAAGCACAAGGAGATGATTTTCCCCCAAGGAGAGACAAGCAAGACACTAAAAGAAACTGAGACTGCTACTATTCTAGGAGTTCAATGAGAAACAGTCATTAGAGCCATGGCCTGCTGTGCAGAAAACAGGCTGAAGTGAAAGAATGGTTTGGATTCAATGACCCGAAGTACATTCTTCCCATCTATTCACTGCCTTCTTACATTACTTTAGCAAATGCCAGCTTAGCTGCCAGAGGTACACGGAGTGCACTGCACGGAATGAACCAAACAAGTTTTAAGCTCAATGTGGTTGTCCCGAAAAGGGTGAGGTGGGAGGGAATCACCTGGCTAAATGGTGTTTGTTGCCACTTGGCCAGTTTAGAGTTGTTCCCTGGGTGATTTGTTCTGGGTCTGGGTTGAAGGTGTGTTGGCAGGATGTGGAGCTCCTATTAGACTGCATCCGTGAACTCTTTATCCCAAGTGCCCTCAGATACTCACAACTGCCACTTAAACAGCTCTTGCTGGTTGAATGGCAAATGTGTCACTACAATCTCCTGTAGGATTAATTAGATGTTTCCTGGCCTTTGGTGTGATATACTTACTGCTCAACAACAGTCCAGCACAGGTCAGTAACCTGACTAATGGCCATTAATGAACAGAAATTGAAACCAGGAATCCCTGTCTTTTGTTATAAACAAAATTTCTCTACTGCTTATGAAAGACGTATTATTGAAATTAAAGGTGCACTTACACCCTTAGAAGAAAGTATTTTTGTTACCTCAAAAACTGAGAATTATCCAGCCCTTCAGGCAATGTGGGCATGATTCTTTTGTTAGTCTTTTGTTGATACCTTATAATACAAGTGTTGAAGTCCTTAACACCAAATCATGTCATCTCCTCTTGAAAGAGACTGGTAAAAAAGGATGATCACATGGATGAAGAAGAGGATCTGGCCTCTACAAGGGAAAAAAGCAGAGCTCATAGGGAAGCTGAACTTGTCAACTGAACCTTGGGTCATATTCCATCCATCCACTCATCCATCCATCCACCCATCCATCCATTTATCCATCCATCCATTCAATCATTTAACATATATGGAACATCTACTATATGGCAGAAACTGTACTGAGGGATGAAGGACGCAGAAGTCATGGTTCCAGTCTTTCTATATATGAGTATCCCTCCCCATGAAACCACCCCAGATGCTCCAGGCATGACAGGAGGCCACCCACATTCAGTGCAAGGGGTTAGCAATGAGACAAGAGAAGACCTGATTGTTGAGGAATACAAGAACAGCTATTTTCCTTCAAGACTTTTGTGAAGTTACAAGTTTTCTGGGTCCTCTCCATTTACATGTAATAACAAGGGTCAGAAGCTATTTAACTGATTTATTCCTTTTCATTTTTGCCTCTCAAGCCAAGGATTCTGCTCAAGGAATGCTTAGACTTTGGTAAACACCTGGAACATAGGAGTCATGTCTTCTAGAACATGATTATTGCTGAATAAATGTATAATTAATAGACGCCTGTTTGTCTTCTTATAGATTTGGTATAATCTTCGTTAGGTTCTGTGAGTGCAGAGTAGAAACAGGAGACTGTAGCAGAAATGCGAGCCACGTCTCCACCTGTCAGTATCCATTCATCCCTGTTTCCTAGAGAACTTCCTACTTGAGACTCAATCCCAAGATCAGGAGCTCTGCAGCCTGACCATAACTGATTGTACCAGCAGAACCAATTCCTGTCACTCGACAAAATTTAAAAAATGAATGTGTAGAGTCAATACATTAAGTTAATTGGTGTTCAGTGCTTTAACTAGAAGGCTGTGTAAACTTGGGGTTGTGACCACTTTGGGGGTTGCTTTGGTTAACACGATGGATACATGAACAGAGAAGCTCATCTATGACAGAAAAATGAAGCAGAGATGAAGAACTCTAATCACCTCACAACTCTCTAGGTCCTATGACACCCTACTACAATGGTAGCCATGGATTCTGAGTTATACCTTTATCTTGATAACTCTCTTTCTAAAATTTAAGCTAGTCTGGATGAAATTTTAATACTTATAAGCAAAGGATAACTGACTAATATAGGCAGAATAAAGGTCTAGATCTGTCTTAGGAAGCTGTCAAAATGACAGGGTAGGAACAGAAGGAATATAAAATGTGGAGCTCAGTATGCATTTGTCCATGAGAATCCAACTATCCAATAGAAACAGGGGAAGATATCAACAACAGTTTTTGCCTCAGTTTCTAGAAAATTTGAATCTAATGCATTTGGTCCATTTCTGCTTAACTTAGAACAATTTGGCATCAAAATCATTGCACTGTCTTCATCTATAACTATTTCAGGTTGTTGATGTCAAGCCTTTGGGACCTTATAGCAGCACTGTCCAATAGAACTTTCTAAGATGATGGGAATGCTCTATAGCTGTGCTATCCAATAAGCAAGCCACAAGCCACATGTGACTATTTAGCACTTGGAATGTGGCTAGTGTGATTAAGAAAGTGAATTTTTAATTTTATTTAATGTTGATGAATTTCAACATAGTCAAATGTGGAACTCTAGGGGCTTCCCTGGTGGCGCAGTGGTTGAGAGTCGGCCTGCCGATGCAGGGGATGTGGGTTCGTGCCCCAGTCTGGGAAGATCCCACATGTCGCGCAGCAGCTGGCACCATGAGCCATGGCCGCTGAGCCTGCGTGTCCAGAGCCTGTGCTCCACAGTGAGAGGTCACGGCAGTGAGAGGCCCGCATACCGCAAAAAAAAAAAAAAAAAAAAAAAAAAAAAAAAAGTGGAACTCTAGTAATTACTGTACTGGATAGAGTAGGTTTAGAATACATTCCAAAATTCCAACACTTCGCTATCTTCACACTACAACCCACTCTCAGAGTCTCCCAATGATTCCCCATGCTTTCTCTCTTGTCTCTTCATGAGGTCATTCCTCACAGAGCTGCTGGAGAGATCTTTAAAAATACAAATCAGATTTGAACTCCTGTTCAAAACCCTTCAATGTTTGTATTAAAATTAGGAATAAAATTTAAATTTCTGCAACCCTCAAGATCCTATTTGGTCTGGCACTTGCCTACCTTTCCCACATTGTCTCCTCCCAACTCCCCACCACTCTGTCTCACATTCATAATCCTCCAGTC
The DNA here is from genome assembly GCF_008692025.1 of Phocoena sinus. Lineage (NCBI taxonomy): Eukaryota > Metazoa > Chordata > Mammalia > Artiodactyla > Phocoenidae > Phocoena > Phocoena sinus. Next base: position 28,571,938 of record NC_045776.1, on the reverse strand, counting down.
TTACTGGCCTTTCTTTTGTTCCCCCAAACACTCCAAGGCACTATCAGCACAGTATCTTCAATTTATGTATTTTCTGTTTGGAATATTTTCTCCCAGTTCTTGCTGTGGCTGGCTCTATTTCATCATTCAGCTCTCAGTTCATGGGTCATCTTCTCAGAGAGGCCTTTCCTGGTCACCATGGTTAAAAATGCTTCAATGCTGCAATGGATGGCTCCTTTTTCTTTTTTTTTCACCCTGTTTTATTTTTGTTCATAAGACTATCACCTCCTGAATTTATTTCATGTATATCTATCAATATGACTGTATCTATGCATCCATGTGCCCGTCCATCCATCCATCATTTATCTCTGTATCCCCCCACAAAAATGTAAGCCCTTAAGCAAAGAGGATTTGTCTGTCTTTGTCACTGCTACAGCTCCAGAGCCTTGAATGCTGCCTGGCACACAGTAGGTGCTCAAAAATACTCGTTAATGGTTGGAATGACTGCTCATTCAGGATTTGGAATCTTTCAGTGTGGCTCTCTCAAGGCTTCCTTCTCAGCCATGGATGGGACCCTCTGAGAAGATCCTGATGTGTCAACAACTGAGCTTCTAACTTTTCTCCCCAAACTGACTCCTCTACAGTTGTTTCCATCTCTGCTAGTGATAACATCATCCTGGTAATCGTTCATACCCAAAACATCAGTGTCAATTTAGACTCCTCTATTTCTCTCACCCCATAGCCTGTCAGCAAATCCTTGTTGGCTCAAACGATTACTTGTCACTGACTACTGTCGATTGATCTAAACCACTATCATCTCTTCATCTTTGCCCAGATCACAGTAGGGCTCTCCTAACTTCCCCTACTTGTAAACTCAGACCCTTCATTCTATCCCCAACAAAATGATTCTGTTAAAACATAAATCAATTCATGTCACTCATTTGCTCAAAATTCTACAGTGCTTTCTTATTTTACTCAGAGTAAAAGCCAAAGTGATGATAGACCCAGAAGGCCCTACACCATCCAACCCCATCATCCCTCTGATCTCACCTTCAACAATGGTCTCCCTTCTTCACTCTTCTGACACCACACTGGACCCCTGGTGTAACAAAGAGGCTACATACCCCTCTTGGCAACTTTGCCCATGCTGTTTTTTTTAACTGGAAGCTTCTATCCAAGCCATTCCTATTCCCTTCCCACTTTATTTTTCACGATAGCACTTTACATCTTTAATATATGACATGATTTTATATTTGTGCTGTTCATTTTTCATCTGCTCTGCTTAGCATATAAAATTTATAAGGGAAGGAACTTTTGCTTGCTTTTTGTTTGTTTTGTTCACTCCTGTATCCCCAGTACCTAGAACAGTGCTATGTAACAGAATTTAATTACTGTTTGTTGAATAAATGAATAATATAATGAATGATACATGAAATCCAGAAATTTAACTAGTTAAGGTGATCTAAATAGCAAATGAGATTTGATTTTCTAAAGATAAAGTAATTCATTTTCAAGATAGATGGAGGTCACATAAATTAAATAAATACTAAAGGATAAACTTACTCACAGACTTATGTCCCAAAGTCTTGAGTTCACTGAGAGACCAAGTTTACTGATCTAATTATACAATTTCAGAGCAGAATATTCTCCTCAGTCATGGTCACTGAATGCTGTTGACTTATCAGATCCCATTGGCTAACATATAATGTGCCAGTCAGCTAACCACAAATGCAGGGAGGAGAACTTGTAAATAAGTCAAGAAAGTGAATTTAAAAATCTCTTCTTTCATGATTTTCTTGTTAGCATTGTTTACAAACTGCAGGCTCTTTAGAGCTCCTTTCCACCTTAGGAGATGACATCCGGGGGTCAGAAAGAATCAAAAGGGATGTTGAGAAAATGTGTACTTTGCTCTAGGATAGGAATTGGTACTCAGACTGCTCTATTCCAAGAAAACATAGCCTGAAAATGGAGGTAGAGCCACAGACATCTCAATAAAGTACAGGTCACCACAAGATGGTGGAGTAGAAGGACGTGCACTCACTCCCTCTTGCAAGACCACCAGAATCACAAATAACTGTGGAACAGCCATTGACAGGAAGACACTGGAACTCAACAAAAAAGATATCCCACATACAAACACAAAGGAGAAGCCACAATGAAACAGTAGGAGGGGCACAATCACAATATTATCAAATCGCATAACTGCTGGGTGGGTGACTAAAAGACTGGAGGTCACTTATACCACAGAAGTCCACCCACTGGAGTGAAGGTTCTGAACCCCCCATCAGGCTTCCCAACCTGGGGGTATGGCAACAGGAGGAGGAATTCCTAGAGAATCAGACTTTGAAGGTAGAAGGATTTGACTGCAGGACTTCAAAAGGACTGGGGGGAAAAAAGACTCCACTCTTGAAGGACACACATAAAGTAGTGTGTGCACTGGGATGTAGGGGAAGGAGCAGGATCCCATATAAGACTGAACCAGACCTATCTGATAGTGTTGGAGTGTCTCCTGCAGAGGTAGTGTGGCTGTGGCTCACCGTGAGGACAAGGACACTGGCAGCAGAAGTTATGGGAAGTACTCCTTGGTGTGAGCACTCCCAGAGTCCAACACTAGCCCCACCAAAGAGCCAGGTAGGCTCCAGTGTTGGGTTGCCTCAGGTCAAACAACCAACAGGGATGGAACCCAGCCCCACACATCAGCAGACAAGCGGATTAAAGTTTTCTGAGTTCTCCCCATGAGAGCAACACCCAGCTATACCCACCAAGAGTCCCTCCCATCTGGAAACTTACACAAGCCTCTTGGATAGCCTCATCCACCAGAGGGCAGACAGCAGATGCAAGAAGAACTACAATCCTGCAGCCTGTGGGAAAAAACCACATTCACAGAAAAATAGACAAGATGAAAAGGCAGAGGGTTATGTACCAGATGAAGGAACAAGATAAAACCACAGAAATGCAACTAATGATAGTGAAGATGATCCAAGACTTCAGAAAAAGAATGGAGGCAAAGATCGAGAAGATGAAAGAAATGTTTAACAAAGACCTAAAAAAATTAAAGAACAAACACATAGAAGAATTAAAGAGCAAACAAACAGAGATGAACAGTGCAATAACTGAAATGAAAAATACACTAGAGGGAATCAATAGCAGAATAACTGAGGAAGAAGAATGGATAAGTGACCTGGAAGACAGAACAGTGGAATTCACTGCCACAGAGCAGAATAAAGCAAAAAGACTGAAAAGAAATGAAGACAGCTTAAGAGACCTATGGGACACCATTAACTGCAACAACGTTCACATTACAGGGATCCCAGAAGGAGAAGAGAGAGAGAAAGGACCCGAGAAAATATTTGAAGAGATTATAGTGGAAAACTATACATGGGAAAGGAAATAGCCACCCAAGTCCAGGAAGTGCAGAGAGTCCCAGGAAGCATAAACCCAAGGAGAAACACGTTGAGACACATATTAATCAAATTTGCAAAAATGAAAGACAAAGAAAAATTATTGAAAGCAACAAGGGAAAAACGACCAATAACATACAAGGGAACTCCCATAAGGTTAACAGCTGATTTCTCAGCAGAAACTCTACTAGTCAGAAAGGAGTGGCATGATCTATTTAAAGTGATGAAAGGGAAGAACCAAGATTACTCTAGCCAGCAAGGATCTCATTCAGATTCGATGGAGAAATCAAAAGTTTTACAGACAAACAAGGGCTAAGAGAATTAAGCATCACCAAACCAGCTATACAAAAAATGCTAAAGGGACTTCTCTAACTGGGAAACAAAAGAGAAGAAAAGGACTTACAAAAACAAACCCATAACAATTAAGAAAATGGTAATAGAACATTCATATTGATAATTACCTTAAACATGAATGGATTAAATGCTCCAACCAAAAGACACAGGCTCACTGAATGGATACAAAAACAAGAACAATATATATGCTGTCTACAAGAGACCCACTTCAGACCTAGGGACACATACGGACTGAAAGTAAGGGGATGGAAAAATATATTCCATGCAAATGGAAATCAAAAGAAAACTGGAGTAGCAACACTCAAATCAGAAAAAATAGATTTTAAAATAAAGAATGTTACAAGAGACAAGGAAGGTCATTACATAAAGATCAAGGAATCAAGCCAATAAGAAGGTATAAATATTATAACTAAATATGCACCCAACATAGGAGTATCACAATACGTAAGGAAACTGCTAACAGCTATAAAAGAGGAAATCGAAGGTAACATAAAAAGAGTGGGGGACTTTAACACCTCACTTACACCAAAGGACAGATCATCCAACAGAAAATTAATAAGTAAACACAAGCTTTAAACAATACAATAGACCAGATAGATTTAATTGATATTTATAGGACATTCCATCCAAAACAGCAGATTACACTTCTTCTCAAGTGCACACAGAACATTCTCCAGGATAGATCACATCTTGGGTCACAAATCAAGCCTCAGTAAATTTAAGAAAATTGAAATCATATCAAGCATCTTTTCTGACCACAAAGCTTTGAGATTAGAAATCAGTTACAGTGGAAAAAAACGTAGAAAACACAAATACACGGAGGCTAAACAATACATTGCTAAATAACCAAGAGATCACTGAAGTAATCAAAGAGGAAATCAAAAAATACCTAGAAACAAAATACAATGAAAACACGATGATTTGAAACCTATGGGTTGCAGCAAAAGCAGTTCTAAGAAGGAAGTTTATAGCAACAAGCCTACCTCAAAAAGAAAAATCTCAAATAAACAATCTAACCTTACACCTAAAGGAACTAGAGAAAGAAGAATAAACAAAACCCAAAGTTAGTAGAAGGAAAGAAATCATAAAGAACAGAGCAGAAATAAATGAAATAGAGAAAACAATAACAAAGGTCTATGAAACTAAAAGCTGGTTCTTTAAGAATAAACAAATTTGATAAACCATTAGCCAGACTCATCAAGGAAAAGAGGGAGAGGACTCAAATCAATAAAATTAGAAATGAAAAAGGAGAAGTTACAACAGACACCGCAGAAATACAAAGCATCCTAAGAGACTACTACAAGCAACTCTATGTGAATAAAATGGACAACCTCGAAGAAACTGACAAATTCTTAGACAGGTTTAACCTTCCAAGACTGAACCAGGTAGAAATAGAAATATGAACAGACCAATCAAAAGTAATGAAATTGAAACTGTGATTAAAAATCTTCCAACAAACAAAAGTCCAGGAACAGATGGCTTCACAAGTGAATTCTATCAAACATTGAGAGAAGAGATAACACACATCTTTCTCAAACTCTTCTAAAAATTTGCAGAGGAAGGAACCCTCTCAAACTCATTCTATGAGGCCACCATCACCCTGATACCAAAACCAGACAAAGATACTACAAAAAAAGAAAATTATAGACCATTGTCATTGATGAATATAGATGCAAAAATCCTCAACAAAATACTAGCAAACAGAATCCAACAACACATTAAAAGGATCATACACCATGATCAAGTGAGATTTATCCCAGAGATGCAAGGATTCTTCAATAGACACAAATCAATGTGATACACCATATTAACAGATTGAAGAATAAAAACCATATGATCATCTCAGTAGATGCAGAAAAAGCTTTTGACAAAATTCAGCACCCATTTATATAAAAACTCACCAGAAGGTGGACATAGAGGGAATTTATCTCCATGTAATAAAGGTCATATATGACAAACCCACAGTAAACATCATTCTCAATGGTAAATAACTGAAAGCATTTTCCCTAAGGTCAGGAACAAGACAAGGATGTCCACTCTTGCCACTTGTATTCAACTTAGTTTTGGAAGTCCTAGCCATGGCAATCAGAGAAGAAAAAGAAATAAAAAGAATACAAATTGGAAAAGAAGAAGTAAAACTGTCAGTCTTTGCAGATGACATGATACTATACATAGAGAAAATCCTAAAGATTCTACTAGAAAACTAATACAGCTAATCAATGAATTTGGTAAAGTTGTGGGATACAAAATTAATGCACAGAAATCTCTTGCATTCCTGTTCAGTAATAATGAAAAATCTGAAAAAGACATTAAGGAAACACTCCCATTTACCATTGCAACAAAAAGAATAAAATACCTATGAATAAACCTACCTAAGGAGACAAAAGACCTGTATGCAGAAAACTATAAGACACTGATGACTAAATTAAAGATGATAACAAACAGATGGAGAGATATACCATGTTCTTGGATTGGAAGAATCAATATTGTGGAAATGACTATACTACACAAAGTAATCTACAAATTCAGTGCAATCCCTACCAAATTACCAATGGCATGTTTTAGAAACTAGAACAAAAAATCTTAAAATTTGTATGGAGACACAAAAGACCCCAAATAGCCAAAGCAGGCTTGAGGGAAAAAAACGGAGCTGGAACAATCAGACTCCCTGACTTCAGACTATAGTACAAAGCTATAGTAATCAAGACAATATGGTACTGGCAGAAAAACAGAAATATAGGTCAATGGAACAGGATAGAAAACCCAGAGATAAACCCATGCACCTATGGTCAACTGATCTGTGACAAAGGAGGCAAGGACATACAATGGAGAAAAAGTCTCTTCAATAAGTGGTGTTGAGAAACCTTCACAGCTACATGTAAAAGAATGAAATTAGAACACTCCCTAACACTATATACTGAAATAAGCTCAGAATGGATTACAGACCTAAATGAAGACTGGACACTATAAAATTCATGAGGGAAAACATAGGCAGAACACACTTTGACATAAATCACAGAAAGAACTTTTTTGATCCACCTCCTAGAGTAATGGAAATAAAAATAAATGAGACCTAATGAAACTTAAAAGCTTTTGCAAAGCAAAGGAAACCATAAACAAGATGAAAAGACAACCCTCAGAATGGGAGAAAATATTTGCTAATGCATCAACAAAGATTAATCTCCAAAATATATAAACAGCATATGCAGGTCAATATTAAAACGCAAACAACCCAATCAAAAAATGGGTAGAAGACCTAAATAGACATTTCTCCAAAGAAGACATACAGTTGGCCATGAAGCACATGAAAAGCTGCTCAACATCACTAATTATTAGAGAAATGTAAATCAAAACTACAATGAGATATCACCTCACACCAGTTAGAATAGGCATTATCAGAAAATCTACAAACAAGAAATGCTGAGGAGGGTGTGGAGAAAAGGGGACCCTCTTGCACTGTTGGTAGGAATGTGAATTGTTACAGCCACTATGGAGAAGAGTATGGCGGTTCCTTAAAAAACTAAAAATAGTGTTACCCTATGACCCAGCAATCCCACTGGGAATATACACTGACCACTGGTTATACTGGGCATATACCCTGACAAAACCATAATTCAAAAAGACACATGCACCCCAATGTTCATTGCAGCACTATTTACAATAGCCAGGTCATGGAAGCAACCTAAATGCCCATCGACAGATGAATGGATAAAGATGATGTGGTTCATATATATAATGGAATATTACTCAGCTATAAAAAGGAATGAAATTGGATCATTTGTAGAGACGTGAATGTATCTAGAGACTGTCATGCAAAGTGAAGTAAGTCAGAAAAAGAAAAACAAATATCGCATATTAACGCATATATGTGGAACCTAGAAAAATGGTACAGATGAACCAGTTTGCAGGGCAGAAATAGAGACACAGATGTAGAGAACTAACATATGTACATCAAGGGGAAAAAATAGCAGTGGGGGGGTTGTGGTGTGATGAATTGGGAGATTGGGGTTTACATATATACACTAATATGTATAAAATGGATAACTAATAAGAACCTGCTGCATAAAAAATAAATAAAATAAAATTCAAAAAAATAAATAAAAAAAAATTACAGGTCACTTTCGAAGAGATAGAGGACATATGGGCTGAACCCAGAGCTGCATCACTTCCCTTTCATATCACCTCATTTATACCCATGCTGCAATACCCACCTCAGGCTACTTATATGATGCTAACAAGAAATCAAACAGTGGTGTATGATGTCTTCTGTTTAAAAACAAATCAAGGAATTGGAGAGGCCAACAAGCTTAGTTTTATGAAATCTACTTAATGTATATAGCAGAGTAGCCACAGGAATGAGGCTCATTCACATATGTGAATCTCCAAACCTCCAGTTCCCATCCGTGAGCTCCAGTGAACTGAAGCACCCACATTTCAACTTTAAGTGAGCAACCAAATAACCACTGGCTTTCCCGGACCAACCATGCATTTCAGTTCTCCACTCGGAGGAGGTGGGAGAAATAAATGTTTCCTAGGCATTGATGATCTTGTAAAGCATTTTGTGGTCTGGCTCTACTCTGTCATGTTTCTACTAATTTGTTCAGTAAACATGTACTGAGTATCTATTTTGTGCAAGGACCTATGCTAGGAATTGGATCTACAAGGACAAAGAGGGGACAGGAGCCTGGTGGTAGAGTCCAGCATGTGAACAAGTTAAGGTAGAGTGGCAGCTCCATGTGATCGAACACTTACATTGGAGAGCTATTCTATCTGAGGAATGGTTTATAAGCCAGAAAATATGATTCAAAATCAAAATTATCTTGAAATCCCTTAAGAAGCACCATGCTGAGGACCAACTTACAACTTCTTAATAAATCTGATTTAGCCAGTTTTTCCACCAGAGAGCTGTTCCTTGGCTGAACATAGAGAAGTGGTTGGCTTCTCTTTAGGGGTCATGTACAATACAAAATACAAATCTTCGAGCAGCAAAATTCCAGTCAGCATGGGAAGATTCTCACATAATTAGGTTCATATGAGAACTGAGGCCAGTCTGAGACAGACACTAATTAAGGGAAATGGGTTATAGAATCACCAAATTATGTAGCTTAATGAGCTTAATGTTGTACACTCTCTCTCATTGCCCCCCCTCCTTTATTTTCTTCTCTCCCTCTCTCTTTTTGTGCTAAACACATATACTTGAAAATGACTAACTCCAATGAACAAAGTCACTGGATGGTACTGTGTGTTGGACACTTTATATACTTTTCTTTTTTTTCATCTTTATTGGAGTATAATTGCTTTACAATGTTGTGTTAGTTTCTGCTGTACAACAAAGTGAATCAGCTATATGTATACATATATCCCATATCCCCTCCTCTTGAGCTTCCCTCTCACACTCCATATCCCACCTTTTTAGGTCATCATAAAGCATCGAGCTGGTCTCCCTGTGCTAAGTAGCAGCTTCCCACTAGCTATCTGTTTTACATTTTGTAGTGTATATTTGTCAATGCTACTCTCTCACTTCATCCCAACTTCCCCTCCCCCCATCCTCAAGTCCACTATCTACATCTGTGTCTTTATTCCTACCCTGCCACTACGTTCATCAGTACCATATTTTTAAATTCCATATTATGCATTAGCATATGGTATTTGTTTTTCTCTGACTTATTTCACTCTGTATGACAGACTATAGCTCCATCCACCTCATTACAAATAACTCAATTTCGATCCTTTTTATGGCTGAGTAATATTCCATTGTATATATGTGCCACACCTTCTTTATCCATTCCTCTGTTGATGGACATTTAGGTTGCTTTCCTGTACTGGCTATTCTAAATAGTGCTGCAATGAACTTTGGGGTACACGTATCTTTTGAATTATGTTTTTATCTTGGTATATGCCCAGTAGTAGGATTGCTGGGTCATAAGACAATTCTATTTTTAGTTTTTTTAAGGAACCTCCATACTGTTCTCCATAGTGGCTGTATCAATTTACATTCCCTGCAACAGTGCAAGAGGGTTCCCTTTTCTCCACACCTCTCCAGCATTTGTTGTTTGTAGATTTTCTGATAATGCCCATTCTAACTGGTGTGAGGTGATATCTCATTGTAGTTTTGATTTGCATTTCTCTAATGATTAGTGATGTTGAGCATCCTTTCATTGTTTGTTGGCAATGTGTATATCTTTTTAGGAGAAATGTCTATTTAGGTCTTCTGCCCATTTTTGGAATGGGTTATTTGTGTTTTTTGATTCTGAGCTGCATGAGCTGCTTGTATATTTTGGAGATTAATCCTTTGTGAGTTGCTTCATTTGCAAATATTTTCTTCCATTCTGAGAGTTGTTTTTTCATCTTGTTTATGGTTTCCTTTGCTGTGCAAAAGCTTTTAAGTTTCATTAGTCCCATTTGTTTATTTTTGTTTTTAATTCCATTACTCTAAGAGGTGGGTCAAAATGATTCTGCTGTGATTTATGTCATAGAGTGTTTGCCTATGTTTTCCTCTTAGAGATTTATAGTATCTGGCCTTACATTTAGGTCTTTAATCCATTTTGAGTTTATTTTTGTTTATGGTGTTAGGAGGTGTTCTAAATTCATTCTTTTACATGTAGCTGTCCAGTTTTCCCAACACCACTTATTGAAGAGACTGTCTTTTCTCCATTGAATATCCTTGCCTCCTTTGTCATAGATTAGTTGACCATAGGTGCATGGATTTAACTCTGGGCTTTCTATTCTCTTCCACTGAACTATATTTCTGTTCTTCTGTCAGTACCATACTGTCTTGATTACTGTAGCTTTATAGTATAGTCTGAAGTCAGGAAGCCAGATTCCTGCAGTTCCATTTTTCTTTCTCAAGATTACTTTTGTTATTTGGGGTCTTTTGTGTTTCCATCAAATTGTAAAATTTTTTGTTCTAGTTCTGTGAAAAATGCCATAGGTAATTTAATAGGGATTTCATTGAATCTGTAGATTGCTTTGAGTAGTATAGTCATTTCACCATGTTGATTCTTTCAATCCAAGAACATAGTAAAATTCTCCTTCTGTTTGTATCATCATTCATTTCTTTAATCAGTGTCTTATAGTTTTCTGTGCACAGGTCTTTTGTTTCCTTAAGTAGGTTTATTCCTAGGAATTTTATTCATTCTTTTGCAATGGTAAGTGGAAATGTTTCCTTAATTTCTCTTTCTGACTCTTTGTTGTTTGTGTATAAGAATGCAAGAGATTTCTGTGCATTAATTTTGTATCCTGCTACTTTATGAAATTCATTGATTAGATCTAGTAGTTTTTTTTTTTTTTTTTTTTTTTATTTACGCGGGCCTCTCACTGTTGTGGCCTCTCCCGTTGCAGAGCACAGGCTCTGGACGCGCAGGCTCAGCGGCCATGGCTCACGGGCCCAGCCGCTCCGCGGCATGTGGGATCTTCCCGGACCGGGGCACGAACCCGTGTCCCCTGCATCGGCAGGCGGACTCTCAACCACTGCGCCACCAGGGAAGCCCTAGATCTAGTAGTTTTTTGGTGGCATCTTAAGGATTTTCTATGTATAGTATCATGTCATCAACACACAGTGAGAGCTTTACTTCTTTTTTGTCAGTTCGGAATAATTTTATTTCTTTTTCTTCTCTTGTTGCCATGGCTAAAACTTCCAAAATTATGTTGAATAATAGCGGTGAGAGCAGGCACCTTTGTCTTGTTCCTGAACTTAGAGAAAATGCTTTCAGTTTTTCACCACTGAGAATGATGTTGGCTGTGGGTTTGTCATATATGGCTTTTATAATGTTGAGGTAGGTTCCCTCTATGGACACTTTCTACACAGTTTTCATCCTAAATGGGTGTTGAATTTTTTGGAAAGCTTTTCAGCATCTATTGAGATAAGCATATGTTTTTTATCCTTCAATTTTTTAATATAGTGTAACACATTGTTTGATTTGCGTATATTGAAGAATCCTTGCATTACTGGGATAAACTGCACTTTATCATGGTGTATGATCATTTTAAAGTGCTGTTGGATTTGGTCTGCTAGTATTTTGTTGAGGATTTTGGCATCTAAGTTCACCACAGCGATACTGGCCTGGAATTCTCTGCTTTTTGATATCTTTTTCTGGTTTTGGTGTAAGGGTGATGGTGGTCTCATAGAATGAGTTATGGAGTATTCCTCTCTCTGCTATATTTTGGAAGAGTTTGAGAAGAATAGGTGTTAACTCTCCCCTAAATCTTTTATAGAATCCACCTGTGAAGCCATCTGACTCTGGACTGTTTTTTGTTGGGAGATTTTAAAGCACAATTTCAGTGCTTGTGAATGGTCTGTTCATATTTTCTATTTCTTCCTGGTTCAGTCTTGGAAGGTTTTACTTTTCTAAGAACTTTTCCATTTCTTCCAGGTTGTCCATTTTATTGGCATATACTTGCTTGTGGTAGTCTCTCATGAACCTTTGTATTTCTGTGCTGTCAGTTGTTACTTCTCCTTTCTTGTTCTACTTCTAGTGATCTGAGTCTTCTCCTTTTTTTCCTGATTAGTCTGGCTAATGGTTTATCGATTTTGTTTATCTTCTCAAAGAACTATCTTTTAGTTTTATTGATTTTTGCTACTGTATCATTCATTTCTTTTTCATTTATTTCTGATCTGATCTTTATGATTTATTTCCTTCTGCTAACTATGGGGTTTTATTTATTTTTCTTTCTCTAATGCTTTAGCTGTAAGGTTAGGCTGTGTATTTGAGATGTTTCTTGTTTCTTGAAGTATGATTGTATTGCTATAAACTTCCTAGAACTGCTTTTGCTGCATCCCATAGCTTTTGCATCATCGTGTTTTCATTGTCATTTGTTTCTTGGTATGTTTTCATTTACTCTTTGATTTCTTCAGTGATCTCTTGGTTATTAAGTGGTGTATTGTTTAGCCTCCATGTGTTTGTATTGATTACAGATTTTTTCCTGTAATTGATATCTAGTCTCATAGCATTGTTGTCATAAAGATACTTGATAAGGCTTCAATTTTCTTAAATTTACCAAAGCTTGATTTGGGATCCAAGACATGATCTATCCTGGAGAATGTTCCATGAGAACTTGAGAAGAAGTGTATTCTGTTATTTTTGGATGGAATATCCTATAAATATTAATTTAGTCTGTCTCGTTTAATGTAGCATTTAAATCTTGTGTCTCCTTATTTATTTTCATTTTGGATGATATGTCCATTGGTGAAAGTGGGGTGTTAAATTTCCCTACTATGATTGTGTTACTGTCAATTTCCCCTTTTATGGCTGTTAGCATTTGCCTTATATATTGAGGTGCTCCTATGTTGGGTGCATAAATATTTACAACTGTTATATCTTCTTCTTGGATTGATCGCTTGATCATTATGAAGTGTTCTTCTTTGTCTCTTGTAATATTCTTTAAAGTCTATTTTGTCTCATAAGATAATTGTTACACCAGCTTTCTTTTGATTTCCATTTGCATGGACTATCTTTTTCCATCCCCTCACTTTCAGTGTGTATGTGTCCCTGTGTCTGAAGTGGGTCTCTTGTAGACACAATATATATGGGTTTTGTTTTTGAATCAGCATATTACCATTTTCTTAATTATTTTGGGGTTGCTTTTATAGGTCTTTTCTTTCTCTTGTGTTTCTTGCCTAGAGAAGTTCCTTTAGCATTTGTTGTAAAGCTGGTTTGATGGTGCTGAATTCTCTTAACATTTGCTTTTCTTTAAGTATTTTGATTTCTTCATTAAATCTGAATGACATCCTTGCTGGGTAGAGTAATCTTGGTTGTAGGTTTTTCCCTTTCATCACTTTCAATATATCTTGTCACCCTCTTCTGACTTGCAGAGTTTCTGCTGAAAGATCAGCTCTTATCCTTATGGGGATTCCCTTGTATGTTATTTGTTTCTTTTCCCTTGATGCTTTTAATATTTTTTCTTTGTCTTTATTTTTTAGTTTGATTAATATGTGTCTTGGCATGTTTCTCCTTGGGTTTATCCTGTATGGGACTCTCTGTGCTTCCTGGACTTTATTGACTATTTCCTTTCCCATGTTGGGAAGTTTTCTACTATAATATCTATGAATATTTTCTTAAACCCTTTCTTTTTTTCCTCTTCTCTGCTACACCTATAATTCAAATGTTTTTGTGTTTCATGTTGTCCCAGAAGTCTATGAGACTGTCCTCCACTCTTTTCATTCTTTTCCTTTTATTCTGCTCTGCAGCAGTTATTTCCATCATTCTATCTTCCAGCTCAGTTATCCATTTTTGGCCTCATTTATTCTGCTATTGATTCCTTCTAGAGTATTTTTAATTTCAGTTATTGTGTTGTTCATTACTGTTTGTTTGCTCTTTACTTTTTCTAGGTCCTTTTTAAACGATTGCTGTATTTTCTCTATTCTGTATTCAAGAATTTGCATCATCTTTATTATCATTACTCTGAATTCTTTTTCAGGTACTTTGCATATTTCCTTTCCACTTCTTTTGTCCTGTGGGTTTTTATCTTTCTCCTTTGCCTGTAAGATATTTCTCTGTCTTCTCATTTTGTTTAATTTACAGTATTTGAGGTCATATTTCCCTAGGATGCCAGGTTGTAGTTCCTCTTGCTTTTGTTCTCTCCCCCATGTGGTGAGGTTGGTCCAGTGACTTGCATAGGCCTCCTAATGGGAGGCAGTGGTGCCTGTGTTCTGGTGAGTGGAGCTGAGTCTTTTCCCTCTGATGAGCAGGGCCATGTCAGGTGCTGTGTTTTGGGGTGTCTGTGAGCTTAGTATGACTTTAGGTAGTCTGTGTGCTGATGGGTGGGCTTGTGTTCCTGTTTTGCTTGTTGTTTGGTGTGAAGCGTCCAGTGCTGGGAGCTGCTGACTATTGGGTGTAGCCAGATCTTGGATTCAGATAGAGGCCTCCGTGAGAGCAGTCAGTGATTAATCTTCCCTGTGGCCAGGAGTTCTCTAGTGGTCCAGCTTCCTGGACTCAGTGCTCCCCCCCCCAGAGCGCAGGCCCAACTTCAGGTCTAGGAACAAGCACCCCACAAGTTACTCGCCCTAGCAATATAGGGGATTAAAAAAAAGAAAAAAGGACTAACAAAACCTCAAAGGGTAAAAAGTAAAATCAAACCAACAAAAACAGAATCAAGGATACACACACACACACAAAAGAAACAAAAACAGAACCAAATAAATCATAAAGCAAAAGAAAAACCAGACAAACAAAAGAACTGAAGAATGAAATCAAACAATTGAAAAGAAAACTGACGAAAACACAGAAACAAGAGGCAAAACAAAAGCAGAGGGACAACTGAAGAATGAAGCAAAGAAACAAAACTAGTAAAAATGATTAAAAAAATAAAGAACAAGAAATAGAGAAATGGGAAACAAGACAGAATAACAAAAAGCAATGTAGAAACAGCAGTATATATAAAAAATAGAAATATATTAAAGAAAAAAAAAAAGACAAACAAAACCCCAGAGAAATGGTAAAAACAAAACCAAACAAACAAAAACAGAAACAAGGAAACACACATGCAAAAGAAACAAAAGCAGAACCAAATAAAACAAAAACAAGAGAAGAACCAGGCAAATAGTAGAACTCAAAAACGAAATCAAGTGAATTGGAACAAAACTAACAACAACAAAAAAAAAAACCAAAGCAGTGTGCCAAGTGAAGATTAAGGCAAGGAAACAGAAAAAATCTGATAAAAATTATTTCAAAAAATAATGAAACAAATTAAAAAGGGAAACAGAACAACAGAGAAGAAAAGTAGAAATGGAAATATGGAAAATAAAAGTTAAAGGAAAAGAAGAAAAAAATAAGGGACGAGAACACAGAACAACAGAAAAGCAATGTAAAAATAGAAATATATATTATAAAAATTAAAACTGTGTTATAGAACATGAAGACCCCCAAAGGATAAAACAAAACAAAGCTAAACTAAAACTAAAACAAACAGAGGACCTGCGGGGAAGGGGAGAGTCAGCATGTTGAAAGGAGTGCATCTGGAGTGTGGAGTTCTGGAGTTTGGAGTTGTGTGGCTGACACGATCTTGGTGCTCCAGGCAGGTGTCAGGCCTGTGCCTCTGAGGTAGGAGAGCCTATTTCAGGACATTGGTCTATCAGAGACCTCCCGGCTCCACGTAATATCAAATGGTGAAAGCTCTCCCAGAGATCTCCATTCAACACTAAGACCCAGCTTCTCAATGCTAAAACCCAGGTCCACTCAATGACCAGCAAGCTACAGTGCTGGATACCCTATGCCAAACAACAAGTAAGACAGGAACACAACCCCACCCATTATCAGAGGGGCTGCCTAAAACAATAATAAGGTCACAGACACCACAGAACACATTACTGGATGTGGTCCTGTCCACCAGAAACACAAGATCCAGCCTCATTCACCAGAACACAAGCATCAGTCCCCTCCACAAGAAAGCCTACACAACCCACTGAACCAACGTTAGCCACTGGGGTCAGACACCAAGAACAATGGGAATTATGAACCTGCAGACTGCAAAAAGGAGACCCCAAACAAAGTAATTTAAGCAAAATGAGAAAGCATAGAAACACACAGATAAAGGAGCAAGGTAAAAACCCACCAGGCCAAACAAATGAAGAGGAAATAGGCAGACTACCTGAAAAAGAATTCAGAGTAATGATAGTAAAGATGATCTAAAATCTTGCAAATAGAATGGAGGAAATACAAGAAAAGTTTTACAAGGACCTAGAAGAACTAAGGAGCAAAGAAACAATGATGAACAAAATAAATGAAATTAAAAGTTCTCTAGAAGGAATCAATAGCAGAATAAATGAAGCAGAAGAACGGATAAGTGACCTGGAAGGTAAAATAGTGGAAATAAATACCACAAAGCAGAACAAGGAAATAAGAATGAAAAGAATTGAGGACAGTCTCAGAGACCTCTGGGACAACATTAAATGCACCAACATCTGAATTATAGGGGTTCCAGAAGAAGAATAGAAAAAGAAAGGGACTGAGAAAATATTTGAAGAGATTATAGTTGAAAATTTCCCAACATGGTAAAGGAAATAGTCAGTCAAGTCCAGGAAGTGCAGAGTCCCATAGAGGATAAATCCAATGAGAAACAAGCCAAGACACATATTAATCAAATTATCAAAAATTAAAGACAAAGAAATATTATTAAAAGCAACAAGGGAAAAACAACAACTAACACTCAAGGGAAACCCCATAAGGTTAACAGCTGACCTTTCAGCAGAAACTCTGCAAGTCAGAAGGGGGTGGCAGAACATATTTAAAGTGATGAAAGGGAAAAAAACTACAAGCAAGATTACTCTATCCAGCAAGGATCTCTTTCAGATTCGACAGAGAAATTAAAAATTTTACAGACAAGAAAAAGGTAAGAGAATTCAGCACCTCCAAACCAGCTTTAAAACAAATGGGAAAGGAACTTCTCTTGGCAGGAAACACAAGAGAAGGAAAAGACCTACAATAACAAACCAAACACAATTAAGAAAATGTTAATAGGAACAATCATAATGATAATGACCTTAAATGTAAATGGATTAAATTCTCTAACTAAAAGACATAGACAGGCTGAATGGATACAAATACAAGACCCTTATATATGCTGTGTACAAGAGATGCACCTCAGACTTACGGACACATAGAGACTGAAAGTTAGGGGATGAAAAAATATATTCTATGCAAATGGAAATCAAAAGAAAGCTGGAGTAGCAATTCTTATATCAGAGAATATAGACCTTAAAAGAAAGACTGTGAGAAGGGACAAAGAAGGACACTATATAATGATCAAGGGATCAATCAAAGAAGAAGATATAACAATTGGAAACATTTATGAACCCAACATACTGGCACCTCAAGTAATAAGGCAAATGCTAACAGCCATAAAAGGGGAAATCGACAGTCATACAATCATAGTAGAGGACGTTAACACCCCACTTTAACCAATGGACAGATCATCCAAAATGAAAATAAATAAGAAGACACAAGCTTTGAATGACACATTAAACAAGATTGACTAAATTGATATTTATAGTACATTCCATCCAAAAAGAACAGAATACATTTTCTTCTCAAGTGCTCATGGAACATTCTCCAGGCTATGTCATATCTTTGGTCCCAAATCAAGCCTTGGTAAATTTAAGAAAATTGAAATCATATCAAGTATCTTTTCCGAAAACAACGCTATGAGACTAGATATCAATTACAGGGAAAAAAATGTAAAATATACAAACACGTGGAAGCTAAACAATACACTACTTAATAACCAAGAGATCACTGAAGAAATCAAAGCAGAAATAAAAAAAATAGGAAGAAACAAATGACAATGAAAACACGACAAAACAAAACCTATGGGATGATGCAAAAGCAGTTCTAAGAGGGAAGTGTATACCAATACACTCCTATCTCAAGAAATAAGAAACATCTCAAATAAACAACCTAACCTTACACCTAAAGCAATTAGAGAAAGAAGAACAAAAATACGGCAACGTTAGCAGAAGGAAAGAAATCATAAATATCAGATCAGAAATTAATGAAAAAGAAATGAAGGAAACAATAGCAAAGATCAATAAAACTAAAAGCTGGTTCTTCAAAAGATAAAAAAAATTGATAAACCATTAGCTAGACTCATCAAGAAAAAAAAGGAAGAAGAATCAAATCAATAGAATTAGAAATGAAAAAGGAGAAGTGACAACTGACACTGCAGAAATACAAAGGATCATGAGAGATTACTACAAGCAACTCTATGCCAATAAAATGGACAACCTGGAAGAAATGGACAAATTCTTAGAAAAGCACAACTTTCTTATACTGAACCAGGAAAAAATAGAAAATGTAAACAGACAAATCACAAGCAATGAAATTGAGACTGTGTTTTAAAATTTTCCAACAAACAATAGCTCAGGACCAGATGGATTCACAGGTGACTTCTATCAAATATTTAGAGAAAAGCGAGCACCTATCCTTCTCAAACTCTTCCAAAATATAGCAGAGGGAGGAACACTCCCAAACTTATTCTACGAGGCCATCATCACCCTGATAGCAAAATCAGACAAAGATGTCACAAAGCATAAAACAACTGGCCAATATCAGTGATGAAAATAGATGCAAAAAATCATCAACAGAATACTAGCAAACGTAATCTAATAGCACATTAAAAGGATCATGCACCATGATCAAGTGGGTTTTTTCCCAGGAATGCAAGCATTGTTCAATATAGGCAAAACAATCAATGTGATACACCATATCAACAAATTGAAAGATAAAAACCATATTATCATCTCAATAGATGCAGAAAAAGCTTTCAACAATGTTCAACACCCATTTATGAGAAAAACCCTCCAGAAAGTAGGCATAGAAGGAACTTACCTCAACATAATAAAGGCCATATATGGCAAACCCACAGCCAACATTGTTCTCAATGGTGAAAAAGTGAAAGTGAAAAACCGTTTCCACTAAGATCAGGAACAAGACCAGTTTGCTTACTCTTACCACTATTATTCAACATAGTTTTGGAAGTTTCAGCCACAGCAATCAGAGAAGAAAAATAAATAAAAGGAATACAAATTGGAAAAGAAGAAGTAAAGCTGTCACTGTGTGCAGATGACAAGATACCATACATAGAGAATCCTAAAGACTCTACCAGAAAACTACTAGAGCTAATCAATGAATTTGGTAAAGTTGCATGATACAGAATTAAGGCACAGAAATCTGTTGCATTCCTATACACTAATGATGAAAAATCTGAAAGAGAAATTAAGGAAATACTCCCATTTACCATTGCAACAAAAAGAATAAAATACCTAGGAATAAACCCACCTAAGGAGACAAAATACCTGTATGCAGAAAACTGTAAGACACTGATGAAATAAATTAAAGATGATACAAACAGATGGAGAGATATACCAAGTTCTTGGATTGGAAGAATCAACATTGTGATAATGACTATACTACCCAAATCAATCTACAGATTCAATGCAATCCCTATCAAATTACCAATGGCATTTTTCACAGAACTAGAAAAATATTTTTCACAATTTGTATGTAAACCTTAAAGACCCTGAGTAGCCAAAGGAATCTTGAGAAAGAAAAGCGGAGCTGGAGGAATCAGGCTCCCTGTCTTCAGACTATAGCACAAAGCTACAGTAATCAAGACAGTATGGTACTGGCCCCCAAACAGAAATATAGATCAATGGAATGGGATAGAAAGTGCAGAGATAAACCGACGAACATATGGTTACCGTATGTTTGATAAAGGAGGCAAGAATATACAATGGAGAAAAGATAGCCTCTTCAATAAATGGTGCTGGGAAAACTGGACAGCTACATGTAAAAGAATGAATTTAGAACACTCCTTAACACAATACACAAAAGTAGACTCAAAATGGATTAAAGACCTAAATGTAAGGCCAGACACTATGAAACTCCAAGAGGAAAACATAGAACACTCTATGACATAAATCTTAGCAGGATCCTTTTTGGCCCACCTCCTAGAGAAATGGAAATAAAAACAAAAATAACCAAAATGGACCTAATGAAATTTAAAAGGTTTTGCACAGCAAAGGAAACCATAAGCAAGACAAGAAGACAACCCTTAGTATTGGAGAAAATATTTGCAAATGAAGCAACTGACAAAGGATTCATCTCCAAAATTTACAAGCAGCTCATGCAGCTCAATATCAAAAAAACAAACAACCCAATCCAAAAATGGACAGAAGACCTAAACAGAAATTTCTCCAAAGAAGATATACAGATTGCCAACAAACACATGAAAGGATGCTTAACGTTATGAATCATTAGAGAAATGCAAACCAAAGTTTCAATGAGGTGTCACCTCACACCAGTCAGAATGGACTTCATCAAAAAATCTACAAACAATCAATGTTGGAGAGGGTGTGAAGAAAAGGGAAACCTCTCGCACTGTTGGTGGGAATATAAATTGATACAGCCAATATGGAAGACAGTGTTGCTTAAAAAATATAAAACTAGAACTACCATACGACCCAGCAATCCCACTATTGGGCATATACCCTGACAAAACCATATTTTGAAAAGAGTCATGTGCCACAATATTAATTCAGCTCTATTTACAATAGCCAGGACATGGAAGGAACCTAAGTGTCCATCTACTGATGAATGGATAAAGAAGATGTGGCACATATATACAATGGAATATTACTCAGCAATAAAATGAAACAAAATTGAGTTATTTGTATTTAGGTGGAAGGCCTTATAGTCTGTCATACAGAGTTAAGTGTGTCAGAAAGAGAAAAACAAATACCATATGCTAACACATATATATATATAGTATCTAAAAAAAAATAGAGTGGTGAGATAGGGAGGGTGGATGGGAAGGAGATGCAAGAGGGAAGAGGTATGGGGATATATGTATATGTATAACTGATTCACTTTAAAGCAGAAACTAACACACCATTGTAAAGCAATTATACTCCAACAAGGATGTTTAAAAAAAAAGAGAAAAAAGTTGTTCTGAAGAACTTAGGGACCGGACAGGAATAAAGATGCAGATGTAGAGAATGGACTTGAGGACACGTGGAGGGGGAAGAGTAAGTTGGGACGAAGCAAGAGTGGCATAGACTTATATATACTACCAAATGTAAAATAGCTAGTGGGAAGTAGCCGCATAACACAGGGAGTACAGCTCTGTGCTTTGTGACCTCCTAGATTGGTGGGATATGGAGGGTAGGAGGGAGATGCAAGAGGGAGGAGATATGGGGATATATGTATATGTATAGCTGATTCACTTTGTTATAAAGCAGAAAGTAACACACCATAGTAAAGCAATTATACTCCAATAAAGATGTTAAAAAAAAGAAAGAAAAAATAATTAAAACACAGAACCAACAACAGAATGAATTAAAACATAATAAAATTAATAGTAATAATTATGTTTTCCTGGGGTCTCAGCTGAAAGTGTCCTTGCACATGCCGTGAGCCACAGCCCACCTCCGTCTCCCCAAGAGGCCCTCCTTTGCCTCTGGTCTGGTCTCTGGATCTGCTGTTGGCCTTGTGGGGACCCCTCAGACACTGATCTGGCCCAATTCCTCCGTTTGTTTGGCCCCAATGTCTACAGCTGCCAGAGCTAGACCGTTTTCATTTGTGGGAACACTCATTGTCTACTCAGATATTCCAAAGACGCAGGGTCTACATAGCTGAGCGTGGGGATTTAATCTGCAGTTTGTACAGCTGATGAAAAGATTTTAGATCTTATTCCTTAGTCGCCCCACCCCTGGGGTTCAGCTTTGGTTTTATCCCCACCTCTGCATATGGTTCACCCACAGGAATCTAGTCCTGAGGCTGCCTTGGAGCTCTCGGGCCTGCACCAGTGAGGACAGGGCACAGAGGTGGTATGGCTGCTTGGGTCGCGGGAGCCCTGGTGGCACCAAATGCACAGGGAAGCCAGTTGCCACGGGCACAGGAGACGTGGCCCTAGCAAGGGCCTTTTCTAGCTCCCAGCAGCAGGCAGGTGAGAGCCAGCCCTGAGTAGGCTTCTTTTATTGTTTGTGGGCAGGCGTCAGTGTGTGGAGAGAGAGAAGTTAAAATAGTGGCTCCTCCCCTGCGTGTGACTCAGCAGTATCTCCCTACTTCCATGGCCGTCTGGTCTTCCTCTGTAGGCATTCCCTGCTGTGGATTTCCTCCCTTCGGTCCCCTCAGTCTGTCTCCCCACAGCCAACAGCAGTTCTTGCTCTGGGCCTGTTCTCTAAACCCCATGCTCCAGCTCCCAGCCCCCTTGCACACCTGTGGCACAGGTCCTAGTCCAGGGCACATAGGGACGAGGTACGGACTGTCTGTGTATTTCTCACTCTGTCCCGTCTGCCACTGATTAGCCTCTTCACTCTCTTCCAACAGCCTCAAATTCTTCCTTTCTGTCCCAATCAATTCCCCCGTTAGAGAGGGCATTTCCCCATTAGAGAGGGGGTTTCCCCGAATTCGGGAATCTCTCTTTTGCTTCAGCGCCCCCGCCTCTGGGGTGCAGGTCCCATCCCGCCTCCTCTCCTTCTCTTTCTCCCTTTTTTTTTCTCGTCTTACCCAGTTATATAGGGATCTTTATAGTCCTTTCCACTGTCCAAGGTCTTCTGCCAATTTTCAGCTGGTGTTCTGTGAGAATTGTTTCATCTATAGATATATTCCTGATGCATCCATGGAGAGAGATAAACATGTCATCTGCCATCTTTAATCTCTGTATCTATACACTTTTCTAATCCTCAAAATAGATGTGCAAGATGTATGTTATCATGTCCAGAAGATGAGACCAAAGAGGTTAGATAACTTGGCCAGGATCATATAGCTAGTAAGCTAAATTCCTTGTATCAATCACAGATGGTATAATGAAATTGGAAATGTGAGGATAGTCTAATAGAAGAACTATTTTCAAAGGTGTGGGCAGGGTATAGTGACATGTGATTGACAGTGAAATATCTTGGATCTAGTGACAGAAGTGGTGCTACCACCTCTCAGCATAAAGGAGCAAAGAGCATAAGGAGAGAGAATTGTTGAGCTGTGGTTATAAGTTGAGGGACGCAGCCAGCCTAGGTGCCTAAGCATGGAGGGAGCCAGGGGAATAAATATTCCCCAACTTCTCTCCACTTTCAATCCATTGCCTCTTTGCAAGCTTCCCCATTAACTGAACTAAAAATAAGGCAGAGGGCAAGCAGACCTGTTCAAATAGCCCATGGTGCTCAGTCTTCTGGGACACTGAAGTAGGTAGCTGGTGAGTCAGGAGGGACAAATGGAAGGTAGCCAGTGCACTTCTCTGCCAGAGGGTAAGTCATCCCTTCAAGTCAGTGACAGCAGTATCTGACTCATCTTCACATTCCACTGAACAATGCCTGTCACACCATAAATAATTAATGAACACATGTATTAATACTTTTTTTCTTTCTTTCCTCACCATTTTTCTATCTCCAAGACCTCAGGCCAAAAGTGAAGATGGCATTGCCAGCCAAGTGTGAGCAGCTGGTGATAATCTAATAAGAGAAGGGTTGTTGCCTTCTCCACACCCTCACCACAGTTTGGGAGGAGTGAGTGGAGAACACTCTAGAGCAGGACTCCCCCTTGTAAAGACTCCATGTTCCTTGCCCTTTTGCAGTTGACCTGGAGGCTGGGAACAGGGAGAGTGGAGTGTTTCCTTTTCTAGGGATGCTTCCAAGACATTTTGTAGACCATCAGCAACTTTAATTTGGGTCACAATCAAAGTTTGAGAACCAAGCTATTCAGTGAACTTATTTATAAGATGTTGAAAAAAAAAAAAACAAAAAAAACCCACTGTTTTTCAAGTGACCAAAATTGTTGTCAGAAGCATTTTAGATTTGAATCATATTCATGAGAAAAATGTGGCAGAACAGGGCTGCATATCTGTTCCTTCAATTAGTGTTCATTAACTCTCTATCAAGTGACCTTGTACTGTAAACAATCAGATAAAGAGGATGAACAGATATAGTTTAAAGGCTAAAGCCAATAATGATTTTTTTCTCCCCAGGGTCCCCTCCCAAATTCTTGTGTCTCAAAAATGGGTCAGTCCTGCTCCAAGGAGGTCATCTTGCTTTTGGTTAGTCTATTTGTTTCTTATTGACCTTTCATATGGTTGTTGATGGTCTTTTAAACGCAAGCAGCTGAGATCTCACTATTTGTTAAAATTTCTCTGGACACACTTGCACAACAGGAGAATGTGTTATGGAATCTTCAGGCTTGAAGGTCCTGGGGAGTCATCTGGTATGATGTCCCTTGGCTTTTCATTCTCAGTTTTTCCCACACTAGTTGATAGGAATCTTCCTGAGGGTGAGGGCCCTGAAGAAGAGAAATCATCCTCTCCCAGCTTGCCTGTATTGCTAATAAGAAAGCAACTTCTTTCTCTGAATCTTGTCTGTCCAGAATTAAAAATGAAATGTACAATAGTTTAATATATTTTATGACCTTCATGTTTTATTAACTTTCATAAAGGCATTCCATTCAAAACAGGGTCAGATTTTAAATTAAGGCTCTACAACAAATATTTAAACTCAGATTTTATAAAAAAAGTTATTGCATATTCATGCACTTGAAATTGATTTTAGAAGACTTAGGTATTGAAATTTTAAAAGTGTAATAGATATTGTAAATGGATAATAATGTTTAGCAGGATACTGAATTTGTATTTATTTGGCCTGTTTTATGTATATTTTGAAAATTTGTGAAATAATGAAAATTATTTTTTAGATACAAGTGCTTCACACATAGAAGGGGCATTACAAATATTGATTAAAAAAATGCATGGATTATAAGAGTGAAAAAATATCTACAAACTTTATACTTTCTTTTTAAGTGAGAACTTCTACACTTTAATTAATTCAATGTAACAAAATTTCATACAGAGTTTAATTTATTCTAGCATTGCAACAAGCTTTGAAGGAGCTGTGTGAAATGTTCGTGCATCTTTAAAGAACTGAGCATTGAGATGGAGAGGCACGATCTATAGACATAAAACATTGAGACAACAACAAAAAAGAGATACCTGGCTCTCTTACAGCTCTCAGGGGACCTGGACTGGTTAGAATTTATGGAGGAAGGAAAATTGAGGGAGCTCTTGAGTAACTTCCAAAGGGACATATAATATGCTCTCCCATTTTATTGTAACAAGCATTTAAGATTGTCAAAGGATTTGCCAAAGATTTGTAGCAAGGCAGAATATAAAGGCTAGTTAAAGAAATTAAACTTCCTCCTCCATATCAGTATCTTTCTTTATGGAAATTTTCTCTTTAGCTTTGTTTCCAGAAGTTTGACTGTATGGTGCCTAGGTATGATATTTTTATATTTTTCCACTTATGGTTCACTGAGCTTCTTAAATCTGTAGGTAGGTGTATTTCATCAGTATTAAAGAGCTCTTGGCCATTTTTCCCCCCAATATTATTCCTTTCCTATTCCTTCTTTTTCTTCTCCTAGGATTACAATTACATATAAGTTAGATAGTTTAATTCATCTCACACATTTCTTTCTGTTCTGTTCTTTTTATTGTTTTTCCTTCCCATGCTTCATTTTGGATATTTTTTAATACATTCTCTTAAGGTTCAATAATCCTATTTTCTGTTATGTCCAATCTGCTGTTAAACCTATTCAATTTCAGATATTATATTTTGTACATCTAGAATATTAATTTAATGACTTTTTCATAGATTCTGATTCTCTGTTGAAATATTTAATTTTTTTATGCATTTCATTCAATTCCCCCCTCTATTTCCTTTAACATCATTTTTTGAAGCCCTTTTCTGTTAATTCCAACTTCTAGATTATCTCTGGATTTGATGCTCTTAACTCTATTGTCCCTGTTATCTCTCTATTCTTAGTCGCTTTTTTCTGTCTCATTTTATGTTTAGTAAATTTTGATGGTGTGCTGGACCTTTAAAATAATGTTTTACAGAGGTTCGGATTATGTTATCTTCTTCTAAAGGGAGTTGAGTTTTATTCTGGTAGGTGGTTAAATCAAGGATGAATCCCCTTGATTCTTTTCAGCCTGGTAAAACTTTATTAAAGCAGACCTATTTCAGGTTTGTTTCCTCTTATTCTCAGGGCATGGTCCTTACTTCTACGCTCTGACCATTTAAAGATCTCTAGTTTTTCAAAGTGTTGCCCAAAGTACCTCCACTCCAGCTGTCCCCTTTGGGATCTTGGTAATTTCTGATCAGCTCTCAACTCTCAGCATGCTATTTTCTAGGTGTCCTAAAACCTCATGCTGCATGTGCAAGTCCAGGAGTAGGCCTAGGACCCAAGGAATATTTCCACACAGATTTTTGAAATGCTTTCTCTGTGGTTTATCCTTTTTTATCACCCTGCTCCAAAAATTCCAGTTAGGGCTCTAATTTTGCTTCCTTTGACCATTAAGATCATTTTTCATTGCTTGGGCTCCTCTTCCCTGCATTACAGCCCAGAAAACATCCTTGTGGAGAAATATAGCTCTCATCTCCCATGCCTTCATCCTCTTAAGGGACACAGCATTTCACCTCATTATTCTCCAATATCTACCAATAATTATTTGATATAATTTGTCTAGGTTTTATGGTTATTTGGTGGGCAGTAGGTCTAGTACTAGACTCTGTCACAGCTGGAGTGTCCCTACTAAAGAGAAATTCAAACTCATATGTGTTCATGCATAATATACAGGTTTACTTGTACACTCGTACACACACCTATGTGTATACATGCATCTAAGTTTGCCTGTGTGTGAAGATATACACACATGTGAATGTGTATATATGTATATCACATGCATATGTTTACTTGTGAATATACATATGTGTGACTAAAACTGTGTGCATGCTTGTACACACACACACACACACACACACACACACACGATTGAAGTTTAATTCATGCAGCCAAAATTGGGTGGTGAATTATTAGAAGGTAGAGATTTGCCTTCCCACTGCCAGATAGGATATTGGAGATTTATTTGGTTATTTGAGGAATTTTGTGAGGGTTAATTCACTGGTAATTGACTCATTGACTCCTTACTGTGAATTCCCTGAAATAGTCTCTCTTTCTAGCTGAGTCACACAAAGGTAAATGCTAGAGCTGGCCCTGCAGAGCAGGTCTCCAGAGGTCTCACAAAATGCTCTTTCCACTATATTAAGTTTCAGCCTTAAAAAGGGATTAGTCTTTTCCTGGTATTCCTTACTCCATGAGATACATGGTTCCTTGCTGCACTAAATATTGGCTAATTGAGTGGCTCTCTGGAAATCCAACTCCATCCCACTGCTTTGGGGTCAGACATAAACTTGAGCAAGCTTTCATTTAATTCTTTCCAAAAACGAAAGACACCTTGCTCACTCAACAAGGTGAGAAGGGTGAAGAAAAAAAGAAAAGCTAACATTTGGACAGAAGAAAAAGTCAGAATAAAGCAAAAGTGAGTGGAAGTGCCAAGCAACTTGTCAGTTCAGAGGCTTTTATTTTTGGAGCCCCTGTGCTCTCCATATGGTCTTGCCCCAGTCCTGGTAGAGTCCAGATCTCCTCGGTGCTCTTCCCATCCTCCCCTCTAACCCTCAATTACTAATTCTCAATTTGAGGTGACAATGACCAGTGATGATAAGCTAAGTGTCCCCTTGAAGACACTTGCATTTTACAAGGCATCTAAACTTTCAACTAATGAAACAAAACTACAAAGGTAATGATTCTAGCATTAGAGAAGAATAAATATTTTGTATAATATATTACTATAGTATAATTATATTATGTAATATATTATTTATATAATATAAATAAATGGGGAGGATTGAACCAGGGCTCAGGGTGAGGCAGAAAAGTCTTTGTGCCCTCTGGAAGTTGGATGCCTGAGGAATAGAGAAAAAAATATTGCTAAAATCCTTCTGCCCTTGGTCTAGGCAGCTTGGAAATGAGGATTTTACCAAGCTGAGTGTGAGGGCGATTAGACAAAAAGACTGTGAATGTAAGAGAAGATGGAACTCCCTGAGGTGCTCATTCTTTTGAAGTTTTTTTTTTTTTTTAAGGTAGCTGAAATGATTGGCTTCATCAAAGTTTAGTTTAGCAAAGCTGTTTATAGGTCCTAGAAAGCTGTACATGGTAACAAAACCCATCCTCCATATAGCGGCCAAGTTTATCGTTTAAAAATGTAAATTATGACATGCCTCTTCACAGCTTAAAATCTTCCAATCTTCTATGTCATGGCAACTGGACTCTGAGTCCCTCTGTGATCTGGTCTCTGCCTTCTCCTTCCTCTCCAAGATCCAGTTGCACTGACCTTCTGTTTCTTAAAGAAGCCCAGCTTGTTCCTTCCTCACGACCTTTTCACTCTTTCTTTTCAGTGCCTGAACAGCTCTTCCTTCTTGTCATTCAAGACTCAGTTCCGATGTTTTAACTTCAGAGAGGCTTCCATGACCCATGGCATGCATCACATTCTCAGCTTGTGTTTTTCTTCAGCAGTGACCTTGATTATTCATGTGTTTATGGTCTGAGCCCTTGCATCCCCTTGAGAATGTCCTCTTTGAGGTCACTGCTTTTGTCCTGTTCACCACTCTATGTTTGACTGCCAGAACAGGTTTTCAATAAAGTGTTGAACTAAAGAATTAATAGGCATAGAAAGGCAAATACTGTATGATAGCACTTATATGTAGAATCTAAAAAATAAAACATGCACATATATAACCAAACAAAAATAGACTCATAGATATAGAGAAAAACTAATGGTTACCAGTGGGGAGAGAGAAGGGGGAGGGACATTATAAGGGTAAGGAATTAAGAGGTAAAACTATTATGCATAAAATAAATAAGCTACAAGGGTATACTGTACAACACAGGGAATATAACCAATATTTTATAATAACTATAAATGGAATATAACCTTTAAAAATTGTGACTCACTAGGTTGTACACCTGAAACTTACATAATATTGTACATCAACTCTACCGCAATTAAAAAAAATAGAATTAGTGAATCAATGAACAAATAGTCCACTCTGGTATGTTTACAAGAATTTCATTCATGGATTCATAAAATGCCTAAATTGTGAGGCCTACAGAAACCCTCTAGTCCGATTTCCACTGAACACTGCTCCTCCAGCATACACGGCATACTCAATAGCTGCTCTGCTTAAAACAGAAACTTTGTGCAATAGCCCATTTCACTCAGGACAGCCTTCCTAGTCCCTCATTCAGTGCATATTAAATTTTATGTGCTGCACAATTTTCATATGTTCATCTGGATTCTAAATCCTTAGGAGACCTGCAGCATCTAATTAGAAGGAGAGGGAGGGACGGTCACAGAGATAGGAGGAAGATGGGACACCTCATAGTCTGACAGTGAAAGAGGAAGCAAGACTCCCTAAAGCTCATGTGAAAACAAAACCTGGAAGCTGTACCCATCTAGTTAAGGGCAAAAATGTAGATGTATTTTCGTAAGTGAAGGGCATCACAATATCACAGAAAAGGAAAGTACTGATAAGAACTCAGATGTTGCCATTGAATTGATATGAATTCAAGTTCACATTAGTAGAGAGACATCACGTAATAAGCTTTGTAAGCTCCAAATTGTCCACTTGTACATTAGGGAAATAAGCCCTTCTTCAGAGAGATACTGTAGGAATTGATCTAATTTTTGTAAAATACTTAGCTCTATAAACTGGTATGGAGTAAACCTTCAATAAATGTGAATAATACATTACAATAATAATGTTCATTGTGATGAGCTTATGTTATAAGTAAAAGGATATCTTCTTTGCAGTAAATTTTATTAATATCCAACACTATTACTCTTTTTAAGTTTTAGTATAAAATAAATAAAATTTCAAATATCCAAACAACCAGGCACCATTCATATCAATGCTAATAAAACTTTATTTTTATAACATTTTATATTTTACAAATCTCTTTCATGGTTATTCTCTCATTTGATGACTCACAGTTGCTCATTCACTGAATAATGTAAAGCTTTAGCAATAATGTTTTATAATAAGAGTTACCTGTATTCCAGTTCAAGAGCCAGCTGCATCACTTTGGTCTAAATGATTTTTTTGGCCAAATCACATTTCCTATGCCATAAAGTACAGAGCCAACTTGTTCTCTTGAAAGCTCAAATATTAAAGGTAGGGGAGAATAGTCGTTATCTTAAAAATGCAGCTTGGAGGTGTCAGTTAAATTCACTGCCATCCAAAGATGCTTAACTTGGAGAAATCAGAAATAATGGAGGATTAAAGATTTTGCACCTACAGTAATTTTGGAAAATGAAGGAATCCCTAGGTAGAAACATGATCCATTATCCCAAAACTTTTCAAGTTACAGCCTATAAATATTTGAAGTGTTTAACTTCTAAGGAGGCAAAGAAATTATTCAACCCAGTATAAGGAGAGGTGATGAGGAATAATGGGATGACATTAACAAAGCGAATATTTCCTCAACAGGGAGAATAGATAATGCAAAGGTTTCACTTAAAATGGAGACTCCTTGACTTAGAAGACTTAAAACAAGATGACACCTTAGGGCAGGAACTGATGGCTGAGTTCCATTTTAAGTTCTTGTGATTTGTGACCTGCTCAAGAGTACATTGAATGACTGTAATGGTTCATTCAGCACCTATTAAATTGGTTTGAGTGAACTGGTATAAAGAATAGTCATAATAAGTAGAAATTCTGATGATTCCCTGGCATGCTGACATCCACTTTTGCTGTTTTTCTTATTCACCACCACCTAATGAATTCACCTTATTTTGCCACTTTTATCTGTTCATGTGACAGTTCTCACTGATACTAAACAAGGGAAGGAAAAGACAAGAGGTAGGGGCAGTAGGTGGGAGGAGGGAGAAAAGTGGATGTTAAGCTGATTCTCATACATGTGTAATCAATTGATGGATGTAAACACTGCCCTGAACAACAACCACTAAGGCTGTGTCTCCATTTGTACATACAGATTTCTTTCCAGTTCCCCTTACTGAATCCTTGCCAGTCACCCTACCTCCCATATTATTAAATACAAGGAGAGAAGAAAACAAGAAAAAGAGGACTAAGAGTCATGATATTTCTGTCCTCTAATTTATCAATCTGGTTTTCAAATATTTAGACGATGTAAATGCAATTTTTAAACATGATTCCACTTACACGAGGTACCTAGAATAGGAATATTCATAAAGACACAAAGTATAATAGAGGTTATAGGGACTGAGGGGAGGGAAATGAGGACATTTTGTTTATGGGCACAGAGTTCTTGTTGGGATGATGAGAAAAAGTTCTGGAGATGGAAGGTGGTGATAGCTACACAATATTGTGAATGTACTTAATGCCACTGAATTGCACACTTAAAAATGGTTTAAATGGTCAATTTTATGTTATGCATATCTTACTACAATAAAAAGTAATATTTTACTTCCAATGTTAACTCTCAGGTCAAGGGATTAATGTTCCCTGATTTACTAGTTATAGGAAATTTTTTCAAGAGCAGTTTGTTTTCCAAACTCTCTAGACATCCAAATCATTCTCTAATCCCCTTCTTCCAATTAGCACCACCAATAACTTTCTAAAACTTAAACTTAAAAACTATACTCTGATATTTATTGTAGCCATATATTGACATAAAATTTATAGCATATTATAATTTAAAAGATCAACTTACTCATTTGCTAA
Source organism: Phocoena sinus (assembly GCF_008692025.1). Classification (NCBI taxonomy): domain Eukaryota; kingdom Metazoa; phylum Chordata; class Mammalia; order Artiodactyla; family Phocoenidae; genus Phocoena; species Phocoena sinus. The sequence continues at coordinate 28,540,135 of NC_045776.1, read as the reverse complement.
TTCATGCAATGAATATATTTAAGAATCTATTGGTGGGGGGGGCCTTCAAGACGGCGGAGGAGTAAGACATGGAGATCACCTTCCTACCCATAAATACATCAAAAATAAATCTACATGTGGAACAACTCCTAAAGAACACCTACTGGATGCTGGTTACGACCTCAGATTTCCCAAAAGGCAAGAAAATCCCCACATACCAGGGTAGGTCAAAAGAAAAAAGGAAAAACAGAGACAAAAGAATAGGGACAGGACCTACACCTCTGGGAGGGAGCTGTGAAGGAGGAAAAGTTTCCACACACTAGGAAGCCCCTTCACTGGCAGAGACGGGGGTTGGACGGGGTGGGGGGAAGCTTTGGAGCCACAGAGGTGAGTGCAGCAACAGAGGTGCAGAGGGCAAAGCAGAGAGATTCCCACACAGAGGATCGGTGCCAACCAACACTCGTCAGCCCAAGAGGCTTCTCTGCTCATCTGCTGGGGCTAGTGGGGGCTGGGAGGTGAAGCTTGGGCTTTGGAGTTCAGATCCCAGGGAGACGACTGAGGTTGGCTGTGTAAACACAGCCTGAAGGGACTAGTGCACCACAGCTGGCCAGGAGGGAGTCCGACGAAAAGTCTGAAACTGCCTAAGAGGTAAAAGACCATTGTTTCAGGGTGGATGAGGAGAGGGGATTCAGAGCACCACTGAAACGAGCTCCACAGATGACCGCAAGCTGTGGCTATCAGCGCAGTCAACAGAGATGCGTATGATACATTAAGGTTGCTGCTGCTGCCACCAAGAAACCTGTGTGCAAGCAAAGGTCACTATCCACACCTCCCCTGCTGAAAGCCTGTGCAACACTCCACTGCCAGGGTCCCATGATCCAGGGACAACTTCCCCGAGAGAACACATGGTGTGCCTCAGGCTGTTGCAACATCACACAGGCCTCTGATGCCACAGGTTCGCCATGCATTCCTTACCCCTCCCTGCCCCTGGCCTGAGTGACCCAGAGCCCCCTAATCAGCCACTCCTTTAATCCCCTCCTGTCTGGGCAAAGAACAGATGACCTCAGGTGACCTACATACAGAGTCAGGGCCAAATCCAATGCTGAACCCCAGGAGCTGTGCGAACAAAGAAGAGAAAGGGAATTTCCTCCCAGCAGCCTCAGGAGCAGTGGATTAAATCTCCACAATCAATTTGATGTACCCTGCATCTCTGGAATTCCTGAATAGACAATGAATCATCCCAAAATTGGGGTGGTGGACTTTGAGAGCAACTGTAGACTTAGGGTTTGCTTTCTGCATCTAATTTGTTTCTGGTTTTATGTTTTACTTAGTTTAGTATTTAGAGCATATTATCATTGGTAGATGTTTATTGATTTGGTTGCTCTCTTCCTTTTTTTTTAATATGTATGGATACTTTTTTTTCCTTTTTCTCTTTTTATGAGTGTGTATGTGTATGCTTCTTTGTGTGATTTTGTCTGTATAGCTTTGCTTTTTCTGTTTGACCTAGAGTTCTGTCTGCCCATTTATTTTTTGTTTTGCTTTCGTTTCTTTTTAGTATTTTTTTAAAGCACTTGTTATCAATTGTGGACTTGTTTTTTGGTTTGCTTGCTTTCTTCCACCTTTCTTTTTTTCTATTACGTTTTTGTTTTTAATAATTTAAAAATTTTACTAACCATATTTTCTTTTCCTTTTTCTTTCATTCATTCATTCATTCTTTCTTTCTTTCTTTTGTTCCTTCTTCCTTTCTTTCATTCTTTCCTTTTCTCCCTTTTCTTCTGAGCCTTGTGGTTGACAGGGTCTTGGTGCTCTGGCCAGCTGTCAGGCCTGAGTCTCTGAGGTGAGAGAGCAGAGTTCAGGATATTGCTCCACCAGACCTCCCAGTCACACATAATATCAAATGGAGATTCTCTCCCAGAGAACTCCATCTCAACACTAAGACCCAGACCCACTCAATGACCAGCAAGCTACAGTGCTGGACATGCTATGCCAAACAACAAGCAAGACAGGAGCACAACCTCACCCATTAGTAGAGAGGCTGCCCAAAATCCTACTAAGTTCAGGGAAACCCTAAAGCACACCACCGGACATGTTCCTGCACATCAGAAAGATAAAATCTAGCTTCATCCACCAGAACACAAGCACCAGTCCCCTCCACCAGAAAGCCTACACAATGCACCGAACCAACATTACCCACTGGGAGCAGACAACAGAAACAACGGGAACTATGAGCCTGCAGCCTGAGAAAAGAAGACCCCAAACACAGTAAGTTAAGCAAAATGAGAAGACAGAGAAATACACAGCAGATGAAGGAGCAAGGAAAAACCCACAAGAACAAACAAATGAAGAGGAAATAGGAAGTCTACCTGAAAAAGAATTCAGAGTAATGATAGTAAAGATATCCAAAATTTTGGAAATAGAATGGAGAAAATACAAGAAATGTTTAACAAGGACCTAGAAGAACTAAAGGGCAAACAAACAATGATAAACAACACAATAAATGAAGTAAAAAATTCTCCAGAAGGAATCAATAGCAGAAGAACTGAGGGAGAACAGATAAGTGACCTGGAAGATAAAAGAGTGGAAATAACTACTGCAGAGCAGAAAACAGAAAAAAGAATGAAAAGAATTAAGGACAATCTCAGAGACCTCTGGGACAACATTAAACATACCAACATTTGAATTATAGGGGTCCCAGAAGAAGAAGAGAAAAAAAAATGGACTGAGAAAATATTTGCAGACATTATAGTTGAAAACTTCCCTAATATGGGAAAAGAAATAGTCAATAAAGTCCATGAAGTGCAGAGAGTCCCATACAGGATAAATCCAAGGAGAAACAAACAAAGACACATATTAATCAAGCTATCAAAAATTAAATACAAATAAGAAATATTAAAAGCAGAAAGGGAAAAGCCAAATAAAATACAAGGGAAACTGCAATCCAGAAGGGAGTGGCAGTACATATTTAAAGTGATGAAAGAGAAAAACCTACAACCAAGATTACTCTACCCAGCAAGGATCTCTTTCAGATTCTACAGAGAAATTAAAACCTTTACAGACAAGCAAAAGTTAAGAGAATTCAGCACCACAAAACGAGCTTCACAACAAATGCTAAAGGAACTTTTCTAGGCAAGAAACACAAGAGAAGGAAAAGACTTACAATAACAAACCCAAAACAATTAAGAAAATGGTAATTGGAACATACATATCGATAACTATCTTAAATATAAATGGATTAAATGCTCCAACCAAAAGACAAAGACAGGCTGAATGGATACAAACAAGACCCGTATGTATGCTGTCTACAACAGACCCACTTCAGACACCGGGACACATACAGACTGAAAGTGAGGGGATGGAAAAATATAGTCCATGCAAATGGAAATCTAAAGAAAGCTGGAGTAGCAATTCTCATATCAGAAAAAATGGACTTCAAAATAAAGACTATTACAAGAGACAAAGAAGAACACTACATAATGATTAAGGGATCAATCCAAGAAGAAGATATAACAATTGTAAATATTTGTCCACCCAACAAAGGATCACCTTAATACATAAGGCAAATGCTAACAGCTATAAAAGGGGAAATTGACAGTAACACAATAATAGTAGGGGACCTTAACACCTCGCTTTCACCAATGGACAGATTATCCTAATTGAAAATAAATAAGGAAACACAAGTTTTAAATGATACAATAAATAAGATGGACTTAATTGACATTTGTAGACATTCCACCAAAAACAAAAGAGTAATTATTTTCTCAAGTGCTCATGGAACATCCTCCAGGAGAGATCATATCTTGGGTCACAAATAAAACCTTGGTACATTTAAGAAAATTAAAACCTTATTGAGTATCTTTTCTGACAACAACGTTATGAGACTAGATATCAAAAACAGAAAAAAGTCTGTAAAAACTACAAACACATGGTGGCTAGGCAATACACTACTAAATAACCGAGATATCACTGAAGAAATCAAAGGGGAAATCAGAAAATACCTAGAAACAAATGAGAAAGGAAACACAATGACCCAAAACTTATGGGATGTAGCAAAAGCAGTTCTAGGAGGGAAGTTTAGAGCAGTACAATCCTACCTCAAGAAACATCTCAAATAAACAACCGAACCTTAGGCCTAAAGCAATTAGAGAAAGAAGAACAAAAAACCCCTAAATTTAGCAGAAGTAAAGAAATCATAAAGATCAGATCAGAAATAAATGAAAAAGAAATGAAGGAAATGATAGCATGGATCAACAAAGTTAAAAGGTGGTTCTTGAGAAGATAAAGAAAATTGATAAACCATTAGTCAGACTTATCAAGAAAAAAAGTGTGAAGACTCAAATCAATAGAATTAGAAATGAAAAAGAAGTAGTAACTGACACTGCAGAAATACAAAAGATCATGAGAGATTACTACAAAAAACTATATGTCAGTAAAATGGACAACATGGAAGAAAGGGACAGATTCTTAGAAAAGCACAACCTTCCGAGACTGAACCAGGAAGAAATAGAAAATATAAACAGATCAATCACAAGCACTGAAATTGTGACTGTGATTAAAAATCTTCCAACAAACAAAAGCCCAGGACCAGGTGGCTTCACAGGTAAATTCTATCAAACATTTAGAGAAGAGCTAACACATATCCTTCTCAAACACTTCCAAAATATAGCAGAGGGAGGAGCACTACCAAACTCATTCTATAAGACCACCATCACCCTGATACCAAAAACAGACAAAGATGTCACTCAAAAAAGAAAACTGCAGACCAATATCACTGAAGAACACAGATGCAAAAATCCTCAACAAATAATAACAAACAGAATCCAACAACACATTTAAAGGATCATACAACATGATCAAGTGGGATTTATCCCACGAATGCAAGGTTTCTTCAATATACACAGATCAATCAATGTAATAAACTATATTAACAAACTGAAGGAGAAAAAACATATGATCATCTCAAGAGATGCACAAAAATCTTGCGACAAAATTCAACACAAATTTATGATAAAATCCCTCCAGATAACAGGTATAGAGGGAACTTCCCTCAACATAATAAAGGCCATATATGACAAACCCACAGCCAACCTTGTCCTCAATGGTGAAAAAGTGAAACCATGTCCACTAAGATCAGGAAGAAGACAAGGCTGCCCACTCTCACCACTCTTATTCAACATAGTTTTGGAAGTTTTAGCCAGAGCAATCAGCGAAGAAAAAGGAATAAAAGGAATGCAAATCAGAAAAGAAGTAAAACTGTCACTGTTTGCACATGACATGATACTATACATACAGAATCCTAAAGATGCTACTAGAAAACTACTAGAGCTAATCAATGAATTTGGTAATGTAGCAGGATACAAAATTAATGCACAGAAATCTCTTTCATTCCTATACACTAATGATGAAAAATCTGAAAGAGAAATTAAGGAAATATTCCCATTTACCACTGCAACAAACAGAATAAAATATCTAGGAATAAACCTACCTAAAGAGACAAAATCCTGTATGCAGAAAACTGATGAAAGAAATTAAAGATGATACAAACCGATGGAGAGATATACCACGTTCTTGGATTGGAAGAATCAACATTGTGAAAATGACTATACTACCCAAAGCAATCTACAGATTCAATTCAATCCCTATGAAACTACTAATGGCATTTTTCACAGAACTAGAACAAACAATTTCAAAATTTGTATGGAAACACAAAAGACCCCCAATAGCCAAAGCAATCTTTTTTTTTTAACAGTTTTTTGGAGTATAATTGCTTTACAATGGTGTTTTAGTTTCTGATTTATAACAAAGTGAATCAGATATATATAAACATATATCCCCATATCTCCTCCCTCTCATGTCTCCCTCCCTCCCTCCCTTCCCACCCCTCTTGGTGGTCACAAAGCACCAAGCTTGTCTCCCTGTGCTATGCGACTGCTTCCCACTAGGAATCTATTTTATATTTGGTAGTGTATATATGTCCATGCCACTCTCTCACTTTGTCCCAGCTTCCCCTTCCCCTTCCCTGTTTCCTCAAGTTGATTCACTACATTTGTGTCTTTAGTCCTGTCCTGTCCCTAGGTTCTTCATAACCTTGTTTTTCTTTTTTTTTTTTAGATTCCATATATATGTGTTAGCATACAGTATTTGTTTTTCTCTTTCTGACTTACTTCACTCTATATGACAGACTCTAGATCCATCCATCTCACTACAAATAACTCAATTTCTTCTTTTTATGGCTGAGTAATATTGCATTGTATATATGTGCCACATCTTTATTCATTCATCTGTTAATGGACACTTAGGTTTTTTCCATGTCCTGTTTATTGTAAATAGAGCTGCAATGAATATTGTGGTATATGACTCTTTTTGAATGATGGTTCTCTCAGGGTATATGCCTGGTAGTGGGATTGCCGGGTCATGTGGTAGTCCTATTTTTAATTTTTTAAGGAACCTCCATCCCGTTCTCCATAGTGGCTGTATCAATTTACATTCCTACCAACAGTGCAAGAGGGTTCCCTTTTCTCCACACCCTCTGCAGCATTTATTGTTTGTACATTTTTTGATGATGGTCGTTCTGACTGATGTGAGGTGATACCTCATTGTAGTTTTGATTTGCATTTCTCTAATGATTAGTGATGTTTAGCATTACTGTAGTCCAAAGCAATCTTGAGAATGAAAAACGGAACTGCAGGGATCTGGCCCCCTGACTTCAGACTATACTACAAAGCTACAGTAATCAAGACAGTGTGGGCCTGGCCCCAAAACAGAAATATATATCAATGGAGCAGGATAGAAATTCCAGTGAAAAACCCATGCACATATCATCACCTTATCTTTGATAAATGAGGAAAGAATATAAAATCAAGAAAAAACAGCTACATGTAAAGACAGCTACTTGTAAAGAAATGAAATTAGAACACTCCCTAACACCATACACAAAAATAAACTCATAATGGATGAAAGACATAAATATAAGGCCAGACACTATAAAACTCTACAAAACTCTTAGAGTAATAGGCAGAGCACTCTATGACATAAATCACGTCAAGACCATTTTTACCTACCTCCTAGAGAAATGGAAATAAAACCAAAAATAAAGCAAATAGGACGTAATGAAGCTTAAAAGCTTTTGCACAGCAAAGGAAAACATAAAGAAGATGAAGAGACAACTCTCAGAATGGGAGAAACTATTTGCAAATGAAGCAACTGACAAAAGATTAATCTCCAAAATATACGAACAGCCCATGCAGCTCAATATCAATTAAACAAACAACCCTGGGCTTCCCTGGTGGCACAGTGGTTGAGAGTCCGTCTGCCGATGCAGGGGACATGGGTTCGTGCCCCGGTCTGGGAAGATCCCACATGCCGCAGAGCGGCTGGGCCCGTGAGCCATGGCTGCTGAGCCTGCGCGTCGGGAGCCTGTGCTCTGCAATGGGAGAGGCCACAACAGTGAGAGGCCTGTGTACTGAAAAAAAAAACCAAAAAGAAACAAACAACCCAATACAAAAAGGGGCAGAAGACCTAAGCAGACATTTCTCCAAAGAAGATATAGAGATTGCCAAGAAACACATGAAAGGATGGTCAACATCACTAATCCTTAGAGAAATGCAAATCAAAACTACAGTGAGGTACCACCTCACACTGGTCAGAATTGCCAGCATTAAAAAATCTACAAACAATAAATGCTGGAGAGGGTGTGTAGAAAAGGGAACTCTCTTGCACTGTTGGTGGGAATGTAAATTAGTACAGCCACTATGGAGAACAGTACGGAGGTTCCTTAAAAAATTAAAAATAAGACTACGATACAACCCAGCAATCCCACTACTGGGCATATACCCTGAGAAAACCATAATTCAGAAAGAGTGATGTGCCACATTGTTCATTGTAGCTTTATTTACAATAGCCAGAATATGGAAGCAACCTAAGTGTCCATCAACAGTTGAATGGATAAAGAAGATGTAGCACATATATAGAATGGAATATTACTCAGCCATAAAAAAGTGAAATTGAGTTATTTGTAGTGAGGTGGATGGACCTGGAGTCTGTCATACAGAGTGAAGTAAGTCAGAAAGAGAAAAACCAATACCATATGCTAACACATATATATAGAATCTTAAAGAAAAAAAAAGGTTCTGACGAACCTAGGGGTAGGACAGGAATAAAGAGCAGATGTAGAGAATGGACTTGAGAACACAGGGAGTGGGAAGCGTAAACTTGGACGAAGTGAGAGAGTGGCATGGACTTATGTACACTGCCGCATATAAAATAGATAGCTAGTGGGAAGCAGCCGCATAGTACAGGGAGATCAGCTCGGTGCTTTGTGTCCACCTAGAGGGGTGGGATAAGGAGTGTTGGAGGGAGACAAAAGAGAGAGGTGATATGGGGATATATGTATATGCATAGCTGATTCACTTAATTATATAGCAGAAACTAACATACCATTGTAAAGCAATTATACTCCAATAAAGATGTTAAAAAACTAAATGTATCTATTGGTCAAGATTTTATTCTAGGTAGTATTATAAACAATGTTGGTGGGTGCAAATTCTTAGTAATAGTAGTCTCCACTCTTAATGAGCTTAATATCTATTAGGAAAAATAAGACATGTACACCAACAACTGAAAAATTATATGTTGAAGATACTACAGCTCTCCTTCAAATAATTTCTTACATTTGAATATTTTTAGTTTGGCACACACATTTGCATAAAAGGAGGCCGATTTGTTTTAACAGTGAGTCTTCATGGAGAAGTGAAATTTTATCCAGGCCACAGAAAATGGCAGTTACATTCATTCCCATTTTATATATTACATAAACTTTACATAACCATGTAAAATTTAACAATTTTAAAGGATTATAGTTGTTATAGTTTGAAAAGGAGCCATGAGATTTGGAATCAGACCTAGATTTAATTTCTAAGTCTACTGATTACAACTGCATGGTTAAGGGTGAGTTATTTAATCTCCTGAAGTTTCAGTGTTGTTTCCCTAAAAATGGAGACCCTAGCTCCCTCCTGGTCATGTTGTTGATGACTGAGATAACATATGTAAAGCACTCAGATGCATCAAGTGCTCAATAAATATTAGCTGCCTTCTCTCGCTGTGGTTGTTGTAGCTTAGATTGCTATGACACAATGCTGATTGAATCTATGATTTACCCGGTGTGGGCCCTGGGTCTGGCACACTAGTCTCAATAATAAAATTGTCCCTATATGAAAATATAATTTGGCTCTCAGTGATCTGTGTTTGATAATCCTTTCTGGTATGGTTTCCAGGAACATGGCTTGATGAAAAACAAGGACTGTCTTATATGAGGGTGTGTGAATACATATATTCATATGTAAAAAAAATATATATATATTTGTACTATTTTCAAGTACTTTAAGTAATACAGTCTAGTGTCTCACAAAGTGTTAAGAGAACAGGGTTCCTACCAGATGTGTTTGAATGACTGGCTATCAATCATTTGTAATTAGCACACTGTATGTAAATTTATGCAACTTAAGTACTTGAAAACAATTTATTCTTGTAAGTAGATTAAATTGTCCTTTTTACAATCCTGTTTACATTGGTAATTTACTTAACAGACCCTCATTTCATTGATGGTAAACTTTATTCCTGCTTAAGTTCAAATTCTCTCATTTTGGCTAAGTGCCACCTGAATTCATGAGGTTATATTGTACTAAGAAAAAAAAGGTGGAGTACCAAATTCCATCAATCAGCTCCTGGCTGTCAGTGACTGGAAGTTGGCACACGCACAAGGACTCCTGACCAGATGGTAGACATCTGTGCTTTTCTCATCCACAGGGCCAGGTCAACAGATAGGCCTCAAAGAGTCAGGGCCCTATAGGTGGAGGGCACCTCAGGGCTGTTAAAACATTTGGGTTATGAGCACCAAAGAAGAAACTGACACCTTGGGATGCCTTGAACTATTTTTTTAAATTATGTCATAGAATTTAGGACAGGAGCAAAGCTTGATCTCCTTGAGAGTTTCTAAGCCTGGGTTAGTACCTGTATCTTCAGAACAGAGGGGAAGATACAAAGGAGCAATATTCCAGAAGGTCATTCTATTAGAAAGTGTCCTTGGAGGGAACCTGAGGGACTTTGGCTCTGACTTATTGTGGGAATTTCGGCTACTTCACAAGTTAGGATATTAATTTCTCTGCAGAAAAGGAACAAAATATACTTTCTGCTTTCCCTACTTGCCAGGGACAGTTTGAGGGTCTCATGAGCTAAAGGATGTGAACATACTTCTTAAATCCAGAGAGAACACAAGAAAGCATTGCACCACAATCCCCTTCACCTACTTAGATCCCAGTTACCCTTCATGACAAAATTAAGCATTTTGTCTTCCATGCAAACCACCTGTTCTTGCCACCTGGGTTGTGCTTTCCAAGTCTGGAGTGTTAGAACCTCTATGATCTAACAGGGTCTTGCACTCTTCTTGACTCCTCTCTGCAATGGTAAGGAATTTGAGTACAGGAGCCATGTCTTCTCATCCTCTTTCACAGGAAGATGCTAAATAAAAATGTGTTAACTGATTCACAGCTCTGACATTTCCACTCATATTCACAGCCCACTAGGCTGCAGTACTTTTCCCTCAAATATCTGGCTGAAATCCTGTTAAAAGGACAAGCAGGATATTTCCATTCTGGGGCCTTGTCAGTAAGCATTAAGCCCTGCCAATGCCCACGGATGAATCCCTGCCTCTTCTGTTCTGTGAAAGTAAAGGGAATCCATCAACAACCTCTTGCACTCTGAGAAAGTCATCACTGAGCTTCAAATGCACTTGCAAATCTGTCTCTTTACAGACAGTTGTTATCGAATTTTGATAAACAATAGCGATAGCAAGGACGATAGAGAGGTAGAGATCCCTTATCATTGTGGTGATAGAAAAAAAGCACTGGTCATGAAAATTTAGAGATTTGAAATAATTCTAACTCTGCTTTTAACTAGCTCTGTAATCTTGAAGTTATTTCACAAATCTGAGCCTCAGTTTCTTTTCTTCTGAAATGTTCGTTTGGACAAGATCGTCTCCAATGGTCCTGCCTGTTCCACTACTTAATGATTCTCAGTGGAAAAGATCACAGGTAGAGTAAGTAAGAGGGTATGTAATGGCCAAAGAGGCAGACCAACTCTTATACTCTTTTCTGAAAACAAACAAATAAACAAAAAATCCTCTGTAGTTATTTATATGTTAGCAGAATTAAATTAACCTTTTTTTCTTCCAGTTATATTGAGATATAATTGACATACAGCATTGTATAAGTTTAAGGTGTACAGCATAATGATTTAACTTAATACATCATGACATGATTATCACAATAAGTTTAGTGAATATCCATCATCTCATATAAATATAAAATTAAAGAAATAGAAAAAATATTTTTCCTTGTGATGAGAACTCTTAGCAGTTACTCTCTTAACATCTCTCATATATAATATACAGCAGTGTCGATTGCATTTATCATGTCATACATTACATCCCAAGTACTTATTTATCTTATATAAGGAAGGTTGTAACTTTTGACTGTCTTCATCCAATTCCCCCTTCCCCGCAACATTGGTCTCTGGTAACCAAATGCCTGATCTCTTTTTTCTATTAGTTTGTTTGTTTTTGGAGCTTAATTGACCTATAACACTATGTTAGTGCCTGTTACACAACACAGTGATTAGATATGTCTATACATTTCAAAATGATCACCACAATAAATCTAGTTACAATATGTCACCATATGAAGATTTTTACATAGTTGATTATATTCCCCACACTGTACATTTCATACTCATGACATTTATTTTGCAACTGAAAGTTTGTACCTCTTAATCTCCTATTTTTTTCTCCCCTTACCCTCTTCCCTCTGTCAACCATGGTTTGTTCTCTGTATCTTTAACTCTGTTTCTGTTTTGTTCATTTTTCAAAAATTCCACATATAAGTGAAATCATACAATATTTGCCTTTCTCTGTCTAACATATTTCACTTAGCATGATAACCTCTAGGTCCATCCATGTTGTCACAAATGGTGAGATTTCATTCTTTTTTATGGCTGAGTAATATTCCATTGCATGTATATACTACTTTTTCCATTTGTCTGTTGATGGGCACTTAGGTTGCTTCAATATTTTGGCTATTGTAAATAATGCTGCAATGAAATAGGGTTGCATATACATTTTCAAGTTATTTTTTTTTCATTTTCTTCACATAAATGCCCCAGGATAGAATTTCTGGATCATACGGTAGTTCTAGTATTAATTTTTTGAGGAACCTCCATACTGCTATCCATAGTGGTTGCACCAATTTACATTCCCACCAACAGTGCATGAGGGTTCTCTTTTCCACATCCTGGCCAACACTTACTATTTGTTGTCTTTTTGATAAAAGCCATTCTGACAGCTCTGAGGTGATACCATGTTGTGGTTTTGATTTGCATTTCCCTGATGATTAGGGATGCTGAGTACCTTTTCAATGTGCTTGTTAGCCATCTGCATGTTTTCTTTGAAAAAATGTCTAATCAGATCCTCTCCCATTTTTTAATCAGGTTGTTTGTTTTTTTGATGTTAAGTTGTATGAGTTCTTTGTATTAACCTCTGATAAGATATATTGTTTGCAATATCTTCTCCCATTTAGGAGGTGGCTTTTTCCTTTTGTTGGTAATTTCCTTTGCTGTGCAAAAGCTTTTTAATTCTGGTATAGTTTCATTTGTTTATTTTTGCTTTTGCTTCCCTTTCCTGAGCAGACTTATCCAAAAAAATATTACTAAGACCAGTGTCAAAGAGCTTACTGCCTATGTTTTCTTCTAGAAGTTTTACATTTAAGTCATTAATCCTTTTTTTTTTTTTTGCGGCACGGCGCCTCTCACTGTTGTGGCCTCTCCCGTTGTGGAGCACAGGCTCTGGATGCGCAGTCTCAGCAGCCATGGCTCACGGGCCCAGCTGCTCTGCAGCATGTGAGATCTTCCCTGATCAGGGCACGAACCCATGCCCCCTGCATTGGCAGGCGGACTCTCAACCACTTCGCCATCAGGGAAGCCCCATTAATCCATTTTGAATTTATTTTTGTTCATGGTGCAGAGAGTAGTCCAATTTGATTCTTTTACGTGTAGCTATCCAGTTTTCCCAATGCCATTTATTGAAGAGGCTCTCTTTTCCTCATTTTCCTATTTTGCCTCCTTGGTCATAGATTAGTTGACCATATAACTGTGGGTTCATTTCTGGGCTATCTATTCTGTTCCATTGATCTGTTGCCTGTTTTTTTTGTATGTGTGTCTATATCGTATTGTTTCAATTGCTGTAGCTTTTTTTTTCTTAATTTGAAATCAGGGAGTGTCCTATTTCCAGGTTTGTTCTTCTTTCTTAAGATTGTTTCAGCTATTTGGGATCTTTTGTGTTTTCATACAAATTTTAGAATTATTTATTCTAGTCCTTTGAAAAATGTCATTGGTATTTTGATAGAGATTACATTCAATCTGTAGAATGCCTTGGGTAATATGGTCATTTTAACAATATTAATTCTTTCAATCCATGAACATGATATATCTTTCCATCTGTTTGTGTTGTCTTCAATTTCTTTCATCTGTGTCTTATAGTTTTCTGAGTGCAGGTTCTTTACCTCCTTTGATTGATTCCTAGGTGTTTTATTCTTTGTGATGCAATTGTAAATGGGATTGTTTTCTTAATATTTCTTTCTGATAGTTCATTGTTAGTGTATAGAAATGCAACTGTTTTCTATATATTAATATTGTATCCTGCAACTTTACCAAATTCATTGATGAGTTCTAGTAACTTTTTGCTAGCATCTTTAGGATTTTCTATATATAGTATTTTGTTATCTGCAAATAGTGACAGTTTTATTTCTTCCTTTCCAATTTGGATTCCTTTATCTTGTTTGATTACTGTGACCAACACTTTCAATAATAAGTTGAATAAAAGTGGCAAGAGTGGGCATCCTTGTATTTTTCTTGATCTTAGAGGAAATATTTTCAGCTTTTAAATATTGTGTGTGATGTTAGCTGTGGGCTTGTCACATAAGGTCTTTATTATGTTGAGGTATATTCACTCTACACCCACTTTGTTGAGAATTGTTATCATAAATGGATGTTGAATTTGGTCAAAATATTTTTTTGCTTCTATTGAGATGATCATATGATTTTTATTCTTTCATTTGTTAATGTGGTATATCACATTGATTGATTTGCAGATATTGAGACATCATTGCATCCCTGGGATAAATCCAACTTGATCATGGGGTAAGATTCTTTGAATATATTATTGAATTTGATTTGCTAATATTTTGTTCAGGATTTTTGCACCTATGTTCATCAGTGATATTGGGTATTGGTTATTGGGTGTTATATTTCCTTTTTTTGTGATATCTTTGGTTTTGGTATCAGTGTGATGCTGGTCTTGTAGAATGAGTTTGGAAGTGTTCTCTTTGCAATATTTTGGGGATAGTTTGAGAAAGATAGGTGTTAACTCTTCTCTAAATGTTTGATAGAAAGGTAAAGCCATTTGGTCCTAGACTTTTGTTTGTTGGGAGTTTTAAAATTATGGATTAAATTTCATGACTGGTAATTGGTTTGCTCATATTTTATATTTAATCCATATTCAGTCTTGGGAAATTGTATATTTCTGGGAATTTTTCCATTTTTTCTAATTGTCCATTTGATTAGTGTATAGTTGTTTGTAGTAATCTCTGATGATCCTTAGTGTTTCTGTGGTGTCAGTTTACTTTTTCTTCTCTGATTTTGTTGGATGGGGTCCTTTCTCTTTTTTTCTTGATGAATCTGCCTAAAGGTTTATTAATTTTATTTATTTTCCTGAAGAACCAGGTCTTAGTCTCATTCATTTTTGTATTGATTTTCTAGGCTTATTTCATTTACATCTGCTCAGACCTTATGATTTCATTCCTTCTAATAACTTTGGGTTTCATTTGTTCTACTTTCACTAGCTGTTTTAGGTGTAAGTTTAGGTTGTTTGATATTTTTCTTGTTTCTTGAGGCAGGAATGTATTGTTATAAACTTCCCTCTTAGAACTGTTTTTGCTGCATCCCGTAGGTTTTGGATCATTGTGCTATTTTTTTTTTCTAAATGTAAGTGTGAACTCTTAACTTTTTTTCTTTTTAACATCTTTATTAGATTATAATTGCTTTACAATGGTGTGTTAGTTTCTGCTTTATAACAAAGTGAATCAGCTATACATATACATATATCCCCATATCTCCTCCCTCTTGCGTCCTCCTCCCATGCTCTGTATCCCACCCCTCTAAGTGGACACAAAACACCGAGCTGATCACCCTGTGCTATGTGGCTGCTTCCCATTAGCTATCTATTTTACATTTGGTAGTATAAATGCCACTCTCTCGCTTTGTTCCAGCTTAACCTTACCCCTGACAGTGTCCTCAAGTCCATTCTCTACATCTGTCTCTTTATTCTTGTCTTTCCTCTAGGTCCTTCAGAAACATTTTTTTTCTTTTTTAGATTCCATATGTATGTGTTAGCATATGGTATTTGCTTTTCTGTTTCTGACTTACTTCACTCTGTATGACAGTCTCTAGGTCCATCCATTTCACTTGAAATAACTCAATTTTGCTTCTTTTTATGCCTGAGTAATATTCCATTGTATATATGTGCCACATCTTCTTTATCCATTCATCTGTCAGTGGACACTTAGGTTGCTTCCATGTCCTGGCTACTGTAAATAAAGCTACAATGAACAATGTGTTACATCACTCTTTTTGAATTATGGTTTTCTCAGGGTATATGCCCAGTAGTGGGATCACTGAGTTGTATGGTAGTCCTATTCTTAGTTTTTAAAGGAAGCTCCATACTGTTCTCCATAGTGGCTGTATCAATTTACATTCCCACCAACAGTGCAAGAGGGTTCCCTTTTCTCCACACTCTCTCTGGCATTTATTGTATGTAGATTTTTTGATGATGGCCATTCTGACTGGTGTGAGGTGAAACCTCATTGTAGTTTTGATTTGCATTTCTCTAATGACTAGTCATGTTGACCATCCTTTCATGTGTTTCTTGGCAATCTGTATATCTTGGAGAAATATCTGTTTAGGTCTTCTGCCCCTTTTTGGAGTGGGTTGTTTGTTTTTTTGATATTGAGCTGCATGAGTTGTTTGTATATTTTGGAGATTAATCCTTTGTCAGTTGCTTCATTTGCAAATATTTTCTCCCATTCCAAGGGTTGTCTTTTCATCTTGTTTTATGTTTTCCTTTGCTGTGCAAAAGCTTTTAGGTTTCATTAGGTCCAATTTGTTTATTTTTGTTTTTATATCCATTTCTCTAGAAGGCAGGTGAAAAAGCATCTTTATGTGATTCATGCCATAGAATGTTCTGCCTGTGATTTCCTCTAAGAGTTTTTTAGAATCTGGCTTTACATTTAGGTCTTACATCCATTTTGAATTTATTTTGGTGTATGGTGTTAGGGAGTATTCTAATTTCATTCTTTTGCATGTAGCTGTCCAGTTTTCCCAGCACCATTTATTGAAGAGGCTCTCTTTTCTCCATTGCATATTCTTGCCTAATTTATCAAACATAAGGTGTCCATACGTGTGTGAGTTTATCCCTGGGTTTCTATCCTGTTCTATTGATCTATATTTCTGTTTTGGGCCAGTCACATACTGTCTTGATTACTGTAGCTTTGTAGTGTAGTCAGAAGTCAGGGAGCCTGATTCCTCCAGCTCCATTTTTCTTTCTCAAGATTGTTTCGTTTTTCAGTGTCTTTTGGGTTTCCATGCAAATTGTGAAATTTTTTGTTCTAGCTCTGTGAAAAATGACATTAGTAGTTTGATAGGTATTGCACTGAATCTGTAGATTGTTTTTGATAGTATTGTCATTTTCACAATGTTGATTTTTCCAACCCAAGAACATGGTATATCTCTCTATCTGTTTGTATCATTGTTAATTTCTTTCATAAGTGTCATAGTTTTCTGCATACAGGTCTTTTGTCTCCTTAGGTAGGTTTATTCCTAGGCATTTTATTTTTTTTTGTTGCAATGGTAAGTGGGAGTGTTTCCTTAATTTCTCTTTCAGATTTTTCATCATTAGTGTATAGGAATGCAAGAGATTTCTGTGCATTAATTTTGTATCCTGCTACTTTACCAAATTCATTGATTAGCTCTAGTAGTTTTCTGGTAGCATCATTAGGTTTCTGTATGTATAGTATCATGTCATCGGCAAGCAGTGAAATTTTACTTTTTTTTTTCTGATTTGGATTCCTTTTATTTCTTTTTCTTCTCTGATTGCTGTGGGTAAAACTTCCAAAACTATGTTGAAGAATAGTGGTGAGAGTAGGCAACCTTGTCTTCTTCCTGATCTTAGTGGAAATGGTTTCAGTTTTTCACCATTGAGAATGATGTTGGCTGTGGGTTTGTCATATATGGCCTTTATTATGTTAAGAAATTTCCCTCTATGCCTACTTTCTGAATGGTTTTTAACCATAAATTGGTGTTGAATTTTGTTGAAAGATTTTTCTACATATTGAGATAATCATATGGTTTTTCGCTTTCAATTTGTTAATATGGTTTATCACATTGATTGATTTGTGTATATTGAAGAATCCTTGTGTTCCTGGGATAAGACCCACTTCACCAGGGTGTAGGAACTGTTTAATGTGCTGTTGGATTCTGTTTTCTAGTATTTTTTGGAGGATTTTTGAATCTAGGTTCATCAGTGATATGGGCCTGTAGTTTTTTTTTTGTGACATCTCTGTCTGGTTTTGGTATCAGGGTGACAGTGGCCTCGTAGAATGAGTTTGGGATTGTTCTTCCCTCTGCTATATTTTGCAACAGTTTGAGAAGGGTAGGTGTTAGCTCTTCTCTCAATGTTGGATAGAATTTGCCTGTGAAGCCATCTGGTCCTGGGCTTTTGTTTGTTGGAAGGGTTTTAATCAAAGTTTCAAATTCAGTTCTTGTGATTGGTCTCTTTATATTTTCTATTTCTCCTGGTTCAGTCTTGCAAGGTTGTGCTTTTCTAAGACTGTGTCTATTTCTTCCAGATTGTCCATTTTATTGGTATATAGTTGCTTGTACTAATCTCTCATGATCCTTTGTATTTCTGCAGTTTCAGCTGCTACTTCTTCTTTTTCATTTCTAATTCTATTGATTTGAGTCTTCACCCTTTTTTCCTTGATGAGCCTGGCTAATGGTTTATCTATTTTGTTTATCTTCTCAAAGAACCAGCTTTTAGTTTTATTGATCTTTGTTATCATTTCCTGCATTTCTTTCTCATTTTCTCTGATCTGATCTTTATAATTTCTTTCATTCTGCTTACATTGGGGTTTTTTAGTTGTTCTTTCTCTATTTCCTTCAGTGTAAATTTAGGTTGTTTATTTGAGATGTATCTTGTTTCTTGAGGTAGGATTGTATTGCTATAAACTTCCCTCTTAGAACTGCATTTGTTGCATTGCATAGGTTTTGGGCCATTGTGTTTTCATTTTCATTTGTTTCTTGGTATTTTTTGACTTCCTCTTTGATTTCTTCAGTGATCTCTTGGTTATTTAGTAGTGTATTGTTTAGCCTCCATGTGTTTTTCTTTTTTTACAGATTTTTTTCCTGTAATTGATATCTAGTCTCATAGTGTTGTTGTTGGAAAAGATACTTGATACAATTTCAATTTTCCTAAATTTACCAAGGCTTGATTAGTGACCCAAGATTTGATCTATCCTGGAGAATATTCCATGAGCACTTGAGAAGAAAATGTATTCTGTTGTTTTTGGATGGAAAGTCCTATAAATACCAATTAAGTCCATCTTGTTTAATGTATCATTTAAAGCTTGTGTTTCCTTATTCATTTTCATTTTGGATGATCTGTCCATTGGTGAAAGTGGGGTGTTAAAGTCCCCTACTATGATTCTTTTACTGTCAGTTTCCCATTTTATGGCTGTTAGTATTTGTCATGTATTGAGGTGCTCCTATGTTGGGTGCATAAATATTTACAATTGTTATATCTTCTTGGATTGATCCCTTGATCATTATGTAGTGTCATTCTTTGTCTCTTCTAATAGTCTTTAGTTTAAAGTCTATTTTTTCTTATGGGAGAATTGCTACTCCAGCTTTCTTTTGATTTCCACTTACAAGGAATATCTTTTTCCATGTCCTCACTTTCAGTCTGTATGTGTCCCTAGGTCTGAAGTGGGTCTCCTGTAGACAGTTTATATGGGTCTTGTTTTTGTATCCATTCAGCCAGTCTATATCTTTTGGTGGGAGCATTTAATCCATTTACAATTAAGGTAGTTATCAATATGTATGTTCCTATTACCATTTTCTTAACTGTTTTTAGTTTGTTATTGTAGGTCTTTTCTTTCTGTTTTGTTTCCTGCCTAGAGAAGTTCCGTTAGCATTTATTGTAAAGCTGGTTTGGTGGTGCTGAATTCTCTTAGCTTTTGTTTTTCCGCAAAGATTTTAATTTCTCCGTCAAATCTGAATGTGATCCTTGCTGTGTAGAGTAATCTTGGTTGCAAGTTTTTACCTTTCATCACTTTAAATATGCCCTGCCACCTCCTCTGGCTTGCAGAGTTTCTGTTGAAAGATGTGCTGTTAACCTTAAGGGGATTTCCTTGTATGTTATTTGTTGCTTTTCCCTTTTTGCTTTTAATATTTTTTCTTTGTATTTAATGTTTGATAGTTTGATTAATATATCTTGGCATGTTTCTCCTTAGATTTATCCTGTATGGGACTCTCTGCACTTCCCAGACTTCACTCACTATTTCCTTTCCCATATTAGGGAAGTTTTCAACTATAATCTCTTCAAATTTTTTCTCAGTCCTTTTTTCTTCTCTTGCTCTTCTTGGACCAATATAATTTGAATGTTGTGTTTAATGTTGTTCCAGAGGCCCTGAGATTGTCCTCAATTCTTTTCAT
This sequence comes from Phocoena sinus, assembly GCF_008692025.1. NCBI lineage: Eukaryota > Metazoa > Chordata > Mammalia > Artiodactyla > Phocoenidae > Phocoena > Phocoena sinus. The sequence goes on along the minus strand of NC_045776.1, from coordinate 28,520,290 downwards.
TCTTTTTTCTTTATTCTGCTCTGCCATTGTTATTTCCACTATTTTATCTTACAGGTCACTTATCCATTTTTCTGCCTCAGTTATTCTGCTATTGATTCCCTCTAGAGAATTTTTAATTTTATTTATTGTGTTGTTAATCATTGTTTGTTTGCTCCCTAGTTCTTCTAAATTTTTGTGAAATATTTCTTATATTTTCTCCATTCTATTTGCAAGACTTTGGATCATCTTTCCTATTGTTACTCTGAATTCTTTTTCAGGTAGAGTATTCTTCTTCAATTGTTTGGTCTGGTGGGTGTTTACCTTGCTCCCTCGTCTGCTGTGTATTTCTCTGTCTTCTCATTTTGCTTAACATTTGTGGTTGGGGTCTCATTTTTGCAGGCTGCAGGTTCATAATTCCTGTTGATTTTGGTGTCTGCTCCCAGTGGGTAAGGTTGTTTCAGTGGGTTGTGTAGGCTTCCTGGTGGAGGGTACTGGTGCTTGTGTTCTGGTGGATGAGGGTGGATCTTGTCTTTTTGGTGGGCAGGACCATGTCCAGTGGTGTTTTTTGGGGTGTCTGACCTTATCATGATTTTAGACAGGCTCTCTGCTAATGGGTGGTGTTGTGTTCATGTCTTGTTAGTTGTTTGGCATAGGGTGTCCAGCACCGTAGCTTGCTGGTCATTGAATGGAGCTTGGTCTTAGAGTTGAGATGATGATATCTGGGACAGCTTTCACCATTGGATATTATGTGAGGTCAGGAAGTCTCTGATGGAGCAATGTCCTGAAATTGATTCTCCCACCACAGAGGCTCAGGCCCGCCACCCGGCCAGAGCACCAAGACCCTGTCAGCCACAATGCTCAGAAGAAAAGAGAGGAAAAGAAAAAAAGGAAGAAAGAAGGAAAGAAAGAAAGAAAGAAAAAATAAAATAAAGTAAGGTTATTAAAATTAAAAATATTAAGAATAAAAAAGTAATAAAAAAAGAAAGAAGAGAGCAACGAAACCAAAAACAAATCCACCAGTGATAACAAGCACTCAAAAAAAAAAATACAAAAAAAACCCCAAAACAAAACAAAATATAGACAGAGAGAACCCTAGGAGAAATGGCAAAACAAAACTATACCTAGAAAATCACACAAGGAAGCACATGCATACACACTCATAAAACGGGAAAAAGGAAAAAAATATATACATATATATAAAAAATAAAGGAAGAGAGCAACCAAAACAATAAACAAATCTACCGACGATAATAACCTCTAAATGCTAAACTAAGATAAACATAAAACCAGAACAAAATTAGATGCAGAAAGCAAACCCCAAGTCTACAGTTGCTACTAAAGTCCACTGCCTCAATTTTTGGGATGATTCATTGCCTACTCAGATATTCCAGAGATGCAGGTTACATCAAGTTGATTGAGGAGATTCAATCTGCTGCCCCTGAGGTGGCTGGGAGAAATTTCCCTTTCTCTTCTTTGTTTGCACAGCTCCTGGTGTTAGCTTTGAATTTGGCCCTGTCTCTACTTATTGGTCACCTGAGGGTGTCAGTTCCCCACCCAGACAGGATAGGGTTAAAGTAGCAGCTGATTCATGGACTCTGGCTCACTCAGGTCTCAGGGAGGGAAGGGTATGTAATGTGGGGCAAGCCTGTGGCAGCAGAGGTCTGCATGACGTTGCAACAGTATGAGGCGTGCTGTGTTCTCCTGGGGTAGTTGTCCCTGGATTGCAGGACCCTGGCAGTGGTGGGCTGCAGAGTCTCCCAGGGGTGTGTGGATAGTGACCTGCACTTGCACACAGCCTTCTTGGTGGCTGCAGCAGCAGCTTTAGTGTTTCATGCCCATCTCGGGGGTACACACTGATAGCTGTGGCTTGTGCTCATCTCTGGATCTCGTTTAGGAGGTGGTCAGAATCCCCTCTCCTTCTTCACCCTGCAGCAATAGTCTCTTGCCTCTTAGGCAGGTCCAGAATTTTTCCTGGACTCCTTCCCAGCTAGCTGTGGTGCACTAGCCCCCTCAGGCTGTCTTCACACAGTGAACCCCAGGCCTCTCCCTGGGGTCTGACCTCTGAAGCCCGAGTTTCACTTCCCAGCCCCCCTCCCCCCCCCCCGCACCCTGGCAAGTGAGCAGACAAGCTCTCAGACTGGTGAGTGCTGGTTAACACTGATCTGCTATGCAGGAATCTCTCTGCTTTTATCTCTGCACCTGTGTCATTGCGCTCTCCTTCATGGTCCCACAGCTTCCCCCCAGCCCACCCCCCACCCCAGTCTCTGCCAGTAAAAGGGCTTCCTAGTGTGTGGAAACTTTTCCTCCTTCACAGCTCCCTCCCAGAGGTCCAGGTCCCATCCCTATTCTTTTGTGTCTGTTTTTCCTTTTGCCCTACCCAGGTACGTGATGAGTTTCTTGCCTTTTGGGAAGTGTGAGGTCATCTGCTAGCATTCAGTAGGTGTTCTGTAGGAGTTGTTCCACATGTAGATGTAGTTTTGATGTATTTGTGGGGAGGAAGGTGATCTCCACGTCTTACTCCTCCACCATCTTGAAGGTGCCTCTATCATTGTGCTTTCATTTTCATTTGTCTCAAGATGTTTTTTGATTTTCCCTTTGAGTTCTTCAGTGATCCACTGGTTGTTTAGAAGCATATTGTTTAGCCTCCATGTGTTTGTGTTTTTGTAGTTATTTTTCTTGTAGTTAATTTCTAGCCTCATTTTGTTGTGGTCAGAAAAAATGCTTGATATAATTTTAATTTTCTTAAATTTACTGAGACTTGTTTTGAGGCCTAACAGGTAATCTATTCAGGAGAATTTTCCATGTGTACTTGGAAAGAATGTATATTATGCTGCTTTTGAATGGACAGTTCTATGTATATATTTAATTATTCTATCTGGTTTGATGTGTCAAAAAAGGCCAGTGTTAATGATTTTCTGTCTGGATGATCTGTCCATTGATGTAAGTGGGGTTTTAACATCCCCTATTGTTATTGTATTATTATCAATTTCTCCTTTATGTTTGCTAATATTGCTCCTATATTAGGCCCAGGTACATTAGTGAATGTTATATCCTCTTCTTGTATTGATTCCTTTATCTTTATATAATGCCCTTCTTTGTCTTTTGTTATAGACTTTGTTTTACTTTGAGTCTACTTTGTTATGAATATACTTACCCCAGTTTTTCTTTCATTTTCATTTGCATGAAATATCTTTTTCCAACCCCTCACTTTCAGTCTGTGTGTGTCTTTAGGTCTGGGGTGAGTCTCTTATAGGAAGTATACAGTGGGTCTTTATTTTTTTTCTTAGTGATCTTATTTTTGTATCCATTCAGACACTCTATGGTTTTTCATTGGAGCATTTAGTCCATTTACATTTGAAGTAATGATTGATAGCTATGTACTTATTGCCATTTTAATTGTTTTTGCAGTTCCTTTTGTTTCTTTCTTCTTTTGTTCTCTTCCCTTGTGATTTGATGGCTATATCTAGTGTTGTTTAGATTCTTTTCTCTTTTCTGTGTGTGTATCTGCTATAGATTTTGGTGTAAAGTTACATATAACAATCTATATACATGTGATTATTTTAAGTTGCTCACCTCTTAAATTCAAACACATTTTAACAACCTTGTAATTCTTTTCTTTTTTTATATTTCTTCTTTTATGAGTTGTATGAACTGTTTGTATATTTTTGAAATAAAGCCCTTTTCTTCATATTATATGTTACAGGTGTATAATATTGTTATTTACAATTTCAAAGGTTATATTCCATTTATAGTTGTTATAACATATTGGCTATATTTCCTGTGTTGTACAATATATCCTTGTTGCTTAGTTTTTTTTTTTTAAACTGAAGTATAGTTGATTTACACTGTTGTGTTAATTTCTGCTGTACAATAAGGTGGCTGATATATATATATATATATATATAATGTTATTTTCCATTATGTTTTATCACAGGATATTGAATAAAGTTCCCAGACCTTGTTGATTCATCCTACGTGTACTAGTTTGCATCTGTTAATCTGAAACTGCAAATCTTTCCCTCCCTCACACCCCCTTGACAACCACAAGTCTTCTCTATTCCTGTATTTTTTTGTTTTGTAGATATGTTCATTTGTGTTGTATTTTAGATTCCACATATAAGTGATATCATTTGGTATTTGCCTTTCTCTGTATACCTTACTTAGTATGATAATGTCTAGGTACATCCATGTTGCTGTAAATGACTTATTTCATTCTTTTTTATGGCTGAGTAATATTCCATTGTATATATGTACCACATCTTCTTTATCCATTCCTTTGTTGTTGGATATTTAGATTGTTTACATGTCTTGTTTTTTGTAAATAGTGCTGCTATTAACATAGGAGTACATGTATCTTTTCGAATTGTAGTTTTCTCTGAGTATATGCCCAGGAGTGGGATTGCTGGATCATATGGCAACTCTATTTTCAGTTTTCTGAGGAACACCCATACTGTTTTCCATAATGGCTGCACCAATTTATATTCCCACCAACAGTGTAAGAAGATTATTTTTCTCCACACTGCCTCCAATATTTGTTATTTGTATAGTTTTTAATGATGGCCATTTTGGCTGGCATGAGTTGGTACCTCACTGCAGTTCTGATTTGCATTTCTCTAATAACTAACAGTGATGAGCATCTTTTCATGTGCCTGTTGGCCATCTATATGTCTTCTTTGGAGAAATGTCTATTTAGGTCTTCTGCCTGTTTTTTGATAGGATTTTTAATTTTTTTGTTATTGAGTTGTATGAACTGTTTGTATATTTTTGAAATAAAGCCTTTGTCAGTAGAATAATTTGCAAATATTTTCTCCTATTCTGTAGGTTCTCTTTCCATTTTGTTTATGGTTTACTTTGCTGTGAGAAATCTTATAAGTTTGAGTATGTCCCATTTGTTTATTTTTGCTTTTATTTTTATTGCCTTGGGAGACTGACCTAATAAAACAATGCTAAGATTTATATCAGAAAATGTTTTGCCTATGTTCCCTTCTAGGAGTTTTATGGTGTTGTGTCTTATATTTAAGTCTTTAAGCCATTTTGACTTTATTTTTGTGTATGGTGTGAGGGTATGTTCTAACTTTATTGATTTATTGTACATGTGGTTGTCCAATTTTTCCAACACTACTTGCTGAAGAGATGGTCTTTCCCCCATTTTATGTTCTTGCCTCCTTTGTCAAAGATTAATTGTCCATAGGTGTGTGGGTTTATTTCTGGGCTGTCTATTCTGTCCCATTGATCCATATGTCTGTTTTGTGCCAATATCACACTGTTCTGATTACAGTAGCTTTGTAGTATTGTCTGACATCTGGAAAGGTTATGCGTCATGCTTTTGTCTTTTTCCTCAGGACTGCTTTGGAAATTCTGGGTCTTTTATGGTTCCATTTAAATTTTAGGATTATTTGTTCTAGTTCTGTAAAAAATGTCATGGGTAATTTGATAAGGATCACATTAAATCTGTAGGTTGCTTTGGGTAGTATGGTAATCTTAACAATATTAATTCTTCTAATCCAAGAGCATGGGATATCTTTCTTTTCTTTGAGCCATCTTCAACTTCCTTTATTAATGTTTTGTAGTTTTCAGCAGATAAGTCTTTCACCGCCTTGGTGAGGTTTATTCCTAAGTATTTAATTTTAATTTTGATGTGATTTTGAAAGAGACTGTTTGTTTACATTCCCCTTCTGATATTTCATTGTTAATGTAAAGAAATGCAACTGATTTCTGTATGTTAATTTTGTATCTTGCTACCTTGCTGAATTTATTGATCAGTTCTAGTAGTTTGTGTGATGTCTTTAGGATTTTCTATATATAATATCATGTCGTCTGCATATAATGACAATTTTCTCTCCTCCTTACCAATCTGAATATTTTTTATTTCTTTTTCTTGTCTGATTGTTGTGGTTAGGACTTCCAATACTATGTTGAATAGAAGAGGTGAGATCGGGCATCCTTGTCTTGTTCCAGATTTTAGCCAAAAGGCTTTCAGCTTTTCACCATTTAATATTATATTGGCTGTGCATTTGTCATAAATAGCTTTTACTATGTTGAGATATGTTCCCTCTATACCCACTTTGGTAAGAGTTTTATCATGAATGGATATTGAATTTTATTGAGTGCTTTTCTGCATCTATTGAGATGATCATGTGGTTTTTGTATTTTCTTTTTTTGATGTGGTGTATTGCATTGACTGATTTGCATATGTTGAACCATCCTTGTGACCCTGGGATGAATCCAACTTGGTTATGGTGTATGATCTTTTTTGTGAGTTGTTGGATTCAGTTTGCTAATATTTTGTTGAGAATTTTTGCATGTGTATTCATCAAAAATATTGGCCTGTAATTTTCTTTTGTGATAGTGTCTTTGTCTGGTTTTGGTATCAGGGTGATGGTAGCATCATAGAATGTTTTCAGGAGTGTTCCTTCCTCTTCAATCTTTTGGAAGAGTTTGAGAAGGATAGGTATAAATTCTTCCTTATACGTTTGGTAGAATTCATCTGTGAAGCAATCTGGCCCTGGACTTTTGTTTGTAGGGAGTTTTGGTTTTTTTATTTTAGAGATTCTATTTCACTTTTAATGATCAGTCTGTTCAAGTTATCTATTTCTTCTTGATTCCATTTAGGTGAACTGTATGTTTCTAGAAAGTTGTCCATTTCTTCTAGGTTGTCAAATTTGTTGGCATATAATTTTTCATAGTATTCTCTTATTTTTTTTTGTATTTCTGAAGCATCTTTCATTTCTAATTTTTCTTATTTGGGTCTTCTCTCTTTTCTTCTTGGTGAACCTGGCCAGAGGTTTGCCAATTTTGTTTACCCTTTCAAAGAACCAACTTTTGGTTTTATTGATTTTTCTATTGCCTTTTAATCTCTATTTTAGTTATTTCCTCTCATCTTTATTATTGCCTTCCTTCTGCTAACTTTAGGTTTTGTTTGTTCTTTATTAAATTCTTTTAGGTGATGAGTTAGGTTGTTTATTTGAGATTTTTCTTGTTTCTTAAAGAAGGCCTGCATCTCTATGAACTTTTCTCTAAAAACTGCTTTTGCTGTATCCCATAGATTTTGTATGGTTGTGTTTTCATTGTCATTTGGCTCAAGGTATTTTTTAATTTCTTTGATTTCACCATTGACCCATTGGTTTTTTAGTAGCATGTTGCTTAGTCTTCATGTAGTAGATTTTTTTCTCATTTATTTTTCTGTGGTGGATTTCTAGTTTCATGCCATCATGGTCAGAAAAGATGCTTGAAATAATTTGTATACTCTTAAATTTGTTGAAGCTTGTTTTTTGCCCTAGTATGTACAACCCTGCATTTTATCCCTCCCCCCCCACACACATTTACTGCTTTTCACATCATTTTTTACATCTTTTTGTTTTGTGTACCCCTTAACTACTTATTGTGTATATAGATGACTTCACTACTTCTGTCTTTTAACCTTCTTACTAGCTTCATATGTGGTTGATTTACTGCATTTACTGTATATTTGTCTTTTCAAATGAAAATTTTCCTTTTGTAATTTTCATACTTCTAGTTGTGGTCTTTTCTTTTTCACTGAGAAAAGTCCCTTTAACATTTCTCATAAAGCTGGTTTTATAGTGCTGAACTCTTTTAGCTTTTGCTTATCTGTAAAACATATGACCTCTTCATCAAATCTGAATAAAAGCTTTGCCAGGTAAAATATTCTTGCTTGTAGGCTTTTCCCTTTCATCAACTTAAATATATCATGCCAGTCCCTTCTGGCCTGCAGGGTTTCTGCTAAAAAGTTAGCTGATAGCCTTATGGGAGTCTCCTTGTACATAGCTTGTTGCTTTTTTCTTGCTGCTTTTACTATTCTCTCTTTAATTTTTCCCATTTTAATTAAAAAATGTCTTGGTGTGGTTTTCTTTGGGTTTATCCTGTTTGGGACTCTGTGCTTCCCAGAACTAGGTTTCTGTTTCCTTTCCCAAGTTAGTGAAGTTTTCAGTTATTAAGGCTTTATATAATGTTATCTGCCCCTTTCTCTCTCTGTTCTCATTCTGAGACTCCTATACTGAAAATGTTAGTTTGCTTGATGATTTCTCAGAGGTCTCTTAAACTGTCCTCATTTTTTAGAATCTTTTCTTTTTTCTGTTCAGCTTCAGTGTTTTCCACTACCCTGTCTTCCAGATCACTGATCCATTCTTCTGTATCATGTAATCTACTTTTGTTCCTTCTAGTGTATTTTTTATTTCAGTTATTTTATTGGTCATCTCTGTTTGGTTGTTCTTTATATTTTCTCTTTATTAAAAATTTCTGACTTCTTACTCTCTTCATCCAATCTTCTCCTGGGCTCTTTGAACATCTTTATGATCCTTACCTTGAACACTCTATAGAATAGATTGCTTATCTCCACTCCCTTAGTTCTACTTCTGTGGTTTTATCTCTTTTCTTCATTTGGAACACATTCCTCATTTTTGCCTAATTTGCTCTTTTTATTTCTATGTGTTTGGTAAGTTGTTTATATTTTCTGACCTTGTAAAAGTTACCTTTTTTAGGAGACATCCTATGAGTCCCAGCAGTGCATTTTATCTCTGGTCAGCAGAGCTATATGCTCTGGGGTATCCCTTATGTTGGCTGTATGTGTCCTTCTGCTGTGGTGGACTGACTACTGTAGATGGTCATATAGGTGTAGCTGACTCCCAGTCTGGTTAGTTGCCTGGCCTTGACCTGTGCAAAGGCAGCTGTACTCTGATTGACAGCATCAGTTCATAAGGTGGCTTGCTGTAGAGCCCAGGAGGGTCCCAGGGCTTATTCTGGCCCCCTGGTGGGCAGAGCTGTGTTCTTGTGTGAGTGATTTCAGGACCTGTATTCTTGGATATGTTGGAGGGCTTAAGTCAACCATTAGAACTCTATTCTAATGAAGGTGGAGACTCTGTAGATGATACAGAATACAGAAGGTTTATTTATTTGTTTGTGTTTGTGTCCATTCATTCATTTCATTCATTTACATATTAATTTATTTATTCAATAAACATTTACTGAGCATCTATTTTGTACCAGGCAATCTTTTAGTCATTGAGGATACAGGTGTACATAGATACATACATAGATTAAAAACCTGGCCTCCATGGAGCTTATATTCCAATATTCTAATAGTGACAGATACTAAAAAAGACAAATAAATAGATAATATGTGAGGTAGGGTTAAGAAATCTTTGAAAGAACAAAGTAGGATAAGGATATAGAGTCAGGATGGGAAGGTGTTATTTTCAATGTACCTGGTATGCTTGAGGACCAACTAAGAAACCAGTGGCTGGAGCTGAAAGAACTATAAGAAGAATGGTAGAAAATGGTGTCAGAGCAGCAGCAGGACTGGAGACTATAGAGTTTTATAAGATAGTATGTGTTTGAGCTTTTACTCTGAGTTAAATGGAAACTATTATGGGATCTTGAGTCAAGGAGTGTCATGATCTGACATTTTAGAAGGATTATTCTGCTGCTTTTTAGAGAGTACACTGTATAAAAGCAAGGATAGAAGCAGAAAAACCAGTTTGGAGGCAATTTAAATAATTCAGGAGAAAATGGATGGCTGTCAGATTAGGGAAACAGCAATGGAAGTGGAGAGAAGTGGTCTGGAATCTAAATATATTTCCAAGGCTGGGCTGACAGAAGTTATAAGCTGACAGAATATGCTAACGAATTGGATGTGTGTCATCAGAGAAAGACAGACATCAAAGATGACTCATATTAAGGAATGACTCTAAGTTTTTTTGGTCTAAGAAACTAACTGGTAGAATGAAGATGCCATTTGTGAGACAAGGAATAAAGTGAGAGCACAAGGACTTTGATGGAAGGTTTCAAATCAAGAATCATGTTTCAAAAATGTAGAGCTTGAGTTGCCTATCAGACAGCCAAGTAAGGATGTCAAGGAGGAAGTTATAGACATGCATCTGGAGATCAGAGAAAGGTCAAAGGTAGAGATATACATTTGGGTATCATCAGCATATAGATATGGGGCCTTGAGATTGAATGAGTTCACTGGGTAAGAGAAAATAAATAGAGAAGATGACTAGGAACTGAGCCCTAGAATTCTCTAACAAAGGTCAGGATGTTGATAAGAGAGTTATCAGCTTTGTCAAATACTGCTAGTAAATCCAGCAGAATGACGGATTTTACTTAGAATCCTCATTGTGACACAGGTGACTTTTTCTCCCTCATATACAATTGTGGTTCCCATCAATAGCTTTTCCTGCTAATTTGAATATGAAAAATGACCACTAAAATGAAACCAAACCTTCATCCACCACTTGTATGAAGGCTCAGAACTGGTTTCTATTTGGGATCTGTGTGTGTGTGTGTGTGTGTGTGTGTGAGAGAGAGACAGACAGACAGACAGACAGACACAAAGAAACAGAGAGATATTGTGCAGAGAAGCACAATAGAATTAGACATTGTCCCTGGCTTTGAGGACTTTGTCTAAAAAGAAAGACAAGAGAACCACTAAATTGTATTCATGTGGATTCAAAACATGCTTAAATAACTGCCTGCAGAATTTCAGCATAGAAATATTAAGCAATCAAACAGGTGTTATGGGGCTGGGAAGGGTCTATAATGCTTGGAAATTATTGTGACTGCCTTTGGGAAAGGTAAGGAATCTCTTTCAGGAAGCTATGCCTCAGAGTCATTTCTCAAGTTGTGTTACTACATTCTAGATTTGCTTAAGAATGTCCAAAAGTGTTCCATTGTCTAGAGGATAATCTCTCTCCATAGCCCTGGCTGGCTTTCAAAGTTTTTCAAAACCTCATCCCAATCAATCCTTCTAACTATTCTATTCTAACTTATAGCAAGCACTTCCTTCAAACTCTTAGATCACTAGTTACCTACCTATCATTCATTAGTTGTCTTTTTAAAAAGTTATTAAGATTTTACATTTTTAGAGCACTTTTAAGTTCACAGCAAATTTGAGGGGAAGGTACAGAGATTTCCAATATATACCTTGCTCCCACATATGCATAACCTTCCCCATTATCAATAACCCCCACCAGAGGGTACATTTGTTACAACTGATGCACCTACATTGACAGATGATAATCAGCCAAAATCTGTAGTTTACATTACATTTCACTCTTGATGTTGTACATTCTATTGGTTTGTACAAATGCATAATGATACTATTCATCATTACAGGATCATACAGAGTATCTTCATTGCCCTAAAAAACCCTCTGTGCTGCATGTACTCCTCCCTCCCTCCAATCCTGGAAGGCACTGATTTTTTTACTGTCTGCATACTTTAGAATATAATATAGTTGAAATCAAGCAGTATGTATCCTTTCAGATTGACTTCTTTCACTTAGTAATATGTATTTACATTTTCTCCATGTCCTTTCACAAATTGGCAGCTCACTTCTTTTCAGCACTGAATAATATTCCATTGTCTGGATGTACCAGAGTTTATTTATCTATTCACCTATTGATGGACAACTTGATTGCTTCTAAGTTTTGGTAGTTATGAATTAAGAGTCTATAAAATCTGTATGCAGATTTTTGTGTAGACCTAAATTTTCAAATCCTTTGGGTAAATACTAAGGAGTACAATTGCTGGTAAGAGTAACTTCAGTTTTGTAAAAAACAGCCAACTGTCTTCTAAAGTGGCTGTACCATTTTGCATTTCCACTAGCAATAAATGAGAGCTCTTGCTGCTCCACAACCATGTCAGTATTTGGTGTTGTCAATGTTTGGATTTTGGCCATCTTAATAGATATGTATAGGTATCTCATTGTTATTTTAATTGTCTTGTCTTTTTTTTTAACATCTTTATTGGAGTATAATTGCTTTAAAATGGTGTGGTAGTTTCTGCTTTATAACAAAGTGAATCAGTTCTACATATACATATGTCCCCATATCTCTTCCCTCTTGCATCCCCCTCCCTCTCACTCTCCCTATCCCACCCCTCTAGGTGGACACAAAGCACCGAGCTGAACTCCGTGTGCTATGTGGCTGCTTCCCACTAGCTATCTATTTTACGTTTGGTAGTGTATATATGTCCATGCCACTCTCTCACTTTGTCCCAGCTTAAAATTCCCCCTCCCTGTATCCTCAAGTTCATTCTCTAGTAGGTCTGCACCTTTATTTCCGTCTTGCTCCTAGGTTCTTCTGCTCATTTTTTTTCCTCTTTATTTATTTTTTTTAGATTCCATATATATGTGTCAGCATATGGTATTTGTTTTTCTCTTTCTGACTTACTTCACTCTGTATGACAGTCTCTAGGTCCATCCCCTCACTACAAAAAACTCAGTTTCATTCCTTTTTAGGTCTGAGTAATATTCCACTGTATATATGTACCACATCTTCTTCATCCATTCATCTGTTGCTGGACACTTAGGCTGCTTCCATGTCCTGGCTATTATAAATAGAGCTGCAATGAACATTTTGGTACATGACTATTTTTGAATTATGGTTTTCTCAGGGTATATGCAGAGTAGTGGGATTGCTGGGTCATATGGTAGTCCTATTTTTAGTTTTTTAAGGAACTTCCATACTGTTCTCCACAGTGGTTGTATCAAGTTACATTCCCACCAACAGTGCAAGAGGGTTCCCTTTTCTCCACACCCTCTCTAACATTTATTGTTTGCAGATTTTTTGATGATGACCATCATGAATGGTGTGAGATGATATCTCATTGTAGTTTTGATTTGAATTTCACTAATGATTAAGGATGTTGAGCATTCTTTCATGTGTTTGTTAGCAATCTGTATATCTTCTTTGGAGAAATGTCTATTTAGGTCTTCTGCCCATTTTTGGATTGGGTTGTTTATTTTTCTGATATTGAGCTGCATGAGTTGCTTGTATGTTTTGGAGATTAATCCTTTGTCAGTTGCTTCATTTGCAAATATTTTCTCCCATTCTGAGGGCTGTCTTTTGGTCTTGTTTATGATTTCCTTTGCTGTGCAAAAGCTTTTAAGTTTCATTAGGTCCCATTTGTTTACTTTTGTTTTTATTTCCATTTCTCTAGGTGGGTCAGAAAGGATCTTGTTGTGCTTTATGTCATAGAGTGTTCTGCCTATGTTTTCCTCTAAGAGTTTGATGGCTTCTGGCCTTACATTTAGGGCTTTAACCCATTTTGAGTTTATTTTTGTGTATGGTGCTAGGGAGTGAGCTAATTTCATTCTTTTATATGTAACTGTCCAGTTTTCCCAGCACCACTTACTGAAGAGGCTGTCTTTTCTCCACTGTATATTCTTGCCTCCTTTATCAAACATAAGGTGGCCATATGTGCGTGGGTTTATCTCTGGACTTTCTGTTCTGTTCCATTGACCTATATTTCTGTTTTTGTGCCAGTACCATACTGTCTTGATTACTGTAGCTTTGTAGTATAGTCTGAAGTCAGGGAGCCTGATTCCTCCAGCTCTGGTTTTCTTTCTCAAGATTGCTTTGGCTATTCAGAGTCTTTTGTGTTTCCATACAAATTGTGAAATTTGTTGTTCCAGTTCTATGAAAAATGCCAGTGGTAGTTTGATAGGGATTACATTGAATCTGTACATTGCTTTGGGTACTAGAGTCATTTTCACAATGTTGATTCTTCCAATCCAAGAACATGGTATATCTCTCCATCTATTTGTATCATCTTTAATTTTTTTCATCAGTGTCTTATAATTTTCTGCATACAGGTCTTTTGTCTTGTTAAATAGGTTTAGTACTAGATATTTTATTCTTTGTGTTGCAATGGTAAATGGGATATTTTCTTAATTTCAATTTCAGACATTTCATCATTAGTGTATAGGAATGCAAGAGATTTCTGTGCATTAATTTAGTATCCTGCTACTTTACCAAATTCATTTTTTAGTTCTAGCAGTTTTCTGGTAGCATATTTAGGATTCTCTATGTATAGTATCATGTCATCTGCAAACAGTGACAGCATTACTTCTTTTCCAATTTGGATTCCTTTTATTTTTTTTTCTTCTCTGATTGCTGTGGCTAAATATTCCAAATCTCTGTTGAATAAGAGTGGTGAGAATGGGCAACCTTGTCTTCTTCCTGATCTTAATGGAAATTGTTTCAGTTTTTCACCGTTGAGGAATAGGTTGGCTGTGGGTTTGTCATATATGGCCTTTATTATGTTGAGGAAAGTTCCCTCTATGTCTACTTTCTGCAGGGTTTTTATCATAAATGGGTGTTGAATTTTGTCAAAAGCTTTCTCTGCATCTATTGAGATGATCATATGGTTTTTCTCCTTCAATATGTTAATATGGTGTATCACGTTGTTTGATTTATGTATATTGAAGAATCCTTGCATTCTGGGGATAAACCCCACTTGATCATGGTGTATGATCCTTTTAATGTGCTGCTGGATTCTGTTTGCTAGTATTTTGTTGAGGATTTTTGCATCTATGTTCATCAGTGATTTTGGCCTGTAGTTTTCTTTCTTTGTGACACCTTTGTCTGGTTTTGGTATCAGAGTGATGGTGGCCTTGTAGAATGAGTTTGGGAGTGTTCCTCCCTCTACTATATTTTGGAAGAGTTTGAGAAGGATAGGTTTTAGCTCTTCTCTAAATGTCTGATAGAATTCGCCTGTGAAGCCATCTGGTCCTGGGCTTTTGTTTGTTGGAAGATTTTTAATCACATTTTCAATTTCTGTGCTTGTGATTGGTCTGTTCATATTTTCTGTTTCTTCCTGGTTCAGTCTTGGCAGGTTGTGCATTTCTAAGAATTTGTCCATTTCTTCCAGCTTGTCCGTTTTATTGGCATAGAGTTGCTTGTAGTAATCTTTCATGATACTTTGTATTTCTGCAGTGTCAGTTGTTACTTCTCCTTTTTCATTTCTAATTGTATTGGCTTGAGTCTTCTTTTTATTCTTGATAAGTCTGGCTAATGGTTTATCAATTTTGTTTATCTTCTCAAAGAACCAGCTTTAATTTTATTGATATTTGCTACCATTTCCTTCATTTCTTTTTCATTTATTTCTGATCTGATCATATGATTTCTTTCCTTCTGCCAATATTGGGTTTTTTTTTTGTTCTTCTTTCTCTAATTGCTTTAGATGTAAGGTTAGGTTGTTTATTTGAGATGTTTCTTATTTATTAAGGTAGGATTCTATTGCTATAAACTTCCCTCTTAGAACTGCTGTTGCTGCAGGTTTTGGTTTGTCATGTTTTCATTGTCATTTGTTTCTTGGTATTTTTTAACTTCCTCTTTGATTTCTTCAGTGTTCTCTTGGTTATTAAGTAGTGTGTTGTTTAGCCTCCATGTGTTTGTATTTCTTCCAGATTCTTTCCTGTAATTGATATCTAGTCTGTTGATATCTAGCATTGTTGTTAGAAAAGATACTTGATACGGTTTCAATTTTCTTAAATTTACCAAGGCTTGATTTGTGACCCAAGATATGATCTATCCAGAAGAATGTTCCATGAGCACTTGCGAATAATGTGTATTCTGTTGTTTTTGGATGTAATGTCTTATAAATATCAGTTAAGTCCCTCTTGTTTAATGTATCATTTAAAGGTTGTTTTTCCTTATTTATTTGCTTATTTATTTTTATTTTGGATCATCTTTCCATTAATGAAAGTGGGGTGTTAAAGTCCCCTACTATGATTGTGTTACTGTTGATTTCCCCTTTTATGGCTCTTAGTATTTACCTTATGTATTGAGGTGCTCCTATGTTGGGTGCATAAATATTTACAATTGCTATATCTTCTTGGATTGATCCCTTGATCATTATGTAGTATCCTTCTTTGTCTCTTGTAATAGTCTTTGTTTTAAAGTCTATTTTGTCTGATATGAGTATTCTTACTCCAGTTTTCTTTTGATTTCCATTTGCATGGAGTATCTTTTTCCATCTGCTCACTTTCAGTCTGTATGTGTCCCTTGGTCTGAAGTGGGTCTCTTGTAGATAGCATATATACGGGTCTTGTTTTTGTATCCATTCAGCCAGTCTATGTCTTTTCATTGGAGCATTTAATCCATTTACATTTAAGTTAATTATTGATATGTATGTTCCCATTACCATTTTTAAATTGTTTTGGGTTTATTATTGTACGTCTTTTCCTTCTCTTGTCTGTCCTGCCTAGAGAAGTTCGTTTAGCATTTTTTGTAAAGCTGGTTTGGTGGTGCTGAATTCTCTTAGCCTTTGCTTGTCTGTACAGCTTTTAATTTCTCCGTCAAATCTGAATTAAATCCTTGCTGGTAGAGTACTCTTGGTTGTAGGTTTTTCTCCATCACTTTAAATACGTCCTCCAACTCCCTTCTGACTTGCAGAGTTTCTGCTGAAAGATCAGTGTTAACCTTATGGGGATTCCCTTATGTGTTATTTGTTGTTTTTCCCTTGTTGCTTTTAATATTTGTTCTTTGTATTACTTTTTTTATAGTTTGATTAATAGGTGTCTTGGCATGTTTCTCCTTGGATTTATCCTGTATGGGACTCTCTGTGTTTCCTGGACTTGATTAACTATATCCTTACCCATATTAGGGAAGTTTTCAACCATAATCTCTTCAAATATTTTCTCAGTCCTTTTCTTTTTCTCTTCTTCTTCTGGGACCCCTATAATTCGAATATTGGTGCATTTAATGTGGTGCCAGAGTTCTCTAAGACTTCCCTAAAGTCTTTTCATTCTTTTTTCTTTATTCTGCTTTGCAGTAATTATTTCCACTATTTTATCTTCCAGGTCACTTATCCGTTCTTCTACCTCTGTTATTCTTTTATTGATTCCTTCTAGAGAATTTTTAATTTCATTTATTGTGTCGTTCATCATTGTTTGTTTTCTCTTTCATTGTTCTAGGTCCTTGGTAAACATTTCTTGTATTTTCTCCATCCTATTTCCAAGATTTGGATCATCTTTACTCTCATTTTTCTGAATTCTTTTTCAGGTAGATTGCTTATTTCCTCTTCAATTTTTAGGTCTGTTGGGTTTTTGTCTTGCTCCTTCATCTGTTGTGTGTTTCTCTGTCTTCTCATTTTGCTTAACCTACTGTGTTTGGGGTCTCCTTTTCACAGTCTGCAGTTTCATAATTTCTGTTGTTTTTGGTGTCTGTCCCCAGTGGCTAAGCTTGGTTCAGTGGGTTGTGTAGGCTTCCTGGTGGAGGGGACTAGTGCCTGTGTTCTGGTGGATGAGGCTGGAACTTGTCTTTCTGGTGGGTAGGTCCACGTCCGGTGGTGTGTTTTGGGGTGTCTGTGGCCTTATTATGATTTTAGGCAGCCTCTCTGTTAATGGATGGGGTTGTGTTTCTGTCTTGCTAGTTGTTTGGCATAAGGTGTCCTGCACTGTAACTTGCTGGTTGTTGAGTGCAGCTGGGTCTTGGTGTTGAGATG
Organism: Phocoena sinus; assembly: GCF_008692025.1. Taxonomy (NCBI): domain Eukaryota; kingdom Metazoa; phylum Chordata; class Mammalia; order Artiodactyla; family Phocoenidae; genus Phocoena; species Phocoena sinus. Next base: position 28,503,064 of record NC_045776.1, on the reverse strand, counting down.
GAGATCTCTGGGAGATTTTCTCCATTTGATGATATTACATGGAGCTGGGAGGTCTCTTGTGGACCAGTGTCTGGATATATATCGTTGTTCCAAAGTCCACCTCCTCAGTTTGGGATGATTCATTGTCTATTTAGGTATTCCACAGATGCAGGGTACATCAAGTTGATTGTGGAGATTTAATCTGCTGCTCCTGAGGCAGCTGGGAGAAATTTCCCTTTCTCTGTTCGCACAGCTCCTGTGCTTCAGCCTTGGATTTGGACCTGCCTCTGCATGTAGGTCACCTGAGGGCATCTGTTCTTCATTCAGAGAGGACGGGGTTAAAGGAGCAGCTGCTTCAGGGGCTCGGGCTCACTCAGGCCGGGGAGACAGAGGGAGGGGTACGGATGCGGGGCGAGACTGTGGCTGCACAGGCTGGCATGATGTTGCATCAGCCTGAGGTGCACCGTGCGTTCTCCCAGAGAAGTTGTCCCTGGATCACGGGATGCTGGCAGTGGCAGGCTGCCCAGGCTCCCAGGAGGGGAGGTGTGGATAGTGACCTGTGCTTGCTCACAGGCTTCTTGGTGGCGGCAGCAGCAGCCTTAACGTCTCATGCCCATCTCTGGTGTCCGTGCTGATAGCTGAGGATCTGCCCATCTCTGGAGCTCCTTTAAGTGGCGCTCTTATTCCCCTCTCCTTGCGCACCAGGAAACAAAGCGGGAAGAAAAAGTCTCTTGCCTCTTCGGCAGGTCCAGACTTTTTCCCGGACTCCCTCCCGGCTAGCTGTGGCACACTAGACCGTTCAGGCTGTGTTCATGCAGCCAACCCCTGTCCTCTCCCTGGGATCTGATCTCTGAAGCCCGAGCCTCAGCTTCCAGCCCCCACCCGCCCCTGCAGGTGAGCAGACAAGCCTCTCGGGCTGGTGAGTGCTGGTCGGCACCAATCCTCTGTGCAGGAATCTCTCCACTTTGCACTCCACACCCCTGTTGCTGCGCTCTCCTCCGTGGCTTCGAAGCTTCTCCTTCCGCCACCTGCAGTCTCCACCTGTGAAGGGGCTTCCTATTGTGTGGAAACCTTTCCTCCTTCACAGCTCCCTCCCACTGGTGCAGGACCCATCCCTATTCTTTTGTCTCTGTTTATTCTTCTTCTTATTTTTTTGCCCTATCCAGGTATGTGGGGAGTTTCTTGCCTTTTGGGAGGTCTGAGGTCTTCTGCCAGTGTTCAGTAGGTGTTCTGTAGGAGTTGTTCCACATGTAGATGCATTTATGATGTATTTGTGGGGAGGAAGGTGATCTCCACGTCTTACTCTTCCGCCATCTTGAAGCTCCTCCCTGTCTTGTTTTTAAAAAGTGTGTTTCTTATCTCCTCAAACAGAGGAGATAAGCTATGGAATAAATGAGACATTATTTTACTTTTTTTTTCTGTCCTCTACTACAAATTATTATTAATAATGCTATTTGGATGAATGCAAAAAAATTCCAAATATGTTCTTTACCTGTCATTCCTAGTGTTTACCCAGAGGTAATGCAACTAAGAAAAAGATGAACAGAAACATTTTGGGGGTGGTGGATAAACATTGGTGAGGTATTCATCTGGTGTGTTTTCTAAACTTAAGCAGAATATAAATGAAGAAATTTAAATCAATATTTGGTGTGTATATTATTTGTCTTCAGAGAATTTCATAAAACTTCTCTCAAATCTGCCCTCCTTCCTGCCAAGTAAGTCATGACTTACTTCCACAAAAAGAAAAAACAATGCCTTGACCCACGGAGCTTAACTCGAGTGATTAAATAACTTATCTTCTAGGCTGGGACAATTTTGAGAAAGGGAATGCTAATAACAATTACACCAGATAAGCAGACATGAGCCAGGACAATCCTAGAGATGTTTCCTGGGTCATGGACTCCTTGAAAACGGATAGAATCTATAGTTTCTACCTCTAGAAAAATCTTACCTTAAGTTTCAGGATATACTCAACCCTCATAGACTGTCCCAATTCACTGATTAAGAATCCCTGACTCACATGACCTCATGTCCATCTGAATGCCCTACTCCCTCAGTAAACTCACTGTCCACATTAAAAGGTTAAAATGATCTTCAAATGTCCCTAAATTAAAACAGAAGGAAAAATATATATAGATATCATTTTCTGTAGCTGGTATATATTTTCAACCAAAATGTTTATAAAGTTTATATCTGTGGAGAAAATCCTATTTTCTAAAGCTTCCCCTTAAAAATAGGAGATATATTCCCATTTAGTGAAACATAAATATTTTTCTATCTATATGAGCATAGTAACTACTTTTGAAATAGGTCTATATTTTTCAGTACGTTCAAATACAACCCTAAGCCCTTTGTCCGTAACTCCTTTTGGCCTCCTTGACATGCAGTTATAAACTCACCGAACTTGTTATAATGTCTGAGGGAGCTTGGTTACTGTACCACATCATGCCAGTAGGTGCCACTGTAACATGCTGGGCTTCTTTGGGAAGAGTTCTTAAACTACATATTTTGTGATTTCAAATTTTCAACAAAAAGATTATAATAATCCCATTATAAAGTTCAAACAAGGCTTCATGTGTATGCACTCTACTCATTCTGTTCCTTCAATTTTCTAAATATAATTAGTAAAAATATACAAGAAGCAATCATAGGACACTGCCAGTCAGTTGTCCTAAAAGTGGTCAATGTTTCTGTACACATACACACATACTCACACACACGTACATACACACACACACACACACACATAGTTTTAGGATAGACTTTTATATCTTAAGAATTTTTTTAATAATAGTTTTAAAAATTTAAAGTTACTGCAATCTCATAGAAAATTTGATATCACACACAAAAATAGAAAATGTTTAAATCACCCACAATTCTATCATTCAGAGATAACCACTACTATCATATGCCTACAGATTTTTCTGTATATTTTCCTATTATAGAATACACATAAAGAAAAAGTATATACACATATAACTCCCTGCTTGTCTTTTTTTCAGCTCATACAAAAGTATAGACACTTTACAAAAATCTAGAATTTAGAGTCAGAGAAGACCCTAATGATCTCCTTCTTTGTTTAATGCAGTTTTATTATAGATGAAGACATGAAAACCTGGATCTTGCCCAACTTTTTTATTTTCAAGTGAACAATTAGACAAAGAACCTGTATTTCAGTAAGTAAATTGTTTATTAACATATAATCTCAAATTTAGATGTTATAGAATAGTTCAATAAACATGTATAGACTATCTACTATAACTACAACTGTACTTTTTTGAATAGTACTTGAGAGATAAAAAAGAACTTTCTTGTGGGGCTTACCTGGTGGTGCAGTGGTTGAGAGTCTGTCTGCCAATGCAGGGGACACGGGTTCGTGCCCTGCTCTGGGAAGATCCCACATGCCGTGGAGCGGCTAGGCCCGTGAGCCATGGCCGCTGAGCCTGCGCATCCGGAGCCTCTGCCCCGCAATGGGAGAGGCCACAACAGTGAGAGGCCCGCATAAGAACTTTCTTGTGAATTATTTTCTTTAATTTCCAGAATGTGAGAAATACCATTATTATTATAACTTCCATTTTAGACATTAGGGAATTGAGGTTTAAACAGGTCAACCAACATGCCAAAAATCATATAAGAAATAAATGGATGAGCTGAAAATTGCTGAATAAATGGATGAGCTGAAATTTAATCCTCTGATCTCAAACCCCATGTTATTTTTAGTATAGTATTGTAATCCAGGTAGTAAAGTTAATTAAAAAGAGTCGGTCCTTAAGTGATCTTACAATTTTGCTGAAGAGACAAAATATGTTAATCAGAATGTATGAACAGACAGAGAAACAAGCAAGAAAATCTAGAATTTATTGAATATTCACTAGGGGCTGAGCACTGTGCTAAAAATTTTCTTGCATTATCCTATTTGAGCCTTGCCTCTGAGGTAAGAACTATTTTCCGCATTTTACATGTGAAAAAACTGAGGCTTAGAGAGGTCAAATAATAAATCAGTTAAAGAACTAGGGTTCAGGCTCAGACAGCTGGACCACAGAATCATTATGCTGAATAATTATGATACGAATACAATGAATCTTCTTCACTGAACAACTTGAAGTTCTGTTTGAACCATTAAATCTGACATCGTTCCCAATGCTGAGAGTGGTGGGAAGAAGTTTCATAGAAGTTGTAGAGTGTTAGTCTGTTAAAAGTCAGTGGGACTTAAACTGGACTTTGACATTGAGTAGCAACAGTGGATGAAGTGAGATTAAGAACAGAACTGTTGCCATTGCAGGTGTGGGCAAGCACAAGAGAAAGGTAGAAACAGGAAAGAATGTGGCAACCCACACAGAAGCCTAAACCACATCTTGAATAAACGTTTTGAGCCAGATTTGGAAGGGCCAAATGCCTGGATAAAGAGTTTGAGCTTTGCCATTAAAGAATTGAGAGCCACTGAAGATTTTTGAATGCGAAAGTCTGACAATGGTGTGCCATTGGGGAGGTGTTTCTGGAAGGGAAGGATGTCTAGGTTAGTATAATTGGCATTGAACAGCAGCAGCTGTCAGCTGCTTCAGCCTAAAAGTTCATCTTTGGTTTTGCCTACAGAGTTAAGGAAAGAATCATTGCTGTCCATGGTTCTATTGAGGCTACAGCCTGGGGCAAGGTTGGAAAAAAAATAAATGTCAGCCTGATTCCTTCTGTTGAGAAGTAAAAAGCATAAACTCCACCCTGCTTTAGCAGTGTGAATTTTAGTATTCACATTTCAATAGTTCTCAAGTCTGAATGCACATTAGAGTTACCTGGGGCACTTTTCAAAAGCACAAATGCTCCTGATCCACCCGCTGGAAACTGATTTAGTTTCTTAGGGAGGAGCCCAAACATTGGGAATTTTGACGGCTCCCAGACTATTCTAATGTATAGCAATGGATAGAGAGCCATAGCTGCAACGGAGGAAGCTAAAACTAATGCTGTGTGTGTCTTATGGTCTTAAAATGAAATCTGCTTTCCAAATCTATTGTTTAAACCTGAGTATCCAGCCTCTTATAGCCAGAAAAGCATTTTAAAGGGTATCTTTGGATACTTTCTTTTACATTTCTGTATAACTTTGTGCAGAAGCCAAGAGAAGTAATGGAAAAACTTAATTGACCTGTTAGGGATTTTTTTCCCCTTGATTCTACTTCTCTTATGTCTCTCAAATGTAAGAAGGCAGGGGCTGATCTTATATGCAAACTTACCATCCAGACCTACCTTTCTGGCTCATCTTCTTACTTTCCCTCCACTAACTTTCCCTATTCATTCAACAACTACTGTGTTCTCAGCAGTTGGTGCCAATGCAAGTAAGACACTTTCTTTCCTCAAGAAACATTTGGCTGAATCATTCTTCAAGTCTCAGTCAAGGTAAGTCTTACCTCTTTCCTGGGTCTTTCCCTGGTGGACTCCACTTTTGAGAGGGTTTTAGCTCTTCTCCCTCAAATTGCAATTCCTCAGGTACCTTTATGTCCTGCTCACAGGAGATGCTCCATGAACCTTCTCTAACAGTCTTCCATGATAAACTTCTCCCCATACTCATCACTCTTGAACTCCACTTGTGAGTCCTGATGTTTAGGTAGTAGCACACTCTCATCTTTTTCATTTTCTCATCTGCTCATTCTAATTAGAGCTAATGATTCATGGACTGTAGCTTTTTCTGAGGAGGCCTCCACAAGATACTGGACCCTTCCTCCTAGGATGGAGCCTGGAAACTTGGATATTTTTATATCTCCTAGATGACGTTGTCAGCCAAGTTTAGAAAGATCTTTCTAGAGCAATATTTTAAGTTTATTTTAAATTTAAATGCACAGTAAGTAAAACATTTTTACCCTGCAACTCAATGCCACCACTTCCATAACTAAAACAAATATATACCTACTATATGTGAAGTATTCTGATATTTTCTATCCTATTTTAGTTCATTTTAAAAAATGGAAATCTTACAATTCTTTACTGGGTTGTATTTCTTAGTTTGAAAAATACTCTTCTAGAATTTAGCACAGTTATTCACATAAGTATTTGAAAAATACTAGTGGTATTGATTTATATCTTTTTATTTTACTTCTAGGGAATGTTTTTTTACTTAAAAATATCTCCCTATCCCATTTCTCTCTCTTTTAAACTAAGTTATGAATATAAGCCACTCCCCTGAGGCTGCTTACTATATCCCAGCTCTCTGTTTCTTTAAATCTTCAGAAAGTCTTGGTGCTTCCAGTAGGCATTTCTTTGGACAACTTCACCCATGCTCCAGCCCGTAAGGATAAGAGAATAGCTCCTTTCAACACCATAAAGACCTTACCATATATTTTGTTTTGTATTGTATATCTTCCTTGGTGGACTTTAGCCTCCTAGAGAACACAGACCTTGTCTGCCTCTACGTTTATTTCAAGAATTGCCAATACTGCTATATACCATTTGTTTGTTCAATACATAGTTGTTGAGTGATTGTCTTGTGCCTCTTAACTTGGACTATGTGTAATAAAACTTGACATCAATTTATTCAGGCAGAGACCTCTTAATATACCAAGCTGTCACTTCTAGCTTTCCAGGTGAAAGATAAGGTGGTTGACACTCACACCAAGACAGATTGAATCACCTGTTCTCCAAAGTGAGAAAGTAAGGACAGGAGCTAACTCAAAGGGAATCAACAATACAGGAGCTGATTCATTTTTTCCTGTTTCTTTATTTTTTTTTGGGGGGGGCAGGTAATTGTTGGACAAGGCCCTGAAAACAACTGACAGGCCACATCATTTAATTGCAGAGGTAGAGCTATGAATATCCCTCTTGATTTTCCATTCAGTGTTAATTGGACCAAAGAAGGTGCTAAGAGGACCTCTCAGAGATTGAAGGAAGTTCTCTTAGTTACTTGACAAAAAGCTGATGCCAAACTCCTCACTAGTAAGTTGGATTTCACATGGATGCTGTGGATGCTGCTCAGAGAAAATGTTTAGATTTTAAAAAATGGTTTACGGGTAATACACTGTACTCTGATTGAAATTAATAGGGTTAAATGCGAGCTTAACTTTTAAAATATTCCATTTTAGATATCTAGGTTATGTTAGGCTACATGATAACCATATTACAGAAGCTATGTAGAGAAATAATAATAATTAAGAAACAGAACATTTCCATGCTGAAAGGCTAATTTTTATCACAATGAGATCTAGTTAAATTTATAGGACCATATTTTATACACATATACACAGAGATATACATACAGATATATATTTATATCAAGACTAGCTAATGCCATTAAAGAGGCCCAAATTCTGTGTAGAAAGAGAATGAACTCCTCTGAACTGATTATTGATATCTGAGACTGATAACTTCTTTGAATAAATTGGATTAAATAACTGCATGAAGATCAGAAGATACAATTTTCTTTTGATTTTTATAAATTTGCTTTACAGATTTCTTTTCATTCATTCAACAATAATTTATTGAGTACTCCTGATGTGTCAGGCAAAATGCCAGGTTCCTGACATTAAGGAGCTCTCAATCTAGTAAGAAAGCATATAAACAAAAAGGTTTTTTGAATACTAAGTTTCAATAGAAAACATAATAGAAACCTTCTTGGCTGATGTAATTCAAACCAGTATTTTGAGAATGATAGTTAAAGGGGAAAATTATAATAAATACTAATGCTATAAGTACTGTATATTTTGCTTAAAATGATAGTCAATTAACTAATTTTAATGTAGGTCAAGGACTTTTGCGTACAGGTTCAATAATTGGAGTTTCACATGCTCTTTCTTATGTAAACCACATCCATTATGCATTATATACTAATTTCCAATTTTATTTTTCATTTTATTTTGAAGAGTGAAAAATTTAAAATACCAGCCTCAAAACAATCTGAGTTCTGAACCCCTCTGGAATGTTATGTTTTTTGCCCCTACTCTTTTACAATTTTTCACCCATCCTTAATTTGACTTGCTTTTATCAAATCATTCTAAACCAATAACTTCATTTTCACAGAAATAACAACCCCTTTTCTTTCACACTCATATTTCATCAATTTAAATAATATATGATTTAATTACATAATTAAAAATTCAATTGTCATAAACAAATACGGGAATGAACTTGGTTGATTCTTGGAAGTGTGCTATTCGAATGCTGCTGAGAACAGATGTGAGTGCACTAGACAGAGTACCAGCCTCACCATCCTGTGTGCCCTGTCAGCTGCTTTATGGAGGATGGGAAACATAAGTTAATATAAAAAAATAATTATTTGAAAAGTCAAGAGAATTCCTAGTGTTGTAATCATGAGTTGAGCAAAATGGAACAGGAACACAGAAGAAATTAGAGAAGGGTTCATAGAGGTGAGGGTATTTGAACTGGATCTTGAGGCTTGAGAGGGGTTTTCAACATGAAGAAACAGCAAAGGATATTCCAGTCTGAAGAAACAGCTTGTAAAAGGTCAGAGAGTCAAGAAGGACATGGAGTGCTTGAAGCTAAATTGGAAGTTGAGGGTGATTGTAGCATAGAATTTAATGGGAAGAGTAGCAAAAGATGAAGTTGGATGAGTAGGATAGGGTAGATGGTAGCAGGGTGTAATAATTAATTAGAGACTTAAAATGTAATTTAGAATACATGATTTATTAATTTATAAAAGTAGGCTGGGTATTCATTAGGTATTTATTAAAGAAATGTAAAGGGAAATAGCTTAGTGTCTATTACTGTGTATCCCTTCTGGCAGAATAACAAGGTCAATATTAAATCTTACCTAGAATGTAAAGTATTTAAAAAAATTTAAACTCTCTTCTAAGTAGAAGGCTTGAAGTAATGCTTTTTATTTTTAATTTTTTGTGGTACGCGGGCCTCTCACTGTTGGGGCCTCTTTCATTGCGGAGCACAGGCTCCGGACGCGCAGGCTCAGCGGCCATGGCTCACGGGCCCAGCCGCTCCACGGCATGTGGGATCTTCCCAGAGCAGGGCACGAACCCGTGTCCCCCGCATCGGCAGGCGGACTCTCAACCACTGTGCAACCAGGGAAGCCCGAAGTAATGCTTTTTATATGAAGAAGACTTGTGTATCTCAAAACTCAACACTACAAAAGAAAAAAATCCAACTAGAAAACGGGCAAAAACATGCACAGACATTTCATTGAAGAGAATACACAGATGGCAAATAAACACATGAAAATGTGTTCAACATCATTAGCTATTAGAGAAATGCAAATTTCAGTCACAGTGATATATAACTACACTCGTATCAGAATGGTTAAAATGGAAAATTATGGTGAGGGAAAATTGTGTCAAGGATACAAAGAAATTGGATCACTCACACATTGCTGGTGGGAATGTAAAATGATATAGCTACTTTAGAAAATGGTTTCTTTCAAAACTGAAAATCTACTTAATATCTGGTTGTACACCCAAAAATTTCAGTCTTGAGTATTTATTCCAGGATAATGAAAGTTATTTTCATGCAAGAACATTACACAAATATTCATAGCAATTTTTATTTATAATAACCCAATTTGGAAACTACCCATACATCCTTCAATCATTGCATAGTCAAATAAACTGTAGTAATCTCTACCATGGAATACAATTCAGCAAGAACAAGGAGAAAACTTGCCACACACAAAACTTGGATGAACCTCAAGGAAATTATGCTGAATGAAAAAAATCTTAAAAAGACATATAATGTGTGATTCTATTTGTGTAACATTCTTGTAATACATAATTATAGAGATGGAGAACAGATTATTAGTTCCCAGGTATTAAGGGTGTTGATGAGGGTATGGAAAAGGGGAGTGTGGCTATAGAGGAATAACATAAAAGAAATCTTTGTGGTAATGGCACAGTTAATATCTTGGTTGTGATTACACAAGGCTACACATGTGATAATATTTCCTAGAACTATACACACATTCCCACATGAATGTGTGAATATATAATTGGTGAAATCTTAATAAATTATATGATTATGCTCATTTCAAATTCCTGGTTTTAATAATATACTACAATCATGTAAGACATTAACATTGGGGGAGGATGGGAGAATGGTGCACTGGACTTCCCTATGTTTCTTTGCAGCTTCCTCTGAATCCAGTTATTTCAAAATAAAAAGTTTTTTAATACTTTATATGTGTATGTGTTATAATTTTGATATGTTCTATTCCTTGTGCCAAGTATAAATGTTCAACCATGCCTGTTACCTGGTAACAGCTTCTGTGTTAGGAATTCTTTACTAGGGTGTGAAAAATCTATTAAGGGTCAAGTTTAAGGTCAAAGCCACAAAATATACGATGGATGTATCTTACCCTTGACTAAGTGATAGGCTTTATGATGGCTGGCTTCAAAACTCCCTACATGTCTTGTGTAGAATGGATCTTGGCAAGAGAGAATTGTTTATGGGAAATACACATTGATTATGTTCAGTAATGTCTGGCACATAGTCAACCTCAACATATTAATTCATCTTTTCTTTAATGAAGGGAATTTAATATAGCGTATTTCAAAATAAACTAACAGAAACCATTTAGTTACTAGCAAACATGTTTTTCTGACCAATATCATAATAAAAGCAAGAAAATCACTTCATATGATTCAAGAAAATTCTAAAAAAGTTTCATTCCACATGCAAACTCTCAGAGCAATCTCTCTTTGCAGGCCTGCTGGGTGGGTTTTCAGGATTGTAATAAAGATGTTATTTTTACCTACCCTTTTAAACAAATGCCTAAACTTTCATATCTAAGGGACAATACTTTTCCTTTCAGATGCAGAAATCAGACATAATGTAAGTCGCCTTAGAGGGGAGAGAAATGATGACTTCAATTTCTTTCAAGAGTTAGGTTACAAGTATAAGGCACTTTGATGACTACAGGTTTGATTAGCAAGGCCAAGCAAGGGTACCTGAAAAGAGGACAGGAGCATGACCTCTGAAGAGAGAGGCAGACATCGAAAAAGGAGATGGGGGAAATGGCTCACAGCAGGCTCTGAAGTTAGAATAATTGCATTTAAATTCAAATTCTGTTGCTTGCTAGTTGTGCCATGTTTCCTCAAGTATGTTCATAGAAACTACCTCATGGGGTAGCCATGAAGAGTCCAGAAGTCCAGCATTAGGTTCATAGGGGCCCACAGACAATGGTAGCCAGTGGTGCTGGTGGCAATGACTGTTGTAAGATTGTCGAACCTCAACCCCACAGAGTACATCTCTCGTGTACGTTTTACATGTCCCACCTTGGATCACAGTCACAGGAAGCACTCTGCAGATTGCAGACCTGGGCTTCTACAGATACCACTTTCGACAAAAAAAGATACAATTCTGTCCAATACTTAGAAAAATTTCTCCAACTATTTATTCTCTGGAAAGCAATAATCTCTTCTTTTGGTTGAGTGTCTCTGGCAGGTTTTAGTTTGCTACCCACAGCAGGTGATCAATAACTGCTAGCTGACAATCATGAAGAAAGTACATTATCATAGGTGTTGTTTGAATGCATGAAACAGAAACCTACTAAAACCAATTTAGCCAAAAAAAAAAAAACCATACACACAAAAAAAGACATAAATCCCAATTGTGAGATAGGCGTTGGGTTTTATGCCCAGGACCTGAAAAGTCATCAAGCAGCCATTCTTTCTCCATCTTTCAGAGATAGCTTGTCTCCGCACTTCCACTTAAGTCTTTCATTCTCCTTCCTGCTTTAGATCATCTACAAGGTTCATGGATTCTGCTCCCCCATACCATTAGCTTGAATGTGGCTTTGGTGTCCTGGCAACTTGGAAGAATTACAGTTTAGTGCCTAACACTCCTTGACTGGCTCAATCTCCATATTTTACTTCCATTCTCCTGAGAGACTACCTCCTGACCTACCTCAGGCAGACATTCCTCTCTGGTTCAAGGGACAAGGTCTGTGGTTTGAGTCCTGCTCCTGTTGGGCTGTGGGCATAGCAGCTTCTCAACAAGAAAGGATGGGCAAGGAGAATATAATGAATATTTCTAGAATATGGACACAAATATTTCAGAAATAAGTATCAAAGGAATTTTCAAATTGAATATGAATGCAATTTTCAAAATAACTTCCAGGATAGGTCTTGATATTGATCCAACTTTAGATCAGGTTATGGGGCCCATCCTTATGTATGTACAGACTAAGTGTTCCCCAACATTTTGTGAATTCAAGGCTGACAGGAAAAGGTCCTGCTTCAAGAACCTGACCTTATACAGGCACATTATTCTTGGATGGTCCGATTTCTATACTTTTGCTACTTTTGCTCCAAATGGTCAATGAATGTGCATTTCCCCTATCACGGGTTGAGATCTCCCTAATATCCAGCTAAGTATCATCTAAGGCACAAAGGCAAAGGGGCAGGGGGACAGTCAGCAGCAGTCCTAATGCGCCACCGTGTTGTGGATCTTGACTCCTCATCCAATTCCCTTGGTCTTGTTGTCTCAGTCTCTGGTGCCTCAGCTGCTCTTTGCAGCACATTAAGGACTTGCTGTGTCTATTAGCCACCAATAATGCACTAATACATTCGTTCTCCTATTACCTCGGACACTAATTTGGTGGAATTGGATAGTGACAGCAAATGGATGTTGTTGAAGTTAATGACCCAGAAATTTACAAGATAAGTTACATTAGTAGTCAAATTGATTGTAATCATTGTATCATTGAGCAGAATCTGCATTAAGTACAGTATATTGTGCTCTGTCCTTCACAACTCCATTAATTGAGAGAAAGAGGTGATCAGAATCTTCAGCCTTTTTATCTTCCTTCCTGTTTTCACAATGATTCTGTTGTGACTTCTACTTTCTCTTACATCTTGAAGAGAAAGATATTAAGCATACAAGGAAAGAATGGGATTTTAATTTATACATCTGTGAATTCAAATAGTTATGAATTCAAACAGGTCACTCAAGTAGTTATGGTTATTTCTTCCTATATTGGGTATCATGATTTATGCTAGGTCTTTTCTTGATCTTATTATTTATGCTAGGTACTTCAGGACAAATTGTAAGACATAGATTTTGCCCTCAAGGAGCTTACATTTGAAGTAGAATAATGCACCGATGACGAGACAGAAGACTCTATGTGAAAGTCACAGTGAGTGGAATAATCACTTCTGAGAAGGGACATGTTGAATTAGACAGAGAGGTTGTCATGTTGGAGCTGGGATTTCAGATAGAGATTAAAATATTTCTAAGATTTTGATAAAAATTAGTAATCAAGTCTTTATCTTTTAATTTATAAATAAAAATATTATTCAAAATATACTTACTGTTGAAAAATGTTCACAAATTCTTAAACTCTGTTTTCCTCCTCTATTAAATGGGGATAATATTGTTGGTCTCATATGTCTTTGATAATATGAAAATAATCAAAGAGGACATAAATATTCCATATCTCATTTAATTTTTTTAAGAAAATTAAAAGCTACATGAAGCCAAGATGGAAGTAACGTGAAGGGTCAGTCTTAAATATATTATTTGGGTTATAAATAAACAAGATGTGAAGATGGCAGAGTAGAAGGACGTGCGCTCACTCCCTCTTGTGAGAGCACTGGAATCACAACTAACTGCTGAACAATCATTGAGAGGAAGACACTGGAACTCACCAAAAAACATACCCCACATCTAAAGACAAAGGAGAAACCACAATGAGACAGTAGGAGGGGCACAATCACAATAAAATCAAATCCCATAACTGCTGGGTGAGTGACTCACAAAATGGAGAACACTTATACCACAGAAGTCCACCCACTGGAGTGAAAGTTCTGAGCCCCACATCAGGCTTCCCAACCTGGGAGTCTGGCAATGGAATGAATAATTCCTAGAGAATCAGACTTTGAAGGCTAGTGAAATTTGATTGCAGGATTTCGACAGGACTGGAGGAAATAAGACTCCACTCTTGGAGGGCACACACAAAGTAGTATGTGCATTGGGACCCAGGGGAAGGAGCAGTGACCCTGGAGGGGTCTCCAGCAGAGGCGAGGGATGGCTGTGGCTCACCGTGAGGACAAGGACACTGGCAGCAGAAGTTCTGGGAAGTACTTCTTGGTGTGAGCCTTCCCAGAGTCCATCATTAGCTCCACCAAAAAGCCTGGGTATGCTCCAGTGTTGAGTCACCTCAGGCCAAACAATCAACAGGGAGGGAACACAGCCCCACCCATCAGCAGACAAGTGGATTAAAGTTTTACAGAGTTCTGTCAACCAGAGCAACACCCAGCTCTACCCACCACCAGTCCCTCCCATCAGGAAACTTGCACAAGCCCTTAGATAGCCTCATCCACCAGAGGGCAGACAGCAGAAGCAAGAAGAACTACAATCCTGCAGCCTGTGAAATGAAAACCTCATTCAGAGAAAGGCAGACAAGATGAAAAGGCAGAGGGCTATGTAACAGATGAAGGAACAAGATAAAACCCTAGCAAAACAACCAAGTGAAGTGGAGATAGACAACCTTCCAGAAAAAGAATTCAGAGTAATGATAGTGAAGATGATCCAGGACCTTGGAAAAAGAATGAAGGCAAAGATCAAGAATATGCAAGAAATGTTTAACAAAGACCTAGAAGAATTAAAGAACAAACAAACAGAGATGAACAATACAATAACTGAAATGAAAAATACCTTAGAAGGAATCAATAGTAGAATAACTGAGGCAGAAGAATGGATAAGTGACCTGGAAGAGAGAATGGTGAAATTCACTGCCACCGAACAGAATAGAGCAAAAAGACTGAAAAGAAATGAAGACAGCCTAAGAGACCTCTGGAACAACATTAAATGCAACAACATTCACATTATAAGAGTCCCAGAAGGAGCAGAGAGAGAGAAAGGACCCAAGAAAATATTTGAAGAGATTGTAGAGGAAAACTTTCCTAACATGGGAAGGGGAATAGTCACCCAAGTCCAGGAAGCGCAGAGAGTCCCAGGCAGGATAAACCCAAGGAGACACACGCCGAGACACATGGTAATCAAATTGACAAAAATTAAAGACAAAGAAAATTTATTGAAAGCAACAAGGGAAAAATGACAAAGAACATACAAGAGAACTCCCATAAGGTTAACAGCTGATTCTCAGTAGAAACTCTACAAGCCAGAAGGGAGTGGCACGATATATTTAAAGTGATGAAAGGGAAGAACCTACAACCAAGATTACTCTACCCAGCAAGGACCTCATTCAGATTCCATGGAGAAATCAAAAGCTTTACAGACAAGCAAAAATTAAGGGAATTCATCACCACCAAACCAGCTCCAGAACAAATGCTAAAAGAACTTCTCTAAGTGGGAAACACAAGAAAAGAAAAGGACTTACAAAAACAAACACATAACAATTAAGAAATAATAATAAGAGCATACATATAGATAATTACCTTAAATGTGAATGGATTAAATGCTCCAACCAAAACACAGGCTCGCTGAATGGATACAAAAACAAGACCCATATATATGCTGTCTACAGGAAACCCAATTCAGACCTGCGATACATACAGACTGAAAGTGAGGAGACAGAAAAAGATATTCCATGCAAATGGAAATCAAAAGAAAGCTGGAGTAGCAATATTCATATCAGATAAAATAGACTTTAAAATAAAAAATGTTACAAGAGACAAGGGAGGACAATACATAATGAGCAAGGGATCAATCTAAGAAGAAGATATAACAATTATAAATATACATGTACCTAACATAGGAGCACCACAATACATAAGGCAACTGCTAACAGCTATAAAAGAGGAAATCAACAGTAATACAATAATAGTGGGGGACTTCAACACCTCACTTACACCAATGGACAGGTCTTCCAAACAGAAAATTAACAAGGAAACAGAAGCTTTAAATGACACAATAGACTAGATAAATTTAATTGATATTTATAGGACATTCCATCCAAAAATAGGAGAGTACACTTTCTTCTCAAGTGTGCATGGAACATTCTCCAGGATAGATCACAGTTTGGGTCACAAATCAAGCCTCAGTAAATTTAGAGAAAATTGAAATTATATCAAGAATATTTTCTGACAACAACACTATGAGATTAGAAAACAATTACAGGGGAAAAAAACGTAAAAAAAACAACATATGGATGCTAAAAAATATGTGACTAAATAACGAAGAGATCATTGAAGAAATCAACAAGGAAATAATAATAAAAAAAAATCTAGAGACAAATGACAACAGAAACAAAACTATCTAAAACCTATGGGATGCAGCAAAAGCAGTTCTAAGAGGTAAGATTACAGCAATACAAGCCTACCTCAAGAAACAAGAAAAATCTCAAATAAACAATCTAACCTTACACCTAAAGGAACTAGAGAAAGAAGAACAAACAAAACCCAAAGTTAGTAGAAGGAAAGAAATCATAAAGATCAGAGCACAAACAAATGAAATAGAAACAAAGAAAACAATAGCAAAGGTCTATAAAATTAAAAGCTGGTTCTTTGAGAAGATAAACAAAATTCATAAACCACTAGCCAGACTCATCAAGAAAAAGAGGGAGAGGATTCAAACCAATAAAATTACAATTGAAAAAGGAGAAGTTACAAGAGACATGGCAGAAATACAAAGCATCCTAAGAGACTACTACAAGCAACTCTATGCGAATAAAATGGACAACCTGGAAGAAATGAACAAATTCTTAGAAAGGTATAACCTTCCAATACTGAACCAGGAAGAAATAGAAAATATAAACAGACCAATCACAAGTAATGAGATAGAAACTGTGATTAAAAATCTTCCAACAAACAAAAGTCCACGACCAGATGGCTTCAAAGGTGAATTCTATCAAACATTTAGAGAAGATCTAATACCTATTCTTCTCAAACTCTTCCAAAAAATTGCAGAGGAAGGAACACTCTCAAACTCATTCTATGAGGCTACCATCACCCTGATACCAAAACCAGACAAAGATACTACATAAAAAGAAAATTACAGACGAATATCACTGATTAGTATAGATGCAAAATCCTGAACAAAGTACTAGCAAACAGAATTCAAGGACACATTAAAAGGATCATACACCATGATCAAGTGGAATTTATCCCAGAGATGCAAAGATTCTTCAAGCTACGCAAATCAATCAATGTGATACACCATATTAACAGATTTGAAGAATAAAAACCATATGATCATCTCAGTAGATGCAGAAAAAGCTTTTGACAAAACTCAACACCCATTTATGATAAAAACTCTCCAGAAAGTGGGCATAGAGGGAATCTATCTCCACATAATCAAGGCCATATACAACAAACCCACAGCAAACATCATTCTCAATGGTGAAAAACTGAAAGCATTTCCTCTAAGATCAGGAACAAGACAAGGATGTCCACTCTCACCACTCGTATTCAACATATTTTGGAAGTCCTAGCAACGGCAACAAGAGAAGGAACAGAAATAAAAGGAATACAAATTGGAAAAGAAGAAGTAAAACTGTCACTGTTTGCAGATGACATGATACTATACATAGAGAATCCTAAAGATGCCACCAGAAAACTACTAGAGCTAATCAATGATCTTGCTAAAGTAGCAAGATAGAAAATTAATGCACATAAATCTCTTGCATTCCTATACACTAATGATGAAAAATCTGAAAGAGAAAGCAAAGAAACACTCCCATTTACCATTGCAACAAAAAGAATAAAATACCTAGGAATAAACCTACCTAAGGAGACAAAAGACCTGTATGCAGAAAACCATAAGACACTGATGAAAGAAATTAAAGATGATACAAACAGACGGAGAGATATATCATGTTCTTGGATTGGAGGAATCAGTATTATGAAAATGACTATACTATACAAACCAATCTACAGATTCAATGCAATCCCTATCAAATAACCAAAGGCATTTTTTACAGAACTAGAACAAAAAATCTTAAAATTTGTATGGGGACACAAAAGGCCCTGAATAGCCAAAGCAGGCTTGAGGGAAAAAAATGGAGCTGGAAGAATCAGACTCCCTGACTTCAGACTATACTACAAAGCTACAGTAATCAAGACAATATGGTACTGGCAGAAAAACAGAAATATAGATCAATGGAACAGGATAGAAAACCCAGAGATAAACCCACGCACCTATGGTCAACTGATCTATGACAAAGGAGGCAAGGATATACAATGGAGAAAAGACAGTCTCTTCAATAAGTGGTGCTGGGAAAACTGGACAGTTACATGTAAAAGAATGAAATTAGAACACTCCCTAACACCATACACTAAAATAAACTCAAAATGGATTAGAGACCTAAATGTAAGGCCAGACACTGTAAAACTCTTAGAGGAAAACATAGGAAGGCCAGTTTTTGACATAAAGCACAACAAGATCTTTTTTGATCCACCTCCTAGAGTAATGGAAATAAAAACAAAAATAAACAAGTGGGACCTAATGAAACTTAAAAGCTTTTGCAAAGCAAAGGAAACTACAAATAAGACAAAAAGACAACCCTCAGAATGGGAGAAAATGTTTGCAAACCAATCAACAGACAAAGGATTAATCTCCAAAATATATTAACAGCTCATGCAGCTCAGTATTAAAAAGCAAACAACCCAATCAGAAAACGGGCAGAAGACCTAAATAGACATTTCGCCAAAGAAGACATACAGATGGCCAAGAAGCACATGAAAATCTGCTCAACATCACTAGTTATTAGAGAAATGCAAACCAAAACTACAGTGAGGTATTACCTCACACCAGTTAGTATGGAAATCATCAGAAAATCTACAAACAACAGATTCTGGAGAGGGTGAGGAGAAAAGAGAACCCTCTTGCACTGTTGATAGGAATGTGAATTGTTACAGCCACTATGGAGAAGAGTATGGCGGTTCCTTAAAAAACTAAAAATAGTGTTACCCTATGACCCAGCAATCCCACTGGGAATACACCCATAGAAAACCATAATTCAAAAAGACACATGCACCCCAATGTTCACTGCAGCACTATTTACAATAGCCAGGTCATGGCAGCAACCTCATTTGTAGAGATGTGGTTGGATCTAGAGACTGTCATACAAAGTGAAGTAAGTCAGAAAGACAAAAACAAATATTGTATATTAATGCATATGTGGAACCTAGAAAAATGGTACAGATGAACCAGTTTGCAGGGCAGAAATAGAGACACAGATGTAGAGGACATACATATGGACACCAAGGGGGGAAAGTGGCAGGGGGTGATGGTAGAGTGATGAATTGGGTGATTGGGATTGACATATATACACTAATATGTATAAAATGGATAACTAATAAGAACCTGCTGTATAAAAAATAAGTAAAATTAAATAAGAAATTAAAAAAAAAAGAAATGTAACCAAAGAAGTCCTTTATATTAACATTTTCCCCTCATAATTAACATTTATGTTCAAAATAAATTTTTAATTCTCTTGTCCTCTGGAAAAAAAATTTTTTTTAATAAATAAATAAATAAACAAGATGCATCCCTGAAATGATTGTTTCATCTGTGGTGTGCATGCACACTTGTGCACTTGTGTATGTGTGTATGTATGTATGTATGCATGTATGTGTTTATAGCCATGCATGCAAGTCAGCTCTGAAGGCATCGTAAAGAGGAAAGTTCTAGAACGTTTTTGAGAGTCAGTAGACTAGCATGGTAGCATGTGACACTGTGTGCTACAGCCTTTTAATTGAACAGATGAAGAAACTGCAACCAAAAGACAGGAAGAAGTAAATTACCCTATGGCACACAGTTAGGTAAAGCACAAAATGTAGATTAGAACCCTGATGAACAAAGTCCTAGAAAAATATTCTTTCCACTACTTCAAGACCCTGAGGTGTCTCCTGTGAAGGACAGTATTGATTAGGCATTCTGGTTTGTTTTCTGGGTTTTTAGTCTCATTTCTTCATCTTCCTCTATCCTAGAAGGAACCTTCCTCTCCTGTGGTTTCTAGGGTCTTATTCTCACTCTTCCATTTCTCTGAAACAGAGGACCGCATCTTCACCTCTGCTCATCTGAGCTTGAAGCCCTTTCTTTGCCCCCTAGTTATATTGCAAGCTGCCTTGATGATCATCCTGATCTGAGATGAGAACGCCTTGTGACACCAGTCCTGATCAGTCCTCAAGTGACTTCCCTGCCTGGCATCTGGAGCTGTCCAATCACAAAGCATCCCCATGTCTTTATGAATTAAAACATTGATTTTTGATGTTTCCTCATTTGAACTCCTGCTTTTGTGCTGTCAGAGAGACTGGGGCCTGCCTAAAACCTTCCATGTGACTGGGATGTCTGCTTGCTCTGCCAGCCCAAGGACCCTTTAACTAATGTCAGTGAAACTGTTGAAAGCAAAGGGAGAGAGAGAAACAATATCAATAATAATAATAATAAATGCGTTCCTTTTAGTCCAGAGAAGCCAGAGGGAAGGGCATGTCAGCAACTTGCCATGTGATGTATTGTGGGAATGCAACTGCTCACCCTCAACAGCAGCACATTCCAATTATAAATATAAAACAGGGTTCACTTCCTGCTGCAAACATGGCCTGTAAAATGGGATGGCAAAATTACTGTCCACCCCATGTTATACTTTCTTATTATCTCATCATAATTAAAAGTTGTTAGGATGCTGAGCTTCCCCTAATCCCTTATTGTTCTTCTCAGAGTATTCTTGTGTTTTAGGATTCGAATTGTTGAGACTGGATTACTGTGGTATAATGGTGATGTGAGCCTAAAGCAACCAACAAAATCAGGTTCAAAAATGCTGGTGAGATACGGAGGAAGATGCTCAGGCAGGACATCACATTTGAGTATGTGTAGGGAAAAGCTTGGCTCCTGGGGAGGATGTCAGGTAATGTGGAGGCAGCAAGACAATAGAAATGGTGTCCATAAGAGTGACAGGAAGAACAGGCAGAGCGAATCACCAGGGTCAGCATTTAGGGACAGAGGCAGTCAAATGGGGAAAGGCAGAAGCAGATGCCCAAAAGGCTTTAGTTAGAGCTTTTGAAATGTGAAGCTAGCTTTCAGAGCTGACACAAGGAAAGCTGGGGTTCAGAGAGAACAGGACAAGTACCAAATCCATGCTAAAGTATGACAAGTAAAAAATGTTAATACTCAGGCACTACAGTAAATTGTCATCTGCCCATATAGAGCCCTATTTTTTAAAATCTAGCAATGAAATCACTATCTTGAAGAGATATCTGCACTCCCATGTTCATTGAAGCATTATTCCCGATAGGCAAGGCATGGATAACCATCCTTGTATCCCTGGGGCATATATGTGGATATTATTAGGCCATGAAAAAGGAGATCCTGTTATATGCAACAATGTGGATGAAACATGCAGGCATTATGCTAAGTGAAGTAATTCAGGCAAAGAATACACTGTATGATCTCACTTATATATGGAATCTAAAAACATTTAACTCATAGAAACAGAGAAAATGGTGATTGTCAGGGGCTGAGGGGTGGAGGAAATGAGATGTTGATCAAAGGATATAAACATATATGAATAAGTTCTGGAGATGTAATACACAACATGGTGACTATGTATTAATACAGTTAATAATACTGTATCATACACTTGAAAGTAGCTATGAGAATAGAACTCTAATGTTCTCAACACAACACAACAAAATGGTAATAATGTGAAGGATGTGTTAACTAACTTTATTGTGGTAAACATTTTGTAATATACATGTGTATCAAATCATCACATAGTAAGCCTTAAATTTACACAATGTTACGTGTCAATTATGTCTCAGGAAGCTGGAAAGGAAAACATAATCAAATTTGAGAAAAAAAACAGAATATGTGCAAAGAATGTATATTCTCCAATTTTGGAGTGTGATACTCCATATCTATCCATTAGATCAAGTTTATTAATTGTGCTATACAAATATCCTTACTAATATTTTATCACCTAACATATTATTACTGAGAAAGATGTATTGAAATGTCCCTCACCTCTAATAATCTGTCAATTTCTTCTTATAGTATTGTCAAATTTTTGCTTTATATCTTTTTAGGCTATATTATTGAACACATATGAATGTAGAATTGTACATAATCTTCTTAGTGAATTAACTCATGACTAAATTTTATTGACTTTATTTCCTTTTTTAATTAAAAACAATAAAAGAAATCATACCATTTAATATCCCTCATGTATTTTTCTCATCTGCCACCCCCTCCCCTCTGGCAATCACCTATTTGTTCTCCATACCTATGACTCTGTTTCTTATTGTTATGTTTATTCATTGTTTTGTTTTTTAGAGTCCACATATAAATGAAATCATATGGTATTTGTCTTTCTCTGTCTCACTTATTTCACTTAGCACAATATCCCCAGGTCCATCCTTGTTGTAGCAAAAGACAAGACTATATATATTTTTATAGCTGAGTAGTATTCCATTGTATGTGTGTGTGTATATATATATATATATATATATATATATACATATATATGTATATATATATATATGTATACCACATGTTCTTTATCTACTCATCTATTGATGGGCTGTTATAAATAATGCTGCAGTGAATATAAGGCTGTAAATATCTTTTCAAATTAGTGTTTGCTTTTTTTTTTCTCTCCACCAGGAGTAGAATTGCTGGATTGTATGGTAGTTCTAGTTTTACTTTTTTGAGGAACTTCCATACTGTTTTCCATAGTGGCTGTACCAATTTATATTCCAACCAAAAGTGCACAAGGATTCCCTTTTCTTCATATCCCTGCCAACACTTGTTATTTGTAGTTTTGTTGATAATAAATAATAGGTGCAAGACGATATATTTGATTTGCATTTCCCTGATGATTAGTGATGTTGGGCATATTTTCATGTGTCTGTTGACCATCTATATGCCTTCTTCAGAAAAAATTCTGTTCAGTTCCTCTGTCTATTTTTTACTTGAGTTGTTTGTGTTTTTGATGTTGAGTTGTATGTGTTCTTTGTATATTTGTCATATTAACTCCTTAAAATATATATTATTTGTGGATATCTTCTCCTGTTTAGTAGATGGCATTTTTCATTTTGTTGATACTTTACTTCACCAGGCAAAAGCTTTAGAGTGATGTAGTCCCATTTGTTTGTTTTTGTTTCCCTTACTTGAGGAGACATACCCAAAAATTATTACTATGATGATGTCAAAGAGAGTACTGTCTGTGTTTTCTTCTAGGAGTTTTATGGTTTCAGGTCTTGCATTTCAGTTTTTAATCCATTTTGAATTTATTTTTGTATATAGTATGAGAAAGTAGTCCACTTTGATCCTTTTTGCATGTAGCTGTCCAGTTTTTCCAGCACCGTTTATTGAAGAGGCTGTCTTTTTCCCATTGTCTATTCCTACTTCCTTTGTTGTAGATTAATTGCCCATAAAAATGTGGGTTCATTTCTGTGCTGTCTATTCTGTTCCATTGATCAGTGTCCGTTTTTGTGTCAGTACTATATTATTTCGATTACTGTAATTTTTAGTATAGCTTGAAATTAGGGAGTGTCCTATTTCCAGGTTTGTCCTTATCTCTCAAGATTGTTTTGGCTATTTGGTGTCTTTGGGTTTCCATAAAATTTTAGAATTATTTCTTCTAGTTCTGTGGACAATGTCATTGTTATTTGGAAGGGGATTGCATTGAATCTGTACATTGTCTTCAGTAGTATGCTAATTTTAATAATTTCAATTATTTCAGGCTATGAGCATAACATTATCTTTCCATTTGTTTGTGCCATCTTCAATTTCTTTCATCAGTGTCTTACAGTTTTCTGAGTATAGGTCTTTTACTTCCTTAGATTTATTTTTAGGTATTTTATTCTTTGTGATGTAATTGTAAATAGGATTGTTTTCTTACTTTCTCTTCCTGATAGTTTGGTATTAGTGTATAGAAATGCAACAGATTCCTGTATATTTTTTGTGTACCTAGCAACTTTGCCAAATTCATTGATGAATTCTAATAGTTTTTTGGTGGCATCTTTAGGATTTCCTATTTGTCATCTGAAAACAGTCATAGTTTTACTATTTTTCCAGTTTAGATTCCTTTTATTTCTTTTTCTTGTCTGCTGCAATTAGGACTTCCAATACTATGTTGAATAAAAGTGGCAAGAGTGGGCATCCTGATCTTATTCCTAATCTTATAGGAAATGCTTTCAGCTTTTTGCCATTGAGTATGATGTTAGCTGTGGGCTTGTCATATATGACCTTTATTTTGTTGAGGTGTGTTCCCTCTATGCCCACTTTCTGGAGAGTCTATGGATGTTGAATTTTGTCAGAATGTTTTTCTGCATCTATTGAGATGATCATATGATATTTGTATTTCAATTTGTTAATGTGGTGGATCATGTTGATTGATTTATAAGTATTGAACCATCCTTGTACCCCCAGGATAAATTTCACTTGATTGTGGTGTATAATCCTTTTAATGTATTATTGAATTCGATGGGCTAATATTTTTTGAGGATTTTTGCGTCCATGTTCATCAGTGATATTGTAGAGTAATTTTCTTTTTTTGTAATGTCTTACTCTGGTTTTGGTATCAGGATGCTGGTCTGATAGAATAAGTTTGGAAGGGCTCCTTCCTCTGCAATTTGTTGAAATAGTTTGAGAAGGATAGGTGTTAACTCTGCTGTAAATGTTTGGTAGAATTCACTTCTGAAGCCATCTGGTCCTGGACTTTGATGGAATTTTTTTTTATTGCTAATTCAATTTCATGACTGGTAATAGGTCTGTTTAGATTTTCTGTTTCATCCTGACTCAATCTTGGGAGATGGTATATTTCTAGGAATTTACCCATTTCTTCTAGGTTGCCCATTTGATTGGCATATAGTTGTTTGTAGTAATCTCATATGATCCTGAATATTCCTGTGATATTCATTGTAACTTCTTCTTTTCCACTTCTGATTTTATTGACTCGGGCCTTCTCTCTTTTCTTCTTGATGTGTCTGGCTAAATGTTTTTCAATTTTATTTATCTTTTCAAAAAACCACCTCTTAGTCTCATTCATTCTTTCTATTTTTTGTCTCCATTTCATTAATTTCTTCTCTGATCCTTCCTTTTACTAACTTTGGGTTTTGTTTGTTCTTTTTCTCATTCCTTTAGGTGTAAGGATAGGTTGTTTATTTGATTTTTTTCTCATTTCCTGAGGTAGGCTTGTATCACTATAAACTTCCCTCTTAGAACTGCTTTTGCTGTGTCCCATAAATTTTGGATTGTTACATTTTCTTTATTTTAAAGTCTATTTTGTCACATACAAGTATTGCTTCCCTGGATTTCTTTTGATTTCCATTTGCATGGAATATCTTTTTTCATCCCCTCACTTTCAGTCTGTGTGTGTCTAGATCTGAAGAGAGTCGCTTGTGGGCAGCATATATCCATTCAGACACTCTGTTTTTCAATTGGAGCATTTCATTCATTTACATTTAAAATAATGATCGAATGGTACGTACTTCTTGTCATTGTGCTGTTTTGGAGTTGTTTTTGCAGTTCTTTTTTGTTTCTTGTTTCTTCTATTGTTGTCCTTTCCTTGCAATTTGATGATTATCTTTAGTGTTATGTTTGGATTCCTTTCTTTTTTCTGTGTGTGTTATCTGTTATAGATTTTGGTTTGTGGTTAACCTGAGGTTATATTTAACTGTATAACTATACATATAAAAATAAAACTACATATCTATTTATATTTATAAAATTATTTTAAGTTGCTGATCTCTTAAGTTCAAACATGTTTTAAAAATCCTGCATTTTTATTCTACCCCCTGAAACTTTATTGTTTTTGACAAATCATATTTTACATCTTTTTGTTTTGTGTATCCTGTAACTATTGTGTATGTAGATGATTTTACTACTTCTGTCTTTTAACCTTCTACTAGCTTCATACATGGTTGATTTACTACCTTTACTGTATATTTGTCCTTTCCATTAAGATTTTTCCTTTCATAATTTTAATATTTCTAGTTGTGGGTTTTTCTTTTTGACTTAGAGAAGTCCTTTTAACTTTTCTTGTAATGCTGGCTTTATAGTGCTGAACTCTTAGTTTTTCCTTACCTGCAAAAATTTTGATTTCTCCATCAAATCTGAATAAAAGCTTTGCCAGGTAAAGTATTCTTGGTTTTAGGTTTTTCCCTTTCATTATTTTAAATATATCTTTCCACTCCCTTCTGGCCTGCAGGATTTCTGCTGAAAAGTTTGCAGATGGACATTCCCTTGTACATAACTTGATGCTTTCCCCTCACTGCTTTTAATATTCTCTCTTTATCTTTAATTTTTGCCATTTTAATTACAATATGTCTTGGTGTGGCCCTCCTTGTGTTGATCCTGTTTGGAACTATTTGTGTATCTTGGACCTAGATGTTTGTTTCCTCAGGGCAGTTTTCAGCTACTATGACTTCAATTACATTCTTTGCCCTTTTCTCTTTCTCTTGTCTTTCTGAGAACACTATAATGCAAATGTTATCAAGCTTGATGTTGTCCTAAAGGTCTCTTAAACCGTCCTCATTAGTATTTATTCTCTTTTCTTTTTTCTGTTCAGCTTCAGTGATTTCCACTACTCTGTCTTCCAGCTCACTCATCTATTCCTCTGTATTATCTAATATACTGTGATTCCTTTGAGTGTATTTTTCATTTCAGTTATTGTATTCTTCATCTCTGTTTGGTTCTAATTTATATTTTCTAGCTCTTTTTTAAAAACTTCTAACTTCTCACTTTTTCATCCATTCTTCTCCTGAATTCCTTGAACATCTTTAAGATCATTTCCTTGAATTCTTTATTGGATGGATTGCCCATTTCCAATTTACTTAGTTCTTCTGTAATTTTATCTCATTTCTTCATTTGGATCATATTCTTCTGTTGCCTTATTGTGCCTAATTTGTTGTTTTTATTTCCATGGGTTTGGTAGGTTGATTATGTTTCCCAACCGTGGAGAAGTGGCCTTTTGTAGGAGATGTCCTATGCCTCTCAGCAGCATACTCTCCTCAGGTATCCAGAGCTATATGCTCCAGGGGTGCCCCTATGTGAGCTGTGTGGGTCTCTCTGTTGTGGCAGACTGATTACTGTGAGTGGTCTTGTAGTCATTTTTGGCTCCTGGTCTAGTTGGTTGCCAGGCCCTGCCTGTACAGAGGCTGCTGGTCACTGGTAGGCAGAGTTAGTTTATGAGGCAACTGGCTGTGGAGCTCTCAGGGGTCCAGGGGCTAGTGCGGAACACTGGTTGGTGGAGTCAGGTTCTGGTTTGGGTGGTGTGAGGCCAGGCATCCCAGATCTAGTGTTTGCCTGCTGATGGTGGAGCTGGTTCCTGACATGGCTGGCTGAGGGGTACATGGTATGTCAGAGGTGGTATCAGCCTGTTGATGCGCAGGGCTGGGGCCTGGGTGTTCTGGAGGCTAGTACCAGCTCACTGGTGGGTGGAGCCAAGTCTTGGAGTCCCTTGCTGCAGGTACCTGGGGTTACCAGAGCTGGTGTGTCAGCTCATTGGTCAGTGGGGCTAAGGCCCAGGAGGTTCTGAGGCTTGTGCCTATTCACTGATGGGTGAGTCTGGTCTTTGGAATAGTGCAGACCCACTGGTGGGCAGAACCAGGTCCTGGGGCCAATAAGCTAAAGA
Source organism: Phocoena sinus (assembly GCF_008692025.1). Taxonomy (NCBI): domain Eukaryota; kingdom Metazoa; phylum Chordata; class Mammalia; order Artiodactyla; family Phocoenidae; genus Phocoena; species Phocoena sinus. Next base: position 28,475,610 of record NC_045776.1, on the reverse strand, counting down.
AGGACTCCAAAATAGCACTTGCCAGCACCAGTATCTATGTGGTAGAACAAGTTCCCCAAAATAGCTGCTACCAGTGTCTATGTCCCCAGGGTGAGCTGCAAGTTCCCTCCTGTCTCTCCAGAAGGCTCTCTAATATCAGCAGGTGGGTCTAACTCAGGCTCCTTTCAAATTACTGCTCCTGCCCTGGGTCCTGGAGTGTATGAGAGTAGTCTCTATTTCCCATAGTCCTCTGGCTCTCCCAAAAGTAAGCCAAACCTTCAAAGCCAAACTGAACTACAAAGCCAAACCTTCTGGGGGCTCATCTTCCTGGTGCAGAACCCCTGGCTGGGGAACCTAATATTAGCCTTGGGCCAGTCACTCCTTGGGGACAGTTGCTGCAATGATAATTATCATCTTCTTGTGGGTCACCCACCTGGGTGTATGGGTCTTGACTGTACTGCGTCTCCACCCCTCCTACCCATCTCACTGTGGTTCCTTTTTTTATATCCTTTCTACTAGTCTCGTGGTTTTTCTCATCAGTAATTACTCTGTAAATAGTCGTAATTTTGGTGTGCCCATGGGAGGAGGTGAGCTCAGCATCTTCTTACTCCACCATCTTGTAACCAAACTCTAAAAATTTCCTTAACTGCAATAAATGCAAATAGACCACACTTCCCAGTTAAAGGTAAGTATTTCTAGACTGGATAAACAAAAATCCAGCTATATGTTGCTTGTAAAATTCACACCAAATATGACTTAAGAAACAGAAAACTCAAATAGTCCTATAACCTTTAAATAAATTGAATTGTTAATTTAAAAATCTTCCAACAAACAAATCACCAGGCTCAAACAGCTTCTTTATCAGATTGAGTAAATTCTATGAGACAGTTACAGAACAGAAATGCCAATCTTACTCTTCCAATCTTCCAAAGGATAGAAAAAGAGGGAAGACTTCCCAACTCCTAACACAACTTTTTCCAAACCTGGAGTGGAGGTTGTGAGAACTTTCAATCACATTTGCAACTTCATGACCCAGCAGCTCTTCCATTTTTCATCACTCCCTCACTTCTGTATGTTGGACCACAATGGATTGATCACTGACCCAAGAGAAGTGCTCCAGCTGCCTCCAATGGGACAACACTCATGTTCTTGCACCTTTACACCTGCTGTGACTGACTTTATTTCAATAATGCTCTTTATTGTGTTTACTATCAATATCATTACACCAGATTTCTTTTTGTTAATAGTGCCTGACATATCTCCTTTTGTTCTGTAATATCATCTTTTGACCTTTATTAAGATATCTCTCTTGTAAGTAAGTTGAATCTGCCCTTGAATTTGGAGTGGAAGCTTCAGCAGCCATTATGACACAAATCTTCAGAGTCCAGCTCTTTCAGACACTTGATTTGAGTTCAGCCACTGCATGAAGAACTGTATCCTTTTGTCTGCCCAACCCTTATGGTAATTTAGCCCCACCAGGAGCCCAAACACCCTCAGTTGAGCCCCCAATACCCTCAGTTGAGCCCCCAACATCTGTGTTTACCTATATTGATGTGATTTCCACTGCTCTTCATTTTCTTCTATAGATTCAGGTTTTTCTGTAGTATCATGTTACTTCTGCCCAAAGAACTTTTAAGATTTCTCTTAGTGTACATCTGCTGGTATTAAATTTTCTCAGTTTTTGTTTGTCTGAAAAAGTTTTTATTTCCTCTTTATTTTTGAAAGTCTTCTCCCCACCCTTCATGGGGTAGAGAACTCTGTTAACTTTTTTGTTTTTTTTAAAGCACTTTAAATTTGTTCTCCATTGTCTTCTGGCTTGAACAATTTCTGATGAGCAGTCTGTCTGGTATAATTCTTATCTTGTTTTCTCTATATCATGTTTTTTTTTTTTTTTTTTTTTTTTTGCTTTCTTTGGTTCCCTTCAGGATTTTCTCTTTACCTTTGATGTTTAGCAGTTCAACATGACATATGTATGTATCTTTTTTTGGGAGCTGGTGGTGTACTGTAGTTATTTATCCGGACTGGTGTTCTCTGAGCTTCTTGGAATTGTGATTTAGTTGTTTTCATTAATGCTGGAAAATTCTTGGTTACTATCTCTTTTTTAAAAATAGTGGTCTGTATTATTTATTTATTTTAATTCTTATTGAAATGTTGATTTACAATGTTGTGTTAATTTCAGGTGTAGAGCAGAATGATTCAGTTATACATATATATAAATATATATATATATATATATATATATATATATATACTTTTTTAACATTCTCTTCCCTTATAAGTTATTATAAGATGTTGAGTATAGGTCCTTGTGATATACAGTAGGTCCCTGTTGTTTATCTATTTTATATATAGTAGCATGTATATTTTAATCCCAAACTCCTAATTTATTTCTCCCTCCCTTTACCCTTTGGTAACCATACTTAGAACATTCTCTAACACCATACACAAAAATAAACTCAAAATGGATTAAAGACCTAAATGTAAAACTGGAACACTGTAAAACTCCAGTTTGAGGAAAACATAGGCAGAACACTCTTTGACATAAATTGCAGCAATAGCTTTTTGGATCCATCTCCTAGAGTAATGGAAATAAAAACAAAGATAAATAAATGGGACCTAATTAAACTTAAAAGCTTTTGCACAGCAAAAGAAACCATAAACAAAACAAAAAGACAACTTACAAATAGGAGAAAATATTTGCAAACAATGCAATCAACAGGAGATTAATCTCCAAAATATACAAATAACTCATACAGCTCAATATCAAAAAAGCAAACAACCCAATCAAAAAATAGGCAGAAGATCTAAACAGTTCTCCAAAGAAGACATACACATGACCAAAAGGCACATGAAAAGATGCTCAACATCACTAATTATTAGAGGATTGCAAATGAAAACTACAATGAGGTATCACCTCACACCAGTCAGAATGGTCATCATCGAAAAGTCTACAAATAAATGCTGGAGCAGGTGTGGAGAAAAGGGAACCCTCCTACACTGTCGGTGGGAATGTAAATTGGTACAGCCACTATAGAAAACAGTATGGAGGTTCCTTACAAAACTAAAAATAGAGTTACCATATGATCCTGCAATCCCACTGTTGGGCATATATCCAGGGAAAGCCATAATTTGAAAAGAAACATACACCTCAATGTTCATAGTAGCACTATTTACAATAGTCAAGGCATGGAAGCAACTTAAGTGTCCATTAACAGTTGAATGGATAAAGAAGAAGTGGTATATATACAAAATGGAATATTACTCAGCCATAAAAAAGAATGAAATAATGCCATTTGCAACAACATGGATGGACCTAGAGATTATCATACTAAGTGAAGTAAACCATACAAAGACAAATATCATATGATATCACTTATATGTGGAATCTAAAAAAATGATACAAATAAACTTATTTATAAAACAGAAATAGACTCACAGAGAACACAAACTTATGGTCATTATCTCTTTTGTTTTTTTCCTCCCTTCAGCTGCTATTCTTCTTCTGAGATTTCATTTATATGTATGTTATGTTGTCTAATATTGTCCCACAGCTCCTGATGCTCTTTTATGCTTATTTTCTTCTTTTTCCCCATTCTTATTTCTTTCTGTTTCAGTTTGGGTACTTTTTGTTAAACGCTCTTCAAGTTCACTGATGTTTTTTCCTCCCCTGTGTAGACTTTTCTTATGAGTCCACCAAAGGCATTCTTCATCTCTTTTTTCTCTAGTCTTTTCATTTTTAGCATTTTCATTTGATTTTTTCTTATAATTTCTATCTTTCTATCTGTTCCATAAAATCCCCTGTATGTTCATGAATGTGTTCCACTTTCTCCACTGAAGCCAATAGGTTACTAATTAAAGTTATTTTAAATTCTTTATATGGTAGTTGAAGAACCTGGATCATGTCTGAGTCTGGTTTCATTGACTACTTTTTCTCCTGATAGTGTGTTGTCTGAGTTCTTTCTTCATAATTTTTTTGTTAGAAGCTGAGTATTTTGTGTAGAACAGTAGATATTAAGACCAATATTATTTTTTATTAGAAATAAGTATGCATTTTCCTTTACTATGCCTTTAGTGGGGGGAGGGAGAGTTTAATCACTATAGTTTGGTGTTGAGCTGGGTTTGGGTTTTATTCTTGCTATGTTTACCCTTGGCCTACCACAGGCTTCAAATTTCTCTAGCATTACCTTGTGCTTGAGAGAAGGATTGGTTTTGTCAGAGGTATTTTCTCAGTGTCTGACTCACTATTAGCATTGAGTCTTCTTGTTGTGCCTGAGATTTATAGAGGTTCACTCCCTCCAACCCTATAAACTGTTGTTATTTGTTACTCAATACTTGCTAACCTGGTTAAAGGCAGGGGGAACAGGTGGACATTCTCTGTTGTCCTGGTTCAGCCTCAGTCTTAGATGCTTTGTCCCAGGGTCCATGATTCTGCCTATTTCTCAATGGTATGGTATCTCCATTGTTCTGGACACAAGATATTTTCCTGTTCCCTTTTATTCCCCAAGGATAAACGTTTTACTCTTCCCCCTGTTGTGATGTCATCACTTGTACCTTATGTCTTGAAAAGTACAGGGTTTTGTTATTTTCTTAGCCTTTTGTTCTCTAAGAGAGACAGAGAAACAGAATACATGTGGGATTTCATGCCTTTCCTGCAGTTGCTGCTGCTCCCCTCTTCCAAGCCCAGTACCACCTAGAAGGCTTTCTCTCACCTTCCCCCATCTTTTTTGTGAGTGTCCAGTGTGGCCCATGGAAAAAAAAGCCTGAGAATAAGAGATAATTTCCTTGTGTCTGTGGCTCCAGTATTTCTATATTATCACACTATGTGATACTTAGCCTTTAGCAATTGTTATGAATTTTATCTGAGTACTCCTTACCAGCTTAAATGATGCTCAACACATGCCCCAGATGAGCAAGTGCTTATGTCCCATCTCTCCTTGGAGACTTTCCCTTCCCATAGGTCTCAGGCTAGTCAGTTGCCCTGCAACCTTAACTTTCTGATGGCATCAAGAAAAAATATATTTTCATAGATTATCCAGATTTTTCTTGTTTTAAAGGTGAGAATGAAATTTTTTGAGATTTCTACATCCTAAGCAGAGGCCAGTTATTTGTTTCCATTGTTGTTTAATCTGTTAACCTATGTTTTATGGTTTCCTGTTCCCTGAAGATATTTTCAAGAGCTTTTAATATTTTTAGACATAGGTATAGTAAACATTTTATAGTATTTCTGTGATGTTTATAAAATATGAAATCTTTGTGATGATATTTTGGCTATCTATTGTTTCTGCTGCCTTGTGAATGTATTCACTTGTTTGTGAATCTGCTTATATTAACTGCAGGCTGGTTATTTCCCTTGAAAATTTATTTGTGGAGGTTCCCCAAGTCTTAGGATGAAGATATTTTCCCCCAGGAAAAATTTGTATTTATTTTGCTGAATTTCTACTTTTTAAAGTAAATTCATTGTTTTAAATCAATTCATGCATGATTTGATGTTTCTTTGGTCATCCTGGGGATACAAAGGTGGGATGTATATCTGTACATAGGTCTACCATCTTGGGATTAGACTGGCTCTCTCTCTCTCCTTTCTGTCTCTTTTTCTTTTTCTCCTTTTTTCCTTGTTCTCCTTAATAACAAGGCAATTATCCCTCAGTTTTAGGAAGGGAAGCTGTCAGGATGAGGAAGACTCATTCACACTGGGACATAGAGGCATAAGAATATGGAAACACTTGAATCCAAAGAATCAGTACTTCATGATAAAATCTCATACCATCACAGCAGATTATTAAAGGGGAAAGTCTATGGAAGAAAGGGGAACAAAAAGGGGACTCTTCCAAGGAAACTCCAATCTCTGTTATTACCTTTCTTTTATACAGACAAGTAACAGCTGGCACAGAAGACAAATGTGCTGCACTGTATGCTACAGGCAAGAAATAGCTGGATGCTGTATCAACAACTTTCTGGGTGGTCTAAGAATCAGAGGGTAGAAACCTGGGTAGGGCCAGCATTATCACTTTGTTTGGAGGCCAGGCTGGGACTTTTACTTGGCTGGAATGCATTCTACAGAATAGGTCATTAAGACCTGGGCTGAGTCCAGCTTCCTGGAGCCAGTCAGTGGTTTACTTGGGTTTTCTGTATGTTGGTCATTGAAGACTCATTTCAATAAGCCTATTCAATGTATCTTCCATAGGCTCTTAGCAAGGAACAAGTTTTTTGACATAAAAATCTATACCTCTATGGCTCTTCCTAAAGCCAAACAGAGTTCAGAGTTTAGCAAAATCAATAAAATTTAAGAAAAGGAATATATTACATCTTGGCAAATCAGGAGCAAAAATAAACTTTCACCATTTCCTGTCTTCTAGATAGAGAATTTCAAGACCTGAAATCGTCTTTTTATTGCTCAGATTTGAAGACTCCAGGATTGGTCTTTGAAATTCTCATCTTGGTTTTGTTTCAATTTGTTATGATCATGAAGCAGAAGAAGAGCTTTGCTCCTGTGTTCCTTTAGGTGACTGCCTATTTTTCCAACTATTCATAGACCAGCCAAAACAGTCAAGTGTTTCCCAGAAAATTCATCCCTGAAGGTTGTGATGTGACCCTAGCCCCATGCTAGCCCTGTGCTACAGACTTGGATATAAAAAAAGCAGTGCAAATATTACTTTTATTTATTTAGAGGGGATCATTCAGTCTAAAAGTGTCTCAAGGTGGCTTACAAGGATATGCAAAATGGCAAAAAAAAAAAAAAAAAGAAAGAAAGAGGGAAAGAAGAAAGTAAATGGAGCCAAATATTCCAAAAATACTACTTATGAATTTACCAACAACTTTGATTCTAAAATATAATTTAGTCTCCTTTGAAAAGGAAAATCTGATGAATTATGAAAACTATATAGTGTCTTATCAGGTAAGGGATGTATTGTTCAGGAGACCCAGAACTCTCCTGATGTTAACACCAGCTAGGACAAAGGAAACAGTGATGTTGGAAATCAATATCTTGTACATATTTGAAGTTCTTTAAATGTAATGAGTAAATTCAAGGGAGACACAAGAAATAAATTCTTTAGGTAACTCTAAATTCCTTGAAGACTAGTGTGATAAGACTTTGTATCCTTAACATTGTGACCTTGATATGGTAAATGCTTAATAAATGGTAGTCATTAAACTAAGCCAAAGTAAGAAGCAGAAATGTACATGGTTGGCACAGAGAATAGTGAGAAGTCTCTTGTTACAGAGAAGTTCAATCATCTCCTCTTCCAGGAGGCTTTTCTTGACACACATCTTCAAACTGAGTTAATCACTTCTTCTGAAGAGCTATCTCGCTTCCTTACAATCCAGTCCTACTAAAAAATTTCCCCAGGCATTGTGATTAGTCTCCTTCACTGCCAGATCTGGATCCTTTGGGTACAAGGGCTCAAGATTTTACACTGTTGCATCCTAAGTCTAAATTCTCAATTAATGTTTAATGGATTGAATTAATAGGAATATTAGATGGTCCTAAAGGAGTTTGCCCTATCTTATAGAAAGACTTTATTCTACAGAAAAAAATTAAGTCCATTGGGCAAGTGAGTTAAATAGAAAATTTTGTAGGCATATTAGTTGCAAAAATTCAGGCCTGCTTTTCTCACAAAATCATAGTGAGAAAACACAAAACTAAAGCAATTATCTCAGCAGGTAATTTTCTCACAACCAAATTGCTCATGCAAAAAAAAGTTTTTGATGAAGTTCTGTTTAAATTATACTTCTTTCTTTCATTATTACACAAAAAATTATTTCTCTAAGTCCAAAAATAAATGTCCTTCCTATGTGTATTCACATGTCTTAATATATTTGGGGGAAAACTATAACAGCATTTATAAGGCAGTACTGAGAGCTGTCATGAGGTTTGTCTGTTTTGAAGGAATGTGGATAAAAAGGAATTCACATCTCTGAAGGACTGAGAAAGCTGGGCTTTTTTCCTTCTCCAATACTCATGCTGGAAAGTCACTTAACCTTTCTGAGTGTCCATTTCCTTGTTCATTAAAGGGAGGATAATAATATTTTTCACACCTTAGTCATGGGGTGATTGAGGGTAGGGACTCTGATTTATGACCTGACAGCACCAAGGAGTAGGAGAAAATCCATAAATATTTATGCAAAAAAGGATAAATTATGTAATGAATATTAAAATGTTGAGGCAAGACAACAGATCCCAGGAAACAACATCACAAAAACTAAAACCATCTCATATTTGTGCCATTCTGTTTTGGAACCCCAGCCACAAAGAGGGAAGCAGATTTTGCTCATGCTTTCATGCTCACTGAGACATAGCTGATTCTGGGATAGGGATGGCGTACTGCTGATGAGGAAATGGCAAGACACTTTATTCCTTTAGCTCTGAGTGTCTTGGGAGTGTCTACAGAGCTTGATTGTTTATGTAGAGGATTCTGGATTCCACCCTGCTTGCCAGAGGCTTCTGTGTCAACAGCCAGAATTGATGTGTGTCTAATTTTAACTCAAGTAGAGCAGACATTTATTTTGGGAAGACAGGATCCTTTGGAGAATGGCTGCAATTGCCTGTGGTCCGGGTCAGAGCTGAATTTCTTGATCATCTTCCTTAGCTGGTGAGGAAGATTTTATTTAATTTTTACCTGACCATGATATGCTCTACTACTCTAACTTTCTAAAGGGCCATTATAATTTATTTTTGACTCCCCAAGATGCCTTATCTGTTTCACACTTCCTGGAGTCTATCTGGTTTAACCTTCATATATGAACGAACAAATGTTCAAGCAGTAAACTTTGATGACATTTTGGGGACCACATTCCCCTCACCTTCCAGAGTATAGCAGCTGTGATGAGGGGAAGGATCCCTGGACGAAGAGTTAGATAAACTGGGGATGCACAGACATATCCTCCACTTTTTCACACCATAGCTTGAGTCACCTCAGGCACGAGACCTGCTAAGAGTCTCTATTTATTCTTTTATAAAATGTATATTTAAATAAAGTAATATTGCTTTTCTCCTGGAGTTTATGTCATTCATCTTACAAAACTTTTAGGACATATGTATGTTATTCTTGGAATCTCTAAGGCCTCGATTCCACAATCATTTTTTATATCTCTTTATACTGCCTTAAAAATGGAATTGGGCGTGGAAAAGAGGAAGTTATAAAGGAAATTTCCCAAGAATGCCTTCAAGATAGGGCTGCTTCTACTTGGAAGCTAATGGTATCAGTAAAGACTCAAAGTAGGACATTAGCAGGGAACTGGTGGCATCTTACTCCTAGTGGGATAAGTGCAAATTGGTGTTTTCTCAAGACCATGTGACCAAGTGATTTTCTCAAGGTTAAGAGCTATCGTGGGGGTACTTACAGGTCATCGGACAACTTCATTCTGAGAAGCATTTCATTCAAGTTAAGGAATGTCTATTGGAGGCTTCTCTATATTCCTGAGCATATATGCTGCTGGAATAACTGTAAGAATGGTCTTGTCCTCAGGAGCTCACAGTTTACTGTGGGTATAGACACAAGAAATATAGACACAAGAAATCATCATAGAATAGTGATACACAGTGTATATAAAATGTAAGTGGAATGAAACCCAAGTAGAGTGCCAGAAAGAGCAATGGAGGGTCTTAAATATCAGCTCAGGTTCCACTAGTTCTGTAATTTAAAAAAATCATTTTGTTTTTCTGGACCTCATTATTTCATCTTTTAAATGAGGGGTGGTATAGTGTAGTAGTTAAGTGTGGTCCAGGATCCAGACAGAATTTGAGTCTCTTTCAGAGACTAGCCTGTAGGCCTTTGGTGAATTAAAAGAAAAGACATCGTTTCCTCCAGGAAATGCTCACTGTTGGCTTGTTGAGCTGAGAATGGGTTAAATATCAAGCTCCAAATGGCCCCTTGCTGTGCACTTTTGTACATTGCACATGGCAGAGCTAAGTCTAATACATACTTGCTCTCTGATCTTTAGCAACTTACTTAGCATCCCTAAGCTTCAGCTTTCTTAGCTGTAAAGTGGGAGTAATAATATCTACTTAGTAGCATTGTTTTGAGGATGAAGTGCAATAACAGATGCAAAGTGCTAGGTGTACACTAAGCATTCAGTGTAGGTTATCAGTAAGATCATCAAAATAATTTTGAAAATTCCAAGATGTATTTAACAAACACTGAATTTTTGAAAGCCAAGAAGGGGGAGTGGGTTACCATGAGCTAGAGATGGCTTTGTGAAGAGAGTGCCCATAGGTGGCCCTTAAGGAACAGCCAGAGTTTAGGTGAGCACCTATACAGGAAAATATATTCTGGGTAGAGGGAATTTCATCGAGTCCAGGGTAAGTGTAACATGTGAGAGAGCAAGTGAGCAAATTCATTTTTTTGGAACAGAAACTTCATGTTGTAAGAGCCAAGAGGAGGGCCTAAGTATTCTGATGATTCAGGGGATATTTAGGTATGAAAAAGGAGTGTAAGATGGGTACTGATTACTACAGAGATTCTGCAGGTGTTAGGGGTTACCGTTTTGTCTCCACATTGTAGAGAAGTGAAACATCCAAACTACCCCTTAAGTCTTCAGGCTAACATCTGTGTTCTTCCAGGAAGGAAATGTCACCTCGAATGTAAATGTGCTCTGATTTCATGATGAGATGACTGATGTCACTCTATTCTTATCCTTTTGTAGGGAGTCTGCCTTTTCCTCTCTGGCAGCTTTTAGGAATTTCTTTTCCCTTGATGTTTTAATTTTACAGCTTTGTGTCCAAGTATGTTGTAGTTTGTAATTCTCCTCAGGTTTTCAGATTCTTACAACCCAAGGACTCATGTCCTTTTTTTCCCCTTCGGTTGGGGATAGTTTCAGGCATTATGTCTTTAAATATTGCCTATTCTCCATTTTGTTTTTCTAATTGCTAATTCTGGAACTCAGTTAGATGCACTTGGAATTCCTGGATCAAGTTTCCATCCCACTTAATATTAGTCTCTTATTTCCTATCTATCTCCTTGTCTTCTGTGTGAATTTGGCTTAATATTTAGCTTACTGATTTGCCCTTCAGCTGTGTGTATTGTTTTCTTTTAGGACTTTTATCGTGTCACGTCTTTTTTTTTTAAACATCTTTATTGGAGTATAATTGCTTTACAATTGTGTGTTAGTTTCTGCTTTATAACAAAGTGAATCAACTATACATATACATATATCCCCATATCTCTTCTTTCTTGCGTCTCTCTCCCACCCTCCCTATCCCACCCCTCTAGGTGGTCACAAAGCATGGAGCTGCTCTCCCTATGCTATGTGGCTGCTTCCCACTAGCTATCTATTTTACATTTGGTAGTGTATATATGTCCATGCCACTTTGGCTGCATTGGGTCTTCAATGCTGTGTGCAGACTTTCTCTAGTTGCTGCGAGTGGGGGGCTAAACTTTGTTGTTGTGCACGGGCTTCTCATTGCGGTGGCTTCTCTTGTTGTGGAGCATGAGCTCTAGGCATGTGGACTTCAGTAGTTGTGGTGCGCCGGTTCAGTGGTTGTGGCTCACGGACTCTAGAGCGCAGGCTCAGTAGTTGTGGCGTGTGAGCTTAGTTGCTCTGTGGCATGTGGGATCTTCCTGGACCAGGGCTTGAACCGATGTCCCCTGCATTGGCAGGAGGATTCTTAACCACTGCACCACCAGAGAAGCCCCTGTGTTTTTTTTTTTAATCATTATATTTTTCATCTTAAAAATCCGGGTTCTTTGTCTTAGTTGCCTACTCTTGTTTCATAATCTCCTGTCTTTGTTTCATAGTTCTTTTTTAGGGAATGTGATTTTTTCCTTTATCTCCCTGAGAATAGTTAAGTGTACTATATTAAGAGCTCTTGAGATTACTCTGTTATTGCTGTTCCCTTTCATAGCATTAGCTTTCCTCAGGTTATTGGTGGTTGCTGGCCAAATGCTTGTCTTCAAGAAAAATTTTCCACATGACTTTCCCACACAGCTTTTTATTACCTGTGAGAGCCTCCTTGTGGGCAGAGCAGCAGGTGTGTGTCCTCGTTGGCACCATGATGTTGGCTTCTCCTGTCAGTCTATCTTTCTCTTTTAGAGATGTTTTCCTTGTTTTTGACTATGGCTTGTAGTCATTGATTTCTTTTGTATGTGTGTGATGGTTTGGTACAAGATGTGAAAACTTCAGAAAGTGTCCAGTCCCCTTTCTTAAAATCAGAAATTTTGGATTTTAAAATTCTTAGAAATGCCTGTTTCTAAGATCTCCTGTAAGTCTAAAATTCTATAGTTCTTTACATTCCCTTAGGCATAAAACTACACACTGAAATGAAATTTCAGGGTTTAAAATGTTTTGCTTGTTTTTTATTTCTTAAAAAGGTCAAATCAGTATTTGCCAAGCAAAATGGAATCTGTACTAAAATATTACAAAACACTGTTTTTGTTTGTGTTTAGCTTTCCTTGCTGTTTATTTCCAAACAAAACTGAAGCCATGTTTAATTTTTCCATATGATCTAGAACCACACTCTCCAATATGATAGCCACTAACTACAAGTAGCTATTTAAATTTAATGCAATTAAAATGAAATAAAATTAAAAATTCAGTTTGTCAGTAGCATTAGCCACATTTCAAGTGCTCATATGTGAATAGTGATTACCATATCCAGCACAAATATGGAACATTTTCATCATCACACAGATTTCTGTTAGCATACTGATTTAGATTATTGAGATTCCAGGGATATAAACAGTATTTGCCCTTATAAAATATATGTATTTATGCCTGTGTGAGCATGTGATTTCTTATATAATTCTGAGTTTCTTTAGTGAACAATATTGAACATGACTATCATATTTAAATCTTTAGTTAAAATCTTAACAATATAAATAGGCCATCTGAGTTCTTCACTGGTGGAATTCCAACTGGAGTGGCTACTGCTCCCTGTGCTTGTACCATCCTGTCCTGATAGATCGGGAACCAAGATTGATCAGAGTAATGGAAATGACCTACATGTCCCACCATTTGGAAGTAGAAGCAACAATTACCTCTCTCATCCATTTTCATCTCCATAAGAAAACCGCTTCCATAAAGATAATGTATTAGTTTTCTAGGCCTGCCATAACAAAATGCCAGAGTGATGACCTAAACACAGAAATGTATTTTCTCACAGTTCTAGAAGCTAAAAGTCCAAGATCAAGGTGCTGGCAGGGTTGATTTTTCTCTCAGGGCTCTCTCCTTGGTTTGTAGATGGCTTCCCTGTAGATGTCTCCTCAAAGGGTCTTTTCTTTGTGTGCATGCATCCCTGGTGTCTCTTTCATGTATCTAAATTTCCACTTCTCATAAGGACACCAGTCATTTTGGATTAGGGCCCACCCTAATGGGCTCATTTTAACTTAATCACCTGTTTAAAGGCCCCATCTCCAAATATAGTCACATGCCAAAGTATTTGGGTTTAGGGCTTCGACATATGAATTTTGGGGGAACATGGTTCAGTCCATAACAGATAATATCTATAGGACTGAAAAAAAAATTATTGTCAACTCCTGTTGTACTAAAAGGCTAGGAGTTCTCCTGGTAAATTTAATTCTTTGTATATTGGAGGACAAGTAGAAAGGCTCAGTGGTTTCACCATGTTAATGTCCTTGTAATTGAAGTGTGTTGTGTATCAGTACTTGCTTTTCCCCACTAATGAGGAGGTTTCAGGGCCTGGGAGTAAATATTCCTTCTAAAAACATAGAGAAGATTAGAGAGTCATCTTGGGATTGTCATTCAACTTTTTGAAATCTGTGTTCTCCGTTATAAAATGGAAATAATCATAATTGTCTTATAATGCTGTTTTCAAAGTTAATGCCTGTGAAACTACCTAGCACAAATCCTACCTCACAGTCCATGCTCTACAAATATCTGTTGGAAAAAGAGGAGACTGAAGCTTGGTGGTGATCCCTGTGCAAAATTCGCCAGAAGCTTGGTGGTGATCCCTGTGCAAAATTCGTGGGTTAGCTGAGTAAGGGTGTAGGGAATCACCCAATCTGGAAAAAACTACTATTCCTGATAGTCTTTCTTTGGGAAAGTCCCTGTGTTCTGTGTCCATTTGGGAGCTCCCTGGAGGAGTTTTTGCTCCATTACATGTCTTCCTGATTAATTACATCCCTCTGAGAAATAACTAAGAAAAGAACACAAATACATTTGAATTGGAAGGAAACATAATCCAGCCTTCTACCCAGAGGAGGTATCTTTTCTCCTGCACCTTAAGCTTCCCTTGGGTGTTCCTCAGTGTACCAAGTTTACTATCTGACAAGACACATCTTTCCCTTCTAGGGCCTAATTGTTAAGAATTCCTACCATATACTGAGAAAAATATCTTCTTGCCTATCACTTCTAACCCTGGAAGCAATTGCAACATCTCCCAGTCCAGTCTTCAAAACACTCTGAGGAGGGCTTCTCTGGTGGTGCAGTGGTTGAGAGTCCGCCTGCCGATGCAGGGGACACAGGTTCATGCCCCGGTCCGGGAAGGTCCCACATGCCGCAGAGCAGCTGGGCCCGTGGGCCATGGCCATTGAGCCTGCACGTCTGGAGCCTGTGCTCTGCAATGGGAGACGCCACAACAGTGAGATGCCCACGTACCACAACAAAACAAAACAAAACAAACAAACAAACAAAACACTCTGAAGGAGTTCCCTGGTGGCCTAAAGGTTAGGATTCTGGGCTTTCATTGTCGTGGCCCAGGTTCAGTTCCCGGTCAGGGAACTGAGATCCTACAAGCTACGTGGCATGGTCCAAACAACAACAACAAAAAAAAACCACCCAACACTCTGAAAGCCAAATTTATAGGCTAGAAAGAGAACAAAATCACTAATTTAATGACAGCATTCACGTTCCAGGCAGCAATTTTAAAATGTTGCTCAGAGGACAATCCCTGCAGTTCAAGTTTGCCCGTTGTGCATTGAGTCATTAAAGGTGTGTGGGTGATGCCAACCTCATGGAAAGTTGGCTGAATGATTAATGGCCTTGGCTTCTGATTTTAAAGTTTCCCATTAATTACAAGGGTTTGAGACTTTTTCATGAAGACTCTGTTATGGCTTCTTCTGCCACCTCCTCATTTTCTCATAAAGTGAATGAGTGTTTTTAATTTTAGAGTGTGGAAACCATTTCTTGTCATTTCTTTTTGGAACTTTCTGGACAATATCACCCTAAAAACACATTTTTTTAATCCTATAATATCTGAACAGCTCTAGAATAAGAAGAAAACTGGTAAAAATGCCAACAAATGTACTCCTGAAGTTTTATCTTGTGGAGTTATTACCTTTATTGTGGGGAATTTCAAGGAGAGTATTTATAGAGATCTTAACAAAACAAGGATGTCAGTATCATTGGAATCATTAAAATGTGGAAGAAGCTTGTATTTCTCATCTCTGCCTCCTTACCAGGGATGGAAAATGGTTATGTTAGATGAGAGTACGGTGGAGTAGAACTAGCCCCAAAATATGGGTCAGGAAACCTGGGTTCGAATCTTGGCTGTGAAATAAACTGGCTATGTTGCACATAATTTTTGTTGGCTTCAGTTTTCTCATCAAAATAATAAATACAAAATATAGATAAGGTTATGTGAAAAACATAGAAAAATCTATATAAATATTAGTCAAATTTTTATTTAACGCACACTCACCTCTTGTCTTACAACACTTTATTACTCCCAGACTTTTAGCCGTACTGTGCAAAATTGAGGTTATCCTCTCTGATAACCTTTCAAGGTCATCAGCAAACTGACCAACAGGGTTGGAAAGTAGCATAGTGTTGTGGAAAGGATTTGGAGTCATATGTTCCTGGGTTCAAATTCTAGCTTAACTTACCCACATAATCTTAAGTTACTTTACTCCCTTGATTTAATATCTAAAATGGTAGTAATGTAATTTACTTCATAAGATTATTGTAAGGATAGAAAATATAATGTGTATAAAGTAACTCCATAGGGTCTGCCACCTAGCAGGTACTTATTAAATATCATGAATACGTAAACACCTCTGCTCCCTCCTACCTTCCCTCCCTTCTTTCCTTTCTTCATTCCATTAAAAATCACACTCTCTGACCAGTCAAGATGGAACATGCGATAGAGAATGGAAGAGGTGGAGAGAGGAGTAGATTTGGCTGGATCCAGAGAGTCAGCAGGGCAGGAAAACAATCTACCTTGATCTTGTCCCTCTGTTAAGGGATAAGAATCTTGTGAGGAATTATTCTCTCCTTTCATTCCAGACCCCTGATGGGTCCTCCCTACAACATAGAGGAGGAGTAGAAGAAAGATCAAGGAAAGATCCTTGTTCTTAAAACTCTCTACCATTGCTCTCTTACAGTATCTCCTTTCTCAGGCCAGGACAGCGGGCTGAGAATAAATGCGTAAGCTCTCTGAGCTACTTGGAGAAGTGCCCCAAAGTTGCATTTTTGACATACTTCACACAGCAAATGAGAGACCTTCAGATTTTGCTTGCATGTAACCATACTGAGTCTCAAAATGAATCTACTTGGAACGTCTTCACAGTAATATTTCCCCAGCATGAGGAGGTTATAAATACTCAGGGTCATGCCTGCTAACCTAACAAGCCAAGTTTAAGTTGATCCTGGTTACAGTTGATCTCAGGATTCCCTGGAATGGACAGGGTGAGGCCCTGATTAGGCATGCACCTGGGAAGTTCAGGTCAGACCAGAAGCAGCACAAGGTAATGTGAAGAGCTCTGCATGATAAATTCAGGACACGGATGCTAGTCCAGACTCCACCATGACTTGCCTGGGACCTCAGGCAGATCTTTTGAGCTTTTAAGGACTTGATTCCTCATCTTTAAAATGTGGATAATTATCCTTATACCTCTTTGACTCACAATGATATGATGAAGATTAATGTACATTACAGGTGATTATAGGTATATGTCTTATATAAAACCAAAATGCTATCATTATCTTTAATAATAGTCCTCTGAAGTCTTGCCATAACTGTCCTGGGGCTCTAATCTATGGGACCACTTTATAATGAGGTCTTTTGGGAATTCCAGTAACAAAATGTCCTTGGATGCCATTCAAATTGGACCAGAATCATAGTGTTAGAGAGTATTAGAGCTGGAAGGGATCATAATACGTCTAGTCCATCCCTCTCATTTTACAGATGAAGAAAAAGAGTCCTAGATGAAGAAAGGGGGCTTCCCTGGTGGCACAGTGGTTGAGAGTCCGCCTGCCGATGCAGGGGATGCGGGTTCGTGCCCCGGTCTGGGAAGATCCCACATGCCGCGGAGCGGCTGGGGCCATGAGCCATGGCCACTAAGCCTGCACGTCTGGAGCCTGTGTTCCACAACAGGAGAGGCCACAACAGTGAGAGGCCCGTGTACACAAAAAAAAGAAAAAAAAAGAAAAAAAGGGACTTCCCTCAGATCACCTATGTATATAGTGGAAGAGCTGGTATAGGAACACACTGGCTCTATACACTACATTTTACTTTTACATAGAGAGTGCATAAACCACTTCTTCCCTTCATCACTGCCACAGCTATAGCTTGACCCCTTCTCATTTCTCAGATGAAGTCTCATAATAGTTCTATCTAGTTTTCAATTTGACAGTGCAATCTCATTCTACTTACTGCCACTGTGAGCTTTTAAAAGTACAGATCTGATTATAAACACACATACATTCACCATTTAAATCTTTTAATGCTTCTCCATCACCATCAACATAAAATTAGAATTTCTTAAATTAGAGAATAAGATACATCAGCCTGGATCCACCTCACATCCAGGTTCCCTTTTACTAGGACTTAACCTTCCAGACCTCCTGACTTGCTTATCATTTAGCAAGTGATCCATGCTTTCTCTTCCTCCCTTTACTTTCAGAGTGATCTTCCCTCTACCTGAAGCCCTGTTTCCCCACTTCTTTATAAAGAAATTCCCTCCTAGTCACCCATTATGTAATCTCCTCTGCCACACCGAAGACCCCTGCTGTAGGTGCTTTATTCTCACTCCAGACACACCTTTATTATAATATCTCCACATGGTGGGAGCTGGAAGAATCAGATCAAGGCTGGCATAACTGACCTTTAGAGTCTGTGCCAAGGGAGACCTTCAGATGGCAGAAGAGTAAGATGTGGAGCTCACCTTCTTCCCCACAAATACATCAGAAATACATCTACATGTGGAACAACTCCTGCAGAACACCTACTGAATGCTGGCAGAAGACCTCAGAGTTCCCAAAAGGAAAGAAACTCACCACATACCTGGGTAGGGTGAAAGAAAAAAGAAAAAACAGAGACAAAGAATAGGGACGGGACCTGCACCTCTGGGAGGGAGCTGTGAAGGAGGAAAAGTTTCCACACACTAGAGAGCCCCTTCACTGGCGGAGATGGCGGGTAGGCAGGGGGAAGCTTTGGAGCCACCAAGGGGAGAGCAGCAACAGGTGTGCAGAGGGCAAAGCCAACCCATGCAGAGGATCAGTGCCAACCAGGACTCACCAGCATGAGAGACTTGTCTGCTCACCCGCCAGGGTGGGTGGGAGCTGGGAGCTGAGGCTCGGGCTTCGGAGGTCAGATCCCAGGGAGACGACTGGGGTTGGCTGCATGAACACAGCCTGAAAGGGGCTAGTGTGCCACAGCTAGCAGGGAGGGAGTCTTGGAAAAAGTCTGGACCTGCTCAAGAGGCAAGACACCATTGTTTCAGGGTGCACGAGGAGAGGGGATTCAGAGCACTGCCTAAATGAGCTCCAGAGACAGGCGCAAGTCATGGCTATCATTGTGGACACAAGAGACAGACATGAAACGCTAAGGTTGCAATTGCAGCCACCAAGAATCCTGTGTGCAAGCACAGGTCACTATCTACACCTCCCCTCCTGGGAGCCTGTGCAGCCTGCCACTGCCAGGGTCCCGTGATCCAGGGACAACTTCCCTGCAGAACACACAGCATGCCTCAGTCTTGTGTAATGTCATGCCAGCCTCTGCCGCTGCAGTCTCACCCACATTCCGTACACCTCCCTCCCCTTGGCCTGAGTGAGCCAGGGCCCCCTAATCAGCTGCTACTTTAACCACGACCTGTCTGGCTGGGGAACAAATGCCCTCAGGTGACCAAAATGCAGAGGCGGGGCCAATCTGAAGCTGAACCCCAGGAGCTGTGCAAACAAAGAAGAGAAAGGGAAATCTCTCCCAGCAGCCTGAGGAGCAGCGGATTAAATCTCCACAATCAACTTGATGTACGCTGCATCTCTGGAATACCTGAATAGGCAATGAATCATCCCAAATTGAGGTGGTTGACTTTGGGAGTGACTGTAGACTTTGGGTTTGCTTTCTGCATCTAACTTCTTTATGGTTTTATGTTTATCTGAGTTTAGTATTTAGAGTTTATTGTCATTGGTAGATTTCTTTATTGATTTAGTAGCTCTCTTCTTTATATATATATATATTTTTTCTTTGTCTCTTTTTGTGAGTGTGTATGTGGATGCTTCTTTGTGTGATTTTGTCTGTCTAGTTTTGCTTTCACCATTTGTCCTGGAGTTCTAACTGTCCGGCTTATTGTTTGCTTGTTTTTGGATATTTTTTGGTGCTTGTTATCATTGGTGGATTTGTTTTTTCATTTGGTTGCTTTCTTTTGTTCTTTTTGATTACTTTTTAATTTTTTAATATTTTTAATATTTCATTTTAATAACTTTATTTTTAAAATTTATTTATTTCTCTTTTCCTCCTTTTTTTTCTGAGCTGTGTGGCTGACACGGTCTTGGTTCTCCAGCTGGGTGTCAGGCCTGTGCCTCTGAGGTCAGAGAGCCGAGTTCAGGACACTGGTCTGCCAGAGACCTCCCGGGTCCAAGTAATACCAAACAGCAAAAGCTCTCCAAGAGATTTCCACCTCAACACTAAGACCGAGCTCCACTAAACGACCATCAATACACTGCTGCCACTATGCCACTATGCCACACAAGTAGCAAGACAGGAACACAATACCACCCATTAGCAGAGAGGCTGCCTAAAATCATAACAAGGTCACAGACACCCCAAAACACAACACTGGACATGGTCCTACCCACCAGAAAGACAAGATCCAGCCTCATGGCCAGAAGGCTGTGTTCATGACCAGAACACAGGCACCAGTCCCCTCCACCAGGAAGCGTACACAATCCACTGAACCAAACTTAGCCACTGGGGGAAGACACCAAAAACAATGGGAACTATGAACTGGCAGCCAGCGAAAAGGAGACCACTAAACACAGTAAGTTAAGCAAAATGAGAAGGCAGAGAAACACACAGCAGATGAAGGAGCAGGGTAAAAACCCACCAGACCAAACAAATGAAGAGGAAATAGGCAGTCTACCTTAAAAAGAATTCAGAGTAATGATAGTAAAGATCATCCAAAATATTGGAAATAGAATGCAGAAAATACAAGAAATGTTTAAAAAAACATAGAAGAAGTAAAGAGCAAAAAACTATGATGAGAAACACAATAAATGAAATTTAAAATTCTCTACAAGAAATCAATAGCAGAATAACTGAGGCAGAAGAATGGATAGGTGACCTGCAAGATAAAATAGTGGAAATAACAACCACAGAGCAGAATAAAGAAAAAAGACTGAAAAGAATGGAGGACAGTCTCAGAGACATCCGGGACATAATTAAATGCACCAACATTCGAACTATAAGGGTCCCAGAAGAAGAAGAGAAGAAGAGAGGAACTGAGAAAATATTTGAAGAGATCATAGTTGAAAACTTCCCTAATAAGAAAAAGGAAATAATCATTCAAGTATAGGAAGTGCAGAGAGCCCCATACAGGATAAATCCAAGGAGAAATATGCCAAGACACATATTAATCAAACTGTCAAATATTAAATACAAAGAAAAAGATTAAAAGCAGCAAGGGAAAAACAACAAATAACATACAAGGGAATCCCAGTAAGGTTAAGAGCTGATCTTAGGCAGAAGCTCTGCAAGCCAGAAGGGAGTGGCAGGACATATACAAAGTGATGAAAGGGAAAAAACTACAACCAAGATTAAATTACCCAGCAAGGATCTCATTCAGATTTGATGGAGAAATTAAAACCTTTACAACAAGCAAAAGGTAAGAACATTCAGCACCACCAACCAGCTTTACAAAAAATGCTAAAGGAGCTTCTCTAGGCAGAAACATAAGAGAAGGAAAAGACCTACAATAACAAACCCAAAACAATTAAGAAAATGGTAATAGGAAAATACATATTGATAACTACCTTAAATGTGAAAGGATTAAATGTTCCAACCAAAAGAAAGAGATTGGATGAATGGGTATAAAAACAAGACCAGTATATATGCTGTCTACAAGAGACCCACTTCAAATGTAGGGACACATACAGACTGAAAGTGAGGGGATGGAAAATGATATTCCATGCAAATAGAAATCAAAAGAAAACTGGAGTAGAAATTCTCATATCAGACAAAATAGACTTTAAAATAAGGACTATTACAAGAGACAAAGAAGGACACTACATAATGATCAAGGGATCAGTCCAAGAAGAAGATATAAAAATTGTAAATATTTATGCACCCAACATAGAAGCACATCAATATATAAGGCAAAAGCTAAGAGCAATAAAAGGAGAAAACAACAGTAACACAACCTTAGAAGGGAGTTTTAAACCCCACTTTCACCAATGAACAGATCATCAAAAATGAAAATAAATAAGGAAACACAAGCTTTAAATGACACATTAAGTAGCATGCACTTAAACGATATTTATATGTCATTCCATCCAAAAACAACAGAATACACTTTCTTCTCAAGTGCTCATGGAACATTCTCCAGGATAGATCATATCTTGGGTCACAAATCAAACCTTGGTAAATTTAAGAAAACTGAAATCATATCTAGTATCTATTCTGACCACAATGCTATGAGACTAGATATCAATTACAGGAAACAACCTGTAAAAAATACAAACACATGGAGACTGAACAATACAGTACTTAAAAACCAAGAGATCACTGAAGAAATCAAAGATGAAATAAAAAAATACCTAGAAACAAATGACAATGAAAACATGACGACCCAAAACCTATGGGATGCAGCAAAAGAAGTTCTAAGAGGGAAATTTATAGCAATACAAGCCTACCTGAAGAAACAAGAAACATCTCAAATAAACAACCTAATCTTACACCTAAAGCAATTAGAGAAAGAAGAACAAAAATCCCCAAAGTTAGCAGAAGGAAAAAAATCATAAAATCATATCAGAAATAAATGAAAAAGAAATGAAGGAAACAATAGCAAAGGTCAATAAAACTAAAAGATGATCCTTTGAGAAGATAAAAAAGTTGATAAACCATTAGTCAGACTGATGAAGAAAAAAAGGGAGGGCTTCCCTTGTGGCACAGTGGTTGAGAGTCTGCCTGCCAATGCAGGGGACATGGGTTCATGCCCCGGTCCGGGAAGATCCCACATGCGGTGGAGAGGCTGGCTCCGTGAGCCATGGCTGCTGAGCCTGTGTGTCCAGAGCCTGTGCTCTGCAACGGGAGAGGTCACAACAGTGAGAGGCCAGTGTACCGCAAAAAAAAAAAAAAAAAAAAAAAAAAAAAAAGAAAGAAAAAGAAAAACAGGGAGAAGACTCAAAACAATAGAATTAGAAATGAAAAAGGAGAACAATTGACATTGCAGAAATACAAAGGATCACGAGAGATTACTACAAAAAACTATATACCAATAAAATGGACAACCTGGAAGAAATGGACACATTCTTAGAAAAGCACAACCTTCTGAGACAGAACCAGGAAGAAATAGAAAATATAAATAGACCAATCACAAGCAATGAAACTGAAATTGTGATTAAAATCTTCCAACAAACAAAAACCCAAGACCAGATGGCTTCACAGACAAATTCTATCAAACATTTAGAGAAGAGCTAACACCTATCCTTCTCAAACTCTTCCAAAATATAGCAGAGGGAGGAATACTCCCAAACTCATTCTACAAGGCCAACATCACACTGATGTCAAAACCAGACAAAGATGTCACAAAAAACAAAACAACTGCCCAATATCACTAATGAACACAGATGCAAAATACTCAACAAAATACTAGCAAACAGAGTGCAACAGCAGATTAAAAGGATCATAAACCATGATCAAGTGGGCTTTACCCAAGGAATGCAAGGATTCTTCAATATACAGAAATCAATCAATGTGATACACCATATTAACAAACTGAAGGAGAGAAACCATATGATCATCTTAATAGATGCAGGAAAGGCTTTCAATAAAATTCAACACCAATTTATGATAAAAACCCTCCAGAAATTAGGCATAGAGGGAACTTACCTCAACATAATAAGGGCTATCTATGACAAACCCACAGCCAATGTCATTGTCAATGGTGAAAAACTGAAACCATTTCCACGAAGATCAGGAAGAAGACAAGGTTGTGCACTCTCACCACTATTATTCAACATAGTTTTGGAAGTTTTAGCCACAGCAATCAGAGAAGAAAAAGAAATAAATGGAATCCAAATTGGAAAAGAAGTAAAGGTGTCACTGTTTGCAGATTACATGATATTATACATAGACAATCCTAAAGATGCTATCAGAAAACTACTAGAGCTAATCAATAAATTTGGTAAAGTGGCAAGATACAAAATTAATGCACAGAAATCTCTTGCACTCCTATACACTAAAGATGAAATATCTGAAAGAGAAATTAAGGAAACACTCCCATTTACCACTGCAACAAAAAGAATAAAATACCTAGGAATAAACCTACCTAAGGAGACAAAAGAACTGCATGCAGAAAATTATAGGACACTGATGAAAGAAATTAATAATGATACAAACAGAGGAAGATATATACCATGTTCTTGGATTCAAAGAACCAACACTGTGAAAATGACTATACTACCCAAAGCAATCTACAGATTCAATGCAATCCCTATCAAACTACCAATGGCATTTTTCACAGAACTAGAACAAATAATTCCACAATTTGTATGGAAACACAAAAGACGCCGACAGCCAAAGCAAAAATGAGAAAAAAAAATGGAGGTGGAGGAATCAGGCTCCCTGGCTGCAGACTATACTACAAAGCTACAGTAATCAAGAAAGAATGGTACTGGCACAAAAACAGAAATATAGATCAGTGGAACAGGATACAAGACCCAGAGATAAACACAGGCACATATAGTCACCTTATTTTTGATAACAGAGGCAAGAATATACAATGGAGAAAAGACAGCCCCTTCAATAGGTGGTGCTGGGAAAACTGGACAACTACATGTAAAAGTATGAGATTAGAACACTCCCTAACACCATACACAAAAATAAGCTCAAAATGGATTAAAGACCTAAATGTAAGGCCAGAAACTGTCAAACTCTTAGAGGAAAACATAGGCAGAACACTCTATGACATAAATCACAGCAAGATGCTTTTGACCCACCTCCTAGAGAAATGGAAATAAAACCAAAAATAAACAAATGGGACCTAATGAAACTTAAAAGCTTTTGCACAACAAAGGAAACCATAAACGAGACCAAAAGACAATGCTCAGAATGGAAGAAAATATTTGCAAATGAAGCAACTGACAAAGGATTCATCTCCAAAATTTACAGGCAACCCATGCAGCTCAGTATCAGAAAAACAAACAACCCAATCCAAAAATGGGCAGAAGACCTAAACAGACATTTCTCCATAGAAGATATACAGTTTGTCAACAAACACCTGAAAGGATGCTTAACACCACTAATCATTAGAGAAATGCAAATCAAAATTACAATGAGATATCACTTCACACTGGTCAGAATGGCCATCATCAAAAAATCTACGATCAATAAATGCTGGAGAGGGTGTGGAGAAAGGGAACCCTCTTGCACTGTTGGTGGGAATGTAAATTGATACAGCCACTATGGAGAACAGTATGGAGGTTCCTTAAAAAACTAAAAATAGAACTACCATACCACCCAGGAATCCACTCCTGGGCATATACCCTAAGAAAACGATAATTCAAAAATCGTCATGTACCACAATGTTCATTGCAGCTCTATTTACAATAGGCAGGACATCGAAGTAGCCTAAGTTGCTCAATGGCTAAAGAAGATGTGGCACATATATATATAATGGAATACTACTCAGCCATAAAAAAACCGAAATTGAGTTATTTGTAGTGAGGTGGATGAACCTAGAGTCTGTCATACAGCGTGACATAAGTCAGAAAGACAAAAACAAATACTGTATGCTAACTCATATATATGGAATCTTAAAAAAAATAAAAAGGTTCTGAAGAACCTAGGGACAGGACAGGAATAAAGGTGCTGGAGTAGAGAAGGGACTTGAGGACATGGGGAGGGAGAAGGGTAAGCTGGGAAAAAGTGAGAAAGTGGCATGGACATATATACACTACCAAATGTGAAATAGAGAGCTAGTGCAAAGCAGCTCCATAGCACAGGGAGATCAGCTCGGTGTTTTGTGACTACCTAGAGGGGTGGGATAGGGAGGATGGGAGGGAGACACAAGAGGGTGGAGATATGGGGATATATGTATATGTATAACTGATTCACTATGTTATAACGCAGAGGCTAACACACCATTGTAAAGAAATTATACTCCAATATAGATGTTAAATAAATAAATAAATAAATAAATATTTATAGATTGGTGTACCATCACCAATCGTCTATGATTCTATGTAATAATGGAAGAATGGAGTTTCAGGGAAGAATTTATATAGCATTAGGGATCTGAAGGATCCAGGAGTTTGGAAAAAGAAGAGAGAAAGAAATATATCAATTTTCACTTGCCCATGGGTTGTTTTATGAGACACTTACAGCAGTCTGTCACCCAAGTCATGTTATAATGTTCCTACAAGCAGGGCTCACGTTTTTCTAATTCTTGATTCTTGGTCTCTCCCTGTCCCCACACCTCATGCTCAGACAGGGCTCTATATGCAGACATGTGGCGACACAATGCAATATACCTTTCTCAGTATATTACAAAGAAAAATTGCTCACTGTCACTTCTGCTGCATTCAAATAATGCCACTGTCCTCTCTCTCTTTCTCTTCTTCTGCCTCCTTCTCTCTCTCCTCCTCCTCCTTCTCTTCTTACAGGTAGTAACTTAGGAGAAGATGTAGGAAGGCTGTGGAGGAATGCTCCAGGTCACTCAGAATGAACTGTTCAGGTGTCTCTAGTAACCCCATTCATCCTAGAGTAGGTGAAGGAAATAATTTTAAAAACAGTATTTAGTAATTACAGCATAACCTTACTGATTTATAGAGTCTATAGTGTCCTAAAGCATCATTATTAGATGCATAAAAAAACTTAGGAAGCCGCAGATGGCATTATTTCATTCTTTTCTATGGCTGAGTAATAGTCCATGGATGGACATAGAGATTATCATCTGAATGAAGTATGTCAGACAAAGAAAGTCAAATATAAGGTATCCCTTATATGTGGAATCTAAAAAAAAGTACAAATAAACTTATCTAGAAAACATAAATAGAGGCACAGATGTAGAAAATAAACTTATGGTTACCAGGGGGAAAAGCCAGGGTGGGAGAAGGGATAAACTGGAAGATTGGGATTTACATATACAGACTACTATATATAAAATAGATAACTAATAAGGACCTGCTATATAGCACAGGAAACTCTACTCAATACTCTGTAATGGACCCTTCTGGAAGGTGGCGGAAGAGTAAGACGTGGAGATCACCTTCCTCCCCACAAATATATCAGAAATACATCCTCCCCACAAATACATCAGAAATAGAGAAATACATGTGGAATGACTAAAAACACCTACTGAACACTGGCAGAAGACCTCAGACTTCCCAAAAGGCAAGAAACTCCCCACGTACCTGGGTAGGGCAAAAGAAAAAAGAAAAAACAGAGACGAGAGAATAGGGACGGGACCTGCGCTAGTGGGAGGGAGCTGTGAAGGAGGAAAGGTTTCCACACACTAGGAAGCTCCTTCGCGGGTGGCGACAGCAGGTGGTAGAGGGCGGAAGCTTCAGAGCCACGGAGGAGAGCACAGCAACAAGGGTGCGGAGGGCAAAGCAGAGAGATTCCCGCACAGAGGAGCGGTGCCGACCAGCACTCACCATCCCAAAAGGCTTGTCTGCTCACCCGCTGGGGCGGGTGGGGGCTGGGAGCTGAGACTCGGGCTTCGGTTGGATCCCAGGGAGAGGACTGGGGTTGGCTGCGTGAACACAGCCTGAACGGGGCTAGTGCACCATGGCTAGCCGGGAGGGAGTCCAGAAGAAGGTCTGAAACTGCTGAAGAGGCAGGAGATATTTTCTTGCCTCTTTGTTTCCTGGTGCACAAGGAGAGGGGATTAAGAGCACCGCTTAATGGAGCTCCAGAGATGGGCGCGAACCACGGATAACAGCGTGGACCCCAGAGGTGGGCATAAGACTCTAAGGCTGCTGTTGCCACCAAAAAGAAGCCTGTGTGTAACCTCAGGTCACTGTCCACAACTCCGCTTTCTGGATCCTGTGCAGCCCGCCACTGACAGCGTTCTGTGATCCAGGGACAACTCCCTCGGGAGAACACATGGCATGCCTCAGGCTGGTGCAACGTCACGCCAGCCTCTGCTACCACAGGCTCGCCCCGCATCCGTACCCCTCCTGCCCCCCGGCCTGAGTGAGCCAGAGCCCCTGGAGCAGCTGCTCCTTTAACCCCGTCATGTCTGAGCGAAAACAGACGCTCTCCAGCGACCTACACGCAGAGGTGGGGCCAATCCAAAGCTGAACCCCGGAAGCTGTGCGAACAAAGAACAGAAAGGGAAATCTTTCCCAGCAGCCTCAGGAGCAGCGGATTAAATCTCCACAGTCAACTTGATGTACCCTGAGTCTATAGAATACCTGAATAGACAACAAATTATCCCAAATTGAGAAGGTGGACTTTGGGAGCAACCATGTATATATATATATATATATATATTTTTTTTTTCCCCTTTTTTTCTTTTTGTGAGTGTGTGTGCATATGCTTCTCTGTGTGACTTTGTCTGTGTAGCTTTGCTTTTACCATTTGTCCTACGGTTCAATCTGTCTGTTTTTTTTTTTTTTAGTATAGTTTTCAGTGCTTGTTACCATTGCTGGTTTGTTTTTTGGTTTGGTTGCTTTCTTCTTTCTTTTTTTTTTTTTTTTTTTTTTTTTTTTTTTTTTTTTTGTGGTACGCGGACCTCTCACTGTTGTGGCCTCTCCCGCTGCGGAGCACAGGCTCCGCGGCCATGGCTCACGGGCCCAGCCGCTCCGCGGCACGTGGGATCCTCCCGGACCGGGGCACGAACCCGCGTCCCCTGCACCAGCAGGCGGACTCCCAACCACTGCGCCACCAGGGAAGCCCCTCTTTTTTTTAATTATGTAAAATTTTTTTAATAATTATTTTTGTTTTTTATTTAAATAAATTTTATTTTATTTTACCTTTTTCTTTCTTCCCTTCTTCCTTCCTTCCTTTCTGTCTTTCTCTTTCTTTCTTTCTTTCTTTCTCCTTTTTATTCTGAGCTGTGTGGATGACAGACTCTTGGTGCTCTACCCAGGCATCAGGGCTATGCCTCTGAGGTGGGAGAGCCAAATTCAGGACATTGGTCCACCCGAGACCTCTCAGCTCCACATAATATCAAATGGCAAAAATCTCCCAGAGATCTCCATCTCAATGCCAAGACCAAGCTCCACTCAATGACAAGCAGACTACAGTGCTGGACACCCTATGCCAAACAACCAGCAAGACAGGAACACAATCCCACCCATTAGCAAAGAGGCTGCCTAAAATAATAATAAGGTCACAGACATCCAAAAACACAACACAGAACATGAACATGCCCACCAGAAAGACAAGATGAAGCCTCATCTACCAGAAAACAGGCAGTAGTCCCCACCACCACGAAGCTTACACAATCCACTGAACCAACCCTAGCCACTGGGGGCAGACACCAAAAACAACAGGAACTACGAACATGCAGCTTGCAAAAAGGAGACCCCAAACAGTAAGTTAAGAAAAATAAGAAGGCAAAGAAACACACAGCCGATGAAAGAGCAAGGCAAAGACCCACCAGACCAAACAAATGAAATGGAAATAGGCAGTCTATCTATTCTTTCAGAAAAAGAATTCAGAATAATGAGAGTAAAGATGATCTATAATCTTGGAAATAGAATGGAAAACATACAATAAATGATTAAAAACAACCTAGAAGAACTAAAGAGCAAAAAAACTATGATGAGCAACTCAATAAATGATATTAAAAATTCTCTAGAAGGAATCAATAGCAGAATAACTGAGGCAGAAGAACAGATAAGTGACCTGGAAGATAAAATAGTGGAAATAACTACTACAGAGCAGAATAAAGAAAAAAAGAAGTAAAAGAATTGCAGACAGTTTCAGAACCTCTGGGACAATATGAAATGCACCAACATTCCAATGATAGGGTTCCCAGAAGAAGAAGAGAAATATAAAGGGACAGAAAATATTTGAAGAGATTATACTTGAAAACTTCCCTAATATGGTTAAGGAAATAGTTAATCAAGTCCTGAAATCAAAGAGAGTCCCGTACAGGATAAATCCAAGGAGAAACACGCCAAAGACACATATTAATCAAACTATCAAAAATTAAATACAAAGAAAAAATATTAAAATCAGCAAGGGAAAAACAAATAACATACAAGGGAATCCCCATAAGGTTAACAACTGATCTTTCAGCAGAAACTCTGCAAGCCAGAGGGAAGTGACAGGACATATTTAAACTGATGAAAGGGAAAAACCTACAACCAACATTACTCTATCCAGTAAGGATCTCATTCAGATTTGATGGAAAAATTAAAACTTTTATAGACAAGCAAAAGATAAGAGAATTCAGCACAACCAAACCAGGTTTACAGCAAATGCTAAAGGAACTTCTCTAGGCAGGAAACACAAAGGAAGGAAAAGACATACAATAACAAACCCAAAATAATTAAGAAAATGGTAATAGGAGCACACATATAAATAATTACCTTAAATGTAAATGGATTAAATGTTCCAACCAAAAGACACAGACTGGCTGAATGTATACAAAAACAAGACCCATATATATGCAGTCTACAAGAGACCGACTTCAGACCTAGGGACAAATACAGAATGAAAGTGAGGGGATGGAAAAAGATATTCCATGTGAAGGGAAATCAAAAGAAAGCTGGAGTAGCAATTCTCATATGAGACAAGATAGACAATAGAACAAAAACTAATACAAGAGAGAAAAACGGACAGTGCATAATGATCAAGGATCGATCCAAGAAGAAGATATAAAAATTGTAAATATTTATGCACCCAACATAAGAGCACCTCAATACATAAGGCAAATACTAACAGCCATAAAAGGGGAAATCCACAATAACACAATCATAATACGGGACTTTAACACCCCACTTTCACCAATGGACAGATCATCCAAAATGAAAATAATTAAGGAAACACAAGCTTTAAATCATACATTAAACAAGATGGACTTAATTGATATTTACAGGACATTCCATCCAAAAACAACAGAATACACTTCCTTCACAAGTTGTCATGGAACACTCTCCAGGATAGATCATATCTTGGGTCACAAATCAAACCTTGGTAAATTTAAGAAAATGGAAATTGTGTCAAGTATCTTTTCTGACCAAAATGCTATGTGACTAGATATCAACTACAGAAAAGACACCTGTAAAAAATACAAACACATGGAGGATAAACAATACACTACTTAATAATGAAGAGATCACTGAAGTAATGAAAGGGGAAATCAAAAAATACCTAGAAACAAATGACAATGAAAACAAGATAACCCTAAACCTATGGGATGCAGCAAAATCAATTCTAAGAAGGAAGTTTGTAGCAATACAATCCTCCCTCAAGATATAAGAAACATCACAAATAAACAACGTAACTGTACACCTAAAGCAATTAGAGAAAGAAAAACAAAAAAATCCAAAATTAGAAGAAGGAAAGAAATCATAAGGATCAGATCAGAAATAAATGAAAAAGAAATGAAGGAAACGATAGCAAAGATCAATAAAACTAAAATCTGGTTCTTTAAAAAGATAATCAAAATTGCTAAACCATTAGCCAGACTCATCAAGAGAAAAAGGGAGAAGACTCAAATCAATAGAATTAGAAATGAAATAGGAGAAGTAACAACTGACACTGCAGAAATACAAAAGATCATGAGAGATTACTACAAGCAACTCTATGCCAATAAAACGGACAATCTGGAACAAATAGACAGATTCTTAGAAATGCACCACCTGCCAAGACTGAATCAGGAAGAAATAGAAAATATGAGCAGACCAATCACAAGCACTGAAATTGAAACTGTGATTAAAAATCTTCCAACAAACAAAAGCCCAGGACCAGATGGCTTCACAGGTGAATTCTATCAAACATTTAGAGAAGAGCTAACACCTATCCTTCTCAAACTCTTCCAAAATACAGCAGAGGGAGGAACACTCCGAAACTCATTCTCTGAGGCAACCATCACCCTGATACCAAAACCAGACAAAGATGTCACAAAGAAAGAAAACTACAGGCCAATATCACTGATGAACATAGATGCAAAAATCCTCAACAAAATACTAGCAAACAGAATCCAGCAGCACATTAAAAGGATCATACACCATGATCAAGTGGGGTTTATTCCAGGAATGCAAGGATTGTTCAATATGTGCAAATCAGTCAATGTGATACACCATATTATCAAATTGAAGGAGAAAAACCAAATGATCATCTCAATAGATGCAGAGAAAACTTTCGACAAAATTCAACACCCGTTTATGATAAAAACCCTGCAGAAAGTAGGCATAGAGGGAACTTTGCTCATCATAATAAAGTCCATATATAACAAACCCACAGCCAACATCATCCTCAATGGTGAAAAACTGAAACCATTTCCACTAAGATCAGGAACAAGAAAAGTTTGCCCACTCTCACCACTCTTATTCAGCATAGTTTTGGAAGTTTTAGCCACGGCAATCAGAGATGAAAAAGCAATAAAAGGAATCCAAATTGGAAAAGAAGTAAAGCTGTCACTGTTTTCAGATGGCATGGTACTATACATAGAGTATCCTAAAGATGCTACCAGAAAACTCCTAGAGCTAACCAATGCATTTGGTAAAGTATCAGGATACAAAATTAATGCACAGAAATCTCTGGCATTCCTATACACTAATGACGAAAAATCTGAAAGTGAAATCAAGAAAACACTCCCATTTACCATTGCAACAAAAATAATAAAATACCTCGGAATAAATCTACCTAAGGAGACAAAAGACCTGTATGCAGAAAATTATGACACTGATGAAAGAAATTAAAGAAGACACAAATAGATGGAGAGATATCCCATGTTCTTGGAATGGAAAAATCAACATTGCAAAAATGACTATACTACCCAAAGCAATCTACAGATTCAATGCAATCCCTATCAAATTAACACTGGCATTTTCCACAGAACTAGAACAAAGAAATTCACAATTTGTATGGAAACACAAAAGACCCTGAATAGCCAAAGCAATCTTGAGAAAGAAAAATGGAGCTGGAGGAATCAGGTTCCCTGACTTCAGACTATTGTACAAAGCTACAGTAATCAAGACAGTATGGTACTGGCACAAGAACAGAAATATAGATCAATGGAACAGGATAGAAAGCCCAGAGATAAACCCACCCACATATTGTCACCTTATCTTTGATAAAGGAGGCAAGAATATACAATGGAGAAAAGACAGCCTCGTCACAAAGTGGTGCTGGGAAAACTGGACTGCTACATGTAAAAGAATGAATTTAGAACACTCCCTAACACCATACACAAAAATAAACTCTAACTGGATTAAAGACCTAAATGTAAGGACAGACACTATCAAACTCTTAGAGGAAAACATAGGCAGAACACTTTATGACAAGAATCACAGCAAGATCCTTTTTGACCCACCTCCTAGAGGAATGGAAATAATACCAAAAATAAACAAATGATACCTAGTGAAACTTAAAACCTTTTGCACAGCAAAGGAAAACATAAACAAGACAAAAAGACAACCCTCAGAATGAGAGAAAATATTTGCAAATGAAGCAACTGACATAGGATTCATCTCCAAAATTTACAAGCAGCTCATGCAGCTCAATATCAAAAAAACAAACAACCCAATCCAAAAATGGGCCGAAGACCTACATAGACACTTTTCCAAAGAAGATATACAGGGAGAGGGGGAAGATGGCGGAAGAGTAAGACTTGGATATCACCTTCCTCCCCACAGAGACACCAGAAATATATCTACACCTGGAAAAACTCCTACGGAACACATACTGAACGCTGGCAGAAGACCTCAGACCTCCCAAAAGGCAAGAAACTCCCCACGTGCCTGGGTAGGGCAAAAGAAAAAAGAATAAACAGAGACAAAAGAATAGGGACGGGACCTGCACCAGTGGGAGGGAGCCATGAAGGAGGAAAGGTTTCCACACACTAGAACCCCCTTCGCGGGCAGAGACTGTGGGTGGTGGAGGGAGGAAGCTTCGGAGCTGCAGAGGAGAGCAGAGCAACAGGGGTGCGGAATGCAAAGTGGAGAGATTCCCATACAGAGGATCGGTGCTGACCGGCACTCACCAGTCCGAGTGGCTTGTATGCTCACCTGCCAGGGAGTGCCGGGCTGGGAGCTGAGGCTTGGGCTTCGGTCGGAGCGCAGGAAGAGGACTGGGGTTGATGGCGTGAGCACAGCCTGCAGGGGGTTAGTGCACCACGGCTAGCCATGAGGAAGTCTGGGGAAAAGTCTGGACCTGCCAAAGAGGCAAGAGACTTTTTCTTCCCTCTTTGCTTCCTGGTGCGCATGGAGAGGAGATTAAGAGTGCGGCTTAATGGAGCTGCAGAGACGGGCGCGAACCACAGATAACAGAGCGGACCCCAGAGACTGGCATAAGACTCTAAGGCTGCTGTCACCACCAAAAAGAAGCCTGTGAGCGAGCACAGGTCACTATCCTTACCCCGCTTCCGGTGAGCCTGTGCAGCCTGCCACTGCCAGGTTCCCGGAATCCAGGGACAACTTCCCGGGAGAACGCACGGTGAGCCTCAGGAGGGTGCAACATCATGCCGGCCTCTGGCGCCGCAGGCTCGCCCGGCATCAGGACCCCTCTCTCCCCGCGACCTGAGTGAGCCAGAGCCCCCGAGTCAGCTGCTGCTTTAACCCGGTCCTTCTGAGTGAAGAACAGACGCCCTCCGGCGACCTACACACAGAGGCGGGACCAAATGCAAAGCTGAGCCCCGGAAGCTGTGCGAACAAAGAAGAGAAAGGGAAATCTCTCCCAGCAGCCTCAGGAGCAGTGGATTAAATCTCCACAATCAACTTGATGTATCCTGCATCTGTGGAATACATGAATAGACATCGAATCATCCCAAATTGAAGAGGTGGACTTTGAGAGCAAGGTTTATTAATTTTTTCCCCTTTTCCTCTTTTTGTGAGTGGGTATGTGTATGCTTCTGTATGAGATTTTGTCTGTATAGCTTTGCTTTCGCCATCTGTCCTAGAGTACTATCCATCCGGTTTTCTTTGTTTCTTTACTTAAAAATTGTTTTTTTCTTAATAATTATTTTTTATTGTAATAACATTATTTTATCTTATTTATTTTATTTTATCCTCTTTCTTCCTTCCTTCCTTCCTGCTTTTCTTCCTTCCTTCCTTCCTTCCTTCTTCCTTCCTTCCTTTCTTTCTTTCTTTCTTTCTTTCTTTCTAATTTTTCTCCCTTTTATTCTGAGACATGTGGATGAAAGGCTCTTGGTGCTATAGCCAGGAGTCAGTGCTGTGCCTCTGAGGTGGGAGAGCCAACTTCAGGACACTGGTCCACAAGAGACCTCCCAGCTCCACATAATATCAAATGGTGAAAATCTCCCAGAGTTCTCCATCTCAACACCAGCACCCAGCTTCACTCAACGACCAGCAAGCTACAGTGCTGGACACCCTATGCCAAAGAACTAGCAAGACAGAAACACAACCCCACCCATTAGCAGAGAGGCTGCCTAAAATCATAATAAGTCCACAGACACCCCAAAACACACCACCAGACGTGGACCTGCCCACCAGAAAGACAAGATCCAGCCTGATCCACCAGAACACAGGCACTAGTTCCCTCCACCAGGAAGCCTACAAAACCCACTGAACCAACTTTAGGCACTGGGGACAGACACCAAAAACAATGGGAACTATGAACCAGAAGCCTGCAAAAAGGAGACCCCAAACACAGTAAGATAAGCAAAATGAGAAGACAGAAAAACACACAGCAGAGGAAGGAGCAAGATAAAAACCCACCAGACCTAACAAATGAAGAGGAAATAGGCAGTCTACCTGAAAAAGAATTTAGAATCATGATAGTAAAGATGATACAAAATCTTGGAAATAGAATAGAGAAAATGCAAGAAACATTTAACAAGGACTTAGAAGAACTAAAGAGAAACAAGCAACAATGAACAACACAATAAATGAAATTAAAAATACTCTAGATGGGATCCATAGCAGAATAACTAAGGCAGAAGAATGGATAAGTGACCTGGAAGACAAAATAGTGGAAATAACTACTGCGGAGTGGAATAAAGAAAAAAGAATGAAAAGAACTGAGGACAGTCTCAGAGACCTCTGGGACAACATTAAATGCACCAACATCTGAATTATAGGGGTTCCAGAAGAAGAAGAGAAAAAGAAAGGGACCGAGAAAACAGTTCAAGAGATTATAGTTGAAAACTTCCCTAATATGGGAAAGGAAACAGTGAATCAAGTCCAGGAAGCACAGAGAGTCCCATACAGGATATCCAAGGAGAAACATGCCAAGACAGATATTAATCAAACTGTCAAAAATTAAATACAAAGAAAACATATTAAAAGCAGCATGGGAAAAACAACACATAACACACAATTGAATCCCCATAAGGATAACAGCTGATCTTTTAGCAGAAACTCTACAAGCCAGAAAGGACTGGCAGGACATATTTAAAGTGATGAAGTAGAAAAACCTGCAACCAAGGTTACTCTACCCAGCAAGGATCTCATTCAGATTTGATGGAGAAATTAAAACCTTTACAGACAAGCAAAGTCTGAGAGAGTTCAGCACCGCCAAACCAGCTTTACAACAAATGCTAAAGGAACTTCTCTAGGCAAGAAACACAAGAGAATGAAAAGACCTACAACAACAAACCCGAAACAATTAAGGAAACGGGAAGAGGAACATACATATCGATAATTACCTTAAATGTAAATGGATTAAATGCTCCCACCAAAAGACAGAGACTGGCTGAGTGGATACAAAAGCAAGACCCATATATATGCTGTCTACAAAAGACCCACTTCACACCTAGAGACACATACAGAATGAAAGTAAGGGGATGGAAAAAGATATTCCATGCAAACGGAAACCAAAAGAAAGCTGGAGTAGCAATTTTCATATCAGACCAAATAGACTTTAAAATAAAGACTATTAGAAGAGACAAAGAAGGACACTGCATAATGATCAAGGGATCGATCCAAGAAGAAGAAATAACAATTGTAAATATTTATGCACCCAACATAGGAGCACCTCAATACATAAGGCAAATACTAACAGCCATAAAAGGGTAAATCAACAGTGACACATTCATATTAGGGGACTTTAACACCCCACTTTCACCAATGGACAGATCATCCAAAATGAAAATAAACAAGGAAACACGAGCATTAAGTGATACATTAAACAAGATGGACTTAATTGAAATTTATAGGACATTCCATCCAAAAACAACAGAATACATATATTTCTCAAGTGTTCATGGAACATTCTCCAGGATAGATCTTATCTTGGGTCAAAAATCAAGCCTTGGTAAATTTAAGAAAATTGAAACCGTATCAAGTATCTTTTCCAACAACAGCGCTATGAGACTAGACATCAATTACAGGAAAAGATCTGTAAAAAAATACACACTACTTAATAACGAAGTGATCACTGAAGAAATCAAAGAGGAAACCAAAAATACCTACAAACAAATGACAATGGAGACACGACGACCCAAAACCTATGGGATGCAGCAAAAGCAGTTCTAAGAGGGAAGTTTACAGCAATACAATAGTACCTTAAGAAACAGGAAACATCTCGAATAAACAACCTAACCTTGCACCTAAAGCAATTAGAGAAAGAAAAATAAGAAAACCTAAAGTTAGCAGAAAGAAAGAAATCATAAGGATCAGATCAGAAATAAATGAAAAAGAAATGAAGGAAACAATAGCAAAGATCAATAAAACTAAAAGCTGGTTCTTTGAGAAGATAAACAAAATTGATAAACCATTAGCCAGATTCATCAAGAGAAAAAGGGAGAAGACTCAAATCAATAGAATTAGAAATGAAATAGGAGAAGTAGCAACTGACACTGCAGAAATACAAAAGATCATGAGAGATTACTACAAGCAACTCTATGCCAATAAAACAGACAATCTGGAAGAAATAGACAGATTCTTAGAAATGCACCACCTGCCAAGACTGAATCAGGAAGAAATAGAAAATATGAACAGACCAATCACAAGCACTGAAATTGAAACTGTGATTAAAAATCTTCCAACAAACAAAAGCCCAGGACCAGATGGCTTCACAGGTGAATTCTATCAAACATTTAGAGAAGAGCTAACACCTATCCTTCTCAAACTCTTCCAAAATACAGCAGAGGGAGGGACACTCCGAAACTCATTCTCTGAGGCCACCATCACCCTGATACCAAAACCAGACAAGGATGTCACAAAGAAAGAAAACTACAGGCCAATATCACTGATGAACATAGATGCAAAAATCCTCAACAAAATACTAGCAAACAGAATCCAGCAGCACTTTAAAAGGATCATACACCATGATCAAGTGGGGTTTATTCCAGGAATGCAAGGATTGTTCAATATGTGCAAATCAGTCAATGTGATACACCATATTATCAAATTGAAGGAGAAAAACCAAATGATCATCTCAATAGATGCAGAGAAAACTTTCGACAAAATTCAACACTCGTTTATGATAAAAACCCTGCAGAAAGTAGGCATAGAGGGAACTTTGCTCATCATAATAAAGTCCATATATAACAAACCCACAGCCAACATCATCCTCAATGGTGAAAAACTGAAACCATTTCCACTAAGATCAGGAACAAGAAAAGTTTGCCCACTCTCACCACTCTTATTCAGCATAGTTTTGGAAGTTTTAGCCACGGCAATCAGAGATGAAAAAGCAATAAAAGGAATCCAAATTGGAAAAGAAGTAAAGCTGTCACTGTTTTCAGATGGCATGATACTATACATAGAGAATCCTAAAGATGCTACCAGAAAACTACTAGAGCTAATCAATGAATTTGGTAAAGTAGCAGGAACAAAATTAATGCACAGAAATCTCTGACATTCCTATACACTAATGATGAAAAATCTGAAGGTGAAATCAAGAAAACACTCCCATTTACCATTGCAAGAAAAAGAGTAAAAATCTAGGAATGAACCTACCTAAGGAGACAAAAGACCTGTATGCAGAAAATTATATGACACTGATGAAAGAAATTAAAAATGATACAAATAGATGGAGAGGTATACCATGTTCTTGGATTGGAAGAATCAACATTGCAAAAATGACTATACTACCCAAAGCAATCTACAGATTCAATGCAATCCCTATCAAACTACCAATGGCATTTTTCACAGAATTAGAACAAAAAATTTCACAATTTGTATGGAAACACAAAAGACCCTGAAGAGCCAAAGCAATCTTGAGAAAGAAAAATGGAGCTGGAGGAATCAGTCTCCCTGACTTCAGACTATAGTACAAAGCTACAGTAATCAAGACAGTATGGTTCTGGAACAAAAACAGAAATGTAGATCAATGGAACAGGATAGAAAGCCTAGAGATAAACCCACGCACATATGATCACCTTATATTTGATAAAAGAGGCAGGAATGTACAGTGGAGAAGGGACAGCCTCTTCAATAAGTGGTGCTGGGGAAACTGGACTGCTACATATCAAAGAATGAATTTAGTACACTCCCTAACACCATACACAAAAATAAACTCTAACTGGATTAAAGACCTAAATGTAAGGACAGACACTATCAAACTCTTAGAGGAAAACATAGGCAGAACACTCTGTGACAAGATTCACAGCAAGATCCTTTTTGACCCACCTCCTAGAGAAATGGAAATAAAAACAAAAATAACCAAATGAGTCCTAATGAAACTTCAAAACTTTTGTACAGCAAAGGAAAACATAAACAAGACCAAAAGAC
This sequence comes from Phocoena sinus, assembly GCF_008692025.1. Lineage (NCBI taxonomy): Eukaryota > Metazoa > Chordata > Mammalia > Artiodactyla > Phocoenidae > Phocoena > Phocoena sinus. The sequence goes on along the minus strand of NC_045776.1, from coordinate 28,436,481 downwards.
AACCCTCAGAATGGGAGAAAATATTTGCAAATGAAGCAACTGACAAAGGGTTCATCTCCAAATTTACAAGCAGCTCATGCAGCCTAATATCAAAAAAAACAACCCAATCCAAAAATGGTCAGAAGACCTAAATAGACATTGCTGCAAAGAAGATATACAGATTGCCAACAAACACATGAAAGAATGCTCAATATCAGTAATCAATATAGAAATGCAAATCAAAACTACAGTGTGATATCATCTCACACCAGTCAGAATGGCCATCATCAAAAAATCTACAAACAATAAATGCTGGAGAGGGTGTGGAGAAAAGGGAACCCTACTGCACTGTTGGTGGGAATATAAATTGATACAGCCACCTTGGAGAACAATATGGAGGTTTCTTATAAAAGTAGAAATAGAACTACCATATGACCCAGCAACCTCACTACTGGGCATATACCCTGAGAAAACCATAATTCGAAAGCGTCATGTACCACAACGTTCATTGCAGCTCTATTTACAATAGCCAGGACATGGAAGCAACCTCAGTGTCCATCAACAGATGAATGGATAAAGAAGATGTGGCACATATATACAATGGAATATTACTCAGCCATAAAAAGAAATGAAATTGAGATATTTGTAGTGAGGTGGATGGACCTAGAGTCTGTCGTACAGAGTGAAGTAAGTCAGAAAAAGCAAAACAAATACCGTATGCTAACACATATATACGGAATCTAAGAAAAAAAAAAAAAGTCCTGAAGAACCTATTCCTAAGACATGAATAAAGACACAGACATACTAGAGACTGGACTTGAGGATATGCGGAGGGGGAAGGGTAAGCTGTGACAAAGTGAGAGAGTGGCATGGGCATATATACACTACCAAACATAAAATAGATAACTAGTGGGAAGCAGCTGCATAGCACAGCGAGATCAGCTCCGTGCTTTGTGACCACCTAGAGGGGTTGGCTAGGGCGGGTGAGAGGGAGGGAGATGCAAGAGGGAAGAGATATGGGAACATATGTATATGTACAACTGATTCACTTTGTTATAAAGCAGAAACTAACACACCCTTGTAAAGCAATTATACTCCAATAAAAACGTTTAAAAAATAGGAAAAAAAATACCTCTGTAACGGTCTATATTGGAAAAGAATCTATAAAGGAGTGTATATATGCATATGTATATCTGATTCACTTTGCTGTACTATAGAAACTAATACAACATTGTAAATCAACTATACTCCAATAAAATGTTTTTAAAAATTTCCAAAGAAAGAGATTAAGATTGCAATGTCTTATGCTAAGCTCAATATTTCACAGATAAATCAACTAACAACAACAACAACAAAACTTCTGAAGCAAGTGGATACAATGTTATTATAGCTGTTTGCTGGATAGGGAAACTGAGGTTAATGGGCTTTAAGTTACAAGCCTAATTAGAGATGCTGCGATTGGCAGCTAGGGCTCTGACTGCCCATTTTGTGATCAGAAAGGCTAATGTTCTGCCACAAATAGAGAAGACTAATCTTCTGTTCCATTTCTTCCTAATCATTCCTCTGGTGAGTGAGTGATCCTCTGCCCTATATAGTTCAAGTTGGTTGAACACCTGACACTTTGACACTGGACAGGTGAGATTGACAGTAGTTTATTTGTAACATATATTCACAATCTAGGGGGTGGGGAGAGGAACAAAGACACTGAACACTTTGTAAGGCCACATGGGGGTTGCACTTGTGAGAGAGTGAAGAGCAGATGCTGTGGAAGGCAGTGTTTGTAATAACAAGAGGATGAGGTGATCCCTGGCTCCTGAAGGAGGATATGATGGACTTGTTTGAATAATTCTACAGGCTGTCAGGGAAGTGAAACCATTGGGCTGAGGACTGAGAGTGGTATAGCTGGTCCAGGTGGGGAGCCTTTTGGCTGGATGAGGGTCATATCTGGAGAGAGCAAAGGAACTCACTGTTAGGCCCTTGTGGCCCTGTGGGCTCAGATAGGTCAAGGTAGCCCATGAAATTTTAGGTCTTACAGCTCCCCTTCCCTGTGCATCCTGCATCTTCTCTGCTGAAAATACTCTTATCTGCTGTCACTTCCTTTAGGGCTTTCAGTAAGTTTTTCTTTCTCATACAAATGGCTGTTCATAAAAAAAAACATCCTATCAAGGAGCTGACCTGTCCCTTGATGGCCCAGTAGATAAGGAGGCCTGACATGAATTTATTTGCCTAATGAATAACATGGTAAATTCTTGGTTTGATAAGTGCATCACTTAAACCAAGGTCTTTCATTCACATTCAACTTGGTAAAATGGGCATCCCTGTAGAAACTAATTGAATCTTGTTGGTGTCTGGGATAATGAACAATGTCAGCACACTTCATAGATTAAAGATCCACACCAAAGGGAAGTGGCAGCAGAAGAGATTAGCCGTGCTTACTGGATACGTTGGCTGAAGCAGGAGGTCACCGTGGCCTCTCATTGGACCATGCTCCCCAGTGCATCCACCGTGATAGCCAGTACCACCTTCTAGTTTTTCTTTTCTAAAAGCCTATGTTTTTGAATCTCAAGATTTCATTGAAAGCACCTGATTTCCAAGAATGTTCATGTGGAATGAGCTTCACAACAGTTTACAAAACTAAAGATTGTAGCTGAATTTTCAAACAGGTTTCCAGTTACTATTAGGGTTAGGTTTTGGCCCCTACTCCAGATCTCCTAATGATTATCAGCAGTCTGACCAGGAAAGAAAGTAAAATCCAAAGTCAAGCAATAAAAGGGCAGCTAAAATAAGGAAGATGATAAGAATGGCTCAAGACAAGAACATGGGTATGAACTTTATTCTAGATAAGGCCTGTGTTCCCTTAGCTCTAGTCTTATATGCTATATTGTGACAGAGCCAGGGCTCACAGAAGTCAGTTTGGAGTTGTTGCTGGAGTGTAAGATGCTGGATTTGAACAGATTCTGATTCCAAGGAAGCCCAAGGGTGGGAGAGGTGATGGGATCGGGTTGGTCACAATAAATTTTGCAGGGTGACACACAGATTCCAAATACAATAAATTTAAGAATTATTGAATTCATGTACATGTAGGTATAACACATCCATTATGCAAAGTTTTATTGACACAATTAAAATACTTTTATTAGTAAATAACTTATGACAAAACTTTTACTGGGGGATACAAACAAGTAAATTCACTGTCCTCAGTGAATTTAAAATCTGATTTTGGAGGCAAGACTTACATATTGATTATGTTAAAAGGGAAGGCGAAATCAGTGTGGGTTGAAGTATTCTCTTAATGAGCCTCAACACACTCCCACACTCCAGAGATGCCAACAAAATGCCTGACAGTTCCACATCTTCTTGCTTTTACTGATGCTGTACCTTCTGTCTAAACTAATCCCAACCCTCCATAACCACCTGAAAGTGCCTTTGCTTCATTCAAGATTCAATGTCAGTGTCAGTCCTTCTTTATGTCTGTTCTCCACCTCCACCTGTCTGCAGGTAACTGACATTTCCTCATTTGCAGGTCTCTCTTCTTTCTTGAATGAAACCTTTTGGTTAGGATTGGTTAGAAGATTCCCTATTGAACCGGGTCATGGCTTTTCCCTGTTGTGTAGGGGTGGCCTCCTCCATGGTTTTGCAAGAAGATGGGAAATAAAAACACAGAATGATTAAAACCATGCCTTCTTGTTTTGCTTTATGTAGCCCAACTCTGTGGTAAATGCACACTGTACAATAAGAGCAAAAATGCTGAGAAATGTCAAGGCCATTTCAGAGTCAATAATGAAGGAAAACCAGGATTGGAATGAAGGAATAGAATGCAAAGGTCTTGACCACATTCAGCTTTTGAAGCAAAACCCCTTCACTATCTTATTGTCATGAAAGCAAATATCTTTGTGTGACTATTTTCTGATGTTAATTGTGTATGCTAATATCAATTTAGTTAATATTTACTGAGTGCTCACCATGCCGTGAAATATTCTACATGTTTTACATGTATCAGTCCATATTATCCATACAACATTAATATTAGGTAGGTCTTTGTGCTGCTGAAGATGTTGAGGCTCAGAGAAATGTAGCCAAGAATGAGTAGATACGGATATTAAATCCAGGTTGTCTGGTTTTGGAGCCTACATATTTAACCATTTTACAGACTTTTGGTGCTAACTCTGGGAAAATCCTCAGCAATTTGGGACAAGTTGGTCACTCTAGCTATGCTCCAGAATCAGGGCAACTACAATAAGCTCTTGAAGGCTATTATTAATATCCTGAGGCTACCATAACAAAGTACCACAAACTGGGTGGCCTAAACAAAAGAAATTTATTGTCTCACAGTTGTGGAGGTTAGAAGTCTGAAATCAGCGTGTTGGTAGGACCATGCTCCCTCTGAAGGTACTAGGGAAGGATCTCTAGTACCTCCCAGGACTCTCTCCTTGGCTTATAGATCACCATCTTCATGTTCACAAGGAGTTTTCCCTGTACACATGTCTGTCTCCTATTCCCCTTTTTTATAAGGACCCTGGTCATGTGGGGTTATAGTCTACCCTAATGGCTTCATTTTAACTGGATTTTTTTCTGCAAAGACTTTATATCCAAATATGGTCACATTCTGAGGTGCTGGGGGTTAAAACTTCAGCATGTGAATTTTATAGGATACAGCCCATAACAAGGATTATCCAGTAACCAGAGGTCAAGTCAACGTCACGCCATCAAGTAGATATAGGGTTTCTCCATTTTATTGCGTATTAGAATCACCTAGGTGGCTTAAAAATAAAAAATAAAGTAAGCTAAAAAGAGCAAATGAACAACAAAAACAGGCCCCACAACAGGCCAATTAAATAAGAATTTTGATGGTGGGCCAAACATCGGAAATTTTTTTAAGCTCCCCAGGTTATTCTAATATACAGTCAGGGATGAGAATCCCTGAGACCTGAGCTGAGGACCCTGCAAGTAGCAAGATCAGGAGGAACAAAGTTGGGGAAAGGGTAAGACATAAGCAGAAGCAAAGGCAGAGTCAAGGGGCTGTGTCAATAGCAAAATATGCAACTCTGACTGAACATGTGGCACAGAAGGTCAGGAGACAGAGGAAGGTGAGACAGGGTCACACAAAGAGGTAATAGACAAAGGCAGGGCACAGACTTGGACCCAGGTGTTTGGTCGTTCGGTCCCGGTATGAGTGATCTCCTGAGCAGGACATGGAAAGTAGCTGAGCAATGGCCAGATTCAGGGGCTAGATTTGCTCAAGTATCTGTCAGAGGTGCCATCTGCCCCCTCTGCCACTGCCTTTTATTCATGTTGCAGACTCAGCCTGCCTGTAACTACCTCTAGTCAGGAGAAACTTGGAGTAAGATTCAATAGCTGAAACAGGCAGACTCCAGTGTACCCAGCTTTCAGCAATATACGTTGTTGGAAAATCCAGATTTATAAAATGGGTGCACTAGAGAATATTTACTTCATAAGATGACTCTCAATGGGACTCTTTTAAATAGAAAGCTCCCCTGGGCCAACTTGTTTTATTTGCCGGAAGTCACTCTCATGCAAGCAGTGCTCCAGTGGACACAAGCAATGACCAGCATCCTTATGACATGGTGTCTGAATAGAGGCTTATTTGGGTCTCGTCAGTCTTCACATCATACACACAGGCCCCTTCCTCCTGACCCACACCCTCACCTGGTCATCTCTAGGGGAAGTTAAAAACCCTTGACCAGACATATTTTCACTTCTCTCTCTTCCTATCCCTCCTCAGCAGAAGCACAAACACACAGAAGTTTCCAGAGCCAGAAGGACCAAGCACAAGTGGAAACAGAATACATGTAAGGTGGGATGGGACAGCCTATGCCTCAAGAATTCATACTTTATGCCAAGCCAGTTGAGAATACAATTTTATAAAGAGAGGGAAAGGGAGGGAAAATGAGAAGCATTAGTCTGAACAAAAATATTGAAGGTCTTCAAAATCAGGCTTGCTTCCATATCGGCTAATCATTCTTTTTCCTCATCACAGGATGTATGCTGTATTTTCGCTGTATTTTTAGGAAAATTCCAGAGATAGAGAAGAACTGAGCCAACTCTGGAAATTTGAGCTAGAAACTGGATTTCTTCAGTGAGTTGCCTGGAAGGTAAAATAAGCAATCAGTGCTCCTGAGAACAGGGTCCTTCAGATTCCTGAAACCATAAAGCATGTTGAACAGTTACTGTCTAAGGTCATGATGTAGGTCAGCTGGAAAAAGTTCTTTTGGAATACAAAGTATTTGATGATACATATGTCTAGAAAGTGTCTAAACATGATGCTGGGAGTCAAGGTAAGTAAATTGTCCAACTAACGAAAACTATTTTTTCAAGCAGGAAAGGATACAGGTTTTGGAAGGTCCTTAGTGAGCTTGCCTAAGAAGTTCAAAATACTGTGCAAAGCTATCTAAAAGCAAATTTGGCCTGACAGTTCTGACTTGCATCACCTCCTCTTACCAAGTGTTGGAATATGCTCTAAAGAACATCAAGCCTCTGTTATAGTGCTCGTGTCTGCGGAGGTTTTCTGAGTATGAAGGTGATAGGATTTATGGTTCAACTCACAGCATATCTGATCAGGTATTTAATAATTGTTTTCTTTCTTCTTGTAAACTGGATTTTAAAATGTGTTATGCTGTAATGCAAAAATTGCTCTACATAAGCATGGTCTTCAAGATCTTTATGGCCCTGACTCAGATTCTATTCTTGAGTTGAACTGGCTGGACCTAGAGCTGATTTGCTTCAATAGCCACAGACTGAGTTCAAATTCAAGTCTCACCACTCACTAGGCTCATGCATCAGGCAGTTCATATAAACTTCCTCAGTACCCTTTGCTCCATACATGCCATGAGGACAGTGCCAATATCCCATAACACCTGGGAAGAATAAATGAACTAATGCATGTGGGCACCCAGTATGGAGACTCATTCCCAGTACATGGTCTGTTCCCCTTAGATGGGGTGTGGTTACTTCTACTCTCTGAGGCCCGTGGCCTTGACCCTGTCCTTAAGCTGATTTGGCTTGAGGCCCAAATAAGGCAGCACCAGCCAGTCTGACTCTGTGGGGTTCCATCACTCTCTGGTCTGGCCTCATGACTCTCTTGATGTGATGAATTAAGCGAGTGTCAGGAAATCCGTGTTGTCCATCAGGGTTCTCAGGGGATGTTATGGTCAATGAGAGAAGACTCGGCTAGCCACAGCTGGTCCTGCATTGTGATAACTGTGCAGAGAACATCCTTATCTCCACTTCCTACTGCTCCACAAAGAGACCATATTTCTTCAATCAGCCGCTTGAAATATTTTATGTTGACAGTGTGGGACAGAATGGCTTTCAAACATGTTGACAGTTTTTTGTGTTTTTTTTTTACTACACGCCTTATACTACTGAATGAGATCACCATCCTTGTTAATTCTTATGTGCATTTGGGTCAACATCAAGCCTTGGTGCAGCTGTGGATGTCAGTTGCCCCTAAGCCAGCGAGCGCAATGGCTCTCAACCACCAGTGAACTGACCACGGCCACAAAGAAGGTGAACCAAACAACTGGGGACTAATGCTTTCCTCCCAGAAACTCAAACAAGAAAGCACAGACACACCAGAGCTGACAAACATTCATTGTACTCAGACTGTGCCAAGCATCAGGACAGCAAACTGGCTTCAGGTACTCTCTCCCTTGTCACCATTTTTACAGAAGTGGTGAGGCATATTTATTAGTAAGTCAGCAGTCCCTATTTTCTAGAACATACAGGTCTGTGAGTGAACAGTCAGGGGATAGTTTGGGGCTTGGGAACTCCCCATTGAAACTTAGGGACCTTAGGCCATCTGTCCCCAAGTCTCACCTTCTACTCCAGGCTGCAGGCAATCCAACTTCCAGCTTTCCTACCTGACCCTGCTACCCTTCTGGTGACTTCGGCTAGGGCTCATTCTCAGGGTTTCCAGTTGTTGTCTGGTTTTGTAAAACAGAAGATATTATTTGAGCTCTGTGTATGGGAAGTGGATTGAGACAGTGCTCAAACACAAATTGAGACATGAGCATCCATTGTTCCCCACTTAAGTCCTACTGTTTTATGTCATAGCCTGGCTTGAGATCATATTTTCTGTGGAGGCCTCCTCTACATCCTATTGTGCTGCTTTGCCATTTGTATAATCAGGTGTGAGCTTGGCTGGGGTGTTATTGCAGGCCCACCTCTACTGAGCATGGCTAGCCCAACAAGCAGGCAGTTTTATGAGTAGCTTGGTAGAGAGTTCATCCATCTTGCTGTTGTCCAGGACCTGTAGCTTCATATTAATGCTGAACAGTTTTCTTTCATAATCAAATGGTTCATGACAGTGTCATCTTTGACAAGCTTTATCTCTCTCACCTCTTGCAACTTTCTTTTAAGGTAACACACAATTGGCAAAAAAAAAAAAAAAAAAAGAGTTATTTCATTTTGTAGTTTTAAATTTATTTCCTAAATTTCTTCAGGGAAAAAAACTAATATGATTTTTGGCATGAAATTTACATTTATTTATGTTTACCAGTTTGCATAGCCAATAGCATGTGGACTATGGAGCCAGACATTTGGATTTGAATTTTGGCTGAACCACATACTAGCTTTGTGTCTATGATCAAGTTGCTAATTTCTCAATGCCTCAGTTTCCTCATCTGTATTATGGAAATAATGAGTAGTGCCTACCTCTTACAGTTTTGTGTAGATTAACTTCAATCACAAACAAAAAACATTAGAACAGTACCAGGCCGACAAGAAGCACTCACTAAATGACAGCTTTTACTAATGTTTCTGAGATGTTTCAGTACTAATATTTGAAGCATGAGCCTTTACATCTTGGTAAAAGTGACCTCATTTTGAAAATTTATCGAATTGTGAGCTAAGTGTTTAGAATATCATTGATCATGAGAAATATTTTTCTTTTAATGAAGCATTCCAATCAGGATATTGTTTCAGTGGAAAAAAACAGCTCTCTTTTTATGAGGCAGTCAGTGCCTTGAACAAGGTGTCACATCTAATGATAGAACAACCCTAAAAGTGAAAAAAATGGGTTTTCAGCATAAACCTCTGCTCCAAATTTATTAAAACCCATTAGATACTTTAATTCTTGTACCAAATAGTGTACAAAGTGTGTTTTTGTGTGGTTTTGGAGCCCGGGAGCAGGTTCATTGAGGACAGAGGCCATGCTTGTTTCATTGACTGCTCTATATGGGCTGAACAGTAGTGGACAGTGGTCGCCCCATGAATGTTTGTTGACTAGATACACATCCACTGATGGCTTGAGGGTTTGAGTCATGAAGAAATTAACCATATGTAGTTGTTGTCTTTTTACACATTTCTCTTATTTCAACATTCTGGGAAAAAATTTTTTTGAAAGAGTTGGCATTAACATAAAAAGCTATGTGATTAAAAGTCAACTATTTGCCACAAGGTAGATTATTTGTTGTTGGTAAACTTCCCATATGAAGTATAATATTTAAAACAATTTGACCAAGTTTAATCTAGTATTGTATGAAATTTTTGGTCACCAAATTCATTCTGGCTTTGAGACCTGTGACTGCCACATGTCACCTTACACATCTGACCCCTTCATTGATGTGACAGCCAACATTGACACACCTGGTTCTCACCTAGTCTTCTCCCTCCCTTTGCAGATTCATTCCTCTCCTACGGTTGCTCCTGCTGGTGTCCTCTCCAGAGCTCTTTGACAAAGTTTAATCACAGAGTCACAGTTACTTTAGTTTTTACAGTGCCCTTAGAATAATAATACATTTTGTATGTGTCTGTCTTTTTTTTTTTTTTTTTTTTTGCGGTACATGGGGGCCTCTCACTGCTGTGGCCTCTCCCGTCGCGGAGCACAGGCTCCGGACGCGCAGGCTCAGCGGCCATGGCTCACCGGCCCAGCCGCTCTGTGGCATGTGGGATCTTCCCGGACCAGGGCACAAACCTGTGTCCCCTGCATTGGCAGGCGAACTCTCAACCACAGCGCCACCAGGGAAGCCCTGTATGTGTCTCTTTTAATGGATTTATGACAAGTTACCCTGAGCTAATTTGAATATGAGACATGGTGAAGTTCTACTTAAGACAATTTCTTCCCTACCCCATGCAGCCTGAGTTCCTGGAAAAATCCAGGGCACCCCTGCTCCCTTTCTTCTCAGTTCCTTCTCCATGCTAAGTATTGCCCAGAGAGTAAAGGACAGCCAAGACTCCTTGCTTACAAAAGCCTCAATCATGGGGTCCAGCTATTGCACAACACCCTTTATCCATTTTTCTTCCCAACAGAGCCCTTAGGCTGTTAGGAAAACTGGTGCTGCAGAAGCACAGCCAACCTCTTTTCTTTTAGCACAGCGAATGGTTTTATCTTGGAACATTGCCAACAACAAAATCATAACCTAAAAAGACTAAGTACCTCAGGAGAGCTACAGATAAAAAGCTGCCTAGAGTTAAAGGAGAGAGAGAGAACATTTCTGGCTGGGATGATGAAGAAAGCCTTTCAAAAAGATGTGGTAGCTGAAGGTGCTTCTTGAAGAAGTAACTTGGAAAAGGCAGAAATAAAAGACTTTAGGGACATTTTTGAGTCATGGCTCTATCACTCTGCTACAGAGTATTGTTGAATAGTTCTCAGGTCTATCGTTTGTTTTTATTTAAAATGACAGTGTAATTCCAGATCCCTAGACCTCTTCCACAGCTTCACAAACCAGTGGTTCTATGAATGGGTAGGATTTAGAAAGGCAGAGATTGTGAGCATTAGAGACAGGGAGGAAAGTAACCTTAGGTCCGAGGTGTGTTTGGGAAATGATGAGTAATCTATGGACAGAGTTAAGACTTGAAAGGCAGAGAATAGACTCAGCATGGGAATGAAATTAAAGAACTTTATTTTGAGGACAGAAATGGGTTGGTGCCCTTGGTTTTCTGGGGGCAGAGATTGAATGTTTTCATATGGACACAGAAGGAAATCACCACCTTAAGAGACTTTTCAAAGTCCTGCAAAATGTATCTTGTAAGTTAAGAGCAACTAGGAAAAAATTGGCAAGCTAAGAATTTAGCTTTGCAAGTGACCTTGTAATACTTTTTTAATTCCTGGAGATAATTATATTAATTTATATTTTTCATTGTCACTGGTAATGCTGACAGACTGTTGTGAACCGTAACATTAATTTTCACTGAGTCCCGTCCTATTTTCTTGTGGGTTTGGGCTAATGTGGCATGATTATGTTATCTTAGATTGAGGAAGAAGCAGACTGTGATTTAAAGTACATATGTTGTGAAGGAGTCTCAAAAGAATCGGCCAAATATGAAATGATAAAAAGCACCACTGGAGGTAAGAGGAGATAGAAAATATGTAGCATCCAGTTTTGTCTCTCACAGGACTTACAATCAATCTAGTTAAGGAAATCAGATGAACACAGCCATTCAAAATGTTAAATGAAGTTCTATAGGACTTTGAGAGTGGGAGAGGGAACTCGGGCCAAAGGCAGGTTTACTAAAGTTAGCAAATAAAAATACAGGATGTCCAATTAAATTTGAATTTCAGACAAACAATTTTTAGCATAAGTATATCCCAAATATTGAACAAAACACACTTATATTAAAACACTATTCATTGTTTAACCAACATTCAATTTAAGTGGGTGTAGTGTATTTTATAAGGCAACTTTATAAAAAAAAAAAAGTACACCTTATCCTATGGCTTGATGGATGTGAAAACCTCTCAAAAGAATGGGATCTTTAGAGGAAAGAGGAAGTGTATAATTTAAAAAGTAGGCCACCATTTGCAAAGGGATGATGAATAAAAGAGGTGGTCTAGAATGAAGAGCTTATGTAGAAGACAAATGTGGACCTGCAGGAATTCACCACTCTCATTACTTGGAAATTTAAAACTGATAGGTCCAATGACCTCTGAATTGAAGATATCAAAGTTAGGTAGATATTATCTTTATGTTTTATAACTAAAAGTTCATGGATAATTAATGCTGGAAGGAAATCTTAACAGTCATCTCTCTCCTCATTTACAGATGAAGAAAGCACAGCCCAAATTCACAGAGCTGGGACCAGAACCCTAATCTTCTGATTCTCAGGTTAATGTCCTTTTCATTTCATCATGCTAGGTATATTTTTCTTATTTCTCAAATAAAGTAGTAGTTTCAAAACAACAGTGGTCCCAAACCAACAGTCTATTGGGATGTGAAAGTGAAAGCTAAGTAATGAAATTCTTTTCTAAGTTCCATCGTGAATCTCTCAAGTCACCTCAAGCAACTTTGGAAAGCTTCCTTGGGTGTTCAGATTTCCCTGGGGCGCACTTCTTTTATTAGCCCTCAGTGGGGCAAATTGTTACTGACGGCCTAAAAAGTTTAGAGAGGCAGTTTTCCTTTAGTGTTCTGGTAGTGGTTATTTTCCACAGACAACTAAATTCTCCACACACAGATTTGTGCCAGAAAATAATCTTCCATGTGTATCAGTGTCGTAAGCAGTGATTGGCTTGGGTTGAGCATGTAAATAAGGCTTGACTTTACTCAAAGGATTAGTCCCTTAGTCACTTCATTCCCTCCCTAAACTTTGTCCCTGAGAGACCCTCACACAAAGCTGGCACTGGAGATTTGGCTCAGGTGACCTCCCAAGTGTGGCCTGCTCTTTTTCCTAAGTCAATAAACATGTTCAGCCATCATCAAATTAATTTATTGAAAAGAGCCCAATACTTCATAAATTTAATTCAGCGTTCCCCTTTTAGGTGAGATGAGGTTTCTTAGGAGTCAGTGACACTATTACTGTAAAATAATGAAGAGTCTAAGTGGAAATGTCATCTGAGAAGTTGCCAAGGATGTGGAAGTCCCATTTTATCTGAATGTTCATGGATATTTGGTGATAACTGGAGCTTTTCTGGCAACCCTGAGCTATATCTTCTGAATTATTATCTACCTTGCCTACATATTCAGTTGGTCATAGAAATTCATGAATTCACTTATTTACCACTTTTGTTTTTTTCCATTTGCAAAGCACTGTTGTGATCTCATTAAAAGTTATTATTGGGGAGAGAGGTACTTAGAAATCGTCTACTCTCTTCCCTTTATTTTACTTATTAGAAAAATTGAGAAGCAGAAAGAGAAGTGACTTTCCATAAAGTCACCACTTGCGAGCAAAGTGGTGACAAAATCCTAGCTCTCCTGTCTTCCAGTCCTGACTCATCCACAGATTGCCTCAACCCTGGTGGAAATGACTTTGTAAAATATAATTGGTGGGATTGTACCACCAATACAAAAGAGCTGCTAAAGATTACAGCTGGTATTTGAAATGTTTACTATTAAATAAACATTTAGTTGGTACTATCAAACTGCCAAATGTTCTCTCCTAATTTAGATGAATAAAGGCATAAGGAGCAATGGATCAATTTCACATTGCTTCTGAAAAGGAAAAATGGAAACCACTTTTCGACGTTGTTAAGGTACTAATGCAGTTAGCGGCCTGTCAGGTAGTGAGTTCTCTGTCAGCAGGGTGATAAACAACTAGATTGCCCTTTGGCAGGGATGCTGCATAAGAAATTTTGAAATGGGTGGGAGATGGAGCTTGATGATATTTTTAGTGTTTTCTCCATCTCTAAGATTCTATAATCAAGCTGAGGCAGTCCTAAAGGAAACCCCATACCTGGTCATTTAAATCTAGAAGTGATGACAATAACAACAATAATTGAAGCACTATATAGGATGCTTAATAATAGTACCTACTCAGACATGGAAGGCCAATATCAGTTTCAGATTTTCCTTTTGCTATCCTTCAGTTGAGTGTTGAAGTGTCAAGAGTAGAGATCACCTGAGAAAATGTTTGTAAAGAAGAAAAAAGAAACCAAGGCAAAACTTCGCAGTTGGGAGTGGAAATGACTCAGCAAAATATCCTGATACATAACACTGATAGGTCTGCTGTGAGTCCAGTTGTTTGGAGCTGGAGGGTTGGAGAAGAGACCAATTCCTTTGCATGGTGGCAACGGGAAGATTTAGAACCTTACTTGCAACTTGAAACATGAATGGAGGACCACACATAATTCAGTTATACTTAAGTGTAATTTTTCTTTAAATGCTTGGAAACTAAATGTATGGCTTTGTTTGATAGCACTCTGGCTTTGTGGTCCTTCAGGGAATTGCAGTCTGATGAAGCTGAAGAAGGGTACTGAGATGTCCCACCTGACCTTTCTCCATCTCCCATTTTTCAGAAGAGGAAATTGAGCCCAAGAGTAGTTCAACAACTTGTCTCAGGACACATAGCTCATAAGTGACAGAGCTTAGTCTCCTGGTTTTACTTTGATTGGGTTGGTGGTCATATTTCAAATCATTTTCTGAGTTGCACTTTAAAGGATATTATGGAATAAACCATTACCTCATATGAGTGTGTGTGTGTTACCAGGTCAATTCTTGCATTTGATTATGCTTCCTCACATCCCAAGCAGCCCCTGAGCTGGCCTTGCCATTTCTATTTTTAAATCACAGGGTAAATCAGATATGTGCACACGCAGGGAATGAGTTTTCTGCCCAACAGTGAGCATGTTACAGCAGATCTCCCCCACCATGTCAGCATCTCTATTAAGAGTGACACTCACCTTTCCTTCCCCCTAGCGATGACAGAATCCTGGCCATTTTTCTTTAGTGCCAGTGGATTTCCAGGTGACTGACAGGTGGTTATAAGAATAATTCCTCCTGGACAATTTCCCCCAAATCTTATTCTTTGCTCCACCATTTTCCTAACTACTATCTTGAGAATAATTGTTCTAGGAAGACCACCATACAGAGGTTACACATAGTCTCTAATTTGCACATTTTTTTCAGAACTGGGAAGAAATGAAATCTTGCTCTAAGTGGAGAGATTCTGCCAGAATCACCTTTTTAAAAACAAAAACCCTCAGAGTTTGAATGTCAGTCATAAATTGCCATTCCTCCTCATTTTTTTCCACTTCTAATAATAGTCTCACATACCTCCCTTCTCCACATATACACGTGTAGGAGTTATTAAAAGAAAACTAAGGCAAGAATGGGCCCTGACCAAAAACAAAAAGATTGAGTCCCAGTGTGGCATGTTAAAAATTATAGAAGGTGGGCTATACGTGTTTAAAATATATGAGAAAAAGAACAACCCGATAGATGGATGGATCATGCATATGAACAATGAACTGAAATGTAAATTGTAAAAGGCTTTTATACAAAAAGATGCACAACTCTTACATAATAAGAAAAATAGAAATTAAAATTATACTGTGATCCCATTTTTTACTTATCAGACTGGCAAAAGTCCAAAAGATCAAAAACATACGCTGTTGGCAAGGCTGGACAGAAACAGGTCCTTTTCACACACTGCTGGTGGGAATTTATATCAGTACAACCCCTATGGAGGGCAGTTTGGTGGTATCTGTCAAAATTACAAATGCGAATACGCTTTGACCCAGTAATAGCACTTCTGGGAATTTATCCCACAGATATACTTACACAGGTGCAAAATGATACACCTACAATGTTATTAATTGCAGCCTTGTTGTAGTAGCAAAAGATTGGAAACAAACCACTAGACTGTCAATAAGAGCCCTTAAAATAAATCATGGTATATCCATACAATGACTTAAACAAGAAGGGAGCTCTCTATATACTGATATGGAAAGATTCCCAAGATATATTAAGTTAAAAAAAGGGAGGAGAAAAATAGTGTCATAATATACTACATTTGATGACTCAATAAATGGGAGTGGAGGAACAATGATACCCAACACAACAACAATGACAACTCTGGAAGATTCCTGAGAGACTGATAGCTTTGCTTGCCTGTGGCAGTGCTGAGACCTCTGTGTGATAACTGAGAAGCTGCAGAAGGAGGGAGGAGCCTCTTCACTCCATAGAGTTTGACTTGTGACTTACGAATGGATCGTGTTCCATGGAAAACAGGACCGCAGACCTAAGTTCTTGAATAAGTTGTTTTCTAAGTTGACAGGCAGGAAGGAATAAGACTTGGGTTCAGGAAGTCACACTGCAAGCTGTTTGTTGTGATAGGTGACAACATTGTGGAGTATTCTGTGGTGTTGACTTACGGCTGGGCTACGGGATTAGCAACTTTGATGAGCCTCTATAAAGAGTGCTGACAGCATACTTCCGAAAGAGGTCACACTATTTGAACACTATTTGCTCAGAGGAGAAAAACACAAGGGTCTTAGTTTTCTGAGCAGTTAATTGTCAGTCTATGTGACAAGTAATTCTATTATGAGGGGTTGATTTCTCCTTTACGTACCTGTTAAATAAATAAAAATTTAAACTGTAGCACAAAAGAGTCTCTAACTACCTCCTATTCCCTCCCTGTAAAATTCATAGGAAGAAACAGAATAGACAAGGTATCTTAGCAACCTGGTGAAATGATGGCAATGAGCAGACAGTGAGGGAGGCTGGACTAATGTCCACACTGGCTGTCTGCTTCTGCTGCCTCTCCCTGGAAAGGGAATGGGTTTGTCCAGTTGAAGTAAAAATCATAGCCAACACTCACTGAGCATTCCTAAGTACTAGGCAGTTTCAGGAGTACTTTGCAAATATTAATTCATTTAGGGCTTCCCTGGTGACGCAGTGGTTAAGAGTCCGCCTGCCGATGCAGGGGACACGGGTTCGTGCCCCAGTCTGGGAAGATCCCACGTGCTGCGGAGCAGCTGGGCCCGTGAGCCATGGCCGCTGAGCTTGCACGTCCGGAGCCTGTGCTCCGCAATGGGAGAGGCCACAACAGTGAGAGGCCCACGTACTGCAAAAAAAAAAAAAAAAAAGAAAAAGAAAAAAAAATTTAATTCATTTAACGGTCACAACCACATGTGATAAGGAATATATTTATTCCCATTTACAGATAGAGAAATGGGGCACAGAAAACTTGCTCAAAGTTCCTTAGCTAGTGAAGAAGCAGAGCTGGGATTTGAGCTCAGGCAGTCTAACTCCAGAGCCCAAGTGCTCTTTCTGCCCTATCATCGCCACCTCCCACTCTCAACCCTCACAATATTCCTGCCACCAGTGAAATACAAGACTCCACCCTACAGAAAACTTCCATACAGTAGATCTGATTGTCCAGCCTGGAGTTTTTCCTTCACATCCTCCCCTTCCCAATGAGTATTTCCATGTCCATACCTACGCACAGATGGAAACCCCCAGAACATTTTTACAATCCTAGTTAGAAAAATAGGAAAGGAGGGCTAAGGGTAACAAATTTCTTATTTGAGTATGCTCACCATTACTCCTTCTGGAAATCCTCCCTCCTCAGTTATCTTCACACTCAACTCTCCTGATTTTCTTTATACATTGTGGACCACTCCCATCTGGTCTTATTTGCTGGTTCATTTCCTCAGCTAATAAATGTGGATTCCACAAGGCTGAACCCTAACCCACTTCTTAAGCATCTTAATTCTTCTTCCTTGGAAATCTGATGAACACCCATAGCATTTTCTGCCAAAGACTCACAAATCTTCACTCACCGAAACCTCACAAATCTTACAAAGCTGAAACCTGTATTTTGAGTTTCATATCAGTATTTTAACTGCCTTCTTGACATTGTTGCTTGGATGACTCAACAGCTTCTCAAACTTAAATATTATCAATAATAATCTCATACCTTTTCTCTCCAAACCTGATTTTTAAGCTTATCTTAATGAAAAACTCTACCATTTAGTCAAGTAACACAAATTAGGATTTAAGGGGCATCCTTGACCCTTCGTTCTCCTTCTATCCCCTTCTCTTGCCAAGTTCTGTCATTTTTGCTTCTCATATGTCTCTCCAATCTACCCACTTCCATCCCTATACAAAATGCCTGGTAAAAGCTACCATCCTCTCTTACTCAGGCCAGTGATATAGCCCCTAGCTGGTTTTACTGTGTCCATGATTGGTCCTCTAATTCATTTTTACTCTCCAATCAGGGAGATCCTCTAGAGAGCAATATCTGCATATTGTTACACTGCTTAAAACCTGGTTAGTGGCATTCCATTGCTTTCAGAATAATGTCCTTAAAAAGACTGGCCAGGCCTACCTGAGCTGTCCCCTGGCTACTTTTGCAGAGCATTGCCTTCCACAAGTCCCCTTGCATTTTGTGCTCCAGCCACAGGCTTTTCAAACCTCCTTGGTGCATTTACATTTCCCTCATGTGGAATGCCCTTCCTCCCATTCCTTTGAATGATTCCAATTCACCCTTCAATGATCAGCTTAGATGTAAATTCCACAAAGAAGTCTTCCTTGATCACTACCCAGATTGAATTTGTTTCTGCTCTGAAATATATGTTCACCTCATTACTCTTTCTCCTCACAGTATTCACAAATCCACAATTATATACTGTTGGTATTATTTATGTGTTCTTCCTTGAGGGATGATGTCAAGAATGTTTTGTTTTACCCCTAGTGCTTAGCGTAGACATGCAATTCATAGTTATAACATGCCTGGATGCATGAAAAAACAAATGAATGAATGAAAGAAGATGACCCAAAGTGAAGAATTACAGATGAAGGTAGATATCCTCTGGCTTTTCATACATTTTATCTGTTCATAACATCAAAGCCCAAGCTGAAAAAGATGAAGAAGCACTGTATTAGAAAAAAGTTTTCTAGGGACTGAGGTTCAGCTAAGACAGAGATTTGACCCCTAACCAAGAGGGCAGAGAGAGGAGTCCCAGACAAACAGCACAGCAACAGAGGATTGGCTCCACTTCTCTTCCAAGATGAAGAAAAAAATCATTTATTATTGAGATCTGAAACAAACAAAACATTTAAAATGATGGAAAATTTCACATCAAAATATAATGAAAGTGAACTACTATGAAAAAATCATTTAATATCAAAAGCACAAGAAAATTTGAAAACAGTTGCATTCTTGCTAGAAGGCAATAGGATCAAGTCTCCATAAAAGAATAATTGAAAACCATATTAGAAATGGAAAAAATGAGATGAAGATATTAGTGGATGAAATGAAAACATTAGTGGGTGAGATGAAAGAGATGAGTACATCAAAGAACAATTGCAAGAAAACCAAAAACACAGTAGCAGAATTAAAGTCTATACTATTGGCACTAAAGAACAAGGACAACATAATGGAAAATTAAACCAGTGATTTAGAGGACAAACCTATGTTTAACCATAATATGAAGCAAAAGCAAAGTAAATTATGAAAAAAGAGAAGAATAAATGCCTCTGAATAAATAAATAACAGAATTATAGACATTCCTGAAGGAGGAGCTGGAATAATTGGAGCAGAATTGATGGTCAAGTGTGTAACCATGATGACAGTTAACTTTTATCAAGCTCTTTTTTGTGTGCCAGTTATGTGATAAAGCAGGTTTACATCATGAGTACATTGTTACAGCTGCACCAAACAGTACAAATAGATAATGTTTATCTCCATTTCATAGGTGAAGAAACTCAGGCACCAAGAGGTGAGGTAATTCGTACTAAGTTCTACAGCTCACATATGAGAGAGCTCTGGCCATACCCTGGCTATTTGAGTCCAGCACTGCTACTCCTAATTAGTATGATTAATTTTTTAAAAATTTGAGTTAAAGAAAATGTGTTATCACATAAATAGAAAGGATTAATAACTTTCTCAGTAAAATTCATAATTAGAATATTGTAGCAAGTTCATATTCAGAGAACTCTGTAAAATAGACAGTTGCTGCAGATGCCAACTGGGGCCTCCCTACCTCTGACAGATCTAAGTAAACTATCTTTAACCTCCACTTCCATTGCTTCAGACAACCATTTTGAAGACTTCCCAAGTGATTTCTGAAAATTGCCAGGGAGCTTACTTTCCCTTTAGCCTCCTTGCTATTTCTCTGACTACCCAGGCACTGTGTCTGTTCCACATTTATCAGTTGGTGTGCCAGACCCAGTCCCTCCCTCAGTTTCCACAGAGCCACATGTTACATCTTGACACCAAATCAACTATTCACGTTCATGAGCTGGGAGACTTGGGAAAGGTCCTAAAGAGGTTTTTCAGAATGTGATGTAGGTTGTAGGCCACCTGCCTGACTCTCACTTCCCTTTCTCTTTGCTCTGTCCTCCAATCTCTCTCCTCTCCCCTAACCCCTGCCTCACACACACCAGTCTAAGCAGTTCCCTTTGTCAATGCTCTTAGAGTCTTGCCTCCTGGCCCTAACAGTTTATTGATGTTCTCTTTTGAAAAAGAAAATAAAAAGCAAAAATAACACAGGGTTCTCCCTGAAAGTTATTCTGTGCATGTTTTTTCCACCTTGTTTAAAAGAATAAGCATTCTTCTGTTGTTTGAAGAATATGCTCAAGGTTAATTTAAACAAATTTATATTTCGTAAATGAAAGGAATAAAGAATAATTGTAGGGCATATAAGAACTCAGAAAATACACCATTCAAGTACTGTTTTATTTAAAAAAATGACAGGAACTCATAGAAAGATTAATTAAATTTAAGAACTTACTCGTGAAAGGCAGCAGAGCAAATCTACTGAAATCATGGGTGCAGCACCTTGCTGCATGGCTTTCAAATCCTGGTTCTGTTGAAAACTAGCCCTGTGACTGTGGGCAATTTATTAACTCTGTGCCTCTGTTTATTCAACTATAAAACGGGGATAAAATTAGTACACATCTCATAGGGCTGTTATGAGGATTAAAAGGGTCATTATTCTAATGTGCTTAGAATTCTTGGTGCCTAGAAATTGCTATGCAGCTATTGTTAATTGTAATAAGGAATGTGAAAGTCGAGGCATAAAAGATTGAGAAATAAACATTGAAATCATCCACTTAAACTCAGAACTAAAACTAAATAATTTTTGTAAACACGGTTGCTTAAAAATAAATGTCAAAGGATTTGAGAGATGATATATATATTATAAGAAGAAGAGTGATTTATTGACATGCTATATAAAAACCCCAGTTTATATTTTAAAGGAAGAAGAGTAGTGTCAAGGCAGGGGAGTAAAACCATGCTAAATCTCTTCCTTTGTATAGACAGGGCTCAAGAGATTACAATCCATTCTTGATTTTAATAGTTACAGAAAATTAAAACATAGTAAAACGATATTTTTGAAAAACTGAAGGGTATTCATGAATAGATTTCAAAACAGGATATAATCCTTTCAAGTCTCTGGAGCACAAAAAAATCAAACAACATATATTCCACATAGTAAAATACAGAAAATAAAAGAAAGACCAAAGAAGTATAATAAATAGAAAATGTGAAGTAATGTGTTATCCGAGCCCTTTGGTTGCAAATTCAGATACTCTTGGGTTCCTTAGGGTGAGAAGGGGACCTGGGGAAGTCCAGGTGCTCAGGACAACAGCCCAGCTTGATGGAGACCTGGAACGCCATTTGGCTGTTGGCCTGGTTGTGTTCTACTCCCCACGCCAGTTCCCCAGGGCAGCCCATCCACTGTCCTCTCAGCATCCCCAGATGCCACCAACCAACTGTTCTCTCATCTTCTTCTCTCCTCCTCAGGACTTCTGCTCATGGTCTGTGTGTCCTCAGGGGTTTGTACCTCTCTCCTGACTGCTGACTCACTCTGTTTGTCTTGCTTTCAAAGTCTTGAAAGGTGAAGGAGTGATTGGGCTGCCCAGTCACCACTCTGTATAGGGTGGCCTACTGAGGTCTCGAGTCCACCCATTTCATAGAATCTCTTTGGATCAGGTGGCTGATCCAACTCAGTTATATTACCTATTTCTATTCATCTAGTCCTATTCCTGGTCATATTACATCTGCTCAGCAGACGCACAAAGCCTTAGGAAGGAGTTGTGGGTATTGTGGGCACTGTGGCTTCTCAGAGGAAGACAGTGTCACTCAAAGTGTCATTGCATGATCTTTTCAATTACCCTGAAGAAAGACCAAACAAGGCAGAGAGTGAATGTAAATTATCTTAACTCCTCTTTTATAAAAGGCTTTCCATTTGTAAAATTTCAAGTCTATGTTTTTATAAGTAAAACAGCTCTCAAAAAGTTTAAAAAATAAAAACTGTAACAAGAAAATTCAAGCATAAGAACAAGTGACAATATTAATTTTAAGTAAAGTAAAATAAAAATTGTACAAAATAAGACAAAGGGTCATTTTTAATTGATAAAAGATGTCATCTAAAGCAGAGATTTATATACCAATGAATAATATCAAAATAAATTTTAAATTCATAAGAAACATAAAAAGAAATTTGCACAAAACAGGACACTTTAATATATATCCGTCACTCTTTAATGCATAAAGTAGACTAATTGAGAGATTTGAATATAATAATAAATGAGGTTGCATTGATATATATTAAATAAGAATTCATTTTTTTAATCCAGGCAATTTCCATAAAAATGCTTTTATCAAGAGCAGTGTTTATCAAAATGTATGGTTTGTGGCCAAAAAAAGTACATAGATACACAGTACTGTTAAAGAAACATACTGCTATATAACACCCTATGGACGTAAATTTGAAATTCTCAAAGAAATGGATGGTTTTCTTGGAAAGATACACCTTTGCGCATTGATTTATAGAGATGAAAAATAATTGAAAAATAGTCCTCAAATACTTCAGCTGATTCAAAAAATATGTTATTTCAAACTTTGAAAAAATCAAAAATTCTTTTGTACCAGAGCATAGAAAAACAATGGAAAGTATTTAGCAAGAAAATTAACCGAAAACCACCAAATCCAACAAAAATGTTTGATAATACAGAAAAGATATACAGAAATCAGGATTTTTCCTGTATTCTAAGTAAAAGCACATAGAAATTATCTTAAAAAGCAATTTTTAAAATGAATACAAAACCACAAAAATATATAAAGCAGTAAAAAATACAAAAACATATAAAGTAGTCAAGTATAAAATGTGCTATAGTCACATGAAGAAAGTCAAAAATGTTAACTGAAGGGCATAAATATGACTTAACACATGAGAAATATATTATTTCTATATATAGGAAAACTAAATATTATAAATATGACAGTTCTGATTGTAATATACAGGTTAATTCAATCTTAAGTGATTCTAGAATTTATCTGGAAGAATAAAAATTGCAAAGAAATTTTTTGGCTTGTAATTTTCTTTTTTTTGTGATATCTTTGTTTGGTTTTGGTATCAGGGTGACACTGGCCTCATAGAATGAGTTCAGAAGTGTTCCTTCTGCAATTTTTGGAAAAGTTTCAGAAGGATAGATGTTAACTCTTCTCTAAATGTTTGGTAGAATTCACCTGTGAAGACATCTGGTGTTGGACTTTTGTTTGTTGGGAGGTTTAAAATTATTGATTCAAATCAGTTGATAGCCTTATGGGAGTTCCCTTGTATGTTATTAGTTTCCTTTCCCTTGCTGCTTTTAATAGTCTCTTTATTTTTAATTTTTGTCATTTTGATTACAATGTGTCTTGGTGTGTTCCTCTTTGGGTTATTACTGTATGGAACTCTGCACTTCCTGTACCTGGGTGACTGTTTCCTTTCTCAGGTTAGGGAATTTTTCAGCTACCATGTCTTCAAATATTTTCTCAGGCCCTTCCTCTCTTTCTTCTCCTTCTGGGACCCCTATAATGTGAATATTAGTGTATTTGACATTATCCCAGAGGTCTTTTAAACTGTACTCATTCCTTTTCATTCTTTTTTTTCTGTCCAGTGACAGTGATTTCCACTGCTTTGTCTTCCAGTTCACTGATCTGTTCTTCTGAATCATTTAGTTTACTATTGATTCCTTCTAGTGTATCCTTCACTTCAGTTATTGTATTCTTCACCTCTGTTTGGTTGTTTTATTTTCTAACTCTTTGTTAAAAAGACTAACTTCTCACTCTGTGTATCCATTTTCCTCCCAAGTTCTTTGATCATCATTACTCTGAACTCTTTCTCAGGTAAATTGTTTATCTCCACTTAACTTAGTTCTTCTTCTGGGGGGTCATCTTTTCCTTCATCTGGAACATATTCCTCTGCCATCTCAGGTTGTCTAAGTTGCTATTTGTATTTTTATGTATGTGGTAGGATAGGTATATTTCTCAGCCTTGGCCTTATGTAGGAGATATCCTATGTGCCCCAGTAGTGCACTCCCCTCTTGTCTCCCAAGCTATAAGCTTTAGGGATTCCCCCTAACAGGGTTGCGTGGATCCTTCTATTGTGATGGGCTGACTATGTGGGCAGTCTGTTAGGCTTGGTTAGACCCTAGTCTGGTTGGTTGCCAGGTCCTGCCCTGAGTGAATGCTGCTGGCTGCTGTTTATCAAGGCCTGGTCATGAAGCAGCTTGTTGTGGAACCCAAGGGTATCCCAGGGCTAGTGCTGGCTCACTGGTGGGCAGAGTCGGGGTTCTGAAGACTCTGGAGCTGTTGCCCTCCCACTGGCAGGTGAAGCTAGGTCCTGGGGTAAATGCTGGACTACTGGTAGACAGAGATGGCTCCTGGAGTCTGGATGCAGGGCCCAGGGATCCCAGAGCTTGTATCAGATGGTGGGGGAGGAAAGAATTCCTGACATACTTAGGTATGGAGTTCAGAGTGTCCTGAAGATTACATTGACCTGCTAGTGAGCATTGCCAGTGCCCAGCTGGTACCAGAGTAGGATCTGGCCTGCTGTTGGTGGGCTGAATCTGCAGGCTGTAGGATTGTAGTTTCCTTGCATCTGGTGTCTGCCTCCTAGTGAGTGAGGCTAGTCTAGAGGCTAGTGCAGGCTTCCTGGAGGGAAGGGGCTGTGCCTGCCAACTGGTTGGTGGAGCTGTGTCTTTGCCCTCTGGTGGACAGGGCCATGTCTAGAGGTGGCTGTGGGCTCAGAAAGTCTTGAGGCAGCCTGTCTGTTGATGGGTGGGGTTATATCACTACACAGTTACTTGTTTGGCCTGATGTATCCCAGCACTGGCACCTACAGGCTGTTGGTTGGGGCCAAGTCTTGGTGCTATTGAGCCAAGATGGCAACCACCAGCAGCAGTGTTCATGAGGTTGAATGTTCCCAAATATGTCTTACACCAGTGTCCATGTCCCCAGCATAAGCTGTAGCCCCCCACCTCTCCAGGAGACTCTCCAAAACCAGCAGGTAGGACTGGCCCAGGCTCTTATCAAATTGCTGCTCTTGCCTTGGATCCCACTTCACATGAGATTTTGTGTGTTCCCTTTAAGAGGGAAGTCTCTATTTCCCCTAGTCCTGTGGGGTTCCTGCACTTAAACCCCACTGACCTTTGAAGCCAAATTCTCTGGGGGTTTGTCCTGTCAATGCTAAATTCCCCAGCTGGGGTTCCTGATATGGAGCTCAGAACTCTCATTCCTATGGGAGAACCTCTACAATATAATTATTCTCCAGTCTGTGGATTGCCCACCCGGGGAGTTTTGCATTTGATTATACCACAAGTCTGCCTCTTCTACCCATCTTGTTGTGGTTCCTTCTTTATGTCTTTAGTTGTAGATCTTTTCTGGTATGTTCCAGTCTTTCTCATTGAGAGTTGCTCTGCAGATGGTTGTGATTTTGGTGTGTTCATGAGAGGAAGTGAACTCAGGGTCTCTCCACTCCACCATTGTTGCTGCTCCTGCAGATCTCTGTGCAGGGTCATGGAAAGCTGAGAGGTTCAGAGGGGCTGTATCTCCCATGCCGCAGTTAGGGTTGTGGCTGCTTTGTTGGCAGTTCCTCAACACCACTGCCAGGAATTTTTTTTAAAAAATTAAAATTATGAGGGAATAATTATAACAGTATGGTATTGGTGTTAGACTTGACAGACTGGGTGACTAGAATAGTATAAAAGCCAAAAACAGAGATTAGTATAGATTAAAATTATGAGCAGTTAGATTTAGAAATATTGCTCATAGGTTCACCTGTTCATAAGCCAAAAGTGATTGTGAGGGTAATGTAAATGGCTTCCCCTAAAATATTCCCACCAAATTAGATTGAGATGTAGTCTTTCAGTGTTTTAAATCCAGGCACATCATTCAGGTTCTTGCTGTTCCTCGTTCATTGGCTCATCCTTTTGGAAACCTTATCCATTTTGTGGAAGCTGATAAAGCCTCCCAATGTAGGCGGCTCTCTCCTTGAAGGTCTCTTAATGAGCCCTGAAGACCTTCAGCAGTTAAAATAACGTCACTTGCTATCTCACTGCTCATTTTGTTATGCTGATTAGAATACACACAGAACGGTCTACATAAATGAAGCAGTTTAATTTATAACATTGAAGCCAAGAAGAAAAGGTAGATATTTATTTAATCTCACAATGGGAAACCATTGTGGGATTAAAAGTAATGGAAGAAATCACAAATAATGGTTGAAACATTAAACAAGGCGTAGTTAGTATACTTTCAGCTGAAATTAACAGCACATACAATTACTTAATTGGCCTAAACAATAAGAAATTATATTGTTTCACAAAACTGGAATCCAGAGAGAGAGCACATTGCAGAGCATTGACATAATCTAGTGACCTCAGATTCTTTTCTTTGTGATTAGTATATCTTCACCCATCTCTGTTGGTTTTGTCGTTCACAAACTCCCCTTGTGTTGGCAAGATGAATATAGTAGGTCCAGGTTTCACATCTGCAAGCCCTCTTAGTTTGGATTCCCCAGAGGGCAAAGTCTACATACTACTATTTTATTAGAAAGCATAATTCAAGAGAAGCAGGAGTGAGGGAAAATGAGAGTGAAGCAACAATGGAGGGAGAGTCAATTATCAAGTTGACTTCTGCTTGGTATCAAGCACCACTGATTGCTTCATTTTATCATATGATTGACCCACCAAGAGGTTACAGAAACATTTATGTATCAGGATTGGCTTTCCAGACAGAAGGAGAGAGAAGAATTCATCTACCACTTCTCTCAAGGGTCAAAGTATTACTCAACATATTCCCCTGAACTTCCAGGTTGTACATATGTGTCATTGAGCAGGTCCCATGTCGACTCATGCTTTAACATCAACAGGAAAGACCTGGAGCATAAGGAAAAGAGAGGAACACAGTGCAAATCTGTCAGATTATAGCCACGTGAGGTTGGTTAGAGTCTACACAGACATGGTTACCTCAGAGGATGCCAATATGGGAATAAAAAGGAAATGTCCTCAATTTGGTAAAGGGCATCTACAGTAAACATATAGCTGACATCATCTACTATCATCACTTCTATTCAACATTATGCTAGAAGTTCTAGCCAGTGAAATACAGCAAGAAAAAAAATGCAACTGAATTAGAAAGGATGGTATAAAACTATCCTTTTTTGCAGACAATATAATCATCTATGTAAAAGTAATATAAAATTTACAAAAAAAGTATTAGAATTAATAAGTGAATTTAACAAGGTGGCAGAGTAATAGGTCATATACAAAAATCAGTTGTATTTATATATACAAGCAACAAATAATCAGAAATTACATTTAAAAAATAATGTCATTGATAATACCATCAAAATATTTAAATACTTAGGAATAAGTATAAGACCAATACACATAAAACTGCATATCAGTGCTGTGAGAAAATAAAGGTCTAAATAATTGGAACAATATGCATTGTTCATATGCCAGAAGATTCAATATTGTTAACATGTCAGTTCTCTCCATATTGACTTCTAAATCCCAATCGAAATACCAGCAGTCTTTTTTTGTAGGAATTGACAAGATGATTCTAAAATCCCTATGGAAATGCAAAGAATTTGAAAAAGAAAAATATTGGCAGAATAATACCACCTGATTTCAATACTTATTTTAAATCTATAGTAATCAAGACTATATGGTATTGGTTTTAAGATAGACATAAGGCCAACAGAACAAAATAGAGAGCCACTTGTATATGAGAAATTTGTTTTGGACAGAGGTACAAAGACAACTAAATGGAAAGAAGACAGTTTTTTCAATATATAGTACTGGGACAATTAGATAGTCATTTTTTTTTAAAAAAAGGAGAGAAAGAAAAACATACCTTCAATCAACATTTTGGAACTTTGGGCTAACTACAAATATTAAGTCAATGGATCACTGACTTAAATGTAAAATCTAAAACTATAAAACGTATAGAAGAAAATATAGGGACTCAGTTTCAGCTCCTACATGTAAAGAACTTGGAAATAATCACTCTCTTCCTTAATACAAGAAAAGCTAGACAAGCTGAATATCAAGAACTTTTCTTGGACCCATCAGGGACCTGAAATTACAGGGCAAATGGCCACCCCATAATCTGGAGAGACAGTCATATCCCAAGTGTTACAACTGAGATATGCTTAACTGGAATAGAACACACACACACACACCCCTGAGCCATAAACTAGAAAGAATACTTACATGGTATTTTGGATGAATTGTTGAAGGCTGAGTGTGAACTACTGTGAAAATAAAAAAATTCTGGGGGCTGTAGTCTTAGGGAGAGCCTTCACACTTTCGTGACATTTTCATCCAGGAATTCTACCAGGTTCTCATGGTAATGCTCTGAAAAAAATCTTCTCATGGCTCCATCAGTCCCCTCTAGCTGAACCTCTACATAACCTCAGAACTCTGTCTTAAGCTCTGAGATTCCTTGACATAAATGGCTTCTCAATCAGTTTCTCTGTTGGGAAAATCCTCTATAGTCACTAGTGAGAAGTCTTTAGAGAGTTTTCAGAAACCACTGTTGCCCACCACAGCACTCATTGGGTTGCTGTCTCAAAGAATCCCTCTTTTACAAGGCATAGATTACTCTAAAACTCAACACCCAGGGACATTCTGCATTCTCTTTTATCTTAAAATGTTTTAGTCTACTTTGGTAACTGTGGCAGAAACAAGAAAAGCATAAGCCATGACCCTATATGAACCAATAATGGAGGACCTGAGGAGATTTGGAATGGTTCTGTGGTGACTGGGTAGACAGACAACCTCAAAGTTTAAATGGACATGCAACCCAACTTTAAATATAATATTGAAGAAAGGGGTGGAAGGAACGCCAAACGGAATAAGGTTGTCTGCCACCAATCCAAATAGAATGGGACTCACAGCTGGAATTAAATTAAGTCGAGAAACAATAATGATATTTATTTTGGGAATCTAAAGTTGTGAACTGAGATTTACATTCCCTAGGACACTCTTCTTAGGATAAAACAATATTTCTGTTTACTGAAGGCAGGGGAGGAGATAGTCTTAGCACCAGGGCATTGGGAGATCCCTAGATCAACTAGGACTTTTCTGACATTAATGGGTGGTTGCGAAGAGCACCAAAGAAAATGAGGTCACCTGATAATGCTCCTACAGAAAAACATCAATGACTCAGGACAAAAATAGCATTTCCAAATCCCTCCTTCCATATTTTCTGATAACTACCCTCCTCCCCCAATCTCTGCTTTTTGTAAAAAATTAGTTTTTTTGGTGATAAGAGGGTTTTGTCCTTAAAGTTGTTGTTAATGTTTATTTTTGTGAAAATATGTCTTTTTGAGTCAAATTGGAATCATTTCATGCCAGCAGGTATTATAAAGTCAGTAAAATTTCCTAAATGGCCTATGAGGCAGAGTAGGCTTCATTTTTTTCTATATTGCATTGAGACTTGAGGGCATCTGTGGCTACTATAGGAAGTGTTCTATCACTGCTGATAGGGGGTATCTCCCAACTCATCAAGGACATGCCTGTGCCATAGGCAGTCACTGCCCTCCAGGCTCGTTTCTTATGCCAAGTGAATCTTCAGAGTAGTCTCCGTGGACAGGTGAGACTTATGTCAAAGTTTATAAGATGCATACATATCCTGGAGACATTAATCTTCCCTGTTGGAAAGGTATAAGTTAGATGGTATTACAAATTAAATATTTGGGTGTGGCTACAATCTAGAGGTTCTTATAGAACAGACATAATGGTTGAGTTGGAGATGATGGAAGATGGAGTCAGTGTTGGTAGACCAAGGATATAGCTGAAGGAGGTATAAGAAAGGTAAAATTTAGTGGGCAACCAAAAGTAGTGTTATATCTTGCCTTAATCCCCTATTTCCCATTCTTCCAATGCCCACAGGTGAGAATTTACAGAATCTTTGGGCACCTGCTCAATTATGACTATTACTAATTCATACTGGTCACTGATCCTGATCCAACATATGTCCTATGTCTTGTAACTGTGTTATCATCTTTTCCACTTATGTCTAATTCTCTGATTTGGTAACCTATCTGCAAGCTGGGATCCTCTAGGACTATAATCTACTATGTTCCTAGAACTTCCTGCTCTTGTCCCTGTATTCCAGCTACTTGTTGTCACAGACCCTGGACTAGTATGCCTATCATAGGGCCTTCCAGATACAAATCCCTGCCTACTAAAACATCTTTACTTTCACCTTCTCCCAAATTTTCCTGCTGCTAAGAATTGCCTAGAATTTGACTGATGGTCTTTGTTCTAGAGCCTCCCTGAGTTCTTGGCCCCACAATAAGGATATGCCTTGTCACCAGGACTTGAAACATCCCTTCCTTTCCCTGTCAATCCTGCCTACTGTGGAGTGTGTGGGCAACCAGACTTGGGGAGTTCCCCAAAATGAAGAGATGAAATAAGAGCCAGGGATCAAAGTTATTTGGACAATTGAGAGTTCAGGACACTACATTGTGTCAGATGGCAAAGGAAAGGGAAATGAGGAATGAGCTCTTTGACAATATGTCAAGGAACAGCTAAAAGTGGGGACACTTTTTCCTCGAGGCCTCCTGTTGGATGATTCTATATTTTGAGCTCTGTTCCGAACAAGGCAGCTACATGCTTTCTCTTAGGGTTAGAGTTCATGACTCAATTTCCAGGACAAAAGCCAACCCATATTTCTGAGGCAGAAAAAGCTGATTTACATAAGAAACTAGTAAGTAGATTAAACTAGATGTGTTATGTGATAAAAGATACGGACAAATATTATAGAAAGCAAGAAGTATGCTTGACGGCTATGAGCTCATGCTTTGTAGTAGAATGACTTGAGTTCAAAGCTAGACTCAACAATTATGAATTCTGTAACTCTGAGCAAAACTCTCAGGCTCAGTTTCTTTTTAGATTGAATGACAATAATAATATAACCTGCCTCATAGTGTTCTTGTGAGAGTTGAATGAAATAATGCACAAAAGCACTTGGAAGTGTCCCTGGTACACTACTTATGTGCCAGTAAGTGTTGTCTTTCTTGTTGATAGAAAATAAATCTGCAAGCCAAATGCAAGAGAATTTAGCCTATGGAGAAACTGTCATCAATACATAAAATGAAGTTATTGCAGGTATGAGGCAGTAGAGCAGTATGATTAATACCCAGGTCTTATACTTATACTTCAGTTGTCTTACTAGTTGTGAGACATTGGCCATGTTATTTAACCTCTCTGAACCTGACTTCCTAGGTCTGCAAGGCATGTATATTTCATGTATATGTTGAGAAAAAGCATGTGAAATGCTTAAAGCAGTGCCTGGTCCTTAGTAAATTCTCATTAAGAGATAACAATTGTCCTTTCATTTTACTCTAAGTGAAATAAGCCAGCCACAGAAAAAGATACAGCATGACTCCACTTATATGTGGTATTTAAAAGAGTGAAATTCATAGAATCGAAGAGTGGAACAGTGGTTCCCAGAGGCTGGAGGGAGGGGGATATGGGGAGTTACTAATCAATAGGCACAAAGTCTCAGTGAAGCAAGATGAATAAACTCTAGACATCTCTGTACAACATTGTCCCTATAGTCAACAGTCACGTGCTTTACACTTAAAAATTTGTTCAGAGGGTAGCTCTCATGTTGTGCTCTTGCCATAATAAAATAAAATTTAATACATAAATAAAGAAAACGACAACAGAATAAAAGAGGTAACAATTGTCATTAATGAAACCATTAATCTAGGTGTGAAGGCCTAAAGGCCTTGGCTTAGAGTGATGAGAATGGAGGCAAAAGCACAAATCTAACAAATGAAGAGAGAGCCAAGGGTGTGTGTGTAAGTAGGCAGGCAGTGCCACCCCTTAGTTCATATTTAGATGAGTCCCCCCCATCTCTCAGGATTTCTCTGGGTAGTGTCACTGCCTGGCTCCAGAAGAAACCCAAAAGCATGAAGGTTGAGGTAAGGGCCCTGGTTTCCCCAAGATACAGCTGATGCCTGGGTCCTAAGCAGAGCACAGATTTCTAATATGAATTTGAAAATCAGGAAAAACTTTTCAGGTGTGAAAAGAATCACTTGTAATTAGTACATTCCCTGTTTAACTGCATTATTTGCATGCAAAGTGGCTTTTAGGTTGCCTGGCAACCATTTGTTGACCTTTCTTCAGCAGGCTAAACATTTTCCTTGTTTATACAATAATTTTCTGTACAAACTCTTTCTTTAGATCTTGCCTGGGGAAGCAGGAAATCAAACTAGAAAAGTTTGCAAATCCTTTTTTGCAAGATAGACAAATAAACGAGCATTGGCACTTTGCATTGAAATAGACCTCAAGGGGTACCAGTTTCCAAATGGTGCTTTAAAATTCTGAAGAAGGTAATTAAAAATATTTTTTCCCTTCCCCTCTTCCCAGGCTGAATGGAACAGAACTTCTGGGTTGGCCTAATAGTCTGCATTTTTACCAGATGCCGCAGATTATTAGTGTAAACAGCTGGGTTTAGGAATCAGCATTTCAGGTTACTCCCTTTGGAATTTCTGCCACGGAATCAATGACCAAGTTGGTCAACTGGTTTAACGCCTGATTTGTGATGAAGATGGGCTGTCAGTGTCACAAAGTTCACCAGATTTCACACCTCTGTTCCTCCAAAGCCAGTGTCTTCCCATTGCCTGCATCTCAGTGAGAACCAGACATCTTCCTACCAATTCTGTGGCACAAAGGAAGTCTCTCCTGCCAGCCCCGCTTGTATAAAGCATCTACTGAGAGGCACTATCACACAACCCTTAGGGTATCATCCAATTTATTAACCAAAAATGAAGGTATTGTTATTATTCAAGTTTTACAGATGAGAAAACTGACACTCAGAAGTGGTAAATAATTTGGCCAAGTCCTCATAGCTCAGAACTGCAGGGCCAGGATTACAACCAAGTGCATTTTTTGCTATTCCATGTGGTCTTAGAAGGGAAAGGTGTCCTGTTTCCCTTGCTCCGGGTAGGGCATTTTGGCTTTCATTGACATGGTACAAAGAAAGAGAACATCCTCCCTGTGCTGAGGGACTTACAGCTCAATGGGGACACAGGAGGGCAGCCCCTGTTCTCCCAACTGGAAGCAAGCTTCATCTCCTCTGAGCCCCCCTCCCCTTGGCTTATGTCTCTCTAAGTGACATTCTGACCAGATTCCTGTCTGATCCCAATCCTTTCCCCCAGTAGACCAAGCTCCTTGCAGGCAGAGGCTGTGACCTGTTTGGAGTCATGCTCAGCACTGTTGCCCTCTGTCACCCCACCTCTGGCGCCTGACCCATGGTCTCACGCCTACTTTGCATGAGGTAAAGATGTGTTGTGTGAGAGGATAAATAAAATGGAAGCATATGGGTTAAAGAATCTCAGATTGAGCTGAATCAGAAAGACACGATCCAATATAAGCTATCTCTTGACCTGTCAGGCTTTCTAGGAGCCCTGGAAGAATCAGAATGCCTAAGGAGGAAATTATACAAATGTACACACTCATTTTCACATTTGTTTTAGAATACCTTGAATAGTAGGGCAATTTCTAAGTTGTATCCCCAAAGAAATTGTATACACCTTAAGTACTGAATTAAATGACATATTCTTGTCCTCATGCCCAGGCCTGGCTATTTCTTAGGGACCTAGGTCAGGGACCTCCTTTGTCTCCATGATTCAGGTCCTTTAGAGTGAAACTCCAGGGCTTTGCCCAAACACAGCCAACCTTCCTTGTCAACACTGCAACTCTAGGAGCCTGTTCATATTAGTGGCATGAGACCTGGGAGCTTCAAGCATACACGTGGAATCTACCCATTCCCCTGGGTAATTTAGGTAGTGGTTGGGAGAAACAAGGTGAAAAACCCATGAACAGATCTGGAAACCATATCTTGCCTCTGGGGAAACTGTGGGTATTTATTCTGCGTAAAAGGAGACCTAAGAGGAGTTAGGGCAACTGCCTCGGTGCGTTTGATGAACTGTCATGAAAAAGAAGGAAGAGCACCAAAAGAGGAATTATGATCTGTGTGTACGAATAAAGCCTGCCTATTGAGGAGTCCCAATTCACTGAGGACATCCATATGCTATGACTTTGTATTTTTCCAGTCTCAGCTTTCAACTGTGTGTCATTGAACCCCTTCTTCCTGCAGGGTAGCAGTGGACATTTTGTCCTAATTCTAGAATTATTTTTTTCACTTTCAGTTAGTGAAATTTACACTATTATAGTTTTTTATCTTTGAATTTTTTTTTCTCTTTCTCTGTTTTAATGTACTTGAAGATGTGGTATCAGACATACATTCAAAACATTTTTTTTAGTTTTATTGAACTGCCCATAGCTAAAGAATATAATTTGATACATTTTGACATATGTATATATTCATTAAATGGTCACCAAGATCAAGATAGTGAACATATCCATCACCTCCAAAAGTTTTCTGGTACTCTCTTGCAATCTGTCTCTCCTGTGGTCATTTCTTTTCTCACCCTGTCCTCAGGCAATCAGTGATCTACTTTCTGTCACTATGCATTTATTTATATACCCTGTTATTTTTTGTAAATAGAATTACAGTGTATGTAACTCTTTTTTTCTAGCTCCTTTAACATACTCAACATAATTATGTTGAGATTCATCTATGCTATTTTGTGTATCAAAACTCCATTCCTTTTTATGGCACTGTATGGATATACCACAATCTGTTTATCCATTTTTTTGTTGATAGATACATGGGTTGTTTCCCGTTCTTGGCTATCGTAAATAAAGCTGCTATGAGCATCCATGTACAAATCTTTGCTGTAAACATATGTTTTTATTTCCTTTGGGTTAATAATTAGGATTGGGATGGCTGGGTCATATAGCAGGTGTTGTTTAACTTTCTAAGCAACACTAAACTCTTCAAAATTGCTTGTATTGTCTTCCATCCTCACAGGAATGTACACAACTTCTAACTCCCCCACATCTGTCAACACTGGATATGGTCAGTCTTTTAAATTTTAGCCTTTCTAAAAGGCTTATAGTGGTATCTGAATGCAGTTTTTATTTTCCTTTCCCCAATGAACCTCTTTTCATGTGCTTATTTAAAAAATTTTTAATCTTCTTTGGTCAAATATCTGTTGAAATGTTTTGCTCATATTTGTATTGGGTTGCTTGTTTTCTTATTTTTACATTTTGAGAGTTCTTTATATATTCTGGATAAAAGTCCTTTATGATGTATAATTTGTCCATATTTAGATCCTGTCTGGGACTTGTGTTTTCAAATGGGTGGTGACCCAATTGTGGGCCTTTCAAAAAGCAAGTAAAATAGAAGTGCAACTTAAATGGTAGTGTTTTGTCGATATTTTTTCAGTAAAAAAATTCTCTTAACATTTTCTTAACAGTGTCTTTTGCAAACACTTTCAATTTTGAGAAAGTCCAATTTATTAGTTTTTTCTTTTTTTGATTTTTTTTTTCCCGGTACGCGGACCTCTCACTGTTGTGGCCTCTCCCATTGCGGAGCACAGGCTCCGGACACGAAGGCTCAGTGGCCATGGCTCACGGGCCCAGCTGCTCCGCAGTATGTAGGGTCTTCCTGGACCGGGGCACGAACCCATGTCCCCTTCATCAGCTAGGCGGACTCTCAACCACTGCACCACCAGGGAAGCCCAGTTTCTTCTTTTTATGGATCATGTTTTCAATGTCATATCTAAGAAATTGTCACCTAACTCAGGAGCACAAAGTTTTTCTCCAGTTTTCTTCTAGAAGTTTTATTCTTTTAGGATTTACATTTAGTCTATGATTCATTTTGAGTTAATATTTACATATGATATGAGTATGTACTCAAGTTCACTTTTACGTATATGCATATCCAGCACCTTTTGTAGGAAAAATTGTCTTTCTACACTGAATTTTGCACCTTTGAAGAAAATAAGATGTCCGTATATGTGGCAATTTATGTCTGGACTCTCCTTTCTAGTCAATGGTATATGTGTCTATCTTTATGCCAATAGTACACTGTTTTAATTACTGTAGCTTTATAGTAAGTCTTAAAATCAGGTAGTGTTAGCCATCCAGCTTTGTTCTTTTTCAAAGTTGCCTTGGTTCTTGTAGGTTCTCTGTATTTCCAGAGGAATTTTAGAATCAGTTTGTCACTTTCTACAAAAGTGCTAGTGAGATTTTTTTTTTTTTTTTTTTTGCTGTATGCGGGCCTCTCACCGTTGTGGCCTCTCTCGTTGCGGAGCACAGGCTCTGGACACGCAGGCCCAGCGGCCATGGCTCATGGGCCCAGCCGTTCCGCAGCATGTGGGATCCTCCCAGACCGGGGCACAAACCCGTGCCGCCTGCCTGGGCAGGCAGACTCCCAACCACTGTGCCACCAGGGAAGCCCGCTAGTGAGATTTTGATTGCAATTGCATTGAATCTAGAGATGAATTTGAGGAAATTGATATCTACCCCAAGAACACATTTATTTAAACCTTTTAAAATTTCTCTCAGTAACATTTTACAGTTTTAATGTGTAAATTTAACACATATTTTGTCAAATTTCCCCTCAATATTTTATGTTCTTCATGCTCTTTTAAGTCGTTCTTTTAGAGTTTTAATTTGAAATTTCATTCTTCTTCCTATTGAGACTGGGGATGGGAAGAGGAGGTGGGGTTTATTGAGGGGGGGAGCCATCTGTGGCCTCTCAGAAAGCCCTGAAGGGAAGCTGCAACTGTTCACAGTGAGCAGGGACTTTGGCCTTTGCCACAATCCAGGAGAACAGGAAAAGCTCTAAAACACATCTGGGCCCAGAAGTTACAGAGATAGAGGATCTTATCAAATATTCCAAAGAACTTTTTACTGATCAGAGGGTCACTAAAAAGGCTGAAGCAGGTACTGAATTATATGGGAATAAGAAATTCCTATTTGGAATGTGGAAAAGTAATTTATATATTAGAGTCATAAATTCAATATAGTCATCATTTCAACATTAAAAATGAATTAGAATGGAATAAAATAGCATAGGATGGGATAGAATATGAGAAGACAGGATATGTAATATCAATTGAACCACATACAATAGTTAGAGTTTCCAGAAACTTTTGTTTCATTCTCATTCTCTTCCTCTCTCATTCAATCACATGTATGTACTATGCTGCAATGTAAAATGGAGGTTTTCTTGTAGATTTTGTAGCAGTTAAAGAACTCTGAAGCTCCTGAGCTAAAGGACTTTCACTCTACAAAGCTGTGATTCTCTGAAGTGCAGGAGACACTACTCAGTAAGGGAAGGTTTACAGTTGTTGCTGACAGTCCTTTAGGTTCTCCCTCTAAGTCAAAATCTGCTTTGAGTTTGTCAACCTTAAGGTAATTTTGAGCAATATCTCTTAAAGCAGGCTGCTACCTTTGCAGAACAGTGGAGAAGTATGGCTATAGACAGTCTGAGGGTGCTCTGGGCCCCAGCTCACTCCGCTTGATCCAGAGGAGTGGAGCTGGTATCTTCTCCCCACAGAGGAGCAGTCTGAGCCATATGACTTGCCACACAGCAATCAAGAAACATGTAGTTAATTCTCTAGTGCCTTGTAAGTTGTCAGCACTGTTCTTAAACTGTGTTTCAGCCCCTGAAACAAGAAGCTGCTCTCAGGAGGCTCTCCTATTTACTTGGCAAACAGAACCTAATATCCCCTAAATAAATCACAGACCAAAACAACATAAAAATAAGGGCTAAGCTGCATATAACGTAAGTACAAAAGGAGTTCAGAGGCAACAGAGAAGGGATGAGCAAACGGAGGGGCCTTCTCTGGTAGACTCGGACTAATCATGAAGGATGGATAGGCTTTAGACACCTAGAGGGAAATGTAGGGCATTCCACAGTCAGAAGATATTAGTTCATGAATTTGAATGCGTCACACAGGTTTTTTCCTCCATCATGTACCCACTCCAGAAAAAAAATAATGGCCTATTATGTGCTCCAACTAATTCTCTAATCTGGGAGTGAGTCCAATGCCATGACAGAGAGTTTTCATTGTATTTAAATGTGTGATCACGTATTAGATTATTGATTACCTTTCTCATTCAGCTATCCTACCCCTAAAACCTGTGGCATGAGCAATAACTTGGTTCTGTAACCATGATAAAAAAAAAAAAAAAGACCTACCACCTACCTTCAAATTTTATCCAGTTGTAGAGAAAAATTGTGACCCAGTAAGAAAAGTAAAATGCTATCGATATGAACCAATAATAATCAAGCTAAGAGGCTTCATAAACAAGGAAAAAATTCAGCGTCATAAGGAGGTCAGGGTGAGGACCAGTATAGTCAGGAAAGACATCCTGCAAGAGGCTGGTGTTTATGTCTGTGACAGTCTTGTGGGTCCTTCTCAGCAGTGACTCAGCAAATTGATTTTGGAGGCAGCCTCTGGGCACTTACATCCCACTGATGGGTTTATAATGAAAATGCTGACGCACCGCTCAGTTGCACTGGGACTGTTGAGCAGCGCTACAGAATTGAGTGCGTCATCTCCCCTGAACAATGCACCTCATTCATTGCTTGAAGTGTGACCATTCATGTTGAAAATGAAATTCCACAGAGTGATCTGCTTGGGGAAATTATTCAGAGATACTCACTTAAATATCTTGCTATCTTTTGTGGTCCTCAATTAAGGCTCACAAGAACCTCTCCAGGGTAAATTGGTGCCAATCTAGGCATTGAAAGTAGAAGAAAAAGTAATGAAAACCCAAAACTTGTACAAACTTTCAAAAGTCATCTCTAAGGACCCAAGAGAGCAGCTAAAATTGATTATAACTAGAACATTTAGAATATTAGTGTAAATGAAAGAACCATGGACTTGAAATTAAGAAACCTTGGTGCTAGTCTTGATTCCACATGTAGCTACCTGGGTGCTTTGAGATAATACAGAGATATACACATTATTAGACTTAGAAGGCATAACCTAGCCTAAACACTTTTTGTAAAAAAAGAAAGTAGAAAAACATAAGGCATATAAAGAAAAATCAAATAATACTTGGGTTTCCATCATTTCTAATTAAACCTGAAAATTTCCTATATTTGTATTATCTCTTCAATATACAAATAATTAATATATTATAGAAGGGAGTCTTCTTGGACCCCTCACGCAATATGCAACCACTATCATGAGTTTGATTCTCTGTCTGTTTAAAACATTCTGTAAAAAAAAAAACAAACAAAAAACATTCTGTAGAGTTGATTATGTGTATGTGCATGAGCATATTTTATGAGACTTAAAAATTTTACATAATAGACATCAATGTTATATACAAAGTATTATTCTGAAAGTTGCTTCTGCATATACATTTGGATTTATTTCTGCCACCTTATTTTGCATGTTCTCATTATGATATTTTTGGTTTACTTCTTTTTTCCCCTTTATTAGCAGTCTCTACTGGATTGATATAATTTTCTTTGTTTTGCTCTTTCCCCTCATACACTAGTTGATAAGTTACACATTTTATTTCTATTCTTTTAGTGGTTGCCTTCAAATTTTCAATATACATATTCTATTATTAATCTTCTAACAAAGTGTACGTAAAGGATCTTAGTGTACCTCATACTCCTTAGATCTCCTCACTCCCAGTTTTCATGCTATTGCTATCTAGAATTTTAATTCCAACATGTTTTAAACACAAAAGAAACATATCTTCTTTATTACTTATAGTAAATATCTATTTATTTTTATCATCACTATATTCAATTTCTTTGTTCACCAACTTTCTTGAATCCCACTCCTTAGTTCTGAATTTACTATTCTTTTTGATGAATTATAGGCTTTAATAATTCTTGCAGTGAGTATCTGATACTAATAAACTTAGTCCTTAAATGTCTAAAGATGTCTTTGTTTTACACTTACTCTTGAAGGCATAACATTCTGTATTCACAATTATTTTCCCATGGCACTTTGAATGAGTTCTTTTATTAATTAAAAAATGAGCTGTCAACCAGATGCTGTTCTTTTTAGGTAATTGTCTCCTCTAGTTGGTTTTTCAGTCTATGTGTGGATGTATTCTTTTTATTTTTCCTGCTGTGTACATCATGGCTCCCCCTAATTTGAAGACTCTTCTCTTGCTAATTTTAGAAATTTTCAGCCATTATTTAACTCTTTTAGACCTTTTCCCTCATTCTTTATATTTTTCTTCTGAAATTCTTGTTAGACATATATTGATACTTCTCAACCTCCAGGTCAATTTCTCTTTTTATTTACTATCACTTATCTCTTTGTTTCCATACTAGGAAATTTCCTCAATTCTATCTTTCATTTTGTAATTTCTTTGGTTATGTTAGCCTAATATTTAACCCACTCTTGAGTTTCCCATACTCTTGTCTTATTCCTTTGAGAATTTCAAGGATATTGATTTGTAAAGATATTTTTAGATTTTTTTCATTATGTTTTTTTTCCTGGAATAAGAATTCTTCCATTTTTTTGGTTTCACTCATCTCTTGAAGAGTTCCCTCCTGCACCCCTTTCTTGGGGTCCATTTTATGATTGCCTCAGCCCATGCCTCTCGGGGTCTGGATCCGCAGGAAGCCTGATGTCAGCAGCTCAGGTCTACTCTCAATGCCAGTACCTGTAACAGCCTGAGAATCAGGCTCATGTGAGAATCTTGACTTTGGCAGTAGGCTTTTGGAAATAATCATGTTTCTAGAAGCCACCTGGGAAGACAAGAGGGGATATTCCAATTTTTATCACAGTCTGATCTCAGTTTGGAGCCCACACATTCTGATTTGAGGATTATCCACACACAGCTAGTCTCATCCCCTTGGTGACCATGAGATTTCAGCCTCTGCTTATATCTGTAATTTCCTTTCGTTTTTGGGCCTTGGATTTCTTTTTTCTTAATATTTAGTACAGTTCTGTGTTTCTTTTTAAATAAATAAATTGATTTTATTCTGTGTGTTTGGAGTTGAAGGGAGTGTGTATTACACAGGAACTTTCCTCTACCATGGAAATTTCCTTCATTTTTCAGACATGGAAACTTAACCCCAGAAAAGTGAGCCAGCTTGCCCAAAATTATTGCCAATATGTAGATTATAAAGCTCTTCTCCACCTTAAACACATCGTACATTGTCTCTTTGCCTAAAGATTTTTGATGTTCAAAATGCAGAGAGTAATACCTACCTTGCCTCTTATCAATTCATTATTGCAGGAATCAAATTGCAAATAAATATGAAAGTATTTTGAAAACAAAAAGTTTAGTGTCTTTAACATTTCTATTCTGATGGAAATTGTGAGCGATGTCAATATACACTTACATTGCTAAGAAATTACTTCTGAGTTCTCCACCATAGAATTTACCTTTTTCATATTCCTTTTCCACCCTCAAAGTCATTTTTTGATATTAAATAAAAGAAGAATTCTTGGATGGAAGGTGATGCACTATGGTAAACTTACAGATACTAAGGAACAAATTTTGTTTCCATATACTCAACAAACATTTTTTGAATACCAATGTGTCCATGCACTTAAGTGCCTGGGAAGTAGTAAGTAGATTCTTTTTAAAGAAATAAACTTTTTATTTTTAGAAGAGTTTTAGATTTATAGAAAAATTGCAAAGATAGAGTTCCCATATACTGTACACCTATTTCCCCTTATTATTAACATCTAATATCAGTATGGTACATTTGTCACAATTAATGTACCAACATTGATCCATCATTTTACTTTTATTCAGATTTCCTTAGTTTTTACCTTTGTCTTCAAGGATACAATCCAGAACACCACATTACATTAGTTATCATGTCTCTGTAGGCTCCTCTTCCCTGTGACAGAAAGTCAGACTTTATATTTTTGATGACCTTGACAGTTTTGAGGGCTACTGGTTGGGTATTTTGTAGAATGTCCCTCAGTTGGAATTTGTCTGATGCCTTTCTCATGATTAGAGTGGGATTGTGGCTTTTTGGAGGAAGAACACAGAGGTAACATGTCATTATCATCACTTCATATCAAGGATACATGCAATCAAGATGACATCATTTTTGATGTCTGAGGTAATATTTGTAAGATTTGTCAACTGGAAAATTACTCTTTGTCTCTTGTTCATACCTTGTTCATGAACTCTTATTCATGTCCCAAGAGGGCACACACTATGAGCAGCAAACACTTAAAGAGTGTAGAGTCACGTTCTACCTTCTAAGGGGCTATCGACATAAGTTGTATGGAATTGTTCTGCATAGGAGATTTGTCTATTCTGTTCATTTATGTATTCATTTATTAACTTACTTAGTATGAAAGGGTTCATAACATGCCACTTCATAATATGCCACTTTGGCATATTGATTATTTTGAGCTAATGGCACTTGAGAAACAGCAGATGCAAGAAGGGCTCTCTGACCTCCTCCTTTATACTTAAAACCAGGTCTTAAAATGTCCCATGAGAAAGGTACCTTCTCTGTACCAGGATGAGAAGCACATTGTTATCACCAGAAACTGGGAATCAACTGTGAAATGGACCTATACAAACAAACCTTCCAAAATGACCCATATCTTCCATTAGTTTTCTCCATTTCCTAGTCACCATGCCATGATTTGCTGCCCCATTCCAACCCTTTGTCTTTTCACATTCCCCACAATTTATCATTCTTTGTTCAAAACAATATATAAGTTTTTGTGCCTAACAGCTTTTTCAGGCCTTCATTTTCCTTCTGAAGACTCCCATGTACACATAAAGATATTTAATAGAATTTATATGTGTTTCTCCTGTTAATATACCTTCTGCTAGTTTAATTCTTAGCACTAGCTGCAGAACCTAAGAAAACAGAAGGAAGCTTTTCCTCCCCTGCAGACTTATGGATATTTATTATATTTTACTACTTTATTCATTTTGTTGTCCAAATTATTCCAGTTTTGGCCATTGGGAACTCTTTTCTCTCAGGTACCTTTGACATGCCCACCATCTATGTGTACATTGTCTGTGTGTATATGTTATGTATTTAAACACTTTTCTATATTTTTGGTGCTGCAAAATTCTCTAAGCTTATCTTGTGTATTTCCTGCCCCAGTCCTAGAATCAGCTGTTTCTCCATGGAGCCCTGGTTCCTTTTAGTAAGGAGATTATTGACTAAAAGAAAAAGTTGCATTGAATCCAACACGACTAGACATTATTTTCTTTATTCACCCCACTTATTAAATATTTGGTACTTTTCCTCCTGTCAGTCTCACGGGAATGCTGAGATTAAAGTGAGTGATCTCACAAAGCCATTAGATTTCTTTGAAAGGGATGACTTTCAAAATGAGGATGTATAACTCCTGGAGAAAATTAGGAAAGTCCACAAAGATAGCAAAGAATTTCACCTATAATTGTCAATAGAGACCACACATGTCTTCTAAACATGGGTCTAATATTGAACTAACAAATGAAGATTTCTTAAATGCAAGAGTAAACTAACCTAGAAATACACTAAATTTTAAGAACTAGAATCTCTTTTCTTTAATCAGAACGAAGGGCAAGACCTCAGCAGTTATTAAAAGCTGTTATTGCTGGTTTAAACAAAGAAACTAAAATGTTTATTATTGCAATATATCCTTTTATATGTGCCCAGACTCCAAAGTCCAGTTTTATTTTTAAGGTACCCCAACAGAGTGGTCGCTATAGATATAGCAAAAGCCCAAAGGAGAGCATCCTGTGCCTTTGGAAAAACAGTTCCATTTCTAAAAGCAAGGGATACATATTGAGGCTTAAATGGAGTTGATCCTTAGGATAAATTCATAGCTAATATAAGGTTTTCAGAATAAAATCTAAGATTTCAGGAAAATCTAGGGACCAGTTATGTAATGTTCAAATGAAACAGTGAATATGAGTGAGCCTTAGTTTTTACCCAATGCTTAAGGCAAATTATTCTACTCAATACTGGAAATAAAAAATTAGTTTGTTTCTTTTT
Source organism: Phocoena sinus (assembly GCF_008692025.1). Classification (NCBI taxonomy): domain Eukaryota; kingdom Metazoa; phylum Chordata; class Mammalia; order Artiodactyla; family Phocoenidae; genus Phocoena; species Phocoena sinus. The sequence continues at coordinate 28,392,714 of NC_045776.1, read as the reverse complement.
GTAATAATGATAATGAAGAGGAGGAGAATGAAATGAGGATGATGAAAACTGGAGTTCTAGGCACTTGAGTTGTAAGTTGCTTCAGTTCAGAAATAACCACAGTGATGGAACTTGACTTTGGTCTGCTCCTCTCTCAAAGTGAAAGGGACCATATCCTATGGGAAGGGTTTCTCATGACCTTTTCTTTGAACCTGCTTCTCCCACCTGAATTTCATGGCAAGGTATGCTCATGTACGAACCTTCAAGATGGCAAATTAGTTTCTCAAATGGAGTTTTCCATCCTGGGAAGGCCAGGTGTATGAGCCCTCCTTATCTTCCATCAGCTCAAAGACAAAAATGTCTTATGAATACAAGATTTGTAAAAATTTAACTTCTCAGTAATGTGTAAAGAAAAAAAGAGAAGGAAACAATGTGGCAGAGGGGAGGCCAAGCAGAACCAGATTGGCCACAGGAAGAATGATCTTCCAATGGTTTTCTCTGGGGCCCCTGAGATGGGCTGTCTTGCTACTTAAGAAGAAGAAAGTTATCCAATGGGAAAACAACCCTATCCTCATGCATCACTTGACCATTGAAGGAGAACAGGATGCCAGTGAGCACAGTCCGAGGGGAGGCACTTCAAAAGCAAATCTCCTAGAATGACGGACCCACTTTAGTGCTCAGTTGCTGATAAAGACTGAGGAAAGACCAAGTGAGACAGGTTAGCAAACACCTGGACACCCTGTGTCCTCCATGTTGGTAACCTTCTTTGCCTTGATCACCTGAGAAGGATTCCAAATTCTTATTTCAAGTTGTCTCTTTGGTGACATTGGCTACTTTTCTCAAAACTATCATTTCAAGCCTCAGGAGGCACTGTGAGGTAAGGCATATCTCTTTTTCTGACTTTGTCTTCTCTTGCCAAGATTTGGAAATTCTTTTCTACCTGTTCATGGAAGAAATTACTGGCTTCAAGGCTTCTTTCTCTTTTTCTTCCCACCTAACAAAATAAAAATGCAACATTGTATACACATGTATATATATATATATATATATATATATATATATATATATACATATGTATAATCACTTTCCTGCTACTAAAATATTTTAGGTACTTGTTAGCTAATAATATAGATGATTTGAAAGCCTTTTGAGGATAAGATCCTACTTTTGATGGTATGGAATAATATAGCTGTTATTTCATGCACAGCATCTCCCAATTAGTTTACTTTCAACCCCCCTCCATGCCTCAATTCCAACCTCAATGTAGATTACAGCATTAAAAAGATCATCATAAAATGTAGCCTTGTACAAGGAGATGATCTAGCTATTGAGCCTTGCTGTATAAGTCTAATAAATTATGCAGTTTTTCCCACTGTATTTCACCTGAGAGAATGAGTGTGTCAAACACCATAGTGCATGAATTCTCCAGCCAGCCTGTGTAGATGCCAGAGCTGTGAGTGTTTAGTGCCACAATCTGAGAGTTGGTTTTACGGCTCTTGAAGAGTGAATGTTATTAATTCTCTCTTTTTTTTTTTTTTTTGGTTGGGGTTGAGAATATGCACTATTCTGAAGGGACTTGTATGTACATGGAATATACTATATATGATAATTGTGTATTTAATAACGTTCAAAGGGAATGCTGTCACCTAATTATTTGCATATTATTCCAGAGTGGTAATGAAAAAGCTAAAGGGAATCTCCCAAGAGTTCAAACGAGTTTATTTGGGACAAATGAATATCAGCCTCCAGAGGCTCCCATCAGTAGAACAAGAGGGCATATTTACAGCTTTATTGGTGCACATGGGAGGAAGTTCCAAAATCTATTCTAATTATTCAAGCTCTCTGAATGGCTGTAGAATGGAAAGCTTTTGGTCTATCTGATGGTTTGCTCTACCTTCACGGGATGTGATTGCAGGGCTGACATGTGCTGCTCCCTGTTGACTGTGGAACTTTTTGACAGGTATGATGGAGGGTTGGGGTTTGAAGACCCTTGAGGGTATTGTACAGTGGTGGGTTTAGGTTTTGTATAAGGGTGGATTTGAAAGCAATGGTGGTAAATGTGCATTCTTATTTTGTCTCTCTAGAGTAAGGCAAGTATTATAACTTTATTATGCCTAAAAATTCAAATGCGAATTGGTCTTCCCAATACAAGAAAGATAATCAACAAATCATTGCCTTATATTCAGATTAACTGGCTGATGTCAAGGGAAATTTTATTGGACATATAAGCCATGATTTTATAACAGTAAGCCAAACTCAATCAATACATTTGCATCAATTAAAAGCTACTTCCAATTTTTAAACCTCTACTTGAGGTTTTAAAAAACCTTTACCAGGGCTTCCCTGGTGGCGCAGTGGTTGAGAGTCCGCCTGCCGATGCAGGGGATGCAGGTTTGTGACCCGGTCCAGGAGGATCCCACGTGCCGCGGAGTGGCTGGGCCTGTGAGCCAGGGCTGCTGAGCCTGCGCGTCTGGAGCCTGTGCTCCGCAATAGGAGAGGCCACAACAGTGAGAGGCCCGCGTACCGCAAAAAAAAACCTTTACCAGTAAGGCATCTACCTAATTACTTCCCAGAAACTTCCTCTGCTTTACATTCCATATATACTAATTTTTCATGAGGAAAAAATGTTATAAGGTGAGGAGAAGTGAGAAGTAAGCGATGGTTTGCTGAGAGAAGGAGATACGTGTCTTGGGTAGCAGCTCCCCGAGCTTTGCTCAGACCACCGAGATATGAAATATAGGTATTGAGGTACAATTATGGCCCTGATCATGATATAAAACTAGGCAAGAACTGGGGGCTGCTATTTGGTGCTGGGCATGGAGACAACTCCATCTCAAGATCCTGTCCCCGAGTATGCCAGCACTCCAGCATCTTAGTGGCAGGGGGGCCTGGAACGTCCCCTGGTGGCACTAGCTGTCAGGCAGCTTGGAGAACCAGAGAATAGCATTACCATTCATCTGCTAATGGGTGATATCCTCACATCAACAGGCTAAACGTGGTTTAGTTATGATGTACACAAGTATAAGTTGCATAAACTTGGAGCCAGTAGATGTGAAGGACAGGCTGGAATGTTCTTTTATCAATTACCTGACAGAGGATTTTTAACAACTTCATGTAGTAAGTTGCAAAACATTTTATTATAGTCAACTCTAAATTATCTGGAGATGGAAGGAGCAGAAAGAGCTGGGCATCGGCATTTGTTGAACAGAGCAATATAATGAGGGCCTTGGGGGTTAAACACAGAAGTAGAAACAAGGTCATCACTGCCTTCGTCGTTCTTATGAGCCCTTGATGGAAAAATAGATTGAGTTGGTGCCATTCAAAGACACAGGACTAAGATCTCACTGCTTTCACTGAAGCTAAAATCCTAGCACTAGAGAACCAACTCTGTGAGTTTATAGATCTTTTTAATTCTTCACATATTAAAAACTTGAAGATACAATGGAACATGGAACATATCAGAGGGCAAGGGCTTATAGCGTGGATTCCCGGCTGGGCCCATTCATTATTTTATTCAACAAATATTAAAGCAAGCGCTTCATATAAGTGAATCCTTGAGATCTCAGCAAAGGAATCTGCTATAGACCTCCTCCACTCCAGTGCAAGAAGACAGGAACATGGGGAGAGAGAGGGGACTTCCCAGGGGAGAAGAGGGTGGGAGGAAGAAGCATGGTTCAGAGCACGGGTTCTAATTCAGAGTTCTGCTTGGAGCAGAGGGACTGTCATTAGAGTATGAGATGGAAAGATAATTTGGAGAGGCTGGTAGGGACAGAAAGACCATGGAAATATAAGAGCAAAGTGTGCTGTTTCATCTGCATATGGGAGATAGTGGTCATTCGAAGAAGAATTGATCTTTATATTGAAATATAGAAGATAATTCCTAACAGGCCAGATGGGGATGAGATCAAGTTCTGACCTTCCCCACAAAATATTCCATGTAGCTCTTTGTGGCTTATATTAGTCACTGGAGAACACATTTTCCTGAGAGGCTGTGACATAAGAGCCTTCAATTAAACAAGTTTCAACAATGATCCTTCAGGAAAGAAATCAGTACAGGCACACACAGGCACACATACACACATACTTAATTTTAAAAAGAACTCTTGTCTGTAATCCTCCAAGGCTAGCCTTAATGTGCAATAAATTGTAAACAATTTTATTACATTTTATTTCAGCTTGAAAATTCTATGATTATATTTTATAGGCCTTTCTTATTTATAATTATATGTCTATGGCAATTCACTTATTTCCTAGGGGGTATTACTTTCCCTGACCTTGTATGTTTTAAGGAAGGCTGAAATACTACACTTTAAAGACAAAAATACTTTGAGCAGCTGAGTACCATAAGCAGCTGCTGTGAAGGTGCTGATTTAGGGTGTTCTGCGACTCAGGCTTCATGAAGGGGTTTCGCACATACATTGAGCTAAGGACACCCAGAGGATGCTGAGTTGATTAATTATCAGATCAATAATCTACAAACTGTGAATAGGCAGGAAACCAGAGTCTGTTGGCTTTTCAATCCATTGTGGAAATAAGGGTCTTTACATGGACTCGGAGAGAGTTCTGGTCCAGTGAGTCAATAATTCCCTTCATATCATAGAAAATGTATTGCCTCTATAGGCCATGGAATGCCTAGGGAATGTCCTTCAGTAATCGAGTATCCTGCATAGTAGATTATGCATTCACTTTATAGTCTGCTCTGGGACCTAACTGGTAAATAACACACAGTTAGGTCCATTCTGCCTACTAGAGACTATCTGAATGCTCTGGGGAAAATGTTGAGGCTTCACAAGCATTTCAAGCAGACTCAGGCAGGGGAGAAATAAAATATAGTCACTCTGGTCAAAGATTCACGTGGCATTTTCTGATGTGAATATTTCTAGACTCACTGGAGGAAAGGAAGAAGGATGGAAGAGAAACGTAGGAGGGATAGAAGGAAGGAAGGAGAAAGGAAAATAAACCTGATGGTGTGTGTGTGTGTGTGTGTGTGTGTGTGTGTGTAGTTGAAAGTTCAAGGTTGGAATCAGCATCTAAAATGGCAAGTTTAGCCATAATACTTCATTGGGTCACTAACAAAAGTTTGAACAGCAGTCTTCAAACAATAAAGAAAAGAATTTTTGGTTAAGAAGTTGACTCTGCTGCATCTAAATATGAACAGAGTTAGAACCGGAACATTCATACAGATGTAAGAGAACCACACGTTTCATGATAGAAATTATTCGAGGGTAGTTGGAAATACCTCTAATATTGCCTAATGCAAAAAAACCTGGAGATGTCCAGAATGTTACTTTAATAATAACTAACATTTGAAGAGCCCTTTATAATTTACAAGGCATTTTCTAGCAATTACCACAGTTAATTCCCACAATAACCCTGTGAGTTTAAATAATAGATTTATTATTTTACAGGCAAGGGAAATGCTGCCCAGGGAGAGTAAGTGGCTTTTCCCAAGGTCACTCAGGAGTCAGCCATAAAACTGGAACCCAAAGCCAGATCTTCTGACTGTAGACTGTCTGTCCCATCTCATCCTCTCTGCCTTCATATCCATGGATCCCTCTGCAAACAGTTATGTCTGTAACAAGGTAGAGATGTAACTACCTGGAAGGCAGAGTACATACTTGACACAAGCTCATGGGCACTTAAAGCTACTCTTTCAACCAACATACAAACTTGAGCTTGAAGGTCTAGACTTTCAATTTTTTTTTTTTTTAAAGACAGAATTAAAGTAGACATTGTTTTTTTTCCTCAAATGCAATTATTTCACATATTTCTAACTTTTATAATAATAATACTTTGTCACCATAGTTAAAGTTTAAAAATAAAACCACAGGTCAGATGTGACCCTAGTTGTGGACATTCATGTTTGAGAGACATAAGACAGGAGTGAAGGCAGTGCAGGTGGACAGCTGAAGCTACAAGATCCCTGGTGTAAGACCTGGGGCCAGGCTCTGTGAAGGAAATGATGATGAGCAGATCACAGCCTCTGCTCTCAAACGAACCTGTGATCTATTGAAAACACAACTGCAGAAATGGAAAGAGGGGAGAAAAAGGAGGGAGAAGTGAGGAAGTGTGTGCCCTGTTTGAGGACCAGAAAATAAGCCAGTTGTTTAAACCGAAGGGCTTACCTTAGAGAGCAGTGGAGAAAGGACCTGGAGAGAAAGACTGAAATGCCATGCTGAGAAGTTGGATTTTATTCTGAGAATAGTGTGTGTCGTGGTGATGATAGAGTGGGAGGAGGGCTCAGTGAAAGGGTACTTAGGAAAGGCAAATATAGTAGGAGCTAAGAGAATCAATCAGACAGAAAGAATTGGGGATGGGAGAGACCTGTTGTGAAGATATGGTAGTATCCCGAGGTGAGATAGCATGAACATGAAATGCCAATAAAAGGCAATTACTATCATTATTATTTATACCGTTATTATTAATAAGAAACATTCCCGGAACTCCCTCTGAATTGCTTTGAGATGTATTACTTAAAATGGGTTTTGAGAAATACTAGTGCCTCTGGAAATTAATAGGTGTTTAAAAAAATAAAAGAAAAACCTGTGATTAAAATGTACAGAATTTGTGGGTAAAACCAACTCTTAAAAATTTACAGGGCTTCCCTGGTGGCGCAGTGGTTGAAAGTCTGCCTGCCGATGCAGGGGACACAGGTTCGTGCCCAGTCCGGGAAGATCCCACGTGCCGCAGAGCGGCTGGGCCAGTGAGCCATGGCCACTGAGCCTGTGCGTCCGGAGCCTGTGTTCCGCAACGGGAGAGGCCACAACAATGAGAGGCCCGCGTACCGCAAAAAACAAACAAACAAAAATTTACAGCAGGATTTAGGAGAGAATTTCATATGCAAAATGTACATTTTATTTCTGAAATGGTAGAGAATGCTGCATTTCCTAAACACCTTTGACTAATTAGGATCATCCTTCTTTCTCCAGGAATGCATCTTTCACTATTTGTGGAGACACCTTTAGTAAAAGATTATTTCTGACTGAGAGATAAGAAACCTAGGTTCTAGTTCACTTACAGATTAAAGGTGTGAACTTGGACATCTATGGGCCTCAATTTCCTCACTCATCTTGCTATTCTAGTTTGGTCAAGAAGATAACAGGACACAGTAATGGAAATGTTGAGATAGTTATTCATACAACAGCAGCTCTAGTTGATGGGCATGTCCTCTTATTAAGGTAATAACTAACTAGTGGCCACTGTGCCAACTGCTCCTGAGACAATTTGTTGTAGTTCTCTAATAGCTCAAGAAATTATCTTCTGGAAACAAGTCAAGCATTGGGTTTCTCCCTTAAGTTAAAGTATATCACACGATCATGTAAGTATGAATGTGCCAGAATAGCAGGGGCGAAAGCCCAGAAGAGTCAGGTATCTTCCTTCTCACCACTGCACATCTCACCTCCCCAAGGAATCCATGTAGGTAACCTCCAATTGTTGCCCCATGTCTCATGGCTTATTGAGTCCAGGGAAGAATGCTAGGCTTTTATGCTGAGTTCTAAGATCTACAAGTAGAAATACCCAGGAAAGAATGAATATTTCAGACCCCCAGATCAAAGTTAGTATCACATCCCTGGTGTGACCTTTATACAAATGAAACCTTTATACAAATGAAACCTTTATACAAATGAAAATAGCGCTTTATTTAAAGAGGTAATAATCCAAGGGGAGTAACTGCTTAAAAAAGCAAAGAGGAGCATTATCGTATACTGACTGTGTGTTGGGCAGTGAAGGAGGCATATTGTAGGTTATCTAAGTATAATCTGGTGGACCACAGAGGGTTTCATTTTCAGCTAGTCCTTGGTTTGTGTTTTAGCTCTGTTTAGCTAAATTATTTAAATTATCATCTGTAATATGGTACCTACTTTATGGGATTGTACTGAGTATAAAGTTATATAAAGTATGGAAAGCAGTGCTTTGCATATAGTAAGTGCTCAATAAATGCTAGTCTTTATTATCACTATTATTTTATTATCAATTCAATTTCCAACATTCCCCAACACAAAGGGAAAAACAAAGACAGAGACCTGATATGACAAAAATCTACTTAAGAAATTTTCTAAATGGAATTTTATCTTCAAAGGTAACAGAATATTTTCCTTTTCCCCCGTTCTGCCTGAGTTATGACTTCTTTCAAATACTGTTAATTTGAGAACAGAAACACCAGAGAAAATGTATTTCACTCTGACTTGTCTAGAAGGAGCTTCCATGTCATCCACCTGGGTTCAGAGGCCAAAGTTAACCTTTATTATGGCACCAAATAGTCCATTAGTAAAGCACACAGCTGACATACTCTCCAAGGGCTCACAGCACATGTTGAGGAAATGTTGCCTCTCTCTCCCCTTCTCAGTCCTGCCATCCCAGCCAGGGGCTCAGTGCCCAGCAACTTCTTCCTATAGAACAGCAACCAATCTTAGACCAAAACAACAAAAAAAGGAGAACTGCATGAAGTCTCAGGTGAAGAATAGAATAATTTGCAGGGTGCAGGGCAGATATCTAAATTCCACATAATTTCAGATGATACTTTTATACCTTTGGGGAGAAGCTCTGACACCAAGAAAACAAGAACTGTGAATTGCCACTTGGATCCCATATCTCTCTCAACTCCACCTTCCTCTTCTTCTCATCCTCTTCTTTGTCTTACATTTTCTCTCCTCTTCTTAGCCTCCTCTTCCTTCAAGTCTCCCTCCTCTGTTTCTTTTTCTTTTTTCACCTTAAGAGTTATCATCATCACCACTGTTGACGTTTTTTTCAGCACTTAACTATTTGCCAGGCACTGTGCTAAATGCTCTATATGCACTACATTTTTTAATCTGTCTACAAAAACACAACTTACAGAACAACACACTTTCTGAACAGGAAAAAAAAGAAAAAAAGGCTGGGGCCCAAAGGCTATAAAGTCTTCAGTGACGATGGAGCATCGTGGAGTGGGTCAAGTTTAGGTGTGCTCCATTCATCTCAGTGGAAATGGCTTTTCCTACAGCATAAAGAGGGAATGTAAATGGAATTTGTATTGTTACCCCAATACTAATGTATTCTGTGGCAAATAGTGAATGCATTCAATTATGTGTGCATGTGGATTTGATATATCCACTTGAAAATAAGCTTAATATTCTTTTAAATGACTCTTATTTTAATTGAATCATATACTGGAATTCATTCTTGTGCATTTTTCTAATAATTATCTTGGGGTGAAACAGGGAAAAGTGGAATGTGGTATTTATTTAACTTTTTATATATATTTGCATTCCAACATAGATCAAACTTTAGCATATGTCATTTTAATTTTGTATAATGCACATGTCAGTATTTGTAAAAACATACCACAAACCATATTCCCAGAATTTAGTTTGCACACTGCAAGAAACTATCACAAGTCTATGTGATGTTAAGTGTGACTATATTACAGTTTTGAAAACCATATTAAGATTTTTGAAGCTCAGAAGAACTGGTTTTTAATCCAGGTCCTGTAATTTCCCAGCTGTGTGATCTTGGGCAAGTTCTGCATGAGGTTCATCAAATTTCCTCTGTGGTAAGCATGGGAGTAATAATAGCCACCTTTCATAGCTATTGTGAAGGTTAAATGAGAAAGCATATGAAAAGGCCCGACACACAGTACACATTCAGCAGAAGCTAGCTCCCTTCCTCCAGCATGACTTCCATTTATTGTAGTAATGGCCCACAATCTATATCTATACCTATATCAACCCATATCTATATAATCTAACATATATGTGTGTATATGAGTACATAAACACACACAGGTATATGCATGTATATGTGTGTTCACACACACACACAACCGTACCCACATATGCAATCATACTCATAATAACACACGTGTGCCACCCCAAGTGTACCTTCAATGTAGGATCAAACCTAAGGAGGTATGAAATACTCACATATACTCACTTTAATCCACATGTCACTCCGTATAAGGCCTCACCTACAGAGGTGTAAAAGCGGACTCTATCTCCCTGCCCTGCCTTGATAATAGTACCATGGGTGCCTCAGATATACCCTAGCTCCATCTAGTGGAGCTTTCCACTTTCCATGCCATAGTGTCTCCTGTGCTGGCTCCAGCCATTGCCCCAACTCACCATTTTGCAGGCTGTCTCCACCATCCTAAGAAACAGCTGTGCTTAAAAGAGTTCCTCTGTACTTCTATTCAGGCCTGTTCCAGTTTTCGTCCTGGATATTTCTGGACATGAGTACGTCGCATTGAAATATTCCCACCTCTACCTATAGACAAGGAAAAGGCTTGGGGCACCTCAATCCACTGGGTCAACAGGACATGAATGACTGTGAGTACATGAATCTCTTCTAAGTCCATGTCTTCAGGGTCTAGAAGGAAAACTCTATATCCTTTAATGAAGGGTTTCTGCATTACTAAATTTGGGACTACTTTGTACCTACTTATTTATTTATTTACTTATTTACTTATTTATTGCAATGAAAACTTTGGCCCCAAAAAAGATGTCACTGGCCAACTGTTTCAAAGAGATGAGCTGGCTTTCCTTTGACTATGAAGGAAGCCAGGTTGCTTATAGATACTGTTACTGCTATACATCAATTAAACCATGGAATTCAATCCTTATTTCCTTTAGCTAGTGGATTTAATGCACCGAAAATATTAACAATGGTAGAGAAAAGCCAGGTCATTAGATCCGTGTCTATATAACCGATTCATTTCGCAAGTTCTTTACCCCATTCAAAAGTTTAAAGGTGGCTGGGAAACATGGTAGTGGATGAGGTAAGGATCACTAATTCCAATATTGTTGGTTGGTTATTTAAACCAAAGAACTAATAAACACTATTAAAAATCAGTCATGCCATTATCGTTGTTCCATTGAAGTGATCAGTTAAATTATTATCCTATTCCCGTTGTCCATATAACAACAAAGAACATGCAAGTTGGGTGGGGGTAGGAATGTCAACCTGTGGTCCCCACTTGCTCTCCCTTTGCCCCAGATCTTGGCCTAGGGTCCGGGCATGTTTGGATTGGTCTGATGGATTTTCTTTCACTGTTTCACATCAGTTATACCAATGCTATTGCTGAGTATGTTACCTATAGGTCCAATAAAAATAGTAAAGCCTTCTGCCTAAGAGTCCCCCACTTCCAGGATAAAAGAAATGATGTCAGTAGAGAAAAGGTAAACAAGAGTGACAGGCAAAGAAAGGCAAGATGAGGTTCACTGCTGGAACAGATTTGACCCGAACTTTCTACTACTAAGTTAATAAGTCAAATCTCATGGAAGAAGACAGGAATTCAAACCAGAGGTAAGTAGATTGTTCTACTCTCTTTGTGCGCGTAAATGAGACTTGCATGAATTTACTCAACCTGACTCACATTGTGAGAACGTAACTCATTTGGAAGGGTTGGGTTTGTTTTGGCAAAGGATGAATGCCCCAGTTTGCCTTCCTGTTCCTTTGTTTAAGGGGCAAATGACGCTCATTTGACTTATCTTGCAAGAAATCAGCATCTCAGTCTCTGGGCTGGGAAGAGAAGGAGGAAATGAAAGCACCATGTTTTCATTATGCTTGAAGTTACTTATTTGCAAAGAGGTTCTTCATCAGCTGAATCTGTTTCTTCATGTACTGCCTCTCAGTTCTGCTGCCTTTGTTGTAATGTTACATTTTGTATCTAATATTTCTTGCTACTGTTTAGAAATCATTGTGCTTACATTGGGCTTCATCGATAATTTTGTGTAGCATAATCCATCACCATGTTGGATGTTGGGGCAGGGAGAAGGGTATTACCTTGTCTTTCACTTCGTGCTCAGACAGCTCTCTCGTATTGATTCCTTGGCTTTCGTGTTCGTTAGATGATGATTTGCACTTTTCCTGTATTGTGTTTATCCAGATTATGTTTCAAATGTGTCTACAACATATCATCATTAACAACAAACATTTATTGAACCCTATGGGATGCGGATAAGGCTCCAGGCTAGGTACTAGGGATAAGATGAACTTAATGTGATCCCTACTCTGGAGGACTTTATTATCTATTGGACCATGTTTGTTTAAAAAAACAAAGAAAGAAAGAAAGAAAAGATACCTAATGGCTTATGCCCAGTGAGTGCTACAGGCAATAAATGCTCTTGGAGTTCAGAGAAGGAAGTGATTGGTGTGGGCTAGACTGGTCAGGGAAGGCTTTATGAATGAGATGAAATTTGAGTGGCTTCATAAAGATGAGAAGGATATTTTTATGGGATAGTGAATATAATGATTTTCCGAATGTCACTGTGCCAGGTTAAAAAATAAAATAGTGTCTGTATCTTTAAATCACAGTTGACTTATTAGCTATTTATGAGCTTCAGAGAATCAACTCACCCGCTTTCTACAATGCTTTTTGCAGAGTTCTATTGTTAATAGCGTTGCATACCTCGTCATATACACCAGGGAAAGGCCAGACAGTCTGTCAACTTTCTCATTAAGACTTACCTGGCCTGTTTGACAACTTTTAAGATTGTCTTTTGCTTTATCTAAAATTTGCCCTAGTTTCTTCCCTACTAAAATCTCTAATCAGAAAAAAAAAAAAAAGGTATATTCAATGATTTCTTAAAGCAAAGTGAATTTTAAGGTAATAGAACAGGAAAGAAAAAAGTGACTTTCTTGTGAATGTTGCCACCCAAATCTTTAAGAAAACTCAAGTTTGACCTTGGATAAGATATTAGTTCCCCAAGGGAAATATCCATTTATGAGCAGCTGCACCATTTTTCCTCTATAAGAAAAAGACATTCAAACATTTTTGAAGATTGAAAACTTTGCTTATTACTTTTGTGGAACTTTACTGGTCCAGCTAGATATTTACCTCAGCTTATTGACAGAAAGCTTGGCAGGAAAACTATCTGTGGCCAGCAGTACTAATATTCTAAGGACTAAGCCCTGTGGCTTTCCTAATGCCAGTTCTCTTTCCAAAACTCTCCCTGTGAATTATGTTATTTTAAAAAAAAATCTCTGTTTTATAATTTATTTTGGCTTTGGTGGAATGAGAGGCAAGGAAGAAATGAAATCCATATTTTCTTCCTTTTGTTTCTTCATGCGGCGTTTACTTAGGGGCCTCTATCACGTACACAGTGTAGAGCATTCCACAGACCTCTTCATTGTGTTAAACAAGGGAAAAAGGATGGATATTTACATACTCTAAGATAACTGGATCAAATAATAAAAGAAAAAAGTTATTTTCTATGTTTGTTCTCCTTAGTCCCATCAGGTGGTGATTGGACTTAAATTTTCTAATTAAATACAACTCAACGTTTTTCATTTTAGAATAGCATCTTAGGTGTAATATGGACAAATATTCAGTGAGTGTGAAGTATAAATGCTCAATTAGGGATATTCCCTTTCACAAGAAGCATCTCTCCGTTCCTTCCCAAGACAGTTGGATGTGTTCAGGGAAGTCTTACATGCCCTTTTTGGGGAGAGGGGTCTGCCCTGCATGCTGTCCTCCATACTGTCCACCTAAGTGAGGCTGGTCTGATCTAGTTCCTGAACACTCTGTGCTGGTATCTGCCCACTATGGCTAATATCATCTGTTTTTTGTTGTTTTGTTTTTGTTTTTTGGTGGATGTTGTGCTTCACTCACACCATCAAATTATATAGTGATCAAATATATCCGGGGGGAGGTCCCTGCATTTTTTATCCTACTCATTTAACCTTGTGTTTTAGGTCTCAGTACCTATGTGTCCACTCCACCTCCCCATCAGGGCCTATGGGAACTCAAAGGACTTCTGCATGCAATGCACACATCATGTAGAATCAGAGCTCTCTCTCTCAGACTCCTCTAGTTATTGATAAGATTTCTCCAGCCACCTTGGGTATAGAGGGGCAGAGCAGCAGCCTGAGTGTTCTAGAAGACCTCAGGCTGTAGAGTCTAGTGTTTTAGTCAACTAACTCCCCAAATTTGGTCAAGGCCCAAGAAAGCCTGGGCCTTTGATTCTCAGGGAATCTGACTATATTCTTACCCTGGGGGCATCCACACAAAATCCTGCTCTTTTCCTTGCCTGGGAATGCTTTCTCCTTGTCTTACCTGATAGGAACTTCCCTGTTGTCTCTAATCTCTACACTATGAGTTAGTGTAAAATTCTGCCACTGAGTTCGCCAAGCTTGGCTTCTGACCTAAAGGGGAGCTTTTGGAATTTAGTAAACTCTTTCTCTCCTAGCCAAGTGGGTTTCAAAAAAAATATTTTTGTCACTATGGACTCAAAACCCAATTTTCTCTTTTTCTTTGCATTCTTATTTTAACAATTCTAGTCATCTCCAAAGCAATGGATGCCTCTAACCAAATAGGGGGAATGTGTGAAAATACATAAAAGTGTATATTAGCCATGTTACAAAGTCTACCAAAAACCATTGAGAGAAAAGGGCAAGGCTCTGAATAGTTACTTGAGTGTGATTGTAGTGAGAGTACAAGTTGAACCACAATGGGTTAAGACAGTGAGGCAGTGGAATTGACTTGGATCTCAGGGATGGAAGAAGTAGGGTAGGTGTGAAGAAGAGGGAATGGATTTTCAATCAGACTTAATATCTTCTTCCCACTGCTTCTGGAGCTCTGTATTTATACCTCATGCAATCTCAGTGCAGTTTTCATTGTCTCCAAGTTACTCATGGGTGTACCTTACTATAAGATTATAAATTACTTGAGGAGAGGGACAAAAACTTTTTGTATTTCTATCTATAGTATTACTTAGCCCTATGCTTGTACATATTAGGTCCTCATATACATTTATAAAAAAATGTAACATGTTAAAAACTTAGGATTTTAACATTCTTTTTCCTTTAGCTCTCTTTCAAAATTGCTGTGTTCATTTACTTCCTGTATTAAAGACAAATATTTTAAAAAGTCTGAATAGAGATTTACCTTAGATATTCTTTAATACCAATTAGTCTTTTTTCTTCTTGATGTCCCAGCCTTCTTATCTATGGGATTTCCATATGGTGTCACCTCAGTTTACTTTTTTATTGTGGTAAAATATAAATAACATGAGATTTACCATTTTGACCACTTTTAAGTGTACAGTACATTGGCTTTAAGTATATTCACATTGTTCTGCAGCCATCACCACAATCCATCTCTAAGCCTTTTCATATTCCCAGATTAAAAGTCTGTACTTTTTAGAAATAACTCCCCATTTTTCACCCCTCCCCAAGCTCCTGGCAACCAGCATTCTACTTTCTGTCTCTCTGAATTTGACTACACAAGGTAGCTCATATAAGTGGAATCATACAGTATTTGTCCTTTTGTGTCTAGTTTATTTCACTTTGCATAATGTCTTCTAGGTTCATTAATGTTGTAGCATGTGTTAGAATTTCCTTCCTTTTTAAGACTGAATACTATTCCATTGCTTGTATGTACCACATTTTGTGTACCCATTACCTCAAGTTAGTGGTGAAGATAAAATGATCATTACCATCCAATGGGAATTTATATACATCTCTGGGTATTTTTTGGTGGCTTGATTCTCTTTATATTATGAAATATTTGACCAGTTGATGCAAGGAATTAAATATGGTCCTTTCTAAAAAGAAAGGATATTACTAGAAATAATACTTCCTCCAATGCTGCTGATAGTAGTTTTAAGGTCAAGTAGGGTAGTAGCTTAGATTTTTAAAAGAAAAATAAAAATATTTTTATTTTATGCCCTTAGAGCTTTCTTTCTTTTGTGAGTCATTGAAGTGGCTAGAGACATCAAGCTGATGTTCCCCAGACCGATAATGCTGAAACATCCTTCACACAGAAGGGATGCGGAAGGTCAAACTCGTGAACTGCTTCCAGTGGCATTCTGTAGGTTCTCATGGTACACACGCATTTTAAAATCTCTGAAAAGATTTACTGCTAAAAGAAAACAAAAACAAACAAATGAAAAAATCCCCATGCTTTATTTATTTTATCTAGCTTTTTCGAAACACATCTGAATTCAGAATCATTTTTTAGTAGTTATTTTGGAATATTTCAAAATGTTCTGGATTAAAACAAGGTAAAATCTTTAAGAAATTAACAAAGTGAGAGCACCTGAAAAAGTGAAAAAGTGGGTCCTCTCAGAGCCTTGAACTGAATGGATCATGACACACAAATAAATTTTCCCATAATTAGGACAAATGTACTTAGATTCATAGTCAGCTAATTCATCTGTTACTTGTCCTTTACCTAAACTTAAGAATTTGTCTTGTGTCCACATAAAGAATATTGAGAGATAGATGTGGTAAACAATTTTAATATTTTTTTGTCTGCGTTTTTGTGGAAGACATAGAAATGTTATTTAAATAAATTAATTTTTAAAAATAAATATATAAAATTTATTTAAATAAAAGGTTGCTTAAATCAAACTTTTCTTATAGTCTTTTGATCTCTGAAGCAAGAAATAAATGAAGATACTTAAGTTCTTTGTTAGAAGCATGTTCACCGTAAAGAACTGAGTTTTAGCCAAGATGTCCCCAAGTGTTAGAATCCAGTGAGGAAGGGAAGGAGGTGAAAGGTGGAAGGAGATTATCAAAGCTGTGGATGAAATATTAAGGGAGCTCTGTGAGACTCATGGGAAAAGATGCATTTGAAAAAGAGCAAAGAGAACTTAAAAAAAATCAGTTTTCTGTTTTCATGTTTCTGAAGACCTCAAATGCCAGTTACTAGGGACTTCATAACTTGGTAAGTTTCTCATTGTTTTTAACCTCTGTTTTCTGAATTTTTCTGATTAAACACATTTAGCTTACTTTTAAGAAAGTGAGGGGCTTATTGAGGGATGAGGAGGTAGGAAAAATATATTCAGAAACTATATTTTAAGAAGGAGATTGTGTCTGCAATGAAAAGAAGTGGGCAGCAGTGCATAAGGACAGCAGGGAGGAAAACAACCAACACACAAAATTAAGTGTAAATAGACTGTGAAGCTGTTAAAAGTTTAAGAAGTAGTCCCCAGGGCTGACACTTGTTTAAGGTTAAGACTTTGAATTTTAGCTCAGTGATAGATGTTCTGTAGGAAGCTAAGTTAACATGGTAGGTTACTGGTTTTCTGTAGGAAGCTAAGTAATTGTGGTCAGGTTACTGGTTTTCTGACCACTAGTAGGCTTGTAGTAGATACTTGCTATATGAATGGTGGTCTTAGAACTCAACATTATTAGATGAAAAACAAAGCATGATGTTGATCTTTATCAGGTAAAGTCATTCATAATAGAGCTAGGAAATAGTCACTTCTGGTAGTGACCAAGTAGCTGATTTGGAAGTTGGAAAAATGCTCCAAGAACAAAGCGTCATCCAGTCACATTTAAAGCAAGCTACCTAGCTGAGTGACCACCTTCATCAGGTTTATTTTGCAGGAGAGTTTCTCTGACGTAAATGCCATTTCAAAAGAAATGCCAAGTCTTTTGGGTAATCAGAGGTATCCAGATAATTATTACTCACAGACTGTACATCAGTTTTGTCATTGCTCAGTCCTAGGTTTCTGGATTCAGATAAGGGGAAATGTTGTTTATCAAACAAAATGTTTCAGGCATCCATTAATTCATCAAACTGAGACAGAGTTCTACATTTATCTGATTTAGGCTTGACCTGGGTCCATAAATGAGTTCATGGGTAAGCCTGTCTATGTCCCTGATGTCACAAGCCTTGGGCCTTGGGACAGGTCATGAAGCTATTTGGGGATACAATCACTATTACATCTGCTGAAGCTATTTGAAAGCCTGCACTGGTACTCTTTGAATTACAAGACTTAGAAACTGATCTTGAACCAGCTCAAACAAAAAAGGGAATGTTGGGATCTGTATAAATTTTCTACGGCTGTTATAACAAAGTGTCACAGACTAGGTGGCTTAGACAACAGAAACTTATTGTCTCACAGTTCTGAAGGCTAGAAATCCAAGATTAAGATGTCTGCAGGTTTGTATTTTTTCTGAGGCCTCTTTCCTTGGCTTGCAGATGGCTGCCTTAACTCTATGTCTTCACATGGTCTTTCCACTGTATCCTCATGTGGATTCCTCTTCTGAATCCCTGGTGTCTCTTAGCATACCCAAATTTCCTGTTCTTATAAAGACAGCAGTCATATTGGATTAGGATCCTCCATATCACCTTTATTCTAACTTAATTACTTCTTTAAAGGCCCTATCATCAAATATAGTCACATTCTGAGGTACTGGGGGTTAGATATTCAATATATGAGTTTAGGAAGGGGCACAATTCAGCCCCATAATACAGTCATTTGCTCAAATCTTCTAACTGGCAGGGTGGGAGATGGATTGGGAAAATAAGGGATCAAATATGGTCAAGATTCTGTTCCTCTAAATGTTGTTCTCTCTCAGTCAGCTTCATCATTCTAGAAGGGCTTCTCCATAGGAGGGAACCATGGCCTCCAGCACTGTGGCCCTTCATCTTTAGTGCATTATTAGAGAGCAAAGGAAATGCCGTCTTCCTAGCTTGAGCTTGAAATATCCTGGAGAAAGCCACTGATTGGCTTATCTTGCGTCAGGTAGTTTTCCATGAACCAATCAGCATGGCCATAGCAGTGAGGACTTTGATTGGTTCAAAGTCAGCCAGCGTCCATTGCCAGATCAGTCACTGCAGCCAGGGAGGCAGGATTTTCCCAAGATGGCAGCCCTCATCTGTAACATATTTTGGGAATAAGTGTGGTGGGGAAGAGGAGGAGTTCTCCCAAAAAAACCTTAGCACAAGGGGAAGTGTGACCCACACAGGTACCCCAGTGTATCTTTAGGAGAGTCAAACACAGTCAAAAAAGCAGGAACATTTCAATGCAATGTCAAAAAGGACTCCGAATAGTGATCTAATCTAACTCTAATCAGGAAAAATGCACAGACTGCTAAACCAGAACTTGGTGGGAACACCCAACAGGGTTTTGGGGGATCAGCAAAGACTTCACATAGGTAATGACCTTAGAAAAAATCCTAGGAGGAGAAGACTTGCCAAGTGAAGTGAGACATAGAGAAGGAATGCAAAGCCTTGCTTGTTGTGGAAGGTTTAGGGGGCCTGTAGGTATTTCAATGTGGTGCAGTGAAATGTAAAAGTTAAAGCTGTTGAGTCCATGTCTTCAGAATAAGCAGTTTAAAAAGATCCACAATGGATCAAAAGTGATCCTGTGTTTCTTACTATTTTCCCAATGAAACAACAAAGCTTGTTAGAACTTCCATTAAGATAAAAGTATGAAGGGGAAAGGGGAGAAGATAGAATAATTGGTTTCGTTTCTCTTATAAAACTTAACATTTCCCATAGAGAAACACTAGTCTGGGCTATGACTCCAGTCTAGGAACATCCTCTCTTTGGTTCTCAGTTTACTCATTTATTTCAAATGAAAGGATTTCTCTTGTATGAACTTTTAAGACCTTGCTGGGTCAGTTGGTTGCTACTTATCTGTCTATCCAACAAGTGTGTATCTCGAAAACTGGTTATCAACTTCAACTGACCTTGGTTTTGTTTTAGGGAGGTAAGTGCCAGAAGGCCCCGGCCCAACGTCCCAGAAGAGCTCCGGTCTCTTTTTTTTTTGGCTGCACTTCGCGGTGTGTGGGATCTTAGTTCCCTGAGCAGAGATGGAACCCGGGCCCTCAGCAGTGAAAGTGTGGAGTCCTAACCACTGGTCGACCAGGGAATTCCCCTGACTTCAGTTTTGGAATGCAAAAATCTGTATTTGGCCTGGGCCTTATCCATGAAAAACTGCAGACCAATCATCAAGGCTTAGTGTGAACAATAGAATATTAGTGCCAGGTCACTATACTGAAACTGACACGTGAAAGGTACAGAGAGTTCCAATTACAGGCTCAGAGGAAGGGGGGCATTTGTACTGCAGTGGTGAGAAAAGTTTCACGGAATGGTGGGATTTCAACTGCGCTGTAAGGATGGTTGTGATTAACATAGACAAAGACAGGGGGTGAGGTCATTGAGAATGGGGGTTGGGCACCAGCTGGAGGGGGCTGTGAGCAGGAGAGGAGAGGTGGGAAAGGGCAATGTTTATCCCAGATAGAGGCACTCAGGCCTGCAGAGGTCACCTCCTGCCCTTCTGGATAGCACTGCATACTATCTCTTTGAAATATTCTAGACCGTTTTTATCCTATTGCTTGACACTTTGATCACCTTCTGGAGATCAACCTCCCCAGGAGTCGGTTCTACTCATGGGAAGCGGCCACTTATAGGACTTAAAAAGTGTAGGATGGTCTCCTCATTTGTCTGCCCCTCCATTCCCCAATGACACTCAGCTAATGTCACTGAAAACCCTTTACTCCCCTCTCAGTCCCACATAGGACCTCAGCCACCCCACCAAGGCCAACACTGCATGAGGAGCACCTGAGCACTGACATCTCTATCATCACCTTCTCATCACCGACAATCATGGCCAACATGACTACATGTCAAGTAGTGCCAAGTCTTTTATATATAGTTATCCTTCAATTGAACCCTCCAATAACCCTCCCTATGAGGTGGGTTCTATATTATTATCTCCATTTTTCCAAATGAGGAAAATAATGCTTAGAGACGTTCAGTGACCTGACTAAGATCACAAAGACGGTAAGTGATGGAGCTGAGACTTAGACCCTGGGCTCCGACTGCACAGAGCTCACAATCACAGTGTGTGTGGGGTCACAAAGGATGGAAGTTCAGGATGAGAAACGGCCCTATTACAGGTGGTATTTGCCATTACACAGAATATCCAAGGCTTCATTAATTGATGTGGGATCCTTGCTCTGTCTTCCTTGATGGAGTGTTTGGTTGATGACTGTGCTGGGGCAGACTCTGGATGTTGGAAGATGTGGGGGTAGTATGGTATTTTCTAAAGAAAATATAGAATTTTTGTTAAATAAAGGAGGAAGAAGGCATTTCAAGTGTGGAATTTCCATGGAACAAGTATGGGTGTGGACATTACAGTGGAAAGATGAAGCAAGCCCATGGGTGGAGGAGCACAGAGGCACCAAGGAGGAGCATGGATTTGGAACCAGCTAGAGCTGGGTTCCAACCTTGGCCTTACCAAGTCCGTGGACGAGTCACAAGTTCTCTGACCCTCATCTGTAAAGTGATACTATGAGAAGGCTTATGGTGAAGATTATTCTTTTAAAAACTTATTAAATTCTGCAACAGTGCCAAGCAAAGAGTAAATTTTCAATAAACAGTAGGTCAATCTTTTAACTGCTTTTATAGTTGAGGAGTGAAATCCTGTCCAGCTTCCCAGGCAGCAAGTGATCCCTCCTACCTGGAAACTTCCACTTACCATCTAATTGATCTACCTTCCTCTTTCATCAGTTCACCTGTGCAGTTATTTCATTGGTGAACACTTATTTAACCTCTACCATATATCAAGCACTGTGGAAGCAAAAACAAATAAAAGAGGATCCTTTGATGGATATTTTACTTTTTGAATATATATGTATGCATATGGCTTGTCTCCCATCTAGAATACAAGGAAAGAAAAAGTTCTTAATCACTGCCCTGCATGTTTGAACACTTGGGGAAAAGCAAACACAGTCAGAAATCTGTGTCTTTGCAGTTGGATAGTCAGGAGGAAACTCAAGCAGAGCTAGGTTCTTCTTATTTCCACCAGTTTTCATGGGGTGTGTGTGTGTGTGTGTGTGTGTGTATGTGTGTGTATATGTGTGTATGTGTATGTGTGTGTGTGTGTGTGTGTGTGTGTGTGTGTGTGATCAGCCCTTGATTAGACTTCCATGATCTGTCTCCACTAGGAGTCCTTACATGAGAAGCAGCCACTCTCTTTCTCACTGACCAGAGGGGACAGAGATACCCCCTCACAGCTCCCAGAAGGGCTCTGGGGCTAAACCAGCTCTGAAGTCCAGAGACGGGAGATCGTCTGCAGTGGTCAGAGCCTGAGGCTGGGCTTTGGACCCTGGCAAACCCCCAAGACTCTAGGCTGTTCTGCATTAGAGTCGAGCTCCATGGGGCAACTCTGAGGAAACAGGGCCTTTGTGAAGTGCTCCTTTGATGAGAAGCATAATATAAATACAAATTGCTATTATGTCAGCTTCTGAGGAGCCACTTCAATTCATTTGAGCACCTTTGATTTTATTCTCCAATTGCTTTCCTTCTTTAAAAAATTTAATAAGAGCATGTTTTCATCTGGCCTCAAGGGAGTAATTTATTTATTTAAAGTAATAATAAAGTTTCAGCATAATCCCTGGTTCCCAAGGGGGAAGGAGACTCTTTGAACAATTTATTTTTCCCATCCTTGAAGTGCCAGCCATGGGGAGTGATGGTGTCCCAGAATCCACGGCCATGGCAACGAGTAGAGCGTCTGGGGTCACTGGGAAGCAGGGGCATGGAAAAGGGTCTCATGGCTCTCTTCTTTCCCTTTCTCTGCCGCAAGTTCCTCCTTCAAAGCAACCACATGGGTAAAGTATGATGAGGCCCCACATCAGCTGAGGAAGCCAAATCGCGTTACGGCCAAGTCCAACTCAGGCTCCAGAATGGAGGCCCACGAGAAGCAGGCCAGGGCAGGTGGGAGGGCTGACTACTCTGGATTCTCTCTTCTCAGTGCAGAGTCAGATGTGGGCGCTGGGGGCACGAGGAGTGGGCACGAGCTGTGGGACACAGAAAGAGTTCGGAAATATTGCTCTTCAGTGGGTAATGGGGCAGGATAGTACCATCTCTACTAGGAAAACCAGTGGTATTTGACCCTTACCTATCAGCCAGTGTTTCAAGTATTTTATGTGCATTATCTCACTTAGCGTTTATATGAAGCACATATCACTGTAATTCCCATATTATGGATAAGTAAAATGAAGCTTATGGCAGTTAGATAACTTGCCCAAGGTCATATGGCTAGTCAGTGGTAGACCGGGATCCAAAACTAAGGTTGGCTCCAGAACCCAAGTTTGTAACCACTATATGCACTGTCTCTCAGGCTGGATTACTTGGGGAAGGCTGATGAAGGTGGTGATGTCAGTTGAGATTACTTTTGATTACAAGCAATAAAGAACCTCAGTTATGGTTACAAATAAACAGGAGTTGATTTTTCTCACCTAATGAGAGTCTGGAGCTAGGCAGCTGCTGGTGCTCAGTCAACAGCAGTGGGAGGGGGACTGTTTCTTTGCCCTTTCTACATGCACATCACCTTCTTGTCACAAGAAGGCCATACACCTCCAGATATTACATCTGTATTTGAGGCAGGAAGATGGAAAGGAGAAAGGTTGGTGCCAGCACTTCCAGCAGGGAAGAAAATGTTTTTCAGGACCAACCTCTCCCCAACAAAAGCAGACTTCTTAGGTCTCATGGATGAGAAGGGGGTCACATGCCCACCCCCCCAGCTGGAAAGAAGGCTGAGGAAAGGAAGAATTTGTCTCTCTGCTTTCTACACGGGAAGGACAAGAATGGCTTTATGCAACTGCTCCACAGCTAAAATATGACCTGGGCATTGGACGGTCAGAGAGACAGGGAAGTGCCAGAGAGGAGGTGCAAGTATAAAGATGGTGAGGCCAGGCTAGGTCTGGATCCCAGTTTATGTGGGGAACTGGTGGGAGCACAGATTGGAAAGCCAACTGGGGCTTGGATTATAGTAGAATTTAAGTACCGATCCTAAAAGCCATCTTCATCTTTATAGGCATAAACTGTTGTTTCCATGCTCCTATCGGCCACATTCTCTTGTTTTAACAAGACACATGTGTTAATTACTTTAATTTGCTAAATTTCACACTTGCCCTGAGGCTTGGGGATGGATTCCACAGTAGGAAAAAAAGGCTCTATGTTCATGTATGAAGAAACCCTTTGTGCTTCATTTAAAGTAGATTGTATCACTTTAAAAAGATAATGGAAGAATTCTTCCTGTTCTACTCCCATTTTCTCATTGAGAATGTCCCTTCTATAAGACAAGAGAGAATCTGTCATTGGTTAGAGGGATTAAGAATAAGAGACAATGACAACAGTCTGTGTTAGGTGACAGCATATGAGATGATTATTTTTATTACAACATTTTCTTTAAAGTTGGATTGTGTTTGGTAAAAAGAAAAGGAAAAATATTTAGGGTCATTGAAAAAGAATATGTAGTTGAGTTACCATGATGGCAGCTGTAGAAGAGAAATGTGATTGTACGAATCTTTTCTAGAGGTGGTGCTTTCACTAGCAGGCCTGGGGGCTCACTCTGGGAGCCCTCTCTCGGCTGTACCTGTATGTGGACACCCTCCCTTCCCTTCTTGCCACCAGGGGAGGCTCGCTGTGGCTTCTGAGTTCTTTCACCTCTCTAGGTCTATTCTAGAGTCTTGGTGATTTAGAGGTCATGTCCAGGGCACTACCACAAACTCCGGACATGGCCCTCAGTGTCCCTCTTAGAAGAGGATTTCTTCATGAGGGTCTCTGGGCCTGCCACCTTCTCCTCCCCTTCTCCAACCTACAGGGTAACAAAAAGTCCAGAGTGTCTCTCACAGGGTCCCCTGTTGAGCTCTTCCCTGGCATCACGCTGCCTTTTCCTGTCATCGTACCCTGAGGTAAAATGCTACCCTTCACCATTTTCCATAAGAAAGCTAATGGCATTCAGCACTCTGTAAGCTCAAGACTTCGCTGGGTGCTTTGGGAGGCTTCAGTCAGACACCCCAGTGCATACAGCTCAGCTCTGGCTGCCTCGCCTGGTGTCACACTTCTCAGGCCCCACACCTTCTGTATCCAGCACTCTTGTCATGTGACTGTCCATGGTCATGCAGTCGCTGAACTTGTGGGCTGGTCCACCTCTCCAGTGGTTTCTGTGGTTGAGAGCAGGCCTGGTGGGCCAGCTGGCCTTCCGCAGCACACACTTCCCCTCACCACCATCACATCTCCCAGGGCAGAAATCAGAGAAACTGCTGAAATCTGGTGTCCGGAGACCGTCACCAATTTTTTAGCAAGACTGTTTGGTTTGGCATGTACATGTTTCCTGTACGTCTGCTCTGTGCATTACTGGCTTGTAGTCTTTTCAGAAAGCAGACAAAGAATAAGCTTTAATAAACAAAGCTCAAAAAGACGTGACTTGACCCGAACATTCATTCATTTATCAATTTCTTCTCTAGGAAACCCCTATGCGGGGTTAGGTCCTGTGGTAGGTGCTGGGAATACACACAAATAGAAGCCAGTTCCTGCCTTCCAGAGGATTACAAGTCAGGAGTTAATAACTAAGGAGTTAAAGGTTGAGGAAAAAAATCAGAACTTGAGATGTGAATAATAGATAAAATCTCCTTAGAGTCAAGACAGCAATTTTCCCCATAGGCTAGGTTCTTCAAAAAATAAATGCTCCCCCTCCACCACCACCACCACCCCTCCAGCCTTCCAACTCTTGCTTTCTTGGTGGATGAGGTGAAGTTAAATGAGCTCTTCCAAGTCACTCCTCCACAGAAAAACTTTAGTTTTCATCTACTGACAGATTGGAACACAAGTGCTAGCGTGGGCAGACCTTCATGATTTGTTTTGAACACACGTTCTAACCTGTGTCCACCAATACACCCTCCAGCACTGGACATAGTGCCAACTCAAACTCTTCACCTTCCTCCAAGCACAGAGGTGTTACCACACCACTGCTCACATCACTTCCTCCACATGGTAATCTCTCTGGTCTCTTCACTCAAAATTCTACTCACCAGTCCAAGGTCAAGCACAATGCAATCTAACCCAGGAAGATGCTGGTGGGTTCCCAGGTGGGACTCATCATTCCACCCTATGGGATGAACATGGATTTGCATGTGTTTGCTTTATAAACTTGGGCAAGATAGTTAATACCCCTGTCCCTCAGTCTCCCCATCTGTAAAATGGGATCTATAATAAAACAAATTTCAAGCATCACATGAATGATATTAAATGCTGTTTAAGGGTTATCATCAAAACTATCATCATTATCGTTAGTATGATTGATTTATTTCACTCTAAGGACATCCTGGGTATCCTTAGATTGTTGTGATTTCTTCCCTTGTTCCTCCTTTGTTATTGCATGAAGTCTGACTTCATTTTTTATAACTGCCGTAAAAGCTTGCCACAAAGTTAGTGGCTTAAACAACACAAATTTATTATCTTACAGTTCTGTAGGTCAGAAGTCCAACCTAGACCAAAATCAAGGTGTTGGCAGAGCTGTATTCCTTTCTGGAGTCTCTAAGGGAGAATTCATTTTCTATCTTTTTCCAGCTTCTGAATGCCATCTGTGTTCTTTGACTTCTGGACCTTTCTTCCAGCTTCAAAGCCAGTAACAATGTCACCATCCCAACCATCCTTCTGCGGTCACACCTCTGACCACAGCCACGAAAGGGGCTCCGGTTTTGAGGAGCCATGTGATTAGATTTTGCTCCACACAGTTGACTAATCCAGAACGCCTCCTGATCTCAGAGCCCTTTGCAGCATCCTTTTATCCAAGGTGACATATTCACAGCTTACGGGGATTTAGGACGTGGATATCTTTGGGGGCCATTATTTGGCCTGCCACAAGATCCCTGAGGATAGATCTTCTCTTTTCCCCCAACTACTCCTCATGGGGCCTGGCATATGAAAGGCTTTTAAGAAATGTTGTTGAACTGAATCCAATCCTTACAGAGTGTCAGGGGAGGAAGACTCAAAGAGAGTTTTGAAGAGTTTGTTGTTTTCCAGAAGATATTTTCCTAATATTATTTTTGCAAATTATTGGAATGAATTTTGATGTGGTAATACCTCAGGCAGAAAAAAACAAACAACCATAAAAAACTTTTTTGAGCTCAGTTTGCAATTATGTTAAATATTTAACAATAACAAAACAATAAGTGTATTAGCAGGAGTGCCAAAGCCCAGTGCCTTACAGTCCCCTACGTAGCCTGTGGGAACACCATGGGGTAGAACAGCATTGCCATCCAAGCTTCACAGATCAATGCACAGAGAGTTTAATCTGCCATGGTCACAGGATAACAGAATAATAAAATCTTGGCATCTTGATGATCAAGCTCGGGCTTTCTCAGTTGGTGACCCTAAGAATCCTTTCTTATCTCCAGCCAGGATACTCTCATCTTTCCCTTCTCATCACTCAAAATATGTCCAAATTATTGTCTTCACGCTGTCTTTGGTGTTTTCTTTTAGTATGGCTATAAGGCAAAAGGTAAGCAAAGGGCATGAGTGATAACAGTGCAGGAGAGTTGGGGGCCTGTTTAGAGGGTGGTACATACCTTGACTGCACAGTGCTATGAGGTGCATGTGAGGAATTAGGTCTTTCATTCAATAAGTAGTTATTGAGCATCTGTGAGTGTTGTGAGTGTCCCAGTGACTCTCCAGGGCACAGCCACTACCTTTGTGGAGTGTTTATAGTGTGGTAGTGAAAACAATCTTTCAAATAAGTAACTACATGTGTCAAGAGTGTTACCAAAGAAGAAACATAGACAGCTCTGGGAAGAAGTATCAAAGCTGGAAGCCTTTCATATAACACCTTGAGAACCAGGCTAAAGGATTTCAACTAAGAGCCCACTGCAATAATGAAAACACAAAATGATGAGAACTTAAACCTGGATTGAACCTTTCGGAGCAGAAAAGGAAGGATCAACTAGGCCATTATACTAACATCTCAATCCATTGTTCTAATTCTTTGGCATTCCAGTGACTATTTAGAAATGGAAAAGGATTAACCAAGCTGGATTCCAGCTTTGAAGATCCATTTAGCAAACCAGGGTACACCAAGCTGACATCATAGACAATCTCCTTGTGACCCAACTCGAGAGACTATAAATACATTGTGGGTTGTTACTTTAGACAATCTGCTACATATTCAGCTTAATTGGTTTAGTCACCAAGGGCTTTAAAGAGCAGCCAGCTGTCTGCAGACTGGGTGTCACAGAAGTGCTGTTAAGCAAGTGCGTGCCCCCTTCAGAGTCACACCCAGGAAACCACAGAGGATAATATGATTAAAATATCATCAAGTGCCAAGCTACGTGCAACAGGCTACCAGAGCTGTGTCAGTTCAGGAAGAGATGTGTGAGAGAAGAGATTATAGGTTGCCTTCTTACACCCAAATTTTTCTCCAATTTAAATGCCTACAAGAGATTTTTACTACTCAAAATGCATTTTTACTACTCAAATATTTTCTTTCTCTTGAAGTTGTCTTTGAAATCGTAAGAAATAATGGATTTCCTAAGTTTCTATCTACTTTCTAGCCCTAAGAGTGATCTGACAATGGAATCTGCATGTTGGAATGGCAGTGAGGGCCTGTCCCTGAAGGAAGGGGCTCACACAGACCTTGTGTGACGATCTTTCTCCCACAGTGTAAAAGGGGTGCTTATACTGTTTAGGTGATTCTACAACTTGACTTCTTAAGATCAGCTTTCTCCTAATCTAAACCCAGAGGCCAACAGAAACATATTATTGAAATGCTGCCTTATTCACAATGAAATGGGCCCCACAAACTAAACTCTTGCTGAGCAGATGATGTGACTCTTTGCCCCTGATGAGTGGGTGTCTCTTTCTCCTGCTATGGGTGAAGGTACAGCATGAGAGTCTAAGCACCCAAGAGCATTGGAAGACACCAAACACAAAACTCCCCTAGTTCATAGTCTTGCTTAGGATCCCTCCTGTGTGTTGTGACAATGTTTATGAAGAAAGGACAATCTATGTGACTCTGAAAAGAAACAAACTTAGGCCATGATTGGGCCATATGTTTGGCATGATTCAAGTTCATGGCTTCCTTTGGCTTGCTGGGTTGATTTTTGTCAGTGCCTTTTAGCCTTATTGCATTCCGAGGTTGTCTTTATATTTCTGGGTTTATTCCCAGGTGCTTTTCACTTTCCACTCCACTCACTGCCCCCATCAATAAGCATTTGCCAGTAGTCACAGTGCCTTCATGTAGAAAAGTGAAATTGTTTCTTATCTCTACACTGGCCTCTGTTTTTTTGGAACAAGAGGTGATTTTAGAGTTACCGATCAGAAAAGTAAGAAATTAACTCATTAGGAAAATGCAGGCCTAATATTAGATGAAGAGAAGCCACCGGAGCTACTCATTTCCTGGACTGCTACTCATTCCAGGCTTTATCAGAGGTAATTTCTTCATATTATACCTTTGGCCAGAGTCAGTTATTCTCCCTATTTTTTAAATAGTTATATTCCTATTTAAAAATTAGGAAAAATTAAATATTGATTACTAAATTCCTTCATCCACCTAACATTGTCAGATTACTCAAGAAGCTCAATGGAATTATACATGTAACCCAGGGCCAAGGATCTGGGCCATGGCCACTAAATATCGTTGCATGAGAACATCTCCAGAGGGCTCCTGTCAGACTTGCTAGGTAGGGTGGCATCTCCTACTCTGTAAGGTGTGAACAAATTTTGAAAGATTACCATTTATCTATGATTATGTATAATCTTAGAGTGTTCAGGCACTCTATTTCAGTGGATTTACTCTTTGGGCATCTTTAAGTCATCCTCTAAGTCTTGCTCATACAAGGCATTCTATGACTAAAAAGAAAAAAAATTGAAAATGACTGATTTTAGTCTAATTCTCTCATTTCACATTTAGGAATCTGAATCTCAAAGAGGTTAAGTGGCTTCTAAAATATACAGAATTTTGGAGGAAAAGGTAAAGGAACAGCAATTATTTAAGTGGGAGATAGATATTATAAATTAGTAACACTGTCTTTGTGACTATTCTCACCTATCATTCCATTCTTTTGACTTCCCCTCTGTGTTTGCACCACAAATCAAGCTGCTCTGTCCCTGAACTTCCCTGGAGAGCCAGTTTTTATTCTCTACCTGCCTAGAAGTCAACCCAGAGTTTCTAGAACCGAACTCTATCTCTAATGGAATGAATCATTTATATAGCAATTCCTTGTCTGTATTATTTAGTGTTTTTTTGTTTTTTGTGTTTTTCTGCTCTGCAAAATACATGTTTTCATCAAATGCCTTATTTGATCCTCACAAATAAGTGAAATAGATGAAGCAGGTCAATTTGTAAAGCACATTCTATATATATATAGCAAAATACCTATAAAAGTAGAATTTATTATTTTTTAACAGGAGAATTTATCTGCCATTTCATTGTATAGGTAGGCACAGAAAGTCTCTTTGGAACACTTTAAATTTGCCTCTTTCCTGAATTTTCCCTCCTAATTAGGCAAATATAAGATGTGAAGTTTCCCGTACCCTGTTGTATGCTTAGCTGGAGAAGATGTGAGTAA
This sequence comes from Phocoena sinus, assembly GCF_008692025.1. Taxonomy (NCBI): domain Eukaryota; kingdom Metazoa; phylum Chordata; class Mammalia; order Artiodactyla; family Phocoenidae; genus Phocoena; species Phocoena sinus. The sequence continues at coordinate 28,362,669 of NC_045776.1, read as the reverse complement.
GTCTGCATAGATGCCAAGGGGTCCCCTGGGAGGCAAGAAAGAGTGATATTCTAAGCTTCCCCTTTTAGATCATCTATGGTAGCTTGGGATGGGTCAACTGATATCTGCAGGTGAGAAAGAACTTAAAACATCTGGAACTATTAGTCTGGTCTCAACCCCAGGGCCTGGAAGTCTGGGGAAGAGTCCAGAAACAGAGCTTCTGGGCATGGATGTGTAACCACCGATGGCTGTAACTAGGGGTCATGTGTGAGGAGACCTACTGTAACCTACAATAGTATCTGGACCAGAAAAGGCATCATCTCAGCCATAAAAAGAACACAGGAGATTGTGTGGTATGGAACCCTTTTCGTGGTAACAGTAGAAATAAAGGCAGCTCAACTGGGTACCCATTAGTGGACACATCAGTCTCCCGAGTTCTCTCTCCTGACATTTGGAATGAAGACTGGCCCCGTTGGCAGAAGTTCTTGGATAATTAAAAAAAGGAGAAGACTCAAGAGGAAGATACTAGACTCCCCGCTAACCTGCACATGCAGGGTCCCCAGGCAGGTATCTCCGATTACCTGTAGATGAGGTATGGATAAGAGGAGGTATACGTTCCAGGTAGAGAGAGTTTTAGGAATTTGCCAAGGTCACTGGCATCCCAGGGCTCCTAACCTCCTTTCCCAGCAGCTGCTGACTCTCTAGATGGAGCAGTGCACCCAACTCACTGCTAATGACCCTGCCTTAACCACACTCCCCATTTCTCATGCCTTTGAGTGGAAATGTGACCTTGGAGTGGTGGCAAATCATAAATCCTCCCAAGTCTTTTTCCTGCCTATGCATTGGCTGTTTGCCATCTAATTGTTCATATTGTTAGGGGCAGTTCTTGGAAAGCATTAGGTGCATCATCTAGACACTTACGCATGCTGAGATGCTCCAGTGCTGCTTGTGGGAGTCTGGAGGCAGAAGATGATTCTCCTTCTCTAGCCCCTTTCTGGAGAGACTGACAGCAAGACCAGGGCACCTTAAGGTTTCAGCAGGGTCTGAGGGGCCCCGGGGAGGGCATTGTCCTGGCTCCTGCAGATTTCCATTGTAGTTATTAGTATGCATGATAATGGCAGTTTAGTTCTTTTCCCTTGAAGATAGCTTTTAAATGTGCTCTGTTGGCCTCTTGATGAAATAGCTTCATGCATATTAATGACATCTTTTATTTACTTAGCAGCACCATTAAGCACTTTGAAATACCAGATTCCACCCAGAGTCTCCAGGGAGACAAGCCAATATCTCTAGACTTACTGGTTGTATGGGAAACTGAGGAAACAAAAAAGCTCAGTAACATCCTGAAAGCAACACAAGAAAGCCGCTCAACTACATATGCTGTCCGTCTAGCAGGTGGTTATGGGCTTGACTAGGTAGCATTATGTTGGGCTTCCTGCAGGTACATCCATTCTTACAGCAGGCTTTTACAGCAAGTACCTACAGCAGCACTCGCTATGCGTATAGCACTGTACGGGGCACTGAGTAGGGAGGAAGGTGAATATAATTATAAAGTACAAGAGCTACATGGAAGGGCTTATTCTGTTCAAGGAAACCTGAAAGAGAGGTTAGAGTAGAGAAAGCAATGTCTGAAAGTTAAGCTGGCACCACTGCTGCAGAATTTGAGGGAATGCTACCCCAACTGCCCAGGCTTCTTGACCTAATAACAGCACATCTAGGAGTGCAGCCATTGATAAAAATGAGTTAGATATAGATAACTTGGGAAAGATGTCCATGATATAGCATTAAATGGGAAAATGGCCAATGATTTCATGTTTATTAACTGTATGTGTGTATGTTTATGGGCTATAGCCATATTATGCATGTAGACAAACAGATGGAGATAGATGATAGGTAGGAGATAAGAGAGAGAAAGAGTGAGAGCAAGAGAGAAAGCAACTAGAAGAACTTAGGAAGAATTTATGTGCAACTAAAGGCAATGTGGGGGGAGGAGTGAAAAGAGCCACCCTCTTGGTTTTTTATTTCACATAATATTTTAAAAGTCATATTAGAAATGTTTTTTTGTTTGTGTTTTAGTATTTTCAAAATAAAATGTTCAAAAGTAAATACCTAAAAGGTGTAGTCCCCAACCTCAAGGACCTTACACCCCAGAAGGGCAGACAAAGAAACATTAACTACATTATCAGAAAGAATAAATTAAAGACATGCTAGTACATGAGGAGTGTTTACTCGAAAAGGTGTGTATAAGATAAAAGGCCACGTGTTGAAAGAAAGTTTCCCACTGGGAATATTGACCAAGGACTAGATTCTTTCATCTCCAGAGCAGTAGCTGCTAGTGAATTGCCTCTTCGGGCTCTGGGGTGGCTGCACTCAGCCCCAGCCACCCCGGGAAACACAAGCCAGCCTGGCTCCTCCCAAGGAAGGAAAGTGTTGAACCCACCCTTTCCAGGTCCCTGTTTCAATCCTACTGCCACTGCCCATCTGTCCAGAAGGGAGACTGTAGGTGCTGAGGGCTGATCCAAGGGAAAATTTTGGTAGCTTTGCTGATTCAAATTTTCCCTGGAACTCTAAGCTTTTCCTGACATGAGTCACAACCCAATCACAGGTAATGTAACAGAAATTAACCCTGTGCTCTGTAAGTACCTACGAGGGGACCCTGACGGTGGCAAACCTGTCACTGCCGCTCAGTGCAGACTGCCTGCTGGAATCCTCCCATGCAGTGGCTCCTGCTGCTGCTGATGGAAATCATGCCCTTCTGGTAACCATGCCCTTCTTAGTAAAGGTTCTAAGTAAGAAACACATGTGGCGGGAAGGAGGGCACAGAGGGTGCCTCATTCTGACAGGAAAACCTAGGATGGTTTCACTGGCGAGGAAACACGCTAATTACTGAAGGACTGGATTTTGATTCGCAGAGAAAATAGGAAAGACATTTTACAAGAAGAAACAGAGAAGAATCCAACATTGAAACAGCAGCTAGCACTTAAATAGTCCTTACTTGGACAGGTACTGTTCTAAGCTCTTCACATATTTTGAATGGATTAATGCTTACAAAAATCCAGTGAGATTGGTACTGCTATTATACCCATTTTGCAGATGAGAAAATTGAAGCACAGAAAAGTTATTTTCCTAGGGTCCCAGAGGGAGTAAGTGGTACCACTGAGAATCAAACCAAGGGAATTTGGCTAGCTCTTGACCTCTCAGAACCTTCTAGTAAATGGAGAAATACTGGAGCACAGGTAAAGGAGTGGTGGGGAACACTAGAGGTAAAAATGTGCTGGTGCACAGAACAACTGCTCCCTAGCATGGCTGGAATAGAGGCAATAACTCTGGAAGGCAAAATGCAGCTGCTGTCCTTGGATTCCGGGAAAAGGGCTGGGAACTTACTCTGAGGGAGCAGGAAGCCACCAGACATGTTTTTGGAAGAAAACACCTGCTCTGACATGCTCTGAGACATGATGTCTTAGAAAAAGACCTCTAGTGTGGACAGGAGAGGGGAGGGACTGAAGAGGTAGAGGCCATGTGGTAGGAGATGCTGGGGGCTTGAGTTGGAGTCATCCCAGTTAGAGGAGACAGTGGAAGGGAGGGTCCTTGGTGGGTGAGAAACAGCCTTCCATGTGATTCTGCTTCCCAGCCAATCCCTGGTAGGAAGTGAATGGTGAAGACTAGGGTGCAGCCCAAGAACAGGTGACAATCAACCAGGAGCAGCAGCATCTTCAAGCAGTCCTCTGGCCTCCTTCAGACTTTACATGATTTACTTGATTTTCAAAACAATCCTGCCTTAACAGCACCCTCCTTTCCTCCAGCTTTGAAGCTAGAAGATGGTTCTGTGTTCTAAGAGTCCAAGACAGTATTTCGGAGCACCTCATGGCACAGAAAAACCAAAAGCAACCGGCGGGGCTCTGGCTTTTCCTGATCCGGTGTCTGCGGGGAGGCATCTTGGACAATTTCCTGGGGGGCTTGGAAGCAGATGATGCCAAACCCAGGCCCAGTTTGCTCAGCTCCATTTGTAATGTCCTCACACTGTAAATTGTAGACATTACAGCCAGGCACTCTCTTTATGGCATACTTTCATCCTGAAATGTTCCCGTGCTACATTTTCATGTAACTTATGCACCTTGAATGTTGTAAAAACTGCCGTAAAAGTCAATATAAATGCAGTAATGTCACGTCAGTCAAAGGCAGCAGAGCGGCCCTTTTGAGCAAACAATTGGGAAACTACAGGGAAGACTCAATTACTCCATGTTGCAAATTGATTAAAGATATGAATCAGAAAATTAAAGGGCTTTTGGAGTTTAGGTTATTACTAACTGCTTTACTTTATGGAGCAATTACTTTGATTCTATCTTGAGTCCAGTAAAGTGGATGACAACATATGGTGAGATGGGGCTCTGTGTCTTTCTTATTAATGTGAATTACTCAAGATCAGCCTAAATGAATGCACGTGCACATCTTAGCCATGTGAGTTCACTTCTTAACACTGTATTTAAAATTATAAAGAAATAATTAATAACTAGGGTTGCATCTCTATTAGACTAAACCTGCGTGTTCTTCTCATTAGCCAGAAGAACCAATCCTATTTTCAAAGTGTGAGATGTTGCAGCTGTCACCTGCATGTTTAGTTTATATTTTTTTAGGCTACTCTAGAAGGGCAGGGAAGCATCAGGTATTGTCAACATGGTTGATTTGTGCTACCACCAGGTTCAGCCTATTGAGTACCAAGGTCCCGTCCTCATCTAATTGTCTCAGTATCTGAAAGTCCATAATTAGATAGTCATTCCTCTAGAGATTAAACCTTTCGGTACTAAGCTCCTTGTATAACTATCTTAGGATCGAATAAACTTAAGCTCAGGAAAAAAACCTTAGCAATAATTAATTTGGCCCTTTGGGCCTTTGCAGCCAGGAAGCTAAGAGCTAAATTTAATATTCAGTGGTAGTAATCGCCCTGTGCTGGATTCCCGGGCTAACGTGCTGCTGGGCACATTTAGTGTGTGCTCAGTGAAGGATGGCTGAACGGAGGAATGAGAGATAATGACTAATAGTCACGTTTATTATTGCTTACTGTGAGTAGGAGTTTGCAGGTATGCTAAGTGCTTCTAAACATTACCGTAAATTAATCTTAACAATAGTTTTCTCAGCTATTTTCATGACTATTTTACAGATGTGGAGGCAGGTTCCTAGAGGTTAAGTGACTCACCCACCTTCACCTAGTTTGGATTTGAAACCAGTACTCTGTGACTTTAGAACCAGCCCTCTCAGCTACAGCCCTAAGGAATCATCACGCAAAGGGACAAAAGTAGGTTGCTCATAGGCCTTGAAAGTTAATTTGGAAACACCAGATATTAGCTGTCTCCTTATAGAGAAGAAAGTTTTCAAATGAGTAGATCTTGGTTGTAAGTAGATTGAGAGTTTCAAGACATCTTTGGGGAAAATGGATCAGGCAGAAGGAGTGTTATTCAGCAATAGAAGCACAGACTAAGTGAGAATCAAGGAGGCTGGTGTGGGTAGTGCCCACCCAGCAGGGTCCAAGAGATGGGGCGCCATAGCATGGGCTTTGCACATCACAGCCCCATTGACGTCTGAATCTGAAGCCATTAACTGTCAAAATTCCCTTAGTCTGATACCTTGCTGACCAAACAAACTTCTGCTTTGATTTTGGTAGGCCAAGTGTGTCTGTCTACCAGCAGGAATGTGATGACTGTACTCAATCTGATTGGCACAGGAGTTATGGTGTTTGGGGTAAATTAATTAATAAGCAGTCTGATTTACACAATGTCTCTGAGATTAATTGGAGACTGTTCCTGACCAGCCTAGTCCTTCTTGGGTGCTGACCAAACTAGCTTTCTGAGTCTGCAAGGCTGAGAGACTGGCTCTGATCTGCAAAATTTACTGCGGTTAGGAAGGCAAGCCTGGGAGTCCCTTCCTCAACACCTGGATTCACCTTTATTCAAATTTTTACTAATCATTTGTTCTGCTTTCTTTTGTAATAACTCTGAATCTTCTGGTCAATATTTATTTGTTTGGCTTTAGATGTGCCTTAAACATGAGTTATTTCAGATGTCTTTCGATTTAAAAGCAAGTAGCTTTAAAATAAACATGAATATACAGATATGCCTATATGAGAAATGTTCAAATCAGCAAGCCCATTGGCGGCGGAGAGGGAGAGGAATCACCCACTGTGATCCAGGTCCTGAAGGAATAGGGTGCAGAGAAATTATGGTGGAAAGAAGCAGAAAAAATAGGAGAGACAGTGCAAACACACTTGCTAGAAGTTTGCCAAAGGAAGACGCATTGTTCTGCATCTATTCATTCATCCATCCATCTCCCTGTCCATCCATTCATTCAAGCCAACCAACACTCACTAAGAATTAGTCATGTGCCAAACACTGCTTTGATCCAGGGGACATAGATGGCAGTTAGTGATGCTATTCATGAGGCAATTCAGCTTTCTTCCTGCTAAATGTTTTACCCCATGTGCCACAATCAGATGTATTCATCGCACAATTATTTGAAGGGTATTTTAGGCACCCTACACATCTCCACTCAGTGCCTCTCTTAATCTCCCGGGACTCCTCACATCCTAGCCCTTTCCAGCATCTCCTTTCTGCAGGGGACCAAGGAGCCTATAACAGGCAGAGGAATAAACTTCTAAGTGAAGTTCCCAGGTTGGTGGGAAAAGTGTTTGAGGTTCAGGATCTGGGGATTCTTGAGATCTGCAATTATTTCATAGCCCAGATTGCCTGTACAAGGATATAGCTTGGAGATATTCCCCAGACCCCCATGACAGGAGTCAGAAGTCCCCACCATGTCTTCTGTACTGCAGTAACTGCATCCTCGTCCCCTGTCACCGACATCTCCATGACCCTTGCCTTACCTTTTCTTCCTCAGTTCCCATAATCATCTCATCTCTTGAATTTACCAGTTTTGTGCAGGATAGTTCATCGAGTGTGATCTCAGAGAAACCAAAGCTGTTGGCCATTTGGGGATGCAGGAAGCCATAAGAGTATCTTGTCTTCACACTTCTGGATTGTGCGGACACTCTGGTTTGGCCTTTACTTGGTTGCCACAACTGACTGCCAAGTGGGTAGGTAGAGTGCGGGTGAAAAGGGGGTATTTTCAGCAAATATTGCCAGTTTGCTCTGTGCAGTCAGGATGGAGAAGATTGCTAAGACTCTAGTTCATCATTTCTTCAGAAGGTACTCATTCATTCATTCATCATCATCTATTCCTAATTATCCGTTCATCCCTTTACCCATTTAATAAGTTCTTCTGAGCAGTGGAATTTTCAAGTTCTCAGACTTGGTATATTTTATTCAAGAGTTTATACTCTTCTTTTGCTCTTTTATAAGATACTTAGGTATTTTTTTTATTACGTAAAAGATACTTCATTACTTTTCAAAGTAAGTCATAACATTTCTGCATAGACTATTATGAACTGAATTCTGTAGCCTCAAAATTCATATGTTAAAGTCTTAACCTCTGATGTGACTATATTTGGAGACAAGTCCTTTAAGAAAGTAATAAAAGTTAAATGAGGTCATAAGGGTAGGGCCCTAATCCATTAGGACTGGAGTCGTCATGAAAAGAGGAAGAAACACCAAGAGTGCACTTGTGTACAGAGGAAAGGGCGAATGAGAGCCCAGTGAGAAGGCTGACATCTGCAGGCCAAGGACGGAGCCCTGAGAAACCAAACCTGCCGATGCCTTGATCTTGGACTTCCAGACTGCAGAACTGTGAGAAAATAAACGTCTGTTGTTTAAGCCCCCAGTCTGTGCTATCTTGTTTTGGCAGCCTGAGCAAACTGAGAAAGGTGGTAAGAGGTATAATGTAACATAGTCCTAGGCAATAAGAAACATAATATTAAATAATACATATTTTATATAACAGATTATTAACATTAGTGTCTCACAATAATGTACAATTTAAAATATTTTTCCATAGGCTTATATCATTTTGAACGTCTCACTAACATCCTAACATGGAAATAACTATTGTTATAATAATCTCCATTCTGCAGATGAGGGAAATGAGGTTCAACAGAGTAAGTGACTTGTTTAAGATCATCCAGTTAGAAAGAGAAGAAACTGCCTTCTCTAAGGACTGCCTTATCTGCAGTGACAGGAGAAAATGTGCTGCAGCCCCAAAGTGGTTTTCAGAACATCTGACAACAGAACACCAAGTTAAATGTATAGGTGTTTCCCATCCTGACCCCATTCCCTTCCAATTTAAGTAAGCCCTATATAAAAATCTATATTCAAACACAAAGTAAATTCTAAGCCTATTTCAACATTTTAAGCAGAATTATCACTTTTCAAAAAAGGTTATTTTTAAAAAAGTAAATTCCCCTATTTCATTTAACATTTCACTCTTTCTTTAGAAAAAGTGATTTACACACACATTCCATAAACAAATATGGTGAATAAAAAGATATAACTTTACTAGAATCAAGCAAGCAAGTAATGCTGAAGAGATACCGATAAGGAGAATAATCATATGGCCGCCTTCCATGGGCTGTGGAGGCCTGGAGCCTAGGCCTGAGTACCTCAGGTTCTGGCCTCAGCTACTCACCTATATTAAGACCTAAGTGTGAGCGAGAGATTTACTTTACGAATATTTGTGGATTCCTCTGAGAAACATGCACAACTTTGTCTAACCCTTCCTATCTACCTTCTTCCTTCCAGAAATACTCCTCTTCCACCCTCCCTCAAGGAGTTCAAAGGGAAGCAGCCTTTTTCTAACTGATCCACCCCCTGAGTAGGTGGGGCCAGTTATAGACCCTCACTTTGCTGACGCCAGTTTGTTATTCTGGTCATCTGTGCCTGGCTTTTGTTTAACCCAGTCAAAGCCCTTCCTCAGCATTTTTAAATTTGGCCTCTAAAAGAGGAGAAACTCCCCAGTGATACGAGACAAGGCACTGGAATTGTAGGCAACCACGTTCCCCATTATAACAGAAGCCAGTTTATGGTGGGAGAGAATGGAGTTTACTCAGAGAGAAGCACAGATGAGAGAGGGAGAGAAAAAGGAAGGTAGTGAAATTATAAGCTCTGATTCCAAGTGTCCTTGAGGGCCAGATCACCTATGCTCTTCTAGCAGCCAGGTGAGCTAATAAGTTCCCTTTATACCTAAACTAGTTCAGATTGGATTTGTCAATTATGAACAAAAGACCTTGTGATATTGTGATTTATCATGAGAAATATATATTTGTTTTCCATCCCCATTTCTGGTACAGAACTCCTAAAACCCTTGGAATTTCCTAAGTCATAAGAGAGATAAAGGTGTTTTAATATTCATAACAACCCCCTTTCAATCACAACATACTTTACGTTAATGAGGTGACTTTTGGAAGCACCTAAAGATGGGAGCTAGATGCCAGGGGAACCAACCCTGTGATTAGAGAGTTGAAATTTCAATCCTGCCCCTCTCACCTCCAGGGAGGGGAGAGGGGCTGGAGGTTGAACCAATCACCAATAGCCAATGATTTAATGAATTACGCCATTGAAATGAAGTTTCCATAAAACCCAAAGGATTGGGCTTCCTTGGTGGCTCAGTGGTTAAGAATCCGCCTGCCAATGCAGGGGTCACAGGTTCGATCCCTGGTCCGGGAAGATCCCACATGCCATGGAGCAACTAAGCCCGTGCTCCACCACTACTGAGCCTGTGCTCTAGAGCCCGTGAGCCACAACTACTGAGCCCACGTGCCACAACTACTGAAACCTGCAGGCCTAGAGCCCGTGCTCTGCAACAAGAGAAGCCAGTGCACTGAGAAGCCCGTGCACCACAACAAAGAGTAGCCCCCACTCGCCGCAACTAGAGAAAGCCCGTGCGCAGCAACGAAGACCCAACACAGCCAAAAATTAAAAACAAAAAATTACATAAAATAAATTTTAAAAAAGGTGGGCTTCAGAGAGCTTCTGGGTTGGTGAACACATGGAGGTGCTGGGAAAGCAATGTGCTCAGAGAGCATGAAAGCTCTGTGTCATTCCCACATACTTTGTCCTATGCATGTCTTCCATATGGCTGTTTCTGAGTTATATCTTTTCATAATAAACTGATAATCTAGTAATAAAATGTTTCTCTGAGATCTGTGAGCTGCTCTAGCGAGTTAATCAAACCTGAGGAAGAGTTTGGAGAGCCTCCAATCTACAGCTAGTCAGTAAGAAGCACAGGTGATGCCCTGGATTAGCAATTGGTGTCTGGGGTGACAGTATTGTAGGACTGAGCCCCTTAACCTGTGGGATCTGACACTATCTCCAGTTAGTGTCAGAACTGAGTTAGTTTCTTGGTGGTGCTGGAAAAAACACACACTGGAGACCCCCTTCTATCAAAGAGATTGGGAGAAGGGGAAACATTTACCGAATACTATCTTGAGAAGATGTTAGCAGGCTGTCTGATTTTGTGCAGTAAACGCTTAGCTGGCAGGGGGTCACTGCAAAGAAAAGGAAGGGGAAGTTAGGGAAGTGGTAAAAGGAAATCCAGCTTTGCCAAGGGAAAAGTTTGCCTTAGAGAAGAAAGCTCCTCCAACACAGAAAAAGATCTTAGCCATTGTCAATTCCATCTTGTCCTACCATAGTAAATATTGGATTCTTTGATTTGATTTTAATTTCTTCTCCTTAAGACTTTCTGAGGCCCATGGAAGTCACTAGTCCATGCAGAAAGACCCTGATCCCCGGGATGGAGGGATTTGAACTTTATTATTCTCATCCCAGTGAAGAACAGAAAGACTTGGCTTGTTCTCTCCAGAGATTTGAGCACTCATAAGAGCCCCTCCACCACAGAATAAGAGACTAAAAAAACTGGTTGAGCTTGTTCAAACAAAGTCTCCATTTCCCATCAAGCAATTGAAAGTTGGGGTTATATGTTGAGGTAGATTTCAGACTCTTTTAATGGCATTCAGAGACATAGTTCCCCAACCAATTGGCATTCAGGAAATGTTTATCAGTTCTGACAGCCACAAGTTCCACCCTGGCCAATTTTAGCTCCTATGACTGGAAGTGACTTGAATGTTTGAAATTCTGTAAAATACAGGCTAGTTTTAAAATGGAGCCGCAGAACTACAATGGCATTCTGGCTTAGCTGTTAGGCAATTTAGGTCAAAATCCTCTCTCTTCTGAACAAGGGAAAGCTTCCCTGAAAGGACTGGTGATAAACTTTAAATAAATCTGCTGGGTGGTGGGAAATGAAAGAAGAATTTTTTAATGATTTATGAACCTGAGTGAAGCGATATTTTCATTGTTGTCCACTTTCCATAATTCTTCTCTTTTAAATTCCCTTTAGTGTCTTTTTAAGAACATAGAAGATAGGGATCAGCATCCTTTGGGGGGATTGCCTCCAAGATAGTGAGTACAGGACCATAAAGTGCATGCATCTATATATGTGTGTAAGCAAACTTCACTTGGGAACAACTGATAATTCTGTTTATGTTTGCCTCAGTATCAATAGAGGAGGGGGTTTTTACATAAGTAAATTTTGAAATAATTGCTTCCTTCTTTAAGGACTTTTATAAAACTATTTTTATTTTTTTTTAAACTAGGGAGGGGGAATAATTTTCCTTAATTAATTAATTATTTAATTAATTGGCTCACTCATTTGCTCTTTTTCTATTATCTTATGTTTGGACTTGGCTACATCCCATGATGCTCTGACAAGAACCTTAAGATCACAGTCAGCACCCCGGGCTTGTTTCTCCTCTGCCCCTCATGCACAAGCAAGTGTGGGGTCCTGTTAACTGTGTATGTGTGTCCACATGTGCTTAACATTTACTGAGACCTACTTTGAGTCTGTGCTTTTTTACTTTTAAGCATTCTTTTTAAAATTTTCTCAAAAAATCCTTGAAGCAAAAACTTAACACTCATTTTAGAGAAGATATAACCAAGCTCAGAAAGGCTGAGTCACTTGCCTGAGCTTGAGCTAGAGGCAGAGCCGAAGTGTGTGGCCTCCTGTAAGTGACCTGGCCTCTCTGGGTTTCGTCTCCCTTGGGTCCAATATGAGGTCTCCCCGCTCCCTTCCAGCTATACAACACCTCCAATAACTTTCAATACTGGTTTAGAAAATGTCGAATTCATTCGGTGAATCGGAGACATTGACTAGATATCAATAAGCCGAGTAACCACCAGGAGAAAAGAAGGATCCCCTCGCTAAGGCCAGATCCTGTTTTTGACATAGAAGAAAATGGAATGTAAATGCGCCTGCAGAAATTCAGACAGTATGATTTACTAACAAGCCTTGATAACTCTGCTGAAGGCGTGGTCACTCTGAAGAAACAAATGACTAGAATCAACAACAGGCCTTTATGTGGGTACCAAGGAGCATCTCTGTGTCTTTATGTTCAGAGCATTAGCTCCAGTTTGATGTTTGGGTTTTAGATCAAGGACGCCATTGACCAACACGCACACATTCATGCCCAGGTGAGGGCACATTTTAATTAGTCCTCATTTGATTTTTAATCTTGCTTTTATTCCATGAGCACTTTAAAAGCATTATTATCATATCACGTGTAGCCTAATTCTTTTGCCTCTTTACTTTTTTCTTCTTTTCTACTCTCCCTCTTTTTTTCCCGTCCTTTCTTTGCCCTAATTTTTCTATTATTCTTGTTCATCACCCACCTTGAGTTTTTTTCCTCCAACCTTTTAGCTGTACCTATTTTCCCTTCTGCCTGCTTTCTATGTGCCCTTCCCATTTCCCTTGTCTCCAAAACACTAATTGGGATGCACAGGGCTTGGTCAGAACTGCCCATGGGAAACCCACTGATTGGGATTGAGCAGTGGTCCAGGAGGGCACAAGGGCTGACAGCCCCCGTACTTATCACAGAAACCTTGTCCTACAACCGAATCCTCTGGCTCGTTGCTTTTTGGCTCTGAGACATCTTGAGGGAAAAGGAAGTGTTATCTTTGTAGGTCTGTTTCCCTGAATTGAAAGCCAGTTGTGAACATTACTGGAAACTTTGAAGATGAGATGCCTGAGGCAAGTTAACTGGGAAAATGTGTAGGCCCCAACAGAAGTAACATTCACAGCTCCTCAGAAAGAGTTAGTGGAAGGCTGCAGAGAGGTTTCACAGGGAAGCCCCAGGAGATTAAGAGAAACAGGTTTCCATCTCTTTTGGAGCTGTGGTTCCTACTCTACTCTCTGTGTGTCTCTCTGTCTCTGTATCCCTTTCTCTGTCTCTCTCTGTCTCTCTGTCTCTCTCTCGTGCACACACACCCTCTCCATTTTTTTTTTTTTTTTTTTACCCTCTCCGTTTATATAGCTGTGAGCCAGCTTCTGAGTCTTGGTGGTACAACCACCTCTCTTCCCTAAAACGCATACAGGCTACAACACTCAGCTTGAATTCCAGCTCTGACCTTTTTGATGTCTTCAGGTCAGGCCAGTGAGTGAGATGGGGTTAAGGAATGAGCTTTTCCTGTCCTGATGTTGTCAAAGCAAATGTTCGTGCAGACAGAAGTTGTGTGGTCTTCCATAGAGTGAAGCAGAGTAATTAAAGAAAACTGCCTGTTCTTTCCATATCCCTCTCCAGATATGTGCTCTTTTACATTGTGGGTGGGCATTGTTCTCCCACTGGGGTGCTGCCCTGGAGCCAGTCATTCAGTCATCACTACAATCAGGTCATATCAAGGTACTCAACGATGACCACACTAGTTACCACATAGAGAGCACTTGCTATGTGCCAGCCACTGTTTTAGGTGCTTTGCTTACATTATGGAAAGCATTTTAGTAATCCTGCAAGGTACAAGTGTTTATAGAGCAACGGGTATTCACAGGAGAGGGAGATCACCATGAGTGAGTAATCCTGCAAATACTAACCTTCTTTCCCAAAAGGGATGTCATTGTCGATATCATCACCATCTCCTGCAATGCATTGTCAAGCTTGGTCAATTCAGGGCACCATGAGGTCAACTGTGAGGTTTCAGTGATGTTGGAGCACCCTCCCTGCATCTTCTCCACCCTGGATACAAGCACCTCTGTGTCTGAGACACCTATACTCCCTGACATTCAAAGCACATCTCATCACCAATGATATACCAGAAATGTGGGTACTCTCACAAGTTTGCATGGCCTGTGCCTGTTAGAGCTGTAGATACTAAAAATGGAACTTTCTAGAGAATATGAAGAAAAATATGGAGAGAGAGAGACAGGCAGAGAGACAGAGAGACAAAGTAAGTTACAGAAATTACTCTGCCAGAAAGAAAACTACCCTGATAGGACACTGTCAGGTGTCGTCTTTGCTTTGCTGGCCTCCGGGTATTCAATGTTGGGTAAGTTACTTAAATACCTTAATGTCCACTTGTCTTTCTCCTCTTGCCTCTCACCTTTGCTGGCTTTTCCTTTTCCCCCAGTCTATACCTTAAATGTTGGTGTTTCACATAGTTCTGTCTTTATGCATCATCTCTTTTCATCCTTCAGATTCTCAGATTATCTCTGGTTGATCTTATCTACTTCCTTTACTCCTGCTCTAGTATTTCTGATAAAAACCCATGTACTGGTGCAGACATATTTAAATGTTGGCACAGATGTAGTATGCTTTTCTTAAGGAATTTTTTCCTACTTATTAAAAAATTGGGATGCTGGAATGGACATCTGAGGTGTCATTTACATAAACTACAGTGGGAATAATGGTTCCTGGAAATTTGCAATTTAGTGTTTCAATATGTAAAGTGAATGCGCAGGATTGAGCAACATTGTCGTCATAGCAAAAGACTGAAATCACCTAAATATCCATCAGTAGGAAACTGGTTAATTAAATGATAGCACTTCGTACTATGAAAAAAAATACAGACTTTAAAAACATTGTGATATAATAATGCAAGTGGCTGAAATTAAGAAGATTGACCATCCCAACTGTTGCTGGGCATGTGGAGGAACCAGAACTTCCATACATTGCTGATAGGAATGGAAATAATACATCCATGGTTCTGCAGTTACCATACACCCACCATATGAATTTGACACTCTACTTGTCAAATACTCCAGCAGATTTGGAGTCAGTAGGTCTGGGGTAAAGGCCTGGTATCCACACTTTGAAAAATCTCACCATGTCCTCTGTCATATACCCTTGATTAAGAGACGTTGTCCTTAACCTAAACCCTGTATCACAGCACCTTGCATATAATAGTTCAATAAACATATGGGGAGAAAGAATCAAAGGCAGATTGACATGGTGAAGAAAACTAGGATTGGGGTCAGAACTTTGGATCAAGTTTTGTCTCTGCCTGTAACTAGCCAATGACTCAAATACAATCGCTTAACCTTTTAGGACTTTAGATTTCTTTCTATAAACAATTGGTGGGGAAGGCAGACAGATCCGGTGATCCCTTAAATCTCTTCAGCTCCATCATTCTAGGGAGGAGTGTTTATGATTCAGAATATAAAAGATTACAAGGTCATACATTGTGAAATCGGGTTGAGGAAACCTCATAATTCAGTCATAGACATTAGAGAAGAATCTTGCTCAGAGATTTTCCACTATTCGAGGAACTCAAACCATCCTCCCTATCAGAAAAGGATGGTTCCCTTGCAAATGCATTCTGATGCACTAGTGTGTTAGCTTTCTAGGGCTGCTGCAACAATGTAGAACAGACCAGGTGGTTTGAAGAAATTTCTGTTCTTCTGAGTTGAAGAACAGAAATTTATTTTCTCAGGATTCTGGAGGCTAGAATTACAAGGTATCAGCTGGGTTGCTTTCTTTTGAGTCTCTCTCCTTGACTTATATATGACCACCTTCTCCCTATGCCTCACATAATCTCCCCTCTGTATGGATTTGTGTCCTAATTTTCTCTTCTAAGGACACCAATCCTATTGGATGAGGGCCCATTTTAATGACCTAATTTAACTGAATTACCTCTTTAAAGACTCTCTAAACATAGTCACATTCTGACAGGGGCATCAACATATGAATTTGAGGAGAACACACTTCAACCTCTAACAGGTAGTGAAGAGAGTATCTATGCAAATGGCAGCCTCTACCTAACTATGATAGCAGAGTCTCTCTTGGTTTGGAGCTTGAAGGAACAGAGAAGCATTGGCTTATAGAACATTAAAATCATGATGATTTTAAACCAAGTATCTCTTGCATCCTTTGCTTTAATGCAGCAAACTTCCTCAGAAGGCTCTGTTATTGATAAAACTATTTCTGCACGAGAAAGCCCTTGCTCCTCATTGTTACCAGCAATGATAATTATACCAGGGGTGACTTGAGCCATATTCCAAACACTGGATCAGACAGACTCTGCCCTCTTAACAGCTATATCAGAGCCATAGACTTTTATATTATTCACACACACAAAAAAAAGAAAACAAGAAACAATTTATCACAAGAGAACTCTTCAGAAGGTCTGAAATTTATTTTCACCTCAAATTGGGGGAGTAGAGAGATGAGGATGAGACCACAGAAATTTGAAAGCATACAGAAACCTGAGAAATGATCTATAACTGTATTTCCTAGACTTTTTGCATTTTATTACCAACATTTTTTTTAAACTGAGGTGTCTCTCATGGTTTCTAATTTTTGTTGTACCAAATATAGGGGTTAAAAATAAATAAAGGACATATTAAAAACAAAAAATTTGAAAGACATAATCTCGGACCTAAAAGAGTCATAGTCATTTAAATGGAATATCTGGCTTTATTAACAAACAACTAAACAAAAGTAGTACAAAAACAAAAACACCTCCTCAAACATCTTGCCTCATTCTGACAAGAAGTTAGTCATGAATCAGGAGCAGCCTATAGACTAGTGTTTGCGACCCTCACTGTTCTAGATCAATGTTGTTCAAACTTGAGAATGTTCAGACTTTCCACAAACCCAAACTGAGAAACATCAAAATCAAAGTTAACTATTACCATTTTGGATTTTGTCTTGGTGCCAACATATTTACAGTAATTTTGACATGGAATTCTTTTTATGGATAAGAGAGCTCGATGCAGAGGGGTCAAAAGGAATTAGAAAATAGGATTGGATGCATGTTTCCTCACTTTGCATATTTATTTATTTATTTATTCATTCATTCATTCATTTACTTATAACATCTTTATTGGAGTATAACTGCTTTACAATGATGTGTCAGTTTCTGCTGTATAACAAAGAAATCAGCTATACGTATATTTATATTACCATATCTCCTCCCTCTTGCGTCTCCCTCCCACTATCCCTATGCAACCCCTCTAGGTAGTCACAAGGCACTGAGCTGATCTCCCTATGCTATGCGGCTGCTTCTCACTAGATATCTATTTTATATCTTGTAGTATAATTAAGTCCATGCCACTCTCTCACTTGGTCCCATCCTACCTTTCCCCCTCCCAATGTCCTCAAGTCCATTCTCTACATCTGCATCTTTATTCCTGTCCTGCCCCAGGTTCTTCATAACCTTTTTTTTTAGATTCCATATATATGTGTTAGCATACGATATTTGTTTTTCTCTTTCTGACTTACTTCACTCTGTATGACAGACTCTGGGTCCATCCACCTCACTACAAATAACTCAATTTCATTTCTTTTTATGACAGAGTAATATTCCATTATATACATGTGTCACATCTTCTTTATCCATTCATCTCTCGATGGACACTTGGGTTGCTTCCAGGTCCTGGCTATTGTAAGTAGTGCCTCAATAGACATTGTGGTACATGACTCTTTTGAATTATGGTTTTCTCAGGGTATATGCCCAGTAGTGGGATTTCTGGGTATGGAAGTTCTATTTTTAGCTTTTTAAGGAACATCCATACTGTTCCCCATAGTGGCTTTATGAATTTACATTGTCACCAGCAGTGCAAGAGAGTTCCCTTTTCTCCACACCCTCTCCAGCATTTAATGTTTGTAGATTTTTGGGATGATGGCCATTCTGTCTGGTGTGAGGTGATACCTCACTGTAGTTTTGATTTGCATTTCTCTAATGATTAATGATGTTGAGCATTCTTTCATGTGTTTGTTGGCAATCTGTATATCTTCTTTGGAGAAATGTCTGTTTAGGTCTTCTACCCATTTTTGGATTGGGTTTTTTGTTTTTTTGATATTAAGCTGCACGAGCTGCTTGTAAATTTTGGAGATGAATCCTTTGTCAGTTGCTTCATTTGCAAATATTTTTTCCCATTCTGAGGGTTGTCTTTTTGTCTTGTTTATGGTTTCCTTTGCTGTGCAAAAGCTTTTAAGTTTCATTAGGTCCTGGTTGTTTATTTTTTTTATTATTTCCATTTCTCTAGGAGGTGGATCGAAAAGGATCTTGCTGTGATTTATGTCATAGAGACATAAATCTGCCTATGTTTTCCTCTAAGAGTTCTTTAGTGTCTGGCCTTACATTCAGATCTTTCATCCATTTTGAGTTTATTTTTGTGTATGGTGCTAGGGAGTGTTCTATTTTCATTCTTTTACATGTAGCTGTCCAGTTTTCCCAGCACCACTTTATTGAAGAGGCTGTCTTGTCTCCATTGTATATTCTTGCCTCCTTTATCAAAAATAAAGTAACCATATATATGTTCGTGAGCTTATCTCTGGGCTTTCTATCCTGTTCCACTGACCTATATTTCTGTTCTTGTGCCAGTACCATACTGTCTTGATTACTGTAGCTTTGTTGTATAGTCCGAAGTCCGGGAGCCTGATTCCTCCAGCTCCGCTTTTCGTTCTCAAGATTGCTTTGGCTATTCAGGGTCTTTTGGTTTTACATACAAATTGTGAATTTTTTTTTCTAGTTCTGTTAAAAATGCCATTGGTAATTTGATAAGGATTGCATTGAATCTGTAGATTGTTTTGGGTAGTAGAGTCATTTTCACAGTGTTGATTCTTCCAATCCAAGATCATGGTATATGTCTCCATCTGTTTGTATCATCTTTAATTTCTTTCATCAGTGTCTTATAGTTTTCTGCATTCAGGTGTTTTGTCTCCTTAGGTAGGTTTATTCCTAGGTATTTTATTCTTTTTGTTGCAGTGGTAAATGGGAATGTTTCCTTAATTTCTCTTTCAGATTTTTCATCATTAATGTATAGGAATGAAAGAGATTTCTGTGCATTAATTTTGTATCCTACAACTTTACCAAATTCATTGATTAGCTCTGGTAGTTTTCTAGTGGCATCTTTAGGATTTTCTATGTATAGTATCATATCATCTGCAAACAGTGACAGCTTTACTTCTTCTTTTCTGATTTGGATTCCTTTTATTTCTTTTTTTCCCTCAGATTGCTGTGGCTAAAACTGCCATAACTATGTTGAATAATAGTGGTGAGAGTGGGCAAACTTTTCTTGCTCCTGATCTTAATGGAAATGGTTTCAATTTTCCACCATTGAGAATGATGTTGGCTGTGGGTTTGGCCTTTATTAGTTTGAGGTAGGTTCCCTCTATGCCTACTTTCTGAAGAGTTTTTATCATAAGTGGGTGTTGAATTTTGTCAAAAGCTTTTTCTGCATTTATTGAGATGATCATATGGTTTTTCTCCTTCAATTTGTTAATATGGTTTATCACATTGATTGATTTACATATATTGAAGAATCCTTGCATTCCTGGGATAAACCCCACTTGACCATGGTGTATGACTCTTTTAATGTGCTTTTGGATTCTGTTTGCTAGTATTTTGTTGAGGATTTTTGCATCTATGTTCATCAGTGATATTGGCCTGTAGTTTTATTTCTTTGTGACATCTTTGTCTGGTTTTGGCATCAGGGTGATGGTGGCCTCGTAGAATGACTTGGGGAGTGTTCCTCCCTCTGCTATATTTTGGAAGAGTTTGAGAAGGATAGGTGTTAGCTCTTCTCTAAATGTTTGATAGAATTCTCTTGTAAAGCCATCTGATCCTGGGCTTTTGTTTGTTGGAAGATTTTTAATCACAGTCTCAATTTCCTTGCTTGTGATTGGTCTGCTTATATTTTCTATTTCTTCCTGGCTTAGTCTCGGAAAGTTGTGCTTTTCTAAGAATTTTTCCATTTCTTCCAGGTTGTCAATTTTATTGGCATATACTTGCTTGTAGTAATCTCTCATGATGCTTTGTATTTCTGCAGTGTCAGTTGTTACTTCTGTTTTTTCATTTATAATTCTATTGATTTGTGTCTTCTCCCTTCTTTTCTTGATGAGTCTGGATGATGGTTTATCAACTTTGTTTATCTTCTCAAAGAACCATCTTTTAGTTTTATTGCTCTTTGCTATTGTTTCCTTCATTTCTTTTTCATTTATTTCTGGTCTGATCTTTATGATTTCTTTCCTTCTGATAACTTTGGGGTTTTTTGTTCTTCTTTCTCTATTTGCATTAGGTGTAAGGTCAGGTTGTTTACTTGAGATGTTTCTTCTTTCTTCAGGCACGATTGTATTGCTGTTATCTTCCCTCTTAAAACTGCTTTTGCTGTTTCCCTTAGGTTTTGGGTTGTTGTGTTTTCATTGTCATTTGTTTCTAGGAATTTTTTGATTTCCTCTTTGATTTCTTCACTGATATCTTGGTTGTTAAGTAGTGTATTGTTTAGCCTCCATGTGTTTGTATTTTTTACAGTTTTTTTTCCTGTAATTGATATCTAGTCTCATAGTTTTATGGTTGGAAAAGATACTTGATACAATTTCAATTTTCTTAAATTTCCCAAAGCTTGATTTGTGACCCAAGATAAGATCTTTCCTGGAGAATGTTCCATGAGCACTTGAGAAGAAAGTGTATTCTGTTGTTTTTGGATGGAATGTCCGATAAATATAAATTAAGTCCATCTTGTTTAATGTATCATTTAAAGCTTGTGTTTCCTTATTCATTTTCATTATGGATGATCTGTCCATTGGTGAAGGTGGGGTGTTAAAGTCCCATACTATTTTTGTGTTACTGTCGATTTCCCCTTTTATGGCTGTTAGCATTTGCCTTATGTATTGAGGTGCTCCTCTGTTGCGTGCATAAATATTTACAATTGTTATATCTTCTCCTTGGGTTGATCCCTTAATCATTATGTTGTGTCCTTCTTTGTCTCTTATAATAGTCTTTATTTTAACGTCCATTTTGTCTGATATGAGAATTGCTACTCCACCTTTCTTTTGATTTCCATTTGCATGGAATATATTTTTCCATCCCCTCACTTTCAGGCTGTATGTGTCCCTAGGTCTGAAGTGGGTCTCTTTTAGAGAGCATATATATGGGTCTTGTTTTGTATCCATTCAGCCAGTCTATGTCTTTTGTTTGGAGCATTTAAGCCATTTACATTTAAAGTAATTATCGATATATATGTTCGTATTACCACTTTCTTAATTGTTTCGGGTTTGTTATTGTAGGTCTTTTCCTTCTCTTGTGTTTCCTGCCTAGAGAAGTTCCTTTAGCATTTGTTGTAAAGCTGATTCGGTGGTGCTGAATTCTCTTATCTTTTGCTTGTCTGTAAAGGTTTTAATTTCTCCATCGAATCTGAATGAGATCTTTGCTGGGTAGAGTAATCTTGATTGTAGGTTTTTCCCATTCATCACTTTGAATATGTCCTGCCAGTTCCTTCTGACTTGCAGAGTTTCTGCTGAAAGATAAACTGTTAACCTTATGGGGATTCCCTTGTATGTTATTTGCTGTTTTTCCCTTTCTGCTTTTAATATTTTTTCTTTGTATTTAATTTTTGATAGTTTGATTAATATGGTGTGTTTCTCCTTGGATTTATCCTGTATGGGACTCTCTGTTTTTCTTAGAGTTGATTGACTATATCCTTTCCTATATTAGGGAAATTTTCAACTATAATCTCTTCAAATATTTTATCAGTCTGTTTCTTTTTCTCTTCTTCTTCTGGGAGCCCTATAATTCAAATGTTGTTGCCTTTAATGTTGTCTGAGAGGTCTCTGAGATTGTCCTCAAGTCTTTTCATTCTCTTTTCTTTATTCTGTTCTGTGGGAGTTATTTCCACTATTTTATCTTCTAGGTCACTTATCTGTTCTTCTGCCTCAGTGATTCTGCTATTGATTCCTTGTAGAGCATTTGTAATTTCATTTATTGTTTTGCTCATCATTGTTTGCTCTTTAGTTTTCTAGGTCCTTGTTAAACGTCTCTCGTATTTTCTCCATTCTATTTCCAAGATTTTGGATCATCTTTACCATTACTCTGAATTCTTTTTCAGGTAGACTGCCTATTTGCTCTTCATTCATTTGGTCTGGTGGGTTTTTACCTTGCTCCTTCATCTGTTGTGTATTTCTCTGCCTTCTCATTTTGCTTAACTTACTCTGTGTGGGGTCTCCTTTTCACAGGCTGCAGGTTCGTAGTTCCCATTGTTTTTGGTGTCTGCTCCCAGTGACAAAGGTTGGTTCAGTGGGTTGTGTAGGCTTCCTGGTGGAGGGGACTGGTGCCTCTGTTCTGGTGGATGAGTCTGGGTCTTGTCTTTCTGGTGGGCAGGAAATGTGTCCAGTGGTGTGTTTTGGCATGTCTGTGACCTTATTATGATTTTAGGCAGCTTCTCTGCTAATGCGTGGGGTTGTGTTCCTGTCTTGCTTGTTTTATGGTGTAGGGTGTTGAGCACTAACTTGCTGGTTGTTGAGTGGAGCTGGGTGTTAGCATTGAGATGGAGATCTCTGGGAAAGCGTTTGCCATTTGATATTATGAGGAGCTGGGAGATCTCTTGTGGACCAATGTCCTGAACTTGGCTCTCCCATCTCAGAGGCAAAGGCCTGACACCCAGCCAGAGCACCAAGATCCTGGCATCCACACACCTCAGAAGTAAAGGGAGAAAAAAAAAGAAAGAAAGAAAAAAAGTAATAAAATAAAATCAAGTTATTAAAATAATTATTAAAAATAAAAAATTTAAAAGTAATAAAAAAGGAAATAAAAAAATAAAGAAGAGAGCAACCAAACCAAAAAACAAATCTGCCAACGATAAGAAGTGCTAAAATCTATAGAAAAAGAAAAACCAAAGTAAAAAAGAAAAACGGATGGACAGAACCCTAGGACAAATGGTAAAAGAAAACCTATACAGACAAAATCACACAAAGAAGCATATACATACACACTCACAAAAAGAGAAAAAGGAAAGAAAAATATATATCTTTGTTCCCAAAGCCCACCACCTCAATTTTGGGATGATTCGTTGTCTATTCAGGTATTCCAGAGATGCAGGGTACATCAAGTTGATTGTGGAGATTTAATCTGCTGCTCCTGAGGCTGCTGGGAGAGATTTCCTTTTCTCTTCATTGTTCGCACAGCTCCTGGGGTTCAGCTTTGGATTTGGTCCTACCTTTGTGTGTAGGTTGCCTGAGAGCTTCTGTTCCCCACCCAGACAGGACTGGGTAAAGTAACAGATGATTAGGGGGCTCTGGCTCACTCAGGCCAGGGGAGGGAGGGGTACGGAATGTGGGGTGAGCCTGTGGTGACAGAGGCTGGAGTGACATTACAACAGCCTGAGGCATGCCATGTGTTCTCCCGGGGAAGTTGTCCCTGGATCGCGGGACCCTTGCAGTGGCAGGATGCACAGGCTCCCAGGAGGGGAGGTGTGGATAGTGACCTGTGCTTGCACACAGGCTTCTTGGTGACTGCAGCAGCAGCCTTAGCATTTCATGCCCATCTCTGTGGTCCGTGCTGATAGCCGTGGCTCACGCCCGTCTCTGGAGCTTGTTTAGGCTTGTTAGGCTCTGGATCCCCTCTCCTCGCTCACCCCAAAACAATGGTCTCTTGCCTCTTATGCGGGTTGAGACTTTTCCCCAGACTCCTTCCTGGCTAGCTGTGATGCACTAGCCCCCTTCAGGCTGTGTTCACTCAGCCAACCCCAGTCCTCTCCCTGGGATCCGACCTCCGAAGCCCAAGCCTCATCTCCCAGCCCCCACCGGCCCTGGTGAGTGAGCAGACAAGCCCCTCAGGCTGCTGAGTGGTGGTCGGCACTGCTCCTCTGTGCGGGAATCTCTCTGCTTTGCCCTCTGCACCCCTGTTGCTGCGCTCTCCTCTGTGGCTCTAAAGCTTCCCCCCACCACCCCCTGTCTCCGCCAGTGAAGGAACTTCCTAGTTGGTGGAAACTTTTCCTCCTTCACAGCTCCCTCCCCAAGGTGCAGGTCCTGTCCCTATTCTTTTGTCTCTGTTTTTTCTTTTGCCCTACCCAGGTACGTGGGGAGTTTCTTGCCTTTTGAGAAGTCTGAGGTCTTCTGTCAGCGTTCAGTAGGTGTTCTGTAGGAGTTGACATGTAGATGTATTTTTGATGTGTTTGTGGGGAGGAAGGTGATCTCCACATCTTACATTTCTGCCATCTTGAAGGTCTCTCCCTTTGCATAAATACAAGATTTGAACATTTCTACATAGAGCTAAATAAAGAGTCATTTAAGAAGGATGGGAGTTGGGGTGGTCAAGAAGCAGAGCAGTGACTGATGAAATCAAAAAGCCTTAGCTCTTTCACTCCACAACCTTCTTCTGCTTCAGTTCCTAATCCCTTCCTTTAACCTCAGATAGAATCACCTGGAAGACTTGTTAAAATGGGTTTGTTGGGCCACATACCCAGAGTTTCTGATTTCACTGGTCAGGATGGGGTTTAATAATTTGCATTGCTAATGAGCTTCCAGATGATGCTGATACTGCTGGCTGGAGGGCCACACTTCCAGAAATTTTGCTCCCACACAGTCTGATAAGGAGCAAATCCCCATAGTCCAGTATTGAGAGGCAGGAAAGTGCAAGTGTGATGATGGGAAGCACGATGGAGAGAAGACAGAATGCAGACCAAGGAGCAGCTCAAGTCATGTTCAGACAGATCCATGGATTTGGAAAATGAGCGGATTACTTTTACCCAATACTTCTTAAAGTATTTGCTGTCTCCATTATGCTGGATACTTTGAAAACAGATAGTCATTATAACTTTAAAAATCAAATGACTGCATTAAAAAATCTTAATTTGAAAGCACAGAACCCAGGCACTTTAAAATTTTGTGCACACACATGATTTTCCATCAGCAGCTGTTAGGAGGATAATTAAGGATTAAATTTTCATTTAATCATGTTCAGATATGAATATAGTACTTTCCCTCTGCCTCACCCCCACCCCAAGCCATTTGAAAGATAGAAATGAACCTCTAGCTCCAGGTCTTATCTTTAGAGAACAAACAGATTTACTTCAATTTTGTAAACTCGTTAAAGTGATTTAAGAAATATTTGATTTAATTCTTGTTTCATGAATTAAATTTTCACAGTGAATTTTTTTTTTTTATCAGACTTCTCATGTTCCTGAATGGGTGAGGAGATTTTATTCCATGCCTAAAAAGAAATCTGGGCAAATGGTATCTTATTTGATTCTAAGGCTCATTGGAAATTGGTAGAAGTGGCACTAGGGGAAAGTGAGGAAGTTTTATAGCAGAATCACAAAACTGGGACACTAGAAGAGGCCCTACAGGTCACCTTGTCCCACAGATTCATTTTACATGTGGAAATCCTTGTGTCCAAGGTCACAGCCAGGCAGTGTATTCCCTGAGACTATAAACCAGGTTGTCTCATTCAGAGTCCTGGAATTGTTAGCTGGGCAAATTTTCCTGTCCTTGCTCTTCTGGCTTTGACTCAACATCCTCAGACTTTGGGAAAGACACAGGAATGTGGGACAGTTTGGAAGCAACCTGAAGGCAGGCTCTGGGCATGTGTCAGTCACTCGGTGTTTCCTACATGCAGCCAGGGACAAAGCACATTGTAGGCCACACACATATTTTAATCAAATGGGCTGAGATGTTTAAAATCTGGAAAGGGACCCTGAGGGGAGGAGGAGAGTAGTGCAAATATAAACCATTCAACTGTGCAATTTGGCCAAGATTTTGTTTCCATATTCTGTGAAACACTGGACCTCAATTTTAATGCATTGAAGGCCTGAAGGCAGCTGACTAGATTTTGCTTTTTCTCTGGGAAGAATCCATACTGCTTTATCTCTCTCTCTGATGAGAGAAATACCCTATAGGAGTCTATTCCAGCAATCCAGGTGAAAATAGAATCAGGGCCTGAGCTTTCTGCCTAGGCCTGGGTTTCAGTTCTCCTGAAGGCTGGGGTGGGCCAAGTCCTTTCTGCCCCAAGGAGGCCGATGATTCTGGCAGGCTTGAGCCAGACCCAGCCAAACCAGAGGGAGGGGCTTCCCTCTGCTTCCCCGGGCAGGCCTGGAGCCACCCACAGTTCACTCCGATTGATTCCAGCTGCGCGGTGCCAGGCCGGCCAAGACTCCAGCGTTTGTAATGCTATCTGGAGGGAAAGGAGGCGTCCATAAAAGAGGCACCCTCACCTCTGCGTATTCCCCTTGCCTCCATCTTAGTCATTTTCCTGATTCTCATTTTTCACTTCTTTCCTTCTCTCTCTCTTCTCCCCATTTTCTCTCTCCTCTTTTCATCTTTACCACACCCCTTTCTCCTTGGTTTTTCCCTCATGCTGTGTCACCCTCTCCCTTTTCCTCTACATATTTTTTCTTCTCCCTTTCTATCCCCCTTCCTTCCTACTTCTCTCCCTAGACACCTCTCTCACTGATGTTGTCTCATCCATCCCTGGCTCACCTTCCCTCTTGCATCACACCACAGTTAAAGCTACAGTCTTTGCTCCTTTAAAATAAAGAGATCTTGGTTTTGCACAGCTGCAGGCACGACTGAGCAAGATGGTACTTAACAGCATGGTCCTTTGTGGCCAAAAAGGAAGAGTGCGCTTGTGTGTGTTTAGTAGCTTTGTCTGAGCTTTCATTGTCCAGCATTCAAGAGCAGATCTTAATTTGCTAGAGAATCACAGCCAAATAATCAATTTGATTTAAAAGACTCTTGATTTAAGCTTTCAGAGAGCTCTACCTCTGGCCGTGGTTTTGGAAAGTGATTGCCTGTCATCTCAAAATGTTAAACAGCGGGTCTGTGCAGCATCATACGTTTATTTTCCACAGTGGCACTTTCTAGGTCACGTGGTGGCCATTTAATTTCCACGGCTGACATTCCATTCCACAGGTCTGAGAATTCGTTCCTATGGGACTATTTCAAATACTTGTGGTTTTAACCAAAATGAAAAAATAAAGATATTTAAAAGAGAAACACATATGCCACCAGCCCCAAAATCCCACTCAGTTGTGTCCCTGGCAGACTGAGGGCAGCTCCTCTGCCCTTCAACTCTCAGATGACTACAGACACAGAGAGGGTAGGAAGGCCCAGATGTCTGCTTTTCAGAGATCTTATAAGACTAAGCCCTTTGAATTGATTCCAGACTTTCGCACTTAAGCATTCATTCTACTTTTGAATCCTGACACCTGGTTTGGTCTCACCCATTGAAGAGTTGGGAGATGGTTCTATCCTGGGTCCCCTGAACAGATACCCATCCCTACCCCTCAGGGTCCTTGATTTTCTTGGTGAAGAGGCTGGTGGTACCTTCTATCTAAAATATCTGTGCTAAATTTCTGACAGAGGACAGTGGAACAAACTCTTATTGAAGGATTTGGATTGTTAATCTCTTACTGGGTAAAATAAAGGAACAGAAATAATTAAACGATGGCTGCTAAGTAGGAATGAGGTGTCGAAGACAGGGCAAGTCCAAAGGCACATTGTGTGAAAAAAAGATAAGACTACTTTATATCAGCTCCAATTCAACCATGCCTCTGAGCTATTTGAGTTCCAGTGGAACTTGGCACCTTTATATGTTCTTCCAACTGCTTAGAGAGCTCCCTATAGGTGTGTTCTGATGGGGTCAAGAATGGCTTCCTAAGAGGGACTTCCCCGGTGGTCCAGTGGTTAAGTCTGTGAAATTCCAATGAAGGGGCCGCAGTTTCGATCTCTGGTCAGGGAACTAAGATCCCACATGCCTCACGATGTGGCCAAAACAAAACAATTAAAAAATGGTTCAGCCATTAAATTGAAAAAAAAAAAAAAAAAGAATCGTTTTCTACATCATGCCCCTCCTTCTCTGTGACTCTCACAAGTCCATTGTCTCATGTATATATAATACACACTTATACGTACTCTTATACCTTACACCTGATACCTCCACCAATATTTTGCTGAAGGACACATCTGAAAAGGTGACATGTAGTCAGTGTGGGTCTATGCAGAGACTAGCAATGATGACTATTTTTTTCAAAGAGATGGAAGGTGAACATTAAGATGATCACAGCATCCGGACACATTGACCCTAAAATTGCCCTATAAAATGGCAACTTGACTTATGAAATTAATTGTTCCAGGGATGATAGAAGCAGAAGAGTTCTAGGTAAATTCACACATAATAGATTGAGTTAAGCTGTCTAGGGAGTTATTTCTAACTTTTGTGTTCACCACTGGGTGATGCACATGGATTCTTCAACACATTCCTTATGACCCTTTTGTCATTAGTGAGACTGAGAATGGCATGAGGTTAAACTCTCTCTCTTTTTAATAAAATTGCAGCTCAGCTGTTGGCCAGAGAGAAAAGTCAATATTTCATTCGATTTTTTTCCCCCACTTTTATCCATTTTTAGAGTCTGATTCTTTTTTTAAATTTCATTTCATTCGATTTTAATCTGTCAGATAAAGAACTAATAACTACATAAAGATATGCAAACTATTTATTTGACAACTTTAAAAAAACACTCATAATGCAGTTAATATTTTCAATTGATTTCCTTGGGAAATTGATTTCCAAGGGTTGTGTAGTCCTCTCTTCAGCTTAAAATGTTTATAAATTGAAGATTTCCCCCATTTTTCACCCCCTTGGAGTAAGTTCCTTGAAGTGTGTTCTTGGAGGAAGGGTAAGCCCTAAGGTCATCGAGTTAGGTAGGAACCAAGTATGTTTAGATAACCTGGGATGATTAAAGTTACAGGTCTTTCTTTAAGGAATTCTTCGGTACTTCAGTACTCATATGCATTTTTGCATGTAAAATGCAATAATCACCACATTTTGAACGACAGAACTCCTCTGTGAGGAATATCTTGCAGGAGTACTCTCCTCTGAACACACTTCGGGAAACACTACTTAATAATAACAGTAACAATAATAACAACAGTGACAACAGCTGCAAATATAACCAGCATTTACTAAGCACATACTGTATGCTAAACACTGTTCTTTGTACTTGACATGTATTAACCTGTCATCCTTGCACCATCCTATTATAAGTACCATTATAACACCCAAGGCCTGAAAAGCATAAATAACTTATCCAAGGTAACCAACTGTTATATTTGGGAGGTATGATTTGAGCAAGGCTGATGGACCCTTTAGCTTGTAGTCTCCACCCTTACACCCACACTTTTCTGTGATGGGAGGTTGACAATCGTAGAAGAACACCAATGGCCAAGAGCCTGAATTCCACTGAGTTAGGAGCTTGGATGTCTAGGAGGAGCCTATAACTCATGTATAACCCCTTGTTGCAGTCTAACTGAAGCATTACCAGGACTTAGAAGTAGGAGTGTATGGTCAATGTTATTATTTCCTAACTGAGGTATTTAAACCTCTGAAATTCTGGCACCATTGCAGAATACCCTGCAGTGCATAATTTAACACCAGATTTTTTCTGCTTTCTCGTGGATTCATCTTTGTAAGTCTGGACAGCTGTGTAAGTTTTGTCTTTTCAACTGGATTTTAAGTTTCTGTGGACAAGGACCTTGTCTAATACTTCTTGCTGACGTAATAAGGGCAAGTTTGATCAAGTTTGATCAAGTCACTGATCAGTTGATTTGAATGGCTACATTAATAACTACCTTTTATTTATTGCTATAAAATATATTTTTGAATATTAGCAACCATATGGTATTTTGCACTTTGTAAATGCTTTGACAAGTGCCATTGAGGCAGATGTGAATTGTCTCTCCTTTTTCTAAAGGTGATCAGGTATGTAATTTGATCAAGGTCATAGGTTGAAGGTAATAGAACTGAGACTCAATGTAGGGTCTTCCTGGGCTTCCCTTGGCTGCCTGGTCTCCACGTCACTGCAGAGAGTGGAGGGTCTCCTTAGACACTGCCATTCTTTTTGGAGTGTGCCCCTCCACAAGTGCACACCCTTGGGTGCATCTCACACTACATTTCCTTCTAAACTCCCACACTTTCTCTTCTCAAAAAATGTCAGTGGCTTTGGCCTGACAGAAGTCAGGCAAAGAAAAAAAGGAGGGGAAGTTTGGCAGACGTTTGTGCTAGTGTTTTAGCCACTCCTCTCCCCCTCCCAGAGGCTGGAGAAGGACTCCTACCATTCAGGGACACTTTTTAGGATCAGGAGAACAGTAAAGCTTCTTGGAATCATGAACTATTTCCACTATTGAGTCATAGAGGCAAAACAGGAGAAAATAACATGTTGGAAAGAAATGAAAACCAGGGTCAGGAGACGGGGGCAGCGTTTGGATAATTCTCGAGTACAATCGCTGCTCTCTGCAAAAATGAAAAGAGTTTGCAGTGTGCCCTGAGTCTGTGGGACTTCATTTCATACAAATGGCACCAAAGGCATGATCATAACGATAGTGACAGACCCAGGATTCCAACTGGACTGCCTCATGCTTGGCCAGAAATAATTTAGAAGTATGTAAGTGGAGGAAACATAAAGAGAAGGAAAGGTGAAGAGTAAAGATAAGAGGGATTCATAAATTGAAAGATGATATTTTTTTCTTCTATGGAATAATGCATTCAGTAAGAAAACAAGTACATCTTCAAGGGCACTGAAGGAGGGCTGCACTTTAGATATCGAAAATGGAAGCACCAAGATGAATGTGGCCAAAATGCTTAATGAGGAGAGTAATATTTTATTTCTTTAGTAATTGCCAAGCACTGAAGATCAAGTTGACTCTGAAGATGTATTCTTGGAAACAGGAACAAAAGAACATAAACAGAAAATCTGGGAAAGTTGATGGTAGGATTTTTTTTTTTTTTTTACTTCCAGACAAGAGGAAAGAGAAGGGCAGAGTACAGTCAAATATTGAGTGTTGGATGTGCTATTTCTGAGTTCATCTCCTCAGCTGTGGTGCTGACAGAATGATTTTTGGTGGGGGGGATGGGAGGAATGGATGTCAAAAAGCTAACAACTTCCATAGCAAACTCTGACAGCGTTCAGGAAAGACCATTTCTAGCAGTAGAGAATTTTCTATTTTCCAAGTTTGTTTAAATATACACAGATGACAAGTTGTCCTGAAGCAAAATTGTGAAGTAGAGAACATTGGCTGTAGGGCCTTATGAGTCAATCAATCACCAGCTATTTACTGAGCACCTTCTCTGCACACGGCATCATGCTTTGGAGGCTAAGGCACAAGGCACAGGCATCCTGTCCCTGCCCTCAAACAGCCTACTGTTGGGAAGCCACCAGTTGCTGCATCCAGAGGAGTTAAATTATGTTCTGAATAATGCCATAAAGCATCAGAAAAAAACATCTTGAAGTAATGCTAAGAGCAAATACTATATAGCTGTTACCATGATGCAAGGTCTTTTTTGTTTAAAGCTTTACAAATATCACTTCCTTTAACACTTGCAACAACCTTATGAGGTAGGTTCTGTCACTACCCTCATTTTGTATCTGAGGAAACTATGACATGGCTAGTAAGCAGTGGCATTAAGGTGGGAACCAGGCAATATAAACCCAGAGCCTGGGGTCTTAACCACTGCACATGCTACCCCTCATAAGACAACACTGTGCACAATGAAAAGTAAAGGAATTAGACAGGTAATAAATGCAGTGAGAATTCTGAGTAAGGTGATGCTTTGTCATTGCTTTGGTCCAGGTTCTTACTATGGCCTTTGAGCCTAACAATAGCCTTGTAAGGAAGGGAGGGCAGGTCACTATGGTAGAAATGAACAATTTTCTCAAGGTCATACGACCAAGAACATCAATTTGGTGAAGGCAGAAATAGAATTAAGGTCTCCTTACTGCTAGTCAGAGCTTCCAACTCCAGGACAGCTGTACCACTTTATAGTACAGGCACATGACCCAGTCCTGACTACTTCCTACCTTACCATCATTCTTTCCTTCCACAACAGTGATTGAGCACGTGGCTAGAAGGAAAAGTTTCCTTTCTCCCACATTTATTAATTCAAATGTTTATGTATATTAATATGGACTTATAGGTATCAATTTTATCCTATTATTCCAGGTTTGGTCATTGTGAGCTCTTTCAGATTGGTTCCTGCACCATTCTGACATATCCACATTCTTTTTTAAAGCACTTCCTTACTTTTTGGCACCACAGTATTTTCCAGTCTCATTTTGTATTTTCTCTGACTTGGCTTTGGAATCAAAAAGACTTCTCCAAGGAGTCCTGACTCCTTTTATTGGAGAATGGCATTTAGAAGCCAAGATCTGGGCACCAGGTGTGCTCACTGCTACTGCAATGTCATTGCTCCTAAATCCTCTCAGCAGAGCTTACAAATATGTGAATGGATATTAGCCCATGCATACAGCCACATCTATACTTAGTTCCATATCTTTCCATTTGTATCTATACTAAAAAGCCATAAGTTCATACTTAATACCTCTGATTCTAATCCAAAACCACAGGGTTTATTCTACTCTTTTTTCTTTTCTTATTCACAATTTCATTTTCCAACAGTGAAAAAGAACAGATTTATTTATTTATTTTTGCTGTGTTGGGTCTTCATTTCTGTGCGAGGGCTTTCTCCAGTGTGGCAAGCGTGGGCCACTCTTCATCGCGGTGCACGGGCCTCTCACTATCATGGCCTCTCTTGTTGCAGAGCACAGGCTCCAGATGCACAGGCTCAGTAGTTGTGGCTCACGGGCCTAGTTGCTCCATGGCATGTGGGATCCTCCCAGACCAGGGATCGAACCTGTGTCCACTGCATTAGCAGGCAGATTCTCAACCACTGCGCCACGAGGGAAGCCCAAGAACAGATTTTTTAAAACAAGTTTTTAGGTTTCTCCAACCTGACTCTTGTTACTCTTGTTATCCACAATATATTTATTTGTTCTAAACTAGAATACACATAAAATAGTTTCAGAATTCCTAACCCATACCCTTTTGATAAATAAACTTACTAACTATATCACCATATTTGTATATATTTCTTTTTGTCTTTTGCCTTACAGAATGGTTTTAAAAAACAGAAATTCACATTTAGCTCTCAGTTGTACTGTTCTCTGTATGGGCCACATTTCTCCTGAAGTGTTATGTTTTAGAAACTTCACTTTAAGAGTGACACCAGCAAAGCAGAGAGCATCCAGAAATGGATAGCCAATGTGGTGAGGAGTTTAAAAGCAAGGTGTCTATGAACCAATGAATGAGCCATCTCCTTGCATGCATCCATATGTTCATTCAACCATCACTGTTCCATCTTTCCATTAAAAATAATTATTTGGGGTGTGCAACAAATGACCTATATGCAACAAATAGCTGGAATTATTGAGGCTAGATTAGGAGTTGGAGTGAGGCCATAACAATTTTCTTCAAGCTTGTAGAGGTCTTTCATGTGAAATAAGAATTACACTTCTGGGACTTCCCTGGTGGCACAGTGGTTGGGAGTCCACCTGCCAGTGTGGGGAACATGAGCTCGAACCCTGGTCTGGGAAGATCCCACATACCACGGAGCAAGTGGGTCCATGCACCACAATTGCTGAGCCTGTGCTCTGGAGCCCACGAGCCACAACTGCTGAGCTTGTATACCACAGTTGCTGGGGCCCACATGCCTAGGGCCCGTGCTCTGCAACAGGAGAAGCCACGGCAGTGAGAGGCCCGCACACTGCAATGAGGAGTGGCCCCCGCTCACCACAACTAGAGAAAGCCTGCATGCAGCAATAAAGACCCAACGCAGCCAAAAATTAATTAATTAGTTAATTAAAAAAAAAAAAAAGAATTACACTTCTGACTAGCTCCACATAGCCAAACCAAGACCAATGAGTAGAATTTAAAATGAAGCAAATATTCATTAAATGTAAGGAGGAATTCTTCAAGTTCTTAGAATGGGTCAACTTATAGAGTTATGAATCCTCATCACTGAAACCTTTGTCAGAGGCTAGAAAGTTGGACAGGAAGTCCTCTAAGGTCCATTGTTGAGAGAACTGTATACTTTCAGGAGGGTGAGCTAATCTGTGCCCCCAGCAACCATCATCAAAGCCCTACTATGTACCAGGGCTAGACACTGAGATACAACCATGAACTGGAAATGTTTGATGTCAAAGGACATTAGAGCTGTTGTTTCTAAAGTACTCTTCCTCCTGTGAGTCACACTCTAACCATTTATTTAACCTGGAGAACATTCCTGGGCAGGAATATGATTGTCATTGTTAGAGAAAATATAAAGGAAAGAAACCAAAGGATGAAAGACAGGGGAGATGACATATGTGGAACATTGGGCCAACCAACACAAAGGAGATGGAAAACAAAGGTACCAGGAGACATGGCTAGAGAAATGATGAAATGAAACCGAAAGGCAGTAAGAGGTGGAGAAATAAAAGTTGAGTACTGGAAAAAAACTTCCTGACACAGAGAACACTTAGATTGCAAAGGTGTTTCCCAATGACTGTGATGGAAACTGGATCCCTAGGAGCGTTCAAGGCTAGACTAAACAGAGCTCTAAAGAGATGAATTGTAGGGAACAGTTTGGCATGGACTGAAGGGTGCGTCTGTTTTGTATTCTTCCATCTCAAGTCTATGACTATAAAAATTTTACTTTCTCAGAAATATTTGTTTGTTTATTAAAACCTTATAGCAAACATAGCCCAATGCCCACTATGTACCACTTGACCATAAAATATCTTGCATTTGTCTCTATTTGTTTCATGCCCATTCATCTTATTCCCCTCCCAAACTCCATAATCTCCAGGGTAGGGAGAGTATTATAAAGTTTTCTTCTGTAAATCCCACAGGAACTAGAACAAAGTTGAAGTAAATACCAAGTGTTCAATAAATATATATTGATAAACTATGGGTTTATTTAATACAAATATGTGTTTAAGCCCCATGCCAGGAGCTGGGGAATGTAAATATGTCATTTCCTAAAAGTATGAAGAGAACTGGAAAAAAAAATCACAAGTAGTTAAGTGTTCATATAAAAGTTAAATAGAAATGTGGAACATTAACACATAATAATAGTACCTAACATAAAAGATCTCAAAGGCAATCTCTGATATATGCTAAATAAATGGTACAGTATGGTAAGTACAACTGCTATGAGTTCATTGTTTCATAAAGAGTTGGATTCAAAATGACAGAAGATTTTGTCCTATCCAAAGTGAAAAGCAAATGCTCCCATTTATATTTCCCTCCTTTGTTCTGTTTTCTCTTTGGGATAGCAACCTGAAATCCAAGCACGTGGCATGTGACAGATCTGGCAGCATATATATACAGTTGTGAGTAGTATGGTCCAGCTTCAGGGGCAGCAAGCAGGTGGTTACAAGTCCAGACTTCAGGCACTTCATCTGACTGGGTGAACGTGGGTAGGGAGCTGATAGACACCATGGATCAGGCTGGCTAAATGTTGAGCTCCACATGACCGGCAATACTGGACAGTCAATCACCGACTATGAGAGTAATTGGAAAGGTCCAGAGTTCAGCAGATTAGAGCAATAGCAATAAAAGGACCAATGTAGAGGCACCAGTGGGAGCTCTGGGAGGAGAACCTCTTCATTATCACTTTGCCTCACTTAATATTGTGTGTGTGTGTGTATATGTGTACAAAATGGAATGGGAGGAGGCTGAGATCACTGGTAATGATCATTGACAGAAGGAGGGAAAGCCCTGAGGGTGAGTCCTGCTTCCAGAAAGAGACCTAAATGAGCCAAGCTTTACAGTGCCAAATCAAGATAACACTTTGAGAATGACCTGAACCTGATTCTCAAGGCTCTGCCCTTTCATTTCCATTACTAGGGCCTTCTGTACCCAAAAAGCAGAATGGATGGGTAGGATTTCAGATGTGCTGGGAAGGCTCTTCTCCTTAGTTCGTGGTTGATGTCTAAGGGTCTTTCCTTTGGTATAAGACTATTTTAAAACAGGGATATGCCATATAGGAGAACAATAAGCTATAAGTTGTCATTTGTACATCAACAAAGGTGTTCTTCAAAGCTGTCCAGGCAGGGCCAAAAGTAGAGGGCAGCCATTGATAGATGGGGAGTGTAGCCTAATGGTGCCAGTACCCATATCTCTCCAGCCTCACTGTACTCCCCTACACAGGGGAGACCCCACTTCCAGGTAAAGAAAGTTAGTGATTCCTCAGCTTGAAAATCAAGCTGCATTTGCAAGGCTTAACCAAGTCATAAGAGCAAAGGGAAAAGTAGTTCTTGTCAGATCAAGCCAGCACTTACCCAGGGAAAATGCCGTCTGTTTTACAGACATCTTAGTGGTTGGGCCAGCCCAGTTTCAGCTTTCCTTGGCAGTGATTGCTTTTCCCTTTTCCCTTGAGAGGTGTTTCTAGAGTCTAAAAGACCATCCTAGCCTAGATGCTAGAAAAATCAGGAAATTCATGACCTGAATGAAAACACAGTCTGATGGTTAACTGTAATTCAAGACATTGTGAAACAGCATGCATTGACTGAGAAGTGACTTTAAAAGTATCAGCAAAACACACACTAATAAAAGGCTACCTAAGCCAGCAACTGAATCCCTTCTAGGTGAGCCTAGACATTAGATAAACTCTACACTGCAGAATCTGTCAGGAATCTTGCAATTGCAAGTGTCAGAATAATGGACCCAACTGGCTTAAATAAAAGGGTGATTTTTTGGTTCATGTAACTGAAATGTCTAAGAATTTCAAGCTCACATGGATCAAGGAGTTCTAACAATATCAGCAGAATAGGTTTTTCTCCATCTCTTCACCCTGCTTTGGTTTCATTTTCAGTAGCTCCATCCACTGCAGAGGTAAAATGACCATCTAACTGTTTCAGGCTTATATCTTAGTAGCTATAAGTTTAGGAGGAAAGAGAGAATGCCTCTCTTGTAGTGATCCCATCAGAAGTCTTGTTGAGTGCCTCGTTGGGTCTGACTGGGTCACATTCTCATCCTTGAACCAACCTCTGAGGCCAGAGCAATGAGGTGCTATGATTGGTCAGGTTTGAGTAACATTTCTCTCCCTGAACCCAGGGGTAAAATCAAGATACCACCAAACTATGGAGACTGAAATGGATGAGAAGAACATTTCTCAGAGGAAAAGAGACCAAGATGGAATGAGTGGTGTACAATATAACCATCAAGCACTACTACACTCTAGATTCAATGCTTTCTCTGATAATGTGTGTATTTGTGTTATGGGGTGGCAAAGAGGAGGAGAGTCAGGCACAAACAGGTGAGCAGAATAATGAATTCTCCAAAGAAATGTCTGATAGTCTACTAAAAAAGCATTAACAAGGAGTTGGGAGGCAAGAGGTAGGCTGAGTAGGAGAACAGGCCAAATTCATTGTGTTGGCACAGCTTGTCCTTTGAATGAAACAAAATCCTCTTCTCTTCTGGAAATTCAAACTTAAAATATGACTTCTGAAAGACACTTTTCTTCTCTGGGCTTGGTGTAATTGTCTGTAAAATGGATGGAAGAGTGAAGAGGAATTAGATCAACTGAACACTAAGGTTCCATTATGCTACAAATTTATGTCATATTTAATGTTTAATAAATTTTGTTTAATTCAAACTATAATTCCAAGACAGGAGTAATGAGAATTACCTAACACACGAAATACCTCCTTTAAAAAAATGTAATATAATTTACCACTACTGTCTTATCTTTTTGGATTCCATTTATGTAGGCTTTCCAGGAGTCCCTTGTATAGGTGATAGCACAACCTAACCAACCAACAGGGGCACCCACATCTCTTTGACCTTCTGTATAGCACTTGGGACAGAGGCCAAAGTGATCATTTGTGATTTGGCTGGATACTTTCACCCATGTTGACCTTTCCTGGGTCAATTCAGGCTAGATGTGCGTTGTTCTCATTAGTGAGATCAAACATCTGGCCTAAAGAGAACATTTTAATCGGCTACTTGCTTAATAGCAGAACTTAAACATTTTACTAAACTCAAGTCCTTTTTTCTCTTATATTATTGGAAGTCTTTGGGGTTAAATGATGCTTTGGCCATTGTTTTCCATGGCTAAGACCCAACGATAGATCTTTTATTACCTTTGTTCAGAGTTGTCGTCCAAGCTTTCATAAGATCCAGGTTTTCCAAATGTCTGATTTCTCCACAATTGTGAATGTAATGTTTTCTTAAGCTGGCTCTGTTCTTTGTCATCCATAGAGTAAGAAACCTATGCTCTAGCAAATTTGTATTTTTTCAGGGCGGGCTATTGCCAGTCAATAGATGTCTCAGGTGGGACCACTATAGCCCAAAAGAGTTAGGCCAATGTTCTCATATCCAAATTTACATTTACTTCCATATCAGTATTTCAGGCCTTGCCCAAGGAGTCTGATCCACAGTTCTCTGTGATTCCTTGATAGCTCAAATCCCTTGTCCTCCTGAACATCATTCACTCCTTGCTGAACACACCCAGGTTCCCCTGAGACTGTTACTCTTGGTGTGAGTTCTCAAGCTCAACTCTTCCAAGAGCAGTTTTTCCAGACTTGATTCTCTGCCTGACGGATGCATTTGCAGGTCTCTTCCAGGGAAAGGCTATAGAGATGTATTCACTGAATTATCTTTTTTAAACTCCTTCCTTAGTTAGATCTTTCTGTTTCTTGTGTTAAGATTACTATTCTCTGCAGTACTTTATTTAAACCAAAACATTACAGAAGTTAGCACCTGGAGAGTGGTGGCAGTGGGTGGGACAGGTAAAGCACTGTTTCATGTTTCACAGAATGTATGGTAGTCATTCCACATTTTTAGTGACTTTATTGTTGGATGAAAGTAACAATGAAAGAATAGTATAAATAATGGGAAAAAGGAACAAATACTTCTAAATTTAGGTTATTGGTTAACTCTTAGGTTATTGTTTGTTTGTTTGTTTTTGACATATCTCTACTACTTTGGAAATAGCCAGGAAATGTCATATTTGTTAAACTTCCATGG
This sequence comes from Phocoena sinus, assembly GCF_008692025.1. NCBI lineage: Eukaryota > Metazoa > Chordata > Mammalia > Artiodactyla > Phocoenidae > Phocoena > Phocoena sinus. Next base: position 28,323,935 of record NC_045776.1, on the reverse strand, counting down.
GAAAATATTGTGTGCATTTCTCATAATAGAAACATATGGGATAAACTCAACAAGTACTGAATGAATTGTTGAATAAACGTAATGGAATAGGTGGATTTGCAAAAATATGATTGTGTAAGGATGAGTATAAAGTAAGCGTATGGGATTTGGAAGAACCATAATTGCTTCCTCTTTTAAATTGGGGGTGATGATACTTATATGCTAGGGCTTTTGTGAACAATAAATGAGCTAATATACTTAAAGAAATTAAAATGGTACGTGGCTATATTAGATGATCCAAAAAAGTGATTTCCTCTAGAAGTGGTTCTATGACTGCAGTTCTGTTTCACCAACAGGTGAAAGTAGTCTCATTAAAGATAGTAATAGACTCATTCATTCCTTTATCAGTGAGTGATTAATTGTTTATTATTTGCAGATAAAAATCCCTATCTTCACTGAGCTCACATTTCAGTGGGGGAGACTTTTAAAAAATAAGTAAATACAAAATATGTAGGTTATTGGTAAGTGCTAAGAAGAAAAATAAAGCAGGTAAGAACAGAGAGACTGAAAAAGAAAGCTGCTATTTTTGACAATGTGGTCAGAGCAAACCTCTTTGTGAAGATGACATTTAAGCAGAGACCTAAATCTTGACAGGAAACGGGCTATGGCATATATTTGGTGTAAAATCTCTGCAGATGGTCATAATAGGCCGTGTGGAGGCCCCAAGGCCTGGTGTTTGGTGACAATGAAGGACCAGTGGGCTGGGTGAAAGTGTGGGGTGGACAGTGTTGGGAAACGGGGTCTGGGAGGTAGTGGGGGCAGGTCACTGAGTGTTTCCTAGTCTGTGCATGGTAAGGGGCTGTCTCACGGTGTGCATACTTCATTTATTCATCCTATGAGCAAGTTCACTACCATGTGTAGATCAGGAGCTGTGCTAATGAATCCTGAAAGATTAGACAATTCATGTGGACCAAACAGAAAGGCACTTAAAAATTTCAATGTGGCTACATGGTTTTTATAACAGAAGTGTAGACACAAAGTGCAGAGGGAGCAGATAAGAGGCTCCGAAGTCTGAGGAAATCAAGACAGGTTTTCAGGAGATCAGCTTTGAGAAGTGAAGAAGTAGAAGTAGACAAAGACATAAGGAGGAAGTTAGGTAGGATAAATATGTCAGGTAACAGCAACACAACAGTAGTGAGTGTGACAAGTTCATGGACACAAATGGTGTCTAAGGGATAGAGAAGGCCCACCATCCAACCCATAATTTTTTTTTTTTGCAAACGTTGTTATATTCAACAAGTTTTCAACAAGTATCTAGTACACATTATCTATCTGTGTTAACACTGAGTTAGAATACTATTTGTAACAAGTTTAAAATAAATTCTGTTCCTAGGCATAGATTGGTACCATCTAAACAACTGAATTGTCATCAAGCACTCCTAAGTTAAACTTTATTTTATTGATCTGTAACCTCCCATGCAAGGCTGAATTACTGTCCCAGTGTCCAAGACAACCAAGGGCATAAAGGATGATGGCTAAACTCCCACTCTGGCCCTGACTGCTTCTATCAGTGATATAACTTTATATATATATTTAATATTGTATACATATAATATATATTTTAATTGCTTGTCTTCTCTGTTAGACTTAAATCCAGTCTCCCATTGTTGATGTTAATAACAATAGTAATCTCAGATCTTTGACCCTTACTTCTTTATTCTCTTCCACTAGTTTAACCTAAAAGCATAGAGTACAGAGGTGGTGGGTGGGGCATGGGGGCATTGGAGGAAGGTGGTCAGAAGGTACAAACTTCCAGTTATAAGATAAATGAGTACTAGGAATGTAACATACAACATGATGTCTAGAGTTAATACTGCTGTATGATATGTAGAAAAGTTGTTAAGAGAGTAGGTCTTAAGGGTTCTTATCACAAGGAGATTTTTCTTTTTATCGTATGTATATGAGATGATGGATGTTAACTAAACCTATTGTGGTAAACATTAATCATTTCACAATATAGATACATCAAACCATCCCTCTGTATACCTTAGATTTATACAGTGATGCATGTAAATTATTCCTGAGTAAAACTGGGAAAAAATGAAAATGTAAAAAAATATAGTAACACAAATGTACCACCATCCTTAACTTCTCACTGGAGCCATCCAAGTCATCTCAGGAAAAACCACTCTTAGTGGACTTCACAAGAACCTTGTTACGGAGCACTCGAATTTCCTTGCTGGATTAGAAATAAATAACATCTAATATCTTATGATTTCCAGCTCTGCCATGTTGTATGATCTGTATAAGTGACCTTATTTTTAGAAATCTAAGTAGCCAAAGACTGTAAGATGCATTCTTACTTCAGGTATACTAAAATGTAAAAATATAAAGAGAGAGAGAGACAGAGAGGGAAAAAAAGCCAACACTGATTATTAGATGGCATCAACTTTAAGGTACATATTCATTCCAGAATATGAAATGTGAAAAATGTATTTGCTTTAAAATCTATAAAATACATCCTTAATTTTTCTAAGCCTCAGTTCTTACCCAATAAGTTGTTTTGAAGATAAATGAGATAACATGTGTAACACAGGATCTGATATATTAGAGGTACACAAAAATGTGCAAGGGGCCAAAAATTCCCCATTCTTTCTTCTCCTCTTTTTTAAGAAGCCTTCATTTTTCTTACCTCCTGAACTTTTTTAACATTTACACGAACAGTCTGACATAATGGATTTCTCCCAATAAGTACAGCCTGGACTTGTACCACCTCCCCCTCCATGGGGATGAATTTAGTCAAACAGTCTTTCTTTCATCGTGAACCTGTTGGATAGCAGTGAGTTCACCATATTTTTCTCTTTCAAACTGTTTTTGTATGATCTGGATGTAGTTTTAGCAGTATCTTCTAATATTTTAGAGGTAATTTGGGGGAAGGGGGCAGTATAATAGGTGGCTTTACTTCTGTCTCACACCGTGAACAGATGAACCCAGCAGTACAAAAACACATTTATCCTTTTGCCAGGAGAGTCAAAGTCTCTTCTGTGATTACTTTTACCAAGCGGCTGATGACATGTGAGGTTTTTCACTGTGCAAGTCTCTGAATGCAAAACAAAAAGGATTTAGATACAGCCTCTGCCTGCCCTCAAGGAGCTTGCAATCTCTCCCCAAATACATGTATATTAGAAAGAAAGAAAGAAAGAGAAAGAAAGAAAGAAAGAAAGAAAGAAAGAAAGAAAGAAAGAAAGAAAGAAAGAAAGAAAGAAAGAGAAAGAAAGAGAGGAAGGGAGGAAACAATCCTTGATGATAGAAGCTGTAATTAAGAACCCGTGTGCATGTCAATCCCAAACTCTCAGTCTATCCCTCCCCCCACCCCACCTTCCCCACTGGTAACCATAAGTTCATTCTGCTATATTTAAAATAAATAACCAGCAAGGACCTACCGTATAGCACAGGGAACTCTGCTCAATATTCTGTAATAACCTAAATGGGAAAAAAATTTGAAAAAGGATAGGTACATGTATATGTATAACTGAATCACTTTGCTGTACACCTGAAACACAACGTCGTAAATCAACTATATTCCAATATAAAATAAAACTTTAATTTAAAAAAACCCGTGTGATGTTGAGAGACAGTTTGTAAGCAACCTCAACCCTACCGACATTGGAGCTGGATGATTCTGCGCTGTGGAGACTGTCCTGCACACTTAGGACATTTAGAAGCAAGCCTTGTCTCTACTTACTGGAGCCAGAATTAACACCCCCCCACCCCTGCTCCACAATTATGACCAGAAAACATGCTTGTAGGCATTGCCAAATATCTAGGGGAAAACCTGGTCGAGAATCACTGATCTAGATGCAACAAACCTACCAGTCCTTTGCACAAGCCAGGAAACTGAGGCTCCAAGACAGTAACTAAATTGCCCAGGAGCACAGGGCTGATGAGGCATGGAGGTAAGACGAGTGCAGCCTCCTGACTTCAGCTGGTGTTGTCACACCACCACACTGCCTGCTGGATGCTGAGCTCCCAGGGAACTCACTAGGGGAAATCAGGACAAGGATACTGCACCCACCCAGATAGGCTGGGCTCATGGGAAAGGGGGCCTCAGGGCAGACAAGGGGGTCACAGAGGAGAGCAGGACAGGTGGGTTCCAGGGTGTTCCAGGGGCCTTGGGCAGGCTGGGAAGGCCTGAGAGATGGTTTGGTCCAAGTCGGTTAAGGCTATGCAGTCAGAGTGTAGTATTTACACCACCAAGCATTTAAGTCTGTCCGGAGGTCTCCTGCCACACCGGCCACAGTTTATAGTGTTTTTATAGCCATCTAGGCTCTAGTTTCCCTTCTGGGTAACATTGCTACGGGTGCTGGGAGAGAAACACTCTCTGTATAGCTGCTACTAGTTGAGTTCTGCTCTCTGACCCTCAGCCCTCATGGGAGGCATTTGTCATCGGGGGTTCCCTGCCCGGAGCACTAAGCAGGCCTGCCAGCTCCACAAACTGTGAAGAGAAACGAAGTGCTGGGAAGTGATGCTTATCCCCCCGTGGTCTGCCTTTTGGCCCCTGCTTTTACCTTCTTAATAATCCCCAAAGAGGCAGATGTGGTAAATGCAGTTCTGTCCTTCTCACCTCACCCCGCCACCAGCATCCCAGCTTCGCTGTGCCTTTATCTTCTATCCCCTCTTTCCCTTCCCTCTGCTTGGAGAAAAATTCCTGCTCGGGCTTGTCAATCTGTCATGGAGGTCTCCAGCTCCCCCCACGCCAAGCGCCACCACCCAGCACCTCCTTGGCTCTGTCCTGAACATCAGTCTGTGTCTGTCAAAACACTGACAGCGCTTCTCCCTGCTCGGAGAGCATCAGATCCCATCTGTACCGCAAACAGTCTCCCAGGTTTATTTTGCCTATCACTTCCGAACACTTGCTATTTAAATTCCAAATCATTTTTCTGGGGGTTAACAGTGTCCCTGCTATTCTTGGAGTTTATTCACTACTTCAACTCAGCCACCTTATTTGTATGCTCCGGGAATTGTATCTATACACACTTGTGCACACACACAAATGTGTATCTGTACACACACAGGTGCATGTGCAGGCACACAACTAATATCTCGCCCACACCATCACTGTCATAAGCATCAGGCTGGGTTCTCACCAGTCTGTATGTTACACGAAAAACAAAATGTCTGAGGTCATTCCTGCTTTCAGAGACCATTTGAATTATTGGGGGAAAAATATGGAATAGTTTAGATATTTTTTGTTTGTTTCTTCAGGCCCTTTCCAATCAAAATTTAATTATGTGACTGTCAGTTGAAATATGTCGAGAATGCTTGTCATCATTCTCTCTCGCCTCTCATAGAGGCTGGGGGGAATTTAGAAGTGTTTCTTGGTAAATAAAGCATGCCCATCATTTCTCTATTTATTAGGAGAAACAAGATCACTTGACAGCAGGGAGGGTGAAGTAATGCCGCCTCTTTCAGGCGCAGGACTCCTTCGCCTGATCTGACACCTCTTCTGTCAATGCTCAACACTTTCAGGTCCAATGATACTGACAGGCGACTGAGGTATAAAATAGAGAAGGGATAAACAGTCTCAGCTCTAGAATCCAGAGTCAGCCTTGCTCACCAAAGCTGCAGTGAGTGGCTCAGCCTCCAGCCGCTTGAGCCCAGACACTTGCCTGGCTCTCCCGGCATCTCTGACCTGGTCCCTGCTTGCTGCCTGCTCCTCGCCCAACTAGCTGCTCTCCTACTGAACCTAAATCTTCCTTCCCCCCTTGAATCTGTGGACTGCTGATTCCCGATCGACTCCGTGTTGGTTCAGGTCAGGCCCCTGCAGAAGTGAGGGCCTTTGCGTCAAGGAGCCAGCACCTCCAGGCCAGTGCAGATGGAATGAGCTGCTGATGCATTGTATCCCGGGCATGATTTCAGAGATGAAGTTTGAGAGCTGGTGCCAACTTCAGAAAAGAGCACACCCTGGTCTGGCTACGAATGGCAATGTGAGGGCCAGTGTCCGTAAGAGAAGACCCGGCCGCTGGGGTGCTTCTGTTAGGATTCATGAGGTGCTCAAGGGTTACTCGGACACCAGCCTAATTTGTTTTCTTCAAGTCTGGAGTTATTCCAGGAGCCAGGGGATGGAGCCTGATCTATTGTGGGCTGAGCTGGCGGTAGGGCTCAAGCCGTCCCCCTCCAGCACACCAACACCTTCCCAAGTTGGCAAATCATGTGCCTTCACTTCCCTCTCCTAAAACCCAGCCAAAGGGTTTGCCCTCAAAGAGTCACTCATAGAGGACACAGGACTGTGAAGAGAAAATGGACTTTTGCCAGAGGGAATGTCTCCACGTCTAGGAGACACCTGCCCTTGGTGTGTGAAGCTGGACAGTGAGACAAACTGTAAAGATGGGATTTCCAAGTACAACAAGGCACCTCCCGGGTCTGCGTGCTCTGGGCAGTGTCAGTTCACACTAGTTGTATATTCTGCTTTCTTTTAGTTTCCCCTCATTACTTCCTCCCTGTCTTCCTTCCACTTTTCTTCCCTTTCTTCCTCCTTTCCTTTCTTACTTCTTTCCTTCCTTCTTCCTTCCCTCCCTCCTTTCCTTTTTTTCTTTTATCTTCCTCACTCACTTTGTGTGCTTTTGTGTGAGTACCATTTGCAATTTTATTAAATGTCAAAAGAATATAAAAACATTTATAAAATACATGTAGGCTGTAAAGGCTAGCAACACAATCAACACTGAGTAAAGGAAATAGGACATGTTCACACTGGAAACTCCTATCTCATTCTCCTCCTCCCCCATCAGAACTAATCCTTACTCCACATTGTAGGTATCAGACTTGTGATTCTCATGGCCCACTGAAACCCTTATAAGCCCAGAGTTTCCCAGACACTGAAGCATTACTTTCTGTAAGGAAAATTTCCCTCCAACTTTGAGACAATCACAGGAGGGAAGTATCTGAACACTTCTGAACACAGGTTTCTTCTTATTAGTAAAAGTAGAAGCTCCTAAAAACTAATGCATCACCATCAAACATCATCCAAAGAAAACACACAAATCAATAACGCAGCCCATGATTCTGAAGCTACTTCCTATGATGTGTGGAATGCTATTCATCTGGCACATGCTGCCTTTCTCAGCCTTCTCAGATCTATGTTCAACAGGTGTCCGTTGTGTTTTCTGCTTCCCCTTACAATTCTGAGTTCAGTGAGAATTTTTTGGAACTTTCACTCATGTGAGGTCTCCCTAGGTGTGGAGATGTCCTCCTTAGTGAATTCTTGCCTTAAACTTTCTCAAGCCTTGGAATCCATGCGAAATCACTTGAAACTCCAGTAGGGAGACACTAGTCACACGTGACTGCTGAGCCCTTGAAATGTCCAAATTGAAATGTGCTGTAAGTATAAAATACACACCAGATTTCAAAGACTTAGAATGAAAAAAAAAAAAGGTAAAATATCTCATTAAGCCTGATAAGATTGCTTACATGTTGAAATGATAATAGTTTGGATACATTGCATGAAATAAAATATATTATTAAAATCAATTGTACATATTTCTCTTTTCTTTAATATGGCTACTAGAAAATTTTAAATAACATATGTGGTCCACATTTCATGGCTTATATTATCTTTCTATTGGATACTCTGTCTTAGAGTATCAGACATGATACAGTCAAGCATTAGATTGTGTTATAAAGACTATAGGTACAGTGTCGGTTCTTAGCCTTTTGCCCTCAAACCCATTCCTTGTCCTGTTCCCACTTTGCTCTGCATCACAAGGGGCTGCATCCTACAAGGTTCTGTTTTCCAAGTTTCTATGACATCTGGCTTTTGCCTGGATTTGACTAAAGGGAGGTACTATTAGGAGGTTGGAGAGTGAGAAGAAAAGAGAAACCAGTGTTTTTTCCCTCTGTGCTTCAGGCGGTGTTCTGGCAGGTGCTGTCACCTCCACGCCCCAGGTGCCTACTAGAGAGGCTCTAACCCCCACCAGGTAGAGGGTTACCTGGACCCCCGGCTCTGGTAACATTACCTTCCCCTTCATCCTTCCAGCCTGGAGGGAGTGGCTTCCTGCTGTTTTAATCACAGCCTCACTTTTTCCCATTTGGCTTTTTATTGTTTGTATCATTTATGTCACAAATTCCCCTGAATGGAGGGATCAGCAAGAGCTGGAGGAGATGATGAAATACAAAACAAGGGTCTGCGGGCTGGAAGGGCCTCAAAAGAGATCAAGTGTATCTTTTAGGTTAGAAGTGTGGAACTTAAATGGGAATGGTAGGGGAAGGAGACAGTGGGACAGGGAAAGAACAGAAGATAGGTAATAAGTCACCTGATGGGATGGGAAGATTTCTAATGGAATAAATTTTAATTCTAGAATAATTTGGGACCTCCAAGGTTTACAGAAAAGTTGCAAATATATTACAGAGGTTTCTCATACTCCCCTCACCCAGCTTCCCCTGATATCAATACCCTACGTACTATGGTATCTTGGAAGGGTTACTTAAATGTGGAGGGTGATAAGCTCTATTGGTAGAATAGAAGCAAACTCTACAGGATCTATATTGGTTTCCAAAGTTTAGAATTTGAAGGGGTATGGAGGTCTGTGATCTACTATTTTCATTTTAAGAGATAAGAAACCCAATGACTAGGGGAGCTCAGTGACTTTTATTCATTCACTAAATATGAATTACAATCCAGACACTGAACTACAGTGGTAAGCAAGGGTCATGTAGCTTGTTAGTGGGAGAACTGAGAATAGAGCTAAATGCTTCTTCCTTGAAATCCGGGGATTGTTCTGTCAGCCACCACGTTGTTCTTGGGCTGATGGACTTACCTCCTGAGAGCAGGGAGCCAATGGTCAGTTTCATGCAGGACATCTCTAAAGGCCAGGTCTGTGCAGGCCCCTTCTTTGGGGCCCATGTTGGGCCACCAGGTGGAGGAATTAGCAGCTGCCCTGCCTTTCCTTAGAGCAGTGCTTCTCAGCCTTGGCTGCCTGTTACGATCACCTGGGGAGCTTGAAATATGCCTGTGTCTAGGTCTCTGCTTCTCATTCAGTTGGTCTGGTTTGTAGCCTGGACATTGGTATTTTTAAAAAGCTCCCAGGTATTTGTAACATCTGGCCCAGGGTGAGAACCAGACCGGGACTGTACAGTAGCTCTATAAGTTGGCACATGTGGCTTAAAAATTCCCCCAGCTGTTCTGGGGAGCTGACAGCTGATCCGAGTTTAACTTTCAACGTGTGCTGTGTTTGGTCAGGAGCCCTTCTAAGACTGATCTTCCAAACGTTCTTGGAAATACCTTCTCTTCTGGCACTGCCCATTTGGCTTTATCACTGTTAACACACAACCAAGTGTCTCCTCTTTACCATGGTCCATCATCTGTACCTTTGTTCATATAATCACACAGCCTTGATCAGATGCTCTGAATTCTTTGGATTCAGAAATGTGTCAAAATTTGATTGTGTCTTTGCCACTGCCTGGCCTTTTCTTTCAGTGCCATCTGGTATGTGTCACAGATACACACATCCAAAGCTCTCATCACATTGTGGTCTCTCATCTCTCCTTTATTAAAAATTTGATTCATAATTTCACATTTATACTTAGTTACAAATCTTAGAATCCAAGAATTTGGTGATGAAGAAAACTAAGAGACTATGATTGCCTCATTTTACAGGAGACTGTGGGAGGGTGCTCTAACCTTAGGGTGAGTATTGCCTTCACTCATCTCATACCCTCCCTCTCCCTCTCAGAAAATGAGGGACTGAGAAGGTTTCTAGTATTCACAAATCTCTCTCTCTTTTTATTGACATTCACAGTCCTGATGTTCTCATGGCTCTGTGTGTGCTGCACATATGTGTATGTAGGAGTGTTAGGGTCTATAATATACAGTACCTGCAAATGCTCATAGATGTTATGGAAATGATGGAAGGGCTGTGCCAATCTTGCAAACACAGAGCATGCATTATTCTAAGACTGTGACTTTCTGAATGGGAACCTGTAAAAACAGCTGATAGATTTATGTTCTTGTATTAAACAGGCCACCCAGCCCCAGTGTAAAATCAGGGTGACAACTGAATACATCACTGTTCCCAGCAGCTACCTGGGTGCACTCATTACCCAGTGAAAGATGAGCCGGGCTTGTTCATTAGACCTCCCTTCTCCTAAGGAGAGCCCTTTACATGCTGTCTCATTTAAAACAAAAAACCCAACCCCACAGAGATTTAAAAGAAAACAGAAAGACCTTTTCCTTTCTAGCCTCTGGAAGGCAGCGCATGTTCCTCCTGTTTGCCTGTGTCTAAGTCGTCATGGATGAAGGATGGCTGTGCACCTGCTCAGGAGAGGGAGTTGGTTCCTTGAGGGAGGAGGGATTACCTGTCAGCATTAATTAGAAACAGGTGGAAGCTGCTAAATATTTTGGGGAGAAATGACTTCAACTTGCAGGAACAGCATACCAACTATCACCTCTGTCTCCTCAGAGGAACAAAGGGATGGGTAGGACTTGGGGGAGAGGCCTGTGTGGTCAGGGCCCTGCAGGGGAGCTGCCACACAGACGCCTGGGAAGCAACACCTCACCGTCATGGCCATGGTAAGGGAGCTCGTCATTGTGAGGCTGGGGGAGTTCAGGGGCTAAGGAAGCAAGGGGGTCTCTCAGGGGCTTCGCAGCCTGCAGCTTTACTCCCTCAGATTCTGCATGAAAAGCCAATGATCACACCTCATCCTGCCCCACTTGTCCTCCTGGCCTCCGCATCACCGGCTGCTCCAGACTCGCACCTTCCCTGCTCTCTGACCTTTGGCACCTCACCGGGCTCTCTTCTTCCCGCTGGGCCTCTCCTTGCCCTGATGCAGGGAGGGCAGCACCTCCTGCATTGACCTCTGCAGAGCAGCAGTAGATAAACACAGCCTCCCCGAACCCCGCGGGACCCACGCCAGGCACAGCTGTCTCCAGCAACCCGCACCCCAGGACCCCCGAGAGTCCCGTGTGTGTCCTCCCTGCTCTACCATCGCTTCAGGCAGGATGACTGCCCTCCAGCCCTGCCTCCTATGGCCTCTTGCCCAGTGGCTTTGAGCAAGTCGCCCTGATTCTAAATGCTCCCATTTCTCCTCTCTAAACATGGGCACCATGGAGCAGCCATTCTTAGTCATGGAGATATTTCGCTCTCGGGGCTGCTGGGAGGTAAAAATGAGAAGAAAAGGAATGAACCCTGAAGAGACAAAGCTCTTCCCTGGGGCAGGTGTTCGCATTTGTTGGTTCCAACCCTCCTTCTTTCAGACATGTTTTCTTGGGTCTCTGGTGCATTTACAAGTAAGACGAGTTGCCAAAAAAACCCAAACCAAACGCTGTGATTCTCCCAGTGACTAACTCTGTGTACTGAGATCAATTCTGCATGTTAATATGTGAGCCACCTTGCCCCAGCCCCATGAACCAATAGATGTCGTGCCCAGGCCCCTGCTCCACCCCAGGGGGCCAGGAGGCGGGTGGGGAGAATAACGGTACATGCTTGGAGGTGTAGTTTACTAGCCCTGAGTGACGACGGTCCCTGGGCCAGGTCCCTGCCCTCCAGACACCTCTGTTCTAGGCCCATCCAGCTTCTGGAGCAAGGTGGGGCAGGCATAATAGCCTCACCCACAGTTTCTAGCTTCTCTATGTGGCATAATTTGCCAGACACACAGTACATGCCGACCACCAAAAGAGACCAGCTGTTTGCAGAAACTAAAACCCACGTCTACTAGGGAGCTGCAAAAGTGGGGAGAATGATAGTTCTCTCCTCATAACAATTTTGAATATGCCAGTTGAGACCATTCTTAAGTAACTGACACAGCCTGATCGTGTCATCGATCAGACTTCCCTGGTGGCACAGTGGTTAAGAATCCGCCTGCCAATGCAGGGGACACGGGTTCGAGCCCTGGTCTGGGAAGATCCCACATGCCGCGGAGCGACTAAGCCCATGCACCACAACTACTGAGCGTGTGCTCTAAGAGAGCCCATGAGCCACAACTACTGAATCTCACGCGCCTAGAGCCGGTGCTCTGCAACAAGAGAAGACACCACAGTGAGAAGCCCGCACACCACAATGAAGAGTAGCCCCCACTCGCCGCAACTAGAGAAAGCCCTCATGCAGCAACAAAGACCCAATGCAGCCAAAAATAAATAAATAAAGTTATTAAAATAAATAAAGTTATTTAAAAAAAAAAAAAACATGTGGAGTCTGAGGACTGGGTGTGTCCCCAATCCTGCTTGTGGTTCCTGTGGGGATGAACCCCCCTGCCCATAGCAAGAGCATATCTCACCAACTCATGCAAAAAGTGAGTCCTGGGGCTGGATGACACAGATCTCCCTGACCTGTGCAGGCTTGGGGACCTTCAAGGTGGACCCAACCCCTGCAGGAGCCCAGGACACCTGCTGGCCGTTCTTAGCCCCCTCAACAGTAACACCTACCTTCCTTCCCCGGGGAATGTGGGGAGGGAATTGGTACACTGCTTGTCATTTGCTTTAATCATTACACCCAGCTCTCTTTCATTACATTTTGTTTGATTTCTTATCACTTTTAAAAAATCTTTTTCTTTTAGCTTGGTAGACAAGCCCCACCAACACAAGAGGGGGGCAGCAAAGATGCTACTAGAAGACTTAGGCAAATGAGAGCTGACACCTATACCCCCAACCTCCAATCACCTCCATAGTGGTCCTTCGAACCCCTCTGAAAGCTAGAATTTAATGAAAATACCCTAATTAAACACCTTGGGGATTCCTGTGATACAAAAATCTACCCGTCAGTACAAAGGGGTGGCAGTTCTATTTTCTAACCCCGCACAAAGCTGATAAACTGTAATGAATTATAGAACAGTGTTCTTAACTTTCTCCCCATCCCCTGGCCAGCACACCTAGGAGTCCTGCTCTTGGTGCAACTTTGCTAAATTTCTGGAATGTAATCTATATCCTCAAATGAAAAATTCCTCATCATCTGTGCTCCCTGGTTAGCATAGGCATGCCTATTTCCCCTAAAAGCGTCCTTCCCCCAGGACTGAGCAGAGGAGAACCTCTGTTCTCCAGGTTGGTATATTAACTCACAAGGAGCCACTCTCTGTTAAGAGGTGCCAGGTGCCAAGCAAGGTAGGGGTTGTGTTTTCTTTTAATGTGATTTAGACGGTCACTGTCAAAGTCAAGGCAAGACCTGAAGAACCTGAGGGGATCACACCATGGCCTAAGTGAGTTGTTCACACTGCAAGAGAAAAATAAAATACATAGGGCAAGGCCTTCCCTGCTGACAGAATAGACAGATTCAATGGATTCTTGATAATAACTTTGACAGGCCTTTAACTGCCAAGATCCCACGTGTGGCTGGTCTTCCCTCCTCCCACCAACTTTTAAAAGTTTTCAGCATACTATTCTAAGCTCACTCTGTTGAAAGCAAGGAAAACTCAATTTCTCCTGGGATTTCTCTGTTTTGTGTGGTTATGAGCTTCTCAAAGATGTTTGTTGCAGTTTGGCTCATGGTTGAGTCCAGGCTGTCCTACAGGGGACCTTGGAGCAGGGGAATCAGCACCCTGGAATTTCCTTGCTTCTGCTTCACGTAGTGGAAAGAACATTGGCCAGAGGGTCAGGAGATGTGAGTTCTGTTGCTATTCTGCTACTAAGTGACAGTGAGGGCTTAGAACTGCTCTGTCCAACACAGTAGCCACCAGCCCCATGTGGCCACTGAGCATTGGCATTGCAGCCAGTCTGAACTGAGATCTGCTCTTAGTGTAAAATACACACTGGGTTTCAAAGACTTGGTATGAAAAAAACTCTAAAATATCTCAATAAATTTTATATTGACCACACACTGAAATGATACTATTTTGTATATATTTGGGTTAAACAAGATATATTATTCATTTTATCTGTATAGTTTTACTTTTTTAATTGGCTACTTGAAAATGTAAAATTTCACACATGGCTCGCATTGTATTTTTATGGGACAGAGCTGCCCTTGACAAACCTTAGCTTCCCTAATTGGTAAAATTAGCTGCATTAGAGAGCACTTCTGACAATCAGTAATTTCCCTGCATGCACTACACCCTCCAAGGTTTACTGCCTCCTTTTTTTATATTTAAAAAGTGATTTACCAGCAGCATCAATGAATGTTGAAAAATTACTGAATAAAAACCATGTCATGTGGGTAACGTGTTTGCATCCAGCTGCTAAACAGATAAAAAACGCAAGTCCTGCCCTCAAGCAGGAAGTGCTGGAGAGGAAGATATAAGCCATGGAAGCACAAAACAATCAGTAATGATACAAAATCAGATGTGATCAACTGCCAAATTAGTTCTTCTCATAATACAGTATGCGTAAGTCTTTAACTGGTTCAGAGCATTTCAAACCGGGAAACTCTTTCTAGTGGGGGTACAAGTGAGAACAAAACAAAGTGAAGATAATGTTTTTCCTTCACCCCTAAATAGTTGCATGATAATTGTGGGGGATGATGAGTGAGCACAAGGGAGTTACAGGTATTATCGATAAACAGAAAATATCTTCTGAGCCATTTTCTTTCCTTCTAAGAATTTTTTCCCACCAAGATTGGGAAACTAGAATGGTGTTACCCGTTGTGCCTGGTTACTCAGAACCTCAGCCATTTCTCCAAACCTCCAAGTATGGGGAGCTAGAGGTGATGTGAGCCTCTATGAAGCAATGAGGATTATTATATTAGAGAATTCTGGCAGAAGAGGTTGGTAAAGTATGAGCATCTTTCCCTCTTCAAAGAAAGGAAGAAAGTAGTGGCTCAACACCACTCCTTGACACATTGGGCAGCCCCCTGTCTGCTTTGTGACCTTCCTTTCCCCCCTGCCCCACCCAGGGACAATGTCCCCCTCAGCAAACATGACCGCAGAATTCATGAAGGTCACATAGATAATGAATCAATTGAACCATCCTGCTATTCTGGGCTCCTCTAGGGGGGGAAAAAAAAAAAACCTTTGGAGAAGATTGCAAACTGGCCAATGTCCCCTCTCTCCTTCAAAGTTCTCCTCCCGGCTAATTCAGGAAATAACATCTCGGAGGTTCCCATCTTAGTGTGTGTGGTGTTTTAAAATTCTTTCTAAATGGCTAAGAAGGCAATTCTTTTCAGTCATTTGCTTTGTGCAGCCCTCCCCTTTCCTGGCAGAGACAGTGTATGCACTCTATTAGAACATTTTTTTTCTACATATAATGGCACCAATTAAATTACCTTGCAGCCCGACCTTAATCTGGCAGGAATGATTATTCCATGAAACAGTTAGGGCTCTAATTGACATGAAGTGCCTGCAAAATATGTCTTTTGCAGCAACCCCTGTCAAAGTCACATTGATATGCTAATCCCTATAGCTGGCAGAATCACTTCATAAAGAGAGACATTGAAAATTGAATTATTTCAATTTCAGTACCTAGGAATCTAGTGATCTGTCTGTATATGTAACTAAGTAGGTGCAATACTTTATATGGGTAAACAGCTGTACTAGGGTGTTGCCATGGAAACTGCTTGACTCATGGCAGTTGTGTTAGTGATGAAGTCATTAGCAGTGTGAAATGTACTTTGAGGTTGTCAAGTGTAACACTCCAGGAATATTTTAGCGGTCTTAGTGGAGCCTTTTCATTTACATAATTTAGGCTTTCACACATGATCTCATTATGGTGCAAGAAAGGAGTGGGGTGTGGGGGCAATTGTACCAGACCAGATGAATCTCCATTATGCCATTCAATTATTATTCTTTATTCTGAAACAGGGTCCCCCAAATTAGTCTTACGAGAAATTGATAACTCTCTTGGAACAATGACTTTGAGAAACCCTGTTGGTGGTGGGACAGGCTGGATTAGCCTACTTGTTCCTGTGCAGTTAGAAACCATTGAGGACACTGGGTGGTTTCTCTTCAGATGGATCAGTTCTTTTTGTTCTGTTGTTTCATTAATCCTATAAATTAGAAAATAAAACTTTAAAGCCATTGGATTCATTTTTAAACGAATATCCAACTGAATGTTGCCCCTTTCATGAATGTCTCCAGTGGCCCCTCAAGGATCCCAGTGATGATATGATGTGTGGTGTTAGTGAATTTCCAGCTTGGAAGTCATCCTTCAAGTCAAATGTTGAGCCTTGTTGCTTGATTCCCCAACATATGACTCCATTTCCTCCAAACCCTCCAGAGTTAGTTCTGAATGCTTTTTGGCTGTTTCATAAACTCAGACACCCTGAATCAGGCAGTAAACACTCTTCCAAAAGTAGAATTCTAAACATATTTTAAGCAGTGATTACATTATTAGAGTAAACAGACAACTTCCCATGGTGAAATTTTTGACAGACAGAGCACTTAGAAGTGTGAGTTTAGGTGTATAAGTTTATAGCTACACCTTAATTTTTAGTTTGGCATACTAATTTTTAACCCATACATACATACATTCATTCATTACTGTGTTCATTCATCAAATATTTATTGAGTATACCAGGAAGTGTTCTAGGCAGTAGGGATAAAGTGGTTAACATAATAGGCATGGCGCATGTCTTCATGGAGCCTAATTTAATGGGAAAGACATATTTTTAAACATTTATATGCAATTATAATACCCAGAAATGATGAGAGAGACTAAAGGAGGGTGCCTGATTTAGACCGGAGGGATCAAGCACAGCCCTCTGGAGATGAGCCATTCAAGCTGAGACTGGCGGGAGGAGGGGCAAGATAGGGAAGGGCAAGAGGAAGTGCATGTGAGGTGCTGAGGCCAGAGGAGTTTGCTGAGATTAAGGAATTTAAAGAAAGTGGGTCTGAAAGAGAGGCAAGTTTACCCTTGGCCCCATCTTTGGTGGGAAAAATGGATGTTGTCCTAGCCCTACAAGGGTCATTGTGTTTACCATTTCCAGGTGAGTAGTGATTTATCAATGAATGCCACCACATAGGATGAGAATCCTCACATTTTTCAGAAATTTAACTATATACCAAAACCTCAGAAAACATTCCCTCTTTTTTCTCACACACAAGTGAGTTATCAAGCAGGTATTAGATGTTTACTCAAGGAAGTAACTTCTACGCTATGCCATAGGGTGTGATCTAATTTATTTTTCTTCCCTTTACTTCTAAATACAGTTTCTTTCTAATGAAGTCACATGTACTTTACATATCTTTTGCCAGTGCAAGATGTCAATTTATATTAGTACTCTTAATACTCGTATACCTGTTCCTATGTAATTGTAAGATGTTCAGGGACAGGAACAAGCTGTTATTTGTTTTGCATCCTCTTCAATTATCATTTAGAACTATATAGATATTGTAGAGTTTCTAGAAGGAATATCTGAAAAGGTAACTAATATGCAGCATGGCATGCCTTGATCCTGTGAAATTCTTAAGTGCCTAGTAAGCTAAAGTTTTCTGAAGAGGAATTTTCAAATGTTAATAGGAGTAACTTGAAAATGATTTCCATGGTCAAATGTATTTGGTATGTGATATAACACCTGCGTGGAGACACATAGTGCATATTGCCATCTTACAAGCCTGGAATCCTGCTTTAAAGATCATAGCTAACTTTGCTTAAACCTACACTTCCAAGCTCATTTGATCACTGACTTTCCTCCACTCCCCTCTCCTTTTTTGACCAAGCATATCTCAGCATCTGTGAAATGCTGTTTGGGGAACCCAATTCATTTTGTCTTTTTCAAAACATTTAAAATTTTGTTTTTGTAGTTTTGAAAGTATGTACAACATTCTTGAGTTAAAGTGAATCCTCAATGGACCATAAAACTTATTCTTTCATCTCATTATTCATTGGTTAAACATACAATGATTACCTCCAGTGGACTGGTAGTGTGCGGGAACCCACAGTTCAAGGGAGGCAGCTAACAAGAAACCTCACTCTTGCAGAACAACATAGTAAGTGGAGATGGAACTTTTCCTAAGGCCAGCCCTGGCACAGAGGTGCAAGCCCCTACTGTTCAGTTTTGGACCAATGGTAGATTGTGCTACATGCCAATGATGGGTCATTGTTCAATCTGGTTCCACATCATCCATTCACTCAGCATCCCCTTTCAGTGTTCCTTTCTACAGCATATTTTTGAGGGTGAGGGAATATCCATGGATGATGCAGCTGCTGTAGTGATCCACCTGCAGCAGCAGCGGTGACTGTGTCCAGGATGGGCACACTCACAGGTTGTTACACGGCCGTGCAAGATCATCATCAAGAAGCTGTTCATCCTCTCCATAGCCATAGCTTCCTACACTTGAAAAGAACTAGGTAATGGAAACCCATTACAAACATTTTCCTAGATTTGTTTCCTTAGAAAAGCTCAGGACACAGTCACCGCGGGATAAGAATCAGCACATTTCTCGGACGCAATCCCAGTCCTTTCCATCAGCCCTCCCAGTGAGGCATGTCATGTTCTGTCCGTTTTTACAGGCCTTATCTATCTGCTGCCTGACCTTTTACCTCGATAACTGATTTCTGCACCATCAATCGCGTTGGCCATGGGAAATATCTGAAGGACCGCCGAAGAGAGCGAAACACCAGATTTACACTTTTCCCCTTTGGTGTCTTTTATCATAGAAACACTTTGTTAGGTCCTGACTTTAGCTATATAACCATGACCTATGGGGTTCATCTCTAAGTTTACCCATCCGCAGAATGGGAATAGCTGATATTGACCTCAAGGGGCTGTTGTGAGCATAAATAAGGTAACAGAGGAAAGCCTAGCATGAAGTAAGTATTCAAAGAATGCAAGCTATTGTTTTACTCATGCAATTTCTTAGCACTCTTTCAGAGGCAGGTTTGGAACTAATTGTTGAGGTCTTACCTTCTGTTTGAATTGAACAAGGCTTTAGCAAGCCCTAGACAGGTATTTCAGCAAATATTTGTTAATTGCCCATTTAGTGCAAGACTTTGCACAGGGCTCTAGGAAAATAAAGGTAATTAGGAAGGAATTCTGCCTCCAAAGGGCAGCACTGTGGAATAAAGACCTCAGAGTTCACTGTGTGCTCAGTCCTGTGCTAGGTCCTGGTATGGGGTGGGACAGGGGTAAACGTAGGGAAAACTGGTCTTTGCCTTCCAAGGATCCTATAACTTTGCTGCTGTACAGAGACAGTTTTGTATGCAGGTAGTAAGTTAAGTTGTGATATAATTAGACACCCAGTTGACAGAAGAAGCTAACTTGGCTACAGCATCTGTCAGCAGGGCTTCATTTGGTGTCTCAGAACGAGTTCAGCCAGTGTCCTGGTCCCTCCACCCTTCCAGTGGCCAACCCAAACTGCAGACTGGAGCAAGTAGTCAACCTTCCCTCTGAAATCTTGCTGTTGGAGCCATCAGTCGCCAGTAACTGTGTCCCCTACTCAGCTCCTCCAACCAGCTCTCTGGACCCATCCATAGGAGGAGATGGTCCCCAGGCTCTGTTGTCAGGGGCTGTGAGTGAGTGGTGTTTCTGAAGAGTGGAGGTCTCCCCTTACCCAGTTTAGGGAGAAATGTAAGACAACTTCTTTTCTAAATGTATTTTTCCCAGGGTAACCACCATGAAATTATCTATCTCTGTTGGCTGGGATATTTTTCTCCTTTTCAAATACCCTATTGTGCTTTTCATGTTCATTGTTTCCTTTATGCCTCTTTGATAGCTTCTTTTTGAGGCCTTGTAAGATATTTTGATACTAAGGAAAGCTGATGTGAGACCCTCTATTATTCTGCCTCTTATTTTGATTTAAAGTTACATGCTCCCCTGTGGAAGAAAACAATACAAATACAGCACTGGAAGAAGAAAAGAATGTGGGAAGATGAATAGGAACTTGTTTCATTGGAAAATGAAAGAATGATATTGGGCATTAACAATAAATGCCAGGGACCATGAGTGACATTTAGATAGTCTATTAACCCAATAATAATTGCCTTGTTAGAAGATTGTATTTCTTGAAGGTGCAGCAACTACTGAAAGATGGTCTAAAACAGTGGTTTCTCTCAATATGTTGTCTAATTCAGTGTAATCATCATCTTTTATGTATTAATTACAGCTTAGCTTCACAATTGGGATTAGCATTCTTTAACAGGATTCTTATCCGGGATGGCATTTTGAATCTTGCCTCCTCTGAGGATGAATGTGGATGAGACTGTTTTCTTGGTAACCGTGAGCAGGGTAGTACATCAGGCCAGGGTGCTCCATGTGGAAGTTACCTACAGTGGGAGAGACAGCAGGGTTCAAGGACAGCTGCTTTCTAATTCCTGCTCCATTACCCGCTAGCTATGGATTTGGGACAGGTCGCTGAACTTTCCTAAGTCTCAGTTGTTTAATCTACAAAATGGGAGTAAAGTCAGCCACTCTTGACCCAACAGGATTATTTGGAGATGTACAATGGGATGTACACAAAGGTCCATTTTGTAAACTTTAAACTGCTAAATAAGTGTTAGTGTCAGTCCCTGAAAGACCAGAGACACTCCCCAGATGGACAAATAGCTCCACCTTGGCTCATCTCCTTCAAGTCCAGGTTAGGAGTTTCTGTGCATAACAGGTGGTCAGCCCATGGGACTGACCTGGGATGTCCTGGTTGCCTGGCCTGGGCATCACTCTGAAGGAAAGGGTTTACAATCCCATTTAGGACGCAGATAAAATGTGACAAAGCCACTCATTCAAAAGGTCAAAACAAGTTCACTCTAAAGACAAAGAGGCATTTTATCCTCTATGCCTGTGTCTCCATTTTAAAAGTGGGAAAATCACTCAAAGATGAATTTACTTAAGCCACAGTTAGAGCCATGAAAAACCTATAATCATAGTATAATATCGTCTGAATATTTATTACTTTAACTGGACATATGCATCATTTCTTTTATTCCTCACATCATTCTCTATAAAGTAGCAGGGGAGATAATTTAAGATTTAGGAAGATGTGTCCTGGAACCATTTGTCAGTGGAGACATCTCTGTAATTGGTGGAGCAGCACTGAGAAAGCAGGTCATCCAGAGCAGTGCTTGTTACTGTTACTTAGAGGAAAGGCTAATGAAATACCCGTTTATTTAAAGTGGTTTGTTTGTTTTGTTTTCCCCTTGATAGAAGTATGACAGCATAGCGTGCAAAAATCTACCCAGGAGTCCGGGCTATACCTATCCAGGAGAAATACCAAGAGCAAGCCTGATGTTAAGACCTGTTTACTGTCTACTGATCAAATCATTTAAAATAGAATTTCCTTTTCCTGAGGCCTCGTTAGCCACTTTCTATTCCCCAGCCCTTGGTCCTTGTAGCTTAATTTTTCTTCCTCTTCTTTAGATATTAAGACTGATCAAAGACCATCTGTCTGCTGGCTTTCAAGGGAGGTTAGCTCATGTCAGAATGTGATTAATGTTTGATTGTATATTAACATTATTTTAATTATGAAACCTAAAATTTAAATGAAAATACCCAATTTAAATCTCTCCCAAAGTCAGTCTCCTGTGTGGTTCTCTGGGAGAGAAGGAAAGGGGATTCTCTGACCTAATTCAATGGAAGGAGTGGGAGATCTTATACCCCAACGACCAGGTTTCATTGCTTTTTATAGGACAATGACATCTTTCTCAATCTCAACTAAAGAACAATCCTCCAAGTTTTTGTGTTTTTAAAGATACAATCTGGAGCTAAGTTAGTTGACCCATTGGTTGAAGAGCCATTGTTTAGCTGTGAAAAAACAGAGTACCTGATAAAGCCCCTCACAAGCCTCTGGCTACAAGGTAGTTTTGTTCTGCAAATTGGATTCTTTGACACGTTAGAAATTTGGTAAAAGAGATAAAACATTCAGCCTGGGTTCTGAATAGACAATGATCACTGGGAGATTGCTCAGCTCCCAATACAAAACCCAGTGGGTACAGTGGAGTGCTCCTGGCCTTGCTGATGACATCAAGACACCAGTAAATGAGAAGCCCATTCTCTTTAGAGGGTTTACAGCATTCTGTGCAAGTGTCTAATATTCTTTATAAAGACAGGGAGTTAGGGAGCAACTCTTTGCATGGCAGGTTGACTATTGTCTTCTTGGGGTCTTTGCTATTATTATGATTAAATTAGATTAACAAGAAAACGAGGGATATGCCCACATGTGTGTGCATGCACACACACATACACATGCGCTCGTCTATGGGAACAAACTCTACTTTAAAATGTAGTTGAGGAAAAAGGCAGCAGCACAAAAGTCCCCTCTACTGCCTTTTACTTGCCTCAAGTCCTGGCCAAAGAGAGTTCTTTGCAATACTTGTGTCCTTGGCCCGTCTTCTTAGGCGGCCCCAATGGATGCTAATGCTTCAGGCTGGCATAAAGCTGTGTAGGCGATGGCTTCCTGGTTTGTAGTTATCTTTAGATATTTTTAGTTACTTAGCTGGTAATTAAGTTTGTGGTTTTGCATTATGCATTTTCAGGAGGAAGAAAGGTAGCTACTCAATCCTAATGAGTGTTCCTTTGGAGACCAGGCTCTCTAGGTTTGACCTGGGCACATTTGAGAAACCAGTGCTGTGGTGTAAAAGGACAAGACCGTCCTGTGTGGTGTTGCTTTGTTCCTCTCACTGTTGTTTTTGTCTTGTCGTAAGGTAACTAGTGAATTAAGGACTGTTGTATATTCATTTCACAGCTGAGGGCACTGAGGCCCAGAATACTTTGCTCAAGTTTGCACAGCTAGTTAAATGGCAGAGCCTGCTGTATCTGTGTCTAGATCTCTGCAACTAACCAACATGCTGTTCTACTGAACCCTCCAAAATTCAAGTCATAAGAAGCTGTATAATTTCCTTCCCACTTAATCTGAAACTAATGATAATACTGTGTTGTAGTTGTTCATTCACTTAACCAGAAAAAGTTCATTCGTTACTGTCTTAGTCCATTTGGGCTGCTGTAACTCATAAACAACAGACATTTATTGCTCACAGTTCTGGAGGCTGAGAAGTCCAAGGTCAAGACGCCAGCATGGGTGAACGAGGGATCTCTTCCTGGTTCATGGTTTAGGGGAGGAAAAGTAAATTCCCTCTACCTTCTGAGTTCTTGGCTGAGACTCCTGTAATAAGAGACAGATTAACAAGAAAAAACAAACAGAAGTTATTAAGATGTGTACCTCACATATACATGGGAGATAACGAGGGTAAAATGAGTAGCTCCCAAGATGGCTTAGAAGTCAGACTTAAATACCATCTTAATAAGGAAGTAGAAGGGGGGATGTAGGTGTCTTTGAGGAGAATAAATGATTTTTAGGAACGATGAATGGGCCCTCAGAAGAATAGACGGAGGTGTGAGTTTGTGATAAGGTGTGTCTGGGTGTGGCGTTGACTTTTACTCTCTTCCCCTGTGACAAGAAGAATCTTCCCTGGTTGTTGGAATTCCAGGGGAGGGATCTATGACAAATGAGTTCCTTTTGGAGGATCTGTCTTTAGGCGGATAAGGGGAAATCTGAGAAAGCCTCTCCCTGCATTTGCTGTTTTTCAAGTCTACAGCTTAAAATAATCAATATATCAAAGTGATATATTTTAGGGTGAAATGTTTTGCTACCCATCCATAGCCAGTACCTTCTTGCTGTGTCCTCACATGGTGGAATGGGCTAGGGAGCTTCACAATTTATAAAACATTTTCACAATTTTGTAAGGTGGGCAGGGTGAGTAATATTAACCCATTTTAGAGAGCGGGAAACTGAGGCTCAGTGAAGAGAAGGGACATTCCCAGGGTCATGTACTGGAGTTAGTAGTTGAGTCAGGATTGGAACCTTGATACTGACCCCGTGGTTCCCATCTCTGCTGTCTCAAGCAAATTATTTGCTGCACCTAATCTGTTTTGGCCCCACTAAGTTTCTTGCCGAGTGGTGAGGAGGTCACCACTTGTGAATGAAGACAACTCGGGGTTCGCGGAGGTGGCAGAGGCAGCCCTGAGAGTCCCACCTGGAATAGCCAGAGGCTCCCCCATCCATAGAACCATGCAGGTCTGCCCAGAGGCCTGACTTACCTATTTTCAGAGAGGGAAGTGTTGAGAGAAACTAAGAAAAACTAGTTCTTGGCATTAAAGACATCTACATTTGTGCCTGCACTTGGCTCAGAGAATTTGTGACTGATTTCAGAAATTTTGTTTTTGCTCCATTCAATCAAACTGATTTGTGTGGTAAAGCTATAAGCCAAAACAACAGCTTCAAAAGAGGAAAATGCAATTTATTGACCAGGTTGCTTCGTCCCCATAATGCCAAATGGTTGGTTGGAATGATTTTGTACCCCTAACAGTGCCCCATTCCTCCTGCCTAGAAACTTTTGTTCCAGCCAAGTTGGTCAATTTATTAGTCCCTGAATGTGCTGCAAACATTCTCACCACCGTGAAAATTTACTCTTACTTATGTTTCCCCATCCTACAGTCAGCCTCCACTTTTTCCAGGTCAGACCCTCCTCTGAAATTCCATCCATGGCCACCTGTCTCTGAGAACTTTCTCTTAGTGCCAGCCCTGAGATCTCTTTCCCTCCCTTGGGTTCCTACAATTCTTGCAAGGCCATCCCATTTGGTATTTCCCCTCTCTGCCCCAGGATGCTTGTCATCTGTGTTTGCGTCTCCCATCTCTTCATCTACACAGGAGATGGGGTTCCAGGGAGGAGGAGATCAATCCACGTTTGATGTCTCGGAGAAATGTCACCTCACTCTGGACTCTCGGTCCTAAATGAGGCCAGGGTGGGGAATTAATGCCAAATAGTTTGGTTGATCTCCAGTAGGCTTGTTTTTAAATGACAATGTCTCTAGCTGCTGAGAGTACAAATAAGTAAAGAGTGGGTCTAGACTCCTGCTTGCAGGCAGTTGGGAATCAGAATTGTCAGATCGGCACTAGCAGGAACCTTACCAAACAGCTTTTCCAACGATTTCATTCAACTGATGAGGACATTGTAGTCCAAAGAGGGATAGTGACTTTGTTCAAATTCTCTCAGTAAGTTATGAACTGAGGCCCCAAGATTCCTTGTCTGGACCCCTGGGCTCTTTTCCCATCACGATACTTAGTCCTTATTTTTAAAAACAATTTTATTGGAGTATAGTTGATTGACAGTGTTGTGTTAGTTTCAGGTGTACAGCAAAGTCAACCAGTTATACATATACATATATCCAGGGTATATATGGATATATATATATATCCATATATATATTTGGATATATATATATATCCATATATATATATGGATATATATATATATCCATATATATATGGATATATATATCTTTTTTGCTTTTAAATTCTTTTCCCAAATAGGCCATTACAGAGTGTTGAGTAGAGTTCCCTGTGCTATACAGCAGGTTCTTATTTGTTATCTATTTTATAAACAGTAGTGTGTATATGTCACCTAATCCTTCTAAGATGTCTGGCCTCCTGACATTACTAAGGACAGAGAACTTTATTTCTTCTCTAACTATCCATTCTTTGGTTTTATCAATCCTGGGTTAGGGTCTTCTTTCTATAGCCTACAGAAACTCAACTTCTATTATTGAAACAAAATAATATTCACTGTAAACTCTTATGCTCATCTTAGCACAAGCCACTGTGGGAAGCCTAAGATATTTTAGATGCAATCTTTACTTGTAAAATACATGTGCTATAAGCGAGGAGACAGGGCATGTGTATGGAAACTGTTAACACAAATATAAAGCAGTAAGTGATCAATGTCCTACCTGCATTAACTGGCCAAACAAATTACAGAAACAATTCCTCAGAAAGACCCTTCCTATAGAAGTCAGCACTGGGTAACTATGGCTAAAAGCCAACTTCGTGTGGCAGATGACAAAGCAGGGTCCAAGGTCACTGTGAATCAAGGAACTTTCATGAAAGTGTTCAGGGATGGAGATCTCAGGAAAGACAGGGGATATTTCTGGGGACAGCCACCAATGCTGGCTGCTGCTGTCATCTCTGTGGCATGTATAAAGACTTGACTCGTGTTCAGGATGTGCCAAATGAGGGGACATCTCTGTCCTTTTCCATAATTCCTTGTGTCCTTTTATTGATGGATCTGGAATGCCACAATAACATTCATTGCAGAACTACTGTGACAAATCCATTTATAGGCTAGTTGAATATTTAAAACATACACTGCTGCTTTAATGAATGTATCTGTTCTCAGTATGTGATTATTGTTTCTTCTTTCTTCCATTTCCCCAAAAGATCAAGATTCCAATTTTATATCAAAAAGGTAGCCCATCACACTAATGTCAGAGTGCGGTTTGGCTGTCCCCACCAGTTCACGATACATCCATCCCCAAGCATGTAACGTTAAATATGCATTGTCCTTGAAAGCCTTCCACGTGCTATAGCAATAGACACACTTGACCTATCTATTAACAGACGCTGATGACATATCAGTTGGACTATGGTTATTATAATTTAAAATGTTCATTCTTTAAACAATTTGCAAAAAACTGTGCTGAAGAAATCCAACTCTTCAGGCCTTGGAATGCTTTTCCTTTCTCTTCCCCATTTTTTCAGTATGTATAAAATATGTTGATTACATTAGAATACTGCTCTTTCCAGAGAGTCTCCAGGAAGTCATTCTCTCTTCTTTCAGCTCAAAAAGCATGACCTCACCTGATCTCTATTATCCTATCTCTGCTGCTGGTCTTTTGGTCCTCCCCATAGATGCATTTGGTTTATGCTGTGGGTGTATCTGGTTGGGTTCCCAACAAGATTCCAAGCCCACTGTGGGCAGGACCTGTGTCTTACACTTGCAGTCTTCCTACTCCTCCAGCAGCTAGCACAGTTTCTTACAAACTACAGAAACTTTAAGAAGATGTGTTGATTAATTAATAACTGAAGTGTTTTTCTAGTTACTTGACATCCTGACCCATGGAAAAGATGACCCAGAGATCATATTATTCAGGGTTTTATTTTTCTCTACAAATGAAAATTTAATGATGCAGAATAGCTTTCCAACCTGTGGGCCACTGACCCCTGGGAAGACCGAAGAGTCATTGCAAGGAGATTTCAACTGCACATGTACATAAATATTTTCTTCACAAACACAGGAGAAAAGTACAAATATTATCATTTGGGTCTTACAAACTCCTCTGCCACTTCTGCAGCATTTAGCTTAAGGTTTTGGAACTTTTGTTCAAATGAAAACCTTAGGTGATAGTTAGTCTACATATTGAGGTAGAGGGGATCATTCTTTAAACAGTGAATGAAAGATCTATAGCTGGTACTGGGAGCAAAAGAGGAGACAGGGTTCTGAGCTCTGAAGAAGAGAGAGTAGCTTCACAATGGGTGCTACCCCTGGGTCCCCTGAGCTGTAGGTAACAGTCAAGACAGGACCTCAGTTTGGATTCAACTGCTAAAGACGAGGCCTCAGAAGCCCATGAAGTTCAAGAACCACCTCTGGGTACAGGGTTCTGCTCCCTATTTCATTCAGGAATATGGATTAACTCCTCATTAGCACACTGATCAGGTCTACCATGGATCAAGTGATGCCCAGTTAGAGAATACATATGTGCTTCCTTGACCTTGGAGAGTCAGTAAGAGACTGAGAGACAGAACCCACCTCTGGGAATCATTCCACAAATAGTGTTCATGGTCAAATGCAAAATGAGTGCTTCCCACTTGACCTGTGACAGGGGTCGGGAAAGGGGCTGATCTGCTGGAGAAGGAAGTGGTCCCAGGGAGAGATGAGATTTGTTCTAGATACAGAGAGCTAATAGGGATGCGATGGAGGAGGCCAAAGCATTTCAGGAGCAGCAACAAGGTCTAGGTGAGGGGCAGGAAAACACTTGGAGGTGGGGAAGCAGGATGCAGTGGTCAGTGAACATGTGGTAAGGAAGGTGCCTGAGGTCCCTGACCCTCTTCGGGGCACTCAAGGGTGAGTCAGGTCAACAGACTGTTTAATGTCATCACCACATTCCAGCTGCATGAGTTCTTCAAAGATGACAGAATTTCAAACTCTTAATCTTGAAGTGCACTTGGGTGTCATCTAGTCCGACCTCCACCCGGGGTAGGAATCTCTATCCCAGAATTCTAAAGAGGCTCTACCTGAATTCTTCCAATGACTGAGAGCCCATGGCTCTTGTTCCTTTCTGTATGGGTTTCCTTATCAGGACTTTCTCCCCCTGACTTTCTGATGCTCTCTCTTCTTCTGTTCTCCCCATCCTCTATCACGACCTTCTCCCTCCAACCCACCATGCATTGCTCCAGACCTACCTGACCCCAGTGCTTAACACACTTCCACCTACTACTTGAAATTTAGAACTCTAAATTAGACCTGTCTCTCTGCCTAAGTCACCAGCTTAGGGCTTCTTATTTCATTAATTGTTTTGTATAGCAGAGATGATTTCTTTTTCTGCCTGCTTTCTCCTCAGCCTTATTATTGTTCGAGAAACCATAAAACTGAAAACTACATTTTTATGACTCCATATGACCTTCAGAATTTTTGACACAGCTGACTCCTGCTTGGCTATAATATTTTGACTCATTAATTTCAGAGAAATATTCCGATTTATAGTTTTATTAAGTTTTTGAGGATTCTTAATACAGTGTTTCTAAATATGATGAACTTCTCTCTACCAAATTTTAATTAAGGAGTGTATTAAATCCTCAGTTAATGCTTTCAGTAATGCACATTTAATATCCAATAACATTTGATCAGGATTTTTTCAGCAAGAGAGGGACTGCCGCTTTCAGGGTCCTTGGTTCTCACTGACCAGTAGGGCAGACACATCTTCCTTTGAGTCTTTCCATGCCCAGAAGAGTGGAGCCCATCACGAGGCGTTGGTCAGGAACATGATTAACCCCCTCATTAATGTATTAGCTTCCCCACTGGAGTGAGTGAGGAGTGTTCTGCCACCAGGTATTCAAGAGGCACAGCATAGACTTTCTGAACAAACCAGTCCAGAGCGCGTGAAGGAACTTATAAAACTATGTACCTTAAAAATATTTTCTTTCCTCTTTTCATCTCTAATCCAATTCCCAGTGCAAAGGAGTGGCATGCATTTGTGCAGGTTATCTGCAAATGTTCTCTGTGAAGGGCCTAGCGCTGAATATTTCAGGTGTTGGCGGGCCATTCAGTCTCTGTCCCAGCTGATCAGTTCTGCCCTTAGAGCACAAAAGCAATGGACTGAATTGCAAGGCACCCAAAGGTCAACTACTTCACCCTAGCCTGTTCTCCAAGTAGTTTTTTTCAGCCTACATTTTGGAGATTCCTGATCCAGTGGTTGAGAGATATGTTTAGTAGAAACTTCTTCCCTCCATATTCCAATGAATTTCTCCTCCCAGAAACATCTGCCCATGTGTCCAGTTTCTACCCTCTGGACCTACACAGAATAAGATGTTTGACACGAGCAGATGTTCCAAAATTTTAGAATCATGATCATGTCATTTTGTAGTCTTCCTTATTCCAGAAGGAGCTTACTCAATTCCTTCAAATGCCTCTCAGACAATTTGGTGTTGATCATGCTCACTTTCCTAATCTTTCTCCTCCCATTAGCCTCCAGGCTCCTCTTAACATGGATGACCATAATTCTCAGAAGCACTTTAAAAATTATCATCTCATTTGATTTTCACAACCATCCTGCGAATAGGGAGGACACTATGATTCCCATTGTACGGATGAGGAAACTGATACAAAGGTGGATAAGACAAGGGGTTCAGCAACAATCCTTAAGTTCTTTACAGTTCAATGAGGGGTAACTCCATGTCCAGTGTTCTTTTCTCTGTAGCCTAGTATCTGCTCATGCAGAGTACCTGGTAATGGAGATGCTCAGAGCATTTGTTTTTATTTTATTTTCATTGTTTACTCTTTTTAAATGAAATACCTCAGACATACATACTAAAAGAGTACAATTAATAACTTAATGAACACCTTTGTAGCCACTACCCAACTTAAGAAATAAAACATTACAGATAATAGCTTGTATACCCTTCTATAATGACCCCCATTCCATGTCCCTCCTTTTACCGCAAAAGTAACCATTATTCTAAATTTGATGTGTATCATTCTCCATTTTAGATCTATCCCTACTCAACACATGGTATTATTTTGCAGTTTATTAAAGTTCGTATAAATTCTGTTCATAATGTAGGTATCTTGATTTTTTTCTTTCCCTTAGCAGTTTGATTTTTAGACTCATCCCTATTGATAGGTGTCATGTAGTTCATGTTTTCCTATGCCCTATAATATTACTTTAAATGGATAATTTATTAACCATCCTACTGGTGATGAACATTCTTTCCCATTTTTTGCCATTGCAACAAGGTGTCAACAAACATGGTACCTGTTTCCCTGAGCCAAACTTTCTCTAGGGCTTGTCTAGAAATGTAAATACTAGGTCATAGAATATGTGAATCTAGAATATGTGAAGCTTTACTAGATATGACCACATTTCTCCCCAAATTGGCATTTTATGCCCACTAGCAGTGGCTGAAAGACTCCATGGTTCTACCTCTTCATCCACACTTTGTAGTACCATACTTTGCAAGCTTCATAGGTATGTTTATCATTGGTTTGTTTGAGAAAAATAGGCATTGTAGTTTCTAATTTATGTTAGAGTGCAGAACACTAACCTTGATTAACATTAACTGGCTTGACCAAGCCACATAGCTCCGAACTAGAATGCGAGTTCCTTGGTAGGAGTTAGAATCTGGTCTGCTGCCATCAGCCATGAGTCAAGTTTTCCTAGGCTTCGTTTTATGAAGAACACTACCCTAGGTGTCATGAGATATTTGTTGGAAATACATTTGCATATGTTAACGCTGATGGAGGCAATGGACAGGTAAAGTAGGTTTGCAATTTGTACTTGTGCTGCATTTGGAGATAGAATTGACATGTGCACTGTGTCAGTCCATGTAACAGCAAGTCATATGGTTCTTTGGAAGTGGACACACTCAACACTCTCAAGGAACCTGCCATTGAATAGTAGAGCATTCGACGACCATAGCAGTAGCTCAGATGGAGGGTAAAGAGTATTGTTTGGCTTCAAGTCATAGAAACAAAAAGTCAACCCAGCTTTGAAGATGTGCACAGAGAGGTGCCCTGCTGACCTGATGGTGACAAGATGACCTGGGCAAGGATCCGCAGATTTTCTAGTCAGGAGGGTCAGGCAGATATTGAAAGCTGAGGCAGGTCAGCTCTGGCAGGAAGAAGCTAGGAGGCTGGTGGGGTCAAGCAGGCTGAATGCCAGCAGGTTGACTTGAGGGTTCCACTGAGGAGGCTTATAGGCACATAGCACAGAAAAGGCAGGGGTCTTTCTCTTGGCATTGCATGTTGGCTTAGGGTGGCCTGGGCTGATGGTTATGGACCCAGAAGGGAAAGCCCACAAGTCCACAGGTGAGGCTTGCATAAATTATTGCTGTGTGTGTGCCAGCTTCAGACGCTTGGGAGGTACTAAGAAAACAGATATAAGACTCAGTCCTTACCTCATACTTGGTATCTACTCAGAGAGCTAGAACAAGGAAAGTAAAAAGGCATTGTAGGTGTTGTATAACCATATATTAAAAAGTGGAAGTAAATACATGGTGGAAGGTCCGTGGTAGTGAGTAGCAGTACCAAAAGTTGAAGTAAAAAGTCAGAACCAGTGGTGTGGAACCTCACATGCCAAGCAAAGGAACTGAAGCATCATGCAGTAACAGTGTCAACATACTTACCTAGCACGTGATAGTCGAGACGTCATAAACCCTAAATGCTTTATCTCAATTACCTCATGAGGTGAGTATATTTTTACCCCATTTTATGGAAGAGGGAACGGGGCACAAAGAGGTTAGGAGACTTGCCCCAAATCTTCTAGCAAGTAAGTGGCAGAGCCAGTTTTTGGACCTCATCAATGTGGCTATAGGTTCTGGGCTCCTAACCACTATGCTATATTCCCAGTATAGGCTAGTGAAAGGCTCAGAGGCTTGTTTTTTTTTTTTTTTTTTAATCCCAAATGTCTGGCCTCACACTGAACATTCAGATTCCACGCATCTGAATGACTCTTTCGGTACATCTGATGCACACACACCTGGTTGACAGTCACTGCTCTCAGCATTGAGAGCCATTGGGAGTTTCTGATTAAGTGCTACAACAGCCCCAAAGTTGAATGTTTGAGTGAGGAAGTGTCACAAGCAAAGCAGTACTCTAGCAGAGCTGATCTGGCCATTGTGCCTGGCAGGGACTAAGAAAGTCCAGAGAGTTGAGGTGGGAAGAGAGTGGCAGACTGTTCAGAGGCCAAATCATGGGAGAGGAGGGATTCGGCCTGAGAGAGCGAACAGAAATGAAATAAACCATTGATGCTGGAGACCAGCTAGGGCTGTGTAAACAGAGTCGTGGAAGTCTTTAAGTCGGGAAGGTTTAGGGCACTGAGTGCACCCTAGTGGTTCACACGTGGGCCCCCTTTCCAAGACCTGCTCCATCACGTACAAGCTGTGTGACCACGGGCAAGTCACTTAACATTTCTGTACTTTGCTTGGTTCATTTATAAAATGAAAATAATAACAGCACCTCTCTCATTGAGTGATATATAGATATAGAGAATGAGATAGAGATAGATAGATGATAGTGCTCAGAGCAGTGTTTTGCTCACAGAATGTTGTCAATAAATGCTATCTCTTATTATTTTTACTGGTAGAAGAAGGAAACGGGCATGTGGGCAATGTGAGAGACAACACACAAAGATTTAGAGATTTTGGTCTTAGATGTGGTTAAGATGTCTGATCCTACTACAGGCTACCTTCAGACTAGGGAAAAAAAAACTTGTTTTTTCCAAAATGACAGCAGCTTCATTTTCAATGAAAATGATGCTAATTACTGGGTATTGACCCAAGATGAATTTCTCTTTGATGAACTACATACTGCTCTTCAGAAAACCTAGCCAAATCATCTCAAATACCAGGAAGTGTGGGGTAATGCAGCAAATTGGGGGAAAATGTGTATCAGAAAAAATTATTGCTACAAAAATATTTTCAGTAAGTTTGTTCCCTTCATAAATACTGTGAATGGAATGCCTGAGCAATCAGCTGAAAGCCGGATCTTCACTGTGGGCTAATTGCTAGTCTGGTTAGTGCAGAATTTAATTTGTGCTATTGTGCAGGCAAGGCTGAGAGCGTGAAATAAACAATGTGTGTTAATTTCACGTTTTCCAGTCTACTTAACCAAAGAGAAAGCTTAGGCTCCTCTCAGGCCTCACCCCACCCCCTCCCCAGCTTCTCATCCTAGAACCATCAGATCACAGAGGGGAGGGATATTTGCTAAATGCAGGTGTGGGGTTCTTGCTTCAAGACCAAAGGCTCAGGAAAGCCAATTTACTTGGGCAGTGATGCTGACCAAGGACACACACGGTGCTCCCCCGACCCACCCCATGCCTAGGGATGGTGCCGAGGTCTTCTGAGACAAATGGGCATCTGCTAGGACCAGGCAGCTAGCTCTACACTCTCAGGTTCGATGATGCCTCTGGGCTCCTATGGAGCAGCTTTCATCAAGGCAAACAGAGCTACCAAACTGAATGATACCCGTGCTGAATGGATTAACTGGATGAGCTGAAAGGACCCTTCTCTACTGTCAGCAGAGGTAGCAGAGGTAGCTTTATGGAGAAGCAGAGGAGATGCCCACTTGAGGCTGGGACTTGAGGTAGCCTAGGCTGGCCTCCCCTGCCACCTCCCTCCCTCCCTACTCCACTCCAAAAATCAGATGAGTCAGACTGGAGCCTGGACTTCTTTCCTTGTGGCTGAAGGCCTGAGACCCAGGAGAAGGGACCTGCTCAGGGCCAGTGTGGCAGTCTGTAGCTTGACCAGGCCTAAAAGTGAAGGACCCCACTGCCCTTCCAGTACTCTTTCTGCTATACCATTTCTCATCAGGTCTGTAAAATGAATCAAATTATCTCCTCAGTAGCTGACTTGTGAGTAGAGACCCAGGAATCAGGCTGCCTGAGTTCAAATCCTGGTTCTAGCCAGTTGCATGAGTTACTTATCCTTCTCAATGCCTCAGTTTCCTCATCAGTAAAATGGGGATAACAATAGCACACACCTCATAAGGCTATTACGAGTATCAAAATAGTTCATAT
This sequence comes from Phocoena sinus, assembly GCF_008692025.1. Classification (NCBI taxonomy): domain Eukaryota; kingdom Metazoa; phylum Chordata; class Mammalia; order Artiodactyla; family Phocoenidae; genus Phocoena; species Phocoena sinus. Next base: position 28,290,051 of record NC_045776.1, on the reverse strand, counting down.
GTGTGAAGTGCTTAGAATACCACCCGGCAGAATGTAAGTGCTCAGTAAATGTTATCTATTATTAGTGTTATTGTTTGGAATATTCTAAATTTCCAAACTATTTGTATTGTATGACTATTTGTGTATGTGATCAGATCTTCCTATCCTCCCAGAAAAGGGGAGGTTCTGTTCCCTTGCCTTCACTTTTTCATAAGGGAAAGGGGAATTCCCATATTTGGAAGGGCCTGAGGTCCCCTTTTAATTGAGAGAAGAGCAGAAGAGCTAAAGTCATTGATAAAAATCCTTGTGATGGCAGGAAGCTTGCCTTGCCTCTGCTTCCCCAGTCATAGCACAGCCTGACACATGGTACATCTTGAATAAGTGCAGAACCACCAGGGGGTTCCATGAGAAAGGCAAGATGTGGTTTTCAAGGCTACAGAGGCCAAAGAACTAAATGGGGAAAAATCTCCTTTCCATTCAGGACTTCCTTGATCATGGGGATGACTGGTATTTCTTTTCAGGACAAAGCTAGGTCACTCATTAAAGTGGCACAAGGAAAAGCTACCTCACCTTGGCCTAAGAGACACTGCTATATATGCTCCCAGTGGGACCCCTATAAATACTGATTAAGCCCCTGCCTTGGACTGGCTACTGTACCAAACACTGAAGATACCAAGGTTATGTCTGTTCCCAGGGAGACCACAATCCCCATAAGTATGGAATCTTAACCATATAATGCAACTTGACACAGAAGCAGCGTCCTGCTCTTTTCCTACGCTACTACTAGGACAATGAGGGATTGAGGGACTTGCCGTAGGTCACATAGCTGAGATGTAACTTCAGGTCTCCGGACTTGAGGTCCTCTTCTCTCTCCACTACACTGATCTATCCCTCCAAAAAATAAGGGATATTTGCCCTGACGAAGCTGTTCCACTGGCTATTGGTAATGCAAGGAAAAAAGCACATTTTATAACAGTATAAGGTGGAGCTGTGTAACCTGAAGATAAAAGAAAAAAAGCATTCACAGTGTTGCAATTGTGGACTTGGAGTCTACAAAAAGCAATACTATCAATAAAGTGGCCAAAAGTTGTGGAGCGCCTACTGCATGCAAGACCCCAGGCTGGAGTTATGGGAGGGGCACAAAGACAAGCAAGCCTCTGGTGCATCCCAGACTCCAGGAGAAGATAAAGTGAGTATCCACAGAAGAAAACTTTATGTTAGCATGTGGTGGCTATTACCTGAGCTGAATGGACCAGAGGGGACTTAGAATTTGAGAGGAGGTTAGAGTCTATTAATGCCAGGCGGGATTTAAGCCGGAGATAAGAGAACCAGTTAAGAGGTGACCCTGGGAAGTACATCATTTGCTGCCTGACAACAAGAGGAGCTGTATCTCACTGCAGGGAGGGACCATCAGGGAAAGCTTCCCACAGCAGGGGGAATTAGGGAGGGACTTCGGGCAGAAAGAATTTGAATCATTGGAGGAGTGGGACAAGGGATTCCAAACAGAAGTGTCCAGATCAAAGGCACCAGAAAAGGTAGGACAGCTACAAATCTGTCCTCGGTTGTAGTCTAATTGGAAAGATCATTTGGCTCTGAAGACAGAGAGACTTTGACATTCAAAGATGGAGAAGAAGGTTGTTTAAGTGCTTCATGCAGCGGAAAGAGCAGCGGAGAAAGGAAGGGGAGCTTAGAATGAATACACTGCCAGCTGACTTTTCTCCATGACTCTCCTGTTGGGCCAGCACTCACAGATTAGACAATAGACCAGAGGTTTGGATTTATTGGACAGGTAGAACAAGGGACTGGGAACTTCCCTGGCTTGATGGGCCCTGCAAAATCCCCCTCCTTAATCATCTGTTCCTACCTTAGAACCATCCGTGGCCCTTGTATGCTGTTACTCCTAGCTTGGGACTTGAGGGTTCCCTGAAAGCTGGCGTGTTGGCAGGAAGAAGGAGAGAGGGAATGAGGTGAAATCTATAGTAACCCAAAAACTCTCCACAATCTTCAAGCAGGGATGGGATGAGTATTTCCCCTCTTCAAGGTTCCTTTGAAGTTCCTTTGCAAATAATTTCATCTAGATACAAATACGTTGAGGAAGAAGGCAAGAGGTAAGGAAGGAAAAGTTAGCACACACTGCTAACTGATGCTCCAGGAAGCATATTTCATCACCTTCTTGAGTGAGAGGTGCCCTGTGAGAATGTGAGAACCCCCAGGAGGGGGCCACCATTAACTGTCATCCATACTCAGGAGTGGACTTCTCTTTGTGCCTGCTTTCTGGAAGAAGTAGGGGGTTTACATTCAGAGACCCTGGGAGGAGCAGGTGCCCCCTCCCTCCCCACCCCATTTCTCCTATTCCCTGGCTTGGACGCTGTGGAACAAAAGAGAACCAGAGGAGAAGGACACAATAGAAGGGGGTAGGAGGATACTCAAGGCAACTTCTCTGACCTCACAATTTTTAGCAGGTTCCTGTGGGCTCTGTATCCAGCTTTCTTCCTGAGAAAGCCCAAGAAAGAGCTACCTGATGTGTCAGTCCAAAAAGACCCTCCAAGGCAGAGTAAATGACAGCTGCCAGGAGGCTGCCTGACACAGCAGTGCCCAAGAGGGTAAGCAGAGGGAAGGGCCGGTCAGAGCAGGAGTAACACAGACCCCAAGCGGTCCATCAGGGCAGGTGCGGTGGCTTGTCTAAGCAGCACGGCTGGTTATTTCACTAAATGAATCAGCCTGTTCTGCATTTGAAAGCTTCTAACATGTAAAGTTGGGTTGGTGGTGAATGTTGCAAAGAAACTGACTTCTTGAGCGCTCCTGAGAATCCGGTGCAAAGGTTTATTTTCCTTAGGGTTTTCTAAAGCTGAGAGAGCCTGAATTCTAGAGTCTTCATGGTGCTTGGACCTCCCTAGACCTTTGGACATCTACAAATGTGAGAATTCTGAGATAAAGAGACAAGAAGAACATAGCTCTGCCCTGTGAGGTCACCACAACTTACACGTGTGACCTGAGTGACTTGTTATCACGCCGAGCTTCTCTGGGTAGAACTGCCAATTCCCAAGCCTGTTCCATCCTTCCAGAACCAGTTCAAGGCCTCTCCTCCCTGAAGTTAGCTTGAAATAGCCAACACTAACCCATGCATTCTCTTCCCAAATGCTAGCTCCTGAAAGCTCCCATTTGAGGAGGGTTCTCTAGGCCCTGAGTTAACCATGGTTTCCTCATTTATGTTCACAGCAAAACTGTGAATTGAAGCATTCCTTTATTTACTGATGGAAAAACTAAAACTCGAAGATGCTAAGGAATCTGAACCATGGTCCAGCTGATTCCCAAGTCTGAGCTCTGGACCACTGCATTCTAGTGTCTCTTCCAACCCTGGCTATGTGCACTATTGCTTTAGTATTAAAACCACCTTGGATTATAACTGAGCTTGCTGGGCTCTGTGGGAATATAAAGCACTATGAGATACACATCCCCTCTTGTTCAGGGAACTTACAATCAAGATAGACAGATAAAGCATTTGAAAAGATAGTTAAAACCCAGGGTATACATACTCACATTACATCATAATATCAAGCAATATTTATTGAGCATCTAGTACGTGCAAGGCATGGCACTAAGCTCCTAAATATCTCAAGAGAAATCCGTCTCTGCCCCAGTGAAGCTTATAGTTCACTGAGGGAGTTAGTCCTTATGCAAATAAGTTTGCAAATGGCTATATATAATAATTTATAGAGTAAAGTGTTAGGGAGAGAAAGATCTGTATGCTGTGAGAGAGAATAGCAGGGGGGCCTGATTTAGATGGGAAGGTCAGAGAAGGCCTCCCTTCCAAAGTGTCATTTTAGCTGAGATTTGAAAGATGGGCAAGAGCTAGTGAAACATAAAAAGATTGGGATCTGGAATGGAATAATTTCTGGTCAGAACCCCTAGGCAGAAAGAAACATGGAGGCTTAGAGAAACACACGTAACCAAGTCAGCCAGCTGTGTGCCTCCAGCTTTGCCATCCCCTTTTGGGTTTCTGGAGCCCCTGGGCCCCACACTCTGAATGCCCTAGGGCTAGCAGATGGTTCCCCTTCTGTCTGAACCCCTGCTTTATTTCTATGACATTATCCACAGCTTCAGTCTGAGCTTGGCCCCTTGCTTTGTCCATTTTCTTCTTTCGAAAACAGCAGGGGCTTCTGGACCATATGGACAATGGGACTTATGGTTCATATCTCGAAAGAGGGGGCCACTGGGCCAACAGAGACCCCCCCTGGAGAGCTTTGCTTCCATTTGTGTCTCCCCTCCCCAGCCTCCGCCGGAGCTAGGACCTGGGAAGACTGTAAATTGTATACATTATTTCCTTTTTGATTAGGTGAATAAATAACTTGATTGAGACGCGCCTCTTTGGAGGACGATGCTGGCAGGCTTCCAGGAGCGGGAGGCAGCTGGCTCTGAGCACAGAGGAGGTGGCAACAAAGACCTGAAGGACAGATACATCATGGGCAGGCTTGGGATCCCGCCTGGCCCTGGGAAGGGCCAGCCAGAAACATCTAGGCAAAGAGGTTTGCCCCTTCCCTGTTCTGTGAGGAAAGGTTCAGGTTTGGGCTGCCTTTGCAAATACTGGGACGTGTGTCCCAGCCCACTGCCCTCCTGAGGGACAAGCTTCAGCTGCGAGGAGTTCATGGGCAGCTGACAATACTCATTCTACTCAAGTGAGCTGGTCTGCAGTATGATACCATATACAGTAGGTACCATTTTTAGGAAAGGCCTTTAGACCCTGCCCAGCATGTCCATATGTACAGGGCATGGAGACATTAGTGCATGGAGTACATTCGCTGGCCTTTGATCCATGCTCCCCTTTATTGCTCTCTAAGTTTAAAATGTGAGTCTAAGTTGGGGTCCTCTGCCCTTCTCCAACCCAGGAGATACCATTTGCCACCTGCACAGCCTCCTGAAGTAGCCCTGCCCCACCTGAGAGCTATGACAAGCTCTAGTTCTAACCACCCATGATGCCCTGTAACAAGGGGCAGTTTCAAAGTGGGGGGAAATAGCATGTTAGACTCTGATTCAGATACAAGCCCCAAGGCAAGTCTTAGCCTTGAGACTCACTACTCTGAAGATGGGGAGATGACAGTCCTGAGAGTAGACACTCAGATCTAAGGCATTTAGAATAGGTTTCTCCATGCAAAACTGGGTTTCCTTGCTAGTTACAGATCTACCACTAGATAGCTATTCCTTAGAGTTAAGTCATAGTGATTTCAGAAATCTTCTGTTAAAACATCTCTAAGGTGGAAAACACATTTGTCCAATTTCAGTCATTAACACCTTATTGGTTAGAGAATAGTTGATGACTATCCTTTAGGGCCAAGGAGATAGGTGAGGACATAAAACTATTCCTACCATTTATGGAGCCCTTTATGAGCCCAGGGGAGCATTGGGTCCCTCACATATGACTTCCCGTTTAATCCTCAGGATTTGAATCCGGGGTTTGTATGGTGACAAGCACTATGCCATTTCCACTATTCCAGCTGCCTCTGTTTGAAGGGGATGTTGGGGAGATGATACTGTCTGGGGGAGATGCTGGCCCTGGTGACCCTCAGAGAGAGCTGGTCTGAGTACCTGGGCACCTAGGGTGGAAGGGAGGGCAGTAGTGCCCTGATATGACTGTAGTCAGCCTGAGGTCCATGTCTTACGTTGTGATCCCACACCTTGTGTTCCTGGCTCCTGGGCAGGTCCTCCCCCCACAGGCTGTGGGTATCACTCAGTTCCACTCAGCATGCTAGCTTCCAAGGAGGCCTCCGGGAGTCCCAGGAGAGGCTGATTGCACAGCCAGATTTTGAGCTGCACCTGAGCACATCAGGATGAGGACATTGTCGAAGGGACTGGAGAACCTGCCTCTCAGTTGAAGAGTGTGGAGATGGTCTTGCCATCTCTGTGCACACTCCTCACTCCTGCCAGGGGAACCCCATGTTGGCTTCCATGTGGGAGAAGACCTCTCACCCATATGATTCTACCCATCTTTGACCCCAACCTCCAGTCTCTACAGGTGATCCAGCTCCTCTTTATGACCTCCTTATGGCTCCAATCATCTCTTTGTGCTTTGTAAATTCCTTCTCATGCTTTGAGCTTCACTCCAAAGATGTTCTTCTTGATGATGCACAGCCCTACAACTCCCCCTTCCGTGCTGACCTAGAACAGAAGGGTTGCCCCACTCTTATGACAGCGTATATCACCCTGTTATGCATATCTGTCTTCTCTTCTAGAGAGGAAGCCCCTTGAAGGCAGTGTCTGTTATATTCCTGATATCTCACATAGTGTCTGGCGCTTAATAGCTCTTTGGGGGAGACTTCCTTGGTGTCTTCTCCACCTCCCAGTCTTGGGTGGCTACACTTTCTCTGTACCCCCTCATGTACCACTCACACATGAAGCTTGATGGGGACTGTCTGTTAATTTGTGTGCACCATCTGCAGGCCATAACACCAGGAAGATGGCCCATGACTGTCTTATCCTTCATCCAATCACTAATGCCCAGCATGTATCTGACACCTAGGCCATACTCAATAAGTATATGTTGAATGAATGAATGAGTCAAACTGGGCTTCTGAAGACTAATTTGGTTGTAGACTTTGCCTGGGTCAGACACCTTATCCCAGTGAGCACCTCGTTCTCTTAGCGCAGGTCCCCTGAGAGGCACACTTGATCTGCAGTTGCCCACAGTCCCAACATCATCAAACTGTGCTTACCTCAATCACTGTGCTGGGGGAGTAGTTGTAGATGAGGAGCTTCAATAGAATATTGTTTTTTCCCCAAAGTTCCATGTTTTTTCATTTGCTATGGTACAAACAGAACATAAACAACTAATGGGCTTTTTCTCATGATGCATGAAGAGAGAAGAGAAACATAGTTCATCCTGTGGTCAGTTTGATACTCTGCCAAACTGGGGAATCTGTGACTGATGTCTTAGAAAAAGCTTTCTCCCCAGGAGTTAGAAGACCAGACTCTGCTATTAAATTGCTGTGACACCTCAGGCAAATTCACCCAACTGGCCTAGTCTCCTAGTTTCAAATGCTGATTTCTATGTCCCCCCATTTTTTTCTAGTCTGGTTTTTCTAGAGTACTATTCTAGTCTACTTAATAATTGTTGCAAAAATATTAAAAATTTCTTCCATAAGCCCAGCCTTTTAAACATTTATGAATCTTATTTATGTGCTTTATCTCTTATTTCTGGACCTGTGAGGTAAGTAAGGTAGTGAAATTATTCTTAATATTTTCAATATTTGGTCTAGATGATCTCTAATATTTGGTGTAACTTTCAGTTTCCAAGAGGTTTGAATTCAAAAATTTGTACCCTTTGACCCTCGAATAGTATCCTTTCCCCAAGGCGGGGCCAAGAATTCCCATGTATCCTGATTACCTGATTACACAATTCACAGAACACAAACTAATTCACATGGGGTGATAAGAAAGGAAACCCAAACGGGCTTATTCTCCAAAGACATGACTCCCTGGTGGAGAAATTACCCACAGTCATGACGGTCTGTATTTTTTGGCAAGCGTATCTTCCTACTTCCCTGTCAGTCACAGACTAGGGCTACTGATCTCCGGCAGTGCATCAGGCTGACCTTGACTTGTGGTGCATTGACCCCGGCACTGGATCTTTTGAGCCTGGCAAGAATCATGGGAGAGATCAAAGCTGAAATGTTCTGGATTTTCAGTTAAGTCACAGTTAAAGACACAGCTTAAGTACTTGCAGCTATGTCACATCAGTTGCCATCATAAGGTAAGAAAGGGCATCTGGTTTGTTACACTACTTCTGAAATATAAGGCTTAGAGAAGTGCCATGGCTGGCCCAAGGAACCATGAAAATTCAGTGGTCAGGACATATGGCTACACCAGCCACTCACTGTCAGGACAGAAAGCGGCCTTCTTGTCCGAAAGTGCCTTTTGGACTTGGACTTCAACAGCACCTGCATGAATATGGCATCACCAGTGTTCATGGGCTTGAGCTGAATGGAGACCATGTAATTTCATATGGAGAGAACTGTGGACAAGAAGATAGTGAACCAGGGCTCTAGACGCAGCCCTAGTTCGAGAATGCCTTCCACACCCTGGGTCTCACTTTCCTCATCTTTGCATAAGAGAATTATTTGGAGAAGTGTTTCTCACTATTTAGACTGAGGATCAACTGCATTCACATCATCTGGGTCCATGTCTATAAAGGTAGATCCCTTGGCTCTTCCCAAGACCTACTGAATCAGAATATTATGGGGGTGAACATGAAAATCAGCACTTGAAACAAGCTTACCAGGTAACATTTTGAAGCATACTAAGGCTCAACAACCCCAGACTAGATGACCTCTGAGCTTCTGTCAGGAGATATCATCTTATGATTTTATGAACATAATTACTGCAAGGTCCACAAAGAACCATAGCCAGGAACAGAACTATACTTTTAGCCTCCTGATTTTTCATTCCCCACCCATGTGTGCCAGTTCTATATAGAAAGATGTATTTGAAAAATCTGGTACTTTCTGGGGGGCACTGTAGTCAACAGACTCATTTTGAGGTTCCCTCTAGGCTGTTCTGGAGCATGAAGCCCTAAATGTGGGATGAGAGAGGAAGAAAGCCCTCTCTGTGTTCTGAGGGAAAGAGAGAGTCCCTAGAAACAGCAGTCCCGGAATTATCCTCCAGCTCCTGCACTATTATAAAGAAGAGCTGACACAGCAGAGTCCAGGGGATGCTGAGTATCTACAGAGTACTAATCACTGAGGCAGGCAGGCTAAATGCAAGGAGAACATTTTCACAAACAGCACCTGTACTGAGCAGTCATCTGCTATTTTTAGAGCTGCTGCAAAGATCAGAGGGACATTTGTAGAGACTCCCAAAGGGCACCAGGCAGGAGGAAGATGAAGAGGTTTTGGCATATTCTCTCTGGCTGATTCTATAATGCCCTATCAGTTGAGTCATTGAAAACTTGGCCAGTCCAATGTTTTGCTTTGTTTTGTTTTGTTTCGTGGTTTAGGATGAGACAGGGACATGGTGCTGAGAAACAAGGTGAGATAAGGAGCATCATTCTGATCTATTGGTGATGGTTTTGATGGCAGACACATATTTGAACATTTAGATGATTTTGATTTCAGAAAATAAAACAGTCCATTCTCTAGGGCTTATTTTGGAGGAGCTCAAAGTAGGAATAAATGGGGAATACTTTTATCTCATTAATTTTATCCAGCTGCAAAATTGTCCTCCTGGTTGAGATTGACATACCTTACATTTGTCGATAGGATAAATCATACAATTTAGTGCTAATGCATGTTGTTTAGGTTAACTTGCTTAGAACCTAGAGCTTGGAGATTGTGGCCATTTGGGAAAAATATCAACTTAGAACATCAACTCTTATTTCAAAATAAGAAATATTAATGAGCATTAATTGAGGGCTTAAAGGAATATTTCAAAAGGCGGGCACATTGACAATTGGCTAAAGACATCAACTCCACACAGAAGGTTGGAATGAGACTTCTGTAGTATGTGCTGACATGGAATGTCCCATCAAAGTGAGCACAATCGATCTGATAAATGTTACGCATTTGTTTGACCTTTCAGGTAGATTCATAACACTTCAGGTCAGAAAATGTCATTTTCTGATCTACCTCCTCCTCTTCTCCCACATGCAGTTAGGAAATTCCCCTCTTTCTTTTTCAGCCTCTCCAGGAATATTGGGTTGATCTGTAATGAGATATCTGTTCCATTCCTCTCCCACTTTATGGATGAGCAAAAGAGTCTTCCTCAAGTCTACTTTTCAAGCTCACACAGCTATGTGTTTGCAGTGTTGGCCTGGAACCCTGGTTTCCTGCCTTCCAGCCCAGTGCTTTATCTACTGTACTGTATCAGAGAACCTGAGCCTCCTAGATTTGAAAGTACCTCAAAAGTCATCCTACATAATTAGTTATCCCCAGTGCTTGAACTGATAAACTGAAGATCACACAGACTTTTTTTCTAATAATTGTTTTGAAACATAAAATTAGATAACAGAGATGAATGTCAAGTTGAGATGATTTTCTTTTGGTTCTGTTTAACATAAATACAAAACAAACAAGTAAAAATACCACCTGGCTGCATCTTAATGCATAGTGGCCTTGAGGTGTGTAATTCAGAATTTATGGACATCACAAGACTGTTTACAGGGTAAACAAATGACGATGGGAACCAAGGGATTTGGGGATTTCGCTGCATAAATTCTCCGTATGTTCCTTAATGCATTATAACTAATGCAAACACTTTGATACTGTTGGAACAAGAACCTCAGTGAAGTGCAAAATATTAACAGAACTGCAAAATAACAAATTTTGTCCACTCAGCTTCCCAATGATTTCTCCCTACTCTTGTGTCAGGCCTCTCCCCAGAAGCCACTTCTTGTGTTAAATACCATCTTTTAGAGTCTTGTTCTCATCCAGATACCATATCCCCCCTTTAAAGTATTTGCCCATAAAGATGTAATAAGTTTGGGAAGGGCAATGAGAAGAAGAGAGGTGTCTTAATCCACTCAGGCTGTTATAACAAAATACCACTGACCCGGTGACTAGTAAACAATAGAAATTTATTTTTCACAGTACTGGAGGCTGGGAAGTTCACAACAAAGGCACCAGCAGAATCAGTGTCCAGTGAGAGTCTGCTTTTTGTTTCATAATGGTCATTTTTTTCCCTGTGTCCTCACATGGCAGAAGGAGCTCTTTGAGGTCTCTTTTAAAAGGACACTAATCCCATTCCTGAGGGCTCCACCCTCACGATCTAGTCACCTTCCAAAAACTCCACCTACTAATACCAGCACCTTAGGAATTAGGTTTCAACATATTAATTTGGGGGAAACACATTCAGCTCACAGCTAGAAAGAAATGGAGATTCAATAAGTACAAAGTCCTGAATCTAACCATGGTTTTCTCTCTCCTTTTGATTGCTGTTACTTCCATTATGACTCTTCCAAATTCTGCTTTGTATTGGTTTGAGCTCTAGGAAATTGTCATTCTCCACAGCATCCAGGTACTTCCTTCTTCAGAGTGGTGTTGCCACACAGCCACCCAAATAAATTAAAGTTATCTCAATGGACTTGTTTGCCAGGACAGGTTCCAAACACCAGTATATAGCCTGACTCCCTCCTCCCACCACCAAAAACACCATGATTTCTCGGGCTTTTGAACTAATAAATTTTGGGAAGTAACAGGTTTTTCTTTCCCTTTTCATTGTCGTTCTCAAAGATGTCCGTTGAACTACACTTAACACTCTTGTTTAAAATGCAGATCCAGAGATTTCGAGTTTTGTGGCAGTGAGGGGGAGGGCAAAAGAGAAAATGTGAGCGATATTATAATTTGAAAGCACAAAAAAGCAATATGCTTAGTGGGAGTAGTGGACTATGTGCCCATCTCTCAAATGGGAGTAAACTCTTTGGAGATAATTATTGACCTTTTGATACCATACATCATTAGAAACATAATAGACGTTCAAAAAGTATCCATCAAATCAAAGTAAAACACTTTTTTTAGGATCCTTAGTAGTGAAGCCAATAATGGTGGATGCAGGAGGTCCCTTCTCCAGGCACTTTTCAAACCATACCATGGAGTCAACCACTGATTCCCAGTACTTGCCAGACCAGATTTGATCCCAGTTTTTTCAATCTTTTTACTCTTCTCTGCACCCAAGCAATCTCCAGCAATTATTTTAAGGCAGATTCACATCACTAAGTCCTCCTTTATTCCTCCCCCAAGGACTCTAAAGGCAAAGAAAACAAGAAGTCATGAAAGTTGAAATAAACAGCCAACATCAAAAAGAAAAAAAAGAAAAAAAGAAAGGAAGAAGTCGGGAAAGTTGGAGGCTTTTGAACTCCATGTTGGCCTCACCCCTTCAGTTATACTCTCCCAGCTTTTGCAGGACACAGCCCAGCCGGCCACCTCCCCACCCCAAGCTGTTACCCTATCCCAAGAAACTCCAGCAAATCTTGGAACAAAGACCGGCGGCAAATAAAATTCCCTGTCTGAACTGAGAATAGAATGCAATTAGTCAGGGAAGGTTGTGAAATTTGTTTTTAAATGTAACAAATATTCTCTCCCCTGACCCTCATCTCCATGACATTCACCTTCCAGCCAGCCACCAGACCCCTTCATCAGGGTCTCTGCAAAGTAAAGCATGACCTTTAGATTGAGATATGCTCTGTTGCAATATGTTGGAATATGTTTCAACACGTAACTTGAGATCTATTTACTAAACCATTTGGCACATTCAGCATGTCGTGGGGGAATTGTTGGCGGGGCCTGCGGTGCATTTTTCACTCTTCCCTGATGCATTACCAGACAGAAGGTCATCCCAGTCTAGCAGAGATGGGTGCTGCACAGGGCTCATTACCTCGCAGCAAGGCAGCCAGATGAGGCTGTGGGATGTTTTCTCTTCATCATTCAAGCTTGAAAGGAAACTGTCAGCCTCCACTTGCTCTTAAAACAATGAAAATTTAGGTGACAGCCCTCTCATTAGCTCAATGGAAATGAAGGTTTCTAGGCAGAGACTTGCATCCTTTGTAGCATGCTAACCAACTCCACCTCAGAGGTCATTCTAAAAGCCAAGGCATGGGGATGAATATCACCTTCTGGGGACAGGATGGTAACAATAAAATGATGCACCTCTTTGGTAAGACCAGAAATTTTCAGGATACACAGCTTCTGAGCTGGGAAAAATGGACAAATTTTAGATAAATCCAGGCTTTTCATGGCTCACTTTTGCTGGGAAATGGGTACACGTCTAGTTTGTCCTCTTTTGACTTATATGTATTCACATTATCAGAAAACAAATAAGGATATTATTACACTGGTAAATGCTCTCATGAGGAGAAACTCAAAGAAAAGTGCCAAGTGTAGATCCCGTTCTCTAGACTTGCCATTGCAGAATTTCTAATCTAAGAGGATTTGGTTAATATTTGATGAACCACTTGGATAATGCACAGAATTATGGGAGCCCTAATAATTGCTTACATTTGTATAGCACTGTATTCTAGGACATCCATATGCATTATTTTCTCATTTGATCCTTGTAACAGCCGCATTTAATGGTCTTTGTGGGTTTTCAGTCTTTTATATATATATATATATAAAATCTTAGGGATATTAGAACTGAAAGTGACCTTAGCTATAACTTTGATCAGTTTATGCTAACCAGGGAGGGATGCATGTTGAATTGTCAGGGGAATTGTTTTCAAAACTTATATGTGTGTGCTACCCTCCCAACTCCCCAACTTATTGCTACACATCCCCCCAATCCACACATACAAGTTCTGAATCGGTTAAGTGGGGATGAGATCCCAGACATCAGTACTTCTTAGAACACACTTCAAAGCCCACCTTGCTTTCCACCACTGCTCTAGGCCAGCCTTTCATTTGTCCTGTGGAGAAGCTGAGGATTAAAGCAGTGATGTGATTAACCCAGAGGCATATGCAATGGAAGAGTCTGCATTCCAAACCCTGCCTCCCGATGCTTAGTTGGGTGGCCTTTTTTCACACTTTCCTACATCTTTCCAAATTAAGAGGGGACTGCCAAGATGGTGTTATTTATTTTAAACCATGCTTTGCTTCTTGCTAGCCAGAAAGAAAAATTATAAGAAATGTGCTATCCAAAATGTGCCTGATGTGGGTAAAATTCCCAGAACCACAATTTTCTATTAGAAACGTTTTCCACCTGAATGCATGATTCTCACAGGTTTTACTTCTCAGTCTGAAGAGTTGGCTGTGATCCTCATGAACAGTGATGACTGGTCCTCAGTTGGCCCCATTTATTAGTGAGCAGGGTTACTATATAAAAGTGTGGAGCTCTAGTTCTTGTGCTTTCTGAACCCAAGTGCTAAGAAATGAAGGCAGATCTTCCTTCCGAGCAGGTCTCTTTCATGTTGCATGTTGAATAAGCAGATCTAAGGCAGGGTCTACAAATTTCCTACCCTCAGTTCCTGTCTAGAGTGTAGGAAGCCTCATTAGGAAATTCTTGAAGGAAGAATGTGTGGAGGGTTATCCAGTCCTACTCTTAATAAAAGATGCTCAGTCCAAAATGTCCCGGAATGCAGTAAGTTTCTACACAGCACAATTTTCTATTATGGTGAGTCCATCTACATGATAGCAGCTGTATGTAATTAACGTATTTCTTTATACCCAAAAAATGTGCATCTGGGGCTCTCTTTCCAGTAATAAGTGTCTCCAAACCAAGAGACCCTACACATTTTTTTTATTGTGATAAAATATGCATACCACAAAATTTACCATTTTAACCATCTTTAGGGGAAAATTTCAGGGGCATTAAGTATATTCACAGTGTCACCAACCATCACCACTATCCATGTCCAGAACTTTTTCATCAGCCCAAACAGAAACTCTGAGCACATAAAACAGTAACCTCCTATTTCCTCTTTCTCCCCTCCCTCAGCCCCGGGTAAACCTTACTTTCTGTTGCTATGAATTTTCCTATTCTAGGTACCTCATATAAGTGAAATTATACAATATTTGTCCTTTTGTATTGGGCTTATTTTACTTAGCATAATGTTTTCAAGGTTCATCCATGTTAAAGCACATGTATGAATTTTATTCCTTTTAAAGGATGAATAATATTCCATTGAATCTATATGCCACATTGGGTTTATCCATTCTTCAGTGGGTGAACTAAACCTGGCATTTTTATCATGTCCTTTGTTGGATCTGGTGCATATTTACCTAACTGGGCTGTGGGGTAGGGATGAGGGAAGAAAAGGATGAAATTTGGTGAGTTCTTAGGGAAACTCTGAATGAGCCTTCAGAAACTATAGAAATACTGTTTCCACACTTTTCTGAACTAAAAATGGATGTGATATGACAAATATGTTTGTACAGAGATAACTGAAGAGAATTTTGAAAACATACTGTCCAGAAAATTAAGCAGGTGCTGTCACCATAGCTCTCTTAGTAACTGGAAAAACAAAGTGGGAAAAAAATGTTCTCCGTAAGGATTTTCCCCCTTCTGAAGCAGAAGTTCTAGAACTCTCTGTTCCCTACCCTCCTGATTTTGGCATCTTTTGTGAAAATGAGTACCTTCTCTTCCTGAAGGTGCTTGTGCCTGCACAGCAAGAAGCGAGTATGGCCTAGAAACCCCAGGAGGAATGTCTTAGAAGCAGTCTGTGGCCCAAGGAAGATGTCTGTGTCTTCTTTCTGCCTCTTAAGCCCTCTTTCCTGTTATCACTAAATATGAACACTAAACAAAGGACCAGGGATAGAAAAGATGGGCAAAGTCTTGGAAAGCAGCATAAGACTGAAATCAGCCCTGTCAGAACCTTTTTAGGGCTCGAGTAGGACTGAAGTTGCTGGGATAGAGCTGCACTGGGGCTCAGATAAGACAACTCAGTACTGAGATTCATGAAGTCTCTGTTACTCCCTCAGGGGGCTGTGTCAACTTCTGGGAGGAGTGTTTGGACATCGTGAAGTTGGCAGCATAACAAAAGGTTTATATGAGATTGGGTCAAGATTAAATCTCCCTCCTCTAGCTTTTCCCTAACTGGTGGATTTCATGTTATGTAAGAAGCACAGGCTTGACATTAAAAACGGGAAGCTACTGAGGGGTGATGATAGAGCACTGGGGGAGGGGCCCATGGGTTTGTGAAAAGCAAAGGAATTACGGAAAGCACATTGAAAGTCCATTGCAAGTCCTCTTATTTTTCTTATACTATGTTCCAAACCCAAACAAATTCGAAAAAAAGTATGTGTGCAAAAGCAAACCTTAAACCATTTTGTGAATCCCACCCTAGATTTCACATTTCTCCAGTGAGGCTCACATTCCTTTATTCAGATTCCAAAAGTAGAGATAATTTGTTCCAAATGTTTCCAAAGCCGACCAGCAGAAGGGCCTAACGATTTTTCCAGAGCTGGAGAAAACTGAAATTTTCTACACTCTAATGGAGCATTCAACGTGAAAAAAAATAGAGAGACAAATGAGGGGAAAGGGCAAAGGAATGTTTTGATCATCTATTTGTTTATTTTGTTACAGTTATGGCTCTTTGACAAGGTCTGAGGAGACACGTTGATTGCCAATGTTTTATTTCCTTTGGCAAGGTAGCATTTCTTCTGTATCATGCAGCAGGTTATGATGGAGAAATCGGCCATACAATTATATATTTCTTGCAAGATGGTGAGCAAGCTGATTTCAAAAAGACTAACCTTGGGGACCCCTGGGGATGATGTGTGTGTGTGTGTACGCTGGTGGCACCCAAGCCTCTACAATGACCCGCTTCCTCCTACCTAACAGACCTTCAGATGAACAGCAATTTGCAGATGACAACACTCTGTGTCCCAAAGTAGCTTCCATTTAGATACATGTTTGGGCCCTGGGGGCCCAAGCTGATGACTGACAGCTGGGATAACTTCTAAGGAGGGACATGTTTTACTGGGATTGGAAAGAAAGGCTTTTTTCACTTTGCTAGTCTGTCACCAGACTGTATTGTCATCTAATGGTTTAAAATGTGTCTGCCTTGTCTCTGCTGTGAGAGTCTAAGTTTCTGCAAGTCTGGAAGTGTGTCTTCCTCCTCTTTGTAACTCCCTCAGTGCCCAGCACAGTGCTTGACTAGTAGTAGGTGTCAATTTGGGAAAAAAAGTCAATAGAATGGAGCATTTGACACTTTAGCTCATTAAATTTGCATGGACCTGAAGAAAACTTTGATAATTTCAACTAGAGAGATAGTCAGTTCAGATTCCAAGCCATCGTGGTTTGAAATATAATAAGTAATACTTATACTTTAATACCATTATTATTATCATTGTCACCGTTTATTGAGATCATACTATGTGCTAGGCACAGTGACAAGTGCTTACATGTATAATCTTCCTTAATCTTCATAACAACTCAGCAAAGAAGACATGATTATCTCATTCTACAAATGAGGAAACTGAGGCTCAAAGAATTAAATAACTTTGGATTCTAGTGACTAAAGTTGGGTCATATCCAGGTTGGCTGATGAGCCTTTGGCTATGAGCTGAAACCTGGAAAGTAAACAGAGCTGATATCATAGCCAGCTCACTCACTGGGATCAAGCAAGGGACTAGGGAACCCAGAGCTATGATTGCGACTCTTCATGGTTGTGTTGCATCAAGACAAACTCTTTTTTTGTCTTCCAACCACATCCCTAAGCTGGGCCAGCTGGATTTGAAATTGTGCAATTGGTCACAGGCAAAGGAGTGTGGGTGGCTTGGGGAAAATTCATCATTAGGCTTGAAGCTGCATTTCAGAGCACATGGCCTTCTAATGGGAAACTGGGAAAACATTTCTGTACATGAGTTATGATAGTGCATGGTTGCCAGGTCTGAGGAGGGATGGACTAGGAATGTTAGCCACGGCCCCTGTCTTTGAGTGATGGATGATTTACTGGGTAAGGCAGGTTGCCCATCCACCCCAAGTAGGACATGGGAACATGGATACAGGCTTCATGAATGGGCTTCATGAATGAGCACACATGCACCATTTTCCAGCTCTGTACACAGATGTGAGGTCATGGATGTAATGCAGTCAGGTAAGTCTTTTCCTTCGCACTCAGTATAATTGTTTATCATTCACTCTTGGACTCCTAAGACCTTTCCTCCCCAAACCATTAGGAAGTCTTGTGTTGGAGAAAAAGAGCATTGGTTTTGAAATAAGAAGGCTATAACTCGAGTCTTTCATGGCCACTCACTAGCTAGAGAAACTGAGTCTTTACTTCTTGAGCTAGAAGTTTGGGATAATCTCTGCCTTCCTGAATTTATGTGATTGTTGAGAAAATAAAATTACCTACAACACGCATCCACAAACACAAAAGTGTTTCACACATTTTCAAAAATTATATGAATAATAGATATTGTGATATATCATAAAATCCAAGGAAAGTAAGAAATATATAACTAGCTAAAATTATTGCTGCATATTTCTGTGTCCAAGATTCTATTAGACATTTGGGTGAAATAACTAGAGACATATATGACATCACTCTCACCATTAGGCAGCTTATACTATTTTAGAGAAGGTAAAACTAGCAAGTGTAATTGGTTTACTGGACAAGCTTGGACTGAAGAGGATGTAAGAAGGAACCAAATTAATTTCTTCCTGCCATTGGCTTTCTCCATCTTTGGTGATAGCTCAGAGCCCTCAATTTTCCAAGTCACTTTTCCAAGTCACTAGATATCAACAAACAGTCTCATGTTCAGGAATTAGAATATTAGGTCAAAAGTGGTGAAAAGCTCCACCCCACCAGACCTTGGGGATAAGTGGGAGAAATCTGCTCTGTATATTTTCCTCATCCCACCTTCTTGATAGAGTCTGTTTCTGCACTCCCTGACCCCCTAGACTGTCTACAATGAGGAAAGAGTATTTGAGGAAAAGAGCACAGCTTGTAATAGAAGTTCTTTCCTTCTACCACATTGGACCCTTTTTGTGTCAGGTGAACAAACACTGGCTCTCTGTCTCTTGGGGCACTCTTCTGAGTTCTTTGTTGATCTCCTCTGAGGTCCAACCCTGACTTGTTTATAAGCACCATGATGCCTCCTCTATCTGAACAACTTGGGCTTTCCCTGCTGGTGGTAAAGCTCATGTCAAATCTTTCTGTGTGTCTTTCTCATCCTGGCAGACAAAGTTCTTGAGCAAGGTCCTTTCAAAAGGGCTTATGCTGAGCCATCTTCTGCAGAATCCACTGGCCTTTCCTCTAACCCACAGGAAATACCTGGAAGCCAGCACAGTCTCCACTCCTTCCTCAGCCATCATAGGCTGCTGCAGTTTTTGGACATCTTCAGAAGGGAATCAGGTACCAGGCTCTGGGTCGTCCAAAATCCAGGGGATATAAATCAAGCTCCTTGGCAGCTTCTGGAAGCTCTCTGACCTAGTTGAATGTGGGGAGTTGAGGGGGAGGAGTCACAGATCCCTGAAACTCTTTACAGAAATCCATTCTCCCCAACCTTCTCTCTCATAAAGCCCCATCTTATATGGTAGAGGAAGGAGTCATGGTCTCTGGGCAGCAGAATTAGTGTTTGGCGACTGTATTAGTTTCCTAGAGCCACCATAACAAATTACCACTGCGTGGCTTGAAACAACAGAAATCTAGTCTCTCACAGTTCTGAAGAATAGAAGTCTGAAGTCATGGGGTCAGTGGAGTTGGTTCCTTCTGGACACTCTGAGGGAGAATCTGTCCCAGGCCTCTCTCCTGGCTTCTGGTTGTTGCCAGCAATCCTTGACATTCCTTGGCTTGTGGATGCATCACTCCAATTTCTATCTTCACATGGTCTTCCCTCTGTGCCTGTCTCTGTGTTTCATCTCCTCTTCTTGTAAGGATGCCAGTCAGTGGATTTAGGGTCCCCCCCCAATCTAGTATGGCCTCTCCTTAACTAAGTTACATCTTCAAAGAACTTATTTCTAAATAAGGTTACATCCACAGGTACCTGGGGTTAGGGCTTCAACATATCTTTTTGGAGGATACAATCCAACCCACAATAGCCACCTTCCTAGCAACTACTGCACAGACATACAGGCAACCCATTTTAGAATACATGGGTACCGACTCCCTTTGTTCTCAGATTTGGAGCCCTAGTGACGTAAGACCTAAAAAAAGCCTCCTGTAATATCCTCTTAAACACACCCAAAATCATTTTAAGATGACATAAAAATTCTAACAAGCAGAATAAAGCTGCTCTTCCCTCCCTCAGCCAGTTTCTAAGGGTGGTGGTGAAGTAAATTTCTCTTTTCTTACTTTTCACCTAAAATTCTAAAAAATTATTTAATCTTTCAAATATACACAAAAATAGAATAATATATTCCCATACCATCACCCACCTTGAACAACTGTCCACATTCTGGCATTCTCTTTTCATGTATTTCCCCACCACCACCAAAATCACAAAAATAAACAAAGTCTTGTTTCTCTGGAATATTTTAAAGCAGATACCATACCTTTATCTGTAAATATGAAGTAATCTCTTCTAGTCATTGGAGATAGCCCACATTCAGAGCTTCCTCTGTACAGATGGTGGGTGGGGTTAACAGTGATGGGCATTGTCTCTGGCCATGGAGGGCAGCTGGGTGGATCTGAGGAACTTGGCTACTTGTAGAGGCTAAATCCTTGTCCCTTGGAAATCCATGTCTACTCTCTCCTCTTTTTCTAAAACTTCTCTGAAGTGAAGGGCAGCTATGACATTCCATCAACAGATATGGTGGAGTTACTTTGTTTTCATACTGCTAGGTTTCTCCCTGGAAGTCAATTCCATATTTCAAATATGTAATGTGTCCACTGACAATCAAAACCTGGATGAATGCTGGAGAATATTCTCTCAAGGGGCTTCCAAGATATCAGGAGGGAAGAAACAAGACAAATACATAACTATAACTGAAGGAGGACAAAAGCCCAAAGAGGTATAAGAAAATTGCTAGGTTGAGTCAAAGCCTTTACCCAGCCTGACAACTGCTTTGCTGGTCTGCAGATAAGTCTCTGGAATTGTGGTTTCTACACTAGATCCACAGCTTAAACTGGAATCAAAGTACTGGCAGCAATTTGGCTGATGCGCTTTTGCATGAGGAGAATAACATGAAGGGTCAGGTGTAGGGAGATGTGCGGAATGACTTTCCCAGCCTTGTTTCTCAAGATTCAGGCCACCTTAGGGAGCAAATGCAGCCATTCAAATCCTGACTGTAGACTTTCCATTTTAGAGTTCTTTCCTCGAGAATTCATAATAATGCAGCTGGGGTGAATGGGCTGCAACCTCCTGAGCTACACAGGGTCTGGCAATTTATCATTCAGCAACAGTTTTCTCCAACTCAATTCAGCTTTACTCTCTTTGTTAATAATAGAGTGTTTAGGGCAGTTTGTGGTTTCAGGATATCTTCTTCCCTGGCCAAATTATACTCCCAAATGTATCAATATCTTCTGGGGAATCATATTCATTGATGGAAGAAATTATTTGCCTTCTCAGAGGATCAAGCAAAGTGGTCTGGAACTAAGAGATGAAAATATTTAGATAGAGAGGAAAAAAATCCTTATTTGTAGTAGTGACTGCATCCTGCTATAGACTCAGTAACGGAACCTCTCTAAGAGTGAATGTATAGGAGTCTCTGCAGTAGGAAAGAGGTAGTTGGGAATGAGGCACAATGCAGGGCCGACTGACTATCTGAAAGGCATTTTTAAGGCACTTTCTTAAAATCCAATGCATAGTTTAATGCCA
Source organism: Phocoena sinus (assembly GCF_008692025.1). Classification (NCBI taxonomy): domain Eukaryota; kingdom Metazoa; phylum Chordata; class Mammalia; order Artiodactyla; family Phocoenidae; genus Phocoena; species Phocoena sinus. The sequence continues at coordinate 28,268,893 of NC_045776.1, read as the reverse complement.
TTTATTTTGTATTGAGAGTGTAATTCATATTCTAAAATACACATAGGAAATAAGGGAGGATCTGTCTCAGCGCTGGTCTTAAAAAGAATCATGGAGTCAGTAAACTGCAATCACTTAAGCCATGAATCTTTATTGAAGGCGCACAAGGAGCTCCACACCAAGCTAGGGACCGTGGGAAGTTCAAAGGGGAATAAACTCCTGCTCTGCTTCTAAATGAGCTATGCAACCTGTACCCCATCAGTCCTGAATGTACCCTGTTAAAAAATAAAAAAGAGTAATGCTTGACGATTGTGCTTATTCTGGGCAACAGGATCTTGACTTCATTCATTAATTTAATAAGAGTTTATTGGGTACCAGGCACTGAGCTACACACTAGGCCACCCAGCACTGACAGCTATTCATAACAATATTTTGAAATGGTTCTTTAACTTGATTAAAGTGACTGTTGAGATTGACTGAGCCCAGTTTTAAACTGAGAACTATATATATTTTATTGCACCTAGTGGTATATGATACACTACAAAGATACATAACAAGTTCTGCAATTAGTCTCAGTTTCTTCTTACAAAAACTAATAATTTAAGGTTAAAGGAATATTTCTGTTTTTTTTTTTTTTTTTTTTTTTTTACATCCTCTTCCCTTGCTTCTGTCCCTTCAGGCCTGGTCAATGCTGAATTGTTTGCTTCAGGATTTGTATTTAATCAGTGACCCAATAGAAGAGCTAATATAAAAATTGAATCACAGTCATTGCCCTTTACTGTAAATGTAAGTTTGCATATTAGGAACCCAAAAAGCAATTGCATTTTGCTTTGTCTATTGGATGAGAACTTTTTGTTAATCCTTTATTAAAGACATTTTAAACAACAGCCAGTGGAACTAGTGCACATAGCGAATATTTGGGGGGTGGCATGTAGTAGTTACATCTTCTGTGTCCTTGAGGACTTCCCTGTATATTACTCTTTTTTTTAACTTCTTGAAACTTCTTTCACTGTAGGGGCAGCTACCAAATTCCCATTACACCTACTGAAGAATTAAAAGTAAAGTTTTTAAGCATTTTGGTCCTAATATCACATAAATGTACTTACCTCTGTGTGTCTGTCTTGGTCCTTTGGAAACCATCTTTAGGATGTCTGTTTTAGGTGACCTCTCACATTAGGAACCCACTTTGCCTTGATCTCTCTTTTCTTTTATCTATAAAATAGGTTAAAATAATGTACACTTCTTTTACTCCTCATGGAGTCTTTGTGAGGAGTAAAAGAGTTAATACCACGAAGAGATGACTGCATGCCTGTGGCAGAGTTAAGCTCTGGTAAAGGGTGAGATCCACACACCACAGACCAGGTGCTTCTCCCCGCTGCTCGCTGAGGGGTCTGCTCAGAGAGCCCTGCATTCTGCCCTCCTCCTCCCTCTGCCTCTCTCTTCCCACACAGGGCTCGCCTCCTGCCTTCACATTCAAGTGCTCCCACGAGACTTTGAGGGAATGAGTATATAGCTTTTATTTATTCATTTATTTGTTTACATACTTAAATAGTTTTATCAAGGTATAATTGATATAAAATAAATGACCCTTATTTGAAGTACACAATTTGATAAGTTTTGACAAGTACGTACACCCTTGAAACCATCACCACAATGAAGATGGCAAATATACCCGTCACCCCCAAAAGTTACCTTATGCCCCTTTGTAATCACTCCTTCCCCCACCCTGCCCCGACTCCATGCATCCACCGATTTGCTTTCATCACTATAGATTACTTTGCATTCTATAGAGTATGACATAAATGGAATTATACAACGTGGATCCATAGTTTTTTGGTTGGTTGGTTGGTTTTTGTACAACTTCTTCACTCAGCATAATTATTTTGAGATCCATCCATGATTTTTTGTGCGTAAGTTAGATGTCCTTTTGAGGACATCACATTGAAGGTAGATTCACTGATTATGGTAAAGGAAGGAAGCATAAAAAACTATTATATTCAGATATAAGAATCCAAAATCTCTTGCATTCTGAGTGTAACCTTCAGCGTAGCCCAACTGCTATCATTCATTTAAGCCAGGAGGATTGGTATCAGGAAAGATGACCTTCAGCAATCAAGAAAGGATCAAGTGATCATTAGGATTCTCTACTGAAGAAGATGTGGAAAGGCAGAATATATTTTGTAGAAATTTCTTCCAAAAGTAACCAGAATTATTTTGAATTATCAAGTCTAAAGAAATCATCCTGAGCTACCTAGAAAACTTGCCTCACCAGAATCCTCCAAGGATTCTGAGCAGCCAAGGTTGTACTGCGAGGCTGCCTCTTCCAGCCAGGAGAGGAGGAGCCTCCCCCTGACTCGTTGAATAAATGGCTCCTTTCAGGAGAAGGTGCTAAATTCTCCCAGCTCCCTGGCCAGAACAGGTAGACGAAGCTCTGGGCTTCAACAGCATCTTTGCAAGCTTAATGGGGCGATAACGAGGAGAAAATGGCTTAATCTGTGTTTTGGCTTCCTTCTTGCCAAGCTGGTTGGAATGAGAGAGGCTGTAACTTTGGAAAACCTAGTCATAAAAGTGTTTTTTTAACATGGCTGTTTTTGGCAAGGATAGAGAGACTTTAAAGGAATAAGTGCCTGCCAGTTTCAGCTTTGAAAATGGAACAATTAGTTAGAAAAATGAGGGTAGAAAAATAGATACAACATACACCACCTGGGCAGCCTGTTTTTGTGTTGCAAGGAAAACAAATTTAAAAGAAGCGAGCCCAAAAGAAAACAAAAAGGTATTTGCACTGTGAAAATTTCCTCTGGGCAGTAGCCTAACTGGGTATAAAGGTGAGGGAGAGACCTCTGAAAAACAGAGCTTTCCAGAGGAAGCACCAGGGGACCCGTATTAACAGCAGCCTGCCTGCTGTAGCTAATAATTCTGCATTGGGCAGGAGGTGGGGCAAGATGATCTCTCAGGGCCCTTTCTCATTCTGAGATTCTAAAAGATGCTGATATTTATAGTGCAATGTTTAGAACCTATAAATCGACTGCTCTCGGAAGGTGTGCCTTATAACGTCTCTTTTATTTCATCAGTTTTCCTCCTGGATCTTGACTCCATCCCTCTGTTACCTCCTTGCCAACTGAGCAGGAAGAATGAATTCATAAATCCCTGAGTAACATCTGGAGGATGTGTGTTGGCCTCCAGCCTGGACAGATGTTCTGGGACTGTTCTGTTGGCCCCATATTTCACATGGAAATGTAACAATAACCACCTATGATGGCTTCCAGTTTTCCCCACCACCAAATCTAAACCCATAGCCTGGAATTCAGAGTCCTTCATCAGCTGGCCTCCATGTTGCCTCACAATCCAAATACAGGAAGCTCAAGGCTTGTTGGTTTAGCTCTTTAAGTAAGTTGACTGGTCAGCAAGTACTTACTGAGCCTATAATATGAGCTTACCTTTGGGTCAGACATTAAAGGAGCTCCAAGGGAAGGAGGATACATCTCCATGCCCAGGACATTTATAAATGTTCTGTTTTTTAAAAGTATGCATACAAAAATAGAGAAATAAATAATAATAATAAACCATTTATTAGGTTGTGTGGGTCCAACTCTAAGTGGTATAAGAGTTCAGACAGGATTTCAAAAGGACTGGAATAGTCAGGAGACCCTTTGCCTATGAGGGGCACTTGAACTGGGCTTTGAAGGATGGGAACAAATTGGAACAAGGGATGGGAAGAAGGGGCAATCTAATAGGGAAAAACAACATGTGATCGGGCATGAAACTTTTTGCAAACTGACCCATGCCCATTATTAAGTTATCTTTGGTAAGTACTGGTAGCTTCCAAAATTAGAAGTGGGAGAGTGTTCTGTTTCCCTACTACCTTGCTTCTACGATATAATTTACCAGGTAGTCAGGCTTCCATGGAGTGCTCAATTTTGTCAGGCACACACAAGTTTATTAGCAGGCAGGTATGAAAACAACCATACAACCTGTGCTATAAGCATCATGGGTCCCGTCCCTCTGTCCTTGTATGAAAACATGTACTGAAACAGATGCAGCAGTGTTCTGGTGGCAGGATTCCAGTAACCTTCCAGTCTAATAAGCAAAGACACAGGACCCATTTGGATTCCAGACCCTGGGGACACCATTCCAAAGTGAAGAGAAAATTGCTCTTGCTAGATTATTGTACCTTATTTGCGCAAAGGCAGGACTGTCTGTAAAACAGTGCAAAAAAATCCCATATTTCTAGTTGTCAGGGAAAAAAGTGGTTTCTAACATCCAATATTCTAATTAACAAAGCCACTGGTCATAACCAGAAATAAAGAAAGCTAAAGACCTGCAGTAGATGGCTCTGGAGTTATGGTTTCTGATTGGAGTCTTTCAAATGCTAACTAACCACCTCTGGAGTATGTATTACTGATTAAGGAAATACAAATGTTAATCCCCTCTAGGGTATAGATTAAAGTGAACACCCACTTGCCCAATATGTTGTCTATGCTAATGAATTTTGAGTAAATTACAGATAATATAAATGGATGGAAAGGGACATGGCATGAATTGTGGACAGGGAAGGATCATCAGCTGACCAACAGATGTTGAGAAAAAAGGGAGACCAGGTTGTACAGGCAGGTTTTCAGCAGATTGGTGATGCATTGCATTGAAGGCTGAGCAGGTTTGATGTGGTAGTCTGTGGATAGTGTGGCCATATAATTTATCGTCCAAAGGGGGGCCTTTTGGAGAGTAAAAAAGGGCACTATTAATAATAACTCTAGGACAACAGATATAAACTGGTACTGTCCCAGGCAAACCAAGACATATGGGCAGCTTAGCTATGGTCATTGCATTAAAGCCTGGAGGAGACATGATGAAAAGCTGCATCGTATGAAGACTCATCTGTCAGACACCTCTGTTTTGGCTCACTTAGGCACAGCAAAGTTTCCTTTGGGTGACTTTGTAGGTGAGAGGGTCTCTCTGGGAAAGAAACTCCCTCTGACTGTATTTTGATTAATTATCTCAGACCTATTTATCTGTAGCCAATGTTGTGGCCTACTGTCTCAGAGCAACATTTCTGGAACATCTACATCCCCAAATTTTGGTTTGTCCAAAGCAATTACACAGTAGTAAGGAAACCACCTCCTTCACTATTTTGCTAATGTGAATTTAGGCAATTACATCTCTGGCCCTAAAACTCAGATTAGCACATATTTTTTGAGAAACTACTCTGTGCTGATGAAGGGCTTTTCCACATGCTATTTCAATCCACCTAGTTGCTCTCAGAAGTGTGTGGGAGATAACAGGACCTGTTCATCCATAAATGAAGGTACAAGTATCTACTCTACTTTCATCCCAGAGTCTGTGAAGATAAAATGAGGTGAGAAATTCCCTGAAAGTCAGAGAATTGCTTATCCTGATTATGAAGGTAGAATATTTTCACCTAGGTTCAAGTCCCCAAGATCCACCGTAGAATGGCTGATGGCAGTACCACCCAGGGAGGTGACTCAAGGTATATTTGTGAGTTTGGGGTCCTAAAGCAACTAGGTGGTAAAAATTAGAATAAACTTTCTTGGCCTTTTGGAGGGACAGATTCTGAACTGGAAGTGTCCTTCCTCGGCAATAATTGGTAGAGTGATGAAATACAAGCTGTAACCACAAACACTGTGCTGTTTGAAGGGGGGTTCTGTGGTGTGGGGAAAAGTGCACTTGTGTGGGGGTCAGAAGCCGTGGGTTCTAGTCTCTGCTCTGGCCCTTTATGCACTCCACTTTGAAAAAATCATAGCATGGATCTGAGTGAGGCCAACGCTCACAACCTAGGATCGCAGGGAGTGGTCTATGCTGTGGACACATGTAGTCAATAAAGGATTAAATCTCAGGTAAGACAGTCCCACAACAACCTTTGATGTGGATGCTGGAGATCATGAGAATAACTGTTCTGAGGCACCCTCCCTGTCATGCAGCCCAGAGTTTCTCCCAGACAGAGGCCCCACGGGTGGTTAATTCTTTAAATAGATAGGCAACTGACCAAGTCTGCTATCTTTTTCAGCATCCAGCCTTGGTCAACTCTCACATTTATTCATTTTCTGAACATCTATTCATTGCACACCAACCACTTCCCAGACACTGTTAGGGACTGTGAGTCAGATGGAAAGCAAGAAGCATCTGACAGTCTTTGTATAGTTTACAATCCAGTGAAGGATAAAACACAGTTGATCCTCATTATTTGTCAATTCCATACTTGCAAATTTGCCTACTTGCTAAAATGTATTTGTAAAACCAAAATCAACACTCATGATGCTTTTGAAGTCATTCACAGACTTGCACAGAGCAGCAAAAAATTCAAGTCTCTAGACATGTACTTTCCCACCTGAGTTTGAATAAGATGATGCATTGCCTTCTTGTTTTAGCTCTCATATCATAAACAAGTGTCTTCTGCCGTCTATTTGGTGTCTTGTTCTTTGCACTTTTGTGCTATTTGTTGGTGAATTTGCTGTTTTAAATGGCCTTAAGCCTAGTGCTGAAGTGCTGTCTAGTGTTCCAAAGTGCAGGAAGGCTGTGATGTGCCTTACGGAGAAAATACATGTGCTTTATAAGTTTCCTTTAGGCTGGAGTTACAATGCTGCTGGCCATGAGTTCTATATTAATTAATCAACAATATATGCTAAATAAGCTTTCTTTAAACAGAAGCACACATACAACAAGATTATGTATTGATTCATTGTCTGAAATGTTTTGACCAGAGCTCAGAAACCTAACCCTCTATTTTTCCCTAGAAGCAACAGTTCAGTATACACTAATTCATTGCTCATGGAAACCTTACATTGCAAATAACAAGAAGTGACTGTTACCCAAAGTATTAAAAAAAGAAGGGAAAAAAGGAGTGCAAGGATGAACAGTTGCTGGTGCTATGAGGTTAGGGTGACCAGGTGAGACTTTGCTGGATAAACGGAGATTAAGCTGAGATCTGAAAGATAAGAAGGAGGGAACCAGAAGAAGAGAGTTCTGGGTTACAGACACATCAGGGAGAGAGATGGCAGGTCATGTGGTCAGGGTGGAGGGTAAGGAAGAGTGTGGTTTAAAATCAAGGTCAGAGAAGTGAATGAAGATCAATCCATGCTCCGCCTTACAGAGTTTTAATTTGAGAACAAAGGGGCATGATCAGATTTCCATTTTGAGATCACTTTGGCTGAAATGCGGAGGACACTTATGAGAGCAGAATGAATGTGAAGAGCCCAAGAGAAGATTACTGCTAACGTCCTATAGAAAATGGTGCGCGTTTTCACCAGAGTGCTGATGATTAAGATGGAGAGAAGCAATTATTCATGACATAACTTGGGAGGCAAACCGGACTGGGCTTGGGGAGAACAGGATACGGAAAAGTGATCAAGAATTTACCCTAATTTCAGAGACCTTCCCATGACAATACATTCCAGTGAGTGGTGATTCTCTGATGATCAAGCTTTGTCCTTCAGAGAAGTATAGAACTTCTAACCTGTTTTCTAGATATTGAACTAGTTCTAGAGCAGGAACACCTCCATCTACCAACCTTCTGATGTAGCCAAAGGCCACTAACTCATCCTTTAATTGGTCTTTCTTTGAAACCTGACTCACAAGCCCTTCAGCATTGCCCCTGATCTCTGAAGCCTTGATGGGTTACCAAGTCTGGCAGTAGCTGGAGGCCAGAAAATTGGACACAGAACCTAGGTCTGAGTGGCACGGGTAGTAAGCCCAGTGGTGGGGCAACATTACCACTCCAGTGTGAAAGAGCCCTATTGGGTATTTTCCTTCAGTGCTGCTGAAAACTTTGGTCTTTGATTCTTTTTGCTTTTTCTCATAAGCAAAGCCCTGACCCAGCTCAAGGAAAGCCTCCTAAAGCTACCTTCCTTTATCAAAGTTTCTTTATTAATGTCTCTCTCCCTGCTCTGAGAATCCACATTTGAAATGAGCCCCACAGAGGAAGTGGGTCTTTTTTATTTGGGTTACTTTCTACCTGTCAGTATGTTGGTCCAAAGGGAATCAATAACACCAGGAGGCTAGGGGGATGCGATGGTGGTACCCTTACTGATCGGAACACTCCATGGCCGTTCCTGTTCCTCCCGTGTCACCTGACTCTTTCTGTCTTCGGTGACCCCCACTCTGCTGCTGTGACACATGGAGCGTTTGCAGCACAGAGCAGAACACGCTTCAGCGTCTCTTCTATCCAATTAAAATGTTTTACTATCTTTCCTTTTTATCTCGCCTTTGTAATTGGATTCCCAGTTTCTCAATTTTCATGGCAGCAAAGGGAGGGGGAAAATGATAGCAAGTATCTGATAAAAATAAAATGCTATGATTTAATTTCTGCTGGAAGGATTCTCTTGAGCCTTTATGAGGCCTTTGAAAGGGTTCCTGAGTCCCTGACCCACAGATTGTGGCCCTGTGATTCCTTCTGGGTATTCAAAGGGTCTCTCAAATTCTAGGTACCATGAGATCAGAAAAATCTAAAACCACTGTCTGTACAAACTGCATGGAGGGTCTGGAAGGGACAACTTGTGATGTGATGACAAGACTAGGTTTTGTGTGACAGCAATATCTAATTACATGGGACCTCAGGCATCCTGAAACTGTAGTCCCCGGGGTGGGGGTAGGGGCATCCTGTAAGGATGTCCTCTGCTAAGAAAGCAAAGATTCATGATGAAATTTGTGCATGAAAGGCTACAATTTGCTGGCCCAGTATGTTTCATAAGCTGTAATATTCCAATGTAGTCCTTAGGATGAAAGGGGTGAAAGTATGAGAAAGCTCTCTGTGTAATTCTTTAATCAAAATTTGTCACTATCTTTGTTGATGTTGTTATTATTATTATTCCCCATAGTATTTGGCAGAGTACCCTACATATATTCTTCACTAAATAAATATACGTTGATCAATCATTAAGATAGATATGACCTAACCCATATGCACTCTAACATCAAGTCTCTGATACCAAATTTGTGTCCAACAATTCAATTCAATTCAGATACTAACTGCCCAGAGTTAACATGGACCCAGCAGGTTAAGGGCTCAGTCTCACAAGACTGCCCCCACTTCAGACACCAGCCACAAGTCCTGGGTGTCTCCAAGCACTTCTGGCTGGTTATAAATCTGGGGCTTCCCACAATCCTCTCAGGCTTTGCTAATTCACTAGAACAACTTGTAAAAGTCAGGAAACTTCTGTATTTACAATTATCAGTTTATTATAAAGGATACAAAGAGCCAGATGAAGAGATACATCAGCTGATGTCTAGAAGAGTCCTGACAAGCAGATGTATCCCATTTGGATGCAAGGGGAAGATTCAAATTCCAGAAATGATGTCAATAGAATGGGGCCAGTAAGCAGTTCCACTCTGTGAAAACCCAGAGAGATTGAGAAATGATCAGGAAGTGAATGCAATGAGAATAACTCCAAAGAACATGCTGTATCTACTCTGTGCTTCTTCCTAGAAGGAAGGAGAGAATTGGTTCTTGCTCTTATTCATTCATTTAAAAATATGTTATTGAGAATTTACTCTATGCTAGGAATTCTGATATGCCAGAGACAGGGAGATTTAAAAAGGCAGAATCTCTGCACTCTAATGGTGACACTTCAGGCATCTGATGGACAGGCATTCAGGAAAAAAGCCTGGATCACATCACATTGTGCACATAATGCCCTCTGCTTCTCCACAAAAGCTTAGCTGTGTTTCCTCTCTGTTATTACCCTGCTGTTCCTAGTTCTCAGGCAAACCACTCCAACCAACTGTCTCTTCTGGACTTAATTTCTGAGATTGATCCATGTGAATCATCTAGCTCATTTGTTTGCATTCCTCCATATCATTCCATTATAAGACCATTCCAGTTTATTTATTCAACGTCCTGTGATAGACCTGTGCATTATTTCTGGTTTTATACTATGCAACAATTCATATATGTGTCTCTTTGACCTTGCTATGAGTGTTAATCTAGGGTAAATACTTATAAGAAGAATTATAGGAAATGTGCATCTTCAATTTTATTAGGTAATGACAAGCTGCTCTCCAAATTGGGGGTAACAATTTACATTCTTGTTATCAATAAATGAATGTTCCCATTGATATGAGTTCTTGCCAACACTTGGAATTGTCAGACTTTAAAATGTTTGCAAATATTATGAGTGAGAAACTTCATCTCACTATAGTTTACTTTGCACTTCTCTGATAATAAGTTGAATTTCTATTTACACATTTATTGTGATTTGTATTTCCTACAGTTCTCCCACTAATCCCTTCATTCTTCTCTTTCTCTGGGCTTAGTTTCCTCATTAAAAAATAAAGATATTGTACCAGATCTGTCCCAAGGTCACTTCTTGCTCAAATACCTCATGGCTGTGATTATTATCATGGTTGTTACTGTTCCTCCTAAAGCTCCAATTCTATATTCACCCTTGACAACTCTGGGTCTCAACTGTTTCATCTGTAACAGAAGAATGTTAGATTTTCAGTTCCGAAATGCTGCAATTCTATAGCCAATCTAGGAGATGGATGGGATGGACAGTAATGATTTGCTCCAATTTATAAAGAAGCTGAGGCCCAGAGAGGCTGAGTGGCTTGCCCAGAATCACACTGCAGGAAGTAAAAAAGCAAAGACAGATAGCCCAGGCTCTAGAAATTAAACTGAGGCATCTGTTTCCTATATCATTCTGTCTCCTGTTTTCTTGGCATTCAGACCAGTTGCATGGCTCTACCATCCTTTTACATGGCTAGTCACAGGATGCTTTTAGCCCCTTGCTTTGAATTCAGCAGCGAGTGGTTGGAATGCTAGTGTCAGAGGTTCTGACTGGCCTCAGGCTTCTGCTGGCCTCCTGTTGTTGACTCAAGAGAAATTGTTGGACTTATGATAAAATCCATGCTAAACTGAGGTAGTTTATAATGGGTTTCACTGTGTTCTAGCCAGTTCCTCTATGCTTATCTTGCTTTCTTATTTTTAAAAGGTGCTTCATGTTCCTTGTCCATTGGACAAAGATCATATTTGGAAGGAATATCAGTTCACTGGGAAGTTTCCTTTGATCAAAAACACATTATTCAGCCTGAGGATGATATAAAATGGGAGCAAAGCCACATAATGGGGAGCACATATATAGGTTCCAAGGCAGATCTATTATTCTTTGTAGCCATGTGAGAACTTTGCAGTATACCAAAAGTGGCATATTGGAACCACTGACCAAGTTGCAGGGATAGAAACCGATTCTGTTGTTTGAACAAGGCTGCTAACAATCCCCTTTTACCCCATTCTGTGTTTTGATTGGCTGGCCACATTTCAGCCTCCTCCTGCGGTGCATGGAAATATCACTGGACCCCCTTGGCGGTAGACCAGCGCACCTATTCCAGAACACAGCAAATGTCAAGCAGAGACAGGCACCAACAGTTGTCCACAGGTTGCGCTGGGCATTTCAATGCTGATACACTGTGCAGTGAATGCAGTGATGAGGGGGAGACTTCACAAACATAACCTCTTTCGGTTACAGCACTCTCCTCTCCTGGGCATTTCCCCAAATGTTTCCCTGGAATTATCCAAGGTGCTGTCATCTCTAGATTGTAAAAAGTAAAAGGCAAGAAGTGGAACATAGAAGAAGATTAAGAGAGCTAACTAGGCATAACTTAGCTAAATGAAAATGCCAGGAGACCTGAAGCCAGCCGTCTGTAGGTATTTTATGTGCTTAGGTAATTTGGCAAAAGGCAACATCTAAATTTATCAGTGTTAGGAAACAATGACTGCCTAAAGCAGTATAAGAAATCAGAAGTACTGAAAAGAAGCAATATTATCAACTGTTCATTGAGCATCTACTGTGTGTCCAACCATATGCACAAAAGAAGATTTAAGACAAAAGCAAAATAGGTTACAGCACTTGCCCTAAGGAACAAAAGAGCTGAAAAGACAAAACACACGCCCTTGAACAGAGGCTGGGGAGTGGAAAATATGCTAAGAGCTCAGGGCAGGGAGAGAGCCCTATGACCTGAGGTGACCGTAACAGCCAGAGACATGTATAAGAAACGGATTTAGAGTATTTTCTCCAAAGAGAGTAAATGTTGCTAAAACCAACCTGGATAAAGCCCAAGAATCACTTGTGTCACTGAAATGCATGGAACAGTTGCTATTTCAGATTTCTCTGATTCCAACCCCCAACCCCCATGTCTCAGAGAGGATTGATTATAAAGCAAACACACTCACAGCTCAAGGTCACAGGGAGGGCACATTCATCACTGTGAGGGGAATTCCTCGGGAAGAGGCCGCAGTTCAGTCTCCCAACAGCAGGACCAGCACGGACCACTCTCTCTGTGTGCTTGATAATTAGGAGGCTCAGTTTAATTCCCAATATCTGGGCCACAGTCGATAGTGGGAGCACAAGGGGCATGTGGCTGGACTGGTTTATGTGATGGGTCACACATTAGATACCTAATTGATGTGGCTTCTCGGGATGAAGCCATGCCGGTGACGCCCGCCACTTCCTATTACTACTAGGCTTAATGGTTCATCTTTTGATTTCTGCCTCACTCCCTGCACAGTGTTATTTAAATAAGACCCTGTTAGGAGATTTATTTATCACAAGCAAAAGATTTATCCAGGAAAAAAATCTACCAAGACACAGCAGTTCCCTTTTCAGAGGTGCCACAATAAAGAAGACAATAGCAATATTTTTACTATTTAGGTCGATACAATTATAGGATGGGAGAAAGCAAGGAGCAAAAAATATAAATTTCACACTCAGTGACCAAGTAATTTGTCAGTCATTTTTCTGCATTAAACCTAATGCATCCTCCAGGGCTGGGGCAGAGGATTCTAGAGAAATCGTACTCTTAGCCTGGCCACCCTCCAAATTCCACACCAGCTCTTTTATTCTCCTTCTTTCTTGAGGTTTTCCTCTATGTTTAATTGTCTTTGTCTTCTCAGTTCCTATAGCTTTCTGTTGAGAGTTTCCTTTAGTCTTTTATTCTGATACCAATTGCTGGAAAAATAATCTTCTTTTCACCTACCAAGTGATCATTTTGTATTTCTTTTTTTTTTTTTTTTTTTTTTAAACATCTTTATTGGGGTATAATTGCTTTACAATGGTGTGTTAGTTTCTGCTTTACAACAAAGTGAATCAGCTATACATATACATATGTTCCCATATGTCTTCCCTCTTGCGTCTCCCTCCCTCCCACTCTCCCCATCCCACCCTTCCAGGCTGTCACAAAGCACCGAGCTAATATCCCTGTGCCTTGCGGCTGCTTCCCCCCAGCTATCTACCTTACTACGTTTGTTAGTGTGTATATGTCCATGACTCTCTCTCGCCCTGTCAAAACTCACCCTTCCCCCTCCCCATATCCTTAAGTCCGTTCTCCAGTAGGTCTGCGTCTTTATTCCTATCTTACCCCTAGGTTCTTCATGACATTTTTTTCCCTTAAATTCCATATATATGTGTTAGCATACGGTATTTGTCTTTGTCTTTCTGACTTACTTCACTCTGTATGACAGATTCTAGGTCTATCCATCTCATTACAAATAGCTCAATTTCATTTCTTTTTAAGGCTGAGTAATATTCCATTGTGTATATGTGCCACATCTTCTTTATCCATTCATCCGATGATGGGCGCTTAGGTTGTTTCCATGTCCTGGCTATTGTAAATAGAGCTGCAATGAACATTTTGGTACATGACTCTCTTTGAATTTTGGTTTTCTCAGGGTATATGCCAAGTAGTGGGATTGCTGGGTCATATGGTAATTCTATTTGTAGTTTTTTAAGGAACCTCCATACTGTTCTCCACAGTGGCTGAACCAATTCACATTCCCACCAGCAGTGCAAGAGTGTCCCCTTTTCTCCACACCCTCTCCAGCATTTATTGTTTCTTGATTTTTTGATGATGGCCATTCTGACTGGTGTGAGATGATATCTCATTGTAGTTTTGATTTGCATTTCTCTAATGATTAATGATGTTGAGCATTCTTTCATGTGTTTGTTGGCATTCTGTATATCTTCTTTGGAGAAATGTCTATTTAGGTCTTCTGCCCATTTTTGGATGGGGTTGTTTGTTTTTTTGTTATTGAGCTGCATGAGCTGCTTGTAAATTTTGGAGATTAATCCTTTGTCAGTTGCTTCATTTGCAAATGTTTTCTCCCATTCTGAGGGTTGTCTTTTGGTCTTGGTTATGGTTTCCTTTGCTGTGCAAAAGCTTTGAAGTTTCATTAGGTCCCATTTGTTTATTTTTGTTTTTATTTCCATTACTCTAGGAGGTGGGTCAGAAAGGATCTTGCTGTGATTTATGTCATAGAGTGTTCTTCCTATGTTTTCTTCTAAGAGTTTGATAGTTTCTGGCCTTACATTTAGGTCTTTAATCCATTTTGAGCTTATTTTTGTGTATGGTGTTAGGGAGTGATCTAATCTCATACTTTTACATGTACCTGTCCAGTTTTCCCAGCACCATTTATTGAAGAGGCTGTCCTTTCTCCACTGTACATTCCTGCCTCCTTTATCAAAGAAAAGGTGTCCATATGTGCGTGGGTTTATCTCTGGGCTTTCTATCCTGTTCCACTGATCTATCTTTCTGTTTTTGTGCCAGTACCATACTGTCTTGATTACTGTTGCTTTGTAATATAGTCTGAAGTCAGGGAGCCTTATTCCTCCAGCTCCTTTTTTCGTTCTAAAGATTGCTTTGGCTATTCGGGGTCTTTTGTGTTTCCATACAAATTGCGAAATTTTTTGTTCTAGTTCTGTGAAAAATGCCAGTGGTAGTTTGATAGGGATTGCATTGAATCTGTAGATTGCTTTGGGTAGTAGAGTCATTTTCGCAATGTTGATTCTTCCCATCCAAGAACATGGTATATCTCTCCATCTATTTGTATCATCTTTAATTTCTTTCATCAGTGTCTTATAATTTTCTGCATACAGGTCTTTCGTATCCTTAGGTAGGTTTATTCCTAGATATTTTATTCTTTTTGTTGCAATGGTAAATGGGAGTGTTTTCTTGATTTCACTTTCAGATTTTTCATCATTAGTATATAGGAATGCCAAAGATTTCTGTGCATTAATTTTGTATCCTGCTACTTTACCAAATTCATTGATTAGCTCTAGTAGTTTTCTGGTA
The DNA here is from genome assembly GCF_008692025.1 of Phocoena sinus. Classification (NCBI taxonomy): domain Eukaryota; kingdom Metazoa; phylum Chordata; class Mammalia; order Artiodactyla; family Phocoenidae; genus Phocoena; species Phocoena sinus. The sequence goes on along the minus strand of NC_045776.1, from coordinate 28,253,842 downwards.
GCATCTTTAGGATTCTCTATGTATAGTATCATGTCATCTGCAAACAGTGACAGCTTTACTTCTTCTTTTCCGATTTGGATTCCTTTTATTTCCTTTTCTTCTCTGATTGCTGTGGCTAAAACTTCCAAAACTATGTTGAATAAGAGTGGTGAGAGTGGGCAACCTTGTCTTGTTCCTGATCTTAATGGAAATGCTTTTCACCATTGAGGATGATGTTTGCTGTGGGCTTGTCATATATGGCTTTTATTATGTTTAGGAAAGTTCCCTCTATGCCTACTTTCTGGAGGGTTTTTATCATAAATGGGTGTTGAATTTTGTCGAAAGCTTTCTCTGCATCTATTGAGATGATCATATGGTTTTTCTCCTTCAATTTGTTAATATGGTTTATCACATTGATAGATTTGCGTATATTGAAGAATCCTTGCATTCCTGGAATAAACCCCACTTGATCATGGTGTATGATTGGATTGTGTTTGCTAGTTGGATTCTGTTTGCTAGTATTTTGTTGAGGATTTTTGCATCTATGTTCATCAGTGATATTGGCCTGTAGTTTTCTTTCTTTGTGACATCCTTGTCTGGTTTTGGTATCAAGGTGATGGTGGCTTCGTAGAAGGAATTTGGGAGTGTTCCTCCCTCTGCTATATTTTGGAAGAGTTTGAGAAGGATAGGTGTTAGCTCTTCTCTAAACGTTTGATAGAATTCACCTGTGAAGCCATCTGGTCCTGGGCTTTTGTTTGTTGGAAGGTTTTTAATCACAGTTTCAATTTCAGTGCTTGTGATTGGTCTGTTCATATTTTCTATTTCTTCCTGATTCAGTCTTGGCAGGTTGTGCATTTCTAAGAATTTGTCCATTTCTTCCAGATTGTCCATTTTATTGGCATAGAGTTGCTTGTAGTAATCTCTCATGATTTTTTTTATTTCTGCAGTGTCAGTTGTTACTTCTCCTTTTTCATTTCTAATTCTATTGATTTGAGTCTTCTCCCTTTTTTTCTTGATGAGTCTGGCTAGTGGTTTATCTATTTTGTTTATCTTCTCAAAGAACCAGCTTTTAGTTTTATTGATCTTTGCTATTGTTTCCTTCATTTCTTTTTCATTTATTTCTGATCTGATTTTTATGATTTCTTTCCTTCTGCTAGCTTTGGGGTTTTTTTGTTCTTCTTTCTCTAATTGCTTGAGGTGCAAGGTTAGGTTGTTTATTCGAGATGTTTCCTGCTTCTTAAGGTGGGCTTGTATGGCTATAAACTTCCCCCTTAGAACTGCTTTTGCTGCATCCCATAGGTTTTGGGTCATTGTGTCTCCATTGTCATTTGTTTCTAGGTATTTTTTTATTTCCTCTTTGATTTCTTCAGTGATCACTTCATTATTAAGTAGTGTATTGTTTAGCCTCCATGTGTTTGTATTTTTTACAGATCTTTTCCTGTAATTGATATCTAGTCTCATGGCGTTGTGGTCGGAAAAGATACTTGATACAATTTCAGTTTTCTTAAATTTACCAAGGCTTGATTTGTGACCCAAGATATGATCTATCCTGGAGAATGTTCCATGAGCACTTGAGAAAAATGTGTATTCTGTTGTTTTTGGATGGAGTGTCCTATAAATATCAATTAAGTCCATCTTGTTTAATGTATCATTTAAAGCTTGTGTTTCCTTATTTATTTTCATTTTGGATGATCTGTCCATGGGTGAAAGTGGGGTGTTAAAGTCCCCTACTATGAATGTGTTACTGTTGATCTCCCCTTTTATGGTTGTTAGTATTTGCCTTATGTATTGAGGTGCTCCTATGTTGGGTGCATAAATATTTACAATTGTTATATCTTCTTCTTGGATCGATCCCTTGATCATTATGTAGTGTCCTTCTTTGTCCCTTTTTTTTTTTTTTTTTTTTTTTTTATGCGTTACGCGGGCCTCTCACTGTTGTGGCCTCTCCCGTTGCGGAGGACAGGCTCCGGACGCGCAGGCTCAGCGGCCATGGCTCACGGGCCCAGCCGCTCCGCGGCATGTGGGATCTTCCCAGACCGGGGCACGAACCCGTGTCCCCTGCATCGGCAGGCGGACTCTCAACCACTGCGCCACCAGGGAAGCCCCTTTGTCCCTTTTAATAGTCCTTATTTTAAAGTCTATTTTGTCTGATATGAGAATTGCTACTCCAGCTTTCTTTTGGTTTCCATTTGCATGGAATATCTTTTTCCATCCCCTTACTTTCAGTCTGTATGTGTCTCTAGTTCTGAAGTGGGTCTCTTGTAGACAGCATATATAAGGGTCTTGTTTTTGTATCCATTCAGCCAATCTGTGTCTTTTGGTGGGAGCATTTAGTCCATTTACATTTAAGGTAATTATTGATATGTATGTTCCTATTTCCATTTTATATATTGTTTTGGGTTCGCTACTATAGGTCATTTCCTTCTCTTGTGTTTCGTGTCTAGAGAAGTTCCTTTAGCATTTGTTGTAAAGCTGGTTTGGTGGTGCTGAACTCTCTCAGCTTTTGCTTGTCTGTAAAGGTTTTAATTTCTCCATCAAATGTGAATGAGATCCTTGCTGGGTAGAGTAGTCTTGGTTGCAGGCTATTCTCCTTCATCACTTTCAGTATGTCCTGCCACTCCCTTCTGGCTTGTAGGGTTTCTGCTGAGAGATCAGCTGTTAACCTTATGGGGATTCCCTTGTGTGTTATTTGTTGTTTTTCCCTTGCTGCTTTTAATATGCTTTCTTTGTATTTAATTTTTGACAGTTTGATTAATATGTGTCTTGGCATGTTTCTCCTTGTATTTATCCTGTATGGGACCCTCTGTGCTTCCTGGACTTGATTAACTATTTCCTTTCCCATATTAGGGAAGTTTTCAACTATAATCTCTTCAAATATTTTCTCAGTCCCTTTCTTTCTTTCTTCTTCTTCTGGAACCCCTATAATTCGAATGTTGGTGCGTTTCATGTTGTCCCAGAGGTCTCTGAGACTGTCCTCAGTTCTTTTCATTCTTTTTTCTTTATTCTGCTCTGCAGTAGTTATCTCCACTACTTTATCTTCCAGGTCACTTATCCGTTCTTCTGCCTCAGTTATTCTGCTATTGATCCTATCTAGAGTGATTTTAATTTCATTTATTGCATTGTTCATTGTTGCTTGTTTCATCTTTAGTTCTTGTAGGTCCTTGTTAACTGTTTCTTGCATTTTGTCCATTCTACTTCCAAGATTTCGGATCATCCTTACTATCATTATTCTGAATTCTTTTTCAGGTAGATTGCCTATTTCCTCTTCATTTGTTAGGTCTGGTGGGTTTTTATCTTGCTCCTTCATCTGCTGTGTGTTTTTCTGTCTTCTCATTTTGCTTATCTTACTGTGTTTGGGGTCTCCTTTTTGCAGGCTGCAGGTTCGTAGTTCCCGTTGTTTTTGATGTCTGTCTCCAGTGGCTAAGGTTGTTTCAGTGGGTTGTGTAGGCTTCCTGGTGGAGGGGACTAGTGCCTGTGTTGTGCTGGATGAGGCTGGATCTTGTCTCTCTAGTGGGCAGGTTCACGTCTGGTGGTGTGTTTTGGGGTGTCTGTGGCCTTATTATGATTTTAGGCAGCCTCTCTGCTAATGGGTGGGGTTGTGTTCCTGTTTTGCTAGTTGTTTGGCATAGGTTGTCCAGCACTGTGGCTTGCTGGTCGTTGAGTGAAGCTGGGTGCTGGTGTTAAGATGGAGGTCTCTGGGAGATTTCCGCTGTTTAATATTATGTGGAGCTGGGAGGTCTCTTGTTGACCAGTGACCTGAAGTTGGCTCTCCTACCTCAGAGGCAGAGCCCTGACTCCTGGCTGGAGCACCAAGAGCCTTTCATCCACACGGCTCAGAATAAAAGGGAGAAAAAGTAGAGAGAATTAGTAGAAGTATGAGGAAAGAAAGAAGGAAAGGAGGAAAGGAAGGAAGGAAGAAAGAAGCAAAGAAAGAAAGAAAGGAGGGAGGGAGGGAGGGAGGGAGGAAGGAAGGAAGGAGGGAAAGAAGGAAAAAAAGACAGAAAGAAAGATGATGCAGTAAAAATAAAATAAAGTATAATATAGTTATTGAATTAAAAAATATTTAGAAAAAAAAAAGGGACGGATAGAACCTTAGGACAAATGTTGGAAGCAAAGCTATACAGAGAAAATCTTACACAGAAGCATACACATACACCTTCACAAAAAGAGGTAAAGGGGGAAAAATCATAAATCCTGCTCCCTGAGACCACCTCCTCAATTTGGGGTGATTCGTTGTCTAAAGGAGGGAGGGAAGGAAGGAAAGAAAGAAAGAACGAAGGTAAAGTATAATAAAGTTATTACAATTAAACTTAATTATTAAGAAAAAGAATTTTTTAAAAAAAGTCATGGACGGATAGAGCCCTAGGACAAATGGTGGAAGCTAGAGTATACAGACTAGATGTCACACAGGAGCATACACGTACACCTTCACAAAAAGAGGAAAAGGGAAAAAAATCATAGATTTCGCTCCTAAATTCCACCTCTTCAATTTGGGATCATTCCTTGTCTATTCAGGTATTCCACAGATGCAGGGTATATCAAGTTGATTGTGGAGCTTTAATCCGCTGCTTCTGTGGCTGCTGGGAGAGATTTCCCTTTCTCTTCTTTGTTTTCACAGCTCACAGGAGCTCAGCTTTGGATTTGGCCCTGCCTCTGCGTGTAGGTCGCTGGAGGGCGTCTGTTTTTTCGCTCAGACAGGACGGGGTTAAAGGAGCCGCTGATTCGGGGCCTCCGGCTCACTCAGGCCGGGGGTTGGGGGATGGGGGAAGGAGGGGCACTGCGTGCGGGGCGGGCCTGCGGCGGCAGAGGCAGCGTGACGTTGCGGCAGAGGCCGGCGTGACGTTGCACCAGCCTGAGGCCCGCCGTGCGCTGTCCCGGGGAAGTTGTCCCTGGATCCCGGGAACCTGGCAGTGGCGGGCTGCACAGGCTCCGCGGAAGAGGGGTGTGGAGAGTGACCTGTGCTCGCACACAGGCCCCTTGGTGGCGGCAGCAGCAGCCTTAGCGTCTCCCGCCCGTCTCTGGGGTCCGCGGTTTTAGCCGCGGCTCGCGCCCATCTCCGGGGTCTGCGCCCCCAGCCGCGGCTCGCGCCCGTCTCGGGGGCTCGCGCCCTCAGCCGCGGCTCGCGCCCGTCTCTGGGGTTTGCGCTTTCAGCCGCGGCTCGCGCCCGTCTCGGTGGCTCGCGCCCTCAGCCGCGGCTCGCGCCCGTCTCTGGGGTTCGCGCTTTTAGCCGCGGCTCGCGCCCGTCTCTGGAGTTCCTTCAAGCAGCGCTCTTAGACCCCTCTCCTCGCGCACCAGGAGACAAAGAGGGAAGAAAAAGTCTCTTGCCTCTTCGGCCGGTGCAGGCTTTTCCCCGAACTCCCTCCCGGCTAGTCGTGGTGCACTAACCCCTTCAGGCTATGTTCAAGCCGCCAACCCCAGTCCTCTCCCTGAGCTCCGTCCAAAACCAAAACCCGAGCCTGAGCTCGCAGCCCCGCCCGCCCCGGTGGGTGAGCAGCAAGCCTCTCGGGTTGGTGAGTGCTGGTCGGCACCGATCGTCTGTGCAGGAATCTCCCCGCTTTGCCCTCCGCACCCGTCGCTGTGCACTACTCCGCGGTCCCGAAACTCCCCCCTCTGCCTCCCGCAGTCTCCGCCCGCGGAGGGGCTTCCTAGTGTGTGGAAACTTTTCCTCCTTCACAGCTCCCTCCCACTGGTGCAGGTGCCGTCCTTATTCTTTTGTCTCTGTTTTTTCTTTTGCCCTACCCAGTTACGTGGGGAGTTTCTTGCCTTTTGGGAGGTCTGAGGTCTTCTGCCAGCCTTCAGTAGGAGTTCTGTAGGAGTTGTTCCACGTGTGGATGTATTTCTGGTGTATCCGTGGGGAGGAAGGCGATCTTCGCGTCTTACTCTTCCGCCATCTTCAAGGTCCCCCCCATTTTGTATTTCTTTACTGGAAGAAAAGTGCCTAATCTGAAGTGTTGGAAACTCTTGACATTGATCAGTTTAACTCTGCCAGCCATGGGAAGAGGCAAATCTCATCCTTCCTGAGTCTCCAGCCCATATAATCTCCATTTTACCCCTGCAATAGACTTTCACCACTACACTGATACACTTTTCATTCAGCAATGAAGGCCCGCTGTATTTCCAGCCAAGTATTGGGTTTCAAAAATATATAAAAGAGGCAGAAGGAAAATTGTTCCCTCCAGGAGCTTAGACTCTACATGAGGAGATGCTGCACACATTGAACATGGAACTGTGAAGGACACTATGGGAGGAGGATGGTCTGGAGATGTAAGGAGAGAAGCGGGTGTGGCAAATGTATCCAAATATGGGAAGAACTGTGATGGGAAAGGAGGAGTGGATATACTGTGGAGGTTCTGGGGAACATGAATGGGACTGAAGCATGGGATCATCAGGGAGACCAATGTTAGGTCAACGTAAGAAAACCTCAATCCATTAAACAGAGTCATCTGGCAAAAGAAGGTGATGTATATGAGGAACTCATGGACAAGCTGTAGTGGAGTTGCTGCACTGGACAGGGCATAAGACTGGCCCATTCAAGCCCCAAGTTCTCTGGTGTGAAAAGTATATGCTTTAGGAGTCTGCAGAAAGTATACATTGGTGAGGACTGTAGTCACCAGGGAAGACTTCAAAGAAACAGAAAAACTGAGTTAGGTCCTACGTAAGAGTTGAATTGGCCAAGAAGACATGGGGAAGATACTTCTAGAGAAGGAACAATATACACTCAACCTGCCCTCACACCCCTACACACACCCATCATTTCTTATAATTCTCTGTCCAAAGAGCAAACTTTCTTCTTTTAAGTAGAGAGAAAATAGTTCACAACATTTTCATTCATCCCCCAAAGAGAAGGGACAGGCACAAGAAGTAGACCAAATTTTATAGTTGATGCCTTTAATTTTTTCTCTTTTGTCTTTTCATTCTTCCTATTTTTCAGTCTTCCAAAAGTTTACTGAGGATCTAGGCACTGGGGCCGAGTGCTATGGCTACAGTGACCTACAAAGACAGATGTCTCTGCCCTCACAGAGCTTACAGCCTATCTGGGGAGATAGATATTAGCCAAGTAATGTCTTGGATATTTATTTATAAATGACAAAAGAAAAATACAGGGAGTCCTGAAAGCAGGTAAGAGAGAGCCCAGAGCTAGGCTGCAGTGGTGACAGAAAAGGCTTCCCTGAGGGGGAGATAGTTGAACTGAGACCCAAGGTTGGAGATGGTAACAAGGTGAAAGGGGGGTGGCAGTGAAGAGGGTCACGAGGTTAGGAGCAAGGGAATCAATTATTCCAGGAAGAGAAAACAACATAAATAAAAGCAAGAGGAAGGACTACGTATACAAGGAACTGAAAGAAAACTCTAGGAAACACCTACAATTGCGTGCATCCACAATGGTAGAAAGTTCAGTTCATGATTAGTGACCAGGGATACCAGGACGGAATGGGGGTAAACTGATGAAATTTGGGAACCTGGGATCTCTGTAAATATTACAGTTCTGATTTTGTATAGTTCTTTGGAAGATGAGAAGGTTAGTATTCGTTTTATAGGTCAATTGTGTTACAGAAAATATTTATGACTGGGGTCCATATGACCTATTTCAGCGTAATTCTCCTGCAGACCCAGGCAGAATTTACAGATTAAAATTGCAGTCATCTCATAATTATCCATGCATGAATTATCCCCAGTGACCTTGGACCATGAATGGTTTTCCTTTCTTTCACATTATTAAGCCTCAACAGGTTGGGAAGAAGAACACACATTAGTGTGGAGGAATCCTGGGGCTGGGTACCAAGAAGATGGATATAGTTAAGAGTCTGAGTATGTCGTGCTCGGGTAAAGGTTGTGACTAGTGGTTTTCTTCTTGCCATCTTCCAAGATTAAATACAGACCCCTGGATTTTCCAATGTTTTGTATTAGTCTATGTATAGCTGTTTAGGCTGGCTTTATTCTTAAACCTTAGAGATTTATGTTAGACAGATTAAATGAGTTGCTAATTGTTTTCTCCTTTCTGAGATTAAAAAGATTTTTAACAGGATGAATGGGAGCTCTACCAAGAAAGGCATACCAGGTAGAGATGATAAGAATAATTTGTGCCCAATTGGTCTCCCTCCATTATGAAAAAGAGGCAAAACTCTTGACTTTATCTCCAAAATACTGAAGGTGCTTAAGGTAATTTTTTGAAGGGGTTGAGGTAAGCTATAAAGTGAATGAATAATTGTTCTCTTTAACATCAATACTAAGTAAAAATAAAGACAAATTACCTATGCTATAACCGGTAGAAGTCACTGATTCAAGCTTATCTAAGCTATTGATGTTCTCTGGCTCACCAGTCCGACATGTTAACATTCTATTTACGTAATCAATAGTCTTCAAAAATCCCCAGTAAATCAATCAACAGAGCTTCTAGGCATCAGAATTAGTCTGATTTTTGAGGAAACTTGAGAAATAGGATGGACTAGTTTCTGGGCTGGTAGCAGATGTAGCTGTGATTCATTCCTGCACTCAGCACTCAACCATCTTGAGTAATATCTAGGATGTTGCCAACAGTAGAGAAAAGCCATGTCAAAGATAGTTTTGACGTGTGCAGGTTCTCAGTTCAATGGAGCAGAAAAATGGAAGTATGTCCTCAGATCTCAGAGGGATACCATACCTGAGTCATAGCTAGTGAATCAGAGCTCCATCCCCAGGATGATGGCGCTTGGTTATCTGGTAGGGTCAGCTTGTCAATGTCTTGGTAAAGCAACTGCTTTGGTAAGGCAACTGCTTTTGTAAAAGAAGACTTTCATGGAAATGGCCAGACAAGGTGAAATTAGGAAGGGGATGAAGTTTTCATAATTCAGCGTGGCATGCTGCCCACCCAAGCCTTCTCTCTCCATGTGCTCTGCTGGGTTTGCTGTTCCACAAAGTGTTGCAACCTCCCAATTACCTCTGGTTACCCCATCTCAAAACTCCAAAGGATTTTCAGCTGAGTGTACTGGGAAGCATCAACTGAAAAACTCACTTAAGGATGTCAGTGACTGATCACGCCCATGGTGTTGTTGTTCTTGCTGTTGTTTTAATGTATGCTATCTTAAATAGATCATAACTTGATGGAGCCGAAGAAAGACAATATTACGGAAGAAACACTTGAGGCTGACCTGCATTTGCAACATGGAGACAGGGCTCCTTTATCTCCCAGCTCTGTGGTCTGGGGCAGAGAGGAGCTCCTGGATTTCTGCATTAATCTCTCCAAGTCCAAATGCTCTGGCCTATACAAAATCACGTGCTTCCCTTGCAGGGAGACAAAGTACACAAGCACGGGACCTGGAACACAGTAGGTATTCAACAAAAGACAGCTTTTGTGATGCCGACGTTGACTCAAGTCTCACACAGGAGTAAGAGACCATCTTTTTTTGGCTGCCAGGGTAGGTTGGAGAGGGAAGGTATTTTTGGCTAAGAAGCACAAAGACTCCTGAGCCATGCTCACACAGTCAGGGCCTCCCCAAGGCTTACCTGGCTTCAGACAGAATGCCTGGGCCCCAAACCTCTAAGCATTATTGTCTGCATGCTCTACTCAATCTTAGGGCTCTGGGTGGGCTGACCAATGAGCTGGCCAGGCTGGGCTGCTGGGGAACAGTAGGGGCAGGCTTACCACCCAATGGAGCAAGAATAAAGGAGACCCAAAGGGGGTAAATATCAACCAGGGTGCTAGGGAGGAGCTGACTGCAGGAGCCAGAGCAGATGAAAAGGTGGAGACCGCCTATAGCTGGGATAGGAAGTGGTCCAGAATTGCTGTGAGCACCCAGGGGATTTTGTGATGCCTTTTGGGAGGCGGTGAGGGCTCTGTGGACATGTCACAGCTGTGCCCAACATGCTGTGATCTTCAGTGCTCAGAACGCCCAGGAAGATAGGGTATGGGGGTCCTCGCATGCAGCCCTTGTCTTCTTCACGTCTCCGTTTATAAACCTGTGCAGTAGCAATGACACTGGTGGGTTTTATAGCTTTTATTAGGACTAAATGAGATAACGAGTATTGAACAACTTCATTTCCTATTATAGGTGACTTATGACCGTCATTATTATACTCCCAGTAATCATCACTGTATAGGGTTGCTGGTTAAACAGCAAAGCCCATTCCAAATAATTTTATCCTATTTACAGAATTTCTCTAGAATGTGATAGTATACCACTAATTGGTATGGAAAGTGGTCAAATCTGAGATCAGAAAGCTGGCTCCCCCTAAAGCTGTAGCTGGAGGAAAGAAAATGTCTGGGTACAAAGAGGCTGAGAGATGAATTGAAAGCAGTTTAATAGTGAGGGGTCTGGATCCGGGCTCCTCAAACCTGGCTGGCTGTGCAGGAATTAGCCTGGCAACTTTAACAAAATTACACACCTGCTGAATCAGAATCTCTGCGTGGTGTCTGGGGCAAATCCTTTTTATAGTTCCCTAAGTGATTGGAATGATTAGCCATCCAGTTTAGAAAGCAGAGGTCGGGGCCTGCCTTGGGGCCACCTAACTGCGACAGCACACCAAGCACTGGAACGCAGCAGGGGGGTGATGGAGCAGCCTTCACCAGCCTGTGGATTTTGGTTATTTGCTTAATTCTAGAAATGCAGGGGCTACAGTTCAGGCTGCTGGAGAGGCTGGTCTGCAGGTGTGAGGGGAGGGAATGCTGCAGTTAGGAGGGGAACCTGGAGGGACAGCTGAGGGTCAAGGCCAGGAAGGATAGGTTTCCTCTTCTCTCAGTATCAGACCTTCTCTCCTGAGGAAGTGGCTGTGGGGAAATGTGGTACAATTAGAAGAGGAAGGAAAAATAAGGTAGCGGATCTGGGTTCTCCCCTCCTTCACCCCACCTCCTCTGCAGCTACATAGCGGGAGTGAGGAGAAGCCGCAGGTGCCCTGACGTGAGTGAAGCTCCTGGGTCCATGTTCTCAGGTGGCCAAGGAAGAGACTGGCTTGGGGGCTAACAGGACCCCTGGGGAAGAAGCTGTTTTTACACTTGGTGAAAGGTCAGACCCTGCTGCTTCTCACAAGACTTCTAGAAAGCCCCCAGCTCTCAGACACAGCTTTGGTAATCACAGTGCAAAAGAAAAACAAAAAGTCTCCTTGGAGATACAGCAAAGTTCATGAATCAGTGAAGATGAGCAGGTGAGGGCCATGTAATTCCCCAATCAAGGCAGTTGATTGTGCATATCTTCAGTTTAAGAAAAAATTAAAAATAACCTCTCTGAAGGAGAGAGAGAGAGAAAGAGACAGACAGAGAGAGAGATTAGTTGTCTATCCTTTGTCCCAATGAATTGCCAAAATGAGGATTTCACGTTAAATCTCCCAAATTTTGCCAGAGGGACTGAGTTGCAATGAATGATTTGCTCTCCTGGGCCAAAGCCTCACCACCCCCACAGGACACTCTGGCGGGGCTGTTCCTTCTTGCAGGCAGTGCCTGCCTGGGCCTGGGTTCCAATGAAGCTGTGAACATTGATGAGAATCCTCAGAGACCCAGTGGCCCACCAGAGGAACATAATGAAACACTGTCATAAAACTTGACTTGGTTCAAGCAACCTTTCTTTTTTCAAGTAACCCATAATTTAATTTATAATGTATGACCAAGATGGCACAACAGAGAAAAAAAGTGTGAACTTCGAATACTAGGTCCAAACCCAACTTCTGACGCTTTTAGTTATGAGACCTTGGGCAAGTTAACAAACATCTGAAAAGCAGGCACAAAGGACTCCTCCACCAGCCACCTGGAGATTTGGAGGGAATCAGATGAGATAATGCACAGGAAGCCACTCTTCAGTGTCTCAAGTGTAGCAGCATCAGTAATGTGTCGTAAACGTGGTGCTGCCGCCCTGATCCCGCTGTGATACCTCCCAAGATCTTTCTGCATGCGATGGACACAGTGGGATCTACGGAAAAGTGCTGTCCGAGCTGGAAGGTGGGCAGACCAGGACTCCAGCTGTGAGCTAACGGAAGGCCCTCTTATAGACCCGGTTTGAGCTGAAATGGGTGAGTGGGCAGAGGTGGAGATAAGCTGGAAAGATTGGTCAGAGTCAGACTGTGAATCAGAGACAGGAGGCAGCAGGCCCTGCTTCTAGCGCTGCTTCCAAAGGGGCTCCCCGGGCAGTGACCCCAGCTCCCACTCCCTGGCCTTCCCTGCCCCCTGCATCAGCCAGTTAATGTCTAACCCTTTGGAGCAGGTCCACGTGGGGTAGAGGTCCCAGAATCTGGGCCTCCTTGCCCTGGGGGAGATAAGGAGAGAGGCTCCTGGACAGGCTAGGGTGCACACCTCCGTGCCCTCGGCTCTCTGGAATGCTCCTCTGTGATCAGGTGCTTATCTCCAGGTGTTCGCCTGAAGGGAGGTCATGAAAAATCAACACCAATCAGGGCAGTTTCCTTGGAAGCTGAAATTATCTCACAGGCATCTCAGAGCAGGTGCAGGGCTATTTTGGGCCAGCAATCACTGTGTGCAGAGGAGGGAGCATTGCCTCTTCTCATAAGGCAGCAGCCTAGAGAGAGCCAATTACGGCAGGCGAGCGCTTCCAGCTCCTTCTGTCTGTGCCGCCGAATGCGGCAGAATGTCCTGGCGTGGGTTCCTGCCACGACCACCAGCAAGGGGTTCTCTCCAACTGATGAAATGATAGGGGCTCAGCTTCCTGGTCGGAAAAAGAGTATTCCCTGCCTGCAGGAGAAAGTTCACATCTTTTAGCTTGGAATTCAAGGCCCCCTCTCTCCAAATGCACATGCAATCTCTACTCAGAATCTTTGCGCAGATTCCTCCCACACTCTTCGCTATCCCAGACCCTCCATGCCTGTCGGAGATGCCTTCATTTTAACCCAGATGCCTGGGCTGCCCTCAACCTCCACCCTCCTCCATAGAGTTTTCACTTTCCCAGGCTCCCCTTCATCATCAAAGTGCGCTTCCTCCCAGAAGGCCAGCCCAGCCCACAGAGCGCTCTCCTTTCTCTGCCCTGCCCTTGTTGGAACCACAGGGCCTGACAGAGCACCTGTGTACACTCTTCAAGTGGCAATGAAGGATTCCTGGGTATATTACACCACCCCCTGAAAACCAGAAAGTGGCTCTGGGGTTTTCTACTTCTTCATGTCCCCTACAGTATCTAGGACGAAAGTGTAGGCACTGAATAACCACTCATTCAATTCCTAGCTCTCCTAATTCCTCTACAGAACCTACCTCACCTCCCTTCACCTCTCAAAATCTCCTCAAGCCTCTCAAATCATCAAAGCCAGTTAGATTCATACGCAACATCCCAGAGTTAGGGAATCACTGTTTCCTAAAATCTTCCAACAGGTTTGTCTTAATGTCTCCACACGGTCCATTTTCTGAGGACGGGGCCGAGTCTTGGATGTCCTTTCTCAGTCCTCACTCTCCTGCCAGCTAATAGAGAGAGGGGATACTCAGTGTGGACTCTGTTCTCCTAAAGGCTCTCCACCTGGTGATCTGGTTTCCAAGAAAGGGAAATAAACTTGCATTGTAAACTGATTTATTAAGATACGTGCCCACCATTCTTGTCTTTTAGAAGCCAACAGTCTAAAAATATGCCACAGAGAGAAAGGGCACACAGACAATGAAAAGACGAGAACTGGAAGCAGACAGTATCTAAAAATATCAGGGTTCTGAACAGAAAAGGGTGGTTTTACTGTGTCACATGTTGAAAGCTTGTCCAAAGCAGCACGAATCTCCTCTCTCTCTCTCTTCCTGTCTCTCTCCCTCTCCCTGCCACCCCCAGTTTCTTCACTTCTCTTTCTCTATTCACTTCCTGCCTCTGAATATTTAAACCTTAAAAAAGTCAAAACAGAGTACAGTGGATAGCAAGCACCATGCCCATCACTGCTTGTTCTCCCCTGAAGAGCACACTGTGTCAGTCCTGTCAGATCACTGAGATGAAAGCCCTCTCCCTCTGGTCGCATTTAGTGTCCTCTTGATGCAGTGCTGATGAAGTTGCCCTGGATGTATCTTTGTGTGTGTGGTTTCCATCCCTTATTAGACTATAAGCCCCTTTATAGAAGGGATTGTGTCTCATTCACCCCCAGGGGCCACAGGACACTGTGCTGTCCAGTTTTCAGCATAAGAAAATGTTTTTGCTAAAGGAATGAGCGAGTGATTACCTGAAACCATGACTCTCTCCGGGCCTTGACAACCTGTGGACACGCTGATATTAATAACCACATTTTGGTCCCACACAGCTCTCACCTCTACAACCAGGCAGTCTGTCACACACTGACTCCATCTGAATCAGGAATGAAGGAGGGGGCACCTCGACAATTCTGTCTGATGGAATCTCAGACAGACCCTAATATAAGAAACAGATGGGACAGGTTAAAACGTCTGGGTTTGGCAGAAGCTGCTTTGCTGTATGTAGAGTCTCTAAAGCAGCAAAGGGCCCAGGGCTCTGTGCCGGGACCCAAGGGGCCGTCTCAGGAGCAAGCCAAGCATGGCCCTGGCAGCCCTGCCCCTCCAACCAGGGCTGCTCTGTTTCTCCCAGGTTCATAGTCTAGGATTCTATGCAGGATTTTGCTGAAAGTCTTCCAGCAATTAGGAAATAAACTACTGGGTTACAACAAATTTTCCTAACTGCTTCCTGGAATAAAATGCACTGCTTGCGCCCACGTTCTCTGCAGGAGTACCCCTTGACCGCCGTCCCCAGAACTGCTTCAGACCGCTGGCCACTGGGCAGTAGAATTGGAGCTGGGAGACTGTGGCTACCAGTTGCCCTTCCCTGACCCGTAGAACTGCAGCAAGTTGTCTTTCCTGCTGCCTTCCCCGGCCCTCGCAGACTTCAGGCCCTCCTGCACTGCCCCCCTCCCTAAACTTCCCATAAGTGTCCTTCGTTATCATGAGTGAATAACTGAATGTGAGAGCGGGTCTCCACCCCATGTCCCTGGTCTCAGATGAAGAAATTCCCTATGGCTACAGACAGGCAGAGTGACCTGCCCAGTCACACTGTTAGATGGTGGCTGTGGAGACTCATTCTCCTTCCAGTCTTTGCATATTTAACAAGTTTAAAAGATCACAGTGAAAAACCAGGGACATCCGAGAATTCTGAGCATCAACCACTTGCAGGTAGGGTCAAATTCTGTCCAAAGCAGGGAGAGCGTTGTTCTCCTGCAGACACACTCAGCAGGTGGGTCATCACCCACTCTGCCCGTGTACAAAGCCAGCACTTAAGAAACTTGTTTTTTCTGACAAATTTTTCATAGTTGCAGCCAAATGGGAGAGGCCTTGAATTCCAAGAAAAATATTTCACTCACATCTTCCCCAGTTTACCTGCCTCAAGTACATGCGAGAGGGCTATGCTAGAGCTGCCATCCGGCTGGGGACAGAGCTGCTACAGGTACCAGAGCTGCAGCATCCATATGAAGGGAATCCAGCCAGGTCTGGCACTTTTCTGCCTCTCACAGCAATTCCTGTCACCCTCGCCTGCCCCTACTCCTCCCACCCCTCCCCCCAATCAAGAGTGTTGTTTCCCAAACCCCATTCCACAGCGATGTTGTTTTATAGGGCCCCTCCAAAATACCTTGAATAGTTCCTTTTTATCGCTTCCATTTTCTGAAAGCTCCAGCTGCTCCTCTGAAACCATCCAAATCTAATTAACCGTCTAAGCTGGAGTTAGGGAGAGCGGCTCACTTTCGGGTCCTTAGCATACCCATTCAGGTCTTCTTTCAATATGGGCACAAAACCAGGAATTTCTAATAATTGTATCTATGGGCCTGGAAGGGGAAAAAAAAAAAGAGAAAAGAAGAAGAAAGAAAGAAAGCTGCTAATAAGTAGGTCTGTGAAAGCCGGGAGATCAGCACCTCGCCTGAACTTGGCAGCCCGGCCCCGAGAAACTTGGAGACAATGCCATGGGGGATCTGAACAGCTTAGCCTCCTGACTCAAATCTTGTGAGAACCGACCCGGCTGTGAATAGAGATCCCAGCCTCAGCACTAAATGGTCCCAGCTCAGACTCATTGAAATGTCTTCTCACAGAATTGGAAAAGAAGAGGGCCAGGAAAGTTTGCAGAATGTCAATAAGGCTGTGCTGAGAAATGGAAGATGGGGAAATTCAGAGGTTTGCTCCTGAATGACATGGATTAAGACAAAAGCAACACGTTGGGTCTCTGCCAGGTGGCGCTGACAGGAGGGGACCGTGCTGCCTGGGGAGCTGTCAGGGACGGGAGCTACCTGGGCATGGACCACTTCCTGGGGTGTCACGCTGGGGCTGGGGGCCATGGGACGTCACCTTGCTGCTCCTTTAATCAAAAAGGCGCGGAGGGGGCAGGGTCTGCAGCCTGCTCCCTGGAACCCCAGCTCCCTGCCTCCCAAGAATGGCCTTCCTCATCAACACAACTCAGTCCCCTCACTTTGCTAAGAGAGGCCATGGAAAAATAAATATTTGCACCCATTTTTCCAGACCCATTTCAAACACCAGTACCTCCTAAAGCCGTCCCCAGTCCTCACCGCAGCTCTCACTGGCCAGCCCTTCCTCCCATTTTATTCTCTGTCTAACTGGCTGATTCCGGGGGTCTGGGACTGCACCGTATACTTCTGGTATGCCCCACAATTCCTTATGCTTAGGACCTAATTAATAAACATTATTTGGATAGACACATGACTAACCCAAGCTAAGCCTGGAATTCAGCTCTGCCAACTCTCACAATTCAGAATTCTACCACATTGTGTGTAAATGCTCTTCCCGATGGTTGGTTGGTTTACTTATTTTGATCATTGTGGGAGTAAAAATGAAAGAGGAGCAAGAGAGTTGCTTTTTGGTAGTACTACGCTGAAGGTAGATAAATTATAAGAAAAGATAATTTATGTATGAACATTTGCAGACATGTTGTGTTCCCATATATATATGTATATACGTATGTATACGAATGTGTACATATAGTCATACATATATGGAATGGGAGTGAATGTGTTTATAACAGAGTGATTACAATAAGAGAGAAAACCGTTTTCTTCTGCAAAGAAGTCGATGGTATCTCATTGTAAAGAAGAACTGCGAGTTTTTATAAGGGGCATAGATCAGGCAGCACACAATTTAGAATGGTGCTTGGCATCTAGCAAGCATGATGTGTTTTGTTCATTTTTTATTATCAACATTGTCTTGAGTTGTTTTTCCAGGAGTGGGAATGGGTTGTCTCTTAGGAATAGGAATTCACTCACAGGGCCTCACTGGCGAGCTTTTACTGAGGAGAACTAAAGGACTATCTTCAGTCACATCTTTGCTCTTGGTGACAGTGACCTGAAGCCCAGTTGTAGCCCAGATGTGAAGAGTGACAGAACTGGAACAGAGTGAATCACAAGCAGTTTCAGGCCACAAACTCCTCTCCAAATGAAACCACAGGCAGGTAAATAAGTCAGGGCCATCTCTGATTGGATGAGGTATGTGAAGGCCTTCCCTCCTTCCCCCTCCCTCTTGTTCTCCCCTCCCCGCCCCTCAAACCCTGGTGGCCCCAGTGGGGCTCATGGGCTTCCTAGCTCAGATGACCATGCAAAACTTATGCTTTCCTCCAGCACCCCAGCTTTATAGAGTTAAGAGTTAGAAATTCCAGGTGCAGGTCCCAATTCTGCCTTTTTCTAGCTATGGCCTTGGGAGCTCATTCCCTGGAGTAATCTCATTAATCTTGCCTAGAAAATGGCCATTATAAGCACTTCTTACTTTATGTGCAAAACAGTGTGCATCCCTCCTCTCGTGGATCTTAAAGGACACCAAACACAAAACTGAAGACGTGATCATGAACCTTCTTGGTCTTGATGGTCTTCATTATTTAAAGAAGAAACAGAGGATCTAAGACACTGTTGGGCCCAGGTCACCTGTAGTTCCTACCTCAGTCCTCTTCCCGCATCTCACCTGGTGACACTCTTGGTGAAGAGAAGAAACCTGTCTTTCGGTGGTTATGATAACTGACTCTGGAGCCAGAAGGGTTAGGTTCAAATCATGGCTCCCTCACCTGGCTTAATATAAGCACTATACGTGTTAGCTATTATTATTACTACTATTATTGCTGCTTTTAATTGTTTTTCCAAGACTGTGAATGGACTCTCCCTTCTGCATGCAGCACACATAAATCATCCAATTAGCCAGTTTAGGGCTACAGGTGGGACTAGACTATCCCATAAGCAGACAAAGTAAATACACCCAAGCAAAACAACGGCACCAAAAAAAAAAGAAGCCAACTTCAATAAACTTAATTTTGTAATCAGAAAATTCCAGCAGCAGAGGTAGAGTGAGCATAACAACCTTGTTTAGTGTTTTCTTTCCAAAGGACTTACCGTGAAGCTTACCATGTGAGCTGCAAGAGAGAGCATAGCACGGCTGTCTCCCATATCAGGAGTCTGAACCTGGGACCTTGGCTTCCTCAGACAAGCCCCTCTGGCTCCCTACACTTGGTAGTCATGGCAGTCATCACTGTCACATTGTCCTTTCTGGTCCTAGTCGTCCACTTCATCCCGGGCCTCTCTCTTGGCCTCCTTCCATATTTGTTCTCCTCCCCTTCATCTTCTTCCCCAGCATGTTCAGGGATGGGGGGACAGGGATCAGCTGCAGAAAAGGTTTATGATGAGGCCAGACTCAGCTCTGTCCATCAGGTACTACCAGGTGGAGAAGGCACTTTTGACTTCCTCATAGGGACAAAGGCACTGATGTAACTCATGCCGAGGCCCTTTCTGACACCACCCCATCTACAGCAAAGACAGCTGAAATACACAAGGTAGATGTCAGCAAGCTGTGAGCTAGAGAGCTGTCTGTCACTTTCTACCTTTCTCTTCAAGATCCTTTTGCTTCCTGTAGTGCCTTCCTCTCTCCTGTTCCTCAGAAGCTGCCCACGAGCTGGCCTCTGGCTGCCCAGGGTAACTAGCTGCAGCCTTCTGCCCAGGATATACCTCCACCCCACATTCAGAAACTGAGACTGAATGTTTGTCTCCTACTTTCCCACCTCCACACATATGTACCTGGTGTGTCTCTCTCATTATTGAGAGAATTGGCTCAGCTGGTACCTGGTGGAATATTTATCAGTACAAAAACATTCATGGCTACTGAGAGATTCCATCTACTTCATCAGAGTGGCCTGTGCACTTCAGAATGGGAAGAATGGAACAGAGTTCACATGCAAAGGTAGACTGTCAGGCCAAGTACCAGGCCAATGGGAGGGCAGTTGAAGGACAAAGGCTGGGACTTGCTGATATCCTTTCAATTCACACAGCATTCTGAGGCCCTGCGTGAGGAGAAGGAGTAAAATCTGTCAGAATCACAGTTCCGTTTGGCAGAGGGGCAAGAAACTGGTCACCCAACAGCAAGTCAATGATAAAACGTGTTTCTTTGGAAATTTTTACTTGTGTTTTATATCTTGGATTCATAGCTTTGGTGTTTTCAGTTTTGGATTAGAGGAATGTTAGAACTATGAGGGACTTGGGAGATTTTGTAATTCACCCTCCTTATTTTATAGATGTAAAAACAACAACCCAGGAAAGGAAAGTGACTTGACTGAGGTCCCAGAGCAAGATGGTGGCTTATGTGTTTGGGGAAAATTAGCAAGATTTCACAAATGTAAGATAAAACAAAGTTTTCTATAGGTTATGGGAAGAGTGAGGCCCCTTCCTTCAATATATTCTTTTTTTTGATTTTGGGGGATCTCAGAAACTAGCTGAATCTGGCACGGAAACTGCATGTGAAGAATTAGCATCCTTGGATGTGAGGGTGATCTGGCTGTAGCATCTGTCATCCTATGGATCATCAGGGTTGCTTCAGTTGATCTGGTTGTCTAGGTGGTGTCTTCTCCCTCCCTCACTGCTCTATGTGTGTCCCTTCTGAAGCTGCATGCTCCGTCAAAGAGGCCGACCTTCCCTGATAGAGGAGGACCGTTCTTCGGTCAAAGGTAGATGAATAGCTGTGCTCCCTGGCTAGAACCTCCAACAAGCCCTTTAAGTCCTTTTGCAGGAGAACATAGGTCGTCAAGCTTCCAAGACTCCAGGCACATCCAAATGACATGCTGCATATGGCAGAATGTCTTTCTCTGGAAAAAAAAAAAATTAATTAATTAATTAATTTAAAAAGAAAACAATTACATTCTTTCCATTTTAAACGACAAAATGACCAATCAGTGAGCAAGCAGGCTGGAACATCATGTCACCACCCTGTGGTTTGACATTTTAGTGACCCTGTGACCTTGCAAAAGTCACCCTCCCAGTGGTATGCTGGAACTGTCTCATACCAAGCCAAGTATGTTCATCTTGCTCTAACTCCAGTTTTAGTAACTTCACGTTGGTAGCTTGAAGTCGGACATGATGAAAGTATATACACCAAGGAAACCAGCAAAGCTACAAATCAGAGCTTTTTTTTTTTTTTTCTCATTTAGCTGGTTCATCAGCTTTCTCTTTTCCCAGGGCCGCTGCTTACCTTGCTATCAGAGGCTCTCTTGGCTCAACTCACTTCTGGCTCCCCAGTTGAGGAATTGTAGCCAGAGCAAATTGTCAGGTCTTTATCTAGAGAAAGAGACACTAAAGGCTTAATGCTGCTTTTGATTAACCAGTGGCAAATCTTGAGCTCACTGGTTGACACCTTGGATCGGAAATATCTAGGTGGCTGTGATCCTTCACGTCCCCTTGGTGCTCTGCGCATCGTCATTCTTCATTCTTATGGTGGGGACCTGGGAGGTCAGGGACAACAGATACATCCTTCCAGCAAATTTAACTTGGAAGAGATAGAGAGACACGCTCTACCCTAACCCAAACCCTTAACTTGAGTAAAAGGCACTGAAGGATATTTGCAGGTCTTATGTGCAGTGCTAATGAGTAAGGCCTCCCAAAAGAGTACTATCCCCACACATATAGTTATCATTGCCTTTGATTGAATACTTTGGCTTGTTGCTGTTGAGTTTTGTTGCCGTTGGGAGGGTGGGAGGGAAAAGAGAAAAATTAAGATTATAGCTGTATCCTTGCTTACCAAGAGCTAAGAAACCTTGATCACTTATATTCATTGTTAGCTTTTTTCTGGGTCTCAGCCATGAGGAGTCAGACTGAGATGTGGATGGAGATGATGATCACGTCTATGGCAAGATTGAGGGGAGGACCCATAGCATATTTTCTGTCATATTAGGCACATGACTTTTATAATGTTTCCCTTTTTAAGCAGTTGGAAAGTTGGGTTTATTATCTCCATTTAACAATATATGAAACTACGCAAGTGTCAAACTCAAGCACTGGGGCCTCCAGTGCTTAGGTCAGAGAGGAAAGGTCATGTAGACAAAGCAGAGGTATAAAGAGCAAGTGGAAGTGGTTTAAGACCAACGTCAGCTTCCTCACAATTTTGCTTTGATTTGGCTTCACTCCTTGTTCCTCTCACACCAGTGAGAAATTGGTCCTACTGGATATTAAAAGGTACCAGATAACATGAGTAGCCAATAAATACCAAAGATTTTGATCATCCAATTAAATTAAATTTTTCCTAAAATTTTTGGCCACTCAAAAGTAGAATGGCAGGCCTTAAGAAGTGATGAGTTCCAATCATCTTCAGCTAAGAAGAAGCTGAGCAACAACTTGGGCTATTAGGATCTTATAATGTGGGTTCCTGAAGTGAAAGAGTGACTGCAACCAGCTCAGTTGAGAGAGGCTAAGATGCTCTGTGAGGTGGTGGCACTTGTCCTGTGTGTGTCTCAGTCAACGTGGTAAAAACAAATAAAGAAATGCTATCACTGCTCACCTTTCCCTCTTGCATCCCCTCCCCTCCTTCCTACCATATGAGAAGGAATTAGGCCTGAAAGCATAGAGTGGAAAGATGGAGGCAATTTAATCTCTGATGAAGACAATCCCCAGCTTTCTCTTCCAGGATCCTTCTACTTTCCCAGTCCTCCCTGGGGCTCAACCACAAGGGTATTTGTTCTCTTCTGTTGATCTCAGGAAGTCATTTTTCAAGCTAGTTCATATATATGATTTAATGTGACACCAAACTCAGGTGCATTTGCATTTTAAAGGAGGTCATTAGGAAAACATAAGGATTAATCCAAAGAGATATCATACATTTAATGGTGAAATCTCAAGGATCCAAGGTGAGTATTTTTATATGGATGAATTGACTGAAGGATAGGGTTCCAGTGGAGGGTGAGCTAAGATTAATTTTACACATATATATATATATATATATATATATATATATGTTTCATGTTAGAATCATTATTCTACTGCATTGGTCACAGTTCTTTTATTTAATCTATTCTAATAGTACAAGCAAAACTGAGAGTGTGTGTTTGTGTGTGTTCATATATCTTGTATACAAACTTGCTCTAGATCATGTTTTCATGATTAAATACCTCCAGTGCAGCAGGCACAGGGTTAAGCTCTAAGATACAAGGGGAAGCTGAGAAGACACTGGCATTCTTTGAGAAGCTTACAGTCTAGTGCATAACCTTGTAAAAGGTCTGGGCAGAATCAAATCCAAGACTCCTGATAACAAGTCCAGCATTCTTTCTATTATGTGATAGTTGTTCCCCTTGGAAGAGATAAGAAATGGCAAAAATGTGTATTGGTAGATCTTTCTCCAAGAGATACCCCTGGATCACACCAGACCCTTGGTAAAACTCTATGGACTGAGAACAGCCAAGGCTCTAGGCAAACCCAATTTCTCTGACTTTTCTGTAGGGAGTGGACTGATGCTTTCTCCATCTTTTCCTTCCCTGTTCCTGACACACATTCTTTCCTCAAATCAAAGGGGTCTCTGCTAGGAAACACACAGGGGATAGCAAGGGAGTCAACTGCCTTCATGGAAAAGGGATTTAAAGGCTAAACACATGGGAGAGCTCCCACCTCAACCATTCCCCAAGAACCCAAGGAGAATCAGCCACGGGGAAAGACTCCAGCAGGCCCCGAGAATGAGGGCTGGTGAGGAAGGGAGTGCAGGCAACTCTATCATTTGCTCCCAGGGAGAGGAGTCTGGTGAGCTTGGAGGCCTGTTTTTCCCTTAACAGATGCAAGAAACGTGCCAGAAAAGGTCAGAGATAAATGCAGCCCTCACTTTGTTCTGCATATTCAAAATAACTTCTATAAAGAAAGACCCAAAATATATGTGTGTTCACTCAACATTTTCCCATCAGGCACAGGGTTCCAGATATGGAAATGACAGAGTAGCCACCTACGAGGTGTTTGCAGGGCTGTGCACCAGCAGCACTCACAAGCCGGCCCCCCAAACCAGCACACTTTGTGTGGGACCCATCAATCTGGCTGGAGAGAGGGAAGCTTGGAAACAGCATAGTATCTTGAGAAATTACTCCCAGAAGGGAGCAAAAAGTTCCCAGGGAGAAAGCGGGGAGGGGGAGACAAGAACACCGTCATCACAGGAGGCTGGATGGAAACAGTGCAAGACCTCATGGTGGCTGACATCTCTGCGCATAATCAGAACGTCCTTTCAATTATGTGGGAAAAGTCTCTTTGCATTGTCAGCCCAGATGCCCCCATAAAGAAATAGCATGAAATGAGTGTCAAGGAAATGTCAGCATGGGAGTGAGAACTGATTGCCAGTGGCTGGGTTGGGGGAAGACAGGCCAGAGAGATGGGGCTAATGGAATAAGTTGTTGTCACCAAAGCAAAACAAAACCTGAAAAGGTAAAGGGATTCTACACCCTGGCTGGGCAGTGTAGACACCCATTTTCTCATTGTTAACCCCCAGTTTTTAATCCCATAGCTCTGAAATACCTCTTCTACATGTTTCCACAACCAAGGATAACCCAACCTGCCTTTACAACCATAGTTCCCCCTATACCCTTCGGTTCACCAAACTAGACTCTCTTCAAACTTGCCTACGACTTTCATATGCCACCTCTCACCCATCTCTCCAAATCTTATAGTACTTGAATGATGATTTCAAATTCCACCTCTCTGATGTGATGTTCAGCTATAATTAGTAGACCCTGTCCTATGGCTCCTTTCACATACATCCTACCTAGCCACACTTTATATTAGTCTCAACTATTAATAATAATAATAATAGCTAGTATTTATTAAACACTAAAACTATACTAAACTACTTTAATCCTTATACAACTTAATGAGTGAATAAACAGTGACATTATTTCATCCTTTTCAGAGAAACAAACTGAGGCTTAGCTAGGTCAAATGACTTATCCGTAATTACACATATAGACAGACCCTGGATACAAATCTCAGTCCTTCTAACTTGAGATGCTCTACTCTTTATCCTCGTGCTTTTCTGCTTCCCATAATGTTTGCTTACTATCTATCTTCTGAGGAGAATTGATGAATGCCCATTTTGCACACCTAGCCCAGAGAAGATGTCCAGTTGTAAATAATGGATTCCTTTGTGTCTGACTGTTTTTTTTACTCAATACATATATTCCAAATATTAAACTCTTCACTGCTCGCTTTACAAGTAAATTCACTGATGAGCGTGAATACTGGAATAAGGCTTTCAAAAGGTCATGAGGTGGGGTTATCTCATACACAGTTAACAAATGTTCTTGAAAAGATTGGAAGAGTGTTATCCTCTTAGATAAGACTTTGGGAACTAGAGATTCTAAAATTAAATGTTTAGTGAACAATTAACTTCTACCAAATAACAAAATTTCTATATTAGAATTACAGACAGGGCTGGAGGTGATTTTAAGAGCATCTAGTGCCGCTGATCTTTTGTTACAGATGAGAAATCTAAGGTGTAGACACAGGATGGACCTTGTTCTTGATCATTGAGGTAGTTCGTGTCAGAACTGACATTGTTGAAGTGTAAAGACTAGAAAAGATCAACCCACAAAGGAAACATGGAACACTGGTAGCATTTAGTGCTTCTCAAACTCTAGTGTGGATATGAATCAAGTAGGGGTTCTATTAACATGCAAATTTTGATTCAGTGGGCCCAGAGCCCAGGGTGGGGTCTGCATTTCTGACAAGCTCCCAGCTGAGGCCTGTACTGATTATCCATGGACTGACTATACCCCAGACAGCTGGGATCTAATCTAGATCAGCACTGTCCAATAGAAATATAATTGGAGCCACCATATAAAATTTTCTAGTAGCCACATATAAGAAAGTTTTAAAAAAGATAAAATTAAATTTAACAATATAATTTATTGAATCTAATCTTTGAAATACTGTATGTAGCTCTAAATTTACAGCACAATTTGGACTGGTCAGATTTCAAATGCTTTATAGACACATGTGGCCAGTGGCTACCAGCTTAGACAGAAGCTGGTAGAAGTGTGGTCTGGAGCTTAGACAGCTCCAGACCACACTTCTGTCACTAGTAGACGGTCTTGTGAAGTCTATTTCATTTCACTGTCTTGAAACTCAACTAGACCAGCTCATCCCTCAAAACAGGCTTATTTCTGTGTATGCCCTATGACATCCTGCCCAGGTCTAGGCACATACACATGCAGTCAGTGAAGACTTATTGACTTCCACTTGCCCTGTCTTCTTACAGGGAGAAAACAGCCTTTCCCACCATCTTCACACATTTACATCATTTAGCTCAGAGCTCTCTAGTTCCTGCACTGGCTATGACATTAGATGAGGTGACTTCCAAGATTTCTTCTTCTTCCAAGAGTCTATGATTTTATCCATTCCAACATTAACTATAGTCACCTTCTCAACCTCCTCTTTTTCTTCATGGTAAACAGTTCTTCCACCTCTCCCTCATTTCCCCTCTTAAAAACTCATTAATTACCTGCATGCTCCCTCTGGAGCCAATTCCAGGCGACTCTCAGATTTAGAGGCTTAGGTGGAACTCTGGAGTCTAACAGAGGACAATTGGGGTATATATCAGATGCTGCTATTTCTACACGCCCTCAGAATTCTGTCTTGGGTTTACATATGGCCCTGAGAAAAATGGCCCATGATCAAATTACTATGTGCAAGGGAGAATAGAGTGTAGCGGTTAAGTGCACCGGCTCAGGGATCAGACAGCCTGTGATCAAATACTAGGTCAGCATGAGAGCAAATGTAAATTCTCTAAGCTTCACTATCTCCTAATAGCTACACAGTTCAATAAGATAACCCAAGTAAAGGACTTAAGACAGTGTCCCTACAGATTAGTGCTCAATAAGTGGCAGGTAACTGTAAAATTTGGGGTTTTTTGAATTGCGAGAAGGGGACCTGATCCTTGCCTGGCTTGGCCAGAAGTACTGCAGCTCAAAATGTCTGAGCACATTTTGGGTTGTGCCTAACTTAGAGCAAAACTATTTCTCTTTCACATTAGACATTTAATCACTCTAATCTCAAGACCTTCTCATTTCAGTCCTTCTCTTTAAATCCTGTCGCTGGTTTCCTTCTCATCACCTCACTACCTGGCACTCATTGGAGACTTTCACCTGGCTCTTTAAGAACCTGTCAAGGGCAGGTCATAGCAGAGAGCCCTGTGCAGAGACCTCCTGGGTGACGCCTTGTCTCCGCGCTGCCCAAAGTCACCTCGTGCAGTTTGCAAATAAACAACTTCTCTCCTGAGAGAAAGAACAAATAGTTCATAATTGGCAATCTGCATAATGAGTGGTGCATCTATGCAAATATAACATTTGGAATACTCTATTAATATCTCGACTGTGATGTCTGTGGGCCACCACTTCCCATGCTAAAGAGCCAGAGCCAAATATTTTCTGACTCCTCTTGAGGTGAGATTGACAAGCTGCTTTCTTCTTGGGGCTCTGATTAGAAACCTAGAGACCACCAGGGTTGGAAGGGCTCTCAGAGGCTGTTCCATCCCTACCCCCACCTACCTCTCACATTAAGGATGAGGAGTGAGAAGTCCAGAGACATGTGGCGGCCCCTACACGGGGTTCCTGTGCTGTTAGTGGTCACAAGCCAGTGGCAGACTCCCAACCTCAGCCCTCCCTGAGATGCCAACACCTAATCAACATCATCTCCTGCTGATCAGGCTTTTGCTGCTAAAATGCAGCCTTCCATGTGGAATTGTCTCTAGCTCTCCCTCCCCTGCTTTCCCTTCCTCTTGTTTGAAGTCCTCTTGCTGATCTGGACTTCTAACCTAGAGAACCAGCTTCTAGGACTGCAGGACAGAGGACTGGGGAGCTCAGACCAAAAGTATCTGGTCCCAAACAGATGCCATTTGTGAGTTAACCAAAAGATACCATCCCCGGGTAGGGCTGAGCCCTTTGTTTTTGAAGGGCTTGAAACACACAAACACATTTAAAAAGATATTGCTACCAAACCACCAGCACCGGGGGAGTGCAGGACAGGCTCTGTGAGCAATCCATGACTACATTTCCTTAACACTTTCGCTTTTATCCCATGCTCTCCATCCAATCTTAGGCAGTCTTACCATTTCCATTATGCTTCTCCCCTTCCCCTAGGAGCTCCTTCTGTCACCCAAATATCTAACAAGCAGCAGTGCATGTCCACATACTTGGCCAGAACAGGGTGGGAAACTGTGGCCGGGGACAGAGCCACTGGTTGCTCAATCAGGCAGTTAAACAATGCCCAAGATGGAAGAGTGACAGTGTGGTTCTGGGAGATTTGGGCTATAGCCAGGCAGGGACACTAACAAGACTTAAGTTCTCCATCTTTCTTTAAGGAACAGGGCAAACATCTCCTCCTCTCTGATACTTTTTCTGGGCTTGACCTCACTACTCAGATTGAACTAACAGCCCCTCCTCCTGCTTCAGCTTGTACAAACCACCCTTTTCCTTTGTACAATTTATACTTTTCCAAGCTGTTCACAGGTCTCTCTTCCAGACTACATTATGAATCTCTTTGTCTCCTGAAGCCCTGAGCACCTTGCACAGTATCTGCCACAAATAAATTCTCCGACGGAATGAGTAAATGATGTCCTAAAAACCTCTGCAGACTTCAATTTACGCATCAGGAAAATGAGGTAGTTGCACTTTCTCAACTTAACTCTATGACTCTAAGATATTACTGAACACCTGCTGTGTGCTCACATTCTGAAAAGAGTTACTAAGAATCAAGGGAAAGTCTATGGATGAACCACCCTGAACACGCCCGATCTCATCTGATCTCAGAAGCTAAGCAGGGTCGGGTTTGGTTAGTACTTGGATGGGAAGTATGAACCTGCTCCTAGCCCTCATGAGTCTAGTTGGAAAGAAAAACTCATTCAGTGAAGAAAATCTTTTCAGGCTAAACTGTCTGGCTATAGATGATGCAGAGAAAAGAGAGATCACTGCCCGGTAGGACGTTTAAAGACAGTTCTCAATGGCAGTAGTTGGGTGGGCATAGGGTGGGAGCATCCCAAGAGGAGAGGATGAGTGAACCACCCATGGCACGGTTTTGGGGTTAGGCATTATTTGTGGAGGGGGGATGGCAACTTCATACCTGATTTCTGAACATCCATTCAGTAAGAGACAATTACAACTAGATTTTTGTTCTTCTCTCTTGTTCACACCTTTAGCTTCTCCTTCCTATACACTTTTTCCTAAAAATCGGTCCTATTTTAATAAAGCATTGAGTCATCGATGCTATCCTCTCAAAATGTTCCTTCACCTCCTAACCCCTTGGAAATGTGGCTCACATCATCGGTTCCACAGCACAAACAGCCCCATACAGTCTGGCTTCTTCCTCCACTATGTGCTGATGCTACTTTCTAAAGGATTCCAAAATATCTGTAATTGCCAAACCTCAAAGCTATTTCTAGTCGAATCTATTGACCACCAGCCTGCCTTTCTTGAAATGCCTCCTCTGGTTACTGTTGTCTGCTCAACTTCTTCATCACAAACCTCACTGCCTGTCTTTTTTTACTGCCTTCTCTCCCCTAAACACAGATATTCCCCAAAACCACTGAGAAGCCCTACCTTCAATCCCTTGATGATTACATCTTTTCATATAACATTGGCTTCTACACAGGTGATTTGCAATTTCCTGAAACTAATCCCAAGTCCTCTCCCAAGCTTTGGACATTGGCTTCCAACCGCCAACTAAACTCTCAGCCTGGAGTCCTAGCAACACCTCAAAACCACTGTCTAAAACCCGGCCCTTCCTATTTATTCTTAACCTAGTTCTTTTCCCCCCGCCATTTCTCTCTTCTCCCCCTTTCCTTCCCCAGCCACATTTATTCCAAAGCTTAAGCTTTGTAGATTCTCCCTCCTCAGTATCTCAGATTCCTCCTTGTCTTTCCATTTCACGTGCCAGCCCTTTTGTTTTGGCTCTTCTCTCCCTCTTAGACACCTGCCCTGTCACTCTCACTTTCAATCCATACAAAACTGCCAGATGCACCTTTTCTATGCTATGGCTCTGATTAGTTCTCTTTACTGGATGAAAGCTTTCCACAATTCTCCTTTACCTACAGAACTTGAAAGAAACCCTTGGTCTGGGGATCCAAGCCTCTGTCTTCTGTGGCCCCATCTTCTGTTTTACCTCCCATCACTGACTACTCAACTTCCCAATTGCAGAGATCTTGACTGTTTTACAAAGACATCCCACAAATTCCAATCTTTGTGGCTTTCTCAAGCTCATGCGTCTTCCTGAAATGTTCTCCCCCCACAAGTACCATAAAAGTGTATGTATCCTTCAAAATTGCTGTGAAATTGCCATTCCCTTCTTGAACACAGAAACTAGTATAATCCCCATCTCTTTGTTTCTCTCCTAAGTCGCTTAGATAATTTACTTTGAATTTACTGTTATTTATCTGTGGGTTCCAAACCAGACAGTAAGTTCCTAAGACTAGGGGCTAGGTCTTATTTGTTTCTGAATTCTCTGGAGTATTTAACACATTGCCTTAAAGGCTCTCATTAAAAGTGAATTGAATTGAACTGAACTGAACTGAATTACTGATAAAGGGTTCTGATGACAGCTTCCTTTATTCCTCATCTCCAAAGTAAAATCTTTGGAGAACTACTTCTTGAGAAGAATCTGTGAGCTACAACACAGTTAACATTTAGACTTAAATTTGGATTGTCATCCCCTATGTCTAGTGAAAACTGACTTCAAAGACTTCTGGAAGTAGTTTTTCCTTTAAAACTCTGAGATAACATGATAGAAGTAGGTGATTCAGCAGGTGTCTGGAGTCGGACATCAATTGTCCTGAGTTCTTATTTATTCTTGCATATGCAGCCACATTTATGGGCTGACATTTTATTGATGTTCTTTGGGAGGTAAAAAATTAGATAATAATAGAGTTATGGCTTTCAAGTTTAAGATCTTGATGAAAATCTAGGAGAAGAGGTTCCATGTCTGTTTTTTTTTTTTTTTTTTTTTTTTTTTTTTTTACCAAGGTATCCACAGAACCTGGAAAACATCAGTGTGCAATACATTTTTATCAAATGAATCTGATTGGGAGATGACACCTGAGCAAAGAGCTAATCAAATTAAAATCCAAGGTAATGAATTTTCACATAAAAACACAAGATAGAAAAGTGACTACATCATGTTAATCCTTGAATTCTCCACCCCACCCTCATCCCATCTAGTGCCTAGAATAACCCAGATGGGCACATTAGAGATGGAATAACCATAGGTGTCGCAGAATACAAACTTCCATCCAGCACAGGATCTGTTCTCAAGTGTCCTTGACAAAAGTCCTCTGGGTTCTACTTAAATTCCCTCAAGAATAGTAAGCTTGCTGACATCTACATTGTTGGACAGCTCTCCATGTTAAAAAGGCACTTCCTATATTGAGCCAAAAGCTGGCTTCTTATAAATTCCACCCACTGATCTTAATTCTGCCTCCAAAGTAACATAATGAAAATCTATTTTCTCTTCCATGTGATGGCCTTCCCATGTCTGAAGACAGCAGTCATATCTCCACCATGTAACTATTCTCCACTCCCTGACACCGTTGCCTCAACCGTTCTTCCTGTGACCTGGTTTCAAAGCCATTCTTCACAAAGCACAGTCTCCTCTGAATGTGCTACCAATGTGCTATCCACCGATCCTCTAAAATGTGATTCCCAGACCTGAACAAAATACCTTATTTATGCTCTATCCAAGCTGTTACCTTCTGTAATCTGAGCCCCATCCATCTCTTAAAGAGGCCTATGAGCATGCCAAATTTTACTGATGCTTCATAATTATTTGCTTACACTAAGTGTATGATTATGTTAAAACTTCATGCCCATTTTAGGTAAAATCTTCTCCACCAAGTCTCATCCTCTGATTTTTCATTTATCACAGGACTTGACCATGGCCAAAAAGAATGTTAAGCAAGTACTCCATTTGACTTGTAGGAGTACTGTGGTAGATAAGGAAAGGAGGAACTCTCCACTAACTAGCCAGAGGATCGTATGCAAATCACTGTCCATTTCACCTGCCAAATGGCACAGTAATGCCCATCCCACGTTCCTCATTAGAGTAATATAAGGCTCAAACAAGATAGCTAGATTTGAAAGGGATTTGAAAAGCTGAAATATAGACTCAAATGGAAGTATTAAGATGATTCATTCTCTAGTAAATCCCCAGTGCCTTGCAACTATCTCCTGATGGCTGTCACTATAATCTCCAGGCCTCTCTCCTATGGTGGCGGCGGGGTTAACCTTGCTCAGTGGTGTAGTGCCCAGGAAAGAATAAGACCAGTCCTCACTAACTGTGTGACCATGGCAACACATTTACCCTTATGGAAATTTTTAATATCCTCCAGCCAAAGACTACCAGGAACACACCTGTAGTTGAATATGTTGGGGTTATTACTCTTTGCAGTAAGGAAGAATGCACATCATGACGAAGTACTGTCATCTCAGGAAAAGGGTGCTGGAAAGACCGATTGTAGAATTTCGGGCTAGGTTGGGTGATTTGAGACAGGGTCTAAGGAAATGAAGGTTTGCTCTAGATTGGATGCTATCAGAAAGTGGGTAAAAGTCTATGATTGGGTATCAATAAATCTCATGTACAGTGAGAACAAGGAAAAATCTGTAACTGGTAAAGAAGTAGAAGTCACTCATTTTAAGTGGGTTTTTAGTATTTGGGGGTGGCATGGTGGCCTTGTTTTTGTCAGTGTTTAGATAAAATTTAAAGTACCCTTGCTTTGTCTCATTTTATCATGGTCTCAGAATAACCTTGTCTGAGGTTAGTATTCTGTGAGATCGTTTATGTCCATCAGGAGAATAGCATGACCTAGCTGTAAGTGTCAGGCTAGCTTTCAGATGTCAGAGACTGCTCTTTTTTTCTTTTTCAAAATTAATTTAACTCTTTGTTAACCTCCTTGAATAACAGTTACCTCATCTAGAAAACAGAAATAACAACTCTTACCATTGTGGTCAGGGATCAGAAGTGCTCACAGTTGTGGAAATGCTTTGTCAACTCTACAGTTGTTTGATAGCTATGGGGCTACCCTGCTCAGCTCTGGGCTCCTGGATCTATGACCTGTAGACATTTCTTGGGCTCTGTTAGGCCTTCACCCGCTCAGAAGAAAAATCTTACCTGTAGCTTTATAGCTTGAGTCCTCTGAGGAAGGTGCTTTTGAACTCTTCTGATAACCTCCCTCCAGAGATGAAGCCAGCCAGTTTCTGTACTTTTATTGGACAGTGAATTATCTCATCCACCAGCTGGAGCTGATCTCTCTGGTGGGGCAGAACCCAGCAGGCCTGAGTTCATCTTACCATGTAGTGCAGTTGGATAGTGATGTTTGGTATATAGTTGTTTAATAAATAATTGCACTCTTCAAATCAAAACATCATTTGATGTTTTGTCTCATGTTTTATCTCATCATTTGATGAGCCAAGACATATTCTTGACCAAGCCTCTTACTTTATAGTTGAGGAAGTCAAGGATCAGGAAGTGAAAGACCTCATGATTTTAGTTTTCTGTGGTCTCTTGATTGGAGTCATCTAAAACTGCATAAGCCACAAAGACACAGGGCTGGATCTGATCTATTTCCTTTGCTTTTAGATTCTGACATGAACAAGTTGAGGGCTTCAACATTTGAGTCAATATTTTATTTTTTTTCTTCTTCAATGTGTCCTGGACATAGCTTTTAGGGATCTAATAATATGGACTATAAACTCCTTGAGGAACAGACTGGCTGGAGACAAAAATTGTGATTTCAACTCAATTCAAGTAACATTTGGGAGTAATACTTGTGCTCAGTGCTGGGGATATAGGGAAGAATTAAACACAAGCTCTACCTTCAAAGAGCTTGTACTTTTAACGGAAAGATGATAGTACATGGTAGAACGTATTGAGTAGTACAATGGGTGTCAAGGACAGTGAGATTTCATTCTACCTGAAGCTATAAGGGAAGACTTCATGCAAAAGGCATCTTTGCTAGAGTTAATCTATATGGCTTGGTCTGCAAAACACCTAGCTACGATATTATGTCTCCCAGATTCTTCACAGTACTTAACTCTCTCCACCCCACTTTTGCTACCTGGAGACTAAATGATTACCTACCTTGCATTATTAGAAAAAACCATATGCCCTTATGGTTTGGAGTGAGTTGAAGTCAGATGTCATTAGTCCCTGAAATATTTGTATTTTAGGTCTAATCTCTCTGTAAAGAACTTATGAAAGTTCTAGGCACATGGTAGGCACTTCTTAAAGACTTCTAATCAATTAAATGACACCAATATTTTCAGATGTTCCTTTTTATACTTCATGAAGCTCTTTTGAAAAGAGCTGCTAGATATCAATTTTTTTATGGCTATGTCAGTCTTGTGTAATATTTGGCAGAGGAAGAGTTTAGTTTAGAACTGCAAGAACCTTTAAAATTGTCTAAACAAGTGATGGCAACAGTTTTGGTC
This sequence comes from Phocoena sinus, assembly GCF_008692025.1. Lineage (NCBI taxonomy): Eukaryota > Metazoa > Chordata > Mammalia > Artiodactyla > Phocoenidae > Phocoena > Phocoena sinus. The sequence goes on along the minus strand of NC_045776.1, from coordinate 28,220,258 downwards.
TCAAGAAAGAGCTCTATTTGGTTGATAATGGCTGTTTCAAATGCTGTGTTGAGAAGGATTCTGAGTCTAGTTCAGTAGGAAAAATGATCTATTAGCACTATGTGCTATGCGTGTGGACTGCCTACCTCCATTTGTGCTACACATTTGCCTTCCCGGATATATCCCAATGCCTATATTGGACAGAAAAGCAAATTAAAAACTAGAGAGGGAAAGTGACTTGCCCAAGATCACACAATGGATCATTGAGAAAAGTAAGATGAAGACCCAGGTCTCCTGATTCCAAGTTTATTGCTTTTCCCATAATCCCGTGCAGCTCCCAGAAGTACCTGGGAGGTTCTGTGCAAACTGTCTGTCAAAAATAGAAGAAACTGGCCCACTGTATGTTAAAACAGCTCAGCTCCAGGTGTCGAACACAATGACCATACAGAAGCTACTTTAGGCAATGGTGATTCAAAACTCCATCCAGTTCATAGAATCCCAGAGGCTGAGAGTTGTAGTAAAACTACACAGCCAGTGTAGGACTCTTTTCTATAGCTTCCCTTATGGCCCTAGACAAAACTTTGGTATGGGTAAGATTTATATTTGTTACACTCCCACCTCCCTTGCCTTCTCTACTTCTCCCCACCCTCCTGAGACTCCTTTCATGAGCCTCCAGGTATTCAAGCCCTCATGATGCTCTTGATCCAATTTAGACCCTCAACCCAGGCTTAACCCAGGCTTAACAACCCCAAGTTGTCCCACATTTCAAATCGTCTAAATCACTATCCCTGCTGGAGGTTACAGAACAATCTGAAAAATATCCTTGGGTGGCTGTCCTGGACTCTGCATTCCCGGGCTTATTTTCTCCACTTCTGGACCCATCTCTTCCCTGCAGCTCCTAAGGGACATCTGACAGTGAGATGAGATGAGAAGGGTGAATGAGGTTAAACTGAGTTTTGTTTGCAGGATGGATTTGAGGAGAAGGACGAATATCAAGGGTAAATCACCAGAAAAGGAACAAGTTTAGAGAGCCAAGGAAAGTTTCTGGGTTGAGTAGAGGTGGAAAAGAATTTCTCTTATATACAAGATGCACTAGCATAGGCACTACACAGAGAAGTAGAGATTGGATGTAAATTACATTTGCTTGAAAATGAGAGAGCTGAGTCCAGAAGCCTTTGCCTTTCCTCTTAAACCACCGAGCCCTGACCCACTGCACAAAAGGAGGAGTAAGAACTTGAGGGAGCCTCATAGACTCTCTCTTCTGCTGACTGTGACATGCTGGCTCCACCTCCAGCAGCTGATTTCACCTTCAAAAGGAAGAGCAGCATGGACCTACCCAGGACCAGCCTGGGAATTCAGGAACAAACCTTCCTGCTGTAAAGTGAAGGGATTGGAACCTTTGCTCTCTAAAGGGCTTTGTGGCTCTCAGATTTTCTATGATCCTCAGTGGGAATCGGCCCACAGCCTTCACAAAGGAAACATCCCCCACTTTCATGGGAATGCCCCAAAGTCACCCCCACTGCCTTGGCCTGTCTCTGAAAAAAAGGGATGGATTTAGGATCGACTCTTAGGCACTGCTGCCCTCTGCTGGGTGGTATGTAGCCAACTGCCCCCGCAAGGTGCTCTGTCTCTACTCCTCAGCTGCCCAGCCATGTGTCCTATGGTGATCTGTCTTGCATCTCACATACAAGTGGAAAACCACAAGGAAACTGAGGACCCAGGAGGGTATGTGTACTTGTGCGTGCTGGGGATAGATGGGAATGTGGGGTAAACCTAAATGGCCAGTTACCCTCAATTAAAGTTGAAAGCTCCCTTATGACTTGAGCGAGACCTCAACTGTGGCCTCACTCAGCTGAAAATCACATGCTGGTTACCACAATGATGACACCTTCCAGCAAATATGACCAGGGAAAGCTTCACCTGCCTTTTGTGATCAGTGCGCTAAAGCACAGAAGCAAAATGGGAATAACTGGATGGCAGGGGAACATCAGGATATTGTAAGTGTTCTCCTTAGAGATGAGAAGGAAAGCAGAAAAACATCTGCACTCTGAAATCTGCTCCGATGCGCTAAGTGGGCCAAGAAAACCTGCAACCACGAAGTGGGGCTAATTTACTGCTCTAATCACCAGCATCCAATCTGAAGCCAGACATTAGCTTAAAGTACACACCAGTTCCAGGTGGTGCACAGCAAATGTTTGATTAGTGCTACCAAATTCCCTGCAACTTCATAACACTTCTGAGTGTGCAGAAATCCTGGGCTGCTCACTGATGGAGCTGGGTTACTGCTGGCTCCTCAGTGAGCTGTTTGCCTGTGGTCGTGACCTTCCTTAGAAACACATTCAGACCCCTCTTCTCAGGGTACTGAGACACTGGGTTTAAACAAGAAAAAAAAAAAAAAAGGAAACTCAGTAGGGGTAAGGGGAGGTGGATTTAGTGGATGAGGAAGAAACAGATTGTTTCCAGCGAGCCTTGAAAGTGTAAGAGAGGAAGAGTGGGGGATTAAAAACCCACAAAGTATCTGATCTGTACCCTGTGTGGGGTATTTTGTATATCATCCGTCCTCACATAATAGTACATGGCTGCCATCACTATCTTCCCATTTTGCAGATGAGAGAACTGAGGTGACTGCTCAAGTGACTCCTCCAAGATACCTTAGCTAGAAAATTATGAAGCTGTAATCCAGACTCATAACTGACTTAAAAGCCTTCAAAATAAATGGTTTCAAAGAAACTAGGGTTCAAATGAGATGATTCAGATGTTAGAGTGTTTTAGTGGTTTCACAGAAAAATAAGAAGAAGAAGATGTCAGTCCATGACATCAGAAAGGATGAAAATAAATGCACTTGGGGCAGCCGAGGCCTTCACTGAGCCCTTGCCACATCCCCAGGACTGTATGAAGTGCTGTTAAGTGAAGCAGAAGGCACAGTGCCTGTCCTCAATGAGCTTAGGGTCTATTTGAAGGAGAGGAGATTATTTGACCCAGAAATGAGAGGTGCTGTAGGGTTCAGAGTTGCAAGCTGCATTAACAAAAAAGGATGATTCAAGTCTGCAGAGAAAAGAACATAAGCCAAATTGTGGAGGTGAAATTGATGGTGATGAGTTATTCTGGGGTACATGAGGAGACCCGGAAGAGCAGTTACATCTGTCTAGCTGGAGTTGGTTCAAAAATTGCAGCTGAAAATTACTTCTGGCTGACTTTTAAAACCCAAACTGAAGGGTCAAATGTCTCATGGAAATTTCATATCCAAAACCAGTAGATGGGAGTGGAGATGGTAATAAAAGTAAAGGGAGGACCAGGGTAGAGTGAGGGTCGGTGACAAGGAACTCAGTTTTCAAGACACCTGGAGTCAGAGCTGTTTCCTGCAGTGTCTTCTAGAATTCAAAGACCTCAGAAGGGTCTTGGAAAACGAGGGCCAACCACAACTTTGTAGTCTGAAGGCACACGGTACCCCCTAATGGGCCCAAGCTTTGGCTCTATACCTGGCTTCTCCCCATCACAGCTCACCTCCATGGGTCCCATCCTGGAAAGGCTCGTTTCCTGTGCAGTAACAGTGGTGCAGCTGCATTAACAGGTAAATTGAATCTTGCTAATAACACATAACACTAGATCCCCGCTCCATTCAACAACTGCTAAGATGCCTGCTTTCAGAAGCAGAACTGCACTGTGGTTGAGACCAGGGCCCATGGAGTCAGGCTGGGATTTGAGTCTCTTCAGTGAGGCCAGCTGGCTGTGGGACCTCGAGCACCTCACTAGACCTCCCGAAGCCTCAGTTTCCTCAACCACAGACTCAGGATGGAGGTAGTACCTACTTCCCCGGACATTGTGAAGGTTGGTGGCAATAACGCACACAAACCACTTGGCACATAACCAGGCACATGGTGAGCACGTGCAGTAAATGGCAGCTTGTTATTAGTAGTGTAATTGTGATTCAATCTGAATTATCCTCTATGAACATTCTATGAATGCTAACTCTCTCTCCCTCCAGACCTGGGCTCAAGCAGTTTCTGGAATGCTCTTGCCTGAATCCTTGTTTTTCTCTAAACTTGTCCTAGCCCACTTGTAACTTCTTTCATTGGACCTTCACTGATATTCTACACATTGAGGCATCTCTCTCCATAAGAATTTTGCTATATCTCCCTTAGAACTTTCTTGCTTGTATTACAGTCATTTATGCACACGTTTTGCTCCTGTCTTACAAGGATAAGCTTCCTGTATCTGTCAAAAGAGGAGAGGCTATGCTACCACTAATGTCCCCAAGTTTTTCGACAGGAAAATCTTTTGTCTCCCTCATGCCCCTTGTCCATCAGCTGAGGGTTCAGCTAATGGCCGTCACTCGGGGGTCAGGTTAATGGAGCAGCCACCACCTCACACTTTGCTGGTCACCAGTCATTAAGAGGGTCTCACACCAGCATGTAAATGCTCCAGCCTGGAAGTAACACACAGGACTTTTAGCCACAACTCATTAACAAGCTCATCATATGCCCTGCCCCCAACACAAGGACACAGCAAATGCAACCAGCTCTACCACGTGTCTCCCCACCCCCGAGGTGAGGAGAACCTGATACTGGTGAGGATGGGTGATGACAACCATACTCCTGGATTGCAAAGGCAATGTCTACTCCACTTTGTACCACACCCCATGTCTACCCAGCAGTGTGCCTTGTACAGTAAGTGCACAGTAGAAATCTTTGAGTGATTAACTTAATGAATATATTAGTTCACAATTACGTCCTTTCTCCCAATACAGATCAATGCCTTAAATCAGAAATCTCTTACTGACTGACTACTGGTAAAAATTTCAGGTATCCTCAGGGCAAGTCAGAGGGATGGTATTTGGATAGAGGACACAACTTTATTTCCCTCTTATTCGTACCATGTGTTTTTAAACATAAAAAGTTGTGTGAATGACTATGACAATCAATAACTGAGAAGGATTATTTGCCCTCAAGATTCTTTGACTCACACACGAAAGAGCATCTACAGCTGATATAGCTGGAAGACAATCCACAGCTGCTTGCAGAAAATGCATGAAGCTGGTCCACACGGCGCCCATTGGAGGGACTGCAAAATAGATGGATTCCCATGATGTCAGTTATACAGGAAGGAGGTCATTCTTGACTTGATTCTTAAAGACAGTGTGCAGCTTGGGAAGGCTCAGAGGGAGAAAAAATCCTGAATCTTCTAAAGCTCACCTTGTTTATATTTTAAAGAAACCATGAACCTGAAATGAGACCTTATTTTATCACAGATGGAGAACAAATTCACTCCTTAGATCTTGACAACAAGAGCTGTTGAGAGCTTCTTCCATTCCTTCCTGGTAGCTGGGGCCACTCTGGCCTGGTCCCTTCCATTCCCCAAGATTGAGAGTACCAATAGTGGACAAGTTTTATATATTGAGATACAGAATTTCTAAGCCTTCATTTCCACCATTTCCCCTCATATTCCCTAAGAGAACATGAAAAAATAGGAATTCCATACATTTTTCTCATTCCAGATGCTAGCTAGAAGGAAGGCACTTGCATGGTTAGGAGATGCAAATCATAAATTCCTCCATTGTGATCTATGAACATGAGGGGGCTTAAAGGTCACAGGTGCACACGGATAGGTATTTGTGTATGATAGGACTATAAAACCAAGGGATTCTTCTGCATCCTTATACATCCAAATGTGGGTTGAATCCTTCAAAGAAGGCACCCTGATGCACTAGAGGCATCTAGTACAGATTTTTAAATATTGAATAAATAATTAAGGGAAGACAGAAATAAAATATTCCTATATATAAATATGTGCATATAAATAGACACAGTAATCTGGCTGGATGAAAGCAAGAGTTTGAGAGGTAAAAACCTTTTGATTTCAAATCATTTTGATGGAGATCTTTCTAAAATATCTGACACAGTTGTGAGCCTTGGTATATAGAGGAAACTGGCCATCCTGAAGCCAAAATACTGGTGATAAGGATAGACTTTCTGACCAATCATCGTTGGGCTGGGAAAGCTTGTAGCTTGAGCAGTGGGATGGAATTTGTGCGAACTCCAGGGCAGGCTTGCACCTTGTTTCCTTGCTTAAATTTGTTTGTTTCTTTATAAATTTTTATAAATTATAAAATTTATAAGCTTAAATTTGTTTTTCTTTATAATTTTTTTGCTTAAATTTGTTTTCTTTATAATTTTTTATAAATTATAAAATTTATAAAATTATAATCTATAAATTATAAAATTTATAAAATTTTATAAATTATAAAATTATAATTTTATAATATATTCTTTATAATTTTTTGTTCTCATAAAATCTGGGCTACAGATTCCATCTTCATCATTTCTTGAACCCTGGAGTATAGTTCTATTTCCCCAAAATTAATGGTCAACCCAGTGGCCAAGCTAAGCTTTTCCAAAAGGATTCTCTCATTCTTCATCAAATCATACTATTCCTCATCTTCAAAGACTGACCATTTTTGGCGTATGAAAAGCATTGTTCTTGTAATTACTCTCAGGGTCCCAAACAACTCCAGCTAGAGGTCTACCTTCCTTGAATTAACAGTAAACATTGCAAAATTGTAACCTCTTATGGTTTTGCTACAAAAAGTTTCTCAAACAATTGTTGAACCACAGGACTAAAGTTGTTTTACATTTGAGGCTCTTTGCTTTACAGGTGCCCGAGGGCAAGATAGGCCTTAGGCAAAATAAGAAAATTGGCATGCTTTGCCCAATGGCTCTCTCCTATCTCCTTTTTTCTGGATCCTCACCCCCATTCCAAGAGATCTGTAAATTAAACTCCACATTTACTCTAAGGAGTAAAAATGGTGTCCTAGCTCTGCATTTTGACAGATACGCAAACTTTAAACTAAAAGATTATTGAAGCATACAAAAGCCCCATTGGCATTTGAGAGAGAACTTGAGAGGGACAGGGTCTTGCCTTAGGCCCTGGAGCTGCAGAACACAAGTAGTCCTTTACTCTCCCTACACAGTAGCCTGGACGGGTGTGACCTGAGTGCTGGAAGAAACCCAGCTGTGGGGCGGGCACTGACATACCCAGCGGTGCTGAAGAGAGACCTCCACTTATCCAGCTTCCCCTGTCCCCACCTGCCGTCCTCTCAACTGGGCTGCATGAGGCAGGCAGTGAGCAATCTCAGGCCGTGTTTCATCACTGTCCCAGGTGCTTGTAAGGTTCTGAGAATGGTACAATCAGGGTGGGCTAAGGGATCTTGCCATCCCCTAAGCTTCATAGCAGGAGTGGCACTCCATTGTCGGCCTCACAACAGGGAATTCATTCTTTCATCATTAAACAAGTGTTCCTTGAGCACCTACTAAATGCTTGGTGCTGTTCTAGGAGTGAACAGAGGAGCACACATTTTATTACCTGAGAGAGATCACTTTGTAAGATGCACAAATAAAATAGGGTCTATATAGAATGTCTAGGAAGGAGGTTAAGAGGTGACTGTGAGTGGAGGGGTGTAAGTGTAGCTGGGGTGGTCAGGTCCGAAAGGCCTAAAGGAAGTGATAACATTGCTGCCTGTCATGAATGGTCACAGGGGCCAGGCACTGAGCTGAGCATTTTTCGCTTAGCTCATTTAACACTCACAATAACCCAGCCAGACAGTCAATATTGCTGTACCCATTTTACAGATGAGGAAAGCAACATTCAGGGAGATTAAATACATTGTCCCAGGACACACAAAAAGGAGTGAAAGCAGGATCCAATCCCAGAATCCTAACTATCATGCTGCATCACCTCCTGGGAATGGGCCAAGTGACCAATAGCCAATCCACCCAAGGCCATTTGGCCCCATGGAGACCCTCAGGATGTGCTCTCACCAACAACTCCCCACTCCCACCCAACACATACATGCTTTTTGCCCATATTTGTTGGTTTTGTGCTGTTAATCTAAGGTTTTAATTTTGTTTGAGCTCTATGAATTCTTGTTGCTAAATGTTTAGAAGGAGGAAAATTGAAAAAACAGAGTCAACTGGCCCAGGTAGTACTTGGACCAATGAAAATCTCACAGCACAGCATAGTAGTCAACGTTCATACTGCTGATGTGGAGTTCACCACAAAATGTCAGGATACATTTAATAGCTCTGTGTAAGATGGGCCAGAGTAGAATAACATATTTTAAAAGGATTTTCCACTGAAGTAGTTGGTGTACACAGTATTTGCTTTAACTGGCATATATCATGCTTACTTAAAGAATTCACTTATCTAAGTGTTGAAATAAGGCATCATTTGTGTGGCTATACACTTTATATCGGAACGTTTGGACATATGTACACACATTTATATGCAAATATGTTTGTATATGGTTTCTCTATCACAGTCTGAAATAAAGATACATAGATAATTAGAAAGTCCAATCTTTATTTAAATTGTTGAGGTTAAACTTGTTTTTTTTAAGAGCACATTTGCTTTCTAATAATATGAATCAACTTATTTTCTTTGTTAAGGAAGCAGTGAATTCTTAGTAACTGAAGAAAGAATATGAAAGATTTTTCTTTATCAGTTCCCCCAGCATTCTTTCTACAAAATCACTTGACGGCAAAGTTTCTCCTCTCTCAACGTTTCCTCTTATACCTGTGTGAGATGATATTGTTTACCAACAGTTTTATATGTTGATACATTTTAGGGCTATGGTGTATGCATATGATCTCAACCTATATTTAAAATAACTTAAAGTGTCCAAGAACACCCAGACTTCTAAACATGCCTTGTCTTCTGCCAACCCATGCCTGAAATTTTGCTGCCAGTTGATTCACTCCCTTGATTGAAGCCTTATCCTCGCAGCACAAATTTATACAATGTATGCATTCTTGGGAGAGATGGCACATCAGTTGCTTTAACAGGAAAGCATGTGCCAAATCATTTTTCTCTACAGAAAAGTTTGTGAGGATAGATTGTCCCTGTGCATCATGGAAACCCAAGCTCTGGAACAAGGAAGCTTTTAAAGGTTTTAAAAGTTTGCTAGCGCAAGAGGGTAGGAGAGAGCTTGATGCTCTTAAAAGTAACAGAAGCCCTGGAAGTGGCCCTGTTAGTCCCCTCTGCCTCGGCCTTCTCCACATTGTCTGAGGGAGCACCCAGATTGCTCTCTTCCCCAACACTTCTTGCATGGTAGATACACAACCCTCGCTATTTTTCTTCCAGTCGTCCTCATCAGAGCAGCAGCCAACATCACTGAGTTCTCACTATGGGCCACACACGTTACAAGCATTATGATCCTATTGAATCCTCCCTAGAGCTCTTTGTGGTATTACCAACCTTGTTTTACAGAAAAACAAATAGAGACCCAAGTTCTCACTATTAGTAAGTGATGGAGTTGGGATCCAGACTCAGGTCTAAAAGGCTCCAGGCTCTCAGCCCCTCCTCATCCTGTTTCACAGATGGTCTTAATTCATTTAAGTTTGCCTACTTAGAGCAACTCAGGATTTTATCATTTGCCTTCTTAAAGAAACCAGGAACATTATGCGCATTAAATAATGTGCTGTGCTATGATGCAATGATACTTTTGTTGGACTAAGTATTACATGAGGTCAATCAACTGTGGATTGAAAATTCTTGTGCTTAACTCCTCTCATTCTGTTGTGAAGTCACTTTGCAGTGTCATCTGTTTGCTACTCTGGGCATCTCTATTCCTCTTAATTAATTTCATATAATCTGTTAGCATGCCAGAAATCGAAAAATCATGCTCCTTAAAATTGTGTGCAAATCAAAAGTAAAGAGACACTGAATCAGGTCCTCAGGCTTCACTACAAATAAAATATATATAAGATTTGTAGCATTCTTTGTGACAGTGTTTTTGGTTATTCTAAATTTAAAATCACCGGCTGTCAAGGTAGAAATTACTTTTAAGACATTGTCTATTTTTTTGATAATGGCCATCCTAGCAGGTATAAAGTAATACCTCATTGTGGTTTTGATATGCATTCCGTTACTAATTAGTGATACTGAGCATCTTTTCATACACCTGGTGGCCACTGTATATCCATTTTGGAGAAATGTCTGTTCAAGTCCTTTATCCACTTTTTAACTGGGTTATTTGGTGTTTTTGTTCTCGAGTTGTAGAAGTTCCTTATGTATTTAGGATATTAACTCTTTATCAGATAGTTTGCAAATATTCTCTCCCATTTCATAGACTGCCTTTTCACTCTGTAGAGTGTTTCATTTGCTGAAATTGGAGCCCCTGTGAACTGACAGTGGGAAAGTAAAATGGTGCCACCACGTGGAAAGCAATATGGAGTTTTCCCAAAAATTAAAAAAAAAAAAAAACACTTTACAATCCAGCAATCCCACTTCTGGATATTTATTCAAAAGAATTAAAATCAGGATCTCAAAGAGCATTAGTCACAACAGTCAAGGGATAGCAACAACCTAAGTAGCCATCAACAGATGGCTGGCCTATGCATGCAATGGAATATTATTCAGCCTTAAAAAGGAAAGAAATTCTGACATGTACTGTAATGTAGATGAACCTTGGGCACATTATGCTAAATGAAATAAAGCCAGTCACAGAAGGACAAAAACTGTATGATTTCATTTATAGAAGGTATCTAAAGTAGTCAAACTCTTAGAAGCAAAAAGTAGAATGGTGGTTGCCAGGGTCGTGTGGAGGGAGAAACAAGGGAGTTTCTCTTCAATAAGTGTAGAGTTTCAGTCATGAAAGATGAAAACTTCTGGAGATCCTTTTTACAAATGAGCATACCGTTAACAAGACTGTCATGGACACTTAAAACTTTGTTAAAAGGTAGATTTCGTGTTATATGTTTCTCACCACAATAAAAAAGAGAGGGAGGGAGAGAGATTATCTAATCCAGCTTCTTCTCTTACAGATGAAAAAGTTTAAGTTTGGAAAGAGTAAGTAGCTGTCTCAAATCACAAAGCTAGCTAAGGAAAGCACGAGATTTGAACCAGCACCATCAGAGACCCACCCATCTGTTTGCCAGGACTGCCACCTCCCTTCATCCTCCTCCCCATGCAGGGCCCCTAAGGAGAAACCCAAGAGCTTAGACTCCAGATCAACAGATCTGGAGTTGGAAAGGGCATGTAGCCACAGTCATTAAATCTAGCCCACTGCCTGACAGAACAATGTCACCTAAAACATCTCTGATGGTTAGTCCACCAACTTCTCCACGAATAGAAAGATAAGCTGCTCGACATTGGAAAGGCACTAATTGCACTGTTGACGAATGATAATTTTTAGGAAATTATTTCTTACATGAAATTGAAATCTGATCCTACATCTTCCATTAATTTGTTCTGGTCTTACTTTATGAATTAGCAAGAAGGAAATTATTCTTTTCTTTTCCCCACATGTTAGCCTCTCAAATATTTGGAGACAACTGTTCTGTGTTCCTATAAGTCTTCTCCCCTAGTTGGGTTGGGTCCCTTAGCCAACAGGTCATGTGTGATGTGGTTTCCAGATCTCCTCTCATCCTAACCATTCTGGTCACCCTCTTCCACGTAAATGCTAGTTTGTTCAGACCCTTCTTCAGATGATACTTCCAGCACTGAACACATTGTTTTAGATGTGATCAAACCAACGCAATAGTCTCCATCTTTGTCTGGATACTGCTCTACTAATTGTAGTGCCTAAGGGAACATTAGATGTTTGGCAAGATCATCTCACAACTGGAGCATGAAGCATTTCTGGCCAAATAAATCATTCTTAATCTTTTTTTCATTTAACTTCTGGCAACTCAGTTCATCTACATTCCAGCTGTGCATTTTTTTAACCTTAGTTCAGATCTTTATATTTATCCTTATTAAAATGTGTGTTATTTGTTCTACATTTATTTCATATACAGAGAACTTTTTGTCATCCAGTGACTGGCCTTCCCAGATCCATGTGGTTTTATAATGCTTCCTTTTGTGATTTCATACAAGCCATTGATAAATAAAACTGCTAACCATGTCAAGGGCAGAGTCCTATGGAAATCTACTAGAGAATTTTTCTGGCTTTATGTTAGTCCATTAACCAATACCCTTGAGGTCAGTTAGTTACTCAGATACATATTCATCCAACTATACTATCATCAGTGTTACTCCCCCAGCTTGTTCACACACACTCACAAAATGTCAAAATTCCTTCTGTTTCCTTATACTTTCTATTATTTTGAATTCTATGTTTCTTTATTTACCCATTTAGCTAGTTATTTGTAGGGGCAGTGGATGGTGAAGGTTTACAGGTCTGGAGTTAACCTGCTTAACTCCTGTCTCCATCACTTACTAGCTGTGGGACCTTCAACAAATTAATGAATTCCTCTAAGCCACAGTTTCCACATCTGTAAATAGAGGTAACAGTGGGATTCATCTCTTCAAAGAGATATTTAGAGAATTGAATACCTTAATCTATGTAAAAAACACTTGGTTCAGTGCCTGGTCCATGGTAAGCTCTCAAGAATTAGCAATAATAATGATTATGATGACAATGATACAAATAAATCACCTGCCAGTTTATATTACTTTTGACATTAATATTAGCAGGGTGTTGAGGAACACCCTGCTAATATTTACTGAGGGCCCACATACAATGCCAGGAGCTTACATATATAATCTTAGTTAATTTTCATATGGAAAGAGACGTAAATATTCCATGCATAGAATTTGTTTTATTTACAGGAAAACTGATGTTCATAGAGATTAAATAAACAGGACAAGGCCCATGTATATTTAATATAACAGACCAGGATTCTAAAGGAATTCTTTCTGAGTCCAAAGCTCTTGTCCTCCCCACCATCCTCTCTCCTTCCTGCTTCTCTGCATTGAGTGTGTGGCTGAGAACAGGCTGGATGTTAATTTCTGACCAAAATCAGATGATGAAGGCCAAGGTTTCTGAGGGTTTTAAATAAGACGGCTGTACCACTTCTGGGCTGTCTTGAGCATCACAGCATATTCTTACCCTGAAGCAGCAGTGAGTGGATGAGCAGACATTCAGTATAAAACAATAGTATACTCAAAATAATTGAAAACAGGGACTCAGATATTTGGATCCCAGTGTTCATAGCAGCATTATTCACAATAGCCAAAAGGTAGAAACAACACACATGTTTATCGACATGTGAATGGGTAAACATGCAATAGAATATTATTCGGTCTTAAAAAGAAGTGACATTCTAACACATGCAACAACATGACTGAACCTTGAAGACATTATGCTGTGTGAAATAAGCCAATCACAAAAGGACAAAATATTGCATAATTAGACTTATATGAGGTACCTAGAGTATGCAAATTCACAGAGACGATAGCAGAACGGTGGTTTCCAGGGGCTGGGGGAGCTCGGGGTGGGCAGTTATTGTTAAATGAGTACAAAGTTTCAGTTGTGAATGATGAAAAATTCCCAGAGATGGACAGATGTTGAACAATGTAAGTGCCTAATGCCCTTGAACTGTACATTTTTAAATGGTTAAATTTTGTGTCATGTATATTTTACCATAATAAAAAATATATTTAGACAGCCAAAGAAATAGTGTAATGACACTTACTAGATGCTAAGTCCCATCTCATTTAATCCTCACAGCAATCTCAAGAAGTAGGTCTTATTACTGTTCTCACTTTTGAGATAAGGACATTGAGGCAGAAAGAGGTTAAGAAACAGACTCATATTCACATAGCCAGTGAGGACTGGAGTCAGGATGTGAGCCCAGGCAGTCTGGGCATCCCTGGCCAGGGGCTGAGGTGCCCCAGGAGGCAGGTGTGTGCTCATGAGCCCACACAGCCCTCGAAGCCACCACCTTCTCTGAGAGGCATGGCTTGGAATTTCTCTCCAGTTCTGAACGGCTTCCCAGAGCTTCACGAATATCCTGGACGTGGGAGACCCAGCTGGGGTCCATCGTCAAGAAGGCCGTGTGGGTGAAATGCCACTTCCTTGGCTTCTGCTGGTTTTGGCACAGAAGAACTTGGGAGGTTTCCTGGCAGTGGCTGATTTTTGTTTTTAGTTTTCCTTTGATTATTCTGTTTGATGGGGTTGTTAAGGGAGGAGAGGAAGAATATATATTATGATGGGACTTTTCCCCCCATTTGCGTCTATTTTTTTTTTCTATTTTTTCTGACCTTTCTTCTATTTGCTGCCACCCACACACTCCCAACCACACAGGAAGACAACTGGTGAGATTATGTTTAGAGTTAAAAGAGTTCTGATTATGCTGCTACTCCTGCAGAGGAATTTGCAAATGAGAGTTGATGGCAAGTGACAAAGCCACCCCACCAACACCCTCTTCCTTCCTTTCTTCCTCCTCATCTTCATCAGAGTTGGCTGTTCCCCCAACAGTGCTGTAGACCTGATGCAATTGACTCTCTTGTCGCTCTTCACGGCCGCATCACAGTCAGCTGCAATTTGTGTTGCAAGGAGCTTGTCACTAGCAATGGTTGAAGTATGGAGGTTTTGGGTAAATTTTTTTAAAGCGTAATATTATTTGCAACAAGTTCAAACTTACAAAAAAATTTGCAAGAGATTACAAGGAGATTTCAAATAGTGTTGTTTTTTTTTTATCAGAGAACCCTAAGTCAAGTTACACCAAAGTCTCCAGTGATGTCCTTTATAGCAAAAGGGACCCATCCAGGATGTTGGGTTATGCCCAGTTGTCACACGTCTCTATTTTCCCTCAATCTGAACAGTCCATTGGCTTTTCCTTGAGTCTTATGTTCTTGACCTTTTTAAAGATTACAAGGCAGTCATTTTGTAGAATGTCTCTTAACTGGCATTGGTTTGATCCTTCCTCATGATTAGACCTAAGTCATCCTTTTGGGGCAGGAAATCCCATAATTAATGCTTTGTTCTTCTCATTAGCATTCTCTCAGGTGGCATGCAATGTCAGTTTGTCCCATTTATGTTGATACTATGATCACTTGATTAAGATGATGCCTTCCAGTTTTCTCCATTATAAAGTTACATTTTTCCTTTTGTACTTATTAAGTATTTTGTGTGGTGATGCTTTAAGGCAATGTAAAGATCTCTTTCATTATCTTACTTTCACCCACTAGTTTTAGCACCCATTGATGTTTCTTGCCTAAGTTAATCCTTTGATGATCCCCAAATGGCAATTTCCTAATTCTATGACTCTTACATTTATTAGTTGGCATTCCCCTGTAAGAACTTTGTTTTCTCCCCATGTTTTTATTCATTTGTTTATTTATATCAATGTTGACTCATAGATTTCTATTTTATTCAATGGGTCATAATCCATTCCTATCATTATTTATTTTATCCTAGATTCGGCCAGCAGGAGCCCCTTCAAGCCAGTCCCTGTGTCCTTTTTACCTGGCATATCGCTTTTTGAGCAGTTGATTTGAATTGTACTTTCCCTGCCCCAGCCCTGGAGTCAGCCACTTCTCCAAAGATGCTTAGCTCTTCGTGGAGCATGGCCTTTAGAAGCTGTGATCTGGATGCTAAGTGTGCTCAGACCTACTAAGGTGTTGCTGTTCTGAAGACCTTTCTGTGTACAGAGCTCACTCCCCACCTCCTCAGGTCTCTTCTGAAATATCATCTTTATGGGCATCCCTGTCTCCCCTATTTAAAATCACAACCCCAACACCATCCCCAGCCATAGTCCGTTCCTCTCTGTCACTTTAATTTTTCCCTCTCACTTATTATCATATAACACTATAAGTATTTTTTTTTACTATAAGTATTTTATATATTTGATTTATTATGCTCTTTCCCTCCACCCTCACCCCCTCCCCAGAATAAAATAAAACATTGTCTTCGTGAGGGTAAGCATTATGCTAGGTGACCAAGGCAGAAGAATATCCTTGTCCTCACTGATGAATGTGAAAGATGTATAGGAATTACCCAGGAAATGATGTTGAGGCAGAGTGTGTATAATGGTCCTAAGCTTAGGAAAGACACAGCCACGCAGGAAATGTCACGCTGGTGGCTGAATAAGGGAGGGACGGATAAGTGAGGGCAGAGCAGCCAGCTGAGACCACAACAGCCAGGACTATACAGTTCAGCAGAAGGATTTGGTGCATATCCTTATAAGGGCAACAGGAAGCCTTTACAGAGTTTTAAATACAGGAGTGACCTAACCTAGCTTATATTTTTCAAAGATTCCACTGGTTACTTAATGGAGGAATAATTGTATGGGGGCAAGATATTTAACAGAAATATTTACCTGAGGTTGTCACAGTGGCCCAAGAGAGAGATTACGGCCTAGGGTGGTAGCAGTAGAGTAATAGTAGAAGATTTAGAGAATATTTTGGAGGCAGACTCCCTAAGACCAGTGGTGATGGATTTGTTGTGATGGATAAAGAAGAGGAAATGTGTCAGTAATGATCCCCAGGTTACAGTTTCAAGGATAGGGAGTTGCATCTGTACCTGTCTGGCTTTAAATCTGTCGTTGTAACTGCCTTGATATCCCCTGATGGCCAGAGACAGAGACTAAGGCTTTGCAGGTGAATATTTGGATCAACTCTTGCTTTATAAAATCTGTCCACACTTCCCTACCTACCAGTGAGCCCTAGCTCCCTCTAGTCTAAGAAGTGATGATGCAGGCCCTCGACACCTAAGACAGAGGCCTACCAACCCTTTGCAGGCCTCAGCAGAGACTCAGGAGCTAGCAAAGGAACCCCCCAGGAAAACCTAGGAGCAAGCAATCACATCCTAACCCTTCCTTCCCTCCCGCAAAGAAGTTTCTCTTTGTAATTGTCTATAAAAGATTATTGTCTGCGTTTTACTTAATTATTCCATACAAAGTAATTATGAGAGAATTATCAGCGAGTTCGCCAATAATAGATGTTTCATAAAAGAATACAAAAGACACTAATAAAGGCAGAGCCAGTGCTCATGGCTGTCATTAATAGTTTCTCTACATCTTTCATTTTCATACATTTTTATTGTTTGCCTGAAATTAATAGCCCATTTCTTTCCTCAATCAGGTATATTGCAAGTGGGCCACTTCTAGATAGCTATACCATTGGTGCGTTTCTCTGGTGAATGTCCCAATAGATCTTGTCAACACTGAGAAAGGAAAAGAACCGTAAACTCATTGTGCCTTGGTAGCCTAAGGGACCTGACACCCCCGCCCCACAACCTCATTTTACACATGAGAAATCTGAATCATTAAGAAGAGTTTGCACAGCTGTTGGTGGTGGCACTGAGACCAGAACCTGGATCTCTTGGATGGATCTAGGATAGTGAAGCTATAGCAGGATTCATCCAACCTCACATGAAACTGAGCTTTCTATCCTAGGTGTGAACCATTTCAGAGGGTGGTGTCTGGGCTTCCCTACCGCAGTGCACACTGTTAGGAAGGTTCTTCCTTCAATTCCTGGTTCCTAAAATATTCTTGTTATGAATAAGACACTTCAGTATCACCTAACAGGATATATTAGTCTGTTAGTCTGCCGTAACAAAGTACTACAGAGTAGGGAGCTTAAAAAAGAGACAGTTATTTTCTCTCAGATCTGGAGGCTGGAAGCCCAAGATCAGGGCACTAGTGGGTTGGGTTTCTGTGAGGCCTCTCTCCTCAGCTTAACCTGAGGAGAGAGCCAGTCATGTCTCTCTGTGTCCTCATGTGGCCTTTCTTCTCTGTGTGCAGAAAGAATGAGAAAGCTCCATTTCTACTGTATTCTCCTCTTCTTATAAGGACAGTGGTCCTGTAGGATTAGGGCTCCACACTTAGGACCTTATTTAACCTTAATTACCTCCTTAAATACCCTATCTCCAAATACAGTCATTGCGGGGTGGGGGGGAGTGTTAGTGATTCAACATATGAATTTTGACTGGTGTGGGGGTAGGAGGACATAATTAAGTTAATAACACAGGATAATTTAATCCTATCATAGAATCTCTTTTTTAAAAAATTTTAAGCTAGTAATGATAATAATCTCTTGAAGGCAACATTGGAGCTCCACAGCTAGGGGCCATGGACATGCAGTGTTTCTCAAACCCTTGAAGGGGGCGGCCCTGAGTTCTCTGCGCTCCCCCTCAACCCTCCTCGTGTGAGCTGCCTGGAGGGCCTGGCAGGGTGTGAGGACTGTGTGTGGAAGCAGGCAGGGGCTAACTGGACAGTCTACCACCTAGTGCGTGGCCTCAGCCTCATTCACCCCACACTCTGGGCAGGGGCCTTGATTTATGCATTCTCCTTTGTACCCCCAGTGTCAGAATCGGGTTCCGGCACTCAGTCAGAAATGAATGAGTGAGAGGATGCTCTGAGTCAGTAGATTTGATCACCAAACTCCTCTGCTTAAAATGCTCAGTGACTTCCAGCACCAGGAGGGTGAAAGCCAGGGCTTCCATGGCCAGACCATCCTCCACCCTCCAGCCTCAGCGCTTCCTATCTTGCACTGGCCCCTTTCTCCCGGTATTGCTGTCCATGCTAAGTCTCTGGCAGCTTTCAGAACACCTATGTCTTTGCTCACACTGTTCCTGCTGCCTGGAAGGACCCCTCATCATCTGGCTGGCTGACTGACTCTGCTGTCAGGACTTCCTCACCTTCTTCCAGTTTGAGAGGTTCTCCTGTTTCCTGGGCTCCCAGTGTTTTCTACTCAGACCCTTACTCCAATGTTATATATGTCCATTAACTTATCTGTCTCTCTCCTTTATGTATGAGGCAACTCTTTTTTCTGTGTACTCTTACTGTCTGGTGCAATGCCTGATACACCAGGGATTAATTAGCCTAATGAATTATGATATTAATTTTTTCATAACATAATAATACTAGATTTATAACCCATTAACCAAAAGCCAGTGCAGTACACACATATGTAAGAAAGTTTATAATCTTGAGAACATCAGGGAGTTTGGCTGATCCCTGATTTCCCTTCCTTTCTTCCTTCCTTCCTTCCTTCCTTCCTTCCTTCCTTCCTTCCTTCCCCCCTCCCTTCCTCTCCCCTTCCTTCCTTCCTTCTTCCCATCAGTGGGGAGGTACCTCCTCTACAGAGCTTCACACCTGCTGGAATGGGAAGCCTGAAGGACAGTACGCATGATGCAGTAATTCCCAAACCTGTCAGAATCTCCTGAGAAAAATGATTACATATTCCCATACCACACAGCCCCACTGAGTCTTACCTGTCACTCCCAAGACTCTTCTCATAAAGCCTGAGTCTCCGCAGAACCTCAGCCACTACTTACAAAGCAGAACATTTGCCCTCACTTAGGGCAACAGTGATAGTTACTTGCCTGATCTCAACTTTTAAAACCCTGAGTCCTTTCAGCTGGTGTGGACATAGACCCTGGTACACGGCACCATTCTCCACTGATGTCTCAACCGATATGTCAAATGATCTGGTGGGCTTCCAAAGGAACAACCTCGAGCTCTAATCTATGGCCCTGCTTAGAGAAACTCTGCCACAGAAACAAATCTTACCATTTTAGCTCATATAATAAGCAATTGCAATTATGAACCTCCCCACATTGCTTGTTTAATTATTACCTAGGTCAGGTTGAAATACATTTGGTCGAAATCAAGCTGCCTTTCTTTGAGCTGAGGCACAAATGCTTTACTCTTCACTGTTAATATCATTGCTGGGGAAATCAAGCTGGCATATGTTTTCAGTAACCACCACTGAGATCATTTTTCTCTCTCTCTGGGGTAATTCTGAGAAAGAAAAGCGTTCAAAATATTATATTTGCCATCCCCTAGCACATTCATGTCATGTAGTGCCTACAATTAATGAGTGGCACTTTGAGGATGTGAGTCATTACAGCAAAGCATTTAATTCCATTCTTCTCCAACGCACTGATTTAATCCACCCTGAGTTAAACTGGAGCTGTAACGCACCTTCCCTGAATAGAGCTCCACGAGATAACATGGTGTGTCCGAATGACAGTAATTTTGCACGTGTACATAGCAGCTTCCAGGCTAGGATCTCCAAGAGTTGCTTCGCACATGGTAATTGATGGCACCTCTAAGCGTTACATTAAACATTTAATTGAACAGTTAAATGTGGATTAATGAGGCCATTAATTAATACAGTGGAGAAGTCTGCAATTCTTATCTGTGGACCACAGAGAGGATTTCCCCACACCATGTATTTGAAATCCCATCATGAAAATTTAAACTTGTGAAGCTGTTGGGAGTGGGGTTGGGGAAGAGAACAATGGGAATAGAAATAACATATGGCTGGCAGGAAGAAGACCCAGAATTTGGAGACATGAGTTCAAGACCAGGCTCTACTAGCTGTATGACTTTGTATAAATCACCTTGCCTCTCTGGGACTTGGTTTCCTTATTTGAAAATTGTGAGCTATACAACATTATCCCTAAGATTTATTTTATTTAATCAATGCTTTGAGTCTGTGAACCAAATATATTCTGAGAGTGGCCCAGTTGCTCAGCTATTCACATATCTACTGACTTCTGTTCATCAAACATTTGGCTCAGAGCTTGAGCCCCTCCAATTTGAGTCCCTTACAGCTCACCAAGGGGAGGTAGAAGGGCTCTGGACTTGTATTCACAAATCCCATGCTCCACTCTGCTGTATGAGGAGAGATTCTGGAAGTCAAGAAATGCATCCAGGTCTTCATTCCTCATTCTCAAAATATAGATAGGATGGTCTACTGTAAGGTATTGTTATGAGAACTAAATAAGATACTTCACATGAATGCCAAAAAGTGTGATGTATGTGTGTGATACTATTTTTGGTTTTATTATCATCAACCAGGGCCACTGACAGTTGGTTCCGGGAGTCATGTAAGGGTCTCTGGCTGCTCCCTCATCTCTATTCTCCTTCTCTTCCCCACTATCTTAATGCTCATTCTTGAGTTTCTATTTTTCTAAATATAGAGCAAACTATTTATTATCAAGTCTTTGGTACCCATAATTCTTCACTCAACAAACTATTATTAAACCCCCTTATGACAATGGTAGTGAAAATGAAACAAAAAAAAAATCCTAAAGCTACAGATGGTGGCATTGCTTCTTCCAAAGTTAACCCAAGCCACTGAGCTTCAAGGGGAGCTTTCCTTCCATCATCCCTTTTCCAGAGGAGTGTTTTCAGGATTTTTCTTAGATGAAAATGAAGAAATAAAAGGATCAAATGAAAAATCATTTGTGCTTTTTTTTTCTAATCCTCATGAGCAGTATATTCTAGAAAAGTTATTTAACTTTAAGTGAGTGTCATAAACTTTCACGGTCATTTAGGATGTTCTTTATATAAATCAATGAAGTACATAATCAAAAGATTAAATTATGTTCAGTAGCATTTTATTACTAAATATGCATTATTTTATTACCTCAAATGATATATATGAATTCTTTTTTTAACCAAAATGTTTTGTTTTTACTATGTTAAATACCAAACCTCATTAACTCAGTTATTCAAAAAATATTTATCTGATACTTACTTAGGTGCCAGGTTCTGTGCTGAAGAATATACTTACATATATAGATATATTTATCTGTATGTATTTGATATACATTTGATCCATATTTGCTAATTCACTCACTAGCTAAAATTTATTTGTAACCTCAAAATCAACATTCATACTGTTTTCACAGTCGTTCAAGGGTATGTGCAGATTGAGTCTCCCAGTTGAGCCGGAACAAAGTGATGCTCTATCTTTTTATTTTAGCTCTCATACTACAACATATCCTTTTTTGTGATATATTTAAGTGCCACATATTTTTTACGTTTTTGTGCTTTTTCTTGGTGATTTTGCTGTTTAAAATAGCCCCCAGCACAGTGGTGAAGTGCTGTCTAGTGTTCCTAAGTGCAGTACAGCTTTGATGTGCCTTCATTCAGTCATGAGTGATATACTGCTATTGACCATTAGTTCAATGTTAATTATTATATATTATTATATATTATATATGTTATTATTATATATGTTATCTTTAAACAGAAACACACATAAAATAAGATTATAGACTGATCAGTTGACAAAAATGTGATCAGAGGCTTTCAGGAACCTAACTCTGTATTTCCACTAGGAGCAATGGCTTAGTATTCACCAATTCAGTGTTTGCAGCAGCTTTATAGAACATAACTCCCACAAATGTTGAGAATCGATTGTATATATGTGTGTGTATAATTAAATACTATACACTGACTATAGAGGAGTATACTTAGCAAATTTATCAATGCTTTTCTATTTAGCCTGTTAATCTCACCAGAAGTTGCAAATTTAAGTGAGTGCTTCTGCTTTTATTAGGATAAATGAAAATCAGTCAACTCAGTCTTAGGAAACAAAGAAGTCAGCCTTTGTTATTACTGGTTTTTTGTTTTGTTTTGTTTTTTGCGGTACGCGGGCTTCTCACTGCTGTGGCATCTCCCGTTGCAGAGCACAGGCTCCGGACACGCAGGCTCAGCGGCCACAGTTCACGGGCCCAGCTGATCCGCGGCATGTGGGATCTTCCTGGACCGGGGCACGAACCTGTGTCCCCTGCATTGGCAGGTGGTCTCTCAACCACTGCGCCACCAGGGAAGCCCAGAAGTCAGTCTTTGAAACCAAACTTTACTGCATTAAAAGCTCTGATCAAGGGAAATGTGCAGCAGAAGCATAGTGAATGGGATGCTCATGGTCTGTCTTTGACCATAAACCAAGTTTGAGTTTTCCCCATAACACACAGGCTCAGTTCCCCACACCCACAATGTGCTTTCATCTCTATTCTCTCATAGACCATCCAATCACTCCACAGCACACATTCACCCAGGATGTATTAGGTCACAGTAACAGAGATGACAATTATCACAATGTTGTGGGAGGATAGAGAATGTGGGAAGACCTCTGAAGAGATCTCAGCCTGGGATGGAGGGTGAATGTCAGTAAAGGCTACCCAAAGGATAAGATGCTTCAATTGAGAAATGAGGACCAGTTAGCTTGGTGACATGGGTGGAAACACTGGTGCAAGGGTCCACAGCACTTATTTTGTTCAAGGTTCTAGAATAGGCATCACTTGTGACACAAAGATATTGAGTCTGTATCCTTACAGGCCAGTTTCTCAAGAAAGCTTTTCCTGGAGACATCCTTAGCTCCACGCACACATATACTCCCAATCAAGACTAGATCTGGACCCTCTCACAGGACTCCTTTCTCCTTCATCCTGGCACTTAATTGATTAGCATCTGTCTCCCCAAATGGAGTGTAGGCCCCTGAAAGCAGAGGACAGGTATCTTTGCTGTCGTTGTTGTTTTTCACTGTTGCATCTCCCACTGCCTTAAACCTCACCTGGCACAAACTATTGAACAACTGAATTAGGATGGCAGAGTATGGCCAAGGTCTTACACCTAGGATAACAACTTTGCTAGGAAGTTTGGCAAGGTCACACTATTGGAAGGATATTTTTACATATGGAACAATATTTTATCATGGGAAATCAGTGTACACCCATCAGTATTTTTAGTCATCATGCTCTAAGCTTTTCATTACTTAAGTATTTGACTTAAAAATGAGTAAACTAGGGGCTTCCCTGGTGGCGCAGTGGTTGAGAGTATGCCTGCCAATGCAGGGGACACAGGTTTGTGTCCTGGTCCGGGAAGATCCCACATGCTGTGGAGTGGCTGGGCCCATGAGCCATGGTCACTGAGCCTGCACGTCCGGAACCCGCGCTCTGCAACGGGAGAGGCCGCAACAGTAAGAGGCCTGCGTACCGAAAAAAAAAAAAAAGAGTAAACTAGCAATAACTAAAACTGAAAAGTGAGAAAACAAAAAGGTTTCAAGTCTTCTAATTTATAGTTCTAAATGCAAACTTTGATGCTAGCAGCTTGGCTCTTGTTCTCAGCTCACCTGGGCAGGGGGCTCATGTGCCTCTTTTTATAATCTCTTACTTCCAGATTTGAGCTTGAAGGCCAACACAGAATCCCATCCGCAGAGGAATTATTTCCTTCTTCTCATACCCCTTAAATTTCCTTGCTATTAAGACTATATTTTCTGAGTATAAGAAGCACATCCAAATGGGACAGAAGTCATAGCATGAATCACAGTTGATGATCAGGGTCAGGATGGCCAGGATGGCCAACCCTGAGGACTGAAGAATGCTGTGAGGCTTCTGAGCCAGGAGGTCTTGCCCTTCTCCTGTTTCTCATCTCTTCATTGTGGGATTCTTAAATTCAAATGTGCATGTGGCAGGGCAAGCAATGTAAGTACTTGGAGCTGGCCAGGTGGAACCATGTCAAGCTGTGTCTGAAGGGGGTAGCTGCTACTCAGCTCCATGCCAGAATTTTGAGACCAGTGTTGTCAAATCTTCTGATTTTTCAAAACAAAGCAGATATCTGGCATTCTATCCTCAGCTTCTCAGGTTTTGTTATTGTCGTTATTGTCTTTCTGAAGTGCCTTTTGTCAATTAAGGAAAAGATAAAGATAAACAGAACCATGTGCCCATCTAAAGGACCTTAAGGTCCAGGGAGAGAGCTAAAACTCAAGCATTACGAGATCATTATGCACAGTAGCTTCTGTTGTCCAGTGTTATCTACAGAGAACAGTGTTGGGCAGTTTCATTAGGCAATTTGGTTGAGGACAATCCCTACCTTAGAGTAACAAGAAACTCAACTGTTTCTGCCCCCAGAAAAGGAAACTTTCTGCCAATAGGACTTCTCTGCTGAGCTTGCAGAGTTGTCGAGTGGCTTGTAGAATTGTGTTGCAATATGGTAAGAAGGTAAATGAAGGGGTTGCCTGAGTTAAAACACGTTCAGACAATGGTACTCTGCTAGCATTCTTCTGCTCCCTTTCCTTTTTCATTTTTCTCATCTGGACTCAGACCCAAGTCCCTGACTTCAGGTAAGGTATTCGTTCCTCTCCTCGCTTAAGAAGGAACAATCAGAATTTTAAAGTAATAGGAACATTTTAGATTCAAAATCTCAATGCCTTTACAAAACCTGACTGCTTTTTCTCCAACATTGTCATTTGGCAAGTTGATCAGAGATTCACTTGGCAGTTTCTGCCAATACTGAGTCACAGTAGTTAATGTGTGGGGTTTTGGAGGAAGAGTTCTGGAGCCCTGTCACCCTAACTTCTCACACTCACTGTGTGACTTGAACAAGGTGCTTAACTTGGTCCCTAAGCCACAGCTTTCTCATCTATGAATAAAACAATAATAATGCCTACTTCTGGGGTGTTTTGAGAGGATCAAATGAGATCATACGTTAACTACATAAGTGAAAAACCTTACATTATCCTAACAGAGTATGGTAAGAAAGATTACGTCTATATGTGAAGTACAAGAAGGGTTCAGTTAAAGACAATCAATATCATTATTATCAAATAGGGCATGAATACTTCCTGACTGTGGAGTTTTGTGAGAATAGGAGACATCTTTGCAGTAGAATCTACATATTTAACCGTTTCAAATCACAAGGGTGAAAGCTTTTTAAAAAGAGATGGCATGTCTTAAACCAAAAAGGTTATCTCAAGTAATAGAATTTTAGACATTCTTAAAAAAGTGGGTGGAGCAGATTTTTATAAATCGGTTATATACCTGCTGACTCTGAAGTGAACCAGCTATGTGGCTACCAAATATGTCTTGGTCAGGATACTCATGGCCTACTGTGTTGGTTTAGAAGCTGCCTATCTTGTAGGTCCCCTTCATCACAGACTAATGGGGAAACTCAGAATTGAGGCCCAGCAGCAGACGGTGTGTTTCTATCATCATGCTCTCCAATTTTATACAACTGAGTACTTCTGGTGTTGCCCAAGCAAATGTGTAGTTTCTTCCACTCTTTAGAGAGCCCTGATCTATGTGTGTACTCTGAGACTTGATCATATACTGAATTTGCCCATCAAAGCTCTTTAATTGAGCCATCTCCACTACTAGATGGCACAAGTGAAATTTTAGTCTTATTTCGAAGTACACCATGAACAGATTAGACTTCTCTGTCCTTCTAGATAACTCCAGAGCCAGTGGCACTCACGTTTCCAAGTGTTAAAGAATTCCCACTTCAAAAGGTTCAACTCTTTCCCAATTTTTATTTAGAAAACTGATAATGGTTGAAATAAGCCACAGGGGGTCAAAGAACCAGGTGGCCAGAGAGCTTATACCCGAGATGAGAAACGCCTTGCTGTCTGCTGGTTTAATAGGCTGCCCTTATTTCTAATGGGGCTTGAGTGGAGCTGAAATCGAGGCTGAGAAACTATATCAGAGCGATCTTAACATCGAACCACCTGACATTGGGTCTGTTGGGGATATTTCATCATTGTCTGCTTGACCTTTGGCCTCTTAGACTTCAGCCCATCATTTCTGAGAAGCTGAGACTAAAAAAGCCATTTGTTCCCTGTCGAATGTACCTGTTCTGATGCGCTGTCAACAGCTGTTTGCATTGCTAACTATGTCAAGGGAAAACAATTGATGCCAGCAAACTCAAATTCCGAACCACCTCTTTTATTTCTGTCACTCCTGGTGCTAATGATGACCTATATTCTCTACAATGATGACTATCTTAAAAGTCTTTTAGACTTTGAAGAGAGCGTTTGAGTCCTAAGTGCCTGTATTGTGAAAGAATATAATATGGAGAGGTCTATTATTTTAGAATTCATTTGCCGATTTTTTTCTTTTTTTGAGGCCTCGCTGTAAATTAAACCGCTTGAGTTGGCTTTGTAGGTTTCTTTTTTCCTTCTTTCTTTCTGTTTTTTTTTTTTGCATACACAGCAAGGATAACTACACCTCAGATTTATGAGCATTGTGAACAGGTTTCCATAGCAACCACTCTGGCTGCTCTACACCAAATAACCTTGTCATGTGAGCGTTTATCACTGGAACATCAAGGACTGGATTGCACTGTACGCTCTTTGGCTAAACAGCAGGATTTTTCTGAATAATAATTGGCCGTGGCCTTTTATTCCACCAGTCAGAGTTAATCATCCTCAGAATCTGAAATTAACCATAATGCATTCAAAGCCCAGAGTGCAGCCATTCAAAAATTCCTCTTTGGAGGAAGAAAACTTTACAATGATCTTTGCTCTTTGTTGTATATGACCATTGTTGTTATTGTTATTGTCATTATTACTATTGGGAGGGCTTAAAGAGAGAAGGATGAGGACTTGGGAATGGCATATAGAACTTGTTACCATGATATAAGTAAAATAGGCATTTTAACTAACCTATTATTTATGAGAAATACAAGATATTTTAAGCTGCCATCAAAACCAGTAGTTATTTTTTCCTCTCAAATTACCTTACAGGACATTTGATCATTTGAATGGATTTTACTAAGTTAATTTATTTTCCACAGATTCATGTCTTACTACACACTCAGAAATTTCACTTGTGCTTCAGATCTATCATGTTAGTAGGTAAATGAATGGGCTGTAAAGGATCAGTGAGCTGTCTCCGTGCCTACACAGCATGCATGTGTGTGCGCACACACAGGCGCTTGTGTTCATGTACACGAACCCACAAGAAGGACCCCAGAAAGAAAATAATTACATCACAAGGATACAGCTGGCTCTCTGTCACAGGCAATTATGTTACAGCTGGGAGTGGGTGGGTTAAAAAATATATCAGGATTGTGGTTATTCACCAGCGGAGAGGTTTTCTGCTCCATCAGGAGTTGCCATGTAAAATTCTACTAGGTATGGGGCCAAACTTCAGCAAATTCTCCAAATTGTAGTTTTCTTGGGCTTTTTAACACCATTTTTAGTGACCTCTCTCTTACCCCTTTTATTGCACTTCTCTAGTCCCAGAGTCTTCTTTCTTAGAGGTCCCCCAACATAACATTGTTATTGTAAATAATAATTGTCACATCATAGGTGTGGCTTCTCCTAAAGATAGTTACATAAAAAAACTAAACATTGAATCTCAAATGGAAAAATTTAAGAAATCAGTGAAGAATGGTTTTCTGAAGAATGGATTGGAAGAGGAAAGACATTTTAAAAATTCCCATTATAGTATACCTTCTGGGTAGCCATGGACTACATCACTTTCTAAGACTCCCTTTTATGAGAAAGACCTGCAGTCAGTCCAATCAAATGAAGTTAATGATTGGATTTGGAGATGAAAATTAGCTAAATGGGCAGATTTTGGATAAAACTATGCAGGGAAATGGCACTGTTCATCCCGTGTCACTTCCCTGTTCTTGTCTTTTTGTAGTTCTCCCTTTGAAATAAACATATACATGGGGCAGGCAATAAACTGAGTTTCAGAAAGCAAAAACATAGAGCAGTAGCTGGAACACAGTAATTCATTTACTCATCAACTATATATTAAGTTCCTTGTAAATGCCAAGGACACTGCTAAGTGCTGCATAGGAAACAGCAATTAATGAGACCTTATTCCCACTCTCAGTGCACTTACCAGTTTGGAGGGGAGATAAAATATGAACAGAACCTGGGTAGCTGCTGTACTATTGAATGAGAAACCAATCTATTGGGAGTGAGAGGCATAAACGTCTGGAGGTGGCGACAGTCACTGGCATTGTCATGCAAGGGGGCCTCTGGTGTGTGGAACTGCTGGTCTCTAAGGATGTGTGGAAGGCTGGTGACTGGAAAGAGAACATTCCAGGAAGAGAAGAGGGCAGGAGTGAAAGCAAGAGGCACAGAGTGTTGGCTGTGTTTTAAGAATGGTCAACATGTGTTGGGGCTCCAGGTTTACATCCATGAGTTGTGGGTAGAGGTAAACTAAGTACCTTCAGGCTAAAGTTGAAATGTTGTTACTAAGATCATTTAAGTGTCATCCTAAGATGCTTGGACACTTATTTGGATGACATTAGAGGGTCATTTCAAGTTCTTAAGCAGAATATTGATCTGATCAAAGCTGTAGGAGAATTTAAATGAGACGGAGGTGAGGAGGGGGAAGGGAGATGTTTCTTTCATCTCTTGGAAAGGTGGACTTACCTCAATTCTCTGTTCAACTAGCCTTTTATTCTTCTTTTACTTCTGGGGAAAAGAAGAGGAGATTCCTTTTATATGGTGGTGTTGAGGTGCTGTGTTAGAGGTGGGCAGAGACCTCCCTGGTGCAAGCCTCATATCCATGGCTTAGCAATTAGGTAGGAGGACAGTGAAGAAATGCTGGTCATATTTGGGCTCGTCAGGCTGAAGCACCAAAGACATAGCCAGAGTCTTATCATTTGATTTCTCAAGTTTTAATAGGAGTTTTGTGAAGAGGAAAGAAGTGACCAGTATTGTTAACCAGTGCTTAGTAAGCTCTGACCAATCTGTCAATGATCATCGCTGCTATTAGACCCAAGAGAGCTATAGTTAGATACCAGCGAGCGAAATATGCTATGTGGTGGAAAAATCTTCACAGAATTGTGTCTAGAACCCAGGGTTCACGAAGCATACCCTGACCTGGATGATCCCTGGGGTTCCCACAGCCCCCTCTGACTCTGTTGGGGGTATGACATGTGTCAGTGAAGTTTAAAGCATGAATAGAAGGGTAAACAATTCTCTCTCATGTCCCTTCACTTCGTCTTGCTCTTGACCATCAAACTTTTGAGCAAATTTGTTTAGTGCTGCAGTTCTGTCCTAGAAGCTGTTCAAAATGAATTTTTTTTATCCTTTCTCCTTTTTCATTTTAGAAGATCTATGAGGACAAAACACAATATGTCTTTTGTACTTTCGGTAGAATGGGTGTCCTTCTCGTTATTTGTGTTCAACATCAGGTTCTCCCTGGTTAGAAATAACAGCTCTGCATGGGAAATTTTGTGTTATCTAAAGCTGCATAACAATTCTCTCCAAAATATAATGGCATAAAGCAGTAATAATAATTTAATATCTCTCACAATTTCTGAGGGTCATAAATTTGGCAGCAGCTGAGCTAGATAGTCCTGATTTGGGGCAGAAGATGCACTTTGGAGGTGACTCACCCCCACTCAACAGCTGGTGTCGGCTGTTGTCAGGAGTCCTCACTTCTGCAACCACAGGTTCTCTCCACAAGGCTGCTTGAGTGTTCTCACAACATGGTAGTTGGCTTCCCCCAGTGTAAGTAAGTAATATAAGACACCAAGCTCAAAGTCCTTATGGCCCAGGCTTGGAAGTCACACACCACCATTTCTGATATATGCTATTGGTCACAGGACAGTCTGCTTGGATGAGGCACGGAATTATACAAGGTATGAACTGCAGAAGGTAAAGATCCTTGGAAGGTTTCTTGGAGGCTACTGACTACAGAAGTGCTGTAGTTTTGCACCTCAAAAGTGTATGTGTGAGCTTCTGGTGTTCAGAAAAGAAACTGCCCTTTCCACTTAAAAACTCTGGGAAAATTTGTACCTGTGCTGAGGTTGAGCAGTGCTCATTGGAGAAGAACTGCTTTTATCTGACATAGTCTGGAATAATGGTTGACGTGGGTCAAATTATTTTAAACGTACATAAAAACAGTAAACTTTTTGTTTTAGCTTAAATTTGTAAATGTGCATTCATTTACCAATATTTTCCTATAGGACCAATGATTTTTCTTTGAGTAAAGGCCTTCTAACTAAAATTCTGCATCATCTTTTCCCTCAAACAATTCCCAGAATGTATAATTTAAATAACCTACTTTTGGTTTCTTTAAAGTAAAGCCAGAACCTAAAATATATTTTCCAAGCAATGTGAATGCAGACTTCATCAAGACCTTTATGATTTGGGCTAACCTCTTAGAGATGTCTCACCCACATTCAATTCAACATCGGCTCTTTTTTTTTTTTTAATCAAATTCCCATTTATTGACCCTTTCCAAGGCAATCAACTTGGTTTTTATCAAAGAAACAACTCTCTTTTCATTCATATTTCAGTTTTGCATAATGCTTAAATAAATTACATAACTACAACCAGCATAAAAAGGTTTGGGAACAAACACGGTTGATTTGTGGAAAGAATGCAGTGTGATCAGGAGTAGAGCCCTGGCCCCCTAGAGAGCAGTGTGCTGGTCCCACATGTTCCTCAGAATGCCCTGAATGTTCAGATGGGCAGCATCAGTTAAGTGATTCTGTGTTAAGGCAATGTTTACGGTCAATATTGTTACTTGCTTGCACTTCCTTAAAAATATGCACTGAAATGACTGATCTTTGTGCTCCATTCTCAAAAATCAAATATGTGTAAATAATCGAACTGGTCATGTAGATAACTGATCAGATAATCATAGACAATCAATGAACCCATAATGCTCTCCTTACCAAGCATGTAGAGGGACCTAAAGAACACCTCAAGGAATGGGAAGATGAATGCTTAAGTGTTAATTATATTTGGCCCCAAACCTTAGGGTGATACTGTGGATCAGCTTCTAATCCAATGTTGAATGGCAATACCCAGGCAATAAGTGCATCAATCCCAGTCTCAGTAGTCAGGGAGGCTTCCTAGAGGAGGGGGTCTTGGCTTTGGCTTTGAATAGGATATGAAACATACAACAGAAGTGAGAATGATAAAAATATTTGAGGAATAGCAGGGAGAACATGGAAAAGAGAAGGTGGAACTGTGATCAGGGAGGGAGGGCCAAAGCACTTCAGGCATTTTGATCCACTTTTGGAAACAGGAAGCCATGGCAGATCTCTGAGCAGAGGAATAAGCATGACTAATGAAATACTTGAGGATTATCAGACTGGCAAAAGGACATTGGGTAGATTCAAGTGGGAAGAAGCTTGAGCCAGGGCCAGTTTGCAAGGGCTGTCAGAGTGGTTTGGAAATAATGTGTGAGAAAGTCCTGATAATTGTAGAGTTTGTGGGTATAGAGATATCACTAAAAAAGTAGCTGCATTTGGGAGCCATAAAACAGGGGAGGTAAGTAGAAGAAATTAAAGTTTGAATCTAGAGAAATAGGAAATTGTTGGTGCCCTCGTCACAGGATGAAAATTTGGGAAAGGAAGCGTGAGAGAGTGAGGGAGTGATGAACGCAGACTCTGCTGTTGGGGGAGGGGGAGAGTGAAGAGGGTTGGCAGAAGGCTAGAGACACGGGGGACTGGACCTACGGCGGGGGGAGAGGGGATGGAACCCAAGGGATAGATTCCGGAACTGTCCACAGAGCAGCCTCTATATTGTATATAGAGGCCCCAAAAGTAGGCAGGTTGAACCTCTGAGGAGGGTCCCACAAACAAAGGGAAAGAAAGGGAAGGACAATGTTAAGACCAGGCCTTAGCCGAAACCCCTGTTCCCTCTACTGGGCCAGAGCTTCTTTCTCGTGGCTCAGAAAAGGAGCTTGAGGGACTGGTCTCTAAGAACTCACAGCCTAATCTTTTAATTTCCCCATTCACCCCTTTTGGGGAGTCTCACCCTCTGTCTTTCCTTTCTGGGTCTCCATTTAGACAATAGGCATCAGACCTTGTGTAAACATGTGTTTAGTTTCAGTCTGATTTTTATTTTACTCCCATGTGTAGACTCATCCTGGCTCCCCCAGTCTCACATTTCTGCCTTTTCTTTGCTCTCCCCTAACTTTTCTACTCATACCATTACCTAAAATGTCTCCCTTGTTAAGGATGGGAAGGCCTCCATTAGGACCCACACTCCATTGTGTCACACATCATTTAAATATCTTTATCACTTTCCCACTGGGAAAAACAGTAATTGATGGTATTCCCATTTATCTTCACTTTCTCTGCTCCATTCGGGGAAAAGATGACGGTTTCACACAGCTCATATCTATTTTCCGCTCAGGCTGAAGCTGGATTCCAACACTGTACTTACAGGGGCCCAGATTTCCTACAATCCCATAACGTTTTATGAGCAATTTTACAAACCAGACACTGTATTATCATGTCCTTCTGAAAGGTGGTAATGTGAATTGTCAGCACAAAGGAGCTGGGACAGGGGAACCTACCTCTGTCTGGCATTCGGCTCACCATCTGCCCTGAGCAGGGCCCTTTGTTCAGGGGTTCCTGTGTGGAGCCGACACTGCTGTGGGCAGGTGACCACAAATGTTTAAAAGCCTCTCCTGTTCAACAACAGCGGGCATAGGCTGGAACATCCTCACCAGGAGATTCCTTAGTGAGCATCTATGTTGTCCCACCTATTTCACAGATGAAGAGATTGAAGCTCAGACACAGGAAGTGATCAACCTGGGACACACAGACAATGATGACATCAGAACTGGAGACTGAGCTTTCTGACAGTCAAAAAAAAACCGTCTTAAAAAATTGTTTGGCTAGATATGTAAATATGAAATCCAGCCTGTCTGTTCAACTGTCCTAAGTAGAACCAAACCCACAGATGATGTCATGCAGTAATTCTAATTTGGTTTTTCATGTTGAGAAAACAAAGTGAGCAGAGTCCTGGTAACTGACACACATTCTTCTCCCACCAGCACTGGTGCTCAAGTGCTCAATTTGGGTTTACCTTGTCAGACTGCATCCTCTCACCCAAGGTTTATGGAGGTGAGGTGGAGTTTTTTCCATCCCTTATTCATCTCTTTTGCTTTTCTGCACAGGAGAGAGGTAACTGGAGCAGAGTGGAGGAGCAGGTTTGGGCCGTGCTCACCAACGTAGCTCGGGGCGGGCTTTTGGAGAGACTCCTGAGATGGGTAGATGGAGGGAAGGCACAGATTTACTGATTTCACATAACAGAATCATTTATGAACCCCAGCTGAACACTGGGCAGATGGGATTTCCTGTGCTAAAATGGGTTGGGAAGTACAATATTTAAAGGGCCTGAGGTGACATGTAGTAAAAAGAACACTGGGCTTGGACCCAGGCTCTGGTTCTGACTTTGCCACCACATAGCTGCATGACTTTTCTGAGCCTTCATATGCTCATGTGTAGGATAAAGGGGTTGGTTTTGTAGACTCAGAGACCCTGTCCAACTGGAACGCTCTGGGATTCTGTGGAGACTTTGCATCTGGGTGATGGTGAGCAATGATTGCTAGGAACACAGGCCGGAAGGGGAACGCGCAGGAAGGGCTAACGGGAAACACATGGTGCAGATGACTAGCGGCAGGAAGAAAGTGGGAAGAGTCGGCAGGCCCAGGGGCTCCCCATAAAGGCTGCACTTCTCCAGGGGCAAACTGTTTCCAAAATCGCAACTGAGCAAGGCATGAAGAGTTGGACACACATAACTTTCTCATAGCTCATCAGAGAAGAGCAATTTGTGATCATCTCCATTGACATTCAAAAGCACCCTGTGAAGTAAACAAGACTCTATTATCATGCGTTTACATATGAGATAACTGAGGCTCCAGGAAGGCACAAGACTTCCCAAGATTTATTGTTTATAGGCAGAGTTGGACTAGACCCAAACTTTCCTGGGTTCTACTCACACGCCTTTTCCAACTCAGTTTGCTATAGCAACCACTTGTATTTCTACAGAACTTTTTACTTTTAAAGTGTTTTGAAAAACCATTACCTCATTTTCATCCCACGGTGACACTGGGGTTGCTAGGGGTTTTTTCTCGTGCTTTAGAGATGAGGAAACTTAAGCCCAGGTAAATTAAGTGGTTTTCCCTGAGTTTCCTATTCATTCAACAAACTACTATTCAGCACCCATGATCCAATAAGTACATCCCAGACATGGCTGCTTAATGGCAAGGCCAACTTTGATGTCACAGTGTCTTGACTACACACCCAGTACTTTTTAGCAGCTGTGATCTTTAATGTGAAAATAAAAGCTCTCAAAAGAAGCTTTCAAATATGACATGGACAATATGGCCCTGCAATGGTAATATCCTGTCCAAAAGCTGGTCCTCCATTGTCCTCTTATTTTTTTTTCTTTTTTTTTTTTGCGGTACGCGGGCCTCTCACTGTTGTGGCCTCTCCCGTTGCGGAGCACAGGCTCCGGAGGCGCAGGCTCAGCGGCCATGGCTCACGGTCCCAGCCGCTCCGCAGCATGTGGGATCCTTCCAGACCGGGGCACGAACCCGTGTCCCCTGCATCGGCAGGCAGACTCGCAACCACTGCACCACCAGGGAAGCCCATTGCCCTCTTATTTTAAGATGGTCTTCCAGCTCCAGAGTTAATGACTTAGGAGATACATAATAATTATTAGTGACATAAAGGGCAATAATAACAGTTGATGAAGATACCAGGCTCAGGTTTCAACTTTGATCTGAAAAAGGCAAAGCACATATCAGTGTGTTCCAACCTCTCTGTCCTGTCTCCTCTCTACCTTCTCAGCACCAGGATTCCACAGCCTCCTCTGCCCTAGAAATGTACCTTTGGTTCAGTCCCTGCTAATCCCCACTGGTGGATGCTGGTGTATCAATGGAATAAGCAGTCGCAAAAATAGAGGCTGGATGGCCAGCCCTTAGAGATGCTTGGGAAAAGATGTCTGCCCTCGGAAAGGACACTGAGATTATCTGCCTTCAAGAAAATATGAAATCTAGTCACTGGAAGTACTGCAGCTACTTCCTAATTACATGGCCTCTCCTGGAATTTGGTCCTTCAGTCATGCTCTCAAATATATTAGTAAGTTGTCCAGAACAACAACTAGAAGTTGTCCTTTCTAGTTGACTAACATTGCATTAACCTTCTACAGATCCTCAAAGCAATTCCAATTTCCACATTTCCCTTCAAGTCTTTTCTGTAGGTGGATAACAGCATCCTGGTATAGTTTTTCTTTAAAGTCGGGGGGTGGGGGTGGATTTTACTTGTCTGAGAAACTGTGTGCTATGCCTCCACTTCTCACGCATCATCACCTGGGATGTTCTTTGAGCCTCTGGAGGTGAAGGTACTTTATCCTGAGCCACCCACACCTCCTTGTGTAGCTCTCTGTGATTAAGAGAAGGAAGTCCCTGGGCCCAAAAAATAAGTCTGTCTCGGGGAAAGTGAGCCAACCCAGCTCTCCTGCTCCGTCCCACCTCCACCTCTTCTTGCCTTTGGCACCACCTCCCTGCTGACCCTCCTATCCAGCAGCCATCCAGCAGCCAAGACCCAGCTCAAGTCTCACTCCTTTTCAATGCTTTGCAGACTATCCCATCCCCCTTGGACTACTACCTTTCCTAGGCTACCACGGCCAGATTTTCATTCTTCACTGAGTGCTAGTCACCATTATTATCCTTGAATTCCTCACTGACTTGTCAAGTGTGTAATCATGACTTTTAAACTGGAGTGTAGGCTCCCTGAAGGCAGAAGACATGGTTCCTTCACCCCCGTTCCTCACTATGCTTTACATTAGGTAGTCACATTGAATATATTTGTTGTTTTAAAAAATAACTTCCAAGTGGGGTACGCCCTAACCTTAGCCTTGACAACACAAAGCAGAGATAAAATATACATATATATATATAATATATTATGTCTATACATACAGTGGAATAATGGCCGTTGAACAAGACTGGACTTTTGTTAAGGAAGTAACAGTGCTGTCCCAGAGTCTGGCTCTACCCTAGGGAATTAGCATTGGTCACACATGCTGTGTGAGGAAGCCCCTTCTTTGCTGATTCTGGACCACCCATCACAACGGCAGGAAATCTAACCATCTGCTGTCCTCCCTCAGGGAATGACTGCATTGCAGCCATCTCCTTTCACCTCTTAAGAGGCCAAATTTATTCATTCTTCCTTCAACACAGAGTTGGGGAAATATTAGTATTGGCTGAGTTAAGACTGTGGGTCATTTTACCCCATTAATAGTGGACCGAGTCATTCCAAAACACCTACTGAGGGACATAAGTAGCATGGAAATGGACACTCACCCCCCTTCACTGGAAGACTGTGGGAATAATTCTTTCATTTGTCATGGAAACCAGACCCCTGTTCTGACATTCACTTAATTTTTCTTCATGGTAAAAGCTGTTGACTTCTCCTATTAGTGGAATTAGAAATAACAGCACTGGCCTGGAAATTGGGAGGCCTGGCTTCTCACCCTGGCTGCATGCCCAGGACCTCCTCTTCTTTGTTCTTTCCAAGTGACTACACCACTTGCACACCTGCCTGTCACTTAGTACCAGGAGGTGGGTTTGTTTGGGTGGCATGTTTCTTTGAAGACCACCCAGAAGTTCCTGCTGAGACTCATGCTTTCTACTTAGAATTATTGGCAGCAGGGAAACCCACCTCTGAAATACATGGTGTATATGCAGAAAGGTATCAAAGTGGAACGTGGAGGGTCTGGGAGCTGAATTTTCTCCCACCTCATCCACATGTGGCCAGGAAAGCCCCTTCAGCTTCTGTGTTTGTTTCTCTGTCCGTAAATTGGAAATAATAATGCAGATAGCCCTCATCCAAGGGTTTCTACCAGGGCTCTTCTGAGAATTAAATGGGATTAGAAATATGACTACATTTTAGAAGCAAAATGACGTGGAGAAACAGATGGTTGTCAGAGCATCTTCGTGTGTGTTGCCAAGAGGACAGTCCAGGCAGGAAAGCTGGTGTCTGATTCTAGACTGTCCACTACCTATGTGATCTTAGGAAAGTCATAAGGTCTCTCTGGGTCTCACTTTCCTCATCTGTCAAATGGGGATTTAAATAACTGCCCTACCTTTCACACAAAAGTGCAGCAAAGATCTGAAATAATACGCATGAAAGAGTGTCGACAAGTATACAATGGTATACTCAAGTAAGAAAGAGTTCACCGATTTTAGCACGTCTATCTGGATTGAAGTCCATTCATTCCATATAAGAAACCCACCCTCCTAAGAGGGAGCCCCAGAGGGAGAGGTTATATGTAAATTACTCGGCTATTGTACCTGCATTACCTCTGGAAGATGTGTCATTCAACGCAAAGAGCACCAGCTTGAGAATTAAAGATGGAAGCTGGACATTTACAAGGAAAACTTACAACAGACCCAGTCCCTTGGGAAAACATATATCTTAGCAGTATTATATCCAATTCAAATAAAACAACACCTTTCAAGGGCACAGGGTCCCTTCTTCAGATTGTTGGATAGAATGATCCATGTTTAAGAAGCTATAAAATGGTGACCATAGACCATAACTTTAAAATAAAAAATGGCTTTGCAGCATTGTTGAAGAAATTGTACATTCTATTGCAAGTGTGGAAGAAAGATGGTGCTAACATGAATATAAAGCAGACAACACCACCAACAGTGGGCGCCACATAATCGCAGGAGAGGAAAATCTCTGAGGGCTGGAGAGGGAGCTTTCCCTACATAGGCTGGAGGTCATGGGAGCCCCCAGGGCACATACCACCTAAGCTGGTCCTGAAACATGAATATAATTGGAAAAGCAGAGAGGGCAGGACCACGCTAAGATGACCTGGTAGGTCTGGGTAGGGTGGTGAGCAGAAGGGAATAGCAGGTTTGATGACAGAATGGACCAATCCCTGAGACTGCACTTAACAGAAGATTTACCACCCCAAGTCAAAGGAAGAAAAACTAAACAGAACTTCCACTTGGGTTATGTTTAATAAGTATAAAACACACAGAAATTCAGCTTCTCTGAAGTCATTCAGGATGATGACTGGTGGTTCCCGATGAATATTGGTTCATCATTGGCTATGAACCAGTGATTCTTGATGAGCGCCCTCAGTTTGTCCCCTACTGTTGGTTCTCGATTTGGGGGGAAGAGCTGACATCTCTTGCTCTCATGGGAGGGATCCACACACTTTTCCTCTAAGCACTGACACCGGCCCTCACAAGTACCCGATGGGTGAGAGGATTGAGTGGCAGGTGCATTACTGAGTAGGGACAAGAGAGAAAGTCCAGTGGCCAAAGGCAAAATTTACTCTTTTGTGTATCTGGAGGAACACTGGCCCCCCAAATGTAATGGAGGACATGGAAAACAGGGATAAAGATGTTAGAGTTCTGAGTTTTTTGGTATGAAGAGACGTTCACAATATATCATTACATTAAAAATTATCTTATAAAACAACATATGATGTATATTTTCATTTTTTGCAAAAAGAAAAACACTTATTGGATGAATAAACACAGTTACATTTTTAAAGACTAAATCCATCAAGTCAGGAGTCTGCAGGGAGCTCACCGCTATTAAGACCCCCCTGGGACAGCAGGCTGGCCAGGGCCAGGTGTGGCAAGTGCAGTACGGCTTGAGAGGCATGGACCTGGCCGAGCAGAAGCATGCTGGCCTGGCTCAGGGAGGATCATCTCTCCTGCCCACTCTCATGGGTTCCATGTAGCACTGGGAAAGCCTGGAGGGAGGAAACATAGCCCACCCCTCTATTCCTCTTGTCAAATCTCTGTGATGTGAGCAGCCGGCAGCTCAGTGAACTTGGTCTAGAGCTGATGGCCTGCCATGGCCACCTGCCCCTCGGTGCCCAGGACGGGGCTTTGCAAGAGGCCTGGATAATCAGTGTGAGGTGATGATTCATTCAATAAGATGAAGGAAATGGGAAGTATGATGCCGGGGAAAGGAAGAAACAAACTGCCCTGGGGGAGCTCTTGGCCCTTGCAGGGTTCTTGTCCCTCCAACAGAG
The DNA here is from genome assembly GCF_008692025.1 of Phocoena sinus. Lineage (NCBI taxonomy): Eukaryota > Metazoa > Chordata > Mammalia > Artiodactyla > Phocoenidae > Phocoena > Phocoena sinus. The sequence goes on along the minus strand of NC_045776.1, from coordinate 28,181,195 downwards.
TCGCTTTTGTTAGGTTGCTTGACAGTAGAGAGAGTACGATGCTGGCAGACAAGCCCACACAACCCCTGTTTTATGCAGTCATTAAAGAGGGAGATGGAAACTGCGCACGTGCTTCACTGTTGAATATCATCCCCCCAGCAAGACCATGCCTCGTTTGAATATTGGCTCTTAGTCACTATTTGTTTTTATTCTGAGCAGCCATTAACTTCCTACTATGTCTCCATCTTTTAGAATAAAAATAGCAATGTTAGAAAGGATAACAACACTCCCAGCACTGAGCCCTCCCCAAGCAGTGTTCTGTTTGGCAGTAGAGGAATAAAAATGATGGACACTCCTGTGCTGAATGGTAAGGCCACAGGGGCAGGCAGGAACCAGGTGATTGTTTGAAAGAAGTTCCTGGGGTAGCTTTCGGGAAATCACCGTTATGAAACCCTCCTCCGAAGAAAGTAGGTGGAAGAATGGAGGGTGATTAATTAACAAGTGGCCCGGAATACTCAGTCTCTGATTAGAAACTCATTCAAGGTACACAGACTTTTGCAACCCAGGGAATCAGCTGGGAACATGCATACTAACCCAGGGGGGCCGACTGTGTGCTGGAAAATAGCCAGTATGATCCAGGGGAGACAGATCCCAAGAGGGGTAACCAACTCCAGTTTCTCGTCTACTCCCTAACACCCAGGTGCTGACCTTTGATCTTGGATTTGGCCTTGTGAGTCGGCTGTGATGTGATCCACACATTGTTCCCTGCAAAGGCCTGGACTGCATCTACCCAGCATTTTAATCTCCCCAGTACAGGGTCTTGTGGATGCCTGGGAGAGCCTGGTAGAAGCCTGGTAGAAGGGCCTCAGTCACCAAACATCCACTGGGTTGAACCTGAGCCACCAAATCCAACTTTAGGGGCAAGAGTTTGTCTAGGATTTTGAGTCCCTTACATTAGCAAATAAATTAGCAAATAAATCCCTTTTGCACATTCCCCAAAAGCTCTCATTTGTCACCACAACTGATTTTCTAACTGATCTTTTCCCTCTCCTCTGGAGATGTGCTTCATCAACTTTTCTCATTTACCTCTTCAAAATAAATCTTTACCTCCCCCCTGAACTATATCCTTCTCAATATGGATGAGATAAACATGGGATTGAGTCCTGGCTTCAACACTTATTAACTAAGGGGCTGTAGGCAGGATCCTTAACTTACTCAAGCCTCGGTTTCCCCATGTGCACAGTATCCCTCACAGGCTGAGGTGTGAGGGTTAAATGAAATAACGTCTATAAAAGAGAATATGCAATAGATATTATTTATAAGTAATAAAATTGTATTATCAATATAGTCACAGCCAAACAGAACTATTGGCTGCATTTCCTTCAATATAATCTCAGTTTGCCTATGTCCATGCTTTTGTCTCCACTATTCCCTTATCTTCCTAGGCCTTCTATGACAAATATAAAAGCCTCAGTCATTTTTAAACATCATCTCAAGTGCATATAACTTGCTCTGCTTCTCCAAACAGACATGCCCTCTCAGAGCAGAGCAGTCCCTACTATTCTCATGGGGCCTACCTTATTCTCTCACACTTCTCTACCTTGTACTGCTACTGGTAAAAGGATTTGGAAGCCTGGGAATATGCAATGTCCAACTCTGATATGTTTTATTGAGTTGCCTTATCTTAAAGTTTCCTGATATCTGTATTTGGGGCTGAGAAGACGTTTACTTTGATCTGATTAAAACCAAGAGGATGTGCTTGTGGTTTAAGGTCACAGTACATTCAAACTCTGGGGAATAATGAGACCAAGGTTATGGAATGGGCATGGAGGTCCTGAGTGGGTGTGGAAGAGGACCATAGTTTAGACAAGAAGAGGAAAGTATGGCTTTTCTTCCACTGAGAGAGGAAGATGGATGGAACAGGGGTCAGTCTGGCCAACTTCTCACTGCCTTCTCTTCACCCCTTGCTCATAACACATTCCTCAACACCAGATGGTCCCCTCCACCTAACAGATCCTCATCTCCATCTCTGAGGGACCTTTCTGGGTATTGGGAACCATTCCTTCACCCTCTTAATTCTTTCATCTTTAAATCACAGGTGATCTCATAGTCTGAACCTCCCCACTTAATTTTGTAGACTGTCTCATACGGTTCTCTCTCTGAAGCATGAGCCCTCAGGGACAGATACCATATCTTCACTTCCTTCACTTGGTTTCAGGTCAGCCAAGGGTAGATACTTAAGAAGTATTTGTTCTAACACTGATGGATTGAGAGTCTCTTTTACAAATGGAGGTTGTCCTCAATATGGAGAGACTTTTCAGTCTGACGAGACTCTGAGAAGTCAACAGGTAATAAGTAAAGGAAAAAGTTGTAACCTATTTTATATTTCAGGAACTAAAAAGGCTTAGAGTTTAAGTCAATGGAATCAGGAGATTTTCATTGTTTATAAAATTTTAAATAAGTTTAATCCTTTACACTCTTTTGTATGTAGTAGCAACAATGGAAATCTGGTATTTCTTGGACAAGACTGAAGCAGGGTAAACCTAGGAATTGCTGCATGGTTAATGGATTTACTTACTGGCAGCCTGGAGGCAATCTATTTTATTATTAAGAAACTGAAAAATAGTTTTAAAAAAGCAGCATGTGAAGATTTCAATCAGAAATAGATGGGCACTTTTTAAACTGCAGTTGGTTTCTAAAGAATGGGCAAGATAAGAATTGATAGAGGTGAATAGCTATCAAAACGTAGGGTGGAAAAAAAAAAGAAGCAAATTGCCACCTACTTGAAGTGAATATCTCTTGTAATGTAATCCGTTTTAAACTTTAAAATTGTTTTGTACTCTGACATACATAACAGTGGAAGTCTGGATTGAGAGTGTTTATTGGTTTTTTCCAATGGAAGATTGCCTGTTTGGTATTTGAATAATAATCTCCATATAAAAATATGGTAATGTAATTATGCTAACTAGTATTTTCTATAATTCAAGACTCTGTTTATAATAATATATCATATCTTGCAGTCATGTAGGAATCCATTTGTCCCCTCCACCTGGGCCTAGAGATAGGAAGAGGAATTTTAATATACAGTCCTCTGTAATCTGGTCCTCTCAGGATTTAGCGTTTCCTGGAAGGTGATAAAATAAATCTTACCAGAAATACCTTCATTTGCCACATTCTGCCAAGCAGAGATGAAGCTGATTCTTCGAAATTTTTCGGATAAACTTGCTTTGACCAAACACACAGATGGAAACATGCTAGCATGAGGATATTAGCCAAACTCAAAAACAAAGGAAGTGAGGGAGTGTTTTAAATTACTTTGGAGAAAACAAATAGAATAGGTCAATTACATCTGTTATTACACAGTGCATTATTGAGAAATTTATATGCGAAAAGTATGTCATCAGCTAGTATTATCGTCTCACCCACACAAGAAAAAACAAACTGTGAAGTGTGGATGGGTCTGCACTCGATTGAGTCCTCTTGTAGGTTGGTGCTGTACTAAGACAATTTTGACAAGACTTGTCCATTGTTTTTATCTTTATACTGAGAATAGAAGCAATAGTGGAGCGCCTGGGACTGTCCTGTGTAAGAGTTTGCCTTTGACTGGGAGAGTGAACCCTGCAAATACCAATTCATAGAGTAATAGCAACCCATCGGGTAATGTCTAGTCACTTGTCCCAATGTTCTGTATCAACTCTTCTCAGGTCAATAAACATAGTAACTAGGATGAGGATACAGAAAGCTACAGTTTAAGTGAAAGTGGTAAATATATCGGGAGGTATGTTGTCATCCCCACTGGTCTCCATGGCTAGTACAGTGGGTCAGATTTACATATTAAAATTTATAAGGCTAAATATAAATTCCATATAGGTTTCTCAAAAACTCACAACCAAAAAAGCACATCAAAGGGAAAACATGGCTAAACAGCAGCATATGACATGCCAAAGAAGCTTAAAAACAATTGGGGCTCTATTAATAGAAATACCATACCCAGGGAGAGGGAGGTGATTGCCCCTCACTGAACATAATACACTCGGAGTTTTGTGTTAAATTTTAGGGCACCACCTTTTAATAAAGAAGTTGATAAATTAGAGTAAAATGCCCAGAATGGTAAAGGAGAAATTGTTGAAAGAAAGAAGGCTGTTTATGTTGAAAAAAGCAGCCTGTTTTCAAATATGTTTGGGGCAATCAGGTAAATGAGAAAACGGACTTATTCCAGGTGACCCCAGAGAGAAGATACTGTTCCTGTAACAGCGCAGGTCTGTAGACCAGCTTCTCTTTCATCTGATGACCCTCAAGCCCTTTGTGTCTCTTTGCACTGGTCCTGACAACATCTCTATAGAGGAAACAGCAAGGGGCAGTAATGATGGGGAGAGCTGGGGGAGAGGGGAATTCAGGGAAAAATCAAGTAAACATTATAGGTCAATTCTTATAGGAACAGAGACAACATTTTCCAAACAGTCTTCATCCCCTTTCCCTCCATTTCTCTTTTCTTCTCTCCCTTCTCCCTTGAGTTTCCTCCTACAAATTTTAGTTCACATATAGGCATCTCCAAAATAACAAACTGACCAGAAGAAGTGTGTTGATTCAAACCTCTTGCAGCCTCCTGGTTACCTTTCTATTTTTGTTCAATCACAGTGACAGGTGATTTGAGGTAATGATAAATCCATGCATTTAAAGACTTGATTGCCTGAATAAATAGGTTGGATAGCTTCAGTAATTGGATAATTAAAGCAAGATGGAGATGCCAGTGGAGCCAGAAGCTGAGAAAATCAGGGTGGCTGGAAATTTCATTTTGGAAAAGTCAAAACCTAAAACTATAGCAGTAGCAAAGCAGATAAAACCAAAAGGTACATATTCACAGCCAAAAAAAAAAAGCAAGAGAAGGGGCTTGGTTACATTGAACAGAAATACAAATGGTAAGGAAAGACACACTTGAACTTCTTTGCATATTTTTCCCAAAGAATGTTGATCCCCTGCTCACAAGCTCAAGATTCCAGAGTAAGCCAGGGAGGAGACCGGAGAGGGTGCAGTCCTCTCAGATAAGTGCTTCCCACTACCGACCACTCCCACCCCCTCCATGTTTGGGCTTGCAAACACACACACACACACACACCTCTTCTTTGCCCTTTCTTTTCATCTTCTTTCCATTCCCCTCCCATTCTTATTGCCCTTTAAGCATGGTCCTTGAGAACTACAGTTGGATTCCAAAATCTGTAAAAAGCCACAAGAGAGGGAGCCAACTAAGACAAGGTTGATATCATCAGACACCAAAGGAGCAGAAAAGAGAGCAAGGCCATAGGGCTGGCACGTTATTGTTTTCAGACAGTGAAAGCCCATCTCACGGGGACAGACCCATTCATCCAGAACTCCACTGCCAGGCAGGAAAAGTAAGTGGTTTTCTCCTCCCTCTGGGAGTAAGATGTGCTCCTTTGAAGGAGCCAGGCAAGCCCGCCGTCACTGGATCGCTGAGAGGGTCCCCACACCATTCAAGGCTCCCTGGGAGCTGTCACATCTGCTCCAGCCCTTAGCCACCCCCATCTCATGTGGGTGGCCCCCATCTGTCTTTTCCCCCCACACACCAACCTGCACTGGAGGTGACAAAACTCTCATCACCCTCCCGACCTCACCAGCCGCAGCCTGGGGGTTACCACTGTGTGCTGAGCGCTCACTGCCACAGACACCGTCCTAAGCACATCATTAATAGTTTAGCCCTCAAAATTCACCCATTGTTTCCCATTTTATTGATGAGGAGATTGAGACTTGAAAAGGATAATTAACCTCAGTAGATAGTAACACCCAGAAGGAGACTTCACACACGTGCTTTTAAGGTATATATTCTCTACTCCCTTCTGGGGGACTGGGAATCTCGAGTTAGAAATACCCTCACACCCTTGACTTCCTCTAGCCCTTCTGTCTTCAGTCCAGTCATACATCCAACAAAACATTTAGTAGGCACTTACCATATACGAGGGACTGTGCTAGGCACTGAAACTGTAGAACTGAATAGTGCCCTCAAGGACATGGAGAGACAAAAATAAAGATTTCCAGTAAGTATAACATGTAGTAAGCCCTTTGCCTGTGGTAGGTGCTCGACACACATTTGATCAAATAAAAATCACTTGAATTAAACCTCCAAAATCATTCCTCTGAGAGTAGGCAGCAAATCAGCATTTCTCTGCATGACAGGCTGAGGCATGTCAAGGAGAGTGGGAGCTGCGGGATGGGGGCGGAGGCGGGGGGCCCTTCTATTACCGCTGAAACCACAAGCCTGCCCAAAAAACACAAGGAAATATTTTTGACCCCACAGCTAAGAGGATGCACCTCCTGTTATCTGTATCTACACATAAAAACTAGCTCGACAAAGTTCAGTTGCAAGTCTCAAGAAAGGCTCCGTGTGTGTGCATGTGTGTTCATGCGTGTGTGTGTGCCAAGGGAGAGATTTTTGTTAAAGACCCTGATGGTTTAAGATGATTTATAATAGCCAAAGCAACTGTTTAAAGCAAACCCAATCCTGCTGGAAGCGAAACAATACCATTTCCGCTCAAACAAGCTATAGATGGGATCCCTCAGATTGGAAAGGAAGAGTAAAAATATCTTAGTTATCTAGCAAGAAAGTTAAATTAAATGTTCATGTCTGTCCTATGATAGAAGAAAGGAGAGGAAGACCAGCTTCTGGTGCCTAGAAGGCAATCCAGAGCCAACAAAGTTACCTGGCTAAGAATTTGGCACAGAGCTATGAGGGATACACATGCAGTTCATTATTATTATTATTATTACCCATACCAGGCACTGGGCACTTTCTGCACAACATCTCCTTTAATTTTCCCAATGACCCTATGTAATCCCAGTGTTAGATGGGGCCTCTAGCATCTCAAGATCAAGGGAAGACATTATAGACCTGGTTTGAAATGGCAAATGTGCCCAGTTATCTTGACCAGTTCCACCATGTCATTAACTTGAAATGGCAAATGTGCCCAGTTATCTTGACCAGTTCCACCATGTCATTAACTTGAATTAGCATAATGGTGTTTAGCAAAGTGTTCAGTTAAGAGACTGAAATTAAGAAAATACTGATTTTCGGGCTTCCCTGGTGGCGCAGTGGTTGAGAGTCCGCCTGCCGATGCAGGGGACGCGGGTTCGTGCCCCGGTCCGGGAGGATCCCACGTGCCGTGGAGCGGCTGGGCCCGTGAGCCATGGCCGCTGAGCCTGCGCGTCCGGAGCCTGTGCTCCACAACGGGAGAGGCCACAACAGTGAGAGGCCCGCGTACCGCAAAAAAAAAAAAAAAAAAAAAAAAAGAAAATACTGATTTTCATGCTATCCATATTTTCTGTAATTCTCTTTTTTTTAATTTTCTATTTGAAAAAATGTCAATGAGCAGCTCTTCCTGGAGCATCCGTAGTGTGCTTGGCACTGTGCTAGGTGCTGGGAGGCAAGGATGAACACAATCAACCTGGTTCTTGCTCCTCTGATGCTTAGAGTCTAGTGAGGAAGCGATGCCAACGAAATCATTACACGGAATCAGCTAAATCATCATAGGCTGGTCTCAGCTCTGCGGCGCTAAGGGAAAACCACAGAAGAGAGTTGTGCCTACACTTGGTGTAGAGTCTTAAAGAAGATGGCACCATATCCATACTAGCAAGTGTTTAGGGGTGGAGGAGGTACAGGAATTGCAGTGTGAGGGAACCCAAAAGAGAAGAGACCACTCCAGGGAGGAAAGTGGCAGCCGCTCCCCCTTTCTAGCTGGACAGTCTCCCCCAGGCTCTGCCCTGCGCAGAACAGGCCTTGGAGACTCTGTGCTTTGTTCTCAGAAGCCAGATGGCTTCCTTACATGGGAGTAATTCAGCTTTGGAAGGCTAGCTTCAGTGCCCAGCGACTGGTTTAACTGAACGTTTCCCTTCTCAATGAATTGCTTTGGCATTATTTAAGCCCAGTCATAATATTGTGGTTCACAGGAAGCTAAAAAGTGACCTTTGTAAGTTGATCAAATCATAAAACTAATGAAAATGGATGGCTGGGGCTTCCAAAGGGGCCTGGAGACAGGCCTCCTCTAGGCTGCTCTGCCCAAGCTCCTTTTCAGGCAAACACTGCTTTTAAAAAATCTATTTTTTGAAGTCTTTCTTTTCTTCCTGGCAGCCATTAATTCACGCCAGCCTGGACTAAATCCAGAGGTGTTGCTCTATAGCTTTTCTGACACATACATACACTGAGTACCATGTGGGTGTTTGTTCCCTAATGCTCCCCCAGCCAAGTCCCTCAGTGCGCACCTACTCCAAGACCATAACAGCCAAGAAGCTGGGTTTCATTTCGCTCCTCACGAGCAGAACTGCTTCAGCCTTTTGGAAATGAAAAGAGTTCTCTGGGTGCCAGACTACATGCTCACGTTAGCAATTAAGTGGGAGGTAAATCTACAAAAGGAAAGGGTCTGGAGACCGCAGCCTTGAAAGCGCCTTCCCTGTGTGGGAGACAGGATGCTACGAGTGATGTCTCTCAGCGTCTGGCACTATCACTTACTGGTTGTGTGACAACTGGCAAGTGAGCCTCTGGAAACCTCCAGTTTTTCATCTGTAGATGAGGAGAGTAATGGCCGCTACACCAAAGGTAAAGCCCTTGGATCAGCCCAGGACACAGAGACATTGAGTCACGAAGGACAGCAGTGTTGTCATTTCTGCTTAGAATCCTAGAGGAGAATCTACCATGAGACAAGCACAATGGACACTTTGAGTCCTTAGGTCTCAGGCTGGCCTTGCCCTGGGACTCAGGTGTTGCTTCCTGCTCCATCTGGGAGAATAAAGGACTTCCTGTCTGAGGAACTTCAAGGCCGCCTTGTTTGTGCTACACTGTTTTGATCTGGTTTTGACCTACTTTCCTGTTTCAGGTCTCCTGCTTTGCCTGCATGAGGCTGTACTCTTGGTTTGTAACCACCTGCTTTGCTCCTGCCTGCCCCTGGGCTGTCCCTTCTGATGAATGACAGTGCCCTCTCCTCTTCCTCTCTGGCCATTTTTGTCTGCACCCTGGTCACACCAATGTTCTAGCCTGACGGGTTGGAAAAATAACAGGTCCCTTTTTTCACATATAGTTTTATATAATTTCTCAGCTTGGGAAATGCTTGCAGAGATTCCAAGGATAAGGGTGCAAGTACCTTCCTGTTGAGGGGCATTAGATTCAAATGATTCAGAAATGAAATCAAATTCAAGCTGGTGGCCGTTTCACTGCCCTGGGGCTCCCCTTTTCTTCACCCAGTCAAAACCCTGAAACAGGGATGCCATAGCTGCTCAGGTAAGACCACCATGGACCTTGACTTCAGGAAAGTTGGTGGAGAAGTCTTCTGAGGGTGTGACCTCTAGTGATTAGTGCTGGATGCATGGTAAGATGAGGAAGCTCTAAAGGAACCTAGTCTGTTTGGCTTCAGTAAAAGAACCAAGTTAAACTTTTGGATGTGTGTGTGTGTTTGAAGGCTGCATGAGGGGACACCAGTCAGTGAGAGGGCCCTCTGACCACAGAGACCAGGAATGCGGGACCATTTGAGTTTTAAACTTGACTTTCTTTCCCACTCCTAGTGAATTTTGGAATTCATTCTCTCAGAAACAGTATGAAAGCATACACTGTATTTCAGGGCCTCAAATGCATTCCCAGGTCTAAAAAAAATAAAATGAGAAGGTTGAAGTGAGAAAATTTACTTTTCTAATTCCAGCCCTAGGCATTTGATTTGGGGTTCTGCTAAATGCTGAAAGAAGAGAAATGTGGAAAAAAGTAGAGGAAGCACTTCAGGGCTCTGAGTGAGTGATAGGGTTATGGGTTAGGAGAGCTGGCTGCCCTGTCCCAGGCTGAGAGAGAAGGTCTATCACAGATGGCTTATCATGGAAAGAAAATCCTTCACCAGCACAGACTCCCAAATAAAAGCAGTAGAGCATGCAGAGCTAAGTTTAAATCCCGGCTCTGCCCCTTGCCAACTGTGTGGTCTTAGGCAAGTTATTTCACCTCTCTGATCCTCAGCTTCTTTGTCTGTAAAATAAAGAAGATAGTGCTCAGAGGCTTGTGTTAGTTTGCTAGAGCTGCCATAATAAAGTATCATAGGCCAGGAGGCTTAAACAGATAATTTATTATCCCATAATAAACAGGAGGCTAGAAGTCTGAGATCAAGGGGTTGGCAGGTTTGGTCCCTTCTGAGGCTGTGAAGAGGACGCTATCCCAGGCCTCTCCCCTGGCTCTTGGTGGTTAGCTGGCACCTTTGACAGTCCTTTGCATGTGGCAGCATTGTCTACATGCCTTCATATGGCATTATCCCTGTGTATATGTCTCTCTGTCCAAATTTCCTCTTTTATGAGGACAACAGTCATATTGGATTAGGGGTCTACCCTATTTCACTGTGCACTTGATCTTAACTAATTTCATCTACAAAGACCCTATTTCCAAATAAGTCACATTCTGAGGTATCAGAGGTTAGGACTTCAGCATATGAATTTGAGGGGAAACAGTTGAACCCATGACAGGCTTGTTGTAAGAATTATAAAGTTAGACATTCATAAAAAGAGCTCTTAACATAGTCTCCATTACAAAGTAAGTGTTCAACAAAGGAAGCAATTGCTATTTCTATTTTTTTTTGCTAAACCTTCATTTACTAAAGGTTTGTCTTTAGCTGGGTCAGATGACTGGAAAGCAATCAGCTTCCATATATATCAACTATGTCATCTAATCTAGGACATGTGTGTGCACAGGAGGTGGGGGTACTGGGCTGTGGGAACTTCTGTGCTAGGTCTACACAATGTCCATACACGGGCCAGTCCTCCTGGCCAAGGTATGGTTATGGACGTGCATGTTTTGAAAATTACACAGGAAAATCTCTTTGCTCCAAAATCCAACCCCCTTGAAATTTAACCGCAAGAGTCACACAGGATTAGCTGCCAGTCACTCAGAGCTCATTTTTCTTGAAACTCAGGACTAGGGAAGGAGGAAGAAGATGTCTTTCCAGAGCCTGAGTCCTGTCGGGGGAAAGCAGGCCTGGTACAAAACTCCTGGGAACATGCCTGAGAGTCGGTTACCTGGAAAGCAAAGGGACCCAGAGGGAGGAAGTGATTGCACAGTAGAGTGACTCTCACCAGCTCTGCCATTTGCCCCTGTAGTAAACCAAGAGGACTAGGCTCCTCTGTGCAACCAACAGCTGTTGACCCTAAGGCAAGAGCATGTGCTGAGGCAGCTGAGGCCTGTCCCAGGTATTCCATGCACTCCAGCCTCCTGGCCATAAGACGAGAAGACCACAGGACGAGAAATCCAATCCTGAGGCTGAGGTGCTTCCCCATGCTCTGCAGCAGCCTTGCTGTGTGACACTGGACAAGATTCTTTCCCTCTCTGGGCCTTGGTGGCCTCATCTGTAAAATGAGTGGCTGAACTACCTTCTCTCCACAGACCCTGCTGGCCTAACATCCTTTGATATTCTGAATCTGGCTCAAGCCCGGCCCCAAAGTCAGTTAGCAAGAAACTCTGCTGAATTATGAGCGTCATGAGGGATAAGGTGGTCTTCAGCTTAGGCTTCCTTCTGGCTGGACTGCTGCTGTGCTGAGGTTGGGCCTCTGGAGCAGGCTTTTGGAAGGAAGAAAAAAGAAGGAAAGATCATCTGCCTGTATTAAAAAGGAAAGAGCAAAGTGCCATCTGATGAAAAGTGCGACTCAGGCTTGCCCATACCCATCTTTGAAGCGTGGAAAGGCACTTTCCCTGAATAGTGTGAGTGAATGTGATGAATGAGGCTATTTGATTACCCAGGATGAAACTGGCGAGCCAGGCTCTCTGTGTTTTATTTTGCCTAATGGCTGTAATCAGAAATCACGCCGTCATCTTTTCATAAGTGGGAGCCAGTGGCGAGGCTTACGAGTAGTTATGCGTCTGCAGCTCTTTTGAAGACCCCACTTCTCTCCTGGAGCCTACGGGAGATTGCGAACGTGGAGGGGTCTCTGATGAAGTCTCCACCAACATCAAAGTAATTGGATCACTTTGTCAATTCCGTTAACAGCCCATCAGTTCAGTTTCCTTTTGTAAATTTAGAGTCGATAACCAGTACCTAGTACAGCAGCTGGCGTCAAGTTACATGCTTCAAAAATATTTATTAAATGAATTACTCAATGAGGGAATGGAACAATGAGGGAATGCATGAATAATGGATGGAAACCTTGTAGGTAAGGGGGAAAAATATATAGATGAGTTTTTAGCTCTTCGTGTCAAATAGACCTAGTATTTAATGGGACATGAGAGACATTTGTGTTGTAGGATCCAACAGTATATTCCTTAGTGATAAACACAAAATGCCTACTCTTTCCCTCACCTGCTATGTAAACTGAGGTTGCTCAGCCTTCAGTTTTTTCATCTCTAAAATGAGGATAATAATAGTACCAACGTAGCTCAAATGAATGATGGGAAGATAGAATGAGATGGTACGTATGAGCACTAATCACTCTTTGTGGCCCAGTGTGCTCTGGATTAGGCTGGGTGAGAAGAACTGGCCCCACGTGTGTGCCACAGATGCACGAGGCAGCTGCCTTTATAGCCTGATTTCAAAGAGCAGATAAGGCCCTTTTCTCCCATACATCATCCCACTGACCTGAAGTGTGCCTAAAATTCCTACTCTTAGAATTCTCTTTGGGCTAAAGCAATGCCCAGAGAAGTCCAATTAGTGACATAAGTTACATGAGAAGGTGAACACATTCAGCCGTTAGCCACCTGTTATTTCCCAAACTTGAATCTGCCTTCAAAAGACAGGGAAGTGTGCTCAGTTATTAAAGCCTTGGCTTTGGAGGCACTCTGTTCAAGTCTAGGCTGTGCTATTTACTAGCTGTGTGACCTTGGGTAAATTACTTAACTTCTCTGTATCTCAGTGTTCTCAGTTATAAATGGCTAATGATATTTGCTTCTTGGTGTTACCATGGAGATAATATGAGATAATGTACATTATTAATACAATTTTTAGCCCATTGAAGATATTCACATGAACATTGTTATGGACTGAATATTTTGTCCCTGAAAAATTTATATGATGAAGCTGTAATCCCCAATGTTCCGGTATTAGGAAGTGGGGCCATTGGGAGGTAATTAAGTGTAGATGAGGTCACAATGGTGGAGCCTCCATAATGGGATTATCCTCATAAAAGGAAGAAGAGACCAGAGCTCTCTCTTTCTCCATCATGTGAGGATGCAGTAAGAAGGTGGCCATCTACAAGCCCAGGAGGAGAACCCTCACCAAGAACCCAACTGTGCTGACACCTGGATCTCAGACTTTGATCCTCCAGAACTGTGAGAAATAAATGTCTATTGTTCAAGTCACTCAGCCTGTGGCATTTTGTTTTAGCAGCCCAAGCTGACTGATACAGACAAGAAGGTAATTCTCAAAGATTTCCAACAATACCTGGAGCAATAGCAGCATTATTGAAGCAAGTTGCAGCTTCCAAAGTGACCACTTTGAAGGACCTCCCTCATCTTCATGCAGCCCCTTTCCCACCCCATGCAAATTAGTGTACATTGACTGGTCCACACTGTAGGTGAACCCTGCTGGAACGCACAGAGGATTGGGGAAAGTCAATTGAAAGAGGTAGTCTGGAAATGGAGGCCAGAGAGATGAATAGGATGGGTTGGGAAATGGGGCGAGAGAAGTTCGTTGCTGCTTCCTTGTGACTGACACCAGACAGGAGTCCCTGGCTTACTGTCTCCCCTGTCTCTCCCTCCCTACGCTGTTCCCCATCCCTCACCCCCATCTCCTCCCAAAGGGAGCCAAGGACAAAGATTTCTCCTCCTCCTTCAGAAACCGCTGCTTTCAGTTCGTTCATTTGCCCCCACATTTTGTCACTCAGGATGCTGGGAGGCTGCTTCCTGTCCCTTGTTTCCTGACCATCACATCAGGGTCAAGGAGGAAGTACCAAGCTAGAGCATCTAAGGGCAAATGAATTCTAGTCTTTTACTGATTTTATAAATCATTTTTCTCTTTTGACTGAAACCTTACCTTACCTCTTTGCCCCAGAATAGAATTGAGGACACCACAAGTTCTGCCCACCCAGATATTCCACCTTCACTTTTCTGGGGGACAGCGGGATTCTGGGGGGAGTGGAGAAAGAGACACACACAAAACAACTACATGCAGGGCCATACTTGGGTTGCAGCAGAGAAAAGGGTTAAATGGAGATTTTCTTCTCATATCTTATTGAGATTGTTTTATGGCTCCAATCTCAAGGGAAGCGAGCAGTTTGCACATTTACCGTTTCCTATCAGTCGACCATCTGTAGGTACCACCTTTCACAAAGAGCTTATACATTAACTGGTCACTTTATCACTCTAATATATTTGGAAAATCAAAAACCAGCTGTTATAAAGCTATAAACTAGAGACTTTATTACACACTGTTTATCATTACTTTAATATTTGAAGATTCATAATGCATGGACTTTGAGATCTATCTGTATTGCCGAGGAGGCCAAAGTTTATTTCCCTAATAGTATGCAAATGGAGGCTTTATACCAGATAATGAATAATCACTTTAGATTAAAGGCTGAATTTTCTTTTAGTGGTACTGGCAGTGCAGCCTTTTGCATGCAGTTAATAATTAATTTAAAGAATTACCACTTCAGTGAGCCCTGCTTACATTATTTATTAAGTGTAATTAAAGTATTTATTAGTCAAGTAATAAATGAGGGACGACCCCCAGCACCTTCACAGTGTTGTAAAATAATCACAGACCATGTTTATCTGCAAAGCAAGACTGAATGAGGCTCATGTGGGTTCTTAGGTTGTTCAGGATCTTTCGGTGCGTCGTCAGTGTACCGTAACTCTGGGTGCAGGTCTGGCGTGCCCACCTGCTTGTTGGCTTGGTTCAATCCACAAAACCTAAGTGCCTTGGCTTTTTCTATTGTTGATTTGTGTTTGCTGATTTAGAAGCAAAATAAAGGGGATTTCTTGGTTCAAGCTAATACCCTGAGGCTACCATGTTCCTTGAAGCTTAAAATGACTGTTCCAACATTGCTATCTTGGAATTTCTTGAAGGGCTGCTGAAAGCATTGCCTATAATTAAGATAACTATATAATTCATTGTCCAAATGAGGACAAAACCAGGACAATTTTTTCAAAAAAGAAAGAGGGTGTTATTGATAATAATGTATAAATTGAGAGGGTCTAGGCAAAGCAGAACTGAACCACCGAAAATTAACATGGCTTTTATCCATTCAGCTGGGTTGCTTCTACCAGATTGTGAATATGAGAATCAGTTTCTACTCATGACTGCCACTCACCACACAAGGTCTTAGATAAAACCCTGGACTCACACCTTCCCTCAATTTTAGGCAACTTGGGGCTGCCCTTGGTCTGCTTCAGGAAACCTTTCCTTGTCCCTTCAACCAGAAATGACCACACCCTCCTCTAAATCCCACCATACTGCTTACACCTCTGTGCGTGTCTCACTGGCTGGCAGTATCTCCATTTATGTATTTACTTTAAAATCTGTTCCGTGAAGAGACTGCAAACTCTTTGAGGAAAAAGACAGAGAGTACTTGTAAATTTTTAGTTCTTTCAACATTCCTCCCTTGGTGCCTCACTAAAAGCGGGTACATAATAAACATTTACTAAACAGGTTTTATAGTTTGGAAGACCCAACTCTTATCTTTCTAACCAGAAGAGAAGGTAAAGTTTCAGTCTGGGATCACTGGCCAGAATCTGTAACTGAACAGATGAGCCCATGGAGTGGACGTAAGCAGAGGAAGGTGTGGCCAGCAGGCAACCATCCCAAGGGCCATTCAGGTCTGCCATGGAAATCAGTTGAGAGTGGAATTACTCACAAATCGACAAAAAAGTCTGAAGACCCACTCCAGTCCAACCAGTGCCTCGTTGGTCCTAAGGTATAATGCTCATCCTTTGTTCTCGGAGTCCCTTATTGGGAAAGTTCTCCATCCTATGCTGGCTGAAAAACGAGGATAAAACCTAACAGAGTGTATACAGGTTAAGAGACTTTTCTGAGCTTACCCAGATGACTGGGGCATCTCTGCATATCCTACTTCCTCATCTATGTGACCCACCTACCGTACATTCCACCTCCACTCTGAAGCCTTTTCCTGACTGCCCCTCTGACCATTTAAAAATCCACATTGGGGACTTCCCTGGTGGTCCAGTGGTTAAGAATCCATCTTGCAATGCAGGGGACGCCTGTTTGACCCCTGGTTGGGGAACTAAGATCCCACATGCCATGGGGCAACTAAGCCTGCACACTGCAACTACTGAGACCGTGCGCTCTGGAGCCCACACGCACCACAATTAGAGAGAAACCCACGCACCGCAATGAAGAGTCTGTGAGCTGCAATGAAAGATCCCACATACCACAACGAAGACCCAACGCAGCCAAAATAAATAAATAAATAAATAGTTTAAAATAAAATAAAAATAAAAATCCACATTGTCTATTCCTCTTGTTTCAACCCTTTGCATCCGTGGGTTGCATAAACCTTTGGCTCTTCAGAAAAGGATGCTGCCTTCTCCTTCTCCTACACTTCCCCACAGTGCTGGGCATGCAGTAGGTGCTCAGCAGTGAAGAAAGGAGAACCAGACCTTATCCAGCTTTTCCTGAACCCTGCCTTCTCCCCGCTCCTGCCTCCACCCTCACTCACTTCCCAGGATCCCACATGAAAGGTATTGTCACTTATCAAAAGAAGTGACGATATTAAAAAGGAAAGGAAGTGATGTGAGGTCAAAGTTAAAGGGCCTGACTGGCATTTGAGAAAGCAAACTCAAAGAATCAAGCTTCACGTTTAAAAATAGCCAACACTACTAAGTCCAAACTTGTGGGCTTATAAATTGATTTGTCTTTGGGCCCTTTACAGAGCTGTTTCCAGGCGACCGACAGGTTGGCTGTATATCATGTGCGCTCAGGCCTCCTGCTGTGGCAGCCTGCTCCTGACCTCTTAATCAAGCGGAGTGCTGGGCACAGAGAGGAGATATGCGATCACTTATGGAAACGCCCAGCTGGCGTCGCTCCCACAAACCATCTGCCTGTCTCACTATGGTCAGACTGACTGTCTGCTAATGCCCCCTTCTCCAATGAGCCATTTATATATTTCCTCAGTCTTTTTTTAAGTGGAAAACAAATAGCATTATTGGATGTGCTCTGCCTGGCTGCAGCTGTGAATCACAAAGTTGGAAATCAGTCCAAGATAGAGTCAGACATCACATTCTTTGCTTGGTTGGGGAGAGGTCCAAACTGCTGATCTAGCCTCATTTGGTCTCTGATATTTTATTTATCTATAAAGTTGACATGGCTCTGTTAGGAAACATCTTGCTATTGTGCATTTTCCCATTCTTTTTGTTTCCAAAGGGAAGGAGCTTTTGCTTTAGTTGGAACCCAGGGTCAAGATTTCTTTTTAGCCTTGTCAGGAGGTAATCAGTGTAAAGGCAATACAACGTGAGGGTTACATGCAGCTGGTAGCAGCAGGGATGGGAGAGGGGTGATAGAGATTTGGCATAATTCCCCTTGGCTCATTGTTACTTACCAAACAAGTCAGTAATAGATAACAAATACAAAATAGTGGGCAAAACTAGATGAACCTGGGTGAGAACTTTGCCCATCATCATTGTCCCACTCAACTAGGATCGAATGAGTACTGCTGGGGAGGACAACCTCATGCCCTCTGAGTAGAGAACACACAATCCCTATGTCTGCAAGGTAACATTCTGAGAGTCAGTTAATCAACCAATCAGCAAGTCAATATTGACTGTATCCTCTATGCCTGTTTGAGTTCCCCCAGAAGCAGACCTAAGGTAATGATGTGAGTGCAAACCATTTAGTTGGAAATCACAGGTAACACCAGGAGAGAAACAGAGCAAGTAATATGGGGGAGAAAAGGCAGTGAATGATGGCAACATCCTTTATTTAGCCAGCTGCTGCTGTGTGCCACTGGAGCCTAACTCATGAGGAAACTCTGGGAAATGGTGCAAAACACATGACTCACAACCATTTCAAGCAGGAGGGAGTTGGGGTGTTTATACAGCAACTCCCAAGAGTCATTGATTTGAGGGCTATTTCTAGGGGTGATAACTTTGAAACTCTGGCCCCCCTTATATTCATAGAGCAAGCTTTCCTTCACTGAAGCTGAAGGAAGGAGAGCCTTCAGGCACAGAAATGCAGAAACTAGCAGTTGTAAGTTAGCTGGAGCCCACTGAAGGGTCCAAGGAACATGGGTGGTGCTCTGAAAGCACCTGCTGCAGAACCAATCCCTAGATGAGGGGCTTTGGGGGAAGCCAGAAGTTGAAGATACGCTTTCTATGTTCATCGTGCAATCAGTTTAGAAGGATAAAACTATCAGAAAGCAATTCAATCATCAAGCACTGAGTGCCATGATGAAGACTGAGTCAAATAGCAGTTGAGGGGAAGGAAAAAGTAACCATTAGGAAAGTTCCATGAAAAACTAGGATTAAATTAGGACTTGAAGAATAGGTAGGATTTGGATACGGAAAGGAGGGGAAGAAAGGTTGGGATAAAATTATTTCCAAAATTAGGTCCAAAAGCCAAATTGAAAAATAAACAAATAATCAAATGAAGGGGAATGAACTCTTCCCTCCTATTCATGTTCACATTATCATCTTAGAGATATTTTCACTATATCCCCGATTATACTCCAATAAACCATTTTTGTTTTAAGTTTCTTGGCATCTTAATTCAATGGTCAAAGAGATTTGGATTAGCTTACTTCTAAATTCCTTTTCTATCATAAATTTTAAGAATCATGGGCCATCAATAAACTATTCGAAGGACTAATGATATTCTATTTTGAAATATAATTTTGCTGGTTACGTGTATAATTACCTCCTGATTTATCTCTTTGCCCCTTCAGCAAGTTAAACCTCAGTGAACCAGAACGGTTAACAATTTTAGGATTGGGGGGTTGCTTATATAAAGAGTGGGGACAGCTGGGGAGATGTCTGGTCACATGTCCCTTTGACTGGATATGTGTGTAAGAGATGTCCTTGGCTGCTGGTCTAACTGTTGGTGGGAAGCAAGACGGTGCTTGGGTTTAGCTGAGAGCTTAGACTCAGAGAAGCCTGAGTTTGAATCCCAGGTCTGCTATTTATCTAGTTTGTGACTTTGGCAACTTGACCCCTGTAGGCGTCAATTTGCACATCTCTAAAATGGAGGTGATAACCACTGTCAGAGTTGTGGGAAGGGTTAAAATGAACAGTGCCTGTAAAGTATGCAGCCCAGAGTCTGAAACACTAATATACAATGATAACAATCCAAAATACAATGAAAATGGGAAAAAAGTGCATTAAAAAAACCCTACAAGTGCATCATCTATACTCATCAAAGGGTGCATGCCCTTCCTGTTTCGATGCTTCTTATCACTGGATTTTACATACTACACACTAAATCCATTGTATTAGTTCTTACTATGTGTAAGTGAGATGGAAATTTTGCATTTCTGGCTGGGTACCTCGCATTTTAGTCCATACATGCATTTCAAGTTCAGGACAAACAACACAACAGAAAAGGAACAGAAGTTTAAGTTAACACCATAGTAATAAGGGGTTTTAATTGGCATTAATTTGATGTATCAATTATTTTTCTTGTCATTTTCATTTTTCTCTTCAACACCACGGACTAGAAGGAAATCGGCTTCTTTGCGAGTGTTGCTCCAAGGACAACTTCTCTGTGGTGCTGGCAGCAAGTCACAAGTCAAGGCCATGAGGGGCTAAGAGTCTGGCTAGACAGAGGCAAAGTCAGACAGGTGAAAAATGGGGCAAGGGGTAAGAGCTATGAAGGGTAGCTAGGGTCGGAGTTGGGTCTGAGGAATTCTTCCCACAGCATCAGACATCATCAGAGACCAGATCTCAGGCAGAGGGCAGTGTCTTTCTCCCTTGTGGTGGTCAGGAAAGGCCCACTGCAGCAATTACTTGCACAGCGGCCTGACCCAGGGTGCCCACACGCTTATGGCACAACCCGGACATGTCAGGGAGCAGCAGGAGGAATTATTAATCACTCCTCTGAGACAGCTGGTGCAACAAGGACCGTCCCAGGCAGACCAGGGCCCACAGCCTCTCAGCCTGGGGGCTCTTCCTCCTTTTCACTTGGAAGCAGACCCATCTCCTCAGCCCCATGTTGCCTGAGAAGTCCAGCCCTCAAGTTGTAAGATCCCACCAGTTCCCAAAAGCTCGCTATCACCCCATTTCTCTTTCTTAGGGATGGATGTGAGGAGCCTCTCTCTGCCCCTGGACATATCCACGGCTCTCCAGCAACCCCATCTCAGGCTTGGACCCAGGGTGATGAGACAAAGGCACAAAATTGCTTCAAGAGGTGCTTAGGAGGTGAAGAAAAGCTCAGTAATCAAGACAAATTATATTTCAAAGCAAAGTTTTTAATAATCAAAATTAATGCAGGGGCTTCCCTGGTGGCACAGTGATTGAGAGTCTACCTGCCGATGCAGGGGACACGGGTTCGTGCCCCGGTCCGGGAAGATCCCACATGTCGCGGAGCGGCTGGGCCCATGAGCCATGGCCGCTGAGCCTGTGCGTCCGGAGCCTGTGCTCCGCAACAGGAGAGGCCACAACAGTGAGAGGCCCGCGTACCGAAAAAAAAAAAAATTAATGCAAAACAACTATGATGAGCAGAATATCAAAAAATTCAAATAAAGACAGGATCAGTAGCAGCACTGCACCCAGCCACGCAGGAGCCAGAGGCAAAAGGAAAACCCAGTCATACTGACTTTTCTTTATTTAAGATTTTTTTTTTTTTTAACATCTTTATTGGAGTATAATTGCTTTACAATGGTGTGTTAGTTTCTGCTTTATGACAAAGTGAACCAGTTATACATATACATATGTTCCCATATCTCTTCCCTCTTGCATCTCCCTCCCTCCCACCCTCCCTATCCCACCCCTCTAGGTGGTCACAAACCACCGAGCTGATATCACTCCCTGTGCTATGCGGATGCTTCCCGCTAGCTATCTATTTTACGTTTGGTAGTGTATATATGTCCATGCCACTCCCTCACTTTGTCACAGTTTACCCTTCCCCCTCCCCATATCCTCAAGTCCATGCTCCAGTAGGTCTGTGTCTTTATTCCCGTCTTACCCCTAGGTTCTTCATGACCTTTTTTTTTTTTCTTAGATTCCATATATATGTGTTAGCATACGGTATTTGTTTTTCTCTTTCTGACTTACTTCACTCTGTATGACAGTCTCTAGGTACATCCACCTCACTACAAATAACTCAACTTCATTTCTTTTTATGGCTGAGTAATATTGCATTGTATATATGTGCCACATCTTCTTTATCCAGTCATCTGATGATGGACACTTAGGTTGTTTCCATCTCTGGGCTATTGTAAATAGAGCTGCAATGAATATTTTGGTACATGACTCTTTTTGAATTATGTTTTTCTCAGGGTATATGCCCAATACTGGGATTGCTGGGTCATATGGTAGTTCTATTTGTAGTTTTTTAAGGAACTTCCATACTGTTCTCCACAGTGGCTGTATCAATTTACATTCCCACCAACAGTGCAAGAGGGTTCCCTTTTCTCCACACTCTCTCTGGCATTTATTGTATGTAGATTTTTTGATGATGGCCATTCTGACTGGTGTGAGGTGAAACCTCATTGTAGTTTTGATTTGCATTTCTCTAATGACTAGTCATGTTGACCATCCTTTCATGTGTTTCTTGGCAATCTGTATATCTTCCTTGGAGAAATATCTGTTTAGGTCTTCTGCCCCTTTTTGGATTGGGTTGTTTGTTTTTTTGATATTGAGCTGCATGAGTTGTTTGTATATTTTGGAGATTAATCCTTTGTCAGTTGCTTCATTTGCAAATATTTTCTCCCATTCTGAGGGTTGTCTTTTGGTCTGGTTAAGATCTTGATATTTCATTCACTGTGGACTTTTTCACTTTTTTTTTTTTTGAATATTGGGTATTATTTATTTTGGTGAGTCTTTTGGCACCTCCTTCAATTTTGTGCCTAAATCTAGTGCTTCACTTACCTCACCCTAATCCTGATGCGGAATTCTACTTAATTAACAATAGCTGCCGCTAGCAGGTACTTGGTGGGAATGTGGCCTTGGGCTAAATGCTTTGCTTGTTGAATTCATCCACAATCCCCATGAGGTAGGAACTCATGAATCCTGCCCTCTTGGTCATGCAAAATTCTCACTTTCTTATAGAATAAATTAAGTTTAATGCTGAAAGAGCCACTGAAACATTCTAATCCTCAGCTTTCTTTATTCACATGAGAATCCTGATGCATGTTACAGTGGTTAAGTGACTGCCCCAGGGTCACACAGCTGCTTGAGACTAGCATTCATTCATTCACCCAGCTTGTGTTTATTGAGCATCTACTCTGTCCTCTACTGTAGACACTGGGAATAGAACAACAACAACAGCAACAACAACAAAAACTGGTGTCCCTGCCCTCCTGGAACTTACATTCTAGTGTGGGAAAGCTGTTAATAAACAAGCATAGATATACATAATCAGACAAGGACAATAGCTATGAAAAAAACGAAGCAGGGTAAAGGGGAGAGGAGTGATGGAATGAGACTTTAAGGTAAAGCAACAGGAAGCCATGTGGGTGGGATGGGGGTGATGAGAGCTAGTTCTAGGGTAAGGTTTCCCCACATTGACATTACTATATTGACATTTGGGGCTGGATAATTCTTTATTGTGGGGACTGATCTGTGCCTTGTAGGATGTTTAGCAGCATCCCTGGCCTCTACCTACTTGATACCGGTAGCACTGCCTTCCCAGTTGTAATGACCAAAAATGTCCTCAGACATTGCAAATGTCCCATGGGGAGTAAAACTGTCCCCAGTAGAACCGTGGGTCTAGCCACAAAGACAAGTGCAAAGGCTTTACTAAGTCATGCTTCCCGTAGCTCAGCACCACAGGTCAATCCCAGCCAGCCCTGAGCACCCACTACCTGCAGAGTCAGCTTGTCTCTCATTCATTTCACACTGGCTGCTGGCTGTTGGCCTCCTTTCATCCACAAGAGTGAAAGCTCCCTGGGGGCAGGTGTCCAGCCTTCACTCCTCTCTGTTCCTGAAGGCCTGGGCTCTGTATATGGTAACTGTGTCTGCACAGTCTTCTCTGCCCCTCCATGCCGGAGACACTCTCCAAGGGCTTGGGGCTCAGGCCAGCTCTGGAGGACAGTGTCCCTGCGCAGTAGCCGAACCACGCTCTCCTGTGAATTGCCCTCTGCACATACTTAAGGCTCTGCAGCTTTCACAAGAGGGATGGCATGTGATGAAAGTTCACCTTCCACTCAATTAACCTTGAGAGAGAAGGTTTTTTTCCTTTTCTCCCCCAAGAGATTTTTTTTTTTTTTTTGATGACCTTTTTGAAGCATCTTATTTTCTGGGCAAAAAGCCAAATGATACATTCTCTTCCCAGCTGCAGGGCTGTTGCAGATTTTCAAAGCCGAGGTAAAGACAGTCTTTGGAATAAATGCAAGGTGGGCAGTGAGGCTGGGAAATGTGAGAAAATGCCTTATTATTCCAGCCAAGTTTTGCCTGGAGGGATGGAGTCTTCACGGAGCAGGAGCCTTCCCGGAGCACAAGCCTTCAGGAACCACGAGATGCAGAAACCTGGAGACCTCAGGGCTGCCAGGCACTCCCCCCAATTAGGGAGCACACATGAATACAAATTTAAAAAATCAATTCCACTTTGGGTGAAAGTTGAATATTAATAAGTCATAACAAAGCACATCTTGCATAGTACTTTGCAATACCTGAAGAGTGTTTTTCACATATTTAATCTCTTTGAGTCTCAAATTCAGCTATCAAATAAGATTGAATCTTATTTAAGACTGAATCAGCACAGTAGAATAAATAGTAATAGCCCTTTTTTTCAATGGATTTGATGGACAATGGTCCCCCAAAGCTCCCCTACCTGATCCCAGATGTGTAGCTCTCTGGTGATGGGTTTAGAGAGGAACAGCACATGCCTCCTCTCCCCCTCCCCCCATGGGGAGCTCCAAATTCAACCGCATGTATGTTCAGAAGGGAAAATAAAAGAAAGCACCCAAACCAGCGCCATTTCCTCGTGGCCTCACCTTTGGCAGCTCTGGTGGCAAAGTGAGTTTTCTGAAAGTGGCCAGGTTTGCTTTGCACCACAGTTTTGCCCCATCTCTCTGAATTCCAGAGGCAAGTTGGGAGACTTCTAGAATCGTAGGAGCATTGTTTGAAAGCAACAGGCTAGAGAGTCACTGGGTGGTGGCTTGTTTCATGGGGAACGGGAAGTTGTGGTTGGGAGTCAGGAAGGGTGAATAAGGTTAAAAAAAAAAAAAAAAGCAGAAGAGTCTCATGGTTGAGAGCACAGTCTCAGGAGTTGGGCTGCCTGGGTTCCATTTCTGGCTCTGACACTTATCATCCACTTGACCTTGGCCAAGTTCACTTTAACCTCACGGTGCCTCCATTTTCCCATCTGTAAAATGGAAATAATAAGAGTAGCTTCCTTCTAGGGATGGGAGGAGAAGAGATTCCTAGGATTCAGATACTTTCTGATGGAGACCTGGTATCAAGAATCAAGTCTCTGAGAGGGGGTCAGGGAAGCTGAAGACATGGACCAGCGAGCTCTCCCTAGAAAGCCCTATTGAGAGGCGTGCTGAGGGGCAGGTGCAACGTCGGGGGATTGCTCTTGATGTTGAGGGGGCTGGAAAGAGCCTACACTGGGGATTTCAGGGCGATAGATGTTGAAGAAATGCCTGCCGGGTGGAGGCGCTGCTGCCTAACATCTGTCTTGCTACAGCCCCAGCCAGGAACCGAGCAGCACAAAGGGGCTTCCTGGAATGTTTGCGGCAACAGGCACTAATGTAAAGGCATCTCTTAAGTCCCGGTTCTTATCATTAGTCTCCATTTGCTGTCACAGGATGAAGGACTGGTGATTTGTGTCCCATGAAAATGTTCTTCCCGGAACATTAGGGAAGAGAAATTGGCATTACAGCAAAACCCAGAGCAGTCCCACAGCTTCTGGGCAGGGCTCCCCCCACTCAGGGGGTGACGCTCAGGAAGAGAAACCTTCCCTTTGGACTGTGGGGGCCCCGCACCTCAATCTTTTCACACCTCCCCCGCCCCCCGCAAAAGAGTCTTCTATTCTTCCTGACATTGGACTTGAAATGATCAACCAGCCTTGTGTTGATTTCATCAACACCTCTGCTGACCCATCAGCCATTTCCACCTCCATGAGTTAAGTTAGAAATGGAAGAAAGCTTAGAATATTTCTAGCTCAGCTTCCTTTTTCTGCAGAAGAGCAAGCTGGGGCCCAGAGAGATTTTCAACTTGCCCAAGAGCACACTTACTAGTCATGTGACAGTCCCTGAGTCCCAGTGTCCTCATAGGTTTGTGGAGCTGTGACAGCAAAGTGGGGGATGGTGGGGAGAGTCATGTCTCCCAAAGTCTGGACGGTATGTGAAGTGACCCTGCCCCATAACCTTTCACAGTTCTGGTAAAGTTAGAAAACCTACAAGAGGTTTGCTGCAAGCCAATATCCTGATGTACAGAAAGCTATATCTTGGGTACAAATGACAGTGAAATGGGACAGTCATACTGAGGTGTTCTGTGTATAATGGGGAAGAGCTGAGCTGGGAGAACTGTGTGTGGCCATTAGTTCGGGGCTGGGGCTGGACTGTGGAGATCCCTCAGTCTGTCAGTGCAGCACATCCACTGAGTGAATGATTCTGTAAGAGTACTTGTCGAATGCAAACTCCCTCTGTCAGCAAAAAGAGCTCCAGCCCAGGTAGGAGAAGCTAACCTCTCCCCAGGGCTCCCTTCTCCCAAGCTCCAAGCTAATGAGTGTCTTTGGTAGGGACAGAGAGGGTGGTCTAGTCAGCCCCAAAGGGAGGTGCCACAGAGACTGGGCATTCTCTGAGCTCTGGCCACACCTCCACAAGACCTCAGTGTATTTGACCTCCAGATGCTCTTGAGGAGGATAAACACTCTGTCCTCAGTGCCCTCACCTCCCTGCTTCCTAGAGACTTCGTTTGTCCTTCAGAGAGCTTTCTCACTTGGCCACACCGAGGGCAGTCCTTGTGATGCTGCACAAATGCCCTGTGTGTTGCCTGGAATGAGCTGCGTGGCCTCGAGTGGGTCACCTCCCAGCTGGGCCTCAGGTTTCTCCGCTGTGAAAAGGGGGAGGTGAGTGGCTGGACTGGAAGCTTGTGGAAGGCCAGGACAGCAACTTGCAACCTTCTATTTGCAGGCCTCACCAGGGCCTGGTACACAAGCAGGCTCAGAAAACATTCAGGAATCTGGGGAAAATGCAGCCCCCTCCAGTACTGAAATATGGGGATGAGATTTGGAAGCTAGAAGCTCTGATGCTTTGACCTTTGGGTGGCTTTGATCATGGCTTTGAGGGAAGAGCTCCCCTTTAGGAAAACATATAAATAAGTGGTGAAGGCCACCGTGACCCAGCTACAAGACACGAAACTGAGCTTGAGGAACTTCGCAGAGCCCTGGAGACAGCTGCATGCAGCCCTGCTTGTCTCACCCTCGGTCATTTCCAACTGGGCACAAAGTATCCCCATGTGCCCCCATCCAAGCCCATCCTCCTCGGTCAGTGAACTATATTCTGGACTCTTCCAACTTCTTGGCTCTCTCTAAGACAGCGCCATTGGGTTCTGAGGGATTAAGAGGCCATTTTCATGAAGATATGGTTGATATAGTATCTTCTCAAGCATATCCTTTTCTGATAGGAAATAATGCTGCCTTAAACCAACGATGGTTCAACATGGCACCATTTGGGGCAGCCACCAAAGTAGGGTAAAGGAGAGAACATAGAGGCTGAGAACTTCACTGATGGCACTCCACAAATCACACACTGACTTTTCACCTCTTCTCCCTACCACCACCTCTGGGCTGTACCCTCTTACTGAAGTCTTGGAGTGCCATCCCACATGGACACACCAGGGTCCCCCACTCCACCTTGGGGTATAGCCAGCCCAGAATTTGTGATTCAAGGAGACTTCCTGACTGCTCCTGAAAGCCCTCCTTGATAGAACTTTACTTTGCAAAAATTCCAACTTAGAGGAAAATGGGGTTGAGAGGTGTGGGCTGTAAAAAAGCTAAGAAAACTGTAACAAAGTTTACTCAAACCAATGCACTAAATAAAGAAAATATCAATAACAGTTCACATCTTAAATTAGTAATAATGGATATGTTCTGTGCTATTTATTCCTTTTACCACCTCTCCCTCCCTGGAAATTTTTCACAGTCTCCCTCCCCTGCAGCTTTACTGAGATACTTGTAAATTCATGTTGCTTTGTTGCAGAAAATACTCACCCTAAGAAGCATTCGGAATGCATGAGCCTGGTCCTTGTGTGCCTTTAAGATTTTACTGGCTCCTGCCTCCTGAGTCTTGCTGTGTGATTTAGAGGCTGGAGAGATAAAAGGCTTTGGCTCGCCTTTATTTAACTTATTTGGAAGCCAAATGGATATTTCTCATACCTTTTCCCAATACCTAGTGTCCTAGGACCAGTCTTTTCCTCCAGATTTCACCTTCCACCTTCTTCACAAAGGCCATCCGAGGCCAACATTATTTTCTCCAGTTAATTTTATCGTCTCCCAAAAACTCACTCCTTGCTTCTGCCCACTTTACCCTATTTTCTATTTCCTACTCCACCCTTTCCAAGTCCTTCTTATTATTATTTTTCCTGACACTGACAACTTGCTGGTCTTAGGTTAGTTGCTGAGCAGACATACAGAGGTAAATCAAAGTGTGCTAGAAGTTTTTGTTGCATCGGGGGAACTTGCACGGGAGAGGGCATTGCTGTGGTCCCTCTCAGAGATGCTCCTTTGCATTAAGGGACGTTGAAGAACGTGAGGAATCTGAGTGATAGGGTCATCTCCAGGACCTGCCGAGCTTGGGTGCAACTGAGCAATTGATTAATGAGAATTGCATTTCTCTTTTCTCTCCTCTGCTAGGAGCAGCATTCTGAGCCATCCTTAGGTAGCACCAGACTAATCTTTTTATAGGACCTACTCTGATTTATTTTTGGCCCTGAGAACTATCCCTCAACTCTGCTAGGAAGCCTCACACAGATATTTGATATCAAAGTGTCTTCAAGAAGTGGTTCTGAAGAAAAATCCCTGTTTTTAGTCAGAGCCAGCCTCATGTTTGGGCAGAACCCACCATTGCTTATGTGATACAGCATGAAGGGCAATGAAAAAAAAAAGAAGAAGAAGAACTTTAAATTCCATTGGAACTTATTTCTCTCACAAGTGCCTAAAATTACATCAGTTGAGAGTAAGAGTATACTTGGGTGAGGTAGCATTACTTATCTGTAGTTTTTTTAAGACAAAAATACAAAAGGAATTGTAACCCATGAATTTTTCATAATTGCCGTGAATTAGATTGCTAGATTGTTTTCCTCCCTGGGAAAGTCTGAGGTGATGTGGGACACTGGAATCATTGCAGGGGGAATTAAAAAGGGAACATGGGTGGGATTAAAATATACACACTACTATATAAAAAATAGATAACCAACAAGGATCTACTGTATAGCACAGGGAACTATACTCAGTATTTTGTAATAACCTATAAGGGAAAAGAATCTGAAAAAATAGATATATATGTATGTATAACTGAATCACTTTGCTGTACATCTGAAAATAACACAACATTGTAAATCAACTATACTTCAATTAAAAAGTAATTCAACAAGGAATAAAAAAGGATCATGGGGCAGGAGGGATGCAGGGGGGTGGAGGAGAAAATGCAAGAAACAAACTTCCATTTTCCCAGGCGCCAGTCTTACCTGCAAGAAACTTGGCTCTCTCAAATCACCCAAAGACATCAAGTTATTAAAAAAGTGACAAACCCCACGCGAAACGAATCCATGTTTCTGTTTTCATAAATTCAGAGAAAACAATATTTCTTTTTCCCTCTTCAGTAGTTTCAAACACAGGGCAAATATTTTCATACTACTCCATAAATCTGGAGTCTGCTGAACTGTAGGGAATTTTCTCTTCAACTGTCGCCCATAACAGCATCAAAAGGGAAAATAAAACCTCAGTACCAAAGTCATAGACTTTTAGAGCCAGCTGACTGGCTAGAACCAGCGCTGGTTTCCACTGAGTCTCCAGCCAGGTGTCCGCATTCCGAGCAGGTGAGGGCTTGGCAGGCTGTCTAGCAGGGCCCGTAAATCCCGTGGTTTTCGTGCCCCCTCATGAAGCTGCCAGGCAGGAGGTATATATTGTTCACTAGAGCCTGAAGGCTCTGAGATATATGGTTTGAAAGGGAGCCAAGGAAGAGTATAGTCAGGGGAGTTGTTCTGCCTCTGTGACTGCTCCAGGTAATTGAAACGTGTCCCTTTAAGGACTGGGACCATGCTGAAGTTTTCATTATTTAGTAGGAAAGCTTTCTAAATGGCGGTGTGTACCTCCTTGAGAGCAGTGTGGTGGAAGAGCTTTGGAAACAGGCGGCTTGACATTTGAATCCCAGTCCTACACTTAAACTATGAATAAATCTGCAGAGGTTTTGTGTGAAGGTTTTTTGTTTGTTTTTAACATCTTTGGACTTGAATTTCCTTGCCTGCAAAATGGGATAATGCGTAATTCACAGATTTCTGTGAAGTACAAATGAGACATATAGCAAACTGCTTGTCGCCTACTAAGTGCTCAGCATATGATCTCTGTTATTATTGTTGACATCATTGTGATTATTCCTCCCCTTTTAAAACAAAGCATGCTGAACATGCATTCACTTTCTGTTTCCCTCAGGGTGATTATATTTGATGCGTCCATTTTCATAATGTGCTGTGATACAGAATGCCCTTGGGAGCCCAGGAAGCACAAAATCATGTTCAGCCCCCATTCCCCAAGTAAAGAGCCCCATCTGCTACCACTTACGCAGTGGCTCTGCTGTCCCTCCCTTCCCATGAGCCATGGATCACGAATTCACTGCAGTGGATCTGGGTTCACTCTAATCTGGCTTCCCTGGAAACGGGGCATACTAGGAAGCAGCAGGGAAGAGTGGGGAGGAGCCAGGATGAGCCTGTGGTTAGAAGGCCTGAACGCAACGCTCTGCTCCCTCACCTGGCAGCCAGGTGGCCTCGGCCTCCCTAAGCCTCAGGGAAACAGACAACAATGATGGCCCCAACCTCGTGGGGGTGGTGGCGAGGATTAAGGGAGACAGTTCATGTGAAGCCTCTGACATAGTGTCCTGTGCATTGTAGATGCTCAGTAAGTGACGGCTTTTATTATTAACTAAAGGTCACAGGGGAACAACCAAGGTCATTCAACCTGCCACTTTACACTTGACCCAATAATGAGCCACGATCCGGTCATAGCCAGGTCTGTAGGGTCCTCTGTTGCCCTTCAGTCATCTTTTGTGCACACTCTGTCTCCTCTTGGGTCTTCCACATGCTGAGTGAGGCAGCACCACAGTGCATGTAGGTAAATCCCCACTGTGAGCCTGAGGCTGGTGGTGGGTGAGCCACGAACCCTCGGGTACCAAGATCTCCGAATAAGTGAATGCAGCACCAGGAGCACAGTGGGTACGGCGGAGCCTGCCATGCAGTGAACCCGCGACACACACCAGCCCTCAGGGAAAGGCTCGCTAAACAGAGTAAACTCTTTATAACAGTGCTTCGCTTTAGATTTGATGAAAAGAGTATCCATGATCAGAACCAGCTGAGAAGGCTCAAATCAGCCCAAGGTGACTAGCGCTGCCCGGCCTTTTCCCAATATCTCTGATAACCAGGATGCTTCATGAGGTTAGTTGACTGGTTGGGAGAATATATTTTTAAATAAATGAGATATCAGAAGACATTAGAACTCGAACACCTAATAACGGAGTGACCTGGGCAGAATCATTTGTCTTTCTGGAGGGTGAGTTTCCTCCTTGTTAAAGGGTAATAACTACCTGGCCTCCCCAGCAGGGGTGCAGGGTGCAGAGTAACGTGGGGCCTTATCAGGAACCTGAAAACCTGAGTTCCTGTCTGACCTTTTCTACCAATTAGCTGGCTGACTTTGGGTAACTTTCTCAGTCTCACTGGACCATGGATTTTCTAGCTCCAAAAGGAGGGGCTTGGCGTAAATAGCCTCACAAGTCCTCGTCAACTCGGAAGTCCCATTGGCTTCTGAGAGAGAGTGGCAGGTCATAGCTGTAACTTGGTTTACAGAACTGCACAACATCCTGTAAATGTAAGGTCCGCTCCTAGCCTGGTGGTACCAAACACGCTGTCAACCTTTATTGAAATCTTGTGGATGAATTAGCTATAATATTTCAATTAAGGTAGGTTCAAATTCTACCCTTTAAGAAACAGACACAAAGAAATTAAAAATTGGATGTATGCTATGTTAAGGTATAGGGGTGTGTGGGGGGAGTGTGGGTGTGGGTGTTGGGGGTTGTGGTAGAGGCACTGTGTACCATTTACAATTTCTATTTTTTGCTGCTCATTCCTCACCACTGTGAAATGCTGGAAAGTCTGGAGGGACATTTGCAAGTCTGTCCAATGTCAGTTCCACTCGTAGAGCAGTCCATCTTCTTTGGAGTGTGTGTGACCTTTGCAGGTTGTCACATCCTGGGCACGGCCCCAAGCCGTCCTCCAAGGGAGCTGGCATGGAGGAGCGGGACTTGAGCTGCGAGGCAGGGCAAGCAGCAGTTCCCGGGCCCTGTGCCAACCTCCAGATAATTGCCAGCAGCAGGAGAGAGGTAGTGAGGTTGGCAGAGCCTGTCTGAAAGATCAATGGTCCCCTTCTCACCACTGCAGCATCATGGCAGGGAAGAGAGCTGGGAAGCAGAGATGCATGTGGGGAGGCGGGGAGAAGGGAGAGTCAGTATGAGGGAGACCGACGGAAACAGAAGATGAAGGGAGAGCTAGAGAAGCATAGAAAAGCAAGAGCTGGGATCACAGAGATATGAGCTAGAGAGAAAAAAACAGTACATAGAGTAAGACAGATGGAGGAGAGCCAGAGACCAAGAGAGAACCGCAGACACAAAAGGAGAGGAAGAGAGTGAGCTCTGTCTTGAAGTGGCATCGCATTGTTTGCTTCGGGAGCTGTATGGGGATCATCGAGTGAAGTGGAGGCTCCAGAGCCAACTGCATATGTGTGCAGAGGGAAAATAGGACAAAGCACCCAAACCTGCTGCACTTCCTCATCGGGCCTCCTTATTGACAGCTCGGGTGGCAAAGGGAGTTTAATGCAATCACCAGTTTGCTTCACATTCCAGTTTTGTCCCTTCTCTCCCAGGACTAGGCAGGGCAGTGAATGGCGGAGCATCCATGGAAGGGCTCCTACCTCTGGCCCAGGAGGTGGCGGAGCTGTGGCAAGAGGTGGACTCCAACAGGGGAGAAGCCAGCCAGCTGCTAGGCTGGCTGAGAAGCGGCCATACAGGGGTGAACCTTGAAGCGGGTAGATGTGTTGGAAGCTACATTGCTAGGCAGGAAATGGAGATTATTGTCAGACTGTAAATAACAGAGACCTTGACTGGATAGGAAATGGAAAGAAATGTATCCTCCTAGCTTTCTAGATACCTAAAACCTATCAGCAAGGACAATGACTAGCATTTATTGAGCACTTAATTGTGGGCCAGGTGTTGGGCTAAGAACTTTTCACAAGCTGTGAATTTTGTCAGCCATACCATGATAAAGTCTGTCATTTTTTAACCCCACTTTGCAAATGAGCCCTGCAGCGTGATTTCACGTGCTTGTCCCAGTGAGGCCAGACCTTACTGGTTTGCACCAAGGTGCACAGACTTACTCATGTATGATAATATTCCCTGGCCATCCACTTTGGTGAGACTATGCTAGAACTTGGTTGGTGGGAAAGTATGGTGGTGGTGGGTGGAGGTGAAGAGGGGGCAGAAGGAAAAGACGACGGACAATGACAAAGAGAGACAGGAGAGCTGCACTCAAGGGCCTGGCACCTACTGGGGGATAGATGGTGTGTTCATTAGTAGCTCTTATTAATATGAGTTGCTGAAGATGAAGGCTGAAAGAATGTGCTGAGGATCCCCAGGCGCGACAAGGCCTGCCACACAGCATGAGTTCCTTCTGAGCCAGGCCTTGAGGTGTGAATTCAAAACATGAGATTGTGAAGTCAGAGAGAAGGTGGCTTTCAGATGGATGGAATTGCCCAGGCAAAGGCACAGAGGCTGCAGAAATAGGCTGTAGTTGGGGTAACTTATCTCCTACTTTGAACAAGCAGGGAAGCATAAGAGATGAAGCTAGGCGGGTAAGTTGAGGTTGCACTGAGGGGAGGGTTAAATTCAGTTGAAGTGGGCAGTGACAGAAGATGTCTGGGAAGAAGGAGAGGCAGCCTAGCCCTCTACATGACCCTGTGAAAGAATGCATGGTCACATTCCCTGATTCTTTCACTCAACAAATATTCATCAAGCACCCAGGGCATGCTTGGCCCTGTGCAGACAGATGGGCACATCAGTGAACAAGGCAGGCAGAGTTCCCTGCCTCGTGGGACTCTCATTCTTGCAGGATCACATGCATTTTATGCCTTATCTACCAATGATCGTACAGTGGCCATGTGGACAGGACTTTTATGGTTCATAAGCAGATAGGAATCAACCCCCTAGTAGACCCCAGTGCTACATTGTAAAGATACTTGGTCTTGGGCAGCACAGCCAGGGACTTCTGATAGGAGAAGTTACAGACAGAAGGGATTATATTAGCAGGACTCTCTTGGTTGCAATTAACAAATTAAATTGGCTTGAGCAGTAAAAGGTGATTTATAGGCTCATGTAGCCAACTCCAGGAAAACCAGGGGTGGGAGCTGGCTTCATGAATAACTGGATTTGGGGATTTTAATTCCACCCATCCCTCTATCTCTATTTACATTTCTCTGTGGATGTTATGTCATTTCCTCAAATTGGCTGTTGTTGAGGATTTGGCGTTAGCCCCTACAGCTTCACATCCTGATGATTCAATAGCCAGATAGGAAAGTCGGCTTCCTCTGTCCAGCTCCACTTGGAAATTCCTAGGGAAGGGCTCTGGCTGGCCTAGCTTGGGTCACATGGGCACCCCTTGGGCCAATCTGATAGCCAAGAAGATGAGGTTCTATGATGCAACCAGGCTGGTTACCTGTTCCCCTTTAAGGCTAGTAGAGACAGGAAAGGGAATAAAAATAATAGATATCTGCTACTAGGATTGTGACAACTTAAAACCCACTTTTTTTTTTTTTTTTTTTTTTTTTTTTTGGTACGCGGGCCTCTCACTGTTGTGGCCTCTCCCGTTGTGGAGCACAGGCTCCGGACACGCAGGCTCAGCGGTCATGGCTCATGGGCCCAGCCGCTCCGCGGCATGTAGGATCTTCCTGGACTGGGGCACGAACCCGTGTCCCCTGCATCGGCAGGCGGACTCTCAACCACTGCACCACCAGGGAAGCCCAAAACCCACTTTTTTTAATGGACAGTTATATTGAGGGATGACCCCAGCATCTCTCCAAAATACATAATAAAATGTCACTGTTACTCAATTAGTCTGGGGCATAAGTACCACTCTCCCGCTCCACCCCCATGAAAGATAAAGTGATACCATTGAACAATTTAGAAAAAGAAAAAATACAATGTGAATGAACTCTCTTGGAAGAAGATAAAGTGGAAAATTTTAAAGATACAGTGCAGGGGTGGGGAGAGTGGGATCATTCAGAACAAAACCAGGTACCTGCAAGTTCCATAGCTGCATGAACAGAGCCTCCTGCCTGCAAGCCCAGAGTATCAAGGCAGGACTCCCACTTCCTCTCCCACCAGCTACCACCCCCACCTCCCAGCAGGACTGGGAAAGTTGGTCAGGAACAGTGCCTTCAGCTAGACACTCTTCATTAGCTGAGAAGGCCAGCCCTGCAGGAAATCCCAAGCTGAGGAACAAGAACAATTTGAAAGGATGCAGGAGGCATTAAGCCAGAATGGTTCTCCAGTGGGTGGCAGGGCTAAGTGGAAACTCAGGCGAAGAAAACCAAAGGAGATGGAGTGGGGCCATCATTCAGGAAAGAAAAAGAACGCTTACTGTCAGGGGAGAGGGCAGTATCTTCACAAGGAAGGAGAAAGCAAAAGCAAAATAAAGAAACATTTCAATAAAAGTCAATGTTTTAAAATACATACTCATACTTCCAGAGAGAAGTTCTAGAAACCTAAGGTAGAGACACAGCTTTCTCTGATATAAAGAATATAGGACTGGGCTTCCCTGGTGGTGCAGTGGTTGGGAGTCCGCCTGCTGATACAGGAGACACGGGTTCGTGCCCCAGTCCGGAAGGAACCCACATGCCGCGGAGCGGCTGGGCCCATGAGCCATGGCCGCTGGGCCTGCGCGTCCAGAGCCTGTGCTCCGCAACGAGAGAGGCCACAGCAGTGAGAGGCCCGCATATCGCAAAAAAACAAACAAACAAAAAGAAATGAATATAGGACTGGAAACAGAAACTGGGGGTCTGGCCTCACTTGCACCAGTGATGCACTCACTTTACTTCCTTGTTTGTAAAATGAACTGACAATCCCCATCTTGCATATGGCACAGTATCATGTGGAGGTCCACTGAGATGATGGATAGGGAAGCAGTTTTTAAAATATTAAACAACTCTATTTTAATTAATTAGGCTAGGTGAATAATTAGAAAGTGACAGTTAGAAATTGGGTCACTATAATCCTGCAAGGGAGGGGGCAGTGAAGGAGGCTGTTTAAGGCTTAGGACTCAGGTGAGCTGGCATCCTGCTAAAAGACACAGACAGAAGCAACAGATTCTGTATGTTTTAAAAAGCATATATGATTGCTGAGCACCTACTATACTCTTGGTTCCTTGCAGGATGTCAAGGACAATGTAGAAAAAGCACAAGATATCATTCCTGAGGCTTACTGTCTATCAAATGAGATAAACATGTCCAAATAAATGCAATTCATAGCACAAATTATGATAAAACCAAGCTGGGTGTTGGTAATAAATATCAAAAGAGTTCGGAGTAGAGATCATGGGCTAGTGGGCCAGGTAGGTTTCCCTTGCAGTTGTTCTTGAAGCAGGATTTGGATGTGTAGGCAAAGAAAGGGGAGAGAAGGTGAGGAAGTTAATTAAGGTGCATGCCTCAAGGCCACAGTGATAGCATGTGTGCATGGAATCGTTGGAGGGATTGTTGGTGTGGCTGAAACAGTGTATGAGATGGGAGTGATGGACAACCATTTTGGAAGGGCATCATGTCCAGTTGCAGAAAGCTTCGACATCAATTGAAGGAATTGACTGTAAAAGAAAGGGAGCCTATTGGAGACCTTGGGGCAAAGGAGCTAGCTTGACAAAGTGGTGCTTTAGAATAATGGGTACAGGCGCAGAATGCTGAATCAGCAGGAGGGATAAGGCTGGTGGCAAAATACTCAGAGAAGAGGTGCTCAGGAGTGCAGGGAGTGATGGCTGGGTGTTACAGAGGGAATGAAAAATAATAGGGAAAGAGATGGCAGGACTTAGTACCTAATTGCATATGAAGAATGAGGGATGATATGGAGTAAAGATATCTCAGTTGCCTCAGTCCTAAAGAACTGGGTTAGTCACAGTGAGGGTTCAGTGTGCACTAACTGTGTCCTGTGCCTGGCAGGGGTTGGAGGCGAAGAACGTGTCCCAGAAAAATGGCGTGATCATGAAGTCTTAAAGTTTACCTCCGCCTGTATCAGCTGGAGTAAAGAGCATTCAAGAGAAAAGAAACAGCATGGGCTGAAACAAAGGCAAGGAGGTGTGGAAAAGAGAACTCCCAGTTGTGGGGATGTCTCTGAACACAGGAAGAGTAGAAGACTGGAGACTTAGGCAGGGTCCAGAGCACAGAGTAACTTGGCCTTTATGCAGTGTGTAAGGGGAGCTATAGCAGGACAGAGATTTTGTCAAATTTTCTTGTAGCTATTTGTACAAATAGAAGGAGTTGAAAAGGATAGATAATCCCAAGAGAAGTGTAATGTGACTTAAAGCATTCTCTGATTGAAGTCTGCCCTAGTGACTGCCAGGCATCACATGGGTGGCTGCCAGGCATCACTTGGGTGTATGCCTTCTCATGTACCCCAGCCCAAGCTGAGCAAATGCTCGCCCCACTCACTCTGTGTCACAGAACGGCACTGAATGTGGGGCAGCCACGACCAAAGAGAAGACTCTGCTGTGGACACAGAGGCGACCTAGCCCTAGGGCAGAGCCTGGCTGGGGTAGCAGTAGCCACTGTTGGTACTTGCTCAAGCAGAGCATTAGAAGCAGCCCAGAACTCTGGCAGCAGCCCCTCAACCACAGTTTATGCCCTGGTATACCCTGAGAGTCCAGGCAGGCCCAGCCTGCCCTGTGATACGTCTCCACAACAGGGCATGGACAGCAGAGGCTGGGGGCAGTGATCTGCTCTGGGGGTCAACAGGGACTTGCACCTAATGCTGCCCAAGTCTTCCTCTGAGCATAGTCAGGGAAACAATTGTGGGCACCTGCACAGGCAGCACACTGGAGAAACCTTGGCCTTTTTCTGTGGCTGACACAAGCAGAGGGCCTGCCTGAGCCCCCCTTGTTTCAGCACTCCTTTGCTGTGGGGCAAGGGTCCTGGTGCTGGGAGAGGGGAAAACACACACTTCAAGGAAACAGAGACAGCTTGGGATCAGACCCCACCCCTGATAGGGTGGTGATGGCCACTGAGCAGAGGGGAAGTCCTGCCTCACACCCAGTTCCAGCTTTAGCCCCTCCATCTCCAGCCCCACCCCCCACCAAGGTGATAGCTGTCAGCACACCCTGAGGAAAGATGTGACTTGTGTCATGTCAAATCCAACTCTCCCACCAAAGGCATTGGGCACACACAGTCTGTATAGCGATGTCCACACATAAGAACAACCATTCAAGATGACAATAGGTAACTGTTTCACCTGAATTCATAGAGACAGAAAATGTTAAAGCAAAATGAAAAGGGAGAAAAACTGCTCTCAACTGAAAGAGCAAGAGAAAAACCCTGAAAAAATAAATAATTAAACAGAAATAAACAATTTACCATATAAAGAATTCAAAGCATTGGAAATAAAAATCTTAGCTGAATTATGGAAAACAATAGATGAAAACAGTGAAAATTTTAACAAGGAACAAGAAAATATAAAAGGACCCAATCAGAAATGAAAAATTCAATAACTGAAATAAAAAAAAAACACTAGAAGAAATGAATAGCTGACTAATTGATACAGAAGAAGGCATAAGTGATTTAGAAGATAGAATAATGGAAATCACCCAATGAGAACAGCAAAAAGAGAAACAAATTTTTAAAAGTAAAAGCAATTTAAGAGATCTCTGGAATAACATTAAGTGTACCAATGTTCAGATTATAGGGGTCCCAGAAGGAGGAGAGAGAAGTGGATCAAAAATGTATTTGAGGAAATTATGGCTGAAAACTTCCCAAACCTGAAGAAGGAAACAGATATCCAGGTATAGGAAGCATAGAGGGTCCCAAACAAATGAACTTAAACAGATCCACACCAAGACACATCATAATTAAAGTAGCAGAAGTTAAAGATAAAGAGAGAATTATGAAGGCAGCAAGAGAAAAACAAAGAGTCACATACAAGGGAATTTACATAAGACGATCGCAGGCCAGAAGGGAGTGGCATAATGTATTCAATGAGCTGAAAGGGAAAAACTGGCAACTTAGGGCACTCTAACCAGCAAGATTATTATTTAGAACTGAAAAAAAGATCAAGAACTTCTCAGGCAAACAAAAACTAAAAGAGTTCATTTGTACTAAATCTGTCTTAAAAGAAATTTAAAGGGTCTTCTCTAAGGGGAAAAGGAGTAAGATTCTATAGGAAATGGAAAATGTCACTAGGAAAGGCAAATATATAGTAGGGACTGAGGAGCAACCACTTAAAAATCCAGTAGGGAGATTAAAAGACCAAAAAGTTATAAAATCACCTATCTACAATAAAATATTAAGGGATAAGAATGAAGATGTAAAATATGGCAGAATGTGAGAGAGGGGAGTAAAAATGTAGATCTTTTAGGATGTGTTTGTACCTAAATGACTACTAGTTTAAAACAGGCAGATATAATTATAGATCAACATATATGAACCCCAGGGTAACCACAAATCAAAAACCTGCAATTGACACACAAAAACTAAAAAGAAAGGAACATAAGCTTACTACTAAAGAAAATTATCAAACCACAAGGCAAGAAATAAAAAGTAGAAATAAACAGGGAAGAACTACAAAACAACCAGAAAACAAGTAATAAAATGCCAATAAGTACAAATCTATAAATGATTACTTTAATGTCAATGGACTCCAATCAATGGGCTCCAATCAAAAGACATAGGGTGGGGCTTCCCTGGTGGCACAGTGGTTGAGAGTTCGCCTGCCAATGCGGGGGACACGGGTTCTTGCCCTGGTCCAGGAGGATTCCACATGCCATGGAGTGGCTGGGCCTGTGAGTCATGGCCACTGAGGCTACACGTCCGGAGCCTGCACTCCGCTACGGGAGAGGCCACAACAGTGAGAGGTCCGCGTATCGCAAAAAAAAAAAGACATAGGGTGTCTTTTTTAACTGGGTTAAAGAAAAAAAGAGATCCTTCTATATGCTGCCTACAAGAGACTCATTTCAGAGCTAAAAGTTCACACTGACTGAAAGTGAGAGGGTAGAAAAAGAAAAAGATATTTCATACAAATGGAAATGACAAGAAAGTAGTGGTAGCAATGCTCATATCAGGCAAAATACACTGTAAAACAAAGGCTATAACAAAAGACAAAGAAGAGCATTATAAAAGGATCAATACAAGAAGAGGATTTAACGCTCATTAACATATATGCACCCAGTACAGGAACACATATACATATAAAGCAAATACTAGCAGATATAAAGGGAAAAATTGACAAAAATACAATAATAATATGGAACGTTAACACCCCATTTACATCAATGGCCAGATCATCAGACAGAAAGTCAATAAGGCAACAGCAGTCTTAAGTGACAAAATAGAGCAGTTAAACTTAATAGATATCTATAGAATATTATATGCACAAAACAGAAGAATACATTCTTTTCAAGTGTACATGGAACTTTCTCCAGAATAGATCACATGCTAGGCCACAAAACAAGTCCTAACAAATTTAAGAGAACACAAATTATATTAAGCTTTCTTCTGACCACAGTGATATGAAATTAGAAATCAATTACAGAAAGAAAAGTGGGAAAAGAACATACATGTGGAGACTAAACAATATTATACTAAAAAATCAATGGGTCAGGATTTCCCTGGGGACACAGTGGTTAAGAATCCACTTGCCAATACAGAGGACACAGGTTTGATCCCTGGTCTGAGACGATCCCACATGCCACGGAGCAACTAAGCCTGGGCACCACAACTACTGAACCTGCACTCTAGAGCCCATGAGCCACAACTACTTAGCCCGCATGTTACAACTACTGAAGCCTGCATGCCTAGAGCCCATGCTCTGCAACAAGAGAAGCCACTGCAATGAGAAGAACATGCACCGCAACAAAGAGTAGCCCCCACTTCCTGCAACAGGAGAAAGCCCACGTGCAGCAACAAAGACCCAACACCGCCAAGAAAATAAAATTAAATAAATAAATTTACAAAATAATTTAAAAAACCCAATGGGTCAATGAAGAAATCAAAGAGGAAATCAGAAAATATCTCAAGACAAATGAAAAAGGAAGCGCAACATTCCAAAATCTACGGGATGCAGCAAAAGCAGTTCTAAGACAGATGTTTATAGTGATACGGGCCTTCCTCAAGAACAAGAAAAATCTCAAATAGACAACCTAACCTACCACCTGAGGAAATTAGAAAAAGAAGATCAAGCAAAGCCCAAAGTCAGCAGAAGAAAGGAAATAATAATCAGAGAGGAAATAAAATAGAGACAAAAAAATTGAAAAGATCAATGAAACCAAGACCTGGGTTTTTTGAAAAGATAAGCAAAATTGATAAACCTTTAGCCAGGCTCACCAAGAAGAAAAGAGAGAGAACCCAAATAAATAAAATAAGAAATGAAAGCAGAGATACAATAACAAAAAAATCATAAGAGAATATTACAAATTGGACAACATGGAAAAAATGGACAAATTTCTAGAAACATACAATCTTCCAAGATTGAATCAAGAAGAAACAGAAAATTTAACAGACCAATCACTAGTAGTGAAATTTAATTTATAATTTTTAAAAAAACTCAGCAAACAAAAGTCCAGTACCACCTGGCTTCACGAGGCAATTCTACCAAACATATAAAGAAGAGCTAATACCTATTCTTCTCAAACTATTCCAAAAAACTGAAGAGGATGGAACACTCCCAAATTCATTCTATGAAAAAACCATTACCCTGATGCCAAAACCAGATAAAGACAGAAAAAAAGGAAATTCCAAGTCAATATCTTTGATGAATATAGATGCAAAATCCTCAACAAAATATTAACAAACTGAATCCAACAATATATAAAAAGGATCATACTCCATGATCAAGTTGGATTTATTCCAGGGATGCCAGCATAGTTCAATATTCACAAATCAATGTGATACACCACATTAACAAAAAGAAGAATAAAAATCACATGATCATCTCAATATACCAAAAAAGCATTTGACAATATTCAACATCCTTTCATGATAAAAATTCTCATCAAAGTGATACAGGGGAACATATATCAGCATAATAAAGGCCATTGACAACAAACCCACAGCTAATATCATACTTAACAGTGAAAAGCTGAAAGCCTCTCCTCTAAATTCAGGAACAAGACAAGGATACCCACTCTCACCACTTGAAAGTCCTAGCCACAGCAAACAGACAAGAAAAAGAAATAAAACACATCCAGACTTGTAGGGAAGAAGTAAAACTGTCACTATCTGAAGGTGACATGGTACTTTATATAGAAAATTCTAAAGTCTCCACCAAAAAAGCTATTAGAACTAATAAATGAATTCAGTAAAATTTTAGGATACAAGATTAATATACAGAAATCTGTTGCTTTTCTGTACACTAATAATAAACTATCAGAAAGGTAAAGTAACAAAACAATCTTATTTAAAAATCACCTCAAAAAGAATAAAATACCTAGGAACAAACGTAACCAAGAAGGCAAAGGACATATACTCTAAAAACTATAAAACACTGATGAAGGAAACTAAAGATTATACAAAGAAATGGAAAGATATTCCATGCACTCAGATTGGAAGAATTAATATTGTTAAAATGGACATACTACCGAAAGCAATCTACAGATTTAATGCAATCCCTACCAAAATGCCCATGATATTTTTCACAGAACTAGAACAAATAATCCTAAAATATATATAAAACCAGAAAAGACCCTGAATTGCCAAAGCAATCTTGAGAAAAAAGAACAAAGCTGGAGGTATCACCCTCTCAGACTTCAGACTATACACGGAGCTACATAAATCAAAACAGCATGGTACTGTAACAAAAACAGACACATGGACAAGTGGAACAGAATAGAGAGCCCAGAATTAAACCCATGTGCTTATAGTCAATTAATCTATAACAAAGGAGGCAAGAATATACAATGGTGAAAAGACAGTCTCTTCAATAAGTGGAGCTGGGCAAACTGGACAGACACATGTAAAAGACTGAAATTAGAACATTTCCTTACACCTTATACCAAAATAAATGCAAAATGGTTTAAAGACCTAAATGTAAGACTTGAAACCATAAAACTCTTAGCCGAGAACATAGGCAGAACATTCTTTGACATAAAACCGCAATATTATTTGGAATAAAAGCAAAAATAAGCAAATGGGACCTAATTAAGCTTAAAAGCTTTTGAACAGCAAAGGAAACCACCAACAAAATGAAAAGATAATGTACAGAATGGGAGAAAATATTTACAAATGATATGACTGACAAGGGGTTAATATCCAAAATATATAAACAACATTTACAACTCAATATAAAAAAAAGCAATCCAATCAAAAAGAGCAGAAGACTGAAGAGACATTTTTTCAAAGAAAACATACAGATGGCTCACAGGCACATGAAAAGATGCTTAACATCACTAATTGTTAAGGGAAATGCAAATCAAAACAATGAGAGATTATCTCACACCTGTCAGAATGGTGATCATCAAAAGGTCTACAAATAACAAATGTTGTAGAGGATGTGGAGAAAAGGGAACCCATGTACA
This sequence comes from Phocoena sinus, assembly GCF_008692025.1. Taxonomy (NCBI): domain Eukaryota; kingdom Metazoa; phylum Chordata; class Mammalia; order Artiodactyla; family Phocoenidae; genus Phocoena; species Phocoena sinus. The sequence goes on along the minus strand of NC_045776.1, from coordinate 28,138,136 downwards.
CTGTTGGTGGGAATGTAAATTGGTGCAGCCACTATGGAAAACAATATGGAGGGTCCTTAAAAAGCTACACATAGAACTACCGTAAGACCCACCAATTCCACTCCTGGGTATATACCTGGAAAAAAGAAAACACTAATTTGAAAGAATACATGCACCCAGTGTTCATAGCAACACTATTTACAGTAGCCAAGATATAGAAGCAACCCAGTGTCTATCAACAGACAAATGCATAAAGAAATTGTGGTACATATATACCATGGAATACTATTCATCCATAAAAAATAATGAAATTTGCCATCTGCAGCAATGTGGATGGACCTAAAGAGTATTAAATCTAGTGAAATAAGTTAGAACAAGAAAGACAAATACTATATGTGGAATCTAAAAAATAAAAAATATGAATGTACATAGCAGAACAGAAACAGACTCACAGATACAGAAAACAAACTGGTGGTTACCAATAAGGAAAGGATGGGGGAGGGCAAGATAGGGGTATGGGATTAAGAGACTATGTACAGGGACTTCCCTGGTGGTGCAGTGGTTAAGAACCGGCCTGACAATGCAGGGAACACAGGTTCAATCCCTGGTCCAGGAAGATCCCACATACCAAGGAGTAACTAAGCCCGTGTGCCACAACTACTGAGCCTGAGCTCTAGAGCCTGTGAGCCACAACTACTGAGCCTGCATGCCACAACTACTGAAGCCTGCATGCCTAGAGCTCGTGCTCTGCAACAAGAGAATGAACCGCAATGAAGAATAGCCGCCACTTGCCACAGCTAGAGAAAGTCCGGGTGCAGCAAAGACCCAAACAGCCATAAATTAATTAATTAATTTTTAAAAAAGAGACTATGTATAAAATAGATAAGCAGTGATGATATGTTGTACAACACAGGAGATTATAGCCATTAGTCCAACCTCTGTTACTATAAAAGATTTTACTATTATAATCTGTAATAATCCGTAAAAACATTGAATCACTGTGCTGTACACCTGAAACTAATATAATGCTGTAAGTCAACTATATTTGAATTAAAAAACAGCATTCTCTAATTCCTTTGAACTGAGGAAATTATATTAGTCTTTTACCTTTCATGTGTCTCTGCCTTTAATTTTATATGTCTTGCCTTTCAGCTTAATAACTTGCTGCTATATTCTTTGGTGCGTAAATACTCATAATATTTAGAGCAGTACTGTAGATTGCAATAAAGTTCCCATCTTTGTGTCATTATACTGTTTTGTGCACTGAATTCAACTTAGTTTGATATGTCTGATATTAAAGTTGATCTCTAGTTTTTGTTTTTGTTTTTGTTTGTTTGATTGCCTTTGCCCATTAGGCCTCTGCCCATCCTTTTATTTTCAACTTTCCAGTCATTTTGTTTTGTCTCTTGTACACAGCATACAATTTTCTTTTTTGCTTTGTAATTTAAGCTAAGAATCTATTTCTTTGGATTGATACATTTTTTCCATTTATATTTTTTCATTTGATAGGTATGCTTGGACTTAGTTGTAACGTTATATGCTTTCTGCTTTTATTTCACCTTATGGCCTGTGTTTTGTTTTGTTTTTAAATTTGGTTATGTGGGGGTTCATAGTTATAGTTAAGAAATTTTTAATATTTTTCATTCTTTAAGTGGTTATCTTTATAATACTAAGTATAATATACTTAATCATGTATATCCTTAGTAGCTATTGTCTATCACCATCTTATTGACAACTAAAGATTCTCTAACCTGGAAAAAAAAATGATGAAATTTACATATTTCTCCCATTTTTCATTTTTCTATTCTACCCAATTTTAGTTGATGGTGGTGATGATGTTGATGATCATGATAGTTCTGCTAATCTTATAATCTCACAATTTTAAATACAGTTCCCTGTATTACTTGATTCATTAGACCTAATTGGTAACTTTTGGCCCTTGGCTACCTCCCACCTTGTATCTCCCTTCACCTTCTGAATTTTGTCAGTTTCCATGTTTTTCATGGCATTACAGTTCATTAAAATTTACATTGTTTTATGTAACCATAATTGCCACAGTTGTTTTGTTTGTTTTTGTCTTAATCCTAAACTAAATTGTTAAAAATGCAGCACCTATCCTTGTGCCATAGTTTTTCCATCCTCCTTCTACTGATTGATTGAAGTTCAGCTTATAGTTTACTCCAGACAAGATCCTGGTAACCACATTTTCTGGGTTATTAGATATTTGGTGCAGCATTTATACTTGGATAAAAGTTTGACCATAGATGTTTTTTATTTAATTCTTAATGAGGTTACCGTAAGCATGTTCCACTGTCTTCCAGCATGGAATGTTGCTGTGAAAAACTCTGAAACCAACCTAATTTTCACCCTTTAGAAAAGAAATTTTGTTTTTGTTTTTGGTTTCATTTTATTTTGTTTGTTTCAGTTCTTTGTTTGGATGATAAAAGAGTCTTTTTTTTCCTTTTAGGTTATTATTTTTCATGGCACTTTTTTTTTTTTTTTTTTTTTTTCCCGGTACGCGGGCCTCTCACTGCTGTGGCCTCTCCCGTTGCGGAGCACAGGCTCCGGATGAGCAGGCTCAGCGGCCATGGCTCACGGGCCCAGCCACTCCGCGGCATGTGGGATCCTCCCGGACCAGGGCACGAACCCGTGTCCCCTGCATCGGCAGGCAGACTCTCAACCACTGCGCCACCAGGGAAGCCCGGTTATTATTTTTGTATCATCTTTTCCTGAGATAGTTTACATTTGGGGTTTTGTTTGGTTTAGTTTGGTTTAGTTTGGTTTGGTTTTGCTTTGTGTGTAGATTTAAATATCTTATTTCTGGAAAATGTTTTGTGATTCTATTTCTCCAAATATATTTTCTATTCTTTTCTTTCTTTTAGTAAAAAGATAACATAAAACAAGTAATGTTTGGTCTATTTATGCATATGAATAAGTCTATTGTCTCTTTCATCTTCCATAGCTATCAGGTTCCTTTTCTGATCCTTTTTAACAACTCATTTCCATTTTGCTTTGCTGACTTTACCAATCACATTCTTAATCCTACTTTTGTATTTTGAGCAGTGTCTGTTTACCTTTTTGTTGCCTCTGATGGCTCCCTAATTTTTGTGATGATTTTGCTTCCCTTCCACTTCTTTCCTGAGCTCTTCTAGCTCATTTTTTTTTTTTTTTTTTTTTTTTTTTTGCAGTATACGGGCCTCTCACTGTTGTGGCCTCTCCCGTTGAGGAGCACAGGCCCTGGACATGCAGGCCAGCGGCCATGGCTCACAGGCCCGGCCACTCCGCGGCATGTGGGATCTACCCGGACCAGGGCACGAACCCGTGTCCCCTGCATCCCCAGGCAGACCCTCAACCACTGCACCACCAGGGAAGCCCCTCTAGCTCATTTTTTGTCTCTCAGTTGTCTTGACACATCTTCCTTGAGCTCTTATTTTATATAAGTGATCTTTATCATTGAAGTTTTTTTTTTTTAATTTTTTGTTTGCTTATGCTCATTTGGCACAATTTCCTTTAGCTCTATGGCAATACAATTTTGTATATGTTCTTTGTCTATTTGTTTTCTCTAATTATTACCTTCTTTTCTTACAGTATCTTAGTAGAGCTCTTCTGATAGTTTCTTTTCTATTCTGACTCATATTTGACTGAGTTGAGCTCTTTCTTAACCAGCTGTTTTGCGTAGAGTTTATGGGGCAGGGACTAGGCTATGATAGCATCCAGCAGAGAGCCTCTCTCATTTACAGGGATGCACTTTATGATACTCAGGGTTGTGTGTATGCATATGTGTACATGTTGATGTAGCCTTTACTTCTTTCCAGAAGAAAGAAGAGATTGGCAGTTGCAAGACTGGTTATTATTGAACCTATCTTCTCCAGTCTGCCTCCCACCCCAACAGGCTACTTCCTACAGAGATGGCATACCTAGGTATTTTCTTGTTTATACCATCTCCCCTTCTCCTCAGTGGAGCCAAATGGGGTCCAGAGATGCTCTCATAGACAGCCTATTCACTGTAGACCAGTTGCTCCTCAAAAGATGATGTTGGTTCTGTCCTCTTTGATGAAATTTGAGCTCTGCCAACCTCATTTAAGGTCTTTGGTTTCAGACATCTTTCAACATCCACCTGCCCCTGGTTGAAACTTTAATTTGGCAACCCTTCCTCAACAAAGGTGAAATTTGCATTTCTATTTTTCATTTCTCTTGTTTTGGAATGAATTCAGAAAGAAGTGGGCAGGGCTGACTTAATACTGCCATCTTAAAAGTAGAAATCCCTGTAAGGCTGTACACCCCTGTCTTGTTCCCCTTGATTCTACAGCACCTAATACTATATCTAGGAAAAAGAAGATGCTGAATAAAGCCTTGTTAAGTGAAATGAACAAATAAAAGAATGAACATTCTCAAATGTAATTGTTAAGACATGATTTAAGGCCTCTCTTCAAAAGAACTTCAGCAACTAATTCTCCTAGTCCTCCTTGAAATAGCATTAACAAGGTATATTTCCCAGGGTGTTTCTCAGGGCTCAGAGATCTCCTGCCCACATTTCTCCCATCTTTCATTACATCTTCTTAGCATCCTGCTCTTACTCACTACTAAGCCAAGTCAGGGTACCTAGCACAAATAAACAGTGAATTCTATAGGACACTTTATATAATGGGTTTTTTTTTTCTTTCTAGTCTGGTATCTAGCTTCTACTTTTATGGATGCATTTTGAATTTGTTTCTCCATGGCTTACTTCTGAAATTGGAAAAGCTCCATATCTTTTTTACTATAAATCATCAGAAAACTAAAGGAAGAATGATTCCATTTGGTAAGGAATGGAGATAATCATCACATTTCCCACATCAATGGGCCCCCAAGTCCTACAATGGTCTGGTCTCCATCCAAATGTAGCCAGGGAGGAAGGATGCTTTGAGAAATGGAATACCATGAGATATGGACACTCATTTCAGACCTTGTGAATTCCATGGGGGACTTCAGCATGGGTGAGATCTGAGAAAAGACCAGACTGGCTCAGTAAGTAGAGCTACCCAAGTCCAGGTCTTTCTCTGGTTTTCCTTTCAAAAGAGAGGAGACTTTGACTATGAAAGAATCTACTTCATAAGGCCCCTTTGAACAAGAAGTCTGTTTCAGAGTATTCTTATGTCTTCCCATTTGGAATATAATAGGCATCTGAGAAATATATGTGTTAATTTCTTTTTTAAATTTTTATTTTATATTGGAGTATAGTTGATTAACAATGTTGTGTTAGTTTCAGATGTACCGCAAAGTGATTTAGTTATACATATACATGTATCTACCCTTTTTCAAATTATTTTCCCATTTAGGTCATTATAGAGTATTGAGCAGAGTCCCCTGTGCTATACAGTAGGTCCATTTTGGTTATCTATTTTAAAAATAGCAGTGTGTACATGTCAATCTCAAGCTCCCAATCTAATTTCTGATTTTCCTTGGGTCTACAGGTAAAACCCAAAATTGTCTTACTTGCTCAAAACATGTCAGGTTTAATCCCTGACAAGATGCCTCATTCCTTTTGGAGATCTTCACTGGTTGTTTCCCTTTATTTTCCTTTGTCTTGAGTCATTCAAACTCCTCCAACAGGCTCATGCTCTGTACCCTTTCCATTGTTGAGCTGACTGCAATTGTCAGCAGACATAGAGTCAACAGACATGCCAACTGCCTATGGGGAGTCCATCCCAGCCTGCAGGGCAAAGAGGAGTAGGCAGCAGGAGAGAGAGGGCCTGAAAGAGGCACATCCACAGTCCATATTAGTATTCCTAATGAAAGCACAATGACCAGCCATCTCTACCCACAGCCAACTGTATCAGTGTCCTTTTTTCGAGTTGTCCATTTACATTACCCCTACAACCCACATCACCAAAGCAGAATTCCTTCTTATCTGCCTGAAAACCTATGTCCACCCCCACCCTACCCCTAGGGTAAGGTTTTCATTGCAGGCACCAAGCATCTTTGTCTGGAACAGTCCCAGTTTATCTGGTGTCCTGTCCAACTAAGCATTTGTCTCAGATAAAAGTGATTTCTGTGTGATAAATTGTATGTTCTCCTTAGTTTAATTTCATGCTTAATTATCAAAAGGCAGCGTGAGTCAGAATGCCTCTAGTTATAAGGAAAGTTCTTCTCTTCTTCCCACCTTTGTAGAACGAGGCTGGCAGGGACCTGAAGTCCAGGCACACAAACAACCTGGGACAGATAATTGGGGAAAAGTTGACTCTAGCAGGGTTGCCATACAGGCTCAGAGAAATTCTGTGTGAGGTTGAGGGAAGAACCTAGACCAGAGGTAGGAGGGAGAGACAGGACTCCAGGTTCAGGGGAGATGCTTTGGTATAATGCAATACCCAAGTCAGAAAGAAGGGCATGTATGAAGGACAGGCATTTTGCACAGTGCTCTCTCCTCCCTCTTTGTGCTTGCACATTTCAGCCCATAATGCACCAGTGGTTTCCCTCTGTTATTTCATTTATGGCAATAACTTTAGGTCTTGCATCGGGTTGTAATGGTGATCTATGCATGTCATCTACAGTAGGCATGAATAATGAATCCTATTTTATTTCTTAATTAAGAATTTGAAATTACTGCAAATTACTGCAATTAACATGGATTTTCTTCCTCATTTATTTACTTACTTAGATGGCTGAAATTGCACCCTTAGCTTAAACCAACCGCAGGGTTCAGAGCCTGTTAAAATATATAGCATTCATTAAAATATTTATTCTTTCCCAACAGTGAAGTTGCAATTTGGAAATGGCGGTGGTATCTGTGTATGCAAAATGCTTCCAAAAAAATATGTCTTTTGAATTCAGTCCATCCAGGGTGCTAACTTAAAAAGTTGAGTTTACTGACAATCCTTTGTGTGACTGAATAAACTAAGATTTTCAAAATAGCCCATTGTTACATTGACTTCAACAAGTATTGTCTTCCTTCTCAAAGTTCCTGAGGAAGATAAGCATTATCACATTTTCAGAAGTTCAGTGCTCACTGAAAAATAAGAATAATAATTTGAGGATGGTTGAATTCATTTGACTGAATTCAAAACAACAGTACTTTGAATAAACAATTTAGCATCAAATTATCTAGTAGTTTTGAATATTCATACTTAGTCTTCATTCTCAGATTTTTTATTTTGATTTTGGTTTTGTTTCCAACTGGTTTGCATGGAGACACAGCTCAGGACAGAGTGGTTGAAATTAACCAAAAATATGCTTCAGAAACATAAACCCTTTGGTGTGGGCCAGCAGCCACTCCAAGCTACAGCCAGCAGAGGTGTAAATGGGTGCAACCCTACCAGCAAGCAATTGGGAATAGCATCTTTAAAGACTTACAGAGTGAAGTAAGTCAGAAAGAGAAAAACAAATACCGTATGCTAACACGTATATATGGAATCTAAGAAAAAAAAAAGGTCATGAAGAACCTAGGGGTAAGACAGGAATAAAGGCACAGACCTACTAGAGAATGGACTTGAGGATATGGGGAGGGGGAAGGGTAAGCGGTGACAAAGTGAGAGAGTGGAATGGTCATATGCACACTACCAAACGTAAAATAGATAGCTAGTGGGAAGCAGCCGCATAGCACAGGGAGATCAGTTCGGTGCTTTGTGACTGCCTGGAGGGGTGGGATAGGGAGGGTGGGAGGGAGGGAGATGCAAGAGGGAAGAGATATGGGAACATATGTATATGTATGACTGATTCACTTTGTCATAAAGCAGAAACTAACACACCATTGTAAAGCAATTATACTCCAATAAAGATGTTAAAAAAAAGAAAAAAAGACTTAAAAGATGCAAATCCTTTAAAATCCAGCTATTCCACTTCAAGGAACTTATCTTCAGGAAAGAATGAAGGGTGTGTACCAAGATTTAGGTACAATGACATTCATTGCAGCCACGTCTATAATAGCAAAATAAATTAAAATAAAATAACCAAATGTGCAGCAATAAAAGATTGAGTAAACCTTACACTAGAATACTAAACAACTACTAAAAACTATGTGTTTTGTATTAGTTATCTCTGGCTGCATTACCCCAGCACTTAGCAGCTTTAAACAGCAAACATATTATCTCAGAGTTTCTGTAGGTCAGGAGTCTATGAGCACAGCTGAACTGGGTCCTCTGACTCAGGGCCTCTCCTAAGATTGCAGTCAAGGTGTTTGAATCACTTCAAGGCTTGACTTGGAGAGGATCCACTTGGAGGCTCACTCCAGAGGGTATTAGCAGGAACGAGTTCCTCTGAGACTGTTGGTTGAAGGTCTCCCTCAGTTCCTTGACTCAGTTCCACTGCCCTCCTTTCTGCAGGGTGGTTCACAATATAACAGGTGGTTTCCCCACAGTAAACAAGCCAGAGAGCAGGAGAGGGTGAGCAGGACAGCAGCCAGTAATCTTTTTGTTACCTTGTCTCAGAACTGACATCCCATCACTCGTGCCGTATTCTACCAGTTAGAAGTAAGTCAGAAGTCCAGCCCACACTCCAGGGGAGTGGATCACACAGCGGTTAGGACGCAGCGGGCAGGAATCACTGGGGACCATCTTAGGAGTTGTCTGCCATACAGCTGAAGTTTATTTTTTGGCAAAAGATGTTCATCATATCTTATTCAATGAATAAAAGGCAGGTCACAAAACAGTATGTGCAGTAAACCAGTTTTGTAAACTAAAGTAATAGAGAAATATATATCCATATATATAAATATTCATGAAGCAACCTATAAGGGTTCCGTGGGTTAATAGTGGTTACGTCTGGATAGTGGGATCACAGAAGAGTTTTATATCTTTTTTCTAATGTGTATTTTCTACATTTTCTAAAATGAACGTGTACTGCTTACAATTTTAAAAAGAGTAAATGTTATTAAATTTAAAAACAAAGCAATTTGAATTCTCTAGACTTCTTGTTTCTGACCTCCACTGTCTATCTTTACAGGACTGTTTCTTGCTTACTGCTTGAAGTCAACTAATTAGAAGTTCACAAGACTCTCTACAAAACCCATTAATCTCACTGTGACCAAGGAAATTGTGAGTACGTTCTAGAACTTGTTGTTGTCTCTGTGTCTTCTAAAACAGCTGTTACCACCTGTAATGCTACCATGGAAAACTAAAATTATTTTTCCCCTCTGAGGGCACTAGGGCCAATGGGAACTGTGATTGACCCAAAAGAGCCGGGTCCTGTGAAAATCTTTTTCCCCTCAAGCCTGTGTCTTAACAGCTCAAGTCTGGTTGCTTCCAGATACGAGCTAGTTTGATCATGTGGCAGCCATCTTCTCTGCAAAATTCTAAAGAGATAGGTTCTATTTACATGTAAAAAATAGATGAACAGATCTGACACTGCTGAACATATTTGCAAGTTTGAAAAGGGGGAGGGGCTGGGTGAGTGAGAAGATAAAGTCATTAATAATCCCCACACTTCATTAGTTTTCCTGCCTCACGCCACCAGGAGGGCCTGAGTTGGGATGCCACTGGTTCAGGGTTGGAATTAGGTCTCCAGCAATGTAAATGTTATCTTAAGGTCACTTACTGATGAAAACTACTGTTTTGCCAAACATAGATTTATTGGTTTCTTGACAAGCAGACCAGCTGCTCTACAACTATATAGAGCACAAAGAAAGCTGCTTAGGATGGGTGATGTGGTGTCCACAGGGAAGGAAGTCAATGGTTTCCAAGATGGCAGGGGACTGGGACCAGGTCTGAGGTACTGGTGGATCCCTTTTCACTGGAATCTATAGTACAATAGCTAGTATAATAGAAAACACTCAAATCTTGGTGCTTTAACAGAATAGATTCATTGTTCCCTAATATAAGACCCAAATGAGAGTTTGTCAAAGCAATGATTCAGAAACCGAGATGCCTCCTATCTTGTGGCTTCACCGTCTTCTAGGGTCTTTGAAGTTTATGCTGGATCTTCTGCATCTACCTGGTTGACAGGAAAGAAGAAAGTGAGAATGGCACACCCACTTCCTACCCACCTTGGCCTACAATTGACACATATCACATCCCATTGGTGAGAACTAGTCACATGGGCCTCACCTTGATGAAAGAGTCCTTGGGTTAATTCCTGGCTGGCAGCCACTTCCCCAAAACTCCACTTTGTGGTGGGAGAACACACAGCATGGGCTCTGTCAGGAAAAATCATAGTGCTAGAAAGTTCTTGCTGAAGATATTCTTAGTGGGCATTCATGCATCAATCATAGAGCAGGGATTAGTTGACATATCAATGACTCTTTGCATAGTGGATCATTCTGCCTTATATGAAGTAACTTCTAATGCGAACCATACTTCCTTCTCATGATTAAGACACACAACAAGCCACTGTAACAAGGCTCTAAAGGGTCAAGGTTGTCCTATACTGGAAGTGCTAGGTGTGCCTGCCAACACTAGAAGGCTGCAGAAGCCACTGAGGGCTCAAGATAACAGTTTTAAAACCACAGTTCTGTCCCTCTTAGTTTTTTGCCTTAGATTTTTGTTGTGTAATGTGAAAATAACATGGTCTAGCTCTTAGGATCTTTGTAAAGCCCCAATGAATTAATTCAAGAAAGGACACAGTACACATTTTCTCAACACCAGCAACTTCTCCAACAAGTATCCCTACATGATGAATAATCTCAGAAGTGCCTTCCCAGCACTACCACAATTGCTGATTCTTGTGATATCGTTGTTAGTACTAGGCTTCACTTACAATGATAGCACCATCAATAAAGTCATAACATTTCTCTCCCATGACAACCTTATAGAGTTATAGGAAAGGATACTTACTGTTACCACCCATTTCACTGGTGAGAGAACTGAGCCTCATGGAGCCTAAGTGATAATCACCAAGATCACATTATAGCCCAGTCAGAGACACCAGTTGGCTCTCAAACCCGGATTTTTTAGATCAAAATTATACTACTACACCAAATGTAACATGAGATCTTGTTGGAATGACTGGAATCATTGAGGAGACCTAGTCTCACCCTTCATTGTTCAGATGAGTTGGGGATGCCTTTGAGGGTTTTTCCTTTTTGTACCACTGGCCTCAGTTGTCTTGTCTCCTTCAAGGTTAGTCAATCTAATTGCACCTGGGTTGGGGGATGAGGGTAGGAACAAGTAGCAATGGTGTTGGTGATGTCGTTTTACAGAGGCCATGATGTGCAAGGCTCCTGGCAGTTGCTCCAAGCAACATGAGTGGGGCCAGGAATGAGGCAGAAGGTGTGCTTTTCCTCCACTCTGATAAAGGTGGACACATCATCGGCCAGCATCACCAACCCCAATGAGACGGGTAACAGCCTGGAATCCACTTCTAGGTTTCTTAGGATTTTCTTTCTCATCCATTCAACTCTTTGGCCTTTCCGCAGCTAACTTTAATGACTAATTTTTAGTGACTTTATTCTTTCTATTGAGAGCAAAGAAAGAACTGTTTCTGGTGGCCTTAGGTTTGCAGTATAAGGTCCTTGGAGACAGGGTTTGACCTTGCTTTGGGTGACCCAACTGCCAGGAAGAGTGAGCTATAGTAGACTTGGATCTTTGTGTAGAGAGCATCCCCAGGCCCAGGCCAGCTGTGACACTGACAACAGGAGGGTCATTTAGACTCTGTAAGACAGGGCTCCTTCATCTGTCCAATCAGGTGGATGATGCCTGCCCTCTCCACCTCCCCCACTTTCTTAGGGAAATACTGAGAACTTGGGGCTCAAACAACTAAATAGACAGAAAGTGCTTTGAAAAACAACATGCTAGATAAATGCGGCAAAGAGTCATCATTATCACCGTGCTATTACCATTATTATTTTGAGGTCAGCTCAGCTTTTCTTAACACAGAACACTTAATCAACTGGCAACTGTATTGGTTTCCCACAAGGAGGTTGAAGGGGCCAAGTGAGGTTTTATTTTTATCCCATTTTAGAGTCCAGTTTTTTTCCATCATAACAACTATGTCTAGTGGGTTTATAAGTATTTTAATTACAGACACATTTTATTATACTTACTCCTAACAAAAATCAGGCTAAGGACATTTTTTTAAATTCTAAAAATGGTGGATTTCCCTAAAGGCTGAGTTAACTTTTACCAACAGCTAGAACACAGCTACCTTAGATTGCACCTGTAAGCTTGGTACCTACTTTTAATGAACAATTTTCAGCATAAACAAAAAAATTTTAATTACACATGCAGGTTCACTAGTGAGAGAAAAATGACAAAATCCACTGGTCATCAAGGTTTGGTTCATAAATTGTTCACCAACTGAGATGCCTTTTTCGTATTGTTATGAAGAGTTATGGGAAGAAGAAATTTAGAAATCAGTGTGAAGACAGACTAGACCGGTCAGAATGGCCATCATCAAAAAATCTAGAAACAATAAATGCTGGAGAGGGCGTGGAGAAAAGGGAACACTCTTGCACTGTTGGTGGGAATGTAAATTGATACAGCCACTATGGAGAACAGTATGGAGGTTCTTTAAAAAACTAAAACTAGAACTACCATATGACCCAGCAATCCCACTACTGGGCATATACCCTGAGAAAACCATAATTCAAAAAGAGTCATGTACCAATATGTTCATTGCAGCTCTATTTACAACAACCAGGACATGGAAGCAACCTAAGCATCCATCAACAGAGGAATGGATAAAGAAGATGTGGCACATATATACAATGGAATATTATTCAGCCATAAAAAGCAGTGAAAGTGAGTTATTTGTAGTGAGGTGGATGGACCTAGAGTCTGTCATACAGAGTAAAGTAAGTCAGAAAGAGAAAAACAAATACCGTATGCTAACACATATATATAGAATCTAAGAAAAAAACAAAGTCATGAAGAACCTAGGGGTAAGACGGGAATAAAGACACAGACCTACTAGAGGCATGGACTTGAGGATATGGGGAGGGGGACGGGTAAGCTGTGACAAAGTGAGAGAGTGACATGGACATATATACACTACCAAACGTAAAATAGATAGCTGGTGGGAAGTAGCCGCATAGCACGGGGAGATCAGCTCGGTGTTTTGTGACCACCTAGAGGGGTGGGATAGGGAGGGTGGGAGGGAAGAGATATGGGAACATACGTATATGTATAACTGATTCACTTTGTTATAAAGCAGAAACTAACACACCATTGTAAAGCAATTATACTCCAATAAAGATGTTAAAAAAAATAGACAAGCAAACAATGTCTCATTAGAAGGAAAAGATAAATTTTGCAAAGTAGGGAATCTAGGCTTAAGGGCCATAAAATGTCAAGTTAGAAGGGGTTTTGCAAGCATATGGCCCAAATTAAGCATTTTACAGAGAGAACTAAGGCTCACACAGGTGAAGTACACAACAAGGCCACACAAGTGAGCAAGTATTTATTAACATGACCCCTAAGGTTATAATAGTTTCCTGTTGTAACACATTTCACAAATTTAGTGGCTTAAAGCAACACAAATTTATTATCTTACAGTTTTGTAGGTCAGAGGTCTTACACGGGTCTCACTGGGTTAAAACAAAGTGTCAGTGGTGCGTGCTGTGCTCTTTTCTGGAGACTCTTGGGAGGATCCATTTCCTTGCCCTTTCCAGCTTCTAGAAGCTGCCTGCTTTCCTTAGCTTGTAGCCTCATCCTCCACCTTCAAAGCCAACAATGTTCCATCTCCCTGATTTTTTTCTGTCGTCACATCTTGACCACAGTAAGGAAAGGTTCTCTGCTTTTAAGGTGATAAAACTGGGTCCAGTTGAATAATCCAGGATAATCTCCCTATCTCAAGGTCAGTAACCTTACTCGCACCTGCAAAGTCTCTCTTACCATAGAAGGTAACACATTCACAGGTTCTTGGAGATTAGGGTGGACATCTTTGTGTGGGGATGGGCATTATGTTTCCTACCATAGGGAGGATGAATTTACAGAGAAAGGAGGTGGTGAGTCAATGGAGAGTTTGGCTTGTTGAGCAAGAAAATAACTGTGGGCACATACTGCAGTGTCTCCAGAGAATTTGACTTGAGATGGAGACTTGTGCATAAGAAGTAAGAGAGTTCAAAGAGTCAGCTCCTGCAGGGGAAGGGAAGGAGGCAGAAATGAGCAGAGGGAGGGGCTGTAGGCTTGTCACAAAGCCTCAGCTGACCTCATGGGGATCCCTAAAATGAAATGGTCTTTCAGAGTTGTCATAAGGGGCTGTACCTTTAAACTCTTTTCCCTCTGATTGCTGTGACTACATCAAGCAGTCATGGGATGTAAGCTGCCCCAAGGAGGGGTTGTGACCTTGGGCAGGTCAGCTCTTTTCTGATGGGGAAACTCCCAGTAGCTGGCAGAATTTGTCCTTTATTCATGAAGGAGAGTCTAAATATACAATCACAGCTTCTACTAGAACACCTATTCCTAAGTTTTACGTCCACATTTGAAACAAAATAATAAAGTCAGCTGTGGTCTGTTTGAGAGATTCCACAAAGTGGTCCTAGACTCAGAACTTACAAATCAAAAAGAAAAGAGTCACATGCTTCATCTACAGTTTAAAGCTAAACAAGACGATGTATGCAAGGAGAGCCTAAATCTTGACTTTGCATCAACATGGGAGCCAGAGCAGGCAGGTGTCTCATGCGGATAGAAGAATGAGATTCAGTCACGAATGGTATGGACCCCAGAGGAAAGGCAGACAGATCATGAGTTCTGGAGACTAGGATCCAAACCCAGGTAAAAAATCCAGGATGCTGCCCAAACCACAGCAGAAAGGTGGACACTGTCAGATGCTAAGGCAAGTGTAGTAAAACTGACATAGACTTAGAAGGATTCCAGCAACGTCTGGCAGAGACTGTTGGTGAAAACAGTAGAGTCCAGCATTAGCCATGAAAGTGGCTAGAGAATGGGTAAGAAATTCTGTTTCACAAGACCTGAGGAAAAGGCAAGAACCCAATTACCAAGGAAAAGGGCGTGCTGTATCTAGATTAAGCAGGCGGGTTACAGTTTCATGTCATCTAGCCCATGAATGTCATTTGGCCCAAACTCAAGTCTGATTTTGGCACAGGAGCAAAAGATGTTCCAGTTGTCTGAGTAGCAAGGGTTAGAGAGATGCTGGGGCACTACCATATGCTCACTCCAAGGGAAATCCTTTCACAGAATATCGGGGCTGAGCTTTATGTTCATTTTACCAAATGGTATCTGTGAGAAGGGTACGAAGACTAGTGTGTTCCTACCCTTGAACCCTGGAGGCTCTTACTTTCTCAAGTCAGTACTGAGCCCAGCACATGCCTCAGAGCAGCTCTGCCTTGTTGTGCAGACGGACATCTTGCACTCCCAACCACCTCCACTTCTTCACACATTCAAGCTGCAAAGTCTAAAGGGAGTGGTATTTAAGAAAGAGACGTCCTGCATCTTCTAGAAGACTGTGTAGGTACTGTATTGGGTCGACCATACTTACAGAAAAAATGGGTTTGAATCTCCTACATGCCTTGATCCAAGTGGTGGGAGCAAAGTACTTCAACACTTTAAACATCACTGCCTTCCTGTAAGTCCTCTTTCACATGTAAACATCAGCAACAACACTAATAATAACTCCTTCTGATTATTATAAGGCTTCATATTTTACCAAGTACTTTCATCTGCGTTATTTCTTTCGAATTTCACAAAACTAGCTCAGGGAGGGAATTATTATGCCTTTTGTAGAGATGAATAAATTGAGATCAAAGAGTTTGAGTGTCTTATCTTAAGTCACAAAGTTAGAGTCTAAAATTGGACCCAGGCTTTATGAATCCAAGTTGCTTCTGATCCATTATCATAATAAGTCTACCCCAATAGAAGACCTCTGTGTTTCACGACCATGGAAGTTTGCAAGAAAGAAGAGTCAGGAAGGGTAGAGAAAGCAGAAAGCTGATGGCAAAACAGTCTGACTTTTGTTTCAAGTCAATCCTGAGATTATTGTTTTTAACTCTTTTTTACTTTACCTCAGTGTTTTATCTGTTCAAAGCATTCTCACACCCTTATCTCATTTGATCAGCTTAGGACTTCAGTGAGGTAGGCAGAACAGATCTGACAGATGAGAAACTAAAACCCAGAGAGGTTAGATGACTCACCCAAGAACAGATGGCTATCTGGTGACAGGATTGGAGCTGGCATCCAGATCTTTGGAATGGAGATGAGTGGAAGAAACAAACATACCTGCTGAAAGAGGTGGGAAGGAAGCATTCCATTAAAAGGTCAATCAAAATCATATGCATCTCACAATGTATTAAGCCAAACCATCATGCTGTACACCTTAAACTTATAGTGATGTATGACAGTTATATCTCAATAAAACTAGAGAAAAAATTTAAATCATATGAAAGTAAAAAAGGCCAAGAATAGCCAAAAGAATTTTGAGAAAGAATACAAAGAAAAGGGACTTATGTTGCAGACATCAAAACACACAATACAACAGTGATGGAAATGTAGAGATACAGAGACTAATGGAATAAACTAGAAAGTCCAGAAAGAGACCCATGCATTTTTGGAGACAGGGGTGATTACAAATGAGTAGGCAAAGAATGGACTGTTTGATATACAGTGTCACAACAAATGGCTCACCATGTTGGAAAATTAACATTGGAGCTCTATCACATATGCAAAATAACACAAAATATTGCAAGTAAACTCCAGATGGATTTAAATCTAAAAGTTAAAAAAAAATTTAATTATTAGAAGAAAATTCAGGAAGATATTTTTATATCAAATCAGAAAAGGATTTCTTAATATTCAAATAAAGCACAAAAGAGAAAGGTAAATAAATTGGATTACATTAAAATTTAAGAATTCTATATGATCAAAGACTCCGTGAACAAAGCCTAAAGACAAGTGAGAGTCTTGGAGGAGGAATTTGCAATGCATTTGACCAACAAAGGATTAATATTTAAAATATGTAAGGAAAACATTACAATAAGTAAAAGACAAACAGCCCAATAGACAGAAAAAATATAAAAATTGTTCACAGAAATGTAAATCAAAATGGCCTAAAAATATATTAAAACATGCTTTGCCTAATTAATAATCAGGGAAATGCCAATTAAAGCAGAGAAATACCATTTCACACTTATCCAATTGTCCAAAATTAAACAGTTCAACAGTGCCAAGTTTTCACAAGAAATGAGCACAGTCATTTTGGAGGGAGTGCAAATTGTTTAAACTCCTTTAGAGAGAGATTTGGAAATACCTTGCTAAAATGAAGATATGTGTCTCTATAACAGCTAGTTTTACATCTAATGTATGTATCCTAGAAAAACTCTCTCCTATGTGTAATGACATGTAAAAGAATGTTTATTATTGCATTGTTGCAATATTGAAAATTTTAAAACAATCTAAATGCTCATCAATAGGGCAATGGAAAATCAGCGGACATTTCATAGCTGTGAGCCTTCCAAATTGAGTGAAAAGAATCAACTCTTATTACTATATCATTTATATACAGGTTTAAAACATACAAAGCAATGTTGTCTGTTACTTACGGATTTAAACATACGTGGGGTAAAAGCATAAAAACAGAAAGAACCATACAAGTTCAGGAGGCTGGTTTCCTGGAAGAAGGGGGAAGAAAATAGGCTCAAGGACAGTACAAAGAGGGTTCAACTCAACCTATAATGTTTTATTTCTTTAATAAAAAAAATAACTAAACCTAATTCCACCAAGATGTGAACATTATAACATTCTGTGCTGTGGGTATTGAGTGTTTGATGTAGTAAACAATTCAAGAAAGACAAAGTTATTCAGCAGCAGCCTCTCTTTCCTCCAGTGGAAATGAAAAGGCAGTGGGGAGCATGAGTCTGCAGGAAACAGAGCTGACAGCTTTGAAAATTATTTTGGCTTTGGGTTTCTGCTCATGCACACACACCAAGACAGTTCCACACACAACAGCAGTAGGGTCATACAGGAAGCACTGCCAAGCAAGATAGTCAAGACACACAGGGGCCCCCACCAGCCCAGCTCTGCCAGGACATCAAGAACAGCATTCTGTGGCTAGGAATCGGGCCCAGGAATGATAATGGCTTAATTACAATAGGAGAGTATTTCTCCCAACTTTAAAGAATTCAGAGGTAGGCAGTCCGGAGCTAATATGATGGCTGCACAATATCTCCAGGACGCAGGTTCTTTCAGTCTTTCTGCCTTGCTACCCCTAGTTACATGAGTTCCAACTCCAAGGCCACTTTATGATCTGAGACGAACCTGCAGCTAAAAGCCATGCAGATGGGAAGCAGGAAGAAGTGGGGGGTGGGAAGGTCAAAATGGTTCCTACCGGCTTTCTGTATGCCTCTAAAAATTCTTTCTTAAAAATCCTTAACTTTCATGGACATTGTATTGGCCATCCCTAACCCCAAGGGAGGCTAGGAAATGTTTCCTTTAATCTGATCAGCAATGTGCCCAGCTAAAAAGTTTGCTAAGGGAGTATTGCTAAGGAAGAAAGGGGGATGACTACTTAGCAGCTAGCAGCGGCTGCCACAGCCAGTAGTGACTCATTGCATGCCCATGGACAAGAGCTTGCCTACTCTGGACATTGCTTTCCTGTCCATGCAAGAAAGACTAAATGATGGTTTCCTTAGTGGAGCCAATCACCTTTGCCATTCATCACTTCACACTTTAGCCAAACTTCTACTTGGGTCAATTATACTTGAAGCCCTTGTCTCCCATTTACTCATTTACCTTTCACCCCACCCCCCACCCCGGAATAGATTTGAATTGAGCTGTTAACCTTTTTCTCCCCCCCTAGTTTTGGTTCTGCATTTATTCTTCACACTTCCCACTCTTTAGGAATTGCAACTTCTCTTCCATGTCCATCAACTGCTAGAAATACCCATATTCTAACTTTCTAACTCACTTCTTCCAAGGAGCCCTCCCTGGCTTAGTTAGGCATCCTCCCTGAGACCACTTTATCCCACTGTCCATTGTCCATAGCATATCTTTCACTCAGAGAATCAAATACTTTTATTAAGGATGAACCTTAGACCATCTGGCCCAGTGACACACAACTTTTTTCTTCAGAGCCCTTCAAGTGAAAACTTATGTGATAAGTTTATTATCCAAGATAATGGATAAAATGAATAAAATGATAGGGTAAGGTGGAGGAGCCCCAAGTCTTTTCAGAACACACTCTGAAAAGAAAATATCTTGCCCTCTTTTTATGAATGAAGATATTGTTGCTATAGACAGAATTGAATTGTCCCTGGTCATGCAGCTCTTAACAAGAACAGTAATAACAACAGCATTAGCTAACATTCACCCTCTGTGTCAGGCACTTTTCTGAGTACTTAAGTAGATTAATTAAACTTTGTGATAAACGAAAGTTACTCAGCTAGTCAAGGACAGAGCCAAGATTTGAACCAGGCATTCTGACTCCAGAGACTGTGCTCGGAACCACTATTCTATAGGCACCAGAGAGCTCAAATAAGAATTCTAGTCTTCTGACTCCTAGGCCAAAATTCTCTTACTTGAGTTGCTTTCTACTAATTTCTTAGTTATAGATTCTCCTTAACCTCACTTTCCTCTGTGCCTCATTTCTATTTTTTTCCTACACATACGAGGCATTTAATGAAGGTTGTTTTTCTGTTTTGTTTTTTGTTTTCTGTTGTTTGTGGTACGCGGGCCTCTCACTGTTGTGGCCTCTCCCGTTGCAGAGCACAGGCTCTGGATGCTCAGGCTCAGCGTCCATGTCTCACGGGCCCAGCCGCTCCGCGGCATGTGGGATCTTTCCGGACCGGGGCACAAACCTGTGTCCCCTGCATCGGCAGGCGGACTCTCAACCACTGCGCCACCAGGGAAGCCCTGATGAAGGTTTTTGATAAACTAACTGAGCTCAGTGAACAGAACCCAGCTACCCCTTCCTTGCATGATGCTTTGATGTTGACTTGGCCAATAAGGCCACTGGATAAGAACTAATGGAAACATCATGCCACGTCCTTGGTCATCTGAACAGAAAGCCATGCTCCCACCAAATTATGTCTGCAGAGAGGAAAGGCGAGGAACTCAGATGAATGTTCTGTTCACTCTCATCTTTTAAGTCAAGTCCTAACAGGGCAGAAAGTGGCGTACCTTGTCGGTGTCCTACACTTCTTTCCCTAGACTGGTGCTATCAGAAAGGCCATCCAGGGACCAGACAGAAGAGAGCTGGGTGACTACTTGTAAAGTCAAAGTCCACTCTTCTATTGGGCAATTGAACTCTCCAGGAGAAATCACACACTCCCAAGTTGTACAGGTGCCACTGTACATTCATGCTCCCACCCTCAGCTCTGTTTGATGTCCTTCCTCACGTCCACAGTCCCCATCATTAACCCTGCCAAAACCACACACACTGCTCCTTGTTCCTCCCTCAGTTACCAGCATCATCTACCCACTTGATCAGACCAAAACCCGGGGTCATCTCAGACTCCTCTCTCTCCCCGCCCACCATCACTGACACAGTCACTAAGCCTTATTGTTCCTATTCCCTTCACATCTCTCCCATCTGTCCATTGCCCTCCTGTAGTCTTGGCTTTAATTTCTTTCCAAGCTAATGCTCTCCCATCCATTCTTGGCATAACAGAGCCAAAGCTTTCTAAAACAGAATCGGATCATGTCACACACACACACACACACACACACACACACACACACCCTTTCTTAATGCTTCTCTATAGACTTTGGGATAAAGTCAAAACTTCTAAAACAGAAAGTCAGGTCCTTCAATATCTGGCCACCACTTTCCTCCCAACTTCATCTTTTATCCCTTGGATCCCCTTGAGGTATCATGCTCAAATCATGGTTTTTCCAAAATGCATTGTGAGCTCCCTGAGTTGTGGACATTTGCATGGGCTGCTTCCTCTGTCTGATACCCTCTTTGTCCCCACTGATTGATCAATATTTGTCAAATGCATGAATGACTTTGGGGATAGGGGAACAGGAAGAAATGAAGGATGGACAGAGGAGGGATAAAAGTGGCAAAAAGAGAACCCAGGCATGTGGAAGGAGGAAGAAATTTTGGTCAAAGTAAGAAATTTTTTTTTTTAATTTCAAAGGCAGAGGTCTAAGAGCATTATTTCTAAGATCCTGGTAGCATATTTCTATTTTCAACCAACTGGAGGGAACAAATTTCATTTGACTGATCCCCAGTAACCACTATAGAACTCAAAAAGCCACCCAGCCATCTGGTGACCTACAGAAACAGGTGAGGAGTTGAAGACTTGAAGACAGGTCAGAGGAACAGTGACTAAAGCCAACGCCCAGTCTCAGCCCCAACCCTGGGATTCTGTCAATGTGCATTTCTGCTGGGACAGAGATCACCTTGCCATCTTACTGAAGTGAGTCATTTCTACTTCTTCTCTTGTCCTCTCCATGACACACTAGGAAAGGCACACTCATTAATAACTTGGCTCCAGCTCTTGAGGGATTCCGATCATTTAGGTATGATGATTCATAAGAGAGGTCAACCAAATTGAGGACTAAACTTGTAGAATAATTAGTATCTGCCATATGGCAGCCCAGAGCCCAGAGAGGAGCATGGAAGGGACATGCAATGCCTGACTTGAGACCAAGTGCCAGTCTCCCAGGATCTGGGGAAGATTCAGATCACAAGTCTGACCAGCTTGCTGACATCTTGAAGGCCACCCAAAGGCACTTTATTAACTGATATGAGCAAAGACCAGCTGAGGCTCCGTGTGGCAACACTAGTTTCCTGAGGAACAGTGTTTCATGCATTACATGGTGATCTATCTCCAAACCAGACAGTCAAAGCAGGAAGATGAATGAGCGAGACCGTTCCCATCCCCAAGGACAACCTGATCCCTGATAGTATCAGCAGATGTGAGCAAACCTAGTTCTTCATATGTATCATTTATTCCATGCACACGACACTCATGAGAGGAGAAGTATTAACCCTTTTTATACAAAAAGGTTGGAAATTCAGAAAAGTTAAACATTCTGAAGGTCACCAAGTTAGTGGCAGAGCCAGACGTAAACCACTCTGAATATCAGCACAGTTCACATCCTCTTCCACACTTCCCTTCCCTTCAAACATCTAAAGCATGTCAGCATTGTAAGGGGCTTCAGGGGCTGGAGGTAGGAGGAAGGAGCACAGTGGTTGGTGACAGAGGCGGAATGTGAGCCTGGATTTCTTGGCTCACAGTTCAGCTCTTCTCTCACATATATTCAACAATTAATTTAACAAATGTGTATTGAGCCCTTACCACAGGGCAGGCACAGTATGAGGCCACTGAGGATACAACAGGTTGAAAACAGAAAGCGTCTCATTTCCCACGGAGCCCACATTCCACTGAAAAGACAAACATACATAAATTATCCATCAGATGAGGGCAATTATGTCCTATGAAGAATGATAATGCAGGGAAGAGAGCAATGGGTGAGAGAAAGGGACATTATCTTTTTTTTTAACATCTTTATTGGAGTATGATTGCTTTACAATGTTATGTTAGTTTCTGCTGTATAACAAAGTGAATCAGCTATATGTATACATATATGTCCATAACCCCTCCCTCTCATGTTTCCCTTACACCCTCCCTATCCCTCCCCTCGAGGTGGTCACAAAGCATGGAGCTGCCCTCCCTGTGTTATA
Source organism: Phocoena sinus (assembly GCF_008692025.1). Lineage (NCBI taxonomy): Eukaryota > Metazoa > Chordata > Mammalia > Artiodactyla > Phocoenidae > Phocoena > Phocoena sinus. Next base: position 28,115,666 of record NC_045776.1, on the reverse strand, counting down.
TGGCTGCTACCCACTAGCTATCTTTTTTTTTTTTTAGCTATCTATTTTACATCTGGTAGTTTACATATGTCCATGTCACTCTCTCACTTCGACCCAGCTTACCCTTCCCCCTCCCAATGTCCTCAATTCGATTCTCTACTTCTGAGTCTTTATTCCTGTCCTGTCCCTTGTTTTTTAGATTCCATATATATGTGTCAGCATACAGTATTTGTTTTTCTCTTTCTGACTTACTTCACTCTGTATGACAGACTCTAGGTCCATCCACCTCACTACTAATAACTCAATTTCGTTTCCCTTTATGGCTGAGTAATATTCCATTATATACATGTGCCATATCTTCTTTATCCGTTCATCTGTTGATGGACACTTAGGTTGATTCCATGTACTGGCTATTGTAAATAGTGCTGCAATGAACATTGTGGTATATGACTCTTTGAATTATAATATCTCAGGGTATATGCCCAGTAGTGGGATTGTTGGGTTGTGTGGTAGTTCTATTTTTAGTTTTTTAAGGAACCTCCGTACTGTTCTCCATAGTGGCTATATCAGTTTTCATTCCCACCAACAGTGCAAGAGTGTTCCCTTTTCTCCACACCTTCTCCAGCATTGGTCGTTTGTAGATTTTCTGATGATGCCCATTCTAACTGATGTGGGGTGATAGCTCATTGTAGTTTTGATTTCTATTTCTCTAATGATTAGTGATGTTGAGCATCCATTCATGTGTTTGTTGGCAATTTGTATATCTTTTTTAGATAAATGTCTATTTAGGTCTTCTGCCCATTCTTGGAATGGGTTGTTTGTTTTTTTGATATTGAGCTGCTTGTATATTTCAGAGATTAATCCTTTGTCAATTGCTTCATTTGCAAATATTTTCTCCCATTTTGAGGGTTGTCTTTTCATCTTGTTTATGGTTTCCTTTGCTATGAAAAAGCTTTTAAGTTTCATTAGGTTCAATTTGTTTATTTTTGTTTTTATTTCCATTTCGCAAGGAGGTGGGTCAAAAAGGATCTTGCTGTGATTTATGTCATACAGTGTTCTAAGTTTTCCTCTTAGAGTTTTACAGTGTCTGGCCTTACTTTAAGGTCTTTCAACCATTTTGAGTTTATTTTTGTGTATGGTGTTAGGGAGTGTTTTAATTTCATTCTTTTACATGTAGCTCATGTAGTCCAGTTTTCCCAGCACCATTTATTGAAGAGGTTGTCTTTTCTCCATTGTGTATTCTTGCCCTCTTTATCATATGTGCGTGGGTTCATCTCTGGGATTTCTATCCTGTTCCATTGATCTATATTTTTGTTTTTGTGCCAGTACCACACCATCTTGATTACTGTAGCTTTGTAGTAGAGTTTGAAGTCCGGGAACCTGATTCCTCCAGTTCCGTTTTTCTTTCTCAAGATTGCTTTGACTATTTGGGGTCTTTTGTGTGTCCATAAAAATTATGAAATTTTTTGTTCTACTACTGTGAAAAATGCCATTTGTAGTTTAATAGGGATTGCATTGAATCTGTAGATTGCTTTGGGTAGTAGAGTCATTTTCATAATATTGACTCTTCTAATCCAAGAACATGGTATATCTCTCCATCTGTTTGTATCATCTTTAATATCTTTCATCAGTGTCTTATAGTTTTCTGCATATAGGTCTTTTGTCTCCTTAGGTAGGTTTATTCCTAGGTATTATATTCTTTTTGTTGCAATGGTAAATGGGAGTGTTTCCTTAATTTCTCTTTCAGATTTTTCATCATTAGTGTATAGGAATGCAAGAGATTTCTGTGCATTAATTTTGTACCCTGCTACTTTACCAAATTCATTGATTAGCTCTAGGAGTTTTCTGGTAGCATCTTTAGGATTCTCTATGTATAGTATCATGTCATCTGCAAACAGTGACTGTTTTATTTCCTCTTTTCCGATTTGGATTCCTTTTATTTCTTTTCCTTCTCCGATTGCTGTGGCTAAAACTGTCAAAACTATGCTGAATAAGCGTGGTGAGAGTAGGCAACCTTGTCTTGTTCCTGATCTTAGTGGAAATGATTTCAGTCTTTCACCATTGAGAACAATGTTGGCTGTGGGTTTGTCATATATGGCCTTTATTAGGTTGAGGTAATTTCCCCCTATGCCTACTTTCTGGGGGGTTTTTATCATAAATGGGTGTTGAATTTTGTAAAAAGCTTTTTCTGCATCTGTTGAGATTATCATATGGTTTTTCTCCTTCAACTTGTTAATATGGTGTATCACATTGATTAATTTGCATATGTTGAAGAATCCTTGCATTCCTGGGATAAACCCTACTTGATCATGGTGTATGATCCTTTTAATATGCTGTTGGATTCTGTTTGCCAGTATTTTGTTGAGGAGTTTTGCATGTGTGTTCATCAGTGGTACTGATCTGTAGTTTTCTTTTGTTGTGACATCTTTGTCTGGTTTTGGTATCAGGGTGATGGTGGCCTCATAGAATGCGTTTGGGAGTGTTCCTTCCTCCCTCTGCTATATTTTGGAAGAGTTTGAGAAGGATAGGTATTAGCTCTTCTCTAAATGTTTGATAGAATTTGCCTGTAAAGTCACCTGGTCTTGGGCTTTTGTTTTTCAGAAGATTTTTAATCACAGTTTCATTTCAGTGCTTGTGATTGGTCTGTTTATATTTTCTATTTCTTCCTGGTTCAGTCTCAGAAGCTTGTGCTTTTCTAAGAATTTTTCCATTTCTTCCAGGTTGTCAATTTTATTGGCATATAGTTGCTTGTAGTAATCTCTCATGATCCTTTGTATTTCTGCAGTGTCAGTTGTTACTTCTCCTTTTTCATTTCTAATTCTGGTGATTTGAGTCTTTTCCCCTTTTTTCTTGATGAGTCTGGCTAATGGTTTATCAATTTTGTTTAGCTTCTCAAAGAACCAGCTTTTAGTTTTATTGCTCTTTGCTATTGTTTCCTTCATTTCTTTTTCATTTATTTCTGATCTGATTTTTATGATTTCTTTCCTTCTGCTAACTTTGGCTTTTTTGTTTTCTTCTTTCTCTAGTTGCTTTAGGTTTAAGGTTAGGTTGTTTATTTGAGATTATTCTTGTTTCTTGAGGTAGGATTGTATTGCTATAAACTTCCCTCTTATAACTGCTTTTGCTGCATCCCATAGGATTCAGGCTGTTGTTTTCTCATTGTCATTTGTTTCTAAGTATTTTTTGATTTCCTCTTTGATTTCTTCAGTGATCTCTTGGTTATTTAATAGTGTATTGTTTAGCCACCATGTGTTTGTACTTTTTCCAGTTTTTTTTCCTATAATTAATATCTATTCTCATAGTGTTGTGGTTGGAAAAGACACCTGATATGATTTCAATTTTCTTAAATTTACCAAGGCTTGATTTGTGACCCAAGGTATGATCTATCCTAGAGAATGTTCTATGAGCACTTGAGAAGAATGTGTATTCTGTTGTTTTGGGATGGAATGTCCTATAAATATCAATTAAGTCCATCTTGTTTAATGTGTCATTTAAAGCTTGTGTCTCCTTATTTATTTTCATTTTGGATTATCTGTCCATTGGAGAAAGTGGGGTGTTAAATTTCCCTACTATTATTGTGTTACTATTGATTTCCCCTTTTATGGCTGTTAGCATTTTCCTTATGTATTGAGGTGCTCCTCTGTTGTGTGCATAAATATTTACAATTATTATATCTTCTTCTTGGATTGATCCCTTGATCATTATGTAGTGTCCTTCTTTGTCTCATATAATAGTCTTTATTTTAAAGTCTATTTTGTCTGATATGAGAATTGCTACTCCAGTTTTCTTTTGATTTCCATTTGCATGGAATATATTTTGGCATCCCCTCACTTTCAGTTTGTATGTGTACGTAGGTCTGAAGTGAGTCCCTTGTAGACAGCACATATATGGGTCTTGCTTTTGTACCCATTGAGCCAGTCTATGTCTTTTGGTTGGAGCATTTAATCCATCTACGTTTAAGGCAATTGTCGATATGTATGTTCCTATTACTATTTTCTTAATTGATTTGGGTTTGTTATTGTAGGTCTTTTCCTTCCCTTGTGTTTCCTACCTAAAGAAGTTCCTTTAGAATTTGTTGTAAAGCTGGTTTGGTGGTGCTGAATTCTCTTAGCTTTTGCTTATCTGTAAAGGTTTTAATTTCTCCATCAAATCTGAATGAGATCCTTGCTGGGTAGAGTAATTTTGGTTGTAAGTTTTTCCCTTTCATCACTTTAAATATGTCCTGCCACTCCCTTCTGGCTTGTAGAGTTTCTGCTGAAAGATTAGCTGTTAACCTTATGGGGATTCCCTTGTATGTTACTAGTTGCTTTTCCCTTGCTGCTTTTAATATTTTTTCTTTGTATTTAATTTTTGATAGTTTGATTAATATGTGTCTTGGCATGTTTCTCCTTGGATATATCCTGTATGGGACTCTCTGCACTTCCTGGATTTGATTATTTCCTTTCCGGTATTAGGGAAGTTTTTAACTATAATCTTTTCAAATATTTTCTCAGTCCCTTTCTTTTTGTCTTCTCCTTCTGGGACTCCTATAATTCGAATGTTGGTGCATTTAATGTTGTCCCAGAGGTCTCTGAGACTGTCCTCAATTCTTTTCATTCTTTTTTCTTTATTCTGCTCTGTGGTAGTTATTTCCACTATTTTATCTTTCAGGTCACTTATCCATTCTTCTGCCTCAGCTATTCTGCTACTGATTCCTTCTAAAGAATTTTTAATTTCATTTATTGTGTTGTTCATCGTTGTTTGTTTGCTTGTTAGTTCCTCTAGGTCCTTGTTAAACATTTCTTGTATTTTCTCCATTCTATTTCCAAGATTTTAGATCACCTTTATTATCATTACTCTGAATTCTTTTTCAGGTAGACTGCCTATTTCCTCTTCATTTGTTTGCTCTGGTGGGTTTTTACTTTGCTTCTTCATCTGCTGCATATTTCTCTGTCTTTGCATTTTGCTTATTTTACTGTGTTTTGGGGTCTCCTTTTCATAGGCTGCAGGTTTGTAGCTCCCATTGTTCTTGGTGTCTGCCCCCAGTGGCTAAGGTTGATTCAGTGGGTTGTGTAGGCTTCCTGTTGGAGGGGACTAGTGCCTGTGTTCTGGTGGATGAGGCTGATCTTGTCTTTCTGGTGGGCAGGACCATGTCTGGTGGTGTATTTGGGGGTGTCTGTGAACTTATTATTATTTTAGGCAGCCTCTGTGCTAATGGGTGGGGTTGTGCTCCTGTCTTGCTAGTTGTTTGGCATGGGGTGTCCAGCACTAGAGCTTGCTGGTCGTTGAGTGAAGCTGGGTCTTAGCGCTGAGACAGAGCTCTCTGGGAGAGCTCTTGCTGACTGATATTTCATGGGGCCAACACGTCTCTGGTTGTCCAATGTCCTGAACTCAGCTTTCACACCCAGAGGCTCAGGCCTGACACACACTCCAGCCTGTCACACACTCCAGCTCAGGCTGGAGCACCAAGACCGTGCCAGCCACACAGCTCAGAAGAAAGGGAGAAAAAAAAGAAAGAAAAGAATAAAATACAATAAAATAAAGTAATTAAAAATAAAAAATCTTATTAAAATAAAAAAGTATTAAGAAAAAAAGAAGAGAGCAACCAAACCAATAAACAAATCCACCAATGATAACAAGCACTAAAAAGTATACTAAGATAAACATAAAAATCAGAAACTACTTAGTCGCATACAGCAAACCCCAAGTGTACTGTTGCTTCCAAAGTCCACCGCCTCAATTTTGGGATGATTCATTGTCTATTCAGGTATTGTACAGATGTAAGGTACATCCAGTTGATTGTGGGGATTTAATCCGCTGCTCCTGGGGCTGCTGGGAGAGATTTCCCTTTCTCTTCTTTGTTCGCACAGCTCCTGGGGTTCAGCTTTGGATTTGGATCCTCCTCTGAATGTAGGTCGCCCTCTGGCATCTGTTCTTCACCCGGACAGGAGGGGGTTAAAGGAGCAGCTGATTCAGGGGATCTGGCTCACTCAGGCCGGGGGGAGGGAGCGGTACAGAGTGGGGTGGCAGAGGCCAGCTGTGACATTGCACCAGCCTGAGGCATGCCGTGCGTTCTCCTGGGGAAGTTGTCCCTGGATCACGGGACCCTGGCAGTGGCGGGCTGCACAGGCTCCTGGGAGGGGAGGTGTGGATAGTGACCTGTGCTTGCGCACAGGCTTCTTGGTGGCGTCAGCCGCAGCCTTAGCATTTCATGTCAGTCTCTGGTGTCCATGCTGATAGCCGCGGCTCACGCCCGTCTCTGGAGCTTCTTTAAGCGGTGTTCTGAATCCCCACTCCTCGTGCCCCCTGAAACAATGGTCTCTTGTCCCTTAGGCAGGTCCAGACTTTTTCCCGGACTCCCACCCGGCTAGCGGTGGCACACTAGCCCCCTTCAGGCTGTGTTCACGCTGCCAACCTCAGTCCTCTCCCTGGGATCTGACCTCCGAAGCCCGAGCCTCAGCTCCCAGCCCCCGCCCGCTCCGGCGGGTGAGCAAACAAGCCTCTCGGGCTGGTGAGTGCTGGTCGGCACTGCTCCTCTGTGCGGGAATCTCTCCACTTCGTCCTCTGCACCCCTGTTGCTGTGCTCTCCTCCGTGGCTCCCAAGCTTCCCCCCCACCCACTGCCCATCTCCACCAGTGAAGGGGCTTCCTAGTTGTGGAAACTTTTCCACCTTCACAGCTCCCTTCCAGAGGTGCAGGTCCCGTCCCTATTCTTCTGTCTCTGTTTTTTCTTTTTTCTTTTGCCCTACCCATGTACATGAGGAGTTTCTTGCCTTTTGGGAGGTCTGAGGTCTTCTGCCAGCGTTCAGTAGGTGTTCTGTAGGAGCTGTTCCACATGTAGATGTAGTTTCGATATATTTGTGGGGAGGAAGGTGATCTCCATGTCTCACTCCTCCGCCTTCTTGAAGGTCCTCCAGGGACATTATTTTTAAAAGGATGATCAAGGAAGGCCTCTCTGTTGACACCCAGCTTTGAGCTTCCCAACAAAATCCATTTTAACTTAACCTACTTCTTGCTCATAGCCATAATGTGGAACCAATGAGCTTGTTAGACACACAGACAGGCAGGAGGTCCCCAAGGGTGAAGGGGGATTCAAAAGTAAGCCCCAGCACTGGCAAAGTCCTGCCATAGGAAGGGTTGGTGGCCACCAGCTGGCTTGTGGAGCAGAAAGGATTTTTAGGTGGTGGGCCTGTTCCCAGAGAAAATGACCCACTAACTCAGAAGCTTAAGGAAGATGTCCTTACAATCTGTTTTATAGCCAGGCTTTGAAAGCCTTCCAAACACCTTCTATTAGAAAAGGAAATCGGGGTGAATATCATACTGAGAGAACTTCAGTAGAAAGAAAGATGTGCTTTAGGATCTCACTGAAAATGTTTCCTTCATAAACTTGAGAGGTTATGCCTCTGGGAAAGGCACTAAAAGTAAAATAATAAGACTGGTATTTTAGAAACAATCTGGAAGTCCATGCCTGTCTAATGCCCAGAAAGAAAGCTTTATACAGAAATTGCCAAATAGAACCTATTTTGTAACAATAAAGTGATACATCTGTAGTTCAAGTTTTCTAAAAGGTTTAGCAATCGTACAAATCAACAGCAAAGGAAACCCTTGCCCAAGTACATGTCTGTATTTTACTAGTGAAGTCACCCCCAAGAGAATTCTGTGGAGTTGGGGGCTCAAGGAGAGGCCGCAAGGAACAGCAGGAGGAGCCCCTGGACAGGGTCAGTGCCTGAAGCTGGGAAATGAAGCTCTCAGAACAGGCTGGGAAGGGCAGTGAGAAGCTGCCAGATGCCCAGAGCCAGGAGGCTTGTGCCTGGAGGTGACGGGAAGCAGCCCAGCTGAATGGCATAGCTCACTGCTTGCTGAAAGTGCCAGAAGTGGTGCTGCAGGTGAAATTGGCAAGAAATTCGCAAGAATCTAACACTTGCACTGTATCTTCACCTCTCCCTCCCATCACCACTCCTGCTGTGGGAGGGTCTCAAATCTATTCTCAAGTTAACACTCCATCTAAGCTCAGGATTCACCCCCTCCTTCCTAGGCTCTTTCTTTCTCACCTGGTCTCTTCGACAAAGGCATGATCTCCCATTTTTAAGGGGGAAAAAAAAGAGAGAACTTTCCTTGGTCCTGCTTCCCCGCAAATTAGCGTTCCCTTCCTCCACTTTCCTTAATCCAGATTTTAAAGAAGTGCGTCCATGCTCACTGTATTTCCTTCCTCTTCTCCATTTTCTTCTTTAATGCCTGCCCGTCGGCTTTCTGGTCCCACAGTTCCACAGAAACTTCTCTAACCGCCAGATGCTTTGCCAACTTGTGCAAGCCTTTGGTGTCAGCAGCATTTGTCACTGTTTAGCCATTGCCTGGACCCCACATGTTAGAACATTTGCCTCCTTTGGCCTACGTGGCTTTGTTCCTTGGCCCCTTCTGAAGCCTTCTAACCTCCTTCCCAGTCCCAAGTGCCCCCACCACAACCTCAGTCATCCATTGGTGGAGATGAGACGAGAATCATTTAACTCACTGGGTGTTTTGGGGTCACACACTCTTTAGAAAATCTGATGGAAGTTTTAAAGCTTCTCCCCAAAATATGGTTTATATATACATACCCATGCATATGAATATGCTTATACCTATATAAATATTATCTCAGGGGAGGCTCACGGACTCCCTAAATTAAGAGCCTCTGTCCCAGAGAATATACTTTTATAGAAATGTAATTATGATGTCATGGGGCTTTTCCATGTTGCTTCTAAACCACATGTTTCTAGTAAGCTCTTGGATTCAGTGGTGCCATAATGGTACAAAACACTTTATCAGAAGGCAGGGCCCAGGGTTCTCATCCCCATTTTCATACCTCAAGGGCTTGAGCAAGTCACCTCTCTAAACCAAAATTACCTCCTCTGCAAAAATGGGTATTATTTCTACTCTGCCACAAAGGGTTGTTGTAAAGATCAAATGAGATCAGGAATTTGAAAACATTTGGCAAACTTCAAAACATTATAAAACTGATCACCATTAAAATCATTAATACTCTTAAGGTTTACCAGCTGGGTATCGACATGGGTTTTAATCTTATCTTGAGCTCCATGTTATGATTTGACTGCATCCATTTCCCAATTTGTAAACTAGAGATGATAATAGCTATTCTAGCTACCTTGTAGAGCTAGTGAGAGTATCAAATGAAATATGAATGTGGAGGGACTTTACAATCAGCAAGACTGAGGTGCCTGCAGTTTCTTATCCTCTTTTTTGTCCCTCTCCATGTGCATTAATTGAGCTCCAAGAGCCCAAGAGAGTGAGGCTGTGCTCACAAGAGTCCCACCGTGCCCAATGATGGAGTGTTCCTATGAAATAACTCTGGAATCAAATTAGACTCCAGTGAGTTAATCATGGATAATGTAATTATAAGAAGCAGCAAATAAATTGATAATAATTAGCTACTTATTATTTTTTAAAAAGGGGCATGGAGAGAAAGAATATAGCATGTGAAAAAAGATTGTCCTTTGTAGAAATAATCACTCCTCCTGGCCACTTGGCCTATATTTGAACGCACCCCAAGGAATACTAGTGTCTCATTGGTATGCTGGGTTACTATAAAATACATTCTTACCTGAAATCCTAGCTTCACCCTGATTTATCAGTATTGGTAACTTCTGGTAGGTGTGCACAGGTTTGCAACTCCCCAAGAAAGAGCATGGTGGATGGAATCGTTGTGACTTCCTTGTTCACAACCCTTTCTTCCGTGCTCTGCTGTGCCTGCTGAGGTTCAGAGTGGTAAGGCTCAGGGACAGAGGCAGAAAAACTAGCAAGTTTAAGTGGATCCATCTCTGCCTTTTCACCAGGTTCTATCCATTTCAGAAAGAGATGGGATTTCCATGGCACTGTGGCAGGAGTGGGATCAGCTATTATCTGGTGAGGACAAGTCAGGTCACTGTGAGAGCTGAATAACACAACAAGTAGCATTTCTCAATGGTCGTCTGGACCTGGCAGGTATGAAACTGGCCCTTCATTGCAGTGGTGAAGAGAGACGAATGGTGTGGGCTCCATATGCAGAGAGTGGAGAATAAAGAAATGGGAGGGAAGATAATATTTGTTGAGCCAAGGTCATTATTTCATTCAATCTACTCAACAATACCCTGTGGTATGGGGTTTATTGTCCCATTTTACCAGCAAAGAACCTGAGGGTCATAAAGGTTAAAACTCACCCAGGATTACAGATAGAGTAAGGAACAGAGGGACTCCAAATGCCAGGCCATTTCTACTCTAGCAAATTGGCTCACCAGAGGTTTCAGAGGCCATTCCAAGTTCTGCACACACCCAGAAAAAGACAAAGAGTGACTCTCCAATCATGTCCCGTCCAAAGATATTCCCTGATAAAGGGCCTTTGATTATTCTGTGATAGACACGTAAAATAGTTGAGTAAGAAGATTCCAATCTGAGACGGGCCTGCCACTTACCAACCGTGTGAACTTAACTAAGTCCCTAAAACTTATGTCTAAAATGAACATAACATTATTTCTCTGGGAAACATGTAAGTTGCTGAGTAGTTCAAATGCAATGATATTTGTGAAAATGCTTTGTCTTCTGCTTTACCATAGCCAGGTAGAGAAATTGGCATTGCCTCCATTCACAGAGCTGCAGGTGAAGGACATGTCCCTGGCATAGATACAGAAGAGCAAGGGCTGCAGAAGTTCCAGGACACTCGGTAAGGATGAAGCAGGAGACCAGAATGCAGCCAAGGTTCGATAATAAGTTGCAAGGTCAGAACAGGACTGGCAGTGACAAGGGCTGCTTAACACCTTCTAGAATCGGAGTCATCCCAGAGTCTTGGGAAAAGCTAAGTCTCCCTGTGGTGGGTCAAGTGGCTTCTGCCCTGGGGAAAGGAGAGTCATAGGGAGGAAGCTGGCACGTCATCGCAGCTGGCTGAGCTCCAACTCTGCTTTGTGCCCTCATCCCTGAACATGACATCCTGGTTTTATGGCTCTAGAGAAAAGTATAGGCTGTAAGATCCTAGAGGGAACAGATTCTATCTTAAATGTTATTGGATTTCCCATAGAACCTATAAGAGCACAGAGCTCAAATACGTGGTCCATAAAGGCAGGATGCTGTGCAATCCTTCTGTGAGTTCCCAAAACTAACTCTTCCCATAAGGGACTTTTGTTTCAGGCAGAAGACCCTAGAGGGCTTGTTAAATAGGCAGATTCCCAAGTTCTATCCCTGAAGATTCAAATTTGGGGGGCAGAAGTGAGGCCAAAATGTACATTTTAACAAACTCCCCAGTTGTTTCCAGGGCAGGTGAAAAAAACTTGTATTGGGGAAAAAATCCTTTGAGAAACTCTCCGACAAGTCTATTGTTTCACTTACCATCTTGTACTGATATGACCTGTTTATGGGTCTAACTCCCCCCCACCAGACGATAACCTCCCCCAGGGCAGGCCCTGTGCTTTCTCATCCTTGTACCCAGAGCCTAGCAGAGCACCTGGCACACTGTAGGTGTGTGGTTGGGCTCTCCAGACCTGGAGGATAAACCCTAAAATACATCCCTTTCCCATAGGAACAATTTCATACCTAGGTTTACGTTGTTGACAAAGGTCACTGAATCGCCATATACCATCAATAAAGACAACAATATTGAATCATGGGATGGGATGATAAAGTGATGGAGCTGAAAGTACCAAATCCATTCTTCAAGAGCCATAAATCAAAGGTACAACTCTGGATCTCTGCAATCATTTGGATCTATCAGATTATGCTCCAACAAACATTCTGATCATCTGATCAATGTAATACAGGGTAACTTACAGTCACTTTGTATAATAGATGAGAGGGCGGAGGCCTAAAGAAGTTAACTGACACGCTCAAGGTTGCACCATGAGTCAGCGTCAGACCAAGAACCTAGACCCGAGTCTCTGGATTTTCGAGGCACTGTTTCCTTAAAACCACAAGATTCTGAGAAGAACCTGCTTTTTTTTCAAAAATAATTAATAAAATCTTTTCTTTTTTTAATGCTTCTACTGCTTGCTACAGGGACATTTATCACAAGAAGAAGAAAGCATCATTTTAAAGTTCCCTGGACAGCTCTCACCAGAGACCTGGGCCATGGAAAGTTTTCCCCAGAGCCCCTTGGAATTCTAAGAAGAAAACAAAATTGAGATACTTAAATGTGTAATTACTGTTGATTGTAGCAAGCATGATTCTTTTAGGTCTGACTTATGATGCAGGGGCATGGTAGTGCTTGTGACAACTGAGAGTTACTGTATATGTTTTTTAGGATATTGAGACCCTTGTCTTGGCCCTGGGATTATTACTTAGAGGTAGGTTTTGTAGGATTGGGGTAAGGCTGCAGTGAATTTCACAGCACAAACTCTACAAAGGGCGTCTCCGTGTTACACACATTACCCACGATGGAATCACCCTGCGGCCCTGCCCTGGCTGAGGGGGCGTCCCTTCTGCAATGCTACATCCCCCCAGCCAAGTGCTTAGCAGGTTACACTAATGTGAGTAACTCTGTGTTTTATGTATCCTCCTTCCCTCTTCTGTTCCTCTATTTTTTTAGTTGTTTTTTGCTATAATCCTCCTGTCTCAACGTTTCTCTGACACGATAGGTATTCCTGCAACTATGTCAGGCTCTCTACAAAATGCATTCTTTATAGTCAGTTGTTAGGCCTTACCTCCACTTCTTTCCCTTATACAAAGTCCCATGCACTCTTTCTTGGCAACTCCAGTTAAAATGCTACATTACGGAAGTGGGCGGACTCCATCAGTAGCAGATCTAGTGAGAGAGGCTGGGTCCTTTTCTTCCTTGCCCACCTGTGCTAATGATTTGAAAAGAAATCTCTCTGAGAGCTCACCTGCTGTTCTGCTGCAGCGTGATCAGCCTCATGGTTTCAGTGTAATTTTCTCCATCAATAGCCCTTCTGTCATGATGCTGCCCATACCACCGGAAAGACTGGGAAGTAAGACAGAAAAGGTTGTGTCCATTTTGCAGGTTCTGAAGCTAAGGATCAAGGATCAAGCTGACTTACCCGAAGTTAGTTGGTGACGGGGCCCCTTCGAGAGCAACCAATTCCTGTCTCCTGGTCTAAGGGTCCTCAGTCCTTATTCCTCTCTGGTCACACTCTTGCCATAGCTAAAATGTGCTCACAGGGTTGGCTGATGCATCCTCAGTAGGATGAAGGGGAAGAAGGAGGAAATCTTTGTTTTCATCTCCTGGAACATTCCGAAGGTTCCAGCTGTGGCTACAGTTCATGACTGCAGGGATTTTTTGCTTGTTTATTTTCTTTTGAAAGGTTCTATCTCGATTCCAGCAAACAGTACTTTGAAGCAGCTGGGTAAGGGAGGGCTGTTCCTTCCCTGTCATATGTCCTTAAAATAACAGAACAGGGGAGACAAGCCCTGAGGGTCCCCTTGAGGTACCAAGGATAGCATAACGAATTGGCTAATCACAAACCATTCACTCCTGAGTTCCAAGTGATATGGTAATGAATTGCCAACGAGCCGCCAGACTGCAGCCATATGGTGAGGGATGGGACCCTGGCACATTGTAGCCATACTGTGGGTTTGTCTGCATAATTGTTCCCATCCAGGACCTTCCCATCTCTATGGCTGCTAATTAACGTCCTGTTTAAGCTTCTGTTGTCAAAACTAATCATTTGTTTGTTTTATGCGAATAAGTCTTTCTCTTATCTGGTTAGTAATAGTGACTATTAAGAAATGGAAATGTGTTTAGTTAACATAAAAATATTTGAGGGTCACATTTTGCAGTACCCAGTGGGTACCAGGACCTAGCAGGGCTGGCCTCCGTAGCAACTTGATCCAGGAGCTTATTAAAACCAACGAATTATCATCTTTCCCTACAGAAACGCAAATGAGTATTCAGTTCATTAATTTCTCCATTGTTCTTCCTGTCTGTGGACATTACTCTAGCTGGATCTTTAGCTATAAAGTGTGGATTTTATGATAGTTGTGATGATAATAAAAATAATTAGGAGAAGAAGGAGATTCATTTATCAGAATAAGACACCCTTTCAAACCCACACTCCCTGTTGGTTTGAGGAGATGGTGAAATTTTGGAAAGAACATTGTTGCCTTTCTGCTTCTCTGCCATTTTGTTTCCTTGCCTCTTTCATTGGTTTTCTTAGTCCTTACCCAGCTAGGGCTAGAAACAGTTTGGGGAAAAGCAAAGCAAAACTATCCTGGGAAGACAGGAGAATTAGGACCTGCCACCAGTAAAGAGCAATGCCAATTTGAAAAGAATAAGTTTATTAAGGATTTAGGAGAACAGCAGGGTTGGGGAGGCTATACCATTTACATGGTCCAGTGTGTGTCCAGTGTTTAGTCCCCCTGACCATCACCACTAAAGCACGGGGGGTGGGGGGGGCTGACCCTTCATCTCCCCACATGCACCCTCTGATAGCCTTTTCCCACTAAGACTGCCTGTTATTCCTATAAACTGATTTTCCTTCCATAACAATGTTGAAGAACATGAGGAAATGGAGGCCAAAACAAAAGAAGATGGAAGTGAGGAAGCTTACAGGGTAATAATCCCTGAGATGTCCCTGGGTCTCTTGCTTCCTGTAGGACTCAGTGGGAACAATCGCTCTGTTTCACAACTTTCTGCTTTCTCCCAACATCCGCATACCACACCCCAGAAACAGCCAACGTGTTAATTGCAAGGTCAGGCCAGTGTCTCACGTGGCATCTGGGCCATGGAGTAATGCAAACAGATTTCCATATGTGGTCCCTTCCAGTAGTTCTCGGCCCTGAGCACCCACACCACGTGAGAACTCGCCTTCTCGGGAGAGGCTGATGTTTTAATTGGAAGCATCTGTTGCCTTTTCTGTTGCTTTTGGCCAGGTTTGGTTGATTTGTTTGAGCCGGTGTTTGTGTACAGACCCGCCTGCATGTTTCACAGGAGGCAGGATGCGAAACCTAGCATTGCCTCCTCTCTCATTTTCTTCCCTAGTAGCCGATGGGGACATGTGACTGGGCACTTGCCTTCACCCCGTCTGTCCTCTGTTTCTCTCGGCAGAATCTGGGGGTGGAGAAGGCCAGGCTAAGAACAGAAAATCACCTTTCTGGGAAAATAGAGGTTTGGGGGAGAGAGGCCTGGATCTGCCCACTCTCACCAGAAGATCCTTCAGCCTCCCAGCAGGAGCCCTGGTCTCTGTGGGGCCTCTCCCACCATGCCCATGGGGTGTTCCTTCCAGCTTGACTCAGACACTAGCTGAGGTCACCATCTCCAAGTCTCCCACAAGCCTTGTGCACACCAGCCACTGAGACACTGCACTTCACTCAGAAAGGCTGCCTTTCTTCTTCCCATCAAAATTCATAGGGCCTTCCTATAGTGGGTTAACTGGTCTGGTCATACAATCGACAGTCCATAATCAGTGTGCACTGTGTTTTTGCTGTATTCTGAGTGGCAGTGGGTTGAACAGTGCCCCCATTCCCAAAGATGTGTTCACTGGTAACCCCGGAATGTGAACTTATTTGAAACAAGGGTCTCTGTAGATGTAATTAAGGTAAGGATCCTGAGAAGAGATCATCTGGACCAGGGTGAATCCTAAATCCAATGATGCAGGAGACAGAAAAGCAAATGACAGAAAGGGATAAAGGGCATGTGAAGACAGAGGCAGAGATTGGAGTTAGGCTGCCACAAGCCGAGGAGTGCCAGGAGCCATCAGATTCTAGCAGAGGCAAGAGATGTGCCCCTAGAGCCTTGAGAGGGAGCATGACCTCACCAACATCTTGATTTTGGACTTCTACCTTCCAGAACTGTGAGAGAATTTTTTGGCATCAAGTTTGATGCTTTATGGCATCAGGTTTGTAGTAATTTGTTAAAGCAACCCTGGGCTAAGGTGACATGGTGTGTAAAATTCTAAGAATGAATTGGAATGAGTTGGAATTGGCTTTGGACTTGAAGTTAGGGGGCCTGACTTTTCCTCTATGATCTGCTGTGTCCCCTCAGGGAGGCCACATAAGGCCCCTGGGCCTCAGTATCCTAGTCTGCCCATTGCAGGAAGTAGACAGGACATATCTATGATCTCCCATGGCTCTAGTATTGTTTTGTGTAAAAGAGAGAGGTTATAAACACAGAGGATGATGACATTGTAAGCCCAAGTGCCCACCTTGAAAAGAAGACTATAAAGGGCATCACGGATCAGAAGAGAAGCAAGTTCAAGTGTGGTAGAGCCAGCCAAGGAAGGCTCCACAGAGGAGGCAGTCTCTGAGCTCAGGCACAGATTGGTAAAGGAGAGGAGCAGAGAGAGCATGAGAGACCCGGGCAGGAGCAGTGAATGCGAAGGGCTTGCATGAGCGGTGACGGTGGGGAAGCGGCTGGGAGGGAGCAGAGAGGACCACGGGAGCACCACCACCCCACTCACCCAAAGTCAGCCTTTGGTCACTCTGCCCCACAGCCAGGGTCCCAGCACCAAGACGTGTTCTGCCCTATAGGAGAGATTGGGCTGCTCCTCTACCCACACACATTCACGCATTAAGGAAACACTCACTGTACACCTACCAGTGTCCAGGGCACTGAAGAGTCAGTGACGAGTACAGCCTTGGCCAGCAGTGAGCTGCAATCAGGTGGTAGAAGCAGACCATTGAGTGTGTAACTATGTTCAGAGTGGTAGGAGTTTTAGTCAAGAATGTACGCAGAGTCCTACCTCAGTTTGAGGAGCTTGGCAACATTCCCAGAGGAAGAGAATTTTAAGCCACCTGAGAAATGAATAAAAGTTGGCTAGTTGACAGAAGTGGTGAGAGCTTCCCCTTGGCTCCCCCTCATTTGAGTGTGAATAAAATAAGGAAGCAGAAACATACAATAAGAATAAATAGGAACAGTAAGAAAAGGCAAGAAGAATAATCAATTAGAAAAACATGGCAATCTGGGGCCGTCTGGCACAGGGGCAAACATCCTTGCATAAACAAGAGCCTTCCAGGTACTATGCTGAACCTATAATACAAGCTTAAAACATATTCAACATACCCTGCTTTTCTCAAAGGTAAGAAAGACTGGAATATTTTTCAGAAAGACCATTACCCAACATCATCAACAGAGGCATCGCAACTCCATGGAAAATTGATTTGGGTAGGCTGACCTCCTGAGCCTTCTGTGTTGACTGTTGACAGGCTGGTCCTCATCTATGTTCTTGGTGTGACTTTCCAATCTCTCTCTCAGGTTTTGGGAGAGGGACCTAAGTTCCTCAAAGGCAGTGTCTTCATCTTTCCTTTGCTTGCCAGCCTACTTATCGGTATCTATCCACATACAAAGTTTTCCTCTAGAAATAGACACTGTTTACTTGGTGAGTCCCATTCAAACTTCCAGCATCCATCCATTCATATAGACCCCAGAAAGCTATCTGAAGATACTGACTCAGTAATTCAACAAGACTTTATTAAGGGCTCTTAAGTTCAAAACATCATGCTCATAAAAAAAAAAAAAAAAAAAAAAAAAAAACCTGTCCTCAAGAAATTTACAATCTAGTTGTGAGAAGAAGACATAAACATGTAAAAATGTAAACAGAGTCACAAAATGTGGGGATATTTGGGGATCACAGTTGACCTTTGACTTGCTTTCATGGATAGCAAAGCCAGCATCCTCCAAATCGTTGCCTTTAGGTTCTTCCAAGGCAAAATGCTGGGATGGAGGACCCTTGGCCCTGGCCATGGGATTGCAGATGGTGCTCTTTCTATTCTGGAGCCTCCAGTGTAGCCAATCGCCTTGAAATCTCTTTGAAATGAACAAGAAGGAAAATGAAGAATCCACATGCCCCTTCATGGAATACCTTCCCCAGTCTTACCCAACTCATCTGCAGACTTGGTAGTTTCTATCACATCTCTCTTTCTAGACAGGTACACAAAAGGAGATGGACCAACTTCTCTGTCTCTGCCTAAATTCAACTCTGTCGTCTCCTCCAAGACCTGTCTGTCCCTCTCTCTCTCCCTCATTCTCCACAAGCTTCCTTTCTGTGTTTTCCTCTCTCACTATCTGTCTCTTTCTGTTACAAAGACACAATTATAGTTTTCAGAGAAACCCACTACCCTCGTCATGGTAAGCCTCAATTGTAGTTTATTAGCATGGAGGAGATCAAGGTTTTAAAAGTTTTTTTAAAAAGAGGAAAAGACATTTACAGGAAAGTCAAGATAAGGTTGTGACTGATTTGAGGTCACTGAGGGGACAGGGAAGGAAAAATAAATTGTTCAGGATGGAATAGTGAAGAGCGGGGAGGCCGAGTTATGTCATGTCGGCCATCTGCTGCTCCAGTGGCCATGACTCTGCATTCTGTGGGTCCTCACCCCTGCCTCGCTTAAACTGTTCTCACAGGAGGTGTAGGGGCCTGAAGCCTTGAGAAGTCCTGTTGAGATAAATTCTGTTAGTGGAGGAGTCTGACTCGGGAGCCCATGCGGTTGCTTCTCCTGGAGCACAGAGCATTGTGGGTCACTGGCTGGAGAAATGAACTATGCTCCTTCAATTCAGGACAGGGATGGGGGAACCTTAAAGAGGATCTGATCTGCCCTTAACAGAGAGGGAGACTGAGATCTGAGAGGAGGGTACCCAGAACCCCACAACCAGCTGGGGACAGAGCCCAGCCCACCTCCTCTCTCATGTTCCCACCTCACTCTCCTCTTTGATGGGAAAGACAAGACACTTGACCCCTCTGAGCCTCAGGGTCTTATCTGTAAAACTAGGGAGCATGGGGGAGAGCACTTCTGAGGGCTTCTTATAGAAATAGTGTTTACAATTATTCTCACATTTAAACCTGACACAGTTCTGTGTTTTTTGTTTTTTTTGTTTTTTGTTTTTTTTTCTTTGCGGTACACGGGCCTCTCACTATTGTGGCCTCTCCCGTTGCAGAGCACAGGCTCCGGACGCGTAGGCTCAGCGGCCATGGCTCACGGGCCTAGCCGCTCCGCGGCATGTGGGATCTTCCCGGACCCGGGCACAAACCCGTGTCCCCTATGTCAGCAGGCGGACTCTCAACCACTGCACCACCAGGGAAGCCCCCAGTTCTGTGTTTTATAGTGATCATTAAAATTCCCATGTTATAGGGTAGAAAAACAAGTCTCTGTGAAATTAGGTAAACTTCTTAAGATCCTGCAGCTCACAGAGTTGGAATTTGAATCCTGATTCCAGTGGTTTATCTTGTGCTCTGCACCTGCACCACACACACACACACACACACACACACACACACACACACACACACACACCATACTTAGCATAGGCTTGGAGGAAAATGAGATGAGTATGGAATTGATGGCCAAGCTCTCCCACACTCCCAGGCCTCTTCAAGCTCCCTGCCCCTGACTGAAACCAATGGCGTGCAGAACTATGGTGCCATGTCGACCAGAGGGCAGCCTGGCCCACTCTTTCATGGAATATCACAATGTCATGTTCCGCTTTGCCTGCCTCCAGAAAGTGGCCAGTGCTCCAACCAGCTACAGAATGAAGAGGCATTCAGCTGTGCTCCCCACACTCAAGTGCCGGCTCCACGGGGACAGAGGCATCAAAATGCGCAAAGCCCCTCTCAGAACAACCAAACGATCCCCTGAAGTCAAAGAAGAAACTTACTTGGAGAGATGACAGCTCCCTAGTTCTTCCTCATCCTCCTTGCATAGCTCAGCAGCATTCACAGCTGTCATTTGCAAAGGCCACTCCCCGGCTGTGGCATCAGGACTCCTCTTTACCAGGCAGCGCTTGGCGCTGGCTGCCTGGTTAGACGCACTCACTCGCACACAGGCACCATTCCTGTTATTTTTAATAAGACTTCTTTATTTTTGCCTTCTCTCCTGGAAATCGAATAGAGTCCTCTGCAGGGCAAAGGTCAAAAAGACAGCCACCCACACCAAATGATTCTACAGATAGCAGCAAGGTCCCTCTTCTTAGCGCATGTATTAACTCCCCTTAACTGATTACTGAGTCACTCTAAGCCAGCAGACCTGCTCTTTTGCCAGCCTTCCCAGGGTGCATTACCTGGGCCAGCGAGTTTAGCACTTGATGCATCTTGGTCCTTTTTTTAAGTCCAAGGGAGCACTTTACCATGTATGGCCTTGCATTATTATTTAACTCTTTACTATGTGAGGAATTTTTCTCCTTACTTAGGTTATAGCTCCTAGATAGGGGCAGGAACTATACTGGGGGCAGTGGATCTCTGAGATTCTAAGATTTATATAGCAGTTTAAAACTTCTTTTTCAGATTCTTATACATCACTCATAGTGGTGGATCTTTTCAGGGTAACTTTTCCCTAGAAGACCCTTGTCCCTCAAATCAACCCCTACCCCTCTTTTAAGGCCCACTTCAAATATTTTCTTTACAACATCCTGGCCCCATCCTCTACTTTCTGTGCTTGATCCCATGGCCCTTTATCATTGCCTCGTCACAGTGGTTCATATTTATCTGTTAAATTTCTAGTTGTCTCTCCATCCAGAAGTTGACCAACAGGAGGCACCAGGTGCCATAACCAAGAAGAGCTTGCAGGACAAGCTGGGATCTCAGCATATGTGCTTGAGGGAGAAGGAAGTTGGAATTAGGTGGGAAAGGAAGGGGGAACTAACCCAAGTGTCCCAAATTTTCCCAATAAAAATTCTCCCATTTGTGTCAAGTACTGCCCCCTGAGAGGGATCTTTTATCAAAAGCACTGCCTTGGAAGAAGATAGAGATCCCAGCAGGTGTGATGATATCACACAGGGGTTGGGCCTCTGTCTGTATTCAGAGGATCCACTTTAGTGGGCAAAGCACCACTGTGGGAAATGCCCAGGAGACAAGAAGTGTTTGAAGACAAATGGGCTGTGGCATCAAGACACTGACTCATCAGGGTACTCATGGCAGGACCTCATAGGAAGCCAGAGCGAGAAAAACTGGCCCTCAGCTCTCAGGAAAAAATGCTTAGCAAGGGCCCGGCAAAGCAGACCAAAGTCTGAGATACTGTTCCAAGTCCAAACAGGAATTCAGAGGTGGGTAAACTGAGGCAGGAGCCAGGGTGCCTGTATGGGAGCCCATTTCTGGAAAATGAGAAATGCTTGGAGACTGTGGACCAGTGCCCATGGAGCATCCCTGGGCAACAGACTAATTCCAGTCCCCATCTACTGATGAAGGTGAGGCTCCCAAATGAGTTCTTATCCTCATGAGGTGTAGCTCAGGAATTGGGGTGAACTGGACCAGCATGGAAGGAGTGGAGAACAAGGGAGCAAAGCCACATGGGGTAATTTCCTGGCCAGGGGGAAGAGTCCTTTCTTATTTTACGCCTCCCACACCCAGCAAACTGCCTGATCCATACCAAACAGACAAGAGAAATTTGTTGGAGTGCAGTTTAGGAGTGAGAGAGGTTTCCAGACACCTTTCCATCATTTTGGCAGGTAACTCTCAGCTTTCCTGGCCACGACCTGCTTACTGGAACACTTCGTCCAATGCCACAGAGAAAATATAATTCCCCCTCTGTACTATTGCTCATTACCATGAAAAATGACGACTTGATAGTCTTCCAGCAAGAGAGAACCATCTATTTCATTTGGAAGTTTGGTAATTGATTAGGGCAATAGATTTTCTTCAGGGCAGCCTCTCTGAGAGAGTCTGGCTCGGGCACAAGATTTACATACATCAGGCTCACTCTGCCTTCAGAGTTTGTCTCAGAGGATGAGATCACAAGGCCATTACTGGAGTGGGTGGTGGGCTGCAAGGGTGGGGAGGCACAGGGAAATTCCCAGACATCATTTCTCAACATTTGAGGACTGTGTCTAGTCCAGAGCAGGTTCAAGTACTTTTCTGTCAGCAACTTTTATGTAAATCCATTATCAAGCATCTGTGTACTCTGAGATGTGATCAGAGCAAGTGATTCTTTGAGGGTCTCTGCTGACCAAACTTCAGGGTAGATGGGGCCCAGAAATTTACCATTAACCTGTGTGGTCCCCAGTCTGAGAGGCGCCCAACGATGGCCTGAGTGCAGTGATACCCTGAATGTATATCATGGGCCCACTGTAGAGGTCAGCGGAGCCAGCTGTTAACAAACACTTGGTCTCAATTACAAACTCCATCTAAGGCACGTCCTGATCTTACATACAGACCTTTACTTCTAACTCTCTCCTGTGTCTCTGGATCAAAGTCTGCTCTAGGAAAAGCTTTCAACCCCATTATTTAACCTCCAATGAGAACATAAATCATTATGTTCTCTTTCCCTGATGAATCTTTAATCCCTATCACTAAATCTCTGATAAAGAAATTTCTAGCATTGTTGTATTGATAAGATATATGGGGAAGGGATGTAAATGTATGGGGACAGAGCACACTTTGTAATACCATTGCATAATGACTCTTTCTTTCTTTGCATCACAGTAGTATCCTCCAAAGTAGTTAGGGTCCACAGGATTCAAACACAAAGTTGACTGTGATACATTTAATTACAATAACAGCAGTTTGAATTTAGCCCCAAATGCAAAGGTTGAAGGGTAAGAGTGTTTAGATCTTACCTTCGTATATGTAAAGAACGGATGCATGACTTTGGTCTATATTAGCTGGCCCCAGTTGTCTGAGCATTCTCAATAAAAGTTGGGTTTGCACAGTCAGGACTGTGGCCTCATAAATAGTAGGGACACAAAGGCATATCTCCGGGGTGGTCTGAAAGAATGAGATATTCATCTGGTCCATAACATTCTCACTGTCCCTACTCAGACCCATGATGGAAGAAGTTTCTCCCTTGACGGGTTGAGGATGGACCCAATTTCCTAGGGGACCCCACAGACTAAAAGAACATCTCTACCCCCTTGCCCAGAGTGGTAAGAAACTGAAACCTTTTGGGTCTCTCCTCCTTCTGCCCTGCAGCTAGTAGTTTCATCTGGTTCTAATTGGACTAACAGCATTAGCCACAGAAGGAAGAAAAGATTTCCTCAAGGATGATATCATGGGGGTAGATATCTACTCTGTTAAAATGTAAATCTGGCCTTGTAGATGAACTTGCCTTGTTAGAAAAGTGCTGCATATACCTTAGGTGAGAGTTCTAGGGTCGACCTGACCTATACTACTTGTTGAGCAAATGGTGAGACTGGGAAGCAGACCTATCGTCAGCACATTTTATTGCACATCTATGATGCACAGATTTCATGAGAGATACAAAGATAAATAAAGCCCAACCCATGCCCTCAAGATTTATGTGGAAACCCACCCGTGAAGTAACTACCACGCACTTCCTATTGCTTATATGGCACTGAGGTAGCTATTAATATATCCATTAATATCCATTAAAATGTTCATTAATATATTAAAAAATGGATTTATTCCTACTCATCATGACTACCTTCCTTCCTCTGTTCCCCAACTTATCAAAAATAGAGAGGCAAGCATCAGATTCAGTGATTCTCCTGAAACCCAATAAGAAAACCACAAGAACCTCACTAAGCATCTTGATGGCTTTCTCCTGGGGTAGGCGGGGGAACCTGTTGGAAAAGGAGAGCATTCCATGCCCAGGTGTGCTAAAGTGGTTTGTGGTGTGTGCTTGGCACCACGACAGTGCCCAGCACTAAGTAATTTGTCAATAAATATTGGTGTAAAGAATGAATGATTGATTGAAAATAGAAGACTTTTCAAGTGCTCTTAATACAGCTACAGATTCTGGAAACTATGATTAAAGTAACTGCCTGTCATACCTAAGTCATCACTAAGTTAAAATCAATTTTAAGGAGTGATTATGGAGAGTGTGGACTGAGTGCAAAGTTGGTATCCAGAGACCTGAGTACTAAGCTTGATTAGTACTTACTAACCAGGCTGACCTTGGGAGGGTCCTTTAATCTTTCCAAGCCTTTTTTCCTCATGAATTAGACTGCGGGATGGAGGACAAGTAGAGTCAAGAAAGAGTGAAAACAGAAGGAAGAAACAGAGCAGGAACATCCAGTCCACACTCAGGCATCCTCCACAGCTCACCACAGGTTGACTGCAGACAGGCCAGGATTGGGAGGGAGGCCTGGGCAAAGGTGCAAGTGGGTGAGATCTTTGGGGTCAAAAAACTGCACATCACAGGAAACAGGGCCCAGAGGAAGAAGGATTTGATAGACTGTTCTTGGAAATGATGCAGGGCACACTCTACACTCCTCTCCTTTAAGTTATCTAAGGATGAGTAGCTCCAACACCCAAACTACCTGGTAACTGTAGGAATGCCTCCCTGTAAAAATTCTAAGTAGTGTGAAATTCTAATAGTAATAAGTAATTGAGTTAATCATCGGTATTTTCCCCTAAATCCCCTTTCTGGAGATTGTCTTTACAAAACTTAACATTTCAACTTTCTGGAATTGAAAGAGGTTTGCTGTACTGAGCACAAGGCTGGGGCTAGTGAGGAGAACATTAAACTCATGCAGAATGTACTGAATTTCCATTTTTTTCTTTATTTCCTTTCTCTCTCCCCACTACTTTCCTTCCCTCCTTCCTTCCTTCCTTTCTCTTTCTTTCAGCCAAAAGTCCTTGGTTTTCCTTCCAGATTTGCCCCTAAATTAGGTGTGAACCTGGTGAGGTCTCTTTTTTCTGGCCCTCAGCATCCTCATTTGTAAAATGAAGGGTCTGAACAGATCAATGATTTTTCAGATGCTGCCTCAGGGAGCAGAGTGGGGGAAAAAAAGATCACAGTTGGGGTATCCAATCCTCCCTTCTCTCCTCAATCAAGGAAGCTTGTTTCTCATCTCTTTTACACAGGGGCAGGGGAAGCATCATAATAGTTCATTTGAAAGAGACAAAATGTTCTCTTTGCTTTTCAAAGACAAAATATTAGAAACCATTGGGCTAGTTGATCTTGACGGTCCTTTCCCCCTATAGGGCAGTAGGTTTCTTCTCCTTATTGAGTTTCTATCTGTGAAAGACATGTGCTGCATACTGCAAAGTACAAAGAAGAGATGTAAGACAGAGACCGTGGCTCCAGGGATCTCACGTCAGGTCTACCCTAGAACTCTCACCTAAGGTATCTGCTCCGAGATTAACCAAGGAGGTTAAAGTAATGTTGGGGGCACCAAGGCGCACAGCACCCTGAGAAGGAAGAGACCAGGGAGGGTTGTTGTGAGAAGAGAAAGCTTCATAGAGGGGTGGCAGCTGAGTCACGCCTTGAAGGATGGGCGATCCATTGAGAAGAGAAAGGAGAGTGCATTACAGAGAAGGGGCCACGGCTCCCTTGGCTGTCCTCACTCGGGCATCTAAGACCTGGTGCGGGGATGCAGAGGACAAGACAGGCAGGTCCCTGCTCTCATGGCACTTACTGTTCAGGGAGATGTGGACAAGTCACCAAAGGACACAGTGGGCTCAGGGCCCAGTTCCACTTGGTGAGCTTAATGGTGACAACAGAGCTTTTCCCACGAATTCATTAGACTCCAGTTAGCTTGGGGAAGGCCGCCTGAGTCAGCAGCAGGGCAGACAAAATGACCTCCGAAAGTAACTTCTCCTGAGACACGGCCCTGGCTGGGATTCTGAGACATTCCAGTATCTGCACAAAGGGCAGGCCCACCCCGAGCCAGACTGACCTCAGCCTTGATTCTCCCCATAGATAATTACGCCTTTACGTCTCCAAAGCAAGCCTGTGCAGTAACCCTTGGAAGTGAGATGCCATTTTCTGATGGGAATTAAAGGCTCTGAAGTGGCCAAAAGGCTTCTCAGCAGGAGGGCTTTTTATTCTTTTAATCGTGGCATTAAACCTCAGGCTAGCATTACCTAAACATCCAAGCTGTGACCCAACTTGCCAGTTAGCTGCTTTTGACAGACTTTATTGTGGCCAGAGCCAGTTTCACCCTGACGTGAAGGCAGCCACCAGTTCTTGGCTAGGAGCTGTAAATCCTGGAACTCAAGGAACTCTATACCCTGACCTTCCCTCTCAGAGCTTTCTCGCCTCTGGACTGGTGCCTGAAATTCTTCCTTTGGGATTTGGGACTTTCTACTGAAGACTTTAATCCCTCTTTTCCTTTGGAGGGAATATTAGTTAGGTTCACAGAGGTGCAAAAAATAGAAGTTCACTGGTTACAGAGAGCAGAAAACAAGCAACTTGCTCAGCAGGACAACTGTTATAAGAGTAACGTGATTTATTGCAACTGTTGTAGATCATTGAATTGGACGGGCCAAATTAATCCTGTGTCTTAACTTTGACATCTTAAAGTAGATATCTTAACTCTAAAATAATAATAATAATGAACACAACAACTAGATTCTATCAGCTTTCTACTCCATCACAGAAAATAAGGAATAAGATGCATAATATATTTTCCCAATTGCAATCCCATTCTTTAAAAGATCTGTTACCTGCCAAAGCATAGATAACAGCTCTGGGTTACCACAGCATTTCTGAGACATCTTTGAGATGCTCCATTTCATTCCACAGGTGATACAAATTGGATCCCTGTTCACCATGGGCTACACACTTAAGTTTTCATACTTTATTAAATACTGTGATGTTTGTAATTTATTATAATCCTTCAAAACAATTATACACCCACTTCTTGCATGTACCCAGTGGTAAACAGCAGCATAACTCCTCTGTGATAGCATTTGTACTCAGTCACGTGTTCATTCATTCAATCTACTTAGCTGTCAAGTACAGTTCTATACACCAAGATTACTGTTGGAAAGACTCCTGCCCACTTTTGCAGTCTGGAGTTGAAATAGACATATTAGTAAGTAACATAGCCCTATAACTGCTGGGATGGAGTAATAATAGAGAGAACCCAGCAGAAGGGACTCTAATTGGCCTGAGGCCCCAGGAAAAGCTTCAGAGAGAAGTGGTTCAAGTTGATGCTGTCTGAACTCACCACTGATGGTAAGGGATTAAGACCTTGTCACCAGAGCTCACCTTCCTTTGTGTTTTCACAAAAAGATGGATAGTCTAGGGGACTAGTCCTTTTCTTACGAAAAAAGACTAGGTGGATCTCAGGTTTCTGGACACCTCCTCAACAGAGTGCCACCCTAGCTCTTTCTCCCTGGAGAGCACAGCCGAAGGCAGGCGAGCTGGTTTGCACAGGTGTCAGGGAAAATGAGGTGGTCCACCCTGCTTCTGGCAGGCTGAGAGCCCCAGCTGGCTGTGGGCCAGCCTGGTGGCATGCAAGTAATATAATACACAATCTAAATGCAAACGTTTGGGGCCTGTTCAGGGAATCAATTTACAATAAGTATATACACTCATTTACAAAATAACAGTGTGCTAGAGTATACCACATTGTAATTGGAAACTAAAATAATACCAGGAGGACTAATCATTAAAAACTCTTCTCCACAAGAGGGAAGACATATGGGAACATATGTATATGTATAGCTGATTCACTTTGTTATAAAGCAGAAACTAACACACCATTGTAAAGCAATTATACCCCAATAAAGATGTTTAAAAAAAAAAAAACAAAAACAAAAAAACTCTTCTCCAAAAAGCTAAGAATAATATTAAGAAAATAAAAAATGTTTTCCATCTGCAGAGTTATATCCTTAGGGAAGCACCACAGGACACACTAACAAGCAACTGAATCCATGTACAAATGAACTGAATCCACGAAGGCGAGAAAAAGCAAGGTGGGGCTCAGACTAAAAAAATCTCCCTTGCAGATTAGCTAACCCCTGAACCAGGCACAGTTCCATTTGATCCCTTCTTGTAGGAGATGGACTACTCCAAGGCTGGACACAACACTCAGGGGAAATCATCTGCCCATCCGCAGAGTCCCCAGTGTTAGTTCTGAACTTGGATCATCCTCTCCCACTTCCACACCCCCATGACCACACGTAGCACTCACGGAAGTGTATACACCCACAGACACACACCCCTCACTCACTCACCCCCCAGTGGGAATCCCAGACACATAATTCACTGCTTGCTGTTGCTGGTGAAGGGAAACAGAATATGACACCCCAAAATATGTCTCTTTTGCATAACGATTATCTTGAGCTGATTTTTTTTTTTAAAAAAAGATAGCCACAGAAGAAGCTCTGAAAACCAAGTAGAAGTTGCCCCTTTGTAAGAAACATTTATATTTGTACAGGAAATCTTCATTTGTAAGGGTGTCTCCTGCTCCTTCCAGAAAGGAAAAGAGATTCTAAATGTCCAGAAACTCTTTATCAATGGAGAGCACAGAGACTTATATCTGCATTACAACCTTACCCTTGTTTACTGTGCCTTTCCTTGGCAACCTCCCATAACTGGCCTTTCCCTCCCCCCAACCCCACCCCCAGCATCTTTTGTCTTTAGCTAGGATGTTATTCAAGGTGGTGGCCTTTTCAGACAGTTACTCAGGTTTCCTGGGTATCTCCCATATACATAGGAGGTATATATGTTATTAAACTTTGTTTCTCCCCTGTTAATGTCTTTTATTACAGGGGTGAGTCAGCCAAGAACCCTAGAAGGGTAGAGGGAAAATTCTTTTTCCTCCCTTACATTGGGGAAGAGTCCCTGGCGGAGAACTAATTAGGGTAATGGATAGAGGTGAAGACAAGGAAGAAATGAGCTTATAAACTACAACCTGATGCTTGGGAATCAAAAAGATGCCAAGCCAAATATCTCCTGGCTAATGACTCTAGGAAATTAATCTAAAGGTTCAGAGAAACCCCACCACGCTTTTGCTCAGGGACCAGCTGGCCTCAGGGGCCTATGGTCTGAAAGCCCCGCAGCTGTTAGAACACTTTCGGTTCTGCCCTAAGGTGAGTCTCTGAATGAGGTCAGAGTCAGGTGGAGTCCTGAGCTAGGAACTATCGTTCTGGTGCCACCAGGCACCTGGCAGTGGCATCAAGCTACACCCCCCACGACAGCTCCTCTGGGCTTTAGCAGATCTTTGCATATATGGATAGGAGCTGGCAGCCGCTGCTCCCTTCACGTGCTGGAAACCACACCTGTGGCATGCTTAGAGCTCTTTGGGCCAGTTTACATGCCTTGTACATACTGCTTGGTTTAAGTTCCTAGGGATTAGGAACCATAGTTGTGATGTCTATGGAGACTAAATGATGTTTTAACCATAGTCTTGGAATGAGCCGTTGAGCCCTGCTAGGCTCCACCTGGCTCTGCAGCCCCCACCCCCCGCCGCCATCAGTGTGGATAATAGAGACATGGCTGTGAGAAGTGAAGCCCATCATCAAATAGGCATTGAGTCCCTAGTAAGTGAAAAGCTCCAACTGAAATCTCAAAAACTCTCTTCAAAAAATGAACATACTCCACTTGATTGTTGACAGATCACCTGAAGGAGAACTAGGGTGATGTGTGGTTCAGGTCATGGGTCAATAGGCATCCCTTGACCATACCCCTGTATCCCTCACAGTGCCTGGCATAGTGCTTTTTCATAGTACTAAGGACTGTATTAATACCTTTTGAATGACTGATTAAGTGCACTTAAGATTGCATTTCTTTCTATTCTTTTCAATTACAATTTATGGAATAAACTCTTCATGAGTGAAATGGGTAAGGGCACAAACTTCCAGTTGTAAAATATATGTCATGGGGAGACAACATACAGCATGGCGACTATAGTTAATAATACTGTGTAGCATATTTGAAAATTGTTAAGAGAGGAGGTCTTAAAATGTCTCATCATAAGAAAAAAATGCTGTAACTATATGTGGTGACGAATGTTAGCTAGACATAATGAGATCATTTTGCAATATATACAAATATCAAATCATGATGCGGTACACCTGAAACCAATATAATATTAATGTCAACTATACCTCCCCCCCAAAAAATCCCAAAAACCTCTGCATGTACAATGAGTTAGATCTTTATAGAAAAATGTCTTTCTGGGAGTATACATCCTAAAGAGATGTGGCCAGGGGGCAAGAAGCCACATGGTGTCCCTGGGAGAGCATGAGATTTCAGCATCTGTAAACAGGGCTCAAACATGACTGTGACCTGGGGCAATTCACTTAACCTCTGGGAACATCTCTTCCTCCTCTCTAAACCTAGAAGTAACAATTTACCTAATTTATAGGTGATCATGAAAAGATCAGGGAAAAACTTAGTAAGTGGCAAAGCCCTAAGCCAATGTAATTGTTGTTATCACTACTGTTGCCTGAGGCCTGCTGCTTTCTTCTGAAGGACAAAGACGATTTTCTCCTGCCCTGCAATAGCAGAGCCCCTGTGCTTGAGTACTCCTTCCAGCAGTGGTGAGGAGTGTGCCCACCTCCCCCAGCCTGTCTCCTCTGAGCTCCCCTGGGATCTGCACAGCTCATCCAGGCAAGAGTACTGTCTGCGCCCAAGTAACAGGTCCACCTGTGGCTGGACCCACACCCTGCCCCTCCCACCACCCCAGTTCTTTATCAGGTTCCTGTCAACAATTAGTATGGCCCTATTTTTTAGTCCCTTTTTGTTAATTGACATATAACATTATATTAGTTTCAGGTGTACAATATAATGATATTTGATATTTTTATATATTGCAAAATAATCACAATAAGTCTAGCTAACATCTGTCACCACATATAGTTATAATTTCTTGTGATGAGGGCTTTTAAGATCTACTCTCTTAGCAACTTTCAGATATGCAATACAGCATTATTAAGTGCAGCCACCATGCTGTACCTTACATCCCCATAACTTACTTATTTTATAACTAGAAGTTTGTACCTTTTGCTTGTACCTGACTCCCACTTCTGGCAGCCACCAATCTGTTCCCTGTATTTATGAGGTTGTTATTTTTGTTTCTGTTTTTGTTTTAGATTCCATATATAATGAGATTATATGTCTGACTTATTTCACTTAGCGTAATGACCTCAAGATTCATCCATATTGTTGCAAATGGCAAGATTTCTACTTTTTATGGCTGAATAGTATTCCAATTCCAGTGTCTGTGTGTGTGTGTGTGTGTATGGCATCTTCTTGACAGGTTGTTTTCTTATCTTGCTTATTGTAAATAATGTTGCAATAAACATGGGTTGAAGATATCTTATTGAATTAGTGTTTTTGTTTTCTTCAGAAAAATATGCAGAAGTGGAATTGCGGGATCATATGGTAGTTCTATTTTTAATTGTTTGAGGAAACTTCACACTGTTTTCCCTAAAGGCTGCAACAATTTACATTCCCACCAGCAGTGCACAAGAGCTCCCTTTTCTTCACATCCTCATCAACACTTGTTATTTCTAAGTCCCCATATTTTTGAAGGGAGTTTTTGATGTTTTAGTTGGGACTTTACACCAGGAAGTTCTCAATGGCTACTTGGTGATGGGCTTTGCTTCTACAACAATCATGTCTTGATTATCCACACTGATGGATCTGGGGAGCGGCGCCAGACAGAGACCAACAGAGTTAAGTGGTTCATTCCAAGAGTACAGCTAAAGTATCCTTTTAGTCTCCAGCATTGTGCCGAGGACTCCTGGAGATACAGAAAACTCACCTTCATAGAGTACCCAGGCTTAGGGACAGAGTCACAAAGGCAGAATCACAGTGACTGCGCAGTGAGGAAAGTGTGATACAGCTCAAGGACCGAAGAGTCTAGAGCAGGGAGAGCCTCAGAGAAGCTTGGAAGGTTGGGAGAAGCAGGAAATAAGAGAGACATTTGAGGTAGGAATAGTAAACTTGGAAAAGACCACCAAGGAGGAAGCCAGTTTCTTTTTTCTCCTTTCCTTTTTCTTTTAATTTTCTAAACTTACCTTTCAAGTGAACCAATTTAATGTGAGATAATGTCTGGCTCAAGTAATCTTCAAAATTCGCCAATTTCCCTAAACTAGCAAATTGCGAAGTTCAACCTGCATCAAAATCATTTGGTGAGAGCTTCCCTGGTGGCACAGTGGTTGAGAGTCCGCCTGCCGATGCAGGGCACACAGGTTCGTGCCCCAGTCCAGGAAGATCCCACATGCCACGGAGCGGCTAGGCCCGCGAGCCATGGCCACTGAGCCTGCGCGTCCGGAGCCTGTGCTCCGCAACGGGAGAGGCCACAGCAGTGAGAGGCCCGCGTACCGCAAAAAAAAAAAAAAAAAAAAAAAATCATTTGGTGAGAGTGTCAAAAATGCAGATCCTTACAGAATCAGAGTCTCTGGGGTTGGCCCCCAAATCTGCATTTGTACCAAACATCCAGGTGATTCTAGGGACTCAAGCTGAGAGAGAGACAGGAGTGGGATAATGAGGGGAAGGGGACATCACCAGAAGGCAAGAGCATTTACCCGGAGACCTAGGGGGACTGGCCTGGAGCATCGCATTCGCTCATTGAGCAGATGTCTCATTTGGGGGCAGCTTGTCGTGGAGGAACGAATGCTGGGCTGGGAGTCAGGAGACGTGGGTTCTAATCCTGCCTTGACTATTTGCCCCCTGAGTACTGTTAAAGCAGTCATGTACCATTTCTGACCCTCAGTTTGCACATCTTATTACAGGAGATAATCCCCCAACTGGGTTATTGTGGATTTCAAATAGGAGCATGAATGCTAAAGTACCTTCAGAAATATAAAGTGCCATGAGAAGCGGTATCATGTTATGGGTGTGATGTGAAAAGAAAGCGTTTCTTACCATTCGCCTTGATATTCAGAGCAGCTAAGCCCTAGAAGCATAGAGTAAGCTTCTGAGAAAACATCTAGCTTGCAGTGATGAACTCAAGAAGGTAGCTCTGGCAGGCTCGCATTTAATGTTTCAGACCAGGGTGAGTTTTAACCCTGCCATCCTCGGCACAGCAGCTTCCTGGCAGCATCCCTCAGTCCCTGTCTCTCATTCTGCTCGACGCGACCCCCAGCTCCAGCTCTGGGCAGGAACAACCCTACATAACTCACTACCCGGAATGGAAGGGCCACGGAGCACACTTTATTGTGCACTAGCAGTTCCTGGGAAACAGGCCTAGTTCTCCATTGTCCTCTGAAAGAAGCTGATGGTTTTGGTAACAGTACTTTGTTCAGGAAATTCCATTCATGTATTCATTCATTCATTGTAGACCACAGCTATTTATTGATTGTTTTCTATGCTTTCTTAAAGCTGGTGCTGTTTGCTGCAGGAGGATTTTTGTGTGCTTGCTCGCTTGCCTTCCTCAGACTCGCACTGACATGTGGGTCGTTTGGAAATCGTATTACCCAACAGGCTACACCCCACTGCCTTGGGTAATGGAAGTCAGAGGACAGTTTTAAGGACACCTGGTTTAGACAATCTGGACTGCTTGGGGTTCCTATCACTGCTAGCTCCCAATGCAGGACATACCATGGCTTTGCACATGTACAGCCCCCAAAACTGGCCTATTTTAGGGTTCAGGTCTGGAGCAGTCCAAGTGTCTTATCAGGACCCCATGGATGGTCTATAGCAGGCTGTGGTCTACACCAGCCACTAAGGTAATGGGAACTTAGGTGTCTCCACCTAAGTATTCCAACCTGTCTGAATAAGGTTGGAAGAAAAGGTGAAGGCAGTAAGAGAGATGTGTGCTTGACTCAGTGTGGACCAGCCCAGCTGGAACCAAAATGAGATGAATGGTTGCATAAGACCCCACGGAAGCTCAGAGCAGCCTGGTCACCCACGGCAGGCAAGGCACACTGACCTCAGTTCCTCATCCAGCTCATGGGAGGGCCAGCAGGTATCAAATGGATATGAAACTTTGGCCTTTCACTCTTCTTGAGTTCAGAGCTCATTTAGAGAGTGGGTGAAGCCTTGGTGGCAAGAACAAAGGCCCAGAGAAGAAAACACACAGGTGTGGACCTAACTCTGCTAAGTCCATAAGTGATTCCCCTACCTTCTCTGGCCTCAGTCTCCCCATCTATAAAATAAGGGGTAGGCATCAAGGCCCTGCCTGTTCCTACATTCCGTGGTTCTGTGACTCCAAGTGAAGTGTCTTTCCTTACAATGCTCTACAACAGCACCAATTAGCCTTTTACCAACCAGCAATAAACAACTACAGTGCTCACATCAGTGTCAGTCACTGTGGAAAATACAAGAGGAGGAGAAAATGCAATCTCCTGTCCTCAAAGAGCCTAAATCTAGTATGGAAACCAGAAGAACGCTCCTGAAACCCCTGGGGAAGAGCAAGGCCAGGGGCACTAAATGCTCACGTGCAGGCTCCAGGTTCAGCAATCCCTGACTGCAGCTGAACTCCCCCAACAGAACCTCCCTCTTAGCCCTGGACAGCAGGACAGCCTGGGGAGAGACATGCAGCCAGGGTCTCACAGAGGTGCTGCCAGGGTCTGACCCAGGTTACGACAGGTGCAGGCAGGGTAGCTCATAGGCCAAGGGGAGCAAGCAACTCCCAGTGATCCTGTCTGAAGGCATTCGCCCTGTTCCCTGCAATTCCTTTACTGGAAGGTGCCTACCCAACTGACTTTCTAGCTGGTTCTCCAGGATGGCAAAGGCATTCTCTGGTCAGAGCCATCGAGAAAGTTTCTTTTCTTAGATGGTGCTTCAAGGACAGGCAGAGTGAGCCTTGCCTTCCATATTTGTGTCTGTCTTCTGTCTCACTTATTGAAAAGTTCCTGACAATGCCTGGACTAGTTCTTGAGATTCAGTGGGAGATGCCTGGCTCCAGCCGATTTGCCTGCTCCTAGATCCCTCCTCTGACACTTCCTGCCTCTTCTGTGATACCAGATCCCTCCAGCTCTTCTGTTTTCCTCTCTGAGAGGCCCTGTCACATCTACCAGGTGGCTAGCTACTCCTGTCTCCCCCCTTGCAACCTCGGCTTTAGCCTAGTGCCTGGTCACTAGTGGGGCTCAAGAAATATGTCTAATTAGTAAATGAATAAATGAATCTAGAATATTCAAAATAGATGGAACAGATGACTGAAGAGTTCAGGGGCTCCAGCTTTGCCATAATTACGGAGAGATCTGGGGCCTTTCTGTCTTGTTCCAGTCCCCTCCCAGCTTGCTCTAGACTTCAGATATTTGTGTGAAAACACCAACCAGCTCCTCTTGCATAGGATAACTTTTCACACATCCAAAGAGCTACCACAACCATTATCACATCTGATGGTGCAGTGCACAGTGAAAATAGCACAAGATGTGGGTTGGAATCCTAGCTCCTGCCACTTACTAAACCTTACACATTGAACAAGTTACTTAACCTCTTTGAGCTCCAATTCCTTATATGTAAAACAGAGATAATATTTACTTCAGAGTGCTATTGTCAGGATCGAACAGAAATATGTAAAATGTTTTAAAACATATAAAATACTAGGAGTCTGTGCGGTACAGTTCATGTCACTTCTCCTCCTGAAGCTGAAAGTCTTTTCCCCACATTTTGCCTTACCCCTCCCCCAGCCCAACCTTGAAATGAGAAACCTCTGCCTTTTTTTTTTCTGACCCTGGTACTTGGGGCTAAAGAAAAGCTTTCTTCAGAATTCAGTGACGTTTCTGACAGGAGTAATTCAGGAAGCTTACAGCATCCCACCCATCTTCTTCTGACCACACGTGGTCACCAAAATGGAAAAATTTGGAAATCCTAAAGCAGACGACTCTGTGCGTGCATATGTGTCCTTGTGTGTGTGTGTGTGTGTCTATATGTGTCTGTGTGTGTATGAGAAAGAGAGAGAGAGAAAGAAAGAGAGAGAGTAAGGTTCATTATTATCAGGTGAAATGGCATAAATTATCCTCCCTTCTGTCCCTGCCATCCTTTAAACTCTCCCTCCTACCTGCCCAGGGGTTCTTTACTGCGGCTTCTGTCAGTAATGAAACAAACAAAATAACTTGCAGTTACTCGTAGAAATAAGCAAATGAAGCAAGGACTTCATGGGATCATGCTGGCCTCTTGTCTCTCCATCTCCCTCTCCTGGGAAAGGTCGAGTGGATTGGGCTGCAATGAATGATTGATGATAGTTACACTGGTACAGCCCCCCTGCGTATCTTGAAGAATGTCCCTTTTCCTATCACTTCCAAGCTCCCTAGGGACACACAGCTTAGATATTCCTTGGCTCCATTTCCCTCTATTACTTGTTATTAATTCTTTTGACTTGCTCTGAACATGTGCCAAAACCCTTGTCCCAGTCACAGAAATGGCTTTTACTTTAAACCCTACAGATAAAAATATGCTTATATCACCTATGATAGTTTCAAAATGCTCACAAACTTAACTGACCTATTTGCTGTGCATTCCAATTAGCGTTTTGTAAATCTGCTCAACAATTATATTCACATTTTAGATGAGACTCCTAAGACCAGGAATAAATTTTCTGATAGCTTCCTGGATGAACCCTGGCCCATGAACACGCCCAATGCAACGGCAACTCCAAACCGCCAACTGTGCAAATTTAAATTGATGGCAGATGTGTCGTTTTTAATGCAGTTGGTGGTGGCCATTTTATTTCTAGGTGTTTTCTGAGACACGATGGAATTCAAGGTGCACCTTGGGGCTCTTTAATGTCGCAACAAGTCTCATCGAAATCAATGCACTAGTTCAGAGGATATTTGTAAGCAAAAAGGAAAATTAAAATGGTCAATAAAAACACCATTTACTTGGTTAAATGAAGAAAGAAAGCATATGGTATCGAGACTTTCTTCTTCCTGAGAGATAGCTTCAGAGAAAATGAACGAACGTTGAGGCTATAAGTATTTAGGTTATGCAGAAGGAAGGGTCTTTAGCGTAACATATCTTAGCCTGCACAACCATTCTCTTCCCAACAGTGACCCCTCATGGTTTATAGTTACTGGGATTTCCTGTCCAGCTGAAGGAAATAAAAAATCCTCTTTGCTGGTGCAGTCTGAGAGAACTATGTGTGACGTGGCCAGGAGTAATGGTCAGAACACTTTGACACTGCAGCAAAATATGAATTCCTAATTCTGGTTCCTAATTGGGAGGTAGGCTTTTCTAACCCACGAATCAATAGACCCAGACTAATTGTGCTTGGCACTGTGGGGACATGGAAGAAAGAATCACGATATCTGAGTCAAGTAGTTTGTAATTTACTTGAAAAGATAAAGAAAGTAACCAGAAAATCCACTAAATGAAAAGCAGTAGGGCCAAAACAGTGCTTCAGATAAGAAGTGATATTGGAGTGAACTTGAGAGGTCAGCAAAGAGGTACAGGGTGTATAGTATTAGGGAACTGAGCCATAAGGAGGGGGAGGTGGGTAGAATGTAACTTAGAGCTGCAACAGAAAGTTCATGCAGAAGAGGAAGGGGAAATACCTTGTGGGTGGGTAGAATGCAACAAGATCGCAAAGGCCTTATCGGTGGGCTAAGAGGGGTGGATTTTAACTTTCTCAGTCTTTTATGATAATCTGGAGAAGAAATTTTACAGGCAAAGAGGGAGCTGCTACAAAATTCACCATGACCCGATACAGAACGCAAATAAAAAATTTAATTAAAGGAGGAAGTATTGGACAGGAAGAAGATTCTTCAAAATCAGAATAGTAGATGCTGGATGAATAACAATGGAAAGTTATAGTCATAAAATATCACCACTGCAGAGATCTTAGGGATAATCTACCAAAGCCTTCATTTTATTGGTCAAGCAACTAAGGCCTAGAAAGGAGCATGTCTTGCCCAACATCACACAGCTGGTGAACGACAGAGCTGAGATCTATTCCCAAGAATCCTCCAAGGAAAGAAAGCTTGGCTCTGTGTCCTGTGGTGGCAGATTTATGGAGGTTTTGTTGGGCAATAGGCTCCTGAGTCCTTAGATGGCACCTCTCAGTTAGTTAATGAGAAAAGCTGACAAATCCAAGACTTGAGATGCTTAGGAACAGAGCCACCTTTATGAGCTCATTTTTTCATTTCAAAAATCTTAACAACACACCCCAGATGTCTTATTTGTTGTACTTGATGTTAATGATGTTGCAGAAAATGGCGTAAGAGAAAAATAAAAAGACTAGGATCCCCCGAAACTAGCAGTAGCAATAGAATTACATAAATTTCCCAGTTCATACCTTAACCTACACAACTTTTTCATGAGAAGAAAAACGACATTTAGAGAAAAAATATAAATCCCAGTCTTTTCTACAGACCCATGATATGAAAAAGACATGGCATTTGGAGTTCAAAGCCCCCAATTCAGTTCTAACCTGGACACTCCTAGCAGCTGTGTCTACTTGGGCAAGTCACAAGGCTAGAATAACTAAGCCTGTTTTTTCAACTGTAAAGTGGAGGCAGCAATATCTGGATCTAAGGATTGTGAGGATTAAGTACAATAATATATTTGAAAGTGCTGCAAACTGATATATAAATGTGAATGACTGCAGTTCATTAGTCCTCTCCACCGCCTACAACTTCTCTCCTAGAAAGTTAATCTCATGGCCAAATCAACAGCTCTTTCCAAGAAAAGAAGGTTACTTATTGAGGTAGTCTTGACGTCACCTCCAAGGAGTACTGTCCTGTAATTAAGGCAGAAAACTGTGTGTGTGTGTTGCACATAGGACCACCACTAGCCTCAGGGGCTCTTATGACATTCCTGTTGGAGTTATTTCCCCCTTCCTCCAGATAGATGAAGCCCCACACTGACTTGTTGGACTTTAGCCCACACTTGCTCCGTTGGCCAGGTGAACCACTGTTCACGATAGCCGTGTGTGTGTGTGTGTGTGTGTGTGTGTGTGTGCAGACACACTTCCTCAGTCTCTCTAAGTCTAGGTGCAAAGGCATTCTTATTTCAAAAGCATCAAGAATTCCTCCTAAAAGGTATATTTTATTATCTGAAAGGCACAGGCTTGTTCTAGATTTAAGCAGGAAGGTAGCCGTTGGAAAGTGCCATTAAACTTTCAATGTCATCCATGTAGTTTCAAATTCTACTTCAAAATCTATGTTGCTGAAAAAGACCCACTGATATCCTGACATCTTTGGATTATACCAGTTACCTTACCTGGGCTAAGAACCTGTAGCATCCATGCTGTCCAGGAGTGCTAACACATAGGGGCATAAATCACATATAGTTGTATTCTATTTCAGGTCACTTCATTAATGGATTAACCACCCAGCCAATAGGAACCTCCACTCCCAATTAACACACACACACACACACACACACACACACACACACACACCCCACATTTGTTTCTATCAAAACCTGACTGGTTCATTCTGAATCAGAACCATGGACGATATTGGAGATACGACAGTGAGCAAGCCCTGAGCCTGGCAGTCATTTTCCTTGGTGCCTCAAATATATTCAATTAATTGGAAAACAAACAGAGTCCAGCATGTGCTAGATAGCATCCAAGGATGGCCGCTATCAATTCTTCCTTTCCGTATATGCTTCTCCCATCCATAATGGAGGCTATTTCTCCTCCTCTGGGGCTGGCCTGGTGACTTTCTTTGACTAATAAACTGAGATGAACATGACTCTGTGTCAATCCCAAACCTAGAACAGAAGCTTTCATGTTTCTGTTTTCTGGGGAAGCAGCCACCACACTCTAAAGAACCTTAGGCTAAACTTCTGAATGATTTGATACCACCAATCACTCTTTCTCTCATGGAGAGAAAGAAGCCACACAGAGGAGAACCAAGGCATCAGACATACGGGTGAAGTCTTCTTGCACCTTCCAACCCAGCCATCAGCTGTATGCAGCTAAGTGAGTGACTCAGGGAACAAAATCTCTGCTCGGATTCCTCACCCACAGAGTCAAGAGAAATAACACATCTTTGTTTGGGGTTATTTATTCGGCAGTAATAAATACCTGAAAAAAAATCAGTGGTGGGAAGATGGACACAGTCAAAACAACTATTTAGCCTTGTGCAGTAAAAGATCTTTAAAAAAGAAAATACTTCATTATGATCTACTTCTCCTTGGTTATTGGGCCATATACTGACTCAGGTATTGAGTATGTGACCCTATATGAGGAATCAAGCAGGCTGGCAGGAATCCAAGGATGGAAAGTGTGGCTCCTACTACCCAACCTGGTACTTTCTTAACCTTTAGGTTGTTTTCTACATAAGAAAAAGTCTAGGTTTTCTATTTCTTTGGCCCCTTCCTAGTAAAGACCTCTACATATTGTGCTGGGCACATAACAGGTCATCAATACACATCAAGGAATTATTTTTCTAAAGTTTAACCCAAATGTCAATCCCCAGCTTATTCCAGCCTCTCCCCCTGAAATCTTTAGCCCTGTCACACTGTGGCCCAAGACTTAAGGTTGAATTGGAGTCAATCAGCCAACAAGAGAAAAGTAGTTTTGACTTAACAAAGGAGCCCAAGCTGTGGGACGGTGTGGTGTTCTCAGCACACCGATCCTGTATGGGACTCCCTCTCTGAAGCTCTTTGGTGAAGAGTTGCCTTGTGTCTGAGGGTTTGAAATAAAAGGGTGTCTGGAATGGACAGAAGTCTCTATGGACTTCAGTTTCTCCAAATAAGCATAAAACCTGGACAGGGTCCCAAGGCAGGCCTAACCTACAGAGCCAGGCATCCAGATCGTTCACACGTACTATTGCAGGTGGTTGTCGCTGATCCAGCACCATTCTCTGAGAAGGAAGACCCTGCCTGCCTAGTGGTAGGTGCTCCATAAAGATTACTGTTCAATAAATCACTGGAAAACATGATAAGTAAATTATCCAGGAATTAAAAAACACAACCCTTCAAAATATTGCTTCTTTTCATTCATTCATCAAGTGTTTATTAAGAATCTTCTGTATGCTATGCAATGGGCTGGGCACTGGGACACAGAGACACAAACCAAAGTTCCTTAACTCAAATGAATTTCATCAAGAATAACCTTTCTTCTAAACAATTTTTGTTGGCAATCTTCCTGACAAAGATGATTTCCTCCTTACTTTCTTATAAAACAAATGTTGAAATTGAATGTAGCCTCTTCTCCAAACCCATCACTAAAGCGTGCAAAAATCTCATGAGTTATGTGAGGCTACCTGTCCTAATATAAAAATGTCCCTTTATTACTGTGTTGGGTCTAGACAGTTTTTCTTTTTCACCCCACACTCTCAGTTTTGTTTCTTCTTAGAGCCAATGCCTCTCATAACCCAATTTTAGTTCTGATTCTCCATATCTAACCTTCTGTAGGCTTTGGCAATCATCTATAACTAAACATATTGGAACCATGTGTCGAACAAGAGTCAATAAAGTGCTGCATGACAGCCTAAGGGGAGAGAATGCTACATGGGCTTTGCTTATTGCAAAAATTCTGTGGGAAGCTATTTCAGTTGTTTGGAAGGTTTTTGTACTTGC
This sequence comes from Phocoena sinus, assembly GCF_008692025.1. Classification (NCBI taxonomy): domain Eukaryota; kingdom Metazoa; phylum Chordata; class Mammalia; order Artiodactyla; family Phocoenidae; genus Phocoena; species Phocoena sinus. Next base: position 28,074,753 of record NC_045776.1, on the reverse strand, counting down.
ACATGGGGTCCAAGATCTGTGTTGCTACTAGTCCTGCCTCTGAATAAATGGGGTGCTGAAATATCATTTGGGCATTATTCTTGGTGAGACAAATCATTCGGGTTAATTGAAGCCAGAGGAACCCCAAGTATTCTGCTACACAGAAGTTTCTACAAAACTGGAACCATTTCAAGTTTGGATGTGTCCTTTGAGAGCCGTGATCAATTTCACAGTCTATGTGAATTAATGCATTTGACTATTGCATCACTCCTGGTTGGGGAGAGCTCATTAGAAATCATCTTCCTTTCATTTACATCTAGAGGCCAAGGTCAGAGACTAGTTTCAGAAGAGGTCAAATGATGCCAGGTAGAAAGCTGGAGCACTGAGCTAATCTCATCCAGGGTTTTGCATTTGAACCCCATTTTTCCTAATGACTAAACCTGGCTCAGCAGTTTCATAAAGCCAAACATGCCAGACTCAAGAGCCCAAATCAGGAAGAGGATAGAAGAGGAAGAAACACCCTTGTTTAGTGTCTCAAGCTGTCCTGGGCTTTGGACTTCACATCAAGGGAAGAGAGAGAAGGTGAAATTGTGACTTTGCTCAGGGAGGCACTTTGAGTCTGAGGAAGCAAAGCTGCAACTTTGGAGCTGGGAGAGACCTTACGGTTTATTTTGAGTGCACTTTCTCTATGAATTCCTCTCCCTGCTTCTCATCACTGTAGGTTATTTCCTTATGAGACCTCACTGGAGCTGGAAAGGAATTTACAAAAGAGTGGCAAATGTTAGAAATAGGGAGCTAGGGGCTTCCCTGGTGGTGCAGTGGTTGAGAGTCCACCTGCCGATGCAGGGGACATGGGTTCGTGCCCCGGTCTGGGAAGATCCCACATGCCACGGAGTGGCTGGGCCCGTGAGCCATGGCCGCTGAGCCTGCGCGTCCGGAGCCTGCGCTTCCGGAGCCTGTGCTCCGCAACGGGAGAGGCCCGAGTACAACCCCCCCACCCCCGGCAAAAAAAAAAAAGAAATAGGGAGCTAGAAGGGGGCCAAATGCTAAATAGTTCAAACATCTAAATGTATAGATGGAAAAAAAGTGCAGAGAGGTGCATTAATTTACTCAGGATAGCAAAGTTGGTTAGTAGCTAGGTCAGAATTCAGACTCAAGCCCAGTGGTTTTTCCACCAGACCTTGCATCTTAGTTCAAGGTGTTATTACAGAATACCATAGACTGGGTGGCTTAAACAACAAACATTTATTTCTCAAAGTTCTGAATGCTGGAAGTTCAAGATTAGGGTGCCAGCATAGTCAGGTTCTTGGTGAAGGTCCTCTTCCTGGTTTACAGGTGACCATCTTTTCATCGTGCCCATCTCTCTTGTATCTCTTTTTATAATGACACTAATTCCATTCATGGGAGCTCCACCTTCATGACCTAATCACCTCCCAAAGGCCCCACATTTTAGTACCATCACATTGGGGGTTAGGATTTTGGCATATAAATTTGGGGGGTGGGCACATTCAGTCTGTAATATTACATAATACAGCTTTATGAGCTTCTTCAGTTTATTTCCCCACAAATACCTAACGTGAAGGCCTTATAAATTTATTTATTTAGTTATTACTATTATCATCATCATTATTATTAAAGAAGTACACACTTAAAACAATAGCATGTCAAGTCTCACAGGAACTTTAGAGCTATTCTGGTCCAACCCTCATATTTTACAGATACTTGTTAAAGATCAGGAAAGGGCCTTCATGGAGGATAGGGGACCGGACAAAGGATTGAAAATAGAGCAGGAACATATAAAATTATAGATTTAGGAAACTCAGAGATCATTATTCCCACTCTGCCTTAGATGAGAGTGACCCTGAGATTAGACAGGGGACCTGGCTAGTTCACAGTCAGTTAATGGTAGAGCTAGCTCCTAAATCCTGATACCATTATTCTTAGTGCTGTTCACTGCACCACAGGGCATCTTTGCAGCCATTGATGGGGAGAAAAAAATACATCTTTCAAATATTAGCATATTGTAAAATCACAGTTCACTGGAATTCTCAGGAAATGAGGCATTCTGGTTTAAATGAATTAGTTGGTTAATGAGACCCGAGGTCTGTTCCATGTCTGTAATTCTTGCCGACTTTCCCATCTGCTATGATGTCTGATCCTTTACAAAGAGGCAACCAGAAAGCTCTTCCTGTTTCTGCTCCAGTTTTTGGAAATCTTTCCAAAACGTCAGATTCTCATTTTCTTTTTATACTCCGTCAAGTCTAGTGAACATCACTGAGCCTTTGTTTGCTGATGAAGGATCTTGCTAGCGCTATGTAATGCTTGCTATTAATGACAAGGCTGGGATAGATTATTTTACGCACTTCCATTATTTCTGACAACTTTTCCAACTTGAGCTGGATGTAACAAATAGACAAAGATTTTGTTGAAAATGTAATTTGTTTCTACCTTTTTCTAGTGTGGAGTTTATGTAATAGGAATAAAAGTTAAGAAATTACAGTTCATTGAGTTCCCATAGCACAAAGGTACAGTTCCTAAGTGATATTCTCATTGAATCCCCCTCCCCACCCTGGGAAGTCAGTATCTCCATCCTCATTTTTCAGATGAAGAATCTGAGGGTTAGAGACGTTAAATAACTTGCCCAAAATTGTACAGAAAAAGAGTGACGGGTCTAGAATTTGAACCTAGCTCTGAGTATATGGTTAGCAACAACTATGCAAGGGACTCGGGGTATATTTCTAAGTGTTTAACGTTGAGCAAAAGTCCCAGAGTTAACAATCCTATGTGGAGGCAAAATGGAAACATTCTTTATCTTTTGGGGGTCATCTTTTCTGCCTGGGCCTCAATTTCCTCATTTATAAAATAGGAGAGGGGAGAAGTGAAGCAGGCCCCTTCTTACTAAACAGTCCTTACCCACCAGCATGGGTGCCTTTTCTTTTCCGTATCTGGATTTGGGACTATAGACAATGAAGGAGACATCTGTTTCTCATTGCTTGAGTCATTTAATCAGAGAGACAACATGGCAATGAATGAGCAAGTAAAGAACAAATGGATAAGATGGACTGTCTACATTTTCTCAAGCCAAGAAAACGCACATTAATTGTGAGTAAAAAAACCATACATTTCAGAGTTTAACTTCACAAGCAGGGATGCTAGGATTATTGACTTCTTCCTTCTTCTAAGCTGTCCAAGAGGGCTTCTTGGAGGAGGTAAGATTCTTTGCATTGTGTGAGAGAGAAAACACACTGAGTAGTATCAAAGGTGCTGTGTTCTAATGTCTATTAATGCTGAGAGAAGGTTCCAAGGCAAGAGTGGGATGGTCTTGAGGAAGAAGGTGTGAAGTGTGTGTTAGTTTCCTGGGGCTGCCATAACGAAGTCCCACAACCAGATAGCTTTAAACAACAGAAATTTATTCTTTCACAGTTTTGGAAGCTAAAAGTCTGAAGTCAAAGTGTTGGCAGAGTTGCTTTCTTCTGAGGGCTCTGAGAACAAATCTATTCCATGCCTCTCTCCTGGCTTCTGGTGGTTGCCACCAATCTCTGGCATTCCTTGACTTGTACATGCATCACTTCAATCTCTGCCTCTGTCTTCACATGACATTTCCCCCGACGTGTCTGTACTCTTTTTATGAAGACAATTAGTCATATTGGGTTCAGGGTCCACACCTCTCTAGTGTGACCTCATTTTAACTTAGTTAATTCCATCTGCCACAATCCTATTTTCAAATAACATCATATTCTAAGGTACTGGGGGGTTGAGACTTCAGCATATGTTTTTGGAGGACACAACCCAACTCATTAAAAGGTGAGAAAAGCAGAGGGGCTGGATGTTAATAGCAGCTAAAGACCAGAGGAGTGGAAATATTCAGATCTGCTGGATTATGAGGGCAATGAAACAGAGGTTCCTAAATGGCCAAAGGCAGATCAATCAAGTACATTCCCTAAGCCCTGGTCTCAGGAGGGCCTGTCACTGGATGCTGTAGGTAGGTCATCCTCTCATGCCTTCAAAGAACTTGCAGTCCAGACCTTACAAGGAGAGGGACTGCATCCACTAAACAACAATTCAGATGACAATGCAAGGGTTCTCATGCACTATCCTTGCTCCCTCCCTTCACTATCTATCTTTCCTTCCCTGCTTCCCTCCCTTCCTGCCATCCTTCCTTCCCTTCTGCCACAAATATTTACTGACTACCATTATGTGCCAGGAAGATAGTTCTAGGTACTCTGTTCTAGGTGCTGGAGATATCACAATGAACAAAATAGACAACCACCACCAAAAATCCTTGCTCTCATGGAGCGTATATACTAGAAGATAATGACAACAAGCAGTGAGCATTAAAAAAATAAATCATATAGTACATTTGAAGGTTTTAAGTGTTTTGTAAAATGGGGGGCAGGAGGGGGGCTTGGGGGTGATTGGAAAGCAGAGTAATAAAGCCTGGGGGTTCAGGGAGTTGCATTGCATGTTTTAATAGGGTTGTCAAGGTAGACCTCACAGAGAAGGGGACGTTGAAGCAAAGACTTGAAGGAGGTGAGGCAGTGAGCTGTGTAGATAACTGGGAGGAATATTCCAGACACAGAGAAGAGTCAGTGCAAAGTCCTAAAGTGAGAGTGTGCCTGGCAACAAAAGGCCCACGTGGCCCTGTGAGAGGAGGCAGTTGGGGAGAGGCATGGGAGACGAGGTCGGAGAGGAATAGGTGACACCTTATGGGCTATTTAAGGACTTTGGTTCTTGTCCTGGGGAAGTTGAAGTGTCACGATCTGACTTACATTTGACTGGCATCACTGGCTGCTGGATAGAGAATAGATTGCAGTGGCAATGGGAGGAGCAAGAAACAGGTAGGGATTGTCGTCAGCATCCAGGTAAGAGCTGCCACCAGCTGGGATGGGGAAACCTGTGGGGGAAGCAGGCAGAGAGAATGACCAGGAGTGTAGTTTGGAATGCAGGGCAAAGATGTAAAGGAAGAAGTTGGACATAGGATTCTGGACTTCAGCAGAGAGGTCTGACTTGGAAATAAATATTTGTTGTCATCAACATATAGATGGTGTTTGTGTTAGTTATCTATCACTGTGTAATACATTACTCCAAAGTTAGCAATCTAAAATAACATTCATTTACATGTACAGCTTCTGAGGTCAGGAATCTGGGAGCAGCCTAGTGAGACTGCAGTCAGGCTGTCGGCCAAGGTGCAGCCATTGCAAGGCTCCGTGGGGCTGGAGAATCCACTTCCAAGCTCATTCCCTCATTGCTGTCAGGCCTCGGTTCCTGGTTGGCTGTGGGCCAGAGGTTCCAGTTCCCTGACATGTGGGCCTCTCTATAGGGCTGCTCACACAACATGGTAGCTGGCTTCCCCCCAGTGACTAATTCAAGAGAAAGGAAAGAGGAAAAAAGGCAGAAGTTGCAGTCTTTTTTCATAACCTAACCTCAGAAGTGACATAACCACACTTCTACTGTGTGACACTGGTCACACACAGCAACCGTGGTGTGACATGGAATCTGGGTTCCAGGAGGTGGAGATAGTTGGGGGCCATCTTGGAATCTGCTGTCCTTATTGTAAAGCCATGAGATGGAAAGAGATCACCAAAAGTCCCTTTCCCCCTTCCTTCCTTTCTTCCTTCTTTCCTTCTGCCCTTTTTCTTTCTTTCTTTTTTCCTTTTTTATCCTCCATCTCTTCCTTCCTACCACATGGTTGCTGCCTACCTCCTATGTGACAGGCCTGTATAAGGGCACTGGGATCAGAGGCGACTTAAACATAGTCCTTTTTCCTGAGGAACTCATGAGAATGGGGAGGCCGGCAAGTAAACAAAAACACACCAGCACCATACTGACCCAAAGCTGGGCAGACAAGGTGCTCTGTGGCTCAGAAGGAGAAGCAGTGGATGCGGGGATTCAAGGAAACTTCACAGAACAACACAGAGTCGCTGAAGGGTGACCATGGGGGTCTGAACAGACAGAAACAGCTTAAGGGAGAAAGTTGGGGACCACAAATAAGAGGACCATTGTACTCTGTACTTGTGGGGAAGGTGAAACCAAGATCTTCCCCTTCATCTCCGGGTCAGGCTCTGTCTCTAAGGGTGGGTTACTCCCCACTTCTAGAAACTCTCCTGTCAGGACACGGACGCTCACTGCCATCAGTGGTGGGGCCTGGGCATGCCAGGCTGAAGGAGTTTGTGAGGCCAAGAGCTGGGTGCACCTCCACACAGGTGGGAACTGCAGTGGTCTCAGAACTGAGCATCAGATCACATCCAGACCCTGCCTCTAACCCCATGACAGCCGGCCCTGCTGGAGCCCAGCCAGGCAGCCCCATCGATCCCAGACCACGCCAGAGAGCCTTTGAAATACAGCTGCCTCTTCCTGGGCCTGCTCCCCACACCCCCATGGTGTCATTTCCAAATCCATTACATTCCAACGGCTTTGAGATCTTTTAATTACATGTGACGAAACCTCACCATTGCTGGAATTAGACGGCCTGTGTTGACGATTTATAGGCCTCAGCTTTCATGCAAGCAGGGTAATAAATAACATGAAATGGGCCCTTCAGTATTAAAAACTTCAGAGCTACCCACTAAGCCATGACAGAAAGAAAAAAAAAATGACTGGGTAAAAAAATAAAAAAAACAATAATGTCTGTGTCTCATGTGTTTAAAATACTGTATGTGAAACAGGGAATGTCAAAAATACGGGGTGCTGAGCAATAGGCAACTCATAAAATTTTATCTCTGGTATGAGGATTTCCAACCACGTAATGAGGACTTTCCTTTTTTTCTCTCTCTTTTTTAATCCTGGGCAATTCAAGCCTGATGAGGTGACTGAGAGGGAAAATTGCCTGGCACATACATTTGCTTCCCCAGATTTAATGGCAGGGTAAGGACTGTAGGGTGAAGGAGCCCCCAGCTCCCAGCTCCCCCAGCACTTTCCTCGTGGCCCCCTTGAGCAGGCTCGTTCCCTTCCTCAGGCTCCTGCTGGCAGATGCTGGCTTGGGGAGTTACCAAGCCCAGCGGTGCTCGTGGGCCTTATCTGTCCTGCCAGAGTAGAAACTCCCCAAGGGGCGGGCCGGGCCTCCTGCTTCCTTTCTGTTCCCTCTTGGCACCTGGCACAGGTCTGAGCACACAACAGAAACCCCACAAAGCCTTTAAGATTAAGAAGCCAAGAATCAGGAATTCAGGTGGGTTCCAGTCCAGAGAGGCAAGAAATAGCACGTGAGAGAGAATGGTGAGAGGGAAGGGACGGGACTGGAGGAGAAGGAGGAAAGTCTCATCTCAGCCCTGCACACGGGGAGGAACATGCACTCAAGATGCCTCGAGCTCAGTGGGGCCTCCTCACCCACAATACAAATGAGAATCGAAGAGAATTGGGATCCAAGGCCTTTGGGGAGGCAGGGATATTTTGTGTCCCGAAGCTGCAGAAGTCTTTGGTCTTCTTGCCACTGTTCTGCTTCTCCCATGATTCCGCTGTGTATGTGTGTCCTTCTCTGCTCCCACTCGTGACAGCCTGATGAGCGCACAGCCCACTGAAAATCATGGCCCACTGAAGTCACCTTGGCCCTTTAGGCAAATCTCTCAAACCAGGAGCCCCTTGTAGGTACCTGACCAGCCTGGAGACAGGCTGGCCCTGGATCGGGTGCCCACCTTAGTTCAATCAACCATCTGTAAGGGGTAGGTTTACAGGCACCAGCTTAGCTGCTCAGGGAAAGGAATGGACCAGACGTGTGTCCACTGGGGAACTGACGAAGGACAGGCTTCTCTGGGGTCTCCACTACAGAATGGCTTGCAGAAGAAGCTGAACTTTGTTTGAGTCTTAAAAGTTGGTCCAAGTGTAAGTAAGTAGAGGTAATTCTAGACCTGAGAGAGTCTAAGAGCCAGATCCAACCCTGTCTGATGGCCGTGACATCCAAACCTTGTAGATGAGAGAAGGTCTAGATTTTCAAATCTGAAAGAAGGGAGAGGATTGGCAGAGGCCCCAAGGCAGGTGAGGGTGTGTGAGGCCACTGGGCAGTCTACTTTGCCTATGGCTGAGGCTTCTTGATGACACATAATCTCCATGTGAACGGGAGTCACGAGTGCCACGTTTACTGCTGTGTTCCCAGGGCCTACACAAAATAGGTACTGATGTGTTGAGTGAATTAGTAACATTGAAAGGCAGAGACCTCTTCCTGACAGCCGTCTCACTTCTTTGACAGGCTTTACCAGGTGCATCTGTCCTAGGGGCTTGTTAGATGAAAGAGAAAATGATCTTTTTGGGTTTTGGGTTTTGGGTCCCCCAGGCATCAGCAATCAGAAAGCCTAGCTTAAGTTTTCAGCTTTCTTGCCTGAAATAGCCTCCAGGATTATTGCAAAGGTATATTTCCCTGCTTAATAATAACTTTCTAATCTCTGTGGGCTAGGAATTCCCAGAGGGCATGGCTGAGAACTGCAGTTAGTGGCTTTGGAAGTCCCAGTAGAACAGAGAGTAGATAATCAGGGCCAAAATATCGTCACCAAGGACTGCCTCTCCTGAAGGATGGGCAAGGGGAAAAAAGAGAATCAGGCTAACTCAGCAATGCCAGTATCTCAAGGTTGAAAGGTATTTGCTCACTGTACTGCCCACAGGGAGTAGACATGGCCTCTGACCTCTGGGTTGTTATTTATTTAATATTATTTAATATTTGTAATTTAATATTTATCTTTAAATTGAACCACTTTTTAAAGTTAGACTTACCCTAATAATATCTACAGTAGCAGGGTTTTATGAAGACGATAGCTAGCTAGCTAGCTAGATATAGATATACACACATATATATACATAATATCTATAATATATTCTAAAATATTGTATTATTAATTTTATATTATATATAACTGCATATCAAAATAAATATATAAACATTGACATATGAAATATTCATCTATAGACAGCCAAAATCATTCCGCATACCACTAGGGTATATGCTTGCCCTTTGGAAAATACTAGACTAAATGACCAAATGACTTTTATGACCCTTTTTAAGTTTAAGGTTCTCTGATTTCTGAAGAGAAGTTTGGTTTTGTGAGTATTTTGTGAACACCTGGAACACTTTTCCCTTTTCTCTCCTCTTTCCTAAATCATGGCCCTGCTCATATCGCACCTCCCCCATGAAGGTTTCTGTGCAGAAAAGAGATAACTTAGCGGGCCTGAGATCACCATCTTCAGAAAGACCTGCTTGCAAGGTTGGCCTTTGGCTGGCATTTGGGAACTTGGATTTTCGGAATGTTCCCACCATTCCTAACTGTTAAGCCCGGCTTCCTATGCCTAAAATGGTGTACAAACAATGCAATTTATGGTGAACACCTGCTTCCCTCTGGGGGTCTGAAATTATGGTATGTGCTAGGCAGAGGGTGTCTACGTGACCATCCCCGGTAAATACCCTGATCTCTGCATCTCTAATGAGCTTCCCTGGCAGATGACACTTCACATGTGTTGTCACAATTCCATGCTAGAGGAATTAAGCATGCTCTGTGTGACTGCACTGGGAGAGGACTCTGGAAGCTCACTCCTGATTTCCTCCAGACCTTGTGTCATGTGTCTTTTCCCATTGTTGTTTTTGCTTTGCATTCTTTTGCTGTAATAAATCTTAGTCCTGAGTGCAGCTATATGCTGAATCCTGAATCACTGAACCTGGAGGTAGTCTCGGGGACCCCACATACAGCTTCCTTCCATGACCATTCCACCCTCCGATTCTCTTCCTATTCTGAGCCCGTTGAGCAACTTAGATAGAATCATGCAAATCTCCCCTTTGTTTTGTCAGTTAATACATCACTAGTAATACATGTTATCTCTGTCCCACTCATTAATAAGCTCCTATAAAACCAGGGACCATTTCTTACATGACTTTGATTTGTATTTTTGATTAATAATGTCTTCTTTATAGAAATTGTTCTAGGCTTCTTTCTTTAAAAGAATACAAAACAAAACCAAATAAAATTTTCAGGTGCATTGGTTATTGTAAAAATAATTTAGAAAATACAGAGAAGCAAAAAAGAAAAATATTAAAATCATCCAAGATTTCCTATCCATAAATAACCATTTTAACCACTTGGTTATATATCCTTTTAGTGCCCTCACTATCCATAAAGGGCTTTTATGAGAATGGTATCATGATTTTTTGTTAGTTATCTTTTTTTTTTTACTAAATATTTCATGAGTATGTGTTCTTGTGATCATGTGTTTATTAATAATGTCATTTTCAACAGTTACATAATAACTCATTGTGTCCGAAACTGGTGACTCTCAAGCAAAACACCACCTACAGACATGCTTTTGTTTGGGACACCATAGTACTGACCTACCCAATATATATAAATAATATGTTAAAATTAGTTGCCAGTATCTGAATATTGGGAGACTTCACATAAAAAGTCTGTATTTTCTGCTATCCTTTAAAACATGACCTTTAAAACATTCCCATCAGGCCTTATGGATGGAGCAGGGTGGAATCTGCCCTCTTTAGGTGGAGCTTGTGCCCCAGCCTCCCCAAAACTGAAGCTGTGGGTCAGTTGCTGTTTTTCATGCTCTTAAACTGATTATCTTTGGCTACAGTCAAGAAAGAAGAGAAATCTATCTTGTACTCATATGTCTATCAAAAGCTAGACCAAAAGGGACAAATAAAGAAGGTAGTTTTTTTCAACAAAATGGAAGAGAACATATTTCTGCAGTCCCCAAACTGTGTGCCCAGGAACTCCAGGGTGCCACAGGGAACTCACAAAGGCGCTGAAGGATATTTTTAATTATCAAGGAACACACCGTGATGCCTAATCCTGCCAGATACTGTACGAACTACGGGCTTGTGGGAGTTCATATGATATCGTCATACCTGCAAAAGAAAGTACCACACAAAAATCAATATGGAACAGGAAATGAGGGTGGCGATATCCAACCCGATTCCAAAGTTTGACTAATTAAACAATGCCCAACAGGTGCATACATCCTATTAGTAAATAATTAGGATTATTTAAGAATAAAATATAAATATTATTTTTCTTTCAATTCATGTGTAATATTTTTTTTCAAACAGCTACTAAGTTGTTAGGGCTTAAATACTAACTAGTTTGCTTGGACCTACATACTTAAACCTTACTATGAGGCGTTTATTTTGACCTAGGGGTGCTGTAAAAAATATTACTGAGACAAAGCTTGGGTACCTTTGGCATATTCCTTGTAGACTGAAAGATAATGCACTGTGTGGTTTCACTCCTGCCTGACTGGTATCAACCCACATGGCCACTATGTCACTAGAGCCTGTAATGCCCATATTAGCTACGTCTAGTGTCTGTCAGCTATCCCTGACACATTTATATTGCCCTTCACTATTTAATAAACAAAGAGAAGCTTCTTCATAGCTAATATTCCCATACATTCAAAATTATGTTCTTAGAATAAACTCCTAGAAAAAGAATTGCTGAGTCAGATTAACCATACTTTCAAGGCTTTTGAAAATTATTTCTGGATTGACTCAGTTTAATTTGAGAATCCCCAAGACAGAGAAAACTTCCTGACACACAAGTAGCACTGAATTCGTGGGAACCGAGTTCAATCAAATCAAATCACAACGAAGCAAATCCAATCAAATTGAATCTCTAAAAGCACAGGACTATGCTTTTACTTCTCTTTGCCTGAAGCTTCCTCTACCTGTGGTACAGGCTCTGGTCACAGCAGTCAACAGCCCTGGAACAGGAGAGCTCTTGCTGTGGCAAAGGAGTCTGTGGACAGATTCTTTTACAAAAGAACTTGTCTGAGTCCTGAAAAGCCAAAGAGCTTAAGACTTAAGTCCGGCTTTGAAGCCAGACTGATTTTAAATCCCCCAATGACTAGTTGTTGACTTTGGGCATATTACTCAAACTTCTGTGACTCAGTTTCCTCATCTGTATAATGGGAATAAAAATAGAACCTATCTCATGAGGTTGCGATGAAGATAAAAATAACACAATCTAGGTAAATGCTTTGTACAGTGTCTGATATTTTAAGCTCTCAATGATAGCCATTAATTTTATTTGTTCTCCTGGATGCTGTTGGATGTCCTCAAAGCAAGATGCACCTGGATTTCCATTGCTTCCTATAGGCTCTCTGCTCTTGCTGTTGGTCAAAAACATAGGGAAGACACAGCAGTCTATGTCCAGCCTTCTTATCCCAGGAACTAATCCATTTCCTATCATGGTCCCTGGATCCTTTTGAGCCTCCCTGAACAGGAGGCACTTTCTAACCCCCTTCTGATTAGAATACTGGCCAGGAGGTCCAGGGATTCTTGTCCTGGGTAAAGGCAGCTACCAGAGCAACCGGTTCTTAGAGTAACAAAGCCAAGACTATTGCCACCTGAGCTAAGCAAATGGAAAACGAAAAGAAAAATCGTTATTGATTTTGGCTTAAGAAGCAGAAGGGTTTCTTTCTGGTCTTCATCATGGTTAGTGACCCATTGCTTTGAGCATTAGAGGGCTAGGTCTCCACATGTAACATGTACTCTCAGGGAGAATTTTCTCAGGAACATTTAAAGCCTGACTTTGTGTCCCTGAAATGCCCCATGCTTCATGCCTCCAATCCCCTCCTAGTCTGTCTCATCCTGCAGAGATTTCTCTGAAGATACCACTTGGGTATCTTCAGAGAGCTATGAAATGGGAAGCAAGCTGCTCTAGAATAAACTAAGCCAGCCAATGGGGATGGCCACAAGCCCCCCAGATACTTGAGTTTCACAGCCTATGCTGCACCTGATACAGCTCTTAGCTTGGAAACCAGGAACTGCATGATTCCCTGCCCTGCGCCTTGGGGGCCCCCTGATGACAGCTTCGATCCTCATTTTATTCACTTTTAAAATGGGGGTGATAATGTCTATGAGAGGATAAAATGGAGATAACCTCCACAAAAGTGCCCTGTTAAAATATATATGTAACTATGAGGAATTTTAATTAAGAAAAAAAGTTGAAGCCCACTGTGTATTGATTGATCAGGCCTATAGGAAGACTTCTTGTAGAAGAGGACTTTGGATACCAGAAGGGCTGCATAACAGATGGATAACGAGAAAGTCTATGAGGGCCAGAGGGCCCTGGTGGGGATTGGCCTGGGGTAGACAGGCTAAGACTGAAAGATGGACAGGGTAGGTAGGAAAATGGATCCAAATAAGACTTTGTAAACCAGAAATTGGAGTCTTTTCTAACTAATCAATCATTCAAAATATTGTGATTGAGAACATTCCAAGGGCTCAGCATGGTGCCAACTTGATTACAGCTGTCAGGGAACTCTATAATCTGTTTGTGGGAGGTGAAATTGTCAGAGTCAAAACAACCAGAGATGATCCAGGAGAGGTAGTGGATGCAGAGCTAGGGGTCCAGGGGTGCTCTCAGACAGGAGGAAGCTGGCCTGACGTTGCTCTCATCCTGGGCTCAGGGCTGGGGACAGGGTGAGAGGGTGGGGCTGAGGCTGCCACAATGTCCCTATTAGCTTTTCCCAAAAGCGTATGACCAAGATTTCCTTCAGTGATGGACAAGGTGCTGAGAGAAATGACCACAGGAAAAATGATTTTTGACGAGGAAAGATTAGTACAGGAAGGAAGTAAAGGGTTCACAAACTTTAGAGCCAGATGGAATCAGTTAACCCCAACCCAGGGCTCTCATTGCACACAAACTGGAGCTTTGATGGATGACGTCACTTAACCTGGAAGTGAAAAGCAGGTCTCCAGCCTCATCATTTGGCAAACTTTCTACTCCTTGATGATAACCTAAAGGGAGCCAGGGCCTAAGACCCTGGGCTACTATGGGGACAGGCCTGGATGGCATGCTGGGACATCTGCAGTGGGAATTGTAAATCCCTAGGCAGCCAGACAAAGGTGAAAAGGGACCCCAGGGAGAGAAGAGAGAGCAACACTCTTGATCGGTCCTGTAATAGTGCCAAAGCTCTGCCTCACCCCCATCTTTCTTCCTACACAGCCAATTCCCTGCGCTACACAGCCAGGATTTGGGATATATCTTGAACCTTGAGTGGAAGTAAAATGGACCAAGGGCTGGAAATATGACCACAGTGGCTCCTTTACCATTCTCTAGATTGGATCAGGTAGAGAAATAGGAACTTGGCTTCTGATCCATTGATGCTCTGCCCCCAGTGGATACCTGGAGCCAATAAACTCCTGTGCCTCAAATGAAGGGCTATGATTTGTTGCGCTTACAATTTATGCAAACAATTGATATTCAGATGTGCCACAAGCGTGGCAGGGCCAGAGCCAGCTGAGGTGTGGGAAGCATTTGAGAAGAAGGCTGGAGCAGCTGCCTTCCAAACTCCCGCACGCCAGCTCGGCACGGCCACAGCTCTGCCTTCCCCAGACAGGAGACAGCATGTTCCAGAGACACTTGTTAACATGAAAAGGGAGAGGGAGGTAAGCAGAGGGGAAGAGATCTGTTCCACCTTGCAGTTTTCCATCTATAGCCCAATGGAGTGTGGGTCATTTGTTATGCTTAATGAGCTAGTGCCACCTTATGTGGAGGCAAAAATGCCAGTGGGATGATTGGGCAGGTTGACCAGGGGACCTCCCTGAAATTTGTACAGCCTGGCAAAGGAGTTTTCATAAGAAGAAAGCTCATCTGTCTCCTTCCGTCAAGGTAATAAGCCCTTGTGTTTGTGCTGGCTTTATGTATTTCAAGGCTTTTTTGCATCTATTGTTATAATTGAGCTTCATAACCATCCAATACACTAGGTGGGTCTATTGTTATTTTCCCTATTTATCAGGTGAAAAGACTTTGGCTCAGAGGAGTTAAAAAAATTGTCCAAAGTCATGAAGGAGATAGATGGATATATCTCACAACACTAGTTTCCAGATGTTTTTCCATATGTGTCTTTTTTTTAAAGAACACATCACCAGGGACTTCCCTGGTGGGCCAGTGGTTAAGACTCCACGCTTCCACTGCAGGGGGCGCTGGTCCAATCCCTAGTCGGGGAACTAAGATCCCACACCACATGCCACGTGTGGCGTGGCCGAATAAATTGATTATTAAAAAAAAAAGAAGAACACTGATAGCAATCAGGAGAGCTTGACCAATTATACCAAATCCCATAGCAAGATGGAAATGAACAATTTAAGGTGAATCAAGGGAAGTCCCACTTCACAGAGGACAAACCCATAGACCTCGTTACCAAAGAGAAATTTAGATAGATATCTGCACTCAATGCATCTGGAAGAAATGACCAAGGAAAGCTGGGGTGGGAGTCTCTAGATGAGCAGGGTAGGGTTCCTTGCCCTGGCCCTCGTACCTTTCTAGGCCAACCTGTCAGCACCGCCCCAGCCATACAGAACCACAGCTGCTCCTTGAATCCATCAGACTCTTCCCATTTCTGTGCCTTCTTGCATCCTTTTCCTGAAACTTCAAGTTCTAACATCAAAAAATCTTAAAGCCTGTAATGAGTTCATTGCTCCCTACTCTGAAATCACATTGAAATGCTGGGATGCTCCCCATCTATCTCTTCCACTAGACTGTGAGCTCTTTGAAGGTAGGAAATGTGATTTATTCATTACTCAATCCCCAGCATCTGCCAAGGGGCCTGACACTTATTAGGATCCTAGCAGATGTTTATTAACTGAATGGTTCCATCATCATCACCATCTTAATTTAAATCAAAATCATTCATTGAACATCTCCCTTGAACTGGTCATTATGTAAGTGATGGGGTGTGTGATGCTATCTCTACACTCTAGGGCTTGTGGAGACCTTTGGCAAAGCAAAAAGAGCATGTGCACCATATTGAATTCAAATAATTTAATTGACATAAGAGTCTGAATGGGGTGAACATCTGAGCTGTCCAAGGATCTGAGGAGCCTTGAAGGAAGAAAAGGAGTTATGGGACAACCTAAGACTTGATTGAGGGCTCTTCCAGGGTAAGTTCTACGGCAGCTGCAAGATCAACATGAGGCAAAGCCCAGGTGTCACCAAGCTGAGAGGTACAAAGGCAACACAGCTGCAGCAAAAGAAGAAAATGAAGGACTATTCTAAGGAACTGTCTATTTCTGCCATGGAGATATCAGAGGAGTGAGGACTAGAGTAATAGGGAAGGCTCCATGGAGGAGGTAACATGAGCTGGGCTTTGGAACTTATTTAGGTAAACAAGATAGATAGGCAGTCCTAGAATAACGGACAACAGTGGGCCTAGAACCAGTAATTAATCAATATGGCTTGGAACAAGCAACGAGTAGCTCTAAATCTATCCTCTACTGTAGGACAGATTCCACGGCAGGCAGAAAAGACATGAAGATATGATACCTTTCTTCGCACCAAGGCGCTGTTTTTTTTTTTTTAATATGAAGAACTGAAGAAAAAATAAGGCCTCCAGATGGATTTTAAACACAGTGAGGAATTGGGCGGTGTGATGGCAGATGGCTATTTCAGCTGCACATGGGTAAAAATAATTTCAACTCCCCAATACCCAGGACTGCTCGGAACTTGTGAAAACCTCTTCAGGAAAAGCCTCAGTGTGATGTGCAAAGCCCAGAGCTGCCGCAGATGGGGTCCAGGGCTCAGAGCTTCCCAACAAGAAGAGACCTACCTCTTCTGGAACAGTAGCACCCAGACCATTTGAGGAGGCTCCCTGCTCACCAGACTCTGCCGGGGCTGACCCTCCGTGTTAGCCCAGCCTGAAGCAAATTCTCAGGCGTTTCTTCTCCTGTGTTGGGAGAGAGGGAAGGGAGATGGGCCAGCTTGAGGGCTAGGTGTGGGGCTGTGGGACGAAGACATCAGGAAGCAGAAACTATCTGAAGGGTATAGTGGTGCGTGTGTGCTCATTGTGGAGTAGACGGCCCTGGAGGAGGGCAGGGTGGTGACTTTGAAGGTTGGTGGTACGTCTGGGTGTCTGACAGCTGTGGAGTTTGCCAGACTGGCTCTCCTGGGGCAGGCTGGGTTTACCCACGTTTACTGCCATCTGCATTTCACCCCAGAGATGGAAGAAAAGCCCTATGTGGAAGCTCACTTTATCCACGTGACTACCACCTTCTGGAACACTGACCTTTTGTCACACTATGCTGTAGAGGCTGCAGGAATGAGCCGCCCACAGGAGGCAGCCAGACCAGACCACGATGAAGCAAGCATGCTAGGGGTCCAGTGCCAAAGAGCAGACAGGTGTAAGTAGGAAAAACCAGGAAGGACATGGGCCTTCATCCCCCAGGAGACTAAATTCTAGAGGAATCATGCAGAACAGGAATGATTGACAGAAGCTCTTGGCTAGTTGTTCTGTGGTCCAAGGTCCAGAAGGTCAAAGGTACAGGCAGGAGACCCTGAGGTGAACTCTGACCCTAAACGGAGACAGTGCTTTCTGTCCTGGGTAATAGGTCCTGGTGATTAGGGACCACATTCATATATGATGTGTGCCATGGTTTCCTGGACAATATAGACTTGGCTGGGCAGTATGCTAGGTGTATATTAGCCAGAGGACACAAGTCACAACATGACAGAAAGGCTGGGGGCACACTGTGACATCAGGGAAGACTGAGTTCTAGATAGGACTCATTTACTTGTGGCCCATCCAGTTTGGCCTTCCCATTTAATGGTGGGAGGATGAAGAGGACGGGGCCATGGGTTTATACACAGCAGTGACTCTCAGTGACAAGCACAACAGGAAGGTCTCTCCAAGTGGACTCAAGGGACCCCAGGGTCAGGACCAAGCCCAAGGAGAAACAAGTGAGGGGATCTGTCTCAGGGTCTGGCCTATGGACTGGACTGGGGCTCAGGGCTCAATTCCAGCTGAAGAAAAACGAGAGTGTGCCTTTCTTCACATGCCACACCATCGAGGGCAAGGCAGAGAAGTATTAACAAAAGGTACTGTTGCTTTGTTGGTTCAAAAAGAGACTGAATGGCTCCTTGTGTTTACGTGTGTGAAGGATGCTGGGGACCTGAGGTGAGGGTTATGTCTACCATGCCGGCTCCCGTACAGCCAGGCTCCGTGTCCAGCTCGTTCTTATCAGCCATGAGATCCTGCTCTCCCTTCTCTTGCTCTCAGCAGCCTTGTCTGTCAGGTCAGGGTGGACCGAACACCCTCGAGAGGCTTCATGTGACCCGCTCTGCCCCTTGTCAATCTCATTTCTTCACTCTCTCCCCAAGCCTACTACAGACACTTCCCAGTGATGTCCTCTCTCCCTGCTTCCCCCAGGGTCAGGGTCAACCACCAAGAGGAGGCAATGCCTTCTGACCCCAAATGGAAGATAGATATGACACTGGGAACAGAGGAGGTCATCGGGTGAATAAAGAGACACTCAGGTATTGTGGATAGTGGGGTTGGCTGCCCCCTAAGTCCGAGTCAGGGTGGGCAGTGCTGAAGCTGCCTCGCGTGGGAGTCAAGGACCCGTGAGGAGGCAGAGGCTGGGGCTCCCGGGCAGGCTCTGCGGAGGAAGCAGCCCCTATGCGGCTGTGCACAAAGGGGGGCCCCTATGCGGCTGTGCACAAAGGGGGGCCTTCAGAGAGGTGGGTAAAGGGGAGCACAGTCACAGATGAGACATTTTTCTAAAGGGTCCCTGGCAGTGCAGTAAGTATTACTGCATAGCATTCTTAAAAGGGCTTGGAGTTAATTTGCATCTGATATCCCAATTCATAATAAAATCAAACACTTAGATTTTGAGATTCTCAAGACAAATCCTTTCATCTTGTAGATTTAAAAACAAGATGAAGAAAAGTGAAGTAATTTGTTTGTGGCAGATCCGTGACCTTTACAGGGCTCCCAGTACCAGGCTCTGGTCTATATATGTCCATCATCATTAGCTCAGCCTTGTCTTGAGCTTGAAAGGTACAGCAGACAGAGGAGAGTGAAATGGACCCTAACAAACCCTGTGTGACTGTCAGATGGGAGAGGCAAGGGCATCTTCTCCACTTACGGACCAGGCGAGTAACTCCTGGTGCCCTTACCACAAAGTGGGCACCAAGCGTGGCTGGCTCTTCCATCCCCCAGGCTTCTCTCCTCCCCTCATGTGCGTGGTTTTCCCTCCTCCTTTCTTAGTCCCCCAGTGCCCTGGAGCTGGGTCCTCACTCATAGAGTATGGATCGCCTAAGTATACACTGTTTGCCTATCACACACTAAGGATTCAGCAGTGGACACCCCAGACAAAGGTCCTGTTCTCAAGGAGCTGGTAGTCTGGTGGGGAGATATGGTCAAACACAAATAAATATGAAGTCAGGAGGTGCTGGGTGCTGTAGAGGAAGTAAAACAAGGAAGAGAGATCAGGAGAGCTGGTGGTGGCGGGAGCTGTGTTAGACGAGGTGCAAGGGAAGGTGGCTCCAGTGAGGGATGACAGCAACCTGGAGGGGGGAGGGAGACCAGCCACTGGAACACCTGGGACAGGTGCACTTATGGGCAGAGGATAGCAGCAAGTGAGAAAGATGTGGGTGGTAGCTGGGCCTACATGTTTGAGGAGAAGCTGGGGGCTGGGGTTGGGGGCTGGGTCTTGGGCTGGGTTGAAGAGAGCAAAGGGGAGAATAATAACAGATGAGGCCAGAGCAGGAGGCCATGGCAAGGCTTTGACCTGGAGCAAGATGGCAGCCATGGGAGGGTTTAAGCTGAGGAGGATCTGACATCTTAAGAGCACCACCTGGCTAGAGTGTGGGGGAAGGGGTGTGAGGGAGAAGCATGCTCAGGTAACAGTAGTAATCAAGGTGAGATGTGGTGGGACCTGGATCAGTAACAGGGTAGACAGGGGCTCCCAAACTTCCCAGCTCAAAGACTCCATTTTTGCATTAAATAACCTCCCAGCATGATAACAGTTACCTTTTTTTTTTTTTTTTTTTTTTTTTTTTTTTGCGGTACGCGGGCCTCTTACTGTTGTGGCCTCTCCCGTTGCGGAGCACAGGCTCCGGACGCGCAGGCTCAGCAGCCATGGCTCACGGGCCCAGCCACCCTGCGGCATGTGGGATCCTCCCAGACCGGGGCACGAACCCGTGTACCCTGCATCAGCAGGC
Organism: Phocoena sinus; assembly: GCF_008692025.1. Classification (NCBI taxonomy): domain Eukaryota; kingdom Metazoa; phylum Chordata; class Mammalia; order Artiodactyla; family Phocoenidae; genus Phocoena; species Phocoena sinus. Next base: position 28,054,852 of record NC_045776.1, on the reverse strand, counting down.
AGACTCTCAACCACTGCGCCACCAGGGAAGCCCAACAGTTACCATTTTGATATCTATTGATCAGGCAAACGCTTAAGGTCCACATTTCCAAATGAATATTCACATTTCAGCAGCATTTACATACATCTGAGAGAGCCCTAGCAGATGCCTGTGAGTTGCACTGTTTATTAGGTCTGCAGACTATTCAATGAGTAGATGATTTCAGACCTCCTCCCCACATTGTGACCCCAAAATTGAGCACTGAAACTTCACTCTCTCACCTTTCCCGTTGCTCTGGCCAGCCTAAGCCCTGCTTCCTCAGGCCTCTGATAGAAGGCTCCAATAAGTTTATGTGGGCCAGGGTGGCCATGGCAATGATAACCGAGCAGGGATTCATGACTTGGAATTGATCCACAGCTGGGATTTGAAAGATCCAAAAACAGCCCAAAACTGTAAGCAAAATATCAGTGAGCGTGCACTATTTAAAGTCAGCTTCCATTCACTTCTCAATGGTCCTTTACTAAGAAAAAGAAGGGGGGAGGGGTAAGAACCACAAGGTAAATCAGTTATTCTTCCCAGATACTATCTATGCTTTAACAGGGACTTTCAATGCTTAACCTCTAATCATGAGCACCAGATAGCAGAGGACAGACATTTTATAACCATATCCAGAAAGACCCACACAAGGTATACATAAAAATGTAGTATCTCTGATTCCAGAAAGACAACTTTCTTTCCCCCCTAAAGTCGACCTTGAACCCTGCCTCTAACATGCTTCAAACAATGTAGGAGATGAAAAAAGGCCATAGGAGTGTTCCCATATGAGAAACAATAGAAAGGCAAGATCATTCATAAGGAACTCAAGTATTTGGAGCAATAAGTAAATAAATATTCCATCCAAAGCCTGTATGCTCCCTTTGGATAAATTATGCTTGATCTGAAGGTCAAGAGCATTACAATGCCCTGCTTCACCAAGGTGTTATGAAAGCTGAAGCTTGTGGTTTGCTAGAAGAATTTGCAGGGTATAACTATGCACCCCTTCAACATCCCCACTGCCTTCCACATGATGTGAAACAATGTGTCACAGTCCTATACAGTCAAAGCAGTAATTTACAAGAGTCAGCTATTCCACAGGGCAGGTAGGCCATATTTCAAAATGGGAAAGGGAGCTGTGGGGAAGGAGTGGGGGACCAGCAGATCAATTTACAAAGATCCTGTTTCTCTGCCACTCTCTTGACCTTTCAGGCAAGACCTAATGCCAATTAGCTCAGTTATAAAGTCCATAATTCTTGTGGGGAAGGCTGTGTGTAGCACATGATCATTTTACAACGTTTGCCCTAATTTGCAGCCCCCAAACATGGACTCCTGGGGCTGCAAGGTGGGGGTGGGGGCAGTGTGTTGGCAAGCGATGGGAGCAGCTGGAAGGGATCACAGAGCACAATTACTGTCTGCGCATGGCCACATCTGGAAAACAGCTCCGTGCTGGCTTTAAAACGCTATTAATGAAGAATGGAACCTTGTGCTGGGAAGGATGGGGTGGGGGGGGGTGATAGGAGGAAATAACGGGGGCGCCCTTCTACCCACCTTGGTGGGGATGAAAAAACAACAAAGGAAACAGCAGGCAGGGTATAAGACCAAATCCAAGGAGGAGTGGGTGTTGACAAGAAAGGGGAGGCAGAGAGATGCCGTGACTTTAGGAAGAGGTCTCTAATCCTTCTCATTTTTGCCAACTTCAAAGCTGGGTATCCACACAGGACCGACCCTTTCTGCATTGACTGGGCAGACATTTGTATATGGTGTGAGATTTTAGTGGCACCTGGAAGATTCCCAACTAAAAGAATGTACCCCACCAGTACAAAGTTCTACCACTAAACATTCAGTCCTGTGGTCAAGGGGTCCCCTCTCCTGACATAGATTTGAAAATGCAGATGCACCAGCTACCTTTAGGATCCCAGGCACATAGTATTTGCTCAATAAAGATTTGTTGACTAGAACTGAATGAATGGGCTGAATAAGTCATTTTGTGACTATGACCAAATTAATTCATATCTACGGTTTCTCAGCTATAAGGGTTACACTAGACCAGTGATGTCAATGTGAGGGCAGAGGGAAAGGGCAGCAGGTCTTTCCAAGGGGGTAAATCAAATTCCATGGGGAGGGGAGAAGGTAGCATTTGTGGTTTGAGAAAGACCATTCAATAGTATAATGTAGTTTTAGTTTGGAAAACTGAAGAATCTGCTCCTAATATTGATACAAGAGACTTCCTTAATATAATCCACAGAAATAAATGCTCAACCAAATCTTCCTGGCTGGTGAGGATTCATAAACTGACCTTAGAATTCAAAATGGACACTTTCCATCCCAGCAAAAATCAGAGCATCTCTAGACCTCCCAGGGAAGGAGGGGGATTTATATTATCATGGATCAAAAAAAGGCTGAGGGCTTCCCTGGTGGCGCAGTGGTTGAGAGTCTACCTGCCGATGCAGGGGACACGGGTTCGTGCCCCGGTCCAGGAAGATCCCACATGCCGCGGAGCGGCTGGGCCCGTGAGCCATGGCCACTGAGCCTGTGCGTCCGGAGCCTGTGCTCCACAACGGGAAAGGCCACAACAGTGAGAGGCCCGCGTACCGCAAAAAAAAAAAGGCTGAGAAACTCTGAGTAGAGGGATTTGAAGCTCCCAACTCCAGCCTTTTCCATTGGGCTGTTTCATGTTCCCACACTAAGACAGATCAGCTTCTCAGGTTCCCAGGGACTAAGGTAAACTTAAAGGAACAGGGCTTCCCTGGTGACTCAGTGGTTAAGAATCTGCCTGTCAATGCAAGGGACACAGGTTCGAGCCCTGGCCCGGGAAGATCCCACATGCCGCGGAGCAACTAGAGCCCATGAGCCACAACTACTGAGCCCGTGTGCCACGACTACTGAAGCCTGCGTGCCTAGAGCCCGTGCTCCGCAACAACAAAAGCGACGACAATGAGAAGCCCGCGCACCGCAACGAAGAGTAGCCCCTGCTCACCGCAACTAGAGAAAGCCTGTGCACAACAATGAAGATCCAACACAGCCATAAATAAATAAATTTATTTTTTTAAAAAAACTTAAAGGGATAGTAAGAACACATTGCAGCGAGAACAGGGAGTCAGGGAGATATAATCAAACTTCACCTTCCTGGCCTTTGTGTCTGTTTCTCTGCCTGCCCGACACTGCATCTTTGACATTGCACAGGGGTGTGGAGGGCATGGCCCCGAACTTAGCATACGTTTCAGTGTTTGCCTGAAAACCCCACAGGCCAGACCATAGACCTGTAGAGGTGAAAGGAAGCCTATCCACCCCTACCCGTGAGACAGAAATTCCCCATCAGTGTCTGTACAAGACACTCTACACCCTCTCATTAGATACCTCCAGTAAAACATAGAAACTAAGACCTTCAAGCAGCCTTGGGCTCAAGTCCTACCTCAGCCATCTACCAGAGAAATGACCAGAGAAGGGCAATTTACTTAACCTTTCTATGTCTTGGTTTCCTTTTCTATAAAATGAAGATAGTAGTATGCCCCATCATGGGATTATCATGGGGATTAAATGAGATAATATGTGTTGTGTGCTTTCCCTGCTGTTTGGAATTCTACATTATAAGCAATCTGTGTGTGGTCACATTCAGGATGAGTTGAGCGTGCGTGCTGAAAATGACGTAGGCAGTTATTTCTGCTTAGAGTCGACCCCTCACATTTAACACCCATAGAGGGCTATGTTTGTGTCACTTTCCCACTCCTGAGAGCACAGGCTTCTGCATGCTTTTACCAATAATAAGTATAAGAAGTTTATACACACGAGAATTCTTTAAAATACTCTTACCAAAGAAAGCATTCCCCACATGTTCCAAATAAGCCCAAAATGACATATCTGCAGACCTGAGCGCAGCCAGCTTTCTGCTATAATGAAATATAGCATCAGGCCCCACCCATGATAAGTTTTAAGAAAAAAGCAGACAATACTAGTTCAGACAGCACCTTCGCTGGTAGTTCAGTTCTTCTTGGGAAACCTGCACCCTCTAAATGCCTACTTCTGCCCCCGTGGGAGAACTACCCACAAAAGGTGAAGCTCTCACCCAGATGACAATTCACTAGATATGTGACAACCACAGCGCTGTGCTCTCCATCTCTCACCCCCATCATCATTTCCCCATGCCTCCCATTTCCCTTCCCTAACAGTTCCTGCCACCTCGATCTGGATGTTCCCTGTGCCAGTGTCTCTCTTAAAAAGGGTCTCTCTTAAAAAGGGGGTGTACACTCAGGCAGGCTGCGAGCCCTGTTAGCATGTCTAAGTTTGCATTTACTTTCTTGCCAGCCCTGTCATGTCACAGCTTCAGGGACTAAAGCTGTGCACACATAACTTCCTAAGGAAAAGGTATTTGGAAACAGCCTGGGGCAGTTGGGTTTGATTCACAGTCTCCTGTTGTCCCCCCAGAATGTCCCCAACACTGTTTCTTTCAGGGTCCCAATTCCCAGCATCTCTGGACTTGAATTATGGCCATAAGTAGTTCTTGCCTTCATAAGACATGTCAGAGGCCCCACTTATTGGGTCTGGGGTCTGTGGGTAAGCATCGCCCCAGTGTGGCTTCCTCTCCTACTTTTGCCTGTTTTGTCTGGAGAGCTTTCTCTCTTTGAAGCACTGGGAGCCCAGCCATAGTTTCTTGCCCACTTAGTTACTCTTGCCTAGAGACTATTCACACTCCTAAAGCAGGTAAGGCACATAGGTGAGACTATCCCCAGACCCACATGGGTATGGACCTATGAGGATGCCCTCTTCCCAACTCCCAGTGGGCTGTAAGAGTGAATTCAGCCTGTTTCTGACAATTTGGGTATTTCCAAGAGTGACACAGGCATAAACCAATCTGATTGTCCCTGGCCCAGCACAAGATGGGCACTCAGAAACACTTCAGGTATAAATACTTTGTCAGTATGCATAATTCCCAGTCCTGGCCCACCATCTACCTTTTTGACCCATCTCTTACAATCCTTTCCAGCCACTCTGTTAGTTCACTTTTCCCAGCACTTTTTGCCCTCTCGCTTCCACATCTTTCTTTCTCTCTCCTTCACCAGTCCAAACCCTGCCTCAAGGCTCAGTTCAAGCACCACACACTCTGTGAATCCCAGGACCCCACCTGGAAGAGAGCTCACCTCCTTGAATAGCCATGCCTTGTGTCACTAGGATGACCTTGCCTCGAATGGTGTTAATCTGTGAATCTGGTTTACTAGACCCCACCCCAGTGGAACTGCAAGACCTCGAGCATCAGGCACAATGCAGAGAAGGTGGAAATGAGAAAGGAACTGTGCTGAGGAAGACAGCCTCTGGGCAACCACCTTGGCGTGAGCTTGTTTCTCAGGAGCCGGAGGAAGTGGTTAGGAATTGAAGGGGTGTAGAGTAGAGAAGAAGCCACAAAGGCAGCGTCACCATGGCAGGATCACAGAGGTGCTGCATGTTATGTAGGGAACAGTAATGAGTCTAGCCTCACTGGGATAGGTGGACGGGGTATAGGGAGGTGGGAGCTGAAGCCAGGTGATGGTCACGTGTTAACGCTTGCACCTTGGAGAGCATGAAAAGTTCTAATTCCCAAAGTGTCCTTTTGGTCACAGACACCAAGGGACAAGGTGTTAGTTGGTCACGAAGGACTCTATCTTCCCAAAAAGTCATCAAATATTTTTGGTTTCCCTATGTGCCCAGCACTTTCTTAGGTAGATTAAAGGACACACTGAATTATAAACTAAAATAATCAGTGTCTTCAGAAAACTTAACAGTGTAAAAGAAAAGGTGAGGCACTGTGAAACAGCCACGATGCTAGTCAAGGAATATTGAGTCAGGCGGAGGTGGAGGCACTGAGCATTCCGAAGCTTAGGAATGGAAGAGTAGAGTGGTGGAGAGCAAAAGGTGCGGGTGAAGTTGAACCCTTAACCCAGTGGCAAGAAGATGGGGTTTGGGTGGGGCTCTGATGATGGAACAGAGCGGGCTAGAAAGAGAGAAACAAGAAGGTGTGTTAAAGTGGGTTGGGGTGCTCAGCTCCACTCAGCAGAGAGGAGGTCTGTGCAGGGTGGCCAAAGTGGGAGGAAACACCAGAAAGACCTTCTGGCCGGTTTGTGGAAGGTTCCAGGGTCTAATTAAGAGGTTCAGATTTTCTTTCTCAGGGAACTAGGAAGTTGGGCATCCCAGATACATGAAGCCCTGTAGTATAAAATGTGTCCGGTCCTTACATTCTCCTCCCAGGTATTTCCATCCTGGATTTGATTCTGGGTCTTTCCTAATTAACTTTATGATTGCTGGTCATCTTCTAAACATGTGGTCTTGGTGCTCTGTGTGCCATTTGACCAGATTACTAAGATACAAGGGGCTGCTCTGTTTCCCATGTCCTCTGTGGAGTCGACTCAGTCCTGAGCTCTGATGGGGGTGCTTGAACCATCAGTGTCTATAGAGTCTTCCTCTGCCCGCATATCCCCACCCTGGGTCTCTAGACCAACTGTGAGCCATGCCCCTCCAAGGTCTTTCACTCACATGTCATTCGCCTATTCATTCAGACTGGCCTGCGTCGGTCTGGCATCCATTGTGCTGTCACACTGATGGCATTTATTTGTATAGCACTTGGGGTCGATAAACACTTTCACATATTTCACTTGTTTACATCTCAGCAGCCCAGCAGAGTTGTATCATGCCTTTTCTAAAAATAAGAAACCTGAGTCTCAGGGACGCTAAATGGCTTTGCCCAAAAAATAAAAGGTCAAAAAAATCTGTAACTTACCATTGCTACCCCACAGATGAGGACCCCATCCCCGCTGCCAGGACTTCCTCTCCACCCTGGTCTCCCCCCTCCCCCCACCTGCCTCTCTACCTTTAAACCCCTAGGGCTTAACCCAGTTCCCTCTCCTTCCCAACCATGGCCTCCCATCCTCTCTCCTGAGTCTTCTCCTCTCCTAGGACTGCCTGACGACTAGGGTGCTGATTCCTGATGTCTCCTCACCTTCCTAGCTGCTTCTGAAAGAAACAACACCCCTGCATTCTATGGGATCTGATCCAATGTCCCTCCAGAGGAGCCAGTGTTAAGAAACCCTGGCTGGAGATAACCTTGATCTTCTCTGAAATGAGAATGAACCTCAGCCTCAGCCTCAGGTTCGGAACCCTTGTCCCTAAATCTCCTCGTAGGGCCTTCCATGCTGCACTCTCTCTTCCAGTCCTGCTTGTCCCCACCCTTTTCCAGGAAGGATCTCTTTTACGCCGACTCTGGAAATTCTGAACAATGTGGAGTAGGCCCATCAGACTTGCAGAGGACGCCGGATTAGGCTCTGGTATTCTCGTCCCTTTGCTCAGCACAGAACCAGTCAACTTAGGTCCTTCCCTGACAGAGCGATACAAAGATAAGGCATCTTCCCTGTCATCAAGACAGAAGCGACAGCACAGAGCAGTTTGCAGTTAAAGCCAAACAGGCAGTGCAGATAGGAGTTCTGAGGACTGGAGGGGAATGGGAAAGGTGGCATGTGGAGTCATAGGCAGGGTCTGGGCCAGGCAGAAGACGTTTATGGTTCAGAACACTGCAGGGGGACATCCGGATGAGGAGCAGGTCAGGAACGAGTGAGGTATGTTTTGGGGACAGTGAGGAAGCCAGGCAAGATGAAAAAAGGGTGGAGAGCCTGTCTGGGGGCCCAGCCAGCAACTGGAGACTTCACCCTCATCTTGCAGGCCGCCAAGGTCCCTGGACTTTGCTCAGTGGTCATCTTCCCTCCCTCTTCCTGTTCCCTGCAGCCCAGCAGAGTCTGGGGAAGCTCCCTTGGGAGGTCACAGCAAAGTCAATGACTGGTTTGCTGCCGACCCAGCCCAGGTGTTCCAGGGCCAAGACAAGAAGTGGTATCTGTCACTGTAGCCCCGGCCAGACTGAGGTCACGTAGCTGCAACTCACTACTGAGGAGGCTGGGAAATGGGGTCCGGGACTGGGCTGGGAAGAGGGGCAGCCCACTGAGAGGACACCTCTCCAGTCTCTACCTCACGGACAGCCATGTACTCACCAAGCCAATCTAGCAAATGTTAACATTCTCTTATTTGCTTCAGATTTTTATAATGAGAAGAAAATATCTAGAAGGAATTAAACAGTCTGGGGTCCCGTACCCCATTCTCTCCCCTCCCTCTGCAGAGGCAAGCCCTACCAAGATTTACATGTATTTCTTTCTCATCTCTGTGTTCATACATGGATATATTCACATGGATCCATAAAACGCTGTGTAGTATTGGTTTATGTGGCATTCAATCTACATAAATTGTATCTTAACCAACATATTGTTCTACAATTTGCCTGTTTCACTCAACATTTCTGTTCTGGGAATCTATATATATTGATAACTCAACTCCATATTCTTTATTTTAATTGCTCTAGAGCATGTTATCATATACCATATTCTTCTTATCTGTTCCCCATTGATGGACATTTTGCTCAGATATTTTTTTGTTATTTATTATTACATTTTTAATTTTTTCTATGCAAACAATGTTGCATTGAAATCCTATTTCCAGAGGCACACAGTTCACTATCCTGTTGTAGAGAAAATGCTGAGACTCTCCATTCCAGTCCAAATGCAATTATTAAGCCTCTATCCCACGCAAAACACCAAACTAAATACAAAGGATGCACCCAGAAGAGTTCCCGCCTTGGAGGAGCTTACAGTCTGGATGTAGGGATAAGCCTGTTAGAAGCCTGTGTGTTAAAAACTCTAGGACGAATGCAGACAGCCCATATGCAATTAAGAGATAATGCGAAGTTGACTCAGTACAGAGGAGCTGAAGGCAGTGAGATTAAGTGGAAAATCTACATGGAGACGGATTTTATCAGGAAAGCTTTCTTAAGAGAACTTGATCTTGATCAGGGCCTCAGAGAAAATATAAGACCGAAGTGCTCAGGGCTAAGTGCTCATGAACAGGAGAGAGGGCATTCCTGGCAAGGGAACCTTAGGAGCAAGTGCCCTGGGGCAGGACTAAGTGTGGAATGTGAGATGTCTGGTTTGGCTGGAACGCCTGGCGGAGATGAGCGGGAGCCGTTCTCTCATTTTCAAAGTTGAGCTCAGGCCCACATGCGGGATGGTGTCCACGTGGCCTGTTGCCTAGGGCAGCCAGCCCGGGTGGTATTTTTCCATTACCCTGAGCAGGGAAGAAGTTCAGTCACTTGTTGATAGCAATGTGACCATTCAAGGAGAAAACAATTAGGGATGCTGACCTCTGGGCCCTCAAGAGGAGGGAGGGAAGGAAAAAATTTTCCCCGGAGGGAAGGGGCCCAGGTGGGAAACATCCAAGAGGGTAATTGGTAAATATTATTGTTTCATACCATGTTTGCCTGCTCCGCTCAGGTCCCTCTGCAAGTGGTGAGTTTAAATCACAGTCTGACTTTGGCAGGTTTAATTGAGTCGCCACTGAAAAAGAAATTAACCCTGTGCTATTAATTTTTATAGTTCCTTAGGGCTTTTAAAAAGTGTTTGGATTTTCTAGGTCTTTGAAAATGAAAACATTAAATTTTATTAAAAGGAAACACAGGGGGGCTGGCAGGGCCCAGCCAGGCCCTGACAAGACTGTTGATGGAAATGTTTGGGCCCTCACAGGCAGCGTAACAAAACTTTTGTCCCTTTTAGAATTAGAGTTAGATGGTCTCCAAGGATGTGTGATGTCAGCCAGGCCCCTGTTCCCCACTGGCTCACCGTGGGTGCCCTAGTCAGTGCCACCCAGACCCTGTCCCACATCCAGACCTCCTGCTGGCAGCCACAGGCCTAGGAACAGCTGTGAGCTCCTAGCTGGGCCAAGGGGTACATAGGGCAGACCCAGCTTGGGGGGAATCAGAAAATTTTACAATTTGGGGGACCCTTTTGATGAAAAAGAATTCAAAATTCCAAATACAAATTATGTTTGAAGGTGAGATTATACTTATAAAGAGAAAAAGCAGTCACAACAAATTACAAATTTTAAAAAGCTGACAAATTCCAGGCATCACAAAATCTAAAATAACTGTCTGACACTCATGTGTAATACTTTTCTTCCTACTTTTTTTTTAGCGACAAACTCTTTGATCATCTCTTTAAATGAGTATCATTTTTCAATCTCATTTTTATAGATAGAATACAAAGATAATTCAGTCTCTCCTCTAACAGGTTGATCCAGTTTTGTATTTTATTATTCACAGTTTGAAAAGGTTTCTTTCCGTCTCACGATTTGTCACTGGTAATGCCACGTGAATTTCCAGAATTGTTATCAACTTTGGAAAAACCTCTGTCAAGTATCTTTCATGCATGAGCTATGAGATTTCAGGGCATTTCAACTTCTCTTTTTCAGCAACAAATCTAAGATACTCTGTGAATTTATGAAACTTACTACCAGATTGTCATCCAAGTCCTCATTGTAGTGGCGTATAATGAGTTTTATGTTATCTCCGTCAATGTCAGTATTTTCTGTCAAATCAGCAAGACATTTAAACATGAGGATTCTGATAAATTCGATGTCAGTAATCCCCATCAAAAAAGAAACAAAATGAATGGTGCATTTATGATTATATTACTTTGCATGATCAAATACATTCCTGACAAAAGAGAGCTTTCATTTTAAGGAGGCAGTGATGGGAACAGAATCCTCTGCTCACAGACCTGACGATTGGAGGAATCTCCCGCCCACCTACTGGCTTCTGGCTCTGTATGTGTTACACTCTCCCATTCTCCGTGCACTTCCATGTCCCGGCACCGTAGGACATGCTCACTCAGGTCTCCCTCTGTGGCCCACACAGAGTCTGTCTGCACAGGGAAGCAGGGTGTTCCTTGAAGACTTCCCCCACAGTGACAGCTAGCCACACGCGACTTACAAGAGAATCGACTAAACACCATGTAAATATGTCCCACTAAACCCAAACCATCACACCCCCAACTCAACTGCCCCTTAGGTAGTTTCCAAAGGGGACACTCTGATGCCACCAAAATGAGGATAGTATGAGGGAGATAAATCGGAGGTGAAAGAAACAGTGCTATTAACAGATTATAACTGATATATTTTACATTCACCAGCTACACGAAAACGTATGACCATGAAAACACACTGTGCTGATGGGGGCCCTGAAGTTGAAGTGTCATTAGCGTCACAGAAAATTTACCTCTGCACCCTGTGGAAGATCTGGGGAGAGGACCTTGAATTAACTAACTATGCATCTGGTGACATAGAAAGAGCACAGGACTACACAAAACGCAAACATGACAAGGCAACTGAAGGGACTTTGTGTGGGGCTGCCTTTGAGGTGTAGACAAGTAGGTGGTCAGGGTGTGATGGAGCCCAGGAAGGCAGGAGGTGGACCTTGACCTGATTCAGATGGTGAAGAGGAGTGCAACTGTGTGTGTGTGTGTGTGTGTGTGTGTGTGTGTGTGTGTGTGTACCTGTGCCTCTGTGAGTCTGTATGCTTGGGCATGTGTCATGTGGCCATGTGAGCACGTGCAGGGAGGAAAGTAGTAAGGGATCAGCCTGAGGTCTGCAGGAGGACCAGCCTGGCGTGATGGTGGACATCAATCCATCACACGAGGAGGACTCTGAGGCCCAGGAAGGTGAGGCAGCCGGGCCCAGCTTCCACAGGTGGTCAAGGGTAGAAGAACCCAGAGCCACACGAGGCCTCCCGACACCATGTCCAAGGTGTTCTCCTCCACTTCACACCCCAGCTTGGACTCCTTTCCAGGGCTGGACCAGCGCATCCTGACCTGCTTCTCCACAGAGAGCACCCTTCTCAGCACAGGAAAGATGCAGGTGAGCCTACAGGCCTCCTGCCTCCTCCTGAGGGTCACTGTTGCCGTAAATCAACCAGCCAGCCCTGCCTTCTTACCCTGTCCCCATTTAAAGCCACAGGCACTGGGTGCCAGGTGGGGGTGAGTTCAGGGGAGATGTGCCTTTTGCTTCAGTGGTAGAGTAGTGGTGTTTTGTGTACTGCTTCCTTAAGGAAACAAAGTAGGTGGGGGTCATTTCTGTCTCAGAAGTAAGAACTCTAGGTGATTTATGCATTGTTTCAGGTGAGGAGACAAGAATGTGGAATAACTCCAATATCAGTTCAGGTAGAAAATAAAGGAATAATAGCAACTTTAGATTTCTAGCCCTGCGCTAGGCACTCAGCAGTCTCAACCCTGTAACGGTAATTCTCTGATCATGCCCATTTTATAGGCAAGGAAACTGAGGCTTAGAGAAGTGAAGGCGTTTGACCAAGCCACACAGGTAGAAGTAGCAGAGGCAGGATTTCAATTCAGAGGGTCTGCTTTCAGAGCCTGTGTCTTAACCACTATGATCTACTGCCCTCAATGGAGAAAAGTGGGATAATGCTCTCATAAGCACAGAACATTGACCAAACCCCCTAAAACATGGGACCATTTAAAAACCCTCTAAACAGAAAGCTGATGTCAGCCCTCTCCCTGCTATCTCTGACACACACACATACATAACACACATATACTACACACACACACACACACACACACACACACACACACACGTCCACATCACTGCCTCCCTGATCTGGCCAGACGTCCTCCCCGTGGCTGTCCCTATCCTGACAATTAAGGCTCCAGCCAGTCAGCTACCGATCTTTGACTCTTGCTTAATCTCCACATGAACCTTCAATACTTGCTGCTTTCGCCTTTTAATATTTCAGTGTATTAAAGGAAAAATCTCAGGGACAGGAGATTCTATCTCCATTAGCAGATAACTGCAGGACAGGGCAGGCAGAGAATACTTCCAGCTTTGCTCAGAAGGTCAGGTTTGCGAGAGATATCAGAGAGGAGGAGGGGGCAAGGTGAAAGGTTTTCAGAATGTGTGTGTGTGTGTGTGTGTTTTCAAGGTATTTTCATGTAACACTAAAGATGCATCCTTTAGTGGTCAATGGGAGTCTGGTGACTGATTTGGGTTGAGTATTTGAGAAAATCTAAATGTCAACTACTCTATTGTTCTGTCTCATTTTACAGCTGGTGTATGTGCACATAGCATATATGTGTGTGTGTGTGTGTGTGTGTGTGTGTGTGTGCAACTCACAAGGAGAGAAAGGACCAGAGAGTTAGCCTGACACAGGCTGAGGGATACCAGTTCCAAATTTTCTTCGTAACTCTGTTTACCATTGTTCATGCCAAGAAGTAAAGGCCAACGCCTTCTCCCAGACTGAAGTCATAAATCTCAGGCCTGTGGGAACAGGGCCCACCCTTCCCAGCAGAGATAGACAGAGACACTGGCCCAGACACACAGAGTGTGGAAACTTCCACTGGCCTGCATTTGACCTCCTTACCTCCAAGTTCTTGAATCTTAAAGGGACCCTGGCTGACAGAGAGCAAGCTGGCTGGACAGGCAGATCCATCTGCCGGCTTTGAGCTGTTGTCCTTGAGCAGGGAGCAGCTCCTCTGTCTTATTCAACACCTAGGATAACTGAAAACTTCGGAACGAGTCAGTGTCCCTTACATGCAGAAGCCTGAGCTTATTTTTACTCTACTTCTGAAAAAGCTAAGCTGTGTCTGGGGGTTAGCTGGGCGAGTGTGAGGCACACAGGGCATGTGCGGAGGCAGGACCCCTGGGCCTCGCTGCCCTGCTCTGAGTCAGCTGCTTGCCTTCTGGGCCTCCACCTTTGCCAACCACTTCATTGGAGAGTTGTTGAGTTCAAAGTCAAAGTGGTCAGTTATGTCAAGAGGAGGGCTGTTTAAGAAAAAAAAAAAAAAAAAACCAAGTAAGTGTAGATAATTCGTGAATAACAGACCCAAGCCACAGTCTTTAGAAGAGAGCAATGAGGACATGGAGAAAGGAAGCTATGGTCTCTCAGAACCTGCCCCTCAGAATCATAGGGCTTGACCCAGGCTTGTCCTTCCAGTGTCCTGACACTAATTACTGCAGTTGAACCAGGGTGGGTGTTGAGCTGTCCTCATCCCCTCAGCCAGACACTCACAGGATGCCCGGCTTCTGCTCCTGAGAGGTGCTGGGGGACTGGGCCTCTCACAATGGCAGCGTCAGTGCCCCCATGACGATGGGCAGCCTCCTTTCTCTGTCTTACTGCTTGTTTCTCATGTCCCCAAACCCTTCCCTTCCATTGCCACCCCCAACAGGACCTTGCCCCACCCATTCCCTGCCTTGTCTGCCTTCCGCATTTTGTGGCCTGTGGCTGTGGGGCCATGCTGATTGGTGAGCTCTGTGGGTGTGGCTGGCACACCACTTCTCATGCCTGGCACTGTGGCTGCCCAATATGGCACCTCTACCAAGAAGCAGGAGCCCGGCATGGCCTTGCCTTCAGAGAGCATGTTGTCTGGCTGGAGGACTGTGGCAGTCATTAGCACTGTTGGTTAAATATGCATGGGCCTCCCCATCCAAGGCATGTAGTAGGATTACTCTTCCTGCTGTCTGTGGAGCGTAGAGTTCCAGCCAATGAGTTGTGAGCAAAAGCGTCGTGTCACTTCCAAGCCAGAACATCTCATTGCTGAGGCAAGACCTCACAAACGTTCTTTTATCTTTAGCATGAAGACCAGCTGCTTCACCAGCCTGAGTCTCTGAAGAACAACGTTGATCAGAGCCCACCACCCCCAACCCCCATAAACCACATCAGACATTTAGTATGAGGAAGAAATAAGCCTAGTTTTTTAATCCACAGAGATATGGGGGGGCTGTCACTGCAGCACAACCTAACCTACCCTGACTGGTACACACTTGGAGTGGAGGGAGATCTTGGACAAGACAAGAGTAATAAAGGGATGTGCATGGTCATATTCTGAATGTTCCAGAACTGGTGGTAAGTGCCAGATGCAGTGAAAGAAGAACTTATCACAAGCTGGCATGGTCTGAGAGCACTTCCAGGAGTCTGAGTACGATTTTAATTAGGTTGATGGGAGTGGGAGGAAATGCTCATCTCCCCCAGTTCCCCTTAAAACTCAGGCACTTATTCCAGCCACAATGCACTTGCAACATTTCATTAGTCAGGAGGGCATCAGGCTTCAACTGCATCCCTCATGACCCCCTGCCCCCATCCCAACTGCCTCTCTACAAACACCTTCAATCTTCTATGTATTTCTATCTTCTCTCACCCTTACCTCCAGTCTGAGAAAATGTGGTGCCTTCCTCCTGTCCACCTCCAATCCACCCACCAACTCTCAGGGGCTCTACTCTCAATGATCCACCCTTCCCTTCTGTGTTCATGCCTCCCTCTCCACTTGTTCCTTGTCAACAGCCTGTAAATTCTCTCAAATGCCTCCCTATTTGAAATAAAAATCACCTCTAAGCCTTGAATCAATCTCTGCTCTAATCTGAATGATTAATTAATATACCAATTCTATACTTCCCTATTCCTTTAGAATCCACTATGAGCTTCCTCCTTACAAAATCAAATTCAAGATTTAGGAATCAAATGCTATAAAAGCAACTCAAGGTATATTTAGCCCAGACTTCATATCTCATCCCTGGCAAGCGTTAGCCACATTGCAATATATCTGGGAAATCAGTATTCTATAAAATAGGGATTTCAAGAGGAAAGTTTACTTTGGCTGGCTAAATGTGGGTAATTAGGCATGCGGTAATGACAACAGACCTGATTTACTGTGAAATGCTCATGCCATTATGGTAAAGTAATTTGGCTCATTAAATAATCTGTCTACCAAGAGTACTGGTCCACACCCGTATCCACTCTCAATGACAGTGGGAGATAGAGCTCTGGGGTGGAAGTCAGGAGTCCTTGGTTCCCAGCCCCTCCACCAGCTAACCAGCTGTGTGACCTTGAGCCTATCATGCACCTTCCTCAGGCTTCAGTTTGCAGCCCACCCACCTCCACCCTTAATCAAGAGAGCTTGACTAAAATCCATGCATTGGCCTTTAAAACTGCAAGACCATTTGATTCTTTCTCATCATTCTTTTCTGTGCTAAATTATAGTGTTGTCAAGAATGAAGAAAGAATTGGAACTGTATCAATTTGTTCCAGATAAGCAGGAACAAAGTATCTTTCATCCTGTAGCAAGTGTGCCATTGAGGGGGACCAGCTGGTGAGGGATTGACATGAGCTGGTGTGTGGTTAACATCTCTTAATAGAGAGGAAGTATAGGAAGAGCACAGCACCCTGTTCTCGTCCCAGCAACACCCCTGTTAGCTGCGTGATCTTGAACTTGTCACTTAACCACTCTGGGCTGCCTTTTGGCTCTAAAATTCCATGACATCTTACATGTTCTTGAAGACCCAATCTGCAGTCTCCCCAAACCCTCACCTTGAAATGAATCTTTTTTTGGATTATATAGTTGGCACTTAACCCAAATAATGGATCTTAAAGAACCATGGCAGAGGTCCTTCCTCTCATCTCCCAAAGCGGACTGCCTGGGCAACTTCCTACTCTAAGACCAACCATGCCTACATGTACCCAAATACTGGGGTCTGAGAGTGACAGGAGAGTAGAACAGCAGTTTAGAGAATTCACAGCTTACTCAGAGTCCACTGTTTTCTGGCACACAGTACATTAGTAACTTGGAATTATAAAATTCTTATAAAAAGTAGCCATCCTTTATATTTACATTGTGTTGAAGTCTGCAAGTAGTGTGACGCCATCATTTTAATTGATCCTCACAAGACTCTCCTGGGACCTTTGGCAGTATCACACAAAGGGCCAGGGACCTGGGCCATGGAGCCTCCTACAGCGCCGTTTGACACCAGAATTGTGAAGCAAGGGCAAAGAGGGTGTTAAGAAATTGGAAGATGTGAGTGTTTCCTTGTTTCTATATTAACAAATGCAGATAAATTAAGGAATTTACCCTATCTCCCTCCACTAGAGTAGAAACAACACAAGACCAGGGTCTTTTTATTGTTGTTGTTCTTTGTTGAATCCCAAGTGCTACAGTAGTGCCATGCATATAGTAGATGCTCAGGAAAATTTTGATGAATGAATGAAGGCACATAGTATATGAATTTTTAAGCTAAAACTTGAGACTTTGGGGAAATGGTATCATCAAAGACATGTCACTTTAAGCTCTAACCCTAGGCTCCTTGAAGTTCATTAGTTCATTTGCCCGAGCCTATGGGGCACTTCCTAAAGACTGGAAATTAAGATGTGATTTATCCCACTTTACAGAGGAGGAAGCAGAGCTCTATGAATGAAAAACATGCTCAAGGATACACAATCCGGAAGGAATGGAAGCCAGGACTAGAACACATGTCAACTTGACAATCATTTATTTAATAAATTCTGTGTGCTGAGCATTGTGTAAGTTGCACTTTTAAATACAAGGGAGGCACGAGGGACTTCTGTTCCCAGCTGGCTTTCTTCCTGGCAGCCCTGCTCTTTTTATTCTCTTGACAGCTGTCCATACCCAGGCCTGGCCTGTGGGTTCCTGCCATTCAAGATGTTATGCCACAAAGCCTTCCATTTTTCCTTTCAGACCCTGACAACAGGCTTGCCATCCTTTTTCAATTCTAAAGATTTACTGGTAAACTCTATGGGGATACAGAGAGGAGTATAAAAAAACAAACATGTGATAGTTATAAAGTCTAAGAAATTGGACAACATTTTTACAATTACAGTCCTGATCTGTAGCTCCTGACTGGTTATTAGGCATTATATGGAAGTCTTCAGATGCCTACACCCAGAGTCCTTTCTACTGCTCCACCATACCTTCTCTTTTCTTTTCTGGGTCCATATTTTTTAATATGCCAGCCAAGATCACTTATGTCTGCCAGACTCCCCAGCCTGCCAAGACCATGGCAATCTGCTCCATTATTTGAAAAGCCACCAAAACTCAGAGACAACTGATATCTGAAGCAACAGAAACACTTCCTCATTGAACACTATCTGTGCTGGACCCTCCCGGGGCAGCAGTTTACAGCCCCAGCTGCACATCAGAACCACCTGGAGAGCTTTGAAAATATAACAGTGCATGGACCCCATGCTGGATTAATTAAATCTAAATCTCTGGGGTAGGATCCATTTGCTTTTCATTTTTATTTATTTATTTATTTATTTTTTGGCCACACCATGCAGTTCATGGGATCTCAGTTCCCCGACCAGGGATTGAACCATGCCATGGCAGTGAAAGCCCAGAATCCTAACCACTAGGCCACCAGCGAACTTCCCTGAGGTAGGTAGGGTCCAGATATGGATTTCTTAAAGCTCCCCTGTGATTCTAATATGTAGCCAAGATTGAGAACCACTGCTGTGATGAAATTGCTCCCTTTCCTCTGGGGTATCTGAAATTTTGTGGTTAGACTAGTCTTTAAAACTATTAGGAGTTAAACACATAGACTGGCTCCATGGAGCCAGCCAAGGCAGATTCCAAGATAAGTTTCAAGGGTTCAGGCCTCAGACTCTGTCTTCTTTCCTGAAAGTATGTGATCAGATGCCCGCAACACAACACCAACTGAATATCCCTTTGACCTTAGAAAAATCTAAAATATTACCAGTGACCTATTATGCCAGTTTTCTCACTCGGAGTTTCCAGATTCCTTTGCCCACTATCAAGACCCTCACTACCTGGCCCCAACATCCTTTTCGAACTTTCATTCATCCCTCAACACAGACCCAACTGCTGGCAGATGGTCCCCATCTGCAAGCCCATTTTAGTCTACATATTTAATCCTGGCATTCACCCACCTGGGCTGATCAAAAGTGCCCTTCCTCACTATCTGTCTCTCCCCAGCTTATCTTTAAGTCTCAACTCAAAACCCATTTTTGATATGTAGCATTCTGTGTGATCATGCCAGCTCTCAGAAGCTGTTTTCTCTTTGAGTTTATTGTCCATCACATGTACCATTTATTCTGACACTTCAAATACACTATATGGCCAAGTGAGTATGCATTCCCCAATGGGCTGTAACACCTACATGTGGTAGAAACCAAGATTTCTTGATTGTGAATCCAATGTAATATAATAAGAATCTGGGCTCCCTTGAGAGTTCTGAGAGATTTTTAAAAGAATGCTGTTAGAGTGTACATGCAATGAATTATCTGATCTTTAGAAAACCTTGTAAATATCTTTGTTATTTTCACCATGTCACCAGTCCAGAAAACTAAAATGAGACTAGTCCATCTTTATCCCCAAATATACCAAGACAGACACAAAAACTTGCATGAGGAAATTAAGACTTTGAGTGAGTCACACAGGCTTTTAATAAAAGCGGCAGAGCCAAAATTCAGGGTCTCCACTGCCAGCTCAGTATTTTTCAACTAATAGAGAGGTTCTCAGACTTTATCATACATCAGAATCACCTGAAGGGCTTGTTCAACTAGTAGATCTGGGTGGTGCTGATGGGTATTGGCTGTCAGCAGTACCCATCAAATGGATACTGGTTCACAGATGGGTACTGGCTCACACTTTTGAGAACAACTGCTCTAATACAAGATATTTCCTAAAAGAAAAAAAGATAGAAACAGAGATTCTGTTAGAAACTTAAACCAAAGTCATATGGAAATAATAAGAAATAATAAATGACTGGGCCTATTTATTTCAACATATGCTTGTCTATGAGAGTAATTTGTTATAAATTGCAAATAAAAACTCAAATTTGTAATAAAGAAATCATTCTTATTAAGACTTCAAGCCAAAATATCAATATGTTCAAAGGGGTTGAAATAAATTCTAGCATGATAGATGCATAATGGAATAGAAATAAACCAATGGAATGATTTTAAAAAAAAATGGCAAGGGGAGAATGGAAGCCAGACCACCTGAGCTCTTTGCAAATTTCTTTATGCGGGAGGGAGGTTGGCAGCTAATCAACTGATCGCTCCATCAATCTGCCTGTCACTTAATCAGTTGAACTTTGCTGCATATCAACTTTTTATCATTATACTCTGCTGACCAAGGAGTGGAATATGAAAGTAGCCCAACAGAGAGTTCCTGCTCGTGAGAAATATGTGATCCAGTTTCAGATACAAAATCTACAACTAAGAAAATTTGGAGAGCGATGTAGAAATTTTGTTAAAATTTAGTCACAATAATGTTATACGAAGAAGAAATTAGGAAAATCAAGATCAGGGTGAGTTGAAGTAAAAACAAAGAAAGAAAGATAGATAAATAGATCGATAGAAAATAGATAGATAGATAGATAGATCTTCACGGCTGTAACCCAGGAATTGGTACATGCCAGAGTTTCACCGATTAGTTATTCAATGAATTAATTAGTGGATAAAAAAAGTTTAAGAAGTTCAACCTGAACTAGATCTTTTTGGCCTTTCCCACTGCGGAGCACAGGCTCCGGATGCGGCCATGGCTCACGGGTCCAGCCGCTCTGCAACATGTGGGACCTTCCCGGACCGGGGCACGAACCCGTGTCCCCTGCATCGCCAGGCGGACTCTCTACCACTGCGCCACCAGGGAAGCCCGCCCTGAGCTAGATCTTTAAAACTGGGTAAGATTTGGATGGGTGGAGAGCAGGAGGAATGATATCTGAGAAAGAATGTGTCATGAGTAAACTGAGAGGAAGGAACCTGCTCACGTGTGTGTGTGTGTGTGTGTGTGTGTGTGTGTGTGTGTAGTAGAGGAGAGTAGAGAGAAGCAGTGAAGAAGTTTATACTTACACACAGAAGGTTCATGGAGGCAAAGAGGATAGTCGTAGGAAGTAGCTTTAGGACAGTAGATTAAGTCCAGAATGTTCCATAGGTCTTCAGAGCTTTTCCCATGTGAGAGGAGCCTTTGCTGACCCTTGAGCTGAGAAGGTTTATGAGAGATACTAAAATTGAAAGCAATACCATCGCACACATACCATCCTACCCTCAAGGGAGAAGGCTAGAGAAAGGCTGAGCTCCCTGCAGTTGACACAATAGACTAAAGTCATGCTCTGTCTCCGCCCTTTGCACAGACCCTCTCCTAACATTTGCAGGTCAAGGCAAGAGTGCATATGGAGGCCCATGTGCGCCATATGGCTACATAGGTCAGAGTTATACATCAAGATAACAAATGTCAAATATTCAATACAATATGTCCCCTACTCCTCCATTCACAGATATACCTTTATATCAACCTGGAAAACCAAGTTTGAATTTAGAATGCTCAGTTTTCTGTACCAAAGCCTAAGGAGGTACAGGGTCCAGGCTCTGGCCTATATGTCTTTCCTCTTCCCACACTTGGCTCCATCCACATTTTAAGGGCCTTGTGCACGTGCATGTGAACATCCCAGACCATGTGTCCCAGCTTCTCCTCCTATAAATAGCCACCACCCGGCCAACCCTCAAGTCTTGGGGTGTACACAGCACCTGTGTGGTCTGTCCTCAGAAAGATGAACCAAAGAGGAGGCCCATGCAGCTCCTGGGAGTGGGCTTGGAGCCATTTGGTCAGGGAATTACAGATCCCAGGTACCCAGGGTGAAGTCTAGAAGAAGACAGTGGGCTACAAATGAGCATGTGTTTGTAGTCCTGTGGGTTTCTTGCCTAGGTGGAAGGTGTGGCTGGAAGGGGGCAAAGTAAGGAGCCTGGATCAAAGGCTCCTCTTGCCTGGATCTAAAGGTGATTCAGCCCCTGAGCTGCTGTGGGTCTGGATTCTACTGTTATAATCCACTGCCAATCAGTCTGCTTCTTCCACAATCCTGTCATTCTCTCCATGCTAGAAATTTCTCCTTTCCAGCTAATGAAGGAAGGGTCAATAAATCAGAATGCCAGTCTGGGCTCTCAGATGCACTCTTTGATAGAGAGCTCATTCTATGGGGAGCATGCCAAACAAAGCGTCCTGCAGGAGTCTCACCTGCGGAGATTTGTAGCCCACCCTTCACAGGCCCCCCTCCCCACACTCCAGACGTCTGCAGATCGAGGGCTTCAGAAGCCCATCTCATCACTTCCTTTTTAATCTCCATGTTAGCACTTGTGCCCTCCTTCAAGTGTTCCAAGGTAATTTTAAAGAATACCTCATTTTGCTTTCATTTTGCTCTGGCCTGGCCTTCCCATAAATCAGGGCTGAGGCAGGACTTGAAAGGACTGGGCTAATCAAGACTTCAATCTCGAGAAATGTTTAAATATAAATCAAAAGACCTGAAGGCTCTCCAGATCCTCAGTTTTCTTTGAAACCCTGGTTTGTCTCATTTTCGTTTTCTCCCCTCTCCTTTTTTTTTTCTTATTGGCCACACTGAGCTCTGAATTTTATCCTGGTGCCCCTAGAAATATTTCTAAATAGTTTTAGATGTTTTCTTTGAGGCATTGCACCAAGTGATACAAGAGGGCTATTACTGGTGCTCTGGGGTAGGGGGGTAGGGGCAGTCTATAGAATCTTGCTAGAACTGGAGGAATTTCAAATTTCAGGAATTAAATGATCCTAAAAGCCATGAACAGTGATTCGGCAGTCAGAGGGAACAGGAATGAAATCAGCAGAACCATAACTTTGATCATGCCTCCTGTTTCAGATACCTTTGACTCTGTAACAAACCATCCAAACTGAGCGATACAAAATAATAGTCATTCTTTATAATTATCTCTCACGGGAATTGACTGGCAGCCCTTGCTAAGGGTCATCCATGAGGTTGCAGTCAGAAGGTGGCTGGAGCAGGGGTCTTCTCAAAGGCTCCCACACATATCTAGCACCTGGGTTAAGAAGGCTGCAACATCAGCTGGGTCTCCTTGGGCATCTCCTTCCCTCTCTATGTCATGTCTACATGTGGTCCCTCCAGCATGGTGTTTTCAGTGTACCCAGACTTCTTACCTGGTCTTTTAAAATGTAGGTTTTTTTTTTTTAGATGTTGGGGGTAGGAGTTTATTAATTAATTAATTTATTTTTGCTGTCTTGGGTCTTCGTTTCTGCGCGAGGGCTTTCTCTAGTTGTGGCAAGCAGGGGCCACTCTTCATCGTGGTGCGCGGGCCTCTCACTATCACGGCCTCTCTTGTTGCGGAGCACAGGCTCCAGACGCGCAGGCTCAGTAGTTGTGGCTCACGGGCCTAGTTGCTCCGCGGCATGTGGGATCTTCCCAGACCAGGGCTCGAACTCGTGTCTCCTGCATTGGCAGGCAGATTCTCAACCACTGCGCCACCAGGGAAGCCCTAAAATGTAGGTTTTATTGTTATTTAGGTATGGTAAGATCAGGAGACAATTTCCATTGAAGAGATAGTTTAGTACACTCACATATCCCAAGAGGAGGGGACACACGGAGAGCCACAAGAGGAAGCACCAAGGTCTGTTAGGGGTGGGGGAAGGGTGGAACGTAGGGAAGAGCCTCTATTGCATTTCTGTGGGAGGAACTGGTGGTGCTTAAGACTGGCTGGTTTAACTAACCTCAGCAGGCTCAAGGGCATAGGAGCTATCCCTAGTTGTCTGGTATCAGGCACTGGTGTCATTAGAGTAGGTAAATAATGGCCCAGAATGTGAGAGCCCAAAAAAGGAGGTGGCTGGGGACATGGACTGTATTGGTTAGTTTGCATATGAAGTATGTGCTCCCAGGTGATTTCCTTGCTGTCTCCAGGAATTAGCTAATTTTGGAGGGACAGCCCCTTCAGGGTCAGCAAGACATCAAATATCAAAGCACCAAAATGCAGAAAATAAAAAACACGGTTAATACACATGGTGACTCAGGGCTCCAAAGACACATGTCCAAAGCTACAGAGAGCCAGGCAGAAGCTATAGTGCCTTTTATGAGCTACCTTCAAAAGACCTGCTGTTATCACTTGTCACTTTCTACTTATAAGAAGCAAGTCACTAAGGTTAGCCCATAGTCAAGAGGGAGAGAATCAGCTTCACATTTTTTAAATTTATTTTTATTGAAGTATAGTTGATTTAAAATGTTCTGTTAGCTTCTGGTGTACAGCAAAGTGATTCAGATATATATATATATATATATATATATATATATATATATATATATATAAACATATATGTGTATACATATATATATTCTTTTTCATATTCTTTTCCATTATGGTTTATTACAGGATATTGAATATAGTTCCCTGTGCTATCCAGGCTTATCCATTCTATATATAGTTGTTTGCATCTGCTAACCCCAAACTCCCACTCCATCCCTCCCCCACCCCTCTCCCCCTTGGCAACCACAAGTCTGTTCTCTATGTCTGTGAGTCTGTTTCTGTTTCATAAATAAGCTCATTTGTGTCATATTTTAGATTCCACATATGAATGACATCATATGGTATTTATCTTTCTCTTTCTGACTTACTTCACTTAGTATGATAATCTGCAGATCCATCCATGTTGCTGAAGGTGGCATTATTTCATTCTTTTTTATGGCTGAGTAATATTCAATTGTGTGTATATATATATATACACACATATATACCACATCTTCTTTATTCATTCATCTATCGATGGGCATTTAGGTTGCTTCCGGGTCTTGGCTTTTGTAAACAGTGATTAATGGCTTAAAGACGTAAAAGTAAAACATGGCATCATAAAACTCCTAGAAGATAACATAGGCAAAACATTCTCTGACATGAATTGTACCAATGTTTTCTTAGGTCAGTCTCCAAAGGCAAAAGAAATAAAAGCAAAAATAAACAAATGGGACCAAATTAAACTTAGAAGCTTTTGCACAGCAATGGAAACCATAAACAAAACGAAAAGACAACCTATGGACTGGGAGAAAATATTTGCAAACAATGCGACCGACAAGAGCTACCTTTTGATGGAAGGATTGCCAAAGAATTTGTGAACATGTTTAAAACCAGCACACCTCCCATAATAATCTCCAAAACTTTAATGGCTAATGGGCCCCTTTCCCCATACCTTATAATCCAGAAGTCTTAGACTCAAAAGCTGTGAAGTCTAATTGTCCCTCTCTGTTAGCATCACATTTCCCCAGCCACAATGCTAGGCAGGGTGTTGTGGTCAGAATAATCTTCAGGACTTCCTTAAATGGCAGGAGTCAAGGAGAGGAATTGTGATCCCAATGCTGTGAGTTACAGGAACTTGGCACAGTGAAATTCATCACGTAGTCAACATACAAGTGTCAACTCTCCCAGTAGACATCCAAACTGCAAGGATGACATAAAGAAAGGAGGAAGCCAATTCTGCCCTCCAGGAACATGCTCTCTGGAGGAGGAGAAAAGTCGTGAAACAATTAATGCAGGACGTGGAGTTAAGACAAATGATAAACTAGTCTTTGGAGAGGAATCAGGGAAGGCTTCATTGAGGATGTGGGCCTTAAAGGACTTCTCTGACATTGTCCCACTTTCACGATTAACTCACTCCCTTCCAAGGCCCAGAAGCCCTTTTAGCCAGAAGAACCAAACCTCCTGATCAGTCCCACAAAAAATAATGCTCCTACCTTCCCTGGAGCCATATCATTCTCATCCCTAAGAAGGCTCTTCCCTCTCTCCTTCAGTCATTAAAATCCTATCCTGCTTTTCAATCCACCTTTTCTATGACCCCTTTTCTGACTACCCTCAATCAACCACCACCATCTCTACTGCACTCTGAAGACATAGATCTTCTACCAAAAATCTCATCACATACATGTCACCATTTTTATATTGTTCACCATTATTTCAGGCTTGATCTGTTTTTCTCCCACTAGATTGAGGTTATTGCCGACCATAAACTACACATTCTGCTTGCCCTGAATGCCACCAACTGTCTCAAGGCCGCGTCTAAGTAGTTTATATATAGTATACTGGGCCATAATGTAAATATACAGTTTATTTAGGGCCCTGTACCAGCTTGAATGGAAAGAGTGCTCTTTTGACTAGTTTTCCATATTGGGACCCTACACAATTTTACTTGAAGGAAGGACTCTGTGACCAACCAATTATTGAAAGGCATTGTTGTGGAAACAGCATTGAATTAGGAATTGAAGTTTTGGATCATCAAGCCTCCCCATCTATAACTGCCATTCTTGTCCTACTTCTCTCACAGGGAGTGTATCAGTTAGCTAGTGCTGCATAACAATCTATCCCAAACTTAGAGGCATAAAAAACAATTAGTTTAGCTCACAAACTGAAGATTGGCTTGGGAATGGCTGGTCTAGGATGGTCCTGCTCATGGGTCTGCTGGCACATGGAAGGTCAACTACCAGTTGGCTTTGTGAGCTTGTTCATGTGGCAGAGGTCTTGGCTGGGATGAATCAGCTGGCTCAGTTCTGCTCCATGTGGCCTCTCATTCTCCAGTAGACTGGCCTAGACTTATCACATGGTAGTCACAGGGTTCCAACAGAGAGAACAGAAGCCACGAGGCTTTTGGCGGCCTAAACTCATGTAGAGCACAATGTCACTTCCACCAAGTTCTACTGGCCAATGCAAGTCACAAGGCTGGCACAGATCCATGGGATAGGGAAGTTTATTCCACCTCTTTTTTTTTTTTTTTTTTTTTTTTTTTTGCCGTACACGGGCCTCTCACTGTTGTGGCCTCTCCCGTTGCGGAGCACAGCCTCCGGACACACAGGCTCAGCAGCCATGGCTCACGGGGCCAGCCACTCCGCGGCATGTGGGATCTTCCCGGGCCGGGGCACGAACCCATGTCCCCTACGTCGGCAGGCAGACTCTCAACCACTGCGCCACCAGGGAAGCCCTATTCCACCTCTTGATGGGACAAGATACAAAGGCTCTTTATAAAGGGCACAGATACAGAGAGAGATGGAAAATTGGGGTGATTTTTGCAGTCTGTCTCAGGGAGGTTATGAAGATCAAATGAGATCACACATATGGAGGTCTTGGAAAGAATATACGACCTTATGCAAGGGATAAATATTGTCATGGGAGTTTCCTTTTTCTCATCAATGGGTTGGCCTGGTAGTGATGATCTAAGACACGTTCAGGTGTTCACATTAACAAGGATGTTCAGAGAGCAGGGAACTTACTTCCCCTCCTTAAATGGTTTTCTAAGTTACAGTTATTCTCAAATGTTTTAAAATTATGTTTCCTTCTCAAGAAGGGGGAAAATATGCTTCCATGATTGCAGATTTGCTGTTGCTCAGTATATGTCATTGCCATGCCTGCAGCTTCCACGTTAGCAGCATAGGAGCAGGTGGTTCACCCATGCCTTTACTAGGCATGGGCCAGGCACTAGCTCTGCACTGGGGCTGCCACAGGCACTAGAGCTACAAGGGCCAATAAGACCCGTCCCTGCCCTCAAGGTGCTTATAGATTAGTGGGGGAAACACAGTGCAAAGTACTGGAAGTATACACTGAAACCTGTAGGAAACATAAAAAGGAGCAGTTAATTTTTCTTGGGGGGAAGCAGGAAAATATTTGCAGCAAAAGTCAACTGAGTGCTAGAGAAAGAGCCTACGCACCATGCAGAGAGCTGAGAGGAAGGTACACCCGATGGAGGGAGGAGTATGTGCAGAAGCGTGGGGCTGTGGAAGGGGGTGGGGAGTTTGTGGAGCCCTGAGATGTGCCTTGAAACCGGAGTGTATGATGTGTAGGATGGTGTGTTGGGATATTGATGCTGGGGAAATAGATTGTGGCAGACCGTAAAGAGGTCACAATACCTCGATCTTTAGGCAGAGCCATGAGATCAGACCTGGAAGATGTCTGCAGGCATCAGGGAGGCTTTCAGTCATGTAGGAAACCAGACAACGTGAGCCAGAACCATAGCGGGGTCAGTAGGGGATAAAGTGTCCGTGAAATATCATCTTTCTGCACTGGGAACACCTGAATGTGTCTTAGGAATAAGAAAGGGAGCTGAGAAGAGAGGGCAGGAGGGTTGAGGCCCCAGAGAGGCACCTGATAGGCATGGGCCATGTGTATGCCCAGCACTCCCAGCAGAGCTCATTACCGCAGGGCAGGGCTGCAGGGTGGAAGGACAGGCATGGGATGACATGGGAGCAAGGTGGTCCAGCGTCCTCGAGAGAGACCCCCTGGGGTGACCCGGCTCAGGATCCAAGCTAAGTCGAGAGGCCACAGAGCAGAGAGTCCAGAGCAGCAGGGGGACAAGAGAAGGTGCTGAGAAGTAGTACTCTTCATGGGCAGGCTTCACAAGAGAAAAGGAAAGCCAGAGGCTGAACAGGAGGAAAGAGTCACCATGCCACAAGCATTAGGCGGTGGCCAGAAGCCACACCCACATCTGCTCTGAGTCAGAGAGACCGAGCTGGAATACTGGCTCTGCAAGTACACCTGGGGCAAGTGGCGTATCTTCTCTTAGCCTCAGTTTTCTTGTTTGCAAAATGGATATAATAATAGTTCTACTCACACAGCTGTGGAGAAGTGCTTGGCACATAAGCAGTCAGTGTGGGCCTCTGAGTCCTGAGCCAGCCTCCGGGACAGTTATTCAGTCTAGTCTCCAAGTAGCACAAAGAGAACCACAGTCTGAGCTGCTCCTGGTCTTCCAGAGAAGCTGCCCTCATTTTCCTATGAGTCTGGGGAATAAGCCCTCCTGTCTGCACCCCCTTGCTGACATCTCTGAGGGTCCTGTGGCGCCCACAGCCCAGGGCCCACGGGACAGCCCTACTTAGAAATTTCCTTCCTCCCTGAGACTTTCACTTCCTTCTGAATGTCTACTACCTTCCAGCTCCAATAAATCAACCATCTGCCACCCAACAGCCCTTAAGGTGTTTGAAAACAGCTTCCGTAACTGCCGCCACCTGAGTCTTTCCTTTTTTTTTCCTTAAAAATATTTATTTATTTATTTATTTATTTATTTGGTTGTGCTTGGTCTCAGTTGCAGCACGCGGGCTGCTTAGTTGCAGCAGGCGAATTCTTAGTTGTGGGATTTTAGTTGTGTGCATGTGGGATCTAATTCCCTGACCAGGGCTCGAGCCCGGGCCCCCTGCATTGGGAGCGTGGAGTCTTAACCACTGTACCACCAGGGAAGTCTCCCTTCCTTTTTTTTAACTAAACATGCTCAGTTCCAAACAGACCTATGTCTAAGTTTTCCTGTTTGCATGTTTATTACAGAAATAGCTTGAGGGAAACATCACTGGAACTACTGTCGTGACACTTAATCCATCACTGAGGGTTCAGAGCACAAGGCCTGGAAGCGGCACCTGGGTTCCACCTACTTCCTGGTCACTTACTAAGCCCTTCAGCTCCTGTTTTCTATTGTCCATTTTGATCCTCACAAAATCTCTGTGAAGGAAGACAGGGAATATTATTCCCATCTTATAGACAAAGCAGTTAAGGTGCCAATGAGGCAGAAATGTGTCCAGGGTCACGCGGCCCATTTGCAGGCAGGCCAGCACCCTACAGGATCTCCGCACTCCCAGACCCACTGTATGCTTTGGAGGGCAAGATGCAGACCGGAGGCACCAGGCGAGGACCCATAGCAAGCGTCTGTAGGTGCTCAGAGGATGTGCAGGGAAGAGACTTGAGACTAGGCAAATTTCACAAAAAGAGAACTTGAAGGAATTGAGAGTCAGAAAGGAAACGAGAGGTGTCTCTGGAGCTGGGTGGGGGGGCAGGTGATCAAGTCATCAGGGTGAGGAGAGGAGGGTCTTGGGAGCAGCCTGAAGGATGGCTAGAGGAGAGCGATGCTGGAAGAAGAGAGCCTCCTTCACCCAGTGGAACTGTGTCCTCTGACTCCCCAGGGTGCCACTGATGGCTAGAGGGCAGAGAGAAAAAAAGCGAGGCAAAGCTGTCATTTAGTACCACTTTCTGACATAGGTGGGCAGAGTGACGACAAAGTGAGGTACAGATGAAAAAGGAAATGGTCAAATAGAACACGCGTGACCCCGTCCAGTTCAGAAAACCTTTGCTCTTGGCCCACTGGTTTCTGAAGCAGCACGAGCCCCAGCCACGGAGAGATGATGAAAGGAAGGGCCCGCCCTGGGCACCTGGTCCAGGTAGCTGAGTCTCTGCATCTAACAACTAAAGAGAGCAGCCCCTGATCTCAGGGTAGACTGAGACAGCCCCTGACAAGTGAGGAAGGAAATGATACTGGGCCAGAGATGAGAAAACTTTTTTATTCCTTATGTGCTACTGACCAAAACCACAACAATAAAAAAGAAATTAGGGTTTATTCATGAGAAGTAGAAAATATTCTTAAAATTTAAGAAGAGGATACAGAAAATAATCAACAAATATCATAAATGTTGAAACATAGAATTGAATCTAACTTGCCCATTTTAGAGATGAGGAAACTGAGGTCCAAAAAGGGGGGTGATTTTCCTATTATAAACAGCGAGCCTCTGGCCATGTGCTCTTTTCATCATCCTTCACTGTAACGTCTCTATGCTGTTCCTACTCTGCTGCTGGCACCAATGGACAGAGATCTTATTTCACATTCACTCTGCACTTCCAGTGAGACACCCCTGTATTCCAAAATTACCCACCCCCTTAGGAACACTCCAAATGATGAATTACCCCCCAAATTCCACACATGGAGTCTCTGAGTCCATTGCCCTTAGAGGGGTCCAGTCTGATCTCCTCACCACTCACCAGGGTCTGACATTGAAAGTCTGTCTCCTGCATGGAATCCCTGACCCCTGGGAGATGAGGCTTGAAAGGTTAAACGCTGTACATTCCAATTTTCCATTATTAGGAAGAGACATTGGGGAAGGGGAGAAGAAAGGAAAAGAGAAAATATGTCTGAGGCTTCTTTGCATGTTATACAAAGCCTTCCTGGTTGTGTTCCAAAGTTCTCTTCCAGTCTTATCTAACATCACTCCCCCATCCTGTTTCCCATGCTGTGCCAACGCCAAGCTACTTGGCAACCTCATTTCCCCGGACTGATCTTTCCCAGATTCTCTCCTGACAAACTCCTATTCATCCTTAAAGACCCAGCTCAAATAACCCTTCTTCTCTGAAGCCTTTCCTGCCCCTGTGTCTCACCCCTGTCCAGGCTCTGCAGGCTGTCCTATTTATTTGACCCCATCTTTACCACTGTCAGAGTAGTTTGCCCCAACTTCTGTTCTCACTCCCACTAGATCCTGAATTCCCCAGGAGCAGGACTGTGATTTATTCATCATAAATCTTCATGGTCTAAACCTTATACATAGTACGTATTCAATGATTGTGGATGAAAGAATAAATAAATAAAAACAATAGTACAGGCACTAAGGAAAAGAGACAGAGGAAAACACACAAAACTCCCACATTCAACCTGCACACCCAGAAAGGAAATCTTAGGAAACAAAACACCTAGAATAGAACTAACAGTGAAATATAATGTGAGGAGTGGTGTGTTGATAAAAGAACTCTTAAAAAAAAAAAAATCCCTAATTTCTAGCACTTGCCAATTTCCATGGTGTTAAAAATCCCACCACTACTGATTCCAAGCCACTAACCTGACCTCACTAAATACAGAGTTGGGAAGAAAGGGCACACAACTGGCTCTCACAAGCTGGCATAAGCCAGTTCCAGCAACTGCTGAATATAAGCCACGTATGTAATTTTAAATGTTTTAGTACTCCCATTAAAATTATTAAAAGAAACAGCCAAAATTAATCTTAATATCTTAACTCAATATATCCAAAATATTACTTCAACATCCAATCCTTATAAAAGATCATTATTAAGATATTTTACCTTCTTGATTTCATAATAAGTCTGTGAAATGCCAGTGTGTATTTTATACTGCAGGACACCCCCCACCCCCACCCAACCCTGAACTGTACATGTGGCTGGCGACCACCGGTACTGACAGTACTCGTCTCGAATCAGAGTCAGAGCAACACAGAGTGACAGGGACATCCTGCCATTTTAAGATTTTGTCAATGGTGATGGTTTTCAAAATGGCCTTGTCTTTTTACAACTCAGGCAGAAAAAGTGCTTGTCCCGTGGGTTGGATTAATTTCAGAGAGGCCAGATCTTCTGCACCTTAACAGGACCTCGGGCCTCCTCTCACCCACACGCCTGAACCCTCGGGACCCTGAGCGCTTACTAATTGCCACACATTCCTTCCAGCTTTCAATAGGCGAGACTGAAGGCAGCTAATGAACCCAGCTACACCCTCCCCTCCGCGGGCCAATTTATCATCAGAAATGGCCCTCCCCCTAGGGCTGCTCCTCCCCCACGCCACTGCTGGAGAGTGCTGGAGCCTGGGGAAAGGGACTGGGTTTCTCAGAAGCTAGATGTCAGTAAGCACTCAGAAACGCACCTGTCGATTAGCCAAGGAGGCGAGTTACCACGAGGAGCCCGCAGGGAGATGCCAGGCCTTCATCTTTGAAAGGCGGGTTCTGTGACTCTAAAGTGGTGGCCTGGCGGGCGTTTGCAAGTCAAGGGTTTGGGCTCCAGCTCTGTATGACTTTCAGAAATCCCTTCATCTCTGAAGCTCGGTTTATGCTCCTGTAATCTGACACTGAGAATCTGGCAGCAGGTTTCTGCATATAGGACAAAATGATGTTTGTGAAAAATGGTCTAGAAAATGTTACATGCTGGAATATTGAGATCAAAATCAGCAGGCCTTAGTAAGAGATGCACAGGCTGGAAACTGGAAAGCCTGGGCTCTTTTCTTGGATCTGTCAGAAACAGGCTATGGACTAGTCCTTTTACCTCTCTGGACCTTTTCCTTAGCACTAGAATGAAAGGGTCCGTCTAGGTGACCGTTGAGACAGACAAGACAAAGTTCTCTTCCCTCCTGTGACAGAGACAGACAATAAACAAATATGCTGATAAATATATAATACGCTATTAGGCAATGATAAATACTATGAAAAAAGTGGCATGATTTAGGTACAGAATGGCAGGGAGTGCTGACCTAGATGCAGTGACCAGGGAAGACTGCCTTGTGAAGACCTCAGTGAAACAAGGGAGTGCGTCACATATCTGGAAACAACGAGTGCAAAGGCCCTGAGGCAGGAGTGTGCCGGGCTAGTGCAGGGAGTGTGGAGAATGCTAAATGGCTAAGGAGCGGAGCACAAAAGGAGAGGGCGTGAGAAGTTAGGCAGGAAAGATAGCTAATTCTCATAAACCTTGGAGGCCTTAGCTTGGATTAGGGCTTTTTTCCCAGTGCATTGGAAAGTGATTGAAGGATCCAGAGCAGAGAAGCAGCAAGATCTAATGTTTCTTCTGGCTGCCGCATGGAGAATATTCTGTAAGGGAACAAGAGTGGAGGCAGAAGGGCAGGCCATCGCCATAGTCCAGACGAGGCTCGGTGGGGGCTCGGACAGGGCCCTGACTGGCTGCACTCCCCGTGCCCACCCCAGCCTATTGCAAGCTTGTGCACCCTTTAAGGAGTTGCTCTTCCTTCAGAGCCCACAGGGCTCTTCCCTCCATCCTTCAGTCATGTGTCAGTGGCTGGCAGGCACCGGCTACCTCCCCCTGTAAAATGAATGGGGCTCCCACAGACCACACACTCCCAGGTGAGAGGTGGGCGTCCCCAGGCAGGGAATGGTGAGGAAACGTTCAGTTTTGGGGAAGCAGTGGTGATTAAATGCCAGCTATAACTTTGCCCCTTTATCTACCGCTTTAAGAATCTATAATAGAATGTGCATGACTGAGAATAATGTTATAGAAAAATGATCTTATTCTGCTTTATTTTTTTAATTACACACTCACAAACACAGTCCCTTAACTGTTACTGATAACACTTGGCTTGGAACACACCACCGCACAACCAGTTACTTTCACCAGTGTGGCAACATTGGGAATGAGAATCCCCTTCCAGGATACCCTTTGGGGTACATGGTTATAAGACGTCCTGCCCTGTCCTCTGATTCTGTCCTTGTTGTACCTCTTGTCTCACGAACCAGAAGGTAGGTTCCCAGCAGGCAAGAGCCACATCTTCTTCTTCTTCTTGCTCTAGTGCACTGTCAGCACCAGTTGATAGGTAAGCAGAAGGCAGTAGGATCAGAGATACAAAAGCTTCCAGGGCCTTGGCTCCAGTTGGCATCAACACCTGTCCTTGTGACCCTGTTAAACTAGAAGGAATCTTGGAAGTCATTTAATCCAGCTCTCTGATTTCCCAGAGGAAGAAGCCAACCCCCAGAGAGGTAAAGTGGCTGGCCCAGAGCCACCCAGCTAGGAAAGGCAGGTGAAGATGGTGAAGAAGGAGGGGAGGCCACCCCACTCTCACCAGCCAACTGTGTTGGTGCTGAAGAAAAATGCAGCAGAACAAACCTCCATGTCAGGGCAGTCCTCAGTCATTCTAGGCAGGGGGAACAAACGGCAGAACTACCCCTATTTTGTAGGTAGAACAAGCAAAGACCAAGACTGTGCTGAGTGGTCTCGACCATATATTGAATTGGGGTGTGGGGGAAGGAGTGACTGAAAAAGCTGGGCTGGTCCTTTCTTAATCCTTGGAAAGGGATGGTTGGGATGAATATGATAATAATGTGATATGGATACAATGATACAACATGAATATGATAATAATATAATATGAATAAGATAATGTGTGATATGAATATGACTGTCATTCAGAGGGATTGAATTCTATGTAGCTTCAGAGAACAAAATGAAGGCCAGCAAAAGCAAAGAATGAGAATTCGGATCTGGGCTCAGTAGGAGAGACAGCTGTCTGATCATTAGAGCTCTCAGAATGTAGAAGAGACTGCCTGAGGAGATGGTGGGCTTTCGATTGCTGGAAGTCCTGGACACTGTCAAGAGGACCCCAGCTCTTCAGGCGCAGCTGGACTGGACGGCGCCTGAGGTTCCTTCTAAGCCTGATATTCAGCAGTTCTAAGCAAAAGGAACTAGGCATTGGGTTTCCTCCCTTTGAAACCAGAAGGAGTTGCTCCTACCCGCTTGACTGCAGGCATTCTCCCCAGTGAAGTCGTACCGAAGGATGACATCTAAAAGTCTTTCACTTCCTAAGGATGTGATGAAGAGAAATGGCCTTAGATCATGTGACTGCCATAGGGCCTGTGAAAGACTTCCTATACTGTAAGCTTAGAGATGGGGTTCAGTTGCCAGAGAGTGTTACACAAACTCCTCTCTGGGTGATCTCTGAGGAGAGGTGGCTACCCATGGACCTCAGTGCTGTAGATAAAGCAGTGTGGAGGCAGGGGGATGGACTTCACGACCTCTCTGCGTTCCCGCCAGCCCATTCCAGCTATAATTCAATGATAAAACTATTAGAGGGTCCAGAGGTGGTTTAGCCTCATTTCTCTCATCCTGGTGATTGAACACATTTTTTTAAATCCCATAAACCCTAAGCCATAATTCTTTTACAGCAGAGGGAAAGACAGGACAGTCATGCACAGTTTGAAGCAAGGGAGTTGCGGGGAGAGGTTAAAGGAGAGGAAGGCTTGTTTGGATTGTGGTTGTCTTTTTTCATTTGGGGTTGATTGGGGGGATGCTAAATGTGAAGTTTGATGACCGAACAAAAGCAGAGCAAAAGAGAAAAAAGAATGTGAAAAAACTCAAACCTGCAGTTTTCTGATACACAGAAAGGAAATCCAAACTCCACTCATTATGGCGCATATTTCTGGCAGATCATAACATTAAATTACAACCCCGCAGCCTCGGCCAGGACTGGGGAGTTCTTCCCATGTGCTTCCAATTAAGCGCGTTTGAAGTTGCCCTGGATATTTATTTGTAGGGGATTTAATGCACAGAACGATTAAAGTTTGTTCTTGTTAGGAGTTTGGAGCTAGTTTGGGGGCCGGGGAGATGGAAAAGAAGAAAGCTAGGGAGAAAGGGGGACGTCCAGGGTACCCCCATGAATACGTGTGTATGTTAGAAAGTGCACAAAAACACACACACAAGCGCCCTTTGTTTTCAACATGGGGAGGGTCCAACATCTCTGACTGTGATTTTGTTTATAGGAAATCCTTTATAATGCACGTTTAGTGTTTCCATATGGAATTCTCTTAGGACATTTCCCCGCACCACCCTCCCCCCTCCCCTTTTTTATTTGGATAAGGCAAGAGAAAAGGGACTGTACATTCCAAAGATTCATAGTCATTCCGGATCAAATTCAATGGATTTTGGCAAGAGTTGAAAAACCCAGATGCAGGGCTTCAGTCTCCCGCTGAGCCGCCTCCAGCTGCGAGTGTCTGGTGGAGGTACTTTGTAAAATCATGAAAACCCTATTAAATTCATGAAATATGATATACTGTCATTTCAGACTAACTTTCCATTGAACTGTCCACGAAGAGAGAATTTGGTTAACTTGCAGAAGAAGGGGGAAGTGGCAAGGCTGGGGCAGGGTGGGAACAGGAGGCTCTATGGAGGAAAGCGCAGAGAGGTGCCGGGAATTCCTAAGAGGCTGCACTTTTGGGTGGGTGTGGGGAGGTATGGGAGCTCCTCCAGACCCCAGCAGCACCAGGCTTCCTCAAGGTTTGACTCCTCTCAGAAAGTGGGTGGTCACCACCATTCTTCTCCCTGTCAAGATGCTGACCAAGACTCCAGCTAAACCGGGGGATATTTAGGTTGCAGCCCCTTGTTTTATACCTGAGGGGCCCAGGATGGAGGGAAAGAGAATGATTCACCTGAGGTTCCTGAAAACCCAGGGCTCCTGAATCCACCAAAGCATGCCACCTCCCTGCACAGACAAGGCAGAGACCTTCACCTTGGGCAGCAGGTCTCTCTGTCTCAGATCAGAGCTGCTGACACTGTTTTTTGCAGGAACTCACAGACCCAGACTCCCCCCAACTATGAAATGACCCATCCTGAAGGAGTTGAATGCTCTTACTTCATTTCCTATTGAACGATAATTCACATCATAAACTGTTACATGTTTATTTTCAAACAAAACAGGGTGAGGACTCCCTGGAGATGAACTGGTTTTGTTTTCTGGAAACTGCCCCAGGACATGGCAATGGCAGGAGCTCACTTGTGTGTTCAGAGTTCGCCTTGCAGGAAGCCAAGTGAGGCCCTCCTTCCCCAGGCCTTGGCACCCTAGGGACCCAAAGTCCAGACCCCTGGAATGGAAGGGTGCACAGAGCATCACGACTCACTTGTCATTCAAGCGGTGGTCCCTAAAATAGGAATGTCACACTCCGCATGCAGCAACATCTTTGACCCAGTTGTCAGGGGTGGCTTCATGCATGGAAATGATCAGAATAAAAACTGACTTTAATTAAGCATGTGCAGTGTGCTAAAGCGCTGTTCTAAGGGCTTGGCAAGAATTAAATCATTTCATCCTAACAATGACGAGATGATGTCGTGATACTATTATCCCCATTTTGCATATGAGAAAACTGAGGCAAAATTGCCCAAGGTCTCAAAAGAGACTAAGATCACGTAGCTGACATAGTCAGAGTCAGTTTTTGAACCTCAGAAATCAGGCTCCAGAGCCTAAGCTCTGAAACTACCCACCCCCCTCCCCACCCCCCACCCCCCCACCACCCCCGCCCAAACACAGACCTAATTACCAATGTCAGACACAGGTCTTAACTCTCCCCTTCTCACCCGGTTGGAGGTATACTTTTTGAAATAAACACTTCACACTCTCTCCTTACCCTTTTGTTGTGTAAATACCCCCCAATGCAGCAATGAATTAAGTCACTAATACCCTAAACCAAGGCTTCGCAAATTGTAATGAGCACACAAATTCCCTAGCAATCCTGCTGAAACGCAGGTTATCATTCAGCAGGTTTGTGGAGGAGCTGAGAGTCCGCTTTTCTAACAGGCTCACAGGTGCTTCTGCTGGGCCACGGAGGCACTTTGAGCAGCAAGGCTGCAGGCTATTCACCTGGCTGCTTCCCTCCACCAACAGAGACTTCCTCACGAAGGCACACGCACAGGAGGCAGCTGGCAGGGCCAAAGCCATTTCACTAACCTCACGGCTGTGACCCAAACTAGCCCTACTGCCACCCGTCAGTAGAGCCAACAGGTTCCCAAGCTTCAAGTCTCGGGCACTGGGAGACCTGGGGAAGGTGCAGAGTCTTTGGGGCCATGAGAAGCCCTTTGACTGAAATCTTTGCAGCAGCTGGCAACAGCCAGGCACCGCAGGAACAGAGTCCAGTACCTCTACATCCCTGGCAGGGGTGGGGATGAGTGTGCTGTAATCACGGAGGTCAGGAACAGTCAGCACCAATACCTCTCCCACATCCCGAAGGGAAGGCTGCTCGCCAAGAGACACTGGCCCAGTGTGGCAGCTTCCACCTTCTTGATGGCGAGTTTGGGCAGAAGTTTAACCTTTCTGGTTCCATTATTTGACATGTAAAACGAGAGGATCACACTAGAGAATCTTTCAATCTCTTCTCTCCTTCCTATCCCAATCTATGAGTCTCTAAATGCCTGTACAGTAAATAAAAATTCAGCCAATTATCTGCATGTCTAAATATTCTGATGTCTTGTTGTCAGTGCCACACATCAGGACATCAGATGGAACCAGGTTCCTTTCCATCTGGAGGCTGAGTACCATAAACACAGCTCTCCCATGAACCTGGGCATTCCATCCCCATCCACATCTTGGGAAGCAGATGCAGGAGGTTGATTGCCACAGCCAAGCCTGCTGCCAGAGACTGGAAGGTGGAGCCTAGTCCCCAGGGCTCTGCTTCACAGCCCAAACACACCAACCGTATTGTGCCTACCAGTTCTGAAGGCAGGCTTCACTCAGCCAAGAGAAACAGGCATTTTAGATCAGGAAGGGGCAGCACTTGACCCCTGGCCTCCTCCATCTGGCTGTCTCTGACAAGGAGCCTAGTGAGGGGCAGGGGGCCCAGTGGACGTCTGGTCCACCAGAGCTGGGCTTGGATCCTCGCTCCCCCAGATCTCAAGCTCTGTGATCTCTAACGTCACTGTGAGTGTCATTCCTTATAAGACTAGGTGCAGAGTAGGTAGGCAATAAGGTGAAGCTATTCTTTCCTTCATATGACTGTTGATAATAAATCAGACACTTCCCAGATCTGTTCTTCAAACGACAGAGTCCAAGGGTACCCCTGGAACCAGCATCATCAAACAACCAACGATCCAGGGTTCTAAACCAGCACTGTCTAATAGAAACATAACATGAGCCATTGATGTGTGTTGCATACATAATTTAAAAGTGTTACTAAAAACAGTTTAAAAATTTTAAGTGTATTACATTTTTTAAAAGTAAGTTTTAGGGCTTCCCTGGTGGCGCAGTGGTTGAGAGTCCGCCTGCCGATGCAGGGGACACAGGTTCATGCCCCGGTCCAGGAAGATCCCGCATGCTGCGGAGCGGCTGGGCCCGTGAGCCATGGCCGCTGAGCCTGCGCGTCTGGAGCCTGTGCTCCGCAACGAGAGAAGCCACAGCAGCAAGAGGCCCGCGTACCGCAAAAAAAAAAAAAAAAAAAAGTAAGTTTTAATTAATTTTAATAATATATTTAATTGAGCCTAATATATCTAAACTAGTATCATCTCAACATGTAATTGACATTAAAACCTATTAATGAAAATTTTCACATTCTTCTTTTGTACTAAGCCTTTGAAATTTGGTGTGTATTTTACATTTACGGCACATCTCAATTTGGACTAGCCGTATTTCAAGTGTTCAGTGGCCACATGTGGGCAGTGGTGACTTACGAAACAGTGTGAATACAGAAGAACTGGTGGGGGCACCATGCCAGGGGTAGCGTTTAGCCTTCCCATCATCTCTGACACCACCCCCCAGCCATTCCAAATAATAATCCTATTAATAACAATAAAACCCTAAGACTAATGTTCTTAGATACAATGACTAGGCATTTCCTCAATCTTAGGTAAAAGGATTTTTAGAAGAGTTTGCTATTTTTATTTATCTCTAGGATTCCAGCTAAGGAAAAACTCTGGGCTTGCTCTTCACATGCAACTGGAAGGTATTAACACCTCACCCTCCCAGCCAGACTATTGCCCTTAAGCTCCTTCAATAAAAAATGTTTGAAACTATGACTGACCAGTGGAGAAGGCAAAAAAATGTACCTGCGGGAGCTCCTCACTGAAGTGTTCAGTGCTGTTTACTTTTTTAAAATGTTATTTAAATGAGGACCTCGAACACCAGAGCAGAAGACACTGACAGGATAGACTGCATGGCTGCAGGGTTTACAACAGTCAGGGCACTGGGGACAGAGGGAAGCGTTCATGAATACGAATGGCACACAGATTATTTGCTACTAAACTACAGATTTGAGAAGCACCACGGTATAGATTCCAGCACAGGATACCAGGCTAGACGACTCAAGGATGCAGAGTATTAGGGGTCCTGCTATAGCGATGAAGGATTGAAGTATAAGACATATCACAGAATATTGGGCATTAGACACGAGACTCAAGGGAGCCAGGGCCTGGGGTGAAGGGAAAGCAGAGTCTGAACAACCCATGGCCTCCTCCAATCAGTTAGTGGCAGCCTCCAGCCTCGCCACTCCCTCCCAGCCCTCCTCTCTCCCTCCCACACACTCAGCATTGCAGGCAGTGACCTTGTTCAAGCTGCCTGACTCAGTCCCTGGGAGCCAGCATCAGACTGAGACTGCTGCCCCTAGCAGATGCATTAAGGAGGTTTCTGCCACCCCGACAGTCATGAAGACAGTGCAGAAATGGGATCGTGGGGCCCGTGTTACTCATGCTTCACGGAGGCCCTCCTGTTGAGCCATGTAGATTACATCCAAGAAAAAGAAATCCACCCATCGTCATGGACGAGGGGGTGGGGGGATGTGGGGGAGAGGCATGGGGGGGAAGCAGGCCTCCCCCAGCTCACAAGGACCCTCTCCCCGCCAGCCCGCCTTTAAACTCCACCTATGCACCCAGTTGCCCTCTCCCGTCTCTCCACGGCGGCATGAGGCTAAATTAATAAATGTGGGTAAACCATGTGGAAATGTTTGGCTTGCCAAGTGCTCTAAGTGAGTTTGAAATACTATTGGAAACAGTGGAAATTGGCACGGCTATCTGGAACAAAACTGATCTCGCCCCCAGGACTCCTGAGATTGAGTTTGGTTCATTGAGGCATATGCAGATAGAGCAGGATCTTCGTTAGAAACTTGGTGGATCTATTTCAAACCCTTATTGGGGAGCAGGGAGATATTAAAATATTAAAAGAGATGGAAAGACAGCGAGGATGGGGATTCTCCTCTGATGTGATAAACCCACAGGGAATTGCCCAGGAGTTGACAAGAGAAAGGGGGTACTTCTAAAGTGAGGTGCATTCAGCTAGGTTGATTTGGGTCTCTGAGAGCCAAGAATCAGTCCTGCCATTGCAGGGACGTGTACTTCGGCACACACACACAAGGTGGGTAGGTACATGCTTTCCTTCCCCAAACAGACTCATCTTTGCTACTGGCTCCTCCAAGGGGCTCCTGATAAAGGAGGCAGGGGAAGAGGCACCCTGGCCTGGGGAGTGACATGGCTTCAGGGAACCAAGAGGCCTTCCTCAGGTGAGGTGTGGGTTTTGTTCCCTCATAGCTGTTGTATTGGTCAGGGTCAACCAGAAGAACAGAACCAGTAAGAGATTAGATAGATAGATAGACAGACACAGACAGATAGATAGATAGACAGATAGACACACAGACAGATAGATAGACACACAGACAGATAGATAGATAGATAGACACAGAGACAGATAGATAGATAGATAGATAGATAGATAGATAGATAGATAGATAGATAGACAGACTTATTTAAGGAACTGTCTTATGGTTTATGGGATTGTGGGGGCTGGCTTGGCAAGTCTAAAATCCATAGGGGACTCTCAGCTGCCTGCCCTCCTCACCAGTCAGCCCACCTCCTCTACTGTCAGACCCTCGACTACCTCCTGAAGCCTCCCCTCCTCAAGCAGCTACTAGTGTCCTGGTCCCCTGAGAATGGCCTTTGAGCTGTCTGCCAACCAATCCCATCCAAACCTCAAACAGGTCTCCAAGGTGGTCGCCTGCATGCCTCCTTACTCATCCCTTCTTACTTACATCACTTCTCAAGTGAGTTCCTGAACAGCCTCCTGGTTGCTCTCCATGCCTCCAAGTCCATGTTACCCAGTGTATTTCTAAGCTATGCACAGGGCCAACCCATTCTGTGCTAGGTCCCCTGCAGCTCCTGGTGAACCTGCACTCCTCCCCTGCCCACTCTTTGCTTCAACTGTCCTGTGCTTTCACGGTTCCTGGACGATCACACTCCATCCTCAACCCTGACGAGGGCCATGCTCTCCTCTGACCATAGCCCAGGTCTTTGCCTCACCACCTCTTCCTCCCCATTAATGACTGGCTCAGAGCACAACGTTCCCTGGTGCGGGAAGCCCCTCTTCTGGGCTCCCTGAGCACCCTGCTTCCCTCTGCCAGCACTCACCACTCTGTGGCATAACAACCTGTCCGCCGCCTGCCCCTCCACAAACCAGTGAGCATCGCACCTCTGCCTCCAGCCCCCACCCAGCGCAGGTCCCGGCATCCACCTGGCTCACAATGCGTGTTTCATCAATGTTGGCTGAATTAATGAACAAGATGTTTGCCAGTAAAATTACCCCAGTGCCCCTGTTTCATCGCCAGCTCTTCCAGCAGTGTTCCTCACTTTCTTCCTCTTCCCATAGCTCCATCTGAAATTTATTGGGGTGGGGAAATGATATTTTTCTTCTCCCTCTGCTTTGCCCGTCAATTTGAGAACAGTTCTGAGCAATAATAGTGTCATGATAATTTATGGTGTAAAAAAGTTACGACCTGAAACCGTGGGGCCAGCTTCAGGAACTGAAAAAGCACAGAATGGCTGTCGCCCAGAGGGCGAGGTGGGCGGGGCGGGCATGGAGGCGGGACGCTGGTCTGAGGGGTGTGCTGTTCCCTCGAACGCTGCCGGGAGCCTTAGCAGGATTCTCGCAGGGGAGGCACGGGCTCTAGCTATAGTTTAGAAATACTCTCCATTGGCAACATGTGGTTGGGGCAGGGAGACCAGCTACCCAACATTTGAAAAGGGTGAGGGATGGAACTAGGCAGGGGCCCCCATGAGACAAGGAAGAATCAGCAAGATTTGCGGTTCCAAATCTGGGATGAAAATAGAAAACCTGACCATACAGGCAGATGTTCAGACATTCATGAACATTCATGTTCAGAGTAAATACTTTACTGTCCCAACCTTTTTTCCATTCATTCAACAAATATTATTTGAAATGTGATTTCTTGTAAGCCTAGAGATACAAGAAGTAAGACATGGTCCCTCCCTGGGCGGGGAGGGGGGAGGTGCTTTATCCCGATGGGAGGGACAAACAGTAAACAAATGGGGGATGTTAGAGCAGCAGGTGATAGTGAGTGTGTGGGGGAAAGTCCAGCTGGGGCTGCGATAGCAGAGAGGGAGCTGGAGGATGCATTTCTGAGGAGCCATGACTAACCAGGGAGGGTATTCTAAGCAGAGGGAATGGCGCGTGCAAAAGTCCTGGAGTAGGAGCAGGTTCCACATGTTCGAGGCAGG
The DNA here is from genome assembly GCF_008692025.1 of Phocoena sinus. Classification (NCBI taxonomy): domain Eukaryota; kingdom Metazoa; phylum Chordata; class Mammalia; order Artiodactyla; family Phocoenidae; genus Phocoena; species Phocoena sinus. Next base: position 28,011,849 of record NC_045776.1, on the reverse strand, counting down.
GGAGGAGGTGACAGGAAGGAGGTGACATCAAAAAAGTAGCCAGAGTCCAGTTCCTGGAGACGCAGTGGGCAGCAGAAAGACTCTGACCTGTGTCTGAGTGAGCTGGGCAGTCACCAAGGTCTCCTGAGCAGGATCCCAGCTACATACTCAAAGGACCACTCAGGCCGCTCAGGCTGGACTGAAGGAGAAAGTGGAGAGACTGGTCCTGGTCCAGAGGCTGCTCACATAACACCGGAGAGACATGATGGTGCCTTAGGCTTGGCCACCTAGCAATGAGCTGATGACAAAAGCTGATTCCACGTGTGATTTATAGGAGACGCTAATAGGAATAGCTGGTGCACCTGGGTGTGGAGTGTGAGAGAAAGGAGGGCCTGAGCCTCTCTGGGCACCTTAGTCTGTTCAGGCCATATAACAAAATTGCACAGACTGGGTGGTCTGTAAACAACAAGCATCTATTTCTCACAGTTTTGGGGGTTAGAAGTCAAAGATGAAGGGGCCAGCTGATTCGGGGTCTGGTGAGAGCTGGCTTCCTGGTTCCTAGATAGTCTTTGCACTGTGTCCCCACATGGAGGAAGGGACTAGGGGACCCTCTGGGGCCTCTCTTATAAGGGCACTAATCCCATCCATGAGGGCTTCACCCTCGTGGCCTAATCACCTCCCACAGTCCCCATCTCCCAATTCCATCACATTGGGGGTTAGGTTTCAACACATGAATTTGGGGGCAACTCAAAGATTCAGTCTATTGCTGTGAGTGACAGTTGCTCTTACTGAGATGGGGGAGCCTAGAAAGCTGATCAGGTTTGAGGAGGTGCAGGCCAATCAACACACACCCAACCAGAGGTATGAAACACATTTTACTAAGTGGAACTTTCTATAAATGGGCACCCACACTTTGACATAGCAGCTGTGAATGATACATACCCTGGAGACCCTCAGGTGCCTTCTGACCAGAACTGAGTTAGCAGGGGTTTGCTGCTCGCTGTGTATTTGCTCATGCAACTTATCTCTATCACTCTTTACCCATCATAACATGTTACTCAGAGCCCCTCTTCCCAGTTCGAAATGCTCTTTCTGCAGAGAGACAGACAAAAACACATTTGAGACAAAAGAGTTTACTTATAAAGAGTGGTATGGGGAGGGGGCAGAACCTCATCACCATGGGGTGGGGCTGATTCAGGAGGCTGGGTCCCCCTACCCCCAAATTTCTCCCACAGCTATCTTGGTTGGTCTGTATCAGCAGGGCCACGTTATAACTTGTGGGGGCCCTAGGCACTTGGCTTTCATAGGTCCCTTCTTCCATAAAGAACTATTAAAAATTATATTTTATGACTGCATTGGTAATGAGATAAATATAATGCAGGCTGGATTATGTACATTTTTTTCTTATGATGTTAAAAGAAATTAAAGCATTTTTGTGGACCCTTAAAAGTACTGTGGGCTGTGCCTGCTGTGCGCAACGGGGAAGTCGCCCTGTGTACAGGGCGGGTAGGAGGGTGGGTCTGGAAGAGCACTGGACATCAGGAGAGCCAGGCCCTCATCCTGACTTCTGAGCAGTAAGCTATTAAGAGCTCTGATCAGTCCCTCCACCTCTCAAGGCGTCTGCCTCCCCAACTTTCCTAGGAGGGTGGAACTTGACCATCTCTCAGCTGCCTAGTAAGCAGTAACCTTCCAAGATTCTACCTAAATCGTGCAGACCTCGAGCTTCATTTTTAACTTTCTGATCCCAAAGGAAGGCTCTTCCCCACAACTACAATATTAAACTTGTTTTCCTCTTCTGGATCTCCTTCTCTCATCAAATCATGTGCTGGTGTGTGCAGCCAGTGATTTCCGAAAAGCAGCCATAAAACCATAATGAGTGTGGAGATACCAACATGAAAATGACAGAGAGAAAGCCATAAACATTCAAATAAATATATAAATATAAACAAGTCTATAAACTAAACCCTGGAGGTATTTTAAACACATAATATAGTATTTGTATCTCTTACTTTGCGCAGCAGAACTTTCAAAGGAAATTCATTTAACTCTATTGCTCACACCCCTAACCCCTATCCAGGAGTAATCGTTAATAACCAGCGCAATTATCACTTCCCTCCTGATCAAGAGTTCATTTCAGAAGCTCATTCTTGAATTCATTATCGTGCTGGAAATGAGCTGAATTGCAGTGGATGTGACCACATGATGAGCCCCTTGCTCTCCTTCCAACTGAGTTCAGTGAGATGCCTGCCACAGCCCTGGTCCCGACCTGCCCTGTCTGTTGCAAACGTAGTTACCTGTCAATACCTGGCCTGATTTAAAGAAGTGTGTCTGGAGTTAGGAAGAGAGCAGACAATTCTCTCTTTACTGTGAGTTTGATGGGTGGAGGGACACCCCCCAGGGAGCATGACTGCAGCCCTCCTGCTGCAGAGGAGCATAACCTGAGCTGGTCCGCACCACCAGCCGGAAATGGACAAGAGTGCACTGAGCACGCCTCCGCTGGGCCCTGTTCCCAGCGCTTTCAGGTGCTTGCTCATCTAACCCTCACCACAGCCCTGAGGCAGATTCAGGGCCAGATACAAAGCCTGTGGGGCTTCGTGCAAAATGAGAATATGGGGCTCTTGTTCAAAAAGCAGGAGAAATCTACGGTTAAAGGTACTGAAATATAAATTTTTTTATTCTTCCTTGGGTAATTTTCTCGCTCTCTCACTCTCTTGCTCCCTCTGCCTCTCTCACCTTGGCCTGTCACGGTGTTTTCATCTGCTACTTAATGTTGCACTGGCCAGGTGAGTGCAGACCGTCCCAGATACCAGGATCCCCACCCTGCATCTCAGTGCAAAGACAGAAGGCCCACTGGCTGCCAGGTTCCCGCCCCCAGCCCTCAGACAGACACACCTGGTCTAGCGTGGAGGAGTTGAGCCAGGTTTCTCCCCCTGTAAGGCTTCCACCCTAGCCCTCTGTGAACAGTGAACCCTCCCCCCGACAAGGAATGGCAACCTCTGTGCCTGGATTCACTTGGTACCAGGAATGGCCAAGATTCCTCAGGGTGCACCACCCTACACCTGTGCCCATGTGCCTGAACGCCCTTGTGCACAGAGGGCAGCAGCCATCCCCAGACTCAGGGCAAAGAGGAAGAGGCTAGGCAGGGCCCTGGGCACCTAGAGACGGGGGAGCAGGCGGCAGAGATCAGGGGAGGCAGCAGGAGGCAGGACTGAGTGTGAGCTGAGGATCCAAGCTTCCCCCACTCATGACCCATTGTCCTATCAGACTGCACTCAACGCAAATTTAAGATTTTGAATGATCGAAGGTATTTGAGTTATGAAGAATTTCAAGATGGCAATTTTAAAGAATCAAACCCCAAGCCCAGGCCCTCTTAAGCTCAAAACCATATACAACTGCATTGGTCGTGTGCCCATGAAGCCGACTCTGGGCAGATTATACCACTGTCCTCATTTTGCCCAAGGGAGAACTCAGGCCCTTTAATCTGCCCAAAGTCATGATACTTTGGCGGGGGTGGGGGACACTGAGACTCAAACTCAGTCAGGTGGCTCCAGAACCTCATTCTTCACCACTTCCTTTCCCATCAAATCTGGCTGCCCCTGGGCAGTACAGTACAGTACTACATGATCTTGCAGAACAGACAAAAGAGAGTGCACGCCCCAATCCGCACCGTCTTGCTCAGTCAGCTACCCACTGGCTGTGTGACAACGGGCAGTTCCTTAGCCTCTATTAGCCCAACCTGCCACATGGGGGCGCTGTGGAAAAAACATGGAGTCCTAAAGGTCCATTTATATAGAAGCACCAGTGTCACCTAAAACACAGAAGTGGGAGAACCTGACTAGAATCATCTCCTCCTTTCCCAGGCTTTTCCCCACCCCTCACCAGGCAACTGACCCCAACCTTGAATGTCCAGAGAGGAGAGCGTACACGCTTTGTAAATGTAACTGCTCTGTAGCCCCTCAGTGAGAAAGGGACAAGATTAGGCCAATTCACCACTCAGGCCACTTAGGGCTGTAATATTTTCGGAGTCTGGGTACAAATGCTTTGATTTCATCGTCTAATTCCAGTGGGGTTTTTTTCTCTCTCTATTTAGTCCAATGGGGTAGCTCTCTCCATTAGTGATCCAGAAGGATGCCCCCAGCCCAGCTGACATCTGTACCACAGAACAGATGTTTGCTGAATGAATGCCTTTGGAGGAAAAGTCTGCATGATGTTTTTCCTCAAATGCATTGATCAGACTGATCCATTAGTAAGCACTGACTTGAGGAACACCAAATCTGTAGTATTGATACCAACCAGGGTTCTTGGCCTTCCCCAAGCAATAGAAATTGACTAGAGGCCAGACAAGAAATTCAGGCAAGGCTTTATTGGGGCTCCTGCTGCAGCAGGGGGTGGGGGGCGAGAACAAGTAACAGTTTCCCTTGCTCACTCGTTCCCCAAGGGGCGCCGAGCTTGTTCCTTGTATGGGGTAAGGGTAGGGGTGCGTCCAGAGGGGTGGCTTAGGTGTTTTGCCCACCCCTTTGTGGTGTTGAGTGCAGGGGGCATGCACAGTACCCTGCTTTTGCTCCTGACACCCAGTTTTTGCTCCCGGCTCTTCAGAAGTGGCAGTTGGGGTTTTTTTCCTTTGGTTTTTTTGTACCTTTTGGTCCAGAATTCACCCCAACTGCATATGCACAAAGTTATTTTTAGTCCCATGTAGTTTCTTTATGTTTTGTTGCTCGAGGGGAGGTGCGTCCAGGTGCAAACACTGCAGCAAATGTTCCCAGGTCCCAGGCTGTCTCAGTATGATGAGACATAGCTTTGGTGACCCTCAACCTCTGAGTCTTTTCTGCTGAACTAGAGTGACGGGCTTTCTCAGACAAGGTCAGGAGCATTTCCTTTGGTCTCATCAAAGAAGCTGCTACTTTGGCAGCACTGTCTGACAGATCTGAACGGTCAGAGCCTTTGGCATCGGCCACTGCAATAACTCACTCTCGGTGAGGGTGTACGTGGCCATACATGATACCCAAGGGTCTCCATCATTCTGGGATTCAGGGCCTGTTCCAGGAGTGCCAGTTCACTGCCCAGATCAGGCCAAATGCATCCAGAAATTTGCCAGAACTTCAATTCTAAACTGCCGCCCAGAACGTTAACTCATGAACTACCCAAAAGCTGTAGATGAGCCATATGATGGTCAGGGGTTGTTGGGAACAAGAAATGAGGTAGCATGTGTAAAGTGCTCAGCACAGACCTGGTACACAGTACGTACTGAAATGCCAGTCTCCGATGGGAATGTAATCTCTCTCTTGGAGAGCGTTAGTGAGCAGAGAGATTTGCCCCTCCTTCCTAGGGGGTATTAGAGGCTATTTATCCTAGAGAGGGACAGTATGAGGGCATTAGACACTCTGATGAAGGAAGTAGGAGGGTGGAAAAAGTCATTTGAGGCAGGCTGAGGAGTGCGGGTCACGAAAACTGAAAACTCATTTTACTGGTAGGCAAGGTTTTTCCATGGTCCGGCTCTGGACACCCCAAGGACATAGTTAGTGTGAGGTCTCTGGTGAAACATAGAAAACATCTACCCTAAGGTTCACTTCCGCTGCTGCTACCCTCCCCAGAGACTTAAAACGTGTAATTGTAACGGGGCACATAAGCTGGTCTTTCCTGGAGAAACTCACGTCCTTACAGAGATCAGAAGACACAAAAAAATCACTCAGGTCTTTCAAGGAATTCTCCTTTCAGCTTTTTGCTTCTTGAAGCCAAACAGCTTGTACTTCCACCTTCTAAAACGCAGACACTTGAGTGCTTTCTCCAGAGCAAAAATTGGTTGACACTCCCTGCTGATGAATTCAAACATTTTGACTGAACTCATTCAAATTCCTGTCAGTTTAGTCAATTGATGTCATATCAGATATCTGTCACCATAACCAGCCAAGTCAATTATATACCTGGTCTTTCTAGTTAGTTAAACTTATGTCTAAAAACAAAAATAAAAAATCAAGATAAAAATAACCTATCCATTTATTTAGCAACTGACTAATAACTTCTATCAAAAAAGTACATTTTTGTCCAACTACTTTGATTTTTTTCACTGAATCTACTAAATCAATCAGCTGTACGTGGCGGTGCATTCTCGAACAGATGGGTCAGCTTGCTGAACACGCAGGGAGGTGAACGTCAGAAATGAAACCTTCAAAACATGCCATCAGGACGGCCACAATATCACGCTCAATCATCCACAATAACAGGGAGAAATGGGATCCTGCAAGAGGATAGGTAACCCCTAATCACAACAATTTTGTGCATTCAAGAGCATTTTTCTATTCTCCCTAGAAATTCCCCTTCCTGTCTCTTGTTTGTCCATAGTTGGTAAGAAAATGGTGTGATTGCTCAGAATCTGACTGTGCCTGGATTGCCCTTCAACAAACAAGCCAATACAAGTTCACTGAAAACTGGAAGTGGACTGTATTTATTGGGACCCCTTGAAGGTTGTATTATACTGAATTAATTCTGAAAGATGTGATTCCTACCCAAGTCCAGAGGATTATGATAAATTCAGCGTTTGATACAGTCAGTTTTAAACCTGAGCTAAAGGGTTAAAATCAGGTTCTTTTTTTGCTACAAATGAAACCATTAAAGCTGGCTTTTGGTGCTGTGCTTCTCTAACTCCACTCTCCTCCCACTCGCCCAACCTCCTCCTATATCCCCTCCTAGGATGCTCAGAGCCCTAGTACTCTCCCAGAGCTCTCTCCACAGGGGGAACCATTTAATAGACCAAGACACACTGAGGGACCTTTGACTCTCTGTGCTCTTTCCAGGGCTGCCTGTTTTCTGACAGAAGATACCTGAAGAGATCTGGGTTTAGCTCAGAAGGGTAAATCACTAATGACATACAGTCGTCCCTCCGTATATGCAGAGGATTGGCTCTTGGACCCCAGTGGGTACCAAAATCTGCAGATGCTCAAGTCCCTTATATAAAATGGCAAAGTACAGCCTGCCCTCTGTATCTGTGGACGCAGATCCCATGGTATGGAGAGCCAACAGTAATTTCAGATGCCAGGTAACTGGGCAGAGTCCAAGTGTCAGCAGACATGATGTTAACAAAAGCAGGTATAGTGAAGAGCCATCTTGCTTAGGGAATCAGAACATATTCACTCTCAAAAATATTCATACAGAATTAAACGACCCACTTTTGTCTGATTCAAATCTTCCACTGGTCAGATTTTTCTCCTGGTCACAGACATTTCTGCAATGGGAATAAGATGATTATTTATTGTTAGTCACTCACCACCTACAATTCACTTTTCCAATTTTCCTGTGTTGCCTATACAGTGCCACTTTGTCAATCCCTGCATTTTATTGACTGTGTTCTGATGGCTGGGATAAACAAATTACTTCAAGGATGGCTGTGGTGCAAAAACGGCATTGCTTACTGGGTTCTAAATGATGGATGGGTGTGTGATCCAGTTGGTCCTAACGTCAGCAAGCAACTCACCATTACAAGGGTGCAGGTTGCCATAACCCATCCTAGCAGGGACATATTTTGTATGGTATATAATAATTACCTTTTTTAATTCAAGTAAGTATGGGACAATATCCAGATCAAATGATTTTGCAGATAAAATACTCCAAATTTTCAAGTCTACTCCTTTAAAATACACTGTGAATATACTACACAGTAACAACTCCACTTTATAAATGCAATAAAAGCGTCAATAACCAAGAAGTTCACATTCTTGCATTAGGCCAGAATTCATTAATTGGATCTAGGGCAGGTTCTTACAATGCCTAGACCCAAGTCTACGCGCAGCTCAGTGGTCTCCAAATTTCTTTACTGCGCAATTCTACCATAAAAATATTTTTGAGCAGGCACCCCAATGTGTTTGTTTAATTACAATTTATACTCACGTACTTATAGCAGCCAATATGTCAAGGCACAATACACACTTAGGCGAGGGTCATCTTTAATGACAGTGAATGTAAATCCTTTTTAAAGTCGACTTCATTATTTTAATCCTTTTTTGGCCTAATTCTCATTTTGGCTAATTAGGTTGTCATTGCCTTTACTTCCTAACATGGCTGATAATGAGTTTATAATCAGAACTGAGGAAGCAATAGCCCCACCACTTTTTTGTGTGATTTATTTGGGCTTATTTTAGTCAATCTTTCTTTATAATCTGAGGTTTCTTTTTTTAAATTAATTTATTTTTATTTTTGGCTGTGTTGGGTCTTCATTGCTGCACGTGGGCTTCCTCTAGTTGTGGCGAGCAGGGGTTACTCAGTTGCGGTGCGCGGGCTTCTCATTGCAGTGGCTTCTCTTGTTGCAGAGCACGGGCTCTAGGCATGTGGGTTTCAGTAGCTGTGGCACATGGGCTCAGTAGTTGTGGCTCGCAGGCTGTAGAGCGCAGGCTCTGTAGTTGTGGCGCATGGGCTTAGTTGCTCCACAGCATGTGGGATCTTCACGGACCAGGGCTCGAACTTGCGCACCCTACATTGGCAGGCAGATTCTTAACCACTGCGCCACCAGGGAAGTCCTGAAGTTTCTTTACAAGAGTCTTATTAATCGACTGTCCATTTTGTGTAAATCCTTTTGCACCATGGGGGTTCCACTCTTTACCAGGATGATAATAAAAAAATTAAGAATAATACAGTATTAATAACAAATAAAAAGCACGTATCCAGGAAGTCTGACTCCAGAGCCTGCATAGGTGACCTGCAGTGCTGACCTTCACACATGGTACCCAATGTCCACATGTGACATGTGATGACTTGAAAAATGATCTGAGCCAAGACTCCTTATCTTAAATTCACCTTAATTTTTAGATAAAAATATACATAGAAGTTCTAGTATTTTCTACTCACACCCCAGTGGACTGTTTTATGTACCCTTCAGGATGAATGTCCCACTTTGGGAACCACTGGCTCTAGTTCACCTTAAAATACAGCCTATTCTGGAGAGAGGGGTGGAGATGCCTACTGAGACCAAATCAGACTTAATGTCCTGCCCAGGAGTTTTTGACAACCTGGGGGCACTGGGAAGCATTAAAGAGTCTTAAAGAAGAGGGGATATGACCTGATTTGCATTCTTACAAGATTATTCTGGATGCATCTAGAAGAATGGATTGTGGAGTATGCACAGATATCAGGACTTGTAACAGGAGAAATGATAATGGTCTGAGTTAAGGTTGCAGCCTTTTAAATGGAGCAAAGTGGGCAGATTCATGAAATAGTTAAGATCTGGTTATTAATTAAACCTGCCCAAGGTTAAACAGCAGGTAGGCAGCAGAGCTAAATTTAGATCCCAGGTCTCCTCACTCCCAATACAGTGATTTTTCTTCTGATTTGCCATGTCAGAGAACACCTGGTCCCTCTGTTTTATCCTCCCCCAGGGAGACAGGTGATCGGGAACTGAGCCTGGACAGCAGCTTGCAGTTTCCAACGGGGTGATGGAGGAAGGTGAAAGGAAAGGAAAAGCACCGCCTTCTCCAGATGTATTTATCTTTGCAGGATCCATGAGGGGCTCCATGAGAGTCTGTTTTCTGGGTATTGAATCCCATATTGAAATAACACACTTCCCAGTGACAACAAACAGAAACTCCAAGAAACTGTTCATTCAAGTCTAGGCTTTAATGAAAAACATAACCCATCCTGCTGAAGGGTGGAAGGTGATAGAGAGGTACCAGCTTGGGAGGAGAAACAGGCTCTTTTACTCACTCTTACCATGGTGCTCTCATCTCTCCTCTTGGCTGTTTGAAATCCTTATTCCTTTATGCTAAAAATTTACCTCTTCCCCAAATTCCTTTCTTCTTACCCCTTCTCAACTGTCCCCTGCTCTAATCTCTGAACACTGGGTTTTTTCTCTGACATCTAACAGTCAGGGCTCAGTACAGGAAACAGAAAACCTTGCAGGTATTGTAAGCAGAAAGGGATTTAACACAGGTATTTAGGGGCTTACAAAATTTGGGGCAGAGTTGTAGGAGGAAGCTCTCTAGGTTGGGCCAGAAATTACTCCCGGAAACTACAGAACTGATCTACCATAGGAGCTACTACCTCTGAGGCCACCACTGAAACTTGAGTTCAAGAACCACCACTGAATTCCAGGAATCAGGAAGCCAGAATCACGAAGTCACTACAGCTACTGCCTCTCAAACCCCACAAAGCTGGCGGCTGAGCACTGAGTGGCAGAAAACATCATATGTCCATGACCTGACTCTCATCAGAAAACAACTAAAGTCTTCTGATTCACTTACACCTTCTAAATATTTCCTAAATGCCTCTAATTGACAAAAGCTGATTTTCTTCTAAAGCCTAGCTTCAAGGGATGCTGAAAATTTTGACATTTAACTTTCCAGCCTCTTGGGTATAGTAAGGTACCCTAGAAGGAGGATTAGGCAATCCAAGCTACAGGTTCCACCATGGGAATTTTCCAAATAATACATCCTACATCATTTTTACATGTCTAACCATCCTTCAGTCCCCAGAGGAAGGAAATCATGTATTTCACATTCTTCAAGGCTACAGCTTGCAAATGAGAGGCCCTTGCTAAGGACAGCCAAATAATTAAATGATGGAGTGCTTTAACTGTGTCAGTACCTTCTCAGTTTGCTTTCTGATTCTGTTCCTGCATTTAAGTGTTGTCTCTGCCCCCTTGAAGGTAATACTGGTTAGTACTTCTCAGGCAGGTCCCCACAGAATGTGCCACAGGGCTGGGTATATACATTCCTCAAACACTGGGTTGATTGTGTTTCACGGCCAATATTCACAGCCAAAAATCTTCACAGTCAATATTTTTCCCAAAAGATATTTCTGCCCCATGATAATCAATAGGAAACAAATTTCCTGCAAAAGTGTGAGGCAAACATATCTTTTTTATAGGTCCTGTCATCACATTTTGGCAGCAGAGTACCTCTAAGTTGGTACGCAAGTGCCCTCCACACTATTCTACAGGGTTGCTATAAGGATTAAATAAGATAACATAGGGTAACAATACCTACCACACTGTAGGTGTCCAATAAATATTGGTTCCTTCCTTCTCCCCAAGAACCTTTTCCTATGAAAAAATGTCTTTCAAGATTCCTGCTAAGAGACTGGCTAAAATCAGATCCTTGAAGAGATATTGATGGCTAATGTATTCATTATCGATTGATGTGTAACAAATTGCCCAAAACTTAGCAGCTTAAAACAACAATAAATATTTATTATCCTCAGAATGTCTTTGGCCAGGAATCCAGAAGCAGCACAGCTGGGTCATTCTGGGTCTATAATAAGACAGCAGTCAAGATGGCTACAGGGCTGCTGTCATCTGAAGGCTTGCCCAGGGCTGGAAGATCCACTCTGAAGGCAGCTCACTCACACAGCTGGTGAGCTGATGCTGGTTGTTGAGGAACTCCTAAGGCTGCTTGAGTGTCATCATGACGTGGCAGCAGTTTCCCCAAGAGCAAGCGAGCCAAGAGTGCAAGGCTGTCTTTTATAACCCAGCCTCAGAAGTCACAGACCATTATTTCTACAATGTTCCACTGGTTACACAGGTCAGTGCTGTGACTACCAGCAGGCAAGGATCATTGAGTCCCACCTAATAATGGCCTAATGTATTAGTTCTTTTTTCTCTGGATAGATAAATAGAATTAGAGGTAGAAGACAACTTGGAATTACAATTAAAGAATAAAATAAAAACGTATAAACCTTGACAAAGCAAAAATAATAATGGTAAAAAAATTAATAAAAATTGATAAAAGTATGGAAAACCAATTTCCTCATTTTTCTTAGTGAAGAGGTAATCAACACTACCTAAAAGTGAAACATGGAATTTTTTTAAAGATACCGAATTCTTGATTTTTTTCCAAATAGTTTTTCTGTTTTCTTAGTCTTAAAGGGTTATAAAAACCAAAAATATTTCCTGTGATAAACACTTATCTGAAGATCAGCAGTTTCTTTAGTTTCACTTTAATTCATTTTTCTTTTGTTAAGGTCACATAAAATTAAATATAATACTTTTAACTTTAAAAAATATTTTGTAAAGCATGATCCTATTTCTAGAAAATTATTTTTGTCTGTCCATTTCTCTGGCTGCTTGTGACTATAAGCAAAGAGTTGTTTGGAATGATAGATCCCCAATGTTTATGATGGCCTTTTCTGCATCTGGACAATGGAATGAGTTTTTGCTCTCTTCCTGTACTCTTCAGTAGTTTACGTTTTCACAATGAATGTATATGATTTTATGAACATGATAAGTATAAACATGGTTAAATTTTAATCTAATTACAATTAAATTAATTTTAATTTAATTCTTAAAAGAATATGATTATTGGGTGGGTTATACTGTCATATCATTTTTAATGTGTATTCCCAAAAATTTATATCTTAGAACCTCAGAAGCCCTTGAAGATGTTATAGACGGATCATCAGTTTTTAGAGGGGTTTTCCTGACTCTTGTCTTAGTGAGTTAGAGTGCAGACATAATGCAGCCAAAGACAGTGTGTTCAGATCCACAATGAGCCATTTGTCCTCTCCCAAATCTGTGGTCCCCATCTGTACCCCTAATCAAAGCTAGACCCCTGGTAGAGGCAAATCACTGATCAAGGGGGTCTGTGAATCCTAGAATCCTGATTAAACCCCACTTCTTAGTTCACAGTTGGTTGCATGAGCTTTGTGCGTGAAGGAATTAGGAATATTACCAAAAAATGAATGCAATCATTATATAGAAGGCAAGGCCCTAGGAGAAAAAGGCCTAGAAAATCTGGAAAACAAAAGAAACAGGATATAAGATCCCTTAACACCCAATTCAAAGATCTCTTAAAAGCTGATGTTAGGGAAATGATGATATTAAAAATATTTCTACCAGCAGGAAAGTTTTTGGTTTCCATGACTTTTTTCACACTTGGTCTATGATGGTTTCTCACCGAGCATTTTGAGTGGGACAATCCCTTGTCATATAGGCTTGTCCTGCATATTGCAGGATTTTTAGCCTCCTCAGTCTTCCTCCCAAACATCCTAGTTATGTCCCTCAGCCCCTTAGGTCACCAAGAGGTGCTCCCTTGTTTTCACTTCCATAATCTACACTCCCGCCATGGGCACCAGACAATCCCATCCCTGGGCACTTACAGGTTACCTTCTGGTTTCCCTTAGGACAAGAAGGGCTCTTTCTTTCTCACTGTTGAATCTCCAGTGACTGGCACATAGTAGGTGCTCAACAAATACTTTTGAATGAAAGCATAACATCCAATATAAGACCTGCTATGAAGAAATTTTTGGAAGATTAACATTTCTAAATATTTACATCAACCAATCCACTCTCTTAAAATCCCTGTTAGTTGGAGTCCTTAGAATTTGTGGACAACCCCAGAACATGTGGGTGGATAGAGGTAGAAACTGACACCGGTTGACACCCACCGCATGCCAGGCAGTGAGCTAGGCCCTCTGCATGTGGCCTTGCAAGGTAGTTACCAACATCCTGCTTCACAGTGAGGAAGGATCTGTGTCTGAGGTGGCACTGTGGTGACTGGCAGAGCTGGAATTTGGCTGGACTCCAGAGTCCATGTGCTTTTTGTTCCATCCCAGTGGGATTTGCTCATCAACACTCACCCTCCTTTCAGATGCTCAAGAGAAAACACATCTTCAGAGATTTCACAACAAGCTCAATTTACTTTCCAGTGATGTCCAGACAAATTCCATCTCTTCAGATTTTTGGCTGTTTAAATATAGCCAACTTAGCTCTCCCATTACCTCAGTCAAGCCTCAGGGAGTCAGAAAACAAGCAGCTCGGCAAATGCCTTCAGCCACTTCCAAATGCACACATTCCTTGACACCCAACTGATGCAACCCCAAGTGGCTTCTTTGGGCATCTGGAGAAAGATTGTTTTGTCAATCTGATTAGTCATATGGGAGGAGTGAGGGTGGGATGGAGCTGGAATTGTTAAACTCCTCTTTTCCTTTTTAGATAGCTGGCCCAGGGGCTATTTCTGAGTCCAGATGATATGTCAGGGTGATGAAAAAGAAGCTCCCCAATTCCTCTTCTCTATCCTTCACAGGATTCGTGGAAGAGGGGAGGAGGGGGAAGCCAAGCCAAGGGGTGTGGCAGCTTGAAGGCCGTTGCCCCGTCAGAGCAGAGACAACTGGCTCAGGGGCTGCTGTCTGCCTGCCCCGCCCCGTCTGTCTCCTCCACAGCCTGGTTTTGCCCCCTTTCCTTTACTACCAGCACGTCAGCGTCTACAGCGTCTACTGCGCTGTGACTTCATTTTCTCTTTTTTCCTCTCCTCAGTCACATCTTTTCTCCTTCTTCTTCTTCCTCCTCCTCTTCTTCTCCTTCTCCTTCTTCTTCTTTCTTGTGTCTAGAATTCTCCAATCCTTCCACTTTTTCCTTCATTTCTGCCAATCCCAGCTGTATTTCTCTTCTCACTACCTGCACAAAATGTCCCTTTCCACATCAGGTGGGGCTCTCTCTGTCCTCTCCTCTCTGAGAGTGCACACTAATCTCTTGATCACTGAGTGTTTTCCTCCTGCTGTGTTCATCCCCACTGAAGCTTCTGGCAAGGCTGCATGAGGCCGCCACAACCGAAGGCCCTTAACTTCCACTCACCCCAATATGGGTCCAAGCTTCTGTTCTCCTCGGGGATGGGCAAATCCACAACCCGTCTGTGTCTCCTCTTTACATTCTTGTATGGGATTACAAGGCAAGGTGAGCATTCGATTTCGATATTCCAACAACTGAATGAGCCTCTGTTTCCATAGGCAGTACATGCTTATTTCTGAACTTGTGCAGCCCCTATAACTAGCTTCCTTGAGAGTAGGCCATTGCTATGACCCTGAGCAGGTTGCATGGAAAGCAGGGACTTGGCTTCTGCAGGCCAAGGCACACACTGGAAAAGACTGGAGTGTTTGCTACCTCCTTTCATCTGGAGATAGAGGACGTAATGACATTTAACTAAAGTCATACATCTTTTGTTTTGATTTTGTTTTGCTGTTCTTAAATCTGTCTGGTTTTGCTTGTTTACTGAATGCTCTGACCACTAAGCAAAAAAGTTCTGAATTGAATGAAGATCTTTTCCAGGCCCTCTCCTACAGCTCCCACAGCCCACCTCTGCCACCAGCTGAGACCCCTATATCTGTGCCACTCAGACCTGAAGGAGCAGACATGGGGCTCTTGTTCAAATGTAGATTCTGCTTCTGCAGGTGGGGCTGAGCTCCTGAGTTCAGAACTGGAGCTGATGCTCATCACGCATCTTGAGCAGGTGGGAGCAGACTGTATGCAAAACAAGAACAGACTTAGCGACCTAGGTCAGCACTTCTCCATCTGTGCTGCACGTCAGCATCCCTGGGGAGCTTTTAACCATCCCAGGCTGCAGCCCAGACTACTTAAGTCAGAATCTCTGGAGAAGGAGCCCAGGCAGCAGCATTTTTAAAGCTCCCTAGAAAGAGACGATGCCCGTGTGCTGTCAAGGTTGAGGACCTTTGCTCTCAGGGTTTAAAGGAAGGAGCATTCACATCTGGCTGGAGGGAATGGGGAGGTGCTTTGAAAACAATTCATCCCTACTCAGTTCCCACCAAACCAGATGAAAACAGTGGCTTGGGTTCATCATGTGCAGAAAATGGCTTATGTGAAGCCAGTTTTGAAAACTGGGAGACTGGGGGAAAGCCAGCTCCTAAGCACGTTACAGCACATTGAGAAGCGCAGTCTAAAGCCATGGAGGATGCGGCAGGCGGGATGCCACACTGGGAGAATCCAGTCCAGTCGCCCCTTCAGCAGGTGCTTAAGAATGACCTGAGATTGAACACCGGCCCCTTAACTGCCTCCCCTCCCCCTCCCATCAGTACCCCTCACCCCATTCTAAACACCTCCACTCTGTCCACAGAGGCCTTCCATATTCACCTGACTCTGTTTTAGCTGAATAAGAGGCTCCAAGGACAGCGCCTGATGGGATCTGTCCCAGTTTCTGCACCCTCCCAGGGACAGCCTGACTCCCCTCTCTAATCAGTGTCGCTTTCAGAAAGCAAATATCTGTGCCGGGAAAAAAATTATCAAAGTTTGGTTGAAAAGAAAGGGCGTAGCTCAAGGGCCTTACGGACATGCCAAACAAAGCCTTTTGGAGAGGTCAAGTACAGAACTCTCTCCCTGCCACGGTGGCAGATGGGGCTACACACCATCCCAGTTACACACGCAAAGTCCCAGCTCACACTGTGGTCCAGTTCATGCAAGGAGGCATGTGTTTGTACACACTGCATCCAAAGACCAAAAGCATAAACTATATACAGCCAGGCCCCTGGTATATGCATGGGAGGAGAGAGTCCTCCTCAGGGAAGAGTCCAAGACCCGTAGCAAGGGTGTCAGTGATGCAGAAAGAGCCCAGGTCTGAGCATTAGGAGGCAGGGTCAGCCCCAGCTCCTGTGTCAACCCCCATGTGACTTCAGGCAGCTAGCCTCACTTCGCTGGGCCTGTGAAGTGAGATGAATACACCATCCTACCTCTCTCCACACATCATGGGACCGTTTGAGGAGACAAATGCAGTTATAGTAAGGAAAGTGCTTTGTAAAGTATGAAATACTATGCGCGTGAAGGCTTAAAGCAGTGCAAAATTTGTAGTGTTCATAGTGTGTGCACGTGTATGTGTGTGTGCAAGAGATATGTGTGTGTGAGTGTATGTATGATTGTGTGCGTGTGGCGGGGGCTTGTACATGAGTGGATGTGTGGATGAGTGTGTGTGTGTGTGTGTGTGACTCTTGCACTGTAAAACAAATCCCAACCACCACATGGGTCAAAGGCAAGGTCAGAGCACCTCCGGGTGGTCAGGAAGGTACCGTAGTGATGACAGCGCCAGGCTGTGGGCAGAATCAGGGTGGATAATGGAGAGCACCACACATGACACAGAATCAAGCCTGAGGGGGTCATGGGGCCAGAGGAGACCTCCTGCCCAAGCCAGGGGCACATGCTCAGGCACAGGGGGCCCAGCCCTCAGGCAGAGCCGCAGGGGAGCAAGGACAGTGGCCACCTTCAGTGCTGCTTAAGTTTTCCCCCAGCTAGCCCCAACTGATGGAGGCACTTGATGCATCGTCCCCAGGTGGTCTGGGGACATGCCCAAAGCAGCCAGCTACAAACTCGAAATGTCTGTCCAGAAATGTTTACCTTAAAAATTAAAATGTTTGCATGCTACTCTTTTATAAGCCATGTTTGCTTAAATATACAACAATTTCCCACCAAAAACAATTAGCATCTGGAGCAGTGTGCATATCCCGTCCAGAGGTGATGAGACCCTCAGACCTGGAGCACCTGGGAAGCTTTTTGAGCCGTGGCATGACCAAGTAGTGTTTTAAGATAATATATCCACCACCGGTGGGGAGGTGGAAAGGGATGTGAGCTGGCCTGGACAGGGGAGGGCCTGGCCCAGAGGGAGAGAATAGACTGGTGCAGACAAAGGCCCTCGAAGGGAACTCTGACGGCCTGGTAATTGCTGCAGTTGTGATGGTGAGGCAGTGGCTCAGTACAGAGCCCATGGAAGGGTCATCCCACTTGAAAAGTGTCAGCTGAGAAGGGTGTGGTGCGCACCTCTGAATGTCCTTCCAAACACAAGCTAGTATCTAAGGCGGAGATCAAAGGTCTGGTCTCTTACCTCCACCTCACATAGACTCCTGAGGCTTTCAGCTGAGGGCCCTGGTTAAATTCCCAGCTACAGGCCCCAGCCCTGGCCCTGAAGGAGAGGCCAGAAAGATACGGCCCCCGTCACACTGGCCACCAGCCGTCTAACCCCAGACAGTCTGCTGATGGCCCAGAGGAGTTTTGCTGCCTCCTGACTCCCGTCCCACCCACCTGACCTTCTGGCCCCAGTGAGTCAGGCTCCTCTGAGCCCAAATCAAACTCATTGGGCCGGAGCTGCCAAGAAAAGCTCTGAGCCACTCCTAACAAGAGGCAGCACTTGGACAACATCTTGTACAACTGACCCTGAGAAAGGCACCTCTCACCTAGGCCCGGTGGCCTGCCAGGCTCCTTCCTTTCTTCCCCAGCCTATCTGTCTATTGACCAGGCCTCTCCCTGGCCTCCCTGGGGATGATCCACCAGCCCATGGGCCTCTTCTGTCCCCATTCCAGCGTCCACTGAGCCCTGCACAGCTGATTTCTCCCTTTCAGCAGCTGTCCACCAAGCTCAGGGATCCGCAGAGCCCCTGGCCTAGGGACCCAGCCTGACTCAGCAAGGTCCTTCAGAGCGAAGTCCCTGCCTTTGATCCTGCTGTCACTGTGATCGTAGCAAGACAGCAGAGAGTCTGGGGGCCTTGTCTGCTGAGTCAAATCAAAGGAAGCTCAAGGGGTCTGCCCTAGAGAAAGGAAGGTTTGGACTCAATCCCTGAAGTGCTCTTATGTGGCGCAGGGAGTGCGCCCGCGATGGGTAAAACTCAGGGGCTTGATGTCAGCTCCACAGACCCAAGGGTTTCCGGTAATCAGAGCTGTGCACAGTGAGAGCAGACTGCCTCATGGGGTTGTGGGACCCCAGCCAACAGTCAGAGGCACTAAGAAATGGACCTTCAAAGTTTGAAAGAGGCAAAGGATATCCCTTTCCGTACTACGGTTGTAGAAATTTATGGAAACTCTCCCTTTCCATAATTGTATCAATTGTAAAGTCTTGGGTAAAATTAATCAATTCAGTAAATATTTTGGAAAACGTACTAATCACTTTTCCTTCTCCAGAACACTGCAACCTCAGTAACTCAGCTGGGTGGAAGATGACGTAAATGAGGCCATTTTAGATTCACTCCCCATGACAAGGTCACAGGCAGACTTAAACCCAACAAGCCACAGCGAGGGGGAGCTTCAACTGTGCACTGATTCACACCAAAAACTCAAGAAACCCTCCAAAAAAAGAAAAGAGGGGCTTCCCTGGTGGCGCAGTGGTTGAGAGTCCGCCTGCCGATGCAGGGGACACGAGTTCGTGCCCCGGTCCGGGAAGATCCCACATGCCGCAGAGCGGCTGGGCCCGTGAGCCATGGCCGCTGAGCCTGCGCGTCTGGAGCCTGTGCTCCGCAACGGGAGAGGCCACAACAGTGAGAGGCCCGCGTACCGCAAAAAAAAACCCAAAAAAAACAGAAACCCCTCAATCACAGGCCCTTTCCTCTCATAACTGCAGGAATATGCCGGGAGGGTGCAGCTTCTCTCCACTGGGCAGAGGCATGTTTTTACATTGCTACTGGAAACAGTCTTTTAGAGAAAAGAGCTAGAAGAAGAATTTCAAAATTAGTACAGTAGAGTGGAAGCCACAATTTCTGATGTTGGGAGGTGAAATGGGGTCCAAGTATATGGACTGAGAACTCACAGTCTGGCTTCTAACACACAGCTTCGCCTTGGCTGCTGGCTGACTCCGGCTCCAGCAGGCCCACAACTGGGATTTCCTGGCACAAAACAGGTGTGTATTTTTTCAGGCATTTCCTTGGCTGGAGTGCTCGCCTGCCTCTTGCCTGCTCAGCCAAGCCCTAACAGGAAAGCCTGGGCTGGTCTCCCTGAGGCAGGGAGGTTGGGGAACTGCCCTGTGCTTCGACAGCAGTCCCTGCATCCCCCCCACCCTGCCCCACTTTCCCTCCACACTGAGAGTCTGCTGCCTCTCTCCCTGCTTCTCTACCACCAGAGCGGCAGCTCCGTGCCCCCTGGGATAGCCTAAGGGCACACAGTAGGTATTCAACAGGGAGCTTCTTACAAAGAGGAAGGAGGGCCCAGTCTATCTGGGGAGCCTCCTTGCGGAAGGTTGAGGCCTGACTTTTTGGAGAGATAGGAGGCTGATCCAAACAACCATTTCTGTCCACATTTCTGAGGGAGAAGAGGAGGTGCGGGCAGCCAAGGAGAGCGTTCTCACGCCAAGCAGATAATTATGTGTTCTTGGAAGCAGGTTTCATGGACTGGCTCAGAACTGAACTGGGAATGGGCTCTGAGGGCTGCCGCCTTCTGATGGGACGTGGCTCGGGCAGCGATTTCACTGTCCAGTTTTAACAAGTGGCCGACGCCTTATGGAAACTTTTGAAAGGCATTCTGCTTCAGACCAGCCAGTTTGCACCTCATCTGGTTGCTTTAGCCATCTTTCCCTTCAGTTTGGGAGAACACGAAGGGAGGAAAATAAAAATCACTGAGCACCTACTGTGTGCCAAGAACCAAGTCAGCACTTTCACTGTCCTAAGAACCCGCTAAAGAGGGAGAGACAGAGGCCCATGCAGCAACTCCTGGCAGAGAAAACAGTGAGGCTGGGCATCTCAGCTTCCACAGCCTTTGCTCTTTCCAAACAGTGACCTTCTCTTTACAAGGCCATTTTTGCTGCACGTCTCGCCCCTACCCCAAAGCCAAAATTCCCCCATTTGAACAGGATAAACATTCCCATGGCAAAGGAACGCTGTGTTCCCCAGAGGAGATGCAATCACGTTGTTCCTGCCGAGGTTATGTGGGCTTATGAAATAGGACACTGGGCTGAGGGCCTGGCCCCGGGCTGGAGGGCTGCCTGCCTCCCCCCGCCTCCCCCAGCTGTGCCCTGCCAGGCAGTTGGAGTAATAGAAGGAGCCCAGGGTGGGAAACGGGGTCTAATCTTGACTCTGCAGCAAGCTGGTGTCTTCCCTGGGTCTCTGCTCCCTGTAGCCGTCACAAGGCAGCAAGTTTGCTTCAGAAAGTGCAGAGAGTTAATCCACGTGAGAAACAACTCTTGCTTTGCTTTCCTGGGCCTTGATTTCTCCATCGGTAATTGGGAATATTATCTGCATACAGAAGGGACTCAAAGGAAGAGAAGATGGAGCCTTTTTGGAGACACTCTGGAGAGTACTCCCGTTGTGCAATCATTCATTCTTTCCATAATCATTAAACATATATTGAGGGTTTATTATGTGTCAGGCTTTCTGCTGAGCAATGCAAATACAGAAATCGACAAGGTAACAGGCCCTGTTCTTAAAGGGCTCATAATATACACACACATTTTTCATCAAAAAAATATATAAATGTTTGAAGTCCCGCAGTTAGAAAACAGTTCCTACTCCTGTATTCCTGAGCCGCATCACTATGACTTTTATCATATTTCCTTGATTATATAATATACATCTTTCTCATATTTTAACATTTCTTAAATCAGGGTGCAACCTGTAATTTTAATTGCCAGCATTTTCTTCTTTCTTGGTTATATATGAAACAATGATACATCTTACAGTTGATAACATCTTAGATTCAATGAAATATGTTTGGGGAAGAAACTTATTTTTCAACTGGATTTTTTTTTTTTTTTTTTTTTTTTTTTTGTCGTACGCGGGCCTCTCACTGTTGTGGCCTCTCCCGTTGCGGAGCACAGGCTCTGGACGCGCAGGCTCAGCGGCCATGGCTCACAGGCCCAGCCACTCTGCGGCATGTGGGATCTTCCCAGACCGGGGCACGAACCCGTGTCCCCTGCATCGGCAGGCGGACTCTCAACCACTGCGCCACCAGGGAAGCCCTCAACTGGATTTTTAATGTAATTTACAGCCACTGATTTTTCCAGAACATTTCTAGTTCATTCAGATATATAGTGTCACGCAGATCGTGTGTCTAGATATCTCACTGCCCCTCACGTTTTCAACTAGGTGACTTGGAAGGAATTGTACAAACAGGCCGGGATGCTGTATCACCTCTTAGCCACCAGAGGGAGAGAGTGCATTGGGAAGGGACAGATTCTCAGGCTTGCGGGCTTTCCCTCTCCTAAACCTTTCCAGGGTGCCCCCTCCAGGGCAGTCTGAAACTCACTGAAACGCCACCTGCAAAGTCAGAGTAGAGGAAAGGCCCTCTTTCAGAGCCATGGCAGAACGAGAAAGAGGAGTTGGTTTGATCTGAATGATGTTTGCTGACCCATGCTAAAAATCACCCATGGTTCAAATGAGCTCTTCCTGGGAATGAGAACAAGTGCTAGACACAGCAGAGTTTTGCCTCAAAGTGCAGAGCTGGTGGGCAGGCCCACACCTTCTTAAACCATTCAACACCTGAGACCCACAGTGATTTGTAAAGTTCCCCCACTCTAGCAGTTACCTGTAGTTTTCCACCCTTCCTTCCCCCTTTTCTTCCTTCCCTCCTTCTCCTTCACTGAACTACTTATTTATCGAATACCTACTATGTGCCAGGCTCTATGCTAGGAGCTGGGATACAGCAGTATAAGGAAAAATACTGGGTCCCATGAGGACATGTGACAGGAGACCATCAGGGAACGCATCACTGATAGGTGATAATTGACATAAAGGGAAAAGTAGGAGTCACCCAGGTAAAGAATGAGGGAGAAGCCTTCCAGGCAGATGGACCAGCATTTACAGAGACCCTGAGGTAGAAAGTGCTAGAAGAAGGCCAGTGTGGAGCCCAGTGGCTTTCCCTCTGTAGCCACTGAAGGGATTTAATCAGGAAACAGACATGAGTAGTCTTGAGTGTTAATATGACAAGTCTGACTGCCTGTGGAGCACGGCTTGGAGGAGAAATCTGAGAAGAGGTAGAGGTGATCATTTGAGAGTTATTGGAGAAGTGACAAGAAGTAATGACAATTAAGTGGTGATACTGTACATCAAGGTGTATCTTAGAGATAGAATTACTGGATTTGGAGAGTGGAAGAGAAGGGAGCATGAAGTTTGACTCCTGCGTTGTCTGAAGGAGCAGCTTGGAAGGGGGAGGGGAATTTTCCTGGGATGGGCCCCTTTGAGGGAGGAGGACAGGACTTGGGAAGGGAACATTATGAGTTGTCTCAGTGTATTAAGTTTAAGCTGCTTCTGGAACATCCACATGCAAGTATGAAGTAAAGAATTAAATCTATGAATCTAGTGCTCAAAACTGGGCTGGAAATGTTAGATTTGGGAGTTACAGGTATGTAGATGGAAGGTTAACCCATGGCAGCACGGACCAATGAGGAAAACTCTAGCTCATACTGAGATGAGACTGTGTGCAGATCCAAAACCACCTCCCAAAGAAGCAATAAAGTCAAAGTCAAGGAAGACGTAATTGAGCTGGAAGAGGCCAAGGAAGAATGGCTGAGACAGGAAGAGGAGAAGTACAGAACTACGAGGGAGCAGGCGGACTAAACTGGAAACTAAGGACGCTGGGCAGAGGTTGTTTAAAACCAAGTCCTGGCAAAAGCCCTGGCCCAGTGGTGAAAGGAAAAGGAGCCCCACATGGAGGGACCCGTGCACATAGCCTCCAAGAGATCATACCAGAGCTGCTTACTGCTCCTGGGGAAGGGAAGAGGGGAGGAGCTGGAAAGGGCACTGAGGGCAGAGGGGAGAGAGGGGGCACTGCAGGCCAACTGTCAGCAATATAAGCTGCACAGCAACTAAGAAAACAAATCTCTCTTAGACCCCCATTTGGTTGGAAGACCCAGATCCACATGTATGTATCAAGGGGAAAATATATGTACAACTAATTACCACAATAAGAGAGTACAATGGACGATATGAAAGGTAGAGAAAAAATATTTTAGTGATCAGAAAAAAAAAAGAGATCTAGTCTAACTGGGTGGTCAGGGAAATCTGCACAGCAGAAATGGACTTTCTTCTGGGCTTGGAAGAATGGGGGCATTTTGAAAGGTACAGGTCACGTGGGTTGAGGAATGGCTTCAGGCCCCTCTGGAGACTGGAGGAGTAGGTCCCTCGTGTCAGGACAGACCTCAGTCCTCCTGGGGCCTCCATCCAGCCTTGGTCAAGTCCCTGAGGCCCCATCCTGACTCACCTGTTCTTTCCCTTTCCTTTCACCAGTCACATGATCCATGAGTGACCGCCGCATGGAAGAGATGTCTGACACTCACATTCACAGCAGTCCTCTCCTGCCAGAGCATCTTTCCAGCAGACACAAACTCTATGAGTCAGAGTTTACCAGCCCTAGCTGGCCCTCAAGCCCCCAGGATACACACCCGGCTCTGCCCCTCCTGGAAATGCCTGAAGAAAAGGTGAGGAACGTCCCTCCCAAGGTGTTTCCCAGGTGGATGGTAGGAGAAAGAGTGTAGAAAGATGCTGGTCTCCCAGCACATGTGACCTAATGCCATGGAAGTGTCGCCGCCGGGGAGAGTCTGCCTCCCATACGTGCTCACACCCACAAGCAGCCCTATTTGGCCTTAGATGGAAAATGTGGCTCTGTGTGTGACATGATTTTAAGGACAAGTAGAGAATGCACACACACACATACCGGTCTTCCAACCAGTCCCCAAAATCTTTCCCCTTACACTTGCACCCTTGAATTACTCTACTATCTCCAAAAGGAAGCCCTCATTCAAACACAGGTCTTCAGCACTCCTTGGACCCAGAAGCACCAAGGCAGCCTGGCTAGCTACAGATTCAGTGGAAGAGAACCCAAGACTGCTTATGTTTTCTAATGAGACGTAATTCAGGTACCGTAAAATTCACGCCTTTCAAGTATACATTACAGTTTTTTAGCATATTTACAAAGCTGTGCAAACATCATCATTATCTAATGCCAGAATATTTTTATCACCTCAAAAAGAAAATCCATACTCATTAGCAGTCAGTCCTCATTCCATCCACCCCCCAATCCCTGGCAATCCCCAATCTACTTTCTGTCCCTATGGATTTGCCTACTCTGTGCATTTCATATAAATGGAATCATATAATTTGTGGCCTTTTGTGGTTGGTTTCATTCATTTAGCATAATGTTTTTGGGTTCTTTCAGTAGATCATTCCTTTTTATGGCCAAATAATATTTCATTGTATGAATATACTGTATTTTATTTATCCATCAGCTGATGGACATTTGGGTTGTTTCTGCTTTGAGGCAGTATAAGTAGTAATCCTACTATAAGCATCTGTGTAGAAGTTTTTGTGTGGACACGTTTCTATTTTTCTTGGGTATATACCTAGAAGTGGTATTTCTGGGTCATATGGTAAGTCTATGTTTAGTATTTTAACAAACTGCCAAACTCTTTTTCCAAAGTGGCTGCATTAGTGTATATTCTCACCAGCAATGTGCACATCGTGCCACTACACCTCCTCACCAAAATGTGTTGTTGTCTTTTTTGTTACAGCCTAGGTGAATGTGAAATGGCATCTCATTGTGATTTTGATTAGCACTTCCCTAATGGCAAATGATGTCGAACATCTTTTCATGTTCTTACTGGCCACTTGTGTATCTTCTTTGGAAAAATGTCTTTTCAAACCTTTTGCCCATTTTTTAAATTGGGTTATTGGTCTTTTTATTGTGGAGTTGTAATCATTCTTTTTACATTCTGGATATTAGACCCTGTCCAGATATATAATTTGCAAATAATTTCTCCCACTCTGTAGGTTACCTTTTCACTTTCTTGATAGTGTCCTAGAAGCAGAGTTTTTCGTTCTGATTAAGTCCAATTTATCTATTTTTTCTTTGATTGCTTATGCTTTTGGTGTCATATGCAAGAAAACATTTTCTTATCCAAGGCCACAAAGATTTACTCCAATGTTTTAATCTAAGGGTTTTATAGTTTTAGCTCTTACATGTAAGTCTTTTATCCATTTTGAGTTCCCTTTTGTATATGATATTAAGTAGGGGTCCAATTTTAATACTTTACCAAGTGGATGTCCACTTGTCCCAGAATCATTTGTTAAAAAGATTATCCTTCCTCCACTGAATTTTCTTGATATTCCTATCAACAATCAATTGACTATAAATGTATGGGTTTGTTTCTGGACTCTCATTTCTATTGAACTGATTTATATGTTTATCCTTATGGCAATACCACACCACCTGGATCACTGTAGCTTTGCAGTAAGTTTTGAAATCAGAAAGTATGAGTTCTCCAACTTTGTTCTTCTATTTCAAGATTGTTGTATCTATTCTGAGATCCTTAAATTTCCATATGAATTTTAGGATGCAACTTTCAATTTCTGAAAAAAAATTAAAAAGCAACTGGCATTTTGATAGGGATTGTGTTAAATCTATAGATCAATCTGGAGAATATTGTCATCTTAACAATATTAAGTCTTTCAGTCCTTGGACATAGGTTATCTTTCCTTATATTGAGTCTTTCATTTCTTTCAATGATGTTTTGTAGTTTTTAAGTGTACAGTCTTGCACCTCTTTTGTTAAATTCATTCCAAAATATTTGATTCTTTTTCATGCTGCATAAATAGAATTGTTTTCTTTTTTTTTTTTTTTTTTTTTGTGGTACATGAGCCTCTCACTGTTGTGGCCTCTCCCGTTGTGGAGCACAGGCTCCGAACGCGCAGGCTCAGCGGCCATGGCTCACGCGCCCAGCTGCTCCGCGGCATGTGGGATCCTCCCGAACCGGGGCACGAACCCGCATCCCCTGCATCGGCAGGCGGACTCTCAACCACTGCGCCACCAGGGAAGCCCGTAGAATTGTTTTCTTAATCTTATTTTTCAATTGTTCATTGCCAATGTATAAAAATTAATTTGTTTTGTATATTGATTGTCTATCCTGCAAACTTGCTGAACTCGTTCATTATCTCTAATAGTTTTTTGTAGATTCCTTAAGGATTTTATGTATAAAAGGATGCTCCATCTTCAAATAGAGATAGTTTAAATTCTTTCTTTCCAATATGGGTCCCTTTTGTCTGTTTTTTTCTTACCTAATTCCTGGCTAGAACTTCCAGTACAATGTTGAATAGTAGTGACAAAAGCACACATCTTTCTCTCGTTCCTGATCTTAGAGGGAAAGCATCCAGTCTTTCACCATTAAGTTTGATATTAGCTGTGGGTTTTTATTATTAGGTTGAGGAACTTCCTTTCTATTCCTAGTCTGTTGATTGTTTTTTATCAGGAAAGGTTGCTTAATTTTTCAAATGTTTTTTCTGTGTTTATCAAGATAATCATGTGTTTTTTTCTTTATTCTATTAAACAATCTGTTGATAGTTTTTATAGGTTGAAACAGCCTCAAATTCTTAGAATTCTCTTTTGGTCATAATCTTTTTTATATCCTGCTTGGATTTGTTTTGCTAGTATTTTGTTAAGGATTTTTGCATCTATATTCATAAAGCATATTGGTCTATAGTTTTCTTTCTTGTGATTACTTTGTCTGGTTTTGATATCAGGATAATAGTAGCCTCATAGAATGTGTTAAGAAGTGTTCCCTTCTCTTCTACTCTTTAGAAGATATTGGTATTAATTCTTTAAACATTTGGTGCAATTCACAAGTGAAGCCACCAGGACTTGGGGTTTTGTGGGAAATTTTGGTTTGGTTTGGTTTGGTCTTTAACTAATTCAGTTGCTTTACTTTGTTATGAGTCAATTCAGATTTTCTATTTCTTCCTGAGTCAGTTTTGGTAGTTTGTGGCTTTCTAAGAATTTATACAGTTCATCTAGGTTATCTAACTTATTAGCATGCAATTATTAATTTCTTTATAATCCACTTCCTTATAATCCTTTCTTTTTCTTTAAGGTTGGTAGTAATGCACCCTCTTTCATTTCTGATTCTAGTTATTTCAATCTGCTCTTTTTTTTCTTTGTAAAACTAGTTAAAATTTGTCAATTTTGATCTTTCCAAAGAACCAACTTTTCCTTCCTTCTACTTGCTTTGGGTTTAATTCGCTGTTATTTTTCTAGTTTCTTAAAGTGAAAGGTTAGGTTGTTGAGATATTTCTTCTTTTTTAACATAGGTATTTATATTTACAAATTTCACCCTACTCAGTGATTTAGCTGCATCCCATAAGTTTTGGTGTGTTGTGGTTTTGTTTTCATTCATCTCAATGAATGAAATATTTTCCAATTTCTCTTCTGATTTCCTCTCTGATCCATGGATTATTTAGGAGTGTGTTGTTTAATTTCCACATATTTTCCAAATATCCTTTTATGTTTGATTTCTGATTTCATTCCATTGTGACCAGAGAACATATTGTGAATGATTTCAATCCCTTTACTGATACTTTTATCAGTAAAAATGTTTTACTTATTTATGGCCTAGCATGGTCTATATTGGAGAAGGTTCCATGTGCACTATAAAAGGTATTTTCTGCTATTGCTGGGTGAAGTGTTCTATAGATATGTATTAGGTCTAATTAGTTTATAGTGTTGTTCAAGTCTTCTATTTCCTTGATCTTCTGTCTAGTTATTCTATCCATTTTTTTCAAGTGGAGTATAGAAGTCTCCAATTATTATTATTGAGTTGACTTTTCCTCCCTTCAATTCTGCCAACTTCTGCTTCATGTATTTTGGGGCTTTGTTAGGCATGTTAGTGTTTATAATTCTTATATCTTCTTCATAGATTGATCCTTATATCATTAAAATTGTCTTTCTTACTCTCTAGTAACAAATTTTGTCTTAGCAAAAGGTTTATTTTGCTGATCTTAGTATAGTCACTCCAGCTTTTTTTTTTTGGTAACGGTTTGCACAATATTATCTTTTTCCATCCTTACAATCTATCTACATATTTGAATATAAATTGTGTCTCTTGTAGACAAGATATAGTTGTATAACTTTTTAAATTCCGTTCTGCCAATCTCTGTCTTTTAATTGAATTGTGAATCCATTTATATTTAATTTAGTTACTGATAAGGTAGGATTTATGCCTGCCATTTTGCTATTTGTTTTCTATGTCTTTTTTCTGTTTCTCTATTATTTCACTATGCCATCTTTTGTCTTAAACAGATATTTTCTAGTGTATCATTTTAATTCTTCTGTCATTGTTTTCTATATGTTTCTAGTTATTTTCTGAGTAGTTGCCCTGGATATTACAACTAAACATCTTAATTTATAACATTCTAGCTTGGATTAAAACCAACTTAAGTACAATATTATCCAAAAGCTGTACTCCTATGTAGCTCTATCCCCACCTCCTTTGTGCTGTTACTGTCATACAAATTATATCTTTATACACTGTATGCCCACCAACATAGACTTACAATTATTTTATGAAGTTGTCTTACATCAGAAGGGGAAGAAGAGAATTACCAAAAATACATTTATACTGTCTATTATATTTACCTATGTAGTTACCTTTACCAATGCTCTTTATTTCTTCTTGAGATACTAGTGTCCTTCTTAATATCCTTTCATATCAGCCTTGAAGGACTCATTTTAATATTTCTCATAGGCAGGTCTACTAGCAATAAATTCTCTCAGCTTTCATTTATCTCAGAATGTGTTAATTTCTCCTTCATTTTTAAAAATCTGTTTTGCTGAATATAGAATTCTTGATTGACAGTCTTTCTTTCAGCACTTTCAATATGTCATTCCACTGCCTTCAGACTTCCATGGTTTCTGAAATTGGGTGTTAATTCTATTGAGGATTTCTTGTATGTAATGACTTGATTCACTCTTGCTGCTTTCAAGAGTCTATACAAAATTACTCTTGTCTTTGACTTTTAATAGTTTATGATATGTCTAAGTGAAGATCTCTTTGAGTTTATCCTACTGGAAGTTTGTTGAGCTACTTTGATGTGTCTATTACTGATTTTCATCAAATTTGGGAAGTTGTCCAATATTCCTGCCCTTTTCTCTCTCCTTCCCTTCAGGAATGCCCATTATGCATATGGTGGTACACTTGATGGGTCCCACAGGTCTCTGAGGCTATGTTCATTTTTCATCTTTCTGTTTTCTTTCTGTTCCTCAGATTGGATAATCTCAATTGACTTGCCTTTAGGTTTTCTGATTCTTTCTTTTTTATTGTTTTTTTTGTTGCTTTTTTTGCGGTACGCAGGCCTCTCACTGTTGTAGTCTCTCCCGTTGCGGAGCACAGGCTCCGAACGCGCAGGCTCAGCAGCCATGGCTTATGGGCCCAGCTGCTCCGTGGCATGTGGGATCTTCCCGGACCGGGGCACAAACCCATGTCCCCTGCATCGGCAGGCGGACTCTCAACCACTGTGCCACCAGGGAAGCCCTGATTCTTTCTTCTGAGTGCTCCAAGCTGCTGTTGAGCTCCTCTAACAAATTTTTCATTTCCATTTTTATACCTTTCAACTTCAGGATTTCTATTTGTTTCTTTTTTATAATTTCCTCTTTATTGATAATCTCTATTTAGTGAGATTGTTCTCATATTTCTCATACTCTCCTTTAGTTTTTAAACATGGTTTTCTTTTGTTCCCTGATGATATT
The DNA here is from genome assembly GCF_008692025.1 of Phocoena sinus. Lineage (NCBI taxonomy): Eukaryota > Metazoa > Chordata > Mammalia > Artiodactyla > Phocoenidae > Phocoena > Phocoena sinus. Next base: position 27,981,918 of record NC_045776.1, on the reverse strand, counting down.
TTAAGGTGATTTTAAATCTTTGTTTAATAAGTCTGGCCTTCCTCAGGGACAGTTCCTATTGATTGCTTTATTTCCCTTGTCTCATACTTTCTCGTTTTTTTGCATGTCTCATAATTGTTTGTTTAAAAACTGGATGTCTTAAATAATGTGACAATTCTGAAAATCAGATTCTTCCCTCTCCCCAGGTTTTGTCGTTGCTGGCTTGTTTGTTTAATGGCTTTTCTGGACTAGTTCTGGAAAGTCTTTATTCTTTTGTCATTTGTAGCCACTGAAATCTCTGCTCAGTCAGCTTAAAGTTTAGCTAATTATTAGACAGAGATTTCCTTAAATGCCTGGGATCAGTAAGCTTCTCAGTCTTTGCCAAGGAGAGCTGTCTGTGTGTTGGGGCATCTTCAACACTCACCTAGGCAGTTTTCAACTCCATCTAGCCTTTAATTTCTGCTTTCATAGAGATTCAAACTAAGCCAGAGGTGAGAGCTTAGGGCATTCTCAGGTCTTTCTTGAGCATACATACTGTCCTGGGCATGTGCAAGCCCTACACATGCATGAGGTGTTCTAGATTCACAGCAATATGCCCAAGGCTTTTAAAGCCCCCTTTGGATATCTCATTCCCCAGTTTTTCCTTTTAAGCTTTTTGATGAGCTTCTTGTTTTCCTCAACTGTTATCCACCACCTCCAGCACATTTTTTTCCAGTGTTCTCATTACCTTAATGGAGGAGAGAATTTGAGGAGGTCTTCACTTCACCATTTCTACTGACATCTTCAAGACATTTAAGTTTTGATGCAGTGATGAGGTTAGAGAAAGCTGTAGACCATCAGTATACAATAGTAACATAATATGAGTCACACATGTAAGTTTAAATTTATATTAACTACATTTTAAAAAGAAAAAGAAGCAGGTGAAATTAATTTATTTTATTTTTTATTGAAGTATGGTTGATTTACAATGTTGTGTTAGTTTCTGATATACAGCATAGTGATTCTGTTATATATATAAAACTATATATATATTATTGTTCAGTTTTATATATATACATATATGTTCTTTTTCAGATTCTTTTCCCTTATAGGTTATTACAAAATATTGAGTGTAGTTCTCTGTGCTATATAGTAGGTCCTTGTTGGTTATCTATTTTATACATAGTAATGTATATATGTTAATCCAAACTAACCATCCCTCCCCCCACTTCCCCCTTGGTAACCATAAGTCTATTTTCTAAGTCTATGAGTCTATTTCTGTTTTGTATGTAAGTTCCTTTGCATTATTTTTTCTTTAGATTCCACATATGAGCAATATCATATATTTGTCTTTCTCTGACTGACTTACCTCATCTAGTATGATAATCTCAAGGTCCATCCATGTTGCTGCAAATGGCATTATTTCATTCTTTCTTATGGCTGAGTAATATTCCATTGTATAAATATAACACATCTTCTTTGTCTATTCATCTGTTGATGGACACTTAGGTTGCTTCCATGTCTTGGCTATTGCAAATAGTGCTGCAATGAACATTGGGGTGCATGTATCTTTTTGAATTACGTTTTTCCCCGTATATATGCCTAGGATTGGGATTGAAGGATCATATGGTAGCTCTATTTTTAGTTTTTTCAGGAACCTCCATGCTGTTCTCCATAGTGGCTGCACCAATTTACATTCCCACCAACAGTTTAGGAGGGCTCCCTTTTCTCGACACCCTCTCCAGCATTTATTATTTGTAGACTTTTTGATGATGGCCATTCTGACTGGTGTGAGGAGATACCTTATTGTAGTTTTCATTTGCATTTCTCTTATAATTAGTGATGTTGAGCATATTTTATGTACCTTTTGGCTACCTGTATTAATCAGGTGAAATTAATTTTAATAATATATTTTATTTAGCCTAATATATATAAATACATATATTATTATTTTAATATTTAATCAATATAAAGTATCACTGAGATCTTTTACACATTCTTTTTTCGTACTAAACCTTCAAAACCTACTTCGAGCACATCTCAGTTCAGATTAGCCACATTTTAAGTGCCAAGAGCCATATGGATACTATATTGGAAAGCACAGTTTTAGAGCAAGGAGTCCTGACCCAGGCATCCATAGACAAGATTGACGGGGATATAAACTTGGATGGAAAAACTAATTTATCTTTATTTTCACTAACCTCCAATGAACTTTAGCATTTACTTCAATTATAAATATAAGCAAAGAACAAGAGCCGTATTAGTAGTACCTGAGATTTTTGTCATTGTCACATGATTGGGTTCCCCCAGAAAGCTGACTCTGAGATGGAGAGTTGGATGTAAGAAGTTTACTGGGGTGTATCCTTGGGGTCAATACTTGTAGAGAAGTAAAGGCAGCAGAATTAGGCAGAAGTTGGGCTGTGATGCAGTCAAAATAAAGGCCTCAGGTGAGCCTACAGTGAGTTCTGGAGCTAGAATGCCCCTATAGAGTTGTCCTGAGTTGTTATCCCGCATAGTCACTCATCAATGCTTTAAAATTATAATTGGTATTGGATCTGCTGCCCCTATATGCATAGCAGGTTTTTTTTTTTAATACTGTGATAACTGCATTTCAATATAATTGGTTTTCATTGCAATCTTATTTATTTTATTCATTTACCAACATTCTGGAAGGAAGCCCACAGGCCTACCAAACTGCCAAAGGGGATCCATGGCACAAAAAGTTAAGAACCCTGCTATGAGGAACGTGTAGAAGTCCTGGGAAAAGCAGGCCTGCGTGGGGCACTCTAGACAGCATTGCACAATAGACATTTATTTGTCTCATGATCCTCTACCTTTATCAAAAAATCTGACAATCTTCCCTACCCGCAAATGCCCCTGCTCTCAAAAAGCTATATTATTTGATGTTTTGTCATGGCTTCTCCTTAAAGGATCTTCGGTCATCCAGAGAAGAAAGCCACATTGTGAAGATTGAAAAACCCAATGAAAAGGGTAGAAGAAGAGAAAGTGGGGCAGCCCCTCAGGGCTCTTTGGGCCAAGGGGGCATCAGCCTCTTTCAAGCTGTGGGCTACCTCACAGGCGAGATGAAGGAATGCAGGAGCTGGCTGAAAGGTAGGCCAATGCCCAGGGCAGAAGCAGCCAGGCCAGGCCAGAGAGCCAGCCCTCCCTCTGGCTTGGACTGAGGAAGCTGCTCCCACACTCATCCATGGCAGGGCCCCCACATTTGAGGTCCTCCAGCTCAGGGCTGGCTCTGGGTGGCTGTAATGTATCCTACTACCTGAATTCCCATGGTTTCAGAATTCAGTGCATTCCACTGATTTTAGTTCTTTGCAAATTCTTCACTCCTACATGGAATAGATGTAGGACAACCACATTAGCAACGTAGAAGCCATTTTCAAACAAACTGAATGGTCATTCCTTCACTTATTCCACAGTCATTTTCTATGTGCCAAGAAAATATTGGCCTCGGCCTCCCCAATGTTCCAGATTCTTCCCTTTTAACATCATTCTTCTCCTAGTTTCCCTAAACTAAATGTTGCAACAAATATCCCTAACCTACCCTCCCCCACTTGCCCCCCACTGGTATATATTGTCCTGGAAACCAAACCAGAGAATGAGACAGAATGCATGTCAATACTCAATGTCAATACATAACTCAATGCTGATTTCACAGCTGGGCTAAAATCATTACTTTCCAAGCCTTTTTTTCTCCAGACTGTATTCTTTGCTGCTCAGATACCAGCCCTCAACTGAGTCATACAGCTCTACACAAAAAGAGTTTCCTTACCTCCCCACCTCTTCCTTTGGACCAATAAATTTCCCTTGGAATGTTCCTGGGGCTGCCTTACCAACCAAGGCAATGGCTGGAATAGCGTTAAATTGGTCTCAGCATGGTGCCTCAGTCTGTATGGCAAAACTGACACCACTGTGGACTGATTGTCTGGCCACGCAGAGATTCGGGCTGGGCGCCAGACTGAATGAGGGAAAATGTCCTGGCTAGTGCATCCCTGTCTGCCTTGGTTGCCTTGCCAACCAGTGGTCCAACAGGGAAGCACAGGCTGATCCCTGCTGATGACTCTGCTTATCTCTTTCAGATAAGCCCCTGGCCTTCCAGTTCACAGACTGGGTTCTGAGGGGGGCCGCTCAGGTGATGTTCGTCAACAACCCTCTCAGCGGGCTCATCATCTTCATAGGGCTCCTGATCCAGAATCCCTGGTGGACAATTGCTGGGGGTCTGGGGACAGTGGTGTCAACTTTAACTGCCCTTGTCTTGAGCCAGGACAGGTGAGTTCCTCTCTCTGAGGGTCTTGGGTTCTTGGGATAGACAAGTGGAGAAGTGTTTACTTGAGTGACCTTATCCTAGTATCAGCCAACCACAGTCTCCTGAGTATCAGCTTTAAACATGTCACTGGAGTTCTTTACACAGTTAAACTTCTCCTAAGTTCACAACAAGTGACAGTACCAGGCTCCATCTGACTGTAGAGACTTCTGGAAACACTCCCTCGAAGGCAGGTGCAGAGGAACACTTAAGCTGCTCTTCCTTCATGGAGCCTACAATCTAGTTGAGGGAGATAAGACTAACAGATAAGAAATGTCTCAGAATAATACAAGACAGTATATACTGGAGAGCTCAGAGAAGGCAGACCTCATTAAGTGTTGGGAAGTTTAGAGAGGGCAACCTTGAGCTAGTAACATTGATGTGGGAGAGAGGAAGGCAAGAGGAGAAGGCAGTGAGGGCGTGGGGGGGTGGCATGGAGAAGGGAACAACAGGAGCTGAGAGGGGGCAGGTTGGGGGGGGGGGGTAGGGGCAGCTCTGCACCGGTGGTCACAAAGCCCAGTAACAACAACAAGTGCATTTTAGAGAACGGGACCATTTCCTCAGACTTTGCCATATGTTATTCCAATGGTTCCCAAACTTTCCTGATGGCCAGAAACACCTGGAGTGATTGTTAAGAAATGTAATTTCTCAGCACCGCCCCAGTCCCCCTCCCTCCCAGAGATATTCCCATTCAGTGGATCTCCTGGGTAGTTCTGATGATCAGAGAGGTCTGGGAATGCCCAGAGTCTCAGGTTTTTTTTAATTTGGTGGTCACCACTTCATTTGTAGATCATGAATTTTTAAAAACAGGACTTTTTAAAATTAAAATAATAGAGTAAAATAAAACAGATTAGAGTAATCCATATGTAGTAAAGGTAAACATTATTTTGTGAAATTTTTGTTTCAATCATGTTGGGTGTGTGTATGGGGGGTGAGAGAGAGAGAGAGAGAGAGAGAGAGAAACTGGGCCATACTATAAAATATGAACACATTCCTTCCTTACCATGGGATACTGTAAAAATATTGAAAACACTGTCGTGCCTTGTTACCTGTGATTCTTCCTGCCACTTCACAAGGCAGACAGTGAAGGTAAGAGGGTCCACATTTTGCAAGTAAGAGAAAGAAGGCTAGGAGGAGTAAGGTGCTCACGGAAGGAGCCACAGCCAGTGGATGGCAGGGTTCAGGCTTGGACACGTGACCTGCGTCTTCTAGCCTGGAGGTCAGTGCTCTCCCTGGCACGTGGACAGAGTGGACAGCAGATCCGGGGGCCCCTGGTGACCCCAGAGCCTGGGGAGTGATCCGAGTTGCTTGTGTTATAACCAACGCTGCACTCCTCCAGCCCCCCTGACATTCCAGCTCCACCAAGGCACAGGCGTGGGTTGACTTGTCTCCCATGAGAAGTGTCAGTGCCCCTCTAAGGTGGCCTTGGGGGACCACGCCAATTCTAGCTGGGAGACCATACGAGATCAGATGAATAAGAGGCTGAATTCTTTGGGGTGTAGGTCTGGTAGGTGACAGAAGAAATGGGCTCCAGCCAAGATTTGTGTCTCTGTTTCAAGCAGTGGGTTCCCTATTCCTTGCTGCCACTCACCTACAGCCTCACGGAGAGCTGGCATAGAAATGGCCTCCAACAGGGTCAGCTCTTGTCCTACTGTTCCATCACTGTTCGCCAAAACTGCCCTGAGGTGAACTCCACCCAGCCCACCTACAGGTCACCTTCAAGAAGCCTGTGTCCCTTCCTGCTCTGACAGTCTAATTCGCCAACCTCCCTCCTGACCACAATCCACTGGAAAACTTGCCAAGCCATTCAAAGAGTTGCTCCATGGACTCTTTTTTTGCTCCCAGTTTTATGAGGGAAACACACACATTCCCTGCCTAATCTTCCCAAATATCCTGATTAAGAAACTAAGACAAGTGTGCATTAGCTGAAAACCCAATCCCTCAGCTTGGTTTCCAAAGCCTTTTCTGACGGGCCTCACCCAACCTACCATGTAGCATCACACTCTTCCCAACTGAGCACTTTTGCTTCAGCCTAACTAATCCTACCCTTCCTTCAAATCCCTCCTCCGCCAGGGAGCCACCCCTGACTACCCCAGTGCTCTCTGAACCCTCCTTTCTCTCTGAAAAATCACACACACACACACCCCTTCCCCGTGACACACCTCAGGTTTCTCTTAGATTTCCCTCTATATAAAGCAGTCTAGACTCCCCTGAGAAGCAAAGGGAGCTTAGACACAAAGTGCATTATTTAATTCTAGATCAGTAAGGGTAATCAAGGTATGTGTGTGTATGTGTGTGTGTGTGTGTGTGCGTGCGTGTGTGTGTGTGTGTGTGTGTGTGTGTGTGTGTGATCTAGAAATGTGCCGGCAGCTGTGTGACTACCCTATATTCATTGACTAAGCTGACTTTTTTCTGTGAGCAGCAGGAGGAACAGACCCAGTAAGTGCCAACAAATTCACACAGTACCTCTGTTTTCAACCCCAGGACCACCATCGCCTCGGGTCTCCATGGGTACAATGGGATGCTGGTGGGAATGCTGATAGCTGTGTTCTCCGAGAAGTTAGACTATTACTGGTGGCTTCTGCTTCCTGTGACCTTCACAGCCATGTCCTGGTGAGGCACCTCCTTCTTTCCGCTCTCGGACCTACAGGGCCCCAAGGTGCTGTGTCTGACACTGTTGTGGGGCCCAGTGTCTTCACAGTCAACCTGGTTTGTCTCTATCTTGCAAGAGTCCATGAGTTGAGTTGCAACAGAAGAGGATCATTTTGAGTTTGGAATAACACGGACCTTTCAAAGAGCAAACGCTACATTTTTTTTTTTTTTTTTTTGCGGTACGCAGGCCTCTCACTGTTGTGACCTCTCCCGTTGCGGAGCACAGGCTCCAGACGCGCAGGCTCAGCGGCCATGGCTCACAGGCCCAGCCGCTCCGCGGCATGTGGGATCTTCCCGGACCGGGGCACGAACCCGTGTGCCCTGCACCGGCAGGCGGACGTTCAACCACTGCGCCACCAGGGAAGCCCTGCTACATTTTTTTTTTTTTTAACTGTGCTGACAACCTCCTCTGAATGATAGGCTTAGTAAGAAAGGCTAACATTTACTGAGTATTTTCTACATGCGAGGCACAGTGCTAGGCAAGGGAGGACTATTACTGTCCCCAATTTACAGAAGGGAAGGCTAAGGCATGCAGAGGCTATGCAACCTGCCCCAGATGATGAACCCAGAGTCTGCACTATTCAACTCCAGCCTACATGGGAATCGTCTATCCCGTGGTCTAACCAAGACCCAAAAGCTGAAACTCACTTGTGATAAAATCAGAGAGCTTTCTTGAAACAAAATGTCTATATTTAAAGCATAGAATCTTTGAACAAGAAGCATCAGTTGAGGTCTTGCTGTGCATTGGCCTCATTTTTCAGAAGGAATAAGAGTCAAGATGAAGGGTGTTTGTTAGGAACAAATACATGTCTTACATATGTAATGTTCAGCTCACTTGAACCTCCAGTGGGTCTATAGCGTTCCTATAGGTTCCTATAGGTTCCTAACTTATAGCGTCAAGGGGTCTGGTCGCACCCACCGTCACATGGTAGCAGGAAGCCTGAGGGGAGCCCATGTCCCCCAATCCCCTGAACTCTACCACTCTCTGACATGTCGACTGATTTTTAACATCTTTCTTTGGTTTCAAATTCTGGAGTTACTAAAACCACTTAATTTAGTTTAAGTGCTGTTCTGTTACTTTTTAGGAGTGTTTGCAAATAAATTACTACATTAAGCATTCTGGGCAATTTACGTTTCTTCTTAGGATTTCTTCGTTAATCTATCAGGACAAAATGCTAACACAGTCATTTCTGTGGGGATTTCCTTAATGTCCCCCACACGCCACGCCTGAGGAGGAGGAGAACTTGTCTTCATTTGCATACATTTGGTTTATAACTACATAAATTAAGCCCCTCAGACACAGTGCACTGGGTGGCAGTGTGTCTACCGTGCCCCCATCCCCACCCTCACTTCCCAATTTAAAGTGAAGAAAAAAAAAAGAAGAAAACGTTGGGCCCCTACGCTGGCTGAGCTCTGTGCTACTATCCGGGCACTTCACGAATCCACTCACACAATCCTGGAAATCTAATCCACAGCGTAGGTACTAAGTAGTGCTGGAGTTATCCAACAAACAAAAATTTGCTGAGGGCCTGCTATGTGCAGAGACTATTCTAGATGTCGGGGAGAGCTGTGAGCAAGAGAAAGTCTCCATCCTCTGGGAGCTGACATTCTTCTTGGCAAAGATAGAAATAAACTCATCAATTGTTCAGTAAAACGATCATTTCAAGATATGATACGTGCTTTGAGGAAAGCAAAATGGAGCAAACGGGACAAAGAGTGATCCCAGACTTGGGTGGTCAGGGAAGGCCACTTGGAAGAGGAGACATCTGAACTGTCACCTAAATAAGAAAGTACCTGCCATCTGAAGATCTGGGTGAAGTATATTGCGGGCAGAACCAGTGGCATATGCAAAGACACCTACTGGAGAAGTATGATGTGTTCAAGAAACAAGACCAGAGGGGCTGAAGCCCAGTGAATGAAGAAGGGGTGGCAGGAGGTGAGGGCAGAAGTAGATGATGGCCAAGGCCCATACACCTTGTGGATCTAGTAAGCCTTTCTTTTAATTGAAATATAGTTGCTGTACAACATTATATAAGTTATAGGTGTACAGTATAGTGATTCACAATTTTTAAAGGTTATACTCCATTTATAGTTATTATAAGATTGGTTATATTCCCCGTATTGTACAATATATCCTTGTAGCTTATTTTGTACCTAATAGTTTGTACCTCTCCAGTAAGCCTTTTGAGTTTTACAACTGTGATGAGAAGCAGTTAAAGGGTTTTAAGCAGAGGGGTGATAGGATGTGGTTTAAATTTAAACAAATCACTCTGCTGGTAGTGTAGAGAATGGATTTTAGCTGGAGTGGGAGTGGATGCTAGAAGCATAGTTAGGTCTGCTGCAATAACCCACAGAGGACAGGAATGCTTTAACCATGGTGATGTCCATGAAGGTGAAGAGAAGTGGTTGGGCTTGGGGTATATTTTAAGGAAGGTAGTTGGCAGGACTTTCTGGGAGGCTGTGGAGTTTGGGGGTGGGGGTGAAGGAAGACTCGGTGCACTCCTATAATTTGCCTGAGCACCTGAGTTGATGGAGGAGACGGAAAGAAAAACCAGTTGATGGTGAGGGACAGGACACACGTCAAAAGTTCTGTCTGGACATATTAAACTTCAGCATTCTGAGTAGAGATGCTGAGAAAGAAATTGGATGTGCAAATCTGTAACTTAGTGATTTGGTCAAGATTAGGAAGGCAGAAGCATATGGAAGATATTTCATCCTTGAAACTAAAGGTTATCACCCAGGAGGAGAGGATTCCAAAAGAGAAGATCGAAGACAGAGCTGTAGGATCTTCCAAGATTTAGATGCCTGGCAGAAGAGTGGAAGAACCACTGAAGGGGACTTGAGAAGGAGAAGCTAGAGAAGCAACTAAGTGCAGTGTCGTGGTAGCCCTGACAGAAAGTGTTTCCATCCAGGCAGAGGATCCAACTGTCAAATGAAAGGGGCAGAGAATGACCACGGCAAGAGAGATGTCATCGGTGAACTGGACAAAAGCCATTTCTGTGGTGTAGGGAGAACATCCACCTGACTGGAGTGGGTTTAGGAAAGAATGGGAGTAGAAAATTGGGGACAACAAAGATAGACAAGTTTTGAAGAGTTGTGCAGGGGGCAGAGAAAAGGGGCAATACTTGGACCAGAAATAAGAAAGGGGGAGGATTTTTAAGGTAGAAGGTACTAGAACACATTATGTATTTATGAGAGTGACCTGGAGAAAAAGGAGAGGTTGAAGCTGCAGGAGAGAAAGGAGAGAATTGCAAGAATGAAGTCTTTGAGAGACTGGATCCCAAAGTACAAGGAAAAGAATTGGCCTGATAAGGGAGCAAGGACACTTCCATTATATGAAAAGGGCAGAGAGGAAGAGTATGTGGGAACAAAGCAGTCGGAGTATGAATCTTATAGTCGGGAAAATGAAGCATTTCTCATCTTGTCATTTCTGTTTTCTTAGTGGCGTAAAGCAAGGTGGTTAGCTGAAACTAAAGGGAAGCAGAAAGTGAAGAATTGAGAAAGGAGAAAATGCAAAATTGTTGTCTCAGCAAGTTGGAGAGTTAATTTGCTAGGGACGTATAGTAGGGATTTCAGGCAGTCTTAAATGCCCAATTGAGAGTCATCGTACTTAATTAAAAGTGAGCCAATCAACTGCATCACATGAGTTCAAGTTTTGTCCTGCAGCTCACTGCTTGTGGGAGATGTAGAGTGTTTGGTGCCAGGTGGATGGCCCTTTCAGAGGAAACTGAGGCTAAGGAAGGTTCATTTCCTAACGCAGCTCACTCAGCCTGTAAGTGTAGGAGTTAGGATTTGCACCTCGCTCCATCTTTCTCCAGAATCCACTCTCTCCCCAAGGAAGACACCAGGAAGACAGAGGACACAGTCAGCTGAAGGTTTCATTTTCACATGGTGGCTCCTAGCATAATTCCAAGTACTTCAGCTGAATTGCTATATTCGTAGCAGCCTCCTCTGAGAAGGTTATTTAAAGCATACAGTCTAAATGTTATCACAGCCCAGGATACAGTGTGATGTACATTGTAATGATCCAAAGGCAATACATGACATTTTGTAAGGATAAGATTTTGTTTAGTTTTCTTGGTTTAAGAAACAAGGAAATATATAAATTATTTTATAACATTTTCTATTGAAAACAAGTTATAAGACTTTTAAGTTTTGTTTCCCAAAGATGTAGACTTACATTGAACACCTTATTTCCAGTCCCAGGTAAATGGACCACTCGAGTCTCAAGGGAGCCAGGAATGGCTGTGCCAAGGAGAGGGGATAGTGAGTGACCAGAGCTGACTAGACAGTATAGACTGAAGGATGAGCGCAGCGATTAATCCTTTGTCCCTTCCATCTCCAGCCCTGTCTTTTCTAGTGCCTTGAGTTCCATCTTCAGCAAGTGGGACCTCCCGGTCTTCACACTGCCCTTCAACATTGCAGTGACCCTGTACTTGGCGGCCACGGGCCACTACAACCTCTTCTTCCCCACGACGCTGGTGGAGCCTGTGTCTTCAGTGCCGAACATCACCTGGTCAGAGATTGAGATGTCTTTGGTAAGTCACCAGTGGCAGGTGTGTGGGGCCCTGTTTCCACTGCAGGCCGTCTCACTCACCAGTTTGTGGATTACTCAGGCTCTCATCTTCTCTAGATGCACCTCCAGCAGATGATGGGTCTTAGCAGAGAGGAGGACAGGAAATGGTCACTGCCACCTCCATATGTTCTTTCAATAAACCCCTACTGAGGACCTTATTTGTGTTGGGCACTTTATCAGACACTGGGAATACATGGAGAACAAAACAACATCCCTGCCTTCATGACGCCTATACTCTGCACAGGGAAACAGATAATAAACAAGTTCACAGATAAAGGTTAAGTTGACAAGACAGAACGGTGGGATTAAGGGGAAAATATTAAAAAAAACAGATAGTTGGGTGAAGGGTCAGGACACTAAAATAATGTTTAAAATTAAGATTTTAAAGATATTATCAATAGAAGATGGGGTTAAATTTTTGTTTATTTTCCATATCAGCAGTTCTCAAGCAGGAGTGATTTTTGCCCTCCTGGGGAAGGCAAATGTCTGCAGAAATGTTATAATTATCAAGACTGGGGAGAAAGGGTGCCACTGGCATCTAGTGGGTAGAGGCGAGGGATGCTGCTAGATATCCCACAATGCACAGGTCAGCCCCTGTCCCACAGCAAAAAATTAACCAGCCCAAAATTTCAGCAATTCCAAAGTTGAGAAACCCTGCCTTATATTCTATCGCACATGTACATATTCATTTATTCTACTGATCTCTAGACATCAGAGATCAAGGGATATAATAAAAACCTAACATAAGATTAGATATATAGAATCGTAAAATTTTGCCTTTGTTAATGAATATAGAGATAGCTAACAGCTTACACTAAAGCAAGTTTATTATGTATCAGACACTGTTCCAAGCCCTTAGCTTACTAACTCATTTAACCCTCATTATAACCCAATGCTGTAAGTTCTATCATCATCCCCTTTCACAGACGGGAAAACCAAGGCACAGAGAGGGTTAGATCCCTGAGGTCAAACTGTAGCTAGTGCCTCAAATATTGTTCACAAAATCTGATTTCTGAGCCCTCCCCCCCCAGCCAAGTCCTTTGTCTAGATGTGCTTAAACCTCTGGGTGGCCCTGGTGCCGGGCAGACACCAGGTGGGGTGGACAGCACAGGCCCTGCAGCGTCAGCCAAACTCCGAGCCTGAACCTGTCAGAAAAGGAAAGGCTCCCCTGCCCCTCATGGCAAACACTGCTGCCAGCAATGCCAAACCTTTTTCAAGCTTTTGTCTTTTTAAAAGCTTTACCTGAGGCTGAGGTTAGAATGGGATCAGAGGCAGGATTAGGGCCTAAATTCAAGACAATGGAAAAGACAGGAAAAGACAGAGCCCCGCATTTAAGCAAAAGCCCACCCTCTCAAATGGAAAAACTGCTGGGGTCAGAGCAGGGACGAAACTAATTTTGAATCATCAATGATCAGCCATCTGGCGACTGGACACACACGGCCTCAGAGGCACAACCCGCTATCCCTGAGCCCTAGGGGTGAGTCTGAGTGACAGCCACAGGGACATGTGGCACTGCCAGAGAGAAAGGGCCACCAAGCCCCCCACCCACCCTGCACGGTGAGGCTGTACTGTCCTGTGCTGAGAGGACCAGAGTGGAGACAGCCACACAGAAGAGGTACCTCTTGTTCATCTTCAAAACAAACAAAGTGGTAGGAGCCAAATCCAGATACCCTGAGGCCCAAGCACACCCTCTGAATTCCCCACCACCACCACTCTGACCACTGGCTCCTTTTCTTCTGCTCATCCAGATCTGAGTTTTGAAGAATCAATGCCATTTCCCTCTTTCTCTTCAAAACAATGAGGGGAGTGACTTCTGTTTTGTTTAACCAGCTTGTTGTTGTTACACAAGGATTATCCGCAGTACATAGGAGGCCGGTCCTTAGTAAATTTCCACCGCACACCTGACTGCACTGCGCACCAGGGTATTGGCTGTGGCCCGGAGCACAGCTTGGAGGGACCAGGGCCACCATTCGCCAGGCTGAAATTTGGAAACCGGCAGAGCTTCATTCTAAACCCAGGCTTCACTCCAAAGCAGCTCGTCCCCTCATTCTTCTCATTCTTGCCTGCTTGGGCTTTAAACCTGGGTCCCCAGTTGGGAAGGTGGGAGTCGGATTCCCCGCTGCATCCTGCATTCCTCAGATGTAGGGAAGTCATGGAATATTTACTGAGTAGATTTCCAACCTGTTCCCACTCTGAAGCTGAGCTCCCTGGACTGGTACAAAGGGTTTTCAGGGTTTCTTTAAATAAGACGGGGCCCCCACCCTATGATTCCTTGCAGAAGTCTTTAGACTCTGGCCCAAACAGTGCTTGGTGATTAAAAGGCCACCCATTCGGAGACAAGAATGGACATAGTTTAAAAGCTCTCTGGGACTCCTCAAATTCTCTAAAGAAATCATACTGACTCCAGAATTAAGTCAAGTTGTTAAAAAGAACAAAATTTCATCAAAGGGAGAAATGCAATGCACTCCCAACATCTCCAGGAGATTGTCTGTAGCTAATCCATTGCTCTCCAAGCTCTGTTGTACATTAGAGTCACCAGAGACCCCAGCCATGCCTCCTGACCCCCCACACCAGTTAAAACAGAATGTCTGGGGAGGGGCCAGACATCAACATTTTTTAAAACGACCTTTAGGTGATTCCAATGTACACAAAGTTTGGAAACCACTGAGCTAACCAACACATATTTATTAAACACCTATTATGGGCCCAGGTAAAGGAGGCCTGTCCTCAAAAAGGTCATGTGAGCTGGTAATGGAGAAAGGAGTTGGCAGAATCTTAAAGCTGGAAGATAGTCGGCTAGGACAGCCTCCCCATCTTACGGAGGAGGCCACCAGAGCCCAGATTAGGAGGCAACATGCCAGCGGTTACACAATGACCTCCTGCAGAGCCCCCCTAAAAGCTAGAGCTCTCGGGCTTCCCTGGTGGCGCAGTGGTTGAGAGTCTGCCCGTGAGCCATGGCCGCTGAGCCTGCGCGTCTGCAGCCTGTGCTCTGCAATGGGAGAGGCCACAACAGTAAGAGGCCCGCATACCGCAAAAAAAAAAAAAAAAAGCTAGAGCTCTCACCTCCCAAGCCAGTCCTCTCCCTGCCCTGTCAATCTCCCTCCTTTCCTTTTTGCCCTCAAAGAACTTTTTGCCAAGGTGTGGGTGGTTCAGCTAGGGCAAAAAAAAGGCTATCTGACATCACTGCCAAATCAATCACCTCCAATTCCAGCGCCACCCAATGACTCTCAGGCCCAGGGATTTGGGGCTCCATGCTGTTCTCCAGATGTTCCTCGCGCTACCTTTCTGCAATGCGAAGTGCTCCTCCAGAGCAGGGGAAGTGGCTTCCCCTCCTTCCCAGGGTCCCACCATCCCCCAGGTAGCACTGAATGTGAGTCAGCCACCAGTAGACTAGGGGTCAAGCTCAGAGGCTCTAGCCTGGGCTTGGCCACAATGAGCTGGCTGACCTTTGGTCAAATCATTCATCAAAATGGCCTAGAATATTTCCAAAATTCCTGGAATATTTCTAGAATTTCAGAAGGTCTAGGGGAAATCCCCTAGTGCCTGAAATCCCCAGTGGCAGTCCAGGGAGGTATCCTCTGGTCCCCTCAAAGCAAAAGCCATGTGTCCCTCAGAAGCACCTCTGTCTGGCCTCTGTGTTGCGGGACCTGCCTGGCTTTGCATGAGGGATGCTCAGATGCCTGCCAGGTGGTGGAGTGAGGAGTTATTTGTTCCAGTTTGTGCCCTCCCACGTTCTCCCACACACTGGAGGGCACAGCCATCCTTCCGTTCCACCCCATTACCCACCCAGGAATGGCTCACTCCTGGCCCTAGGGCCTGGTCCTTGCATTATCAGCCCACGCTCCAGTGACCTGGATTCTGTTGACTTTGCAGCTGCTACAATCCATCCCCATTGGGGTCGGACAGGTGTATGGCTGCGACAATCCCTGGACAGGTGGCGTGTTCCTGGTGGCCCTGTTCATCTGCTCGCCACTCATCTGCTTGCATGCAGCCATTGGCTCAATCGTGGGGATGTTAGCAGGTAGGACAGGGCCCCCTCTCTGCAGGGATCATTTTCCTGGGGTCATTTTTCCCCAGCACACAGCAAATTGTCTAGACGTATCCTCACTGGAGTTTTTAAACACTGTCAGGGCTTAGGAATTATTTTTCCATTTCTCGAGTCTGCAAAGGGAGCAGATTGCAGTAGCAGGATGTGTGGAGAGATGCAAAGGGACTGAGACGTGTTGGCCTGTAAACTGAGCCCCTGGGAGCTGAGGGGTGGGAGGAGGGCAACCCAGTGAGGGTGGGGGCCAGTAGCAGACCAAGCAGAGGTATAAATGACCCAGCTCTTCGAAATTTTGACTGAGCTAAAAGGAAAACTTTTCTCAGAAATTGAATTGCCATTTGACAAATGTCATTTAATTTCTATATATGTGTATATATACACACTTATATATGTAACTGCAGACAGTAGAGTCAGAAATAGACGTCGGGCGCTTTAAGAATAGGAGCCTGTTGATTTATCGCAATATTTTTCAAAAACTTCTTGGAAGCACAACTTTAAAAATAAATTGTTTTATTTGGAAAGAATTTCAAACTTATCAAAAATTATGAAAATAGGGCTTCCCTGGTGGCGCAGTGGTTGAGAGTCCGCCTGCCGATGCAGGGGACGCGGGTTCGTGCCCCGGTCCGGGAGGATCCCACATGCCGCAGAGCGGCTGGGCCCGTGAGCCATGGCCGCTGAACCTGCGCGTCCGGAGCCTGTGCTCCGCAACGGGAGAGGCCACAACAGTGAGAGGCTCATGTACCACAAAAAAAAAAAAAAAAAAAAAAAATCACGAAAATAAAAATAGTCCAAGAGGCACCCACAAATTCTTTACCCAGATCACCTGCTGTTCACATCCTACCCCTTTTGCTTCTCATTTCTCCAACTGTATATATAGATATAGCTATGTCTGTATATACATAATGTTTTTCAACCAGTTGAAGCAGAACTTTTTCAATTGAAATCTTTCTTGCTAAAAATGCAGCTGCTCTGGCCAAAGGAGTGGGGAGGGCCTAGAGTCCACCTGTTTGGCTTATCCTCACCATAGAAGTAGTCATACCTCTGAGTGAAATCTTTGAAAAACAGTGGAAACCACTGCTCTCCTCCCATTTTTGGTTTCCTAAGACCAGACACTATTTGCAGAGGCTCCTCTGATGAGTAGGGGTAGCAGGTGTGGGGGGAACGACGGAAGAGAGGCCACCTGAGACCTGGCACCACCATGGGGTGATCTTTGTGCTGTGACCCTGAATCAGCCAGAAATGCAACACCTTGTCCCACAGCCCTGACGGTGGCCACGCCCTTCAAGACTATCTACCTGGGCCTCTGGAGCTACAACTGCGTCCTCTCCTGCATCGCCATCGGTGGCATGTTCTACGCCCTTACCTGGCAGACCCACCTGCTGGCCCTCATCTGCGGTGGGTATCTGGGAAAGCTGGCAACCAAGCCACTCTGCTGTTCCTTGCCCTCCCCACTCCCCTGGTTATGTGACATCCATGGTGGCCACTAATCAGTACTGAGCAGTAGTGATGGAAGGACTGTGGCTGGGGTCCTATCACTAGAGGGTTTACTGGTAGGGTCCCTAACAGCTGGGGGATTTGAGGCTCCTCCACTGTCAGATGGAGTCACCACCACTATTACTGCTACTATATGTATGTACACAGTGTTATAAATTTCACAAGGAAATCCCACACACGTTTCCTCATGTGCTAGTGGCAGTGCTCCTGCCCTGAATAACTCTTCATTCAACCACTATTTGTAAGGCACCACTAAGTACTAGGCCCTTGGCTAGGCATGGAGAATACAGAGGTGACCACATCCTCATGAAGCCATGGTCTAGCAGAGGAGAAATAATTGCACAATTATTCAGGCTAAGATATCTAAAAAGATGGTTGGAAAGATCCAGTGAGATGATGTATGTACCTGGCAGCACTGAGGTCCCAGAAAATGAGAACATAGCGCTAAGGAAGCTTGATTTCCATAGAGTAAACAGAGAAGAGAAGAGAAATGGGCCACGATCATTACACCTGCACCCCAGCACCATGCTCTTAAAGGGCAGAATATCATCTAGAAGAGCTTTTCCTGTTTTTTCCCCACTTACGTGTGGGGACTGTAAATGACTTCCACGTCTCTTGTATCCTCCTCAGCATCCGGCACAAGGCTGGGCTTGGAGACAGTGGGCTCAGTAAATATTTACCAAGTCAAAAGTGCCAGGTATTTTGAGGTTCAGACTGTAACTGTCTTTGTCCTTCAGAGGAGTGGCAGATTCCTGTGGCTGGAACCATCTGGGAAGGCTTCAAGAGGAGGCCGGGGTTTATCTCAACACTTTCAGGGTGGGATTTAGATAGGCAAAGATGGGGGAAAAGGTGTTCTGGACAGAGAAACAGAGCAAAGGTACAGCGGTAGAAGGAGCTTGTCCAGAGGCACCAGGGGTATGGATGAGCTCCCCTAACTGTCCAACTACTCTCATCCTATGGGTGAACCCACATGCCTGGCTCAGGGACCCAATAAGACCCAGCCGTGGTGGGACTTGATTAAGGTCCAACAGCACCACAGCAGCTCAGAATCTTGGACAGGAGGGACTTTATCCAGAGCTCACATAGTCTGACCACTCACCCCCAGACAGATCAGCCTGTGCTAGACCATCACCAAGGTCAGGGTGGACTAGTGAAAGATGCTTATTGACCCCTGACTCTATTCAAGGCCACCATGGAAGTGGGGAGGGGATAAAGGGTTATGTAAGCTTTAATCTCTACCCTCAGAGAACACACAGCCTGATGGGAGATGGGTCACATCTACCTGCAAAGATAACTAATAATGTCAGGCAAACATGCCAGATGTCAGGGTATGGTGCAAACACCAAAGCTGCTGGAGCCAGAGCGGAGCCCTCCTCTTGGGGAGGGCTGGGGGCAGACCCTGGAAAGCTGACTCCCGATGGTCCTTGTTTTTCCACAGCCCTGTTCTGCGCATACATGGGAGCAGCCCTCTCCAACATAATGTCAGTGGTAAGTTTGGGGTCTCCTGACACTACCCTAAAGTGCCCCTCCCCAGACAGGGCTTCAGGACATTTGGAGTCTTGTGATTGTGTTCTGGTAGCTAGCACTCCATACAACACGCTTGTCAAGGTTTATCCAGGGTCTGTGCAGAGAAGGACTGGCAATAGCATACATGTGCCTCTGGGTGTGTGTGTGTGTGTGTGTGTGTGTGTGAAAGAGAGTATTGTAACTAGCAGTGGAGAACATGGATGGACAGATGGAGGTATTCATGTTTGGCCGGATATGGGAGATCATCCCTGGGGGATTTTCAGCTCCATCATTAAAAGATTCTGATTGTGCCCAAAGGTACCAACACCTCAAATTCAAACCAACTACTCTGACATGATAAATCCAGAAACCAATGCCCCATCCTCAACCCCTACCGCATCCTTCTCTCCCAAGTTCCCCGGAACCCAGGAACATTTTCAGATCCCAGTGTTTTTGATTTCAGGTTGGTGTGCCACCAGGCACCTGGCCCTTCTGCCTCTCGGCACTCACCTTCCTGCTCCTGACGACCAACAACCCGGCCATCTACAAGCTCCCACTCAGCAAAGTCACCTACCCAGAGGCCAACCGCATCTACTACCTGACAGTGAAAAGCAGTGAAGAAGAGAAGTCCCTCAGTGGTGATTAACCAAGTTACAGGCAGAAATGCTCTTTGCCTGGACCTGGGTCTGCTCCCTGTAATCTCAACTCTGGGTCAATCAGCTGCAGCACTCACTTTCTTTGCTTCTCTTTGTACCCGTGTGGAACCAAACACACCTGTAACTCCCTTTCCCTGGTGCTGATTTTTCTCTTCCTGCCCAGATCACCTTAACTAACCATTGTGCATCGTTAGAGGAAGTTGGTGAGGAGCTTGCTGGCACTAGTAGTAAGGGATGTGTTTTCAATGTCATTGGCTTAAGTCTTTT
The DNA here is from genome assembly GCF_008692025.1 of Phocoena sinus. NCBI lineage: Eukaryota > Metazoa > Chordata > Mammalia > Artiodactyla > Phocoenidae > Phocoena > Phocoena sinus. The sequence continues at coordinate 27,962,447 of NC_045776.1, read as the reverse complement.
GGAAAGGTGATTAAGAGATGATCTTCTTGGCATGTTTAACTAAATAATAGATGCTGTGAAACTGAACTTGCTGAGTGGTTCCTGAGTGGGTGAAAATTCGGGGGATGCAGGCACCACGGTGCACGGAGCTAATGGCTGATGGGCACATACAGCTTTCCATTAAAGAGAGGAATTTCACACAGGTAGTTTTAAAGTAAAAACAGGGACAGCTAGGGCACTGAAAGTGTCTAAATAGGGAGTCTTGAATGTTCAGGGGTCAAAGTAAAGGACGAGAAGGTATTCCGTAGCAGGAAGGAATCAGTAAGTTAGAATCCTGTATGACTCATGATAAAGGATAAGCATTTCTCAGTGTAGGTCAAGCCAGCAACTTTGAGCAGGGAATTCAGTTGAGGAAAGTACCTGAGCTCAGTATGTGAGAGGCTGGGGAAATTTATTTCATTTTCCTGTCTGCTTGTGGGTGTTGGAAGCCTTATGAGATTTATGATACTTTAAACAAATGGTTAGGCTTGAGTAGAAGAACAAAACTTATCCATGAATTTCATAATTTGCCTTCCCAATTATAGGCATTAGCTTACATTCAATCTTTATTTATATATAGATCAGGGGTTGTCAACTTTTTCCCAGAAAGTGTCAAATAGTAAATATTTTTGGCTCTGGGGGCTATACAGTCTCTTACAAACACTCAACTCTGTCATTGTAGAGCAAAGCAGTCTTAGACAACATGTAAATGAATGATGGTAGCTGTGTTCCAATAAGACTTTATTAAGCAAGCAGCTAGATTTGGCCCACAAGCCATAGTCGGCTAGTCCCTGATGTAGATGATCAATATAACAATGCTTAGGAGCTGGAGATCCACATAACAGTTACAGGAGCTGGTGGGAAGTGGGCAGACCCAAAGGACACCACCATGTCCTTTACACCAGATAAAGCCACAAGGCATTTACATGCTGGGTGATAGTGTGAAGATTCTTAGGAAATGGAGGGCACTCAAGAAACATTGATCAGTGTGACTGGAAGCAGGAAAATCTGCCCTGAGGCTCTTTCAGAGACTGACAGGCCCAGTGATGAGCACCAAGAGGCGCAGTTTTACACGGGGACTTCCTTCCACACACATGTCTGGGAACCACCCCAAGGCTCACCCTCTCCGGCCCCTCGCTCTCCTTCCCCTCTGCCAGCAGGTGCACCACCACGAGAAGAAGAAGAAAACTCAGGCCCTTCAGTGCAGGGGTTTCTAGGCAGGAAGAGGAGGGGGGCTCTGGAATCTCAGGGTTATAAGGGAGCCTGCAGGCCAGGTTGTCCCACCATCCTGTGATGAGTGATCCCCTCCATATGGAGGATGAAGGCTTCTGGGCTCAATCACCCAAAACGGAGGGAGACACCCCATCCCCACCCCGGCTATTCTAACAAGAGATAGAACCAGAAACCCTATTCATTCATTATGGGCAAATTGTCGTAGGAAATCCCCTCTTCTCTCTGTTAAGCCCTTGAGAATCTCCATCCAAAGCACCAGATCTGATGGGAACAGTCCTTCAACCATGCTTTCTATTGGATTTTCAGGAGAGGAAAACTATTTGGATATGAAAAATGCTTTCAGCTCAACTGGACAAGATTATCTCTCCCCCTCCCTTCTCTCCCCACACCACTTCATAGTTTGTCATTTACAAGGTACCACTTTGGTCACTGGTATCTGGGTTGTTTTTCCCTCCCAAGTTCCCCCTTTAACCCCCACAGGAATTAAAAGTTAACTGTAATACAAGCTGCCAAACTCATTTGGAAAAAAGTGGATAAAAGCTAAGTTATTCAGAGAAAGGAAAAAGTATGTCCAGCAAGTCTGGAAAAGCCACAGGACCCAGAAACTCTATAACGCACTGTGATCAAGATGGCCAGGTTATATATGTACAAATAAAAAAACACATTATCTGCTAGTGTGATGTAAGAAAGAACAGCCGGGGCCAAGTATTATTAATCACTGAATTCTCTGGCCAAGAGAAGTTGTACAGGAGTGATAAAATGTTAAAAAAAAAAATCTTTGGGGGCTAAGAGGCCAAAAATTGATGGTAATTTTTCAAATTTGGTCAAACAATCTCCTTCCAGAGGCAGAACAATTCCCATTAAGCCAGGCTGGTGGGCAGAAGCGGCATCTCTCTCTCTCAAGTATGGATGAGGGTGGGGTAGAAGTGAAAATCCCCACCCCTCTAAGAAAACTCTGCCCAGTGCAGGGCACTCTTCCCACAGGCCATAGACAGGTGCCCAGATGTCCTCTGAAGTAGCCCAAATAGCCTTTCGGGACCTGAGAGCTAGCTCCCTGGAGTGATCTTGTCCCACCTTCACCAGAGCTTCGCCAACTACTGTCCCCTTGAATGAGTATGTCACGAGCCCTAACCTTACAGATTCTCACCACCAACATGGGGTTGCTTGGGAGCAGGCCCCCAGGAGGGAAGGAGGAGGGCTTCAGGGAGCATATCATAGCTGTTTTCCTACTATCACCCCAAACTACCAGCAGCAGCCCTTGGGTATACAAATGATAGTTGAACATAAGTATTTATGGATGAACAGAAATAAGCAGTCATTAAAGAGAGTAGGAATGTATGTGTAGGGTTGGGGATAAGGGGGCTTTAGAGGAGGCACTGTCTTAAACTATCTTTCCCCAACATACCCCTTTCCCCCTCTCTCCACTGTCTCTTCCCTCTGACCTGGCCATCTCACCCTCCCATTTTCATCTTCTCTCCTACAACACTGATGAGTTCTACTATCACTGTGAAATAGTTTTGTTCTATTTTTAGAACAAAAAATTCTATTTTTTGTTCTATTTTTGTGCTGTATTTTTAAATAATCTTAAATCATCTCTCCTGTCTCTTTTATGATAATTGACATAATAAATTTTTTTACTTCTTCTTGGTCAAACTTGGGAGTTTGCTAGGGAATAATCCATTTTCTTTAATAATAAAATTTTGTTGCCATACTATTACTCATAATATTCTCATGATAATTTCTATCTCTCCTGTTATCTGTTGCTTTGTCTCCTTTTTCATTTCTAATCTTATGTAATTTTACTCTCTTTTGCTTAATCAGGCTTGTGAGGGCTTCATCCATTTTATTGGTTTGTTTCAAAGAAACAGTTTAGAATTTATTTGTCCTTTTCTACTCATTTTTTTTCTATGTCTTTTTCCCATTTTCTCGTGGTTTATTTAAATGGTTTTCTTCCTAACGTTTTAAAATTCATATAAAGTTCCTTTATTTTAGATCTTTCTCTTTTAACAACAAAGGCATTTTAAGGCTATTAATTTCCCTCTGAGTACAGCTTTAGCTGTGTACTGTAGGGTTTGGAATAAAGTATTCTACTTTCATCAGTTTTAAACAGTTCATAACTTTACTTTTTATTTCTCTTTGATGCAAGGATTATTTAAGAATGTGTTTTTTAATTTCTAGCACTTTAAACTTTTTGATATTTTTTAACTTCTTATATCTAGTTTTATTGGATTATGAGCAAAGAATATGGTCTGTTCAATCTCTATTTTAAAATGTTATGCATTTTTCTGTGTGGCCAAGTATTTGATTGATTTTGGACATACAAAATGCAGATTTTTGATTTGAAGGAAATACATATTAAATTCATTTATTAATTGCATCATTCAACTCTTCTATGCACTTATTTATTTTTTGTCTATGAATCTTAATTCTGAAGTGTTGATTAAAATTCAACTATAATTGTATAGTTTTATTAAACTCTCTTTATATTTCTGAAATATTTGTCTCATATATTTAGCAGCTACATTGTTTGGTGCCTATGGACTATGACTGTCATTGTTTCTTCTTAAATTTTATCTTCTACTATTACAAAGTACCCATTTTTATACTCATTAGTGCCTTTAACCAAATTCCAGCTCAGCTGACATTTATGTTGCCATACTTACTTTCTTTCTGGTATTTTCTTTTTTTTTTTTTTTTCTGGTGTATTCTTATCCCTTTATTTTAAACTTTATCATTTCCTTTTAACTTTATCATTTTCTTTTAACTGTTTTTCTGACTTCATTCACTCATTCATCCAGAAGATATTGTATGGGGAACTATTAATATGTTACTCAGGCCCCCCTGACAACAAACCAGGAGAGAATCAGATCAGTTCCTGCCTTCAAGGAATTCACTTTATGGGGATTTGCCTGAGCAGGTGATTAGTCTCACCTAAAGTAAAGGTGAGGGTGTCACCACAGACTACCTGTGCCACATAAGGTCACAGCACCAGTTTCATGATTTTGAGTGAATTATCTTGTCGAGTTAGTCTTCTGTTTAGGAAAAGTATCAAGCATGATATTAAGGGTTTCAGGAAAATTTCTATGCCTCTTCTCCTCTTGTCCTCTATCTTGCCATTATCTGCTGCCCAAACATTCCCAGCCATCCCCTCAGTTCAAGTCTTTGAACCTGTTAAAATGTAAACAGTCCTGGGAAGGTAACACAGTAAGCATGATCAATCACTTGCATCTTAGTTTGAAGGAGTCACTTCCGAGAATAGGTTGGATGAAAAAGGAGGGGAGAGTACAAAGGAAAAAATGGGTAGCACATTCTGAGAGCATCTTTGGCAAGGCAGGGCATGCTGACATGGGGCCGGGCTGGGTGAATGAGGTCAGGAGGCCCCTTTGTTTCATCAGGAATGATGATGAAACTGTTGTATTCGGCTTGGAGAAGAAACGTCTGGGGCCATGACTGTCCGTAGTATGAGGTAACACATGTGGAAGAAGAAGTCAGTTTACTCAACAATACTTCAGAGCATGGAATACGGACCACTACGTGGGAGTGCTAAGCAAGCAGATGTTGAATCAGTGGAGAGGGGTGCTTTTTCACAGTGGAAGTTGCCTGAAAAATGGTTGTCCTGTGAGACCCTGAGCTCAGGAACAGGGCTGGGGGCCTGTTGGAGATGCTTGCTTTGGGTGGATGTAGACCAGCTGACAACTGCAGCCTCTCTTCCAGCTCCAAGTTTCAGTGATTCTATAGCCCTGAGTTCCTACAGAAGAATAAGGAGGAGGTATCATTAAGGTGGCAAAAATGTAAGAACATGGAGATAAATATATCAAAAGTATACCATTGCTGCCATTATAGTTTTTCCTAGAGCTTGACTAGTTAGCCATTTGGTCAGTCTACCAAAATGCTCAACATGGCTGCTTGTGTGAATGCAAACTGAGGGGCCAGCATCACTCAACTTTGCCTTGTCCTTGACTTTCTCCTCTTCATCACTCTCCCCTCTCCAGGGATTCTTCTTCTGGTCAACCTTCTAAGATCTGCCCATCAAAAAACTTAATCTTCCTGGCCTACTTCTGTGGCTACATCAAACCTGTGTGCCCCAGTTTGTTTGTGCTTCCTGTATGAGTCTGAGCTTTGTCTCCGCAGGTCATAAAGGCTGTGAGGGCCTGGGGACAACTATTACCTAAAACCAGCTAGGAGCTGGCAGTTTCAGTGTGGGTATGATTTCTACCCAATAAACCACAGTCTCACCTGACAACTTTAAAAGGTATTCACTTTTTAATGTGAGATTTTTCAACTTGCCTGGGCTTCCCTGCCTCTTGCCATTCAGAGAAGATAGAAGAATCCATAGAGAGCGCTTCTGTCGCTAACGGAACTAGAATTCCAAGGCCCCAAGGAGGGAGGCAGGGGGCATTGCTAAATAAGTCCTTATTCTCTGTGAACTGATAACTAGGAGTTGCCAGCCCCTCCTACAGCTGCACAGGCTGCTGGAACAGAATGAAGTAAAGGAAGTAACTCTCGGGGAACTTCTAGCTCGGCTTTCATTTATTCCACAGGAACTCTAGGCTTTTCCCCTGGAGGAATCTGACCTCCCCAAGTTTGGCTCCTGGAGGTCAATGCAGGCTCCTCCCCCTACGAAGTTGGAAATGCAGAGTTGAAGCCATGAGCATTATGAAGAAGACTTAGTTCTGAAGTAAATTCTGATGACCAAGCCCTCCAGGAGATAATCTGTACGCATAGATTATCTTGGGGATACTGCAGCATCTGAGCTGTGGCCTCTGGTAAGACCCTCAGGGGACAAGAGTCCACCTCAGTCTTCTGCTTTCCAGGAGCACTCGACTGCCCCTCCCTAATCTAGGGTGCGTGACAGATACTCACCACACTTCTGAGTACACAGCTCCATTTGGCTCATGGAATGTGTGAGAATTTCCTGGATGGCTCCTCCCTCCCGGGTGATCATTTCTTGTCTTTTCAAACTGGTTACATGTTGTACGTGGGTAGCATCTCCCTGTCACTTTTAGATGCTTAAGGGCTGGAGTGAACACACCACAGGAAGTTCAGGAGCCTTCAAGGAGAGGCTAGAGCAAGAGGTCAAGAGATGGGCCTCCAGAGCTGAGCCAAGAGACCAGCCAGCTGGGGGGACAAGGAACGTGTCCTCAGCAGACAGCCATGGGCCTTGAACTTGCAACACCAAAAGAAGGCCCCCTGTGCAGGAAGCTGACCTCTTGTCAGTTCCCCACCCCTCCCTGGAATGTGGGTCCCTTCAGGGCTCCTCCCTCACTCTTTTGTTTGCTTTCCTTCTTCATGAGGCCCTCCGTGATCAGGACCCCTCCTCTGCAGTTCCAAAACACCTGGCCCAGTGAGAAGGGGGCCTTTGACGTCAGTGGGGAGTTTGTCTACTCAGGTGTAGCTAATATCCTCAGTGTGAGGTTCTGTTTCTGAACTTGGGTAGCCACCTCACACCCCGTCACTGAGGGGGGTTGGGGGTATACATGTGCAGGGGTGGGGGTGGGTATACAGTTGATGCTTGACCCATCATACTCACAAAGCCAAACAAAACATGTTTGGATTGGGCCTCATCCCCAGACTCCAGCCCACCAGAGCCCCGCCCCCCCAAAGGCCTCATGGGACTTGGGAGGGCCGCTTCCCTAATATATAGAGCTCAGAGTCCTTTCTGGATGCGGGGGTTAGGTCATGCCCTTCTTGCTCTGAGACAGACCCCAGGACCCAGTCAGCAGAAGTCAGAAGGAGGAAGGGTCTAAAAATTTCCACAAAACCAGAAAGACAGCATCTAGTATTAGGCTGTGCAGAAATATCCATCAAGACGCTGATGGCAATACTGTTCCCCAGCCTGTGCCCTGCCTGTGGTGGGGGGAGTTAAGGGAGTTCATTGAGGTGGGAAGGCAAATTGGCACCCTGAGGAGACAACACTTAGGTAATTGCTTTAAAGGCAAATACTGGAGCAAGAATTCTAAGGAGAGGAGTAACTGGGAGGTGATGCTTGAGGGAGGACAGGGAAGCTATTATCAGGCAGTCCAGGCTCTGGCCCTTTAAAGGAAACCTGCCTGATCAAACCAGTTTGGAGGAACCATGGTAGCCAAACCAGTCTTCCCCGGGGAGTTTAGGAAGGTTGGAGAGTGAGCAAGCTGCAGGAAGAACGTCAAGAACGTCGTCTTTCCTCTCCCTCTTCCTCCACGGTACCCTTCCTCAAGTGGAAGGCGTGCACAAGGCATAGGGTTAGGACACACAAAGGGAATTTACAGAAAGCCGGTAAGAGGATGAGCTGCGGGCTCTGGGAACTGAAGGGGTTCGGCTTCAGGGAGAAGTCCAGCGCCTGAGTTGAGGACCAGAGACGCCGCCCAATTGGAAAGGAGCTTCTTCCTAAATCCCCGTGGTCTAGATTCCTCCAGCCCTGTGCAGAAAATCAAAAAGAGCTCAGGTAAGAGGTCCTGGGGGAGAGAAATGAATCAGACAGAGCCCTAGCCAACAGGACCAATTATCTGACTTTTCAAAGGAAGAGAAAAAAGGTAGGCCAATCTTTTTCCATTCCTTTCTTCGGCTGAGCTGCAGGAGGGCAATCCTGGGGTGGGGGACCTTATTAAGAACTCCAGAGAGAGAGTTCAGATTCTGGAAGCTTGAAGCTGGAAGGGTTTTTACATAGTTATAGTTCAAACCCTTTACTTTTAGATGAGGAAAACATGGCTTGTCCAGGAACCTGCCCAGGTGATAAATGAGCCTGGACAAATGCCCAGGTGTTCTAACTCATAACCCTGAGCTCTTCTTGCTTATCTAGTGATGGATCCAGGTTAACCCATCAGCCCTCAAATCCCCTTACCACCTACCTGCCCACTGGATGAGCCTTCATATTATTTATCATCCTTTCCACAACTCTGTAACCCACAGCTCTGACATCAGTATGGTTCCCAGGGCAGCCCCTTGTTGAGCTGACTGTGGGATGCTAATGAGGTAGATTTGAAAACCTTCTTCCCAGGAGTCCTTCCTTACCTGCTGCTTCCAGGGTGGAGGCACCTGGTCCAGGCTCCTTGGCCTCTCTCCTCAGGTCCTGTACCCCTTCCACAGACAAGCCAATAGAAGTAGAGCATCTCAGGAACCGCAAATATCTTAACATCCCAGCTTAACAGCCCATCTCCTCAATGGCCCTCTCTTACATGGTCATCTTAGATTACTTTAGACATGTTGTGTGTAGCTACAGAGAGTGGATGTAGAAACATCCAGAAGGAAACAGATAACCATGCCATGAGGAACAACATTCCAGGACATTGAAGTTATCTGATCAGAGAATGGGATCTCCTCAAAAACTGGCCCCAAAGGATATGAGCCTTGGTGAACTTGCTGAAGTTAGGCCATCCTGTGAGTCTTGGAAAACCCATGGCCAGGCCTCTGCCTACTGTCACATACCCCTTCTCTCAGACTTGTATAGCATCCACACCCTCATTTAAGATTAGAGGGGAAAAATAAGTTTACTTTCAAGTGCCAACTGTGACTAGCTGCTGCTATTGGTTGTCTGGAGCTTTGTGTTAAGAAGGATTCTGAGGCTGTATTGAAACTTATTGGGAAAGAGTGCTATGATCAGTTAGCTATGTTTGCCATTGGTAATGCAAAGAAAGGGTGGCAGGGAAGAGGATGTGGGGAAAGGGTGTATGGAAACATTGCCACAAGAGAAGAAGCTGGTATACAATGGCCCAGAATTTCCTTGGGCTTTCATTGGATGGCACAAATGCAATGGTACACAGGTGGGTTCTTTTTATTTGTTTTTGGTGACTTTTGTTACTCCTTTTAGGGTATGATATACTTCATAATTTTTTTTTAAATAAAAAAGTCACAAGTCCATTGGTATCACTTGCAAAGGCTCCAACTATCTGTAAAACACCTACACCACATGGGAAAAGAATCAAAACCAGGACGTCAAGATCTAGCTCCATGACTAATTAGCTGTATAGCCTCAAGGAAGCTACTTCTCTTTGGGCCTCAGTTTTTTTCTGCTAATGCCTAGACCTAAAGTTCACTTGGTTATAAAGGATTGATAATTTCAAGTAGTTTCATTTGATTGGAAAATTTTCATGTGCATTGTAACTATAAAAGTCCACCATGGCCCTAACTCCAAAAGATGGACCTAGGGTACCTTCTGCAAATAATGGAATGATCCATGTGGCCAAATAAGCCAAGGATGGCTTCATGGAGGAAGTAGAACATAAAGCAGACATTGAAGGGTGCATAGAAACTAGGCAAGAAGAGGCACAGAGGGCCAGAGATAAGGCCAGAATGCCAAGGCAGGGTGTGTGTTAGTTAGAGAAGGCTGAGCAGGTTGATGAAATCAGCTGTATTGTGGAATACCTGGAAAGCATGGCAGAGGACTTTGAGCATTATTGTACTCTTGGCAATAGGGAGCCATGTAGATTGTTGAGTAACAGAGTCATGTAATGATATGGTCTAACAGTTGAAGCACAGAATGGATTGAAAGGAGGGAAACTGACAATGTACACAGGTAATTCTGAGGTGTGAGCTCGGTGTAAATAGGGGAAGGAGAGTGAAAACTCACTCTAAAGGAAGGTCAGTCAGGTGTTACCCCAGTGACAGAATGGGCACTCTGACTTTTGCGCTCTCTTCAGCCTCATTCGTGAGGTTGTAAATGAGGACCAGCTCATATATGCTAATTAATATCTTCATGGCATGAGACAGAGACACCAAAGTCCCCCCAATACTCCAAGCCTTCATTTCCTCCTCTATGAGGGGGCAGGTACTGGGGGGGGACTGTATGAGAGGGCTGGACTGGATAATCTCTAAAGCCTTTTCCAATTCTAACGTTCGATGCCTCTGATAGTTTATAAATGATCTTTGAAAATGTCAGCTAAACACAACTTCACAGAAAAAGATAGCACCTCATTTACCACCCACAGGTATCTATATCACACACACACATACACACACACAGAGTAGCCTTGAAAATTACACATCACAGTGCAAAGCTCAACTTCCATATGGGGAAACATATGCCCAAATTGCGGCCAAAGTGTTATCCTGTAGAACTGGGTGTAGGAAGAAATCAAGTTATATACTATTGTCACTTCAAAAAATCCTTCTGGCATCGTAGCTAGGAAATTACCTCATGGTGTGTGGTTGTGTCTGCCACAGTAAGTTGGAGGAATACGAGACCCAGTGATCTGGGGAGGGATGACAAAAGGGTCTCGATAGTAGGTTCCAGATCCTCTATATGTTGGGCATTGCTAGTGATAGATGGACAGTATTGGTCCACCTCCAGGAGACAGGAAAACCTGTTCAAAACATGAGAAAGACAGCTTGTAGAAGGAGTATAGGTAAAGGCTTGAGCAAAGGTTGATTTTAGTAAAATAGACTAGATCATTTTTCTTCTGAAAGAATGTCATATATGTTTTGGGTTTGTTTTTTTCCCCTCAAAGAAATTGCAGTAAGCTTCAAACTTGTATTTGACAGGTGGGCTCTTCTGTAGAATGTTTTTTACCCAGGATATTTGAACGGATTGCATTTTCTGTATGTTAGCAGTCAGTAGAGGTGTGGGTACTACGGGATACTACTCTCCAGAAAAAAAAAAAAAGTGCTTCTGAACAAATCATTATGGCTCATGACTATTCTTTTCTTCTCTGAGTCAATGGGAGGAAAGCATCACTGGACTCTTGCCTGTTAAAACACAGGATGGTGGCAATCCTCAAGGGCAGGGACCATGCCCCTAAAATGGTCCTGAACAGCCCCAGTGTGAAGCTACACACACTGGGACACTTGAAAGGCTTGTTAGAGAAGGAGGGAGCAGCAGTTCCTACACCAGGTGGGAAAGCCGAGGAGTTACTCAGCTGCTAAGGTTTACCTGCAGGTTCTCAAGGACAGAGCTTCTCAGCACATATGTAGCTGAGCCACGAGAGCAAAGCCCTTGGTCCTCGAAGCAGACAGAGGTGGGCTGGTGTGGCCAGAGTCCTCAGGCCCAGGCCGTAAACATCATCATCTGTTTTCTGCACCATGCCACACAGTATTATTTTTATGTGTGCCATGATGCTCGGGGGCAGGGGGATAGGGAAGCTGGAAAGAACTCCCCAGAGTGAGTTATTGTCAAAAAGAAATTTGTTCTTGGGCTTCAGAACACCCAACTGCCCTCTTCCAAGAAGCTTTGGGGTTTTCAACCACCTGGTGTAATCTCTTGTTAACCAAAACAAATCCCATCAAGCAAGATCTCTGTCTTCAGTGGCCTGTTTTATTCTCTCTCATTAACTGGGTTCTTCTATCCACTCATGAAGGATTTCTGGGTTTCTGGTTGGTTGGTCATAGATGGCCAATCACTTTATCACATCTATAAACTTCCCTTCTTTTCTCCGGGTACTGCTGGAGATAATCAGCTCTTGCCCTGAAACTTCTAAATCCCTACACAACTCAGCTATTACCATCGTTAACCTATGAAAGGCTCACTTTTATTTCAATATTTATCAAGCATTTAACATTTACAACGAGATATATTATTTTTTTAATAGTTCATACCCCGAAATAGCCAACGGTTGTTCATTTTACTATTCAGAAATTAAAATGTGTAGGATAATTATCCCTCATTAATGTATTCAACAAATACTTCTGAGTGCCTACAATAGGCCAGGCTCATGCTAGGTGCTGGAAGTGCCAATATAAACCTCTGTAACCCAGGCTGTCAAGGATCCCACCGTCCTGTGAAGGTGACAGACAGGAACACGAGGTAGGAGTGGGTGATGGTAGGTATAAAATGCCAGGCCTGCCCTGACTTAAGGACCCACCCTGCCCAGAGTACAAGCTGTTCCAGAGACATGGCCTCCCTGAAAATTATTTTCCCCAACATTTTGCAAGCATTAATTTCATCTTCATAACAATATGAGAACGAAATAGCAGGTACCCTCCGAAATATCTGCCATCATTCTATAGGTTGGGTTTGCAAGGTCAGCTCTACGGGGTCTGTATATCTCCTTCTGAGCGCCGTGCTTGCAATGAGGGAAACTGTCGATGAAATTACTTGACTTGCAAAATGCCGTGCAGAATGAGCGATGCTGGTTCCCGGCCAGTGTTATCCTTGTTTTCTTTTTTCCCCACCACACCAATGGAACATTTATTTCTAGAGCATTTGATAGATGTGTTCATGATATTTTTGAAATTGCCTTTATCCATTATGAAAGCCCTGAGAATCTGTCCCAAAGGTAGTGGTAAGTTGCTACCACCTTAGCTTTAAGTATTTTCACAGCCTCAGGAAATGTGTTACTTTCTCTCCAATCTTCCTTGTGGCATCCTTCCCACCTGTCATCCTCACCGCTTAGCCGGCACATCTGGAGGGGCCATCGCCCTCCCTGGGTGGTCGGTCTACAGCTCAGCACTCCCGTCCTGCCCACGGGAGGTCCAGGAGCAACACGATGTCAGACCACATTTGGGGCTACCTCCCCAATCACCCCAAATAAGAAAAAAAAAATGTGTTCAAGGAAAAGAAAGATACTCTTCATTTTTGTTTCTGTGGCTGGGACATCGATTCTGGGAACACGTGGTACTGTGGACCCTGACCCACTTTCCTGGGCTCTGAGCAAGCAGCACAATCTAAGTGCTGAAAGCGAAGGGCCAGGGCAGGAAACGGGAGCCAGGTCTTCTGCAGCCATCCGTAGAGCAGCGAACTGGGAGTCTGGAGACCTGGGTGCAGCTCCTGGCTGTGCCATAATTAATAAGCTATGTGACTTGGGTGGGGGGAGGTGATTTCTCTGGATATGGGAGGTAGACTGTGATCTTGAAGATCCATGCAAGTCTGAACCTATGATGCTAAGGTCAAAATATGGCTCTGTGCAGGGCGTGGCTAGGGTGGCTGACCCTTGGCACATAAGAAGTGAGAAGCATTGGGCCAGCAGAGGTGCCCTTCCAGCCTGGGAGGTGTACACTGTGGACTGGCTATGGGAGAATGCCCTGCTTTGCCAGATGATGCAATAATACCCCCTCGGTCCTCACCCCCCTGCCCAGAACCTATCTGCAGAGGTGCCCTAGGGAAGGCTGACCTTCCACATGTGTCTTAAGCACAGGGTCAAGGGGGCTTCTCCAGCCTCTGGAATTATGGCTCCATGGTGACCCATGGGCAGTGTGATGAGTGAAAAAGGAGCTTTTTTCCCATCCCGAGCCTAGAGGGAAGGGACACAGTCACATGTGTGACCTTTCAGTCTGAGAGTATAGACAGAATACCTTCTTTGCTCACACATGTCCCACATACTCCAGTTGTTGGTCCTGCTATATTCTCAGCTTTGCTAAAGTTGTTTCTACATGAGCAGTGTGAACTAGACCAGTTTTTTCAAACTTTAATGTGCACACAAGTCAGTTGGAGATCTCGTTTAAAAAAAAAAAAAAAAAAACTTATTCCAATTCAGTGGGTCTGAGATGGGACCTGAGAGTCTGCATTTCTAACAAGCTCCCTTGAATGTCCATGAAGCTGGTCCACAAACCAGACGCTGAGCAACAAAGCTGCACAGAGGACTGAGGGCTGAGAGCCACACGGCTCACTGTTTGTAGGCTGCTTCAGAAATCATCTGAGCCTCAATTTTCCATCTTTTGGTGATAACAATGCCCAAGTGAGTTAACTTACAAAAGTGTGCAAATGTAGTAACAGTGTGAAAGCTCGCCACTATTCCAGGCAGCCACTTGATCATCTAACTCTAGACTTCACTGGAACCACAAGCAGAAAGAGTCAGAAGTGTCTGTCTCGGGGACCACCACGTACTCCCATTAGTCAGTGTGGGCCGGGTGTAGTAGGGTTTGGGGCACGCATCATGACAAGCCATCAGGTGACCTGACGCTGTCAATTCTCAGACCCAGCTTGAGAAACTCTGTGCCACTTGATAAGCTACTCTGTTCTCCACAAGGGTAGAAATGTTTCTTGTAGCTGATTGCAGCTTCTTAGCTCCCCACAGAGCAAACCAACGTGCACAGAAATCACCTGGGGAATCTTGTTGACCTGTAGATTCTGATTCCATCAGTCTGGGTGGAAACTGAGATTCTGCATTTCTAACAAGCTCCCAGAGGAGGCTGGTGCTGCCGGTCCAGGGACTACACTTTGAGTAGCAAAACCCTAGATGAGAGGTTCTCAGCCCAGACTGCACATTAGGGCCACCTCCTAAAACATCTTGGGCATTAAAAGCTCCAATTTTTAAAATGGGTCTGGGGTAGGGGTCAGGCATTTTTTTAAGCACCCAGGTGATTCTGATGTGCAGCGAGCACTGAGGACCCACACACACAAACTCCCTACCGCAGGCGGAGGCCAGGGCACCGGGTGAAGGACGGGAACGGGCGGTCGACTCGGGCCCACCATCCACGCCAGTCTGAGACCGAGTGAAGGAGGTCTTAGAGCAGTGTATTGCTGGGGAAACAAGGCAGGCTGGCCCGTCCATATCTTGACACTGATAGGTGTCTGGGATGCAGTTTCTGTGAGGAAAGGAAGTGGAAGTTTCATCGGGAAGAATGGAAAAGAGGGATTTTCCGCAGATACTGGCGCGATCACTGCTGCAGCTCACAGCACGCTGGTCCTCTGGCTCTGCACACGATTTCCCTGCACTCTGCTTGCCTCTCGGGGGGTGGTCCAGGGTGGGACACTGACCTGTCTTGTTTTGCCCCCGGCCAGGCAGCGCTGGGGGGCCGCCGCCCACGACGAGCCCAAAGGCAGATGAGGGCTCGGAGGCTGTGCACCCCAAGCCCAGGAACGTGTTCCACATCGAATGGTCATCCATTCGCAGAAGGAGCAAAGGTGTGCGCTTCCCACCCCACCCCCAACCCCTGACCCCGCTCCCGGGTCCTTGATCTGCTCACGTCTAAAATGGGGACCATGGCAACACCTCCATCACAAGGCAGTGGGGAGAGCCACAAGGGTGAGGTTGAGTCTCATCACCCCCGACCTCTGACCACAGCCACGGGTTCCAGGGTCTAGATGCCCCAGGGCAGGGAGACTGGAGCCACGACAAGCAGCTGACTCTGTCAGTCTAGGCCGGGGGGCGGCAGACTTCCCTGCAGAATGGAACCACCTGCCTCTCCTTCCTGGAAGTGCTAATCCAATTCACCTGGGAAGCAGCCTGAGTGGCAGAAGGAGCTTTAAAAGCTCTCCACAAGGGAGTTCCCTGGTGGCCTAATAGTTAGGATTTGGCCCGTTCACTGCAGAGGCCTGGGTTTGATCCCTGGTCAGGGAACCATCCCATATGCCGTGCAGCACAGCCAAAATACAAAAAATAAAATAAATAAAACTTTGCACTTTTAAAATGACCCCAGAAAAAGCTCTCCATGAGATTCTAATGTGCTGCCGAGTTACAACCACTGATCCTGATGCTACTGGTCCTGATGCTAGACAGTGGTGATGTCTAGACAAGGGAACAGTTGGAGAGCCCTGGAGGGGAGGGGCTCCCAAAGGTCAAGAGGAGGGTCTAGAGGGCAGCCAAAGCGGGGAAGCCAGAAACTTGAATTTGGACGCTGAGGACATGTTGTGTCAAACAGGGAAGAACTGGCAGTGGGGGAGGGGTGTGGGGTCAAGTGGGGGTCTCCCCAGTCAGATGCATGGTGGGAGCAGCGTCATGAAGACCCAGGGCAGAGGGGCAATCTAACTTTGCCCTCCAGAGAAGGGAGGCGACTTGCCCAGGGTCACACAGCTGGTGAGGGCATGACAGGGATAAAACTGATTCCTGGGTTAGCGTCCTTTTACAGTATCACATGCTTCCCAGAAGCATGTGACTTTCTTGCCCCAGTTTGTCTGAGCCTCCTTGTTTTATAGCCAAAGTAGCCAGCCAGAGAAATGGCCTGGGGTGGTCTGGGAAAACCTCATACACTGGGGAGAGGGCACCAAATTAAATCAAGGACCCCTTTAGCCCAGGAGTTTGTGTTTGACAGAGGCCCCAGGGCATCCTCAGGAAGAAAGCATAGTTTGTCTCAAAAAGTTAACAATCTCCCTGCAAACATATTCTTAGGATAGTGGTTGGGGGCTGGGGTGAAAGAGGGCCTAGCAGAGAGCCCCACGCAAAGGAGCCTGGGAGGCGGGTTAGCGGAAGCTGCTGAAGAGCTGGCGCTTCAGACAGAAGCAGAGAATCCATCAGGATATCAAACACACTAGCCTCACAGTCTAGTCATCCTCTTTTCTTCCTACTCTTCCTTTCAAACTTCCTTAATTTGTTTCTTTTGCATAGTGTAACTTCCCAACCACACTGGTATTTGCAGTCCCTGCTCCTTCAGATGGGGTAGCTCAGAGCCATTGACGTATCTCTTCTAGTGTTTAGGTGCCCTGAAATCTCATGAATGCAGACGGAATGGCCAATTGAAGGTACAGGGCATTCTGAGCCCAGACAGCCATTCTCACACTGGACCACAAGAGGGCACCAGAGCATAAACAGCAAAACCTCCAAGGGCCTTCTTTCATGTTACTTAAAATCTTTCTGAAATTACCTTTACAAATAAATTATCTTGTAATAATGAAAAATACATTCAGAGCTACTTAATAACAGTTTTCTAGAATTACAAGGACATGCCAAAATCTGTTTCAAGTGACAACATGGATATCACTTGTCCTAATCCAACAAGAAGCTGCTGCTAAAATACCTAAAATTCTACGACATACATCCTAAAAATACCAAAACAGCTGAGCTTATCCAGTTGGAAAAAGCTGTAGTATAATTTGAACACAGACGTATGGTTCAGGCAGCTTAATGCTTTATGAGCAATAATGCCTCATAAATACCAATCTTCGTGTTCATGTGGAAAAAGAACCCTGGGTTCAGGGCTCACAGACAGCTTTGTTTCCTCACCTAAAAAATAGGGGAGTTGAATAAGATGAGAGCCTCTTAACTAAAAGTCAGCTGAGTCTCTGAATTCCCTAAATTCTTGTAAAATGTCCAATTTACATGAAGATGTGAATTTTTTTCCCCGAAGAGCTTGCCCAATTGGATGTGTGCAGTAGCAGAGGAGGGGGTCCTCCTGCCCCAGGCGCAGAGGCTGGGGCATCCTCACTGGGGTAGAAAGTGTGGAGTATTCCAACTTGAGCCTTGCAGGAAATTTGCTGCTAAGGTGCCAGGGTAGAGGTCCTAACAGATGATGTTCTCCCTGCCAACTCCAGTATTTGGAAAAGGTGAACACCAGGAAAGGCGCACCAAAGACCCTTCTCCCCACCAATACCGGAAGCCCACGGTCGAGTTGCTGGTGAGTAAAGAGTGGCCCGAATCAGGGGCAGCGCCCACATCACAGAGTCCGCAGCAAGGTAGAGAGCTGAGGTCCAGAAAAGACATCCTCTGATTTAGGCAAACTTTTCTTGAGTTCATATTTCCAGAAACATAATTATGTGGGATAAAGATGTCTACTTTTCAGTTTACTTTATAAAGTTTCATGTTTCTTTTATTTTAATTATTTCTTATCCATCTTCCTCTGAATCCAGCATTCAAGCACTTAGGAAATAAGCTGGTGCCAATTTTCAAAACAGAACATTTACTTGTTTAATTTTATGGACAGTTAAATTTTAAAGACTAGACATGCTAGGGTGGGTGGGGATA
The DNA here is from genome assembly GCF_008692025.1 of Phocoena sinus. Lineage (NCBI taxonomy): Eukaryota > Metazoa > Chordata > Mammalia > Artiodactyla > Phocoenidae > Phocoena > Phocoena sinus. Next base: position 27,944,670 of record NC_045776.1, on the reverse strand, counting down.
CTTTCTTCTGGAAAGAGTATGGTACAGTAGAAGTAATATTTGTTTTAAAAAAAGAATCTAAAAATCTGTGGGTAAATCTAAATTCTATCATTTGACCTTGACTTTTACAAATGAGAACCTCTCCATCCATGCCTGAGACCTCATCCACAGAATGAGGATAAAGATGTTGTCTTGTTATACTACAGTCATGAGGGATTGGTTCCAGGACACCTGATGTGTACCAAAATCTGTGGATGCTCAAATCCTTTACATAAAATGGCATAGTATTTGCATATAACCTACGCACATCCTCTGGAATACTTTAAATTATCTCTAGATTACTTACAATACCTAATACAATGTAAATGCTATGTAAATAGTTGTAAGTACAATGTAAATGCTATGTAAAAAGTTGCCAGTGTGCAGCAAATTCAAGTTTTGCTTTATGAAACTTTCTAGAAATTGTTTTTGAGTATTTTTAACCTGAAGTTAGCTGAATCCATGGATGATACAGATGGCTGACTGTGCAAGGCTGTTGCCCATATTAAATGAGGTAAAAGATCAAACAAAACAAAAGATATTCTGGTCTACAGAAACAAAAATGATTAAATAGCAATTTCACTAAATACCAAGTGAAAATCTTAGCTTGTCCCCAAGCAAGCAAGTCACTCCTCAGTGTGACAGCCTCAGAATGTGGGAGCTTCTTGCCCGTCTCTTGTCCCTGGACAGGATCTGGACACCATGGAGGAGACCTCCGAGATAAAGGTAGAAACAGGCATCTCCAAGACTTCCTGGATTCAGAGTTCCCTGGCTGCCAGCGGGAAGAGGGTCCGCAAAGCCCTCGGGTACATCACAGGCGAGATGAAGGAGTGCGGAGAGGGACTTAAAGGTAAAGTTTCCGTGAGAGCAGCCCCTGCTCCTATCCCTAAAAATGTCCCCTCTGGTCGTCCCCCAGGAAACACGCTGCACAGATCTCTGTAGATGAGACTGAGTCCCATTTCCATGGATAGTATAGGATAGGATAGGATAGGATAGGGTACGGTAGGATAGGAGTTTCACTCTTATGACAGACACGCAGTCTCTCAGGATGTAAATGCCAATACATGTAGGTGTGCAAGCTCTCAGTTCTGAACATAACAGTCATGTGCTTTCAAATATCCCCTCAGGATGTCACATTGTACACAACATTTCAAAGCAACGATACTCCAATAAAATTTTTTTTAAAATAAAGAATGTCACACTGTAGGACTGGGATTCTAGAGCCAGCATTCTAGAAAAATGCCTGCCCTAGAGATGGATCGTGGGAGAGCCGTGTCTACTATTCCAATAGGTTCCCGTTAGCAATCCTCCAGACCTCAGGCCATGGGTTTGATGCCTGCTGGGCTGCAAGAGTTTCCTTTCTGGATCCCTCCTCTTGAAAATTCATGCCACTCTCACAGGGGCACAGGTCGCACAGGGTACCCACTGCCTGAATGACAACCTAAAGACCACAGTCAGCTCTCAGTGGGTCTGAAGGGTTTTCTGGGCAGTCAGATGCCCCCTCAGGTTCTTGGTGTACCCTCCTCTGTGGCAGGTGACAGCAGGGAGCTGAACCCACCTTGGACGCCCAGCTTCCCTCACCCCCTCACCCTCTGGGGCCTCGCCTAGAGGTGTAACAGCTGAGCCTTGACTGGTTCTATTTCAGACAAATCCCCAGTGTTCCAGTTCCTCGACTGGGTCCTCCGGGGCACATCCCAGGTGATGTTTGTGAACAATCCCCTCAGTGGCATCCTCATCGTTCTCGGCCTCTTCGTCCAGAACCCCTGGTGGGCCATCTCGGGCTGCCTGGGCACCGTGGTGTCCACCCTGACAGCCCTCATCCTGAGTCAGGACAAGTAAGTCCCAGGAAACCCAGGGTCCAGGCCTGAGACCACAGGTAGATCCCCGTGGGGACATTCACCAGCCTCACATCCTCACTGTCTGGCTCCCGGCTCAGAAACCCCTCACAATAATGTCACTAATCACTCAAAACAACCATTCCCTGGTTACTTTTAAAAACCACACATTGTCTAGGGGACTGTAAAGGGTTGATGGTTTGAAGAGGTGTGTGGTCAGGCTCCAGGTGAGAAAAGCCTGACTCAGAAGGAAAATCAAGAAGGCAGTGCCCTGCGTCAGGCCTCGAGGAACCCCTTCTTCACCAGCCCTCCCCCCCAGGTCCGCCATCGCAGCCGGACTTCACGGCTACAACGGGGTGCTGGTGGGGCTGCTGATGGCTGTGTTCTCGGACAAAGGCGACTATTACTGGTGGCTTCTACTCCCCGTCATCGTAATGTCCGTGTCTTGGTAAGTTTGCTTCCAAGGCTGTGGGTGTAGATCAAGGGCTGCCAGCCTTTCTACCCCAACTCCGTGACTGTCTATCCAAACTGGAGTTTAAAGAAGCATTTCCTTAGCTTGCACATCAGAAACAGCCACTAGAAATAATTACTGATGTTAGACAGCGACAGCACCACTGTGCTAGGTGGTCTGTACACAGTATCTCATTACATACCCTCCTTTACTCTTCATTTTTGTAAGATCTAAAAGAGCCCCTGGTCCTACCCCGGCAGAGCACAGGGAAGAGAACTGAGGCCCACAGAGGTTAAGAGTCATACTACAGGGTCCTGTCAGTGTCTGGAGATCTTCCCATCCCTCCTGCTCCCCCAGTGCTACCCTGTCCTTGGGCACCCTGACCAGACAGCGACAACCTCCCAGTGTGGGCTGCAGGCCCAGCCCTGCCCAGAGCCCTCAGACGGCCAGGCTCCAGGTCCTTACTCACCTGCAGAAACCACAGGGCACCCCGGCCAGGAGTGCTCTCAGCCTCAACACACATTTGCTGAATGATTGAATGAATGTGATTCCCCTCACCATCAGCCCCTTTCCCGTGCCTGCGCAGGGAGCCATGTGGCTCTTCAGGGAAGGTCTGTGGCTCCCCGCCTTAGGACCTCCCCTGAAAGCCCTCCTTCTGAAGTTGAGTCTGGGCGTCCACCCTGTTGCTGTGCAGGGGCAGAGGAAGGAGGTCCAGGGGAGGAGATGCCCAGGGCCAGTCAGGCTGGGAGAGGGAGCCAGCCAGCTGCTTTTCCCTGGGAAGGCACAGGGGGCCCCCTAAACCCACTCAGGCTAGTGTCAGGGCCAGGGGGCATCTTGAACAGCATCTCCTGTGCTTCTGCCCTCAGCCCCATCCTCTCCAGTGCCCTGGGCACCATCTTCAGCAAGTGGGACCTCCCGGTCTTCACGCTGCCCTTCAACATCGCAGTGACCCTGTACCTGGCGGCCACGGGCCACTACAACCTCTTCTTCCCCACGAAGCTGCTGCAGCCCTCCTCCTCCATGCCCAATATCACCTGGTCGGAGGTCCAAGTGCCCTTGGTAGGTATCGTGGAAGGTGGAAGGGCAGCGTCTGTCCAAACTCAGTGTTAAAGTGGCATTTACTTATTTTGCATGTCAGAAACATCCATGAGGGGCTTTCCTGGTGGCGCAGTGGTTGAGAGTCCGCCTGCCAATGCAGGGGATACGGGTTCGTGCCCCGGTCCGGGAAGATCCCACATGCCGCGGAGCGGCTGGGCCCGTGAGCCATGGCCGCTGAGCCTGCGCGTCCGGAGCCTGTGCTCTGCAACGGGAGAGGCCACAACAGTGAGAGGCCCGCGTACCGCAAAAAAAAAAGAAAAGAAACATCCACGAGTAACAACTATTACCAATTATACAGTGTGAGACACTCTACCTCAATATCTCATTAGCCACCAGCTTTTTCTTTCCTCTTTTTAAGAGCTAAAATGGCCATTTTTGGCCGCACAATGTCCTATCATAGCACAGGGGGAGAGACTAAAGCCAGGTTAAGAGACTGCCTGAGGTCACATGGTTAATCAGTAAGGAGCAGTCAAGACTAGAACTCCCGCCTCCTGACTCCTAGACTTGGGTTCTTTTATCTTTTTTTTTTTAAAAAAAGCCTTTTTGATGCTTTACTCCAGTTTCAATCCAAGAGACTCTGTGTATTTTTTTCCTCATTCAATGTCATTGAATCATTGAAGATGTGCACATCACACACACTGCCATCTGTTGGCTCGACAAGTCTCTGCTCCAGCCTGGGGAGCAGCTTCCCCTTGCTCTCTGGGGCATCCTCACACTTTAAAGCACAGGTGTTGCTCCACTAAGAAATATCTATATAACAGAGATTTTTAAGCTTTTGGCAAGTATTCTGTATATACTGCTGGCCGCTGGAAGTCTGCCAAACTAAATAAGAAGCTACTCTAAAAGCGTTAAGTCAGCCTGGAGAACTATGCCCATCAGCCTTCTTTTCTAACTGGGCACGTTTTCTCTGAGGTCCCCCTACTCTCTGTTACACTAAATGACTCTATAGGCCAGAGCTCACTCTGAACTTTGTTATTGGCAATTCATCATCTAACCACAAAGCCACCTGGGCTTGTTGAAGGGAATTTGTGTCAGAAATAATGGTGCCTAGTTTCTCTGAACAGTTCAAGGAGACAGCAGCATGGCAGGGCAGAAAGAGCCCTCCATTTGTCCAAGACGCATTATCTAGGAAGAGACGTATTCACATTAGCCCCATCCTTGTTGGGGTGTGTGTGTGTATGTGTGTGTCTGTGTGTGTGTGTCTGTGTGTGTGTGTCTGTGTGTGTGAGTGTACCTTCATGAGCCAAAGGTGAGAAAAGATGCTGTTAGCAGTTCAGCCCCTCAGGCTTCCCTTTCACGATATTAAACCAATCAGTATCTTTTGAAGTCAAAATTGCTCTAATTGGCGTGCTATGGGGAAATGATGGTAGAAAAGGCAAGTTTAAGATATCTTGCATGCTCCAAACCACACTTTCAATTGAAAAGATAACTAGGAATTTTGTAAAAATGAAAAAAATGGAAAATATTGTACAAATGCTTTAGAACCCCCAAATTTCCAGGAAAGACAAATTCAATGTTTGGTGGTTATTCTTTAAGAAATACCTTTCTGGCCAATTTTGAATGGATTATGGTAATAGTGAGTATGTTTTATCATTTTGACAATTATAACTAGAGCCTTGAGTTTTGGGGTAACAAGTGGTAGATGTCAGAGAGAGGGTCTAAACCTCCCAACGATTTTGAGGCCCCACAATCTCCTCTGCTCTTTGGCGAGGGGAGAGCGTGCTGGAGGGTGCAACCGGCTAGAGACCAGAGGAACCAGCACCACTGCCTCTGCACCAAACTCTCTGCCTGTCCCGCCATCCCCCGCGTGGTGATGCCGGAGCCCAGTCTTGCTCTCTGTCCTGGGATAACGGGGGACGGAGCCCAGAGGGTTGCCCACTAGACTACCCTACAGTCCTGTCCCTGCACACTCTCGTGTGGGGCGAGGGCCCTGGAGCTACAGGACCTCCCTCCCCTGCACCCCAGGAGGAGTCCTCAGAGGACTTGGGCTGAGGGAAGAACTGCCTCATCATGAAATATACACAAGGGGAAGGACGGACCCCAGTGCATCCCAGCAGGGCCCAGAGCCCCTCCTGTAAGCGTTTCTTTGCTCAAGGGCCTTTGGCCAACCTTCCAAAATACAGGACCCAATCTCAGTTGCTGGGGAAGCCCATGTGCCCTGGATCCTTTTCCCAAACTCCAGAGTACGTGTGCAAGTGCCCACTCGACATTGGACCCTGGCTTTCCTGTCTCATTCACACACAGGTCTGCTACCTGAGATACACGGAGGCCTAACACATCAGGGTTCTCCTCCATCAGCCATGTGACAGGTTTATCAATAAAACCCTCAGATGCCAAGATACCACCTGCCCAGGTGCTGCTCTGTGGATACGAGTCCAGCTCCTCGCCCAGATGACGGCACAAACGTGACCACAGCCCAGACATGCTGTTCTTGGAAACAAAAAGGACCATTTTTCCATCTAATATTTAGCCTTCTAGTCATGTTTTTAGCTTTAAAAAAGTGTTACAAGAGTTTTTCAACCCCAACTTTGGTCAGACTTCTATTACTTCTCTAATGAATAACACCCTCATTTGAAGTATTCAGTTTCTCTTCACTGAGAGTTCAGTGCCTTACACTCATGTTTCTAAATAAAGGAAATGACATTTTAACCCCTTACTGTTCTAAGAACTTAAGATTAAAACAATAAATCTTGTGTACCTTTTAGAGTGAACCTATTTGAAAATATCTTGGAAAACTGTTGCAAAATATTAGTGTGGAGGGTTTGGCCCCAAACCTTTTCCAGCCAAGCTTCAAGTTGTCTCTTTTGCCTCCATAATTGCATGTGCTCTTGTTGGACCTGCAGCTTTTGAGAGCCATCCCTGTTGGAATCGGCCAAGTGTACGGCTGCGATAACCCCTGGACTGGAGGCATTTTCCTCATAGCTTTGTTCATATCGTCACCTCTTATTTGCTTGCATGCTGCGATCGGATCCACCATGGGGATGTTAGCAGGTTAGTGTCATTATTAATTAATGGGCCCCTTATTAATGGGCGATAAGGATGCTGTATCTGGGGCCTGCTCCAAAGAAAATGGTGCCATGTGTCTTCAGTGCTCCACCGGCTTATTCCTATAAACTCTCCCTCCTTCCATTATACCTGTCTTTCCATTTTGGGTGCCGGTGCCCTCCTACTCCCCTGAGCAAAAGCTGTCCTCAGGAAAGGCTCTGGTGTTAGTCATTTCCGCCTCAGTATAAATTAAAAGCTGGGGAGGAGTTGCTTCCAGGCATGTTTATATTTTAAGTCTTATCTCTAATCACGGTAAGAAGCATTTGTCCTCCATTGGAGAACATTAAGGTTCTGTTAGCCGGCCTTTTTCTGGCAGGGAAGGGACTTCTCTGGACTGCTCACTCAGACTTCAGATCACTACTCAAAAGGGTCTCTTGTACCCATACCAGCTTAACTACTGATATGCATGTGACTAAGGCCATTTGTTTCCTTTAGATGTTTTTTCACTGAATAGTCAGAAGTCCTTTTTATACATACTTTGGTGTTGATAACCAGTTTGGGTTGAGGACTGTGGAGGGCTTTGGGGCTGGTGGGTGGGCCCACGCGACCTGCACAGCACTCAGCCTATCTTCTCCCCCAGCCCTCACTCTCGCGACACCCTTTGACTCCATCTACTTCGGGCTGTGTGGCTTCAACAGCACGCTGGCCTGCATCGCCATAGGAGGCATGTTCTACGTCATCACCTGGCAGACGCACCTCCTCGCCGTCGCCTGCGGTGGGTACTGCCAGCGGGACTCCCTTTCCACCTCAGATGATGCCGGCGTCCATGCCCATAGGGAAACCGCCCCGCGGAAATTCTGCTGGTCCTCCAAAGATAAATGGGAGGATGTGTTTGCTTTATAAAAGCGTTTTTATTTTAAGCTGTTTTGAATGGTCCTTTAGTGATTAGTACATTGAAAACTATTTTCAGTGAACACTAAGTGTTCAGCCACATGGAGACAGAGTTTTCAGATGGAGGTTGTTCGGTTGTTGCCCATGGGCTGTCTGCTGTGGTTGCTGCTTTCCGTGCTGGTGATTGGAACTTTCCGACAGAGCAAGTCTTATGCAAATTAATCTTTATATGTGGAATTGGGCAGTTTACATCAGATACAGCAGTTAACCTTATGCACCCAAACATTAACCATAGAACCTTCAGATAATGCTTGTAGGAATGCTGAAGAATGTGGTCAGGGCACTCAGTAACTCTCTGATAAAGGTTTGCTGTTGTTAATATCCTAGGGACCATTGGGATGGTTTTAGTGGAGAAAGTGAGAGCTCAGAAGCAAAGCCAAATTACTGTGGCCCGTTTTCACGGAACCTCACCTCTCACCAGCACTTGGGTCTTCCCAGTGGCCAGCCTAGTGGTACCCTCCACACACAAAGCCCAGAAGATGAGGCAGTAGGTGTATTTGGTCTTCCTCAAGCTTAAAGAATGCTGTTCCTCCCTGGAAACCCATATTATGTTAATAACTTGTGATGAAATATCACAGCAGAGAGTTCTGGGATTCACGTGCCTTGGCTGTATAGTAAAATGTTCATTTATGGTTTATGCTCCTAAATGTTCCTTTGCTAGAATGCAAGGTGGTAGGACCCAGGAGAACTGTAACAGCTAAATTCTGGTCCTTTTCAACAAAGTTCATCTGCTGTCTTAGTTGTGCTGGAATTTGCATGGAATTTAACACTTTTCAAAGCTGCCAAGCAACGGAAACATAACTCGATTTTTTTTTAACCTGAGAGATAGCATTTGTGGCATGAAACGTATGGGGGGAGAATATGTAAACTCGAAGCACTCTTAGTCACCTGACTATTTCTTGGTTCTTTTGCAGCTCTATTTGCAGCCTACCTGGGTGCTGCCCTGGCTAACGTATTATCTGTGGTGAGTCAACATGGGCTAGGAATGTGCATTACACCCTCCTCTGTATTCTCTCAGCTCCCCAAACCCCTCCTCCAGGAACCCCTTCGCGATGCAGCCCTCATGTCTCAAATCACGCTTCCCTCCTCCACAGCCGCAGACAGAAAGAGCTGGGCCTCAAAAGTGTTAATGTCAACACTGGTCAATCAGATCCTGTGGTCAGTGGGCCAGGGGGGCTCCGTATAGAAGGACAGTCTGAAGAGCATTATCTTGTAAATCAGACTCGTTTCTTGTAAATTTCTTGTAAATGAAACTCCTCTACAACTAGTTTTAAATCTTCATATTTAATTTTTTTCCTATGTTTCTAGATCACCTACCCAAGTAGCTTGTGGGCCAGTGTACATCTTTGTTCACCCCATAGCAACTACCAGGGAGTCAGGAGTCACGAGGCAAGGCTTCCAGGAGGACAAGGCCAAGCCCGAGGGAAACCAGAGCTGGCGGCTGAGGGCCTGTGCAGCAGTCTGAGAACCCTTCTCTGCCTGAGCCCCAGTGCAGGTTGTGTGTGAGGTCGGGGGAGCCACATGGCCAGCCCACCCCCCAACACACACAGGAGGGACACTGGCCCCATCGCAGAGCACACAGGGCTCAGCCTACAGTTGATGCCTCCCCCTCCATAAAGGTTCAAGGCCCAGCTCACACAGGCAGCCAGGAAAAGTCCCATTGGTCCTGCAGGTGGAGGTGGAGATGGGCATTCCACTAACCCGTGTTTAAATCCCTCCTCCATCCTCAGTGAAATTGCTTGGTTTGGACAGAGCATAGGAAGGAATTTTGTAAGCAATAGAATTCGACTTCCCTAATACCATCCTGTGTCCCCCAGTGGACTAAGTCCCTCTTCTGGGCCCCATCACGTTTTGTGTTTGTATCTGCTACGACGCTTGACAACATTGTGACAAGTCTAGTACACACCAGTCCTCTTCCACCTTCAGCCCTTGTGCTCCTTCGAACAGGGGCCCGGTTGTATTCTTATCTTTATCTCTAGTACCTATTATAGTGCCCAGCTCATAGTAGGTGCTCAAGAAATGCAGAATGAATGAAACCCTAAGGTAGTGAGTCACCACCATGGGATACATTAGAGCTGGGGCTAGATAGCCGACCATCAGAAACAGGATGGAGCCTGGCCTCTGAGGTTCCTGTCTGCCCCAGGCTTTCCCACCTCTTCTTGCCCCCATCCTTTCACCCAACTGTCCATCCAGTAAATACGTGTCACATGCCTTCCTTGGACAAGGTACTAGAAGGGATGCAAACGGGACACTTTGGTTCCTGATCATAGGAATTTACAGGGTAACTGGCCCCTTCATCTTGTGTAGAGAAGTTACAGGTTATATCACTCTACCTACACATTTTTCAAAACAAAATCATGTTTATTTTCTGTGTACTTACTATGTTTAAGACACTGTACTGCCCACTCTCAGGGATACAAAAAAAGTGCAAGCTATTAATTCACTCTGAAGGAATTTCCAGTCTCCTTGAGGGACAGGATATAAAAATGTTGAATGACATTTATGAGACCATTCAAGCCTCTACAGAAGAGGGCACTTAGGATCCGCACAATTTTGCTTTCTAATCGGCTCCTGCATGTGCAGTCCCGTATCTTCAACAGCACTGCCCTCTGCCTCACGACAATGACCACAAACTGAGGACCATTTATTGAGCACTTAGTATGCACTAGGCACCAACTCTGAGTAGATATCTTTATCCCTATTTTGCTGTTGAGGAAATAGTTGTCAGAAAGAGGAAATGGCTCCAACAAGGTAACCAGAGCTGAGATTTGGATTTGGGTCTGTGGAACTCCCAGCCCACATCCTTCTCACTGTAGGACTTGAAGGAGATGCTTTCCAAAACACCCTATGCAGTCTTAGCAGGGCTTTGGTAAGACTCACGGAGTGGAATTCTTCAGTCATGGCTGTTCCTTAAGGCTACAGTTCTGGTACCAGGCTGTCATTGCTCCTCCTAAAGTCCCACCCAACAGGGCCATCTTTGACCACACACCAAGTGGAATCACTCCTTCAATGGTACTCCCTGAGGCTTTTACTGCTTATGATAAAAGGATGTTTGGGGGAGAAGGGGAATTGATTTGATCGGCTTCATAGTTGAATTTGTAGACTCTTTGCTAACAAGCTATCCAGGTTATCTCAAATGAAGAGTGGGGAGGGGTATTTAAAAGCCTCAGGGCATCTTAAGATACAAAAAACAGGGGAACATCATGAGAAAGGCTGTTGGGAATGGGAGAGCCCTTGAGGAGAGAGGTAGCTACTCCTGATCTCCAGCTCCCTGGGACAAGGATGTGACATCTCTGCCTCTCTCCATACGTCTGTTCTGTTTCTGTGTCTCTCTGGGATGGGTTTCTTCTGCTGCACAGAGGCCCCCAAATATCCACCCAGCACTGGTTGGCTCTCTAGTTTTTTCAGATCGAGTCTTTGGACGCAGTCTCTGTATCTCTTAGCTCAAATTCTCAAGACAAGGATTCTATTCCCAGGTAGCTTGCCTATGGGAAGCTGCATTTGGGTCAGGCGCTTATCTCTAGTGCAAGCAGACGTGACCAAAGAGAAAAAAGTTTTGAACAAAAAATGGCTGCCGATGCTGTTCCTTCAACAGGGGCTTTGGGAGAAGGTGGGGAATGGCCACAAGTCCTAGAGTGGGAGGTAGAGCCTGGCCAGACACCCAAGACAAAATATGTCTTCCACATAAAGGCATATTATAAGAGGGTTCCAGCGGCTGCATTTTGAAGAATATGTGTCCCCTGTTACAATGTAGACTGACCCCAATGGAACGATTTGATTTATGTTGGTCATGAATTAAGTATTATTCTGCTCAGTGCCCACCAAGCCTCCCCTCCTCCACCCAGGACCCTAGGTGATTGTGAAGGGCCGATGAGATGAGCACAGGCATCTGATGTAACCAAGGCTTCTCTTGTGATCCGCCTCCCCCCAGTTTGGATTACCGCCCTGCACCTGGCCCTTCTGCCTCTCGGCACTCACCTTCCTGCTCCTGACGACCAACAACCTGGCCATCTACAAGCTCCCGCTCAGCAAAGTCACCTACCCAGAGGCCAACCGCATCTACTACCTGTCCCAGGAGAAAAACAGAAGAGCATCGACCATCACAAAATACCAGGCCTACGATGTCTCCTAAGTTGCCCTTTCCAAATCATGTCACTGTAAATTCAGCCTTCAGCAGGCTGTCCAGGTCCCCAGGCTGAAGGCCACTTAAATTCTCCTTCTGATGGTTCTGTGATTCTGCCCCCAAGCAAGCCTATACCCCAGTTATTCCCAAGAACAGGGAAATAAGCATGCAGTCCCTCTTCGGGAAGTTCTATGTTCTAAGATGCACAATACTTATCAAAAACATGGTTAATTGAGACCTTATACCTATAGCTCACTCCACAAGAGCTCTCTTTGCGGGGAATTTTCTCTCTTTTGCAAAATAAGCCACACCCCTAAAGAGAATTCACCAGGAAGGGGACAGAGATGGGTGACGTTGTTAGCCAACTCAGTCATTTAATGCAGTGACGTAGTGTCAGGAAATAAGTCTACAAGGCAAAAGGGCAGGTCTACCCCCAGCTCTGCCATGAGTGAACTCCAACCACTTGGGTGGGTCCATCCCCCCTCTCAGCCTCAATTTCTTATTGGTTTCATGACGAGGCGGGGCCCTACAGTCCCTTCCACCTCAGAAGTATTGATTCTTCTCTTTCCTATAAACTGACAAAATCAGCATGACCAATAAATAATTACTTTAAGTAAAAGATGGAAGGGCTATCTGGAGAAGAGGCAGGACAATTTTAATGTTGTATGGAGATTTATTCTTGAGTCATGAGATGTTCTCCAGACTTGGGATTAGGAACCGAAGTTCACTGGAAATTCCAACATGCCTTCCTTTACGTAACAATTATTACTAGAAATGTCATCAGATGAAAATTGATCTTTTTCAACATTTAAATCATATTTTAAACAAATGTGTTTCCTTTTATAAGATTCATAAGCATATTCTCATTAAATGTTTAAGGTTGCAAGTTGGTGTCAGGGTTTTCTTAAAATGCGGCTCACCTACATTGTCCACACCGCGCTCATTTGAGGGGTTTTCCACGGTCAAGGATGTGTTTGAAAAGAGATGAGGATGAATAGATAAAATGCATCCTTACCTCTTTCCACAGAATCACTTGCCACCCATTCTGTCTTAACACTGAAAAAGCAACAGCTATGTATTCACTGTAATGACTGTATTACATAAAGTCCAAAGCAATAAAAGATACCTCTTCCAAAAAAACAGAGAGAGAGGAGGGTAGGTTGAATGTTATCAGAAGAAGGTCTGATTTGCTTACAAAGGGAATTATACAGTAATGACCATGGTCATTGTTTTCTGTTTCAGTTGAAGTGCAAGTTGTTGCAACCCATCTCATTTCTTAGGGGATAGTCTTGCACCCTAAAATTATTAATCCAGCCCTTCTTGAATGGCCAGTAACTCTGTTATTTAGTTGCTCTGGTTATAGCACTGAGCTCCTAAAACACAGGGTCCCTTTGTCGGAAGCCACGTGGGTCAGCCTTCCCACCCCTCCCCCAAAAGACAGGGATGAGCCACTTATAGTGCCTCAGTGCCCACCCCCTGCAGCCTTCCAGGTTAGCATTGTGGGGTGAGGACATAAGGCAGGAGATGAGGGAAGGAAACAAGGGGGAGCGGACAAACTATAAATCCATCATTTAGCAAAAGCTGGTGTCTACGTTTATATTTTCTTTCCTCTGTCAGCCCTGAGATCCCAGCCCTCTTCCATCAGCCCAAAACTACTTGGCTGCCTATTTCTCTTCCAGATTATATCTATCCAATTATGGCTCCTCCAGGAAAACAGAACACTTCTCGCTGGAAACAAATGCCCCACATGGGAAATGGGAACAAGTCACACTCCAGAGGCTACCTCTGAGTTTGTGATCACACCTTGAGGCCAAGAAGGTCTCAGGCTCTATTTTCATAACCAGTAAGTTATGGCTGTCTGAGGATCAAGCATCCGAGAATTTCACCAGAAGACTGTTTATGCTCACAGCTCACTCAGCTGCCCCAGAACCTCTAAGTGGTGACATAAAACAATTAAAATACCATTTTTCATGCATTTTCCACCAAAGTGTTATAATCTGGTTTTATTAAGAGCAGGAAACCCTCCACATGCATGCCATTCTGATTATTGACCACTAACAAATCCATTCAGCTGTTCTAAGTATTTCAATATCCTCACCTATAAAGCAAGTTGAGTTGGCCCAGGATACCAAGCAAGGTGGAAATAGATGGGATAAAATAATTTGATTTATGAAATGTATGACATCTAGAGGCTACCAAAGTAGTTCTTCTCCTCCAGCCCTTCAATTCCATGTCAGCAGTGGAGAGGGGAGACAGCTCCAACCAGCCTCTGAAAGCTGGTTACCCAAGTGAGCATATCCCTCCAGTGCCACACTTAGTGACATCACCTTGGTAGCTGGAAATCAGAGAGGGTGGGAGTATTTACACCCCAGAAATTACAAATCTGATCTTTGTTTTCCCGGATGGCCAGTTCACCAGCACACCCCTGACACATCAGTTTGGTGAAAAGGAACTAATGTAGGCTTCCTAACCAGAGACTCCAAGACTAGGGCCAAAATATTCAATCCAGCGATGCTACATGGATGCCACTCTACAAACAGGAGGCATCTGAGAGAATAACAAAAGTGTTCTCAAGCATAAGATTTACCCACAGAAGCCTGTACTGAAGACACTTTGAGTGGAAGCATCCAAATAAGGAGAAAAATGAAACCAGGAAATGCTGCAAAGGACACAAGAAGTGTCAGGTGATCAAACATGTTTATTGTTTATTAGGACCAAAGGGGAAAAACAGAAGAAATAGACCTACAACTGGAATATCAAATGATGGTGGCAAGGTGGGTGCGGGAAGAGGCAGGAGAGCCTATTAGAGTACTTAGCTTGTACAAAAATTCGTACGTTTACAAGGTCCACAGGGAGGAATAAACATGGGTGATAAGGGCAACCACCATGAGAACAAAATCAGAATTATAAATTTTAAACCAGAGGAAAATTCTCTTTGCAATGGAAAGCAAAAAAAGGAGTAAAATATTATAGAAAGTCTCCCCTTCCAAAAAAACATAAGCACAAAAAAATAAGCAGAAGGTAGAAATTAGTCGTAATATGACCGTAATTGACCCCAAAAAAAAGTTAACTATTAAATTCACCACTGAAAGACAGACTCTCAGGCTGCATTTTTTTAAAGACTGAACAATTTTCTATTTACAATAAACACATTTAAAACAGAAAGACATAAATGTTTGAATACGAGAGAATGAAATAAGATATACTAAACAAATCCGGACTGAAAGAAAGCTAGGGTATCAACCATAATACCTTGAAAAGTGAAATTAAAGCCCAAAAATAAAGGACAAATAATGATGTAAAGGGAACAATAAGCCAAGAGCACACGCTCATCATCAACACTTGTGACCTAAACAATCAGTCTCAAAATACATCAAGCAACAAATGACTGAACTGCAGGGGGAAACAAATTAATAATTGTAGCTAAGATTTTACCAAAACCTCAGAAACAGATCTATCAAGAGAACAAAAAATGAGCAGAGATATCAGGGCTATGAACAATACAGTTAATAAGTGTGAGCTCTTATGTACATGTAGGATTCCAAACCCTCCCACTCAAAACCCCCCAAAAAATGTGTTCTCAAATAGAGAACAGATGTTCTTTTAAAGCACTCATGGAGCAAGCTTGGGGTCTTCATGAGATGCTGGTGGGAAATTGAACACTGTTGCCTTTTGGAGAGCAGGTCCTCAGAATTCAGTCATGTTGAGTACCTACACACCTTGTGGCCCAGAAATTCCTGGCCAGAGTATAAACAGTTCCAGGTGGGGCTGTTCACCACAGCCTTGGTTGCATTGCAGAGAGCTGGAGAGGGGGCAGAGGCTGAGTGGGGTGCTGCACACCAGGGAGCCAGCACAGCAGGTAGAAGGCCAGAACCACACCTAGAGCCATGAGGATAGATCTTAAAAACATAGTGCTGGCATAAAGAGGAAAATGACATTTATAATCATACCAATTCATAAATTTAAAATGCATGCACACAAAACAATAGATATTTTGCAAGCATGCAAACAAAAAAAGAGGTACACTGGAATGTGAGAGAGAAAAGAGAATGGAGCATAGAAATGAAAAGACACACAGACCTTCACACGTTCAAGAGAGGGGCCTTGCACAGACCAAGAAGATAATATGGAGGGACTAAGACACATGATTAACTCAATCCTCGGGTCAGAAGAAATTATAAAAGGGGTGGGGCATAGTGTGTGCTCTGGTCAGCTCTGTCAGAGCCTCAGAGTGAACCCAGAATTGGGTGGGGTCAACCTGCGAAGCCTGAGAGCATCCCATCTACCTCCACTAGCATATGGAAGCATTCTGGCCACACTACAAACTGAGATAGATAGATGATAGATAGATGATAGATAGATAGATAGATAGATAGGTAAATAGATGATAGATAGATATAGATAGATGATAGATAGATGGGTAAATAGATAGATGATAGATAGACAGGTAGATGATAGATACATAGATAGATTAGATAGATAGATAATAGATGGATAGATAGATATAGATAGATAGGTAGATAGACGGATAGATACATAGATGATAGATGACAGATAGATGAGAGATAAATAGCTAGATGATAGATAGATAGATAATAGATAGATGATAGACAGATACATGAAACATAGATAGATAGATATGTATTAGATAGACAGATGATAGATGGGTAGATAGATGATAGATAGATGATAGATAGATAGATAGATAGATAGATAGATAGATAGATAGATAGATAGATAGATGATAGATACTTAGATGATAGAGAGATGATAGATGATAAATAGATACTTAGATAGATGATAGATAGATAGATGATAGATGATAAGTAGATAGATGATAGGTAGATAGATAGATAGATGATAGATAGATATAGATGATAGATAATAGATAGATAGATGATAGATAGATATAGATATGAAGATTTTGCACTTCACCTCCAAATTAGTTGAACATATTTTAACCCCTAAAAGAACAATAGTAAAGAACGTATGTTTTATTTCTTCTTTTAGAATGTTTAGAATCTCTGATGAAATGTAGGAATAAGAGGAACTTTTTGTTGCTGTTGAGATTGCAGAAAGGTGGGAAAGAACATTTCTAAAAATGAAAGATGTAGGAATTGAGGATATAAACTGAGTTCAGAAAGATCATGAACCTACGAGAAAGATAATAAATTCACAACACCTCCTACAGTCATCAAACCTAGTTGGTGAGTCAGAAGGTAGGTGTGAAGAGGTCCCAGCTGTGAACTAACCTGGTTTTGAATCCAGTCCTTACAGGCTGGGAGGTTATCTCAGAGCCTGCAGCTCATTGTCTACGAAACGAGGGCTGTACCTGCCTCAGAGCAGTGTTCATGTGAAGGCTGCTTAAGAACCCCTGGGGTCAAGATGGTGGTGTGGGAAGACGCGGAGTTTGCATATCCCCACAACTAGGGCACCGGCCAGACGCTGGTGGGGACTTCGACACCCAAGGAGATGGGAGGAACCCCCAAGTGACCGAATAGAATGTTGGGGGGAGTGAGGGGGAGGAGAAGTGAAGACCAGACAAGACTTGTGCCCCTGAGTGGTGGCTGGAAGAGGCGAGGTGTTCCCATGCCTGGAGGGACCCTCAGGGGCCTGGAAGATCAGACGGACAGGGGAGAGCACAGCTAACATTCCCCCTGCCCAATTGGACCCCGGGAAGCCTGCTGGGCTCCCAGGACTGGTCCTCTGCCCTCCAAGGCCAGAGGGACTCCTGGGCCCCTCTTGTGGCACTGATCCTAAGCCCCACCCCCTACCCCCTCCAGGGCCGCCTTTTCGGGCAATGTGGGTATTAAGCATAGGCCCCGTCCCCCACCTAAACTCCATCCATGCCTAAGCTCCACACCCTACCGACCAGGCCTTTTCTGGCTTTTATTTTTTTTCCTTCAATAGCTACTTGCAAATATAATAAAATGCTTAAGAGTAACAATTTTATTTTTTTATTTGTATTTTATTTATTTTTTTATACAGCAGCTTTTTATTAGTTATCTATTTTATACGTATTAGTGTATACATGTCGATCCTAATCTCCGAATTCATCCCACCAAAAACAACAACACACCCCCAGCTTTCTTCCTTTGGTGTCCATACATTTGTGCTCTGCATCTCTATCTCTATTTCTGCCTTTCAAACGGGTTCATCTGTATCATTTTTCTTGATTCCAAATATATGTATTAATATACAATATTTGTTTTTCTCTTTCTGATTACTTCACTCTGTATGACAGTCTCTAGGGCCATCCACGTCTCTACAAATAACCCAATTTTGTTCCTTTTTATGGCTAAGTAATATTCCATTGTATATATGTACCACATCTTCTTTATCCATTTGTCTGTCAATGGGCATTGAGGTTGCTTCTATGACCTGGCTATTGTAAATAGCTCTACAATGAAAATTGGGGTACAAGTGTCTTTTTCAATTATGGCTTTCGCTGGGTATATGCCCAGTAGTGGGATTGCCGGGTCATATGTAATTCTATTTTCAGTTTCCTAAGGAACCTCCATACTGTTCTCCATAGTGGCTGTATCGATTTACATTCCCACCAACAGTGCAACAGGGTTCCCTTTTCTTCACACCCTCTCTGGCATTTGTTGTTTGTAGATTTTCTGATGATGCCCATTCTAACCAGTGTGAGGTGATACCTCATTGTAGTTTTGATTTGCATTTCTCTAATAATTAGTGATGTTGAGAAACTTTTCATGTTCCTCTTGGCCATCTGTATGTCTTCTTTGGAGGAATGTCTATTTAGGTCTTCTGCCCATTTTTTGATTGGGTTGTTTGTTTTTTTAATATTGAGCTGCATGAGCTGTTTATATATTTTGGAGATTAGTCCTTTGTCCGTTGACTCGTTTGCAAATATTTTCTCCTATTTTGAGGTTTGTCTTTTCATCTTGTGTATAGTTTCCTTTGCTGTGCAAAAGCTCTTAAGTTTCATTAGGTCCCATTTGTTTATTTTTCTTTTTATTTCCATTACTCTGGGAGGTGGGTCAAAAAAGATCTTGCTGTGATTTATGTCAAAGAATGTTCTGCCTATGTTTTCCTCTAAGAGTTTTATAGTGTCCAGTCTTATATTTAGGTCTTTAATCCATTTTGAGTTCATTTTTGTGTATGGTGTTAGGGGGCGTTCCAATTTCCTTCTTTAACGTGTAGCTGTCCAGCTTTCCTAGCACCACTTATTGAAGAGACTATCTTTTCTCCATTGTATATCCTTGCCTCCTTTGTCATAGATTATTTGACCATAGGTGCATGGATTTATCTCTGCACTTTCTATCCTGTTCCATTGATCTATATTTCTGTCTTTGTGCCAGTACCATATTGTCTTGATTACTATATCTTTGTAGTATAGTCTGAAATCAGAGAGTCTGATTCCTCCAACTCCATTTTTTCCCCTCAAGATTGCTTTGGCTATTCAGGGTCTTTTGTGTTTCATTACAAATTTTAAGATTTTTTTGTTCTAGTTCTGTAAAAAAATGCCCCTGGTAATTTGATAGGGATTGCATTGAATCTGTAGATTACTTTGGGTAGTATAGTCATTTTCAAAATATTGATTCTTCCAGTCCAAGAATATGGTATATCTCTCCATCTGTTTGCATCATCTTTGATTTCTTTCATCATTGTCTTATAGTCTTCTGAGTACAACTCTTTTACCTCATTGGGTAGGTTTATTCCTAGGTATTTTATTCTTTCTGTTGAAATGGTGAATGGGATTGTTTTCCTTAATTTCTCTTTCTGATCTTTCATTATTACTGTATAGGAATGCAAGAGACTTCTGTGCATTAATTTTGTATCCTGCAACTTTACCAAATTCACTGATTAGCTCTAGTAGTTCTCTGGTGGCATCTTTAGGATTATCTATGTCATGTCATCTGCAAACAGTGACAGTTTTATTTCATTTCCAATTTGGATTCCTTTTATTTCTTCTTCTTCTCTGACTGCTATTGCTAGGACTTTCAAAACAATGTTGAATAATAGTGGCGAGAGTGGACATCCTTGTCTTGTTCCTAATCTTAGAGGAAATGCTTTCAGTTTTTCACCATTGAGAATGATGTTTGCTGTGGGTTTGTCATGTATGGCCTTTATTATGTTGAAGTATGTTCCCTCTATGCCCACTTTCTGGAGATTTTTTATCATAAACCGGTGTTGAACTTTGTCAAAAGCTTTTTCTGCATCTATTGAGATGATCATATGGTTTTTATTCTTCAATTTGTTAATATGGTGTATCACATTGATTGATTTGCATATATTGAAGAATCCTTGCATCCCTGGGATAAATCCCACTTGATCATGGTGTATGATCCTTTTAATGTGTTGTTGGATTCTGTTTGCTAGTGTTTTGTTGAGGATTTTTGCATCTATATTCATCAGTGATATTGGTCTGTAATTTTCTTTTTTTGTAGTATCTTTGTCTGATTTTGGTATCAGGGTGATTGTGGCCTCATAGAATGAGTTTGGGAGTGTTCCTTCCTCTGCAATTTTTTGGAAGAGTTTGAGAAGGATAGGTGTTAGCTCTTCTCTAAATGTTTGGTAGAATTCACCTGTGAAGCCATCGGGTGCTGGACTTTTGTTTGTTGGAAGATTTTCCATCACACTTTCAATTTCATTACTTGTAATTGGTCTGTTCTTATTTTCTAGTTCTTCCTGGTTCAGTCTTGGAAGGTTATACCCTCCTGAGAATTTGTCCATTTCTTCCAGGTTGTCCATTTTATTGGCATAGAGTTGCTTGTAGTAGTCTCTTACGATGCTTTGTATTTCTGCTGTGTCTGTTGTAATGTCCCCTTTTTCATTTCTAATTTTATTGATTTGAGTCCTCTCCCTCTTTTTCTTGATGACTCTGGCTAAAGGTTTATCAATTTTGTTTATCTTCTTAAAAAAACAGATTTTAGGACTTCCCTAGTGCTGCAGTGGTTAAGAATCCGCCTGCCAATGCAGGGGACACAGGTTCGAGCCCTGGTCCAGGAAGATCCTACATGCCATGGAGTAACTAAGCCCGTGCATCACAACTACTGAGCCTGTGCACTGGAGTCCAAAAGCCACAACTACCGAGTCCACATGCCCTAACCACTGAAGCCCGCACACCTAGAGACCATGCTCTGCAACAAGAGAAGCCACTACAATGAGAAGCGCTTGCACTGCAATGAAGAGTAGCCCCTGGGCTTCCCGGGTGGCGCAGTGGTTGAGAGTCCGCCTGCCGATGCAGGGGACACGGTTCGTGCCCCGGTCCAGGAAGATCTCACATGCCGCAGAGCGGCTAGGCCCATGAGCCATGGCTGCTGAGCCTGTGCGTCCGGAGCCTATGCTCCACAACGCGAGAGGCCACAGCAGTGAGAGGCCCGCGAACCGCAAAAAAAAGCAAAAGAGTAGCCACTGTTTGCCACAACTAGAGAAAGACCACAAGCAGCAATGAAGACCCAACATAGCCAAAAGTAAATAAATAAAATAAAATTTTTTCGAAAAACAGCTTTTAGTTTTATTGATCTTTGCTATTGTTTTCTTTGTTTCTATTTCATTTATTTCTGCTCTGATCTTTGTGATTTCTTTCCTTCTACTCACTTTGGATTTTTTTAATTCTTCTTTCTCTTGTTCCTCTATGTGTAAGGTTATATTGTTTATTTGAGATGTTTCTTGTTTCTTGAGGTAGGATTGTATCGCTATAATCTTTCCTCTTAGAACTGCTTTTGCTGCATCCCATAGGTTTTAGATAGTCGTGTTTTCATTGTCATTTGTCTCTAGGTATTTTTTGATTTCCTCTTTGATTTCTTCTGTGATCTCTTGGTTATTGAGTAATGTATTGTTTAGTCTCCATGTGTTTCTATTTTTACATTTTGTTACCCTGTAACTGATTTCTAATCTCATAGAGTTGTGGTCAGAAAAGTTGCTTGATATGATTCTAATTTTCTTAAATTTACCAAGACTTGATTTGTGACCCAAGATGTGATCTATCCTGGAGAATGTTTCATGTGCACTTGAGAAGAAAGTGTAATCTGCTGTTTTTGGATGGAATGTCCTATAAATATCAATTAAATCTATCTGGTCTATTGTGACATTTAAAGATTGTATTTCCTTGTTAATTTTCTGTTTGGATGATCTGTCCATTGGTGTAAGTGAGGTGTTGAAGTCCCCCACTATTATTGTGGTACTGTCGATTTCCTCTTTTATAGCTGTTAGCATTTGCCTTACATATTGAGGTGCTCCTAATTTGGGTGCATATATTTTTATAATTGTTATATATTCTTCTTGGATTGATCCCTTGATCATTATGTAGTGTCCTTCCTTGTCCCTTGTAACATACTTTATATTAAAGTCTATTTTATCTGACATGAGTATTGCTACTCCAGCTTTCTTTTGATTTCCATTTGCATGGAATATCTTTTTCCATCCCCTCACTTTCAATCTGTATGTGTCCCTAGGTCTGAAGTGGGTCTCTTGTAGACAGCATATATATGGGTCTTGTTTTTATATCCATTCAGTAAGCTTGTGTCTTTTGGTTGGAGCATTTAATCCATTCACATTTAAGGTAATTATCAATATGCTTGTTCCTATTACCATTTTCTTAATTGTTTTCAGTTTGTTTTTGTAGGTCCTTTTCTTCTCTTTTTTTTTCCCACTAGAGAATTCCTTTAGCATTTGTTGTAGAGCTGGTTTGGTGGTGCTGAATTCTGTTGGCTTTTGCTTGTCTGTAAAGCTTTTGATTTCTCCATGGAATATGAATGAGATTTTTGCTGGATAGGGTAATTTTGGTTGTAGGTCATCAGTTTAAATATATTGTGCCACTCCCTTCTGGCTTGTAGAGTTTCTGCTGAGAAATCAGCTGTTAACCTTATGGGAGTTCCTTTGTATGTTATTTGTCATTTTTCCCTTGTTGCTTTTAATAATTTTTCTTTGTCTTTAATTTTTGTCAATTTCATTACTATGTGTCTCAGCTTGTTTCTCCTTGGGTTTATCCTGCCTGGACTCTCTGCACTTCCTGGACTTGGATGGATATTTCCTTTCCCATGTTAGGGAAGTTTTCAACTATAATCTCTTCAAATATTTTCTCAGGTCCTTTCTCTCTCTCTTCTACTTCTGGGACCCCAAAATGTTAATGTTGGTGCATTTAATGTTGTCCCAGAGGCCTCTCAGTCTGTATTTATTTCTTTTCTTTCTTTTTTCTTTATTCTGTTCCATGTCAGTGAATTCTACCATTCTGTTTTCCAGGTCACTTATCTGTTCTTCTGCCTCAGTTATTCTGCTACTGATTGCTTCTAGTGCGTTTTTCACTTCAGTTATTGTATTGTTCATCTCTGTTTTTTTGTTCTTTAATTCTTCTAGGTCTTTGTTAAACATTTATTTCATCTTCTCAATCTTTGCCTTTACTCTTTTTCCGAGGTCCTCAATCATCTTCACTCTCATTATTCTGAATTCTTTTTCTGGAAGGCTGCCTATCTCCACTTCATTTAGTTGTTTTTCTGGGGTTTTATCTTGTTTCTTCACCTGGTACATAGTTCTCTGCCTTTTCATTTTGTCTATCTCTCTGTGAATGTGTTTTTTGTTCCACAGGCTGCAGGATTGTATGTCTTCTTGCTTCTGCTGTCTGCCCTCTGGTGGATGAAGCTATCTAAGAGGCTTGTGCAAGGTTCCTGATGGGAGGGACTGGTGGTGGGTACAGCTGGATGTTGCTACGGTGGGCAGAGCTCAGTAAAACTTTAATCCACTTGTCTGCTGATGGGTGGGGCTGAGTTCCCTTCCTGTCAGTTGTTTGGCTTGAAGCAACCCAGCACTGGAGCCTACAGGCCCTTTGTTGAGGCTAATGGCAGACTCTGGGAGGGTTCACACTAAGGAATACGTCCCAGAACTTGTGCTGCCAGTGTCCTTGTCCCCACAATGAGCCACAGCCAGCCCCTGCCTCAGCAGGAGACCCTCCAGCAGTAGCAGGTACGTCTGGTTCAGTCTGCTATGGGGTCACTGCTCCTTCCCTGTGGGTCCTGATGCACACACTACTTTGTGTGTGCCCTCCAAGAGTGCAGTCTGTTTCCCCCAGTCCTGTCAAAGTCCTGCAATCAGATCCCACTAGCCTTCAAAGTTGATTTTCTGGGAATTCCCCCTACTGTTGCTGGACCCCAAGGTTGGGAAACCTGATGTGGGGCTCAGAACCTTCACTCCAGTGGGTGGGCTTCTGTGGTATAATTGTTCTCAAGTTTGTAAGTCACCCACCCAGCAGTTATGGGATTTGATTTTATTGTGATGGGGCCCTTCCTACCATCTCATTGCGGCTTCTCCTTTGTCTTTAGATGTGGGATATCTTTTTTGGTTAGCTCCAGTAGCTTCCTGTAGATGACTGTTCAGCAGTTAGTTGTGATTCCAGTGCTCTTGCAAGAGGGAGTGAGCACACATCATTCTACTCCACCACTTTGAACAAACCTCATTTTGTTATTTCTTATGGTTATTTCTTATATGTATCACATCTTCTTTATCCATTCATCTGTTGATATACATTTAGGTTGATTCCATATCTTGACTATTGTAAATAGCGCTGCAGTGAACATTGGGGTGCATGTATCCTTTCAAACCATGGTTTTCTCCAGATATATGCCGAGGAGTGGGATGGCTGGATCATATGGTAGCCCCAGTTTTAGTTTTTTAAGGAACCTCCATATTGTTCTCCATAGTGGCTATACCAACTTACATTCCCAACAACAGTGTAGAGGGTTCCTTTTTCTCCACATCTTCTCCAGCATTTATTGTTTGTACATATTTTGATGATGGCCATTCTGAATGATGTGAGATGATATTTCCTTGTAGTTTTGATCTGCATTTCTCTAATAATTAGTGACATTGAGCATTTTTTCATGTGCCTCTTGCCCATATGTATGTCTCCTTTAGAGAAATGTCTAGTTAGGTCTTCTATCCATTTTTTGATTGGGTGTTTTTTTGATATTAAGCTGCCTGAGTTGTTTGTAAATTTTGGAGATTAACCCCCTGTGGGTCTCATCATTTGCAAGCCTTTTATCCCATCCTGTGTGCTGTCTTATTGTCTTGTTTATGGTTTCCTTTGTTGTGCAAAAGTTTTGGGGTTTAATTGATCCCATTTTTTTATTTTTGTTTTTATTTCCATTACTCTAGGAGATGGATTGAAAAAGATATTGCTGTGATTTATATCAAAGAGTGTTCTGCCTATGTTTTTTGTTAAGAGTTTTATAGTATCTGGTCCTATATTTAGGTCTTTATTCCATTTTGAGTTTATTTTTCTGTATGGTGTCAATGTTCTAATTTCATTCCTTTACATATAGCTGTCCATTTTTCCCAGTACCATTTATTGAAGAGATTATCTTTCCTCCATTGTATGTCCTTGCTTCCTTTGTCATAGATTAATTTATCATAGGTCTGCGAGTTTATTTCTGGACTTTCTATCCTATTCCATTGTTCTATATTTCTCTTTTTGTGCCAGTACCTTACTGTTTTGATAACTGTACTTTGTAGTATAGTCTGAAGTCAAGGAGCCTGATTCGTCCAGCTTCGTTTTTCTTTCTCAAGATTGTTTTGGCTATTCGGGGTCTTTTGTGTTTCCATACATTGTAAAATTTTTTGTTCTAATTCTGTGAAAAATGACATTGGTAATTGGATAGGGATTGCATTGAATCTGTAGATTGTCTTGGGTAGTATAGTCATTTTGACAATATTGATTCTTGCAATCTAAGAACATGGTACATCTTTTCATCTGTTTGTGTTATCTTCAATTTTTTTCATCAGCATCTTATAGTTTTCAGAGTACAGGTATTTTGCCTCCTTATGTAGGTTTATTCCTAGGTATTTTATTCTTTTTAATGCAATAGTAAATGGGATTGTTTCTTGAATTTCTCTTTCAGATCTTTCGTTGTTAGTGCATAGGAATGCAACAGATTACTGCGTATTAATTTTGTATCCTAAAACTTTACAAAATTCATTGATGAGCTCTGTTAATTTTCTTGTAGCACCTTTAGGATTTTCTGTGTATAGTATCATATC
The DNA here is from genome assembly GCF_008692025.1 of Phocoena sinus. NCBI lineage: Eukaryota > Metazoa > Chordata > Mammalia > Artiodactyla > Phocoenidae > Phocoena > Phocoena sinus. The sequence goes on along the minus strand of NC_045776.1, from coordinate 27,919,211 downwards.
ATCTACAAACAGTGATGGTTTTATTTCTTCTTTTCCAATTTGGATTCCTTTTATTTCTTTTTTTGTCTCTGACTGCTCTGGCTAGGACTTCCATAACTATATTGAATAAAAGTGGCAAGAGTGGACATCCTTGTCTTGTTCTTGATCTTAAAGGAAATGCTTTCAGCTTTTCACAGTTGAGTATGATGTTAGCTGTAACTTTGTCATATATGACCTTTATTATTTTGAGGTATGTCCCCTCTGTGCCCACTTTCTGGAGAGTTTGTATCATAAATGGGTGTTAAATTTTGTCAAAAGTGTTTTTCTCCATCTATTGAGATCATCATATGTGGTTTTTATTCTTCATTTGTTAATGTAGTGTATCATAGTGACTGATTTGTGGATATTGAAAAATCCTTGCATCCCTGGGATAAATCCCACTTGTTCGTGGTGTATTATCCTTTTAATGTATTGTTAGATTTGGTTTGCCAGTATTTTGTTGAGGATTTTTGAGTCTATGTTCATCAGTGATATTGGCCTGTAATTTCCGGGGTTTTTTTGTGGTATCTTTGTCTGGTTTTTGTACCACAGTGATGGTGGCCTCATAGAATGAGTTTTAAGAGTGCTCATTACTCTTCAATTTTTTGGAAGAGTTTCAGAAGGGTAGGTATTTTCTCTAAATATTTGATAGAATTCACCTGTGAAGCCATCTGGTCCTGGATTTTTGTTTGTTGGAAGTTTCTTAATCACTGTTTCAATTTCAGTACTTGTGACTGGACTGTTCATATTTTCTATTTCTTCCTGGTTCAGTCTTGGAAGGTTGTACCTTTCTAAGAATTTGTCCATTTCTTCTAGGTTGTCCATTTTATTGACATAGAGTTGCTTGCAGTAGTCTCTAATGATCCTTTGTATTTCAGTTGTGTCACTTGTAACTTCTCCTTTTTCATTTTTAATTTTATTGATTTGAGCCCTCTCCATTTTATTCTTGATGTGTCTGGCTAAAGGTTTATCAATTTGAGTTACCTTTTCAAAGAACCAGCTTTTATTTTCATTGATCTTTTCTACTTTTTGTCTCTATTTCATTTATTTCTTCTTTGATCTTTATGATTTCTTTCTTTCTACTAACATTGGATTTTGTTTGTTCTTCTTTCTCTAGTTGCTTTCACTGTAAAGTTAGGTTGTTTATTTGAGATTTTTCTTGTTTCCTGATGTAAGATTGTATTGCTATAAAGTTTACTCTTAGAACTTTTTTTTGCTGTGTCCCATAGGTTTTGGATCATCGTGTTTTGTTTTCCTTTGTCTCTAGTTATTTTTTTATTTCCTCTTTGATTTCTTCAGAGATCCATTGGTTGTTTAGTAGCAAGACATTTAGCCTCCTCGTGTTTGTGTTTTTTTGCAGATTTTTTTTCTTGTAGTTGCTTTCTAATCCCATAGCATTGTTGTTGGAAAAGATGCTTGATATGATTTCAATTTGCTGAGGCTCACTTTGTGGCCCAGCATGTGATCAATCCTGGAGAATATTCCGTGTGCACTTGAGAAGAACGTGTGTTCTGCTTCTTTTGATGGAATGCTCTATAAATATAAATTAAGTCCCTCTGGTCTAATGTGTCATTTAAGGCCTGTGTTTCCTTATTGAATTTCTGTCTGAATGATCTGTCCATTGATGAAAGTGGGGTGTTAAAGTCCCCCACTCTTATTGTGTTACTGTCAATTTCTTTTTATGGCTGTTAATATTTGCCTTATATATTGAGGTGCTCCTATGATGGGTGCATATATATTTACAATTGCTATATATTCTCCTTGGATTAATCCCTTGATCATTATGTAGTCTCCTTCTTTGTCTCTTGTAACAGTCTTTATTTTAAAGTTTATTTTGTCTGATATGACTATTGTTACTCCAGCTTTCTTTTGATTTCCATTTGCATGGAATAGCTTTTCCCATCCCCTCATTTTCAGTCTGTATGTGTTGCTACCACTGATGTGGGTCTCTTGTAGACAGCACATATACAGGTCTTTATTTTTTGTATCCATTCAGTCAGTCTATGTATTTTGGTTGCAGGATTTAATCTATTTACATTTAAGGTAATTATCAATATGTATCTTCTTATTGCCATTTTGTTAATTGTTTTGGATTTGTTTTTGTAGGTCTTTTTTCTCCCCTTCCTCTTTTGTTCTATTATCTTGTGATTTGATGACTAACTTTAGTGTTGTGTTTGGATTCCTTTTTCTTTTTTATGTGTATCTATTGTAGATTTTCAGTTTTCAGTTATCATGTGGTTTTGATATAGCAGTCTGTATATAAATAAGATTGTTTCAGTTTGCTCATCTTTTAATTTCAAATGCATTTCCAATTTCCTGCATTTGTACTCTCCTCTTCTCACGATTACTCGTTTTGATATCATATTTGTGTGTGGTTGATTCCCTACATTTACTGTATGTTTGCCTTTACAGATGAGCTTTTCCATTCGTAATTTTCTTGTTTCTAGAGGTGGCCTTTTCTTTTCCTCCTAGAGAAGTTCCTTTAGCATTTTTTGCAAAGCTGGTCTGGTGGTGCTGAATTCTTTTAGCTTGTCCTTGTCTGTAAATCTTTTTATCTTTCCATCAAATCTTAAAGAGAGCCTTGCTAGGTAGAGTATTCTTGGTTGTATGTTCTTCCCTTTCATCACTTTAAATATACCTTGCCACTCCCTTCTGGCTTTCAGAGTTCCTGCTGAAAAATCAGCTGATAACCTTATAGGAATTCCCTGGTATGTTATCTGTTGCTTTTATTTATTTATTTTTACATCTTTATTGTAGTATAATTGCTTTACAATGGTCTGTTAGTTTCTGCTTTATAACAAAGTGTTATAAATGTATAACAGTTATACATATACATATGTTCCCATATCTCTTCCGTCCTGTGTCTCCCTCCCTCCCAACCTCCCTATCCCACCCCTCCAGGAGGTCACAGCACCGAGCTGATCTCCTTGTGCTATGCGGGTGCTTCCCACTAGCTATCTACCTTACGTTTGGTAGTGTATATATGTCCATGCCTCTCTATCGCTTTGTCACAGCTTACCCTTCCCCCTCCGCATATCCTCAAGTCCATTCTCTAGTAGGTCTGTGTCTTTATTCCTGTCTTACCCCTAAGTTTTTCATGACTTTTTTTCTTAAATTCCATATATATGTGTTAGCATACGGTATTTGTCTTTCTCTTTCTGACTTACTTCACTCTGTATAGACTCTAGGTCTATCCACCTCATTACAAATAGCTCAATTTCATTTCTTTTTAGGGCTGAGTAATATTCCATTGTATATATGTGCCACATCTTCTTTATCCATTCATCTGATGATGGACACTTAGGTTGTTTCCATCTCTGGGCTATTGTAAATAGAGCTGCAATGAATATTTTGGTACATGACTCTTTTTGAATTATGGTTTTCTCAGGGTATATGCCCAGTAGTGTGATTGCTGGGTCATATGGTAGTTTTATTTGTAGTTTTTTAAGGAACCTCCATACTGTTCTGTATAGTGGCTGTACCAATTCACATTCACACCAGCAGTGCAAGAGTGTTCCCTTTTCTCTACACCCTCTCCAGCATTTGTTGTTTCTAGATATTTTGATGATGGCCATTCTGATTGGTGTGAGATGATATCTCATTGCAGTTTTTTTTTTTTTAACATCTTTATTGGGGTATAATTGCTTTACAATGGTGTGTTAGTTTCTGCTTTACAACAAAGTGAATCAGCTATACATATACATATGTTCCCATATGTCTTCCCTCTTGCGTCTCCCTCCCTCCCACTCTCCCCATCCCACCCCTCCAGGCCGTCACAAAGCACCGAGCTAATATCCCTGTGCCTTGCGGCTGCTTCCCCCCAGCTATCTACCTTACTACGTTTGTTAGTGTGTATATGTCCATGACTCTCTCTCGCCCTGTCAAAACTCACCCTTCCCCCTCCCCATATCCTCAAGTCCGTTCTCCAGTAGGTCTGCGTCTTTATTCCTGTTTTACCCCTAGGTTCTTCATGACATTTTTTTCCCCTTAAATTCCATATATATGTGTTAGCATACGGTATTTGTCTTTTTCTTTCTGACTTACTTCACTCTGCATGACAGACTCTAGGTCTATCCATCTCATTACAAATAGCTCAATTTCATTTCTTTTTAAGGCTGAGTAATATTCCATTGTGTATATGTGCCACATCTTCTTTATCCATTCGTCCTATGATGGGCGCTTAGGTTGTTTCCATCTCCGGGCTATTGTAAATAGAGCTGCAATGAACATTTTGGTACATGACTCTTTTTGAATTTTGGTTTTCTCAGGGTATATGCCCAGTAGTGGGATTGCTGGGTCATATGGTAATTCTATTTGTAGCTTTTTAAGGAACCTCCATACGGTTCTCCATAGTGGCTGAACCAATTCACATTCCCACCAGCAGTGCAAGAGTGTCCCCTTTTCTCCACACCCTCTCCAGCATTTATTGTTTCTAGATTTTTTGATGATGGCCATTCTGACTGGTGTGAGATGATATCTCATTGTAGTTTTGATTTGCATTTCTCTAATGATTAATGATGTTGAGCATTCTTTCATGTGCTTGTTGGCATTCTGTATATCTTCTTTGGAGAAATGTCTATTTAGGTCTTCTGCCCATTTTTGGATGGGGTTGTTTGTTTTTTTGTTATTGAGCTGCATGAGCTGCTAGTAAATTTTGGAGGTTAATCCTTTGTCAGTTGCTTCATTTGCAAATGTTTTCTCCCATTCTGAGGGTTGTCTTTTGGTCTTGGTTATGGTTTCCTTTGCTGTGCAAAAGCTTTGAAGTTTCATTAGGTCCCATTTGTTTATTTTTGTTTTTATTTCCATTACTCTAGGAGGTGGGTCAGAAAGGATCTTGCTGTGATTTATGTCATAGAATGTTCTTCCTATGTTTTCCTCTAAGAGTTTGATAGTTTCTGGCCTTACATTTAGGTCTTTAATCCATTTTGAGCTTATTTTTGTGTATGGTGTTAGGGAGTGATCTAATCTCATACTTTTACATGTACCTGTCCAGTTTTCCCAGCACCATTTATTGAAGAGGCTGTCCTTTCTCCACTGTACATTCCTGCCTCCTTTATCAAAGATAAGGTGTCCATATGTGCGTGGGTTTATCTCTGGGCTTTCTATCCTGTTCCACTGATCTATCTTTCTGTTTTTGTGCCAGTACCATACTGTCTTGATTACTGTTGCTTTGTAATATAGTCTGAAGTTAGGGAGCCTTATTCCTCCAGCTCCTTTTTTCGTTCTCAAGATTGCTTTGGCTATTCGGGGTCTTTTGTGTTTCCATACAAATTGCGAAATTTTTTGTTCTAGTTCTGTGAAAAATGCCAGTGGTAGTTTGATAGGGATTGCATTGAATCTGTAGACTGCTTTGGGTAGTAGAGTCATTTTCACAATGTTGATTCTTCCTATCCAAGAACATGGTATATCGCTCCATCTATTTGTATCATCTTTAATTTCTTTCATCAGTGTCTTATAATTTTCTGCATACAGGTCTTTCGTCTCCTTAGGTAGGTTTATTCCTAGATATTTTATTCTTTTTGTTGCAATGGTAAATGGGAGTGCTTTCTTGATTTCACTTTCAGATTTTTCATCATTAGTGTATAGGAATGCACAGAAATCTCTGTGCATTAATTTTGTATCCTGCTACTTTACCAAATTCATTGATTAGCTCTAGTAGTTTTCTGGTAGCATCTTTAGGATTCTCTATGTATAGTATCATGTCATCTGCAAACAGTGACAGCTTTACTTCTTCTTTTCCGATGTGGATTCCTTTTATTTCCTTTTCTTCTCTGATTGCTGTGGCTAAAACTTCCAAAACTATGTTGAATAAGAGTGTTGAGAGTGGGCAACCTTGTCTTGTTCCTGATCTTAGTGGAAATGCTTTCAGTTTTTTCACCATTGAGGATGATGTTTGCTGTGGGCTTGTCATATATGGCTTTTATTATGTTTAGGAAAGTTCCCTCTATGCCTACTTTCTGGAGGGTTTTTATCATAAATGGGTGTTGAATTTTGTCGAAAGCTTTCTCTGCATCTATTGAGATGATCATATGGTTTTTCTCCTTCAATTTGTTAATATGGTTTATCATATTGATAGATTTGCGTATATTGAAGAATCCTTGCATTCCTAGAATAAACCCCACTTGATCATGATGTATGATCCTTTTAATGTGCTGTTGGATTCTGTTTGCTAGTATTTTGTTGAGGATTTTTGCATCTATATTCATCAGTGATATTGGCCTGTAGTTTTCTTTCTTTGTGACATCCTTGTCTGGTTTTGGTATCAAGGTGATAGTGGCCTCGTAGAAGGAATTTGGGAGTGTTCCTCCCTCTGCTATATTTTGGAAGAGTTCGAGAAGGATAGGTGTTAGCTCTTCTCTAAACGTTTGATAGAATTCACCTGTGAAGCCATCTGGTCCTGGGCTTTTGTTTGTTGGAAGGTTTTTAATCACAGTTTCAATTTCAGTGCTTGTGATTGGTCTGTTCATATTTTCTATTTCTTCCTGATTCAGTCTTGGCAGGTTGTGCATTTCTAAGAATTTGTCCATTTCTTCCAGATTGTCCATTTTATTGGCATAGAGTTGCTTGTAGTAATCTCTCATGATTTTTTTTATTTCTGCCGTGTCAGTTGTTACTTCTCTTTTTTCATTTCTAATTCTATTGATTTGAGTCTTCTCCCTTTTTTTCTTGATGAGTCTGGCTAGTGGTTTATCTATTTTGTTTATCTTCTCAAAGAACCAGCTTTTAGTTTTATTGATCTTTGCTATCGTTTCCTTCATTTCTTTTTCATTTATTTCTGATCTGATTTTTATAATTTCTTTCCTTCTGCTAGCTTTGGGGTTTTTTTGTTCTTCTTTCTCTAATTGCTTGAGGTGCAAGGTTAGGTTGTTTATTCGAGATGTTTCCTGCTTCTTAAGGTGGGCTTGTATTGCTATAAACTTCCCCCTTAGAACTGCTTTTGCTGCATCCCATAGGTTTTGGGTCGTTGTGTCTCCATTGTCATTTGTTTCTAGGTATGTTTTTATTTCCTCTTTGATTTCTTCAGTGATCACTTCATTATTAAGTAGTGTATTGTTTAGCCTCCATGTGTTTGTATTTTTTACAGATCTTTTCCTGTAATCGATATCTAGTCTCATGGCATTGTGGTCAGAAAAGATACTTGATACAATTTCAGTTTTCTTAAATTTACCAAGGCTTGATTTGTGACCCAAGATATGATCTATCCTGGAGAATGTTCCATGAGCACTTGAGAAAAATGTGTATTCTGTTGTTTTTGGATGGAGTGTCCTATAAATATCAATTAAGTCCATCTTGTTTAATGTATCATTTAAAGCTTGTGTTTCCTTATTTATTTTCATTTTGGATGATCTGTCCATGGGTGAAAGTGGGGTGTTAAAGTCCCCTACTATGAATGTGTTACTGTCGGTCTCCCCTTTTATGGTTGTTAGTATTTGCCTTATGTATTGAGGTGCTCCTATGTTGGGTGCATAAATATTTACAATTGTTATATCTTCTTCTTGGATCGATCCCTTGATCATTATGTAGTGTCCTTCTTTGTCCCTTTTAATAGTCCTTATTTTAAAGTCTATTTTGTCTGATATGAGAATTGCTACTCCAGCTTTCTTTTGGTTTCCATTTGCATGGAATATCTTTTTCCATCCCCTTACTTTCAGTCTGTATGTGTCTCTAGGTCTGAAGTGGGTCTCTTGTAGACAGCATATATAAGGGTCTTGTTTTTGTATCCATTCAGCCAATCTGTGTCTTTTGGTGGGAGCATTTAGTCCATTTACATTTAAGGTAATTATTGATATGTATGTTCCTATTTCCATTTTATATATTGTTTTGGGTTCGCTACTATAGGTCATTTCCTTCTCTTGTGTTTCGTGTCTAGAGAAGTTCCTTTAGCATTTGTTGTAAAGCTGGTTTGGTGGTGCTGAACTATCTCAGCTTTTGCTTGTCTGTAAAAGTTTTAATTTCTCCATCAAATCTGAATGAGATCCTTGCTGGGTAGAGTAGTCTTGGCTGCAGGTTCTTCTTCATCACTTTCAGTATGTCCTGCCACTCCCTTCTGGCTTGTAGGGTTTCTGCTGAGAGATCAGCTGTTAACCTTATGGGGATTCCCTTGTGTGTTATTTGTTGTTTTTCCCTTGCTGCTTTTAATATGCTTTCTTTGTATTTAATTTTTGACAGTTTGATTAATATGTGTCTTGGCGTATTTCTCCTTGTATTTATCCTGTATGGGACTCTCTGTGCTTCCTGGACTTGATTAACTATTTCCTTTCCCATATTAGGGAAGTTTTCAACTATAATCTGTTCAAATATTTTCTCAGTCCCTTTCTTTCTTTCTTCTTCTTCTGGAACCCCTATAATTCGAATGTTGGTGCGTTTCATGTTGTCCCAGAGGTCTCTGAGACTGTCCTCAGTTCTTTTCATTCTTTTATCTTTATTCTGCTCTGCAGTAGTTATTTCCACTACTTTATCTTCCAGGTCACTTATCCATTCTTCTGCCTCAGTTATTCTGCTATTGATCCTATCTAGAGTACTTTTTATTTCATTTATTGCGTTGTTCATTGTTGCTTGTTTCATCTTTAGTTCTTGTAGGTCCTTGTTAACTGTTTCTTGCATTTTGTCCATTCTACTTCCAAGATTTTGGATCATCCTTACTATCATTATTCTGAATTCTTTTTCAGGTAGATTGCCTATTTCCTCTTCATTTGTTAGGTCTGGTGGGTTTTTATCTTGCTCCTTCATCTGCTGTGTGTTTTTCTGTCTTCTCATTTTGCTTATCTTACTGTGTTTGGGGTCTCCTTTTTGCAGGCTGCACGTTCGTAGTTCCCGTTGTTTTTGATGTCTGTCTGCAGTGGCTAAGGTTGTTTCAGTGGGTTGTGTAGGCTTCCTGGTGGAGGGGACTAGTGCCTGTGTTGTGCTGGATGAGGCTGGATCTTGTCTCTCTAGTGGGCAGGTTCACGTCTGGTGGTGTGTTTTGGGGTGTCTGTGGCCTTATTATGATTTTAGGCAGCCTCTGTGCTAATGGGTGGGGTTGTGTTCCTGTTTTGCTAGTTGTTTGGCATAGGTTGTCCAGCACTGTGGCTTGCTGGTCGTTGAGTGAAGCTGGGTGCTGGTGTTAAGATGGAGGTCTCTGGGAGATTTCCACCGTTTAATATTATGTGGAGCTGGGAGGTCTCTTGTTGACCAGTGTCCTGAAGTTGGCTCTCCTACCTCAGAGGCAGAGCCCTGACTCCTGGGCTGGAGCACCAAGAGCCTTTCATCCACATGGCTCAGAATAAAAGGGAGAAAAAGTAGAGAGAATTGGTAGAAGTATGAGGAAAGAAAGAGGGAAAGGAGGAAAGGAGGGAAGGAAGAAAGAAGGAAAGAAAGGAGGGAGGGAGGGAGGAAGGAAGGAAGGAGGGAAAGAAGGAAAAAAGGCAGAAAGAAAGAAGATACAGTAAAAATAAAATAAAGTATAATATAGTTATTGAATTAAAAAATATTTAGAAAAAAAAAGGGACGGATAGAACCTTAGGACAAATGTTGGGAGCAAAGCTATACAGAGAAAATCTTACACAGGAGCATACACATACACCTTCACAAAAAGAGGTAAAGGGGGAAAAATCATAAATCTTGCTCTCAGAGACCACCTCCTTAATTTGGAGTGATTCGTTGTCTAAAGGAGGGAAGGAAGGAAGGAAAGAAAGAAAGAAAGAACGAAGGTAAAGTATAATAAATTTATCACAATTAAAATTAATTATTAAGAAAAAAAATTTTTTAAAAAAACCATGGCCGGATAGAGCCCTAGGACAAATGGTGGAAGCAAGAGTATACAGACAAGATCTCACACAGAAGCATACACGTACACATTCACAAAAAGAGGAAAAGGGAAAAAAATCATAGATCTTGCTCCTAAATTCCCCCTCTTCAATTTGGATTCATTCCTTGTCTATTCAGGTATTCCACAGATGCAGGGTACATCAAGTTGGTTATGGAGCTTTAATCCGCTGCTTCTGTGGCTGCTGGGAGAGATTTCCCTTTCTCTTCTTTGTTCTCACAGCTCACAGGAGCTCAGCTTTGGATTTGGCCCTGCCTCTGTGTGTAGGTCGCTGGAGGGCGTCTGTTTTTTGCTCAGACAGGACGGGGTTAAAGGAGCCGCTGATTCGGGGCCTCCGGCTCACTCAGGCCGGGGGTTGGGGGATGGGGGAAGGAGGGGCACTGCGTGCGGGGCGGGCCTGCGGCGGCAGAGGCAGCGTGACGTTGCGGCAGAGGCCGGCGTGACGTTTCACCAGCCTGAGGCCCTCCGTGCGTTGTCCCGGGGAAGTTGTCCCTGGATCCCGGGAACCTGGCAGTGGCGGGCTGCACAGGCTCCGCGGAAGAGGGGTGTGGAGAGTGACCTGTGCTCGCACACAGACCCCTTGGTGGCGGCAGCAGCAGCCCCAGCGTCTCCCGCCCGTCTCTGGGGTCCGCGGTCTCAGCCGCGGCTCGCACCCGTCTCTGGGGTTTGTGCTTTCAGCCGCGGCTCGCGCCCGCCTCTGGGGTTCGCGCTTTTAGCCGCGGCTCGCGCCCGTCTCTGGGGTTCGCGCTTTTAGCCGCGGCTCGCGCCCGTCTCTGGAGATCCTTTAAGCAGCGCTCTTAAACCCCTCTCCTCGCGCACCAGGAAACAAAGAGGGAAGAAAAAGTCTCTTGCCTCTTCGGCAGGTGCAGGCTTTTCCCCGAACTCCCTCCCGGCTAGTCGTGGTGCACTAACCCCTTCAGGCTATGTTCAAGCCGCCAACCCCAGTCCTCTCCCTGAGCTCTGTCCAAAACCGAAACCCGAGCCTCCGCTCGCAGCCCCGCCCGCCCCGGCGGGTGAGCAGACAAGTCTCTCGGGTTGGTGAGTGCCGGTGGGCACCGATCGTCTGTGCAGGAATCTCCCCGCTTTGCCCTCTGCACCCGTCGCTGTGCACTACTCCGCGGTCCCGAAACTGCCCCCTCCGCCTCCCGCAGTCTCCGCCCGCGGAGGGGCTTCCTAGTGTGTGGAAACTTTTCCTCCTTCACAGCTCCCTCCCACTGGTGCAGGTGCCGTCCTTATTCTTTTGTCTCTGTTTTTTCTTTAGCCCTACCCAGGTACGTGGGGAGTTTCTTGCCTTTTGGGAGGTCTGAGGTCTTCTGCCAGCCTTCAGTAGGTGTTCTGTAGGAGTTGTTCCACGTGTGGATGTATTTCTGGTGTATCCGTGGGGAGGAAGGCGATCTCCGCGTCTTACTCTTCCGCCATCTTCAAGGTCCCCCTCTCATTGCAGTTTTGATTTGCATTTCTCTAATGATTAATGATGTTGAGCATTCTTTCACGTGTTTGTTGGCAGTCTGTATAACTTCTTTGGAGAAATGGCTATTTAGGTCTTCTGCCCATTTTTGGATTGAGTTGTTTGGTTTTTTTGTTATTGAGCTGCATGAGCTGCTTATAAATTTTGGAGATTAATCCTTTGTCAGTTGCTTCATTGCAAATATTTTCTCCCATTCTGAGGGTTGTCTTTTGGTCTTGTTTGTGGTTTCCTTTGCTATGCAAAATCTTTTAAGTTTCATTAGGACCCATTTGTTTATTTTTGTTTTTATTTCCATTTCTCTAGGAGGTGAGTCAAAAAGGATCTTGTTGTGATTTATATCATGGAGTGTTCTGCCTACGTTTTCCTCTAAGAGTTTGATAGTGTCTGGCCTTATATTTAGGTCTTTAATCCATTTTGAGCTTATTTTTGTGTATGGTGTTAGGGAGTGTTCTAATCTCATGCTTTTACATGTACCTGTCCAGTTTTCCCAGCACCACTTATTGAAGAGGCTGTCCTTTCGCCACTGTACATTCCTGCCTCCTTTATCAAAGATAAGGTGATCATATGTGCGTGGGTTTATCTCTGGGCTTTCTATCCTGTTCCATTGATCTATCTTTTGGTTTTTGTGCCAGTACCATACTGTCTTGATTACTGTAGCTTTGTAGTATAGTCTGAAGTCAGGGAGCCTGATTCCTCCAGCTCTGTTTTTCGTTCTCAATATTGCTTTGGCTATTTGGCATCTTTTGTGTTTCCATACAAATTGTGAAAATTTTTGTTCTAGTTCTGTGAAAAATGCCAGTGGGAGTTTGATAAGGATTGCATTGACTCTGTAGATTACTTTGGGTAGCAGAGTCATTTTCACAATGTTGATTCTTCCAATCCAAGGACATGGTATATCTCTCCATCTGTTTGTATCATCTTTAATTTCTTTCATCAGTGTCTTATAATTTTCTGTTTACAGGTCTTTTGTCTCCTTAGGTAGGTTTATTCCTAGATATTTTATTCTTTTTGTTGTAATGGTAAATGGGAGTGTTTTCTTGATTTCACTTTCAGATTTTTCATCATTAGTGTATAGGAATGCCAGAGATTTCTGTGCATTAATTTTGTATCCTGCTACTTCACCAAATTCATTGATTAGCTCTAGTAGTTTTCTGGTAGCATCTTTAGGATTCTTTATGTATAGTATCATGTCATCTGCAAATAGTGACAGCTTTACTTCTTCTTTTCTGATTTGGATTCCTCTTATTTCCTTTTCTTCTCTGATTGCTGTGGCTAAAACTTCCAAAACTATGTTGAATAAGAGTGGTGAGAGTTGGCAAACTTGTCTTGTTCCTGATCTTAGTGGAAATGCTTTCAGTTTTTCACCATTGAGGATGATGTTGGCTGTCATATATGATGTTGGTTTGTCATATATGGCCTTTATTACGTTGAGGAAAGTACCCTCTATGCCTACTTTCTGCCGGATTTTTATCATAAATCAGTGTTGAAGTTTGTCCAAAGCTTTCTCTGCATCTATTGAGATGATCATATGGTTTTTCTCCTTCAATTTGTTAATATGGTTTATCACGTTGATTGATTTGCATATATTGAAGAATCCTTGCATTCCTGGAATAAACCCCATTTGATCATGGTGTATGATCCTTTTAATGTGCTGTTGGATTCTGTTTGCTAGTATTCTGTTGAGGATCTTTGCATCTATATTCATCAGTGATATTGGCCTGTAGTTTTCTTTCTTTGTGACATCCTTGTCTGGTTTTGGTATCAAGGTTATGGTGGCCTCGTAGAATGAGTTTGGGAGTGTTCCTCCCTCTGCTATATTTTGGAAGAGTTTGAGAAAGATAGGTTTTAGCTCTTCTCTAAATGTTTGATAGAATTCGCCTGTGAAGCCATCTGGTCCTGGGTTTTTGTTTGTTGGAAGATTTTTAATCACGGTTGCAATTTCAGTGCTTGTGATTGGTCTGTTCATATTTTCTATTTCTTCCTGATTCAGTCTTGGCAGGTTGTGTATTTCTAAGAATTTGTCCATTTCTTCCAGGTTGTCCATTTTATTGGCATAGAGTTGCTTGTAGTAATCTCTCATGATCTTTTGTATTTCTGCAGCGTCAGTTGTTACTTCTCCTTTTTCATTTCAAATTCTATTGATTTGAGGCTTCTCCCTTTTTTTCTTGATGAGTCTGGCTAATGGTTTATCAATTTTGTTTATCTTCTCAAAGAACCAGCTTTTAGTTTTATTGATCTTTGCTATCATTTCCTTCATTTCTTCTTCATTTATTTGTGATCTGAGCTTTATGATTTCTTTCCTTCTGCTAACTTTGAGGGGGTTTTGTTCTTCTTTCTCTAATTGCTTTAGGTGCAAGGTTAGGTTGTTTATTCGAGATGTTTCCTGTTTCTTAAGGTAGAATTGTATTGCTATAAACTTCCCTCTTGGTACTGCTTTTGCAACATCCCATAGGTTTTGGGTCGTCGTGTCTCCATTGTCATTTGTTTCTAGGTATTTTTTGATTTCCTCTGATTTCTTCAGTGATCACTTCGTTATTCAGTAGTGTATTGTTTAGCCTCCATGTGTTTGTATTTTATACAGATCTTTTCCTATAATTGATATCTAGTCTCATAGCGTTGTGGTCAGAAAAGATACTTGATACACAGTTTTCTTAAATTTACCAAGGCTTGATTTGTTACCCAAGATATGATCTATCCTGGAGAATATTCCATGAGCACTTGAAAAAAATGTGTATTCTGTTGTTTTTGGATGGAATGTCCTATAAATATCAATTAAGTCCATCTTGATTAATGTATCATTTAAAGCTTGTGTTTCCTTATTTATTTTCATTTTGGATGATCTGTCAATTGGTGAAAGTGGGGTGTTAAAGTCCCCTACTATGAATGTGTTACTGTCGATCTCCCCTTTTATGGCTGTTAGTATTTGCCTTATGTATTGAGGTGCTCCTTGTTGTGTGCATAAATATTTAAAATTGTTATATCTTCTTCTTGGATCGATCCCTTGATCATTATGTAGTGTCCTTCTTTGTCGCTTCTAATAGTCTTTATTTTAAAGTCTATTTTGTCTGATATGAGAATTGCTACTCCAGCTTTCTTTTGGTTTCCATTTGCATGGAATATCTTTTTCCATCCCCTTACTTTCAGTCTGTATGTTTCTCTAGGTCTGAAGTGGGTCTCTTGTAGACAGCATATATATGGGTCTTGTTTTCGTATCCATTCAGCCAATCTTTGTCTTTTGGTGGGAGCATTTAATCCAATTACATTTAAGGTAATTATCGATATGTATGTTCCTATTCCCATTTTCTTAATTGTTTTGGGTTCGTTATTGTAGGTCTTTTCCTTCTCTTGTGTTTCTTGCCTAGAGAAGTTCCTTTAGCATTTGTTGTAAAGCTGGTTTGGTGGTGCTGAACTCTCTCAGCTTTTGCTTGCCTGTAAAGGTTTTAATTTCTCCATCAAATCTGAATGAGATCCTTGCTGGGTAGAGTAATCTTGGTTGCAGGTTTTTCTCCTTCATCACTTTAAATATGTCCTGCCAGTCCCTTCTGGCTTGCAGGGTTTCTGCTGAAAGGCCAGCTGTTAACCTTATGGGGATTCCCTTGTGTGTTATTTGTTGTTTTTCCCTTGCTGTTAATATGTTTTCTTTGTATTTTACTTTTGATAGTTTGATTAATATGTGTCTTGGCGTATTTCTCTTGGATTTATCCTGTATGGGACTCTCTGTGCTTCCTGGACTTGATTAACTATTTCCTTTCCCATATTAGGGAAGTTTTCAACTATAATCTCTTCAAATATTTTCTCAGTCCCCTTCTTTTTCTCTTCTTCTTCTGGGACCCCTATAATTCGAATGTTGGTGCATTTAATTTTGTCCCAGAGGTCTCTGAGACTGTCCTCAGTTATTTTCATTCTTTTTTCTTTATTCTGCTCTGCAGTAGTTATTTCCACTATTTTATCTTCCAGGTCACTTATCCGTTCTTCTGCCTCAGTTAGTCTGCTATTGATCCCATCTAGAGTATTTTTCATTTCATTTATTGTGTTGTTCATGGTTGTTTGTTTCATCTTTAGTTCTTGTAGGTCCTTGTTAAATGTTTCTTGCATTTTTTCTATTCTTTTTCCAAGATTTTGGATCATCTTTACTATCATTCTGAACTCTTTTTCAGGTAGACTGGCCTATGTCCTCTTCACTTGTTAGGTCTGGTGGGTTTTTATCTTGTTCCTTCATCTGCTGTGTGCTTTTCTGTCTTCTCATTTTACTTATCTTACTGTGTTTGGGGTCTCCTTTTTGCAGGCTGCAGGTTCGTACTTCCCATTGTTTTTGGTGTCTGTCTGTAGTGGCTAAGGTTGGTTCAGTGGGTTGTGTAGGCTTCCTGCTGGAGGGGACTAGTGCCTGTGTTCTGGTGTATGAGGCTGGATCTTATCTTTCTGGTGGGCAGGTCCGCGTCTGGTGGTGTGTTTTGGGGTGTCTGTGGACTTATTATGATTTTAGGCAGCCTCTCTGCTAATGGGTGGGGTTGTGTTCACATCTTGCTAGTTGTTTGGCATAGGGTGTCCAGCACTGTATCTTGCTGGTCATTGAGTGAAGCTGGGTGCTGGTGTTCAGATGGAGATCTCTGGGAGATTTTCACTGTTTGATATTATGTGGAGCTGGGAGGTCTCTTGTGGACCGGTGTCCTGAAGTTGGCTCTCCCACCTCAGAGGCACAGCACTGATTTCTGGCTACAGCACCAAGAGCCTTTCATCCACACTGCTCAGAATAAAAGGGAGAAAAAGTAGAAAGAAAGAATTAGTAGAAGTAGAAAGAAAGAAATGAAGGAGGGAGGGAGGGAAGGAAAAAAGAAAGAAAGAAGATAAAGTAAAATAAAATAAAGTAAGATAAAATACACTAAAGTTATTAAAATAAAACATAATTAAGAAAAAAATTTTTTATTAAAAATAATGGACGGATAGAACCCTAGGACAAATGGTGGAAGCAAAGCTATACAGACAAAATCTCACACAGAAGCATATACATACACATTCACAAAAAGAGGAAAAGGGGAAAAAATCATAAATCTTGCTCTCAAAGTCCACCTCCTCAATTCGTGATGATTCATTGTCTATTCAGGTATTCCACAGATGCAGGGTACATCAAGTTGATTGTGGAGCTTTAATCCGCTGTTTCTGAGGCTGCTGGGAGAGATTTCCCTTTCTCTTCTTTGTTCTCACAGCTCCCAGGGGCTCAGCTTTGGATTTGGCCCCACCTCTGCACATATTTCGCTGGAGGGCGTCTGTTCTTCGCTCAGACAGGACTGGGTTAAAGGAGCAGCTGATTTGGGGGCTCTGGCTCACTCAGGCCGGGGGGAGGGAGGTGTACGGAGTGTGGGGAAAGCCTGCAGCGGCAGAGGCCAGCGTGACATTGCACCAGCCTGAGGCGCGCCGTGCGTTCTCCCGGGGGAGTTGTCCCTGGATCCCGGGACCCTGGCAGTGGCGGACTGCACAGGCTCCCCGGAAGGGGGGGTGTGGATAGTGACCTGTGCTCGCACACAGGCTTCTTGGTGGCAGCAGCAGCAGCCTTAGCATCTCATGCCCGTCTCTGGGGTCCACACTTTTAGCCACAGCTCGCGCCCGTCTCTGGAGGTCCTTTAAGCAGCGCTCTTAATCCCCTTTCCTCGCGCACCAGGAAACAAAGAGGGAAGAAAAAGTCTCTTGCCTCTTCGGCAGGTCCAGACTTTTCCCCGGACTCCCTCCCGGCTATCTGTGGTGCACTAACCCCCTGCAGGCTGTGTTCATGCCGCCAACCCCAGTCCTCTCCCTGGAATCCGACCGAAGCTCAAGCCTCAGCTCCCAGCCCCACCTGCCCTGACACGTGAGCAGACAAGCCTCTCGGGCTGGTGAGTGCTGGTCGGCACCGATCCTCTGTGCTGGAATCTCTCCGCTTTGCCCTCCGCACCCCTGTTGCTGTGCTATCCTCCGCAGCTCTGAAGCTTTACCCCTGCGCCACCCACAGTCTCCACCCACGAAGGGGCTTCTAGTGTGTGGAAACCTTTCCTCCTTCATGGCTCCCTCCAACTGGTGCAGGTCCCGTCTGTATCCTTTTGTCTCTGTTTATTCTTTTTTCTTTTGCCCTACCCAGGTACGTGGGGAGTTTCTTGCCTTTTGGGAGGTCTGAAGTCTTCTGCCAGCGTTCAGTAGGTGTTCTGTAGGAGTTGTTCCACGTGTAGATGTATTTCTGGTGTATCTGTGGGGAGGAAGGTGATCTCCGTGTCTTACTCTTCCGCCATCTTCCCCTAGTCTCCTTGTTGCTTTTAATATATTGTCTTTGTCTTTAATTTTTGTCAGTTGATTACTATGTCTCTCAGTATGTTCCTCCTTGGGTTTATCCTACCTGGGACTCTCTGTGCTTCCTGGACTTGAGAAACTGTTTTCTTTACCATGTTAGGGAAGTTTTCAGCTATTATCTCTTCAAATATTTTCTTTGGTCCTTTCTCTCTCTCTTCTCCTTCTGGGACCCCTTTAGTGGAATTGTTGGTGCATTTAATATTGTCTCAGAGGTCTCTTAGACTATCCTCATTTTTTTCTTTCTTTTTTCTTTATTCTGTTCCGTGGCAGTGATTTCCACCATTCTGTCTTCCAGCTCACTTATCCATTCTTCTGCCTCTTTTATTCTGCTACTGATTCCTTCTAGTGTATTTTTCATTTCAGTTATTGTGTTGTTCATCTCTCTTTGTTTGTTCTTTAGAACTTCTCATTCTTTGTTATACGTTTCTTGTATCTTCTTGGTCTGTGCCTCCATTCTTTTTCTGAAATCTTGGATCATCTTTACTATCATTACTCTGAATTCTTTTTCAGGTAGAGTGCCTATCTCCACTTCACTTAGTTCTTCTTCCAGGGTTTTATCTTGTTCCTTCATCTGAGACATATTCTTCTGCCATCTCACTTTGTCTAATTTTCTATGATTGTGGTTTCTGTTCCACAGGCTTCAAGGTTTTAGTTCTTCTTGTTTCTGCTGTCTGTCTCCTGGTGGATGAAGCTGGTCTAAGAGGCCTGTGCAGGCTTCCTGGTGGGAGGGACTGGTCCTTTACACTGGTGGGTGCAACCAGGTCTTGTCTCTCTGGTGAGCAGGGCCGTGTCAAGGGGTGTATTTAGTGGGCAGCTGTGGGATTAGGAAGACTTTATGCAGCCTGTCTGCTGATTGGTGGGGCTGTGCTCCCGCCCTGTTCATTGTTTGGCCTGAGGCATGCCAGCACTGGATCCTACTGGCTCTTGGGTAGGGTCAGATCTTGGTGAGAAAATGGCGGCCTCCAAGAGGGCTCATGCCAATGAGTACTCCCCAGAAGTACTCCCACCAGTGTCTTTGTCCCCAAAGTGAGCCACAGCCTCCCCTGCACCTCTGCAGAAAGCCCTCCAATACCAGCAGGTAGGTCTGGCCCAGGCTTCTATGTGGTCACTGCTTTTTCCTCTGGTTCCTGGTGTGCAGGAGACCTTGTATACACCCTCCCAGAGTGGAGTTTCTGTTTCCCCCAGTCCTGTGGAATTCTTACAATCAAACCCCACTGACCTTCAAAGCTGGATGTTCTGGGGGCTCCTCCTCCTGAGGCCAGACCCCCAGGTTGGGGAGACTGATGTGGGGCTCAGAATTTTCACTCCTGTGGGAGAACCTCCGTGACATAATTATTTTCCAGTTTGTGGGTTGCCCACATGGGATTTGATTTTCATCATGAATGCACTCCTCCTCCCATCTTGTTCTGGCTTCTTCTTTGTGGATGTAGGATATGTTTTCTGGTAGGTTCCAGTATTTTTTTCATTGATGGTTGTTCACCAGTTAGCTGTGATTTTAGTGTTTTCATGAGAGTGGGTGAGCTCACCTCCTTCTACTCCACCATCTTGTCTCCACCACCCTCAGGAATATATTTTTTTTAACTTTATGTCCTTATTATCATTTCAGCTCAGACAGGCAGCAGCTCTTGTTGAAGGTGGCAAGATAGACTAGAAACTCAGTTTTAAAATAAATATTCCTTTTCATACATAATTCTCAAGGACTTTCCATTGCCTCTATGGAAGAGGAAACTTATAGGATTTATTATAACACCTTTATTGAGATATAATTCACATATCATCCAATTCACCGACTGAAAGCTTATAATATCCACAGAATTGTTCAAGCATCACCACCATCAATTTTAGAACATTTTCTTCACCCCAAAAAGAAACTCTGTACTCATTGGCAATCATTCCCCTTTTCTCCCCAGCCTCTCGAGCCCTAGGTCAACACTTATCTGCTCTCTGTCTCTATAGATTTGCCTAGTCTGAATGTTTCACATATATGAAACAATAGAATATATGATCTTTTGTGACTGGTTTCTTTTACTTAGCATAAGTAAGGTTTTCAAGGTCATCACACTGTAGCAGGGATCAGTACTTCCTTCCTTTTATGGCTGAATATGTTCCATTGTGTTGCTATACCACTTTTTGTTTATCCATTCATCAGTTAAGAAATATTTCGGTTGTTTCCACTTTTAGCTGTTATGAATTATGCTGCTATGTACATTCATGTACAAATTTTTGTGTGATTTAATTTCATTTTCTTACATCCGTAGGAGAGGAATTACTCAGGTATATGGTAACTATTTGTTTAACCTTTTGCGGGGCTGTCAGACTATTTTCCAAAATGGCTGCACCATTTTACATTTTCACCAGCAGGAATGTATTAGAGTCCCAAGTTCCTCCACTTGCTCCACAGTTATATTATCTGTCTTTAATTGTAGCTATCCTAGTGGGTATGAAGTGGTATTCCATTATGGTTTTGATTTGCATTTTCTTGAGGACTAATAATGTTGAGCGTCTTTTCATGTTCTTAATGGCCATTTGAATTATCTTCTTTGATGATATATCTGTTCATATCTTTTGCTTATTTTTAAAATTAGGTTGCCTTTTTATTATTGACGTGTAAGGGTTCTTTATATATTCTGAATACAAGTTCCTTATGAGATATAGGACTGGCAAATATTTTCTACCACTCTATTAGTTGTCTTTTCACTTTCTTGATGGTGTCCTTTGAAACCCCAAAGCTTTTAATTTTGATGAATTCCAATTTGTTTTTTTCTTTTGTTTCTTGTGCTTTTGGTGTCATATCTAAGAAACCATTGCCTAATCCAAGGTTGTGAATACTCTTCTTCTAAGAGTTTGACAGTTTTAGCACTTATATTTAGGTCTCTGATCCATTTTGAGCTAATTTTGGTATGCAGTGTGAGGTAGGATTCTCAGTATTTTTTTTTTGTTTGTTTGTTTGCGGTACATGGGCCTCTCACTGTTGTGGCCTCTCCCACTGCGGAGCACAGGCTCTGGACGCGCAGGCTCAGCGGCCATGGCTCACGGGCCCAGCCGCTCCGCAGCATGTGGGATCTTCCCGGACCAGGGCACGAACCCTTGTCCCCTGCATCGGCAGGCGGACTCTCAACCACTGCGCCACCAGGGAAGCCCAAAGGATTCTCAGTATTTTACAGGTGAATATCTACTTGTATCAGCACCATTTATTAAAGGCCACTCTTTCCCACTTATTGGAGTTTTCTTTCAGAACTCAGAAAAATCTTTAATTTGCATTCCTATTATTCTAGGGTAGTATTTCCCAAGCTGGTCTATTGAGAACTTTAATAAACATGTTACTAGAAAAAAGGGGAAAAAGTCACATGATCCAACAAGTTCCAGGTACATTAAGCTAAATAAAATTAAACATCTCCCTTTACTCTAGGCTTCTCAAAGACTTTAGTGCCAGCACGCTTTGATGGATCTCTCACCCTTACTTTATCAGTGAAGGCTTTTTATGTGGCCGCATATTAACATCTCTAGAAGCACACTTCCAGAACACTCACTAACACCATACACAAAAATAAACTCAAAGTGGATTGAAACCCTAAATGTAAGGCCAGACACTATAAAACTCTTAGGGGAAAACATAGGCAGAACACTCTTTGACATAGTGTTCACAGCAAAATCTTTTTTGACCCTAGAGTAATTAGAATAAAAACAAAAATAAACAAATGGGATGTAATTAAACTTAAAAGCTTTCACACAGCAAAGGAAACCATAAACAAGACGAAAAGACAACCCTCAGAATAGGAGAAAATATTTGCAAATGAAGCAACTGACAAAGGATTAATCTCCAAAATATACAAACAGCTCATGCAGGTCAATATCAAAAACACAAACAAGCTAATCCAAAAATGGATGGAACACCTAAATAGACATTTCTCCAAAGAAGACATACAGATGGCCAACAAACACATGAAAAAATGCTCAACATCACGAATTTATTAGAGAAATGCAAATCAAAATTACAATGAGGTATCACCTCACACCAGTCAGAATGGCCATCACCAAAAAATCTACAAATAAATGCTGGAGAGGGTGTGGAGAAAAGGGAACCCTCTTGCACTGTCGGTGGTAATATAAGTTGATACAACCACTGTGGAGAACAGTATGGGCGTTCCTTTAAAAGCTAAAAATAGAATTACCATGTGACCTAGCAATCCCACTCCTGGGTATTTGCCCAGAGAAAATCATAATTCAAAAAGACACATGCACCCCAATGTTCACTGCAGCACTATTTACAATAACCAGGACATGGAAACAACAAAATGTCCATCAACAAAGGAATGGCTAAAGAAGATGTGGTACATATATACAGTGGAATATTAGCCATAAAAAGGAATGAAATTCGGTCATTTGTAGAGATGTGGATGGACCTAGAGATTGTCATACAGAGTGAAGTAAGTCAGAAAGAGAAAAATAAATATTGTATATTAACACATATATGTGGAATCTGAAAAAATTTGTATAGATGATTTTATTTACATAGCAGAAATAGAAACACAGACTTAGAGAACAAACGAGAACAAATATATGGATATCAAGGGGGAAGTTGGGGTGGGATGAATTGGAAGATTGGGATTGACATATATACACTATTGATACTATGTATAAAATAGATAACTAATGAGAACCTACAGTATAGCACATGGAACTCTACTCAGTGCTCTGTGGTGACCTAAATGGCAAGGACATTCAAAAAAGAGGAGATATATGCATACATATAGCTGATTCACTTTGTTGTACAGTAGAAACTAACACAACATTGTAAAGCAACTATACTCCAAAAAAAAAATTTTTTTAAAGAAATTAACAGGGCAAATGACCTCCCAGAATGATCCCTGCAGCTTATCATTGACACATAAATAAATTCTGGTCAGCAGGGGGAAAAAAAAAAGAAGACACACACTTCCAAGAAACTCAAGTTTGGGATCCACTCTTTTAATAAACTTTTTCATTTGAATGCTCTTAAAATATTTTAACTTTTTGAGAATTAAGCCACCAGCGTGGCTGGGGGTTGTTTTGTAGAGTTGTATCTTTTATTTTTAACCAGGTGGTAGCAGAAATAAGATGGTAAACCTGTGAATTCCTCTGGATCTTTTTGGTAACTGGTTTAGGATGCATATTTTTGGTTTACTAATGAGGTATCAATTCTTAAAACTAAGTATTAAGCAGCGTGTTTTATTTATAGTGTGGTATAAGAACCATCTGTATCAGAATCACCTGGATGTGGTTTTAAAATGCAGATTTCTTTCTGACCTAATAATCAGAAACTCTCAAGCTGGAGCCCAGATGCTGCGCTCTCAGGCGCTCTGTTGATTCCTGTGCACACCAAAGCTTGAGAACTACTTACTGCTCAACCTTGGATCAATGGAGAGAGCCAAGTAGTCTGTAGCAAGATGGGAGGCGGGGATGGGGGAGCGTGGGCAGAGGCTGACAGGTAAGTAGGACCAGGATGGCTCTTCCTGTACTTCTTCCTTTCCTTCCCCATCTCCACTGACCACTTTGTGCCCTTTTGCATGTGTATATGCATGTATCCTGTGTACACATACCATCACTGAACTCAGGCACACAAAGCACTCCTTGGTTTCTGATACCTTCATGTTGTCACCAGAGGACGCCAGAGCATCTCCGAAAGCCACGCAAGTCTTGCCTTCCTCCTCACTCTCCTTTTGCACTACAAGCTCTCCAGCCAGAGTCCAATCTCACAATCTCAGGCCTGTCCCCCACCTCACTGATTCCCAAAAGGATATTACATCACACAAGAGTGCACAGCTGTTTTTTAAAAACCTCGTATTAGTTGTGAGGCCCTGAGGAATTTGCCTAATGCCTCTAAGCCCATGTTTCTCATCTTAAGGAAAAATACGAACCTGTTATCGTAGTTCTTTTAACAGTTCATTGAGATAATAAAATTAAAGCTCCTTGATCAGCTCCTGGATATTATTATTCTACCATAGGCAGTGATTTGCACTGCTAGAAAACCAGAAAACTTGAATTGCAAAAACAGTTTTAAAAATTGTATTATCGGGCTTCCCTGGTGGCGCAGTGGTTGAGAGTCCGCCTGCCGATGCAGGGGACACGGGTTCGTGCCCCGGTCCGGGAAGATCCCACGTGCCGCGGAGTGGCTGGGCCCGTGAGCCATGGCCACTGAGCCTGCACGTCCGGAGCCTGTGCTCCGCAACGGGAGAGGCCACAACAGTGAGAGGCCCACGTACCGCAAAAAAAAAAAAAAAAAAAAAAAATTGTATTATCAACAAATTATAAACAAATCCAAGTTCTGGCCTGGCTGTCTTTCATCCCTATATTCAGAAGCTTTTCTGCCTCTTCGATAATTTTTGGTCTGGACCTTATCATTTTGCTTGCAGCACAGTTCATGACACCAGTGGTGAGCAGAAATGCAGGTTAGCAAAGCAGTGCCTCCATTCCCACCAAGGGGCTCAGTTCCAGGCTCCACACTCACAGAGTTCTTCCCCAGGCCATGCTAGGTAATGACAAATAAATGTCATCTAAGTGTTGTTCCCTAATTAATTGTGCTATAATTAGCATTACGATAGTTCATTTTGTGGAGGCAGTTATTGCAGTAGGTGCTCTAGTGGTGGAGGCGGAAGTGAGGAGAGTAGTGGAGGTGGAGGTGGTGAAGAAGGTAGAGGTGATGGTGAAGTTGGTGGTTATGGAGCTGCTGAAGTTGGTGATGGAGAGAGGGTGGTGGTGGTAGAAGCAGCTGTGGGCTCTCCTACTTAGCAGCCTTCAGAGATTCCACCTGAAGGATAAATCCCAAACTCCTGAGCTTAACAGACAAAGTGCTTCACAAGCCAGCTGCTGCTTACTTCTTTAGCCTCACTTCTCACCAACCACACACACACACACTCACTAAACTCTTCTACATTAGAATATGTTATGAGCCTCAGACCCAATGCACCTTAATTTTATTCTGTCTTTCTACTATTCTTGTCATCCCATTCTTCCCACCAGAAACAGTCCTGTTCAGCCTTCAATACCCAGTTCAAATGTCACTGGCATCTTTTATGAGGGGTTCCCTGACTCTCAAGGCAAAGTTGTTTCCTTCCTTGACACGCTCGTGGTATTTTTTGCATACCTCCAGTCTAACATTTTTGATCTGGCTTGTAACAGGCTGGTGGGGTCTCCTTGCCCACCAGAGGTAGCCTTAAAATGACCTCTCCAAGGACCCCTTTAGACTGATCCAAGACCTCTGACCCAGTGTCCTCAGGCTGAGCCAGCAGGCACTCCGTTACAGTCTTGAATGCCTACTATGAAGTCAAGCGGCAGAGCTCAGAAAACCTGTAACAAATCCATTTTTAACATATATCCAGAAGAGTGAAAAAGTAATAAGTGAACACAAATAAATTTCCAATTAATGAACATACTCATGTAACCAGCACCAGGTCAAGAAACAGTATCACCAGCATCCAGAAGCCCTTCCACAATTGTATTGTAAAATGCAATTAACTCTTGGGACTTCCCTGGTGGCACAGTGGTTAAGAATCCGCCTGCCAACACAGGGGACACAGGTTTAAGCCCCGGTCTGGGAAGATCTTACATGCCGCAGAGCAACTAAGCCCATGCGCCACAACTACTGAGCCTGCGCTTTAGAGCCTGTGAGCCATAACTACTGAGCCTGCATGCCACAACTACTGAAGACCGTGAGCCTAGAGCCCAAGCTCCACAACAAGAGAAGCCACCGCAATGAGAAGCCCATGCACCACAAGGAAGAGTAGCCCATCCTCTCCGCAGCTAGAGAAAGCCCACATGTAGCAATGAAGACCCAACGTAGCCAAAAATAAATAAAATAAAATAAGCAAATAAATAAAATGCAATTAACTCTTGAAACTTATGATTTTTTAAATGAGCTATCAAATTCAAATATGCAAGTAGTTACTAGCTTTTCAAAGACATTTTAGAAATTACAGAAAACAAATGTCCCTGAGGAAGTCACTGAGAGGATCTGGAGACACTGTGTTCCTTTCCAGAGCAACACCCAAGCCCTTAGCCAACCTGGGCTGCACAGTGGGTGCTCCTGACCCTGGGAGCTGAGCCAGAATCAGGGGAGGCAGGTACACTATCTAATTAGTGAAACCACTTGAAACACAAGGTCATGTTGACTATCAGGACATTCCGGGTAGAGGTTAATGGAAGTGAGATGGAGAACAACTACTATTTGTTTTCTCTCTACCAGGGGCTTCCCGGATGCTACTCCAGCCGTACCACTGGGGGGGGGGGCATCCCCACCTTAAAGACAAGGAGACTGAGCAGAGTGCACAGGACTTGCCCCACATCTTCATATTATCATGCTCAGGACCCCCAGAACCAGGATTTCCATCCCTCTGACTCTCAAGAACATCTTTCTAGGAGGAACAGCCTAGCAAAGGTATGGGGTGGAAATGAGGACCATTAGTCCTAGGGCACTTGTACACTGAGGAACTGACACACCCTTCTGACATCCCATTGAGGAGCAATGAGAGTTACTGATGGAGGGGTGGGAAGCACCCCACTACAGAGGGAGGGTCCTAAAAACAGGTAGAGGAGCTTTGATAGAGGGCTTCTACCACTCACCCCCAACCAGCTACTTTGCCACTCCTGCCATCGCATGTGTAATGGTTAAGAATTCATGGTGGGGACTTTGGGGCATGTGTGTGTGTGTGTGTGTGTGTGTGTGTGTGTGTGTGTGTGTGTGTGTGTATCTTGATATGTATTTTTCTTCTGCATTTCTGCAGATGCCTTGATGTTTTATGTGGGTGTGTTTGGTAGTCCCTACTGCCCTGGTATTTTCCATTAGAGGAAATGTACTGGCTCTGTTATGGACATATTGCCTTGGCCCCCAGCACCACACAGGTGTTTGCGATGGCACCCTGACCTTCTGACCTACCGTGCTTACAGGGAAAGCACCAGCCCAGGAGCCCACATGAAGCGGTGGGACAACAAGCCTGTGTCACCTCTCTTTGTGTGCACGGATTCCAGCACATTGCTCCTTTATCTCAAGAGGCCCCTGTATTCCAAGGAGGAGAACCAGGCAGCTCATTGCCTACTCTCTCTCAGGCTAACCTTCAAGACCCTTCTGTGGGGCCTGCCCACCTGCCCAGATGCCTTGATGCCCTCTGCTGTCAGCAGCCGCAGGGTCAAAGGCATCACATGTCTTGCAGGTGGACGGCTGGGCTGGTGGCTCACTCCACCCTCACCAGTGTGAACCATTCACCTTGCCAGCCAGTCCTCTGTTTCTTCAGCTTTTAGGGGAAGATGATGGCACCTGAAGGGCTGAAGGAATATCTTTCCTCCACCCCATCAAAATAGAAGTCCCAAAAGACAGAAATCAGGGCTCACAGAGCAAAGCAGAGGGTCTTAGTGGAGGGAAGTGCTGAATTAGGCTTCTGATAAATGGCCCTGCTCACTCCTCACCCTCTTTCCTCCTTCTTATGAGACCTACTGCTCTTCTAGCTGACTGCTGTTTTAACTGCTCCCCTATTGTTCCAAAAACTTGCCCACACTCTCATCTTCCTGTCTCTTCTGAGTAAACAGCCCCCAAATTAAATGTCTCCAGGCCTGGGTTCTTGCCCAGACCAGAGTTCCCCATCTCCAACTGCATCCTGGGCATTTCCACCTGCCTGGCCAACCATCTCAAGCTCATTGTCACAAAATGGGCTTTCAATTGTCTTTACTTTATACTGTCATTTCAAAAACTTTTATTAAAGTGTAATAATAGATATTAAAGGGCAGATATCATAAGTATACAGCTTGCTGACTTTTCACAAACTAACACATCCAGGTAGCCAGTGATGGGTCAAGACACAGAACATTGTCAGCACCCCAGAAGTTCCCCTTGTGCCCCCTTCCAATGGTGATTAATATCCTGACTTCTCTCAGCTTAGCCTGTTTTTGAACTTTGGGTAAATAGAATCATACAGTCCGTACTGTTTTGTGCCTGGCTTCTTTTGTTCAACATTGTGAGATGCATTCATAGCACTGCATGGAGCTGTAGGTCATTCATTCTCTTTCTGTGCAAATAAATCATTATCTACTCTACTGTTGATGGGCAATTGACGCGTTTCACTTTTTTGGCTGTTAAGAGTAGTGCTGTGTTGAACTTTGTGGTGCTTGTCTTTCGATGTGATCATGTATACACATTTCTTTTGTGCATGTTCCTAGGAATGAATACTTGGACTGTGGATGTGCAGCTATCCACTCCCGTAGATGCTGCCAGGCAGTTTTCTAAGGTGGTTGTGTCCATGTGTGTCTCCTCTGGCACCATGTGTGAGTCCTGGTTGCTCCACTCCCTTACGCTTAATGCCATTTTGAGTCATCCATCCTTCACCCCAATCCTATCTCTTTTTCCTCCCAAATTATCTCACATTTGCAGCCTTTCTCCCTTGGCACTGCCCTGCTGCAGGCACCATGATCTTGTGCTGAGCATTCCCGGGATCCGTCCCTCCGTGCTCTCCCTACACGCTGCTCTCATCTTCTTGCTGTTCTGTCCACAGAACTTCAATCGCTCCTGATCTCCAATTATTTTAGAGCTGTATCTGTTTATTTGTCTGGTTGTTGACGCCTTGCATACCTAGCCGATGACCAAGCAGAGCCCATCTTTCCTTCCGGCCTCAGTGCTGCCTCCCTCATGTCCTTCTCCAGTGCCTCATGCCTCTCCGACATCAGCTTCTTTGGCAGGAAAACTGTCTCCTTTGTTAGCAGTTCTACAAGAAACCTCCAAGCTGGAGGGTTACTACTGGCAGAGCCTTCGAGAGACTGTTCCAAGACCCTCGTTTCCAGAGCATCCCCAAGAAACTTAAGAAAAAGAACTTAAGAAAAAAAGCCTAGTGACTTGGCATGACTTTCTCAAAGTGACAGCTATCACTTCTTATTTGCTGGTAACCTTTATTTGATCTGAAAGCAGGCAGAGTTTTTGGATATTAACTGGGTGGAGAGGAGAGGGGGTAACAGATAGAAATTGCAAGTTGGCTCTGCTTTTAAAACTGCTTCTCAGTGAGAGAAACGTCCTCATCAGCTACTGTTAACAAGCATCTGCCACATTTAAGGAGGTTTTGTTTTTGTTTTTGCGGTACGCGGGCCTCTCACTGTTGTGGCCTCTCCCGTTGCGGAGCACAGGCTCCGGACGCGCAGGCCCAGCGGCCATGGCTCATGGGCCCAGCCGCTCCGCGGCATGTGGGATCTTCCCGTACCCGGGCACGAACCCGTATCCCCTTCATTGGCAGGCGGACTCCCAACCACTGTACCACCAGGGAAGCCCTTAAGGAGGTTTTTGACCAGTAGAAAGTTTCATTATAGAAATACAGGCATGGGAAACAGAAAGCAGGCAAATTTTGCTTACTCTTCCCAAATTTTAAGGCGGCAAATAAAACTGAGTGTTCAGTGTTTGCTGACAGTATGTTATTGTTATTACTTGAATGTATACTTTACACAAGGGATCCCAATATACCCTAGTTAATATTGCCCATATTTAAAGCTTTGAGCATAATTTTGCTATTTAAATGGTCACAGAGTTTCACAATTCCATCTTTTCTTTCATAATGTAGTATTTTTCTTACCTATACTTTCTTTGATGCTGATTCCTTTGGTAGGGACCCAATGCCTGGTTAGTGTATTGTACCACGAGGAAGCAAATGTCAGAGTGCCTGTCACTTCAGATGCCTTATGCAAACATGAAGGAACATTGCTTTCCTTGTGGACACGAGTGGGGTGGATTCATGGCCTGTGACTCACAGCACACACTGTCCAGTGCAATCACGAGGCTGTTCACAACGCACAAGCATGCCATGCTTCTCTCAGCTGACACTCAAGTTTCTTCCTGAAAGGCTGTTCCCTCTTTTCCTGCCTTCACTAAGTGCTACTCAAATGTTAAGGGCCTTGGACTTCCCTGGTGGTACAGTGGTTAAGAATCTGCCTGCCAATGCAGGGGACACGGGTTCAATCCCTGGCTCGGGAAGATCTCACATGCCACAGAGCAACTAAGCCCATGCGTCACAACAACTGAGCCTGCACTCTAAAGCCCGAGAGCCACAACTACTGAGCCCGTGTGCCACAACTACTGAAGCCTGCGCACCTAGAGCCAGTGCTCTGCAACAAGAGAAGCCACCACAATGAGAAGCCTGCACACCACAACAAAGAGTAGCCACTGCTCGCCACAACTAGAGAAAGCCCGCACACAGCAGCAAAGGTAAATATAAACGCAGCCAAAAATATAAAAAAATAAATTTATTTATTTATTTTTTTTAAAATGTTAAGGGCTTTATGAGGCCCATATCCAACACAGCCAAAAATATAAATAAATAAATAAAGTTATTTTTAAAAAACTGTTAAGGGCCTTATGAGGCCCATATCTTCCGTAAAACTCCCTCTGCCTACTCCAGACGCCACCGATATTACCCAAACTCTTTTAGCTCTAAACTGTGTCTGCTCACAGTTTAGCACTTCATTGCACATCATCTCATATCATTTTAGAGAGCCTTAAAATCTGTCAGTTCTCAATTAAACTTGACAGGCATTCTGTCCCTCCCTGGAAGACTGCACGATGGGCTCCTTCATAGGCCAATGATATTACAGATCCCTTCTGTGCTAAGAAAAAAGTACTATTCTGCCCATAGAATGACCAGTGATCAGACACAGCCTTGACCCTGACACTAATGTTCCTTTGTGTCTTGTTGCTGCACCAGGATTCGAGAACTACACTTCACACCATGCCCTAGGGTCCCGAGGATTTACCTTTATCCACAGTAGGATGGGGAACCAGGGATGAACAAATGATGGTTAAGTGGAGGGGCAGTGCCTCAGAGCATGGCCTATAGCCTGAGAGAAGATGCTGAGTCCTAGGACAGCTGGAAGGAAGTGAACTGGCCAAGACATCATGAATTTATAGCCTAGGACCTAGGATGTAAAGGGAGGAGGAGCCAGCCATAATCCGCACCCAGTCTTTGGACAGCCCAGGCTTCCTGGGTTTGGATTGAGCCAGGTTTGGGCAGCTGGGGTAGGAACTGTCTTGTACCATCCACATTGATCTCTACCAAGGAGGCCCTGAAAATGCAGCTTCCTGTCTGCTTATCCACCTTCAGGATGACTCAGGTGCTTCAAGAACTGGCCAGTCTACACACCTGGAGCCAGAGCTTGGTCCTCCCCAGTTTTAGGAAAGTCTTAGAGGAAATTCAAAGCCTCTAATCACAGAGGTTGACCTGAAAACTGGAGTGCTGGGTGCTTGGTGCCTTAGGTTGATTGGCTTGTGGCAGCAGAATGAGAGCAAGGGCCACCTGTGTGTGTCCAGGCGGCAGGGGCTCTGTCCCATGAGCTATGTGTTCCAGCCATAATGTTGTACCCTGCTCTGAGGACTGTATTTGGGACAGATCTACACCAACCCCTTTGCCACACCAAAGACACACATGCCCATCTCAGTACAGTACTGTGCAAGAACTTGCCTTACCCTTCACGTTCCCAGAGTCGCAGAGTCATTCACCCACTCATTCACCTATGTGCTCAACTAATAGCTCACGAGGATCTCTGTGAGCCAGACACGGAGCCCAGAACTGGAGCCACAGCATGAAAAAGACCAGCCCGACTCTGCCCAGGAAGCTTGCAGTCCAGTGGGCAAATTCAATGAAACAAATACTCACAAAACCATGTAATTACGAACAATGGTCAACACTGTGAGAGAAAAGAGAAACACTCTGGGAGGTGTGTCCAGTGGTTCCAGCCCTGCCCTGAAGTGTCACCTTCCCTCAGATAGTGAGTCTTCATGGGGTAACATGTGTGGTGTGAAAGGTGTATTTAACATACCTACTGTTGTAATGTAGGCTGTAAAAAGTACAATTCCACACACAGATTTTTGCCTTTTGGCCAAAGGAGTTGTATACCAGAGTGGGATGGGGGGAAATCACTGAAGCGGCGCTAGTGTAAAAAGGCCAAGGAATCCAAGATGGAGGATTGAGGGATGGGGACCACCAAGGAAAATGCTAGAAAAGATCCCCAGAGCCTGGGGCCAGGGGCTGCTCATGCAGTGCAGGGAGTATCAGTCCTGTGAGTGGGCAGGATGCCGAGGTCTCTGGCTGGACACAGGAACAGCAGCAGTCCAGTTAGGCATGCATCACCCTCCCGTGACCTGTGATAATCTGTCATGGTGACTGGGAGCTGTGAGGCACTCACCAAGCCCATGTGAAGCAATTAGTACCAGGCAGAGGGTGGGACCTGACAGAGTGGCTTGATGGAGTCTAATGAGATTGAAGAGGCTTCGCCTAGAGTCCTGCCTTCTAGCGGCATGGCCCAGCATGTAACAGCATGCTCCCCGCTGCCAGTTGGAATGCAACCATGACTCACTTGGGCTCACCATGGCATCTCCAACCAAGACATTGGACTCCGTAAGCTGTCACCACTCCAGGAGCTTGAGTCCATCCCTTTTCACTTAGTCCCAAGGACAGGGAGGCTTGTAAGTGGTGCTTCCCAAACTTTACAGTGCATGCAAATCCCCGGGGGACCTGGTTAAAATGCAGATTCTGATCATGAAGTTCTGGGTGAGGCGGAGATTCCTTGATTCTAAACAAGTTTCCAGGGAATCACACAATGAAGACTTGAGAACCTTAGTAAGAGTGAATGAAAGTGAACCTTCCCCTCTCCTTCATGAGTGAGTATGGTCAGATCTACCAACTATTACTCATTCAGCAAGTATTAGTCGAGCCTGAGAACTGGGATAATGATGGCACCAGTGGTAGAAGTAAGGAAGTCAGAGGTAGGAACTATTTTAGGGGGAAATAATAATAAAGGTTACCTTTGCTTGAATGCCTGTCATGTGCCATGATCTTGTTTTATCTTTATGTTTGGCAAGGTAGATATTAGTAATCTTTATTAATTTCATAATGGAATAAAGTCTTGGAAAGATGAAGTAATTTCCCCTAGGGTGTTATATCTGGCTGAAATTTGAACCTGGTCTGTCAAACTCCAAAACCCGTCTGATCCCACAATGACACGCTTCCTCATTTTGGAAGGTAAGGAATTAGAATTAGATTCAGTCCAGTGGTTCCCAACCTTGCCTTCATGTTAGAATCATCAAGAGGACTTTTAAAGCTGCCCCACCCCAAACCAATGACATCAGACTCTTTAGGAGAAGGAGCCACTATCAACATTTTTAAAAGCCCTTCAGGTAATTCCAACGTGCAGACAAGACTGAGAATCAATGAGTTAGTCCAACTCCTCTTCTAATAAGTGAGGCAGTTGAGAAGTGATGGATGAAGTGCCAATCTTGTCAGAAGTAGCACCTCTCAATTCCTACTCCAGGACTCTTTCCAATAAACCAGCTAAACAAAAATTATGTAGTGGGATGAAGTAGAGTGGGAGAGGAAGTAGGATGGAGGTGCTTGCCAAAGGAATATATAGAGAGAAGAACAGAGAATCTTAGTGAACAAGAGGCATTTCACATTTAAGAGATGAGGGAAAGATTCAGAAAGATAGAAAAGCTCACCAAATGGAAATCTTTGAAGTTAGAACAACATCAAATTCATCCGTGAGTCCTCTACTTAGCATACATTAGACGATGGATGAGTGAATGGATGGAACAAGAAGGACAGGGTGGGTCCAATGGGCAAGAAAGTCTAGAAGTCAAGTTGAGTAGAGAAATGGGAGCCACACTGGAATTGAGGAAAAGGATAATGATAGAAGAAAGGACTTTACCTGGGATGAAGTGACTAATGTAAATGTGAAGGGTCACTACCAGGAAACCATGTTTGGGGATTTTATTTTTAGGACTTGGATTATTTTTTATGATAAGATGAAATGCACCAAGTGGAAAATAAGTGGAGCAACGTGTTTGAAGCAAAAGAGGCTTGAGGCTCTTCTAGGGATTTCAGTGCTTCATCTCTTGCCATAATCAAGGTAAAAGGCTGAGGCTTCCCACCACCTCCACAAATAAAAATCTCAGATTCTACACTGAACAAAGCTGTGGGTCCTCCACCTGCCCCCAAGACTGCCTTTAGGTAACTTTTTTCTCCCTTCAAGGCTGTAATGGATATTAATTTAAAGCTAGTTTCTTCTTGTAAGTTGTTGGGCATGAGAAGCTATTGAGAAATTGGTTGTCAGATTTACATGGCCGTTGACTCTTTCTGAGGTCTGTAAACCCCAGATTCTGCAAAAATGTGAGCCAGGAGGAGCCTAAAATCTAAATGATGCTGTGTATTAAGAGTCCACATGGGGATATTGTTTTGCTCATCACTTATCAGTATGTTTCTTTAAATTTCTTACTGGATTTTCCCCCTCACTCAACAGTGTTTAACTCATCATCAATGTCATATCTGGGTTCAATCATGAGCCCACAGACCCTCATCTTCAAAGATGGCATCCCTTGAGCTGTGTCCTAAGCACTCTTCTGTAAGGAAGAAGGACTTTTCCTCATCCATCCACTCTCCCTGGCCCACTCTGTGACCTCAGCTGACACGTGGGTATGGCTGGCCAGTGCATTTGGGGGCCAGAGAGCTTAGGTAACCTACTCAGGACTCTCATAAAACTACTCATAAATTCTGTGACTTCACTCACATCAGCACATCCTAACCGCCAAGGCCACCTGACATAATTAAATATTAGCTCTCTATTCAAATATGTCCCTTGATCCAGGTATTGGGAGAAAATAAACAACAACCTGGGCTGAGAGAGAAAAGACTGTAGGCAGGGGAAGTGGATAAAGCAGTGGAAAATCTGTTCTTCCCTGTCTGTACCCTACTTCTTTCCATATTAATATTTCTCCCAGTCCCAGAGTTACCCCTTAATTGGGAGAAGGCACCACTAGCTCCTAGAAGCTGAGTTCTAACCTGGCTTCTTCCATTTAGAAACAAAGTGAAACAAAGTCATTTCTCCAACTAAGGATAACAACAGGGAATTCTCTGGCTGTCCAGTGGTTAGAACTCCATGCTTTCACTGCCAGGGACCTAGGTTCAGGCCCTGGTCGAGGAAATAAGATCCTGCAAACCGCATAGTTCAGCCAAAAAATAAAAAAAGGATAAAAACAGTGTTGAGAATTGCTATATTTTTTTTTAAAGTGTTTGTGGTTAATTATGAATGTTTCTAGTTCTATCACTATTTTTGCATCATAATATTAAGTAATAAATTAATGTTTCATTTCAAATAACTATCTGCAGAGAATAATGGTGCTATAATGTTCAGCTGAATTTTTTAAGGTCTAATAAGAATGGTTGCATCAAAAAATATCTAAGTCCTTCTCCACCAGGTTTACTTTTTTTTTAAATACAGCACATTCTTATTACTTATCTATTTTATACATATTGGTGTATATATGTCAATCCTAATCTCCCAATTCATTCCACCACCAACACCATCACACACACCCTGCTTTCCCCCGTTGGTGTCCATACATTTGTTCCCTACATCTGTGTATCTATTCTTGCCTTCTGAACTGGTTCATCTGTACTATTTTTCTAGATTCCACATACATGCATTATTATATGATATTTATTTTTCTCTTTCTGACTTACTTCACTCTGTATGACAGTCTCTAGATCCATCCACATCTCTACAAATGACCCAATTTTGTTCCTTTTTATGGCTAAGTAATATTCCACTGTATATATGTACCACATCATCTTTATCCATTAGTCTGTCGATGGGCATTGAGGTTGCTCCCAAGTACTGGCTATTGTAAACAGTGCTGCAATGAACATGGGGGTACATGTGTCTTTTTGAATTATGGTTTTCACTGGGTATATGTCCAGTGGGGGATTACTGGGTCATAAGTAATTCTATTTTCAGTTTTTTAACGAACCTCCATACTGTTCTCCATAGTGGCTGTATCAATTTACATTCCCACCAGCAGTGCAACAGCGTTCCCTTTTCTCCACACCCTCTCCAGCGTTTGTGTTTGTAGATTTTCTGATGCTGCCTATTCTAACCAGTGTGTGGTGGTACCTCATTGTAGTTTTGATTTGCATTTCTCTAATAATTGGTGAAGTTGAGCAGCTTTTCATGTGCCTCTTGGCCATCTGTATGTCTTCTTTGGAGAAATGTCTATTTAGGTCTTCTGCCCATTTTTTGATTGGCTTGTTTGTTTTTCTAATATTGAGCTGCATGAGCTATTATATATTTTGGAGATTAATCCTTTGTCCATTGATTCGTTTGCAAATATTTTCTCCCATTCTGAGGGTTGTCTTTTCATCTTGTTTATAGTTTCCTTTGCTGTGCAAAAACTTTTAAGATTCATTAGGTCCGATTTGTTTATTATTCTTTTTCTTTCCATTACTCTGGGAGGTGGGTCAAAAAAGATCTTGCTGTAATTTATGTCAAAGAGTGTTCTGCCTATATTTTCCTCTAAGAGTTTTATAGTGTCCGGTTTTATATTTAAGTCTTTAATCCATTTTGAGTTCATTTTTGTGTATGGTGTTAGGGAGTGTTCTAATTTCATTCTTTTACATGTAGATGTCCAGTTTTCTCAGCACCACTTATTGAAGAGACTGTCTTTTTTCATTGTATATCCTTGCCTCCTTTGTCATAGATTAGTTGACCATAGGTGCATGGGTTTATCTCTGCACTTTCTATCCTGTTCCATTTATGTATATTTCTGTTTTTGTGCCAGTACCATATTGTCTTGATTACTGTAGCTTTGTAGTATAGTCTGAAATCAGGGATTCTGACTCCTCCAGCTTCATTTTTTCCCCTCAAGATTGCTTTAGCTATTCAGGGTCTTTTGTATCTCCATACAAATTTTAAGATTTTTTGTTCTAGTTCTGTATAAAATGGCACTAGTAATTCGATAGACATTGCATTGAATCTGTAGATTGCTTTGGGTAGTACAGTCATTTTCACAATATTGATTCTTCCAATCCAAGAACATGGTATATCTCTTCATCTGTTTGTGTCATCTTGGTTTACTTCATCAGTGCCTTATAGTTTTCTGAGTACAGGTCTTTTACCTCCTTAAGTAGGTTTATTCCTAGGTATTTTATTCTTTATGTTGAAATGGTGAATGGGATTGTTTCTTTAATTTCTCTTTCTGGTCTTTTGTTGTTAGTGTATAGGAATTCAAGAGACTTCTATGCATTACTTTTGTATCCTGCAACTTTACAAAATTCATTGATTAGCTCTAGTAGTTCTCTGGTGACATCTTTAGGATTATCTATATATAGTATCATGTCATCTGCAAACAGTGACAGTTTTACTTCTACTTTTCCAATCTGTATTCGTTTTATGTCTTTTTCTTCTCTGGTTGCCATGGCTAGGACTTCCTAAATTATGTTGAATAATAGTGGTGAGAGTGGATATCCTTGTCTTGTTCCTGATCTTAGAGGAAATGCCTTCAGTTTTTCACCATTGAGAATGATGTTTGCTATGGGTTTGTCATGTATGGCCTTTATTACATTGTAGTATGCCCACTTTCTGGAGAGTTTTTATTATAAATCAGTGTTGAACTTTGTCAAAAGCTTTTTCTGCATCTATTGAGATGATCATATGGTTTTTATTCTTCAATTTGTTAATATGGTGTATCACATTGATTGATTTGCATATATTGAAAAATCCTTGCATCCCTGGGATAAATCTCACTTGATCATGATGTATGATCCTTTTAATGTGTTGTTGGATTCTGTTTGCTAGTATTTTGTTCAGGATTTTTGCATCTATATTCATCAGTGATATTGGTCTGTAATTTCTTACTTTTGTAGTATCTTTTTCTGGCTTTGGTATCAGGGTGATGGTGGCCTCATAGAATGAGCTTGGGAGTGTTCCTTCCTCTGCAATTTTTTGGAAGAGTTTGACAAGGCTGGGTGTTAGCTCCTCTCTAAATGTTTGGTAGAATTCACCTGTGAAGCCATATGGTCCTGGACTTTTGTTGTTGGAAGATGTTTCATCACACTTTCAATTTCATTACTTGTGATTGGTCTGTTTATATTTTCTATTTCTTCCTGGTTCAGTCTTGGAAGTTTATACCTTTCTAAGAATTTGTCCATTTCTTCCAGGTTGTCCATTTTATTGGCGTAAAGTTGCTTGTAGTAGTCTCTTACGTTGCTTTGTACTTCTGTGGTGTCTGTTGTAACATCTCCTTTTTCATTTCTAATTTTATTGATTTGAGTCCTCTCCCCCTTTTTCTTAATGACTCTAGCTAAAGGTTTATCTTCTCAAATAATGAGCTTTTAGGCTTATTGATCTTTGCTATTGTTTTCTTTGTTTCTATTTCATTTATTTCTGCTCTGATGTTTATGATTTGTTTCCTTCTACTCACTTTGGGTTTTGTTCTTCTTAGGTGTAAGGTTAGATTGTTTATTTGATATTTTTCTTGCTTCTTCAGGTAGGATTTTATTGCTATAAACTTCCCTCTTACAACTGCTTTTGCTGCATCCCATAGATTTTGTGTCATTGAGTATTTGTTGTCATTTGTCTCTAGGTATTTTTTGATTTTCTCTTTGATTTCTTCAGTGATCTCTTGGTTATTTAGCTGCTTATTGTTTAACCTCCATGTGTTTGTGGTTTTTATGTTATTTTCCCTGTAAATTGTTTCTAATCTCTTATAATTGTAGTTGGAAAAGGCGCTTCATATGATTACAATTTTCTTAAATTTACCAAGGCTTGTTTTGTGACCCAGGATGTGATCTATCCTGGAGAATATTCCGTGTGCTCTTGAGAAGAAATTGTAATCTCCTGGTTTTGGATGGAAGGTCCTATGAATATCAATTATGTCTATCTAGTCTTTTGTGTCATTTAAAGCTTGTGTTTCCTTATTAATTTTCTGTCTGGATGATATGTCCATTTTAAGTGAGGTGTTAAAGTCCTCCACTATTTTTGTGTTACTGTTGATGTCCTCTTTTATAGCTGTTAGCATGTGCCTTATGTATTGAGGTGCTCCTATGTTGGGTGCATATATACTTATAATTGTTATATCTTCTTCTTGGATTGATCCCTTGATCATTATGTAGTGTCCTTCCTTGTCTCTTGTAACAGTCTTTATTTTAAAGTCTATTTTATCTCATATGAGTATTGATACTCCAGCTTTCTTTTATTTTCCATTTGCATGGAATATTTTTTTCCATCCCCTCACTTTCAGTCTGTATGTGTCCCCAGGTCTGAAGTGGGTCTCTTGTAGACAGCATATATATGGGTCTTGTTTTTGTATCCATTCAACAAGCTTGCGTCTTTTGTTTGGAGCATTTAATCCATTCACATTTAAGGTAATTATCGATATGTTTGTTCCTATTACCATTTTCTTAATTATTTTGGTCTTGCTTTTGTAGGTCCTTTTCCTCTCTTGTGTTTCCCACTAGAGAATTCCTTTAGCATTTGTTGTAGAGCTGGTTTGGTGGTGCTGAATTCTCTCAGCTTTTGTTTGTCTGTAAAGTTTTTGATTTCTCTGTCAAATCTGAATGAGATCGCTGCTGGGTAGAGTAATCTTGGTTGTAGGTTCTTCCCTTTCATCACTTTAAATATATCATGCCACTCCCTTCTGGCTTGTAGAGTTTCTGCTGAGAAATCAGCTGTTAACCTTAAAGGAGTTCTCTTGTATGTTATTTGTCATTTTTCCCTTGTTGCTTTTAATAGTTTTTCTTTGTCTTTAATTTTTGTCAATTTTATTACTATGTGTCTCAGCTTGTTTCTCCTTGGGTTTATCCTGCCTGGGACTCTCTGGGCTTCCTGGACTTGGGTGGCTATTTCCTTTCCCATGTTAGGGAAGTTTTCAACTATAACCTCTTCAAATATTTTCTTGGGTCTTTTCTCTCTCTCTTCTCCTTCTGGGACCCCAAAATGCTAATGTTGGTGCATTTAATGTTGACCCAGAGGTCTCTTAGGCTGCCTTCATTTCTTTTCATTCTTTTTTCTTTATTCTGTTCCACAGCAGTGAATTCCACCATTCTGTCTTCCAGGTCACTTGTCTGTTCTGCCTCAGTTATTCTGCTACTGATTGTTTCTAGTGTATTTTTTGTTTCAGTTATTGTATTGTTCATCTCTGCTTGTTTGTTCTTTAATTCTTCTAGGTGTTTGCTCTTTCATTCTTCTAGGTCTTTGTTAACCATTTCTTGCATCTTCTCGATCTTTGCCTCCATTCTTTTTTCTGATGTCCTGGATCATCTTCACTATCATTATTCTGAATTCATTTTCTGGAAGGTTGCCTATCTCCACTTCATTTAGTTGTTTTTCTAGGGTTTTATCTTGTTTCTTCATCTGGTACATAGTCCTCTGCCTTTTCAGTTTGTCTATCTCTCTGTGAATGTGGTTTTCATTCCACAGGCTGCAGGATTGTAGTTCTTCTTGCTTCTGCTGTCTTCCCTCTAGTGGATGAAGCTATCTAGGAGGTTTGTTGAAGCTTCCTGATGGGAGGGACTGGTGGTGGGTACAGCTGAGTGTTCGTCTTTTGGGCAGA
The DNA here is from genome assembly GCF_008692025.1 of Phocoena sinus. Taxonomy (NCBI): domain Eukaryota; kingdom Metazoa; phylum Chordata; class Mammalia; order Artiodactyla; family Phocoenidae; genus Phocoena; species Phocoena sinus. The sequence continues at coordinate 27,879,230 of NC_045776.1, read as the reverse complement.
GCTCAGTAAAACTTTAGTCCACTTACTGATGTGTTTCCTCCCTGTTCTTTGTTTGGCCTGAGGCAACCTAGCTCTGGAGCTTACAGGTCCTTTGTTGAGGCTAATGGTGGGCTCCAGGAGGGCTCATGCCAAGGAGTACTTCTGAGAACTTCTGCTGCCTGTGTCCTTGTGAGCCACAGCTGCCCGCAATCTCTGCAGGAGACCCTTCAACACTAACAGGTAGGTCTGGTTCAGTCTCCTATGGGGTCCCTGCTCCCTCCCCCTGGGTCCTGATGAGCACACTACTTTGTATGTGCCATCCGAGAATGGAGTCTCTGTTTTCCCCAGTCCTGTCGAAGTCCTGCAATCAAATCCTGCTAGCCTTCAAAGTCTGATTCCTGGGAATTCCTCCTCCCATTGCCAGATCCCAAGGTTGGGAAACCTGATGTGGGACTCAGAACCTTCACTCCAGTCGGTGGACCTCTGTGGTATAATTGTTCTCCAGTTTGTGAGTCACCCACCCAGCAGTTATGGGATTAGGTTTTATTGTGGTTGCTCCCCTCCTACCATCTCATTGTGGTTCTCCTTTGTCTTTGGATGTGGAGGGTTTTTTTGGTCAGTTCCAGTGTCTTCCTGTCGATTTTTCAGCAGTTAGTTGTTATTCCAGTCCTCTCACAGAGGGAGTGAGTGCCCGTCCTTCTATTCCACCATCTTGAACCAATATCCGGGTGCATATTTTTATAGACCGGGTTTAATTTTTGTTTTGAATAAAACATGGAATCAAGTTTATTCTTTAAGAATAGAATGCAATATTAGAGCTCCATGGGAATTCTCCTCCATGTCTGTCATAATATCCCCACACAACTGCATTTCCTTAGCCAGTGTTATTATAGGATTACTAAGGCTCTGTTATAAATCTGTGGCCAGTTGAATCATAATAGCTCAATTTACCAACTCAAGAAGTTGAGGGTGCAGTGTAGTCCAACTTTAAGCCAATTGACCAGACAGGTAGTTGAATAATGTCCTCTCAAGGTCCCTCTGCCTTTGGTCCCCACCCCAGCCTTGGCAGGTGCCGACAGTAGAGAAAGAAGAGGCAAGGGGAATGGGAGGAGGAGTGAGAGCCAAGAGACTCTGAATCCTTCTGTAAATCTTGGCAGCCAACTGGTGTGAGGCAGGGAGATGATAATAGGGAGCATTTCTGATCTTTAAATCAGGAGGAGCTGGCAACACTGTGCAACCAGCAGACATTAAGCCTCTAGTTAGGGCAACTGTGAGGAGGCTGAGCCAACTGCCACCTCCTTAGCTCCCGAAAGCAACTTTAGTTTAACATATCTACCCCGGCCTTTGCAGCTTCTTGGCTGCATTAAAGTCAGCTCTCTCCAAGAGACCCCCTAGTGAGTAACCCCAATTCATGTGCCTGGCTAGGAGAGAGCCTCAGCCCATCCTACTCAACCTCCAGTGGCTGATGTCTTTGCCAAGAGCCTGTAACCCTTGGCCAGCCCACTGGCTCAGAGAGCCTCATTCGCAATGCTTGTGCTAGGCCATCCCCCTTCTCTTCCTGGCCCAATTATAAATTAAAGCTTGACTTCCTAAGTTTAGGAATATTACAGGTAAACAGAGCCATGCCAGTCCCCAACACTCATTTTCCTCTACACTCCAATCTCTTCTTTCAACCTAGTCTATATAGATTACAAAAACTCTCCTCCTACCCTTTTCCCTATTGTTCCTCATTGGGAAATTATTATTTTTTAATCCTGAATAAACAAAAGCACCAGCAGGACCATTGTTAGCCAGTATGGCCCTTTCATTCAAAGGCACCCCAGCACCCCTTTCATCAAGACATTTTAGCACCATCTATAGGAGTTTTGTTGCAATAAATACATAAATGTCTAGGATGTTAAAGCTGCCCCTTTAGCCATGGTGCATTTTTGCAGTGCACACCCTTAGGTACTGGCTGAGGACACCAGATACCTACATGATGGGCCTGAAACTCGCCTGAGTTTAATTTAAGAGCTGGAAAGAAGGTGATGCATGGAAGGAAGGAATCTGATAGAAGTCATGGGTAGGGATGGAGGTTTTCTCACTCTTCTGCTGTGTGCAGAAGGACAAACAACCAGATACTCAATGGGGCTGAATAATTGCACAAGTGCATTTAAGAGCTAAAAATGTAGGTGCCTCAGTGCTTCCTACCATCTCCCATCCCCATGCTCCCCTGGCCAGGTGGAGAGATGTGTGCACTTAGCGCCTGCCTGCCTCTTGGCTCCACATCTAGGGAATGTCTACCACAAAGGGTACCCAGAGTGGTATTCTGGGCCAATGGGGGTTTTGGCCCTTGTCTGGAGCCTCTTTGTCTGACTGTTTACCAAACCAAACACTGTGGTCCCAGAACACAGTGCAGAGGGACACTCTGTACTCCATGTGCTTTTCTCTGTGGGGCGCAGGAGGACAGGAGAAGACTGAGGCTGCTTTTTCTTTAATGCTCTCTCTCCCATTTAGAAAAGCCCTGCTCAGGATGCAGAATAGCCCTCTGCTTGCTTGTTCCTCTCCTGCAGAATTCCTGAGTGTGGACACTGTCCTGTTATGCTGTGGTGCAAATTATTTGTAAAGTTAAATTGCCTATAGAAACATCAATATCAAGCAGCAACCAAAATGAAATAATGTTGGGATAATTTCTGAGTCAAACAATACATATTTTAAAATACCTACAAATGGGGGCTTCCCTGGTGGTGCAGTGGTTAAGAATCCGCTTGCCAATGCAGGGGACACAGGTTCAATTCCTGGCCCGGGAAGATCCCACATGCCACAGAGCAACTAAGCCCATGCGCCACAACTACTGCGCCTACACTCTAGAGCCCACGAGTCACAACTACTGAGCCTGCGTGCCACAACTACTGAAACCCACGCACCTGGAGCCCATGCTCCCCAACAAGAGAAGCCACGACAATGAGAAACCTGTGCACGCCAACAAAGAGTAGCCCCCACTCACCGCAATTAGAGAAAGCCTGCACACAGCAACAAAGACCCAACACAGCCAAAAATAAAAACAAATAAATAAATTATAAAAAAATAAAAGTATCTCTTATTAAAAAAACCTACAAATGCAAGACATTGTAGGAAAAATACTTAAATCACATCATTATCCATAGTTTTTTTCTCCTTTCTTCCCCATTTATTTATCTATTTCTTACTTCCTCTCACATATATTTTTATGAACTTCCTCAAAACCTTTCTGGAAAGAAAGAGATCTGTTATCAATAAAAAGAACTATTAGTATCCTCCAGCCCAGGTGGGACTGCACACCATAAAGTATTTTTTTAAATAAGAGACAATAGCAGATCTGTCGCAGGGTCCAGGGGGATAGCCACTTCTCCAGTGAGAAACGTGGACATAATTGCTTTCATTTCCCAGGAGCATAGTGTGGACGGGCGGAGGAAGAAAGCTGGGTGTGGATGCTTGTGCAAAGTGGGTGGGGAGAGAGGAGAGAAAGAACTTTCTAGGGGCAGAAACTCTATGGAGAAAGTCAGAGGAGGGAAACCTCATATGTTCATTGTGATTGAGGCAGAGAGAAGGTGACAGATGAGTTCCAAAAACGAGAAGAGGGGGGCATCTCCACCATGAGGAGGCCTGGAGACAACTCGGGAAGGAAAACAATGTCGGTGCTCAAACTCTCAATAAATGATACCAGGAGAGGCTGAAAAAAAGGCATTGAATTGTGTAATTAGAGCTGTTTAAAAGCACCTAAGAACCTATGTACGCACTTGTTATTGGGTGCCCAATTTTCCCTCTAATGTCCAGCTCAGGGTTCTCTCCAAAGCCACAGCCACTGGGCAAGGGCAGACCCTGGTATCTTGGGGTCTTGCAGTGTGAGAACTTGACTCCCACCTACCCACTTCAGGGTTCTTCCACGCTCATAACTACACCACTTTGGATGTCAGAGCCAAGAAGCCTTTTCCCCTGGTTCAGGCAGGGAAGAGGGACCATTTCAGGAATCCCCAAGGACAAACCAACCCAAATTGAGAAGAGCAGACATCCGAATGGTGACAACTCCATGTGTCAGGTAGAGATTTACATACATAGTTACAAAACTTCATCACAACCTTACAAAGGAAGTCAGCTTACCCAACTTTACAATGAGAAATCCGAGGTCCAGAGACAGTAACATATCTCAGGTCACACAACTAGTAAGGGACAAAGCCAGGATTCAAACTCTCAAACTCAGGTCTGCCTGACTTGGAATCCCACGTGCTTTGCACTACTTTAAGTAAACCGTATAGTACGGCTCTATCTTGTAATCAGCAACTTAAGGTGTGCCTTTACAAAGATCAGGGAAGAGGGCAGGGAGGGAGGGCGGGGAGGAAGTTGCTCTGCAGAAGACTTAAGACTCAGTACACACCCTCCACCCCTGAGCAGCCCACTCAGGCCACTGAGGCAGAAGGCTGCTTGGGTACCATGTGGAGGTGGCTTTAGGATGAGTTCTAGAGATACAGTTGATGGCTGAGCTCATTGAGTTAATTAATGAATTAAAGAAAGACGAACAATAGGCAGAAGTTGGAAATACTGGATGATACTAGAGTACATCCAAGTACAAACCTCAGTGTTAGACTTGGGGCAAGTTATTTAAATTCTGTGAGCCTGTTTCCTCCTCTGCAAAAAGGGGATAATGGCATTCACCTCAGAGGATTTTAGTGATGGTTAAATGACTAATGCATACAAAGCGCTTAGCCCCAAAGTGCAGTGCCCAGCACATAGAGTGAATGCCCAACCATTTGTGCAATTCCAATCATTAACATTAATACCATTATTACTATTATTACCACGAGGGATTGTAGCCTATTTGCATAAGGAACTCATAGAAACACTAGTGTGATTCCTTTCATTCCTATACCAGGCCCTCAGACTATCCTCTTGTGATGCATTTTTCTCCTTCAGGGTAACCTGAGGAATTTATTTTACCAGGAAGAAAATGTTGAAGGGAGATTTGCCTGAACCTCAAAATTCTGGTCATAAACCTGGACCTGTGGTCTCCCTCCCAGGCCCCAGACACACATACCCTGAGCTGCAGGGGGACACTTGGAGGGAGGGAACCCCCCCCCCGCCCCGCGACCACCCACTGCATGGAGCCCTGTGGTTTGGCTGGTGTCCAGGGGGTGGAGCCAGAGCATTGCTGGCCGCCTCCCTGATGAGGATTATCAGCTCGTCCAGGTGGGCGGGAGGCCCCGCTGACACCTGCACGGCTTTCTGTGTGTTTTATTGGTTTTTAAAATTCTGTGCTCATAGAAGTGAACCAGAGTTCCCATGATTTCTGTCATCACAGAACAAGCCACAAAAATGAAATTTAAGAAAAATGGGGAAGAAAGGGATTTCTCACTTGAATTTTAGATTCCTCTGCTGTGGAGTGTTTGCCTCCTGACTTTTAAAGGCAGCAGAGTTTGTCCTGGGATTCTCACCTGGAAAGGGGGACAATTCCAGGGAAACATTTATATTTTTGTTTTCCTCCTCACTGGGGACAAGGGCAGGTTGGTTTCCAGAAAACAACTTGTGGACCCCGGTTCTCCCCCACACTCGCACCACACTCTGCAAGGCTTTGCTGGATTCCTACACCTATGCAGAAGCCACGTCAAGTCTGAGAGAACATTCCACCCCAGGAGCCGATGCTTAGCTCCAGAGTCTACTGTGTAGCAACGTGTCTCTCAGTTTTTAGTTTGAGTGACACTTGTTGATCCTTTTCAGTTACAAATCCTCCCCAGAATATCTCAGGGTAGAGGAAACAGCACCGGGAAGACAACAATGAGCGTGAGCAGGATTGCTGCTGGACAAAGACCTGGGAGCCCGCAGAAACGATGGCAAAGCTGCTGGCACCCAATCAAGAACAGAGACAGACAGACAGAAGGCACGGGACAGGGGGCCAGTTGCTCGGCAGTACTTTGGCCCTGGTGCCTGAAGTGGGAGGAGAAAAAAAGAAGCACAGATATGCAGAGTGGGTTCTGAGTATCAAAGTGCTGGGTGCCTCCCCTAGCACCCTCCTCTTAAGCACCTCCCTTTTAATAGAGCCCAGCAGGGCTTTATCAGCCAGTGCCTTCTGCCCAGGAAGCCAGCTGCAGTGTGAGTACTCTCATCTCTGTTCGTTTCTAACTGTTCCTTATCGGGGGGTTGTCTTCTTAGACCTCTCTAATTTTTGCTCTTTTTCGCTTTTCTTTTTTTAATGGAGAAATATGTTCAGATGATTGGAACTGAGTAAAAGCAGCAAAGACAGAGTTCTGGTATACTAGAAAGCCATTTACCCAAACCATGGGCTTCTTCCTGGACGCTTGCAAGCAGCGTCTTGGTTCATGGTTTCTACAGCAGGTGGATCAAACTACAGCGTGATTTCTTCCACCGGAGTTCGTGTGGAAGAGGGTTTCAGCAAGGAGTCCACTTGAGGTGCTAAAGGACTCAGCTCACCGACACTCTATAGGAGTTTCAGGCTGTGTTTTTGAAATAAGTAAAATTGGAGATGTATCAATCCGACTCAAAAAAAAAAAGTGGGTACTGGGAATGGCCCTTTCCAACTATGGTTTTATGTGCTGTCGTGCTGGAGGGAGGGTGCTGGAACACCCATTGGGAGAACGAGTCAGTCCCACTACAGGCACAAATTTGGCAGCTTCTTTGCAGCTACCCTTTCTGATGTGGAATTCAGACCTCAAGGCTTCTAGGGAGTATGTTCTGAGGAGAGAAGTGTTTTAATCAGGAGACAGGATAGCTGACAGCATTTCCTTTGTTTCTGATTACAGCTTTAGAGAAACCTGAGCACCTCCCACTGCTTAGAATCAAAAACTACCTAAAATAAAGATTACTGTAAGTATCAGATAAATGTCAATGCTGAAAATTCTCTTATGTGTGATAGAGCATGAATCTTTATATGCTTTCTTCTATATCTCTATCCAAAACTTTGTATTATTTTTAAAAGTGATACTTGAGGCATAGAAAATTAACAACTTTCAGGGCTCTCTAATTGTACAAATTTCTAATGTATGTTGACAATAGAATGAGCTGTACTTCCTGTAATAAAACAAGGAATGTAGTTGAGCTGAAATCTTGATATTTCAGAATGATGAGTACTGCTTTGTTGCACTAGTGATCTGGGCTATGAAAAGTGTTTTCTAACTCCTGCTGTAAGCTCATCGGGTGCAGCTTCCAGAACATTCTTGGGATGTTACCTTCAGCACATATAGGCCTTGTTGTAGATATGTCAGCGATGCAGGAGAGTGAGGCTTACTTTGAGGCACGGTGAGATGTTTGTCAGAAGAGTCACTGCTTCGGGCAAGGGCATGGGGTGAAACCAGGCGTAGCAGAGCCCTTTGCTGCTGTTCAACACTCCTTCCCCAGGGTTATGTCAGGGAGGCCACGAAGACAGGCTGTGTCTACTGTGTCACTGAGCCCTAACGCCCCTTACATCCCGGCATTCAGAAGCTGCTCCTTCACTGTGTGTTGACTTGAATAGAATCTTGGGGGCATCAATGTGTGTGGCTCCAGCCCGGAAGACAAAGAGCTACCAGGGCTTACCTATTCCATAAGGCTGACCCTGCTGAGTGAACGTGGATGGTCCCCACTCTGGACCCCAGTTTTCCCTTCTATAAAATGAAGCCTCAAATTATATGCTCTCAACTTTTTCCCTCTCTCTCTTGGCTAAGAAAATATCATTGTTGAGCTCAAGGATGTCATTCTCCAAGACGTGGTGATTTTGGTGGTGGGGAAATGTAAAAGGGGAATGTGACAGTCCTACCTGTCTCTTTCTCTCCTTTTTTTTTTTTGTTTTGTTTTTGTTTTGCAGTATGCAGGCCTCTCACTGTTGTGGCCTCTCCCATTGCGGAGCACAGGCTCCGGACGCGCAGGCTCAGCGGCCATGGCTCACGGGCCCAGCCGCTCCGCGGCATGTGGGATCTTCCCGGACCAGGGCACGAACCCGTGTCCCCTGCATCGGCAGGCGGACTCTCAACCACTGTGCCACCAGGGAAGCCCTCTTTCTCTCCTTTTTATTTCATTCATTCTTTCTTTTTTTTAAAATTGTGTATGAGTGCCCTACAATTGGGTTTCTGCATGTTGTTCTTTATCAAACAAAAATATACATAATGCAACCCCCTGGTCAGGTATTTGCCAGATTGTTTAACCATGGATAAACATACACATACACAGTTTTTTCCTAAGAAATGTCAGTAATATTTTCCACGGTTGTGGATTTTTCTGAGTCACTCTAGTAGAATGTAAATTTTCAGATTTCAAACCAAGCCAGTAGAAGAAAGTAAAAATTAAATAAAAGAGGAAGAAAAAAAATAAAGAAATACCACACCTACGACTTTCCTGGGACCTCTGAAGGAAGAATACTGTCCTTGGATGTGATGGAAGTTTTTTTTTTAATAAAAAAAAAAAGGAAACAAAAAGTTGCCACACTTGTTGAATTCAACTAAGAATTGTTTCTTATAAACAAGGCGGTGTCCAATTTTTACCAATTCCTATTCAGATACAAGGGGGGAAAAATGTCATTTAGCAGTTTCTTAGACTGGGCTTTTGCTATGCATACAAAGTGTGGCTAGCATCTTATCACAGAAAATAGAACCCATACCAGACCTTCTCCTTCTCACATTTGTAAAGATCAAGGCTGAGGGAAATTTTGGCATTGGCTTTGACCCCCAAGATGGAGCCCTAACAGTTTGCCTGAAGTGTTTCAGAGCCTGAGCCCACCCCTCCTTCTGGAACAGGCTTCAGATCTGTCAGCTTCCTGATAGTGGAGAAACGCAGCAGAACAAAATCTATGCATAGGTCTCTGTGCAGGATGATTTGCCATATTTTTCTTTTGTTCTAAGTGAAGTAAAATGAACATTCAATGTCTGCAGTCAGCTCATCGTCTCTCTTTGCTGATGGAGCTCTTGTTTATGGAGAAGTTGGCCTTCTCTGTTAAGATCTCCTCTCCCCAGGAACTCCCTGGGAGAGCTCCTGCCTCTCTCTACCTTGCATTTCGCACCACAGCCAGGGCACGAATCCTGCTGATTCATCTATTTTTGCCCTTTGTCATGTATGGAAAGAAAGAAAGGATGAATGGACGGTCTTTGATTGGCGCCGCTGGTGACGCCCCTCCTGGTCCTCTTTGGAGGGACCCTTTTGGAAAAAAAGCTGGTGAGGCAGCACGCAGAGGCTTCCCCTGGCTAAGCTTGGCCCTGGCCCATGGGCCACCAGAACAGGTATGCTACCTTTGTGCAGCTTCTCTCTGTGACTCTGCTGTGTCTTTTCTGAACAGAGCCTGGGAAGTGGGTCCTCGTGCTCTGCTGAACAGTGCAGCTTGGGCTGAGCCAGATGCACAGGGGTCTTGGTCAAGAAAGTCACAAGACACTCATTTGGGGTTGGATGCTGGACCTTTGTGCTGCAGAGTTTTGACAACCTTGGAAAAGCGAGGAAAAAGTAGTCTGGGATTTTTAACTTATGCTCCTCCTATTTTATAGAGTTTTTTCCTTTTATTTTCTGGTCCTGTCTTTTTAGTTGAAATTTAATGACCTACTTAGATTTGAGAAGCTTGAGCATCAGTTTAAGTTCCTGCTTTATCACCTTGCATTGCCTTTCCAATTAGGATGTGTGGATTCTTAAAGTTCCCTAAAGAAATGCAAACAGTCTAGCATGATAAAATTCTAGGGTGAACCACAACCTTTAAGTTACTGGTTTCTCATAACCAATTCTCATGCCTAAGTTCTGGAGCAAGTAGTCAGGGTTCCCAGGGCTCCAGAGTATTCAGGATTTCAGAATAAATGGTTCCTGGGGGTTTCGGCCACAGCAGCAACTGTCTGCTCAACTCATGAGAAGACCCCTCTCCTCTAGGACATGGCAACCACACAACCTACCCCAATATGTGGATACTGGAAAGACAAAGCACAGCAAGCCTTCTATACGTTGGGCTGTGGATTCAGATAAATGATTCAATCTTTATCCAACTTCGGGTGGCTAGGCAGGGAACTCTGGCCAGTCAGGTTCTCAGTCATGTCTGGCCAGTTAGAATATCAGGTTTCATATTTGTTATCTCTAAAATCTCTGAGGTGATGATGTATTTAAAACCCTCTAAAATAAATACCTAAATGCTGGAAATTTTGAGAACATGAATTTGTTCACCCTGGAATAACCCATATACCTGTTTCTGTACTTGATGGAAAATGTCCACGTTAATGTTTTCATTCGGTGCTGCCTCTGTAGGGCCAGATCTACTCAGTCACAGCAACTCAAGGCAATTTCTTGTCATTGCCTGGACTGGAGCCTGATGCCTCTTACAAGATGCATGGCTTTGAGAATGGGGTCACTGTAGCTGAGGAAAGGGCCTTCCAAGCAATATTTTCAGTTATGATGTTTAAAGAGGGAGATAAATAAAAATAAATGATAGTCATCACTTAGATTATGAAATAAAATCCAATTTTTCACAATTGCTTAATAATTCAAACAGTTTTCCTTGTTTAACTTTGGGGCCAGCTGAATTCCATATAGACTTAGTTTTGGTTCCTGACCTCCAGCAGTTTTCAGTTTAAGAATTTCTTAATGCTAATGTTCATTGGCAGTCTCACAAATGCTAGTTTCTATCACTATTTTGCCAAGACAAAATGACCTTGGTCTAGAATGCATTGCATGAACAGCTTCTACTTTCTGGAATGGTTGGCCACTGTTCAAAAGCAGAATGGTTAGTTGGGCAATGAAATAATACAATTGAAGTGTAATTGTGACTCAATAAAAAAATGTTACACTGATTTCTGTACTGGGATTAATAGAAGCCAAAACTAAAATCTGGATTGGAAAAAATAAAAATTTAGAAAGCCATAACTTTTATTATCTGTTAATAGCCATTTGTTGGCTATGGTAAATGGAACAACGATAGGACCAAAAATAGCCACGAGAACCCCTTATTCACAGCCTGGCCACAGAGAGAAGACGAGCTGGTTTAACTGCACGAGTTTGGGGTGTTTCCTTGGTCATGTCTTACGTGCCTGTGGCTTCCACATTCCACACTTGTGCCTTCTGGGGTCTGATGGTTTTGGTGTTCCCCTGCTTCACACTGGCCTGGCTGTGCTCCTTGCTTCCTTGCAAACTCAAGGTAGTTTTGCCATTGTCTTTCTCCCTTTGCCTGTTTCTGGGACGACATCATTGGTATTCTTTTATATCTAGCATCGGCACCATAAAACCATTTTTGTCTACAGGGTACCATACTTCTGTTGATGCTGGTGCTTAGTCCTATTAACACTTATCATGAGAAGTGAAGAGTCTCACAGTGAGCACCAGTCACGGTTATACTGTTAGTATTTCCCCGAGGCATGCTTACTGTAAGTATGCCCTGTACATTCTTATAGCATACAATTCTTTTTTTTTTTTTTTTTTTTTTTTTTGCGGTACGCGGGCCTCTCACTGTTGTGGGCTCTCCCGTTGCGGAGCACAGGCTCCGGACGCGCAGGCTCAGCGGCCATAGCTCACGGGCCCAGCCGCTCCGCGGCATGTGGGATCTTCCTGGACCAGGGCACGAACCCGTGTGCCCTGCATCGGCAGGCGGACTCTCAACCACTGCACCACCAGGGAAGCCCCATAGCATACAATTCTTAAATTGTAATTCTTTGGTTTTCAACAGCTTGGTCCGCCTCCACCTTTCCCATTTTCTACACCTTTGTGGAATATTATTTTTCCAGTCTTTAAACATTTAAATAACAAATTCCAAAAATAAAGAATATCTGAGGCAGTTGCCTGATGTGACGACATAGTCAAGCAATCTTTGACTTGGAGAGTGAGTAAGAGGCGGTTTTCTTAGGCTGTGTTAACACACACACACACTGTTTTGTAAACATTTCTTCTCTTTCAAACTTTTAAAAACAAAACTTTTTTGTAAAATAAAAATTTAATTTAAAATGGCTGCTTGTCTTGGAAAGTAGCTGATTGGTCTGTAACCTGACATCTGGCTCCTTTCATTGGCGGCAAGAAGCTTAAGTACTTATCTTAGCTATTTCTATATCATTATCTGACTCCTTACATTGAAATTAACTATTTTTCAGTCTTTCCCACTAGACTGAGCTCTTTGAGTGTAGGATATAGGTGCTCAATAGATATTTGTTGAGCTAAAAACTGAACCTTATGAAATTAAAGACCACAACCTTTTTTCGTGGTGGCATTGAAAACAGTGATGACAAAAGTAGTAGGGGGTTTGGGTCTTGGTAATAATCTCCGTGACAACATTTCAAGAGGAAAATGGTGTTTTCTTAGTTCCATGGGATGTCATGGTCCAGATAAAGTGCCTTTAAACTCATCCTCTGTGGCTACTGTGACCAGGTCCCACACTGGCCAGTCGAAGTGTTCTGCAAAGGATGTTTATGAGCTCTGTTCTTTCCTTAAGGAGCCAGAGGAAGAGCTATCCATGGAGGACAGCCCCACTGTGGTTAAACTGGACCAGGGTGGAAATCAGGGTCCACCAGTTCGCAAGAGAAGATGCCTCCCCAAGGCACTTGGCTACATAACTGGTGATATGAAAGAATTAGCCAACTGGCTTAAAGGTATTTACGCTTCCACCCCTTGGAGCAGTGGCTTTGGGGGAAATTGTTTGCTGGTTCTTCTAGTCATATCTTTAGTTATACTCCCTTACCTTCTATCTATCTCTTTCCTCTCCCTTTTTTTAACTTTTTATCTTATAACCAGCAAACTTCTTCAAATTTTTTTTAATGGAGATAGTGGTCAGGGCCGCAGTCCAGTTGATATCAGAGGAAGGCACCTGGTTCCTCCTTATAATTTCGGTACTTAAAAAGTGAAATTTTACTATTGGTAATTCATTCCTTTGGTGTATGAATCTGAACCTCTAAGCATAGTAAATAAGTTCATTCGATGCTTTCTGGAACTGAGATTCTAGTAGGGGCAGTTGGATTGAGAGGAAAGAAACTGGTTGCTTTCAGGGATCTGAAGGTCACTAAGGGGAAAGGGTTCAGAGAAAAAGCTTCAAGGAATATCAAAAATTAGCTTCACCTTCATGAGAGGGGATTTTGCTCAGGGTGGGCCCTGGACTTGGGAAGGAGCCCCATTTGCCTCGCTGTTTCCTTAGCTCTGCCCATCTCATCTCTTCCAGACAAACCCCAGGCGCTCCAGTTCGTCGACTGGGTCCTTCGGGGCATATCCCAAGTGGTGTTTGTCAGCAACCCCATCAGCGGAATCCTGATTCTGGTGGGACTCCTGGTCCAGAACCCCTGGTGGGCGCTCAGTGGCTGTGTGGCAACTGTGGTCTCCACCCTGACAGCCCTGTTACTCGGTCAGGACAGGTAGGCGCGTCCCTCCAAGCCTCCGCTTCTTGCTTCTTAGAACACAGGAGCCAACCAGTTACCCTGGGCAACAGTGATAAAGCCCCACCCTCCCCAGGAGAAACAACCTTTATTGCACAGAATGCTTTATATGTGCCTTTAGTCAGAGGTCAGGAAATCATTTATATCCTCTTATTCGTGGTACCTGAATAAGCGGCCAGTCTGAATGATGCCAGATGCTCCTGGCACTACACGGTAACCAGAACAAAGCTATAAGTAATTCCCAGGGTAGGGTCCAAAGGGATCTGCTTTAATGATTGACCAATTATTTATCATCAGCATTTTGTTTATTTACAAAAAATGAATATGGGTTCAGGAAAAGTTTTAGTGGCTTAAAAATCCCACTAATCCCATTATATCTTATTTCCATGCTTAGCTTAGTAAATTCATCCTTCATGGACAGTGCAAAGATTAGCTCAGCTTCCAGAGAGACAAACTGACATACATTCCAAGTAAGCAAGTTCTGACTTAAGTAATGTTAGTGTGTCTTCTGAACTATGTGTCAGGCTAAACATAGCGTGTACTTTATAAACTATCTGCCACTGAAGAATTGATGAGCTGACTCCTACCATGGGAGGAGACGGCTCCTGCCTGACCAGTTCCTTCAGGGAGGCTGCTGGTCTTCTAGGTGGCCAGGATCCATGCATCATCCCCAGTGGATGGTCATTATACAGCTAAGCTCCTGTAACACTTACTGTAAACTGCCTAAGGGGCTTCTTGGGGAGAGAGTCCGAAAATGCTCCACTTTCCCGTCAGGTCCAAGGAGCCTGACTTGTTCTCTACGGAGGGTGATTTTGTACCTTAGGTCAAATTCTGTTCTAATGCACATCAAGAAACAGTGTGTCCAGTTTGGAGGTGTGGTCCAGGATTGTATCATATCAAATCTTCTTCATTGTTTTGCCCCAGTAGAAGTTGACCCATTGTCCTTATCAAGTATGGTTTGAAACAGGGGTCCCCAACACCCCCTGTTAGGAACTGGACCACACAGCAGGAGGTGGGTGGCGGGCTAGCAAGCAAAGCTTCATCTGCCACTCCCCATCGCCTGAACCATCCCCCCCACAACCCAGTCCGTGGAAAAAGTGCCTTCCATGAAACCAGTCCCTGGTGCCAAAAACGTTGGGGATCAATGGTTTAAAAGACCAGCCATATTTACATGGGTTAGTTTTCAGATCTCTTTTACTCTCCTCGGTCCTAAAGGGCACATGAAAAAGGTAATTCTGCTTTAAGTGAATACACATCTTCCTGTTGATGAAACTGTGGCATTCCACAACATGTAGGCATTGCAGTTAATTTTTTGTTGATCAAACTCAAGCCTTCAATCCGAAAGTCAGTTGCTGAGAGGACAAGCCTTGCATAGCTCCCCACTGCCCTCAGGTATGGCCTCAATTATCATTTCCTGGGTTAAACCAATACAAGTTGCATCACCTGCCACATATCCTGAAGGATTATTTAAGGGAGACAAAGGGCTTTTGAGCATGGAGTCTCACCTCTAATACTCTTGCCCAGATGAATATCACCCTGCGGTTGAACTGGTGCCTCCTGCTCCAGTGACAAACAGGCGGGGAGAAGCTTTCACACTATCCTGTACTGCCCTGTAGCGTGACTCATTGCTACATCACCTCCCCCTCAGGCCCTGTGTTCAACCTCGCCCACCCACTTCACCATCTGCAAACCCGTGACTCCTACAGACTTCATCCTTGAATGCTGGGTACCTTCAAGGTGCCAATTCTCAGAGCCCTGGGGGGCCTGGCTTGTCAGCCCCGGGGCTTATTCTATAGAAATCATTCCATTTCTCACTTGGAGCTTCTTGTCCCCAAATATGAAATGGGAACCATTTTGGCCAGGAGTAGAAACTTACCCAGGACAACATTTAGAAGTGAGGTTAAATTCTGGGAAGCAAAAAGGACCCAAGAAATAATTAGGTGCTAAATATGCACATAATTAAATGGAGTAATTTGCCAAGTAAAAGTAATTGTTTTTCTTTGCAATAACTTGGAAATGTATATCAGGAGACAACAAAATGGAAGCACAGGAAGATGAAAATATATGCTAAGTTGGAAGATCTGTGTTTATAAGATCAAAGACACCATAGAAGTAAATTTACATTTTAAGAATCTTACATCTCTCACCAAGAAAATCAGACTTAGGAAACAGTTTCACATCAAAGCTCTATTCAAGTCAGAGGTCCTAATGACTTAAAAGAAATAATAACTTTTGGAACAAAAGGGTAAAAGGAAGCAGAATAGGTTGGATTGCTGATTTCCCTTTCCTCCCCTAGATGTTGGAATTCTATCTTTAGCTATGACACCTCTATAGGGGTTGTCCTATGTACACATTTGCATTTTATCCATGTATATTTTACTTTTTCATGCTTTTATTAGTATTTGGCTTCTACAGACTTTGCAATAAAATCCTAAATATAATCTCATTTTCAAATGTAAATATTATCTGGAAGTTACAAGTGTCATTTATGTGCACGTCCAGCCAACATCCTCCTGGAAGCTGTCCAAGCTGTGCCTTTTGCCCACAGGTCCGCCATTGCAGCAGGGCTCCAGGGCTACAATGCCACCCTGGTGGGAATCCTCATGGCTGTCTTTTCAGACAAGGGAAACTATTTCTGGTGGCTATTATTCCCTGTATCTGCCATGTCCATGACTTGGTAAGTTGTACCTGGTTTTCGAAATGCCTTTTTGAAAAATGTATAGGGGAAGAAGGCAATGGGGGAAGTTATTATTTAGGGAGTACAGAGTTTCTGTTTTGCAAAATGAAAAATGTTCTGTGAATGGATGGCGGTAATAGTTGTATAACAATGTGAATGTACTTAATGCCGCTAAACTGAATGCTTTAAAATGGTTTAAATGGTAAATTTTATGGTATGTATATAACACAATCTTTAGAAAAATATATTTTTAAATTTAGATTCAGGATATGTCTATTGGAAACATTCAAACACACCGATGCGTGTGGTCTCCACACACACCTCACAGCCACCCCCCCCCCACAAGATTCTGATGTAATTGGTCTGGGGTATTTCCAGGACATTGGGAGTTTG
Source organism: Phocoena sinus (assembly GCF_008692025.1). Taxonomy (NCBI): domain Eukaryota; kingdom Metazoa; phylum Chordata; class Mammalia; order Artiodactyla; family Phocoenidae; genus Phocoena; species Phocoena sinus. Next base: position 27,862,871 of record NC_045776.1, on the reverse strand, counting down.
AAGGCTCCCAGGAGGTTCTAAAGTACAACCAAAGTTGAGAACCACTCCCCACATCAGTGGTCCTCAAACATGCACACTATCGGCCTCACCTGCAAGGCCTGTTAAAACACGGACTGCTGCTCCCTCCCCCAGGCTTCCTGATTCAGTCCATCTGGGGCAGGGCCTCAGAATCTGCATCTCTAACAACTTCCCAGATGATGCTGTTGTGGCTGATCCAGGGACTTCACTGAGAACCCCTGTGCCTGTCCCCTTCAAAATAATTCTTTACTGAATTCAATTCCTTTTTTAACCCTAAATCCTTCAAACTAGTTTCTATGTTGACACTGTCTTAAATCCTTTTTTTCTTTTTCGAAAACAAACATTTCCTTCTTACCATGGTATATTCAGAATATAAAATATTAGTATCCACACAAATGATACGTGTAGCCCACTATGGACAGCGTGCCCACCCTGGCTGCAGCACAGATGTGTGGAGGAGAACCTGCCGGCACGGCCAACCTGCTCAGGAGGGACTTCCCACCTATTCTGAAGATAAGGCTCAAGGGCAAGAGGCATCACCTGCACATGGTCACTCACCCTCTCCCCCAATTCGGGAAACCTGGGATTCTGACCTTAAAGTGATGGCTCCTTGATTGGATCAACAAGTGAGGGAACAAAATGGGCCCAGAGACCATATAATCCAATCTCCCAGTTTACAGATGAGGGAACTGAAAGTACCTCCCTGCCCTCGGCCACACAGTTCAACTGCTCAAGGACTTAAAACTCTGCCCTCCTGAGTTTAAGATCTCTTTCCTCCAGTCCACAGCACCTGCATCCTTCCTGGGACCATTGTTTTTCTTTTTCAAGACTAAATATACTAAGACTCGTGGAGATGGTATACAAGTTCAAGATCAAGTTTGCCTCTGGTGGGGAGGGAGGTGTATATGATCAAGTAGGTTACAGAAGGGGCTTTAACTGTTTAGACAATATTCTTTTCAGATGTCTTAAATACTTCAAAAATATTTTTAAAATCTAGATTTATAACTCACTGTGAGCAAACCCAGAGCATAATTTTCCACAAGCCAAATAAGCTGAGAGTTTATTTTTGACTGTATGTAAGAATTATTCTATGACAGGATTTATTCCAGGTGTGTTTGGGTTTGGGTTTGTTTTTATTTTTGTTTTTATTTTTCCGTGGAAAGTTTGGCAACACTCTTTAGGGACATATTTGCCAATGAAACAAAGCCCCTCCATAGTATAGAGATTCAGTTTGTCAACCTGGCTTCCATTCCAGGGCATTGGGAGTTTGGAAGGTTTCGCATGCGTATTCTTCCATTCTGTTCTGTTGTTGTTTTTAGTCCAGTTTTCTCAAGTGCATTGAACTCCGTGTTCTGCAAATGGGACCTCCCTGTCTTCACTCTGCCCTTCAACATGGCGCTGTCAATGTACCTTTCTGCCACGGGACATTACAATCCATTTTTCCCAAGCAAATTGTTCACACCTGTAACCTCAGTTCCCAATGTCACCTGGTCTGACCTCAGTGCCCTGCAGGTAAGATACACTATCTTCTTACACCCCCAACCCCACCCCCACCACTGGCTCTGGAAGACACCCCGCGTCCTCCTGGTTAATTATTCATGGGCATCAGAAGTTTATAGAGACTCAGCACTGGGGGGACCTTGCCACCTTCCTCTTTTTTTTAAGAATTTTTTTTAAAATACGTATTTGGCCGCGCCAGGTCTTAGTTGCCGCACGCGGGATCTTCGTTGCCGCATGCGGCGTCTAGTTCCCTTACCAGGGATCAAACCCAGGCCGCCTGCACTGGGAGAGCAGAGTCTTAACCACTGGACCACCAGGAAGTCCTTTAACGCCTTCCTCTTGCCGTCTAAATGCTTATTTGTTCTACTCCAAAGCTTTGGGCTCTAAGGGATTTTTTAAATGACTATTTGGTCAAAGCTAATTTTTCTTCCTCTTTTCCTAAAATCTGCAGTGCTAACTCCAGAATATATCTCCACTGAAATTTAGACACTCTATTTCAAACTTGGCCCTTATTTGTGGGGTATGATGGAGGCCAGCCCTTGAGGCAGGGGCCTCCAGCCTGGTGTTAAGTCGTCCCTGACCTACCTCCTCCAATCAAAAGAACTGGCTGCTTACTGTTAGATCCTGTTGCAGAAGCTCTCTATTCTGCTTTTTCTTATGGTGGATCTCATAGAATACGTACAGTGATTCAGATTTCTCAGGCTTTGGAGGCATAAGAATCACTGTTTTTTAAATACTAATACAAGCTCCATCTCGACTCCCTAAATCATAATCATCGGGGTGGAGCCTAGGAGCCTGTATTAACAAGCTCCCCCAATAATAGTGACGTGGGCCAGAGTTTGAGAACCACTATCCTAGGATGTATGCTGTGTATTTCATCACAGTTGTGCATAGAGAAAGCACTAATTTTAAAAGCCTGGTTAACCCAAATCAAATTCCAGCTCTTTGTATTGGTGTTTATTTAATAAATCTGTTTAAGGTTTCTTGATTATTTAAAAAAAGAAAAAGAAAACGCTTGAAATCAGAAGAAAACCAACCTTACCTTTTTTAGGATGCAAGAGACTGATTTTTCGGCTATCAGGTTATAAAATACCTTTTGCTGTCCTCTTTGCTGAGCAGTCAAAACATGTGAGGAGTTCAAGTAGCCTTTTCTTTAGCTTCTTGCCCAGAAAATGAATGGGAGCATTTGGAAATAACTCAGAAGGAAAATTAAAAATTTATCAGAACTGCCCATGAAAAAATAGCATTAGTTTAACTATCTAAAACTGCCCTATCTAATACAGTAGCTATTTTAATTTAAATGTAAAGTTAATTAACATTAAATAAAAGTTAAAATTTAGTTCTTTAGCCTCACTAGCCACATTTCAGGTGCTCAATAACTGCACGTATTGGACAGCACAGATACAGAATATTCCATCACCACAGAAAGTGCTAGTGGACAGTGCTGACATGGGGAAAGGGTGTCTTGTCCTTCTCCTCACTCTGAACTACCTCTCCAACATCAGCATACTTATTTCCCATCTCATCAAATCCCCATTTCCCTGGGGAGGGATACCTGAGGGATAGTTCTGCTGTCCAGTTCTGTGATAAAAGACCACACAGTCTGCCTGTGTCAAGTTCCCTGGTCTAGAAGAAACAGGAAATGATCCTGTGTAGACGTGAAGATCCAGCATGGGCTGGAAGAAGTTAGGCCCATCTTAGGTTAGAATCAAACTCACAGTATGATCCTGTGCCCTGGGCAAGGACCAGACTAGCATCAGAAACCAGCATTGGATCCAGCCTAATTCATGGAAGGAGCGGACACTTCCTTGTGCCAAAGCTGGCCTCCCTGCATCAGAGTCACTGCCTCCCAAAGGTCCTTGCCAAAAGGTGGAAGGAGTGAGATGGGAGGTAGGGAGGGCCCCTTTCAGTGATAGCCTTGGTCAAAACAGAACTAACACAATTAATTATGCCTATCCTAGCCCTACCAGAAGTGTTGTTATAAGGAATTATCATTTGTTAGCTTGAATCAAACCCTGTACCTTGTTCCTAGGAACTGCCACTCCGTGAACACATTACCTGAGTTCAGAACTCAGCCAGAAAGCTAGAATTTTGATATTTACATGGATTTTTGTGTTCTGAGGACTGGCAGTTGTTGATAACTGGAATAAGCTAAGGATATCTTGGTTTAAATTAATACAAGCTCTCTAAAAATGAAAAATATAAAGAATTTTTAATTTAAAAAAATTTTAATAAAAAACATAAAAAGTAAATAAATAAATATAAATTTTTAAAAATCAAGTAAAATTAATTATCTAATACATGTTCTCATTAACAACAGAAGTGTAAATATGGTCCTGACTCATGAACCTGCCAATAATTGCTTCGGAGTTGTGGATAAGATAACCCGACTTTGGGTCTCTGGCCTTAGCACTAATAACTAAATTACATGGGAGTAATAATACTTCTATTGACCATAGAGATGCATTGATTTATTGGTCTCAGAACTGATGGAGAGTTGAAAGCAATAGAAGTGTGAGCTGTGGTCCCTGCCATCCTCACTGGGAGGCATGGCCGATCCTCACAGGATCAGTGAGGAACAGTGACACAGCACTGGGAGCTTATCAGCGACCAAAGCGAGGTGACAGTGCAAGCAGTAGAGCCAGTGAGTGAAGGGTCTCGGAAAGGCATGCTCAGCACGCAGCAAGGAAGGGCTGGTGTATCTCTGGGGATAAAGCAGAAGAATGACTGAGATTTTTCCATAGAGAGAGAGAATTTTAAAAATTAGTAGCACTGATCTTGGAAGATAAGATATGCTAAATCTAAAATGACATTGCATTGTGTTTGTGGGTGCCCTATGAGTTTCTGTACAGTAGTTTTAATGACCGCATTTTCTAAATTGTTTCTGCAGTTACTGAAGTCCCTGCCTGTGGGTGTTGGTCAGATATATGGCTGTGATAATCCGTGGACAGGGGGCATCTTCCTAGGCGCCGTCTTCCTCTCCTCCCCACTCATGTGCCTACATGCTGCGATCGGGTCGTTGCTGGGGATGGCAGCAGGTGAGTGTAAGACTTGTTACCAGATACTGAGCGCCTCCTCTGCTCCATCCATTGTCTCAGGCATCTTCTATACCCCAGACCTTTCTTGAAGGTCTGCTTCCAAGGGACCAGTGGGAGTTCTCGGATGACTTCCCCACCCCAAGACTCCTTCCAGAGCATCCTACATTTAGTCCGAAGTTCTGACTCCTCCTGTCTTGCCTAATAGGACTCAGTCTCTCAGCTCCATTTGAGAACATCTACGTTGGACTCTGGGGTTTCAACAGCTCTCTAACCTGCATTGCAATTGGAGGAATGTTCATGGCGCTCACCTGGCAAACCCACCTCCTGGCTCTTGCCTGCGGTGAGTATCCTGTGCATCTGGGGCATGGCTGCTTATGATTATGGGATCAACATCAAGGACAAACAGTCAGAAAGGACTGTGTGAGAAACTAGAGCAGGAGTTCTAGTTTGAGCCCTCTGCTATCTGCTGAGGATGGGACCAGGGCAACTGGCCTCCCCTCTCTGGGAGGGTTTGGGTCTGCTCTGTCTACCTCATTACTCATTTTGAAGATGAGAGAACCATTTTACAATATGTGTATGTTGAGGGATAGAAACTTGACTTGTCCTATGTTCTTCATACTAATTGTTTGACCCAAGAAACTAAAATGAAACAAGCTAAGTATAGAGTCGTTTCTCCTGGTGAATCAGGTGGTATTAAAGGGCCCTTTAGAGAATCACCTTAATCCAGCTGTTCTCAAAAATGGAGCAAACATCAGAATCAACTGGAAGCCTTGTTAAAACCCAGATTGCTGGGTCTCACCCCCAGTCCCTGACTCATTGTTAGAGGTAGGGGGAGGAGTTTGCATTTTTAACAAGGTGCCAGGTGGTGCTGATGCTGTAGCTCTGGGGACCACATTTTGAGAACTGCTATATGAATCCTTTCTAACCTCTGTTTTCTAGCCAGACTCAGCCTATGGGAGCTAGAAAGGGTTCTGGAGATCTCCACTCCATCCTTCTCATTTTACTGTTGGGGTTCTACATAAGGGCAGAGAGAGAAAGTGACACATGGAAAGGCATCCATTGGGGTAAATATAAGTCCAGAATCCACATTTGCTAACAACTTCCAGAGTTACGCCCACTACACTACTCTCCTTCCCTTTAGTACCATTCAGGCACTTAGGTGAAAACAGACCTCAAGTCCTTTGGATATGAAAAGCTACCATGGATTTCTCTGGCCATTGGAAGGGGAGCTTATTCACTTATAGCTTCTGGCATCCCTAATTCAACACAAATAAAAGTGTGTAAGATAATGTGCTAGAATGAAGGAAATGATACTTCCTTGGGGACAAAGGGGTGGAGGGATATTGGAACATGCAGAAACTTTTGTAATCTCATGGAAACATTTGTCTAGAGTCATTTTATCACCAGATTAATCAATCCAGCCATTACTAAAGTGGTGGGCTACATGTCAGGCAGGATTTAGAGTGAGTTCCTGCATTGGGCAGAACATGGGATGGAACAAGATTTCTAAGGCCTAATCCAATTTTGATTGTCTGATGCTCTAGGAAGATTAACAAAACTCAGGTTGCTGTGGTGTTGCCATTCACATGTCATTTTGTCAATTTCTTTATAGTTACATAACTATTTCACCTAATAGTCCTGTCAAAATTTTTGCTCATTTTTCCATACTTGTTTAAAGCTTAGGGCAAAGGAGAAGGGTAGGAACAGATTATGTGGCCTCCTGAGCTCACCTGGGTTAGACTTTTTATTCTGAGGTTGGTTTGAGGTTTCAAACCTTTATTTTTTCTGTATTGACAGTAGCAGCAAATATGTATTAAACACTCATGGTACAACCCAGACAGTACTAGGAAGAGCTAGAGGTTCAGAAGCTTTAGATCCCAGATGGTTTTCTGTACAGAAAACAGAAGCCAGGTGAGTAAGAGAGAGAAGCCCACAGAGACCACAAGATGCAGAGCTAGGAAACACCTACAGTGCAGAGTAAGTCCCTGGGGGAACATTATAGTTCAGAATCACCAAAAAGCACCTCCTAGAAAGGGTGGCTTTTCTGTAAGTCCTAAAAAGTAAGAGGAGGAATTCCAGTTGGTAGAAAGCATGGTCTGGGCCAGCATAGGGATAGTCTGAGCACATCCTTAAAGATAAGCAGAAACTGTCTTGGTCACGCGTGTTGCTGATGTCTGTGAAGGTCTCTTCACAGACTATGGGAAAGGAAAAGCCAAAGATGTTTACAGATGTGTGCTTCCCAAAGCTGTGATATCATCATTATTTTCTTTCTATACTTCTATAGTTGTACAGGCCTATTTTACCAAACAACAAAACAAACAAAAATTCAATCAATACAGAAAAGTATAAAGCAGAGAATGAAAACACTCCATCCTACTCCCTGGACAGAACTTTCTTGCCTCCTTCTTATAAGGACCCTGTGATCACATTGGGTCAACCTGGCTAATCCAGGATAAACCTCCATCTCAAGATCTTTAACGTAATCACAACTGCCAAGTCTCTTTTGCCATGTAAGATAACATATTCACAAGTTCTGGGAATCAGGACATGGACGTCTTTGAGGGCCTTTATTCTGCCTATCACATCTCCCTTCCTTTGGATAGATCAGATTTTCATTATTAGTAGAGCATACTGGTTAAGTCAGTATATTGAATTAGTTAAGAGCCCAGACCCTCCCTGGTGCCCAAATCCCAGCTCTGCCTATTTTAATTTCAATAGATGCCAAATGCACCCCACAAAGGCTGTACCAATTTCCCCTGCCACTGACAGTATATGAGAGTGCCTGTTTCATCCACACTGGGTACTGTCTTTTTCATCTTTGGACATAAAGTTTTGAGACAGACCTCTAGTCCCTCTTAAAAAGCAAATCTCACTGTAAAATTGCACAGCAAGTTTATGCTTGCCCATATCACCCCGATACTGCCAAACAAAAGATAAACCTTGTCAGCCAAGGTAAATAAATAGCAGGCATTTATCACAGAGATGCTCTTTTATTAGCTCCTATGGCTTTATCGGAAAGAGGACTTCGGAGTCACTGATAAAGCCTGGTAAAGCTGCCTTCCCTGTGTCCCTAACCCAGAAACTGCATGGCCAGGGAACTCCTCAATTTTGTTATTTTATCAGTGCAAACTGTAAACACATTTTGTATCTCTTCTTACAGGTTGGGTTATCATAGTAGGACTCACACATGGTGGTCTGTGGGGAGGGACGTTGTCTATGAAGAACTAGGATCCAGTCCTCCCTTCCACACTCAAGGGCCTTTTCTCTCCCTCAGCTACTCAGAATGCTGTCAGGGTCATCACCTCCAAACCATGGTGTACAGAACTTCACCTCTAATATAAGGCTTTCCCAGCCCAACCCAGCTAGTCTTAAGTGATGAGCAGCAACTTTTAGACAATCTGATACTCTTACTATAGAAAGAAAAGCAACAGGGAATTGAAAGAGCATTACAATATGAGACTCGAGCACCAAAAGTACGTTAATAGGTATTAAGCTATTGCACTTCTAGGAGAGAAATAAGGTCTCACGTGCTCAAGGGAGTGTCATAGAAAAGCTGGTACTCAGGAGAGAAGGGACAGTGTCCCCTCTACTTAGCCAATGGCCAGTAAATATTTCTTGAATGAGTGAATGAATGAATGAACTAAATGGGGGGAAAAGAGAAAATCTTCTAACCCTTCTCCTCAGAGCAGTACTTCCAACCCATGGTGACAGAGATGAGTTTATAGCTGCTGTTTGTGAAAATATATGATTTCATTTGAGATTCATTACCTCCCTGTAAAAAACCTCTTCAAGTTGCCTTTTTACAGGTGATGAAACTAGATTCCTAGTTCAGTGATTTGTTGCACAGCAAACAAAATTGCAGAACTGGGATTTGAAGCCCAGATCATTTCCAAAGATGAGCCTTTCCCATTAGCATGAGACAATTCAGATGTGAAAGAATTAGGTATACTGTTGAACAAAAACTATCAGGATAAAAATATAAAATATTGATAAAAGGATGGATGTCTATAGTAAAGTAAAGGAGGATCATAAGGTCCCTCCCACCACCGCTGCCCAGCTCCCCAGAGTAGCAGATGTGATTTCTCGATGGACTTGAGGATCAGATGATGAGTGTGTCTAACACTGAGTGCTGCTGGCCCAAGTGACCATGTGGCCATCATAAGAAGGTTATTCTTCAGGCCGCCTCTGTGAAACCTAAGGGCTTACGCGAGCCCCCTTGGGGCCAGGAATTGAGTTAGCTAGTTGAGATCTTTGATTTTGTTGTTCTACATTGAAAATCATACATATAACTCAAATTACCTACTCTAATTTGTGCTCAAAGTAAATAAAAACAGGATGTTAATTAATTCATTGACCTGTATGCCAACCTTAATGGTATTTGGGAAAATGTTATTATGGGGAGGAATCCCAGGTCTGTGTTCAGTTTCTGCCAATTTCTGAGTTACTACATATATATATATACACTATGATTTTTGGAACTGTGAATTCTAACCATTGATCTGAGAATCCCAGATGTCATGAGATTGTATGCTGTCTCAAGGAACATAAGTTTAATTTTAATTATTATGCTTGGATAAAATAATGGGGAAGTTTATTTACCATGGAAGACTTTTCCTTAAGTGTTATCAATAATAGCAACAAAATAGTACCACAGAAAAGCTACCTTTATTGAGTACTTACTGTGTGCTAAGCCCAAGCATTATCTTCTTCACACTCACACCAACCCGTGAGAGAGATTCCTATTACCTCCTTGTACAGGTGAGGAAATGGGACTTCGAGAGGCGGCACCAAGCTCCTACAGGGTGGAGTCTGGATTTGAACCCAGAGCCGCTGACTCTAAGCTCATACTTGTAACCAGGATGCTGGGCTCGCTGGTGAAACGCACAAGTTTACATTCCAGGGATTTATACCTAAAGGCAGTCTTTCCTGTAATGAAAAGTGCACCTACCAAGCATTCTTCTTTCCTTTTTTTTTTTTTTTTTTGTAGCCCTGTTCACTGCCTACGTTGGAGCCAGCATGTCCAACCTGATGGCTGTGGTGAGTTTGCTTTAATCTCATTTTCTCATCAGTGTGATCGATCAGTTTTCAACGATATGGAAGCCTTCCTGAAGTCCACTTTCGCAGCATCCTGGGTCAGGATCCATGACAGATAGCCACTACTTTCCATCTGTCAGACCCACCTGTCCTCACTTACCCTCCAGCATCACAGTAAACCTTAGTCCAAACTACAATCACCAGGCTTGCTAAAAATATCAGATTGTTTGATTTAAAGGAGTGAAATTTAGAGTGTATAATATATTATCAAGTTCATACTTTAACTCTGAGTGTCAAGAAGTTGACTTTAGAATATCTTTCACTTAAACAGAAAACTGGGACTATGTATTAGTTGATAAATCAGAAAAGGGAGGAAAAAGATAGTTGGTTAAAGACCCAGATTTTTTTTTAATTAAGCCAACAGTTTTTCATACCCCTTATCTTTTTTTAATCCCCAGTCAGTCATCAGTAAGACTTTTTTAGACCCATGTCCTGGCTGAATTTTTTTTTTTTTTTTTTTTTGGCTGCATTGGGTCTTCATTGCTGTGTGCGGGCTTTCTCTAGTTGCAGCGTGCAGGCTTCTCATTGTGGTGGCTTCTCTTGTTGCGGAGCATGGGGTCTAGGTGCACAGGCTTCAGTAGTTGTGGCTCGTGGGCTCTAGAGCACAGGCTCAATAGTTATGGTGCACCGGCTTAGTTGCTCCACATCATGTGGGATCTTCCCGGACCAGGACTCAAACCTATGTCCCCTGCACTGGCAGATGGACTTAACCATCTGCACCACCAGAGAAGTCCCTGGCTGAATTATTTAGTAGCCAAAATGGTTGCCCATTAAGAGCATCCTGCTTCTCTCTCCTTCCTTTGACTTTGTCCTTCCCCTCCCCTGAGGAGCCCAGTATCCCCAGAGTATTCTGGGGTCCCCCACCTCTCAGTGCTCTTCCTCACTGACCACTGCAGATGATGCAGGGCCGGTTCATGATAACTCTATCCATGTAGATGTGGTCATGGCTGCCACTGGGTTAGGACAGCATCTAGCCCTCTCAACAGCAGCTTCGAGAGCTTACCTGGGAGGGTCCTTCTGGAGACACAGTATCTTTATGGTGGAATGTCAAAGCCCTGTTACAGGCATGATGGGATGCCTTAGAGCTTGTGGGGCCCTTCACATCCCAACAAAGGTTCACAGACCTTGGCCTGTGGGCCAGAATTGGACAGGCTGCGAAACAGAGTCAGCTAGGGAGATTTTGAAAAATGCAGATCCTCAGGCCCTGTCCCTTGGCATTTCTGGTAGAGTAGATCTTGTATGATGCCTAGGCATCTGTGTTTTTTTAAACTCTTCCAGATGTGATGTGAAGTCAGGTTTGTGTACCATCATACCATGAGGGTCCATGTATAAGGCCAAACCTAACCAAGTACATGGTATGTGCTCAGAATTGTGTGAGTTGCCATGGATGCACAGAAGGAAGAGCTACCATCAAGGAGCTTACAGTCTTTTTGAGAGATGGAACAAAAAGAAGTAAAGCAAGTAGAGTCCAAGACCTAGTCTGGGTAGAGGTCAAGGGGAGAGAGGGCTGAACTAATCAAAAGTGGCTTTTTGGACCTGATGAGTGGTCAGGAGCCATTGGTGGTTGGCGAAGTGTCATCTCTGGGAGCAAGGTGTCATGTTTGCACATCCAGTGTAGGAAGTCTGACTGCATGAGAGGGAGGGAAAGACATACATCAACACTAAGGAATGCATGCTGACATTTCACCTGCAGAATGCCCTGAGATCTTAGACTCAGTCTCCACAGGGACAAGCAGAGTCCAGAGCAGTGCCCCCAGCAAGTCATCCCCTGAGCTGAATGACAGTGGAGTGAAGCATGGTTCCTTTGAGATCCTCCAACAAGATCTCAATGGAATGTGTGACTTGTCTCTTTTGCTCCAGGTCGGATTGCCGTCTTGTACCTGGCCCTTCTGTTTGGCGACACTACTGTTCCTCCTGCTGACCACGAAAAACCCCAACATCTATAAGATGCCCCTCAGTAAAGTCACTTATCCTGAAGAAAACCGCATCTTCTACCTACAAGCCAAGAAAAGGATGGTTGAAAGCCCTTTGTGAATGCAACCCCCATCCACAGCCATGGTCACAAGTCATTTCTGACTAACTACCCCAGTTGACTTCGAGGGTCTCAAAACTGTTGTTTTTACTACTAACAAATTTCATACTAAGCCATCGGTGATCTGTTCTTTTTCTCATTTTGTATTTTTCTTTCAGACTCCAAAACATGCCCAAACAAGTGACAAGACACATCAAGGTGATGTGCTCTGGCTATGGAATTTTAAACCCCAGTGGGGCATTGGCACTGAGACTGTACTGTATTTACAAAGTCAGAATGGTCCACCAGAAAGAGGAAGTAAGACCAAAGCTAATTATTGATATTCTTGGTGCTTGGTTGCACATGATGTTAACAGTATTAAAAAATTAATCTCTATAAACCAACTAAGCCTTAAGTGAATGGAATTCAGAGTCACAAAATCAAAGTCAACCCAGAATTCTCAGATAAGCCATTTGGCTTACTTAAAATCAATGCAAGTTACACATTACAGCAGTGGTCAACATCACAGGGCCCATCACTGAGCTTTTTCCCCAGCTCCTCAGCAGAACCGCCTCCATGCTGTCCCATGTGTGTGACATTCTCTTACAGGAGACAGTCAGTTTGTTTCAGGCTGGCAGAGCTGCAGAAGGGAGAATGGGATCCCATCCTTCAAAATTATTCTGTATTGTCACTTTTCTTGGATATTGCAAAGGATTTTTTAGGTAGTTTATTATCTTTTTTTTAGGAGGATAGATTTGTTTTCAATGAGGTAAAATAAGAGAAGTTCCTGGCTTTACCAGTTCCTAGGTATTAAAAAGAAAAAGTTACATTTTTCTAAAATACTCAGGATAGCTATTTTTACTTTAATCTACCTAAACTGATTTTGTAAATGCCACAAAAGCAGAGAATCAAATACCAAATCATCAACATCCAAGGGCCCTTTAAAGTCACATTTTCAATTCATTTAAGGATGTTATATATTATAAAGACTGAAGGTTAATGCCAGATTGCTTCTGGGTGTTTAGAAGTTGTTTAATTCTTACTTTAAAAAAAATCACTATTTTCTGCACGCTTACAATATTCTCACTCAGAAACCAATGGTATTTGAACCATCAAAAAGAAACAGGTAGGGGGCTTCCCTGGTGGCACAGTGGTTAAGAATCCACCTGCCAATGCAGGGGACACGGGTTCAAGCATTGGCCTGGGAAGATCCCACGTGCCGTGGAGCAACTAAGCCTGTGCGCCATAACTACTGAGCCCATGTGCCACAACTACTAAAGCCTGCACACCTAAAGCCCATGCGCCACAACAAGAGAAGCCACCGCAATAAGCCCACGCACTAAAATGAAGAGTAGCCCCCGCTCACCGCAACTAGAGAAAGCCCACGTGCAGCATCAAAGACCCAACGCATCCAAAAATAAATAAAAATAAAATAAATTTATTTTTAAAAAAAAGAGAAATACAGGTAAAGGAGTCTCCTGTTTTGCTTTGTTTGTGTAAGTTATCAATCCTATAAAGATTCTATAACCAAACATGCTGAAGACGGCGGTGGGAAGCTCCGAAATTTTGGAGAATTGGAAAATGACACTGGAATCCTAAAGGTGTCTTTCTATTTGGGTTTGAAGTACTCAGTGCAAACTATACAGTTTGCTGAATGAACAAACAGAAGAAGGGAAGTAAACTTACAAATATTTTAGGGAAAAGTTCACTTCTTCATTTACTCAGGGAAACACTGTTCCAATTTAAAAACCTTGTGACCAAAGCCTTTTGAAACCATGACTTTGCAGCTGTCATAGAGTCATGTATATTCCTGTGGAAAAACTAAATTTTCAGTGCTGGAACTGAAATCTCCCTTGTTAGGGAATTTGTAAAATAAGAGTTGGGGGGGGGGGTACAAAAATGCAAGCAGACCAAAGATCACCAGGACTGGAGACCCTGGGGCAAGTTTGAGGGAACCAGAGCCTCTCAGTGTCTCCAAGTCCGTGTTCACAGGGAAGCCCTAGCAGGCTGACCATATGCCCTTTTCCCACGTGCTCACACAGACTTGTAAATAGGAACATTTTAAAACCTTGTACATTGTCTAATTTAAATAGTATTCATTTTCTCAAGCTATTTTTGTTGCTAAGTATTATCCTAATAATTTTAGTGAATATTTTATTGATTTTCCTAAGGAGTGCTTATATTCTTTTCTATTGCCTGTATGACAAATTTCTATGTAAGAATATGAATAAATTATACGCACAGCTCAGTTTTGTGTAAATTTTGTTTAAAAGTCATATATGCCTTTTATAGCCGTCGTGTACATTAACAATCACACGCATAGGTATGTATTGCTTATATTTCAATGTACTAGAATCCTTATTCCTTTCTTATACTTCATAGTCACACCAGATGCATAGTTGAGAAAACCCTGTTCAATTTCAGATTTATGAGCCCATCCCCTTGGTTATCCCCTCAACTATCTATTGGTCTCCTCACTCAAGAATTAACATGCATTACTGAGGACAGCTACAGATGTTCAGGGCACTCTCCTAACACTTGGAGAAGAGTATCCTGAGAGCCAGCTACCATGCATTCCCAGACAGGCCCTGGGTACCCATCAGGACTGACACTGGGCCATGACCTGCCTCAGAGGTCATTGTTCTAGGACAAACTACTGTTCAGAATGTCATCTCCCGAGGGTGAAGGCCAGTGCTTGTCTCTGCCTCCTTTAACCCATGGTTAGCATATTTGAAAGAAAGCACACTAAAAATTGAAAGTTAGTCCAACCAGTTTCAAAAAGCTGCCCGAACAGGAAGCAAAAGGAAACCACAATGACTCGGACCCTTGGAGTGCTCTCTGTCAAAACAAAACCACTCCCACCTATCGTTTCAAGATAATAAATTTTACAAGAGTGATCTGCCTCCTTTGGTATGAGGTAGAAAACAGCGAGAAGGTTTTGAGCCTTTTTTGCTAAAGACTCCAGACACTATATAATTTCTGAGTTACAGGTGCCAATTTTCTTGCTACCCAGACACTTGATTACTGTGGAATATGTTGAGATTGGAAGGTTAAGCTCCAGGAGATCAGGAATTTCCAAGGGAGCCTCTTACAAACAAGCTTGCAAGAATATTTTCAAGCTTGTTAAGTATAGAACGAGGTTTTACATATGTGACTGTGTTCAACCTCCCCCTCATCTAACAACTTCCTTCCAAAAAGCTTTAATCTTTAGAGTTAAATATCCTTCTTGAACGTGCATTGACAACCCCCCAGACCATTAGAAGGCTTGTAGATTCACAGCTACAGAGTTCCGTTTGCTAAAAAAATCTGCAGTGCAGATCTTGAAGGAATCTAAACAAATACAGTGAATGAAAGACTCTTAAAGACGTGAATATAAGTCCTATAATAGTCTGCTTTCGCAGCTCTTAAAATTGAACTATGAAATACATATAATAGGTCAGAGCAGACATATGCAAAGTCATCTAAAAGAAAAGAATACTTCCAGATCTGACCTTAACCTTATTAAGTATTAACCAGGTAGGTGTTAACATAGCTGAAGCAAGCTTACGTCTGATGCAGTAGCAGGTCAACCACTGAAACTTAGGATCTGGAGGCAAACATACGCAGGGGTCTTCAGCACAGGGGGTGGTGGTCCAAGAACAGGTGTCAAGGGAGATCTCTGTGGTGGAAAAGGATGCACTGGGGTATCATGGTTTAGCTAATGATCATTTAATCAAGCAGCAAATGCCTCTTATATAGTCCTGTATGCACAAGCTATCTGGCTTCCTGTGTAGATTTGTCTTCCAGAGGAAAAATGTACTTGTCCACACTCATGAGTTTCTGATCCTCAGTAGTTACATTTCTCATTTTAATTAATAATTTAATTCAGATACATAAGTCTTTACAAGTTTTATTTGACATTATATGTCACCAAAAAGCAAATCACCCATGGTGTTCCAACAAAGTTAAATTTCTGAGGCTACAAAGGTGGGTGGGGTTGGGGGTAGTCAGGGAAGGCCTCCCTGAGGACATGACATTTAGGCTGAGACCTAAAAAATAGACTGGAATTGCGCAGGTGGAGGAAGGTAGAGGATGGAGGGAGCAG
Source organism: Phocoena sinus (assembly GCF_008692025.1). Classification (NCBI taxonomy): domain Eukaryota; kingdom Metazoa; phylum Chordata; class Mammalia; order Artiodactyla; family Phocoenidae; genus Phocoena; species Phocoena sinus. The sequence continues at coordinate 27,847,126 of NC_045776.1, read as the reverse complement.
AGTTATTGGTGGAAGAAGTCCTCATGGCCTTTAAGCATTGAGATGGGAAGGAGATTTGTGCTGTCAAGGAGAGAAAGAAGATCAGTGTGGCTAGAGCATGATGAAGGGAAAAAGCATCAGAGTGAACTCAGAAAACCAGTTAGAAGGCCACTGCAATAGTGCGGAAGAGAGGAGGTTGGATTGGACTCCAGTGGTGGCAGGGGGGGATGGAGAGAAGTCCATGGGAATAGAGGGTCATTCTCTTCCCATGCTCCACAAATCCATCTTTCTCAAGCTCCAACACAGACCCTATGTCCAACTGTCTACAGGGACCATGCCAAAAATGTCCCCTCAGTTTCAACACATCTAGGACAAAACCCAACTCCTTCAACTATTCTGCTCCCTCCCATGGTGGCTCATGGTGGAGGCAGCACCCTCCAGCCAACCGCACAAGCCAGAAACCCTGTGCCATCCCTGACTCATTCCCTCACCTCTAGGCGACAGCCACATTCTAGGGATTCTACTTCCTGGACAGACCCATTCATTCATCAATTGGCAAATATTTATTGAATGACTATTTATTACATAGTAGGAACCAGGACTACAGTAGTGCACCAGACAGTCAAAATTTCTTCCCTCAACAAGAGCCTTATGAGGTGAACTGACAAGTAAATGAGTAGATGGAGGAGTGTGGTGATGAGGATGAGAAATGCCAAGTGACAAGTTTGAGGGAAGAGTATTCCACTAACCTCTTCTTTCCAAGAAACAAAAAAACAGGAACATATCATTAAATATCAGGCATGCATACCAGTCAGGATGCTTTTGGCTGCCAGCAACAGAATACCTGACAAAAAGTGGTTTAAACAGCATCCTAAAAGTAGGAAGTTCTGTTCCAAGTTCGACGTAGCTGTTCAACAATGTCGTCAAGGATGTGACCTCTTTCCACCCATCATCATTCTCAGCATCCTCAGATGGCTTCACTTTCATCCTCAGGTTTGTTACCTCATGGTTCCAAAACAGCTGCCTTATTTGCAAACATCACAACCACATCAGGAAGAAGGAGGAAACCAGAGCTTCAAGAGAGTCATTCTCTCACGTTTCTCTCTTCTTATCAGGGAGAAAAATCTTTCCCAGAAGCTCTCCAAAAATACTTTCCCTGGGACTTCCCTGGTGGCGCAGTGGTTAAGAATCCGCCTGCCAATGCAGGGGATACAGGTTTGACCCCTGGTCCAGGAAGATCCCACATGCCGTGGAGCAACTAAGCCCATGCACCACAACTACTGAGCCTGCACTCTAGAGCCCATGAGCTACCTCCTGGACAGCCCCCATTCAGTGGGCAACTACTGAAGCCCACTCGCCCAGAGCCTGTGCTCCGCAACAAGAGAAGCCACCACAATGAGAAGCCCGGGCACCCACTCGCCACACGCAGCAACGAGAGCCCATGTGCAGCAACTAAGACCCAACGCAGCCAAAAATAAATAAAATAAAATAAAATAGTTTATTAAAAAAATAAAAGTACTTTCCCTTGAGTCCTTTTGGCATAACTGGGTCGTATGGCCATTCCTGGCTACAAAGGAGTCTGGGAAAGCATCTGTCTGGCACACTTCTATTACTTGCAGGACACTTGTTATTGCAAGTGAGCTCTGCCATATTGCAGCACCACACTGAAGAAAGGCCATGGTGACAGACAAGACTGTCTATTTCGGGATTCACAAAGATTTGGGACAGAGACCTAAACTAATACCTTTTACACAGTGATACTTTGTTGAATACTTACTGAAATATTCCCACAGTACTTTAGATACCTCAGCCTCATACAAGGTTTTATAGCCTCTGACTAATAGGATTCTAAACAAAGGGTGAGACAACCAGTGATAATGATCAAAGCAAGGAAACTTAGGGTCCATTCATGTTCTAATCAGCCCTCTTAATCCAACAGTTGAATCCTGTAAATCATTCCACGTTGGAAGGCCCTTTTGGAAACAGCTGAGTTTCAGTTCAGTTCCAGCTCAATGAAACGCTGAAAACAAATGTCCAAAATTTTCTACTTCTTGGTTCCAAATAAACAATGAGAAAGCCAGTTTTTTCCTGTTTGGGTTGGGTCCGTGGGATCCTAGCCCATAGAAGCTTTGAATTATAGCACAGTGACATGCAAGGACTTGAAGGGATAGAAATGAAGCACAGAGGAAAGCTGGCACAATACCAGGAAACCTGGTTAAAGTTAAGCCCATCAGACCAAGGAAACAATAGCAGCCAGGACATGAGTTAGTGACTCAAGAGCAAGCACATCTTAGGGCAACAACACGGGCTGGCCACAGGAGGAGCCAATCCAACAAGGAGGACTTTCTACATTCTGAGACCCCAGGTTGTCCTCTCAGCAAGAGGCTAGATCTGTGATAGCAACTAGCCACACACAGCACTTGAAATAAAGCTAGCCCAAATTGAGGTGGGCTTTAAGTATAAAATACACACTGGATTCAAACATGAAGGACAAAAAACATGTAAAATATCTCGATAATTTTTTTTAAGATTTATTATTTATTTATTTATATTTATTTTTGGCTGCGTCGGGTCTTAGTTGCGGCATACAGGATCTTCATTGAGGCGTGCAGGATCTTTCGTTGCAGCACACAAGCTCTTTGTTGTGGTCCGCGGGCTTCTCTCCAGTTGCGGCGTGTGGGTTTTCTCTTCTCTAGTTGTGGCGCGCAGGCTCCAGGGCACGTGGGCTCTGTAGCTGTGGTGTGTGGGTTCCAGAGCGCATGGGCTCTGTAGTTTGTGGCACACGGGCTTTAGTTGAAGCTCGTGAGCTCAGTAGTTGTGGCACGCAGGCTTAGTCGCCCTGCAGCATGTGGGATCTTAGTTCCCTGACCAAGGATCAAACCCGCATCCCTGAAAAACAAATACCGTATGCTAACACATATATATGGAATGTAAAAAAAAAAAAAAAATGGTTCTGAAGAACCTAGGGGCAGGACAGGGATAAAGACGCAGACGTGGAGAGTGGACTTGAGGACATGGGGAGGAGGAGGGGTGGGCTGGGACGAGGTGAGAGAGTGGCATGGACATATATACACTAACAAATGTAGAATGGATGGCTGGTGGGAAGCAGCTGCATAGCACATGGAGATCAGCTCGGTGCTTTGTGACCACTTAGAGGGGTGGAATAGGGAGGGTGGGAGGTAGACACAAGAGGGAGGAGATATGGAGATACGTGTATACGTATGGCTGATTCACTTTGTTATACAGCAGAAGCCAACGCACCATTGTAGAGCAATTATACTCCAATAAAGATGTTGAAAAAAAATCATTATGATGCAACAGCCACCATCATCCATTTTAAAAGTACAAGACAAGCTCATTAACAATCAGACATTTTACATCATTCCTTTTACTCCTTGAAACTCTATTTCCATTTCACTTCTCCCACAGAATTTTATCCTGATGTAGTACACTGATATTTTTATGCTTGACAGTCTTTTATTGATCACTCTCTCATATATCACAGCAACAAAACATGTACACAAATTTGTTTAAAATTTGTTTCCTATAACCGTAAATAATAAATAATTATTTTAAAAAAAAAGTGTCCCCTGCATTGTAAGGTAATTCTTTACCACTGGACCACCAGAGGAGTCCCTCAATAATTTTTTTATATTGATTAAAAGTAGAGATGACAATACTTTGGATACAATGGGTTAAATAAAATATATTATTAAATTAATTTTACCTTTAAAAAAATTTTTAATGTGGCCACTAGAAAATTTTAAATCATATATATGACTTGCATTTGTGACTCACGTTATACTTCTATTGGGTAATGCTGGGCTAGACCATGCCCAAGCCCTGGGCTCTTAATGGTTTATAAAGCCTCCATGGCAACTTAAATGGCACTGAGTTGTCAGAACTCACTTCCGGAGAATTCATTCTTCCCTTTGAAAGGATGAATGGGTAAAAAGCCTTTCCTCTATTACATTGCTAGCTAATTCTGGAGTCTTTATCACAAATCTGTGAGTTCAAAGACTATAAATGTCAATTTCAGGTAAAATTTTATACATTTCCAGGACTACCCTGTGCACAGCAAGTGTGTCATTTTTTAAAATAATTATTATATAGCTACAGAATGAGGAGACTGATTTTCTTGTGTGTGGTATGAAGTTATTCTGAAGTTAGTGCCTGAAAAGGACCCTCAGAAACACTCAGAGCTAGGGCAGCACCGCTGGAAGAAGGGGGGTGCCTCCCAATGTGCCCATGTAAGGATGCCATCACCCAGATGTACTAGTACCCATCAGTCACAGGCAATGAAAAGAGTGGCGCACTAAGGAATAGTGGGAGACTGGCAAATTGAAGATTGCACCCCCCCAACCTAAAAGCATTCACATTCAGATTTTTTTAACACTGTGCTAGGCAAACAAATCTCATTTGGCAGCTAAATTTCTTCTAATGGGCTCCATTTTACAAGTTCTGTTCCTAGGCACCTCTTATAAATGCTCTACAATGCTTCTCAACCAAGGGCATTTATCAGAATTATGCATAATAGTCTTTGAAAAATGCAATTGTTCCCATCCCATCCTGGACCTACTGAATCTTTAGTGACTCTACAGATGTTTCTAGTGTGCCTTCCTATGTAAAAGTGACTGCAAACTCAGAAAACTCAGAGATCCATGGAAGCTGGAGTCATTAAGGATGGCTTCCTGGAGGAGGTGTGACTCTGCTCTTTTTCTGACACATTCCCTCCCTGACTCACCTGGACTTGGTCTTGGAAGCTCATTTGGGGTCCTCCTGGATCCCCTGACTACCAACATTTCCAGAAAAACTGCTAGGGTCCCAGAAAATGATGCTCTTACCAAGGGGCCATGTTTTGATGGGCCCTGAGATTGACAGTGTAGACAGTGTATATAGAAGGTGGTCAGGGGCAAAAGGAAGTGCCTGTAGTGGAGAATCTATTTCCTTTAGGTGCACAAAACTTACATGTGCCAAGTCAGCCCATATTGACCATCATTCCCATCTCGCTCTTACCCTTAGCCAAGGTGATGGCACAGAGTTCATCTTGCCCACCCTAATGGGCTACTGCTTTTCATCTGTAAGAATGAGCTAGAAATAGCCAACCAGATTTTACATAGACACAAAAAAAGCCAAGAGAAGAAGGCTGACATTGTGATTCGCCAGGCCCTGCCCCTCCCCCTGCCTCTACCTCTCCACTCATTGTGTGAGGAAGGCTTGTGCTTCTCTCTCCTTCTACTGGGGACCTCCCTCAACAACCACACCTGTCCCACATGTCCCGCCTCTGACCTTCCTTTCCTCATCCAGTCACCTGCAGCCCCGCCCACCACTGCTCATTACAGGGCCCTCAAAGGCCCCAAGACACAGGCCCACTGCAGCCTGGGGAGCCCCTTCCTCAGCATCCTGGATCTGATGGATCAATACCCTTACCAGACCAGTGGATAATGTTTTTATTTTATTTTTATTTATTTATTTTTGCCGTACGCGGGCCTCTCACTGTTGTGGCTTCTCCCGTTGCGGAGCACAGGCTCCAGACGCTCAGGCTCAGTGGCCATGGTTCACGGGCCCAGCCGCTCCGCGGCATGTGGGATCTTCCCGGACCGGGGCACGAACCCATGTCCCCTGCATCGGCAGGCGGACTCTCAACTGCTGCGCCACCAGGGAAGCCCGGATAACGTTTTTGATGGTCACCCTAAAATACATTTTGTCAAACAGTCCAATGCAGACAGACTTTGTGTGCTTAATGCTGTGTTATAATTTGGTGCAAAGCATTATTTCTTTCCAGGCCGTGAGGTGAGGTCTAAGGATCAGTGTTAGGTGCCTGAGAGGCATGCATGCACCTGGCATCAGGATCAGCACAGTCACACCTGGACTGGATCAGGCCAACGCTTCCATGATCTAAGAGGTACTAAGACCCTAAGATGCCTTCACCAGCAGCCCCCTCCCATAGAGCCCGAAATTTCTCCATTGAAGTCTCAGTAAAAGAGCATTACGCTGTGACAGCAGCAACTCATTAAGATCTCAGATGTTAAAGCCCTAGTGGAATTAGTTTATCTGGTCTCTTCCCACCTAATAGCTGATAAGATCAAATCCAATAGGAAAGAGATTCTAGACAGATTAGTTGTTTTGTTTGTTTTTGCGGTAGGCGGGCCTCTCACTGTTGTGGCCTCTCCTGTTGCAGAGCACAGGCTCCGGACATGCAGGCTCAGTGCCATGGCTCACGGGCCCAGCTGCTCCACGGCATGTGGGATCCTCCCGGACCGGGGCACGAACCCGCGTCCCCTGCATCGGCAGGCGGACTCTCAACCACTGCACCACCAGGGAAGCCCTAGACAGATTAGTTTTGATGGGAAATCCAAGAAGGTGGTCATCCAGAACAAAGAGGGTAATCATGTAAAGGGAGGGAAAGAGGAGGAGAGACAAATAAAAAGAAAGCAAGGACAATGCATGATTAAAACACATTCCCCATTGAGCACATCTCCATGAAGAGAAAAGGTAGTAGAAAACAAAAGAGAGAAAAGGCAATAGGCGAGGGCCAGGGAGTTTAATCAGGTGTGTGCCTATGCCAGCAGGGCAGTGTATGGGGTCCACGTGGGTTAAGAATCAGCTTTCCTCCTCCATGCCATTTAGAACGTGGTTACTTCCTCTTCTCCTACTCCCTCTTCAAGGGATCACCTTGAAATCCCAGCTTGCCTGCCCTAAAAGCCATTTGATGTTTTCATCTCCCCAACATACTTGCCACCTTCTTCTGGTACCAGCACCTCCCTTTCTTTAGGAAATCTGTTTCTTCCCCATCCATGGGATTCTCTTGGGGCTGCCGGCCTCAACACCCTGCTCCCAGGCACAGGAAAGTCAAAGGACTCAGACCTGGTTTATCATATACTCCAATCCCCTGGCCACAGGGATTGGCCCAGGCAATAGCCACCTGACCCAAGCTGAGCCAATCAGATTCTGCACTGCAGGAATTTGAAATCTGAGCAGACATCCAGGATAGAAGGAAATTGGAGGTGGGTCTGACAACAGTGATCTGGAGAAAGGCTCTGAAATACTCAGAGTCACCATGGCTTCTCCCCGCAGCCAACCCCCTGAGGCCAGGTTACTATTACTTTCACATAGTGAACTATCCCCATATCTTTCCATTAAAATCACTTGGTACTTCGGTGAGTCAGAATCTGTTTCTGTTGTTGCAACCAACAACCAAAACTGATACAGAATATTGCAAGTGACATACCTAGAAGGAGAAATAAGCTAAGATGGGGTGGGGAGCTGAGGGAGGACCCTCACCCCCATAGATCCCCATCCCAGGCTGGGAATCTGATAATCTGATACATGCTTAAACTATTAACTGATGTATGTTGTGACCCAAACCATCTGTCCCCATGGTGAAAGCTTTAGAAAAGGCTTTGGCAGAAAAACATTAGCACATTGGAGTACTCTGGCTACTTTGGGGGGCTTACATTAAAGCAGGATGCACGGGCCTGTTGAGATTGTCTTTCTGCCTTTAGCAAATGCAACAGATCCTTGGGGTTGAGTAACTGTGCCCTCCTCCTGTACACGTTATTGAGCTATTGGTTCTCAGTTCCAAATGCACCCTTCTGCACTCTGCTCTGTGATGCCAGGGCTGGGACTCTGCAACCCCCATTTCTCCCTTGCCTGTTGATTTCTACCAATGAAGTAGATCAGAGGGAGACTGGGAGACAAGATGAAGGGAGAGGGATTCGCTATTTTCATCAGCAGTCTCCAGTTTCTTGTCACTCCCCAAAATCTGACCCAGCAGCCTCCCTGGGAGGTCCCTTCCTTAGCTGAGTTCTGTCCCTGTGCTGAAATTAATGTCCTGAGTAGCAAACAGCTATCTGGGAGGATGAAGAGAAATGGGGAAGTCTGATCCCCAGGCTAAATACCTTCTATTATAAATTCATCCCTTGCCAAAAAAGCTTAGGAATTCCTAGCCATGATTGAGTGTCAACAATTAGGGAGCCACCTGGGGACAGAGGCAGTACTGGCTATAGACATGAGCAAGAAAGGTCCTGTCCTGATTCCCCCCACCCCCACCCCATGCTTTAAAGTGTCCTAATCTGACCTTCCTCTGGCCACGTCCTTCTCCACGGGACTAATAACACTGGCCCAGGGGATATGTCCACCTGGAGCCTGGGACCCTCTTCTAGACCACGCTTCAAGCACCTCAGATCACAGAACGTCCTTCCCAGGTGTCCTACAGCCTGCTTCCTGGGCCCGTGAAGGCCGCTTCCCTACGTTATTCTTCTGAGTAGATCCTACGCTCCCAAGTTACACACCCCTTGATCCCTTGCTGCTGAAAGATGGCTGATGAAGGGTAGGGGCAAACAGAGCTTGGATGTGCTCACTGAGTTGACCACATGAGGGCATGAGGCAGAGCAGAGCTGAGTGGAAAGTAAAAGTGGGGGGACCACGGCGTTCTTGCTCCAGCCCCACAAATGTTAGGGGATGGCCTGACAGAAAGTAAATTGACCCTGGATCCAAGGCAAAGGCCAGACAAAGCCATTAAACTGAGGACTGGGGGTATGGGCTAAGAGACAGTAATGCAAGACTGGAGCCAGACTCAAACATCATGACTCACCAGTCAATGATGCTCCCTCAAATGTAACCAGTGAGATTTTCATTAAGCTTTATTGCCAGAGACACTGCAGACTGGACAAGCAGAAGCTTAAGGCAAACTCAGGCCCCAGAGCCCATGCCAGGAGGGAGTGGGCCTCAAGGCAGGCTAGCCCCAGCAGCAAAACCTGCCCAGTGCCCCTCAGGTGTGGCCGAGGTGAGTCCTGGATGGAGGGTCCAGCAAGCAGAGTGCAGGGAGACCACATTGGCTGATGGAGGACTCACCCATGGCCAGGGCAGTGAGTCCACTGCACCTACTTACTCACCAGCCAGCAGCCATCACCTCCTGTTCCCTTTCCCCCCTTTTTTTTTTTTTTTTTTTTTTTTGCGGTACGCGGGCCTCTCACTGCTGTGGCCTCTCCCGTTGTGGAGCACAGGCTCCGGACGCGCAGGCTCAGCGGCTCAGCGGCCATGGCCCACAGGCCCAGCCGCTCCGCGGCATGTGGGATCTTCCCGGACCGGGGCACGAACCCGTGTCCCCTGCATCGGCAGGCGGGCTCTCAACCACTGCACAACCAGGGAAGCCCACCCCTTTTTTAAGTGGACGTTTTTATTGTTCTCCTGCTCCTCCCCATAATGGCTACATATTGGCTGTGTTGTGGGTGGCACATTTATCCCTTCGCGAGGTCACGAGGAGTACATCCAGACCTGAGGGGGAAGGGTATTCAATAGACTTCTGGATGTCTCCCATGGGAAGGAGGTCTGAGCAACGCAGTTTCCTCTTAAGCAGGGACATTTTTGGAATTGTGTATATGGGAAGAAGAGGGTGTGTGAGCTGAGTGGCAAAGTGACTGTCGTCTTTGTCCAGTCTGTGCCCACCTCCCAGCCCTGACCCTCTGGTTACAGACCTTGAACCCCTGGCCACTGAGGGAGGCCCATGAGCCAGGTTAGGACAATCACTGCCCTTTACCACAGTGATTGATTAGGGAGGTCATATGACAGCAGTTGCTGGAGTCGGTGAGAAAGAACTCCTTTCTTTCACGATGATGCAGCTGCTGAAATGTGAGTTCAAGGCTGTCAGTAGCCACGTTCCCTGCTGTGTGGAGAAAGTCCCCTGGGAGTAGGAGAGAACGAGGAACAGATAGAGAGAGACACAGAGTATGCTCTAGAAGGCTCAAGTCCCTGACGTCCCTATAAATTCACTGACTCCTGCGTGTCTTCCTCACCTTTTGATTCTGTGAGCTTCCTCACCTTTTCTGCTTAAGCTCGTGTAAAAAGTATAACTGTCTCTTTCACCTAAGACTCCCAATTAATCAACCAACCCAAACATTTGAGTTGATCTTTCTTAAACCATGACCTTTTACAATACTTTTTCATTCTATTTGTCTGTCCTTGCCAACCACATAAATTTTATTGAGCTTTATTTTCAATAGTTTGTATTTCAAAAGAAAATAGATAATTGACTTAATTAGAATTAATTATGACTGGAGGGATATTTCTGTCTCCTCGTGGATAAGTCTAGAGGTAGGCTGTCCACAGTTATGTGCCCCCAACTGCTCGGGGATCCAGGCCCCTTCTGTCATTCCCAAGGGAACCTCCTGGTCTCAGGTGACTGTTCTAGATCAGCAGTTGTCAATGAATGGCATTTCGCCCCTGAGAACAATAGGCAATGTGTGGAGACAATTTTGAGTGTAGCAGCCGGGTTGGGGGGAGGGGAGGGGTGCCACTGGCATCTAGAGAGTACAGGCTAGGGATGCTGCCAAATGTTATACAACAGCACACCCTGGAGAATCGTACAAGCCCAAAGTGTGAATAGTGTCGGGGCAGGGAAACCCTGTCTAAATCTAGCTATAACACCTGTGATCCAACACTGTTGGTGGGAATGTAAATTGGTGCAGCCACTATGGAAAACAGTACAGAGGTCCCTCAAAAAACTAAAAATAGAGCTACCATATGATCCAGCAATCCCACTCCTAGGCCTATATCCAGACAAAACTATAATTCAAAAAGATACATGCACCCCAATGTTCATAGCAACACTATTTACAATAGCCAAGACATAGAAGCAAACTAAATGTCCATGGACAGATGAATAGATAAAGAAAATGTAGCATATATATATACATGTATATATATATACACGTGTGTGTATATATATATACATGTATACATATATATATATATATATATGATGGAATACTACTCAGCCATAAAAAAGAATGAAATAATGCCATTTGTAACAACATTGTTGGACCTGGAGAACATCATACTAAGTGAAGTAAGTCAGAAAGAGAAAGACAAATACCATATGATATCACTTATATGTGGAATCTAAAATATGACACAAATGAACTTATTTATGAAACAGAAACAGACTCACAGAGGTACAGAACAGACTTGTGGTTGCTAAGTGGCAGGAGGGGTAGATTGGGAGTTGGGATTAGCAGATGCAAATTATTATATATAGGATGGATAAACAACAGGGTCCTACCATATAGCACAGGGAACTATATTTGATATCCTGTAACAAACCATAATGGAAAAGAACAAAAAAAGCTGGAAAAGTGCAAATGACCCAAATGGAGAGAGTGGAGAGGAAAAAGGGAGCTGGCGAGTCCCTGGGGTTGTTTCTGTTTGTGGAATAGAGGGAGGTAGAAGAATCAGTGAAGACAGCAGGTAAATAATTCTGAGTAAACCTCAACTTAATTAAAAATAAATAAAATTTTAAAAATAAAGCACTTTGGGAGATAGAATTAAGACTTAGTGATCGACTTCATGTGGGGAATAAGACAAAGGAAGTCGTCAAAGATGACTGTCCTGGACAACTGAGGTGATGGTGACACTCACTGAAAAGCGAAACACAGAAAGAAGCAAGTTGCAGCAAAATCCTAGTAGAGGCTTCCAGGAGGCAGTTGGCCATAGTGGTCTGGGCCTTAGGAAAGTGATTTGGACTGCAGGTGATAATTCAAACCACGAATCAATAAAATGACCTCAAGGAGTGAGAAGATGAACAAGCGACCCCAGAGAAAACCAGCCTTTAAGCTGAAACAGAAGAAAAAAGGCATTAGAGAGGCCAAGAAGCAGTAACCAGAGAAGTGGGAGGAGAACCAGGAGAGTGGGCACCGCAGAATCCAAAGCAAAACAGATTTAAAGAAGGGAGTTCTAATAGTGGTTTCTGTTTCTGAGAGGTTGTCCATGTGATTCCACAACAAGGAGGTCCCTGATGACCTTAGGAGGAAGAGCTTGGCATGGTGGGAGCAGAAGTTGGAGAGCCTTGGATTTAGGGGAGAGTGGGGGACAGGAAGTAGAGACAGTGAGTTGGAAAATGTTTGCCAATCTGTAAATAGTTTTTATAGGTTACTTTTTTTTTTTTTTTTTTTTTGGCGGTACACGGGCCTCTCACTTTTGTGGCCTCTCCTGTTGCGGAGCACAGGACGCGTAGGCTCAGCGGCCATGGCTCACGGGCCCAGCCGTTCTGCAGCATGTGGGATCTTCCCGGACCAGGGCACGAACCCGTATCCCCTGCATCAGCAGGCGGACTCTCAACCACTGCGCCACCAGGGAAGCCCACTAATGCTGTTTTTTTATAATCACTGACTGCACACTAGGCAAATTTTGTGTCTAGCGCCTTCCCAGCTCCTTGTCAATGCTCAATGTCAATGTCAATGCTCCTTGTCACTCAAGATCCAGTGCTCTTCTACTGCCACACCCAAGTATCTCCTTGCAGACACCCTCCCAGATCCCCCTCCTTCAAGATGCCCCACACCTCAGAATCCTTCTTATCGCCATCCCTCTTACCTCCCTTTCCCAATCTCCTGTCATCCTTTCCCTCTCTCCTTTAAGGAGTGTTCCAGGTGTTTGTACTTTAAAGGAAGACTTTGGCAACCCCAAAGAGACTCCAAGTTGGAGACTAGAAAGAGGTAAATTCAAACGGCATATTTTGGGGAGGTTTGGGAGGAGAGCGCTTGAACAATCAGCAGTCTTCCTGGTGTGTCTTCTCCATCTTCTGGCCATAGCCTCCTACACGAACCAGAAGACCATCAATTTTACACCAGCTGTGAGAAGATACTTACTCCCAGCCCCCACCCCCAGCAGTAGGTTCTCATTAATACTTGCTACCTTCTAAATCTAAAAATGACTCGGGGACTTCCCTGGTGGCGCAGTGGTTAAGAGACCTCCTGCCAATGCAAGGGATACAGGTTCGAGCCCTGGCCTGGGAAGATCCCACATGCCACCAAGCAACTAAGCCTGTATGCCACAACTACTGAAGCCCACACTCCTAGAGCCCATGCTCTGCAACGAGAGAAGCCACCACAATGAGAAGCCTGCACACTGCAACAAAGAGTAGCCCCCTGCTCGCCGCAACTAGAGAAAGCCTGTGCACAGCAACGAAGACCCAACACAGCTAAAAATTAAATAAATAAATAAATAACGTGTTTTTAAAAATGACTTGACACCTCCTTTCCTTTGAAGTTGGGGTGTTCTTTTCAGGGAGAAAGTCTGTTAGGATAAATAAAACATTGGTATATATAAGTATTTTTCAAAGCGTCTCTGAAACATCAGTCCTTCCTTGGGAAGCCTCTCTCTTCCAACCCTGCTCTGATTATTAACTAAGAACCCATTGAAACTGAGATTTCCTTCAGCCCTGCATAACTGGCATTTGAATAAGCCATTAATGGTGTCTAAATAGGCCTTCTTAATAAAAAGGATCACCCTGGAAGACAAATGTCACACTCCTATTATGCAGCTGCCCATAAAACCCCAGACAGCTCTCTGCTTCCCAGTTTGGACCTCCTGTGCCCACCCAGGGCAGGTGCCATTTCCCCAGTGGCTCAGTCTTTGTTCTAGGTCTCAGGTGTCACACCCTGTGGTCTTACTGAGGTCACTTGAAATTTAAAGGCAGCACCGTATCTGCTGGAGGAGAGGAGGTCTCACAGGCCAGCACACACTTCCCCCCAACGAGAGAATCCCCCCACCCCCGCCTTGGTCATACCTCATTATCCCTCAACTCGCTCACCTCCTACTCTACTCCCAACCAGGAAGAGCCCTCCTTCTGTCCACCCAGCTAAGGGCTGCCTGCTCCTCCAAAGTCCGCTACAAGCCCCACCTCCTCTCTGAAGCCTCTGTTGCGCACTTAAGTGACCTTTCCTTCCAACACTCACACTGTAGATGGCAACATATGTTTGGTTTGTGTAGCTCCTGGAGACACCTCCGAGAAGATTTAGTAGAAAGGAGGGCGAACTCTGCCAGCGGTAACTGTCTCCCGACATTAAGTTCCCGGAGGAGAGGAAGTGCGCGCTGCCACATGCCTAGCAAAGGGCAATGTAAATGGCAGACACATGATAAATACTTTCTGGTTAAGAGAACGGGGATGACACCGTTCAGTCATTTGTTCATAATATAACCAATAATATTAATTGCTTAAGCCTGTCGTGGACGGAGGACATCAGGACAGACACGGGAGCTGCGCTCCAAGCTGTAACACTCTGAGAACTCCGCCAGCTTGAGAAACCGCTCTGGGGAAGGATGCTGCCCTCGCTGGGGGCTGGGAGGCCGGCAGGTGGGGACCCCGGCGGGGCGGAACCACGGGGCGGGCAGCGGGCGGAAAGGAAGGGCGCTCGGGCTGCCGAGGCCCGTCCCCGCCATGCCCAGCTCCCTCTGCAAAGTCGCTCTTGCGAACAAGGACTCAAGACCCCCGGAGCCTACGGCCGGCGCTCGGCGGTGCGAGCCCGTGGCGGACGGGGCGGCACCGGGAGCGGCGGAGGCCGCAGCGGGGCCTCGAGCGCGGGGGTCTCGACCGTCCTGCCAGCCCGGGTGGTCACCGTCTGCAAAGACCGCTTTTCTCGGCGGTGTAGGGAATCGCCTGCCGCCGTGCTGGCTGAAAACCCGACGGCTTAAATGCATTTTCTTAGGTTCAAACGTTGCCTTCTTTAGGGACCTTTTTAAAAACTGAAATAAGGCCACTTAAGGCCCTCACTAGTCTGGTACTGACGAGACTGCCCAGTCCCTTAAGTCAACAGACCTCCTCAGATGCATAAAACTGCTAAAAATTTCCTTAAGCACACTTGCTCTTTGAAACTCCGTGCCTTTTACATGTGTTCTTCTTTCTTCTGAAACAGCCTTTTTCTTCTGTCTCCTATTTGTCCTTCAAGACTGTTTTAGTGGTCACCTCTTCTAAGACCTCCTAATACCTCCCTTTCCAAGTCAGGTGCCTCCCCTCTGTGCTCTTTCAGCACTTTAGAAATATCTCTGTTACATCACTTGCCACCTTTATCTGGTCTCTGTCACTGAAAAATTATTCACAACCTAAAAGTTGAGATTTATGTTTTATTTGGCGGGAATTTTTAGGTCTTCAAGCCTGGGAGGCTGCATCTCAAGTAACCCTGAGAGAACTGCTCCAGGAGGTGAGGGGGGAGCCAGGATACATAGGAGCTTTGCAACAAAGGGCAGGTAGTCTGAATGGCAAAAGATTATTGTTAATTAAAGAAAACCAGATCGCTCAAATTAAGGAATTTAGTGCTTTTCTATGTATGGGAAGAGGCAAGAGTCTGGGCTCACTGAAATCATTCCTTTGATATGTACCTCAGCTATCTGGGGCCAGTATCCTGTGTTCTCCTGTCCTGAGTTTCCTCAGCGCTCGCTGTGGGTAGTGGCTGCAGTCTGATGGCTGCTAGATGGCAGGTATCCTTTTCCTTCCTGAGTTCCCTCAGGGCTCACCAGCTCACCACAGGCTGTGGCTGCAACTGTTGATGACTATGACATCCTTCATCCCCAGCAAACTGAGCTGGGTGTCGGCAGAAACTTTATTTCTGCACACCCAGTGCCTGACCCAACGCCAGGCACATAGTACATCTCAGTAAACATTGCACGTATGAGGGAATGGATGACTTGAATCCTGGTACCAGCTACCCAAGGGCTCAGAGAATGACTTTTGGTTCTTATTAATCTCTAATTATTGAGAGTTTAATGTTCTTCATGTTATAAATTTCCAATAAT
Source organism: Phocoena sinus (assembly GCF_008692025.1). Lineage (NCBI taxonomy): Eukaryota > Metazoa > Chordata > Mammalia > Artiodactyla > Phocoenidae > Phocoena > Phocoena sinus. The sequence goes on along the minus strand of NC_045776.1, from coordinate 27,831,580 downwards.
TGCTTAATCACTGCTTTATAGCAAATTTATAATCCAGGTTCTTTCACATCTGTTAAACCATCTTCTGGTCTTTCACCGAGTTTGATTTGACAATTGAGGAAAGTGGGGGCTCCCTGGCAGAACTGAAGCAGCTCATTCTCGGAGATGTAATAGGTTTGTCTCGGTGCCTGAATGACATCTACGTCTCCAGGGGCAGAGAGGAGTAGAGGATGATGTGTTAAATTGTTCAGCAGCACCAATCACTGGTACAGGAGACCAAAGAAAGGAGAAGTCCTCAGAAGCAGCAGGAGCCAGAGCAAGGTTCAGGGAGAAGGTGGGACTTGAGGGAGGTCACAAAAGATGAATAAACCCCAAATGGATCCGTGGTTCCATTGTCCCCCAAGGGCTATCTGGCAATGTCTAGAGACAATCTGGATATCACAACCAATGGCAGGGGCTGGCATCTAGTGCGAAAAAGCCAAGGATGCTGCTAAAAAGTTCTACAGTGCACAACACAGCCCCTGCAACAAAGAATTACCCACCCCAAAATGTCAATAGTGCTGAAGTTGAGAAACCCTGGAAAAGATGGAGAGAGGAGGGAGAGAAGGCCGGGCAGAGAAAATGGTGTGAGCAAAGGCACAGAGGTAGAAATGCGCAACAAGTTACTTGAGAGCAGAGACTGCATCTTCTCTGTATCCTCAACACATCAGTATGTGCCTGATGGGTAATTATTTGTTGGATAAATGAATGAACACTGGCCATCCTTGAATCCTATCCTACCTCTTTGGCAGCAAAGTCCTCTGCTCAGAATAAAGAAAGAAGTCAGCCTGGCTGATGGTTCTTTTCCTGATTTCACCTGCCCTGCTTTTTTCCTCAACCCGAATCTTCAGAAAAGGAAGGTTGCCTCTCTTACCCAGTTACTCATCCTCCTCAATTCACTTATCTCCTCACACCCAGCCCACTCTCAATACTCATCAAAGCTGACGCCTGGGGGCTTCCCTGGTGGCGCAGTGGTTGAGAGTCCACCTGCTGATGCAGGGGACGTGGGTTTGTGCCCCGGTCCGGGAGGATCCCACATGCCGTGGAGCGGCTGGGCCCGTGAGCCATGGCCGCTGAGCCTGCGCTGCGCTCCGCAGCGGGAGAGGCCACAGCAGTGAGAGGCCCGCGTACCACAAAAAAAAAAAAAGCTGACGCCTGGTGTCATCCTGCAGGTTTCAGGAAAGAGCAGTGCCAGCCCTTAACCCTCACTGAGCAGGCAGGTGGCAGGTGCTGGGAAACGGTATCCACCCATTTCATCCACTATAGGCCTTTTGTGACTCCCAGCAGCTCAGCCCGACCTCCCAGCCCCCAGCGCGTCACCAGGGTGGAGCCTCAGGCCCTGAGACTTCCACCCTCTTCTGAAAGACTTTTGGGTAAATGATAGGTGCCCTGTGGGCCCAGGTCCATTGAACATCTTTTTATGCATATCTCAATCAGGGCCATCTCCTTAAAATCTAATTGCTTCACAGAACTTAACACCACCCATTTTAATGTGTACAAAGAGTGGCCAGTGAAACTGCTCAGGACAACAAATGTAGGCAGGGCAAGCCCATGCCTCAAGGCATCTGGCTCAGTAAACAAGTCTGAGAAACAGAAGAGGATGAAACACCCATCAGCACATGCAAAGCCAGGAGGACCCTGTCTATTGCCTGCCTCCAATCTGTCTACTTCCTGATTTTCCCACTCCTGCTCTCTTTTCAGGCCTCATAGCCCTCAAGATATCTCCCTCTCTCTCTCTCTCTCCCTCTCTCTCTCTCTCTCTCCTTATCGAAACACACTTTCATGAGATTTGCTATCAGTCACCAACCCTCAGGCTACTGTAGCCTGTGGCTCCAGAGGGCTAGAGTCTCTTATCTCTGGTTATAGAAGAAAAAACAGTTTGTCCTCCACAAAATTTATTTCAGGCTCTGGAGCACAGAGAATGTGGGATTTTGTGTGGTGTTTGTGTGGGGTTGGGTGGGGGACCTCCCTGGGATTCCTGAGGGAACAGCATTATCACCTCCTTCACAGAAGCCCAACTCTGACTCTTCTAGATCAATTCATTCCTTAGATGAGCAATAGCAGTTCCAAAGCTAAGTCACATAGTTTAGTGGCAAAAACAGTATTTAAATTCAGATCTGTTCCACCCCAAGGGCTGCAGCCATAACTCCTAAGCAGGGGGAACAGGAAGTGGCACCGAAGAGGACAGAAGTATGCGCGCAGATTGAAATCTATAGCAGGCCTGGCAGTTCAGGCAGGGTAAATGGAGTGTCAGACGTGCACTCATACACACAGGCACGCACGCACGCAGGCAAACACGCAGGCACACGGCCAGATCAAGGGAAGGGTCTGGAATTTCCTCCCCTAATAGACATCATAGAGCCAGATGCAGCAAGCTGGCTGGTGGGGATACGGGAGGAGCCTCCATAAGCAATCACGTGCTGCTAAGTATTGCCTTATCTCTCTGACAATTTTAAGTTAGGAAAGAGAAACATTAACAAGTAGAAGTGGTGTGGCAACATACTCTGTAATGACCTATATGGTAAAAGAATCTAAAAGAGTGGAGGGCTTCCCTGGTGGTACAGTCATTGAGAATCTGCCTGCCAATGCAGGGCACACGGATTTGATCCCTGGTCCGGGAAGATCTCACATGCTGCGGAGCAACTAAGCCCGTGTGCCACAACTACTGAGCCTGTGCTCTAGAGCCCATGAGCCACAGCTATTGAGCCCATGTGCTGCAATTACTGAAGCCCGCGTACCTAGAGCCTGTGCTCCACAACGAGAGAAACCACTGCAATGAGAAGTCCACGCACTGCAATGAAGAGTAGCCCCCTCTCGCCACAACTAGAGAAAGCCCACATGCAGCAATGAAGACCCAACACAGCCAAAAATAAATAAATAAAATAAAAAAGAGTGGTTATGAAACAGGAGGGAAGGAAGCCAGGCACAACTTTTGAAAGAATGACAGAGCCCAAGGACACGACATAAACTGAATAGAACCAAATGGGTCCAAGATGGCAGACAAGTCGACTTCCGTGAGACCTTGAGCCTAAGTATACACTCATATCAGCAAGCTAAATGACACACCTATAGGTGCCATGACAGTTCCAAGACCAACCATAAGGATCAAAAAGTGGACGGTGGCCCAATTCCTGGAAATCCCCGCCCCTTCCTAAAATAGCTGGAATACTCCTTCCACTCATTAGCCTATGAAATTACCCTCCCCTATAAAAACTGACAACCCCATACCCTGGTGCCTTTCTCACCTTCTGAGATGGCCCACACTCTGTCTGTGGAATGTGTTTCTCTCTAAATAAATCCACTTCTTACCTGTCACTTTTTCTCTCACTGAATTCTTTCTGTGATGAGACATCAAGAACCTGAGCTTCATTAAGTCCTGAAACCAGGACCTTGTCTATTGCCTGCCTCCAGCCTGTCTGCTTCCTGATTTTCCCACTCAGATGTGTGATCTCAGTTGGAAGACCGTGGGTTTGGGCTGGATTCGAGTCCCAGCTGCGTGGATTCAAGTCCCAATCTGGGTTTTGGCCAGGTTCAAGTCCCGGGTGCATGGGTTCAAGTCCCAATCTGAGGTGCACGGTTTCAGATATATGTATGTGTATAACTGATTCACTTTGCTGTACAGCAGAAACTAACACAACATTGTAAATCAACTATTCTCCAATAAAAATTAATTACAAAAAAAAAAGTGGTGTGGCTTCTCAGTACTTCCGTCTGAGTACAAAGAAAGAACTAGCTGAGGCCATGAAAGTGACAGAAAACTCGTGAGATGGTGATTTCTCTCCTAATGTTGAAAGTGGACTTTAAAATACATAGATGGATTTTAAGATACATACGTGGATACATAAATATGTATAGAAAAAATGACAAGCCCAAATAAACATACATTAACAGTATTTTTCTATGATGCAGGGATTACATTGTTTTAATATTTTGTTATTTTTCTCTTTTGGATTTTCTGGATTTTCATGTTTGTTATAATAAACAAATATTACTTTCATAATATATATATAATATATAAATATATATATGTTTTGAAATTAATGATAATAAACAGCCAGGACTTGCCTATCTGTCTCCATCTTACTACTTTCCTCGTTTTGTCCTTTCCCTCACTTTTGCTCTCTCTTGATCTGCCTCATCAAGACAGCGTCTAGGAGGCAGAGTCCCTGGCACACTGGGCAGTGCAGGTGGCACAGATTTCCCAGCTCTGACCCTGAGGACACCAGGCCACCCTGTGTGCTGCAGGCTACCGCCCTGAGCCTCCAGCGGCCCCGGGTCCCCATCACTGCACATCAGCCAAGCAGCTCCAGGGATTTGGATGTCCGTGTCTTTGGAGGACCATTACTTTACCTGCTACAAGCCATGTGGCTGACAGGGTCTTGGTGCTCAAGCCAGTGTCAGGCCTGAGCCTCTGAGGTGGGAGAGCTGAGTTCAGGACATTGGACCACCAGAGACCTCCCAGCCTAACATAATATTAATCAGCGAGAGCTCTCCCATAGATCTCCCTCTCAATGCTAAGACGCAGCTCCACCCAACGAGCAACAAGATCCAGTACTGGACACTCCATACCAAACAACTAGCAAGACAGGAACACATTAGCAGAGAGGGTGCCTAAAATCATAATAAGTCCACAGACACCACAAAACACACCACCGGACGCAGTCCTGACCACCAGAAAGACAAGATCCAGCCTCATCCAGTGGAATACAGGCATCAGTCCCCTCCAACGGGAAGCCTACACAACGCACTGAACCAAACTTACCAACTAGGGACAGACACAAAAAAACCAGTAACTACGAGCATGCAGCCTGAGAAAAGGAGATGCCAAATACAGTAAGTTAAGCAAAATGAGAAGACAGAGGAATACACAGCAGATGAAAGAGCAAAGTAAAAACCCACAAGACCAAACAAATGAGAGGAAACAGGCACTCTACCTGAAAAACAATTCAGAGTAATGAGAGTAAAGATGATCCAAAATCTTGGAAACAGAATAGAGAAAATAAAAGAAACATTGAACAAGGACCTAGAAGAACTAAAGAGCAAACAAACAATGATGAACAACACAATAAATGAAATTAAAAATTCTCTAAAAGGAATCAATAGCAGAACAACTGAGGGAGAAAAATGGATAAGTGACCTGGATGACAAAATAGTGGAAATAACTACTGCAGAGCAGAATAAAGAAAAAGGAATGAAAAGACTTGAGGAGAGTCTCAGAGACTTCTGGGACAATATTAAACACACCAACATTTGAATTATGGGGGTCCCAGAAAAAGAAGAGAAAAAGAAAGGGACTGAGAAAATATTTGAAGAAATTATAGTTGAAAACGTCCCTAATATGGGAAAGGAAATAGTCAATCAAGTACAGGAAGCTCAGAGAGTCCCATACAGGATAAATCCAAGGAGAAACATACCAAGACACATATTAATCAAACTATCAAAAATTAAATACAAAGAAAAAATATTAAAAGCAGCAAGGGAAAAATAACATACAAGGGAATCCCCATAAGCTTAACAGCTGATCTTTCAGCAGAAACTCTGCAAGCAAGAAGGGAGTGGCAGGACATATTTAAAGTGATGAAAGGGGAAAACCTACAACCAAGATTACTCTACCCAGCAGGAATCTCATTCAGATTTGATGGAGAAATTTAAACCTTTACAGACAAGCAAAATCTAAGAGAATTCAGCACCACCAAACCAGCTTTACAACAAATGCTAAAGGAACTTTTCTAGGCAGGAAACACAAGAGAAGGAAAAGACCTACAATAACAAACACAAATCAATTAAGAAAATGGTAATACAAACATACATATCGATAACTACCTTAAATGTAAATGGATTAAATGCTCCAACCAAAAGACATAGACTGTATAAATGGATACAAAAACAAGACCAGTATATATGCTACCTACAAGAGACCCACTTCAGACCTAGGGAAACATACAGACTGAAAGTGAGGGGATGGAAAAAGATATTCCATGCAAATGGAAAATAAAAGAAAGCTGGAATAGCAATTCTCATATCAGAAAAAATAGACTTTAAAATAGAGAATGTTATAAGAGACAAAAAGGAAACTACATAATGATCAAGATATCAATCCAAGAAGAAGATAAAACAATTGTAAATATTTATGCACCCAACATAGGAGCACCTCAATACATAAGGCAAATGCTAACAGCCATAAAAGGGGAAATTGACAGTAACACAATCATAGTAGGGGACGTTAACACCCCACATTCACCAATGGACAGATCATCCAAAATAAAAATAAATAAGGAAACACAAGCTTTAAGTGACACATTAAACATGATGGACTTAATTGATATTTATAGGACATTCCATCCAAAACAACAGAATACACTTTCTTCTCAAGTTCTCATGGAACATTCTATAGTATACATCATATCTTGGGTCACAAATCAAGTCTTGGTAAATTTAAGAAAATTGAAGTCATATCAAGTATTGTTTCCAAACACAACACTATGAGACTAGATATCAATTACAGGAAAAGAACAGTAAAAAATACAAACACATGGAGCCTAAACAATACACTACTTAATAACCAATAGATCAGTGAAGAAATGAAAGAGGAAATCAAAAAATACCTAGAAACAAATGACAACGAAAACACGACGACCCAAAACCTATGGGATGCAGCAAAAGCAGTTCTAAGAGGGAATTTTATAGCAATACAATCCTACTTCAAGAAACAAGAAACATCTCAAATAAACAACCTAACTTTAAACCTAAAGCAATTAGAGAAAAAAGAACAAAAAAACCCCAAAGTTAGCAGAAGGAAAGAAATCATAAAAATCAGATCATAAATAAATGAAAAAGAAATGAAGGAAACATAGCAAAGATCAATAAAACTAAAAGCTGGTTCTTTCAGAAGATAAACAAAATTGATAAACCATTAGCCAGACTCATCAAGAAAAAAAGGGAGAAGACTCAAATCAATAGAATTAGAAATGAAACAGGAGAAGTAACAACTGACACTGCAGAAATACAAAGGATCATGAGAGATTACTACAAGCAACTATATGCCAATAAAATGCACAACCTGGAAGAAATGGACAAATTCTTAGAAAAGCACTACCTTCTGAGCCTGAACCTGGAAGAAATAAAAAATATAAATAAACCAACCACAAACACTGAAATTGAAACTGTGATTAAACAACTTCCAACTAACAAAAGCCCAGGACCAGATGGCTTCACAGAAGAATTCTATCAAACATTTAGAGAAGAGCTAACATCTATTCCTCTCAAACCCTTCCAAAATATTGCAAAGGGAGGAACACTCCTAAACTCATTCTACAAGGCCACCATCACCCTGATACCAAAACCCAACAAAGATGTCACAGAAAAAGAAAACTACCAATATCTCTGATGAACATAGATGCAAAAATCCTCAACAAAATACTAACAAACAGAATCCAACAACAGATTAAATGGATAATACCTCATGAGGAAGTGGGTTTTATCCCAGGAATGCAAGGTTTCTTCAATATATGCAAATCAATCAATATGATACACCATATTAACAAACTGAAAGATAAAAACCATATGATAATCTCAATAGATGTAGAAAAATCTTCTGACAAAATTCAACACCCATTTGTGATAAAAACCCTCCAGAAAGTAGGCATAGAGGGAACTTACCTCAACATAATAAAGACCATATACGACAAACCCACAGCCAACATCGTCAATGGTGAAAAACTGAAACCATTCCCTCTAATATCAGAAACAAGACAAGGTTGTCCATTCTCATTGCTATTATTCAACATAGTTTGGAAGTTTTAACCACAGCAATCAGAGAAGAAAAAGAAATAAAAGGAATCCAAATCGGAAAATAAGAAGTAAAACTGTCACTGTTTGCAGATGACATGAAACTATACGTAGAGAATCCTAAAGATGTTATCATCCTAATGATGTTTACTAGAGCTAAACAGTGAATGTGGTAATGTAGCAGGCTACAAAAGTAATGCACAGAAATCTCTTGCACTCTTATACACTAATGATGAAAAATCTGAAAGAGAAATTAAGGAAACACTCCCATTTACCATTGCAACAAAAAGAATAAAATACCTAGGAATAAACCTACCTAAGGAGACAAAAAATCCAGTATACAGAAAACTATAAGACACTGATGAAAGAAATTAAAGATGATATCAACAGATGGCGATATATACCATGTTCTTGGACTGGAAGAATCAACATTGTGAAAATGACTCTACTACCCGAAGCAATCTACAGATTCAGTGCAATCCCTATCAAACTACCACTGGCATTTTTCACAGAACTAGAATAAAAAATTTCACAATCTGCATGGAAACACAAAACACCCTGAGTAGCCAAAGCAATCTTGAGAAGAAAAACAGAACTGGAGGAATCAGCCTCCCTGACTTCAGACTATACTACAGAGCTACAGTAATCAAGATAGTATGGTACTGGCACAAAAATAGAAATATAGATCAGTGGAACAGGATAGAAAGTCCAGAGATAAACCCATGCACATATGATCACCTATCTTTGATAAAGGAGGTAAGAGTATACAATGGAGAAAAGACAGCCTGCTCAGTAAGTGGTGCTGGGAAAACTGGAGAGCTACATGGAAAAGAATGAAATTAGAACACTCCCTAACACTATACACAAAATAAACTCAAAATGGATTAAAGACCTAAATGTAAGGCCAGACACTGTAAAACCCTTAGAGAAAAATATAGGCAGAACACTCTTTCACATAAATCACAGCAAGATCCATTTTGACCCACCTCCTAGAGAAATGGAAATAAAAACAAAAATTAAAAAATGGGACCTAATGAAACTTAAAAACTTCATTCTTCAAAGACCCTTTCCACATGACAAGGAAGGTGACCACCAGAGACTCTATCACACCTCCCCTCCCCCCAGCCGAGCAACCTCAAGGAGAGAGCAGATTTCTCTCTCCCAGTGTCCATAGACATATCCCAGGCTCTGACCATACTTCAGTCCTCACAGATGAAACCAATCACTGTTTCCAAGAATGTGGGTTCCACAATTAGCCTTTGTCATGACAAGCCTTGTCATGACAATTAGCCCAAATCATGAGCCCTTGCCTGTGGCCAGGTACCTGGATGATATCTCCAGTGCCAACAAACAGCCTAGGTCCATAAACACATAATAGAAGAGAGCCAGAAAGCTCCTACTACTCTACCTGAGTTTCTCTTTAGGATCAAATATCTTGCACCTTATAATTTTAGAATAAATGTCCAGAGTGTCATCAGATTCACCAGAAATAATGATTGATAAATTACAGAAAATAAAACACATGCCAAACAGAGACATATTTCCTTAAGTAAAACAAGTTGTATTTTGAAAGACCCTCTGGAAAATCCCCAACACAGAGCCTGATTCCCCCTGACACTTCCACGCAAAAGTCTTCTCCTTGTCCAGGGAAGTAAATTTAGATCAATGATTGTCATTGTCTATTGTTCTTCCATAAGGTCCACCAAGGCCACTGTGACCCTTCCAAAAAACCGATTGCACATGTGCAGTGAGACAGAAAGCATGAAGCATCTGCAAACCTACCACTCAGTGTCCCTTTTGTTTAGAAGTCATGCTGGCTATGTTTCTAAAAAGAAATCATGGAAAACTTGTCTATCAGTGTTTCAAATAAAAATAAAAGAAGGTTGTGTTTGGATGTCATCTTCAACCCCTAACGTCTGCCCTGAGGGCCATAATAAAAGAATTCAAAACATTCTCACCCCTTCCCCCAGGAATAGTAAGTCAAGGGACAACACTGGCTTCAGGGCAGGCCCTGGACAAGCCTCTGTCCTCTCCTTCACTATGGAGTGAGCTCTTTTTAAACCTGAGAGCGCATTCAGATTGCTGGCAAGCCCCAGGGAAGGGGGGAAGGACAGGGCAGCAACACCAGGCATTAAAACTAACAGGGAAAGTGTTAGTTTTAGTTAGTAAGTGAAACCCCTTGACCAACCTCAGATACTTGGGTTCTCAAAATTCCCATTCATTACAACCAAAGAATTAAAAGAGGACTTGCCTAGGAGGGCTTCCCCAGTTTGGGCTGACCCATAAACAAGGAAGGTTCCGAAACTACAGACCTTTTAGTTTCACTTGACTACCTGCAAAATTATAGGATGATTTGTTACCTAAGACTCATGATCCAATATTCCTGTATCAGAATGCCACACTTCAGGGAGAAAGTGTAGCTGGTGTTGGGCACAGGCCCAGACAATGATGAAGTGCATTTATTGTCATTTGCAAGTGTTCCTTGCAGGGACATTTCTCTCAGGAACCTTGTGGAAGGAAGACAGAGTGGGCATAAACAATCTAGATGTTCTCCTCAAATAGTTAATGTCTAACAAGTCATTCATTCCTGCCACTTCATGGCGGCCACAGTGCAGAACTTGGGAGATGAAAGACAATTCAATATTCAAAGTTATTTCACAGATGGAACAATGGACTGAAATGAACAAGAGAAAATTTAATGTGAAGTCTTGCATTCCAGTTGTGAAAATTCAAATCATACCATTATGCAGAAGGAAGAGCACCTTCATACCCCTCTGCCCACACTTTCTCAGGCTTCCCCTAAGAAGAAATAGCAATCCTATTGGTGACATTTCAGGATGTAGAGTAGACCATGTCACTATGGTACAAAGATCAAGGTCACTGAGAATCCCCCATGTACCAGCTCCTGATCAGACCCCATTTGGAGCAGTGCTCAGCTCTAACCCTGCTTACAGGGACACCACTTAAATAGTGAAGGATCTAGAAAGTAACTGTTGGGTTTAGAAAACAGAAGACTTGGTGGTAAGGAGGATGTGGAGAATAAGACAGTTTTTGTATCAGCCTTAGTCCTTGGCAATAATAAAAATCAACTCTGGCTAACTTAGGCAAGAAAGAACCTATTGGTAAACAACAGAAATGACTGGAAGGCTTGGGAACTAGGCTTGGAAAAGAGACTGAAACAGAGAGACTGGGCAGCAAGTGATGCAGCCAATGTGCTGCAGGAAAGAAGGTGGGACTGGAGAAGATGGTCACATTCCAGGTCTCAGGTGAGTCCCTGGGACTGCCACCAAGTGTCGGTCTTGGCTTCATGCAGGAAAGAATTCAAGAGCAAGCCATAGTAAAGTGAAAGGCTTATTCAGGGAAATGCACGCTCCATAGACAGTGTGGGCCATCTCGGAAGGCAAGATGCCCCAGGGGATGGGATTGTCAGTTTTTATAGGGTTGGGTAATTTCATAGGCTAACGAGTGAGAGGATTATTCCAACTATTTTGGGGAAGGGGCACGGATGTCCAGGAATTGGGCCCTCCACCCACTTTTTGGCCTTTTATGATAGTCCTCGGAACTGTCATGGCACCAGTGAATGTGTCATTTAGCTTGCTGATGTCACTTAGCTTGAGCGTATACTGAGGCTCAAGGTCTAGTGGAAGTCAATTCGTCCGCCATCTTGGACCTAGTTAGTTCTAACCAGTTTATGTTGTGTCCTCCATGGCTATGTCATTCTTTTAAAGGTTGTGTCCTGCCCCTTTCCTGTCTCAAATGCAGCCCCAGGGGACAGTCTAGTTGGGACAGCAATGTTGGCACTACTGGTTCCACTGCTGCCTTCTCTGAACTCTTATCTCCACTACAATTGCTCAGTAATCAATGACTCATTGCTGCATATTGCAGCACTCCCTCCAGGTTCACAGTCCAGAGGGAGATCCTCCAACTAACCCAGCCTTGGTCACAGACTGATCTAGAGCTGTCAAGGTCCTGGAGAGGACTTGGCACATTTCAGATACCATGTTGGGAAAGAAAGAAACTTCCCCTAACTCCCAGTCTCCCACTTAGTCCCACAACCTGGGGAATTCTCCCAGAGAAGAGACTGAGAGGCAGCCAAAAACAAACCACCACAGGCTAACTATAAATATCTTCAAAGTCTGCAAGGCTAGACTTGGCCCTGAGGGCAGAGCTGGGATCAGGGGAAGCAGATTTCAGCTCAGATAAAGGAAAGCCTCCCTCACACTGAGAACTGCCCAGACACAGGCAAAGCCGTCTCCTGAGAGACAGCCATCCATACCTCAACTTGCTGGAGCAATTTAGAGCTGACCTCTTCCACTCAGCACATCCTTCTACACATCTCTTCTTGCACCCCAGTTTTCTCACTTGTTAGAGTGCAAGCTTCCTTGAAAAAAGAGACTGATTAATTGTACCTACCTTTGTGTCCCACAGCATCTGTTGAGTATAGCACACTTAGAGAAACTGAGCAAAAGTTGGTCACATCAAAATAAGCAGCCCTTTTCCTGCAGGATCCCACTGTGTGACCCAGAGAGAGGTGCCTGTCATCTCCAAACCTCAATGTCAACTGGTGGTCAGGAATTTTTCCAGCCATATGGCCAGCAAGATACTCAGCAAAATATCTCCATACAGCATATCATTAAAAGGGTGGATTTTTAAAAGATGCATCCGAGCTGGTGGGAAAGGAAGAGAATTCCCCAGAGACTAGAAGGATTAGAAAAGGCATATCCAGAGGGTTAAGAAAGCACTGGAGCTGGGGTTTACCAGATATCTGCCGATCCCTGGGACCTAAGGCACATGGGGGTCGAGGGGAAGAGGGGGATGAAAGCCTGGGGGAAAAGCAGGGTGGGGGTCATATTAGACATGCCTGCATAAAAGGATGACACCCTCCTGGATGAGCCAGGACAGTTATGTGCCTGCCTGGGCCTTGGCTCTAGATGGAGTCGGGGGGCGGGGAGGGGGGGAATACATTTTTTTAAAAAGAGAGAGAAAGAATTCTTAATAAGCTCACAGGCACATGGAATGGCCACAGGGGGTCTGGGCAGCTACAGCCCCCAGAGCAGTCACTCCGGGTACAACAGCTTCATTGATTTTTCACCAGTTTATGATAGAAAATTATGTACGTTGTGACTTTAAAAAAGTTGAGAAGCACTGAATTAAGAAAACTAGGATACAGGCCTATATCCCCAAGAAAGAGACCATAGGATATTTTTCTGAAGAATATCCTCAACCCAAGAGGAAATATCTAAAGACACTGGCAGTGCAACAGTCCACTCATATTATCCTATAGTGAAAACCAAAGTTAGCAAGTCCTACCCACACAGTGGGGCTTTAAATTCCCTTTTTAATCCAGCAGACAACCAAGCATCACTAGATTTTTGAGGAAATCACCTATTATGAAAGACAGACTAAAACAAACAGATTTTCTTAAAAAGCAATGTGGAAGAAACAGAAAGCTATGCAGGGAGAAAAACACTTGAAACATAATGCTATCATTGATAACCTCAGAGATGCGGCGAGCCGCTTCTGACCAGCAGAATGACGAATCACCACACGCTAGATTCTTCTCGCATCACACTTTATTGGAGTACAGCTTGGTTTCGGGCGGATGGAAGGAAGACCCCGTACGCTCGAGCCTGTCTGCTTATATAAGGGCTTAAGGACTCGTGTAAGTCCCTGATTCGTCCGTATGGTTATCGCATTTCGCAAGCCGGACTTTGGATAGGCCACTGCTTCAAAACCTGATTAGCATATTAGGTGCATACGCCCTAGCGGCATACTTAGTGCATGCGTAATGGCTATCCGGCCGCGCCCTACATCTCCCCCTTTTTTCTTTTCGACCATTGCAGCGGACATTGACCTGTACCAGTGCTCATACCGGGGTATGTACACGGTGTACCGGTAGTTTCCGCTTGCATTCGCAGACACCCTCCTGCGTGCAATGCTCGCAATCGAACTGCAGGGTGCAAGGGCTGTCTTCACGTGGCATGGGCTCCTCATGGAGGTGCAATGGTAACGAGACCTCTCCGTGCAGAGGCAGCCCCTAGGGCCGATCCCCTATAGAGGTGCAATGGCGGCAAGGCCCCTCTGTGCAAGGGCGATCATATGTTTTTTAGGGTGGAGAGCCAGGCTGCGGGGGACTCGCCTTCACTGATGGCCACAAGCGCCTGAGTGAGCATTATCCTATCTCGCCGGGTTCGAATGCGAATACGACAGACCAAACAGAGACACAACACTATCCCAAACAAACAGCAGGCTGCGAACAGTCCCACACCCACCCATTCCTTAAAAAAGGAAAATGCTCTAGCTAGCCATGCGGTAAATTCTCCAAGAGTCACTGGATCCACTCTGGTTGCATTCAGCTGCAGGATATTCAACTTCTGCTTAAATATCATCTTCTCCGCCTCGCGGGACCAATTTCCCTTTAGGAATTCTCCAATCTGCTTGCTCTTATTCAGAGCATCCAATCTGTGCTTAGTGGCCTAGCACAAGCCGTATTCATCTCACAGCTAGTGGAATACAATACTGGGAGAATGGTACTTTGAGAATGAACGGGGATGGGGACTGGCCAGGTTCGGCTAATTCCCCAAAACGTCTTGATCTCCGCCTTGAGCAGGGGGAAGCTCATCAACAGTATCCAGCCCAGTGTCACTCCTTGAGCGCTCCACATCGTTCTTGGGATTATCTTCCACGACTCTTGTTAACCTTGTCGGGACCCAAATCGGATCTTGATCCTGTGGAAAAACACAAAGAGATCCCCTGGATCGCGTGACAACGCGATCCGGGCCCTTCCATTGATTGGACAACACATCTTTCCACATCACTCTGCCGTAATCCTTTTGTTCACGTATCATATGGCGTTCAGCAGAAGTTTCTTTCTCATCATGTAAATTCAAAAAATTAATAGTAAATAAGGCAAGCGACAATTTCTGCTTCGGGGTGCAATTCTCCGCTATTCCCCCTTTTTGTTTTAAAAGCAATTCTTTAAGTGTGCGATTAGTTCGCTCTATTATACCTTGGCCTTGTGGATTGTAAGGCAGGCCCGTAACATGTTCTATTTGCATTTTTTGACAAAAGAGAACAAAGCTCTTGGAACTATAAGCTGGGCCGTTATCTGTCTTTAGTTTAGCAGGCTTGCCCCAGGCTGCCCAGGCTTCAAGGCAATGAGTAATAACATGTTGAACCCGTTCTCCAGAGAGAGGGGTAGCATGTACCACCCCGGAATAGGTATCCACAGACACATGAACATACTGGAGCTTCCCAAAGGAGGGAACATGAGTGACATCCATCTGCCACAGCTCGTTTGGGGACAAACCTCTGGGATTTACACCAGTCTTTTGGGCCGGCAAAAATTGGGCACAAGTGGAACAAGACTTAACAATATGTCTGGCCTCGGCTCTAGTAATGAAAAACTTCTTTCTCAACACTGCAGCTGATACATGATATAGCTCATGAAATTCTTGTGCTTGCTGCTTTTGATCCAAGGATAAGAAAACACGTGTTGCCATATCAACTTGTTCATTGGCTTTTGCCATTGGACCAGGCAACAGGGAATGAGCCCGTATATGGGTAACATAAAAGGGGTGTTGGCGGCGCAATATCTGAAACCTTATCCCGGCCAACAAGGATGCCACTGTGCTGGATGATCGAATATGGGGGGTCACTTCAAGATGTTTCACTGCATTAACCACATACAATGAATCAGAGATCAAATTAAAGGGTTCTTGAAATCGTTGAAAAACTTCCAAAACCACATGACATTCCACCACTTGAGGAGCATCAGGTCGATAGTCTATAACGACAGGATGCTGACCCTGAACCATATAAGCCCCTTTTCCGGATTTTGATCCGTCCGTATAAATGGTCAGGGCATCATTTAGTGGTCGCTCTACAGTGACCCTTGGAAAAACGACAGGTTGCTGGATAATGAATTTCAAAATTTCACTCTTGGGCAAATGGTTATCAATAGTTCCAGAAAAGGTATAAATAAGTATAGACCACTCAGAGGTGGTAGCAGTTAATATTTCTATTTGATCCTTAGTATAGGGAACTACAAGTTTTTCCGGCAACATTGCAAAGGCGGAAACACATTGTTTAATACCCAAGAAGGCAACCTCAGCAACCATAGATGGATAGTGAGACAGCGTCTTCATCCCCAGGGACTTAGTATGGATCCAAAGCAAGGGCCCATCTTGCCAAAGAACACCTGTTGGAAATCCTAAGGTTGGAAGAACACACATCCAAATAGGCAAGGTACCGTCATAACGCTGTAATTGTGCTTTCATAAGAGCCTGTTCCACCTTCTGAAGAGCTGTTTGGGCCTCGGGGGTCATCTGACGCGGGGAATTAAGATCAGGATTACCTTCCAATACAGCAAACAAAGGTTGTAATTCAAAGCGAGTCAGACTCAAATACGGTCGAAGCCAATTAATATCCCCAAGCAATTTCTGAAAATCATTCAAAGTTACCAAACGGCTGGTTCTAATTTCAATTTTTTGAGGCACTATTTTGGTTTTGTTTATAACAGCTCCTAAAAAGTTAATGGCATCTCCCTTTTGAATTTTTTCAGGGGCCAAATATAAACCTCTATTCTCTAAACTCACAGATAAATCTCCCAAGACCTGCTCAAGCAGTGTCATGCTAGGGGCTGAAGCAAAACATCTCCATGTAATGAATAATTTTAACATCCGGGAACTTATCCCGTACTGGCTGTAGGGCAGTGTCAACATAAAGTTGACACATGGTGGGGCTATTGGCCATACCCTGAGGAAGCACGACCCATTGATACCTCTTATCAGGCCTTTCATGATTAATTGAGGGTAATGTAAAGGCAAACCTCTCTTTGTCTTTGCTATTCAATGGAATGGAAAAAAAGCAATCTTTTATATCAACGGCAATAATGGGCCACCCCTGTGGGATGGCTGTCAAAGCCGGTAGGCCGCGTTGTATGGGTCCCATGACCTGCATTTGTTGATTTATTGCTCTTAGATCATGGAGCAAGCGCCATTTCCCTGATTTTTTCTTAATAACAAAAATAGAAGTATTCCAGGGTGACTGAGAGGGTTCTAGGTGTCCCAATTGTAATTGTTCCTCTACTAATTGCGATGCTGCCTCCAACTTTTCTTTAGACAACGGCCACTGAGGGATCCACACGGGCATTGTGGTCTTCCATGTAATAGGAATCATTAACTCAGTGACCCCTGAGAAAAACCCAGCCCCCTGCGACAGGGGTTTCCCTGAGCTTCTATAGGAGCAGCAGTACCTTGTAAATTTTTTCCTATCCCTCTGCCTGGTATAAAACCAGTGTTAAAGCTTTTGATTTAGCAGAAGCACAAAATGGCGGACGAGCACCCGCAGAGGCACAAAATGGCGGACGAGCACATGGGGAACTGCCATATCGTCCTCTTTCATATTCGGCACCTGCTTCTTCCAGATCCGCCTCCTCCTTGGGATTCAACTCATCTTGAGACAAATAAAGCGCTTTAAATTCATCTAAAAGTGGATACAATCCTGGCGTTGCATCCGATTTTTCTATTTGTTTTTCTCTCCTTTTCCTAGGATTCTTAGGCCTATCTACCGTAGTCCCTATATTTTCACTTTCTGACGCACTATCTTGATGTATGCTAAGAGCTTTACGGCCCATCTGTACAATATCTTCGCATTTCCCTTCTCTTAAGCACGAATGTATCATTCTCCATAACGGAAACGTGCCTCGAGAGAGCTCCCCCATTTTGTGACGATCAGCCAAGTCCTTCCCCAGTTTTTCCCAAGATGGAACAGTCAGGCTTCCAGACACCGCAAACCATGGGGCAGCACCATCAATATCCTGCAACAGTTTACTAATAGTTTTATGTGAAATCTTAAGTCCTCGATCGTTCAGAAGGGCTTGGATGGGCTCATGGAATCCAACGGTTGGTTCCGCGGATGAACTATTCCCCATAGTTCACTCTCATATATGAACAACTTGCTAAAGCGGGAAGATCTCTGACCTATCTAATGGCCAGGGGAGACACACTCGGTCGGGCTGATGGCACCGTAGCCACACGCAGACAAAAAGTGCGACAGCTACGAAGAGAACGAAAGCGAAAATAAAAATCTCGGGCTCTATTGCAGCAAAAACATACCTAAACTGGACTACTTAACGGCGGTTCACTCCGTGTGTCGAGTTCTGAATCGGTCCTCCATGCAGGGCGCGCAGGTTCCCGGGTTTCGGCACCACTTGCGGCGAGCCGCTTCTGACCAGCAGAATGACGAATCACCACACGCTAGATTCTTCTCGCATCACACTTTATTGGAGTACAGCTTGGTTTCGGGCGGATGGAAGGAAGACCCCGTACGCTCGAGCCTGTCTGCTTATATAAGGGCTTAAGGACTCGTGTAAGTCCCTGATTCGTCCGTATGGTTATCGCATTTCGCAAGCCGGACTTTGGATAGGCCACTGCTTCAAAACCTGATGAGCATATTAGGTGCATACGCCCTAGCGGCATACTTAGTGCATGCGTAATGGCTATCCGGCCGCGCCCTACACAGAGAGACTTTTTTTTTTATTTCGGCTGCATTGGGTCTTATTTGCGGTACCTGGGATCTTTGTTGCAGCGTGTGGGATCTTTAGTTGCAGTATGTGGGCTTCTTAGTTGCAGCATGCAGGCTCTTAGTTGAGGCATGCATGTGGGATCTGTTCCCAAACCACAGATCAAACCCGAGCCCCCTGCATTGGGAGCACAGACTCTTACCCACTGAGCCACCAGGGAAGTCCCAAAAGGTTTTTTAAAGTTAGAGTAATCATGAAGTAAGAATAGGAAACTACAAAAAGTAATTTGGGGGGAACAATAAAATGTTTCTGGGTATTAAAAATATAACTGTAGAATTGAAAATTTGAATATTAAATTTGGAAGATATTGTTGAAGAACTCTTCCAGAAAGTAAAGCAAAATGACAAAGACGGAAAACAGCAGAGAAAGATAATAAAATTAGAAGATGAGTTTAGGAAGCTGATATCCATGTAAAGGAATTCCAGTTTATTCTGATAAACAGAAAATTATCAATGAAAAGGGTCAAGAAAATTTCCCAGAAGTGAAGAACATATTTTCTAGACTGAATGGGCCAACCAAACACCCAGAGTAATACATGATAATAGAGCCACAATAAGGCACAAAATTCGGGACACTGAGGACAAAGAGAAGATGCTTGGGGTTGGGGTGGGGAGGTGGGAAACGAGTTACTTACAAAGTAATAACAATCAGAATGTCATCGGGATTCTCAGCTAAAAGCTAAAGACAATGGAGGAGTTCCCTCAAAATTTTGAAAGAAAATGACTTCAACCTAAAATTCTCTTTTTTAAGTCATATTAACTAAATGTGAAAGTAAAACAAAGATATTTTATATGCAAAAATCTCAAAATAATGTACCCTTTGTGTACCCTTTCTGCAATAATTGCTGAGAAATATGAGCCAGGAGCACAAAGGATTGATTGATGTGAGAAAGGGAAGACGTGGGACCCAGGCAGAAAGTCAAGGGAAACTGCTAGGTAACTGGAGGGAAGCTATCAAGACAGCAGGTGTAGACCCAGCTAGGCAAGCAACCAGTCCCAGTTAGAGCAGGATGGAAGACAACTGGAAAGATATTGTCCAGATAATGGGATTTTTGGAACAAGAATGTGGTTGAATACATGGAGATCAGACATTCACCAAGGGGGACAGGGTGGGTTTGGTTCCAATTAGTGACAAATACATAAAAAATGAAGCACATAAAAAGGAAAAAAAAAATTTTAACCATACAGAACACAAAAAGTACAAGAAGGGCTTCCCTGGTGGCACAGTGGTTGAGAGTCCACCTGCCGATGCAGGGGACACGGGTTCATGCCCCGGTCTGGGAAGATCCCACATGCCGCGGAGCAGCTGGGCCCGTGAGCCATGGCCGCTGAGCCTGTGCGTCCGGAGCCTGTGCTCTGCAGCGAGAGAGGCCACAGCAGTGAGAGGCCCGCATACCGCAAAAAAAAAAAAAAAAGTACAAGAAAGGCCACATAAACAACTGTGAACGTACTTATGTCATTATAATATTCATCTAGAAAAAATTACAAGATGTGGAAGGATGAGGAATGGGAACACAACATGTGCTTTGGGGTGAGAGGGTTCACATGAAAAAGAACTAAATTCTCAAAAAATCAAGTAGCACTATGCGCATGTTATTTAGACCTGTGGAGAAAAAGAACAAAATAATAAGTTAAAATTTGAAAGTGGATGGCTCTGAGAATTAAGAAAAAAGATAAGGTGGAACTGGAAAGGAAAAAACTGCTCTTTTTTATAAAAAGCTTTGTGTATCTATTTACCCTTTAAACTATGTGCATGTTTAAAATTGATAAAATTTATCAATATTTTTACCTTGATAAAAATTACAGCTAAATTAAAATTTTTGAAATATAATTCAAAACAAATATTCATAGCATGGGAGCAAAATATTAGAACAATCCAAATGTTACCAACAGAATGCAATACAGCATTGAAAATGAATGAACTACAGCTAATACAGCCATTTGGATAAATCATAAAAACAAAATGTTAAGCAAAAAAAGTGACAAAGCATATATACTGTATAATTCCATTTATATAAACATCAAAACTAAATCTTGGGCTTCCCTGGTGGCGCAGTGGTTGAGAGTCCGCCTGCCGATGCAGGGGACAGGGTTCGTGCCCCGGTCCGGGAGGATCCCACATGCCGCGGAGCGGCTGGGCGCGTGAGCCATGGCCGCTGAGCCTGCGCGTCCGGAGCCTGTGCTCCACAACGGGAGAGGCCACAACAGTGAGAGGCCCGCGTACCGCCAAAAAAAAAAAAAACTAAATCTTACTTTCGGGTGCATACATAGGTGGTAAAATCAAAAGCAAGGGAAAGATTAACTGAAAATTCAGGACTGTGGCTATCTCTTGCAGGGAAGGAGGAGGATGTGATCAAGGAGCATTAAGTAACTACTTAATAATGTTTATTGCTAGGCAAGATGGTAGTACCAAGTGTTTGTTTCATTGTGTGTGTATGTATGTTTTTAACTGTGATATACATTCAGACAGTCTTTTGTGTTTCAGTTATGTATTGATTCATAACAAGCTACCCAAAAGTTAGTGTCTTAAAACAAAAGTTTAAGATTTTCTTATGATTGTGCTTGTTGCCTGGGCTCAGCTGGAGCTTCTTCTGCTCTCTGTGGTGTTGGCTGGGGTCACTCAAGAGTCTGTGTTTAGCTAAAAGAATGGCTGGGACTGGTAACATCTAAAACAGCTTCACTCGGGCTTCCCTGGTGGCACAGTTGTTGAGAGTCCGCCTGTGATGCAGGGGACACGGGTTCGTGCCCTGGTCCGGGAAGATCCCACATGCCGCGGAGCAGCTGGGCCTGCGAGCCATGGTCACTAAGCCTGCGCGTCCGGAGCCTGTGCTCCGCAACGGGAGAGGCCACAACAGTGAGAGGCCCGCGTACCGAAAAAAAAAAAAAAAAATTAGTAAAACAGCTTCACTCACATGTCTGGTGCCCTAACTGGAATAGCTGGCAAGGCTGGGGTCTGACTAAGCCTCCCTCTGTTTACATGGTCTCTGTCCCTTCTGTGGTCCAGCCCAAGCTCCTTTAAATGGCAGCTGGCTTCCAAAGGAGAAAAAACAGAAGTTGACAGGGCTCCTAAAGTTTAAGGTTGGCAGTCACAGTGTGTCACTTCCACCATATTCTATGGGTAAATGCAAGCCACATAACCAATACCATCTCTTAATAGGGGTGTCTCTATGATGCAGGGATAAGAAGAATTTTTGCAGACAAGAGACTGCAGCACTATATCAGAGGATCTAAGGATTAACAGGTTTTTATAAGGTACATTTCATAAGAAAGCACAAGAAATAAGAAGGGAAATATAAAATAATTAAAGGGTTGATTTCATAAAAGTACCACTTCTCCAAAAATCAATATATAAAGCTCATGTAGTTCCATTTTGAATACCAATGATTATTGTTTAATTGGATAATTAATTTTTAATTAGATAATTAAAATTTTAATTGGATAATAAAGTTTACAAGCCAGGAAGAAAGCCCTAACCAGAAACTAAATTTGCTGGCACCTTGATCTTGGACTTCCTAGCTTCCAGAGCCATGAGAAATAAATTTCTGTTGTTTAAGCCATCCAGTCTCTGGTATTTTGTTGTGCAGCCTGAACATATTAAAACACAATATATATGGAATAAGGACAAAGAACACATTCTTATCTAAGATTGAGGATATAGAAGCTATAAAAGAAAAAATAGGTATATATGGTCATGAAAAATTGCAAAAAAAACATGAGCTATTTGAACAGTAAAAGATCCCACAAAAAAAATAGTAAACAGTAGCCCAAGGAAAAATATTTCTAATGTGTATGATATAAAATTAATACTCAAAATATGGAAACAGAGCTCACAAATGTCATAAGAAAATGACAGTCATCACAGAAAAGTGGACAAATCAAATTAATTTAAAAAATCCACAGAGGAGCAAATCCAAACGGCCAGCAACATGATAAGATGTTCAAACTCACTATCAGGCATGGAAATAAATGTTACATAATAACTAAAAATCACTGTATCCCTTTCTGATGAGCAAAAAACTCAAAAGCCGAAACTCTTACTCCTGATATGGACATAGAGAAACAGTATTCTCCTACATTGCTGGTTGAAATGTAAAGTATCACAACAATTTTTGATAGCCATCTAGTGCTATCACTAAAATTGAAAACGCTTATGCTCTTTGACCTAACAATCCCACTTCTGGAAATCCATCCTATAGAAATAAAATCACTAGACATAAGGACATATATTCTAGGGCATTTGTTGCAGCATTGTTCACAGTGGAAAAGAAAATGGAATCAAATAGACTGAGGCCTAACTAAGCCTACCAGACTGCCCACAGTAGTCAGCCCACCACAACAAAAGGACCCACACATCCCACATAGGGAGAATATAGATCTGGTGATGAGAGGGGAGTGAACTCCTGGGATGCATAGGACATCCCCTACAAAAGGCCACTTCTACAAGGTTGGGAAACATAACCAACCTACCAGATACATAAAAATAAAAACAGCAAGTTAGGCAAAATGAGGTGACAGAGGAACACGTTCCAAATGAAAGAACAAGACAAAGCCACAGAAGAAGAACTAAGTGAAGGAGAGATAGGCAATCTACCCAAGAAAGAGTACAGGGTAATGATTGTAAAGATGATCAAAGAACTCAGGAGAAGAATGGACCACAGAGTGAGGAGTTAGAAGTTTTTAACAAAGAGTTAGAAAATAGAAAGAACAACCAGACAGAAATGAAGAATACAATAAGTGAAATAAAAATTACACTAGAAGAAATCAGCAGTAAACTAAATGATACAGAGAAATGGACAAGCAAGCTGGAAGACAGAGTAGTGGAAATCACTGATGTTGAACAGAAAAAAAAGAATGGAAAGAAATAAGGAAAGTTTAAGAGATGTCTGGAACAACTTCTAGCACATTAATATTCACATTATAGGGATCCCAGGAGAAGAGAGAGAGAAAGGTGCTGAGAACATATTTGGAAACACAATAGCTGGAAACTTCCCTAATATGAGAAAGGAAGAGACATCCAAATCCAGAAAGCAAAGAGAGTCCCAAAGAGGATCAACACAAAGAGAACCAACAAAGGCACACTGTAAATTAAAATGGCAACAATTAAAGATAAAAAGAGAATATTCAAAGCAGCAGGGGAAAAGCAACAAGTTACATACAAGGGAACTCCCATATAGCTATGAGCTGACTTTTCAGCAGAAACTGCAGGCAAGAAGGAAGCGGCACAATATATTTAAAGTGATGAAAGGAAAAACCTACAACCAAGAATACTCTACACAGCAAGGCTCTCATTTGGATTGGAGGGAGAGCTCAAAAGTTTTACAGACAAGCAAAAGATAAAATAATTTAGTGACACCAAACCAGCTTAACAAGATATGTTAAAGGAACTTCTCTAAGAAAAAAAAAACCAAAAAAACACCCATAATTAGAAAATTGCAAAAGGAAAAAGCTCATCAGTAAAGGCAAATATACAATAAAGGTAGTCAATCATCCATGCACAAAGCTAGCAGAAAAGTTAAAAGAAAAAAGTAGTAAAATCATCTATTCACAATAAACAGTTGAAACACAAAACAATTAGATGTAAAACATGACATCAAAAAGAGTAATCGTGAGAGCAGGTGAATACAAAGGCAGGGCTGTTAAAATGCAATTGAGGTCGGCGGGAAGATGGCGGAAGAGTAAGACGTGGAGATCGCCTTCCTCCCCACGGATACACCAGAAATACATCCACACGTGGAACAACTCCTACAGAACACCTACTGAAGGCTGGCAGAAGACCTCAGAGCTCCCAAAAGGCAAGAAACTCCCCACGTACCTGGGTAGGGCAAAAGAAAAAAGAAAAAACAGAGACAAAAGAATAAGGACGGCACCCGCATCAGTGGGAGGGAGCTGTGAAGGAGGAAAAGTTTCCACACACTAGGAAGCCCCTCCGCGGGCGGAGACTGCGGGAGGCGGAGGGGGGAGCTTCGGGACCGCGGAGTGGTGCACAGCGACGGGTGCGGACGGCAAAGCGGGGAGATTCCTGCACAGACGATCGGTGCCGACCGGCACTCACCAACCCGGGAGGCTTGTCTGCTCACCCGCCGGGGCGGGCGGGGCTGCGAGCTGAGGCTCGGGTTTCGGTTTTGGACGGAGCGCAGGGAGAGGACTGGAGTTGGCGGCTTGAGCATAGCCTGAAGGGGTTGGTGCGCCACGACTAGCCGGGAGGGAGTTCGGGGAAAAGCCTGCACCGGCCGAAGAGGCAAGAGACTTTTTCTTCCCTCTTTGTTTCCTGGTGCGCGAGGAGAGGGGTTTGGGAGCGCTGCTTAAAGGAACTCCAGAGACGGGCGCGAGCCGCGGCTAAAAGCGCGAGCCCCCGAGACGGGCGCGAGCCGCGGCGGGAAGCGCGAGCCCCAGAGACGGGCGCGAGCCGCGGCTGAAACCGCGGAGCCCAGAGACGGGCGGGAGACGCTGGGGCTGCTGCTGCCGCCACCAGGGGGGCTGTGTGCGAGCACAGGTCACTCTCCGCGCCCCTCTTCCGCGGAGCCTGTGCAGGCCGCCACTGCCGGGTTCCCGGGATCCAGGGACAGCTTCCCCGGGAGTACGCACGGCGGGTCTCAGGCCGGTGCAGCGTCACGCCGGCCTCTGCCGCAGCGTCGCGCTGCCTCTGCCGCCGCAGGCCCGCCCCTCACGCAGTGCCCCGCCTTCCCCCATCCCCCAACCCCCGGCCTGAGTGAGCCGGAGCTCCCGAATCAGCGGCTCCTTTAACCCCGTCCTGTCTGAGCAAAAAAACAGACGCCCTCCAGCGATCTGCGCGCAGGGTCAGGGCCGGGTACAAAGCTGAGCTCCTGTGAGCTGTGAGAGCAGGGAGGAGAGGGGGAGGTCTCTCCCGGCAGCCGCGGAGGCGGCGGATTGAAGGTCCACAATCAACTTGATGTGCCCTGCATTGTGGAATACCTGAATAGACAGGGAGTGATCCCAAATTGAAGAGGGGGAATTTAGGAGCGAGATCTGTGATTTTTTTCCCTTTTCCTCTTTTTGTAAATGTGTGTGTGTATGCTTCTGTGTGAGATCTTGTCTGTATACTCTTGCTTCCACCATTTGTCCTAGGGCTCTATCCGTCCATGGTTTTTTTTTTTTTAAAAAAAAAAAATTTTTTTTTAATTGTAATAACTTTATTGAACTTTACCTTCGTTCTTTCTTTCTTTCTTTCCTTCCCTCCTTCCCTCCTTTAGACAGCGAATCACCCCAGGTTGAGGGGGTGGTCTCTGGGAGCAGGATTTATGATTTTTCCCCCTTTGCCTCTCTTTGTGAACGTGTATGTGTATGCTTCTGTGTAAGATTTTCTCTGTATAACTTTGCTTCCAACATTTGTCCTAGGGCTCTATCCGTCCATGGTTTTTTTTTTTTTTTTTTTAATTTTTTTTTCTTAATAATTAATTTTAATTGTAATAACTTTATTGTACTTTACCTTCGTTCTTTCTTTCTTTCCTTCCTTCCTTCCCTCCTTTAGACAGCGAATCACCCCAGGTTGAGGAGGTGGTCTCTGGGAGCAGGATTTATGATTTTTCCCCCTTTGCCTCTCTTTGTGAACACGTATGTGTACGCTTCCATGTAAGATTTTCTCTGTATAGCTTTGTTTCCAACATTTGTCCTAGGGTTCTATCTGTTCTTTTTTTTTTCTTTCTAAATATTTTTTAGTACAATAACTATATTATACTTTATTTTATTTTTACTGTATCTTCTTTCTTTCTGTCTTTTTTCCTTCTTTCCCTCCTTCCTTCCTCCCTTCCTCCCTCCCTCCCTCCCTCCTTTCTTTCCTTCTTTGCTTCTTTCTTCCTTCCTTCCTTTCCTCCTTTCCTCCTTTCCTTCTTTCTTTCCTCAAACTTCTACTAATTCTCTCTAAATTTTCTCCTTCTTTCCCTCCTTCCTTCCTTCCTTCCCCCTTCCCTCCCTTGCTTTCCTTCTTTGCTTCTTTCTTCCTTCCTTCCTTTCCTCCTTTCCTTCTTTCTTTCCTCATACTTCTACTAATTCTCTCTACATTTTCTCCTTCTTTCCCTCCTACCTTCCTTCCTTCCGCCCTACCTCCCTCCTTTCTTTCCTTCTTTGCTTCTTTCTTCCTTCCTTCCTTTCCTCCTTTCCTTCTCTCTTTCCTCAAACTTCTACTAATTCTCTCTACATTTTCTCTATCTTTCCCTCCTTCTTTCCTTCCTTCCTCCCTCCCTCCCTCCCTCCTTTCTTTCCTTCTTTGCTTCTTTCTTCCTTCCTTACTTTCCTCCTTTCCTTCTTTCTTTCCTCATACTTCTAATAATTCTCTCTACTTTTCCTCCCTTTTATTCTGAGCCGTGTGGATGAAAGGCTCTTGGTGCTCCAGCCCAGGAGGCAGGGCTCTGCCTCTGAGGTAGGAGAGCCAACTTCAGGACACTGATCAACAAGAGACCTCCCAGCTCCACATAATATTAAACGGTGGAAATCTCCCAGAGACCTCCATCTTAACACCAGCACCCAGCTTCACTCAACGACCAGCAAGCCACAGTGCTGGACAACCTATGCCAAACAACTAGCAAAACAGGAACACAACCCCACCCATTAGCAGAGAGGCTGCCGAAAATCATAACAAGGCCACAGACACCCCAAAACACACCACCAGACGTGAACCTGCCCACTAGAGAGACAAGATCCAGCCTCATCCAGCACAACACAGGCACTAGTCCCCTCCACCAGGAAGCCTACACAACCCGCTGAAACAACCTTAGCCACTGGAGACAGACATCAAAAACAACGGGAACTACGAACGTGCAGCCTGCAAAAAGGAGACCCCAAACACAGTAAGATAAGCAAAATGAGAAGACAGAAAAACACACAGCAGATGAAGGAGCAAGATAAAAACCCACCAGACCTAACTAATGAAGAGGAAATAGGCAATCTACCTGAAAAAGAATTCAGAATAATGATAGTAAGGATGATCCGAAATCTTGGAAGTAGAATGGACAAAATGCAAGAAACAGTTAACAAGGACCTACAAGAACTAAAGATGAAACAAGCAACGATGAACAATGCAATAAATGAAATTAAAATCACTCTAGATAGGATCAATAGCAGAATAACTGAGGCAGAAGAACGGATAAGTGACCTGGAAGATAAAGTAGTGGAAATAACTACTGCAGAGCAGAATAAAGAAAAAAGAATGAAAAGAACTGAGGACAGTCTCAGAGAGCTCTGGGACAACATTAAACGCACCAACATTCGAATTATAGGGGTTCCAGAAGAAGAAGAAAAAAAGAAAGGGACTGAGAAAATATTTGAAGAGATTATAGTTGAAAACTTCCCTAATATGGGAAAGGAAATAGTTAATCAAGTCCAGGAAGCACAGAGGGTCCCATACAGGATAAATACAAGGAGAAACGCGCCAAGACACATATTAATCAAACTGTCAAAAATTAAATACAAAGAAAGCATATTAAAAGCAGCAAGGGAAAAACAACAAATAACACACAAGGGAATCCCCATAAGGTTAACAGCTGATCTCTCAGCAGAAACCCTACAAGCCAGAAGGGAGTGGCAGGACATACTGAAAGTGATGAAGGAGAAAAACCTGCAACCAAGACTACTCTACCCAGCAAGGATCTCATTCACATTTGATGGAGAAATTAAAACCTTTACAGACAAGCAAAAGCTGAGAGAGTTCAGCACCACCAAACCAGCTTTACAACAAATGCTAAAGGAACTTCTCTAGATAAGAAATGCAAAAGAAGGAAACGACCTATAATAACGAACCCAAAACAATATAGAAAATGGGAATAGGAACATACATATCGATAATTACCTTAAATGTAAATGGACTAAATGCTCCCACCAAAAGACACAGATTGGCTGAATGGATACAAAAACAAGACCCTTATATATGCTGTCTACAAGAGACCCACCTCAGACCTAGAGACACATACAGACTGAAAGTAAGAGGATGGAAAAAGATATTCCATGCAAATGGAAACCAAAAGAAAGCTGGAGTAGCAATTCTCATATCAGACAAAATAGACTTTAAAATAAGGACTATTAAAAGGGATAAAGAAGGACACTACATAATGATCAAGGGATCGATCCAAGAAGAAGATATAACAATTGTAAATATATATGCACCCAACATAGGAGCACCTCAATACGTAAGGCAAATACTAACAGCCATAAAAGGGGAAATTGACAGTAACACATTCATAGTAGGGGACTTTAACACCCCACTTTCACCCATGGACAGATCATCCAAAATGAAAATAAATAAGGAAACACAAGCTTTAAATGAAACATTAAACAAGATGGACTTAATTGATATTTATAGGACACTCCATCCAAAAACAACAGAATACACATTTTTCTCAAGTGCTCATGGAACATTCTCCAGGATAGATCATATCTTGGGTCACAAATCAAGTCTTGGTAAATTTAAGAAAATTGAAATTGTATCAAGTATCTTTTCTGACCACAACGCCATGAGACTAGATATCAATTACAGGAAAAGATCTGTAAAATATACAAACACATGGAGGCTAAACAATACACTACTTAATAATGAAGTGATCACTGAAGAAATCAAAGAGGAAATAAAAACATACCTAGAAACAAATGACAATGGAGACACAACGACCCAAAACCTATGGGATGCAGTAAAAGCAGTTCTAAGGGGGAAGTTTATAGCAATACAAGCCCACCTTAAGAAGCAGGAAACATCTCGAATAAACAACCTAACCTTGCACCTGAAGCAATTAGAGAAAGAAGAACAAAAAAGCCCCAAAGCTAGCAGAAGGAAAGAAATCATAAAAATCAGATCAGAAATAAATGAAAAAGAAATGAAGGAAACGATAGCAAAGATCAATAAAACTAAAAGCTGGTTCTTTGAGAAGATAAACAAAATAGATAAACCACTAGCCAGACTCATCAAGAAAAAAAGGGAGAAGACTCAAATCAATAGAATTAGAAATGAGAAAGGAGAAATAACAACTGACACTGCAGAAATAAAAAAAAATCATGAGAGATTACTACAAGCAACTCTATGCCAATAAAAAGGACAATCTGGAAGAAATGGACGAATTCTTAGAAATGCACAACCTGCCAAGACTGAATCAGGAAGAAATAGAAAATATGAACAGACCAATCACAAGCACTGAAATTGAAACTGTGATTAAAAATCTTCCAACAAACAAAAGCCCAGGACCAGATGGCTTCACAGGTGAATTCTATCAAACGTTTAGAGAAGAGCTAACACCTATCCTTCTCGAACTCTTCCAAAATATAGCAGAGGGAGGAACACTCCCAAATTCCTTCTACGAGGCCACCATCACCTTGATACCAAAACCAGACAAGGATGTCACAAAGAAAGAAAACTACAGGCCAATATCACTGATGAACATAGATGCAAAAATCCTCAACAAAATACTAGCAAACAGAATCCAACAGCACATTAAAAGGATCATACACCATGATCAAGTGGGGTTTATTCCAGGAATGCAAGGATTCTTCAATATACGCAAATCTATCAATGTGATAAACCATATTAACAAACTGAAGGAGAAAAACCATATGATCATCTCAATAGATGCAGAGAAAGCTTTCGACAAAATTCAACACCCATTTATGATAAAAACCCTCCAGAAAGTAGGCATAGAGGGAACTTTCCTCAACATAATAAAGGCCATATATGACAAGCCCACAGCAAACATCATCCTCAATGGTGAAAAACTGAAAGCATTTCCACTAAGATCAGGAACAAGACAAGGTTGCCCACTCTCACCACTCTTATTCAACATAGTTTTGGAAGTTTTAGCCACAGCAATCAGAGAAGAAAAGGAAATAAAAGGAATCCACATCGGAAAAGAAGAAGTAAAGCTGTCACTGTTTGCAGATGACATGATACTATACATAGAGAATCCTAAAGATGCTACCAGAAAACTACTAGAGCTAATCAATGAATTTGGTAAAGTAGCAGGATACAAAATTAATGCACAGAAATCTCTGGCATTCCTATATACTAATGATGAAAAATCTGAAAGTGAAATCAAGAAAACACTCCCATTTACCATTGCTACAAAAAGAATAAAATATCTAGGAATAAACCTACCTAAGGATATGAAAGACCTGTATGCAGAAAATTATAAGACACTGATGAAAGAAATTAAAGATGATACAAATAGATGGAGAGATATACCATGTTCTTGGATGGGAAGAATCAACATTGTGAAAATGACTCTACTACCCAAAGCAATCTACAGATTCAATGCAATCCCTATCAAACTACCACTGGCATTTTTCACAGAACTAGAACAAAAAATTTCGCAATTTGTATGGAAACACAAAAGACCCCGAATAGCCAAAGCAATCTTGAGAACGAAAAAAGGAGCTGGAGGAATCAGGCTCCCTGACTTCAGACTATACTACAAAGGAACAGTAATCAAGACAGTATGGTACTGGCACAAAAACAGAAAGATAGATCAGTGGAACAGGATAGAAAGCCCAGAGATAAACCCACGCACATATGGACACCTTATCTTTGATAAAGGAGGCAGGAATATACAGTGGAGAAAGGACAGCCTCTTCAATAAATGGTGCTGGGAAAACTGGACAGGTACATGTAAAAGTATGAGATTAGATCACTCCCTAACACCATACACAAAAATAAGCTCAAAATGGATTAAAGACCTAAATGTAAGGCCAGAAACTATCAAACTCTTAGAGGAAAACATAGGCAGAACACTCTATGACATAAATCACAGCAAGATCCTTTCTGACCCACCTCCTAGAGTAATGGAAATAAAAACAAAAATAAACAAATGGGACCTAATGAAACTTCAAAGCTTTTGCACAGCAAAGGAAACCATAATCAAGACCAAAAGACAACCCTCAGAATGGGAGAAAACATTTGCAAATGAAGCAGCTGACAAAGGATTAATCTCCAAAATTTACAAGCAGCTCATGCAGCTCAATAACAAAAAAACAAACAACCCCATCCAAAAATGGGCAGAAGACCTAAACAGACATTTCTCCAAAGAAGATATACAGAATGCCAACAAACACATGAAAGAATGCTCAACATCATTAATCATTAGAGAAATGCAAATCAAAACTACAATGAGATATCATCTCACACCAGTCAGAATGGCCATCATCAAAAAATCTAGAAACAATAAATGCTGGAGAGGGTGTGGAGAAAAGGGGACACTCTTGCACTGCTGGTGGGAATGTGAATTGGTTCAGCCACTATGGAGAACAGTATGGAGGTTCCTTAAAAAACTACAAATAGAATTACCATATGACCCAGCAATCCCACTACTGGGCATATACCCTGAGAAAACCAAAATTCAAAAAGAGTCATGTACCAAAATGTTCATTGCAGCTCTATTTACAATAGCCCGGAGATGGAAAGAACCTAAGCGCCCATCATCGGACGAATGGATAAAGAAGATGTGGCACATATACACAATGGAATATTACTCAGCCTTAAAAAGAAATGAAATTGAATTATTTGTAATGAGATGGATAGACCTAGAGTCTGTCATACAGAGTGAAGTAAGTCAGAAAGACAAAGACAAATACCGTATGCTAACACATATATATGGAATTTAAGGGGAAAAAATGTCATGAAGAACCTAGGGATAAGACAGGAATAGAGGCGCAGACCTACTGGAGAACGGACTTGAGGATATGGGGAGGGGGAAGGGTGAGTTTTGACAGGGCGAGAAAGAGTCATGGACATATACACACTAACAAACGTAGTAAGGTAGATAGCTAGGGGGAAGCAGCCGCAAGGCACAGGGATATTAGCTCGGGGCTTTGGGACAGCCTGGAGGGGTGGGAGGGGGAGAGTGGGAGGGAGGGAGACGCAAGAGGGAAGACACATGGGAGCACATGTATATGTATAGCTGATTCACTTTGTTATAAATCAGAAACTAACACACTATTGTAAAGCAATTATACCCCAATAAAGATGTTAAAAAAAAAATGCAATTGAAATTAAGAGATCAGCAACTTAAAACAATCACATATATATAGAGATTGCTATATATAAACGTCATGGTAACCACAAAACAAAAATCTGTAATAGATACACACAGAAAAAAACCCAAAAAGAATTGAAACATAACACTAAAGATAGTCATCAAATCACAAGGGAAGATAACAGAAGAAGAAAAAAGGAAGATGAAAGAACTACAAAAATAATCAAAAACCAATTAACAAAGTGACAATAAGAACATAAATATCAATAATTACTTTAAATGTAAAAGGACTAAATGCTCCAGTCAAAAGACATAGAGTGGCTGAATGGATACAAAAATAAGACCCATATATATGCTGCCTATAAGGGACTCACTTCAGATTAAAAGACACATACAACTGAAAGTGAGTGGGTGGGAAAAGGTATTTCATGCAAATGGAAATCAAAAGAAAGAGGGTTAGCAATTCTTATATGTGACAAAACAGACTTTAAAACAAAAACTATTACAAGAGACAAAGAAGGACATTACACACTGATCAGGGGATCAATCCAAAAATAAGATATAACAATTATAAATACATATGCACCCAACATAGGAGCACCTAGATACACAAAGCAAATATTAACAGACATAAAAGGAGAAATTGATGGTAACACAATAGTAGGAGACTTTAACACCCCACTTACATCAATGGATAGATCATCCAGAAAGAAAATCAATAAGAACACTGGCCTTAAATGACACATTAGACCATATAGACTTGATAGATAGATAGATAGATAGATAGATAGATAGATAGATAGATAGATAGATAGATGAAAGATGATAGAACAGTCCATGAAAAAGCAGCAAAATACACATTCCTTTCATTTCCATGTTCCACTGCACATAGAACAGTCTCCAGGATAGATTACATGACAGGCCACAAAACAAGTCTCAGTAAACTCTAAACTTAAGAAAATTAAAATGATATCAAGCAACTTTTCCAACCACAAGACTGGAAATTAACTACAAGGAAAAGAAACCTACAAAAAAAACAGAAACATGTGGAAGTTAAACAATATGCTACTGAACAACCAGTGGATCACTGAAGAAATTAAACTTTTAAAAATACCTAGAGACAAATGGAAATGAAAACACAATGATCCAAAAATCTATGGGATTCAGGGACTTCCCTGGTGGTGCAGTGGTTAAGAATCCACCTGCCAATGCAGGGGACATGGTTTCAGCCCTGGTCCAGGAAGATCCCACATGCCGCAGAGCAACTAAGCCTGTGCGCCACAACTACTGAGCCTGCGCTCTAGAGCTCGCAAACCACACTACTGAAGCCCATGTACCACAACTACTGAGTCCATGTGCCACAACTACTGGAGCCCGTGCTCTGCAACAAAAGAAGCCACTGCAATAAGAAGCCCACATACCACAGCAAAGAGTAGCCCCCACTCAACGCAATTAGAGAAAGCCCACACATGGCAACAAAGACCCAATGCAGCCATAAATAAATAAATAAATAAATTTATATATTAAAAAATAAATCTACGGGATTCAGCAAAAGCAGTTCTAAGAGAGAAGTTTTATAGTGATACAAGCCTACCTCAGAAAACAAAAAAAAATCAAATAAACAACATAAAGGTAAAATAAAAGAACTAGAAAAAGAACAAACAAAACCCAAATTTAGTAGAAGGAAAGAAATCATAAAGATCAGAACAGAAATAAATAAAATAGAGATTTAAAAAAATTAAAATATCAGTAAAACTAAGAGCTGATTTTCTAAACATATTATTTATTTATTTGGTTGCACCAGATCTTATTGCAGCAGGCAGGCTCCTTAGTTGTGATTCACCAGCTCCTTAGTTGTGGCATGTGAACTCTTAGTTGTGGCATGCATGTGAGATCTAGTTCCCTGACCAGGGATTGAACCTGGGTCCCCTGCATTGGGAGTGTGGAGTCTTAACCACTGCATGACCAGGGAAGTCCCACTAAGAGCTGATTTTTGAGAAGATAAACAAAATTGATAAACCTTTAGCCAGATTCATCAAGATAAAAAGAGAGAGGGCCCAATTCAATAAAATCAGAAATGAAAAAGGAGAAGTTACAACTGACACCACAGAAATACAAAGAATCATCAGACTATGACAAACAACTATATGCCAATAAAATGGACAACCTGGAAGAAATGGACAAATTCCTAGAACTTACAATCTCCAAAGACTGAACCAGGAAGAAATAGGAAATATCAACAGAACAATTACCAGTAAAGAAATTGAATCACTAATTAAAAAAAAAAAAAAACTCCCCAAAACAAAGTCCAGGAAGAGATGGCCTCACAGGTGAATTCTACCAAATATGTAGGTAAGAGTTAACACCTATCCTTCTCAAACTATTCCCAAAAATTACAGAGGAAGGAATGCTTCCAAACTCCTTCTATGAGGCCAGCACCACCCTGATACCAAAACTAGACAAAGGTTTCACAAAAAAGAAAATTACAGGCCGATATCACTGATGAACATAGATGCTAAAATCCTCAACAAAATATTAGCAAACCAAATCCAACAATACATTAAGTGGGTCACACACCATGATCAAGTTGGATTTATCACAGGGATGCAAGGACTTTTCAATATTTGCAAATCAGTCAATGTGATACACCATGTTAACAAACTGAAGAATAAAAACCATATGATCATCTCAATAGATGCAGAAAAATCTAAAAAGCTTTTGACAAAATTCAACATCCATTTATGAAAAAAACTCTCCAGAAAGTGGGCATAGAGGGAACATACCTCAACATAATAAAGGTCATGTATGACAAACCCGCAGCTAACATCATACTCAATGGTGAAAAGCTGAAAGCATTTCCTCTAAGACCAGGAACAAGACAAGGATGCACACTCTTGCCACTTTTACTTAGCATAATATTGGAAGTCCCAGCCACACCAATCAGACAAGAAAAAGAAATAAAAGGAGGGAATTCCCTGGCAGTCCAGTGGTTAGGACTCCACACTTTCACTGTCATGGGCCCAGGTTCAATCCCTGGTCAGGGACCTAAGATCCCGCAAGCTGTGCAGCATGGCAAAAAAAAAAAAGAAAGAGAGAGAGAGTAAAGGAATTCATATTGTAAAACTGTCACTCTTACTATACACAGAAAATCCTAAAGACACCACCAGAAAACTAGTAGAGCTCATCAATGTATTTGGTAAATTTGCAGGATACAAAATTAATATGCATTAATATACATTAATCTGTTGCATTTCTATACATTAATAATGAACTATCAGAAAGTGAAATTAAGGAAGCAATTCCATTTACAACCCCATCAAAAAGAATAAAATACCTAGGAATAAATATAACTAATGTTTGTACTCAGAAAACTATAAGACACTGATGAAAGAAATTGAAGATGACATGAACAGTTGGAAAGATACACTGTGTTCATGGACTGGAAGAAATAATATTGTTAAAATGACAATGCAATCTATGCATTGTCTACATATCTACAGATTCAATGTAATCCCTATCAAAATACCAATGGCATTTTTCACAGAACTAGAATAAATAATTTTAAAATTTGTATGGAAACATAAAAGACCCCTGATAGCCAAAGCAATCTTGAGAAAGAAAAAGAAAAACAGAGCTGGAGGAATCAGGCTTCCTGACTTCAGACTATACTATAAAGCTACAGTAATCAAAACAGTATGATACAGGCACAAAGACAGACTTATAGACCAAAGGAACAGGATAGAAATCCCAGAAATAAACCCACGCACCTATGGTCAATTAACCTATGACAAAGGAGGCAAGAACATACAATGGACAAAAGACAGTCTCTTCAGTAAATTGTGCTGGGAAAACTGGACAGCTACATGTAAAAAAATGAAATTAAAACATTCTTTAACATCATACACAAAAATAAATTCAAAATGGATTAAAGACCTAAATGTAAGACCAGATACTATAAAACTCCTAGAGGAAAACATAGGCAGAACACTCCTTGACATAAATTGCAGCAATAGCTTTTTGGATCCACCTCCCAGAGTAATGAAAATAAAAACAAAAATAAACAAATGGACCTAATTAAACTTACAAGCTTTTCCACAGCAAAGGAAACCATAAACAAACCAAAAAGACATCCCACAGAATGGGAGAAAATATTTGCAAATGATATGACTGGTAAGGGGTTAATACCCAAAAAATATAAATAACTCATGCAGCTCAACATCTAAAAAACAAACAACCCAATTAAAAAATGGGCAGAAGACATGAATAGACATTTTTTTCAAAGAAGATATACAGATGGCCAACAGGCACATGAAAAGATGCTCAGTACTAGTAATTATCAGAGAAATGCAAATCAAAACCACAATGAGATATTACTTCACACCTGCCAGAATGGCTGTCATGAAAAAGATCACAAATAACAAGTGTTGATGAGGATGTGGAGAAAAGGAAACCCTTGTATACTGTGGGTGGGAATGTAAATTGGTGCAGCCACTGTGGAAAACAGTATGGACATACCTCATAGAACTAAAAATAGAAATACAATATAATCCAGGAATTCAACTCCTGGGTATATATCTGAAGAAAACAAAAATATTAATTCAAAGAGACATAAGCACTCTAATGTTCATAGCAGCATTACTTACAATAGCCAAGATATGGAAGCAACCTAAGTGTCCATCAACAGCTAAATGGATAATGAAAAGGTGATGTATATATATACACACACATATATATATAATTATATATGTGTGTGTGTATACACACACACACACACACACACACACATACATACATACAATGGAATACCACTCAGCCATAAAAAAGAATGAAATTTTGCCATTTGCAGCAATGTGGTTGGACTTTGAGGGTATTATGCTAAGTGAAATAAGTCAGACAGAGAAAGGCAAATACTGTATGATATCACTTATACATGGAATCTAAAAAAATAAAACAAACTAGTCAATAAAATAAAAAAGTAACAGACTCACAGATATAGAGAACAAAATAGTGGTTACCAGTGTGAAGAGGGAAGGGGGAGGGGTGCAATAGGGGTAGGGGATTAAAATAAAATATTGTTATGGGATTATATGAAATCATGTGTGTGAAACTTCTGTAAATTGTGAAGTGCTATAGAATTTAAAATATCTTTCATTCAATAAAAAACGTTTTATTAAAAAATGAAATAAAAAATGAGTGAACATAACAAAAAAGAAACAAACTCACAGATATAGAGAACAAATTAGTAGTTACCAGTGGGGAGAGGAAAGAAGGGAGGGGAAAGATAGAAGAACGGGATTAAAAGGTACAAACTACTATGTATAAAATAAACAAGATACAAGGATATATTGTACAGCACAGGGAATATAGCCAATATTTTAAAATAACCATAAATGGAGTATAACCTTTAAAGGTTGTGAATCACTATGTTATACACCTGAAACTTATATAATATTGTAAACCAACTATACCTCAATTAAAAAAAAAAAGAAAGAAGAAAAGAAAACATGGTTAGGTAATAAAACCGAGCAGTCAATTGGTCATAACTTGATTCCTTTTAATAAATTAGCACCAAAATGCTGTATATGTAATTGTTTGTGTTTGAAGGTATGTATATATAAGAATATGCATGTATTTTTACATATATATTATATACACACACGTATATGTCATTCCATAATATGAAGAAATATGGCAGGGTGATGAATAGTAGCTATAAACATGGGTTACCTGATTGTGGGTGCAGGACACTGATGTGGAAGGGGGAAGGGAGGAAAGGGGGAAAGAAGAGCAAACTGACCAAGAAAAATGGGGAGAAAACTGCACACAGATAAGCATATATATATATATATAAATCATATTTTTTCAGCTATTAAATCTGTGTTTGCAAGAGGTTAGATGTCCAAGGATGTAAATTAAAAGTTTTTTTTTTCCAAAGCACTAGAGCAGTCACCAGGACCCTGCAGTCTGGGCTGTGGGATGGAAGCAGCAGTTTTACAAAGTCTCTCCCTGCATTGCAATTACAACAAGAGCTGGCAAATCAAAAATCACAGTGAGATACCACCTCAAGTCTGTTAGAATGGCCATTATCAAAAAGAGAAGAGATATCCAGTGTTGGCAAGGATGCGGAGAAAAGGGAACCCTCATGCACTATTGGTGGGAATGTAAATTGGTGCAGGCACTATGGAAATAGCATGGAGGTTCCTCAAAAATTGAAAAATAGAACCACCATATGATCCAGCTGGGTATATATCTGAAGGAAATGAAATCACTATCTCGAAGAAACATCTGCATCCCTACATCCATTGCAGCATTAGTCACAATAGCCAACATACGGAACCAACCTAAGTGTCCATTGACGGATGAACTGATAAAGAAAATGCGGTGTATATATACAATGAAATATTATCCAACCACAAAAACGAAGGAAATCCTGCCATTTTCAATAACATGAATGAATCTTGAGGGCATTATACTAAGTGAAATAAGTCAGACAGAGAAAGACAAATCCTGTATGTTCTCACTTATATATGGAATCTTAAAAAACAAAATTCAGAGAAACAGAAAGTAGATTGACAGCTACCAGAAATGAGTGGGGGAAATAGGTAAAGGTGATCAAAAGGTATAAACTGCCAGTTATAAGATAAATAAGGCATGGGGATATACTGTACAGCCTGGTGACTACATTTAACAATATTGTGTTGTATATCTGAAGGTTGCCAAGAGAGTAGATTTTAAATGTTCTTGCACCAAAAAAAAAAAAAAAGTAACTATGAGGTGATGGATATGTTAATCAACCTTATTGTGGTAACCATTTTGCAATATATACGTATATAAAATTACTATGTTGTACACCTTAAACTTGCACAATGTTATATGTCAATTATATCTCAATAAAGTTGCAGGGGAAAAAAGAACTTTGATAAGATCTGTGCTTTCAGGGACACAGCCTTGAGCAGACACTCTTCAGCCACCGGCTGGCCTTGATCCCAGAGTCAGGTGACCCAGGTGGTGAGGTCAAAATCACACCGGAAACCAAAATCAAAGCAAACCCACCCCATGCTCACCCCTGACTCCCAAACCCTTAGAAAGCATAGCCTCAGCATTCAACAGCATGATCTCTCCCCATTTCTCTGATGCCCTGTAGTGTGTGGCAAGAGCATGGGTGTTACGGGCCAGACGATACACCTCCCTCTGCCTCTCACTACATGTGTTCCTGGATGCATTCCTTATCTTCTCTGAGCCTCTGCTTCTTCATCTGTATAATGGGACTGTTGCTATCAGCGTTGTTGTGAGAATTTGATTATAAATACGGAACACTCAGAACAAAGTTGGCACTTACTAAAATAAAGAGTTGCTGATTCTCTTGTGATAGTTAATATTGTCATCATTTGGGGACAGGCTCGTGGCACTGGCCATGATGGGTAAATCAGGATGTGTAACTTTCCTTGTGAGCAAAGAAACATAAGGGTTTTTCCAGCTTGCAAATGACCTCTCAAAATAACCTGGATTTCCTTCAAGTGCTGTTGGAAGAGTGATCTGGTATGAACTTTGGGAAAGTAATGAGGTGCAATATAGTATATGACTAAAGAATGGGCCTGAAGCTCGTAAGCCTAGCCTGCCTACGATTAAGGGAAACTGGTCCTTTCTGGTAGTCCCACTCCTAAGAATCTGTCCCAAAGGACTTGTGCACCAACATGTTCATTTTAGACCTATTTATAATAACTTAAAAGTGGAGGGCTTCCCTGGTGGCACAGTGGTTGAGAGTCCGCCTGCTGATGCAGGGGACACAGGTTCGTGCCCTGGTCCGGGAAGATCCCACATGCCACGGAGCGGCTGGGCCCGTGAGCCATGGCTGCTGAGCCTGCGCGTCCGGAGCCTGTGCTCCGCAACGGGAGAGGTCACAGCAGTGAGAGGCCCATGTACCGCAAAAAAATAAAAAATTTTTTTAAAAAGTGGAAACACCTCAAATATCCAAAAAACAGGCCCATTTGTTGACTAAAATAGGCCTATACTTTTGACAGGATGTTATGCAG
Organism: Phocoena sinus; assembly: GCF_008692025.1. Lineage (NCBI taxonomy): Eukaryota > Metazoa > Chordata > Mammalia > Artiodactyla > Phocoenidae > Phocoena > Phocoena sinus. Next base: position 27,791,196 of record NC_045776.1, on the reverse strand, counting down.
CCATATAACATGATGCTTACAGGAGGAGTTCAAGATGGCGGAAGAGTAAGACATAAAGATCGCTTTCCTCCGCACAAATACATCAGAAATACATCTGCATGTGGAACAACTCCTACAGAACACCCACTGAATGCTGGCAGAAGACCTCAGACTTCCTAAAAGCCAAGAAACTCCCCCATGTACCTGGGTAGGGCAAAAGAAAAACAAAAAAAAAAGAGACAAAAGAATAGGGATGGGACCTCCACCAGTGGGAGGGAGCTGTGAAGGAGGAAAGGTTTCCACACACTAGGAAGCCCCTTCACTGGTGGAGACGGGGAAGGTGGGAAGGGGGAGCTTGGGAACCACGGAGGAGAGTGCAGCCACAGGGGTGAAGAGGGCAAAGCGGGGAGATTCCCACACAGAGGATCGGTGCCGACTGGCACTCACCAGCCCAAGAGGCTTGTCTGCTCATCCGCCAGGGCGGGCGGGGGCTGGGACCTGAGGCTTGGGCTTCGGTCGGATCCCAGAGAGAGGACTGGGGTTGGCGGCATGAATACAGCCTGAAGGGGGCTAGTGCACCACGGCTAGCCGGGAGGGAGTCCGGGAAAAAGTCTGGAGCTGCCAAAGAGGCAAGGGACTTTTTCTTGCCTCTTTGTTTCCTGGTGCGCAAGGAGAGGGGAATAAGAGCTCCACTCAAAGGAGCTCCAGAGACAGGTGTGAGCCGCGACTATCAGCACGGACCCCAGAGACGGGCATGAGACGCTAAGGCTGCTGCTGCAGCCACCAAGAAGCCTGTGTGCGAGCACAGGTCACTATCCACACCTCCCCTCCCGGGAGCCTGTGCAGCCCACTACTGCCAGGGTCCCGTGATGCAGGGACAACTTGCCGGGAGAACGCATGGCATGCCTCAGGGTGGTGCAACGTCACGCCGGCCTCCGCCGCCGCAGGCTCGCCCCGAATCATGCCCCTCCCTCCCCCCAGCCTGAGTGAGCCAGAGCCCCCGAATCAGCTGCTCCTTTAACCCCGTCATGTCTAAGCAAAGAAGAGACGCTCTCAGGCGAACTACACACAGAGGCGGGGCCAAATCCAAAGCTGAGCCCCAGGAGCTGTGCAAACAAAGAAGAGAAAGGGAAATTTCTCCCAGCAGCCTCAGGAGGAGCGGATTAAATCTCCACAGTCAACTTGATATACCCTGCATCTGTGGAATACCTGAATAGACAACGAATCATCCCAAAATGAGGATGCAAAGATATATCTTTGGGAGCAAAGATATATAATTTTTCCCCCTTTTCTCTTTTTGTGAGTGTGTATGTGTATGCTTCTGTGTGTGATTTTGTCTGTATAGCTGTGCTTTTACCATGTGTCCTAAGGTTTGGTCTGTCTGTTTTTTGTTTTTGTGGGTTCTTTTTAGTAGAGATTTTAGAGCTTATTAGTAGAGATTTTAGAGCTTATTATCATTGGTGGATTTGTTTTTTGCTTTGCTTTCTCTCTTCTTTCTTTCTTTTCTTTTATTACTTTAAAAAATTTTAATAACTATTTTTTATTTTAATAACTTTTTATATTATATTATCTTCTTTCTTTCTTTCTTTCTCCTTCCTTCCTTCCTTTCTTTCTTCTTTCTGTCTTTCTCTTTCTTTGTTTCTTTCCTTCTTTTTCTCCCTTTTATTCTAAGACATGTGGATGACAGGCTCTAGGTGCTCCAGCCAGGCATCACGGCTGTGGCTCTGAGTTGGAAGACCCAAGTTCAGGACACTTGTCTATAAAAGACCTCCCAGAGGAAGACCTTGAAGATGGCGGAAGAGTAAGACGCGGAGATCGCCTTCCTCCCCACGGATACACCAGAAATACATCCACACGTGGAACAACTCCTGCAGAACTCCTACTGAAGGCAGAAGACCTCAGACCTCCCAAAAGGCAAGAAACTCCCCACGTAACTGGGTAGGGCAAAAGAAAAAACAGAGACAAAAGAATAAGGACGGCACCTGCACCAGTGGGAGGGAGCTGTGAAGGAGAAAAAGTTTCCACACACTAGGAAGCCCCTCCGCGGGCGGAGACTGCGGGAGGCGGAGGGGGGAGTTTCGGGACCGCGGAGTAGTGCACAGCGACGGGTGCGGAGGGCAAAGCGGGGAGATTCCTGCACAGACGATCGGTGCCGACCAGCACTCACCAACCCGAGAGGCTTGTCTGCTCACCCGCCGGGGCGGGCGGGGCTGCGAGCTGAGGCTCGGGTTTTGGTTTTGGACGGAGCTCAGGGAGAGGACTGGGGTTGGCGGCTTGAACATAGCCTGAAGGGGTTGGTGCGCCACGACTAGCCGGGAGGGAGTTCGGGGAAAAGCCTGCACCGGCCGAAGAGGCAAGAGACTTTTTCTTCCCTCTTTGTTTCCTGGTGCGCGAGGAGAGGGGTTTAAGAGCGCTGCTTAAAGGAACTCCAGAGACGGGCGCGAGCCGCGGCTAAAAGCGTGAACCCCAGAGACGGGCGCGAGCCGCGGATGAGGGCGCGAGCCCCCGAGACGGGCGCGAGCCGCGGCTGAAAGCGCGAGCCCCAGAGACGGGCGCGAGCCGCGGCTAAAACCGCGGACCCCAGAGACGGGCGGGAGACGCTAAGGCTGCTGCTGCCGCCACCAAGGGGCCTGTGTGCGAGCACAGGTCACTCTCCACACCCCTCTTCCGCGGAGCCTGTGCAGCCCGCCACTGCCAGGTTCCCGGGATCCAGGGACAACTTCCCCGGGACAACGCACGGCGGGCCTCAGGCTGGTGCAACGTCACGCCGGCCTCTGCCGCAACGTCACGCTGCCTCTGCCGCCGCAGGCCCGCCCCGCACGCAGTGCCCCTCCTTCCCCCATCCCCCAACCCCCGGCCTGAGTGAGCCGGAGGCCCCGAATCAGCGGCTCCTTTAACCCCGTCCTGTCTGAGCGAAAAAACAGACGCTCTCCAGCGACCTACACGCAGAGGCAGGGCCAAATCCAAAGCTGAGCTCCTGTGAGCTGTGAGAACAAAGAAGAGAAAGGGAAATCTCTCCCAGCAGCCACAGAAGCAGCGGATTAAAGCTCCACAATCAACTTGATATACCCTGCATCTGTGGAATACCTGAATAGACAAGGAATGATCCCAAATTGAAGAGGTGGAATTTAGGAGCGAGATCTATGATTTTTTTCCCTTTTCCTCTTTTTGTGAATGTGTACGTGTATGCTTCTGTGTGAGATCTTGTCTGTATACTCTTGCTTCCACCATTTGTCCTAGGGCTCTATCCGTCCGTGACTTTTTTTTAAAAATTCTTTTTCTTAATAATTAAGTTTAATTGTAATAACTTTATTATACTTTACCTTCGTTCTTTCTTTCTTTCCTTCCTTCCTTCCCTCCATTAGACAACGAATCACCGCAAATTGGGGAGGTGGTCTCAGGGAGCAGGATTTATGATTTTTCCCCCTTTACCTCTTTTTGTGAAGGTGTATGTGTATGCTTCTGTGTAAGATTTTCTCTGTATAGCTTTGCTTCCAACATTTGTCCTAAGGTTCTATCCGTCCCTTTTTTTTTTTCTAAATATTTTTTAATTCAATAACTATATTATACTTTATTTTATTTTTACTGTATCTTCTTTCTTTCTGTCTTTTTTCCTTCTTTCCCTCCTTCCTTCCTTCCTCCCTCCCTCCCTCCCTCCCTCCTTTCTTTCCTTCTTTGCTTCTTTCTTCCTTCCTTCCTTTCCTCCTTTCCTTCTTTCTTTACTCATACTTCTACTAATTCTCCCTACTTTTTCTCCCTTTTATTCTGAGCTGTGTGGATGAAAGGCTCTTGGTGCTCCAGCCAGGAGTCAGGGCTCTGCCTCTGAGGTAGGAGAGCCAACTTCAGGACACTGGTCAACAAGAGACCTCCCAGCTCCACATAATATTAAACGGTGGAAATATCCCAGAGACCCCCATCTTAACACCAGCACCCAGCTTCACTCAACGACCAGCAAGCCACAGTGCTGGACAACCTATGCCAAACAACTAGCAAAACAGGAACACAACCCCACCCATTAGCACAGAGGCTGCCTAAAATCATAATAAGGCCACAGACACCCCAAAACACACCACCAGACGTGAACCTGCCCACTAGAGAGACAAGATCCAGCCTCATCCAGCACAACACAGGCACTAGTCCCCTCCACCAGAAAGCCTACACAACCCACTGAAACAACCTTAGCCACTGGAGACAGACATCAAAAACAACGGGAACTACGAAAGTGCAGCCTGCAAAAAGGAGACCCCAAACACAGTAAGATAAGCAAAATGAGAAGACAGAAAAACACACAGCAGATGAAGGAGCAAGATAAAAACCCACCAGACCTAACAAATGAAGAGGAAATAGGCAATCTACCTGAAAAAGAATTCAGAATAATGATAGTAAGGATGATCCGAAATCTTGGAAGTAGAATGGACAAAATGCAAGAAACAGTTAACAAGGACCTACAAGAACTAAAGATGAAACAAGCAACGATGAACAATGCAATAAATGAAATTAAAATCACTCTAGATAGGATCAATAGCAGAATAACTGAGGCAGAAGAACGGATAAGTGACCTGGAAGATAAAGTAGTGGAAATAACTACTGCAGAGCAGAATAAAGAAAAAAGAATGAAAAGAACTGAGGACAGTCTCAGAGACCTCTGGGACAACATGAAACGCACCAACATTCGAATTATAGGGGTTCTAGAAGAAGAAGAAAGAAAGAAAGGGACTGAGAAAATATTTGAAGAGATTATAGTTGAAAACTTCCCTAATATGGGAAAGGAAATAGTTAATCAAGTCCAGGAAGCACAGAGGGTCCCATACAGGATAAATACAAGGAGAAACACGCCAAGACACATATTAATCAAACTGTCAAAAATTAAATACAAAGAAAGCATATTAAAAGCAGCAAGGGAAAAACAACAAATAACACACAAGGGAATCCCCATAAGGTTAACAGCTGATCTCTCAGCAGAAACCCTACAAGCCAGAAGGGAGTGGCAGGACATACTGAAAGTGATGAAGGAGAATAGCCTGCAACCAAGACTACTCTACCCAGCAAGGATCTCATTCACATTTGATGGAGAAATTAAAACCTTTACAGACAAGCAAAAGCTGAGAGAGTTCAGCACCACCAAACCAGCTTTACAACAAATGCTAAAGGAACTTCTCTAGACACGAAACACAAGAGAAGGAAATGACCTATAGTAGCGAACCCAAAACCATATATATAATGGGAATAGGAACATACATATCGATAATTACCTTAAATGTAAATGGACTAAATGCTCCCACCAAAAGACACAGATTGGCTGAGTGGATACAAAAACAAGACCCTTATATATGCTGTCTACAAGAGACCCACTTCAGAACTAGAGACACATACAGACTGAAAGTAAGAGGATGGAAAAAGATATTCCATGCAAATGGAAACCAAAAGAAAGCTGGAGTAGCAATTCTCATATCAGACAAAATAGACTTTAAAATAAGGACTATTAAAAGGGACAAAGAAGGACACTACATAATGATCAAGGGATCGATCCAACAAGAAGATATAACAATTGTAAATATTTATGCACCCAACATAGGAGCACCTCAATACATAAGGCAAATACTAACAACCATAAAAGGGGAGATCAACAGTAACACATTCATAGTAGGGGACTTTAACACCCCACTTTCACCCATGGACAGATCATCCAAAATGAAAATAAATAAGGAAACACAAGCTTTAAATGATACATTAAACAAGATGGACTTAATTGATATTTATAGGACACTCCATCCAAAAACAACAGAATACACATTTTTCTCAAGTGCTCATGGAACATTCTCCAGGATAGATCATATCTTGGGTCACAAATCAAGCCTTGGTAAATTTAAGAAAACTGAAATTGTATCAAGTATCTTTTCCGACCACAACGCCATGAGACTAGATATCAATTACAGGAAAAGATCTTTAAAAAATACAAACACATGGAGGCTAAACAATACACTACTTAATAATGAAGTGATCACTGAAGAAATCAAAGAGGAAATAAAAAAATACCTAGAAACAAATGACAATGGAGACACAACGACCCAAAACCTATGGGATGCAGCAAAAGCAGTTCTAAGGGGGAAGTTTATAGCAATACAAGCCCACCTTAAGAAGCAGGAAACATCTCGAATAAACAACCTAACCTTGCACCTCAAGCAATTAGAGAAAGAAGAACAAAAAAACCCCAAAGCTAGCAGAAGGAAAGAAATCATAAAAATCAGATCAGAAATAAATGAAAAAGAAATGAAGGAAACAATAGCAAAGATAAATAAAACTAAAAGCTGGTTCTTTGAGAAGATAAACAAAATAGATAAACCACTAGCCAGACTCATCAAGAAAAAAAGAGAGAAGACTCAAATCAGTAGAATTAGAAATGAAAAAGGAGAAGTAACAACTGACACTGCAGAAATAAAAAAAATCATGAGAGATTACTACAAGCAACTCTATGCCAATAAAATGGACAATCTGGAAGAAATGGACAAATTCTTAGAAATGCACAACCTGCCAAGACTGAATCAGGAAGAAATAGAAAATATGAACAGACCAATCACAAGCACTGAAATTGAAACTGTGATTAAAAATCTTCCAACAAACAAAAGCCCAGGACCAGATGGCTTCACAGGTGAATTCTATCAAACGTTTAGAGAAGAGCTAACACCTATACTTCTCGAACTCTTCCAAAATATAGCAGAGGGAGGAACACTCCCAAATTCCTTCTACGAAGCCACCATCACCTTGATACCAAAACCAGACAAGGATGTCACAAAGAAAGAAAACTACAGGCCAATATCACTGATGAACATAGATGCAAAAATCCTCAACAAAATACTAGCAAACAGAATCCAACAGCACATTAAAAGGATCATACACCATGATCAAGTGGGGTTTATTCCAGGAATGCAAGGATTCTTCAATATACGCAAATCTATCAATGTGATAAACCATATTAACAAATTGAAGGAGAAAAACCATATGATCATCTCAATAGATGCAGAGAAAGCTTTCGACAAAATTCAACACCCATTTATGATAAAAACCCTCCAGAAAGTAGGCATAGAGGGAACTTTCCTCAACATAATAAGGGCCATATATGAGAAGCCCACAGCAGACATCATCCTCATTGGTGAAAAACTGAAAGCATTTCCACTAAGATCAGGAACAAGACAAGGTTGCCCACTCTCACCACTCTTATTCAACATAGTTTTGGAAGTTTTAGCCACAGCAATCAGAGAAGAAAAGGAAATAAAAGGAATCCAAATCAGAAAAGAAGAAGTAAAGCTGTCACTGTTTGCAGATGACATGATACTATACATAGAGAATCCTAAAGATGCTACCAGAAAACTACTAGAGCTAATCAATGAATTTGGTAAAGTAGCAGGATACAAAATTAATGCACAGAAATCTCTGGCATTCCTATACACTAATGATGAAAAATCTGAAAGTGAAATCAAGAAAACACTCCCATTTACCATTGCAACAAAAAGAATAAAATATCTAGGAATAAACCTACCTAAGGATACGAAAGACCTGTATGCAGAAAATTATAAGACACTGATGAAAGGAATTAAAGATGATACAAATAGATGGAGAGATATACCATGTTCTTGGATGGGAAGAATCAACATTGTGAAAATGACTCTACTACCCAAAGCAATCTACAGATTCAATGCAATCCCTATCAAACTACCACTGGCATTTTTCACAGAACTAGAACAAAAAATTTCGCAATTTGTATGGAAACACAAAAGACCCCGAATAGCCAAAGCAATCTTGAGAACGAAAAAAGGAGCTGGAGGAATAAGGCTCCCTGACTTCAGACTATATTACAAAGCAACAGTCATCAAGACAGTATGGTACTGGCACAAAAACAGAAAGATAGATCAGTGGAACAGGATAGAAAGCCCAGAGATAAACCCACGCACATATGGACACCTTATCTTTGATAAAGGAGGCAGGAATGTACAGTGGAGAAAGGACAGCCTCTTCAATAAATGGTGCTGGGAAAACTGGACAGGTACATGTAAAAGTATGAGATTAGATCACTCCCTAACACCATACACAAAAATAAGCTCAAAATGGATTAAAGACCTAAATGTAAGGCCAGAAACTATCAAACTCTTAGAAGAAAACATAGGAAGAACACTCTATGACATAAATCACAGCAAGATCCTTTCTGACCCACCTCCTAGAGTAATGGAAATAAAAACAAAAATAAACAAATGGGACCTAATGAAACTTCAAAGCTTTTGCACAGCAAAGGAAACCATAACCAAGACCAAAAGACAACCCTCAGAATGGGAGAAAACATTTGCAAATGAAGCAACTGACAAAGGATTAATCTCCAAAATTTACAAGCAGCTCATGCAGCTCAATAACAAAAAAACAAACAACCCCATCCAAAAATGGGCAGAAGACCTAAATAGACATTTCTCCAAAGAAGATATACAGAATGCCAACAAACACATGAAAGAATGCTCAACATCATTAATCATTAGAGAAATGCAAATCAAAACTACAATGAGATATCATCTCACACCAGTCAGAATGGCCATCATCAAAAAATCTAGAAACAATAAATGCTGGAGAGGGTGTGGAGAAAAGGGGACACTCTTGCACTGCTGGTGGGAATGTGAATTGGTTCAGCCACTGTGGAGAACAGTATGGAGGTTCCTTAAAAAACTACAAATAGAATTACCATATGACCCAGCAATCCCACTACTTGGCATATACCCTGAGAAAACCAAAATTCAAGAAGAGTCATGTACCAAAATGTTCATTGCAGCTCTATTTACAATAGCCCGGAGATGGAAACAACCTAAGCGCCCATCATCGGATGAATGGATAAAGAAGATGTGGCACATATACACAATGGAATATTACTCAGCCTTAAAAAGAAATGAAATTGAGCTATTTGTAATGAGATGGATAGACCTAGAGTCTGTCATACAGAGTGAAGTAAGTCAGAAAGAAAAAGACAAATACCGTATGCTAACACATATATATGGAATTTAAGGGGAAAAAATGTCATGAAGAACCTAGGGGTAAGATAGGAATAAAGACGCAGACCTACTGGAGAATGGACTTGAGGATATGGGGAGGGGGAAGGGTGAGTTTTGACAGGGCGAGAGAGAGTCATGGACATATACACACTAACAAACGTAGTAAGGTAGATAGCTGGGGGGGAAGCAGCCGCAAGGCACAGGGATATTAGCTCGGTGCTTTGTGACAGCCTGGAAGGGTGGGATGGGGAGAGTGGGAGGGAGGGAGACACAAGAGGGAAGACATATGGGAACATATGTATATGTATAGCTGATTCACTTTGTTATAAAGCAGAAACTAACACACCATTGTAAAGCAATTATACCCCAATAAAGATGTTTAAAAAAAAAAAAAAAAAAAAGACCTCCCAGCTCCACATAATATCAAACAGCAAAAATCTCCCAGAGATCGCCATCTCAACGCCAAGACCCAGCTCCATTCAATGACCAGCCAGCTACAGTGCTGGACACCCTATGCCAAACAACTAGCAAGACAGGACCACAACCACACCCATTAGCAGAGAGGCTGCCTAAAATCATAATAAGGTCACAGACACCCCAAAACACCCTACCAGATGTGGACCTGCCCACCAGAAAGACAAGATCCAGCCTCATCCACCAGAATACAGGCACTAGTCTCCTCCACCAGGAAGCCTACACAACCCACTGAACCAACCTTAGCCACTACAGACAGACACCAAAGACAATGGGAACTACAAACCTGCAGCCTGTGAAAAGGAGACCCCAAACACAGTAAGTTAAACAAAATGAGAAGACAGAAAAATACACAACAGATGTAGGAGCAAGGCAAAAACCCACCAGACCTAACAAATGAAGAGGAAATAGGCAGTCTACCTGAAAAAGAATTCAGAATAATGATAGTAAAGATGATCCAAAATCTTGGAAATAGAATGGAGAAAACACAAGAAACCTTTAACAAGGACCTAGAGGAACTAAAGAGCAAACAAATGGTGATGAACAACACAATAAATGAAATTAAAAATTCTCCTGAAGGGATCAATAGCAGAATAACTGAGGCAGAAGAACAGATAAGTGACCTGGAAGATAAAATAGTGGAAATAACTACTGCAGAGCAGAATAAAGAAAAAAGAATGAAAAGAATTGTGGACAGTCTCAGAGACCTCTGAAACAGCATTAAATGAAACAACATTCGAATTATGGGGGTCCCAGAAGAAGAAGAGAAAAAGAAAGGGACTGAGAAAATATTTGAAGAGATTATAGTTGAAAACTTCCTTAACATGGGAAAGGAAATAGTTAATCAAGTCCAGGAAGCACAGAGAGTCCCATACAGGATAACTCCAAGGAGAACCATGCCAAGACACATATTAATCAAACTAGCAAAAATTAAATACATAGAAAGCATATTAAAAGCAGCAAGGGAAAAACAACAAATAACACACAAGGGAATCCCCATAAGCTTAACAGCTGACCTATCAGCAGAAACTCTGCAAGCCAGAAGGGAGTGGCAGGACATATTTAAAGTGATGAAGGAGAAAAACCTACAACCAAGATTACTCTACACAGCAAGGATCTCATTCAGGTTTGATGGAGAAATTAAAACCTTTACAGACAAGCAAAAGCTAAGAGAATTCAGCACCACCAAACCAGCTTTAAAACAAATTCTAGGGCTTCCCTGGTGGCGCAGTGGTTGAGAGTCTGCCTGCTGATGCAGGGGACACAGATTCGTGCCCCGGTCCGGGAAGATCCCACATGCTGCGGAGCGCCTGGGCCCGTGAGCCATGGCCGCTGAGCCTGCGCGTCTGGAGCCTGTGCTCCGCAACGGGAGAGGCCACAACAGTGAGAGGCCCGCGTACCGCAAAAAAAATAAAAAATAAATAAAATAAAATAAAACAAATTCTAAAGGAACTTCTCTAGGCAGGAGACACAAGAGAAGGAAAAGACCTACAATATGAAACCAAAAACAATTAAGAAAATGGGAATAAGAACATACATATCGATAATTACTTTAAATGTAAATGGATTAAATGCTCCAACTTAAAGACAAAGACTGGCTGAATGGATACAAAAACAAGACCTATATATATGCTATCTACAAGAGACCCACTTCAGGCCTAGGGACACATACAGACTAAAAGTGAGGGGATGGGAAAAGATATTCCATGCAAATGGAAATCAAAAGAAAGCTGGAGTAGCAATTCTCATATCAGACAAAATAGACTTTAAAACAAAGACTATTACAAGAGACAAGGACACTACATAATGATCAAGGGATCAATCCAAGAAGAAGATATAACAATTGTAAATATTTATGCACCAAACTTAAGAGCACCTCAATACATAAGGCAAATACTAGCAACCATAAAATGGTAAATTGACAGTAACACAATCATAGTAGGGGACTTTAACACCCACTTTCACAAATGGACAGACCATCCAAAATGAAAATAAATAAGGAAACACAGCTTTAAATTATACATTAAACAAGATGGACCTAATTGATATTTATAGGACATTCCATCCAAAAACAACAGAATACACATTCTTCTCAAGTGCTCATGGAACATTCTCCAGGATAGATCATATGCTGGGTCACAAATCAAGCCTTGGCAAATTCTATCAAACATTTAGAGAAGAGCTAACACCTATCCTTCTCAAACTCTTCCAAAATATAGCAGAGGGAGGAACACTCGCAAACTCATTCTATGAGACCACCATCACTCTGATACCAAAACCAGACAAAGATGTCACAAAGAAAGAAAACTACAGGCCAATATCACTGATGAACATAGATGCAAAAATCCTCAACAATATACTAACAAACAGAATCCAACAGCACATTAACAGGATCATACATCATGATCAAGTGGGGTTTATCCCAGGAATGCAAGGATTCTTCAATATACGCAAATCAATCAATGTGATACACCATATTAACAAATTGAAGGAGAAAAACCATATGATCATCCCAACAGATGCAGAGAAAGCTTTCAACAAAATTCAACACTGATTTATGATAAAAAACCCTCCAGAAAGTAGGTATAGAGGGAACTTTCCTCAATATAATAAAGGCCATATATGACAAACCCACAGCCAACATCATCCTCAATGGTGAAAAACTGAAAGAATTTCCACTAAGATCAGGAACAAGACAAGGTTGCCCACCCTCACCACTATTATTCAACATAGTTTTGGAAGTTTTAGCCACAGCAATCAGAGAAGAAAAAGAAATAAAAGGAATCCAAATTAGAAAAGAAGTAAAACTGTCACTGTTTGCAGATGACACGATACTCTACATAGAGAATCCTAAAGATGCTACCAGAAAACTGCTAGAGCTAATCAATGAATTTGGTTAAGTAGCAGTATACAAAATTAATGCACAGAAATCTCTTGCATTCCTATACACTAATGATGAAAAATCTGAAAGCGAAATTAAGAAAACAGTCCCATTTACCACTGCAACAAAAAGAATAAAATAACTAGGAATAAACCGACCTAAGGAGACAAAAGGTCTGTATGCAGAAAATTATAAGACAGTGATGAAAGAAATTAAAGATTATACAAATAGCTGGAGAAATACACCATGTTCTTGGATTGGAAGAATCAACATTGTGAAAATGACTCTACTCCCCGAAGCAATCTACAGATTCAATGCAATCCCTATCAAACTACCACTGGCATTTTTCACAGAACTAGAACAACAAATTTCACAATTTGTATGGAAACACCCCGAATAGCCAAAGCAATCTTGAGAACGAAAAATGGAGCTGGAGGAATCAGGCTCCATGACTTCAGACTATACTACAAAGCTACAGTAATCAAGACAGTATGGTACTGGCACAAAAACAGAAATATAGATCAATGGAACAGGATACAAAGCCCAACGATAAACCCACACACATATGGTCACCTTATTTTTGATAAAGGAGGCAAGAATATACAGTAGAGAAAAGACAGCCTCTTCAATAAGTGGTGCTGGGAAAATTGGACAGCTACATGCAAAGGAATGAAATTAGAACACTCCCTAACACCATACACAAAGAGAAACTCAAAATGGATTAAAGACCTAAATGTAAGGCCAGACACTATCATACCCTTAGAGGAAAATATAGGCATAACACTCTTTGACATAAGTCACAGCAAGATTCTTTTTGCCCCACCTCCTAGAGAAATGTAAATAAAAACAAAAATAAACAAATGGGACCTAATGAAACTTCAAAGCTTTTGCACAGCAAAGGAAACCATAAATACGAAAAGACAACCCTCAGAATGGGAGAAAATATTTGCAAATGAAGCAACTGACAAAGGATTAATCTTCAAAATTTATAGGCAGCTCAATATCCAAAAAACAAACAACCCAATCAAAAGTGGGCAGAAGACTTAAATATACGTTTCTCCAAAGAAGATATACAGATTGCCAACAAACACATGCAAGAATGCTCAAAATCATTAATCATCAGAGAACTGAAAATAAAAACTGCAGTGAGATATCATCTCACACAGGTCAGAATGGCCATCATCAAAAAATCTACAAACAGGGCTTTCCTGGTGGCGAAGTGGTTGGGAGTCCGCCTGCTGATGCAGGGGACATGGGTTTGTGCTCCAGTCCCGGAGGATCCCACATGCCGTGGAGCGGCTTGGACCATGAGCCGTGGCCGCTGAGCCTGTGCGTCCAGAGCCTGTGCTCCACAGTGGGAGAGGCCACAACAGTGAGAGGCCCACGTACAGAAAAAAAATAAAATAAAATAAAATAAAACCTACAAACAGTAAATGCTGGAGAGGGTGTGGAGAAAAGGGAACCCTCTTGCACTGTTGGTATGAATGTAAATTGATACAGCCACTATGGAGAACATTGTGGAGGTTCCTTAAAAAACTAAAAATAGAACTACCATATGACCCAGCAATCCCACTGCTGGGCATATACCCTGAGAAAACCATAATTCAAAAAGAGTCATGTACCACAATGTTCATTGCAGCTCTATTTACAATAGCCAGGACATGGAGGCAACCTAAGTGTCCATCAATAGATGAGTGGATAAAGAAGATGTGGCATATATGTACAATGGAATATTACTCAGCCATAAAAAGAAACGAAATTGAGTTATTTGTACTGATGTGGATGGACCTAGAGTCTGTCATACAGAGTGCAGTAAGTCAGAAAGAGAAAAAGAAATACTGTGTGCTAACACATATATATGGAATCTAAAAAAATGGTCATGAAGAACCTAAGAGCAAGACGGGAATATAATCACCGACCTACTAGAGAATGGACTTGAGGATATGGGGGGGAGAAGGGTAAGCTGTGACAAAGTGAGAGAGTGGCATGGACATATATACACTACCAAACGTAAAATAGATAGCTAGTGAGAAGCAGCCGTATAGAACAGGGAGATCAGCTTGGTGATTTTTGACCACCTAGTGGAGTGGGAGGGAGGGAGATGCAAGAGGGAAGAGATTTGGGGACACATGTATATGTATAACTTTGTTATAAAGCAGAAACTAACACACCATTGTAAAGCAATTATACCCCAATAAGGATGTTAAAATTTTTTTAATAAAATAAAATGATGCTTACAAATTTTTATGTCATAGGAAAATCCTATTTGTGTAGGGTTAAGTTTTTAAAGCAGTATAGCAAAGAATATATACTATTTGATCTCAAGTATATAAAGAAAAAATGGAGGTAAAAAGAAAGAACTGAAAGAGGACATCCCAAATATTCCCAGTGGGTAGTAAATTTATAGATTATTTTCTTCAATCTCTTTATCATTTTCTGTACTTTTCATAATTTCTGCAGTGGGCATGCAGCACCCTGATGACTGGGGAGAAAAAACTAATATTTAAGAATGAAAACAAAAGCTGGTAAGATATTTCATTGAGCAGTAGCTGCACTTTGTCATTGGAGGTCCTCTTGACAAATACAAGCCCCTCACCCTCGGATCTTTACTTTCCACCCTCCTACACTGCCTTTTCTGCCTGGGGGAAAGCTGCGTCCCTCATGCCATCCAGGAATCAGGTAGGGACCCCTCATGTCCCAGAGCAGGGATGTCTCAGGCTGTGGACAGGAGTGGCGGCGAGCTGAGGCCAAACGCTGTCAGAGAACTCTGAGTCCATTGCTCTGAGCAGGGAGAGCCTCTCAGAAGGGAGAATGTTGAGAGCTCTTTGGAAGGAGGGGGAAATGTTTGTGGGGAAATCAGATAGGTGAAAAATTTTAAAAGAAGGAGTGAATCAACTCCAAAGCATCCTCCTCCTGCTTTTTAAAATTTGATGGAGGGTGCTGGTGTGTAAAAACTTCACAGTTAATGAGAAGAGACTGCACACAGAGGACCTACCCAGATGTGGAGGGGTGGGTGGTACAAGGGAAAAGATGGCCCTGAGCTGAGTGAAATCTGCAACTTACAACTGGTGACATTTAGCTATACACCCTCTATCTTCCCTTTCGGTTTTACTCCCCTACTTTAACACCCTTCCTCCTCTCCTCTGATTGTTTTAATCCACCTGGAGTCCCACCCAAGGAGAGAATAGGGAGTGCAAAGGGCCATGCACTCTCTTCCCAAGGTCACTGCTAGCTGATGAAGCTGAACTTAGCCCAGTGAAAAGAAGTAGTTGTTTTTCAGGTTTGGTTTCCAGGGGAGGACTTTGGTAACTATGTCTTTCAAAGGTTTCCTGGGAAGTGAGGGTAGTGCCCAGGGCAGAGAGAATTGGCCTCTCTCACCTTCGCTGTGCAGTTTCAGGTCCTGCCCACTCCCACCCTCAGCTCTACGGTGGATCTGGTGAAGGGTTAATGGAAAGTGAGGGTGTCTTTGGCCCTGGCACCTCCCCTGCAGTGTCTACTACTCCTGCTCCCAACCTCTCCTGTCTTGACTTCTGTTCCCATAATTCCCCCTCTGGTGAGTGCCTATAAGGGGGAGAGGCCCTTCCATGGTGATTCATGGAATCAGAAGATTCCTTCAGGTACATTTAATCCATGGCCATGGTTTTACAGAGGAGAAAAGGGAGTCACAGAGAACCAAAGGTATAACAAATGATGGCACTGCTCTTTGAGACTCAGGTCCTTCCCAACAAACACCCCATTTTTCCAAGGAAGGGAGAGGATAAGCAGGGCCCAGTAGTTCCTGTTGTCACTAACCTCTCCCCACATGGTCCTAGCACCTACCCTCCCCTTCTATCCCATGCCTGCCCTGCGTGACTGAATGACTTAGTACAATTGCACTTGCTTACTCATTTCTAATCACATCCTAGGATCTCATGTCCTCATGATGGTAAATAAAAGTGAACAGAAGAAGTCGCCTAATGACCTGGAACATCAAGTTTATACATTTCCCAAATCAGAATTAATTTGGTCTAAATCTAATCAAGTCAGAACCAAGCATTAGCAGATGGCCTGTCCACTTGGCCATTTTCCCCAGTCCCTTAAGGCATAGTAAGTCACTCTCAGGGGCTGGCTTAGCCACGATGAGTCAGCATCTCCTGTTTGTGTACATGGTCATTATTTTCTCTTTAGAAAAAAAGCCCTTGTCTATAGGTGCAATGGGCATTTCAAGTTGAAAAGCATTGATTAAAAATTCCTCCTCTTCAAAAGACATCACCAGTTTTATACAGTGTCTGAAAACCCACCATTCAAGATATTTCTCAAATGAATGACCCTTTATAGAATGTTAGATGAGGCCAGAATAGCATTTTACTAAGTGATATTCAGTACATCTCAGTGGTTAAGAATTCAGTTTCTGGACTGAGTTCCAATTCTGCTAAGATGAGTTAGCTCTTACTATACCAACATTACTAAAGACAACAACTATAAACTCGGAACCAAAAAAAAAAAAAAAAAAAAATAACAAAAACAAAAAAGCCTACCTGAAGGCCCTGGAGAATATACAAAGCAGGCAGAGGGAAAGTGATACTTGAAAGAAGGGAATCATATGAGGTGAGTCTCCTGTTTTTAATGACTTAGCCTGAAAGCAAGCTGCAGTCAATATCCTGAGGGGTGGCTAAGCCTGGTAGAAAACCCACAGTCCTTCTGATCTGAAGAACCAGGGAACAGAGTTTATGGCAACCATAGCTGCTGGAGAATTAGGCGGAAAGGAGAGAAACACAGAGAAGTTTCAAATTTCATGTGTAAACTCTGCCCAATTTTCTGCCTGACCCCTAATCACCCACATACAGGACAGAATTTAAGCAGCCCAGCTAAGGATAAGACAACTGAACTGAAATTAGAGATGGCCCCCAAAAAAACAGAGTTTACAGTTTGAGTCCAACCAAGTTAATTATATGTTAAAGCAAAAATTTTAAACTCTTTGGGAATACAACAAATCCAGCCTCCACAACATAAGAATCACAATATCTGGGACACAACTCAAAATCTCTTGGCATATGAAGAAACAGGAAAATATGACTCATTCTCAAGGGAAAAGAAAATCAACAAAAACCAATCTCAAGGCAAAGATGTTTAGATAATTAGAAAATTACTTTAAAGCAGCAATTTTTACTATGCTAAATGATGAAAATATTATAAGTCTCAGCAGATAAATAAAAACTAGTTTAAAAAGAATCAATGATAACCATCACATCAAAAAGAGTAAAATACCTAGAAATAAATCTACCTATGGAGGCAAAAGACCTGTACTCCGAAAACTATAAGATGCTGATGAGAGGAATCAAAGATGGCAAAAACAGATGGAAAGATATACCAAGTTCTTGGATTGGAAGACTCAATACTTTCAAAATGACTATACTACCCAAAGCAATTTACAGTTTCAATGCAATCCCTATCAAATTACCAATGACATTTTTCACAGAATTAGAATAAAAAATCTTAAAATCTGTATGGAAACACAAAAGACCCTGAATAGCCAAAGCAATCTTGAGAAAGAAAAACAGAGCTGGAGAAATCAGGCTCCCTGACTTCAGACTGTATATTAAGCTACAGTAATCAAAACAGTGTGGTACTGGCACAAAGACAGACTTATACATCAATGGAGTAGAAATCCCAGAAATAAACCCATGCACATGTGGTCAATTAATTTATGACAAAGGAAGCAAGAACATACAATGGAGAAAAAACAGTCTCTTCAATAAATGGTGCTGGGAAAACTGGACAGCTAATGTAAAAAAAATGAAATTAGAACATTGTCTAACATCACACATGAAAATAAACTCAAAATGGATTAAAGACCTAAATGTAAGGCCAGATACTATAAAACACCTACAGCAAAACATAGGCAGAACACTCTTTGACATAAATTACAGTAATAGCTTTTTGGATCCACCTCCTAGAGTAATGAAAATAAAAATAAACAAATGGGACCTAATGAAACTTAAAAGCTTTTGCACAGCAAAGGAAACCATAAATAAAATGAAAAGAGAACCTGAAAAAATGGGAGAAAATATTTGCAAATGATGCTACCAACAAATGATTAATCTCCAAAATATACAAACAGCTCATGCAGCTCAATATCAAAAAAACAAACAACCCAATCAAAAAAAAAAAAAATGGGAGGAAGATCTAAATAGAGATTTCTCCAAAGATGACATACAGATGGCCAAAAAACACAGGAAAAGATGCTCAACATCACTAATTATTAGAGAAATGCAAATTAAAACTACAAAGAGGTATCACTTCACATTGGTCAGAAAGGCCATCAACAAAAAGTCTACAAACAATAAATGCTGGAGAGAGAGTGGAGAAAAGGGAGCCCTTCTACACTGTTGATAGGAATGTAAATTCGTACAGCCATTATGGAGAACGGTATGGAGTTTCCTTAAAAAAACTAAAATTAGAGCTGCCATATAATCCAGCAATTCCACTCTTGGGCATATATCCAGAAAAGATGAAAGCTCTAATTTGAAAAGATACATACTTTGGAGGAGGAACCAAGATGGTGGAGTAGAAGGACATGCTCTCACTCCCTCTTGCAAGAACACCAGAATCACAACTAGCTGCTGGACAATCATCAACAGGAAGACACTGGAACTCACCAAAAAAGATACCCCACATCCAGAGACAAAGGAGAAGCCACAATGAGACCGTAGGAGGGGGGCAATCACAGTAAAATCAAATCCTAAAACTGGAGGGTGGGAAACTCACAGACTGGCAAACACTTATGCCACAGAAGTCCACTGGAGTGAAGGTTCTGAGCCCCATGTCAGGCTTTAAACATGGAGGTCCAACAACGGGAGGAGGAATTCCTAGAGAATCAGACTTTGAAGGCTAGTGGAAATTGATTGTAGGACTTCGACAGGACTGGGGGAAACAGAGACTCCACTCTTGGAGGTCACACACAAAGTAGTGTGTGCATCAGGACCCAGGGGAAGGAGCAGTGACCCCAGGGGAGACTGAACCAGACCTACCTGCTAGTGTTGGAGGGTCTTCTGCAGAGGCGGGGTGTGGCTCTGTTTCACTGTGGAGACAAGGACACTGGCAGCAGAAGTTCTGGGAAGTACTCCTTGGCATGAGCCCTCTCAGAGTCTGTCATTAGACCCACCAAAGAGTCCAGGTAGGCTCCAGTGTTGGGTTGCCTCAGGACAAACAACCAATAGGGAGGGAACCCAGCCCCACCCATCAACAGTCAAGTGGATTAAAGTTTTATGGAGCTCTGCCCACCAGCAACAGTCAGCTCTACCCACCACCATTTCCTCCCATAAAGCATCGTAGATAGCCTCATCCACCAGAGGGCAGACAGCAGAAGCAAGAAGAACTACAATCCTGCAGTCTGTAGAACTAAAACCATATTCACAGAAAGATAGACAAGACGAAAAGGCAAAGAGCTATACACCAGATGAAGGAATAAGATAAAACTCCAGAAAAACAACTAAATGAAGTGAAGATAGGCAACCTTCCAGAAAAAGAATTCAGAATAATGATAGTGAAGGTGATCCAGGAACTCGGAAAAAGAATGGAGGCAAAGATCAAGAAGATGCAAGAAATGTTTAACAAAGACCTAGAAGAATTAAATAACAAACAAACAGAGATGAACAATACAATAACTGAAATGAAAATTATACTAGAAGGAATCAATAGCAGAATAACTGAGATGGAAGAATGGATAAGTGACCTGGAAGACAGAATTGTGGAATTCACTGCCACAGAACAGAATAAAGAAAAAAGAATGAAAAGAAATGAAGACAGCCTAAGCGACTTCTGGGACAACATTAAACGCAACAATATTCGCATTATAGGGGTCCCAGAAGGAGAAGAGAGAGAGAAAGGACCAGAGAAAATATTTGAAGAGACTATAGTTGAAAACTTCCCTAACATGGGAAACGAAATAGCCACCTAATTCCAGGAAGCACAGCGAGCCCCATACAGGATAAACCCAAGGAGAAACATGCTGATACACATAGTAATCAAATTGACAAAAATTAAAGACAAAGAAAAATTATTGAAAGCAGCAAGGGAAAAATGATAAATAACATAAAAGGGAACTCCCATAAGGTTAACAGCTGATTTCTCAGCAGAAATTCTACAAGCCAGAAGGGAGTGGCATGATATACTTAAAGTGATGAAAGGTAAGAAACTACAAGCAAGATTACTCTACCTGGCAAGGATCTCATTCAGATTCGATGGAGAAATCAAAAGCTTTACAGAAAGCAAAAGCTAAGAGAATTCAGCACCACCAAACCAGCTTTACAACAAATGCTAAAGGAACTTCTCTAGGCAAGAAACACAAGAGAAGGAAAAGACCTACAATAACGAACCCAAAACAATTAAGAAAATGGTCATAGGAGCATAAATATTGATAATTATGTTAAACTTGAATGGATTAAATGCTCCAACCAAAAGACACAGGCTTGATGAATGGATACAAAAACAAGACCCATATATATGCTGTCTACAAGAGACCCACTTCAGACCCAGGGACACATACAGACTGAAACTGAGGGGATGGAAAAAGATATTCCATGCAAATGGAAATCAAAAGAAAGCTGGAGTAGCAATTCTCATAACAGAGAAAATAGACTTTAAAACAAAGACTATTACAAGAGACAAAGAAGGACACTACATAATGATCAAGGGATCGATCCAAGAAGAAATAACAATTGTAAATATTTATGCACCCAACATAGGGGCACCTCAATATATAAGGCAAATACTAACAGCCATAAAAGGGAAAATCGACAGTAACACAATCATAGTAGGGGACTTTAACACCCCACTTTCACCAATGGACCGATCATCCAAAATGAAAATAAATAAGGAAACACAAGCTTGAAATGACACATTAAAGAAGATGGACTTAGTTGATATTTATAGAACATTCCATCCAAAGACAACAGAATACACATTCTTCTCAAGTGCTCATGGAACATTCTCCAACATAGATCATATCTTGGGTGACAAATCAAGCCTCGGTAAATTTAAGAAAATTGATATCATTTCAAGTATCTTTTCCAACCACAATGCTATGAGACTAGATATAAATTACAGGAAAAGATCTGTAAAAAAAAACAAACACATGGAGGCTAAACAATACACTACTTAATAACGAAGTGATCACTGAAGAAATCAAACAGGAAAACAAAAGATACCTAGAAACAAATGACAACGGAGACATGATGACCCAAAACCTATGGGATGCAGCAAAAGCAGTTCTAAGAGGAAAGTTGATAGCAATACAATCCTACCTTAAGAAACAAGAAACATCTCAAATAAACAAGCTAATTTGAACCTAAAGCAATTAGAGAAAGAAGAACAAAAAAAACCCAAAGTTAGCAGAAGAAAAGAAATCATAAAGATCAGATCCAAAATAAATGAAAAAGAAATGAAGGAAATGATAGCAAAGATCAATAAAACTAAAAGCTGGTTCTTTCAGAAGATAAACAAAATTGATAAACCATTAGCCACACTCATCAAGATAAAAAGGGAGAAGACTCAAATCAATAGAGTTAGAAATGAAACAGGAGAAGTAACAACTGGCACTGCAGAAATACAAAGGATCATGAGAGATTACTACAAGCAACTATATGCCAATAAAATGCACAACCTGGAAGAAATGGACAAATTCTTAGAAATGCACAACGTGCCGAGACTGAAACAGGAAGAAATAGAACATATGAACAGACCAATCACAAGCACTGAAATTGAAACTGTGATTAAAAATCTTCCAACAAAAAAAAGCCCAGGACCAGATGGCTTCAGAAGCGAATTCTATCAAACATTTAGAGAAGAGCTAACACCTATCTTTCTCAAACTCTTCCAAAATATAGCAGAGGGAGGAACACTCACAAACTCATTCTACAAGGCCACCATCACCTTAATACCAAAACCAGACAAAGGTGTCAAAAGAAAGAAAACTACAGGCCAATATCACTGATGAACATAGATGCAAAGATCCTCAACAAAATACTAGCAAACAGAATCCAACAGCATATTAAAAGGATCATACACCATGATCAAGTGGGGTTTAGTCCAGGAATGCAAGGATTCTTTGATATACATAAATCAATCAACGTGATACACCATATTAACAAATTGAAGGAGAAAAAACACATGATCATCTCAATAGATGCCGAGAAAGATTTCGACAAAATTCAACACCCATTTATGATAAAAACCCTGCAGAAAGTAGGCATAGAGGGAACTTTCCTCAACATAATAAAGGCCATATATGACAAACCCACAGCCAACATCGTCCTCAATGGTAAAAAACTGAAAGCATTTCCACTAAGATCAGGATCAAGACATGGTTGCCCACTCTTATTCAACATAGTTTTGGAAGTTTTAGCCACAGCAATCAGAGAAGAAAAAGAAATAAAAGGAATCCAAATTGGAAAATAAGAATTTAAGCTGTCACTCTTTGCAGATGACATGATACTATACATAGAGAATCCTAAAGATGCTACCAGAAAACTGCTAGAGCTAATCAATGAATTTGGTAGAGTAGCAGCATACAAAATTAATGCACGGAAATCTCTGGCATTCTTATACACTAATGATGAAAAATCTGAAAGTGAAATCAAGAAAACACTCCCATTTACCATTGCAACAAAAAGAATAAAATATCTAGGAATAAACCTACCTAAGGAGACATAAGACCTGTATGCAGAAAATTATAAGACACTGATGAAAGAAGTTAAAGATAATACAAATAGATGGAGAGATATACCATGTTGTTGGATTGGAAGAATCAACATTGTGAAAATGACTCTACTACCCGAAGTAATCTACAGATTCAATGCATCCCTGTCAAACTACCAATGGCATTTTTCACCGAGCTAGAACAAAAAATTTCACAATTTGTATAGAAACACAAAACACCCCGAATAGCCAAAACAATCTTGAGAACGAAAAACGGAGCTGGAGGAATCAGGCTCCCTGACTTCAGACTATACTACAAAGCTACAGTAATCAAGACAGTATGGTACTGGAACAAAAACAGAAACATAGATCAATGGAACAGGATAGAAAACCCAGAGATACACCCATGCACATATGGTCACCTTATTTTTGATAAAGGAGGCAAGAATATACAGTAGAGAAAAGACAGCCTCTTCAATAAGTGGTGCTGGGAAAATTGGACAGCTACACGCAAAGGAATGAAATTTGAACACTCCCTAACACCATACACAAAGAGAAACTCAAAATGGATTTGAGACCTAAATGTAATACCAGACACTATGAAACTCTTGGAGGAAACATAGGAAGAACACTCTTTGACATAAGTGACAGCAAGATCTTTTTTGACCCACTTCCTAGAGTAATGAAAATAAAAAACAAAAATAAACTAATGGGACCTAATGAAACTTCAAAGCTTTTGCACAGCAAAGGAAACCATAGACAAGATGAAAAGACAACCCTCAGAATGAGAGAAAATATTTGCGAACGAATCAACGGACAAAGGTTTAATAGAAGATGAAACAAGATGAACAAGATGAAAGGACAAGATGAAACACAAGATGAAAAGACAACCCTCAGAATGTGAGAAAATATTTGCAAATGAATCAACGGACAAAGGTTTAATACCCAAAATATATAAACAGCTCATGCAGCTCAATATTAAAGAAACAAAAAACCCAATCCAAAACTGGACAGAAGATCTAAATAGGTATTTCTCCAAAGAAGATATACAAATGGCCAAGAAGCACATTGAAAGCGGCTCAACATCACTAATTATTAGAGAAATGCAAATCAAAACTACAATGAGGTATCACCTCACACCAGTTAGAATGGGCATCATCAGAAACTCTACAAACAACAAATGCTGGAAAGGGTGCGGAGAAAAGGGAACTCTCCTGCACTCTTGGTGGGAATGTAAATTGATACAGACACTATGGAGAATAGTATGGAGGGTCCTTAAAAAACTAAAAATAGAATTACCATATGATCCAGCAATCCCATTACTGGGCATATACCCAGGGAAAACCATAATTGAAAAAGACACATGCACCCCAGTGTTCATTGCAGCACTCTTTACAATATCCAGGTCATGGAAGCAACCTCAATGCCCAACGACAGACGAATGGATAAAGAAGATGTAGCATATATATACAATGGAATATTATTCAGCCATAAAAAGGAACGAAATTGAGTCATTTGTTGAGATGTGGACAGATCTAGAGACTGTCATACAGAGTAAAGTTAGTCAGAAAGAGAAAAACAAATATTGTATATTAACTCATGTATGTGGAACCTAGAAAAATGGTACAGAAGAGCCAGTTTGCAGGGAAGAAGTTGAGACACAGATGTAGAGAACAGATGTATGGACACCAAGGGGGGAAAACCGCGGTGGGGTGGGGATGGTGGTGTGCTGAATTGGGCGATTGAGATTGACATGTATACACTGATGATTATAAAATTGATGGCTAATAAGAACCTGCAGTATAAACAAACAAACAAAACAACTAATACTAAACTTTCTTTGGGTTATTTGTATGGAAATATGTTAATATAAATGTTTCAGACATTACATGAAATTTCTAAAAATCTTATATGTTCTGGTATAATGTTATGTCATAATTCTAGTTATTACTTTAAAATGTATATCTCAGAAATAACTAAATTTCCTTGTCAATTGAATCATTATAAACTTTCATCAAATCTTTAACTGTTGTCATTTTTAAGTCTTTTGTCATTTACAGACAGTTCTGTGTGTACTCTGATGCTTTTGCAAAAATGTTCCTATAAAAATGTTTCATCTTCAAGGAATTCATGGAAAAGACTCTGACAATTACAGGTTTCTGGTAACTGACTATACTGCTGAACTGAATGAATAAGCATTTTCAGAACTCTAATGGGAAACTGATGAACTCATGAAATTGTTAACAAAAGATCAAGATAAAAAAATTAATTACATGGGACTGAGTGAACTGATGAGGATGATTATAATTTTTGTGACTGTCTGTTTGAATAAAAAAAATCCCACAAGGACTCAGAGGCAAAAAATATACAAATCAATTTTCACTGCAAAGTAAAGGAGCTGTTACAGTGAAGAATAAAAAAAGAAAAGATACATGTACCCCAATGTTCATAGCAGCACTATTTACGATAGCCAAGACATGGAAGCAACCTAAATGTCCATCAACAGATGAATGGATAAAGAAGATGTGGTACATATATACAATGGAACATTACTCAGCCATAAAAAAAATGAAATAATGCCATTTGGAGCAACATGGATGGACCTAGAGATTATCATACTAAGAGAAGTAAGTCAGAGAAAGACAAATATCATATGATATCACTTATATGTGGAATGTAAAAAAGTGATTCCACATATGAACTTATTTACAAAACAGAAATGGACCCACAGAAAAAGAAAATAAACTTACAGTTACCAAAGGGGGAGAGGGATAAATTGGGAGTTTGGGATTAAAACATACACACTAGTATATGTAAATAGATAATCAACAAGGACCTACTCTGTAGCACAGGGAGCTCTACTCAATATTCTGTAACAACCTATATCAAAAAGGAATCTGAAGAATAGATATATAACTGAAAAAAATAAAAACAGTGTAAACAGAAAAAATAAAACCTCTGTTCTTAAAATAAAAGAATCAATGGAAATTCTAGAACTGAAAAATGCAATATCTAAAATTTTTAAATTAATTTTATGGGCTTATCAACAGAATGAAGAAAACAGAGGAAAGAGTCAGTGAATTTAAAGAGAGATCAACATAAAATATCCAATGTGAAGAGTAGAGAGAAAAGTGATAGAGCCTGTAGGATAATATCAAGAGACTTAACACACATGCAATTGGAGTCCTATAAAGAGAAGAGAGATGAAATAGGGTAGAAGAAAATATTTGAAGAAATAATGACCAAATAATCCCCAAATTTGGTGAAGGACATAAATTTGCACACCTAAGAAACTTACAAACCTCAAGCAGGTTAACTAAAATAAAACCATGTCAAAGAACATTAGAGTCAACCTGCTGGAAATCAGTGATAAAGAGAAAATCTTGAAAGCACACAGAGAAAAGCAACATATTACAAAGAGGGCAATAATGATTCAAATGACTACTGATATCTCA
This sequence comes from Phocoena sinus, assembly GCF_008692025.1. Lineage (NCBI taxonomy): Eukaryota > Metazoa > Chordata > Mammalia > Artiodactyla > Phocoenidae > Phocoena > Phocoena sinus. The sequence continues at coordinate 27,764,704 of NC_045776.1, read as the reverse complement.
TGTCAGAAAGAGTGGAGACCAGTAGACACTGGATGAACATCTTGAAAGTGCTGAAAGAAAAAAAAAACTGTCAGCCCGGAATTCTATATCCAGCAAAAAACATACATCAAATATTCAGACAAAATCAAGATTTTTTCATATAAAAGAAAACTAAAAGAATTTGTCACCAGCAGAGCTTCACTAAAGAAATGCTAAAGGAAGTTCTTCAGGCTGAAGAGAAATTATACCAGATGAAAATATGGATCTTTAGGAAGGAATTAAGGGCATCAAAAATCACGAATATCAATAAAAGACTTCTAAAACTTTCTTTCAAACATATTTGACTATTCAAAGCAAAAATTATAACACTGCCTTGTATTTATAACTTTTGTAGCTGTCATATGTCAGATGTCATATAAAAGAAATGGGGGGGCTTCTCTGGTGGCACAGTGGTTGAGAGTCCACCTGCCGATGCAGGGGACACAGGTTCGTGCTCCGGTCTGGGAAGATCCCACATGCCGCGGAGCGGCTGGGTCTGTGAGCCACGGCCGCTGAGCCTGCGCGTCTGGAGCCTGTGCTCCACAAAGGGAGAGACCACAACAGTGAGAGGCCCATGTACCGAAAAAAAAAAAAAGAAAGAAAAGAAATGGGGGGGGGGATAATTGTTGTTTACTACAACAAAATAATTCTGAAAGGAAGAGACTTGTATGTATATTTTTGTAGGAACATCTAAAAAATGTAGAATTGCTGGATAAGAGAATATACACAATTGCTATCTTGACTGATTATGTCAAACTGTCTCCCAAAAGATGACTGGTTGATATATCTACCAGTATTATTGATAGCCCATTTACCTACCCTCAATAACCAAAGGTTTTAATCTAGCTTTAAAATGTTTGCCAATCTATCAAACTCTTAGAGGAAAACATAGGCAGAACACTCTATGACATAAATCACAGCAAGATCCTTTCTGACCCACTTCCTAGAGTAATGGAAATAAAAACAAAAATAAACAAATGGGACCTAATGAAACTTCAAAGCTTTTGCACAGCAAAGGAAACCATAATCAAGACCAAAAGACAACCCTCAGAAAGGGAGAAAACATTTGCAAATGAAGCAACTGACAAAGGATTAATCTCCAAAATTTACAAGCAGCTCATGCAGCTCAATAACAAAAAAACAAACAACCCCATCCAAAAATGGGCAAAAGACCTAAATAGACATTTCTCCAAAGAAGATATACAGAATGCCAACAAACACATGAAAGAATGCTCAACATCATTAATCATTAGAGAAATGCAAATCAAAACTACAATGAGATATCATCTCACACCAGTCAGAATGGCCATCATCAAAAAATCTAGAAACAATAAACGCTGGAGAGGGTGTGGAGAAAAGGGGACACTCTTGCACTGCTGGTGGGAATGTGAATTGGTTCAGCCACTATGGAGAACAGTATGAAGGTTCCTTAAAAAACTACAAATAGAATTACCATATGACCCAGCTATCCCACTACTGGGCATATACCCTGAGAAAACCAAAATTCAAAAAGAGTCATGTACCAAAATGTTCATTGCAGCTCTATTTACAATAGCCCGGAGATGGAAACAACCTAAGTGCCCATCATCAGATGAATGGATAAAGAAGATGTGGCACATATACACAATGGAATATTACTCAGCCATAAAAAGAAATGAAATTGAGCTATTTGTAATGAGATGGATAGACCTAGAGTCTGTCATACAGAGTGAAGTAAGTCAGAAAGAAAAAGACAAATACTGTATGCTAACACATATATATGGAATTTAAGGGGAAAAAATGTCATGAAGAACCTAGGGGTAAGACAGGAATAAAGACGCAGACCTACTGGAGAACAGACTTGAGGATATGGGGAGGGGGAAGGGTGAGTTTTGACAGGGCGAGAGAGAGTCATGGACATATACACACTAACAAACGTAGTAAGGTAGATAGCTAGGGGGAAGCAGCCGCAAGGCACAGGGATATTAGCTCAGTGCTTTGTGACAGCCTGGAGGGGTGGGATGGGGAGAGTGGGAGGGAGGGAGACGCAAGAGGGAAGACATATGGGAACATATGTATATGTATAGCTGATTCACTTTGTTATAAAGCAGAAACTAACACACCATTGTAAAGCAATTATACCCCAATAAAGATGTTTAAAAAAAAAAAATGTTTGCCAATCTAATAGGTGAAACATGGTAACTCATTTTTGATTTAATCTCTTATCTTTTAGTTACCATTAAATTTGTCAGCCATTTTTATTTCTTTTCTGAGAACTGTCCTATATCTTATTAATATGTGAAACAAAGGAAACTAGTCTTTATCTACATATGCGCTGCAAATATTTCCCCTCACACTGTCATCTGCCTTTTGACCTTTTTTCATACAAAATATTTAAATTTTCAGATAGTCAAGGTTAAAGTGAAGTTCTTAAAAGGTCAAATTTATGAAAATTTCATTTTATGGTTTCTAAGGTTTTGTCCAAACTTAGAAAGATCTCTACTTCATGACTCATTTTGAAATCACCCATGTTTCCTTCTAACATATTGATTATTTCAATTTTTACCTTTAGGTAATTGTACTAAGAGGAATATAGATTAAGAATTAAGGACAATAAATGAAATAGAGGGTAAAAAAATAGAAATAATCAATGAAACTAAGAGCTGGTTCTTTGAAAAGATAAACAAAATTGATAAACCTTTAGCCAGATTTATCAAGATAAAAAGAGAGAGGGCTTAAATCAATAAAATCAGAAATTAAAAAGACGTTACAACTGACACCACAGAAATATAAATGATCACAAGCAACTATCACAAACAACTATACACCAACAAAATGGGCAATGTAAAAGAAACAAATTCTAAGACAAATTCCTAGAAATGTATGATCTCCCAAGACTGAACCAGGAAGAAATAGAAAATATGAACAGACCAATTAGCAGTAATGAAATTGAATCAGTCATTGTTTTTTTAAAAAAAAACTCCCAGTAAACAAAAGTCCAGGACCAGACAGTTTCACAGTTGAATTCTACCAAATATTTAGAGAAGAGTTAACATCTGTCCTTCTCAAACTATTCAAAAATACTGCAGAGGAAGGAACACTTTTAAATTCATTCTGCAAGGCCAGCATCACCCCGATACCAAAACCAGACAAAGATATCACAAAAAACAGAAGTTACAGGCCAATAATACTGATGAATATAGATGCAAAAGTTCTCAACAAAATATTAGCAAACCAAATCCAACAATACATTAAAAGGATCATACACCATGATCAAGTGGGATTTATCACAGGGATGCAATGATTTTTCAATATATGCAAATCAATCAATGTGATACACCACATCAATATTCTTCAGTGAAGAATAAAAGAATAAAAATAAAAGAAGAATAAAAACTATATGATCATTTCAATAGATGCAAAGAAAGATAAAAAGCTTTTGAGTGGATAAATTCAGCATCCATTTATGATAAAAACTCTCCAGAAAGTGGGCATAGAGTGAACATACCTCAATATAATAAAGGCCATATATGACAAACCCACAGCTAACACCATACTCAATGGTGAAAAGCTAAAAGCATTTCCTCTTAGATCAGGAACAAGACAAAGATGCCCACTCTGGCCACTTCTATTCAAAATAGTATTGGAAGTCCTAGCCAGAGCAATCAGATAAGAAAAAGAAATGAAAGGAATCCAAATTTGAAAAGAAGAAGTAAAACTGTCATTGCTTGCAGATGACATGATACTATACATAGAAAATCCTAAAGACGCAACCAGAAAACTACTAGATCTTATCAATGAACTTGGTAATGTTGCAGGATAAAAAATTAATATACAGAAATCTGTTGCATTTCTATACACTAACAATGAACTATCAGAAAGAGAAATTAAGGAAACAATCCCACTTACCATTGCATCAAAAAGAATTAAATACCTAGGAATAAACGTACCTAGAGAGACAAAAGACCTGTATGCAGAAAACTATAAGACACTGATGAAAGAAATTAAAGATGATACAAACAGATGGAGAGATATACCATGTTCTTCGATTGGAAGAGTCAATATTATGAAAATGACTCTACTACCCAAAGCAATCTACAGATTCAATGCAATCCCTATCAAATTACCTATGGCATTTTTTACAGAACTAGAACAAAAATCTTAAAATTTGTATGGAGACACAAAAGACCCCAAGTAGGGCTCCCTGGTGGCGCAGTGGTTGAGAGTCTGCCTGCCGATGCAGGGGACACGGGTTCATGCTCCATTCCGGGAAGATTCCACATGCCACAGAGTGGCTAGGCCCATGAGCCACGGCCACTGAGCTTGTGCGTCCGGAGCCTGTGCTCCGCAATGGGAGAGGCCACAACAGTGAGAGGCCCGTGTACCACAACAAAAACAAAAAATTTTTAAAAAGACCCCGAGTAGCCAAAGCAGTCTTGAGAGGAAAAAACTGAGCTGGAGGAATCAGACTCCATGATTTCAGACTACATTACAAAGCTACAGTAATCAAGTCAATATGGTACTGGCACAAAAACAGAAATATAGATCAATGGAACAGGATAGAAAGCCCAGAGATAGGGCTTCCCTGGTGGTGCAGTGGTTGAGAGTCCGCCTGCCGATGCAGGGGACACAGGTTCGTGTCCCGATCCAGGAGGATCCCACATGCCACAGAGCAGCTGGGCCCGTGAGCCATGGCTGCTGAACCTGTGCGTCCGGAGCCTGTGCTCCACAGCGAGAGAAGCCACAACAGTGAGAGGCCCGCATACCGCCAAAAAAAAAAAAAAAGAGAGAAAGCCCAGAGATAAACCCACACACCTATGGTCAACTAACCTATGACAAAGGAGGCAAGGCTATAAAATGGAGAAAAGACAGTCTCTTCAATAAGTGGTGCTGGGGAAACTGGACAGCTACATGTAAAAGAATGAAATTGGAACACTCCCTAACACCATACACAAAAATAAACTCAAAATGGATTAGAGACCTAAATATAAGACTGGACACTATAAAACTCTTAGAGGAAAACATAGGAAGAACACTCTTTGACATAAATCACAGCAATATCTTTTTTGATCCACCTCCTAGAGTAATGGAATTAAAAACAAACAAACAAAAAACAAAACAAAACAAAAAAAGTGAAGAACCATTCAAATGAGAAGCTACTATGTGTATGTACATCTATAAGTTATGCATATATATATATGTGTTATCATATATACATATGCATAGCTATAACGTGTGTGCATGTGTGTGTATACAGTCCTCCTGCTCCTCCTCAAGCCCTGTTGTGATGTGTGGATGGACAACAGCTCTTCCTGCACCATCTGCCCACACTTGGCCCTGATTTACGTCTTTCTGTTCCTGAGGCACTGGGGCCTGACACAGGGCAACAGGAGAGGGTCCCATCGGGCTTCCAGCTGCTGCTGCCCCATCTGCCTCTTTGGAAACTCCTTTCCCAGATCTCCTACTCTCTCTTGCCTGCTTCCAACCACCCTGGGCCTTGTCCGCCCCCCCCCCCCACATCAATCAGCCCTCTAATTAGCCCTTGAGCCAAGCTCTGCCGCCCCCTTTGGCCTTTGAGGCTGGGCTGGGAGGCTCACTGGCCAGCCTCTCATGGAGCAGAGTCACATCTTGTCACAATAGGTCCTTGACAGAGGACTTGTGTCAGCATCCTGGCCCATGATCATGGGCAGAGACTCAGTAGGACTTTGCAAGCAACTGATTTTGAAGTCTTTGGAGACCTGAAGACTCCTGGCTTTGAGCTCAGCCATGAACAGGAAAGCTGATGACTCCAATGAGGGGAGAAACCAAAGTCCAAAGATAGGCTATATTTTCACTTGTTCAGACACTTTAGCTTAGGCACTCAGCTCTTCAGAAAGTGTGAACGATAGATTAAAATCTAAACCTGTTCTTTGAGAGCAAGGAGCTCACACTACCAGAGGATGGGCATCCCACAAGCATTTTCTGAGTGTACCATGTCTTGTAAAAATAACAAGGGAAAACAGGTGTATTTTATATTAAGTAATTAGATAACCATGGTCTTGAGGTCCTGTGTGCTAGATGTTGAAGAAGAAAAAAAATGAAAAAAGATGACCTCTGCTTTTGGGGAGTATCATAAAATGGGGCAGACAGGCTAAAAAAAAAAAAAAAAAAGGTTTGCAGCACCATAGATGGACCTAGAAAATATTATACTTAGTGAAGTCAGACAGATACTATGATACCACTTATATGTGGAATCTAAAAAATAATATAAATGAATCTGTATACAAAACAAAAAAAAAACTCACAGACATAGAGAACAAATTTATGGTTACCAAAGGGGAGAGGGAGGGTGGGAGTGACAAATGAGGAGTATGGTATTAACAGACACAAACTAATATACATAAAATAGATAAGAAACAAGGATTTACTGATAGCACAGGGAATTATATCAATATCTTATAATAACCTATATTGGAATATAATCTGAAAACAATAACTGAATCACCGTGCTGTACACCTGAAACTAAAACAATATTATAAATTAACTACACTTCAATTTTTAAATATTTTTTTTAAATTTTTAAAAACTGTGCTGGTTTAAAATTATTTCTGCCTTTTCATATCATTATGAAACCAATCACAGGTGTTCAGAAAACAAAATGCCCATAGAAAGATAAAGCAAAAATTTTAATCCCAAAGACACAAAGAAATATTCTAATATTCATTTGGCTAGCCTAAATAATAAATATTAGATTGAAAAAAGGAGAATATGTCAAACCAGGGAGATAAGAGCTCTTATAAGGAAAGCAAAGGGTGCTAAGAAAGGGGCACAAAGGAGGGGCTGTAAACTATGGTTGAGATAATAAGACCCACACAGACACAGACAAAAATAGTGTCACGATAGAGGGTAAAATGTATGATTCAATTAAGCAAGCACTTATGATGCACTGGTATGCAGACATTGTGAAAATCAATCTGAAATACAATAAAAAATCCAAATGTCATCAAAGACTCAGGTCTTTTCTATCCTTCCACTTTGTTCTCCACATGTTGGCTTTTCATGCTAGTAGTTAGGGCCTTATAATCACAAAGTGGCTACCACAGCTCCAGACATCACATCCTAATACTAGGAAAAAAACAGATGAGGGTTAAAGACTTTCTCTTCACCAGTTTTTCTCTTTTTATCCAGGAATCAAAAACTTTCCCAGAAGTTCCTCAGCAGACTTTCTGTTGTGTTTCATTTGTCAGAAATGGGATATGATGCAAAAGCAGAGGGAGGAGAAAGGATGATAAATATCTAGTAAAGTAGTTTAGAATTGCCATGGGCTAGGCATATTGTCAACTGAAAAAAAAATGGGATTCTATTGGTAGAATACTAACATTCATCTGGTCCAGCCCTCCTTCTGGGTACATGAAAGACTGTAGTCTCCTGCCTTCTTGAAGTTACGTGTGGCCAGATGACAGTTCTTGCCAATGAAGTGAAGAATTTAATTTCTAGAACTTGGGTCTCTGTTCCTCTGTATCGGGGAACCCTGAAGCCTAGTGTTGAGGTGTAGGCATCATAAGACGGTTGACTCTGTCAACCTCATCTCTGAGTGATGTCTATGCCAGGCAGAGTACCCCACCACCAGCTCACAGTGGTCAATAGGGTAGAGTGAGCGGGAAGTAAACATTCGTTGCTTTAAGCCCCTGAGATGCAGGGACTATTAGTTACCACATATAACCTAGCTCATCTTTGAGGCAGGATTGATGCAGAAATTGATACTAGAAGTGGGGAGCTTCCTTTAAAAAAAAAAAATTAGTCCTAATATTATGTGCCATTGGCTTAGCAGTTTGGTGGTAAATAGGCTGAAAAACTGACATTGGAGACTGGAAAGATGGTCAGTTTTTAACGGTGATAACTTGGTAGACAGATCATATACCTAATATACTTGTTGCTCTAGGAAAAGCGGTTCTAAAAACTTAGAGCATTAGTAGAGTGTGTGTTCATTGTCAAGGTCAAGGTATTACTAGGAAGATATGAACTCAGGAAAGAACTGGCCAGATTACAAGCAGAAGTGAAAGGAAATGAGAAAGTCCCAAATCAGGTCTTTGCAGGGTTGGAGAGGACAGCTTCTCACTTCTCACTCCAAAGAGCAAAAGATAAGGATGAGAGAACTTTTTAATATATAGTTATTCAATTGTTCACTTATATCAGTATAGACTCATATTTATTCTACTCTATGGATCATAACCTAATACTATTGTTATTTATTTTGTTCAAATTTATTTTAGCTTTGGACATTAAGAGTTCCTTCAATTTGTCCCCATCCTTTATTTTAGCACTTCCTTAGTTTCTAGTACTACCAGATGACCCAGACACACCTTGTATTTCCCCTGCCCTGGAATCAACTGCTTCTCTCAAGGATCCCTGATTCCTTATATTGGAGAGTTTTATTTAGAAACCAAGATATGGACACTAGGTGTGCCTGTTGATTCAGGGGTATCATGGTGTCTAGACCGTTACTATCCCAGGCACACACACACATTCATTTTTATCTATATATCTGTATATATACATTTTAAACCAAGATTTCGTACTGATACCTCCAATTCCAATCCAATGTTATAAGGTTCATTCTAGCATTCCCCCTTTCTTAATTATAACTTTTTTCTCCAGCAGAGAGAAATCTGGCTCTCATTATCTACATTAAATCTATTTATTTGTTCAATCTTAGTGTACACATAAGTAGTTTCAGAATCTCTAACCCATATCCCTATGGGAAATTTACTAACTGGAGTACAGTATCTATGTAGAGTTCTTTGTCTTTAACCTTATTGAGTCAAAACTGTTTTCCAAAGTAATTTAAGCTAGTTCTTTATTCTCTCCAGCGGGTTAGGTTATTCTTCTGTAACATATTTAGATGCCTTTTTGTGACTTATATTCCATTTTGGGTTCTGCCTCCATATCCTCATTGACTTCTTAAATTACATACAGTAAAATTCATTCTTTGCAGTGTATAATTCTATGCATTTTGTCAAATGCATAGAGTCACGTGTTCACCACCACAGTCACTATACAAACCGGTTCCATCATCATGAAATCCCCCCATGCAGTTCCATTGTAGTCAACCACTTCCTGAACCCCTACCCTTGGCAACCACTGATCTGTTTTCCATTCCTATAGTTTTGCCTATTCCAGAATATCATATAAATGGAATCATTCAATATGTACCCTTTTGAGTCTGTCTTCTTTCACTTAGCAAAATGCATTTAATCCATCCATGCTGTTGTGTGAATCAGTAGTTTGTTCCTTGTTACCTCTGAGTAGCACTCTCTTGTATGCATGTGCAATACTTTATCATTCACTGACTGAAGGACATCTGGTTGTTTATAGTTTGGGGTGAGTATGAATACAGGTGCTATAAACGTTTTCACACAGGCTTTTTGTAAACATAAATTTTCATCCCATTTGGGTGAATACCTAGTAGTGGAATTGCTGGGTCATATGGTAAGTGTATTTTTAACCTTTTAAGAAACTGACAAACTGCCAAAGTGGCCTTACCATTTTGCATTCCCACCAGTGAAGTATAAGTGTCCAGCTGTTCTTCTGATCATCAGCATCTGGTATTGTCAGTTTTGTTTATTTTAGTGATTCTAAAAGATGTGTAGTGCTAACTCATTATGAATTTAATTTGCCTTTCCCTAATGACTAATGATGTTGAGCATAACCTCATGTACTTACTGGCCATGTGTGTATCTTCTTTGGTGAAGTATCCGTTCAAATCTTCTCATATGGGGTTGATGGTGATGATCATCATCTTCTTATTGTTGACCTTTGAGAGTTCTCTGTGCATTCTGGCTATAGAGCCTCTGTTAGAGATGTGCTTTCCAAATATTTTCTCCTAGTCTGTAGCTTATCTTTTCATCCCCTTGACAGTGTCTTTTGGAGAGCAAATGTTTTTAATTTTAACAAAATCCAATTTATCAATTTTTTAACATATCCTTTTGGTGTTGCACCTAAATACTCTTTGCCTAACCCAAAGTTACAGAGACTTTTCTCTATGTTTCCTCATAGAAATTTTACAGTTTTACATTTAGATCTATGACGTATTTTTAGTTAATTTTTGTATAAGGTGTGAGCTATGGGTCAAGGTTCTATTTACATGTGTATGTATGTATGCAGACATACAACTGTTCCAACAGCATTTGCTGAAAAGACTATCCTCTCTCCATTAAATTACCTTATCACTTTTGTCAAAAATCAGTTGCCTATTTACTTTTCTGGACTCTCTACCCTGTTTCGTTGATCTTTGTAGCTATCATTACACCAGTACCACATTATCTTAATTTCTACAGTTTTATATTTGGTCTTGAACTCAGATAATGATAGTCCTTATAACTTGTTCTCTTTTTCAAAACAAAACCTTGGCTATTCTAGTTCTTTTGTCTTTCCATATAAATTTTAGAATCTGCTTATAGAGATCTACCAAAAAGAGCCCATTGATATTTTGATTAAGATTGTGTTGAATTTATAGATTAATTTGGGGAGAATTGACCTGACTTCTTAACAATAATGAAACTTTTGAACAATGAACACAGTATACCTCTCCACGTATTTAAGTCTTGTTTGAAACACTCTGATCAGTGTGTCATCGTTTTCAGCATACAGATCTGGCATGTGTTTGGTTTTTTTTAGGTTTTTATGTAAGTACTTGTTGGGGGTTCTTTTATGTTATTGTAAATGATTCTGGAATTTTTTAATTTAAAATTCCAACTATTCATTGTTACTATATATAAGTACAATTGACTTCAGTATATTGGCCTTTTATACCGTGACCTTTCTAATCTCACTTATTAGTTTTGGGAGGGGTTTTTTGGTCCACTTTTAAAAATTTTTCTATGTAAGTAACCATGTTTTTTGCTAATAGAGACAGTTTATTTCTTCCTTTCCAACTTGTGTATCTTTTATTTCTTTTTCTTGTCTTATTAGACTGACCAGGACTTGTAGTATAAGGTTGAGCAGGAGTGGTTAAAAGACATGCTTGCCTTCTTCCAGTCTCAGGGGGAAAGCATTCAGTCTTTCACTATTAAGTATGATGTTAGCTATAGTTCTTTTGTAGATGCTCTTTATCAGGTTAGGGAACTTTCCTTCTATTCTTAGTTTGCTGAAAGTTATCATGAATTAGTGTCGAATTTTGTCAAAAGCTTTTTCTGCATTTATTGAAATAATCATATGATTTTTCCTCTTTAGTCTGTTACTTTAGTGAGTAACATTGATTGATTTTTCAAAGTTGAACAAGCCTTGCATTCCTAAAATAAACCACACTTGGTTGTGATGTATTATCCCTTTTGTATATCGCTGAGTTCAATTTGCTAACACTTTTGTTTTAGAATTGTTTGTGCATGAGGGATATCGATCTGTAGTTTTTGTTTCTTGTGGTGTCTTTTTCTGGCATTAGAGTAATACTGACCTCATAAAATGAGCTGGGAAATGTGTGCTCCTCTTCCATTTTCTGAAAGAGATTATGAATTGGGATTAGCTCTTTGTTAAATATTGGTAGAATTCACCAAACCATCTGCGCCTAGAGTTTTCTTTGTTGGAAAGTTTTAAACTATGAATCTAATTAGCTTGATATAGTATTATTCAGATTATCTATTTCTTCTAAAGTAAGTTTTGATAGTTCATGTATTTCAAGAAATTGGTTCATTTCATCCAAGTTGTTGAATTTACAGGCATAGAATTATTCATAATATCATCTTATTTTTTTTGTTTTTTTTTTTAAACATCTTTATTGGGGTATAATTGCCTTACAATGGTGTGTCCGTTTCTGCTTTATAACAAAGTGAATCAGCTATACATATACATATGTTCCCATATGTCTTCCCTCTTGCGTCTCCCTCCCTCCCACTCTCCCCATCCCACCCCTCCAGGCTGTCACAAAGCACCGAGCTAATATCCCTGTGCCTTGGAGCTGCTTCCCCCCAGCTATCTACCTTACTACGTTTGTTAGTGTGTATATGTCCATGACTCTCTCTCGCCCTGTCAAAACTCACCCTTCCCCCTCCCCATATCCTCCAGTCCGTTCTCCAGTAGTCTCCGTCTTTATTCCTGTCTTACCCCTAGGTTCTTCATGACATTTTTTTTTCCCTTAAATTCCATATATATGTGTTAGCATACGGTATTTGTCTTTTTCTTTCTGACTTACTTCACTCTGTATGACAGATTCTAGGTCTATCCATCTCATTACAAATAGCTCAATTTCATTTCTTTTTATGGCTGAGTAGTATTCCATTGTGTATATGTGCCACATCTTCTTTATCCATTCATCCGATGATGGGCGCTTAGGTTGTTTCCATCTCCGGGCTATTGTAAATAGAGCTGCAATGAACATTTTGGTACATGACTCTTTTTGAATTTTGGTTTTCTCAGGGTATATGCCCAGTAGTGGAATAGCTGAGTCATATGGTAATTCTATTTGTAGTTTTTTAAGGAACCTCCATACTGTTCTCCATAGTGGCTGAACCAATTCACATTCCCACCAGCAGTGCAAGAGTGTCCCCTTTTCTCCACACCCTCTCCAGCATTTATTGTTTCTAGATTTTTTGATGATGGCCATTCTGACTGGTGTGAGATGATATCTCATTGTAGTTTTGATTTGCATTTCTCTAATGATTAATGATGTTGAGCATTCTTTCATGTGTTTGTTGGCATTCTGTATATCTTCTTTGGAGAAATGTCTATTTAGGTCTTCTGCCCATTTTTGGATGGGATTGTTTGTTTTTTTGTTATTGAGCTGCATGAGCTGCTTGTAAATTTTGGAGATTAATCCTTTGTCAGTTGCTTCATTTGCAAATGTTTTCTCCCATTCTGAGGGTTGTCTTTTGGTCTTGGTTATGGTTTCCTTTGCTGTGCAAAAGCTTTGAAGTTTCATTAGGTCCCATTTGTTTATTTTTGTTTTTATTTCCATTACTCTAGGAGGTGGGTTAGAAAGGATCTTGCTGTGATTTATGTCATAGAATGTTCTTCCTATGTTTTCCTCTAAGAGTTTGATAGTTTCTGGCCTTACATTTAGGTCTTTAATCCATTTTGAGCTTATTTTTGTGTATGGTGTTAGGGAGTGATCTAATCTCATACTTTTACATGTACCTGTCCAGTTTTCCCAGCACCATTTATTGAAGAGGCTGTCCTTTCTCCACTGTACATTCCTGCCTCCTTTATCAAAGATAAGGTGTCCATATGTGCGTGAGTTTATCTCTGGGCTTTCTATCCTGTTCCACTGATCTATCTTTCTGTTTTTGTGCCAGTACCATACTGCCTTGATTACTGTTGCTTTGTAATATAGTCTGAAGTCAGGGAGCCTGATTCCTCCAGCTCCTTTTTTCGTTCTCAAGATTGCTTTGGCTATTCAGGGTCTTTTGTGTTTCCATACAAATTGCGAAATTTTTTGTTCTAGTTCTGTGAAAAATGCCAGTGGTAGTTTGATAGGGATTGCATTCAATCTGTAGATTGCTTTGGGTAGTAGAGTCATTTTCACAATGTTGATTCTTCCCAACCAAGAACATGGTATATCTCTCCATCTATTTGTATCATCTTTAATTTCTTTCATCAGTGTCTTATAATTTTCTGCATACAGGTCTTTCGTCTCCTTAGGTAGGTTTATTCCTAGATATTTTATTCTTTTTGTTGCAATGGTAAATGGGAGTGCTTTCTTGATTTCACTTTCAGATTTTTCATCATTAGTATATAGGAATGCCAGAGATTTCTGTGCATTAATTTTGTATCCTGCTACTTTACCAAATTCATTGATTAGCTCTAGTAGTTTTCTGGTAGCATCTTTAGGATTCTCTATGTATAGTATCATGTCATCTGCAAACAGTGACAGCTTTACTTCTTCTTTTCCGATTTGGATTCCTTTTATTTCCTTTTCTTCTCTGATTGCTGTGGCTAAAACTTCCAAAACTATGTTGAATAAGAGTGGTGAGAGTGGGCAACCTTGTCTTGTTCCTGATCTTAGTGGAAATGCTTTCAGTTTTTCACCAATGAGGATGATGTCTGCTGTGGGCTTCTCATATATGGCCCTTATTATGTTGAGGAAAGTTCCCTCTATGCCTACTTTCTGGAGGGTTTTTATCATAAATGGGTGTTGAATTTTGTCGAAAGCTTTCTCTGCATCTATTGAGATGATCATATGGTTTTTCTCCTTCAATTTGTTAATATGGTTTATCACATTGATAGATTTGCGTATATTGAAGAATCCTTGCATTCCTGGAATAAACCCCACTTGATCATGGTGTATGATCCTTTTAATGTGCTGTTGGATTCTGTTTGCTAGTATTTTGTTGAGGATTATTGCATCTATGTTCATCAGTGATATTGGCCTGTAGTTTTCTTTCTTTGTGACATCCTTGTCTGGTTTTGGTATCAAGGTGATGGTGGCCTCGTAGAAGGAATTTGGGAGTGTTCCTCCCTCTGCTATATTTTGGAAGAGTTCGAGAAGGATAGGTGTTAGCTCTTCTCTAAACGTTTGATAGAATTCACCTGTGAAGCCATCTGGTCCTGGGCTTTTGTTTGTTGGAAGGTTTTTAATCACAGTTTCAATTTCAGTGCTTGTGATTGGTCTGTTCATATTTTCTATTTCTTCCTGATTCAGTCTTGGCAGGTTGTGCATTTCTAAGAATTCGTCCATTTCTTCCAGATTGTCCTTTTTATTGGCATAGAGTTGCTTGTAGTAATCTCTCATGATTTTTTTTATTTCTGCAGTGTCAGTTGTTACTTCTCCTTTTTCATTTCTAATTCTACTGATTTGAGTCTTCTCCCTTTTTTTCTTGATGAGTCTGGCTAGTGGTTTATCTGTTTTGTTTATCTTCTCAAAGAACCAGCTTTTAGTTTTATTGATCTTTGCTATCGTTTCCTTCATTTCTTTTTCATTTATTTCTGATCTGATTTTTATGATTTCTTTCCTTCTGCTAGCTTTGGGGTTTTTTTGTTCTTCTTTCTCTAATTGCTTGAGGTGCAAGGTTAAGTTGTTTATTCGAGATGTTTCCTGCTTCTTAAGGTGGGCTTGTATTGCTATAAACTTCCCCCTTAGAACTGCTTTTGCTGCATCCCATAGGTTTTGGTTCGTTGTGTCTCCATTGTCATTTGTTTCTAGGTATTTTTTTATTTCCTCTTTGATTTCTTCAGTGATCACTTCATTATTAAGTAGTGTATTGTTTAGCCTCCATGTGTTTGTATTTTTTAAAGATCTTTTCCTGTAATTGATATCTAGTCTCATGGCGTTGTGGTCAGAAAAGATACTTGATACAATTTCAGTTTTCTTAAATTTACCAAGGCTTGATTTGTGACCCAAGATATGATCTATCCTGGAGAATGTTCCATGAGCACTTGAGAAAAATGTGTATTCTGTTGTTTTTGGATGGAGTGTCCTATAAATATCAATTAAGTCCATCTTGTTTAATGTATCATTTAAAGCTTGTGTTTCCTTATTTATTTTCATTTTGGATGATCTGTCCATGGGTGGAAGTGGGGTGTTAAAGTCCCCTACTATGAATGTGTTACTGTCGATCTCCCCTTTTATGGCTGTTAGTATTTGCCTTATGTATTGAGGTGCTCCTATGTTGGGTGCATAAATATTTACAATTGTTATATCTTCTTCTTGGATCGATCCCTTGATCATTATGTAGTGTCCTACTTTGTCCCTTTTAATAGTCCTTATTTTAAAGTCTATTTTGTCTGATACGAGAATTGCTACTCCAGCTTTCTTTTGGTTTCCATTTGCATGGAATATCTTTTTCCATCCCCTTACTTTCAGTCTGTATGTGTCTCTAGGTCTGAAGTGGGTCTCTTGTAGACAGCATATATAAGGGTCTTGTTTTTGTATCCATTCAGCCAATCTGTGTCTTTTGGTGGGAGCATTTAGTCCATTTACATTTAAGGTAATTATCGATATGTATGTTCCTATTCCCATTTTCTATATTATTTTGGGTTCGTTACTATAGGTCATTTCTTTCTCTTGTGTTTCTTGTCTAGAGAAGTTCCTTTAGCATTTGTTGTAAAGCTGGTTTGGTGGTGCTGAACTCTCTCAGCTTTTGCTTGTCTGTAAAGGTTTTAATTTCTCCATCAAATCTGAATGAGATCCTTGCTGGGTAGAGTAGTCATGGTTGCAGGCTTTTCTCCTTCATCACTTTCAGTATGTCCTGCCACTCCCTTCTGGCTTGTAGGGTTTCTGCTGAGAGATCAGCTGTTAACCTTATGGGGATTCCCTTGTGTGTTATTTGTTGTTTTTCCCTTGCTGCTTTTAATATGCTTTCTTTGTATTTAATTTTTGACAGTTTGATTAATATGTGTTTTGGCATATTTCTCCTTGTATTTATCCTGTATGGGACTCTCTGTGCTTCCTGGACTTGATTAACTATTTCCTTTCCCATATTAGGGAAGCTTTCAACTATAATCTCTTCAAAGATTTTCTCAGTCCCTTTCTTTCTTCTTCTTCTGGAACCCCTATAATTCGAATGTTGGTTCGTTTAATGTTGTCCCAGAGGTCTCTGAGACTGTCCTCAGTTCTTTTCATTCTTTTTTCTTTATTCTGCTCTGCAGTAGTTATTTCCACTACTTTATCTTCCAGGTCACTTATCCGTTCTTCTGCCTCAGTTATTCTGCTATTGATCCTATCTAGAGTACTTTTAATTTCATTTATTGCATTGTTCATCGTTGCTTGTTTCATCTTTAGTTCTTGTAGGTCCTTGTTAACTGTTTCTTGCATTTTGTCCATTCTACTTCCAAGATTTCGGATCATCCTTACTATCATTATTCTGAATTCTTTTTCAGGTAAATTGCCTATTTCCTCTTCATTTGTTAGGTCTGGTGGGTTTTTATCTTGCTCCTTCATCTGCTGTGTGTTTTTCTGTCTTCTCATTTTGCTTATCTTACTGTGTTTGGGGTCTCCTTTTTGCAGGCTGCAGGTTCGTAGTTCCCGTTGTTTTTGATGTCTGTCTCCAGTGGCTAAGGTTGTTTCAGTGGGTTGTGTAGGCTTCCTGGTGGAGGGGACTAGTGCCTGTGTTGTGCTGGATGAGGCTGGATCTTGTCTCTCTAGTGGGCAGGTTCACGTCTGGTGGTGTGTTTTGGGGTGTCTGTGGCCTTATTATGATTTTAGGCAGCCTCTGTGCTAATGGGTGGGGTTGTGTTCCTGTTTTGCTAGTTGTTTGGCATAGGTTGTCCAGCACTGTGGCTTGCTGGTCGTTGAGTGAAGCTGGGTGCTGGTGTTAAGATGGAGGTCTCTGGGAGATTTCCACCGTTTAATATTATGTGGAGCTGGGAGGTCTCTTGTTGACCAGTGTCCTGAAGTTGGCTCTCCTACCTCAGAGGCAGAGCCCTGACTCCTGGGCTGGAGCACCAAGAGCCTTTCATCCACACGGCTCAGAATAAAAGGGAGAAAAAGTAGAGAGAATTGGTAGAAGTATGAGGAAAGAAAGAGGGAAAGGAGGAAAGGAAGGAAGAAAGAAAGAAGCAAAGAAGGAAAGAAAGGAGGGAGGGAGGGTGGGAGGAAGGAAGGAAGGAGGGAAAGAAGGAAAAAAGACAGAAAGAAAGAAGATACAGTAAAAATAAAATAAAGTATAATATAGTTATTGAATTAAAAAATATTTAGAAAAAAAAAGGGACGGATAGAACCTTAGGACAAATGTTGGAAGCAAAGCTATACAGAGAAAATCTTACACAGAAGCATACACATACACCTTCACAAAAAGAGGTAAAGGGGGAAAAAATCATAAATCTTGCTCTCAGATACCACCTCCTCAATTTGGGGTGATTCGTTGTCTAAAGGAGGGAAGGAAGGAAGGAAGGAAAGAAAGAAAGAACGAAGGTAAAGTATAATAAATTTATTACAATTGAAATTAATTATTAAGAAAAAAAAATTTTTTTTAAAACCATGGACGGATAGAGCCCTAGGACAAATGGTGGAAGCAAGAGTATACAGACAAGATCTCACACAGAAGCATACACGTACACATTCACAAAAAGAGGAAAAGGGAAAAAAATCATAGATCTCGCTCCTAAATTCCACCTCTTCAATTTGGGATCATTCCTTGTCTATTCAGGTATTCCACAGATGCAGGGTATATCAAGTTGATTGTGGAGCTTTAATCCGCTGCTTCTGTGGCTGCTGGGAGAGATTTCCCTTTCTATTCTTTGTTCTCACAGCTCACAGGAGCTCAGGTTTGGATTTGGCCCTGCCTCTGCGTGTAGTTCGCTGGAGGGCGTCTGTTTTTTGCTCAGACAGGACGGGGTTAAAGGAGCCGCTGATTCGGGGCCTCCGGCTCACTCAGGCCGGGGGTTGGGGGATGGGGGAAGGAGGGGCACTGCGTGCGGGGCGGGCCTGCGGCGGCAGAGGCGGCGTGACGTTGCGGCAGAGGCCGGCGTGACGTTTCACCAGCCTGAGGCCCTCCGTGCGTTGTCCCGGGGAAGTTGTCCCTGGATCCCGGGAACCTGGCAGTGGCGGGCTGCACAGGCTCCGCGGAAGAGGGGTGTGGAGAGTGACCTGTGCTCGCACACAGGCCCCTTGGTGGCGGCAGCAGCAGCCTTAGCGTCTCCCGCCCGTCTCTGGGGTCCGCGGTTTTAGCCGCGGCTCGCGCCCGTCTCTGGGGTTTGCGCTTTCAGCCGTGGCTCGCGCCCGTCGCTGGGGTTCGCGCTTTTAGCCGCGGCTCGCACCCGTCTCTGGAGATCCTTTAAGCAGCGCTCTTAAACCCCTCTCCTCGCGCACCAGGAAACAAACAGGGAAGAAAAAGTCTCTTGCCTCTTCGGCAGGTGCAGGCTTTTCCCCGAACTCCCTCCCGGCTAGTCGTGGTGCACTAACCCCTTCAGGCTATGTTCAAGCCGCCAACCCCAGTCCTCTCCCTGAGCTCCGTCCAAAACCGAAATCCGAGCCTCAGCTCGCAGCCCGGCCCGCCCCGGCGGGTGAGCAGACAAGCCTCTCGGGTTGGTGAGTGCTGGTCGGCACCGATCGTTTGTGCAGGAATCTCCCCGCTTTGCCCTCTGCACCCGTCGCTGTGCACTACTCCGCGGTCCCGAAACTCCCCCCTCCGCCTCCCGCAGTCTCCGCCCGCGGAGGGGCTTCCTAGTGTGTGGAAACTTTTCCTCCTTCACAGCTCCCTCCCACTGGTGCAGGTGCCGTCCTTATTCTTTTATCTCTGTTTTTTCTTTTTTTCTTTTGCCCTACCCAGGTACGTGGGGAGTTTCTTGCCTTTTGGGAGGTCTGAGGTCTTCTGCCAGCCTTCAGTAGGAGTTCTGTAGGAGTTGTTCCACGTGTGGATGTATTTCTGGTGTATCCGTGGGGAGGAAGGCGATCTCCGCGTCTTACTCTTCCGCCATCTTCAAGGTCCCTGCCTTTTTTTTTTTTTTAACATCTGTGAATTCTCTCGTAAGGTCCCTTTTTCATTCCTGAATTAACTAAACAGTACTTTCAACAGCTCAAATTAAAATAATTTTGAACCCATATCATGTGCCAGGAGCTATGCTAGACACTGCCCCAGATATATGGAAGAAAGGTTTCCAGGAAGGGTTTACAGTCCAGTTGAGTACTGTGTATTTACACCTCGGCTCTCGGCCTCAAGCCTACATTTCTACACTCTGCTCTAGGTGCTGAGGCTGGGACTCTGCAAACCACATTTCTCAGACACACTTGCTAGCTGATGGAAGGCACTAGAGAGAGGTTAGAAGATGGGAGGAGGGCTTCCAGTTCCTGTTAGTATTGCTCCAGCGCCTTGCAAAATCTCTAGGTCCAGCCTTCAGCTTCTTTTGGCAATCCAACCTGCGGAACCCCCTCAGAGGTATAGCATCAGCCAGCCGTGTCTCTGCCGCTCCTCAGCCTGTAGTCTGAGCATCAGGCACACGGTGCCCCCTTCATCCATCTGACCAGCAGCTGTGCAGGGGCCCTGCTTCTAAGCTCCGACTGCTCAGTAACCTCACCTCTTCCTTTCTCCCCACCCGGCCCCCCCAAGCTTAGGAGTGGTAGCTACTTCCTGTAGTTACTAATATCTGGGCTATGTCAGAATCTCCTATTTTCTCTTTCATCCTTCAATTTTCTGTATTACCAGCTACCTATATCCAGTCCCCCTCCATGTTCAGCACTTCGCAGGAGTTTCATTTTTCTGGCTGGATCCTTACGTTAAGGAAACAAGAGGTACACAGGAAGTGACAAGTGGCCATGGAAGGGGAACATATCGGGTGGTCAGAGGTTAGCCAAGAGAGTCAAAGAGGAAGGCAAAGGAGAGACTCTCACAAAGGCCCCACTCCCCACAGGAGCCTCTCGTTTCAATCCCTGCTACCATCTGTATGCCTGGCCTCCATCTAAAACCTTGGCCTAAGCATAGATGTGCCTCTTTCTTATGGCTCCTCTCAGCATAGGGAAATAGGCTGGCCTTTTCTTATTGAGACTGTATTATCAAAAAATACAAACAGCTAAAAATGAATTATATTCATCAATTCTAGGATGTACTTGTTTTTACACTTTAACATTTCTGAGATCAGGATACATATTGCACTCAGTGGCATCTTATAAAAAGCTAGAAATTTTTTTCTCTCTTAGTGGTATATAAAACAAAGGTGCATCTTTCAATGACACTTTAGAGTTTATGGAATAAATTATTCTGCAAAGTTTAGTCTTCTGGAGTCATAGCAAATATCTGTGGCAGAGATAGGTAACTATCCATCAACATCTGTTCCCTCTTCCCTGGTAATAAAATTTTAACTTGACCATATGGTTACCACATTTCCAGGCCTCCCTTGCAGTAGGTGTGGTTGTATGACTAAGTTTGGGCCAATGGGATGTGAGTGGATGTGATGTGTACAATCTTTGGATCCTGGATAAAGAAAAGACGAGCCTTAGACAAGACTTAGAGTTTCTATCTTTCCCCTTCACACAAGCTAGACCTTGAACAAGCCAGCTTCAACCTTGAAGGCATTAACAACCCCCTGGGGGAAAGGCTAGCAGAGTGATGATATGAAGGGACCTAGATCCCTGAATGACCATGAGAAGTAAGGCCACCTGCCAGTGTAAACAGCTCACCTTGGGACAAATACATGGGAGAGAAGTCACCTTCTATTTTTTTTTAATCCATTATATTTGGGAATTGCTTTTTTTCCCCAGTTGATTAACCTTTATCTGAACTAAAACACCTCCTCCTACTCAAGGATTGGCTCATCCTTGCCAGCCCCCAACTGGCCACTTTTTTGTTCAGTTTCCCGATTATCTC
This sequence comes from Phocoena sinus, assembly GCF_008692025.1. Classification (NCBI taxonomy): domain Eukaryota; kingdom Metazoa; phylum Chordata; class Mammalia; order Artiodactyla; family Phocoenidae; genus Phocoena; species Phocoena sinus. Next base: position 27,743,497 of record NC_045776.1, on the reverse strand, counting down.
CTTGCAACAGATACTGAGATTCTGCCCCTGTAGCAGGATGTTTTAATCTGGCATTTTGATGTTCTGAGCATTTTGACATGCTTGTCTGGGTTGATTTGCTTAATAATTTTACTATTTCCCATTTATGCTGCTTGGTAATGTAACCATTGTCAATAATGATTACATTTTGGAGACGATTTTTTCCTTCCATCAATAATCACCACTTCAAAACCTATATGGCCACAGTAAAACAGCTTCACCAGGATGAAAACCCATCCTGGCACACTAAACATGTGGGAAGGGAAAGAGAGAGGGAAGGAAAGATAGAAGGAGGGAGGGAGAGGGGAGGAGGGAGAGAGAGAGTGAAGGAAGCAAAAGAACAGCAGATTTTTCAAAGGGACAGCGGCCACAGGAAAGGGTCCTGCATCTTCCCTGTCTACTTCTCTGTTTCCCATCCTGGAGAATCATCCGAGTGGTTCCTCTCTTGGTTTTCCACATGACTAAACCCCACGGGTCTCATCTAATCATACTTAGAGCTGCCTGGCTGCCTCTCCCCAGTTCCTCCATCATCCGCAGAGCCCGGCAGGGGTGCAGACCTGGGCACACCACCCACCCCCTCTCACCTTCCTTCCTCCACACCCACGCCAAGCAGGGGTCTCACCAGTGGCCTGGCTAAGTGCAGGGCTGCCTGGTGGCTCCATACCTCACAGCATGGAAGGTTCCTTCCAACTCCTGGCCTCCTTGATGTGCATCATCCTGATGGGTGAGTCTCCCACTCTGCTCTCTGGTGCATTTTCAGAACAGAATAGATTCTCACAAAATTTTAGGTACGGTCTTCTCTCCCTGAGCTCGGGGCAGCTGGGTTGCCAGGGCCTCCAGCCCTGTGGGGAAGGGAGAGCTGCACTTTGGGAGGCTGTGGTGACAGAAGCCAGAAGTTCAAGTCCAGGCTTTGCCTTGGGATCCTGGTGACTTGAGGCAGTGCCTGGACTCCTCTGGGCCTCAGTGTCCCTACCTGTAGAAAGGCCTCCCGCCCAGGCCTTTGCTGTGAGGATCTAGGGGCATAACGGGCCAGCTCTGGGGAGGACAGCGCAGGCTCTGACAGACTGGGGGTGGTGTTGTCATCCAAGTGCTTTGCTTCTTAACGGGCACAGCCCCGGGAATGGGGGGAGAGCACATGGCTGTTTGGGGTAAGGGTGGGGTGACTTCACTTGGGGAGTAGGGCAAGTGATCGAGGGCACCCTGACCGTCCAGCAGGAACCCCAAGAAGTGAGTGGGAGCCCTTTGCTGCAGGCTTAAGTATCAATGTCACTTCACTTAAGGTCACTTAGCTCAAGGAGTCGGTGTCCCTGGGAACAGTATTTCTCAAAAGGTGGTCATGGACCATCTGCATCAGAATCCCTGGAGTGGCGTGCATTTGTTAACACGTTCTGGGACTTCCCTGGTGGTCCAGTGGTTAAGTCTTTGCCTTCCAATGCAGGGATTGCGGGTTCGATGCCTGGTCGGGGAGCTAAGACCCCACATGCCTCGCGGGGAAAAAACCAAAACTTAAAACAGAAGCAGTATTGTAACAAATTCAATAAAGACTTTAAAAATGGTCCACATCAAGAAAAAAAAAAAAAGCAGGTTCTTCATCTCCACCCCAGATCTGCAGAATCAGAATATGTCAGGAGCGGGGCCCAGGAATCTGCATGTTCAACCATCTTGGGTGATTCTTATGCACGATGCAGTTGAGGGCCACTGGGATGATGACAGACAACCCTCATGAGCCCCTCTGTCCAGGCCCCAATCCGCTCCTCGACCCCGCTCAGCCTGAGACATCCTCATGACTGTGTTCCTGGACTTGGCATCCAGGCCTCCATGTGCACAGCCATTGGCCATCACGTGCCACATGGTGACAGCACTGACATCATGGTGTTCCAAGTTGTTAGTCAATCTTCCTTGGGTGGGGTCCTATCTCCATGACTGGATTATAAACTCCCACTTCTCAGGCCTTTGATCCTTCCTCTCTAGCATTCAACACAGAGTAGAGTTCTGTTTGGGATTGAATACTAACAGCAAGTGCCTACAGAGCTCTTATTAAGTGCTGGGCATTGAATTAGTAATTCACGTAAGCATCGTAATCCTATGAGAAAAGAACTATTATATTCCCTTTTCACAGATGAGAAAACTGAGGCACAAAGTGGTTCAGTGGGCGGTGCAGGGTGAGACTGGGATTTGAACTTGGGGGTGTGTGGCTCAAGACGGGAACACGCCACCACCTCCTGACCCCATACTGCCCACTGTGCCACCCACAGAGCCCTGTGGTGGGGGCTGATAGGGGAGGGGTTTCCTTTTCCCAAGTTGACTTAACTCAGCCATCTTTCTGGATGATTTCGGGTTGGGTCCCACGTAGAGTGTGGGGCTGGAAGAGGTGACCCTGCCCACACCTGGGGCAGACAGGAGAACAGGTCAGACAAGGCTGTAAATCCTGGCTCTGCTATTTCCTAACTCTGTGGCCCTGAGCAGGTTACCTAACTTCTCTGAGCCTCGGGAAATGCGGGTCCCCATCACCTCGTGGCTGCTTGAAGGAGAATTAGATCATGGGCGGAAGGACCCCAGCACAGTCCTGGCGCTCAGCGGTTGTGCAGTAAATGGTAATGAAACGTTGCTCAAGTCACATAACTTCAAGGGACACTAGGTTTGGGGTTTTTTTGTTTTCGTTTGGTTTATTTCTCCTGCTAAGAGTCAGCAGCTATGAATCAGTGAAAGACAAAAAAAAACTTACAGGAAGCCGGAGCAGTCACATGTTCAAGTACAAAACCCAGACCACACAAACGCTCCAGCTGCGTGCCACGGCTCCCCGGGGAGGTGGGCACACATGGGGGCTATGCAGCCGGGTCGGCGAGGGGACCCCTCTTCTCGTGGCCGGCAGCTGCTTCACCGCTGAGACCAAGGGCTCTTAAACTAGGGTGAGCAGCGTCCCTCTTCCTGAAATCCCTCTGTAGCCTCTCCATGTGGCAGCGGGCCTGGAAGCGGCCGGAGCCCAAGGGGCCTGAGAGCAAGGTGGCCACAGGTCGCAGTCCTATCCCTATCACGCCTCTGAGCACAGGGCCCAGGGCTGGCCTTTGGCAAAAGTGAAGTGGAGGAATTCATCCAGGAAACCCCCCTCTTCCACTTTCCATGACTTCTCCCTCACACAGGCGTCCCCCCTGCCCAGCACCCTGGGGCAGCCCCTCATCTCCCAGGGGCCCTCACACTCTCTTTTGTCTTTCCTTTCTGTCTCCCCCCAGATCTGCTTTTAGAAAGCGGGAGGTGAGGGGTGGTGGGAAGAGCAGTAGTCTGGGAACTCTGGCCACTTAGTGACCTTGGTCCCCACATCTCTGATGAGCTGGCGCAGCAATCACAGAAGCTGTCATCCTCGAGGACTGTCGTGCCTGGCTTTTAACGCCCAGCTCATTTACTCTTCCCCACAGCCCTGCAAAGTGGGGGCCCTTTTCCCTGTTTCAGGGAGGCTCGGCGAGGTCAGGGCACTTCTGGGTGTCACAGGCTGGATATGAACTGGAGTCTCCTGAGTGCCAGCCCAGCCCTTGCCATCGCCTACACCTACGTGCAGTGGGTGGTGAGCCTGGTGCAAAGCTTGGGGCTCAGAGGAACTTACTTGGCTAGCTCTGAACCACTGCAAAAAAACAAACTGAGGAGGCAAGACAATTCACAGCAGTCACCCAAGGACATGGGGCGCTTATCTGGGACACGGGGAAAGTTCAGGGACTGCTGCCGTGGGCCCAAAAGGAAATGGAGGCTGAACGAGCCGGGACACTTCTGCCCCTGCTGACTCCTGCGGCCAGCAGCTGGGACCCAGAAGTCCTACCCGGGAGGAGGAGGGGTGCAGGGAGCTAGAGCACGGCAGGGACAGGTGGAATCAGAACTCCCAAGAGCAGCGCACTGCGCAGACACTGCCCCGGGGCAGGCTCCACCCTCAGCTCTGCATCTCTGTCAGCCCAGGCGACAGGGGCCAGCTCCACAACCAAGTGGCCAGAGAGGCAAGGGTTAAAGGAGAAACAGGACAACCCGAGGGCAGAAGGGGAACAATCAGGCCTTTCACTGACTTGCGTCTCCCAGCTCCCTGGAGCCTGTGGGGTCTGCTTCACACCGATGGATGGAATTCCTGGTTCCGCTTCCTCCTCTCCCCTCTGGTCTCTGCCCCATTCTCACTTTTTCGCCCCCTGATAACCTGTCTGGACTATATGCAGGCCCAGAAGGAAGAATTACTGAGAGCAAACTGAGGTGCGGGAGGGAATCGGATGAAAGGCAACTGCCCAGCTCGAGCCACACACCTAACTGGGGAGGTCCGGTGGCCAAGATGAACATCTGTCTTTGCCCCAAAACACCCTCTCCTGACCCTTCAGGCGCCACAATGCCCAAGAAGCCACCCCTGGAGTCATTCGCTGAGAACACCCCTACTAACGTGTCCAGGTATCCCCAAGGAGGGTAGCCCCTTACAGACAGCTGGGCTCATCAGACGGGCTGCGCGTCAGCTGATAATGTCAGCCCTCCTAGGGGGTGGGGAGCAGATCTCTGAGGGGCTCCACCTCTGAGGGCCACAAGTCTAGCCCTCCACGAGGCATCGTCTGTCCGTGGTGAGCACCTGCCTGGCATCATCCTTCTCCCCCTCAATGTCCATGCTTGTTTCCTCCAGAAACCTGTCACAAAAATCCCACCCCAGCAGACCTAATTCTTGTTAAAGCACCACTCCCTGAGGACACCCCCATTGGCCATTATCCCATCACAGCTGCCACCACTGGCTTGCTTTCCTATCTGTGGTCCATGGACAGTGGCTGCCGTATGCTCAGATACAAAATCATAAACAGTTTTCTCGCTAGTTAACATAAATGCGATCACACAGAACGCACTGCACATGAGCTACAGAGAGGCTCCCATGCACATCCCTGCCTCCTTCCTCACCAAGGAACTGGTGGGAATCTGGTTTAGCTGCAGGCAAAACCAAGGCCTCTATTTCTGATCCATCCAGATGCCACTTCTGCCCATCCAGGTTCTGCAGATGTTTCTACTGCCGAGTTCTCGTCCCACCCTGACGCCACTGGCACAGGGCTTTGGGATAATAGGTCCAGGGTGAGTTAACTACCCCTCCGTTGACTCGTGATTATGACTACGTGGAAGCTGGTACCCAGTGCTACAGCCCCAGCCCTCCCTCAAGGTGCATCATCACCACAGAGGGCACGAGGGAGCGATGTGGAGAGTTTAGTAAACGGCTGCACAGGACCATCAAGAGTGGATGCCTCTTTCCGCGTAGCTGAGTTTTCTCAACAGCCAATGGCTTACTTTAAGTACCTAAAAGCCTCTCAGTTAATTTTATATTGACATATTTCTCAAATGCTTGCCAGGCTTCCTTGTCATTTTTATCCACATATCATTTTTGGACACAGACTTTTAGGTTTAAAATTCTCCTTAGTAAGCGTCTAGAGGCATCATCTGACAAGATGAGCCCACTGAGGCCAGAGAGCTATGCGGACTCATGGTCACAAAGTCAGGGCCCGTCTAGCCAGGGCTACAACCCCAGACAGACGCCTGAGACCCCATGCGAGGGGCACGCCTCTCATGGCAATGAACCTTTCCAAGGTGACTCAGGTCATCCCCGCGAGCAATGTTTCACTAGCCTGCTGCAGTGTCATGATGCCTCAAGGCCCTCTGCACTTACCCCTCCTCTAAAGGGTCCCTTTTGCGCTGTACTTTTATCATTTCTGTCCTGATCGTCACTTTATTTTTACTGAAACTGCCTCCCTGACTGAATGCTGATTATATCACCCCTTGCTGCTTTCAATGGACTACAAACAGAAGACACTTTCTAGCTTTTCAACCTGTATTTCCCAAATCTGGGAAGCTACTTAAACAAACTCGTTAGAATCACGTATAAATGAAAAACAAACAATGGCTGCGCAACGGACAGGCTGTAAACACACTGAGGCAGCCACTGATTGTCACCATAGCTGTATCCCCAACACTCAACACAGTATCGAGCACAAGACAGACCCTCAATAAACATCTATTGAGTGAATAAGTACATGAGTCAATGACTAGCTTTCAGGTGAGTTAAGGGCAAGGCCTGCACTATTGCATGACGTGTGGTCTAAGGTGCCAAGTTGAGCCACGGATGGTGCAGTTTCCGGCATCAATTTCCTGACCCGCCCCACCCCCACCCCGTATGGCCTTGAGCTGTCCGTCCAGAGCCCTTCTCCTTCCCCACCACTGGTTAGCACCACCCCCATGCTCCCTCCTGGTCCCACTCTCTTTGCACGGCCAGTGAAGGAGGGAACTAACATCATTGAGCATTTGCTGAGTGTCAGCACTGTCCGGTTGACCTTCACATGTGACTTCATTCCATCCTCAATCCTCAATCCTATGAGGAAAGTACTATGTACCCCGTTCTGCGGCAGAGGAGCCTGAGACCTGGGACATTAAGCAACTCGCCCAAAGATCTCCCTGTAAATGGATGGGTCTAGAAGAGTGCCAGGCACAGACTGGGTGCTTGATACAAGTGAGAATGTCACCCATGTCCAGCCGTACCAAAGCTGGAATGCTCTTCACCGTGCCCAGTGGCCCACCATTGAGAGGAGGAATTTCGGACAAGGGGAAGAATGTGGGCCTCCTGTTGACCCCCGGAGGTTGATAGACATGAAGCAGGAAGAGTAGAGACCCTATCAAAAGGAGCTGTGGTTCCAGTTCGGGGGCTATCCCTGCCCTGTCCTAAGAGACATGCAGGAGCTACCAGAGGGAATAGTAAATGTCCCAGGAGGCTGGGGAGCTTGGATTCCTACCAAAGCACATGCATTTGCTCCCTGGGTAATTCCTATTGGGACTCCCCACATTCACCTCAAGTCCCCTGGGTGAACTCAAGCAAAGGTCTCTGTGTAAAAGCGAGTCCAGGTGCCCACGTCTTGGAATACCATATGCAGCAGACAAACAGGAAACACAAATCTCCCCCTAATGGGGGCCAAGACCGTCACACTTGGTGAAAGGGCCTCTGTGCACCCTCTCTCCTCCCAGAGCAGAACCCAGCCAGGGAGGGAAGGGCCCTGACCTGTCATCTGTACCACACATCAGATGCTCCCAATCTAGGCTGTCATCCTTGAGCAGCAGAGTCCAGGGACAAGGTCTGAACATGACCCACCTATTGTCGAAATTCAGCCTCTGTTCACTGGTGCCGGATTAAACCTCCCTGGGGGGCTCTGCTCTAGGAGACAGGGTTTTGAGTGAAGTAGAAAGAAATAGCATTATTGCTTTGCCAGGCAAAGGGGGCCACAGTGGGCTAATGCCCTCAAAACTGTGTGTCCCGCCCTGGAGGGGCTAGTGAGGAGTCTTACAGTGTTCAAGGAGCAGTGTTCAAGGATCAGCTCGTGGACACTCTTCTGATTGGCTGGTGGTGAGGTCATCAGGAGTCAGCATCATCGACCTTCCAGCTGGTCTGGGGTCTCCCTGCTTGTGGGCAGCATAAGTTAACTTCTCCCACCTGGTGGCAGTTTCAGTATCTGCAAAACAGCTGGAAGGACTTGGCTCAGAATACTACCTATGGTCTTTGAGGAAGAACTAGAGGTCCTTGAATTTGTTTCCTGGCTGAAGTATAATTATTCTGTGTTGCTTGACTGTTTTCCTTTCTTTCTGCATTTTCTCACTTTTCTGATTAAATTGATTCTTTGACTACGGTTTTTCTACAGACGAAAGGCAGGCGGAGGACATGGGTGGGGATCTGTTCCGGGAAGACCTCATAGGGTCCTGCTCAGTTACGCTCCGAGGGGAAGCCTTCCTGCCAGCCCGGGCACCCTCCCTTCTGCTCGCTCTCAGCAATTCAACGTCAACTACTATGTGGCAGGCACGTGCTAGGCAACAGCTGCACAAGTATGACCCCCACACATGTTCCCTGCCCTCCCAGAGCTTCCGGGTGCCTGGACGAGACATACGGTTGAACAGGCAATGCCCATACAGAGGAAGCACTTCTGCCAGCCCTGGGGCACGGGGAAGGGGTGCCAGACCCAGGCTTAGGGCTCAGTGAAGGCCTCCCGCTGTAGGATGACTCAGCTGAGGCCCGGGGACGACTAGGAGGGAGCTGGTGAGTGAAAGGGGCCAGGAACCGTGTTCAGACAGAGGGAACATTGTTCATGTCCCTCATTAGAGCACCTGGCAGGCTTTAGCGTAACTACGGGTTCCCAGATCTGTCACCCTCACTGAGCTGTGAGCTCCAACAGGCTGATAAATTATTCTCTTGCTCTTTGTAGCCCTGGCTCTAATCCCAGTGCCTGGCTTCCAGTGGGGAATGTGTCCGATCAATGATGGCCAATTGATGAATGCACAACAGTAAACAATCCCTGGGGAGTCAGTGCCTGGCTCTGTGATGCCTGAAAAATGCAGGAGGTCAGAGGAGGCTGAGGTCACAGAGGGTGGGAACGCAGGAAAACTGAGGCAGGGGCTGAGCCTCGAGACTGGGAGATGATTTCTGCAGCTAGAAGTACTGACTGAACGAGAAAAACCTTCAGGAAGGGTTTCTCAAATTTGGAACTAGGCCCTTTGATTATTAACAACTGAACAAATGAGCTCTTACTAGGGAAATATGTCAAGTCCCCTGCTTGGGTTCAAAAGCATACTTCCACTTGTCCAGAAGAAAGGAGATTTGGCTTAGAAGCAGACTGTGTGGAAAAAAAAAAAAAAAACACCTTGTGGTTTTATTTCATTGCAAGCGTGGCACGATCCCAAATTGAGGTTTTCTATGAGGCACAGCTCACACAACCCGATTCATACCCCACTCTACCTGGCCTGGAACACACACCTGGAGCCCCCGGGGTCAGGACACTATACTGCAAGGAAAGTACCAAGCGGGTAGTGAGGATGGAGAGGGGCAGGTGAAGGACTAGGACCTCTGCCAGAGAAGGGAAGGCTTACTGGGTCCAGGATAGCCATGATGGGATCCCGGGAGGGCCGTCACAGGGAAGGAAGGCGAAGGCTCCAAAGCGCGATGGGCCGTCACGTGAGGGGCAGGAAACATTGGTTCTGAGCAGAAGGAATGCCTTGACCTGTACATTACTCATAGATGGTATGGGTTCCCTGGAGGATGGTCTGCCAGCTGTGGGCTGCGGAGATTCCTGCCCAAGAAACAAGTGTGGCTACCCCACAGAGCAAAGAACACTGGACTTGGAGTCATGTGATGTGAAGCACGTGAAAGAACCTGGTGAATTGCAAAGCCCTTTGGAAATATAGGGGCTGGTATATTATTCCCTGTAAAGATCCCTTTCCTGAACTGTACCTGGGCACTAGAGGCTAAGCCTGTCCCTCCCTTCTGGAGGAGGCTCCCAGGCCCCCTGACCTGATCCTCCCAGCACTGACACCCATCCACCCACCCCGTTCACCCCACCCCCATAGAAGCACACATCTGCAAGAAGACAGGCAGTGACTCTCTAGCCCTCCGTAAGCTGCAGGCAGAGTGCAGCTTCCAGACCTTAGCTCCACCATACTTCAGAGCCTCACAACATGGGAGGTGAGGAAAGTTGAGCCCGGAGGCACTTGTGCAAAGCAAGGAGGCAACATAACGGTCCACCCCTCCCTCAGCTCCCTGTCTGGGCACTGGCCTTTTGGGAAACCCACTTGGGTTGACTGTAGAGGAATCTCAGCCACCAATTCAACACACGAGCTTCAAAACATACCACCGCCTCCCAAGGCCTCAGTTTCCCCTCTGTCAATGGGAGTGTTGCTCTGCTTGGATAAGCCCCAAGTTTCCATGCCCTAGTGCACTAGAGTGCCACAGTGAGGTCAGGCAGTCCTGAGGTTGAACATCAGCTTTGCCTCATCCTAGCTGTGTGACCTCAGGCCTCAAACTCTCTGTGCCTCGGTTTATAACATGTAACCCGGAAAAAACTCTGCTTACCTCTAGGATCATTTGTGAGAACTAAAAGAGATACCACCAGGAACTTGCTCAACACAGAGCTGCACAGTAAGTGCCTTTATTATTGTCGCCATCTGGGGCAGGGGTGGGGGGGTGGTCTTGGGACTGTACTGTAACCATGGGATCCCAGGGCTTTTCTGCAGCAGGGCAAGTTTTTTTTTTTTTTTTTTTTTTGCGGTACACTGGCCTCTCACTGTTGTGGCCTCTCCCGTTGTGGAGCACAGGCTCCGGATGCGCAGGCTCAGCGGCCATGGCTCACGGGCCTTAGCCGCTCCGCGGCATGTGGGATCTTCCCGGACCGGGGCACGAACCCGTGTCCCCTGCATCGGCTGGCGGACTCAACCACTGCGCCACCAGGGAAGCCCCAGGGCAAGTTTTGATGGGAAAGAGGTTGGGGTCACTGGGCCTGTAAGTGAGGTGGGACCACCCTGAGTGAGGCAAATAGTCCCAGGGAAATGGGGGGAGAGTCCAGGCACCTACAAAGTCACGGCAAAGTCCCAAGAGATGCTTCTCGAGTCCTGCGGTGGTTTTCCAGACTCCCCCCACCCCCGAGGGCAGGGAGGGCGTTTCCCAAGTCCTGAGGTTTCCAGGCCCCCCGAGGGCACGGGCAGGGTTGCCGCATGTCCCCTGCCTCTCGCCCGCCCGCCCGCAGGTGCGCCGGCGCAGCGCTGGTCCATGAAGTTGCCGGCCGAGGTGAGTGCGGCGGCGGGCGAGGCGGCAGTGCTGCCCTGCACCTTCACACACCCGCACCGCCACTACGACGGGCCGCTCACGGCCATCTGGCGCGCGGGCGAGCCATACACGGGCCCTCCGGTGTTCCGGTGCGCGGCGGCGCGGAGCAGTGAGCTCTGCCAGACGGCGCTCAGCCTGCACGGCCGCTTCCGGCTGCTCGGCAACCCGCGCCGCAACGACCTGTCGCTGCGCGTCGAGCGCCTAGCGCTGGCCGACGACGGCCGCTACTTCTGCCGCGTCGAGTTTGCCGGCGACGTCCACGAGCGCTACGAGAGCCGCCACGGCGTCCGGCTCCGCGTGACCGGTGAGCGCGCCGCCCGCCTCCCCGCCGCGTCCGAGGACTCCCTAGGTGCGGGCTCTGTGCTGGGATGGGAAGGGGTACAACAGGCACACCCCTTTCTCTAGAGCAGGGGGTCTCACACCTGGCGATGGCTACGGGCCACCCGGGAAGTTGTTAAAAAATGCCGCCGAATCCTGGCCCCAGGAAGGGCTGGGGGCGGCCTGGGTTGGGCCTTGTAATGAAGCTCGTAGAGAGTGAATATGCCCGAACAGCTCTCAGACTAGGGGGGAGAAAAACAAGGAACGGTCACCTTAAATATGGCAAGGACTGCAGTGGGCTGTGTGCACAGAGGGGGTGCACAGGGAGCCCACCAAGTGCCCGGCACTTCTCTAGACCCTGTGGTATAAAGATATGGGAATCAGGATCCTAGAGCCGTGGTTCTCAACCCTGGCTGAGCATTGGAATGACCTAAGGAGCTTTGTAAAAATCCCGGAGCCCCCCTGTGGGGGACCCAGGCGTTCTGGGTTGAGTTTGACGCTGCCAAGAACCTCCCATGTGCCCTTGGGCTGGCTGGGCCGCCTCTCTGAGTGCATTTCAGTTTCTTTGCCCTTGTCCGCCCCAGTCCCACAGTCCCAACAATTCAGTGAATCGTCTCAAGTCTAAGTCCTGGTGAGGCTGTCTGGGAGTGAGAGGTGCCCTTGAAATCACTCCAGCAGACTGCCCCCAGTCGTGTGCTACCGCAATAGTAACGATGTTTAGCGAGCACTTGCCCAGGCACCCCACTTGTCGAATCTTCTCAACAGCCCCGTAATGTAAGTGATCCCCATTTTACATGTGAAGAAACTAAGGCACAGAGCGGCAGAATAACTTGCCTAAGGTCACACCGGTACTGGGACCCAGGCATAGTGGCGCCGAGTGCCTCTTCCTTCCTCTCCGTATCACCTGCTCCCCCCTGCCTCCCTTCTCCAACGCTCTGGGCCAAGGGGATGGGGAGGCTGCCCCTTGCGCTTGCCTTGCCCTTTGCCTGCCGCTGCTCTGACCGCACTTCGCTTCCTCCCGCTCCTCCTGGGCCGTCGCCCGCAGCCGCCCCACGGATCGTCAACATCTCGGTGCTACCCGGCCCGGCGCACGCCTTCCACGCGCTCTGCACGGCTGAAGGGGAGCCGCCACCCACCCTCGCCTGGTCCGGCCCAGCGCTGGGCAACGGCTCGGCCTCTGTGCCGAGCCCAGGTCAAGATCACGGCCATCAGGTGACCGCCGAGCTGCCCGCGCTGGCCCACGACGGCCGCTACACGTGTGCGGCCTCCAACAGCCTGGGCCGCGCCGAAGCCAGTGTCTACTTGTTCCGTTTCCACGGTGCCTCCAGGGCCTCAGCAATCGCCCTCCCGCTCGGCGCGCTTGGCCTCAAGGTGCTTCTGCTGCTCAGCGTTCTGGCCGCCCGCGCCGTAGCCCGCCGCCGCCTAGGTGGGTGCGCCCCAGGCCAGGATGGGTGCGAGGGGCGGCCGGGGCTCTCCTCCAGGCTGACCACCTGGCATGACACAAGCAGAACATCACTTATGCACCTGTGCATCATCTCACTTTCCTCTCCCTGCATCAAGCCCAGGAGGTGGGAACCAGCGTGAGCCCATTTTACAATCAGGAAGCTGAGGCCAGAGAGGTTAGGGAACTTACCTCTAGCCTAGAGTCAGAGAGATGTAGACCCAGACGATATAGCTCTGAGCCCATCTCTTTACCAGCACCCCATTAATGACTCATCCGGAAGGGTTCCGACCAGGCACAGGCTTTCCCAAATAGTACCATTTCATTCGGTCACAACAAGCAACCTGAGCAGCTACTATGTGCTGCAAGGTGCTGGGAATACAGAGATGAATAGGACATGGCTCCCTGCTGGGTGTGTGCTCAGGAGTCAGCAGATAATCGGCATAGGTGCTGGGAATACAGAGATGAATAGGACACGGTTCCCTGATGAATGTGTGCTGAGGAGTCAGCAGATAATTGCAGTCTGCATAGAGTGCTACCAGCCCACGTACTACGGAAGCCCAGAGAGTGTGGGCCTCTCTCTGATGGGGCATCCAGATGGGGGCTGGGAGGGAAAGCTTTACACAAGTAAGGGGAGGCTAAATCGAAAGCTATAAGCAGGTGTGAGCTAGGAAAACAAGGAGCTAATAGTACTCCTAGCAGACGGAACAGCACGTATAAAAGAGTGGAAGCTCGAACTAGCAGGCCGTCTTCAGAAAGCTGCCGTCACCCCTCCCTACTGTCACTAAGCTGGATGGGAAATTTGCTCTAGGCCCCAGAGAGGAGACTTCCCAGAGCCTCTCAGACCACCCAGGTGAGTAGCACCAGCCTCAAACTCTCCTGGGATGAAATCCAAAATTTGTCACAGTTGCTCTGGCTACCATCTTTGCTGGGGCCACACTGGCTTTCCGGCAGCGTCTTCAAACCCACCAAGTGTTCTGTGCTTCAGGGGCCTCAGAGAAGCAGGTCTTCCTGCTAAGTCGGCTCCTCACTCCCTGTCCTCCCCGGTAATTCATCATCTTTCAGGTCACTTCTTCGCATCCTGCTGGCTAGCTGTTCCCTCCAGACCACTCTCCTCAGTGGGGCGGGCTGGACAGCGGGGCTTGTAGCCCAGAGGCTACCATGGAGATTCATGCCTCCTCTCTCTCTGTCCCTCACACAGAGTACCCAGTCACCCAGGACGCCTCACCGCGGTAAGTAAGCTCGCCCACCCCCACCCTGCCCCCCTGTAGTCCACCCCTGGCCAAGGGGTGCAGGCTCCTCATGGAGGGCAGCCTGAGAAGGAAGAATGGGCAAAGGGCTGGGGCTGGGGTCCCAGCCCTGATCAGGGTCCAGGCCCTCCCTGCAGCCTTCCCCCCTACTTTAGTCCACCAAGCCTGGCAGCCAGACCGGGCCACGCTGACCTGCTCCCCACGTTCCCAGCACTGACTGTGGGCCTCACACTGGCCTATCTTCCGGACCAGCTGCCTGGTGTCCGTGGTGCTGAAGGGTCATTTTTCTGGGTCTGCCTTATCTCTGCACCTAGCTGTGATCCCTGGAGGCTGCATTTCCTCTCATAGTGCCCAGCATTCTAGAACAGATCCACACAAAAGCCACCATTAGGCAATCATTCTCCCAGACACCCTGCTGAAGGCTTTGCAAGCAAAATGTCATTAGAGGTTCTGAGGGCTTGGTTGAGGGCTCACAGACTCAGCTAGGAAGCATTGACCCTGCCCCCCTCTTGGTGTCTGTCCAAGTGAAGGCCTGTGTAGGAGACGAAAGCATCCAATTCCAAGACCTTGTCCGAGATGCTTGGGGGAGGCAGGCGGGGGATGAAAGCCTTCTCTAGGACCCTTTAGACAAGCCTGGGCACTCCCGTAGCGCCGTTCCCACCCAGGCACAGGTCAGCGAATGGTTTAAGCAGACGAGTGGCCCCATCTGAACAGGAGTGGAGGCCAGGAGACCTTTAAGGGCTGTTGACCAAGGCTGCAGCTGGCTAGGTTTCTTGGCTGAAGATGGCAATAGAGAGGGCGGGGAGATGGGGCAGACAGAGGCAGGGATGGCCAGAGTGGGCAGCACAAGCAAGGGAGGGAGCCAGCAGGTCTGGAGCTGGCGCCCCGGGTGCCACCTACTGAGCTGAAGATGGGGGGTGGTGTGTGGTGAGGATCGCACGAGCTCTGTGGACTGTTTATGCTTGAGAGGCCACAAGGATGTCCCGGAAGTCAGGAAAGCGGTTAGGGTTAGCAGGAGGCCCGGCCCGGAGGTCAGGACCCCAGAGATGGTTTTTGAAGCCACAGATGAGATCCCTTTGAGAAGACAGAGACTCTGGGATGCTGTCACCCAGGTGGTCCCCTCCCTGGTCTGCAAGTTCTGCCGCTGCCCTGCCTCCAACCTTCGGTTAATCTCCAGGCCTTGTTGGATGCAGGCCCCCGAATCCCCTCTGGTCCCTCCTTCCGCCCCTTCCTGGGCTGTGGTTTGGGCAGTCAGAGACCCCTCCTGTTTGGGTGGTCAGCCAACTTTCTCCTGTCCACAGGCCCCAAGCTCAGGAGTCCAATTATGAAAATTTGGGCCAGATGAGTCCTCAGGGTCCACCAGCAGCCGTGTGTTCACCTTGAGGAGCCCATTGGCCACCGGCATCCCCTGGACACCATGAGGAATGAAAGCCAACATGTGGCTTGGCTGGGATGGCCCTTCCTGGCTCCCAGGCACTTTGGAAGCCCTAGCCTGGCGGCGCCCTGAGGTCAGGACCCTACTCACAGAGGCTCAGAGGTCTCCTACGTGGACTTCTGTCTCCGAGTCCCAGAGATATTTCTGTCAACGCAGCAGCATTTTACGCGCATGCGCGTGTGCGTGTGTGTGTGTGTGTGTGTGTGTGTGTGTGTGTGTGTGCCTGCACTCGCACATGAGGCCAGGTGACACTTCTGCAAAGCTCGTCTTGCCTTTGCTTACCTAGAACACTATAGTAAAGGAGGCAGGACCCTGGTCAGAGGGGTCTCCAGGCCCAGGCTCCATCCTCGTTCTGTCACCGACTTGCTGTGTGGACCAAGGCACTTTTTTCCATTCTTTGGGTCTCTGTTCGTCCACTGTTGAACACCAACAGTAACAGTCTTCTCTGCTGGCTTCGGGCTGTCAAGGTCTGAGGAAGTAGTGGATGTGAAGGGACTTGGGGCAGTACAAAGCTGTCTACAGGTGTGAGCGGTGTTACAGGCTCCTCCTTGCAGAGCGACCCTGGGACATCTAAACTTGGACAAGCATAGCATCCACACCGGCCTCGCTGGGAGTAAGGATTCCAGAGGGCAAGTCTGGGTCTGGGCTGTGCCACCCTGTGGTCCCAGGAACATCAAATCAGCAACAAGGAGAAGCCCGGTATCCCTGGCCCCTGGGGTCTCCTCTGTGACTGTCCCACACTCTGCCCTCCTCTTACCCCATCGGCTCTCTGCACAGCCTTCAGCTGGGAACTCTGGGAAAAAGGAACAAAACACCCATCATCTCAAAGCATGTGGAATCCACTGTTCTTAAGGACCAAACTCTGGGAGGTGTGAGGGCAAGTCTGGGCCAAGGGTGTCCATGGATAAAGCAGCTGCAGCCCTGACCTCTCTACCACCTGCCTCTTCTCTGGATGTGCACTGGCCAAAAGCACCGGCCATTTCCCATTTGCCCGAGTGTTGCCAGGCTGACTGCAGGGTGCTGCCTTCCATCCTCACACTTGATTGGTTTAGCTCCTGCAGTCTTTGGGGGCAGGGAGAGGGGGAGGAGGCATGCTTGGGACCCAGGCGAGCTGGAAAAAGGGCCACAGAGATATGGGCCTTCAATGGGAACAGACTTCCTTCCCTCCACAACGTTTCCAGACGCTGCAGTGGTAAATTGGAGTCACCTACAGTGAGCATGGGGTCCTCTCTGCTGCTTTCCGGGGAGATGGCATGAAGGCTGAAGGATCTTCACAAGTTAATAAGCAGGGTGGTGGGTTACAAGGCTCCTCACTGGAGCCTTCGCCAGAGCAAAGGGGTGATGGCGGCTCATGGTTAACTTGGGATCCATCCAGGAGGCTGTGTGAGTTGTTAAGAGGTCAGTGGAGTTGGCATTTGTACCTCTTTGTGCAGGGATACTTTGGGCACCTCCATCAAGAGTCCTGTATCGTCAGGGAAGGGCACGGGTGATGTGTCTTA
The DNA here is from genome assembly GCF_008692025.1 of Phocoena sinus. Classification (NCBI taxonomy): domain Eukaryota; kingdom Metazoa; phylum Chordata; class Mammalia; order Artiodactyla; family Phocoenidae; genus Phocoena; species Phocoena sinus. The sequence goes on along the minus strand of NC_045776.1, from coordinate 27,726,918 downwards.
TACCATCCGCTTGGTCTTTGAGGCCAGTTCCACAGCCAAGAAAAAGTGATAGGAATTACTTCTTATGCATCATTTTGTGCTAGCAGTTGGCCAGGTGTTTGGGGATATAGAAATGAATAAGGCTGGCCTAGGTCGTGCTGCAGTAACAAAGCCAAATCACAGTGGCCGAGAACAATTAGGGTTTCTTTCCATAGCTGCATGCCCGGCACAGATGGGCAAAGAGCTGTGCGCATTATCCTTACTCAGGGACCCAGGCTCCCGGGGATCCACCCTCTCTAATGTGGATTGCTGGGTTGAAGATACAAAGAAAGCTCTAGAGGGTCTTCCACTTGGGGTCATAGTTCACTGGCCAGAACTAGCCACATGCCCCACTCTCCTGGAGGGGCTGGGCAGCGTGACCCTTCACTGCACCTGGAAGAAGGGAAGCCGGAGCATTTGGGAACAGCCCTGACAACTCCGCAGGAGGACCCTCCAGGGGTACTCACACTCGTGAGCAACACAGACTAGTAAGTGGGAAATCACGTGAGGGCATCAGTCTGCTGGTGGTGCTGTGGAGCACGTACAAAGGGGTGAGTGACCCAGTCTTCGGAAGGCTTCCTGGAGGAGGGGACATGGAGATGGTACACACTGGCCACAAAAATGGGGGAGAATGGAGGTTGGGCGGTAAGAAAAAAAAGTCATTCTAAGCAGAAGGGTCGTTCTGAGTAAAGGCCAGGAGGTGGGACACAGGGTGCTGTCTAAGCAGTTGAAAGTTGCTGGGGCACCAGGGCAGAGACAGGTGTGGCTGGAGCCGAGGCCACAGCATGGAGGCTCCTGGGTGTGGAGGGCTCAGCCCCAGCAGGGACGAGCAGCTGGAGGGAGTCAGGGCGCCTGCACTGCCTGCACGGCTGCTTTCACTGTCTGACCACTGCTCTGCTCCAAACCCACAACACCTTGGGGCTGGGGTTTCCACCTTCCAACCCTGGGCTCTCAGAGCAGCGTTTCCCAGGTGAGTTCCAAGGATCGCCTGTGTCAGGAACACCTGGGATGCTTGCTCAACTCCCCATCCTCAGCACCACCTGGACCACCTGAACCACAGGCTCTGAGGGCAGGGTCTTTAGACAAATTATCCAGGGGATTTTGTCCCTAACTTTGTATTATGATCATTTTTCAAATACACACACACAGCTGAAAAAGCAAGATAATCACCCAGGTACCCACCACCTACATTCAACACTTACTAACATTTTGCCCTATTAGCTTAATGCACAAGTGTGTGTATATGTTTGTGTGTGTGCGTTTGGCTGAACCACTGAGAGAAAACTGCAGACATCACAGTACTTTACCCTTAAATACCACAGCTGTGTCTCCTGACAAGCGCATTCTCCTGCATAACCTCAAGGCCATTATCACATTTGAGAAAATTAACAATTATTCAATAATATCATCGTACAGCCCACATTCATATTTCCCCAACTGTCCTTTTTTTAGCTTGTTGTTTCCAACCAGGGTCCAGTCGACTCCAGGCGATTTTTAAGCAAGATAGGTTGGAGACTCCCTCTGAGTCAGCCTGACTTGTAAGGGTGCTGGCTGCCAACCCGGTGGTCCTTCCTGCGGTGTTTGCACTCTGGAATAGGGCTTCCTGCGGGCTGAAGCAGCAGCATTCCTCTCTGCTGCAGGGTTTCGGACACAGAGATGGGCCGTGGGGAGGCACAGTTCAGGAGGGACAGGCACAGTTCCTCTACCGATTTGCTCACAGCGCCCAGGCAGCCTCCTGCTCAGCCTCCGGATAAAGCAACTGCTAGGGGGAGAAGGGGAAGGTGGTGAGGGGACTGCACTTGACCATCATCAGACCCCCTGGGCTCACCTCAGAGCCAGGGAGTCCTTCCCAACTCTCCCCTCTCAGAGCACCCAGATGCCATCGGTGGCAAGCAAGGACCAAGCCACAGGCAGCAGGCTCGGTCAGCAGTGTCCTGGGCCTGAGAAGTGACCTAGGAGATTTGGTGTTTTGGAGACAGGACTTGGCAGTGTGGTGCAGGGGAGAGTGCTCTGCGGACATGAGAGGGGCTTCTGACACCCTGCAGCTTCCCTCTGTTCCCAGCCGCCCACCAGGCTGCTCCTGGAGGTAAGCAGCAGGAGGAAGGGCGACTACTGCCCAGGTCCACCAAGAGCCTAGCACACCTTCCCTGCCCTCAAGGAGCTCATGTCCTAAATTTTAAATTGAGATGTATCTCCATGAGAACCGTCCACGAGATAATATACAATGAAGGTAGGCCTGCCTTGGGACAGAAATGACACTGAGTGGGGCTGAGTTTTTACATATATACATATGCCCCCTCACCAGACTGGATGACAGAGCCAGGTGAAGGCAGGGCTCAGCCAGCCACAGGGCCTTCAGGCCAGGGACCTTACAGAACCATGAGTTGGGGTCCTGAGCTTTGTCCCACCTCCAGCCTGGCACTTAGGTCCAGTTCCATGCCCTCCACAACAATACCCCTCATTTTCTGGGGGTCCCTGTGATCGTCAAAGTTCCTTCCCTTCCATGATCCCAGGCAGTTCTCACTAAAAACCCAGGAGACAGGCAAGGCTGCAATTATCCTCATTTTAAAATGAGGCAAAAGTCTCAGGGAGGAAAGTGACCTGGCCAGGGTCACACGTGCTTGTGACAGAACAGCTCTGGTCCCAGCTCCTTCCACACACATGCCTCCTTCTTCCCAGGTTCTCACATGCCTTTCCTCCTCTCCTGTGCCCCTTCCTCTTTGTCATAGTTTATGAGCTAAAGGGAGAAAACACGGTCTGCCAATACAAGGATACAGAATTATTTGGGATTGGAACTCCCTGGTTTTCCAGGGTTTGGGCCGCCAGACCTTCTCTGTCCCCAACTCCCACATGCCAGTGAACTCAGAGGGGCCACAGGGCTAAAGATTTCCCCGGGAGAGGCCCTGTGGGGACACTCACCTCCACACCTCCGCTAGAGGCTGCTGGCTGGGACCTCAGGTGGAAGAGCAGAGAGATGGGGCGGGGAAGGGGAAGGAGGAGGAAGAGGAAGTGAAGGGAGGGAAGGTACAGAGAGGGGCCTTAAGAAAGGTTAAGGAGGACGTGTCAGGGAGCAGGTCAACTAGAGCAGGCTGAGAGAGTCCAAGGTAAGTCTGGTCCAAGCCACAAATTTAGGCCATTATTAAAATATGGTGTCCAGGAGAGAGATCAGGTTGGCCCCTCTGACCAATAGGCGGGGAATGTGGGTCTGTCTCCTAAAAGGGTTTAGGCTAGCAAAGGAAGACCAAGAGGGAAGAGGGCTGTCTTCAGAAGAGAAGCAGGTTTTGGAGGAAGATCTTGGCTCCCTATCCTTAGGCGAAGGACTCTCATTTGCCCCATGGTGACATGGACCACTTTGGAGCTGCATTTCTTTGGGCGTTTCCCAGCAAGGAAGCCCACCTGTCTAGAGACAGGTGATTCCTACACTAGTAGGAGGTGGGACAACTTGCCTCTAAGCCACTTTCCAAAATCCTGTGATTCTGTCTGGAGAAGGAAGCCAAACCCAGACAAGGGCGCAAGGGTTGGGGAGACACACAGGGCGCTGTCCCAGGGAAATCCCAAATTTATGTAATCCCAAATCAAATGTGCGGGCCCTCTCACCATACTTTGGCCCATTCAAGATGTGTCTTAATGTAATGGAAATGAACACTAAGGAAGAACTCCCTGGCATTCCAACATGAAGTGATTTCTGGAGCAGACTGTGACCAAGCTCAGGTTGCACTGACCTCCCTGGCAGCTTGGCTGCCCTCCCAGAGGCGCCCTGCCCCCACCCAGGAACTCAGGCAGTGGAAGCCTTTGTGCAGCTTCATGTACCTTCTCCTACTAGGATCACAAGCACATTACAGACCTCAGGGCTCTCCTGAACTCTCTGGGGTCACCAGGTGGTCCCCGTCTATGCCAATTCTTAAACCCCCAAGTTTTAAGTTCTCTTTGAAACTAGAGGCCTCACCAATTGTGGTGAAAAGTCACAGAATATAGATTCTACCCATTACAAGCTTTATAATTTCACATTTTTCTTTTTGTGATTTTTGGATGAAAAGACCTGCCAACCAACTTGCCCAAAATGAGATGTCTACCACACGTAAATTAAATTTGAATCTAGTTTATTTGCAGAATTTTACTTAACCAATTCTCATTTCTTCCTGTGTTCATCACTATATAAAAACTCATCCTTTGTACAAGCAAGTAAAATGCCAACAATGAATAAGAAGTGAATATTGCACATTTAATGACCAAAATAGCTTGTTTTTAAAGGCCACACTAGGCATGTGGGTAGGAAAAAAGAGTTGAACACATTTAAGATGTATTTGCTGCCACTTGAGTAATTTAAGCCATTGAAAGAAAAATAAATCCTAAACCTCAGTGCTTGGGAGATATTACATCAGTACATTAAAAAATAAAGTTATAATGAACAACATTCCTTAGTGGTTTCATTACCCCAAAATAGGGTCAGTAGTTTTTTTCTCAAGTTATTGTCATCAGAAATCAGGAACCTATCTAGACTGAAGGAAACTTCAACTACCGCTTCTATAGGACACGTGATGCCTCTATAATGTGAGAGGGTCACCACGGACCAGGATCATCACAGACCAGGACAAGGTCAGCGTTAGTGCCTGGCTGGATGCCAAGAACTTTACCCAGCACAACCCAGATGCAAATGGAAGATGACAGGAGGGAACTTTTTTTTTAAAGCATCATGCTTATTTGCAGCATCGTACTCTCCACTTTGCTTAATAAGACAAAGTTAACTAAGCAGAAAATTTTTCAGCTCTAAATAAAATTTTACTAGCTCAGAATAAGGAGTAAAGTTGGTCCAAAACGCAGAGCAGACAGTTTTGAAGGATAAGTGCAAAGTGCCTTGTTGTTAGACCTGCAACTGATGATAAACCGAGCTCTGGAGCTTGACTCACCACTGATTGAACGTGCCAACCAGAGGGCACAGCTGCTGAGAGCTGATGCTGCCCACATGTCCAGGGGAGCAAGCTTTGCTGCGTGACCCACACTAGTGTGGCCAACCCCCAAAGCAGAGACCAGGCTGAGGGCACATAACCTAAGGAGGCACACTCTCTCGGAGCCAGCAGGCAAGTGCCACCTTATATGTGTGCCCTGGGTGCCTCATTTGTTTTACCCAAGTCCTGACCCTACTGTTTCTGGGCATGGCCCTCTTCTAATAACGTGGGCTAATTTGGGCAGTTTTCCCAAAGGGCAGCCCTGGCAGACATCATGGGGGCAAAGGACTAACTAAAGGCACTAGGCATTTCGTTTGACAAAGGCTGAGGGCTGGGCGGATGGGCAGGGTCAGAGGTGTGATGAGGTATGAAAATTTCCAAAGGTCTGAAGGTCTGTCAGGAGGGGGCAGGAGAACAGCTCCAGCACAACTATGGCCAGAGTTACCAGGAGGCCAGTTTTAGCCCAGTATAAAGCAGAACTACAACCAAGCTCACCAATGGCCACTTGGGCTTGTCCATGAGGAGCAGAACTAGTGACCACAGGAAAGGGCAGAGGAGAGGCTGGAGGATCAGGGCTGGGATCCCTGCTGAGTGGGAGCTGGGACCAGATGAGCTTTAATGCCTCTACTGACTTCAAAAGTCATGATTCTATAACATCTGCTTCGTGCTCCAGAAGTTATTCATTTCAGGTTTAAAAATCCAATAGACGGACTTCCCTGGTGGCGCAATGGTTAAGAATCCGCCTGCCAATGCAGGGGACACAGGTTCGAGCCCTGGCCCAGGAAGATCCCACATGCCGCGGAGCAACTAAGCCCGTGAGCCACAACTACTGAGCCTGTGCTCTAGAGACCGTGTGCCGCAACTACTGAGCCCGTGCTCCGCAACAAGAGAAGCCTCCACAATGAGAAGGCCACGCACCGCGACGAAGAGTAGCCCCCATTCGCCACAACCAGAGAAAGACTGTGCGTGGCAACGAGGACCCAAGGCAGCCAAAAATTAATTAAGTTTAAAAAATCCAGTAGAAAACTGTGTCTCACCTTCACTCGAAAGGAAGAAAGGCCATGGACACTCTCACTTGCACAACGTGGATACACTGACTGGGAGGAAGGGGGTTGGCACTTGGTTAAAGAGAGGGTGGGCTGCTCAAGGGTTTTCATTTTCTGGACCCAGCTTCCCCCACCTCGAAGAACTGAGAGACTCAGGCAACCTCGAGGAGGCAGACGTGACTGTGCCAACAGGCTGATCGTGAAACCACCAGCGACTCGTGCCAGGAGCTTCAGGAACATGGAGGGTGGGCCCTGGCCCCATTAGGCTGGGCAGACGCATCAGCAGAACCTCCCTCCCTGGCATCTGTGCCTGCAGCTTTCTGCAGAGTTAGGAAGGGGAGCCAGGAGATCAGGGGGTCGAGTGTGCCTCTCTGGCCCGTCCTGTGTGAACTGCAGAAAGAAGAGTGGAGAAGAGCCCAGGAAGCTGCTCTGCATCCCCATCTGAACCGGAAGCCACTGCTGGCCACGTATGGGCAAAGTCTGCACTAGTGCACCTTCAACGAAGCTCCAGCACATAGGTGCCTTGGTCTTACTGACCCAGGTGTCAACATGCAGCACTGCTAACTGTCTCTGAAACATGCCCTGCGCTCTCTGGAGGTGACTATTTTGCCAACAAAAGCTCATTATTCCTGAAAGCCAGTGGGCAGACCGGTCTATTCTTTCCCAGGAGGCTACAGCAACATTGCCACCTTCTGAACTATCTTAGTGTCATTAAAGCAATTTCTTAGCCCAGAGCCTCTCATAGGAACCTATGTGGTAAGTAAACCTTCCACTGTTAAGCGTGAGAGGAAGTACTTTTACCGACCATCTCTGATGATCAAGTTACAGTGTCAAAAAAAACAGATGACATCAGGCATAAAAAAATCTGCATCAACTTTAACAACTGAAATACTTTACAAGATAGTGTGATATCCCTAAAAATCGGATTCTTACCAGCTACAACCAAAGATTGATTTATTTTTTATAATTTTTACAGAGCAAATACATTATAAATATTATAAACCTTCAAAAATTAAGATTAAACATAATTTTCTTTAAATGTATGTACTGTCACTCAAAAATTTCATTCTAGGATACCAATAATTACATCCTCCTCAAAGAAAACAGCACACAGAATATTTCCTCTCATAAAATCTTTGTTGCCAAATCAGCCATGGAACTGTCCACAGCTTCTAAAACGTGTTAACAAGGAAAGCTCTGAGATGCATCCCTCGGAGATGGACACTTAGTGGCCTACAGAACTTGAAGGCTAACAGGGATGATCTTTACCAGAGCATTTCCGTGGGGCACAACTGTTCTGTCCAACTAAAAAGATTCAAAATAAAGAACAGCTCCTACACACTTCCAAATGTTGGGGGAAGCACCGCAAAACGATATTTGTAAAGAGATTATCACTCAGTTAATCTATACCCCAAATCCCCCTGCTAAAAGCTCTCAGTGACTAAGACATTTTTATGTAAATAGCCTCGGGCTATAGATAGCCTACAAGCAAAAGACACGTTAGGCCAGCTGGACAAACAAATCAATTTTGAGCCAACAGAATTATGAATATGATGACAGAAGTCAAGGTGCGAATTCCGGGGGGTGGGGGGGGACATGACAAGAGCATGCAGATGGCAGCAAAACACGGCAACACTGCAGACAGGCTTTGGTAAAGAACGAACTGTTAACAACAGAAGGCACGTGACGATTAAAAAAAAGCCAAATTTCAGTCAAGTCTCCTGACCTGACCCAGTTTCCACCGACCAGTGTTTCAGCAGGTTTGCTAGCTTCATTTGAGTTTAAATCTGGAGTGATAAAACAAGCAGGAAACAGACAGTCAAGTTCTCTGTCTCTGTCTCTCAACAGCAGGACCTTCAGATATCAAACTTGCTGTCTGGAAAGAGCTGCAAATTTACATGTCTACAGGGGCCAAATAAGACGTGAATGAAGGAGCGGGCTGGGGTATGACCAAAGGGAATGTACATCTACAGTGCACTGGAGAGAGGAAGCCCTGTCTACACTCTCAGCCATGGAGATCAAACAAAACACATCTGTGCACGACATGCTCCCCACAGACCACCAGCATGCGCCCCCAATGTAGACAAATGGCTCCTTCTCTATGAGGACACATGGCTGGATGGAAATGGACTTGTCACCATCTCTACTGTCCACTATAATCAGGATCAAGTGGTCACATTTTACACAACGACTCACTTTGATTCAGCATTCTTATCTCCCTTCTGAGAGAAAAATATAATAATTTAAGCTGGTATATTTCCCCACGTTTGAGAAATGCAGAAATTTTCAAAGCTTTTTTACTTTGAAGGAACACAATTGGGATTCAAAAGTGAGGGTTCAACCCGATTCCCAAAGTAGTTATATCTGGCACAGGAGTCTTGACATTTAAATGAGACAGGAAAAGACAGAAGTGGAGACATACGAAAGCACCCCACCTGGGGTCTCATGAGATGACTGGATATTCGGCAACTGAGAGTGGCTCTCTACCCAAGGAGAGCTTCGTAAGTTCTCTTGCTGGATGAACATAAAAATTACAAAGTCCCTGGAATATTTGAAGAGCTAAGGACACACACATACACATGTGCACATGCACACTTATCTAGCGCCCACCAACTCGCATCTCAGTCAACTAATTCATTGGCCAAGCTGCAGTGAAACTGAGCAAAGTTAAATGTAAACATAAACAGCAACAGGTTTATCAAGAGCCTCAGTGTTACTATCGTATGTTGTCCAAATAATGCACTTCTGGATAGAGACAGTTCACAAGAAGAGCCAGGAAGCTTTTCCCATCTTGGAGGCAATGGCCAGGACGCTTTATAAATTGTGCGGCTTGCAATATCTGATCCTGGTATTCAACGTACTGCTTACTTGACGTCAAGGATTCAAGAGCATTCAGAGCCTAAAAGACACGGAAGGCAAGAGGGTTAACCACATGGATGCATATAACATGATTCCCGCAGGTGTAGCACACCTGCTGACGTCATCAGGTGCAACTGTGAGCCTCCAGGGAAGCCTACAGAACTGGAACTAGATGTCTCAAAGGCAGGCACTGATCAACCACAATTAGAAGGAGGCCGGCAACCCAAGCTTCTCTGGCGTCTGCCGCCTTCCACATCCAGCCTTCCCTCTTCCTGGCCTGTGCTGTTTCCCAACCCCTCCCCGCAGAGTGCCACTGCTGCAGCCAGGCTGTCTTCCTGCTTTGTCCTCCCTGCCCCAGTGCCAGCACTGCAGCCCTCCCCGCCAGATCATCTACTGCCTCTCTTCCTGGAGACTCAACCGGAAACCACGGGCATCAGCTTTAATTTGCAGTTGGGTTTGTTCTCAGATTACAAAGTAATGTCGTACTAAACCGTGTAACTAGAAATTCAGAAGAAACCAGTGGCTAAGTGCTGCCAAGGGTGAATGATAAGGTTGTTCTATCAGCCAACAAACACAACGGACAGATCAAGTTCCTCTGGCTTCCGCCCAACAGAATTGACATATTCCCATGCTTCTCTTCGGGAATAAAGAAAAACATTCTTTACTTCCATAATTTTAATTTTTCCTCCCTTCATACTGGGAGAAGACAAGAGAAAAAGACTGTATTTAGAGAAAACAAACAAAAAATCAGAACAACGGTTCTTGGCGGGTAGGGAGTTTTGTTTTCCAGCTATACGAGCTCACCCACCCCTAGCATTCTGAGTGTGAGCTGTGAAGTGCCACTCTCCTGCCTCTCTCATTTATGGGGACCACTGCACTAGAGGATATAGATTAAAAGATGGAATTTGCTTGGCTCAGTATATAGGGAGGGAGAAGATTTTTTGAGGATGGTAAATGAACAGGCAGCTTAGAAATAAATTACCAAGTGGTTTAAGACAGAAGTTTTGGGGTTGAAAATCAACAATGGAAGGGATTTTGGTACCAAGCTAACTGCTGTATGAACGGAGTTAATCTAAGAACAAGAATCAGTGGGAACAGGCACTCCCACTAACCATAGCGTCCGTATGTCTCTCTCTTTCTCTCTCTCCCCTTTCTTTTTTAAAAAGAACGGTCTACTTTGACAGTTTGCCTAAGAATAATCATTTTATACAAAGTTGACTTCTTTCCAGTCTGAAAACCCTGATGACAAGTATGTCATCACTTAAGTCTAAAGGAAGGCCGGCAAAGGCTGGCAAGGACTGGGCGACCTGCTGGCCACAGCTAAAGCAAAGCTATGCTCCAGGTGCTGGCGGGCACAGGAGAGCAGACTTCTCAAATGCAGACTGAAATGCATGGCACTGACTTCACAACCGCCCCCTGGGACACTCATCTGCCCACTTGTGACAGCTCTTATACAACATTAGGGATGCAAATGGTGGTTGTCTAATCAGCCGGTGACAAGTATCGGGTACTGTACAAACCAAGATGCCTGTGAAGAACCTGCTGATTTTTTCCCTTCATCTTTGCTCTTAATACCGAGATATCACACTGTACATGGCTGGCTCAGACATGACAATGCCGCAAAAGACAAGAGCTGAGGGGTCTAAGCATTTACCGTGTACAGAGACAGTACTGCAGAGCAACAAGAGCGTGACACTGGACACAGACAGGCCCAGTGAATCCCAGCCCCAGCCCTCAGGGGCTGTGTGATTTGGGACAAATTACTTAGTCTCCTTCTGTCTCCATTTCCTCATCCACAAAACCAGGATAATAAAAGTTCGTATTGTATAGGGTTGTTATGAGAATCAGAAGAGTTAAAATTTAAACTCGTTAACATCAAGTGAGTTAAAACTTACAACAGTGCCTGGCATGCAGTAAGCACTCAAGAATGCCAGCCATCGTTTTATATTATATACCTTTGTACCTGGCCAGCCTGCTTATGGGTGAAAATAGTTATGGGGATGGGGGACCACTGCCATGTAGCCTTCCATGTTTTCAGAACAAACTATTTTTCACAGCTACCATTTTGTCCATGTCAGCCAACACTGGTCAACCCCCAGACTCACAAAACAGAACCACCGCCTTGGCTCCAAGTTAAAGCCCAGCTAACCTCTATCGGTCTCAACCGTAGTCTCATCTTCTGTGCCTGTCCCCAGCCCCAGCTTGTGACGGGTCAGCACACAGTCATGTCATCAGAACCAAATTCGATCCTAGATTGGCTTGCCCATGGCCTTGCTACTTCTACAAGGGTAGTAATAGGGCTCTGGGCAAGTGCCTACAAAAACTGGTTGAAAATCCGAGGCAGATACACGTTAACCATTTTCCAGTTAGGAGAGCCCGCCAGACAGTATGCTGTGCTGCTGCCGATCATCATCACCAGGTCGTCACGTGTAAAGACTACAGGTACCACCCCCCTCCTCCTGTGGAAAACTTCTAGCCCTTAACCACAAAGCTTTTTACTGACCTGCTGAGCTTTCAGGGTCAGATGTAATTCAGAGCTCGGCTTCAAACGGATCTGATCCTTGGCGGGAACCTGAACTGAAAGAAAGGCAGCCATGCCTCGGGCAGCCACTCGGAACCTTAAGTGTTAGGGAGGGATTAGAAGAAGTAAATGACTATTAAAGTAAGCATTTTAAAATAAATACCATATTTTCTATTAAAAAATAAGATGAACACATCTCCAGACCTACTGTGCTTGTTAGCCTCTTCAGGAAAACTGTAAATATGATCAAGGAGTCTTTATCTGCCCTTCCGTTATCACCACTCAAACAATGAAAACATAATCCAGTCTCAGGAATGAAAGTGCTGGCAGATACAGAGTAACGGGAACTCTCAGCCACGGCTGGTGGGAATGTTAAAAATGGTGCAGGTGCCATGGAGAACAGTTTGGCAGCTCCTCAAGAAGTTAAATGTAGGGTAACCATGTGACCCAACGATTCCACAAGAACCGAGAACAGGTGTTCTAACAAAAACTTGTAAATAACTTTCACAGCAGCACTATTCACAATAGCCAAAGAGTGGATACAACCCAAATGTCTATCAACTGATGAATGGAAAAACAAAATGTGGTGTGTCCATACAATGGAACATTATTCAATCATAAGAAGGAAATAAGTACCAGTGCATGCTAAAATATGGATGAGGCTTGAAACTTTATGGGAAGTGCAAGAAGCCAGACACAAGAGGCCACGTATTACATGATTCCATTTATATGAGATGCCCAGAACAGGATATACATAAAGTCAGGAATCCATCAGTGGTTGCCAGAGACTTGGGGAAGAGGGGAATAGGGAGTGATTGCTTAGTAGCTTAGTAGCTATTTCCCCGTGGTGATGGTTGCACCAACATTGTGAATGTACTAAATGCCACTGAACTGTACATTTTATCATTTTTTTTTCTGGCCACACCGCGCGGCATGCATCTTAGTTCCCCGACTAGGGAACGAACCCACGCCTCCTGCAGTGCAAGCACGGAGTCTTAACCACTGGACTGCCAGGAAAGTCCCTGAATTGTATATTTTAAAAGGGTTAGCATGAAAATTTTATGTGACGTGTATTTTACAATTTAAGTGAATCAAATCACAGTCCTGCTAAATTCTACCACAAACAAAGGAGTATGATGTTAACTGGTTTGGATTGGGTGGCTCCCAAAGTTGCAGCAGGCTATTCCATAAGAATGCTGACATCAGAATAGTAAGAATTCCTTTCAAACCAGATAAGGCCTTTAAAAGAAAACCATGATGCAAATAGTCTTAGGAGATAAACTGGGGCTAGTAGCAAATTCTTTCACACCTTGGAATTTTTAGCGACAAAAACCTGAACGTATTTCTCATTACTTATCCTTCTAATCAGTTAACTTCTACTCATCTTGACTTAACAATTCTGCTAGACGGAGTCCCTCATGGGACCTGGGTTTCCCTGACAAAGTGCTGGCAGTGAAGCAGCTGACCGGGGTATTTTAACCTAACCTTGCACACCGTCACTGGCTCAAAGACAAAAAGTAATGTGTAGTGTGGTCAGGTTACCAAGTCAAAATACAATGAGATACTGCTAAAAAAAAGTCTTTGAACATAAAAGTTGTTTTAAAACGGAAAAAATAAACACCCTTTTTCAAATATAAAGATGTAACCAGGCTCTGATTGTTTTCTTCTTAATCTCTGGGAGGACCCTAGCTCAGCTCCTAAATAGAAAATCTACCAAGTATCGCACCCCCTAGGTATGTGCAGGTGTCTGTGGCCCGTTTAGAAAAGCAAGAGCAGGTGCTTCCTCACCTGTTAGACAAGGGCGACTTCCGGCCCAGCCCAATTGCCCTGAGAATCCCTGAACTGAGCCTCTCCTCGGCCAGCAGGCTCTGACGGGCCTGAAGCAGGAGCAGAATTCGAATGACAGACTCCGTCAAGACCGAGTCATTCTGCTCGGTCTGAACCAGGGACAGCTGCAGGACTTGGTGCCACCACAAAAACAGCTTTGCTTCTTCCTGCATAGAGCTGGGGGCGGAGAGGGGGGAGGAAAATCAAATTCAGAGTAGATTCTTTCCACTCTCATTTAACTGAAAGTCCACACATGAGTCTTAAGTGTAAGGGACGTTTAGTACTTTAAAAGCTTAGGCTGACAGGTAATGCTGTTAATAAAGTATTTGGACAATAAAAGAACAGCTGACATTTACTGCCCCTTCTACATGCCAGACAGCATATATGAGCTCGACGTCCTTTCACTTAATCAAGTGAGCTAAACGTTGTTGCCCCTACTTAACGGATATGGAAGCTAAAGGTGGTGCTTCAAAATACCCGTCTTAGGAAATAAAACGCCTGCTCAGAAAATCGGCCCATGCAAGGAAAATCTTCCTAAAATAGGTGTCACTGTACCTCATAGCCTTGTTTGTTTCTTATGTATCACTTGGGTCTGTGCACTTAAGTGGACATTAACTTAAACCCAAATTCAAGCTATCCCAATCCCATGGGTCGGTCGGCTGTAGGCAACCGGAGGGCCAATATACCTTGGATACACCTGTTCCAACCACTGGCTTAAGAGAAGCAGCACTTTCATTTCGTTCCTTAGCGTCTGCTCACTATTTAGACACTGAAGCAAGTAGACATAGAGAGTCAAGTAGCTGCCGAGGGACAGGCACTCCTGCAGAAACTCTTCAATGGTGAGCTCGGGAACTTGAAGGGACACCAGAATGGGGCCCCAACCTAAATTCTGATTGAGGGAGCCTAAGAAAAGAACACCAAGAGGTAGAGAAAGGTAAGAGCAAGAATCAAACTATTTAACTACTCTAATGAACCTTTTCACTTTAAAAGCTTCAGTTCGAGAAAACACCACTCACATTGACCCTGGAGGGCCTGACAATGCCTCATGGCTTGGACTGGAAGCCCTCACTCTAAATGCCTTTGTCCTGGCTGCCAGTGCAGAGGGTATCATGAAGTCAGGTATCATGGCTGCATTTTCATAAATCACCTCTTTCACCATATTATGATCATTAAAATCTCATGCAGACACCGCCTCTCCCAGTTATCTAAGAGTTTTAACTTTACCTGATACCATTTTTAAGTATGCTATGAATACTTATGCTTTTCCGAGGGGTATTATTATTACTCTATCCTTCATAAGCATTTTTTAATTATCAAAGTTTAGTTTGACTAGTATCTTGACAGAAATTCTTGAAAATGTTTCACAAATTGAAAAAACAAATTTGATTTTAGCAACAAACAGTAAATAAATTTGAAGCATGAGTGTTATCCTAATGGTTCTCAATTCTTTGGGGGGAATGGGAGCAGGGTGACATGGTGACACACATAGCACCTTCCACAGGGGGACATGGGAACATGGATTATTCACGTGTTGTCAAGAAAGGGCGTGGGCAGGTTGCAGGCACTTCCTAGCATTCTCACTCCAGTACCCTTCGTTCTCCCCTATTGTGTGCACGATGATGTATATCTGGGTAACAGAGTCGAGAAGTACTGCTCTGAGCAATTCTTTTTAACCAGATCAGGCTGTTTCCAGAATCTGAGAGTTTAGAGGTAGGAAATAAGAAGACAAAGCGGGAGTGGGGGGCGGGAGGGGAGGTGGAAAGAGAACTCCGTAATAGTTTAAAACACATGACAAAATGCAATAAGAGGACATATGAAAAACTTTAACAAGTGACAAAATAGAGAAAATTAATACAGTGGATCATTATTATAAAGATTCTGGTATATAGCATTTGTTTTTAGGACTATGACTAGGCCTATGACATACACAATTTGACTACCATAAAAGGATTGGTCTGACACTCCAAAACCCACATAAAATGAATTAGAGGTTCCCTCCCTTGAAACATGATGGTACCAACATGGGCCAAAATTTCTCATGCTAACTGCACATCTTTATGAAGAAAACAAACTATATTCTGAAACATCAACAACATTTACAGAGATATTAGAACAGTACAATCCCTCAACAGGAAGGGTCTGGAAAGGTATCTCCTTCAGATAAAGCTTTAATCTTCCTTGGAAAAATGGGTCTACTGAGAGCCTGACATGACGGTCCTCTTACCCTCTTTGAAG
The DNA here is from genome assembly GCF_008692025.1 of Phocoena sinus. Taxonomy (NCBI): domain Eukaryota; kingdom Metazoa; phylum Chordata; class Mammalia; order Artiodactyla; family Phocoenidae; genus Phocoena; species Phocoena sinus. The sequence goes on along the minus strand of NC_045776.1, from coordinate 27,711,466 downwards.
TAAGCAGTGATGCAGGCTTCCGTCGTCTCAGCCATGTGGCGGACGGAAGCCAGGCTCTGGCAGGCGGCTGTTAACAGGGGCAGAACCACCAGCCCATGCACTTTCTGCCCAATCCAGGTCTGGATACTGCCTCGGAGGAACTCTGCTGTTGGGATAGTCGCGTTGTTCATCATCATTAGGACTTCCATAAAGAGGCTGCTGAGGGCCATGTGGCGGGTCTGGCTGTCCAGATCTGAAGGGGAACATAGCCAACATGTTTGCAAAAGGCTGCTGGTATGACGATGTGAATGTGATAAAAGGGAACAATGGTGCTTCAAACTAGCTGCTCTCCAGGGGCCAGAAGGAAAATCCTTCTGTGTTTAGCTTTTAAGGATAGGATGTGGCACATACATACTTTGTAAGAGCAAAGCAGGAACTACTGCGAGATCCTTGGTTACAGCGTGTGACCAAGTGATATTTTAATAAATAGACAAAATACATAGATGTCAGGAGTCATTTGGTAAACTAATTAGAAACAGTACCTCCACCCCTACCAATGCCAAAGTTGTAAATAATTCTAGAATGATTTACACAGAATGAAGGTTATTATTTAAAACTAAATATAAAAAAGTAAGGAAAGGAAAAAACTTTTTACAGACTCCTAACAGCAGCTCTTTTATTTCTTTGTTTTTTAAATAAGAAAAATGGACAGACTGGGTCTTTCCAAAATATTAAAAGGTGAAAAAAAGAATACAACACAAGAAAAAGAGCAAATTCATTTTAAAAGAGAACTGCAAATAAGTGACTGAGGTAGATTCCTTCTTCACATCCAAGAACAGAAAATATTTTTCACTGAGGGTATGTTGAGGTAACTATTCATCAGGCATAATTTTTGAATTGTACACTTTATTTTTATTTGTTTTTTCTTTTTCGGCTGTGCCGTGCAGCTTGCGGGATTTTAGTTTCCCGACCAGGGATTGAACCCGCGGTCCTCGGCAGTCAAACTGCAGGGCCTTAGCCACTGGACAGCCAGGGAATTCCCTTCATCAGGCATAATTTTTGCCAACTATTTCTAATTCTCCTTGAGTTGGGTTCATTGTTTTAAGGGAATAGAATTGTGGCTTTCTCACCTCAAGTCTTTGGTATTTATGTCAACGCGAGTGGGGAGGTCTTATCACACCCATCAAACCAAATTCACCCACTTGCACAGTGTACAATAAACCCTAACTTAATGTTATCATAAGATATACTGATTATCAAGCAAGGAATTTTTAAAGCACTATATGTGTGTGAATCTACTTTTTTATGTATAAATATTCTTGGTAATAAAGGCCTTATCTCTGAATTCCAGGTGAATAAATTTTTTTTCTGATTTTTAAAAAAATTTTATTTTGTTATTGAAGTACAGTTGATTTACAATGTTGTGTTAATTACTGCCATACAGCAAAGTAACTCAGTTATACATATATACATATATATATATACTTTTTTCATAGTCTTTTCCATTATGGTTTGCCACAGGATATTGAATTTAGTTCCCTGTACTATAGAGTAGGACCTTGTTGTTTATCCATTCTATATATAACAGTTTGCATCTGTGAATAGTGATTTTAATCTATCTTTTAGTTATGATTCATGGGAACAAAAAATGATTGCAATAAGCCTCCTAATAGAGCGCAGCCTCTCCCCTTCCCATTCATCATCAACACAGCCAACAAATGTTGTTCTTAAAAACCAGAACTGATCCCATCACTCTTCTGATTAAGGTCTTTCTAGAACGCCCTTCACTCCTTTGCCTGGCTATTATTCAATCTTCATGGCCCAGTTACATATGACCAACTCTAAATCAATTTCTCCAGTATTGCCTGCTAATTCTTCTTTCTTTTTTTTAACTAGTTTGCATATCCCAAGCCGAGGGATATGCAAACTAGTAGATGATGTCAAACATTTAAAAATGGTTGTACCAATTTACTCTGTGATCAGCAGTATATGAGAGCTAACACTGATCCACATCCTCACCAACATCTGGTACTGAAAACTTTTTAATTTTAGCTATTCTGGTGGATGTGATACAGTATGCCATCAAGTTCTTAATTTGCATTTCCCTAAATATTAACAAGGTTTAGCATGTTTTCATATGTTTATTGGTTATTTGAATATTCTCTTTTGTAGAATGTCAATTTAAGGGTCTTGTTCATTTTTTTTACTGGATTGTCTTTTTCTTCCTTATTTTATCCAGTGTGATAATCTTAGTCATTCATAGTTAATGTAATTACTGATGTGAGTGGGTCTAAATCTACTATCTTACTATATGCTTCCAATTTGTCCCTCCAATTCTACATTCCTTTTTCTCTCTTCAAATATTCTTTTAACATTTTCATAGTGGTTATCTTACAAATTACAACATGCATTCTTGATTTTTCAAAGTCTGATGTTAACTGGTTCCCAGACAATGCTAATTTCCTATTACCTTCCCTACTGTTACCATAACCCAACAACACATTACTATTACTGTTTTATAGAGTCAGATTTCATTTAGATTTTCCTATACATTTACCAGTTTCATTGTTCACCCTTAGTCTCCTCCTATTTATCTTCTCTTTATTATCTCTTTCTTTCTAAGCAGATTTTGGTTATATTTTGTGGTTCTTTTTATAATTTCTTAAGCTCAGTGTTTAATTAATTTTCAGCTTTTAGAAATTTTAATATAAACATTTAAGGCCATGAAATTAAGTTTCACTTTAGCTGAATCCCACAAGTTTTGGTGCTCTGTTTTTTTAATACAGTTCTAAATATTTTAAATTTCTGTTGCTATTGTTCCTTTGGTCATCAGTTATTTAAAAATTTGCTTCTTAATTTCCAATGTATAGTTTTTTCCCTCCTGGTTATATTTTGTTACTGATTTTTAAGTTCATTGCACTGTGGTTAGAATGTGTGGTCTATCTGATACCAGTCCTCTGGGATTGATTGAGATGTGCTTTAACCCTAGTAATGGGTCAAGTTTCTTAACTGTTCAATGTGAGACTGATACGGTGTGCATTCTGGACTTACAGGGTATATTATTCTCTACATACTCATTACATCCAGCTGTGCTATTCAGACATCCTATAGTCTTACTGATTTTCTGTCTACCTGATCCATCAGTTACTGTGAGACATGGGTCAAAATCCCTCACTGTAAGCAAATTTGACATTTCTCTTCCTAGTTCTGTCAATTTTCACCTTATGCATATTCTTCCTGGTGAATTGAACCTTGTATCAATTTCCAACGACTCTCTTCATTTTTAATAATGCTTTTTTCTTATTTAAGTAATATATGTTTTTTATGTATATATGTGTTTTTCATGCAACTTCAGGGCAGGAACACACACAAGAGATTGTCTGGCTTGGTAATGCTTTCTGCCTTACAGTCCTATCTGTCTCATACTGATACAGCTGTACCAGCTTTCTATTTTAATATCTAATGTGACTGCCTTGTAGAAAGCTTTCTATATCCTATGCTTTAGATATACTTCTTATAAACAGCTTAAAACTGGATGTTGGGGCTTCCCTTGTGGTGCAGTGGTTGGGACACCACCTGCCAGTGCAGGGGACACAGGTTCGAGCCCTGGACCGGGAGGATCCCACAGGCCACGGAGCAACTAAGCCTGTGCACCACAACTAAAATAAAATTAAAAAAAAATAAATACATAAAAAACTGGATGTTGTTGATTATTAATCCAGTCTGACAATCTTCATCTTTTAACCTGAGCATCTGTCCATTTACATTTACCGATATATTTAAATTTTATCTTTTTATTTTGGCTATTTTTCTTACCTTCTCCATGTTTCTTGCCTTCTTTGGATTGAATAAAATTTGGCCAATCCTTTTTTTTTTTAATTTAATTAATTAATTTATTTTTTGGCTGCAATGGGTCCTCATTGCTGTGTACGGGCTTTCTCTAGTTGCGGAGAGCGGGGGCTACTCTTCATTGCGGTGCATGGGCTTCTCATTGTGGTGGCCTCTCTTGCTGCAGAGCATGGGCTCTAGGCGCGCAGACTTCAGTAGTTGTGGCACATGGGCTCAGTAGTTGTGGCTCGCAGGCTCTAGAGCACAGGCTCACTAGTTGTGGCACATGGGCTTAGCTGCTCCGTGGCATGTGGGATCTTCCTGGACCAAGGATCAAACCCGTGTCCCCTGCATTAGCAGATGGATTCTTAACCACTGTGCCACCAGGGAAGTCCTGGCCAATCCTTATCTCCTTCTACTAACTTAGAACTTACATATTTTATTTCTATTCTTTTGGTGAATTGCTTAGAATTTTTACCATTCATATTCTATGAAGACATAAATTTATTCAATCTCTTGACCCCCTCAAACAATATTAAAACCTTAGAATGCTTTTAACTCAACCTCCTTCTTAACTTACATATATTTGTGGTCATATAATTTAATGTTAGCTTTTGCTTTTTTAAACCCCTAAATGATGATTACTGTAGTTTTATACAGGCAGTTTTTATTTATATTTACCCACATTTCACTACTTTCTCTGCTTACTTTTCCTTCTTGCAATTCAAGCCTTTCACTTGTGATCACTCTTCTTCTACCTAAAGAACATGCTTTATTTAGTACTTTCTTTAGTGATGTCCACTGGGACAAACACGCTCAGGTTTCAAGGAAAACATCTTTATTTCATCCTCATCTTTGAAAGATGGTTCTTCTTAGTTTACAATCCCAGGTTACAAGTCATCTCCTCACAGCACATTGAAGGTGTTATTCCACTATCTTACAGCTTCCTCTGTTGCCAATGAGAAGCCGGCTGTCCTTGTAAATGTTAAATGTTGTTCCTTTGACCCCGGCGCATCTGCAGTTTCACTACAGTATGTACAGGGGTGAATTTCTTTCTATCTACCCTGCTTGGGATTTGCTGGGTTTAATGAATCTAAGGACTGTTGTCTTCCTTTCTCAGGGCAGGTTCATTTCTAACTCATCCTTACCCTGAGTATGCCACCCTGTGTGGTAATGCACAGGAGGTCCTTTCAGGCTACCATCTTAGGCAGGCCCTGGGCTTTATCATCTCCCCTAATCTAAGGAGTGTCATCAAAAGCCTTCAAGGTAAAAGCCAGCCTCAGTACTCCATCTACTTTTATGGGTTCCTCCTTTTACTTAGTTTCTGACTTCTGAGATTTTCTGCCACCTTGTCAATATGTTTAATTTTTGGTTTCTTAAAAACATTTTATCCAGCATCCTTAGTTGTTTTCAGCAGGAGAGGCAATCAGGATGTCCAGTCCACCAAACTGCTAGGAGCACAGGTTCTCATATGAAGTTTCTTTACAAGCCTACAGGTGATTCTGAAGTGCCCTCCCAGTTAGGAGCCAAAACATCCAGGAATGCTGCTCGATGGATGGTCTCTGGTTATCTCCTAATCACTATATCTAGTCATCTAACTTAGCCCTCAGTCCAGTTAACCTCACACCAGCAACTGACAGTGTCTATGCCTCCTCAAGTTCTTACCACTCATGCCACCCCACCCTGGCCAGTGCTGAGATGACAAGTGTCCCTATGGTCCAGTCATCTCTCTGACCACTGCTTCTCTGTAAACAGGAATGACAGTGTCCCGACCATCTTCCTGATCTCAAGATGCCTTATACACAGCAGGAATTCATTTACTGAGTGAATACATGACTCCACCATAGTCACTTACCAGGTGGTTTAAAAACAATGATATCATCCAAGAGCTTAAACATTTCCTGTTCAAGGACTGCTAACGTGATTTTTCCATTTTGTTCCAGGGAGCTGAGGAATTGTACCATCTGGTGAGTGAAGGCTCGGCATTTTGGAACTGCATCCTGACAATAAAAAAAGGATCATTCAAATGAATCCATGCATGCAGTGTTAACTGGATATTCCCTGGGAGCACAGCACTGCACTGGGAGAGGACAGAGCAGTGAGTCATATGAGGAAAGACCCTGTGCTGGGGAAATAAAAATCTTTGGTAATACTTAGCCCAGAACCCACGTTCTCCCAAATCCCAGTAGTAGTTTTTACTACATTAATAACAACATTAACTACACACTAAGTACTTGCCAGGAATTTTTCCAAAAACTTCTATGTTCATTTTCTGATCTAATCCTCACAACACTTTGAAGGCAAGGTATTATTATTTCCAACTCAGGTGAGAAAACCAAGGTCAGAATGGCAGTGAGTTGAGGATTTGAGTTTGTCAGACCTCAAACTCATGCTCATAACTTGCTGCCATTCTGCTGCCAATGACATTCAAATCAGTAAACCCACAGCTCACTGTCGGCCCTCAATCCTTTTCACCTCTTGTTAGCATGTGACACTGCTAGCAGGTAAAGGCTTACCAGAAGAAATAAACGAAACTGAAAGACCCAAGTGGCCAAAATGATATACATCCTCCAATTTTTTCTATTGAGCCATCGCAGGATTCGAGACAGCCCTCAGTAGCACTTATACTACTAGCAGCCCTGAAGAACACTCTGCCTTCTAAAGGACCCACTTAACTTACAAGATGTTTCTGGCTGTCAGTAGGAACGGAAAGACCTGCAGACACTTTTAGGAGCTTCACAATTAACTCAGCAGAAGATTCCTTTGCCAAGATGATGGATGGCTGGTAATGGCTGCTGAAATAACCTAGCACACTCTGATATGACACAATATCCACAAGATGCCACGAGAGTGAGCTTGTCTGTCCAAGGAGAGTAAGTAGAGGAGAATCCTAAAAATGAAACACACATTCCTTTAGTTCCAGAGCTCCCATTTTTTCCAGAAATATGCATCTCTCAAGTTAGGAGTACTCGTGAAAATAATAACCAAAGTTTTGGCAAAACACATTAAGATTTATAAGTATTCAGAACCCAATTTTCAAAGGAACTCTATGATCTGGTGGTAGAACAAGCAATTAAGGAGATGTAAATTGAAACTGATTTTTTTTTTTTTTTTTTTTTTTTTTTGTGGTACGCGGGCCTCTCACTGTTGTGGCCTCTCCCGTTGCGGAGCACAGGCTCCGGACGCGCAGGCTCAGCAGCCATGGCTCACGGGCCCAGCCGCTCCGCGGCACGTGGGATCTTCCCGGACTGGGGCACGAACCCGTGTCCCCTGCATTGGCAGGCGGACTCTCAACCACTGCGCCACCAGGGAAGCCCGAAACTGATTTTTATATTTGGTGTGGTTCCCTTAGACTATGAACTATATAAGAAAATCAGACACCGGGCTTCCCTGGTGGCACAGTGGTTGAGAGTCCGCCTGCCGATGCAGGGGACACGGGTTCGTGCCCCAGTCCGGGAAGATCCCACGTGCCGCGGAGCGGCTGGGCCTGTGAGCCATGGCCTCTGAGCCCGCATGTCTGGAGCCTGTGCTCCGCAACGGGAGAGCCCACAACAGTGAGAGGCCCGCGTACCGCAAAAAAAAAGAAAATCAGACACCTAGTTGAAGGCACATCCCGTATGCCATGCATATATTCACACTGAAAGAGGCACGAGGGAAACAAAAACCACAACTTCATATAGAGTGAGGATCTAGAGAGCCCTGCCAAGTCTTCATCACAGGCTCTCCAAACTTACTGTTTGATCCACCAGTTGATCTTCCTTTGCCAATAAAATCATCATGAAAAGGAGGCAGACAATCATGCTCCGGGTCTCTGGGTGGGGACTGGGATTCCAGGCATCAGAGAGCACACTGACCCAGTTGACCTCACAGAGGACAGACCCCAAAAACAAGAAGCAGCTCTTGGGGCTTCCTCGTTCCACCTAAAAGGAAACAGTGTTTTTAGCTATATATCCTAAAAATGTATAGAAATCAATGTTTTCTAAATTATGTATCTTTTAAATTATACTTTTTTCCCAGATTATAAAAATCATTCATAACCCTTCTGCCCTCAGAGATTTAGATTATAATATTTTTCCTTCCATGTTCAATGTATGGCACACCTTTCAGCTTGTTTGGAGTTCATTATTTATTCCACCAATTCTTTTTTTTTTTTTTTTTAATTTTTATTTTTGGCTGCATTGGGTCTTTGTGGCTCCGTGTGGGCTTTCTCTAGTTGCGGTGAGTGGGGGCTACTCTTCGTCACCGTGCATGGGCTGTTCATTGCGGTGTCTTCTCTTGTTGCAGAGCATGGGCTCTAGGTGCATAGACTTCAGTAGTTGTGGCACACAGGCTCAGGAGCTGTGGCTCGCGGGCTCTAGAACACTGGCTCAGTAGTTGTGGAGCATGGGCTTAGCTGCTCCGCAGCATGTGGGATCTTCCCAGACCAGGGATCGAACCTGTGTCCTGTGCATTGGCAGGTGATTCTTAACCACTGCACCACCAGGGAAGTCCCTATTCCATTAATTCTTAACAGGAAAGGAATGATCTTCCCTAGCTCCAGCCAGGGTGGCAAATCCCTGCCACAGTAAGTCACTGGTGCTCAAGGGAGCCTACCACAGTCCTCAGATGTGCTGGGCAAGACAAAGGTGATATATCTACTAGTCACTGGTTCCCAAAGCCGAGCGTGCATCAGAACCACCTGGAGGACTTGCGTGGGATGAGGGTTTGGGGGGTGCCCATAGAATTTTTAATGCCCTGCATCTGGAGTAGGAACAGGAATTTGTCTTCCTAACAAGTTCCCAGGTGGTACTGATGTTGCTGGCCCTAGGACCATACTTTGAGACCTACTATATTAGCACATATAATTTTTATATGGCCTTTTTCGTATAATGTTGTGTTATAAATATATCCCCATATCATTAGTCTTTATAATTTTTGATGACCACATAATGTTTAATTATCCAATTTAAAATATAGCGGGGATGGGGGGCAAATGTATTTTAAAGTATATAATCAATATCAAAGTTATCTCTTATAAGCCTATTTCAAGTCTGTTTAAAATAAAACATGGCTAGCTATAAATTTTTCCTTTAAAAAGAAGATTAAAAAGCTCAACTCCATTTATAAAATCGCAATCAGTGGAATTTGATGATTCATGTCTTCCAATTAGTACCATCATTATATCATGCTATTTGCTCGTTTTCCCTTTTAGAAAATGATTCTTCATCCTCCTTTATAATTTGTTCTCTATCTTCACCCTCAACCCCCTCACAAACATACTTTACTATGCCAGCAAGACTCATGCAACAGAAAGGTTCCCAGCTTCTGGGCCGGGCAAAGTCATCTATCATTAGACTAAAACTCCTAGAGATACAAAGTCTATAGCATCCCTTTATAGACCATTCTATTTAATCTGTCATACAGCTAAAGCTGTGCTCTTACTTAAACACTCTCTTACAGCTCGTTAAACAAAGATTCAATTCCATATTCATAATGATGATGAATACCTACTTTGTGCCTGTCTCATAGTCTAAACCTAGCTATAAAATCATTCTTAACTTTGTATTTCACTAAGATGACTGTCCTCAGCTTTCCTTAGAGCTCAGCTACAGAGGAGTGGCTGACAAGAGCAGCAGTGGGTGGGGTCTCCACTTACAGCACTAAAAGATTGCAGTACATTTTACTAATTGTCATAAATAACTATGGATCTGCAGTAATTAAAGCACTTAGGGACTTCCCTCGTGGCTCAGTGGTTGGGAATCCGCCTGCCAATGCAGGGGACACGGGTTTGAGCCCTGGTCCGGGAAGATCCCACATGCCGCGGAGCAACTAAGCCCATGCACCACAACTACTGAGCCAGCACTCTAGAGCCCACGTGCCACAACTACTGAAGCCCATGTTCCTAGAGCCCGTGCTCTGCAACAAGAGAAGCCACTGCAATGAGAAGCCCGTGCACCACAATGAAGAGTAGCCCCCGCTCGCATCAACTGGAGAAAGCCCACACGCTGCAACAAAGACCCAATGCAGCCAAAAATAAACAAATAAATATAATTTTTTTTTTAAAAAGCGCTTAAAGTGTCTCAATAATAAATGTGAATTAGGTTATGAGTAAACACAAATGAACTGGTGACTATGAACAAATAAACTGAAATGATCATAAAAAGCTAAGACAAGATTAAAGGGTTTTTTAAAACAAAAACTTAAGAACAACAGAAATGCCTGACTGGTATGCAAGTGACACTACTGTACCCGTTTTCTGACTATTGCTTCTACTGCAAAAACTCCCGCACACTTAGTGGGACTTTTTCCAGGCCATTTCAGGTCTTTTATATGATTATGATGCATTACTGGTTGTTACAATGTACTTCTGTCTCCTACAGCCTAATATCCCCTTACATAACTGCTTAAAGAAACTAATGGTTTGAGTACCGATTTACATCCTACTTTAATAGAACATTTAACAAGAAGCAGTTTTAATGATACTATCCTAGAAAAACATGCATTCACAGAAATGCCAAGATTGAGTGTGACAAAGTGATTAAACTATGTATTCACATGACAATATCACCGAAGACTAGGGGATGACTGTCATATTACAGACAAAAATCTTTCTCTGCGTTTTCTGTAAATGCTGTCCAGTCATCTACTAACACAGTGAAATGATGTCCATAGGATGCTGCTTTACACAAGCACTGTCTGGGCGATACAGAATTCGGGCAGGGTCCACATTGTCATCCACTGCAACTGGGCCTAAAACCCACAGTGAACAGGTTGCTCCCAAAAAGCCAGGCTGTGACATAGAGAGTGAAGGGTTCACCTTGAAGAAGGCCTCCATGAGCATCTGGTCAGGATGCAGGTCCCTCCATGGGAGTTTCTGGTAGGCACTGTGAAAAGCATACAGAATGAACTCTGGCATTTTGGGTGCTGTACATGCTTCACAATAATGTATCAGGTGTAACTGAAGGGCTCCGTCATCACCGGGCAAGAGCTTATCTAAAATTGAAAAAGAAAATATAGCTGAAGACCTTTTGGTTTATCTTTAAAACAAGTAAAAAATTAACACAAAACACAAATTTGAACTAAAAGTCTAAAAACCTAACATTCTCAATAATTACCCAGTTTCAAAGATTTTCACGTACCAGGGAAAAAAGTGATGGCAGAGCAATAATAAAGAATGGTAATTTATTTACCAGGGCAACTGGAAGGAGCAGCTGGTGTGAGGGAGATAGCAGGCGTGAACAGTTTTTCTCTAAAACTCCTAAACATATGACTTTTTAACTCAAATACACTTCCACAACCAACTCTAGGCATCCCTTCAGTCTGTTGCCTTCAGCATAAATTCAGTCTCATGCATTTGACACTTCATTCATTTGGCACCTTGGAGAAATCGAATGTTCCTCAAAAGGAAATGTTCCAGGGACTTCCCTGGTGGTGCAGTGGTTAAGAATCCGCCAGCCGGGCTTCCCTGGTGGTGCAGTGGTTGAGAGTCCGCCTGCCAATTCAGGGGACGCGGGTTCGTGCCCCGGTCCGGGAAGATCCCACATGGCACAGAGCAGCTAGGCCCGTGAGCCATGGCCACTGAGCCTGCGCGTCTGGAGCCTGTGCTCCGCAATGGGAGAGGCCACAACAGTGACAGGCCCGCATACCACAAAAAAAGAAAAAAAAAAAAAAGAATCCGCGTGCCAATGCAGGAGACACAGGTTCGATCCCTGGTCCGGGAAGATCCCACATGCCGCGGATCAACTAAGCCAGTGTGCCACAACTACTGAGGCTGCGCTCTAGAGCCCGCGAGCCACAACTACTGAAGCCCACATGCCTAGAGCCCGTGCTCCGCAACGAGAAAAGCCACCGCAGTGAGAAGCCCATGCGCCGCAACGAAGAGTAGCCCCCACTCGCCGCAAGTACAGAAAGCTCACGCACAACAACGAAGACCCAACACAGCCTAAATAAATAAATTTATTTAAAAAAAAAAAAAAGGAAATGTTCCAAATGACTAAATCAACCCTTGGTGCAGTAAAACTAGACTGTTAACTGTTATTCAAGTAAGTCACTCTAAAACAAATTTCACACTCTTCTGTGACCTGAATCACTCAGTATTATCCTCACGAGTATCAATTACTTTAGTGCCCTCAGGAGCATTTAGTCTGAAACAAATTTTTTCAGACTTTCTGGCTCTAAGCAAAGGAATGGAATTTGGTCAAAGAAGAGAGAGCCACATACAACGAGAGCAGAAACCTGATGGGAGTTTCTCAACACTGACTTTTGAAAAATGACTAATGAGCATCAACACACGATAAGTCGACTTATCACTGCTAACATTCCTGTGCCCTCAATCCCCAGTCCTCAGGAAACAGTAACGTATGCTTTTAACAACCTTTTAAGACAGGGGTGAAGAGTCGCATTTGTTTAAATATGGATAAAAAAGATAGTTTTGTTTAAATTAGGATGGATACGTAGGAGAAGATGTCTAGGAGGTAATCTCTTAGGACCAGACCGAGCGTCTCTAGTCCCAGCCCAGACACAAATAAGTTCTGTGACCTCAGATGAATTCATTTTGCTTTCCAGGTCCTCATTTTTTCTCATCAATAAAAACAGAGAGCTGAATCAGACGATCTCACTAAAAGGCTATAATTTAATACTTCTTCATCTTGCTGTGCACAGTTCTTCTGTTTCCTCTCTCTGAATTGAGTTGCCAATTCTTACTGTTATCTGTGTACTCTCCTATTCCTGGGACACTTTTTTATTTGATATACATGGGCCCGTGAGAGTGCCTGCCCTTTTATACTAAGAAACTAAATAATAGCCTTTGTGACAATAATTTTATGCTGAAATATTTGTCTCACTATAAATATGTTGTGGATGGTAATATGCAGCTAGAAGTCTACCTTTCCAAAAAAAGAAAAAAAAAAGTGAGTGCTATTAGGATTTCATGTGTTACTCACTGAACCAATACTTCTATCAAGTAGACAACTCAGAGTACGGCACTGTCCTAAGTCTTGGGTTGGAGAGAGATAAAAAGAAGAATGTTTTTGTGCCTAGAGTTTATATCTTATAACAGCGGCGGAGGGGGGAGGGGGAACCGAGAGGAGATCAGATATGTAAAAAGTCAATCAAAAATACTAGATGGGGGGCTTCCCTGGTGGCGCAGTGGTTGAGAGTCCGCCTGGCGATGCAGGGGACACAGGTTCGTGCCTCGGTCTGGGAGGATCCCACATGCTGCAGAACAGCTGGGCCCGTGAGCTATGGCCGCTGGGCCTGCGTGTCCGGAGCCTGTGCTCCGCGACAGGAGAGGCCACAGCAGTGAGGAGGCCCGCGTACCACCAAAAAAAAAAAAACAACAACAAATACTAGATGGGGACTTCCCTGGTGGTCCAGTGGTAAAGAATCCACCTTCCAATCAGGGGACGTGGGTTCGATCCCTGGTCAGGGAACTAAGATCCCACATGCCGCGGGGCAACTGGAGAGCAACTAAGCCCGTGTGCTCTAGAGCCCGTGCGCCACAACTAGAGAGCCCATGAGCACTGCAGCTACCGAGCCTGTGTGCTCTGGAGCCCGTGCGCCTCAACTAGTGAGAAGCCCACACACCGCAACAAAAGATCCCGCATGGTTCAACTAAGACCCGACGCAGCCAAATAAATAAATAAATATTAAAAAAAAAAAAAAAAAACGCTGGATGAGGTACATCCAGACAACGGTATATTATTCAGCACTAAGAAGAAATGAGCGATCAAGTCATGAAAGACATGGAGGAACCTAAGTGCATATGCTAAGCAAAAGAAGCCCATCTGGAAAGCTGCATAATGAATGATTCTAACTATATGACATTCTAGAAAAGCTAAGACTATGCAGAAAGTAAAAGAAATCAGTGGTTGCCAAAGCCTGGGGTGGGGGAGGGATGAACAGACAGAGCACAAAGGATATTTAGGGCAGTGAAACTACTCTGTATGATACTGTATGCAACTACTCTGTATGATACTGTACTACTCTGTAGGATACTCTGTAGACACACATCATTATACATTTATCCAAACCCAGAGAATGTACAAGCCCCAGCATGAATCCTAGTGTAAACATGGACTTTGGGTAATAATGTGTCAGTGTAGGTTCATCGGCTATAACAAATGTACCACTCTGGTGGGGGATGGTGATAGTGGGTGGGGAGAGGGTTATGCATGTGGAGCAGGGAGGAAAGGGTATACGGAAACTCTCTGTGCTTTCTGCTCAGTTTTGCTGTGAACCTAAAACTACACTAAAAAAAGTCTATTTTTGTATATATATAAAATATTGGATGATATATTGTTTTATATTATAACATATATATTATTGCTATATATATTTATACATATTATTATAATATATAGTCTATTATCTGATATGCTATCTACTATATACATTGTATATAAAATACTGGATGACATATTGTTAACTCCAGGACTCAGTGCCACATAAACACATGGTAGCCACGGGGGTGCATCACTCAGATCTCCCTTCAAACAGAAGTTGCCACAGATCAGGGCACAGCACCTTTAGCACCTGAGTCGAGGCCATCCTCCTCCCAGGTAGCCCTCAGCCAACAACTAGGCACTGACCTGGCTGCTTCCGCCCAAGGTAGGATCCTCAAAAAAGAATGTTGGCACTAGAACTCCCTAACCAGCTGGCCAATACCTTCTCAGCGCTGCCCTGCAGGCTGATACTCTTCCTACTCTCCTTTCACGGGTGTTAGGCCTGCCCCAGGATCTGAAGGCTTTCTTTGCCCACCCTTATTCCTCTCCCTCTTATTTTCACAGGCAGTACCCCAAATAAATCTCAGCATTCTGGCTCCATCATGGCGTCTGCTTCCCAAGGATTCAAACTACAACAATGTGCTATAAAGATTTAGAGGCAGGAGAGAAATGTATGCACATGAACAGATATGCGGGAGAATATAAAGGGCCCGAGGCTTCATCCAGGTAGTGGAATCAGCATAAGCAAAGAAGTGGCAGAGGGAAGATCCAAGGACTTTTAGGGAACAGTGAGTAGAGCAGTATGGCTGAATGGAATGCTTCCATAAAAAAAAAATCACATAATGTTGAAGTGCTCTGAGCCAGACACATTTGAATGCTGAGCTAAAACATTATTACATTTAAAAGTTTCTGAATAAGAATATAATAGCATACAAACAGAATTTTTGGAAAATCAATCTAGTAAATAGGCAGGAACAGAAATGAGATAGGAAGGACAGTTAGGAGGCTATTGCAAGAATCTGGGTTGGGTGGACCTAATATCCTTACAAGCCTCCCAATACAAAACATTTAGATACACTAATTAAAATACAACAACTCTGAAAATGCACAGCTACATACATTCAGTGGAAGAAAAGAGGTCAGAGAGACTAGGAAAGCAGAGTATTAAACGGGATGTGGAAGCCTCAGTTGCCCTGGGGCTGTTTGCTTATGTGGGGTTTTCAACAGCACAAGGAAACAGAAAACAACATCTTCTAAGGACTACACCCTCACTGAAAGGGCAGATAAGGGGGGAGGGGAACAGATCTTCTCTGCCTTAGCCTGGACTGGGAGTCAGGGAGGCAAGAAAGCTGATAGTGATAATTGAGTATGGGGTTTGATTTCATGTATCTGTGTAGTGTGAGAAACCCAAAGCCAAGGAATTACACAGAGCCAAATGGCAACAAATGCAGATCTTCTCTGGAGGCATACACCCTCATCCTAGTCCTCATGGAATTTCCACAGATAAAGTCTCTCTAAATACAGGCTCACAATAGAAAATTACAAAATACAGAAGGAAACAAGCCTCTGAAGGAACATCAAACAGAAGCATGAGCCACCCCCGAACAGAAACTTGAGATGACGGAATTACTGCATACAGCTCATAAAGGAAAGTAAGTATGTTTAAACATTTTAAAACAATAAAAATTGAAATTTTAAATTAAAGAAAGAAGATGCTATCAAAAAGGATCGGATAGGGACTTCCCTGGTGGCGCAGTGGTTAAGAATCCACATGCCAATGCAGGGGACAGGGGTTCAAGCCCTGGTCCGGGGAAGATCCCACATGCCACAGAGCAACTAAGCCCGCGAGCCACAACTACTGAGCCTGTGTGCTACAACTATTGAAGCCCACACGCCTAGAGCCTGTGCTCCACAACAACAAAGATGAGCCACCACAATGAGAAGTCAGTGCACCACAATGAAGAGTAGCCCCTGCTTGCCACAACTAGAGAAAGACCGCACACAGCAATGAAGACCCAACACAATCAAAAATAAATAAATAAAATTTCTTTTTTTTAAGTAAATATGGGGCTTCCCTGGTGGCGCAGTGGTTAAGAGTCCGCCTGCTGATGCAGGGGACACGGGTTCGTGCCCCGGTCTGGGAAGATCCCACGTGCCGCGGAGCGGCTGGGCCCGCGAGCCATGGCCGCTGAGCCTGCGCGTCCGGAGCCTGTGCTCTGCGGCGGGAGAGGCCACAGCAGTGAGAGGCCCGCGTACCGCAAAAAAAAAAAAAAAAGAAAAAGAAAAATAAATAAATATGTTTTAAAAGTATCTGGATAAATTTTATAAATAAACATTACTTCTAGAAACTGAAATGAAAAATTCAATGGATTTTTTTTTAAAGCAGACTAGACATAGCTGAAGAGATGGAGTAAGCTGGAAGAGAGATCTCAAGAATTTGCCCAGGGAATTCCCTGGCAATCCAGTGGTTAGGACTCTGCACTTTCACTACCAAGGGTGCGGATTCAATCCCTGGTCGGGGAACTAAGATCCCACAATCCACTCGGTGTGGTCAAAAAAAAAAAGAATTTGCCCAAAATGAAGCAGAAGAAAACACACCAAAAAAGTGAACAGTCACAGAAGATAGAATGAGGTTCACCATGGGGGAAAGACAATATTTGAAAAGAGAAAGCCATAACTGATGACACTCAGCACTACCTCCCAAAAAAGATAAGAGGTTACACACTTCACACTACATAATTGTACGGGTGACCTTTCTTTGGTCAAAGATGACAGCCTACCAAATAAAGTAAAAGTAAATGAAGTAGAAAAGCAGAGGCAAAAGATTAACTGAATTACTTAAGGAAAAGTGAAAACTAACCAGAGACATGATATAACATCTTCCTACCTTTAAAACTCTCGTGCAATGAGTCAATGCAATCAGTGAACAACTGCACGATGCTTGAGGCCACCACAGCATCACTCTCCAGCCAGGGGTAATGTCGTTGGCTGCTTTAAATAAAAGAAACACACACTTAGAAAGGAAACACTATGATTAAATCACTGTATGTCCCAGAGTCTGGGGTTTGCCTAAGTTCTAGAAAACTCTGTGTTATGTAGCCCTAAGACACATTTAGAGCACTTTAAAAACTGTAAATTCCTGGAGGTGAATTGTAGCTTTTAATATCAATCATATAATTTTATTTACTTTCCTTCCTAACATTTATTCCAATGTAATTAAGTTTCAAAAGTGTGCTATCTAAATAACTATTAAATTAACACCTTTTACAACACATCCAATTTATGCCCGTAAACCCATCCCTTGTGTATCTTTGTTACATTTCGAATGCCTTAGAAGACAATTTTCTCTACCTAAAGCATGGGGGGTGAAAAGACATGTAAAAAAAGATGGTCAAAAATGAACAGAGAGGAAATAACCAAAGGAAAAACTCTTTATATGAAATTTTTACTTTCTGAATCTGGTATAGAAAGTTCAATATAAAAATAAATTCCATTAGTTCTTCCTGGAAATAGACAGGAAGCCTAAATTATGGTAAGCAGTCTCACGGTCACCACAAAATCCTGAAGCTTGTGGATTGTCTAAGGATAGCCCTCTGGAAAAGCAAAGACCCAGAACTTTTTCTGTTTTCCTCAATGGGCTCTTGAAGCAGCCTGGATGATACAAATAATCTGGACATGGCGGTCAAAGCTCTACCCTGGTCCCAGTCTAGCCCTCACCAGCTGTGGGATTTGAGCAAGACATTCAAGTTTTCTGAATCTCAGGATCAGATTAATTCACACTTATGAAAACACTTTAAATACTGTGATATATACTGTGTAATTCTTACAGAACTCTGGACATCTACCTTTTGTCTGTATGCTTTTAGAGGAAAAAGGACTCGTAAGGCAACTCCTTGCATTTGGACAGCTCAACACCTCTGTTTTAAATGCTTGTGAAATAATGCTTTCATTTAGTTGCAGAGTTCATGTTAAAAGAGCAGTTCCCACCCAGTAATTTGAAAGCCAACTTAGTTCCAAAAACATAACTGATACTAGGTAAAATCAAGTTTGCCTCATATTTTGCAGTGTTATATTATCAAAACCTAATTCAGGAGAACAACATCCGTTTTTCTGAAATTAAATACCAACCTCATTCAACTTCTTTATTGTGGAAAACTGGAAATGAGTGTCCAGTTTTGCTTCAAAATCAATAGCTCTGATCAAGAAGACTAACAATTCCACAAACAGAAAATGTCTTAAGTTTACTTTGTAAAGAAGCGTTCTCTAAATTTAAAATCAGATCTGTGAATCATCAGCTGGACCAAAAACACCATCAGAACTTTAAGTCTATAAATTTCAAAGAAATTTGAATATCAGAAAAACTATTTACCTTTCATTGTCCTCTAAAACCAGTATCCATGGCTTAAAGAGCTGGACGATTACTGAATGTAGGGATCTTAGCACTAAAACAAAGCAAAATTTTTAGAGACAAGAAACAAGCCCATCAAATGGAGATGGCCAACAGGCACATGAAAAAATGCTCAACATTGCTAATCATCAGGGAAATGCAAATCAAAACCACAATGAGATATCACCTCACACCTGTCACAATGGCTATCAGCAAAAAGAACACAAATACCAAATGTTGGCGAAGATGTGAAGAAAAAGAACCCTTCTACACTGTTGGTGGGAATGTAAATTGGTGTAGCCACTGTGGAAAACAGTATGGAGGGTTCTCAAAAAACTAAAAATAGAACTACCATATGATCCAGCTATTCCACTCCTGGGTGTATATCCAAAAAAAACAACAGCACTGGGCTTCCCTGGTGGCGCAGTGGTTGAGAGTCTGCCTGCCGATGAAGGGAACACGGGTTCGTGCCCAGGTCCGGGAGGATCCCACATGCCGCGGAGCGGCTGGGCCCGTCCATGAGCCATGGCCACTGAGCCTGCGCGTCCAGAGCCTGTGCTCCGCAACGAGAGAGGCCACAACAGTGAGAGGCCCGCATACCGCAAAAAAAAAAAAAAAAAAAAAACCAAAAGCACTAATTCGAAAAGATACTATGCACCCCAATGTTCATAGCAGCATTATTTAAAATTGCCAGGATATGGAAGCAACCTAGGCGTCCATCAACAGATGAATGGATAAAGAAGATGTGGCATACATACACACACACACACACACACACACACACATACACACACACATATACACACAATAAAAAAGAATGAAAACTTTCCATATACAGCAACATATGGAGGGTTTGGAGGGCATTATGCTAAGTGAAATAAGTCAGACTGAGAAAGACAAATACTATATGATACCACTTATATGTGGAATCTAAAAAATAAACCAGTGAATATAACAAAAAAGAAGCAGACTCACAGATATAGGGAACAAACTAGTGGTTACCATGGGGAGAGGGAAGGGGGAGGGGCAATATAGGGTAGGGGATTAAGAGGTACAAACTATTAGGTATAAAATAAGCTATAGAGATATATTGTACAACACAGGGAATATAGCCAATATTTTATAATAACTATAAATGGAGTATAACCTTTAAAAATTGTGAGTCACTATATTATATACCTGTTACTTATATAATATTGTACATCAACTATACTTCAATTAAGAAAAAGAAAAATTAACTCCACCCTTTGTCAAGATCATTGATAACTATATAGAAAATCTTCTTATCACCTGTATATTCATAAACCTATGGTGATATACGAACAACATATTTAACATAACTAAACATGTTTCAGTTTTCATTTGCTGCAATGAAATTTCTTAAATTGAAGAAGTTTTATTATAACACAATATCATGGACAATTTTATAACATGCATTTTTTAAAAATAAAAACTTAAACATTCTTAATGTGATAAATAATAGAAAGAAAGAGCTGGAGACTGAAACCTATCTCTTTGTACTTCACCTTACAAAGGAGAGGCAGAAACAAGCTGAAGCAAGCACCCACTGGTAAGTGAATATAGGTATGACATATATATGGGTTCACACTTGTACTGTGTATTTCCCATTTCTTCTTCATGACACTCAGATATACAGATTTATCACCAAGTTTTAAATCTCTTAATGTGTCTATTCAAGTCTCTTCTAATGGAAGGTCAGAACACCTAAGCTCCATGTTGCACTAAAGGCATATTACCTGTTTTGCTGCTGGCAGATGGATCTTGGGCCAAGCAGGCCATTTCTGAGTCAAGCAGTCTTTTTACAAGGTAGTCCAAGAGTGTCTTCATATCTGCCATGTAAGGACTCCATTTTGAGAATAAACCAAAACTTTTAAAGTCCAACGTGGATAACCGAAGCTTACAAAAAAAGTTTGAGAGCCACTGTATAGTCTCCATTACCTGGAAAAGAATGACCATTTTAAAAAATGCTTACTGAATATCTACTTTCAGTAGAATACTACAGTAGACTGTGATGGAGGGCTTTGACTTTGTAATCGAGTTGCAAAGGTATATAGCATATGAAAAGTAAATCAGCAGATTTCAAACTCCTTTTCTAAAGCAAAGGAACCATTTTTTCAACTAAATTCATGTGGACCCACATCATATAAAATTGATGAAGCTGAGAGCTCTGTGGGACACTGCGTGAAAACCTGTTCGAAGGAGCCAGTGAAGCAGGAGGGTTAAGGTGGGGAGGCGAGGTACACACAGGGGCTGGTGCTGGGCTGTTCCTGAACAGAGAGGCAAGAATCAGATCTGAGGCATGAGAGAAAGCTGATCCAGCCACAGGAGGCGGGTGGGGGTAGAGGGAATGGAAGATGACTGACAAAGGAAAACACAGGGCTCTTAGAGATAAAAAGATGCTTTGTTAAATATCAATTTTAAATGTGTTCCAGTTGTTTAAAAAACATATAGGGCTTCCCTGGTGGCGCAGTAGTTAAGAATCCTCCCACCAATGCAGGGGACACAGGTTCAAGCCCTGGTCCGGGAAGATCCCACATGCCACAGAGCAACTAAGCCCATGCTCCACAACTACTGAAGCCTGTGTGCCACAGAGCCCTCAGGCTGCAACTACTGAACCTGCATGCAGCAACTACTGAAGCCTGCGCACCTAGAGCCCGTGCTCTGCAACAAGAGAAGCCACCGCAATGAGAAGCCCGCGCACCGCAAGGAAGAGTAGCCCCCGCTCGCTGCAACTAGAGAAAGCCCGAGCGTGCAACAAAGACCCAATGCAGCCAAGAAAAAAAAAATTTTTTTAATAAATTAATTTAAAAAAACAAAAAAACTACAAAGGAAATGGAAAAGAAATGCACAAAAACTTCAGAGACCAAGAGCTACACACCTGCTTGTCTGACAAGAGAACATCCGGAGAGCTTTGAAGCACCGAGGTCTCAGCAGAAGCTGCCCCCTGCTGGCAGCCTGTGGCGCAGCAGCCCAGGGCTCTCAGGGTGGCTTTCCAACACTCGGGGCTCAGCAGCTGCTCAGCAGAGCCTTAGCAGGCAGGGACAGAGGACAGCAAGTCAGCATCCATCACAAACTAACTTTAAACTTGAATCAAAGAACACATGCACTTTACAAATGAATGAGTATTAAATAAAAATCCAAAACAAATTCATAAAGATCTGTGGTGCGATGTTCATTGCAGCTCTATTTACAATAGCCAGGACATGGAAGTAACCTGTCCTGAATGGATAAAGATGTGGCACATATATACAATGGAATATTACTCAGCCATAAAAAGGAATGAAATTGAGTTATTTGTAGTGATGTAGATGGACCTAGAGTCTGTCATACAGAGTGAAGTAAGTCAGAAAGAGAAAAACAAATACCGTATGCTAACACATATATATGGAATCTAAAAAAAAAAAAATGGTCATGAAGAGCCTAGGCGCAAGATGGGAATAAAGATGCAGCCCTACTAGAAAATGGACTTGAGGACATGGGGAGGGGGAAGGGTAAGCTGGGACAGAGTGAGAGAGTGGTAGTGTATATATGACATACGTACACTACCAAATGTAAAATAGATAGCTAGTAGGAAGCAGCCGCATAGCACAGGGAGATCAGCTCGGTGCTTTGTGACCAGCTAGAAGGGTGGGATAGGGAGGGTGGGAGGGAGGGAGATGCAAGAGGGAAGAGATATGGGGATATATGTATATGTATAACTGATTCACTTCGTTATAAAGCAGAAACCAACACACCATTGTAAAGCAATTATACTCCAATAAAAACGTTAAAAAAAAAAAAAAAAGATCTGTGGTGAAGAGACCAAAGTTAAGAGAACCTATTGAAAGATCTGTCCACATGGACACTTGACTTTCCGTACTCTTGGTAACCCTACTGGTAGTGAGCACAGCCGAGCCATCTGAGCTGGAATCTGGGGGTGGGGAGGGGACTCCCACCTACCACCCCCTGACTGGGGAATGGTAAAGGTGCCATTTTCCTGGCTGGACAATGTGAGAGAGACAACAAAGGACCCATGGTGCAGAATGCAACTGCAGAGTCTAGGCTCTGTTCAGAAGGAGTCTCTTACTCGCCCCTAAAAGTCCACTCCTACACCAGGCAAAACCTAAAGCAACACAGAAACAGTATGCAAAAGTAGAGACTACCAACCAGCACTCTGCTACCTGCAAAACTGACTTCCCAGAGGACAGGAATTATACGCCCTCAGGTCCTTTCCCCCCAGAGGTGGCACAAGGATCAACTAGGACAACAGTGGCTCATAGGGGCTGGTCTAAGGGGAAGGATGATGAGGTCAGCTGCACTAGTGGGTGGGAGGTACCTAGGGGACAGTGAAGGGTCTGTGTCCCAATAGCTACTGTGGTCTGGATCTTAGGGCAGAGGCCTAGAACACAGCTACAGGTGTGGAGTCATGCATGCCTAGAAGATGTCAGTGAAGCCAGGGAAAACTGCAATGGGCTCACCCACGGCAAATCAGACGAGTAAAGGATGAAGCCCTGGGAACACCGATATGGTGGCAAGGAAGGGATGGAAACCAGGAGGCTGGAGGTTATGGAATCTGACAGAGATGGTAGTGTTTTCTTAAGCCTGTAACTGAATTACTTTTCCTGGGAAATAAAATTTTCCTGCTAAATCCAAGTCAATGGTTGCCTATATAAACAATTTATAATCTCTTTAAAAGGTTTCAGGGAAAAAACCCACAATATATGCGTAACCAGTTTTGAAAATTTAGGGCAAAACTTAGCTATGCAAATATGCATTAAAAATTATACAAGTAGGGCTTCTCTGGTGGCGCAGTGGTTGAGAGTCCGCCTGCCGATGCAGGGGACGCGGGTTCGTGCCCCGGTCCGGGAGGATCCCGCATGCCGCAGAGCGGCTGGGCCCGTGAGCCATGGCCGCTGGGCCTGCGCGTCCGGAGCCTGTGCTCCGCAGTGGGAGAGGCCACAACAGTGAGAGGCCCGCATACCGCAAAAAAAAAAAAAAAAAATTATACAAGTAGGGCTTCCCTGGTGGCGCAGTGGTTAAGAGTCCGCCTGCCGATGCAGGGGACACGGGTTCGTGCCCCGGTCCGGGAAGATCCCACATGCCGCAGAGCGGCTAAGCCCGTGAGCCATAGCCGCTGAGGCTGCGCGTCCGGAGCCTGTGCTCCGCAACGGGAGAGGCCACAACGGTGAGAGGCCCGCGTACCGCAAAAAAAAAAAAAATTATACAAGTACATTTCCCTACCACCATTCTCCACGTACCCTGAAACTTGCCTTTATAGGAAACAATGAATGTTTTGTAGTGCTTTGAAAATGAGACCATACATTTCAGTATTCTTCAGGTAGTCCAATACATAAGATCATTAACTTATTCATTATACTATTTCTATGATGTAACACAAAGATTTGACATAAAGCAAAATTCAGTTTTCCATTACATCTATAAACAGTATGAAGCTTACATGAAAAAAAGTAAATACTATCTCATTTTTCAAATTTCAATAAAATTCCTGCCTAGTGAAATTTCAAAAATAAAAAAGCCTACACTCTTTATTTCTCCTCTGATCTCCAACACTGACGGAAAACTGCAGGAGGGGGACAGAAACAGTGGGAATTTGGAAAATTTAATGCTGCTTTCTTTCTCTTGGATAATATAAATACAGCGTATCATTATACAGGGATAAAATTCATTTGCAAAAAACAAGAGTCAAAAAATTAGGGAGGAAAAAGACTAAATTTATCCACCATTTTGGAATTATAGAGAAACCAACCAGTATATTAAGCATACTGTAAAGGAGCAACTTCCTCCTCTTCCCAAATCTATAGCCACCAGGGTAAGCAGGCCCACCCCAGTTCAGGACAGCTGCAAAGTCAAGGTAAACAGGTGGGTGCACGACTCCAACCCCAATGTCTAAGAGCTGTCTTGCCCAATTAGGGTCCATTCTGACATTTAGGACAATAACTGACCATTTTTACAGACAGCAATCTTTTGGGCATTGTTCATTGAGCACTTTGAGTGAAGATTAGTGATTCTAAACTCCTGCATACTTCCATTATTTTTACATTTTCGGATGACATCTGTAGAATGGTAAATGTCATATTAAGCATTCACTGTGATCTAATCAGTCACAATTAAGACACTTACTTTGCATCAGCAGCCTCAGAATGTCACTGTACTGGTCAGGGAACTGGTAGAGAAGAAGGTAAGTCCAGTGCTTACAGAAAAGATTAAATGGCATCAAAATATCTTCATCTGGTTCAAGGCCCCAGGCAGTAAGTGCCAAATGAATGGACTCCAGAAGCCTGGTACGATCAGACAGAGGAGGTTTAGTGGCGTTTAACCATTGCTTAAGATCGAACTAAAAAGAAAAGGAAATAAGAAGTTTTATTTATACTAGAAAATTAATTGAAATAGAGCAAATTGTGTGCAAATTTAGTTTGAAAGTCAAAGCTTACCTAGCATTTAGCTTTTTATAAAGATTGAAACTAAAATTTATATACTTAAAAGAATCTAGGCAGTTCAGTAACTGACGGTACCATTATGCCTCCATCTATACTTCAGTCTCTGGGATTGCAGAGGCAGTTTTCTCAGCCCTGCATGCTTTTTTGCAATTTAAAAATCTTGTTGGTAAGTTTTCCCTACAACACAAGGATCAGAACTTTGTAGTTCTTCTTCACTGGTCATAGTGCCACAAACGAGTGGCCACTTTACGGAACTATCTCCATCTAATGGCCATGTTTCAAAGAGTGCATCAGTTAGTGAAAATTCAGAATATTGATATCATCTTCCAGAATCCCAAACTATAAAACATGGTCTCCCCCATTACAAACTGAGATCAGTCTCCAGGTCCTAAAAAATGCCCAGGTTTTATGACTCACAGATGTCAGAGAAGTACAACTGAAGGCAAAATAGCTAAGGCTCTGAAATTCTCAACTGGTTAAGTAAATTCATTGCCTTGGTCTGAGTTAATATTCTATTAGGAATAAAACAAAGGCAATTTGCTTAGATTGGGCTTATTCTAAATATGAGAGACTCTGACATATTACAACTCAATTATCAAACACAATTAAGGCATACATTCAAAAGAAGGATGTACTAAATTATTACTATGAATATTTCAAAACTGTATGAAGTTTTTAAAGAGAGTTTGGGAGCTGGTCCTTTTTATACTACATGAGTAAGACTGTCCTATATAACAGAATCAGCGCCCCCAGAAGCAGCAGCTCTGGGATGCTATTTGAAGATGATATCAAATGAGAAAACGGCCTGTCAGTCTCCAGTTCACCTGGAGACACAGCTCCGAGGGAGCTGGGAAACAACAGCAGTATCTACATTTCAATGACAACATCAGGACTGAATGACAGCTCACCTTGGTCAGCAGCATGAAAATCATATCACTGTTGTCCTCACTCAGAAACTTCACCACTTTCTCATACAGCTGTATGAACTCCGCAGGCGTAGCGTTGGGAGTAAAGAAAGGTGACAAGAGAGAGCAGAGCCTTCTGTTCTTCAGAATGGTCTGAAGGACTTTTCTGCATTCTGATTTAGTGCCACTTATAAACACCTTGAAAGAATTAAAAAGGGAAAATGTCACTATATTCTCCCCTCCCCAACTTTTACTTAAGCACCCAAGTTTTAAGGAATAGTACATAAAGCAAATAGAATTTTTTCTAAATAAGAATAAGAAACAATCAAAAGAAATGTAAAATCAACATCGATAAACCTGTCACTTCCAATGTAAGTGATATTAAATATTCTGGATAATCCATTCATTTCATTTGGACACACCAAAGAAAATGTTTAAAAGATTAAAATATTGGGATAATCTGAACCTGGAAATTTGCAATGTACCCACCATGACTGCTAAGTATTCAAAGTGATTCTGCATTACGTCAAGAAAAAAAAACTTCTAGGTTACACATTTTATTGAGATGTGCTTTTAATACTTTTCAAAATCTAATTTTTACAACTAATATACACTCAAGATAACCTCACATTCTTGTAACTTGGTTCTAATGTTTAAAAGTACTAGAATATAAGTGAATATTTAAATAACCTCAGTCAGGAAAGCTTTGATAAGCTTGACCAGAGGCAGAAATAATTAAAGGACAAGACTGATAGATTTGAATATATAAAATTTTTACTTCAATAAGGCAAAAAGCATCATAAAATTAAAGAAAAATGACAAAGGAGAAAAACTATACCACATTCCAGATACCAGGTTAGCACTCTGAGGAGCTCTTTCAAAACAAGAAACTCTCCAGCAGAAAACATGCAAAGGACAATACCAGAAAAATCACACACAAAAATTATTAAACAGCCAATAATCATTTGAAAAGTCAGGCAATTGAACAAGTACTTAAAGAAATACAACTTAAAATAATCACAAAGTACCACTTCCCCTATTAGATTAGCAAGATTTATAAAGAATGATCATTCCTAATGTTAGTTCTAATATGGAGAATAATAAACTCAAACCCTGCTATTATAATGTAAATAGGTACAAACTTCCCAGGAGGAGAGTATAACAATATACATCAAATGCTAATCCTTTTGACATAGCAATCATACTTCTAGGAAATTATCCTAGGAAAAATAGCACAATAATTTCACAAAGATATGTAAGAATATTTAGCTCAGGCTTACTGTAGCAAAACAACCAACCTACATAAATATTCATCCAGAGGGCACTGGCTCAATACATTACAATGTATCTGTACCACGGAACACTATATATTAAATACCATGATATAGGTCTGTATTTATTATCAAGAATAATGTCTAAAACATGCATTTGAATGAAAAAAGCAGGTTATAAAACAGCATGTGCTAGTTATTAACTGTGTATTTTTACATATACACACATAAACTAATAGACATAGATACACAAGACAAACTATAATGAAATGTTAGCTATGTAACCAATATCTCCAGGAGATGAGGATTGTGAGAAATTTTTCTTCTTTATACTTTTTTTTTAACATCTTTATTGAAGTGTAATTGCTTTACAGTGTTGTGATAGTTTCTGCTATACAACAAAGTGAATCAGCTATTTACATATGTAAACCCCCATATGTCCTCCCTCTTGCAAATCCCTCCCACCCTCCCTACCCCACCTCTCTAGGTGGTCACAAAGCACAGAGCTGATCTCCCTGTGCTATGAAGCTGCTTCCCACTAGCTATCTATTTTGCATTTGATAGTGTATAGATGCCAATGCTACTCTCTCACTTTGTCCCAGCTTACTATTCCCCCTCCCCGTGTCCTCAAGTCCATTCTCTATGCCTGTGTCTTTATTCCTGTCCTGCCCTTAGATTCATCAGAACCTTTTTTTTTTTTTAGATTCTATATGTGTTAGCATATGGTTATTTGTTTTTCTCTTTCTGACTTACTTTACTCTGTATGACAGACTCTAGGTCCATCCACCTCACTACAAATGACTCAATTTCATTTCTTTTTATGGCTGAGTAATATTCCACTGTATATATGGGCCACAGCTTCTTTATCCATTCATCTGTTAATGGACACTTAGGTTGCTTCCATGTGCCAGCTACTGTAAATAGTGCTGCGATGAACATTGTGGCACGTGACTCTTTTTGAAATATGCTTTTCTCAGGGTATATGCCCAGTAGTGGGACTGCTGGGTCATATGGTAGTTCTCTTTTTAGCTTTTTAAGGAACCTCTATACTGTTCTCCATAGTGGCTGTATCAATTTACATTCCCACCAACAGTACAAGAGGGTTCCTTTTTCTCCACACCCTCTCCAGCATTTACTGTTTGCAGATTTTTTGATGATGGCCATTCTAACTGGTGTGAGGTGATACCTCAATGTAGTTTCGATTTGCATTTCTCTACTGATTAGTGATGTTGAGCATCTTTTCATGTGTTTGCTGGCAATCTGTATATCTTCTTTGGAGAAATGTCTATTTAGGTCTTCTGCCCATTTTTGGATTGGGTTGTTTGTTTTTTTTGATATTGAGCTGCATGTATATTTTGGAGATAATCCTTTGTCAGTTGCTTCATTTGCAAATATTTTCTCCCATTCTGAGGGTTGTTTTTTCGTTTTTATGGTTTCCTTTGCTGCGTAAAAGCTTTTAAGTTTCATTAGGTCCCATTTGTTTATTTTTGGTTTTATTTCCATTTCTCTAGGAGGTGGGTCAAAAAGGATCTTGCTGTGATTTATGTCATAGAGTGTCCTACGTATGTTTTACTCTAAGAGTTTTATAGTATCTGGCCTTACATTTAGGTCTTTAATCTATTTTCAGTTTATTTTTGTGTATGGTGTTAGGAAGTTTTCCAATTTCATTCTTTTACATGTAGCTGTTTTCCAAACACCACTTATTGAAGAGGCTGTCTTTTCTCCATTGTATACTCTTGCCTCCTTTATCAAAAATAAGGTGACCATATGTGTGTGGGTTTATCTCTGGGCTTTCTATCCTGTTCCACTGATCTATATTTCTGTTTTTGTGCCAGTACCACACTGTCTTGATTAGTGTAGCTTTGTACTATAGTCTGAAGTCAGGGAGCCTGACTCCTCCAGCTCCATTTTTCTTTCTCAAGAGTGTTTTGGCTATTCAGGGTCTTTTGTGTTTCCATACAAATTGTGAAATTTTTTGTTGTAGTTCGGTGAAAAATGCCATTGGTAGTTTGATAGGGATTGCACTGAATCTGCAGATTGCTTTGGGTAGTACAGTCATTTTCACAATGTTGATTCTTCTAATTCAAGAACATAGTATATCTCTCCATCTGTTTGTATCATCTTTAGTTTCTTTCATCAGTGTCTTATAGTTCTCTGCATAAAGGTCTTTCGTCTCCTTAGCTAGGTTTATTCCTAGGTATTTTATTCTTTTTGTTGCAATGGTAACTGGGAGTGTTTCCATAATTTCTCTTTCAGATTTTTCATCATCAGTGTATAGGAATCAAAGGGATTTCTGTGCATTAATTTTGTATCCTGCTACTCTACCAAATTCACTGATTAGCTCTAGCAGTTTTCTGGTAGCATCTTTAGGATTCTCTATGTATAAGTATCATGTCATCTGCAAACAGTGACACCTTTACTTCTTTTCTGATTTGGATTCTTTTATTTATTTTTCTTCTCTGATTGCTGTGGCTAACACTTCCCAAACTATGTTGAATAATAATGGTGAGAGTGGGCAACCTTGTCTTGTCCTTGATCTTACAGGAAATGGTTTCAGTTTTTCACCATTAAGAATGATGTTGGGGCTTCCCTGGTGGCGCAGTGGTTGAGAGACTGCCTGCCGATGCAGGGGACGTGGGTTCATGCCCCAGTCCGGGAGGATCCCACATGCCGCGGAGCAGCTGGGCCCGTGAGTCATGGCCACTGAGCCTGCGCGTCCAGAGCCTGTGCTCTGCAGCGGGAGAGGCCGCAGCAGTGAGAGGCCCGCATACAGCAAAAGAAAAAAAAAAATTGTTGGCTGTGGGTTTGTCCTATATGGTCTTTATTATGTTGAGCTAGGTTCCCTCTATGCCTACTTTCTGAAGAGTTTTTACCATAAATGGGTGTTGAATTTTGTCAAAAGCTTTTCCTGCATCTATTGAGATTATTATATGTTTTTTATCCTTCAATTTGTTAATATGGTGTATCACATTGATTGATTTGCATATATTGAAGAATCCCTGCATTACTGGGATAAACCCCACTTGATCATGGTGTATGATCCTTTTAATGTGCTGTTGAATTCTGTTTGCTAATATTTTGTTGAGGATTTCTACACCTATGTTCAGAGATATTGGCCTGCAGTTTTCCTTTTTTTTTTTTTTGTGGTACGCGGGCCTCTCACCGTTGCGGCCTCTCCCGTTGCGGAGCACAGGCACCGGACGCGCAGGTTCAGTGGCCATGGCTCACGGGCCCAGCTGCTCCGCGGCATGTGGGATCCTCTCGGACCAGGGCATGAACCTGCGTCCCCTGCATCAGCAGGCGGACTCTAAACCACTGCGCCACCAGGGAAGCCTCTGCAGTTTTCCTTTTATGCGACATCTTTGTCTGGTTTTGGTATCAGGGTGATGGTGGCCTCACAGAATGAGTTTGGGAGTGTTCCTCCTTCTGCTATATTTTGGAAGAGTTTGAGAAGGATAGGTGTTAGATCTTCTCTAAATGTTTGATAGAATTCGTCTGTGAAGCCATCTGGTCCTGGACTTTTGTTTGTTGGAAGATTTTTAATCACAGTTTCAATTTCAGTGCTTGTGATTGGTCTGTTTATATTTTCTATTTTTTCCTGGTTCAGTCTCAGAAGGTTGTGCTTTTCTAAGAATTTGTCCATTTCTTCCAGGTTGTCCATTTTATTGGCAGATAGTTGCTTGTAGTAATCTCTCATGATCCTTTGTATTTCTGCAGTGTCAGTTGTTACTTCTCCTTTTTCATTTCTAATTCTACTGATTTGAGTCTTCTCCCTTTTCTTCTTGATGAGTCTGGCTAATGGTTTATCAATTTTGTTAATCTTCTCAAAGAACCAGCTTTTAGTTTTATTGATCTTTGCTATTGTTTCCTTCATTTGTTTTTCATGTATTTCTGATCTGATCTTTATGATTTCTTTCCTTCTGCTAACTTTGGGTTTTTTTGGTTCTTCTTTCTCTGATTTCTTTAGGTGTAAGGTTAGGTTGTTTGAGATTTTTCTTGTGTCTCAAGGTACGACTGTATTGCTATAAACTTCCCTCTTAGAACTGCTTTTGCTGCATCCCATTGGTTTTAGGTCGTCGTGTTTTCATTGTCATTTGTCTCTAGGTAATTTTTGATTTCCTTTTTGATTTCTTCAGTGATCGCTTGGTTATTTAGTAACATATTGTATAGCCCCCCTGTGTTTGTATTTTTTACAGTTTTTTTCCTGTAATTGATATCTAGTTTCAGAGCATTGTGGTCAGAAAAGATACCTGATACGATTTCAATTTTATTAAATTTACCAAGGCTTCATTTGTGACCCAAGATATGGTCTATCCTGGAGAACGTTCCATGAGCACTTGAGAAGAAAGTGTATTCTTTTGTTTTTGGATGGAATGTCCTATAAATATCAATTAAGTCCATCTTCTTTAATGTGTCATTTCAAGCTTGTGTTTCCTTATTTATTTTCATTTTGGGTGATCTGTCCATTGCTGAAAGTTGGGTGTTAAAGTCCCCTACTATGATTGTGTTACTGTTGATTTCCCCTCTTATGGCTGTTAGCATTTGCCTTATGTATTGAGGTGCTCCTATGTTGGGTGCATAAATATTTACAATTGTTATATCTTCTTCTTGAATTGATCCCTTGATCATTATGTAATGTCCTTCTTTGTCTCTTGTAATAGTCTTTATTTTAAAGTCTGTTTGGCCTGATATGAGAATTGCTACTCAGCTTTCTTTTGATTTCCATTTGCATGGAATATCTTTTTCCATCCCCTCACTTTCAGTCTGTATGTGTCCCTAGGTCTGAAGTGGGTCTCTTGTAGACAGCATATGTACAGGTCTTGCTTTTGTATCCATTCATACAGTCTATGTCTTTTGGTTGGAGCATTTAATCCACTTACATTTAAGGTAATTAGCAATATGTATGTTCCTATTACCATTTTCTTAATTGTTTTGGGTTTGTTTTTGTAGGTCTTTTCTTTCTCTTGTGTTTCTTGCCTAGAAAAGTTCCTTTAGCATTTGTTGTAAAGCTGGTTTGGTAGTGCTGAATTCTCTTAGCTTTTGCTTATCTGTAAAGGTTTTAATTTCTCCATCAAATCTGAATGAGATCCTTGCTGGGTGGAGTAATCTTAGTTGTAGGTTTTTCCCTTTCATCACTTTAAATATGTCCTGCCACTCCCTTCTTGCTTGCAGAGTTTCTGCTGAAAGATCTGCTGTTAACCTTATGGGGATTCCCTTGTATGTTATTTGTTGCTCTTCCCTTGCTGCTTTTAATATTTTTTCTTTGTATTAATTTTTGATAGTTTGATTAATATGTGTCTCGGTGTGTTTCTCTTTGGGTTTATCCTGTATGGGACTCTGTGCTTCCTGGACTTCATTGACTATTTCCTTTCCTATCTTAGGGAAAATTTCAACTATAATCTCTTCAAATATTTTCTCAGACCCTTTCTTTTCCTCTTCTTCTTCTGGGACCCCTATAATTCGAATGTTGGTGCGTTTGATGCTGTCCCAGAGGTCTCTGAGACCATCCTCAACTCTTTTCATTCTTTTTTCTTTATTCTGTTCCCTGGCAGTTATTTCCACCATTTTATCTTCCAGTTCACTTATCTGTTCGTCTGCCTCAGTTATTCTGTTATTGATTCCTTCTAGAGTATTTTTAACTTCAGTAATTGTGTTGTTCATCATTGATTGTTTGCTCTTTAGTTCTTCTAGGTCCTTGTTAAATGTTTCTTATATTTTCTCCATTCTGTTTCCAAGATTTTGGATCACCGTTACTATCATTACTCTGAATTCTTTTTCAGGTAGGTTACCTATTTCATCTTCATTTATTTGGTCTTGTAGGTTTTTACCCTGCTCCTTTGTCTGTAACATATTTATTTGTTGTTTCTTTTTTTTTTTTGATGGGTGGTGCTGTATTCCTGTCTTATTGGTTGTTTGGCCTGAGACGTCCAGTACTGGAGTTTGCAGGCAGTTGGATAGAGCTGGGTCTTGGTGCTGAGATGAGGACCTCCATGAGGCCTCACCCTGATTGATATTCCCTGAGGTCTGAGGTTCTCTGTTAGTCCAGTGGTTTGGACTTGGAGCTCCCACCACAGGAGCTCGGGCCTGACCTCCAGCCTGGGAACCAAGATCCCACAAGCTTCGTGGAGCAGTAAAAAAGAAAAATAGGAGCAGTACAATATCAAAGAATCAAAAACAAAACAGAATTAGAAAGACAAAATTTATATTAGGAAAAATAAAACTATAACTGAAACAACTGCAACAAGGTAAAATAAAACCACAACAGAAGAAAGAAGAAAAAATACTAAAAAAAAAAAGAAGGGCGGGGGCAGGGGGGAGGGGGGAAACAAGCCAAAGGAGAGAATAACAAAGTATAAAGGATAAAAGAAAAATACAAAAATGAAAGATTTATTAGGAAAAATAAGAATATAAAAGAATCAACAGAACCCCAATCTAAAAGAGGAAAAAAAAAAAAAAAAGCCTTGGCTATGGGGGCAGAGTTTAGGCGGGGTGGAATTTAGGCAGGGGTGGGGTTTAGGGTGGGGTGGGACCTAGGCAGGTGGGACTTGACGTTTGAGCATGGGGCGGGGCCTAGGCTCAGGATCCATGCAGCCAGAAAAGGCCTTGGGGTGGGGCCTAGGTGGGGCGACATTCAGGCGTGGGGCGGGGCCTCTGCTCAGGACCTGCGCAGAAGGGGAGAGGCAGCACATGAAAAGGAGGGCCTGTGGAGTGTGGAGTTCCAGAGTTTGTAGGTGGGGCCCTGGGTGAGGGTGTGTAGGTGGATTTTAGGCCCAGAGCGTTGGGTTTCTCCGAGTGTAGAGGTGGGGTCCTGGGTGGGGGTGTAGGGGCGGGGCTTGGGCTCTGCACAGCAGGAGGGAGGCGCCGAGGGCAAGAGGATTAGGCCCGGGAGCCCAACAGGCTTCCCGGTGCCTAAGTGGACAGGGAAAGTGCTGGCCCAGTTCCCTTCCATTCCTTCATGCCCCTCCCCCACCATCTCCCCCAGGGTGGCCCCCATCGCCACTGGACCCCTAACCGTGGGTGGGTCCCACTGGGTGTAGGAACTCCTCCCCTCCTCCAGTCACCCCTCAGGGATGCCGGGCCCGGAGGTCTGGCCTTTACTTTTGCTCCCCCTTCCCTCCCGCTCACTCCCTCAGGACCCGCGTGGCTGGAGGGGGCCTAGGTGAGCAGAAGATCAGGCCCGGGATCTCAGCAGGTTCCTGGGGACCTAAGTGGGCAGGGGAAACCTGGCCATGCTCCCTTTGGATCCTCTGCACTCCCAATCATTCCCCAATTCCCCCCTTTCCCCTCCCCCAGCCACCCCTCAGGGACACCACTCCCGTCCCACCTCCACTTCTCCTCCCCCTGCACTCCCCCCACGTCCCATGTCCTACCCAGTCACTGGGGGTTCCTCCCGTCCCCTTAGGTGTCCATGGTCCCCCTCTGGTGCCTGGTAGGTGCCCTAGTTGTAAGGAGACGCAAATTCCACATCCTCCTAGAACACCATCTTGACTCCGCCCCCTCTTTATACTTTTTATGCTGTCAGTATTGCTTACAATAAGCACGCAACAATTTTATAATCAGGCAAAAATCTATTCTAAAACATCTATTTTAATATCTGCTCAGTATCACCTCCCTAAAAGTATCCAATAAATAGGTACTTATTTAATTGAATTTGGGTGAGAGTACATGATTAATTAGTATTTATATGTTTTCCAGCAAGTGGCATTTCTTGCTTTTATGACACACTTCATAATCTGCATGGATACAATGCCCTTGCCCTTGTTAAATATCCATATATTTAACAGTAAGTCAAATAAGTAAATAAATGGTGACTAGCAACTGGGAGGCAGCAATGGACAGGTGGAGCAAGCACGGAATGTTGAGTCAGAAGACCTGGGGTCACTCTCAGCTCCAGCACTCACCAGCTGTACTCCTTAGGCAAGTCACCTAATCTTTTAGAGACCAGTTTTCTCATCTTTAAGATGGGAATGCTATCAATCACACAGAGTCACTGTGAGGGTGAAATAAAATAATGAATCAAAAAGAATTTTATAAACAATAAAGAGCTTTGGTAATACCACTGTTACCAGAAACAGCATAAGATAGAATCTGATGTCTCCCCACAGACTTACATATATTAATAATTTAATATCTCTTGTATGAAAAGCAGAATTCCATACCAACAATTCTAATGACATCTTGAGAAGTCAACAATTCAAAGGGGCTCCTGACTTAGGTAAGACTCTGAACCTATAATATAAGTTTGGAGTCAACCATGCCTATATCTAATGAGGACACTGTAGGGACTCATCATATGTAAATAAGGCTAAAAACACAGGATAACCTTACCTGTCCCAAGATCTCAATGCATGAAGTAAAGAACTGCCTTGTGGGAGGATGACGCTGGGTCTCATCGCTGACGTAATCCACAACAGTAAAGAAGAGGCTGATGCCAACCTTCTGAACCCCAGGGGTGGGGTGTGACTGGTAGGCATTCACTAAGGCCCTGTGGGAAAATGTAGGTAAGGCTATTGGTCTACAGTAAGAGAATCCAGACCCACAGTATTTCCCTGATACTCTACATTTCTCAGGCAGTATTCTTAAGAGTCCTCAGAGCCCCATATGAATGCCACTTTAGAAGTATTTCACGGGACAGCTTCTAACTTGACCCAATAACTTTTCAATACACAGAAGTGATTTTATGTCCTCCTGGGGGGAAAAAACTCAGCCTTTATTAACATTAAATATTTTCATAATTGTATGTAATTCATAATTTATTACTCAATTTCATGTATTATAATATAAATACATATTTTTAAACACAAGAACCTTGATTTCCCTAAATTTTAATATCCAAAATACTGACTTAGGTTGAAGAAAAAGACTTTTGTATAGAATAAGATCCTAGAGTAAAAGATATCTCTTCTAATTCTCACTCTGTTTTGAGTTTCTTTCCTAGTAAAAGAAACATCAACCTCTTGTTCACCTTATCTCCTCCTCCTTCCCAGACCCCCAGCCCCAATCCAACCCACAAAAAGTCTCAATTCCCCTGTCCACACTACCATCCTAATCTACTGGGGGATTAGCTGCTGGTACTAGAACGTGCAGTCACCTCTGCAGTAAAAGGCAGAGTCAACCTCCCCTTTCCCAGGTAATGTCCTGGTGGCTTTGGGAAGAAAAAGGAGAGCTCTAAGAGAAACCACAATGGTCAAATGCAGGTTGGCAACTACACCTGAGAGCCCTAGTTCCCCTGAGCAATTCCACTGCCTACTTTGCTCAATAATCTGAATGGACAATGATGACTTCCTGGGTAAATGTGACTTTAATATAAAACTTAAGCACTGGGCTTCCCTGGTGGCGCAGTGGTTGAGAGTCCGCCTGCCGATGCAGGGGATGCGGGTTCGTGCCCCGGTCCGGGAGGATCCCACATGCCGTGGAGCGGCTGGGCCCGTGAGCCATGGCCGCTGAGCCTGCGCGTCCGGAGCCTGTGCTCCGCAACGGGAGAGGCCACAGCAGTGAGAGGCCCGCGTACCACAAAAAAAAAAAAAAAAAAAAAAAAAAAACTTAAGCACTACATCTCTCCGTGATTGAATTCTAATGTAATGTATCACCTCCTAATTCAAGGGTCAGCAAAATTATTCTACAAAGGGCCAGATAATAAATATTTTATGCTTTATGGGCTATAAATTGTCACTACACTCAATTCTGCCATTGTAGCATAAAAGCCATACACATTAAGTAAATAAATGGGCATGGCTATGTCACAATAAAACTTTCCTTATAAAAATAGATGGCAGGGCTTCCCTGGTGGCGCAGTGGTTGGGAGTCCGCCTGCCAATGCAGGGGATGCGGGTTCGTGCCCCGGTCCGGGAGGATCCCACATGCCGTGGAGCAGCTGGGCCCGTGAGCCATGGCCACTGAGCCTGTGCGTCCGGAGCCTGTGCTCCGCAACGGGAGAGGCCACAACGGTGAGAGGCCCGCGTACCGCAAAAAAAAAAAATAGATGGCAGGTCAGATTTGGCCCAAAGGCTGCTGATCCCTGTACTAATTAGTGGGTGACTGGTGGGTATAGCAGCATGTATGATTACTGTCAGTAATAACAAATAGTATTTTAAATTATAATGCCCTCAAAACTTACGTAATCAAGTTTTCGGCATGCACAGCGGCTTCCACAATATTAAGTGATGGTGGTTTAGCAGCTTCTGCTTGCAACTGCTTCACTTCTTTTCGCAAAACATGAAGCTGTTGGCTTATTGGTTCATTCTTATGCAAACCTTCAAACTAACAAAAGTTAAAGTGGTCAACAGACTTATTTGCCCCTACAGCTTTCTAGAGCAGATATTTTATTAAAAATATCTTGGGTATTCGATAAAGAGAATATTATTACAACTAATATTGTAACTCAAAACTCTCAGCTGAACCTGAGAAGGATGGGGAAAAAACCGTCAAAAACCTATACGAGAATCTCAGGCTTTTCATGAAGAATCAAACTTGAATTAGTTCATTGCTGGTTCAGATCCTTTTGTAGGCTATGTTCTACGTCACTCATGCTTCAATGCTCCAATTCTGATCAAAAGTAAACTCAGTGTCTTCCACCACTGGGGCTTCTCTTGAAGCACATCAAGCCCCCCTCTGTTGGCCATCCCTCCCCATAATCATAACCCCTCTCTGTTCTCCCAATCCAGAAGCACATATAATTTGACTCAAGACACTGTGGCTGCACGTTTCATCTGCACCAAACATAAAAAGAGGATGACACAAATCTTTTAATAAAACAACTGCCATTTTGAA
The DNA here is from genome assembly GCF_008692025.1 of Phocoena sinus. Taxonomy (NCBI): domain Eukaryota; kingdom Metazoa; phylum Chordata; class Mammalia; order Artiodactyla; family Phocoenidae; genus Phocoena; species Phocoena sinus. The sequence continues at coordinate 27,673,666 of NC_045776.1, read as the reverse complement.
AGGAAGAAAAGATATATACTTATAAAAGAAACACCAAAAATAAGATAAAATACAAGGAGTGCCCACACCAGTTGCGTGCCTAGGAAAGCACAACTGACTAATTCAGTGGTTCCTAAAAGCCGGTCTTTGATAAAATTTGTATTGGTTCTCAGCAAAGATGTGAAACATAAGAAGAATTTATTGAGCTTTAAAAAAAAAAAAACTAAATTTATTTCAATTTTTTAAAAACTATACTTTATTTAAGATTATGTCTTTCCTATTTGAGGGAGTTGTTAATATTCCTTTCTCTAATTAATTGATGGTGACCTATATGATAACTGCTTTGTATGTACATTTTTAATGTCCTTTTTTGCCTGTGGACAGATACAGAGAACATCCTAGGCCCAGGTTGCAACACAATGTAGCAGTTGTGGGAGACAGGACAGAGGGACAGCCAAGAAGAGCTCAACCAAGTAGGGGGTCAGGGCTGAAGAGGGCAGTGCAATCAGACTGGGGAGCAGAGGGGCCTGCCTTAGAGATACCTTTAATGCAGGTTAGGGAATTTGGACTTATCTTGCAGGCATGGCAGGAAATGCTGAAGAGACCAGACCATTTAGAAAGCAGGAATTTTAAATCCTACATTCTCTTCACATAGTCTTCCCCAATCACTTGGGTGAGCAGTAGAGTCTACATTTTCCTTTATATGCACCTGTCCAAACCCAGGCCTCAGCCACCACTGCAGTGATTACAGGTATCCTTTGTTTATAAATAATGTAATTACTTAATTCACAAACTTGCTCAAATGAATCCCTTATACCCCTGCCAGAATTATTTTCGTAAATTCCAGATCAAAAGCTCATGAAGGGCAATGGTCCTGCTTGTTTTGCTTTACACAGCAGCCCAGTGCAGCACAACTATGACAGATGGCATGTTGAGCCCCTACTTTTATGATCATGATAATAAGTTTCTTCCACAAAACGCACCAATGTTGTGTTAAAAATCTTTATAAAACTTCTTGTTTTACAGAAAAAATAGGCTGTTACTATGAATCAAAAGGCATAAAAGATGCTTAGCATTTTTTCGCAATGAAGTATTATTTAATTTTTTTTTAAAATGGCATAAAAGTGAATATCCAAGAGCATATAATGTTAACAATTACTTCAATTTTTACTACTGGAGAAACAAAAGATTTTAAAAAGTAAATTACTTCCATTAAACCACATAATGAATCAATACATATATTTTATTTCAAATCTTTCAAATAACAGGCCAATATTTAATAGCCCAAAATGTGATCAGGAGTATGTGCAGTCAGCTTTTTTGCCCAATATGTCACCAAGTACAGTTAAATTGGGTCTTTGAGAGTCACAGCCCTTGGCTGACCTGGAGAGAAAGCATCAAAGAGAGGAAAAGAAAGAATCTGAGAGGAGGAAGGAAGACAGTAAGAATGAAGGGAAGTGGAAAGACAATGGGTAATAAAAAAGAGAGGCTCACTTGACTGGGAAACGCAGAGAGACAAGACTAAAATCAGTTTGTAACTTGAACTTTAAAACTGCTACCCCATGTTGTAGAAACTACTGATGCTGAAGAATAAAAGAAAATCAACTAGCTTAGGAAAGTTTAAACTTTCTCACAAAAAAACCCAATATTATCATAATTTCCTAGTCTACTTATTTTTGTTTCCTACCACTGTTAAAAGTTTTCTTTTCTTACTAGAGGGGAGGTGAGAGAGATTGAATGACTACCGGCTCATAATTACAAGAAGCTGTAGACAATAGAACAAAGCAGCATGCTGGAAGCCCGTCCCCTTGAGTCACTATAAGTAGACAAAGAAATACAAAAGTTGCACAAAGCATGTGCTTCAGTAAGTTGTTAAAATAATGTGAGGCCCTCAGGGGGTCTTTTCCATCTTTCATTTCTAGGAATGAGCAATTTTTCACATGATAATAAATCAGTCCTGGGTCCAGCAAACATGCCCCATAATACCAAAGAACAACAAAAGGAACCCTATTATAAATCACCCCATATCCTCAGGGAATATCACCAAATTATTCGAGGCTTCTGTTAGGAGAGGCGACCACAGAAGAGGCACGTCTCACTTCCCAGAAAATATCTTTGGCTTTTGTATACCCCAAACAAGCTATACATAGTTCAAACATTTGCAGATGGCTGGAAATTTCCAGGGCTTTCCCTCACAGAAAAATTCTACTAAGCAATGAGATATTTTCATGATATAATTTGAAATCTTTACAAAAGAGCCATTGAAATTTATATTTAAAATACGCTTAACATGTTTTAATTTTAGAACTTAAAATTCACACTTGAAATATAAAATTATTTTCCATGAAGTTGATTTTAAAAATTCATCCAATCCAGGAATTCTCTAATCACTGAAAAAGAAGCACTCCTATCACACTAACTCAGAAAGAAAGGGATACACATGTTAATTCAAATGAGATTTGACTGTCATGATCAGCTAGTTTTCAAAAATCAGAGCTGAAAGAGCCAAAGCAAATGGCCTGGCCATTTCCCAATATTGAATGGAAAAGCACAACTCTTGAATTTAAATAGATGCAGGCTTGAATTCCAACTGAGCCACTTAATAGCTGTGTGAGTTTGACAAGTCTCTGAGTCTCTCTGAACCTGCTTTCTCTTCCTCATTCTGTGAAGCTAAGTGAAAAACGTAAGCAAAGCCCCTAGCAGATTACCTGGAATGTGAGAGTGCCCAAGCAAGGGATAAGAAATACTCTGAACAGGGCTGAGAAATAAGGTAGTGCACTGAAGTATGACCAGCCTTACCACTTTCCAAGATCGAATGCCCAGGAGACACTTGTATTAGAGTAAAAACGTAAGTGGAGCAGTGTGTGGTATTTAAGTCAGGATTTTGTATGGAAAGCATTAAACTGGCCAATTAAGCATTAAATTGGCCAAAGGTAAGCAGGATCAAAAATGACTGCCAATTTCTAGTAGGAAAAAGTTCCAACTTCCATGTCTTCCACAGCCAGAGAATATCTTCAGGGAAATTATTATGAAGAGTATGTATCCATCGTTCATTCCTTCAAACACATCCATTTTGTGACACTGACTGTGTGAAGCACTGACAACATAAACATGAAATAGACAAGATCCTGGCCCTCAGGTAACTCAAAATCTGTTAAAGCCTACAGAAGTAATCATAACACAAAACAAGCTGTAATGCAGTCTAACAAGTGGTGTGCTTGTGGCTCTCAATGACTGATTCAGGGGTGTTAAAGGGTACCTATCATGTGCCAAGAGCCATTCTCGGTGCTACTGGTAATACAGATGAATAAGGACAGGAGCTCTATTCCCAAAGAGGTTACAGTCTGGTAGGAAAAACAGCAGGTAACTACAACAGCATTTATGCTCAAGCTGCGATAAGAGGAGGGAATATCTCAGTTTGACTAGAGGAGTCAAGAAAGACCTCAAGAAAAGATGCTGCCTGAACCAAGGAATGAAGGGATGAGCAGAAGCTCAGAAATGAGTGGGGGAGAACAAATAACAGCATATGCTGAGAACAAAGGCATGTCATGTTTGCAGAACAGAAAAGGTCTAAATTGCTAGAAAATAGAAGGTTTGGGGAGTGGGAGAGAGGGTAAATGATGTTGCTAGAGAAAGATTAAGAACAGATTATGGAGGGTCCAAAAAGACATACTCCTTTTAGACACTAGAGAACCAACGTGGGTTTTTAGCCCGGAAATGTGATCGGATTTGTATTTAAAAAGATGAATGGTGGAAAATGAACTAGATAGAAAGACTATGGACAGGAAGGCTGCTGTATTAGTTCAGGGGAGAAGCGATGTGGGCCGACCACAGGGCAATGGCAATACAAACAGAGAAAGGCATACATTTAAAGCCATTTCAAAGGCAGAACGAGTATGACTTGGAAAGCGACTAGATAGGAAGTATGGGGGGACGGGGGGGGGGAATGTGGATACTGATGCCTCGGTCTCCATCTTGGGAGCCCAGGTAAGTGGAATTACAGAAAAAACAGGTTTGACAGGTAAAGATGAGATTAGTTTAGGACCTACGGAGTTTAAGGTATCTATGGGACATTCATAGAATGTTAAGTAAGCAAGAAGTCTAGACCTGGGACTCAAGAGAGAATTCTGGACTAGACAAACAGAACAGGAGTCATCAACATATGGACTGACCCTTCGGGGGTCATGGACTGTTGAGGATCGACTGAATCTATGAACTCTCCAGGAAAAAAAAATTTCTATACACTTTCAGGGTCTTCTCTGGCCCACTAAAGACCCTTCACAAACCCCAGATTAAGAACTCCAGCACAGACAAAAGGCAAAAGCAGCTGGCATCACAGTGAAGAAGGGAATCAGGAGTAGAACCAAGCACAACCAGCAATCCAAGCGTTGAGGAACCCTGGAGGAAACTGAGAAGTGGCTGGAGATCTGAGGAATCTAGAAGAGGCCTCATGACGTTCAGCATCACCAGACAATAGAATGATGTCAATCAAACAGGATCAACACTACTAATCACAACCATGAGATGGTCACTGGACACCTGTATATAGAGGGGCTACAGTTTTACACTGTAAGAATAACACAATCTACCTTCTTCAGGAATACTGTCTCCCAGTGACAGTTTCTTGATGAGCCACAAACACTCAGAACTCACCTTCCCTACCCCTGACAAACACCTCTCTTCCTACAAACTAAAGTCATCCATTTGTGTAATGGACAGCATTAGACTCAAGTACAATCTTTAACAAAAAATCAGAGCAGGGGCTTCCCTGGTGGTGCAGTGGTTGAGAGTCCACCTGCCGATGCAGGGGACATGGGTTCGTGCCCCGGTCCGGGAAGATCCCACATGCCGCGGAGCGGCTGGACCCGTGAGCCATGGCCTCTGAGCCTGCGCGTCCGGAGCCTGTGCTCCGCAACGGGAGAGGCCACAACAGTGAGACGCCCGCGTACCACAAAATAAATAAATAAATAAATAAATAAATAAATCAGAGCAAACCTAACTGACTTGCTTAGATAAGCCCAAGCTTCATGGTAGCTAGAGTTTTAACTTTCCTCCACTTTGCTCTTAGCCATTAGTGAGTAGCAAAAAAAAATTTTATCTTCAGTTCCTAGAAGTATCAACCAGTAAATACTGCCCAGGACAGCTGGAATTCGCAATTACTGTATAATTTTCCAAAGAAATCCTAGTTAAGTCTCAGACTACGAAAGTTGCTTGCTGTCTTTACATTTTTAATTCCCCTGGCACATCTGCATCACTAGGCAAAATAATGGCTGGAGTAGTACTGTTGATACTGATACTTCTAGGAGCCATCAGTGGGAGTTCCCAAGCTTCTGGATTTTCCAAATGACGGGACTTCCTAAACTGAAAGTCAGGGCACTGGGCAACAAGTAAGGCCAGCAGAAAATTAAAATGTGCTTTAAGAAAACTTGGATATTTCTAATGAGGTTATGGCCACAAAACACAGCTATTTTTCAAATTCTTTAAGCTTCTATAAAATCTCCTCTTTTCTTGCTGTGTGTCCTTTCTTGTTTTTTTACTTCTTTCTTCAAGCAATCTTAACATCTACCAATTTTTCTCTTGAAAAGTATTTTTTGTGTTGTCTGTAAAAGCAAAATCTAAGGCATATTCATTTTAATCCCTATCATAGATCATCTTCTTTCTGATCTCCCTCCTCAAAATAATAATCAAAATTATTTTGAAGGTATTTTAGAAAGGTGTACCTTTTTATTTCAGAATTAACGAACTAAAGGTTATAAAAGAAATTTGAATTCAAGGGTTCAGATAAATCAAGACTATGATCCCTTTTTCTGAAAAGGAAAAAACACAGGTCACTGGTAGGCTTAGAGTTAAAGCTCCCAGGTCTGCCTAGTGGTATTTTCCACCGCAAGACCCTGCAATTTAATAGGAGGTCAAGCAATCAGACCTGTTCTTTGGCTGGGACAGCAAATATTTACAACTCTTCAAACAGTAAGCTATTAGCCAGAATTGGAAAGACATTTCTTTGTACTTATCTCAGTAGTCACTTAAAAAATGCATTTTAGGAGAATTCCCTTCTCTATATAGAATTAACAGCCTGACAAAGATATGTAATTTCAAAATATGGAAAAATACCATATTTGTAAAAACACAGATTGGTAATAAAATGTCCCTTTTTTATTATAACTAGATACATTTTCAGCCTTTTTCCCACCAACTCAAACTCCACCCTCAGCTGGCAAACTTTTCTTCCTGTTTTATTATTTTAGCAAGTGATCCTTCTTAAATACCTCTACCTTAGTCTTGCTAAAGCATTAGCAACTGGGGGAATAAAAACACACCAAAAGAAAATTAACTTCATAAGGTACCCGGCCAAAGATATTATCTCAGTATTTAGGAATCTCACATTCCAGGCCAAATTTCTTAATAGACGCATACAACTATGTTGAAAAAAATTAGAAATGAAATTTGAATGTAATAAAAAATATGAGCATAAAAAATTGTTTCAAAGAAGACATTTTAAGAAAACAGTCTCCTAGAAAAGACTGATGAAAAATACATTAGAAGTGTTAAAATATGGACCGGCACAAAAAGAAGGGAAATTTTTGAAAGACAACCAAGAGTCAGTAAGATAAATACCCCAATTTGTAAAAGCTAACAAAAAGAGAAGCTATTTTTGTGCAAGTGTAGTCAAGCAACAGGTAGCGCCTGTCTCCAACCATTTCTTTCCCAGCTCACGGAATACTGAATTCTCTTGCAGAAAGAGTACCATGGGGGCTTCCCTGGTGGCGCAGTGGTTGAGAGTCCGCCTGCCGATGCAGGGGACACGGGTTCGTGCCCCGGTCCGGGAAGATCCCACATGCCGCGGAGCGGCTGGGCCCGTGAGCCATGGCCGCTGAGCCTGCGCGTCCGGAGCCTGTCCTCCGCAACGGGAGAGGCCACAACAGTGAGAGGCCCGCGTAACGCATAAAAAAAAAAAAAAAAAAGAAAGAGTACCATGCAGTGACTAAGGAGCATGCACTCTGCAGCTGGAATGCCTGGGCCTTCCTGGTTTTGCCACTCACTGGCAGCGTCACCTCGGATATGTAACTTAACCTCTCTATGCCTCTATTTCTTCATCTGGAAAATACAGACAACAAAGATACCCACCTTATAGTATTGTGGCGAGGATAAGCCAAGTTCTGTAAAGTGTTTAGACTCTACCTGGCATAAAGTGAGTGCTATGACACACTGGCTAAGGCTAACCTTCCATTCTGAAGTCCTTTCGATGTCACAGACCCAACTTTGGCCTGTTGGCAAGCTCCACCCACCTGATCTGCTTTTCACACGTGCCTCCCACCTTTGTCTTCAGTGGCTCCCCACTACCCACAGCATTCAGCCAGAGCCCCCACATGATGATCTTTTCCAGTGTGAGTTCTAACCTTTCCAACGTGAATCACCGCCCCCCCCAAAAAAAAACAACTGAAACAGATGGATTGAGCCACTGACCCCTAGGTGAAGTCATGGTGACCCCATTCCCACATTCCTTCTAACTGAATCCAAAGTATCATCACCAAAATCTTTTAACACTAGTTTGAGCCCCTCTCTCCAAGAATCATCTCAATTATTCCCCTTTTCTTTTCATTTCTATCTGACTATCTGTCTTATAAGACTCATCAGCACTTACGGAAATAAGTGATTAGCTTTGTATGTATCTTCACTCTCCCCAGAGCTATTAAATGTTTGGGGACATGGATGACGTACTAAATACTTCTTTCAGTCTTTCTCAATGATATGCCAATATTAGGGACTCAAACGAAACTCTCTGAATTATGAAGACACTTAATCTTACCTGAACTGTTACAACTCCAGCTCCTTGGCACTTCTTGCCACTACTGCCTCTACACTCCAAATGCAGTGTGGTCTGTTCTTCTCGATTAACATACTGCTTGGGCATTGTGTCCAACAGCTCACTGTCCAGCACAACCTGCTGAGATTCCCGAAGAGCCGCAGTTCTGAAAAACATCATCGGTAGGTTAGGAAAAAAAAAAGTCTCAGGGAAGATTTTATGATAAGTGATAAAGGCTTCCAGTCACCCCCAGCCTGCATTAGAGAACGATAAGGCACAAGAATTCCATAGTAACAAAAAACCAAAGGTGTGTGTGCCAAGACTCACCCAAACCCTCTCCCTGGCAGTCAGAGAGTTAAAAAAGGAAGGAAAAGTAAGACAAGTTTTTAGCCAGAAACAAAGCTCCATTTAGAATCTGTGTTATATCAACGTTTTTTTAAATGAACCCTTAAATGCAGAAGAACAAATGAGAATTCCATCCTGATTTAATCATCCTAAAGGGGTACCTTATTTGTAAGTACCAGTGACTTCTTAGATATTAGCAACTCAAACTGAGATGTGGAAGACATGAAAAGCTAGTTGTTTACATGGGTGTCAACACTGTTTTAACTGTATTGATTATTACGGTGACGTGCAGGAGGCCCGTGTGTTGCATGTGCAAACAACACACATACGATACACGACTAAACCAAAGACAACCAAGGGATAAAGGGCCAATAAGAGATTGATTCCCATGGGCTTTGCAAAGATAAACTCTTTCACTTTATAAATAAAACAGACTCTACACGCACTCCTCCTCACAGGATCACAAGGTACAATCAAAACCTTATACAGTTGATCATTCTGTATCCACTGTGAACTCAAAATACTAAAATGACTTTCCCACACTTTGATCAAGTATCTGTGTCAATTTTTAAAAGAATATGGAGAGTTAGAGAGCAAAGCAGTGACAAAAAAGAGTAAATCTCATTTCATTCCCTTTTAACACCATCTTTCCAGTATCAGATTTCCTCAGGGAAAGCATAAGAAAAAAATTTAGCTGGCACTGCTGCCACTCGGAAATGCCACAAGAAACTGTACAATGTATATAGTCCATGAAAGCACCACATAATTTCCACATGAAATTAAAAGACTTGTCACAACTTGGTTAACTAAGGTAACCAACTGAGCCAGTCTGGTCAAATTACCCTGGTGGTGAGGAGGCTAATGAAGAAGCTCTTCTAGGTGCTACTCATCAGGCTGTCAAAGCAGCAAGCACAGAAGCATGATCCTGGAGGGCTTGTGGTCTTACCTGGCCTGCTGCCGCAGCAGATTCAGGTCTGTGCGTACCAGCTGGATGGCGTCCTTCTGACTCAGGATCGAGGCTGAGGAAATAACTGGCACAGGAGGCCTCACTGGCTGCAGAACAAGGGGAGGTTGGGGGTCCTCATGCTTCCGCAGGTTACTTAAAACCCTTTCTTTAGCTGAAAAAAAAATTAAGTCATATTTACTGAATAACGGCTACTACTAGGTCATAATGTACTACAAAACTAAACTGTTACCTTCATAAAGAATGTTAGAGATCTGAAGAATAGTTGTTTAAATCATCAGAGGCCTAAATGAATAAAATTATCTTTTGTTCCTTCCAAGTTCTGAGGGATCACCCACCAGCCTAATAATACTCTACCCAGGAGCTGGGAGCTCAGGAGCATGTGATATGATTAAATAGAATTCCTATCCTCAAAAAGTCTTGATGATAGTTAAAGACCTACTGCTCACAATCTTAAAGTATCACCCTAGACAGCTTTGCATAACATGCTAAGGTGTTTGGACTTGACACTAGTGTAAAAGGGATCTAGTGAATAACTCGAAGCAAGCTTTAGAAAGATGGTAGCTATCATCTGGACAGTGGACTGGGGAAATGGGGCAGGTAGCCCAGTTAAGAGTTTAATGCAGTCATCCAAATAAACTTCATAGGAATAGAAGAGGAATGGGCATTATGGAATGAAGCTGAGTGAAAAGTCCTACATTAGGCCAAGGTTTGAACAGGAGGGTGGAGAGTAGTAGAGTTAAAATGAATGAAGACATGGGCATGAACTCCTACAGAACTTATATTTATGTAGCCATACAGTCATTCATTCATTCATTTGTTCATTCACTCAAAAATTGATTTACGAATACAAATAAGAAATCATGGGGGGGACCTTGAAGATGGCGGAAGAGTAAGACGCGGAGATCGCCTTCCTCCCCACGGATACACCAGAAATACATCCACACGTGGAACAACTCCTACAGAACTCCTACTGAAGGCTGGCAGAAGACCTCAGACCTCCCAAAAGGCAAGAAACTCCCCACGTACCTGGGTAGGGCAAAAGAAAAAACAGAGACAAAAGAATAAGGACGGCACCTGCACCAGTGGGAGGGAGCTGTGAAGGAGGAAAAGTTTCCACACACTAGGAAGCCCCTCCGCGGGCGGAGACTGCGGGAGGCAGAGGGGGGAGTTTCGGGACCGCGGAGTAGTGCACAGCGACGGGTGCGGAGGGCAAAGCGGGGAGATTCCTGCACAGACGATCGGTGCTGACCGGCACTCACCAGCCCGAGTGGCTTGTCTGCTCACCCACCGGGGCGGGCGGGGCTGCGAGCTGAGGCTCGGGTTTTGGTTTTGGACGGAGCTCAGGGAGAGGACTGGGGTTGGCGGCTTGAACATAGCCTGAAGGGGTTAGTGCACCACGACTAGCCGGGAGGGAGTTCGGGGAAAAGCCTGCACCGGCCGAAGAGGCAAGAGACTTTTTCTTCCCTCTTTGTTTCCTGGTGCGCGAGGAGAGGGGTTTAAGAGCGCTGCTTAAAGGACCTCCAGAGACGGGCGCGAGCCGCGGCTAAAATCGCGAACCCCAGAGACGGGCGCGAGCCGCGGCTGAGGGCGCGAGCCCCCGAGACGGGCGCGAGCCGCGGCTGAAAGCGCAAACCCCAGAGACGGGCGCGAGCCGTGGCTAAAACCGCGGACCCCAGAGACGGGCGGGAGACGCTAAGGCTGCTGCTGCCGCCACCAAGGGGCCTGTGTGCGAGCACAGGTCACTCTCCACACCCCTCTTCCGCGGAGTCTGTGCAGCCCGCCACTGCCAGGTTCCCGGGATCCAGGGACAACTTCCCCGGGACAGCGCACGGCGGGCCTCAGGCTGGTGCAACGTCACGCCGGCCTCTGCCGCAACGTCACGCTGCCTCTGCCGCCGCAGGCCGGCCCCGCACGCAGTGCCCCTCCTTCCCCCATCCCCCAACCCCCGGCCTGAGTGAGCCGGAGGCCCCGAATCAGCGGCTCCTTTAACCCCGTCCTGTCTGAGCGAAAAAACAGACGCCTTCCAGCGACCTACACGCAGAGGCAGGGCCAAATCCAAAGCTGAGCTCCTGTGAGCTGTGAGAACAAAGAAGAGAAAGGGAAATCTCTCCCAGCAGCCACAGAAGCAGCGGATTAAAGCTCCACAATCAACTTGATATACCCTGCATCTGTGGAATACCTGAATAGACAAGGAATGATCCCAAATTGAAGAGGTGGAATTTAGGAGCGAGATCTATGATTTTTTTCCCTTTTCCTCTTTTTGTGAATGTGTACGTGTATGCTTCTGTGTGACATCTAGTCTGTACACTCTAGCTTCCACCATTTGTCCTAGGGCTCTATCCGTCCATGACTTTTTTTTAAAAATTCTTTTTCTTAATAATTAAGTTTAATTGTAATAACTTTATTATACTTTACCTTCGTTCTTTCTTTCTTTCCTTCCTTCCCTCCCTCCTTTAGACAACGAATCACCCCAAATTGAGGAGGTGGTCTCAGGGAGCAGGATTTATGATTTTTCCCCCTTTACCTCTTTTTGTGAAGGTGTATGTGTATGCTTCTGTGTAAGATTTTCTCTGTATAGCTTTGCTTCCAACATTTGTCCTAAGGTTCTATCCGTCCCTTTTCTTTTTTCTAAATATTTTTTAATTCAATAACTATATTATACTTTATTTTATTTTTACTGTATCATCTTTCTTTCTGTCTTTTTTTCCTTCTTTCCCTCCTTCCTTCCTTCCTCCCTCCCTCCCTCCCTCCTTTCTTTCCTTCTTTGCTTCTTTCTTCCTTCCTTCCTTTCCTCCTTTCCCTCTTTCTTTACTCATACTTCTACTAATTCTCCCTACTTTTTCTCCCTTTTATTCTGAGCTGTGTGGATGAAAGGCTCTTGGTGCTCCAGCCAGGAGTCAGGGCTCTGCCTCTGAGGTAGGAGAGCCAACTTCAGGACACTGGTCAACAAGAGACCTCCCAGCTCCACATAATATTAAACGGTGGAAATATCCCAGAGACCTCCATCTTAACACCAGCACCCAGCTTCACTCAACGACCAGCAAGCCACAGTGCTGGACAACCTATGCCAAACAACTAGCAAAACAGGAACACAACCCCACCCATTAGCAGAGAGGCTGCCTAAAATCATAATAAGGCCACAGACACCCCAAAACACACCACCAGACGTGAACCTGCCCACTAGAGAGACAAGATCCAGCCTCATCCAGCACAACACAGGCACTAGTCCCCTCCACCAGGAAGCCTACACAACCCACTGAAACAACCTTAGCCACTGGAGACAGACATCAAAAACAACGGGAACTACGAACCTGCAGCCTGCAAAAAGGAGACCCCAAACACAGTAAGATAAGCAAAATGAGAAGACAGAAAAACACACAGCAGATGAAGGAGCAAGATAAAAACCCACCAGACCTAACAAATGAAGAGGAAATAGGCAATCTACCTGAAAAAGAATTCAGAATAATGATAGTAAGGATGATCCAAAATCTTGGAAGTAGAATGGACAAAATGCAAGAAACAGTTAACAAGGACCTACAAGAACTAAAGATGAAACAAGCAACGATGAACAATGCAATAAATGAAATTAAAATCACTCTAGATAGGATCAATAGCAGAATAACTGAGGCAGAAGAACGGATAAGTGACCTGGAAGATAAAGTAGTGGAAATAACTACTGCAGAGCAGAATAAAGAAAAAAGAATGAAAAGAACTGAGGACAGTCTCAGAGACCTCTGGGACAACATGAAACGCACCAACATTCGAATTATAGGGGTTCCAGAAGAAGAAGAAAGAAAGAAAGGGACTGAGAAAATATTTGAAGAGATTATAGTTGAAAACTTCCCTAATATGGGAAAGGAAATAGTTAATCAAGTCCAGGAAGCACAGAGGGTCCCATACAGGATAAATACAAGGAGAAACACGCCAAGACACATATTAATCAAACTGTCAAAAATTAAATACAAAGAAAGCATATTAAAAGCAGCAAGGGAAAAACAACAAATAACACACAAGGGAATCCCCATAAGGTTAACAGCTGATCTCTCAGCAGAAACCCTACAAGCCAGAAGGGAGTGGCAGGACATACTGAAAGTGATGAAGGAGAATAGCCTGCAACCAAGACTACTCTACCCAGCAAGGATCTCATTCACATTTGATGGAGAAATTAAAACCTTTACAGACAAGCAAAAGCTGAGAGAGTTCAGCACCACCAAACCAGCTTTACAACAAATGCTAAAGGAACTTCTCTAGACACGAAACACAAGAGAAGGAAATGACCTATAGTAGCGAACCCAAAACAATATATAAAATGGAAATAGGAACATACATATCAATAATTACCTTAAATGTAAATGGACTAAATGCTCCCACCAAAAGACACAGATTGGCTGAATGGATACAAAAACAAGACCCTTATATATGCTGTCTACAAGAGACCCACTTCAGAACTAGAGACACATACAGACTGAAAGTAAGGGGATGGAAAAAGATATTCCATGCAAATGGAAACCAAAAGAAAGCTGGAGTAGCAATTCTCATATCAGACAAAATAGACTTTAAAATAAGGACTATTAAAAGGGACAAAGAAGGACACTACATAATGATCAAGGGATCGATCCAAGAAGAAGATATAACAATTGTAAATATTTATGCACCCAACATAGGAGCACCTCAATACATAAGGCAAATACTAACAACCATAAAAGGGGAGATCAACAGTAACACATTCATAGTAGGGGACTTTAACACCCCACTTTCACCCATGGACAGATCATCCAAAATGAAAATAAATAAGGAAACACAAGCTTTAAATGATACATTAAACAAGATGGACTTAATTGATATTTATAGGACACTCCATCCAAAAACAACAGAATACACATTTTTCTCAAGTGCTCATGGAACATTCTCCAGGATAGATCATATCTTGGGTCACAAATCAAGCCTTGGTAAATTTAAGAAAACTGAAATTGTATCAAGTATCTTTTCCGACCACAATGCCATGAGACTAGATATCAATTACAGGAAAAGATCTTTAAAAAATACAAACACATGGAGGCTAAACAATACACTACTTAATAATGAAGTGATCACTGAAGAAATCAAAGAGGAAATAAAAAAATACCTAGAAACAAATGACAATGGAGACACAACGACCCAAAACCTATGGGATGCAGCAAAAGCAGTTCTAAGGGGGAAGTTTATAGCAATACAAGCCCACCTTAAGAAGCAGGAAACATCTCGAATAAACAACCTAACCTTGCACCTCAAGCAATTAGAGAAAGAAGAACAAAAAAACCCCAAAGCTAGCAGAAGGAAAGAAATCATAAAAATCAGATCAGAAATAAATGAAAAAGAAATGAAGGAAACAATAGCAAAGATAAATAAAACTAAAAGCTGGTTCTTTGAGAAGATAAACAAAATAGATAAACCACTAGCCAGACTCATCAAGAAAAAAAGGGAGAAGACTCAAATCAATAGAATTAGAAATGAAAAAGGAGAAGTAACAACTGACTCTGCAGAAATAAAAAAAATCATGAGAGATTACTACAAGCAACTCTATGCCAATAAAATGGACAATCTGGAAGAAATGGACAAATTCTTAGAAATGCACAACCTGCCAAGACTGAATCAGGAAGAAATAGAAAATATGAACAGACCAATCACAAGCACTGAAATTGAAACTGTGATTAAAAACCTTCCAACAAACAAAAGCCCAGGACCAGATGGCTTCACAGGTGAATTCTATCAAACGTTTAGAGAAGAGCTAACACCTATCCTTCTCGAACTCTTCCGAAATATAGCAGAGGGAGGAACACTCCCAAATTCCTTCTACGAAGCCACCATCACCTTGATACCAAAACCAGACAAGGATGTCACAAAGAAAGAAAACTACAGGCCAATATCACTGATGAACATAGATGCAAAAATCCTCAACAAAATACTAGCAAACAGAATCCAACAGCACATTAAAAGGATCATACACCATGATCAAGTGGGGTTTATTCCAGGAATGCAAGGATTCTTCAATATACGCAAATCTATCAATGTGATAAACCATATTAACAAATTGAAGGAGAAAAACCATATGATCATCTCAATAGATGCAGAGAAAGCTTTCGACAAAATTCAACACCCATTTATGATAAAAACCCTCCAGAAAGTAGGCATAGAGGGAACTTTCCTAAACATAATAAAAGCCATATATGACAAGCCCACAGCAAACATCATCCTCAATGGTGAAAAACTGAAAGCATTTCCACTAAGATCAGGAACAAGACAAGGTTGCCCACTCTCAACACTCTTATTCAACATAGTTTTGGAAGTTTTAGCCACAGCAATCAGAGAAGAAAAGGAAATAAAAGGAATCCAAATCGGAAAAGAAGAAGTAAAGCTGTCACTGTTTGCAGATGACATGATACTATACATAGAGAATCCTAAAGATGCTACCAGAAAACTACTAGAGCTAATCAATGAATTTGGTAAAGTAGCAGGATACAAAATTAATGCACAGAAATCTCTGGCATTCCTATATACTAATGATGAAAAATCTGAAAGTGAAATCAAGAAAACACTCCCATTTACCATTGCAACAAAAAGAATAAAATATCTAGGAATAAACCTACCTAAGGATACGAAAGACCTGTATGCAGAAAATTATAAGACACTGATGAAAGGAATTAAAGATGATACAAATAGATGGAGCGATATACCATGTTCTTGGATGGGAAGAATCAACATTGTGAAAATGACTCTACTACCCAAAGCAATCTACAGATTCAATGCAATCCCTATCAAACTACCACTGGCATTTTTCACAGAACTAGAACAAAAAATTTCGCAATTTGTATGGAAACACAAAAGACCCCGAATAGCCAAAGCAATCTTGAGAACGAAAAAAGGAGCTGGAGGAATAAGGCTCCCTGACTTCAGACTATATTACAAAGCAACAGTCATCAAGACAGTATGGTACTGGCACAAAAACAGAACGATAGATCAGTGGAACAGGATAGAAAGCCCAGAGATAAACCCACGCACATATGGACACCTTATCTTTGATAAAGGAGGCAGGAATGTACAGTGGAGAAAGGACAGCCTCTTCAATAAATGGTGCTGGGAAAACTGGACAGGTACATGTAAAAGTATGAGATTAGATCACTCCCTAACACCATACACAAAAATAAGCTCAAAATGGATTAAAGACCTAAATGTAAGGCCAGAAACTATCAAACTCTTAGAAGAAAACATAGGAAGAACACTCTATGACATAAATCACAGCAAGATCCTTTCTGACCCACCTCCTAGAGTAATGGAAATAAAAACAAAAATAAACAAATGGGACCTAATGAAACTTCAAAGCTTTTGCACAGCAAAGGAAACCATAACCAAGACCAAAAGACAACCCTCAGAATGGGAGAAAACATTTGCAAATGAAGCAACTGACAAAGGATTAATCTCCAAAATTTACAAGCAGCTCATGCAGCTCAATAACAAAAAAACAAACAACCCCATCCAAAAATGGGCAGAAGACCTAAATAGACAATTCTCCAAAGAAGATATACAGAATGCCAACAAACACATGAAAGAATGCTCAACATCATTAATCATTAGAGAAATGCAAATCAAAACTACAATGAGGTATCATCTCACACCAGTCAGAATGGCCATCATCAAAAAATCTAGAAACAATAAATGCTGGAGAGGGTGTGGAGAAAAGGGGACACTCTTGCACTGCTGGTGGGAATGTGAATTGGTTCAGCCACTGTGGAGAACAGTATGGAGGTTCCTTAAAAAACTACAAATAGAATTACCATATGACCCAGCAATCCCACTACTTGGCATATACCCTGAGAAAACCAAAATTCAAAGAGAGTCATGTACCAAAATGTTCATTGCAGCTCTATTTACAATAGCCCGGAGATGGAAACAACCTAAGCGCCCATCATCGGACGAATGGATAAAGAAGATGTGGCACATATACACAATGGAATATTACTCAGCCTTAAAAAGAAATGAAATTGAGCTATTTGTAATGAGATGGATAGACCTAGAATCTGTCATACAGAGTGAAGTAAGTCAGAAAGAAAAAGACAAATACCGTATGCTAACACATATATATGGAATTTAAGGGAAAAAAATGTCATGAAGAACCTAGGGGTAAGATAGGAATAAAGACGCAGACCTACTGGAGAACGGACTTAAGGATATGGGGAGGGGGAAGGGTGAGTTTTGACAGGGCGAGAGAGAGTCATGGACATATACACACTAACAAACGTAGTAAGGTAGATAGCTGGGGGGAAGCAGCCGCAAGGCACAGGGATATTAGCTCGGTGCTTTGTGACAGCCTGGAAGGGTGGGATGGGGAGAGTGGGAGGGAGGGAGACGCAAGAGGGAAGACATATGGGAACATATGTATATGTATAGCTGATTCACTTTGTTGTAAAGCAGAAACTAACACACCATTGTAAAGCAATTATACCCCAATAAAGATGTTAAAAAAAAAAAAAAAAAAAAAAAAAAAAGAAATCATGTACCATATAAGAAAAATAAAGGTAAAAAACGGTAAATCTGTACCATGCAACTTTGCACTAGATTTCACATGATCTCATACTGGTCAATCCAACTTAAATGTTTATATTCCTACACTTAGTACACAGCTGAATACACAGTAGGTGTCCAATAAATTCCTATCTTCCCTTCCTTTCTTTTCACTACACTATCCACATACCACACAGCTCATAGGGACTGAAGAACATGAAGAAAAATGCTGCCATGTAAGATAACAGAGGTCAGGAGAGGTCAAAGGAATTTCAAGTCAGTAAGTTAACAAAGTACTTAAGGGACTACTCTGAATTTCCGATTTCATTCCAGATATAGCATTCAATTTTCTATTCTTGTTAAGAAAAATTAAAGAAAACTTAATAGCCATGACTTTACTTGGCATAAGAAAACTTGTATTGTTTGTAATCCAAACAGATGGAATTTAACATTCCAAACAGGTCAAGTCCAGGACTGTCCCTTATAGCTGGGGTTTTTCCACTAGAACTACCACTCTATGCACAGAATGTAACAAAGCTGGATATTCACCATGAGGTAAGACTCCTGACTATGTTCAAGTCTCTTTCAAGCAACATTAGGTCATGACTCTAAAGGAAAATGGGGGTGGGGGAGGTGGGGAGGGTCTTTTTCTAACCCAATATAACTTATTACAAAAGAAAAATCAAGGGTGGTACTTTAAATCCAAAACAAAAGACAGAAAAAACCTTAATTCAGAGCATATTTAACTATAATCACAACTCTGGACCACAACTGACAAAAAGTTACAAAGCCAACAAATTTAAGAAAAAGAAGTTGGTGTCGTAAGTATACAATAACCTATGAAGAGCTGCTGAAATTTTTCCTACATCACAATCACAAGTTCCACCGTTTGATATAATCATCATGTAACCTGCTCTCATCTGAGAAAAACCTGAAACTAATTATTTAAAAATCTAGGCTTTAACTTTATTTAGAACTGCAACCTGTACTGATCGCCAGAAACAAGACAAGTGGTGAAGAGCAGGGTCTCTGAAGCCTGCTCTTCAAAGCCCCAGCTTTGTGACTTCAGAAAGTTACCTAAGCACCATACACTTCAGGTTCCTTATCTGCTCAATGCAAACCCCAAATAATTAAATTCTAGCTTCTACTTTACATGTTGTAAGTCAATTAAAATATCTTTTTAAAGCATTATGCAGAAAATGAACCACAAAGTACATAATCACTTTCCCAATACCAATTTACAAGAAATACAGGGGACAGAAAAACATTAAACTATACCACAAAGGTATAATTAGCAACATCCAGACTGTGGGGAAACTCCATGGCAAGAGTCATGCCTCAGTGTGGGCCAATGAGATGTAACTGGAAAGTCTATGAGCAACTTCTTGAAAGAGTCCTTAAAAGAGGGAGACTTCCCTACCCGCTGAATGGAATGCAAATGTGACAGCTTAAGCTTAAGCAGCCACGTTGAACCATAAGTGGATGTCAGATGTGAACACAGTGAGACAGCAAGATAGGAGGTGCACGGGTCCTTGAAGGCTTTCAGGCCATAGAGCTACTGCTCTGAACTGCCTGCCTCTAGACTTCTTTTACATGGAAAAAAAATCCCTATCTTATTTAAGTCCTCACTGTTTTTGGAATTTCTCTCATTCAAAGCATAACCTAACCCCAAGTGGTTAACAAGTTAACAATGAACTCCTAAAAAAGCAATTCTCACTGAGGGATACACTTTGTGAACCTTAACCCTCAATGGCTCCGATTCACTCACTCACCCGTTCATTCACTCATTCATTCACTCACTCATTCATTCAAAGGGTCTGATGCGCACTCACACAACTCACCCAACAAAGGATCAGTGAAGTCCAGTGGCACCGACGAACTGCAGGGTGTAGAATGGGACTCAAGCTTGGCCTGCATCCACAGACTAATGGTTTCCTGAAACTCATAATGTATGCGCTCCATGTTCAAATACTCCATCCACAGGTCCTAAAATGGAACCACAGGACTTTAACTTTCAGAGATGAATCACATGTTCACATATAAAACTGTATATTTAACTTTACAGTGAACCCATAAGTTTCAACATGAGGTGGTCCACTCCAGGCTCTCCAAGCACTAGGATAAATCACATTTAAAATGGGCACTCTAGGGAATTCCCTGGCGGTACAGTGGTTATGACTTGGCACTTGAACTGCCTAGGGCCCGGGTTCAATCCCTGGTCAGGGAACTAAGATCCTGCAAGCTGTGTGGTGCGGCCAAATAAATAAATTTAAAAATAAAATGTCTAACAACCTTAGGAATCTCAAAACTTTTTGACTGTGTACCATGACTGGAAAAAATTATTGCAACAGCCTCACTAAATGTATATTTATAAATTACATACATATACTACTGAACTAATATAAGACATAGGTAAAAAAAAAAAAACAAATTTTAAAGAGATAAAAAATAAATATATTGAAAAGAATTGGATCTGGATTATATCAAGCCCTAGGTCCCAATACCAACTTACAGGAAATACAGGGGACAGAACAACATATTAAACTACACCACAAAGTTATAACCAGCAAAATCCAAGCTGTGGGGAAGCTCTATGGTCAAACTACACAGTTTCTTCAACAAATAAGTTGCAATTTAAAAAAAAGGATACGGGGAGGACCTACAGATTTAAACAGATTAATAAGAACTATCAACCAATTACAAAATGCCGACTCTGATTCAAACAAACTGTAAAAGTAAATAAAAACAAAACTTTTATGACATTTGTAAGAGCACTGGAAATTTGAACACTGTCTAGATATTTGATATTAAGAAATTACTGTTAATATATTTCAGATATAAATGCTCTTAGGTTATGTTATTATTTTTTTTAATAAATTTATTTATTTATTTTTGGCCGTGTTGGGTCTTCATTGCTGCACGCAGGCTTTCTATAGCTGCGGTGAGTGGGGGCTACTCTTCGTTGCGGTGCATGGGCTTCTCATTGTCGTGGCTTCTCTTGTTGCAGAGCACGGGCTCTAGGCGCTCAGGCTTCAGTAGTTGTGGCACGTGGGCTCAGTAGTTGTGGCTTGCAGGCTCTAGAGCTCAGGCTCAGTAGTTGTGGCACATGGGCTTAGGTGCTCCGCGGCATGTGGGATTTTCCCCGGCCAGGGCTTGAACCTGTGTCCCTTGCATTGGCAGGCAGATTCTTAACCACTGCGCCACCAGGGAAGCCCTGTTATTTTTTTTAATCTTCGTCTTTTAAAATATGTATCAAATGCCCTCTAGGATTAGCTCCAACATGGTGGTGGGATTGGATTGGCTATAGATGAAACTAGACACATGATACAGACAGGCAGAGGGAGAAGGGCATGTCTATTATACTATTCTATTTTTCTGTATGATTGAACTTTTCATTATAAAAGGTAAAATAAGTAAATAGATATGATTGACCAAAAAAATAGAAACAGAAATTCCAGTATTTTCCTCCCACTCTCCAGTGAGCTGTCTTGCATATTTGTCTTGTATAAAATATGTCTGGCATATATTTCACTCTGGTGATGACTATATATTAGAATGGTAGACTGTCATTAGTAAAAAAGAAAGTCAACTATCAATGAACACCAAAAACTACAAACAGTAATAGCTGATGAGCAGATAAGGACTGTGGCTTTGTGGACAATGGTTTTTTTTTTTTTTTTTTCTGATTTGGAGTGTTCTAAAGGATACCTATAAATGTAAAAAGGTTTCAGGCTTCTCAGTTAGCACACTCCCATGAAGTCCTAAATCGTTATTTCCAAACCAATCATGGCACAAGGCATTCCAGACTCAGAGAAGGAACACCAAAGTCATCCAGATCACAAGCCTGGATCTTGGATGTACCAAACTGTTTGAGGTGCTGTACCAGATGCTCCTACTGTGTTTACATATCTCCTTTAACTGGGGTCTGGATGTCACTTTCTCCACCTCTGTGCTAAAGTACTATTGACAGAGGCTAACAATTAGAAAAGAATACTGAGAATTAACAATGGGTAAGCAGAGATGTTTCAGAAACCACTAAAAGGACAACTCTGAACCCGAATTACTGATTCAAAATACTAGCTATAAAATTAAATGGCCAGCAGAAACTAACACAACATTTTAAAACAACTATACTCCAATAAAAAAAATTTTGTAATAATAAAAATTTTTTAAAAATCAAATGGCAAGCAAAGACTTTAAAAAAAAAAAAGAAAGCAATTAACCATGTAAATGCTGGGGAACCAAGATAAATATTAAAGAACCAAGAAAGCTATGATTAATTTTTTAAAACACTGACCAAGTACCTACTACATGCAAATTCTCAGATAAGGCTTTGGGCTGTGGAGTATAAAGAAGAGATGAGTATGGACCTGCACTCAAAAGATTTCAGGACACCATGATTATCTGTGTATTTTTCCTATTTCTCTGGCCCTATATTCTCAGCCTTATTTCTCTGTGCCTTTCAATGTTACTTCTCAGAGTTCCATCTTCAGTCCTCCTCTTAATCCAATTACACCCACATTTCCTACACTACCCCATTCCTGAACTCTAGACCTGTATATCCCTTCCCCACCAACTCTTTAATAAGAGCTCTCCTTGAAGCCCCTCAGGCACTTCCTCTTCCAGTACTGTAAACAGCAGCTGCCCAAACTACAAATTTGGAAGTCCTTGTACTATCTAATCTGCCCTACAACTGTATCAATCCTAATTTAAAAATCCTATTGATTCTACTAATTCTTCTTCAATATATATATATTTTTTATAAGAACAGGCTAATTTTATTTTTTTTAATTTTTTTAACATCTTTATTGGAGTATAATTGCTTTACAATGGTGTGTTAGTTTCTGCTCTATAACAAAGTGAAATAGCTATACACATACACACATTCCCATATCTCTTCCCTCTTGCTTCTCCCTCCATCCCACGCTCCCTATCCCACCCCTCTAGGTGGTCACAAACCACCGAGCTGATCTCCCTGTGCTATGCGGCTGCTTCCCACTAGCTATCTATTTTACTTTTGGTGGTGTATATATGTCCATGCCACTCTCTCACTTTGTCACAGCTTACCCTTCCCCCTCTTCATATCCTCAAGTCCATTCTCTAGTAGGTCTGTGTCTTTATGCCTGTCTTACCCCTAGGTTCTTCATGACCTTTTTTTTTTTTCTTAGATTCCATATATATGTGTTATCATACGGTATTTGTTTTACTCTTTCTGACTTACTGCACTCTGTATGACAGACTCTAGGTCCATCCACCTCACTACAAATATCTCAATTTCATTTCTTTTTATGGCTGAGTAATATTCCATTCTATATATGTGCCACATCTTCTTTATCCATTCATCTGTCGATGGACACTTAGGTTGCTTCCATGTCCTGGCTATTGTAAATAGAGCTGCAGTGAACATTGTGGTACATTACTCCTTTTGAATTATGGTTTTCTCAGGGTATATGCCCAGTAGTGGGACTGCTGGGTCGTATGGTAGTTCTATTTTTAGTTTTTTAAGGAACCTCCATACTGTTCTCCATAGTGGCTGTATCAATTTACATTCCTACCAACAGTGCAAGAGGGTTCCCTTTTCTCCACACCCTCTCCAGCATTTACTGCTTGTAGATTTTTTGATGATGGCCATTCTGACTGGTGTGAGATGATATCTCATTGCAGTTTTGATTTGCAGTTCTCTGATGATTAATGATTTTGAGCACTCTTTCATGTGTTTGTTGGCAATCTGTATATCTTCTTTGGAGAAATGTCTATTTAGGTCTTCTGCCCATTTTTGGATTGGGTTGTTTGTTTTTTTGTTATTGAGCTACATGAGCTGCTTGTAAATCTTGAAGATTAATCCTTTGTCAGTTGCTTCATTTGCAAATATTTTCTCCCATTCTGAGGGTTGCCTTTTGGTCTTGTTTATGGTTTCCTTTGCTGTGCAAAAGCTTTGAAGTTTCATTAGGTCCCATTTGTTTATTTTTGTTTTTATTTCCATTTCTCTAGGAGGGGGGTCAAAAAGGGTCTTGCTGTGATTTATGTCATAGAGTGTTCTGCCTATGTTTTCCTCTAAGAGTTTGATAGTGTCTGGCCTTACATTTAGGTCCTTAATCCACTTTGAGTTTATTTTTGTGTATGGTGTTAGGGAGTGTTCTAATTTCATACTTTTACATGTACCTGTCCAATTTTCCCAGCACCACTTATTGAAGAGGCTGCCTTTTCTCCACTGTATATTCTTGCCTCCTTTATCAAAGATAAGGTGACCATATGTGCGTGGGTTTATCTCTGGGCTTTCTATCCTGTTCCATTGATCTATACTTCTGTTTTTGTGCCAATACCATACGCAAATCAATCAACGTGATACACCACATTAACAAATTGAAGGAGAAAAACCACATGATCATCTCAGTAGATGCAGAGAAAGCTTTCGACAAAATTCAACACCCATTTATGATAAAAACCGTGCAGAAAGTAGGCATAGAGGGAACTTTCTCAACATAATAAAGGCCATATGCCATATATGACAAACCCACAGCCAACATCGTCCTCAAGGTGAAAAACTGAAAGCATTTCCACTAAGATCAGGAACAAGACAAGGTTGCCCACTCTCACCACTCTTATTCAACATAGTTTTGGAAGTTTTAGCCACAGCAATCAGAGAAGAAAAAGAAATAAAAGGAATCCAAATCAGAAAAGAAGAAGTAATGCTGTCACTGTTTGCAGATGACATGATACTCTACATAGAGAACCCTAAAGATGCTACCAGAAAACTACTAGAGCTAATCAATGAATTTAGTAAAGTAGCAGGATACAAAATTAATGCACAGAAATCTCTGGCATTCCTATACACTAATGAAAAATTTGAAAGTGAAATCAAGAAAACACTCCCATTTACCATTGCAACAATAAGAATAAAATATCTAGGAATAAACCTACCTAAGGAGACGAAAGACCTGTATGCAGAAAATTATAAGACACTAATGAAAGAAATTAAAGATGATACAAATAGATGGAGAGATATACCATGTTCTTGGATTGAAAGAATCAACATTGTGAAAATGACTCTACTACCCAAAGCAATCTACAGATTCAATGCAATCCCTATCAGACCACCACTGGCATTTTTCACAGAACTAGAACAAAAAATTTCACAATTTGTATGGAAACACAAAAGACTCCGAATAGCCAAAGCAATCTTGAGAACAAAAACGGAGCTGGAGGAATCAGGCACCCTGACTTCAGACTATACTACAAAGCTACAGTAATCAAGACAGTATGGTACTGGCACAAAAACAGAAATATAGATCAATGGAACAGGATAGAAAGTTCAATATATTTTTAATTCATCCATTTATTTAACTACTCCTGCTATTTCAATAGTTCTTCAAACGAAGACTTTGGAAAAAGACATCCTGCTGGTAACATCCTCTCTGCCACTCCGCATCACCATGTCTTCCTATCAACCTGAGAACTCCCGTTTGTCCTTTAGGGCTCAGTTCAAAGGTCACACTCCAGCCTCAGTCTGAATCAGGTGTCATTTGTGCATGTTTCCACAGCACCCTGTGCATTCCACCCCCACAGTCTTCATCACTGGATGCAATAATTATTTAGTCCCCCATCTGACAGTAAGCACCTTAAAGGCAGAGACTGCATCAAGTTTCTTTTCATCTTTGCTATTAGATGCCTGACACCTTAAAGGCATTCAATAGATACTCACAGAAGGAAGGGAAGAAGAAAAGAGAGGAAGGCAAGACAAAGAACACAGAAGAAAGTGAAAGACACCTACTAGAGATGAAATAGTATATACAGTGTGGAAGCAACTAGGTTTAAAGACCCAAATTGAAGTCTCTCAAGTCTTAGAGGATCCTAAATCCCATCCAATGTTGGGGGTCAATGCCCAGTAGAGTTCAGCCCCTAGAAAAAAGAAACTGGAACAGGAGAGATATGCCTACATACATACATACACACACACACACACACACACACACACACACACACACTCACACAAATGATAGCTACAGAAGCTTAACGAAAACTCAGAAGTTTTGGCCTAAGAAAGACCACAGACATCTTTGCTTGGGTACCAGGGAGAGAACAAATTAGGATATGTGAAGACTAGAATTGAGTATCTCCAAAAGGGCAACCAAAACTGTGATAGCTACAAGTAAGTCATCTCCAAAGGCAAACAAAGGTGAACTCCCTATCTCCATGCTACTAACTTTCTATACAACCTATGAATCTTAACAATCTTAACAAATTCTTACACAGTTTTATGGGAGTAGAGATGACTGCTTAAAAGTGTTCAGCTGCTGACGATTTAAAACAAGGAAGAATACAATCAGAGAAAGGCTGTGTTTACGAGGCTGTAGAAGGTCCCAGAATGAGCTTCAAGCCTTCAGGTGAGGCCATAGTGGGGTCAGAGATTCAAAAGGAAACACTCCTACAAAAAAATCACTTATATGTTGACAAAACCACAAAAACAATGACCATACCAGTGACCCGATTTCCGTATCAACAAGTGGTTTTACCATTAGGTTATAAAAGTAACCAATTCAAATTACAGTTAGATATGCTAAGAGAGACATTGCCATGGTTTTACCTGCTGATTCTGCATCACTTTTGCTAGCCTGTGAATATCATAATGCTTTGGCAGAGAAGGGATATACGTATCTCCTTTTTGAAAATTCTCATCTTCTAGCCATAATATATATACATTGAAGAGCCTAAAAGAAAAAACCATAATTACATAAAATACAAAAAGATGTGCAGGCAAATGAAGTTTCTTACACCTCTAGGAGCACTGGCACTAAAAGATAAAAGTTCGGAAGCACATAACACAGAAAATATTTCCAACCACCACACTCCCAAGAAGGGCCAGCAAGGGAGAAAGGTCACAAATCATTTAAGTACGATGCAATAATTGCTAAAACAAAAGGTGTGAAGAAAGGGCTCTGTGAACTCTCTTACTAAAGAGGGTTAAATACAGTACACAGAAAAAAATAACTGGAGAAGGTGACTTTAACACAAACCAAGGATCTGAACTTCAAGCTTTTCTTTCCTGGACAATCAGTCACAGTGAGCCTTGGTGCTCGGAAAAGTTTAGATAACATTCAAATAAACACCTTTTCTGTCTTTCAGAGAAAACATTAAAAGCCATTTTAAACTTATGCATTGGAAGAACCTGCCAGCTTTAGGCTCAATGACAATCCCCTGCCTCAAGGAATCACAAATAGAACCCATAGCATGTATGCACCCTGTTCCCATGAAGAAGGAACAGAAGAAAGCTAAAAACAGGGGGAAAAAAAATTCTCTATTTTCTGGTAAAAACTTTTTAAAAAATTTAATGATGCTTCCTTTGTTTTTATTTTGTTTTGTTTTTACAAGGAAGACAGTCCATTTAGCTCAGATCACTGGTATTTTAAGCAGTTGTTTGCAGCAACAGGTACCAGAGTAGTCTACAGCACACAAATTACAAAGTACCAGGTGGGGACCAGGAGGTGTGGCTGAGCTTTACTCAATAAAGTGGAAAAATACCACCTTTACCCTGGCAACAGTCTATGTAGGAAGAGACCCTGGGACAGAGCTTTGAGGCTCTTAAACAGGAGGGGCTGGGACGGAGCTCTTTTCCAGCTTGACTCGGTTATATGTCTACTTCACAACATGCCAAAGGAGGGCAAAAGGGAACATCAAAGGCTTTCTTAGCTGATCTAAATGTTCAGAGATAAAGCCTTCCCAATGGTTAAGCCCAGATAAAAATACATTTTCCTTCAAGCAAGAAAGAGACAGGGAGAAATGATTCTGGAGGCTGAGAGAAGCCCTAAGGCTTTGAGGTCAATCAAGCCTGAAGCCTGAGTGCTGGATCGAAACACTGGGTTTCCTCACCAAGACATCTGTATTCACTTTGTATTCAGAGTTCATTATTAAGAGCTGTTTTTATTAAGTCTTTTTTATTTTTATTTTTTTGCGGTACGTGTGCCTCTCACTGTTGTGGCCTCTCCCGTTGAGGAGCACAGGCTCCGGACGCGCAGGCTCAGCGGCCATGGCTCACGGGCCCAGCCGCTCCGCAGCACGTGGGATCCTCCCGGACCCGGGCACGAACCCGTGTCCCCTGCGTCAGCAGGCGGACTCTCAACCACCGCGCCACCAGGGAAGCCCTATTAAGTCTTATTTATAAGACTAATATCTCGTTTACATCAAGCTTACAAATGAAAGGTGAAAGAACAGTGTGAAGGGGACACACACTTACCTCAGAGTTCTTAACCTTTTAGGGGATGCAAATATTAAGCCTATTTTTAGAAGCAGTTTTGGAAGATTATGAATCCACCGCACCCCAGGTGGATCCCACAATCCCCTAAAGGGCCTATGAATCTCACTTAAAGAACCTTGCCTGGGTCATTTATTTCTTTTAAAGAGCTATCCTAGCAGGCTATACTAGTTGTTAACCTGCTTTATCACTTCTTTTGGTTTGTTTCTGTTATTAAATAAAGAAATAGAAGAGGTCACCAGCCCTTGAGTTTAAGAGCTTTCACTCAGACTCCAGGCACTTCACAGAGGTACATCCAAATTGCTGATTCACTCTCATAAGAAACACAAAAGAGAAACATTACAAGATGCAAACCTATAGTCAAAACCACCTTCCATATTCAATCTAACAGGTTAAGAGAATAACATCTAGCAACTGTAACACAAATCAAAGAGCCGGCACAAGTACCTGTGCTGCAAACAACAACATAAATGGCTAAATAGCCATGCCTCACCTCACGAGCTCCGTGTGCAGCTCTGGTGAAGTCAGGTAAGCAGGGGTGCCAGCCTGGGTCGCTGGCAGCCCTTCACTGCCCTCTGCTGGAACTCGGAGGGCCTTGCTCGCAGCGTGGTGGAAGTCAGCCACCTCAGTCAGACGCCTCTTCATTTCTTTTAGCAAACTGATATGAGCAGGGCTTTGAAAAAACCTTCTTCCAATACAACCATCTACGGGTAGCCTTAAAAAATGCAAGCACAGATCACAACAGGATCAACACAAGATGCTCTTTCTATGTGACACAAAATTACGGTCTGTTAAGTCAGTTTATTAAATTAATATATACTATCTCTACCTCAATGGTTATAATGAGGTTCCAACAAGATGGCACATATAAAAGCAGTTTTTAAAAGAACGAAATGCTATGCAAATTCAAGACACTGTCACCACTTAGAGGTACAGAAGAGATTAAAGATAGCCCCTTTTCTTAAAGAACTTGCAATCTGGTAGAAAACAGAAGTGATGAAGAATCAACATCCGTATGTTTCAAAGGGGTGAGTTAAGGGAGTGCAGGTGAACTAGAAACAGAGCTGGAGCCAGACAGCGATGGTCAGTGACAGTGAGCAGCCACGGCTGGCCAGAGTCCCCTCACATCCAGTGGAAACGCTGGCCTCCCCCCAGGCACTGCCTGGCCTTTGTCCACAGCTGCACTACCCATCACCAGTCCCCTCGAACAAGCTCCACCATGGCCACACAAGCAGCCTCAGTTTGGGACAGTCTCTCCCTTTGTAGCTCCAGAAGCTCTCTGTTTAACCTTGCAGGGTCCCAGGGTGTTGTCTTCACCAAACTGGGTATGGGGGGTGGTAAAGAGAGAGCGGCCACAAGATACCCTGAACTCAGAAAAGGTCTAGTCTGATAGACGTGAAACAGGAAAGGAGGGAGGCTCCTAGCCAGAGAATGACTCTAACTCCCATGCCACAGTGTGAGAACACAGAGCTGCAGAGCAATGCAAAGGTGGGAACTGATTCACAGAAACTTACTACTACTCTGGGTACCATACCCATATTGCGGTCCTGGGCGGTGAAGATACAGGAGGAAGAACTTCTGCCAAATGAGTGGCAGAAGAGGATGGTCAGAAGGCGTGACGAGAGCCTGGTGGGCCCAACGATAAATGAGCAGCCTCTGGAGGGACGGGACGATGGGGAGTTTCAGCTGAGCCTGGGCTTTCTACAAAAGAGGCGGGCTTTGAGCAACCATGTAATGACCACAATTGCAAACGGTTACTTCCTAAGTGATTCAAATGAAATGCTGAACATGGTGTTTTCAATTCAATAAGAAAAAAGAAAAGTCATATAAACCTTACTTCTCCGACCCGCTAGCTAACATTTTAACCTTAGTAGCAAGACATGTAGGGCAGCTTTTTTTCAAGAATTTCACAGGCCCCAGAATTGGACTGGGTCTTAAGCATCACCTAGTCTAATCTCATTTCCATGCCTTTCCATTCCTTTGCATGTAAAACACTATAGGCAAGAATAATATAAAAGCCAAAGTAAATTTTATCAACCTCTTGAAAATAGAGATTTTTCTTTTTTGGCCACACTGCGTGACAGGTGGGATCTCAGTTCCCCGACCAGGGGTCGGACCTGCGCCCCCTGCATTGGAAGTGCAGAATCTTAACCACTGAACCACCAGGGAAGTCCTGAAAATTTAGATTTTAAGTGGGCGTTCAAGAATGATAAATCCCTTGACAGGCTCTGAAATCCAAAAGCAAAGTCTATACTATAGCACCTGAAAATAGAAGGTCTTTAATTCTAAAGCCTCATTCCAGTCTTTCTCACACTTTAGTTAGCCTAAGGATCAGCTAGGGAGTTTTTCAAAATAAATTACTGGTCCCACTCCAGACTCAGAATCCCAGAGGCCGGGGTCCAGGAATCCGATTTTTAACAAGCTCTCTAGGGGATTCTGATGCTTTAAAACAAAGGCAATCCCCTTTACACATACAATGAACACAGCCTCAAATTATTAGGTTGTGACTCTCAATGTTAAAAGAACCTTGGAAAGGAGGTATACACTTCAACTACACCATGTTAAGCATTAGTTTGGTTACTGTGCTTTCCAAACATTCGTAACAAAAGAAAACACAGCAGTCCAAAAGCTACAGGTGAACCCATCAGCATCAAAGTGTGAACCACCTTCTACCACTCAAATGCAGAACTGCTATTTGCACCTTCAGAGCTTGGTCAGGGGTAAATGCAGAGTTTATAACCAATTCCCCTTCAACAACTCTTCGGAGCTGGGAGTCTTCTTCAAAGATGGATTCCATGTTCAGGACTGTCCATGCAAACCAGACCTACAATAACACCAGGTAAAGAGGGGAATGAGCTACTAACTCAGACAGACAAAATACATCCTCACATTCCACAAATAAACATTACAGTTCCTAAAATTAACACATAGTTTTTATACCTATTTCTACTCTTATCACAGATATAAATTTACATGAAATAGGCCGTTGAAAACTGTTAAATTACTTTAGAAAGGCTACTTTAGTAAAAGAAGAGGTTTGTTTGCTCAACTTTAGTGCGCAGGTTCTGTATCACGAGCGACAGGAAAGAGGGCCAGATGTGAGCTCTGCCCTTAAGAAGTTTTGCATTCACCAGAGGAGACAAGACTAATATAAGTAACCATAATGTAAAGTGAGAAGTGTGAGTACTGATCAGGGGTTGAGTGCTACGGGAAACCAGAGGAGGTAGGGTGGGATCAGAGAAGGTAATATACCAGAGAAGAGTCTAGGCAGAGACTGGAGGGGAAGGCATGCCTGGGAAGAGAATCAGCTAGGCAAAAGATGGAAACTCCAGAGATGTATGCAGATAACAGCATGGGGTGTGTTTCAGCTGGATCACAAGAGGTATGAGGAAGAGCAGGAGGTAAGCATGTGATACAAAGTTGAAGGATGTTACTACTAATTTAAGTGATAAAACAGAGACATAATGGGACACACAAAGTCTTGAGAGGTGGTGGTAATGATGAAAATAATGCTGCGAATTAATGATAATGATGATAACTATAACAGCCAACACCTAGTAAACACTATTCTAAGTGCTTTACATGTAGGTGCAATCATTATTCCCATTTGACTGTTGAGGACAAAGAGGTTAGCCAGCTGCCCAAGGCACAGTGCTAGCAAATAGCAGAACCAAGGCTGAACTCCGGGTGGTCCACTCTTACTTAAGCGCTCTGCCCTGCAGCTGGGCAGGCTCTGCAGTCAGGCAGTTGGAGTCTTACCATGAGCTGTCTGACCCTGAGCCAGCCACTTGACTCCATAAAACCTCAGTTAACACCCCTGTGAGACAGGAATAGCAACAGCACCACCTCAGCAGAGGGCTACTGTGAGGATTAAATGAAAGAGTATTCTTATGCATAGTGTTAACGGACGTTAGTTATTTTAGACTATTAGTAACGTAGGTAAGGATGATAACAATATTAAAGTTCAAAAAGATAACAGGGCTTCCCTGGTGGCGCAGTAGTTGGGAGTCCGCCTGCCGATGCAGGGGACACGGGTTCGTGCCCCGGTCAAGGAAGATCCCACATGCCGCGGAGCGGCTGGGCCCGTGAGCCATGGCCGCTGAGCCTGCGCATCCGGGAGGGGCCACGACAGTGTACCGCAAAAAAAAAAAAAAAAAAAAAAAAGATAACAAATGGTCCACAGTGGGTTTCCTACCTGAGTGGGTGTGGCCAAGCCCTCCACAAAGGAAGGAGTGATGTTGCCTGCCACGATCCAGCTCACCAAAGAAGAGAGCAGACTCCGGTCACAGTGGTAGCCCAAAGCATTCTACACCAGGGGAGCATGTGGAGCAGAGAGTGGAGGCTTTAAAAAACACAATCGATGAGCTTTTCAAGAATATCAGCAATTACCTTACTACGATGGAAGATTCTGGTAAGACACAGATTTCAATAATTAGTCCACCAGCGGTTACAATCCCAGGCTGCGCATTATAGCCAAATGTAATGAGCAGCGCTCCTCCTGGGATGTCCTTCCTTTGGCTTTATGAGGATCTGCACTTAGCAGACTATGGTTACTGGATAAGACACTGTTAAGGCAGAGCTTTAAAAAGGCAGTGGCCACAGAGCAGTACTGAGAAGGGTGCATATGGGGGAACCTCCTTAGAAGACTACTATCTAGCTGATGACTGAAAGATAAATTCTCTAACAGGTTTACCTTATGTTGCTGGTAGAGCAATTTCTGCACACAGTCTTCCTGCATCAGCTGAAAAGCTGTTTTACACAAATGGTCCATGAGGAAGAGGATGGGTTGTTCTCGGTACCAAAGATGTTGGCTTATAAGAGCCTGAACCCAGAACTCCAATACAGCAACCGGGCCCACTTCATTGAGCTGTGTGCTTACAGAGATGTGGGCCTGCGGAGAAAGGGCTCAGGTGACGTGAAAGGTAATAACCAGCCTCCCATTTTTAAAACACTAATAAAATAATACCTACCTCCACTACAAAACCCAGATCTGTTGACCTTCTTGGTCAAAAGCACTATGCCAAGTGCTTTGAAATGACCAACACATAGACATGTTAGCACAGGGGTGTTTGATTGGGAAGGCGGGCAAGGGTGTACTTAGGGGCTGACAGGTCCTGACCTGGATCATGCTGTTGAGAAGCTTCACGTTGTCTCCATGGCTGGCTCCTGTCAGGTGCTGTGCCACCTTGTGGGTGACCTGTTGTGTGACACCCTGAGGGACACCGATGTCCAAGTGTAGGAAGAGGAGGAGGTGTGACAGAAACCTGCCGAGCACATAGGACAACGCACTTTACCTTCCAATCGGAAGTCAACAGAATTTCCAGTGGCTAATTACTTATGAGAAACAAAAAATACTGACGTGTCCCATTTTCAAACCAAAGCTCTATTTAGGGATTCTCATAAATCTTCAGGAATTTCAGAAGAATAAAGTTTTCCAGTTTGACGTGGGTTAAATCTACCCATGTAGTGAACAGACCTAAGACACATAAACCCATGCAAGTTAAAGAGCATTAGAGGGAAAACACCCAAAGCGCTGCTCTATCCCCTCCCAACCCCCACTAACGAGAGTAGAGATATCTATAGAATCAGTCTGCAATCTTTCATGGGGTGTCAACTCCACACAAAGTGGCATATGGAACACTGCGGGGCGGGGGGGGGGGCGGGCACGGATACCACCACATTTAAGTCACGGACGTGCCCTCGGTTCCCTGGGTTAACCAGGCTCCTTCCTCTCTCAGGGCCTTTGCCTCTGCTGGGTTTTCTGCCTGAAACACTTCCCCACATCTAACCTGGCAAACTCCTACTCATCCTTCCCAATGCATCTGCAATGTCCCTTCCTCAGAGACTTCCTGATCCCTCCCCGCCACCTAAAATACGTCTAACCCATTAACCTCCCTCATAGCACCATTGTTTTCCTTCGTGGCACTTAAAATTGGTAACTGCAGCCTGAGGACGTGACCCCTTCCTATGTGTCTGAGGGCAATGCCCAACCCTCCTGGCTCCCCATCGTACAGACGGTGGCAGCACAGAGGTTACTGCTGAGTGAGGGTGCTTCCCATTTCACAAGGAGGTACAACACAGGCCAAACTCCACTGCAGTAGAAAGGGAAAGCTATGACAGGAGAGGCGCAATGAAGCCCTGTAAGAGTTCAGAGAACAGAGCTAGCGCAGGCATTAGGGTGCAAAGGGAGAGATACAGAGGAGGAAACATCTGAAATGGAGCCTAGAAAGATTTACCTTTACTCAAAATTTAACAACTCCGGGGCGGGTGGGAGGGGTGGGAACAGCCCATTCAATCTAATTTTAAAATCTCTCAAAATTGCAAAAATCTAAAGACAATTTATTAAAATTGTTCCAGGCAGGCATCAAATTGCCTGTGTATCACTTAAGCCTTACACTCAGCTTGTATGAGAAATGGCATTATCTCATCATACAAATAAAGAAACAGAGGCTCTGAAAAGTGAAGGAACTCAACTGTGTTCACACTAGGAGAGCGATGGAGTGAGGACACAACTCAAGCCTGAAAGCCACGCGCCAACCAGATCACAAGTGGTCCCAGACTCGCTCAGGGCCTAGAGTGCTAATTTTTCCAAAAAAGGTCCCTAGGCCCTAACCCATTCCTACTGAAGCAGACTCTCCAGGGGAGGAGCTGGGAACCCATATACTTAATAAGCTCCCTCCCGTGAGGGGAGGAGCTTCTCATCCCCAGGCAAGTCTGCGACACACTGTTTGAAATGACACACAATGGGAAAACTGTAGTGTCGCCCTCATGCCTTTGGACGTACTACCTGTCCCCTGCCATACAGGCCTCCTCCACATCAGGCCTCACCTCCCCCTTCCTCGCTCTTCAAAAGGCTCCAACCAGATGACCTCCTCCCAGATCCCTGGACAGGTATTTTTCTTCCCACCTCTGTGCCTTCACTCAGCTCCTCCCCAGCCTGGTCCTCTCCAGACCCTCCTCTCACCCCCTACGGATACTGAAAAAGCCCTGTCTTGCCATGTCCTCTCCACTGACCCAACACCTACCTGCACTCCGAAGCTCAATTAGAAATGCACCTCTTGGGACTTCGCTGGTGGTGCAGTGGCTAAGAATCCATCTGCCAATGCAGGGGACACGGGTTCTAGCCCTGGGCCGGGAAGATCCCACATGCCGTGGAGCAACTAAGCCCGTGCGCCACAAGTGAACTGAAGCCCACAAGCCACAACCACTGAAGCCCACATGCCTAGAGCCCGTGCTCCGCAACAAGAGAAGCCACCACAATGAGAAGTCCACACACTGCAACAAAGAGTTGCCCCCGCTCGCCACTACTAAAGAAAGCCCACGAGCAGCAACACAGCCAAATAAATAAATTCATAAAAAAAAAAAGAAGAAACCCACAAAGTCATATTTGTGGGTCATCTCTTGCTTCTGTTCACTGAGCACCCTCTGTCTCCCTTCTGCTAACACATCCTCTCATTAAGGGAACTGTCCTTCCTCCATGCTATAGAGTTGTGGGAGAGAGGGTCTCTCAATACAGAATCCCTATACACCTTCCTCTCAGGACTGGTCAATCCCACTGGTCAAGGTGACAGGCTCAGGGAGAGCACATGAGTAAGTCACACCAATCGGAATCATTATAAGAAACAAGGATAAAGAAAAACATTTGCCTTTCCCATGGGAAACTAGCATGATGCCTGGTTCTCTCTGTAGCATATACTTTCATTCCCCTGGAAAAAGTACAACTGCAAGAGAAGGCTTGAAAGAGAGAGAAGCAGGGCCAAGGGACCTGGGAGGGTAGATAAACAGAAAGGGAAATACTAACCCAGGGCCTCTCAGCTTTGCAACTACTCCCATGTTGGGACGGCAGATTCCTGGCAGAGGCTCTCCTGTGCTCTGTGGGATGTTTAGTACTATCCCTGACCTCTGTGCACTAGATTTAAGTAGCAGCCCCCCTCAATCCCCTTACAACTCCCTCCCCCAACCACCTGCCCTACCTGCCCCACCCCACCAGGCTGTGACAACCAAAATGATCTCTAGACATTACCAAATGTCCCCTGAGGGTCAAAACCCCTCTAGTTGAGGACCACCACTTTAGAATGACCTGTTGTTATCAGGAGCCTTCTTCCCCAATCACATGAGCCAATACATTCCCTTCCTGGTAAAACAAGCGTGCACTGAATTTTCATCATGTGCAATTAAGAATCTTGATTCGTACCCATCCTTAATTCCTTCCCTCCCCCAGCAGCTATTTCTTTTACCCTAATTCCGTATACCTTTACCATATACAGTTGACCCTTGAACCCACAGGGTTAGTGGTACTGACCCCCCATGTAGTTGAAAATTCATGTATAACTTTTGACTCCCCCCAAAACTTTACTAATAGCCTACTGTTGACCAGAAGCTTTACCAATAATATAAACTGTCGATTAACATATATTTCGTATGTTATATGTATGATATACTATATTCTTACCATAAAGTGAGCTAGAGAAAAGAAAATATTACGAAAATCATAAGGAAAATACATTTACAGTATTGTACTGTATCTATTGATACTGTAAGTTTACATCATCTGTTTACAAGATGAATCACCTGTCAGTACCTACATCAATACTGTCTTATATGTTATAAAACACTGTAGATGCTATACAGGCTAACACTACACATCAAAAACGAAAAGACAATGTGAAAAAGAAATTCATATTTATTTACAGGTAGAACAATTCCTGCACTGATAATGAAGAAGCAGCAATATGATTGCTTTATGGTAGCCTAGTATAATCAATACGATTGTTTCACAATCGTGTAGCCTATATACTAATGAATGAATCATTATAAAAATTTTGTGGCATAGAGTATGACAGTCATATTCATAATACAGTATTAGAAACACTGTTACATTTTTTAAAAAAAACACTTATCTGTGATGACAGCCTGATACACTTCCTCGATTACGAGAGAGGTATACTGTGCAGTAGTATAATTCTTTGAAAGCAAAGTTATAAAACAGTAAGAAAAACACAGTATTAATTTTATATTAAATACCTCTCACCCTATGCCTATGTAAGGATAGGCTACCCACTTCAATACCAGTCTGGCACAGCATGTGCTACATGATGAATACTTAGGTGATGATGATGACACAAAAACATCTCATTCAGTCCTTGCCATACGGTTGTCGGATTTTCACACAAAGACACACATATACACAACAGGTAAGTTTATCAACTGCACAGCATGATGACCATTTATTATGCATTAAGTGGAAGTGGATCATCATAAAGGTCTTCATCCTCATTAGCGTCACGCTGGGTAGGCTGAGGGGGAAGAGGAGCGGTTGGTCTCACTGTCTCAGGGTGGCAGAGCCGGAAGAGGTGGAAGGGAAGGAGGAGAGGGAGGCACACCTAGTGTAACTTTATACAAGTACATCGAAATTTCTAACTTCTTTGCTTTTTCATTTCTCCAAAAATGTTTCTATACAGTATCAATTCTTCCCCCATTTGCTTTAGTTTCAGTGCTCGTATCATAGAAGGGTCCATGTCATAAAAGAAATCAAAATCAGATTTCTTGAATAATCAGAACCTTCTGGCAGATTGTCTAATGTTAATGTTTTCTGGCACTGCTTCTTCTACGTCTTCTTCCTCATGATCTGGCACCGGTTCAGAAGCAGTCACGTCGATCAAGTCATCTTCTGTTAACTCCTCTGGTGTGGTGACTATTAGTTCTTAAATTTCTCTAAGATCCAAATCTTGAAACCCTTCCCCCACTCCCAGCCCCCACTTCTTTGCCATATCTACCAACCCTTTCATGATTTCCTTGATTGGTTTTGTCATAAATCATGAACTCATGCACATCTGGACACAGTTTTCCCCAGCAGGAATTTGTTTTGGGCTTGATGGCTTTCATGGTTTTCTATAACAACAATGGCATCTTCAATGGTATATTCCTTCCAGACTTTCAGGATGTTCTATCAGGGTTCTATTCCATAGTGTTGACAATCCTTTCCATAGAGTACCACGTACAATGAGCCTTAAAGGTCCTTATGACCCCCTGACCTAGAAACTGAATTAGAGACGTTGTCTGTGGGGGCAAAGGGACTGCTATGACACCTGCGGTGTTGAACTCGTGGGGTCTGTGTGGCCAGGGGTACTGTCCGATACCAAAAGAACTTTAAAAGGCAGCCCAGTACTGGCAAGGCACATCTTGACTTCAAGGACAAACCATTGATGGAAACAATCAAAAAAAAGGGTTCTCGCTGTCCAGGCCTTGTACAACCAAGAGACTGGCAGCTGGTATTTATCTTTTCCCTTCAAGGCTGGGGGGTTAACAGCTTTACAGATAAGGGCAGTCCTAATCGTAAACCCGACTACATTTACACGAAACAGTATAGTTAGCCTATCCCTTCCTGCCTTCAATCCTGGTGCTTGCTTCTCTTCCTTGCTAATAAATGTCCTTTGTGGCATTTTTTTTTTCCCAGAATAGGGCACTTTCATCTGCGTTAAAAACCTGTTCCGGGGCTTCCCTGGTGGCACAGTGGTTGGGGGTCCACCTGCCAATGCAGGGGACGCAGGTTCGTGCCCCGGTCCGGGACGATCCCACATGCCGCGGAGCGGCTGGGCCTGTGAGCCACGGCCACTGAGCCTGCGCGTCCGGAGCCTGTGCTCCGCGGCAGGTGGGGGCCAGCAGTGAGAGGCCCGCGTACCGCAAAAAAAAAAAAAAAAAAACCTGCTCCAGCAGATATCCTTTCTCCTCGATGATTTTTGTAATGGCATCTGGGAACTCATCTGCTGCCTCCTGGTTGACAGAAGCTGCTTCTCCTGTTATCTTGACATTTTTTAAGCCAAATTTCTTTCTAAAATTATCAAACCATCCTGAGCTGGCATTAAATTCTTCAGCTTTAGATCTTTCACCTTCCTTTTGCTTTAAGTTATCATAAAATGACTTTGATTTTTCTCTAATCATATTAGGGTCTACAGGTATGCCTTTCTTATAGCCATCCTGCACTCACACAAAAGCTACATTTTCAATATGAGATAAAAAGGTATTTCACAAAAAGTACAACATTTCAGAGCCTGCTGGTGTAGCTGCAGTGACAGCTTCATGAATTTCCTTTTCTTTTTTTTACAATGGTTCCTACTCTGGATTCATTTATCTTGAAATGACAGGAAGTGCAGCTGCAGACTTCAATCTATGGTACATATCATGCAATTCAACTTTTTCTTGTAATGTCATGACTTTGCTTCTTGGGAGCACTTCCAGAATCATTAGAGGCACTTCATATGGGTCCCATGGTGTTATTTAAGGCACTAAACACAATGAAAATGACGCAAGAGCCGCAAGAGGTCACTTTTTACTGTGATGCACAATTTACTGGAGAGACAAACTGCTCAGTCGGAGAAGATTAGCGTCACAAAGCGTGTTAGGCGGATACTCAACACTTGAGCTCACCTTCATGGCAACAGGAGGTGGCTACAAAATTATTACAGTAGTACAGTATGCAGCTGTAATTTAATACTGCACCTTTTATGTCTGTTTATATTTCTCTCAACCATGAATGGCGTCATGTATGGTCTGTGTTTGTGTGTGTAAGTTTTGATAAATCTTAACTTTTTATAATAGATTTGTGTATATTTTATGGTAGTAGATGATAGAATAGACTAGTAGCTACATTTATTTTACACATTCATGACATACTTTTTTCTTAATTTTTTTCAATATTTATAGGCTACATTAGTTCATCTGTGAGTTTTTTCAAATTGTCACAAATCTCCAAAAAATTTTCCAGTGTATTTATTAAAATATATCCTCGTATAAGTGGACCTGCACAGTTCAAACCCGTGTGGTTCAAGGGTCAACTGTAATGCAAATGCAATCTATATGCCCTAGCATGGCCTTGCCAATATTCTGCTTCATAACTTTGTGATTACCTCAGAAGTCTTATTTTCTCCACAAGATTATCAGTGTCTCATGTGATAAGCACCTCCCTGCGTATCTTCTCTGTTTATAATACTGCCCCATGCACACTGCAATTAAAAGCAACGTGTTTCGCTATTGCTACAACAGCAAAGCCATTTGCTGCTCAAGGTCAGAAGCACTATTCCCAGTTTCATGGAAACCACCACCCTTTTCAATACTAATAAGCTATAAGCAATCCAAAATTAAATGACAAAGGGAAGTATCTTTCATGACAATAAAACTAGTATCATTATTAGAGTCACTGTTCATCACTCTGCATTCTAAAATACGCAGGAAGTTTTCTGCCTCATAAAAAATACACTATTGAAATATCATTCCCTATATTATACTTGAGAAACCAGAGAACATAGTCATTTTGTACTCGCTGGGCTGTCCTCCACTTACTGCTCATTCTTTAGAAGGTAATACTGGCAAGGGTAGAACAAAGGCAGAATCTTATCCAGGACATGGACCACTGTTTTCAAATGCCTCGACTGGACCAGAATCCCCAAGAGTGGGATGCCTTCTGCACAGAACTTCTCAATGCTATGGAAAAAGAAAAAGGCAATGAGCATACGAGGTAGCCAGTTCATAAACTGATGTTCTTCCAATGCACTATCATACTACATGCTACCCAGATTATCTCAGGTCTCCAACCCATTTATGCATACCCAAACTTCACACAGAAATGCTAGAATCAGAACTCTAGAAGTACAAAGGAACTTAAAAGTTCATCTATATTATCATTTTATACGAAAGAAAGGTGAAGTATCATGGCCCAATTGACACAGTTTCCTGGTATAGGGTCAAATTGAGGACCCAGGTTTGCAAATTTCTAGTCCAGAGCCCTGGTCACTTTGCTTCTCAAATGGTGCTTCTTCTAAGAGTCATGGGGCTCTCATTGTCTACGTAGTCCCACAAGGTATTATAGCAAAGACTAAAAAATGAGCTCAATCTGTTTGTATAATCTGGCAGAATTTTTCTGAAATCAATGTGGCCTAGAAATTTACTTATTTTTTTGACTCTTCAGAGAATCTATCCTTAAGAAATAATCTCAAATATGGAAGAAAATATGACAGATGATACATGTAAAAATGTACTTTTCAGAATTATTCATAATTGTAAACTCACAGGCATAAATGACTTAATGTAAATTCTGGAAAAATCCATTCAATGGGAATATTACGGAATTATCTTAAAAGTATGCATATGATGGCCAAGGGCAACATGGAAAAATATTTCTGCTAAAATGGTACTAGGAAAAAACAAAACTTTATACTTCTAACTATAACTACTAGTAAAGAAGAGTTATACTGTACAGACAGGGAAAAAACAGGGATAATGTCACACTAAAATGCTCATTGTGTTGGAGTGGTAAAAAAGAGTGGTTTTTTCCTCCATTTTCCTAATTCTATAGTTTGGTTACACTGTTATAATTATGGGGGAAAAAAATCTTTTCAAAAAATAAAAGGAATAATGCAAAGATTATGCCCTAAGGGAAACATTTACAATATTAAAAGTAAAAAACAAAGGATATATAAAATTATGCATATAGTACAGCTCTAAAAAAGATCCAAGGAAAACATACTGAATAAAAATAAACAGAAAAATAAGCAATGTTTTATTACGATGAGAAAGATTCTGGGTGATTTTTTTTGATTATTGTTCTCTGTATTATCTATGACTTTATATTCATGTACAACTTATGTCCTTCACACTCTGCCCCCAATCCTAAGCCCATTCATAAGATTGCTTTAAGTTAGTTCTAGAATCATCCCAGATGACACAGTGGAGTTCAGCCCCAAAAAGAAACACTCTCACCCTCACGCCCACTCGGGATTCAGGAATCAGCACTAAACCAGGATTTACTTTAGAGAGGACTCACAGCATATTAGTGAATAAAGAGCTAAGTTCCAAAATAAATACAATTAGAAGAATCATGAAACGATTAAGTTCAGAGTACTACACTCAAAGAATCCACATACCAGACACTGTTCTAAGCATGTTAAACGTCTTATAACTCACTTAAGCCTCATAAAGTAAGTCTGATACTATTATTATTCCCATTTCATAGATGAGGAACCTGAGGTACAGGAAACTGTGAATGACACTAGAGCTACTAGAAATGATGTAAAGAGTGCCTTCCAGGGCTTCCCTGGTGGCACAGTGGTTGAGAGTCCGCCTGCCGATGCAGGGGACACGGGTTCGTGCCCCGGTCCGGGAAGATCCCACATGCCGCGGAGCGGTGGAGCCGTGAGCCATGGCCGCTGAGCCTGCGCATCTGGAGCCTGTGCTCCACAACAGGAGAGGCCACAGCAGTGAGAGGGCCACGTACCACAAAAAAAAAAAAAAAGAGTGCCTTCCAAAGGGCCTATATAACATCTCTCCCCTTCCTAGTACATCAATTCTGCCCTCTTTAACTGGCTTTCAAATTTGTCCATAATTACCTGGTGACCTCCATTCACCAACAGGAAACACAGGCTTCAGCCAGGAGAGTTTTGTCAACACTTCCCTTTCCCTCCCCCCCACCTCCACCCAGCCAGACAGATATCTGGTGGAATGAAATATGGAGGGGAGGTGGGGGGTGGGGAGGAAGAAATAGGTGAGGGAGGTTAAGAGGTACAAACTTCCAATTGCAAAATACATGAGTTACGGGTATGAAATGTACAGTGTGGAGAATACAGTCAATAACTATGTATTATTTTTGTATGGTGACATATCGTAACCAGCCTTATCGGGTGATCAGTTAGAAATGTACAGAAATGTTGAACCCCTATGTTGTGTGACAGGAACTAACATAGCGTTGTAGGTCAGTTATACTTCAAAAACAAATAAACAGGGCTTCCCTGGTGGTGCAGTGGTTAAGAATCCACCTGCCAATGCAGGGGACATGGGTTCAATCCCTGGTCTGGGAAGATCCCACATGCCGCGGAGCAACTAAGCCCGTGCGCCACAACTACTGAGCCTGCACTCTTGAGCCTGTGAGCCACAACTACTGAAGCCCGCGTGCTTAGAGCTCATGCTCTGCAACAAGAGAAGCCACTGCAATGAGCAGCCAACTCGCTGCAACTAGAGAAAGCCTGCGTGCAGCAATGAAGACCCAACGCAGCCAAAAATAAATAAATATATAAAACAAACAAACTCATAGAAGAAGAGATCAGATTTGTGGTTACTAGAGGCTGGGGGGAGGTGGGGGGGTGGAGGGAGGGGAAATTGGATAAAGGTGTTCAAAAGGTACAA
This sequence comes from Phocoena sinus, assembly GCF_008692025.1. Taxonomy (NCBI): domain Eukaryota; kingdom Metazoa; phylum Chordata; class Mammalia; order Artiodactyla; family Phocoenidae; genus Phocoena; species Phocoena sinus. Next base: position 27,630,610 of record NC_045776.1, on the reverse strand, counting down.
TCTTCCAGTTATCAGATAAATAAATACTAGGGATATACTGTAATGTACATGATAACATAATTAACACTGGTGTACATTATATATAAAAGTTGTTAAGAGAGTAAATCCCAAATGTTCTCATCACAAGAAAAAAAATATCTTTCCTATTTCTTTTTTTTAATAGATCTTTATTGGAGTATAATTGCTTCATAATACTGTGTTAATTTCTGCTATATAACAAAGTGAATCAGCCATACATATATACCCATATTCTCTCCCTCTTGAGCTTCCTTCCCATCCTCCCTATTCTTCCTATTTCTTTAATTTTGCATCTGTATGAGATGATGGATGTTCACTAAACTATATATTTCATGATATATGTAAGTCAAATCATTATGCCATACACCTTAAATTTATACAGTGCTGTATGTCAATTATATCTCAATAAAACTGGAAGGAAAAAAAAAGAAATACCTACCAAGTACAAGTTCTGGAGATATCAAGACAATGCCCCTACCATGTCCCTTCCATTAAGGAACACACAGTCCCAAAGGAGGAGGAGAAACGATTACACCTTAAGCACCCAGCTCAGAAGGCACAGGTGCTGCAGGGCAGGGGTGGGCGGCCCTTGGGCAGAATCTTCAACACCGTGGGCACTGATCACCTGGGGAAGGTAAGAGTCACTACTCTGCTCCTTAGCCCAGGACATCTCTAATTAATAAGACTCCTGGGCTTCCCTGGTGGCGCAGTGGTTGAAAGTCCACCTGCTGATGCAGGGGACACGGGTTCGTGCCCTGGTCCGGGAAGATCCCACATGCCGCCGAGCGGCTAGGCCCGTGAGCCATGGCTGCTGAGCCTGTGCGTCCGGAGCCTGTGCTCCACAACAGGAGAGGCCACAACAGTGAGAGGCCCATGTACCACAGGAAAAAAAAAAAAAGACTCCTCTCCAAAGCTTAGCTCCTCCATGAGGGTATCCTGCTCTAGTGATCTCTCCTTACTTTAAATTCTTTCTGCCCATACTCTTGAGAGGTTCCAATCTAGGCTGTACATTAGAATCACCTGGAGAACTGGCCCCTAGATCAGTTAGATCAGGATTCTCACTCTCTTCCCTGTATTGGTAGTTTTAGAATCACTACAAAGTGATTCTAAATGGTGGTTAGGATTAAGAACCAGAGCTCTATTCATATCATCCAGCCCATGATTATATTCTTCAGTACTGCCAATTGTTTTATGTCTCCCATGTCCACTAAGCTGTCAACAACCTGAGGACAGCTATCTAACAATTCCATACCTCTCCTATTTCACAGCACAGGCTGAACACTAATAGCTCATAGGACAACTGGCATCCCACTGAAAATATACTGAATGTGGAAGAAGATGTTTAAATCAGGTTGCTAAAAAGGTGTTACAGTGAATCTAAAACACAAGGATCAGAAAGTATCGGCCAAAGATGTTTAAGAAAACTGGATAGGCTAAATAAAATTAATATATTGTAGGAAAATGATCCTTAATGAAAAGGATTTTTAACCAACTGAGAATTCATGCATTCAGTTACTGACTGCACCAGATTCAGTCTTCATCACTAGGGATAAAATACCACAAGACAAATATGGTTCCTGAGTCCTAACCTCATAGAATGTCTCCAATAAAATTAAACAGACAACTACATTATAGTGTGATAAATGCTACAATGGAAGAAACAGACACAGCTATGGGCTCATACAAGAGAGGCACTTGACATGATAAGGCATTTCATCCCCTTGGGTAGGTTTAGGGTTAGCTTCCTTTATACCTGGGAAGGCTGGGTTGGGCTGCCATCACTTTGAACAAAATTCGGTACAAGTGACCAATTATTTTTATTTGATCACTATTCTGAGGAAGAGACTCTGTCTACTGTTGACATAAAAGTTCCACACTGGATGATAGGTATAACTCTCTTGATAATGCAACAAGGGGATTTTCTGTTACAAATCCATGTTATATGAATTTAGGCAGCACTTCCCCATGATAAGCTATTAATCGAGGCTTATTATTTGGCCCTGATTACCCCTAGATAGATTTGATGGAGGCCTCAGACCTTGGGATGTGAAAGATAAGATTCCAGAATCACTGACTACAAGGTTCAGCAACCCTAGAAGTTCAACACAAACACTGTACCTGTGGCCCACAGCCGTCATAGCTAAGGCCAGATAACAGCCAATGGGCATGCCCGCCTTAACAGCCTTCAAGAGAGGATGAAACGTGGGTGACTCTGTCACTTCAGGCACAGTGCTGGAGAACAGAAGAGTTGCACAATTCTGCTGTATTCCATAATCATTTTTGTGCAGTTTTAACCTCAAGATCAAGTTCCAGGCCCATTGGTTAAATGAGGTCTCAGGTGTCTCTCCATATCGAACAATACTGGCCAAATATGAAACCTAAAACATTTATTTTAAACCACATTAGTCACATACACATTAAATCAGTAAGCTCACCCACCCATCTCTTTTTGTGATCAACAATGACATCAAAAGAAAGGACATAGGGCCTCCCTGGTGGCACAGTGGTTGTGAGTCCGCCTGCCGATGCAGGGGACACGGGCTCATGCCCCGATCCGGGAAGATCCCACATGGCGCAGAGCGGCTGGGCCCGTGAGCCATGGCTGCTGAGCCTGCATGTCCAGAGCCTGTGCTCCGCAACGGGAGAGGTGGAGAGGCCACAACAGTGAGAGGCCGGCGTACCAAAAAAAAAAAAAAAAGAAAAGAAAGGACATAATGCTTACTGGTACTCAGTGTTTACAAAAGTTGGTATGCAACAAATCTTGTGCTGGTAAAAAAATTTAACAACGAGTTGGAGCATAGAGGCCGATTTATAAGGGTTTGCCCACTTTGGTAGCATAAAAACTCCCACCATGGTCAACTTCAAGCCACCAGCAGGTTAACAATCAGACCTGCAAAGTTCCTAAAAATGTAACAATCAGTTCTCCAAGCCGGTATGAGCCAGCACCAGCACACCGCTGTAGCTCAACTCAAATTCCATAATACTAAAATGGTCATATGGAGGCTACTTCTTAAAGAAAAATCTTTCTCCAACCATAGAACTCAATGTCAATATCTTAAATTGCCAGAAATGTTCTTAGGAAACCTAAGGGTAAATATTGTAACTTTATCCACCCAGGTCATTTATAATAAAGGTTTACGTCCTCAATACATAAAAGAAGGAAATACCTGCTTCATACTTTCAGAAAGAAACCCAGCATACGGCTTCTGTGCAAGGTACTTCTGGTACGCCTCAAGAATCATTAAAGCTACTTCAGCATGGACTGCTTGATCCAGATGAAGAGTCCCCTTTTAAAGAGAAAAATCATCACAAACATGTCATCTTGAATTTTTTTGGTTATACCTTTGAACTAAAAGATTAGTCAGGATAGTAAAAAAGAACCTTGGATGCAGAAGTTTAATTTTCCAAAGCTCACACCCCCTAACAATGAAATTATAAAATGACAATAGGAAAAAGAATTGAAATCTTTAAAGAACCACTACACTGCACCAGTTAGGTGTGAGCCCGAGTCATCCCCAATCCCAGTCATAAAAGGTATCTTTGAATGCAACCCCCAACCCCCACCCTAAAATCTCCATAAATACTTTGGGTTACAAGTTTAAGGGCATTGTTAAGAACCAGGAAGATGCTGAATTATTATTAACTAAACAGAAAGATACTTAATAATTTAAGTCTACATTCCCTTTTCTTGTTCTGTCATCAGTGAAAACAAAAAAATATTCAACAGCACAGGTAAAATACTCCTTCAGGGGCTTGAAGTTGCCTACCAAATTTCCCACCCAATCTTCCTTTACAGCCTGAAGAAGTACATTCCCTAAGCCTCCGAGAGAAGAGCACTTTCCGAACGCTAACAAAAGAACAAGGAGAGGGCTTCCCTGGTGGCGCAGTGGTTAAGAATACGCCTGCCAACGCAGGGGATACGGGTTCGAGCCCTGATCTGGGAAGATCCCACATGCCGCGGAGCAACTAAGCCCGTGCGCCACAACTACCGAGCCTGCGCTCTAGAGCCCACGTGCCACAACTACTGAGCCCGTGTGTCACAACTACTGAAGCCCGCATGCCTAGAGCCCGTGCTCCGCAACAAGAGAAGCCACTGCAATGAGAAGCCTGCGCACAGCAACGAAGAGTAGTCCCCGCTCGCCACAACTAGAGAAAGCCCGTGCACAGCAACGAAGACCAAAGGCAGCCCAAAATAAATAAATAAAATAAATAAATTTATTAAAAAAAAGAGTTCCTACTTTAAATGAACGAGGAGACACTCGAGGAGACTGTGCATGCAGCTCTCTGGAAGAGGGGGGCTGGGGCTTCTGTTCACAAGCCAGAGAAGGCGAAGGTGGAGAAGAGCCCCCTGCAGCTCTCACCCACCAGCACTTGAGTGAGAAAAGACCCCGATGAGCCCATGAGCAGACCAGGTGGTCAGGGACACCCTGGAGGAAAAGCTCCCTGGTTTCAGTTTCCTCATCTGTACAACAGGGGTCATGTTCACGCCAAGCACACAAGACGCCTGAGAGGACTAGATGACTCGCTCAAAACAAAAGCTGGCAGATAGTTAGAGAGGGCTGAGTTCTCTTCCATTTTCCCTTTAAAATGTTTAAATATTTTGATCAAGAAGCTAACTAATAAGGCCTAGGGTAAGAAGGCAGAAAGATCTTAACAGTCAAAATGCCTTGATATTGCATCTTTGGAGACATATGATAGGTAGCAAACTCTTAATAACAATAAACTATTATGAACAAAAACTACCACCACTAAGACCTTAACATGTGCCTAGAACTGTCCTCAATGTTTTACATGTCCTAGCTTGCTGAAACCTTACAACAGCCCTCTGAGGTAAGCCTGTTAATGTGAATGCTTACAAATGAGCAACTGAGGCCTAGAGAGTTCAGGAAGCTTGCTCAGGGTCACACAGCCAGGAGGTGGCAGAGCTGGGATCAGAACCCAGGCAGGCTGGCTCAGAGCTCAGGCTCTTAACCAGTACACAGTGTTTCGGAAGACAAGTCTAACAATGATACACAATACAAAATGTACAAGGAAAAAGGACCAGAGGTAAGAGTGGCAATTAGGAGGAACTGCAGTAAATATCCAGAAATAAAACAACAGAAACAAATGATCCAAGGAAAAAGGGAAGAATTTTCAGTGTGGAGCAATTTATCTTCACTTACAGGATGCTCACTCTGCAAAACAGAACTAATTAGAGAAGATCTTAAACTCTGATGCAGCTAAAAGAATTTGCAGACCTTGCAAATGATACTCAAAAATGTTAATGTTTTGAGAAAATGTTTCTTTGAAACTGATGTGTGTGGACCCTCCAGTCTCTAGGAAACGGTTTTAATACATACCTGTTCACCAAATCCCCAATTTAGTCCTTCTAGAATAACACAGGCCAATTTATTCTTCACCGTTGTCAGGTTATAATTGAATAACCAATCCCGAATCACAGCTATCTCGGAGGCAGAAGGTCGCCAAAGATACAAAGGTAGTTCTTTAAACAAGTATAAAGAAACCTTATTTAAAAGAAAATGATAATAATTAAAATCAAGACTTAAGGACAATCCTGTATTACTACAATACTATATCATTAAAGTGCTTACAAAATTTTTCTCCAAAAGGAAGTGGGGTTTTGTTTTTTAGACAGTGAAATGAACAACCAAATCAAATGAATATTAAAACTAATGATACACCAAAAGCACATTTTGCAATCCTTTGTAAAGGTCAAGCTTTTTTTCGTATGTAAACTGGTACACTTCCATTAAAAAAAATCACCATAGTAAGATCCAAATTTAAAGTCATGATAAATCAGTGGAAAGTCATTCATTTTACAAAAAGACTTAGCACTTTAAATAATTATTTCTTCTACATCATTTAAAAAATTATTTCTATTAGCTTCAAAGCATTCTAGGAGAAAAAAAGCATTCTAGGAAGAAGATACAAGGAGTGGATGGGGGTAAAGATAAACAAGATCAACCAAGAGTTGGTATTTGTTGAAACTGGATGAGAGGTACATAGCAATTCATTATATTGTTCTCTACTTTTTATATATTTGAAAGATTATATAATAAAAGCTTTTTAAAATCCTGTACAAAAAGTCCATAGCACCACTTTTAAATAACATATCCATGTGCAAATTAAGATAAATCTGGGTTCACTTAATACAGTTTGGTTTAAGTAAGACTAATCAGAAGAGCAGTTCATAAATAATGTCTAGAATAATGCTGTCCAATGGAAATCTAATGCAAGCCACACATGTAATTTTTATTTTTCTAATAGCCATTTTTAAAAGTCAAAAGAAACAGGTAAAATTAATTTTAACAATATATATCATTCAATCCAGTATGTCCAAAACAGTATTCCAACATGTAGTCATCACAAAAGATTACTGAGATACATTATTCTTGTTCATACTAAGCCTTGGAAACCCAGTGAGTATTTTACACTTCCAGCACATCATAATTTGGATGAGCCACATTACAAGGGTCTATAGTCACATATGCTTGGTGGTTACTGTATTGGACAATTCAGCTCTAGAACATATAACCAAGCATTTTTTAGGTTCCTGCACTACTCCAAGTTGGAGGCAAAACAAAATTTGAAAGAACGGGAAAAAAAATTTGAAAGACGAGTAGAACGAATGCATTTTAAAAAGATCCTTTCTTTCCTTTGCATGTGTAGTGTGTGTGTGCAGTTAGCTAAATTTTCAGAAGGATTTGTTAATAAAGGTCTTGAATATGCTGAATAAAATGGTAAACTAGCAATCTAACAAATAGAAAAATACTTCTTTAGCCTGTAAGCATCTGACAAAAAGAACAAAATAATGGTACTAGAACAATGAGTATAGCAATGAGATCTGTCCAGAAAACCAACTATCCCCAGCTACACAAAATAATGGTATAGGGGCTTCCCTGATGGCGCAGTGGTTGAGTCTGCCTGCCGACGCAGGGGATACGGGTTCGTGCCCCGGTCTGGGAATATCCCACATGCCGCAGAGCGGCTGGGCCCGTGAGCCATGGCCGCTGAGCCTGCGCGTCCAGAGCCTGTGCTCCGCAACGGGAGAGGCCACAACAGTGAAAGGCCCGCGTACCGCAAAAAAAAAAAATAAATAACGGTATAGCATATATCTACACATCAAGAATAAAAGTGAAGCTACCAAGAAAGATCTCAGGGACATTAAAAAGGGAACATTACAAAAACTCTTTGCCAGTAAATTCAACTAGTTAGATGAAATGCAAAAATCCCTTTAAAAACATAAATATATGTATATGTATAGCTGATTCACTTTGTTATAAAGCAGAAACTAACACACCATTGTAAGGCAATTATACTCCAATAAAGATGTTTTTAAAAAAAAAAACATAACTTAACCAACTGACTCAGAAAAAAATAAAAATCTGTATCTGTTTAAAATTTTGAATTCGTTATCAAAACACAAAGAAAACCCTAGGCCCATATGTTTTCACTGGTAAACTCTATCAAACATTCAAGGAAGAATTATAGCAATCTTACAAAAATTCTTTCAAAAACAGAAGAGGAGGAAATGCTTCCCAACTCATGTTACAAGGCCAACATGACCCTAAATCCAAAACCTAACAAAGATATAACAAGAAAATAAAATTACAGATCAATATCTGTCATGAATATATATGCAAAAACCCTCAAGAAAAAATATTATCAAATTGAACCTAACAATACATAAAAAGAATAATATATCATGATCAAGTGGTTTTTATTTCAGGAAACAATGATGGTTCAACATGTGAAAACCAGTCAATGTAATTCACCACATTAACAGAAAAAAGGATAAAAATCATATGACCACCTCAATGGATGAAGAAAAAACAAGTAAATACCCATTCATGAAAAAAAAAAAATTCAGCAAACTGGAAGTAGAAATTTCTCAGCCTACCAGAGAGTATAAATGAAAAACCTACAGCTAGCATTATACTTAATGGTGAACTTTGGAACCCTTTCTACTATGATAAAGAACAAGACAAGGATGTCCACTTTTACTAACTCTATTCCATACTGTAATGAAAAGCCTAGTGCATTCAATAAGGCAAAAAAAGAAATGATTAAAAAGAAAGAATCCTAATAAGAATTCCCAACAAAACAGAATTTAAAGAGTGTATTTTAAAATATATTTATGCTTTCACTGAAAGTCAGAAGATTGCTAATTTTACCTGAAGAGGATGTTAGGAAGATGCATGAATTTCACTAACAAAAGTAGAATGTCCTCTGAAGTGAACCCATGTTTCAAATTATAAAAAAGACCAATAGGAAAATATGTTATCCATTTGCAGGTTGTCATCAAAACTTATCTGAGTTCTTTCCTTTGAGATGTCCCCAAAGGCTTGGTCCTTATCAACAACTATTCCTAACCCAGAGCAATACCCACACATCTACATATAGCACAAAGGATTGTTCCTCTCCTGCTGGGCCTCCAGAAAAAGTTACCTTCAGACACACCCCAGGTGTGTCAATGAATATTTAGGTCCACAGCCACAGCTCATTCCCAGGCTCTGGAGCTAGGAACTGATTTCAGACTAGCCCAAGGTCAAAGCAAAAATATTCAAAGCCATCTTGTTCATCTGAAGGCAAGGGGGCTTGAATAAGTTCCTCCAAAAATGTCAGCAAGTTCACAGAACACAAAGGAACCATATATTTAAACAGAGAGTGGGGGCATCTTTTAAAAGATGTGCTCTAAAAAACATTATGGTTCTAATTTGTACACTCACTGTTAAGAATATTTCTGGGCACAATTTATTACTAAAAGTATTATGACCTAATTAAAAATGTAAGTGTGGCCAAACCCAGAAAAACACTTGTCAGAAAAAGGTCATGAACTCAATCAAACTGAAAGAATCATATGACCCACTGTAGACTTCTTTGGAAATCATTCCATTAGATGATCACTAAAAAAGGAGCAACCAAAAACTTGCTGTTTGCAAATGAAAACCCCTTCACCTCAATATAATTGTATCCCAGTGGGATACAATGTTTACTTAAATAGAAAAAGTACCATGTACCGCTGCTATGGAAAACAGTATGGTGTTTCCTCAAAAAATTAAAAATAGAATTAACATATGAACCAGCAATTCTACTTCTGAGTACATACCCAAAAGAATTTAAAGCAGAGTCTCAAAGAGACATTTGTACACTCATGTTCATTGCAGCATAATTCAAATAGGGAAAAGATAGAAGCAACCCAAGTTCCATCAGTAGATGAATGGATAAACAAAATGTGGTATATACATACAATAGAATATTATTCAGGCTTAAAAAGGGAAGAAATTCTGACACATGTTATAACATGCATGAACCTTGAGGTCATAATACTAAGTGAAATAAGCCATACAGAAAGGAACAAATACTGCATGATTCCGCTTCTATGAGGTACCTAGAGTAGTCAAACTCAAAGAGACAGAAAGTAGAGTACTGGCTGCCAGGAGCTGGGAAGGAATGGGGAGTTAGTTTTTAATGGGTACAGAGCTTCAGTTTTACAAGATGAAAGAGTTCTGTGGATGGATGGTGGTGATGGTAGGTAACAAAACAATGTGAGTGTACTTAATGTCATTTAACTGAAAAATGGTTAATACCGTGTGTTTCATGTTGTGTATAATTTACCACAATTAAATTTCTTTTAATGCAAAAATATATATATACTTTGCCAAGTAAAGCATTATATATCATGTATTCTTCATTTAGAAAAAAATATGTCTCATAAACCAATCTGTCACTGAATCTGCTCACTCATGAATGTGATGAAGTATTAGTAGTTATCAGTCATCTATCCTACAGGGATGATGCAGTGACTATAAGATGGAAAGGCCCTGTGCAAACATAAGCCCAGAGAAAGACACTATAACTTCAAACTTTCCTCCTGAAGTTATGACACATGACCACCTGCCATCAGAAAAATTCATTCATTACAGCCTTATTATAGATGATGAAGAAAATCTTCGGTAAATGTATGTTTTTTAAAATGATACACTCATACAGTACTATTTGGCCGTGGATGAACCTGGAAAACATTATGCTAAGTGAAAGAAGCCAGTCACAAATGACCACATATTTTGTGATTCCATTTATATAAAATGTCCAGAATAGGTAAATCTATAGAGACAAAGTAGACTGTGGTTGCTCAGGGCTGGAAGGGATGGAAGTCTGACAGCTAAATGGTATGTGGTTTCTTTCTAAGGTGATGAAAATGTTCTAAAAATAACTGTGGTGATAGTTACACATATATGTGAATATACTAAAAACCACTCACTTGTATACTTTAAAGAGATGAATTGTATGGTATGTGAATTATATCACAATAAAGCTGTTTTTAAAAACTACACAAAGATTACAAAAGGGATTGTGACAAATGACAGAACTAAACGATATACATCCAGCTCAACTTAAATCACTTCTAATTTTGTTTTTGATTGATTTAAAGCAAGGCTTCTTTCTAAATCAGAGTTGTTTCTTCCAAGAAAAAAACATAAGAATTATGAAGGCAAAACAAAATTATGAAATAAAAACTATGAATTAATTATAAGCTATACTTCAAGTACAAACCTGTTACTGAAGGAGGTGGGAAAGTCACTTTGAGGAGATTAAGAGAAACAACCCACAGTTTTTTATAAGCAGTGGCCAACCCCAAGCAGGCACAGTGAACCTGAGACACAATAAATGTTTTCTTCACCCTGTTGTGCCCGTGTGACTCAGTCATCCCAACGACCTTACTATTTTTCCCACTGTTCCAATACTCTAGGGTTTAAATGAACAAACAAACAACAAAAAAAACGGAAACAAAACAAACAAAATCAGTGTTCTTACCATTCCAACCTGGTCAATGGTGTCTTGAACTCTATCCAGAAGGACAGAAATTATCTCAGGGTGAACAGCTGTGATGGCCCCTAAAAGCTCTCGACCAACCTTCGAAAAAGTTTCTCTGGTGGACAGGGTGACATAAGATACCTAAAGGAGGAGGGGGTGAAGATGGCATTTTTAATACCAATTTATCAATTAAAAAACCTTTCCATACTTTTATTTAGGAGGTTTTCAAGTAAAGTAGAAAGAATCTCAGATGAAGCTTTGGCTCACACCATGTACAAAAAGATGTCAAAACTTCAGAGAGCACAACTTCAGAGAGCAGACTGCCTGGAAGGTGGGGGAAGAGGGCATGGAGGGGAAAAGCAACTGTTCGACAATGACTTTAAGTGCTGGATTCAGAAAGCACTCCCAGAGTCCTCAGAGCAATTAAGTAATCCCTCCATACTAAAACTTTTCTAAATTTGAGGAAACCAATAACATGATGAAAATCAGAATGCATTTCATGGAAATATCTACTCTCTCTAAAAAAAAAAAAAGTGAGATCCTCAATTACAAGAGCTTCTAAAATATCAATGTTTACAAACTCTTCTTAAACAATGGGTTCGAAACTACAGGTTACAATCCAATCATGCCAATGGCCAGCAGTTTTTGTTTTTAATACAATGGAAGGGAACAGAAAAATAAGAGAGTGCATCACAGTAAGATTAAGTATTGCTTCAATTTCACATATGTGTGCACACACACACACAGAGGATCAGAATGTAGTTTTTACTGTGAGGACTGGTCAAGACACTTGAAATATCACTCAAGAGCATAAATATTACTTTAGCAATGGATCTTGAGAACGCCATTCAACATACGTGAAAATATACATCCTCCTCTCAACTTTTACAGACAATGAAGATAGTTTGGAATTCCAGATCCATCTAGGCCTTACTCTCATGCATGGTTACAAAGTACAAGAATAGGAACAGCTTAATAGGATATCTGATCCTGGTAAAGAACTTTAGATTACCCAGTTCTGTCATTCTCAAACTGGAGTATTGAGGGGGATGATAATAAATCTTCAAACATAATTTTACTTAAATTGGGAGGAAATTTTTTTACGAAGATAAACAGATAAATGACAGCCTACAGTGAAAATGTGTATTTAAAAATATATATATATAAAACTCCAAATAATGTTTTGGTAACCATGTGAGTTATGTCCCTCAACTCATGGGGTCCAAAGTTCACTCTCTTCCACCGTTAGGGATGGCTCAGCGAAAAAGTGAAGAAAGCGAGGATCTCATCCCAGCCTATCATTTTACAGATGAAGAAACTGAAGCCCAGAGAGGTAAGGTGTCTTTCATGATGTGAGACAGACAATGAGCAGCAGAGCTAAAACAAAGCCAGATCGTTTAACTCTAGGTTCAGTACTATTTCCATCATCTCATTTAAATTGGCTGGGAAGCCAGGTTTCCATGTTCCTCACAGGGTCAGAGGAGTAGAAATGAGGGGGGCAGGTCCGGGGCAGGTGGAGAGAAAAGTATAGAAACTACAAATGTCAGGCAGTGCCAGACTGTCTGTTCCTTACCAAAACTCATACATCAAATGACAAGAGATAGCAGGGGGAAATGGAATGGGTGTGATTCACATTTTCGGTACTCCTTAGAGATGATCTCCTTCCACAAGTGCAGACAATACAAGATTGTCACATTTTTTTTAAAGCAATCACAAAAGAATCACTGGATGGACAATCCAAAAGAAAATGTTTTTAGCTGATTTCTAAAACTTAATATTCTAACCTCATATATCTCCAGAACAATAATTTTTATGAAGTCTTCATCCACATTGGTTCTTCTGGCCTGAGCCATCTGAGCAAAAGTAGTTAGAAGGCAAATCTCTTCTGAGCTATTCATGGAAGAAAGACACTTCTCAAAGTTCACAAAATGTTCTGGGTCTATAAGTTCAAGAAAATTAAAGTGGGGAGAGAATAAACATATATCACTTTAATTACTCCTCCAGAGAGAAAGAAGATATAAAATTAAAAGACATTAAGAAATATTTAAAGATACCAAACATCTTTGTTCCAGAATGGATTTCTATAGGCATCAGGAAGAAGGCTGGGCCAGATGACATTCCAACTCTAATATAATGTTGCCTCAGGAATATTTAACAAGCTTCTGTTTCCTCATCTGTCTCAAAAGTTTACTTATCAGATGCTATGTGACTGGTGAAGTGCTTTGTCAACTGCAAAGCACTGCTACTATCACTAGGCAAGACATCCTCAACAGCACACTTAAACCTACTTGGTAACTGTCAGCCAAATGAATGACAGCCCTATTAATGAAAACTGCAAAGACTAGCAAACTACTCAGTACCAACATGGCATTCCACACAAAAAATACTTGCTTATAAATGGAAATTCAGGGCAAGATATTAGCTATAATCATGACTGAAATACTGATGAATATGATTAACAATATCTATGTTTTGCCTATTCCTCAGAGAATGCTCTGTAAGCAATACTATATTTTGTCACTAGAGGGCAGGCTTGATTATCAGCTTTGCCATATATGACAGAAAACTAAATGCTGCAAAGGCAAAGTTGTGTAGAGGGAAGAAAATAGTCTGTTTAAAAAATATATTCCCAATGGAACTTTTCACAGAAAGAAGGCAACAAGCCAACAATTCCTTTCATATGTTTACACATTTGAGAAATCAAAGGTAGTTCATCAAATTTCCAGTATTTTCAAAATAACTCCATGGTGCATTTACCAACCCAATTTTCATTTCCTATCCCCAAACTGGGTTTATAATAGAATTTACTATCCAGAGCATTTGAAGAATAATGGAAATTGGAACCACCATTCTAGTAAGTCAAACAACAGAGCAGTCTTAAATTTCAAAATGATTACACATGAGTACAGAGTAAAACATTCTCTCTCAGTCCTTCTAAAAGCAAAAAGAATAAAGCCATGAAGAGAAAAGGCACACAAGGTAGGAAAGGTGGATGCTGCATATTTTGGCTGTACCTTGGAGGCGCTTCTTACACTCGGCAGGCAGGAGGGCAGTACAGAGCTTTTCCAGATTCCCGCTCCCCACCTGGTGCATGAGGTAGAAGAGCTTCCAGAGCATCTGAACAGACAGTGTCCCGAAGGGCATTTCCGACATAAACAGCCAAATGCCAAGTCTGCATGTTTTCAGAAAAGCAGGAATAATTTTATGTATCAGTCAACTTCACCATACTGAGAACGTAGACAAAAAAATTCTTAAATTCTTAAATCACACTACAGCAATTTTTCTACCATGCTTCAGTCATAAACACCTAGAGAATGGATAACAATAACAGCAAATACACATAAAGTGCTTAGTCTATGCCAGGCACTGTTCTATCACCACATCATCTATTTATCAGCTCATTCCATCCTCACTATAACCAAGGCAAGCACTATTACTGACATTATCCCCAATTTACACTTGAGGCTACTAGAACACAGAGGATAATAAGAGGCAGAATTGGGTGTTGAACCAAAGATCCTTTTAACATCCGGGCAACAGAGAGCCTGCTTAGACTGGATGTATGTATGTGTCCGAGCATGCGCAGAGGTATATGTGTACACACAGAGACACGTGCAGCTGGGGGCTGGGGAGAGAAGGGGAATCAAAAGCCCTCCATGACTCCTCACTCATCACCAAATGAAGTTCAAACTCCTTCAAGCTCCAAGTTCAAAGGCTTCCACAAAATAGCTCAGACCCATATTCCCAACCACAGCCCTCTCTGCATTCATATAGACCACTCCTGGACAAGCCTGGAGAGAACTTCCCAACTCCAAGCTGCCACCCCTCCATTTGTGAAGCCCTCCCGTGATGCCCTCCTCAGCATTATTATGAAATTCTAACCATACTTGACTATGGCATTACCCTTTTATCAGTGTTTCTCACACCACAGTGGGCAGAAAAATCCCCTGAGACTTTGTGGAAAATGCAGAATCCTAAGGCCCACCTAAGAGATTCTGAGTTTGCAGGTCACAGCTGGGGCCCAAGAATCTGTACTTTTTTTTTTTTTTTTTTTTTTTGCGGTACACGGGCCTCTCACTGTTGTGGCCTCTCCCATTGCGGAGCACAGGCTCCGGACCCGCAGGCTCAGCAGCCACGGCTCATGGGCCCAGCCGCTCCGCGGCATGTGGGATCTTCCCGGACCGGGGCACGAACCGTGTCCCCTGCATCGGCAGGCGGACTCTCAACCACTGCGCCACCAGGGAAGCCCAATCTGTACTTTTTTAGTCACCCCAGATGACTCAGACTCAAGTCGTCCTTAAACCACACATTGAGAAACATAAATGTGTAATTTATGTACACATACTAGTGTACAGCAATTTGAGAGCAGAAACCAAGTCTTTGCATAAACCAGTGTGTAACCCTGAATCTTTTTTTTCATTATCCAGTACCTAAACCAGTATCTCAAAAACAATCAATACTTAATAAATGCTTAATAATATTTTGTTATATGAATTTTATCTCAGTAAAAAAATATAAAAAAGGAAAACAGGGAGGTACTCAAAACTGTTGCTGTATTTTGGGCAAAACTATAATTCAACCAATTATAAATAATGTTTATTTAGGAAAAAAATTAAATAGTGCATGCTTAACCCATGTCTGCGGCCCACCAGGCCACTAGTGGTCCAAACCACCACTGACCTCGACTCTGAAAAGCAACAGCTAGATAACTGAGCCAGAGTTAAAGAAAATTCTCTAAGTTCAAGTGGGTCAGGCTTCTGTCTTATTAAATAATTATCCCAACACCTCACATGGGACTTGATGTTCTTGTATAAAGGATCCCAAAATAATGAGGCCTTAAAAGTAATGTCATAACACAGTAAATATTTCCAGCTACAAAATTTCCTATATGGCAGACATGAAGTAAGTCTGGCTCAGGTCTTTGTTGTCTATCTTTTGGTTTGGGTTTGTTTTGCTTTAGCTTGGGGGTATAGCTACTGTCAGAAATTTCCACTGGAGTGCCAAATAAATTTAAATTTCATGGCTTTAAATACCTGGTTCTCATATGATGTATTTCTAAAATAAACTATACTCAAAAACAATAGCTCTCAGCATTTTCAAATTTAAAACAATTATTTGTGTGAATTACATATATAATACTGCAGGAGGGGCTCACAACTCAGCGTATAGGACCTAGTAAGGAACCAGAGAATTTCCTCTACAAAAGCTTTGCCTCTCAGCTAAACAAACACAAGATTGGGTGACAGGAGATCAGAGATGCAAGACTTTTCCCGAGCACCAGGCAAGCTTCAGTGAGCAGGTGCTACTGCGTTGATCCCCTGGCACAGGATTTGGTACACCTTGTGAGACCACCAAATTATGGACAAGAATAATCTAAAGATAAATTTCTAAGCCCAAGTTCTCTTTATCTTAGACCCACACCTTCTGAGTGCCTAAGAATAGTTTTAAGACTTAGAGTCCTGACCTTTCTCTAAATCAGCAGTTTTTCTGTTCCTCATCTGAAACTACACAAAAACAACTACCACCTACATTTGAGAAATCCTTTATGGTTTAAAAAGTCTTTCCACATATGATTGCATTTCATCCTTATACCCATGAGGTCTATGGGTAGGATCGCCATCATCATCTCCACTTTATAGATGAACAAAGTGAGACCACAAATATTAAGTGACTTGCCCAAAGTAACAGTCTTGGCAGACCAGTACTCAAACCCACTACATAACACACATAAATAAGGGGCTGATTCTTCCAATCCAAGAACATGGTATATTTTTCCATCTGTTTAGGTCATCTTTGATTTCTTTCATCAGTGTTTTATAGTTTTCTGAGTACAAGTCTTTTGTGTGAAAATGACTATACTACCTAAAGCAATCTACAGATTCAATGCAATCTCTATCAAACTACCAATGGCATTCTTCACAGGATTAAAACTAAAACTTTTACAATTCGTATGGAAACACAAAAGATCCCAAATAGCCAAAGCAATCTTGAGAACGAAAAACAGAGCTGGAGGACTTCAAACTATACCACAAAGCTACCGTAATCAAGACAATATGGTACTGGCACAAAAACAGAAATATAGACCAATGGTACAGGATAGAAAGCTCAGAGATAAACCCACGCACATATGGTCACCTAATTTATGACAAAGGAGGCAAGAACATACAATGGAAAAAAGACAGCCTCTTCAATAAGTGGTGCTGGGAAAACTGGACAGCTACATGTAAAAGAATGAAATTAGAATACTACCTAACACCATACACAAAAATAAACTTCAAATGGATGAAAGACCTAAATGTAAGGCCAGACACTATAAAACTCTTAGGGGAAAACATAGGAAAAACACTCTTTGACATAAACCACAGCAAGATCCTTTTTGACCCACCTCCTAGAGTAACGGAAATAAAAACGAAAATAAACAAATGGGACTTAATGAAACTTAAAAGCTTTTGCACAGCAAAGGAAACCATAAACAAAACAAAAAGACAACCCTCAGAATGGGAGAAAATATCTGCAAGTGAAACAACAAAGGGTTAATCTCCAAAATATACCAACAGCTCATGGAGCTCAGTATCAAAAAACAAACAATCCAGTTAAAAAATGGGCGGAAGACCTAAATAGACATTTCACCAAAGAAGATATACAGATGGCCAAGAGGCACATGAAAAATTAATTATTAGAGAAATAATTAATTATTATTAATTAATTAACTAATTATTAGAGAAATGCAAATCAAAACTACAATGAGGTATCAGCTCACGTCAATCAAAATGGCCAGTATCAAAAAATCTAGAAACAATAAATGCTGGAAAGGGTGTGGTGAAAAGGGAACCGCCCTGCACTGTGGGTGGGAATGTAAATTGATACAGCCACTATGGAGAACAGTATGGAGGTTCCTTAAAAAACTAAAAATAGAACTACCATATGACCCAGCAGTCCCACTACTGGGCATATACCCTGAGAAAACCATAATTCAAAAGACATGTACCACAATGTTCATTGCAGCTCTATTTACAATAGCCAGGACATGGAAGCAACCTAAGTGTCCATCAACAGATGAATGGATAAAGAAGATGTGGCACATATATACAATGGAATATTACTCAGCCATAAGAAAAAATGAAATTGAGCTATTTGTAGTGAGGTGGATGGACCTAGAGACTGTCATACAGAGTGCAGTAAGTCAGAAAGAGAAAAACAAATACCGTATGCTAACGCAAATATATGGAATCTAAAAAAAAAAAAAAATGGTACTGATGAACCTAGTTGCAGGGCAGGAATAAAGAGGTGGACATAGAGAATGGACCTGAGGACATGGGGTGGGAGGGCGAAGCTGGGGCGAAGTGAGAGTAGCATCGACATATATACACTACTAAATGTAAAATAGTTGGCTGGTGGGAAGCAGCCGCATAGCACAGGGAGATCGGCTCCGTGCTTTGCGATGACCTAGAGGGGTGGATAGGGAGGATGGGAGGGAGGCTCAAGAGGGAGGGGATATGGGGACATGTGTATGCATATGGCTGATTCACTCTGGTGTACAACAGAAACTAACACAGTACTGTGAAGCAATCATACTCTGATAAAGATCTATTAAAGATGCAAAAAAATAAATAAAAATAAGGGGCTGAGACTATGAGGCCCATGGCAAAAGTGTCAACAGCTCAGAAGGCAGCAGGAAGTGGGGGGTGGGGGGTGGGCAGCAGTTCATGGGTGGAGCCGGGTGGGGCGGGAGGCCACTCATCTCCTCTCAGAGGGCACAGTGCTGCAGCAGAACCTGCTCCCACACTTGGCCAGGAGCTCAGGGAAGATAGTGCAGGATGAGCTGCCATGCCCCCACCTCTGCCTCAAATGTATCCTAGGCTGTAAGCAGCAGCACAGACGGCATGATCAGAACACAGCCAAGACAGGGGACCCGGACCCAAGATAGTCCTAGACCTTAATACCCACAGAGTAAGACAACTTGCACAATGTACTGAGTGCCTACTCTGCCTCACTGGGGGCACTAGAGTTGGGCATGAAATACAATTCATCCCCTGGTCAAAGTTACCTCAAAAGTTCAGGAGAAACTGAAAGAAACCTGAAAGAGAGATCATTTCAGGCAATACTACACAAAAGGAAACTAAAGCCCAAGAATTAAGCCAAGATAAGAAATAGATGAAATACATTGACACTATTGTAAGAGTTCTACTTCAGTCAATGACTTTCACTCCAATCTTTCTTACTAGCCAGGGAGCTATTTCTCAACAATTATCATCATACTTCTTACCTTTTGGCTTTCAGCACATGTAGTACAGCTCTCAAAAAGAGCTCATCAAACTCAACCTGTAGTTTCTCCACGGAGTAGGGCTGCAGGGCCAATCCCGAGCCTTGGTTGTGGCTCACATACTGGGCCCAGTGGTCACTCACATAACCAAGGATCATCCTGAGCGTGAGGAAAGACAATGCAGCACTTTGCATGAAGGCACTCAACACCAGCATCTTTACATTACATTTGCAGCATTACTTTATTCAACACGTATTTATTGAGCACTCACTACCTTCTAGGCTCTAAAGAAGATGCAATGGAGGGAAAAAACCCTGCCCTCATGGAGCTTACATTTAGTGGAGGGCAAACAGACAATAAACCAAATAAAGTAAAATATGCAGTCTGTCACATGGTTATAAATGACACTGAGAAAAATCAGTAGGAGAGGGAAATGAAGTTTCTCTGGAGTGTGGGGGAGGAGGGGCCTCACTGAAGAGGGACATGTGAGTAAAGACTGGACGCAGTCTCAGGACTACCTGAGGGAAGAGCATCCAGGCAGAAGAAGCAACCAGTGCGAAGGCTCCAAGGGGTGGTCGGTATGTTGGAGGAACAGCAAGGCAGCCTACGTGCTAATGCAAAGTAAGTGAGGGAGAGAATGGCTGGAGAGGAAATCGAAAACGTGACAGGAAAGCAGACCATGAAGGGTCCTGTACGCCACTGTGAACACTCTGGCTTCTACTCGGAATGAGCCTGGGAGCAGCAGGGTGTGAGCAGAGGAGTGATTTACAAGAAACACTGGCAGCTGTTCTGAGAATAAGCTGAGGGTGGGGTGCACAAGGGAGCAAGGGCAAAAGCAGGAAAACAAGTCAGGTGGCTGTTGTGCTAATTGGTGAGAAATAACTAAAGATGAACTATGGTGGTAGCAGTGAACATGGTGAGAAGAGGCTGGATTCTAGAAATAGCAGGTTTCATTGACTCAAAGGATGCACACCTTTCATGCTTTAATCTCTACAACTGGAATGTCATTAAAACTGATGACATGCCATTATTTGGCAGCATTTTTTCCTTCTTAGTGGTGCACAAAATATACCTTAGGTTTGATGAAAGATGGTGTTTTGAAGGTAGAGATGACAGAATTGACCATGATACCAGTGCTCCGGCCCGAGCAACTGGAAGGATAAAGTTGCCACTTACTGAGACTGACAAGACTGTGAGAGGAGCAGTTTGAGAGGTGGGGAAAGAGGGCCCAGTTGGGGATTATTAAACTATAATGATGATCGTGAGTCATCCAAGTGGAGGTGCCGAGTGGTCAGCTGGATATACAAGCTTACAAGAAAGGTATAGGCTGGAAATAGAACTAGGAATTTTAACTGTATTTAGATGATATTTAAAGACATTAGAATAGATGGAATCCCAAGAAACAAGTTTGGATAAAGAGGTCCAGGGATGAAGCCCTGAGGCATCCAACATTAAGAAGTCTGGGAGGTGAGAATGAAACAACCAAGGAGGCAGAAAATGAACAGCCAGTGAAACCGAGGAGAAACCAGGAGAACATGGTATCCTGGAAGTCAAGCAAAGAAAATGCTTTAAGGAAAAGTGACCAATCACGACAAAGGCTGCTGTGTGAACTGTGTAAGAGGTAAAGCAAGATGAAGACTGAGAGGTGGCCATTGGATTAGTTAGTAGCACAAAGTTCATTAGCAACCTTCATTCTTCAGAGCTATTTGGGTAGTGTTGGGGGCGAAAGCCTGACTGTGGAGACTTCAAGAACTTCAGCGCATCCTATATCATTTACCTGGCTTTATGAAGTTGAAGGATACGTATCTAAAATAATTAAAGTCAATTACGTTTTGGAAACAAAAGTATGGGAGTGGAAGAAGTTTTACAGTTTTATGGAAGTTTTCTTTCAAGGTAAGGGAGGTTGGAAGAAATAGCAGTGTATTTATATACACTGTAAAGACAGAAAAATTGATGATACAGAAAAGAGGATACAAAATTAATTCAATGAAAAGCAGTGCATTTCTCAGAATTTACTCATATTTGATAGTAAAAACATAAACCTACCTTTCATGCAAATAAATGATAATGCTTTCCCAATTCAAATACAGTGGCCACTGATGAAATCTTTGCAATTTTCTTTAAATGGTATTTTATAGAAATTACAATTACAGTAAATAAGAGAGAAAACAGAGAAATAATAATGCAAAAGAGCTACTGCCAATTTTCCACAGCTACACGACAATTCCCAGGCAAAAGCTAGGAGACAGAAGAGAGTAAAGGAAGGGGAAAGACCCTGTATTTTCTTTGACCTCTCCTTGACCCCTTCTCTCTGGCCAAGTTCAACCCAGCAGCTGCTCTGAGGATCTTGACTCCAAGAACAACTGTCTAGCAAACCAGTTTGAGATTTGAGATAATTAACCAAATATTCTGACTGGAAGCATTTATTTAAAATTCCCAAGAGGTAGACGGTGAAGAAAAAAAATTACTTTTATGAGAAATAAGACCTGAACTATACCACTGCAAATGCCCATCATCCCAATTATACAGTGTCTGTGACTGACCAGGGTGAAAGTTAACAGAAACAGACGAACCAAGAGCAGTATTACCTGATCATATAACCAATTCGCTTGACAAACTGCCTATAGCGTGCTCTATTGAAGGTTTCTAACCCCACAGCCAGAAGTTCCACTAAGGAGTTAGCAAAGGCAAAAATTTTCATCATCTCTTGAGGTATTGTTGTTTCAGGTAAATAATCACCTGGAAATTAATCAAAGAAAAGGAAAAAAAATTATAATTACTATGGAAAAACACTGAAAGATGTGGATGTCAGTATATTAATGAGGAAAGAAAGCCAAGATAGAGAATCCCCATTGCTCTGGCTCCTATGTCAATATAAAATGGGAAACTTGAGACAAAGTGCAAAATTAAAACCATTTATTAAAGCTGGGCTATGTGCAAGCTGGTCAACCTTATGCATGTAAGCACCAGGGAGGAAACTACAATCACAAGAGAAAGGAAGGAAGCCTCAGCACGGTGATGTAATCATCTCTGTATAGTACAGCCAGGCACGGGGAACCCGAATCAGGAGCCTGCACGAGACAGGACTTGATGCTAAGTTCCTGTGTTTGAGCTTGTCCCTACCACATTTTACATATGACAAAACGAATTAGTCTACCTTTTGTTTTAAACCCAAGGAGATGCTGGAAGAGTTCATGAAATGGGAACTGTGATAGAAGGATAACCAAGTCATCTTCATTAAGGAGAATCCAACTAGTCTCAGGGTCTTCATCCTAAGGGAGAAGATGCAGAATCATGTCAGCTGATTTGACCAGATGACACCATGGTCTAGAGTTACAGGAGTTGAATTACCACAGGTCTCAGTGGTACACATGTGGTATTCTCATGAGTCCTCGTGGACTTCTCCTCCAGGACAGAGATTTATACTGTCAGTTCTATTAGATGACCTGTAAATCCCTTAAAATTGCAAGCACAATTTTATGTGTATCTGAGTCATATCCATTCTTCAGTGGCTGAAACCGCTCTCAATTAAATTTCCATCCCAAAGAAGATGAAAAATAATTCCTCTAGAATAGGGATCTTACTATAAGTCTCAGTGATTTGACAACATCAGTTAAAGAACCATTCACTAAGAGTCCAAGTTATTTTATCCAGAAGCCTCTTCTTGCCCCAAAATTAAGGTCTACTGCCGTACTCAACTGACTTACCAAGAAGCAATTAGCATTTGCTATGGATAACCAAAGTTCTGTTGTCAATTAGTGTTGCTGAAAACAGGATAAAAATAACAGTGGTCATACACAGGGATCACATAGGAGAAATAGCTGGAGTTTTTTGTTTGATACAGAGCACTAAAGTCTCCTTAGAAACCAAATTGATTTGTGTCCTAAGATGTGCTACATTCAAAAGGGAATACTGTAAAAAGACGCAGAGATTCTAAAGAATTATCACTTCAGTTTCAACAAGGGACTAATGCAATTCATTCATAATTTCCTGAAGCCACTCATTTTTACTCTCTTACATGTCCTAAATGGCTAGCAAACAAGAGCCTCAGAAATTCTACCTTGAGCAGTCCTCAGCTCCGGCTATACATCAGAATCAACCATGGAGGCTTTTAAACATTTGGATGTCTGGGTGTGGGCTGGGGCAAGGATTTTAAGTTGCCCAGGTGGTTCTAATATACAGCCAGTGTCAAGAAACCACTGACATGGACAATTCACAGTGCCTTCCACCCATGGCCTTTTCTGAGTCAACAGCACTCCCAGCATTCCCTCCCCAGGCTCCTGAATCCACTCAACATCCAGTGAATGCTAACCAGGAGCCAGACACAATTCCAGAGTCCTTAATGATTACCTGTCTTTAGGATTAAATGCAAGAAACCTACCAGAAAAAAAGACTCCTCTCTTAGGAGAAACCAGTCTTGGAAGAAAAAAAAAACCCTACTCCATCACAATCTTTAAAAGAGCAATTTGGGACTTCCCTGGCAGTCCAGGGGTTAAGACTTGGCATTTCCAATGCAGTGATGCAGAGGACACAGGTTCAATCCTTGGTCGGGGAACTAAGATCCCACATGCCGTGTGGCAAGGCCAAAAAAAAAAAAACAATTTGTACCAGCTCCTGAGAAGCTGTCTCCAGATGACTGTTCAATCTCTAGCAAAGAAGTCTGCATGGCCACATCATTAACCATCATCTCACCACCTCCTACAAGTCCCAGGAAGAGCACAATGAGTGTGAAGGGGCTCCTGCTTCTGAATGAACACCTGGATAAATACAGACATGATCCCACAGCTGCCATGCTGTCATTCTAAGAAGTGTCCACTGCAAACTTTCAACTCCTTTTGAAGAGAAGGGGTTTCAGTAAATTTAGTCCCTGGCCAACCTTGAACAAACACACCAAATCAGGATTTGGACCATAAAACGCATTAGATAGGGCCGATAACTAGCTGGAAAAAAAAAAAAAAGCCTCACCAATACACTAACCACGTATATAGTAGAAAGAAAAGTCAATAACTGTTATCTTGAGAAACTGGGGATTTTTTTGTTTGTTTTGTGGGGTTTTGTTTGTTTTGGCCAATGTTGTGCAGCATGTGGGATCTTAGCTCCCTGACCAGGGATCGAACCCGGGTCCCCTGCAGTGGAAGCGCAGAGTCCCAACCACTGGACTGCCAGGGAATTCCCAAGAAACTGGGTTTTGATCATTAAATTCTCACCAAAAACAGAAAATTATCTTCCATCTTCCAAATGAGAAGATCTAGATAAGAAGTTTGTAAGCGTTAAGGCAGAACCTTGGCAAGATACAGCTCTTTGTTATACAGACTCAGAGTATCTGTAGGTGACACCTCAAGCCCAGAAAACTGTTGCTGCATAAAATAAAATCCTAATAGAAAGTGTACATAATACGTAAACACTTCCAGGTTCCAGACTCTCCCAGCTGCACAGGGAGATGGTCTAGAAAGGGTGACAGCAGAGACACTGGCTCAGAGCACAGGCTCTGCATTTAATGACGTGTGATTTGGGACAAATTCCCTCAACCCCACCCGCACATGTTTCCTCACCTCTAAAAGGGAGATGAAAACAGTATTTGCCTCGTGGGGCTGTTGGGAGAATTAAATGGGCTAATACGTGAGAAGTGCTTAGAACGATACTTGGCACGTAAAAAGAAGAGCTCAGAAATGCTTAATCAAAATGCTGTCGACATGATGACTAACCTCTTCTCCTCCCTCATCTACTAGTGTCCACGTCCCGGATGCAGGCCCCGAGGAGGATGGATTCCGCTCACTGGGCTTCATGTGGCACAGGAACTCAGCTCGATTTCTAAAGGACAAGGGAAATCACTCCAATCACCTAAACATAAACACAGAAAGCCCACTGCGTGCATTCTGGATCATCTACTCGCCCTGAAGAAGAGTCAGACATCCACTCAATCTTCAAATGGTTTGAATTAGTAAATAAGAAATAATAGCTGGCTAAAACTCAAGGAGACCAAAGATTCGCTAATCGTGGTGTAGAGACCACAGCCATTCTGGGTCAATAATGATGAGGAACCGCAGAGAAGCAGTTATGCCAGCACAGTGCCCACCCACAGCGGGGCCTCAGTACACCCAGGACCACACAGTACCTGAACTCTAACTGGCTCACAAAGCGTTCAGGAAACATGCTTTACTGAATAAAAAAGGATAATCTGCAGGTAATGGAGAAGCTGGTTTAGCGGGGAAAGTACACCTAAACACCACAGGTAGGAGCAGCCCCTATATCCAGGCGGTGAGAGGGAGGAATCTGGGGGAATTCCTGCCAGCCAGGCTTTCACAAGGTGCTGGCTGGACCTGGCGAGTCAGTGTAACCAGAGAAGTTTCTTCTCTCAGACCATCACACAGCTCTCAGCTCTCTGCTCCTTCCTCTCTGGCCTAACCCCGAAAATTCATCCATTCCCTCCTTTCACCAGGAGCTCTCCTCCAAGACTTCCTGTTTCCAACCTGAGGGGCTCCAGTCCTGCAGCTCCACATGTCCACTGATAGTTGCCACTCATATGTGTCCACTTGCAAACCCCAATGACCTCAAATTCTCCTCCTTACCCAACGGCTCTCCTTTCTGTCTTTTCGGTCTGTTGGGGCTGCCAACACCCTCTCAGTCACTCAGACTCAGAGTCTACAGAGTTAGGTCTGAGCCACCCTTGCCCACATTTTCTTATTTAATCAGCTACTTAATCCTTTCCTGGGAAGATGACCTTCCCGTTCCCCACTTTCTCCTTCCCAAGACCAGCACCAATTCAGGCTGGGGGCAGATAGGCTTTCCTGGATCAAGAGCCAGTGGGAGTAACACAGTTCAAGGTCACCTATACACATCTCTGCCTTCTCTCCCCACTTAAGGATGTGCCATCTTGATGCTGGATTTGGTTCCAGAGCCAGGAGAGCCAGATGTCTGCAACCGTAGACAATTCAATGCAAGAAATGAGGCAAGGGCTTCCCTGGTGGCGCAGTGGTTGAGAGTCCGCCTGCCGATGCAGGGGACGCGGGTTCGTGCCCCGGTCTGGGAGGATCCCACGTGCCGCGGAGCGGCTGGGCCCGTGGGCCATGGCCGCTGGGCCTGCGCGTCCGGAGCCTGTCCTCCGCAGCGGGAGAGGCCGCAGCGGTGAGAGGCCCGCGTAACGCATTAAAAAAAAAAAAAAAAAAAAAAAAAAAAAAAAAAAAAAAAGAAATGAGGCAAAAGCACATCTTCCACCTCCAGTCCATCCTAATCTTCCTTAAATACAACTTTTACCCTTTTTCAAAAACCTTCAATTGCTACAAAGGCCAGACCATCTCAAATATCTGTCTTAATTTTAAGGTCTTCTATAATCAGACTCACCCTAGTTGTTCATCTTTATTATCACCCCCCCACACCCCTTCACTCCAGCCAAGCTGCTCTCCGAACTGCCCCCTGCACAGCTATCCTTCCCTGTACTGTGGGCCACTGCTCACTGTTCTCCCACCTACAGTGCCCTCCCTACTCCTCTCCTGCTGAAGTCAGTTCCATTCTTCAAACCCAGCTCATCCACCTGGAACCCTCTGACTACTCCACTCTACTCTCTTTACTCTCTTCATTTCTACTGCATCAATCATGGCTTCACACAATTTAGCACTTGAATCTCTTTGACTGCTTTTTTTTTCCTCTGCCACTAAACCTCTCCTTCTAAGGAAGAGATCATCCTTTTTTTCTCCCCACAGCACCACAATGACATATATGACAGGAGTTGCAAATCCACTAAAAAGGAGGACCCAAAAAAGTTAATCAGTTAAAAAAAAAAAAAAAAAGGCAGTTAAAAGGGTCACTTTGGGACAAAGGGTATTAAACCCAAAGAAAACCTGCAATGTTAAATTTTGGAATGCTGACTCTTCTCTTAGCAATTGTTTGGATCTGGACAGTTTAGGAAGCCAGTTGTTTGATAGAACATTTTCATTTCTACTTCACAAAGCTCTTCCACACTTACTTGACAGGAGACATTAGCACGGCAAGGGACTGCATAAAATGAAAGACCCCTGATGGGTTATTCAACACTTTGATCTGAAATCAGAAAAGGAAAAGGCATACTATAGAAAACCAAAAACCCAAGTATCCATAATCTTAGTTCACCAGAATTTTGACAAAGGGAGCTGTTAAGGAAGCAAAGATGGAACTGGCACCTCATCCACAAGAGTGAGAACACCTGTGGGTTACCTGGCAGTACTGACTGGGCTGTACTCAGAGAACAGAGGTAGCTGAGCCATTTACATCAATTACCTGAAACAATATGGCTGGGAGGAGTATACTGCTATCTTAATCCAAAGATAAATAAAAACAAAAAATCTTCCTTCTACCTAAAAAGATTCAAATTTCTTGCCACCAGAAATACTAAAGAAAAGGTAACATGGAGAATGACCTGGAGAATGACCTGGAATACATCTGGCCCCACCCATCTGAGGGGTTGCTATGAGTTAACACAACCCAAAGGCAAGCAGCAGAGATGCCTAAATCGATCGCACAGACCTGAGATCTCTGCTAGTATTAAAGAACTTTGAGATGCTTGTGGCTGCTTTTTTATCTGTACCAACTGTAGTGTGAGATGGATTAATTTAGGACGTTGTGTTGAATATTACAGAAAAAAGTCCTAGCAAGCCTTACTGCACAGAAATTTTACAGAATTAAATACTACTAAACCTACCAAGCCAGACTACAACTGAACTTTTGCAATTCCATCTTAATTTCATCAGTTTTGGCTGGTCCAAGAAGTTGCAGCATAATAACTCCTACGAATACAGACTAGATATATCCCAATAATTTTATTTTAAATATCAATATTTTTAAAGTAGGCTTATTTTTTAAAGCAACTTCTTCAGGAAAAATGTTTAACAAAATCGCCTCCCATTCTCTTCAACATTAGAAGGCCATTCATCATACCTGGATGAAAGGAACAGCCCATTTACTAACACCAGCCGGGCATCGAAGAATATGGTTTAGAAGGAAGAGGTGATCTCCAGGACAGCCAACTCTTTGTAACACTGATACCTAAACAATAAAGGATGTATAGTTTTACTATTTACAAAGACGAATGTTTTTAAGGGTCTAATGAAATCACTTATCCGATATTTAAATACATGTGATCTTTCAAAAGAGTAACCAGACATAAGATATACCACTGACTGGTTGAGTTTCTACCACAGAGGTACACAGAGGCCTATGAACCTAAGAGCACTCTGATAAAAATATCATAAGCAGTTTCTCTGCAAACCCAATTTTTATTATCTGGCAAATTACAAATCACTAATGTTCCTGGCCACACGTGAATAGATATAAGTCAAGTAGTTTAATCTATTCCCAGTTTGTAATAGTTTCTCAGATACAAGTAAGTATGCTTAGAACCTCAGCCCATATCTAAGAATGCTAGCATGAACCTAAAAAAAGCACCCAAGGGAGCTCCATTGAGAAACATAACCAGTAAACGAACAACCTCTCCCCACGTAACACACCTGATATCTTTCCTAAAGTTCCCAAATCCTGATTCCTTTCTTTTTTTTCCCCTAAAAAAATTTTTTAAAGTATAATCACAGCATTAAACACAAGATGATAAAAAAGTGATATGAACAACTTTTAGCTCACATACCTATATTCTGAATATACATCTAGTCTTAAATTTAGCATGCTTCCCACATTTCCATTTCCTTCTAAGTCGAAGGCCAAAGATAATTTAACATAAACTTTACCAGAGAGAAAAGCACTGTTTGCTTAATAATGCACTAGATAAGGATAACTTATTTCCACGTCATGAGCAAAGAAAACGTCACTAATATATTAAACAAATTAGCTGAAGAAGCTATTAAAGAAAAACCTATAAGGAAACAGGAGATAATTCTTAAATTATCAGGGAAATAAAGGACAGTATACTATGTCTATTTCCTTACCAATTTCTGCAGCCAGAGAAGAATATCATCATGGAACTGAGTATCTTCATTAACTCTCCTGGTGAACATGAATAAGACACTAATGCACTCCTTTAGCTGACACAGATCAGAGGGAATGCTTTCTACCTGTTTAGAAACTATAAATTAAAAAGAGGATTAAATGAGTCCCATATAAATGGTATTTGTGGGAGAATTTTTAGTGTCTCTACTTAAAATAAATAAATAAATAAACTATTTAAAATATTTAATTCAGATGAAAATCCAAGGAGAAAAGTTACATCAAAATATCTGAGTTTCTACTAAATATGTAAACTGAAAAAAGTATTTAACTTCGTGAAGTATTTCAAAGCAAGAAAAAATTAACTTCATCAAAATTTTTTATTTAAAAATCAGCAAATCTCTGGCCTAGCCCCAGCTGATTAGTTATGAAAACGATAAGGGGGAAGAAGTTTTTTATTTTTAATGATCCTAGTATCTCTCCAAGAAATAAAAATTGCATACATAATACTTATCATATAGTAAAGGCTAATTTCTTTTTCTTTTTTTTTTAATAAATGTATTTATTTATTTATTTTTGGCCGCATTGGGTCTTCGTTGCTGTGCACGGGCTTTCTCTAGTTGCGACAAGCAGGGGCTACTCTTAATTGTGGTGCGCAGGCTTCTCATTGCGGTGCGCGGGCTTCTCTTGCTGCGGAGCACGGGCTCTAGACACATGGGCTTCAGTAGTTGTGGCATGCGGGCCTCAATAGTTGTGGCTCATGGGCTCTAGAGAGCAGGCTCAGTAGTTGTGGCGCACGGGCTTAGCTGCTCTGTGGCATGTGGGATCTTCCATGATCAGGGCTAGAACCTGTGTCTCCTGCGTTGGCAGGAGAATTCTTAACCACTGAACCACCAAGAAAGCCCAAGGCTAATTTATTAAAACCCAAAATAAGATGAAAAATTCAGAACATTATAAATGCCCTGATGAAAATTAAACACCCCAACAAAATGGACAAGCAAAAATAAAGTGCAACAGACAGAATGAAAAAGTATTGTGATTATTAGTTTTAGAATCAAAAACTATATTTGGACTTGAATTGGTAATGAACACATAAATTAGGACAGTAAGAGACATTAATGATAAAAAGCAAACTTTTGGCTTCCTAGAGAAGGAGAGAATGACAGCCCACGGGGTAGGGAGACCTGGCACTGCTCCGAAGAAATGTTATTAAGGCAGATCTCAGTCCTCTATTGGGGGAGGTAAGGTAAAACAGCAAGCACAAATTATCCCTTATAATATCCGCACACAATAGAATCAAACAGATTGTATCCCTCAATTCTTTTTATATTTTAGACCACAAGAAAGAGTGAGACTTTCATTACTTACACACCTTGGTCTTCCTGATGAATTGCTAAAGATCTCAGAACAGCCGAACTATTGAGTAATGTGTAGATGTAAGACTCCACTTGCAACCGTGAGAGCACAGAAGTATAAGAATGCAGCGCCAAGGTCTGGTGGAGGTGCTCAGATTTGGCATCAAACAGTTTTTTTAGCTCTCCCAGTGCATTTTCATTCATCTCCACTCTCTGGTAGCGATGATGGCCTGAAACTTTCACTTGATCAGCACAGATACCCTAGCAGTGGGCAAAAGGGTAAGATATGAAGCCAGTTACTCTTTGCTCTTAAAGCCTGTATACAATACACAGGCTTCAGTACCATCTTCAAAGAGCTTACAAATCGCAGTGAGGGAACAATACTACTACGTAGAAAACAATGAAGCTACTATACAACCAGGTGCCAATCACAAAGGCATCACAAGTTCAGAGACGAGAAGAGAAATCCTAAAATGCAGTAGGTGGGGAAAGGTGCAAGAAAACAATAGAGCTTGTCTCTAAGACCCTCATGACTGATGACCTTACCTTCTACTTTATAAACACTGAGGTCAGTGTGATATCCCCTCAACTTTGAGAGAACTCAAAATATCTCTGTACTTACCCTCACCATTCTTTGTGATTCTGCTCAAAACAAATCCCTCCTTTCCAATATTAACCCTCCAACTGTTTTCTTGATTCTATTCTCTCTTTTTCAGTATTTTCAAGTTTCCCTCTCCACAGGATCCTTCCTATCTACAAAGAGATACACAGGTCTCCAAGGAATGACGATTAGGGTTGGGGGAAATCACACGTTTCTCCCTGACATCTCCTCCATCTTCCCTTCACTGCTAAACTTGTCAAGAGTAGCCTTCTCTTCCTCGCCATCCCTCCCAGGCCACTATGCAATGGCTTTCCTGATGGCACCTTGGCCTCCATAGGGTCACATCTTATTACCTTCCCTATTTTCTCATTTCCTCTTGACCTCGTTCCATGGATCATCCTCCCCTTGACACTCTCTACCCATTAGATGTTCCTGGCATTATGCCCAAGGTCACAAGCTAAATGGCCCACAGGCTGAATCTGACCTGGAGACATGACTTGCTTTGGCCTCTACTGTGCATGAGTGAGTGAGTGAGTGAGAGTGAGAGTGAGAGAGAGAGAGAGAGAGAGAGAGAGAGAGAGCATATGTGTGTGTGTGTGTGTGTGTGTGTGTGTGTGTGTGTGTGTGTATTTAGTTGCCAACATTTACAAATCAGGATCCCTCACATAAAAATCCAGATTTCTAGCTTCTCTTAGAAAAACATAAGATGTGGCAATGCTGAACCAATATAACCTCACAGCAACAATCAACTATAACACAAGAGCAGCTCCCCATGCTGGACCAGGCCTGAGCTTACCCAGTGATCACCGTCCCACTCAACCTGTTTCACTTCTCCAGGTTACCTGCCCGGCCCCTGTGGGCATATGACACTGTGACTCCTGCACTCAATTACTATGGGCTAAGACAGGGTCAGTGTGGGTAAAAAGAGCAGACTCCAGACCTCAATGGCATCACAGGAATAGCAGCTCCACTGAAAATTCCCCAGGCTCCTGCAAGCTTTACGATACACTAGTCAATATACCTGTACAGACAACTGTTCCTCCTTGAAGTGCCATAGTCGACTTCTGGCATTTTGGCAATCAGACATCAGAGCAAGGAGCTCAGCTTCAGCCAGCAGCAGCTGCTTCCTACAGCGTGAGTAGTTCAAAAGCAACTCATAAAATTCATGCCTGTCCTGATGAGCCATGCTGTCAAATTCTTCTAAATATGATTCAACATTTTCCAGCCATGAACCAGGCTCAAAGACTTTTAGCTGTTCTTCAGTAAATGGTACTATTTCTGGTTGAGATGGGAGCTCCGGGTAGAGCCGCTCATTACGAAGCAAGGGTTTCACTGCCACCAAAGCCGGTATATCCCCAGCAGTTTCAGCTGGCAACTGGGGATACAGTTTTTTCACTCTAGGTGGCTGGAAAATGTCTTTGGCTTCACAAGAACTCTGCAAGCCAACATTTTGTAGCACCTCTGAAGAAAGACCCAAGGCTTCTTGGTCTTCTCTCCTATTCTGAGTATCTCTGACCTTCAAATTTTCCACTTCCTGCTGAATATAAGAAATATTAGATTGCAGTGTGCTTTCCAAAGGTCCACATTGTACCAGTTTATCTTCCTCCATTTCTGTAGTGTTCTCGGGGGGTTCTACTTTGGTTCCAACATCGCCTCCAGGATCGACCTTCGGCTTGACTGCATCATCCCCAGCACAGGCTATCTCCTCTCCCTCCTTCAGACTCTCTGTTTTACATGTCAGGGACTCTTCATTGCTTAGAGTTAAGGAAGTGAGTGGTACATCAAACATTTTACTCTCGTTTTGTCGACTAGCATCATTCTGGGGCTGGGAATCGGTTAACTCCTTTAGATGGTCTCCTTGGAATTCACAAGGTGGGGTAGGGATTTCCAGCTCTCTGGAGGTTTTTGGAAGGGAGACTTCATCAGACTCTTCCCTCTGAAGGGTTTCATATTTCTTCTTTTCCTAAAAACAAGATTTATAATGTGAAATAATTTATAATGTAACAATAACTGATGCTTTCAACATGAGGAATTTTTAAATTGTATAAAAAATCTAAGTTCACTTCATAAGCAATGTGTTTCATATTTCATATTATTCAATTTTGAGAATGCTGAATTTGGGAGATTCACTAGTCTAATCCCTACAGAGGAAGACATGAGAATAAGCAACAAATTATGATTCAAGAATGGAGAAGGAAAGTCTTAATTAGACTGTTCTCCATTCTGCTAGAGGTTAAGTAAGAGAGAACAGTCTCCAAGTATCTTAGGCTTCAACAGTTTTGCATCCTGACAAACATATCTATTCAAATTTCAGGCAGAAAAAGTCAGGACAACTTGAGCAATGAAATAACTATAGTACTGGATTATAACCTCAGAATAAAATCAATATCCATGAGTCCATACTCACATAACTAAATAGATAAACATATATACATATGTTATATGTATCTTTTTTTCCTTAATGGACAAGAAGTGGCACTCTCCCTTACAAAAGTCCAATTAATAAATGTAGATGGAATGAGAAAAACAGAAAATCACGATTAGAACTCCATGGTAATAACTGCCACAGGCAAGAGGCAAGATCTACTAAGTAATGAAAGTGAGTGAAAATTTAAGCAGAAGCAGAATATTGTATAGTCTCAAAGTATCCCCTAAATATTTAGTAATTACAAAGGGAAAAATCGTAAGTTTCGGTGGAGAATCCTGGCAGTCAACACCTTAACCAAGTGATCAGGGTTACTATAACCAGTAATACATCCCCATACGATGTGCTGAGAAGGTTTATCCCCTCTTCAGTACCCTTTCTAATAATGTATAACCTCAATCTAAGCATGAGAAAACACCAGACGAAAACCCAAATTAAGGGAAAGTCTACAAAATAACTGAAGTGCTATGATCATCAAAGAAAAGACAAGACTGAGGAATTATCAAAAGACTGGAGAAAACTATTAGAGACATGACAACTGAATGCAATGTAGGATCCTGGATTGGACACTGGAACAGAAAAAGGACATTAGCAAGAAAACTGGTGAAATTCAAAAAAGTTCTATATTTTAGTTAATAACATTGTACCAATGTTAATTTGTTGGTTGTGATAAATGTTCTACAACATAGAATTTACAGTTACATAACACAAGAAGATGTTGGATGAAAGGCATATGGAACTCTCTGTATTATATCTGCAACTTATTAAATCCAAAATTAATTCCAAAAAAAACAAAAAACAGTTAACGATTTAAAAAATAAGATAAAATAAATTATGGTTTTTTAATGAAGTATCTCTGGCATTAACACACAAACTAGACACACAGGAAAGAAGCCTGGATAAAAAAGAAGAAAAAATATGGAAATATTTATTATTTATTTAAATAAAATTGTTACATCCAAAGAAACTAAAAAATGACTGACTCTCTCAAATACTTCCCTCATTATAAATTTTTTTTTTTAATGTGGGGTGTTTTTTGGCTATGTTGGGTCTTCGTTGCTTCATGCGGGCTTTCTCTAGTTGCTGCGAGCGGGGGCTACTCTTCGCTGTGGTACGAGGGCTTCTCATTGTGGTGGCTTCTCTTGTTGAGAAGCACGGGCTCTAGGTGCACAGGCTTCAGTAGTTACAGCACGTGGGCTCAGTAGTTGTGTTTCGCAGGCTCTAGAGTGCAGACTCAGTAGTTGTGGCGCATGGGCTTAGTTGCTCCACGGCCTGTGGGATCTTCCCGGACCAGGGCTCGAACCCGTGTCCCCTGCATTGGCAGGTGGATTCTTAACCACTGTGCCACCAGGGAAGTCCCCACTGTGAAATTTTAAGGAAGGCAAAATCATGGTTACAAAGTTATCAGTGATTTTGGATTATGTTGTCCAGCAAACGTCCAGCCAAAAAAAGCTGACAAGTAAATAGCCAAAAAAGTAAAACATTTATAGGCACCTAATATTAGGAAGAAAAGACGAATGTTTTTGAAATGGAATTTGAGCTCAGCTTGCTGGTAATGAACTACCAAATGTTTACAAATGGTGGTGATGCAAGAAGCAACGTGTCCCTCCAAAATTACTTTAATCTGCACCGTGGATATCAGATTCCGAGAGCAGCCATACAATGCATACAAACCACTTTGTCAAACTGCCTAAAATCATGAATACCAGGAAAGCATTACATGAGCATTTATAAGAAAATGAAAAAGTGGGTCCAATTACACTGCAATGATGTTTAGCACACTAGCTATAATAAATAGGTTTGTCAGATTGAGAGGTCAGAAAAAAGAAAATTAGGAGAGGGAGGCCAATGGTTACTACAGTGGGAGAAATACTGGTGTACTGTTCAGGGCAGAGGCCAAATTTTAGTGAGCTGAACAATAAAGAAATGAAATTAAGAAAACAACTTCATTTATAATGAACAGAGAACAAAATACTTAGGGATAAGCTTAACAAAAGAAGTGTAAAATTTATACTCTGAATATTACAAAACAAAATTTGAAAGAAATTAAAGACTAATAAGTGAAAACACATTCCATTTTCATGGATCAGATCACAATATTGTTAATATGGCAATACTCCTCAAATTGATATACAAATTCAACACCATCTCTATCAAAATCCCAGCTGCCTTTTTTGCAGAAAATGACAAGCTGATCCTTAACCTCATAAGGAAATGCAAGGAACCCAGAATAGATGAAACAATCTTGAAAAAGAAGAACAAAGTTGGAGATTTCACGCTTTGCAATTTCAAAATCTACTACAAAATTACAATAATAAAGACAGTGTGGTTCTAGCACATGGACAAACAAACAGATCAATGAAACAGAACTGAGAATCCAGAAATAAACTCTTTTTTTTAATCAACATTTTTTATTTCTTGTCTTTTTTTTTTTCAAGTTGTTGGGAGCTTTTTATTTATTTTTTACGTCTTTATTGGAGTATAATTGCTTTACAGTGTTGTGTTAGTTTCTGCTGTATGACAAAGTGAATCAGCTATATGTATACGTATATCCCCATATCTCCTCCCTCTTGCGTCTCCCTCCCACCCTCCCTATCCCACCCCTCTAGATGGTCACAAAGCACCAAGCTGATCTCCCTGTGCTATGTGGCTGCTTCCCATTAGCTATCTATTTTACATTTGGTAGTGTATATATGTCCATGCCACTCTCTCACTTCGTCCCAGCTTACCTTTCCCCTGCCCCGTATCCACAAGTCCATTCTCTACATCACCGTCTTTATTCCTGTCCTGCCCCTAGGTTCTTCTTTTTTTTTTTAACATCTTTATTGGAGTATAATTGCTTTACAATGGTGTGTTAGTTTCTGCTTTATCACGTACCACAATGTTCACGGCAGCTCTATTTACAATAGCCAGGACATGGAAGCAACCTAAGTGTCCATCAACAGATGAATGGATAAAGAAGATGTGGTACATATATACAATGGAATATTACTCAGCCATAAAAAAACGAAATTGAGTTATTTGTAGTGAGGTGGATGGCCCTCTTAGAGTCTGTACATACAGAGTGAAGTAAGTCAGAAAGAGAAAAACAAATACCGTATGCTAACACATATATATGGAATCTAAAAAGACCAAAAAAATGGTCATAAAGAACCTAGGGGCAAGACGGGAATAAAGACGCAGACCTACTACAGAATGGACTTGAGGATGTGGGGAGGGGGAAGGGTAAGCTGGCATAAAGTGAGAGAGTGGCATGGACACATATACACTACCAAATGTAAAACAGATAGCTAGTGGGAAGCAGCCGCATAGCACAGGGAGATCAGCTTGGTGCTTTGTGACCACCTAGAGGGGTGGGATAGGGAGGGCGGGAGGGAGGGAGATACAAGGGGGAAGAGATATGGGGATCTATGTATATGTATAACTGATTCACTTTGTTATAAAGCAGAAATAAACTCTTATGTTTAAGGTCAACTGATTTTCAACAAGGATGCCATGACAATTCAATGGGGAAAGAACAGCCTTCAACAAATGGTGCTAAACAACTGGATATCCAAAGAATAAAATTGTACCCCTATCTTATATCATACACAAAAATTAACAAAAAGGATCATAGACCTAACATAAGATCTAAACCTTTTAAACTTTTCAAAAAAAAACACAGGAGTAAATCTTAGTGACCTTGGGTTAGGTAAAGCCTTGTTAGACATGACACCGAAAGCACAGCAACAAAAGAAAAAAGTAGATAAATTGGACTTCATAAAAATTTTAAGATTTTGTGCTGAAAATCAAAACATGAAGAAAATGGAAAGACAACCCCACAGAATGGAAGAAAATGTCTTCACATCAATTATTATATAAGGGGCTTATATACAGAATAAAAAAAAAGAACTCTTGTAACTCAAGAATAAAAAGATGAACAATCCAATTTAAAAATGGGCAAAGGATCTGAACAGACATTTCTCCAAAGATAATACAAATGGCACATAAAAAGAGACTTAACGTTATGAGTCATCACAGAAATGCAAATCAAAATCACAATGAGGTAACATATCACACCCGCTAAAACTACTAAAGTCAGATAACAGTAAGTGTTGACAAGGATGTAGAAAAATTAGTATCCTCAAACACTGCTGGTGGGAAGCTAACATGATGCTTCTCTATGCAAAAGAGTTTGGCATTCTGAACCATGGTGATGGTGACACAATCTTGGATCATACCAAAAGCCACTGTATTACACATTTTAAATAAGTATAGTGTGTGAATTATAGCTCAATAAAGCTGTTAGATGAAAAGATGGAAGATTTTAAAAACTCAGAGAGTTGAGAAATAAATGAAAAGTAAGGAAGCAGAGATGGGAATGTGAAATAGAGGGAGAAAATTTTAGTTGTCTTTTCTTAAACTGTAAGAGACCTCTGGGGGTGTTAAATGTTAACTGGAAGAGAAGATAGGGAGCTGGAAGTAGGCCAAGGTGGGCCACAAGATCAAGGGCACAGTAAATAAACACACCTCCTGCAACCCACAAGCCACTTCAGGCTTCCTCTCCAGCCTGTCCCTCAGGAGTTTTTAACTTCCCTTTGCCAAGGGAAGTTGTTGCCCAACTCTGACCCCACCAAACCACTTCCTCTTTCCCTACTCCATGACTGCCCTTGCAATTTCAAATTCTTCCCCTCAACTAAACAAAATGAAGTCTCCAGCTGCTACTATCAAACTTGCAGGCCCACATCCAGCAGATCTACCTTCCTGGGAATAATCACAACCATAACAGCAACAGATAATATGGTTAGATAATCAATTAAAGAATTTTTTAAACCTTCCTAATGCTCCCAGAGAAGAACACATAAGACTTTGGGTTTTATTTCCCTTGGGGGTGGAACTCAGCGCTTCTCTGTTTAATTCTCCACCTGTGTTGTTACAGAAGTTAGGTCCAAAGAAGAATTAACCTGGGGTTGCCCCAGGAAAGGAGGTGGGGGAAAGGAGAGGAAAGCTGGTGATTTGATTCAAAGAATGGACTGGCCAGATCAGAGAAGGAAGGCAGAAGGAAAGGATGAACAACTGCGAGACACACAACTGTTTGAGAGGGTAGCAAAGGCCTGCCCCTGCCCCTCACAGATCCCTGGATAGGACAGGATGCCTGGGGTGCATATGCGGAGGGAGAAGGGGTTCACTGTGTTCATCACCAACGCCATGGCCTCTAAGCAGTGGTGAGCTCCCTGTGGCTCAATTCACTTCTCCAAAGCACAGAATAGGGGAGCAGGTCCTGAAAGGTCTCCTAGCCTCCAACCTCTGCCCTACCACCAATTCATCCCAAACACCACTATAAGACTGGTCTCCCTAAAACACTACCCTGAACACCACAAAAACAATCACAGCTCTCCATTTAATGAAAGTCTGACTCTTAACTTCAGCACTCAGTGCCTTTGATGACTCAGTTATGATCCTGTCCCAAGACAAAATCTTCAATGACCACATCAACCCTTCCACAGCACATGCTTTACTCTGAACTCTGCGGTGTGTACTTGCCATCTGGCCCTGGTCACGTGCTACCACATATGGTTATTGTTGTGTCCCCCAAATGACCACAAATATCTTGAGACCAGAGAATATATCTTATGCCTTTTTGGATCTGATCTGCCTCTGATTTTCAACACTTTGTTCAATAAACATTTCTTGAAACAATAATGATGACTTATAGTTCACAAGAAATTACTGAGTACCAACTGTGTGCTGAGCTCCTAGGTACTTGCACCCTAAAATGAAGAAATTATTGAATTATCCAACAAATGTGCTCTGGCACATTCAGAAATTTATTTTTATATGCCTCACAGAAAGCAAACAGACTATCCAATGAATTCAGAGAAAACTGAACTTTTAAGCCAAAATCTGAATCAAATTTTACACTTAAGATACAAAATTTCATTTAAAAACAAAAAAGAAAGCCAACTTCCAATTACTTTGCCTACTTGAGTTAACCAGAGATAAAGATTAGAACCTACTGTATATATAACAATCATTACAGATCACAAAATAAAATTCAAACAGAACTCCACGTGTATCAAGCTGTGTGTGCAAAAATTAGTGCTTACATAATTTTATTTTAACCAAAAGACATGTTTCTTACAACTGAAAATGGCCTAGAGATTAACATTTCTTTATTTTTGATCTCTACATAAGTTACGTACAGGTAGAGAACCAATTTTAAAATAATTCCACCCGAGAAAAAATAATCAAGAAGTTATACAGAAACAGAAGAGTTGTTAATAAACACAGAAAGACTTACTTAACCATACATTACAGTAAATATGCCCTACACTGTTGGTGTATGTGTGGGGAAAAAACCTAAAGAGCACATAACAAACTGCTACCAACAGTTATCTCCAAGAGATGGAATTCAGGGCATTTCATTTCTGTGTTGTATACTTCTCTCTCTGTGTGTATATACTCATACATACACACTTTTTTTAAGCAATGAGCACTTTTGTAGTCAGAAAAAAAGTTTATTTTTTTTTTTAAGTTCTGGAAAATAAATGGTCACTTTCCATTCACCACTTGCAGTTCTTCCTCTTTAAACTGTACTAAGTAAAAATATTACAACTGCTTTCCATCCTTAAAAATATTAATGAGCTACTTCTTCATAAATGATAATGGTTCAGTTTTACACACTACATAGAATACTTTTGTGGGATTACTTTATTTTTTTCATTATTCTGAAAGTATTTATTAGGTAACTACTACTGTATGTTAGGCATAGTTCTAGTACATGGGGTACATGAAGTGAACCAAACAGGCAAAGCTCCTTGGCCATGGGATTACTTTAAATGCAGGGTCTGTTTATCATGAATGTCTGTATCCACGGCACTTAGCACAACGCCTGGCACAGAATAGATAAAAA
Organism: Phocoena sinus; assembly: GCF_008692025.1. Lineage (NCBI taxonomy): Eukaryota > Metazoa > Chordata > Mammalia > Artiodactyla > Phocoenidae > Phocoena > Phocoena sinus. The sequence continues at coordinate 27,590,329 of NC_045776.1, read as the reverse complement.
GGGCCTGGACACATGAGTCCAACTATCAGTTTAAGAGCTCTCAGGGCAATTTTACCCACTCTCCTTGGGATGTACAAGAATGCTTTACAAGTAAAAAGGAGAAGGATGGGGACTATACACTTTGCTGAGAATACAACATCTCCTCCTGGCTGCCACTTCTTTTGTGTTCCTCTTAGCAATCTTGCTTCACGTATCAGCAGCACTTTCCATGCTTGATCTCTTCCTCTTCCTTTCATAGGCTTTTTTCTCTCAGCTTCTGGGACCCCAAACATATCCTACCTCACCCGTCACTCCTCACGCTCCTTTGTTGATTCCTGCGCCTCTCCCCGCAAAACTGGAGTGCCCTTGGGTCCTGTTCTTGTCACCTGTTTATACTACACTCACTCCTAAGGTAACCTAGTTCAGTCTCTGGTTTTAAATAACTACCTATATGCTGATGACCCCAAATCTTTTATCTCTCCCAAACTCTAGATCCACATATCCAATCCATTTGGATGTCTGACAGACATTTATTTCAAAATTAGCATGTCCTAAACTGAACTCCTGATCTGCCCCCCAAAAGCTGTCCTACTCACTGCCTCCTCCCTCTCAGTCACCCCTGACTGTTTTCTCATATCCCAACCAAACCACCAACATATAGTCTTGGCTAGATCTTCACCACCTCTGCTTTACAACTCTGGTCCAGGCCACCATCCCCTCCTGCCTGGATCACAGCAAAAATCTCTTAGAAGGTCTCTCTGCTTGTACTCTTGCTCCCTTACAGTCCGTTCTCAACAAAGCAAGCACAGTGACCCTTTAAAATAACTTAGATCATATCACTCCTCGGCTTGAAACCCTGAGGTGATTCCATATTTCACTCAAAGTACGAATCCTTACAATGGCCTATAAGGCCCTACACGACCTGGCCTCTTGTCACCTTCCTGACTTCAAATACTCTCCCAAATACTCTCCCCTCACGCACTCCACCCTAAGGATACTGCTACTGCCTTAAAGCATTTGCCCCAGGTGTTCCCAAGATCCAAATGGCTAACTCCCTCACCTCTTTCATGTCTTTACTTAAATTTCACCTTCAGTAAGGACTACCTTGACTGCTTATATAAAAATCACAACCTGGACTTCCTGGTGGCGCAGTGGTTAAGAACCCACCTGCCAATGCAGGGGACACGGGTTCGAGCCCTGGCCCGGGAAGATCCCACATGCTGCGGAGCAACTAAGCCCGTGCACCCCAACTACTGAGCCTGTGCTCTAGAGCCCGCGAGGCACAACTACTGAAGCCTGCGCGCCTAGAGCCCATGCTCCGCAACAAGAGAAGCCACTGCAATGAGAAGCCCATGCACCGAAGAGTGCCCCCACTCGCCACAACTAGAGAAAGCCCGCGTGCAGCAACAAAGACCCAACACAGCCAAAAATTAATTAATTAATTAATTAATTAATTAAACTTATTTAAAAAAACAACTCACAACCCATCCTAATCACCAGTACTCAGCTCCTTACCCTGTTCCTCTTTTCCTTTTTCCATAGCACTTGTCATCTTCTAATATACTACACATTTTATTTATTTTTTTATGGAGTTTTCTGTTTGTCTTCTCCTTCTAGAATGCAAGTTACGTTAAGGCCAGGTTCTTTTTTTTATTTTTTATTTTTCCTCTGTTTACATCCCAAGTTCTTAGAACAGTTTCTGGGACATAGTGGGTGATCGATGAGTGTTTATTCAACAAATAACTGGATCTTAGGAGGCACAACAGGAGCTAAATAATATAGAACATCCCCCAACTTCACTCCTATAATCACTCATGGGAAGGAGGGACTAAGAGGTAGAAATCATCTAGGCCAAGAAGCAAGAGGCGATGGGGATTTAAAGGTCTCTGTTTCTGTTATCAGTTTTCTGGGACACATCTCAATCTATCCTTAGCAATTACAATATGCTCTTACTATTAATGAGTTGTCGGCATTCAGAATTTATTATTAACTGCAAAAAAACTTTCCACGACTATAAAATATACTGCTTCTGCAGAGTAAATCCAATCTAAAAATCTACTGTTCTTAACCCATAATCTACCATGATCAATGAAGTCAGGGTCCTCCAAGGTGGGTGAAACTAATCAGGACTATCTCTTAGGTATCAAGTGATAAGCACCAGATAACCACAAACTAGCAATGTGAGCTCATCTTCCAAATGATTAACATTAAGGAATATAGGTCAGCTGCTGGGTCAAACTATCGAAAGGCAAAAGCACATGACACTCCTCACTTCCTGAAATGAGCCTTGGAACTACTTTATGGTTCCACTAACAGTAACCAAATTACACCACAATGGTAAAGGTTTCATTAATGTAGGACTTCATGATCATAAGCAAACCATAACCAGCACTAAGTAATAAATCTATTTACTCTAAGAGAAGAATCAATTTTCTAAACTGACAAGTATGAGGGCCTTGCTGATGTTGTGGGCTTTTTCCATTTGTTTTCTCATACTATTTAGAGGAAATTTACCAGAGTAAATTCTTCTGAGTGACAAAGCTTGGAAATATTCTTCAATACTGGTATTTTTTCCTTCATTCAACAAACATTAGCAAATGCCTACAAGGGCTGTAAAGGGTATTAGGAAAAAGACAGGTCCCTCCCCCACTGAGTTCACAGTCTAAGGGAGAAGAGAGACGTTAACAAACTAACTGCAAGTGAGATGAGTGACACAAAGGGGTGCAGAGCGCTACTGGTGAGGGCTGGGGGCGGCGGTAATGTGGGTGATGAGAGTGATGAGGTTTAAGCAGAGTCCTCATGAATGAGCAGGTGAAGAGGGACAGGAAGAGGTGTCAGCGCAGAGTAAAGAGCATGAGAAAAGGCCCTAAAGCAGGAAAGGACATATACGGTTGAGAATCAACAGAGATAGTAGTGAAGACCAGAGGCTGAGGAGAAAGACAAAATGCAGACAGTTTAGGGCCTTGAGTCCATACTTTGGACTCTTGGATTCTGGGCAATGGAAAATCTTTGAAAGGTCTTAAATAGGAGAGCAATCATTTTGGGGGTTTGTTTATAAAAATATCAATCCAGCTTCAGTTTAGAGAATGAGTAGCAAGAATGAACTTGGAAAGGCCATTTTAGCAAAAATCCAAGAAATCTTCCTTGGAGGATGGTTGAGTTAGTCAGGATGGAGAGAAATGGGCAGAATCAAGACAATAGTTACAAAATACAATTGGCAAGCCTTAGTGACTGACTAGATTTGAAAGGTGACTAAAAGTATGTCAAGGATTTCTGGTTTGATCAAATACCTCTGGAATTAAGGCCTCTTTATAAATTTTAAAAGATAAAAAATAAATTTATGTTTGTGTAGGGAGGTTGCCCACAATGTGTCAATAAAATGAGCAACTGGGGACTTCCCTGGTGGCGCAGTGGTAAAGAATCCGCCTTACAATACAGGGGATGAGGGTTCCATCCCTGGTCAAGGAACTAAGATCCCACATGCCACGGGGCCACTAAGCCCATGCGCCACAACTACTGAGCTCGCAGGCCTCAACTAGAGCCCACGCGCCCTGGAGCCTGTGCACCACAACCACAACTAGAAGAGAGAAAACCCACATGCCACAACTAGAGAGAAGCCTGCACGCCACAACGAAAAGATCCCACACGCCTCAGCAAAGATCCCACGTGTCGCAACTAAGACCTGACACAGCAAAAAAATAAATAAATAAATCTTTAAAAAAATAAAATGAGCAATTGGTTTTTTTGTTGTTGTGGTTGTTTGGTTTTTTTGCAGTACGTGGGCCTCTCCCATTGTGGAGCACAGGCTCTGGACGCGCAGGCTCAGCGGCCATGGCTCACGGGCCCAGCCACTCTGCTGCATGTGGGATCTTCCCGGACCGGGGCACGAACTCGTGTCCCCTGCATCGGCAGGCAGACTCTCAGCCACTGCGCCACCAGGGAAGCCCGAGCAATTGGTTTTTCATGATAGATTTAAGTTTGATTTTTAATTTTAGAAAATCTGTTCTAAACAAAATAACAGAGAATCCTCTTAACTGACCATTTTAAAGTATTTATAACATTCTAGCTATAGATACACATAGATATGTAGAACAATTATTAAGCTACTGGACTGAGAATTAAGATTTTGGGCTTTAACTTGAGTCTCTTACTAACTGCATGACTTCTGGCTTATCATTTAACTTATCTAGACTTTAGTTTCATCATTCATTTTGAAAAAAAAAACCCTACAGATTGAGAATTAAGATTCTGCTCTCTACAGATGGATGTTTACATGTTATACACTACTATATTCTAGGTTCAGGGACCTTATGCATGGCTGACCAATGGCTTTTTACTTCCTCCTCTATTTAGATAGTCCTTTACCAGCCCAATACAATGCAAAATTACTTCTCTTAAAAATGTTTCTGAAATTAGTAGCAAAATGGCTTCCTCCCCGGAGTAATTCCTCACAGACCTGGGTACACTGATGCACATAACTCCACTACAGTTTTTTTTTTAAAGGCATCATAATGAAAGGGATCTATATAAGTCATTTACAGCTTATTAAATATGGTAGCTTTGAACACCAGTCTCCTGCTAAAATCTTGTTCTCATGAGAAAATCCTATTTTCATATCACTTTTAAGTTACACCTGCTCTGGAACATCACCTACTTGTAGGAAAGGCAATTTCCTGTATTTTTAATACCACCTTCATTATTTCCTTAATATAAACTCAGTTTCAGGTAAGCCAAAATTATATATGTCCAGCTATCCACGGGCAGCATTTAATCTGTTCACTGTAAAATAAACGTCATTTCAGAAAACATATGGGTACGAAATGAAAGCCCAGACTGCGCCTGCAAACAAGACAAATCAACTTTAAATCACACCAATACCACACGTTAGTATAATCCAGGAAACCCAGAAAATTCAGATCTGTCCCTGCGGTATGAGTCCCGCTCTGGTTTAATTTCTGGTCATTCGTGCCCCATCATAAACAACCAGGATAATGAGAAATAAACAGCAGCAGCACCACTGTGATCTTGAATTTTTAAACTGAAAAGACACATCACTACAGCCTACTTTCTGTCTCTATCTGTAAAGCTCTTCCAAAGGATACATTCTTGAGTGGAGGAGGGGTCCCTTCCCTCTTTATGGGAAGAGGGACTGAAAATGTTCACAGATTATAAAGGAGAAAAAGAGAGTTAAAGATGAGACTGGGAAGAGAAAAGCTGCTTCACGATAGGAATCTAGACCCGGGTGAGGAAAGTCAAGAAAGGAGCAGAAAAGGAAGAGCCTAGTGAGGTCACAGGAGGAAAAAGAAAAAAAAAGGCTCCTGACAAAGTCCGGCAGAGAAACGTGAAGGAGGCACAGAGGAACAAGTCTGGTGTCAATGGGTGGGGGGATCAAATACGGGGAGGTGGGGACAGAGGATGAGAGGGGCTCAGGGGACGGGCAGAGTGGGCTGGAGAGGCCGAAGAGAAGGAAAAAAGACAGCGCACCTGCCAGGGCCTGGCGAGGATGGGATGGGCGGGTTCCCTCACCTTGGTTTTAGTCCGGCTGGCCTTGGCCTTGGCCCTGGCCCGGCGCGGGGGCCTCACCGCCTCGGCCATAGACCCTGCGATGGCAACGTCGCCACTTGTTTTTGTCAAAACTCTGCGCTTTCCACAACCTGCCCAGTTCCGGCCTCCGGGCTGTCACGTGATCGAATCTCCACCACTCCCGGGGGAGGGGCGGCAACTCGGAGCCTCTACCGGCAGCAAAGTAGGACAAACCACTCCGGGAGCCCTTTTCACTGGAGGATGGGGGCCCCGCCCCCTTACGTCCAGGCCCCACCCCCTGACCCGGCAAGCGCGCCTGGCTCCGGCCACGCTCGCCAATGGCTTGGGGTCGTCTTGGGTCCCGGCGTTACTTCCCGAACCGAGATCACGTCCTTCTCGCTGGCTCCGCCTCGCCGCACTCTGTCTAGGCTCCGGGAGGGCTCGCACACCTCACCCACGTTGACTTAAAGGAGTCCGGGGAGTGTGCTTGTCAGTCTTGTTTTGACCCTTAGATAAACAGGAGCTGTCAACCTAAATCTCTGTTTTGCACTCGAGAGCTTTGATGCCTATCCAGTTGTGCGCTTCAGTTTCATCCTGTGTAAAGGGGAAAGATGATACTTGCCTTTTCCAGTATAATGAAGATTAAATGGACTAATCGTCAAAGGTGCCTGGTAGCCGCGAGCGTATCTGTAAATGGTAGTTATTTTCATACTGTCCAAATTCCCAGGCAGCAAAGAGACATCTGCGCCCAAGAGGACAGACAAAAAAGCAAAAAGACAAGACCCATAAAAGTATTTTTCATGTAGATTTTACACACCTTCATTTAAAAATTCCAGATGTGAAAACTTGGCTCCATCTCCCTTTCCCACTCTACAATTTTTTTTCCAAAGCGCTTAGTACCTCTTAAAATACTATTATAATTTGCTTTTATGTTTGTGTCTGTCAACCTGGCTAGAATGTAAGATCCTTAAGGGCAGGGGTCTTTGTTTTGTTCCCTGAGGCATCCCAAGAGCCTTCTAGAACACTAGCCTGTAAGCGGTAGGCTCAATAAATTTTTGATGAATCAAATGTATGTGAGTTTTGTCTGATGGTGGGATAAAATAGTTGAGATGGAGGGGGGCCAGTGGGGAGACTATCCAAGAATAAGGCATGAAAAATGGAAAGGACTTAAGAGATGGAGTCTTCACAGTATCTTATTTATGAGCTAACTGAGCATATAAAATACAGTTGTAGGGAGGAAGGGAGACGTAAGAGGGAAGAGATATGGGAGCATATGTATATGTATAACTGATTCACTTTGTTATAAAGCAGAAACTAACACACCATTGTAAAGCAATTATACTCCAATAAAGATGTAAAAAAATAAAAATAAAAGAATATATGGTAAAAATGATGCAAGGGAGACATAGCCCTGGGGAAATAACTGCATTCTGGAAGTCTCAATTATGGGCAGGCATATATTTATATTCTTCAATCTTAGGGAAATAAGATAATTGCAGAAAACTACTTCTTTTTAAAAATCTCCTGTATCCTTATGTATAGATGTCTTATAGTGTTCATACAATATATTTTTAACTGATGATGTCTATAATCATGCTTCTTTCATGAATGCACCTATAACTCCAATTCTGACACTGCTCAAAATAAAGGTTTGTCATTATTTAAAGCTCACAAAGTGCATACCCACAGAATTGCACGATTTAGTTTAGAAGTACATTTAACTGCCCCCCAAAAGGCCATTTTGATGGCATTATATTGATATCAATTAGCGTTTCAGGGGGTGAGGAAATGATACCTTTAATCTCTATTCCTAAAAAGTCAGTCAGTGACCTAGACTGATGGAGGTTTGAGAAGATTGGCTTGTAGATATCATAAAATCTTTTATCAGAGATAAAAATCCAGAAAAAAAAATACAGTTGTAAGCAAATAGGGTAGGGGCATCCCCCAGAGAAAGAGAACCAGGCATGGCTTACTTGACATAAGAGAGCCATTTTATTTTTTTAAACTTTTATATCAACTTCTTTTTTTTGCAGGGGGCGGGGGCGGGTGAGAGGGTAACTTAATCAGCATTATACTTTATTCATGTTTCTTAGAGAAGCCATTTTAGGCCTAACCCGTTTTGTAATGTAAGCCTGGCCACAGTGCTTGCCTTTGAACGGGTCTCAGTAGTAATGATCTAAGGGAACAAAAGAACAAAGGACTGTTACCAGGCAAGAAAAGTAACAATAGCACAGATAACAAATCAGCTGTAAAGACTCCTAGTTCTGTTTCAAAGGTAAAGATTAGCCTGAAGCACTTTCTTCAGCTGTTTTGCAGAATTTAAACACCCCCCAACCCTGGCCCCAGCGCTCAACCACCAGATCAACTGGAACCTAAGTGATGATGATGTTGACCTTTTCTGACCCTTCTGATTTCAGTCACCTAAAGCTTGGAATCTGTTTACTTTGGCCCCAATTTAATGTTGAATTCTCCTCTTCTCAAGCCCCTTCATGAATATCCCTTAGCTTAAAATTTCCCCAGTTTTGCTGTTTGGAAAGACACTGCTTTGAGAAAGTTCCCCAGTGTTCTCCTTACTGGCTGCAAGTAATAAATCCTTCTGTCTCCCGATCTCTGGCTTGGTTGTGTCTTTTGGCTCAACACCCACCAAGAGGCAAATCCAGTTTTCCAGTAACACAGTTTCACGTATTTTGATCCCAAATCCTCAACAACAACAAAATAGTTATCCAGCTACTCAGGTTACTGAACCAAACTTGGGTCTGCTCACCCAACACACAGCAAAGCCAATCTACTGACACCCAGTTGTGGTGAAGGTGGGTACAGTGTTTATTGCAGGGCCAAACAAGGAGAACAGGCAGCTCATGCTCAAAAGACCCAAAATCCCCAATGACTTTTAGGGGAGGGTTTTTTCTTAAATAAATTTATTTTACTTATTTATTTATTTTGGCTGTGTTGGGTCTTCGTTGCTGCACACAGGCTCTCTCTAGTTGTGGCAAGCAGGGCTACTCTTGGTTGCAGTGCACAGGCTTCTCATTGAGGTGGCTTCTCTTGTTGTGGAGCATGGGCTGTAGGCATGCAGGCTTCAGTAGTTGTGGCTCGCGGGCTTAGAGCACAGGTTCAGTAGTTGTGGCACACAGGCTTAGTTGCTCCGCAGCATGTGGGATCTTCCCAAACCAGGGCTTGAACCCCTGTCCCCTGCACTGGCAGGCAGATTCCTAACCACTGTGCCACCAGGGAAGTCCTAGGGGAGGGTTTTTTTAAACAGTGTGAGAGTACATGATCAGTACATGCTCAGTTATCTGATTGGTTGATGGTGAGGTAACAAGGTGATGTTGTTTCAGGCATCTTAATTATCAGTTTTCTGGTTCCATCTGGTCTGGGGTCTCCGTGCTGGTGGTCAACATGCAGTCACCATCTTCCATCTGGTGGGGGTTTTAGTGTCTGTAAAACAACTCAAGGATATGGCCTCAGCCTTGTCTTGCTAGACTGCTTTCCTTTGTTTTTACAGCTTTTCACTTCTCTGATTAAATTTGCTCTTTGAAACTCAGGGAAGGCTTAGGAGGCTAAAGTTTTTCTACAAACAAGGGCAGGAGACACTGGGGAAGGGGGGAAGGAGGAGGTTCTGTTCCCAGGAAAACCCCACAGGGTCCTCCTCGATTTCACTCAGAATGTACCTGCATTTTGTATACCCTGGTATGTGTGTGCATATAAATGTATATAAGATTATCATGAGCAAGACTTGGCAAATATGAACAAAGTCTTTATACCACCATTACTATCCATAACTTTTGCTGGTATTTTTCCCAGTCTGGAATACTCTCTGGCCTCTATCAATTCAAATCCTTTTTGGCCTTCAAAGTTCTTCATGTGCCAGTCACTACTTAGCAAAACAGAATTGGCCCTACCTCCACTTCCCATGGTTTACAGCCTAGTTGAGATGCAGACACAATGGATAGATAAGTTGCAATAAATATCACAGCCTATGGGGAAAAGGAGGCATACTTTATAAACTGAAATTGTTAGACCTTAGCAGAATAGTGTAAATAGTTAGGTTTATTGTTCAGTTTTGTCAAAAGAAGAAATTTAAATATATTAAATTTAATACTGTAGTTTAAAACATTTGATGGAATTTAAGTTGTAAGTGGAATCAGTTGTTTAAGGAGGTTTGGTCTATTGAATTTGAGTTGACCAAATGTTAAAGATCCCCCTCGAAAGTGGTTATTTAAATTTATAAATAGAATGTTGAGATTTATAAAGATAACTTGAAGACTTAAGAAAAACTAAATTTTAAAATGTATATGAATTTAATAAATTGAAGATTAATTTTAAAATAATTAATTCAAAAGATTAATTCCAAAAAAACAAAGTAATGACAGATGTCTTTTCTATACATAAATTCTATCTGCAGAAACTCTAAAAAAATTCACAGTGTCAGCAAGCAGGGTTAATTACTGGCTAATTAGCAGTGAAGGGTTTGCTACTACTGAGCCCTGGGCAGTAATAGTCAGCATTTCCTGAGCCCTCACTATCAGCCAAAAACTGTTCTGAGTACTTTTCACATAATGACTAATTTGATTCTCATAACAACCGTACAAGGTCAGTAATTTCATTGTTCTCATATTACAGACCAGGACAAAGACTCAGAGAGGTTGAATTATTTGCCTAAGCTCACACAGACAGTAAATGGTGGAGCTAGGATTTGAACCAATGCAGTTGTACAGTATAAATGGACTTTTAAGATAGAAAGCCCATGCTTGCTTTCTCCATGTTTACAATACTTTATACTCATACACTGGGGCCAAGATGAATATCAGAAATATTTCATTTAAAAGTTACTGGATTGGGACTTCCCTGGTGGTCCAATGGTTAAGAATCCACCTTCCAGTGCAGGGGACATGGAATTCGATCCCTGGTCGGGGCACTAAGATCCCATATGCTGCAGGGCAACTAAGCCCATGCACTCTAGAGCCCGCGTGCCACAACTACTGAGCCCATGCGCTCTGGAGCCTGCACACCACAACTAGAGAGAAGCCCACGCGCCCCAATGAACGATCCTGCGTGCCGCAACTAAGACCTGACGCAGCTAAATAAATAAATATTTTTTTAAACTTACTGGATTATTCATAAAAATCACAGTGCCAACTTTTGGGGATTTGGTTTACATAATTTTTCTTTCCTTCAAACATTTCTATGATACTTTTATAATATTCTTAAGTGTGTCTGCAAACAACATAGAAGTACACATGATAAAAAGTTAAAACTCCTCTCCCTACAGTTAGTCATTGTTAACAGTTCAGTGGGTACCCTTTCAGACTTTTCCTACCCATGTACAAATATCACACTCTTACATACTCGGTGTCTATGTATAGATTGCCTGTGTCCTCTTTTTTAAATTAATTTATTTATTTTGCTACGTTGGGTCTTCATTGCTGCACGTGAGCTTTGTCTTGTTACAGCGAGTGGGGGCTACTCTTCATTGCAGTGTGCAGGCTTCTCATTGCAGTGGCTTCCCTTGTTGCAGAGCATGGGCTCTAGGCGTGCAGGCTTCAATAGTTGTGGTATGTGGGCTCAGTAGTTGGGGTACACAGGCTTTGTTGCTCTGCAGCATGTGGGATCTTCCCAGACCAGGGCTCAAACCTGTGTCCCCTGCATTGGCAGGCGGATTCTTAACCATTGCGCCACCAGGGAAGTCCCTGCCTGTGTCCTTTTAATTCGTAAAATCTTGGAGATAGTTCCTTGTAAAGACAGATAACTCTAACTTCATTTTTCCCTTAATTAATTAAATATTCCATAACTTTATTTAAACAGACTTCTGAGGCCAATAAATTTTTTCCAATTTTTCACTATTTGAAAACAATGCTTACAAGTGACCATACTTACATGTTTTTGTGCATCAGTACATCTATAAGATGGATGCCTAGATGAGAAATTGCTGATCAGAAAGACATTCTCATTTAAAATTTTAATAAATATTTACCAAATTTCCCTCCAATGGGTTATCAATTTTCACTGCAGCTTTAAGAATTTAAAATAATCTTTAATCTCTTAAGAAAAATCAAAATCAATTAAAAACAAGAACCAGGCATTCATAAAAGGAGTATAATTCACATATTATATTATGGCATTCCAAAATTTAATATGACTGTCATTCCTAAATCAGCCAGAATCTAGAACAGTGTTTGCCATAACAGGAGTGAAAACCCCTTGGGTAAACCTTTCTTAAACTTCCTTACAAAATTAGATTCCAGAGTCTCTGTTGCCATCTGGTGGCAATTCTCTATTGGTGAACCCTCCTCTGACAAGATTTCAGAGAAGTGGTTCTTTCTAAAACAATTACTTCCTGTATGTCACTCTGTACAAAACATTAATTATTTCATCATTCATGATTACTAAATGCATTTTTAATTATAAATAAATCATGTTGGACTTCCCTGGTGGCACAGTGGATAAGAATCCGCCTGCCAGTGCAGGGGACATGGGTTCGATCCCTGGTCCGGGAAGAGCCCATATGCCGCGGAGCAACTAAGCCCATGCGCAACAACTACTGAGCCTGCACTCTAGAGCCAGCGAGGCACAACTACTGAAGCCTGCGTGCCTAGAGCCCGTGCTCCACAGCAAGAGAAGCCACCTCAATGAGAAGCCCGCTCACTGCAACAAAGAGTAGCCCCTGCTCGCCACAGCTAAAGCCTGCACAGCAACGAAGACCCAACACAGCCAAAAATAAATAAATTTTTTTTAAATTAAATAATTAAAAATTAATTAAAGAAATAAATAAATCATGTTACTTCTAAAGTATTTCAGTTTTTTGAGACAATTAGCCAGCAGTGCAAATAAATACCAAAACTATCCAGCCACATCTTTTTTTCCCAGCCACATTTTTTAAAAAGACTCTTGTATATGGGCTTCCCTGGTGGCGCAGTGGTTGGGGGTCCGCCTGCCAATGCAGGGGACGCGGGTTCGTGCCCCAGTGTGGAAAGATCCCACATGCCGCTGAGCGGCTGGGCCCGTGAGCCATGGCCACTGGGCCTGCATGTCCGGAGCCTGTGCTCCGCAGCGGGAGAGGCCACAACAGTGAGAGGCCCGCATGCAGCATAAAAAAAAAAAAAAAAAAAAGACTCTTGTATAGATGAGGTCTCTTCTGTTAACAGATTTTTGCTTCCACAGGAAGCAAAACATATAAAACATCTTTTTTTCTATTATCTACCCTCTCATAATCTTCCTCACTAAAAAAAAAAAAAAAAAGTTTAAATAAGTCATAGAAACAGTTACTTGCACCCCAAAAGTATCAGACACTGCAGGTGTCCCACTCAAATCCCCTTGGCACTTAACATTTCTGAGTATGCAGACCCAAATTCCAACTATTATCACCTCTTTGCCTCAGACATCCCTTTAGCCACATGTATGACAGGCTGAAAGTACCAGGGAAATAACATATTTTCCTAAACCAAAAACAACCCTCAACCAGGAACAGATATATAAATTGGCATATAAATACACAGATTGAATTATATCCCCCGAAATTCACATGTTGAAGTCCTAAGGCCCAGTAATTCAGAATGTGACCCTATTTGCAGATATGATGTTTACAGAGGTAATTAAGTTAAAATGAGGTCATAAGGGTGGGCCCTCACCCAATATGACTGGTGTCCTTATAAAATGGGGGTATTTGGACACAGAGACACACATCTACAAGACAAGGAGAGAGGCCTAGAACACCTCCTTCCTTCACAGCCCTCAGAAGGAATCAACCAGGCTGGCACCTTGACTCTTGCCTTCTGGCCTCCATAGCTGTGAGACAATACATTTTTGTTATTTGAGCCACTCAGTCTGTGGTACTTTATTATAGCAATTTCAGCAAACTAATACAAATACCCAGCTCCCTCACCTCTCGGGTGGAATAACTCTGAGATACATGTTCGGTGCTATTTCCTAGAGTACCCAGTGGGTTTCAGCTCGTTTCCCCACTATGGCAACTGGCTTGATAACACACTCTTTATTCACTTCCTTCTCTTGCCTTTTTCACTTCCCATTTTACTGGTGTGTTTCCTGGGTTCACCTCCTGAATAAACTACTTGATCTCAAATCCCTGTCTCTGACCTCCTTCTGGGGAAACCCAAACTACGACAGTATCAGAAAGGGTATTCAGATGTCAGGCTGGGATTTTAGAATTAGAGCCCTTCCCAGCCAGACGGCAACAAGGATCTCACCACTTGTGGAAGTAGAATGGTGATAACCTCTGAGCCGAAGCATCACAATTATTGGAGGCCTCATCTGTGGTGAATTAGGATGAATTAAGGTAAATTTGAGAGATATGGGGTCAAAGGTAGTTACAAGGGCCATAGGGTAGGTTGGTTGTTATGACTGCTGTTGGCACACTGGGAAAACTTATAAACTCAGGTCAGTAGGGACTAATAAGAAAGCCAAACGGCCTCTATGGTAGCATTTCAAGAGATACATTTTGTAAAATTATAAAGGAAACATGAACAAAAGACAATGTTACTACTAAACTATTTTAGCTTTCTTCAGACCCCCTGAGTCAGGCAGGCACATCAGCAATCCATCATACAATGGAATTGGTACATTCTGGAAAAAATGGGGCAAAGCCAGAGAGCCAAATACGTCACACAGAAAGGCAATGCAGACATCTCCATCACCTCCCTCACTGCACCTATGCCTCTCCTTCAGCTCAGACCTGTGGCCTCAGAGGAAGTTTGCTTCAACCCAGTTGGTGGAGAAGAGCAAAAAAATTCAGATCTGATTCAAAAATAGGTCAGTTCTATATGTTAACTTTTGTTAGTCTTTATGTAGGTTGCTGCCACACTACCACCCCACTTAGAAGTGACTGTGAAAACCCATGGTGAAGAAAGATACTCCCAGTGGATAGCACATCAAGTAACACAGCTGGTCATCAACTTGGTGTGAAGGGAGCTGTAGCCCAAGGTAAGTATATTCATAGACTCCTGGGCAGTGGTGCGTGACTTGACTAGTTGATTAGGGAACAAGATTAGAAGACTGAAGATAATGGAATGGGCAACAAAATGTGTAAATGTACATGTCTTACATCAGTGCCTGCAAGAGAGTACCCATCAAAGAGGAGATGCAGACCAACCAGGTGGCTCGGATGACACATCCAGTGGCTTCCAGCCAGCCTCTGTCCTAGGCCACCCAGTGCTTACTCTATGGACTCATGAACAGAGTAGCCATGGCGGCAGGGATGGAGACTCTACAGGGGCCCCCACAGCTCAGTGTCTGACCAGTTATCCCCAGAGGCTGAAGCTGGGCCCTAAATATGCTATTGTCCCCCAAGGAGATCAACTGGCCCCTTGGTGGCAAGCTGATTCCACTGAACTCCTTCCACTCCGGAAGGAGCAGAGATTCATCTCTAGCAGAATTGATTCCAAGAAGAGACTCTCCTTTTTTTTGCCAGCAGAGCCTTGGCCAGTAACATCATCCCAGGGCTAACAGTATCTGAGTACCATTATGAAATTCCACATAACATCACCTTGGACCAGTGTTTATCAAATCACTTTTCATTACCACTCCCCTAAGGAGCCTTTTGAAACATTTTTTTTCCTGATTGACACTCCCCTGAAGTTTTAATACCACAGATAAACTGTATTTCTGTTTATGTGCTTTACATATAGCTGTGCTTTATACATAAGAAGAATAACATTTGTTTTGCCCATCAAGAACCAATTTTCACCCACTTGGGAGCAATACTGCCCCTGTTGAGATGCATGCCTTACACTAAGAGCTTCACTCTACAGTGAAGGTGGTACAACAGTGGGCAAATGTCCATGTGCTCCACTTTGCCTACTATACACCACATCACCTAGAAGCTGCAGTACTGATGGAATGTCAGTGGGGCAGCTTGAAGATAACTTGCAGCGTTAGGGTGCTGGCCTTAAAATGAGGTACGGGATGTTTTTTTGTTTTGTTTTTATTTTATTAAAGTATAGTTGATTTACAATGTTGTGTTTAATTTCTGTTGTACAGCAAAGTGACTCAGCTATACATACATATATATATATTATTTTTCATGATGGTTTATCACAGGATATTGAATATAGTTCCCTGTGCTATACAGTAGCACCATGTTGCTTATCCATCCTATACATAATAGTGTACATCTGCTAATCCCAAACTTCCAATCCTTCCCTCCCCAACACGCCGCTCCCCCCTTGGCAACCAAAAGTCTGTTCTCTATATCTGCGAGTCTGTTTTTGTTTTGTAGATATGTTCATTTGTGTCATATCTTAGATTCCATATATAAGTGCTTCCACATATGGTATTTGTCTTTCTCTTTCTGACTTACTTTGTTTAGTATGATAATCTCTAGGTCCATCCATGTTGCTGCAGATGGCATTATTTCATTCTCTTTAATGGCTGAGTAATATTCCACTGTGTGTGTGTGTGTCTGTGTGTGTGTATATATATATATATATATATATATATATATATATATATATATATATCACATTTTCTTTATCCATTCCGCTGCTGATGGACACTTAGGTTGTTTCTATGTCTTGGCTATAGCAAATATTGTTCCTATAAACATAGGGGTGTATGTATCTTTTTGAATTATAGTTTTATCTCTGTATATGACCAGGAGTGGAATTGCTGGATAATATGGCAACTCTATTTTTAGCTTTTTGAGGAACCTCCTTATTGTTTTCCATAGTGGCTGCACCAATTTACATTCCCACCAACAGTGTAGAAGGGTTCCTTTTTCTCCACACCCTCTCCAGTGTTTATTATTTGTAGACTTTTTTTTAATTGGGGTATAGTTGTTTTACAATGTTGTGTTAGTTTCTACTGGCGAAGTAGAGTGCCCTGTGCTATACAGCAGGTTCTCATTAGTTATCTATTTTATACATATTTGTGTATATATGTCGATCCCAATCTCGCAATTCATCCCACCCCCCCTTTCCCCCTTGGTCTCCATATGTTTGTTCTCTACATCTGTGTCTCTATTTCTGCCTTGCAAACTGGTTCATCTGTACCATTTTTCTAGATTCCACATATATGCGTTAATATACAGTACTTGTTTTTCTCTTTATGACTTACTTCACTCTGTATGACAGTCTTATTATTTGTAGACTTTTTTTCTTTTTTTTGCTGTGGGTTTGTCATATATGGCCTTTATTATGTTGAGGTAGGTTCCCTCTATGCCCACTTTTTGGAGAGTTTTTATCATAAATCGGTGTAAATTTTGTCAACAGCTTTTTCTGCATCTATTGAGATGATCATATGGTGCTTTTTTTATTCTTCAATTTGTTAATATGGTGTATCACATTGATTGATTTAGGTATATTGAAGGATCCTTGCATCCCTGGGATAAATCCCACTTGATCATGGTGTATGATCCTTTTAATGTGTTCTTGGATTCTGTTTGCTAGTATTTTGTTGAGGATTTTTGCATCTATATTCATCAGTGATATTGGTTTGTAATTTTCTTTTTCTGCAGTATCTTTGTCTGGTTTTGGTATCAGGGTGATGGCGGCCTCATAGAATGAGTTTGGGAGTGTTCCTTCCTCTGCAATTTTTTGGAAGAGTTTCAGAAGGATGGGTGTTAGCTCTTCTCTAAATGTTTGATAGAATTCACCTGTGAAGCCACGTGGTCCTGGACTTTTGTTTGTTGGAAGATTTTCAATCACAGTTTCAATTTCATTACTTGTGATTGGTCTGTTCAGATTTTCTTTCACTTCCTGGTTCAATCTTGGAAGGTTATACCTTTCTAAGAATTTGTCCATTTCTTCCAGGTTGTCCTTTTTATTGGCATAGAGTTGCTTGTAGTAGTCTCTTAGGATGCTTTGTATTTCTGCAGTGTCTGTTGTAACTTCTTTTTTCATTTCTACCTGTATTGATTTGAGTTCTCTCCCTCTTTTTCTTGATGAGTCTGGCTGAAGGTTTATCAATTTTATTCATCTTCTCAAAGAACCAGCTTTTAGTTTTACTGATCTTTGCTATTGTTTTCTTTGTTTCTATTTCATTTATTTCTGCTCTGGTCTTTATGATTTCTTTCTCTCTATGAACTTTGGGTTTTGTTTGTTCTTCTTTCTCTAGTTCATTTGAGATTTTTTTTGTTTCTTGAGGTAGGATTTATTGCTACAAAGTTCCCTCTTAAAACTGCTTTTGCTGCATCCCATAGGTTTGGATTGTTGTGTTTTCATTGTCATTTTTCTCTAAGTACTTTTTGATTTCCTCTTTGTTTTCTTCAGTGATTTCTTGGTTATTTAGTAACGTATTGTTTAGCCTCCACGTGTTTGTGTTTTTTTACATTTTTTTCCCTGTAATTTATTTCTAATCTCATAGTGTTGTGGTTGGAAAAGATGCTTGATATGATTTCAATTTTCTTAAATTTATTGAGGCTTGATTTGTGACCCAAGATGTGATCTATCCTAGAGAATGTGCTGTTTTCAGATGGAATGTCCCATAAATATCAATTAAATCTATCTGGTCTATTGTGTCATTTGAAGCTTGTGTTTCCTTATTAATTTTCTGTCTGGATGATCTGTCCATTTGTGTAAGTGAGGTATTAAAGTCTCCCACTATTTTTGTGTTACTGTCGATTTCCTCTTTTATAGCTGTTAGCATTTGCCTTATGTACTGAGGTGTTCCTATTTTGGGTGCATATATAATTGTTATATCTTCTTCTTGGATTGATCCCTTGATCATTATGTAGTGTCCTTCCTTGTCTTTTGTAACATTCTTTATTTTAAAGTCTATTTTATCTGATATAAGTATTGCTACTCTAGCTTTCTTTTGATTTCCATTTGCATGGAATATCTTTTTCCGTCCCCTCACTTTCAGTCTGTATGTGTCTCTAGGTCTGAATTGGGTCTCTCGTAGACAGCATATATATGGGTCTTGTTTCTGTATCCATTCAGCAAGCCTGTGTCTTTTGGTTGGAGCATTTAATCCATTCATATTTGTTAATTATTGATATGTATGTTCCTATTATCATTTTCTTGATTGTTTTGGGTTTGTTTTTGTAGGCCCTTTTATTCTCTTGTGTTTCCCACTTAGAGAAATTCCTTCAGCATTTGTTGTAGAGCTGGTTTGGTGGTGCTGAATTCTCTTAGTTTTTGCTTGTCTGTAAAGCTTTTGATTTCTCTGTCAAATCTGAATGAGATTCTTGCCGGGTAGAGTAATCTTGGTTGTAGTTTCTTCCCTTTCATCACTTTAAATATATCATGCCACTCCCTTCTGGCTTGTAGAGTTTCTGCTGAGAAATCAGCTGTTAACCTTTTGGGAGTTCCCTTGTATGTTATTCGTCATTTTTCCCTTGATGCTTTCAATAATTTTTCTTTGTCTTTCATTTTTGCCAATTTGATTAATATGTGTCTCGGTGTGTTTCTCCTTGGGTTTATCCTGTATGGGACTCGCTGTGCTTCCTGGACTTGGGTGGCTATTTCGTTTCCCATGTTAGGGAAGTTTTTGACTATAATCTCTTCAAATATTTTCTCTGGTCCTTTCTCTCTCTCTTTTCCTTCTGGGACCCCTATAATGCGAATGTTGTTGCATTTAATGTTGTCCCAGAGGTCTCTTAGGCTATCTTCATTTCTTTTCATTCTTTTTTCTTTATTCTGTTCCATGGCAGTGAATTCCACCATTCTGTCTTCCAGGTCACTTATCCGTTTTTCTCAGTTATTCTGCTATTGACTCCTTCTAGTGTAATTTTCATTTCAGTTATTGTATTGTTCATCTCTGTTTGTTTGTTCTTTAATTCTTCTAGGTCCTTGTTAAACATTTCTTGCATCTTCTCCATCTTTGCCTCCACTCTTTTTCCGAGGTCCTGGATCATCTTCACTATCATTATTCTGAATTCTTTTTCTAGAAGGTTGCCTATCTCCACTTCATTTAGTTGTTTATCTGGAGGTTTATCTTGTTCCTTCAACTGGTACATAGTCCTCTGCCTTTTCATTTTTTCTATTTTTCTATGAATGTGGTTTTCATTTCATAGGCAGCAGGACTGTAGTTCTTGCTTCTGCTGTCTGCTCTCTATTTGTAGACTTTGTAATGATGGCCATTCTAACTGGTGTGAGGTGGTACCTCACTGTTGTTTTGGTTTGTTTTTCTCTAATAATTAGCAATGATGAGCGTCTTTTCATGTGCCTATTGGCCATCTGTATGTCTTCTTTGGAGAAATGTCTGTTTCGGTCTTCTGCCCATTTTTTGATTGGGTTGTTTATTTTTTTGCTATTGAATTGTAGGAGCTGTTTCTGTGTTTTGGAAATTAAGGCCTTGTCAGTCACATCATTTGCAAATATTTTCTCCTAGCCTGTAGGTTGTCCCTTTGTTTTGTTTTTGGTTCCTTTGCTATGCAAAAGCTCATAAGTTTGATTAGGTCTCATTTATTTTTACATTTATTTTTATTGTGAGGTATGGTTTTATATGGTGCTTATATTGTCACAATATGGTACTACATGTTCTGACTCCAAAAGGTAGAAAACACACGCCTGGGAACCAAGAGGTAAGACTGGCCTCTGTCACCATAGCTTACACTGACCCACTTGGGGAATTTGTGTCCCCATCCTTTCAACATTATGCTCTGCTGGACTAGAGCACCTGGCTCTAGGTGGTTGGCAGGGGATACATCTATCAATGGTCATAAAAAGAGTTCCACCAAAAGTACAGCTGATACCTGGTCATTTGGGGGTCCTCATGCCAGTAGACCAGCAAGCAAGGAAAGGAGTAACTATCTCGGCAGGAGAAGGTGATTACCATGAGGCAAGGAAGAATGTATCTGGAACTCAGGAGTTTCAATGAGATGGCTCTTGGTGTTGCCATGCCTGGTAATAAACATAAATTGCCAATTTCAGCAGAATCTGACAAGAGCCTGTTAACCAGGGGCTAAGACCCCTCAGGGATGAGGGTCTGGGTTACCCCACCAGTCAAGCAACCTAGACAAACAGAAGACTAGCCAATTGTGAAGGGACTGTAGAATATGTGTGTATTAGTTTGATGAGGCTGCCATAGCAAAATACCACAGACTGAGTGGCTTAAACAATAGAAATTAATTTTCCTGCAGTTCTAGAGGCTGGAAGTCCAAGATGACAGTGCCAGCAGAATTGGTTTCTTCTGAGGCCTCTCTCTTTGGGTTGCAGATGTTCTCCCTCTTGCTGCCTCTTCACACGGTCGTCCCTTTGTGCACACTCACTCCCAGTGTCTCTTCTTTTCCTACAAGGACACCAATCACACTGGATCAGAGCCCCACCCCAACGGCCTTACTTCAACTTAATCACCTCTTTAAAGGCCCTATCTCCAAAACGGTCACTGGGGTGCTGAGGGATAGGACTTGAACATATGAATTTGGGGGAATATAACTCACTCCATAACAGGGTGGTAGAGGAAGGAGATGATGAATATCAGTTATAGACTCAGGACCATCTGTAGCAGCAGGGACTAGAGCTCGTCCTACTAAACTTCCTGGGGGGGGGGTGTGTGTGTCTTTTGGAAACTGGGACAAGTGGTGACAGGATGCAGTAAAGTGCAGGTGGGCATGGGTGGACCTGAGCCGTGCAGGGGTCAGCACTGCCAGCACCCCATCCACTTCCCCTCAGTACCTATCACTTCCTCACATGCCAGCCCAACTTCCAACTGCCAGGAACCATGTGAGGACTCTCAGCCTGCTGGAACCCACTCTGCTGGTGTTCATGGTAAGATAGAAATGCCAGGGAACCAACACCTCCTAGGAACAGCCCTCTACCTGTGACTGGTGGGAGCTGGTGAATGACTATCCCAGCTCCCTCCCCCCAGGTGAGCTATTTCTGAGGTGTGGGTCCCACACTGTCACCCAAGAGTCCCAGCAGCTGAAGTTCATTGCCCACAGTGGTAACTTGCTTGATAATGAACCTTTTTCTTTGCTTTCTTCCCTTCGCTGTCTTACTTCCCCACTTCCATACTGGTGCATTCTGGGATCACCCCCCAGAAAAAGTACCTGCATTCAAATCTTTATCCCAGGGTCTGCTTCTGCTGGAACCCAAATTAAGGTGCTGACAGTCTGCAGAACAGCTCGTACTTACTAAATTCATCATGTAAACTTATTTGACTGGCTTCCCTTTACACTCCTACTTCTCTCTCAACTGGTTGTTTCTCTAGCTACGGTATCTTCTTCTAGGCCACTAGTAGTTCTTTCATATTTACTACTATGTGTCAAGTTCTGGGGATGTAGCAGGAAAAACAATAAGAGGGACCCTGCTCCCGTGGAGATTACAGTCTAGGAGGGAAGCCAGACTTTGAACAATTAATTTCAAGAGTGAACCCTGTAATAACAAGGAAAATGTGAGAGTGGGGAAGGAGACAGCAGTGGGATCCCACCAAGCCTGGAGGCAGGGAACATGCTTCCCCGAGGAAGGGACCCTGCATCTGGCACCTGAAGGGTTAGTAGGAAGTGGCTTGGTGCCAGTCTCCTCCTGGCTTCCCTGACCGGCAGTTTGTCCTTCTATGGTGGTCTAATGATAGCAAATGTGACAAGGGGTCAAATAGAGCTTGGAAGAGAGATACAATTAACACAAAAATGCAAAATAAATCCCAAATCACCAGGAACCTTTATTTTACTTCATATTGAACTGGAAGAGCAATAAAATAAAAATGTTTTCAATTCTTAAGACATTTTTACATCAGTTACACTGACCAGTAGAGAGAAAATTGAAATCCCTATGGAATTGCTAACAATAAATAAAATACTTAAAAATAGAATGTTCTGAGTTCAAAGGAAAATTTCCTAAGCCTGTTCAATCTGGGGAAGTCAATGACCCTTTGCAAACTCCAGTTTTTCAAAAGGCTATCCAACTGATGCAAGCTTCTGGTCATGATAAGAAGCTGCCACTTTCAGCAGCACCTTATATGAAAAGGGGAAGCAATCGATCTTCCTTCAATCACTTTGTCCATAGTTCTGGGGAAGCTATGCACAGAGCAGAAAAGGAAGGTATCTGCTCTTTGTGGTACCAGAATTTCACAACATCCCAAATAAATGCCAGTGCTATTTTAACTTGTCATTAACTAAAATGTACCATTTGCTCAGTGTGAGAATCTTAGTCCAATCTCCCTGCTGTTTGTGGGTGACCAAAAGAAGACCCAAATATTTGGGAAAGGGTAAGATTGACACTTTAAATTCCAGGATCTAGCAAGGGAAAGATTCTCTGTGAAGACCAAAGATTGAGTAGTGGCTTTGTAGGTCTAAAATTCTCTTCAGGGATAAAGTCAAAATACCATGTTTCATTGATTCTAGGATATACTTTTCCCCCCACACTTTAGCATCTCAGATTCCAATGGGCTTGGCCATTAATTGTCACAAGTGTCAACTCCCCCACTGACTTTCTGAGTGGTATATAAAGTAAGGGGATGTTTTACAACGAATGGTTTCTTAGATGAGATTAAATATGGTGCTCTGTAGTTCAGTACACACAGTGAGCCATATAAAAATAAATCTGACATTTTAACCCTGGTAACTTTCCCAAGTGAAAAGATGCTGACAAAAACATTTGGCGTCTTAAATTTCAACATGACCATCACAGTCTCAGGAAGGGTTAGAAGGATGGTGATGTGGGATGAGCTTGTACTCTCCTTCTGCGTCTGTCCCTAGTCAGCTGAGAGAACTATAAGGAAATCGATTTCACACTTCTGGGACTCAATTCCTCATCTGTAAAATGAGAAAGTGTTATCAGATGGCCTCTAAATCTTCCAGCCAAAAAGGAAGGTGATTTTAAATCTTACACCACTGAGTATGTGTCACTGTGTAAATTCCATAGCCACGCTGCCCCCAAAAGGCAAAGGAGCTTCTTGAGTTGCTGAGTTGCTGGCTCAGACTTCTCTGCAGCCATCCCTGCCCCAACCCCCAAGAGTCAAGGCTTCAAATCCACAGACTTTCTTGAATCAAGCAGAAAACACAATTCATTCACAACTTTAGTAACTTGATTGGAAAAGGATAATTTTTCAGTGTTGGGCAATTTGCAAACTTCTTTTAAAAACTGGAGAACTCTACTACGTTAAGTTGAACTAAATGTCTACCATAAATTTTAAAATATCAAAAAATTATAGCAAGGGTTCACTTCAAAGTCTTCATGATTGACATAATTTCTACAGATTCTGCTGCTTTAAGTGCCTCCTTCCAAGCCACAGAAGCGCCAACCACAAAAAGCTTTGTTTTCTGAAAGAAAATAATAAAGAAATTTCATTTGAATTAACTATTCATATCAGCACCCTGCTCCTACATTGAGATTTTATTCAACAAGAACAATGTGCTTAGCCAAGGAAAACAAACAGTGAGAAATGGGTATTCCAAGTGATGAAAAATGGAATAAAAATGTTGCTTTATGATAAATAACACATACATTTATATTTTTATATACATATTTTTAATTCAAAAGTCACAATCTATCTTTACCTAAACATGTTAGAATTAAAAACAAGAATAGCGGCTAAAATCAACAATTGCAGAACAAATCACAAATTCCTAAAGACTCCTATTTAAATGTCAATTCCAAAGGTTCAAACTATTTTAAGTGTTGTGATGTCACTTAACTAATTTACTAATAAAGGTAGACTCCCTCTTTAAAATTCTCTTAAATTCAGTCAATTATACACGTTTGATTCCTACTCCTTGAGCTGGCACAGACACTAATGAGGCCCAATGAAATGACCAAACTTCAGTAAATGTGTTGGTATTGGCATCTTACATTCAAACAGCAGCTCTGAGGAACTACAGTTGCTGGCTCAAATGCTATTATTAAGCAACTAGAATATATGCTTTACCCAAATGGGTGAGGGAAAGAAAGGAAGGAAAAGAGAAACAAAAAGAAGAGAAGAGAAGGAAGAAAGTGGGGAGGGAAGAAGGGAAAAGAGAGGAGGAACAGGTGGGGAGGAATGAGAGAGAGAGAAAGGAAGGGAGGAAGAAAGGAAGCGGGGGGGGGGGAAAGGAAGGGAGGGAGGGAGGAAGGAAGAAGAGAGAGAGGAAAAAAGGAAGGTAAAAAATAAAAAAGAAACTCCTGGAGCTGCTGATGCCCCACAACATAGCCATCACTGCATGGTGTTCTGGAGAGCAGGTTCTACCTTTGAACACCACGTCACTTGATTTCCCATGTTCTTGCTCTACCTCCAAAATGGGCTGGGCCTCTTTCCATGAGAAAGGGAGAGGCTTATGAAATGAAGCAGAGGTGATGACTGGCTGTAAAGACTACAATTTGTTTGTTGGTCAGAAAGGTATATATAGTTAGAGGATGAGGTTTTTTATGTCTTCAGTATCCACTACCTTTTGCAGCAAAGTTCCTTAAATATTATAAACACACTTCTTAAGCAATGTAAAGACTTACATGTAAATATAAATCATACTTTCTGATTATTTCCGTCTAATCAAGAAAACCATGGCTTCTGTCCTAACAGCTAATTGGCCATAAGTCACAAAGTGGGTGGTTTTAGAGGAGTGCAGGCAAGTAATGTTTGATGTGCCCACTTCCAAGCACTGACTTTGTTTGCCTGCAGTGATGTTATAAAGAAGCTTCAAAGACTTCAAAAATACAATCACCAGTCTAAACACAACTTGATTCTGTGAAGATGAAAGGTTCTTACCATTGAGGTTACTGATAGATCAAACTGTAGTTATCAAGCAAAGAATAATCAGGGTCATCTTCAAAGGGCAAAACACAGAGCAACATTAAGTTAACATTTTTTCATGATAATATATTAGCCCTTTTCAAATCAAGGCATCCCACTCAGAGTCTGGTGACTGCCATTTTGTAAGAAGAAAATATATCTGGCAACAAAACCTACAAATAACAGTCATAACTACAAGTCAGAAAACATATTGGAAATCCCTATTATGATTTCTTTGCCATTTTTCAACCATGGCCAGATAGCAGTCCCCACAGTAAAATCACCTTCAAAAATGGACAAAAGTAAGTCCCACAGTACCAACTGGTAATTATAAGGTAACAAGAAATCAATTAACTTAAATCCTTATCTAGTTCAAAGATGTAATTTCAGCCACTAAATTTTTCAGTCACTAAATTTTTGCCAAGATGCTAAATGCAGCCCAAGATGTCTCTTCCCTCTTCCTTTGAACATAGATAGACATATCTTTCTTTTATTCAAATAATAGGTATTTGTTGAGCACCTACTATGTGCCCAATACTGTGTTATGTTTTGTGACTGATTCAGGAGAAAACAAAGTGCCTGCCCTCAAGGATCTTGTAATTATCCAGGGAATACAAATTAACAAAAAGCACTAAGTGTGTGGTTCTCCCAGAGGTATCATAGGAGTTCAGAGAGAAAAAGAGACCAGGGTGCTCAGTGAAAGATCCAATTATAGGCAGTGTACAAAATACATAATATTAGGTTACATGTTTCCAGATATCTTCTATAAATTACATTTCTGTGTAATCCAAAGGAAACTGTATCTCAGTTTTGCTGTTCTCATGGTCCAAGTTGAAATAATCTCTTAGTAAGAATGCCTTATAAGTTTCTTTTGGTACTTGAGTAGCTGAATTCTCTTGGATAAGCTATAAAATAGACCACGAATTACCAAATTCCACTCTGTGACACAGTATTATAGTTTCTAATAATACATTCATTCTCTTGGAAATTTGATTCTATTTATTCCCTTCTTTCCTTTTATTTCAAAATTCTAGCTACTCAACCTTAAATAAAACCTGACCTAAGATTTCAAACAGTCTTTACCTGGTAAACTTTTAGGAATTGGGAGAGGTCTTCTCCTGTAAGAAATGAAAACCAAAATCTTTCAGATAAGTTCTTGTTATCTTTCTAATTTTCTACTTCACTCTACAAACACTGCATGCTAATCAGATCGGGTTTCTGCTCTGGAGGGTTAAGAAAAGTTCAGAGGAAGCAAAAGCTCTGCAGCGCTGACCTCCTGGATCCAGGCTGCAGACATTACATTATTCTGGGGAGCAGGACGCACAGAGCCCTGCCCCACAGCCCAGAAATCTCAGTCATGTGGGCAAGAGTTCCTGATTGCCTTGATAAAAAAATGGAAAGTCAAACAGTTCCTACCTTGCTGTCAGGGTTAAAGGAACTAACTCAAAGTTACTGCTTTGAGCAGCGCTTGGCATTCTTAAACAGTGGTGATGAACTTGCACCCCCCCTCAAACACTCCCTTATCTTTTCAAAAACTGGACTGAAAATTCAACAGCTTAGACTCCGAGGTGACTGTATGTGAAACAGAAGTTTCTCTTCCCTCAGGATCCTTTATATCAAGGCAGCAAACTTTTTCTGTAAAGGGCCAGATAGCAAACGATTTAGGCTTTTCTGGCCACACAGCATTTCTATCTCATCACTACTCAGCTCCAATGAGAAAGCAGCCGTAGACAGAATGGAAACAGATGAGTGCAGTCATCTTCTAACAAAGCTCTACATATGAACACTGATGTTTGCATTTCATGTAATTTTCACATGTCACAAAATAGTATCCTTTCAATTCTTTTCAACCATTTAAAAACATGAAAACTATTCTTAACTTGCAGGCCCCACCAAAACAGGTAGGTCAGACTTGACTCACAGGGGGCCAGAGTTTTCCAACTCTTGCTTTCTACAAGAAAGGTATAGGATTCTTGCATGAGTAATAATAATTACACTCAAGCATGATACAATCCCCCTCGAACTATGACTAATACAACCCATTTAACATTTGTCCTAAAAATGCTATTTCCAAAAACCTAGCACTCACTAAGCAAATGCAATGGTAGAGATATGTTCTGATTCTAATACGTCCATATTAGAATTGGAACACTAAAAATAAAAATGTTCTTTAGAAGTACTTTTCTTTTTTTTTTGGCCACACTGTGGCATGTGGGATCTTAGTTCCCTTACCAGGGATCGAACCCACGCCCCCTGCACTGGAAGAACAAAGTCTTAACCACTGGTCCACCAGGGAAATCCCCAAAAGTACTTTTCTACATGTGAAAGAAAGCTGGATATTACCTTGCCAAGTCAGACCCCGTAGCCTTTCCTGGTGGGGCAGCATTCTTCTGGGGGCAGTAGAAATTCTCGTACATGATGGGTGCTAGGGAATCATCAAGACATAAAACATTAAGAGTCTGATGACTTCCATTCTCAATGACCTGTGACAAGAAAGACTAATAGAATTGCTTAATTAACCCCCCACCCTACAGCTCCATTCACCTGGTGGAGTCTGTCCAGTTTTGCGTTGATTCACAAAGTACTCAATGTCCTTCTCAATGCTGCACACTTCTAAACTCTTACGGACTTCTTCATACATCTAACAAAAAGAAGATAAATCAAGGTAGAGGTATATGTCCATAAAAATGGTGACACAGCTTATTAAAATAGGAGGTTTGATGAATGGCTGTTTTCCAAATTTTGCTTTGAAAAGAAAAAAGAAGACATTCCCAAGTCCTGGACTCAAATAAAGGGATTTCTCTGATGCATATCTGCATTTAAATTTTTTTTAAAGATGACAAAAAAATATAGATTTTTTTTTTGTAGCAGCACAGAAACCTTGGTGGAAAGATTTTTTATGTTTTAAACTACTGATGGGACAAAGAAAATAGATACCAAGTCCCATGACCAATTCTACACACAAATGCAAAGACAATTGGAGAAAAGTTCTTCCAGTCAATCCTACTTGTTTTCTGGGTGTTTAATTATTCTTCTAAAGTGAATGTCCCATCTAAGCGAGGGTGGCTATTTCTTAGGAAAGAAAGTGGTGATAATTTGATTCATGTCCCCCTGAGACCTGGGAACCCATGACAATTGCTGTGTACAAGTTAAATCTGGATCACTAATGGCCCTGGAACACTGCTGAAGTAAATCCTGAGCTCTGGAGTGACCGTTAGCCTGGGCATGGCTCAGTCTGCTAGCCCTTGGTGCTGTCCTGGAGTGACCCCATTTCAGACCGGAGCAGTCTCTGGGACTCACATTCATTTTGTGACATCTCTGTTTTCCATAAATTAAACTGCGTTTGGGTCTCCCTTCTCTGCTCTCCTGCTCTGACCCTTTATTTCTTAGAGAGAAAGTCATAGTGCTAAAGTGAAACAAGAGTCAGGCAGGTTAGGTGTTTATCTGGGTCCATACTCACCGTGTGGCCTTGGGCCAGTCACTGTACCTACCTGGGCCTCAAATGAGGGGGGTGAACTAATAAATGTTTATGGTTCCTTCCACTCTAATGAATCTAACATGCAAAGCATCCTCCGTGGATGCCTCTGACTTACGTTATCGCTTGTGACACATTGTTGTGACAGCTGATTCATGTGTAACCACAGTGCATTCCGAAAGAAGTTTATTCGTTCACATTCTTGAGTCTCAAACACCTATAGAAACAAAACTACATGTACATATACAGAGAAAGGGGCCATTTGTCTAGACTGGCTATGACTTAAGAAACAATTTCAACCTTGAATTATCTGTAAGCTTATTGTCTCATTTAGTGTACTCCCACCCACCACCAAGGAAGCTCATAAACTCTTACTCAGGCAAAGAATGCAAATGGATTCTAATAACATATTAACACAAATAGGACTGGATATAGTTCTGGAGGTAAGAGGTGATGATGAACCTAAACGTCAATGTTCTAACCTGAATTCCAGCTCACATTTCCAACTGCCTAATGGGCATCTGTACCTGGGCAGCCTGCCAGAGCCTCCAATTCAAAGAGTTGTCCTCCTTCTCACCCCCTCCCAGAATGAATGAATTCAACTGGCAAGATGGTCACAATTGTTGAAGCTAGTTGATGAGTACATGGGAGCCCTTGCACTTGTCTTTTATCCTTGTGTATGTTTGAAATTTCCTTAATAAAAAAGTTGTTTAAAAAGTCACTGCCTGAACAATAGTTTTTGGATATAAGCAAATACAACTTATGGAAAATCAAACTATTCTATAAAGTGGATGCTATAGTATTCAACAGTGGATGTTATATATTAATGTATTTTTTAAAGGTTGACTACAAAACTATTACATTTTAAAGCTTCTTATAATGTAAAACTGTATACATATACAAGAGGAGAGAGAATAGCATAATGAATCCCCATGTACCCATCACCAGCTGAAACACTTATCCACTCACAACTGACTGTTTTACCTATTTCCCTACCAACGCACCTACTCCCTGGAGTATTCTGAAGCAAATACACTATTTCATCTATAAATATTTTATTATTCATATACAGTATATAAGTACTACATATGAATATTACATTATTTTTATTATAGACTATTTCACGTAGACAGAATCATAGAGAGTGATATTAGGAAGACTCACATACCAACCACCCAGCTTTGTCAAAACTTTTGGCCATATTTGCTTCAGATTCTGTTAAAGCCTCTGTGTGCTTTCTTCAGTCTCTACCATGTTCCTCCTCCCCCAGAGATAACCATTATCCTAAATTTTATCATTCTTATGCAGATTTTGACAATATGTATGTATCCATAAGATGTATATGATATTGCTTTGCATGTTTTAAAACCATATAAAAATGCTCTTATTTCAGGCTTTTCCATTAGATTGTGGAATTAAGGAAGTAAAGCAGAAAAGAGTGTTTTAGGAGGGACCCACAGTTTCAGGTGCTAAAGACCGGTCAAATAAAATTAGAAACTGCAAAGGCACGCTGGACCTCACACCAAGGGGACCACTGGTTCCTCTGGGAGAACAGCTGCAGGGGAGCAGACCCCAGACACAGCCACTGGGACAGGCAGGACAATGAGGATGTGGAGGCAGCTCCCCCAGGAAGCCTGGCTGTAAAGAGAAGGGAGAAGCAGCAGTGGCAGGCTTGAAAGCTGGAAGGAGCTGAGGTGTGAATGATAATAAAAGTCCACTGTGAAAGGGAGCTGTGTGCAAGGGGGTGGGGAAAGCCAGCTGGAGGATCCTGAGCCCAGTGGTGGCAGAGCAGCCCTTTACCACTATCACAGGAGAAGGGAGGGTGGTGAAGATCAGTAGTTCTCGTGCTTGAATTCACAGCAGAGTCACCTGCAGGACTTATTAACATGGAGACTGCTGCGCCCATGCCCAGGGTTTCTGATTCCAGAGGCCTAGAGTTGGTCTGAGAACCTGCATCTCTGCATCCCTAACAAGATCTGCATCTAACAAGGCAATGATGTTTGTACAGGTCCTAGGACCTCCCTTTGAGAACCACTGGTAAGGAAAATGTGTAGACAGGGTAACAGAAACTTGAGGAAGTTTCCAGGTTGTGTCTTTATTTTCTCTGGGTCATTGTGAGGCATGTGCTGAAAATGAGGGGGGCAATGGTGAAACAA
Source organism: Phocoena sinus (assembly GCF_008692025.1). Classification (NCBI taxonomy): domain Eukaryota; kingdom Metazoa; phylum Chordata; class Mammalia; order Artiodactyla; family Phocoenidae; genus Phocoena; species Phocoena sinus. Next base: position 27,559,600 of record NC_045776.1, on the reverse strand, counting down.
AAGGTGTGAGAATAAAAAACTCTAGGTCAGCCCTCCTGCCATCTGCATTTCCCTGTCACAGAGCAAGTACAGGTGAGGCTCTCGATAGGAAATCAATGAATCAACTGTTAATTGATTCAGCTGCTTCATACCCGTGCGAATCAAACATCAGAGCAAGGCCATGAACAGAGTGGGACAGCATGGTCAGGATCGGGAAGAAGCAGAAAGACAAGGTTTGGGGGAAAGCATTCCAATTCCTTCCACTCTCCACTTAAATTCCAGATTTCTAATTTGCCCTCAAGTAATTCTACAGAAGTAGAGGAAGGAAGACCCGCCCTTCGGGATCCAGGTACCTCGCAGGCCTTGATGTGTTCGCTCTGCCACTCTTCACGGATCTTATCCAGAGTGTTGATGTGCAGCATGTACGCCTTGTCTGCAATGGAGGGGAGGGGCCTGGGTCTGGAAACTGGATGGGAGGGGGCTCGCAGACCCATGAAAAATAAGCAAGGTGGGCATCACATTCCTTATAAAGAAAAACCAAGCAATTAGCCAGAAATGCTCCAAGGAAGGAAAAGTGAAAGCTGACAAGGAACCTCAGCCAGGGTTTCCTTCCACCTCTTACCATTTTCAGGAAAATTAAACAATGAGGGGTGCAGAAAAGTGAACTACCAAGTTACTTCAGTTTTGGATTTAGAAACTTAAGCAGCCATGGCTGTGAGAGGCTTGTCTCCGGCAAGAAACTGTGGCTGGGAATTAGAAGCCTTTGCAAACACTTGGTTTGGATTTTAGACTTCAGTGATGACAAGGCCTCATGACTTGGTTGTTTCTTTCACAGCAGAGAAGAGTTATCAGGGCTGAAAAGGGGTTTTAAGATAGATGTTCCCAATAAATCGGAGTGAGCACCTGGTCACAAAGCAGCTGCCACTTGACCCCCCCTCTCCCCCCCACCCCCACCATTCAGTCACCTGTCAGGCGGCAAGACCTAAGGCAGCCAAGGCCAGAAACCGCTGCCTCATTTGCTTCCTCCCGCTCTCCCAGGTTCCCATATACCCTCCCTTCCCCCCTCTCTTCCTTCCCTGTTTCCCCCTCCTTCCCTTCTCATACCTTGTTAATCCTACTGTATATGTATATATTCACTATTGTATGCTATATAAAACCGCCTTTCTCAGACAGATTTAGGATAACATAAGCCCCACCACAATCCTCCCCCATCCCTGGGAGCAGACCCATCACCTGAGTCTTCTACTGCAGTCTTTGAAGTTGCCAGTTTCACAAAAAGCTGTGAGGACAAAACAGAAACAAAAACAAACAAACAAAAAAGAGGTCAGGAATGCTGGGCTAGGCTTCTAAAGGCAAAACAGATTTTAAAGCAATGACTGAGAAGAGACAAGTTGTAGTTCAAGTCTAACCTATATTTCTCTCATGAGTTAATCATTCAACTTGCCCTCTAATCTTAACACCATTGGAAAATAGCCATCAAGCATCTTGCCCTACATCTTCCTAAAAACATATCCCTCCCTACCTTCTGATTGCTGACAATCTTATATCCAGATTTTATAAAATTAAATTTATAAAACACCCAAGCAGGAGGCAGCCTAGCTATAAAGAATACATGAGCTGAGTTTTGAAAAAAAGATGAAAACATCAGAACCCCCTCCCCTGTGGCTATGCTCCTCTAGCTCTTCCCCGACCCCCAAAATAGGACAAGGGTTTTTCTGGCTCCGAGGACTCTAATTGCCTGAAGGAGGGTATTGCCAGGAGCTCAGAGTGCAAGTCCATTTTTTTATTAAGACTATTAATTGGCTTTAGCTTGATATATGTAAATCTCGGATTTTTCAGGCTGTCTGCTCTCCCAGGTACCTTTTCTTGTTGCTTCGGGTTCACCACATTGGCACTCCGGTGGACAGCCTGCTCTGCTTCATCTTTGTCTCGGCATTTCTGCTCGTAGTTCTTCTTTGCCTTTGTAGTTATGAGCCAAAAGAGGATCAAAACAGATAAGCAGACGGTGACCCTAGCCCCCCACGCCCAGGAGAGAAGAGGGCTCACTGATTAGGGCTCTGATCACCACTAGACTGGGGGCACTCAGAGGACATGCTCTTTCTTGTCCATCTTTGGAAGGTCTCTCCAGACCTTTTCCAAATCATGTATGTAGTGGCAACCTGATCAAGGAAGTAACGACTCCTATTTGGCAAAAACAAAGTACATGAGCTTTAAAAATTTACTGAAACAAAAGATGGAATTTGAAATAGGCAAAATCAAACACTTATGTAACTACAGGACGTGAATATGTAATATTCATAACCCTCAGAACTTAGATGCAATCGCTTGGTCCTGGTAACTATAACTATGTTTCAGTATTCTAACATGCCTCCTCATAGCATGTGGACAGTGGGGAGGGCATCAATCCCATCATTTCTGTAGCTCAAGGGTAGTCATGTTCCTTCTTGATTTATAGAATTCTGTTTTAGCCAGTTTAAAAGTAGGCCGTGGTCTCTCCTGTGCTACCATGACTATCAGCAGTGTGAAAATAGTTCACAAACTACAGTTAGTGAATCAAATAATTTTCTGTTTCAACTCTTGAAGCAAAGACTTAACTTGTTCAAACAAAGCAAAGCTGTGAATCAGTTGGCTCATAAATAAAAATGATACTCCCCCCAAAAAATGCTTGACTAAGAATCAAGACACCTTTGCAGAGATGGTTTGTGCTCACCAAATATCTCACGTGCTTTCCTACATTTCTCAGCATCCCTTGCAGTTCAGTTAGGGTTAACCTTTCAGTAAACAACCTTATAATTCTCTCTGCTACACACACAGAAACAAAAGTTCATAACTTTTCTTAATTACAAGCACATAAGATATTCATGCAACAATTCTTTTCTTATGCAACAATATCTTATAGACACTTCTCTGTATCAAGCATGAAGCCTGCAGCTGAACACTTTTTAAAAAATTTTTTATTGGAGTATTGTTGATTTACAATGTTGTGTTAGTTTCTGTTGTACAGCAAAGTGAATCAGTTATAAATATACATGTATATCCACTACTTTTTAGATTCTTTTCCCATATGGTCATTACAGAGTATTGAGTAGAGTTCCCCGTGCCATACAGTAGGTCCTTATTAGTTATCTATTTTATATATAGTAGTGTGTATATGTCAATCCCAATCTTCCAATTTATCCCTCCCCTCCTCTCCCTGTTGGTAATCATAAGTTTGTTTTCAATATCTGTTAAGTCTGTTTCTGTTTTGTAAATAAGTTCATTTGTGCCCTTTTTTTAGATTCCACATACAAGCAATATCATATATTTGTCTTTCTGTGTCTGACTTACTTCACTCAGTATGACAATCTCTAGGTCCATCCATGTTGCTGCAAATGGCATTATTTAGTTCTTTTTTATGGCTGAGTAATATTCCATTGTATATATGTACCACATCTTTTTTATCCATTCCTCTACTGATGGACATTTGGTTGTTTCCATGTCCTGGCTATTGTAAATAGTGCTACAATGAATATTGGGGTGCATGTATCTTTTCAAATTATGGTTTTCTCCAGATATATGCCCAGGAGTGGGATTGCTGGATGATATGGTAGTTCTATTTTTAGTTTTTTAAGGAACCTCCATACATACATTCCCACCAACAGTGTAGGAGGATTCCTTTTTTTCTCCACATCTTCTCCAGCAATTTTTTTTTCTTTTTTTTTTTTGGTGGGTGGGTACGCGGGCCTCTCACTGTCGTGGCCTCTCCCGTTGTGGAGCACAGGCTCCAGACGCGCAGGCTCAGCGGCCATGGCTCACGGGCCTAGCTGCTCTGTGGCATGTGGGATCTTCCCAGACCGGAGCACGAACTCGTGTTCCCTGCATCGGCAGGTGGACTCTCAACCACTGCGCCACCAGGGAAGCCCTCTCCAGCATTTATTGTTTGTAGATTTTTTGATGATGGCCATTCTGACTGGTGTGAAGTGATACCTCATTGTAGTTTTGGTTTGCATTTCTCTAATAATTAGTGATGTTGAGCATCTTTTCATGAGCTTTCTGGCCACCTGTATGTCTTCTTCTATTTAGATCTTCTGCCCATTTTATGACTGGGTTATTTTTTTTGTTATTGAGCTGTATGAGCTGTTTGAATATTTTGGAGATTAATCCCTTGTTGGTCACTTCATTTGCAAGTATTTTCTCCCATTCTATGGATTATCTTTTCTTTTTGTTTCTGGTTTCCTTTGCTTTGCTGTAGCTGAACACTTTTAATGGTTGTAAATATACACACATACATATATAAATGCCATAATTTTCTTAACCAACTCTCTACTGGTGGACATTTACCTTATCTCTCATTTTGTATAACATAAAAATACTCTGATTTTTATTTTGGGTAGTGTGAATTTACAGGTCAGATTCCTAGAAGTGTAATTGTTTTCACTAATTCATACTCCTATAAACATGTACGTGAGGGTATATGGCCTCATGCTCTTACCAACACCAAAATAAGACAATGTTTTTAACCTTTTCTAATACTAGAGTTGAGAATGTTGGCATATGCCTTGTTTTATTTGTATTTATTTCATTACTAAGGTGATATGTCATTTCTACTTCATGTCTTTTACCTGTATTTTTTTTGGAGCATTCTTCATTTTAATTGATTTTTAAGAGTTCAGTCTATACTAGGAACACTAACTGGTTATAAATTATATAAGTTACTAATATTTTTTCCCATTTGTTATCACGTATAAGATGATATTTTTTTCTTTTGCTCTAAAGAAGTCTTAAATTTTTTTATACTTTTTTTTTGACTGCACTGGGTCTTAGTTGCCACACACATGATTTTTTAGTTGCAGCTTGCAAACTCTTAATTGTGGCCTGAGAACTCTTAGTTGTGGCATGTGGGATCTAGTTCCCTGACCAGGGATCAAACCTGGGCCCCCCTGCACTGGGAGTGCTCAGTCTTAGCCACGGGACCACCAGGGAAGTCCCAAAAAGTCTTAAATTTTAATGTCAGTTATCAATCTTTCTCTTTCGTGCATTATTTTTTTAATATGACATATTAAGCACTTTTTCTCTGTTGTTACATAGTCCTCATAATAATATTTTTAAAGGTTACACAATTTAATCTTTCTCCATTTTTGTCACTAAATCATGTACATTGTAGTTTTCATTATAGGTAGTGAACACGGTAGTGCATTTTGTTTTTCTTATTTTGGATGATTTCCTAAAGATAGAGTCTTAGATTCTTAGCGTTAAGATTGATGGGCTATGATCATATTTATGGCTCTAAAAGCATATCATAAAATATCGTTTTAAAAGGTTATATGGGCTCCAGAGAAAATGGAGCAGATGTACTCTACCTTATTCCTCCACACAAGTATAACTAAAACCCCTGGACATTCTACATAAAACAAACGTAAGATTCTGAAAGGTGGAGAGAAGAAGGCAGATTAGCTGATGTCCTTGATCTCAGACAGAAACCTAGAAGTGAGTGCCCTGGGTTTTCTTTGGGCCTCTTATATCACAGAATGAATGCCAAAGCAGCAGATAACCAAGAAATGCCAGTGGGCATAAACAAATAAAAAAAGCCCCAATGAAAACCTCCCCTCTCTAGCCAAAAGACCAGAAAAGGGGCAGCACAGCAGGACAGAAGCCTCCACGTGGTAGAGCAGCCAAACACCACATAAAGAAACCATGCCCCCCTCCCGCCCACCACACATCCAGCAAAGGCCAAGTGGGGAGTCTAGACTTCCACCCTCACCAGGCTATAATGCAGTTCCCAACTCCCCTGCTGAGGTGGTATCAGAGAAGGACCAATAGGGGACTGGGACCTTCATCCCCACCAGGAGGTAACAAAGCCCCACAAGCCCCACACACAGAGCTAGTGGAGACTCTGTGGGGAGCCTGGACTTCCACTACCCCCAGCTGGCAGTAATGAGGTACACCCCCTCCCTGCTGCAGTGGTGTCAGAGGAAGTCTAATGGGGATTCAGAACTTTAATCAACCCCCAGTAGTAACAAGGCCACACTGACCCTATGGTGTCAGTGGAGGCCAAGGTGGGGAACCTGGCCTGGAACCCCTCATAGCAGTTATGTGGTGGCACTTCACCTCAGTTGCTCGAGTGGTGTCAGAGGAAGCCAGCTAAAATAGAAGGTTTAAATAAGATCCAGAGTCTTGCAACAGAATACCTAAAATGTCCAAAATCAATTGAATATCACTTATCATACCAAGAACCAGGAGGATCTCAAACTGCATGAATAAAGACCATCAATAGATGTCAACACCAAGAAGACAGAGATGTTACAATTATCTGACAAAGATTTTAAGGCAGGCATCATAAAAATATTCAATAAACATTTGCAAACACACTTGAAACATGAAAAAATAGATAGTCTTAGCAAAGAAAAAGAAAAGCTCAGCAAAGAAACAGAAGATATAAACCAGAACCAAATGGAAATTTTAGAACTGAAAAATATACTAAATGAAAGGATGGATGTATGAATGGAAGAGATAGAAGAAAGAATTGGTGAACTGGAAGATAGTACAATAGAATTTACCTGGTCTGAAAAACACAGAGCAAATAGGCTGAAAAAAAAATGAACAGGACCTCATGAACCTTTGGCACCATAACAAAAGATCTAACGTTCATGTCCTTGGAATCCTAGGAGAGAAAGGTGGGCTGAAAAAGTACTTGAAGAAATAATGACTGATGAAAAGAATGAAATAATGCCATTTGCAGCAACATGGATGGACCTAGAGATTGTTATACTAAGTGAAGTAAGTCAGACAGAGAAAGAGAAATATTATATGATATCCCTTACATGCGGAATCTAAAAAGAAATGATACAAATGAAAATAGAAACAGACTCACAGACTTAGAGAATGAACTTATGGTTACCAGGGGGGAAGGATAGTTAGGGAGTTTGGGATCAACATGAACACACTGCTATATTTAAAATGGATAACTGGGACTTCCCTGGTGGTCCAGGGGGTAAGACTCCTCGCTCCCAGTGCAGGGGGCCTGGGTTCAATCCCTGGTTGGGGAACTAGATCCCACATGCATGCTGCAACTAAGAGTCCACATGCCACAACTAAAGATCCTGCATGCTGCAATGAAGATTCCACGTGCTGCAACCAAGACCTGGCGCAGCCTAAATAAATAAATATTTTTTAAGAAAATAAAATGGATAACCAACAAGGACCTACTGTATAGCACAGGGAACTCTGCTCAATGTTATGTGGCAGCCTGGATGGGAGGGGAGCTTGGGGAAGAATGGATACATGTATATGTATGGCTGAGTCCCTTTGCTGTGCACCTGAAACTATCCCAACATTGTTAATTGGCTATACTCCAATATAAAATAAAAAGTTTAAAAAAAAGAAAGAAAGAATAGCTGAAAACTTTCCAAATTTGGCAAAAGATATAAACCTACAGATTCCAGAAGCTGATCAAACCCCTAACAAGATAAAGCCAAAGAAATCCATGACAAGACACAGAGGTGAACTTCTGAGAACTAAAAAAAGAAAATATCGTATCTTAAAGCAGAAATGACACCTTATCCATAAGATAAAATCAGTTTGAATTACAGCAGCTTTCTTATCAGAAACTATGGAGGTCACGAGGAAGTGGCACAACATTTTTCAAGTACTGAAAGAAAAGAACTGTCAACACACAATCCTATACCCAGTGAAGATATCCTTTAAGAATGAAGAGGAAATCACTAAAGGAAAACTAAGAGTAGTTATCACTAGCAGACCTACCCTGAAGAATGGTTAAAGAAGTTCTCCAAGCAAAAGAGAATTATAAAAGAAGAAACCTTAGAACAGCACAAGAAAAAACACACACCAAGCAAAAAATCAGTAAATACAATAGTCTTTCTTTCTCTTCTGAGTTTTCTAAATTACTTTTGACAGTTGAAGCAAAAATTTTAACACTGTTATGGCTCTAAACATAGGTAGAGGAAATAGGAAAATTATATTTCAATAAGGCTTTCTCTGTAATTGTGAGAGAGATTTCCCCAGATTGCTCAAAACATAAAAGTTCTGGGAGCAATCATATATCAACCAACACCATTTCTGCATTACACTGACATCATTCCCTATTTATCAATCGCTTTTCAGGTGCTCTGCATCAAAGAATAAAATATGCAAAACAGACTGAATACACCATCAACATTGGTGACATTTTCTTTTTTGACCAAGTTACCAGATATGATGTCATAGTCATAGAATATCATGATGATACTTCTGTACAAAGATGGAGTCACAGATGTTCCAGTAACAGAGTTTCATTTTTAAGAGATTCATGAAAAGCTAGAGTGAGGTCCCCAGCAACTTCTCTTAGTTCTATCTTGTTAAGCATTTTTAAAATAAATTACTTAAAGTAAAGGAGGCTTTTACTATTTGCAGATATCTTAAAACTCAATAAAAATAGGTAAGAAATCAAGATTCAAAACAGTCTTAACAGGGAAGAAGATTCAAAACAGTCTTAACAGGGAAGAAGATCAAACCCAACAAGATAAAAGACATCATAAAGTATATATGTCCTGGTCTGAAATATTTAAGTTGACTTGCTATACCTTCCCAGGTTGCCAGAAAGATAACATCATTGTATTTCTTCTGTCTGATTTCATCCTCAACCTTTCCAAGGCCTTAAATAGAAATTCAAACCACCAAAGGCTGTTTTCCCTAAAACACTGCACTAATGTTATTTTCAGGAATATGTTGATACATAGCACAGGATATCAGAAAATATCACCATTACAAAAAAAAAAGGCAACATAGTGAGACTCACATCCATGGTTTTCTTGAATTGTAAGCTCTTTTGTTTATGGGCAGCATCCATTATAAGCTCCGTCTGTGCAGAGAGAACAGGCGCTATTAATAATCAAAACCAATTGTTAACACCAGCTTATCTTGAGGGCTCAGTGTTCAACGTGGCTTATCTCAATTAGTCCTCACACAACCCAGAGGGTAGATGTGCTATTTATTATTACTCCCATTTCACAAGTAAGGAGACTGCAGCACAGAAAAGCTGAACAATTTGCCCACCTTTGAACCTGGGTGGCCACTAGCCACTATTGAGAATCACTGATCATCTTAGAGTATCCTCATCAGTAAATCTGGAATCAAGGAACTTAGATTTTAAAACTTTGTTAAAGCACCATTTATATTTTAAGAGGGGTCTTTATTCTGTAAGCCTATGTCAGCACAGTTAAAGACTCAGAAACATTCACTTCTGTGGTATCTGTCAATGGCATGTCCTTCACCAGCAAGGAGCCCAAGCAGTATGAAGGGAAGAAGTGCTTGTGGGACAGCTAAAAGAAGTTGTTCCCCTACTCTTTACCCCATCTAATCTAGGAAAGGTAAGCTACTCTTCAAGTTCACTTGGGAGCAACTTCTTTGTTGTGGCTGTGATGTTAATACTTTTATTAGTCAAAATAATGGAGCTAATAATAAAAATGTAGCTCTCAGACATAATAGTAGCTCCCATTTATTAAGCACTATTATGTGCTAAGCAACTTTCATGCATCACAACGACTGTGAGTACTCATCCCCATTTTCTTGACAGTAAACTGAGATGGATTAACTCACCCAAGGTAATACTCTCAACAAGTAGCAGAGTTGGGATTTGGGCACAGCCAGACTCCTGTGCCCTTGTTCCTAATCATTATCCAAAACTATCATTATCCTTATGATAGCTCTTTAAACCAAAAAGGCCAAGAAATGCAATAATTCAAAATGAGCTATGGCATTGCTCTTATACAAAATTATATAATCCAAAATAATGTTGAAAATGATATTAAAAGATTTCTCTTTCTTCTGGAAAACTAAGTTTTTGTCTGTTACCATAGCACACAAACATGGATGGATTTTCAAGATATCTGGATGGAAGGTTTGGGATGGTCTCACTTCAAATATGAACTTTGTGGAATACACGAAACTCCCTTGGGGGAGCCCCAAGGGACCCTCAGGGAACAGAACAGCCATCTTCCAGCCCAGATGAAATTGAGGGATCAGGAGGTAGCTAATGGTCCCAAGGAGGCTCCAAGGACATGGAGAACAGACAGGGCTCCAACGTGACCCGACAGGGAAAGACGCATGGGCAGCTCCCTGCCATCAAAGACAGGGAGCTGTGTGGCTCACGTGAGCATCTATGTGCCTCTGCCAGGAGGGGCAGCGTTTATTCATAATAATAAACCCTGATTTTCCCAGGCTCCACAGAGCAGATCAGTTAGCAATGTCGGTCCATCCGTGGTCCTTTCTACTCCGAATATACACACTGCCATTCTTCCTGTTTGGGAGCTGCTATTAATTTATAGTTTATGGCCCAAACCAGGCCTCCTTATCTCCAAGTTCTACATAACACCTGCTTCAAGCACCTCTCGCGTGTCTACAAAGTTCTACTTCATACCATTCTTCTCTCTGCCTTCAAAGATTCCTGGCACTTGTATGTCGGCAGGATCTTAGAAAGCAGCAGTCCAGCTCTCATCTGACAGGTATGATCCCCAGGGCCCATGAGGTGATATTGCTCAAGGCCACTCAGTGACACCCAGTCCAGCTCTGTCTGCTATACCACCTTGATTTAAGTCTCCTCATGTCCATACTCACTTGTAGGGTGGCCTATTCATGGTGACCCCAGAAAGTCACGAGTTCTCTTTCAGGACTCCTTTTTTTTGACCGCACCATGCAGTACGTGGGATCTTAGTTTCCCAACCAGGGATCGAACCCGTGTCCCCTGCAGTGGAAGTGCAGAGTCTTTACCAATGGACTGCCAGGGAAGTCCCCTCTTTCAGGACTCCTTGGGGAAGTTTTTCTTCTAGGACTCATTCTTTCTGCTTAGACCAACTCCAGTTGAAATTTGATTATGTTTTGTTATCAATAACACAAAATAGTGCAAAAACACAATCCTCTATGCTATCAAGTGGGGAGAAGCAAGAGGGAGGGGAAAAGGAAGAAGAGATTTATAAATGACCCAAGTGACCCTGCAGTAAATTACTGACAGAGCTGCTGAGTGGTCTATTTGGCTACATACATTCAGACTGTACTCTGAAAACTAGAAGTGAAAACTTACGTGACCAAAGAGGTTCCCTTTGGAGACTGCTCTCGACACAGGCAGAACATTCTGCTGTGATCGTCCCTATCTTAGTATGGGCGCCAAAGGAGAGGATGACTGACCACATGCTGCCTTTGTCAGGCTTAGGACGTTCTGGGCTGGGAAGGAACTCCAGCACCTAAAATGTCAAGCCTCCTGAGAGTGGCTCTGAAGATCCCTCTCTGCCTGCCAACCTCCAGGGGTGAGAGACTCCTCTCACTCTGCCCTCAGCCACACTGCCTTTCACTCTGCTGGCTTTAGCTTCAAGGTCGCTGCCTCCAGAAGGCCTCCCCAGACCTATAAATTAGGTTAAGTGTCCCCACTTCATGTTCAGCTGGCACCTTCACTTCCCTACCTTTTAAGGCTCATCACACTTTGTCATGATTACTGTCACGTCAGTCTCTCTAGCCATGCTCTATGCTGTGTGGGAGAGATGGCCATGGCCGCATTGGTTACCACCCTCAGAAAACAGTAGTTCTGTAAGTGAGTTCACCAAAACTTCTACCAGCCATTCCATCTGTACCTCCCCCGTCCCAGTTTGCTAAAAGAAACTGACTGACGGATTTCCTGGAAATGGCTTAATTAAGTGAGAGACCAGCGCATGCAGGGTTTGACCAGTGAAAATGAGAAGTTAACACTAACACATTTTCTCCAAAAGTTTGCTTTTTTTAAAAAAAAGGTATCAATACAGAAGTGGAACAACCCAGAGTTCATTGCGACACAAGTAATTACAAATTTATTAATGAACTTCGGACTCTGCAAAGAAAGCTCAGAAGGTGTTTTCCTGCTCTTGAGAGCACACAATATAGGGAATTTGGATGACAGTGGTGGAAGGAGCCCAGGCGCCTCTGTTGCTTAAGAGAATTCAGAACAGTTCTTCTAGCTGTGAGAACTTGGTCTTTGTAACCTGCTAGGAAGGGAAGTTTCAGAAGCCTTGCAAAATTAACAAAACTCTCCCTGAAATAACTAAGGCAACCGAGGGCACTTAAGAATGTGAGGAAATGACCCTCTTCTCCTCTTAGGGGAAATCATGTGTGCAGAGACTCCGGTTGTCTAAGGCATTTTGCTTCTGAAAAATTGTAAATCCTTTGGAGAGGCAGGCAGGGCTGACAATGTCAGCCAAAAAGAGTTTGACCATCCAGTAGATGGGTGTAATATACATATTATTTTTGCTCTGAAAAGTACTTTAGGTCAGATGCACCCCCTCAAACCTCATACATGAAGCTTGAGTTTGTGTGAAAACACCTGACATCATGTTCCTTAACTGTTGGTTTCTACCCTTCCTTCCTATACGAGGTATAGCAGTTAAGAGCGGCTCATGAAATGACAATATATGTAAGGCAGTCAGGCTCTTAAGATACTGCCACCCACTCTGAATGCCAAGTGGCCACAAAGGAAGCTGGAATTAGACTCTGATTTAGAACCACAGGCAAAGTTGCTGAGATTGAGGTAGGGGTAGAGCCAGCTGTTTACTGAATACACACTGCAGACTTCCAGACACTAAAGGGCCAAGATGAAGAAAGACGTCCAAAAAGTCCATGCAGAGCTGTATGGAGAGATCTGGGTGGGAATGTTTGGATGCCAAATAGGGAAGAGCTTATCCCCCACGTGAAGTTCATTCACACCCTGGAGACCAGATGTTAAAAAAAGTTCTTGGGACTTCCTTGGCAGTCCAGAGGTTAAGACTCCGTGCTTCTGGTGTGGCCAACAAATTTAAATAATTAATTAATTAAATGTAAAAGTTCTGGAAGGGCCCTATCTGGCTTCCAGGCCAACCTGAATGTACAAGTCTTTAAGGAACAAAACAGAAGGAAGTCAGAACAGTGGTCTAGTCTAAGGAACACTTTAATATAAATCTGGACTTCTTTTCTTGATGCCTATAACTTCCCAAATGTTTACCAGTTTTATTAACTCTTGTTCACTCCCATCTCCTTCCATATAATTGGCCAGAATAAACCCTATAAATGAAAAAGAGCCTGTAAACATCTGCTTTGAGGCCAAAAAGACTTCAATTTCCCAGGGCCTCAGTTTCCCTATTTGTAAAATAGGGTGGTTGGATGACATTATGGTCTCCAGGGAGAACATGGGTCCCCTCCACTTCTTATCCTCCCCTTACTGCCTTGTCCAGGAGGAGGAGTGTGGTCTGAGAACCTACCACCTTGGTAGCACATGCTAGACCCTTATGAAGACAGAGGGGTTCCCCTTTCCAGTCATAGTTTAAACAGTGGCAGCAGATATAAAAAGAAGAGGAAAGCAGGCTGGATCCCTGACTCTTACAGCAATTAAAAAAGAACTGCCCTAACGTGCAAATGGGCACAGAGGCATCACCATCTAGACTGAGTGCCCGTATGGTTCCCAGTAAATAATCTCATAGGTTAAAAGAAGAGTGTGGGTGCTTGAGGGTAGGAAATGGGTCAAGGAGTTTAATGAACAAACAAGCCTGGAAGAACGGCAACATCTTAACACATACGTAAACCCAACCTTTTTTCGCTGTAACTTTTGCTTTTCCCTGAATTCTTCCATCTTCCTGGCCTCTTCTCTTAGAGTCTGTGCAAGCTGAATGTGACTTTGTGCCACACTGTCTATTTCTGCAAAAAGAATTTAAAAAAATAAACAAGATCTACACATGTCTGAATTCAAACCAAAGAAACTATACAAAAAGTTTAAATACATACAAAATGCTAGGGCAAGTGGTAAAGTTAACCTGCTTCACTTGGTCACCAACATTTATTGAGCCCCTCCATGTGCCCAGCATTGCCCTGGCCACCAAGACCGAGCTGGCAAACCTTTAGCTTAGCTTCCTACCACTAACTGCTACTAACCTAGTATATGCCCAGGGCCAGGGAGAAGCTCATGGAGCTTGCATGCCAGCACACATTACTAAACCCATTACAATTTCAAATTCAATCCTATTTCTCATTACATGACTCTAAGGTTCTTTCCATCTCTAAAATCTCATGAGCCCGTAAGAAATTTATCTCTGGATAGAAAGATTATTGGTGTTTTTCCTTTTATTTCTTTGTAATAAGCATGGCTTACTATTTTAATAGAAAAACCGAAATGCTTACCTTTCTTGTTCTAAGAAAACAAACTGAAGATGGCATTAAAGCTAGAAAGACTGACAGATCTGACCTAAGAAAAAATTTTAAACTCGCGTGTGTGTCAAATAACCTTGAACGAGGTTAGAAGGTACATGGCAAACTGGAAAAAATATTTTCAATTTATGTAACTAAGGGCTTTCACAAATCAAAATAAATATATATACTCCAGTATTTTTTAAATGGTTAAAAAACATGAAATTTTTAAAAAGATTGGCCAAATAGCCAGTAAACATTTGAAAATGTATTCAGCCTTAAAACGACTGAAAAAACACAAAGCTTTAAAACCCTGAAAACTATCACTTTTTAACTTTCAGTTTGGCAAAATTTTTAAAGTGTAAAAATTCTTGGTATTGGCAAGCATGGGGAAAAACAGCATTGTTGGTGGGGAAAACATCAGTATCACCTTTCTGGAGGAAATGTGGCATTTTGTAGAATAAAAATATTTTAAATGTAAGAGTGAGACAGATCTGCATGAACTGAAACGGAAAGATGTCTAGAACCACTCAACTAGCTAAAGAAACATGTTAAGCACATACTGTGCCACATTAAAGTCCTTAGCTTGGAAGCATGAAGAACAGAAGGACTTAAAGTCTTAAATTCTGAGTAACAGGCCCAGGGAATACTAGAATTGGACAGGACCCCTGGAAGATCAGTGCCAGGGCCTCACCCTGAGCTTCCAGTGTGAGAACCACTGCCCTAACTAAGTCAAATGTACATCACAACGTGCAAGTGTGGACGGTTCTCCAGCTCATTTCAACTCTGAAGGGCTATTCCTCACCTTAGGAGTTGCTCTGATTTTTTTTTTTTTCACCCAGTATGAGATTGCTGTTCAAATTAAAACTCACCTTTGATGACAGACATATAGCTTGCCAAAGACAGCAAATACATTTTTAAAGAATCACTTACGTAGCTTGAAGACGTCAAGGGCCCGCTTCAGGGTGCTTAAAAAAAAAGCACATCTATAATTTCGGTTCTGGAAATTGGCTGTATAACCTTATTATAATGCCATTGTATGTTTCTCCCAGCCCACATCTTAACTGATAGCCTATGGTCTGATCTTTGCCTGGGAGCTTGAGAAGACACCAAAAGATCAAGACTTCTTCAGTCCAGTTTCCTCTCTCTTACCCTTTCAGTCCCAGGCACAAGCATCATAAATGCTTCACTGTCTACCTGGGTGGAGCCAGATGCCAAAATTCTTTATGCTTCATTTCTCCCAACAATAATATGGGAGTTATGGTCCCTTTCTCATAAGAATACCAGTCATTCTTTAAAGTATGGTAATTAGAAATATGAATACATAAAGGAAGGATTCAAACTGTGGCTCCTGATCACCTCCTTTTTCATCCATTCTTCAATCAACACATACTTACTGCACATAAACTATGGGTCAAGGCATTGCATTAGATGTTGGTGATTCAACAGTACAAGACAGATATTGTCCCAGACTTAAGAGTCTTAACAGAGGAGACAGACATTAAACACATTGATTTAGTGTTCCACCACTGATGAACAAAATACCACAAATTTAGCAGCTTAAAACAAGACACATTTCTTACCTCACAGTTTCTGTGGAGAAGACCAAACTCATTTTTCATCCTTCTCCCAGTCTCCCCGCTCTTTTCCCTCATAACCCATGGCTCCTCCTCCCTTATAGCTCGCCCTTGCCCATGGTTTTAGTTCACCCCCATCCTACACTTCCTTAATAAGCCTCCTTTTAGGGCTTCCCTGGTGGTGCAGTGGTTGAGAGTCCACCTGCCAATGCAGGGGACACAGGTTCGTGCTCCGGTCCGGGAAGATCCCACATGCCGCGGAGTGGCTGGGCCCGTGAGCCATGGCCGCTGAGCCTGTGCATCTGGAGCCTGTGCTCCACAACGGGATAGGCCACAACAGTGAGAGGCTCACGTATCACAAAAAAAAAAAAAAAAAATTAAAAAAAAATAAGCCTCCTTTTAAGGTGAAGTGGCCCTGGGGATTTTCTTGCTCACTGCCGCCTTCATGGAAGTGTATCTCACTGGGCTCACTCCAGCCACTCAAGAAGGAATGGGACTTAGAGTGAAGTCATGGTACCCCAGCCCCTAGCCACAACAGCATGGGATCATGGATCATATTCTATATGTAGGTGGAAAGTTCTGCTATTTTGCAAACTAATAACCCTTGTATCTTCCAGCTGGCCCCTTCTTTTAGCTACACCTCATTTTTCTCACTCTGTTTATTTGTCCCAAAACAAGCATTCTTATTTCTCCCTGCCTTTTCTCACATAAACATTCCCAGTTATTACAAACACACTAAGCAGAAAAACATAACTGCACAGTCTCCATACACTTTATCCATCTTACGATACAATTTTTCAAGGAATGCAATGCACTAGAAAAGTGTCCATATCCAAACAAATGCACAAGTGGCCCCGAAGGATGAATGAGCCCCACTGGAGAGCAGACTTATGACTGGAATTAGTGAGAGAGAAAGATGGCTATGGCTGCAGATACAACTAGAAGTCTTCCCGATAGTGAGTTGTGGAGTTGGAAAGTGACTTAGAGATAAAGTCTGTTCAGGGTCTAAAATTTTTCTCCCACCCTAAGTGACTGCCTTAAAACGCCACTAAAATAGCAGCCCCAAACTCCCTTTAGCTTGTCATCAGCTTTGTTGTCCCACACTATCACTTTATTGCTGTTTCCCGTGTTCAAAACTGATGACAATCTGAGGATAGAATCTGAACCTTGGGGATGGTGTTCTCTCAACGTCCATGCCCTCTTCTCCCTGGTGTTCTCCTTAACTGTGGGAGAAGAAAATATTCTGCCACCTTTTAATAAGCACTTTGGCCTTAAACCCTAACAGGGCCCATCAGAAAGCTGAAGTCTCTCAAAGTGGTCGATGAGGTGAAAAAATCCTATTTAGTCCCTGGACAAACAAAGTCGTGCACTCTCATCTAGGGCACCTTCCTAAAGATCATCCTGGAGGTGACAAAAACAGAAGTACCTGAATGGCCTTTCACTTCCACCTTGGAAACACAGTCCCCAGGTCTCATATCCTGTTGCACCTTCCTCTCTGAGGAATTCTTAGAAGGAAAACTGACGGGCTTTCGTCACAGAAGAGAATGGCGCTATAGTCTCTTAAAGGATTTACCAAGTTTAAGTCAAATGTGCAAGAAATATCGCTTTGGATCAGACTCATTCTGCCAAATATATTTTTCAAGAAGTACTATGTGAGAGAATATGGCTATTTTCCATCACATCACCTAAAATTTTTTTGGATATCTTCCCAAATGGCTTATGCTTCTTTATGAATAAACAAGTTTTTGGATCAACTGACCCACTAATCTTCCTTGAAAGTATCTAAACCCTCCTTGAACAACAGTGAAACCTACCTAATACTATGCAATTCTGACCTTGAACATAGAAATGTTTTACACATTCAAAAAAGAAACTAAACCAAGCAGGAAAAGAAAATAATCCTTAAAATTTAAAACAAACAAACTTAACTATATATAAAACTGTTTACATAATCACACAGAAAATAGTATTTTATATGACCTTAGAACACAGTGTTCTTAGTGGGATATAAGGTCAAGAAGAATTGCAAAAAGAACTGCAAAGAAATGTTAAGTTTCATTCAGAAGTTTTATTGTTAGTAGCAGTTTTATATTATTATTTTAAAACATTTTACTATATATTGTCATATAAAGCAAATAATTCTGCTAATATTGTCAGGAACCAAGATTTTTCAGTGCAAGAGGAAATAAATATAAAATGAAAGAAGTTAAGTGAACTGTAAAGTTAATTAGAATTGGAAATATCAATATGAACTCAGGCTTTTAAAATCTGTCCCCTGAAAGAGCCTAGAAACAGTGACACCTCTGTGACAATGACCAACACTAGAACTCAGAGTTTCATCTCTAAATATGGTTAATCATGAAAGGAAAACCTGGAGAAATATGTGGAAAAGTAGCTGACTCCAGGTTTAAATTCACCAAAAAACTACATTAAGAAAATATGACGAGTATAAATAATTGTTAAATCTGGGTGATGGATTCACAGCCATTCATTACGTTTGTCTTTTTACTTTTCAATGTGTTTTAAATTTTTTCATTTAAAACATAAAAAATATATAGAATATAATCAACAAACAAATTCTCCTTGTACTAATGTCCTATGTCTGAGGGTAACAAGTTTTTAAGGTTTATGTAACTGTTAATATTTTAAATCTCTCCCAATGTTTTCCTCCCCCTCAATAATCCAGTACTTTGTAGTCTGGGATAAGCGAGTGTGTGTGTGTGTGTGTGTGTGTGTGTGTGTGTGTGTGTGTGTGTGCGTTTTAGGATCAAGAGAAGAGAAGGGGAAGGGCAATGTCTTGTCTGCTCCCTATACTACCTCTGAGGGGACACAGACCTCAGGGTGTCTCTGCAGCTGTCTACAGCACAGCCAAAGCAGTGTGCATGTCAGCATGAGGTGTGATTACATCTGCAGAGATCTTCAAAGGTCTGCCTAAACAATTTCCCCCTAGTCTCCCTCAGTATGCTATGTTAGAGAAGGAATTTAGAAATTTCCATGTGAGTAGGACTGGCTACATAATTTGTGAGGCCCACTGCAAAATGAAAATGTGTAGGACCCCTTGTTTATAAATCACTAAGAATTTCAAATAGTGACAGCAAAGAGCATTAAACCAATTATGAAGCCTATCTATGTGTGAGATCCTATATGACTGCCCATGAAGCCAGCCCTGTATACGAGGGAGTGTGTTCCTAAAGTAGGCACCATGTCTGGCCATCTCTGTATCCTCAGAGTATTCAATGAATGATGGAAGAATAAATAATTGTGGTAAAGAAATCTCACACTGGTGGTGAGAACTATGAAATAGTGCAAAGAGAGTCTCTTGTAGCTATCACAAACTATGGGTGTGTTTTATACACACACACACACACATATATATATATATATACATATAAATAAAACAATAATACCCTCTCTATTAAACTCCTAGCATAAAATTATATATAATTCTACCTATAAAAAGTATACATAGGAAAGGTCTTCAAGGAAAATTTAGAAAATATTAATGGGTTATGGCTTCATAATTCATTTCAGCTTTCTTTCTATTTTTCTATATATTTTTCACAACTGGAAATTAAAAAAAAAATTTAAAAAATTTTTCACACTTCACCCTACTGGCCAGCTCTGCCTGCTGAAGTGATGGGGGCTCCTGAGTGGTATCAGTCAACCTAGAAACCAGAAAGAAATGTGGCACCTACTTGGTCTCAGACTGTCCACATGGCTTCTTCCTAGAGAGGCTAAGCAGATCTTTGCCATATTTCTCTTCAATTGATGCCCTAAAAGGAACATAAAAGAGGGTTATGAGTCCTTCTCAGGGCTGATTCTTATTTCAGACATATGGCACTTCCCTTGAAGGCAAAACTGTACCCTTGACAGTAGAAGCTCAGATATGACACAATTCTCTAAAATGTGAAACTCCCCTCTACAGAACCGGGAGGAACTGTAAAAGAACAGTGGCCTTCATCTCTAAGGTGTTCTTCTCCAGCAAAAAGTCTCTAGCTTGAATATTAAAGCCAAACCAAGCATGGCCCCTTGACCAATACTGGCTAGCACATTACAGAATAATTTTCAAAACTATGATCCATAATTTATATAAATAATCTATATAAATCTATATAGATATAAAATATACCTTTTTTAAGTGGAGTAAAAGATATTTCCACGAAATGCTGCAATCCTAAGGCCCACCCCTCCCATCTTCTCTAAGAGTATCCTTTAACCAACCTATAGAGTTCCTCATTCATAGTCAATTCAAATACACAGCTAAACCATACCAAAGAGAGAGGAATTTCAGAATATAAACCCTGAAGTTGGCATGTCTCACAAGAACATCTGCCTGTTACTCGGTGTGGCACAGGTCTGTGTAAAGCACAAAACATCCCCCACTTCCCCCCTTCCCCTAGCCTCACGGCCCTCTGTCACCATCTCCACTTTGTGTCCCAGCCCCAGCCTTATCTAAACCATACTATCAGGTTATGGGCCTTTAAGCTCATCTACCCCACTTTCTTCAAATTAAAAAAAAAAAAGTATATTATGAATACATTCTCACTGCAAAAGATTCACACAACACAAAGTCATATGGAATAAGACACAAAAAGTCCCCCTTCACGCTATCCCCCAATCCCACTCCTCTCCCCAGAGGGAGCCACTGCTAAGCTTGGTATGTACCTTTCCAGTCCTTTTCCTGCATTTACATACCTAAATCTCACAAATACACAACTTTTAATGGTTACATAATTGAGATCATTCTATTATTTGCTGTTCTGTTTCTCACCTAGTAATAAATACATCATATAGATCTTTCCTTATCAGTACATGCTACCCACCATGTTCATAATATGGAGTTTTCCACAGTTCAGGGTCACCCTATTTGTTTTTCATTACTGCCAAAAAAAGCTAAATGAACATCCTCAGACAGATATTCATGGGCATCTCTGAGAATGTTTCTCTAGGCTAGGACTTCTGAGAAAGTTGATTTACTAGATCAGAGGAATATGTGTTTTAAATTTTAGGAAACAGTGCCAAATCGCCCTCCAAAAAAGCCTTCTCAATTTATATTCCCAAAAGTGTGTAAGAGTCCCATTCCCAGAAACCCTGCCCCACACTGGATATTATAATTCCTTTTTAATTATTACCAGTCTTTAGTGACAGAGGTTTAAAAAAACTCTCATTTTAATTTGCTTTTCCTTGATTTCTAGTGTGATTATGCATTTTATATATTTATTGGACATTTGTATATATTCTTCTATGAGTTACCTACTCATATCATCCCAATTTTTTTTTTTTTTTTTTTCCTGTACGCGGGCCTCTCACTGTTGTGGCCTCTCCCGTTGCGGAGCACAGTCTCCGGACGCACAGGCTCAGCGGCCATGGCTCACGGGCCCAGCCGCTCCATGGCATGTGGGGTCCTCCCGGACTGGGGCATGAACCCGCGTCCCCTGCATCGGCAGGTGGACTCTCAACCACTGCACCACCAGGGAAGCCCTATCCCAATTTTTTAACTGAGTGTTTTGTCTTTTTCCTATTATTTTGTAGAAGTTCTTTATTATGAATATCAATACTTATTCTTACATGCTATAAAGTTTCTCCCACTCTCATCTGTCCTTTCTAAATAACGACCTTATCCATTTTATTAAAATGATACATGCTCACTATTCAAAAATAAGGAAAAAGAAAAATATATAGAAGAAAGCAACAAACTGTCCAAAATTCCACCAACTAAAAATCATTAGTATTAATACCAGGTGATGATTGTAATGGACATTTCTTTATACATATATGCAGGCAGGAAGGATGGACAGACAGGCATGAGTAATTTTAAAAGAATGAGACTATATTCTACATGCTATTTAAAAATAAAGTATTAAGCCTGATTTTATTTAAATTTCACAGAAGAAAAGAAAACTGAAAGGAAGCTGAAGGAATTGCTGAATTTCAAATAATTGTTTCTTTGCCACAGGAAAAATCAATTCCTAAAATATCCTTCTAAAGCTAAAAAGGAATTTATGAAAATAATTAAGGAGATTGAGACATTAAAATATTTTAATGACCTATTTCATTTTTAGACAGTTTCAGATGTTTGACAGCCCACCCGTGAAAGGATGAGATGATTAGCACTATCGTACCTCCACCTCCTCCTTGATAATGTTTACATTATTTTTACTTCATTTGTATCTATAACACACGCTGTTCTCCAATCATAATTCCCCCAGTTGTGTAGTCTTAACTATTTATTAAAATGGATGTGATGCTCACCACCAGTCCTATTACCATAGCTTTTCCATCCCTAAGACTTGTATTTTGGTTCAGTTCTTCACTTTGTGGTCTTTTGGCTGAATTTCATCACTTTGTGACCTTTTGCCAAAATGGCTCAGAAGGGAGGGCATCAGTATTTCCTGAGTTCTTTCATATTTGAAACCATTTACCTGTGGCCTTCATATTTGAAATTATTATTTTTTACTTTTTATTGAAGTATAGTTGATTTACCAGGTTGTGTTACTTTCAGGCATACAGCAAAGTGATTCAGTTATACATATACATATATCTATATATGTCATTTTTCAGTTTCTTTTCCATTACAGGTTATTACAAGATATCGAATATAGTTCCCAGTGCTATACAGTAGGTACTTGTTGTTTATCTATTTTATATATAGTAGTGTGTATCTGTTAACCTCACACACCTAATTTATCCTCCCCCTACCTTTCTCCTTTGGTAACCATAATAAGTTTGTTTTCTATGTCTGTGAGTCTGTTTCTGTTTTGTAAATAAGTTTATTTTTATCTTTTCTAGATTCCACCAGTAAGTGTTACCATAGGATATTTGTCTTTCTCTGTCTTACTTCACTTAGTATGATAATCTCTAGGTTGATCCATGTTGCCGCAAATGGCATTATTTTATTCTTTTCTACGACTGCGTAGTGTTCCATTGTATATATGTACCACAGGTTCTTTATCCATTCATCTGTTGATGGACATTTAGGTTGCTTCCATGTCTTGGCTCTTGTAAATAGTGCTGCAGTGAACCCTGGGGTGCATGTATCTTTTCAAATTAGAGTTTTTGTCTCTTCCAGATATATGCTCCAGAATGGGACTGCTGGATCATACGGTAACTCAATTTTTAGTTTTTTGAGGAACCCCCATACTGTTCTCCACAGTGGCTGCACCAATTTACATCCTTACCAACAGTGTAGGAGGGTTCCCTTTTCTCCACACCCTCTCCAACATTTATTATTTGTAGACTTTTTGATGATGGTGTGGCCTTTATATCTGAATGACAACCTTGCTGGTGTAATGAATGTTCTTAAACTTTCCCTCAGAACTCTGCTGAACTTGTTCCATTGGCTTCTGTCATTGAAGAGAAACCCAAGGCCATCCGGATTCCCTGCTGCTCATTCCTATTTCAAAAACTTGGTTCATTTCTTTCCTAGATACTTGGAAGTATTCTTTCTTTAACTAAATAACTTAACCAGGATGAATGTTAATGCTGATTCTTAAATAATCATAATCAATATTGATTACTGTCTATCAATGTTTCCTGGTTTATAGTGTGTGACCTTCAGATCTATTTAGTTTTTCTACATTCCATGAAATTTTTCCTGGATTCTCTCTCTGAATACTTTTATTATTCCCTTTTGGTAAATTTTCTACTTGGGATCAGTTATGCAGATTTTGGAGTGGCTTTGTCTATCTGTTCTTGAGTTTGGGGCCCTGGTTCTTTTGCTCTTTTTGACTTCATATCTTCCTTCCTCCCTCTCTCCCTTCTTCTCTCCCTCCTTTTTTTTGGCCGAGGTAATTTGCATGGCTGTTGCGTCATTTGGGTTTATCTTGCTCCTGGTACTGTGGGCAACCCTATCTCCTTGCTCTGAAACCATGCATGTGAATTCTCTTTTCTGCCCTTCTGATTTATACATTACCTTCCCCTCACTACCACAGCTTGAGCAAGAATCCTGTGTTTTCTTGGGCCTCTACTCTTGGATTCTATTTCTAAATTTTTTGCCCACTCCTGATAATGTAGAGTGAAACACACCTGAAACTGACTCTAGTTGTAAAAAAGGATGCATTTTGGGCTTCCCTGGTGGTGCAGTGGTTGAGAGTCTGCCTGCCGATGCAGGGGACACGGGTTTGTGTCCTGGTCCGGGAGGATCCCACATGCCGTGGAGCGGCAGAGCCCGTGAGCCATGGCCGCTGAGCCTGCGCGTTCGGAGCCTGTGCTCCGCAACGGGAGAGGCCACAACAGTGAGAGGCCCGCGTACCGTAAAAAAAAAAAAAAGGAAAGGAAGGGAAGAGAAGAGAAGGGGAGCGGAGGGAATCCTCTAAAGCATGCCAGATCCCCCCAGGCCACCAAGCCCACCACCCTGCGGAGCACCACGACTGGCCCCTGCATCTTTCCCACCACCGCAGCTCAGTGGTCTCTGAGCCAGGCTCTGCCTCCCTGTCACTGCACAGGCCCTGCTTGCCACCCTCCCATAGACACCTGGGTGTTCCTCCACTGACCAAAGCCATCTCTTCCTCGAGTTAAGGGACGCTTCAAGATCTCCTCCTCCATGACGCTGGCCCTCCGTTTTTGCCAGTCGTCCCAAGCTCTCCTCTCCTGTGAGGTCTTTCAGTATCATACGTATCACAAAACTTAGTATTTTATTATATTTTGTTTGCTGTTTCATTCATAAATCTTATCTCTTGAACGGCTTCCTAAAAGCTTTAGGACAAAGATATCATTTACTTCTTGGGGATCGTTCCATAACTTTACAGCAGAGGGTTTTGTGGACCATTAAAAACAAAAAAAAACAGTAAACTGTCCTTGTCTGTGTGGGAGTGTTTTGTCCATCCTCTGTCTTCAGAGAGAAACAACATGTACCTTTCTTTTAAAAAGTCTTCAAACTCTTTGCAGTTCTTGCGGCCATTGTTCAGATGCTGGATGATGGTCTCATAGCCAATGTTGCTGAGTATGTCTGAACTCTGGTGAGAAAAACAACACTGTGTGAGACGGGGAGCATGGTGACGGCAGCCCCGAGGCCTGAAGCGTGGACAGGGCAGGACACAGGGCAGCTGGCCATGGGGAGTTGCTGAAACACTTACCTCCAAGGCACATGTGACCAAAAAGGACAAAATAGAAGAAGTTCAGAGTGCATGTAGCTATGGAAGAGTTTTTAAAATTATGAAACTATAGGGCCACGAAACAGGAAGGAAGTGACAGAGGACTGAGAGGCACATGGACGAGGGAACTGGCTGGGCTTGGGGCCCCTCCCTGGGTCCCCACATGCCCTGATCAGGCCAGGCAGGGAGCAGGAACTGAGCCCCCTTCCAGCCTTCTGCTGAGTGACCCTCTATCCCACGGAGGGAAACTCAGTTACACCACAGGACCATTTTAACCAGGGATACACAGTGTTCATTGTGTCCTCACACCTGTCACAGAGCTTGACCCTGACATCTCTTCCCAAAGCCAAGAAGCCTGGTGTGAGGGTCGAGGGCACTGTTGAGCCATGCCCCAGCATTGGGAGAGGGAGGCCGGCTTCCCACTGTACCAGGAAGGTAAGCCCAGCAGCCAGGAGGCCCCGAAGGGCTGGCCCCACTTTGGGGGAAAGGAATTTTTTTTAATTTTAAGCTAGCCATTTATTCCTATTTTATTCTACTACGTGCTCTGGAGTTGGAGGAAGCTGCCTGAGTCTCCCAAAGCAGTAGTCCCGGATGCAGTATATTTTAAAAATCAAAGTCCCCTCAGCTCCCCAAACCAACAAATCAGAAGCTTTAAAGAATACCCCTAAAGTGTCCCCTAATGCGGCTGGTTTCCTGGTTTCTACCCTCCAAGTGCATATAATAGGTGGTCTGATCCAGACTCCAGTCCCTTAGGGAGGTTGGTTAGGCTGCCACTGGGTGTGTCCTGGGGAGCTTTGAACTGACCCAGCCCCAGCCTAGCCTCCCTACACTCCATCTGCTGAGGAAGGTTCTTCTGTGCCATGGGGTGGGGATGGGACCCCCTGAAGATACCTCTCTGCCCAGCCCTGGACATTCGAGAAGCAGAATTTCTCTCTTCCATTTGCTGCCACTCCTCATGGCCTGGCTGAGCAGACAGGGATCCCAGAGAGACCCAACAGGACCAAGGCCTGAGGCTGATTTCAACCTCAGAAACTTAACTAGCCATAACTCACACTGCATTTTAAAAAGTGGATTATTATAAGTATAATAAATTTTACACATGGGCATACAAATAAATCTTAGTTAGAAATACATTTAATTCTATGGGTTCTGGCTACTGTTTGAGGATAGATTTCGGCCTGCGGAAGCCTAAAGAAATAGCCTCCACCAAAGCTTCATTTCTCCACCCACCCCCTCCACACACGCCCTTCTGTCTCAGCGGGGTAGGCTTCTAACTGCCCCCTGAAATGCAGTGCTCAGTGGCAACTCTAAGACGATGCTTACATTATCCCCTCCTGAATCTAAATTCAGTCCCTCCACCCCCAAGGTTTCTGGAAGCCTTTCCTGAGTAGCCCTAATGCTCCCTCTTCTGGACTCTCAGACTGCCCAGCTTCTGAATTTGCTGTTTGCTACACACCTTGTGAGTAGCCTTGTTGGCCCAACACTACTGCAAGTGCCTGAAGCTTCTTCCAAGTCTCAGACCAGTCCTGCACACACACACACACATCCAAAAAGTTTAGTTTAAGATTATGCAAACCAAAGGTCTACAGTAAAATTCTGTGGGATGTAAATGTCTATTGTGTTCCCAGCCAGATGCATTAGAAGAGAACAATGAAAACAAAGGCTCCTGAGTGAATGAATGGGTACAAAGGGTCAATGTCAATATTGGTTTGTGGAGGGAAGTGCTTTGATCTTCCCAGAGAAGTACACTTAGGTTCTGTTTTTTGATATTCATTTGGAAAAGGTGGTTTCCTTTTTCTTAATTAAGGGTGTGGACACTCTTTGAACTGGGCAGGGAGGGTGGAGCTAGAACAAGATTTCCTGGAAACAAACCAAATCACCAGGCCTCCTCCTGGCCACGAGCCTTGAAAAACCACAACTGCTGCTTCAGAGGAGTGACTGGACTCCAGAGGGAACCAAGAAAGAAAATCTCCAAGAGAAAACAAAGAGTGCCTAAGTCCAAGTGCCAAGAGGCAGGGGATTTGGCCTGGAAACTCCTTCCCATGCTACTCAGAAAGCACTGCTGAGAAGCTCTGACTGGCAGATGCAGAATAAGAGGGCCAAGCAGGAAAGAAAACTGCGTGAGCACCAAGATAGCACAGCAGATTTGCCACCAAAAGTGAGTATGCCAGGGCTTCCCTGGTGGCGCAGTGGTTGAGAGTTCGCCTGCCGATGCAGGGGACATGGGTTCGTGCCCCGGTCCGGGAAGATCCCACATGCCGCGGAGCGGCTGGGCCCGTGAGCCATAGCCGCTGAGCCTGCGCGTCCGGAGCCTGTGCTCCGCAACGGGAGAGGCCACAACAGTGAGAGGCCCGCGGACCGCAAAAAAAAAAAAAAAAAGGAGTATGCCAAACACATAACTCCACATCCTGCTTCACAGTAGCCCTGACTTCTGTCCCCTAGTTTCCCCATGCTGGTCTCTCCCCATCCTCCAAATGGGCAGTGTACATTTATACCTCAGGACCATTGCACATGATTTTCCCACAGTGGGAATGGCATTTCCTCCATCTTCACTTAAATCCCACCTCTGTTTCAGGGCCACTTCAAATCCCAAGTCCTCTCTGAAATCCTCCTCAAATAATTTGTCCTACAGTCTCCTCTTCCTCTTCAGAGTACCTGGAGTGTTTAATGACGTCTCCTCTCATTTGGCTTTTATTATATATTATTTTGTGTCGTTAGTTAATATCTTTTAAAAATTAGTTAAAGCGTATCTGGATTATACCCAACCTTTATCATCCACAATAGCTCCTACATTAATGGTGCTTAAGAAATGTCTGTTAATTGTATGCCAACTACAGACAAGGTACTAAAAAGTTTACAGAGTCAGCATACGATGGAGTTCCTGTAATCAAAGAGACTATCGTTCACTTTGGGAGTCAGTAAAAGACACACACATAAAACAAATGTGTATGCATAAAAAAAATGAGAGACTAAAACAGAGTATAAAAGTATACAGAGAAAATATATAATGAATGAGGTGGAAAAGAGGAAAATAGGCTAGAGTCATCAGAAAAGAGAAGACGTAAGATTTAAATTGAATCTTTTAAAGTGACTGGAATTCACACAAGAAATCAGAAGACATTTCAAACCAACTGACAGTGAAGAAAACAACACATCAAAATTTATGAGATGCAGAAAAATAGTGCTTTTTCTACAGGGAATTTTCCTCTAGGGAATATCTTCGTATAGGGAAACTTGTAGCTCCAAATGCTAATATTAGACAAGAAAAAAAGTTTTTAAAATTAACGAACTAAGCTTTCACTTTATGGAACTACAAAAAGAAGAACAAATTTAAATTTGCAGTAACTAGAAGAAAGGAAATAAAAATAGTAGAACACAATGAAATACAATAGAAATGGCCAAACAGGGACTTCCCTGGTGGTCCAGTGGCTAAAACTTCATGCTCCCAATGCAGGGGGCCCAGGTTCGATCCCTGGTCAGAGAACTAGATCCCACATGACGCAACTAAGAGTTCGCATCACACAGCTAAAGATTCCGCATGCCACAACTGAAGATTCCACGTACCACAACTAAAGATCTCACATGCTACAAAGATTCCATGTGCCACAACCAAGACCCAGCGCAGCCAAATAAATAAAAATAAATTAATTTTTTAAAAAAAGATAAATGGACAAACAATAAAGAAAATTAATGAAACCAAAAGTTAGTCCCTTGAAAAGCTTAATAAAATCGGAAAACCTATAGCTGGGTTGATCAAAACACAAGAGAGACAGAAAGAAAAAACACAAATTATCAATGTCCTCAGTCTGACAAAGGACATCTACAGAAACCTAGAGCTAACAACTTAATGGTGAAAAGACTGAATACTTTCCTCCTACCAAGGAGGAAATAAAGCAAGAAAAAGATAAAGAACATACTTGTTGGAAAGGAAATAGTAAAACTGCCTTTATTTTCAGACAACATGATTGTGTTCACAGAAATTTACTCCCCAAAATGACTAGAACTAATAAATGTAACAGCATTGCAGGGCACAAAGTCAATACACAGAAATAAATTATATTTCTATATACCAGTAGCAAAATCATTTAAATGGCATCAAGGATATAAAATATTCAAGAATATTAAATATTCAGGATATAAATATTTATTCAGGAATAAAATATTCAGGATATAAAATATTCAGGAATAAATGCTTAAATAAATTCAGGAATAAATGCTTAAAAGGTTATACAAGATTTCTTCACTGAAAATTACAATGTTTTGCTGAAAGAAATGAAAATAAAGGTAGACCATGTTTGTTGATTGAAAGAGTAAATATTGTTAAAACATCAATTTTCTCCAAATTGATCTACAGATTCAACACAATCCCATGAAAATCCCAAAAGTCTTTTCTGTAGAAATTTGCCAGTTAGCCTAAAATTTATATGGAATTAAAGGACCTAGAACAAACAGTTTTTTTACATACCACCTGACTTCAAAACTTGCAGGGAAGTTATAGTAATCAAAACAGAACAGTACTGATCTGAGGACAGATAAGTAGATCAATGGAACAGAATACAACCTAGGAATAGACTCACATGTCAATTGACTTTCCAAAAGGTGTCAAAGCCACTCAGTGGGAGAAATGACAGTCTTTTCCACAAGTGGTCCTGGGACAACTGCATAAAGCTGGGGAGAGAAGAGTCTTTGCTCACTGCCCCCACTGCTCCCACTGCACACAATGCACACACAATTAATGTGCGATGGGTCACAGACTCAGATGCAAAACCAAAATATAAAGTCTTGGTTTATTAGTATAGGCAAATACCTTTGAGGCCTTGAGGCAGGAAAAGATTTCCTAGAGAGGACACAAAAAATACGAACTGCTAAAGAAAAAACTGAAAAACTGGACTTCATCAAAATTAAAAACCTCTGCTCATCAAAGGAGATTATTAAGAAAATTAAATGGCAAGCCACATGCTGGGAGAAGATATTCACAATACATATGTCTGTCAAAGGACTTGTAACCAGAACATATAAATAACTTCAAATTAATAAAAATATAAGCAACCCAATAAAAACTGGGCATAATACTTGAACTTCATAAACACTTCATAAAAGATATTCCTTTGGCCAAAAAACTCATGAAAAGTAGCTTAACATGACAGGGAAATTCAAATTAAAGTCACAATGATACCTACTTCATGCCCACTAGAAACAGCTGAAATTAAAAAGTCAACATTGAATGTAGGCAAGGATGTTGAACTATCAGAACTCTTATTCTGGGAGTGTGAAAATGGTACAATCATTTTGAAAAAAAATGGAAATTTCTCAAAAAGCTAAACATGCACATATCATATGACCCAAAGTTCTACTCCAAAGCATTTACCCAAGTGAAAGAAAAACATATGTCCACAAAAAGACCTCTACAAGAAGGTTCATAGGACTTTTACTCACAATAGCCCCAAACTGGAAACAACCCAATGCCTAACAGTCGATGGATGATAAACAATGTGTGGTATATTCATACAATGGAATACTACACAGCAATAAAAAGGAAAGAACTACTGACACTGAAACAACATGGATGAATCTCAAAAACATTATGCTAATGAAAGATGCTAGATGCAAAAAGTATTTACTGCATGATCCCGTTTATATGAAGTTCTAGGACAGGAAAGCAGTTCTAGGACTTACTTCTATGGTAAAAGAAGTAAGAACAGTGACTGCCTGAGTCAGGGGAGAAATTGAGGGTGGACTGGGAAGAGCCATGATGGAACTTCCTGGAATGATGGAAACACATCCAATCAAGATCTTTCCATAGAGGTATGAGTTGTACAGGAATATGCAGTTTTCAAAACTCGATCTGTGTGCTTCATCTTATGTAAATTACACCTCAAAAAATTAAAAGCCCCCCAAAAATTGATTAGGAGTCAGAAGAATAATGTGAGGGAGGCAGTCACTAGAAGGAACAGAGGTAGATAAGCCTTGAAAACTGATCCGGTCTTGGAGTCCCGGGTGAGGCAGGGAGATGAAAAAGAAGGAGGGGCAGATCCAACCACCCAGCAACCTCCCAAAGACCCAGAATGTAAGGTTTAATAATGCTCAAATTATAAAGAGGTAAATAGCATTCAAGTTTTTTGTTTGGTTGGTCGGTTGGGTTTTTTTTGCATTCAAGTTTTAATCAGTGGATTAGTATTTTAATCATAAAGCCACTTAAGGGACTTCCCTGGTGTCCAGTGGTTAAGAATCCGCCTTTCAATGCAAGGGATGCAGGTTCAATCCCTGGTCAGGGAACTAAGATCCCACATGCCGTGGGGCAACTAAGCCCATGTGCTGCAACTACTGAGCCCACGCACCACAACTACTGAGCCCACGCACTCTGGAGCCCGCATGCCACAGCTAGAGAGAAGCCTGCACACTGCAACGAAGATCCTGGGTGCCGCAACTAAGACCCAATGCAGCCAAATAAATAAATTAATTGAAAAAAATAAATAAAGCCACTTAAATTTCTTTAAGACAAAAATTTTGCCAGGTCCAGCAATGAGCACATGTGTGCCGCATCCAGGAGATGTGTGATCCAAAGAATAATAAAAACAGTCTTGCTGTGATGCCAGCGGCCAGTCCAGACCAGGTGGTGTTGTGGGTTCAGAGAAGGAAATCTCCGTGGGCTGCCTGGTGGAGGATAACTCCACTGCTGCCAGCTCCCCCAACCCACCCCTAACACTCAGGTCTGGTCTCCCTCAATCCAGGCACATGTACCCCTCCTTCCTGCCCAGCCCTGAGGCTCATGTTGCAGGGGCCTCTGAGAACTTGTTTCCAGAGACCTTTTCTACCATGTGGCCACTAGGCAGAAGGGGAAGGCAGAGGGGAAGCAAAAGATACCTGCTGCCTCCAAAGCCACCATCAGAATTATGGTGCTACCACCAGAGCGTCCCCACATCCAGTTCTGTGCTGCACCTCACGTCCATCCTATCATGGCATCTGCTACACAGTTTCAGTTTCTCTAGATGTGGGCTCCAAGGACCACCTGTGCCAGAATCACCCAAGCAGCTTGGTAAACGGGCAGTCCCCCAGTTCTCACCCCAGACCTGCTGATTCTGAACCTTGGGTGGGGGAGTCTCCACTTCTTACACTCTTCCAAGGACTGCAATGCCGTTTGAGAACTGCTGCCATAGAAATTACAAAAGATGATAGAACAATCATGGCTCCTGCCTTGAGGAAAGCAGGATACTTGCATGTGAAACTAGAGAACACAGCAGAATGGGGCAGGAAAGAATGACTGTTAGTAAATGCAAAGGAGAAGAGGCCAGGGAAGACTCTCCATGGTTTGCATTTCATTTTATAACCTCCAATTTTGAGTAAAAAATGCAAATTGGCATTGGTGCCCTTTGGAAGCCCAGAGAGCCCCATTAGAATGGGGAGAAGGCACTGACTTTGCATTACACACAAAGGTTGAGTTTGTTTGAAGACTGGCCATGGGATGTGTTAATGTACTATACTTTGCATTAAAGGACCACAGTATGCTCCATATAAACACAGTGAGACAGGAGCTATTTCCACGTTTACAGCTGGAGAAAATAAGACACAAGGAAAAGGAGTTCTCCTTATCACTTCCTCCAACCACAATGAAAGATCTGAACTCTCAACCAACAATATTATTCAAATCTCCATTATTTATTAAAAGCTATATGGCAACAGAAGACTTGGGATAAAGACCAAGGACTTCATTTTACCTCCCTCTGTTCTCAACCTTGATCTTTCTTTCCTATCTCTTTTACTAGAAGAGGTAAAACTAAATGGATCAAACTCAACTTATCTGCAAATATGGATTGCTTATTGTTAATTAATATTAATAATTCGGGCCAATATACAGTGAATGTTTGCTGTGTTCCAAATAGCATACCAAGTATTTTGCATGGGACATTTTGTTTAATTCTTGTAACAATTCTATGACATAAGTATAACTATTATCTTTATTTTACAGGACAAGAAACTGTGGCTCTGTACTCTGAAACCACTCGACCACACAGCTTCTCTTGTTTGAGGATAAGAACTAAATCTAACTTTTTGCCAGTCAGCCTACTTCCCTACAGTTCTAAATGGGACATACGCAGGCTTTAACGCCACACTTGGGTTTGAGCCCTGGTTCTACCACACACAAGCTATGTGACTTGGAGCTAAGTAGCTCAATCCCTCCTTACTAGACTATAAAATGGGGATATTGGAAGGACCAAATGAGATAATGTGCTTTGAGTTTATCAAGTGCTTCACAAACTAAAGGAATTAAGGCAGACACATCAAGATTTTTCAAGACCAGGCCACATAAACAAAAAAGCATATGTGTTTGGACAATACAATTTTTTTTTTCACTGAAAGCAGACAACAGTGAAATAAATGTAGCTGTTAGCTATTCAAAAGTAAGTATGTCGTCATCTGAGGAAGCAGCTGGAAAGGTGTCAGGGATACCTCAGCAAAGGATATGGAAACTGCCATTTTCAGGCATGAAAAACCTAAAGTCAAAGTCATTACAATGGTTGTGCCCTTAAGCCTTCTCTTAAGCACTAATAATGGATTGTGAAGGCAAGAATAAGACCCCACCCCAGTTCCCACGCCAGCCTTGTTCTACAAGCCCACAGCCCCAGCTCTGTCTAGACTGGATCCACACTTGACATTTTCACATGTCCAAGTGTCCCTCCTGTCAAGTCAGCAGGTCAATTACAAAGGCAACTCTACTCAACTGAAAATACTTTAAGTGAAAGATAAACCGGAGAAAGTGTGCAATGCAAAAACTCCACATAAGGAAAAAAAATGACTAGAAGGATGTGCACCCAAATGTTGAAAGCAATTCTCTTCTTAGCATGCTTCCATATTTTCTACATTTTCTATAATATCCTTACATTGCTTTTATAACCTGAAGTCTTTCTCCCTACGTCCATCCCTTAAAGATGGCAAATTGAAGTCTTGTTTCTCTCTCATCTGTTCCCAGGCCCCACTGAAATAACAAATGATCCACAGCAACAGCAGAAAATAGGAAAGGGCCCAATGAGGAAGGTGCACATTTGTAGGAATTTCTGTAATATAAAAAACAGATAGGACTAGATGGGCAGGGGTCAGAAGCCAGTATTCCAAACTACACAAAACAGAAGAAAGTCCACAAACATTCCCAGCAAAGCCCTAGAAAATCCCAAGCTCAAATCAGCAGGGGCTGAAACTGGAGCAGCCATGGAAATACCAGGAGGGTGTCTGTAGGACACCGGGAACCCAGCCAGTGCCCTGCCCCAGAGCAGCTAACTCTGAATTTTGTACCAGAGCCACAGCTGGTGAGGACTCCACCCTGCAGCAGGCTCCTCGCAAGGGCACAAAGACCAGAACGGCAATGGGGCACTGTCCCTAGGCACCATCAAAGCTTGCACACTAAAAATTGAAGAAAAAAAAGGTTCTGCACCATTATCAAGTCCTGTAAATACCCTTCACTTCCAGGGTAACACCTTTCCCACTTTCTTACTCCAGACAGAGGCAAAAATATCAGAAATTGTCATTATTTTTAGATTATATAATTATCTACTTGGAAACCAGAGATTATCAAGTGAAAAGCTAGGAACTGAATTAAATATTTTTTTAAAAATCAACAGTTTTCTTATATATCAATAATAACCACTTAAAATGTAGTTTAAAATACAAAATCCTTCCAATTCCTACAAAATCCTTAAAATGTAGTTTAAAATACAAAATCCTTCCAATTCATAATGCCAATAAAACCTATAAAATACCTAGGAATAAGCCTTTTTGAAGGAAAACTATAAAACATTACTAAAAAAATACAAAGATCTCAAAACATTTAGAAATATATCCTAGTCCAAGATGGGAAAGTCCAATATTGGAAAGATTCAATTCTCCCCACATAAACCTATCAAGTTAAAATAATTTCAATCAAGGGACTTCCCTGGTGGCGCAGTGGTTAAGAATCCGCCTGCCAATGCAGAGGACACAGGTTTCAGCCCTGGTCCAGGAAGATCCCACATGTCACGGAGCAACTAAGCCCGTGTGCCACAACTACTGAGCCCACGTGCCACGACTACTGAAGCCCGTGCCCCTAGAGCCTGTGCTCCTCAACAGGAGAAGCCACCACAGTGAGAAGACTGTATACCACAATGAAGAGTAGCCCCCACTCACTGCATCTAGAGAAAGTCCACACACAGCAACGAAGACCCAATGCAGTCGAAAATAAATAAATACATTTCTAAATAACAATAATTTCAGTCAAAATCTTAATGGAATTTCTTTTTAAATTTAAGTTTATTCTAAAACCAACCTACTATGACCCAGCAATCCCACTACTGGGCATATACCCTGAGAAAACCATAATTCAAAAAGAGTCAAGTACCACAATATTCATTGCAGCTCTATTTACAATAGCCAGGACATGGAAGCAACCTAAGTGTCCATCAACAGATGAATGGATAAAGAAGATGTGGCACATATATACAATGGAATATTACTCAGCCATAAAAAGAAATGAAATTGAGTTATTTGTAGTGAGGTGGATGGACCTAGAGTCTGTCATACAGAGTGAAGTAAGTCAGAAAGAGAAAAACAAATACCGTATGCTAACACATATATATGGAATCTAAAAGTAAAAAAAAAGGTTCTGAAGAACCTAGGGGCAGGACAGGTATAAAGACTCAGATGTAGAGAATGGACTTGAGGACACAGGGAGGGGGAAGGGTAAGCTGGGACGAAGTGAGAGACTGGTATGGACATATATACACTACCAAATGTAAAATAGATAGCTAGTGGGAAGCAGCCACATAGCACAGGGAGATCAGCTTGGTGCTTTGTGACCACCTAGAGGGGTGGGATAGGGAGGGTGGGAGGGAGACGCAAGAGGGAGGAGATATGGGGATATACGTATACATATAGCTGACTCACTTTGTCATACAGCAGAAACTAACACAACATTGTAAAGCAATTATACTCCAATAAAGATGTTAAAAAAATAAATAAAGCAAAGAAGAATTTTCTGAGGAAAAAATTTAAAAACAACCTAAAAAGAATAAGTGAATGAAAATAGACCCTAAAATGTTGAAAAGATGAATAAGTGAAGACTTACCCTACCATGCAAAAACGAGTATAAGTAATCAAAAAATTTCAAAGTACTATGTTATGACATTGAGAACTGATAATCAGGTAAATAAAATACAAACAACAGTCCAGGAATGGCCTTATGTATGTATGGGGATTTAATATATGATAAAGGAAGCATTTACAACCAGAAAGAAAATGATGCCTTGTTCAATAAATATTACTGTAACAATGACTGTTCATTTTGCCAAAAACTAAATATAGAGCCCTTTCTAACACAGCACTCTAAAATAAATATCTGATGAATTAAAGATCTAAACATGGAAATCACAAACATGTAAAAAGAAAATATAGAATGTATATATTTTTAAAATATTGAGGTAAGAGATTTTTTTCTAAGTATGACTCCAAACTTAGAAGAAAAGACTAACAGATTAGCCTATTCTGAAAATAAGGTTTACCAAAATTGACACCATTTGAGATAGAAAGCTGAGAAAGGCCAATTTCCTTAGAAGAAACAGAGAAAGTAATCAAGGAGCAGAAAAAAGCAACAGAACTGGATGTTTTCATAGGAGAATGGAACTCTACCGAATCTTCAGGAAAAAAAACATATTCCTAAGGTCCATAAATTGATCGGGAATGAAAGACAATGTATTAGTTCACTTTATAAAGCAAGTATAAAACAATACTTAAGCTCTATAGAGTATAAAAAAAACTTACTAATATCAGTTATGAATATTAATCAAAAAGTACTAAATAAAATATTAGCAAAAATAATCCATTACCACATTAAGAAGAGACTATACCATGACTGAGTGGGACTTATTCCAAGAATGAAAAGTTGGTTGAATATGAGGAAATTTATTAACCTAATAAGTCATTTTAATAAATCAAAAAGAAAAATCATCTGGATAGCTACATGTAAAAGAATAAAATTAGAACATTCTCTAACACCAGATACAAAAATAAACTTAAGATGGATTGAAGACCTAAATGTAAGACTGGAAACTATAAAACTCCTAGAGGAGAGTGGGAGGGAGGGAGACACAAGAGGAAGAGATATGGGGATATATGTATATGTATAGCTGATTCACTTTGTTATAAAGCAGAAACTAACACACCACTGAAAAGCAATCATACTCCAATAAAGATGTTAAAAAAAAAAGAAAATAAGAAAAAAAAAAAAGAAATACAAGGAAGACAGCAAATGCCAACACCACAATTCTTCCTCAGGAATTTGTCATCTTGTCTGTCATCTTAAAGGGTGCCCTATTATACCGTTCACATGCTGTATATTTGTTAGTCCTACTTTACAGAACATCACAATGGTTCTTTTGTTCTTTTATTATCTTATATATATATTTGGCATTAAATTTGATATCATGAAAAATAAAAAAATAAAAATAAACAAATGGGACCTAACTTTCCTTTGCATGGCAAAGGAAACCATCAACAAAACCAAAAGACAACCTACTGAATGGGAGAAAATATTTGTAAATGATATGACCAATAAGGGGTCAATATCCAACATATATGAACAGTTCATACAACTCAACATCAACAACAAAAAAAACCCGATTAAAAAATGGGCACAAGGGCTTCCCTGGTGGCGCAGTGGTTGGGGGTCCGCCTGCCGATGCAGGGGACACGGGTTCGTGCCCCGGTCCGGGAGGATCCCACGTGCCGCTGAGCGGCTGGGCCCGTGAGCCGTGGCCGCTGGGCCTGCGCGTCCGGAGCCTGTGCTCTGCAGCGGGAGAGGCCACAACGGTGAGAGGCCTGCATACCGCAAAAAAAAAAAAAAAAAAAAAAAAAAAAATGGGCACAAGAACTGAATAGACATTTTTCCAAAGAGGAAATGCAGATGGCCTACATGAAAAGATGCTCAACATTGCTAATCATCAGGGAAATGCAAATCAAAACCACAATGAGATATCACCTCACACCTGTCAGAATGGCCATCATCAAAAAGAACACAAATAACAAATGTTGGCAAGGATGTGGAGAAAAGGGAACACTTGTACACTGTTGGTGGGAACACAAATTGGTGCAGCTACTGTGGAAAACAGTATGGAGATTTCTCAAGAAACCAAAAATTGACCCAGCAATTCCACTCCTAGGTAAATATATGAAAAAAAACCAAAAACACTAAGTCGAAAAGATACACGCACCCCACTGTTTCTAGCAGCATTATTTACAATTGCCAAGATATGGATGCAACCTAAGTGTCCATCAACAGATGAATGGATAAAGATGATGTGATATACACACACACACACACACACACACCAAAATATTACTCAGCCATAAAAAAGAATGAAAATTTTCCATGTGCAGCAATGTGGATGGACTTGGAGGGCATTATGCTAAGTGAAATAAGTCAGAGGAAGACAAATACTGTATGATATCACTTATACACTTATATGTGGAATCTAAAAAATACAATAAACTAGTTAATATAACAAAAAAGCAGACTCACAGACACAGAGAACAAACTAGTGGTTACCAGTGCGGAGCAGGAACAGGAGAGTGGCAATACGGAGATGGGGGTTGGGAGATTCAAATTATTAGGTATAGAACGGGTTGCAGGGATGTGCTGTGCAGCCCGGGGAATATAGCCAATATTTTTTTTTTCTTTTGCAGTACGCGGGTCTCTCACTGTTGTGGCCTCTCCCGTTGCGGAGCCCAGGCTCTGGACACACAGGTTCAGCGGCCATGGCTCACGGGCCCAGCTGCTTCATGGCATGTGGGATCTTCCCAGACCGGGGCACAAACCTGTGTCCCCTGCATCGGCAGGCGGACTCTCAACCACTGCGCCACCAGGGAAGCCCTATAGCCAATATTTTGCAATGGCTATAGATGCAATGTAACCTTTGGGAATTGTGGATAACTATGTTGTGCATCTGTAAATTGTATGGCATTATGCAACATCTATACTTCAATAAAAAATAAAATTAAAAAAAAAAGAAAATCATGACTTTCTCCATAGATGTAGACTGAATAATGGACCCCAAAGATAGCTAAGTCTTAATCCCTGGACTCCATGAATTTTATCTTTTATGGAAAAAGAGTCTTTGCAGATATGATTAAGTTAAGGATATTGAAATAGGGAGATTATCCTGGATTAGCTGGGTGGGCCCTAAATGCAGTCACAATCTAAGAGACAAGCAGAGGGAGATTTGACACAGAAAAGGAAAAAGCATGTGACCATGGAGGCAAGATTGAGTAATGTGACCACAAGCCAAGAAACTCCAACAGCCACCAGAAGCTGGAAAAAATGAGGAATTGATTCTCTCCTAGAACTTCCAGAGGGAGTGTGGCCCTGCTGACACTTTGATTCCATCTCAGTGAAACTGATTTGGGACGTCTGAACTCCAGGACTGTAAGAGAATACATTTCTGTTGTTTTAAGCCACCAAGTTTGTGGTGATTTGTTACAGCAGTCGCAGGAAAGTAACGTAAGGCCAAAAAAGATTTTGACAGTATTCAACACCCATTTCTGATTTTAAAAGAAAGTCGAGAAAATAGGAATTGATGGTACTCTCTTAAGATGAATATACTGAATATATATTCATGCCCATATCTCCACTACTTTATACTGGAGGTATTAACCAATACAGTTTGAGAAGATAAATCAATTAGAAGCATAAGAGTAGGAAAAGAAATAAAACCATCTTTACTTGCAGATAATATAATACAAATAGAAAGATTCTGTCATTAAAATGTCAGTTCTTAGTTAATTTTAAAACACAATGCTGGGGAATTTCCTGGTGGTCCAGCGGTTAGCACTCGGCACTTTCATTGCAGGGGCCCTGGTCCGGGAACTAAGAACCCTCGAGCCACGCAGTGCAGCCAAAGAAACACAACATAATATTATCCCAATAAAAATACGAACAAGTAATTTTTTTTTTTTTTTTTGCAGTACACGGGCCTCTCATTGTTGTGGCGGCCTCTCCCGTTACAGAACACAGGCTCTGGACGCACAGGCTCAGCGGCCATGGCTCACAGGTCTAGCCGCTTCGCGGCATGTGGGATCTTCCCAGACCGGGGCACGAACAAGTGTCCCCTGCATCGGCAGGCAGACTCTCAACCACTGCACCACCGGAGAAGCCCCAACAAGTAATTTTTTACATAGTAAACAAAGTTCACATGGAAAACATAAAAATACAAAAATAGCAAGGAAAAAACTGACAAAAGTTATGAGGGAAACCAGCCCTACCAGACATTTAAACATAATATAAATGCTGCATAATTAAAACAGTGTGGTACTGGTGCATAAATAGCCACACAGACCAGTGGAATGGAATATAAAATCCAGAAATAGACCCAAGTACACAGAGAAATTTAATATATGCTAAAGGTAGCTTCTCACATCACTGGGGCAAAAATGGAATTTTTCATAAGTGGTTCTGGGACAACTATTAGCCACTTAGAAAATGATAAAAATAGATCCAAACCCCATACTATATACAAGAAATTCAAAATAGATCAGAGATCTTAATGGAAAAACATGAAACCATACAAGTACTAGAAGTAAACATTCAAAAAGGTTTTCTAATCATAACAAAATCCAACTGCAATAAAAGTTTCATAAATTTTATCACCTAAGGAATTCCCTGGCCGTCCAGTGGTTAGGACCACACACGTCCACTGCAGGGGGCATGGGTTTGATCTCTGGACAGGAAACAAAGATACCGCATGCTGCAGCATGGACAAAAAAAAAAAAAAATTTGATCACCTAAAAAGAAAAACTTTTCAAAGTAAAAATAACAATTAAGACACACCTCTTAGATAGCCTCATCCACCAGAGGGCAGACAGCAGAAGCAAGAAGAACTACAATCCTGCAGCCTGTGGAACTAAAACCACATTCACAGAAAGATAAACAAGATGAAAAGGCAGAGGGCTATGTACCAGATGAAGGAACAAGATAAAACCCCAGAAAAACAACTAAATGAAGCAGAGATAGGCAACCTTCCAGAAAAAGAATTCAGAATAATGATAGTGAAGATGATCCAGGATCTCAGAAAAAGAATGGAGGCAAAGATCGAGAAGATGCAAAAAATGTTTAACAAAGTCCTAGAAGAATGAAAGAACAAACAAACAGAGATGAACAATACAATAACTGAAATGAAACTACACTACAAGGAATCAATAGCAGTATAACTGAGGCAGAAGAACGGATAAGTGACCTGGAAGACAGAATGGTGGAATTCACTGCCATGGAACAGAAAAACAAATGAAAAGAAATGAAGACAGGGCTTCCCTGGTGGTGCAGTGGTTGAGAGTCTGCCTGCCAATGCAGGGGACATGGGTTCGTGCCCCAGTCCGGGAAGATGCCACAGGCCACGGAGCAGCTGGGCCCGCGAGCCATGGCCGCTGAGCCTGCATGTCCAGAGCCTGTGATCTGCAACAGGACAGGCCACAACAGTGAGAGGCCCGCGCAAAAAAAAAAAAGAAATGAAGACAGCCTAAGAGACCTCTGGGACAACATTAAATGCAACAACATTCGCATTATAGAGGTCCCAGAAGGAGAAAAGAGAGAGAAAGGACCAGAGAAAATATCTGAAGAGATTATAGTCGAAAACTTCCCTAACATGGGAAAGGAAATAGCCACCCAAGTCCAGGAAGCACAGCGAGTCCCATACAGGATAAACCCAAGGAGAAACACACCGAGACACATATTAATCAAATTGGCAAAAATGAAAGACAAAGAAAAATTATTGAAAGCAGCAATGGAAAAATGACAAATAACATACAAGGGAACTCCCATAAGGTTAACAGTTGATTTCTCAGCAGAAACTCTACAAGCCAGAAGGGAGTGGCATGATATACTTAAAGTGATGAAAGGGAAGAACCTACAACCAAGATTACTCTACTTGGCAAGGATCTCATTCAGATTTGATAGAGAAATCAAAAGCTTTACAGACAAAAGCAAAAGCTAAGATAATTCAGCACCACCAAACCAGCTCTAAAACAAATGCTAAAGGAACTTCTCTAAGTGGGAAACACAAAAGAAAAGGACCTACAAAAACAAACCCAAAACAATTAAGAAAATGGTAATAGGGATATATATATCAATAATTACCTTAAACGTGAATGGATTAAATGCTCCAACCAAAAGACATAGGCTTGCTGAATGGATACAGAAACAAGCCCCATATATATGCTGTCTAAAAGAACCCACTTCAGACCTAGGGACACATCCAGACTGAAAGTGAGCGGATGGAAAAAGATATTCCATGCAAATGGAAATCAAAAGAAAGCTGGAGTAGCAATACTCATATCAGATAAAACAGACTTTAAAATAAAGAACGTTACAAGAGGCAAGGAAGGACACTACATAATGATCAAGGGATCAATCCAAGAAGAAGATATAACAATTATAAATATACATGCACCCAACATAGGAGCACCTCAATACATAAGGCAACTGCTAAGAGCTATACAAGAGGAAATAGACAGTAACACAGTAATAGTGGGGGATTTTAACACCTCATTTACACCAATGGACAGATCAACCAAAATGAAAATATATAAGGAAACAGAAGCTTTAAATGACACAATAGACCAGATAGATTTAATTGATATTTATAGGACATTCCATCCAAAAACAGCAGATTACACCTTCTTCTCAAGTGCACATGGAACATTCTCCAGGATAGATCATATCCTGGGTCACAAATCAAGCCTCATTAAATTTAAGAAAATTGAAATCATATCAAGCATCTTTTCTGACCACAACGCTATGAAATTAGAAATGAATTACAAGGAAAAAAACATAAAAAACACAAACACATGGAGGCTAAACAATACGTTACTAAATAACCAAGAGATCACTGAAATCAAAGAGGAAATCAAAAAATACCTGGAGACAAAGGACAATGAAAACACGATGATCCAAAACCTATGGGATGCAGCAAAAGCAGTTCTAAGAGCGAAGTTTATAGCTATACAAGCCTACCTCAAGAAACAAGAAAAGTCTCAAATAAACAATCTAATCTTACACTTAAAGGGACTAGAGAAAGAAGAACAAACGAAACCCAAAGTTCGTAGAAGGAAAGAAATCATAGCGATCAGAGCAGAAATAAATGAAATAGAAACAAAGAAAACAATACCAAAGATCAATAAAACTAAAAGCTGGTTCTTTGAGAAGATAAACAATATTGATAAACCATTAGCCAGACTCATCAAGAAAAAGAGGGAGAGGACTCAAATCAATAAAATTAGAAATGAAAAAGGAGAAGTTACAACAGACACTACAGAAATACAAAGTATCCTAAGAGATGACTACAGGCAACTCTATGCCAATAAATTGGACAACCTAGAAGAAATGGACAAATCCTTAAGAAAGGTATAACCTTCCAAGACTGAACCAGGAAGAAATAGAAAATATGAACAGACCAATCACAGAAAAGGAAATTGAAACTGTGATTAAAAATCTTTCAACAAACAAAAGTCCATGACCACATGGCTTCACAGGTGAATTCTATCAAACATTTAGAGAAGAGCTAACACCCATCCTCTCAAACTCTTCCAAAAAATTGCAGAGGAAGGAACACTCCCAAACTCAATCTATGAGGCCACCATCACCCTGATACCAAAACCAGACAAAGATACTACAAAAAAGGAAAATTACAGACCAATATCACTGATGAATATAGATGCAAAAATCCTCAACAGAATACTAGCAAACAAAATCCAACAACACATTAAAAGGATCATACACCATGATCAAGTGGGATTTATCCCAGGGATTCTTCAATATGTGCAAATCAATCAATGTGCTATACCATATTAACAAATTGAAGAATAAAATCCATATGATCATCTCAATAGATGCAGAAAAAGCTTTTGAGAAAATTCAACACCCATCTATGATAAAAGCTCTACAGAAAGTGGGCATAGAGGGAACCTACCTCAACATAATAAAGGCCATATACGACAAACCCACAGCAAACATCATTCTCAATGGTGAAAAACTGAAAGCATTTCCTCTAAGATCAGGAACAAGACAAGGATGTCTACTCTCACCACTAGTATTCAACATAGTTTTGGAAGTCCTAGCCACGGCAATCAGAGAAGAAAAAGACATAAAAGGAATACAAATTGGAAAAGAAGAAGTAAAACTGTCACTGTTTGCAGATGACATGATACTATACATAGAGAATCCTAAAAATGCCACCAGAAAACTACTAGAGCTAATCAATGATTTGGTAAAGTTGCAGGATACAAAATTAAGGCACAGAAATCTCTTGCATTCCTATACACTAATGATGAAAAATCTGACAGAGAAATTAAGGAAACACTCCCATTTACCACTGCAACAAAAAGAATAAAATACCTAGGAATAAACCTACCTAGGGAAACAAAAGACCTGTATGCAGAAAACTATAAGACACTGATGAAAGAAATTAAAGATGATACCAACAGATGGAGAGATATACCATGTTCTTGGATTGGAAGAATCAATATTGTGATAATGACTATACTACCCAAAGCAATCTACAGATTCAATGCAATCCCTATCAAATTACCAATGGCATTTTTTACGGAAGTAGAACAAAAAATCTTAAAATTTGTATGGAGACACAAAAGACCCCGAATAGCCAAAGCAGTCTTGAGGGAAAAAAATGGAGCTGGAGGAATCAGACTCCCTGACTTCAGACTATACTACAAAGCTACAGTAATCAAGACAATATGGTACTGGCACAAAAACAGAAATATAGATCAATGGAACAAGATAGAAAACCCAGAGATAAACCCACTTACCTATGGTCAACTAATCTATGACAAAGGAGGCAAGGATATACATACAATGGAGAACGACAGTGTCTTCAATAAGTGGCGCTGGGAAAACTGGACAGCTACATGGAAAAGAATGAAATTAGAACACTCCCTAACACCATACACAAAAATAAACTCAAAATGGATTTGAGACCTAAATGTAAGACTGGACACTATAAATCTCTTAGAGGAAAACATAGGAAGAACACTCTGACATAAATCACAGCAAGATCATTTTTGATCTACCTCCTAGAGTAATGGAAATAATAACAAAAATAAACAAATGGGACCTA
Organism: Phocoena sinus; assembly: GCF_008692025.1. Lineage (NCBI taxonomy): Eukaryota > Metazoa > Chordata > Mammalia > Artiodactyla > Phocoenidae > Phocoena > Phocoena sinus. Next base: position 27,514,666 of record NC_045776.1, on the reverse strand, counting down.
ATGAAACTTAAAAGCTTTTGCACAGCAAAGGAAACCATAAACAAGACGAAAAGACAACCCTCAGAATGGGAGAAAATAGTTGTAAACGAATCAACGGACAATGGATTAATCTCCAAAATATATAAACAGCTCATGCAGCTCAATATTAAAGAAACAAACAACCCAATGCAAAAATGGGCAGAAGACCTAAATAGGCATTTCTCCAAAGAAGACATACAGATAGCCAAGAAGCACATGAAAAGCTGCTCAACATCACTAATTACTAGAGAAATGTAAATCAAAACTACAATGAGGTATCACCTCACACCAGTTAGAATGGGCATCATCAGAAAATCTACAAACAACAAATGCTGGAGAGGGTGTGGAGAAAAGGGAACCCTCTTGCACTGTTAGTGGGAATATAAATTGATACAGCCACTATGGAGAGCAGTATGGAGGTTCCTTAAAAAACTAAAAATAGAATTACCATATGATCCAGCAATCCCACTACTGGGCATATACCCAGAGAAAACCATAATTCAAAAGGACGCATACACCCCAATGTTCATTGCAGCACTATTTACAATAGCCAGGTCATGGAAGCAACCTAAATGTCCATCGACAGATGAATGGATAAAGATGTTGTGGTACATATATGCAATGGAATATTACTCAGCCATAAAAAAGAACGAAATTGGGTCATTTGTGTGAGACGTTGATGGATCTAGAGACTGTCATACAGAGTGAAGTAAGTCAGAAAGAGAAAAACAAATATGGTATATTAACGCATGTTTGTGGAACCTAGAAAAATGGTACAGATGAACCAGTTTGCAGGGCACAAGGTGAGACACAGATGTAGAGAACAAACATATGGACACCAAGGGGGGAAAGCCACGGGGGGATGGAGATGGTGGTGTGTTGAATTGGGTGATTTGGATTGACATGGACACACTGATGTGTATAAAATTGATGACTAATAAGAACCTGCTCTATAAAAAAATAAATACAATAAAATTCAAAAATTAAAAAAAAAAAAAGTAAGTTGAACTATATGCAGCATGATCCTATAAAAAAAGAATGAAATTAACAACATAAACATAATTGAAAAAGTTAGAGAATATAAAATGTAGCAGAATAACAGCTAAAGTACTAATATATAAATAATTCTTTGAAACTGATTGAAAAGAACCCAAAAATGGGCAAGAAATATGAACAGATTATTTACTTTGGGTGTATGTGTACCTTAAATATATAGAAAAATATACAAGCTTACCCATAAAAAAGAGAAGTGCTAATGAAAACAACTGAAATACCATTTCTCATCCATCAGAATGACAAAATTAACAAGTTTGACAACACATTGTGTTGACAAGACTGTGGGAAACAGCCACTCTCATATATTGCTGGTGAGAATGAAAATTGGTTCAAACTTTAGGAGAGGAAGTTCAACAATATCTAACCAAACCACGTATGTATTTACCTTTATCTTTTTTTTAAGATTTTTTTTTTTGATGTGGACAATTTTTAAAGTCTTTCTTGAATTTGTTACAGTATTGCCTCTGTTGTATGTCTCAGTTTTTTGGCCTCGGGGCACGTGGGATCCTAGCTCTCGACTAGGGATGGAGCCCACACCCCCTGCATTGAAAGGCAAAGTCTTAACCACTGGACCACCAGGGAAGTCCCTGTGTTTACCTTTTGATCCAGCTATCCCACTTCTAGGAATGTACCCCTAAAGATACACCTCCAGCAAAACCAAAATACATATGCACAGGTTATTCACTGCAGTACTGTTTGTAACTGGGAAATTTTGGAAACAACCTAAGTGCTCATATATAGGAGAGTGCTTGATAAAATATGGTACATCCACACAATGAAGTTTTATGCACCTATGAAAAAGAATGAGGAATATCTCTAAGAACAGATATAGCATGATTTCCAGTCTATATTTTAAAGTGAAAAAAGCAAAGGGCAAGTTTTTATACCATAGAAATTGGCAAAGGCTGCAAATCCCAGTTTTTATCCACTGGAGACCCAGTTGTTAACCATTTAGCAGCACACCACCTGAAGGGATTGGGAAATATAGCAAGCAGGGTAAGGCTAGAATAACCTTGTGACATTGGAATGGAACTGGAGGTATCATTATGCATACATACATGTATTTCCTTACTCTGCCTGCTGAGAGAGCCTAGAAATATGACATGTAGGGTCAATGAGCATAACTAGAGCACAAATCCTGGTTTCTAAATACTATTCTCTACGAAAAGGAACTTGGGCTCTTTGGAGAAATGGAAGATTCCAGGACTGGGGCAAAAAAATGTCATACTAAGCCTGTAACATCTTGTGCCAGAAAGCATGGAAGTGCTCAAAGAATGATGGGGATATTTCAAAAGGACACAGGATCCAGGATAAGAGGATCCAGTTTAAAGGGGATCCCCACTGTCCAAATCTAGGACAATCTGAGCATCAAGATAAATTATTGTATAATAGTAACATAATCCATTGAACAAAATAAGAATCCATAAATCCATACTAACAGAGAAAGAGAGAGACAGAGAGGGACAGAGAGAGACAGAAAGAGAGACAGAGGCTCTTCTTTCCAGTAGAATGCCAACTTTATTATGTAGATGGAATTAGAAAATCACCACACAAAGACTTGTACATGAATGTTCACAGTAGCTTTATTTGTAATAGCCAAAAACTAGAAATAACCCAAAAGTCCCTTAAAGGTCAATGAATATACAAACTGTGATATGTCCATAAAATGGAATACTACTCAGTAGTAAAAAAAAAAGCAGACTATTTACAAACGGCAACATGGACGAATCTCAAAATAATTATGATAAATGAAGGCAAAAAAAGAGTACTTGTTGTGTTCCTATTACATAAATAACAGAAAATACAACTAACCTACAGTGACAGAAAGCAGATCAGTGGTTGCCTGGAAGAGGACTGATGAGGTAGGAGGGATTTCAAAGGGGCAAAGGAAAGTTTGGGAGTGATGGATATGTTTACTATCCACTATCTTAACTGTGGTGACAGTTTCATGGGTGGAACACACATGTCAAAACTTATTAAAGTGTATACTTTAAACATTAGCAGTTTATTATATGTAAATTATTCTTCCATAAAATTGCTAATATTCGAAAATCACTATTTAGGAACCATCCTAAATAGTTGATTAAGAGCAATAATTGGGGCTTCCCTGGCGGCGCAGAGGTTAAGAGTCCGCCTGCCAATGCAGGGGACACGGGTTCGTGCCCCGGTCTGGGAAGATCCCACATGCCGTGGAGCGGCTGGGCCCGTGAGCCATGGCCGCTGGGCCTGTGCGTCCAGAGCCTGTGCTCCGCAATTGGAGAGGTCACAACAGTGAGAGGACCACGTACCGCAAAAAAAAAAAAAAAAAAAAAAGAATAATCAATGGATGTTAAAACTAATGGATGAAAGTTTGAGCAAAGTGGTATGTTTACATATTTTCAAGGTATTTTCCTGTAATTACGAAGAGGAAAGCAGTAATTTTACAGTGGAGAAACCTAGAAAACATCACTGGAGTAGGCTGAATAATGACCCCCTAAAGACGTCTACAGCCTAATCCCCAAACCTGTGAGTACGTTTCCCTACGTGACAAAAAGGACTTTACAGGTGTGATTAAATTAAGGATCTTGAGATGCGGAGATTATCCTAGATTATCCAGGTGGGCCCAGTGTAATCACAGGGCTCATCATAAGAAGGAAGCAGGAGAGTCAGTCAGAAATGTGAAGAAAGGTGCAGAGGTCAGAGAGAGAGATTTGAAGCTGCTGTGCCGCTGGCTTAGAGGAATGGACCACAAGCCAGTGAGTGCAGGCAGCCTCAAGAAGCTGCACAAGGCAGCGGCTCTAGAGCCTCCAGAGGGAACCAGCCTTGCTGACACCTTGATTTTAGCCAAGTGAAACTCATTTCAGACTTCTGACCTCCAGAACTATAAGTTCATAAATTTGTGCTGTTTCAAGCCTCTAAACTTGTGGTAATTTGCTACAGCAGCAACAGGAAACTAACACAACAACCTTAACCACAGGGTCAAAGTTAACACAACCAGTAACAGGACACATAAATATCACATGCCCCTGATACTGAGAATAACACAGCATCACTTCTGTGTAGCTCATGCCAAAAACAGCTTGAATCTAATCATAAGGAAACAGGCAAACTCAAACTGAGGGACATTCTACAAAATAACTGTCCTATACTCTTCAAAAATGTCAGTCATAAAGAACAAAGACTGAGGAACTGTTCCAGATTAAAGAAGACTGAAGAAGACTGAAGAGACTCTGCAACACAGAGTCCTGGATCAAACGAAATGTTTTCTTCTTTAGTTATAAGGACATTACTGGGACAATTTAAATAGGGTCTATATGCTAGCTAATAGTATTATATTATCATCATACTGTGATTAAGCAGGAAAATATCCTTATATTAGGAAATATACAATGAAGTATTTGTGGATAAAAGGAGATCATGCCTGCAACTTTACTTTTAAGTGGTTCAGAAAAAATAAATGTGTGTGTATATATTTTATGTGTGGATAGATACACAAACATCTATATGTATGTGTGTGTACATATATATGTATATGTATGTGTGTGTTTTATATATATATATATATATATATATATATATATATAGAGAGAGAGAGAGAGAGAGAGAGAGAGAGAGAGTGAAAGAGAGAAAACGAAGTATTAACATTTGAGGAATCCAAGTGAAAAGTAAATAGAAATTCCCTGTACAATTTTACAACTTTTCTGTAAATCTAAAATTCTCTTTCAAAGTTAAAAAGTTCCCATAACAAAAGACACTCTAAACAAAGTAAAATGACAAATTGAGAAGAACAGAAATATTTATTTATTAATTTTTTTTTAATTTTTATGGCTGCATCGGGTCTTAGTTGTGGCACGTGGGATCTTTCGTTGTGGTGTATGGGCTCTTCGTTGCGGTGCGCGAGCTTCTCTTTAGTTGTAGCATGCGGGTTTTCTCTTCTCTAGTTGTGGCGCACAGGCTCCAGAGCTCGTGGGCTCTGTAGTTGTCGTGCAGGGGCTCCAGAGCACATGGGCTCTGTAGTTTGTGGCATGTGAGCTCTCTAGCTGAGGCGAGTGAGCTCAGTAGTTGTGGCACACGGGATTAGTTGCCCTGCGGCACATAGGATCTTAGTTCCCTGACCAGGGATCAAACCCACGTCCCCTGCATTGGAAGGTGGATTCTTTACCACTGGACCACCAAGGAAGTCGCAGAGTAGAGCAGAAATATTTAATCAAGGATTAATGTATACAATGAGCACCTAAAACCAATCATATAAAGATGAACAACCAATTTTTTTCAAATAGCTAAGAGATATAAACAGACAGTGCTCTTAAAAAGAAAAACAGGGACTTCCCTGGTGGTCCAGTGTCTAAGACTCCGCGCTCCCAATGCAGGGAGCCCGGGTTCAGTCCCTGGTCGGGGAACTAGATCTCACATGCATGCCACAACTAAGAAGTCTGCATGCTGCAACTAAAGATTCCACATGCTGCAACGAAGATCCCACATGTGGCAAGCAAGATCCTGTGTGCTGCAACTAAGACCCAGTGCAGCCAAATAAATAAATAAATAAATGGATAGATATTAGAATAAAGCAGAATTACACATAGAAACATAAGAAGATATTCACCATATATTGTTACAAGAAAACTGAAAGTTGCATATATGAGCCCATAATAGGTGAGCTTATATACGTTAAGAAAAATGTATAACTTCATTATATATAACAGCAAAGAGAAAAGTCTAGAAGCAGACATACCTCACATTTACTAGTGGCAACCTCTATTTCTGAACTGATTGGATTCCTATAACAAAATTGGACATAAAACTACAAACAAGTTCATATTTTACTAAATACAGATTAATTCATATTATGCATGGTGAGATCATGGCTTTTTGAAGACGATTATCCCTGTAAATTTAACATAGAAGGCATAAGATTTAGAAGATGTCAATATTCAGAAAGTTGGCTGTCTGACATTACTCATCTAACCTTTAACATGATCCAAATCTCACACATGTGTGTGTGCGCACACACAGACACACACACACACAACCCTCAGGGCCACGAGACATTTGACTTACAAATCCCCTGGGAGAGAAAATATGAGAATTGAAGATAGGTGTTTTAATTCATAGGGAACACCAGACCACCCCCCAGAACACTGCTAATGTTAGTGCTACGGCTTTTCTAGTTAATAAAAATAAGTTAAAGGTTTGTAGTTTACCCTGAGAGGTGCATGACTATACACATCACAGGGTAAAAACCAGTGATGGGTCAGTGCCCAGAAATACAGACCCCAAAGTCCTCTTCCTGGTCCACGGCATTCCAGAGAATTCCCAGACATGCCCAGGACACTGTCCAGGCCTGGGAGGCAAGCAAGTACCAGGAAGAGGTTGCACCTGAAACTGAAAGTAGGTCCTCAAATATGGGACCAACAAAATCCAAGGGAACAACAAACTCTAGCAGTCCCGCCAGGAAAGCCAAGAAAGCAAGCCAGTTCAAAAACCAAATGTACTGCCAATCCTGCCCAAAGCAAATACAGCCAGGAATCCAAAGTAGGTCAAACCCAGGGGAATGGCCACAGTGACTGCACCAGCGGACTCGTAGCCCTTCCTACTCCCGGTGGGAAGTTTGGGCCCAATCCAAAAACATTCCCAACAGCCTCTGACACGCTTCATATCACACCCCCACTGCGATACAATTTTGAAGGGCTTTAATCTCTATCTACTACCCTTCTGGTTGACCCACCAGGCAAACTGGGTACTCAAAGGACAGTAAGTTTTGAAGTCTTAAGACAATACATAACTGTGAAGATTCTTAAGTGGTCTCATCCCTGCTGCATTCACAGCTAGGATGCATTTCACAGTGGCTAACTGGCAAACCTCAACTTAACTCCTTATCCTGTACTCAAGTAATCCAGATATTCAATTGCTTGGATCTTTTTCTGTGACAATTTATCTGAAGTAAAGGAACTGCAAGTTAATAGAAAATATTTACTGTTAATAACTTTCTTAAGATAAAACCTGGCCTCAGTGCATTCATTCCTGTTCAGTTTCCTCCATCTTATCTCCATCTCTGAAACCCTAATGCTTAATCAGAAAAGTTCTCAAGAAAAATTCCCTTATATTCTCTGGACTTCGATTATCCAAAGCAAAATTAGACTTATAATTTCTAACAAATTTTGAACCAAAAATGAATCAGGGTCAATTATCAATTGATCAGAAAGTATTGCTAATCAGAATATCCCATTTCCTAAACAGAGTAGGTAATCGAAGAGTCTGTTTACTCTCCCACAGGGTTTCAGCCTTCGCATGCTGGTGTATCAGAAGACATCTTAGAGCTCAAGTAATCTCCGTCCTTTAACCAATGAAGAAACTGAGGCCCAGTCATAACATTCTTTTCTTTTTTTAAAAAAATTAATTTATTTTCAGCTGCGTTGGGTCTTCGTTGCTGCACGCGGGCTTTCTCTAGTTGCCGCGAGCGGGGGCTACTCTTCGTTGCGGTGCGCGGGCTTCTCATTGCAGTGGCTTGTTTTGTTGCGGAGCACGGGCCCTAGGCACACGGGCTTCAGTAGTTGTGGTGCACGGGCTCTAGAGCACAGGCTCAGTAGTTGTGGCTCATGGACTTAGTTCCTCCACGGCACGTGGGATCTTCCCGGACCAGGGCTCGAATCCATGTCCCCTGCACTGGCAGGCGAATTCTTAACCATTGCGCCACCAGGGAAGCCCCCAACATTTTTAACTCAAGTAGAAATACATAAATGCAAAAAGTGTTACTCAACCAGCAACATGCAAATAAATGCAATAATCTCCAAATTTGCACATCAGGCTGATTAACTTTGATCCTGAGGAATAACACCAAGTAATACACTTTTTTCATTCCAGAAATCACTCATCCTCTGTCTCAGTGATTCAGCTTTCCCTGACCCCTGAAATATGTGACTCTTGGTTCTACTTGTTCCTACTGACTATAAAATAGACAATTTGGGTTGACCTTGAGGCTTTTTCAAAGTTTTAATTTAAATTTAGTTAAGTTGTAGGTTTAGTTTATTTTTAGTTTCATCACTGCCATTTCACTGAGGCCAGCCCAAGTTCAGTATATTGAGGGTTTTCTGTACTTCCTGTCCATGAAATTTGGGAATGAGAATGTTTTCATATTCAAATTTCAGACTTACGTGTGAATTAAATGTCAGGATTTTAGAAGCGAATAAAAAGTAGTTCTTCCAGTACATGTTCATCTGAGTCCACTGCCTTTTCTCCTTTTCTAACTCACTGATTTCTCATCCAGCTTGATCCAGTGAACATCTTGCATGAATTTGGAGCACAGAGGATATTCAGGCATATTAGATGTGAAACACATGTTAAAATGACATTCAACTGAGCTGGATCTGACTCACTGAAACCAACTAAATCAAGTTTAAAACTTATGTCCATGAAAACCTACACACAGATGTTGATAGCAGTTTTACTCATAATTGCACAAAACTGGAAGCAACCAAGATGTCCTGCAATAATAGGTGAATGATAAACAAACTGTAGTACATGCATACTATGGAATATTATTTAGCAATAAGAAGAAATGAGCTATCCAGCCACAAAAAGACATAGGAGAATCTTAAATGCATATTGCTAAATGAAAGAAGTCAGTCTGAAAAACCTACATACTGTACGATTCCAACTATATGACATTCTGGAAAAAGCAAAACTATGGAGACAATAAAAAGGTTGGCGGTTACCTGGGGTTCAGGGGAGGCAAGGAAGGATGAACAGAGGATTTTTCAAGTTAGTGTAACTATTCTGTATAATACTGTAATGGTGGATACATGGCATCACACATTTGTCAAAACCCATAGAAAACGAAAAGTGAACCTTAATGTAAAGTACGGACTTTAGCTAATAATATTGGTGCAGCAATTGTACACACTAATGCAAGATATTCAGGTGGACCCAACGTTAATCACAAGAGTCCTTAAAAGAGATAAGCAGAATGATGTGATTGCTGGCTTTAACAAGAAAAGAGGGCCAGTGGCCAAGAAATGAGGGCAGTCTCTAGACACAGGAAAAGGCAAGGAACAGATTTTCCTCTTGAGCCCCCAGAGGGAATGCAGCTCTGCAGACACCTCAACTTTAGCCCAGTGAGATTCCTGCCATCCAGAACTGTAAGATGATAAATTTGTGTTGTTTTAAGTCACTGAGTTTGTGGTAATTAGTTGTAGCAGCAATAGGAAACTCATACACTCTATTTCCTTCACAGCTGTCACCAAGATCCTTAACTGTATGATACGTGTATTTGGCCACCATGGGATTCACAGACTAGAATATAAACTCCTAAAATCTCGTGTCATATCTAGCACAGAGTAGGTGCTCAGCAAACACTCATTAAAGGCAAGATTTCTCACCCCAACCCTAACAGGTATCATCATCCAGATGTTTCAGATGCAGACACAGAGACTCAGAGAGGTAACATCACTAGCCCAAAGTCACACAGCAATAGCATACGTAGCCGAACAGAGATTCAAAGCCACATTCACCCAGTGCCAAAACCTGTGCCACTGGGCCCTGAGGATAATACTGTGGCATTAGCCTCATGACAGAAGTACAGAGATCCCTGTGGGGGCACAGAGGAGAAGCACTGTCAGGGCTGGTAAGACCAGGCCTCACAGAAGGGGAGACATTCTGGAAGACTTGAGGAGGAATTTTCTAGGTGGAAAAGCAGGGATGGAGGTGGTTATTTTTGTTTAGGTAATTTGAACTTTTTTTGTCCATTAAGTAAAATTTAGGACCCATGGGAATGGGAGAATAAGGAAAGAGGAAGTTTAAAGTGTAGAAACCATTAACAGAAGCTGGTTTGGGGCAAAAGGTCCCTAAAACAAGCTCCCTCTGGGTGTAGGGCCTTGGGGCATATGGGTCTTTGAAGCAGACTTTCTTTCCCTTTCTTCCTCTGAACCTTGCAGGATGGGATGCCTAAACCTGTGCTGTCAGCTGACTACCCTGTCATAAGATAAAATCAGACTATTCCAAACTTTTGCTGCAATGTACAGCTTTCTGCGTCAGCACTTTTTTCATAGTTGGAGTATTTCCTTAGGCTTGATTGTCAGGAGAGGAATTACGGTGCCAAAGCCTATGATTGTTAAGACTAATAACACATGCAGCCAAATTCTTTCCAAAAAACTCTACAGTGTTCCCTGTCACCAGCAATGACTAGGAGTGCTCACCTCCCTGCATCTTCCCCAGAGGAAGGCACTGCACTTAACACATATTATTTTTAACTTGCTAATGTGATAGGTGAAAAATGTAATCTCAGTACTGTTTTAATTTGGATATTTTATTATTAGTGAGGTTGAACATTTTCCATATTTTCACTTTTAGATCTTCACTTATGAATTGGAAAGATCACTATTAAAACAGTACAAGACCAAAAGGTGGAGAAAGCACACAGATAAACAAGTTTCTACTGCAAGGGAAAACCTGATCTTTTTTGGCTACATCTTTCTTGTTGGATAAGTACCTAACTGAGCCTTAGGTGGGCTTCCTCCCAAGCCTGCCTTCTCCAGGAGCCCCCTCTCCCACACCTTCCCCTCCTCCTTCTCTCTCTGCAGCAGAGATGTGCTCCACACTCAGGAGACCTTCTGTGAACCCACAGCTCCAGCAGCCATGAAGGGGCTGGGAGAACAGAGAATCCCGAGGCTGTGCTGGGTCCACTTTCTATCTCCTCACCAACATGAAGCTTGTAGCTGGTCAGGGAATTCCCATGGAGCCCCACGTATGTTCTCCCAGCTTCCCTCTCCCATCACTCCCAGCCCACCCTGAGCCAGGGCCTCCCTTCTGCTGTGAACTGCCCTTTCCCAAAGTGCTTACCATTTCCAAGGGATCCCTTCTGCCAGGGAGGAGCCATTCCAACTAGGGTGAGGCAAATAATGACAGGACCATGCAAATACAAGATTTTCTTTAAAATTTTGTTCATTGTGGGGTTTTTTGCATTAATTTTGATTTTTAAAAATACTGCTTTAAAGTATTATTTATCTTGATTCCTGAGGGTTTAGGGTTTTTTGGCATCCCCTTAAATGTTATGCCCAAGGCAAGTGCCTCACTCTAATCCTGGTCCTGCCTTCCTCCCACCAGCAGGGATGCCTCTGTCCAACCAGGACCTCCTTCAGTCACATTAAGGTGCAAAGAACTCAGCCACTACATTTCTCGGGTGGGGAGACTTAAAACTGTTGTAAATTTACAGAATATCTGATTATCCTACAGTGAACACACTAGGAAAAAAGAACATCAAAATCGCCCATAATCTTGAAAACCAGAGATAACTTCCATTTACATGCTTTTAAAAAACACAAAAATGCTGAGTTGAGGGGAGGAGCAGCTTTATAATCTGCTGTTCCTTACAAGGATCATAAATATGCTTCTTCAACAGCTATGTGGACAAGCTATACAAGCATATGTCTACTGCAAAAACCTCCAGAAACTTACTCTATAACTTACCCCTGGAGGTTGGGATTTGAGGTGCTGAGGGAAGGACTCTGATGTTTTAAGTTTTCGGTTTTTTTTTTTTTTTACTATATATGCACCTGTATTGTTTTGCTATTTTACAATGAGCATGTGTCACATGCCTACTTTTAAGAATACCAATAGGGACTTTCCTGGTGGTCCAGTTGTTAGGACTCCATGCTTCCAACGCAGGGGGTGTGGGTTTGATTCCTGGTTGGGGAACTAAGATCCCACATGCCACGCGGCAAGGCAAAAAAAATTTTTTTTTTAATTTTAAAAAATACCAACAGAGGGCTTCCCTGGTGGCGCAGTGGTTGAGAGTCCGCCTGCCGATACAGGGGACACGGGTTCGTGCCCCGGTCCGGGAAGATCCCACATGCCGCGGAGCAGCTGGGCCCGTGAGCCATGGCCACTAAGCCTGCGCGTCCGGAGCCTGTGCTCCGCAACGGGAGAGGCCATAACAGTGAGAGGCCCGCATACGACAAAAAAAAAAAAAAAAAAATACCAACAGAAATTCAAAACAAATGACTCATTGTATCTGCCAAATGGTTCTCTGCTTACAGGGCAGATGGCAAGGAGAGGTGATGGTGAGGGTCTCGTCCTTTCACCAGTGTGTGTGGGAGCAGGAGGGGGTCTCCCCTGGACCTGAGTCCCCCCAGTCAGGTGGGGCCCCCTTCCCCTCTAAGGGGAAAGCCTTGGCCTTGGCACAGGCAGGTAATGAGGCCCCTTCCCTGCAGGCTGGTCCGTGTCGCTCTGGGTTTGATACTTTTATTCTACGGTCTAAACAGGTGTACTTCTTCTTTTAACAATTTTTTTCTTGTTAAAAACCTTTTAATTCTTTATTTTAAAAGTTACACTTATTGTATAAAAATGGAAAAGTACAGATAAACTTTTGAAAATAATTATATTTTTCATGTCACATGAAATCCCAGAGAAAACAATAGTTAATATTTTGCTGTACAACTCTCAGATATTTTCCTAATGACACATGACTATGTTTTCATATTTTTTTAATAAAAATGAGGTCTTATTTTACAAATTAGTAACTTTTTTAACTTAATGTATTATAAATACCTTTCTTGCTGCTTGTTTTAAATCATAATTCTTAGGGATTAGGAACTATATTTCACTTGTTCTAACAATTCCTTAAACTTTTTAAAGTGATCTCCACTCATCATTTTCATTAATGATCTCAATTTAAAATATTAATTTAACTGCAAAAAACACTACAATATTGCCATACTAATACATTACTGACAATTCCACCTCTTCCATCTGAGACACGATGGCCCTAGGATTGGTCTGGCCAGATAGTATTATCATCATTGCACAATAGGAAGCTCAAGCCCAGAGTGGTTAGTGGGTGGCTTCCAGCAACCCATTTAGTCTGAGACAGAGTGGTGTACAGACCCCAAATGATATGTAGCCCCGGCCGGGAGGGCTGTGGCTACCCTTGACTGCCAGCCTCTCCCTCCCTACTTCCTGTCCTCTCCAAATCAATAACAATTCCAGGGCTTCCCTGGTGGCACAGTGGTTACGAATCCGCCTGCCAATGCAGGGGACACAGGTTTGAGCCCTGGTCCGGGAAGATCCCACATTCCGCGGAGCAACTAAGCCCGTGCGCCACAACTACTGAGCCTGCGCTCTAGACCCCGCGAGCCACAACTACTGAAGCCCACGCACCTAGAGCCCTTGCTCTGCAACAAGAGAAGCCACAGCAAAGAGAAGCCCACACACCGCAACAAAGAGTACCCCCGCCCTCAGTAACTAGAGAAAACCCGCGTGCAGCAGGAAAGACCCAAAACAGCCAAAAATTAAATAAATGAATAAATAAATTAAAACAACAACAACAATTCCATCTGAACAGCTGAAGTCTTGTTCACTCAGCCTCTCTCGGGGCCCCTGCCTTTCCAGGCTTCCAGCTTCCCCTTCAGCAACTGACCCCCCCGCCACACACACACACACACAGGACTCATTTCTTTGCCCTCAGAGAGCAGACAGGCTCGTAGCTTGCTGAGCCTTTGGGCTCTGGGACCTTTTGTTTAGTTTCTGCAGAAGGGGCTGTGTGGCTCACAGGCAGGTGCCTGGACCTGCAGCATGTCTCCTCCCTGAGAGCTGAGGATGCCCAGGAGGAACATGCGGGTCCCTCATACACAGACTCCCCAGGAAAGGGCAACACCAGCCTAGGTCTTCCAGGGAGAGGCCTGCCGGCCAGGAAGTAGCCCTGAGCCATGGCTGGTCAGAATCAAAGCTGACCACTCTTCTGAGCAGGAATTATGTGGGAATCCTGATTAAACAGGTAGGTGCTAACATAGGACAGGTGGATGAGGAAGCCTGAGCTGGGGCAGATAGCCCACAGAACTGGTCAACTGTCCAGATCTGGTCATCAGTAGAGAAGCTGTCAAATGCCTGAGAGCTTAGGTCTTTCTGTACCCTTAGTTCAGGACCTGACTCTCTCAGGATCAAGAAAGCCATGTCTGTGTTTGACAACAGGGTGTAGCCTCAGAGTAGCTTCTAAGAGGTGGGGCAACCAAGGCCTTGAGCAGTGAAGGAACTGTATTTGTGGCCATTTATGAACCTGTCACTTTAAGCAGCTATTCTTTAAATAGAAAAAGTAGTGTTCAAACAGGAGTGGAGATTCAGCAGTGCAGGGCAAGAGTGGAGAGGAAAGATGGTGGTGACTATTTTCTCAGCATTTCAGCTGGCATCCATCACGCAGCAAAACTAAGCCTGAAAATAAACTAGGCTCCGGCCCCTCAGAAGATGGCCAGACTATCAACTGTTTTCACTCAAGCAAGATCTTCAGGTACAGGTGGAGTCTCAGTCCACCTACCCTAAGCAGCTTATTCAAGTACTTCTTCCAGCCCTGTGCCATGCCATAGCCTCCCTTGAGGTGATCTGGAAACACAGATTTCCCCATCTTATCACGTACCCGGTACCATCTCACCACTTTTTAGGGACTGGTACCCCAACTGAGCCTGCCCCATTATCCTGCCCTGCTAAGCCACTCATTGCAGCATGAGGAAAATAGATGAGCCTGTTTCCAATCAGTGTGTTTGCCCCTTAACAAAAGTGTAGGTCCCCCGAGGGCAGGGATCAATCTTCTCCTAACTTTACAAGTCCACACACATCTCTGGCTTCTGCCAATGTTCTAACACCTGAGGGTTCATACAGAAAGACAATTAAATACTGAGTAAAACTCTACCATTAAAAAAATATCAAAAAAAATAATTCAATGTTTATCAAGCTTTCAGCATGCAGAGGAGTTTTTAAACCTTGACATGCAATAGATAAAATTACAAAAGATTAGCTCCACAAACTTCACTGTATAAAGTGTTTTCAAAATACATATACATATTTAAGTACAATGATCATTTTACAGATGAGGATACTAAGCTTAGGAAGGTTGAGTAATTTGAACAAGGGTACGTCCCTCAGATTGAAAGGAGCACAGCCAGGATTCCAACCCAGGAATGTCCACAGCAAAAGCTTGAGTGCATGAGGAACGCCCTTCACTACTGCATGCTAGTTACTGGAGGCTAGAAGGTGTGAATTACACACACAACTGCGTATACACATACTCATAGATACAAGAATATACATACAAATATTTGTAGCAAATGACAAAGAATATCTTTATCATTAAAAAAAACTTATGTAGATTTATGAGTAAAGCATGAGGAAGGAAATAAAACCATTTGTAGAAGGGGAAACACAACAAGAAAATAAACAATGTTCACCCTCCCTGGTGATTAAAAACACAAATGAAAGTTTAATAAGGCATCTGTTTTTGCTTATTAAACGGGCAGGGAAAAAACCACACTGGCCATGGCTGATGTAGTAAAACTGATTATCTTCACATATTACTGGGGATACTGAGACTATGTCTGCCCTTTAGGAAGTCAGGTTGGTTCTATATATCAAAAGTTTTTAAATGTTTTTAATGTCTGTTAATAAACCCTATTTTCAGTCATTCAACAACTATTACTGTGAACCCATTATGTACTAGGCATTAACCCAGATACCGCTCGAGGAGCCAGACAGACGTGTGGGCTCTGACACTGTGGGTGGCCGTGCCAGCCCTGGAATGAATGGCTGGGGATTTCGTGTGCAAGATAAACATTGTCTTTGTAGAGGCCACTATTGTTTTGGGCTTTTCTGTTACTCATGGTTGAACCTAATTTTATATAGAAGGTAAGTGGGCTTTTACCAGCCGGTGTCTGATTTCTTAATGGAGTAGGAGGCAAGATCATCAAAACAGAGGAAGAGGGCTTCCCTGGTGGCGCAGTGGTTGGGAGTCTGCCTGCCGATGCAGGGGACACGGGTTCGTGCCCCGGTCTGGGAAGATCCCACATGCCGCGGAGTGGCTGGGCCCGTGAGCCATGGCCGCTGGGCCTGCGCGTCCGGAGCCTGTGCTCTGCAACGGGAGAGGCCACAACAGTGAGAGGCCCACATACGGCAAAAAAAGAACAAAAAAAAAAAAAACAGAGGAAGAATGTAGAAGGTAAGTGGAGATCTGAATAGAGAGGAGAACAAAAGCAAACAAACAGAAAAGAAAATAAGAGGTGTTGGTGAGGATGTGAAGAAACAGGAATCCTCTGCACTGTTGGTGAGAATGTGAAACCGTACAGCTCCTGTGGGAAACATGTGGCAGTTCCTCAAAAAGTTAAAAATAGCATTATCATATGATCCAGCAATTATACTTCTGGGTATATACCAAAAGAATTGAAAGCAGGGTCTTGAAGAAATATTTGTATACCCATGTTCATTGCAGTATTATTCACAATAACTAAAACATGGAAGCAATTCAAATGTCTATTGATGGATGAACGGAGAAGCAAAATGTGGTATATTCATACAATGGAATAATATTCAACTTAAAAAGTAAGGAAATTCTGGGCTTCCCTGGTGGTGCAGTGGTTGAGAGTCTGCCTGCCGATGCAGGGGACACGGGTTCGTGCCCCGGTCCGGGAAGATCCCACATGCCCCGGAGTGGCTGGGCCTGTGAGCCATGGCCACTGAGCCTGCGCATCTGGAGCCTGTGCTCCGCAACGGGAGAGGCCACAACAGTGAGAGGCCCGTGTACCGCAAAAAAAAAAAAAAAAACAGTAAGGAAATTCTGACATATGCTGCAACACAGGTGAACCTTGAGGACATTATACTAAGCGAAATAAGCCAGTCATAAAAAGACAAAAACTCTATAATTCCACTCACATGAGGTACTCAGAGTAGTCAAAATCACAGAGACAGAAACGTAATGGTGGTTACCAGGGGCTGGGGGAAGGGAAAATGGGGAGTTACTGTTTAATGGGTATAGACTTTCAGTTTTACAAGATGAAAAGAGTTTAGGGGATGGATGGTGGTAATGGTTGCACAAGAATGGGAATGTATTTAATACCACTGAACTGTACACTCAAAAAAGGCTAAGGTGGTAAATTTTATGTTATGTGTATTTTATCACAACTTCTAAAAAATGTGGTAGCAGACTAAAAAAGGCAACAAAAATTAAATATGTGGAATTCAGTTGCTTGGCCCCTGAATATTATGTATTGTACAGGGGGTGGAGGGTGGGGTGGTGACTCTTTAAACATCAAGTAGGTGAGACTTCAGTGTTCATTTATTCACTTGTTAAACATTTATTGAGCACATACTCTGTTCTCGGAACTGTGTCAAGCTCTAGGGACACAGAGATAAATAAGAGAGAAGTTGACCATAGTCCACCAAGGAAGGCAAACAAGGAAAGATGGTTAAACATAGAGTGATAAGTATATTGTTAGAAATGTGCAACAGACTTGCAGAGAAAGTCTCCTCCCCAAGACCTGGAGGCTGGAGTAGAGGTCAGTACAAAGGCTTGGGAAGGGAGCCAAGCAACACCTCCCACCAACCTCCCTGACCCCCAATCCCCCTGGGGTGCAGCAAGTAGTCTTATGTGGCTGCACCTCACAGAGTGAATGCCGAGGGTGTGAGGCAAGGGTCAGCCATCCTCTGTCACTACAACTTTTCTTATTTTTTGTTCTGTGTGTGTGTATCTCCCTCTCCTAAAATATAGTTGTAAAAACAGTGATGTCACTGAGGTATGTGGCACTTACTACCATTCTTGGGGATTTATAAAAGCACTTGAAACTGGAAACTACCCCTATAAACAAACAGTAATATGTTTAAAGAATGAACAGTGATCTATGAAAAAATATTTAAGATCATTGCAGCCTTAAAAAAAAAAGAAAAAAAACAGTAAGGAAATATAGCATTTAAACACCTAAGAATACTCTTTTGCTTTACCTTCACAAATATTTAGCTGTGATCAGTTCTGTTAAAAAAGAAAGTCTTCACTTGGTTTCTAATCCCCTAATGCAGTCCAGTGTGACTTGGTTAGTGCTAATGCAACAGCCATATCTGACTGGTAAGCTGGGAGGCTATGTAACAGTTCCCAAAGATAGATTCTCATGAATGTTACGGGTTCATGCACTGGGGTTTAAGTTGCTCTGTGCTGCCCTGAGCCTCCTTACACATACAAATAGTGTAAAGCATTTAAGGCAAGAGCATTAGGGTCGACCGGGGAAAAGCTTTCCCCTTCTCATGAAGAAAAAACCCCTATCACATGTGTTAAAATCCGCTGCTTAACCTTTGTCTAACCTTCAGCCCAAAACTCACAAAGTAATACAGCTAATCCCAGAAAGCAAGTTTAAACAAACAAGCCAACAGTTTACTGTGTCTTTAAAAAGCCTACTCTGCCTACTTTCCTCACACGCATGCTGTTTGAGAAGTAAGAAGCCCCTGATTCTGAGGGAGGTTCCGAAGCCCTTGTTGGAGGCTGTGAGACTCAAAGCAGCTATTTGAACAGTGGTGTCCAAAGTATCTGGTTTCCTGCTGCCTGCCTTTTCTGGAGTGAGATCACATAGCTCTGCAGTCTTCATGGATTTTCACAACATATAAGAGTTTTAAAATTCCTGGCAACCATATCTTAATTATTCTCATTTATCTAGATGGAAAATTCTAATAGTTCTATATTTTTAAAAATTACAATGGCTGTCATTCTATGAAGCTAACCAACAGTTCCTACTCTTACTTAAAGCTCCTTTTTTGTCAAAGCTGGAGATTTCTAGCATAGGCGAGGAAAGAAAAATGTCAGCCACGTCTTACTCAGATGACCTTTTCATTAACACTGAAACTTAGATGATATTGATGCTGTAACAAAACACGTACCAAAATGGACAATCTGATTACATTTAGGAGATAGTAAATGAGAATTACAAATATTAATTACAAAATTACCTATTAGCTGTACAAATAGAGGTACTTTGGATATTGTATATATTTAGAAGTAACAATATTTTGTTTTCACTGGCTGATGACACCTATAGTTGCTTTTACCAGAAAAATCCATAAATTAACATGCAACCATTTACACTTATACCAAGTTTGCACAAACCAAGTCTTTCTGACTTTAGAATTAACTTTAACTATGTGTATTTATCTGTGCATGTGTTCCCATAATGGGTATCTGAGACACCAGACTCAGAATTCTACATTCACTGTGTAAGTCCAATCTGAATAAACTGTTTGTGGGGAAAAAAAACAAACCTGATATACTGGAGCATTAAAAAAAAGCCTCTGATAAAGATGAATAATGTCCCCTCAAAAACAGGAATTAGAAAGACCAGGAAGAGAACTTCTGCTGTCAGTGTCCTTGTTCCCACAGTGATCCAAAGCCATCCTCCACCTCTGCAGGAGACCCTCCAACACTAGCAGACAGCAGAAGCAAGAAGAACTACAATCCTGCAGCCAGTGGAACAAAAACCACATTCACAGAAAGACAGACAAGATGAAAAGGCAGAGGGATATGTACCAGATGAAGCAACAAGATAAAACCCCAGAAAAACAACTAAATGAAGCAGAGATAGGCAACCTTCCAGAAAAAGAAGTCAGAATAATGATAGTGAAGATGATTCAGGACCTTGGAAAAGAATGAAGGCAAAGATCGAGAAGATGCAAGAAATGTTTAACGAAGACCTAGAAGAATGAAAGAACAAACAGAGACGAACAATATAACTGAAATGAAAACTACACTAGAAGGAATCAATAGCAGAATAACTGAGGCAGAAGAACCGACAAGTGTCCTGGAAGACAGAATTGTGGAATTCACTGCCACGGAACAGAATAAAGAAAAAAGAATGAAAAGAAATGAAGACAGCCTAAGAGACCTCTGGGACAACACTGAACGCAACAACATTCGCATTATAGGGGTCCCAGAAGGAGAAGAGAGAGAGAAAGGACCAGAGAAAATATTTGAAGAGATTATAGTCAAAAACTTCCCTAACATGGGAAACGAAATAGCCACCCAAGTCCAGGAAGCACAGCGAGTCCCATACAGAATAAACCCAAGGAGAAACACACTGAGACACATATTAATCAAATTGGCAAAAATGAAAGACAAAGAAAAATTATTGAAAGCAACAAGGGAAAAACGACAAATAACATACAAGGGAACTTCCATAAGGTTAACAGCTGATTTCTCAGCAGAAACTCTACAAGCCAGAGGGAGTGGCATGATATACTTAAAGTGATGAAAGGGAAGAACCTACAACCAAGATTACTCTACCTGGCAAGGATCTCATTCAGATTCGACAGAGAAATCAAAAGCTTTACAGACAAGCAAAAGCTAAGATAAATCAGCACCACCAAACCAGCTCTAAAACAAATGCTAAAGGAACTTCTCTAAGTGGGAAACACAAGAGAAGAAAAGGACCTACAAAAACAAACCCAAAACAATTAAGAAAATGGTCATAGGCACATACATATCGATAATTACCTTAAACGTGAATGGATTAAATGCTCCAACCAGAAGACACAGGCTTGCTGAACAGATACAGAAACAAGACCCATATATATGCTGTCTCCAAGAGACCCACTTCAGACCTAGGGACATATACAGACTGAAAGTGAGGGGATGGAAAAAGGTATTCCATGCAAACGGAAATCAAAAGGAAGCTGGAGTAGTAATACTCATATCAGATAAAATAGACTTTAAAATAAAGAACAAAACAAGGAAGGACACTACATAATGATCAAGGGATCAATTCAAGAAGAAGATATAACAATTATAAATATATATGCACCCAAAATAGGAACACCTCAATACATAAGGCAACTGCTAACAACTATACAAGAGGAAATCGACAGTAACACAATAATAGTGGGGGATTTTAACACCTCACTTACACCAATGGACAGATCAACCAAAATGAAAATATATAAGGAAACAGAAGCTTTAAATGACACAATAGACCAGATAGATTTAATTGATATTTATAAGACATTCCATCCAAAAGCAGCAGATTACACTTTCTTCTCAAGTGCACATGGAACATTCTCCAGGATAGATCACATCTTGGGTCACAAATCAAGCCTCAGTAAATTTAAGAAAATTGAAATCATATCAAGCATCTTTTCTGACCACAACACTATGAGATTAGAAATGAATTACAAGGAAAACAACGTAAAAAACACAAACACATGGAGGCTAAACAATACGTTACTAAATAACCAAGAGATCACTGAAGAAATCAAAGGGGAAATCAAAAAATACCTAGAAACAAATGACAATGAAAACACGATGATCCAAAACCTATGGGATGCAGCAAAAGCAGTTCTAAGAGGGAAGTTTATAGCTATACAAGCCTACCTCAAGAAACAAGAAAAATCTCAAATAAACAATCTAACCTTACACTTAAAGGGACTAGAGAAAGAAGAACAAACGAAACCCAAAGTTAGTAGAAGGAAAGAAATAATAAAGATCAGAGCAGAAATAAATGAAATAGAAACAAAGAAAACAATAGCAATGATCAGTAAAACTAAAAGCTGGTTCTTTGAGAAGATAAACAAAATTGATAAACCATTAGCTAGACTCATCAAGAAAAAGAGGGAGAGGACTCAAATCAATAAAATTAGAAATGAAAAAGGAGAAGTTACAACAGACACTACAGAAATACAAAGCATCCTAAGAGATGACTACAAGCAACTCTATGCCAATAAATTGGACAACCTAGAAGAAATGGACAAATCCTTAAGAAAGGTATAACCTTCCAAGACTGAACCAGGAAGAAACAGAAAATATGAACAGACCAATCACAAGCACTGAAATTGAAACTGTGATTAAAAATCTTCCAACAAACAAAAGTCCATGACCACATGGCTTCACAGGTGAATTCTATCAAACATTTAGAGAAGAGCTAACACCCATCCTTCTCAAACTCTGCCAAAAAATTGCAGAGGAAGGAACACTCCCAAATTCATTCTATGAAGCCACCATCAGCCTGATACCAAAACCAGACAAAGATACTACAAAAAAGGAAAATTACAGACCAATATCACTGATGAATATAGATGCAAAAATCCTCAACAGAATACTAGCAAACAAAATCCAACAACACATTAAAAGGATCATACACCATGATCAAGTGGGATTTATCCCAGGGATTCTTCAATATGTGCAAATCAATCAATGTGCTATACCATATTAACAAATTGAAGAATAAAATCCATATGATCATCTCAATAGATGTTCAGAAAAAGCTTTTGACAAAATTCAACACCCATCTATGATAAAAGCTCTACAGAAAGTGGGCATAGAGGGAACCTACCTCAACATAATAAAGGCCATATATGACAAACCCACAGCAAACATCATTCTCAATGGTGAAAAACTGAAAGCATTTCCTCTAAGATCAGGAACAAGACAAGGATGTCCACTCTCACCACTAGTATTCAACATAGTTTTGGAAGTCCTAGCCACGGCAATCAGAGAAGAAAAAGACATAAAAGGAATACAAATTGGAAAAGAAGAAGTAAAACTGTCACTGTTTGCAGATGACATGATACTATACATAGAGAATCCTAAAAATGCCACCAGAAAACTACTAGAGCTAATCAATGATTTGGTAAAGTTGCAGGATACAAAATTAAGGCACAGAAATCTCTTGCATTCCTATACACTAATGATGAAAAATCTGACAGAGAAATTAAGGAAACACTCCCATTTACCACTGCAACAAAAAGAATAAAATACCTAGGAATAAACCTACCTAGGGAAACAAAAGACCTGTATGCAGAAAACTATAAGACACTGATGAAAGAAATTAAAGATAATACCAACAGATGGAGAGATATACCATGTTCTTGGATTGGAAGAATCAATATTGTGATAATGACTATACTACCCAAAGCAATCTACAGATTCAATGCAATCCCTATCAAATTACCAATGGCATTTTTTACGGAAGTAGAACAAAAACTCTTAAAATTTGTATGGAGACACAAAAGACCCCGAATAGCCAAAGCAGTCTTGAGGGAAAAAAACAGAGCTGGAGGAATCAGACTCCCTGACTTCAGACTATACTACAAAGCTACAGTAATCAAGACAATATGGTACTGGCACAAAAACAGAAGGATAGATCAATGGAACAAGATAGAAAACCCAGAGATAAACCCACTTACCTATGGTCAACTAATCTATGACAAAGGAGGCAAGGATATACAATGGAGAAAAGACAGTCTCTTCAATAAGTGGTGCTGGGAAAACTGGACAGCTACGTGGAAAATAATGAAATTAGAACACTCCCTAACACCATACACAAAAATAAACTCAAAATGGATTTGAGACCTAAATGTAAGACTGGACACTATAAAACTCTTAGAGGAAAACATAGGAAGAACACTCTTTGACATAAATCACAGCAACATCTTTTATGATCCACCTCCTAGAGTAATGAAAATAAAAACAAAAATAAACAAATGGGACCTAATGAAACTTAAAAGCTTTTGCACAGCAAAGGAAACCATAAACAAGATAAAAAGACAACCCTCAGAATGGGAGAAAATAGTTGCAAATGAATCAACGGACAACGGATTAATCTCCAAGATATATAAACAGCACATGCAGCTCAATACTAAAGAAACAAACAACCCAATGCAAAAATGGGCAGAAGACCTAAATAGGCATTTCTCCAAAGAAGACATACAGATGGCTAAGAAGCACATGAAAAGCTGCTCAACATCACTAATTACTAGAGAAATGCAAATCAAAACTACAATGAGGTATCACCTCACACCAGTTAGAATGGGTATCATCAGAAAATCGACAAACAACAAATGCTGGAGAGGGTGTGGAGAAAAGGGAACACTCTTGCACTGCTGGTGGGAATATAAATCGATACAGCCACTATGGAGAGCAGTATGGAGGTTCCTTAAAAAACTAAAAATGGAATTACCATATGATCCAGCAATCCCACTACTGGGCATATGCCCAGAGAAAACCATAATATAAAAAGACGCATGCACCCCAATGTTCATTGCAGCACTATTTACAACAGCCAGGTCATGGAAGCAACCTTAATGCCCATCGACAGATGAATGGATTAAGAAGTTGTGGTACGTATATACAATGGAATATTACTCAGCCATAAAAAGGAATGAAATTGAGTCATTTGTTGAGATGTGGATGGATCTAGAGACTGTCATACAGAGTGAAGGAAGTCAGAAAGAGAAAAACAAATATCATATATTAACGCATGTATGTGGAACCTAGAACAATGGTACAGATGAACCAGTTTACAGGACAGAAGCTGAGATACAGATGTAGAGAACAAACGTATGGACACCAAGTGGGGAAAGCTGCGGGTGGGTGGGGATGGTGGTGTGCTGAATTGAATGATTGGGACTGACATGTATACACTGATGTGTATAAAATTGATGACTAATAAGAACATGCTCTATAAAAAAATAAATTAAATTAAATTAAAAAAAAAAAAAAGAAAGTCCAGGAAGGATAAGAATGGAGGTCTAATCATAATATACTACTTAGCTTTAAACTAAACAACCTTTACATGCTGTGGGAATTCCCTGGTGGTCCAGTGGTTAGGACTCCATGCTTTCACTGCTGTGGGCCAGGGTCCAATCCCTGGTGGGGGGAACTAAGATCCCACAAGCCGTGCGGCCAAAAAACAAACAAAATAAAGCAATCTTTACATGCTGTGACAACATAAATAATGTCTATATTATTTTCATTATAAGCCTTTTGGAAATATTTGGATATTTAAGGAATGTGCTTGCATCATCTAGATTTTTTTAAGGCTTGTTAACAAACTTTTGTTTCCTCTTTACTTGTTCAGATTTTGTTTTATATATTTCAATAAGAATTTCGTATTTTCCTTAGAAGGTAGGTCCCATGCCTCTTATTAAATTTTAAAGAAGCTAAAACAAGAAAAAAGGATTTTGATAATTATTTTAAAGATAGACCCCAGTGGTTGCTCTAGGAAGAATGAACTGGAGGGGGCAATCGTCAATGTCTTTGCCTTGCATTTTGCCACCAGGCAGGACAACAGCCCTCCTGGTGTGTTTCTAGGGACTGGTTTCCAAAAGAGAGGATTAAAAAAGAAAAGCAACAGCCTATACATTGTATGAAATAGCACATGGGAAAAAAATAAAAGAAAGAAAAGCACATGGGGGGCTTCCCTGGTGGCGCAGTGGTTGAGAGTCCGCCTGCCGATGCAGGGGACACGGGTTCGTGCCCCAGTCCAGGAGGATCCCACATGCCGCAGAGCGGCTGGGCCCGTGAGCCATGGCCGCTGAGCCTGCGCGTCTGGAGCCTGTGCTCCGCAATGGGAGAGGCCACAACAGTGAGAGGCCCGCGTACAGAAAAAAAAAAAGAAAAAAAAAAAAAAACCACATGGGGTGAGCATGAAGGGTCTGTGTGATAACCTGTTTTCTTCTTTGTTTATTTAAGAAAAAAAGCACCCACCCATACTGTATAGAGAAAAGTCAAGGAGCAAAGCCAGATGCAGCACCAGCTCAAGCTCTGGTAATACCCAGAATGACCAGATTCCAAAGTGGCCAGAGGTTTGAAGCAGAGGGACAGCCCTGGGTGGCCGGGGGCAATGAGCAAGCTCCTTCCCCTGGTCACTCACCAGGCAGAGCAGAGAGGCCGCACCCACTACAGGTGTTGGGGTGGGAAGAGTGCAGGACAGACAGTAGGAAGCTGGTCTGGGCCAAGAGCCGTGAGAATCAGGAAGACCAGGTCAAAATATAAGGGTCTAGAGGACATCCAGGGTCAGGCTGGGCCTCACACCCTTGTGAGGAATGTGGGGCTTTCCTGTGGCAGGACATCTTGCTCTTCTGGAGCAGGTTCTACAGTCACCTGTGCAGGGCTACATGGATCACAGGCCAAAGGCTGGGACTTTCCCTCTGCGGCCTCCTTCCCTGGAGCCCTGGAAACCACATCCATGGTCCCCGTCTTATTCCGACAAGGTACCACCAACATTAACCAGAATAAATAACAGCACCGCTTAGCCACATGACTGCTGGGAGGGAAACAGCACACAGGCGTTGTGTCCGAGTCAGGCAAACTTGGTTGGGGACGATCCCAGTTTTAAAGAACACTTGAGTATTCTCTTTTCAAACAAATCCACCGAAAGGTTCCTTTAACTAAACTCTCCATGGGGCATTTGAATAAGATTGTTTGTAAAGTATGCGCTGACTTATACCTTTTCAGGAACATCTACGTAATTTAACCACGGGTCTCTCAACTTTCATGGAACATTCCTCTCCTGGCCCTGTGATGGCTCCTGTGAGGGTTGAATCCCTACATCTCTGCCTCTCTTTCTCTGACCCCTCTCTCTTCCTGCCAAAATACAGGTAGTCACCAAGAGTGCTTCTCTGGGGACCTCTTATCTCTTGATTCTTTCTCGAGTAACTGTCACCCATTTCCTTTGTCACCTCTGTGCTGATAATAGTTGACAATCACAAGTGCTCACTATGCGCCAGGCACGTACTAAACTCTGATTTAATCCTCACAACAGTCCTAGAGCGTAGACATTGGTATTGTCCTCATTTTTCTACATGGAAAAACTGAGTATGGGAGTTGAAGTAATCTGCCCAAGGTCACCCAGCTACAAGGGGCAGACCCGGGATTCAAACCTGGCCAGGCCACCTCATAGTCTCTGCTTCTGCACGTTATGCTGTTCCGTGCACTCTCTTGCTTGGACACCCTTTCCAAGGTACTGGGGCCATCTCCACCAGCCCCTCAAACCCAGAATGTTGACATCAGAGCACACTCACTGACGTGTTTGTACTGGTTGTTAAAATATTAAAATACCCCCAAACCTTGCTGTCTGGCACCCTGTTCCTTCCCCAAGACCTCCCCATATCCAGCAACCCTGGCATGGTCCTGGGGGTGGGGGCCGGATGGGGGGTTCAGGATGCTCCTGGCCTGCCTATTGTCAATACCGCTTCTGCTTCCTCTTCCTTCCCTCCCCACAAACCAGTTCCTCATCTGACTTCCTTATTTCTGGGGTCCGCACCTCATTTTCCTGTTCACCTTACACACAGCTCCCTTCAAGCTCTCCTTTCCTTTCTCCTACTGCCCAGCTTCAATTGGTGACCCTGTCCTGTGGCTCTGACTTCTTCTACCCTCTGCCATTCCTCTCATCTGTCTCCTGTCCCTTCCCTATGATTTCCATCCTGGAACAGACCCTTTCTACCCCTGGCCCAGTTTTCTTCACTCCTGCTAGACTCTCCCATCCCCTGACCCCTTTGCCCTCTACATCCCTGAGGACACGCATTCAAGACCAAAGCCCGCCCTCCCTGCCGGCTTCCTAATGAGGAATCTACCTTCAACCCAAGAGTATGGTCTTAACCACTGCAAATGCCACCTCTATACAGAGAAGGTATTTTCCTAAATATTTATTAAATTCACTCAACTGATACCCACCTTGTTTCCAAAGTTTTCTACCTTAGGTAATCACAACCTTCTTGTCCTTGAAGCATGAAAGTTATTGCCATCTCCTCAGTGATAACAACAGCCTTGCTCCCCACCCCCACCCCTGAGAGTGTGAGAGCATCGCAGGCAGCCCCTGAGGTCTCCAACAGTTTCCCTTCTGCCCCTTTTCTCCCAAATCCAGCCTGACTGTCCCATCTCCCTGATTCCTGAGCATCCACATGCAAAGCACCATCGCAGTTCTGGGGGCTCAGTGGATGGTGGGAGCCAGTGCAAACCTCCCAGGAGCTCATGGTTGGAGATGATGGAGAAAGATATCCACATGAAGAGTCAAATGATGTCCCATCATCTACCTCTGGCAGTGCCAAAGGGACACTCTCGCTGAGCACCAGCCTCGTTGAAGGCATTCACTGAGCAGGTCTATGCAGAGTCCTGCTCCACTATTTAATAGCTCTACAAACTTGGGGAATGTTGCTTAACCTGTCTGCCTCTCAGTTTCCTCATCTGTAAAATGGGATACTCAGTAAGGGTAGTTGTGAGACTTAATGAGTGGTATGTGTAAAGTGTTTAGAACAGTGCTTGCCACAGACTCTATACACAGTAATATTAGCTATTACTGTTTTTATTATTTGACATAAAGTATAGGAAATTAGAGATGGAAGATATCTTTGCAAACTATCTCTCAGGATCTCATATCTTCTGAAAGTAAAAGCTCAGAGGGGAAAAAAAGAAAGTAAAAACCCAGAAATTTCTCTGCCTTGGACCTTCACCCTACCTCTAACTCCCAACACAGATCTCACGCCTCCCCCCTTCCCTAACCACTCCTGCAAGTCTGCACTGGGAGCAGCTGGGGGGCTGCCTTCCTATGGCCTGGGAGACCTCTGAGGATGGAGGCCGCAGCTCTCACCCCACTACATACCCTGTCAGCCTTACAGACCCACTGTACTCATTCAACAACTATTTGCTGAGAACCTACTGGCATCAGCCTGTGCAAGGGGCAGTGGCATTGAAAGCCAGCACAATAGCTGTCCACAAGGTGCTCACATGCTTGTAGGCCCCCAAACTCAAAACCATAAGCTGACAAATGCTATGAAGGAACAGAACATGTGCTATTGGGTGCAGTCAGGAAAGGCTTCCCTAAAGAGAAGACACTGATCAAAGATCTGAAAACTGAGTGTTACACTATTTTTTTTTTAATTTTCAATTTTTTATTTTTTCTTACATCTTTATTGGAGTACAACTGCTTTACAATGGTGAGTTAGTTTCTACTTTATAACAAAGTGAATCAGTTATACATATACATATGTTCCCATATCTCTTCCCTCTTGCGTCTCCCTCCCTCCCACCCTCCCTATCCCACCCCTCCAGGCGGTCACAAAGCACTGAGCTGATCTCCCTGTGCTATGTGGCTGCTTCCCACTAGCTATCTACCTTACATTTGGTAGTGTATATATGTCCGTGCCTCTCTCTCACTTTGTCACAGCTTACCCTTCCCCCTCCCCATATCCTCAAGTCCGTTCTCTAGTAGGTCTGTGTCTTTATTCCTGTCTTACCCCTAGGTTCTTCATGACATTTCTTTTTTCTTAAATTCCATATATATGTGTTAGCATACGGTATTTGACTTTCTCTTTCTGACTTACTTCACTCTGTATGACAGACTCTAGGTCTATCCACCTCACTACAAATAGCTCAATTTCGTTTCTTTTTAAGGCTGAGTAATATTCCATTGTATATATGTGCCACATCTTCTTTATCCATTCATCCGATGATGGGCACTTAGGTTGTTTCCATTTCCGGGCTATTGTAAATAGAGCTGCAATGAACATTTTGGTACATGACTCTTTTTGAATTATGGTTTTCTCAGGGTATATGCCCAGTAGTGGGACTGCTGGGTCATATGGTAGTTCTGTTTGTAGTTTTTTAAGGAACCTCCATACTGTTCTCCATAGTGGCTGTGCCAATTCACATTCCCACCAGCAGTGCAAGAGTGTTCCCTTTTCTCCACACCCTCTCCGGCATTTATTGTTTCTAGATTTTTTGATGATGGTCATTCTGACTGGTGTGAGATGATATCTCATTGTAGTTTTGATTTGCATTTCTCTAACGATTAATGACGTTGAGCATTCTTTCATGTGTTTGTTGGCAGTCTGTATATCTTCTTTGGAGAAATGTCTATTTAGGTCTTCTGCCCATTTTTGGATTGGGTTGTTTGTTTTTTTGTAAAAGCTAACACCTATCCTTCTCAAACTCTTCCAAAATATAGCAGAGGGAGGAACACTCCCAAACTCATTCTACGAGGCCACCATCACCTTGATACCAAAACCAGACAAGGATGTCACAAAGAAAGAAAACTACAGGCCAATATCACTGATGAACATAGATGCAAAAATCCTCAACAAAATACTAGCAAACAGAATCCAACAGCACATTAAAAGGATCATACACCATGATCAAGTGGGGTTTATTCCAGGAATGCAAGAATTCTTCAATATATGCAAATCAATCAATGTGATAAACCATATTAACAAATTGAAGGAGAAAAACCATATGATCATCTCAATAGATGCAGAGAAAGCTTTCAACAAAATTCAACACCCATTTATGATAAAAACCCTGCAGAAAGTAGGCATAGAGGGAACTTTCCTCAACATAATAAAGGCCATATATGACAAACCCACAGCCAACATCATCCTCAATGGTGAAAAACTGAAAGCATTTCCACTAAGATCAGGAATAAGACAAGGTTACCCACTCTCACCACTCTTATTCAACATAGTTTTGGAAGTTTTAGCCACAGTAATCAGAGAAGAAAAGGAAATAAAAGGAATCCAAATCGGGAGAGTGTTACACTTTGAGGGGAAGTAAGGCAGGTCTCTGTACCCTGCTTTTTCCCACAATGCCTGTCATGGGACCCAGAAGTCCTTTATTCTACCCGAAGAACTCCCAGGCCTCTTCAAGGGGACAGCTGCGAGGTTGTTCACCTTCTCTGTGAAGCTGAGGGGGGTGGGGGGTGGGGGCGGTGAGCTGCACCCTACAGGTGGGCAGTGCCCCAGGAGAACCTCAAAATCTCCAGGAAAAGGGACTTCACAAAGCAGGGTCTAAACTGTGTCCCGAAGGTTACAGGGCCAGGTTTCTCTACCCAGCAGCTCTAGATAGGGGCCAGGAACCTGCTAAGCAGCTATGAGGCTGAATGGGGGACAATCAGGGTCTCAAGTAAGGAGCTGGGGCGGCTTGGCAGCAGTGGGTCAGTCTGGAGACGTGCTGACTTTCTGCTCCTGCCTTAAAGGGATGAGGGCGGTTCCTCCAAATGAGGGGGTACAGACCCTTGAGGGGCACCTGCGCAGTCAGATGACGGGGGGAAGACGACTGGACAGAGGGAGAGGGGCAGGCAGAACTGCTGCCTCCTGGTTGGGCCCGTCCTCGGGCTCAGATGTCCCCACCACCTCGCAGGGTCTCACACACGCACCGACCTCCCCCTGGGCGGAGGCAAAGGCAGGAAGAGGCTCAGGAAGCGGAGCTGCAGAACCCGGCAAAGCTTCTGCTAGATAACACCTCTAGAGTTGTCTGCCGGGGCGAGCCGGGAGCTAATGGGGCTCGGACAGGCTGTACGTTTCCGCGGACCTGGAAAAGCCGATCAGCCTGGCGAAGTTCACCCCACGTTCTGCGCCCCACGTCCTGCGCCCCACGTCCCCCCAAATCCGCTCACAGCGCAGCCTCAGGGGCCACCGGCGACTCTCCCCGGACAGGTGATTCCTCCTTTTGGGTTTCGGTTTCCCCATGAGATGAGGGGGCAATGTCCCGACTCTAAGACTACACCCGTCAGCAGTGTCCGGGGGCACGGACGGCCGAGGGGGAGCCTAGGAACCGGATCCCGGGGACCCGCGGGCGCGCGGTGGGCTGGGGGAAGCGCAGAGAGGGGCCGGCGGCGGTGCCTCCCCTCGCGTTCTGCCCCGGAGCACTGGGCAGGCGCCCACGTCTCCCCTCGGAGCCCCCGTTCCCGAGCCCGGCGATGGGTCGCTTACCCCGCCGACTTACCCAAAAGTTCCCCTTGAACAGTGAGCCCGTCATGTCCGGCGCGCGAGGAGAGGAGAAAGCCAGAGCAGGCGCGCTGCGACGCGGACTGTCAGGGCCAGCGGCGCGTCCCGCCCCCGAGTCCCGCCCCCGCGCCTGCCCCGCGCAGCCCCGCCCCGCGCCGCTAGCACCAGGCACGCCGCACTCGTCCCGCGCGTAACGGAGGGGCTGCCCGCGGGTTAGAGCCCTGCGGCGTCAGCCTTCAGTTAGTCAGCCCTACATTCTCCCTCCTTCGGGAGGCCTTTAAGGATTGGAAGGAACCGGTCCTGTCGCCTCCCCAAATTCGGCTCTGTTCCTGCCCACAAGCCCCCTCCTCCCTCGACCCAATTCCTCACGGAGAAATCCAGGCTTGCGCGGTGGTGGAAGGAGCCCCCGCCGGATCGGAGGTGGTCGCGGGGACAGCGCGTCGGCTCTGTGAAGCCTGGGCACTGACAATGCTAGCGGCCGCGTCAGGTGTGGACGCTTCATCTAGTCAAGTGCAGGACCCCAGAGGCGCCCGCCACAGACAGACAAGCACGGTTTAGTCTCAAAGTCATGGAAACATCACTGATACTGTTTCCCCTTGACTCTAGGTCCCTCAGTGGGGTCCTTACAAGGCATCCGGGAACTCAGCTCCTCGCGACCCTTCCGCATCTTAGGACCCAGACCCAATACCCTTTTCCACCAATCCCATTCCAGAAGTAGGAGCCCGAACTTCCTTCCTCTCCCTCCACTTTTGTAACACAACACACTGATAAACATAACCCAGGGCAAGTCAGACCCATCCGGGCTTTGTAGTAATGCGGCGCTCTGGGACAAAGTACTGCCCTGTGCTACATGCCCTGAACCAAAACTGAAGCCCAGAGGCTGATTGACTTGACCAAGATCACAGCGTATTTAAAGTATGAAGAGCTCGGTTACAGCTCTTCCAAACAGAATCAGAGCCCAGGATAGAGGCCATTTCTGGGACAGATCCATTCAAGGAGGGGAGGATGAAGGTCAAGAGCGCCAGCCCAGAACCTCACGCCTGGAGAGGCAAGCTTTGCCTCTGAGCAGGTTCTAGCTTGGTCCAGAACAAAAGGACAATTGCTGGGGTGATATGAAGGACAGCTGGAAGATTCTGCCTGGTAATACCTTGCCCCCTCCCCTGTGATGAAATCCCACCAGTAGAGTCATCGCAACAACAAGGATAGAGAGGTGGCCTCCAACCCTGGGTCACTCCGAGGACATGCATTCATTCATCTCTTTGTAAAGCAGTTAGGTTAGAAGGAAGAAAGGGAAGCCTGACAGCATCATAAAGGGCAGCAGAGGCCACAGAGGGCACCAGGGGGACAGGCTAAACAGCAGGAGGGGTAAGAAATAGTGACAACTAGGGAAATGAAAGACGCTGCAGTGCCACAGGCAGCATCAAAGCTTTTTCCTGGGAGTTTTGAATATTTTGCAACAAATATTTTAAATACAATTCTAATTGTCTAAGTTTTCATTTTTAACATTTTTTTTAACATCTCATGGAACATTGTACTTGATTTTCGTAGCTCAAACCCAGTCCCCTGGATTTTAACTCTCTTCCACCACCCGGTGGCAAGATTGCAAATTGCAAATGGTTGTCCGTGCTGCCAGAAAATATTCCTCATTCATTCCTCATTTATTAATAACCTCATCACCTGGACAGGTGTTGGGAGTAAAAAGACAAGTAATATCTGTACTATATCCAAGGGTCTATAACAACTTGGGGACATTTTACTAATGAAATTAAATAACACTACTACAGCAACAATGGAATGATGAAGTTTAATGATCAATACATTTAAGATAAACCACTATTCATGTTTTGGCATCTCTTCCAATAATATACATTTCCATGATTGAGCTCTTACTGTACATAAAATTTTGAGTTTTGCTTTTGTAACTTAACAACATTTCATTAGTATTTTCTAAAGTCCTTTAACACACTTTTCCTAACAAAAAGTTTGATAGCACCTGGTACGGGCCAAACAAGACAGATACTCTTTCATGTAAAAATTGAAAGTCTCTGTGAAGAGAAATTTGGCCATGTGATCAAATTTTTAAATGCTCTTATTTATTTATTTATTTATGTTTGGGCCGTGAGGCTTGCAGGATCTTGCGGGATTGTTCCTGACCAGGAATTGAACCTACACCCTCAGCAGTGAAAGCAGAGTCCTAACCACTGGAGTGCCAGGGAATTCCCTAAATGCTCCTGTGTTTTGACCCAACAATTCCATGTTGAAGAATTTACCCTCCAAATATCCTTATGTGTGCCACGTGAAGTATGTACAGTTATTTATAACAGCATGGTTATTCTGCCAAAGATTTTAAAGAACTAAACGTCATCAGTGGAGAACTAGCTCAATAGATTGTGATACTGCTATACAATGAAATCATATTCAAGCATTAAAAAAGTGAGGAAGCGGGCTTCCCTGGTGGCGCGGTGGTTGAGAGTCCGCCTGCCGATGCAGGGGATGAGGGTTCGCGCCCCGGTGTGGGAAAATCCCACATGCCGTGGAGCGGCTGGGCCCGTGAGCCATGGCTGCTGAGCCTGCGCATCCGGAGCCTGCGCATCCGGAGCCTGTGCTCCGCAACGGGAGAGGCCACAACAGTGAGAGGCCCGCGTACCGCAAAAAAAAAAAAAAAAAAAAGTGAGGAAGCTGTGTTTTGATATGGGACAATCAACAGCTATTAAGTGGGAAAAAAAAAGCAAAACAAACTGCCATTGGGTGAGGAGGAAAAAGAATAGACACACGTTTTAAATGGGTTTCTTTGATAGGGGGATGGGGCAGAGGGGCATAGGCAGGAAGACCTACTTTTCTTCATGCCCTCTGGACCTCTGAATTCATACAAAGTGAGTTTATTTCAAATCCCCCCAAAATTAAAAAGAAAAATCTTCAGTGTCATTTTTTAACTTTTGCGTAATTTCCTATCAAGTGGATATATCAATACTTCCTTAGCATTTTCTTAATGCTTTTAGAAATATTACTGTGATAAATATCTTTCATAAAAATTTTTGTTAAAATTCTTCATAATGGAATGTTCATAGCAGCACTGTTCACAATAGCCAAGATATGGAAACAACCTAAATGTCCATGGACAGATGAATGGATAAAGAAGATGTGGTACACATATACAACAGAATATGACTCAGCCATAAAAAAGAATGAAATAAATGCCATTTTCAGCAACGTGGATCTAACTAGAGATTATCATACTAAGTGAAATATGTCAGAAAAAGACAAATATATGATATCACTTATATGTGGAATCTAAATGACACAAATGAACCTATCTACAAAACAGAAACAGACTCATGGACATAGAGAACAGACTTGTGGTTGCCAAGGGGGAGGGGTTTGGGGGAGGGATGGAGTGGGAGGCTGGGGCTAGTGGATGTAAGCTGTTATATATGGAATGGATAAACAACAAGGTCCTACTGTGTAGCACAGGGAACTATATTCAATATCCTATGATAAACCATAATGGAAAAGAATATTTTAAAAAAGAATGTATATATACATATAACTGAATCACTTTGCTGTACAGCAGAAATTAGCAATGAAAATCAACTATACCTCAAAAAAAATTCCTCATAGTTGCATTACAGGTTAAATAATATAAACATTTTTAAGGTTTTGAAATAAAACTGTCAAATTGTTTTCCAGTAGTTATGGAGAAAAAGGAGGCTTCCCCAGAAGGAAATAGGGATCTTTTCCCTGAAATAGGATAAATGGATGGTGAGCGGCAAAAATAACAAATGCCCACTAAAATCACCAATTTTCCTTCACACTTTAAAAAAACCGGTCTGCATTCCTCTTCCTCCCCTCCACCAATTCCTCTTAGCTGTTCCTTCTTGAAACACTGCTTTCTTCTCTTCTCTGCTCTCCTCACAAAGCCACATTTCCCTATCACAATTAAGTCCCAAATGCCCCTGTGTGGTCAAGACCCTCCCTTACCCTGATCTTTCCCACTTCACTCCCTGGCTTCCTCCCCTCTCCTCACCCCAGGCCAGTCAGGCTTTTCTGCTGTCCCAACTTTGCTCCTCTTTTGCAGGCTGCCTGGGTGCTGCTCTTCTTTCTGCTCAAGTTCCATCTCAGCACCACTTCCCCACCTTCTCCAGCCCTCAGTGTCTTCTCACTTCTTGCATTTCTAGAAATTGTCATCCTTGTCACACAAACTAGCCCTTAATGAAATATAATTTATATCCTATGTTCTTCTCTAATTTCTGTTCCTCTTGGATAGCTTACCTCCCCAAGAACACTGAAAAGCACCTCAAGATAAGGATATTTTCTCAAGTACTCTCATGGATTAGCCAATGATGGAGCCAGCCAGGGAATTCAATAAGCTCTTTCTGATCAGCAACAGCAGAACCAATTTTTACTTCAGTTCCCATAGTCTGATCCCTTCCTTCCAGGAGACGGGAGCAAACCTGGCCAAGGAGGTAAAGCCAGGATCTGAGGACCAGGACCTGGCCAAGCAAAGGCCATGGTACAAAAGCAACAGAGGGCAGGAGTAAGCTGTGTTATTAGGTCTGCCAAGTCAATGTCAAAAGCAGAGAGGATGGAATTCCTCACCAGGATTAGAAGCCGAGTAGACTGAGGAATGGAACAGAGGGCCAGAACAGGACAGGAATAGAATACAAAGGGAAAACTTCCAGGAGGCTTCAGTGCCCAAGGGCTACTAGCTGCATGGATCAAAGCAAGGGTTAGGGTGAATACCATTGTTGGGGCCCAAGGCAGACCACCCGCAAAATATGCCTCAGTGGCATACTGATTTTGAGTTAAAGTTAATTAAATTGCAAATGGAAGAGGGACACTTGACCATCCTGTCTCCCTGAAAGCAGGAAATAAATCTCCCATTTGAAAGGTGCCCTCCCTGTACTAGGAGGTTGAAATACATCCTTATCACCAGAGATATGGAATTCAGGGCCAAGAAGCCTGTATAAACAAAACTTGTTACTGTAATTATTTCATCTACTACCCCAAGCCCAAACTCTGTTTAGACTCACTTATTAAGCACCCAAAGCCTAAGTTTCTTTGTCCTGACAATTCCTATCAAATTTATTCTTTGTCTAAAAAGTATAGACACCACCCCTGGTGGTGCAGTGGTTAAGAATCCACCTGCCAATGCGGGGACACGGGTTCGAGCCCTGGTCGAGGAAGATCCCACATGCCGTAGAGCAACTAAGCCCGTGTGCCACAAATACTGAGCCTGCGCTCTAGAGCCCATGAGCCACAACTGCTGAGCCTTGTGCCACAACTACTGAAGCCCGCATGCCTAGAGCCCGTGCTCTGCAACAGGAGAAGCTACTACAAGAAGTCCGCATACTGCAATGAAGAGTAGCCCCCACTCACTGCAGCTAGAGAAAGTCCGCACGCAGCGACAAAGACCCAATGCAGCCAAATATAAAAATAAATATATTTTAAAATAAAAAGTATAAAAGTTGCCTGCTTTAGCCACTTCTTATATCCCATTTCTGAGACTTCCATGTGCACGAATTAAAATGTTACTTTTTCTCTTGTTAATCTGTCAGGTGTCAATTTTATTAGTAGGCCAGTCAAAGTGGGGGAGGGGAAAATTCCCCCTCCTCAACACCTTTTAAGATTGGAATTTTCATAAGTGAAAGTGAGTGAGGTAAGGAACTCAGAGAATCTGTTCCTGGTCCAAGTAAAGATGGAAAAACTTTGATATTCACTGTCACAAAAGACAACCTACTGCATGTGGGGCTTTTTCATCAAAAGCCACCATTTAAGAGTGAAAAGCAAGCTAAAGAATAGGAGATGAAATTTCTAATACATTTATCCTACAATGAACTCATATCCAGTATGTGTATACATACATGTATGTGTGTGTGTGTGCTTTTATATATATGTGTGTGTATATATATATATATAAACTTGTAAAACTAAAACCAAAATACCAGGACTGTTTCTAGGGCTGGGGCAGGAAATATACAATATAAGGTAAGCATGGAGCATTTTGCAGTACCAGAAAGCCCACATGTACACATACACAATTGAGGGCATTACAAAGGGGCACCAGAGCCAACTGAAAGAGGCCACAATGGCCAAAGCTGGAACAATTTGAACAAAAGTAATGTAATACTGCATTATAACCCAAAGTATAAAATAATTAACCAGGAATTCGTACTGATATAAATAGGTGACTGAATACATAAAGGATATATAAATCTTCTGTGCATAATTCCAAATAATTTATGTTGATGCTCCACCTTCAAGGAGGTGAGTAAAACTTCCCATCCCTTCAGTGGAAGCTATGAATAGTCACTTCCTCCCAAAGAATACAATATGGAAGGAGGTGGGGGGAGAGTAACCTTACAGTGGAGAAGCCTGATAAACAAAACCTCAGGCAGGTGATCAAGATTAACATGAACAGTCATAACTCACATTGACAGTATGTACCCCTGACATCAGGTGATAAGACTGGTAATCTACCTCTGTGGTCTTTCACCTAAAAACCTATAACCCTAGTCTAATCATGAGGAAAATATCAAAGTGAAAGACATTCTATAAAATACCCAATTACTATCCCTCAAAACTTTCAAGGTCATTACAAACAAGGAAATCTAAGAAACTCACAGCCCAGAGGAACCTAAGGAGGCATGATGACCAATGTAGTATCCTGGATGTGAAACTGGAACAGAAAAAGGACATTAAGTAAAAACTAAAGAAATTCATGGTATGTGGGGGGGGGAGTAAAAAACAAAACACCTAAGGAAATCTGAACAAAGGATGAACTTTAGTCAATTATGATGTATCAATATTGGTTCCTTAGTTGTGACAATATACCATACTCCTGTACTATCATGATGCTGCCTCAGCTCAGAAAGGCATTCAGGCCAGCTCCAGTTCAGGGGCCAGAGCTGTGCTGGGCTCGAGTTGATACCTTGGCCAAATAAAATAGGTTCAGACAGAAACTTGTATAAACCACCTTTCTAAAATACATCTTTATGGTTAACAGGATTTGTTTTAACTGGCTAAATGCAGGACCCCTGGAGAGCACAAGTGAGGTCAATATTGCAGGTTGGTCTTGCTGATAATTATTGTTTTAAAGATGCCTGTGCAAAGAGGCAGGCCTGGGACTGCTGCTATCCTGAGAAAAGCCTGCTTGCAAGATGAGCCCTTGACTAGCATCTAGGAACCTGACTGGTATTCAGTTCCAACAGATATAAAAATTTTGTGCCTAAACTGTTTGTACAATGTGACTTATGCTGAATACCTGTTTCCTTCCAGGAGTCTGGAATTTTAGTACATGCTAGGCAGAAGGTACCCATGTGACTAGCCCCAATAAAACC
Organism: Phocoena sinus; assembly: GCF_008692025.1. Taxonomy (NCBI): domain Eukaryota; kingdom Metazoa; phylum Chordata; class Mammalia; order Artiodactyla; family Phocoenidae; genus Phocoena; species Phocoena sinus. The sequence goes on along the minus strand of NC_045776.1, from coordinate 27,476,003 downwards.
CTTGGACGGGGAGAGGACTAGAAAGCTTACACCTGGTTTCCTCCATACATTACTCCAGGAGCATCTTCCCATTGCTGATTTTGCAATCTCTGGTTCATACTGATATGAGATGGAATGCTTTCCTTGAGAAAATGCCAGCTAGTCAATGTAGAAAAGAATTATAAAACCACCACTTTACAACTCCCAATGTTGTAACTATTTCAGGCAAGAATCAACAGATCCCAAAACCATTCAGTGAAAGGTGAAAGATGCTGGGGAGATAATTAGGGAAATTTTATTAAGGACTGCATATTAGTGAATCAATGTTTGTTTTCTTAGGTGTAATAGTGGTATTGTGGTTATAAAGGTGAGTATCTTTATTCTTAGGATATAGATGCTGAAATGTTTTAGCTCGAGTGTCCAAACTGTCAGGATGCCTGCAACTTACTCTCAAATGGTTCACCAGAAAAATGAATAAACGAAGTAATGAATGAATAAAGCAAATGCATCAAAATATTAACAACTGGTGTATATGGATAAAGAGTAAATGGGTGTTAATTGTACTATTTTTTTCAACTTTTCTTAGGTCTTCATAATTTAAAAAGAAAGTAAAGAGGGGACTTCCCTGGTGGCGCAGTGGTTAAGAATCCACCTGCCAATCAGGGGACACAGGTTCAAGCCCTGGTCCAGGAAGATCCCACATGCCGAGGAACAACTAAGCCCGTGTGCCACAACTACTGAGCCTGCGCTCTAGAGCCCGTGAGCCACAACTATTGTGCCCGCATGCTGCTACTGAAGCCCAGGCACCTAGAGCCCCTGCTCCGCAACGAGAAGCCACTGCAATGAGAAGCCCGTGCACCACCACAGAGTAGCCCCAGCTCGCCGCAACTAGAGAAAGCGTGCGCGCAGCGACAAAGACCCAACGCAGCCAAAAATAAAAAATAAAATAAATTAAAAAAAAATACTAAGTCAGAAAAAGACATATTATATGATCATCACTTATATGTGGAATCTAAAAAATAACACAAATCAGTTTATTTACAAAACAGACTCACAGAACAAACTTACGCCTACCAAAGGGGAAAGGGAGGATAATTAATTAGTATGGGATTAACAGATATATACTACTGTATATAAACAAGGATTTACTGTATAGCATAGGAAACTATATTCAGTATCTTTTAAAAACCTATAATGGAAAAATCTGAAAAAAAAAATTGAATCACTCTGCTGTATACCTGAAACTAACACAATATTGTATCAACTATACTTCAACCCACTAAAAAACGTGGGCTTCCCTGGTGGCATAGTGGTTAAGAATCCACCTGCCAATGCAGGGGACACGGGTTGGATCCCTGGTCTGGGAAGATCCCACATGTCGTGGAGCAACTGGGCCCATGCACCACAACTACTGAGCCTACACCCTAGGCCCACAAACCACAATTGCTGAGCCCACATGCCTACAGCCCGTGCTCCACAACAGAAGCCACCGCAAGAAGTCCATGCACCACGACGAAGAGTAGCCCCCACTCACCACAACTAGAGAAAGCCCGCACACAGCAACGAAGACCCAATGCAGCCAAAAATAAATAGATAAAATTTTAAAGTCTTCCTCTGGCCAAACGCCAATACAAGCTCTTTTCCAGCTCTACCAGTAGGTAGTCATTTTTAATTCAAATGGCATTTTGTACTGGTTACTTACTGCATGTTATTTGTATTTCTAGGTAGTAGCTGCACAGTGTTTACAAAGTCATCATTATATTAAATGTCTTTTGTCCCGCTCCCTAACCCTTCTGCCTTGCTCACTTTGTACCTTTAGTGTTCATCTCATAGTTGATGCTCAATAAACTAAGCACTATTTAAAATATGCCTATCTTGGGCTTCCCTGGTGGCGCAGCAGTTAAGAATCCGCCTGCCAATGCAGATGACATGGGTTTGAGCCCTGGTCCAGGAAGATCCCACATGCCACGGAGCAACTAAGCACCCCTGTACCACAACTACTGAGCCTGCGCTCTAAAGCCCTCAAGTCACAGCTACTGAGCCCGCGCACCAACTACTGAAGTCCATGCACCTAGAGCCCCTGCTCCACAAGAGAAGCCACCGCAACGAGAAGCCTGCACACCACAACGAAGACCCAACGCAACCAAAAACAAATTTTAAAATTTATAAAAAATATGCCTATCTTAATATTTCTAGAATTACAGACTTTATTATCAAGAGACCTTGAAATACATATCTGAAAGCCATAAAACCTCAAATTTCAAAGCTCAAGTACCTTTTCAGACGTTCACCATTCCTCTATAAGCTGTACAAAAACCATTTTATGATAGGCCATTTGGCTGCCGCACAGGAAGGCCATTAATCAGAGTATTCAGGCCTGCCTGTTCAGAACAGCCAGGTGAAGTGCCCCATCACATTAGTCTCTGAGTGGTTAAAAAAAAATACATTTGAATCTTAGAATTTGTTGCTCCTGGTTCACTGCTGCAATAGAATGGGCTAGGCTTTAGCTCAGTAAAATCAGGGAAAGGGCCATACAGCTTAGAATTCTTGACATGTTCTAGCACAACTCTTTATTTACATGAACAAAAACTTAAACGACTTACCAAGTTCATACAGCTTATTGACAGTAGAAACTAAAATCTAAATGACCAGACTCACCAAACTTTTCATAGGGCACATCTGCTTTTAGTATCAGTATCATCTGTCTATCATTAGACAAATTAAACTAGTACTTCTATTTATACAGAGAGCCTACCGAGACTGAGAAGAACATAAACATTTTGGCTTTCATCAGCTCATAAATAAGTCACATAAGCAAAATGTCTTTATCTCAAATCATAATCTGTTTATATTGTAATGACAGAGGATTATGGTAGGGTGGGTAATGTGAGTGTCCACATGAAAAATTCTTATCTATTTGGTGAGATCAATAGATCACACATATAATATAAAAGCGGCATAATAAAAACTGCAATATGGAGGTAACTGACAAAAGAAATAAATGAAGTTAGCTGCTTTAAGAGAGCAGAAAGTTGGGGGTAGACAAGCAAGAGATTGCCATTTTTCATCAACAGCCCTGTCTTGAGTTTTTGATTCATTAAATTATATGCCTGTGTTAATTTAAAAATGAATAGAGCCCAGAAAGTCACAGGCATGGGTGAAATTTAAATACAACACACATATGGCAGTTTAAGTGGGGAAGAACCATTTAATAAATGGAGCTGAAAAAACTGGATATACATATGGAAAAGAAAAAAAAAACTTCTGACCTCTACACAAAAATACAACTCCAAATGGATGATGATGGTCAATCTTTTATGTCAACTCGGCTGGGCTATGGTATCCAGTTTTTGGTCAAACACCAGTTTAGACATTACCGTGAAGGTTTTCTTTTTTGGCCACGTGCCACTCAGCACATGGGATCTCAGTTCCCCCCCCCAACCAGGGATCGAACCTGCTCCTCCTGCATTGGAAGCACAGAATCTTAACCACTGGACGGCCAGAGAAGTCCCATGGGAAGGTATTTTTTTTAGATGATTAACACTTAAAAAGCAATAGAAAAAAAAAAAAAAAAAAAGCAATAGACTTTTGAGTAAAGCAGATTACTCTCCACGTGGGTGGGTCTCATCCAGTTGAAAAACCTGAGGTCCACCATGGAAGAAGGAATTCTACCCCAGATGCAACTGTTCCCTGGGTCTTCAACCTGCCCATCTACCCTTTCAAACCTGCCAATCCCATAATCTCTCCATACAGCTATGTTTAATTTCTCTGGAGAACTCTAATACTGAATTAAGCTCAGATGACAAAGCAAATCTTTAGAACTCTTAGTAGAAAATACAGTTATCTTTCTGACTGTAAAAATTTCCTAAATAAGACCAAAAATACTAACCATGAAAACTTGATCACTTAAGAACTGCAGCTTATAAAAGGTACGTTAAAGCACACAATGAGAAAATATTGACATGTTCACAATTTTACTGATACCTCCTTTCTCAATTTTTGTCCTAATCTTTCACTCTTCACTTAGCTTTTTATTTCCTTGACAATTTTAGTTGCCCTGTTCTTTTCCTGCCTATAGTACCTCTTTATGCAAATTAGTCTTCTGGGAAGAGAAGTCAATCAGACTTTTCAACATTATCAAATATGAACTTTGCCACATATATCCAGTTAGTGAATTTCTCTTTAATCAATCACAAAGCACTCTAGAATCTTACAAAGAACTGTCTCGAATATTATGTGGGCCTGCTAACTTTATAATAATCAAGTAAAAAAAGCTAAGAAACATGTTTACCAATTCCTCAAAGTATAATCTCCATTCTTTTTAAAGAATCTATAGGGCTTCCCTGGTGGCGCAGTGGTTGAGTCCACCTGCCGATGCAGGGGACATGGGTTCGTGCCCCGGTCCGGGAGGATCCCACATGCCGCGGAGCGGCTGGGCCCGTGAGCCATGGCCGCTGGGCCTGCGCGTCCGGAGCCTGTGCTCCGCAACGGGAGAGGCCACAGCAGTGAGAGGCCCGCGTACCGCAAAAAGAATCTATAGAAAGCCACCAAGCCAATATGGAACCTTTATTTTAATGTGATTACTGTACATCTGAAGTATTGGAATAATCCTTTTATAAATGCAACAAGAAGAAACAATGACAAAACCAAATCTGGCATTTGACGTGAATCCATAGGAGTTTAAGCTTCAAACCCAGCCAAGAAGTTTGTTACAACCTCTTTCATCTTTGCATCTGACTCTTCTGAGATCTTTCCATCAGCCCTATTTTGAAAACAAAAGCAGATCAGTTCTGACCTGGATAAAAATTCAATGACTAGCTTAATTACAGAATTCAAAAGAATTTTAACAAGACTTTACATTTTAAAGCTTACAAAAGAGAAGACATCAGTTGTGTTCATACCTGATTTTGCCCAACAGGGTTTGATGTTGGCTGATAACATGAGACAAGAAAGCATTCTCAAACTTTGTGATCTTGCTGGGCTCCAGCTTATCAAGATACCCCCTGACACCAGCGTAGATAACAGCCACTTGCTCTTCAATAGCCATGGGAGCTGAAAACAAGTAAGTGAGTTGCTCAACAAATAAATGCCATGTTTCCAAAGTCAGAGAAACTTACTTTTTCCACAAATTATTAACACGTGTCTACAGATCGCCTACTTTCACAAGTGGAAACTCCACATCAGTACTCCTTCCCACCTCCCCGCCCTGCATCAGTTTTTTCCTCATGATGGTAAGCCTTGAAGTGTAACCTCTGAGCATATTCCATGAGCACTGTATATCATCCAGCAGCATTTATATTCTTTTGGGTATAAATAACTTGCTGAAATTTTATAGCAAGGTAGTACACATTAACATTCTTTTTTTTTTTTTTAATTTTTTTTTTTAGGCCGCACCCACAAAGCTTGCAGGACCTTAGTTCCCTGATCAGGGATCGAACCCAGGCCCTTGGCAGAGTCCTAACCACTGGACTGCCAGGGAATTCCCGACACTAACATTCTTTTAAATCTGCCAAATTCCACAATCATATAGCCAAGAGGGTGATGGTGGGGAGGAATGGAATCTACTATGTCTTAACTCCCAAAAGAAGGGTATTAGTACACCTTTCCTCACATTTAAATTCAAATGATAAGGACTATACTTTAATTAAGTAACACAGGTATCAATCACATTCAAAAGACAATATCTCTGATCAAAGATTAACAGCACATATTCTTATAAGGAGCTATGTGATATTCCCAGGTCCTAACACACAGTAGGAACTTGACCAAATGGAAAAGTACAACTCACCATACTGTCCTTGCTTCAGCAACTCAGTCAAACGCACACCACGACTCAAGAGCTGTTGAGTGGCAGCATCGAGGTCAGAACCAAATTGGGCAAAAGCAGCAACCTCACGATACTGAGCCAATTCCAGTTTCATGGTACCTGCCACCTGAAATACAGAACTGGTTAATTCACACAATACAAAAATACTTACCTCAATGACACAGACCACCATACACTTTGATTTTTAACCTAATGACAAAGTGATGCGAATTACCTGTTTCATGGCCCTGGTTTGGGCAGCAGATCCAACACGGGATACAGACAAACCAACGTTAATGGCAGGACGGATACCTTTGTAGAACAATTCTGTTTCCAAGAAAATCTACAATGTAAGGAAAATACTCACGCTTATTAGCAGGCCTTAAGAAATCAACTATTTTCAAAATTAAGTCATTGTAGCAAATGCTGAAGCCAGGAAGAATGCTAAATACCTTCTCATGGTAAAGAGCTCCTCAAATCTTCCACAACCCAATCAACCTGAATATTCTATTGCTGAGATTAGGAAATGTGGGTGAGATGCGAAAAGAACATGTATCATATTTATATTGAATCTTATACAGGTGAAGTGTGATTTCTCCAGGATTTGCTTCAAAATTATACAGGGAAGAGAATAGTGGGTAAAAAGAAAGCAAGAATGAAGTACACTATACCACGAATTGATAAATGGGTGGGATATGTGGGGTTTCATTATACTATTCTCTTCACGTTTGAGAGTTTCCATAATGAAAACTAAAAAGCATTTAACAAATTAGTTCAAAACTACTAATCTCAACCAATGCCTTCAAATCATCCAAAGCTTTCACACTTATTTAATCATAAAATCAATACCTGTCCGTCAGTGATGGAAATGACATTCGTTGGAATGTAAGCAGACACATCACCAGCCTGTGTCTCTATGACTGGTAAAGCAGTCAAGGAGCCACCACCAAAAGCATCGTTCATTTTGGCTGCTCTCTCTAGCAGACGGGAGTGTAGGTAGAACACATCACCAGGATAGGCCTCACGACCAGGGGGTCGGCGGAGCAGCAGAGACATCTGACGGTAAGCAACAGCCTATGGTATAGAAAAGGGTTGTGAAGTTCACCTATTAGACAGAAGCTACATTTGTCAACTACCACTGGGGCACCAACATACAGAGTCTAAAAATACATTTCATTTGACCTGTTTGGATAAGTCGTCATAAATGATCAAAGCATGTTTGCCATTATCCCTAAAATATTCTCCCATAGAACATCCAGAATAAGGAGCCAGGTACTGAAGTGGGGCAGCATCCGAAGCAGTAGCTGAAACCACAATGGTGTACTTCATGGCATCTGAGAAGAAAATAAATTTTAAGTTTTATATGGTTATCAATATTGTGATTTTAGATTAGAGACTAGAATAAAAATTATCTAAGTGCTTTACTACCGTGACTTACTATTAAAATTATCCAAATAGCTTCTACTTTAAAGAAACTGACAGAACCTTAAAAGTTAGCTGCTGTTTTATACTAGTTTTTTACATATTACTTTTGTATTGATTTATATTAGAAACTTCAGGTCATTAAGGAGTAATTAAAATCAGCCTACATTAAGCATAAGCTATCCTAAGATTAGCAGCATCCCAGATAACGAGACTACAGTTCCTTAATACCTGCATCTGTAAGTCTCTTCACTAACTGGGCAACAGTGGATCTCTTCTGACCAATAGCAACGTAGATACAGTATAGCTTCTTCTTTTCATCAGTTCCATCATTGAATCGTTTCTGGTTAATGATTGTGTCAATAGCAATTGACGTTTTGCTTTAAAAAGAGAAAATAAACATAAATATTACTAAACACTTCAAAGGATCCCCCAACTTAAATTTCACTCCTCTTCCTCTTCCTCCTCACATCATATTCTACTCTCTCCTGGATATCCAAAGTATTTACCATTCCAAGCCTAAAAGTAATCTTTCCACAGAGCAAATTTTAGTTAGAACTTTTCAACAAGCTATCAAGTCTTTACCCAGTCTGTCGGTCACCAATAATCAGCTCACGTTGACCGCGACCAATCGGCACTAAGCTGTCCACAGCCTTAATGCCAGTCTGCATTGGTTCCCGCACAGAGATTCGAGGAATGATCCCAGGGGCTTTCAGACCAACTCGCCTTCGGGTCTTGGAACCAATTGGACCCTGTTAAACGATAAAAAGAAACCCCAGACCAATCAGTTTGGCTCTTTGTTAGAAGCTACAACCACATCTAATAAATGTTAAACCTACCTTTCCATCAATGGCATTACCAAGGGCATCTACTACACGACCCAACAGCTCCTCGCCGACTGGAACATCCACAATAGCCCCAGTTCTCTTCACAATATCTCCTTCCTTAATTAGTTTATCATTTCCAAACACAACAACACCAACATTGTCAGGTTCCAAGTTCAGAGACATACCCTATACAAGACACAATTGAATACCCATGAAGCTTGAGTGGCACTTCTTCCCATATACTTACACTACATATGAAAATAGAGGGAAAGAGTAATATTGACTTTTCAGATCTGGTTTACTCATGAGTATTTTTCCAACGAAAAATCTTCCTTAGTTAAGACTTCTAAAACAGCAACATGTTCCATTGAATAATTACAGGTTAGAATTATAAGCCTAAGAAGCACCTTATCACATCCTCTAAGAACTAAAAGAAGCAAAGAAATTGAACAGTTTAAGCTTTTTCTACTGCATTTCCTTTGACTATGGTTTTTGAACTGGGTGCCAGTATGAAATAAAGCGATCAAGGTCAACTGGGAATTTTAAGACATGCTTGATTCACATTTGTGAGAACTCCATGAACAATTTTAAAAAACTATCTAGTCAGAACCTGTACCCATCAGGTTAGTAAAAAGTTAAATTAAAAGCTACTTAATCAAGAACAAATCTATATAATATGACAGTGCTGGGTCATCTCTCATCATTACAATCATATTTCAAAATGGTAAGACTTTAGGTCCCTAAATCACAACCAAAGCAAAAAGGCTAGTCCAGGAACTGACTCTGGTCAATAAATGAAGCTCTGGAGAATTACTTACACTAAATACAGAGGAATATCATGGAATATCATCACAGGTACAAAATCTTTAGTCTGAATATCTGATGTTCAACAGAGTAGTCACTAATCACATGTGACTATTTAAAATTTAAATTAATAATTGCCCTGTTGGGACTTCCCTGGTGGCGCAGTGGTTAGGAATCCGTCTGCCAGTGCAGGGGACACGGGTTTGAGCCCTGGTCCGGGAAGATCCCACATGCCGCGGAGCAACTAAGCCTGTGCGCCATAACTACTGAGCCTGCGAGTCACAACTACTGAGCCCACGCAGCTAGAGCCTGTGCTCTGTAACAAGAGAAGCCACTGCAATAAGAAGGCAGTGCACCGCAATGAAGAGTAGCCCCTGCTCGCCACAACTAGAGAAAGCCCATGTGATGTGCAGCAACGAAGACCCAACACAGCCAAACAAAAAGCTAAAAGGAAATTCAGTTCATCTATTTCAGCCTAACCTCTCAAAGTTATATACACTATAGATGAGAGGTTAAATTCTTAGCCAAGGTCTGAGAGCTACTGATAAAACTTTCGGCTCCATAATTAGTCTTGCATACCATCAGGCTCTTTTTCCACACTGGACACTACCAAGCAGACCAAGAAGATCTTTCCCCCTGTGTGATTAGTGGATAATTCTACTGCCCCTGGTCCACCTGGATATCATGCTCTGCTTTCATCAGAGAACCCGTGACTCCTACAACTTTTCTCACCTTACTTCCCAACTAGGCTCAATCTAATAGAAAAAAGTAGACTTGTATCATTAGAGAGCTTGATAGCTACATCACTAGCTCACTTTTCAACAACAGATCCACTCTTACTAGAAATACAAAGTCAGTGGCTTTCAACTTTTCACCGGAAATGAATTTAATTAAAATTATCAAATGCTTTCGTATAGGATGATCTTAACAGCTACAAACAGACTTGAACTTCTCAAAATCTGGGTGAAGATTTACTCAGTTTTATATTTCAATGCAATGTTTACAACTTATGTGTAAATCAGTCCCTAGGGTAAAAAGTTTGATTAACAAAAAATTTATTTTTTTCACAATCTATAATAATGACAAACAAAAACTGAAGCAGATTCAGATTCAAAGTTAAAAAAAAAAATCTTACACAATCTCTGAATTACTAAATGAATAACTGAGGAGACACCAATGTTAAAACATCAAAATCTCATTTTATAATTCACCTTTAAACCTGAAGAAAACTCTACCATTTCTTCTGCTTGAACATTTCTCAGCCCATGTACACGGGCAATACCATCACCAATACTTAAAACACGCCCAGTCTCTTCAAGGTCAACAGAGGTATCAGCTCCAAGAATACGCTCTTCAAGAATAGAGGACACCTCAGCAGTGCCTATTAAGAGAGGACAATTCCATTACAAAAAGAGCCTGGGCCAAAGACCTTTTCAAAACTCATTTCCCTAACAATATATAAACTAGAGTTGTGATCATAATAATCAAATTGCATTCTAAAACATAATGTCCAACATTCTATTCAAAAAAGCTTGATACCTACCACTATGAAAATGAATCCAAGTGACTGAGAGAAAACTTCACGAGACAAATGTAAACCAGATAAGGAGCTAATCAAATTAAGCAATACTCTTAAAATAAACATTTCCTATCTTGTAATTCTTTGGTTTAATCTCTAGGAAATCTGTATTTATGTTAAAATTTGAATATAACTCAAACTAAACTCTATAAAAAGCATATTTTTAAAATGCAGTGTATTTTAAAAAGCAACTCTTTGGGAGTTCTCTGGTGATCCAGTGGTTAGGACTCTGTGCTTTCACTGCTGAAGGTGCAGGCTCAATCCCTGGTCTTGGAACTAAGTTCCCGCCTCGCAGCCAAAAAAAAAAGGCAACTGTTTAACAAAGTGTAAGTACAGGTATCCCCCTCTTTTTGAAAGTTCCATTTATGCCATTTCACTTTTACAAAAAAGGGTAATCGCTTCTTCACACTTTAGCCATTTCAGCTAAGGAAAGGTTTCATTAGAATGTTCCACTTTCAAATAGTGAGGAAAACCTGTAACTTTTCCTTTAAAAGGATGCAGGTACTATTCTTCATCTCAGCATGTGGGAGATACCTAACTTTATTTCAAAAGCCCTAATGCACATATCAAAAGAAATTCCCCAACCTACAGCATCTTCCTAAGCTTACCTCCTCACCTCTCTATTGCATTTACAATGTGCAAATTCAGATTGCCAGGTATAGCTTACCAATTACTGTCTTTGAAAAACATAGAGGTAAAAATTACCTGCTTTTTTTCAGTGTTTTTTAGGAGAGGAAAATATTCATAGATCAGAAACGGTGCCCACCACCTGACATATACTTTGTTTCCACCAAAGGAGCATTCATTATGAGAAAAAAAAGAACCTGTACTAACATCAAAAGAGAAATACATAATTATAGTTCCATTTCACTAGAACAAGAGAACCTACCAAGACAGGGCTAAATGGCTCATTATGGGTTAAGAAACTGAGATTCCATAGTAACTAAAATTGAAAGAAAACACTAACTAATGGAAAAAACCCAAAACATCCACAATAGGTATGTAACCTACGTAACTTCATTTTTCACTTAATCGCAAGGTAGTAAGTGTGGTGTAGACACAGAATTAACAACTTACCAGTCTTCTGAAGACGAGAGTTAGAGGCATGGAGGTTCCTTACAGCAATGAAGGATGACCCCAAAGCATTTTTGGAGACCTAGTGCAAAGATTTTTTTTTTAATTTAATTTTTAAAAAAGCCTTTATAAAACTAGCAAGCTTAAACAAACGCAGGCTTGGCCTGATCAAATTATCAGCATAAATATTAACCACCTGAGAAAGCACTTTTGATCTATGTGAAAATTTATTATGCAGCTCCTGGTACACCATAAATATGCTAAAAAAAGCAGAGCATATTTTAAAAAGCAACAGCTAACAAAATATCTTTCTTTTTAAAGGCATCAGATAATATTATTTTGACTTTAGATATATTTCAATTGAGTTGTGGAAATTCTCAATTTGATAAACTGCTTCCTAAAAGGGGCAAATCTCAATAGATTTTCTATTTCAACCTTAAAAATAAAAAGCCTGTAAATGTTAGAGTTTGATTAGAAACTAAGAGATATGGCACATGCACTTTTTTAAAAAAAAATGCCAACGAATGTCAACAAAGCTTGCAGTAATCTGGACCCCTCTTCCTTCAAGTTGAAACACTGTGGTTGGTCAATGTCAATTCCGAAGACACTCCCTTCTATAGGACCTGGATGAAAATCATGAAAAACGCTTTTTTTTTTTTTGCTAACAGAAATCCAAAACGGTACCAAAGGTTGTTAAGGTAGTAAAATGACCAATATATTTATTTCACCTCCCAAACTGAGATTACTCTTAAAATGAAAGAACAAGTAAAAGTGTTTACACAGGACCTAAAAGTTATTTCCGTAACTCCAAGTGATATTAGTAATGAAGGGCACTGACCTCCACAGGTTTTTTCCAACCTATGTTCTACTTTATTTTACTTGATTTCTCAAACACTAACGATTCCTCAAGGAATCTTAAAACACGTCAAAGCACCTCAAAGGAAAATCTGCCTGACTAGGACAATTTAGAAGAAGCCAGCTCCTCTGCTGTCAAGGTATCGGCCGCAGTGAAATGCGTATTTGCACCTGGACGGTGTTTTCTTGATCGTTTCACTATTCAGCACTAAGAGACCGCCTACTGAAGCATTCAGAAAGCCACCTTCACTTATTGATGTCCTCTGAACCGACCTCGGCGAAAAGGTGGAAGCCTGGGGCCTGCTGACCTTCAATACAATGTCAGGCTCCCCAAGCTCGCTTCAACCAGGCCTGACAACAGTGCTCTGACCTTCAACGAGGAAGTCCCGGAGAAGCAGCGGGACCGAACCTCGCCGTTTCGCAGCAGGCCTCGTAAAACTAGCGCCCCAGTCCTGACCTTCACTCAAGGCCTCTCTCAGACAAAGACTGGAATCTTCCGGAGGCGCCATCTCTGGATAACACGAAGGTCACTGTCTCCCCTGCAGCACTCGGAACCCTCCCGCACGGGGCGACCAAAGGGCCCTTCCGCCGCCAGCCCAGGACAGCCCGAGTGGCCAGCGGAGCAAGATGGCGAGGCCCAACACAGCCCCTCAGCCTCCGCGCAGAAAGAGCGACCGAGCCCGTGCATCACCACCTACTGCCGCCGAGCCCCCTCCCTGCCGCCGGGACCCCGCGCTCACCAGCCCGGCCCGCCGAGGGAGGGCGCGGGCCACGGCCGCGGCGACGCGCACGGATAGCATCTTCGCTGCTCTTCCTCAGGTGCTTTCTCTGCAGCCGCAGCCTCTGGACTGACTGGGACAAAATGGCCGAGCTGCGAGGAAGGTCAAGGCGCCAGCACACGTGACCCGGAAGTACCGCCCCTCCCCCGGACGCGAATCTGCCGGTAATTACTTTTTTTAAGTATCGTTTTTAGATTTGAACCTCCAAATGATTAATTAGACCTTTGCCAGCCTCGGCCCAGGCATTGGTTACCCATTTACTTTGATCTTTCGCGTCGACCTTATGGTTGCCCTGGGCGACCACATGGGTAGCGGAACCGGCCAAGAAGCAGTTACCAGACCGCATCCCGGCAGGGAAATGATGGTGGCGTCACCCCGTCCTGGGGCGCGGCTAGCTTGACTGTCAGGGGGGTTAATTGTGGCGGGTCCGAAGCTACAGCTATAAAACCTTGGTGATGTAGGTGCAGTCAACAGTAATTTCAAATGGGCGGTTTGGCAGCAGAGCGTTTCCTGCTGGGAGAATTAACGCGGATTAATCCGCAGATCGCTGGCTAACACTCCAGACCCTCGGAGTCAAAAACTGGGGGCAATCTGAATCTTTGAAAAGCGTCCACACCATTCTAGATGATCTGATAAGCACTCAAACTGGAGAATCGCAGTTCTTTTAGATTCGATTTAAAAGAATCCTGTTTGCGAATTAGAGCAAATTGTTTTTTAAAAAAAAAGTATAACGAGCATGGGGACCTCCCTGGTGGCGCAGTGGTTAAGAATCTGCCTGCCAATGCAGGAGACATGGATTCCAGCCCTGGTCTGGGAAGATCCCACATGCCACGGAGCAACTAAGCCCCTGCACCATGCCTACCGAGCCTGCGCTGTAGAGCCTACAAGCCACAACTACTGAGCCGGCGTGCTGCAAATACTGAAGCCCATGTGCCTAGAGCCCGTGCTCCACAACAACAGAAACTACTGCAGTGAGAAACCCGCACTCGACAATAAAGAGTAGCCCCCACTCACCTGAACCAAAGAAAGCCCGCCTGCAGCAACGATGATCCAACGCAGCCAAAAATTAATTAAGATAAATAAATAAAAGGAAATAGGTTTTAAAAAAAAAGTATAACAAGCACAAATTCAAATAGAGTGGTTGCCAATCCTGAGAAGAATGGTCCAGAATCAAAAGTCTCATTCGAGAGTGGGCTAGGGCTCAATTTTTCCTCTACAAGCAACTAGTTTCATGACAGTAGGGACTTCACTTTTTCATTTGAAGTAAAAGGGAAATGATGAAAATAACTTTCTATACCAACCCAATGAAATCAGGGCGGAACTTTTGTTCCTCCTACAGATTTTTTGGTGATATTGAGATTTTTGTGATATGTAGAGAATTTGGCGGGGGTGGGGGGATGTTGGGTATTTTGTGATAGTGGAGACTATTAACGTTGCCTTCACTTGCGGCTGTACTAAGAAGGATATTTCAGCTTCATCCACCAAATCCTGGTTTACACAAAACCTTAATTTGGGTGGGGCATATGAATATGGGTTATAACAGTCATCTCCTAAAACAGCTTGGAAATACTATATGGCCATCAATCCCTTTCTCCAATATTCTACTTTCTTTTCAAGATGAGCCATGGATACATACGACAGTCCTCCTGGAAATTAGGTGTAGGAACAGGTAAAATTTTGGTTTGTAAAAACAAAGTTCAGGAATATTTTGTAAAACTTGTAGTGATGAAAGTGGACAAAGGGCAAAAAGATAACTTTCCCCACCACTTATCTGGAATTTAGTTAATGAGCAGATACATATTTAACCAAAACAAACAAAAAAAGAATAAGAAAGCCATACAGTATGGTGCTGGCTAGTTAGCTGAATTTCGTTGAAAAGTTTAATCATTTAAAATAGGCATATGACTTAGGAAAAAGATATTTGGTGCTAAGTTATCCACAATTTGATGTTAAACTACATATCACAGAAAGTTAAGTACATGGTCTACGTTTCCTAATGTAACAGTATACTACAGGAGGTTGTGGACAGCAGCATGGTATAACCTGAGGAGACTGAAACACCCAATAGGAGTCAGAACACTGTGGTCAGATTCCAGCTCTACCACCTCATCTTGGTCAAGTCATATACTCCGAGTGTGTGGTTTTAATGTGAAAATAGGTAAAATAATGTGTGTCCATCTATTTTACAGGATTCCTGTGAGAATGAAACAAAAATAGGAAAACACAGAAAACTATACATTCCCGTAGAAATATAAAGAACCTCTCATGGCGTTAACTACAGAGTGATGGAAGGAGAGAACTTTAGGAAATGCAAGAAATGAATGCAAGAATGGCTGAGTGGCAGTGCCAGTGCCAGCAGTTGTATGCCGTTTTAAAACAGTCTCCAGCACATTTAGAAAGAAAAAACAGCCTGGCTCTAGGCAGCTTTAGTTCTCGTCCTGGAGGTGATACCATGGAGAGCGCAGAGAGCTGCGAGGTGGTAACGGAGGAGAGCCTTGCAGTGCTGAAGCCTTGGACCAGCCTAGTCCAAGGGCTCAGCGCCTGGAGTCCTAGTAAAAACTACAACTCCCAGAAATCCTGGGCCCCAAAGGGGGCGTGCCCAACGGTGTGCGGGCGGAGTTGTCAGAGCAAGCGGGGCCCTTGTCCCGCGAGAAGCTGCTCGAGAAGTGGCGGGAGTGACGGCTATGGAAGCGCTGGAGGAGAAAGAGGCGCAGGTGATGGCGCGGGAGCGGGGCTTTGCGGCATCCCAGAAACCGCGTCTTTGATACACCCACCCTGCTGGCGGATCTCCTGGGCACGCCACTTTTACTTTGTTCCTCTGCTGGTCCATATCTAGCCCCGCCTTCAAGATCTGTGAGCCTCCCCGCCCCACCCTCCTTAGACCATCGCCCCCCACCCCCACCCTTGGAAAGGGAGTTTCCCTTCCTTCCCGGCCTTCCCTGCCAGGATTCGGGCTTGGAGAGGGTTTGAGGAGAGCCCCCTGGTACGAAACCTACCCCTGGAGACTGGAGGGGGACTTCTGAACCCAAAGTCAACTTCCAGCCAAGCCTAGCCGTCCACTGCTGCTTCCTACCAGAATTTTCACACCAGACCTGCTTCAGTGTCTCGCATCCCAGCTCTAGGAGTTTCCTGGCATTGCGAGTCTTGTGGTGTGTTGAGGACCACCCTTTTTTCAGACTTTGCAACTGTAATAATGCCTTAGCACCTGCATATTGAGCTTTAAAGTTATTCGAGTGATGTAACATATTAGCCTATACTGCTTTCGTAGCTTTGAGAAAGGATAGATTGTTTTCTGGTAGTTTTATTTATTGTGCTTGCTCACTTTTTATTTCCTGACATCTGATATCTCTCTCCCTAAAGACAAATTAGGATGTGAAGTAAGTAGGATGCCAGAATATTCATGGAAAGCATTTCCTTTGCTACTCATCACGTCTTGGCCATATTTTCTTCGTGCTATTGCAAAAAACAAGGCTTACAAAATTTGTATCCCTTGTAATGGTTAGGTTGCTGCCTGGTTGAAAAAAATATTTGGAGATCATCCCATTCCACAATATGAGGTGAATCCGCGGACAACACAGATTTTGCATCACCTTTCAGAACGCAACAGGGTCCGGGACAGGGATGTCTACCTGGTAATAGAGGACTTGAAACAAAAAGCAAGAGAATATGAATCAGAAGGTGAGATTAATTCCAGAGTGTTGAATGAGATAATAACTAGAGGTAACCAAATTGTTTAACACTGAAGTATACAAGATTGATTTAGTGTAGACTACTTGCCAGTTTTGCTTCTTTATTTTACCCAGATTTGTCTTACACTGTGTTGTTATAGTAACTATCATAAATTTCATTATAGTATATATTTTATTGATACTCTGATGGTGAAACAGTAACCCCTAAAAGATAAGAGTCTAAACTTATTAGCCTGACATATACGATACCTGTGGTTTTTCACTTACATATCTTTTGGTCTCTTTCCAGTCTCCATGCTTTAGTTATAATGAGCCATCATGACACCTGAGGTGGCATCCATGAACTGTGACTTGAACAAATCACTCTGTTTCCATGTATTCATGGGACTGCATGAGAATTTTCTGCTGTGCATATGTAGTTTAAAAAAGTGTATTCAACACATCCATTGTCTTTATAACACAAACCACAAAATGATTGGGAATATACAAAAGAGGAAAGAAGTGAGATCTACGTTTGCCTACACTTAAGCAGGTGTATGGCATATGTTACATATGTTGTTTTGAATGTAGAGCAATTTATATTGTAAATCTATTGCATATGTGCTTTTTTCCAGTTTTCTTTTAAAACATTAATATGCAGTAAAGTGACTTTTTGTTTGGTGTACTGTTTTAACACACATGGATTCTGAGAACCACCCCCACGGCTAAGATGCAGAACAGTTCTGTCACCCCCAAACACCTCCCCTGTGATGCTCCTTTGTAGTCATACTCTCCCGTATGCCTTTAAACTTGTTTAAATTTTAAATGATTTTATTTTAGTAGTTATTAAAATAAAGTATGGAGAAAGGGGCTTTGAGTCCAGAAAAATCTTATTTTGCAAGAGCTTTCTTTTTGTCTATACTATTATGTAATGAAAATTCAAATGATTTTAAAAGTAAGATTATTCATGGCTGTCCTTGAGTACTTTTTTTTTTCCTTGAGTACTTTTTATGGTGGCATATATTAAGTAGCAAATGTTTCTAGTAATGCATACAAAATTTTGACACAATTTTCTGTACTAAAGTATCCAGAAGAGCCCTGCCACCATTGATATCTTAACTCTACACTTCATGTACTTTATTTTTTTCTTAAAATATTTATTTATTTAGGCTGCGATGGGTCTTAGTTGTGGCATGTGGGCTCTTAGTTGCGGAATGCGGACTTCTTAGTTGCGACATACTCTTAGTTGTCGCACGCATGTGGGATCTAGTTCCTTGACCAGGGATCGAACCTGGGCCCCCTGCATTGGGAGCGCAGATTCTTACCCACTGGACCACTAGAGAAGTCCCCATGTACTTTATTTTTTTTTAATTAATTAATTTACTTATTTTTGGCTGCGTTGGGTCTTCGTTGCTGCGAGTAGGCTTTCTCTAGTTGCGTCGAGCGGGGGCTATTCTTCGTTGCAGTGTGTGGGTTTCTCATTGCTGTGGCTTCTCTTATTGCGGAGCAACAAGCGGCTCCGAGCACAGGCTCAGTATTTGTGGCTGGCGGGCCCTAGAGCACAGCCTCAGTAGTTGTGGCACACGGGCTTAGTTGCTCCACGGTATGTTGATCTTCCTGGGCCAGGGCTCAAACCTGTGTCCCCTGCATTGGTGGGAGGATTCTTAACCACTGTGCCACCAGGGAAGTCCAACCCCCCATGTACTTTATTTTTTCATTTTTTTAAGGTATTAAGATTATTTTTATTATTTAAAAAAATTTTTTTTATTTTTGGCTGCGTTGGATGTTTGTTGCTGAGTGCCGGCTTTCTCTAGTTACGGCAAGCGGGGGCTACTCTTCGTTGCGGTGTGTGGGCCTCTCATTGCGGTGACTTCTCTTGTTGAGGAGCACGGCCTCTAGGCACACAGGCTTTAGTAGTTGTGGCATGCAGGCTTCAGTAGTTGTGGCTCACGGAGCACAGGCTCAGTAGTTGTGGCGCACGGGCTTAGTTGCTCTGAGGCATGTGGGACCTTCCTGGACCAGGGATTGAACCCGTGTCCCCTGCATTGGCAGGCGGATTCTTAACCACTGCGCCACCAGGGAAGTATCCCCCACCATGTACTTTAATTGTTACTCCTCTTCGCTAAGTTTTTCCTCCTTTTAGACAGGAAAGCTGTCAAGCAGAGAACAGAAAATTTATGGAACCTTGTAACAAATACAGATTCATATACACTGTTAAGGAACTCCTGCTTCCAGAGTTTCTAAATTTTGAGTAGTGATACTATATAGCCCCCAGGACTTGAATGACTTTTGAGCAAAAGATCATTTCTTTGATTTAGTTTTTATTTCTGCACAGTACAGTTCTTTGCAGCACGTAAGATTGGAACATTTTGGAAGTATTTTCAGGAATTGGGAAAGGATGTAAAAGTTTTGTATGAAGACTTTTTTTTTTTTTCCCGTTACGCGGGCCTCTCACTGTTGTGGCCTCTCCCGTTGCGGAGCACAGGCTCCGGACGCACAGGCTCAGCGGCCATGGCTCACGGGCCCAGCCGCTCCGCGGCATGTGGGATCTTCCCGGACCGGGTCACAAACCCGTGTCCCCTGCATCGGCAAGCGGACTCTCAACCACTGCGCCACCAGGGAAGCCCTATATGAAGACTTTTTAATCGTGACAAATACAGATGAAACTATTGAAAACATTCATTCTTTATACTGCCAATTCTTCAGTTGAGGAGGAAAATTAAAAGAAATTTCCCTAGCTAGAACCTCCAATAAAATGTTGAATAGATGTACACATCTATTAGAGTAGACATCCTTATCTTGTTCCTCATCTTAGAGGGAAAGCATCTAGTCTTTACTGTTGAGCGCAGTGTGAGTTGTGGGTTTTTTGTAGATGCCCTTTTTACGGTTGAGGAAGTTTCTTTCTATTCCTACTTTGTTGAGTGTCCATATCATGAAAGGGTGCTGGATTTTGTCAGATGCTTTTTCTGTCTATTGAGATGATCATATGACTTTAGTTTTTTATTCTGTCGATATGATGTGTTACATGAATTGGCTTTCAGACGTTAATCCAACATTTATCCATAAGATAAATCCACGTCCTCATGGTGTATAATTTTTTAATAGGTTGCTGGATTCAATTGCTAGTATTTTGTTGAGAATTTTTGCATCCATATTTATAAGAGATAGTGGTCCGTAGTTTTCTTTCCTTTTAATATGTCTTTTTCTGGTTTTAGTGTCAGGATAATATTGGCCTCACAGAAACAGTTGAGAAGTATTCCCTCCTTCCTATTTTTTGGAATAGTTGATGAAGAATTGGTATTAATTCTTTATGTAATCTATAGAACTCAATGGTAAAACCATCTGGACCTGAGCTTTTCTTTGTGGGTAAATTTTGATTACTAATTCAGTCTCTTTGCTTACTGTAGGTCTATTAGATTATCTACTTGTTCTTGAATTAGATTCAGTAGTTAGTGTCCTTTTTGGAATTTGTCCATTTCATCTAAGTTATCTAAATTTCTGGGTACAATTGTTCATAGTATTCCTTTATAATCCTTTTTATTAAGTAGGTAGATCAGTGGAATGTACTGTCTTCTGATGCTAGTAATTTGAGTCTTTTTTCTTCTTAGTCAATCTAGGTGAAGGTTATAGCACAGGAAAGTCTGCTCAATATATATATATATATTTAAGGAAATGACAGTCACCTGATATTCATAGTGGTGTGCTTTATAGTTTATTTTATTGCCATTGTTTTATTTTTTTTAATATTTATTTATTTATTTGGTCATGTTGAGTCTTAGTTGCAGCAGGCAGGCTCCTTAGTTGCAGCTTGTGGGCTCCTTAGTTGCAACTTGCCGGCTCCTTAGTTGTGGCATGCAAACTCTTAGTTGCAGCATGCATGTAGGATGTAGTTCCCCAGTCAGGGATCGAACCCCGGCCCCCTCATTGGGAGCGTGGAGTCTTAACCACTGTGCCATCAGGGAAGTCCCTCTGCTCAATATTCTGTAATAACCTAAATGGGAAAAGAATTTGAAAAAGAATAGGTACTCTACATATATAACTGAATCACTTTGCTGTACATCTGAAACTAACACAACATTGTTAATCAACTATATTCCAATACAAAAAACAATTTTGTTTTTAAATCTAGGTGAAGGTTTTTCAATTATGTTGAGCTTTTTAAAGAACTAGCCTTTGGTTTTAATGATTTTTTTCTTCTTTTTTAATCTATATTATTAACTTTCACTCTGTTCTTTATTATTTCTTTCATTTGGCTTGCTTTAGGTTTAGTCTGCTCTTCTTTTTTAAATGTTTTAAGCTTAGGCTATTGATTTGAAATCTTTCTTCTTTTTTAACATAGGAATTTACAAGTATAAATTTCCCTCTAAGCACTGGTTTAGGTGCATCCCCTAAGTTTTGGTATGTTATGTCTTCATTTTCATTCACCTCAAAGGAGTTGATTTCTTTTTGACCCATTGGTTATTGGGAGTATGTTGTTTAATTCCACATATTTATGAGTTTCCCAAATTTCTTTCTAATTTCTAATTTCATTCCATTGTAATGGGGGAATACTTTGTATTATATGACGGTATTATCATTATAAAATGTCCCTGTTTATCTCTAGTAACATTTTTTGTTAAAAAGTCTATTTTATCTGATATTAGTATAGCCACTTCAGCTTTCTTGTGGTTGCTGTTCGCATTATATATCTTTTTCCATCCTTTATTTTCATTGCACGTTGCTCTATTGCACTTCACAGATATTGAGGGGTCTTTTTTTACAAATTGAAGTTTTGTGGCAGCCCTGTGTTGAGCAAATCTATCATTTTTCCAATAGCATTTGCTCACTTCGTATCTCTTACATTTTGGTAATTCTCACAATATTTCAGACTTTTTCATTTCTCTCTCCCTCTCCTTGGGCCTCCATATTCCCTGAAACATAACAAATTGAAAATATTCCTATTAATAACGCTACAGTGGCCTCTAAGTGTTCAGGTGAAAGGAAGTCACATGCCTCTCACTTTAAATCAAAAGCTAGAAATGATGAAGCTTAGTGAGGAAGGCATGTTGGAAACTAAGACAAGGCTGAAAGCTAGGGCTCTTATGCCAGACAGTTAGCCAAGTTGTGAATGCAAAAGAAAAGTTCTTGAAGGATATTAAAAGTGCTACTCCAGTGAGTCATTTCCACTTTCAAGTCATTCTTTAATAAATACATTTCATAAGGCTATAGCTGGCATAGATAGTGATTCCTCTAATGGATCTGGGCAAAGTAAATTGAAAACCTCTGGAAAGAATTCACCATTCTAGATGCCACTGAAAACATTCGTGATTCGTGAGAAGAGGTGAAAATATCAGCATTAGCAGGAGTTTGGAAGAAGTTGATTCCAGCCCTCGTGGATGACTTTGAGGGGTTCAAGACTCCAGTGGAGGAAGTAACTGCAGGTGTGGTGGAAATAGCAAGAGAACTAGACTTAGAAGTGCAGCCTAAAGATGTGACTGAGTTGCTGCCATCTCATGATAAGACTTTCATGGGTGAGGAGTTGCTTCTGATGGATGAGCTAAGAAAGTGGTTTCTTGAGAAGGAATCTACTCTGGTGAAGATGCTGTGACGATCGTTGAAATGACAACAAAGGATTTAGTATATTACATAACTTACTTGATTAAAGCAGTGGCAGGGTTTCAGAGGATTGAGTCCAGTTTTGAAAGAAGTTCTTGGGTAGAATGCTGTCAAACAGCATTGCATGCTACAGGGAAATCATCTGTGAAAGGAAAAGTCAAATCAATGTGGCAAACTCTGTTGTCCTATTTTAAGAAATTGCCACAGAATTGCCCAGCCTTCAGCAACCATCACCTTGATCAGTCAGCAGCCATCAACATCGAGGCAAGACCCTCCACCAGCAAAAAGATTATGACTCACTGAAGATTCAGATGTGGTTATCATTTTTTAGCAATAAGGTATTTTTAAATTAAGGTATGTGCATTGTTTTTTTAGGCATAATGCTATTGCACACTTAATAGACTACAGTATAATATGAACATAACTTTTATATGTTCTGGGAAACCAAAAAATTCACATGACCCTCTTTATTGCAATATTTGCTTTATTGCAGTGTTCTGGAACCCCAGTATCTCTGAGTTATGCCTGAATTTGTATCTTTGAATGTGAAGTGTGTCTCCTATAGACAGCATGTAGTGGGATCCTGTTGTTTTTTTCAGTCTTATAATCTCTGCCTTTGGGTTGGATTGTTTAATGCATTCCCATTTAATGTTATTATTGATATAGTTGTATTTATATCTGCCAATTTACTTTTCATTTTCTATATATTACATCTTTTTTTGTTTCGCTGTTTTTCCCTTATCGCTTTCTTTTGCATTAAGTTAATATTTTCTAATGTAACATTTAAATTTCTAAAGTGATTTTTTAGTTCTTTCTTTTCAGTTCTTTTTAGTGTTGTTCTGAGGTTTGCAAATAAATCTTACCGGCTCAGCTTCATATTTGTACTAGCTTAATTCCAGTGAGATAGAGAAATGTTGCTCCTATGTAGCTCTATTCCTCTTTTCCCCGCTTTTGTGGTATTATTGTTACACATATTACATCTAATAATATTATGGACTTAACAGTGTGCTGTTATATTATTACTTAACCATCTGTAGTCATTTCCTTAGCCCTTTACACCTTTACTACCACCACATCCTTTGTGCTGATACATTTCTATAACCCAACAATACCTTATATAAATATTATTTTATCCAATTGCTTTTTAAGTCAGTTAAGAGAAAAACGAAGAAAAAAATGCATTTATGCTCTTTATAATTCTGCATTTACCTTTACTGATAATTCATTGATTTTTGTGCGCATTTGAATTACTGTTTGGGGTCACTTGCTTTAAGCCTGCAGAACTTCCTTTAATATTTCTTATAAGTTGGGTCCAGTGACAATGAAATTCTCTCAGTTTTTGTCTATCTGGGAGTCTTCATTTTACATTTATTTTTGAAAGAAAGCTTTGCTACCTGTAGGATTCTTGCTTGACAGTTTGCTCTTTGAGCACTTTGAATATGTTATCCTGTTGCCGTTTAGTCTCCGTTGTTTCTGTCAAGAAGTTGACTGTTAATCTTACTGAAGTTTCCTAGTATGTCATTTTTCTTTTGCTGTTTTCAAGATTTTCTCCTTGTCTTTTTTTTAATAAATTTATTTATTTATTTATTTTTGGCTGTGTTGGGTCTTTGTTGCTGCTCACGGACTTTCTCTAGTTGCGGTGAGCAGGGGCTAGTCTTCGTTGCAGTGCACGGGCTTCTCATTGCGGTGGCTTCTCTTGTTGCGGAGCATGGGCACTACGCGTGCAGGCTTCAGTAGTTGTGGCACACGGGCTCAGTAGTTGTGGCTCGCAGGCTCTAGAGTGCAGGCTCAGTAGTTGTGGCACACGAGCTTAGTTGCTCCGTGGCATGTGGGATCTTCCTGGACCAGGGCTCGAACCTGTGTCCCCTGCATTTGCAGGCAAATTCTTAACCACTATGCCACCAGGGAAGCCCCCTCACTGAATTTTAATAGATTTTCTTGAACAGATGTGTCTTCATTTGCTGTTTGTCCTTAGGAGCATTTCCAGAAGCTTTAAATGGTTGTGTTTTGTTTTGGGGGGCATCTTTGTTTTACTTTTTGGGTTTTTGTTTACAATTTTCACCAGTTTCACTGGAGGGTAGGTGAGCAGACCTCCTCACACTGTTATGTTGGAAGTCAGACTCCTGGTGGATTGATTTTTGGCAAAGATGACAAGACAATTTAATGGAGGAAAGAATAGCCTTTTCAGTGAACAGTGCTGGGATAGGTGGATATCCACATGTACAAGAATGAAATTGGACCCTGCCTCATAACATATATAAGAATTAACTCAAAATAATGAAAAACCTAAAAGTAAGAGCTGAATCTAAAACTCAGAAGACAGCATATGTGTATATCTTCATAACTTTGGATTTGGCAATGGTTTCTTAGCTATGATACCAAAAACACAAGCAACAAAAGAAAAGTAGGTAAATTGGACATCATCAGAATTAAAAACTTTTGTCCTCAAAGGATACCGTCAAGTAGATGAAAAGACAGCCCACAGAGTGGGCTGCAAATATTTGCAAATTGTATATCTGATAAGGGACTTATATCTACAATAAATGAAGAATTCTTATAACTGAATAATAAAGAACCAACCCAGTTAAAAATGGATAAGGGAGGGAATTCCCTGACAGTCCAGTGGTTAGGACCCCACGCTTCCACTGCAGGGGCCCAGGTTCTATCCCTGGTCAAGGAACTAGGATCCCATAAGCTGCGGCCAAAAAGAAAGGTTAAGGGATATGAATATACATTTCTCCCAAGAAGATATACAAATGGCCAGAAAGCACAGCATCATTAGCCATCAGGGAAATGCAAATCAAAACCACATTCCACTTCACACCTACAAGGATGGCTATAATCAAAAAGACAAGGTCTTGGATTATCATTTTATCAATCATTATTCAGTTCTATGAATGATCACTGTGCAAAAAAAATAAATAATACAGCTGTTGAAGAAGACATTGTGGAGAAATTGGAACCTTCGTACATTTCTGGCAGGAATGTAAAAATCAGTAGCTTTGGAAAACAGTCTAGTAGTTCTTCAAATAGTTAAACATAGAGTTACCATATGACCAGCAGTTCCACTTCTAGTTATATACCCAAGAGAAATGGAAACATATGTTTATGTAAAAACCCGTACGTGAGTGTTTATAGCAGCATTATTCATAATAGCCAAAATGTGGGAGCAATCCAAATGTTCATCAATGGATGAATGGATAAATAAAACATGGTAAATCTATACAATGGAATATTATTCTTCCATAAAAAGGGATGAAGTACTGACTGATACCTGATACAGAACGGATGAACCTTGAAGCCGTTATGCTAAGTCAGAGAAACCAGTCACAGAGGATCACATATTATATGATACCATTTATATGAAATGTCCAAATTAGGCAAATGAATAGAGACAGAATGTAGGTTAGTGGTTGCTAGGGCTTCATGGGTTGGGTAGCTGGAAAATAATGACTGAGGATTGTGGGATTTCTTTTTGGGGTGATGAAAATGTTCTAAAATACTTTAGGTGAGTGGATTGTATGTTATGTGAAAGATTACAATAAAGCTGTTAAAAATTAAAGCAAAACAAAGATCTTAGTCACCATAAAACTCTTACATCTTTTCAGCTAAGCATCTTCAAGACCTTCTCCTGGAGAGTGTGAATTTTTCCCCTGCCAATCTCTCTAGCACTGGTTCCAGGTATCTGAATGCTTTGGTTGACAGTGCTGTGGCCCTTGAAACAAAGGATACCTCACTAGCTAGGTAACTCTTGTGACAATTTTAATTTCTGCAGTCATATACACTGTAAGGTCTTGACCTAAGGAGCTTTTGTTTCTCAGGGTAATTCTGTATAGGAAATTAGCAGTGTATGCAGAAATAACTGAATTTAGTTAACTCCTTATCATTGCTAGTGAGTATGTATAATTACTTCAGATAAACTTGGTATTGGTTAAATTTTAGTGTTTTCTTCTTTCAGGATTAGGTTTGTGAAGGCTGGTTCTCTTGTATATTTGAAAAGGGATTAGGTATCACATCATTCCCTATAAACAGTACAAAGAGCAGTAGGCTACATCATCTGTTGAGCATAGAGTAGTGATTTTTGGTTATGTCCCTACCCTATTGGATAGAGTAGGTTAAAGACCTTCAGTTCTTTGTGACAGGCATTTCACCTATATAATGACATTATCCTTCTAACAACCTTAAGAGGAAACTGAAGCTCAGGAGAGGTGAGTTAAATAATTTCTCTGAGCTAGTAAATGGCAGGGTTGGGATTCAAACCTGGTCTGACTCAAAAGTCCATAGGACTATCACTGTTGGCTGCCTCTTAGCTAGGACTACTACTACAACTTATAATCAGAGAATTGTATGGCCATTCTGCTTAACTGCTAATATAAGAGCTTGGAATATATACAAATAAATATATATATAAATATATATAAATATATAAATAAATATATATATACACACACTTAAATAGTAGAGTTTTAGATATAAGATCATGTGGGCCGTATGGCAGCAGAAATCTAGACTTGAATTAAGTCAATTCAGCAGTCAATTAAGTCAATTCACCAAATACTAATTATATCCTAGGCATATAATCTATGTAACTCTTTATGTAACTACCTGTCTCCCTCTCCCTTCCTCCCTCCCTATATATGTGTGTGTGTGTGTGTGTGTGTGTGTGTGTATATATATATGTTTGTGTGTGTGTGTGTGTGTGTATATATATATATATATATGTATAGCTATACATATAGGCACTGGGGAAGCAGAAATGAATAGAAAAATGAGTGCCAGCAAGTACAGTCTCTGCTCATGGTAAATTAACGGAGATGGACATGTAAAATTATAACAGAGTATGACAGCTGCAATACTACAGTAATGTAAAGCTGTAGCTAGGAAGCACAGAGGAAGGAGTAGTGAATTCCAGAATGGGAGTAAATCTTATTTGAGTTTTGAAGGACAAATGGAAATTTGCCAGCTGAAGAAGGTTATTCCAGACAGTGAGAACAGCGTGTAAAATAGTATAGAGGTATGAAACAGCATGGTTAAAGAAGAATCCACATAGAAATAAAATCAGTTTTAGAAATGAGGAATAATTGTAATTATTGTCCTTAATGTCCATTTACGTGACTAGATTCTTCTTTTAGTTTTATCCCTGCAGTGAATGATTTGACCTCTGATCTTTTTTGCACCAAATCCAAAAACGAAGAAATCAAGCTTGAATTGGCAAAACTTGAGAAAAATCTAACTGCAACTTTAGTATTAGAAAAATGTCTACAAGAGTAAGTAATTGAGTTGGAAGTGGTGACAATTTTTATTATAAAGGCAGTAACAGGACATTAGTTTGGGCCATAGATATGATTTAAAACAACACATTAGGAAATGGGAAGATAAAATGTTTTTTTAAGTAGAAAATGACTTGGGTGAAGGTAGGAGTGGTTGAGTACATATTTTTACCTTTTACTTTATATAGTTTCTTTTTTCTCTCTGTTTTACAAATAACCTGTTAATAATTTTCAAAATGTATGTGAATTTTTTTTTTTACTTATAAACTATGGTGCAACTTAAAGTCATGTTATATTTTGTTGCCCTTTCTTAATAGAGCTCTGGTATCCCTCTTGATGCTTTGGACCTTCTTTAGGTCCCTGTAGCCCCAGAGATTAGATGCTGGGGATCAGGAGTATGTGTATGCACAAGTAATTTACTGGTGTGTAAATTTATCCAACAAATATTGACTATGTATATGCAAAGCACTGTGTCATGTCACATTTAGGAGAGAGGCCTTTGGGACCTCCATAATTCAAATTAACTTTAGGATCTGTTAAGTCACTTTTTTGAGCAGCAGATCTACTTTCTCCAAGAATAATTGGCATAAATTAATCTTAAAATTATTTAGTATTCCTTGAGGAAAATCCCAGATGGCAACATGGAGGGAAAGATGACCTAGAAGGGTGCTTGGTAGCCAGTCTGGGATATAAAATTTATGGTAGAAAATCCAGCAAGTTTGTTATCTCCTCTTGATACTCTTGACTAATCCAGAGTTGAATCGAAAAAGTGGTAGAGCTTCCTTTTTATAATAATTTCACTGAGAAGAAAATGTTCTCAACTTCATTTTTTAAAGGGATCTTAAGAAGGCAGAGTTGCATCTGTCTACGGAAAGGGCCAAAGTTGACAGTCGTCTTCAGAACATGGACTTCCTAAAAGCCAAGTCAGAGGAGTTCAGGTCTGGAATTAGAGCTGCAGAGGTTTGTATGAAGGACTGAATATATTTAGCTCGCTTCAGACTTATTTTCAACTTTCATCCTCAGAAATAGGCAGTATTGTTATTCCCTTTTTACGACCAGGGAACTGCGTTGAAGGCGGGTAACTTACCCAAGGTTACACAGCTACTTAACAGCAGATCCAATTCAGATGCAGGCTGCCAGGCCCAGAAGCTCAGGCTCTTAAGCACTGCCCCCATCTCGTCACAAATCTGTCTGAAATGCCTCTCATGCAACATAAAAGTGCTTAGGAGCAGGTGTAGTCCTTCATCTATGATTTATAACTTCTCTTTACTGTGTTATATATTGAAAATATTTCATGAGGGTCACTTGCAAAATAATTTTTTAAACTGAACTCCCTTTTTTTGTAATTGTAGGAGCAACTTTCAGCCAGAGGAATGGATGCTTCTCTGTCTCATCAGTCACTGGTAGCACTTTCAGAGGTACGCTTACTTTAACCCAACTTAACTTTCTTTAAAATGTTAGTGCACAATCTACTTTTCCATTTGTTTCTTTTTATAGAGCTTTATTCACTATTGACCTGATTTATTTTCCTTTACCGCTGTACTTTATGTTCACCAGTATTTATATCTTTATTACTTGTTTATATATCTTCTTCCATTTGTTTGGTTTCCTTTATTTATTACTATATGCTAGAAACTCTTTGCTGGAGTCAGTTATATGTTATTGATTTATTTATTGAATGAATGTATCGAGGGACTATGTGCTAACCACCTAGGTCCTCCTCTTTATTCTCTTTCAGTAAAACACAGGTCCCATACTCCTGTAGAATGCAATTCTGGGGTTTTAGATTGTATAAGGGTTTTATCTTTCATGGGAAGAGGGAGAAATGAAAGGTTTTGTTTTACTTTTTTTTCTTAAGACTTTTTTGTAGTTTGATTTTTGGAATTTAAAATTGGCAATTCATAAGTATGTATTTGAGACTCTTAATTATTCCCTGATGTTCTGATTCCTCTTAATTACATTGTTTTGTATTCCTAGGCAGCATACTTAAATCTTATTCTTAATAAATGGGAGTATAACTTTCCTATTATAGCATCTTCTAAGGATTGTTTCCATTTGTTATCCATTTGTCTTTGAAGCTCTTTATTTGATACATTATTTAAACTATGCTAATGTTAATGCTTTGTCATGTTTTATTTCAGAAATAGACAGTGGTTAGTTGCATTGTGAATATCTCTTACTCTGTGTTTTTTTCACCCCCAGAAATTGGCAGAACTAAAACGACAGACTATACCTTTGAAGAAAAAATTGGAGTCCTATTTAGATTTAATGCCGGTAATTATTTTTATGAAACAAACAAAAAAAAATGTTCCTCTTCTCTACCTTTCCCCAAGGGCACTAAATGATCATGAAAATACTGGGTCCATGTTTAAGGATTTAAAATCTATGCTGAGGGACTTCCCTGGTGGTCCAGTGGCTAAGACTCCATGCTCCCAATGCAGGGGGCCCGGGTTCGATCCCTGGTCAGAGAACTAGATCCCACAAGCCTCAACTAAGAGTTCGCATTCTGCAACTAAAGATCCCACATGCCACAACTAAGACCCGGTGCAGCCAAATAAATATTTAAAAAATAAATAAAGTCTGTGCTGAATTTTAGTATTGTATGTACATTGGATATACTTTCTACAACATTTTTTGCCTTTAGAAAAGGATTGTTACATTCTTTTTCCCCTTGCATCCTAGCTGAGGCAACATAACCTCCCTTATTTTATTTTCCTTTAAAAGAATCCATCTCTTGCTCAGGTGAAAATTGAAGAAGCAAAGCGAGAATTAGTAAGTAGTTCCATTTTTTCCTTCCGATTTTAAAAAAATAAATGCTGACATAGCTAAAGCTCCCTTTCTCCTCCTTCTTTCCTTTCTACTCAGAGGTGAGCCACAGTCCCAGACTTGCTGTGTATCATTACCATGCATCTTTTAATACTTTTTTGGCATATACGTATCTTTTTTCTTCATAAAAAATACATAGTGGTCTTTTAAAATTTTGTATAGATTTTCCTGTATGGAAAAGGAGGGTTGAGAGACATAGAATATTCTAGGCAGAAGGAATTAACAAAAGCATAAGAGCTGAAAAATGGAGGACTTTTTCAAGCTTTGGCAAGTGAAGCAGTCCAGCTGCTTAGGAGTATGCAGTGGAAGATAGGGCTGAAGAAGGTCAATTGGTTTATGAGATGAAGGACCTTAAATATAAAGAAGGTTGTTCTTGGAGGCTGTAGGGGACCACTGAAAGTTGTTCTGTGTTACCTTGTTTTTTAAGCTAAAGAAAATGTGATAAAGGTTATGCTTTTTGATCAGGCCAGTTGTTTAAGAAGATTTTTCTGGAATCAGTGTATAGGGTGGATTGGAGGAGGGAAAAAGAAAATTGCAGAAACTAGTTGGCCTGCTTAGGCCAGATGAGAAGTAATGAGAACAGTGGCAATGAGATTGGAAAAGAGTGATGTGAGAGACATTGCAGAAGTATGTTGCTTAAGGAGTAAAAGTCAGAAAAATCTATTCAAGTATCACTGCAGTCATTCACCTCTCTAAAGGTCCCCCCCCCCCACCTTTTAATGTTTAATAGCATCAGGAGTCTGAAAACTTTTGGGGTGTGGGAAGTGGGGAGATATAAAAGCAAGGGGAATATCTCAAAGAATATTTAATATTTTGTAATGGTATTTTTTAAAATTTCTGTTTCAGTGTTTTCCCTTTTTGCTTCCCGTATTTTAAATAACATTAGAAGTTAGAGCACCTTCTTTATGTCCTTATTTATAATATTTATGCTGTTTCTTTCTTCCTTTAGGATACTGTTGAAGCTGAACTTACAAAGAAAGTAAACATGATGGAACTGTGACCAGAGCCAAATAAATTTCATCTTAACACAGTAAACTGAATAGGACTTTAAAGAATTATTTGCTCATGGCATTCCTTACACCTTAATTTCTGTGTTCTTAGATGAGGTAATAATGTCATTATTGATAGAATAGTGGTTTCTGATTGTGTATTAAATTTTTATGCTCAAATACAGTTTTCATATGAAAAAACATTGGTTTTCTATGCTGTTGGTGGTTAAATGTCCTTCAGTAGTTCTCTTAGGTGAACTGTGACTGTTGTCCTGCAGTCGCTCACTAGGTCAGCTAAGTGAAAGGGAAAGGTTCTGCAACTTCAGTTATGTTTCTCCCACACCCCCGATCAGCTTACCTGCCTACCTCCAAATGTTCATATATGCAGGAATTTGGTTTATGAAAAAGATGACCTTTTAAATCAGTAGTAGAGAGATAGGTAATTCAATACATGGTGCTAGATCTGTACTTCACCCCTTATATCAGGGTAATTTCAAGGGATCAAAGATTTAAATATTTTTTTAAAAAGTTAGTAAAAGAAATCATGGAGGAGTTTTAATGTTTTGATTTTTAAATAATCACAGAGTCAGAAACTTATGACAAATCCAGGAGCCATAAAAAAACGATTGAAATGTTTGAAAATTTTGAAATACCAAAACTTCCTGTATGGCAAAGTCTTTCATAAATAAAATCAAACCATGACAAATGTAGTGTAGAGAAGAAGAGAGATTTTTCACTATGTAGCTTTTTGGACTTCAAAAAATTTTGTGGGCTTCCCTGGTGGCGCAGTGGTTGGGAGTCCGCCTGCCGATGCAGGGGACGCGGGTTCGTGCCCTGGTCCGGGAGGGTCCCGCGTGCCGCGGAGTGGCTGGGCCCGTGAGCCTTGGCCGCTGAGCCTGCGCGTCCGGAGCCTGTGCCCCGCAACGGGAGAGGTTACGGCAGTGGGAGGCCCACGTACCGCAAAAAAAAAAAAAAAAAAAAAAAAAAAATTTTGTACCATGGAATCAAGAAGCAATTAGTTTTTTAAAGATTATCTAATTGACCTTAAAAATTTCCCTCCTCTCCTTTTCCACAAATATATGGCTAAAGACATTTGTATTTCCTTTTTTGGAGACTGTCCATTTCCTTTAGCCATTTAGGTATGGTGGTTTGATCTTTTTCTTAACAGTTTAAGACAGCTCCTGATGTGTTAGCTATATTTGAATTGTAAATATTTTCCAAGTTTGTCGTTTGTCTTTTAACTTAATTGCAGTGCTTTTGGTAAGGTAACTTGGTAGGTTGACTGTGGAAATAACCACCATAATTCTTCCCATGCCTGTGCACTCACCCTTTGTATTGTGACCTTGCTACTTCTCCCGTTGAGAGGTGGAGTCTATATCTAGCAAATATTAGAAAAACAGAGGATTAAAAACTGGTTGTGTGGGACTTCCCTGGTAGTCCAGTGTTTAAGAACCACCTTCCAAATTAGGGGATGCGGATTTGGACCCTGGTCGGGCAACTAAGATCCCACATGCCATAGGGCAATTAAGCCTGTGCACCACAACTAGAGAGGAGCCCACACACCACAGCAAAGAGCCTGTGCACCACAACTAAGACCCGATGCAGCCAAATAAATAAAATAAAAAACAAAACAAAACTGGTTTTGCATTGGATCTTGCCCTCTCTTACTGCTCTAGAATTCTGAGACTATCATGTGAAGAAGCCTGGACTATTGGAGGATGAGCTGAGACAAGTAATTCCAGCTGAGCCCTGTTCCCATCCCAAGACCAAACAGGCTGCCAACTGCCAAATATGTGAATGAGTCCTTCTTATACTGTCCAGCCCCACTTGAGCCACTAGCAGACTGCAGAGATCAACCACACTGACGCAGGCTAGAAGCCAACAGAGTCAACCCTTAGAATCATGAGAAATACATGATTGTTGTTTGAAGCTTATTTTAAGTTTGGGGCTGGTTGTTAGCTGCAGTAGCTAGTTGATAAAATAGCTTTTGAAACTTATGTTCAAAGAAAAAGGAGAGCAAAAAATGTACAATATAAGAATCAAAAAAGAGGGACTTCTCTGGTGGTCCAATAGGTAAGGCTCCATGCCAGTGCAGGGGGTCTGGGTTTGATCCCTGGTTGGCGAACTAGATCCTGCATGCGTGCCGCAACTAAGAGTCTGCTTGCCACAAGTAAGAAGTCTACATGCTGCAACTAAGACCCGGCACAGCTTAAATAAATAAATAATCAAAGACAGAGGCAAGC
The DNA here is from genome assembly GCF_008692025.1 of Phocoena sinus. Lineage (NCBI taxonomy): Eukaryota > Metazoa > Chordata > Mammalia > Artiodactyla > Phocoenidae > Phocoena > Phocoena sinus. The sequence continues at coordinate 27,442,287 of NC_045776.1, read as the reverse complement.
CAGATTTGGCTCACAGACTGTATTTGTCAACTCCTGCCCTACAACAATAGCTATAAAATGAAAACAAAGAGGTATAGCTAATACATCAATTGTGGACTTAGCATGGAATCATAAAAAATGCTCAGTCCAAAAGAAGTCAGGAAATGAAAAAAAAGGAAAAGATGAGACAAATAGAAAACAAGATGGTAGATTTACACACAACCATATCAATAATCGCATTAACTGCAAATGATTTAAATACTCCATTTAAGAAGCAGAGATTGTCAGCTTGAATAAAAAAATCAAGACAGTTAAATGCTGTCCCCAAGCAACCCACTTTAAAGATACAGGTAGACTGGGCTTCCCTGGTAGCGCAGTGGTTGAGAGTATGCCTGCCGATGCAGGGGACACGGTTTCGTGCCCCGGTCCGGGAAGATCCCATATGCTGCGGAGCGGCTGGCCCTGTGAGTCATGGCAGCTGAGCCTGCGCGTCCAGAGCCTGTGCTCCGCAACGGGAGAGGCCACAACAGTGAGAGGCCCGTGTACCACAAAAAAAAAAAAAAAAAAAAAAATACAGGTAGATTAAAAGTAAAATCGTGGAAAATATATACAGTGTAAATAGTAACTAAAAGTTTACAGTAATGTCAAAATAGATGTTAGAACAGGAAATAAAGTTGTACATTTCATAGTGATAAAGAAGCCAAAATCATCCAATGGGGAAAGAATAGTCTTATGGTGCTGGGACAATTAGATGTCCAAATGCAAAAAATAAAGTTGGACCCTTAGCTCCCAGTGTATATAGAAACTAAAAATGAATCAAAACCTTCAGTATGAGCTAAAACTATAAAACTCTTAGAAGAAAAGTTAGAGACAAGTCACGATCTTGGATATGACAAAGGATTCTTAGATACGAAGCCAAAAGCGCAAGCAACAAAAGGAAAAAATAGTTAAATTGGACTTTATGAAAATTGAAAACATTTGTGTTTCAAAGGACACCATTAAGAAAGTGAGTAGGCAATCTACAGAATGTGGGGAAATATTTGCAAATCATATGTCTGATAAGGGACTGGTACCAGAATCTATAAAAACTCACAACTCAATAATAAAAGACAAATAACCCCATTAAAAATGGGTAAGGGGGCTTCCCTGGTGGCGCAGTGGTTGAGAGTCCGCCTGCCGATGCAGGGGACATGGGTTCGTGCCCCGGTCCGGGAAGATCCCACATGCCGCGGAGCGGCTGGGCCCGTGAGCCATGGCCGCTGAGCCTGCGCATCTGGAGCCTGTGCTCCGCAACGGGAGAGGCCACAACAGTGAGAGGCCCGCGTACCGCAAAAAAAAAAAAAAAAGAAAAAAAAAAAATGGGTAAGGGATTTGAATAGACATTTCTCCAGTCTAGATATATATGAATGCTTAATTAGCACATGAAAAGATGCTTGACATTAATTATCAGGGAAATAAAAATCAAAACCTCAGTGAGACACCATTTCATACCCACTAAGATGGATAGAATAAAAGAGACATAATGACAAGTGTTGGTGAGGATGTGGACAAATTGGAACCCTCATACACTATTTGTAGGATGGTAATATGGTACAGTCATTTTGGAAAACAGTTTGGAAGGGTCTCAAATTACTAAATATCGAGTTACTTTCTGACCCAGCAACTCAACTCCCAGCTGTATACCCAAGAGAAGTGAAAACACATGTGCATACAAAAATTTATGCATGAATGTTTGCAGCAACATTATTCATAACAATGCGAATGCCCATCAATGGGCAAACAATGTGGTATAGCCATACAATGGAATATTATTTAGTCATAAAAAGGAATGAAGTACCCAGACATGATACAACATGGATGAAACTTGAAACCATATGCTAAGGGAAAGAAGCCAGTCACAAAAAAATCACATATTGTAGGATTCCATTCATATGAAATGTCCTGAAATATATAGAGATAGAAAGCAAATTGATGACTGAAGGATGAGGGATAGGGGGTAATAGCTAAAGGGTACAGAGTTCCTTTTGAAGTAATGGTTGCAAATGTCTGTGAATACATTGAAAACCATTGAATTATATACACTTAATTTTTTTAAAGATAGCTATTATTATTGGCTGCATTTGGTCTTTGTTGCTGTGTGGGGACTTTCTCTAGTTGCAGCAAGCAAGGGCTACTGTTCGTTGCAGTGCACGGGTTTCTTATTGCAGTGGCTTCTCTTGTGGAGCACGGGCTCTAGGCGCGTGGGCTTCAGTAGTTGCAGCACACGGGCTCAGTAGTTGTGGCTCACGGGCTCTAGGGTGCATGGGCTTCAGTAGTTGTGGCACGCAGGCTCTAGGGTACGCAGGCTTCAGTAGTTGTGGCATACAGGCTTAGTTGCTCCGTGGCATGTGGGATCTTCCCAGACCAGGGCTCGAACCCGTGTTCCCTGCATTGGCAGGTGGATTCTTAACCACTGTGCCACCAGGGAAGTTCTATATACACTTTAAGTGGGTGACTTGTAGGGTAAGTGAATTATATCTCAATAAAGCTGCTGAAGAGAAGGTATACAGATTAAAAAGGAAGAAGTAAAACCATTTTTATTCACAAATGGAGTTAGTAAAGTGAGCATCCATGCCAGAAAGGTAGGAAAATAAGAGCAAAATAAACCCAAAGAAACTAGCAGGAAATAATGAAGATATGAGCAAAAATTAATAAAACAAAAGAAATACAATAGAGAGGATCAACAAAGCGAAGAGTTCTGTAAAAAAAAAAACTAGAAATCTGCCGCGTCATCTACATTTTTTTTTTTTTTTTTTTTTTTTTTTGGCGGCACCACGCAGAATGTGGGATCTTAGTTCCCGACCAGGGATCAAACCCGCATCCCCTGCATTGGAAGCATGGAGTCTTAACCACTGGACCACTAGGGAAGTTACTCATCTAAATTTTTAAGTGTACAGATATAGCATTGTTTATATCCTCTATTTCCATTATCTGAAGTGAATTCCCTTTGGTTACTTGTTCCAGTAGGATTGGGGGTTTTAAAAAAGAGCTGGTCTAGGAAGCCAGGAAACCTGGATACAGAGGGCAAAGAGAAATAGACTAGGTCATGGAGGAGTCAGGGGCATGGCTCAGGCTGACAGTTTGCCCATTTGTAGATGTGCCAGGAGGGATGTGAGGTGTGGGCAAGCAAGCATCTAAAGCAGCCCCTAATTAAACTTTCTTGCTCTAATTCCATTTCTAGGTTTCTAACCTGCATATTTCTTGGAAATATCAAATATACCCATATGTATGGGTGTGTGTGTGTGAAAGGGACCTCTGTTCTTTTGTCTCTAGTTCTGACTGCATGTCTTGTCTATGAGAACCACACCCCTACCCCTACATACTTCTGCATTTATCTCTAATGAACAAAGACACTCTTGGATAATCACAGCAAAATGATAAAATTTAGGAAATTTAACATTGATAAAATTTTATTATCTAATATATAGTCCATACTCAAATTCCTCTAATTGTCTCAATGTGCTTCATAACAATTGTTTTTCCAATCCAAGATCATACATTGTATGTAGTTGTGTCTGTCTTAATCCAGTTTTTCATATCTGATTCTGACCATTTTGCCTTTACTGTTTCATTAGACCCGCATTTCTAGGTCTATGAAACTCCCCCCACTCCAATTCAGCTGTCTGAGCGAGTCCAGTCAGGGTGGCACATACCTAGAGACCATTGCATATATAGGTCCAAGCCCTGCAGAGTCACTATCCTTTGCCCAAAGTTCTGCCCTGTGGGCGAGGGAGGGGGAGGTGCTGTACTGTCAATAGATTTGCCTTTATCTATACTAAATTAAGAACTCATTGGGCTTCCCTGGTGGCGCAGTGGTTGAGAGTCCACCTGCCGATGGAGGGGACACGGGTTCGTGCCCCGGTCCGGGAAGATCCCACATGCAGAGGAGCGACTGGGCCCGTGAGCCATGGCCCGCAGAGCCTGCACGTCCAGAGCCTGTGCTCCGCAACGGGAGAGGCCACAACAGTGAGAGACCCGCGTACAGCAAAAAAAAAAGAAAAAAAAAAAAAGAACTCATGACCTTGGCAGGGGCTTGAGTTACCAGCAGAATGGGATTAGCTATTACAGCTTCTGCTCCTTGGGAAGCATGTGAAACTGAATATTGAGTAAGAAGTGCAGCTTGAATGAAAAGATGCTCCTCATCAAATGTGTCTGAAGCTATTTTAAGAGAAGACTGAGGATTGTGTGTGGATGTCCTTGGAGCCTGTTTGGTTGCCAGGGGAACTTTTTCTTGTGAGTTATCACAGGGATACGTGACAGCTGGCTCACCATAGTCTGGCTCTGACCCTGTTCCAGGACAGCTGATGCCCGGGCTTTGATGACACACCACTCAAAAAGGCTGCTCTGCCAGCTTTATTTAGTACTGTGATGCATGGATGTCCTCTTATTAGAACAGCTTCCTCTCACACTGTGCAGGTTTATGTTTTCAGGTTTATCTTACAGTGCTCAGATCTCATATTTACAGTTTTCTTTCAGTTCTGCAGCAACAGTTGTGGGCTGACAGCCTGCCTCCACTGCGTTGGGAGGGAGAATTGCTGTATTTTCCACAGCATGTTCAGACACTGAGCATAAAACCTGGCTCTTATACTACCTAGCAATGTGACCTTAAAGACATCGTGTAAACTTAGGTATCGAATGGATATAATAGTAGCCCTACCTGCCCTGCTACTTTTTCTTTCACTTATTTATTAACAAATTTTATTAAATACTGTGTGTTGGGTACTGAGGCCACAAAGATAAATAAGAATTTCCCCTCAATCTCAGAGAGACAGCTTATACATTTACAGAATATCAGACTGGAAGTGATTGTTCAGTCCAAATTTTAGTCTTATAGACAAGGATATTGAGGCCCAAAGAAATAAAATGACTGCCCAGTTGTCACACCCAGTCACTGACCAAGTTGGGATGGGAACCCAGATTGCTTATTTCCCAACCCAAAGATCTTTCCTCTGTATCACCTACTTTTGGCTAAACTGTAATAAGTCTCAATATCCTTGCTTAGCTTTTTTAAAAAAATAAATTTATTTATTTATTCATTGCTGCACGCAGATTTTCTTTAGTTGCATCAAGTGGGGGCTATTCTTCATTGGGTACATGGGTTTCAGTAGTTGTGGCACGCAGGCTCAGTAGTTGTGGTGCACGGGCTTAGTTGCTCCGCAGCATGTGGGATCTTCCCGGACCAGGGCTCGAACCCATCTTGCATTGGCATTGGCAATGGCAGGCAGATTCTTAACCACTGCGCCACCAGCGAAGCCCTCCCTGCTTAGCTTTTAACTACTTTAGAAATGTAGACTGGGGATGCCCAAGCTCCTCAAATGTTAGAAAAAAAAATTTCCTTAAGAAAATAACAAAAAACTCCAAACTACTTGTAACCACAAAAGTAATATCTGTTTATTACAAATAATTCCAACAATTCAAAAGTATATAAAATTTGAAGTCTAAGCTCTTTCCTACTCCTAGCCCCAATTCGACTTCCCAAGAGTAACTGACCACTTATTCTCTACTATCATTAGAGTGAATCATTCTAGACTTATCTATGCAAATCCAACATGTACACATATATATTTTTAAAATATTTATTTATTTATTTGGCTGCGTCGGGTCTTAGTTGGGGCATGTGGGATATTTATTTGTGGCATGCAAACTCTTAGTTGCAGCATGTGGGATCTAGTTCCCTGGCCAGGGATTGAACCCGGGCCCCCAGCATTGGGAGCACAGAGTCTTAGCCACTGGACCACGAGGGAAGTCCCCACATATTTTTATATTCTTCGTAACACCGTAGTATTTCAACGTACAGATATATTATACTTTATGACTTTCAGATAGCTCCAATTCAAAATACTTTATAAACATCAAAAATTATCAGATATTCCCTCCCCCTTTAGTGTTGTAAAATTAGTAACCAATGATTGAGAAAGTATACAATAACAAAAAGCTAATATTATTCAGAAATTAAGACTTTTTATATCAATTTGAACTTATTCATCAAACAGCAGCTCTAGATATTTGAAAAATAGTTGTCATATATGTGTGTGAGATATGGTATATATTCAGCCTGAAGGTTTTTCTGTGTGTATGTATAGATTCTGGGTCCTTTTGATAACTTTGTTGCCCCTGTCCCATCCCCTGTTCCTTTGTTAGGGGCCACTGCTCTAATGCTGCCAAGGATCATTAGCACAAGTTTATACTGTAGTACCAAATGCTCTCTATTGGCCAGCAGGTCCCTCTGAGTCATTGTGTCGGTTTTGAATTGCATTTAGCTGCATATAACAAAAAGTGCAAAGAAATGGCTTGTCTCTTTCTTGTAAAATGCCAGAAGCAGGCAGTTCAAGGTAGAGATGGGGACTTCTGTAGTCATCAGGGAAATCGGCTCCTTCTTTGTGGTTCACATGGTTTTAGCACTGGTTTCTATCCTCAAGGTCACCTCACAGTCATATGATGGCTGCTGTAGCACCAACTTTCATGTCTACATCACTTTGGACAATCCTACCTGCAAAGGGTAGGGGGCTGAAAAATGTAGTATTTTTATGGGCACATTGTTGCACAGAATAAATTTGGGTTTCTATTAGTTAAGAAAGAGTGAGAATGAGGATTAACAAGTAGGGACTTCTAGTTACCCACCCTAATTACAGACAAAATTCTTTTACCTACCAGTCCTGGGTTGAATTTTCTTTTAGCTCCCATTCTCTTTTTTGTGGAAATAAGATTTCCTTTCTTTTTATTCAGCTTTGTCACTTCTCTTTCTGACATTTTTTGTTCTAACAAAGCTCAATTATTCTTTCTCTTCCAATTTGAGACATTGAGCTCCCTTCTGTTTGTATGTATGTATGTATGTATTTATTTATGGCTGCATTGGGTCTTCGTTGCGGTGCATGGGTTTCTCATTGCTGTGGCTTCTCTTGTTGTGGAGCACGGGCTCTAGGCATGTGGGCTTCAGTATTTGTGGGCTCAGTAGTTGTGGCACGCAGGCTCAGTATTCGTGGCTTGCAGGCTCTAGAGTACAGGCTCAGTAGTTGTGGTGCACGGGCTTAGTTGCTCTACAGCATGTGGGATCTTCCCGGACCAGGACTCAAACCCATGTCCCTTGTATTGGCGGGTGGATTCTTAACCACTGTGCCACCAGGGAAGCCCCTGTTTGTATTTTTAAAGTAAATCTTTTAGAGATAAATGTGAAATGGATGAGTAAGCAAGTCACAGAACTGTGGATGATTAGTAATGATGAAATTATTAGAGGGGAGATTACAAGAAAAAAAGCGCGTAAGTTTGGAATTTTGTAAATGTGAAAACATCATTAATGAAAGGTATAGACCATAGATAATAGTAGATACAAACTCATGTAAATTTAATTCAAAGTTTTTGGTGCAATATAATCTAGAATACTGGGTGAACAATAACTTAGGGCATTACATGTGACCTAAAAATAAATAAGTAAGTAAAGTAACTCTTTTAAAGAATAATTTCTCTCTTCAACTCTAGGTTTACAAATATGTATTATTCTTAAGTAACTTGTTTTTAGAGTTAATTAATTTATTTATTTTTGGCTGAGTTGGGTCTTTGTTGCTGTGCGCAGGCTTTCTCTAGTTTCAGCAAGTGGGGGCTACTCTTCATTGCAGTGCACGGGCTTCTCATTGCGGTGGCTTCTCTTGTTGTGGAGTACGGGCTCTAGGCGTGCAGGCTTCAGTAGTTGAGGCTCACGGGCTCTAGATCGCAGGCTCAGTAGTTGTGACGCACGGGTTTAGTTGATCCGTGGCATGCGGGATCTTCCCGGACCAGGGCTCGAACCCGTGTTCCCTGCATCGGCAGGCAGATTCTTAACCTCTGCGCCACCAGGGAAACCCTAAGTAACTTTTTTTGAAGCAGAGTACATATAGCAAAATCATAAGGGTATATAGCTTGATGAATTTTCACAAGGTGAACACACCCATGTGCACATCACCCAGATTAGGTTGTGTATAGAATATCACCAAGGGGCCACTTCCATATGCCCCGTCCCAGTCATTACTCTCACAAAGGTAATGAAAATCCCAACTTCTGTCAGGCAGATTAATTCACTCTGTCTTAGAACTTTAAGTGAAATCATACCGCACGTACTCTTGTGTCTAGCTGTTTTCACACATTATATATTTGACCTTTGTCTACAATGTCGCATATTGCAGAAGTTTGCCTATTTTGATTGCTTTAGAGCAGTGATTCTCAATCGGGGGGGTGGTAATAATCCCCCCAGGAGACATTTGGCAATAGTTGTAGACATTTTTGGTTGTCACAACTAGGAGAGTGCTACTGTCATCTAGTGGGCAAAGGCCAGGGGTGCTGTTAAATATACTACAGTCTTCACAACAAAGAATTATCTGGTCCAAAAGAATTATCCGTGCCCTACTTTAGAATACTTCATTGTTTTATTTATCCATTCTACTGTGGATGGACGTTTGTGTTGCTTCCATTTGGGGTTATTATGAATAAAGTTGCTATGTATGTTCTCATACATGTCTTTTGGTGCACATATGTTTGCATGTATGTGAAGAATACACCTTGAACATGTGAAGAATATGTTCAAATTTAGAAAATACCGCGAAAACAATCCCAAAATGAGTGTATTAATTTGCATTCTCACCAGCTGTGTGTGAGTTCCAGTTGTTCCACATCTTCATAAATCCTTGGTATTATCATTAAAAAAATTTAAACCATTTTTTGGGTGGTATTATCCCCCTTGTAGTGTTAATTTGCAATTTCTTGGTGACTAATGAGGGTGGAACGTTTTCACATGCTTGTTGGCTATTTGGGTACTTTATTTTGTGAATTGCCTGTTTAGTCTTTTGCCCATTTTTCTGTTAGGCTGTTTGCCTTTTTCTTATTGGTATGTAAGAGTTATGTATATCTTCTGGATATGAGTTTTTTAATCAGCTATAAGTATTGCAAATATCTCCTCTCATTCTGGGACTTGTCGCTTTACTCGTTTAATAGCAGCTTTTGATGAACAGAATTAATGTTAATATCCAATTTATCAATCTTTCTCTTTTCATTAGTGCTTTTCACCTTCATTTTAAAACCTGTTTTCACTGGGTTTATAGTTATAGGTTGGCAGTTATTTTCTTTTAACACTTTATTTTTTGTTTGTTTTTTTAAAAATATTTATTTATTTTTGGCTGCATCGAGGGATCTTTCGTTGCGGCGCATGGGCTCTTTGTTGTGGCACACGGGTTTCTCTTTCTCTCTAGCTGTAGCGCACAGGCTCCAGGGCGCGTGGGCTCTGTAGCTAGCTCACTAAGCCGCTTCGTTGCCCCAGGCATGTGGGATCTTAGTTCCCCAACCAGAGATCGAACCCGCATCCCCTGCATTGGAAGGCAGATTCTTAACCACTGGACCACCAGGGAAGTCCCTTAACTCTTTAAATATATAATTCAAGTATTTCCTTACTTCCATCATGTATTAGTTTTCTATTGCTGTGTAACAATATTACAGCTAACTTGGCATCTTAAAACAAAACACATTTATTATCTCACAGTTTCTGGGGGTCAGGCACCTGGACACAGCTTATTCGGGTCCTCGACAGTGCTACAATTAAGATGTTGGTCAGGACTGGTTCTCTTCTGGGGCTTGACTAGGAAAAGGATCCACTTCTCTGTTCATTTAGTCTGTTAGCCGAATTCAGCTCTTGAGGTTGTAGGCATACAGGCAGCAGTTTCTTGCTAGCTACTAGCTGAGGCCACCCGAAGTCCCTTGCCAAATGAGATTCCCCAACGTGGCCACTTACTTCTCAAAGCCAGCAAGGGTGATAAGACCTCAGTAAGAGGGGCACCATGATCTAATGTAATATAATCATGCAACCTCATAATTAACATAATGTACTCACACACGTAATCATGTATATCTTGTCACCTTTGCCTTATTCTGTTGGTTAGAAGCAAGTCACAGGCCCTGCCCATGCTCAAGGGTGGATGAGACAAGGATGTGAACACCAGGAGGCAAGGATCACGGGGGACCCCTGAGTCTATACACACATTTCTGCTAAGAAGTCACCTGTGTTAACATGGTTCATTTGAAAGTAATGTGTGTATTTTTTCTGTGACTGCTTTTGGTTCTCAGCAATCCTATGATGTTCTAAGTGTGTTTTTCTTTGAACTTCTCTTAATTAAGAATCATAGAACTTCTTGTACTAGTGGCTTAATGTTTTTCATCTATTTGGGAAAATTCAGCCCTTGTGTCTTCAAGTACTGCTTCTGCTTCATTTTCTCTCCCCTTTCTGGTACTCCCAATTACCTAGATGTTAGACTGTCTCACTGTAGCTCATATATCTTACATGCTTTTCTGTATTTTCCATTCTTTTTTTTCTTTCAATTTTTTTCCATCTTTTTTCTCTCCTTCAGTATGGATATTTTTACTAACCAATCTTACATACTACTAATCTTGTTCTTAATCTGCTGTTAGACACATCTATTTCATTAAGTTCAGTTATTGTATTTTTCAGTTTATAATTTCCATTTTATTCTTTTTAAAAAACATGTAACTTCCAGTTCTCTGGTGAAGTTCTCCATCTTGTCTTTTCTTGAACACATCAGTCACATTTACCACCTCAGTTCAAATCCTTTTATAGGAAGCAAACATCATCTCACAATCCTGATATCAATTGGGCTGTGAGGTAATACATCCATCAGTACATATATTTATAACTTACAGACCTCAGCAACACTTTGAACATATAAAGTGCAAACACTGTAATTCATCTTTCATCTTCCATTTTATTATTCACATAGGACGCCAGTGATAACACACCCATTCACTTCAACACTGGCTAGATGAAAACCTAGTGGGAAAACCTCTAAGCCCTTGGTTCATCTAATAAAATCATTGCCCAGGGAAGAAATTCTGGAGGGGAGGTACCCAGGCTTGCTCTCTGAGCAACAGTGTCTATTTGGAATAAAATGGATTTCTCAGGAAAATTTATGAATGAGAGTATGACAGCGGCCTCTGGATGGCCCCAACGACCCCTGCCTTCTGGGATCCTCTGTGTTGTCTACACCCCTCCCTTTGAGTGTGGGCTGAGCTTAATGACTTCATTCTAACAAATAGGACTCATGAGGCACAGTTATGCTAAAACTTTCTTTGTTGTTTAGCTGATATTCAAAGTTAACGGGGTGTCTTGTATTTTGTTTTATTTGCTAAACTGGCAACCAGTGTGTATTCTCCACTGATAATGTCTCTAAATTAGAATTCCAATTGTGAGTAGCCAATGGAAGTAGCCAATTCCAATTGTGAGTAGCCAACTTTGGTCATTGATGCAAGTAAAAGTAGAAAGAAATTAGGTTTTGGACTTCCCTGGTTGTCCAGTGGTTAAGACTCCACGCTTCCACTGCAGGGGGCATGGGTTCAGTGCCTGGCTGGGGAAGTTCTGCATGTCATGTGGTGAGGCCAAAAAAAAAAAAAAAAAGAAAGCAAGTTTTGAACCTAGTCCCTTATTGAGTTCTCTCATTGTTCTAATACTTTTTCAGTTGAATCTCTTGGCTTTTCCAGATATGTAATTATTTCACATGCAAATAATGATAAATTTACTTCCTCCTTATCAATTTTGGTTCTTCTAATTTTTTTCTCAGGTAGTACTATCATACCAACGTGGTAACGGTAGTAACAGCAAAAGTTTTAGTAATTGTTAATGTGTAATGAACTATCCCAAATGGCATAAAACAATCATGGATTCTGTGGGTGAGAAATCTGGGCGAGGCACTGTGAGCATTTTTCATCTTTGCTCCTTACTATGTGGAGCCTCAAGTTGGGCAGATTTAAAGGCTGGGGATGGTTAAAGAGCTGAGGGGCAGAATCACCAGAGGTGTCTTCAGTCACTGGCCTGGCAGTTTTTGCTGACTTTGGGCTGGGTCTCAAGCTGTCAGCCTCTGGCTAAAACACTTACACATGACCTCTCTGTGTGGTCTCTTCATGATGGCTGGTTTGGGCTTCTTTCTAATATGATAGCTGGCTTTTAAGAGAACATTTTGGGCTTCCCTTGTGGTGCAGTGGTTGGGAATCCGCCTGCCAATGCAGGGGACATGGGTTCGATCCCTGGTCTGGGAAGATCCCACATGCTGTGGAGCAACTAAGCCTGAGCTCTAGAGCCTGCGAGCCACAACCACTGAAGCCCGCGTGCCTACAGCCTGTGCTCCGCAGCAAGAGAAGCCACCGCAATGAGAAGCCCGCGCACCGCAACGAAGAGTAGCCCCCGCTACCGCAGCTAGAGAAAGCCCATGTGCAGCAATGAAGACCCAATGCAACCAAAAAAAAAAAAGAGTGAACATTTTAACAGAGCAAGCAGAAGTGTAATAGCATTCTTATGATCAACTTTGAATGTCACAAAGCCTCACTTCCATCATTACTGTATCAAAGTCCACCCACAGAGTCAAGAGAAAGGGACATAGACTCCCTAGCCAGTGGGTGGATTGTCAGGATTACATTCTAAGAGGAGCATGTGGGATGGAAGATATCACTGTGGTTGTCTTTGGAAAATACAACCTGCTAAAAGGAACAGCTTTGCTGTGTTGCTGAGTTGAGTGGAGATTCTTCTACTAAAGGGGCTTTACCTTTAAGCCTGGGTTCAGATTTATTTATTAACATGTCAAGGAAGTCCCTCTATTCTGAAATTATTGAGTTTTTAAAAAATAAATAATAGATGGTGAATTTTTTCAAATGCTTTTTCAGCATCTATGAAGAGGCAGTGAAATAAGGTAAAAATGAGTGAGGTTGTGGTTGCTCCGTTTGAGGCAGGTCTGCAGTTCATCCATTCATTCAGTATGTTCCTGAGCACTTACTGTGTGCCAGACACTTTGCTAGACACTAGGATGAAACACTGAACTCAGAGGTGGTTCCCAGCCCTCATGAAGTTTATAGCCGAAACGATCCAGATCCAATTAACTGCCTGATCTGGTTTTTGTGCCAGCAAGCACAGAAAAAGTTGTCCCCTTCTGCTCTCCTACCCTAATCCCAAACAAACTCAGTAACTGGATCAGCAATTCTCTCATTCCTGTGACAGGAATCTCTTGTCTGGATTGTGTTTGAAGGACATTGGGTATTTACATATATAATTTTGGCCACCAGGGGGCAGTCATATTTTAAAAATACGTTCAAAGGCGAAGAAAACGGACAAACCCATTCCTTGAAAGGCTAGCCCTGGGGTTCTGGGGCCAGAGTCAAAAATCACGTGGTGGGATTCACTCCAACGGGGACACAGCACAGCACTATCCCACTTCAGGCCTGCAGATTGCACCAATTTGTCATGAGGCCCTGGCGCCTTGAGTGGAGGATGATGTAATGAAACCTGACCCAGGTTGTAATGAAGTAGATCAGAGGGTCTCCCAAACCAAACACTTCAGAGGAAGTTAACTGCACAGGAACTCCTGGAGGGAGAGGCCTAGAGCACCTCCCACCCCCATCACCTTTCAAGTCCTCCCTGAAGAGTGAGCATTTACTAAGCATTATCTATTCAGCTGCCCGGTCTGTATCGGGCGGGAGAAAAGCAGACGTTCTGGCTACAAAGCAAGGCCTCGCTTGCACAACATTATGAGAGAGCAGTAAGGACAGCCGGAGCCAAACAGAGTCCAGTCAGGAGTCCCCCACCACGCCCCCCGGAGAAGCACACAGAGCACCCAGGCCCCCAGCTTCTCCAGGGGCAGCATGAGCCCTTACCCTTGGGGTCCTGCCAGCATAGCTGTGCTTCCAGGAGCTCCAACGCTTCTCTGTTCTCTCTGTAGCCTAGGGTGAGGCATCTATTTCCAGTGTATTGATTTGTCTTATTTTGGTTTTTGCTTGTGTCCAAAGTGGTTTATCAAAGCCCCACATCCCCTCCCCATCTGGGGCTGGAGCAGCTTTGGGAACAGAGAAGCAGGAGAGACTCTCAGGCTGCTTCCCCACCCAGCCTCCCCCTGTTAGCAAGGGTGTTGTCCCAGAATCATAGCCCTGCCCCTCCCTCGAATAGAAACCAATTGCCCTTACCGAAGTTTTAGGAAAAAGCTTTGAAGAGAAAAAAACAGTTCGAACAAACTAGGCCCAAAATGGCGGAATAACTATAGCTCTTCGTAATGCGTTAGCAACTAAATGACACACCCACAGGCGCCATGACAATTGACAGTTGCCATGACAACTACTGGAAAAGCCCATACCAGGGCTGAAAAGGAGAGTTGTATCAGTACCAGGTCCAAATCACACCCTTATTCTCAGATAATTCATTAATACTCCCACTCTTTCCAAATCCCTCCCTTTTACTTGATCCTGCTATACTGTATATTTGGTGTCTCTGTCCTAACTGGGTTGAGAAGTTGATTTCTGAACTAGGTTCCTGCCTCTCCATTCTTTGGCCATTGAATAAAGCTTGCGCTATTCCAGTCTTAGCGTCAGTTTTGTTATCGGCTGCACAAATTCGATTGGAAAAAGAACCTCCCTGGTTGAGACAAGGGGTCTCAGCCTGGGCTGGGACCCCAGAGCAGGTCCAGTCAACCAATTTGGTAACACTCCCACCCCCAAGTCAATGAGCGCAGAGCCCACTTGAATGAGAAGAAGGAAAAAGGAGGAAAATAGTTAATATCTTAAAAATATTCTCCATCCACAGGGTTGTGAGAATGCACAAATCTTAGCCCAAATCTGGTGTGAGCAGGAACTCAATGAGTATTAGTTATTAGATGTCTACAATCCCTTACTGGAATTTCCGAAGCCCCAAAGCTCTAAAAACCTAAAACTCTTTCATAATTCATTTGGCAAAACCCAATCTGACCTGTACTTATTTTGTGGCAAAACTGCACCCGAAGCACCATGCAGCTAATTTTGGTCTACATGTACCACTTGGTGTGAGTAATCATGTTTCACTGCAGAAATCTACAGTGCTTGATTGGAGTCCTGTCCCAGACTGCACCGTGGGTGTTGTGAGTCTAAGGTGTGGCTGATTGTCTTTTTAAAATCTGGAACAATCTGAATCCTGAAACATAACTGGTCCCTGAAACCTGTTTCTGTATGAAACCTAGGTTCTATATCTTATTTCTGCTTTTATCTAGCTATGTGACATGTCATGTAGTGAACCTAAGCTCCACATCTCCTGCATTTATTCCTGCCCTGTAAGATCCATGCCCTTTGAGTGTGGGCTGGACCTGTGACTTGCTTCTAACTAATAGAATATGACAAAGGTGAAGAGATTTTGAGGATGTAATTAAGATCCCAAATCAGTTGGTTTTTATTTAATCAAAGAGGAAATGATCCTAAGTGGGCCTGACTTAATCAGGTAAAAGCTTTAAAAGAGGGACTGGGCCCTCCCTGGGGCCAAGACTCTCTCACGTGTTGGCTTTGAAGAACTTTCCATGCTGTGAAAGGGCCTATGGAGAGGCCATTGGCGAAGAACTGTGGGCAGATTTTAGTCGCTGAGAGCACTTGGCTGACTACCAGCAAGAAAAAAAAAGACCTCAGTTCTGCAGCAGCAGGCAGAGGAAGTCTGTCAATAGCCTGAGGGAGCTTGGAAACATCTTTCCCCGCTTGAGACTCTGATGAGCTGGCAGCCCAGTTGATACCTTGATTGCAACATATCAAAACTCTGAAGCAGAGGACCCAGCTAAGTCAAGCTCAGACTCCTGACCTATGGAAACTGAGCTAGTAAGTGTGTGTTGTCTTCATCCACCAGATCGTGGTCGTTGGTTATGCAACACAGAGAACTAGCACATTAGAGACAGTCCTTAACCTCCATGAGCCCCAGCTGCTCATCTGCAAACTGGGGAAATGGGTAGACTAAGGTCACATCTAGGAGTCTTTCTGGCTGTAGCTCTTGGAGACTCTCTGAGATGCTGGGTGCTTTGGTTTGGGCAGAAGAGATAATGGTCCTTTAGTGGGTGAGCAGATGTGAGGTAGGGGGCTGTGGGTTCCAAAACAATGCACAGGCAGAGAAAATGCAGACAGCTGAGGACTCCCCCTGAGTCCCTGGTGACCCACCTCCTAGGCTGGACACTGCCCACAGCTGGCACCACTCCCGGCTGCAGAGGCAATAGTCTTTCAAAAGCAGGAAAAACAAACATCCTCTTTTCCCTGCTCTGTAAGGGAAGCTCCAACACACTGGACACTGCCCCATCTCTATCAGTTTAGTAAGGGCAAAAGTCCATTCCCAGCATTCCTAAAGCTCTTGAGCTGGTGGTCTCAGGATGGGGAACTCGCAGGGAGCTGAGTCAGGGAGGGCATCAGGCTTCCTGTGAGTTCTTGGCAAACCTCTGAAGAGGGTAAGCTTTTACTTCTGTGTTTTCCCACTGAGCCCACTGGCCATGTGTCCCTGCTTTCTACACTCCTGCCTCCTGTCACAGGGGCCCCAGACTACCAATGTGCCCCAGAGGTAGAGCAGCCTTCCCTCCTGCAAAGACTCACTCAGACACAGCTGACAATCTCATTTCACTGGCTGAAGCGATGGTCCCTTATTAAATTCCTTGGGGGATGACCTCATTAAGCCTTGTTATGGGTCACTTCTATTTTAGGGAGAATAAATTTCCTGGAATCTTTCTATGGACATCTAGTTAATTGAAACCTGAAGTAGGGGTTGGGGGAAGGGTGGGCACGAGTGAGGAGGTGGAGGAAGCCTGAAAGGGTGAGGAGTGGGGAGCTGGTTGGAAGGAGGACGCAGGGGGTACATATGAGGGGAAACGATAAGGAGGAAGACACAGGCCGAGGAGAGGGAGGGAACACAAAACAAGCGTCCACTGCAGCCTGATCTGCTGAGATACCCTCCTAGCTGCCTCGCAGGCCTCCGCGCTCAACCCTGCCCAGACACGTGAGTCCAGACCAGCGTGATACGATAAGGGCCTAGGCCAGGATATGGCAACAGAGATGGAAAAGAAGGAGATATGAGAGAACTTGGAAACAAATTTGATATAGGGCTGGAGGAGAGGAAAGAACCCAAGATGACCTTGAAAGATCCTTGCAGAATGGGGAGAGGTGCCAGAGTACAAGCCCAGTAGAGACCTCAGGTCAATGCCAAGTCCAGGGCTCTATTGTTTGAAGAATCCCTCTTCACGCACTTCTGAAAAAGAGACATTTCCTGTCTCCAGTCTTCTGGCTCTTCAGCCATTCACGTATGCACGCAGCTAACGTGAATTCAGTACTTACCAGATTGGACCCAGGCTGAGGACTGGGCAATGCAAATGTAAACACACTTCTTAGGCCAAGTGACTTGAGTCCATTCAGAGCAGTTAGCGACTCAGAATCTCTTTTACTTCAATTCCCTCTTCAAACAGTTGTGCTGATCCTTAGGATAGGTGCCACAGAGAAGCGGATATAAAGAGGGAAGAAAGTTTTGTGCTGGGGACCTTAAAGTCAAGTGAACTTGTGGCATGTGACAGTGCTGGAAGACAGGTGACCACGAATTAATTGTGTGGCTCTTGGCTGGACTCCAACCAGGCCTGGGTTCTTTCATCTGTAAAAGGAGGGAGTATGGTTAGATGATTTCTGAAAACTCTCCTACCTTTGTTTCATGCTTTGTTTTTGATGTGAAAGTGTTATGAAAAGTTTGGTTTCTACATAGATGTGATGTAGTCCTTTATTTCAGAAAACAATAATAATGTGAGCGCCCACAGAGGGATGTGGGGTGTGACCTGGAACTCTGTTCCTCACTCTGATGCGTCCATATGGAGGGGGCTTCATTTGAGCCACAGTCCCGGTGTCGCTCTTCGGAAGAAAGACATCTGACAGCAAAGTTTGAGGGAAGGACCAGAGCATGCTCTGCTAAAACCAGCTGTGAACCTGTGATGGGCTGAATTGTGTTCCCCCAAATCCATATGTTGAAGCTCTAACTCCCAGGACTTCAGAATGTGACTGTTTTTGGAAATAGGACCTTTAAAGAGATAATTAAGTTAAAACGGGGTTGTTGGGTTGGGCCCTAATGTACTTTGATTGGTGTCCTTGTAAGAGGAGATTAGGACACAGACAATACTGACTGAGGGGTGACCATGTGAAGACACAGCAGGGAGGACGCCAACTGTAAGCCTCAGAAGAAACTGAACCAACTGACACCTTGATCGTGGAATTCTGGACTCTAGACTCTAGAACTATGAGGAAATACATTTCCGTTAAGTCACCAATCTATGGCACTTCATTATGGCAGTCCCAGTGAATTAACATATCACTCTAGGGCCTGCCCCACTGCAGAGAGGGTATATTCTGGGCTGCTCACCAAGCAGTAAATCCACTACTTGGGAGAAGGGCTGAGGTTGTCCAGTCTGTCGACAGGGGCCGTGACATATCATGAAGTCTGTGGGGCCTGCACATTTAAACCGTGTCCTCCAATCTAGCTTTTATTTATCATAAAGTTGACACTTAAATGTTCACCTGTTGCCTGTGTCTTATTTCTCAACTGGTTCCAAACTTTTATGGTTTTTTTGGTTCCAAACTTGAGGAGAGGGAGAGAGAGGGTTATTTATTGCACCTCCATCCCCGAACCTAGCAAGAAAAAAGGAAAGAAAAAAACCATCTCAGACCATGTTACAGATAAGTCTTCCCTGGGGATTTTGTTCTTTTTTCTAAACTCCTTGTTCACTGTTGCCCTTATCACTCCTAAATGAGCATTCTGACTCCGGCCGGGCCCACACATTCCCAGAATGGCTTGGCTCTTTTTTTTTTTTTTTTGCGGTACACGGGCCTCTCACTGTTGCGGCCTCTCCCGTTGCAGAGCACAGGCTCCGGACGTGCAGGCTCAGCGGCCATGGCTCACGGGCCCAGCCGCTCTGCAGCATGTGGGATCCTCCCAGACCGGGGCACGAACCCGTGTCCCCTGCATCGGCAGGCGGACTCTCAACCACGGCGCCACCAGGGAAACCCTTAGCTTTTTTGATTCCATTGTGACATCTGCCTAGAAGCCTTTCCTCCTCTTTTCTATGCTGCAAATTCTCTTCATTCTCAGAGTCTTGGTTCAGAGTTCTCCTCCCAGGTGTGTCCTTCCTGGGCACAGGCCAAGTTTGCAGCTTCCTGGTCTCCTATTATGACTCTGTGTGCATATTCCCATTATGTTGTCCCATGCTCCTAATGTTAGGTGACATTGGAAGGGCTGTACCTGGAAGGGCTTTTGTGTCTTGTGTCCTCAGTGCTAGCACGGTGCTTGGCTGCAAAGCATGTGTGCATAAAGTGCTGGAGAATGAATGAGTGGCAGGATGTTTTTTTTTTTAATAAATTTATTTATTTATTTTTGGCTTTGCTGGGTCTTCACTGCTACGTGCAGGCTTTCTCTAGTTGCAGTGAGCGGGGGCTACTCTTCGTTGCAGTGCACGTGCTTCTTATTGCAGTGGCTTCTCTTGTTGCAGAGTACGGGCTCTAGGCTCACGGGCTTCAGTAGTTGTGGCACGTGGGCTCAGTCTTTGTGGCTCACGGGCTCTAGAGTGCAGGATCAGTAGTTGTGGCACGTGGGCTCAGTCTTTGTGGCTCACGGGCTCTAGAGTGCAGGCTCAGTAGTTGTGGCACACGGGGTTAGTTGCTCCACGGCATGTAGGATCTTCCCAGACCAGGGGTCAAACCTGTGTCCCCTGCATTGGCAGACGGATTCTTAACCACTGCATCACCAGGGAAGTCCCAGGATGCTGGGTTTTTGGTTTTGTTTTGCGGTACGTGGGCCTCTCACTGCCGCGGCCTCTCCCGTTGTGGAGCACAGGCTCCGGACGCGCAGCCCCAGCGGCCACGGCTCACGGGCCCAGCCGCCCCGCGGCACACGGGATCCTCCCGGACCGGGACACGAAACTGTGCCCCCCGCATCGGCAGGCGGACTCTCAACCCCTGCGCTACCAGGGAAGCCCCCAGGATGCTGTTTTGACATACTAATTTGTGTGTTTCTTATAGTATTCTGCCTGCCCCTTCCATTTCAAGTAGACAGCAAGGTTGGTAATTTCTTGTTTCTGTGATTCAGGTTGGGTGCAAAGCAGGAGGTTGAGGTCAGTGACTCTTGTCCTCTGAAAAAAATCTAAGCTCACTGGGTTTCATGTGTGTTGTAGGGGGATGGGAGACGGCCTTTGAGAGAGAAGAAATCATGGGGGCCTGGAAGGTAAGAGAGGTGTGGGTGATCTCATCCCTGCACAGCCGTCCATGATGGAGGGGGCCCATCCTCCTTCGTGGAGTGGGAGGCCTTTGAGGATCCAGCCTTGGCAAAGATTTCTCCCCATGCATAACATGGAAAGAGACCCCAGCTACTGCCCACCACTGGGCTTTGGCAAATGACAGATCTGTGTGGATGGGAGACTAGACCCTATCCTAACTTTACAGGCACTTGTGGGTCCTGAGTGGGGAAGGGAAATGAAGCTTCAGCAATGACTGACATGGTCTTTCCTGCCAGGAGGGGGACTTAGAGTAGAAATTAAATTGGTTTATAGGACATAAAGAAAGTGAGCTGGGGGCTTCCCTGGTGGCACAGTGGTTGAGAGTCTGCCTGCCGATGCAGGGGACACGGGTTCGTGCCCCGGTCCGGGAGGATCCCACATGCTGCGGAGCGGCTAGGCCCGTGAGCCATGGCCGCTGAACCTGTGCGTCTGGAGCCTGTGCTCCACAATGGGAGAGGCCACAACAGTCAGAGGCCCGCATACCGCAAAAAAAGAAAAAAAAAAGAAAGTGAGCTGGCTTCAGATGGCCAACAGGCCCATGAAAAGATGCTCAACATTGCTAATTATTAGAGAAATACAAATCAAAACTGCAATGAGGTATCACCTCATACTGGTCAGAACTGCTGTCATTAAAAAGGCTACAAATAATAAATGCTGGAGAGAGTGTGGAGAAAGGGAACCCTCCCTCACTGTTGGTGGGAATGTAAGTTTATGCAGCCAATATGGAAAACAGTATGGAGATTCCTCAAAAAACTAAAAATAGAGTTGCCATATGATCCAGCAATCCTACTCCTGGGCATATATCTGGACAAAGCTATAATTCAAAAAGATACAAGCACCCCTATGTTCATAGCAGCACTATTCATAATAGCCAAGACATGGAAACAACCTAAATGTCCATCAACAGATGA
This sequence comes from Phocoena sinus, assembly GCF_008692025.1. NCBI lineage: Eukaryota > Metazoa > Chordata > Mammalia > Artiodactyla > Phocoenidae > Phocoena > Phocoena sinus. Next base: position 27,421,283 of record NC_045776.1, on the reverse strand, counting down.
ATGGATAAAGAAAATGTGGTACATATATACAGTGGAATACTACTCAGCCATAAAAATGAAATAATGCCACTTGCAGCAACATGGATGGACTTAGAGATTATCATTCTAAGTGAAGTAAGTCAGAAAGAGAAAGACAAATACCATATGATATCACTTATATGTAGAATTTAAAATATGGTACAAATGAACCTATCCAGGAAATAGAAACAGACTCACAGACATAGAGAACAGACTTGTGGTTGCCTAGGGGGAGAGGGGTGGGGGAGGGATGGAGTGGGAGTTTGGGGTTAGCAGATGCAAACAATTATATAGAGAATGAATAAACAACAAGGTCCTACTGTATAGCACAGGGAACTATGTTCAATAACCTGTGATAAACCATAATGGAAAAGAATATAAAAAGAATGTATATATATATATGTATACCTAAATCACTGCTGTACAGCAGAAATTAACACAACATTGTAAATCAACTATACTTCAATTTAAAAAAATGACTCAAAAAAGAAAAGAAAAGGAAAGAAATTGAGTTGGAGGACTAGATTATCATCCACTAGAGGGAGTTCCCTGGTGGTCCAGCAGTTAAGACTCCATGCTCCCAATGCAGGGGGCCCAGTTTCGATCCATGGTCAGGGAACTAGATCCCGCATACATGCCACAACTAAAGATCCCATGTGCTGCAACTAAGACCTGGAGCAGCCAAAATAAATAAATAAATAAGTAAATAAACATTTTTTAAAAAAAGAAAAAGAAAGAAATGAATTCTGGATCCTTTGTTTAGGTCCTGATATGTTGCTTCCCCTTCCCCATCTTCTGCTCCAGAATTTTTTTTTCTTTCGGCCTAACCGCATGCTTGCGGGATCTCAGTTCTGTGACCAGGGATTGAACCCTGGCCACGGCAACGAAAGCCCAGGGTCCTAACCATTAGGCCACCGGGGAACTCCCACGAAATTTTGCTAAGGGCTGAACTGGCCCATAATTTACTTCATCGTCACCTTACCTGTTGCCTGGAATGTGGCAGTTTGGGGAGTGTGTTATCATTCTTGAGACTGTACAAGTGCCCTCACAGTAGCCTGGGGCAGCCCCAGAAGGAGAATCCTTCAGCCAATGGATGTTTCCTGCCGGAGACTAAAGGCCCCAGTGGGGAAGGTTCTTCTATTTTCCCCTCAATGAGGTGGAGAGTGGAGCAGCTGGAGGAGAAGCTCCCCCCGGGGTGTGTGGGGGGACTGAGGCCGGTGGGGTGGGGGGTGAGGGGGAGGCTGTGCAGGATGGGAAGATCCCTCCAGGGCGCACGGTGCTGGGGACCATGAGACACACAGATCTCTCTCCATGCTGAGCCACCTCCAGCCCAGTTAAGACTCCTTAGAAACAGCCAGCACCTCTCTTCTCTCTTTAGCCCCACCTTGTCCCCTCTGCTCTCCCCTCCCTCCATGCAGCGAGCAGGCTCCCCAGGAACAGTGTGGTGAGGGAATCTCTACCTGCTCCCTGGTGGTCAGCCTTGGGGACATACCGTCTGGTGGTGGGGAGGGGAGGGTAGGACAAACAGGAACAGTCCCTGTTTCGGGGAGAGATAGGAGCTGGGCAGAGGCAGCGCAAGAGCAGCTGAACAGGCGCTGGCTGGGGCGAGCCCTCTATGTCAGTCTCTTCTGCCCCTATATTCTGGCAGGCCCTCTGGCAGGGACAGGGTCACCTTGGCAGTGACTGTGCATCCCACACCCTTGTAGACAGGGGCAATGTCTTTTGGGCCTCCCAGGAAGATAAGCTCTCTCCTAGCTGTTCCCGGCTTTTGCGGTTCAACAACGTCAGTTTAGGGTTTTGGCTGAGAACACATGTCTCCAAAGGGGCAGTTGAAGGCACATGATCATCCAGAAGGATGTGGCCAGCTGCCTGGAAGCAAGCTTCCTGCAGTCCTTGTGGCGATGGGAAATCCAGTTTGCGTGATATGAGGAGAGAGGCTCTTGAAACTTCTGAAGTTTAAAAAGCCTGGAACATTCCATATTTGTATTCTACCTACACTTTAGACCCAGTCTCATCCCACCATAGAGTGGGACTCTTCCCACACAACATCAATCTTTTCCTTCTCTGAGTTATTTGAGCACTAATAACCAATAACACAGACTTAGTTCTCAGCTCTCCTCCTATTGTTCTTTCTCTTTGAGTTATTTTTGACCTTTTGGATTGTAAATTCTAGAGCTTCTTGGTATTTCCCAGGTTCCCGGTATAACGGGAATGCAGAAACAGTTGGCTTTGGGGCTCAGTGAGAACGCACAGATGACTGTTGGATTGGCTCTCCCAGGTCATCAGCATGTTGTGATTTGAGAATGTTGAAAAACCTGGTGAATCAAAAATATCCTCCTCTCCCCAACTCACCTGCCTTCCTTTTATGTCACTTTCTGACAGCTTCTAGAGAAGTGCTTATTTTATTTTTATTTTTTTTAAACATTCACCTTTTTCTAATAAATTTATTTATTTATTTTTGGCTGCATTGGGTCTTCATTGCCGTGCGTGGGCTTTCTCTAGTTGCGGTGAGCAGGGGCTACTCTTCTTTGCAGTGCGCGGCCTTCTCATTGCGGTGGCTTCTCTTGTTGCAGAGCACGGGCTCTAGGTGCACGGGCTTCAGTAGTTGTGGCAGGTGGGCTCAGTAGCTGTGGCTCGCGGGCTCTAGAGCGCAGGCTCAGTAGTTGTGGCGAACGGACTTAGTTGCTCTGTGGCACATGGGATCTTCCCAGACCAGGGCTTGAAGCTGTGTCCCCTGAATTGGCAGGCAGATTCTTAACCACTGCGCCACCAGGGAAGCCCAAGAAGTGTTTATTTTATTTGGACAAAGTATTCTGTCACCTGGGAGGGGTAATATGTTAGTCAGCTACCACTCTAGCAAGAATTAGGTTCCTTAATTAATTGTTTTTAAGACAAAAAAAGTAGAAGCCTTAGAGACTGAGTCCTAGACCAGGAAGTTTTGGGTGTCAGAAGGTGGGGGAGAGAGGCAAGGAGGGCTAAAGTCCTAAGGCCTTGAGTGGTGGGAGGTAAAGGCACTGACTGGGTCAGGGAGGGTCCTGGACACGAGTAAACACACACCAAAGACAAACTGATTTTATTGTTTCGCCTTCTGTAAGACTGCCTGTATAGCAGAGGTAACTCATTCAGGAGACACTGTCTTATCCATTAGTTCTCTGAGGGCAGGGATGGCCAGTATACATGCCTCAGTCTGATCCACAGTACATGAGTGCATGTTCTCTTGGGTGACAAGAATGGAGCCAGCTTTGCACTTGCTCTCCAACTTTGTAAACATACTGGACTTGTGGTGGGCCTGGCTTCATTCAGTGAGGCCTCCCCATTGCCCCAGAAAGGGATCTTGAGATGCCTCCCTGCAGAGCTGGACTCGTACCCTTCTAGTGACTCTGAAGTACTCGTGGCAGAAACCACAAGCAGAATTAAAAAGCCAGAACAGCTCTACTAAGTGCTTTAAGGAACACATTTTTTCAAAAAAGTATAATTAGTAAAAATATACTAGTTTTCTGCAAAACAAGAGGATGATCTCTAAGCCTCCTTCTTAGGCCTGGTGGTTACTCGTGGTTCCCATTGAATCACAGTTGCTCAAGACGGGGGAGGCCTTTGGAAGCTGTCTGGTGTCCTGTGCTCCCGGGAACTTGTATGCCTGGCTGGTGGGGCTCTCCCAGACTGCTGACACCCCTGTAATTTCTGTAAATCTCTGCTTTGTCTTTCTCCTCGGGGACCCTATCCTGTTTTCCCAAAGCCTGGTTCCTTTGCACTGACTCCTCAAGAGAGGAGTCACATGAGATACTCTGCTTCATTTAATTTTAGGTTATTGTTGCTGCTGTCAGTCTATTGAAGTCCTGTAATGAATGCCTGTATTGTTCTCAGTCCCCAAGCCTTTTTCAAATGATCAGCACATTATAAAACACAATAATGAGTCTAATTCCCCACCCCCCAATACACACACGTACACACACACACACACATACACAAAATGACACTGCTAAGTCCTCCAGACATGAACGGTAGTGGAAAGAGTCTGGGATTTGGAGGCAACAGAGCAAGGTCACCAGCACTAAATGGTCATCCATTTAGTGCTGGTGACCTTGGGCAAGTCGTTCATTCATTCATTCATTCATTCAGAATAAGCATTTATTCAGAATCTCCTTGTGTCAGTCTGCTATATAATCTCTGCAAAATGTTAACAACACCCGCCCCACTACCTTCCAGTTTGGAGGAGCTAATGAACTCATACTTATGAAGTGGTCAAGGTAAACACTAAACAAGAGTACGTTGACGGTATTAATCAGCAAAAAGATAAAAACAAAATTGGAGCGTGGGGGACAAGGGCCCAAACCACAACACCTGATATATCACTTGTGTGAGAAATACACCTATTCTGCTGTCCGGTGGTACTTGCGCTTTTGGAGCCCAGCCTTTCCTCAAGCTGGACCTGCTTTGCCCGGGATACCTTTCTCTACATTTCTGTCTTTGGAAGCCCTGCTCTTTCTCCAAGGCCCTGGTCAAAACTTCCTCTTCGAAGAGGAATTAATTTCTCCCTCCCTCATGCCCCTCCTCTGCGTCTGCGATTTGTTTCTAGATGGAGCCCTGTTACCACACTGACCAATGGTCTTGAGGGAGGTGACATGTTCTTCTCCAGGAATCCTGGCTCTGCCCTTTAGCTCATGTGACCCTGGTCAGGTGCACTGTCTTCTCTGGGCCTCTGTGTCCTCTTCTGTAAAACCTCCCTCCCCTTGCTGACTGTGTGCCTTGTGCTTAGTGGGCAGGCCTCTGATGGATGTCTTCTGAACGAGACTGAATGGCACGCATACTTTGCTGTTCTAAGAATGTAGAGGAGGTTCCACTTAACTGTGTGCAAGTGCAAATGAGGACCGCTAGGATCATACCCACCCAGCATTTGCTTCCTGCACTGTCACCAGGAACGAGGAATTCCTCTTCAGAGGCACTCCTTTATGTTTCCATACCCCTGTGCGAGGTAAGCATTAAATTACTCAGCCTTTCAGAGGCTTGGGTGTGGGCAGCACTGACTGCCAGCAAAGAGTTGGACGTGGTCACAGGGAAAGGAGGTGAGGAGTCTGAAGAGAGATTTGGCCTAGGACTGGTCTTGCTTAATGTCACATGTTTATTTGAAGCCAAATGTAACGTACTTATTTAAAGTCAAAGTTTAGGATCCTGTGTGGTTTCTTCTCTGACACCAATTCAACAACTGGGTGTCCAACCATTCAGTTCAGTTGTGACACTAACTGCCCAGAATTAGTGCAGATCCCACAGGTTCAGGGCTCAGTCCCATGAGACTGTCCCACTTCAGACGCCAGCCACAAGCAGGGGCCCTGGGCTACCCACACTTATATTACGCAGACTATAAATTCAGGGGTTCCCATGGCTCCTCCTTAAGTTTGATAACTTGCTAGAATGACTCACAGAACTCAGGAAAGCACTTTCCTTACTATTGCTCGTTTATTATAAAGGAAACAAGCCAGGAACAGCCTGTGGAAGAGGAATGTGGGAGTGGGACTGCCAACCTGGCAGCTCTCTCAACTCCATCACGTAGGGGTTATTATCCAGGTTTTATTATGTAGGCATTGTTAATTAAATCATTAGCCATTGGTGATTGAAGTCAATCTCCTTCCCGGAGGTGGGGGAGGGGCTGAAAGTTCCAACCCTTTCTCTCTTCAAAGGTTAGTTCCTCTGAGAAGCTGCCCCCCTCCTGAAGCTACCCCAGGGGCCAATCAAGAATCACCTCCTTAGCAAATCAACTATACTTCAATTAAAAAAAAAAAAAGAATCACCTCCTTAGCATAAACTCAGGTCTCTTGCAAATAACAAAAGGCACTCCTATCACCCAGGAAATTCCAAGCATTTTAAATGAGCTCTGTGCCAGAGACCTGGGACAAAGACCAGATATGTGTTTTTAATTATACACAGATCCCCTGATGTTGTTCTTAAATACTGCAGTGTTTGGAGCTGCAGGGTAGGTGCAGGACTGGAGATGTTCTCCTCAAAGCTGATGTTGATCAGAAGCTTTTACAAGTCCTTTCTTCCAGATCATTCTGTGTCTTTGGAAGGCATCCTACCTGCCACCCACAGGGAAGGTCCCTAGGGCTACAGGCCCTTCCCTTCTTAACTAACACCTTCTTTCACACTTGCAGACTGCAGTTCTTGGCAGTTCTCGCTTCTCCCCTCCCTCCCCTCCCGGAGGTCCACATGTCCCCTGCGGTGGTCAGCCTGGGGTCAGTGCTCTCCTTCCTCTCCAAGTTGTTAGTGGGCCACGACAATATGCTTTCTGCTGGCTTTGACCGGAACATTCCCTAGAAGTCTGGTGAGAACTTCGGACCCTGCTTGCCCCATTAGTGCTTAAAAATGAAGCCCCTAACCACTCACATTAAGCCCCAGACATGCCTGCTAGCCGTCTCCCGCTTCATCCCTCGCTGTCCAGTCACAGGCAGCCGGGCCCTTGGATTGTTGTCCTTCAAACATCCCAGGGACTTTTCCATCTCTTGTTCCTTTTCCCTGTTGACTTAAAAAAAATGCACAACATAGGGAGTGGCTGCAGTCTGATGGCTGCTAGATGGCAGGTATTCTTTTCCTTCCTGAGTTCCCTCAGGACTCACCAGCTCATCAGTTGGCAGTGGCTGTAATTGCGGATGACTGTGACATCCTTTGTTTACAGGAAAGATTCTATTTCTCCTCCCCCAAATGTCAGCTTCTCTGCACAGCTGTCCTTCAGTCACAGACATTTATTTCCTTGCTCTGTCTGCCATTCCCTGTGCTGGACACCAAGGGAGCTGTGAGGGAGGACTGCCTAAGCTTTGCCCTTGAGGCACTGACTCTTCTTCCTTTTCAACAACCGTCTGTCAGGCCTCCTACCCTCCTCACAGCCTCTCACCCACTTGGCATCTGGTGCCACTTCCTTGTTTTGACATCTTTTCAGTTTCCTGTGTCTCCCCAGCTAGATGCTTAGATGGATTTCCTCCATCCACACCTGTGCTGAGTGTGTCCACTACAGAGCAGGACAACATGACCCGGCTCCCTTGCTACTCTTTGGTGTGTCAGATGGATGAGAAAGAATATGCATGACAGGTGCAAAGGAGGGTAAATGTTATGAGGGGAACAAGCAGGTGTGGTGACGGGTGGTGGGTGCTAGTTTAGATGGGGTGTCAGAGGAACTCCTCACCCCTCCCACCCCAGAGGTCCCACAAAGCTATTCTTTTATTAAAAAAGAGGCCAATACATACTTGTTGAAGAATTTAATACTGTCCTTTGCATTTATTTCCATTTTTTAATAGACTTACAGACTTTCCATATAGAAGGGGTGTCACCTGATTGGAAAGAGGAACTTGGAGCCCAAGACAGAAGTGCCCAGAGGTCACTCTGCTGAGGGAGGCAGAACCCGGTCCAAATCCAAATCTGTCAGGCTCCAGAGCTCTCGGTCCTGGAGACCATATCACCTTCCACTACTTGGAATTCTCAGGCTGCTTCCGGATGGCCTTCCATATGGAGGGCATAATTTAATTCTGTGGAATAATGCCGTGGGGCAGAACAGGTGATGCTAACTCTGGACATGGTGACTTGTCCGCAATTATGTGGCCACCAGGGTCAAGAGGTTCAACATCACCCCTCCTCCCCATTCAACTGTTCAACTGTCTTATAGCAGGTGCTGGGGGATTGTAGTGGATGCCGGTTTTGCGGGTGGGAGGGGGGAGGTAATGGTGGTTACACTGAGGGAGGGGTAGCCTAGAGCTGAGGTGAGGGTTCCATCCCTTGGATCCCCCGTTTTCCTTATCTAACAAGTGGTTCTAAAAACAGCATCCACCTTACAGGGGCAAATTTTGGAAGCTGCCTGCTCAGTCAGAGAGAACAGACTATAGTCAAAGCAAGGCCAGCCACATTGTGATGCTACTGCTTAGGCTACGGTTCCTAATAGGCACCTGCTGCAAGCCCAGCCCCAGTCCCAGTGGTACATCAGGTGCAAGCAATGAAGCTGAAGGGTGATTCAGATGGGCTTGGCCTTGGCCTCCAGGGTTTATAAAAGAAATTGAGCATAGAACCACTGATATGATCCAGTAGTAATACTACAGATAGGCCAAGGGGTGGACATGTTGGTAGGACAGTGTCTGTGAGCAGAGGAATCTTGAGAGAAATTTCCATAGAGGCAACAGGATGGAGGGTGGGTGATGGTGTGATTTGGACTGGGCTGGTTTTATGGGGATGGGATTTCAGGGGCTGGGAGAGCTGAGTATGTAGTGCAAAGGAGATTCTAGGAGACAATTCCAAGGCAGAAGCAGGATCAACTGCCCAGCCCTTCCTGCTCCTACAGAAGGGGAAGAAGAAAGCAAGTGCCCTATTTAGCAATCTAAATATGGCAGTAATAGGGATGTTAGTAATTAGTATATCAAACATCCCAGACTCTGAAAAAAAGCAGTCCGTTCACTGTAGGGAATTGACTTGTTGGTATCAAACAGAAGGAGCCAAGATGGTACCTCAGTAGTCAGGGGCCTACCTCAGCATCTCTACAGCATTGAAGAGATAAGACCATTGAGGGGCCATTTTAAAACTGAATGTATTTGTCCATATTCATTCATTCATTTCCAGACTGACAGCTGTGATTTTAATAGTTAGTTCTTTTCTTTTCTCTTTTTCTCCTGAAAGAGACTGGGCTCTTGTCATTACCCCACAAACTCTCAAATTCCTTGAGGACTAAGGAAGCAGGGAAATAAATAAATGAGTGAAATAACATACAGAGACAAAATGCTTATTTGGCACACAGTATGTTCTCAGTGAATTTCAAGGAGGCAGTGGGTAGTGGTGGTTGAGAATGCAGGCTCCTGACACTTACTGATGTGTGACCTTGGACAGGTCACTTTATCACTGTCTGGTTCCACTTTTGTCATCTGGGGCCAGGAATACCACCAAACCCACAGACTTGTGAGGATTAAATGAATGAATCCACTTAGATGCATAGTATAGTGCCTTGCACATAATAGGCATTCAGAGAAGTTAGCTATTAATTGTAAAACTATTTTATCAGTTTACTCATTGAGGATGGAAAATTCCCATGCTTGTGGGCAGTTAGCATAAATGAGAGAAATGGGGGAGCTGGGGGGCCTGATCTAAATGGGAGACTGATGTTAAGGGGAGCGTGGAGCCGGCGCTGTGATTTTCAGAATCTCCTCTAGGGGAGTGTCACCCCAGGTCCCAGCATGGCTCCTGAAAAGGTAAATGCCTTTTACATTTTCTCTTCAAGCCCTTATGTATTCATTTATTTCTCAAAACCCTGCTTTTAGCGAGCGCAAAGCCTTGGCCAAATCTTGAGTTGTGAGGTTTGTTCTTTCTCCTTAAGCCCACCTTACCTTTCTTCTGGGTAAGCGTCCAGCACGTTTCCTTCACGATCTCAGACCTCAACGAAGGGCGTCGAAAACTCAGGGCTCGCTGGTGCAAATCAGGAGTGACTGCAGAGGTGGAATTTGGGGCGTCTGCACCGCGCGTAGGGGCGGAGCGGGGTCTCCCTGCGGGACCCTGACTCACCAGCAGGTGGCGATCTGTCTGCGAGGCGTGCAAGGTTCATCCAGAAACTTGAACGGGATGTTGATGCCACTGCATGAGAGGAGCACAGCCAAATCTCGCCGAGCCGAGCTGTCGGCATCGCGAAAAGGTGGGGAGAGAGCGGAGCGCACTCCCTCCTGGAGTGACACCACAAGTTTCATTCGGGAAGGCTTCAGGAGGGGTGAGTACTGAGCCGCGAACGGAAAATGGAGCGACGTCCTTTTCTTAGGGCATTGTCCGTGGCTTGTATTGACTGGCTTTCCGACCCTTTGGGAAATTTCTGGAAGGGAGCTGCCTGAGCAGATGAAGGGAGAGCGGGAAAGAAGCCCAGGAAGCCTGTGCTCCCACGCCGGGCGCTCTGCAGCTGTAGGAGCGCGGGTCAGCCCAGCCAGATGGCGCTGTCTGGCTTTCCCTGGGCCTCCCGTTCGAGTCCCTAGAGGTTCCAGCCGCAGCGGCCCCTCTAGCCGACCGGCTCAGGCTCTGTGGTTCCGGGCGGAAGTGAGGCGCCGAGCGGAACGGCCTCTGGTGACATTTTCTCCGGGCGGCTCGGACGAGTGAAGGGACTTGGCGGTGGAGGCTGCGGAGGCGGCGAGACTCGCTTTGGCCCCGGTGGGGCTCTGACCGCGACCCCCTGCTTGCCGCCGGGGCTTGTGCCGAGGAAGAGAAGGCGGCGGTGGCCGTGACGTTCAGAGTCGCCGCGGCCCGGAGAGACCTGGCCCGGGGGGGGGGGGGGGGTCGGTGTGTGCCCCGACGGGGCGCGCGGAGCGAGCGAGGAGGTGCGGGGCCGCCGCGGAGCGCAGGTGAGGTAGGAAGGGGCGCAGGGCCGCGGCCGGCTACCGGTCGAGCCGCGGGACCCGGGCTACTTCCCGGGAAGGGTCGGGTTGAGTCGGAGGGGTGCGGGCCGCGGGCCGCGGGCGAGGCTCTGCGGCGTCTGGGCGTCCGGGTCGTGACGGGCAGGGCTGTCGGACGCCGGGTATTTGAGCCCGGGCGTGGCGGGAGGCGCGGCCCGGGTGGGGGCCAGCGAGAGGGGCGGAACAGCCCGACCCTTGGCTTGCTCGCTCGCTGGTAATCCTCGCGCCCTCCGGTCGCGGCCGAGTTGGCGGGCCGAGCCCCCCTCCTCTTCCCTGGCCCGGCGGGTTCCTTTACCAGGCGGCGGAGAGGAGGCTGGAGGTGCCGCAGCCCGTGGGCCGCGCGGGGGAGCGGCTTCGCCGCACTGGAGTTGTCTTCACGCAACTTTCTGGGGCCCCAGGTCGCTGGGGGAGCGGCGGCGGCGGCTTTGCCAGCTGTGCTGGCCCCGCGAGCCGGGATCTGGCGCCGACACCTGCCCCGACTCTCGAGAGCCCGGGCGGCCGCCCCAGCACCGCGGCTGCCGAGGCCTAGGAGGAGGGAGGAAGGCTTTCTCCGGCGTGGCGCCGCCTGCGTTTCGGCAGTGCTTCCACTACCTTCGGCCTCCGGTCAATGGGAGGGATGTGTCAGTCTCCAAAATTGATCTCTTCTGGCCAGTTTGTCAACTTTATTTAGAAACCTGGCGAGGATGTAAACTGACGAGCCTCAGCTTAAAGATCATCGTCTTCTCTGACTCTTTTCAGAGAGAATTATCCTCTTTTCCGCAATAGTACTTCGTACTTTGTACTTTAATAATTGTAGCACCGATCTCAGTGGATTGTTGGGGCAGCAACCCCCAACAGAACTTCACGTCATTCATTCTCGCTTTTAAATCGTCCTCTCCGCTGTCACAGAATAGATGCTCACAGGTTGAAGGAATGAACGTCTGTACTTGTTCCAGATTGAACCGCTTGAACAGTTTGTGCTGGATGTGCTTTTCGTTTCTCGCCTGAGCTTCTGCTTTCTGAATCCTTCCACCCAGTAGGATGAAAAACCCAGTGATGATGATGCTTTGTCAAGGTTGGACCTTTTAATTACAAATACATCTGGCAGTTTTGCTTAGGCTGTTATTGTGTAGTGTCGTTGGGCACAAGTTAACAGTTTGAATTACTCCTTTTCTTCTCCTGGGATAGTTTAAGGATGGAGGCTATTAACTTTATAATGTGGTGCTGCTGATTCTAGCAATCAAGATTCCTTCAGTAAGAGCATTGCCTTTTGATTTAACAAGCATTTTTAGAGGCCTACAATTATTACCTGATGTCCTGAGGAGTCACAATGCTGATCTTTTTTAGTAGGAAGTGTAATATTTTGGCCAAATAATCTGGCTAATAAAATGCCTAATTGAGTGCTTTATGCATAGTAGGTGCTGAATAAATAAAATTATGAATTAAATTTGAAATCAGGAAACTAAGATGGTATTTACTGTGATGACCTGTATGCTACTTTATGAAGAACCTTAATGAAATTTCATGCAGTTCCATAAAATGAGAAATAAAAATATTTTTAGATATTTCTAAATCAGATTCTTTCAGAGTGCTTTTCAGTAATCTTAAAACTTCAAACCATATCTTTTTCATAATGTTAACAAAGTTTCCAAATAGGTGATAAAATATGAAAGGAAGGGAGAAACTTCAAGGTAATTATACTTGAGGTATCAGCTAAATATGATTTTCTAATGGAAAATTTTTTTTTGTGAATCATTTTGTGAAAAATGAGATGGACTAAACTGGAAACTTTCCCTACTGTTAGCTTCATATTAAGTTCACAGTGTAGTTGTTACATTGCTCACTAATTCAGTTTATATTACTCTTAATTGCATTTATGAAAGTGTCATAAATGCTTTTTGTTTTATAGTCTTCATGATTAAAGATAGGTTTAGCTTTAGATTCTAATTTAATGCAGTTCTGAGAGAACTGAGTGCTCAATGTTTGTCCTTCAAAGATTTCTGTTTCATATATGACATTGGTACCTTAAGTGTCCTTAGTGTATGACTAGTAATTTCTGGGAGGTGGTGTAGTTACTCATTCGAGGGATTGTTTTGCCGGGATCTTCAGTCTTATGGGTTTTTTTTATGGTTTTATTTTAATGTGTGCATGAATAAAGCTGATATATGGGCGATTAGAATGTTTTTGTTTTTTCTTTTTAAAGCTTGGAACTGGTGTGTGTGTGTATGTGTCACACACACACAGTAGAAACCGAGACCGTATGTTTATAACTTCGGTAAATCATCTTAATTTTCCTCCAGGTAACTAGCAACATGAAAACAGTGTATATTCTTGTCTACTGAATTGACAATACTTAAGAAAATCTGTAAAAGGTGGAAAATGTTGTACTATTAATGTGTTTTCTTTTGAACCACACTGATTTCGGTATTCTGTATTATTTTAGAAAAGAATTTAGGGCCAAATAAAGTTTCTTGTGTAATTGAGAAGTAAAAATGAAATAGATGTATTGATAACTGGGTAAAAAGCTATGAGACTATAGAAGAGGGGAAGAGCTATTGAGGAAACAACAAAATATTCAGGTGGAACTTCTTTATTCTCACAACACTAATTTATTGATTGCTTACTGTGTGCCAGTAGTGCTCTAGTTACTGGTACTCTAGTGGTGAATATGACTGTCAGGTCTTGATGCTAAAGAAACTTACACTTTTTTTTAAATTTTAGGTTTACATTACTGTTTATGCTTTGTGTTGGACATTCTGTAGGTTTGGATAAATGTGTAATGACATGTATCCATCATTATGGCATCATACAGAGTATCTTCACTGCCCTAAAAATGCTCTGCCTGTCCTTCGCTCCTCCACCCCACCCTACCCCCAACAGCCCCTGGCAACCACTGATCTTTTCATTGTTGCCACTGTTTTGCCTTTTCTGTGACGTCATATAGTTGGAATCATACAGTATGTAGCCTTTTCAGATTGGCTTCTTTCACTTAGTAATGCATATCTAAGCTGCTTCTGTGTTTTTTCATGGCCTGGTAGATCATTTCTTTATAGTGTCGAATAATATTCCATTGTCCGGATCTACCACTGTTTATTTATTCACCTCCTGAAGCATATCTTGGTTGAAGGAACTTACACATTTAAACCTGGAGTTTGAGATGGATTTACACGTGGGCATTCCAGGCTAGGGAACAGCCTAAGCAAAGTTGTGAGTATCAGTGATCTTGGATGGTGTGGCCAGTGCCTTGAGTTTACAGAGGGATAGATGTAAACTCTGTGGGGTAGAGGAAGGTAGGGCCAGGATTATAAAAGTACCTTAGTCTGCTAGTGGGTTATTAATTTTTTTCTTTAAGGGAAATATGAAGGATGAGGTAGACATTCATTGAAAGATTTTTCTGTATCCTTAAGTTCACTGAGTAGAAGTTTTGTTGGTATTATTTCTTTATTATGGGTTGATTCTTGACAGCCAGACTAAAGTAATTTGATAGTTATTTTTCTTTAGTTGTCAAATTCCAGTCTTAAGTTTAAATTTGATTGGTGTCATGAAACTTTTCTCAATCCTGTTTTAACCTTTATCTTTATTTATTTTTCTTTAAATATTTATTTATTTAGGCTGCTCTGGGTCTTAGTTGCGGCGTGCAGACTTCTTAGTTGCAGCATGTGAACTCTTAGTTGCGGCATGCATGTGGGATCTAGTTCCTTGACCAGGGATCGAACCTGGGTCCCCTGCATTGGAAGCTCGGAGTCTTACCCATTGAACCATCAGGGAAGTCCGAGCCTTTATCTTTAATTGAAACTAACTTACCTTACTCTTACAGAACTAATGATTGAACTTAGGGAAGTATATGTTTTCTGCTTCTGTGTGGACACCTTCTCTTAGCAGAAGTGGGACTGATGTTCAGTCAGTTTTCACACATAGCCTACCGGCCCTTGTGATGAAAGGAAGGAGCAGGGTGAAACTAAAATTATCTTGCTTGTTTTACTCTCTTATATTCCTAAACTGCTAGGAGAGAAAATGTGTATTATATATATTGTACATATTTATCATAACATATTAGTAGAAGCCAATAATAGTAACTGTGATTTAAAAATACTGTGAAGTGACCAGTATGACTCAGGTTTGGTGGTTGTCTTATTTAAAATTTGTGGCGTTAATTTACAGTGAGTGTTTTTTATTGAAGTATAGTTGATTTACAATGTTGTGTTAATGTCTGCTGTACAGCAAAGTGATTCAGCTGTACATGTATATACATTCTTTTTTACGTTCTTTTCCACTGTGGCTTATCACAGGTTATTGAATGTAGTTCCCTGTGCTATACAGCAGGACCCCATTGTCCGTCCATTCCACATAATACTAGCGGGCATCTGATAACCCCAATCTCACTCCATCCCCATCTCCCACCTTGCCCTGGCAACCACAAGTCTGTTTTCTATGTTACAGTGTTTGTTTTAAGTTTTGTTTCTATTCTCTTTTATGTCTTTATTCCAGATAGATACCTCATACCTCTTTGCTCAGATTCTGTCACTTAAAATGGCCAATAGATGGTGTAAGTCTTAAGTTACTAATTTGACTTTAATTTAAAAACTACCTGAATGAGTATTTTCTAGTTAAGATTAATCAAAAGTAGAAATTGGGGCTTCCCTGGTGGCACAGTGGTGGGGAGTCTGCCTACCGATACAGGCCGGTCCGGGAAGATCCCACATGCCGTGGAGTGGCTGGGCCCGTGAGCCATGGCCACTGGGCCTGCGCATCCGGAGCCTGTGCTCTGCAGCAGGAGAGGCCACAACAGTGAGAGGCCCGCGTACTGCAAAAAAAAAAAAAAAAAAGTAGAAGTATATTCGAAGAACTTAATTTGTATGCGGGGGCAGTTATACCTGGTTAAATTAAAAACCCATTTACTGAGCACTCAGGTGCCCAGGTGGAGACGGGTACAAAGATAAAAGAAATTTCTGCTCAAGGAGCTCAAATCTAGGGAACCAGATGATTTCTAAGTTTCTTTCTGGCTCTGAAATGTGGAGAAGAAAAGTAGGCTGTAGGACAAAAAGTACTGTACAAAATAACTAGAGTATGGAGTTAGTTTTTTTCTTTATAAAATAATTTAAAATTAGGTATTGGAAAATAGCATTTTTTTCTTAAATGGGTCTCTAAGATTAAAAGAAAATGATTGGAGACTTGAATGTTCATTTTTGTACTGCCAGTTCATGTACAAAATAACTTTTTCCTATGCCTGGAATACAAGTCCATGTATTAGTAAATTAGTTCTGATTGTTGTCCAAAGAGCAACAAAATTAAATGTTAGAACTTATTATAGCAGACATTCCCAAGAATGTGGATAAACTAGGATTGTGTTTAGATAATCTAGAAATTCAAGTTTTCATCAGCATGGTTAACATTAGGGAAACCAGATACTGACGAAAGGGATCAGTAGAAGTTATTTTTTACTGAGTTGTCTGGCTTAAAAAAATTAACTTCTGTGATGTTCAGAGTCAGCATTTTGTTAGGTGCCTTATAATTAGAGAAAGGTATTTTTGGGGATAGGGAAGTTGGGTATGGACTAAAACTCTAGGAAAACAGGACTGTTTTCCTTTCTGTACTAAGAACAAAAACCTCATGTGGTTAGAATTTTAAGCAGTACCTTGTCTGCCTTAGTTTTGACCTAACATAGAAGCATAGTTTAGTCTTAAATCAGCATTATATCATCAAGGGTTTCCCATTATTTATGTCCACTGCGATCCACTAAACAATTTGCTCTGAGCCTGAGGGCATGTATAGTAGATAGGATTTTGGCAGTATTTATTTTGGGGACCTCAGATCCCAGCATATGGTGACCCCTCTTTATTTGTACTGTCTTCTGAGGGAGATAGAAAATGGCCAGAGGGAAATCTAGAAACCTGTGTTTTAAATTATTCTTGATTTTCGCTGATGGTGCTTTTGAGTCTCTCATTAGCAACGGTGCATTCTTTGCATTTGGTAACTTCCTTGGCTTCTTACTTGATGCTAGTTTATTCACAGCCCTGGTGCTAGGCCAGATACTCGTCAGTCGTAACTCGTCAGTCGTAGAATCCGCAACATGAAGTGATTTGAGCAGCCATTATCACTTGTGGCCTATTTATAGAGCTTATATCAGTGGAGAAAAGGTTGGCTGGCAAGCAAGCAAAGCTGCTCCCTTCCCGTGGTTGCAGTCTTGCAATTTATATTTCAGTTCCAGGTAGGCCACATCTATTCATCTGCATTAAGTTTTAGTGTTCCCTTTCTGTACTCCAAACCTTTTGCACTCCAATTTCTTTCTTTTTTTAAAAAAATTATTTATTTATTTATTTAATTTTTGGCTGCGTTGGGTCTTCGTTGATGCGCGCAGTCTTTCTCTAGTTGCGGCGAGCGGGAGCTACTCTTAATTGGGGTGCGTGGGCTTCTCATTGCTGTGGCTTCTCTTGCTGGGGACACAGGCTCTAGGCCCGCGGGCTCAGTAATTGTGGCCCACGGGCTTAGTTGCTCCGCACGGGCTTAGTTACTCTGTGGCATGTGGGATCTTCCCGGACCAGGGCTTGAACCCGTGTCCCCTGCATTGGCAGGCTGATTCTTAACCATTGCGCCACCAGAGAAGCCCTGTAGATGTTTTTATTTCAGTTTCAATTTTTGATTCCTGTACTGTCCACATTATCCATGCTACAACTTCTCAGTGGGAAAACTTACCCTGAATCCTGACAAATAATTGAAAGAAGACCTTCGAAAGCAGAATTTGTTTTGAGATGGTGCTTATTTAAGATAAGAATACTGTTGTCATTAAAGTATCTTAGTATTTATGTATACAAATTAGAAAAGAGGTTAATTTTTCTATTTCAAACAGTTTGAGAGCATCACTGTTAAAGATGCATAGAATCTCTTCCTAAAACTGAATATCTGGGGAGAGGGGGCTTCATTTTGAGTTTTGATACAATACTGCTTTTTACATTATTTGTGTTATGTGGCTTAAGATAGTTTCTGGTTTTGCATCTTTATAAATATGCAATCACTTTATATAATGTTCTCAATGTAAGGAGGCAGCTTTACTAGGCTGTTAGCAGTTGTCTGTTTTGTCTTATGTTTTTTTTTAAAATAAATTTATTTATTTAATTTATTTATTTTTGGCTGTGTTGAGTCTTCGTTGCTGCGTACGGGCTTTCTCTAATTGTGGCAAGCGAGGGCTACTCTTTGTTGCAGTGTGCAGGCTTCTCATTGTGGTGGCTTCTCTTGCTGTGGAGCACGGGCTCTAGGCACGCAGGCTTCAGTAGTTGCAGCACGTGGGCTCAGTAGTTGTGGCTTGCGGGCTCTAGAGTACAGGCTCAGTAGTTGTGACACATGGGCTTAGTTGCTTCGTGGCATGTGGGATCTTCCCAGACCAGGGCTCGAACCCATGTCCCCTGCATTGACAGGTGAATTCTCACCCACTGTGCCACCAGGGAAGCCCTTGTCTTATGTTTTTATCTGGAAAGATAAAATAAAAGGGGAGTTACTATATCAGAAATCATGCTGATTCTATGTAATGGAATATATATATATTTTAAACTTCCCTATTTTAATTAATTAATGTATTTATTTATTGGCTGCCATGTAGCATGCAGGATCTTTAGTTCCCTGACCAGGGATCGAACCCATGCCCCCTGCAGTGGAAGCACGGAGTCTTAACCATTGGACCACCAGAGAAGTCTCTGTAATATCTATTTTTATATACAAGTCACTAGTACTATTAAGCAAACAAGGTATGTATTTCATTAGTGGTCTTGGTGATATTTAGAAATGATTCGGTTCATCAACCAATATTTGTTAAATATTATGTGTTAGGAACTGAGAGCGAACGGAAGATGATTAACATAATCTCTGTTTTCAAAGAAGATTGTGATATAATGGGGCTGAGGAGGGTGAGTAAAACATTTATACCAATAAGTTGTATCTTTTTTTGTTGTTGTTGTTTTTTGTTTTTGTTTTTGTTTTTTTTTTGCGTTACGTGGGTCTCTCACTGTTGTGGCCTCTCCCGTTGCGGAGCACAGGCTCGGAACGCGCAGGCTCAGCGGCCATGGCTCACGAGCCCAGCCGCTCCATGGCATGTGGGATCTTCCCGGACCGGGGCACGAACCCGTGTCCCCTGCCTCGGCAGGCGGACTCTCAACCGTTGCGCCACCAGGGAAGCCCTTTGTTTTTTTTTTTCCACCAGGGAAGCCCTTTGTTTTTTTTTTTCTTTCTCGGTACGGGGGCCTCTCACTGTTGAGGCGTCTCCCGTTGCAGTGCACAGGCTCCGGGATGCGCAGGCTCAGCGGCCATGGCTCACGGGCCCAGCCACTCCGCGGCATGTGGGATCCTCCCAGACCGGGGCACGAACCTGTGTCCCCTGCATCGGCAGGCGAACTCTCAACCACTGCGCCACCAGAGAAGCCCCAGTTGTATCTTTTTAATTGCTTTCCTCATGGTGTGTTATTTCCCTTCTCCCTCATGTATAAGGTTAGCTCTTAATTTCTTGGGGTTAAATGTTCTCAGTGCTTTGTGTGTGTGTGTGGTTTGCTTTAAAAATCACCCTCTTACAGCAGTGTATTTGTGTGCCACAAGTAGAAAATTCAGGTAATAATTGTTAGGTGCTAATTTTTTTGATGATTACTGGTATTGTGATTCTCTCCCACCATTAGAATTAGATTGTCACAATATCTATTTTGATATTGAACTTGTCTAACACTGTAGAATCATATTATAATCTTTCTGTGACAGTTGCCCACACCAGCAGGGAGTAGGCACACAATACTTTTTGAAAGCCCTGCTTCATTCTAGTTTTATCTTCACGGGTTGCAGTTTGTCTCTGGTGCTGGTCTCCTGTTCTTGTTTATATTTGAAAAACAAAACCAAGCAAAACTTCAGAACTCTTTAGGCCTTTTTTAAAATTTTCTGGGTGTAGAGTAGGCAAATTTTGACAAAAACCTAAGAGAGTGGTTTTAAAAACCCATGACTGATTGTCATGGATTTTTTTTTTTTAAACCTTGGTCCCAATTACATATTAGGGAAGTTACTACTGCTTAAAAAAATGAGTTAGCAGTAGACGCAAGCTATAATCTATTTCATATCATAACTGTCACGAAAGCAGAAACTTCTGTTATCTTAGAGTTAGCTACATTCTTATTGGTGGTCTCATGACTTTTTTTTTTTAAGTCTCATCCATGTAAGAAGTAAATATTTTAACAAAAGTATAGAAACAGTCCAATTGATTTGATTTTTACTGCTGGGAGAGTGCATCATTTTTGAATCATAAGTTCAGTGATAAACACGCATAGTTGAATATTTGAACTGTAAGGCAGCTAACAATTTTTAGATTTTGAAGCTAAGCCTATTTAAAAAAAAAAAAAAATAGAAAACTTGTTTAGGGACTTCCCTGGCGATTCAGTGGTTAGGACTTGGTGATTTCACTGCTGTGACCCTGGGTTCAGTCCCTGGTAGGGGACCTAAGGTCCCGCAAGCTGTGTGGTGTGGCCAAATAAAAAGTAAAAAATAAAAGTAGGGACTTCCCTGGTGACGCAGTGGTTAAGAATCCGCCTGCCAATGCAGGGGACACGGGTTCGATCCCTGGTCCAGGAAGATCCCACATACTGTGGAGCAGCTAAGCCCGTGCCCCACAACTACTGAAGCCCGCGTGCCTAAAGCCGGTGCTCCGCAAGAAGGGAAGCCACCGCAATGAGTAGCCTGTGCACCGCAATGAAGAGTAGCCCCCCCTCTCCACAACGAGAGAAAGCCAGCGCTCAGCAATGAAGATGCAACGCAGCCAAAAATAAATAAATAGAAAATAAGTAAATTTTAAAAATAAATAAATAAAAAATTCGTTTAGACTAGATTGCTGTGAGGCTATTTAAACTGCAGCTCCTTTGCTTAATAATTCCTCTTTTTCCTCCTTACATGGCATAGTTTTTACTTTCATTGATTAACCATTTCACATCATTGGGCATAACGTTAAGTCAATGCGTATGGAAAACTATACCATTTTCTTCAAATATAAAGATACTGAAGAAATGGTGGTTTTGTGGTTTCTATAAGATGAATTAAAACAAAGGATGTTTTGTTTTTAGGGAGAACTATCAAAGGAGCAGTCTTGTGTACCTTCTTGAGTGTAAAATGTAGATATACCTTGATTTACACAAAAGATGTGTATTTGTGGGCGAAGCCAAATTATGAAGTGGCTTGGGTTTTTTATTTTTTGGCTACGCCGCAGGGCATGTGGGATCCTAGTTCCCTGACCAGGGATGGAACTTGTGTTCCCTGCAGTGGAAGTTCCTCAGAGTCCTAACCACTGGACTGCCAGGGAATTCCTGGTATTTGTTATTTAAATATTACTAGCTTGTACTAATTGAGCCATAGATCTAAGCAAAGATATGGCATGCATTTGCATATCTGGTAGCTGCTGTTTTGAAAAAATAAATAAATCATTTCTAAAGCCTTGTATCATTATTATGCATATCTGAAAGGACTCATGCTATGCTAATGATGCATTTGTAGTTAAAATCAGTGCTGAAGTAACTGCACTGTAGCAGAGTTTGTACTTAAAATTTTTAAATGGTTTGGACGTTATTAACAAATATGTGAGATTTTAAAATGTCCACTTAAAAAAAAAATCAAGATGTCCTTAAGATTCTATTTTAGTAAAACATTTAATTTTTAAGTGATATGGGCCTTATCCACAGGGCCTAGCAAAATGTCTTTTGCTTAATAAATTCTGACTGTAAGTATATGTTCAAGAACGGGACTGCACTGGTGGTCCAGTGCTTAAGACTCTGCGCATCCACCCCACGGGGCACAGGTTTGATCCCTGGTTAGGGAACTAAGATCCTGCATGCTGTGTGGCGCAGCCCAAAAAAAAAAAAGTATATGTTCAAGAAATATTAAGTGTCTCCTGTGTGTTGAGTATTTTTCTAGTGGTGCTGGTATAGTAATCAAGGAGACAAAATCCTTGCCCTCTTGTGTCTTACGTTCTATGAAGCAGATAGGCAATAACCTAGACACATAAATAAGCAAGATAATTTTAGACACTTTAAAAAAAGAGAATAATGGGGTATGGGTGAGAGGATGCATTTAATGCATTCAGGGAAGGCCTTTGTAATGTAAATTTGAATTGATGCCTGAAATATGAGAGCCAGCCTGAAAAAGAGCTAGGGGAGTGCTTTCCTGGCAGTGTGAACAGCAAGTGCAAAATGCCCTGAATCAGAAAAATTGAAGATTTTGGAGCCTAAAGAGACAAAATGATGCTGAAATGAGGATTGAGCAAGACATACCTTGTAAGCCTCAAAAAAAAATTCAAATTTTATTCTAATCGTCAGGAAATATATATAAAGAAGCTGTGGGTCTAAGCAAGGAGCAGTCTTATTTACCCTCTCCAGGGTAAAATGTGGATGTGCCTTGATTTACACAGGAGATATATTCTTGTATATTTGTAGGCAAAACCAAATTTTAGCACCAGGTTCCCCACGAATGTGTGTGTGTGATGGGTGGCCTTTCTGGCTGCCCAGGGACAGGTTATCTGTAAATGGTTTAGCAACAAAAAATGAATTTTAAATATCAGACTTCAAATATATTACAGACACTTGTTTTAAAGGAATCTGTATTAAAACCTTATCTTTTAAATATATAACCTACTTTATCTTTTGTAAAGATCTATGTGTTCAGAACTTTTATTTTGGTTACAGGAGGCTACTTGTGTAGCATGATCTAGTCTTAGGTTAAGAAGCAGGTTGGAAATTTGGAAACAGTTCTAAATATATCTGTCTAAATATATCTAAATATAACTTGGCCATTGACCTACATATTCTTTTCTTAGAAATGAGGATTATACATTTCAGGTTAACTATGAGCAATAATTAATAAAAATAATTAAAATGCTCTGAAAACCTAAATAGAATTGTTTAGATATGTTGTCAGTGTGGGTAGACCACTTTATTCTGTGTATCTTTTTAAATTACAGCTTTTATAAAGGCCTACAAATAAGCAATAAAACATTTATTAATTTCTTTTTAAAAATTGTTAGTGACTGAAAGAAACATTCTTTTAGTGGGTTTTAAAAATGTAATTGACTCTATCTTTTTAAAATAATCCTTGAAACTTTTTGAAAACATTGAGGTCTTGGCTAATTCATGGTTGAGTATTTTATGCTGTGGCTAAAATTGACCAGCAGCACCCGTAGTGCCACTTGGAGGCACTAGTTTTCTGATGCTGAGAAGTAAAGGCCAGGGTAATGCAGATTGCGCTCATGTTACCTTTTCCATGAAGTCTACAAGGAGAGCCGCTAACTACAGGGTTTTCTATATGCTGTGACCCTAGTTCCTATGAAGCTGTTTATTCAGGAGATGACTAAAACGTGTGTGTGATCATACACATTTTTTAAAAAGCAAAAATGAGATTTAATAGGTTAATTTAACTGTGGTAACTCCAGTGTGCATCTGGCCTAGCTGAATCTAGGAGTTCATTTGATATAATCTGAGCACTATTTTTCTCTCTTGTATACTGGCTCTTTATTGCTTTTACTTGTGGGCTTAATTTCTAGCCAGGCTTTCCTCATGAGGACAGAGTTGGCCCCCCCAGCAGCTCCAAGCCAACAAGTTTCCTCAGCATTAAAAAAAACCTAATAGACTTTATTTTTTAGATCAGTTTTAGGTTTGCAGAAAAATTTAACAAAGTACAGAGAGTTACTTTAACCCCCCTCCCCAGTTTCTCCTGTTATTAACATCTTGCATTAGTTTGGTACATTTGTTACAATTGATGAGCTAATATTGATACATTATTAAAGTTCAAGTTTATATTAGGGGTCACTCTTTGTGTTGAAAAAGAGATACTCTGTTGAATAGCGTGAAATAACAGTTCTGTGGGTTTTGACCAATGCCTATCCATCATTATAGTATCTAACAATAGTTTCACTTCCCTGAAGATCTCATCTTATTAATTCCTCCCTCTTCTCCACCACCCTCTGGCAACTTCTGATTTTTTTTTAACAGACTATTTAGTTATTTATTTTAATTGACTTAATTTTTTAAGAGCAGTTTTAGGTTCACAGCAAAATTGAATGTAAATTCAGAGATCTCCCATGTACTCCTTGCCCCATACATGCATAGTCTCCTCTATTATCAACGGTCTCCCCCCCCCACGCCCCCCCAGTGGTACATTTGTTACAACTGAGGAACCTACATTAACACGTTATCACCCAGAGTCCATAGTTGACTTTAGGGATCACTCTTGGTGGTGTTTATGGATTTGGATAAATTTATAATGACATGTTTCCACAATTACAGTTTCACTGCCCTGAAAATCTTCTGTGCTCTGCCTATCCATCTCTCCCTACCCCAAATCCCTGGCAACCACTGGTGGTTTTACTATCTCTCCATAGTTTTGCCCTTTCCAGAATGTCATACAGTTGGAATTATACACTATGTAGCCTTTTCAGGTGGGCTTCTTTCACTTAGTAATATGCATTTAAGTTTCTCCAGTGTCTTTTCATGGCTTGAGAGGTCATTTATTTTTAGTGCTGAATAATATTCCATTGCCCCGATGTAACAGTTTATTCATTCACCTACTAAAGCAGCCGTCTCCAACCTTTTTGGCACCAGGGACTGGTTGGTGGAAGACAGTTTTTCCACTGATGGGGTTGGGGGGAGATGGTTCAGTAATGTGAGCGATGGGGAGCGGCAGATGAAGCTTTGCTCGCTTACCTGCCACTCACCGCTTGCTGTGTGGCCCAGTTCCTAACAGGCCATGGACCAGTACTGGGGGTTGGGGACCCCTGTACTAAAGGATGTCTTCTTGGTTGCTTCCAGTTTTTGGCAGTATATTCTTAAGCATTTTTGGCTGAAAATCAGTGTTAAAAGTAGAATTATAGCAGAAGCACACTTTCTTTTTGATTATTACTATCACCAATAGTAAATATTTATTGAACACATTATTTTAAGGTATGGTGCTAGGTGGGTTATACTTTGGAGTGATGAGTAGGGAAGAACTTGGACTCTGGAGTTGCTTTAGTTAAAATTCTGACTCCAGTATTGGCTCTGTGAGTTTGTGCAAATTGCCTAACTTTGTACCTATCTTTAAAATGGGTTAATAGTACAGTTGATCCTTGAACAACATGAGTTTGGACTGTGTGGGTCCACTTATGGGTATTTTTTGTTCCAGTAGTAAATATTACAGTACTACATGAGCCAAGGATACGGAGATCCCGAGGATATGGAAGAAAGGAGTATAGGGAAGGCTGACTATATTATACTGGATTTTTGACTGTGAGTAGGGTTGGGGTTGGGGGTGGGTTATGCATTTAAATGCTTAGCTGATTTTCTAGAGAGTAGAGAGTGCTTGATTTTAATAGTTACTGAGCATATATGCACACATCCACCCCCCACCCCCCACAGATAGATTGTATCCTTGGCCATCAAACAATCGATCCAGTCATGCCAAAGGCTGAATTATTTGCAGTTATTTTTACAAGAATGTAAGATTAGTACTAAAATACTACTTAAACAACTGTTCTGCTTTCCTACATCCATACAGGGTATATATATTGAGAGGTGTCTGAGCTGTGTAGTGCTTTAGACATTTTAAAGCATTCTGTAAACATTGTCATGTGTACATGTTTGTTGCCCTTAATAACCATTAGAGCCTGTATCCTTACTCCCTACTTCTTCTTATCTTTTTTTTTCTTTTAAGGCTTGTATATTAGGAACTAAAGAAAAAAGGTACTCATCCTTATTTATATAGTTAATGGTAGACCTAAGATTAGAATTCAAATTTCTTAAATTATTTTTTTTCTCTACTTTGCTGCCTTTATTTTTCATCTGTCATTACTTTTAAGTATGATGAGAGTCAGCTGCAGAGAAATAGAAGAAAATGGTACTGATTCTCAAAGATTTGAATTTTTCCAGTTCATGATTTTATTTCATGTTTTCTTAGGAATGCCAAGGATATTTTAGTATTATTGGCAGGAGAATCCATCCTCACCTCTCCCAAGCATTAGATCTAAATATTAAATATCTTAGTGCTTCCTCAACATTTCTTTACATGTCTCAAAGGTACTTTTTTAAAAAATTGAAGTATAGTTGATTTACAATGTCTTGTTAGTTTCAGGTGTACAGCACAGTGATTCAGTTATATATATATGTGTGTGTGTATATATACACACACACACACACACACACACATATCTATTCTTTTTCAGATTCTTTTCCCTTATATGTTATTACAAAATATTGAGTATAGTTCCCTGTGCTCTACAGCAGGTTCTTGTTGGTTATCTACTTTATATATAGTAGTGTGTATATGTTAATCCCATCCTCCTAATTTATCCCTTCCCTCACCTTCCCTGTTGGACCATAAGTTTGTTTTCTGTGTCTGTGGCTCTATTTCTGTTTAGTAAATAAGTTTATTTGTCTTTTTTTTTCAGATTTCACATATAAGTGATACCGTATGATATTTATCTTTGTCTGGTTTACTTCACTTAGTATGATAATCTCTAGGTCCATCCATGTTGCTGCAAATGGCATTATTTCATTCTTTTTTATGGCTGAGTAATATTCCATTGTGTGTGTGTGTGTGTGTGCGCGCGCGCGTGTGTGCGTGTGTGCGCGCGCGTGTGTGCGTGTGTGTGCATGTGTACCATGTTTTCTTTATCCATTCATCTGTCGATGGACATTTAGGTTTCTTTCATGTCTTGGCTATTGTAAATAGTGCTGCAGTGAACATTGGGGTGCATGTATCTTTTCGAATTAGTTTTCTCCAGATATATGCCCAGGAGTGGGATTACTGGATCATATGGTAACTCTCTTTTTAGTTTTTTAAAGAACCTCCATATCAAAGGAACTTTAAACTCCCTATGCCTGATACTAAAGTCTTGATGTCCCTTTCCCCTCTCCATTCACTACACAGGTCTTTCATGTTCCCTTAGTGATTGGTTCTTCCATCAGTCTAGTTGCAGAATCTAGAAACCAAGAACTTGTCGTTGATACCTGTCTTGATTTATTGATTGATTGATTGTATTGGGTCTTCATTGCTGTGAGGAGGCTTTCTCTAGTTGCGGCAAGTGAAGGCTACTCTTTGTTGCGGTGCGCGGGCTTTTCATTGCAGTGGCTTCTCTTGCTGCGGAGCACAGGCTCTAGGCGTGTGGGCTTCAGTAGCTGTGGCTTGCAGGCTCTAGAGCACAGGCAGTAGTTGTGGCGCACGGGCTTAGTCGCTCCACGGCATGTGGAATCTTCCCAGACCAGGGCTCAAACCCGTGTCCCCTGAATTAGCAGGCGGATTCTTAACCACTGTGCCACCAGGCAAGTCCCGATACCTGCCTTTTTCACCTCCCGTATTTGCTCTATGATCTCTCATATTCACCCATATCTCTCTGTTGCCACTACAGTCAGTCTAGAGTTACTGAAATTTTTAGCCTTGCCTTTGAATTGTTCAGCTGACATTTACTCTTACCTTCCTTTTCCATCCATTCTCCACTGTGCAGCCAGAGTGGTCTTTTTATATTTATTTATTTGTTTATTTATTTGGCTGCGTTGGGTCTTTGTTGCTGCTTGTGGGCTTTCTCTAATTGTGGCGAGCGGGAGCTACTCTTCTTTGTGGTGTGTGGGCTTCTCATTGTGGTGACTTGTCTTGTTGCGGAGCACCGACTCTAGGTGCGCGGGCTTCAGTAGTTGCAGCACGTGGGCTTCCGTAGTTGTGGTGCACAGGCTTAGTTGCTCCGTGGCATGTGGGATCTTCCTGGACCAGGGATTTGAACCCGTGTCCCCTGCACTGGCAGGCGGATTCTTAACCCAGAATGGTCTTTTTAAAGTACAAATCAGCTTAAATCTATGTCTGCCTTCCCTATTTGAAACAGTGGGTTCCTATTTATTCCTCAGGAAGCCGTCCTAGATCTCCCAGACTATGTTACATTCCTCTTCTTTTTCTCCTTTCATGGTGCCAACATACCTTTTCTCTGCTGGACTTACCGCAGAAGTAAATTTAATATTTGCGTGATTATTCACTTGTGTGATTATTTGATTGTCTCTCCCTTAGACTCTAAGTTCCATTAGGAATGTACCATATATTTCCCAGTGCCTGGCGTAGTAGCTAACACTAGGTACTCAATAAATATGTGTTGAAAGCCTGAATGAATCCTCATGACTTTGGTTGTAGAGAAGTGACTTGTTTGTTCTGTGATGGACTTGAAGTGAAGAGGAAGAAGAGAGAATAAAAATAATAAAAAACACTATTTCTTGAAATTTGTGCTTGTTATGTACTAGGTGCTTTAAGTGTCATTTATTTCATCCTACCAAGAACTGAAGTTTTACAAACAAGGAAAACCAATGTTAGAGAATATCAGTTTGCCAGTGGACACAGCATTTCCCTTTTCTCACCTTAAGACTGGTGTTTTTATGAACTTTTATTTTCATATTTGAAAGACGTTGGATTACCATATCTCATGGCTATTACCATATTGTGTTAGTGCTTAGAGTGACATTGATAAAAACTGGCAGCAGTTTTGTTTCTGTAGGATTATTGTCTTTGCCAGAATAGACCTGTCATCTAAATGTAATCAGCTTTTAAAGTAACTCAAATGAAACTTTGAAGTTCCTTCTTGGGTTTTAAGTCAAGTACCTTTGACCTTTCTTGTTTCCTTTGATTTTTTTCCCTCATGTCTCTCATTATGGAATATAGGTTAAGATTTTGTAGTAGCCCTGTTACTCTTGTTTTTATTTTTTATATTTTTAATAAATTTATTTATTTATTTTTGGCTGTGTTGGGTCTTCGTTGCTGTGCGTGGGCTTTATCTAGTTGCGGTGAGTGGGGGCTACTCTGTTGCAGTGCGCAGGCTTCTCATTGCGGTGGCTTCTCTCATTGCAGAGCATGGGCTCTAGGCACGCGGGCTTCAGTAGTTGTGGCTCGCGGGCCCTAGAGCACAGGCTCAGTAGTTGTTGCGTACAGGTTTAGTTGCTCCGTGGCATGCGGGATCTTCCCAGACCAGGGCTCGAACCCGTGTCCCCTGCATTGACAGGCGGATTCTTAACCACTGCACCACCAGGGAAACCCTCTTGTTTTTATTTATTGAAATCATTCTTATCTTTCCAACCCAGTTAAATTATTATCCTCTTTGTAGACACTTTTTCTAGTTCTGATCTTATGAATGTCCAGAGTTCTTTATACTTTCCTGTAGTACTTACCTAATTCTGTCCTACTTGTACTCAACCAGTTCATTTGTGTGAACTACTTACTGTCTTTAATTGCCCTGAAACATTTGAATAGTAGGTTTTCAACAGATCTTTATTTTTGATTACACTTGAGTGTGAGTACCGTGACTTTTTCATTTTGTAGTCCCAAAGCTAGCATGTTGCCTGACACAATAAGTACTTAATACATATTAGCTGAATTAAATAACGTCTGTCCTAGTCTTTTAAAATGGTTTTAGGGGCTTCCCTGGTGGCGCAGTGGTTGAGAGTCCGCCTGCCGATGCAGGGGACACAGGTTCGTGCCCCGGTCCGGGAAGATCCCACATGCCGCGGAGCGGCTGGGCCCGTGAGCCATGGCCGCTGAGCCTGTGCGTCCGGAGCCTGTGCTCCGCAACGGGAGAGGCCACAACAGCGAGAGACCCGCCCACCGCAAAAAAAAAAAAAAAAAATGGTTTTAGGGCTTCCCTGGTGGCGCAGTGGTTGGGAGTCCGCCTGCCGGTGCAGGGGACACGGGTTCGTGCCGCGGTCCGGGAAGATCCCACATGCCGCAGAGCGGCTGGGCCCGTGAGCCATGGCCGCTGAGCCTGCGCGTTCGGAGCCTGTGCTCCGCAACGGGAGAGGCCACAACAGTGAGAGGCCCGCGTACTGCAAAAACAAAACGAAACAAAACAAAAACCCCCAAACTTAGAGTGTGACTGCTTTGAATTAAGAGCGGAGAAACCCAGTACCAAATTTGTTTTTTAGTGGTCTGATGCCTATGTACTAGTTTTGAAAATTTGTGGGTATAGATTTTTTAGGGGGAAGAGAAGTGACTAAAAAATTTAAACATTGAAATTAAGAGCAGACTCACATGAAGATTGATCTTTATTGTGTTTCTTGTAGACTGTTTTTATGTTGGGTGGTTTTGGGTCACAGATATAGATAGCTTTTTAGTATCAATTTTAAATAAAATGAATGGCTGCAGTAGACTAAATCTTGGAAAAAAACATGTTATAAATTCTATTTGGAGCATAGTGATCTCTCAAGGGAGGTTGGTATAAGCCCTATCACTTGGTACTTGAAGCTAGATTAGATAAAACAGTAGAAGGTCACCTGTTTGGACCAATCCTGCATTGCAAGGGAATAGACAGGATCAGTTGTAAGACTTTTTGTTTTAAACTTAAATTTCTGTGACAGGGAAAATGTTATAGCCTCTACTCAAACAGGCAGAAAAGAATTCTTATTTTGTCAGTAAAACATTGACAACTTTAAACAACCCTCTTAAAGTTGCTTTTTTGTCTAAATAGAAAGCTGTTTGTTTGTGCAAGAGAGCAAAGTGGGAATTCATGAATTATCTAATGCTATGGCTTGTACATGTCAGGAAGCAGTGTAAGTTAACTGGTTCATCTAGCTCATGTTTGAGGCATTACCTGCTTGTGTTTCCTTACAGTTTCTAGGGTGGTGATATGAAATAAAGATGCAGGAGTTCCCCATTTTGTAGACTGTGGAGCAAAATCTTGCCAAGAAGCAGTTTCACTTAGTGGGCTGTGCTTGTGTCAATTTGTGGTTTCAACGGAAAAAGTGCCTGTAGTAACAGTAAACTTGTAACAGCAAATGACTTGTTTGCATTTGCCGCATCAGGAAGGACAATACAGTGTCAGTTTATTCGTTCATTTTTGTGTCATTTCATGCAGTGGTGTTAAAGAATGGTTAACGATGGTTGTTCAAGGGCTTAAAATGAGAAGTGTGAACGGCAAGACTTTCTTATGTTAGGTGCTTAATGATTTTATACATAGCTATGTCAAAATCCTCAGGAATGTTCCCTATAGTGGTCTCATCTTAGATAAGACCTCACTTACCATGGCCCTTTCTCACAACTCTAAGCGTACTGGAAGTTGTTAAACATCCAAGAATATACTACAAGAAGGAAGACTTTCTTCTCTGGGTGTGTTTTATGGATGTCTTTGTGGTTTTTCTTCTTCCAAAGATAATTTCTTACCTACCAGTTTATAGACTAAAGCAGCTGGTTCACAGTTGTTTTTTTTTAAATTATAAATTTATTTATTTATTTTAGTTTTGGCTATGTTGGGTCTTTGCTGCACACGGGCTTTCTTTAATTGTGGCGAGCGGGAGCTACTCTTCATTGCAGTGGCTTCTCTTGTTGAGGAGCACTGGCTCTAGGCGCAATGGCTTCGGTAGTTGTGGCACGCGGGCTCAGTAGCTGTGGCTCACAGGCTCTAGAGCGCAGGCTCAGTAGCTGTGGCGCATGGGCTTAGCCGCTTCGCGGCGTGTGGGATCTTTCTGGACCAGGGCTTGAACCCGTGTGCCCTGCCTTGGCAGGAGGATTCTTAACCACTGCGCCACCAGGGAAGCCCCTGGTTCACAGTTTTTAAAAAAGACTGTCAACAGTCTCTTCTCTGTTCACTCTGTTTTCTCCTTGGATGAGCTGATATATTCAGCTATCACCTCTGCTTATATTGATAATGTCCAAGTTTGTATTTCTGTTTTTTTTTTTTCTTTGAGACCGGTATTCCTATGAGCATTATCTAATTCAAATCAAAGTTGATTACTTCTCTTTTTACTATTCCTATAGACCACATCTTAGTTGGGGGGTTACCCTGTACCCAGCTGTATATGCCAGTAACCACCCAAGGAGTGGAGTATTATATGTGTCTTATGGGTTGAGTTTGTGAATAATGTTCAAAACTTCTATATTTTTGCTGATTTTCCGTCTAGTTTTATACATTTAGAATGAGGAATTGAAATCTGCAGCTGTTAGTGTTGAATTATCTTCTTTCTATTCTGTCAGTTTTTGCTTCATGTATTTTGGACCTTTGTTAAGTGCATATATATTTATAAGTAATGTATACATTTATAATTTTTATATTTTCCTGGTGTCATTTCCTTTGTATCGTTATGAAATGTCCCTCTTTGTCTCTAGCAACATTTCTTAAAGTCAGTTTTGTCTGATGATGTTGTGTTTTAGCTTTCCTATGTTTACTCTTTGCATAGTGTAGCTTTTTCCATTCTTTTCTTTCAACCTATTATATCTTTGAATCTAAGATATGTCTTTTGCAAACTGCATAAAATTAGATATTTTTTATCCAGTTTGACAATCTCTGCATTTTTTTTTTTTTTTTTTTGGTACGTGGGCCTCTCACTGTTGTGGCCTCTCCCGTTGGCGGAGCACAGGCTCCGGACGCGCAGGCTCAGCGGCCATGGCTCACGGGCCTAGCCGCTCCGCGGCATGTGGGATCTTCCCGGACCGGGGCATGAACCCACGTCCCCTGCATCGGCAGGCGGACTCTCAACCACTGCGCCACCAGGGAAGCCCCAATCTCTGCCTTTTGATTGGAGTGTTTAGGACATTTATATTTAACGTAACTATTAATATGGTTGGATTTACTTTTGCCATTTTATTATTTTCTAATGTCTCCTTTTTGTGGTGTTGTTCCTCTGTACCACTTTCAGGGCTTTTTTTTTGGGGGGGGAGGTGTTTTTTAACTGTATTTTTGGAGTTATTTTCTTAGTGGTTGCTTTGAGAATTACATCTGTATCTTCATTTACTGTATTCTTCTTCAGATTAATACTTAATTCCAACAATATACAGAAACAGTACCTCTGTATAGGAGAGCTCCATCTCCTCCTTCCTTTTTATGCTATTATTTTTATACATGTAACATCTGTGTATATTATAAATGTAGCAGTACAGTGTTATAATCATTGCTTTGTACAATCTTGTATTTTTTAAAAGAAGGTAAGAGAGAAGTAAAAATTATTTATATCAATAGAATCTTTTATGTTAACTTACATAGTTATCGCTTTTCATTGTCCGAATTTATTTTTGTGGATTTAAGTCACAGTATGGTGTCATTTCTTTTCAGCCTAAAGACTTTCCTTTATTATTTCTTGTAAAGCAGGTCTGCTACCAATGAAGTCTCTTAGTCACTGTTTATCTGTGAATTTTCTTTGTTCCCCTCCCTCCCTCCCCCGCTCCCACCTTCATTCTGAAAGAACAGTTTCTGCTGGATATAGAATTCTTCCCCACTTCCCCCAGCCCTTTGAATATTATTCTACTACCTTCTGGCCTCCAGAGCTTTGGATGAAAAATCAACTGTTAATCTAATTGTGGTTTCCTTGTATGTAATGAGTTATTTTTCTTGTACTCCTTTCAGTATTTTTCTCTTTCACTTGTTTGATTATGATGTGTCTGTGTGGACCTCTGTTTATTTTACTTGAGATTCGTTGAGCTTCTTTGATGTGTGGAATAATGTTTTTCATCAAATTTAGAGGTTTTGAGCTATTATGTTTTAATACATCTTTTCTATCTTTTTCTTAATCTCTTTATGGGATTCCTGTTGCACACATGTTGGTATTCTTGATGTCCCATAAGTTTCTGAGGTCTGTTCATTTTTCTTTAATCTTTTTTATTCTTCAGATTGTGTAATTCCTATTGAGCTCTCATCATATTCACTGAATTTTTAAAAAATTTATTTACTTTATTTTTATTTTTGGTTGTATTAGGTCTTTGTTGCTGTGTGTGGGCTTTGTAGTTGTGGCGAGCAGGCTCTAGAGCGCAGGCTCAGTAGTTGTGGCGCATGGGCTTAGTTGCTCTGTGGCATGTGGGATCTTCCTGGACCAGCGCTCGAACCCGTGTCCCCTGCATTGGAAGGTGGATTCTTAACCACTGCACCACCAGGGAAGCCCCTCACTGATTCTTTATTCTTCCATCTTGAATCTGCTATTGAGCCTTTCTAGTGAATTTTTCCTTTCAAATGGAGAAAATGTCCATTTGGTTCTCTTTCAATGATTTGTCTTATTGAGGTTCTCTGTTTGTGGAATCATTGTCATCATACCTTCCTGTAATATTTTTAATAAATTTATTTATTTTATTTATTTATTTTTGGCTGCATTGGGTCTTCATTGCTGCGCATGGGCTTTCTCTGGTTGCAGCGAACGGGGGCTACTTTTTGTTGTGCGTGGGCTTCTCATTGCGGTGGTTTCTCTTGTTGTGGAGCATGGGCTCTAGGAGCATGGGCTTCAGTAGTTGCGGCACGCGGGCTCAGTTGCTCTGCGGCATGTGGGATCTTCCTGGACCAGGGCTCGAACCCATGTCCCCTGCATTGGCAGGTAGATTCTTAACCAATGTGCCACCAGGGAAGCCCCTTCCCTGTAATTTTTAAATCATATTTTTCTTTAGTTCTTTGAACATATTTGAAATAACTTTTGAAGCCTTTGTCTGCTAAGTCCAACATCTGGGGATACTCATTTTGCTAGTGACTTTTTTGTTTGTTTGTTTTTTAAGGCTGCACCACGCGGCTTGCAGGATCTCAGTGCCCCAACCAGGGATCAAATCCGGCCGGCAGTGAAAGCACTGAGTCCTAACCACTGGACCGCCAGGGAATTCCCTCTGTTGACTTTTTATCTCCAGTGTATGGGGCACATTTCCTGTTTCTTTGAAAGCCTCTTAATTTTTTGTTGAAAACTGGACATTTTAGATAATATTGTAGCAACTTTGGATTCTGATTGTTTTTCCCTTTGAAAATGTTGCTATTTCTTCGTTTAGATAACTGGGGTAAATTTGGGAAATCTGTCTCTCCTGCAGTGTGTTGTTGCTTATGTCTCTGCTTTTTTGTTTTTTCCTGTTTAAAATTTTAAGCCTGGCCTTCTAGTGGTTGCTCTTGTCCTTTCTAGCATAGCTTATTGGCCAGCTAATGCTTGGGCAGAGTTGTGCTCAAACACCTAATTCCAGGAAGGATTTTTATTCTCTGCTGATGGATCTATATGTGGTTGGGGGAGTGCATTTTAAAGTTCAGGCCATTTTCTTTTTTTTTTTTTTTTTTTTTTTTTTTGCGGTACCCAGGCCTCTCACTGTTGTGGCCTCTCCCATTGCGGAGCACAGGCTCCAGACGCACAGGCTCCGCGGCCATGGCTCACGGGCCTAGCTGCTCCGCGGCATGTGGGATCTTCCCAGACCAGGGCATGAACCTGTGTCCCCTGCATCGGCAGGCGGACTCTCAACCACTGCGCCACCAGGGAAGCCCTGTAGTGGTCTTTTATTTGTTTCACTGCTATATATGCTCCTTCATTGTAGGAATTTACCACAATTAATTTTACCGTTCTGTTGTTAATAGATGTTTGGGTTTTGTTTTGTCTATCACAAAACAGTGCTTTCATGATACATATGTTTCTCTAGACAGTGTTTTTCAAGCTTCAGGTTGCCAACTATTAGTTGTGAAATCATTTTACTGAGTCATGAACAGCACCAAATTTTTTAACTATGTAGAATGGAAAAGAAAATATCTGAGTGCTTTACATAAGTTTTTTGTTTCATGAGTATCACAAGAAGCTCCAGACTCCTTAGTCACCCCGTTTCCTGCACTCTAATCTCCAGAAAGCACTGCACATTCCCTGTTCTGTTTCTTCCCCTCCGTCTTCAGCTTCCTTCCACTTTGGTTTTATCATCAGCAAAGTCACCAATATTCTCAATCTCCTCTCTGAATTTTCCCTTTATCTTCTGATACTAATAACAGTTTGGCTTTCCCCTGAGGGCACTGCTTCACCTTGCAAGGGGTGGCTGTGCTTTGTTTTTGTTTTTTAAAAAATATATTTTATTTATTTATTTTGGCTGTGTCAGGTCTTTGTTGTGGCATGCCGGATCATTAGTTGGCGGCATGTGAGCTGGGCACATGGACTTCTTAGTTGCAGCATGCATGTGGGGTCTAGTTCCCTGACCAGGGATTGAACCTGGGGCCCCTGCATTTGGAGAGTGGAGTCTTAACCACTGTGCCACCAGGGAAGTCCTGCCATTGACCCCTTTATATTGTGATGATTTTTGTTCCTTGCTTAGTGTCATTTTGTCCATTATTACTTTTGTCTTAATTCTTGGTCATTTCAATATACGCATCGATGCTTCCTCTGGCACTGCCCACTCAGTTCCCGTAATGGTTTTGTTCTCTTCCCTACCTCAGCCACGTATTTCCATAGTCATACTCTAACCTATGTTTCTTGAACTGTCTGTTGTAAAGGGCCATTATATTTTTATTTACAATCCATCGTTGGTGGATTTTTTGGGTAAAATACAGTCAAAATCAGATACTAGGAAATCTAAATGCTCTTTGGTTGTCATGACAATATCAAATTGCTGTAAATTTCTAATCAGTTACTCTTAATTTCTACACTTCCCTCATTGCAGACAGTCATTCAAGGACAGCACTTTGAGTGCTATTTTAGATCTTGTTAGTTACCAGTAACTGCAACCCTTCTGTAATCTCAGTTTCATTCACAGTGCTCTTAGACTACCACCTTCTATCTTTCCAGTTCAGTGTATACCCTTACTGTGCTGGGATGTCCATTCTGTTGGTCCTAGCACATTTTCACTACCCCATACCTTCTTAATGTGATCATTTAAATCATATTCTTGTACACACTTGCTTTTTCTTGCTTTGTTCTAGTTGCTTGGTGAAACTACAGTTCAGGTTAAATCCAGTGTCTACCTCCTCTGCACTTGGACTTATACAGCTGAACTTGAAAGGAGGAGACACATCCATGTATACCAGTTTCACTTTACATTCATGGCTATAGCCCTTAGAGTGGGCCCTTATTATTGTCTGGAAATCATATACTGTACTTGCCTAGTTTCTTCACTTTCTCACTATTGTTTCACACCTGGTCCTCTGATC
Source organism: Phocoena sinus (assembly GCF_008692025.1). Taxonomy (NCBI): domain Eukaryota; kingdom Metazoa; phylum Chordata; class Mammalia; order Artiodactyla; family Phocoenidae; genus Phocoena; species Phocoena sinus. Next base: position 27,385,055 of record NC_045776.1, on the reverse strand, counting down.
AGCCTCACCACCATCTTACTCATCCTCACTCTTAACTGATGACCTTGCTTTCTACTTTCTTGAGAAACTTGTAGCCAGAAGAAAACTTCCACAGATTCCCATCATGTTTATCTTTGGGCCATGCAAGATTAGAATGACACCTTTTGTTTTCATGATAATTTTTGCGTTAAGGTCTCTTTTGCCTGTTAATCATACAGATAAATCAGCTGGGGGGAGTGGTTATATATAATTTTCAGTTATTTTCCTTTAAACCTTTGTATGTCCTTATGTATGGGGGATGGACAGTAAACAATGACACAATTACTTAACTACAGTTATGCAAAGTGTCCTGAAGGAAAATAGGTGTGTAATATGTAGATAACAAGGATCTTATTAGTCTGTAAGGTACCCACGCTACCCCCAAGGAAGCAGTGTTTATTCTGATAACCTGCAAAGAGTAGCCAGCAAGAGGTCTGGCACAAAATGAGTGTGAAAGGCCAGAGATCTGAAAAAATTGTTTTTGTGACAGTTTTTGTAGCTAAAGAGAGCTGGGGTGTGAGTGGCCCAAGATGAAACTAGAGATGTGGACAGAGGTTTTGAGCAGGGAAGAACAATCACATTTTACCTCAAGTTTCTGTTAATGGTTTCTACATAGTTTAGAAATTGAGTATTGCGAATTCTTTTTCACCCTGTTTAAGTCATTGTATTTAGCAGTTTTATTCTTTGTCAGATTTTCTGTAACGTATGTTAAACCCTTTTCCATTTTTCACAAACCCCCAAACCTGCCTTATTTTTCACCTTGTGTTATGCTTTGCTGACCAAGAAGGAGGTCTGATATGATACAAACTCCCTCCAGATTTTCCCAGTAGCCTAATTTACTCTTATACTTACCACTTCCTTATCTCCTCAGAGCAGGCAGTGTACTGCTTCCTTACCATGGTTTAACTTTTCTTCCTGTCCCCAAATTCTTTTGTGTTACTTTCTTAATTATTACAGGACTAATAAAACAGTGCATTTTCATTGTCCAGAATTGACAGCCAGGTTTTGAAAATTATTGCATATGATTCTTTTTTTCTCTTTTTCCCTGTGTTGGGTCTTCGTTGCTGTGGCGGGCTTTCTCTAGTTGCGGCTAGTGGGGGCTACTCTTCATTGCGGAGCATGGGTTCTAGTCATGCAGGCTTCAGTAGTTGAGGCAAGCGGGCCCTGGAGTGTGTGGGCTTCAGCAGTTGTGGTGCGTGGGCTCAGTAGTTGTGGTGCATGGACTTTGGGGGGGCGCAGGCTTCAGTAGTTGTGCCTTGTGGGCTCTAGAGCTCAGACTCAGTAGTTGTGGCTCACGGGCTCTAGAGAGCAGGCTCAGTAGTTGTGGTGCATGGGCTTAGTTGCTCCGCGGCCTGTGGGATCTTCCCGGACCAGGGATCGAACCCGTGTCCCCTGCATTGGCAGGCGGATTCATAACCACTGCGCCACCAGGGAAGTCTGCATATAATTCTTTTAAAGGGAGAGAGAAAAACATCAGATAAAGCTCAAGTTGCCTTTTTTAAAAAAATTTATTTATTTTTGGCTGCATTGGGTCTTAGTTACCGCACGCAGGCTTTTCTCTAATTATGGCGAGCAGGGTACTACTCTTTGTTGTGGCACGCAGGCTTCTCACTGAGGTGGCTTCTCTTGCTGCGGAGCACAGGCTCTAGGTGCATGGGCTTCAGTAGTTGCGGCATGTGGGCTCAGTAGTTGTGGCTCGCGGGCTCCAGAGCGCAGACTCGGTAGCTGTGGCGCACGGGCCCGGTTGCTCCGCGGCATGTGGGATCTTCCCGGACCAGGGCTCGAACCCATGTACCCTGCATTGGCAGGCAGATTCTCAACCACTGCGCCACCAGGGAAGCCCTCAAGTTGCCTTTAACTACTCTCTCCTCTTGGTCAACCCCCACCCCCAACCTTATAGGACATTTAAAAAATACTTACAGAAAGTATGTGAAATCTTAAAAGAAATACTTTCTCATATAAACATGTCATATTTGCCTTGTAAAGGTATTGTTCTGCCTGTTCTATGGAGAATAGGTTGGTGGGTAGGAGCAAGACTGAATATAGAGAGACAGGAGTTGACTCTCAGTCATTCCATTGAAAAATAAGTGATGGAGGTTGTGTTTAGAGTGGTTGACAGTGGAGATAGAGAATAGTGGACAAGCTAGAAATCTAAGGATGTAGGATTGATAGGAATTAGTGATTGGTTGGATGCAATGAGTAAAGGAGAAAGCATTGTCAAGGATAACCCTCAGGTTTTTGGCATGAACAACTGAGATAATAGTGCTATTAACTGAGCTAGGGAAAGCTAGAGAAGGAGCAGAGTGGGGTAGTTCAAAGATTGGTGTAGTGAATTGATTGTCTTTGTGAATCTAAATGACGTCAAGTGGATATTTGAGTGGACTGGTATAGAACTCAGAGAAAGTCTAAGTTGGAGAAACAAAATCACTAGTATAGGGATGGTAGTGGAAACTGTGAGTGGAGAATAGATCACTTTGGTGGGTGGGAAGAAGACTTTGCCCAAGGACTAAACTACTGAGGGGTTTGGTAGAGCGTTAAGCCTACAAAGTAGGCTGAGAAAGAGCAGCCAGAAGAATAGGGTAACCTGGAAGCCGAAGAAAGACCGTTTAAGGAGGAGAAAGTGTGGTTAGGCATAGAATGCTGCTTATACATTCAGTAAGATGAAGGCCAGACTTTTGTCTGTTGGATTTAGAGATATGGGAGTCATCAATGACCCTGGTAAGAACTGTGTTACTGGTTTGATAGAAGCAGATATCAGGTGGGATTTGGTTGGAGAGGGAGTGTGAGAGGTAAGAAAATAGAGGAAGGGAGGTTAGACAACTCTCTTAGTAAGGTTGGCTGTGAAAGAAGAGAATAGTACCCGGAGGAGGAGATGTGAGGTTGAAGTAGTAGATAGAAGGAGGATTTAAAAAATTTTTTAATGAATGAGTGAATGAATGAATGGATGGTCTAGATGAATGTGAGAGGTTGATGAGTGCCAAGGAATAATCAGTAATGTAAGGTTCTAGGGAGATGAGGGGATGAGTTGTACTAACATTACATGTACACATATATACACAGAAGGGGATTGCCTTTAGATTGGAGGGAAGAACAGCATGGGAGGAAATGCTGTTCTAATAGGATAAATGCTATCTTGTATATTTCATACTCGAATGTAAATTCACTGTGAACATTAAATCAGAGGGTTGAGAGACTTTATCTCAAGGATGCAACTCCCATTTGATAGTTTTATCTTTTCTACTGCCAACTACATTTGACTACCTCTACCAGGAACATCCCACTTTTCCCCCGATCAAAAACAATATATGCAGTAAATAATCTGATTGTTTGGGAAGATTAATCTGTACTTCATTTTTATTCCGTTGCAGGGAGTTTTGTCAGAGCTTGTATTTCTATTTCCTGTGATTTTTTTTTTCTTGTGTTTTATGAATTACAACAAAATTCCACTATGGGGGGAAATTCTAATAGAATTCACTGACTAAATTTGACCCCAATAGTAGTTGGTGTCCTGAGCAGAAAAAAGTACAACTCCTTCTTTCTTCAGAAGACTTTTCAGTAGATTTTATGTTAGAAGGGAGTTTTGAATAGGTAATAACTTACACGGGATACAGAATTCAAGAGGTACAAAACTATATACAGTAAAAAGTCTTTGACTCCTGTTCCTTCATTCACTCTCTTTCCTTGCCAAGGCAGCTGGTGTTACCATTTTCTTAAGTATCCTCCTAGAGATTTCTGTGCATCTATAGACAAACTGATATATAATTTTGTTCTTTATTTACACAAATGGTATAATGTATCTTTCTTGTTCATTTAACATTATGTGTTGGAAATTGCTCCATATTAGTATATGGAGAACCTTTTCATTCTTTTTTGCCACATAGTATGGGCATACCATGATGAGCTAACTGATGTCCTATTTATGGTTGATGCCAGTGTTTGTGATTGATATGGGCATATTTAATTGGTTTTGACTGCAATACTGGTTTCTTTTTTAGGCAGCAGAAGTCACTGTAAATCTCAACACTTAAATTTAAGGAAGTTGAAAGATAATTGATTGATGTGTCATATTGAAAGACATTGATAATTGTCATGTTTTCTTAAAGGAAAAACAGACTAGATGCGTTTGTGCTACCCACATTATTTAGTTGAAGAAATGAGTTTTAAGGATCATTTTAACAAATTTTTCATTCGAGTACATTTCTCAGATATTTCAGCTTTAAGAAAAATTTTATTCCAGAATATAACTTCATTCTCTACAAAAGAATCAACTCTTACGTTTATTCAGTTAGAAAATCTGTTTTATTCCTCATACCTGGGGATATTGCATATCTATTAATATTTTATTTCCTGTTTTTTTTTTTTTTGTCAACATGCTTTATTTAAGACACTGGCAGTTTGTTGGTTTAACTTTTACTCCGTCTGTTGGCTTTCAGTGGTGTTGCATTCCTTTTGGAATGGTGTTTGGAATGACGTTTATGCTTATTTTCTTTCAGTTCAAAAATTAGTAATGGTACAAATATGGTTATGAAATAGACTACACATGGGATTAGGTTTTTTTTTCTCCCTTAATTTTATTTATTTGTTTATTTATTTATTGCTGCTTGGGTCTTCGTTGCTGCTCGCCGGCTTTCTCTAGTTGCGGCGATTGGGGGCTACTCTTCGTTGTGGTGCGCAGGCTTCTCACTGCGATGGCTTCTCTTGTTGCGGAGCACGGGCTCTAGGTGCACAGGCTTCAGTAGTTGTGGCTCGCGGGCTCTAGAGCGCAGGCTCAGTAGTTGTGGCACATGGGCTTAGTTGCTCCGCGGCATGTGGGATCTTCCCGGAGCAGGGCTCGAACCCGTGTCCCCTGCATTGGCATGCGGATTCTTAACCACTGATCCACCAGGGAAGCTCCATGAGATTGTTTTTAACTTATAAATGTTTCCAGTGGCCATGAATGTTCTGGTTTTCATGAATGTGTTAAGGAAAATTCATCAGAATGCCTGTTTTATCAGCAGCTGAGAACAGGACCTGAAAAAAACCCCAGATATATAGAACATTTATGTTTATAGTAAGCAAAAGAGTAGGCTTGTCATGTTAGATCAATAAATAACTCCATTTTTCAGATATCTTCTAGTTGCTGTCTACCATATAGTGAACTATCAAGTAACTTGATGGAATGAAGTGACGGAGATGTCTTATTGTGCCTCACTGACATACCATCTAGCTTAATGTTTGTGTCTGTCTGTGACTTATGGCACATGATCATTGCCTTCTTTAACATCAGTTGTTCAGGGTGAGGTATTTACTTGCTTTGCACATTGTTAGCATCCTCTTAAAAAACCACTAGTTAATGAAGTTTGCACTGTATAGGTCACAACTCTTGTGGCTAAAGATTATGTCCTGTTTCTCTGTGATTAAGTGGAGTTGTAGGACACACAGTGGTGGAAAGATATTAGGTTCTAAAGTTAGCATAGGAGATGGAGAATGTGTGTAGGGGGTTTTCTTTTAACCCCCTTAAGTCATTCATAGAATAGAGAGTTTAGGTTTTTTGGGTTCACAAAGTAGTTAATCTGTATTTAGTGGCTATTGTTTATGAAACAAAACATATGTTTAAACATTAGACTCATCATATTCAGCATGAGGAGAGGTTTGTGGGAACTGGGAAGAACTGAGGAAACAGCAGATTCAGGTTTTTCATCTTAATGCCCCTCTAGAGCAACTCTTGTTGAGAGGAATGACAACTTTGATGCATGTAATTACTTTTGTTGCCCACTTGCCAAATGCACTTAATTGATGTTTTTTTTTCCCTTTAACATAAGTGTACATTTGATGTCACTCCACTGTAACTCACTCCCTTGCTTCCTTTCTTTGAGGATTTGAATGTAAAAGTAATCATTCCAGTTCACTTGTTGTAGACCAGTTTTTTTGGAGCATTCCTTTTCATTTAAAGTTTACATACTTGCTAACTATATCAAAGCTTTGAGGATCCTTTTCTTGAACAGTTTAAATAAAGTTTTAAAGTTGAAAATCCTTGTTTGGTTGCTTGCTGGTCTTGCAAGTTCAGTAATAGAAGATTAATATTGTGCCATTTTTAGTAGCTGTGTATGCCAGTATTTTGGTCGTATTAAGTCCTTTGAATCTGTTGTTCAAGCAAATAATAGATACATGTATTTTAAAGGCCTATATGATGGTAACTTTTGCTGCCCACTTAGAAAGGTAGGAATGTTGTGTTGATTAAATTATCTGCCATTTCCGTTTATTGATTTTTGTGTGTTTTTGTACAGGTTGCTTTCCCGTTGCATCTTTGACATAGTTTCCTAGACTCTGCTCCATGATTTAACTTGAAAGTCTGAAATGAAGATGGAGGAGGCAGTGGGAAAAGTTGAAGAACTCATTGAGTCTGAAGTCCCACCAAAAACATCTGAACAAGAGACAGCTAAGGAGGAAGATGGATCTGTGGAACTGGAATCTCAAGTTCCGAAAGATGGTGTGGTGGATTCTACAGTTCTTTCTTCAATGCCCTGCTTGTTGATGGAACTGAGAAGGGACTCTTCTGAGTCTCAGTTGGCATCCACGGAGAGTGACAAGCCGACAACTGGTCGAGTTTATGAGAGTGACTCCTCTAACCACTGCATGCTTTCCCCTTCCTCTAGTGGTCACCTGGCCGATTCAGATACACTGTCTTCTGCAGAGGAGAATGAACCCTCCCAGGCAGAAACAGCGGTAGAAGGAGACCCTTCCGGAGTGTCTGGTGCCACAGTTGGGCGCAAGTCTCGCCGGTCCCGATCTGAAAGTGAAACATCCACCATGGCTGCCAAGAAAAACCGGCAATCCAGTGATAAACAGAATGGCCGAGTCGCCAAGGTTAAAGGTCATCGGAGCCAAAAGCACAAGGAGAGAATCAGGCTACTGAGGCAGAAACGGGAGGCTGCTGCACGAAAGAAATATAACTTGTTGCAGGACAGTAGTACCAGTGATAGTGACCTGACTTGTGACTCAAGCACGAGCTCATCAGATGATGATGAAGAAGTTTCAGGGAGCAGCAAGACAATCACTGCAGAGATACCAGGTAGAGGATGTTTTTTAAACTGACTGTAGAGCACCTGATGGCATTTCTCAGCTCTCAGGCTCAGTTAGATGAGTGACACTTGAAAAAATCCAGGAGACCTGCAGCTCTGTGTAAATTTGAAGACTGCAGTGTATTAACAAGACATGGCCAATTTAAAAACCTGTTCTGAGGTTTCCAGTGCACTTTAGCACAACAGCCAAAAAAAATACTTAATGATAGGGACAGGATTATTTTTAAGTAATGGAATTTCTCACAAGTCTCTTTCTCTGTAACACATTACCTGAATTCCCATCATTGCCTTTCTAGCACTACTTAGATTTAATACTCACTGTTCAGCATTATTACTAAGTACGTTTTCCTCAGGAATAGGCACCTTGCTTTATTATATAGCCACTGCACTCGAGCTTATGGTGTCTGAAATAACATGTTCTACCTTTCGTTAAAGGTTTCTAATAACTATTCCTCCTAAAACAGTAGTTTTATGTGTCCCCCGCCATTCAGTGCATGTTTAGCTAGTTGTCACTTGCATTGAAAGGAATGTTTTTTGCAAAATTTCCCCCTTAACGCCCCCAAGTTTAAAAAGTACAGAAAAATCTGCTGTTCCAGCTCTTATTGGTATAAGAGTCTGTAATTTATTACATGTTTGACACATCTGCTTTCTCCATATTACTACGTCTGGTACTGTGTATGTACTACAAAGGCAGTCTTGAGATTTCATAGTGGAAGAAAGGTGAGGTCTGAATGGTTCTTGGGTGAATTCTCATTATTGAAGAGACTCGATTAGGAACATTCTGTAAAGTACATGGCATTTAATAGATCATGACAGCATTATTTGTTGCTACGTTAAAGGGGGAAGTTTTGGTTTTCAAAGTTTTATGGGTGACTGTTTTTTCCTCCTAGTTTTCTGAAATGTTTCTGTTTCTATATGTCAGCATATTGCTGCTATACAAAGAATATTTCAAGATAAATCATATTGGGTTAATTAAACCTATAGCTAACCAAACTTACAGAAACTCAGTAATAATGATTTTTTAGGTGTTCAACTTAAAATAAAAGCATCATCCATATAGTGTATTAAATATGAGTTTTTAACCATCGTTGGAAATGCTTACTGTTTTAATATCTATTGAATTCCTTTGGTAGTTCTTTATGTTAAAATTACTGGGGGAGGGGATTTAATTGAAGCTCATCAGATGACTGCATGAGAGAAGCAAACTTTGGGGTTGTTCTAGGCAGGTTCTAGGTGTATTTCAGATTTACATTTAATATTTTAAAGAAAGCTATATTAACACCTATACAATTGTTTATGCATTCTTACGTCCTGTTCTAAGCTATTAATCAGGATCATGATGGATCTCTTGATATAGTGCTTACTTAATTCCACTCACTAAATAGATTTTTATGTAACTGCTCAATACTTTGTCTTTTTATGGAAAGGGAGAAGGTGGGTGAACAAAGTGCTCTTTGAAGATAGACCCCATTGTAGAGGTGGCATGAAAAATATCTTCGTGGGCATTCTCCCTATTTGGCTTAAATAGGTTAGGTGTGCTTTGTTCATATTTTCCAAACCTCTTTGCTAATTGACTACCTTGACCAGTGTCTAAAACTCCTAAAACATCAGTCTTCTGTTTCTTGTCTATTCTGAATTGTATACTAACCAAAACACCAAATTATCTGAATCTGTAATTTAGTTTCTATTGGGCACACCACTTAATAAGTTGGTGGATTTTGAAAATATGAAGAGTTTTCTAAGGTAATCATGGAGAATCAAATGGGAGGTAAGCTGTAGGGCCACTGTATATGACTGCCTAGGCTGTGCACCACAGAGTTACAGAAGGTGCTGTACACATAAGCAGCTGTGAGTGGTCTTTCCTGGAATTATGCAAAGCAAAGGTAGAACATCCTAAGTTTAAATATTAGGAAGTTCATTTCAATTATCCACATTGTTACACCCGAAAAATTTTGACATTTTTCATTGCTGATGTCATAATTATGTATACCTCAGTTTCTTGAATCAGATTATAACTTTGGGGCAGGGGGGATACACTCTACCTTATAGCAGGGCAGTTGTTGAAAAGTTGTATAGATTGTAAAGATAGGATAAATTGTGAACTGACTTATAAGATGAGTGCAACACCATGGACATTCAGGTGAACTTAAACTGGATGTACCTAACAGCAAATCTCTTGGAATTTGAAATTTGAATCCAGCTGTTTATACAGAATGGAAACCAAGAGGAAAAGTAAAAACTGAGATTCTTGCTATATGCTTTCATCAAGGTACAACTAATTTAGTAATTCAGAATTGCTGTATTTATAAACTATTTTTGGCAGCAGCTTAAACATTGAAGGAATTATGCTAAATATTCACTTATGCCAAACAGTTGAACAATTAATGCATTTTCTTTTAAAGAGTGGAAATAATTAATGCTGCAGACTTATATAGTGCATGGTGATGATTAATAATTGAGTTTGATATTTGGACAGTAGATGTTTATGAAGTGGTTTTGTTGTTGTTGCTTTAGTTAACAGTTAACTGACAGGCAGCTTAGTATCCACACTAGATCATTCTTTCCTTGAAGTTTTTGAAACTATATTGCTCTTTTATGAATCTGGAGGTATCATATCAAGATAATTCTGGCACTTCTTTCATTTGGGGGACTTAGAGATGAGCAAAAATAGAGTATTTTGTAGTGCATATTAATGTGAAAATACTATGTGGTAGTCTTGAGTATTCAAGGCTTTTGTTGAGTGTCTCATTTATAGGTGATATTTTTGTATTATTAATCTTTGTACTTTATTATTAGAGCATTATTTCTTCGGGGGTTGGGGGGGTCAGTTTTTCTGTAAAATCACTTTGAGACTAGAGCTGTAAAGTCTGCTCTTTGCAGGGATTTTTTTTTTTTTTGGGCCATGACACACGGCTTGTGGGATCTTGGTTCCCCGACCAGGGATTGAACCTGAGCCCTCAGCATTGAAAACTCAGAGCCTTAACAATTGGACTGCCAGGGAATTCCCTGCAGGGAATTTTGATTTTAGTGAATGTGAATAAGTCTGTGACATCAGACTTCAATTCAAAAATTCTCTGAACAGACCAGCTTACATGCATCATTGTAGGTGGGCAGCAGGGAAGAGTCTTTCCAGTGACCGTTGTTTTTCATAATATTTAGTATAGAATAAACCTCAGGGTAGCTTCATCTTGTCTTGGCTATAATGACCTGCTTTTGTGTGGTTTAATAGTCCACCATGCAAGTGCCCACTCAGACTGAGGTTCCAAAAATAGTATCCACCTTGGTAGGTAAGGGTCAGTTGTCTTGGCTGTTTTGCATTTTAGAAAATCTAATCGGTCTTTGTTGGAGAATGTCAGGGAGGCTGTTGAGGACACCTGTTTAAGATCATCTGAATCCTCAATCCATGTGGCCAGGCGCAGCTCAGTCCTACTGAAGCTAGGATCTCAGCACTCACTACTCACCACACACAATTATACAGTGAAATTCCTCATGATAAGCTATCATTTTACCTTACAGTTTTTCTGAGGTAGAGACTTATTATGCTTGATCAATTAACTCTTACTTGAAAAAAATTTCTTTAGTAAATCCTTTGTAGGAAATTTTGAAAATAGGAAAATGTGATGTATAAGATTAAAATCCTGCTTTTGTTAACATTTAAGTATATTGCCTTCCATAATATGTAACAAAATTTATCATACTATGTATACTTCTTTCTTTCCCTCTAACATTGCATTTTGAGCCTTTAACCAAAACACAATAGTCTCCCTAAAACCATGTATGGATTTTGAATAATTTAGCTAACTATAAAATAACTTCCCTACTCCTGGCCCTTTGGGCTGTTTTTAGTTTTTCCTATTATGAGGAAGGGTATGAACACTTGAAGGCTCTTGACACATACTGCCAAACTACTTTTTAATACTTTATTAAGTTTATTCCATCCAGGAGCTTGAGTATTTGTTGCATTATATTCTTTCTATTGAGTGTTTATAAAAATGTTGCTGGTTTGATGGATGAACTGTATCTTTAATTTGCATTTCTTTGATTACTAATGAAGTTGAAAAATCATATTGGCCATTTGTATTCTTTTGGTAAACAGTCTATTCATGTTCTTTGCACATTTTCCTCTTGCTACACTTGTTTTTTTTTTTAATTGATTTGTGAGGATTCTTAACCTACTGGGGATTGAATTACTTGAAAAATATTATTATTAATTTAAGCGGTAGCAACTCATGGTAGAAGATAAGACCCCCAAACCCATGTTAGGAATTCCATGACCTTTTTCCTATATTGAATATGAAGTGACTAAAAGCCCCATGTCCCCAATTTAAGCCTCTGTAATCTGATTGTATTTTGGTAGCTATTTAGGAGACTCACTAAATACATTGATAACAAGACACTGAGACTGAGTAATCAGTTGAAGACTGCCTGAAAAGTGATTAGTAAATGCAAACAAAGCAGGTAATATCTGTGCAGTTTTCAGTCTGGCTATATGTTAGAATCACTTGTTGGGGGTTGGGAGCATTTAAAACTTATGATGTCCAGACCCCACCGCAGACCAATTAAATCAGAATCTCTGGATCTGACCCAGGCATCAGCATTTTTCTCCCAGCTTTTTTGAGATACAGTTGACATATAACATTGTGTAAGTTTAAGTAAGGTATACAACGTGTTGATTTGATAAATGTATATACTGCGAAATGATTAGCACAGTAGGGTTAGTTAACACGCCTCTCACTTCACGTAGTTATAATTTTGTGTTGGGAAGTTTTAAGATCTGCTCTCTTAGCAACTCTCAAATATACAATACAGTATTGTTAACTATAGCCACCATGCTGTATTACATCCCCAGAACTTACTCATCTTATAACTGGAAGTTTGTCCTATTTGATCACCTTCACTCATCCTTGCTGCACCCCGTACTCTCCACCAAACTACTCTGTTTTTTTGAATTTGTTTTTTTTTAAGATTCCACATGCAAGTGAGATCATACAGTGTTTGTCTTTCCGGACTTATTTCACTTAGCATAAAGGCAGCAGCATTTTTAAGCTCCCAGGTGATGACAGTGGGCAGCCAGGCTGAGAACTACTCAGTTAAGCAAAGTGATATGTTAAGTCTCCCATAGCTAAAAATCATTGTAAAACTGGTAGTCTGCTTCTGTTAAGTTCTGAACAGTGTCATCTAGTTTTTAAATATGTTATTAGTGATTAATAAACATAAGCACCTTTAAATTTTACTCCATTTAAGTGATTATTTTAAAAGCATGCATTGTTTAAATGTGGTTTTCTCTATGCTACAGTGTCTAGATAATGTTACCTTAAATTTAGAAGCTTTGAAATCTTACTGGTGGGTATCCTTTGGCAATCTCTAATGTTAAAGCACCAAGGTATTATTTTCAGCCTGCTTTTCCTAGCTTATTTCCTAAAGTGAGTGCCTTTAAAAACTTTGTGTATGCAAAAGCATAAGCTTTGCTTTTGATGTCTTTCTCAAAGTAGGATATATTTTAGTGTTAATAAAAGGACATATGTGGTGTTAAGGTGAGAATATGGTCCTGGTTGTTGTTTGTTTTTTTAATGTATTTTTTAGAGCAGTTGTAGGTTCACAGCAAAATTAAGCAGAAGATACAGAGATTTCCCACTTATTCCTGTCCTCACATGCGTACAGCCTCTTGCACTATCAACACCCCCACAGAATGGTACATTTCTTATAATTGATGAACGTAGATTGACATATTATCACTCAGAGTCCACAGTTTACATTAGAGTTCACACTTGGTGTTGTGCATTCTGTGGGTTTTGTTTGACACGTATCATTGGGTCCTCTTTTTAAGACTTCAAAATGTCTTGTTTTCAGTATTTATTGCTGGTAGTCATCTTTATGAGGCTGCAACTTATCTCACTGTCCTTAGCATAAGTATTCTCACACCAGTTTTTTGAATTCAGCTTTTAAATACTCATTTTCCAGTGTTTGTTGAAAAATAAGCAGTGCCAGAATCTGAAACATCAAAGTAGCCATATCATTTCCTGTCCTGTACACTTCAGTTTACCCAGCACTTATAATGGGGATAAACTGTTTAAAGAAAGTTTAGTATTCTTTAAATTCCATTTAGACTTTCCATAAGCTAAATATGTTACACTTCAGGGAAAGGTATGCCCTTCTTGAGGAAGTTTACTTATAAATAAGGTGTTTTTAAAAAAAATAAATTAATTTTATTTATTTTTGGCTGCGTTGGGTCTTCGTTGCCGCGGGCAGGCTCTCTAGCTGCGGCTAGCGGGGAGGCTACTCTTTGTTGCGGTGCGTGAGTTTCTCACTGCGGTGGCTTCTCTTGTTGCGGAGCACGGGCTCTAGGCACGTGGGCTTCAGTAGTTGTGGCTCATGGGCTCTAGAGTGCGGGCTCAGTAGTTGTGGCGCATGGGCTTAGTTGCTCCGTGGCATGTGGGATCTTCCCGGACCAGGGCTTGAACCATGTCCCCTGCATTGGCAGGTGGATTCGTAACCACTGTGCCACCAAGGAAGCCCTTTTTTTTTTTTTTAATGTGAAGAAAGGGGATGGAATGCAGTAATCAGGGGAGGAGGAATGAAATGAAGTTAGAGGGAAAGTTGATAACAATAAACTTTATGAGGTTTTTGTTTGCTAGGTAGAATTGGGCTAAAAATTTGTCCCATAGGCTTTTAGGCATTGAAAAGAGGTGGCATGACATAAGCAGTTCTCATTTTCTAGGAGAAACACTTCTTTTCTTGATACTGGAAACTGAGACCTGGGAAATTTTTCTTTTGTCTATTCATAAAAAATCACTATGAGATAAAGTAACCATATTTTCAGAAATACCCTGAGATAAATGCAACAGAGCATTTCATAGGGTAGTTCTTTATAAGACTTCTTGGTATAGGTAGATGGTATAAGGCCAAGATTGATTGATTCCATCAGTCATTCATTCAGCAAATATGTGGGCACCTACTATGCGGCATTGGGAATGCAGTAGTGAATGAAAGTCCTGCCCTCATGAAACTTAAATCTTTTCTGAGGAGAAGATAATAAATGAATTCATCATATGCTATCAGGTAGGGATATACACTATGATAATAAAGCAGGATATAAGAGATGAGATAAAGATGGACTAAGGATGGGGTAGAAAAGCTTTTTTTTTTTTTTTTTTTTCCTGTACATAGGCCTCTCACTGCTGTGGCCTCTCCCATTGCGGAGCACAGGCTCCGGACGCGCAGGCTCAGCGGCCGTGGCTCACAGGCCCAGCTGCTCTGCGGCATGTGGGATCAGCCTGGACCGGGGCACAAACCCGTGTCCCCTGCATTGGCAGGCGGACTCTCAACCACTGCGCCACCAGAGAACCCAGAAAAGCTATTTTAGATATTGTAGTCAAGAGTGGTCTGAGGAGGTAACATTTTAATAGCTCCCTGAAGAAATGAAGAGTTCAGTATAATTAGTTTTATTAGAAACCCAAAGTATATGGGACCCAAACCAAAGCTGATCTGGCCTAGTTCGAGGATAAAACACTGTATGTAGAGGAGCATATCCTAAAACTAGAATCCTGTGAAACCACTGTTCTACTTGCTATTAATAGCTGTACACTGTTCACACGTTTGGGAAGTGCTGGATCATGTGGAAGCAGATTTCTTTACTGCAGGACAACTCGGAGACGTTAATGTGCTCTCCAATGTGGGGAGGATATGATTTGTAGCATATCCCAAACTTAACCACAAAACTTTTTGTTTTTTGAGGCATACCTTTTAGCACCTTGCACAGACCAGGGTTTATAAAAAACTGACCCAGAGGTATACATGGATTATGCATATCCTCTGTGGGGTTTTTTGTTTTTTTTTTAAATTTGGCTAAGTCAGGTCTTAGTTGCGGCACATGGGATCTTTATTGTGGCATGTGGGAGTTTTCCTTTTGGCACTCAGGCTCTAGAGTGCGCAACCTCAGTAGTTGCAGCATGTGGGCTCTCTACTTGTGGCATGTGGGCTCTAGAGCGCGTAGGCTTAGTTGCCCTGCGGCATGTGGGATCTTAGTTCCCCAACCAGGGATCGAACCCATGTCCCTGCATTGGAAGGCAGATTCTTAACCACTGGACCACCAGGGAAGTCCCCTCTATGTGGTTTTTCCATAAGGAAAAAAAAAATTTTAACTTAAAACAAGAGCATTTGATAAAAATCAATTAGCTGACAGTTATTGTATACTGATTTATTATGGGTCAGCTGTCAAAACAACTTTTAGAATTTTAAAGTCATAGTGTGAAAATATTCAGGGATGCAGTGGTTTTCAATCAAGGCTGTACATTAGAATCACCTGGGGAGCTTAAAACAAAAAGGACCTGTAATGTCTGGGAGCCACCTAGGTTTTGGTATTTGTTAAACCATTCCAGGTCTTTATGTTCAGCAAAGGTTGAAAAACACTGTTACAGATTAATAGTTGTATAGTAACAGAATACACAATCCTCCACAGATTCAGTGAAGCTATGAAAAATGGTAGTATCATGTTGTGTTTCTCAGAATTACCAACTTTTGTTTGGTTAATTAATTAAAGTGCCCCTTATGAGTGCTATACCTATATGGCTGTTCTTAGTAATGCTTATGCCATTTTCCTGAATAAGCTTGTCTTAATAAAAATACAGTTTTCTCATTTAACCATGTTTTATCAAATGGCCTCAATGTCTTTAAAGCTGACTTCAGTTGTGCTGGGGGATCTGAAGGAGCGCCCAGGGAAATTCCAGGATTACTTGACAGGGGTGCTGTGTGTGATAGGTGCTACATAGGCAGTGTCCTAGAAGAGGCCATGAGCTGTTTTTCCAAGATGCAGATGCAGAAAGAGGAGAAGTTCCTGGTGTGGATGGAAAAGCTAACTCTACTTGACACTGGTGAAGAGAACAAGCAGCTACTGGAACCCAGGGAACTTAAAATGCAACTAGTTGGCCAAAGAATTTCCCCTGTCGCCCAATCAGGTGCTTACATGCAGATGCCTGATTCCCAAGAACTGCCACAGCAGCCCTTTGTGACTTGTCACAATGTTGACAGTACATTAGCGTTCTCAAAGACATTACAGTTTTCCAATTAACTTTGCTGAAAATGGGAATATTACAGAACAACCTTTATCTGCTTTTTGAATTGTGTAAGAAAGAATATGCTTTTGCCCATTGTAAGTTTCTTTTGATGATGTTTAAAAAATGATAATAGTAAACAGTTTCTTTTTAAAAAATTAGATATTCAGAACAGAGTTTGATAAATTCTAGCTTGAGTTTTGTTACATGTGGTTGGAACCTAGAACCATTTATACGATGGTAGGGGTGATCCTCATATTTATGCTTTTTTCATGCAAAATATAAATAAATATAAAATAGGGAATCTTAGTGAATCCAAGGTGGGTAAGTAGTTAATTCCCTGAGAGTCTCTTAGCATTATTCTCTACAAATACTGTTGACTCCCTTCGATTCCAATAGGAGGAATGATGTAATTAATCCCGCTCTGGAGGTCATGAGTGAATATATTGCATGAACACTTTTCTGTCATTCTTTCGTATGTCATTTAATGAACTAATTTGTTGCTAGTCTTTAATGAATTATATTAAATAGCCTTTGTATGCAGGAAGAATGAATTATTTTTGAGCAAATTAATGCTCTGTACCTACTATGCAAGATACTGTAGGGAAAGCGGATTAGAAAGGAGTTTGATTTCATGCATGAGAAAAATAGTTTTCATTGTTACATAGATAAATTTTTATTTGAGCTTTAACTTAAAGCTCAGTGCCTGAGCCAATAACCTGGCAGACATCATCCAGAGGAATTGTTTGGTACTCTGATGTAAAGGGTACCTCTAGAGGATACAGATGAAATGGTCACTCTATTAAGGGTGTGTTTTGAATCGGTGTTTACATTACTAGTGACTAAGTGTATTGGCTAATGTACTACCAATTTAATTTTGTTTTCAATCCCTGGACTGAAAATAAATGGCATGTTAAAGAGCCCATGGAGTGTGTCAAAGGGGAGAAAATAGCACAGCATTGAAAGGTTTTGCAACATGATAGATTTTTAATGTGTGGCCTAGGGCTGGGAGATACTGGTATTTTCTTTTCTGGGTTGGTAGGAATATTGTGAGAAAAAGCTAAATTAGGAAGAAATTTTCAGTAGGAATATATAACTTTGCTAACATTACCTGTTTTTTTTAAAATTGTACTTTCTACTGGGTTTACTTACAATAAAAATTTAGGAGTCTTTCCCTTCAAATTTATAACCTAATAACTTCTCAATATGAATAAGGTTAATTATTTTAATATTTAATGTAGTTGCAACTTTGGAAAGATCTAATTCTGTGTTTTGCAAGAGGAAAGATAGGTGGCATATTTGGAGTTTCATGTATAGCTAACACAAGAACAACAGGAGTTTGAACTGCATAGGTCCACTTATATGCAGATTTTTTTCACTAAATATGTGCTGTAGTTCTATACGATCTGAGCTTGATTGAATTCGTGGATGCAGAACCAGAGACTGTAACATTTTATGTGGATTTTCTTCAACTGTGCAGTGGGTGGGAGCCCCAACCCTTGTGTTGTTCAAGGGTCGACTGTATAAACAATAAAGACCTCTGTTTTATTTTAGTAATTTACCGGTAACCACTCAGAAAAATTGTCACCACTTTTTCTATTTAGTTCTATATTCAGACATTTATACCTTGTAAATTAACTGTAATAGACTGAGTCAATTTTATTTTGCTCTTCCAGTTTTGAAGTGAAAAATGACTATTGTGGTTTTTTCTTTTTAAAACTTGATATATGAGAATTGGGAGTTTCTCTGAAATGATAGTGCAACACTTGTAAACTACTTCAGCCAATTTTTTAAAATTAAGTTTTATGTCAACAGGAAGAGCAGATTGGTTTTGGGTGACTGACAGGTTTTTAACTAATCTGTAATCTTTACTTGTAGTTGCGATGTTTTCAGGGAAGTTTGTTCTGTCTTCAAATTCTCCCTGGCATCACAGATTTTACTAGGCATGGATTCTTAGATATAAGAAAATGTTAATTTAATTTCAGCATGTTAACATGACTGCTTTTCTATGCATGTATAAACTGCTTCAGGCACTTAACAGATTTCTTTTTGTTTCATGATTTAATATTTCATATATTAAGCATATAGTGGAATGCCTTTTAATTTTAAAATAATTAATGAATCCTTTAAGAATAACATATAGACATATTCCTAGTATTGACTGGGATATATTCTAATTCTTGTTGTTACTAGATAACAGAGTAGGAGATCTACAGATTTCTTTTTGCCTTTTAGAGAAAAATGTCAATTTAATGGAATTATCAGGCATAGGTTTTAATAATTGATACTCAAGGTAAAAATATTTTGAATATTTGAGGTGTTAATAATTTTGGGAAGCCTTTTCTACATAATTTTGGATAAAGATGTGGACAGAGAGGTTTTGATAGAAAGAAAAGGAGCACCAGAATATATTGATTTAATTCATAGAATATATGCCAAAATATTAAAATTTATTCTGAAGTAAAAATTGACATTTTGTGGTTTTGAGAGTTTAACCTTAAGAATAATTTTATAGCAGAAACATATATACAGATTTCCCCCTGATTTTCAGTTTCTCACAGTGCCTTGAAAATGTGTTGCTGTCTTAAAGAGTATTGTTTTGAAAAACAGTAGTTTTTTTTTAATATGAGTTGTGCTTTAAAGTGATTATACCTTCTCCAGATTGCACAATTTAAAAACTCTTCTTTCAGAAAAATTTGTTTTTGTATTATGGACAAAGAAGTATTAAGTATTTGAAGTAGTTTTAAAAAAACTCGACTGCTGTTGTGGATTGTTGAATTCTCTTTCACTGAGGCAAAGTCTGTATTCCTAAGATTATAGTACTTATATGTACTAATACAAAGAAGTGGGAATTATTTTTGGATTATGTGGTGGCATTTTTATGTAGGTATTGTTTTAGAAGTGCCTAGTGGTCTTCCCTTAACTTCCCTTTAATTCCCTTAATTTTCCTAGAATTTTAAGAAGGTTAAGAAATATATCCTGTTTGGACTTTTTGTAGTGTATAAAGGGCTAATGCTGGACAGAAACTTCTTTCAAGTTATAGCATTAATCTAGACATGGTCCAAATGCTTTTTATTTAAGAATATAATCCCGTATCTGGATTATGTCATCTCTAATGGGTACATATGGAATTTAGTTGCTGGTATTTAAAAGGGGGGGCAGTGAAGATAAATGTTTTCTAATAATCTGTCTATAGACTGTTTTCTGCCTAGTTTATACTAGTTCAGTGTTCTAGGACATTAGATTTCTAATCATTTTAAGAGAATTTAATCAGCAGGTTAGAATTATCAGGTTTTCGAGCCACTCATTAGATGATAACTTTTAATTATATTGATGTGTACTTTGTGTGCTTATTAAAACTTGAGTGTAATAAGAGCTCAAATAAAATTTTAACTTAGAACACAGTTCAGTAAAATTAAAATCTTAAAACTTAATATTTTGCATGAAGTGTTTTTTTTTTTAATTTAGAATAAAGTTTCTGTCATTTTGGGGCTCCAAGAGAAAGCCTGTTTTTTGTTAGCAAGTCAAAGGAATAAGCCTAGTCTCAAGGGGGTATGTTGGTGCACGTGCTCGTGTATGTGTACCCACATTCAGAATTTTGAAATAATTAATTCTGTATTTTTATTAATGTTATAGTTGGCAGGTTGCTGGAGACATAACTATGCAATAGTCTACAGGGATTTTAATGGATTCAGGTCATTAATATATCCATTTATTGCTTCCTAAATGTGTGTTGAAAAAAAGTTGCCCACATACTAGTTAGGGTGATTAGTTAAAGGGAAAAATTTATTTCTTAGGTTATCAAGTAAAGATTTGGACCACTTGTTTGTTTCATTAGCCGACTGAGTAAAAGAATATACATGAACTAGTTTATTTTGCATCATTGCTTTTGTCATTCCTTAGTGTTAGGTATATTTAACAGCAGAGACTCTAGTCTCTGGGTCAAGGTATAGCTCAATTTAATTAGATTTATTACTTAAAATTTGTATGCAAGTCAGAATATTAGAAATGAAGTCATTTTAAATGTATTAAATCGGCTGTTAATGAAAGAAATGCTATAGTGATTTCTTTTGTTGAGCGAAACAAAGCACCCAGATTGATATTACTGATAATTTTCATTTTTAATATACAGCTAAATTTGCCTGATGGTACAGTTATATGAAAATTATAGGAAAGATGGTGAATAGACTTCATGCTATGTATCATCATTTGTTTAGAGTAACATATTATAGGCAAGTTATTTTACAGAAGGTGACTTTTAAAAATAATTACCTGTTATATTTTGTTTAACTTGTATTGATTTCCTCTCTTCTGTTGGTATTATTTAAATGGTACAGTGAGGGCACAATGAAAAAGATTTTGTGGCGTTCCACATGTCAGAAAATACAGTATCAAAACAATTTCAGCAAATTTATTAAACTGAAAATTTATTAATTTATTATTAAATTTGTTCTAATAAAAATTGTTCTCAAAGAATAATTCTCAAAATCTTCTCTAAAAATGGTGTATGTGCCCTTAATCATTGTACAGATAAGAAACTTGTCTTTTTAATTTGTCTAGAACAGTTGTATGAGTACATTAATTGTAATCAACGTGAATGACTTCCGAGTTCTATACTTTTCATTTTTTTCTTGATTTCTGTTTTTAATTTCTCTGAAGTTTAGGAAAGTTAGTGGGGATTGAAACCAAACTGTTAGTTTACTAGTAATGAGTAGATCTTTTCATAGTATCTTAAATTACTACATCTTAAAGTAGAAGACATCCTAAGAAATGAAGGAATAATAATCCACGAGGAAATGTATTCTTTGGTAATGAAGGTATTCATATTATAACTTTAAGATTTGGGAAGAATGTTATCAAATTACTGTGATTTTAATTTTTATTGCATTTTCTTTATATCTTTTACCTAACTCTGCATTTGAAGTGTATCAACTAACCTAGATAAATAAAAATTTTAAAAAAGAAATGTTTCTTGTTACTCTATTTAGGATCATATTGCATTAGTTATAGTGATTCCCTGCCAGTTAATTCACATTAGGTGTTCCTGAGTCAGGAAATCTGCTTTTCCATAATGGAATGAATGGCATTAGTTTGTAGGTATCACTAATAATAGATTTTACATGATGTTTTTCGGATAATTTTCAGGTTTTTTTGTAGTTGGTATATCAAAAAAGAAAATAACAAAATACCAGTGTTAACATAAAAGGTGGAGATTCTTCTCTTTTGTATGTCCTTCTAAGTTCTCCTATTAAAAATTTAGGAATATTTAGAAAATATCAAAATTTAGACTACATTGAGGAATAATCAAAAAGCCAGAATGGATGTGTCTTTTGCAGGGTACATAGACATGAGGATGTAGCTAAAGTCATATCTAATTTTCATCTTCTTCCTTCGTGTATGTAGTGCAGATATTTTAGTTTTGTTCTTTATAGATCTGAATCCTCAAAGCAGTAGGTTGTGGATTTGTCCCTGAGATACAAAGATAAATTGAAAGATGGTGGTGACCTCTTCAAGTGCCCTGTTTTCTGTATTTAATCTTGAATATTTCCTTTTACTTCCTCTTTGATACTTTCAAAGTTAACTCTTCATCAGTATCGTAGGTAACTTTTCTGGGTGGGCAAAATGACCTGTTTTTTGTCAGTATGATGTAAGAACAGATGTAATCCTTAAAACTTTATTCCTCCCTTGGAAACTATAACATCTAAATTTTTAATAATTGAGATGAGTATAATGCGAAAAGTACAAAATAGTTATTGACTCAATTTTATTTTAAAAATGTTTTTTTAACTCTTAAACATAAAATTTCAGTGCATATTGCTGCATTTCATTTTCATTTAGCACTGTCTTATTTTTCTTTTTTCTAAAAGAGCTTTATGCTACTATTATAAAGAAAAGATACACAGTTTTTGGTATTTAAAGTTGTTTTTCTAGAGATGGCCCTTTTCTATATAGATTTTTTGTCTTTTCTGGTTGATGTAGTTCATCTTTTCCAAGAGATGCTTTGAAAATGACTGTTTTCTTTTTATTCAAATTGTTCTCTCTCCATGTGTGTATATATATTGATTGATAGTAATAAAATACAGCATATGTATTCTCAAGTAATTTTTCTCATTTGCAAAATAATCAATTTTCATCTTGGTAAATATTTAGATGTCTAATGAAAAAGCTGTTTTCTTATTGGGTAGGTTCTACCAAAATGCAAATTCCCTTCTGCAACTCTTGAGGTTTTTCCTTACTTAGTCCCTCACCCACACACACTGTCACCACTCTCTCCTCCTTAGACTTGCCTAGGTAGTAATTTCTAAGAACTCTTCTTTTAGATGTAACTTTTTGAATCTCACTATCTGGATTGAGACTGAGTGTGATTTCCACCCCCTCCCACTCTCTCTAGATGTTGTAGATAATGGCACTGGGTTTATTAGGCCCTTTAATGACTGGGGCAACAGAACCTCTGTGGGGTCCTTTGCAGCAAGGTGGATTTTTTTTCTCTCCTAGTGAGGGGTTTGGGGAGATTGGCTGTAGTAAAGAGGAGAGAAGGGATTTATTCTGGGGTTTATTGTATATTACTATAGCCATTGAAATGGGAATTGAATGAGCAAACACTGTATTTGTCCATTTGCCCCACATTTTCTTGGGCCTAAGACTTAGCAATAGAGAGAGAAGGAGGAGTGGTGTTTCCAGATGTCTCTGGGATACAAGAGGAATTCCTGTTTCCTAGATTTGATTAGATTTCATATTGGGAGACTGACAAAACTTGTGTTAGTGCAAGGGCTCTCTCTGTAGGCAAGAATGATGCCAAATATGAAATAATCCCAAATGATCTCTGTTTGGCTTTGAAACACTTTCATACGAATACATCCAAGCTGGCATTTCACTTCAAACAAAAATAAAAATACGAAAGCCACATGTGTGATGACCTCATTAATCCCAGCAAAGCATTTACTTAACAAGTGGGTTAATCTATGACCAATAGAAGGCACCATCCCAGTCAGTGATGATTTCTCAAAGCTTCTTGCTTGCAGGCTGTGTACAGCAGAGTTTACATACAAAGATAAGCAAGCAAATAATGAAGTAGGGTAGGTGCTAATTATAATGGAAAGGTGGGGCATTGGACCAGTGTTTGAACTATTGTGTTCTGTGTTATGTCTTTAACCTTAACCATAACCCTGTGAACAAACAGTCATACAGTTAAGAAGTAGGCAGGACTTTAACCTACGTATTTGCTGCCAAAAATCTGTGTACTTCCTATGCTGCTCCCAGTCTCATTCTGTATATTTCCCATTCCCTCATCACTGATAACAACTGTAAACTATTCTGGTTTCACCTACCGAGGACTCAAATTTCTCATCTGTAAAATGAGCCTGGTAAATTATGTATTCTGTAGTTCTAAAATTCTGTGCTTTTTGTTGTTAACTTTGAAAAGAGGGATTTGTCAGAGATAAACGTAGTAGAGGATGTTAGGCTTTGTTTTGCTTTGGTTTTTTGTTTCTGTGATTCAGATTTTTTCCATGAGATTTAGAAGAGAACATCTTTGAATAAAAGGAAACTAATTCATAAAATTAAACATTTGTCGATAATAATACAGAAGGTTTAAAGTCACACGGGGTAAACTTCACTGTATCAGGAATGTGTGATGAACAGATACATCTGTATTTTGGTATTTGAAAAGTTAGAACCTGTTTATAGACTAGGAAGTCAGAGAGAGGACACAAACCTATCTAGCATAATATAGACAAGTTGATGTTCTGAAATAAAACATAGTCGGTGGATTGCTTGACCTTTTATTTTTCTTCCCTTGTAATGAGCAGCAAAAAGTTCAAGATATTTCAATCAGGAGAAGAAACAGCACTTGGATTAACTACAGACCAAGTAGTTATTAAATAATTGTGTTAAATTTACCTTTATAGAGAGATGCTCTTAATGACTATAGAAAAACTAGTTAAGTTCATCATTATAAATTGATGTTGTAAGATTGACAGATACCAAATGGGAGAATGTACGGTTTGGATAACCTTTTATGTTGTAAACATGGACTGCTTAGTGACTACATTTTAAATTGGAAATGTTTCCATGTGTAATTTTACTTGAAGTGACTATTTTGATGTTTTTGAAAGTCAAAATAATCTTAGTAGCCGTGCAATTGTTTTAACAATCAGTGAGAGGAAGGACAGTAGCTTCATGTTTATTCCATCCTGTAATGAATTGGTGGAGTCAAACTGGAAGTGTAGCTAGCTGCTTCTGTTATTAGTATGCTGAGTTTTTCTAGCTCCTCCTCAGTGGTTTGATTTTATTTTTTCCTTCAATAGATACTTATTTTAAAAGGATCTTACCTGTCTCTTAATTCTGCTGTGTAGCAAGAATCGTGTTTTTTTTTTTTTTTTTTTTTTTTTTTTTGCGGTATGCGGGCCTCTCACTGTTGTGACCTCCCCCGCTGCGGAGCACAGGCTCCGGACGCGCAGGCTGAGCGGCCATGGCTCACGGGCCCAGCCGCTCCGCGGCATGTGGGATCCTCCCAGACCGGGGCACGAACCCGTGTCCCCTGCATCGGCAGGCGGACTCCCAACCACTGCGCCACCAGGGAAGCCCAAGAATCGTGTTTTTAAAGAATATCACAGATTGTCCCCATCAGTTAGCTAATATTTCACACTTAGCGGTTCAAAGTCCAAGCCCTGAGGCTAAGTGCTTTGAACATATCTTATTTAATTTTGGTTTGCTAATAAGTATAAGATGACTTTGGAACACAAGATCCTTAATTGTGGTTTCTTGTTGGAAGGCAGAGTTGGAAAGGCAACCTTTTCTTTACTTTATTAAAGTTGATATAGTACTGACTTGTCATTGTTTGAATATACTAGATATAAAAATTGACAGTGATAATTTATTTTAATTTTTAAGTATAATTAAAATGTGAAAATATTACTGTCTTTGTTTATGATGAATACTAAATTTAAGCTAAGCTATAAGGTGTGCTGTTTGGAAATATGGAAGATACAAGAATGAAGCCAGATAACAAGTTTATGCTTGTATATCCTACTGATGAAGACTTTCAGACAAGTTATTTCCATGGGTAGGTGATGTTACTCTGCATGTACATATACACTTATACTTTTTGCATGATTTCACATGTAGGAGTGGTACAATTTTGACTTGACTGTTGACCTGTTGCCTCAATTTGGTTGTGGTGGGGGGAATGTGAGGGCAAGAGGTTGTGAATGGTATATGTGATATAAATTTTAAAATAAATCACTTTTTTTTTTCAAACACAAAACACTTAATAAAGCCCTTTTAAAAATAGAACATTTGGTCAAATAGTCAATATTGTACTTGACCCTCATATTTTCTGCAACCAACTATTTGGACATCACACAGTATCTTGATTCCATAATAATCATTTTGAACTCTGACGAGAACTCCATAAATGTTACAGCTTTCTTTTCTTTTTTAGAAAAGAAAAACCTCAGACATGAACCAGTTTTTTGCTATTTGATCTAAAATCCATTACTAACTGATACTGAGGCCACACTCTTGAATTTTATGAACATGATTTACCCTTTTGGGAATTGGAAATTATTAAGTAGTCAACTGAAAATTGTCATGATCGTCAGAATTTCATATTGTGACATGTCTGTTCCTTATACGGTGGCACTTAACAACTCATTTGCATTTATGTTTGGTCATTTTTTATTTTAAAAATGTTGCTACATAAACCTATGGCTTGGGAACTTAGTCTTAAAGGATAAGTACCCCAAGTGTGTTCCATATTTTGTTTAGTGACAGTTTACACAATGGATGTTTGTATTAAAACAGTAATCCTTCATTGTGTTCTATTTTAATGATTCGTTGGCATATGTATTCCTTCATAGTCGAAGAGTTTCATAAAATAGGTCTGTTTAATGTTAATTTGTTGGATTATATTAAGAAATCTTTATGGAAATAAGTGATTTGCTTGCACTTCATAAATAGCTCTTGGGGGAGGAAAAGCATTTTATTTTAAAATGGCAGTAGTAAGGGATGTGTTTCATAGTTGACTGAAAACTTTATTTTTGCTTTCTGCTTTTATATTAGAAAAGGGTAGCATTTTAAAGCATGTATCTATTCTACAAGCATGAATATTGAATTATTTTAGCATGAATCACTGCAGTATAATTACTTCAGAGCTCAGGTGCCATTTTCAGCTAGTTAGGGTGATTTGGAGGTAGAAGGGATCTCTTTTTTCTAAGAATTTTAACATCTTCCTCTCAAATAACCCATAAGGTTGTGTATCATTTCCTTGGAGTGTGAGCTGGTTGTTTTTCTCAGGGAAAATAAAATAGAAATATCCCTCATAAGACATCCAAAGCAAAATCCTGAAGATGGATTTCATGAGCGTTGTCTTTTTGTAGAATATTGTAAGATGCATAACATCCCTAATATTATAAAAGAGCTTTACTGAAAATAGATGTCAGTCAAGTAGAGCTCTTAAAGTAGAAAAATATATATTTGATTTTCTTCTCTGAATCTATTAGGGACTTCTAGTATTAGCTACTAAGAGGAAGAAACTAGATTCATTCTCTTAAAATATAAATAGAGATTAATAGTTTGCATCAGTGTTTTTCTTTAAAAAATCAGTTTCACTTTCACTGTAGAGTCTTCCCCTTTTTCTTAATCTTTTGCTCTTTAGGAGAATGACAGGAATTCAGTGTAACTTTTGTTCAGTATATTCTTGTCTTTGTTCTTCATAATAACACCCTTTTTCCTCCTTCCCAAATGTGTCCCTCATCTTTGTAAGCTCGGGTTATCTCTTTCACTTTCATATTATGTACAAAATATTAGATTGTATAAAGTGCAGCTTTTCTGACCATGTAGAATCATAAGATAAAGACAACTGGCATTTAGGGGGCTCTTAGTTGCAGAAGTATTTTTCACCCCACAAGTTAGATACAAGTATACATTTTCTTTCCTCCCTAGATGGACCTCCAGTTGTAGCTCATTATGATATGTCTGACACCAGCTCTGAGCCAGAAGTGGTAAATGTGGACAATTTATTGGCGGCTGCAGTAGTTCAAGAGCACAGTAATTCTGTAGGAGGCCAGGACACAGGAGCTACCTGGAGGACCAGCGGGCTTCTAGAGGAGCTGAATGCAGAGGCAGGTTGGTCTCCCTCCCCCGCTCCCCCCTTTCTCTGATGGTATAGTATGCATGTGTCCTGGCAGCTATTTTTCTTGCTGAGGAGAGCAGGCCAACTAAGAGACATCTGGCATTAGATGATTGTGGCTTCCAGGGTGCCCTTTATAACAGAAAAGATTTGGGTAGCATGTCATTCGTCTTTCCCAATCACAAGAAAGCAAAAATGAGAATATCTAAGACAGTAATTGTAGGCATCGGTAGATTTCAGTATATGTACTTCTTGAGTTAAAAATGCCTAACATGTAAAAATTACCCAGATGACCTGATACTACCTCCCACCCCCACCCGCAATCCCATCCCCACTTCTTAGTGGTTTCACTCACTTATGGACCTTATAGTTTGGGGAGGGAGCTGTTACAATTTGCCCTGTGGGGCTGTTGCAGTGCAGTGCTGCACTGTTTCTTCTGCCTCTCAGTGTGCAGTGTCCCTGTTAATTCCTTTACAGTTGTTCTCATTTTGTCTTTTCCAACTCCTTTCCATTGCTGTCTCTGTTATCTCAGGAAAATCTCTCTACCTGTCTTGCATTGTTTATCTTGGTTCTGTGATGATTCTTAAGAGTGATATTTTATTCTCTGAGAAACCTATTGCTGTTACCTTTGAAAACCTTGTACAGTGCCTCCAAGTCTCCTTCATTATGTTCCTCAAAACTCTTTCTTCCAACATTCTTTCTAATTTAAACCTTTTTCTAAAAGTACTAGTGCTTTTAGAAAAGTTTAAGAAAAGAGGTAGAGGGGATTGACAGACAGACTGCTTATGTAGTGTGTATTTTCTTTAGTGCCATAGAAGGATTATAGTTTTCTAGTTAAATTATAAATTGCGTTGGCTTAATAACTACCTAAAATATTATTTTTATTGGAAAAGAGTTTTTATTACAAAAATAACAGTGGGTTATAATTTAGAATTTTTTATATTTAAATTGTTAGGAAGTAAAAGGGGAGACAGAACTCCACAGATCATTGTCATTAATTGTTCATTTCATAATCTTTGATTGAAACTGAATAAAAAAGTTTCTCTTATTTGTTGAGCTTCTGATTAATTTATTGTGACTAATTTTGGAACAGGACCTGGATTTAGTTTTAACTGTGTTGTGACTGCTAACTGCCTATTTAACCTTGGACAAGGTGATTCTCCTCTGGACTTCAGTTTTTATATGTATAAATGCTTTGCCCAACAAGGATCTTTTAAGTATTTATTAATGTGTATAAGTACTTTGAAAAGAATTAAGTAGTAATACTTTATATCAAAGGGGAGTAGTTTATCTTAATTTTCATCCATTGACAGTTAAGTGATCCTTTCTACTTCAGTTTTACTACCCTGTTTCCTTAGTCTTGCCATGAAATGTAGACCACTTTATAGTAAATTCTTAGGAAAAATATGAACAATTACTTTTTGTTATTTTGCTTTTCATACAGAGAATTTTAATATTAGTTTGAACTATATGGAATTGTTAATATTTGACTTTCTCATCTACAACAAATTTAGCAGTTTAATATGAGTTAACCTACAAGTGCAAGGCTTGGGGTCTTACGGTATCATTAAAGTCACTAGCATTGGGTGGGGGGGGGAGCATCACATTTTCAGGTTCAAGTAATTGTTAGCTTGATTATTTAAAAATACCACTAGCCTTTGGTGCTTAGCTCTAAGAAATAAAACATGGCAAAAATATTTGAGGAGGGAAACAGCCCCTCTCTACTCCAAAGCTCCCCTGAATTTGGTATTTAATGTCTGGTATTCCTGTGTATTCCTCCATACTTCTGCTGCATTTGTTTTGTATCTGTAAACAAGAATGTTTTAATACTAATTAGTATTACATAGAAGGCAATCATTTGCAACTTGCTTTTTTAGTTCAACGTGTTGTGAAGTTTGTTCTTGTTGATGTGTTGCTATGGTTCATTTACTTTTCACTGCTATTTAGTATTCCAGTGTATGACTATATCATAATAGACTTACCCATTGTCTTCTTGGACATTTAGGGTACTATTCCAAATGATGCTGCCATTGACATTTCCTGTACATGGTCTCTTGGTACATGTGTAGAGAAAGCACATGTGTGTGCTTTCTCTATATATTACAAATCATGTGTAGATCTTTGTATATTGTAGGACATGGACATCACTGTTCAAGAGATCCCCATGATTTTTTATGAAGCCATTTATTGTCTCATTCAAAGTTTTGGGTTTTTTTTAATATCTAACATGCAGGTCTGTGAGTAATAAATAAAACTTAATAATACACTGTAGTCTTGATGTAATTATCATAGTGGGAACCCATCTTGTGAATTTGAATATACTTACCATATCATAACAAAATGTTCATAGAATTTATTCTCAATTGCCAGTTTATAGTTTTGATACTTGGGAGTATTAGTATCAATTAGATGGTCATTCTTGAGTTTGGAGTTTAAGATAAATGTTGTAATGGTTAATCTGAGTCTTCCTTCTCTCCCTCCCAGTAAAATAAAAACCCAGTCACTGAACTAATTAATTAATAGCAGCAGTGGCTAACTGATAGCAGCATCTCAGACCAGGTCTGCAGTCCCACTCCATTTAGAATCACATAAGCAATCATTAGGGATATAGTAGCTTATCTCTGTTTCTAAGCAATTAGATGTTGTTCTTGTATGCAAAATAGTTTTTACTGTTTAGTTTTAGTTTCAACCAAGGAAAAAGAGTTGAAATTAGGAAAGCCATTGGTCAAGAAAACTTTCTGAACTTTCCATTTCAGCTCTTGCCATATGTTTATTCCTTCTCACTTGATGCTAGAAGTGGACAGTATAGTGGGTGGCAGCCTGCTGCCAGCAAACAGCCTGATTTTGAACCAGCAGAGCCACTTGCATACTGTGTGACTTCAGGTAAATTATTTAAAGCCTCAGTTTTCCCTGTCTACAAAACTTGGATAAAACTAGTATCCACCCCTATAATAACCAAGAGGTTATTATACTGTTATGTGGAATAACATATAATGTGATTCATATAGGATGAAGTACACAGCAGGGCCTCAGGAATGCTAACTGGCATTATGTTAATATATTTATGCTGAAGTAGACTAAGGAAGTGATTTATGTTAATATATTTATGAAGTAGACTAAGGAAGTGATTTATGGACCCAGTCAGTGGATTTCTAATTTATTCTCCTGCCCTGGAATGAGTTGCTCTTGCTGCAGTATTTCCTAAACTTTACCTGAGCATAGAAATTACCTGGAGTGCTTATAAATATTCAAACTCCTAGATTTCTCCCTGAAAATCTTGTAAATAGATCTGAAATGGTGTCTGGGAATCTGTTTTTAATAACTTTTGCATCGGACATGTTTAGGAAACTGTACCAGTATATCTGAAAATAGCTTGATTTTTTTTTTTTGATTTTTGCTTATTGCTAATAACAGCTCACTGTAAACATAAATGTAGATGAGGCTAAAAGAAGCAGAAGTCTGAAGTACTCTTGGTGTGGAAGGCTTATAATTATTACACTAAATTTATTTATGTATTTATGCCCCCGGAAATTAAAAATTCTAAACAAATGATCTCATTTTTTCCATCAGCCTTCTTATTAAGAAGGTAGACTATGAGCATTTTCCCCATCCTTAAAATAGGTCTGGTAATCTTGATTTGTCCATAATACAAGCTTAGTTGTAGTGAAGAGAAAAAATCTTGGGTTTCCTGTTCTTAGAGTAGGGCTTTTTATGATCAGACCAGAATGACCATGTTTCTATTGTTAGCACTATTATTTTTTAATATGTTTGTTTATTTACTTATGGCTGTGTTAGGTCTACGTTGCTGCGCGCGGGCTTTCTCTAGTTGCAGTGAGTGGGGGCTACTCTTCGTTGCTGTGCGTGGGCTTCTCATTGTGGTGGCTTCTCTTGCTGCGGAGCACGGGCTCTAGGTGCGCAGGTTTCAGTAGTTGTGGCGTGGGGGCTCAGTAGTGGTGGCTTGGAGGCTCTAGAGCGCAGGCTTCGTAGTTGTGGTGCACGGGCTTAGTTGCTCCGCGGCATGTGAGATCTTCCTGGATCAGGGCTCAAACCTGTGTCCCCTGCATTGGCAGGCGGATTCTTAACCACTGCGCCACCAGGGAAGCCCTCTGTTGTTAGCACTTTAAAATCATTGTATCAAGTCTTGTGAAGGAGATCAAGTTTCCTCTTGTTCAGCTGGTACATGTGGACTGTAAGATTTTAGATTTCTGATCTCCTTTTCTCCCACTTTTTAAAGTTTTTAATATTTTTGTTGAAAAAATTTAACACACGGTAATAATTTGTTTGCTTTAAAGCTAAATGAGTAGTGATTTAAGATAGTAATCTTTTTTATGCCTAGCATGCCACTGTCATCCAGTATGTAATAATTTTATATACTTCAAATAGTCTTAGGACTAGTTCTTAGTAGATATATGATTTAAAAAGAAAATGTTTGCTGTGATAATTTAATTACTACCTTTTCTACTTTCTGATTTATTTATGTGTTGACAAGATCTGTAGTGGGAGGACAAAAATTTAGAATTTTCTTATAGAGTGAAAGCAGTTATCTTTCCAAAGAGCTACACAGGAAAAGACCTACACAGAGACAGCCAGCTGCCACAATAACTAAATATAAATCCTCTGCTTTATTTTCAGTTTAATATATGGTAATTGTGGTATTTACACTTTTTCTACAGAGCTTATTCTTGTTCTAGAATAGGAGTAGATTACTACCACTGACAGTATTTGAAGAACCTTATAACATCTTTGACTCACTTTCGTGTATGCTTTAGGCACTGCTTTGCCATTGGATTCCTTTGAGGTCAAGGGGGGCTGGTGCAGTGTGCGTATGGCCCAAAGGCCAGAAGAGTGTTGGGCTCTGCACTAGAGCTTCCAAAAGAATGTGTGACTTGCTGAAGAGGGTTGCATTGAGAGAAAAGGACTAATTGTCCTGGCTCTGAAATAGAGGAGGGGATGCATTCCTGGCTGTTGGAGAACGCCATGGTGTCTCTTACAGAGCATGGGATCCCACAGATTTTGGTGTGGATCCCAGCTGACTTGTTACCTGAGTGGCACATTTTATTTAATGGCTCCGAGAGGAAATGTGGTAGAACACTCACACCATTAGTCTAGAGTTGTTAACACTCACCAGGAAATTTGTTTGTACCCTCCCACTCCACCTCACCCCCCGCCCTGCCTGCCTCCCCTGTTTTATCTTGCACTGACTTTTAGACCAAGCAATAAAGATAATGGCTACAAGAGCAGACCCTGATTTTAAGTGATCAGTTTTAGAGCATCATACAGGTTCTTTAACAATACTAAATGCCAGCAAGTTTGGATTATAAATTTTATGGCCAAAAGTGCACCGCCAGAATGGTTTGGATTGATCTGATAATGTAAAAGCAATATGTAAATTATTAGTTTCTGAATACATAATGGATGAATAAAGTTAGAAGAATCTTAAATTTTGGTGATAGTTAACTTGCTTTTTTTTTAAGATTTTAAAAAATATATTTATTTATTATTATTATTTTTTGGCTGTGTTGGGTCTTCGTTGCTGCGTGCGGGCAGGGGCTACTCTACATTGTGGTGCACAGGCTTCTCATTGTAGTGGCTTCTCTTATTGCAGACCACAGGCTCTAGGCACGTGGGCTTCACTAGTTGTGGCACGCGGGCTCAGTAGTTGTGGCTCGCGGGCTCTAGAGCACAGGCTCAGTAGTTGTGGTGCACAGGCTTAGTTGCTCCGAGGCATGTGGGATTTTCCTGGACCAGGGCTCGAACCCGTGTCCCCTGCATTGGCAGGCAAATTCTTAACCACTGCACCACCATGGAAGCCCCTGCTTTTCTTAAGATATAAAATTATGAGCAAAAGTTAGCATAGTAATTTTTCATTTCGTCCCTCTTTAAAAAAGAAAAAGGCAGAGTGATGATATTTCCTGATCTGAATTGAGGCTATGTAGGTGATAGGGTCAGGATGAGGTGCCTAATCAATGAAGACTCGTTATTTGGAAATATTGATGACTGTGACATTTCACAGAACATTCCACAAATTTGAATTATAAATTAGAACTGTGGAAATAGAGCTGGACACAGAGCTACTAAGAATTAACTAATTCTGTCATGTTCTTGTTGTGTTTTCTTAATTTCTGTTGTTTAAAAGCATTGAGTAATCAAGGAAGAAGAGTTAGGTTATAGCAACCATGACTTCTTACAATTTGCCTTTTCAGTTTGGTTTAATTCAATTAGCTTCTTTATTTTTAGTATGGTTAGGGCTGAGCCCCTTGCTGTGAGTCTGCCACAGGGGGTTTTAAGTATCTCTTGGGGCTCTCTACTCTTTGCTTCTTAGTGAGTAGGCATGGAGAGCTTGGGGGTGGCTGTCCATACAAATAATGAGCATTCATATAGTAATGAGTAATAGTTATAGCAGGACTTAAAGTGGAGAGGGGAAGGAGAGAGGGGGAAGAAAGAAAGAAACTAAGTGCCAATAATGTTTCACATTGAGTGAAACTTCTAGAGTGAAAGGAAACTTGGAAAGATAAGGACTGCTGGTGTTGGTACTTGAGGATGGAGGACAGTAGTTTGTAAGGGATCCTGATCCCCAGCCTGAGGTTGTAGGAGTCAGAGGCCTGCAGGGGAGGCAGCATTTTCAGGAAAGTCAGGTTTCCACAAGGGGTGAAGAGAAGGTTCAGTGCCGTTTCCATAGAGCTAGCACTCCAGAGGGCAGTGGAGTGGAAGAGTTGTAGGAAGGGGAGTAATAGGTGGCTGGGGCAAAGGAGAATAACAGCTGAGTAGGGGACAAGACAGACAAATGGATGGTCCCAGAGGGTTGTATATTTTGTGAGTGGCGAGGAGGGTGGAAGTACATTTTACTTCTCATAACCATTGGTTTCCTCCTACCTCTTCCTGATGCTTTCTCATTTCGCACTGGCAGCATTTTTGGACTCATACTGTTACTTCCACTGCACTATTCCTCTACCTCATTGAACCTATCACCCAGTCCTTTTTTACCTCCCCCTAGCTGCATTTCTTTCCCTATCTAGCATATATTAAGCCCAACTCTCCTTTACCGATATCCTCAGCTCCTCGTATAGTTGGCTTTCCTGTTGTACCCAGCTGGCCAAGTCTGATCTCTGGATGCACACTCACAGCCTTTATCCACACTGGAGATGATTTTTCATGTAGTTGCACAGTTGTGGGTCATATTAACTTCCTAATCTGCAATCTCATCCTGGCTCTCAGTGCTGCCCAGCATCTTCCCCCTTTCCTTAGGCAGCATTCTTCACAGTGGCTACTTCACTTTTCTAAGCCGACTCTGCTGCCCTACCCACACCTGTGCTCTGCAGATGGTCTTTCTGCATTCCTTTTTTTTTCTTTCTTTTTGCGGTACGTGGGCCTCTCACTGTTGTGGCCTCTCCCGTTGCGGAGCACAGTCTCCGGACGCACAGGCTCAGCGGCCATGGCTCACGGGCCCAGCCGCTCCGTGGCATGTGGGATCTTCCCAGACCGGGGCACGAACCTGTGTCCCCTGCATCGACAGGTGGACTCCCAACCACTGCACCACTAGGGAAGCCCCTTTCTGCATTCTTTACAGATCAAGATTACCTCAGCTTTCTGCCATCAAAGCTATTCTCTGCCTTTTTTTCTAAATATGGCCAGTAAAAATACTACATGCACATACGCATCCCCCTCCCTCAAACCCATATTCCTCTCAGTACCGTCTATTGCCTTTTCCTCCATAGCCAGACTTCTTAAAATGTGTCTGCTCTTCCTTCCCTTCCATTCTTCTTCGGCTTGCTTTGCTACATTAGCTTCAGCCCCATCATTCCTCTGAGGTTCCCCTGGCCAAGGTCATGTATGGTCATCCCTATCACCAATTCTAGTGGCCTCTACTTAGTTCCTCCTCTTACTGGGCGTCTGTATTGGGCATTGTTAAGCACTTCTTCCTAGAAATGCTCTTTTTATGGTGCCCTGGCTTCATATCTTCAGGTTTTCTTTCTCTGTCTCTTGCTGAACCTTGGTGAGCTCCTCTTCCTCTGCCCGTCCCTTAATTATTGGTGTTTATCAAGGTTCTCTTCTAAGCCCCCTTCACTCCTCTGGATGACCTTTATCTCCCCACCTGTTGGGAGGACTTATCAAATCTGTTATTTCCTCTCTAGACCTCTGACCTGAGCTTTAGAACAGTAGTACCTTCAACTGCCTATTGGACATCTCAAAAGCACATTATCATCCTAAGCAACCACCCTCACATGTTCATTGGTGCACTGAATGGCACTGTATCCAGTTACCTAAATCAGAAACCTAGGCATCGTTTTTACTTTGCCTGATTCCCGACATTACTCACCCTTTGTACTTAGAGAAACACAATATTTCTCCTTTTGTTTCTTTCCTAGTTCAGCCATAGTTGTTTCTCACCCAGGAAACTATAGCAGTCTAGCTGGTTTCCTTGCCTCTAGTATTTCTTGCCCTGCTACTGGTTCCATTTCCATAGTCCAAAAGGAAAAATTTCAAAATACAAAATCAGATCATGTCATTCCTCTGCTGAAATCCTTCATTGGCTTCCTACTTCTTAAGGTCAAGTCCAGACTCCTTACCTGTGATCTGACCTCTGCTGACTTTGCCAGCTCATTTCTCATTACTTTGTTTCTTTACTACCATTATCCCAAATCTCACCAAACTTTTATACCCTCAAGGGCACACAGTGTTCCTTATGGTACTTCCCTTCACCTGTGCCTACTCTTCCCCGAGAGCTCAGTGTCCTTGATTATCCTCAAGTCCAGGAAACATTCCTTTCTCTGTGCATCCAGGCATTATTATTTACCTTCTTATCAGACTAGTTTTCAAGCCATAATGCAATGGACTGCTTTTTATTATCCCTGACTATATTGTAAGCTCGTTGAGGGTGGAAACTGCCTCCCTTGTTTATACCCTGTAGTATTCCTGGCACTGAGCACAGTGCACAGCATATCATAAACAAATATTTATTTTAGAAACAAATAGATAAAGTAGACTGTTATAGCTGCGCAAAGCGAGGCTGCTCAAAATACTGAATATGGGCAAGTTGAAGGTTTGGGAAAAAGGGAGACTCAATTTGTATTCCTCCGTAGCAGTGCTGTAGGAACCGTGTTCATGACGACAGTCTTAACTACAACATTTAAGTAGAAATTGGATAAAAGACTTGGCCGCAAGCAAAGTATTGGGGTCAGAGCAAGAATCTAGGTATACCAAATCCAGAGTTAACCAATTGCACTTAAGTAACCACCCTAGCGTTAACAAAACTGGGTTTTGTCTGGTGGATACCACCTTTTGTATGCTTGTAGGGTTCAGTACCACTGCCCACACCACGTAGAATCCTATCTAAATTATTTTTTAATACAGAAGGTTAACAAGCCTATGCAGACTGTAATACAATCTCAATCACCAGTTGTATCTAGAAGCCTTTTTAATCTTCTGTTTTCTCATATGTGCATCATTTTCAATGGAAGAAAAAGAGTAAAAATAATACTAGAGAATTGTAAAAAGAGACCCACAATCATATTCAAATTTGATTACTTTTCATAGCTTTTAACTAGCCCATACATATTTTTATCTTGTTATATGTAACTCTTTGTATGCTATACATACACTTTTCCCAAATTTCTACATAGCACTCCAGTGACTGTTGTTTGACATCATGACACTTTGCTTATTTAAAGTTTTTGCTGTTAGGCTAAATTCTCAGAGATGGGATTATAGGGTCAGAGAGTGTAAAAATTGTAAGGCTTTTGCTTTGGGATTGTCCATGATTTTCCAAAAGGGTTATACTAGAAGTTGGCAGGAGTATGAAAGTACAAGGTGTCTTAATGACCTTGAAGCATTGAAGTGAGTGAGGTGAGGGGGGAAGAGAAAGCTGTGTACATAAAATCTTATTTATATTGGTTTAGCTTTTATGATGTGTCACAAAGGATTTTTTTTAAGTAGGGAGAAATAATTTTGTATCAGATGACAATATATTCAATTAAAAATACCCTTTAAAGAGTAAATGAAAATTTGTACCTGTTGCGACTCTGTTTATTCCATGTTAACTCCTAGATATTCTAAAATTCATCCTTTTAAGTCAGAACATTCAAGAGCTGAGTACATAGGTTGAATTTTAACCCTTTTTTTTTTTTGGCCCCAACTGGGGATTGAACCCACACCCTCAGCAGTGAAAGCTTGGAGTCCTAACCATTGGACTGCCAGGGAACTCCCTTGGGTCCGATTTTGTCAAATCTACATTCCTTAGGAGAAAATTGTTAAAATTGTTTAAAATTGAGATAAGATTGTTAAATCTTTCATAAGGCATCCCAGTATAAATATGATATTAATGATTCTATTATTTACTCCATTTGTGCCGTTGAACTTGCTTGCTTGCTTGCTTGCTTGCTGCATTGGGTCTTCGTTGCTGCGTGTGGGCTTTTCTCTAGTTGTGGCGAGTGGGGGCTACTCTTCGTTGCAGTGCACGCGCTTCTCATTGCAGTAGCTTCTCTTGTTGCGGAGCATGGGCTCTAGGTACGCAGGCTTCAGTAGTTGTGGCACACGGGCTCAGTAGTTGTGGCTTGCGGGCTCCAGAGCACAGGCTCAGCAGTTGTGGCGCATGGGCTTAGTTGCTCCACAGCATGTGGGATCTTCCTGGACCAGGGCTCGAACCCATATCCCCTGCATTGGCAGGCGGATTCCTAACCACTGCGCCACCAGGGAAGTCCCCTTTTGAGCTTTTCTGGTTTAGAATTTTGTTCTATTAAAATGATAAGCAGTAGAGAACCCCATTGACCTCTAAGTGGTGACAAACCTGTCATATGCAGGTCATTTAAAAGCAGACTAGATTTGAATGCAAAAAGCATTATAGAATGAAGTAGAGTATAATTACAGTTTATATATACCTATAGTTAGATATACATATTTGTCAGAGTACTCCAAAGTTTTTTCTCCTAAGGGATGCGAGTAGAAAGTGAGAGACTTGAAGTTCTTACTTTTATATACGTCCATGTTGTTTTCAGCATTCATTTAACAATGTGCATGTATTCTGTTTAATAATTTTTTTTTTTTTAACAGAACACTGCCCAGTTTCCTTGACATGGGTAACAATTTCGCTGAGGCAAGCTTTCATGAGGGGATTCTGTTTCAGTGATTAAACTGGGAGGAGAAATCTGTCAGTGAGTTGTTTCTGCCGCTTATAAGGAGTCAAAATGTAGTGCTTATTTTTTTCCCTTTCTCTCTCAGGTCATTTGGATCCAGGATTCCTAGCAAGTGACAAAACACCTGCTGGCAATGCACCACTCAACGAAGAAATTAATATTGCTTCTTCAGATAGTGAAGTGGAGATTGTGGGAGTTCAGGAACATGCAAGGTAGGATATTAATTGGAGAGAAGAAAATGGTATGGCATGCCATGGCATGGCTGGCATGAATGGTGGGGCTATTTCTCAAATTCCTGTGGTTTAAGAAATACATTTTGATTATAGACACGTATGAGCTTCAGAATGTGTTGCATATTGTCTTATATCAAGAACATATCGGTCACACATGTATGTGAAACAGAACTAATGTTTGTCTCATATTTTTAACAAATGTCTAGGTGACTTGACTGAGTTTTCTGGTATGGCATAAGTATCACCGTACTCCCCCCCACCCCCAATCCATATTTTCTTGCCTTTCACTTTATCTTGAAATATTTTGGAAGCAAATAATTGAGAAATCTGTATTTGACATTATACTATACCTCTTCCTAGAGCACCTCTTCTTTTTTTTTAACATCTTTATTGGAGTATAATTGCTTTACGTTATTGTGTTAGTTTCTGCTGTATAACAAAGTGAATCGGCTATATGTATACATATATCCCCATATCCCCTCCCTCTTGCGTCTCCCTCCCACCCTCCCTATCCCACCCATCTAGGTGGTCACAAAGCATGAGCTGATCTCCCTGTGCTATGCGGCTGCTTCCCACTAGCTATCTATTTTACATTTGGTAGTGTATATGTGTCCATGCCACTCTCACTTCTTCCCAGCTTACCCTTCCCCCTCCCTGTGTCCTCAGGTCCATTCTCTACGTCTGCGTCTTTATTCCTGTTCTGCCCCTAGGTTCTACAGAACTATTTTCTGTTTTAGATTCCATATATATGTGTTAGCATACGGTATTTGTTTTTCTCTTTCTGACTTACTTCACTCTGTGTGACAGACTCTAGGTCCATCCACCTCACTACAAATAACTCAATTTCATTTCTTTTTATGGCTGAGTAATATTCCATTGTATATATGTGTCACATCCTCTTCATCCATTCATCTGTCGATGGACACTTAGGTTGCTTCCATGTCCTGGTAGAGCACCTCTCCTTATCTTTCATGAAAGGTTGCAAGTTACTTTGGTCAGTTCCTGATAGTGTATTTCTAGTGATGTTTGTGTGATTTAGGGAATCTTGTTTCTTAGGAATTAAAAAAAAAAAAGCCACAAGACATCAAATTAGTGTACAGTATTATGGAAATAATTTTATAAGGTTTGTCATTCTTTAAGGTAGTGGTGAGCAGATTACAGCCCATGGGCCAGATCTGGCCTGCTGCCTGTTTTTATATGGACCTCAAGCTAAGAATGGTTTTTACATTTTTAAATGGTTGGAAAAAAAATCGAAAGAAGACATGTTTTGTGACATGAAAATTGTATGAAATTCAAATAGAATTTATTTATCCATAAATAAAGTTTTGTTGGAATAGAGCCATGTTTGTTCACTTACATATTGTCTATGGCTGTTTTGCACTCCAGTGGCAGAATTGAGACGTTTCATCAGACACCCTAGGGCCTGCCGAGCCAAAGATATTTACTGTTTAGCTCTTTGCAGAAAAACTTTACTGACTCTTGCTTTAAGATACAGTCCTAAGAATTAGTTGCAGCCCTCTCAGAGGTATACCTGAGGAACATTTAACACACACACATACATACACAACAAAATCTAGTCTTTGGAAAAATCTGTATTCTATGTAGAATTTTTCTCCTATGCCACAAGAGTTAAGTTGTGATTTCCTCAAGTAGGTATATAACATAGTATCTTACCTTATTTTTAGATCTGATTTTAATCTTTGGTTAGGAAGGTAATAAAACATTCACCAGCATTCTTCTGTTACTTATTTAAAAGGTGACTTTAGGAGTGGAGGGTGGGGGCAAAATAGACATGCACATAAATTGAGGATCCTTCTTCTAATGAGAACTGATTATACTTTCTGAAAGCATTTTTTAGTTAAACAATTGGGACTTTAAGTATGTAGATTTAAGTCATAATTTAACATGTCATCTCCCCAGAAGTGGCTAATTCTCTGTCAGAACTAGTATTGTCCCAGCACTTCATCCTGTGTCCTATATTTATGCTCTAAGTATGCCTGTATAGCTGCTTCCTTTTTTCTTTCTAAATGGTTATTTCCCCTATTCTGGTGGGAAAGAATTTTCATTCTTTAATCTTTCCTTTACCTCATTCTTTTTTCTCCTTTTTTCTGCCTTAGTCAAAAACTTTTTCCTATGAAGTTCTCTTTCATTTCCCCATCTGTTTCCTTCAAGCTGACTTATCCATGAGATGAAGAAGATAGAACTCTTGTTTTCTTCCTTTACTTCAGTATATGTTTGTCATTATTTTATTTCAGCATTATATAAGTATAGAAGACATTATTATATTTTTAAGCCCCATGCCAAGATCTTTGTAGAATATTACAGTATTTTTCATTTCAGACTTTGTACTATAAAACTTATTCTGCATATTGACTGATAGATTGATGTAGGTAAATTATTGTCAGTTGTGCCAGGAGCACATTATCCAGTTACCAACTTCCTCTTGACTTACTTTTCAAATTTTAATTCAGTGTTACTCATGTGTTCCTACTCAAGTAGGAAAAATAGGTTATAACCTGTGCTGTCTTGTCTAATCTCTTACTCTGTTCTGAGACATATCAGTGATATGGTCCAGTTCTCTATTAACTCCTACCGACTCTCCCTTCTTTATTGTCTCCTTGTGCCTAGAAATGTTACAGAGTGAGCTACCCTTCTTTTCAGATTCTTCGTTAAACTTTCCTTCCATAATGATATCTTGAGCTTCTTTTTCTACAAATATTTTTGTTATCTGGAGTTGAAATTACTATATTTCTATTAAAACTTGGAAATTTAAATTCCAAGTTTCTCTCACCTCCAGCACACACACATGCACACAGATTATCTCTAGTACACCCTTCTCTGAACTTGTTAAAGTCTTTTATCCAGATTGTCATTTTACCCTATAAACATCTTTGTTTCACTCTTAACTAAGTCAAGTGACTTTGGGTACATTTTAAATAACATGTTATAACATTATTTTCAAGGACTTTTTCATACAGGTTCTGAAGCATAAAGATGTGTTTTTTTGGTTTTTTAAATTCTGATCCTTTAACTTGAATCCTGGAGAAATCATATCTTGGAGGTGACAGATCTATCTTGAAATCTCAGTGGTGGTTAATAACTGTCCATAAAATGGAATGTAGAGTTGACAAATTCTGTTGGAGTACTTTGAATGGACTCTTGTATCATTTTGAGGGGATCTTTTATTTTGGCCCTTGGGTCTAGGACTGAGTAGGATCTCACTGACTCTGCTGTGTCTTTCTGAAAGATTTTTCAGCAGTTTCTTTAGAAGAAGCATGATAATCTTTCAAACATTGAGATTAAAAAGCTGAGAAGTGGGACTTCCCTGGTGGCACAGTGGTTGGGAATCCGCCTGCCAGTGCAGGGGACACGGGTTCGAGCCCTGGTCTGGGAAGATCCCGCGTGCTGCGGGGCAGCTAAGCCCGTGTGCCACAACTACTGAGTCTGTGTGCCATAGCTACTGAGGCCTGCATGCCTAGAGCCCGTGCTCCGCAACAAGAGAGGCCACTGCAATGAGAAGTGCACCGCAACAAAGAGTAGCCCCTGCTCACTGCAGCTAGAGGGCCCTCGCGCAGCAACAAAGACCCAAAGAATAAAAAATAAAAAAAAAATTTAAAAAAAGCTGAGAAGCAGGTGGGGGGGAGAGCCTTTCTTGTTGGTTGCTTCAGAATTGCCCCTTTAGCTGCCTGTATCTCATCTGGAATTTATTTCTTTTACAGGTCTAGGGTTGCAGTTATGAAGTATTGATGGGCTTCTGGCAGGGTTATCGCTTGGAAGAAGGTTTTAGGTTTTGATCCACATCTTTTTGTTCTAATTCGATTTGCATGCATAGATGTTTTGTTTGGATTTAGTTGTCCTGTTCTTATTTTTCCTTTTGGTATTCTACCTTGTGGGCTTTCTGAGAGCTTTAAAAAACTCAGACTTGGTTCTTGAGTTGTTCTCTTTGGGACTGTGGTTGCTCTGACTTGAGTTTGGGTGCCATTTTTCCATATTGGGAGCATTCCGGTTTGTTGACCTTTATATCAGTAATTCTAGTTGTGATGTGCCTCTTTTTTCTTTTCTTTTTTTTTTTTTGTTAAACAGTTGTTCTTCTTTTCTTGCATGCTAACATCTTCCCCTGCTCTTTTCTTTTAGATTTTGATATGTTCACTTAGCTTCTGTGTTTCTTCTAGTCAT
Source organism: Phocoena sinus (assembly GCF_008692025.1). Lineage (NCBI taxonomy): Eukaryota > Metazoa > Chordata > Mammalia > Artiodactyla > Phocoenidae > Phocoena > Phocoena sinus. The sequence continues at coordinate 27,342,257 of NC_045776.1, read as the reverse complement.
AGACTAGAAGGCATGCCTGCCTAACTAATGGTTGAATGCATCTTTTATGGCTGCCTTGGATTGCTGTGATGAACTCCTGTCATTACCTAGATGTCATTTCTAGGTGTTAATTTTTGGACAGTCCAGTTTCACAAGATGCTCTTTGCCAGTGAGATGGAGACTTTTCCATCATCTCTAGTTCTTCTGTGCCCGCTTAATTTTGCCATAAGTTTTAACTTATGACCCTGTTGCTAATATTTTTCTTTATCCTTGTTTCCTTTTCCTTCTTTTCTTCTGCAAGCTTCATTGGTAATTGCCCTAGGAAGATGAATGCATGTATCTTTATGTTATGGAACTGTGCTGAAACAGTTCTTTCAGTACCTGTTCTCTGAAGCTTTTATGAATAATCAGACCCTTACCTCCTTTCACGTGGTCCTATGGTCCATTGGTTAATGTTGGTTCACCCCTCTGCAGAAGAATTGCTGTGGGGAGTCTTTAGCATTTAAGACTGATTGCTGCTTAGAACCAATTGCTAACATTAACCCTAAAAAAAGCAAGGGAGGCAGATTAGCATTTCCCTGAAGCTACAAGGATTCACTCTACCTTCAGTTAGGAAAAATAAGTAGGAATGTTATCTAAGAGGTCACCTTCAGAATCTGTAAATGAGAGCAAAACTGATTAATTTTTAATGTTGTTTTCTTAGAATAGTAGGTTAACTGTATCAACAGCTGATCATCAGAGCCTGCCCTCTTTTTGTGTTTTTCTTCCTTTCTACTCTGAAGTCTCCTTTTTTTGGTTTTAATATATGAAGAGCAGGAAATTATTCTATCAAAACTTATTGTTTATAAATAGTGGATTGCGGGGGGCGGTCTGTGGAAGTGAGGCCTAAGCAGTTTTTCTTGGTTATAATACTCAGAATGGGACTCTAGTTGTGCACACCTATTTATTGCCAGTCATATGCAGATTAAATGCTTTGTGAGAAAAAAGCTTGTGTCTGCACTAGAATCTGATTGGACCAATTATAAAACAGCTGAGTATGTTCCCACCCCATATCTTTCATAATAGAAAAAGGATATGTGATAATACATGAAACTGTGCTTTGTTAGTTGCCTTAACAAAATTTTGAGCCTCTCACATCCTTCTTTAGAGGGCATCTCTGTAGGGCTTATAACAATTGTTGTAGTCGCATTTCCTCCTGAAATTTTTTCCCCCTCTGCATCTGGTATAAGTTATTCTGTAATGTACCATCTTATAGAATAGGGCTCAACCTTTTTTCCCCTGTACTTAAAAAAAATGTGTTAAAAGCCTTGTTCTGTCCTCATCCATCTCCTAGCTACCATTTTATTCAAGGTGGCTGAAGTCATTAAATCATAAAAAAATTTTTGAATGTTTTATTGGCTTATAACACACACAGAAAAGTAATAAGTGTATGCTTTAGCTTTTGTACCCATACCCAAGTAACCAGCTCTCAGATTAAGAAACAGAAGTCCCTCTTGGCTCCACCTTGCCCTCTGTAACCATTATCCTGACTTCTAACAGGATAGCTTTGCCTGTATTCAGAATCTTATTAACATTCCTGACAGATAGATGCCCCAGCAACTGCTTGAATGTTTAAAAGGCAGATTTTCTATTTTGTAGTGGCTGTAATTGTTGTGTAGTAATGATCATCCAAAAGTTGCCTTCTAGAAACTGATTCATGGTTGTTATTCTACTCTCAAGATCTCTGTACTGGTGAAGGAGCTGCCTTCCATGATGATTCTCACTTCTTTGGCAATTGCCCTTCCAGTTGCAGTTAATAGGAGACAGGAAAGCTTTTGACCAAAGATAGGATCATCACATTCTCCAGAGAATCTAAAATTTTGAAGAGAAACAGACTAAGGATTGGGGCTTGAGTCAAATGAGTGAGGCCAAGTTGTTCCAGCATCGTTAGGTTCTTTGAGGTACTCAAGTAAAGGTGCTTTTCCAGTAAATTTTCTTTTTTGCTTAAAGTAGCCCAATTTGGTTTCCAGTAACTGGAACTATTTGTAACCTCTTTCAACCATTCCTCATTAGTAAATACCATCTCTAAACCTCTTACTCTCCTACTCTGGACACTTTCTAGAATCTGCTTTGCTCTTTATTGTATTACCCCCAGGGGCTAGGCAGTTCCCCTTACAATCAAACATAGTGTATAGTAAGTACTTCGGGAGCAGTCTGAGAAAGACATAGTTGGAAATAAACTCCCCAGTGGAGACCTGATTTTGTTCTGGTTCCATGCTTTACTTTCTTAAGACCCTGGGCAGTTGTCTTTTGGTTTTGGTTTTCTCTTCTGTAAAATGGGAAGATTGGATTAGATCCCTTTTAAAGCCACTACCTGATGCCCTGATGTTACATTGTATGATTACTTAAGGAGCAGTGCAGAGTAACAATTGGGACTAAATACTGCTTTTATTTCAGAGTTATTTCTAGGAATTCTGTCAATGATTACATTGACTTTTTTTGGTAGTCATTCATTCCCTGGTTTTTCTAAGTTTCTAACCAACTTTACTTCAGTTACTACTTGACAGATGAGCTTTTGAACTGTTGAAGAGCTTTATATTTTTAAATTGGTGGTCTGGGCCTGTCTTTGCACTCTGCTGACTCTTGCCTTGTTTTGCCTTACTGAATTTAATACACACATTTGTAAAGCAACAACATGATGTGGAAAGCATTGGACCAGAAATCAGACTTGGCCTGAAGTTCCTTTGCCTATACTTTCAAAGAGTATGACCCTGGGCAAGTCATGTAACCTCTTTAACCCTCAGTTTCCCTGTCAGAGTATGGATAAGAACTTCCACATCTACCTCATAGGTCTGTCGGGCGTGTCAGATGAGGAGAAACTGCTTAATAATCTTAGTATTCTGTTGTCATCAGTCATCAAAACCGTTCCTTTAAAATGTTGGATGGGGCTTCCCTGGTGGCGCAGTGGTTGAGAGTCCGCCTGCCGATGCAGGGGACACGGGTTCGTGCCCCGGTCTGGGAAGATCCCACTTGCCGCAGAGCGGCTAGGCCCGTGAGCCATGGCCGCTGAGCCTGCGCGTCCGGAGCCTGTGTTCCGCAACGGGAGAGGCCACAACAGTGAGAGGCCCGCGTACCACAAAAAAAATAAAAATAAAAAAAATAAAATGTTGGATGGACTCCTTTGGCTGACGTTTTGCCGTGACTACTCGGTCATTTAATCTGAGTGTATTTAAGGGGTGGACAGATTTGGATTAGACTTTGGACTTGTTTTTCTTTTTTTTTTTTAAAGGTTTAATTTTATTTATTTTTGGCTGCGTTGGGTCTTTGTTGCTGCGCTCGGGCTTTCTTTAGTTGAGGCGAGCGGGGGCTACTCTTCGTTGTGGTGCACAGGCTTCTCATTGCAGTGGCTTTTCTTGTTGCAGAGCACGGGCTCTAGGCACATGGGCTTCAGTAGTTGCAGCACACGGGCTCAGTAATCGTGGCACACAGGCTCTAGAGTGCAGGCTCAGTAGTTGTGGTACACTGGCTTAGTTGCTCCGTGGCATGTGGGATCTTCCTAGACCAGGGATCGAACCTGTGTCCCTTGCATTGGCAGGCGGATTCTTATCCACTGCACCACCGGGGAAGTCCCTGTGTATCTTATTTTAATGCTTTTTACTAGCTAATCTTTGAAAATATGGTCGCCTCTGGGTTAGTAGCTACTCTTAGCCCATTTCTGAAAAGATGATGGCCCTCTGGTACTGTAACAAATCTGCAGTCTACCCCTACTCTGGCCTCAAGGGATCTGTTTTTCGGCACCTCTCTTGGTAAGGGAGTCATTTTCAGGTTAGCCTTTGTAGGAGCAGGGTCTCTTTCCATAAGCCTAAGGGTCCTTAAGGGCAGTTCTGCAGCTAAACCTTGTCTGTTGTTACTCTAATGTTTTCTTTTGAACCTATAGGTTCAGGTAGCGTGGGGTCGAAGCTGGAGTTCTTAAGTGATTCAGCATCACTCATCGTATACATGTTGTCAGAACAGCTGCTCACGATCCATTGTAGTAGTTTGTGTGATTAGAATCATGCCACTTGTCACCTCTCACATATGCTGCAGGGAGACAGGTCTATAATTTACATGTGTGGACCTCAGGAGCAGTGATAGCTTGAGCTGCCTGCCTTCCTCTCATATGAATCAAAACTTACTCAGTGGTTCATCCTGGAGGTTCACAGTTCTATCATTTGACTGGAATGTGGAATTCAATATGTAGGTATTTCTGAAACAGTTCTCTCCCGAACAGTGAACTCATGAGATTTGTCAGCAAGGCAGTTCTGTCCCTCTTATAGGATACTTCTAGAGAATCTAAACTGAGTACTTCACACTTGTTATTTTCACTGAAGCGTAAGTGGTTGTGATGAACTAGCCAGGTGTTTCTCTTGTCACCTTCAGGTTGAGGGAAATTGATCTTTAACTCATGACCTAGTACTTAAAGATGTTTAGACATCTAATCTGTAAAAGGGGTATTACTACTTCTGTTTTTGTAAGTACTATTAACAAATATGGCACAGAACTTATTTTAAGAACAAGTTTCACTTGTATTTCTTACTGTTTCATTAGCTCAGACTAAGATTGTCTGGGCATCTTAATTTTGCTCAGGATTTATATGCTGCCCTATCCTGAAGACCCCAGGGGCTTAAATGAATTCAGAGAAGCATCATCTTATCCATTTTCAGTACAGATCTAGACGTAACTCAGGACTTTGTGGCTGAGACAAAAATCTTGGCATTTTTAAGGCTAAACTGAGAGAGGTGGGGAGACAGACAGACATGGAGGGAAGGAGGAAAAGGGGGAGGGATATTGGTTATGGGTTTGATGAACTTGCATAGTAGGTTTATCTTAGTAAAAGTATTGGTCAGTACAACTGAAGCCATTTTGCCTTCTGTAGGATTAACCATGCTTTTGCTCTTCATTTCAATTTCAGGTGTGTTCATCCTCGAGGAGGTGTGATTCAGAGTGTTTCTTCATGGAAGCACGGCTCTGGCACGCAGTATGTTAGCACCCGGCAAACACAGTCATGGACTGCTGTGACTCCCCAGCAGACTTGGGCGTCACCTGCAGAAGTTGTTGACCTTACATTGGATGAGGATAGCAGACGTAAATACCTACTGTAATGCAATGTCACTGTGTTTCCTCTGCACTGTTCCCTTCCACTTACTCCTCCTCCTCCTTGTGACATGGAAGTTCATTGTCATAGCTTCAGCTTCAGAAGCTGTTTGTGGCATTTGTATAATTGAAACTCATGGAAAATTGCGCCCTTCCCTTTTTTTTTTTTTTTAAATTAAAAGAAGTCACTTAGGAAAGTAACTTATCACAGAGAAAAGAATTTCTTCTTTCCCTCAGTAGGAATCTGAGAATGATGAATTTTATTAGACAACTTCATTTTACTTGGTGACTTTCAATCTTAGGAAACTGCCTTCCTTTTAGAATGATATTTTAATTACCAGGTGAAATGGATTTCAGTTTTTGAATCTTGTATTTATTTTTCTGTGTAATAAAATTAATATGTAGACTTGACCACTGTCAGCCCACCCATTGGCACTCCTACCTTAGGGCATTTGCACACATATTAGTCAGTTCCTTTTTGGCACCTAGTAGGGCATGTGCATTGAAAACCTGTCCTTAAAAATAGAAGACAGAAGTGTTACTTTTCTTTTAGCTTAAATCTTCTGCCTTCTTTCCTGACTTTGCTCCTGGCTGAATTCCCACAACACAAATAATTGACATGACCCTTTGTGTTTATAAATACTGCTAAGGTGACTTAGTTGATCTCCTTGTTGCAATAATTCATAACTCTGGAAAATATCTCCTTGTGAGGCAGAGGCATTTCAGATAGATACCCCACCATGAGGTTTGGGCATCTGAGGAGAGTATTGAGAGATCCCTTTTATCCCCCTGGTTTGTTCAAATAATGGGAGAAACATAGAACCTGTTACTTAGGTAGAATATGAAAAGTTGTGTGACTTCTAAGGCTTTGGGCACTTGAAAAATCTGAGAGGGCAGTGCCTTCTTCTGTAGCTGGTCTCTCTGTAAAGGATGTAATGACAACTGTTTGATACTTGAGCTGAAGTTGACCTGTTGCTATATTTGAGTATTTTTCTCCTCTACCTTCTAAAAGTGGAAAATTCAAAATACATCATAAGAAGCCAGATGCAAAACACATTAATGGCCCTGTAGGTTTTATAGTATCTAACAGGAATAACAAAGGGTAGTAGGAGCGTCAGGGAATTCAGGAAATGCCGGTGTTGGAGTTTTGTGGCATTAGTTACTACCTTTTTTACTATAACATTGTAGTTACTAGTGAATTATTTTACAAGCAATACCTAGAATTAGAACACTATGTACTGTGCACAGGGAGGAGTGAAGTAATGCTGGCTTAGAAGACCTCACCTTTTGTTTTTCCACAGTTTTTGTCTGCTTTTTTGTTTGCTTTTGTTTCCATTTTTACCATATAATGGGGCTCTAGCCCTTTGCCTCCCTTCCCAAATGCCTTGGCGGCTCTTCCTTATCATACGAGCATGAGAACTACCATTTTCAGTTTCCACTCAGCGGACACACATTTATACCAAGTGCCTGTTCTGCCTAAGGCGCTGTGGTGGTGCTGTGGGGCTGCTGCGGAGAACAGGACACCCACCGCATGTGCGTGCGTCCGGCTGCCTGGCTCCAGCTGCCTGGCCGTGTCTCCTGTGTGTGTAAAGACTCGCTTATTTCTTTACCCTTCTTCCTGCTGCTTTAGTTCGTCCATATACCTCTTCCATGGGAGTGTATTTAAGCATGTGTTCTTTCACCTTCTCTGATAACATCGCACTTGATCTGGCCTCTGTTCTTCATCAACTTTTTATTTTCCTATCATTCTACTTTTAATAGATCAGGCTTTTAAAGAGTTCTTGAATCTCCAGTTTTAGCACCTCATGTCTCAAGTCTCATGTGGCCACAATTCTAGACAAAAACCAAAGACCCAGAGGCCAGAGCGAAATAGGACCTTCTGCAGATTCACTACTGGTGTATCCTTGGACCTTCACATTTTACTTTAGAATTAATTTATTGAATTTTACTGTTACACGTTGTTTTTGACTTGAATTAAAATGCTAGACAGAGCAGAAATGTACAATTTCTGGTCTATATTTTCCAGGAAAATCATTGGGGAAAGAATAGAGTGGATTCTATGACTTGAAGTTTTTGCAGCTTATTTTCCCCCCACTATCAGGGCAGAGCCCCATTTTAAAGAACATTTTTGCATTACCTGTTCTTACGTTAGCAGTATGTTTTGTCCAATTCAGTATAGCAGGGGATTTCCCAGGGCATATTTTCTTTAGTCCCTAACAGTCATCCTCTAACGAGAATTCTTTGGGTGTGCTGTGTGCACTGTGGGTTGGGAGTGGAGAGCGGAGTTGTAACCAAGCTCTTTTCTGGCCTTTTGCTTTTATATTGGGTTACACTTTGCCCTCACCTGTCCCTTTTCCAGCACCCTATCTGGCTTGATGCACCAGAACAAAAATTAATATGCAAAAAGCGGGGAGGGGAAGGGATGGTAGAGATAGCTTTTCTCCCTACTAGGTTGGGACTTTTCCACCTACTAACTAACTATAGAGAGACTATGTTTCAACTCTTCTTTCATTGCCAGATTCAGGAGAGTAGGGATGTGGTTTCTGGCAAGGTATTAATGATAAAATTCTGTGGTAACAGTGAGAGGCCCACGTACCGCAAAAAAAAAAAATTCTGTGGTAAATTTAAAATTCTGACATTTAAAATTTCTTTTAAGGGGGTCTTTTTTAACCAAAGTTTTGCATTTGGTACCATAGACACTTTATGCTTCACCGTCTCTTCAAAGTAATATCTCCACTAAAATGGTATACTTGGGTCGCAGATTGGTTTTTGGCACTAACTTGGTTAAGTGCCCCCCTTCCCCCAATTGGAAACCACAGAGCGGTAACTTAGCTATTGCATCAGTACAGCAATATTGATACGTAGCTATTGCTCGCCAGTAGTTGTCTCTTCATTTTGATGGAAGGGACCGGACTGAATGGACTCCATTATTCGTAACAATTGAGCATCCCATAAATTCTGCTTTTATTATTATCAATTGTGAATATGAACCATCTGATTTGCTAATTTAGTCAATTGTTCATTGTTACTTTTAGCAGATTAGCACCATAGGCAATTTAAAAATGAATTTGTTGCCTGCTTTTTATACTGTGTCACAAGGTTTTTGAAAAAGCTGGGGACACAGTATTGTCTTTCAGTTTAAAGGTTTTTTTTTTTTTTAAAGGCAAAGAGCTCCCTCCCTCCCTGTTTTTCAGTATGTGTATGATGCGACTTCCATGTATATATAAAAATGATTGCGCCCTAACCAAACTTCCTCAGATTGTGCACTGTTTGTTTAAAATAATCACGTATTTTAGTCCAATGCTGTTGTATTTTTTCATTTTATTTAAAACACTACGTACTTCTTATTCTTTTAACAAGTTTTAAAGGGTAGTGATCTTAAAAAAAAATCACTGGATAACTAGGAAATATTTTTGTTGTTTAAAGAGTACAAAAGTCATTGAAGCCTTTTGCTCCTCTTACCGTGAAAATGAAATGTTAGCCATTGTATGGCTAGGAACCAATGCACTTGGTGGTTAACAGATCTGCTGTTGCTGGAGTGTGAGCGTGGACTTGATGCAGTGACGACAAATCATTGCTTAGAATTAATGTTTTAAAATGTGTGACTCTAGTTTTTAAAACAAAATTTGGTTCTTCTTTTCATTATTTAGTTTTTGTTTCCATTTAGTATTTAATGGTCTTTGGAGAAAAAAAATAATAAAACAGAGTGTTATATATATATTTTTTGGTGCAAGATAAGATTTTCTGTTTTTTGAAATAAGTCTGTAGCATAAAGGTTAAACTATTTTAAGACAAAATAAAATAGAGTGTATTTAAACAAAGATAATTTCTGAGGATTTTTTTTTCCATCTGCTTCAGTTAATTAGATGGTGCCTGGAGCAGCTCCCAAGTTAGCTTTTGGATGTGAAAGTGAATTATATTTTGTTATCAGATCTTATTGTTAAAGTTGCCTGATTTTTTCCAAGCAACAGCTGTATCCTACTCCTAGAATGTTTTGCAGGTGGCCTTTGGTGTGTTAGATTTAGATAAAAATAGTTTTGCATTAGCTTTCCTGTAGCCCCCACTTCCCTTTCCAGTTAGAACCAGTGAGATTTCAAAGCTGGTGAAAGGCTCCCTAGTGCTAGGCCCCTTTGCTCCTGGGAACAAAACTCAGCTGACAGTTACTTCCCAGAGACCAACGTGCCAGGGTAAGATGCTGTGACTGTGTGCACTTTGCTCGTGGTTGAAGCAAATACAGGGTGTTTCAAAAATAGCCCGAAGAACTTTCCTCCTAATTTGGTTCTATTTTCAGGGTTTTTATTTGGTTATCAAAATGAAAGGAACTACTTACTGCATTAACATCTCATGACTTTTGTAACTTAATTCATGTAAAGGAGAATGAGGAACCAGACAGAGTAAAGCCTGTGTTTATTAAAATATTCACTCCTGGATCTCTTTATGTTCATCAAATTTTTAGTCCTACCTGCACTGGAAAAAGATCTGTTAACAATTAGGAAGTACACTGTTAACAGTTAGGAAGTGTTTTTAGTTTTGGGAAATGGTTCTTTTATACTACTTTGTATCTGAGACCTAGACATGTTAATGCCTATGAGAAACTTCTTTTCTTGGGCTCTAGAAGAAAATTTTTTGCTTAGTGTCTTGTTTTTGAGCGCTTTTGCCCTTGGACGCTGCTTTTGAAGAATAGACAAAGCATGAGTAAGTAAAATAATCTGTGGCTAGTACTTAATCTCATTCTGGCTTCCTCTTTCTATTCTTTGCTGGCTTTTGGCCTTGCCTTCCCTTGTTTGTATGTTTTTCACAGTAGATGACAGCTATTTATAACTTTAGTCCAAACAGAAAAATTACATAAATCTTTACAAAATACATAAACATCTCTTCAGCTCCAATTTTGCAATTGAAGTAAGGTGAATTTCTTCTAGGTTTAGGTTTTGTTTTAATTTTGCTGATCTACGGAGTGATCCTGCTAGGTCACTGGTAGGTATGATTTTCTTTACTTTCTTGACTCCGTGTTTGAGAGCAGTGATTTACAGAATTAGAGAAGTTCCTGGGCTATACAGTGGAGCTTTGTCTGGGAGAATATGCCTGGAGCAAAAGAAGGCAGTGTCAAATATTGGAAGGAGCAATGCGCTCAGAAAAAGATGCAGGTGATGGTCATGAACATGATAGTGATGTGGCAAGAGCATCCATTAGCCCAACAGAGGTTGTAACACTGCTGGCTCAATTCAACTGCCGTTGTGCTACTTTGCGGGTAGCATGCCTTCTAGATGGAGATGGCTTTAGGCAAGGATCCCTTTGTGTGATGAGGATTCACCATTTCTTTCTTTCCTTTCTGCCAAGCCTTGAGATCCCATTTGGTAGGTGGATGTTAGTAAAGGATGAGAGCGAGTGCTGGCAGTGAAGTCAACCCTCAGAAAGAAGGTGGTGGCAGCAGCTTGTGTGATCTGCTCATAGATCCTGACCTTCAGGGTGGGAACACCTCTTGGTTGTAAATTCTGTTGATCTAACTTCTTATTCTTTGGTAAAGGAAACTATTTGGTACCAGTTTTTTCCTTTGTGCTTTGATAATTGACACCTCGAAGGAGTCATTTCTGTTTCCTTCCCGTGGCTGCTCTGTCCTAAGAGTGGGAGGGTGAAGTGTTGTGCACCATTGAGCCCTCACTCTTGTGCTTGAGTCTAAAGCAAGCAAGTGTGACTATAGGATGGATCTTGGCACCTGCAACAGGAGGGAAATCAGACCAGAGGGTAGAGGGACTGATGTTTAAAAAGCCTGAACCAGAGAGCAGGAGACTCCAGAGAAAGACTGTCTGACAGCTAAGGGATTTGATTTCTACGCCTTAAAATGGAGAATTTCTAAGATTTATTTTCTGAGACTGAAAGACAGGACTGTGTTATTTAAGGGAATAATGCATTGTTCTGCAGAGCCGTCGCTTTTCAGGCAGGAATTGAGGAGAGTGGCTTACTCCAGAAAGCTGTTTAAAGGACTACAGTTCTATCATCTCACTTAAGTTTTGGAAGGCGTTGGATGACTAACGCCCACAAAACCTTGAATTTCTACAAATTCTTTATTTTCAAAGTTTTAAAAGAATATGTATTTCAAAATTTTCACATGGGGGTAAGAAGTGGTACAGATTGTTATCCTGATTTTGCAGATTGGAAGACTGAGAACAGAAGAATAACATATCCAGATTTACATAGCTCGACTTAGCAAGAGTAGATTTTTTCTGTGGTCCAAATTAGGACTTTTTAGCTTTAAGAAAAACAAAGCCTCTTTTTTCCACCTGGTTTTTCCTTCATTGTTATTGCTGCTGATTCTGCTTTGTTCTGGCCTGAGAAGAATTGGAAGAAGTCTTCCTGAGAAGGTAATGTTTGATTGGTTCCCTTTTTTCTTGGGCAAGTGGTCACAGATTTAAACATCAGAACCACACACCTGCATATGCCTCTCAACTCAAGCTCAGGAATGGCCTTGGAAACTTTTCCCGTAGATAGATTCCCTGTCTCATAGTTTATGGAACAGGAAAATGTGGATGGTCAGTAAACATAAAAAAGATGCTCAGGCTCACTACTAATTATGGAAATACAAACTTACATTACAGGACACCATTTCACATAGGCAGAATCAGATAAGAATACATTTAAATCCAGTAAGGAGGCAGGACATTGGCAATTCACTTGTCTTCTTGTATGAGCATAATTTGCTACAATTATTTTGGAAAACAGTGGAATTGTCTAGTAAAAAGCTGAATATGTGCATACCTCAAGCTACGGACTGAAGGTTTGGGTTTCCCCTCCCTCCCATTCATATATTGAAACTCTGCTCCCCAGTGTGATGTTATGTGGAGGTAAGGCCCTTGGGAGGTAATTAAGTTTATATGAGATCCTAAGGGCAGAGCCCCCATGATGGGATTAGCGCTCTTATTAGAAGAGGAGGAGACTTGTAAGACACAGTAAGAAGGCAGCTGTCTGCTAGCCAGAAAGAGGGCTCTCATCCAAATCAGACCATGCTGGCGCCCTGATCTTGGACTTGCAGCCTCCAGAACTGTGAGAAAAAAAAAAAAAAAGCCTGTTGTTTAAGCCACCTACTCTGTAGTATTTTGTTGTGGCAGCCGGAGCTGACTAAGACACCCATGACCCAGTAGTTACACTATCTGGGATGATACCCGTGAGCAACTTTTAAATTGTTGTGGTAGCCTAGGTAGGGAAGTCATGAAATCAGTTCAGTGTCTGTAAACCATCTTTTGTTTATTTAAGGAAATATTAACAACATAGAAATAACAGGAGACAATATTGTTACATGATACTTTTGTTATATACTGATAAACATCTACACACAGACATGTATGTGTACGTAGGGTCAAGATATAAAATGTATTTTATTTATTTTTACTGTGGGTTGCAGTAAAAAGAAATGGAAAGCCCTGGTTCTAGAGAAACTGGTTTACATGCTCAGAAATGTTTAGTGTCATTTTCCCCCAGTTTTTGGCTATTTCAACATGGATGTTCATCTATAGGATGGATAAACATTGTGTTTATAGAAGGTGTAGCCACTGTGAAAATTAATGAACTAGAGCAATATTTATACACTTATATTAGTTATATCAACATGGATAAACCTCAACACTGGAGTGGAAAAAAAGCAAGTTGCAGAATCTGTACTACATGATGCCATTTATATGGAGTTCAAAAAGACAAAACAATACTACATATTGGTAAAAAATTGATACACACATTAATAAGAGTATAAAGAAATGCATGAGAACAATAAACACCAAATTCAGACTAATGGTTGCCTCTGGAGAGGGAGGTAAGGAGGGGTCACGGGGACTTCAACTTCACTGGCAAAATTTCTTAAGCTGGGTAGTGGGGACACAGATGTATGTTATTATTTGTACCTTTATGTATATCTTAAATATTTCATAATAAAAATTGTTCTCTGTCTCAAGCAGAAGGAATAAAAGCTCTTTATGACGTTCCAGATGGTATTAGTGGAAATGAGTAAGATCTGAAGCTGATTCCTTTTAGATGCCCTCAGTACTTTTTGGATATGTCACCATAAGCAACAACAAAAAATAAATTTGATAAATTGGGCTTCAACAAAATTAATTTTGTGCTTCAAATGATACCATCAAGAAAGTAAAATGACAGCCTGTGGAATTGGGACAAAATATTTGTAAATCCTATATCTGATAAGAGACTTGCATCTAGAATATATAAAAGCTCTTTCAATTCAATAATAAAAGATAAAAAGCCCAATTAAAAAAATCTGAATAGACGTGTCTCCAAGGAAGATATACAGCTGGTCAATAACACATGAGAAGATGCTCAACATCGTTAGTCATCAGGGAAATGCAAATCCAAACCACAATGAGATATCACTTCACACCTACCGGGATAACTAGAATCAAAAAGTCAAATAACAGCAACTGTTGGTAAGAAAGTAGAGAAATCAGAAGCTTCAGACATTGCTGATGGGAATGGTCCAGCCGCTTCAGAAAACAATTTGTTTCTCAAATGGTTAAACATAGAGTTTCCATGTGACTCAGCCATTCTATCCCTAGGTATACACCCAAAAGAAATGAAAACATATGTCCACACAAAAACTTGTACACAAATGTTTATAGCAGCATTATTCATAATACCAAAAGGAGGCAACAACCCAGATGTCTATCAGCTGATGATGCTTTATGCTACAGCATGGATGAACCTTGAAAACATATGGAAAAAGCCAGTTACAAAAGACCCCACCACATATTCTTTCGTTTATAGAAAATGTCCAGAATAAACAAATCTATAGGAACAAATAATAATGATTGCCAGGGGCTGGGGGGAGATGAAAGGAGGGAGTGATTGCTAATGGGTAAGAGGTTTCTTCTTGCGGGGGTGAAGAAAATATTCTGAAATTCCATAGTGGTGATGGCGCAGCACTCTGAATTACACATTTTAAAAGGGTGAATTTTATGGTATGTGAATTACATCTAACTAAAGCTGTTACTAAAAAAAATTCCCAATTACCTGAGGTTACCATGCTTTAAGCTGCTAAGACCTTGGCATGAATGGGTGCAGGCACACTGCAGAAAATGGATTTAGATAGTTGGGGCATAATGAGGAAGTTTCAACCCAGCTTTGAAAAGGGACTCAGGAGACCAACATGACAGTAATTGAAGCCAGGCATGACCAACTTTCTCACTGGGTGTGGCCTGCCCTGACCCTGAGATGCAATTTTAGGAGGGGATCTACCCTCTGTGGAGAGAGGTGTGGCTTGCTGAGGGTGAAGATTTTTCAGAAAGAAACCAACCCTTCCCCACTGAAATGTAAGTGATTGCCCTCAAGGCAAGGTCAGGACCATTTCCTGTGAGCTCCTGGGACCTGCCCCTGGTTTTTGCCCAGAAAATTTACAGCCACCCTGAGAGACCATTCCTGATAGCTGACATCCTGCTAGAGTGGCCCTGACTGCACCGTTTGGGCAGTGAGTCACGTGGGGTTAGAGTGGGGGCAGCGTCTCGCTAGGTGCGCCCCTGCCGCCTGGGAGATTCTGCTTTAACTACTCACACGCTCTCTCGGTTGCCAGCCCCTGAGAGTCGGTGTCACTGCTGAGAGTTTGTGGTGTCCTTCAGGGGTGCTGAGGCAGAAAACACGTTAGGACCTTAGTTTTATGCAGTGCTGGGTAGTACCTCTCCTCTTTCATCCAGTTGGTAATTTTCCACTTCCCAAAGTAGACGGCTGGATTCTACTGATTAGCTCTTTGGGCTCTTGGCAGAGTACATTCGTTTGTTGTGACGTTAAAACTGTATACCATCAAAAATGTGAACCTTTCACTCAGCGATGAAATATGCAAAACCTTCAGCACAGGCACCAACCAATCAGAATTAGCACTGGAAGTAGGGCTGGCACAACCTCCTGTGGCAGGTATGGGATTTACCCTCTCATCGCTAGACTGCAGATCCTGGGGAGCGACCAGGGCGGTGGGAAGGGCACTCCAGGCAGCTCCGGGAAGGGGCTCTTTGCCAACTGCGATTGAAATGTGGCATTATTTTAACAACTGATAGAACCAAAGTAGTGTATACTGTCAGAGAGTCAGTCTTGCATTCACCTAACCTGTCTGTGCCTCTAGTTCCTAACTCATAAAATGGGGATGAGAGTACCCGCTTTATGGGATTGTCATAAGGAGTAAATGAATGGGGGCCATCAGTCGACGCCATCAGTCTCACCAGCTTTGCACCAGTCAACATTGTTTGGCTAGCTCAGCCGGAAAGCGTGTAGACCAAATAAAACTTGTCTGTAGGCTACTAACAGTCTTACAGCAGCAAAGTTAAACCCTCACAGCATTTTTTTCAGAAGTGAAATACTTCAGAGAAAACAATCAACAGTTTGTTTATGTGATAACTGGCATGGGGTGGTGAAAAATAAAATGTCCCAAGGTCTGCCTTAACTGCTAACAAGCTGTGTGACCTACCAAGGTCATCCTCCTCTCTGGATCTCAACTTCTTCATTTCTGAAGGGCCTGCCACTTGCAGGCCTACCACTGTGGTGGCGTGGGGCAATCAAATAAGGTAATAGAATAGTATAGGATGATTCAAAGCACTTTAGAAGTTTGAGACCCAACTGACTGTGGAAGCAAGGCTGTAATGGAAGTTAACACATTGGGCCAGACAAGTGGGGGACTGTGGCACACTGGAGAGAGCATATATATGCTTTGTCCAAAGGGGAGAACTGTGACTTGTCATGAGAGAATACAGGCTTGATGTTGCCAGATCTGTGGATTTTTCTAGAAAAGACATCTGGATTTTAAAAACGTATATGTGAAATTTCTGATTTGTAGACACTCTTGTGTGGCCATGGTCGGACCTCCTGAGTATACAGCTTGAATAGAACTATTGGTACAGGAGTACTCCCTTCAGTCCTTCAGGAATGGGATAAAAAGCGACGAGCCCGGGGTGGCCCAGTGAACTGACCCTTATTTTGTAGAGGCTGCTGAGACTACCAAGCTCCAGGTGCATCTCTGTTGTAAGGGACAGAGGATGCCTCAGGGAGCTGTGATCAGTTCCCATCCTTGGTCTCGTGTATTGCCTGAGTACATCTCGCTGGTTGGCTAGACAGTCAACTGAAGAGAATAGAGGCCAATTTCGTGTCATCAGTCTCACCAGCCCTGTAACCTAAATCAATCCTATTTGATCTAGCTCAGCCAGGGACTGTGTGGGCCAAATAAAACTTGTCTGCAGGCCTGATTTAGCCTGCAGGCTGCCAGTTTGCTGCCTGTGTAGGATGCAGATTTCACTGGTTCAGCAAATACTAAATACTTGCTATGTGCTAGGCACTGGGCCAGACTCCAGGGACATAAAGGTGACTGGAAGTCAGTCTTCCCCCTCAAGTAACTTTGGTGTAACAAACCATTGTCACAAAGCCTGACAAGTGCTGAGACAGAGCTCAATGCAGTGGGAACAAAAAGAAGGCTCCCTGAGCCAGCTTTGGGGTGGAGTGAGCAAATGGAGGAAGAGCTCCTGCAGAAGGTGATGGTGAGCTAAGTTTGCAGGATGGGTAGGAACTATGAGGGCAGAGGAGGTAGAAGGTGGAGGGTGTGGGTGGTGCTGTTCCGAAGCTCAGGCAAAGCATGGAAGTGAGAAAGAAAGCATGGCTCATAGAGGAACTGCATTTTGGGGGAAAGGGGGTGAATGGTGGGGAGTAAGCTGGAGATATAGTTGGGAGCCATGAGGCAAAGGGCCTTGAATGCCTCACTAACATCTCACAGATGCTCTAGCTGTTGGTCTCCACTAATAGAACATGTATATTACTCTCTAAAAGCCTGCACTTTGAGGCAGAAAATGAACTTCTAAACACATACATGCAGTGGAGCTGTACCTCTGAAATGACGGGAACACTAAAGTATTGTACGGAGGGGAGGAATAAGAGCAGCTCCTCCTGGCAGTAAAATGGGGAGTGAATTAGAGGAGAATGGAATTGGAAGTGGGGAATATGATTAGGAAGCTTCTGCAGGAATTGAACAGATAAGAGAACAAGGCTGTATCAGGTGGTGGGAAGGAGAAAAGGGAGGAGAGGTCAGAATGAAAAAATTTTAAGAGATTGACTCTGGAGGACTTGGTTATGGAGTGTTGGGGGTACTCAGCATGTGAGTGAGGGAGGAGGAGTCAGGAAGAGAGGCTCCCAGGTTATTACATCCACTGAGTAGGAAATGCAGAAAAGGGATCAGGTGTGGAGAATGTAGCAGAGGTTTTTGGGTGTCCCATGTCATAGACCTCTAAGACAAGGACAGGTTATTGCACTTTGTACTCTCTCCCTTAAGAAGGAGACGTAGCACTTGGTGGACCTCTTTGGCTTTGGGACACAATACATACCATATTTGGAAGTACCGTTCCCGCCCATTCATTGAGCGACTTAGAGCAAGGAAGGGCTCTGCAGCAAACCCAGGCTACAATGCAAGCTGCGTTGCTGCTTGGACCATTATGATACGGCAAATCCAGTGGTGCTAGAAGCATTCCTGGTGGATTACAGTACAGTGTGGAGTCTCTGGCAAGCCCCAATAGGAGGGGTGTGTTATGGATCCTACAGGCTTTGGAGCAAGGCTATGCCTTCTGCAGCAGCGAGCTATTCACCATTTGTAAAGCAGCTCCTAGCTTGCTCTTGGGCCCTGACCATGCAACACCAAGTGACCAAAACATCAGCTGCTCATCATGAGCTGGGTTTTGTACCATTCACATTATGAATCCAGGCAGGCCCAATGACGGTCCAGTCTAAGATGAAAGTCGTACATCTAGGACTGGGCAAAAGGCCAGGGGGCACAAGGAAGCCGCACAAATAGGCTAGCTGCACAGGCTTCTCCCTCAGACCTCCACGGCAACCCCCCTGTTGTATAGATGACTCTCGCACAGTTCACACCAATCATTTTCTTGTGACCAGCTGCTAGAGGAAGAAAGATCCCAGGCCTGGTTCAATGTGTTGGTGTTAGCCAAAAACAGGCTGCTGGTTTCACGAAAGCCCCAGTCAGGGTAGCCCTGAAGGACAGTGGTTAATGGAACCTCTCCCAGTGGGCAGAACTTCTAGAAGTATACCTGTCCATCAGTGTGGTCTAGAGGGAGAAGTCTGTATTCCATAAGGATATGTATTTTGAGCAGTGACAAAGGGCTTGGTTGGTCGGTCAGACCTGAAAGGAAAAAGAGAAGAGAGACAAGGAGGTCTGGGGAAGCGGCATGTGAGTGATCCTATGGGAGTGGGCACAAAGCGTGTGGGTCTTTATTACGTTTCTGCTAATGTTTGTCAGAGAGCACCCAGCACAGAGGAGGTGCTGAACAGCGTGATGCCCTGTGGAGGTCAGCCTTGACCTCAGCCATCCGGGGCTTGCACGATGAGCCCACGAATAGGGTAGCATGGAGGCTAGGCATGGGCCCAACAGTGTGAGCTCCCTCTCAAGGTGGCTCTGGTCACTGCCATTGCTGACTGGTCTGTCAGTACAGAGACAGGCCCTGAGTCCATGACCAGCCAGCTACCTGATGACAGTTCATTACATTTGGCCCCTTCCACCTTGGAAAGAGCAGCGAATCCACCTTCCTGGGATTGATACCTATTCTAGCGTTCATCTGAGGGTTCACAAAGTACCTGATTTATTTACATATGCTGCCTCATAACATCACATCTGACTAAGAGGCCCATCTGACAGCAAAGGAAGTGTGACAACGGGTATGTGATCACAGAATCCACAGGTCTGGTATATACCAAATCGCTGGAAGCCGTGGACCTAACAGGATGATGGAATGGTTTGTAAGAAACTCAGCTAATGTTTTGGAGGCTGTCTTTTTTCATAACCAGTTGAGGAAGGAAATCATGATGCTGTGTACATCCTGAGCACCCAGATGCCAAGGATCTTATGGTGTCTTTGGAACTTCTCTATCAGTGGGAAAGGCTGTATTTTACAGATGGCGACAAGGTCATGAAGAAGAGATGTGAGGAGTTACGACAACTCACCAGGCTGCAGCCCATTCATTAGTGGATCCAGACTTAGGGCTTGAGAAGATTCTCTGCGTTTGCCCTGAGTCTCTGACATGTCAGCCCCGTGTAATAAACCTTGACTCTCCCTAACACCAGCAGGGATAGGTATAAGAGTTTGTCTCCCTTGTCGCTGAGCTGGATTTCCTGGTCACAGATGCCTCATTTAGAAGCCATAAAATGCAAGTCATTGTGCAGTAAGATAAATACATCTAGAAAGAGCTAACTTGCTACCTTGTGGTTAAACTTGGAAAGTAGTTTGTGCAGATTTCATGTCAGATAAGATTCAGCTTGGAAGGTGACCAACCCTCACTACTTACAACAGTGGAGAAAGGAACCATCTGTAAGATGAAGACATCTATTGACCCTGCACTGAAACACATTCACATCAATTAAAAACCTCATTTAGTTTATGCATAAAATTTTAATTTTGGTATAAAGTTACACATTAAAGTAGCAGTTTATTGGGGAAAATTGTGTTTTTTAACATTAAGAAATCTTTATTGCTAATTTTCAATAATTTTTTTAATGTTTTCCATGAAAACAACAACAACAAAAAACCTCAGCTATTGTCCCAGCTCAAGGATGACACTAGGGTTAGGTGCTGTCATCCAGAATAGAGCTGATCTATGGCACTGTGTCCCCAGTTGCCAGAATACACAGGTCCAGGAATCAAAGGTGGATGTAGAATTGGTCCCTCTCCCCATCACTCTCAGTGGTCCACTTGTACCAGGTGAGAGGATGTCTGGAACTCAGGAGATTCACTCAGGAATATGTCTAGAACTCAGGGCTTCCATGCCTGGTGACATCAGAAGAACAGGCCCTTGCAACAACTATGGCCTGACAAGGCCAAGTCCATTGAGGTCTCAGCCGTCAGGGATGTAGATCTGTGTCACCCCATCAGGCAAGCAACCTAGACCAGCTGACAATGAGGAAAATCTGGAATAGGTAGTGGAGAAGGAAGACCATGATCAGCAGTGTCAGCCTCTAGACCTGCTGCAGCTGTGAGTTGGGTTGTAACTTGTCCCACTAACTCTCCGGTACAAAGCATTTTCATTGGAACAATTACGGCTGGCCACTACCTTGAGGCCTCAGTGACTGAATAGACTTAATGTGGGGGCATAAGTGGATCCGAGTGGTGCAGAGGGCAGATTGAATAGACTATTGGGGGTGCCCTGCCTTGCATCCCCTTCATCAGTCTCTGATTTTAGCTGCAGCCGTGATAGTTCTTTGTGAGCTTAGACTCATGCTGACAGCACCCCGAATTTAAGCACATGTGCGCACCATTCTGATATCTATTCTAGAGCCTTCTTCAAAGCCACAGGGGTCTGTTTGGCTTGCATAGCACAAACACAGGCCAGAAGTTGGGGGAGCTAATGGCCCTGGAACAACCCTCTGTCATGGAGGATGGGAGCCAGTGGGTGGATGTGCCTGCCTCACCTGTCCTAGCTGGGTGGTAAATGCCCAGCCTCACATTTTTTGCGGTGGTGGTTAGACAATTCTGGGAGGCATTCTGCATGCTTCTTAGGAGAGCCCAGTGGAACTGAGCCCCCACTGCTCACAGCAGTGACTTTGATGTTGGACCTTTGATACTGGCTTTTCCTCCTTTGCTCTCCCTCCTCCATTCCTCCCTCCTGTTTCATGAGACCACCTCCTAATTAAACTACCTGCACCTGAGTGCTTGTCTCAGGCTCTGCTTCTGGGAGAATCTAAACTAAGACAGGGAGGAAGAGGCTGAGTTCACTCTGAACTTGACATGCTGTAGAGACATCCAGTGGAAATAGGCATCAGGCAGCGGCCGTATGACTTTTGGAGGTGTAGACTTACATGTTAGCATAAGGTGGCAGATAAAAACCACAGCCACCCCTCCCCTCCTCCAAAAAATAAAAAGAGGCCAGTGGAAGAAAGGCACCCTTCTAGGGCAGTGGTTCTCATCCAGGGGCCATTTGACAACGCCTGAGGTCACTTTTAGTTGTCTGCAATGTCGAGGTCGGGGATGGGAGATGGATGCTACTACTGGCATCTAGTGAGTAGAGGTCAGGGATGCTGCTAAACATCCTGCAATGCATAGGTCAGATCTCCATAACAAAGAATTGTCCAACCCCAAATGTCAATAGTGCTGAGGTTAAGAAACTGTTCTGAGAAGATTGCAAAGGAGCTGTGGTAGGAAGAAAACCAGGAGAGAACAGTGCTGTGAAAGCCAGAGTTTCCTAGAGCCAGAAGGGCCAGCAGGTCAGTGCTACAGAGGGGCAGGAGAGATAGGAACTGATAATCGTCCATTTAGTTTAGCAACAAGGACATTTACTAATGTAGTTTCATCAGCAATATGGGGGCAGAAGTCAGTTTGGAGTCAGGAAAGGAGGACTGGAAGGCAGTTAGTGAAGACAAGGACAGACTCTTTCCAGGAGCTTTGAGATGAACAAAAAGGAAGGGGTGTTGGGATGAGCTACAAGGAGCTATAGAGTGGAGGAAGAGCTTAAGAAGATACTGGAAAGATAAACACCCTGTAGATGCTGATGATAAAGAACAAGTAGGGATTTGGAAAGGGCCATCTGCAGGGGAGAGGTAGTGGGGTTACAGGCTATGAATAACTACTTGTTGATTGATGATATACGGTCGTTTAGTGCATTGCGATTTGTATTGCTCTGCTCTCCCGAAGGAGTCTCCTTGGGGAATTCCCTGGCAGTCCAGTGGTTAGGACTCCGTGCTTCCACTGCAGGGGGCACAGGTTTGATCCCTGCTAGGGAACTAAGATCCCGTACACTGCATGGTGCAGCCAAAAAAAAAAAAGTCTCCTTGGGGAGTTTGTCTGTTTTCTTGCCTGGTAGTTTACAGAGGTGAGCACAAGGCTATTGAGGGTACTCAGGTCCCCCCAGGATGTCAGCTGAGCCCGTCCTCTGTGGAATGCCTGTGGAAATCCCAAGTTCCCTTCAAGATGTTTACGGACTTGGGTTTTAGGTTTTGGGGGTCACCTCTGTCTCTTGGTTCCTGTGTCTGTATGTGCACGCCCTGTTCTGCCGTGGATTTAAGCTTGAACATGAACTCCTTCTCTCATTCTGCAGAAATCACCCCACACCAAGCATTTGGGCGTGTGGCTGCGTCTGGGTTCTTGCAGTGCCCACACCTGCGCCATTTGGTAAGCGCCTTACTCCTCCTCTTGCCTTCCCTGCTCCTCATCTGTCTCCTGCAAACTGCCCTCATCTCCAAATCCTTCTCTGCCCATATACTCAGCCCTCCTGAGCTCCCAAACAGGCGTAGCCCAAATCATCCTGGTGCACAGTAGACAAGAATGCTTCTCTTAGGCAGATTCATCCTCCAGCAGAAAATGGTTATGGCTTAAAATTGTGAAAATGTGCTTTCTGTAAGACTGCAAATTCAGTCTTAGAGGGTTTGGGGACCTCTAAGATTTATGCCCAAACCCACGACAGTGACTCACTCTAAACCAGGAAAGCCCCATGCTTCAAGACTATTGTGTCACCTTGTAAGGTATCAGCTCCTCCAGCGACAGTGCAGGGAGAAGCTGGGAGCAAAGCTAGAGGCGAAGAAGAGGCCCGGCTGGGAAAAGGGTCCAATTACCTCGACTTCCTCCTCTGTCTCCAGGTGTGCTGGCCTAGAATTCAGCAGGCCCAGCTTCTGGAACTTGTTCCTCATCAGCCTCGTGATCTTAAGCCCCGGTGTTCTCGTCTGTAAAGTGAGGATAATAAGGGAGGAACAAAGACTTGATGAAATAGGATCTATGAATATCTGCCTCATAGTAGCTACGTAATATGTTCTAGATGCCACATCTCCCTCTGCTTTTGCAACCCATTTCTTGCCTGGGTGCTCAGAATTATTAGCTAAGTGTTTGGTGACCCTAGACAACTTCCTTCTTCAGTACTGGCCGATCAGTCAGCACGTGGGAGTGGAGCACCGCAGCTCACCAGTGTCTCGGGTGGGACGCAAGGTCCCAGCGTGCCCCCAGGAGCTTCCGCTCTCCCTGGGGAGATGAGAGCAGTCAGAGCACAGGGAAGACACTGTGGAACTGATAACATTTCATTACAATTTTTATTGAAAATTTTTTTTTGTATTTTGAACTCCCATGAGGCAATTGACGCTGCTTTCCACACCTACTCACCAAGTCAGGGCCAGGCCACCCCCAAGCTCACGGCGGGGAGGCTCCTGGTGCAATACTGGCAGTGCCCAGCAGGGGCCGGCCTAGCTCTTCTCGGGCTGAGAGCCGCAGATGGAGATTTGATGGAGACTCTGCCTCTAAGAAAGGGATTTGCAGACTTTTTGGACCATGATCCACAGTAAGACATGCATTTTACCTCACGACCCAGTATAGGTCTGCGCGCACGTGTATTTTGCTAAACAATACTTACTCTTACTACCTGGGTGCATTCTGATCTAGTTTGTTCAGTTCTGTCCTGGATTAGATCATTTGAAAAATACCGCTCACACCTACCAATAGATGGAGACCTATACTCCGAAACTCACTGGGAATCTAAGATGGGGGAGTGGGGACAGCGGGGGGTGGGGAGATTAGGGGTCACCTAGGAAAGGACCCCTCGGTACAGCCATTGAAAGTGTGGGCCTGGGGCTGCCACGTGTGATCCCAGCTCTGCCCTTTTCTCCGTCTGTGGCCTGAATGACTTACTCCACCCCTCTGTGCTCAGTAAAAGACAGCACTGGTTATAATAACAGCTCCTTTCCCACTCAGAAGCAAGGATGGCTGCAGAGTGCCAGTCAAAGCTTGCCCGGTGTGTCGTGGGTTCATTGATTTAACAAGTGTTGACACCTGTCACTGAAGATAATGGAGTAGAAAGCTCCTGGCCTGGCCAAGGTGGCCAAGAAGCACACAGACGATGACAACAGATGTGATGGGTGCAGAGGTGGTGATGATCACTGAGCACTCTGGGAACACGTGGGTATCTGGAGGACTCCTTAGCTTAGGGCCTCTCCAAGCATGATCCCGGGGCAGCAGAGCTCAGGAACTTGTTAGAAATGCACGTTCTCAGGTCTTAACCCAGGTATATGGAATCAGAAACTGGGGGTGGGACTGGCTATCTGTTTAATAAGCCCTCCTGCCAATGCTGATGCATATTCCAATTCGAGAGCGACTGCCGGCAGTTACCTGACTTTGCCGTACCTTAGAGTCATCTTGGGGGCACCCAGAACCGATCTGATCACATCTGGGAGTGGGAGTCAGGCATCAGTAGTTTGAAAAAAGATTCCCAGGTGACTCCAATGTGTAGCAAAGTAGGGCAACCACTGCCCCCAGCCAAACCTATGGGGTGGGGCATCTGAGAAAGCTTCCTGGAGGAGGTGCCATGTAGGCAGAAACCTTAAATGCAGTGGGGGCTTGTGTGTAAACTTGGGATGGAGGGCTGATGGGGGTTCCTGGTGCCCATAGAAGTTTCCAAAGGGACCGTAATCTAGTTTGAAGAAGCTGGGCTCTGGAGACAAGCCATCTGGGTGTGAATCACACTGCACACTTACTGGCTAGTGTGACCTCAGGCAAGTCATCCCAACAGTAAGAAGTGAGGTTTCTTGGATGTGCTTAATCCTCACAGCGACCCCATATCTTGGGAGCTTAGTGTGACAAGACGTGACACTGGAGAGATGGGGGAACAAAGCCGCAGAAGGCGTTATCGCCATGCTCTTGACCTGAAGGCCCTGGGAAGCCACTGGAGAGTGTCAGTGCAGGGGAGGCGTGTGGAGATGTGTGTGGAGAATGTGCTAGAGAACAACATGCCTGGAGGAGAGTAGTCAAGGAGGGGGCCCGTCGCCACCACACAGGTCATATGTGACGGTGGCCCGCCTGCCAGAGGGATGATAGAAGACCTGTCAAGATGGTGAAATAGGCAGGACTTGGAGGTGAGGAAATGGCCCGTTTCTGGGCTCAACGAACTGGGTGGTCTGTGTCCAGAGTTGGGGAACCCCCTACACCTAGCCCTACCAGTAGGTTTCCTCTTTGTTCTGTAGACAGAGGGCTGGAGATAGGCATGGTCAGAGCGGGCTTTTGACACCGTGGCGCCCCGCCTCTGCACCCCACCACACACATACTTCCTGATAACGGTTTGGGCATCTTAGAGTCATTCCTTGGCTGAAGGCCGTGAAGGCCCGTCCAGGCGGGTTGACTTCTTGTCTCTGAATGTGTCATGCATGTTCCCACCCCCAGGCCTTGGCCCATGCCTCCCTCTCCTCCCTATCAGAATCCTGCCTTCAGTCCATCCTCCTCCACAGACACACTCCAGGGCTTGTGTCCTTGAAGCCCTCCTAAGCACAGTGACTGTCCTGCAAAGGACAGCGTCCCAGATGTGCCACTCAGTCCTGTTGTCAGGTCTGCACCTGTGGCACCTGGAACAGAAGCACCTGGAGTCTGAGGAGGGTCTGCACGCCTCTGCCTGTCCCACCAAGACTGGCCCAGTGTTTTGCTGAGCAGATGTGCGGGTAAGGCCCCCTGATTGGGTTGGGAGGAAAACACAGGATTCAATTACTGGCCAGGAAGGCCTTGTTGAGAATTAGATTATCAGAATTGTCAGCTGAGGCCTCAGGCCCTTAGAGGCTCAGTGGAAGAGAACAGAAGGTGGAAACTTGAGAGTGTCATCCTCCTAGGGTCTTAGGGGGCTGGGCACATCCCTCTGGTTTCTGTGATGTGGTCCCTTCTTCATCCTGAAGTGAGAGGTGGAGACAGCTGGGCCCTTGCCCAGCCCCCTCCAAGGCAGCTTCTCCCAGCGGCTGGCCATGGAGGTGACGGATGCTGCCAGCTCCCAGCAGGGGACAGAACCAGGGGCAGTGTTCAAGAAAGACCAGTTAGCTGCTAAGGACCCACTGACTGTGCCTAAGGCCATGTTAGGTGCTGCCCAGGAGGTGCCAGAAATATTAAGACCAAAGTTCCAGAAAACTATAAGAGAATGGTACAACGTGAAGGGCTAAATTGTGTAACACAGGTGCTAATACCTGGGGGATAGGAAGTGAGAGCTCAGACTTTGGACCCAGACAAACCTGAGCTTGTTCACCAGCTAAGGGACACTGAGCAACACAGGAACCTAAACTTCTCTAAATTTCAGTTTCCTCATCTGCTAAATGGGGGTGATAATAGCACCTGTTATTCAGGTGATTAAAAGTTTATATATATTCAAAAGTATGATATAGTGATTAATTGCTACGCATGATAAAGGATGTAAAGTCTTTTAGCCAAGTGTGTGGCACGGGACAAGCTCTAAAAGTGGTAGCTATTGCTATTGCTGCTGCTTGCTTCTGGTTATGAGTCATTATAGGAGTTCAGGAAAGGGTGAAGCCACTGAATGATCCTGATTGGCCTGAAGAGACAGGACTTGTAGGATGGGTTAGAGAAGAGAAGAAGGACTAACCAGCCAGAGGGAGCAAAATGTCCTGATTTTCAAAGGGAGAATAATATGGTTCTTGGGACATAAGCTTAATGTCACTCAACAGCATTCTAGAATTATTAAACAGATGGTCTGGGAGCACTTTACAGAGGACCATACTCATTCCAGAATTAATTCATTAAATCATGTCAAACCCAAATCCCCATTACCAAAGGATTTTTTTTCAATCATTCAACATATTTATTGTTAGCATGTTAGGAAAAGCAAAGGTTATCTTGGCAAGCACTGAAGGAAGCTTCCCTTGCTGTCCGTGTGGACATGAGAGAGGCATGTGAGCAAGGTGAGGCAGAGTGAGGTGAGGTCTGTAACAGTATGAACAGTTTTGCCCCAAGAGCTGGACCAGTGGATGGCTGTCAACCTGGAGCTCTGTCCCTGGCGGCAGCCACGGGACTCTGGTCCAGCCACTGAACAGCCAGCGGAACACGTGGTGGGAGGGAGGACACAGTAGAGTCATTGTGACACTTCAGGATTCAGCTAATTAGGAGCAAAAAATAACAACAGAAGAGCAGAGAAATGACATTTTATGTTAAATGTTTTTTTCCAGTGAGATAATATAAGCTCATGGTAGAGAATCCGAAAATTATAGAAGATCAGGAAGATGTACCTAAAAGATACCTGTAATTTTCCCTGAATGGCATAGTTTAATAGTATGACTGAGAAGAATGATGGTGAGAATGGGAATTCAGGGGATACCTAAGATGAAGGGAGTTCAGGATTGTTGAACCTAGAAAAGGGTTCATGCTGTATCAGTCTTTGAAGAGTGGACAGGCTAACAGGAGGAACGTGTAGGCTCTCCTGTAGTGTTCCAGAGAGCAGAACTAGAACACAGAGCCTCCCAGAGGCCCATCTCTGCTCACCAAGAATGAAAGCACTGTCGAAGAAGCGCCCCCCAGTGGACAGGCTGCCTTGGGAGGGAGAGGTTCCCACTCATCAGGGGTATTTAAATGCAGAAGCTGGTTCTTAGGCACTCTCTTCTCTGCATGTTAACGAAGACCCCTTGCCCTGCTCTGGTCCCTTTCACCTCTCAGATTTGTGTATCTATAGGCGAAGACATGGAGGCAGAAGGCAATGTGTTATCACCGAGAGAAGAGAGCGTGTTGCAAAATGCTGTGCTCTCCATTTCGCTGAAAGCGGAAAGTTAAGCGTGTGTTCGTTGAAAAGAGATGGCAAGAAAATGAACATTAATGTTTGTACTGTGCTTTGGTTCGTTTTGGTTTTCCCAACTTTTCTACAATCGACCTGTTTAAAATACAGTCAACGTCATGTTAAAGTAAAGTAAATGTGTCTCTTACATGTGTGAGGCTACTTTTTCTTAATTTTTTGGCCGCACCGTGCAGCATGTGAGATCTTAGTTCCCCAACCAGCGATCAAACCTGTACCCATCACTTTGGTAGCACGGAGTCGTAACCGTTGGACTGCCAGGGAAGTCCGAGGCTACTTTCTTTGCTGAAACAGTAAACTAGGGAGGGGGTAAGAGGGAAGAGTCTAGATAAATATTTAGGGCGGGGTTGATTGTAGAAGGCCTTGAAAGTCAGGTAGACTGTTTAGGTTTGATGGTCACTACAATGGCAATGACAAGGTCAGCAAATGACTATTTGCTGGGCCAAACTAGGACTGATAATTGGACAGATAACAGCCTATTTGTGGGGATGAGAGGACAGAATACAGTATCTGAAACTGCAAAACTCACAGAAAAGCATTATCACAGTAGGAAGCCTTATGGAGTCCTTAAGGGAGTGATACTCATTTGCTGATTCATTCATTCAGTCGAGTATCATTTATTAAGCCCTATCTGTATGCCAGACACTGTGCTATGTATCTGATGCAGTTAGGTCCTTTGAGAGCTGAGTGCAGGACACACTAGAAGATAACGTGGGGATAAAATGTCCTATTAGATGGTCCCTGCAAATCTAGGTGAGATGTTCTGAGTCTCAGGAGTTGGGGTGGTGAGAATCGAAATTCTAGTGATACTTAGAGGTAGTCTTTGCTTGCCTTGCAGTTGCACTAAGGGTCTTTTTCAGCACTTTGACCAGGGTGGAGTGCACAGCAGGCACTCAACAAACATGTGGCAAGTAAATCAGAATGTGGTGGAAGAAGGGCTTGCAGTCACTTCATGTATACAGTCATCCCTCTGTATCCGTGGGGATGCTCAAATCTCTTACATAAAATGGTGTAGTAATTGCATATAACCTACAAACATCCTCCCATATATTTTAAATCATCTCCAGATCACTTATAATACCTAATACAATTTAAATGCTATGTAAATAGCTGTAAATAAAATATATTTAAATAGTTGCTGGGTGTGTGGCAAATTCAAGTTTTGCGTTTTGGAACTTTCTGGAAATTTTTTTTCAAATATTTTAATCAGCAGTTGCTTGAATTTGAGGATGTGGAGCCTGAGAATATGGAGGACTGACTGTCGTTAGCTCATTGCTGGTCATGCTGGTGTAGAAATGGCTACTGGGAACATTCCTGTGGCTCACTGTGAAAGGTGCAGGGCCAGAGATTGTATCACACTAAGTGTGTCCCCCTGAGGCTGGGCTGTGAACACGTGGGCACTGTAGGAGAATAAACTTTGAAATGATGAAGCCGGAAGCTAGTCGGGGGAGCATTCTTCTGATCTTCAAATGCATAAAATCAAAAACTTTTGTTCTTATCAATTCCTATTCAAAATGGAAGTGCAATCCTAGAATTGATAAAGATTCTCTCCTTGACCAAACCCTAGTCAGGCTCCTCTGAATTCCCTTATCAACTGGGCCCTCACTATTGGGCTTCTGTGTTTGTCTCTGCATTGCCCAGTTTTAACAAGAATCCTACTACATCAGTCAGTTTAGCCAGAATCTGCCCCTCCTTATCTGATCACCCTCGTCCTCCAGCATCCCCCACTGATGTCTGATCACCCTGTCCTGCCTTCTGCAAGAAAGCCCTCCCCCTGATGCTTCCACTTAGTAATTTTCCATCCACTGACCAACACCCTGTTCCTTGGCTATAAATCCCACTTTCCTTGCTGTATTCAGAGTTGAGCCTGATCTCTCTCCCTTCTACAAACCCCATTGTAGTAGCCAGCCCCCCTTGAATAAAGTCTTCCTGACCATCTTTAACAAGTTTCAGGAATAATGATTTTTTTTAACATAATACACACTCTTTTTCAAAATGGGAATCACGTGAAATAGAATTTATCAGATTTTTGGTGTTTAATTTTTTGGCTGATTTGAACAAGAAAACTTGAAATGCCCTGAATTCCTATAGTTTACATACAAAAGAAACGGATAGAGGTTTTCCCCAAATTTAGCAACAATCCCAAACATTTACATGCCAATACCAATAATAATTTGTGAATGTGAACATTTTCTAAACTATCCATAATCAAAACACAAGTTTGGATCAGCCACGTTAGAGGAAAGACTAGGCTATCTTTCCATTTTCTCTGTGGAGAACAAAACAGTTACAGAATTGTCTCAGGAAGAGGTATTCAAAGAGTATACAGCCAAAAAAAAGATAGAAATACAGTAGAGGGACTTTCCTGGTGGTCCAGTGGTTAAGACTCTTCGCTCCTAATGCAGGGGGGCCCGGGTTCGATCCCTGGTCAGGGAACTAGATCCTACATACATGCTGCAACTAAAGATCCCGTGTGCCGCAACTAAGACCCGGCACAGCCAAATAAATTAAAAAAAAAAAAAAAAGAAGTACAATAGAGGTAGATTGGGCTGGAAATTAATTAAAATGTTATGTTATTTTTCTGGATTTTGTGATGTTTGTGGTACTTCTCGGCTTTTTTTCCCTTTTTCTTTTTTGGCTGCACTGTGTGGCATGCAGGATCTTAGTTCCCCAACCAGGGATCGAACCCATGTCCCCTGCAGTGGAATCACGGAGTCTTAACCACTGGACCGCCAGGGAAGTCCCCTCTTGGCTTTTTTTTTTTTTTTTTTTTTCCGGTACACGGGCCTCTCACTGCTGTGGCCTCTCCCGTTGAGGAGCACAGGCTCTGGACACGCAGGCCTAGCGGCCATAGCTCACGGGCCCAGCCGCTCCGCGGCGTGTGGGATCTTCCCGGACTGGGGCACGAACCCGCGTCCCCTGCATCGGCAGACAGACCCTCAACCACTGTGCCACCAGGGAAGCCCCGGCTTTTTAATATTTTAATTTAGTATGCTTTTTTCCTCATTCTGGATAAATTTTCAGGTTTGTACTCATTTTAATTGTGTTTTTGTTATTTTGTATTCTTTTTCTTACAGAACCCCCCCTTCAACCAAAACAAACGTACAAACAAACAAAATAACCACCCTGTGTAAACTTCAGGCCCCTCTGTCCCTGCCCCACAGATGCATGACTTTGTGACTCTCGTTGGGCCTCCGTGTCTTTCCTCCCAGTAAGGGCTGTTGCCCTGAGCTTCCACCAGACACTCTTCCAGGGAGAATTAAGAGATGAGCCAGATAATCCGGCTGTCAGGCCTCACGCCTGCACAGGCAAAGCACATGACATCCAGTATTTCATCTGATCCTTACTGCAAACCATTCGGAATAAAACCCAATTTTTAATTACGGAAACGTTCACATTTACGCACAAGTAGGTGGAATAACTCCAGTCCATGCTATGGGCTGGGCTTGGTGAGGTGAGGGGAGCACTGGGCTAGGCATGGGGGCCAGAAGTTAAATCTCTGCGGGCTGAATCCTCTATCTCTGCACCCCCTGCCCCATGCTTTTTGGTGCTGGGTGTGTGTGATTATGTGGTCACATCTGCACACTTCTGCCCGGCTTGCAAATGGGCAGAACCTCTGGTCTATGGGAAAGGTGCAAGAAGCCGCAGCAGCCTTGGGGCTCCTTCAAAACATGAGATGGGATTGAGGCTGCTTCTCCCAGGGGCCTGATGGGCACAGGTCCCCGGGTGGCAGGCCTGGGGACCGGCAGGGACAGCACTGGAATCAATGGGGGAGCTTTTGCCACTTATGTGCTGTGCGCCTCACGCAAGCCTATCCTGATACAAGCCGGAGAAGGGAGAGGACAGGGACATTTTGGAAAAGTTCTCAGGCAAATCTGATACCCACCCACTTTCCGCATGAGAACCATGGCCTGAGAGGCTCATGGGAGTAAATGGGAGCCTGCGGAGGGGCGGGGTGGGGGGGGCCAGACCTGCTCACCACTGAATGGAGCCACCCGCCCCTAGAGGAGCATGGAGTAGAGCTGAAAGCCAGGCCACCTGGGGTGAACGGCTGACCCACCTCCTCGCAAGCCATTTGACCCTGGCAAGTCGCTTGACCTTGGAATCTGCCTACTTATCTAAACAATGGAAGCAATGGAAGCACCTTACCTTAAATGTGATAATGCACATAATGCACTTAGCACCTAAAGAATGAGACGCTTACGGCTCAAAAATGTTAGCCACGCTAACGGAAATTTCCTTCGTTGACATCAGCCACGGGTGAAGAGAAAGGTGTAAGTGGCGGGCTTTCCTCGCTCCTTCATATTGAGGAGGCAGGAGGCAAGATGAAGGCCAGAGGCCAGAGGCTCATCCTGAAATCCAGTCCAGCTTGAATCTCCTTCCAGCTCTGCTGGGACCACCCTCTTTTGTCTGAAGCTGGGGAGACGGGTTTGGGGGATGAGTCTCTGTGTCATCCATTCCCATCCCTTCTGTGGGCAGCTGGGGGCTGTCCCAGGAGTGGGGAGAGCCCACAGACAGTCTTCCCTTGTCAGCTGGAACAGGTGGGAAGACTGGAACCAGAGGAGGGACTTGGGCTGGGGGGTGAGGGGCGGTGGGAACGGTGAAGGAGGCAGTTCTTCACAGGCGTCCCCTTCTCCCCTTTTCCCTCTTGTCTGGCAGCCCTGACCCCCCAGGTGCTCAGGTCTGCACACTACCAAAGTGCCCACTCAGGAGGAAAGGGGCTTAAACTCATTTCATGAAGGTGTCAAGGACCAGATGCAGTTCATCTAAGACCAGGCGATGCCTTGGAGTGATTTTCAAATGGCAGCAGAACCCTTTCTTCAAATGCTCTCACTCAAGTGCTCAGACTGGGGAGGGACTGGGGGATTGGCACCCTCCCCGTGGTGCCTCTGGGGGCCCCTAGGGCTGAGGAAGCGTGTTCTACAAGGGAAGGTCTCCTCAGCCATGAGGCCCACTCGGCGCCCTCCCCTTCTGAAGCCAGAGCAGAGTCAGCACTTGATCAGTACTCTGTTTTCTACTCCTGTTGGGCCCTTGGCAGGTGGGCAGTAGGGACTGAGGCATGGCCTTCTTCAATACCCACCCTGCCAGGCAGCTCCTGGCCTGTGAGGCCCTCCTGGATGCTTGGACGTGGACCCAGCGCCAGGCCTTCTCTGCCCCACACTCTGGGGTCAGAAGGCCAACACCTCTGAAATTAATCCAAGCTTAATTAGATGGACTGGGACACATGGCAGCCACAGCAGCCATTTGGTAATGCGGCTAAGGAGCTGCACCCTCCTGGAGATGAGACAAATCTAATGTCCAAGGGCCTCCGGGCTGCGCCCTTTCAGATAACTTACCGCGCCCACCCCACCGCTGGGCGCTCACAGGTCCTGTGTGCTGGCCACCAGGCTCCCTGTTCTATCCTCAGATGTGTGTGACGCCTCCCTGCACGCGGCAGTCACAAGTAACAGATTTGATGTACAGACAGCCAAATGGAGGAGCTTAAAACAGAGCCGAGAGAAAGAAGTCAGAGAGGGAGATCCGTAACACAATCCATTTGCATTCATTAAAACTATATGGGGCCCAAACAAGAAGGTACATGTGTAAAAAATACGAAATCTGCTAGAAAGGTGCCCTATGCAGAGGAGACAGAGGGAAAAGGCAATGGGACCAAGAGGAGATGAGAGACAGAGGGAGAAATGGATTTCTATTGTGTTCAAGCCCCTCCACATCTCAGGTCAGTTTATAACCGCAGTCCACCTGCCCTCCCAGCATAAGCAGCTTGCACCTGCTGGTGTCTGTCTCACCTTCCATCTCCACAGCTCCCACAGACCTTCCTTACTGTGCAGTCTGTGCTGAGTGCTGGATCCATGTCTTTTCCTCGGGTTGTTCACACTCCCCACTGCCTCTCCAGCTTCTCTAAATCCCACTTGACTTTCACAGTCTAGTTCAGACCCCATGTCTGCCTGCAAGCCTTCCCTGACCATTTCAGGTCAAGCCTCTGATAGACTGTCCCTCCCTGCCCAGCGAATCCATGAGTACCCTCCCTTTCCTGGGTGGAGAGGCGGGGGTGACAGGAATGTGAACCTCCCCAGCTTGGGATGGTGGGAGTCTCAGGTGGCAGAGGGAAGGCGAGTCCTAATTTTAGCTACAAACCCACAGGTTGTAGGCATGTGGAGGAAACATGACCTCTCGGTAATAGATTACACTCGTCGTGGATGTTCTTGGGCATATGCCCCCCTCCTCACACACACACACACACACACACACACACACACACACACACACACGTCTTCAGGCCCACAAACAAGGCAGCAAGCCCAATTGTGCCTGAAACAGCTGAGCAGTTGGGTCTAAAGAGATAAAGAACAAAATTCCACCCTCCCCCCCACTACTAGTGTAACCATCTTGGGTACACGAGAGTAGCTGTGGCAGCTGGCAGAACTATGACTCATGGAAGGACACTGGAATGGCCCAGGAAGAGGGCTAGGTGGGAGGGGTCTGAGCTCACCCTCCAAGCCTAGGGGGTAAGAAGGTGCTGGAAAGGGCCCTGGAGCCTGGGCCATGCCTTCCTCTTCCCCAGTCTTTCCCCACTTGTGTCTGTTTGCCCTTCTACGTTTTGGAATTTTGATAGTTTTCTAAAGTTCACCTCCTCTGTGAAGCCTTCCTGGATTCCATCAGGCACAGAAGTTCCTCCTACCCTTTTCATGTCTCTATTATAACTTTTAGGACATTGTGTCAAATTCTTCTCTCATTCTAAACTATGACCATCCAGGTGTAGGATTCCTAGTCCCTAGTATGGTGCCTGGCACAGAGGAGGTAGAGGCTACACAGCAATAATAACATGAGATATCCCTAATATATAAAGAATAAAAACAGAAAGAAAAAAATATTAAAATTTTGTTTTAATCTTAAAAGAATTCTTGAAGATTTTTCTTTGTAGAAAAATGTGCCAAAGATATAACAGACAATTCACACACACAACACACAAAATGATATAACAATAGCCCTTAAACAAGTGAAAGTATGAAGAGAAATGCGAATTAAAACTACACTGAGATATGGATATCATCTCTCATTCATCAGATAGGCAAAAATCCAGTCTTTTGATAATCTGTTCTGTTGGCGAGGCTGTGGGGAAATAGGTGGTCTTAGACATTGCTGGTGGGATTGCAGGATGCAAGACCCCATGAAGGAGAATTTGTCACACTGAAGAAAACTACGTACACTTTTACGCTCTACCCAGTAACCAAACTGCGGGAGCTTACCCTGAACATACACCTCAACCACATGGAAGTACATAAGTACACGTGGTTCACAGCAGCATGATTTGTGATGCAAAATATAGGAAAGTACCTAGCTGTCAAAGCACGAGAGATTGGTTGAATAAACTGGGAAACATCCATCCAGTGGATCCACATCCACGCAACTGTGAAATGAGTGAGGAAGATCTCTTAGAACTGATATGAAGTGATTTTCAGGATGCACTAAGTGACAAAAGCAAAATGCAAAAAAGAGCATACAGTATACTACCTTTTATGTAAGAAAGGAGGGAAAAGAAAACATAACGATATCTGCTTATTTTTTTTCAAAAGACACAAAGGAAAGATAAACTAGAAACTACTGAAATTGGTTATCTACAAAGGGGTGGTGGGGGGGAGGGAGGCCAGAGGGAAGTTTAGGAGAGTGATGCCTCGCTGAGTGTACCTTTTATGTCGTTTGACTTTGGGAATTATGTTAATATTCTATATATTAAAAAAAAAAAGACTAGTATTAAATCAACCAGGATGGAGGGAGCTGTAAAACTGAGTTCAAATGGAAGTAAAT
Source organism: Phocoena sinus (assembly GCF_008692025.1). Taxonomy (NCBI): domain Eukaryota; kingdom Metazoa; phylum Chordata; class Mammalia; order Artiodactyla; family Phocoenidae; genus Phocoena; species Phocoena sinus. The sequence goes on along the minus strand of NC_045776.1, from coordinate 27,306,816 downwards.
GAATCCAACTGTATTTCAAATAAATAAACACACTGAAAGAAGAAAAGTAATCCATGTAATTTTTGAACACAGTGGTTTGTCCCTCAATCTACAGACAGAAAGAACCATAAATGTCTTAATCTCTTGCTAAACTTACTTTTTGTAGTGGTGTAAAGAACACTGGGGCCTGCCCAGCTGCACTGCAAAGAACACCAGCACCAAGAAGAGGAAGAGCAACGACACCGATGCCAAGGCGACCACCAGAGGGCTATCAGTTACCAGGGTGTAGTAATTCTCTACAGATGGCTTCAGGACAAAGGGGAGATTGTCTTGGATGGAGCACACCATCTTTGCATTGTTCCCTGAATCTGTCGCGAATCCTAAAAACAGCTATGACTATCTCAGATATATAAATATTTTTCCTTTTTCTCTTTTTTTTTTAAAGAAGATGTTGGGGGTAGGAGTTTATTAATTAATTTATGGCTGTGTTGGGTCTTCGTTTCTGTGCAAGGGCTTTCTCTAGTTGTGGCAAGCAGGGGCCACTCTTCATCGCGGTGTGCGGGCCTCTCACTATTGCGGCCTCTCTTTGTGCAGAGCACGGGCTCCAGACGTGTAGGCTCAGTAGTTGTGGCTCATGGGCCTACTTGCTCCGCGGCATGTGGGATCCTCCCAGACCAGGGCTCAAACCCGTGTCCCCTGAATTAGCAGGCAGATTCTCAACCACTGCGCCACCAGGGAAGCCCTCCTTTTTCTCTTTTTGTGAGTGTGTATGTGTATGCTTCTTTGTGTGATTTTGTCTCTATAGCTTTGCTTTTACCATTTGTCCTAGGTCTCTGTCTGTCCTTTTTCTTTTTTAGTATAGTTTTTTTTTTTTTTTTTTTGCGGTACGCGGGCCTCTCACTGTTGTGGCCTCTCCCGTTGCGGAGCACAGGCTCCGGACACACAGGCTCAGCGGCCATGGCTCATGGGCCCAGCTGCTCCGCGGCACATGGGATCCTCCCAGACCGGGGCACAAACCTGTGTCCCCTGCATCGGCAGGTGGACTCTCAACCGCTGTGATGCTTGTTATCATTGGTGGATTTGTTTATTGGTTTGGTTGCTCTCTTCTTTCTTTCTTTGTTTATGAATTTTTAAATTTTTAATAATATATTTTTTATTTTAATAACTTTATTTTATTATTTTTTTCTTTCTTTCTTTTTTTTCTCCCTTTTCTTCTGAGCCATGTGGCTGACAGGGTCTTGGTGCTTTGGCTGGTGTCAGCCTGTGCCTCTGAGGTGGGAGAGCCGAGTTCAGGACATTGGTCCACCAGAGACCTCCTGGGTCCACATAATATCAAAAGGCGAAAGCTGTCCCAGAGATCCCCATCTCAACGCTAGGACCCAGCTCCACTCAACAACCAGCAAGCTACAGTTCTAGACACGCTATGCCAAACAACTAGCAAGATAGGAACACAACCCCACTCATTAGCAGAGAGGCTGCGTAAAATCATAATAAGGTCACAGACACCTCAAAACACACCGGACGCAGTTCTGCTCACCAGAAAGACAAGATCCAGCCTCATCCTCCAGAACACAGGCACCAGTCCCCTCCACCAGGAAGCCTACGCAACCCACTGAATCAATCTTAGCAACTGGGGGCAGACACCAAAAACAATGGGAACTACAAACCTGTAGCCTGTGAAAAGGAGACCCCAAACACAGTAAGTGAAGGAAAATGAGAAGACAGAGAAACACACAGCAGATCAAACTATCAAAAATTAAATACAAAGAAAAAATATTAAAAGCAGCAAGGGAAAAACAACCAATAACACACAAGGGAATCCCCATAAGGTTAACAGCTGATGTTTCAGCAGAAACTCTGCAAGCCAGAAGGGAGTGGCAGGACATATTTAAAGTGATGAAAGGGAAAAACCTACAACCAAGATTACTCTACCCAGCAAGGATTTCATTCTGATTTGACGGAGAAATTAAAACCTTTACAGACAAGCAAAAGCTAAGAGAATTCAGCACCACCAAACCAGCTTTACAACAAATGCTAAAGGAACTTCTCTAGGCAGGAAACAAAAGAGAACGAAAAGACCTACAATAACAAACCCAAATCAATTAAGAAAATGGTAATATGAACATACATATCGATAGCTACCTCAAATGTAAATGGATTAAATGCTCCAACCAAAAGACATAGACTGGCTGAATGGATACAAAAACAAGACCTGTATATATGCTGTCTACAAGAGACCCACTTCAGATCTAGGGACACATACAGACTGAAAGTGAGGAGATGGAAAAAGATATTTCATGCAAATGGAAATCAAAAGAAAGCTGGAGTAGCAATTCTCGTATCAGACAAAATAGACTTTAAAATAAAGTCCATTACAAGAGACAAAGAAGGACACTACATAATGATCAAAGGATCGATCCAAGAAGAAGACATAACAATTGTAAATATTTATGCACCCAACATAGGAGCACCTCAATACATAAGGCAAATGCTAACAGCCATAAAAGGGGAAATTGACAGTAACACAATCATAGTAGGGGACTTTAACACCCAACTTTCAGCAATTGACAGATCATCCAAAATGAAAATAAATAAGGAAACACAAGCTTTAAATGATACATTAAACAAGATGGACTTAATGGATATTTATAGGACATTGCATCCAAAAACAACAGAATGCACTTTCTTCTCAAGTGCTCATGGAACATTCTCCAGGATAGACCATATCTTGAGTCACGACTCAAGCCTTGGTAAATTTAAGAAAATTGAAATCATATCAAGTATCTCTTCCAACCACAACGCTATTAGACTAGATATCAGTTACAGGAAAAAATCTGTAAAAAATACAAACACATGGAGGCTAACCAATACACTACTAAATAACCAAGAGATCACTGAAGAAATCAAAGAGGAAATCAAAAAATACCTAGAAACGAATGACAATGAAAACACGATTACCCAAAACCTGTGGGAAGCAGCAAAAGCTGTTCAAAGAGGGAAGTTTATAGCAATACAATCCTACCTCAAGAACCAAGAAACATCTCAAATAAACAACCTAACCTTACACCTAAGGCAATTAGAAACAGAAGAACAAAAAAAGTTAGCAGAAGGAAAGAAATCATACAGATCAGGGGCTTCCCTGGTGGCGCAGTGGTTGAGAGCCCGCCTGCCGATGCAGGGGACATGGGTTCGTGCCCCGGTCCGGGAAGATCCCACATGCCGCGGAGCGGCTAGGCCCACGAGCTATGGCCGCTGAGCCTGCGCGTCTGGAGCCTGTGCCCCGCAACGGGAGAGGCCCCAACAGTGAGAGGCCCGCATACCGCAAAAAAAAAAAAAAAAAAAAAAAAAGAAATCATACAGATCAGATCAGAAATAAGTGAAAAAGAAATGAAGGAAATAATAGCAAAGATCAATGAAACTAAAAGTTGGTTCTTTGAGAAGATAAACAAAATTGATAAACCATTTTATCAATTTTCTTGATGAGACAGACTCATCAAGAAAAAAAGAGAGAAGACTCAAATCAATAGAATTAGAAATGAAAAAGGAGAAGTAACAACTGACACTGCAGAAATACAAAGGATCATGAGAGACTACTACAAGCAACTACAGGCCAATAAAATGGACAACCTGGAAGAAATGGACAAATTCTTAGACTGAACCAGGAAGAAATAGAAAATATAAATAGACCAGTCACAAGCACTAAAAGTGAGACTGTGATTAAAAATCCTCCAACAAACAAAAGCCCAGGACTCGTTGGCTTCACAGGGGAATTCTATCAAACATTTAGAGAAGAGCTAACACCTATCCTTCTCAAACTCTTTCAAAATATAGCAGAGGGAGGAACACTCCCAAACTCATTCTACAAGGCCACCATCACCCTGATACCAAAATCAGACAAAGATGTCACAAAGAAAGAAAGCTACAGGCCAATATCACTGATGAACATAGATGCAAAAATCCTCAACAAAATAATAGCAAACAGAATCCAACAGCACTTTAAAAGGATCATACACCATGATCAAGTGGGGTTTATCCCAGGAATGCAAGGATTCTTCAATATATGCAAATCAATCAATGTGATACACCATATTAACAAATTGAAGGATAAAAACCATATAATAATCCCAATAGATGCAGGAAAAGCTTTTGACAAAATTCAACACGCATTTATGATACAAACCCTCCAGAAAGTAGGCATAGAGGAAACTTACCTCAACATAATAAAGGTCATATACAACAAACCCACAGCCAACATCATTCTCAATAGCGAAAAACTGAAACCATTTCCTCTAAGATCAGGAACAAGACAAGACTGTCCACTCTCACCACTATTATTCAACATAGTTTTGGAAGTTTTAGCTACAGCAATCAGAGAAGAAAAAGAAATAAAAGAAATCCAAATCGGAAAAGAAGTAAAGCTGTCACTGTTTGCAGATGACATGATACTATACATAGAGAATCCTAAAGATGCTACCAGAAAGCTACTAGAGCTAATCAATGAATTTGGTAAAGTAGCAGGATACAAAATTAATGCGCAGAAATCTCTTGCATTCCTATACACTAATGATGAAAAATCTGAAAGAGAAATTAAGGAAACACTCCCATTTACTACTGCAACAAAAAGAATAAAATACCTGGGAATAAACCTACCTAAGGAGACAAAAGACTGGTATGCAGAAAGCTATAAGACGCTGATGAAAGAAATTAAAGATGATACAAACAGATGGAGAGATATACCATGTTCTTGGATTGGAAGAATCAACATTGTGAAAATGACTCTACTACCCAAAGCAATCTACAGATTCAATGCAATCCCTATCAAACTACCAATGACATTTTTCACAGAACTGGAACAAAAAATTTCACAATTTGTATGGAAACACAAAAGACCCTGAATAGCCAAAGCAATCTTGAGAAAAAAACGGAGCTGGAGGAATCATGCTCCCGGACTTCAGACTATACTACGAAGCTACAGTAATGAAGACAGTATGGTACTGGCACAAAAACAGAAACATAGATCAATGGAACAGGATAGAAAGCCCAGGGATATACCCACGCACATAGGGTAAACTTATTTTTGATAAAGGAGGCAAGAATATACAATGGAGAAAAATCAGCCTCTTCAATAAGTGGTGCTGGGAAAACTGGACAGATACATGTAAAAGAATGAAATTAGAACACTTCCTAATACCATACACAAAAATAAACTCAAAATGGATTAAATACCTAAATGTAAGGCCAGACACTATAAAACTCTTAAAGGAAAACATAGGCAGAACACTTTATGACAAGAATTACAGCAAGATCCTTTTTGACCCACCTCCTAGAGAAATGGAAATAAAAACAAAAATAAATGAATGGAACCTAATGAAACTTAAAAGTTTTTGCACAACAAAGAAAAACATAAACAAGATGAAAAGACAACCCTCAGAATGGAGAAAATATTTGCAAATGAAGCAACTGACAAAGGATTAATCTCTAAAGTTTACAAATAGCTCATGCAGCTCAATATCAAAAAACAAACAACCCAGTCCAAAAATGGGCAGAAGACCTAAATAGACATTTCTCCAAAGAAGCTATACAGATTGCCAACAAACACAGGAAAGGATGCTCAACATCACTAATCATTAGAGAAATGCAAATCAAAACTACAATAAGGTATCACGTCACACCAGTCAGAATGGCCATTATCAAAAAAATCTATGAACAATAAATGCTGGAGAGGGTGTGGAGGAAAGGGAACCCTCTTGCACTGTTGGTGGGAATGTAAGTTCATACAGCCACTATGGAGAACAGTATGGAGGTTCCTTAAAAAACTACAAATAGAACTACCATATGACCCAGCAATCCCACTACTGGGCATATACCCTGAGAAACCCATAATTCAAAAAGAGTCATGTACCAAAATGTTCATTGCAGCTCCGTTTACAATAGCCAGGACATGGAAGCAACCTAAGTGTCCATCAACAGATGAATGGATAAAGAAGATGTGGCACATATATACAATGGAATATTACTCAGCCATAAAAAGAAACGAAATTGAGTTATTTGTAGTGAGGTGGATGGACCTAGAGTCTGTCATACAGAGTGAAGTAAGTCAGAAAGAGAAAAACAAATACTGTATGCTAACACATATATATGGAATATAAGAAAAAAAAAAGGTCATGAAGAACATAGGGGAAAGACGGGAATAAAGACAGAGACCTACTAGAGCATGGACTTGAGGATATGGGGAGGGGGAAGGGTAAGCTGTGACACAGTGAGAGAGTGGCATGGACATATATACACTACCAAACGTAAAATAGATAGCTAGTAGGAAGCAGCTGCATAGCACAGGCAGATCAGCTCGGTGCTTTGTGACCACCTAGAGGAGTGGGATAGGGAGGGTGGGAGGGAGGGAGATGCAAGAGGAAAGAGATATGGGAACATATGTATATGTATAACCGATTCACTTTGTTATACAGCAGAAACTAAACACCATTGTAAAGCAATTATATCCAATAAAGATGTTAAAAAAGAAAAAAAAGAGTAATGTACCACAATGTTCATGGCAGCTCTATTTACAATAGCCAGGACATGGAAGCAACCTAAGTGTCCATCGACAGATGAATGGATAAAGATGTGACACATATATACAATGGAATATTAGCCATAAAAAGAAATAAAATTGAGTTATTTGTAGTGAGGTGGATGGACTTAGAGTCTGTCATACAGAGTGAAGTAAGTCAGAAAGAGAAAAACAAATACCGTATGCTAACACATATATATGGACTCTAAAAAAAAAAAGGTTCTGAAGAACCTAGGGGCAGGACAGGAATAAAGACGTAGATGTAGAGAATGGACTTGAGGACACGAGGAGTGGGAAGGGTAAGCTGGGACAAAGTGAGAGAGTGGCATGGACATATATACACTACCAAATGTAAAATAGATAGCTAGTGGGAAGCAGCTGCATAGCACAGGGAGATCAGCTCCGTGCTTTGTGACCACCTAGAGGGGTGGGATAGGGAGGGTGGGAGGGAGACGCAAGAGGGAGGAGATATGGGGATATATGTATACGTATAGCTGATTCACTTTGTTATAAAACAGAAACTAACACATTAATGTAAAGCAATTATACTCCAATAAAGATGTTTTAAAAAAAAAGAGCACTGGGGCAATTTACAAAATTGGAACATAGATTTTAGATAAAAAAAGCGTTGCATTCATGTTACAAATGTAAATAGTGTTTACAATGTATCAAGTCCTCCAAATTTGGTAGCAATAAAATATTTAAATAATAACTGGAGATGGGAATTGGAAAATAAAAGGCTTAGACACAGACTAGAAGGTCGCACAGGAAGCTGAGACCACTGGCAGTTCGAGTGGGTGGGCAAGGCTGCACAAATGAAGCGTGCTTTATACATGACACGGCAGAGGCTGAAGACTGCCTGGCCCATATCCATCCCACCCTTCTTCCCTAGTGACAGAACCCTAGCGCAGTGCCCAGTGGGAAAGACTACACTTCTCAGCCTCCCTTGTGGTTAGACGTGGCCAGGAGCCTAGCTTCTATCAGTGAGATACAGCCGCTGTGGTGCCTGGGACTTCTGGGAAAGCTTCTTAAGGAAAACTTGAGGGAGGTGTGCCTTTATTGTTCTTCCTGCCTTCCTTCTTTCTGCTTTCAGATAAATGTCTTGGTCCCTGAGGCAACATTGCGTATTGATTGTGCACACTGAGGATGGCAGAGCAAAAAAGGCAGGAGGAGCCTGGCTTCCTGACAACTTTATGGAATTACCCTACCAGCCCTGGATCGCTCACCTCTAGACTTTACCCAGATAGAATATACCCTTGAGTGTTTGAGCCACTCTTATTGGGGGAGGATGGGGGTCACTTACATGCAGCTGAAGCCAACCTTGATACTGATGAAGAGGATTTGGAAGGTAGGGAGCAGAAAGGGCATTGAACAGAAGGGTGGAGAGCAATGGCTGGCAAAAGCCTGGAGAAGGCCAAGTGTGCTGAGTGGAGGCCAAAAATGGGAGATAAACCTGGGAAGGTTAGTGGGGGTCAGACTGTAGACAACCTTAAAGGAATCTGAATGCCACTAGCCTGCTGGCAACATTCAGTAAGTTGCTTTCTCTCTCCTGGCTTGAACTTTACTTGGATCAGAAGCTTTTTAAAAAAAATAATTAATTAATTTGGCTGCATTGGGTCTTTGTTGCTACGCGCCAGCTTTCTCTAGTTGCGGCGAGCGGGGGCTACTCTTCATTGCGGTGCATGGGCTTCTCATTGTGGTAGCTTCTCTTGCTGTGGAGCACGGGCTCTAGGCACGCAGGCTTCAGTAGTTGGAGCACGCAGGCCCAGTAGTTGCGGCACATGGGCTTAGTTGCTCCGCGGCATGTGGGATCTTCCCAGACCAGAGATTGAACTCGTGTGTCTTGCATTGGCAGGCAGATTCTTAACCACTGAGCCACCAGGGAAGTCTTAGATCAGAAGCTTTTAACCTGAAGTTCATGGACAGACTTCATGGAGTCCAAGAATCTCCTGCCAAATCACATAAGGTTTGCATCTGTGTATTTTTGTGGAGAGAGGCCCATAACTTCCATCTGATTCTCTAAGAGGTGGGTGGATCCCAAAGAGTTAGACATCACAGTCTCAGATGCTTCCAGCAAGGAAGGTCTCTCACTAACTTAATTATGTGGTCTGGAAGGAGCCTTTGGTGTTTTGGGGAGCAGGGGAGCGAACACGGCAAAATTAAAGTTTTAGGTACCTGAATTTTTTTTTTCAATCTGGTAATGAATACCTGTAGAAAATGCACTTTACAAAGCTGAAAAGCACAAAAGAGAAAATTAAAACTTCCTGATAATTATTCCACCCTGTTAGCATTATGGTATATATATCTCTCCAAGTTTATGTATCTATATATCTGTATGTAGTTATCTCCAAGTTTTATATTTGTTTATATGTCATATCTAGATTAATGAAACTTGGATCATATGAACCTACTGCCTTGTAACCTGTCATTTTCATTCAACAATATACAGTATCCGTTTCTGCATAATATGGAGTGTTTTTCTTGGCTACAGAATGTCATGCACAAAAATCTCTGCTCTTTTGCTACAGTGACAAAGGGTTTAAGGGTGGGTGTTGTGGGGCCGCCAGGTCAGTAAGAATCTGACATCGTGTGAAATCCCAGGAGACTTAGACTGAGGGAAGGAAGCCCATTTAGTAGATGAGAAAAACGAGACCCCCAAATGCTAGTGTGCCTTCTAAGCTGTTTTTCAGTCATTGACAGAGGAGTTTGGAATCCAAGTGTTCTGAGCTTCTCCACTACCGCCTGTGTGAGGAGTCCTTTCTGGGAGGCAGCTCCCCTGGGGGTCTCCATCTCTGATCCTCAGGCTGTGGCTTAGGGTACCTCCCATCCTGGGACAGTGGGACCCACACTCTCTGGTCTCTCCGCCATGGGAGCTGTGGGTCTCATCCAGGCTGCGGGGATTAGGGGTGGGGCAATGGGGGTGGAAGGAGTACCTCTCAACCTCCTGGTGAACTTGGGCTGGAGGATTTGCTGCAAGCCCAACAGAAAAGCCCATTAGGGCTGGTTGGCCTCCCCTCCCCTGCCTCAGGGCCTCTTCACTGCGAGGGGCCAGAGGGGCCTTCAGGCACAGCTGCTCAGAGATGCTTAGGCGACAGGTGGCTGACTGGGGAGCCTCGGCAGGGGACTGTGGTGAGGAGGGCTCAGAGCCCCTGATCCACATGAATGCTGCTCTCTCCCCGCCCTGAAGGGGGGCACCCCGGTGGAGTCAGGAGCTCGAGTCTTCATGCTCCCTCCCCTCTCCGCCTTCCCCCCCAATATAAGGGGCTGGGATGGCTCTACAAAGAAAGAAGTGCCAAGGACTGAGGGCCTCCTGTTGTCCAGCTGGGCAGTATGGCCCAGTGATTAACTCCTGGCTCTACACCAGGGTTTGGGATGTAGCCTAGCTCTACCACGACCTGGTTCTGTGACCTTGGGCAAGTGACTTAACCTCAGTGCCTCAGCATCCCTCTCTGTAAAGTACAGCATAATAGAACTCAGTCATAAGGTGGAAGAGGGTTAACTGAGTTAATAGCATCAAGTTCTCAGAACAATGCTGGCACATAGTAAGTGCTCAGTAAATGGGAGAGATTATTACAGTTTGCCCGTTATCCATGTGCAGTGCCTTAAGCCTCAGCCTCGCTGCTCTAATGGTGGAATTGCTGATGTTCTGCCAATAGGGAATATTTTAGGGACAAAGAGTTCTCAGGGCCTCTCTCAAGCTTGTGCATTTGCAGGTAGATCCAGCTCTAGTCTTTTGTTCCCATTGTGCCTCCAACTAGAGCAAGTGTTTCCTGGAGCATTAAGTTTTTTCCCCTCCTGTTATCCTGTGACCCTTGGGACACATGGATCAGTTTAGAGCAGGGGGATTGGCCTGGACTTTTGCCTCAGTAAGACCGAGCTCAGCGTACAGCTTAATACCTGCAGATTGGCCGGGAATCTACCTGCCAGGAGCTGACTTGCATTGTGTGTGTGTGTGTGTGCGTGTGCGTGTGTGTGTGTGTGTGTGTGTGTGTGTGTGTGTGTGTGTGTACTAGGTAAAAGATAAGCTGATGTCCATCAAAACTTTGCAGTTCTGCTTCCTTGGTCTGCATTTCTCACTAGAAACGCCTGTCTAGCTATGGAGGACACTGCCTTCATCTGGGTGGAGCCATGTGATGAACTCTTGCCAATGGCACTGAGTAGAAATGATGGCTTACTTCCAAGGCAAGAAGTGAAGTTAAAAAGCAGGTGTGCCTTCTCCCTGCTTTCCTTCCCACCTACTGAGGGGAAGTTGGCAGGTTGGTAGGAGCCTGGGACCCTAAATCACCAAATGGGAAATTCTGCCTGCCTGCCAGCCAGGAGCACCCACTGCTATGGATTGAATGTCTATGCCTCCACCCACCCCCGCCAAGTTCATATGTTGAAGCCCTAATCTCCAATGTGATAGTATGTGAAGATGGGGCCTTTGGAAGTTAATTAGGTTGTGAGGGTGGAACCCTCACAAGTGGGATTAGTGCCCTTACTAGAAGAGGCATCAGAGAGGCAATCTCTCTCTACCATATGAACAGACAGTGAGAAGACAGCTGGGTATGAACCAGGAAGCAGGTTCTCAGCAGCCACCAAATCTGCCAGCACTAGATCATTGGACTTCCACGAACTAACCTCCAGAACTGTGAGAGAGAAATGTTTGTTGTTTAAGCTGCCAATCTATGGTATTTTGTTATAGCAGCCTGAGTTAAGACACCCACTTTTTGATAAGTAGAGATATATTCTGAGACGTTTGAGGTTTATTTGTTACAGCAGCTAGTATTACTCTAACACGGAGGTGGGTGGGGTTAGGGAAGGTTTCATAGAGAAGTTAAAACTCAAGCAAGGTTTGAAGGATGAGTAGAAATTGCAGGGGTAGAATCAGGGTGGGAGGAAGTGGAGGGCAGATTTCAGCTCAATGTAGGAAAGAATTGTTGAGCAGTGACAGTTGGCCCTATAAAATCTCTGTGAAGCAATGAGCTCCTTGCTCTTGCGAGCATATAAGCAAAGGCTGTCAGGAGTGTTACCCTGGGGAGCGTGCCGGACTAGGTGTCCTGTGCTCTCCCCATCAGCTCTGGGGTCCCCATCAGCTTCCAGAAGGAAGGGATGAGCTGCCCCACAAGGTTGCCCAGGGTATCCCACACCTTTCTTCAGGGCTCTCTGAGCCTGGAGCAAGAGCCCACTATTAACTACCCACAGTGACCATGTTAACTGGGTATACTGAGAAGCCACCTACAGTTCCCAACGTTGTGACGAGGCTGTGTTCCAGAAATCTCTGTGTGAGCCAGTTGTTTGGAACTCAGAATGCATTTTCCCATAGAAACCAAGTTATAAATGGTGGTTGGTTTTTCAGGCCAGTCCACAAATTTCTATTTAATTCATAATGTTCCTAAAGTTTATTATTAACAGTGCAGTGTTAACTGAACTTGGTCACCATTTATAGTGTGGTTTATGTGAGAAAATGCATTTTAGTTTCCAACTTGGAGTGCAGGCGTGCATCTCACTTCTAGGTGGCATCAGGGGGCTGGGGTCTCCTTAGGGAGACCGGGGGAAGGGGTGAGTATTTTGGGTACCAGAAACTCCTTACTTCTGTCCTATAGTGGACAGAGGGCTCCATGCCCCAGAGGTTCTGAATCAGGAAACAATGGGCCAAGTTCCCACGGTGAGATTGGGCAGGGACAGGAATTCAGACACAGATGCCTCTCCCACCTTGTTGCAGCAGATCAGTCGTGGTGCCTGCACACACTCAGTGGTCCTGCTCAAAGAAGTAACTGAACCCTGGCTGGTCTAGGTAGGCCCCTGATTGCAGGCAGCCCATGTTCAGGCCACTTGGTGGCCACGAGGAGGGAAGAGCTCTGCTCGTTTGGGGTGATGGAGGTGTGCAGAGTTGATCCACTTGGCTGCCTCCAGAATTTGGACTGTGGAATAGAGAGGGAGCAGGTCAGCTGGCAGCGTGAAGGACTGGACTAGAGGCACACACTCATCAGTCAGGGGCCCAGGATGTGGGCAACAGGCATAGACTCTAGTCGATCAAACAGAAAAGAAGTTTCTGAAAAGCACGCTGGTTTACACGCTGTAGCGAGCTCTGTCAGTGCCCTTCCCAGACCCCCCCACACACTGAAGACTGCTTAGTGCCACAGCAGACAGATCTCTGGCCACAGGGAACATGCTTGGCCTGTTTGCAGGGCAAAGGAAAGTGCTGGAGAGTTCGTGCCCTTGGAAGCAGCTTTCAACCGATGACAGATGGGAAGCTGGCAAATAAATATCCCAGCTACACCTTCCCTCGATTGAGATGACTCTGAGGCATGTTCCATACTGTCTCCCAGGCTCCCCAGCAGGGTTGAGCTCCAGTTGCCCTTAGTGGTAACTGGCTTGATGTAAGAGTTATCTATTGCTGTGAAATAGACCATCCTAAAATTGTGTGGTGTAAAACAATAATGGTTCTTTATTTCTCATGATTCTGTGGGTTGGCTGGTGGTCTGCTGGTCTCACCTAGGTTCCCTCCTGCAGCTGCATTCAGCTGGGCGCTCGTCAGGATAGAAGGTCTAAGACAGCCTCACTCACATGCCTGGTAGCTGGCTGGGTGCCTCAGTTCCCTCCCTGTGATCTCTCATCCTCCTGTAGGATAAACCAGACTCCTGTGAGGCGGTCCAGTCAGTGTTCCCAGAGGGCACAGGCAGAGCTGCAGGACTTCTTTAGGCTTAGGCTGTGGAACTCACTCAATGCCACTTCTACCATATTCTATTGGTCAAAACAACTCCCAAGGCTGGTCAGATCCACGGGGCAGATTGCTCCACCCCTGGATGGGAAGAGTGGTGAAGTCACATTAAGGCATTATCAATTGATTCCTTTTTTTTTTTCTTGTGATGAGTACCTTTAAGATCTACTGTCTTAATAGCTTTCAAATGTACAATGCAATGTTTTTAACTATAGTCACCATTCTGTACATTACAGCCCCTTGACTTATTTATTTTATAATTGGAAGTTGGTACCTTTTGACCCCGTTCACTCATTTTGCCCACCCTCCACTCCCCGCCTCTGGCAACCACCAATCTGTTCTCTATATCTATGAGCTTGGCTTTTTGTTTCGTTTTGTTTTTGTTTTTAGATTCTACATATAAGTGAGATCATATGGTATTTGTCTTTCTCTGTCTTGGCTTATTTCACTTAGCATAATGCCCTCAAGGTCCACCCATGTGGAATCTTGCAAATGGCAAGATTTCATTCTTTTTTATGGCTGAGTAGTATTCCATTGTGTGTGTGTGTGTGTGTGTGTGTGTGTGTGTGTGTGTGTACACGCACCACATCTTCTTTATCAATTCATCTATCAATGAACATTTAGGTCATTTCCATATCTTGGCTATTGTGAATAATGCTCAATGAACATGAGGTGCATGTATCTTTTGCTAGTGTTCTTGTTTTCTTTGGATGAGTACCCAGGAGTGGAATTGCTGGATCATGTGATAGTTCTATTTTTAATTTTTTGAGGAACCTCTATACCATTTTCTTTTTTATTTTTTTGGCCGTGATGCACAGCTTGCGGGATCTTAGTTCCCCAACCAGGGATTGAACCTGGACCACCGCAGTGAAAGCTCTGAATCCTAACCACTGGACCCACAGGGAATTCCCTATACTGTTTTCCATAGTGGCTGTACCAGTTTACATTCCCATCAACAGTGCAGGAGGATTCCCTTTTCTTTACAACTTCGTCAACGTGTGTTATTTTTTTGTCTTTTTTGAGAATAGCCATTCGAACACGTGTGAGGTGATATCTCGTTGTGGTTTTGATTTGCATTTCCCAGTGATTAGTGAAGTTGAGCATATTTTTGTGTACCTGTTGGTCATCTGTATGTCTTCTTTGTAAAAATGTCTGTTTATATCTTCTGCCCATGTACAGTAAGTCCCCTACATAGGAATGAGTTCTGTTCTGAGAGTGCGTTTGTAAGTCCAATTTGTTTGTAAAAACAACCAGAAAAGAATGAACAAAATGGCAATAAGCACATACCTATCAATAACTACTTTATTATTTTTTTAATTATTTATTTATTTGGCTGTATTGGGTCTTCACTGCTGTGTGTGGGCTTTCTCTAGTTGCGGCAAGCGGGAGATAACTCTTCCTTGTGGTGTGCGGGCTTCTCATTGCGGTGGCTTCTCTTGTTGCAGAGCATGGGCTTCAGTAGTTGTGGCATGCGGGCTCAGTAGTTGTGGCTTGTGGGCTCTAAAGCACGGGCTCAGTAGTTGTGGCACACAGGCTTAGTTGCTCCGCAGCATGTGGGATCTTCCCGGACCAGGGCTTGAACCCGTGTCCCCTACATTGGCAGGCAGATTCTTAACCACTGCGCCACCAGGGAAGTCCCTCAATAACTACTTTAAATGTGAATGGATTAAATTCTCTGATCAAAAGACATAGAGTAGATGAAAAACAAGTCCTACCTATATGATGCCTCAGGAGACTCACTTTAGCTATAAAGACACACACAGACTGAACATAAAAGGATGGAAAAAATATTCCATACAAATGGAAAATGAAAGAAAGCTGAGGTAGCTATACTTATGTCAGACAAAATCAACTTTAAAACAAAGATTGTAATAAGAGACAAAGAAGGGCATTATATAATGATACAAGGTTCAATTCAACAAAAGGATATAACATTTGTAAATATTTATGCAACTGATTTCTGTTTTTTTTAACATCTTTATTGGAGTATAATTGCTTTACAATGGTGTGTTAGTTTCTGCTTTATAACAAAGTGAATCAGCTATACATACACATATATCCCCATATCTCCTCCCTCTTGCGTCTCCCTCCCTCCCACCCTCCCTATCCCACTCCTCTAGGTGGTTACAAAGCACTGAGCTGATCTCCCTCTGCTATGCGGCTGCTTCTGACTATATGCAACTGATTTCTTATCATGACAGATGAGGGTTAGTGCTCTTACAGCAGTATCCTCTCTCCTTCCCTTCTCCATCCTCCCAATATGGTTATTTTACATTTTTTCTTGAAACAACATTCAGAGACTCTGTTATTACGCCTATGTAAAAATTATTCACAGCTGAGCGTTATAATGCATGTTATTGTTTCTTTCTTATTTTTTTGCTTTTGTTTTCCCCCAAAATTAATAATTGCTTTGTTGCTTTTATTTGCTTAACTTTTTAAATACCCATTGCATATTCCTCCAATGTACACTTTTCCATAAGGTCAATCGTAGGAGGTAATCTATCATTTCCATTTTTTTTTTTCCTGGAGTTATCCCTCCTGGAGACTTTCATTTTTCTGCAGGCTAGACTTGCTGTCCTCTAGGCCTGTCATCCAGTTGTCATCTGGGACTCTCTTTTGCTGTCATCCTTAAAATTTCCTTTGCTTTCCTCTTGAGTTAGGGGGTGTGTGTGCTTATATGTCCTACATCTCACAGCTTTCTCTTCTTTGGTTTACTCCCTTGCTTTCATAAAGCACATCGTCAGGGGAACCATGTGGTATAGCAGCAAAGGGCTTGATAACTACTGCTCCAGTCTGGACTGACTGCTCTCCAGGGCCTCCCTCCACTATCCTCCAGGAAATTCCTTTGGCTTTTGGTTGGATCTTCTGTTTCCTGTGTCCCTCTTTCTTGGTTGTAGTGGTGAACAAGTTCTAGTAGCTTCTTGAGAAAGAGTTTGGAGTGGTGCTTTCTGGAGACTGCATGGCTGAAAATTGTCACTCTCCCACCTGCTTAATAATTTGTCTAGTTATAGAATTCTGGGGTGGAAATCATGTTCCTTTAGAATGTTGAAGGGCTTGCTTCATTGTCTTCTCTGCCAGTTTGGATGCTGGGAGGTTCAAATCCTTTGAGATCACTGACCCCTCCTATGTGACCAGTGCTTTTCTTCTTGGATGTTTGCAGGACTTCTCCTTATCCTCAGTGTTCTGAAAATTCCTATTGTCATGCATTAGAGTGGGACTGTTTTCAGCTTATGCTGGCAGCTCAGTGGGCTATTCAGTCTTCATGGTGCAGAATGATTTAAAAGACCCTGGAACTTACTCTGGGTTGCCTAGACATAAGCCACCTTGGCTCCAGGATCCCTATCTCCTCGTAGGAGGAGCTATGTCTAAGCATAGCTGTAACTACACAGGACCCTAGGGACCTTCCTGGGACAGAAACCCACACTCCACTCCCATGCCTTCCACCTGCTTCTTGTCTGTAGAAAAACTTTAGCATCCTAAACCTTCCCCAAGTTCCAAAGAATAAATTTAATCAGAGAAGTGAGAAAATGCAGAAACAAAGGAAAAGTCGGGCAAGACAAAATAATAATAGTTTAGCCATTAGACAAAGTCAAGGACCTTTAGTTCCTCCTCAAAGGCTATAGCTAATATGCTGATCCACGTCCTTTGATCTGTTTTGCAGATACTGAAACCCCCACCAGGTAGAAGAAGTTAACTATGTGTTGACCACAAGCACATAAACCCCAGACAAGATGGAACCAGAAGGTTGATGATGTTGACTCCTGGTTACCTCACCACCAACCACTCAGAAGAATATCCACAGCTGATCACACACCTCACTACCCTTTCCGTCACCCTTTTTAAAAAAACCTTTCCCTAAAAGCTTTTCCACTTTGGGTCTCCCTTTTGTAGGCAACTTTAGGAAAGCAGTCTTGTCAAGGGAGACCCACAGTGAGGATGGTGGGGTCCCTCCACTGGAACCAGACCCACACTGCATCCAAGCAGCACCATGGCCCCAACAAACCTCCCTGTGAAATAATGGGAGATTCAGGGATTGCCACCCCTTGTCTTCCTGTCTCTCCTTACAGACCCTGGGCTTGTGGCTTTCTCTTTCCCCAGTAAAGACTATTCCTTACCACTTACTGAGAAATGCTGTGAAATTCTCCTTGAAGCCTGGCACAGGTCAGAGGTGAAGACCCTGAAGGACCCATGTTTACAATAGCTCTGTAACTCATGTTCTTCTGGACGGGAAAATACTCTTGAATTATTTTGAGAATGATTTCATTATCTCTATTTTCTCTGTGTTCTCTGTCTCTTTGTCTCCATCTCTTTCTCTCTCTCCCTCCACTATTATACTGACGCTGGAGTTCCAGGGTATTTTTGTGTCTCTGTTCTCCTTTCTGGGAGAGTTCCTCAAGTTGATCTTCCACACTTTCTATTGAGTTTCACGTGTCTGCTCTCATGTTTTTGATTTCCAAGAACTCATTTTTTGTTCTCTAACTATTCTTTAAAAAATAGCATTCTGCTCTTGGTATGCAGCATCTTCTCTGGGGATATTAATGATCTTTAAAAATCTTTTTTTCTTCTTCCTGCATACTTTCTGCTGCCTCCAGTTTGTTTGGTCTCTATATTCCTTCCTGGAGGTTTTAATGGGAAGTTCAGTAACCTTTGGTTGTCTGCTTATGATTAAATGCAGTGGTGGGCAGGGAGGAACCAAAATACTGATTGGAAACTCTGAGCGGTGGATGGGGCTCTTTGACTTTGAGCTTCACTGTAGGGTGATCTTGGTTAGCCCTTTGTTGGGGGAAGATCTTTCCTCTTGGATGCCCGGAGACGTCTCTTCTGATCTCCTGTCTGGGGGGTAATGGTCTGCTGCCAGTGTTGTGGATGCTGATTTGGGGAGGAGAACCTGAGGGGGAGGAGGTGTGGGAACATTAATTAACTCCCCTAAAGCAGAGATAAAGACTCTGCTTTATCTTCTTCAGAGAATAAACATCCAGACCCCCTGTCACGATGGAGAAGGGGGTGGATCCCCAGCCCTGTAGAGTGGGGAAGGGGACCTGGGGAATTTGGCCACTTCTCAAATCTCCTAATTTTTGTCAGTCCCTTATTCCCAATTCCAAGGGTACCACTGAGGTCAGCTCTTGAGCCCTTTGAGAATTCTTCAGTGGAATTGGATCCTTTCTCAGTTTTTTCCCCATTTGTTTCGTATTCAGCTCCCTTAGGCCTGCCCATTCCAGTTACCATTTGTCCGTTTGCTTTCCAGCCTCTCAAATTTTTTGCTGAAATCTCTTTTTCTGTCTTCCCTGTCCTTGTAGGTTTATGTCTTTAAACAAATCTTTTTATTAGTTTTAGTGAATTTTGGAAGGGAGTGAATTTCAGGGTATGTGTTCAATCTGCTTTTTTTGCCT
Source organism: Phocoena sinus (assembly GCF_008692025.1). NCBI lineage: Eukaryota > Metazoa > Chordata > Mammalia > Artiodactyla > Phocoenidae > Phocoena > Phocoena sinus. The sequence continues at coordinate 27,288,176 of NC_045776.1, read as the reverse complement.
TCTCTCTCACTATGTTCTAATTATCCTACCAAGTGATCAGATCCCTTTAGAAGCCTCAGTCCTGCTGACTTCATCTGTCTGTCACCTGGCAGTTAGGTCAGGTCCCCATGGGCTGCTTCTCAAATTGCTGCAGCTGGGAGGCGGAGACAAGTTCCCTAGAGACAGAGCCCCAACCTGTCCAGGCCTCTCAGAGCCCCACAGACCAGCAGCTCCTTCACAGAGAGCTGGGAGGGAGGGAGGCCCTGGCAATTGGTGACTACTTTTGTGAGTGGGGTAGAGTCCAGCCAGGCGTGACCAAAGACAACCCAACCCAATAGTGTGGGTGGGCAGCACAGTTGCCTTCAGGTCCACATGGCTGGATGCTGTGGATGGCAGAGAGGATGGACCGCACACTGGAAAGACACTGGCATTGCTCTTTCCGGTCTTCATTCAAATGCTTGCCTTCTGAAGCCTGATCATTTTGGGGGTCCAGGCTCCTTCTGTTCAGAACTGGGGCCGACTCTTGCTTGTTAGGATAACTCCTTCCTGGTGATGATAGCCTCCCATGTATTGGCAGCTCTTGCTCTGGAGTCTGCAGTGTAATTCATGGGACACTGTTGTTGCCCACCCAACAGCTGCAGCCTCTCTTCCTGCCTAACAGAATATTCATTGGTACGGCTGGGGTCATGCCAAGGGTGGATCATGAGGGGTCAATGCAATCCCATTTCCCTGTGTCTTGACTTCCAGGGGTGGGTGTGCCACCCAGTTCTGGCCAATGAGGTATGTGTCTGGGCTAGGCTAGGGGATGGTGTAGTGTGTGGTATAATTTCTGAGAAAATTTTTCCTTTTTGATAAAAAAGAGTTACCCAGAGATGAAGCCTTTCTCCCCTTCCTTTCCTTCTTGTTTTGAACTCTATCATGTGAGGATATGATGCCTGAGCTAGGCAGCCATTTTACAACCATGAGGCAATGAACCCAGAAAAGTAAATCCTGTACACTGTGGTTAGTGGACTCACAGGTAGAAAGAGTATGGGAACTTGATTACATTGTTGAGCCTCTGAACCCATCCTGATACCACATTTACTCCCACCAGGGGACTTGCCAAGTCAGCAATAAATGGGGACTTCCCTGGTGGCACAGTGGTTAAGAACCCGCCTGTCAATGCAGGGGACATGGGTTCGAGCCCTGGTCCGGGAAGATCCCACATGCCACGGAGCAGCTAAGCCTGTGCGCCACAACTATTGAACCTGCGCTCGAGAGCCTCCTAGCCACAGCTACTGAGCCCGCAAGCCTAGAGCCCGTGCTCTGCAACAAGAGAAGCCACTGCAATGAGAAGCCCGTGCACTGCAACTAAGAGTAGCCCCCGTTCACCGCAACTAGAGAAAGCCTGCAGGCAGCAATGAAGACCAAACTCAGCCACAAATAAATACATAAGTTTATTTAAAAAACAAACAAAAACAATAAATGAACTCATGGTTTGAGCCTCCATTTAACAAGGTTATCTGCTCATTACTGTTAAAAGAAGCCTGACCATTAACACTCATAGACCATGTTTCTGGTCTTAGATTCTTCTGGTGCCTGGAAAAAAACTTAGTCAATTTGGTCTGCTATAACATAGTACCATAGACCAGGTGGCTTGTAAACAACAGAAATTTATTCCTCAGAGTCCTGGAAGCTAGAAGTCTGAGGTCAGGATGCCGGCATAGTCAAGTTCTGGTGAGGCCTTCTTCCAGGTTGCACACTGTCATCTTCTCCTTGTATCCTCATGGTGGTAGAGAGCAAAAGCAAGCTCTCTAGCAACTCTTCTAAAGGGCACAAATCCCATTCACAAGGGCCCCATCTTCATAACCTCATCTAATCATAATTACATTTTAAAGGCTCCACTTCCTAGTACCATCACGCTAAGCGGGGGAGTTGGGTTTCCACATATGAATTTTAGGGGGACACAAACTGTGAGTTTGTAACAAAAGCCATGCCTCATGGTGACTGAAGATAAACTAGCAATTTATTCATTCAATATTTATTGAGTGCCTACTATGTGCCAGACACTGATTTATGTAGAGAAATAAAAATGATACAGAGAGGCCTAGGCCTGGAGGAAGCAGGGCAGGGAAGGGATTCAAGAACACATGCAAAATAATAACCCAAGGTGGGCTTAGCCTCATGCTGGGGGCAGGGGAGGGCCAGCTGTGGGAGGTGTTTATCTAGGAGGTTATCCTGGCAGAGATGGACCAGGAAGGGAAAATTCAAGTGCCTTCGGTGGGGGCAGGTAATGAAATGAGACGTGTGAGGCCGGGTAGGGAGTAAGACCATAGGGAGTGAGGTTATGTGGTGGAGTGAGGAGGTTTGCAATAAAAACCAAACACAGCCAAGGCTCTGCTGGCTAAACAATCAGCCACCAAAGCCCCCACATCTGCTGCCCTGAACATTGTGTGGCTGCCAGATTGTGACCTGCCAGGAAATGGCTGAGGGTCCCTTGTGCTGTCACCTCGGGTAGTGTCCAGGTGTCTCACGGTCAGTCGGAAGCATCTAGGATGAGTATGCTGCAGACCCTGGCTCCACACTGCAGATTCTCCCTTCAGCCACGACTGCTATAAGCTGGCATAGGGGCAAGTCCTTTGGGTCAGAAACCCAAAAGGGGTTAAGAATCTGAGGGCCAGAGAGCTCTGGAGGAGGCAGGGACTCTGCAGAGCATCTGAATGAACCCCTCGATGTACAGATGTGAAGATGGGACCCAGAAGGACAGAAATGTGAAGTGGGAGTCCCTTGTCACTAGAAGTATTCTTGCAAAGGCTGAGTGACTGCTCGTGGGTGATGCTACAAGGAGGAGTCTCCTTCTGAGTTGGTGGATGGATTGGACTTTGTAAACCATCCCTTCTGGTTCTGAAAGTTCCTGATCCCAGGCACCCCACGAAGCCCTTCTCCCTGCGGATGGCAGCTCATTTCCTTGTTCATTCAATCTGAACACTCCCCATCTGGCTTTGCTTTGGAGCAGTTATTATTGGTAATCAACCATCAATTTAGCCCTAATGATGCAACCTGAACACATATGGGGCGAAGCCTGGACCACAACTGCCTTGCAGGAGGACAGCCCCGGGAGGTCTGGCTGGCCTCTGACCTCTTCCCACCTCCCTCCAGGCCCAGTTAGAGGGTAGAGGCTGGGCCCCTGCCCTAAACCTTTCCCTCTGCCTTCCACATCCCCAGGATCAGCCTCTAAGGCCTCGAAATCCACCCCTCTCTGCCAGGCCAAAAGGAAAGTCCATCTCTGGAATCTGAGGGTATGACTACCTAGAGAAGCAGGGACAGGAGCCCTAGGAGAGGAGACAGGGAGGTAAAGGCTCTGGAGGGAAATTCAGCTCCCATGGTAGATATGCTGAGGAGGGTTGAGCAGTGCTTCCTGAGCCGTGGGAAGACTCAACTTCTAGAAGGCTGAAGGTCAGAGGGGGCTGGTGCATATATTTACTTGAACATTTACTGCTTTTTTCCAAGGCAGGAAAGGTTTTCAGCAGGGATGATGCCTTAAGCCAAAGCAATGAGGGATGGTGGCATTTTAAGGCTCTGTGCCAGATGTGGGGAGAAGTGTTGAGGGGATGGGTGGGAATTCTGGGCTTCTCAAGTCCCTCTGAAAAGTGAGGCCAATACCTCTAGTCAGGTGTAGGGCCAGCCTGGCTTTTTGGGGTTGGGACCAAGAGTGACATGATGACAACTAGAGCAGAATCCCATGGTGGAGGGGAGCGCCAGGGGTAGGCGGCACACCTGGGTGTGAATACTGCGCCCTTGACCTGGATAAAGCAACCTGGCCTCTGGGAGCCTGTGTCCTCAGCCGTGAAATGAGGACAAGCTGAGCCACCCCATCCTTTGCAGGGAGGGAAGAGGAGCGAGTGTGAGAAGTTGTGAGGACAGAGAAGGCAGGCTGTGCAAGTGGGAGGCCTCAGGCCCCAAGCTCCGCCTCGCCTCCGCAGCCCTGCTTCCAGTCTCTCAAAGGCTGGATCACCTCATTCCAACCAGAGTTCCTCGTGGGCCGATCACACAACGGCTGCAAAGTCAGAAAGTAGGTTGAAGATCAAAATGTTGGCCTGAGAGTCTGATTCTTTTAAAAAAGAAAATCCTCAATTCCGGTTGGCTTAAACATTTCTTTTGTTTCCCCCGAAGCAGGCTCAGAGAGGCAGATTCAGGAGAAGTGGAAGTGATTTTAAAGTCACTCTCTTGCCCAAGATCACTTCGTGGTTCCCCATTGTCAACAGCATGGAGCAGCCCCTGGTGCCAGCAGAGCGCTTGTTGCTGGGCACACGGAGGAGAGCAAAGCAGACACAGCGCAGGCCAGCCCTCGGGGGCAGGTGGTCTAGGTCTCGCATATGGATTTTTCCCAAATGCCCCCTCACCATCTGCAGGAGATTCACCAGGGAAGGCGGGTAGGGCTGGCTAAAATGCAGTTTCCTGGGCCTGGCCCTGGGGCCTCCTGAGAAGCTCAGGGACTGGGACCTGGGTATCTACCTTGTAAGACATCTCCATATGATTCTTACTCACACTGAAGTGTAAGAAGCAGCCCCTATGGATGGCGACTCTAGGGACTGGCCTCCACCCCCTACATGGATTTCCACCCTTCGTCCACCCCACCAACCAAGGTGGACACTGCGGAGGGAGAATGAGGAAACCAAGGAACTAAGAAAAGTCCTAACACCCCCGTTGCCTCAAGGGCAGGCTAACTCTTTCATCCCCTCACACTCAATTTGTTCCATCTGCCCTAATGTTCGCTGACTACGTTGGATATTTCCTTCTCTTCTTCTCTGCCTCTTGACGTGCATGGAAGTAGTGCCTCTACTTAGGAACTTAGAGCTTACACGTGTCCAGAAGCCTGAACAGATTCTTGCATCCCAGGAGAAACATCTCACCTCTGTCTGTACCCATGTAGACAGGAATCACTGGTCACGTGGTGATTTTACACCTGGCTGCATGTGGGAGAAAGTGAGGGAAAGTTGCAAAATAACAATGGCTTCACTGATATAGAAATTTAATTCTTTCCTATTTTAAAGAAGTCACAGAGAGGCCATCTGGGACTGGTTTTATGAAAGCATCTAGTGTCCAGGCTCTTTCAAACTTACTTCTACACCATCTGCATGAGATTCACTATGTACTTTCCACTTTATGGTCTTACATGGCTGCTCCAGCTCCTGCCCTTACATCATCTTCCAGTTAGTGCAAATAATAAAGGAGAGGAGAAAGGCACACCTCCTCACCTTAACACTTTCTGGAAATCATACATGAACTTCTGCTTATATCTCACTGGTCAGAACATAGTCACACAGACAATGGGGGCACCTAGCACTCTGCAACACCGTTGTAGTCCTCAATCTGAGGCATGTTTGCTGTGGTCGTCCTTACATTTGAGTTGATTTATGAATATATATGACTGCCTCATGCAAATAAGAGCAAACCTGGAGAAAATGTGGAACAGTTAGTAAGAGTTAGAATCAGATAATTACAAAGGGAATGAGAGTAAAGCGGAACTTTTCAGAGATGAGTATATGAGATTCCTTGAATGGCATCACTTTGGATTTAGGAACAATTGGGCTTGGGAACCACCTTTGGAATCTTATATCCTCATAAAGGAGGGAGTGCCTATAGAACATTCTTTTTCCTGGTTAAAAATTTCAGGCGTGTCCCCTGTTCCTCCTTTACACTTCTGGATCAATGTGCCATTCTGAAGTCTGACTTTCGACCCCACCCATGATTTATCTCCCTAACTGATTTCCCAGTCCCAGTCTACCCACACCTCTTCATTTTGTGCACAGATTACTCTTCCTGATTAGCTCACACCTCTGCTCAGAAACCTCCAGTGTTCCCCACTGCCTACCACATAAACTCCTAATTTCTTCACCAGGTGTGCACACACACACACCCCCTCCACCACTCCGTGATTCTATTCCCATCAAATAAACCCTCTGGCTGTTTCCTTAACTAACCCAGTGTCTTGGCTTCTCTGGCCTCCATGTAAACTGCTCTCATAGCTGGTATACCTTAAGAGGCTTTGTGTTTGCCTCTGCCACTGCAGCAGAAGACCAGGTCCTGGCTGGCTGAGGCAGGATGAGACACACGTGGAGCAGAAGCTCCCAGCAACCCACAGACTAGCAGCATCACCGCAGCTGCCTCGTCGCACAGGCAGAGCTGGCCAGTGAGGCCCATCCCCAGCCAGCCCGCACGTATGTGAGAATAATGCTTATTGTTGTCCGCCACTGCAATTTTATAAGTATTTATCATGTAATATTATCGTAGCAATAGCTAGCCCATCCACCTGACTAGATACCCCTCTCCTCATCAGAACCCCTGCAGTATTTTCGATGCCTCTTGTATGAATCACTTCTACCTTCAGCAAGAATTAGGTTTGGATGTGAACACAACCCAGAGAAACAGTGGTTTAAACAAGACAGGAGTTTATTTCTCTCTCGTACGATGGTTGTGAAGTACGTAAACTGGCCACAGCTGCCATAGGTGTGTGAACTGCAATTCAGCCCGAGCTCCTGGCCTAGGGCTGTGAGGCATATGAGGAAGAAGCACCGCTTTCTACTTTGCCCAACCCGAAGAAACATCTGTTTGTGTGCCTGCAGAGTGAAGGATGTGTGCCTGCTGTCTTTTTGTGTATTTCTTACTTAAAAAAAATTCAGGTATAAACTGTATTTGTCAGGGTTCTCCAGAGAAATGGAACAAATAGGATGTAGATATATAGAAGGAGATTTTTCAATAAGGGATTGGCTCACACATCATGGAGACTGAAAAGTCCCAGAGTCTGCTGTCCGCAAGCTGGAGGCCCAGGAAAGCCAGTGGATGTAGTTCCTGTCCAAACCCCAAGGCCTGAGGACCAGGGGAGCCAGTGGTGTGGCTCCCAGCCTGAGTCCACAGGCCGGAGAAACAGGAGCACGATGTCTGATGTCCCAGGACAGGAGAAGATGAATGTCCCAGCTAAGCAGAGAGCAAATTCGCCCTTCATCTGTCTTCTTGTTCTATGGAGGCCCTCTGGGGATTGGGTGATGCCCACCTACATTGGTGAGGGTGATCTCCTTTACTCAGTCTACCCATTCAAATGCTAATCTCTTCCAGAGACACCCTCACAGATACATCCAGAAATAATGTCCAGCTATCTGGACATCCCTTAGCCCAGTCAAGATGTCACATAAAATTAACCATCACATAAACAAAAGTAGAGAGAATAATATAACGAACCCTCATGTATCCTTCATCTAATTCCAACAATTATCAACTCAATGCCAATGTAGTTTCATCTATACCCCTCTCCCTGGGATATATCATTTAATATATCTGTAGAGCATCTGAAAATAAGGATTCGTTGTGTAAACACAACCACAATACCATTATTCCCTCTAAAAACCCAATAATTCCCTGATATCATTAGTATCTAGTGTTTGCATTTCCCCAATTATTTTTATAGCTTATTTGTTCATCACATCTCATGAAAGTCTAAAGGTTGCATTTGGTTGATATATCCCTTATGCCTCTATAGGACCCCCTCCATCTCCTTTTTTCCCTTTATAATTTTTTTTGAACACAATGTTTGTCCCATAAAGTTTCCATGATCTGGATTTTGCTAAGTGCACACTTATAGTATCTTTTAATATGTTTCTCTGTTTCCGGTGCTTCATATCAATTGGAAATTAGACCTAGAGGTTTGGTTAGGCTCAGGTTCCATTTTCTGGAAGGACTACTTTATGAGTGGTGGTCTGTTCTTTTATCAGGAGGCAAATCATGTCCCATGTCTCTCTTTTGGTGATTTTAACAGCTGTTGACGGTCATTGTTTAGAACTATTGTTTCATTAAGATGGTACTCTCATTATATCACTTCTTCGTTTATTAGTCAATACTTCTATAAAGAGAAGCTTGCCTCATCCAGTTTTTCATTATCCTGAAATGGAGTTCATACAAGAAAAGGTAGGATAGATGCTTGATTCTTTCTATTTATCAGTTATTTACTTATTTATTTTAATGGTTTCCTAGCATCCTCAAAATCAGCTCTGTTTTCTAAGAAAGCCATCCCTGCTTCCATCCCTTTCCCCAGGGTAGAGTCACAGGACCCCACCTCCCTGCCAGGTGGTCTGGGATCTTCAGCATTTAATCTGGACAGCCAGGCGCTCAGAAAATTTCCCTGTTACAATGGAGAGGGGGGGTTGTGGACCCTGGGTACCTGGCTGTGTTTCCTGTTGGCTCCACCTGTGTGAGGGCTGAGACATGCTCTTGGCACTTAGTGAGTACGCAAGGAGCACAGGAGTGACAGGTTCAGTTTCCGCTAGTCCTGTCTGTCCCACCGCCCTATTTCCATTCAGCCAGGTCCTGAGCCGTCTTCTATGGCCTCACTCATCCCAAGCTTCTCCTGCTGCTGCTGTTCCTTTCCCTTTCCTTCCCCTCCCTCTCTTCTTCTTCTTCCTTCCCTCCCCCTCTCCTCCTCCTCCTTTTTCTCCCCTTCTCTTTCCCTCCCCTTCCCCCATCTCCAGCTCCTTCTTCTGCATTTACTTCTGGCTTTTGTTCCTGTTTTGCCTCCTTGACTCAATGCCTCCCCAGTTTTCTCAGCCTGTCGGAAATGGACCCAGCCTTTAGGGTCCTCTCCTTCCCTGCTCTATCATGAAGGATTCCTTGAGTACTCAAGCCCACCCTGACTTCCATCTGACTCACCGTCATGCCTGGTTAAGCCCCTCTTAGATCCCTTTCTTTTCTTGTGTTTATGCCCAGATCCCCCCAAGTGATTGTCAGTGCCTGGGGCCATGCCTCTGTCCCCAGCAGGCTGCATCTAGCTAGACCTCCCGCCTTGTTGCACAGGAGCTGTTGTGACACCAATCATGGGGGTGCATTGATTGACGCACTGCTGTTGTGCACAGATCTTGAAAGCTGTGTCTACCTGTTGCCAACACAACCTGGAGAAGAGCAAGAATCTGGTCATCAGTCTTGGAACATTTCTGATGTCTACGTGACTGAAGAGGTGGATTTGTTTTCATCTGTTGACTAAACGGCAGTGGTGGTCATAACCCAGATCTGATATTGGGCTTCAAAGGAGCAGTTCTTGAAACAGATGCTTCTGGGCTCCAGAAACACGATGCTCTATAGAACCCTTTCTGCAGGTGGCCAGAGTGGAAACAAGAGAGTGAGGAATCAAAGTGTGGGTCAAGGTTCAAAGTGACAGTGTTATTTCTACTTTATAGAGTCAAGTGTCTCCACTTTGGATCAGGAATTATAGACTGACCTTCACCTTTCATTTTTAATGTTTCTTCTTGAGTCTTACATGCTAAGCCTGCAAACATGCTCTAGGTATTGATTTTGGCAGTGGGTGGGAAGAACATAGAAAGAAAAACCACGATGAATGAAATAGTTCTATAAATCTTTCTATTCTTAGGAACCTGCTTTATTGTATTTCTGTGGACTTTATGTAATGGAAGGGGGAGTGAAAACAGTCATCCCAGCATAATGGGAAGAAAATGGGAAGTAGGACAGTACTAGGCTGTATGCTGGGAAAAATGGATTCTGGTTGTAACTCAACCTTGAATTGTTCTGACCTTGTTCATAAGCCCACTTCTGAGCCTCAGTTTCCTCATCTGTGTAACAAGGAGATGGGCAAGACAATAATCAAGTTTCATTCTTGGAGACACTACTTTATCTATGCTTCTAGAATTCTCTGTATTATTTACAGAATCCATACCTATCTTCTCATATGATCCTCACAATAAACCTTTAATGCAGGTTATTATTACCCATATTAGACAGATGGGTGCATTGAGGCTGAGAGATGGTAGGTTTCATACAAATGAAGCTTGTCTTCCTGACGCACAGTGATTCCTTCTTAGCAGGAGGCGTAGGCCTGTGAGGGAATGTTGGTATATTGGTGAATGTCGGCATCTGCCTGTTATGTTTCTCTGATGTGTGAATGTGCAGGTATGAAGGGTATGGTTAGTAGGTGGATTTCCCTAGTTATAGTGATGGTCTGTTCATTGATGACTGCTTTCGTCTGATGGATGTTCCATGTTATGGTACAATGTCCACTGAACACATTAACTAGGCACTCATAAATAACAACGGGAGGGCAAGAGGTAGTGGGCAAGGAGAGATGGACAAGTAAAGGGGAAAGAACTAGGGCTGAAGAGCTAGGCACCGTTCTATGTTCTCTACAAACATTAACTTACTTGGTCCTCACATCAGTCCTATGAGGAAGGTTGCTATAGTCATGCTCATTTTACAGCTATTGAAACTAAGGCCTGGAGAAGTTAAATAACTCATCCAAGCTAGTAAGCGGCAGAGCCAGAATGTGAAGCCAGGCAAGCTGATTTTGGAGTGTGTACCCAAACTACTCTGCTGTCAAGGTCAGATTGGGCAGTCATAGCCTTTGTGAGCTACTCTGGTATAAAGTAAGCTAAAGAATGCCCACCCAGGGAGATGGGGATTGACATATATACGCTAATATGTATAAAATAGATAACTAATAAGGACCTGCTGTATAAAAAATAAATAAAATAAAATTCAAAAAAAAAAAAAAAAGAATGTCCACCCAGGGACTTCCCTGGTGGTCCAGTGGTAGAGAATCCACCTTCCAATGCAGGGGACACAGGTTCAATCCCTGGTCAGGGAACTAAGATCCCACATGCCGCGGGGCAACTAAGCCCACGCACATCAACTAGAGAGAGAAAACCTGCACTCCACAACTAGAGAGACAGAGAAGGCTGCGCTCTGCAAGGAAAGATCCTGCGTGTTACAGTGAAGATCCTGCATGTCACAACTAAGACCCTACGCAGCCAAAAATAAATAAAATTAAAAAAATAATTAATTAGATAAATGTTGATAAAAAAAGAATGCCCACCCAAAGCTAGCCAGGTTGCAGAGGAGTTGGCACACTATATATTGCTGGTGGCATTGACAATGAGTTTTATAAAGCTTTTAAAATGTGTGGCAGGCGACATAAAGTTTTCCATGCTTGTCTATTTAAGAATGCCAGCCAATCCTAGAGGTTTATTTGAAGTTATAGTTCAACAAAAGCAACAAGCTAGAGGCATGAGAAAGTTCATTGTATGATTTGCAGTAAGGGAAAACTGGGAGCAAATTAAGTGCCCAAGAACAGAGTATGAGTAAGTAATTTCACAGTACATTCACTTGCTGGAATACTATGAAAACATTTTTTTTTTTTTTTTTTGCGGTACGCGGGCCTCTCACTGTCGCGGCCTCTCCCGTTGCGGAGCACGGGCTCCGGACGCGCAGGTTCAGCGGCCATGGCTCATGGGCGCAGCCGCTCCACGGCATGTGGGATCTTCCCGGACTGGGGCACGAACCCGTGTCCCCTGCATCGGCAGGCGGACTCTCAACCACTGTGCTACCAGGGAAGCCCTACGAAAACATTTAAAATGAAAATTAGGAAGATAATTATGTAGAAGGATGGGAAAATGTTTCTGATGAAATGTTAAGTTTAAAAAGCAGGGTAAAAATACGCAGATTATGATGACAAAACCCATATATAAGCGTACTGGCAAAGCCTGAAACAGAACAGGAAAAAACTCTAGTAGTTAGGTGTTTCTTAAGTTCTTTTCATTAAAAAATTTTTTTCATTAGTGGTGGCATTATGTTTATTCGATAGATAATGAAGAAAGGAAAGAGCTGGGCAGGAGTGGGTTGACAGGATTGTCAAAAGAGGGGCCTGGAACTGTTGGTGTGTTCCTCCAGTTGCCTTCATTCTTGAGTTCTCTGAGGGCAGCCAGAGGTGTTCGGGGTGGAGAAGAGGTCTGAGGGATAGGCGTGCACTGGGATCCTGCCCTGTTGTGCTCACTGGGAATGTGGTAGGTGTCTTGGCAAAGCCAATCTGCTGTGTTCCCTTTGCTGTCTTCTTCTTCCCCTGACCTCACTTCTCCCGTTCTTCATTCAAGTTGCACTTAAAAGTCACTTTTCTGGAACCAACTCCTACTGCCCTCCCTACCTCCCGCCTACTCAGCTAGGTGCTTCTCCTAGCTGTACCCTTTCCCAGCACCCTATGCTGATACCCATGTCTTCCATTTCTGAGGCCCCTCTGGGCTGCAAGTGTTGGGGCCTCAAACACAACACAAGGTGTATTCACTGAATGGGCCTCCTTTTCCTTATCTCAAAAATGGAGGCAGGTTTGGTTGATTAGGTTTTTTCCAGCTCCACATACTGCAATTTTACCATCTAGTTTTCTCAGACTCATTAAATAAAGGAGCCACTGAAGACAAGTCTCGGTGTAGGAAATGTCCTCTGTCTTTCTGCATGTGGATGCCAAGCAGACTCTGGTCTTGCTGAGGACTGTGAGCCTGGTCTGAGGGTTGTGCTGGGATTTCCACAGCAGGTGGGCTAAGTGTGTAGGAACTGGGTCTTAGCAGTCCACCTGACAACTAGGCTGCGGGGTGAAGGCTCTTTGCTTCTGTCTTGCTTGTGCTTGGCAGGCCAGTCACAGGCCACGCGAGACACTGTGGCTGCGCCTCCACGTGTGAATCTGAGGAGCCTCCTAGCCCTGATGTCATATATGTGCCTCTGGGCTGTGGAAGTGGGCGTGTCTGTGCACATGGCTGGTTGTGCCTGTGTCCGAGTGGGGAGAATGGTGGTCGAATGGCTTTCTGGGTGAGCGTGCCTCTATAGAACGTGTGCACACACCTCAGCGTACGAGCGGTTTTCAATTTGGCAAATAAATGTTGTGAGCTTTGTGCTCTGCAGAAGCAACAAAGCGGTGCGAAGGCAAGGAGCCTGGGAGTGTACATATCTGCATTGTGTGTCCTCTCTGGGTGTCTCTGGGAATGCGTCTTGGCACGTGTTTGGTTAACAAGGCTTTCGGTGTGTGCAGGTCTGTGTGGCAGTGCCTGGGTCCCGTGTGCCGCGCTTGCTCTCTTTCCAGCTCCTCTTGTGCCCGCAGTCGGGCTCTGCACGTGGGCCAGCCTCCATGCGCACGTCCCCGAGTGACCCGGGAGCGCTGTGCAAGGACCTCCGGGTCGTGTGCACTTGGAGCGCTCGAGCCTGTGTCTCCTGACGCACGAAGGCACCTTCACATGTCTGGGTGCACGTCGCTCTCGGTGTGTGCACGGTCCGTGTGCACACCGCCCGTGTCTGTGTGCTGGGCGCTCCACGCGCGCGCGTTCCGGCCTGCGGGCGACCAGGGACCCGCGCGGGGCTCCACGAGCCCCGCAGGGCTGACCCCCTTCCCGCGCCCGGCCACGGGCCACCGCGATTGGCCGCCCGCTCCCTCTCAGCCGTCACCCCTCCCGCCCCCCACTCCCCCCCCCCGCCACCCGCGCTCCCGCGGTCCCCGCTGTCCCCCGCGGTTCCGGCGAGGCCGCGCCGCGCTGCGCTCCGCTCCCATTGGCTGCGCGCGCCTTTGTGTGGCGGCAGCTGCGGCCCCAGCGCCTTTGAATGTCGAGAGGGGCCGGGAAGGGAGCCTTTCCATGGGCCATCTGTCTCCCCGCCAGCCGCCGCCCCACCGCCGCCCGCGCCCCGCGCTCCGCCTCCCGCCCCGGCGGCTCCCGCAGCCCCGCCGCCGCCCGCGCCCGCGCCCCGGAGCCGCGCCACAAAGGGCCCGCGCGCAGCCGCCGCCGCCGCCGCCGCCGCGCGAGGAGCCAGGATGGTCCTGGTCCACGTCGGCTATTTCGTGCTTCCAGTGTTTGGCTCTGTGCGAAACAGAGGTATCGCTTTTTCCTTTCGGGGTCCGCTTCGGAGCGTGGATCGCCGCGGGCACCGGGGTGGGGGCGGGCGCCGAGGGCGGCGGAGGGCTCAGGGCACACCCGCGAGGACGCGGGGCGAGCGGTGGCTTCTCCCCTCTCCCTTTTGGGGGGACCCCCAGTGTGGAGGTGGCTGCCCTCGTGGGAGCTTTTGCAGTGAAGTTAGGATTTGGCGATTTGAGTCCATCCCTCCCTCCCTCCCCAGCCCCACTATTTATTCTTTGCGGCGGACGCGGTTCCCCCAAATCATAGCCCCTTCCCCCAATACCTAGCCCTGTGTGATCGAAGGACGGAGAGAGATACAGGACTGCGTGTGTGCGCGCGCGCGTGTGTTTGTGTGTGTAAGCGTACTTGGCTTCCTGTGATTTTTTTTTTTGAGGTGTGTGTGTGTTTCGTGTCATTTTTGTTTGTGTTTCTCCATCATTTGGTCGTTGATACCGATGGCTGGTTAGCTGGGACCTGGCATCTGCATCTCCCATCTGCCCTATGCCATGCCCCAGCCCCCGCATTCTCGTGGGCACTTGCACGATTTCCCGTCCCATCTCTTCCTCCCCTTTAACCCTTTTTGTGTATCGCCCTTGTGCTACCCCTCCCACCCCATGGTCTTTGTATGACAGTTGCATTTATGGGTTCAAGATGCTTGTGTGTGTGTGTGTGTGTGTATGCGAGTGTGTGCAAGTGTGTGCGCGCCTCGGAGAGTCAGACGTGCACTGCTGTGCACCCCTGGGCCGGGCCGAAGCGGGGTGCCGGCCCTTGGCTGTTGCGCTGTGTGTGAGGATGAGGTGAGGTGGGACGCTGCCCCCAAGCCAGGCCTTTGCCCCGGGCAGGCGTTGACAAAGCAGCAGGCCGGCGCCGGCTTTGTTTTTAACTGTGATATATGGGGTGTGTTTGCACGGTCCCCTGCCCCACATCCCCTTTCCCTTACATTCTGCTACAACAATAGCTTGATTTTCCCCTCTTCTCCTCTTCACATTTCTTCCATTTTCTTTTAATCAGAAACTCCCACCTCCCAAAGCAAATCCGAGATGCATTTAGATTCATTATTATTATTTTTTCTTTTTGTACTCTGCCTCTGGACTCACATTTCTCTTCTTGGAAATGTTTCTGCTATCCTCTCCCACTCCACGTCTGCTTAAATCCCTGCTGGCTGAGGCCCTCCCCCACTCCCCCTCCCTCAAGCTCAGAATGATGTCTTCCCTTTGCGGCCCCGGCTGCTCCACCAAGTCAGAGTGGGGGGTGGCGTCGCAAGCCGGCGCTTTAGTGCGCCCCAGGGGCCCGACTGGGCAGGAGAATGAAAGCCCAGCCCTCCTTCTTTCAGCCCAGCTGTCCCCAGACCCAGCCTGTCCCCAGAACCTAAAAGGCAAGGTTGGCCCCCTTAGGCCTGTTTGAACCACAGTTTTTTCGTGTGATGATAGAATGATGACATTCTGCATTTATCAAATCTTTTTTTTTCTTCATTGTGTAGCTCAGTGAATGGTCAACTCGCTGCTGTGTGCGCTGTGACCCTTCTGCCTCCGCATTTAGCTGTATTGTGACACCCCTCTTAACCATCTCCTGTCTCCATCTGAGGAAGGCATTGCTATTTAAGCGGCAGTATCCCCTATCTCAGGCCAGCCTAGCAGTGGGGGGCGGTGGTGGAGTGGGTGTGTGAAGAATAGGAGTGGGGGGGCTGGGTGAGATCTCCCTTGAAATGCCAACCCCTCCCCCAATACACAATTATATCTTATTACTTGGCATTTCCTCTTAAAACGGGTGTGGAACATTACACTAGGCAGAAATTCAAAAATGATTAAGAAGGATGTGGAGCCTGAAAGTATAATTATCCTGATTAAATCATTA
The DNA here is from genome assembly GCF_008692025.1 of Phocoena sinus. Classification (NCBI taxonomy): domain Eukaryota; kingdom Metazoa; phylum Chordata; class Mammalia; order Artiodactyla; family Phocoenidae; genus Phocoena; species Phocoena sinus. Next base: position 27,272,661 of record NC_045776.1, on the reverse strand, counting down.
TCATCCTCATTAATACCACCAATCTCTAAATACCATTGCAGGATGCTGACTCCATGTTTTGAAATTCAAATTGCTCAGCTGCCTTTAAATTTTATTTTTAATACATGCCCCCCCCCAAAAAAAACCACCCAAGAAAACAAATTCTGCCAGTCAAAGTTTACTTTCATGGCAAACACGCCCATAGGAAATTCAAGGGCTGAGGGTTAATTGGGCTGTGAGTAAAATTTAGCACAATGTGATAAGAATTCATGACCTTCCGATAGAGGATACTAATGCTTAACTCAACAAGGTCCTAAACCACAATCTTCTTGTAAAACTATTAGATAGCTTGCCAGCTTAAATCTGTTCCTTTTAGTTTCCATTGTAGTAGTATAGGATGTAGGCCATTTCAGAATAGATGTAGAGAAATAACCATTTTTGTATCTCATCTTGTTTAGCCGAGTACATTGCACTGTAAATCCCTGTTAAGTGGATTCCTTTTGCCTTGGCTTGGAGGCTGTAGCACCCCATATCCCACTTATCTGGGTGGCCATCAGCTAGCTTCCTGGTAGCACCCAGGCATAAGTGAAGAGATTACATTTAGTCAGAGGCAAAAAATAATAAATATAGATATGAAAAATTTTGATGAAATGACAGTTGCTGCTACTCTGAAAATTTGGTGTAGCAAGGTCCTTGACTTAATGGGGAGCCATAGCCATGGTGTCTTAATTGTTTAATTGTACAATGTCAAGAGCATCTTTGGACATCCGCCCTGGCCCTCAGAGCTGCCCCTTTAACAGCCGGCTCCCTTCTGCTGCCTCGCTGGCCAGACCTGCTTGAAAACTGAAACAAAACAGCAGCAATAAAGAATAAGGCCCCTACTTCAAGGGCCCTTCCAAAATAAAGTCCCAAGTGGCCTCCCCAGATTGCCATTTGGCAATCTGAAAAGAAAGAGAAGAGAAAAAAGAAAAGAAAAGAAAAAGGATCCCCAGCAAAATGGTTTTCCATTAAACAGGGATAGCGTGTTCTGCTGTGCTGAATTACTTCCTGTTCTTATTTTGTGGGTAATTTTTTCTGTATCAAATATCCTTTCGGTTGTGTATCTTTTTCACCTTTTCTTGTACTAAAACTAAAGCATGATCTGTATTTTTTTCCATCCCCCAGTTGACAATGTACAGCGCTCGGGTAGAGATGTTACCCTGCTGAAACGCACTGTGCTCGTGTAGCCGGGCCATCTGCTCGTTGTACGCTGCTTTTGTTCTGTTGCCCTTCCGAAGCATGGTGGGCCCAGCCTTTTTTTTTTTTTGTATCGTGTGCATGACGACATTGTTACACACAGAATCCACTAATACTAATATACAATCTCTCAATAAAGAACTAGTTTCCTATATTAACCTAGTGTGCTTTTTCTCTTGCTGTTTTCCCATTTATTGTTGTATCCTGCTGTAGATTTTCCCCCTTGCTTTTCTATCCCCACCCTCACCCACCCACCCACCACTCCCACCTCCCATTGTAAGATTTGAGTGAATGCCTTCTGGTTTTTTTTTTTTTTAACTTTTGTTTTGTTTTGTTTTGTGGTACAGATATGGTGACTTTAATCTCATCTAGTCCATATCTTTCTACGGTAGATGTCTGGGGCAATGCGGGGGGTGGGTCAGTTGTCCTGTCACACCAAAATAGTTCTACTGCATAGAAGGAACTCCTATCTTTGGCTACCTGTGTACCCACCCAATAGCCTCCACATTTCATCTCAGTTTCCAAGTTACATGGGCACTCAGTTTATGATGCTGGTGAAAAGATGGGGCTGTAACACTTAGGTTGAGAAAAGGGATACTGTTCTTAACTAGCAATCTTGTAGCATTTCAGACTCGCCTGAAAAACCCATTTTCAGTTGTGTTTTAACTTTTCTTTTTACTGTTTTATTGATTTACTGTCCTTATAAGTCATGTTGGGGGTGACATGTTACATGCAGTTGAAGCCATGATCTGGAATTTTAAAGTACCCTCTTCTGTGTGCATATTTAAATTGTTGGGACCTGTGATGTACGTTTTGCATTGAGATCCTGCATGAGGAAGATGTTTGAAACAGAAACCAACTCAGACCACTCCCACATTCATCCCAGGGCCAGCAGCCTGACCTGTTACTGTAGGAATAAGAGGGTCTGTGCCCTCTGCAGGCTGTGAGCCATTTAAAGCTGATTACAGCCTAGTTTCCTGACAGCTGCCTCATCTGTGGCCGTAGTGCCCCTCTTGAGAAAGAAAGCCAGATCTCTGCCATTGTCAGAGTGTGTTGGAGGGATCAGGAAGGAAATCATGACCTTACCCCAAATTGAATTGGAAGAAGAGCCCTTAAAATATGTCTTTTTCCCATAATTATATTTGAGGAGCCAGTGGAGAGGTATTTTTTCCCCAGAGTGGAACCCAAATTCAAGCATTTGTCAATTACACCTCTTCAATTTCAGCCCAGAACAAGCCTTGACAAATGAGGAGCTTTAGTCACCGCGGAAATTGGTTGATTAAAGAAATTCATGGTTCCTTCAAAGGGTCATCGTTCCGGAGCCGCTCTTCCTTGGGCCAACGTGCTTCCTCCTCGCTCCTGTGGGCTGTCTCCTGGCCTGCCTCTGCCCCCGGCCAGCGTCCCTTTCCCGGGCAGGCGCACCCCTGCCTGACCACAGCGCTTCCTAGCCTTCTTTGTGGCTTGGTGCGGCTCTCCTCTCCCCCCATGGCTGCCCTTTCTGCTCTGGCCCTTTGTTCTCATGCTCTCTCCAGCCCAGAAGGGAAAGCTGAGCTGATTTACTGTGACACATGGACACACATGCAAGTTCCCAGCAGAGGCTCATGCTGTAGTTTTTCTAAGAAGGGATATGCAGGTCTTCAAGGATTTTGTTTCTCCCTCTCCTTCTTCTCCTCTCCTTCTCATTTTATTTTGGTTTTCATGAAGTGTTTAATTTTGTTCCTAGTTTGAGAAAGCAAAATAAACCATCTTCCAGCCAACCTCAACAGTAAGGAAAACTACCCCAACTCAGGTGATTGCCGTCATTTCTGTCCTAGAGAGCAGTAGTTCATTAGATTGCTATTAAGCAACTCTAAGATTTTATTTCTTTAAGTGAATGTTATGTATGTTGGAATTATTGGTCAATATGTTTTGAGGATGGTTTAGTAACCTAGTAATATCAAAGAAAGTTAGTGGGTTAATGGGAAGTCATGTTTTAGCAATTTATCAAATGCATACTATGTTTGCATCCAGATTGTCAGAATAAACATTTATCTGAAGGAGCCTTTTCCTCTGACTGGATGATCCAGTCATTACAAAGCCATTGTACTTTATATCTACTCTCTCAGCCAACAGATGTGTACCTGTTTTAATAAAGTTTAACTCTAAAAGATTTTGGAAAAGCCTTCTGCTCCACAGATCCTACACTGAACTTTGTAACAAGATGGGACATAGTTCTTGTTTATGGCTTTTCCTTTTGAATAAGAGAACTTCTTTCCTGAAACTAGCATCAGATAAGGTCCACCTAATTGAGGAGCTGACTTGAATAATAGTTCTCATAAATCAGCAAATACTATTAATCACTCAAAGTTAGGGGAAAAGACCACCAAGAGTCTCCATGCCCTAATATGCTGATAACAGGGACTGGCCCACCTCTCACCTCTCTTCCTTTCGTAGTTTGCTCACTTCCTGCCCTACCCACTATGTCCTTCCCATCTTTAAATAAGCAGCCTGCTGTGTCCATTGGAAACCTTAATGCTTTTCTGGGCTAGGGAAGCAACAGCTCTGTGCTGGATCCAAGTGCAATGTGAAACCCCTTTCCTGGCCAGGAGACACAGGCCCTTGACTCCGACTCAGGGAGTGACTTTGGATGTCTCAGTGCTAGCTGACCACGGTTGCTCAAATGTGCAAGACACTTGTGCCTTGGTTTCTCTTTGAATCTAAATAGCTCTTTAAAAATTCCTGGCTTGACATAATATGAAAGTGAATTCGTTTTTATTAGTATGGTATGGTTTGGCCACAGATGAACGAATATATTTCTAAGAGAATCAGAGGGGAAACTTACCTTAGAGAGGTTCAGATTTTCTGGATGATTTGAAAACTAAAAGCAAACGTTCAGAACCCCACAGCCGAACCACTTGCAATGCCTGTATTTTCATGTATTCAGTCATTCATTCATTCACTGACTCACTTGTTTGTTCATTAGTTAATGAGTGTTCATTGAATTCCTACTTGGGGCCAAGTGAAGCAGTGTAGGACCTGGGTGCCTGCCCTCCTGAGGCTTATGCTGAGGCTGGAAGATGAATGCTTAGGGAACCAGACGCTGAGATGTTCTGTGCCACAGCACCCAAACGGATGGCAAGAGCATCCTGACTTGAGGTGGGAAGAGCTTGGAGCAGTCCAGTGGTTGAGTCCTACTCCAGTCTTGACTGGGAAGGGCGAACTTAGGCCACTGCTCTGAGCATCATCTAAACAATGACTATCAGTATACCTACCTGATAGGGTGTGTGGTGTGCAGACTTTTCAAAGGCACCCGGCCCAGAGCATGTGCCTCGGGCATGCTAGGTGGCTTCCCCCATCCCCCACACCTGTAGGAATTTACTGGCCAAGGGATCAAATAAAGTCAGGGATGACTTGCTGAGGAAGTGGGGTTGAGATGTGCCTCAAAGGTTGGTATGTATACAGGAGGAAGAGAAGTGAGAGCTCCAGGTGGGGACCGAATGGAGTGAGACTTTGGCCAAGGACAAGTGGCTCTGCTGATTTGCCAAGAACAGAGAGTGCTTATGATGAGGGGTGTGTGTGTGTGTGTGTGTGTGTGTGTGTGTGTGTGTGTGTGTGTGTCTGGGTGTGTCTCGGGGTATGTGTGCAGACCTGTTGCCTTGCACATCTTCGGGAGGCACTGGGACCATTGTCCTGTCTTTGAATGGTTCTCCTGAGAGCACAACTCCAGGGGATAAGCAGCCTGAGGTGGGGAGAATAAGGGAGAAAAGGCCGGAAGATATTTTGAAGTCAGTTTCCGAAGACCTTTGGAAGCTCCGGCAGAGTTTGGACTTGCTCCTTTAGCCCCTGGGGGCTGTCTGGGGAGAGTGGTGCTTCAACAACTTCTTATTCTGGCAACTGATTACAGTGGGTGAGCCCAGGGGGCTGAGCCGGGGAGGAGGCCGTGGTGGCCATCCAGGGCTGTTGGAAGCCCAAACCAGGGCTCCGGGGGAGGAGGGCTTGCAAGAGGGGCCTTCCCATAGGAGGAGGTGAGCAGAACTGAGTCAACGGGGAGGGGCTCAGGGGCGGGAGGTCTGGGGGTGCCTGGGAAAATGTAAGACCCTGAAGACAAACAGGGAAGATGGGAGGAACAGTCAATTTGGGGGATAGGTTAGTTCAGCGTGCGGATAAATAGAATTTGAGGTGTAGAAAGTGGCAGAGGGAAGGGGACCACGACAATGTCCTGGGATTTGAGACTTCTAGTACCCGGATGGAGTAGAAAATTAATTTTGATGATAAAAATGTATCATATTTACATGACACACCCTCAAAAAACTCTCCCTCCGTGCCTTACTTGGCTATACAGATGCATCTTTAGTTATGCAGGTCACACTTTCAGCAACCTCTCTGCCTACACTGACCCCCTCAGGGAGCTGTGCCCCCATATCTCAGTTTGAACAACTTTTATCAAACTTCACCCTTCTTGAGAAGAGAGAACCCCAAGGCCGGCTGGTGGCAGGATCACTGCCTCCACAGGTTTGCAGAAAAGGTCGGCCCTCCCCACGTGAGGAGGATAGCAGAGTCGGGGAGAAGGATGGGGCAGGGGTTTGGCAGCTGGGGACGAGGGCGGGGCGTGAGAGGGGGGGCCCGGGCTCCGACTTCAGCATTCGTCCTGTCTGCAGAGAGTGGCTTTTTCCTAACTCAAAGCTCTTTCTCTTCTGTTATATTATTTCCTCCCCAACACAGCCTGGGAGGAGGTAATTGGGGGCCAGAGGAGGCAACTGAGGCCAATGGTGGGGAAAGTCCATCCCTGCCCGCCCCCAGCTAGGAAATGGCTGAGCCAGAAGTGGATGCCAGGTGACTAGCTGGCCGGCTGTGGTTCCCTGCACTGCCTCCATGGCCTGTACACTGTTAGGAGCCCTCTTGAAACCAAGACAAGCATTGGAAAGGAATCCCTGCTTTTCCTCCATGTCTGGGGGCATCAGTTTGTCCGCATTGGGAGAGGCCTCTGTCCAGCTTGCGGACAGCCATGCTGTGAGGCAGGTCAAGTCCCCAACCTCGAGCTCTCCTCTTGGAAGGGGAGGCTGAGAGCCAGGGAAGGTGCATAGTGGACCAGAGAGACCCCTGGGTAGGAAATGAGCAGAGGCTGGAACCCCATGGTGAGTCCTTCAGCCTGCAGACTGGCTCGGAGGAGGCCTGGCCGGCTTAACTGGGGGACACTCTGCTCTGATCGCCACCTAAATAACCAGGTGTCGCCCTTTGAGGACTTTGGCTCCCAAGTCATGAGCACGTTTCCCAAGCTTCCTTAGGTCATTGTGATGCCTTCGCAGATTCTATGTTACATCATCAAGTAGTAGAATCACATTTTGGAAAGTTTAGAAAATAGACCAAAAGGAAAAAAATCTCTTAGGAGTCCACCCCTCTGTGATCACTTTAATGAAAGGCCTTCCACATTTTTGTTCATGCTCATATATGTCTTTTTTGTAGCGCTGTAAACAGTGATAGACACTTCTGCGTTCTCCAGTTTTTCAAATTTAACATATCGAAAGCCTTTTCATGTTTTGCTAAGCTGTTTTCACCAGCGTCACTTTGAATGGCTTCACCACATTCCACTTGAATCGTGGCCCTGCATTCGGGCTTGGTGGTTTATGAGGCACCCAACGGCTGTGGGTCACGGGCCACTCCTTCTGGTCTACCTGTGACCTCCCGCGGGCTGCTGTTTGGCCACTGGAGGGTAGGGGGTTAGTGGAATCTGACAGCTTCCAGGCCTCTCTGCTCACCATCAGCCCCTTCCATCAATGGGCCCAAAGAGGGGGAAGGAAGGGCAGGAAGGCGGGTGTGGGGAAGGAAGATTTGGATAAATCCTTCTGAGATCTGGGTTCTGGTCTTTGTTCTGCTACAAACCTCCACTGTGATCTTAAGCAAGTCAGCTTCCTTCATGGGGTCTCAGTTCCCCCATCGGTCAAATGGGGACGATGGGTCCATTGTTTCTGCCTTACAGGACTTGTCACGTGAAGTACGTGAAGTAATACACATGAAAAGAAGTAAGAAGCCAGCCAGAGACAACAGTAACAATAATGGCCCATTATTCAGGAGGTAGCTCTTAAACAGGCTGTGCAGGACGGTGGGCGCAGCCCTGCTTTGAGGCTGCTCTGCCAATAACCCCTCTGCTCTGGGTCTGTACCTCCTATCTGCCAAAGGAGATAATTGCCCCTCATTGCCCCTTCCTGCTCTAGAAAACTGTGATTTCCTCTTGATGAGAATAACTTACATTTCCATTGTCTTTTGGCCTTTTCACTGGGCAGCAGCCATACACTTTGGTGCTCAGTACATAGGCACCTGCTCTTCCACCGGCGCCCTCGGAGGGATGGGGGCGGGGGGGGGGGGCAGCAGTGACTCCTGGCGGCTCTGCCACGCGGTGAGCGCTCCCCATGGGAGTCCTGAGCCTGGGGTCCCTCCTGCTTCCTGCTGCTGCCACTCTGGTTTGGCCTCCGAGCAAGAACTTCCCTGGGGCATCATTGCTCCCTCTTGCCGTCCTTTCCTTTAAACCTCCCCCTGAGGTGTGCCACTTCAGGGCAGCAGGGGAGTCGGCCCTCCAGGAAGTCTCCCACGTGGAAGGGCTCAGCTGCTCCTCCTGGGAGGTGGGGATGCAGTGGGGTGGAGGAGAGGAAGTGGCGGCTGCTGACTCAGCACCGGCCTGCGGGTGGAAGGGGGGTGGAGGAGCTCTCTGAGGCTGGGAGGAAGTGAGGATTCAGCCAACACCTGTCTCAAGGAAGGGCAGGAAGCTTTGGAACAGCTGCTGCTCCTTCTGTGGGGCTGCGAGTGGGAGAGAAGGGGGTGGAGACCCGCTCAAGGCTCCCCCTCCCCCCACAGCCTGTTTGCATGGCCCCAGTGCTCCTCCCCGCATCTGCCAGGGCTTCCAGGCCGCCCCCTCCCCATTGCTCAGGGGCCCCACCATGCTGCCTGCCCCCAGCACCATCGTGCCGCCTCCTAGAACACTTACTCTGAGGGTGCTCATGGGTGAATGCGTCCAGCCGCCCAGGGCTGGGGGCACCGGGCTTCCCTAAGCCAAGGGGTGGCCCTTCCCGCGGGGCCCTCAGTCTCCCTGGCACTGCCTGGAAGGGCAGCTGGCCTGGGCAGGCCTACTGCTCAGCCAACACGGCCCTGCCGACCAGCGCTGAGGGGTCCAATTCTGGGGATGGTGAGGCGGTGATGGAAAGACCTGGGTCCATGGGCCAGTTCCCTCCTTCGAGGCTCCCTGAACTGCTGGTCACCCCTGGCCCAGCGGTATGTGTGCCTCACTTGGTACTGAGGGAGGGAGCCAGAAGAGGTAGCCGCACGGGGCTTTGGCCCTGGTTCAGTTGGTGGTGGCCGGAGCCCCTCTCGGACACCAGGGTGAGTAGGCCCAACCTTGGCTTCACCTTTGGTGGACTCATGTCCCTCGGGGCATAGGAGGGAGTCAGGCGTGAAGAGGAGTTCAGTCAGCTGGTCCACAGGGAACCTGGGCCTTGGAGGCGGCTCCTGCCTGACTGCTTTTGGGCGAGGAGAAACTGAGGCTCCCAGGCAGTGGTGCCAGGAAGCAGCGTGGCCACAGAGCCACAGCCGGAGTTGGAGAGGGAGGGGAAGGGAGGTAGTAAGAGGCCCTGAGAGGGAGCTTGGGCCCTCTGGCACCTGAGGAATGCAGCCTTCTCCACACTGGGAGGAATGGGGCTGCAGGAGGCGTGAGGGGAAGAGAGGCCATGTGGGCGTAAAGAGAGCAACAGCCATCAGCCCCCACCTGAGCAGGTGAGCTGGGAGCGTGATGACGTAGGCCGAGGAGGAACCCAGACATGAACGTGGGACAGTGTTTGCCCAGCCCATCGCCAGCCCATCCTGAAGGGTCCCCACCAGCCCAAGCTTCCCGTAGGAGAGAGGTGGAGGAAAGAAGGAGTGAGAAGGTTAGAGTGTAGGAGGAGGAAATTAGAGACGCACTGTTTCATCACTGAGCCTCATTTCTCAGCAGGAAGCACCCATCTCTTGGGTACTTACTAAGTCTGTGCCGGTGCCTGCCTTGTGTTTGCCTGGGTGGGTGGGCCTGGCCTGGCTTGCCTACCAGACTAGATGGGAGACTGGACAGGTGTGCAACAGACAAAGGGCAGAACCCTTGACTTGGGTCAAAAAAAGGGCCTTGCCACGCCACAGAATAAACACATCGTGGTTTTCAGTTTTCTTACTAAATTTGGAAAAAAGGAGATTTTTATATTAAACTAAGCAAGGAACTCTTATGCCACCAGTTACAAATTTTGCATGGACTTTTGAGTGAAAACATAGGGCTTTAATGACATATTTCATTCACACACTCCAGGCCAGTCCGTACCCCTACGACTGGGGGGCTGGGGTCGTTTCACACCCCTCTGACATTTGGGCCCTCCTGGGGAAGAGTGTGAGGGGCGCTCCTGGGTAATCCAAGGCTTTCTCTTTGCAGAAGTGGGAACCCAAGCCTGTCCAGAGGCTGGAGTAGCTAAGCCAGCTCCCAAGGGGCCTGGTCAGGACTGCGACCGGGGCCGCTTGGCCCCGAGGGCCAGCGCTCTTCTCAGGTCTTGACTCTAGGCCAGCTGGAGGTGGCCCAAGCTCCAGTAACTCCAGCAGGATTGTCAAGGGGCATTTTGTGGGGGACAGGACTGGGCAAGGCTGAAGACAGCATGGGGTTTAACTGGGCAGAGGGAGAAGGGTGGCATTTCAACATGGTGGCCGATTCACATATATTCCTAGTCTGCAGAGCCAAGGCCAGGACTGGAAGCCACGGTCTGAGAGGAGAGGGCAGCAGGCGAGACAACCCCATGAACTGGCGTGGGAGGAGGGCCTTCCTGTGGGGGGCACTCAGCAGAGGGCTGTCCATGGTACTGTAAGGACTCTTTTTTTTTTTTTTTTTTTTACAGTGATAAAATATACATAACATAAAATTTGCCATTTTAACCATTTTCTAGTGTACACTTCAATGACATTGAGTACATCCGTCATGTTGTGCCACCATTACCACTCTCTACTTCCAAAACTTTTTCATTACCCCCAACAGAAACTCAGGGCCCCCTTGACCTTGAGGCCTGTTCCCAGGCAGGGCCAAGCTGTGCTTGCTGGGACCCCTCCAGGACGGTGGGGGAGATTAAGTGGTAGCAAGGAAAGCACAGGTTTTGGCCTCAGGGAGGGTTCAGGCCTGGTCTTGCCACCTACTTTGGGTGACTCTGGACCTCTCTGAGCCTCGGTCTCTTCATCAGAAAAAAATGGAGATAATTGCTATTAATACTAGTGTCACGGGGAGGTGAGGGTGGAAGAGAGTTATGATGCATTTAAGGTACAAGCACACGAACCTCTGGGAAGTGCTTAGCAAAAGATGGTCATTCTCAGCTCCTCACTCCACCCCATCCCCTCTGAACACACATCCCTGTTTGTTTGGACCTGGAACAGTCTAAGGGGTCCAAAGGGAGTGCAAAGGGAACAGACAAGAACTGGCATGTTTCAGCTTCACTGGCTAAGCAGTTACTGAGAATCTACTTTGGGCTGTGAACAACCGAGGCACAGATAGCGTCTGGCCCACAGCCTAGCTGGGGAGACCCCCGAGCACCCCTGGAGTGGGGTGGAGAATGCAGACTGGGCTACGCTGAGGGCCAGGCCGATGGTCATGCTGGCTGGAAAGCGTGGCCCAGCCTGGAGCAGCTGGCCAGGATTGGTGCCCGGGATGGGAAGTCACTGAGGGCTGGTAAGTCAGGAGGGCCTCCTGGAGAAGACAGAACTGGAGCTGCCCCCCACGGAGGGAGTGATCTGCAGCTTGCTGAATGGGGAAGCTATCAGGTCTGCCTGCCCCCTTGCCCCTCTCCCACACAGGCCCAGATCTGATCCAAGAGGTGAATGCTCAGAGTCCTGTGGCTATTACCTTGTCTGATTTTTCTTTTTCTTTTCTGGAGCATCGGGCCCTCTCATTTCATTGTCATCCCACCCCCGCTAGTCCCCTTCTTCCCTGCTATCCCTCAGCCCCAGCCATTTCCCCTGTAATCCCCTGCCTCCTCCCACCCCTCTGCCTTGCTGGACTGCCTGAGTGCTCCCATGGGTCAACGTGCCACCCCTTGGGATGGCCACACAGAGTGGGATGCTGCCTGGGAGGAGCTGGGGGTTTGTGAACTCCTCTGAAGCGGGCAACCCTCTCAGGCACTGGTTCTTCTCCCTGCAGAATTGGGTACTATTCTTACCTGCCAGGCTGAGTGAGAGTCAAATGAGATGGTGGATAGAAAGCACCCACCATGACACCTGGCACAGAGCACGGGGCTACGCTTACTGTTATACGTGGCTACCTGCTAGGTAGTTGCCACGTACATGATCCCCTGACTGCTCCTAGGAGGCACTTTGGATTTGGTAAGCGGAACAAAGCGTAGGGGAAAAACTTCTCTAGGCCTCAGTGTTCTCATCTGTAAAATTGGGACATTCCTAGTAACCGCTGCAACAGGGTCATAATGAGGCTCAGATTTGATCTCGGATTCGTTCAGCTGACCACACAGATGTGTACCTTGTGTCGGCATTCGACCAGGTGCCCCGCCAGGCACTGGAGGCGTGAGGAAATAACAACAACATGAGCATCAGCAAATGCTCACATAGCACTTGCTCTGTGCCAGGCGCTGTCCTAAGCACTTTAACTGCCCTAGGGGTGTCGTCCCATGGGAAACAGACACTTGAGCGATCAAGAAAGTATGGTTCAAGGTACATGGTGTGTGCTCTCTCAGGAGAAGCTCAGGCTGAGCTGAGTCTTAAAAGATGCGTGGGGCTGACCAGGAGGAGAGGCGGGGGCAGGGTGTTGCAGGCAGAGGGGCTGCAGGGCACAGGGACTGCCAGGCGTAGGGCGGGTTGAGGAGCAGAGTACTGCAGAGGGTCCGTGGGAGGAGGCTAATGTCCTGTGGGGCAGCTGGGCCCTTGTCACTCCTGATTGTCAACATATCAGTGTTGCCCGCTAATCAGCATTGCTGGTGGCTGATTGGCCTTTGTCAAAAATGAAGTGCACACAGTCTACGCGGAGCTCTGGTATGTCCGGTATGAAATAAGGGCTGAGGGTGAGACCTGGGCGATGCCTTTGAAGGTCTAGAAAACAAGCTGGAATCCTGACAGACCCCCAGAATAATAATAATGGGGCATTAATAATAATAATGTTATCATGTTCTACTGCTGAGATGGAGCAGTTCAGAGGAGGGGAAGGGGAGGGTAATGTGGTATCTGGGAGACCTGGAAAATGTGGGGATTGAGCTGACCCTTGAAGCAGGGGGTCTGGGGCAGCATTTCCCAACACACTGTCCAACCAAATGCTGGGACCCCTTGAGCTGTTAAAAGCTGTTTGTGCAAAAGGGTTATGTATGCCAACAATTTGAAAAAATGCTACACACTATACCCCTGTCTTATGTCTATTAGCTTATTAAAGGTTCTGATAAGTCCTGTAATAAAGAAACCCCTTTTGGTTCTGCTTCAGTAGGATTTACCCAAACTACCTGAACACAGAACTCTGTGTGTGTGTGTGTGTGTGTGTGTGTGTGTGTGTGTGTGTGTGTGACTCCTAGAAATATGTCTTGAACATGGAGCACAGTTTGGCAAATGCCGGCCTGGGAGCCAGGTCATCTAGCTCAAGACTGGCTAAAAAGCCACTCCTTATACTGAGGGGAAATGGAGACTGAGAAAAAGGCTGCAAAAGATGGTTCATCATTAGGTGACTGCTTGTCTCAGAGTACCCACCCCCTCCAGCGCAGTCTTCCTCCCAGGAGTGCCATCCTTACCTACTCGAGAGAATTCTCTAAGATCAGAAGGTCGGTGGGGAGCCGGTCACTCACTCCCAGTGCCACCCTTGCAGACTAGCCGGGGAAGCTCTGCCAGCAGCCGGGGAGCCGAGGTGGCCCTGGAGGGAACTCCTGGCCACTGGAGGGACTTGTACCCCACTCTGCTCAGGACTTCCTCCCACCTTCTTATATTTATGATCTTGCCCAGGTTCCTCGGGTTGGGCTTTCTCCCTACCCACCTGTGAGCCCCTGTTCCCCTGAACCCACAGCTGCGTTTGACACACTGCACATGACCCATCTAGCACGTGACGTGCCCATAATAGTGCACCTGGATGCTCAGCCTGACATATGCCCATCTGTACACAGTCCCCGAGTCATACACACTTACACACTCGCACACAGGCCACACACCTGCGTGACGTCACAGTCCACTCATCGACACTCATAAATATCTGTACACACAGAACATTACACAGTCACATGCACAGGTGACAATAGATGCACACAGCCACTTGCTACTGACACACGTGAGTATACACAGCGACACTGTGATACCCACACACGTTATCTCTGGAGATACAACTTAAATGTCCGCTTCCCCTTCTTTCCACTGACATGTCTCCTGAACCCCGTGAGGTGGACGCCATCACTGGATTCACACAATTAATATTCCAACAAGCCTTGAGCCAGGATGACGCCACCGGGCTTGCGCATGGCCACGTGCCCCAGCAGAGCCTGTGGCCCCCAGTTGTCACCGTCCTCAGGGCTCCACTGTCTCCATGAGCCCTTGTTGCGGCCTGGGAGCGGCAGTGGCCTGTGTGGGCTACTGAGGGGGGCACCCCTGATTTACCGTGGTCTCTGCTATAGCTGCCTGGTGATGGATGAGACAAACATCGCCCAGCTCCTTTGGGAGGCTATGTGGCCTGGCGGGCTTTGTGGAGGAGGTGGGCCTAGAGCTGGTGTTGAAGGCTGAGGTCCCTGTCAGTAAGAGGTGAGAAAGCAGGGGGCACCCAGGTGGGAGGCCACAAGAGGGGCGCGGGGAGGGCTGAGCACGGCTGGTGGCCCCTCAACCCTGAGAACCCTGGCAGCGGTTATGAGGACAGTTTGGGCAGAGGTGGAAGAAGCAGCAGTGGGGCCAGGAAACGGCCAGCAGCCCTGCTCGGCTGGGGTTTCCACCCGCCACCCTGGGTGCTGGTCCTGACACCTGGGAGACTCCTCAGCCGGTGCTCAGCCTCTGCGCGTGTGGCTGGCGGAATTAAACAGACGGTGCAGTATGAATGGCGCTGCCCTGTTTTATAAAGTGCCCTAACAAGCTGGCGAGCCGGGCACACTCAGTCTTATTTACGGCTGCTATTATTTCTCTGACATTGAGATTAATTTGACGACAGCTGATTATAAGCTCTTCTATCATCAGATGGGCCCACTACCTGGGAGGAGAGGAGGGCTGAATTTAATTTGTGAATAGTGTGCTGGGTTCTCCTGTTCCTGGAGTGTGTGTGGGAGTCTCAGCCATAAATCACGGACGGCACCAGCAGCGCTGAGCCCAGAGGCCCGGGAGCTGCCCGATCCGGCCACGTGCCGGAGAGGGATGTCCCGGCAGGTGGGCGGGTCTGTAGACCCATGGAGCCTGGCGGGATGCACACCATCCGTGCTGCGAGAGAGATCTGGGGCATCACCTGGCCAAGGAGCCTTCAAACTCTAGAGTCTACACCAAGTAAGAATCATCTGGAACTTTGTTAAAACACGGATTTTTCCAGCCCTACAGAGTCACCACCTCTGGGGGGTGGGGCTTTTGACTTCCCCAAGTCTGGTGTTTTCTCGGAGGAGACCTGCCTGGTACAGTCCTGCCTTGGGAGGCCTTGGTCTGTGGACAGGCTAAGTGGCCCCTCCAGTTTCCCCCTGCTCCAGGCGTGGCTTCCCTTCCCTGGGTGTCTGAAGAGAAAGACACAGGAGAAGGGCTGGCAAAAAACAGGCCCTGAGTGGAAAGCTAAGACGTTGGGTCTTGGGCAGAATGGTAAAATCGGCAAAGGCTGTCTCCCTCCTCCCATGGAGCCCCCAGCGCTGCCATGCCTCAGCTGTGAGGCCCTCCTGCCGGGCAGGAGAGAAGCATCAGCTCATGACCGTCATGCTGGGGCTTACGGGCACCATCTCTCTGTCTCCTTATGTTGATCTTTGGGTTACCTTTTATTAAACCCCGTTGAGAGATGAGAAAAGCGAGGCAAGGTAAGAGGTGGTTTTAAATTTCATGGCCGAGAAACTGAGGCTGGGGTTTCAGCGCAGCTGGGATACCTGGTCCCTTCTATGACCCAAGGCGGTATTCCTACCCCGGGGGCAGGGCTGCACACACCAGACTTTGCATCCCTCGGCAGACAGTGAATCTACGGGGTGTGTGGGGACAGGGCCCATGAGAACTCGAGGGGTTAAAGAGGTGCCCCCGCTCCTGAGCAGTCTTCCTCCCTGATGCGGGCTACATTCCTTGGGGCCCCTGGGCCCAATGCAACAGATCTTTCTCCACTCGTGGCCTGGCAGACCCTGTCACTGCAGGTCGGTGGGGGACATGGTCGTGGGGCAGGAGGGCCTGACTCACACACATGGCCCCTGACTGGCCTTGATGGAAGTGAGTGGCCCATGGGCAGCGACCTTGCCCCTTGCCTTTCCTTGCATTTCCTCGGCCTGTGCCAGGAGGCCAGCCTATGTCCTCTGCCTCCCAGGCCCTGGCCTTTCCTTCCCACCACTGACTCTCCTCTTGGCAGCCTTTGCAGGGCTCTGCTAGGCACTTTTGAGAATCCTTCAGGCCAAGCATCCCTCGTTCCTCCAGTGCCTTTGGTTCCATCCAGATGCTGACTTTGACGAACTCCAGCTGGTCAAAGTCCATAAAATGAGAAGGAAGCCAGTATGGACTCCATCAGATGCCCTCCCTTCGTTGAAAAATCTGCTTCCATTAACGTAGCCTAAGTTTGCATCAGGTGTTTTGAGTACATGTCACCCTATTATTGAGCTTAACTCATGCAGACCTGAACTCTTGCATCTGATAATACCTGTTTGGAGACACTTATGTCTTCACCTAGTGGAGTCGGTTTATTGGGTAGGGTTTAGTTTGGCTCTGGTGCCAGAGACTCAAAATAAAGGTGGCTTAAAGGGGATACCAACTATCTCAATCAGCCTGGAGTTAGTGGTCCTGGGCAGGTGCTGATGTCAGGGACGCAGGCATCTCTTTTCTTCTTGCTCCACCCTCCCTGGGGTATGGCCCTTTTCTGCGTGTCCAGGACAGTTCACCCCATGTCCACTTTCTAAGCAGCAGGATGGAGGAAGAAGAGAAAGCGTAGGAAGAGCATGATATGTTGCTGCCTGGCACCTCCACTTGTATCCCGTTGGCCAGAACTTGGTCTCATGACCACACGTGGCTGCAAAGGAGGCTGGGAAATGTAGTTTTTATTCTGGAAGGCCATGTGCCCAGCCAAATTTGAGGGTTCTATTACCATAAAAGGAGAAAACAGATATTGGGAGATAGCTCATCACCTCTGCCTCAGTTGGTTCTTAGTACCCACAGGTGAAGCCTTACACTGATCCTATTTAAAGACTGTCCTATGAGAAACTTATGGTCTCACAAGCAAACTCCTTGCCTATGGAAATTAAAAAGAGACTGTCTGTGTCCACTCCTCTCAGTTTAGTGTCGTGGTGGATGGGGCTAACATGCCCGCCATGGCTTCACCTAACAGGCAAGGACCAGACACCAAGGCAGGAAGTGAGAAGCCACTGTCCAGGTTGGTGTCAAACCACTGACCTGTGTTGATAGGATGTGCTCATTCATTTATTTACAAATTCTCCTCATTGTCCTGGTGACTAGGTTGCATTTTCCATCTTGTCCACAAGAATACAGTAGAATGTGTGAGCTAAGAAGGAGATCATAACTGTGAGTGCCCAGCCAGGGTGTGGTGTATAGACCCTCAACAGAAGCTGTGTGTCCTCAGGCAAGGTATGTAACCTCTTGGAACTTTGTTTTCTCATCTGAGAAATGGGGATGTAATCATGACCCACCCCTTGTTGTGGGCGAGATTCTGCAAGAGTCCACAGGCAGCACCTGTGCAATGTCTGGAGCAGGAATGGAAGCTGCCACAGCAGTGGGGTGGCCTGGGGGTCAAGAGCATAGGCTCCAGGTCAGGCTGCCAGGAGCGCGTGAGGCTTAGTACTCTCTGGAGAGGTTGTTTTTGTGAGGATTATGTGGGGTACAGACAGCGTTAGCACAGCACCTGGCAAGGGGTGGGCACTCCGTGAATGCTAGTTTGCTCCCTGCCCTCTTCCCTGCTGCCATGGGCAAGGGGTGTCACCCCATCCCTCCCCAGATGGTGGGTGGAGGTAGGGGGAGGACTCTGAGAATCAGAGCAGAAGTGACCCGGCCAAGGAGACACGAGCTGCTGGCAGGCAGAGACCCAGGACTCTGGCCCCTCAGGCCAGGGTGGTGCCTACCGCCCCAGGCTCCTACCTCAGGTCCTCCATGAGGGAGGGTGAGGGAAAGGAGGTTTGCTCTCCAGAGGCAGCAACCAGACATGGATATCCCATGTCGAGGGCCCACAGACCTGGGGGCATGGCTGGACCCTGTCCACTAAGACCCAGCTCTCAGGGTGTTTACTGGAAGCCTGGAAAGGCAGGGCTGGAAGGGACCCCAGAGATATCCACCCCTTTCAACCAGCCCCATTTTGCAAAAACAGATACCCAGAGAGAGGAGGGTACGTGGCCAAGGGCACTCAGCCAGGGTGGAGACCCATGCCCCACCCCCCACCCCCCACTCCTGGACCAGGAGGGCAGGGGCCGCAAAGCTCCATGTTTCCCACTTTCTTTCTCTTCTCTTCCTTCTGCTCCCAGTTATGAATCATGTCATTTCTTCCCAGTGCAGTCCTCCTGTCCAGTCTGTGGGGGGCCAGGGAGGCTCAGGCGTGTTAGCAGAGGCACCTTCAGGGGCCAGGGACGACCTCTTAAGGGAGCAGCTGCGATGTGGAGGGAGCTTCGCAGGGTCAAGGTTGGGGCTTGGGCTCTGATGTCAGTCCCGAGGCTCACTGGTGTGTGCTGAAGGTGAGAGTGGGCAAATGGGACCCGCTCCCAAGGTTAGGGTGGAGATTAACCCACATAAGTCTGTAGACTATGCGGGGCCATTCAGATGCGAGGTTCTGTTCACTCAGGCTGAAAAGATGAGGTTCTCATACACAAAGCACAGGACAGGAAGGGCTGATGAGGGAGTGTAGGTGTCCAAATCCAACAGTGCTATTGACAATACAGGGTCTACTTATATCTTAGAGGCCAAACAGGAGAAACCTTTACAAGCATCTCAATAATTGGTTATGATATTTCCAGGGCGTTTGCCTGGTGCTTCAGGGTTTCACAGAACACACCACTACAATCAGTCAGTAAGCTCTAATGTGCGTTTGTACATTTCCTGTCTCTGAAATTGGGATGTGATTTTTCTAGATACCCGTGCGACCCAGTTTAATTGCCTTTTAAAAATCTTTTGGGGGTTCATAAAGTGATGGTGCACTGTGCAATTGATGGCCTCTTAGAATTGAAATTTAGCATTCTTTTTAATGCTTCCCATTCACAAAGCTTTGGGGGCCACAGCTAAGTCTGTAAAACCCTCAAAGGCAAACTTCAGTGCCAAGTCTGTGATTCATGAGATCTCGGTTTCATTCTCACCACAAACATCCCCCTTTATCTTGTTTTTAACATTTCACGACCCGTCACATCCAAGGACTCAGGAGGAAAAACACATCCCGGAGGACCAGAAAGCAGCGAATCTGGAGATAGGAATCCTGGGACCTCTCTGAGCTTTGTTAAGCTCTCTGGGGCCCTTGGGCTCCTTGCTGGTCCAAGGGGAAGAGCATCCTTTCTGCTTCACTCTTCAGGGGCTGGTGAGGACCTTAGGGAAACTTGCTGTCTAAAAAGCTTTGCAAAGGACACACGTGCCCTAGAGTTAATATTCTAGAAAAAATACTAACTTCCTTAACCTTCCTTCTCTCCCCAAACCAGCTGTCCAAGCCCTCTTCCTGTGCCTATCCGAGGACCACCAATCTTTTTTTTTTTTTGGGTACGCGGGCCTCTCACTGTCGTGGCCTCTCCCGTTGCGGAGCACAGGCTCTGGACGTGCAGGCTCAGCGGCCATGGCTCATGGGCCCAGCCGCTCCATGGCATGTGGAATCTTCCTGGACCGGGGCACGAACCCGTGTCCCCTGCATCGGCAGGTGGACTCTCAACCACTGCGCCACCAGGGAAGCCCTACCACCAATCTTCTAGACACACAGGTGACCCTTCTGGAATGCTGACCCCTCCTCCTCCCACTCCAGCAGCTGCAGTCTCCCAGTACCCTGAGATGTCCCTTCCTAGGGCCTCTGCCGCCCTTGCATTTGGTGCCTGCCTGGGCTCCCCCCTCCCTCTCTCCTCCCCGCCCCCACCCTGTGTACTCAGCTGCCCCCTCAAGACCTTCCCTAAGCCCAGCTTTGTACACATGATCCAAAGCCTTGCATGGCCCCACTCTTCCTGCAGGACCCCTGTACCTAAATGCCCAGTACAGCCCCACCGCATGGGGGTATCTGACCGCCATGGATGATAAGGACGTGACGAGGATGACACAGAAGGACCTCTGTGTTGGTGGAGGCATGGCCAGGTGATGGCGGCTGCTGAGTCAAGGCCATGGGCTGGTCCTTGGCAGCGTTTTCATGGCCCTTGGCTCTAGGCCAGGATGAGGTTGGCTCAATGCAGGTCCAAATCTTTACCATTCCTCTCTCATTCTCTCCTTTATCTATTACCTACATATTTAATAAGACCCTACTCTGTGCCAGGGACTGTTGAGCCAGGATTCAGACCCAGGCAGGGGACCGCAGAATCTGTGCCGAAGTTGAAAAAAATTGCATTATCTTCCTTCCTTTCATTTGTTTGTTTATTCATTCACTCATCCCACAAATGTTGATTGAATGGCCCACCCTGTTCCAGGTATGTTCCAGGCACTGAGGACACAACAGTGAACAAGACAGTCAGGACCCCTCCTCTGGATTTAGGGAGCTTACATTCTTGTGGGGGACGACGGCAGACAGCAAATACGTAAGCAGGTAAACAGACAGCATGTAGGAGGTGACAGGGGCTAGGGTGCAAAATAGCACAGGGTAAGGGGGCCAGTAATGCTGGGGCGGGGGTGGGGGAGAGGCAGGAGGTGCTCACTTTATGTCCACACTCAGAAAGAGCCCTGTTGACAGTGCCATGCTTACCAGAGCCCGAAACTTGAGGGCAGTGAGAGAGGGAACCCAGAGGATGTAATGGGGTGAATCTTGCCTCCCTTGTTGTGGGTGGGGCTGGCTGCTTCCTGCCTCCTGATCAGGACAGGGTGCCCACACTGCTGGTACCTGCTCTGTACCAGGCACCCTAGCAGCACAGTCCTCACACCTGGGAGGTAGAGACTGCCATTACCCCCATTTTACAGATGGGGAAGCTGAGGCAAAGAGAGGTCACCCAAGGTAACACAGCTGGTAGGGGTGGAGCCAGGATTCAGACCCAGGCAGGGAACCCCAGAGTCTGAGCTATGACTACTCTGCTACACTGACCTCTGTATGTCTGTGTGGTTCTCTGAGCTCTGGGGCCAGATGGCTGCCTCCCCCACCCTCATCCCTCGGGAGGGGTGCTGACTGGTGGGTGTGGCACCCGGCATGGTGTTCCAAACCCTTCTCAGTGCACGTCTTGCTGTGGCTCTACATATGAGGAAACTGAGGCCCAGAGAGGGGAACTGACTTGATCAAACCATATACTAATTAATGACCAAAGAGGTTCAAGGACTCTCCTCTCCCACGTTCTCCTCCCTTTGTCTGATATCTTTGCCCGGAAGCTTCAGGCTCGTGGCAGGGCCATGGTTGGGGGTGGAAGGGGGTGGAAGCACGGTGGGTCTGTCCATATTCTGGGGACCACCTCTGAGGACAGGTGTGTGCGTGGATGTGCGTGCACGTGTCTTTGTGTGCATGTGTGGGCACATGTGTGTATTGGTGCGTGCACATTCTGTGTATGAAGGTGTGTGCACATGCGTGCACATGTGTGTATATTCAGATTCCACCAAGGACTCCCATGAATCAAATCCGAGACACGGGAAGTTGAGGGTTGAGAGGGCACCCAGGGCCTCAGCAGCCCCTTCCAGGGCTCTGCCACACCCCAGGCATTGCCACACTCAATGGCATTGCCATCTGCTCTTCTCACTGTGTCAGCTCTCCGCCCTCTGACTCCCTGCCTCTGTTCTACACCTTGGTCACATCCAGTCATGGTGCAGGTGTCCGAGGTTTTACACTCAGGGAAAACTGAGGCCCCCAAAGATTAGAGGGTTCCTTCGGAGTCAGATGGAGCCCGTTGGAAAGGCAACATTCTTTGCCTTTGAGCTGCAGTGTTGACTCTGAGTAGCTCTCTTATCCGTCATTAGGGTTACCTGGGGAGCTTGCAAAGATCCATATTCCCAGATCTCAAGGCAGAGCTAACTTTCTGAAATAGGAATCTACATCTATAAAAATACGGATTTGTGCATTTTAAATACAAGCTAAATACAAGCTGGTGGTTTTGCCATTAAAGAGGAAAGACGCGGGGCTTCCCTGGTGGCGCAGTGGTTGAGAGTCCGCCTGCCGATGCAGGGGACGCGGGTTCGTGCCCCGGTCTGGGAAGATCCCACATGCCGCGGAGTGGCTGGGCCCGTGAGCCATGGCCGCTGAGCCTGCGCGTCCGGAGCCTGTGCTCCGCAACGGGAGAAGCCGCAACGGTGAGAGGCCCGCGTACCGAGAAAGAAAAAAAAAAAGAGGAAAGATGCGCATGTGGGGAAAGTGTAAGCTGCATGGAAGACTCATCGCCGAACACCTTCTCCCCGACCTCGCCTTTGCCCCCAGGCCCCTCCCCAGAGGCAATGACTGTAATGCTCACCTTTGATATAGTAGCAAGCGCTGCACTAGACGTCACATACGCACATGTGTATTGTGTTGGACAGAACCCGTATGTCCCTGCCTTCATGGAGCTTTACGGTCTAGTGGAGGCGACTGGGAATAAACAGATGACCCACAAATACATGCATAATCATGAAGTGTGACAAGGACCAGGCATGATCAGAATGGGGTGTTGGGGGCAGAATAGCAGGAACAACCTCATTTTGGTGGTTGTGCTGGAGGAGGTGGTGGGATGGAATGAGGCTTCCCGATCTCCTGTCCAGAATCTCAGCTGATTCTGAAGGAGCCCTCGGTAGGGCTGGCCAGGGCGGGGCCGGGGGAGGTGGGGAGGCTCTCAGGACCCTCTCCACTCACTTCTCACTCGATGTCTGGGGTACAGAGAGGAGCAAGACCCCTCCCGACATTTGGGAGTCACCATCCAGTTAGGGAGACAGGACATCACCCATAATAAGGATTGTATTGGTTTCCTAAGGCGGTCGTGACACATAAGTGGGGGGCTTGAAACAATAGAGATTTATTGCCTCACAGTTCTGGAGGCTGAGAGACTGGAATCAAGGTTTTGGCAGGGCCGTGCTTCCTCTGAAGGCTCTGGGGAAGGATCTTTCCTTTCCAGCTTCCTGTGGTTGCTTGCAATCCTTGCCTTGCAGACCCATCACTCCAATCTCTGCCTCTGTCATCACATGGTGCTCTTCCTGTGTGTCTCTCTGTCTCCACGTGGCCTTTTTATAAGGACATCAGTCATCGGATTAGGACCCACACTAATCCAGGATGACCTCATCTTAACTGGGTCACATCTGCAAAGACCATATTTCCAAATAAGGTGCAGGGGGTTGGGACTTCAACGTATTTTTTTGCGGGACACAACTCAATCCGCAAGGATGAGACGCGTAGGCCCAGGGAGCGGGACAGCCTATGAGGGCTGCAAGGATTCAGGGAAGATCTCCAGGGTTTGAGGGTCCAGGTACATGGGGAGGAGGACTGAGAATGAGCAAATGAATGGGTAAAAGACTGCAGAGGCAGGAATGCACAAAGCACACACAGCGGTAGGGAAGAGGCTCCCAGGATCTGCTCAGAGCTGCCTTCTGGAACTGTGAGTGCAGTAAAACGAGGCTTCAGCGCATCCTAAAGGGAACCCATTTGTTTCTCCCCTACAGGAAGTGATGGGGGCCCTGGGTGTTCTCAGCCTTCGCCTGTGACCTTCCTTCCCCCTGGCTCTGGCTTTCAGGTGTGGTGGCTGCAGAAAGAGAAGTGACTGCCACCTGGTCTCCTGGGATGAGCTAACACATGTCCGCAAAGCTCATAGCCTCTGGCTCTTGATGACATGCTCCAAACACCCAAGACTGTCCATTCCTCCTATTCTTATGCCCACACCAACCAGCTTCTTTTTCCATCCCTTTTCTTTTTCTTTTTAAATTAATTTTATTTATTTATTTATTTATTTATGGCTGCATTGGGTCTTCGTTGCTGTGTGCGGGCTTTCTCTAGTTGCGGCGAGCGGGGGTTACTCTCTGTTGCAGTACGTGGGCTTCTCATTGCGGTGGCTTCTCTTGCTGCGGAGCAGGGGCTCTAGGCGCGCAGGATTCAGTAGCTGTGGCACACAGGCTCAGTAGTTGTGGCACACGGGCTGAGTTGCTTCACGGCATGTGGGATCTTCCCGGACCAGGGATCGAACCCGTGTCCCCTGCTTTGGCAGGTGGATTCTTAGCCACTGCGCCATGAGGGAAGTCCTCCATCCCTTTTATTCTCACACTGAGGGAGAAGCCTGTGTGTGGGATGACCCCCACCCTGTTGTCATTGTATCCCCAGTGTCTAGAGAGGGTCTGCTCGGGGCACATATGCAAAGAGATATTCTTTGACTTGAAGAAAAGCCAAAATGAGATGAGAACATCCTGATAGTCACACGCTTAGATCTTGTCCCTGCAGAGACCCATCTCCCCCGGCCCTTCACACACACTGCTGTGTCAGGAGGACTGCACCCAGGTCCTACCACTGCCACTGAGCTGAGTTGATGCTTGGGAGAGGCACCTGCCTTCCTGGGCCTCAGTAACCCTCTTTGTAGCATGGAGGTGGTAGTACCCACTTCGCAGGGCTTACATGTGAATAGCTGTCACGAAGCTAGAATTGAGCAAATTATTTCAGCCCGACCATCTGCACTCCTGCTTTGTAATCTGAGCCCTACGCCAGGCTAGATAATGCAGGGTGGACCAGGCAGGCTGCACCCTGCCTGAGGAGGGGATGGATCATGTGTAAGGAGTTCACAAAATGAGAAACACTACAAGGGGGTGTGGTGCAGGGAGCTCTGAGAAGGCATGGCTAGGATTTCAGTCGGCTCCAGGGTCAGTGGAGTCCTCCTGAGGAGGTGGCCTATGAAGAGGAGTTAGCCAGGCAGAGAGTGGGAGAAGAATTCTCAGCAGAGGGAATAGCGTCTTGGAAGCCAGAGCTCACGGCTTGTCCTAGAAATAGAGAGCAATCTGGTGTGGTTGGAACAAAGAGAGCAAAGGGTATGTGAGAACTGAGGCCAGAGAGACCAGATGGACTCCAGTGGAAGGGCCATTGTATTAGTTAGCATTCTATTTGGTTTAGTATATACAGTTTATTTCTCTCACTTGTCTAGAAGAAGTCTGGCAGGAATAATCCAGGGCTGGTGTGGTGCCCCATAGTGTCAGGGACCCAGGTTCTTCCTAATTCCTCTGCCATTCTTGACTTCCATTCCCAAAGTCACTCATAGCCCAAGACAGCTGCTAAAGCTCCAGCCTTTGTGTCTGCATTCCAGCAAATACTAAGGAGGAAGGGACGGGGATGCTTCCCAAATTAAGACACTTCCTAGAAGTTGCACACGCCATTTCCATTTAAATCCTATAGGACAGATTTTAGTCACGTAGTCACACTTAGCCTCAAGGGAAACTGGGGAAGTGTCTTTATTCCAGACAGACGTGGGCCAGCTAAGAATGAGGGACTCTGTTGTTACGGAAAGAGAGGAAGTTGGATATTGGGGATAACTCATGGCCTCCACCATAGTCACCATGTTTAGTATTTCAGTTGATGAGGGCACTCTAGGTCCAGAATATCACAAGATGCATCACGAATCCATGTGCTGGCTCCACTGAGGGGCTTCCACCTCACTCGTCCATATAGAGCCTTCCTCCCTCCCGCCAACATGGTTCATCAGAGCGATCCTTCTCTCCTCCATGGGCCGCGCTCTCCACCGCGGATGCTGAGGCTGTGGGCAGTCTTCACTGCTGCAAGAATGGGAGGAGGAGGGATCGTGTGTTTATGACTAGCCCTGGAGGAACAGAAGCTGTTCTACAGACAGTGGACTAGGTTGGTGGTCAGGCCCAACTGGAAAAATGGTCTTCCTGCTTCGGTGGGAGCCCGGGGTTCCTTGGGAAAATACAGGTGGAGTTCCAAACAACTTGTTTACAAACTCTTGAGACCAGGTGGCTTGTGTCCTTTTCTCGAAGACATTTCCATGGCAATCCCTGCTTTCCAGCCTGGCCTTCCTCTTCTCTCTTTTGGGACCAAACCGCCAGGCAGCAGCAGGCGAAAGGTCCCTGCGTTAGGACAGTTGTCAGGGCTCCCCTGGGGGACAGGAGGCGGGGGTGTGGTGGGAGAAGACCATCTTGCCCGCTGGGCTGCCTCTCCCAGACACACGAGGAGGGGTGTGGAATTCCGCATGGGGTGGGGCCAGGCAGGGTCAGGCATGGGAGCGCTCAGGCTGGGAGGGAGCTGAATGCTGTCCAGCCTTGGGGTGTTCAAGCTGTGCTTGGGGACCCCTGGGGGCTGTGGAGCTGTAGAGGAGGGCTGTGGAGGAGCTCAGGGGCTGGCTTCGGCCCCGCAGCAGGCGACTTCCCATCAGCTTTCAAAGTGGGCTCCCACAGACATTTCGTTTGAAGGAAGGTCTCTGTAACTAGAGAACGTTGGACTCTGGCCGGCCGCGCAGTGAGCAGCTGATGGGAACAGGGCAGGAAGAGGACAGAGACTCGCCTGAGATCCACGTCACTCGCTGATGCCCCACGGTAGAGCGGCGGCCTGGGTGCCAGGCCTGAGCCTCTGCTGGTGCGAGCTGGGAGGCTTTGGAGGCCGCTGTCCTCCGCCCCAGCTGGCTCGTGGGGGAACCAATTTCTGACCTTCCCCAGACCTCAGTCTTGTGCACCGGTGAATGAGGGGGTTGGGTGAGATGCTCTTGAAGATCCTTTTTAGCTCAAATTTCCACGATCCTATTATCTACTTCATGCCCCGTTTCCCCACTTAAAGAAATTAAGAAATAGGGCAGCATTGAAGATAATAGCTCATTTATGGCCCCGAAGGATTTCAAAGGGGTTTACAGTGTGCGAACAAAATGCCGCTCAAGTTCAGCTGTGGTTGGCCTGCCCTCGGCCCTGCTCCCACCCTCTCCCCGCTTGGAAATGGGGGTGTGGAGGGGAGGCCCCAGGCTCTCGGTCCAAGGTGACAGGGGGGTCAGGGGGCAGTGGCTTTGCCTCCAAGGCCATTCTTTTCTCCACCAGGCCGTGCAGTGCACCCTGTAAGCCCTTGGGATGGATTCTTGAGGAGGCCAGGTTTTCCCATCAAGTTTTTGTGAAAAAATTTCACAAAATTTGTGGGTTTCTACCCACAGTTTTTTAGGCCTGGGTTTTCTTAACTTAGAGCCAGTTGGGCGAGTCCCTTAGGGCGCTCCTAAAAGGAATAAGAGAATTTTCCCACGAAGCTTGCCTTCCAGGAGTGGGTGGGGGCTGGTGCGAGTGGAGGGTTGCTCTGGCTCCAGGGGCTTGGCCCACTCACTAGGACTGCCTGCGGCTCCGTCCTCTGTCTCTTCCTTGTGACTCGTGTCCTGTTCTTGAAAACTGAACGCAGCCCAGAAGCAGCCCAAGTAGTGGTGGTACAGCCACGCCTCACTCACGTGAACCAGGGAGAGCCTCAAAGCTTTGCGACTTACAGACACAGGGTCACGTGGCCTTGGCCAATGAAACTTTGGGAACTTGCTTCGGTGAACAAATAAGAGGGATCTGTGATAACCACACCAAGTTCAATGGTACGTAAGTCGGTGTGTTCGAAGTGCTTGACAAGTTCTTCTTTCCGATAGTCCCCCTCTGGTCCTTTTCCTTAAATTACCGAAGCTCAGCACATCAGAGCCCAAAGGACTTCAGAGAGGTTTTTGCCCAGCTCCTGCATTTCACAGAGGTGGAGGTTGAGTCTCGAAGGGGAAAATCACAGGATGAGATAAGTAGCAAAGGGCAAGCCAGACCCCAGGGCTCTTATGCAGAGCCCACAGAGATCTTTCCACACCTGCAGAAAGAGCACAGAGTTAAACCGAGGTCGGCCTCTCCTGCACCCAGGATGGGGTTCACGAGGACCTGGGCTTTTTGCCCAATTGTTCACTGTATCCCCAGTGCCTGGCCCAGGGCTGACATAGAGCTAGTGCTCAATAAGTATTCGTTGACCAAATAAATAGGAATTACAAAACATTCTACATCAGAAGGGTTTAAATAGATGTGGCTTTGCTGTGCTGTCAGCCAAGAAAATCCCTCATCCTCTGGGCTTTGAATGTGGCCCCGAAGATGAACACTTAATTCTTCTATCTCCTTTGGCCACAGAGGAAGCAAAGGCCAAGTCTTCTATCCTAGCAGAAAAGGTGGCTTTTTTCTAGGTGTTAAAAAGATTGAGAGGAACACACTGCCAGTCCCCCAGCCAGATTGTCTCTTTGCAAAGTTTTCATGGGAACCGTGCCAGCCCTGAAGTGGTACTTTTGCCTGGCTTCTCTCAGCGCCTTAGCTGCTCCCCGACTTGAGGCACCCATGAATCAGGGTTCACCTTTGCTCTCTGGACCCCTGATTCATGTGGGGAGACCAGGTGGTCAAGTTGAAGCCCAGCCCTCTTTGGGGGGTGGTCAAGGAGTTATGCCTTTCATTGCCACAATGAGCTGACCTTGAGGGCAGGGAACATGCCTCTGTGTCTTGTGTCTCCTTGGACTTTCTGGGCGGAGTTGAAGAGGTCACATGAAGTAGCTGAGGCCACCAGTGAGAGGGTGACCTCTAGACTCACCTCTCAGAGGGCCTGAAGCCCAGGCTCTTCTCCGTGAACTGCTTCCCTAAGACAAGAGATCTTCCAGGACCTTCTTGTGCTCTCCACCCTGTACCCATGAACTTCTTCCCCAACCAGAAGTCTGTTTGGTCAAAAATCCTCAAGAATTACTGAAAGTGTGTTTTGGCGTGGTCTAGCAAAGCTTCAGAGAAAAAGCTGTGAGGACATAGAATACACACTCTAACGTGACCTCAGGGAAGCTCACTTTTTGGGGTCCCTAGAGGGCCCTTGGGGATGCCCCCTCACACATAGGTGAGGTGACCACCCAGGCCTGTGATTTCAGGTCATCTCCACCCCTCATTGTAAGATGTCCTCCTCCATCTACTGCTCGGTGCCTAGATTTTAGGATTGGTTTACAATTGGATTTTGTTTTCTTCAGAACAGGCCAAAGGAGAGGCTGGAGGTACCATGGAGTCTCCTTTGGTGGTTTCAAAAGGTTGCACTTGGCTGCCTCTGACAACCTGAGCTGGCTGGGGGGTCCCCAGAGCATAGAAACACCAGAAGAACCAAGGCCAGTGGATCCCTCTTTGCACCTCCTCATTGGGCTGCAGGCTGGAGGCTCAGGAGGCTCATTGGTGTCCTGGGCGTTCGGGGTGCTTCAGGAGGTGAGAAAGAGCCCTGGTCCAGGATTCGGGAGAGCTGGGCTCTCTGGTCCCTGCTACGTTCCTCCCGGGCTCTTGGGGGTCTGTTTCTGTCTCTGACAAGAGAAAAGTGGCTGGGTTGAGGGTCTCTGGGGCTCCCCTTGCTTCTAATGCCCTGCAAGTCTCTAGTTCTTCCAGGTACTCCTGCTTTATCACCTTCCCCTGCTTCTCCTGCCATGTTCTCTCCAGGCAGTTTCCTGCCTTCTCGTCAGAGGAGAGGGAGGGGAATTTCTCTTTGCAACCAGACCTGGGTGAGAGCGGAAGGGGCTTGGATAACAGGTGGGCTGAGCCTAGGCCTTGAGGCTCCAATGTGGACTCTTCCAGAACCCGTCTCCTGTCTGTGTTACCCACCCCGTACCCCTGACTCAGGGTCACGTAGGGTCAAGGGTCCAGGAGTTCTGTTTTGGGATGACCGATGTCTGTCTCCAGAAGTCTCTGGAGGAGACTTTACTATGCTAAGTGAACGCATGTACTTGTCTCTTCACAAGGATGTGGGCCCTTGATATGCAGGGCTCCAAGCTTAAAATCTGGCTGGATAACTTGTCTTTTGTGACCTCGGACATCTCACTGCACCCTGGGCTTCCGCAACCTCATTCAGTAATGGGGAGGTCTAACTCCGTGGCTAGATTGTCCTGAGAGTGCAGGGTGTGGGCAAGGGATAGAAACAATGGCCAAAGAGGTATAAAGCAAGGGGGTCGCCCTGAAGGAAGTCAAAATTATTTGCAAAGGAAATGTCATACCTTGTGACCAAACAAAGGGGGATCAGTACACACTGGGGTCTAACTAAGAGATAACTCTTGTGACAAAGACTTAAGCCCTCTGGAAGATTAGGGGGGATGAGCTGGGAACAACTGACAGTGTTACCACCTCCTTGCTCCCCAGGCCCAGCCCAGCCCGGAGGACATCTGGTTCTTCCCAAGTGACCCTCAGACGCTGTAGTTCATTTTATGAGAAGCCCCTGAGAGCTTGGTGAGGGTGATGGAGAGTTGCTCCCTGGTTTCCTTACGTTCTGAGTAAATGGACTACCCAGCAATGCCTTCTGGGGGAGAACTTGATAGCACAGTGATATCATTGATATCAATGATATGTTGACAGCACAATGGTTATTAAACCCTGGAGTCCTGACTGAGAAGAAGCGTCAGATTTCTGAAAAGCTTCTAGACTGGGAGGACGGTATTTCTTTCCGCAAGGGCTAAAGTGCAGCTCTGCCTTGAGACCGTTCTCTACCTTTCCTTGTCCTGAGATTAGGTCAGATTCATTCATTCACTCACGTATTCATTTACTTACACACACATGGATTGTCCACTATCTGTCAGGCGCTGTGCTAAGGGCTAGGGAAACAAGAGCAAACAAAGCCGTCTTGGAGGGTGAAAATGCAAGTCTAGCAGAAGGCTTTCTGTGTCCTGCTGGAGAGAATGGATTTGCTGGAACTGGCTTAGGGCCCAGTCCTCCTGTTGGGCTTCTGGGATTCACACCAAGAGGAAATTCATCATATACTTAATTTCCAAGAAAAAGGAAATAAATCACCAAGCAAAACAACACTGTGGGCCTTATAAAGCAAACACAACAGGAAGACACTGGGGTTGGGTGGATGAAAGACTCCTTCCAGGCTGCCCTGCTGGGGGATGAAGAATCTCTCCTTACAGATGCCGAGTTTTGGGGATTTTCCAAGGACCTTTTGGGATTTAGCTTCCTATTCAACTGATTCAACCCTCTCCAGATGTACGGTAGGCCAGATGACCCCTGACGTCTCCATCTGCTTTAAAATTCAGCAGTTTGGGGATTTTCAGGATCTGAGCTCAAATTGGAGGATTGTATTAATGTTCAGCTTGGGTGGTGGGGAACAACTTGTCCAGAGTAGGACCTGGAAAGGAAGTGGGCTCCTGCTTGGAAGAAAAGTGGCTCTCTGTTCCATGCATCTGAGCCAAAGCCTTATGCTGACCCTTTCTGAGGCAGAGTAGACTTGGTTCTTGAATGACAGATGGGTCTACTGGACCCATAATTCGGCAATTTCAATGAAAATGTGGGCCTTAAAACTTACATTGCATAAACCTTCCAGCATGGAGCAAGATGTGTTTGTACAACCTTTGGCAGCACACTCTACCCAACTGGGCTAGGTTTTTCCCCCACCAGCAGCCTGTGACTTTGTGCTTCAGTCATTACCAGACCCCAGCTCCACTGAATAGCAGATTAGAGGTAGGCTTCTCAAGCCTTCTTGAGCATCAGCTTGTCTTCAGTGCTTTAAACAAAGCAGACTGCTGGGCTCTCTTGGTATCTATTGCAGCTGGTCTGGGCAGGGCAGGCATCTGTATATTTTAACCAACTCCCTGCTTGATTTTGATGCCTGGGTTGAGAACTTGCGGCCAGCAAGTCTCCAATTGTGGTCCCCTCAGCAGTGATCTCACCAGGGGAGCACGTTGAACATGCAGGTTCCTGGGCCCCCTCCCCAGAGCTACTGAACGAGAATCTACATGGTAATTTGGATGCACACAAATGGTGGAGAACCACTGCACCAGGCCCTGTCTTCTCCCCTGGACCTCTACACACCCTTGTGCTGGTGCAAAGAAATCCTTCCCAGTTGAAGTTTATTGGAAGTTCACTGAGGGTTCATCCCTGGAGATGTAGGTTATGCCTGTCTGGTGTTGGCTGAGACTGATTTGGGGCATGAGGTCCTGAACGGAGAATAGATAATGTTGGTTAGATCATTCACTCTCCCCAATCTGCCTCCTTTCTCCCCCATATCCTGCCCAAATCACCACCTAAACCCCAGGGCCCCTGGGTGGGAAAGTGAGACTTTGGGGACAGGACCTCGTCATGGGATAGAGGAGCAGGGAGAAGCCCATGAGTGTCCCCAGCTTCCTTGGGGGCCAGGGGGACCCGGGTCACCTTGGTCACAGTTTGGCGCGAGCTTTGTCCCTGGTGCCCTCGGCTGTCCAGGAGAAGACAGCTGACCTTCTCCTGAGGTGACTTGGGTCTGCAGTCCTGTTCCCTTCAGGGCAACTCCACGGAGCTGAGTCTTTTCAGGCACACAGGGGTCATGAAGCGCTAATCATGGACCAAGGCCTGGCTATGAATAAAGAAGCAGTCAGCCTCGGCTGAGAGTCTAGTACAGTCTGGAGAGAGAATGCTTGGGTTCAAACCCCAGCTCTGCCGTTCACCAGCCGAATGACCTTGGGCAAGTCACTGAACCTCTTTGAATCTCCATGTCCTCATGTTTGTTTACTCATATCCATTCAGCCAATAGCTGTTTATTAAATACCTACTCACAGTGAGCTGGACTTGGCCACATGTCATTTCTGAGAACTGGATACGGAGCCCTGGGCAGGCCATGTCAGGAGGTGTCCTGGGGAATAGATAGAGTTTTTTTAGGGCAGAACAAGGGAGTGTCTACACAGGAGTGCGCCATGGGGGCAGTGCTGGTGGGCTGGACTGTCTGCCATGTCCAGGGGTACTCTAGAACCTACCAGGTCTTGCATGGGGTCCTTCAGAGCACGCTGGTCAGGGTGACAGAATAGTTTTCTGGAGGGAGCCTGGCTGGAGAATGGGGAGCTAAGTTTAATGCTGACCCCACTACTCACTTGCTGTGTATCCCTAGGCAAATCACTTCATTCCTTCACGCCTCAGTGCTGGGAGCCATAAGCCTGCCACTGTCCCTCCCAGAAGCCCATGTGGGGACCCAGAAAAATAATGCACAGGACACTATACTAGAAAGCATGCTCTTTGACATCGAGAGTGTCGTTGTCATCTCCACCATCCCTGTGTGGGCCACTTGTGTGAGCTCACTCTCACTCACTCCCCATTCTAGCTTGTTTTGTCCTGGAGGAGAGGGCCACCAGCAACTGAACAAGCCCATGTCACCATGGCAACAGGAAGACAGAGCCTTGGGAGGGGCCGGCTTGAGGGGTTAGGGGTCTCCTGTTAGGACTTGGTGGAGGGGAGACAGGGCTGGGGAGCAAGCCATCTCTTGCTCTGGCTATAGGAACCAAGGGCTCTGCTGCCTCTGGCTGAGCTGTTTTATCCATACTTGTTAAAACCTGAAAGGGACAAAATCTGTGTGTTTCCTTTATTCTAATCACACTGCAGTGCTGTTATGTAAGGACTGCGTGGTGTCCAGGAAGCCTTGGGGCACAGAGAAAAGGAGATTTCTCACCTCTGCACCCTCCACCTCTCCCTTCTTTTCCCATAGCCTCCCAACTGCACCACCGGCTCTCCTGTGTGTGTGTGTGTGTGTGTGTGTGTGTGTGTGTGTGTGTGTGTGTGTGTAGGAGCATATGCCTTCTCATCACAAACACTAGACTGAGCAGAAGAGCCCTCTGCCACTCCCTTGGGTCCTGCAAGGCTGTGGTCTCCTCTAGGGGCCTCCAGGGCCATGAGCTTGATGCCAAGGCTCTGGGTCTGGTGTGGCTCGTGCTCAGTCTTGGGGGATGGGGGAGCCAGCCAGAGCCTGGGGATAATAACAGCTCACATTTCCGCAGAGCTTCAACGGAGCTTTCTAAGCTTCCATTATTACTTTCATCCTGACAAGCACCTGTGAAGACGGCTGGCCCACTAGGCAGGTGAGGAAAGTGAGGCCCAGGGGGGCTGAGGGACCGTGGGGAGTGGCCAGTGGAGGGCTCTGTCCAGGCCTCCTGACTCCCCAGCGGCCCATCGTGTCGTGGCTGGGAGGACGGGCCGAACTGGTTGCATGCCACAGAGCTTGTCACAGCAGTGTTGTTTCTTTCTGTTGATGACTCAGTTGACAGTGACGTGACAAAAGAGAGCACAGTGCGGGGGACACGGAGGGCTTAATAAACCGCTGCTGATGCCGAAGATGGGGCTGAGCACTGCTGCAGTGGCTCCTGGGCTCCAGGACCGCCTGCAGTGACTGCCCAAGCAGCCACCTGTGTACCCAGCCCTCTGGGTTGCTCCCCGGACTCGACCCTCCTAGGGATCCGGGCCGTAGGAGGAGCTGTTATCTGCATCGCGCATGTGGGAAGCTGGGCCCAGAGCGGCCTCAGCCCCCAGCCCCGTGGCCTTGAGCACCCCTGGCAGCTCCTGCTTTCCTGAAGCAGACGGACAGTTGCTCCCACAAAAGGGATGTGTGGTGCCCATGCTGCGTTTCCCCTGGCAAACTCAGGCCCCTCATGTTTCTAATTACTCCTGGTGTGCTTTTCTCCCCTCCGCGTGAGCGTGGCCGGGCTGAGGCACTCTTGCCATCCTGGTCCCCCTCCTCCCCTCCCCACCAAGTGTCCCCGGATGGAGCCCTTCTCACGAACAAGAAAACTGGGGCCCAGGCAGCTTGTGCACCAGCCAGGCAGCTTTTAAAAAATTGTTGTATTTTAGGGCTTCCCTGGTGGCACAGTGGTTGAGAGTCCACCTGCCGATGCAGGGGACATGGGTTCATGCCCCGGTCTGGGAGGATCACACATGCCACGGAGCGGCTGTACCCGTGAGCCATGGCGTCCGGAGCCTGTGCTCCGCAACGGGAGAGGCCACAGCGGTGAGAGGCCCGCGTACCGCAAAAAAAGAAAAAAAAATGTTGTATTTTAATTAATTAATTAGCTAATTAATTTTTATTGTGGCAAAATACACATAATATAAAATTTACCATCTTAACCATTTTAAGCGCACAGTTCAGTGGCATTAAGTATTCATGTTGCTGTGCAACCATCACCACATCCGTCTCCAGAAGTTTTTCATCTTCCCAAACCGAAACTGTTCCCAATAAACAGTAACTCCCAGCCCCTTCTCCCCCAGCCCTAGCTACCTCTATTCTACTTTCTCTCTCTATGAGTCTGTCTACCGAGAAACCCCGCATAAGTGGAATCATACAGTATTTGTCTTTTTGTGACTGGCTTCTTTCACTTAATGTCTTCAAGTTTCTTCCAGGTTTTACCATGTGTCAGAATTTCCTTTCCCAGACAGGAAAAGGAAGTTTTATGCCTTTTCTTTTGCTCTAATTCTTTGGTTTTTAAACAAACAAAGAAACAAAGCAATGGAATCTTCCTCCAGCTATTTTCTTTCCCAAATAAAATCTTACCTGGAGACCTAGTAAATAAGGTACACAAAGCAGAGGTGCTCTTGCTGAACAAAGGAGAGAACAGGGGACCCTACAGCCTGACCTTGGCACCCCTGGAGATCCTTTCCAGGAGCTCCCGGGCCCACCACAGGGCTTCTGCCCCTGCTGGACCTGCATGTCCCAGACAGGGGGTGACAATTTGTTTGACGGTGGGCCCGCATGCTGGCACTGGGGACCTGGGCTCCCTCTTGCCTCCTCTGCTTTCCTCCTAACTGCCTCTTCATGTCTCTGGGCCCCAGCCAGGACCCCAGGACTCTTCCAACACAAGTGAAGAACCAGAGAAAGTTAAAGACCTCGTTTGCCTGGGGGATTTGGAGTTCCTTCTTGCAAACCTCCCCAGGCTGGGTTTATCTGCATCTGTTCGTCTGAGTCTCTTCCGGGACCTGGTGGAAGCCCCCTGCCTCCCCTCCCCTCCGACCCCCACTCACCTCTCGTATCTTCCCATTTCTCCCTGCCCTCAGAGTCTTCGAGCTCCTTCCAGGCTGCCCGTGGCCCCATTCTGTTCTGCTCCCATTGGCCTCATCTATATATTGGCTCTAGACAGTTCCTTTCCTTTTCCCCAAATACTATGTGTCCTGAGTTCCATTTCCTTAGCATCTTGTGAGTATTAATTAGCTGCAGTATTAACTGCAATGTTAGTTGCTGCGTGAGTTGAAGCGCTCTGGGGAGTTCTACATTTGTCAGATGACTCTTGGTTCCCTGCAGTTTTATGTGAGGTCCAGAGCACACAGAATTTCAGACCCCATGAGAGGCAAGGTGGCGGCAATATTTTGGGATAGGAGCAGCACATGGAGTAGAATGAATACATTTTGAACATCCCGAAATCCATCACGGCAACCAGTGATTCTGCTACATCATACGGCTGTGTACGGATCACCTACTACACTCTAGGTCCTGGGGTGCAGGGCTAACAAGCAAACAGGCTTAGACTCTGCGCTCAATGAGAGTGTGGTTTGGGGCAAGTAATTCCATTTCCTTTTGCTTCTGTTTCCTTATCTGCGAAATGGGGTGGTAATCTCTCCTAGGGCTGTACGGGGATTAAGTGAGACGCAGCACGTGGAGTGCTTTGGAGGGACGGGCACAGTCTGTCACAGCCATGGTCACTCTGAGTATCGCCCTCACCTGTGGCTGAGGGGACTACAGGCTCCTGTATGTACTGCTGTTAGGCCCCTGGCTTCAAACAGCAAAGCTGTCCCCTGTGCTTCCTATCCACTTTGTCCTTTCTAAAATGAACATACAATAGGGGTGGAACTGATATTAGCTGGGTACCTTCTCTGTGTCGGAATCTCTGTGAGGCAAGCATTAGCATGCCGACTGTAGCGACAAGGATACTGAGGTTCAGGGTGGCTCAGAGCATACCCAGGACAGTGTGGTCAGGACGTGGTAGAGGCCACAGTCAGGCCCAGCCTGCCCAGTATTGAACTTTGTTCCTGGCAGGTGAAGAGGAGGAGCACAGGCATGAAGGAAACAGTAGATGCAGGCCCTTGGTGGGGGGGGGGGGCGTCTTTTGAAGCTTCCTATTTGGGGGACCTCACCTGTGCACTGGAATATTAGACCAGAATTTGTGGAATGTTGCAAAATCATGGCCCTGTGACTTGAAAAGGAATTTCTTTTGAGGCTTCAATCCAGTTCATCTGAAGTAATTCAGCAAGCACCAGTTAAGAATCTTTTAAGTGCGGGGATTGGGAGAGACTCAAAGATGCGCAACCTACTCCTGCCCCTATGAGCATCTAGGCTACTGGGAGGAGGCGGCAGGACACTGGATATGCACTAAGAGAAGTTCAAGTGTGGCCATTGCATCCGAAGTTCAAGTCAGCATGTGATCTGACAATGGATTATTTTAAACTGTGAATACATTTATAGGGACGATCTTAAGAAGATATAGACTGTATCACATTTTATTACATCTTTAGTAGATAACTTTTAATGAAAAGAAGAATGTTGCATAAAACTGAGACTGGAAATTTGACTTATAGTTAATGTCATCCCTCCCTCCCTCCTTCCCTCTTTCCTTCCCTCTCTCTTTCCCTCCCTCCCTCCCTTCAACAGGTATTTATTGGAACTTGCTATATGCTAGACACACAATGAATGGTATATTTAGGTTGTGACGTTCAGGACACCATGTCTAGGGCAAAAGGTACAAGAAGGTGTGACTTGGCATGATCAGGCCTCTGTGAGGAAGATCTGGGGCGGGAGGACAGCTAGTAGGTGATGGTGAGCTGCATTAGGGAGGTGGCACGGGAATGGAGAGGCAGAGTGGGTTCAAGAGGCTTTTGGGAAGAGGGTGGTGGGTCTTGGCAGCTGATGAATCTCAGTAGTTGAGAGATGAGGCCAGTGGAAGATGGCCTTGGGGTTTCATTTTAGCTAACTGCTTTCCCAGATCCCAGTGCAGACTTCATTAATGCTCCAAGGGGCCCCCAGCCATTTATTAATTAGTATTGAGGGAGCAAGTTTGAGGGTGCGGTGTTTGAAAGTGAGATAAGGACTCCACACATTCCCTTGGGCCACCTAGCTCTAGTCTACACAGTACCACACAATAGCTTCTCCCTTTGCCCATACTACAGATGAGAAAACTGAGGCTGGGTGTCTGCAGAAGGCCACAGAGCAGTTAGGGTCGGCGCCAGGCCTAGCAGTCAGACTCCTGGGGCACAGCCTGTAGAACATTTGTCCCTCTGAACACGTTCTGTGGGAGCGGTAGGGTGAAAATTGTGGCCTTTTGCACCTCTTTCTCTAAATCACCACCCAGACTGGAAAGGCTTCAGGGAACCTGGGGGCAAGCTCTGAGGTGACTTTGCTGCCGGGTGTCTAACTTCCCTCCCCATCCCCTTCCCCTAGCACTGCTCAGGTGGATAAACAGTTGAAACTAACCATATGTCAAGTGGAGGTGACACCATGCACCTCAGATTGGGACTTGAACCCATGTGCTGGGACTCGAACCCAGCCTAAACCCACGGTCTTCCAACTGAGTTCACACACCTGGTTTCAGGACTTAATGAAGCTCAGGTTCTTGATGTCTCACTGCAGAAAGAATTCAGTGAGAGACAAAGTGATGGGTAAGAAGTGGATTTATTTAGAGAGAAACACACTCCACAGACAGTGTGGGCCATCTCAGAAGGTGAGAAAGGCACCAGGGTATGGGGTTGTCAGTTTTTATAGGAGTGGGTAATTTCATAGGCTAACGAGTGGGAGGAGTATTCCAGCTATTTCGGGAAGGGGCAGGGATTTCCAGGAATTGGGCCACCGCCCACTTTTTGATCATTATGGTTGGCCTTGAAACTGTCGTGGTGCCTGTGGGTGTGTCATTTACCTTGCTGATGTGATATACTGAGGCTCAAGGTCTAGTGGAAGTCAACTTTCTGCCATCTTGGACCCATTTGGTTCTAATCAATTTATGTCATGTCCTCGGGCTACATCATTCTTTCAAAGGTTGTGCCCTGCCTCCTGCTGTCTTGTTTCAGAGGGACCCTGGTGCCTGTATGAGGCTCACTTGCTCCTCATTAGGACTGGAGTGGGGAGGGGAGTGGGGCACCAAAGGGCAGCAGCAGCATCTGGTCCCCAGGACCCATGGGTGTGGCAGAGGCAGTGAAGGAAAGAAGAGGCTTTGGGGCCTCACATCCCTGCTGGAAGCCTAGTCCCCCTGCCCTACACTGTGATAAGGGGGACCTGGAAATGCAAAGTCCCTGGCGAGTCACTCGGCCAAGGAAAACCCTCTTATCTTCCTTTTGGGGGGCATCTACTCCAGACGATTTTAAGCTTGTTGACCCCGCTTGTCCCCACTTTGACAAACACAATACCCTCTCCTCTAAACTTAACTTGAAATTTGAGAGA
This sequence comes from Phocoena sinus, assembly GCF_008692025.1. Classification (NCBI taxonomy): domain Eukaryota; kingdom Metazoa; phylum Chordata; class Mammalia; order Artiodactyla; family Phocoenidae; genus Phocoena; species Phocoena sinus. Next base: position 27,234,152 of record NC_045776.1, on the reverse strand, counting down.
ACAAATCAGTTTCATAGGACAAAGTGCTGGTTTCTTTTCAGGGCTGATAACTCATCCCTCCAGATTCTGAGATGCCTCTTCCTATTTATCTCCCATAACACCCCTCCCCCGCCACCCACAACAATCCATTTCACATGTAAGGGAATGAAACTAGACAGGTTGAGTGACCTGCCTGAGGTCACACAGTAATTTGGCCTCTGGGCCTGGACAACAGCACTGGTCTTCATCTCCTGAGCTGTCTCTTTTCACCAGGCCCCCAGGGAAAGGTTCCTCCTTTAGGCCACCTTCCAGATTCTTCTCCTTGCCCAGTGTCCTCCCTGTTAACTGCAAAGGTCTGGCCTTTCTAGGGGTGGCCACAATTTGAGCAGCCACCCTGGGGAGCTGAGCTTTCTCAACCTACAGGATATAACTCAGGACACAGAAGGGGAGGAGGAGCTTGATGCAAAGCATCTGTTTCAGGGTTGCTTTGAGATGGTGCCCTGTGAGTAGCTACTGAGCAAACTGCAGAAGGGGCTGTTCCGCCCCAGGGGTCCTTGGCCCACGGGGAAGTTCCTGCCACTGATGCCAAAAACCTCAGTTTCTGAGCACTAATGCCACATCGAATATTGGAGACAGAGTTTTGGGTGAAGTAGAAAAAGGTAGCTTTATTGCTTTTTGCCAGGCAAAGGGGGACACAGTGGACCCCTGCCCGCGAAAACTGTGTCCCAGCCCAGGAAGATTTGGTGAGGAGTTTTATAACAAGAGTTCAAGGGTGGGCCTGCTGATAAAATCAGGGTGTGTGCAGGGCCTGCACTCCTTTAATCTGGTAATCTTTTGACGAGGTTCTCTGGTTCCTTTAATCTGGCCTCAGGTGGTCTTCTCTGGAATGAAGAATGCTGACATCTTCCATTTGTTGGGGGTTTTAGTTCTGTAAAGAGCTTAAAGATATTGTTATGTGTATCTCTTTAGGGGGAACGAGGACCCTGCTCCAAGGCTGCACTATTGTTTCTTGGCTGTTCCTGCCTTGTCTCTGCATCTCCTCCCTTCCCTGATCAGCAACTGTTTGAATCTGCCCTTTGGAACTCAGGGAAGATCATGGAGGCTGGAGTCTGTTCCCTACAAACAAGAAACGGGGGACAGAATGGCTTCCATGCCCAGGAACCCCACAGGGTCCTGCTTGGTTTTACCTCTAAGTCTGCTTGCTGACCTCATCTCAAATGGAACTGGAATGTGAGGGAAGAAGAGATAAGGGTCCAAAGGCAAAGGCCACCCCCACCCTGAAATTCCTCCTGACCACTGATCTCAAATTCTCTTCAACCAGAATCTGTGCTTGCTACAGCTTTTTAAAAATAGCTCACTCCCAGCCACCCCTTCCCTGCAGGGGGCAGAGTGGAAGAGCCTTGAACCTCGCCTCTCTCTCTACCCCACACCTCTGGGCCTCAGTTTCCTCCCCTGTAAAATAGAAGAGTGGGGCTGGAGGGTGTCTCCACTGCCTTCAGCTCTACCAGTCCCTCACTCAGTGACTCCCAAGGAGATGAAGAGGCCATCATCAGAAGTATGGGGAACGCTCAAGAGACCTGTGTGCATGCGCACCTGCCCTTGGGCAGGGCTGCCCTTGGGCGGGGCTGCAGCCTCAGGGCTGCCCTTGGGCAGGGCTCTGGTCTCAGGGTTCCCCTCCTCACCAACCTGTGGCCAATCTGGTGCTGCCAGGGATGGGACTGAAGGTGGGCCCCGGAGAAGCATGTCGCCTGGGCAGCCTTCCTTCTTCCCCTGCTGACCAGGGTAGGGGTGAGCAGGGACATCCACTGGGTGAGGCCCAAAAGACCTTGCCTCAGGTTTCACTGAGAGGGAAGTAAAGGTAGTGATGACGGTGACAGCCACACATCACGACCAGTAGCAGTGTCATGCTGATAATGGGCGCTGCGTGGAGTGTACGCCTGCCATGTGCTGTTCTCAGAGCTTTACCATTGTGAACTCGGGCCCCAGGGGACTGTCATTCCTCAGGCCGGATGCTTCTGAACGTGCTGCCCATTGCTGGGTGCTGGCGAATCTCCTGTGGGTGGGAGCTGGGAGTTGGTTACTTCTGCGGTCCCCCACTCCAAGTACCTGGGGTCCTGGAGCTCTGAACCCCACCTGGTACCTGGAGCTAGTGCTTGTGAGTGGCGCCCACTAGCTAAGGGGAAACTGGGGAGGAGGGCTGTGTGATGGGAACCTGACCCAGGAGGCAGCTCTGCCTTCCAGCCTCTGTTCAGAGAAAGCCCAGAGCCAGGCCCTTGGTGGAGAAGGAAGGAAAGGGACAGAATGAGATTTACACAGGACGTAACCCAGCCAGCTTGGATTTCTTTCTCTCTGAAACAACTCGTAGAGAACATCTTTGACTCCTGGGTTTCTCTGGCCATGTGTGGGAGTGTGGTGAAGCCTTGGGCTTGACACGTCACTGGGTCTCAGTCTCCCCATCTGTAAAAAGGGGACAGTACTATCACTCTGCCCTCCCCATAGAATGCGGGAAGGGAGGCCAAGCTGGTCAGAAATCACTGCCAGGCCAGGCACGTGCTCTGCCGTCCACTGCTGCCGCCGGGTTTCCATCCACACTTGGCCGCTCTGGCTCTTGTCTCTGGGGAGCCTGGCTCTCCCATCTCAGGCTACAAGGGCAGGGCCAGCCCCGGGAACCAGTGACCTGTGTCAGGCAATGCTGTGCTTCTCTGCCCCGCCCTCCTTCCCCAGGCTGCCCCTCGCCCAGAGCTCCCTGGGCTCTGACTGCATCAAGGTTTGGCCCCTCTCAGGGTCCTCCCAGTTCCAGAGAGGCCTCCTGGAGGGGAAAAATATCCTTTAAGACTCTCAGGAGCAAAACTCTTGTGGTGGAATTTCGGGTGCCACCGGTGAGAAGGAGTTTTTGGAGAAATGCACTTTTCTCTGGGTCAGCCGCAGGGTTCAGCTCAGGCTCCGGCAGTGCCTCGCCTTCCCTCAGGCCTCGTGGCTGAGGTGCTCCCGAAGGGCCCTGTAGCTCAGCTTCAGAGGCCCTGGAAAACAGCTGCAGGGACTGTGCAGGCCTCAGCGCAGCCTCAGTCTGTGCAGCCGGCCGGCTCTGGGAGGGCTGGTTTTGAAATAAGAGGCTGCAAGGATTTCAAAGGCAAGTTTTGGCATCTGAGCAGTGGGGTCCCTGGCATCACGGATCCTTCCTGGACCGCTATCTTCCCCTCCTGGGAGGGGCAGGCCCCAGGGAGGCAGAGGTCCCTCAGGCCGCAGCTGGAGAGGAAGACAGACGCTGCAGTCAGGGCCTCACCCCGCAGGCTCTGTCTGACTTCAGATTTACTGCACAGCTCAGAGCCCTGGGCTGGGCCCCTGCTGGGGCTGGGTGTCTGCAAAGCTGTGGCTTTTCAAGATGAGATGAGAATTTTTTTTTTTTTCAAAGAGGAATTCCACCCCTTGTATGTCATTTAATGTTTTAAAATTAATACATTCACCTAGCGTCAGTCTCTTGTTTCCCCATTGTTTATTTTGCCTACTGCTGAAGGTAAGATCCTACCCACCCATGAATCCCAGCAGGCTCTGTGGACAGTTGCATATCTTAAGTTTCCAGCGTTTCCAACCACCCTCCATCTATAGTCCATCTCCTCTGATGCCACCACAGCCCTGGGAGGTATGATTTCCTCTGTGTGCAGGGAAAGGAAGAGGCTCGTGGAGCTTCGGTGCTGGCCGGCAGACCCGGGAGAGCCTGACATATCTCACTCTCCCCGCCCCAGGTCTGGAAACTCACGCACACTCCTACCTGCTGGGCCAGCTTGGCCGGGGCAGGGGACACAACCCGTGACCTCCTTCCTCTCACCGTGCTGGGCCAGGATCAGGCCAGGCTGGGATAGGAGCAGTGGGTGAGACAGACTCAGGCCGGATGATGGCTGCCCAAGAGGGAGACACGGTCAGACGCTGTCCAGCTTTGGGAGGCAGTTGGTGTTGGGGGCTGAGGACAGAGGGTCGGCCCGAGATAGTGTCGAAATCAAATATCCAAAATGTTAAAAACATAATTCTCCTACAAATACATAGTGAGATTTATTCAAGTCATTAATGAGGGAACCAGCAGGATGATATACATACACACATAACATATACACACACATGTTAATGGGAGAAAAAAGAAGGCCGAAATAATATCTCTAAATTAGAGATAAAACTGGTATTCTCCATGGGACGAAAGTCATTTGCACCCATATCAGGTTCCTAATGATAATGTCCAACTTTACAGCGATTAGACTACCCATAGTAAGTAGTTAAGTCAAATAAAGTTATATTTCCCTAGAAAGTCACATGACTCTTAGGCAGACCTATTAGACAGCGTTCTAGTATGACTCTGAAAGGATGCACAGTCTTCTTTTTGCTGTATTTCAAAATTTTAGATATTTTTCCTTTACGGCAGACAGAAACAGAAGGTGAAACTGAGGGATTGCAGCCGGAGAAAGCCCGAGACGGAGATGGCATGGCAGGTTTTTACCATCCAGGGCTTTTACCCTTTCTTTGGACCCAGCCCCACTCTCCCACCATCTAGAACCCCACTCTGGTTATTAGAACAACCTAGGCATTTTATGATGGACATGAGTCTCGGGAGACTGGGGATGCCAAGAGCTCACCTGGGGCTCCCATAGGTGCCCAGTCTCCCCAGGGACCTGCAGGCTGGTGTGTATGTGCGTATGCATGGGATCCTACTTCCTTTCATCACAGAGACTTTCTCCTTCAGGGCTGTGCCCAGAACTGGGGCTTGAGGACCTCTTCTTTCTTGGTCCCTATTTTCCATCCTCTCCCCAATCTTTCTTTGAATTTTTCCCACGGACATATTACCCTTCCTTCCCCAGCCCCACCACAGAGACCCACACACAACACCTCCTATATAAGTAGACACAGTCACTTAGGTGCCCTGTGAGGCAGCACAACCCCCAGCAGAGAGGCGGCCCATCTCTGCCTTCTACTACTTTCCACTTGGGACCAAGGCTAGCCCATTCTGCACCTTTGCATGAATTAGAAAATGGCTCCCCCACTGCTGACAGTCGCAGCGGGTGCCAGGGCACACATGGCTGCTTCAGCCCCACTCACACCCTCGCAGGATATCTCTGTGCCTGGTACAGATGGCACGTCTACATATAGTGACCCCACTCCCTCCTCCTCGGAGACTTCCAGAGTAGTCTCCAGGACTCCCTGCACCTTCTTTGTTGGTGCACCTTTTGAAGTCCCAACGGGGAGACAGTCCAACCCACACTGGCATATGTTCCCTGAGATCCTACTCACCACACTGGTGCCAGCTCTGTTCTCTTAGGCTGGAGACTATGGTTGCGCGGGTGATGTGATGTCAGGGACCAGGAGAACTCATCCTACCCCACCAATTACAGCTTCTTCCTGAACTCTAAATTAAATTGCAGAGAAATGAGAGTAACATGGTGTGTTTTCTTGGGAGATGAAAGAAGTGACGTATCTTCGCAATTGGGTGTCAATGACTGCTGACAGACTGTCTGGTCTGGAGGGCTCTAAGAAGATTCTGTGCGTGTGCGTGTGTGCGTGCGCGCGCGCGCAGGGAGGGGTCTGCAGAGGAAGTGCTGTACAAGGACGTTGAGACTGAGACTGGGATTTTTCCAGGTTGGCTCTGCTGAACCTACTGGACCCTACTGCCCCTAGATCCCCAGATTTAGAGAACTGCTCCTCTCTGATGATGGCTGGAAGGAAGACGAGACTTGTTTTAAAATGCACAGAGAGAAAATCGGAATACAAGTCCCACAGCCCCTCAGGGGAACGCGTCAGCTCTCACCCTCTGGCGTGTGAGCCGAGCACCCACCACCTCCTCCTAGAGCTTCTGCGCTGCCACCCAGCCTCCAGTCTCTTGCTCCACTCCTGCAGTTTCGGCAGGACCTCCTGGAAGTAGTTAATTAATAAATCAGTGTTTGCTTTCCTCTTGGAAAAGTGATTTTTCCCCCTCTCTGTAAGTAAGAAGTGTTTCAGCTGATCCCAGCGAGGCGTCTGGGGCTGGAGGAGTTGCTGTTATTAACACGTGCCAAGAAGACTGTAATATTGTCTCTATAACATGAGCGGATGGGGCTAGATTGACCTCATGGTGGTGTCTGCCAGCTCCGACACTCTGGCTCACTGGACCCCCCTCCCTCACAGGAGGAGCTTCCCTGCCATCTGGGCCTGCCTCTCAGTGGTTTTGCCAAAAAGACGTGTTGGGGTCTACCCACAGCCTTGTGGGGCCTTGGCAGCAAATGCCTTGGCCCATCAGTTCAGGGGGAAAGTTCTCACGGGTGAGAAGGAAATGGATAACCATGGTGCCAGGGTTTTTCCTTCTTCTCCTGGCTGCCTCAGTGCCCACACTGGCGAAACAACTGAAGTAAAAGGCTTTCCCATCCTTGTATGAGGATCTGGAGACTCTGACCCCCCAGCTGCTCTCTAAAGCCCCGATGAGCCTTATCATCATAATCACCGTCACCTCTGGCATTTGTGTCATCTGATAGTCTAGCACCACATGGTAGTCATCCTATTAGAGGCACAAACTCCCACTAGGATGGGGGTGTGGCAGATGTAACCATCCTTGTTTAATAGGAAGCAGTAGCTCAGAGAGGTTAATATCAGTTTTCTTCTAGGGCCAGCAAGTACTGGGGCCTGCACTAGAATTCAGGTCTCTTTCTATGGTATCTTTTTTTTTTTTTTTTAACATCTTTATTGGAGTATACTTGCTTTACAATGGTGTGTTGGTTTCTGCTTTATAACAAAGTGAATCAGTTATACATATGTTCCCATATCTCTTCCCTCTTGCATCTCCCTCCCTCCCACCCTCCCTATCCCACCCCTCTAGGTGGACACAAAGCACCGAGCTGATCTCCCTGTGCTATGCGGCTGCTTCCCACTAGCTATCTATTTTACGTTTGGTGGTGTATATATGTCCATGCCACTCTCTCACTTTGTCACAGCTTACCCTTCCCCCTCCCCATATCGTCAAATCCATTCTCTAGTAGGTCTGTGTCTTTATTACCGTCTTACCCCTCGGTTCTTCATGACTTTTTTTTTTCTTAGATTCCATATATATGTGTTAGCATCTTTCTATGGTATCTTTTATCTTGATGTCAGATCCATCCATCTTCCATTCATCCATCTATCCATCCATCCATCCATCTATCCAACCACCTAACCATCCATCCATCCATCCATCCACTCAATAGATAATTACAAAAAACCCATTTCATGCCAAGCATGTAGTACTGGTAGAGTAGTAAACAAAAACAGACCTGCTCCCTGCCCTTAGTTGCTGCCAGTTAAGTGCAGATTCTCTTCTCTGTAGATAGAAAGATCCAGGGTGTGGAGTGGGAGTCTGGACATGAAGCTCTCAGGGGAAGATCTTGTTTCCCTTCCTACATTTCATCCTTCCTTCTGTCCACAGCAGATTGGATTTAGGTCATTTTGGGAGCCCTCCAGCTTCTGATTTCTAGAACCTTTGGCAGGTGAGCAGGCTTTGGGTGGTAGAGGAGCAGCTAAACGCTAACAGAGAGGAAGAAAGACAGATGTTTATGGGCACCACTGGGCGCTGGCACGGACCAGGCACTCTGCAAACACAGCTTATTTCTCACCACCTCCTTGAGAGTGGACCAGTCAGGGAGACAGTGGTACCTGGTGGTCTCCTGCAGTGATATCCTGCCTTGTTAGCATAGGGTCCCCGTCTGGCCAGCTCAGCAGACAAATTTCCTGTTGCCCTATGGTTCTCACCTTCAGTGTCCAGCCGAGGCACATGTGAAAAAAGACAGATAACCAGGCGCCATCTCTAGAGAGTCCCATGGTGGGCGTGAGAGGTTAACACAAGGCCCTGTGTTAAAATAAGCCGCTCCCCTGATGCCATGCTTCCAGTGCAGCATTCCCGGGCCACCTGGGGACAGGAAGACAGCTTTCCTCAGGACAGTCGACATCTTTGGAAGTGAATCCAGTATGAAAACAGCAGTTAACTCTGGGACAGGGAATCTGTACAGAACTTGCAGGATTCCAGGACTTGTAGGGGAGAAATTTGTCCAAATTTCAGTGCCAAAGTCCCCTTGAGTCTGTACAAAACGTGGAAACTCCTTGCTTCCAATTCCACTTGAGTGTAGGTCTAGAAGGTGGGCAGTGAGGACAGCATCACAGAAGCGGGGGTGATCCGGAGCCAAGCAAGAGGGTGGATGGACCATGCAAGGGCCCACCAGTGGGAGCAGACAGAAATCCAGTCAACTTCCACTGAGGCAGCCAAGGCTGAGTGAGAGCCTTCCACTCTCCAGTCCTCCTATCGAGGACTTCTGAAACCCCAGGCTCAGGGCCCCAAAAGCAGACTCTTGAAGCCAAAGGTGACCTTAGGTGTTGTCTAGTTACAGGGACAGCCAATGTGGGGCACGCAGGATGCCAGCCTGTCTCCGGCACAGGGGGCAGATATCTTAATTGACCATGGCAGCTTTCCCCCCAAGCCTGGAGGCAGCGTCACAATTCTTCTTAGCCCAGCACTGCAGGCCAGGACGTTCTAAGATCCTAGCTGGCACGTGAGTTCCATACAAGCATCTTTGCCGTTCTCCATCTAGATTAAGTCCCCCACTTGACACATGAAGAACATGCGGCCGGGGGAGGGAGAAAGGCTTGCTCAGTGGTCAATAGAATTATTGCTGGGAGGTGAAAGGAGGTAGCCGTGTAGCAAGGTGGCCTTGTTGAGGGGTGCTTGGGTCCTGGCTTGGTAAGTTTGACATATCCTGTGTGTATCCCATCACAATTTACCACTCACTGTTATGTTACAGGCTTGGACCTTTTTAAACCCACTGCTTTCTGGATGCCTAGTCCTGGGACCCTTTTGTGCCATAGAAACCGCTCAATCCTGCAGAACAGTTTGTTTCTGAAACACACTTTGGGACCTGCAGGATGAGCAGAAAGAGATGAGGCGGCAAGATGCCCGCACGCGGCTTTCAGGGTCTGTCTCAGCCGTGATGGTGGGCATGGGAAGCAGGGGTTGGGTGCTGCGCAAACCTGCCCTTGGTCGGGGTCTGTGTGGTCCTTGGCCTTTATGGCTTCTTTTCACTCTGGTGATTTAGGCTTCTCAGGTGGGGACTGTGTGTGTGGGGGGGCATGAATGAGCCTATCAAATCCTAGCCAACAAGAAAAAGCAGCTCTTTTGGAAGGTGGTTTTAAGGAAAAAAAAGAAAGTTCCATTTCCCAGAGTGAGGAGTAAACCTAGAGAACTCCAAGAGACATGTTTGTGTGGAGAGGTAGGTATGAGTGAAAATTTAACACCCCACGCAGGGTGGTCAAAAACAGATCTAAGAACACAGGGGCAAAAAAAAAGAAAAGAAAAAAAAGACACAGGACACTGAAACAGCTATCATGGAGCTCATGTACTTAACTCTGGGGCTCAGTTTCTTGGATTTCTTTTGTAGTTTATATAGTTTATAGTCCACAATGGATTGGAAACAACCAATGGGAAGAGGGAAGACAGGTTCGGGGAAGGAATGGGGACAGAGTCATCCCATCCCATTACTCACCGTTAGGTGATTCTGATCCCAAGGAAGTAGGGAGGGGTGCAATGTATTTAGTCACTGTTTAAGGAGCTGGGAAAGCTAAGTGTGTGAGCATTTAGGAAAGGTTTCCATACTAAATGACAGGGATTAAATGGATAAGTTTCTGTTACGGGGAAAATTCACTTATATGAATCTTTCTCAACAAGGCTGATAAATGAAACATCACTGAAAGTTCTAAACACTCTAGATAAATTCCTATGGGTCACATTAAGAGACAGACACATCGTATGTTATAAGAAACAAAGCATGTCGGAGTCATCGGGATCAAGCCCTTTGTTTTGTAGGCACAGAAGCAGGGAGCAGGGAGCCCCCCAGTCAGAGGTGCTCAGTTGCTGGAGGCAGGAATAGTCTGAGGCTCCCCTGTCTCCCTCAGCCAAGGAGGCCCTCAGCCTTCCCTCGCATCTCCAGACCCTGTGACTCACTTTCCTTTTCCTGCCCCACCCTCACCTCTCCAGAGTGGAGCTGGCACAGGGATGGGGCCTTGTGGGGCTGCGGGGGTCTCTCCGGGAAACGACTGCATCAGCCGTCACTCGTCTGACAGCAGATGACAGCGGTTGGAGGTGGGTCACTGCCTCTGTGTCCTCAGGAGGTGTGGCTGGTTCCATAGAAGCTCTGGCACGTATATTCTATTTTCAGTGGAACTTGAATGTAAAGCATGTGGACCTCAAGCTTTCTGTGAAACGAACACTAACCCTTCTCTGAGTGATGGAAATAGGCCAGTTTCTTCTCTTCTTCCCCCCACCCCACCCCCAGAACAGGACAACAAGTCCATCTGCACCATCCACCAGCGCTGATGGCGTGTGGAATTGAAGATTAAGGAGGAACAAAGGGAACACGGGGAGAGTGGAGCTCGGAATTGCAGACTGGCCTGTTGCTCCACTTCTGAGCTGGGAGCCCTGGGGCTTGGTAGTTAATTTCCCTCACCTCTAGGAGGGGGGACATGGAGCCTCACAGGGCCACAGGAATCAACCGAGACAGTGAATGTAAATCATTTAGGAAGCCTTCAGTGAACGGGAGGGATTTTTCTACTAAAGGGAATCTTCATTGACTTGAACCACCACCATTTATGAAAGCGTCACTGAAACTCTTGAAAGCAATGAGCACAGTGGAAATACTTCACGTTTCATAATGGTCTGAAAGTGTGCTGGACTGGGTTTGAATCGAGCTCAGCTTTCACCAGCTGGTGGCTGCCCATGGGGGCTCCTAGCTCACAGGGCTGAGGACAAAACAGTGCCAAGTCAAGGCTCCCTAGATGGGGGCCACCACTTCTCTGTTCATTTTTTCCAGTTTACTCTTCACAAGTGCTTCCTCGGGGGTTGTATTCACACAAATTGTCTTGTTTAGTCTTGAGGCAGCGCCGTCAGGAACTTGCAGCGTGTCTGCGGTCCATCAGTGGGAAGGACGTCGCGGCTCAAGGGGGAGCACAGAGCCTGGCTCCTGCACTCTCTCGCTTCAAGGTGGACGTGGCACCAAGAAAGGGCACTGGGTTAGGGATTCTGGTATTTGTCTAGAGGGTATGCCCACGGTATCATGCTGACAACATCTGGTTAAGTTTGAGAGAGCTTCTCTGTATGAATCCTCCCAGCTCTTATTCTGGGTGGCAGAGGGCAGGGCTGGGCCGTGGCCTGGGAAGTTGCCCAGGCTGCATCTGACCAGGTGACATCCTCCTCCTTGTCAACAGCTGCCTAAACGGGGTCTTCCAGAGGGTGGACCCCAGGCTGTACTGTTATCCCTCCCTTTCTCCCTCCCTCCCAGGGTTTTAGAAACCCAGTCTTCAGGGCTGGGAGGCCTTCTCCTCTTTCCTCTGCAGCCTCGTGCTCTGCCTGGGCCGGGGCCCCCTCCTCTGCCCGCCAGGCAGGACTAGACCTGGACCCTAGGGTTTAACTCATCAAAGCGTGAGGTCTCAGACCTGTTGTCTCTTCACTCCCAATGCTTCTTAAACCTTGATGTATCCTCCAGGTTCTAGAACCTTCTACCCAGGGAAGGCATGTCCCTATCCCCAGGGGCATTAGCTACTGTGCAGAGGTCAGTAGGGAGACAGATGGTCCAGTAAGTAGAAAGGACCGTGGAGTCACGGTGTGGGGAGCCTGGAAGTCACGAGAACTCATCTTGCCCACACAGGCTCTGGAGTCTGCAGACCAGGGTTCAAAGCCTGTCTTTGCTTCTTACTAGCTGTGTAGTTACTTAACCCCTCTGAGTCTTGGTTGATATGAGGCTTGGAAGAGATCAGGTGCCCACTGCCTGGCAGGGATCCAGGTGGCTCCAGTGGGGCTGGCTGCTGGGAAGCAGGGAGAGCTTGTCTCAGGAGCCCCAACCTTCCTCTTTGGCTCCCCGGGGAGGCGGGGTACACTCCCTGCTACAAACCAGACCCTCACTGATTTCCTTCCTCCAGAAAGGTGCAAATGACTAGGGGTGGTGAGACAGATGGGGGCCCCCCTACAGAGAACAGAATTTAAGCACGGTGAAAACATGAACCTAAAGTGATCAAGTTCGTTCCTGCTTTCACTGTGGAAGCGCAATCTGTCTGGGGCACCTGCGAGAGCCCCGGCCTGGCTATCGAAGTTGTGTCCCAGCCCCTGCGTTAGCTCACAACCCAAGACTGAGACAGCTCTCCTCCCAGCCTGCCAGGTGTTCCTGACATTGGATTGTTCACTCCTGGGAAGGCCATGCCTCTCCCCCTCCCTCCCAAATAGTCTGCTGACCGATACCCAAGTGATCCTCCAAGACCTTTGATCCTGTGGGTAGTGGAGGAGGTTTCTGCGAGACTCATTGATCAAATGGAAGGCAGTTTCAGCTGGTTTGAAGTGTATTTATAACAAGCTAACTACCTTGGTGGGTTTTTCCTACTCACTTCTAATTTGGGTTTAATAGGCCTCTCCACAAGCTACCCTAAATCCAAACAAACAGGAATCCAAGGAGGCAGAGCTGTCCCTTCACGTCCCCGGTACTGCACACGGACAGCCATGGGTCTTAATAAATGGCCCCATGGTTGTTTCTGCAGGACCAAAGGCCTCTGAATCAACAATGGAAGATTCCAGTGTATTTTATTATAGGCTAGTTCCTTGAAAACAAGCCCCTAGTAGAGGATGCAGGGTAACTTTGTGAACTTGCAACATTCAATTAACATGAACTTTCATATATGTGTGGCTTTGTGCCAAATGTGCTACAAATCCCATGCAAAGCCTCCCTTACCTTGTGGAGAGGGCTACCTTCGGGCCATAGTATCTTAACTGCCAGAAACTCAGAAATGTCATTTCCCCTGTTGGAACTCAAGCTGACACTTAATATTGGTCAAGACTAGCTAGACTCGCATTTTACAGACCTTTAGGGCAGATGGGCTCAGAGATGGAAGGTGGACCAGCTACTATCAACGCCCAGTTTGCTATTGCTTTTACCTGCACCTCCCAGGAAGGGTGCAGGGGTCCTGGAGCCCCGCTTCTCCAGAGGTCTGTGTGACGATCTCCACTGCTGCCGGCTTGCCCTGTGCCCGGGGTTTCTCCACTTTGGCACTCTTGACATTTGGGTCTGGATAATTCTTTACTGTGGGGGCCATCCTGGCCTCTGTCCACTAGATGTCAGTAGCAGCACCTGTCCGCCCCACGCCCCCTCCCCGCCCCGCCCCACTTTGTGACAATCAAAACTACCTTAGCCTTACTACCTTAGCTAAGTCGCCCCACTTGAGAACTGCTGCTTTACACGGGTCATCTCATGTAATCCTTAGAGGAGCCAACTTTATCATCATCTCCACCCTACAGATGAACTCTCTGAGGCTGAGTGAGTTAAGTAACTTATCTGCAGTTAGTAAATGGCAGAGCCGGGTCTCAAACCCAAGTCTGCCTGACACCAAAGTCCATGATTTTACCCTGATTCCTGCCGCAGAGGAGGACATCTAGGTCACACACTGAAGCTCCAAGGAGCCCTGGATCTCACGTGGTGCTCACCTGGGGACATGCCCAAGCCGGGCTTTTCAGAGAAGTGAGCTAGTAGGCAGCACTCAACGCAAGGGTCCCAGCCCTGAATTCTCTGACGTCAGAGGCTGTCCGGGGCCAGGTGGGGATGGGAAGTAGCTGGGAGGTAAACCTGCTTTCCGTCTGCAACAGGTTGGCTGGAGGGGTTTGTACTGATATCTATAGTCACGGTCTGTTGCATACTGTCACCCGACACCCAGTGGCTGAGAACATAATCATTTATTGTAGCTCACGATCCTCTGGGACACCTGAATAGTTCGCCTGGCCTCGTGGCAGCTCAGCAGGTCTCATGCATGTGTGGTTTCCTGCTCTTGGGTTGGGTTGTCTCGGCTTTGTTCTATGCTGTCTCATCATCCAGCAGGTTAGCTCAGGCTTGCAAGCATCTGAGAGAGAGAGACAGACAGAGGAAATGTGCAAGGTTCTCTGAGGCCCAAGCTTGGAACTGGAACAGCCACTTTTGCTGCCTTCTGTTGGCCAAAACAAGTCACAAAGCCAGCCCAGATTCTAGAATGAGGAAATCTAGAATTTCCTCTTATTGGGAGTGGCCTCAATGTCACACTGTGAGGGAGTGGAGATGCGGAGGGGCAGCTGAGGCCGTCTTTGTCTTCCTCCTCTCCTGGTGCTCAGCTGGTATGTGGCTGGCTTCCGGCTGGCATCCGGCTCAGTGTCTGCAGCCCCAGGCCCGTTAGTGAGAGAGGGAGGGGAATGCTAGCAGGTTCAGGCTTCTGCAGCGATTCTAGCTGCCTGGATGCACTTCTCAGGATGGTGAGCTCCTTGGGGATATGGACTTTGTTCACCCCTGAGTTCTAAGAATCTAGCATGTACCTGGCACACAGTAGGTTCTCAGCAAATAGTTGTTACATATGAAATTAATTCAGTGACTTTTCCTCAACTCAAGTCAACATAACTTGATGTCACTGGTCTTTGTTAAGTACCTACTACCTGTTGAGCTCAACCCTACTTAATCCAAGAGAGTCAGAAGGCTGTCCAGTTCTCAGCCTGGCCGTTAGGACCATGACCAAAGGTCGGCATGATTGATGGGGGATCCAGAGAAAGCATCCAGACAGCCTTAGAAGTGCTGCCTTTGCAAACCGCACCCTTGTGACGGCCTGGGCCATCCAAGGAAGGGCGTGGTGGCTGCCAGGGGCTCTGGAAGCTCTTCCCAGCCTTGGCACCATGTGGATTGGGTGGATTTTTTGCTGCTTTTCCAAAAGGCTCAGTTTAGTCAAATCCAACAGGTGTCTCAGCAGCCTGCTGGCTTCCCTTTTCCTTTCAAAGCCTGAGAGCTCTGGGAGGGAAATCTGAGACTGTAATTGAGATTCCCTGCAATGCTGTCTGTGTACGGCTGGCTGGGAGAGGAGAAGCCTTTCAAAACACCAGGTTATTAGAAACAGGAAGCTGCCTTCTGCCAGGAGTCACGGAGGTTCGCCTCAGAGGTGTCCTTCCTTCCTGCCCTCCAGCTTGGAAGAGGAAGGAACGGACATTAATTAGAGGTCACACCTCTCCCTCATCTCTACCTGCAGCCTTTCCCAAGGTCAGGAGTGGGGCCTGTGGGTGGGAGATCAAGTGGGACTTCTTCCAGATCAGAGAATAGTCAGACCAGTGTGTGTGGTTTCTCAGTGGTGACCAAGAGCAGAGATCACCATGACAGACTTAGGGAGGGGTGTGTGTGTGTGTGTGTGTGTGTGTGTGTGTGTGTCATGGGGAGGAGGCAGTGTGTGCAGTGTGTCTGTGTGTGTGTGTGTGGTCATGGGGAGGAGGGAGTGTTTGTGTGTCTGTGGGGGGTCATGGTGACGAGGCAGTTTTGTGTGTGTGTGTGTGTGTGTGTGTGTTTGTGTGGTCATGGGAAGGTGGCAGTGTGTGTGGAGTGTGTGTGTGTGTGTGTGTCAACGGGAGGAGGGTGTGTGTGTGTGTGTATGCATGTGTGTCTGTGGTCATGGAGAGGAGTCAGTGTGTGAGTGTGTGTGTGTGTCGCCATGGGGATGAGGCAGTGTTTGTGTGTGTGTGTCTGTGTGTGTGGACATGGGTTGGAGACAGTGTGTTTGGAGTGTGTGTGTGTGTGTGTGTGTGTGTGTGTTTGGTCATGGGTGGAAGCATTGTGTATATGTATGGTTACAGGGCAGTGGCAGTGTTTGTATGTGTGTGTGTGTGTGTCATGGGGAGGAGGACCTGGGTGTGGTGTGGGTTTGTTTGTGTGGTTATGGGGAGGAGGCAGTGTGTGTGGAGTGTGTGTGTGTGTCATCATGGGGGGGGCAGTGTGTGTATGTGTGTGTGGTCATGGGGAGTACGATGTGTGAGTGTGTGTTTCTGTGTGGTCATGGGGAGGATGCAGTGTGTGCGTGTGTTTGTGTAGTCATGGGGAGGAGGAAGT
The DNA here is from genome assembly GCF_008692025.1 of Phocoena sinus. Lineage (NCBI taxonomy): Eukaryota > Metazoa > Chordata > Mammalia > Artiodactyla > Phocoenidae > Phocoena > Phocoena sinus. Next base: position 27,218,283 of record NC_045776.1, on the reverse strand, counting down.
GTGTGTGGAGTGTTTGTGTGTCTGGTCATGGGAGGAGGCAGTGTGTGTGTCTGTGTGTGTGTGGTCATGCGGTGGAGGCAGTGTGTGTGGTCATGGGGAGTAGGGTGCATGTGTGTGTGTGTCTAGTCCTGGGGAGGATGCGATATGTGTGGAGTGTGTGTGTGTGTGTGTTGTCACGGGGATGAGGCAGTGTGTGTGTGTGTTTGTGTGGGTCATGGGGAGGAGTGTGTTTGTGTGTGTGGTAATGGGAAGGAGGAAGTGTGTGTGGAGTGTGTGTGTGTGTGTGTGTGTGTGTGTCATAGGGAGGAGGTCGGGCGGGGAGGAAGGAGGCAGGTAGAGGGAAGAACAAAATGCCTATCTGGTGGCCTGAGCCTTTGCTAGAAGCTGTGGATGGTCCAGCAGAATACACCCAGCCGCCTGCCCCCAAGGTGCCCATCACTGTTGAGGCCATGAATCTGGCACAGGGGAGACCACTGGCCAGCCCTGATGGACAGTGTCCTATGAAGTGTCAGATGGTGTGGCCGGGACTTCAGGGTAGCAGGGACACAGAGGAGGGATGTCAGGGAAAGTTCGAGGAAGAGGATGGTTTGGGCTGGATTGGCACTGTGCGCTTGGTGGGCCTTGAATTGCAGGGGGTCCACTTGCTGTTGAACTGAGAGCCCACAGTCCAGCCCCCAGGGTCTCTGGAGACTAGTGGCCTTAGAGCTGCTACCATCAAGGGGTCTGCTGCCTGAGACAGGAGAGGCCGAATATCCCGAATGCTGTGACTCCTCCCTCGTCCACTCAGCGCTCCTGGGCGTGTGGCTGCTTGCTGTCCTTTCTGTCCTTCCTCCTTGGATCCCCATCTCACACGAGACAGACATGTCACCAACATCTAGTAGCTGCACAGGACACACGTGTAGGGCAGTGGTCCTGAAATGGCACGTGCTTAAGCAGCTCCAGGGAGTTCTTGTTGAGGTGTGGGCTCCTGGGAATGGCTCCAGAGATGCTGGCTCAGCAAACCTACCACAGGGCCTGGGAACCTGCCTTTAACAAAGTCCCCAGGAGGACCTGAGAAACTGCTTTGGTGTTTTATGATTGCGCAATACCTTCAACTACAGGGTTTTCCTTGAATTCTCTTCTGCCCTATGGGGTTGGTTGAGTAGGGATACCTGTGCCCATTTTCTGGATGAGAACAATGGAGCCCGAGAGGAGAAGCACTGCCCAGTGTCACACAGGCAGTAAGTAGGTAGTGGAACTCGGGTGCACTTTTCCATCAAACACCCCCCACTAGACTGGATCAGGCAGTGAGGCCTCCTGGGAATGTGTACACTTGAACGGGGGTTGGGGCGGGCGGTGGGCAGGGAAGGGAAGGCATGTGACTCCCTGGGGAGACCTATTTTATCTGATTAACTAATGTGGATGGGTAGGCGTTGATAGGAAGGAAGAGAAGGGGGCAGCAATGAAAGGCAGGGTCAGTTGACAATGACAGTGTCCAGTGTGGCCTGCGGCCTGTCCTGGAGGCAGGTATTGGCTTCTTCCTCTCTTACTTCCGGGAAGGCCACCAGAGTCCCTGGAGTCGTAGACTGTTCAAAAGGAAGGCATCTCATTTTATAGGTGAGGATGTGGAGATGCAGAGCAGGGAATTAACTCACCCGAGGCCACTCCCTGGTTAACGACATCTCAGGACACATGATCAGATTCTGTGTTTCAGATTCAAGAGCTGCTCATCCAGCGTCGGGGTGCTTTCCTCCTTCCTGTCCAGGCCCCACTCTTATTCTTCTTACCGGTCTCTGACCGTTACTCTCATTTTGTCTCGAATTCCCTGATACTGACCCCTCCCATTCTACACTGTGTTTGGCTTTTCCAAAGCACTGTTGGGTACACCTTCTTGGAAGGTTATCGGGACAAGCGACCTCACTCCGTTTTACATATAAAGAAACTGAGGCTTTTGGGTTAGTGAGGAGCAGATATAGGCCCAGATTCAGTGTTCTGGTCTTCAGGCCCCTGGAATGCTGGGCACTATGGCTCTTAGACAGGGCACCCCCAAGCTCAGGCGGGACCCTCATCCCACTGCCTACCCTCAGTGGGCTTCATTTCTTGTGGTTGCACGTCCTGGCCTTGCTCTTTCGCTCCAGCCCTGACTTTTGAGGATGGGCCGCGTATTCCTCCCCTCTCATCAGCTTCTCTCCTCTGAGCCTTTTACTCTGACCACGTCTTTGTACTTGGACTTGGCCAGTGTCTGCACGGAGGGCAGAGACGTGATTTCTCGCTTCTCTGGGTCCCTCAGAAGAGGGATGGGCCACCCAGCAGGTTCCTGGCTCTGACTTTATTAAGGACTCTGCCAGCTTCTTCCTGGCCTGCTAGAGGAGTGCTTGTACGGCCTCCAACCCTCTCTGACTCAGATCAAATGGGGACCTTCCGTCTCTTCATGGGCAATTTGTTAGATTGTGTGACCCACAGAAATAGGGAAAAACATGGCCTGTATAGTGTTGTTTCTAGGCAGTTGGAACACCGCCCCTATACGTGTGGTCCCCAGCTGTACGGAACATCCCTGTGTCTGTTAGTGTGGTGGCCTGAGTCTGCCAGGGCTGCTCTGTCATCTCCCTAGGTCTGAGGACAGTCTAGATTGTGCCAGCTTGTCAGCAGCCCTGTCACTATGCTTGTGCGGCCCCTCCACCATTTGCATTTTTCCCTCCTTGGTCTTCTGTTGAATAAAATATGCTGGTTAGGGGCTCAGGATTAGGCTTGGAGGCATTTATGATCCCCACCCCACCCCGGGATTATTGGGGAGAGCAGGTTTTGGGTGGGCAGGTGGAAGGTGTGTGTGTGGGGGGATGGGCTACAGGGAGGCTGAAGCCATTAGAGGCAAAGATTGTCACCATCAAAGCTAAGCCTTGTCCTGGAAATACTGGAAGGTCAGACATCCCCACAAGGCAAGGAGGGGCGTACTGTGTAGGCTGAGAGTCCCAGTACCATGTCCCAGGGACATGAGCCTAGAACCAGGGGAAGACAAGGGCGCAGGAAGACTGGGCCTAGGCCCCCAGGGGCCTGCTCGGTCCTGCTCAGAGGTGAGGGCAAAGCCTGCTACCAAGCCCTGTCTGAGAGCGAGGACCTGGGAAGTGGGTCCATTTCCCAGGGAGCCACTTCAGCTGCCACAGCAGCCCAGGCCTGGCCTGGGGCCTCCCAGTTGCTCTATAGGCCACACAAAGCTCAGCAGATCAGCAGATTCCAGCCGAGGTGGTCCAAGGTCACCGCGAAGCAGCGTTCCTCCCCCGCCGCCACTTCTCCAACCACCGGGGGTCACTCAAGGACATTTTTTCCTTATTGTGGAATTTTCCAGATCTCAGTGTCACTTAATTAGGAATGAAGATTCTTTGTATTTAAATTCTATAATGGATCCAGGAGCACGAGAGCAAAAAGGACCTAAGCAAGTGCCTCATCCCCTTCTGAACGGGAAAGTGACTGGCCTGGGGTCACCGTGTTACTCAGTGCAGCAGGGCCTGGCCCACACCTGGGTCAGACGACAGTGAAGGTGCACGTGAAGGGAGCTGGGTCTCACCCCATCCCCTGATCTTCCCACTAAACCCTCTTTAACAAATGTCAGCCACCAGCAGGGCTGCCCTTTAAGTGACAAATCATGGCATCAGCCTAGTGGAGCTTCCTGACACCTGGGACCTTAGAGTTGAGGAGGCCGTGGAGGTGTTGCCTCCTACAGTCCTCAGATAGGGCAGGAAGACCCATGCAGGGTCCAGGAGTCCAGCTGATGACAAGCATCTCCTGCCAAAGTGGGGGGCTTTACACTGTGGGAACAGCCATCTGCTTTTATTTACTCTATGCTGGGCGGGGGTGGGGGAGGCTCTCAGTAAGATCTATTTACACAGAAGAGAAATCGGAAACCATAAATCTGATGCAAACTCAGAAAACCTCTTCTTGCTACCCAACAAGAGGCTTTGGGCTGAACTTTTTCTCAGAAAGTTCTCCCACATCATGTGTGAGGCAATCCAGTCTTCCTTCTTCCATTAAAAAAAAAAACCAATACACTGAACATATTTAAACTGTACAATCTGATGGGTTTGGACATATGTATATACCTGTGAAATCATCTCTTCCCTGTTGGTTAGCTCTTCTTGATCACTTATTAATTCATTTATTAGATCAGGTACTTATTGAGCATGTACTATATGCTATGGGCTGTTAAACAATTTTACATTCAGTTAGAACCTGCCTTCCTCTAAATTCTACTCTCCAACCCCAGCTTCACTAGGGTTGCCAGATAAAATACAGGATGTTCAGTTAAATTAGAATCACAGACAAACAACGAATGGATTTTTAAATAAATATGTCCCCAATATTGCATTCTTATACTAAAAAATCATTCATTGTTTATCTGAAATTCTGATTTAACTGAGTAGCCTGTATTTTTGTTTGCTAACTGGCAACCCTAAGCTCTACCCACTTGAGCTGTATGGAATTCACGTGTGTTCTCTGTCCTGAGACGGCCCTTCTGGTGTTTGAAGATGGGTCCCAGTGCTCCCATGTGCTTTGAACCTTCCTGGTGTTCAGAGCGCTGGAGAGCGCTTGCCCTGGTCTCAGTGCAGTGAGTCTAATTATCGATATTAAGATTATGTGACCCTTTTCCAGTCAAGTCCCATGACACCTGTTGAGCTCGTCACACTCAGAAACTCACGGCTCACGTTCACTTTGGTGCCATCAGGCAGGCCTCCCCTCCAGCCCTCAGGCAGAGGTTTTGAACAAAGCCTTGGCTTCTCCATCTATGCCAATGAGATTTCACATTGTTGGTTTATTCATGCTTCTAGGCCATTGGAATCTCACGGAAGCCAGAGTCTGTCACCTAGCAAAAAGGTCCATCCCTCCCAGGTTAGAATATATTCAAACCTGATAAATCTGACAGTAGATCTTCAGTCAAGTAACTGGTGGAAATGTGGACAGGCCATGCCTAAGCGCAGATGCCCAAAGAGTGCCCTGGAGAGAGCCCCCCCGCCCCCTCCGCCTCCCATCTTCCCTTCCTGTAGGTTGACAATAACGCTCATTGGACCAGCTCATCTGAGTGTAGTATCTATTACCCACGTGACATTTCCTATTTTTATCTACAAACATTTCATAACAGTCTAATTCAGTTTTCTCACTCATTCATTTCAGTGGATACTTATTGCATGCTTCCTTGTGCAACCTGTCAGATGCCTGGTGAAAATCAGATCCATTACACCCTGGGGTTCTTCATCTCCCAGCCCAGGTGACCCCATCACAAAAGCTCATTCTTTAGGGAACTTGCTGGTCCCTGGTGATTATCAGTCCCCTCTTGTTCCCCCTTCCCTTTTTAAGTCATCACAAACCATTTTAAAATCCATTAAAAATTTGTCAAGATGTTTTATATTCTAATTTAAAATTTCTGGATTTCATCTTTTTTCCTTGTGGGAAAATTTAAACACAATTTACAGTCTGAAACGTCTGTAAATTGTGGGGTCCCACAGTAGTTCCTTGTTTGTGCTGTAATTTAATGTAGTTGGAAGATGTAGTTCAGTGAATGGGCTGAGTGGCTCCCTTACTCTTTTGAACTTAATCCAATGAATTCTCACTAATTTGATGGACATAGGTCAAGGACGGGAGAAAGGGTGGTGGAAGGAGAGTAACAGATATTAAACACTTATTTTGTGTCAGACATGCAATGCATTCAGTATTCATTACATCATTTCACTCTCACCAAACTTGATGAAGTAGAGCCCCATTTTTGAGTTGGAGAAACTGAGGCTGAGAAGTTCAGAGACGTTAAGGGAGGTGCTCAAGGTCACACAGCTGGAATGGCTATGTGATACATGCAGAATTCACATCTGGCTTTGTTTAGCTTTGAAGTCTGTTCTTTTTACTGTCCTGCAGAGCTAAGCTTTACTTTAAGTCTAATATGGCAAAACCCATTTTTTTGTGTGGGGGGATGAGGTTCATCACAGAATTCCTTCTGATGTAAGAGCTGATTCAGCAAATGAGTTTGTTGTTTTGGAACCCATCTACTGTGTATAGTATGGCGGACTGGGTTGCTGCTCTCTGGGACACAGAAATTGAGAGACTTGTTGAGTGTCCCATGACGGAATTTTTAGCTGAGAGGTGAGCTAGCCTTCAGCTCTGAGGCTCCCCAGCAGTAGGAGTGCCTGTGGCCAGGGACATAGTCGGAGCAGCTGCTGGGAGGCACGGAGCTCTGCGAGCTGATGCGCCGACTCCTGGAAGGCAGCCTGGCTGGAGTGTGCATGGCAGTGGAGGCCCGACAGGCAGAGGGGCCAGCGAGGGCCAGAATGGTGGTCCAGGCGGGGACAATGGGGACAACGAGAGCAGCAGACACAGCTGAGGCAGTGGGAGGGGGCCAGTAGTTGTAGAGGAATTGGGTGAGGGAGTGGACAGAAAGGGTGGAGGAGAGAGAGTCAGGGAGAAACCATTGGAAGATTCCCAGGACCCAGCCATGGGTCCCCGTGAGTTCTGTACTCCCCCAGGGTGGAGGAACAGGTGGGAAGGAAGGGAAAACGATTTGGATGAATTGAGTCTGAAGTGTACATGGGACACCCAGACAAAGAGCTTCTTACGGTCCGGGCTGGCGGGAGAGATTCTGGGTTTACTGTTGTGAGGGCGGATGTGTCATACAGTTCTTTGTGTGCACGACCTCCCCTGCAATAAACTTCCCTGCAGAACCGATGGTCCCTTCCCCCCTCCCAGGTGAGCTGCTCCCTGGGGCTGTGCACATGTGTGCACCCTTGTACACGCATCCACACTCAGAACACATGCGCTCACATATGTGTACATAGCCATACACCCTTACACACTCACACATTTGTGCCTCTTTACACACTCAGCCCACACTTTTCTCACACATTCACACACACAGTGTACACCCTCGCGCACATCCACACCCACTTTCCTCTCAGACACACTTACACGCTCCCATTGTACACACGCTCACACACAAGCACACACACATATCGTGTACACCCTCACCCACTCACGCACTCCTGCAATCCAGTTACACACCCATCATCTTGACACACTCACCCTCATGCATTCACTTGCCCACATTCGTACACTCACTCGCACACGGCTGCCCTTACTCGTCCCACCCCCACCCACGAGCTGCTCCTGCTGCGTTAAGCCGGCCCCTCCTCGTCCTCCGGGGGCTGGTGCCATCAGGACACTGAGCGCCGCGCTCCACAGTCAGGGGGCCCCACTTGGGGTGGCTCCCAGCCCCTAACTGCCACCAACCCCGCGGGCTCTTGGCTAGGGTGCTGGCTGGGGCTGGCTGACTGAGGCCGATCCCCTGGGGGACTTGCAGCCCTTCTGTCCTTCCTAATTCCAGGCTTCCAGGAAACACGAGACAGGGTGCCCTTGGAGTGGAATGAAGGGTCGGAATGAGAGTTCGTCGTGAGCCTCTTGTCTGGCTCGTTGGACATGAGATGCCTGACTTGCCTGGGTCACCCTGCCCTTGGTGGCAGGTTAGGGACTAGAGCACCAACATCTGGGGCAGGGGGCTCTCAGTGCGCCCTGGCTGACAAGGGTGACCAGAGAAGGATCAGAGGTGAGCCCAAGTTCTGAGGTTGGCCACAGGGCCCCCCCTCGGCAATGAGGTCACATGTCGGGGCCCTTATGCTCCCGTCCTGTCCCACGGGAGTTGCCTCCCTGGGCAGGGCGTGGCTGGCACCCGGGCCTGGACAGCTCCAGGCGCTGGCTTGCCCAGCCCGGAATCCTGATGCTGATGGGGACACCCAGGGGTACGGTAGGCAGAGCGGGGCTGTCTTTCCTGACATCATCCTCGTTCTGTCCCCGAACAGCCTAGTTTCCCTTTAAAAATGACTATTTATGGAGCTCTTATTTAAGAGTTATCTAAAACCTTCTAGCACTCTTGTTTTGCCCCTGCCTCTACCACCTCTTGGGGGGACATGAGGACTATAAATCGCATCCTGCCGCATACAGCTGGGCTTCCTTTGATTTGCTCGAATTCCCCTGTGTTTGAGATCCATTTGAAGTACGGGGATCGGTGACAAGGGCTGCTGCCTCCCTTTCCAGGGCACATGCGACCTTCACCCCACAGGGTGGGAGACCAGCTCTGGCCCAGGCATCAGCGGCAGACCCACCCAGCCCTTTGGAGGTACAAGCCCCCGCCCCCCCCAAGCCAGTCTCCGGACATCCCCCCCAAGCTCTGCGGCCGACAGCTGGCGTGGGGATTAGCTCTTTCTTTCTTGCTCACCTGTGCTTCCTCTTTAGTACATATTTGTCTTTATTATTATTATATGGCTTTATTTCTTCATTATAAAATCATGTAACAATAAATTTGGAAAATACCATTCCTAATCCCATTATTCAACAGGACCATGCCTAACCTGTTGGCACTTCCCTCTAGATATTCTCTCTGGGCAGATGAGGTCTTGTTTAGTTTTTTAAGTTGAAGGTTAATCCCTTATATTGCAGCCATTTCCAGACCTGCGGCTCTAGCCATGGCTTACATGGGGAAAAAAAATGAATCACAGCTGCTATTCATAGCTGGATTTTTAAAATGAAGAGCAGGGAAGCACTTGCTGGGAGCTGGCACTGGGCTTGATGCCTTGAGGCATGTCAGGTAATTTCTGCCTAGAAGGAGCATACATTCCGCTTGAAGTGATAAGATCCCTGCGGTGGGGGCGGGTGGGGGGGCGGGGGGGGGGGAAGTTGGGTGACATCACAGGTATTGTGTCATCACAAATGTCACAGGCTGCTTGGGAGAGCCTTGCCTACTGAGAAGCACAGAGATTGATGGTGTCTTCAGGAATCCAGGGTGTTGAAGGCCCAGTGGGGTGGGCAGAGAAGCCCTTCTGGAAGAGGTGGGGTTGTGGCTGAGGTTTGAAGTCTTTGCAGATGGCTGTTCGGGGAGGGGCTGTATTTCAGATTGGGGAAACAGCCTGGGGAGATGTTTGGAGGTGAGAAAGCTCCAGCATGTCTGGAGGCCTGGAAGTAGTTGGGCAGGCAGAGGTAGTAGGCTGGAGGCAGATGTGAAGGGTAACATCTGCCCCGGAAGGAGTAGGGAACCATGGAGGTGCCTGACAAAGATGCTACCACAGAGGCTGCTGATTCAGGGAAAGGTGGGCAGGAGGAATCTCAGGTCTGCTTTAAGGAGCAGTGAAGAGGCCGCAGGAGATGGAGGGGGGATCTGCCAAGGAGCAGCCTTGCCTTGCCATCCCCGGCCCAACCTCCCTTCCACCCAGAGCCAGAGCTGATCTCGGGCCAATGTGACTGGCATCTATAATGACAGCCTGGAGCGTAGAACGCATGTAGAAGTGGAACACTCGGCACACAGAGCGACTTCCTAGGTCCAAATTCCAGGTCTATCCCATTAAAGCCCACCAGCCAAGACCACCAAGAATATACCCGTGGCCACACAAAGTTAGGTGTACTAGCCTGATGCGGCAAGGGAGGGCACACGCCATGGGAAACTGCGGGGCCCCTCAAAGGGGGGCATTAAAGAAGCGGAGCTTGTGGAGTTAATTATAGCACGGTCTTGGTCAGAGTTGCTAAACTAGGGCCTTGCTGGAACAGTCAGAAGTCATATCCTTAGAACACACAAGCCTATTTGGAACTGCTGTCAGATCAGTCTGTCTGTGGTCTTATCTTGGAACATATGGGTGTGAATGAGCTGCTGTCAAAAGAATTTGAGCTTAGATAGTCTGTGCTGTGCCATTTAACTGTTTTATGAGTCACTGCACAGGCCTTTTTGCAAATTGTGGTTTCTGTTTCAAGTCTCAGTTCTCTACTTACTGCCTAGATGCCCTCAGGGCCATTTCCTACTTCAAGTTTGTCTGTGGGCATGCTATGTGTCCTTGCTCTACCTAGGTTTCCTCCCTGAGTAAGAGGGGATAATAACAGTAGCTACACCACGGAGTCCTGAGGATTACAGGAGTCAATATGTGTAAAGCATCTGATAGCGCCTGGCGCACAGTGGGTCCAATATAAATGTGAGCCATCATTATAACCACAAGCCTTTGAGATTGAGAAAAAGAATGTTGATGGCTCCACTGCTCCCAAAGAAAAGATAGCCTGCAAGGTTTTTTTCCACTTAAGGGGGGAAAAAAGGACACATTGATATGAGATACTTTGACCGAACAGGATGGTATTCTAGGAAGCAGCCACCACAATCTAGAATAAACAAGCTTCTTTGACTGGTGTCATCTTCTGAGAAGGCGGGAAGGCAGGGGATCAAAGGATGCTTTGAGGTTTGGGGCACATCTACAGGGAAAAGTGGTGACACACTCTTCCTTGCTTTAGTCAAGGACAGAACAGGAGGGAAGGTACTAAAGCACTGACACTACAAGTTTGGATTTCATAGAGAAAGACTAGTTTGACTCTGGGTCGTTAAGTATTGGGGTGGGGCCGCTAAGAGGCTGTGGACTCCTGGCCACATCTGAGTAGGGTGGAAATTGCGGTGCAGTGGTGGGACTTCTGTACTGGGCATCAGGTGGCCTGGGTCCCAGCACAGAACTGCTTCTAGTAGCCCAGGGGTGGCTTTCTGCAACTCATCCCTCACCCTGCGTCTTAGCCTTCCCAATTATAAATGAAGGATTTGGAGGACCTTTCAGAGTCTTTGCTTTCTTCACTGCAAGGCATCCTGGAGATCATGGTCATTCTTTCTCATGACTGTACAATGTTCCCTGAACACACGATTCACTATTGATGGGCATTTGGGTGTTTCAGTCTTTTGCATTTCTTATGAGAAATGGTGCACATATCTTTATATGTATGTGTTTACCTGCAGGATACCAGGTGGAGTTGCCTGCTGACAGGGGGTGTGCATTTGTGATTTTCATGGCCAGTGCCAGATAGCTCTCCATAGAGGTTGCACCAAGTTGTGGGCCCTGCCATTTCACTGATTTAGCGAGGGTGGGGGTGGGAGGTCTTGAGGATCTCTCCAATACACCTTCCACCTCTAAGATTACATGTCAGGGTCCTGCTCTGCCTCTGCTCCACTTCTTAAGGCACCAAATGCTTAGCTGGGCCTGGCTTCATGCTCCTCTCCTTGCACCATGCTTTTCTGCTCTCCAGCTGGTCCCAGTGAAAGAGAGAGAATGAGAATGACTGAATGAGAGCGAGTTCTAGGTGCTCAATGTCTCACCTGTGACATGCCAGCAACTGTCATCATGCCAACTTCTGTGTCCACACACCTGGCTCCCCACAGCCAGGGTGGAGGCTGGCGAGGAGGCAGCCAGCCAGCTGTGTGTGTTATAGTGAAGGTCAGAGCCCCTTAGGCCGCGAGACTGAAGGGCAAACTCACAGTCCAGTGTTCTGCATACCGCCTTCAGGATCGACACCATTGTTCATGAGCTTCACGAGACTCCTGATTCTTGGTGGAATTTTACCCTAGGGAGGTGCTGGGGCCTAGATCTTGCTTGTGACCTGGAGCCCTGCCTGGAAACACTCAAAGCTGTCACTAATAACCGTCCACGGGCTTAGCTCGAGGGAGGGCCTCCCTGACAGACAAACAAGTGGAAATCCATCACAGAGGAAGTGTAAACAGACCCAGAGAGTGGAAGTGCCACTGTCCCCCAGTTTTCATCATTGACGTGGCACATGGTGAACTCGCTTTCTGCATCCTTTCTTCAATTGTCCAGGCTAATAAAAGTGGTCAGCAAGTAATCCCTTGATTTTCTACATGTGTCTTTGTAATGTTTACAGGACCGCCCCTCCGTACACACTCATTAATTAAACATCTCCTGGGCACCACTGTCTGCCAGGTGCTGGCTGTGTGTAGGTGGCAGCTGACCAAGACCCTGCCTCTACCCTGGGGAAGTTGCTAAGACAAGGCTCCTTGTGACAAACATGGGGTGGAAGGTGACAAGTGTCATAGACAGGACATGCAACACATGCCTGATGGTTTCAGGCACCCTCCTCTCCTACCTAGTGGCAGCTTTCTTACTTTGCCTTCCCCAAGCATCCAATAATTTTGAGAGTTTAAGGAAGGGAGAGAACCAGAATAGAAAGGAGAGGACCGCTCCATGGAGAAGGTGGGGTGAGGCCTGGCAGGAGAGAGCCACCGCTCGAGCATTTGCTGGTTTAACACGGTCACTGGCAAGTTGCTTTGGGCTGGGTGAGTTTGAAAGATGTAGTGACATTGGCTGGAGAAAGGAAAGAGACACATTTCCTAGAGGCCCCTGTATTAGGCCTTGGCTGATGAGGTGATGCCATGCGGCCATGATTAATAGGACATGTATTTCTGGGTCAGTTGATTATTTCTCACCCTTGCAGTAAGAGGGGTTGCATGGAGTCATTTGCATTTTCCTACCAAATCCCCTTTGCTACTGATCCATTCATTTCAACACACCTTTGTTAAGTACCGACTGTGTGCCAGAAATGGACTAGACCGTGGAAGTCTTGCCTCACGGAGTTGACATTCTATGTGTGTCTTCAACGCTGAGCAAGTACCTATCCCGGGGAGGGTCACTTGTATCTTCGTGAGGGATTCTGAAGGGGTGGAGCTCTACTGGTGGAATCTCAGGCATGGGTCAGATATTTAGGACTGTTCACCCACTATGAACAAAAGTTGGAGGGTGTTCAAGGAAACCAGATTCAATCAAGTAACTGGATGTGCCCTAATGATGACCTTGGGCTGGGCCATGTGTGTATGTGACCTTTGCCTCTCCTTGGTCCCTTTCTCCTGGACCCTTGGATGCCCCTTGGGAGGGGAGGGTCTAGGGCACCATGGTGTCCAGCACCCTGGAGTGGCATCCAGGATGCCAGGCTCCCTGGGCTAAAAGCCTCTTGTCAGCAGAGTAATTGAATCTGACTCGCAGCAGGCAGGAAGCAGAGGTTTTCAAGTCAGTTATGCTATTTTTAAACGCCCTCCCTTCCCCAAGTGCAGATCTCAAGCTCAGCAGGAGAGAACGGCTCATCTCATCTCAGAGCCTTGGGAATCAAAGCGCAGTCCCTGCCCCCAAGCTTGAGTCTCCCCACCCCCGTTCTTCAAAATCAGATCTCACACTGGGCAGCTGTCCATGAACCCTGCCACGCCCGTGTGTCCTGGGTGGGGAAAGTGTGGACTCCAGGGGCCTCAGGGCTGTGGAGACACATCCTGGTCTGGGCTGACTGTTCAGCTGGCGGGAGACAAGCCAGCAGCCCTGGTCTCTTGGTTGCCTGGTAGCCTCAGGGACTCACCACTAGGCTTGCTGGCAAACATGTCCCTGCCTGTCTGCCACTGTCTTTGACTCTCAGAGCAGCTCATAGCTGCCTGTCAGGCTCTGAAGACAGCGGGAGTCAGAGCAGAGAGCAGTCACCCTCCTGCCAAACCTCCCTCTGGGAGCCGAGCCCTGTCCTGCATGCAGCTCAGGGTGTGGAGAGGGCTCCCGGGAGGCCGGCGCTCAGTCCTGCTGCCCAGGAGGCTGCCTCGTTTGTCTGCGGCTTCTCGCTCGCCACGCTCCTCTCCCCAGCTCCCCCAGCTGCGGGGTCTCTGAGACACATGTTGGCTGTGAAATGTTCCCCCTCCAGGGCATGCAGGGCAGACAGGAATGGCAATTGCCAAAGGGCCTGACCACCCCACACTCTCGGAGGAGGACAGGCCACCTCTGCAGGAGCTGTCATGGAAGTGGAGACACTGCCAGCAACCAACATGGAGTGCACGCCTTCCATGCTCCAGACATCACACCTGCGGGCTAGGTGTCACTGTGCCCTGTTACAGATGAAGCCACAGAAGCCCAAAGTGTAACCCCTGGCCAAGGTCACTGGCAGGTCCTCCCTGTGTCTCTGACAAGTATTCTCAGCTCCCCCACTCCCTGCAGAATTCCTGAGGCCTTGGGCTGCTTCAAACGAGGGATGCCTCACGTTCAATACCTCCCTCTCTTTCAGAAGCTGAAGGTGTTCCTGGCCTTCCCACCTTAGCCAGGGGGAGCTAGGCTCCTTGGCACTCTGCTAAAGCTTGCGGCTTCGGGTGACAGGTCTTGAACTCAGTTTTCAAAATTGTTTGGTTAAAACGTTGCAAGCTGGGAAGACTGCCAAGGCCTCTTCTCTCCCGAGTGGAATTAGAATAAGGCAGCTGCCTGACCCTGTCCAACGGCCCTGATTCCCAAGTTCACACCGCAAGCACCTTTTGTAAAGCAGCATCACAGGAACCCAGCCTTATCCTGAAGTAGATATGTGATGACATCCGAGGGGTCCTAGAAAGACCCTTTCCACCGCAGAGTACACCTGCTGTGGGTGTCAGACAGGCCTGAACTCACCGCTATGGGGCCTCCCCACGTTTTCTCAGCAGATCTGAGTTATAGTTTCAGATTGGGGGTGGTGGACACTCTGGAGCAGAGAAGCTCTACAGAACTGAGCCCAAATCTACCTTGAGTTAGCCCTGCCACCTGGGAGGTGTGACAGCAAGGTGTTTACTTTCTTTGCACTTCAGCCTGCTTGTCTTTTAAGTGGGGAGAGACAAAGAGTTGAAATTTGGGGAGAGGAGTGGGAGACAGTTGTGGGAGGTCCTGGGAACCTGGGATGACGGAGCGGGGAGGATGAGAAAGGGGGGCAGAACAACCTTGAAGATCGACCACCTTTCCTATTTTGCTATATGGACATTTTTTATTATTTTATTTTTAAAACTACTCTGTATTTTAACAACCACAAAATATATACACGTGGTACAAAGGTCAAATGGCACAAAATGATGTATACAAACAGATAAAACCCCATTCCCCTACCTCTTCTGCCCCCAGCCACCCAAGGTTTCTCCTCGTGGGGAACCACCGTTGCCAGGCCTCATGGATCTTTCCAGAAATCATCTGAGTATTTGCTTTTGCTACACATGTGCTGAAATCTAAACCACACAATGTAATTCAAACTGTTACAGCATCCTCAGGTTCTTCCCACCTATGTGCTTGTTGTAACATCTTTGATACTAGGCCTCATTGTGTGTAAGTCACTTTATACAATTTTCAAGGTGTTTTACCCCAGCGTATCTCAAATGAATCCAGGACAATCCTGGAGGTAGAGATGGCAATATCCTTATGCCCATTTTGCAGGTTGGGAAGTGGAGATTCAGAGAGGCTAGGCTACTTGCCTAAGGCCACACAGCGAGTGAGTGATTAAGACCCATTTAAATGCAACTTGCCTTTCCCTTGAGGGAAAATACTTCACTCCTCCATATTGTGTTGGGTATAGAGCAGGTATATTGACCTGGTAAACCTGGACTGTGTGTAGGCACAGCCAACAGGCAGGCCTGAGTAATCCCAGCAGGCCATGGGGCAGGTTGTGGATACATGTGTACACTCACATACACTCAACACCCACACGTCCCCCACCCCACACCGCCAGACTCGGGAAGGGCACACAGCATGTGGAGTCCCTTGCCCTGGCGGAGAGGGAGAGGTACATTGGTAGCTGGGGAGGGTCTCTTGAGAGGCCATGTTAGGTTTGGTGGGGGCCAGCTTGCCTCCAATAAACATCTTCATTTCATCCACCACAGCCTTACAAACGGGGACTGTGGATGGGATCAGGGCTTGACTGGAGCTACAAGTCCCATGAGGCCTCTGAAGAACCTGGCAACTGGCCTTTATTCTTGGCTCTGAGATATCCCGCTAGCTTCGGAGGACAGCTTCAGAGGACTGGAGCCCCAGAGATGCAGGCTGGTGCAGTTTCAGGGCCTGGGAGAGTCCCCGTGTCTCTTCAAAGTGCCTCCACCCCAGGCCTGGATGACCTCGGCCAGAGATTGACATCGGTTAAATGCCCATGGGAGACCTAACCTAAAATTACCAGCAATTTGCCTAAGGAGCCCCCCTGCCCCACTCCTCAGTGTATTTGGACCTTTATTGAGAACATACTTTGATGGTGCTGACAGTGAAAGAAAGCCAGGTTTGGAATCAGAAAACCAGGCTCCAAACTCCCAGCGCTGAGCCAAATGATGTGGGGTGAGTCTGCCTAACTCTCTGAGCCTCAATTCCTTCATCTCTAAAATGTGGGGCTGGCTGCATTTGGGAAATGCTTTGTAAGAGGTGACATGCTGCACTGACATTACACGGAGCATCACAGAGGCACCCGTGTGGGGTTCCTGAGGGACCTGGAGCACCTGGGGTGGAGGAAAGACAAGCGGGGAAGCAGAAAACAGTGCCTGAAGCCCTGGAAAAGGGCACCAGCCCTGGGTGGAAAGTCAGGACGCCCAGTGCTGTACCAGCTGGCTACTCAGGGCTGGGGATTGTCCTCAGCCCTTTTGACTTTGCTGTTGGCATTTCCCCTGCTAATTAACATGTCATGGGGGTGGAGAGAAAGAAGAACTCAAAGCAATTGATTTGTTATTTGCTAGCGCATCTGGGAAAAGGCTGGGTGTGGGAGGTCAAAACAGGCTAAAAATCAGTGCTTCACGTTCTCAAGGAAACGCATGGCTCTGTGGGTTTCAATTCTCTGTTGCTAGCGCTGATGAAAGCTCTAGGAAATCGAGGTTCAACTGCAAACTCTGGACAGAGTAGAAGGTGGGTGGTGGGGAGGAGGAGAGGCATTTAAAGGTCTTCTGGCTTTGTCAGGAGAAGGGTAAATCGGGGACCTGGCTGGTGCTTAGGGAGCCGATCAATAAGTCATCTATCGAATGAATCCATCCATCCATCCATTCATCCATTCATTCATCAAGTGTGCACCGAGCACCCAGATTCCATCTAGCCCTTTCCTGAGGGTGCTCTAAGTGTTGCAGGGAGAGAAGACAAGGCTTTTGCCCTGTAAGTATCCAGACTCACATTCAAAACAATCACAGGATAATAAAAAATTGAGTCTCCACCTCAATAAATGGCAACAGCATCTGTATCAGTTTGCATTTTTTCTGCATGATAGCCATTCCAAAGCTTGGCTTTAAGACAATAACCATCTATTCAGCTCACAGTTTAGTGGGTTGATAATTTGGGATGGGCTCAGCTGGGAGTTCTTTTGGTCTTACAGGGTTCACTTATATTTTTACAATCAGCTGGGACAGACTGATCTGAGATAGTCTCAGCTGGGAACTTATCTCAGCTTCACATGGTCGCTCATCCTCCAGTGGGTTAGCCTGGGCTTGGTCATATTGAGTCTGAATGAAAGTGGAAACGGCAAGGTCTTTTGAGGCCCAGGCTCAGAACTGGCATGATGCCACTTCCACTACGTTGGTCAAAATCAGTCCAGTCATATGGTGAAGCCCAGATTCAAGAGGTGGGGAAATAGATTCCGCCTCTTGGTGGGAGGGGCTACAAAGTCACCTTGCAAGGGACGTGCATACCAGGAGGGAAGGATTGGGGCCACTTTTGCAAACTGTTAACACACCATCCTTCTAGTTGCTCAGGACAAAAGATCTGGAGACCTTGTCCTCTGTCTCTCATGTTCCATGTCCAATCCATCCAAATCTGGTCACCTCTACCCTTGACATATGTTTTGCATCCGACGGCCTCTTTTTCTCTCTGCCCCATTCCCACCCTTGTCCAAGGAACAATCATTTCTTTCTTGGTCTCTGCTTCTGCCCTTTTGTCCCTGTAGCCTGTTCTCAATATGGTGGCCAGAGGGAGTCAAATTTTTTCACTTCTCTGCTCAGACACCCTCCTTTGGCTTCTAATCTCACTCAGAGTAAAAGCCAACATCCTATAATAGCCAGTGAGGTCCTGCATGATCTCAATATTTATTGAGCCCCCAATATTTATCTCACCTAAACTCCTACCACTCTCCCCTATCTCACTCTGCTTCAACCACACTGGCCTCCTGATGTTCCTCAAAATGCCAGGCACACTGTCACCACAGGACCTTTGCACTTGCAGTTCTGTCTGCCTGGAAAACTCTTCTCTTGATATCTTCATGCTCCTTCAGCTCTTTATGGAAAAGTCACCTTCTCAGTGAAGGCTCATCTGGCCATCCTATCTAAAAATTAACCCCCCGCCTACTCATCCTCCTTCCCTGTTGGTTTTCTCCTTAGCTCTTATCATCATCAATAAATGACATATTTTCTTATATAGCTACTTACTATCTAGACCAGCACTGTCCAATGGAAATACAATGTAAGAAATATAAAATTTTCTAACAGTTACATTTTTAAAAGTATGGAATTTATTTTAATAATATACATTATTTAATTCAACATATCCAAAACTTACCATTTCAACATATAAGTAATTTGCAAAGTTTTTAGTATTTTTTACATGTTTTTGTTGGTACTAAACCTTTGAAGGTCTGGTGCTTATTTTACACTGACAGCCTTTATCAATTTGGACTAGCCACATTTCACATGGTGACCACACAGGGCAGTGCAGGACTAGATCACAGTCCCATGAGGGCACACGTTTTTGACTGTTATTCACGGCTCATCCCAGCATTAGAACAGTGCCTGGCAAGTAATAGGCATGCAGTAAATATTTGGTGAGTGGATAAGTCAAGTTTAAAGTCAAATGCAATTGGCCCATCAAATGCATGTGGCCAGACAGCATTAGACCCAGAAAAGGCCTGTTATCTGGCTGTCTTCATCCTTAGGGCTACAGGGGCAGAGCTGTGAAGGAGATAAAGTCAGTCTTTCTCTCCCAGCCATGCCACCTTACTCAGCATCTCCATGATTTTTCCATTCTTTCTGGACAGAGAGAAAGCCTTGCAAGTTCATCCACACCCAACATTAAGGACTTAATGTGCTACCCTCTTGGGGACGTTTGTATCTTAAAAGCAGGAGTGAGAGAGAGTAACGCTTAATCCAAAGCAATGACTCCCTCCTGGAGAATTTTTGCCTCCAGTGGGAATGTTATTACTGGCCCATGACTATCTCTCGTGTCCTAAGTTCACCCCAGGAGCAGGAGGCCAGCCAGGGTGCTTCCGTTGACAGGGAGGTCTTGGGTGGTGGTTGGCTGCTGGGTGCCCTGGCCACTGTCCTCTGACTACCATTTCACTGTAGACTGTGTTTGGGGCTTGAGGGGGAGAGGGGGGACTTGGAAGAAGTAGGTCTTCCCTGAGCCTGTTCTCTGCAGCCAGCCCAGTGCAGGGTGAGAAGCGCTTGTCCTCTGTAAGGCACTTTCATAGCTGGCATCTTATAGTCGCCCTGTCAGGTGGCCAGGTGAGCCACTATGCACTCATTTTGCATATCAGAGAGCTCAGTGAAGAGCTAGGAAGTGAAGTGCCTCAGCTGCTCTCCTGAGGCACAGTCTTGGCCTGTGGGGACTCTTGGTCCAACTGGGGGGACCTGGCCAAAGGGACATTGGCCTGGGGTGATACCTACGCAGGACACCAGGCGATGAGCCGAGTGGACATGGGCACAGCCAGACATGGCCTGCCTGGGGTGGGGGGAGGTCATGCTGGTGGAAGCAGATGCCATCACAGGCCAAGCCAGGGCCAACAGAGTGCCCTGAGGTGACCCGAGAAGGGCCTTTGCTGTTTTAGGCATCTGGGGCCTGCTAGTTCTGGGATGGTGACAGCGCGGTCTTTTCCAGGCATCGTCTCCCTCCCGCACTCCTCTCTCTTCCTTCTCTCCCTTTAGACGTCCCCCTTCCTGTTCTCTCCTACAGCCACCCTCCTGCCTTCCTTTCTCTCTCATATATTTCAACCAACATCCTCCCTCACTCCCTTCTCCCCCCTGCCCCTGTCACACACACAAACACACACACACACACCACATCCCAGGGTGCCAGACCGAGGTGCCCATGGGCAGTAACAGTTGGGAATCTAATTTAATTGCCTCTGGCTCCCTCTGAAAGCAGGTACACCCCACCCGCTGGCGGAATTTAATTTCAGGGCATGGGGAGGCCAGGAGCTCCCCACACCCTGTGCCTAGACTCACTGGCTGCCATCTGAAATCCCACCATCAGGACTTCATGATGTGACCTTGCTAAAACATAACTGCTCCTGGGGAAAGCCATCGTTGCACGTCTGTCATTGCCCATCACAGTGAGCGGGCCCTGAGAGCCAGGCTGGCAGCAGGGCGGAGGAGGCATAGGAGAGCACGGAGTCAGAGGAACAGAGCTCTCCTTGGGGAAGCGGGAGGCCGAGGAATGATGTTACCCTCAGTCCTGCCCACAGTATTCCTAGGGCTGGGCCTGTGTGTGGGTGTAACCTGTGTGCTGCAAATCTCAACAGTCCTAGTCGAAGTGGCTTTCTGAACTTGGTCTGCCTGTTTTGGACACCAGGCAATGCTAACGTGAGATGGGCCCAGGTAGCCGCCCTGACACTTCTTGAAAGTTGTTGAGGCTTGTTTTTTTGTTTTTTTTTTTAAATTTACTTGAGTCGTTATCAAGAATATTAGAAGATTATCTAAACTCATGACCTAGGATGAAGTACATATGGTTTACAAGAAAGCTAACCAGTGCCGTCAACAGTGCAGACCCCTCCTTCCTTGGCCAGGAATGGCAGGAGGCTTTCTGTTCTGGGTTTGAAAGCACTTCTTCTTCTGGGTTCGTTGGTTGTAATTCACACTGACCACCTGGTATGCTGGGCCACCCCAGTCCACGTTGGATTTGCAACTGGATCCCTAGACTCGTTGAAAGAATTCCCAGTCTTTCTGTCTGCAGCGTCTCCCACATCAGTCTTTCTACTTACACTTTACTTCCTTGAGTCACATTTGTTCCTCTGCTACCACGAAACCCCCCAGTGCTGAAATGCTGGGAGCCGGCTGTTTTGCACACTCCCAAGGCTTTTAGCAAGATGCTACTTCCTACATGTTCAACAGTTCATCTCCCTCCTTCTCTCCCGCCCTCCCTCCCTCCCCGCTTCCTTCCTTCCTTCCTTCCTTCCATGAGTTCTTACTACGTATTAAGATCTGTGCCAAGCACTAGGAATACAGGTGCATGAGATAGAGCCAGGTCCTGCCCTCATGGGGTGAGGTCTTCTGACCATAGATACCTTCTACAAAATGCCCGTTTATGACTATAGTGGAAATGTTTTCATTGAGCTCCTTGGCGTTAGATAGAAAAAAAGGATTTTCTGGGATGGAATATGCACAGAAGATGGTCCCATTACCTACAGGCGCTTTCCTCTTCTGTAATTGCATCCTGTCTCTAGCTGACCTCCCGCTCCTGGGCTCCCTTCCCTTATCCCTGGTTTACAACCAAAACTGGAGAACTGGTCCTTCGCTGCTTGCTGGAAGTTTGCTGTTTAATTGTCTCATGCCCATGAGCAAGTAGGCTTCCTTAGGATGGCAAGTTCCCTCCCAACAGTGCTTTGAGAGCCAGGAATTCAGTTCCTCGGAAGAAGCTGAGCTTTTCATTAGAGATCAAAGGCTGGCCCTGGGGAAGCATTCACAAAGTGGCTGTAAAGAATCCCTCTGGTCATATCACTACCTTTCTAGGCCGTTTGTTCCCATTGGTCAGGGAACCAAACTATGCAGAGGGAGGAAAGCAGACCTCTGGCAGCCAAGAAACTGAGCCAGGGAATAGGCTTCTTTGGGAGGTTAATTCGATTTACCTGGAGTGAGGAAAAGAGCCAGAAAGAGCAGTCTAGGAAGCGGGGGTCTGGGCGGATGACCCACTTTCCACATTCTTCGTCTCTGATTCCTCTGGGTCGCACTCAAGTAGTTAGCTCACGAGGTACACCCCAGCCCTGGTCCTGCCATTCAGACATCCCACAATTTGCCCCCTCGTCCTTCTCTCCTGTATCACCTCTCCAACCGTCCTGCATCTGAGTGGTTCACAAAGGATGCATTACCTAGCAACATGAAACCTGAACGTGTCCCAAGCTGGAGAAGTTGGTGGGGGCTACTGGGAGGCTCAGAATATGCGGGAAGTAAAGTTCTGAGCTGTATCAGTGCAGATAGAGGCTCCTGGGGCCATGTGGAGTAGAAGAGGGAGTCTGTCTTTGGACACCTGCCTGTGGGTTGCTTCTCCTCCTTGCATCTGCTGGCTTGGGCCCTGAGTACTCGGGTGTGCTCTCTGCTTGCCGCCATGTTCCTTCCTCCTTTCTCCATCACCCAGACAAGCCTTTCTGTGCTTTCAAAGACCAGTTTGGCCTAACTATGCTCAGGCAGGGGGTAGATGTTGCAGTGAATTTGCATCATCTCATGGTGGGCACAGAAGGGACCCTGGAGGTGCTCCAGGCCATCTCCCCTCCAGTGTTCACACTTCTCTGCTGGCAGCTAGCCAGCCTCTGCATGGACACGACCAGGGATGAGGAACTTTGGAGGACAAAGTGAATTCTAAGAAATGTCTTCCTTATGTTGACTCAGATCTACTAGAAAGAGCTAATCCCTTTGCCTGCAGCTATTACCTGACCCCGAGTCTCCTCTTTGCTACTCAACACCCAGATTCTTCAGCTGTTCCTCCTCTTAGACAACTCAAGTCCCCTCCCAACCCTGGTCTCCTCACCAGACTCCACTCTATCCCTGTCCATGTTAACACAAGGTGCCCAGAATTTGTGCCAAGACCCCAGAATTCTCCTCCATCCCTCTTTATCAGTTAAACCCTATGAATTGTAGGACCTGAAGCTTTTCACAGGATTTCCAGGGACCCTGCAGGAGTTGCCTGTGACAGGAGCACCCAATTGTGCTGGAAAGACCTTGGTCTACTCCATTAAAGTTGGGGCTTGTCCTTGGCATTTTCTTAGGCCAGGGAAGAGGCCTGGGGCTGCTGGTCAATGTGGACTGGGCTGAACCTACGCGATGTCAGCCACCACGGCCATTTCCCAGCATCTCTCACAGCAGAGATTCAGACTGCTTCCCCATGGGCACCAGCAGCTTGTCCCTCGTTATCTCATGGTTACTACGAAGGAAAGGCTTCCTCCTGGGGGAGCTTGGGATGGGGATGGGCATGGGGAGGGGGGGTGGGACCACCAGGGCCCAGGCAGGCAGGTTCCTCTCTGGGGTAGCATGTGTGGATGGGTATGGGCATATGAGGAGCTGGGCGCTGGGCAGGGGGACTCTGAAATGCAGCACAGGGTGGAGCACGCTGCACTGGAACTCAGGAGGCCTGGACTCCAGTCCCAACTCGGCCATAACGACCTGGAAGCCCTTGGACAAGCCACCCCCCATTTTCCAGCCACCTCGGGGTTCTCATCCTGTAGATCAAAGGCTGTATGATCTCTTAGCCTCATTTAGCTTGAATATTCGATGATTCCGTGAAGAACTGCATTTCCTTGCTAGCTAATAATCTAATACTTAACTTTTCTAAGATAACGAAGGTCTTTTTTCCTTCCTTCTTCCTTTCCTCCCTCTCTTCTTCGCGCCTCCCCGCCTCTTTCTCTTTCCTTCTCTCTTCCATTCTCTCACTTTCTTGCATTCTCTCTCCCTCCATTCTTGGAAGTTTCCTTAATCCTTCTAAGAACAAAGGATATTTACTGCATGGTATTTGTCCTGAAATCACTCACTTTACAGCTGATTATTGGAGATAAAATTTGTCCAGAAATAAAATGCCAAGTATAATAGGCAAATGCCACAAATCTGATGAAGAGAAGAGTTTCATCCACTGGGAGATTCCATCCCAGAGTTAACACCTGCCCTGGGTGGTCGAGGGTGGACAGAATGCAGCAGCCCTGGGAGGTAGGGTATGGGGCCAGGGGGCAGGTAAGACCCCTGGGGGTCCAGGAGAGGTGAGAGGGAAGGTCACAGGGAGCAGTGAGAGAGAGAGAGGCCAGAGGGGGTGTTTGCAAGGGACGGAACACTCAGAACTGGCTTTAGGATGATGTGGCAGCCATTGGAAGATGGATTTAGGAGTTCAGCACCGGTCTACTCTGCCTCTCCCTGCTTTGGGCTCAGTTCCGGTGCTGGACATGGGACAGAACACACAGGCTTGTCCCAACAGGAGGTGGGGCAGGAGACCTGGGTCTGGCCTGGCCTGCTGGGGGACTCCGGGGGCAGTCACAACACTCAGTGCGCAAGGTCTTCCTGTGCTTCTTACTTGGCTTTCCCGTGAGCAAGAGGAGAGGCCAGGCCAGAAGATGCCTGTGGCCCCTTCGGCGGAGAGATGTTAGCAGGTGTGTAGCATCAGCTGCATCATTGTGGGTCACGGTCTCGGAAACTGAGGCCCAGAGAAGTCCAGTGTCCCGCCTGGTCTGACAGCGAGGGGAAGCACCCAGGCCTCTAAGACGGAGCCCTTATACCGGGTGACTCTGCCTGGCTCTGAAAGCCTCTTTGGTAGCAGAGGCCTTCCTCCCTGGCCTCTTGTGGGCAGAAATCTGCTTTCAAAAAACTGGTTTTCTTTGCTGCTTGAGAGCTGGCTTTTCAGAGAGGAGTAGACTCTGACTCCAGCCCAGCTTCAAGGAAGTGCTCAGCAGAGACAAGTATCAGCCTCCTGTCCCTGCTGGCTGGCTGCCCTCCATCCCGGGGGGCCTTTGGGAGGGACTCTCTTTGGCCCTCCTCTCCTTTGTGACACTGCTGTGGGCCCCACCCTCCTGTTCTGCCCCCACCTCTAAGGGAGAGTGATGCGGGTCAGTGACCTGAGGACAGTGGGAATCTAACGCCTGAGAACTGGCCTGGGGAGGACGGGACCTGCCAGCTTCCCTGGAGACGTGGGAAGGTTTGGTTCCCATCCTATTCTCCCAGTGTCCTGCATCCCTGGGAGGAGTGGGGGACGTTCGGCCTGGTTGGCCCGTGGGTCTGCAACCTTGTCCCTGAGGCCCCCACTGGGGGTGGCACTGGGGTGGGAGGCAGGCCCCCCCTGGTCCTTGCCCCCAGCACTGCCTGCTCTTCTCCTTCCCTCTTCACCTGAGGGTCTGAAGGCAGTGCCTCTCAGCCCTGGAGTCTGAAGGATGAAAGCCGCGTTACCCTGAGGTGGCCAAGTTGGTGCAGACTGGAATGCAGCTAGAACATTCCTCCAGCTCAGAATGCTGCCTCCTTCCGAGAAGCCTATCAGGCCACGTGGATCCGCTGTCTCCACCGACATTTCTGGCTTGTTGGCCTGGCTCTTCTCAGCTCCCACCCAGGCCCCCAGCTCTGAGGCTCCTCTGGCCCCCTTGTCTCCATCCCCATTGTCCCCAGGAAACCTGGACCGGCCCAGCGTGTCCTCTGGGTGTCCAGGCCCCGTTTCTGCCCTGCTCTCCTCCTCAGCAGGGCCCCTCACTTTATCAAGCCTTCTAGTTCCCTGGCTCTGCCCCTCCCTCTCATTGACAATTGGCTTTCAGGAAAGACCTCAGTTCAAATCTCTGCTCTGTCATTTACCAGATGAGTGTCCATGAACCTTCCAGACACTCGAGACCTCTGTCACTGTCCTCTCCACCCACCTTGCCCACAGCCTTTGGCCCCCACGTCTCCGCTTCTCTTTTACCTTCCCTTCCTCATGGGGCTGTGTGGTTTCTGCTGTTCCGCCCCCTCTCCAGCTGCCAGCCGCTTTGGCTCCCTGCCCATGAGGCACGAATCAGCCACCAGCTCTTGTGGAGCGCCTGCGTGTGCCAGGTGGCCATCAGGCAAGCTCCAGCACAGTGGTCTCCCCCTGCCCCAGCCCTGCCTTGCTTAGGCCCCAGGGGAGCACCCCTGCTTGAAGGTGCTGCCAGCTAGCTCTCAGGGGGTCCTCCCAGCTAGCTCTCAGGGGGGTCCTATAGCATCAATCTCCAGAATTCTAAGGTGCACGTGTTTTTCTACACATTTCTGAAACTAATTTGTGTCTTACACTTGCTGTGTTTCTTTAATGTGGTGTTTTTTTTTAAAAAAAAATGTAACCCCTCTTTCTCCTCACTCCCTAAAAATGTTACTTAGTTCATGATGAATCCTCCAATTGATGGCATTTCAGTCTTGGGGAAATAAGATAAATGGATAATATATTCAAGGACACCTGGAGATTATCTTTTTAACCCAAAGGAGTAACTCTAATGGGAAAAATTGTAGGTTGTTTGTTGATGAGGGCATTTTGGGCTGTGTTACTCAGCTGTCACTGGTCACTGGCTTGTCATGGGCCCGACTAGTCTACCCTAAGAACTTCACTCCTCTGGTCTTAGAGACCGAATACAGCAGCTGCTACTTTCACAGACCCTACAGCACACAGGGTTGGGGTGAGTCAGGGGCCCCAGAATGGATGTCTCCTGCCTTTAATCCTTCTGAGCAGAGCTGATGAGACTGAGAACCCTCTGGGGATGGAGATGGCAGGGGAGAGGGGGCACAAAGTCCCAGAACAGAAGTCAAAGGACTTTTGCAGGTAGAAATTGTCTGAAATATTATGAGACATATAGATACTTTTGTTCACTTTTCTCTTGCTGCCCATCCAGGAGAGAGGGCTGCTGCTCTCACTGCCCAGTGCATCAGTTGGAGGGCACAGGTTACGGGAGAGTGGAAACCTCTCCAGGGTGGTGGTCGGTCCTCTCCCTAATGGGCCTCCATAGAAACCGGAAGGGCCTCCCTCACAGGGTGGGCACCCTCCTGGCAGGAGGGGCTTGTGGGAGGGAGGCAGCTGCGGTTCCTGGTGGTGGGAGAGGCTCCACCAGCCCCCGAGGGGGAGGACGCTGGCCTGCTCTGCCTGCTCAGTCCCTGTGCACTGCAGCTTTAAAACCTTGAGCTCACCTGGGCCTACTTGCCACTCTCTTTCCCTCTCGATTTCAAATCAGTTGGCCTTCAACCAGCCCCAGTGCGTCAGTCGCCTGGAGCCACTGC
This sequence comes from Phocoena sinus, assembly GCF_008692025.1. NCBI lineage: Eukaryota > Metazoa > Chordata > Mammalia > Artiodactyla > Phocoenidae > Phocoena > Phocoena sinus. The sequence goes on along the minus strand of NC_045776.1, from coordinate 27,191,828 downwards.
TTTTCGCTCAGTCCCTCCAGCAGTCAGCCAACCAGGTATTTACTGAGTGCCAGCTCCAGAGAGGTGCGTGGGGATCCAGAAACAGCAAGACAGGAAGCTCAGCCAGCTGGGGGCGGTGAGTGTGAAGAAGCAGCTCAAGGTAGCTACTGTCAGGTGCCAAATGAGTGGTAGTGACAGGGCCTTCTACAGGAATGCAGAGGAGGAAGGCGTCCCTGGGGGCTGGGAGGCAGGGGAGGCATTTTTTGAGTTGCTGAGAGATGACCTTTAAAGACAGGGAAGGCAGCAACCAGCATGAGCAATGGCCCCGGGGTGGGAATGTGCATGGAGTGTCTGGGGATCTGATGTGGGGGAGGGCGTGGGCGGTGGGGATCAGGGGGACGGAGCTTGAGGATCAGGCTAAGGGGTGTGCATCTCACCAGTAAACAGTGGGGACTCCCCCTCTGAAGGCAGACCAGTTAGCAAACTTGGCTAAGATTCTTTGCTCTATGTACGGAGTTGGTCTTTTTCTTTTGGAGCTGCATTGTCCAACACGGAAGCCGCTAACCACAAGTGGCTATCCGAACTAAGGTGTGTTGTAAGTGCCAGATGTACACTGGATTTTGAAGACTTAATATGAAAAAAAGCCCAATGTAAAATATCTCGATAATTTTTTTATATTGAGTACATGTTGAAACAATATTTTGGATATACTGAGTTATATAACATATACTATTAAAATTAAATTCACCTGTCTCTTTTTACTTCTTTAAAGGTGGCTACTAGAAAATTTACAATTACATATGTGGCTCACATTGTAATTTAATAGACAGTGCTGGATTGGAGTCTTTACAATATCCTTTTTTGTTAAACCCCATTCCCTTCTTCTGCAGTCATGCCTGTCTTTCACTTTGTTAGCTTTCGACAGCTCTCCTTTCTTTTCTTGCTTCCTTTCGTCATGTAGACGTGGACCTTCTCCTCCTTTTTTATGGTATGATAGATGGTGGTGAGGGAGAAGGGGGAATCCAGAGCCTGCTTGCTCAGGCTACAGCCCCTGGACTCATGGAAGCCAGAATTCACCAGGCAGAGGAGGCCCTACTGATCTAGAATGCTGGTGGGAATTAAGGTTCTAGATCATTCTTTTCTGGCTCACTTGCAGTGAGCCAGAAATGCATTTTATTTCCATTTTGTTTTGCAAATATTTATTTTTAAAAGATTAAAAAAAATCTATCAATGGCCTGCATGTCATTTACAAAGTCAGATAGCTCCAATATAAGACACATTTAGTAAAACAGCAATTGTCTGCCCCTTGCCCTCCCCACCCTAGTCCCACCACTAGAAGCTCAACATTTCCAACTCTTCTTCGAGTATTTACTTCCTGAAATATATAAATTACTAAGTAATTTCTAAATAAATTCTTTTACTGCTCTTTGTTGATTTTTCAATTTTGACATTGTCTATTTTCTTCTTATTATGGAAGAAATGTCCTTTTCTGTTCTAAAATAGTTTATTAATGCTTGTTGTGTTATTAATATATAAATATTGTTCACTGCTGAACCAAGTAATATGTAATAATTACACTTTCTGAACAATTTTTTCTCTTCCTAGAGGTAATAATTGCTTGCTTTCTGTGACATTTTTACAAATTCTTACCAAATGCTCTACGAAATTGGAAAATTCCTTCAAATACTATTTTCACGTGGCCAAATCTGATGGTAATGTTATATTTTTGATCCACCCCCAGCTACCCCTCAGAGCGCCCTCCCTCCTCCCTGCCTTGAAATGATTGCTGGAGGCCCTGTACAACCATGTGCTTGGGAAAGCCCCCTCTTCCAGGTGTCACCCCCTATTTCTTTGCTTCTTTCTTTTGGTTTGCATCAGTAGTTCTTTGAGAAAGGGTGTGAGAAGATTAATTATTTTGAGACCCTCCATGGTTGAAAATGGCGTTATTCTACTCTCACGCTTGATTAATAGTTTGGCTGGGCACGGAATTCTAGATTGAACATCTTCCCCCGACACCCCTTTGGCACCTTGAGAGCAGTTGCTCTACTGTTTTCAAGTTTCCAGTGTTGCTCTTGAAAAATCTGGTGCTATCCTGCTCCCAGACCCTTCGAATGGGACCAGTTTGCTTTCTCTCTGGAAGGTGTCAGGATCATCTCTCTGCCCCACTGCTTGGACATTTCCCAGGGAGATGCCTTGGTGTGTGGTTCTTCTCCCCCCTCCCCCCATTTTGCTGGGCGCTCAGAGGCCCTTTTCTATCTAGAAGCTGACCGTCAGTTCTGGGAAATACTTTAAATAATTTTTTCCCACAATTTTCTCCATTCTTTCTCTCTTACTAGAAAACTGCGGAATCTTCTGACTGCATCCTTCAACGCTGGTATCTTTTTCCTCAACTCCTTGTTTTCTTGTTCTGCTTCCTGGGAAATCTCCCCAGCGTTATCTTCCAGCCCTTCTGCTGAATTTCAGATTTCACCTCTTATATTTTTAATTTCCAAGAGCTCTCTTGTTTTTTCATTGCTCCTTTTAAGGGAGCTTGTTGTTGTCTCATGGACCCGACATCATTTTTCTGAGGATATTAATTCAAGTGTTTTGAAGTTTATTTTTTTCGGATCCTTGCATTACTTCTATTTCTCTGAGTTTATTTTATCTTATTTTATTTTAATTTAGTATATTCTTTCTCTCTTTTCACTTTGTAATATTCCTCAAGGGACTGGTCATCCTTGGCTGTCTGTTCATATTGAAGAGTAGATCACTAATAACTTTCAGAATCTGTGTGTGTGTGTGTATGGATATGGACCTTTCAACTTATGGGCTTTATTATGGAGTCGCCAGTTGGGGACTCAACCATTTTACGGGGTACTCCCAACCAGAAGGAACTGTAGAGCTATTTCTGGGGCCAGTTTCCAACCTGGGGCTGTGGGGCATGCAGGGGAGGGGCACCTGAGTGGCAGCACCGTCTGAACCAAGAGGCAGAAGGAAGCAGGGGTTTCCAAAGTTCCACGTATAAGACTTTCGCTTAAGCCCCCCGTTTGAGCACGGTGCTGCACCCCTGTACTCCTCTACTGGAGCCTTTCTGGCTCAGTTTCCCTGCAAAATGCCAGGGTGAGGGAGTGGCAGTCACTGCCCTGCATGGGAGAGGGGAGATGCCCTGGGCAGAATTGCTCCTCATAGAGACTGGCCACCAGCCTCCCTGTTCTCAGCGCCGCCATCTCTCCTGCCACCACAGGAGTTGTCCTGACCCTTCCAGCATGTGTGGCAAGATCTGTCCGCTTCTCGTTGACTGCGCCTTCATTAGGTGCTTGGTTTCCAATTCCTCAGCTCTGCTAATTGCTCCATCTGCTTTCCACCTTCCAAAAATCTGTTGACATTTGTTGCCTGCTGATGTCACCTCTCCTGTTCTCTCTTGTCCTTGTCTGTTTATTTTCTCTTTATACCTTTGCTCTCATTTCAGTGGGGTTTGGGAAGGAGCAGATATATGTTGAACCTGTCATGTTTAGCAGGAAGCCTCTGTAAAGCTTCCTGAGGTGCCAAGTTCACTCCTTCCTTGTTAAAGGACTCCAACGCTGAGAGCTGGATCTTTGCTTACGGAAAATTTGTAAGGCTTTGTCATCATCAAGGTCAATGTTATTTAGAAGGTAGTAGAGACTAGATTAAATGCAGCGTTGAGCCCAGCTTATTGCTGGAAATCTTTGCTTTTAAATAAATTATAATATAATAACAAATTATTTCATTATTACTTAAAAACTTTGTGGGATTAGATTTTTTATTTTTCTTAAAATTGCATGGAAAACAACTTCTGGTTATTTTCTCTTTGGAAATTTGGGCTCCCTGTCGGCTGGGTCCTGGCTAGCCAAGTCTTCAGTAGAGTTCAGAGCTTGACTAGGCTGGACTGAATTTTCTCTAGGCATCTATTTAAAAAGGTAGTAGGGTCAATAAGGTTGCATGGGAGAAATTTAAGAAAGCCAAACTGCCTCCAGGGACCTTAAAGTTCCTTTAACAAGTGTGCTAATTTAAAAGAAGGTGCTTATCTATTTATTAAACAAGATACTCCCCCCACTCTCCAACACATACTGCACAGAGACTTTACTAGAGAGCACCGATGACAATTTGTATACAAAAGTGATGACACTGTTGTGTTCTAATGAAGGTCTTGAGTTTCACCAGCTGCAGGTTGGGGGTAGGGGGAGATGGGGTCTGTGGGAGAGGGGAGCAGGGCTGGTCCTCATGGAGTCTTTGTCATTGCTTCTCCAGGTGCCCCATTTCAAAGGTCTCAGCATCCTCACGCTACCTCCTGCCGCCACTTCCATCTGGGCCCCCCCCAGCCGCAGCAGCTCGCTCCCGACTTCCCCCTGGCCCACCCGGTGCAGTCGCAGCCGGGCCTCAGCGCCCACATGGCCCCGGCCCACCAGCACAGCGGCGCCCTGCATCAGTCGCTGACCCCGCTGCCCACCCTGCAGTTCCAGGACGTCACAGGTCCCTCCTTCCTACCTCAGGCCCTGCACCAGCAATACCTCCTGCAGCAGCAGCTCCTGGAAGCTCAGCACCGCAGGCTCCTCTCGCACCCCAGGTGTGTGTGCTACCTGGGCAGGGGTTGGGCGGGGCGGGGCGGGGGCAGGGCCCAGCGCTGGACCCCTGGCTTCTACCCTGCCAGGCTTGGCCAGCAGTCAGTCACCAAATGAGTCTCTGCGTAGGAGGCAGCTTTTGCTCCACTTTGAGGCATTTGTTTCGGGCAGTGAGCGCTGCCTTAACCTGATACGGGTTCCCTCTGTTGTTAGTGTGTGTCCCTGTCATATCGTCCAGGTAACTGGCCAGGAGCTGGGTAAGTGGTAGGCTAGGATGCTCACAGTGGACTTTTCAACGCTGTGGGAGACTAGACTAGGGGACCCCTCACATCCCCTCAAACTTCATGGTCACCAGATTCTAACATTGGCAGTCCCTAAGGGATACCTCAGGACAGGGCTGGGTCAGCCCTGCCCTCAGAGAGCCCACCGTCTGGTTGGAGAGACCAGCTATGAAACAAGTGCAGAGTAAAATGAGACAATACTAATCAAGTGGGGCTGAAGTAGCTGTGGGATCCTGGGCAAGTCACTTCACCTCTCTGAGCCTCAATTGTTAAGAGAAGGAGCTGTACAAGTTAAGTTGTTCTCAAACATTTTTGTCTCAGGACCCTTTTTACACTCTTAAAACTTATTGAGGATTACAGCAAGCTCCTGTTTATGTGGGTTATGACTATTGATACTTACCCTATTAGAAATTAAAACAGAAATTTAAAAATACTTATTAATTCATTTAAAAATAACAATAACAAAGGTATATGTTAACACCAATAATATGTTTTTCAAAAAATAACTGTATTTTTTGCATCTAAATCAGTGAAAAGAGTGACTTTTTAAAAATACATATTTACAAATCTTTTTCATGCCTGGCTTAATAGAAGATGGCTGTGTTCTCAAGTCTTCTTCTGCACTCAAATGTGGCAGAATCACATGTCATGTAGTTTCTAGAAAATTCCACTGTTCACTTGTGAGAGAATGAGAGTGAAAAAGCAAATAACATGATAGTATTATTATGAAATTCATTTTGACCTCGTAAACCCCATGAAGGGGTCTCAGGGACTGCCAGGGTTGCTTGGAGCACACTTTGAGCACCTCTGGACTTGATGATCTTTAAGGCCCCAAGCGTCCATGTCTGTAGAGGTTGGGGTGCCTGCGACAGAAGGTGAGTGCTGTAGGAGGTCAGAGGAAAGAGAGGTCACCATGATCTGGAGTGTTCAGGGAGGCCTTCCTGGAGGAGGTGGCTTTGCCCTGGGCCATGAAAGCTGGGAAGAGTGTGGAGAGGGTGGAGGAGAGGAGAAGAGCATGGTGGGAGCAGAGGGGGTGCACAGAGGTGGGAGAGCCTACAGGGGGCCGGTCTGTGTGTCCTGAATACATCCCACCAAGGACAGAGGGGAGCAGTAGGAGAAGGAGTAGAGAAGCTAGAGAGACCGGGTGAGACAGCTGACCTGCAGTAGTCACACCCAGGGAGAGGCTCAGTATAGTGGCAGGCCAGAGACAGCGGGAATTTCTGAGTTATTGGCTGCTGCCCAGGAAGCTTCCTTGGAGTTTGGGAAGAGGGCTGAAGGCCGCTGCTCCACACGCAGGCTGTGGGCTGGGGCTGCTGAGCACTCCTGGGAGCTGGGCTGGCCCTGGGCAGCCCTGACGCCTGGATTCCTCCTTCCCTTCCGGGGCAGGCGGAGTCAGGAGCGAGTGTCTGTCCACCCTCACCGCCTCCACCCCAGCTTCGACTTCGGCCACCAACTACAGACACCTCAGCCCAGGTATTTGGCTGAGGGTACTGACTGGTGAGTGGGGTCCCTGGGGGAGGGAGGGAGGAGGGTCTTGTCTGATCCATAGAGCTCCTGTTTCCTTCACTTCAATGATGCCGGAGTCCTAGTCTTCAAGCCCCAGCTTTTGCCCTGTCCACCCTCAGGGCCAGATGGCCCCCCAAGGTCCTGGTTCCAGCAATGAGCTCAGATGTGGCTAGGTGCCATCATGTGCCCAGCCTTGGGTTCAGTGTTCATGGTACTGCAGGGGAGGATGGGACAGGAATGCAAAGCATCTCCCAAGCTCAGGGAGTGCTGTGAACCAGTGGTCCCTGGGAGGGGGGCGGAAAGGAGAATCTCAGGAGCTAGCATGGTCAGGGAAGGCTTCCTGGAGGGGGTGGGCCTTGAGGAGTCCAGAGAGAAGTGCCAGGGCACGCCAGCCAGGCAAAACAGGGTCATGGAGATAGAGCCAGCTGGGTTGGAGGCAAGGACTGGGGAGATTGGCTGGGGAGAGGTTGAGGGCTTGGTTGTGGTGTCTTTGTAGGCAGCGGGCCCCTGTGACGTCTTCCCACAGTCTCCTGCACTCAGGGCAGAGGACTTTGTTGCCCTGGGATGCATCATTGCTTTGTTTTGGATACTTGGTCCCACCCTACTCACAGGTTCTAGCTCAGGGGAGGGCTGACCTAAACTAGGGCTGGATCTAAACACCTGAACACTTGAAAAAGATGTGTAGTTCACTAAAGTATTTAGAGGTAAAGAGCATCATGCCTTCAACTTATTTTTAAATAGTTTAGGGAAAAAAATCCACGGAGAACTCTGTGTGTATGTTCGTATGTATGGATGTATACGTGGAGAGAGAGGAGGAAATAGAAATGCAGTAAGGTAGTAAAATTTTAACACTTGGGGAATCTGAGTGAAGAGTATCCAGGAATTTTTTGCAACTTTGAGGTAAAAAAGTGTGTGTGTGTGTGTGTGTGTCTGTTTTAAAGAATGTAAAAACAAACAAAAAACCTCAACGGAAAGAGATGGGCTATTTAAAAAACAGACGTGCATTAGTGTCATTACTTAGCCATTTAGTCAGGCAAACTGGTGTGGGCAAGGGTTGCTTTGGAAGCAGCCTAGGACCAGACACCCAGGAATGGTTCAAAAGGGTAGTTCTGGTTGACTGGACGCTAAAGGTGCTTCTAGGTGCAGGAAATGGTTGATTTGACAGGTTCCGTGTCTCCAGCTCTTAGTAGTTCTCAGGTTTTCTCTGTTAGATTTAACGCTCTCCTAAAACATAGATTGCACCACGGCCAGCTTCAGCCCAGACTTTTTCTAATTAGCAGATTCAAATTAGGAAGATTTAATTGTTGTTTGGATGAAATTCTGTCCCTCAGCAGGCAAGTCAATCCAGTTTAATTCTCTTCAGCACACAGAGCACCTGGGGTCCTTGTGTACGGCTGAGGGATCTGAACAAGGTCCAGCGTGGCAAGTGGGAGGGGATAGGAGACGCGGTGAGGCGGATGCTGCTGAGATGTGGGAGGTGCGGTGCGGGTTAGGCCGCCGACTTGCTCCTGTGCTCCTCGCTCATTTCTGTCGCTCTGCATTCCTGACCCCTGCTTGCCTGGAGAAACAGAGAGGCGGGGGCCCTGAGAGGCTGGCCTGTGCCCCAGCAGGGGACGCTGGGAGGCCCCTGGGCTGAGTCCCGCCCCGGGTCCACCCGGGGCCATTTCTGCCTGTCCTGTCCCCACTTCCCAAGTAGGAGGTGCTTTCTCCTCCCTGTAATTAGCTCTGCTCCAGCAAGGGTCATCCAAGTGGTGACGAGGGGCTTTTCATCCCACCCCTCTTTTCCAGGGAGGCCTCTTCTGCCAGGAGATGTGAGGTCTGGAAATTAGATGACAGGAAATGCATTGTAGGAGGGGCTTCGCGCACCCTCTGCAAGGATCCCTGGGAGGGAGGAGGTGGGGAGTGTGTCTGCGCACCCCACCTTTCCTTTAGAGAATCATCAGAAACCACTGATTTCTGCCCTAGTCATTCCAGGAATTGGCATGCCCCAATAGCTCTTGTCCAGCCCCAGGCCTGAGGCTGCCTGGCCCTCCCCCCCTTATTTTAGGAGATTCTAGCCCTACCCAAGCAGCTGTGCGCACTGAGCATCCTGGCCTGGGAGTGTGTGGGAGCAGCAGGCCTTGGAGGATAAATCCTCCCCAATCTCCCCTTTCTGGCCTGGGCCCGATAACTTGACCCTGACCTTGAGCCCTGCTCCAGTGTCCGGAGACATCGTGTTCCTTTGACTCAGTCCTGGGTTCACAGTTCTGACTCTGCCCCCAGTGTAGATGGCAGCCTGTGTGGCCACACAGCCCTAGCCCTGCCTGGGCACCTGGGAGAGGGGGGTAGGGGTGAGAGCTTCCTACCATCCTTCCCCTGCAAGCAGCTCGGCCTCAGCAAAGGAGCCCTGTTCGAGGATCCTGGGTTTGGGAAGGGATTTTTGATGAGATGATAAAAGGGGATCCCAGAGCCCACTCAGGCCCAACCTGGGCAGATCACCTCTCTCATCTGAGGGCTGAGGTGTGTTTTGCCTCTCCACTCAGCATTCCTAGAATTGGAGGGATTCTGTTCCCAGTTCCTTGGGACTTTGCTTTTGGTAGAATTCCCTTAACATCTCTCTGCTACTTTGAATCTGTTGGATTCCCTGGGACTGCTGGGCAGGTGCTAAGAGTCAGAGTTTCTGCCACGTGAGGTGCCCCAGGGAACTCCTTTCCCCGAGGCAGGTCATGGGGTGAGCCCAGGTGAGGATCGGAAACCCTGGAGCCCCTAACTGGCTAGCCTGGGGCCATGGATAAGGCACTGGCCTTCTTCAGGCCTCTGCTGGGCCTGCGAAAGTGAGGGACTGGACTAAGAGAATTTCTAAGTTTGCTTCCAACTGGCTCCAAGAGTTACCTCATGTCCCAAGTGACAGACTCATCAGGAGTTGTTCCAGGGATGTGGGCTAATATATAGAGGAAATGTAGGAATATATATATATATGTCATACTGTATAGACATCACAGCTGGAAGCAGAAATTCCTTTAATGCTCCTCATATTAAAAAAAAAGGTAGGGCTTCCCTGGTGGCGCAGTGGTTGAGAGTCTGCCTGCCGATGCAGGGGACACGGGTTCGTGCCCCGGTCTGGGAAGATCCCACTTGCCGCAGAGCAGCTGGGCCCGTGAGCCATGGCTGCTGAGCCTGCGCGTCCGGAGCAACGGGAGAGGCAGCAACAGTGAGAGGCCCGCGTAACACACACACACACACACACACACACAAAAAGTATTTGTTGAATCAGGCTTTTTTTCCTGTAGTTTCCCCTCATCTGGATTTTGCTGGTTATGCTCTGGAGGTGTCACCTCAGACGCCCCTTGGTTTGCTAAACTCACTATACACTGGCACCCAGGTTGCGACTTGAGCAGATTCAGCTTCAACTTGCATTTTCTGGCAAAAAACACTTCATATGAGGTGCTGTGTTCTTCCAGCAGATAGCTGGTTGACTCTCCTGTGTGATGTTAGTAGCAATTGATAATCTTTGCCCAGATCCTTTATTTCTTTAGGGGATGAAAGAAGGTGACAAATAATTCAATCATTCCTTATTCATTTATTAGCTAGAAAACTTTCATAAAGAGCAATTTTCCTTCATCCTTGATTTGGTTGCCCTGAAGTACAGTTAACAGAGGAAAGGCAGGATAAATGTTTGGTTCTTCCCCTTTATTTTTTATTATTTTTTTTGCGGTGCGCGGGCCTCTCACTATTGTTGCCTCTCCCTTTGCGGAGCACAGGCTCCGGACGCGCAGGCTCAGCGGCCATGGCTCACGGGTCCAGCCGCTCCACAGCATCCTCCCAGACCGGGGCACGAACCCGTGTCCCCTGCATCGGCAGGCGGACTCTCAACCACTGCGCCACCAGGGAAGTCCCTTCCCCTTTATTTATTAGTTTTCAAAATGAAGCATTGGTTCCCTAGCATCTTTCAAAGGCGATCAGTTTTCTTTAGCATCATTTCATTCTCATGGATTTGAACCTATTTGATGTATTTCAGTCTATTGCGGTTACACTCATTGATACAAAATGCCCAAATTCTGCCAGTGGGAGCCTCTCCAGGATGGTTCCCGAATCCTTTTGACTTGACCTTGATAACTTCCTTGCTTTTAGTTATGACAAGATGTTTCAATCTCATGGTGCACAGTTTTTTTTTTTCTGTCTCAGACCAGAACTTAGCCATTTTCCAAGGAACACTGGACTCTTTTCAGTTGATTGATTTTTTTTTTTTTTTTTTGCGGTACGCGGGCCTCTCACTGTTGTGGCCTCTCCCGCTGCGGAGCACAGGCTCCGGACGCGCAGGCTCAGCAGCCATGGCTCACGGGCCCAGCTGCTCCGCGACATGTGGGATCTTCCCAGACCGGGGCACGAACCCGTGTCCCCTGCATCGGCAGGCGGACTCTCAACCGCTGCACCACCAGGGAAGCCCAGTTGATTGATTTTTAAGAGAAATGAGTTTCCTGTATGGTGAGGAGCAGGGGCAGTGGTCCAGGAGAGCTTTCCTGCCTCACAGCTGCAGGTCCCTCTCCTATTATTTTCTCAAAGTGGTTAAAGTATGGCCTCTGCCCCCCTCCACTCTATCTGGAGCTGTCTTTCCTTTGCTCTGTATCCGTGACCGGCTTATTTGGATTCCTCTTTCAGCATTTCTCTCAGGGACGGGCTTTGGTGCACTAGTCTCAAGTAGTATGAGGCCCAGACTATACCGGCCCCTTCGATCTAGCAGAGCCCTTCCTTCTCCGAGTCTCGGCTCCCTTCGCCGTAAAGAGAGGGGCGGGGCTTCTCCGAGTATCGTTCCCCTTCGCCGTAAAGAGAGGGGCGGGGCTGGGCGAGACTGAACCCCTTGCAGCTCCGGCACTTTGTGACTCTGATTCTACTCGACGGGCTTGATGTCTGAGGTCCCTTCTGCAACCCGATGGCCGGATCACCTGTGCTTCACCGTGGCTGTGTCCCTGCAGGGATCTCAGTGTGGACACCGGCTTGAGTCCCGCTCAGTTCCAGGTGCGGCCCATGCCTCAGCATTATCAGCATTACCTAGCGACTCCTCGAATGCACCACTTTCCCCGAAACTCCTCCTCCACGCAGATGGTGAGTGAGAGGCTCTGCCAGGAAACTGACTCCCTTGCTGCCTGTTGGTGCCAATGGTGGGCTGAGGCCTGTGGCTCCCTCGTGTCCTGCCCGGCTGTGTCCTGAGCACAGGCAGGTCAGCCGCTCCCCTCCCCTCCCAGCTCCTATTCCCAACTGGGCTTGAAAGGGAAAGAAAGCAAAGCTGCTGGACCAGAAGCCAGCACTGCTGAAAGGAGGTGGGGCACTGGGGGTGGGGCAAGGGGCCCTGTGGCAGGCCCCGGTCTTGGGGGGGTGGGGGGTAGAGTGAGGGAGGATGGGGGGAAGGCTCAGGGCTAAGAGCAAGCAGCGTAGTCCCTGGACCCCATGTGACCTCATTTAGTTAATTTATTGGGTCAGCTTCTCCCGGAGCTTTGGTTTTACTTATCCGTGAAATGGGATGAAGATGCCTGGTGTGGGGAACACAGGAGACCCCAGAAGTGGCCCCTGGGGCTGCCTGCTGATCTGGTGCTGCCTTGTGCAGAGGGCCGGTCTTCAGCGCTGCAGGGTGTGGCGACTGTGGTGGGGTTTGGGGCCTTTGCATACCTGGCATCCTGAGCTGTGTGGAATGAAGGTGAAGATAGTCCACTAAAGCAGCGAAAGGCCGATTGAAAACCTTATTTCCAGACAGCTTCTTCATGCTGCTGCCCTAGAGCATAATTCGGCCCTTCCAGCCCTTGCCTTTGCCCTTTAACCACTCGGCACCTCAGTCTCCTCGTGTGTAAAATGAGAGGCTTGGATGAATAATCCCAGAAGCCTTGTCAGCTCGGAAGTTCCAAGGTTCGCCTTATGAAGCACCATCTCCTAAGAATAAAAGTGGTTATTGAGCACTTGCATACCAGGCACCGTTCTAATCACTAGCCTCGCAAAAACACCACACGAAAGGTTTTATCCCTGTTTTACAGATTGGCAAACTGAGGCATAGAAAGATTAAGTCCAGGATCGTGCAGGAGTGAGCTGAGGAGCTCTGACTCACAGCTGGAGACAGGGTGAGGGTCAGGGTGAGGTGAGTGAGGCAGGGCCGTGCAAGGAAAGGATCAGATCCTGTTCTGATTTAAAATTTTGATAGTTTGTTCATTATGGATTCTTTGCATTAATTTTGATTTTAAAATACTACATTAAAGTATTATTTATCTTGGTTACTGAGTCATTCGGTACCTCCTTAAATTTTGTGCCCTCACTTGCCCCACCCTGTTCTGGGCAGTACAGAGCAGAGGGGAAGGGAGTGAACTTTGCCATCCGACTGCCTGGGTTTGAAACCATGGTTCTGTCACTTACTTCATCCGCTTGTGTCTCACTTACCCTATCAGCAAAATGGGAATAGTAATTGCACCCAGGTTACAGGTCAGGTGAGATGATTCAATTAATCGTTTGAAGGGCTTAACAGTGCCTGCCATGAAATAAATGCCCAGTCAGGTTAGTTGTTACTTTACTGATTTTGTTATTCTTTCTGGGGCTGGTTCAGCCCAGGCTTGGTTCTTGATGAGGACAGGGGGACACAGGAGGAGGAAAGATAGCGCTTCCGAACACCGCAGCATCTCAGGGGTGCGCTGATTGGCTACGGGAGGGGGAGTCAGAATCTGGGCTCTTGGAGCCTGGAATCCTGTCTGAGGCGTTTTCTCCCCAACAGGTCGTCCATGAAATCCGAAACTACCCTTACCCTCAGCTTCACTTCCTTGCTCTCCAGGGACTGAATGCCAGCAGACACACATCCGCTGTGCGGGACAGCTATGAGGTACGCCCCGCCCCTCTGTCTGGGGACTCTCCAGTCAGCCTGGCTCCCTCTGGCTTGGTGGAGATGCCACTGCCCCCTCTCCCTCCCCTGCGGGTGGGGAGGGCATGGGTGGTAGGCATAGCCTCAGGGTTGAGAGTAGGAGAGAGAAAAAGAGAGTGAGTAGAGATCTCGCAGTCTTTGAGCACTCGACAATTCTTCCCATCGACGTGAATGCTCTGCAGGTCTCTCAGTGCCCCTCCTCCTTATCATGAGTGCATGCGTGTGTTTGCACGTGCAGAATGCACACATCCACATGTTCTCTCTTTGTAGGAGCTGCTGCAGCTCGAGGACAGGTTAGGAAATGTGACTCGGGGAGCTGTACAGAACACCATTGAGAGGTTCACCTTCCCCCACAAGTACAAGAAGGTGAGCCAACCAGCAGGTCAGCCTGCATAGTTGGGGTTGGGGTGGGTACGATATAGTTGACCCTGGCCCAGCTTTCCACCAAGGGGCACAGTCTGAACTCTAGAAGCTTTTGCTCTGGCTAGATGCTCTGAAGCTCTGCTACCTTCCCAGGGTCTTCTCCCTCGCTTCTGCCAGGTGTGACCAGGAAGGGAGCTGGGTATGTGTGTGTGCATGTGGACTCGTGAGTGGGTGTACAGAGAGATGAATGTTTGTATCTGAATGAGGAGGGCCAAGGGAGCACCTGCACTGCAGGCTAAGATTTACCTTAGAAAAGATTCCAAGTCCAGTCTCACATGTGGACAAACAGGCGGCTAAGGCTTCAGAGCGTAGGTTTCCGGTCCTCGGTGAGCATCAGGTTTGCGTGGGGTGCTTTTAAAGCCACAGATTCACAGGCTCTACCCTAAGCCTGTGGAGGAAGACTCTCCAGGAAGACTCTGGAGTAGGACTGGAGTCCAGGAATTGGAGTTAAATTTTAAAAAAAAATTCAAATAAGAAATTTGGAAGTAACCAATCTGTCTTTCAATAAGTAAATGGGTAAGTAAACTTTGGTAGATCCATACAATGGAATATTATTCTATGATTTAAAAAAATAAGCTATTAAGCCATGAATAGATGTGATGCAGAAAATATGCATATTAGTAAGTGAAAGAAGCTGACTTGAAAAGGCTGCATACTGTATGATTCCAAATACACAGCATTCTAGAAAAGGTAAGAGTAGACAGTAAAAAGATCCATTGTTGCCAGGGGCTTTAGGAGAGGGATAGGCAAATGAATAGGTGGATGATAGGGGACTTTTAGGGCAGTGAAACTATTTTTTATGCTACTGTAATGGTGGACATGACATGACATTATGCATTTGTTAAACCCTTAGAACGCTAATGTCGATTAATGGACTTTATTAATAATGATGTATCACTCTTGGTGCATCAGTTGTAACAAATGTACCACACTAGTGCAAGATATTAATAGGGCAAACTGTGAGTTTTGAGAGGGGAAGGGAGGGAACACACTGTATTTTCTGCTGAGTCTTCAAATAAACTAACACTGCTCTATGAAATAAAGTCTGCCATGAAAACAGGTAAATAAATACTTTTTTTTTTTTTTTTTTGCGGTACGCGGGCCTCTCACTGTTGTGGCCTCTCCCGTTGCAGAGCACAGGCTCCAGACGCGCAGGCTCAGCGGCCATGGCTCACGGGCCCCACCGCTCCGCGGCATGTGGGATCTTCCCGGACCGGGGCACGAACCCGTGTCCCCTGCATTGGCAGGCGGACTCTCAACCACTGCGCCACCAGGGAAGCCCAATACTTTTTAAAATTTAGGAATTAAAAGCTTGAGAAGCACTGAGAAACTTGGAGCAGGAAAATGCTCATGGTGGTCAAGCCAGAGCCCATCTTCACCCCCTCAGAAGGCCACAGGCTGCAGTGGCTGTGAGCACTAGGTGTTGGAAACAGGGCCAGTTTTGAATTTCAGTTTTACTACTGTCTTTGGGCTGCTATAACAAAATGCCTTCTACTTGGTGGCTTAAACAACAGACATTTATTTCTGACAGTTTTGGAGGCTGGGAAGTCCAAGACCAAGGCACTGGCAGATTTGGTTCTTAGTGAGGGCTCTCTTCCAGGCTGGCAGACGGCTGACTTCTTGCTGTGTCCTCACATGGCAGAGAGGAAGCTCTGGTGTCTTTTTCCATTCTTATAAGGGCACCAATCCCATCTTGGGGGACCTACCTTCATGACCTCACCTAGACCTAATTACCCCCCAGAGACCCCATCTCCATCACATTGGGAGGGGTGGTTAGGGCTTCAACATGTGAATTTGGGGGAGGGGTGGTTAGGGCTTCAACATATGAATTTGGGGGGAGGGGGACAAACACTCAGTCCCTAACCACCACTTATAGCTGTGTAACTCCGGACAGCTTACTTGGCTTTTCTGGCCCTTCCCTTGCCCTTTTTCATGCAAAATGGGAAAGATATGTTAGTAGCTGCCATAGGGGGACTCTGGGGATTCAGTGGGACAGTGCGTATACACAGCTTAGCATGGTGCCCAGTACCTGGTGACTGTTCAGAAGTAGGGAGCTGCTCTCACCTTGATTCTAGGCTTGCCCAGGTACCCATGGTGTCAATGTCAAAGACCATGAACCTTGGTCTATGCTCCTCATGGAGGCACTGGATTTACCCATCAGTGATTCCAATCAACATTTACTGACACATCTATTATGTGTCAGTCATGGATAGTATGTTAATAGAGGAAACAACAGTATTTCAGTAATTAAATGTGTCATCTGCATGGAGAAAATGATCATTCTCTGGAGGGAGAGCTTGAAGCTTCTGGAGAAGGATGTGGAAGGGAGTGAGGTACGTTCAGGAGCCCGGGAACAACTTCTACCTTCCTGACCAGGGTGGGCTCACTCCTGCCAGAGATGCACACTTCAGCTGTCATTACTTCAACAGGCAGAGAGGAGATAAGGAAAAGAACTAATGCTAAGAATGAAAAGGGAAAATGGACTGAACCAATGACATAAAGAGTTGAGCTAAAAAAATTATGGGAATAAAAGGAGACTTAGGGGAATAAAATATTATAAAAACAGGAATAAGAAGAATTAAAAATGCAAAATGATAGCATTTAAGATCCCCCAAAATATAAAAAAAAATTAAAAAATTTAAACTGAGAGTAAAATAATACAAAACAAAAAAGGATATTTTAAAATAGCAATGATATGATAAGAATAAATAAAAATATAGTCAAAAAGAAAATATAAAAAAACAAGAATTAGGAAAAGATATGAAAATTACATACAAAATTAATGTCAATATCATCAAAGTGAAAACAGAATGTTAATGAAAATGAGAAGGTAAGGGCAAAAGGGGCAGTTCCCACATAAGGTTCTGTGTGGGAACCTTTAAAATACATATTAAATTAAAAATGCTGAAGAAACTTACAGTTAAAATAAAAGTTACATAGATAATGAAAAGAGAAGACAAAAACTGGAAGACCTAAAAGATTAAAAATACAAAGGAAGAAATAGGATAAGATTTGAAAAGAGACAATATAGTTTAAAGAAATATAGATTAGCTATAGTAAAACAAGGTAGGACTATTAAGTTAAAATTGTTAACTATAAAAAGGAAATCCTGAATAATGATGGGAAAAAACAATAGAAAATAGTCTCAATGGTATTTTTTATGGAATTCCCTTTTCTCAAAGGGCCAACTAAAAGGTCACTCCACCAGCAAACACAGCTGGGTTCTTAGGCAGGCAGGTCATCACGACTCCATTCATACTCCAAACCCATGACAATTATATGGGACTACGGATGTAATTCTGACTTTCTGGTTAAGGGTAAACTTATTGCAGTAGGGTGTATAGGGCACAGGGAGGCTGAGAGCAGAAGGTATAGATTTTCTTGTATGTTCTAATAAGGTTACACAATTCCCCAGACTACTTCAGACTCCGGAGCTGAGGACCAGGGACCAGACTGGGGAGACCTGGCATTTAGGCCTGGCCCGAAGGTCATAGTCACTCTCTGGGTGATCTTTATCTTGTGACTCTTCAGATTTCTCTTGGCAAGATGACCTTTAAGTCTGCTTATCCCTGGAGAGGGGGGAAAAGGTTTAGTTTTCTTCCCGTGGGTATTATCAGAATGTTTCACTGCATAGCATGGAGATGGGAACAAGAAAGTGGGCCGATTCCATTCACTGATTAGATTCCTTCCTCCCCAGAATATTTTTTTAAGCACCAGTGATGTGCCTTGTACTTGACCAAGTGTGCGGCAGTATCTAAAGAAGGGTGAGCCGTGGTCCACACCATCCAAGAGCTTGGAACTTTCTACATAGTAGTTAACTATCTTCAAATAATTAGCAAAGAATTTAAAACAGGACAATTAAAGTCAACAAGTATAAACTGAGTGCTTGCATGATGTCTAACATGATATTAGAACTAGTGCTTACCTTTTTAAAAACTTAATACCTTTTTTAAAAAATTGAAGTATAGTTGATTTACAATGTTGTGTTAGTTTCCGGTGTACAGTGGAACTAGTGCCTATTTTAAAGGAAATTTCTGGACAGGCAGAGAGATCAAACAACATAGAATAAGTGTGGTAAAAATTATAGGAGGTAATGCCCAGTTGAGGAAATCTGCCTTCGTCTAGTAATGAAAGAAAAAGTGAATAGACATTAGTTGAGAGAAAGAGAGGAAGGAAGGAAGGAAGGAAGGGAGGGAGGGAGGGAGGGAGGAAGAGAAAAAAGAGTGAATGGATGGAAGGATGGATGGATGGATAGATGAAGCATGCTGAACCTGAAAGTGGAGGGAGAAGTCTGGAGGCAAGGATATAGGTTGGAAAGGATGTAAGGAGGAGTGGACAGCATGAGGGGACTAGAAAAGAGGAAGCTGTTTATGCACAAGCCATAGTTTTCCAAAGATTGGTTCATTAGGTACTCAATTCCTTTCTAAACTCTACGCCTCTAGGACAGTATAAAGTTTAGACCTGGGACATAAGTTGCCTGGAACAACAAAAACTGCTTGGCCTCTTCCGCTGCTCCACTCCTGCACTCTGTATCCTGAAGCAAGGAGGGGGCATGGGGAGGAGGCGGGGAGAAGGGTCTGGGAAGCGCACAGAAGTCTGGGTGTTACTTCAGAACTTAAAAAGTGACTGACTCAGGCTTCCCTGGTGGCGCAGTGGTTGAGAGTCCGCCTGCCGATGCAGGGGATGCGGGTTCGTGCCCCGGTCCGGGAAGATCCCACATGCCGCGGAGCGGCTGGGCCCGTGAGCCATGGCTGCTGAGCCTGCGCGTCCGGAGCCTGTGCTCCGCAACGGGAGAGGCCACAACAGTGAGAGGTCCGTGTACCGCAAAAAAAAAAAAGTGACTGACTCACAGGGAAAGGAGGCTGAAAGGGAGGGGGCAGCTGTGGATGAAAGACAGGGGCCTCCAGGTGAGTTGGTGCTCTTCCTCTGCTTCACACAGCGAAGACCCCAGGATGGCAAGGGCAAGAAGGAAGAGGGGGAGGAGTCAGACACAGATGAGAAATGCACGATCTGTCTGTCTCTGCTGGAAGATGGAGAAGATGTGAGGTAGGAGCCCCGCCTTTTGAGTCCCCCCTCTTCCTTCATGGGGATTGGTGATCAGTCCTGCACCGTGTGTCAGGGGTGCTTGTTTGCCTGTGCACGTGTGTGAACGTGCCAAGTGTGCACAGTGTGCTCTGTGGTTGTCCTAGGAAGGTGGGGTGTGGAATGTTCTAGATGTGTGGTGCCCATGGTGTGGACTCCCAGACACAAAGCTAGGAGAACAGAGAGACATTTGGCCTGAATGGATCTCACACAAAGCCCTGGCTTCATTTCAGGTTGATCTGGAGGGCCAGGAGGAGGAGGGCCTTGGGGCTTTCCCTCCTGTCATGAATTCCCATCCTAGCCACAGCCTTACTCTGTGGCAGAGCCCCCAAAACCTTCTTTGGCCAGGCCCCCAGTGGTCCTGGGTGTGAGTCTCCTCATTCCCCGAGTAGAGTCAGTGTCCCTTGGCTCCTGGCACATCCCGGGGCCCTTCTCCTTGACCATTCCTCCGACTTACCCTCCTCTCTTCCAGGCGCCTACCCTGTATGCATCTCTTTCACCAACTGTGTGTGGACCAGTGGCTCGCCATGAGCAAGAAATGCCCCATCTGCCGAGTGGACATTGAGACACAACTGGGAGCTGACAGCTGAGGGAGGAATTAGCCAGTGGACACCCCATTTTCCTTCACCAGGTCCCCCCACGGCCATAGCCCTTGCAGCCAAACTTTGCCTTCTGAGCCATTTGATGTAGAGGAAAAGCCTGCAAGCACATTTTGTGGAAAGAGGAGTTGGTGGTATCCGTGTCTGAGGAAAGGAGGGGGTGGGGGAGGCCCACCTGTCCAGAGTGGTGACTGCCCCCTCCGTCCGTCCATGTCCATCCACCTGCTTTGCGGGAGGGAGGGAGCTGGCAGTGCCCGGAGCAGGGGTGGGAAGGGGGGGCCCATGCTGCTGAGAATCTAGATGTGATCCTGCAGGTCCTAGCTGATAGCCCGGCCCCTCAATCCTGTCCTTTGAAGGATTGTATATATACCTCTTGACCACGTAGAAACCATGTAGGGGTCTCTAGCTAATTCTGTGGATGGCAGCCAGAGCATGTTAGCTTAAGAAAAATGTTGTGTGTGGTGCTCTAGTCATCTGTGGTGGACATGTCGCTGTTACCGAATCCGCACCAAATAGTTCTCATTGAGTTTCTTGTTTTGGTGCCTGACTGAACCAACCAACGACAGCCCGAATCTTCCCGTCTTTACGAGAGAAAAGGAAAAAGGAATCAAAGGTGAAGAAAAAAGCCAAATCCTGTTTACGGTGAAAAAGGATGATTTTCTTTCACCAGGTTGGGAGGCGGGAGGGGTTCTCGTTTTGTTTCTGTTTTCTCTTGGCTTTTGTTTTTCTCATGTTTACAGTGCACGGAGCGTGGAGGGGCGTCCAGGAAAGAGGAGGACTGGAAAAGGAGCAGATGGGGACTTAGATGGGCCTCTGAGGGGCTCAGCCGGGGTTGGGAAGGCAGCATTTGCGTAGGCGAAGGGGAGAGGTCTGTATTGAAGGAGGGCTCCCCACTTCCAGAGCCCATCTACTTAGCTCCAACCATCGCCCCCTCCCCCCAGTTCCACACTGAACCAGGAGGCGTCAGCTTTCAGCCAGAGCTGCCCCAGGTTCCTCGGAGCCAGGATACCCCTGCTCACGCCAGCTTCTTCCTTTTGGCTGTGCTTATGCCCTGTCACAAAGAGGCAATTTGGCCACTGCCTCTCTAATGCAAAAAATTAACCAGATGCTAAAGATAAAGTAGCATAGGTGATGGACACCTGGTCTTGGCCAAAGTGCTCTCAGCTAGCACGCAAGGGCTGAGGTCAAACACCGTGGACCTCGAGGAGGACCTTGAGCTTCCTTTGGAATGTCTCAGATCCTGATGAAGTCCCTCAGAGATGGCCCTGGCCCAGAGACCACCTTGGCTGGGTTTGGGAGGCCCTGTGTTCCTAGCCTCTGGCTCTTTCTCTGACTCTTTGATAACCTTGGGCAAGTCCCTTTCTTTCTCTGTGCCTCAGTTTCCTTCTCCTTACAGTGGGGAGAAACAACAGTGCATCCCCATTTCCACCTCTTCTACCTCACCTAGATGTTGTGAGGATTAACACTCTCTGCCCAACGCATTCTGTGCTCTCTCCTGGGAACCTCCTTGGGGTTTAGGGATGGGGGTGGTGGGAGACAAGACCTGGAAGTTCCAAGTGACACCATACAGTGTGTTTTTCTGAACAACTCCATAATTTTTCTGAATCTCAAAGGGAGCAGAGAGATGGGAGGACAAGAGAATGGAGATGTGGAAGTCCACCAAATTCCAACCCCAACCCAACTTTCTTTGTCCATCTGTGGAAAACACCAGCTCAGCTAGAATTCTGCTCTCTTCCTTTGCCTCTCCTGCTCACTCCTTCTCTCTCGCATTTGCACTGCCCTCAAAGCCTCCCCTCACCCCTTGCCCCAGCCTCAATGCCTTTATATCAGTAAGAGAAGACTAAGGGGAAAAGGATACTTATCACATATATGAAGAAATTCCATAAGGTTAAGAAAATTTGAGTCTGCATTTTTGCTTATAAAGGGTAAAACCAGGACCAATGGGTAAAAATGATGGGGAGGCAGATTTTGGCTTGAGGTAGAACATTCTAGCACATGTGGAGCTGTCAGGTGGAGGGATGGCTGCTCTGGACACCTGCAGGCAGAGAGTGGGGGTCATGGCTTCTGGAAGGAGGGTTACTCAAGGATCTCACTCAGCCCAAGACCATCCGTACCGAGTACCTGCCAGTGCAGGTTCTGGAGGAGACAACAGCCAGGGAGACGACATCCCTGGCCTCCAGGAGCTTACAGTCCAGTTGAGGAGCTAAGGCAATAGTGCACAAAGGGTGGCTAGTCTGATCCGAGGTTAATGGCACGAGCATTATACTGTCCCATTCAGTGGTTGCAGTGTGTGTACAGTGTCTCCTGGGCCAACGGCTGGAGAGCCCATGAGTGGGAAAGTACTTGTCAGGATTTTGGAGAGAGCTAGTTACTAGCAGCCCCAGGAAGTTGGGAACTCTCCTTACCCTGCTTTGACCCAGAGGTAGGCAGGGTGGTCCAGGAAAGGTCACTCCCCACTTAGTCTCAGTCCTTTGTTCTCTCCCAGGCTGGCTTGCAAGGCCAGCAGGTGGTGGGCTGGTGGGGAGGCCGGAGGGAATGGGAGCTGGTGTCTGGCTTCCGTCTTGGCTCTTGACTGACAAAGTGGGCAGCTCTAGAACCTGCCTCCTTCTCTCTGGGCCTCAGTTTCCTCAGCTGCACACAAAGAGGCTGGATTGGATGCTTGCTAAATTTCCTTCCAACAATCACATTCTCTGATCCTCCCTAACATCAACACATTTTTCAAGGTGGGAGAGCTCTGTGCCCACCAAGCTGTTGACAACAACCTTCCCCGAAGGCACTAATGCCTGTATCATAGGCTGAGAGTGGGATGGGTCCCCTCCTCCCTCCAGTTCTCTGCAGGCTCCCTGAGTGCCCCAGGCTAACGTTAGCCAGTGAGTGGGGTGAAGGTCACCCAGAGGGGAGAGGTCAGCTCTGACTTTGTGGGTAGATCCTGGAGCCCCCCATGCCCATCTCTCTGGGGCCCTCCTACCTTGCAGGTGGGCACCTCCCAGCCACCGGCTTCCTCAGCAGGCAGCCAGGCAGGGTGAGAAGAGAGGAGAGGGGTTTGTGCTTCCCTTCCCTCGACGTCCGGGAGCCTGGGAAGACTAGAGAAGAGGCAGGCTTTGGCTTCAGCCCCCTGTCGTCCTTCGACCCCTTCTTGACTGAGACGCATGAGTGCCTTCTGGGGCGAGAGCTGCCCCAGGATTCCAGTTGGGCCTCCTGCCGCATTGCAGCCCTGGCCGCAGCGGGTCGCCAATCTTTGAAACCCACAAACCCAGGCCACCTGGCGCGGCGGGGGCGGAGCCTGGGCTCCTCCTCCAGCTGGGCCCCTGGCCCAGCCCTCGCCCCCTACCCGTGGCGGGACTCAAGCTCCTCTTCTGCAAATGTTTCCAGCCTCCGTGCAAGTATTCTTAACTCTTTACGCCTAATGAACAAGCACAGTTTTTTCAACGGTGAAGAAAAAGCACCAGATTTTTTTTTCCTGAAGAAATCCCCCAAGCCCCCGCCTACCGGCGGGACAGACACTTCCCGCGTGGGGCTGTAGCAACGTCTGTCAGGTCCCCCCCCCGTGTTTCATCTCCTGCGCGCGCGTAGAGCAAATGCTAGAGCGATTTCAGCTGATAGAAAAACAAAAATGAAAAAAAAAAAAAAACACAAAAAACAAAAAACATGGCACGTTGCTAGTTTACAGGGTTTTGTGAGTTTAAATGCCTTATATTTAACAATCATAATTTATGACTAACTTGTAGATATCGTGGGTTCTTATTTAATTATTTTTATAGTTGTTTTGCATTTTTAATTATAATTTATTTATTTAGAAAGGATACTAATTTTTTTTATTACTCCTATTACCTCATTTTGGCGTTGTTTCTGGGAGTGGAATGCTTTGCATGCATTGGTACGATGACAAACAACTACGAATACAAAAAAAAAATAAAATTCCGCGAACTTTATTTCGTCCAGACTATCAGGGTGTGTGATTGCAAGCTGTCCTACTGTGGTGCTGGCCTCTTTGGATACATTCCATACGAAATGCAAACCTTTGATTCTGTATGCTGTGATCCTAGTGAAAAACTCCAATATAGTGACTGTATTTAGCACATATATAAATATAATTTGCACTCGTCAGCAGACTGGGGTAAGCCTTTCACTTGCTATCCTTGCCCGTTCTCCTCAACCCCCCATCATTAGCCTGTTTCTTTTCTCCTTCTCCCTGTTTCCACACCTCAGGCCACCCTGCCCCCATCCTCTGAGGAAGGTCCGGGGGCACTCTCTCCACCTGCGCTGCAAATCTCTCTGGTTCCAGAACTGGGTCCTTTGGACATTACCAGCAGGAGCATCTGAGAGCCAAAAGCCTGATTTATTAGAACGAACTCTGAACCGGGGGTCAGGAGGCTTGGGTTTTCAGCAGCTCTTCTGCAAACTTCCCCGTGACCTTGAGCAAGTCCCTTGGCCTCCCTGAGTCGCAGTTTTCTGGACTGGGGTGAGGAAGGTGAACTGGAGGGTTTCTCTAGGGTCCCTCAGACTTGGATAGAATATGACACAGAGCCGGTGGGAGCCCACCACGCTGTGCTCCCTCATCCTCTTAGGAGAGAAGAAAGGGAGGGTGCAGGGAAGGAGGGAAGGAGAGGTGAGGAGAGGAAGAGAGTGGACTGAGAATTTATCCAGCGGATTTGCTCAAAGGAGAAACCTGGAAGGATGTTTGTCCTTTTACATGCAGCAAGATGGGTGGACACATCCCTGGACATGTGCTTTCACAAGGTTTAGTGGTCATTTGGAGAGTGAGCTAAAATCCGTGTCTTGTTAGGTATGGGGATGGGGTTGGCAGACTATAAGCCCCAGACTATGGCATTTGGGATTGGCACCCCCATCCTACCCTCTCCAGGAGGCTTTGTTGTTGAGGCATCGCCCTTGACAGCAGATTGGGGCACAGATTTTGGACCCATGGTCTCTCCTCCCAGCATCTCCTTCACCCTCTGCCATTGCTCCGAGGGGGCTGTGGGCAGGAGGGAGTGCTGTGGAGAACGGGTGTGGGCCTCCAATCTCACTGCCCCCCAGGAGGAGTGGGAGGGGAGAGTTTGAGGAAGCAGTAGCTTCAAAGCCTGGCACAGCGGTGAGCCCAGCAGTTTTTGAGCCAAAAGGAAAGCGGAGGTCCCTGTCCCCAGGGGCAGCCTCTGAGCTGCTCCGACTCTGCATGTCAGCCTCGTCCCGCCTTGCCTCCTCCCGTTTCTTTCCAGCTCATCCTTCCCTCTTGCCTCTTGACATCACTGCCTTTGCGTGGTGGAGAAATCCACCCTCCACATGAGGCCCCTGGGACGGTGCTGATTGGGAAGGGAGCGGAGGCCCAGATTCACCACGCTGCCAGGCCAGGCTTGTAAGAGTGGCTGGGCCGTGCAGGGTGCCTAAGCCCCAACTTTGCTCTGGCTGGACTGTGGGTCCCATTCCCTGGGCCTCCGGCCTGCTGCCTGCCCAGCTTCCCCTCTGCCTCCACCCTGGAGCCGTGCTTACCTGCTTTCTGTGAAGGCAGCCTGTGGAGTTGCCCACTGGGGCATAACAACCACACTGCCGGGTCTGGCGGACGCTGCCCCTTGGCAGGGCTCCTGGACAGACATGCCTTATGCTGCTCTGTGGGGTCGGAGTGGGAAGTGCCCTTTGCCCTGGTTGGCCTGTCCGCCGCCCTTCCTCACCCCAGCCTTCCCCTTCCCCAGCCCCACCCCTGGCCTTGGCAGTGGCTCATTTCTCAGCTATGGAGCCAGCAACACCAGGCCCTCGAGGGGGTAATTTGGTTGCCCCTGGTAAGTGAAAGGATTATCCTCAGTGTTGATTGTCCTTTTTTGTAATCCTCCTGCTGTTCTGTTCTGTTGTGCTGTGCAACATTTTGCTACATAGACTATTTTATAGCAGAAAGCTAGAAGAATATTTATTATGAATATTAAAGCAATAGTGCATCAATGAAAAGGCGGAGACATTAGGAATTGTGTAAATGCTTAGATTCACTTTTGGTGGATTTTTTGTACTTTATTTATAACTAATAAAAATGAACTGCATTGCTAACTACATCTCACTCGTGGAGGGTGCTTATTTCTGTGCACACCCAGGAAACCTCCAGAGCAAGCCGCTCACAGACCTGTGTTCATCCAGGACATGGGACAGTGTCTGTTGTCTCCTCATCCTCTCCCTGTGCTTCACCTGTTTCCCTTCTCCCTCCCCGCCCCTTCAGCCTCCCCACTTCTCCCCCTCCCAACTCCCTTCCTCTCCCTCCTCCTCCTCTCTCATCTATTATTTTCTTTTACCTCTTTATCTCTCAAAGAATCTGTTCTATTCTGTGAAGAATCATCTCATTAACCTGTTTCCTGAACTTTATGGATCTTAAAGCGGAAAGTTCCCATTTTTGATCAATTTCAAAAGTAACCGCTTGTGTTTTGAACTGGAGGCTCCTCAGTTTCTCCATAGGAGAGAAGGAATTTGATTTTTGAAAGTTGGAGTGGATTTTTTATTCCTTCCTAAGAGCCCAAAGTCAGATACTCTTTGTGGTGTCTAGAGTCTATTCTCAGAAAAGTGTGGGTCAGTGGACTGGAAGATGGCTTTCTCTCATAAACTGCAAGCAGAACCCATATTAATGAACTTTTTTTTTTAAAGTCAGAGACTTTATTTTTCAGAACAGTTTTAGGTGTACAGAAAATTGAAAATAAAGAGAGTTCCCATATGTTCTCTCATGGCCACCCAGTTTCCCCTGTAATTAACATCTTGTCTTGGTTAGATGCATTTGCTAGAGTGGAGGGGCCAATATTGATACATTATTATTAACTAAAGTCCATGGTTTTCGTTAGGTTAATGAATGTTCAGAATCCCCAGTTCTCCTTCGAGTGAGATGATCCAAAATGCTGTCTGTTGTTTTCCACCCAGTTCCACCTGTGTCTCTTCCTTCAGGAACCATAGCTTCTTAGCCCTTGCCCCGCCACTAGCCAGCCATGTGGACACTCCCCGTCCCCGGTTTGCCAAATGTAAGCATGAGGATGGCAGACCAGGCTCCTTCCCCCAACATCTCCCTGGACTACCTCTGTTGTCCTTGTCTACTTAATCTCTGTTGGGTCATGGCCTTCTGGGGCTGGGGGAGTGGCTCTCTTTCCTCGGATTTTTTGCCTATCCAACACATGGGCCAACAGGCAGCCTTGTGAATCTCCACCCCTTTCCCACCTCCTATCTCAGTGCCCAGGAGGACAGACTTCTCAGAAACCACCCAAGCTCTGCCCGTGACTCGTAGGCTCCATAACCCTCAAGAGGTCAAGGAGGACAGAGTCCAGCTGTGATTCTCAAGGCTCTCCAGGGAAACAGAACCAATGGGATTGATATGATATATATTATATATCATATGTATATTATATATGTGGAGATTTATTTTGAGGAAGAATTGGCTCACATGATTCTGGAGGCTGAGCTGTCCCATGATCTGCCCTCTGCAAGCTGGAGACCCAGTACAGCAAACAGTATAATTCAGTCTGAGTCCAGAAGGCCTGAGAGCTAGGGAACGGTGGGGAAGATCCCAGTCCCACTGGTAGGAGGAGACCGATGTCCAGCTCAAGCAGACAGGCAGGAAGGGGATACATTCTCCATTCCTCTGCTTTTGGCTCTATCCAGACCCTCCAGGCATTGGATGAGGCCCACGCACACAGGGGAAGGCTGGTTACTTTACTGAGTCCACCAGTTCAAATGCTCATCTCATCTGAAACACCCTCAAAGGCACACCCAGAAATCATGTTTAATCTGGGCGCCCCGTGGCCAGTCAAGGTGACCCAGCAAGTTAACCTGCACCTTGTCCTCACCTCACTCCCAGGCCTTCCCAGCTGCTGCACCCCAGCAGACACTGCGTGGCCCCAAGATGACACCTGGCCTCTGGCCCTTTCTTCTCCCCCACACTCTCCGTTACCTGGAGGCAGAAAACCAGAGCCTTCCCCGCCAGGCACTGTCCTTTCCGCACTCCCCTTTGCCCTGCACGTAGCCTCACCTGCAAGCAGGGTTCCTTCCCACGGGGCCTGCACTTCTTGAGCACTTTCTGTCCCAGAACACTCCCTGCCCCCAACTAGCCACAGCTGAAGTCCTTCCACCTTTACATACCTCGAGCTTCCAGCTAACATTTCATTTGAGGAGAACCCCTGCCCTTGGACTTCCTGTGGCACCTGTTAGCTGTGTGACTTTGGGCAAGTTACTTACACTCTCTGTGCTTCTGTTTCTTCATCTATGAAGTGGGGATAGCAATAGCACCTGCCTCGTAGGTCTTTCTGAGGATTTAATGAGCTCACGTGTGTAAGGCACTGTCTGGAATATAGTCAGCGCTCCATAAATATTAGCCATGTGGAAGATGATGTTGGTGATGTTTTGTTTTTTGTTAAATCCCTGCCTTCCATAGTATTTCTCCTCTTGTCCTTCTCTCTGTCTCCTTTTCCTGGAGAGTTTCCCAGGCCCCATCAATGTCTGCTCTTCCCCTCTGGCCATTCCACGCCATGGTCAGCCACTGGTAATTGTCTATCCAGTAGGAGGACTGGTGGCTGAGGCCTCAACACCAAGACACCAGGAATCGCTGCTTCATTAAAAGTCTTTTCCACATTCAGCTGGAGATTCTAGAAGAAAAGCCACATTGAGTCCTCAAGGCTGGAAGCATCTTCCCTCCAGCTCATTAGCAACACTGCCTCCCACCCCCTCCACCATCCCAGGGCCCAAAGTTCCCCTTTTAAATTTAGGGTAAAATGTTCTTTCCTCCCTTAAAAAGTCATTCACGCAGGCCCATCATGTCAAATCTCCTTTCCTCTAGGCTCCACTACTCCCTTTGTCCAGGGCTGAGGTCCCCCACCTGTCCCTGGAAGCTTTATCTTGCCCTCACTCAGGGCATTTGGGTGTCTGTGGGTGAGTGATGCTTGGTGCTGAGCTCTGTCAAGGAGCTGGGACTAATGGGGGTACCTGTTCAGGACAGACACACAACACCAAGGGTCCTCAGGAAGTGGGGCACCCATAGGACTTCTGACCTCATGCCATTGGAGCCCACATAACCAGAATTCAAGAAGGGGTGTATCTGAACTGGGATGAGTGTACTTATATCAAAATCTTGGAAGAAAAGTGTTGTTTAGCCAAAGAGCTGAGAAAATAAAATGGAAGGCTTTTGTTTAACCTGCTTAAGAGCAAGTGTTTCTTAGATTTTGGTGCAACAGTCCCTGTGTAAGTAGCTTGTGCTAACTGCGAATGAGTCTTTTTTCTTTAACGTGGACCCCCGGGATATTTATTTGGAAGTACTTTGTTTGTATTTGTAGCATTACATTTAAGGTTCTCTCCAAATATTCTTTAATGCTGACTTATCTCTAAATCAAGTGAGGAAAGATCACACTGATATAAAACCTTGGCACTCAAGAAGTCATCCTTATAAAAAATCTTTTGTCTTCTTCACCCAGAGCCCTGGTGAGGGGTTTGGTCTTGGCTGGAGGAGAGGTGGCATCCAGGACCACCTGCCATGGTTGACCACCCCAGTGATGACAAGGGGCCATGTCAGCAGCAGGGGCCTTAGGGTGAGAGGGGTTCAGAAGGGACCTTCCCAAGAGAAGGGTATGTCATCATCTTCCCCATGGCTGGTTGCTGGGTCTCAGCCTTGGAATTCAGACTATTGGGGTACAGAGCTTTGTGGGGGCTTTGGGTAGAAGATTGTCTTTCTTCTAGGGCCAGAGCTGAGGGTGAGGCAAGAGAGATGCCCTGGGTGCAATGTTTAAGGAAACCCCAGCTTCGGGTGCCAGCCCTGGCTTTGCACAAGCCTGAGGTCTAGCGCCTCCCTCAAGTTTGCACCCTGGGCGGCCTGCTTGTTCCTCCCGATCCCAGCTTTCCTTTCTGCCCTGCCAAAAGGGGGATTCCTGTGCCGGCTTGCAAGGAAGAGGCAGGAATTGAGAGGTAAAGCCCAGCCCAGAGGCAGACGGGGTGAGATTTTGAGCGAGCCCTCCCCTGGGGGCTTCTCATGGGTGTCTGGCACCCCTTCCTCAGGGCAGAGGGCAGGCTCGGGGGCAGCAGAAGGTGGGAGCAGAGGGCAGCAGGAGCTCCTCCTTTCTCTACCCTTCTCCCCAACACCCTGGTAAGTGGGTCTCCCTCGACCTTTGCCTGCAGCCTGGGTGGAGGAAGGAGAAGTGTAGGGCCCCAAGGGAAAGGCAGTGCCAGCGCAAAGACGCAGGGCTGTGGGGATGGGACCTGACACACGTGGATTCTGCAAGACTCCCCTCTCCACCGATGTGCACTGTGCACGTCTTCCCCCACCTCCTCCGCAGAGTGTGAAGGGCGTCAGATAGCCAAGTGCAAGTGCGGCTTTGCCCCTGCAGGACCCTTGGTGAGTCAGAGGCCTGCTCTGGTCCTCAGTTCCCGCCCCTACAAAGCAGGGAGGCTAGACTGGTCTGGTCTGTTTTTTGTCGTTGTTGTTTGTTTGTTTGTTTTAGAGTCCACACCTAAGTGATGATATACCATATTTGTTTGCTCTGTCTGACTTTTTTTACTGACCATTATACCCTCCAAGCCTGGGGCCTCAGAACAGGGTGGGAGGGAGGGGTGGACGGTGGTGAGGAGACTTAAGAGCACAGGAACAGCCCCAGAGGAGGCACAGCAGAGGGTATGGTGGGTGTGGCCTTGCTGGAGGGTAACATGCTGGACGCAGATCTGTGGGCAACCGGCCCAGGTCCCGAGAACTTGGGGAATGAGGCAGGTGGGGGAGTGCCCTGTGTGAGATGAAGTGCACCGGGATGAACGGAAGGCATAAGAGTTTCGAAGGGGCTTTCACAGCAGTAGTTTCATCTGATCTTAACAAGTCCCCTGAGGGGAAGCAGAGGAGGCAGGGAAGGTAAGGGATGGAAAGAAAGTTGACTCAGGTCATGGGGTCTGTCCCCAAACCAGACCCGCCCTATCCCAGTAAGAGTGAGCCAACATTGAGCACATCAGCAGCTGACAAAACAAGGGGCTTCTCCCATCCAATCTTGGCTGGTTCCACAAGACAATAGATGATGCATTCCATGGTGAGACTGACTGGCACTTGCCAGAGGACACGGCAGAAAGCTATCTTAACTTTGAGCTGAGCCTCGTCCTGCAGGTATGACAGAGGATGGAGAGCCTGAGAAAGGGGCCATGGATACGAGGGCAGGATTTTCAGAAAGAGCTGAGGGTGGGCTGGGAGTATCCCTCCCTTCCTCCCTCCCTCCCTTCCTTTCTTCCTTCCTCCCTTCCTTCCTTCCATTTGGCTGCCCTTTGTCCAAGGCTAGTGACTGGGGTTTCAGTGGGGCTATTTGGAGAAAGGGATGTGTCCAGAGAAATCGTGTGGATGAGGGATGGGCTGACCGGCCACTGACGGCAGAGACAAGTGGTCTGAATGCCCAGAGTTTGTCAGAGCAAAGGATGCCAGAAGACATCCTATTGGGTGTCTTAGATCCTAAGCAAGACAGAGTGGGGGTGGTGGGGGTGGTGAAGGGCCTGAGTTAGAACCCACACAAGTGCTCATGGGAGGAAGGCTCCAAACAGCTGCCAGTCCAGAAAGGACACTGACCACAGTAGCGCCCCCAACAGGAAGCTGTCCTCGTCACCTCTCTTCCCTGCCCCCCAGGGGTGGGAAACCAGGGTCAGCTAGAGCGGGGAGCAGGGGTAAAAGGGCAAGGTGGGGACGAGAGGCGAGGCTGACCCCACACTCATACACACATACACACCTGTGTGCACATTGACACACCCACACGCTCGCTCTACACTCACTCTCGTTACCACTTGTGATAGGACTGAACTGGGGGACGGGAGGAGGCTCAACTCTGAGTGGAATGTTTTGGCCTTTGTATTGGAGCCACACATTTAAATTACAGAACTGAGATGGACTTTGTGACTTTAAAGTGGTTGTTGGACGTTTTATTACCTATGAGAGTCCAGAAGAGTTATGAGGCTTGCCTTAATTTTCATCCAGGGACAAGGGAAGAACCGGCTCCAGAAAAAGATACAAATAAAGCTATTTAATGATTACTTCTCTCCCACCCCGCCCCAGCCCCCTTAAGTCCTGCTTGTTTAACATGATGGACAAACCCTTCAGTGCAGGCGCTGAATTAACTGTCTGCATTTTAACTCACGTAGTCCTCATAGTCGCCTACAAGGTTGGTATTATCATTCGTCCTATTTGACAGATGAGGAAACTGAGGCCCGAGAGATGAGGCAATGTGCTCAAGCTCTCCCAGCAGGGAAAAGGAAGAGCTGGGACTTAAGACTGCTTCTTGCTGCCTCCGGCCCTGTGCTTACTGCCACAGCCTCTCTCCAAGGGTCTCCGAGAGCTCAGAGCCGTGAAGCCTCACTAAGTTTACACCTGTCTGGGCTAGAGGGTCCATGGTGACACAGCAGAAATCCTGGTACCGGGTACCTCCTACAGGAAGACTTCCTGGCCTGATGCACTTTTCTGCTCAGTCCCACCCCTGCCTCCGCAGGAAAATCAGAAGTCAGGGGCTGAGCTGTACTGCACTCCAGCTGTGATTGTTGATCAGGATGTGTGTGTGTGTGTGTGTGTGTGTGTGTGTGTGTACGTGCACATCTGTGCATGCCCATGAATTATGGTTCTCTTGCTGCCTCTCCATCAGGGTCACATCCCCCTGAGGGCAGAGACCACATCTTTATTTTGTTCCAATCCCTTCTCAGCTTTCAGT
Organism: Phocoena sinus; assembly: GCF_008692025.1. Taxonomy (NCBI): domain Eukaryota; kingdom Metazoa; phylum Chordata; class Mammalia; order Artiodactyla; family Phocoenidae; genus Phocoena; species Phocoena sinus. The sequence continues at coordinate 27,159,869 of NC_045776.1, read as the reverse complement.
CCACATTGCCCACAGTGAGCCATAGTTCTAAACACCACCGATGCCCTCCTCCCCTCCAAGCCCGGGTGCAGCAGGGACCAGGCAGTTCCAGGCACTGTTCCAGGCACCTTCTTCCCCCTATTCCCTGCACCCTATCACCTGCTCAGGTCTCCGGGTCTCAACTGTGTTATCACCGGCTGGGGCAGCCAGCCGGCACTTGGCAATGAGTCCTTTGTAAAGTGACAGAAAGACTCATGTACCGGTTCACAGGGTCATAAATCCTTCCAGCTAAAATTCTTCCTCCTGATGTTTTTCTCTGTTTGCCCCTGGATTTATTGCAACTGGGAAAAAGGATGCATATCTAAGTGAGCAGATGCCCAGATGAGTCCTTTGCAGGGTGTGGTTGGTGATAATTTAATTAGCCCAGCTTTTCTGGGAAAAAAGTGTTAATTAGTTTTTGCTTAAAATACATCATCTTGATGGCCTCTTCTTCCCCACTTCTATCCCCTGGGTGAAGCCCCAATTTCCCGTCCACACCTGGCAGCAAGCTTCAGCCTGGTCACTGCTATTATTGAAAAAGAAAATGCAAAAAGTTATTTTTGTACAGCAACGGATTATGACACAGGTTGATGGATTCATCTGGATCCAGGAGACCTGAGAGGGTGTAGGACCCCACAAGCCGTTGCCCACAATGGCCTCTGAAGGACCATGGAGCTCTGGTCCCCAGTCCCAGCTCCAGGAGGCTTTTGGGAAAGGACCGCTGAAAGCCAAGGTGGGGGGTAGCGGGTGTGGTTGGGACAAGTTGGTGGGAAGGGGGAGCGAGGGCCTCTAGACCTCATACGGAAGGGAAGAGGTCTCTCCAGGTGAGCCCATCGCCCCGCTTCTGGTCCATCCACCTGCCGCAGGTGAAGATGGTGGCCACGCCGGTGCTGGTGTTGGTGACCTCCACCTTCTCCACCAGCCAGCCGGAGCTGTAGCCGCTGCTGTCGTGCTCCAGCCGCACCTTGCGCAGCTCGCCCAGCTCCAGCGTCTCCAGGAAGAAGTGGTCGGTGCTGCCCCTCTCGAACAGGTTGCGCATCTTCTGCTTCAGCTCCCGCTTGCCCGTGTCGCCGTTGGCCCCAAAGATGGTCACGAAGACGTTGGCATCGGTGCCCGCCCCTGGCTCATAGCCCGTCGTCACGATGACCTCGTACTTGACCAGCACCAGGCTCTGGACCTTGCTGGCAAAGCTCTCCGTAGTCTTGGTGACCTCAAAAACCTTGAAGTACTTCCTCTTCCTCTTGAGGGGGATGAGGCAGTCACAGTTGAAGAAGTACCTGGAAGCGGGGGGAGTCGGGGAGGTTAGTGCACACCAGCCAAGGCTCACGCCCTCCCCCAGGACCCTGGGCATCCACAAGTGGTTCCTTCCCCAGGTGACAGGATCTTAAGGCAGGAAATGTCTGCATTAAAATGTGAAGATGGGTCTCGTTTATCTGAGAGTTGACAGTGAGTGACATCTTCATAATTTTAGTTGCTCCTTGATTTTCCTTTTCCTTTTCCCCTCACACTCCACATCCGATCCACCAGCAAGTCCCATTGACCCCATCTTCACAACAGGCCCAGAATCAGCCCACTTGAAAAAGTATGCGCTATCTCACTCTCCGCCCTGCTGCCCCTCTCATCCAGGTCACCACCATCTTTGACCTGGAACGTGTCAGCTTCCTAACTGGTCTGCCTGCTTCTCGTTACTTATCGTGACTCCTCTCCACAGCATCCAAGTGATCCTGTGGAGATGTAAGCCCAAGAATGTCATCCTTCTGCTCAGAACCCTCGACCGGCTTCCCAGAATAAATAAAAATCACCACCTTACAAAGGCCTGCAAGACCTTACATGATCCGACCCTCCTCCCAGCGTTTACCTTTCTGACCTGCTGTCTGCCTTTCTCTAAGCTCACTCCACGCCAATCAGGCTGATCCCCTTGCCCCTTCAAAGGGACCGATGAATGATTTTACCCAGTGTTGTCACCTAGAGGCGCTATGGGATCCAGAACAACAATCTCAGGCAGAGCCAAGTGGAAAAGTAGCTATGAAATGTATGCTCCCAAAACCCTCGCACTTGGCTGAGTTGAACTATGAGTGTGTGTGTGTGTTGCGTGTGCATACACATACACGCATGTGCTCATGGACAACATAGTACAAAGGGGTGCAAAGTACTTCAGTACAAAGTACTGAAGAAGCTACCACAAACAGAAGCAAGTCCAGGGCCAAGAGAAATGGTCTTGGACCAAAAAGTCCCTTCTTTACACCCTCCCCCCGCCACAATGTTAGCCTCTGGGTAATGACAGTGAGTCCAATAATTACCAAGAAAGAAGTCAGAGGGCACAGTGAGAAAACACTGCATAGGGTATAAGGGGGCCTGGGGTCTGCCCCAGCCCTGCCACCTACTACCTATGTGACTTTGATTTTCCCATTGGCAGTGCTAGAGGTTTGGACTGAACAACTGCCATGGTTTTTTTCCCATCCAAATCGCTTGGAAATAACAGCTTTGGAAATAAGCAATCCTGGCACTGGCTAATGATTTCAGGAACACAGCCCTGAAAGGGCGCGCCCAGTGGTGCAAACTCAATTTTTAGATGAAAATACATAACAGCAAAAAGAACTTGGTTTTCTGCTTGCTCACTAAATGCCCGGACTTTGCATTCGTGCATCTCATCAACTCCCACAGCAACCCTGAGTCATACGTAGACTTCGTCTTCCCATTTCACAGAAAGGAAATGAAGGCTTGGAGAAGAGAAGTCACTGCACAAGTTGACACAGAGCTGGGGCCCGGAGACAGCCTGCCTGGCCACCTGACGAGCCAGCCATTTAAAGACACTTCACAAGAAATCATTACTCTGTCTTGAGATCTCTCTGCCCCCAACTCGTCACTTGATAAATCTAGATTGTTGTTACATACCATACTTTCTAAGAGGGAGATATAATCGCATTCTTTGCTTAAACATTCACTTAAAATGTATTTCTTTATGCAAATGCCCACTAATATGCATAATTCTATATAAATGCAAAAATCCTGTGATCATATGGGTGTTCTTCTAAATGCATTCTTTTTCTTTTCCTTTTTGCTTGGCTCTATCTCCTTTTTCTCTTTCCGTACCCCTCCTGCATCTCGCCTTCACCTCAGATAACCCATGTAACAGCTGTAGATGTATCTTGCCAAATTTCCCTCCATTTCACCCAACCCTGCACAGACCCACATAGACACGGACACATTCGGGACGTCAGTGTTCGCTTTACAAAATGGCATCGTATAATGCATTCTTTCCCATATCTTACTTTTCTCACTCAACAATACTTCCTGGGAATTGATCCAAGTCTTCTGGTACATATTTAAATCTTTCTTTTTTTTAAATAAATTTATTTATTTATTTTTGGCTGCGTTGGGTCTTTGTTGCTGCACTCGGGCTTTCTCTGGTTGCAGCGAGTGGGGGCTATGCCTCATCACGGTGCGCGGGCTTCTCACTGCAGTGACTTCTCATGGAGAAGCACAAGCTCTAGGCACGTGGGCTTTGGCAGTTGTGTCTCACGGGCTCCAGAGCGCAGGCTCAGTAGTTGTGGTGCACAGGCTTTGTTGCTCCGCGGCATGTGGGATCTTCCCGGACCAGGGCTCGAACTTGTGTCCCCTGCATTGGCAGGCAGATTCTTTTTTTTTTTTTGCTGTACGTGGGCCTCTCACTGTTGTGGCCTCTCCCGTTGTGGAGCACAGGCTCCAAACACGCAGGCTCAGCGGCCATGGCTCACGGGCCCAGCCGCTCCGCGGCATGTGGGATCTTCCCGGACCGGGGTACGAACCCGTGTCCCCTGCATTGGCAGGCGGACTCTCAACCACTGCGCCACCAGGGAAGCCCGGCAGGCAGATTCTTAACCACTGCACCACCAGGGAAACCTAATTTGTTGTTTTTAATGGCTGAAAAATATTCACTGGTGTAGTTATAAGGAAATGTTTCCTAATAGACGTAATTATAACATCACCAAAATGTGGGACCTCAGGGCTTTGTGGCGTTAAGACTCCAGCTGCAGAAGAACATGCCAGGCTGTTCCCACTGGCAATGGGGGTAGGGTCATGGGCGACAATAAAGGCAAGGCAGAGAATAACAAACAAAAAAATGAACATGTTAAAAAAACCAAGTAGAATATGATCACACTTCTGTGAACAGTGTGTGTGTGTGAGACATTAGAAATATGCCAGAGAGAACAGAGTCACCAAATGCTCAAGATGGCCATCTCTGATGGGTAGGGCTTTAGAGAATTTTTACTTTGTTTTACACACTTTTTTGCCTTATTTGAATTTTAAAATGATTATGTATTATATATGATAATGGGATAAAACGATTCCACTTTGGTTTTTTAAGAAAAGAAACAGGGCTTCCCTGGTGGCGCAGTGGTTGAGAGTCTGCCTGCCGATGCAGGGGACACGGGTTCGTGCCCCGGTCCGGGAAGATCCCACATGCCGCGGAGCGGCTGGGCCCGTGAGCCATGGCCACTGAGGCTGTGTGTCTGGAGCCTGTGCTCTGCAACGGGAGAGGCCACAACAGTGAGAGGCCCGCGTACCCCGCCCCCCTCACAAAAAAAAAGAAACAAAAGCCTCTCTGTGTGTCCTTCCACCAAGGTCCTGAGGATATTAGTGACGAAAAAGAGCTGGTCAGAAACGCTGAAGAAGAGTCAGGACTGGAATTGGTTGGAACATAAAAATTTGAGATTGTTGTGTTTATGAGATTGAGATCAAATTAATTTGTATTTCATGGAAATCCAAATATTACGGTCCAACATGCTGGTTAGAAAGGAACTGTGGATCCACATACAATGCTATTTAAGTGGTCTTTACACGGCAGAATTTAAATGTGTTCTAGAATGGTGATACGAAAATAGCCACGATGATGGAACACCCCTGTACTGTCCCCTCTCTGTATAGAGGTGATATTTTGTTGGGGGGAGGTTCTCATACACCAGGAATCACAGGCTTGAGACCAGCGCGGGTAGGTAGGCTGGAGTATGACTTCTGAGAGCCCTCCAGGCTGGAACCCCTGCCACCAGACTCTAGAAGGCATCCAGCTCTCTTCCCTGAGAGGTGCTGGGTTATGGCCTGAGGCTACACGGCTGATCCGTGACAACTCTAGCATCTGGGTATCTGCACTCCCTGCACCCACTTCCCTTTGGGAAGATCCCCACCCCACGGACATCCCTCCCTCCCCTTCCAGCCCAAGCACCGTGCTGACAAAAGGCCACACTCTTGAGAATGTAGGAAAAGATGCTTCACTGGGAGTGGCAGATTCTTTCCACTGGATGAAAAATCCTATAACGGCCCCAGGACTGTGAGATGGGAAGTTCTTCACCCTCTTCCTCCTGACACTAGAAGGTGCCGAGTGGTGCTGAGATCTTTGGCTCTCTCTCTCATAGCCAACACTGTGGATTTAAAGCTAACTCAGGTGGTGACTTATTATTGTATTGTATCGTTTTGTTTATTTGGAGCATTTGCAGAGGTGCAGTATCAGCAGCCACGCTCCTTGCCGTAGGGAGACAGTTCAAGTTGCAGAAGGGGCTTTGACCTGGCCCTGGCTCGCTGGGTGAGCTGGAACTCTTCCAGGCCCCTGTATCCCAGCTCTCAAGTCCTCGTCAGTATTGCTCTTACAGAATTTACTGTTGTAAATTTATTGCTCTTTTCTCAAAAAGAGCAATAAATAACATTGCAATAAATAACATTGCAGCCCGAGAGGGAAGCTGCTATGAACTGAGTTCTCTCCTCCCAAATTCACATGTTGAGGCCCCTAACCCCCAAAGTGATGGTATTTGGAGATGGGGGCTTTGGGAGGTAATCAGGTTTTGATGAGGTCCTGAGGGTGGGGACTCATGATGGGATTAGTGCCCTTATAAGAAGAGGAAGAGACGCCAGATCTCCCTCTCTCTTTCTCTGCCATGCGAGTACACAGTGAGCTAGGAAGAGAGGCCTCATAAGAACCCAACCCTGCTGGCACCCTGATTTCTGACTTCCAGACTCCAGAACTGTGAGAAAAGAATGCCTGTTGTTTGAGCCACCCACTCTGTAGATTCAGTTATGGCAGCCTGAGATGGCTAAGACGGAAGTTCAAATGTGAGAACCTTTCCCGCTTAATCCCCAAAGTGGAAGCTTGGTCAGAGGCAGCCAATTCCAGGGAGCCTGCAGGTGGCAGGTCTAATGTGGACAGACATTTCTCTGAGAAGCTGGGCTCCTGAAGGCTGGAGCCTGCAGCTGGGACCCGCCTGGTAAGGCAGGGCTGCTGCTTCTGTCCCATGCGCTTCTTGTGAAAGGCGTTGCCAGGAGCAGGGCCAGGCCGGGAGGGGCACGAGGGGAGCTGGGGTCGGGGGGGCGGCAGTTGTTCTGGGGGGATGTCCAGCTGCCTTAGCTGCTCTCTGGGCCTACCCTCCCCAAGGCATGCGCTGCCCTTGGCCTCCCCTTGCTCATCTCCCGGTTCCTTCTTAGTGTCTTTCCTGCCTCCCAGAGCCTCAGGGCTCTTTCTGTCTTCCAACGTGGTTACCAAGTGGTATTAATTAGAAAAACTGATGGCTGTGAACTGTTACCCAGGTAACTAAGACCCTTAATCCTTCAGAAATGCCTGACTTCCCAGAAGGCCTTGGTGGGGGAAATGTAAATCTCCTTATCTGGGGTCCTCAGGGCCCGTGGGCCATGGGATTACTCCAGCTGGTCTCTACTCTGCCCGCAGGAATGACGGGCTTTCACTCTGACTGTGGAGCAGCAGGCTTCAAAGCTGTATCTCTTTATCATTATACAGTGATCATGGGGGAAGGGAAGGAAAGACTCAGCCGTCTGGCCCTGTCTGACTGGCTCTTCTTTCCTTCCAAAGAAGCATCACTGGAGCACCCAAGGTCATCCAGTCTAGTCCCCTGCCTCTGGGGTAAGCCTCTGGTTCAGAAAGCTCCAGAACCAGTGTAGCTGCCTCTTCCCTTCCTGCCTCATACGCCTCCTGAGTGAGGTGACCTCACCTCAAAGGGGACACCTCACACCCTGCCATCTGGTCTGGCCACAGGCCCTCCCCGTTGACTGCGTGGCACTTCCTGGGGAAGAGGGCAGAGGCCCAAGACATACACGTTGCCGTACTCCATCTCGGTGATGGTGATGGTCTTGACGTGCCAGACCAGCTCTCTCTTGGGGATGAACCGGTCCTCCCTGGCGAGGTGGCCCACGCAGAGGGAGGCAATGTCTCCCAGATAGACGCTGTCAAACTCAAATATGTCCGTGGTCCCCCTGCAGGATGCAAAGATATGGCCAGTGAGAACTGCCCATGCCCACTAAAGGAAGTAAGCATTTACTGAGTGCCAACTGTATCCTAAGCACTGGCCTGAAGAACAGAGATAGAATAGCAAGCAAGACCTGATGTCAGGTCTCCACTGCTTAAGGGTTCAGTCTAGTTTCGGAACAAGACAATCATAACCATTAAAAAGCCCTTCTGGCTACTTGGTCCCGGAATCAATGATTGGTAATATCGAATGGTGTTGGAGGTGGGTGAGGTCCTGGGCCTTGGACATTGGGTTGAAGAGGGTGATGAGATTCAGAGAGCAGAGGCGGGGGAAGGGAAGAGTCCTCTGATGTCGATCTGACTTGGCAAAGTCAAGGGATGGGAACAGTGGGATTGGAGGTGCAGACATTTCTGGGGGGAGTGCTGACTTGGCTGGGTTCATTGAGGGAAAGGGCAGTGGAAAAGAAGGGGGAGGGGCAGTCTGCAGGTGTGGGGTCAGCTCCAACCATCCCCACTCCGAGGGGTTTGAATAGAAGGTACAGTGGGATTATGGCAGGGGGAGATTTTATGTAGGCAATTCTGGACAGAGCGGGGAGATGAAGGGGGCTTCTGAGCAGTTCAGAGGTGGCTCAGACGTGCAGGAGGCGGTGAGAGTCTCCGGCGTGTGGCAGGCAGCCGGGAGTGCTGAGCAGAGGCACCTGTTACACGAGACCCAATTTTGATTTTCCCATAAAGCATCTTAGAGGCTCTCCCCTCCCTCCCTCCTAAAAGTCTACGCTGTCTTATATGATCCTTCTGCATTCTTATGGGTGAATGTCTCCCTTTTCAACTAGACTGTGAGCTCCTCATCTGCACGGACACAGGATAATATCTGTGTGATTCCCGGTCCTGCCGCAGAGTGGGCTTGCTTTAATTAATTTATTAACTGATTTTTGTTGTAGTTTTCTATTAACTTTTTAAAAATTGACATACATTTGACATATACTATTGTGTAAATTTAAGGTGTACAACATGTCACTTGGAAACATTTATATATTGTACTATGATTGCCATTGTAGCCATAATTAGCACTTCTATCGTATTACAAAATTATCCCTTCTTTCTAGTAGTTGGAATAATATAGATTCTAGTTTCTTAGAGGGGGCTCTCTTTAAATGACAGTCCCCTCTCTTCCCTCTTCTAAATCTCCTTGTTTCATCCATTGGAGCTCGAATGGGGTTGGCACACAGTAGGCACTCAATAAATTCTTGCTGGTTAAGCCCATTTGTATATTTATGGCCCCCACTAAAAGGGTTGGTTCTTGGGGTCCCTCTCTTACGCGCCCCACCCATCCGCATTCCCCTGTGGGCACCCCTCTTCCTACTTCCTAAACGCCCGCTGTCTAGAAGAATTTTCCACGAGAAACTCTTTGGATCGGTTCTTCCTGCCCTCCAGGATGAGCCAGACGTTCTCCCTGGTTTCGCCTCCGTTGCCGGTTTCTATGATGATCTCATAGGCTGTGGTGGAAAAGGTGGGAGAGAGTCAGTAGAGGGGAAGCAGCACCCACCATCAGAGCAGGAGCAAACTGGCCACTCCTTGCAGGTCCTACATCTGGTCTTAGATCACAGCCTTAAGGGGGCTGGGGTGGGGCGCAGGTTAAAATCGCTACAACTGAGGCACTATAAATAGAACCTTCCTCAATTTGGGGTCTAGAGTGGTGTCCTCATTTTATTTATAGTAGCAATCTCTTTTCCTGGCAAGCATGGGAGCCACTGGGAGTGAAGGGCCAAACGCCTCTGCCTCCAGGATCCATGAGGTTGGGATGAGTTTTCAGAGAGACGCTGGGGCCCGGTTCTCAGGGATGGAAGAGTCTGTGAGATGCAAAGTGGAGATGGTGTGCAAAGAGAAGGGAGGAGAGGCGGGGCCCAGCTACAGAAAGGGGAGGGGGAAGATCCAGTTGCCTCGAACTTTCTGTAGCAAGCAGTCTCATTCCCTGTCTTGTCACAGCTCTCACTCTGGTGTCATGCTCAGCTCCACGACCTCCCTCCCCCGCAGTTCCCACAAGCATGTCAGCATTTGCCAAGTGTCAGGACTGGGCTAGACTCTGGGCAACACTAGAACTCATCTCTAGCCCCAGACAGAAACACCGACTGCACCACAGGACGGAATAACCTTAAACGAAGGGCCAAAATAGCATGGGAGGGAGGGTGAAGCAGGCTCCCATTACCTCTCAAACCTCACCTTCCAGTACTTTCTCCCTTGCTCGCTCCGCTCAGCCTCCGTGCCATTCCAGAACAGGAGGCACACTCTGGTCTCAGAGCTCTGCCTTGAGCATGTCCCCTTTCTCTCCCCACCCCCACCCATGTTGGCTTGACTCACTCCCTCCCCTCCTTCCTCCCTACTCAGATGTCACCTTCTCACAGAGTCTGCCAGACCACCTGAACCACACTTCCTGCCTGATTTTCCCAGCGCCTGCCCTACTGAGCTCTATTATCTTCTCTTATCACCTAGTACCTTCTAACATGCTAAGGAGTTTACTGATTATTTTACCGTTTATTGTATTCCCCCCTCCCACTTGAATGTAAGCTCCATGAGAGCAGGGGTCTTCGTTTTGCTCACTTATAGATCCCAAGAGCCCAGAACAGTGCCTGGCACATAGGCACTCAATAAATATTTGTTGAGTGAGCAATGAATGATTGGGCTAATCGCAGTAAGCTTCATGAAGAAGATGGCGTATGAGCTTGGTCTTGAAAAAGAGCCATGATTATGATCAGCGGAAAACCGAAGGATGCTCTAGGAGGAGGGAGCAGCGTAAGCAAAGATACTGAGGGGCATGAGAGGGGCTTGAAATCCACATGATCCAGCCCCACTCCCCAGGGACCAGGCTGGGATGGAGCTGGCACACGGGAGGACACAATATTTGTCTGGAGGTTTCCCTGTGCATACAGCTCTTGCTGCAGTAAGTGAATCATTGAGGATTTGGGATTCTGGATCCAAAGGGATAGTTTGATCTCTGTGCTTTTATCTCAGACATGTGATAAAGACAATTAGAAGGGATGGCTGTGCCTACAGCTCCATGTAACGTCAATCCTGGCCTCTCAGCAAACTGTTGCCTTTGTGACTCCTCTCAAGTCACAGGTAGAATGAATCAGGGCAAAAATGCCCACGATAGGGGAAGAGATCCACAGCACAAGCCCTGGAAGAAGAGCGGGGCTCTGCAGGCCCAACCGTTCACAGCCCAGGGACGTGAAATGGCTGAGCCACTGCCCATGGCTCGAAGCCATTGCAGGGAGGGGGTGGTCCCACTGCCATTCTGCTTTCCCAGCAGCTGGTAAAGTATTTCTGCAAACCAGACACCTGTGAATTCAAAGTGGATCCTGGGCAGTGTAGAGGAAATGGCTTGTCAGAGCCCAGGAGAGGAGGCAGGGAGCGCTAGGAACCTACTTGCTCTCTACGATCAACTCAAGTGGAACACTCGAGAAGCAGCGCATGCGGACCATAAGCAATCCTCTCCTCATGGCCCCGGGGAGAAGGTAGAGAAGGAAGGTGTGTAAGTGAGGACATTTACACAGATTAGAAACAAATGCGGCCAGCTGCATCAACAGTCTCTCAATCAGCATATGTTCACCTTGGAAAGTCATTTCATCAATGGCTTGATAAAAATGTGGAAGGCATGACTCTCAGTTTTGTTTATAGGTTGCTGGGAGGAAAAGACAGAGGAGGACCAGGGACCTGAAAGAGTGGGGCCGGTAGGAGCCCAGCCTAGGAGGGGTCCATATGAGGCTCACCCTGGGGCCAACACCCATACAGGACCAGCCCGGCTGGAGAAAGTGGCTCAGCAGCCACCGTGCGCGTCACTCACATGAAGGGGCCACCAGCAAAGCAGTGAATGTGGTGAATGTGGTTCAGGTGGCAGGAGAGGAGAGAGGAGATCTGGCCACCCTTGACATCTTGCCTGGGCTCTGGGCGTGGCACCCTCAGAGGGAGATGAACCAGCAACCCAGGATGCACCGAGAGGATCCAACATCCCATCAGGTGAGCAACTCCTGAACAGACAGGTGTTTGCCTTGAGGCCAGGACTGCAGGGGCACCTGATTCCATGGAGTAGCACCAGAGGATGCCTGGGCATCTGGTGGGCGTCAGGACCTTACTGCTCCACATCACCTTCCCCAACTCATGTTGTCAGGACCCTTCTCTGGCGAGCTCCTACCATGTGGTTTGCATGGGGCTGAGAGTCCCGGGCCTGGAGAGCCTTAGACATGTCACTTCACCTTTCTGGTTTTTGGTTTTCCTTACCTATGATATAGAGGGGTGAATTTGCCCCCTATCTAGCTCATAGGGTAGGAGTGGGGTGGCGAGGACCCGGTGAGAGCAGGGGACGTGTGGAATGCTTTCACACATGTGAAGCTCTGTTCAAGTATGAGAGCATATTTATTCTCACAAGTCAAGCGCCCAGAGGTGCCCCTGGGGACACAGACACAGAATGTAAGTGCCATGAGGGCAGGGTCTCTGCCTTATTCATTAGTGTGTCCCCAGAACCCACACTTAGTGGCACTTAGTAGGTTTTCATTAGTGTGTCCCCAGAACCCACACTTCGTGGCACTTAGTAGGTTTTCAATAAGTATTTGCCAAGTGGTTAAATAAAATTAGCTGAGGGTTGAAATGATTGGCTGGAACTGCGTCCCTGGCTCTCCCCAGGATAAGCCTCCATCTTAGGACACGGGTGTCACTGTCTCTCCCCCTGTGGGCAGCCTAGAAGGCGCCACTCTGCCCTCTGCAGGCTCCTAGTAAAGACGGACTGATCCAGGCCATCTCCTGGGCTCCGTGTCCCTGCCCTCCCATCTCTAGCCCACACACATCCTTCTGGAAATAATGCAAGTGATGCTTCCCCTCTGCCCATCTCCCTGCCAACCCAAATCCCGTAGGTCTTAGCAGCTGTTTGGCAGGAAATCTGGGAAGGAAACTCAGTGGTTATTCTCCCAGCCTGACGAATCTCTTCTCCCCTGAACACCAATGGCCCAAGGAGCCTCTGTTGCTTGTGTTGGCATTTGTATATTAGCCTCTCCCTCTAATGAGATTGTGAGGCTCTAAGGAAAACGACCGACTGCATCTTCTTCCATTTGCTGAGCACTAACGACTTGTATACCTACTAAGCCCCAAAGCCTAGAGAGCTGCAGAGGGCTACAAACGTGAGTGATTTTGTCCTTGACCTTTGGGAGCTTACACCTGTGTAGGGAGAACTGCACATGGACAAAGGTCCATACAAATAAACTAGGAATCACAAAGCAGTGTGCATCACACTTAGCATCTAAAATAAAACTGGGCCCCCAGTAACTTCCTAGTAAGTGCAATTACAGAAGCTGAGAGTTCACCCTCTGAATCAGGGCGGGAATCCCCATGCAGTAAAGCTGATAGATGAGTAGTTGGCCCTTGTTTGAATGCTACCAGGGACATCAGTGTTCACTGCCTCTCGAAGTAGCTAAGTCCATCACTGGGTAGTTTTGATGGCATGGTGGAGAAGGCTGAGTGGCTTTCCACCAAGGATCCACGCTTCCCTTGCCACGTGGTGTACAGTGCTCGCCAGGGAGTGACTGTCCAGCCAGGTATGGCATTACCCAGATGCCTTTACATCTCGGTGGAGCTGCATGACTAATAGAATGTGAGTTAATATGTTAAGGTAGGGGAGTGTGCCTTCTCCATGCTCTCTTTTCCCTCTGCAAGACATGTGGGAGTCACGTGTTGAAAATGGCAGACAGATGAGAAGAGTCCCTGAATCACAGTGTGGAAGGCCTCTTGCCAAACACTCGCACTGGATGGTTTATTATGTGAGTGAGAAACAAATTTTGTTGTATTTAGCCATTGAGATTTGGGGGTTTATGTCTTCATGCAGGTAGTGTTACCTTAATAACTAAGGTTGGAAGATCCTTTCTTCACATCAGGCTCTGCTATTGATAAGCCTTTGTCAAATCTGTTGGATGCAGATACTAGCATCTGTATTAAAGAAACACTTCCCCGGTTCTGGATGGCCATCCACCTTAGGGACCAATTACTCTTTCCCTTTAAACATCCCCTGAGGAAGGAACCAAAGAGAAAGTGGTTGGTGGAGAAGCTGGCTGCCCTGCACATTCTGTTTCCAGGAAGGCTTGATTTGGTGGCTGTTGTCACAGACATCAGTTGGAGAGAGTCCATGACAGAAAAGTAAACCAGAGGGAGCGTCACATCAAACTGCCAGCCCAGCCCTCAGGGCAGAGTAAGCTTATCCCCCGTGGGTTTTCCTCTACCTGATTAGTCCCTGTGATTTGGGGCCATGAGCTGGTACCAGTATCTTGGCTGTTCCAGGTCCACGAAACAATATTTAGGGTGCTTACTTATGCATCTCTCCAATATTATTTCCTTCATTGGGCATCTGATTCCCCTGCAGCTGTAAGAGTTCCTTCTTTAGGTTTTCCAACATTGTTCCCACCTCCCTCCTGAGCTAACTCTCGTTTAACTGAAGATTCAGCCCAGGCTGAATCTAAGCAGCGCCCACCGGTCTCCACACGTACTCGTCTCCTCCAGCTCATCGTGGATCTCATTGTTGGCACAGGGAAAGTCACGGACTGTCTGCCTGTCGCCCTCATTCTTGGAGAGCCAGCAGTCACATTGGAAACGGAAGGTCTCATCGCGGGAATTGTCCTTCACATCGACATAGCTCAGGTGCCAGCCAGGAAATATCCCTGTAGGAAAGAGACATGGGGACTGGGAGCTGAACGTGTTCTCCCTCCCCTATCAGACTTCCATTCCCCCTGCCCACTGGCTGTGTGGCCCTGGACAAGTTCTCTCTCCTCCTGGGCCTTTGTCTCCTTGTTGATGAAATGAAGGGTTGGGTTAGATTATCTCTGAGACACTTCTAGCCCAGAGGCTATAATTCTCTTTGCAAAATCCTTAACTTGGGTTCATGAACTCTTAGAGGGTCGTGTATGTCCTTTAATATGTATATGTCCATAGTATTCCACAAGGCAACCCTACAAGGAAGGCATGTATATATTCTAGTCTCACATCTTGCCTTCTCGTGCCACTTGGGGCCGTGGGGGCAGTCCCATTGTTCCCACCAAAAAGCCATTCTCTAGGATCAGACACTGCTCAAAGCAACAACTCTAGAACTTGCCATTGGTCTCAAGGGTTATAAACACAAAGAGACATACAAAGGTGGACACACACTTCCAGTCGCCCAGTCTACAGGGAGTAGATATTAAGGCTCATGGACAGAGCATACATACTGGCAGTCCTAGTATAGCTTCATTCCCAGTGTAAAAAGTACTTCATATGTTTTAAAACATAGATCTTTACTATGTTTTAGTCCTAAGAGCAAGTCCTAAACAGCAAGTCCTAAAACAAGTTAAATTTTAAAATAGTTCTGTCGAGTTAAAAAGTGGTGAGTTATTTTATCAACAAAATTTTTTTGGCATGCATATTTTAAGTTTTATTTAAATTCAAAATGTAAATAACAAATGGTTAGTAATAAATGGAAATAACAGAATCCGAAGCAAGATATCTGGATTCGTACCCAGAGCTGCCATATACATGCTATGTGACCTTGGGCAAGTTACTTCACCTCCCTGTTCCTCATCTTTTCAGAATTGCATAGAATATAAGTTCAAAAAGATTAAGAAATGATGTAAAATATTTGACTAGTAACAGTCTGGGTATTCGTTTAAGTGGATAAATGTGGGCATCAAACTGCTCGAGGGTTTACATTCTATTAGATACACTTAAGGTGCTTTATTTTAAAATGTCAGTATTTATGATAAACTTTTTAAAACTCAATAAATATATTGACTTTCCTGCATTAGGGCCAGTTCCATCTGTAAGTCTGTAAATTGGTTGCTTTCTGAGATGATTCCTGATACTATCATACACTAATTCAACTGCTTAATAAGGTTCGAAGTATTCAGTCTAGAGATGGTGCAGGTCAGACCCATGGAAGCAGTCCTAACAGGCTTCCAGAGTGGAACATAGGAAGGAAGAGGGAGTGAAGAGGGAGGCAGAGGAAGAGAAGACAAATCGTTGGTCCTGTTGGAAGATGTCCAAGTGGAAGATATCTTTGCTCTCCCCCAATCCCCTACCGTGTGTGTGTGTGTGTGTGTGTGTGTGTGTGTGTGTGTGTGTGTGTGAGAATATGAATGAGGTGATTCCCTGTCCAGGCCTTACCCAAATCAACTACAACAGGATCTCTGGAGTGTGACCCAGGCATCAACAGTCTTTAAAGCTTCCCAGGTGATTCCAATGTGTAGCCAAGGCTGAGAACTTGAGCCTGCGTGGCAATTACCTGGAGGACTTTGTTAAAACAGATAACTGGGCCCCACCCCCAGAGATTCTGATTCAGTTAGGTTTGTAGTGGGGTCCTGGGGTCCAAGAATTTCTTTCTCTAACCAGTTCTCAGGTGCTCCTGGTTCTGCTGGTCCCAGAGCCACACCTTGGCTTAATGTATCAGAGTCATCTCTTCTCCAGGATGATGGTCTTTCTATGATATCATGGCAATAATGATCAATGGGAATCAATGAGAATTTTGTGTTAGCGTGTGCATAAGTGTGTGTGAGTGTTAGTGGAGGGGGATGACATTAACCGGAGAGGTGGGTCATCATGCGATCACTTCTGTTGCTGGAATGCACTCTTCACCCTGCTGTACGTCCTGGGCAGGTTTCACTCCTGAATTACGCTTCCTGAGCTCCGGGCAGGGTGGTGACAGAGGAAAACAGTGAGCTCATGGGAAGGGTGGATTCTGGGCTGGCTTTGACTTTATCCACAGGCAATTCAGTGCCCCAGTGTGTGGTTGGAGACAACCAGAGGAGGAGCCTACCTGGCCCGGGTTGCCCTGGTGCTTCTTGGCAGGTTGCTCCCTTCCCTCTGCATCCCCCTTTCCTCTCTCCTCTGAAAGCATGGCATTGTCTCACCCCATCCCCAGTTCTCTTTCCAAGTTTGACTCTGCAAAGAAACTTCTTCCATGGTAAATAGCAGGCTAACCCCAACCATTCTGAGATGAAGAAGCTTCATTCTCAGCCTCACGCTCACTGCTTATTTAGTTGCCTTGTTTTGGAAATGTTGGATGTGATTCACAAGGATCCTACTACAACTTTCTAGACTAATAACCTATCAAACATGGGAACAGGCAGGCCTGGGCAGGCTGATGCCATGTGGCTGGGTTCTGCTGGTGAAGGCACCAGAGAAGTTGACAGACCGACAGTTATAGCATGGCTAGTTGTGTGGCCAGCACTACCTGGATGGTCTCCACCATAGACCAATAGGGAACCATCTGAATCGCACCATTAGAGAATCCATTTCTTTACAAAGTCTCCTCTTTTAGAGTCCTACTTTATTTTTTTACACAAATATAGCAAACACCCCACACTGCCTGACATCTTACCTTTTCACTTACAATCTATATCAGTACATAAATATCTGCCCATCATTTTTCACAGTTGCATGGTATTCCATTGTATGCACACAAAAGAAATTTTCTACCTTGTTCTTATTGATGGATAATTACTTGCTAGCCAGACTTTTACTTCTGTATGCAATGGTATAATTACTACCCTTCTACATGCATCGTAGTGATCTTCTAAAATCATAAATAGGATTTTGTGACTTCTCCATAGAAAACCCTTCAATGGCTTCCCAGCACTCTCAGAATAAAATACAAACAGCTCACTAACAACTCTAAGAATCGGCATGACTTTGTCCCTTTCCATTCTGCTTTCATTTCACACTACTTGCAATTTTACTTACTATATTTCACTTACACTGGCCTTTTAGTACCTTAATATATGAAATCCAGTCTTGCCTTGGAAACTTTGCATACACTTTTTGGTCTACCTGGAAAAATATACCCCAGGCTCTGAATGCCCATAGTGTTTCATCACTGAGGCGTCAGATCAAATGTCCTGTCTTTGGGAAGACCTTTCCTAACCACACTATTTGCAGAGGTTTCCTCATCCTCTATTACTTGCCATCACATCAACATATACCCATTTCACAATCTGAAATAATTTTGTTTTTATTTCCTTGCACATTTTCTATATATTGTCTGTCTTTTACTAGGTTGTAAGCCCCATGAAAGTAGGGGTCTTGCCTGATATATCCACCACTATATTTTAGTGCCTAGAGCAATGCTTATAACACATTATTCAACACATGTTTATTGAATGCATGAGTGTGCACTATTAGTGAATAGGGAAGAACGAGGAAGAAGGACACTGGTGGTAACATTCTGTGAGTGGAGGGGGAAAATAATTCAAAGCCCCACCAGGGAGCAGAGGCCTGCCCTAGTAGAATCGATTGTTTTATCCCAAATGTCCTAAGGTTTACTATAAGAAAAAAGCTTAAAAACTGAAAGAGCATGGGGTCCCAATCTTTCCAGCCAAGAGAGGGCAGATTCTGAGTGGGAGAGAGACTGACTGCTACATGCTTCCTGGATTTCATCATGCCATCTACTACCTGCGATTCCTCAGTGGCCTTCCATACCTGATGGGAAAAAGGGGCCCAATTCTGTGTTTTCGTATGTAGGGCTTTCTTCACCCTGTCTCCATACACTTCATTCCTTACCTCAGTAAGGAAGACCCCCCTAATGCAAATCCTCCACCCTACTTAGATAGATTTATTCAGCACCACTTTAGCATTTCCTTCCTCTTCATTAAGGCTCCAAGCTATTTCCCTGCCCTAAATTCCCACCTATCCTCTGGAAAACTTAGGCCCCACCTCCTCCATGAAACCCTCCAAACTCCCCAGTCCCATAGCATTCATCATCTGTCCATTCACTTGGCTATGAACACAGATGGCTTGGGAAATCTTTGCTATTGAGGTCATGAACATGAACTAACTCTTTTATGGTGATTTTATGTTGTATGTCTGACTTCTCCAGTTAGATTTTAAGGTGTGGGAACCATGTCTTATGACTTCTTGATTGCATCACAGGGATATTGACTTAATGCTCAATAAACATAGAATTGATAAATTATATTTACTTTCTATAGTGAACTCTCAGGTTTTTTTTTTTTGTCAAGCTAAGGTCCATGTGGGTAAACAAAATTTCTTAAACAAGATAAATAGATGATTTGAAATGAGTTATGGAACCATCACAGTCCTAGCTATTAAAGAATACAAGAATCTAGCTATTATTCTTCCACAAACACTTTCACATGTACATCATCCAAACTAGGATGCCCAGAATGACACACATGGATTTGGCAAATCTGAACTGCATTCTCAGCATACCCACCATACTGAACGTATTATCATATCTCCATGCCTCAGTTTCCTTACTTGAGCAATGTGACGGTTAAAATACGTGATTTCTGTGGTCCTTTATATTTCTATGAATTTATATTATTCAAAAGAAAATATATAAATTCATTCTGTGATTTCATCAGAGTTTTCAGAGGAAGCAAGCAAGAAGAACAAGATGAATTAGAAAATAAACACTCTGTTATAATTTGTTCAGTGTTGTAAAAGCTATCTGGGTGATTGGAATTAAGGAGAAGAATTAATCATTTATCTTGATTTTCATTTATGAACTATATTTCATGGTAATCAAATAGCCTGAGGGACAATTTTTTACAGAAGAATTCTAGCTAATAAGTGGATAAGAAATAACAATTAGAAAATCATTTGTAACCCTAACTGATCGTCACTGGGAGAAGCCATTAGATGAAGAGTGATGGGGGAAATTTACAATGGAGGAATCAAGTAGACAGCCCCTGGATCCACCATTAGATGTGAGCATCAGTGAGACTGAGACAGCTGTGATGTAATATGAAGGACACAGGTCCCATTTTAAAGTAGCCTTGATACCACCTATAAGGCATTCTTGCCAAAGAATGTTGAACCTGAAGCTAATCAAGCCTTTAGAGCTGACCTCCAGATTGTAGGAAATATGGAGAATAAGGAAGCAATGATACCAAGAAGAAGCAAACAGGCAGGTCTGGAGTGTGGAAATTTTATAGATCATTGGCCCAGTTCCTTCAACAGTCAATGGCATGAAAAAATAAAGGGATTAGGTATGGCTCTTCATTAAAGGAGGCTAAAGAAGCATAACAACTAAATATGCTGTGTGGACCTTGTTTGCATCCCGATTCACATAAAACCAAAAGTACAAAGACATTTTTTATGTTATTAAGGAAATTTGCATATGGAGTGGAAATTGGATGACATAAATAAATCATTGTTAAGTGTGATAATGGCATTGAGAAAATATCTACTTTTAAAAGAGAAGCATACTAAATATGTTTGGGCGAAATGACATGAGGTTTAGGATTTGATTTTATATCTTTCAGCAAACAAAAAGAAGCCAAAAAAGAAAAAAAAGGGTAAAGCAGGTATGACAAATCATGTGTTGAATCCATGTGATGGTTATGTGGAAGTTCATTATACATATCTAGCTGTCTTGACTTATATTAATATTTAAACTTTCATCTCTGGAAGAGAAAGTTACTATCAAGAAAAAGTTAGGCACAGAACCTTGTTCCTCTCCTGACCCTAGTATCCCAACCACTTGGGCTCAATGAAGACACAAAAATCTTTCTTTCCCTGCCGATGATAGGATCCTGCTTTCAGATCCAAAGTCTGGTTGGAAAGGAGAAGGCCATTTCTCTGCTTACAAAGGGAAGAGATTGACATCAATGACTTGGGATTTCTTTAGGTTCAAGAGCCATGATGGGGCCAAAGGCAATCAGTCTTGAGCTATCCAAGGGAGGCATCAAGTTCTTTGAAGAGCCAAAGTAGTAGCAACAAACAATCGTTAGTATGGCTTAGAGCTGTCCAAGGTGCTGAACTGCCTCCCTTTTCTTTCAAGGTTTTGACAGTGGTGAGACAAATTTGAATGCAGAGTTTTTGCATAGAAGAAAAATGCAGTTTTTTTCCTTGAGAAAACTGAGAAAATCTAGATATGTGCATAGTGTCTAAGGAGTGGGGACAGCCATTATTAGAGGACCTAGTGATGACCCTGAGGTTCATGGCCAGTACTCAGTTTTTGAAAGTACTAAGACACAAGGAAAAATTCTGATTTGGGAGAAATGTGCGTTCCCTGTGGTGGAGGCATAAAAAGACAGGAATGATCAGAGGGACTGAAACAGAGGTATAAATAAATTCTATATTAAGTTCCTACTATATTACAGGCAGTGTGATAGGCATTAGGGAAAGAGCAATGAGTATGAAAATGGTACTCATGGAGCTGATAAGTAAGGGAGACAGAGGCTAAGCATGTAGTTACAAATATAATGACTATTCTGGGGGACAGTTTAAGTAAGGTAAGGCAATAGGAAGAACTTACAGTGAGGAGGTTAGTACATAAGAGAGTTTGTTAATCATAAACAGGGAGATGTAATCATGGCAGGGTGCATGTTTGGAGTTAGGTCACAAGGCAGAAGTCTCAGGGGCTGGAATTCAATGTCAAGCACATAGTAGAAACGGAAGCTAGTCTGATGCCTTTTAGTTCTAGATTCTTCCTCTTTTTCCTGCTTAGAAGAATAGTTGGTTTCTGAGCCCCAGTTACCACTGAACTGCCTGCAGGGCTATGGAGATCCCAGCTGCAAAAGTTAAGAGGAATGTTTGTCAAGCAGATCCCAACTTGACACCACCTTGAGAATTATAGCTCTGGACCACCTTGCTGTACTTTAAGCTGCTGCAGTTAACCTTGCTGACTTCAGGCTCTCTGATGGGACTTCACTCTGATTTGGTGCATTTTATCTTGGCCCAATGGCCTTGAATATTTTTCTATCCAGCAGCAAATCCTGAGGCAGATATTTTGCTGCAGAGAGGTGATTGAATTGGAGCCCTCAGGAAGTCTACACTATTCCCTGGAAGGACCTCTTCCTTACTGTATTCAATTCTTAGGGCTGCTGTAACAAATTACCACAAACTTGGTGGCTTAAAAAAAAAAGAAACTTATTCTCTCACCACCATGGAGGCTACAAGTCTGAAAACAAGGTGTCAGTGGGGACATGATCCTTCTGAAGACTCCAAGAAAGAATCCTCCTGGCCTCTTCCTAGCTCTGGGTAGGTCCTGGCAATCCCTGGCATTCAATGTCTTTGAGCTGTGTTCTCTATTTCTGGTCTCTGCCTCTATCTTCACATGGACTTATTCTCCATATGTCTCTTTGTGTCCTCTCATCTTCTTATAGGAACAGAAGTCATTGGATTTAGGAACCAACCTAAATCCAGGATGATTTCACCTCAAATTCCTTAACTAATAAAGGCCCTATTTGCAATTAAGGTCACATTCTAAAGTTCTAGGTGGCCAAGAATTCAGGGGGAACATTCGACCCACTAAATCTGCCTTTGGAGAATTACAAATGCTTTGAAGTAGTGTCTGATAGAATGTGCTACATCTGGAGCTTCTCAAACACAGAGAGGAGAAAGATATTTCCCTGGGAGTCCAGAAAAGGATGGCATTTGGAGTCATCCATTTAGGCTTAAGAAGCTGCTACAAGCTGATGTTTGACATGAATTTAGTCATTTGTTCACATAATTATTAAATAGCTACTAAGTGCAAGGCACTGAGAATTCAAAGTTGAATCAAACAAGTTAGAGACCTACTGTTTAGAGATTCAAAATCTGCCAGTCGTAATTGGCAAAACAATTACAATTCAGCACAGTAGGCGCTATGAATAGAGTTATAAACAGAACAGTTCGGGAGCATCGAGTAAGGAGGATCTAATTTCATTTCATGTAAAAAGTGGTAGTTAATCTGGAGTTTGAAGGACGCATTAGAATTTATCAGGGGAAGAGAATTCCAGGTGAAAACTCATCTCTTAGGTATCTATTTATGAATAACTGTTAGCTTGGCCAAAGATGTAAGTTATTTCATGCCAGGTAAAATTTGAACAAGGGCTGGCCTCGAAGTTCAGAGAGCTAGGAAAGAGAAGAGAGTAAAGAGAAGAGAAAACCTTTTTAATGGAAGTTCATCTTAGAGATTTCTCATTGTTGCAAATTCATATGTACCACACCATTCACTGGATGGACTGGAACAGTCAGGAATAAAAAGGCAATTCCATTTTATAAAAAGTACAAGAAAACAGAGAGGGTGAAGCTAGGTGAGAAAGTTTCCCTGACAATTTGTGTGTGTGCGTGGGGAGGAGTACTTAGGAGGCAATGACGAACATTTTTGTCTTATAAACATGAATCCATAAATGACAGAAGGCTCTTTATCTTCCCCTCCTTTTCCCTTGTTACAGTGATTTAAATGTTTGGCTGCATAAAAAAATCCTCATCAAGGGATTCTGGGAATTTGCTAGGGAGAAATAAACATTTTCAATAGTTTAACTTTCTTTGCTATTTGAAAACAAATGTATTTTCATATTTCCTTTATTAAATTTATGCCCAGGAAACTATGGCATCATGAACCAACACACCACTTCTTGGGATTTCATGACCAGTGAACGATCCTCAACATTACATAGTTCCCCAGACAGGGTCCATCTCCCCAGACACATTCCCCTTTGGAAGTAAAAAAATGTTAAGGCAATCCATTTTCCTCCTCTTTTCTTCCTCCTTCTCCTCTTCCTTCCCTTCTATTATCTAACCTCAGGTTAGAATTCTCAGGAATCTGCTCTCGGCCACTTTTGTTTTTCTCAAGCTGCACTTCCTCCACAAATGCTCTTATCACTCTCACGGCTTCAGTAATGTCTCTGTACTAACAATTCTTAGATCAATATCTCCCAGCTAGTTTTCCTCTTGAGCTCCAGACCCCACTGTTACTAGCTATCACCTCTTAGATGTCTTCCAGACCTTTAAATTAAACATATCAAGATGAAGAAACTCCTCAAGCATCCTCACCATTCTTGCTCAAGTTTCCTTCTTAGCCAAACCTTTAATAAGCTTTCTGCCTTAAATATTTCTCAAATCTTTCTACATTTTCTCCATTTCCCACTGCTACCATCATTGTGCAAATCATCCTTATCTCCCATCATCTCTTAGCCAGTCTTTTGAAGTTTGTTTTCTTTTCCATTTAACCTATCCCCCACAGATACTATGATAATCTTCCCCATGTGACTACTGTTCTGAGATCCTTTGATGGCTTCTCAGGACAATTAGGATAAAGACCCAATCCTTGACATGGCTTATAATACCTTGCACAGCCTGATTCCAGTCTACTTTCTAGCTCCCAACCCCATTCCCTATTTTGTAGTCATTCTGAACTCTTCTTTCATTTCTGGAACATATCAATATATTTTATATTTCAGGACTTTTATGTTTTCTGTTCATTCTGCCTCAAATATGCTTCATTTTTGGTAAACACCACACCCCACCAAATGTCTATTCCTATCAATACTTCAGGTCTTAGCTTAAATATCACTTTTTCAAAGATAGATCCAGTTGAACCTTATTATTTGTGTATTATCCATATTTACAAATTAACCTACTTGCTAAAATTTATTTGTAACCCTAAAATCAATACTCACAGTGCTTTCACAGTTATTCATGGACATGTGCAGAATGGCAAAAAATTTGAGCTGTCTGATGCACATGTCGCCAGCTGAGGTTAAACAAGATGGTGCTCTGCCTCCTTGTTTCAGCTCTCACACTATGAATAAGTGTCCTTTGTGTGGTCTATTTAGTGCTATGGTTTTTTATTTTTACATTTTTATGCTTTTTGTTGGTAATTTTGCTGCTTTAAATGTCCCCCAAGCATAGTCCTAGAGAGCTGTCTAGTGTTTCTAAGTGCAACAAGGCTGTGATGTGCCTTACAAAGAAAATAGATTTGTCACTTAATGTTCCTTTAGGCATGAGTTATTGTATTGATGACCATGAGTTCACTGTTAATAAATCAAGAACTCCTAGAGAAATGGAAATAAAAACAAAAATAAACAAATGGGACCTAATGAAACTTAAAAGCTTTTGCACAGCAAAGGAAACCATAAACAAGACCAAAAGACAACCCTCAGAATGGGAGAAAATATTTGCAAATGAAGCAACTGACAAAGGATTAATCTCCAAAATTTACAAGCAGCTCATGCAGCTCAATAACAAAAAAACAAACAACCCAATCCAAAAATGGGCAGAAGACCTAAATAGACATTTCTCCAAAGCAGATATACAGATTGCCAACAAACACATGAAAGAATGTCAACATCATTAATCATTAGAGAAATGCAAATCAAAACTACAATGATATATCATCTCACACCAGTCAGAATGGCCATCATCAAAAAATCTAGAAAAAATAAATGCTGGAGAGGGTGTGGAGAAAAGGCAACTTGCACTGTTGGTGGGAATGTAAATTGATACAGCCACTATGGAGAACAGTATGGAGGTTCCTTAAAAAACTACAAATAGAACTACCATACGACCCATCAATCCCACTACTGGGCATATACCCTGAGAAAACCATAATTCGAAAAGAGTCATGTACCAAAATGTTCATCGCAGCTCTATTTACAATAGCCAGGACATGGAAGCAACCTAAGTGTCCATCAACAGATGAATGGATAAAGAAGATGTGACACATATATACAATGGAATATTACTCAGTCATAAAAAGAAATGAAATTGAGATATTTGTAGTGGGGTGGATAGACCTAGAGTCTATCATACAGAGTGAAGTAAGTCAGAAGGAGAAAAACAAATACTGTATGCTAACACATATATATGGAATCTAAGAAAAAAAAATGTCATGAAGAACCTAGGGGTAAGACAGGAATAAAGACACAGACCTACTAGAGCATGGACTTGAGGATATGGGGAGGGGGAAGGGTAAGCTGTGACAAAGTGAGAGAGTGGCATGGACTACCAAACGTAAAATAGATAGCTAGTGGGAAGCAGCCGCATAGCACAGGGAGATCAGCTAGGTGGTTTGTGACCACCTAGAGGGGTGGGATAGGGAGGGTGGGAGGGAGGGAGATGCAACAGGGAAGAGATATGGGAACATATGTATATGTATAACTGATTCACTTTGTTATAAAGCAGAAACTAACACACCATTGTAAAGCAATTATACTCCAATAAAGGTGTTAAAAAATTAATCAAGAATATATATTAGATGAGGTGTCTTTAAACAGGAACACACATAAAACAAAGTTATGTATTGACTGGTTGATGAAAATGCTGTGACCAGAGGCCTGCAGGAACCTAACCTTGTATTTTCCCTAGGAGAGTGGTTCATTGTTTGCAGCAACTTTAGCGTGCAAAAGTATTGTGGATAATGAGAATTGGTTATATTTGATTTATTGACTGAAATCAATATAAAAACTTGTTAGGACTTGTTAGGAATCATTAGGACTACAGTAGTAGAGGAACTGAAAGGCTCATGTTGTCTGGGAAGAGGACATGTCAGGTAGGAGGAGAAAAACAAGAAAGGGGAAAACATAGGCATCACTACAGGCAAACATTATCCCTGACTCCTGGAATGTTACTGATTGACTCTCTGGAACATTTTTCTCAAATATGTGTGCCTTTGCTTTCCTAGGTAGTTTGGAAGGAAGGATACCACACGGAGCAGGAATGCCTAAGAGGACTCTGGAAAGTCTGTGATGAGAAACAGATGGGGATGGAAGGAGAAGGCAGACTTTGAAGATGTGGTAGCAACAGAAGTCATCCAAGGAACAAAGAACCAGTAGGGTTTCAGATATTTAGTCAGGTGGAGTTAGATAAGATGGAGTTGAAGACAGCAGCCTTTGAAGACAGGAAACAGAGATGAACTCTGATCTTGGATCAGCAATTATCTGTCTTTTATTGCTGTGAATTGAGGATGAGACGTATGGTAAGTTGAACCATTTTGACAAGCTGAGGGAAGTCTATAACAGTCCAGTCTGAAAACAGTCAGCCTCAAATGTGGGAACCCTAGAAACAGGTGGCAGAGTCCAGAATTGAGAGACGCCAGAGAGAAGTCAGTACCCTGGACAGCTACACAGCTCCAAAGGCTATAGCGTGTTTACCCAGAACTGTGGTATTTAACACGGGCATCCTCAGTCTTTCTGGTCATCCCCTCCACCCTCACAACCCTGTGAGTGAAACCTTCATATTAAAAATGGCCCTGACACTGTCTCCCCTTCTTGGAAAAGGGATGGAGGTCATCATGGTCTACATGAAGTTCTACCCTGCCTAGTTCTCTGACCTGACCAGGAGGTGATCAGGGAGCCCCTTGACCTCTGATCCCATCATGTGGTTGAACCCTAAGGGGATTGTTCAGACTGGTTGGGAATAATATTTCTTCCTTCTCAAGGTTCTAGTCCCTTTGCTTCTCTGTTGCTTCTGAGATAGGGGCAGTGGAAGAACAGAATTAAAGGCCCTGGTATTTCTCAGCTCTGTCCTGGGAGTGGGGGAGGGGTGGAGTCTCAACTAAGCTAAGATTTAGTGAGCCTCCACTGTGCCACAGGCACCTTTGCAGGCAGTTATGAAAATAAATATGAATGAGCCATGGCCCCTGCTCTCAAGAGTAATGCCTTGCCAGGGTGTGTTGGCAGTCCAGAGATAAAATGTGCTTCTTTCTGATTCGGACAGGGGCACACTTCCCAGGAATATACTTCCTAAACTATGGTTTGCCTCTGGCGTGGACACTGCAACAGGAAACTGTATGCATGGATATTAGGGTAGACAAACCCCATCCCCACCCACCCTCATCAATCTGGTCTGTCAAAACACTCTAATTAGGCTTGTGGTGACACACACATTGGGGCTCAGCGCTTTTACTGAGCCCCTGGCATCTTGCTCAAACACTGAAGTGATTGTCTTGACTGAGTGATCCATCTGTGGCGTGTCATGGGCAGCGGCTCATCTTGATCTTATGAGCTGTCTGGGGCAGGAGATGATCTTAACAATTTGGCTCTTGTTGTTAAGCCAGACTTTCGACCACCGGCCAACCTTCTACTAGTTCTAAAACAATCATAATGGATGATGAGAGAGTGAGAAAGAATTCAGGTATATTTGTTTTGCTTCCTTATTGGGAAAGAGTAGAGATTCATTAGGGATATTTTGAGAATATTTTGCAAGTATGCTTCTTTCCATAGACGTATAATGACACAGAATGAACAGGAGAGGAGTAAGCATCCCCTTCCACTTTTCTGGAGAAGTCATCCTCCCCCTGTACCCTGACAATAAACATGTATGGGGGAGAAAGGAGGTAGAAGAAGCTGTCCTCGTCTCCTCATCTTCTTTTTTGACCTGTTGGCACAGTGGCTGGTGAGGGTGCAGAATGGAACTGGCAGGATGGGATGGTATCCCAGAACAGGCATCAGAAGACCTGAATTTGAGTTTTGGCTGTGTCTCTTTCTTGCTGTGTGATTCTGAGTAAGTTGTTCAAACTTCACAGGGCCTCAATATTCCTTGGTCGTTGAAAAGAGAGATAATTCAGTGCTTTTGTTGCAGGAATTCACAAGATTGTTGTAAGGGTCAAATGTTTGTACCTTTCATATTTAACAGAGCACTAGGACCGTAGTGAATGCTGTAAATGTTCGCTCAGTGAATGACTGAATGGGTACACTGAGATTTGAAAGCTGAGGGCTGTGCAAGTCTTCATTAGATTATTGCTCTGAAGACTGAGTACTTTCTCTGTGCTTAATAAGAGCTTATCCCATGTTACTGAAAAAACTTTACTGTTTAACCCACGTTAAAGCTGCCGAGTTGGGCTTCATCAGATGCCATGACAGACATATTGGTCCTCTGTCAGGATTTGGAAGACGTAAGGACAAATACAACACTCAGGACGCCTCTGGGCCACTCATGGGGCAAACTCAGGAAAGACCGGAGAAGGATTTGGATGAGTAGCTTTGTGGAGGCCAGTTTCAATGGAAGACAAGAGGGTGAGTTAGAACACATAAATTAAGAAAGTAATGTGTCTCAAGGAGGTGAAATTTAGTATTTAACAACTCTTTTCTAATTATATAATGTGTAACATAAAGACCCAAAGCCAGAAAAAAGTGTTCAGAGTGGCCTGAAGACAACAAAAGGATAATGAAAAAATTCAGCACAATTACAGATATGATAAAGTATTCCTTAGGTATTTTGAAGTTAAAAATAAATTTCTTGCTTGGCTTATAGTCTACCCTATCATTCATATTTATAAGTGAATTTGACGAATTTTAGACTAGCTATTATAAATAAACAAACATAATCCTTTATAGAAAATCCATGGGAAGTGAATTTGGTGATGTAGCCCTTCTTTTCTTAATTTTTATATCTGAACTAAGTAGAATTAATGCCCCAACATAACAGAAAATTAAGAGCTACTCAACACCCCGGGGGGCAGGGGGGGCAGGAGGAACTAAAATTTGCCCAGAAACATTGGCTGTTCTAACTGATGGAATGGTCAAAATGGTGGCAATCAGGCCTCCTTGGTGGTGCAGTGGTTAAGAATCCGCCTGCCAGTGCAGGGGAAACGGGTTCAAGCCCTGGTCCAGGAAGATCCCACATGCCACGGAGCAACTAAGCCCGCGAGCCACAACTACTGAGCCCACGTGCCACAACTACTGAAGCCTGTGTGCCTAGAGCCTGTGCTCTGCAACAAGATAAGCCACCGCGATGAGAAGCCTGCGCACTACAATGAAGAGTAGCCCCTATTCGCTGCAACTGGAGAAAGCCTGCGCTCAGCAACAAAGACCCAACACAGCCAAAAATAAATAAAATTTAAAAAAATGGTGGCAATCAACTGCTTTCTGTTCCCTGTCACCCTGGGGTAGAAGGATCCACGTGCTGCCAGGGAGACAGGGTGGGGCTCAGGTGGAGAGCTGAGGCCTGCCCTCCCTCCCACCCTGACCTTGAGCCTGAGCTACCTTTGTTGTCGTGCCAGACCCTCAGCTTGCAGAGGTGGCCCAGGCTCAGCATGTCGGAAAAGTTGAACGTGTCGGTGCTGTTCCGCTCGAACTTGTTCCAGTTGGCAGACTGCTTCAGGGCCAGGGGCCCGCTGTCCCCATTCTCCCCAAAGATGATGATGAACACATTGGCATCGGTGCCCGCTCCTGGGGTGCACAAGACAAGGGCTCTAGGTGCTGGACTTTGTGAATCATAGCTCTCTTGTTCTGGCCTCACTCTCGGGATTCTGGGAGGAGCCAGGGGGGCACATGGGCAAGTTCAGAGTCATCGAGGCCAGGGGTGAGGTCAGAAAGGGCTGGTCAGTGTCATAGGGCTCCCAGGTCTACAACTCTATCCTTCATCTCACCTCTGTGGCTTGTAAATGCTGTTGGGTTAACTGGGATCCTGGTTACCAAGTGTGAATGGTTTGGTACAAGAACTCACCTAGTTTGGGGGAAATACACCCATACTTAAACATGTGCCGTGTGGACTGGCTTTACAGTTTAGAAATAAACTCCCTCCTGTAAAATGTGAAAGTTCCTTGTTCCCAGATCCGTCTCTGGTTGACATTCTACGCTAGAGCTTCACATCATTTGCTTAAGCCAAATAGAGGTATTGACCCCAGCTGAAAAGAAAAGGCTTCTAGGAGAGGTCACTCCTTGAAGATTTTCTGATACACACCCTGTGGTTAAAAATGTAGTTATTGTTTTCTGAGAGCACATCATGACGGGATGAGGGACTCGAAAACTGTGAACACTTGGAACTTTAAGCGAAGAGAGTGAAGGCTTCACTCTGAGGAGGAAAGGAAGAAGGGAGGTGCCAAAAAACACTTTGCCAGCTGTCCTGACCCATCATGTACGCCGGAGATGCTTCATTTCTTTGGCTGAATGCTTCTCTGTTGAAAATGTAAGCTACCAGGGCCAACAAGGGGCTCTCTCACTAGCCATTTATAAGTAGTGTGAGTGAGTTTGCCAGATTCCTTGCACCAGCTGCTGGGGAGCAGGCTTGGTATAGGGGAGGGGAGGCAGGAGGCATTGCTTTCCTCTCAGCTGCTGGCCTTTGAGCATGCTTGTACTTTTGCTTGGAAGGCCCCTCCTCTGTTGTCCCCTCTGCCTCACTAGCTTCTGTTTGTCTTTCTGGGCCAGACTTTGGCACCACCTCTGGGAAGCAGTTCCATGACCCTTGCCTCTGATCTCAGGCTGGGTAAGGTGCCCTCCTCTGGGTTCCCAGCACCTGTGCCAACTTCTGTCACAGCCTCACTGTCTTTGCTGCCCTCAAATGTCAGTCACACACGGGCTCAGGGACTTATCCCATCCTAAGACCCCAGGCCAAAGCTGGCACACAGCAGATGGCGGCCAAGCACAGGGATGTGGGAAGGAACCCAGGGGCATCCAAGATGCATGGCACCTGGGTGAGGGGTGTCAGGAGGCAGCAGGAGGACAGAGGGCCTCTGAGCTAATCTCCTGCACCGTTTTCAAAAGTGCTGACCATACGGCCTGGTAACGTTCTCCCTCACTTCCCTGAGGCAGGAAGGACGGGGCCGAGTCAGTCACTGGGAGGAATACTTTATTCAGGCAGAAGGTGGCACACCGTGGAAAGGAGCTGGCCTGACCAACTTTTGGAAGGCCATCCAGAGAAAAATGTCTTGACCAGGGCCCAGGACCTGAGCCAGAATGTAAGGAGGGGCAGGGTTAGTGGCAGGTGGGTATAGGAGAAGGGAGGGACCCACTGACTCACCCAGGATGTCACTGGTCTTCACTGAGACGGTATAGGAAGTCCACTCCATCATCTCCTCCCCGTCGATGACGGCACACATCTCACACACCAGGGTCTTCTTGCCCTTCCGCTGGGACAGCCAGTCTCCGTAGTAGAACATGGTCAGGTCTCCAGTGTTCATGTTCTTCAGCAGGATCTGGGGGAGAGGGGCCAGCGTGGGAAGACCTCCCTCACCTCTGCCAGCTGCCCACCCGCTATGCAGTCCCCTCATCTGGACCCCCGAGACCCACGATCCCAGGCCTGAGACAAGTTCTTCTGATTTAGACTCGAGGCATGAGGAAAGGGTCCTCTCCAGGAAAAGACCCTGCCCCGCGGGCCTGGCACAGGGTCTGAAGCCCCTGCCATGACTACCCTCACTTGGGGAGTTGGAAATGGGCAATTCGTCTAAATATATTTCCGAGAGGTGCCCGTCACTGTGCATGAGAAATGTTTGCTGAATGAATGACAGAACAACAGACCAACCAAACCACTGTCAGCCATAGACCCCTGGAACTGTGTACCCAAGCTCACCAGATTGCCCTTGGTGGGAGCACCCTACTGTTGGCTCAAGAAAAATCTGCTAAAGGCTGGACAGGGGAGCAGAGCCTGAGGGGACTCGGGACAGATGGCCTTTGATGGATGAGGGATGAGAGGATGACTCAGAGGGGAGCGTTGGCCCAAGATGGAAGAAGAGGCAGTCAGCTAACCGTGATCACAGGGGCACCGGAAGCCTCCTTGCCGTCTGCCTAATGTTCCCACCATTGGAGCCTTGCCGCCCCAGTTCCTGCTCCCCTCTCACCCCTCCCAACTCGCTTCCTCCAGGAAGCCCACACCCTGTCTCTGTCCACACTGCACTGACAGGGCAGGCTGTATTCCCTGGCAGCTGATTCAGTTTTGACTGGACTCAAATAAATAAAACTAGGTTCTCTGATTAATTCACACCAAAGGGCGTATTGATTATCTGGGCCAGGTCCGCATAACGACCCTTTAAGGTGACATTTGCACTTTAACAAGGCCCACTGACAGCCCAAAGCAGCAGGAAGAACGGGTGGGCAGTGGGTGGAAGGGAGGGTGAGGGTCCAGCCATGTTACCCTCTCCAGGAACCACTCGGGCCGGCTGCCCAGGCCATCAATTCGGATCCGCATCTTGGTGAACGGGGCGATGTCCAGAATCTCCATGATGAAGGTGTCATTCTGCTCTCGCTCAAATCTGGGGGTGGAGAGGAGGGGCATGAAGAAGGGAGTCTGGCCATGGTTAGAGGGCGAGGCCATGCCAGAGACCAGATTCAGGGTAAGGAGAGAAGAAGAGGCCTCTCAGCTCCCAGTGACTCCCAACTAGCCTGTCTCTTGCACCCCAGATGTGTTTCCAAAAGACTGGGTTAAGTGAGTTGCTGGTAGATATGGTCCTGATTCAAGAGGTACCAGTTCTGGGTCTTAATCTCATTCTGCTAACCACATGGAACAGTCCCAGCTCCTCTCTGGGACTTGTTTTCCTCATCTGTAGTCTAGGGAAAATGACACTGGCCTGGCAATCTCATAAAACTGTCATGAGGACCAAATGGGTGTGAAATCAACTTAAAATGTGAAAAAAATTCCATACCTGCAAGATTTTAAATGAGACTCTATGAGTGACAGGCTGCCACGAATGGTGGGGCAAGTTGTGCACTGCACAACTCTAGATAGTGCTGTTCACATTTTTCTGTACAGAATATGCATAACTGAAGGCAGTGGCCCTAGGTTGGGAAACACTAGTAATAACTGTAAAATGGCAGTTAGGTAACATTGCTTTTGTTGCTATTACTATTTTGCTACCGAATGACCACATCATCTCAGAGACACTATCTTTATTTCTTACTGCTCTTCCCACAGTGCTGCATACAAAATGCGACCTTCAGTGCTGACATTGGTCGACTGCTCACTGATTCCAGATGCTGCTGCTGATAAGCCCCTGGGGGTAACGCAGGTATCACTGAAGATATGACACTGCATGGCAATTTTATGCTTCTTTGAACAAAACGTGCTTTTAATAACAGAGGCCACAGCCAGTGGGAGCTGGGACTGCAAATGCTGCAGACTGAGAACTAACTACCCCTCGTCTTCAAGACAGCAGTGGAACAGAGGCCTAATCCCTTTGATAACTTGCTTATGTGCCCTTTATGATTATTAGAAGTAAAAACACTCTCCCAGAAGTCTGCCCTAAATCCCTCCTGCTCTAGTTTAAACTGTCTGTCCCTCTGGTCACGTGGGAACTGGAAGGCGGTGCTCACAAACTCCCCTGTCAAGCTCATCTCACATAGTGGAGATTCTCTCAAATAATCTTTCAACTCATTGATTCCTTACTCTTGTCAGGTGTATAATTTTGCAGAATAAAGGAACTTTAGAAATCTGTGCTCTGTATTTTTAAAAAAATTTTCGCCCTTTGAATTTAGCCAAATATCTCCCTTTTATGGAGATTTTATGGTGGGGCAGGTGTAAGGAAAAAGGGAGAGAGAAATAAGCTTTTCTTTTAGAAAACCAAAGACTGGATTACAGTTGCCCCCTCACCCTCCATTAAAGGCTAAGCCCGATTACACCTGGATAGACCCCTCTCCTCAGGGTAAAAGGCCTGCATCTGAAAGGAAAGCCCCTCATTGGCCCTTCATTTCTCCACAGCTCACCAGCCACATTTTTCCTGCTGCTCCAAGCCCCTCAAGACATCCCAGTTGACACGAGAGAGAGCCGCACACTGAGGGGCCCCCGCTGGAGAAGTGGTCAGCCTCTGAGTCAGGTCCCCTTGCCTCTGGCTCAGAAGGTTGGGGTTGCCGAAGTGGCCCTGGCTTTGTCCTGCTCATCCACCTGAAGGAGCTCAGCAGCTTTAGCTGCCCCTCACTCCCTTCCTGTTATCCCTTCTTTCTGTTCTCCACCCCATCAAAGGCTGTCCTTGGGAAACAGCCTAGCGCCCACTCATTCACCAGTCTCTGTGACGGAGGACAGCCTAAGGCTAACCAAAGCCAAAGCCTTAGGCTGGAAGGGCCAGTATTTAATGGAAAAGTTTTAAACATTGTTAAGAAGCTGGGGAAGATTTATGGGTAGGGAGCCTGCGGAGGGGGTGGCTGGAAGATAGGGAAGAAGGTTATGGGTCCAAAGCCAGCCTCCCTGGGGCAGCTGCTCAGGCACTTTGCCTCTGTGCATCTTAGAGGTAAGGCTGGGGCTTCCGGAGTTGGCTGGGATCAGAGGCTCACCTGTAGCTTCATGTTAGACCCAGCTCCTTCCAGTACCAGTGGCCATCTAGCCCATGTTCCATCCCACAGCAACTGGGGGCAGCTCTGTCCCTCTAAGGACAGCACTGGCCAACCCTTAATAAGTCGGCCCCAGCTCTGCCCCAAGAGCCAATTGTTTAATTGTCAACAGTTTGGCCAACCTCGGTGCCTCTACTGTCTCCCCTCCCCAGGCCCTTGCAGTAGCCACCAGACCTCTGTTCTCCAGGCCCGAAGTGCTCATCAGCACAATGTTAGAGACTAAGTTAGCATTGTTTGAAGCCACTAGGTTTGTAGTAAATTTTTATCGTAACCTCGGGAAACTAATACAGACCCAAGTGGCAAGAATGTGCACTTCGGGACTGTAGGGGGGGCAGATGAGAGACCCAGCACAGAGAGAACTCCAGGCATTGGTGAGTTGCAGCAGGACTGCCTCAGCGGTGGTGTAGGTGTCCACAGGTGCTGATGTGACAGAGGGGTAAAAGGCAGAGCCCACAGGCCCTGGCTCCTCTGAACCGGGCTCCTCAGGGATCAATAAGATCATTGAACTTGCTGCCCAGCCGGGAGCTGCATCAACCCGTCTGCATCCATATCTCATGAGCATCCTTGCCCTGGTCTGAGAGTAGATCAAAGTTAAAGAAATCTCAAACAGGTTCAAAATCTCTACCATCCTCAAATGCCATGATCAGGCCCAGCACATGTTCGAATCTTCCAGTGTCCTTTAAAAGGGCAGCCTCTGAGTTGAAGATGATGTGTCAAGAGGGGTCACCCAGCAGTGGGTGCTAGGACTTTCCAACTGCCTGATCTTTCAAAGGCACCGTCCCTGGAACTCAGCCCGCTTGCCTCTTCTCTCAGACTACCACCATTCCCACTCAGCCCTGAGACCTCCCTCCAAGCCTGACCAACTCCAGGAGCCTCCCCACCAGCTCCCCTGCCCATGAAGTCCCCAAAGATGGGCCCTTTCCATTCTCAGAGCTTTATCACTGACCAGGCAGTGTGAGATCTAAGTGAGAAAGATATGAAGGAAAGACTCAAAACTTACAAGCTATTACAAGCTAAGCCCAGGCCACCGTCACTAGTGGCTCCCAAATGCCTCCTGAAGTGGCAACTGGAAAGCCATCTGGGCTCTGCCCTCCATTTGCGTTCTCTTGAGCTGAGTCTCTTTTCGTCTTCTTTGCGCTAAGGGTTAGTGGAAGCCAGGGGGCCATCCAGAAGGGCAAAGCCAACAGAACTCTGAGAATCTGGTTTGCTTCCAGACCAAAGAATTTCCCAGTTCATGGTGTCTCCACTGGGTCTAGGAATGATTCCTTACAGGCGCTTACTTCCCTCTAGAGAAAAACCACATCTATTTGCCTAAAAATAGCCCCTACATCCATTAGAAACTAATTGCCTCAAGTTCCACTGTTAGACAGTCATTCCTTGGGTTTAAGCATTACCTTTTGAGGGCATCACTTTTTTGAATGCCACATGCATTCACAACCATCTCACTGTGAATTAATTTACCAGAACAGTTTTCCCCAAAGTGGCAAGATGACAAGTTGGGAACTTTAGCTGGGGAGTGGGGTTGAGGGAATTGCTATCAAATTTGGCCTCTGGGTATAGCATTTTACAACAGGGGCACTGTGCGACACATGCACGTTTCTGCCTCCATCCTGGTCACACGCCATTTCTTGGGAAAGGCTCCCTTGCACAACACTAAACTGTGTGCACGACACAAGCCCAGTGGGCCTTACAATCCAAGTCCCGGAGTCAAGATGCTGACCCCTATAATGAGGATTCCAAGACACAGGCCGAACTTCGGGCCACTTGCAAATGCAATGAAGCAAAATATGTCTTGGGTAAGAGCCCTGAGCTTGCCCTCCAGAATAATTAAGAAATGATGGCTCTCTCCAAAGAATAAATCTTAATTTGGAAAACCAAAATTCTTTAACAAGGTGCCTCGAAGCATTTACAATATGGTATAACTTTCAAGCAACATTTTTGGAATTTAGATACTACCAGAAAGGAGGTATCTATCTTTCCTACCAGCAACTGTGTCTGCGTGTGTCTATAAAATAAGGTGGAATGTAGGCGTGGGATAGTTAATCCGAGAAATTCCAGGAATCTGGAGGCGGGGTGGAGATTAGGGTCAAAGTATAGTGGTAAATATTGTGAGAGATTGAAGATACAAACAGACACTGGCTAGACCAGAGATGATAACAGAACTCTGACCCACCACCTCTGCAGCAGCAGCCATCCCAGGCAGCCAGACTGCCGCCTCACCAGCAGCGGGCCCATGATGGTCAGCATGCGGGGAGTGACTGCCAGCTTCCCTGATTTGCCCCCTCTCCCAACTCAAGACAATCAGAGAAACCCAGATACGTTCCCCAATTCAATCACATAAGATGCCCGATTCTAGGTAGCTCCCCTTCAGCTTCGCCATGGCCCCAGTAATGCTACACTCTGAAGCTTTGCCAGAGTCCTGACAGCCTTAGCCTCTGCCAAACAAAGTGATGGTGGCTCACACCCTTGCTAGAGCAAGCGCTAAAGAAATAGCCTCTGTTCTCACTCGGCCTTCGTTTATTTCCACAATTTCAGGAGTTCGAACCTCAGCTCGCCTGCTTACTACCTGAGTGACCTTGAGGAGTTACTTCACCTTTCTGTGTCTCAGGCACCTTATTGGTTGTGAGTTAATATATCTTTAAAAAGCACTTACAAGGGCGCCTGGCAGGGAGCAGGTGCTCATTGAATGTTAGCCATTGTTACAATCGTCATCAGGGGAGAATTGGTCAGGGGAGAATTCCAGGAGGAAACAGGAGTTGCATAATGAGAGTGTAGAAGTGCTAAGAGAAGACAGGCAAAAACTGTTCTCATCAGACCCCCGGGCACGAGCTGCGTGAGATGAGCCGAGCTCCCGCTCTCGTGAACGGCTCT
Source organism: Phocoena sinus (assembly GCF_008692025.1). NCBI lineage: Eukaryota > Metazoa > Chordata > Mammalia > Artiodactyla > Phocoenidae > Phocoena > Phocoena sinus. The sequence goes on along the minus strand of NC_045776.1, from coordinate 27,122,984 downwards.
GTCCGTGGGAAGAAACTTGTGCCTGGCTCCCAAGAGCTTCAGCATCGTCCTCACCATCCTCACCACCGCCGCCATCCAGAAGTACTTACTGAGGCCTGCTACATGCAAGGCCAGAGTCAGGAGCTGTGAGGACTCAGAAAGGAGGCTTCCCTGGATCCTGCCCTCCAGCCTGGGGAGGCAGCAGTGTGGCCTCAGGAGTGAGTGGCTGTGGATGGGTTTTAGAAATCCTAGGCTTGGGCTCTGAGTCTCTCCCCTCTGATGCTTAAGATATCAGGGGTCAGGGATGGTTTAGGGGACGATGGCTGAACATAGAAAACCAAACAAAACCCAGGACCAAGCTGAGGATTTGCCGGAAGGCGCAGACAGGAATCACTACAAGAGGTTCACCTTTATTGCCATTACTAATAACTATTTTAAGAGGCAGTAGAACCTAATGCTTAAGACTGGGGCCACCTGGGTGCCGTGCCCAGTGCCATAGCTTACTGGCTCTGGGACCTTGAGCAACATGACTTGACCCTGCTGTGCCTCAGTTTTCCTACCTATAGAATGGGGATGATAATAACAGTCCTCATAGAGTTGTAGGGAGGACTAGGTATATCAATACATTCAAAGGGCTTAGAAAAATGTCCAGCACAAAATAAGCCCACTTCAGTGTCCATGCTGTTGCTGTGGTTCCCTCAGATGTTAAGCTTTGTGAGTTTGAGCATATTCTCTTCCCGGTTGTACCGTTTCTCCAATGTCTGAGACAGTGTCTGACATAGGTGTTCAATTGTTTTTGAATATTTTTAAAATTATTTTACGCTATTTGTAATCATTTTGAACTTGCAGGCAAGTTGCAAAATAGAACAGGGTTTCTGTGTTCCCTTCACCCAGCTTCCCCTGATGTGAACAGGTTACATTACTACCATACAAAGAATGAAAGCAGGAGATACACAATGATACAATGCTATCAGCTAACACAGACCTTACAGTAAACATCTTTGAGTGACAGAAGGAAGGAAGGAAAGGCGGAAGGTAGGAAGGAAGGAGTGCTATGGGCTGAGGTGATCAAGGAAGGCTTCCTGGAGGAGGTGGATTTGAGCTAGCCCTTGAAACAGAAGGATCTTGAGACAGAGAGAGTGGATGAAGAGCATTCCAGGAGGGAGAAATCACACAGAGGCATGGAGGCCCCAGGGCATGAGGGGAGAGTGAGGGGAGCAGTCTATTTAAAGGCAGGATGGGGCTGGATGGTGGAGGATTGGGTGTGTGGAGGGGCAAAGGGGCAAGGGGCACGGGCCACCTCCAGATACCTGGCCTTCTTTTTGTCCAGCTGCACTTCCTCTGTGCTGCCGTTGGTGCCGTAGAGGGTCATAAAGATGTTGGAGTCGGTGCCACCACCAACCACATCACCCGTCCACACCGTCATTTCATACAGCACCTGCCACGAGAGGGATGTGGGTCCTGGGCATTGGTCTCAACCGTTAACCCCACGGATTTGCCTCACTCTCACTGGGGCAAGACAACACGCCCTCCAAGCTCCATGGCTCTGAAAAGAGATCTCCCCCTAATCAACTGTAAATGTCTGGAGAGCAAGAGCTAGGCCTTGTTACTGTCTGTGTCCCTGGCTGTGTCCAGTTCAGTGCTGGAGAGGAGCTCAGTTTCCGATAGAGAACACGTGCGCACTAGGAATACGACCAAAAGCCCCAGCGTTAACTGATTTCTTTGTCAGTCGAATCCCAACCTAAGTCTGTTCATCCCAGCAGCGTGTGTTGGCCAGACAGTGGCTTTTGGAGCCATGCAGGGCGCCATTTGAGTCCCAGATCCGTCCCGTGCTAGCTGTTGACCTGGACAGAGGCCCCACCTTCTCCAGCCTCTGCTTCCTCCCCCATAAAATAGGGATAAGCCCTTTGTAGAGTTGCGAGAGCTACAGACACTTCGCCTTGGGGATGGTTCTGGGGGACCCCCTCCTTCCTGCTGCAGCCAGCACACACCCTGCACATCGGTGAGTGGGAAGCGCGCCCAGTCTGATGGTTCAGGGACTTCTGCCTCCATTCACTTGTGAAGTGGGACAGCGCCTATTGTACGTGGTTTTCACTTTAGATTGGAATTTTGCCCTTTTGCCTGAGGTTTGCTCCAAAGAGGACGTTTTCCCTTTGTCTCTGCTGGAGGCGGAGCCTACTCCTCCGAGGACGGTGGTGCCCTCACCGAAGCCCCTGCCTTGGTTCTTCCTCCAAGAGGCAGCCTCGTGTCAAGAGGGGCCATCTTCACCCCTGACCTGGAAGGTTCTCTGGTCCTGGCTTCTTACTCCACGCCTCTCACCAGGTGCCCAAGGACTAGCAATTAGGTCTCGAAGTTTCCGGAGAGGCTTGCACACATGGCCAAGGATGTGCCAGGCTGAGCATTTCCTCTGCACATACCTGTACCCGGCCCTTCCCTTCCCCAGTGGCTGCTGTCACTCGTGCAGGCGCTAGGTCCCCATCACCCAGGTGCTTTCGGACTCATAACCCAAGTTATTCATGGCAGTGATGTGCCTTTTCAAGCAGCATCTAGAATCTTCACCACGCTACTGCAAGGTTTGAAGTAGTATTTCAGGCCTGGCCAGGAGGACATGTTTGCCAAGGGAGTCATTGAAGAGCACCTTGCTTTACCAGGAAAATCCTCTTAGACCACCTAACAAGGGCATTTGTGATGGGCACGGAGCTATCAGAAATGAAAGCAGAAGCCTGACACTATTTTGCTCTAATCCAGCAGACATAGAAACAGAATGATCAAAGTGAGTGCTTGGTGGCCCCATGGAGACTGTCCCTTTAAGGTTGATCTCTCCAGACTCCTGTGTTCTCTGTGTCCATCTTTCTCTCCTTTATGCAGACACATCTCTTTTTATGTCATAGGTGTGTTTCCAGAAAGAGACACAGAAACAGGGCTTTTGTAATTCCAGTCTGATATCAGATATCCTGGGGAGGTGGCCAGTCCAAAGAGCCCTACAATTCTTTGTAAAGTGACAAACGTGTGTTCTTTTGTAACATGAATAACTGGGGTGTAGGTCTGGATTTCCACAGACTAAAGAGCTCAGAGGGAGATGCAGCTGTACCGAGCAGGGTGTGCGTATGTGCTGGGAGTGGCACACACACACATGCCCACGTGCATACTGGGAATTGGGTCAGGACGGAGGTCCCTGGATGAATTGTGTGCTCTCCTGCACTGACTGGCCACAGATGGAGATGGCTGAGCAAGGGAGGGGGGTATCGATGCCGTAGAAAGTTCTGCTCTCTGGCTGTCAAGCAGGGGATGGGCAGGCATCCACACTCCTGCCTGGCAAGAGTTTTTTAGAGCCCATAACTCAGCCCTTCCTTCTGTTTCCATATACTATATAGGCAGGGCATGCTCAGGCCCAGAGCGATTTCTCCTTACCTTTGTGTGACGGCTTCTGACCTAAATCTAGTAGCGCATTGGTTTGGATTCAGGAATAGAGATGAGGGCTGGGACCTTCCGTTTACCCCACAGCTTTTCAGAGAGAAAGGGAACCTGCAGGGTCATGTGACACAGAGGCCTCTGCGCCACCAGCTGGCCACGTTTCCTTGGGCCCCAGCACCCAGGCATCCTGTTTCCTGCCTGACACCAACCTGTGACTTTATACAACTTGTCCCAGGTCATTTGGCTAGTTAGAGGTGGAGATGGGACAGGAGCTTAGAGCACCTGCCTTCCAGCTTTTTCCCCTTAAGGGGTCTTGTGCAGACAGCACTCACTACACTATGAGACCCAGAGGCTCACAGTCTCCCAAATGCCCTCTGTCCTCATGACTGGCCTACTGGTGTTGTTGCGGCATCCTTTGGAGAATAATGACTCTGCATGTCTGTGTAGAGCATGCAAAGCTTTTCTGGACTGTTCATGGTGTCATTAGTTCTCATCAAGATCTTACATGGAACAGGATGGAAAGCATTATTTCCATGTGCTGTATGAGAAAACCAAGGCCTGGAGAGGCCAGATGACTTGTGCAAGGTCACAGAGCTGCAGACAAGAAGAGACTTGATTCTCTTGGCTCCTAGCAAAGTGGGTCTGGCTGCTATATAGGGCTGCAGCCCCTGCCAGTGCCCAAGGGAGGAGTCTGCTGCTTCTCTCACTTCCATTTCCCCTGCTGCTCGCCCACCTCAGCCTGCACTGCCCTTAGCCACACAATGCACACACACAGGTGCCCTCTATACCTTCACCCCGATGTTCACCACCATGGCATCCAGGAGGTCAAAGACACGGGAGGTGACTCCATCTCCTCGGTCCTTGGCGAGCCAGCAATTACAGCGCAACGTGTACTTGGTGCCCTGGGTGGGCACAGCCAAGCATAGCTCCTCCACCAGCCAGCAGCTCTCGGGGGAGGCCCCGTCGTGGCCCAGCTAGGAGGGGACACACAGGGGCCATGAGGACAGGGCACAACTGGGAAAGAAGCCCTCCCTGCTCAGGGTCCGCTTCCCCACTCTTCTGCCTTCTCCCTCAGCGTTGCCTTCCAATGTGCTTCGCACTCACTGACCAGAGTCCCTCCCGTGAAGGTGGAGAGATTTTGCAGATGTAATTAAAGTCTCTAATCAGGTGACTTTGAATTAATCAAAAGATTATTCTAGGTGGGCCTGACCTCATTAGGTGAGCCCTTTAAAAGAGGGTCTAGATGTCAGAGATGGAAGAAGTCAGAGAGATTTGAAGCAGAAGAGATCTTCTCTGAATGGCTTTGAAGAAACAAACTGCCTTATTTTGGAGAGGGTCACGTGGCAGGGAATGCAGGCAGCCTCTGGCCTTGGTCCTACAACTACAAGGAAACAGATTCCTCCAACAGCCATTGAGCTTGGGACAGGACCCCAAGTCTCAGATGAGACCCCAGCCGTGGCAGCAACTTGATTTCAGCCCAGTGAGACCTTGAGAAGAGGGCCCCGCTAACTCACACCTGGACTTCTGACTCAGGACACTGTGAGATAATACATTTGTGTGGCCTTAAGTTATTAAGTTTGTAGTAATTTGTTACACAGCGATAAAAAACTAATACACAGGCATCCCCATTGGGTGGGTGGAAAATGGACCTGGAGGGGCAGGTGATGCAACCAAGGTCACCCAGCTAGTTGATGGCAGGAGCCAGGAGCTCCTTCTCTGCTGCCTGCTCTGAGTGGGGTTCAGGTTGGGCCCATTCACCCTCCCACCTGTGTACTGGTCAGTTCCTTCCTTCCTTCCCTAGGGGTGATCACCATCCCGAGGCCCTAGGGCCCAGCACCTCTATTTTCTTGATAACGCCCACATCCAAGCCTGCAACATAGAACTCCTCCACTGAGCCGCAGCTGAAGCCCTTCTTCCCTCGGGGATAGTCCAGCCAGATGCGGTTACTGCGCTCGTCATCCTCTCCGATGAGGAAGATGAAGGCCCTGCTGTCGGTGGCTGCGTCCTTCTGCTTCCCCGTGGTGACTGACACATAGTAGGGAATAACTGCAAGAGATCATGGGAGCCCAGCCTCATCACAGGCCACGTGGACCAGGGTAGGCTCGGACACTTGGAAATGACCTCTGGAGGCACTGATCTCAGCTCCCTGCCTCTGAGACAAAGTACAACAGAGCTTTTCAGACTGGCAAGTATCTACCCTCCAAGGACTGAGGGAGCTAGTAACTCCCAAGAGAAGATCAAAGAGAGCATCGTTGCCACATCTAAAAGCCCTGTTGACCAATTATCTTAGTTGCACATAGCACTCCCATGTGAAGTGGGGTGAGAACGATAATGGCTAGCCAAGTACAGGGTTTAGATGCCTGAAAAGCTTATCATAGATAAGAAAAGCTTATCGCAGCAAAACTGAGGTTGGCAAAAGCAAGGTCTCATGGAAAGTAGGAATTTAGGGAAGATAATAAAATAGCATTTATATATGTAACCTGGTAAATGAAAGTTCTAGAAGGAACTCATTTCCAAAACAATCCAGATTAAACAGCATAAAAACTTGCTCAGGTAGTATGGCGTAGAGTTCTAGTTGCCCAGCCAGTTTCCATTCTCCTTGTAGCTAGGGGTGGTCATGATATATAAAATGTTGGGAAATTTCTTTTAAAGGGTCTGACTCAACTGGGAGGAGCACCTTTTTGCCCCTTACCCTTCCATTCATTCTGCTTGGAATGTGGATGTGATGTCTGGAGCTCCAGCTCCAAGTCATCTTGGAACCATGGGCAACCTTTAGGATGGAAGCCACTTGTAAGATTGCCAGAGTGGTCAGGTTGAAAGAGCCTAGGTCCCTGAATTCACTGGGGCTGCTATATCATTCTCAACTGCTTCTCTTTGAATTTTTATGCGTAAGAAAAGAAAAATTCCTTGTTCATTTAAGCCACTATCTTTAGGTCTCTTGTTACTTGCAGTTACTAACTGAAACAGGTTAGAAAACCTTCTCCTGGCTCATCTTCCTCAACAGCTAGGGAGACACTGCCCTGGGGTAGTAGATGTTAGGTTATGCAATCTGTAGCCCTTTGAAAAATTTCCAGACTAGACCTTCCTGGCTGGAATTACCTGCATTGATTTCTGCCCATGGCTGCATTTCATCTTTACAAGGAGAGCCCCACTGGCCTTTCCACAGTTGATCATCGTGCTTAATTAAGGAGAAGCACTTTCTTGTGGGTCCTGTCTAAGAAGATAGAGTATAAAAAGATTGGCTCTCTGCCCAATCCTATCTCACAGACCCTCCGTGTGGTCTTCTGGAGAAAAATATAGTGGTTGACATGCTCTTATATCTAAGAGAACTGAGCAGAAAAGCAGTGGATTTAAATGTCCAACAGAAAAATATACAACTGCCTTATCTCAAAAATCTGGTTGGAAAAAATGAACTTCTCAGGGGATTACAATATTGTTTTAAGAAGCAGGAAAAAACTGAAGCTAAAAGAGTGACTTGTCCAAGGCCACACGTTTTCTTGTCAGAGCCAGAAATGGAACTTAAATCTCCAAAAAACCAGCTCAGGACTTCTTCTTCCCACCCACCTCCCCCACCACTGCTCATGCCTAAAATTTGCATGGCTGAGTCCTAAACAACATACAAGGAATTCTCATTGCTGCTCTTGATTTCTGTCTCATGAGAATTGTCCTAGGCTCTCTGGGCTGAAACTATTTCTTGGCAGTCTGGGTGAGGGCAGAGTTTAGGATGATACCCTCCTGGTGGTAGATCAGCAAATTAAGGATATCATCATCCTAACTTCTCTTAGCCTTTGTTTCCCCATCTGTAAAGGAGGCTAATTGCTGCCCTCTGTAAACAGAAGTAATAAACAAAAACGTCAATCAACTAGAGTCTGGAGACCAGAAGGGGGAGCTCTCACTCCCTATGATGATGGCAGGGTCCAACAGGAACAAGAGACTCCACTTCTTTCCTGGCAACAACTCAGTCAGTGAAAAGTCCTGGACTCTGTTTACTACAACTCTCCCAACTGCCTTTTCCAAGAGTTCTCCTCCCTTGCTCTGTGGGGACTTGCAGGTAGCTTGCCAGGGTTGCAGACTCCGAATTGCAATACTCTGCTGATCCCAAAAAACCCATTTTGCTAGAGAAATAACTGGCAGTCTATTTGTTTTAGGTCAACATTTTGGTGGGCCCGTACAGGGATCCAGAGAAGAGCCCCGACAGGTCTGGGGCTGGTGAGCAAACAGGTGAGATACCCACAATTGAGCCCATTGTGCCCACTGCTTTTCTTGTCAACCCTGGAGTTTGAAGGTATGTCTTTCTCCTGGATCTGAGCTCATACTCTCTTTGCATTTGAAGCTTTCCAGGCTTTATCTGGGATCTATTTTAAGGTTTTGTCCTTTCTGGTTAAGGCCTTGTTCTGTATATGAGCACTCATTTGCCACCTTGGTCAGATTTTGAGATCAGACTCTTTCAACTGAAACTGGTTAGGTTTCAGCGTGTTCCCTTTGGAACGGGGGCTGTTTCATTGCAACTGTGCTGTTTCAACCTTTGACTCATTCCTTTGGAGTAGGGGTTGTTCTATGAGAAGTGGGCTGAGAAGCATTTGGCCTGGCTCCTCTAGGACCAACCTGTTCCCTTAGAACTTGCTAGTGTTAGGCCTGCAGTTCCTTTGCAAGCTGTTTGAGATATTTGAACTGTTTAAGCTATTGAACTGAGTTGTTTAAAATGTAAGATGGTTGAGTTTTTTAATCTTTTTAAAAATTATTCTTTTACTCTATAGAAAAACCTCTGAGAAATAGGATCCCAGTTATCTAAATATTTTGAGGGCACCCCTACAGGGAATCTGGTCAATTTTATGTGTAAAAACCTCAGTTCTTCCTCATACACATTTCTAACTAAATGGATCTACCTGACCAAAGGCAATTTAGAATATCAATGGCCAAATGGAACTTCTGAAATCCCCAAACTGAATTTATTTAAAACCAAATTGGAATACAATAGTGCTAAAATTTCTAGAACTGAATGGAATGTGTATTTAGATTGGTACTTTGAGGCTTCCAAACATTACCATAAGCCTAAAATTGCCTCTCTGCAAGTGAGCCTTTAGTAAGTAGCAGTATAGATGGGTCTTGTTGTTTTTAATCCAGTCAGCCACCCTATGTCTCTTGATTGGTGCATTTAATCCATTGACATTTAAAATGATTATCGATAGCTATGTCATTTTGTTACTTGTTTCCTGTTTTTTTGTTGTTCTTTGTTCTTTTCTTCTTCTTTTTAGTTTCTTCCCTTTCAGTTTGATGATTTGCTTGTGTTCCTTTCTCTCTAGTTTTTTGTGTATCTATTGTACGTTTCTGATTTGTGGTTATCTTGGGGTTTGTATATGTTGACCCATAACTATATCTACTTTGTTTTAAACTGGTAGTCTTTTAAGTTCAAATACTGCCTAAAAGATCTACATTTTTTTTTACTCCCCTCCCCCATGTTTTGTGTTTTTGATGTCATATTTTATATCTTCATGTCTATCTTTTAGCTATTATAGTCATAGAATTTATTTGCCTTTACTAGTGGGATTTTTCCTTTCCTAGAAGTTCTTACTTCTTGTTGCAGCTTTGTTTTTTTTAAACATCATTATTGGACTATAATTGCTCTACAATGGTGTGATAGTTTCAACTTTAAAATAAAGTGAATCAGCTATACATACACATATATCTCCATACCTCCTCCCTCTTGGGTCTCCTTCCCATGTCTCCCTCCTACCCTCCCTAACCCACCCCTCTAGGTGGTCACAAAGCACTGAGCTCATCTCCCTGTGCTATGTGGCTACTTCCCACTAGCTATCTATTTTACATTTGGTAGTGTATGTATGTCCATGCCACTCTCTCACTTCGTCCCAGCTTACCCTTCCCCCTCCTCATGTCCTCAGGTCCATTACCTACGTCTGCGTCTTTATTCCTGTCTGGCCCATAGGTTCTTCAGAACTTTTTTTTTTTTTCGATTCCATAAATATGTGTTAGCATATAGTATTTGTTTTTCTCTTTCTGACTTACTTCACTGTGTATGACAGACTCTAGGTCCATCCACCTCACTACAAATACCTCAGTTTCGTTTCTTTTTATGGCTGAGTAATATTCCATTGTACACAGGTGCCACATCTTCTTTGCCCATTCATCTGTCAATGAACACTTAGGTTGCTTCCATGTCCTGGCTTTTGTAAATAGAGCTGCTATGAGCATTGTGGTACATGACTCGTTTTGAATTATGATTTTCTCAGGGTATGTGCCCAGTAGTGGGATTGCTGGGTCGTATGGTAATTCTATTTTTAGTTTTCTAAGGAACCTCCATACTGTTCTCCATAGTGGCTGTATCAATTTACATTCCCACCAACAATGCAAGAGGGTTCCCTTTTCTCCACACCCTCTCCAGCATTTACTGTTTGTAGATTTTCTGATGATGCCCATTCTAACTGTGAGGTGATACCTCATTGTAGTTTTGATTTGCATTTCTCTAATAATTAGTAATGTTGAGCAGCTTTTCATGTGCTTCTTGGCCATCTGTATGTCTTCTTTGGAGAAATGTCTATTTAGGTCTTCTGCCCATTTTTGGGTTGGGTTGTTTGTTTCTTTAATATTGAGCTGCATGAGCTGTTTATATATTTTGGAGATTAATCCTTTGCTGATTCATGTGCAAATATTTTCTCACACTCTGAGGGCTGTCTTTTTGTCTTGTTTATGGTTTCCCTTGCTGTGCAAAAGCTTTGAACTTTCATTAGGTCCCATTTGTTTATTTTTGTTTTTATTTCCATTACTCTAGGAGGTGGGTCAAAAAATATCTTGCTGTGATTTATGTCAAAGAGTGTTCTTTCTGTTTTCCTCTAAGAGTTTTATAGTGTCCAGCCTTACATTTAGGTCTTGAATCCATTTTGAGTTTATTTTTGTGTATGGTACTAGAGAGTGTTGTAATTTCATTCTTTTATATGTAACTTTCCAGTTTTCCCAGCACCACTTATTGAAGAGACTGTCTTTTCTCCATTGTATATCCTTGCCTCCTTTGTCATAGATTAGTTGACCATAGGTGTGTGGGTTTATCTCTGGGCTTTCTATCTTGTTCCATTGATCTATGTTTCTGTTTTTGTGCCAGTACCATATTGTCTTGATTACTGTAGCTTTGTAGTATAGTCTGAAGTCAGGGAGTCTGATTCCTCCAGTTCCGCTTTTTTCCCTCAAGACTGCTTTGGCAATTTGGGGTCTTTTGTGTCTCTATACAAATTTTAAGATGATTTGTTCTAGTTCTGTAAAAAATGCCATTGGTAATTTGATAGGGATTGCATTGAATCTGTAGATTGCTTTGGGTAGTATAGTCATTTTCACAATATTGATTCTCCCATTCCACGAACATGGTATATCTCTCCATCTGTTGGTATCACCTTTAATTTCTTTCATCACTGTCTTATAGTTTTCTGCATACAGGTTTTTGTTTCCCTAGGTAGGTTTATTCCTAGGTATTTCATTCTTTTTGTTGCAATGGTAAATGGGAGTATTTCCATAATTTCTCTTTCAGATTTTTCATCATTAGTGTATAGGAATGCAAGAGATTTCTGTGCATTAATTTTCTATCCTGCAACTTTATCAAATTCATTGATGAGCTCTAGTAGTTTTCTGGTGACATTTTTAGGATTCTCTATGTATAATATCATGTCAGTTGAAAACAGTGACAGTTTCACTTCTTCTTTCCCAATTTGTATTCCTTTTATTTCTTTTTCTTCTCTGAGTGCCATGGCTAGGACTTCCAAAACTATGTTGAATAGTAGTGGTGAGAGTGGACATCCTTGTCTTCCTCCTGATCTTAGAGGAAATGCTTTCAGTTTTTCACCATTGAGAATGATGGTTTCTGTAGGGTTGTTGTATATGGCCTTCATTATGTTGAGGTAGTTTCCCTCTGTGCACACTTTCTGGAGAGTTTTTATCATAAATGGGTGTTGAATTTTGTCAAAAGCTTTTTCTGCATCTATTGAGATGATCATATGGTTTTTATTCTTCAATTTGTTAATATGGTGTATCACATTGATTGATTTGTGTATATTGAAGAATCCTTGCATCCCTGGGATAAATCCCACTTGGTCATGGTGTATGATCCTTTTAATGTGTTGTTGGATTCTGTTTGCCAGTATTTTGTTGAGGAATTTTGCATCTATATTCATCAGTGATATTGGTCTGTAATTTTCTTTTTTTGTCATATCTTTGTCTAGTTTTGGTATCAGGGTGATGGTGGCCTGATAGAATGACTTTGGGAGTATTCCTTCCTCTGCAATTTTTTGGAAGAGTTTGAGAAGGATAGGTTTTAGCTCTTGTCTAAATGTTTGATAGAATTCACCTGTGAAGCCATCTGGTCCTGGACTTTTGTTTGTTGGAAGATTTTTAATCACAGTTTCAATTTGATTTTTGTTATTTGTCTGTTCATACTTTCTGTTTCTTCCTGGTTCAGTCTTGGAAGGTTATACCATTCTAAGAATTTGTCCATTTCTTCCAGGTTGTCCATTTTATTGGCATAGAGTTGCTTGTGGTAGTCTCTTAGGATGCTTTGTATTTCTGTGGTGTCTGTTGTAACTTCTCCTTTTTCATTTCTAATTTTATTGATTTGAGTCCTCTCCCTCTTTTTCTTGATGAGTCTGGCTAATGGTTTATCAATTTTGTTTATCTTCTCAAAGAACCAGCTTTTAGTTTTATTGATCTTTGCTACTGTTTTCTTTGTTTCTATTTCATTTATTTCTGCTCGGATCTTTTTTTTTTTTTTTTTTTTTTTTTTTTTTTTTTGCGGTACGCGGGCCTCTCACTGTTGTGGCCTCTCCCGTTGCAGAGCACAGGCTCCGGATGTGGAGGCTCAGCAGCCATGGCTCACAGGCCTAGATGCTCCACGGCATGTGGGATCTTCCCAGACCGGGACATGAACCCATGTCCCCTGCATCGGCAGGCGGACTCTCAACCACTGCGCCACCAGGGAAGCCCCCCTCTGCTCTGATCTTTATGATTTCTTTCCTTCTGCTAACTTTGGGTTTTGTTTGTTCTTCTTTCTCTATTCCTTTAGGTGTAACATTAGATTGTTTATGAGACTTTTCTTGTTTCTTGAGGTAGGCTTGTATAGCTATAAACTTCCCTCTTAGAACTGCTTTTGCTGCATCCCATAGGTTTTGGATCATCATGTTTTCATTGTCATTTGTCTCTAGGTGTTTTTAGATTTCCTCTTTGATTTCGTCAGTGATCTCTTTGTTATTTAGTAACGTACTGTTTAGTCTCCATGTGTTTGTGTTTTTTACGTTTTTTTCCCTGTAATTGATTTCTAATCTCATAGCATTGTGATCGGAAAAGATGCTTGTTATGATTTCAATTTTCTTAAATTTACTGAGGTTTGTTTTGTGACCCAAGGTGTGATTTATCCTGGAGAATGTTCCGTGCGCACTTGAGAAGAAAGTGTCATCTGCTCCTTTTGGATGGAATGTCCTATAAATATCAGTTAAATCTATCTGGTCTATTGCGTCATTTAAACTTGTGTCTCCTTATTAATTTTCTGTTTGGATGATCTGTCCATTGGTGTAAGTGAGGTGTTAATGTCTCCCACTATTATTGTGTTACTGCTGATTTCCTCTTTTAGAGATGTTAGCAGTTGCTTTATGTATAGAGGTGCCCCTATGTTGGGTGCATGTATATTCATAATTGTTATATCTTCTTCTTGGATTGATCCCTTGATCATTATGTAGTGTCCTTCCTTGTCTGTTGTAACATTCTTTATTTTAAAGTCTATTTTATCTGATATGAGTATAGCTACTCCAGCTTTCTTTTGATTTCCATATGCATGGAATATCTTTTTCCATCCCCTCACTTTCAGTCTGTATGTGTCCCTAGACCTGAAGTGGGTCTCTTGGAGACAGCATATATACAGGTCTTGTTTGGTATCTTGTTTATACAGCCAGTCTATGTCTTTTGGTTGGAGCATTTACATTTTTTAAAACATCTTTACTGGAGTATAATTGCTTTACAATGGTGTGTTAGTTTTTTCTGTATAACAAAGTGAATCAGTTATACATATACATATGTTCCCATATCTCTTCCCTCTGGTGTCTCCCTCCCTGCCTATCCCACCCCTCTAGGTGGTCACAAAGCACTGAGCTGATCTCCCTGTGCTATGCAGCTGCTTCCCACTAGCTATCTATTTTACATTTGGTAGTGCATATATGTCCATGCCACTCTCTCACTTTGTCCCAGCTTACCCTTCCCCCTCCGCATGTCCTCAAATCCATTCTCTAGTAGGTCTGCATCTTTATTCTTGTCTTGCCCCTAGGTTCTTTATGACCATTTTTTCTTTTTTCTTTTTTTTTTTAGATTCCATATATATGTGTTAGCATACGGTATTTGTTTTTCTCTTTCTGACTTACTTCACTGTGTATGACAGACTCTAGGTCCATCCACCTCACTACAAATAACTCAATTTCATTTCTTTTTATGGCTGAGTAATATTCCATTGTATATATGTGCCACATCTTCTTTATCCATTCATCTGTTGATGGACACTTGAGGAGGTGGACTTTGGGAGCAATGATATATTTTTTTTTCCCTTTTTCTCTTTTTGTGAATGTGTGTGCTTCTGTATGTAATTTTGTCTGTATAGCTTTGCTTTTACCATTTGTCCTAGGGTTCTATCTGTCCGTTTTTAAAATTTTTTTCCTAGTATAGTTTTTAGCACTTCTTATCATTGGTGGATTTGTTTTTTGGTTTGTTTGCTCTCTTCTTTCTTTCATTTTTATTACTTTAATATTTTTTTAATAATTATTTTTTAAAATTATTTTATCTTTTTCATTCTTTCTTTTTTTCTCCCTTTAATTCTGAGCTGTGTGGATGACAGGCTTTTGGTGCTCCACCCAGGCATGAGGGCTGTGCCTCTGAGGTGGGAGAACCAAGTTCAGGACATTGGTCCACCAGAGGCCTCCCAGCTCCACGTTTGATAACTACCTTAAATGTAAATGGAGGGCAGGTCCACGTCTGGTGGTATGTTTTGAGGTGTCTGTGACCTTATGATTTTAGGCAGCCTCTCTGCTAATGGGTGGGGTGTGTTCATATCTTGCTAGTTGTTTGGTATAGGGTGTCTAGCACTGTAGCTTGCTGGTCGTTGAGTGGAGCTGGGTGTTAGCGTTGAGATGGAGATCTCTGGGAGAGCTTTCACTGTTTGATATTACATGGAGCTGGGAGGTCTCTGGTGGACCAATGTCCTGAACTCAGTTCTCCCACCTCAGAGGCACAGGCCTGACACCCAGCTAGAGCACCAAGACCCTGTCAGCCACATGGTTCAGAAGAAAAGGGAGAAAAAAAAAAGAAAGAAAAATAAAATAATTAAAATAAAAAAATTATTAAAAATTAAATAATTAAAAAGTAATAAAGAGGGGCTTCCCTGGTGGCGCAGTGGTTGAGAGTCCGCCTGCCGATGCAGGGGACACGGGTTTGTGCCCCGGTCCAGGAAGATCCCACATGCCACGGAGCGGCAGTGCCCGTGAGCCATGGCCGCTGAGCCTGCACGTCTGGGGCCTGTGCTCCGCAACGGGAGAGGCCACAACAGTGAGAGGCCCACGTACGGCAAAAAAAAAAAAAAAAAAAAAGTAATAAAGAAAGAAAGAAGATCCACCAATGATAACAAGTGCTAAAAACTATACTGAAAAAAAAAAGAAAAGGACAGACAGAGCCCTAGGACAAATCGTAAAAGCAAAGCTATTCACACAAAGAAACATACACATACACACAAAAAGAGAAAAAGGAAAAAGATATATATGTCTATATATATATAAAAAGGAAGAGAGCAACCAAATCAGTAAACAAATCTTCCAATGATAATAAATTCTAAATACTAAACTAAGATAAACATAAAACCAGAAACAAATTATTTGCAGAAAGCAAACCCCAAGTCTACAGTTGCTCCCAGAGTCCATCACTTCAATTTTGGGATGATTCGTTGTCTATTCAGTTATTCCAGAGATGCAGGGTACATCCAGTTGATTGTGGAGATTTAATCCTCTGCTCCTGAGGCTGCTGGGAGAGATTTCCCTTTCTCTTCTTTGTTCGCACAGCTCCCAGGGTTCAGCTTTGGATTTGGCCCCGCCTTTGCATGTGTGTAGGTCGCCTGAGGGTGTCTGTTCTTCGCTCAGACAGGACCGGGTTAAAGTAGCAGCTGATTAGGGGGTTCTGGCTCACTCAGGCCAGGGGAAGGGAGGGGCACGGAATGCGGAGCGAGCCTGCAGCGGCAGAGGCCAGTGTGACATTGCAACAGCCTGAGGCGCGCCGTGTGTTCTCCCAGGGAAGTTGTCCCTGGATCACAGGA
This sequence comes from Phocoena sinus, assembly GCF_008692025.1. Taxonomy (NCBI): domain Eukaryota; kingdom Metazoa; phylum Chordata; class Mammalia; order Artiodactyla; family Phocoenidae; genus Phocoena; species Phocoena sinus. The sequence goes on along the minus strand of NC_045776.1, from coordinate 27,107,257 downwards.
CCCTGGCAGTGGTGGGCTGCACGGGCTCCCAGGAGTGGAGGTGTGGAGAGTGACCCGTGCTTGCACACAGGCTTCTTGGTGGCTGCAGCAGCAGCCTTAGCATTTCATGCCTGTCTCTGGGGTCTGCGCTGATAGCCGCGGCTCGCGCTAGTCTCTGGAGCTCGTTTAGGCGGTGCTCTGAATCGCCTCTCCTCACGCACCAGGAAACAATGGTCTGTCTCTTGTCTCTTCGGCAGCTACAGACTTTACCCGGACTCCCTCCCGGCTAGCTGTGGCACACTAGACCGTTCAGGCTGTGTTCACGCAGCCAACCCCAGTCCTCTCCCTGGGATCTGATCTCTGAAGTCCGAGCCTCAGCTCCCAGCCCCCGCCCGCCCTGGCGGGTGAGCAGACAAGCCTCTCGGGCTGGTGAGCGCTGGTCGGCCCTGATCCTCTGTGCGGGAATCTCTCCGCTTTGCCCTCTGCACCCCTGTTGCTGCTCTCTTCTCTGTGGCTCCGAATATTCCCCCCGGCCTTCCACCCACCCCCCACCCCCCCACCCCCCCACCCCCCCACCCCCGTCTATGCCAGTGGAGGGGCTTCCTAGTGCGTGGAAACTTTTTCCCCTTCACAGCTCCCTCCCTAAGGTGCAGGTCCTGTCCCTATTCTTTTGTCTCTGTTTTTTCTTTTGCCCTACCCAGGTACGTGGGGAGTTTCTTGCCTTTTGGGAGGTCTGAGGTCTTCTGCCAGCGTTCAGTAGGTGTTCTATAGGAGTTGTTCCTCATATAGATGTATCTCTGATGTATTTGTGGGGAGGAAGGTGATCTCCACGTCTTACTCCTCCGCCATCTTGAAGTCTCCGCAGCCTTTTCTTTTCCACTTAGAGAAGACCCTTTAACATTTCTTTCAGGGCCGGTTTAGTATTTATGAACTTTTAATTTTTGTTTGTCTGAGAAGTTCTTTATCTCTCCAGCAAGAATGATAATCTTGCTTGGTAGAGTGTCCTATGTTGTAGGTTTTTCCCTTTCAGCATTTCAAAGATACCATGCCACTCCCTTCTGGTCTACAAAGTGTCTGCAGAAAAATCAGCTGATAGCCTTATGGGCGTTCTTTTGTGACTCTTTTTTTCCCCAGTGTCTGGTCCTTTTTTTTTTTTAATTAAAGTATAGTTGATTTACAATATGTGACTCTGTTTTTCTCTTGCTGCCTTTAGAATTCTCTCTTTGCCTTTAACTTTTGCCATTGTAATTACATGCCTTGCTGTGGGTCTCTTTGGGTTCATCTTGTTTGGGACTTTCAGGGTTTCCTGTATCTGGATATCTGTTGCATTTCTCAGGTTCGGTAAGTTTTCAGCCATACTTTCATTAAATACATCTTTGACCTTTTTCTCTCCCTTCTCCTGGGATCTTTACAATGCGTGTGTTAATGTGCTTCATGTTCTCTCAGAGGTCCCTGAAACTCTTCTCATTTTTTAAAATTTGATTTTCTTTTTGCTGTTTTCATTGGATGATTTCCATTATTCTATCTTCCATATCACTTATGCATTCTTCTGTATCACCTAGTCTGCTGTTAATTCCTTCTAGTGTGTTTTTCATTTCAGTTATTGTACTCTTCAGCTCTAATTTGTTCTTTTTTTATATTTTCTAGTTCCTTGTTAAAATTCTCAGTGTTCATCCATTTTTTCCCCTTAGTTCAGTTAGCGTTCTTATTTCTAATGCTTTGAACTCTTCATCTGGTAAATTATTTACCTCTGTTTTATTAGTTGTTTTTTCAGAGTTTCTGTCTTGTTCTTTCATTTGAAACACATTCCTCTGTCTTCGCATTTTGCTTAACTTTCTCTGTCTCTATGAAATTGGGTAAAACAGTTACCTATCCCAGTCTTGAAGGGGTGTCCTTGTGTGGGAGGAGTCCTATGCAGTCTGTGTGTGCCCAATGGCTTTGGTGAGAGAGCTGGATCTGAAGTCAGCACAAGTCATGTCTTCCCTGGGGTGTACGGGCAGCTATCACCTTGGTGGGAAGTGGGGCTGGAGATGGAGAGGCTAGAGCCAGAGCCGGTTATGAGCCAGGGCTTCTGCTATGCTCAGTGGCCAACACCACCCTCTTGGGGTTGGGGTCAGGTCCCAGGGTGCTGAGGCAGAAGTCCTGAGGGTCAGGTCCAAACTGGTTCCGTTCCTTCTAAGTGGGTTCTCCCCCCTCCCAGCATTAGCACCTTTGTCCAAGAGGGGAGTAGTGTTGGAGCAAGAGAGGTCAGAGTGGGCACCCAGGGTGGGCCGGGGCATGCACTGGCTGGTCCTGGTACGTCGGTCAGAGCTCCACTGTGCTCTTGATCTACCATCTCTGCGAGTGCCAGTAATGGCCACGCTCACCCTATTCAGATGAAGTGCCAGGTCCAAGCTGGCTCTGTCCCCCACAAAATTGCATACTCTCCTTGGCAATGCCAGCCTTCACCCTAGTGGAGCTGCACTGGAGCTAGAGGGGTGGAGTGGGTGCTCGATGTGGGAAACAGGCTGGAGTCCTGGGAAGTGTCAATCTGCTTCCTCTGCCTTGTTCCTGGGAGTAAGCAAGCCTATGTGCAGAGTCTAGGTTTCTTACAGCCTCCTGTTAGTCCCACTGGTTTTCAAGCCAGTTAAGGGAAGTTGTCTCCTTGGTGTCAGACCCCAGGGCAGGGGTGTCCAGTATGTGACTTGAACTGCTCACTCCCCAAGTGTAATCATCCCCTCCTCTTCTGTGTTCCCTCCTAGGGCACAGGTCCTGACCTGATCGATTCTCTTCCCTTCCTGACTTCCACATGGATCTTTCTTTACAGCCTTGGTTGATGTGTCTTTCTGCTAGCCTCCAGTCTATTTTCAGTGAGAACTGCTCCACATGTAGATGTTTTTTTTCTGTTTGTTTGTTTGTTTTTGCGGTATGCAGGCCTCTCACTGCTGTGGCCTCTCCCGCTGTGGAGCACAGGCTCTGGACGCGCAGCCCCAGCGTCCATGGCTCACTGGCGCAGCCGCTCCGCGGCATGTGGGATCTTCCCGGACCGGGGCACGAACCCGCGTCCCCTGCATCGGCAGGCGGACTCTCAACCACTGTGCCACCAGGGAAGCCCCTGTAGATGTATTTTTGATGTGTTTATGGTGGGAGTTGAGCTTGGTCTCCTCCTACTCCACCATCTTGATCTCCTCCCTCCTAAATCCTTAATTTCTTATATTCCCAGGAATAAAGCTGAACTTTGAGCCATAGTCAAAGATTTTCCCAAAGTAACCAATGATCCTTACAGATTTGAGGAGGAATTTAATATAGTCATTCAAACTCATCAACCTGGTTTCTCTGACATATCAGCTAGTGGTGATATTCAGTTCAGTGAATATGCTTGGTGGTGAAGGCCAGGCCCAGCACTGAATGAAAACTGTTAATTGGGGCTTTTCTGGTGGCGCAGTGGTTAAGAACCGCCTGCTAATGCAGGGGACACGGGTTCGATCCCTGGTCCAGGAAGATCCTGCATGTGGCAGAGCAATTTAAGTCTGTGTGCCACGACTACTGAGCCTGCGCTCTAGAGCCCACTAGCCACAACTACTGAAGCCCGCACGCCTAGAGCCCATGCTCCACTGCAATGAGAAGACCACGCACTGCACCAAAGAGTAGCCCCCGCTCGCTGCAACTAGAGAAAGCCCACGTGCAGCAACAAAGACCCAACGCAGCCAAAAATAGAAAAATAAATAAATAAATTTATTAAAAAAGAAAACTGTTAATTGGGAAAATCCTGAAAGGTGTCTAGACTCACAACTGGGAAGCCATCCTGCTATTTCACTATAGAAATACCTTGAGGACATTGCAAGTTCAGCTTCAGACCACTGCCATACGGCAAATATTGCAATAAAGTGATTCACATAAATTTTTTGGTTTCCCAGTGGATATAAAAGTTATGCTTATGCTAGACTGTAATCTATTAAGTGTGCAATAGCATTATATCTATAAAAACGACATACCTTAATTTAAAAATACTTTATCGCCAAAAAATGCTAACCACCATCTGAGCCTTCAGTGAGTCATAACCTTTTAGCTGGTGGAGGATCTTGCTTCGGTGTTGGTGGCTGCTGACTGGTCAGGGTGGTGGTGCTGAAGGCTGGGGCAGCTGGGGCAATTTCTTAAAATAAGACCACAGTGGGGCTTCCCTGGTGGCGCAGTGGTTGAGAGTCCGCCTGCCGATGCAGGGGACGCGGGTTCGTGCCCCGGTCCGGGAAGATCCCACATGCCGCAGAGCGGCTGGGCCCGTGAGCCATGGCCGCTGAGCCTGTGCGTCCGGAGCCTGTGTTCCGCAACGGGAGAGGCGGCAATGGTGAGAGGCCCGCGTACCGCAAAAAAAAAAAAAAAAAAAAGAAAAGAAAAGAAAAATAAGACCACAGTGAAATTGGCCGCATTGATTGACTCTTCCTTTCATGAACAATTTCTCTGTAGTGTGCAATGCTCTCTGATAGCACTTTACCCACACTAGAACTTCTTTCAAAATTGGAGTCAGTTTTCGCAAACCCTGTTACTGCTTTATCAGCTAAGTTTAAGTAATATTCTGAATCTTATATTGTCATTTCAACAATCTTCACAGCATCTTCACCAGGAGTAGATTCCTTTTCAAGAAACCACCTTCTTTGCTCATCCATAAGAAGCAACTTCACATCTGCTGAAGTTTTATCATGAGATTGCAGCAATTCAGTCACATTTTCAGGTTCCACCTCTAGCTCTCTTGCTATTTCCACCACACCTGCAGTTACTTCCTCCACTGAAGTCTTGAACCCCTCCAAGTCATCCATGAGGGCTGGAGGCAACTTCTTTCAAACTCCTGCTAATGCTGGTATTTTGACCTCTTCTCATGAATCACAGATATTTTCAGTGGCATCCAGAATGGTGAATTCTTTCCAGAGGCTTTCAATTCACTTTGCCCAGATCTAATAAAGGAATCACTATCTATGCCAGCTATAGCCTTATAAAATGTATTTATTAAAGAAGAAGACTTGAAAGTCAAAATGACTCCTTGATCCATGGGCTGCAGAATGGATGTTGTGTTAGCAGGCATGAAAACAACATTAATCTCACTGTACATCTCCATCAGAGCTCTTGGGTGACCAGGTGCATTGTCAATAAGTAGTAATATTTTGAAAAGAATCTTTTTTTGTTTTTTTTTTCTGAGCAGTATGTCTCAACAGTGGGCTTAAAATATTCAGTAAATTATGCTGTAAAGTGATGTGCTGTCATCCAGGCTTTGTTGTTCCATTTATAGAGCATAGACAAAGTAGATTGAACATAATGCTTAAGGGCCCTAGGATTTTTAGAATGGTGAATGAGAATTGGCTTCAAATTAAAATCACTGGCTGCATTAGCCCCTAACAAGAGAGTCAGCTGTTCTTTAAAGCTTTGAAGCCAGGTATTGACTTCTCTCTAGCTATAAAAGGCCTAGATGACATCTTCTTCCAATATAAGGCTGTTTTGCCAACATTGAAAATCTGTTGTTTAGTGTAGCTGCCTTCATTACCTTAGCTAGATCTCCTGGACAACTTGCTGCAGCTTCTACATCGGCACTTGCTACTTCACCTTGCACTCTGATGTTATAGAGACAGCTTCTTTCCTTCAACCTCATGAACCAACCTCTGCTAATTTCAAACTTTTCTTCTGCAGCTTCCTTACCTCTCTCAGCCTTCATAGAATTGAAGAGTTAAAGGATTGCTCTGGATCAGGCTTTGTGTTAAGGGGATGTTGTGGCTGCTTTGATCTTCTATCCAGACCATGAAAACTTTCTCCATGTTTGCAATGAGGCTGTATCACTTTCTTATCATTCGTGTGTTCACTGGAGTAGCACGTTTATAATAATTTCCTTCAAGAACTTTTTCTTTGCATTCACAACTCTTGGGTGCAAGAGGCCTAGCTTTCAGACTGTCCTGGCTTTCAATCTACCTTCCTAACTAAGCCTAGTCATTATAAGCTTTTGACTTAAAGTGAGAGATTTGCAACTTCCTTTCATTTGACCACTCAAGAGGCCACTGTAGGCATTAACTGGCCTAATTTCAATATTGTTGTGTCTCTGGGAATAGGGAGGCCACAGGAGAGGGAGACAGGGAATGGCTGGTTGGTAGAGCAGTCAGAACATGCACAACATTTATTGATTAAGTTCACTATCTTATATTGGTTCACCTATCTTATATAGGTTTGTGGCACACCAAAACACTTACAATAGTACCATCAAAGATCACCCATCACGGATCACCAGAACAAATATAATAATAATGAAAAAGTCTGACATATTGCAAGAATTACCAAAATGTGACACAAAGACAAGGAAAGGAGCAAATACTGTTAGAAACATGGCGCCGGTGGGCTTGCTCTACACTGAGATGCCGCGAACCTTCAATTTGTAAAACACGCAGTATCTGTGAAGCGCAATAAAGCAAAGTGCAATGAAACGAGGTATATGATCAGGCTCAGGCAATCGCTAGGTGACTTCGTCGGGCGAGTCCTAAGGCTTTTCCAAAGCCTGTTGATTGCAACAAAATTCAGGCTTGCACACAAAAATCTGATGAACCTGTTCATAACTATTATAATTGACTTCAGATTATTGATTCCACCTGAGTAGCTTTTAACTCTGTGTTTATTAATAGCTAAACAGGAAACTTTCCCTTCTATCAAAAAAGGACCAGGATGGAATGGTAAACTGTGTCCACTCCAGGTTAGTTAACTTGGCACACCAGCTCTCTCGCACTCTAGATGAGCCACCTAAAAGGAGGACCACCAAAATTCTTATTCTTCATCGCCAACAACTGAAGGCCCCTAAACAAAACCTAAACTCTTTAGTTTCTGCTATTATGGCAAACATACAAGACATTGGAAAAGAGACTGCTACAGATTTAAGTGCTTCAGGCACCTTCAGACCTCCAACGTTCTCCCAGTTCTCAGACAGGGCTCACAGAAAATACAGGAGCTCTGCCCAATCCTCCCTCTTAATCAGCTCGGAGAAACATTTCTCCAGGTTGGGAATGAATCTCTCCCAGTCCTGTCACGGAGCCACACTCCCAATGCTCAACCCCCCTACTCAAGCAGCCCCTGCCCCAGAGTACTAAAACACTTCAAATAGTGGGGCTCTCTAATGAACCTCAAAGAGGTTCCTGTCTCTGAACCTATTCCCTTTTGTTTAGGCCCTTTGAGAAATACACACCCTTTTCTCCTTTGTTCCTCCACTCCCATTTATTAGTCCAAGACTTCTTAGTGAAGTATCATGTTGGAATTTCTCCCCCAAAGGGGAAATAATTCTAGAACTTGACAGTAGTCATCAAATCAGCCAACCAGATGAGTTAAATGACCCTTTGACATTTTTTATTTGTTCCACCTCTGACAGTAGTAGAGATGATTCTGGAAACACTGATGATTTGTCCCTATTGAATCAGCTACCAGCTTCCTTAAGGGCAAAACCTCCAACCAATACTGGCAAAAATTCACAGTGTACCTCCCACCAAGATTCAGATAGATCCCCAAAAATCTCTTCTCAGAATTCATCAATATCGTATAAGTGAAGAAGCCCTTCAAGGCATAAAGTCAATAATAGAAGACTGCAAGGCTCAAGGCTTCATTATTTCTTGTAGTAGCCCCTGTAACTCTCCCATTTGCTGGTGAGAAAACCTAAGGGTCAAGGGTAGAGGTTCGTCTTGGACCTCGAGCAATAGAAAACAGTTATCCCTCAACACCCTATTGTTCCTAAACCTCAAATGTTACTAATATTCATTCCCACTGAAGCAAATTCTTGACTGTAAATGATTTATGCAGTACATCAATTAGTATTCCAGTTGATGAAGCTAGCCAATACCTTTTTGCATTCACTTGGGAAGAAAAACAATTCCCCTGGACAGCAATGTTTCAGGGTTTTTCTAGGAGTCCTTTTTTCTCACAAATCCTGATGGCTGATCTGGATGATATAAATTTCCCTAGGGATCTACTTTGTTGCAACACGTGGATGATTTGTTTCTTTTCTCTCCTTCTCAAGCTTCCTCATAAGAAGACAGTGTCTACTTGCTAAAGCTTTTAATCTTGAAGGGATATAAGATTGCCAAAGAAAAGTTGCAGTTTGTCCAAACCTTGTTTCAATATTTAGGGCATTTTATATCACAACAAGAGCTATACCTAGTTCCAGATAGACTTCATGGTGTCCCAAGTTTCCCCAAACCCCAAACTAAGCACTGACTGCTCAGTTTTCTTGGGCTACTTTGTTATTGCAAAAATTGGATTCCAAATTTCTCTCTTATGGCCAAACCTCTGTATGTTTTACTAAACAATAACAACCGTGACCTAATATTATGGGAAGAACCAGTTACATAGCTTTTAAGACCTTAAAGGAGAGTCTGATGAACCCACCTGCCCTTGGGCATCCCAAATGGAAATCAGATTTCCTTTTCCCTTTTGGTATATGAAAAGGAAGAGGCTATCCCTGGGGTATTTACCCCAAAACACAGGGACCACCATTGGCCCATAGGGCATTGTAGCCAGCAACTGGAGCCTGTGCCACTGGGATACCACCTTTGCCTTAGAGCCATTACAGCCACTGCCCTTTTGGTTAAGGGCTACTGAGAAAATCATTGTGGGATCTTCTTTAACCATTTTTGTACCTCATGAAGTAGAAGCCCTCCTGAATTCTCATCATACTCAACATTTCTAAGTCAGCCAGCTCACTTCCTATGAAGTCCTTTGGTTAACTGCTCCTCACATAACTTTGGTTTTTTTAAAAAAAATATTTATTTATTTATTTTTGGCTGTGTTGGGTCTTCGTTGCTGCACGCGGGCTTTCTCTAGTTGCGGCGAGCAGGGGCTAGTCTTCGTTGTGGTGCACGGGCTTCTCACTGCGGTGGCTTCTCTTGTTGCGGAGCGTGGGCTCTAGGCGTGCGGGCTTCAGTAGCTGTGGCACGTGGGCTCAGTAGTTGTGGCTCGTGGGCTCTAGAGCGCAGGCTCTGTAGTTGTGGCGCGTGGGCTTAGCTGCTCCGCGGCATGTGGGATCTTCCTGGACCAGGGCTCCAACCCGTGTCCCCTGCATTGGCAGGCGGATTCTTAGCCACTGCGCCACCAGGGAAGTCCCCACGTAACTCTTTTACGTTGTAATAACCTTACCCTGGCTACCCTTCTCCTCTCCCTCTGTGATGAAGTCCCTCACCACTCCTTAATGCTGATGGGTCACCTCCTGACTCCGCCTGGTGATTTTCAGGAAATTCTTTTGGGTAATGTTGACTTCTCATGGTTCATTGATAGTTCTTATTCAGAAGGTGACAAATGACAATGCGCTGGGTATGCTATTGCAACTCCTTTTGATGTTGTTACCTATGGCTACTTCAGCCCTGTGGTTCATATGGTTACTCAAAAGTGATCTCCATAGGTTACAATCTTACACGAGCTCGTAATTTAGCCAAGGACAAAACTGTCAATATTCATACTGAGAGTAGATATGCTTTTGGAATAGCTTGTGATTTTGGAATGTTGTGGGGAGAGCATGGCTTCTTTACTTCCAGTGGAAATAAAATTTAAAATGATCCCTATGTTCAGGAATTATTGGATGCAATGTTTTAGCTATTGATAAGATTCTGAGGCATTCTAAACGTGACTCTTTGGAAGCTGAGGGAAATCACCTTGCTGACATTTCTGCAAGGAATGCTGACCTTAACGGAACTGAAAGAAGTCAAACCTCTGTCATGGTCCAAAGGGATGTTTCCCCAAATGATAACATAGTGAAACTGGCTAGAGAAGCCCAACAATTGGCCTCAGAAAAAAGAAAAGCAAGATTGAAAAGTCAACAGTTGTTGGTTTGATAAAAAGAGAAAGCTCTGATTTGGACCAAATAACAACCCAGTCCTACTAGAGATCTAAAATTCCCACTAATCACCATTGTACATGCATTAAACCATTGGTCTACTGGCAAAAAGATAGCATCCATGAATCAATAGCAGTGAGGAAACATTAACAAGGCCACAAAAAGTGCCTACCTCACTATTCCACTTATCTGAAATACAACCCAGGGAAGCCTGTTTGTACTGCCCCTGGACATTTTAAACCTCCTAATGGACCATTTGAGGTCTGCTAAATGGATTTCATACAACTTCCTCCATCTCATGGAGATAAATATCTTTCAGTCATGGTCTGTATGTTTCACACTGGACTAAAGCCTTCCTTTGCAGACAGGCTACTGCCTCTTCTGTGGCTCAAGTCCTTTTGGAAAAGATTCTCCCTACCTGAGGAACTCCTCTCGAACTTCACAGTGATTGAGGAATTCGTTTTGCTCGTCAGGTCCTTTGACAAGTCTGCACTGTTTGGCTGGTTTTACTTCACTGTGCTTATCGCCCTCAATGCTCTGGTTAGTCAAGTGCACTAACGGCATTATTAAGACTCAACGGCAACATTTGTAGAAACCTTCCAAATACCTTGTCCAAAAGTTTGCCATTGATCCTTCTAAATCTTAGATCCACTCCTTTTGGAATTCACAAACACTCGCCCTTTGAGATAGTCACAGGACACCCAAAGCTCTTCTTGGCTTCTGCTTTTTCTGAGCCACAGCCAATAAAAGGAGAGATATTCTCATACTGATTCTGTTAAAAATAATCGTGTTTTTTGTAGAGCAACCTTTTCACAGCGTGCTCTCTGGGGACAAAGACCTTAAGCATCACACCTTACAGCCTGGATAGTTTGTCTATTGGAAGAGATATCTCCAGAAAGACTATCTTCAGTCTTTCTGGAGAGGCCCCTATCAAGTACTGCTAACCAACACTTGCGCTGCCAAACTCCCGGGAATAGACTCTTGGATTCATGTGACAAAGAAGGCTTCCAAATCCTGATTGGACTTGCACATCATCTAGTGAGGTGAAAGTAAATATCTCCTGGAATTGAAGCATACAATATTTGATGAGACAACTTTCCCAAGATATCCAGATCAGGTCTGTCAGAAGTTTCTTTCCAAACCTTGATGATGACATAACACTTCAGATAATCTCCAGAGTCTATTATCTTTGTAACATAGACTTCAGATTAAAACAATGCTCGAGAGGTCTCTCTCCTACCCCTCCTTGTTACGCAAATGTGATCTCATTACGATTCCAATCTGTGCACTTTCTCTCCAACATGGGACACTATACCCAGGAAAGGCCCTTCCTGACGTTAAGGGACAAAAAGCTGATGAAACCAGAAGACCTGACTCTTGATCAGCGATAATTTCATAGAAAGGTCTTGATCAAGAGGAGAAAATATAAAAAATTAATAAATAGAAACCTCAATTACATAGAGTCAGGAGACCAGAAGAGGGAGCGCTCATGCCTTGTGACAACAGGCAGAGCCCAACAGGAAGAAGAAAGACTCCTCTTCTCTCCTGGCAACAACTCAGCCAGTGAACAGCCATGGACTCTTCATTTACTGCAGCCTTCCCAACTTCATTTTCTCCTCTATAAAAGAGTTCTTCTCCCGTTGTTCTATGGGGAATTGCACGTAGCTTGCCCTGGTTGCAGATTCCAAGCTGCAATTCTCTGCTGATCCTGAATAAACCCATTTTCACTGGAGAAATGACTGGCAATCTATTTGTTTTAGGTCAACATCTCTCAGTTCACAGGGCTATTGTGGGGATGGAAATAGACAACATGTGAGGAAACTGTGTGCAAATTACAAAGTGTTAAATGTAGGTCAAATGATGGTGGGGTCAACACATGGCCTGTCCAAGAACAGTTGAAACACATCCATGTGCCTGCTCCTCCTCTGATGAGTTCTCTGCTTGACTTACCTGGGCCTTCCTGAACGTAGTCAGCCATGGGCCCTGTCACTGTGGCGATGTCGATATCGGCCATCTTGGAGCTCAGGGTGATCTCCCAGAAGTCAGCGGGGCTGCTGCAGTTGCTGCTCCGGTCCCCAGTGTACTCCTGTCCGGAGGAGCACAGCCCAGGCCCGTTACACCTCTGGCACCCTGTGTTCCACTGAGCCACCCCAGGTATGAGGATAACAGGCCATGGCTGAACCAAGCCCCCCGGCTGCCTTTCACGCACCTTCTCATAAAAGAGCCTCTCGAGCCGCCCGTCCTCCTTCTTCAGGGACAGCCAGCGCCCGCACAGGAACAGGAACTCGTCCTCGTTGGTGTCGTTCCAGATCTCCACCTTCTCCACGTACCAGTCTGCACACAATTTGGTGTTGTCGTGGCGGAGCTTGATCTTGTAGATGACACCCAGGTCAGCAGCCTCGATGATGAAGGTGTCGGCCTGGGGAGTCCAGATGTGTGGACTTGGGTGGCGGGGCACTCCCCACCTCCACCCACTCCAACCCCATCCATCCAGTACCTTCCATCCCCCTCAACTGTTGGGCTGAACAGACCCTTTCTAGCCAGGAGCCTTCCAGGCCCAAATCCCTAACGCAGAGAATTTGGTATTCCAAGGCCTCGCTTCCACAATGGCCCCGTTTTGCAGTCCGGCTCCTCTTGGGATAAGCCCTGTGGGTGTTTGGAATATGGACCCTGACGAGCTGTGTGAGTGGGGTGCTCAGCCTGGTACCTGGACATCCTTAGTTATGCTGAGTATTGGCTTGAGGTCAGGTGGGAGGCTGGACGGTAAGAGCTATGGAAGAGGTGAAATCTTTCTGAATAATGAGAGGGGGCTTGAAATTCCCAGGGGAAGCTGGCAGCTGGAGGAGCCAGGTCAGGCTGCAGGAGTGCAGGCAGAGAGGGGAAAGGCTGTGGCGGGGGCCAGGCTGCGGAGAGCACAGGGCATATCACCTGGACTGTGGGTTCATGAGGGATTTTGTCAGGGGGTGTGACACTGGCCCCTCTCTGTGTCCCTGATTATATCTTTAGTGATGTGACATTGCACTCTTGGGTGCTTGCATTCTTTTAGGATTGCTCAGTGAGATGTGGAGTTCTAGAAGTGGGGTCAAAACACAGCCGGCAGGAGCCTGGGGAGGGGGAAGAGGGAGAGGTGACCCTGAATGACACCCACTTCCCTTCTGAAAGATATGCTAAGTCCCTGTGCTGAGTGCTGGGAACCCAGGGATGATAGGACACCCTGGGCTCCTCCTCAGGACAGCCCAGGTGGTGGGAACAACCACCTGCGTGAGGACTAGGGGCAGGGCTGGCAAGACTTGCCAGGTGGAGGCATTAGGCTGAAGTTGGGGGGCTGGGCCTTCTAGGCAGCCAGGGCAGGGCAGGCTGCGGGCTGAGGAAAGTGCGGGTGGATGGTGTGATGCTGATGGCGGCTGTGGGCCTGTGCAGGCCTTGGGGCACTGGCAAGTGGCTGAGTCCATTAGAGCAAAAATGGGTACACCTTACGACACAGCAATTCCACTTTGCATCTGTCCTGGGGGGACACCTTCATACGTGCACAAGGATGCTTATTGCAGGATATCTTTTTACAGTGGAAAATTGGGACCCACCTCGGTGTCCACAGTGCTTAGGGAATGGTAAATAACCATGGCAATGTCGTGTGTGGAATGTTATGCGTGCAGTGGTTACAAAGAACAAGACGACAACATCTGTGTTTGACTCTCCTGACACATAGATTTCGAAGATATTCCATTGCATGCAAAAAGCACGCATATATGATGATGCCTTTTATGTAAAAAGTCAAAACCACAGAGCAGCACTCTGTATTTCCTATGTGCGTATGTGCACAGATGCAGAGAAAAGGCTTGGAAAAAAGTGGAGACAGGAGAAAGTGTGGAGCATTCTGGAAACTGGGGCCCAGGGGGACATTCTATGCAGGCTGGCTAGGCAGGCAGTGAAGGTTTGTGAATCCCATGAAAGGCTCAGACCAGATCTGGGATCAGTGGGGAGCTTGACAGGTTGAAGTGAGGGAGTGACTCGGCCACCTTTGGAAGGGTTAATTGGGGACAGCTGGAGGATGGATTGGATTTCAGGGGCCTGGAGCAGGGAGACGAGACTGGCTCACTAAGCAAGGTGCAATAAGGAAGGGCTGAGTGGTGACAAAGTTGACCGGGCTGATCTGAGAGTTATTTAGAAGAGATCCTCTCCACGACTCTCCAAGATTGATTGGATATGGGTGGGAAGGGAGTGCTGATAGGGAGAGGGGTGTCCAGGTGACTCCTAGATTCTGGAGCAAATAAGTAGAGAAGTGGAAGCTTTTAGATGCTCAGCAGTGAACTTAAAGTCCTAACTCATCAGTGACTGAGCCAGAAGTAGCTGCAGCTCCCCCAGTGGGACATCAACACAGGAGGGAAGGAAGAGAAAGGGATGAGGCAGAGACTTTTCTTGTGATGTCATAATTGCTAAGAGAGAAAAAAATCTGAATCTAAATACAGAGGAGAATGGATTGCATCACCTTCATTTATACCTTCATTCATTTATTTACTCAAAAAATATTTATGCGCCTACTCTGCTAGGCCCTGTGGATTTAGCCACGAACGAGCGACCTGTCATCCGTATGGCGCACGCTGCTGTCTGATGGTGCATTTTCCAGGCACTGTGATGAGCTACAGGGAAGGTGGTTTCTCCCAAGCCTCAACAACAGCCAGCACTAACAAGGAGCTAGCTTCATGCCAGGCATGGTTCTAGGCACTTCACATGTTTTAATTCAGTGAACTTATTTTATGGTGGAGGAAACTGAGGCACAGAGATGCTAGCGAACTTGCCCAGGATCACACAGCTAGTCAGTGTCAGAGACAGGAGCTGAACGCATGTGATCTGGCCCCAGCCGCAGGTCTGGGCACGCCTGCGCCGCGTGGCATGGCCACGTGCCAGAGCAGCATATGTGAGTCAGCCTGATAATAACGTCCCTACTTCAGAGTCAGGCACACCACATGAGTCACTTGACCTCCTTGTTATTCTATTTTTCCAAAATGAATAGACCTCCAATTAGCTACCTTGTAAGTGTGGCAAACAACTATATTGTGTGTGTGTTATAAATTTTTTCTCCCTGATACAAAGCGCTCTTCTATCTCTTGTTCAGTTTTTCAGTTCAGGCGTCTAAGTAGCTATTCCCATTCCAGAAGCAGTAAACCAAAGCTAAAGGTAATGGGGTCATATTTGGATGATAGAGCAAAGGCAGCCCTGGGGCCTGACTCCTCCCAGACCTCGAGGTCAGGCTGGGGCTCCTTCCAGGGGGTCTGGCTCCTGGGGTTACCCACCAGCTGCAGACCTGCTTAGTGACACCTGCTCTTCTTGGCCCAGAGCTACTTTCCTCCTCACCAAGTTGCGAATGTTTCAGCACTAAAGGTCATGCCTGGCTGGGGGTCGGGCTTAAGGAGACCCCTGATAAACACCCGCTGGTTGATGTGGGAATCTCCCCAGGCACTCGGACACAGGGAGGGCTGCAGACTCAGTTAGAGCCAATCACCTTGCTTTCATCCCCACAGCTGTAGCCTGGTCTGGGGGTTTCGGCAGATTTCGGTGAACGGAGGGGGAAGAGAGGCCGAGGGACAGTGAATGGGGAAGGCGGCAGGGGCACCTTCCAGAGAGGGGATCTCTGGCGGGGAGAGGGAGGCCAAGCTGGTGGGAAGGCAAGTTTGGTCGGATATCTTCTTTTTTGTAAAACCACTGTTAGGTCAGAGCTGGCAGGGCCTTGGACACCATCCAGTGGGGTGGTTTTCAAGGCTTTTCCGTAGCCACAGAGACCCTTGCTTAATAGAGGGCTTTCTTGGCCCTCCAATAGATAGGCCAGGTCAGAGTGGACCCGTGCGGGAGGAGTGGCTGCCTGTCTGCTGCCCCTACCCTTCTGTGGCTCCCGTGCTGCCCAGCCTCGGTGCTGCCCAGGACTCTGCACAACAGTTTAGCTGATTCACATCAGCCTCCTTATTTCACAGATGAGGAAACTGAGGCCAGAGATGCTCAGCCACGTAAGGAGTGGATGGCAGAACGAGGCCTCCAGACCCCTAGTTCAAGCTGCTGTCCGGGCAACACCGCCACTCTGCAGGCGCTCACCACTCCGCAGGCGCTCACCACTCCATGCTCGTGACCCACTGCAGTGAGCTGGATTCTTTGAAGACAACCCAGTCCTCAAAGCCCCACCCCTACTCCACTTGCTCAAGCCCCACCCCTACTCCACATGCAGGACCCTGCGTAGGCTGAGAGAAGGGGAGCAGACTCTGTGGGGGGCAAATGCCCACATAAGGGTGCATGACATCCCGCAAAGTTCCAAGACAAGAAGGGCTGGCCCCTTTCATCGCCACCCCCCATAATGATAACGCGACACGGAGGAGAGGGGCGGGGTAACTCGGCGGGCTCCGCCTACCGTTCCTCTCTCGAATTTGTTGGTGCGGTTCTCAGACTTGCCGAGGTACCGCTCTCCCGTGTCCCCGAGGTCTCCATAGATGGTGATGTAGACCTTGGCGTCCGTCCCTGCCCCGGGAACGTTTCCTGTGAAGATCTGCACCGAGTACAGCACAACTGGGTGGGCAGCCGGACAGACAAAGGGAAGAAAGGGATGGCATTGTTTAGGTTTGGGGGAACTGGATTTGTAGGCGGTATTCAGCTTGTGGCCCGGGACTCCAGGAGAACTGAGTGTCCT
This sequence comes from Phocoena sinus, assembly GCF_008692025.1. Lineage (NCBI taxonomy): Eukaryota > Metazoa > Chordata > Mammalia > Artiodactyla > Phocoenidae > Phocoena > Phocoena sinus. Next base: position 27,090,791 of record NC_045776.1, on the reverse strand, counting down.
CCTTTTGTCTGTTACGCACATTCTGCTACAGGTCGGAGTGGCTTCACCAGTGGGAAGTTTACCTCTAAGAGACCCAAGGGATGGAGACTTTTCCAGCCCCCTCAAACCATCCACCCCTCCAGCTGCTTACAGCTTCCGGGGGAAAGACTCAGGAAACTGCCTGACACACATGCACACCGTGGTCACTAAATCTATCTACCGTGACACACTGACAGTAAGGTGCCTTCCCATGTGAGGGTGACCGGTATCAGTGCCAGATCCTTCTAAACGGTTTATGGAAAAAAATCAAATATTTTTGAAAGAATAGCTTCCCCTCAGTGTCTTTCGTATTTTCATTTACTCTTCAACCAGCCTGCCCCCAGCACTCCAGGGAAACCCCCCTCACCAAAGCCACAGTCACTGCCATCCACTCCTTTATCTCCTATGGCCTTTGGAAAGGGCTCAATAAATACTGGTGTGACAGTTATTAAAAGTTATTCAGGAAAATGAAACTAAACACTGTCTTGTTTTTGTTTTGCTGCTATACACTCATCAGGGAAGAACAAAGTAGCCCCTTTCCCAATCCGCAACCCCAGGAGGGAAAGGCAAGGCTTTGGTTTTAGGAAGGCTGAGATTCTTTGTCTCCTCTCCATATTCCTTTATCCTCGGAGCTTTGGAGTTTCAGGCCAGGGAAGAAGGGACTTAGCTGGATTATCCCCAAGGGGAAGGAGGAAAGTTGTGGCTTTGAGGTGAAGGCGGAAATGGTCCAACTGGGAAGAAGGTCAGTTTCCCCAGCCTGGGAGCAGGTGAGGGTTAGAGAGTCCCTATGGGTGGTAGGAAATCCTCACCTGCACAAAGGGGCCCAATAAGGAGACAGCTGCCTGGCTTATCTGGGGACCTTGAAGCAAGGAGGCCTCCAGGACTGAAGAGAGGGTTCTTTTGGGCTTCCCTGGTGGCACAGTGGTTAAGAATCCGCCTGTCAATGCAGGGGACACGGGTTGTGAGCCCTGGTCCGGGAAGATCCCACATGCCGTGGAGCAACTAACCCTGTGCACCACAACTAACTGAGGCCTGCGCTCTACAGCCTGCGAGCCACAACTACTGAAGCCCGCGTTGCCCAGAGCCCGTGGCACCGCAACAAAGACAAGCCACCGCAATGAGAAGCCTGCGCACCACAATGAGAAGCCTGCGCACCACAATGAGAAGCCTGCACGCTGCAATGAAGAGTAGCCCCTGCTCACCGCAACTAGAGAAAGTCTGCACGCAACAACAAAGACCCAAAGCAACCAAAAATAAATAAATTTATTAAAAAAAAAAAAGAGAGAGAGAGGGTCTTTTGACAAAGCCAGGGTCCATGGAGAAGCATTGCTGGCCATCCAGAGAGACGAAACCTGCATGTCGGCGGGGGAGCAAGCAGCAGCAGTGTCACTGAGTGGCAGGAGACCACAGGTGTAGGTTGTTCCCACCTCAGACTAAGGCCAGGGCCCCTGATGTGAGCCTCAGGATTTTTATAAGAACCCTAGAAAAGGGGATGCCCCCTCCTTGCAGTGACTGAGATGGACTTTTCTTACCAACCCTTGCAAGTGGGCTCAAAACCACATGTAATTAAATGTAGGAGAGTAAGGTGACGTGAGCTTGCTCTTACCGGGTTGGTATGGAACACGCTCATGCCAGAACACGGTTCCTATATATTACCCTCATTTTCCCTTGGATTCCACAGCATTATTCTTTCCTGCCTCTCCTTCTGCCTCTCTGGCTGTTCCCTGAGCAGCTTTATAGGTTCCTGATCGTCTGCCTACCCTCGGATGCCCACATCTCCCAGGACAGTCCTCTTACCCGGCATGCTCCGGGTGTTGACGTCTGTGAGTTCCCCGCGGCTGCATCTCCAGCCCAGTTCCCTCCTGTGCTCTGGACCCACACCCCCATGTCCACCTTGACTAGACCACAGAGCACAAACTCACATCCAATCCTGAACTCTGCCCCCTCCCTACGTCCCCTTTCCCACCCTCCCTTCTCTGCCACCCCACCCAGCACTGTGCTGGCTAAACCTCCTTGGTGCACTGCTCTCACAGGCTGTCCCCTCAAGGACAGGACCAGCACCCCCACCTTGCTCGGCTCAGCTCAGAATCTGGCCAGCATTTCACGTGCGCATTAAACAAATCCTCTCGTGTTGAAAAGAGTCAACATCTCCCACGCCTGTCTGGCTAATACTGACATGAGGTAACATTAGGAATCTTGCCACGGTTTAGACACGACAGTCGACTGTCCCCACCCCCCTCATTTTTTCTCCCCATCCATTTGCTGGCTGTGCGCTCAGCCCTGCTTCACACCTGGGCGGGACCTCTTCTAGGAGCCCTCATCCCAGAGTGGGGTGCTGTGTCCCCAGGGCTGCGATTAAATGGCCTTCCTGCCCCTTTCTCCCCACCCCCGAACCCCCGCCACTCTCTCCAGTCCTTTGGGAATTAGGAAAACTGATTCAGCGTCCGGGTGCTGAGCAATGTGGTCATGCAGTCAAATCCTACTATTCCTGGATCTTCCTCCCTCCCTATCCCACCAAGGCCACACAGCTCTCCGTGGAAAGATGTTTCCCTAGAAACACCACCCAGCACAGAGAGGGTTTGTGGCATGTGATTAATACAGAACAGCCAAGTGTGCCACCGGGCCAGCTTTCCTGGGCATCCTCTGGGATCCAAGGAGAAAAGGGAATTATCCACCAGATTCAATAGCAAAGCAAATTTGGAGAAAGGGATACGGGTAGGGAAAGGCATGCTATTGAGGAAACACTTGTTTTTCTCTCTGAAGCAAATGGCAACTCAGACTACAGGAAATGTGAGAGCTATAGCAGAGGCTCAGCTGAGGCTGAGGGCTGAGCCTGGAGCAACACCACCCAGCAAGAGAAGGGAGAACGGCACTCAGGGGCCGGCCAGAGAGGTAAGAAGAGAACCAGAAAATGGTAGTTCAAAAGCAAAGGAATGAGAGCAAGAAGTGTGTGGTCAGGCTGGGGCAATTCAGGCAGAAAAAACCTCATCAATGAGAACAAGCAAACTGGTGCATACAGAAAAGAAACCCATGACCTTGGACACTGAAGCTGCACCTAGCCCCTGAGAACAAACACACCGCAGCTCCAGTTCTGTACAAAGCCAGGATGCTATTTGATTCATACTCGGTTGGGACAGTTGGATCCAGCAAGAGCAGAGAGGACCAAGCCCTGTAGATTAGTAGCCAAATTAACTAAGCAAGGGAGAGAACAAGGACCAGTACAGTCCAGGCACAGGAGGGCACACATTTGGATGTATGATCACACTGTCAGACCGGGAAAGGATTTGCGCACAAACCTCGGAGTGAGATAGCTGAGTACCTTTGAAGAACAGCCCTGCCATTTATTAGCTGAGTGAACTTCGGCAGGTTACGTAACCTCTGTGAGCCTCAGTTGCCCTCTCTATGGAGTGAAGATAATTATAGACTCTACCTCCTGGGTGCAAAGGCTCCGCCCAGCACAGGGCAGGCGCCCTACAAGGGAGGGCTCTGCTGACAGTGTTGAGGGCGATCACACCACACTTACTGTCCAGAGGCTCTTCCACTTCCTTGTAGACTTGCCTTAAAGACCCATCTTTCATGTATTTCTCAGTGAAGATATCATAAGGGACCAGTTCTCGAATGGTCTTCTTGTCGTCCTCTGAGGTGGCAAGCCATCGATCACAAGGGAAGGTCAAGGTCTCTGTGCCCTGGGATGAGGAGGAAGGAGGAAACTGAGCCCTTAGTGTGGAAACTGCCAACTTCAGTCATTCGTCACCGTGTCAACACTCATGGGGACCAACCAAGGACAGGGGTGATGGAGCCCTACTGATAATACAAAAGCCACAGAGGAGCCCCACCCCCACCCGGCCTGCCCCAATTCCGGCAGATCCAGTCTTACTTAAAGCACTTTCCACACCATGTCAGGGGTAGGCTCTTGAAGGTGGAGTTCCCTGAGTCACTTAAAAATAGATATCTGAACCCCATCCCAGAGACTCAGACTCAGCAGGAAAGGGGAGGAAGCTCTGTTTTTTTTAAACTGCTCCCAGCTCCCAGCTCATACCACAGCCATGACTGACAGCTGCTTCCTAGGTTTAGAATTTCGTGGTTTTGGAATGTTTTCCAAGTTGGTTAGGTGGGTTTCTTTCTCTGAGTTGACCTTGAGTTGCAGGAAGGGCACACTTGGTCACTCACTGGTAGTATGGCTTTGGGGGTGGGGAGCAGAGACATGGTTGCCCAGACCCTCCTCCTTGACCCATAAGCCAGGTTCTAAAAGATTCTGCCTTGGACCTGAGTTAGTTCCTGCACTCAGAGTGAACTGGCTGAATTTTCCTTAGATGATTTTATCTCAACTTAAAAAGGCTACCATTTCTCACAAAGAATCTGTCCTTAATCTCTTCCGAAAAGGGACAAAAGAAACAGCAGGACAGATCAGTCAGAAACTCACATCTTTATCTGGGAGGATCCTGCGGATGTCCACGTGGGAGCAGTGCCAACCAGGATTTATACCCGTATTATCATGGCCAATCCGAATTTTTTCAATGATTTCTCCCACGTCTTCTAACTTTGGAAAGGAGAAAATGTACCAGATGTTGGCTGAAAGGTCCTGGAAAGTACAACTTCAGCAAAACCCTGCCTCCCCAGGGCATCCACCCTTGAGTCCCTTTGAACTTCCTGGGGTCACTTTCTCCCAGTATGTTCCCTCCTGTCCAGTCAAGCCAGCCCCCTCCCTCCCCTACATATGCCCTGCTCATCCCTCCCTTCCTCCCCCAAAGCTTAACATCAGCCTAGACTTCAGAACTCAGTTCACTCAAGCTCTGGGAGGCTGCCCCCCCCCTTTTCATGGTGGAGCCCAGCTCCTTGTCTTCTAGCAGTGGCTTAAGAACTGACTGGGGGGTATCAGAAGATGAGTTCTAGTTCTGCCCATGCCCTCTCTTACCACCCTTACCTTCTCCTTGGCCCCCAAGAGCCCCCTTCATCTCCAGCCACTCCTCTTCTATAGCTCTCAAATTCCAGTCCCTCAAACTCTACATTCTCTTGTCACAGGGCCTTTGCACATGCTCCCCCTGCCCCTTCCCTTTTCTCTTCTTTACCTAAACCAGTGTTTGTTCAACCTCATCATTCAGGTCTCAGCTCAAGGATCACTTCTTCAGGGAACCCCCTTGACCACCTTAAGAAAGTCAAATCTCTTCAGGTTAGGGTCTGACAGCACCCCATAACCACCCCCCACAGCAGTTCTCAGAAGTTCGCATTTACCTGTGTGATAAAGAAGGTGTGATACCTTCTTCTCTACAACTGAAAGCCACAAGGGTAGGCATCACATCTGTTTTGCTCATCACTGCATCCCCAAAGCCCAGAACCTAGATTCTCAATAACTACTGGCTGGAAGGATGAAAGAATGATTGTTTCCTCATTTGAAAAATGGGTATGACAAAGTCAGCTGGGTTCTCTCACATGCAGTGCTGAACCTTAACCACCAAGGTATGTATGAACATCCCCTTGAATGAAAAAGCTGATTACGTGTGTGCCACAGTGAGTCCCTGAAATTCAGGAGCTATGATCTCCCGTCTCTCCTGCCTGGAGCCTATGGGCATAAGGTGCAAGGGAGGAACTCAGTCAGGAGTGACTGATCCCCAGATTCTTCCCTCGGAGCCCTCTAAGGAAGCAGGGAGGTGGCCAGACACAAGGCAAGGCAGCCACTCAGCTGGCACCTGTCTCCCCGGCTCTCTCTCTCTGCCAGGCTGCCCTCCATCATCCCACCAGGTCCCACTCCAGGGCCTCTCCCAGTTCTCATGTGTCATATTCTCTTCTGAAACGGTGCTGTATGTATCAGTTCACACCCTGCCTCAGCCCTATGGGGATCTGAGCAATCACAGGTGGATATAAACAAGGAAGTCGGGGTAAAGGGAAAAGAGGGTAGGGAAATATGGTTATAGCCAGGTGCTCTGGCTCATGGTTGGTCCACGGAATTCAGGCCTTTTGCTTTGGCAGTTGGGGGTTAAAGAGGGTGTGCAGACTTGAGTTTCCTGGTAGCAACTGTGCAAAGCTACCTGCCTGGCCTGCTCCATCAAGGTCTCAGTGCTACAAAGAGACGGCTCCAGGATGGATGAGAGCTCCCGATGAGTGAATGGCATCTGAATGAGTGATTGAGTCATTCATCAAATGCAAAGCCTCTATAACTCTAGACAGATGTGGCCTGGGAAGGAACTAGAACAGCTCCCACCGCTGCATACCCTCCACACACACACGCCCACAGTCAGCAGCCATGGGAAGGCCCATCAGCACTGCTTGAGAAACCTCCCCCTATTCCCACCCCACGTCCATCCTTCCCAGTTGCAGCCCTACGAGCTGTGTGATCTAGACAAGGCACTTGACCTTCCAGGTCTCAACTGCCTCATCTATCAAATAGGAAGATTGCTCAGCTGAAGGCAGAGGCATGGGCAGAGCAACCCTTCGAGGTCACTCCTACATCTAAGATCGCAGACGTGCTTCTTCTTGTCAGTGATTCTCTCCTTCCAAGTGACCAATATGGCGCCACATTGCTGGAGACGCCCTGAGTTAACAAGATGCTATAACTGTCATTGCTTCTGCTGCCCGGCAGCTCCGCTTCAACTCCCCGCTGGCCAGCTCACCCATGCATCATCAGAGAAGTGGTGTCCCCCACGAGTCCCCGGGCTTTCTGAATCATTAAACGGAGACCAGTGATTTCACAGGGCCTTATCCTTTGGCAACAGGAGAAACAGGAAGCTACGGGTGAGATCGTGGCTCACAGAACCTGCACTCAAGGACGCTGAGCTGCCAGGCAGCTGGCGAATGGGATCGTTTGCCAGCCTAACTCTTGGAATGGTGACTTGGGACACCGAGTGCTGAGGACAAGGTTGGCACGTGGGAAGTGCTCAGTAATTATGAGCTATTGTTATTTTCCCAGCCGATCCGTGTGTCTGAGGACGAGGCCACGGAGAGAGGGTGGGGCTTGCTCATGAGTTAGAGGCTGAGCAGAACCAGAACGCAGGGTTATGGGCTCGCAACCCAGTGCTCCACCTCTTATCTGAAGATCAACTGGAAAAGAGAAATGGAGAGACAGGGACACAAAGCGATCTCATTTGTTCCTAAGCTCTCATACATGCAGCTCCCAGATAGATTTGAAAAGAAATAAGATAGCAACAAATTGCTGGCAACTTATAGCTGCCCATTAGGCGGACTTCATTAATAAAACTCCCCAGAAGCCATGCTGAGGTGTAATCACAGCTCGGGCCCCTGACGGCATCAGGCTTGCATGACGCACACGCCTTGACATCTCGGGTGGGTGAAGTGTTGCTCTGTGTGCGTAGATGAATCACCCTTGAATTTTCCTTGTTGAAAAACTCCACCAAGGCGGCGCAGTGGTTGAGAGTCCGCCTGCTGATGTGGGGGACATGGGTTCGTGCCCCGGTCCGGGAGGATCCCACATGCCGCGGAGCGGCTGGGCCCGTGAGCCATGGCTGCCGAGCCTGCGCGTCCGGAGCCTGTGCTCCGCAACGGGAGAGGCCACGGCAGTGAGAGGCCCGCGTACTGCAAAAAACAAACAAAACTCCACCAAGGTGGCAAACTTCCCAGAAGTGCTGACTGCTCCCAGAGAAGGTGGGGAGGGGAAAGGGAGTCCCCCAGGGCAGACACAGCCCGAGGAAGAAGGAAGGGGCTCTGGACTTTGTTTCCCACCAGAAAGTAAGGGGCACATCTGAAAAGGTCCCCACTACCTGGCTCCCATCTCTCGTCCTGCAGAGTCATCCCCTTTAGGTCCTGCTCCATCTCGTCCTCTACCCAAGTTGCATCACTCTCCTCCTGTCCCCTCTGGCCAAACCTCAAGCCACTTGCTGTGTTGACTTCCACCTCTGGCCGTGATGTTCCCCTCGCTAGGAATGCCTTCCCTCCCTGTTCCCGCTTATGTCCACTTTCAGGTCCAGCTCAAAACCACCACTTCCAGGGAGCCCTCTCCCATCTCCGAGCACCTATAGCAGTCTCAGCCAGCCCCGCTGTTTGCCCTCATCACCATGGACTAGTCTACTACAGCGGCTAAGAGCACATATTGCGAGCCAGTCCTCTTGGCTTTGAATCCTGCTTCCACTATGCTTTGGTCGTGTGATTTCATGTAAGCTACTAAACTCTGTGCCTCATTCCTACCCCCAGGATCAGTTACTATGATGATCGCCAGACTCTCTCATTAGCCTCGTGTGAGATCTGGAGTTCCCCAGCTGGACTGCAAGCCCCTTGCAGGCATAGTCTGGGTCCTCTTCTTCCCTTGTCTCTCCCACCCCACCTGGCACGCGGTGGAGTGCACAGGGAGGTACGGGACTGAGTGCAGAGAATACCAAGGTGTGGATGTGGTGACATACATCCACAGTAACCGTCGAACGACTCTCAGGCCAGAGTTGAGGGGGAGCCGAGGAATATACGGATGCTCTTTTGTATATGAGAGGATTGGCTGTAGCTTAGCAGACGAACGGGAGACAATTGTATGACGAGGAAGCCTGGAAGCCGGCTCTCTCCACGGGTCTCTGTTGTTGGTAGCACTGGAGATGGCCCCAATGGAACTGGAATTGTGCTTCTAGCTCCCTAAGCCCCATGCACTCATGATCGCCTTTGATTCAGACACTAGTCCTGGAAGGGCAGGTTCACTGTCCTCCTGGCTATTCAGATGCACTGAGGCTCAGAGAGGTTGGATGAACTGCCTGTCTCCCTCACTCACAGCAGTGCATCAGAGGGAAGGCACATGTCAGACTCTGGACAAAGGGCTCCTTCTTGTCTTCTGGTCCATCCCGCCCCCAGTCCTGGCTCCCCCGGCTGCCTGCCAGACCCAGGTACCTCCATTATGAAGCGGGAGGCGGACTTCCTCTCAAAGAACAGCTTCTGCTCCCTCTTGTTGGTGCATAGGTACTTCTGCTGGGTGCACACAGCATCGCAGCCATAGATGATGATGAAGATGTTTGCGTCTGTCCCAGCGGCAAAGACATCACTGGTGTAGAGGGTGATCTCGTAAGGGACAACTAAGGGTGGGGGACAGAGGGCAAAGTCAGAGGGGAGGTGAAAACAGGACACAGGCAGGTCAAGTTCTTCACGAGCACCACCACCCCAGATGGTCCCTTCACTGGGAGCTGCTACCCAGGGACCTGAACCCTCACATGGTTGCCTAGCAACCACAGGGTGAGGGGAGGTGTTTTGTCATGCCTAGTGCCCACAGAAAGCTCCCATCACCTCAGACCAGGGTCTCCGTGCCTCTCCCATCACAGAGCTAGTACAACAGACTGGCTGAAAGCACAGGCACTCTGCCTGTTGTCACCAGCTAGTTTGGGGTACAGTGTGGAATACATCCCATATTTCCTTTCCCTGGGTCCAGGGCTCTGTCCACAGCCAGCACAGGGCCAGGGGAATTTCCAAGGTGTGCCTGGCCAAGGGTCAACACTGGATGATGGACCGGGACTGAGTTGGGGTGGTGAGCAATGGGGTGCAGGAGGAGGCCCAGCCTTGCTGTGCAAGATTCCTACATGGTGTATACAGCCTTGTCTGAAGTTCCGCGTGGAAGAGGTCCCTGACGATGGCACCATCGTCTTCACTCTTGGCCAACCAGCGGCCACAGGGGAATGTCATGCACCTTCCAAGGGATGGGGCGTCCACCTCTACCCAGTCTACAAACCAGCCTGGAGCCTTGCCTGGAGGGAAGGAGACACAGAACTCATCAAGGACCTCTACACAGATGGTTTTCTGTGAACAACTTCAGGGACTCCAAACATCCTTCCCTACTCGACGGCTGGCGCTTATAGCTCCACCGTGAACATGCCATCCCTTTTGCTTACAGCATTACTGAACTGATTCCCCTGCACCCAGCTGAAGGTGGGTCACACTCCAGCCTACTGTCAGTGAAATTAGCAAGAGCAAAGGAGCATGGGGAGGAGATGACGGGAGGCAGAGAGTCTGAGGGGAGGGAAGCGAGCACACTGTCCAAGGCGGAAGGTGCTCCAAAGAGGGAGCCCAGAGATGCCAGAGAGAGCCTGTGTTAACGAGGACTCCATAGTTCCACCCAGTGACGGGGTGAAACACTGGGCTCCCAGTTTGCGATGCATGAAGGCAAGGGAAACTAGTGAAGGATCGATGCTCCTCCCTGGGAAAATGAGTGCTCAGGTTTAAAGAAAGAAATGGAAGCCAGGCAGAGACCCTGTTCCTCAGTCCCAGAGGGAAGGAGGAAGGCCTCCTTCCTCAGGCTTAGAAGATATGGTTTGAAGACCAAGAAAATGAGTCTGCTTTACTGAGAGAGAACAAACTTGGGCACAGCTTTTGTCTGGCTGCAGTGGGTTCTGGGAAGAACTGGCTCCATCAGTGGTTCTCAAAGTGAAGCCCCCGGACTAGCAGCCTCAGCATTACCAGTGATAAACATAAACTCTCGGGTCCCACCCCAGACCTACTCCAACCAAAGGCTGTGGGTGGGGCCCAGAAATCTGTGTTTTAACAAGCCCCCCAATGTGGCTCTGATACACATTCAAATTTGAGGACCAATGATCAGGGATTGTCAAATCTGGCTGCCCACTGAAATTTCTCAGAGTGCGGTTTTGGGGAAAGCTTTAAAAGTCACCAGCGTCCTGGCTCCTCCCTGATCAATTTGACCAGAATCTCTGCGTGCAGCCAGGACTCTACCAGACTGGAGGAACTGAGGAAGCTGTGTCATTATGGAAGGCAGATGACATCCAAGTCTACCTCAGATTCTTGCCTAGACACCCATGGGGACCTGACCATGGTCCTCACGTTCTTAGCCAGGAAAAGAGGGAGGGAAGGCAGAGACCTGTGTTGTCATGGCCGATCCTGACTTTCCACAGATCTCCCAGGTCCAGGGTCTCCACTGTGAAGATTTCGATGCTGTCCCTCTCAAACTTGTCACTGTTTGTCTTGGAGGATTTCAGGAGGGTCATTCCTGCCAACCAAATGACCCCAAATGACTGGCTGGGCCTGAGACCTCCCAACCTAGTCTGACCACCTTTTTTCGTCTCTCCTCATAATGACCAAATTTCTGAACTTTCATCAAATTTAGACTGTACAATTACCATCCACTTGGGGTCTTTGGCATTTTGTGTGTGTATGTATGTCCTTTTATTAAGCTTTACAATAATCTTTTGACATATATATATATATAATTTTTTTTTTTTTCTTTTTTTTTGCGGTACGCGGGCCTCTCACTGTTGTGGCCTCTCCCGTTGCAGAGCACAGGCTCGGGACGCGCAGGCCCAGCGGCCATGGCTCACGGGCCCAGCCGCTCCGCGGCATGTGGGATCTTCCCGGACCGGGTCACGAACCCATGTTCCCTGCATCGGCAGGCGGACTCTCAACCACTGCGCCACCAAGGAAGCCCTTGACATATATATTTTTATTTCCAGTTTGCATCTAAAGAAAAGGAGACACACCCAGAAATTAAGTGCCTTATCCAAGGTCATCAGAAGGAAGTGCTGGGGCCCTAAGTCAATGTGTGCTCCCCTTTCACAATCCCCACGTGTCTCCATGGCCGGGAGGAAGCCAGTGACAGAGCCACCCTCCCACGCTCCCTGGTGAAACAGGGCCTCCCCTGCAGGGATGGGGCATGTGGAATTCTCTGGAGACTCTTATTTGGATGACAGAAGGAGCGTTGGCTTCAAATGCCCCTGACCAGCCATCTCACATACATTATCTGTCCTGGGACTCTGGCTGCGTGTCAGTCTGAAATTTAAGGTGGTTTCAGGATCATCACCATCTCCTCCTGCCTCAGCTTTCAAGTCTCCTTAACCCTGTAAGTCCCACCTCATGTAGGAAGTCTTCTGATAATCTAGACTCATTGCAGACTGGTTTCAGCACACAGAGTCAGACAGACCTTGGTTAGATGCCCGGTTTTGCCACTTAGCATCTGGGTGGCCTTGGACAAATTACTTAATTCCCTGAAACTGGTTTCCTCGAATGTCAAAAGGGATGGTCTTCCCCATAGAGTCGTTGTGAGTATTTAATAACATGATGACTTGCGTCTTCAAGAATGTGCCTAACACATAGCAATTCCTTGGCAAATAAAAGCAGTTGTTAGGGCCCCTCAATTTCATTGACCATGGCTCAGTAACTATTGCAAGGACGTTCATTTATAAGTTTTGGCCTGATTCATTCATTATATCTGCATTACCTAACCTAGTAAATAATAATAATAATAATAAATGTTTTATTGAGTGTCATTTTGTCTCAAATATTTTACATGTTCAATTTCATTAAATACACAACTCTATGAGGCATGTACTAATATAATCTCCATTTTACAAATGGGGGAAACTAAAGCACAGAGAGATTAAGGAACTTGCCCAAGGTCACACAGCTAATAAGTGGTAGAGCAGAAGTTTAAACCAATCAGTCAAGCTTGAGTCCATGCTCTATATCACCACAGTGCTGAATTAGAATAAGAGCACCCCAAAGTCAGGGATTAAGCTCCTTCATTCTTCAGCAATTCTTGGCATAGAGCTCTGGACACTCAGGGTTTTGAGCAAATATGGGATGACTACATATTTGAGGGACTGGTTCCTCTCTGAACTCAGACAGGATGGCTGGACATATGGTCCAAGTGGATGGCTGACTCCAGCACTATATTCCACCTTCTCTGATTGCGTTGACAGAGGCTCCAGAAGGACCCCAAGACTCCCTGAGCATCTCATACGGAGAGTACCATGGAACCCACTGGCTGAATCTCACTGGAGGTTGGGAAGAGCCACTGGTTCCCAGGTTGTTATTGAGGTAGAGATAGAGTTAGGGCTACCTCTGCCTTTAGAACAGAAGGAGAAAGCTGGCAAAAGACACAGAGAAGAGATCACTCTCTGTTTGGACTGAGGAGCCCGTTTGCTACAGTTTTGAAAGTCAAACAGAGTGACACCTCAAGGAACGGCACAGGAAATGGTAAAAACTTTCAGAAAGGCCTGGACAAAGAATTGGGCACCATTACTTGGGGAGAGGATACCGAAGGGAAGATGATTGACATGGCTTCCAAAGGTGGTAGAGGTGGTAGAGGCAGCAGTGAGGACCAAGAGAGGGCAGGGGGCTCTCTGACCCCAGAATGCAGTAGGCCTGACTTAGTAAGATTTAGGAAGAATTTTAAAAGAACTGGTATTCACAACCGGGGCAGACAAGTCATCTCACAGGGAGATTTTTAAGAAGAAAGGAATTGCCTTTCTCTGTTGGGGCTAGTTGCATGAAATCTTTCAAGAGTCAGAGGCATGCAAGAATACACAATGAGGAAAGGATAGCCTCTCCAATAAATGGTGGAAATGGATGTCTACGTGTAAAATACTTAATTTGGACCCTTATCTCATACTGTACATAAAAATCAACTCAAAATGAATTACAGATTTAAACAGAAGGACCGAAACTGTAAAACTCCTAGAACAAAGCATAAAAGAAACACTTTATGACATTGGTCTTGGCAATGATTTCATGAATATGCCACCAAAAGCACAGCAACAAAAAATAAAATTAACAAGAGGGACTACATTAAACTAAAAAGTTTCTACACAGCAAAGGAAACAACAGAGTGAAAAGGCAACATACAGAATGGGAGGAGCTTCCCTGGTGGCGCAGTGGTTGAGAGTCCACCTGCCGATGCAGGGGACACGGGTTCGTGCCCTGGTCCAGGAAGATCCCACATGCCACAGAGCGGCTGGGCCCGTGAGCCATGGCCGCTGAGCCTGCGCATCCAGAGCCTGTGCTCCGCAACAGGAGAGGCCACAACAGTGAGAGGCCCACGTACCGCAAAAAAACAAAAGCAGAATGGGAGAACATATTTGCAAACTATATATCTATAAGGGGTTAATCACCAAAATATATAAAGTAATCTTACAACTCAATAACAAGAACCCAGTTAAAAATGGGCTAAGGACTTAAATAGACATTTCTCCAGAGAAGACATAAAAATGGCCAACAGTATAAGAAAAAAGGCTCATTGTCACTAACCATGAAGTAAATGCAAATCAAAACCATAATGAGATATCTCACACCTGTCAGGATGGTTACTATCAAAAAAACAAAAGGGGACTTTCCTGGTGGTCCAGTGGTTAAGAATCTGCCTTTCAGTGCAGGGGACGTGGGTTCCATCTCTGGTCAGGAACTAAGATCCCACATGCCACGGGGCAAGTAAGTCTGTGTGCCACAACTACAAAGCCCACGTGTCACAACTAGAGAGAAGCCCTTGCACTGCAACAAAAAGCCCGGGCACCACAATGAAAGATCCCATGTGCTGCAAGTAAGACCTGATGCAGCCAAAAATAAATAAATTTTAAAAAACCCAAACAAACCAAAAGACAACAAGTGTTGGTGAGGATGTAGAGAAATTGGAACCCCTGCACACAGTTGGTGGGAATGAAAAATGATGCAGTTGCTATGGATAATAGTACGAAAGTTCCTAAAAAAGTTAAAAAGAGAACTACCATATGAACCCACAATCCCAATTCTGGGTATATATCCAAAAGAATTGAAATCAGATTCTTGAAAAGTATTAGCGTTCATGTGTACATTGCAGCGCTATTCACAATAGCTAAGAATGGGAAAAATCCTAAATGTCTATTGACAGATGAATGGATAAAGAAAATATGGTATGTACACACAATGGAATATTATACAGCCTTGTAAAAGGAGATTCTCCAATATGCAACAATGTGGATCGTTCTTGAGGATATTATGCTAAGTGAAATTAGCCAGATACAAAAGGATGAATACAGCATGACTCCATTTAAGTGAGGTATCAAAATCAAATTCATAAAATCAAAGACGGAAATGATAGTTATCAGGAGCTGGGGATAGGAAGAAATGGGGGTTTAATAATCAAGGGGCATAAAGTTTCAGTTTAGTAAGTTTAATAAGCTCTAGAGATCTGCTGTACACCACATACCTATAGTCAATGACCATGTATCGTACATTTAAAATTTGGTAAGAAAATAGATTTCATGTTAAGTATTCTTCATAAAATAAAATAAAATAAAATAATAAAGAGAATTTTAAAATATGGTTTCTTAAAATAAAAGAGAGAAAGAGGGAGAGTCATGTCCAGTATTTCCTTGGAAAATTGCACTGAATCTCCCAGTCTCCCTGGAGGGGAACGTGGGTGAACCTCGGCCCTGCGTTGCTCTCTTACCAGTGTCATCTTGAGTGCCAAAGAGTGTGATGAAGACATTGGCATCGGTGCCCGCATTCTTCTTGTCCCCGGTCTTTATGGTCACTGAGAATGTGGTAGATTTATCTGCCAGGAGAAGAGTGTGGAGAAGTGAGTGGTAGATTCCACCTCCCATGAAGGGAGGAGGAAGAAAATGTACTGAGCATGTTTCTCTGCTCGTGTTGGCTGTTTTTATGAATCACTTTACTTGTAGCATGTGTTCTTCTGCAGCCGCCTTTAGTCTGGAAACTTCCTGAAGGCAGAGATGAGGTCCCCCCACCCCACGTCCAGCTCACTCAGGAAACCCTCAATCAGTAAAGTTGTAGGATGCTTGGGGAAGACTTGGGGTGACTGTGGGGTTCAGAGACTCAACAGCCAGGAGCCCTGGTGTGACTCCTTCAGGTTGGGAAGTTTTAGGGATGCATGTTTCAAGGAAGGGAACACAAGCATCATAGAACTCTTGAAAGTTCATTCTTTCCCTTGACGAAAATACCCATATTGAGAGTCTATAATGTGCCTGGAGGGGAGGACACAAAACTAAGTCAGAGTCAGCTATAACTATTCTATTCTATTCCATTCCATTCCATTCCTTCCATTCCATTCTATTCCTGACAATAACTCCATGCTAGGCCATGTACTTTATACCCAGCCATATGCTAGACATGTGAGAATACGCTCCCTTCACCTCCCCATTCTTGCCATGGAGGAATGAGAGAACAGATAGATTCCCAGGGAAGGAAGTGCCCAGAGCCCACAGGGGAAGGAAAGATGGAGACCTATTGGGGAGAGACAGAGGAAAGGGGTGCTGGAGGGGAGAAATCAGCTCTAGGTTAGGAAACCTTTCTGCTCCAGGGCCAGGTTGTCGAGGGGGTTGCTGTCATCTCCCCCACCCTCCTCATCCTCGCTTGGTGGCAGCACATAGGACTCATCCACTGGCAACAGCTCCCTGGACAGCTGGCCATCATCCTCCTCCACTGCCAGCCAGCGCTGGCACGGAAAGTAGTACCTGTGGGGACAGGGGGTTAGGAGAATTGAGGGGTGTCTCTTTGGAAAGGTGTCATGAAACAGTAGTCATGGGCTGAGGAACGAGAGGCCATCATGGGGCCCAAATGCTCCCCTGTCTTCCCCTGCACCCCCAGCATTGCCCTCCCATCCCACCTAGCCTGGGAGTCACCCCATTAGTCCCTTGGCTGGAGTAGACAACAAACATGGGATGTGGTTTCCATACAACCCCACTGCAAATGGCTGGGTAACAGTGCCTGGAGCACAGAAAACCCTCAGTCAGGGTCCTATTGGAGGAATCTAGAGGAAAAGGGGCTTCTGGGGACTGTTCCAGCCTTTTCTACAATCAACCTGTTAGCCAGAGCCACTTTGGCAGAGAATGTTGTACACATAGGAGGGGCTTCATACCCAAGGGCTGAATTAGTGGATTTTAATGGAATGACCCAAATATGCTTCTGGAAGGTGCAAAGAGTATGGCTAAGGAGCTGGCACAGCAGACAGCGGGCGCCACCCAGGGAAGGGAGGTCCAAGGTAGACTCCTCAGTGGAGAGGCTGAACCCAGAGCAAGGAAGGCGCCTGCACGGAAGGGAAAGAAGGACTGGGGCCGAGAGAGGCAGCAGGGTGCGGGAAATGAGGACTCGCCTCTAGAGCCAGACTGGGGTTGAATCCTGGCTCTGCCGCCTACGGTCACGTGAGCTTGAACAAGTTTCTTTACGTCTTTGTGCAAAGGTTGCCAGATTTAGCCAATAAAATCACAGGACTCCCAGTTAAATTGGAATTTTAGATAAGCAAGTAATAATGTTTCAATATAAGTATGCCCTATCTAGTATTGGGGACATACTTATACTAAAACATTATCCATTGCTTATCTGACATTCAAATCGAACTGGCCATTCTGCGGTTTATCAGGCAACCCTCTGTAGAATGAGGATGATAGTGCCCGTTTCATAGCTGGTTGTGAGAATTTCCTGACTCAAACATCTTTAAGTGCTTCAAAAAAATGCCTGGCTCTCAGTGTGCTCTTGGTTAGGAATTTGCTAAAACTATGTGAAAATGATGATGATTCTTCTTACGCTTCCTTTCTTCCTCTTCAGTCCATGCCTGGGATCTCTGGAGATTGTGGGCTGGACAGTTCCCACTGGGCCCCTGAGCTTCCAGAACAACTCAGAGGGTTTGGGGATGCAGCCCATCTCTACAGCCCCATCTGCACCCCTTCCCCACCGCTGTCCAGGTGCATAAGATGCATTCAGGGTCTGGTCAAAGTCTGGAGAGGTGGGAGCAGTATAGGCCAGGGGTCTCGTCCCTGTCTGAGCCCCACCTCCTCCTACAGTCCTTACTGCTTCCCAACGTCAGCATGGTAGAGGGGCAGCGCCAGAGGACGCCACCTCGGCCCAGGGGCTCGGATGGGGCACAGAGGGGCAACTGTGTATTGAGAGATGTGGATTTAAAGGGTGGGAGGAGCTCAACCTTGGGAGATATAAACCAAATTGCTATGACATTAGTGTTTAAGTGAAAAATGTATATCGTTCCACTTCTCAGGTTTCAAATATATGAGTGGGAAAGTTAAACTTTTACTAATTTATGAATAATAGGCTTTAGTTCTAAATTATGGCTGATTAAGGGAGAGAGACAGAAGTAAAGAAAAGAGTGGGATTGGGGCCGAGGTGGAGTAATGAGAGTATGGGAAGCTGGAGGAGGACAGGGACAGAGGGAGAGAGATGCATAAAGAAAGAGCTGGGGGAGACTGATGCTGGGAGAGAAAAAAGTCAGTAAGAGGGGAAGGCACAAGCCCTCCCACACCCGTGAAGAGCGCACGCGTGGGGAATCAGAGCCTGGCTTCTTGGCACCACCCCCGTGGTCCCTGAGATACCTGCACCATGAAGTTAAAGGCTCTTAACTCGCCCATGGCTGCAGCCTCCGCAGGCAGGAGAACCAGAGCTGGAGCCAGGATGGGCCTGAGCGCTGGACGTTTAGCCTCTATCCTCACAGCAACAACAAGCACTCACGGGAGGTCTAGTGGAGGACTGGGCCTACTGGCCCCTCCCCTTCCTCCCACAGGAATGAATCCTGCTCAGGCAGGTCTGCAGAGGGGAGTAGGTAGGGATTTTTCAGAAGCAAAGGGGAAGAGAGGCATGCAGGTGTTCTGGGCAGGTATGCCCACCACTCCACTTAAGCAAGGGCAATGGAAGGAAGAGCCAGGGGTTGGGTCAGGTCAACAGGAGGTTTAAACTGAGCGTTGGAACAAAGCTCGGGGCCACTAAAAGTATGAGTTTCACTTGAAAGTTAAACTGGAATGAGTGGATTGCAAAACTGAACGCTGTAAAATGTATTTAATGTGTTCCCATTTTGTGCAAAAAGGCTGGAGCACATCAAGTATGTCAACTGGTGGTACTGGAAGAGCAGTGTAGCAACAGAGTGGGTCTGGAATTCCAGAACTCTGGGTTTCTGCCCCTGCTCTTCCCCTTACACTCTGTGTGGCTGCTGGGCCCCAAGTTTCATCACCAAGAAGGTCTCTGCGGGGTGTGAGCAGAGGAGGGACGTGGCCTAAGGGCTGGATGGCTGTAGAAACTAGGAGGGCCTGGGTGAAGCAGAGGCACCAGCCAGGAGGCTCTGACCAGGGGGTGCTGAAGATGGGGAGAGGGGGTCTGGCTGAGCTTTTCTGACACAGTGGCGATGGATTGGGGGTGGGGCATGAGCGGCAAAGGGGAGTCAGGGTGGAGTCACTTTGCATGGAGACATATGACTGGGTCCAGGGGCAGCTGAGGGATGAGGTCAGTGTTCATTTACCCTTTTGGCTGCAAAGGCCTTATTCCTGAGCTAATAAAGGTCATGGGAGGCCACAGGCACTGTCGGGGAAGACGGTGTCTCTTCGAGAGAGAGAGCAAATTTGCTGCTCTAATTTTTCTTTCTCTGAACGGCCTTTTTTTTTTAAATTTGAATTCTATTTATTTATTTTTTATATAGCAGGTTCTTATTAGTTATCTATTTTATACATATTAGTGTATATATGTCAGTCCCAATCTCCCAGTTCATCGCACCACCACCACCCCACCCCACCCCCACGCCGCTTTCCCCGCTTGGTGTCCAGATGTTTGTTCTCCACATCTGGGTCTCTATTTCTGCCTTGCAAACTGGTTCATCTGTACCATTTTTCTAGATTCCACATATGTGTTAATATATGATATTTGTTTTTCTCTTTCTGACTTACTTCACTCTCTATGACAATCTCTAGGTCCATCCACATCTCTACAAATGACCCAATTTCGTTCCATTTTATGGCTGAGTAACATTCCACTGTATATATGTACCACATTTTCTTTATCCATTTGTCTGTCGATGGGCATTTAGGTTGCTTCCATGACCTGGCTATTGTAAATAGTGCTGCAATGAAAATTGGGGTGCATATGTCTTTTTGAATTTTGGTTTTCTCTGGGTATACGCCCAGTAGTGGGATTGCTGGGACATACGGTAATTCTAATTTTAGTTTTTTAAGGAACCTCCATACTGTTCTCCATAGTGGCTCTATCAATTTACATTCCCACCAACAGTGCAAGAGGGTTCCCTTTTCTCCACACCCTCTCCAGCACTTGTTGTTTGGAGATTTTTCTGATGATGCCCATTCTAACTGGTGTGAGGTGATACCTCATTGTAGTTTTGATTTGCATTTCTCTAATAATTAGTGATGTTGAGCATCTTTTCATGTGCCTCTTGGCCATCTGTATGTCTTCTTTGGAGAAATGTCTATTTAGGTCTTCTGCCCATTTTTTGATTGGGTTGTTTAGTTTTTTTTTAATATTGAGCTACATGAGTTGTTTATATATTTTGGAGATTAATCCTTTGTTTGTTGATTCATTTGCAAATATTTTCTCCCATTCTGAGGGTTGTCTTTTTGTCTTGTTTATAGTTTCCTTTGCTATGCAAAAGCTTTTACGTTTCATTAGGTCCCATTTGTTTATTTTGTTTTTATTTCCATTTCTCTAGGAGGTGGGTCAAAAAAGATCTTGCTGTGATTTATGTCAAGGAGTGTTCTTCCTATGTTTTCCTCTAAGAGTTTTACAGTGTCCGTTCTTACATTTAGGTATTTAATCCATTTTGCGTTTATTTTTGTGTATGGTGTCAGGGCGTTTTCTAATTTCATTCTTTTACATGTAGCTGTCCAGTTTTCCCAGCACCACTTTTTTAAAAAAAATTTATATTTATTTATTTGTGGCTGTGTTGGGTCTTCATTGCTGCACGCGGCTTTCCTCTAGTTGTGGGGAGTGGGGGCTACTCATTGTTGCAGTGCACGGGCTTCTCATGGCAATGGCTTCTCTTGTTGCAGAGCATGGGCTCTAGGCGCATGGGCTTCAGTTAGTTGTGGCACATGGGCTCAGTAGTTGTGGCTCACGGGCTCTACAGAGCAGGCTCAGTAGTTGTGGTGCACGGGCTTAGTTGCCCTGTGGCACATGGGATCTTCCCGGACCAGGGCTCAAACCCATGTCCCCTGCATTGGCAGGAGGATTCTTAGCCACTGTGCCACCAGGGAAGTCCCCAGCACCACTTACTGAAGAGATTGTCTTTTCTCCATTGTATATCCTTGCCTTCTTTGTCATAGATTAGTTGACCATAGGTGTGTGGGTTTATCTCTGGGCTTTCTATCCTGTCCCATTGATCTATACTTCTGTTTTTGTTCCAGTACCATATTGTCTTGATTACTGTAGCTTTGTAGTATAGTCTGAAGTCAGGGAATCTGATTCCTCCAGCTCTGTTTTTTACCCTCAAGATTGCTTTGGCTATTCCGGGTCTTCCATGTCTCCATACAAATTTTAGGATTTTTTGTTCCAGTTCTGTTCTGTCTGGATGATCTGTCCATTGATGTAAATGAGGTGTTAAAGTCTCCCACTATTTTTGTGTTACTGTCGATTTCCTCTTTTATAGCTGTTAGCATTTGCCTTATGTATTGAGGTGCTCCTATGTTGGGTGCATATATATTTATAATTGTTATATCTTCTTCTTGGATTGATCTCTTGATCATTACATAGTGTCCTTCCTTGTCTTTTGTAACATTCTTTATTTTAAAGTCTATTTTATCTGATATGAGTATTGCTACTCCAGCTTTCTCTTGATTTCCATTTGCATGGAGTATCTTTTTCCATCCCCTAACTTTCAGTCCGTATGTGTCCCTAGGTCTGAAATGGGTCTCTTTTAGACAGCATATATGTGGGTCTTGTTTTTGTATCCATTCAGCGAGCCTGTGTCTTTTGGTTGGAGCATTTAATCCATTCACATTTAAGGTAATTATCGATATGTATGTTCCTATTACCATTTTCTTAATTGTTTTGGGTTTGTTTTTGTAAGTCCTTTTCTTCTCTTGTGTTTCCCACTTAGAGAAGTTCTTTTAGCATTTGCTGTAGAGCTGGTTTGGTGGTGCTGAATTCTCTTAACTTTTGCTTGTCTCTAAAGCTTTTGATTTCTCTGCCGAACCTGAATGAGATCCTTGCCGTGTAGAGTAGGTTTGGTTGTAGGTTCTTCCCTTTCATCACTTTAAATATGTCATGCCACTCCCTTCTGGCTTGTAGAGTTTCTGCTGAGAAATCAGCTGTTAACCTTATGGGAGTTCCCTTGTATGTTATTTGTCGTTTTTCCCTTGTTGCTTTTAATAATTTTTCTTTGTCTTTAATTTTTGTCAGTTTGATTACTATGTGTCTCAGTGTGTTTCTCCTTGGGTTTATCCTGCTTGGGACTCTCTGCACTTCCTGGACTTGGGTGGCTATTTCCTTTCCCATGGTAGAGAAGTTTTCGCGTATAATCTCTTCAAATATTTTCTCAGGTCCTTTCTCTCTCTCTTCTCGTTCTGGGACCACTGTATGTGAATGTTGTTGTGTTTAATGTTGTCCCAGAGGTCTCTTAGGCTGTCTTCATTTCTTTTCATTCTTTTTTCTTTATTCTGTTCCGTGGCAGTGATTTCCACCATTCTGTCTCCCAGGTCACTTATCCGTTCTTCTGCCTCAGGTATTCTGCTATTGATTCCTTCTAGTGTATTTTTCATTTCAGTTATTGTATTGCTTATCTCCGTTTGTTTGTTCCTTAATTCTTCTAGGTTTTTATTAAACATTTCTTGCATCTTCTCGCTCTTTGCCTTCATTCTTTTTCCAAGGTCCTGGATCATCTTCACTATCATTATTCTGAATTCTTTTTCTGGAAGGTTGCCTATCTCCACTTTATTTAGCTGTTTTTCTGGTGTTTTATCTTGTTCCTTCATCTGATACATAGTCCTCTGCCTTTTCATTTTGTCTGTCTTTCTGTGAATGTGGTTTTTGTTCCACAGGCTGCAGGACTGTAGTTCTTCTTGCTTCTGCTGTCTGCCCTCTGGTGGATGAGGCTATCTAAGAGGCTTGTGCAAGCTTCCTGATGGGAGGGACTGGTGGTGGGTAGATCTGGGTGTTGCTCTGGTGGGCAGAGTTCAGTAAAACTTTAATAGGCTTGTCTGCTGGTGGGTGGGGCTGAGTTCCCTCCCTGTTGGTTGTTTGGCCTGAGGTGACCCAGCACTGGATCCTACAGCCTCTTTGGTGGGGCTAATGGTGGACTATGGGAAGGCTCATGCCAAGGAGTACTTCCCAGAACTTCTGCTGCCAGTGTCCTTATCCTTGTGGTGAGCCACAGCTGCCCTCCTCCTCTGTAGGAGAACCTCCAATACAAGCAGGTAGGTCTGGTTCAGTCTCCTATGGGGTCACTGCTCCTTCCCCCTGGGTCCTGGTGCACACACTATTTTGTGTGTGCCCTCCATGAGTGGAGTCTCTGTTTCCCCCAGTCCTGTTGAAGTCCTGCAATCAAATCCTGCTAGGCTTCAAAGTCTGATTCTCTAGGAATTCCTCCTCCCATTGCCAGATGCTAAGGTTGGGAAGCCTGATGTGGGGCTCAGAACCTTCACTCCAGTTGGTGGACTTCTGTGGTATAATTGTTCTCCAGTCCATAAGTCACCCGCCCAGAGGTTATGGGATTTGATTTTATTGTGATTGCACCACTCCTACCATCTCATTGAGGCTTTGCCTTTGGCTTTGGATGTGGGGTATCTTTTCTGGTGAGTTCCAGTGTCTTCCTGTCGATGATTGTTCAGCAGTTAGTTGTGATTCTTGCAAGAGGGAGTGAGCGCACGTCCTTCTACTCCACCATCTTGAACCAGTCTCCCATGATTTTACATCTATCTCCCAGGGCAGGCTTTGCTCAGAGTTGCTCTCTCCACTTGCAAGTGGTTGGAGCTGGCTCAGCACAGAGCCCTTATTGCTGCTCAATACCAAGGAAACAAAGAAAAGAAACTGTACAGCACCAATGGGAAAGGATGGCGAGGGAAGAGGAGGAGATAAGGGGAGCGAGCTCCTGGGGCTAGTTGTGAATCTGGAGCAGGGGCCAGCAAACTATGGCCTGTGGGCCAAATCTGGCCCACCTGCTTATGTATATCCCACAAACTAAGCAGAGATCTCACATCTTTAAATGGTTGAAAAAAATCTAAAAACAATAATATTTTGTGAAATGTGAAAATTACTTGGAATTCAAGTTTCAGTGTCTATAAATGAAGTTTTAGTGAAACACATCCACTTCAATTCACTTAGCATCATCTATGGCTGCTTTTCTGCAGCAAAGGCAAAGTCGAGCAGTTGTTACAGAGACCAAATGGCCCTGAAAACCTAAAATATTTGCTCTCTGGCCTTTACAGAATAAGTTTGCTTATTTCTAGTCTAGAACATTAAAACAATGTCCTGGAAGTCACTTTGTACATGGAGAGACTTATGGGTTCTAAGTCTGGCCATGAGATTGGGCCATGGCAAGGACAGAAAACCTTACTTTCTGAAATGATGGAGTCAAGAACTGGATTGGATGTCCTACCAGACTGTCACCTGACAGGACAAGCAGCTGAAGGGCTGCTCAGGGAGAGGGAAGGGAGGGAGGCAATGCCCACCCAGCCAGCTCCATGGGCCAAACCCACATCCTAGACACCCCCCCCCACCCTCACCCACCACAGCCACACCCCCACCCTCACCACAGCCACCCACACCCACTCACCCACCACAGCCCCACCCCCACCACCCGCCACAGCCACCCCACCACCCACCCCACCCACCCCACCCCACCCACCCCCCCCCACCCTCACCCACCACAGCCACCCTACCCCCACCCTCACCCACCACAGCCACCCTACCCCAACCCTCACCCATCACAGCCACCCCACCCCCACCCTTTTTTCCATGACTACTTCGTGGCAGGCATGGCCTTCCCTCCCTCCCCTCCAGTCCCACTCACGTGATCTCGTTGTTCATGTCAATGATGTCTATTCTGTCCAGGAACCAGCCTGGTCTGTTGCCCGAGTTGTCATGGCGAATCCGAATCTTGGTCAGGGGGCCAAGGTCAATGGCGTAGATGGTGAAGGTGTCTGTCTGGGAAGGGTCAGAGTAGCACACTGGGGGGCAGCCCTCCCCACCTCGCCATCAGCTTCACCTTCCCAGGACCTGGGGCAGCCTGAGACCGGCTGTAAGACCCAAAGCATCAGGGGGAAGGGTGAATGGAAAATTCAGTCAGTTGTCTGGTGTTCAGTCTACTCTATTGGTTTTTGTTTATTGAGTTATCATTAATATACAATATTATATTAGTTTCAGGTGTACAACATAGTGTTTTGCTGTTTTTATACATTATGGAATGATCACCACATAAAGACCAGTTACCATCATTGTTACAACATTATTGACTATATTCCTTATGCGTACATTCCATTCCTGTGTCTTACTTATTTTATAGCTGGAAGTTTGCAACTCTTAATTCCCTTCACCTATTGCACTATTGTCTTTACACCTGCACCTGCCAGGGAGGTCTCACTTTCACTGTGTCCCGCGAGGTGGAGGGAGGAGTAGGAGGGTGACGAAGGTGACCATAAGAGAGGAGTAGAGGAGAAAACAGGTTGGCTGGGCGCTCCCAGTTGTGTTATGGGGAGTGTGTGTGTGTGTGTGTGTGTGTGTGTGTGTACGGCCTGCTGCTTGGGTGTGTGCTGAGACCACGTGCTGCGTGTGCACATACGTGCATAAACTCCTTCAACCATAAATTTTAATTAAGTACCTACTATAAGCCAAAGTGCAAATCTAAAGTGATTGACAGAATTCGGAGTGTAAGACTTGGATTGCTCACCATTCAGGTGAGAAGAGAGACTGTGTACGATACAAGTATACACATATGCACTGGAGGAAGCAGATGATACCAGGACCCATTGAAATTTTGTATACCCTTCACTTAGATTTTGCAACATTTGCTTTCTCTCCCACACTCTCTTGCCCTTTCTCTATTTTTTTTCTGAATCATTTGAAAGTATATGGCAGATATCATGATCCTCTACTCAAATTCTTCAACATAGATTTTCTAAGAACGAGGACATTCTCATATAATCAGAGTACAATGACCAAATTCAGGAAACTTAAAGTCAACACACTATTATCTATCATACAGTCCCTATTCAAATTTCATCAGCTGTACCAGTTACACCCTCTATAGCAATTTTCTTCCAATTCCAGCCATCATAGTGGCTATAATTTTTAAATGAAAGTACTGAAACACAGAAATAAATCCTGATTCTCAGGTCATAGGAAGGCAGTGTTGAAAGAAAAAGCAGGGGATATCTGAAATAAATCAAGCAATGAGCCCAGAAATATTTTTAATGAATTTGGTTTATTTCTGGTTTTCCTCTGTGTTGATAAGGGAATCTGGCTTTGGGACAGGGGCAGAAATGGGAAAGGTGAGATGAGAGACAGTCTAGCCAGAAGATGTAGTAAAATCTCAAAGGACAAGAATGACAGATGTATTTTTCCATGCTTTTCCTACTATACCTAGAAGAGGGAGAGGTATGCATTTCTCTAAATGCTCAAAAGCCTTCGTGGCGTCACTGCCCCAGGATGCAGGTCGGGCTTCTCAGCCTGTCCTTCAAGGCTCTCATGCCCTCACCCCTTAAATTGGTCCCGTCAAGCTTCCCAGAGGCAGCGCCCACCATGGCTTGGCATTAACCACAGCATAGCAAGAAGACCCACTGGCCTCCAACTGGCCTTCCACACTTCCACTCCCACGTCTTTGTCATGCGGTCACATCTTCAGAGAACACCTCTCTCACTGTAATCTTTAGACATGGACACAATAGTCACCCACCATGGCCCAGTTCACATCCCTCCTTCTCACTAAGATTCCCCCAAAGCACCATCTTACGGCCAGCACGTCCTCCTTGAACCCCTGCCCCACTCACTCAGCACCTGAGCAGCTGCTACCTGTACTATCTCCAGTTAGTTGCTGTGGGCTTCCTGGCACTGATCCCCACCTGTGCCTTTCTTAGGTCCCCACCACAAAGCGCCGGTACTTACAGAAGAGGCACTTCCATTCTACCTGGCTGGATTGAACAGACCACACCGCTGGACACAGCAGTGCTGTGCTGGGTGGAGCTGCCTCAGGAATCACCAGAGGGCTCTCTCCATCTGGGTCCCACCCACCGCCTGGGGTCAGAGAGCCCAAGCCCTACCTGCCCCTGCTCAAACTTGTTGGACTTGTCCGACTTCTTTAGGGTCCGCTCTCCCGTGTCCCCATATTCCTCCCCGTAGATGGTCAGGAAGACATTGGCATCGGTGCCAGCCTTGGGCACACTCCCCGTGATCACCTGGACCTCGTAGGTGTTGGCTGGGGACACAAAACACACAGTGTTGAGGACACCTGGGCCTCGGGGTGGACCTAAGGCTCAACCGCTCTGATCTAGCCAGATGGTGGGAGTAGGAAGGACCTCCGGGTACACCCGCATCTACATTAACCTAGAATTGAACCCGTCCCTCCTCCCTATCCAAGACTTCCCTTTGCCATGAAGCCCAAGAGGCTGAGAGTCCTGGCAAAACTCACAGTCAGCAACCCTCCTACCGATGGCCCCCACGTGGAGTTACAGCGAGTTATACCAGGGCTCCTTCCAAGAGTCTCAGGACAAGGGCAATGCCAACCCCAGCAAAGAACTGTCCGTGGAGGCATTTCAGCAGAGGGCAGGTGAGGAGAGCCATGGGCCCCCCACGTGAGAGGAGAGCTGGGCACCCTCCCCCTCCCTGCCACACCCCATGACACCTCCTCAGGCTTACGCTCGGGACCCTCTCGGCCTGCGGGCACCAGCTCCACGACAAGTTCATTGTCCTCCTTGCCCCGGGCCAGCCAGCGGTGGGCGTCGAACTTGTACTCCTCGATCACCTCCTGCATCCCGGGTCCAAATTCCTCCTCCTCCTCCTCCTCCTCGGTCTCCTCGTCCTCCTCCTCCGACGAGGACTCCTCCGACGAGGACTCTTCCTCCTCGTCCCCCTCGTCCTCCTCGTCGCTGCCCTTCTTCTTCTTCTTCTTCCTCTGCAGCTTGGCCTTCAGACGCTCCTTTTTGAGCAGCTGCCGCAACTTGTCCTTCTCCTTCTTCCTCCGCGCCTCCTCCTCGGGCGTGAGGTCCTCCTCCCGCACTGCCGTGTGCCGCAGCCACACGGTGTCCACGAACCAGCTGGGGCTGAAGCCCTCGCCCGTGTGGCCGAGCCGGATCTTGAAGACCTGGCCCACGTCCGCCGCCTCCAGCTGCTCAAAGCGCGGGGCAGTGGCTGGGGGTGGGGGGTGGCATCCGCCCCGCCCCTTGAGGAGCCTGGCTCGTCTTGCGCCAGGAGTGTGGGATGAAGAGGCTGGGACCTCTGAGCTCAAAGTTGCCACCGCTCCTCCTCTCGTGCACGCAAGCCTGGTTTCCCTTCCCGCCTCCCCCTCCCCCCAAGCGGGTGTCCTTCTAAACCCCTGTACAGAGGGCAAAGATGGTCTCCCTCCCTGTCTCTTTCCCCCTTTACACACACACACACACACACACACACACACACCCCACACACACATCACTCATTCCTTTTTTTTTTTTTTTTATTGCGGTACGCTGGCCTCTCACTGTTGTGGCCTCTCCCGTTGCGGAGCACAGGCTCTGGACGCTCAGGCTCGGCGGCCATGGCTCACGGGCCCAGCCGCTCCGCGGCATGTGGGATCTTGCCGGACCGGGACACGAACCCGTGTCCCCCGCAACGGCAGGCGGACTCTCAACCACTGCGCCACCAGGGAAGGCCTCATTCCTTTTTTTTTTTTAATTCCATATCTTCATCTTTATTCCCTCACGCAGAATGCCTTCATTCCTTCCTCTACCTCTAAAACCTATTCATTCTCATTCCTGAGCTTTATTATTACTTTATTTTTTTTAGTTTGTGCTTTTCTGTGCTCTCCTTCCGAACATTTTTTTTTCCAGCATTAATTATATATAAATTTTGCAAGAAGCAAAAAATAAGTGTTATTTTTCAAAAAATAGAAGTCTCCCCCAGGCCCCTCCTGCACACCAGTGTCTCCTCTCCCTGGGAGCTCAGAGGGGAGGGGGCCCAGAGCTTGGCCCGGCCTGGATGCCCTCTTTGCCCATGAGCTCTGGTGTCTGCACATCAAGTGGGAATTCCTGAGAGCAGGAACTGTTCGTTCTTGCTTTTCTCTCCCACTGGGCCTAGCACGTGGCTGGCTCAAAAGGCAGTGTCCGTGGATTTAGCTTTGCTTCAGAGGATCAGGTCCTTGACCTTCGATCTGCCACTCTGTTCTGAGCCTCCTACTGAGGGGTGGTCTGGCCCCCGCAGAGCTCAGGGGACAGCTCACATGGAGTTCCTGCCGGTCGGGCCACTCTTAGGGCTCCCTGTGCTGATGGGCCCTTGCCTGGGTGTTTGACAATCCTTAAAGCCCAGTCCCACCAGTTCTCTGCTTGTGTGCTGGGGAAACTGAGGCCCAGGGCTGTCCTATGAGTTGTTCAGTGTCCCATAATTGGAGCCCAGGCCTAGATGAGAACTCGAGCCTTCTGACTCCCGGTTCATGAAGCCACAATGCAGCCAAAACCATCTTTGTGAGAAAATTATTAGCCAGAATGGAGCCCAGGGCCCCCAGGAAGAGGAACGTTATTTTTCCCAGCTACATAGGGGATGGGCTCTCAATACGGTAAGTCCCTTCTTCAGCACATTCCATCTCCTCTCTAGTGCTTTCCAGGTCACAGCATCCTTGCAAGCCAGCTCACTTGCTGTCCCCTCTCCCCCAATCTGTCTGCCCAGCCGCGAATGCAGCCACCACCATGTGCAGCCATGCAGTCTGTTCACATCCAGAAGATGACTTGCTCTTACATCTGCATGACTTGATTTCCCAAGTACTTTCCCTGACTTTGACTATTTTGATCTTTCCAGGGGCTGTGAAGCAGGCCAGGCAGGTATTATGAAGCTAGGTTTGAGCTGATAAAGAAGCTGAGGCTCAGAGAGGTGAACCGCTCGGGCCCCTGCATCCTCAGCAGTGTAATGAGGGGTTGGACTCCAGGAGGCCCCCTTCAGTGCTAACATTCCAGACACCTGTGACACTGGCCCAGCTCAGCCAGGACCCTCTCTGCTGGGCACTGGGTTAGGACTCTTTGCTGAGGGCCAAGCTGCTTGGGGCACACAGACACTCATAGACCAGCCAGCATGAATACGCTTCACGCACACACAGGCCTGCAGACACACACATGCACACACGCACTCATGTCCCACATAAAACATTCATGTGCCGCCCCCAGGGGCACCACCCTTGCATCCTCCTTCCTCTCCTGTCAACGACATGCTCGCACTCTCATCTCTTTTTCTCCTCTACTCGAAGGGAAGTGAGGAGGCCTGGGGCCCTCAGAACACAGCCGGGAGACTCCAAGCTTCCCAGTATCCTGTTTGGGAGGCACGGCCCCGCCCTCAGGCTGAGGGAGTGGTAGAATCGGAGGCCAAGGCTGGGAATGAATGTAGTAACCAAGGGTCTCATGCCGTGTTTTGCTAAATTAGAATCACCTGCTCCAGCAGTTCTCAGAATTGGCAGCATATTAGTATCTCTGGTAAAGCATTCAGAAACATTCCCAGAAAACACGTCCCACCATAAACGTTCTGATTTAACTGATGCAGGCGTAGACCAGGCAGCCCTTTTTTCCTAAAGCTCCCCAGGTGATTCTAATAAGAAGCCAGGGCTGAGAACCAATCCCTCCACTTTCAGACATCTGCTGGGCCCTCTGTTGACAACCCCACTGCTTTGCCCACACACACCTGGAATGTGTCCTTGGATGCCCGCTCAAACACTTTTGAGCGGCTGGAGAGGAAGAGCACTTCTGTCTTGCCTTCCTCGCCGTAGATCTGCATGTAGACTCGGGCAGTGGTGCTTGCGCCGCCCACATCCCCTGTCCAAATCTCAACCTCGTAGTGGATCACTGGGTGGGCACATGGGGGAGAAATGGGACATTTAGTAATAACAGTAGTAGTAATCATTACAAAGCAAACACTTCGCAAGCCTGTACCCTGTGTCTGGTGCTTCTTAGGCATTATCCTATCCAACCCTCCCATCAATATCATAAACCCCATTATTTCCATTTTGAAGATTGCCAAACTGAGGCTTAGAAGAATTGAGTAGGTGCTGGAAATGGCAAACCCAAGCCATCAGACTCCAGAGCTCAGTTATCCTGTGTGTCACACATGTCCTCTGGAGCCAGGGACGAAGAGTAGTCAGTACACCAGCTGGCACCTCTGCTGTGTGCCTACCCCTGGGCAGATACCACAGTGCAGAAAGAAGTAGAAGTCTGTGTGTTTGTTTCTTTTCCTTATTTCCAGTAAAGGAGGAGGGGTTGAAATGATAATTTTCATTTAAACATATGCACCTTTCAGATGATATCAACAGATACAGCTACACAGAGAATTGTCTGTATTTTGAAGTAGTAATACTTGATCAAGCTGTTAGAGGGTGGAAATGTGTTACAGGTATTTACCCCTAGAGGGCACTTCCCACAGGAGAGCAAAATGTCTCCCAGAACTGTGGGACCATATTTATTCAAAGTGACTATTACAAGACTTGCCCTCTCAGCAATGCTATAAGACAAAATCAATTTTTTTCAAGTTAAGACTTATTTTCAACAAGATGAGGGATCTCCCACTACCATAGCAATGTGAGAAATTGGGGGCTGAAAACAAGAGGACTAGCTGAGAGCCTGAAGAAGTTGAACTAGATGTATTGGCCTCAGCTGGGAGTGAGGGTGGGCTAGCAGATGGACAACAGGGGGACTCAGGAAAAGCCGGCATTGTGAATGGAGAGAACCCTGAACCCAGTTCCCTCTCTCGGTTCTTAGAAAAATAGCAGCCAGGATTATACAAAATTAGGACAGAGAAAAACGAGCATTCAGAGAACGAGAGCCAGCTCTTGGGAATGAATGTGGTATTAGCTGAAATAAAATATTCCAAAGCAACGGTAAAGTCAAGGAGAGTTCTGAAGATCAAAAAGGAAATTTCCCAAGAACAAATGATAGAAAGGTAAGAAAATCAGAGGAAGTCCAGCATCTCACTACAAGTTCAGTTCTAAAGGAAACAGAGGAAATAGAGAGGTGGAAATTGTCAAAGAAATAAATACAAAAAAGGGTCCCAAAACTAAAAAATGCTTCTAGATTGAAGGAGCCCGTGAGTTCCCAGAAGATTGGATGAAACTAAAATCACAAAAGGCAGCGAGGACATCATGAAATTTCAGAATGCTAAGGAGAGAAATAGGATCCTATAGGCTTTTAGAGAGAAAAAACCCAAAGTGTTGGGTAACAGAATGGCATCTGACTTCCCAAATGCAACCCTGGGAGCTAGAGGATGGTAGAATAATTCCTTCTAAACTCTGAGCTCGAACTCAGAATTCTCTAACAAGCCAAATTATGGATCAATGGTGAGAGTAGACCAAAGACATTTGCAGACATTCAAATTTTCCATTGCAGAGGAGAATGTGTTCCCTCTAAAATGAGGGAATAAACCAAAGCAGAGGAAGGCATGAAATCCAGGAGACAGGAGATTTGACCCAGATGAGAGAAGAATGGAATGTCCAAAAGATAGTAGAAAGGAAGTCTCAAAAGGACAGCTTCATGGCAGCCTAGAGAACAGGACAGAGTTTCCCTTGAGACAGGGAGTGGGGGAGAAGAGTGCAGAGAGGAAAGCAACAGAATTCCTGTTGGGTTTGAACATATGAAAAGAATTTTAGTTCTATTGGGAAGATGGAGATAAGATGGTGTAATGGCAGAATTGTGTACCCCCAAAATTCATGCTGATACTCTAACCCTTAGTATCTCAGAATGTGACTGTATTTGGAGACAGGGCCTTCATAGAGGTGATTAAGTTAAAATGTCGCCATTAAGGTGGGTCCCAATCCAATGACTGGTGTCGTTGTAAGAAAAGATTGGGACACAGACATGCACATGCACACAGGAAGACCCTGTGAGAGACAGTGAGAAGGTGGCCATCTGCAAGCCCAGGACAGAGGAAACCCAACCTGCTGACACCTTGATCTTGGACTTCCAGCCTCCAGAACTGGGAGAAAACACATTTTTGTTGCTTAAGCCACCTAGTCTGTGATATTTTTTATGGTAGCCCTAGCACACTGAGGCAGATAGGTGGGTATACAGATGGGTATATAGAAATATAGATGGGTATATCAAAAACTCTGCTAATGAACAAATGAGGCTATTATTAACTCCAGAAAAAACAAAAAGTTGTCTAAAAATTAAACTTAATTGTTATAAGTAGGTGTCAGTAGTGAAGAATATTTACATGGTTATCATATGTACAAACCAAATATTGATTATTGAAGGCTGGAAGGAGGGGATTGTGTGTGTGCGTGCATGCACACGAGCCTGTGTTAAAAAAGCTACATCCTCCTCTTGCATAGTAGGAAGTCAGTAATTAACGTCTATGACTGAAAAATCAAGAAATTGGTAAGCATATTATTGAAAATATGGAGATACATTTCAGAGGAAAAAGCTAAAGTAATTAAAAAGCTGTTACCTCTGAAGAAAGGGGATGGGTTGAGGGAAGAGGTAGGTAAGGGAACTCCTGCTTTTTCGTCTTTATCTTGTTAACTAGTACCTGTATTACTATGATGGAAATCAAGTTTTAACTCATAAAAAGAGGGAAGGAGTTAATTCTTCATACTGGCAGGTACCATTACAAAGCATGTGTATATGCTTTGTATATATGTGACACAGCCCTCAAGGAATTTACAGGTTAGTTGGGGAGAGAAAATGCACAGAATGAAAAGACACAAGGAGCCTGGAAGAGGAAGAGCTGAGTTTGTAGTGGGTTCTTTCTCAGAGAAGCTTCCTGTGGGAGTGAGCCTTGGATGGCTGCTTTCAGGGTAGGTGCGGAAACGCACAGGTGAGGGGAGGGACATTGTCTGTACCAGGGTTGGTCCCACGGTCTTCCTGACCGTCTAGATAACCTCTTGTTTCTCTGACCCCTACCTAATCTATGGCTCTCACATCATGTGCAATGGTGGCCAGATCACCTTGAACTTCACCTCCATTCAAAGATGTTTCTGGGAATTCCCTGGAGGTCCAGTGGTTAGGACTCCATGCTTCCACTGCAAGGGACATGGGTTCCATCCCTGGTCGGGAAACTAAGATCCCACATGCTGCATGGCTTCCCTTGCAGTGGAAGCATGGAGTCCTAACCACTGGACCTCCAGGGAATTCCCAGAAAGTATATTTCTTAATAAAGTCATTTGCTGCCTTTATCCCCGAAAACAATGTTTTATCCATTGAGTCCTCAGTCTCCTCATCTGTAAAAGGAGCCCCGTTTCCCTCCCAGAACCCTGGTACCAGGGACAACTGGAAGCTTCCTCCCTTTGAGACAAGACCCAAGTCGCCCACAGTCCCTCTTCCTTCCCTGTTGCCCCACCCTACGGGGAACATTGTTGATGGTCCCACCACGGCCACCTCCGTACATTTCTGGATGTCCACGACATCGCTGGGGTACAGCTCCACCTCCAGGCGCCCATCGGCCTTGTTCTTATCCAGCCAGCGGTTGGCAGGGAAGATGTACTGCTTGCCTTGGCGGGGCACGTGGATCTGGATGCTGCCCAGGAACCAGCTGGCATTCATGCCCGTGCCGTCGTGCCCGATCACCAGCCGGTTGATCTGGAAGGAAACCCAGGGTGCAAGTGAGCAAGGAGCCACTGCGTAGAAACCTTCATCCCTCCATCCCTACCCACCCCCAAACACCGGCACAAATGGCCCTCCCCAACCCGGTCTCCAGTCCCTTGCGAGGCGCAGGCTTAGCAGCAGGAGGCTGGGTCCCAGGCTTGCCTGCCCCCAGCCAGCCAGGGCACCAGGGCACCACCTCTGCTGCCTGGAGCCTCTGTCCTCAAGTCTTTAGTCCAGCTCACCTCCTGGGTACATTGTGAGAAACAAGTGTGGGAACAGGTATGGCAGGAGCTTTGAAAGCTCCAGTATGTACTGAAAGCTAGGTGGTGGACTTCCTAAGAATGCGGTGAATGCACAAGAAAGCAAACGTTCAAAATATTCACCAACAGCTTCTGACAGCTACGCTGGTGATTTGGCTTTGTTTTGTTTTAAACCATCCACTATTGTACGTATTTTTACATGTCTTCTTCGACACAGCCATCCTACAGGTGATAGAATATGCAGACAGCCTCTTAGGGCTCTGTCATTCTGTGTCCAATTCCTCCTCTCACTCTTAGCACTGAAGTGCATTTTTTCCCTATAATACTCCATAGTTCAGTTGCTTCACTATTTTATATTTTAT
Source organism: Phocoena sinus (assembly GCF_008692025.1). Taxonomy (NCBI): domain Eukaryota; kingdom Metazoa; phylum Chordata; class Mammalia; order Artiodactyla; family Phocoenidae; genus Phocoena; species Phocoena sinus. The sequence goes on along the minus strand of NC_045776.1, from coordinate 27,056,004 downwards.
GTTAATCTTTGCCCACAGGTAACATAGATGAGCGCATAAATGATCATGTTACCATCCTTAAATGTACCTAGCTCTTCAACATTCAAATGACTTATGTTTTTTTTGAAATGCTGTATACAGGGCAATTCTAACATCAGATGGAATTATCAGATGGCCTTTGAGATCCCTTCCAGCACCCCCTAGATCCTCTTTGTGGTGGTTTGGAGGAATGACGCTTGCCGTGAGTCTGGTGCCCAAAGGCTAGGTTTAGAAAATTGTCCCTGTAAGCCTTGCTCTCACTCTTATGCATACTAAGTGCACCTTTGCAGCTGGTAACGGAAGCACTATCGCAGCTGAGTGCATGTAGCCCGATCCCCTGGAATTGCGGGAAGGAGACCGACTATATCTACAGACACAGCCTGAGAGCCTTTGGGGTGTGTGCCAGGGGGCACGGGAGAGCTTTGTTGTCTTTCTGTGGTGCTGGGACTGTGACAGAGCAAAGACTGGGACAGGTATTTTCTACCTGATGTGACAGAAAGCACCTTAATGGCAGGGACTGCCTGTCAGTTCCACAACGACCAGCACCGGACGTGAGCAATGGTTCAGTCAATAACAGCTAGTGATTATTGAACACACTACTGCATGTGGGTGTTACTAACATAGTTAACGCTACAACAATCCCATTGGGATCCCTTTTGATAGTAATGAGGAAACTGAGGCAAACAGAGATGAAGTAACTTGCACACGGCAGGTACGTGGAAACACTGGGCTTCAGACCCAGGCAGTCGGCAGCCTGAAACCACGCTCCCACCCTCTTGGCCACGCTGTTTGTTGAGGGGGTTTCAGAAACACAAGAAGGGCCCAAACGCACTCCCCCATCCCTCTGATGTCTCATTTATCTGTTGGCTGTTGCCAGAAATCCTTAGTAATGCAAACAGCATTTCAGTCTACAATTATTAATTCAGCTTAAAATGTAAATACATTTGGATCAAGGAAAATCTTGATTTAAGCTCATTACCTTCAAGATATAAATCACTGACATGAGATCATTCCCCAGAGCACCTGAAATAAGGTGAGGCTCACCAAGAGGGGAAGGGGTTAGCAAAGGGCAGGTTGTAACCCTCTCAGTTTCCACAAGCCACCGCCTGAGACGGGCAGGTGATAACATGAAGCCCAGCTCTTTCTAGAAAAGTCTCCAACACTTGAGTGCAGGCAGTCAGATCCACACTTCTCCAGGTGAAGTGCTCAGACCCCTCGCAGCAGGGCCACCTGGAGACATGATGGAGGGAGACCCTTGGGGGCCCCATCCTCTAAGGCAGAGTCTCTCAGGTGTGGCCTGGGAGTAAACACTGAAACAGGCTTCCTGAGCGTCACTCTGATATACACTCTAGTTTGGAATTGGGAAGTATTTTCAGTCCCTCTTTACAGCTTTTCCTCCTCTCTTCCTTCCCTGTACACCACAGTCCCCTTCTCCAGTGTTTGGGACCCAGGTCCATCAGTCCTGGCTATGGAGGTAAAGGAAATGTTGGGATTACAGCCACTAAGAATATATCTTCAAGCCCCAAAGAGATTCTGGAAGCTTGACCGCTGTTCACATGTCTTCTGCTGCTCTAGGTCATAACTGGAAAACAACATACTTCACTACCCATGCCCTTGGGCATTTTTTTCCTTCAAAATGGGTTCATCTGTGTGTCTGCAAGTGTGTGTGTGTGTGTGTGTGTATCCATGTGCAGATACACGCAGGTGAACGGGTAAGATGCCATCACATGGTCTCAGGAAGAAGACTTACGGGTCCAATGTTCAGGGTCTCCAGGGTGAACTCATCCACCCGGTCACGTTCAAAGTAGTCTTTCAGGTTGTTGTCAGATACAAGAAGATCTTGCTTGATGGTGTCAGATTTGTCCCCATAGAGCTTGATGTAGACTGTGGAATCTGTGCTGGCCCCAGGGAGGTCCCCAGTCTTCAGGCTGATGTGATAGCGGAAGTCTGAACAGCCCGAGGCAGGAGGCAGGAAGGGAGGGTTTAGTGCAGGGTGAGCGGGAGGGAGCGTGGGGCAGGAGGCTGTTCCGCCAGGGCTGGGGCGCTCAGTTGGGGGTTGGGAACCCAGGGTCTTGCTCTCTTTATGTAACCCTGAGACTGGGGGGGTGGCTCCCACCAGCCCCCCTCATCTCAAAATCAGAATTCTAATACCTGCTTGGCCTGCCCCACGGGGTGTGAATGCACTGGGAACAGGAAGGCTTGCAAAGAATACTAAAATGTAGGAGACAAGGATTTAAAGCAAACACCTCATGCAATTTCTTATCTGATGGATGAAGAAACTGAGGCAAAGGGAGCATCTACCTCCCTGCAGACAGTGTGTAGCACGTTTACACGGTGTTAGTGCTGAGTGTTCTGACCTCGGTTTTACAGGTGAGGAATCTGAACTTCAGAAGAGAATGTATTTGGCTCAAGATGGCAACAGTTAAGAAGGAGCCAACCTAGCATTAAACACTAGGCATTCAACATTAAGCATATTTGAGAGTTGTGTTTTACACAATCATTTAAGAAAGTAACCTTGTATTCATTTTTTAAAAATTGAGAAAATGGAGAAATGGAAGCTGAGTTTTAGCAAATAAACTTTCTGGCATGATATTGAAATAATCACAACTACTTTGTTTGAACTATTATGTATTGATGTTTATATATTAAAATAAAATAGTTGGAGATATTAAAAAAAAGAAGAAGAAGGAGTCAGCTATGAGGGAAACCCTAACATGGACCCCGTTCGGCCCCGTTCTCAACTGAAATGCCATGCTGATGCTACTCCATCTTATGACCTAGAAAGGTCTTCATCGTCTGTCCACAAGGGAGGATACAAAGGCCTGGTAAAAGGCAAGTCCTGGGATAACCTGAGCCACGACCCCAAGTCCTATTGGTTTGTTGCAGGGTATGGGTCTTGGGAATGAGGAGGGAAGCACTGAGAAGGCAAGTGTTGCTAGTTCCAAGGCCTGCTGTGCATGGCTGTCTAGGGGCCTTCCAGCACTGGCAAAAAAGACTCAGAGAAAGGCAGCTGAGCACAGCTGCTGCGGGGACAGCCCTACAGACCCGTCAGGCCCTGGTAGAGGCCAGACCTGTGGGTATGGCCCAGACCCGCTCCTCCAGGGACACCTGAGGGCACCGAGGAAGTGGCTTTTGTCCTTCTTGCTGTAAAGATATAGCAGGAACTGAGAAAAAAAGACCTCTTCTTTACACCATTTTCCATCTAAATCCTTTCAAAAGCTCTGACTTGGGAGTGGAAAGCCTGAAGGGTCCTTTCCATGTGGTAAAGCAGGGCTTGCTGGAGTAGAAAGGGCAAGGCAGGGAGACACAGACTCCTGGGCACTGGTACACTGCTGGGTGCAGACCTGGCTGTACTAGGGGATCCCCTTGCCACAGGCATGGGTCGTGTGTCTAATGGGGGCATTAGTTCATCTCTTAAGGATCATCCCAGCTCTTAAATTCTGTAATTCTGCATTCAGAGAATGTAGAATTCCAAATCTTCAATTTTCTATCTGACCTTACAAAGATATTTAGCTCCACCAGATGTGTCCCCATCTGACAAATGGGCATAACAACATCAGCTCTGCCTACCTTCTGGGGTTATCGCAGGGCTTACATGAGATAATCAATGATAAATATGAGGTCTTGTAAAAGAAATGAGGTGTTGGTATTACTGAGGATTCTGGGTATGTTTCTTTTAAACTTTGTCTAATGCTCATGATGAAACCAAGGCACTTGAAGAAATAACACCATTAAGGAAAGCTGTAAGGCCTCCAGGATAATTCTTGGCATTGAAAACAATGTTTTCATTGTACAGCCCCTTCCAAACGTGTTTATCCTCTCCAGGCCCTGAATGATAGGTACCCCCAGCAATGGGCAACATTAGCCTGTGTTACTGCTCTTGTCACTCTCATTGACAGAGGCCCACATGCGTCAGGGCCCCACACTGAGGGCCATAACGCAGCTGTGTGCACAGCGCAGACAGACAGATTTCCAGATCCTCCCTCAGAGCCTCTTCCTCTCCACCCTGCCCAGTGCTGCCTCCGTGGAGTGAAGGGCATGTGCTTTCCCCAGCTGCCTTCTAAGCTGCCAAGGGAGGGCGTCTGTCCTGCCCAGGGCACACCTACCACCTGTCCTCAGGACAACTTACTCTTCAGTGTCGCATTGCTGTCGCTGGGCAGCAACTCTCGGACCAACTGCCCATCATCCTTATCCTTGTCCAACCACCTGCTGGGCAAACGAGGGGCTGTTAGCTCTTTGAGTGGGGCAGCCTGACAACCAACCATCACACAATTCATGCAGAGTCACCAGGAGGCCAGAGCTTTAACTCAGCAAAGGGAAATGGTTCTACCAGAGCTCAGAACAAAGGATCCCAAACCAGACTAGGGAAGGAGGGCTGCCCTGGGGAGGTGATATCTGGCTGAGACTGGAAGGATGACAAAGAGTTAACCAGAAGAGGAAGGAGGCGCATTCAGAGTGAACAACATGCTAGGACAGAGTGGAGCCTCCAGGAGCAGACGGACAGCCAGTGTGGATGGAATGGAACGAGTGAACAGTGCAGGGCTGGCAGATGAGGCTGAAGAGGTGGCAGGGTCACTTGATGTGGAACCTCGGTAATCATGGTAAAGAGCCTGTCCTAAAAGCCATGAACACCTGTGTCATAGTTATCATAAAAAAAAAACAACCCACCTCTTTTTCTAAGAGTCCATCATGTGCGTGGCACTGTGATGAGAGCTCTGGGGTGGGGAGAAGGCAGAGAAGATGCACTATGATGAATAAGACACAGCCCAGCCCCTGGAGAACCTGCAGTCTAGTTAAGAAGGCAGGACAGACTGGCTGAGGTACCAGAGACCAAGACAAGGATGGATGTTAAACCAAAGTAAGTGCAACAGAAGTGTAGAGAAGTGAGAAGGGCTCATGGTGAAGGGCCACTGATCTGAGTCCTCAAGGATGAATGAGATTTGCCAACAAGGAGAAGCTGGGTCTGGACCCTGCAGGGCTAGGATTTGAGGGCTATGACTCATCAATATGTCAGAGTGGGCCATGGCATCTGCCAGTGGAAAAGACATTGGACCAATTTGCCTGAAAAGCACTGCTCCCACAGAGCACAGAGACCCAGGCTGGGAAATCAGACAATCGTGCAAGCACGAGTTATCCAGGCCCCAGTACTCAAGACAGTCTGTGATATGGGCTGATGGCAAAAGAAGAGACACCCTCAGTGTTCTCCAGGGCAATGGGGAAACCAAGGTACTTGCTTCTTGACCATTTGTCTACATCTTGGTGCTTGTCTTTGCAGCCCACTCCTATTATACTCCCTAGAGGGAGGCAATCCCTGGGCCACAGAACCTATCAAAGGAAGTTAAAGCACTGTCTCCTCCCCAGCGCTCCCAACATGGAGCTCAGGCTTCTCTAAACCACAGTCCTCTCTGCCAATATACTGCTCCCCTCCCCAGGGTCAATTCAGGCAACACTGTGGTCTCTCACATCTCTTTGCTCTTGCCCTCCCCCACCAAGTACATGATCTTACATTCCCATGGGACCTTGCTATCAGCTGGCTGTTAGCTACCATTGACTACTACACATAAAATAGATAAGCAACAGGATCTACTGTATAACACGGGGAACTATATTCAATATCCTGTAATAGCCTATAATGTAAAGTAATCTGAAAAATATAATTGAATCACTACCTGAGACTAACACAATATTGTAAATCAACTATACTTCAATTAAAAAAAAAAACACTAGCTGACAATTAAGTTGTTATGCTTCCCATGAGCTTTCATGCTGTGAATCTAGAACACCAAAAGCCGTCTGAGATTATAAGACATTAAGGTACAAACTCATGGCTTTGGTGACAGGGTAAGAGAGAGATTTGGGGGAGCAAGGGAGTGCTGACTAGAGCTCCTCAATCAACCTCTGATTGTCCTGCTGAGGTCACTGCAGCATCTCCCACAGACTTGGAGACCACGGAGGAGAAGGCAGTGATGTGGCCCTGTCAGTATGCTCACAGGGACAGGGAGGATGGATAGTCAGCAGGCCACTGGCCATCGCAAAATCCCATCTGCTCTCCCTTCTTTCTCTCCACCATTTCTCCATCCCCAGGCCCTCCCCAGCAGCAGAGGAAACCATGACTTGTCATTTCAGTTTCCACCTAAATACTTGCAGGCTATTAATAGGTATTTCCAAATATAGTCATTTTCTTTCAGCTTCAAACACTTCAGCCCAGTTTCAGAGTGAGATGTTGCTAAATGGATAAGCCAGTCTGCTGGAGATTTTATTACTCTTTCTCTGGGCTCACAAAAATGTGCAAGTATGCACACGTGTGCACACACACGTACATACATAAACACAAACACATGCACACACATAAACACATGCACACACACATAAACACATGCACCTAAACACACACGTATACAGGTAGGCACACACACACACACATAAACACACACACATCTACCATGGCTAAGATGCTCACCACTCCCTGATCCTGGCAAAGAAGTTCTGATAAATAGGTCTGGTTTGTTCTCCTCTCCCAGGGAGTAAAATAATAGCTCAGGTGAAGAAAGAAGCAGTTTGTGAGCCCAGGTTCTACCTCCAGGTTCTTCAGAGTCCTCCTGGGTCCTGAAGCAGCAAATGCCATCACCACACACCTCACCAAGATATCAGAATCCATTTTCTAAGCCTCTTAGATAGCCTCATCCACCAGAGGGCAGACAGCTGAAGCAAGAAGAACTACAATCCTGCAGCCTGTGGAACTAAAACCACATTCACAGAAAGGTAGACAAGATGAAAAGGCAGAGGGCTATATACCAGATGAAGGTACAAGATAAAACCCCAGAAAAACAACTAAATGAAGTGAAGATAGCAACCTTCCAGAAAAAGAATTCAGAATAATGATAGTGAAGACGATCCAGGACCTCGGAAAAACAATGGAGGCAAAGATCGAGGAGATGCAAGAAATGTTTAACAAAAACCTAGAAGAATTAAAGAACAAACAAACAGAGATGAACAATACAATAACTGAAATAAAAATTACACTAGAAGGAATCAATAGCAGAATAACTGAGGCAGAAGAACGGATAAGTGACCTGGGAGACAGAATGGTGGAAATCACTGCTACAGAACAGAATAAAGAGAAAAGAATGAAAAGAAATGCAGACAGCCTAAGAGACCTCTGGGACAACATTAAATGCACCAACATTCTCGTTATAGGGGTCCCATAAGGGAAAGAGAGAGAGAAAGGACCCAAGAAAATATTTGAAGAGATTATACTCAAAAACTTCTCTAATATGGGAAAGGAAATAGCCACCCAAGTCCAGGAAGTGCAGAGAGTCCCAGGCAGGATAAACCCAAGGAGAAACACACTGAGACACATAGTAATCAAACTGACAAAAATTAAAGACAAAGAAAAATTATTAAAAGCAACAAGGGAAAAATGACAAATAACATACAAGGGAACTCCCATAAGGTTAACAGCTGATTTCTCAGCAGAAACTCTACAAGCCAGAAGGGAGTGGCAAGATATATTTAAAGTGATGAAAGGGAAGTACCTACAACCAAGCCTACTCTACCCGGCAAGGATCTTGTTCAGATTCGACAGAGAAATCAAAAGCTTTACAGACAAGCAAAAGCTAAGAGAATTCAGCACCACCAGACCAGCTGTGCAACAAATGCTAAAGGAACTCCTCTAGGTGGGAAAGAGACTAGCAACTTAGAGCAACCTTGTACATATATAGACTGCTATATCAAAACATCATGGGAACAGCAAACCCAAAACTACAATAGATATACACACACAAAAGAAAAAGCAACAGAAACACAACACTAAAGATGGTCATCAAACCACAAGAGAAGAGAACAAAAGAGGAAGGAAAGAAAAAAGACCTACAAAAAGAAACCCAAAACAATTAAGAAAATGGCAATAGGAATACACATATCAATAATTACCTTAAATGTGAATGGATTAAATGCACCAACCAAAAGATATAGACTGGCTGAATGGATTTGAAAACAAGACCCATGTGTATCCTGTCTACAGGAGACCCACTGCAGACCTAGGGACACATACAGCCTGAAAGTGAGGAGATGGAAGAAGGTCTTCCATGCAAATGGAATTCAAAAGAAAGCTGGAGTAGAATACTCATAACAGACAAAATAGACTTAACAATAAAGACGGTTATAAGAGACAAAGAAGGACACTACATAACAATCAAGGGATCAATCCAAGAAGAAGATATAACAATTGTAAACATATATGCATGCAACATAGGAGCACTGCAACATATAAGACAAATACTAACAGCCATAAAGGGAGAAATTGACAGTTACACAATAACAGTGGGGGATGTTAACACTCCATTTTTATCAATGGACAGATCATCCAGACAGAAAATTAATAAGGAAACACAAGCTTTAAATGACAAAATAGACCAGATAGATTTAATTGATATTTATAGGACATTGCATCCAAAAACAGCAGATTACACTTTCTTCTCAAGTGCACATGGAACATTCTCCAGGATTGACCACATCCTGGCCCACAAAGCAAGCCTCGGTTAATTTAAGAAAATTGAAATCATATCAAGCATGTTTTCCGACCACAATGCTATGAGACTAGAAATGAACTACAAGAAAAAAAAACTATAAAAAACACAAACATGTGGAGGCTAAACAATTTGCTGCTAAACAATTTGTTACTGAACAACCAATGGATCACTGAAGAAATCAAAGAGGAAATAAAAAAATACCTAGAGACAAATGAAAATGAAAGCACAACCATCCAAAACCTATGGGATACAACAAAAGCAGCTCTAGGAGGAAAGCTTATAGCAATACAATCTTACTTCAGGAAACAAGAAAAATCTCAAATAAACAAGCTAACCTTACACCCAAAGCAACTAGAGAAAGAAGAACAAACAAAACTGAAAGTCAGTAGAAAGAAAGAAATCATAAAGATCAGAGCAGAAATAAATGAAATAGAGACAAGGAAGACAATAGCAAAGATCAATGAAACAAAAAGCTGGTTCTTTGAAAAGATAAACAAAATTGATAACCCTTTAGCCAGACTCATCAAGGACAAAAGGGAGAGGACTCAAATCAATAAAATTAGAAATGAAAAAGGGGAAGTTACAACTGACACTACAGAAATACAAAGGATCACAAGAGACTACTACATGCAACTGTATGCCAATAAAATGGACAACCTGGAAGAAATGGACAAATTCTTAGAAAGGTACAGTCTCCCAAGACTGAACCAGGAAGAATTAGAAAATATGAACAGACCAATCACAAACACTGAAATTGAAACTATAATTTAAAAACTCCCAACAAACAAAAGTCCAGGACCTGATGGCTTCACAGGAGAATTCTATCAAACATTTAGAGAGGAGCTAACACCTATCCTTCTGAAAGTTTTCCCAAAAATTGCAAAGGAAGGAAGACTCCCAAACTCATTCTATGAGGCCACAATCACCCTGATGCCGAAACCAGACAAAGATACCACTGGAAAAGAAATTTACAGGCCAATAGCACTGATGAACATAGATGCAAAAACCCTCAACAAAATACTAGCAATTCAAATCCAAAAATACATTAAAAGGCTCACACACCATGATTGAGTGGGATTTATCCCAGGGGTGCAAGGATTCTTCAATATCCACAAATCAATCAATGTGATACACCACATCCACAAATTGAAGAATAAAAACCATATGATCATCTCAAAAGATACAGAAAAAGCTTTTGACAAAATTCAACATCCATTTATGATAAAAACTCTCCAGAAAGTGGGCATAGAGGGAACCTACCTCAATGTAATAAAGGCCATATACAACAAACATACAGTTAGCATCATACTCAATGGTGAAAAGCTGAAAGCATTTCCTCTAAGATCAGGAATAAGACAAGGATGCCCACTCTCACCACTTTCATTCAACATAGTTTTGGAAGCCCTAACTACAGCAGAGAAGAAAAAGAAATAAAAGGAATCCAAATAAGAAAAGAAGAAGTTAAACAGTCACTGCTTGCAGATGACATGATATTATACATAGAAAAGCCTAAAGCTGCTACCAGAAAACTACTAGAGCTCATCAATAAATTTAGGAAAGTTGCAGGCTACTAAATTAATACACAGAAATCTGTTGCATTTCTATACCCTAACAATGAAAGATCAGAAAGAGAAAGTCAAGAAACAATCCCATTTCCCATTGCATCAGAAAGAATAAAATACCTAAGGAGACAAAAGACCTAAGGAATAAGCCTACCTAAGGAGACAGAAGACCTGTACTCCAAAAACTATAAGATGCTGATGAAAGAAATTGAAGAAGACATAAACGGATAGAAAGATATACCATGCTCTTGGATTGGAAGATTAAATATTGTGAAAATGACTATACTACCCAAGGCAATCTACAGATTCAATACAATCCCTATCAAATTACCAATGGCATTTTTCACAGAACTAGAACAGAAAAACCCTAAAATTTGTATGGAGACACAAAAGACCCCGAATAGCCAAAGCAATCTTGAGAAAGAAAAATGGAGCTGGAGGAATCAGGCTTCCTGACTTCAGACTATACTACAAAGCTATAGTCATCAAAACAGTATGGTACTGGCACAAAAATACACCTATAGATCAATGGAACAGGACAGAAAGTCCAGTAATAAACCCATGCACCTATGGTCAATAAATCCATGACAAAGGAGGCAAGACTATACAATGGTGGAAAGAAAGTCTCTTCAACAAATGGTACTGGGAAAACTGGACAGCTACATGTAAAAAAATGAAATTAGATCATTATTTAACACCATACACAAAAATAAGCTCAAAATGGATTAAAGACCTAAATGTGAGACTGGACACTGTAATACTCTTAGAGGAAAACATAGGCAGAACACTCTCCGACATAAATCACAGCAGTATCTTTTCCAATCCGTCTCCCAGAGTAATGGAAATAAAAACAAAAATTAAAAAATGGGACCTAATTAAATTCAAAAGTTTTTGCACGGCAAAGGGAACCATAAACAAAATGAAAAGACAACCCACAGCCTGGGAAAAAATATTTGCACATGATGGGACCAACATGGGATTAGTCTCCAAAATTTACAAACAGCTCATGCTGCTTAATATCATCAAAACAAACAACCCAATCAAAAAATGAACAAAAGACCTAAATAGACATTTTTCCAAGGAAGACATACGGATGGCCAAGAGGCACATGAAAAGATGTTCAGCATCGCTAATGATTAAAGAAGTGCAAATCAAAACTACAATGAGGGCTTCCCTGGTGGCGCAGTGGTTGAGAGTCCGCCTGCCGATGCAGGGGACGCGGGTTCGTGCCCCGGTCCGGGAGGATCCCACATGCCGCGGAGCGGCTGGGCCCGTGAGCCATGGCCGCTGAGCCTGTGCGTCCGGAGCCTGTGCTCCGCAACGGGAGAGGCCACGACAGTGAGAGGCCCGCGTACCACAAAAAAAAAAAAAAAAAAAAAAACTACAATGAGATATCACTTCACACCAGTCAAAATGGCCATCATCAAAAACTCCACAAACGATAAATGCTGGAGAGGGTGTGGAGAGAAAGGAACCCTCCTACACTGTTGGTGGGAATGTAAATTGGTACAGCCACTCTGGAGAACAGTATGGAGTTGCCTTAAAAAACTGAAAATAGAGCTACCATATGACCCTGCAATCCCACTCCTGGGCATTTATCTGGAGAAAAACATGGTCCTAAAGGATACATGCACCCCAATGTTCATTGCAGCACTGTTTACAATAGCCAAGACACGGAAGCAACCTAAATGTCCATCGATAGATGAGTGGATAAAGAAGATGTTGTACATATATACAATGGAATATTACTCAGCCATAAAAAAGAATGAAATAATGACATTTGTAGCAACATGGATGGACTTAGAGATTGTCATACTGAATGAAGTGTCAGACACAGAAAGAGAAATATCGTATGATATCACTTATATGAGGAATCTAAAAAGAAATGATAAAAATGAATGTATTTACAAAACAGAAACGGACTCACAGACTTAGAGAATGAACTTATGGTTACTGGAGAGGAAGGGTGGAGGGAAGGGATAGTTAGGGAGTTTGGGATTGACATGTACACGCTGCTGTATTTAAAAGGATAACAAACAAAGACCTACTGTATAGATCAGCGGAAAAAAAAAAAGAATCCATTTTCTAAAAAATGTGTGAACTCGTAAGTGTTTGGGGGCATGGAGAGCCCTGGGGTATGTCAGAGGCTTCAGCTCCTAGTCAGCCCTACAATCAGCAGCAGCAACAGCATCGCCTGTGTCATCAGCAGACTTGGCTCCTTTCAAAGTGCAACCGGATTTCACCCTCATAATCACCGTAAGACACTTGCTGGTTGGGAAGGCACAGAAGACCAGAGAAGTTAAGAGCTTTGCCCAAAGTCACATAGCAGGTAGGTGGCCAGATTCCTGGCCCTTGCACCACGCTCGCGGCAATTCAGCCAGTGTGGACACTCAGACTTCTTCCTCATCCCCTTTTCACATTCCCCCTCTTCTTCCTCACCTGTCCCAGGGCTCAGTCCTCATTTTCTTTATCCACACTCTCCCTAAAGGATCCCCTCCATTTCCCTGACTTTAAATTCCATCTCTGTGCTCTCATTTCCTGAATTTATTTCTCAAGGCCTGACTCTGCCTACTTGCACAAGCATCTCTAAACTAACATGGCCGCACTGGACCTGCGGAGCCCACCCATCCCCACCCCCAGCCCTCGCTCCCCAGGCTCCCATTTTGGTAGAGAGGGCGACCTCTGCCCACCTACTGAAGGCAGAGACCTGGGGTCTCCAATTCTCCTCTCTCTTAGTGGCAGGTCCTATGAACTCCACCTCCAGGATCCACCTGTGATGTAGCCCTTCCCCCCACCTTCGCTGCCACCACCTGGGGCCAGGTTGCCAAGTTACGGGCTGAATTGTGGCCCCCCACAACAAAAGATCTGTTGAAGCCTTAACCTTAGTACCTCAGAATGTGACTTTATTTGGAAATAGTGTCCTCACAGAGGTAATTGAGTTAAAATGAGGTCATTAAGGTGGGCCCTCATCTAAAATGACTGACATCCTTATAAAAAGTGGAAATCTGGACACAGAGACAGACACATACAGAGGGAAGACAACGTGAAGACAGAGGGAGAAGATGGCCATCTACAAGCCCAGGAATGCCTGCGGTTGCCACAAGCTGAGAGGCGTGGAGCAGACCCTGTTCAGAGCTCCTTCGGGAGAGCATGGTCCTGCCGACACCTTGAGTCTGGACTTCTGGCCTCCAGAACTGCGAGGCAAAATTCTGCTGTTTAAGCCACTCAGTTTGTGGTACGTTGTTACAGCAGCCCTAGCAAACTAATACATACCGTCATGGACCCCACGACCCCTCCTGCCATTCTGTTTCCTCTCTGGACTCCCTACCACCTGTCCTCCACACAGAAACCAGAGGGAACTACCCAAAATGGAAGAGCCCCACCAAGCCCTCCTGATATGGGCCTCTGCCCACCTCTGACCCCACCAGGTGGCTTTCTCCTTTGTCCACCTGCTTTGGTCTCATTGGAGTTCTAGAACCCTCAAGCTCTTTCCCCTGGCACTCTCCTTTTCATCCTGCAAGAAGTCAGCCTAAATGTCCCCATGAAGACAGACCCACCCACCTTCTCCGTCTCTGACCCACCCTCTCCATCTCAGTGTGGCCTCTCCAGCAGCTCTGCCACCACCGTGCGTTTCCTCCAGCCCACTCCTCAGAGTTAGCAATTGTGGCTTTCTTAGTGTATTCGTTTGCTTATTGTTTAGTTCCCCTCCAGACAACAAACTTCATGAAGACAGGGGGCAAGCGTATATAAATGCTTCATAAATATCTTTTGAGTGGATGGGAATAAAACAAGGAAGCCTGGTCCATCCAGCATCCCAGCCAGGCAGCCTCTGGGGCCAGCAGGGAGCAAACGGGTCAGTGTTGAGGAGAGACCAGAACTCTCCCACCCGCTTCTTCTTCGTACTCCCTCCCCATGTGCCAGGCAGCCCTTACCAACCTCTGCGAACCCCCTCCTCAGTCCCATGCCTCTCACCACTTCTCCAGCCTGGATGACCCACCCTCCCTTCTCTTCACCATCCATTCACTCTCCGATCTTCCTTCCAGGCCCAGGTCCTGTTCTGCCTCTCTTGGGAAGCCTTACCTGGCTCCCCGACCCTTACTCGGAGCCTCTTTCTGTCTATTAGTGCCACTGACTTGGAACTGCCTGCATCATTACCTATCTTTCCAATGTAATCCTCTTAGTACTAACAGTGGCCATACTTTGAAGACTGTAGATGCCTTTGTCATGGACAAAAACATTTCACAATCATTGTGCCCTGGGATTGCCCCAGTGGCCCTCCATAGCTGGGAAACTGCTCTTCCTGGGCTGGTGTGGTGGTAAGCAAATCAGCTGTAGCAAATGTGTCTGCATGCACATGTGTGCACGAGTGCGTCTGTGTGCCTGGTAGAGAAAGAGCAATGCATTCGCTGCTGGGTTGTTAGGCAACCTGCCCCCACCCACTCCGAGGAGGGCTGCCCTTAGGCGAGAAATGACCTTGGACACGCACGCAGCACCTCGTCCATAGGTGCAAGACTCAGCTTGGGCCTGGGATTTGCAGAGCCTAGTTGATCCAAAGCTCCAGTTAAGCGTGTACCTCCCAGACATTGCTACGGGTGAATGGGAATGGCCAACCAGACAGCACAAACAATGCTGGTATTGTTCCTCATTATAGAAATGTCTCTATCAGGAACGTTTGATAGAGCCCAAACTGGCTGTGAAAGAAATCCAAATGCTTAAGACAAAAGAGAAAAGAAAGTTTACCTCACTAGTAAGCTGGGATAAGGAAATGAAAACAAAGTAAAATATCTTGACAAGATATTAAAAGGGAAAAGATGTGGTAGAAGGCCATCCAAATGGGGAAAAAACCCACCTTTAATTCAAAAGTTTAGTTCAGCATGTAACAAAGCCTCTGAGGTAACTCTCAGTTAAAGTCTGAAGTTGTCATATTTTATCACTGAAAAATGCCAGCATTTTGGTAATTAATAGACTTAGTGGCAGCACCACACTGGGACACCAATGCTGTTGTTCCATCACCTGTGTGTGTTGGGGGTGGCGGGGATATGAGGCCCAGGTCTAAGTGCCACCAGCAGGGCCACCTCTCTTTCTGGACCAACTATATCCTTAAGCTATGATTTTGCTCCCTGCACCTGGAATAGGCTGAGTCTTCCCAAAACTAAGGCCCATAACCTAAGCTGGAGAAAATCAAAACAGACAGGACTCATGTACCTGAGACAAGGGAACTCCACGTTGTCGCTCTCAGGCTGCCCCTCCTCTCTCACCAGCACCCGATCCAGGAACCAGCCACTGCCGCTGCCTTTGCCGTCGTGTCTGACCCTCACCCGCCTTACCTTCCGCATGGTGACGGACTCAATGGTGAACTCATCGGCCTTTGTGGGGAAGACAGCAAGGCCAGTTAGACGGTGGCTCCCCTGGGACCCAAACACCAAGGGAAGACACAGGCCCAGAAATCCTAAAAGCCATAGCCAATGGGTTGGGCTATTGGTCTTTCACAGGTGGGCCAGGGGCTACCCATAAAGAACAAATTGCACCTCTCCCTCAATTTCTCCCACTGGACTATGTTCGATGTCAAGTTCCCAACAACTGAGATCTGTATTTTTGGATAAATGATGGCCATTCCCTGTGATCTCCTTTTAAAAGGCAAATCCCCTAGGAGGATTAATATATTAAGCTGTTATCAGTCACTAACCATTTATCATGAATTAATTCCTTGGTTAATCTCCTCTGGCTCCTTGCTACAGAAGGACACTGGCTCCCTTTTGAGAAAGGGAATGATTAGGGGGACCAGTGGTCTTATTAATTTCACAGTTTTGCCTGCCAGTGAAGCAGCAGGAATGCAGCAGGGGCTGCAGACTTGCCAAGTCTACACAAGTGTACCTGGGACCCTCTGGGAACAGGAACTCGAGGGTGGGATTCATGAAGGAAGGAATCAGAAGATGTAGAAAGAAAAGAGTAGGAAAGGGTGGAGAAAGACCTCCACTTGAATTCCAGGGCTTGCCCTGCCCTTGCTAAGGAAGAGGTGGCAGAGGAAGGAGAGGACCAAGGCTTACCAAATCTCTTCACCTGATGAGCAAACTTGGGTCTCACATTATTGAACTATGACTCTTAACTGAGCATCTACTGTGTGCTGAGGGCCAGGTCTGCTGGCAGGTAGTACATCTGTCACCTCTAATCCTCACAACAGCCAGCCACAGGTAGGCATCCTTTCCCCCATTTCAGACGCAAGGAAACTGAGGCTCAGAGAATGGAGGGTTTGGCCCCGATCCTCCTGACTCTTACCCCATTGTTTCACACAGCCTCCCCAGTAAATCCAGGTGATGGTTGGGGAAACCAAAGGGATCACCCAGCACGTTTGTAATGAGGCTAGGAATAGAACCCAATTCTCCCACTTCCATGTTTAGCGTCTTTCCTGATTTCTCTTTCAAAAAGGAAACGAACAAGTTGCCACCAGTGGTCATGCCTAGTGGAGATGCAATGTTCCTTCAGGTGTCCCAGCTTTCAGCATGCCTGGGACCTTCAGTCCACACACAAGGTGCCCAGCTTCCTTCCCTGCCCACCCCAAGTGTCTTCCTGCTCTGCCCTCTTCTCAAAGCTAAGGTGTGGGCCAGCTCTCAGTCTTAGGAGCTTGGTGACTGTCACGCATGTAGTTCCCTGTTCGCACACCCAGAGACAGCCTCCCTGATGGTCGAGGCACCAGTACCAGTGATCAGCTCTACTTAGAGCAGGGAAGATAAGGGAATGGGAAGGGGTGGGGTGGGGCTGAGGGAGGTGCACTGCTGGAACTTACGTTGCCCTTCACAAACAGGTCGGTGTTATTCCTGCAGTTGTAGAGCAGCCGCTCCCCCGTGTCCCCCACATCACCAAAAAGGCAGAGGTAGACGTTGGCATCCGTTCCCGCACCTTCAAGTTCCCCAGTGCACACTGTCACGCGGTACCGGGCCACTGGCAGGCAGAGAGAGGGACACAACTAGCTGGCAGCCCCCTGCTCCCAGCACTGGCCCTGCTGCTCCCCACCTCTGAGCACTGCCTCCCCCTCTCCCCCCGGCTCTCATCTGGGCTGACCTTGCTCATTCCGCCAGCTGCCTCACACCAGTCAAGGGCCAGCTCATCTGCAAATCCCTTGTCCCAGACAGACCAGAGGTTCCCAATCCTGGCTAACTGTCAGAATCCCATGGGAAACTTTTATAAGAATTCAGATTCCTGAGCACCACTTCAGACTTCCCAAATCTTAGTTTCCAGAGTGGGACCCCTAAAACTGCATTATTTACAAGCTCCCCCCGGGGACTCTGGTGGAGTTGGAGTTGGCAGTGTTTGGGGACCACAGGTCTAATACAAACATTTTGGCACTTGATTCCATCCAACCCAGTAGACTTTTTGCCTTAGGTTGTCCTCCAATTCATGAGTCTTGTCTTATTAAGAAAAGTAAGATAACTTTTCTTTTGAACCAGAACTGAGCCTTCCCTTCTCTTCAGAACTCCCCAGTGCTATGGACATGCCAGGAAGAGAAGCAGAGAGAAAGGCACAAAGTGCAGCTGCTATGGGAAGGGCAGCATCTTCTTCCCATGTTGAAAATGTACAGTCGAGCAGGCAAACCTGCATCTGGCACATAAGGCCTTACTTCCTAAGCTAAAAGTGAAATTCATTCATTCATTCCTTTGCCCAATATCTGTTTACTGAAGCCTAGTAAATGGCAGGCATTATTATAGGTGCAGGGATTCAGCAGTGAGCAAGACAGACTCCTGTTCAATGGCACTTATATTAAAGTTGAGAATGGAAGGGCGGAGAGGAGAGATGGACAGTAAAATCATAAATCATGAACAGGAAAATTTCTGAGTTGTATCTGTAACAAAGATAGTATAATGGAGTGATGCCACAGGGTGTGATGGAAGTAGGGAGATGTGCGGTAAGGGGGTGAAGATGATTTAGAGATGCAGAAAAGCTTGCTGCAAGGAGGCAAGGCTTGGACTAAAATGTTGGTGATAGGAACCAGCCACAGGCGTAGTGAGAGAAGAGGGTGCTGGTAAGTGTGAAGCCCCAATTTGGAGATAAGCAGCTATGTTTCAGGAGCAGAGAGAAGGCCAATATGGCTGGAATGGAGGGAGAAGGAGGGGATGAGATGAGGCCCAGAGGTGGACAGGGTTAAGGTAAGACATGTGGCTTCCTTTGTGTTTTTGTTTTTAATACAACAGGAAGACTTTATAGGGCTTTAGGCAAGGAAGTAACTTAGTCTGATCTATGTTTTAAAGAGCATTTGGCTGCCATGTGGAGAACTGATTGTAGGGGAAGAAAGAGTGAATCAGAGAGGCCAGTTAGTGGAATAATTACAGTAGTCTAGAAAAGAGAGGAGGATGCCTAGGACTGGGGGTGCAGTGGAGATGGAGAGAAGTTGGTAGATTAGAGATATATTTTTGAGGTAGAAACAACAGTACTTGGTGATGGACTGGATAGTTAATTGAGGGAAAGAGAAGAACCAGGGATGATTCCTAGGTTTATGGCTTGGGCAACTAGGTGAATAGTGTTAGCAACAAGCCATAGGGACACTTGGGGAGAATGAAGGGTTTGGAAATAAAAATCAATGGTTGTTTATTCATTATAAATTTGAGGTGTGTATTAGATGATCATAAAAAGAAGTCAAGATGGCAGTTGAATATGTGTGTGGAGGGTCAGGAGTGTTGACCTGACTTTGGTCATCATAGGCATATAGATTCCATTGAAAGTCACAGGACCAGATGAGATCCCCTATGGAGAGGATGCAGACAAGGACTATAGAGGGATACCAACATTAGAGGTCAAGCCCAGGAGAAGCTAGCAACTCAGATGAAAAGCAGCAGTCAGTGAAGCAGAGGGATTTTGCTCTGAACCTAAAACTGCTCTAAAAAGTCTATTTTTTTAAAATGAAGTGAATATTAAGGCATTCCCAGATAAACAAAAACTAAAAGAATTCATCACCATCAGACCTGCTCTACAAGAAATATTAAAGGGAGTCCTTCACATTGGACATTAAACAGTAACTTGAACACACCCAAAGACATAAAGAGAACCAGGAAAAGCAATGACTTAGGTAAGTATATAGACAGTATACTTTAATTTTTGTTTGTAACTCTTTTCCTCTCAAATCTTATGTAAAAGACAACTCCATAAAGCAATAAATATAAAACTGCATTGGTGGGTTTATAATGTACAAAGATATAATCTGTATGGCAATATAGCACAAAGGAGGTGAAAAGAAACAAACCTACACTGGAGCAGAGTATATTGTATATTATTGAAATTAAGCTGGTATTAATCTGAACTAGAATGTTATAAGTTAAGATGTTAATTGTAATTCCCTGGTATAATTCCCTAAGTGTAATTCTTCCTACTAAGAAAATAACTCTTACTGTATATACATATATGTATATGTATATATATTAAAAGAAACAAGGGAACTAAAATGGTATTCTAGAAAATATCTATTTACCACAAAAGAAGGAAGAATAAAGAAACAACAAAAAAAGACAAGATATATAGAAAGCAAATAGCAAAATGGCAGACATAAATCCTGCCATATTAGTAGTTACATTAAATGTAAATGGACTAAATATTTCAATCAAAAGGCAAAATATCGTGGTAATCCTGCAGAGACAGGATGGGTCTCCCTACTCCAAATTTGCTCAGCTATCAAGACTGATGATACCACGCATGTACCAAGAGTGAATATAAAATGATTATTCACATAATGAGCAGTTCTGGGGAGAGCATGATAGGCCCTCAAGCAGGCCCAAAAATGGCTGGGGACAGCAGAGAGGGATGACTGGTTTGACATTTTATGGTGGTTAAGGGGTGAGAGTTTCTTCACATGGGTCCTTGTATGGCTTGAACTTTCCACAAGTGTGAAGGAAGGGAGCATCCAGGCTTTCTTACCAAATTGCCCAGACATGAGGCAGAAAGCTACTGGTGTAACTGGAAAGCTGTCAGCAGTCAAATATGAAAAAGAAGTCATACTCCTTATTACACAGAGATTGGCAGAATAAATAATGCATCTAACTATCTGATGTATGGAAGAGACACACTTTAGATTCAGACACAAATAGGTTGAGAGTAAAAGGATGGCTCAAGAAGAAATAGACAATATGAATAAATTTATAACAAGTAAAAGATTGAATCAGAATTCAGAAAGCTACACATGAAGAAAAGCTCAGGCCTAGATGTCTTCACTACTGAATTTTACCAAACATGTAAAGAAAAATTAATACCAATTCTTCTCAAATAAAGTAGAAGGAAATACTTCTGAACTCATTTTGTGAGGCTAGTATATCTCTGCTCCAAAACCAGACAAAGATACCACAAGAAAAGAAAACTACAGACCAATGTTATGAATACAGATGCAAAAACCCTAAAAAAAATATTAGCAAAACAAATCCAGCCCCATAAAAAAGAACTATACACCATGGCAAGGTAGGATCTATCCCAGGGATACAAGTTAAATTTCTGAAAATCAAGTAATGTAATATATCATATTAATAGAAGAAAAAAACAAAAATCACATGATCATCTCAATAGACTCAGAAAAAGCATTTGACAAAATTCAACACTCTTTCATGATGAAAAATCAACAAACTAAGAATAAAAGGGAACTTCATCAACCCATAAAAGTCATCTATGAAGTACCCACAGCTGACATCATATATAATGGTGAAAGAGTGGATGCTTTCCCCCTAAGATCAGGAACAAGGCAAGGATCTCTGCTCCCACCACTTCTCTTCAACACGGTATTGGAGGTTTTAGCCAAGGCAACGAGGTATCCAGATTAGAAAGAAGTAAAACTATCTCTATTCGTGGATGACATGATCTTGTATATTGAAAATCATAAGGAATTCACTAAAAACTATTAGAACTAATAAGAGTTCAGCAAAGTTGTGGAGTACAAGATCAATATAGCAAAATCAACTGTATTTCTATTACCTTGCAATGAACAATCTGAAAAAAAATTAAGAAAACATTTCCATTCAAAATAGCATCAAAAAGAATAAAATAGGGCTTCCCTGGTGGCGCAGTGGTTGAGAGTCCGCCTGCCCATGCAGGGGACACAGGTTCGTGCCCCGGTCTGGGAAGATCCCACATGCCGCGGAGCGGCTGGGCCCGTGAGCAATGGCTGCTGAGCCTGCGCGTCTGGAGCCTGTACTCCGCAACGGGAGAGGCCACAACAGTGAGAGGCCCGCGTACCACAAAAAACAAACAAACAAACAAAAGAATAAAATAGTTATGAATAAATTTTTAAAAACAAGAAAACCAATTAATAAGTCATGGAGATGTAATGTACAGCATGGCAACTATGGTTAATAATACCATATTGCATATTTGAAATTGCTAATACAGTAGATCTTAAAAGTTCTCATCACAAGAAAAAAATTATGTAACAACGTGTTGTGATGGATGTTAACTAGACTTACTGTGGTGATCACTTTGCAATATATACAAATATTGAATCATTATGTTGTACACCTGAAACTAAATATAACATTGTAAGTCAATTATACCTCAATAAAAAAGAAAAAAGTGAAAAACTTAAGCTCTGCAAACTAAAAAACTGTTGAAAGAAATTAAAGATGTTCACAGATTGGAAGACCTAATATTGTTAAGATGGCAATACTTCCCAAACTGATCTACAGATAAAATGCAATCTCTATCACGATCTTAAATGATTTCTTTGTAGAAACTGACAAGCCATCTCTAAAATACGTATGGAATTTCAGGGAACCCAGAATAGCCAAAACAATAGCAAAAAAGAATAATAAAGAAGAATAACAAGTGTTGGCAAGGATGTAGAGAAATTGGAACTCTCATACATTGCTGATGGAAATGCAAAATGGTGCAGCTGTTTGAAAAATAGTATGATAGTTTCTCAAAACTCAAAACAATTACCATACAGCCAGCAATTCAGCTCATAGGTATATATCCAAGAGAAATGGAAACATATGTCCACAAAAAAACTTTACATGAATATTCATAGCCACATTATTCATAATAGCCAAAAAGTAGAAATAACCCAAATGTCCATTAACAGTTGAATGTGCTATATCCTTACAGTGAAATATTATTCAGCATTTAAAAGAAATGAAATACAGATGCATGCTACAAGGTGAATGGACATTAAAAACATTATGCTGAGTGAAAGAAACAGATACAAAAAGTCATATATTAAATGATTCCATTTATATGAAATGTCCAGAACAAGCAAATCTATAGAGACAAAAAATAGATTATTGGTTTAAACAGATGGGTAAGTACAGAGATAAGGAGTGAGGTGGGGGAATGGGTGTGACTGCTAATGGGTATGGGTATGCAATGAAAATGTTCTGGAATTTGATAGTGGTCAAGGATACATGATTCTATCAATATACTAAAAGCCACTGAATACTTTAAATAAATGGATTGTATGGAAAATGAATACCTCAATAAAGCTGTTTTAAAAAACGGACACTACTCATTGGTGGTCCATCTAAAATGAAGATAAAGTACATGAGGAATGAGACAAATCACCAGTAAGTTTAATTTAATTTTTCAGTAATAGACCCATTTTTATTTGGAGATATGAAGACATCTGAAAATTAAATTTGACCTTTAAATATGTGGGTCTGAATATATAGTGTCTATAGCAAAAGCATTTGTTAGAAGAAAAGGTCAAGGATAACTGCTTATCCACGGACCTGCCTGAGTGGGGCTGGCAAAGGTAGCCACTGAAGTCAAGAGTGGGGAAAGGTCTCCTGCCCCCAACAGTGTCTCCTGTCCTGCCCCCAAGGGTCTCCTGTCCCTCCCTCTTCAGAGGGACAGCACCTGAAATTCAACCACTGCTGCCTCTCCGGTCAACTCTGTTAAAATGCAAAAGATAAATGTTTTAAACTTTTAGCCTTCACATAAATGAAGCTGATGCTTTTGTGTTACGCTCCCAATGATAGGCTGTGTTAACAGTAAGAGGAACAAAGAGCATTAACTGGAGTGAGTACTGAAACGTGGAAGCACAGAAGGGAAGGGAGGGCACCAGTCTCACTTCATTCTGACTTTTGATGAAGGTCGGTTTTGCCTTTTTGGGCTGTATCTATTAGGCCATTCCCAGAGGCAAGCTGATGAGGGAATTTAGAAATCTCTATGCCTGGGAATCCCAGTCCCCTTTGCTCAGGAGCTCGAAGGTCCTATTGGCTGGACATTGTCAGGGGTCCCAATTCTCTCTAGGGGCCACTCCCAGCCCACCTGCCACTGAGGTTCTAAGCACCTTCCTGGCAAGAAGTCTGTGGACAATTAAAAATAATTATATTAGCCATCAGCAGTGAAAGACTTTAAACAGATGGGTAAGTACTAGAGCCTCTTGTACTTTAATTTTAAAATTACAGCTCAGCCTGATTAGCAAGAAGCCACAGTTTTCAGCACTTGAGACCAGTGGTCTCTTGCTGGCTCATCAGTGGTATGTAATCCCTTCTGCTGGACATGCGGTGGAGAATGCAGATCTCATTGGTTTTGCTATCTCACATAGCTCCTGAGGGAAAGGCAAGGTGGAGATAAATTGTGGGCTGGTGAGTGTTTTGTCTGTGTCTCCTGGTCTGTGTTAATCAGTGCAATCACCCCGGAAGGCATCTTGGCTCTCAGACGTGGTGTTAATTGCTTGTTTGACTGACCCTTATTTTTTAAGTAAACTAGGAGTACACAATTTCAAACATAGAGAATTGGTTTTAAATTGGTATTTACTCATTTTACATGAGTCCAAGACTCTCCACTGAAGGGATTTTCAGGAAGCCCTGCACATTATACCTTGGTATACCTTGGTACCAACTGGGGAAGTGAGATGTTGCCACCAGCTCTATTTACTGTTACAAAGAAGCATCCAGACCAGAAAAGGAGATTTGAGTTCCTGTAGAGGTGAGTGAGGACATGGGAGTGTTCCAAGAACAAGAGGAATTTATGTGAGCCAGAAAGAACAGTTGGGGAAAAGAAATTCGAGTTGATATGGGCTCCAAAGTACTGCCAAGGACCCCCAGAAGGCATTAAACTGCGCTTATAGCCAGGACAGACAGCCCTTCTGTCACTAACCCGGGTCCTTGAAGTCTTTAATCAATAGAAATTGATAAGAGGCCAGAAGAGAAATCCAGGCAAGGCTTTAGTGGGACTCGTGCCAGAGTACAAGGGAGTGAAAACAAGTAGCAGGTGCCCTTGCTTGCTCTCTGAGGAGGGCAAGCTGGTCCCTTAAATGGGGTGTGGGTGGGGGCGGATTGGTGGGTCAGGCTGGAGGGGCAGCTTAGGTGTCTGTCCACACCCTTGGCGGTGCTGTGTGCAGGGATTATGCTTTTGCTCCCGGTACCTCAGCAATGGCAGTTGGTTTGTGCTCTTCTTGTATCTTATAATTGCCCCCAACTGCAGTTATGTGTGCAGTTTTATTTAGTCCCTTATAGTTGCTTTGTATTCTGTCGCTAGAGATTCAAGCACTCCAGTAAATGGTGCCAGGTCCCAGCTTATCTCACTTCAATCCAATACTAGTCGTTAGAGAATTTTTTTAAATTGCAGTTGTTCTTTAATAGTATCACAGAAGGCAAAAACAAACAAAAGACAGCTATGATAGCCCCATATCTTATACACTGTTTAAAATGTTTCAAGGGTGTTTTTGTATGTAACCTATAGAAATGCTCTTCCTTCCTGCCCCTCCCACCGTGATCTCTCCTTATCTATCACATCCCCACCATGCAAGGCCTAGCTCAAATGCCTGAACAAAGTTTCTCCCATCTTCCTCAGCGGGAAGTTTACCTCCCTACTGTGTCTACTGCATTCATTCAACTCCTACCAGTTCCACCTTCAGAGTATTTCTTGAATTTATGTCCTCCTCCACAGTCTACCTGAACCCTGCACAATTTCAGGACCACTTTTTCTTCCCCCTGGATGATTTCTTGTCCCTAAAATACATCCTCCACACACCCACAAGTCCTTGACAGAGCAGGAGAAATGTGGGGAGGAAGGAACTGGATGGAGTTCAAGTTCAAGGGTGGTGTGAGTGTCATCAAGGTCATGAGAGGCCTGCGAGGGCAGGAGCCTGAGTCAGAGGTGGGGACTGAGTCAGAGTTCAGAGGAGCAGCTTTGTGGGATGAGCCCAAGTGAGGTACCGAGGAGTGGCTGGTTGCATGGGAGGGAGGTGGAGGTGAGCAAAGTGGACGAGGACCAGCATGTGGATGAATGGGTTTTCCACATGGACATTGATGGAAGTGGAACAAAAGCTCTCAGGTTTTGATATGTGCAAAAATTACTTGGTGTGTTTGATAAAAATACCGATTACCAGGCATAGCCCTCAGAGAGCCTAGTCAGTATATCTGGGATTGGGCCCAGGGATCTTCATTTTAACAAACACTCTAGGCAATTTTTATATAAATGGGACCTTGAGCATACTTTCAGAGACACTATCTGTTATGGGCTGAGTTGTGTCCCCCCACCAAATCCATATGTTGAAGTCATAACCCGTCAGTACCTCAGAATGTATTTGGAAGTAGGATCTTTAAAGAAGTAAATAAAGTAAAATGAGGTCGTATGTGTGGGCCCTAGTCCAATATGATTGATGTCCTTATAAGAAGAGATTAGGACATAGACATGAGCACACACACAGGGGAAAGATCATGTGAGGACACAGCGAGAAGATGGTCATTTTCAAGGCAAGGAGAGAGGTCTCAGGAGAAAGCCAACCTGCCAACACCTTGATCTTGGGCTTCTAGCCTCCAGAACTGTGAGAAAATAAATTTATGTTGTTTCAGCCCCCCAGTCTGTGGTATTTTGTTATGGCAGCCCAAGCAGACTAGTTCACTGTCCTAGAACAATGGTAGGAGTTGAGGGGTCTAGAGAATGACCAGGGGGCACCTTGCAAAAGAGGAACATGTCCAGAGTGAACAGAAGATGGAAATGAGCTGGGGCAGAAGCCACATTGTGGGTGGTGTGAGCCTCAAGGCCAAAAGGGCAGTGGGAGTCAGGAGAATGCCCCCTCCCGCTAGCCCCACAGTTGTGAGGACGGAAAACTGGGTTTTGGGGGGAGGGGAGCCATGCTTCAGTCAAGGTACGGAGGAGATGGAGGTGAAAGAACATCCTGGGCATTTAAGTAAAAATGGCAGCTTTCTCTCTGAAAAAAACTCACTAAAATGATAGTGAGTTTAAATACCTGATAGTGAGTAATTTAAAGATTTAAATTTTAAAGATTTTTTTTTATTTTAAAGATTTAACCAAACAAAAGATTTTAAAGATTTAACCAAACAAAAAATGTTCACCAATAAGGCTCAGGGAAAGGGATGACTATAGACAACAGCAACCAGATTTCAGAAGCTGGAGCACAGCTAGAAAAGTGTGCTTTTCACAGCACCTTAGCACAGTGGATCCTCACCAGGAGCACCCACAGCCCCTAGAAATTTGTTGGACAAATTCCTGAGCCCCCCACCCCAGACCCCTGACTTAACAGACCTATCAGCTGTGAAATTTGAGAAGTAAGGTTGCAAAGTCTCAGGAATGACAGCACCAGGTAACTTTGGAAATAAGGAGTGAGGAGCTAAAATTATGAGAACTGGTTAGAAGGATTTAGAAAGCAGTTAGATCCCAAGACCATCTCCTCAATTGTTCATACCTGCAGGCTCAATTCTGGCACATAAAGAGGGCAGATCAGGTAACAGCGGGTGTGTTTCTGCCTTGGTGGGATACATGTCACATAGAGTCCTAACTGGGGGGTGGGCAGGAATCATATGTTATTTATCATATTTACAGGGAGATGATAGCCTTGTTGCCAAAGAAAATACTGCTGAATGTGAAAAGGCAGAGTATAATTTGCTGACCTAGGAGGCAGGAGATCTTGTTCTAGGTCTCACTCTGTCTCTAACTATATAATCAGGGCAAGAACTTCCTCAGTTTCCTTATCTGCATCAATCTATTTTAAGGACCTTTGAACACAAATATTCCATAGTCCATTTTAATTAGTCCATTTTAATTAATTCCATAGTCCATTTTAATTAAAAATGAAGAAGAATCATAAAATAGTACTAATTGCATGCACTGCCTAATTAGACTAACAGGGTGATCCCTTTTTAGATATTTGCTGTTTGGGGTTTCTATGTTTCTGTGTACTTAACTCTGTTCAAATTGTTTAAAACTATATATACAGAGCTTCTACTGGGTGCGCAAATGCCTGAGAAGTGACACTATCCAAATACTTAGAAGGACTACTGGAACTATCGATGACATCGTAATTTACTTTTTGTAATTTTGCAATGTTATTCTACTATTTAAAAAAAATTAAGCACAGCCATAAGGATAGAAAATAGGTTAATTATATTAAGTGCCAATTCTGATCAATTGCTAATGTTTGCTTGCAGTGCTATATTGAGGGCTATGAAGCTCATTTCAGACTAAATGGGAGAAAATGCTGTGATTACTCAGTAATGTCTGCCAAGAGAAAAGGATAGGACACGTGCCGTGTATTTGCCAGCACTCTGGCGGTATAACCTAGAGGCAAAATGATCTCCTTTTCCCTCTTTGAATGTGGATGCTAGACTCCAGATTAAAAGCTCAGCTCTCGGGCTTCCCTGACGGCGTAGTGGTTGAGAATCTGCCTGCCAATGCAGGGGATATGGGTTCGAGCCCTGGTCTGGGAAGATCCCACGTGCCACGGAACAACCGCGCCCGTGAGCCACAACTACTGAGCCTGCGCGTCTGGAGCCTGTGCTCCGCAACAAGAGAGGCCGCGACAGTGAGAGGGCCGCGCACCGCGATAAAGAGTGGCCCCCGCTTGCCACAACTAGAGAAAGCCCTCGCACAGAAACGAAAACCCAACACAGCCAAAAATAAATAAATAAATTTATTTAAAAGCTCAGCTCTCTTCTACTAGCCGCAAAAAGAAATAGAGAATTCATAAGGGAGCAGTCAAGTGTGGCTACAAGAGCCCAGATCCAGCCTTCATTTTTGAGGACCATCTTATGCATAATTTGAAGAGGATGTTTCCTTTAATTTCAGGGAGTGTGTGGAGAAATACTGTTCAGTGTGGATTCTTCTCATGCCCTCATAGCCAACCTGAAGACCCAGAAATCTCCCCATTCTCACCCATGCCCATCATAAAGCCTTAGCATCATGGAGATGGCTACTACAAAGCCGGTCTTGAGTCTAGGACCTTCTAAACCCATTCCTCATTCAGAAGGAGCCTGATGATGCATAGTGGACAAGACTACCAGCTCATGGGCTAGACACCCATTGGCACACGGAATAAGAGTTCCATTACCTCCCCCAGGATGAGAGCCAGTCAATACTTACTGCCCATTATCCTCCGTACTGTTGGACCCTCGGCAGTCATTTCCCTAACGATCTCATTGTCATCCTCGTTGGCATCCAGCCAGCGATTGCAGTTGAAGTTATACTTGTCCTTGGTCAGGGTGTTCATCAGGGTCATCTGGAATGAAGTCCTGGAGTGAACAAGTGGTGTACCAGAGGTATTCATCCATGCCTTGAGGTTCCCGTTCTGCTAGTTCATCTCAAGGAGGACAAGGCCGTCCCCTAGGGATGACTCTTGTGGAAGGTGGAGTGCCAGATTAATATTTATCCCTCTGGTCCCCTGGAGACCCACAGTTGCCTAGCAGCCAGGTGACTAGGACACAGTGCAAGTCTGCTGAAACCTAAGCAACTTCTTAGTCTACTTTGGAAGTCCTGTCCCCGTCAGGAAGTCCATGTGTCATGTGTCCAAATTTAGGTCTCACTACAACCCTTCCCCACCCACACTCCCAACAGATAAAGGCAAACTAACAAGACAAGGTCATTAGAAATAGACCATTTTGGTTCCTCTCCCAACCACCTTCTAACCCCCAAGTTGGTACATCTCACCCTTTCTAAATGCCATCCAGAACCAGGACTCCTTTTATCATGCCACGCCCGAATCTTATAAAACCTGCCGAGGTCTGGGAGCTCAATCTATGGTGAGAAATAACAAGGCCTGAGTGGACAGAACCAAGTGAAATGTGTTTACCCTCATAGCTGACCCCCTGCCAGGAGGGTACCCACTTTGAGCTGTTTCTTCAGCATCAAGGGTGGGTTTGCTTCAAACCACCCTCATATATTCTATCTTATTGTGCTCTTTTAACCAATGGCACATGAGGGAGAGACAGCCACGTAGAGCTAAGGTTCAATCTGGGCTGGTGAAACTGAACAAAAATAACTGACCCACAGTAGGATCCAGACTAAATAAAATCTTCCAAGCAATAAGCTTTCAATTACAAAATCCATATGGCAGCCCTGCAAATTAGCACAGGCCCAAGCCCCAGGACTCTGCTGGGCACTGAAACAGACAAAAAGATCAATACAGTGGTCATGCCCTTTCCCTAGGGGCTCCAAGTCTAGCCAGGAAGACAAATACATAAAGAGCAATGAACTGAAGGTATAATAGAAGCGCCAAGGGGGTGCTCTGAGAAGAGAGCTGCAAATTACAAATTATTCTTACCTAAAGGTCAGAGCAGCACTTCCGTTGACAAAACAAGCCTTGCTCTGCTTATATACATACTGAAAATTTAAAGCTGAATTTCTTTTTAAATGTTCCAAAATGTATACTTTCCTTAAAATTTGTTCCTCACTCTCTAATTCAGTCCACACTGGGCGGTTTGACACTAACTGTGCTCAGGGTCTCTGTTCTACAATGATTCCCCAAGTCACCGGGCTCCTGAATGTCCAAAGCCATTACATACTTGCTTCTTCTCCCATGCTTGGTTCTGGACTGTTTGATTCAGATGAAGGGCCAGATCTAAACTGCACCCCATCAGTACATTGCCCGTACATTAAATGTGGCATTCCTTGCAGGGGCCTAGGGTCTCTATTTTACCTTTTTGTCTTCAAACTTGATCCAAACCTGGCTTAGGAAACCAGAATCCCATGACAAATGCTTCTTACACCCCTTTCTCTTTCTTCCCTCCCACTCTGTCCCTCTTCCTACCCTAAATTTCTCAATTATTCCGGGTTTGAACCACTTGTTGTTGGGATTCAGGAGAATCTCATCTGTCCGCCCCTTCTGCCCGTAAATCTGGATGAAGATAGGAGAGTTGGTACCAGCTTTCTTCAAGTCGGTCGTCCAGACCCACAGGGACCACGGGAATTCTGCAGAGACAGGTCAAGTTGTACCATTAACTTCAAAAGTGAAGAGATTTTCAAGCTACCAGTGGGGAAGACAAGCAAATCAAAGGTGATCAGGACTGAAGTACAGGTTGTATACAGGTGTGTCCTACTCTCAGAAACCCATTATAACAAATACTAAATTTGGGAAGCCAAGGATTCCTTGCTATTTGAGAGAGTGTGCCTTAATGTTCCTTTTAATGGTGAAAGTCTATTAGTATATTTTTAATAGGGGGAATAGTTGACTCCACCCACCCTATGGCCAGTACATTCAGAGTGCAGTGTGTGCAACCATTCAGTTTAACAACTAGCCCATCACAGCAGCTTAACGATTTGGGGCTGCTGGAGTATCAGCCTTGGTGCCATGTCTGTAATTCTGTGTGGTCTGTACCTTGGAGAACTGAGGTCCCTGGGGGACCCTTTCCCTTCCTTTCCAGAGGAGAATTGAGAAGAAGGAGCGCCCAGTGGTTTGACAATCCTGGCCTTTGCTGGCTCTGGGCCCCTCCACCTACTTTTCAGCCTCTTCTTCCTGAGAGACACCATCTCGTAGAGCTGCCTCTCGATCAGCCCATCTGTCTTCTTCTCATCCAGCCAGCTGCTGCAAGGGAAGGTCTGCTGGATGCCAGTGAAGGGGCACAAAATCACCACCTGGGGGAGCAGATCACATCTCCTACAGTAGGTCCCCTGGCTGGGACTTCTTTGTAATGTTCAACAGCCTCCTTAGCCCCACATTTAGGGTTGTCTGCATTACTACCCTCAAGGAATGTCACTTTTCTTCCCACTGCCTATCTCATTAAATCTTAGATCAAGAAATACCTCCTCTAAGAAATCTTCCCAAGTAGGTATCATCCATATTCCAATTTACCAGCCCAAACCTCAAACATTTTTCTCTATACACATACCCTTTTTGAATACCATATTTCCTTATGCACATTGTAAAATCTCCATCTGAACCAAGTTAACTAGAATACTAAATTAATACCCTATATTTGTCTTATGGAAAAAAGGTCAGTCACATAAAAGGTGATTAATATCTATAATTTAATACAAAAACTACCCTCCTCAGGACTTGATCCTTATTTAACCTTCTTTCCTACATCTTCTCCATCTCTACCCACATTCTGAACTTATGGGTTTAGAACATGGCATTCTAACCTTCTCTCCTACACCTTCTCCATCTCTACCCACATTCTGAACTTATGGGTTTAGAACATGGCATTCTGTCTAACCCAGACACACCTAGATGTTTTGAAGAGAAGCATCAGAATGCCAAAGACAGAGATCTTAAGAGCGTCAAGAGAGAAAAGACAGATGATGGCAATTGGACTAACAGAAGCCAGAGGATATTGGAGGGTGGGGGCATTATAACTCAATCTAGAATTCTGTATCCTGAAATTTCTTTCAAGAATGAAAATGAAATAAAATAATTTTCAAATTAACAAAAACAGAGTTTACCACCAATAGACCTTACTTAACCAAAGGAACTTCTAAAGCATATTACTTCAGGAGGAAGAAGAAAATTGACACCAGAAGAGAGGTCTTAGAGGCAAGAAGAATTGTCAAGCAAATACACTGGCAAACAGGTAGGTAAATCTGGACAAATATGACTCTACAAAACAACAGCATATAATATGTGAATTTAAAACTAATTCAAAGGAGAGCTAAAATACTCTACTTTCAAAATTGGCATGCAACCTAGATGCAGGATTATTACCATTAGAAATTTCTAAGGTTCTTGATTTGTCTAAGAGGGAATTAGGGATGGTGGTTAAATTTAGGTCTTGTCCCAGTAAGTATGTATGCTAAAATTTCAATAGTAACCACTAAAAAAACCAGAGAGTGAATAATTTCCAAATCACTATCAAGAAAATAAAACCCATAACCAATCAGTTAATCAAAAAAAAAAAAAAAAGAAAAAAGAAAGACATAGTAAAAGCAGGACAAACAGACATGTTAATAGTTATAAAAAACATAAATGACTAAATTTATCAGTTAAAAGCTAGATAGTATCAGATAGGATTGTGATAAAGATTCAATTAACCAGAGGTTATACTAATTCTACACCTCACAACGTAGCCTAAAACTATATAAAGCAAAAATTGTTAGTTCTACAGTAAGAAATTTAAATATCTACCACCGACATTGGAAGTTTCAACATAACTTTCTTCATAATTAATAGATCAAACAGACAAAATGCTATTAAGGAGATAGAAGGTTCAAAAACAAAACTAACAAACTGAATTTAATAAATAAAGTCAAAATCTTAAATTCAACTCTTGGAACATATACATAAATTGAAGCGCATTGTAAAGTAAATGTCAAAAAATTTTTAAATGGCATCCACCACTGAGAGGACCTTCAAGATGGCAGAGGAGTAAGACGTGGAGATCACCTTCCTCCCCACAAATACATCAAAAATACATCTAAGGGCTTCCCTGGTGGCGCAGTGGTTGAGAGTCCGCCTGCCGATGCAGGGGACACGGGTTCGTGCCCCGGTCTGGGAGGATCCCACATGCCGCGGAGCGGCTGGGCCCGTGAGCCATGGCCGCTGAGCCTGCGCGTCCGGAGCCTGTCCTCCGCAACGGGAGAGGCCACAACAGTGAGAGGCCCGCGTAACGCATAAAAAAAAAAAAAAAAAAAAAAAAAAAAAATACATCTAAATGTGCAACAACTCCTAAAGAACACCTACTGAACGCTGGCAGAAGACCTCAGACTTCCCCAAAGACAAGAAACTCCCCACGTAGCTGGGTAGGGAAAAAGAAAAAACAGAGACAAAAAAATAGGGAGGGGACCTACACCTCTGGGAGGGAGCTGTGAAAGAGGAAAAGTTTCCACACACTAGGAAGCCCCTTCACTGGTGGAAACGGGAGCGGGCTTGGGGGAAGCTTTGGAGCCATGGAGGAGAGCACAGCAATAGGGCTGCAGAGGGCAAAGCGGAGAGATTCCCGCAAAGAGGATTAGGGCCAACCAGGACTCACCAGCCTGAGAGGTTTGTCTGCTCACCCGCCAGGACAGGTGGGGGCTGGGAGCTGAGGCTCGGGCTTCGGAGGTCATATCCCAGGGAGAGGACTGGGGTTGGCTGCGTGAACACAGCCAGAAGGGGGCTAGTGCACCACAGCTAACCAGGAGGGAGTCCGGGAAAAAGTCTGGAACTTCCTAAGAGTCAAGAGACTGTTGTTTCGGGGTGCACGAGGAGAGGAGATTCAGAGCACTGCCTAAAAGAGCTTCAGAGACAGGTGTGAGCCACGGCTATCAGCACGGACACCAGAGACAGGCATAAAATGCTAAGGCTGCTGCTGCAGCCACCAAGAATCCTGTGTGCAAGCACAGGTCACTATCCACACCTCCCCTCCCGGGAGCCTGCGCAGCCCGCCACTGTCAGGGTCCCATGATCCAGGGACGACTTCCCCAGGAGAGCACATGGCACACCTCAGGCTGTTGCAATGTCACACTGGCCTCTGCCGCCGCAGGCTCGTGCCGCATTCTGTACCCCTCTCTCCCCAGGCCTGGGTGAGCCAGAGCCCCCTAATCAGCCCTCCTTTAACCCCCTCCTGTGTGGGTGAAGAACAGATGCCAGAGTGTGACCTACATGCAGAGGCAGGGCCAAGTCCAAAGCTGAAACCCAGGAGTTGTGCGGACAAAGAAGAGAAAGGGAAATTTCTCTGTGCAGCCTCAGGAACAGATTAAATCTTCACAATCAACTTGATGTACCCTGCATCTGTGGAATACCTGATTAGACAATCATCCCAAAATTGCAGTGGTGGACTTTGGGAGCAACTGTAGACTTCGGGTTTGCTGTATGCGACTGACTAGTTTCTGATTTTTATGTTTAACTTAGTATGGTTTTTAGCGCTTCTTATCACTGGTGGATTTGTTTATTAGTTTGGTTGCTCTCTTCTTTTTTTAAAAAAATTACTTTAAAAATATGTTTATTTTAATTATTTTTTATTTTAAAAACTTTATTTATTTTATTTTATTTTTCTTTCCTTCTTTTTTTTCTCCCTTTTCTTCTGAGCTGTGTGGCTGACAGGGTTTTGGTGCTCTGGCCGGGTGTCAGGCCTGTGCTGCTGAGGTGGGAGAGCCGAGTTCAGGAAATTGGACCATCAGAGACCTCCCGGCCCCACGTAATATCAATTGGCGAGAGTTCACCCAGAGATCTCCATCTCAACGTGAAGACCCAGCTCCACTCAATGACCAGCAAGCTCCAGTGCTGGACACCCCATGCCAAACAACTAGAAAGACAGGAACACAACACAACCCATTAGCAGAGAGGCTGCCCAAAATCATAATAAGTTCACAGACATCCCAAAACACACCACTGGACATGGTCCTGCCCACCAGAAAGACAAGATCCAGCTTCATCCACCAGAACACAGGCAACCAGTCCCCTCCACAAGGAAGCCTACACAACCCACTGAACCAACCTTACCCACTGGGGACACAAAAAACAACGGGAATTACGAACTTGCAGGCTGCAAAAAAGAGACCCCAAACACAATAAGTTAAGCAAAATGAAAAGACAGAGAAATACCCAGCAGATGAAGGAGCAAGGTAAAAACCCACCAGGCCAAACAAATGAAGAAGAAATAGGCAGTCTACCCGAAAAAGAATTCAGAGTAATGATAGTAAAGATGATCCAAAATCTTGGAAATAGAATGGAGAAAATACAAGAAACATTTAACAAGGACCTAGAAGAACTAAAGAGCAAACAAACAGAGAGGAACAACACAATAAATGAAATTTAAAATTCTCTAGAAGGAATCAATAGCAGAATAACTGAGGCAGAAGAACGGATATGTGACCTAGAAGATAAAATAGTGGAAATAACTCCCACAGAGCAGAATAAAGAAAAAAGAATGAAAAGAATTGAGGACAGTCTCAGAGACTTCTGGGACAACATTAAATGCCCCAACATTTGAATTATAGGGATCCTAGAAGAAGAGAAAAAGAAAGGGACTAATAAAATATTTGAAGAGATTATAGTTGAAAACTTCCCTAATATGGGAAAGGAAATAGTCAATCAAGTCCAGGAAGTGCAGAGAGTCCCATACAGGATAAATCCAAGAAGAACACGCCAAGAAACATATTAATCAAACTATCAAAAATTAAATACAAAGAAAAAACATTAAAAGCAGCAAGGGAAAAACAACAAATAACATACAAGGGAATCCCCATAAGGTTAACAGCTGATCTTTCAGCAGAAACTCTACAAGCCAGAAGTGAGTGGCAGGACATACTTAAAGTGATGAAAGGGAAAATCTTACAACCAAGATTACTCTACCCAGCAAGGATCTCATACAGATTCAACAGAGAAATTTAAACTTTTACAGACAAGAAAAAGCTAAGAGAATTCAGCACCACCAAACCAGGTTTACAACAAATGCTAAAGAAACTTCTCTAGGCAGGAAACACAAGAGAAGGAAAAAACCCACAATAACAAACCCAAAACAATTAAGAAAATGGTAATGGGAACATACATATTGATAATTACCTTAAATGTAAATGGATTAAATGCTCCAACCAAAAGACATAGACTGGCTGAATGGATACAAAAACAGGACCTGTATATATGCTGTCTACAAGAGACCCATTTCAGACATAGGGACACATACAGACTGCAGGTGAGGGGATGGAAAAACGTATGCCATGCAAATGGAAATCAAAAGAAAACTGGAGTAGTAATTCTCATATCAGACAAAATAGACTTTAAAATAAAGACTATTACAAGAGACAAAGAAGGACACTACATAATGATCAAGGGATCAATCCAAGAAGAAGATATAGGAATTGTAAATATTTATGCACCCAACGTAGGAGTACCTCAATACAAAGGGAAAATGCTAACAGCCATAAAAGGGGAAATTGACAGTAACATAATCATAGTAGGAGACTTTAATAACACTCCACTTTCACCAATGGAGAGATCATCTAAAATGAAAATAAATAAGGAAACACAAGCATTAAATGACACATTAAACGAGATGGACCTAACTGATATTTTTAGGACATTCCATCCAAAAAACAACAGAATACACTTTCTTCTCAAGTGTGCACGGAACATTCTCCAGGGTAGATCACACCTTGGGTCACGAATCAAGCCTTGGTAAATTTAAGAAAATTGAAATCATATCAAGTATCTTTTCCAACAACAATGAGACTAGATATCAATTACATGAATAAAACTGTAAAATATACAAACACAGGGAGGCTAAACAATATGCTACTAAATAACCAAGAGATCACTGAAGAAATCAAACAGGAAATCAAAAATTACCTAGAAACAAATGACAATGAAAACACAATGACCCAAAATGTATGGGTTGCAGCAAAAGCAGTTCTAAGAGGGAAGTTTATAGCAATACAATCCTACCTCAAGAAACAAGCAACATCTCAAATAAACAACCTAACTGACACCTAAAGCAATTAGAGAAAAAAGAACAAAAACCCCCCAAATTTAGCAGGACAGAAATCATAAAGATCAGATCAGAAATAAAGGAAAAAGAAATGAATGAAACAATAGCAAAGATCAATAAAACTAAAAGTTGGTTCTTTGAGAAGATAAACAAAATTGATAACCCATTAGCCACACTCATCAAGAAAAAAAGGGAGAAGGCTCAAATCAATAGAATTAGAAATGAAAGAGGAGAAGTAACAACTGACACTGCAGAAATACAAAGGATCATGAGAGATTGATTACTACAAGCAACTATATGCCAATAAAATAGACAACCTGAAAGAAATGGACAAATTCTTAGAAAGGCACAAACTTCTGAGACTGAACCAGGAAGAAGCAGAAAATATAAACAGACCAATCACAAGCACTGAAATTGAAACTGTGATTAAAAATCTTCCAACAAACAAAAGCCCAGGACCAGATGGCTTCACAGGCGAATTCTATCAAACATTTAGAGAAGAGCTAACACCTATCCTTCTCAAACTCTTCCAAAATATAGCAGAGGAAGGAACACCCCCAAACTCATTCTACGAGGCCACCATCACCGTGATACCAAAACAAGACAAAGATGTCACCAAAAAAGAAAACTACAGGTCAATATCACTGATGAATATAGATGCAAAAATCCTCAACAAAATACTATCAAATAGAACCCAACTGCACATTAAAAGAATCATACACCATGATCAAGTGGGATTTATCCCAGGAATTGAAGGATTATTCAATATATGCAAATTAATAAATGTGATACACCGTATTAACAAATTGAAGGATAAAAACCATATGATCATCTCAATAGATGCAGAAAAAGTTTTCGACAAGATTCAACACCATTTATGATAAAAACTCTCCAGAAAGTGGGCATAGAGGGAACCTACCTCAACGTAATAAAGGCCATATATGACAAACCCACAGCAAACATCATTCTCAATAGTGAAAAGCTGAAAGCATTTCCTCTAGGATCAGGAACAAGACAAGGATGTCCACTCTCACCACTATTATTCAACATAGTTTTGGAAGCCCTAGCCATGGCAGTCAGAGAAGAAAAAGAAATAAAAGAATACAAATTGGAAAAGAAGAAGTAAAACTGTCACTGTTTGCAGATGATGTGATACTATACATAGAGAATCCAAAAGATGCTACCAGAAAACTACTAGAGCTAATCAATGAATTTGGTTAAGTAGCAGGATACAAAGTTAATGCACAGAAATCTCTTGCATTCCTGTACATTAATGATGGAAAATCTGAAAGAGAAATTATGGAAACACTCCCATTTACCACTGCAACAAAAAGAATAAAACACCTAGGAATAAACCTACCTAGGGAAACAAAAACCTGTATGCAGAAAACTATAAGACACTGATGAAAGAAATTAAAGATGATACCAACAGATGGAGAGATATACCATGTTCTTGGATTGGAAGAATCAGTATTGTGAAAATGACTATACTACCCAAAGCAATCTACAGATTCAATGTAATCCCTATCAAATTACCAATGGCATTTTCTATGGAGCTAGAACAAATCATCTTCAAATTTGTATGGAGACACAGAAGACCCCAAATAGCCAAAGCAGTCTTGAGGGAAAAAAGCGGAACTGGAGGAATCAGACTCCCTGACTTCAGACTATACTACAAAGCTACAGTAATCAAAACAATGTGGTATTGGCATAAAAGCAGAAACATAGATCAATGGAACAAGATAGAAAGCCCGGAGATAAACCCACACACCTATGGTCAACTAATCTATGAGAAAGGAGGCAAAGATATACAATGGAGAAAAGACAGTCTCTTCAATAAGTGGTGCTGGGAAAACTGGACAGCTACATATAAAAGAATGAAATTAGAACACTCCCTAACACCATATACAAAAATAAACTCAAAATGGATTCAAGACCTAAATGTAAGGCTGGACACTATAAAACTCTTAGAGGAAAACATAGGAAAAACACTCTTTGACATAAATCACAGCAAGATCTTTTTTGATCCACCTCCTAGAGTAATGGAAATAAAAACAAAAATAAACAAATGGGACCTAATGAAAGTTCAAAGCTTTTGCACAGCAAAGGAAACCATAAACAAGACGAAAAGACAACCCTCAGAATGGGAGAAAATATTTGCAAATGAACCAACAGACAAAGGATTAACCCTCAAAATATATAAACAGCTCATGCAGCTCAATATTAAAGAAACAAACAACCCAATTCAAAAATGGGCAGAAGACCTAAATAGACATTTCTCCAAAGAAGACATACAGATGGCCAAGAAGCACATGAAAAGCTGCTCAACATCACTAATTATTAGAGAAATGCAAATCAAAACTGCAATGAGGTATCACCCCACACCAGTTAGAATGGGCATCATCAGAAAATCTACAAACAACAAATGCTGGAGAGAGTGTGGAGAAAAGGGAACCCTCTTGCACTGTTGGTGGGAATGTAAATTGATACAGCCATTATGGAGAACAGTATGGACGTTCCTTAAAAAGCTAAAAATAGAACTACCATATGATCCAGCAATCCCACTACTGGGCATATACCCCAAGAAAACCATAATTCAAAAAGAGACATGCACCCCAATTTTCGTTGCAGCATTATTTACAATAGCCAGGTCATGGAAGCAACCTAAATGCCCATCGACAGATGAATGGATAAAGAAGATGCGGTACATATATACAATGGAATATTACTCAGCCATTAAAAGGAAGGATATTGAGTAATTTGTTGAGACATGGATGGATCTAGAGACTGTCATACAGAGTGAAGTAAGTCAGAAAGAGAAAAACAAATATTGTTTATTAACGCATGTATGTGGAACCTAGAAAAATGGTACAGATGAACAGGTTTGCAGGGCAGGAGTTGAGACCCAGATGTAGAGAGCAAACGTATGGACACCAAGGGAGGAAAACTGCGGTGGAGTGGGGATGGTGGTGTGCTGAATTGGGCGATTGGGATTGACATGTATACACTGATGTGTATAAAATTGGTGACTAATAAGAACCTGCAGTATAAAAAACAAACAAACAAAAGCAACTCATACTAAACTTTCTTTGTGTTATTTGTATGGAAATATGTTAATATAAATGTTTCAGACATTACATGAAATTTCTAAAAATCTTATATGTTCTGGTATCATATTATAAGTCATAATTCTAGTTATTACTTTAAAATGTATATCTCAGAAATAACGAAATTTCCTTGTCAATTGCATTATTATGAACTTTCATCAAATCTTTAACCGTGGTCATTTTTAAGCCTTTTGTCAGTTACAGACAGTTCTGGGTGTACTCTGATGCTTTTGCAAAAATGTTCCTCTAGAAGGGTTTCATCTTTAAGGAATTCATGGAAAAGACTCTGACAAGTACAGGTTTCTGGTAACTGACTATACTGCTGAACTGAATGAAGAAGCATTTTCAGAACTCTAATGGGAAACTGATGAACTCATAAAAGTGCCAACAAAAGATCACGATAAAAAAAATTAATTACATGGGACTGAGTGAACTGATGAGGATGATTATAATTTTTGTGACTTTCTGTTTGAATAAAAAAAAAAAAAGGCCCTGTGAGAGGGATTTCTCATGTACTTTGTAACTGGTGCAAAGGAAGTAGGAAGTAGGATGCAGATTAGAGTTTGTATTTGCAAGTTAAAGAGAAGGGTTGAATCAGGGCAGGGTCCTCCCCAGCCTCCCTTACCTTCTCACAGTACCAGCCTCTATTGGCTCCCACATTGCCATGTCCGATGGAGACCCGGCTCAATGGGCTGAGGAGGACAGCCAGCTCGATGTTGAAGATGTCTCTGCGGCCACGGTCAAACACACCGCCCTCCAGGAAGATTTTCCCACTGTTCTTATTCCCTCTGGCCCCGAACATGACCAGGTAGATTTTGGATTTGGTCCCAGCACCCCGGACATCCCCAGTGAAGACGGTGACAATATATGAGATGGCTGGTGCGGAAACAACAGGGGGAAGGAGAGGGTTCAGTGCAAGCTGACAACAATATCCTACCCACCTTCTCTGCCACCTGACCACACCTCCCTAGACCTTCCCTCTGCTGTACATCCCCATCCCCCTAAGTCCTCCTCCCCCAGACGACATCCAGTGCCCCTTTCCACTTCCCTTTATCTTTTTTGGAGTTGGTGTGTCAGTGCACCTGAGTTTAGGAGCAAACTGCAGGTTACAGGAAGCTGCCAGCCCCCATTACAGGAAACTAACAAAGAGAAGGAAGAGCTTGGGTTGGTTAAGAATAGTACTTATTATTAATGCTAATTACCACATGCATATTATTAATAGCTGCCAGATGAATTCTATTGTGTCTCATTTCATTAGAATCGTCACCTCGATTAAGAGAGATTTGTATTCAGGACTATCTGATTCATGGAGCTTGCTGTTTTGCACATAACTTAAAAACATAACTCTTAATAGAGGGCACTAATGTCCTCCTTTACCACCTGAGGGGGTGGGATGCGGAAGACTGAGGGAGGGAGAAGACATTGTGGGTTGGGCCATTTGGGGTTTTGGTCAGTCAGAAGGCAATGTGAGGACATGGAGTTCTGGGGAAGAGCCAGCAAGAGGAGATTAAACTCTGAGATGAGACAGACTAAAGGAAAACACCAAAGACAAACATTTGAACAGGAAACTATAGGAAATTCTGCTAAGGTGTGGTCTGCCTTTTTTCACACTGTCCCAGAGTCTAAGGCAAGTGGTACTTTAAGCCTTGTTAGTCCCCCACCTCCCTTTCATCCTACCCCCACCCCCTGATCTCAGAGAAACAAAATGTCTTTGGGAGATAGCACATGCAACTACATGGACGCATTATTCATTCATACATTCGCACCTTCCCTTGCTCAACAAACATTTACTGAGTGCTTACTCTATGACAGGCCTTGGGAGACTATGAAGGTAAAAAGGAATAGCCACTGCCCTCAAAGAGTGGGTGTCCAGCTTTACTTCACAACACATGGACAGATGGTGTTCTCACACTAGACATACTGTCATAGCCTAGGTTGTCAGCAATTCCAGCCTCTCACTGTCATTTCTCCTCGTCTACCACTGGAAGCAAGTAATAGTAACACAGTTAAAGGGGACATATTAAATCTGCTCTAGTGGATGTTTTAAGTAAATAATTTTCAAACTATAGAATACAAAATCATGACACACCCGACAACGTGGCACCCCTCACCCAGGCCAAGGCGCCATAATGCCATGGTTGAAAAGCACTGGAGCAGAGGAGCATTGGTTTCCCAAACAATAGCAGTCACGTTCTTCCCAAAATGTCTGCAGCAAGAGAAGGGAGAGACAGCCCTGTCTAGAGCGGGTAGGGGAAGTTTCAGAGGAAGCGACTGGCAGCAGGAAGTTGAGAAGCAGAAAGAAGAGAAATGGTGTCACAGGCTGAGGAGAAAGCATATTCCGAAGAGAAAGAGTAAGGCCAGCAGCTAAAGGGAGGGGAGAGGGAAGGCATGTGGGTGAGGTGGGGGGAACAGGGAGAGGGGGTAGGTGTGGGAAAGAGTGAAAGGTGTGCAGATCGGGAGAGGGAGAGGGAGTGTGTGTGTGGAAGTGGTAGTAGAAGATGTTGAAAGATGCTGCTGAAATGGTCAATTGGAGCCCAATCGTGGAGCAATTTTATCTTATACCCCAGAACTTGGACTCATTCTCTCTGCAGTGGGAGCCATGGGAGGGTCTGTCCCAGAGCATGTTCTCAGCTGTGCGCGTTCACCAACATTGATATTCTGGAACATCTATGAACTTCCATGCTGGGAGCTTCAGGTTTTCCATGGAACTCACACAGGGTAGAGATTTAGGAGGCAGACCAAATCCTGGATTTGTCACTTATCAGCTGTGTGACCTGGAACAGGTCTCCTAACTTGTGACTCAATTTCCTCTACTGTGAAATGGGAACAGTAACCGTTCCCATACTCTAGGGTTGTTGTGAGTATTAGAGGAATGACATGAGTCAGGTACCTAGAGAGAGTCTGCCATATAGGAAGCGCTCAATAGTAGGAGGAGGTAAGGGTCAGTCAACATCCTCATAAATATCCACGTGTGTCGGGAGTTCACACCCTGGCTCCATCCTGCGCATAACTTCTCTTGCCCTGGGAAGTCAGTGTCTGCTCAGGGGCGCCTTATCACCTCTGGTATCAGCAGAGCCCCAGACTCCAGCCCGGGGGGACAGAACACTTTCAGGGGCAGGAGGAATGTGGT
Organism: Phocoena sinus; assembly: GCF_008692025.1. Lineage (NCBI taxonomy): Eukaryota > Metazoa > Chordata > Mammalia > Artiodactyla > Phocoenidae > Phocoena > Phocoena sinus. Next base: position 27,013,116 of record NC_045776.1, on the reverse strand, counting down.
CTAAAGACATGGCTGCTTCCCACTGGACTGCAGGCCTCCGGACCCACAGATGAGAACATTGACCCTCAGGCAGAAAGTGAAGTATTAGCCAATTGGGCCCCCCCTTTCTTCTGTTCTACCTGTGGTCTCAGCTCCGCCCACTAAGATATCCCTCTGAATTTTGCCATCGTCTTCATCCAAGGCCAGCCAGCGGTTAAGAGGGAAATCATATTTTCTTTTATTCCCAATATCTTCAATGACAATCTGGGAAGGAGAAGAGAGGGAAGGAAGGTTAAGTGTCATTGAGGTCACACCTGGTGACCGAATCCATTCCTCCATCACTTGAGTGAACTCCAAGTATACTTTCTCATCTTCCTCGTGGCCCAAGGAAAGCTTATCACAAGGACACACCTGTTGTCAGGAAAACCTTGCAAAGCACTGAGAGTCAAACAGGGATGACTGACAATTAGCTCCTTGAATTACTGAGTCTTGTTCCCTCCTCTGCTAAGGATCATTAAAAAAATGCTATGCAAGAAACTTAGCAGGATGGACCCTGTGAGACTGAGGAGCTAGAACTGGAAGCCTGGATTTACAGACAGCATCAAGACCACCGTCTTCCTCACCTGCTGAAGGCTGGGATTCTGACCTTCTTGCTGAGAAGCAGAGTCCACATAAAGGGAACTACAAGCCCTGAATCTGGCACACAGAATCCCAGTATCTGGTGACCAGGTTGGAAAAGGTCAGCCACTGACAGTGAAGTTAGGAGAACTGAGCATCCATGAAGCCCCCACGGGGACTCACATGTGAGCTCTGTTGGCGAGGCTGAGATAAATGTGTTTTCTAGAGCTCACCAAGGAGCTGAGGGGCCCTCCTAAAATGTCCCAGGAACATCCAACTAAAAACTCACTCTAAGATAAGTGTGATCGTCAATAACCAGATGAAGTCCTCCAGTCATAATGGGAAGGCAGATGCATTTGGTGACAGACAGGGTGAGTTGGAAAGTAAAAATATCTGCCCAGGTACTCCCAGGACTGCCTGACAGAGTGGGGCTCCGATTTTCAGTGAAAGACTCACTTCCTAAGATCAAACTGTCTGTAGTGTGGAAACAGGGCATGTCTTGGTCTGCCTAAAGGCATCTCACCTTGTTCTAATGCAATGTTCATCAAGGAATCTTCTGGGCTGAGAGCTGAACTCCTGAGTATATCACCCACCAGAGAGGGGTCAGTGGCCTGAGCCAGTGGCCAGGACCAGCCATCCCACCAGGGTTCTCTCTCCAGATACATCAGCATTTAAGCTCTGGTTTATAAATCAGTCCCTTGTAACTTTGGTTGGTGTGAGTCAGCCTTCAGAGCTTGCTGATTTTTATTGCGTGTCTGTACTTTCAGAGCTGAGTGCCTGGAGACCTCTGTGGCCTGTCCAGAAGGGGTTCTGCCTTGAAAGGAAGTCCAGCCTCTCCCAATTCATGTATCTGCACATTTCTCTCTGTCTTTCCTCTCCCAGGGTTGAGGCTGTGGGGAGATTGGGGAGCCAAGGATCTGGGCTATACCTCCTGACCCCCTTTACGTTGACCCTCACAGGGTTGGAAAAGCAAGGTGAAGAAAGAAAAGACTCAGTTTATCAGATAAGCTGTCAAGTCTACTGATCGACAGATATACAGATTCACCATTTCTGTCTTTAAACGTTCACAGACTGGTGTGCCAGGTATAATTCCAAGAGCAAATGACAAACCGCCCTCACAGTTCACAAAGATGTCATCAATAAAGGGCCTTCTCCTGGCCTGATAGCTGATGGACATTCCTGGCTTGAGAAGTTCAGCTAATCTGAAAAATAGAATGTGTTGCCATTAAATAACTCTGTGGGACAAAACTAGCTTGCACAGCTGAACCACAAAGGGAGGAGAAAATATATGAATGAATATTTGAATAACCAACAAGACTCTAAAAATCAGACGTTCTGAAATCACAAAGAAAGGCTGAGACATAAACACTTAAGCACTGATATAAAAAGTATAAAAGGCCAGGAACAGTTCTGGAAAGTTTCCAAATGAGTATTGAAATATATAAACAATTACTGACGACATCTGTTAGTCCCAAGGTCTGCAGGATGAGGCTGGAAGAGGCTGGCTCCCAGAGGGTGGAACATTTTGGAACACATCTAGTAGCAAATGGTGAGTGCTGTAGGAAGGAGCAGAGAGGTGAGATGTGGAAGGAGCCTACGTCGGTTACAGGAAGATTGTCCAGGGGACGTTGGCAGAGGACTCTCCCAAAGGCATTCTGGCCTCTGCAGATATGGGTCCTGTTGCTTGGGACCCATGACCCCTGTTGCTTAAAGGATATTAGTAAGGGCCCCTCTGGGGGAGAACAAGCAGCTTTTCCACTTGTGTTCACAAGTTGCCCAGACATCCCTGAGTTTTCATAAAGTTCCTTTTAAGAATTCAAGACAGCTCAGGAATGGTTTTTGCTAACAGAATGAAATGGTGGTGCTCCCTCCAGACCACAGTTTCACAGTCTGCTGTTCTGGCAGAGACAACTGTAAAATAAGACTGGAAAGACAGAGTGGCCTTTATCATGAATGATAGAAGCACACACCTGGAGTGTGTGTGAGAGAGACAGACAGACAGACAGAAGCAATAACCTAATGGAAGACAAGAGCTGTTATCTCCTGGAGGAATATTCTCACCTGCAGACAAGCCTATAGGCTGGGCTGACCTTCTAAGAGGGAAACCAGGGGACATGAGCCCTTGGGAGGCGAGATGGCAGCCAGACAAGGGGGCCTGTCCACGGTGGAGCCCGCTCTGTCCTGCAGCAACAGGGACACAGCAGTTACGAGGCGAGACCACCGTTACGAAAAGCCAAGAAGGATAAACCAACCGCGAAAAAGAGGAGGAAAAGATGAAGCTGCCAGGCAGGGGTTCTTTCTTTCTTGTTCTCTCCAGAGGGTTCACAGACACATCCAAACAGTCCAGGACACGGGGGCCTGCATTTCTTCCCGCACAGGGTAAACATGTCTGTGTGAGCACATGGGGTTTGTCTTGGAGTCGATACCTTGCAGATCAGTGTAGAGAGTCAACCATGACTCACAGCAGCTCTCCCTCCTCCATATGGGAATAATTTCCACCAACTTTCCATAACCTGATTGGAGCGGAGACCCATTCTGGGCAGAAGAAACAAACCCCACACACATAGGGCAATCTGGAGAAGCTGAAGGGTCTCCTCCTTACCGCCCACGTGCCGAGGTGCCTGAGATGCAGACAGTCTGGGTGATCCACAGCGTTCCCTCTCTGTATCAGCCACGGGGCAGGAAATGAACGTAAGACCTATCCCTGTTTCCAACCATCCCTTTGAAAATGCATATCTGTTATCCAGTAAAGGTGGCCCTTGCTTGACTCATAAGCAGTCATCGCCACATTCCAGGAACCCCTATTGAACTGTGGCTTACATCTGGAGTTCTTAGATCATAGGGCAAGGGACAGATAGGTTTTGACACAGGAGAAGATAAAAGAGGAAGACTTTGGAGTTTACAAACCTACTTGGAAAAAAGTCTTGGCATCCAGGGCTTAGTGGGGGAGACCTAGTGTCATGGAAGAACAAGGGAATGTTCTATGGGGGGAACAAAGCTCAGCGAAGGAAGGGGGGTCGGTGTCCTCCTCCTTCCCCACACGCTCTGCACCTCGCTCATCACACTGCAATACCGTGTCAATTACTGTGTAACATACCACAAATATGAGTAATGGTAAATGACAGCATTTGAATGGTGACACCCCCAATGCTCTCACCCTTTCCTCTACACTTCATCCCTCCCCTCTGAGCCCGCCCACACACCCACTCCTTCATTACTGCCTCGGCTGCCTCATTCAATAAAGACCTTTGATGGCTTATTCTGATCAGCGCCTGCGGTGGTCCTGCCCTCACCTTCTCCCTGACATTATTTCTCAGTTCTCTGAGCCCTGTGCCCTGGTCCAGTTATTTAGTATCCGTGTGCCACCTTCCAGCTGCTCCTCATCTGTCATCCCCTCTGCCCAAAGAAGTCCTCCTCCCTGCTCCTCCTGGCAAAGCCCTGCCCATCTTCATGGCCCAGCTCCAACGGACCCTCCCTGAAGCCCTCTCTGTTGCTCAATCAGGCACAACTCACCCAACATTTTTTTTGTACCTCACGTAAGACTCATCTCGTCCTGCTTCGTATTAAAGTTGGGGTGATTCTGTTTTCTGATTTTCAAACTGGGAAATTTGGTTTGATCAACACATGTGGGACCCTTAGGACAGAATGTTTGTTCACTGAAAGCTGGACTTTCCCTGAAGTTTTGGAATATAAGGTTAAAGTAAGTAACCTGCCTTATAGTAAGGAAGTGTTCAGGAACTCGTCTTGTCTCTTTTAGAAGCAGAACCATGTCCACTGCAACAGCTGCAGTTGGTAGCTCAGGGCCTAGGATATAATAATCAATCAGTAAATGTTTGTTGAATGTTGAGTATAAATTGGTGACATGAGGCCATGTTGGGCTTCCTGAGGTCCCTGAAATCTGTTCATTAGCCTCTGTCTCCTCTTCCTGTTAGAGCCAGTGGTACTGGTTGAACTTAACGCTCCCTAAGGCATGCGGCAGGCGATCCATCCAATTCTGGATTTTCTAATGTATGACACGGTGGAGAGTGTCCAGACTCAGAATCCAGAGGACCTGGGGCAGGTGCCAGTACTGTCACTGAAGAGCTGTGGGGCCTCAAGCAAGTCCTCTACTGAAGCAGATGGGCCAAGGGCAAGGCCCACTGGCAGCGCAATGCTCCATCCTGTGACTCTTGCTCTTGTGGTGGTCATTGAGCTGAACTGATCAGTTGAGTCAGTCACAATTGTTGGACTAAGCAGACATGGGGACCCAAGCCATGTGCAAAGCCTGGGGGAGGGAGGATGCCAGCCCCGGAGAGGGGATAAAGAACAGGGGGCTGAGGAACACACATGGGCAATTGACTAAGGAAGAAGAGGAGGGAGATGACTTATGAAGGGGTTAATAATATTGGCTTTCAGATTTATCCCACCAAGCCCTCACACATAAATACCAAAGGAGCAGTTGTCGTGTGATGTCCAAGGCAACCAACTGGGCAACTTCGAGAGTGGGAGCACTTACTGTGCAAGTGTCAAATTTGGAAATGCAGACAATTTAACAGCATTTTAATTGGTGTCTCTGTGGAGGTTAGGTGAGGAGGGGGCAGCGTGGAGACCCAGTCAAGAGGGAAGGCAGGAGGTTAGGGCTGGTTATGCGTTGTGTAGTCACAAAGTGATGAGAGGTGCCCCAGGGTTTCCTCTAGCCTCTGGTTTCAGCTTGAGCCCACCCTACCTGGGACCTAAAACCCTCCTTCCTCCTCTCTCATCGTAATTCGTCCTTCAGGAAAATATCTAGTAAATCCAGGTGTTCTGACCTGCAAAATTCCTGAATTATTTTTATGTCTTATCCCCAAGGAGCATTTTGGTTTGGCTTACATTAAAGGAACAGACTGTTAGGAGTTCTTCAGAAGCCAGTGAACCTTTGGAGGGACACCCACCTTGGCACTCGGGGGACAGGTGGGGACCTGACAACCAGGCCCTGAACTTGCCCCTACACATAACACTGGCTCCAAAGAGAATAACCAATCTCACACTGAAAGTAGCCTGCTTGGGCTTCTGGTTTAAAATAGTGTCTGACTAGCAACCAGTAAGAAGAGGAAAAGAAGAAAAGGAAGGTGGGAGACGGAGGGAGGAAAGAAACATCATTCTGAAGAATCAGAAGAAGAGCAGAACTCTGGAAAGGACTGGATAAAGGATACAGAAAAAGGATTCAAGAAACGGGTATGCTTAATAGAATATAAGAAGATATGGTCTTTATGAACAGGAGTAAACATCTTTAAATAGAAAGGGCTGCAGTGAAAAGGCAATAAAATGATATGAAAAGAGAGCTAGATTACATGGGAAAGGTATCCAGGAAAGCAATACTATACAGCAGCAAATACATCAAAGTTCTTACAATTCTGCATGCCCTTTAACCATCTCCTAGGAATTAATTGTAGGAAATAATCATAGATGTATATAAAGAGAAGCTGCAAGAATGTTTGTTGCAGCACAATTTATAGTATCGATAATTTTGAGAAAAAAATTGAAATGTTCAACAAAGGGGAATTGGTTTAATAATTCATGGTATATCTGGGCAATGAAATATTATAGGCATTAAAAATTACGTTGTGAAATATCAACGTTATTCTATTTCAAGAGCATGGGGAAACAGGCATGTTACACTTGAAAGTAAAAACAAAGCAGTTTGTAAAACATTGTGCTTATTATGAACCCATTATTAAAAATGACGTATGTGTATTCATTCACAGAAAAATGTCTGGAGGATATGTAATTTCTGGATGGTGAAATTATGGTGGTTCAGGTTATCTTATTTTTGCTTACTTATATTTCCTAAACTTTTTACAATAAATATATATTACTTTTGTAAGAAGAAAAAAATAATTAGAAGAAACATTCAGAATTAAAATGCATATTAATAGGAGAAAGAAATGCAACTGGTAGTGTGAAAAATCAAATCAATAATGAGGTGGGGGAGAATCTGACAAGTTCTTATGGAATGCAAAGAAAATAGAGATGAAAGCAATAAAAGGGAAGCTGAGATCTTTGGAAGACAGAGAGCCGAGATCCAATAAATGGATAACTGGTGCTCCTGAAGAAGAAACCCGAAAAAAGCCATTCAAGCAAGAATCTAGTATATGATAGGAAATCTTTTTTCTGAGCTATAAACAAACAAATAATCCTAGGCATCATGGAAAAGATTCATCTTGATCCAGAGAAGTTAAAAACAAGGGAAGGAAGGAAGGAAGGAAGGAAGGAAGGAAGGAAGGAAGGAGGGAGGGATGGAGGAAGGGAGGAAGGGTGGAAATGGGAGAGGAGGGGAGAGGAGGGAAGATGAATGAACTAACAAAGACCCTGCTCCTAGACATTATCTAGCAAGACTTAAATTATAAATAAAAAGAAAAAAATCCCATAAGCATCCTGGATGAAAAACAAAAAACCACAAAACAGTTTGTCCAGAAAGAAATAAAAGTCTGCTTGGCTTCGATGTCAAATTTCAGAAGGTAACAGAACAAGATTTATAATGTTTTAAAGGAAAAAAGTGTTCTCACCCATATATTTCACATCTTGCCAAGCTGCCCTGTCCTTTGAGCATGAAGATGACAAAAGGACCTGTTTCGGTGTGCAAACCTGCCTCCTGCACATAGCTCCCGAGAGCATAGGGGGTGAGGGCCCAGGTGATCAAGAAGGAAGCTGCCTTCAAGAAGTACAGCTGCAACGACTACGTCAAGACCTCCCTCAGGCCGTCGGGTGCACTTTGCAGCTCCTTCCACTATACCTGTGTTTTCATTCAGTCTTCCCTCCCAGGATGAAGGAACTGGGCTGCAAGGTACCTGCTCTGTGCCCCATCCTGGCTGAGGTCCTAAAACACACCTGCCTCCTCTCCCTTGTCTGCCCTGAAGACACACCTCTGCCTGCACATTGGCTCTTTGGGACCTGGACTCCTGCCTCATTTCTTCTCCAATCCAAGCAGCAGTTCCACTTAGCCTCCTGGAACCCTGTTCAGAATTAGGCTGGCTGCTCTTAGGGCCAGGCTAGCCCGCTCTTTCCAAGGGACACTTGGCCATTCCTTGCTTCACTGATTCAGCACCTTGTCCCATGCCAAGAGCTGGGAGGTGCCCTCAAGGAACTTTGAGGCTAGTTATGGAGAGACGTGTGACAGACACTCAAGGATGCTTACTCAACACCCTTTCCAATCACCTTCTTAGCCTACTTCTACTATGAGGGCTGGAAAGCCTACTTGAAGTCCCAGTTTCCAACGTAGCTAGGGTGGCCACGTGACACAGGCAAAAGTTCCAAGGAGAGTTTTGTTTCTCTCAAAATAAGGCAAGACTTGCCAGAAAAATGTCTTTCCCCTTTGGTCTTCTCTTTTCTTCCTGCCTAGAACACAGATAAGATGCAGAGAGGTTCAGCAGCCACCACGTGATCATGAGACAACAAGCTGGAGGATGAAAGCCACAGTGCTGAGGATGGCGACACAGCGAGAGACCAGGTGTCTCAGAAAGCAGCTGCACCAGCCCTGAGCTGCCCATATCTGTATCTCACGTGAGATGAGAAAAATAAGCCCCTGATTGGTTAACATTGCACTTCAATTTTCTGATACTTGCAGCCAAATATGTTCCTAACTGACACAAGATGATAAATTAAGGAATAACAAAACCTCAACTATCAGACAGCTTCATTCTAAATAGTCAAATTATTATAATCTGAGGGTTTTCTGTTTTTAGGCCATAAGACCTTTTCAAAGTATTTTCCAAAATATGTTACACATCAATCTTTTCCTATCATTCTGTGATGAGCTGAAATAGATGGAGAGCTCATGACTAAGGAAAATACATAGTCCATTTTCTAAATGACCTCACATTTTTCAATATTCTTTTGGCTTTTTATATCTTCTTTGACTCCCCATTACAGTTCTCAATAACCCTACCAATTACAGTCTCTTTTTCCTTCTAATTTTCTGCTATAGGTTTAAAATTACAGGTAGCAAGTTTGCTAGAAGGGATTATAAGCAAGCACTGAGTGAGAATCTGAGGGGTCTTGCCTTCAGAATCAGGGCAGGGCAAGGTAATGCCAGGGACATGAGCTCTCCTCATGAACTTTGAGCCAGATACGTCTTAGCTTCTCAGAAGCCTTTTTGCTTTCTTCTTGATTCTTCACTTTGTCCTGGGTAGGTGAAATTATGAGGACCTGAGATCCAGAAGTTTGAGGTACAAAGCAACAGGCCAAGATAAGTCACAATGTAGCTTATGATTAAGGTGAAATGAACCGCTACAAGCCTGGCGGGGTTATAGACATTCATGGGAGGGAGAGGTTCTGGTGGCCAGAGGGGAAACACTTCATGGTAGAGCCCTGAAGGATGATCAGACCCTGGCTGACAGAAGTGGTCCTTCTAGGAAGGTGATAACACAGGCAAAGCCTCGGAGGCTACTGGGAGGGCAGCATGGTTGGCCAGTGGACTTAGGCAGAAGAGTGGAGACAGATCTAAAGAGGGAAGTTAGGGCTGAAATATAACTTCTGAAGAGCCGGAATTCCTGCCTCTCAGGCCAAGGGACCACAGACAGTCAGCTGAACCCACCTTTGACAGGAACCAGCCTGCAGACGGCCCCTTGTTATTGTGGCCAACACTGATCTTCATGAGCTGCCCCAGATCCGGGGCATCCACTGTGAACTTGTCTTCCGCTCCCTTTTCAAAGTTGTCCTTTTCATTCTCCAGCCTACGCTCACCTGTATGCACAGACACATGAGAAAGTTACAAAGGAGACCAGAGGATGAGAAAGAAACAGCTCCAGACTTTAATGGGCTGCCCACTGAAGGATGGTTTCAAAAGTCACCACGGTGCGAGGTGGTGGGTTGTGACAGGAGGTATGTGGACACTCTCTGTACTTCCACTCGATTTTGCTGTGAGCCTAAAACTGCTCTAAAAAATAAAGTTTATTAATTTAAAAAAAAAGGGCAGCTTCACCCCAAGATCTACAGGCTCCTTAAATCCCTCCAGCCAGCAGTCAAGGCCAAGGCTTGCCTTGTGTGTGGTTTGTGCCCAGGACCCACAACTGGGCTTCTGATTTCTGCCTTAGCCCAGAGTCCCCACCCTAGTAAACTGATTTGCACCCCCATCCCTGGACCCGAGGCCCTGCCTTGTTTACTGGCTGCTGGTCCTGAACTAGGAACACAACCATGGTCGTTGGTCTAGGGGCTGTGGCTGGGACCCTGACATCAGCCAGCAGGCTTCCTTAGGCCTGACTCCTCTGGAAAGCAGTGATGATAAGTATCGTCAGACACTGCTGGGTGTTTAACACGGTCTCTTCCCTCACTTATTCCACGGCACAATCTAGGAGGGAAGTATTGTCAACTCTGTTTTGCAGATGAAGAAACTGAGACTTGGAGAAGTTAAACAACTGGCCAAAAGGCACACAGGTATTGAGCACATAGTTAGGACTCGATCTAACCTGTTCCTTCTACTTTTCAGTTTTCCATTATTACCCTCCAAGGTCTACCAGTCACATTAACCCTTACAACCCCACCTAAGCACCAGCCTTTTGCTTACGCTATTCTGTTTTCTTCCTTTTCCAAAATTTGATTCTTTAAATTTTTCTAAATTTTAAATTGCCACAACTCAAACATATAGATAATAATAATAGTCATACATGTACCCACCACCCAGATGTAAGAGGTATAACAGATATTAACATTTTGTGTAATTAACTTTAGGCCTTTCTCTTTTTTAAAGGAAATTAAACATGACGGGTAGGTCTAAAGTCTCATGGTCCATCCCTTCCCCCACCACACCCTCCCACAAACAAACACTACAGTCAACTGGTATCCATTGTTCGCATGAATTTTTGCTTGCACATGTATGTATCCATAAAGAAAATATATTATTTTTGAATGTTTAGAGTTTTACAGAAATAAGATCATAGTGCACATTGCTCTGTCTTAAGATAAGTTCCTTGTCTGTACAATAGGGATGATAAGGGCTCCACCTCATTGGGGTTGCTGTGAGAATTAACTGAATGGATGTGTGCAAAGCCCTTAGGGCAGTGCCTGGAGATGGTAGGTGCTGTATAAGGGACGGGGCCGTTGCTATTGCTCCTGTTACCATCATCCTATCATCACACACCCTTGTGCAACTTACTTTTTTTTAAGTTAATGTCATGCTTTTGAGATTATTCTGTTGATGCTAGTAACAGAATTCGTCCAACTTCTGTATAATAGTCATTGAATGAAGAAAACACTATTATGTGTTCATTCTTTCACTGATGTACATTTGATTGTTTCTAGTTGATTGCTATTGTAAATAGCACTGAATTGGACTCTCTTGTACTTACCTTCTGCTGCCCATTTGTAAGAACTGATCTGAATAGACACCTATAGAGTTGCCGGGTCCTGACGTATATTCATCTTCAATGTATTAGGTATTGCAAAATTACCTTCCAAAATGGTTGTACTACATCAATTACCACCAGCAGTGCATGAGGGTTCCCATTCCCCATAATCATTATTAACACATATATTTAAAATTTTGTTTCAGTGTGTGTACAATGGCGTCTAATTATGGTTTTAATTTGCATTCCCTTGATTATTTGAAAAGGTTAAAAGATTATTTGGAAAGACATTCATATATATATTCAATACATACATTTGAGAGATTGGTTCATATATATATTGGCCATTTAGACCTTGCTCTTCCATAATTTTCCTGTTCATGTACTTTATCATATTTTTCTATTGTCTTTCCTTTGTCTATGGCTTTTAGCATATAGACATTTTTCTTGTTTTAATGGACTTTATCAATATTTCCCTTTGTTGTTTGTGCTTTTAGTGAATTGTTCAAGAAACTCCATCCTAAATTGAGATTTTTAAAAAGACACTCAAAGTTTCTTCTAAAAATTTCATAGTTTGCTTTTTCACATTTAAGTCTCTAGCCCATCTGGAAACTATTTCTGTGTATGAAGAAAGGTAAAAAGATCTACTTTTATCTTTTCTCATATGGTTAGACAATTGTTTAAACATCAGTAGTTGAATATTTCATCCTCTTCCCTCTGATTTATACCACTTTCTGTGTATTTCTAGACTCTTTATTCTATTCGTTTATTTGTTTATCCTTCTATCCATATCTCACTGTTTTAGTTTTTAGAGATCTGAATGTTTTAATATTTGGCAGGGTAAATATCCTCATATTATTAATATTGTAAATATTATTTTCATTATTCAAAGTTATCTTGGCAATACTTAGCCCTTTGTGGACATGAATTTTAATAGCAGCTTAAGCTGTGGGATATCGCCTTTTGGGAATTTGACTGAAATTACATTGCATTTATAGAATAATCTGAGAAATTTGGATATCTTACTGAACTTAAGTCTTTTCTCATCCATGAACATAATATATTTTTCCATATATTTAGTTATTCTTGTGTATCCTTAAGTAGAAATCTTTATTTTTTTCCAGAATGTGCTTTTGCTAGTTTTTCTTAGACATATAATTGCTATTGTAAATCATATATTTTTAAATTAAATATTTGCTTGCTGTTTATGTTAATATTTGTGTATTAATCTTGTATCCAACACCTTTATTAAACTTTCTCATTGGTTCTAATGATTTTTAAGTTCTAATGATTTTATAGATGATCATTAGTTTTTATGAAAATTAAGTTTTATTTCTAAATGGGGCCAGAGGTTGAAGTTTCTTCTTATTTTATTGACTTGTGATCAAAGAATGTTGTCTCTGTGTTATTGATTCACTTGCATTTGTCATTATGCACTTGAAAAGAATGTATTCTCTACCAGTTGGATTTAGGAATCTACATACTTCCATTAGATCAAGGCTATTAACTGTGTTGTTAAAATCTGCACCCATACTAAATTTTTATCCATTTGACTTATCAGTTACTGAGAGTGTTGTATTAAAATCTTCCACTATGATTATGTACTTGTCAAGTTTCTCCAAGAATTTTATTATTTTTTGCTTCACATATTTTGAAAATATGTTGTTAAAACTGTACAAGTTCAGAATTATCATATCTTCCAGGTTAATTGCTCTTTTTGTCATTGTATAATATACTTATTTCTAATGAAGTGTAATGTCTGAAAGTTTAATTTGATGGTTATTAATATAGCAGCACCAGCTTCTTTCTTGTAGTTGATATGTTCCTGGTATACTTTATTCCATTGTATATATTCTCAGACATTTATGTATCATATATTTAAGCTGGATTTTATTTCTTTTAATTTAATATGAGAATATCTATTCTTTAATTGATGAGTTTAGTTTATTTCTATTTATTGTATTATTTACACACTTATCTTACTTTTTGCTAGTAGCCATGCTTTTTTTTTTCTTCATTTCCTGACTTCTATTTGGTTGATTGAGTCTTTATTCCCTTTTATTCCCTCCATTGATTTAGAAATTATACATTTCTATTTGGGGGTGGTTACTTTTACAATTTTAATATGCATACTTGACGTATTAAAGTCTAAAGTTAATCAACTTCTCTGCTCTCCTAGGGTAGGGGAATGGGCTACAACCAAGTTATGTTTTAACTCTCATTATCTCCTTTCTTTCTCAAAGATCACTATCTTTTAGTGTTTAGGGTCCACATTTTCTCATGTCTTGATAACAGTTATTATTAGTATCAGTTTTTATAGTCAATGCTTGCTTAAATTTGTTATATAATTATCATTTTGGGGGCTCACCTTTGTTTCTTGCATCTCACACTTTTCTTCTGGGTACAATTTTCTTTTTCTTAAAGCATATCCTTCAGTGGTTATTTAAGCGTGGGTCTATGAGTGAGTGGTCAGTCCTATTTCTCTTTGTTTGCTTGGAAATCCATTAATTTTGCCTTCACTCTGGAATGATAACCTAGTTGAGGACAGAATTCTAGGTTGATATATGTCCTTGCTCAGAAGATTGAAGTTTGGGTTTTTTTTTTGCTTTTTCTTCGTTTTTTTTTTTTTGCGGTACGCGGGCCTCTCCCTGTTGTGGCCTCTCCCGTTGCGGAGCACAGGCTCCGGACGCACAGGCTCAGCGACCATGGCTCATGGGCCCAGCCGCTCCGCGGCATGTGGGATCTTCCCGGACTGGGGCACGAACCCACGTCCCCTGCATCGGCAGGTGGACTCTCAACCACTGCGCCACCAGGGAAGCCCTGTTTGTTTTTTGTTTTGTTTTTGCTTTTTTTATTTTGGCCATGCCACCCAGCTTATGGGATCTTAGTTCCATGACCACTGGACCACCAGGGAATTCCCAGAAGATTGAAGATATTATTCCATAAACTTATATCCTCTATAGCTTGCTGATAGGAATTTGCTATCAATCTAATTGTGTTTATAGAAAATAATCCACCAAATCTGGTTACTTTTAAGATCTTTCTCTTGGCCTTTGGCTTCACTACAATGAATCTAAATGTGGATCTGTTTTTATTTATCATGTTCAGTGTCTTTTGTTACTTTAATCTGAAGAGTCATATCTTTGCTTAATTCTGAAAAAACGTGATCAGCCATTATCTATTCAAATATTTCCTCTCACCTATTCTATATATTCTGTTTCTGAAACTCCTGTTCAACATGTCAGAACTTATTCTCTCCTCCACATCTCATGACCTGTCACTGATATTTTCCAACCCATTATGTCTCAGCCACATCTGCATGTTTTGTTTATATTTCTCTTACAGTTCAATAATTCTCTATTCAACAGTTTCTAATTGTGTTGTTTAACCCATCCATTAAGTGTTTATATTTAGTAACTATATTTTCATTTACTGTATTTCTGTTTGCTATATTTTTCATAGTGCCTTGTTGTTTTCCTTAACTGTTTCCTTCATGTCTATAGACAGTTTAAACATACTTAAGTTATAGCCTTTCTCAGATTACTCTATTACCTGAAATTCTGGAGAATTTAATCTTATTGTCTGTTGTGTCTATTGATGGTTAGTCATGGTGGATTGTGTCCTTGAGTGTTTTGTAGTTTTGGAACGTGAACTCATCTCCAGTACTTTATCTGTGGGAATCTCATGAAGTCTTGCAAGTGCTTCTGCCAAGCACTGAAGGGTATTACTGGCATGGAACGAATTTTCTGTGCCTGAAGGGGAGGGTACCCAAATCACACTTGTAGTGTAAAATCAGACCTCAAGCCCACATGTGTGTAAGCCTAAGATATCAATTTCCCATCAACTGTCTTTTTAATCTGGAGTTCTTACAGAGATAAGTTTACTATACTGATGAGCAATTTTTTTCCTAGTCTATTTTTTTCACTGAAGATGTTCCTGTGAACTTCAGGGATCCTGGCTTTATGTGTGGTTCTAATTTTTTGCATATTTTGCCTCATACAGAGCCAAAATATCATTTTCTGACCCCAAATGTGTATGGAAATCCATCCTGTAGATTGTTGAACATAAAGGCTCCCTGATTCCAAGATCCACAGCATCAATTCACAGCTGATACTTTGGTTTAAGTTCTCTCTTCATTTCTGACACCTGGAGATTTCTCTTTTTTCTTAAAATCCCAGCAATGCATTTTTATTATTTAATATACTGTGTCCAAAATTCATGTATTTGTAGCTTTCTAACTCCTATAATATTCCCTTAAGTTGGCAGAAGCAGGACAACACCACCTGTCTCAGTTCTGCTGGCCTGAACTTCCTTTCAACACCGGCAGCTGTGTCTGTGCCCTCAGTTCCTGCTCCACATAGGAGGCCAAGTGTAAGTCTATCCCCTGGCCCCATTCTTGTTTGCCCCAAATCATGCACTGAATCAGGCCATGCCCAGTCACATCCCAAAATATAATTCAAGATGGGCATGGAGCCTAGGGAGATAGATAGAGAGTAAGTGAGGATGAGTCCCCTGGAGATGTGGAGCCTGGGTCTGTTCTAGGATGCAGGATGATTTTAAATCAACCAAAAATCCAAGCACAACTTACTCTGAAAACACACCACACACACAAACTTGACAAGATGGACACCATGCTGCCCAAGGAAGGCCATGACAAACCACGTCACAAGAAGAAGAGAGAGGCTCAACAGGAGAGCCTAGAGGAGACTGGAGTTGCCTTCCTCTTCCAGGAGGGTGGAAAACAGCCCACTTAAGAAGTAGTTCTGGGCATGGCTTTTGAAGAAAGGATTTCAAACCCATTACCTGTGTCTCCATACTCTCCAAAGATATTGATGAAGATGTCAGCATCAGTCCCTGCACCAATGACATCACCAGTGTACAGCTTGACTTCATACTTGTTACCTGGAGATGAAGACAGAGAAAGTCTCAGCTCATTCAGGTCCTGAGTAGAGAAGAACAGAGGCCAAAGTAGCTACCAACCATCCACCCTTCCCTCCAGCAATGCATGAATTGTCACCATTACTTTCAATAACCAAGCAAGACACAAGTCGCCTGACGTTGGTTCTAAATGGTCATGGCTGAACTGCGTGCAGAGCAGAAATCAGAGGTAGAGGGGACTTCTGTTTTTATCTACTAACTTGTTGCCTTGGGATGCATGAATCAACCCAAATACAACCAACCCACCATCAGCGTTTCTCCTCTGGATACTGAAATGATTCCCACTGGGTCCCCAGCCTCTACTCTGTCTTCTCCAATCTGTTCTCTATGCTGCATCACAGTATAAAAATTCATGGGGGAAAATTGATTATGCAAATAAAAATCGAATTTATATGTAAGTTGTCAAGGCCATAACCAATGCAAAGACCAGAGGAACCAATAATAGCTAGCAAATGCATGTTCAGGCATTACCTAATTTAAAGACCTCTATCAGCTTCCTGTATCTTTGCTCCATTTATTGAACAGAAATCCATTCTCTGTAACCCCAAAATGCTTAAGCCTTGGCCATGGCCTCAAGTCAGGGGGTGGTGGAGCTCAAGGTAAACTTGACAACATGTTGAGCCCTGCCCGGGTCTCCCCAACCGGAGCCGGCCTTAGGGTGAGGTAGCAAAAGCCAAGGATTGCTATGTGGTGTGAAATGGAGATTCCTCTAGATTTTCTTCGGGTGCCAACAATTCTAAGGGCTGAGGCAACCTTCCCTTCCCTTTCCCCTTCCTAAAATAGCTTTCTATTTTTCATGTACCAGAATCATTTTTTTTTTAGATGTCTTATGAAGCTGATAAAAATTAGAGCTGTTTTAATTGAGGCCCAAATCAGAGCCCCTCTGCCCACCTCCTCCCTAGAGCCTTCCTTCATGTCCCAGCCCCCACGTGTCTTGCTCCTCTGTGTTGCTTGGCTCTGCCATGTTCTCTGTGTCAATGATTTCCAAGTTTCACCATCTCCTCCTTGTGCCGTTTGCTGTTTCCTGCAGGTGAGAATTCTATGTTCCTCAAGAACTTAAAAGAGGTCTGGGAGCAGGACTTCCTTCTCTCATATGGCTTCTCTCACAGCCCCTAGCACAGTGCTGGGCACATATTAGAGTCTCACTGAGTATGTTGAAAAGCTAATTGAATTGAATTTCCTAAATCTCAAAGTCTCATGAAGTTGCTCAGGGCAAAGGACTGAGGTGGGGAGGTGAGAAGAAATCTAATTTCATCCCTTCCCATCTCGAATCCTGTCCAGCAGTACAGGGCTGCCCTCTAGAGATGACACAGTGCAGAATCCTGCAGGGGACCCACGGAGGACACTCCACCCACACAGCCCTGATGGCTGGCCTTTGACATGCTGAGGACATTGAGCCAAGAAGGAGCAAAGTCTTCTCTTTCTCTCCTCAATCTTTACTTGGTGAAACCCATCCAGGGAGAGGGAAGACCCTCCAATCTTTGTCCCCAAATGAAGGCTTCAGTAGGACAGTTGTTCTCAGATTCCCACCCCTTCTTGCTTCACCACTAAGACTCTTCTGAGACGGGACACGGAGCCAGGGCCTTCAGAAGAGTCCAGACAGGCAAACCCCGGCTCAGTGACTTGAAACTTGGGCCACATTCAGGCTCCCTGGGGAGCTTGTTAACAAGGCAGATTTCCAGGTTGCCTTCCAGGGACGCTTCATCAGGGGGTTCATCCAGCGAATCCCGTTCTTGATCATCCTCCAAGGTGCACAGGCCTCCTGCAGGAGTTCTTTCCTCCTCTGGCTGGCAGGGCCTCTGAGAGCCACTCACTTTGGTTCAAGTCCTTTCTCAGGTGCAGTCCAGGGCTCACTTCACACAGAGGCAAAACCCCTCTGCAGGGCCGGTGGTGCCAGGGTGGCATGGGGACTGGGAGAGGCTCTGAAGGCCACTGCTGAGCTTCAGTCAGAGGGGCAACAGGACCCCAAAGGGAACTGGGCACAGTGAAGCAGGAGAAAGGATGAGGGGGCTAGGGAATATTTGTGGAAGGAGTAGCAGACACTCTGAATCATTCCAGAAGGCGGAATTTGAATTAGTGGGTTGAATTATAAAGAGGAATATTTTAGCTCACCAAAAGAAACATTTTCTAATATGTAGGGCTATCCAACAAAGGACTGGGATGCCCTCGGGGGAAGTGAGTTTCCCAATCCCAGAGACACCTAAGCAGTCACTCTATGCCAAGCACATTGGTGGGGAGCCACCTGTCAGGGATGCTGTGGAGAAAATGGCAGAGGTGAGGGATGTGAGAACACTGAGGGTCCTCTTCAATCTGCAATTCCACAACATTTGACCAGGAAAGGCAGCCTTGCAGACTATGGAGGGAAGCCAGGAGAACAAGGAAGCATCTCAGAGGATCGGAGAGGTACCCAAGTCCCATGCAGATGAGGCCCGGAAAGCAGGAGCCCATGAAGGGCTTTGGGAACACACATCCTCATCCTTGGAAAGACCAGAGAAGCAGAGTATCAGGGCCTAAGTGAGGCAGCAGGATGATAAGCCAAGGGTCAGTGGCCAATAGGCCAGAGAAAGCTTCTAGGCCTTGCCAGGTGAGGCTATCAGGGGCCCGTGCCCGGGGATCAGGAAGCCAGATGAACAGAATGCAGGAGGAAGTCGATTCTGGAACAAGGCTAGACTGTCTTCTAAACTCTGTGGAACTTTCTACAGCAGGATGAGGTGCTGGGTCCCCATGTAGCTGGCTGGATGGATAGAAGATGACCCTTGATCACACTGAGGAGTGGCCAAGAACTGCCTTTTAAATCTGCTCTTTAAAAGGCCCCATACGGCTTCCCTGGTGGTACAGTGGTTGAGAGTCTGCCTGCCAAGGCAGGGGACACGGGTTCGAGCCCTGGTCCAGGAAGATCTCACATGCCCCAGAGCAACTAGGCCCGTGAGCCACAACTACTGAGCCTGCGCATCTGGAGCTTGTGCTCCACAACAAGAGAGGCCGCGACAGTGAGAGGCCCACGCACTGCGATGAAGAGTGGCATCCGCTCACCGCAACTAGAGAAAGCCCTCGCACAGAAACAAAGACCCAACACAGCCAAAATAAATTAATTAATTATAAAAAAAAAAAGGCCCCATAGACAGACAAAGAAGCTTCTTTTGTTACTGTTCTCTCTCCCTTTTCCCATATTTCCTCTTCAGGCAGAACCCCATAATATCTGATTTGCCATTTTCCAAGCAAGCCCTAGGGCCCAGCGCCCATTCTAAGTTGTGATGAACTGCATATATTGATGAGAGAATAAAGCAGGGCTCCGTTCCCTCACCATTGGCAAATGGCCAGCACAGTACAGCAAGGCTTCCTCTTAAGTGTTCACATGAGAGCCCCCCAATTTCCCGTGATCAGAGTTTCAACAAACGCAAACTTGCCTTTCTGGCACAGTGGGTGGTTCGGCCAGGGGGAAAGGGGAAGGGCCAGGAAAAATCCCTGCCCCAGAGGCCAAGGGAGCAAGGCAGTCTGGAGAAAGATGACGAGAAGAAAGGTAGAAAGAAGAGGCCAGGAATGACTCACCTTCCCTGGCAAATAATACTAAATCTTCACACAGGGGTTGCAGTTCACAAGGCACTTGCATGTCCTTGATGGAGTCTGATCCATGCAAGGGCCACGTGAGGAGGGCAGGTACTGTGAACATTCTTACTGACAGACGAGGTACCGGGGCTCAGAGAGCAAGGTGGCTTAGCTGAGGACACACAGCTGCTAAATGTTGCCAGCAGGGCTCAAAGCCATGTCTCTTGTCTCCAAATCCAGGGCTGTTTCCAGAATACCTCATGGGCTCTCATGCTCTTGGCCAGAGGTCAGCAACATTTTTCTGTAAGTGCCAAATAATAAATATTCTAGGGCTTGCAGGCTTCCTGTGTCATGGAATATTCTTCTTGTTTGGATTTCTTTTCAACCCTTTAAATATGTAAAAGCCTTTCTAGACTCATGGTCCACACAAAGACAGGTAGAAGACCGGGTGTGGCCACCCCCTGCCCTGTGTCCTCTTGTGCTCTCAGGCACCGTCCTGTGTGTTTCTGGCAGAGGACTGCAGGCAACTCTGCTCTCTGTGGCCTGGATGGGAACGGAGCTGCCTGGCTCAGGGGAGTCAGCTGCTGGTTGCAGGATAATCACAGCACAACCTAACCACTAGCTAAGCAGCTCAGGGCTCTGACGGTGGCGGAACTGTTGCCCTTTCTCTGTTGGGGTGGAAGGGGTGAGAAGGAGCAGGTCCTGTGCTCCGTTTTTCCTGCTCTTACAACGTTGTGTGACTAGGCTGAGCCTGCTGTTCCCTTGAGTCCAGTGGAGAAGGGGGTCTGGTCTGGGGTTTTCTGAAGGTGGGGACGATGGCAGGTCCAGTTCTGCAACCTTTGGCGTTATGCCTTTCAGTTCATTGCCTGGTTGTGAACGAGCAAGGAGCAGAGATGGGGAGAGAGGGGAAGGTCAGGCTGGAGGAGGGACTAACAAGGAGTTCATCCCCCTTCCTGAGTGAGCATGGGAGAAACAGGGACTAGCGATGGCCCACCCCAGCCCTAAAGTTGGCCTGTGGTTTACCCATTTGGCATATTATGTGTTATAAAATTCTCCCTAGAACTGATTTCTCTCTGGCCTTTCAGCAGGATTACTGTTAGCCCAAATGGTGCCTTTGTGCAAATTAGATAAAGGGATCCCTTCCTCGAGACACATTACTGCCATCTGTTGGATAACTGTCATAATAAATGCATAAATCTACAAGCTCTATGATGTGAAAGCTGTCTCCTTACATAGTTGCACTTGTGCAGTGCATAGCCTGTACATCTGAACCCAGCAACCCAACCTTTCAGGTAGTAGCCTCCTTCCACTAAAGGTCAGCGGGAGCTCGGAGTGGACAAACTAATTGAAACGTTTGATCTGAACAATATACAACAGATACAGATCACGGTGCCGATCACCTGGTGCCTTCCAAAGCCAAACAGCGTTGAGCTGGGGTGCTGTACAGATAGTAACATTTACAGCTTAAAGACAGATTGCTACCTCAAGGCCACATCATTGGGTTGTCTGTGTCCTTCTTGCCCTGCCCAGGGGACACCCAAGTCCAGCCTTGCCCTTGTCCTTTTTTGCTTCTGCACGCCCCATTGCAGAGGCACAAGGCTACTCCCTCCAAACAGGAAATCTGTCCCCTGCGGACCAGCCGGAAGCTGCCTGTGCGGGCTTCCAGAAAAGGCAGGCACTGGCAGGCCCCAGACGCCTCCTGCGGCGCCGGGTATACCAGCGGCTCCCACAGCCTCCCCAGCGCGCTGTCTGGAACAGTCAGCACACAGCAGTGACGGGACACATCTCCAGAGAGCAACCCTGGGTGGCAGGGGGAAGCAGAGCCCTGAGGGGGCCGGAAGCCCCAAGTCCTGGTGCCGCGTGCATAACTGAGCCAGCTGAGCTGCTCATCGTGTGCCCAACAGCAGAAGCCTAGCAAAGACCCCATAACTAAGCCTCTGGCCCACTTGCCAAGGAAGAGGTCATCCCATCCCCAACGTGGTTTGAGCCTCCGAGAAGCTCACGTGGTCCAGGCTTTTTCAGGAAGCAGAGAATCATGAATGAGCTAATGATGAGCTGGCTGAGTTGCTTTCCCTGCCTTTTGCCCATCCCCAGATCCTGTTTAATTAGAAAGTGGCTTTATTTATTTTGGCAGGTGAGACTGGGGAGGAGGGCTGGAAGGAGGATGACGGGTCTTGATTTTACCCCACCCCCAACCACATCTGCCAGGTTCACACCCTGACACCCGGCACTTCCGCTCACCCAGAGCAAGGATGCCAACACACAGAAGTGAGATCTCACAGGCGCTGCGTGGGAGGAGATGAAAATGGCAGGGAGACAGATTCGGGGGGGCTGCCCTGGGGGTGGAAGCCGAGGGGGAACGCTCTCCCCCCAGCCAGGGAATGCCCCTAACTACTCAAGCCTGCATGGGTATGGGGAGAATGTGGTCTGCAGAACCCAAGGATGGGCGGCAAGGCTCCATGCTGAGAGCTAGGTCATGGCCACTGATCAGTGAATGCCCTCCCAGGCCCATGGGCTCGAATTCTCCCTCCCCCAGTGCTGTCCCCAGACAGTTTCCTCCTTCTTCCCTCGAGTCCAGAGGCCCAAATCTCTCACCCAGTTTCACCCTATTCTTTAAACAGGACTGGAACACCTCTGCTTTCTCTATAAGGCCCTCGACCTCGCTGCCCTTGCAGACACACCCACTAATCAATAGATAGCTAGTGGGAAGCAGCCACATAGCACAGGGAGATCAGCTCGGTGCTTTGTGACCACCTAGAGGGGTGGGATAGGGAGGGTGGGAGGGAGGGAGACGCAAGAGGGAAGAGATATGGGAACATATGTATATGTATAACTGATTCACTTTGTTATAAAGCAGAAGCTAACACACCATTGTAAAGCAATTATACTCCAATAAAGAATTTTTTAAAAAAATAGATAATAAGAGCCTCCAGGGCTTACTGAGAACGTAGTGTGGGCCAGCACACCTATTATCTCCTGTAATCCTCGCAATGACTATTGTCACCATCCACCGATGAGGCAATCTGTGGAAGCAGGGGGTTGACACAAGTTTTCACAGTTGGAAAAGATTGAAACCCACACCTGGACTCAAGGGATCCAGACAAGAAGGCTCTCTCCTTAGCTGTCATTACACCCACCCTACCGGCTGTAGCTTAAACCCCAGATTCTCTCTGAAGGGCCCTACGACCCAAGCCCTAAGTGCTCCATTCCAGAACTTCTGGGGTCTGCATCACTTATTTGGCACTTAACACTTGCTAGAACACAGGCCAAGGGTTGAACTCAGCCGAGCCTGGTTACACAACATTAAAACATCACTCAGTCATGAATAGTCGCTCTCGGGTGGTAATCAAGAAAAAGTACTCTGCACTTTTCATCCCCCCCACCCCCAAATAAATATGCAGCTCATATATTTCCTAGGAAACTGTGATGTCAGCCTAATGCTATCAGGTGTTTGACAGTATTGAGTAGATAAGCTTTTACTCCACCTCATGCTCACCTCCCTCACTGCCAAGCCCCACGGAGCTATTTCCACACGCACCCCCATTGCTCGCCTGCCCCACTCCTGCTGCGCTGCCGAAGGTCCTTCCCTTCCACGTGCGCCCTCAGCCACTGTGGCTGCATTTCCGCTCTTTCCAGCCCAGATTCCACTCCATTGCTGGAGTTTATCCTCCCACAGTGCTGGGAAGCCAGCACTTCTCAGTTGCTGCCCGAGGTGAGTAATACGTGTCAAAAGACTTATCATTCTGTGAACCCCTTGAGCCAACAATTCAGTCCCTGGGCATAACAATCAGTTTATGCTAGGAAAGAATTGTGTTCGTGGATTACCTAAAAAGACGGCTATCACAGCACGGTTAGTAATAACAAGAAATTGAGAACAACTTAAAGATATCCAAAATGAGGGATTGTTGGGGGTGAATTATAGTATTCACTCATTCATGAAATACCATGCAGCCATTTAAAATAATAGTTTAGAAGATTAGTCAATGCTATTAAGTGAAAAAAGTTGGATATAAATCTGACTATAATACAATACCATTTTTCATCAATACATAGTGTTTAATACATTCATGCACAAAAAAAGAATAGAAAAGAAATTCACCAAAATGTTAACAGAGGTGTCTCTAAGGCTGTCCTACACAGTGATTAAGTTCAAGTCTCTGGGTTCACTTTTGGCTCCTTCACTTATAAACAAATTACTTAACCTTTTTGTGCCTTTGTTTCCTTCGTCTGCAAAATGGGGATGTGATAATACCTCCCTATGTCAGAAACATACAAACAGCTTATACAGCTTAATTAAAAAAAAAAAAGAAAACAAAACAAAGAAACCAATCAAAACATGGGCAGAAGACCTGAATAGACATTTTTCCGAAGAAGACATATAGGCACATAAGGCCAACAGGCACATGAAAAGTTGCTCAGCATTGTTAATTATTAGAGAAATGCAAATCAAAACTACAGTGAGGTAACACCTCATTCCAGTCAAAATGGCCATCACCAAAAAGTCTACAAATAACAAATGCTGGAGAGGGTGTGGAGAAAAGGGAACTCTCCTACACTGTTGGTGGGAATGTAAATTGGTACATCCACTATGGAGAACAGCATGGAGGCTCCTTAAAAAACTGAAAATACAGTTACCATATGACCCAGCAATCCCACTCCTGGGCATATATCTAGAGAGGACAAAAACTCTAATTTGAAAAGATACATGCACCCCAATGTTCACAGCAGCACTATTTACAATAGCCAAGACATGGAAGCAACCTAAGTGTCCATCAACAGATGAATGGATAATGAAGATGTGGTACATATATACAACGGGCTATTACTCAGCCAGAAAAAAAGAATGAAATAATGTTATTTGCCACAACATGGATGGACTCAGAGATTATCACATTAAGTGAAGTGAGACAGACAGAGAAAGAAAAACATCATATGATATCACTTATATGTGGAATCTAAATAAATGGTACAAATGAACTTATTTATGAAACAGAAACAGACATAGAAAACAAACTAATGGTTACCAAAGGGGAAAGAAGGGGAGGGATAAATTTGGGATTAACAGATACAAACTACTATATATAAACTAGATAAACAACAACGAGCTACAGTCTAACACAGGGACCTATATTCAATATCTTGTAATAACCTATAATGGAAAAGAATATGAAAAACACTTGATGCTCAGGGGAGAGGTCAAGTAGGAAACCATGGGTGGCTGGAATGGACACCCACAGGCCAAGGCAATACCTGGATCATAAACTCCCATTTTCATGATTAAATAATACAGCTCTGCGCAAGTGCAATTTCCAAAAATAGAAACAAAGGTTATAATAAACACCTATTTGAAAACCAAAATAACCAAGTGTGGGGCAAATATACAATTCCATCAATTCCCCCAAAGGTTCTGGCTGGTTGGTTGAAAGAGAATGTTGCTGGCAGTGGTCTCAGGGAACCTGAGGCCACAGTGAAGCTGCGAATTTGAGGGTCTGTCCCCAGCTTTGTGAATGAGACACTGTGCCACCAAGACCCATCAGTTCCTAAAGTGCCCTCATTCTGTTTGAAAGCCTGGCGAACTCCTCACCCGTGAAGTCACAGATTGAGCATCACCTCCTCTATGAAGGCCTCCTGATTCCTCCTTCCTCTATGCTTCCGTTGGCCTGGGTCATCCCCCACCTACAACATTCTATCCCTTTGTACTGTGATTATTTACTGGCCGGACTCTCTCCCCCTCTAGACTCTAAGCTCCGACAGAGAAAAGGCCTTACATATTTACCCTGAGCCCGGGATCTGGTGCAGAGAAGATTCCCAACAAATGCGCACTGCCCACTGAATCACTGAATGACACTGGAGGAGCATGAGCCGGCCTCTTGAGCCCAAGGCTCTAGCTCTGCCTATAGGTACACTGTGTGACCAAGAGCAGCTTGCTCAACTTCCCTGGGCTTCCGATCTCTTCTCTGGAACACGGAGGAGGGTAGATAAGGTCGTTTTGGGTACTGAAATTATCTGGTACTCTTCACTGGGGCCTCATTCAAAGCAGTTCTCTTCTTCCCACTCTTTCCGGAGATGACTTTCTGCGATGCTAGGTGGCAGCAGATGGGGTGGGTGGGAAGCTGCTGTGAAGTTCAGAGGAGGAGAGCTGCGGGGCTGGCCCTGCTCTCCCCACCCCGAAGCCCTCGTGGCTGTGAGTCCGTGGGCCCAGGACCACCTCTGTAGGGTTCCAAGGAACCATGATTCCCATGAAGCAGCCACAGCAAATAGAGCTAGGGGACCCTGAGTAACATTTGAGCTGGGTTCAGGGGAAATGTCAGGGAGAGGGAAGGGGTTTGGGAAGAGCGGTGCCCCTCGCAAGCTTTGGCTGCCGTCAAGGTCATGAGCCTATCCCCAGGTGTCTAGACGAGCCTGCCGGATTCTAGAGGGGATCCTGACGCTTAGTGCCTCCAAAGTCCTTTCTTAGTCTGAGAGGCCAGAATCTTGAGTCTGTGCATCTCAGTGTCAGCGCAAGCCTAGATGTGGAAGAAGCAGCAGGGGGAGAAACACTGGCTTTGTAACAACAGCGACAACCAGACTTGCCTCATGTACTGAGTATTTATTCTATGTTCTGCACTGCACTAAGTCCTTTAACGTTCACTCCCCTAATTAACCAGCTCAAGCACTTTCTGAAGTGGGAATTAATGTTATCCCCACTTTACAGACGAGGAAATAGAGGTAGAGAGATTAAGGCATCTGTTCATGCTTAACTGGTAGAAAGGCAGAGCCAGGTTTTGACCACAAAGATTGCGGGTTCAGAGACAGAGCTCTTGGTGGGGAGATGCGCATGTGCAAAAGAATAGAAAGTAGGGGGTGGGGATGAAATGTGGAAGAAGCATCCACTGTAGAAGGGGAGGGGCCAAAAGCCAATCTCCTCCTGCCTCCGTAGAGGAAGGCTAGCCCCAGACAATCCTCTGTTGGCCTGTGGCTTGTGAAAATAAACACTCTACTAGTACTGAAAAGACCCAAGAGGCCATCTGGTGCCCCTACTCCACAGAGGAAGAAACTGAGGACAGGAGAGGAACTGAGCTCTGCCCCATGTCCCATCCCTGCTGGGGGCAAAGCCAGAACTAGAACTCAGGGTGCACAGCCCATGTGCTTTCTGACCCAGAGAGCTATATTTTTAAATTAATGATCTAACTACTCTATGATATCATCCAGTAGAATCTGGGAGTAGGTCAGGGCTGCCGGTTTATTTGGCAGGGCTCTCACGATGGGTGTCTTTTGCATCAGTCACCCAGGCTGCTTGCATTTGCTCCTGTACCATGCAGTTCTCTGGCTGGTCCGTAATCCACTGCAGGTCAACACAACCTGCACATGCCCCTAAGACGTTAATCACGATCCCTTTCTTGTGCTGTCCTTTTTTCAAATGCACCCTGGGCACCGTGCCCAACACAGTCTTGCCAAGACCTGGTACACACCCGGAGCTGTGTGATAATCATTGTGTAGCACAGCCTGGGCTGGAAATTATAACCCAGTTACCTGATGAAATAAACAGGAGTGGAAACAGTGATTGTGCCAGAGGAACGCAATGTCATTTTTACCTAGTCCCCAGCTCTGGGCAACTTTGGGCCCCCAGCACTGGCTGTCTCATTTGGTAGAACCAAAAAGAAAAAAAAGCCAATCCATTTGCTCCAGACTGGGAAGCAATGAGAACGTCATCTGCCTCCCCGCCGCCTGCACACTGCATGCAGCCCACCTGCCCAAGCTGTTGCTCCTCCTTGTGGGCTCCCTTTCCTCCAACTACCAGCCCCTCAGTCTCTTTGGAGCACAACACAAAACTGGTTGCAGGCGTATTTATTATTAATCCACCAAAGAAGACTAAACGCTCCTTAGAAGGTTTGTCCCTAACGAACAGGTCCCAGCTGGGAGCAGGGGTGGTGGCCGGACCCACCTCACTCCGGGCCCTTCTGAATGCAAGGGCCCTCTCAGCTGTCAGTGAGCCCTGGTCTGAAACCCTGATGAGCTGTTGTGCCTGGGCTCTGACAGCCCTGGGGTGTGCACAGCCCCCAGGCCAGCTGGAACTCAGCTCCTGGCTTCAGAGGCCTGTCTCACTGCCAAGCTGGCAGGCTCTCCTGTTGCAATGTGGGCTCAGTACTGACTTAAGCCACGTGATCAACTCAGTGCTTTTCAAGGTGGGAGGGTTTGTGGGTTGGCACCAGGATGGGGACAATTACTTGGCCAGCAGGCAGGAAATGACGTCATATTGGCAGTGAGAAGGCCGTGTCTGCCCTAAACAGGTCTTGCCCGTGCCTCCCTACCGGTGAGAGTCCCTGGCTTATGCTCCTTCGAGCCCCAACACTGGGTCACCCCAAATCTACTCCATCTTATCCTGCCTGTCTACCTCCACATCCCCACCCCTGATTTTTCAGTGCCACCCCCATCCCACCTCCAGCTTCAGGGATGTGCCCTGAGCCTCCCTGGGGCCAGAAAGGCACGGGTAGCCCTGCGTTCTCAGCCTGTGTAAGTCTGCAGTGTGCTTATCAACTGCATGTGGGTGCTGTGCCCCATGAATGTCACACTAAAGGTGACCCAGCATCAAGGGGATCACTGGGCGGAAGAAACATGGAGCCAGGTGAAAGGGCCGAGAGATGCTTAGCTAGCAGAGTACCAGAGGAAGCTAGCGCCTCAAGGGACCTTGGACAACATCCGGGTTTTCTGGTAAGATGAGAAGGCAGCCCAGAGGACAAGTAACTTGCCTAAGGGGCACAATTACAGAGGGGCAAGTCTAGAAGCCAGCTCTCTGTGCCCCAGGAGAGCTCTTTCCACCCATCTCTGCTGCTGGTCTTCATGAGTGGGTGTGTCTGCACACAACCCACACACACACGAGCTTGCGTCCTATCGATCTTCACCCAAGCCCCACCGAAGTGACCAAGTGCGCAGGCACAAGTGAAAGCGTTACCCTCAGAGAAACCTGAGCTTAGCTGGAGACACCAGATAGACACTTATTAAGGAGTTAGAACCCAAAGAGGCAAATAGCGGTCTCTGAGATATGGTGTTTCTCAGCCATTTATCCATCTCAAAACTCCTGAGGGCTGTAGCACACCCCCATCAGCCACAGTGGCTCGTTCTGGCTACAGCTGATTCAGCCAGAATGTATCTGAACCTCAGGGAGCAGGTGGAAAAGTTCCTCCTCTCTGCCCATGAGATTCCTTACACATCCCCTAACTGCCTTTGGGGTGGGGGCACCACTCTGAGAATCACTGCACTACAGCGGAAGGCACAGACTTCACTTTCTCCAGAGTTTGCAGGGAGAGAAAAACCCAAGGCAAGGGCACAGGTGATGCTTTCCAGAGAGGCTGGGGCTTTAGACCCAATGGGGTTTGGGTGGCATGGAGAAAACAGAAGGAGAGGGTGAAATAGAGCAGGTGAGGGGGAAGAGGCACGGGCCCTGATGTTTCCTCTGACCCTGGTATATATTTTAGTGGGTGATCCACAATTTTCTCTCTAACTGACTTGAGACAGATGTCTGGGAGAAAGGAGAAGCCCCCAAGGCAGCAGGCAGGCAGGCAGGCCCTGGGGCTCTGGTGAGAGCAGTCCTATTCAGTCCTTTTCAGGGTAGCTGAGGTGGGGCCTGAACCCCAGAAACTGCTCTCACTAGTCTGGCTTCCACTCCACAATCTGGGAGTAGGTGGGGAGAGGGTGTCTCATCCTGTCCCTCAGGCTTCAATCCCATTTCCCATGGGTCCCTTGAAACCTCTGCATGGTTTATTAGTGCCGGAGAGAACAGCTTTCAGAGCGCTGCCTGCCAGACACTAGAGCCAACACAGTCTGAGCAAACAGGTTGAGAAAGGGGAGTTGCTGGCCTGAGATCAAGAAACAGAGGAGGAGACTACTCAGGGTCATGGATGTTCACCCTGACCTTCATTGTAGGTGCAAAGCGGAGATAATAATAGACCTTACTTCCACAGGGTGTTATGAATTTTAAATAAGATACTATCTGTAAGGTATATGCACGCGAAGACACAGTCTGAAGAAGGATTTTGTCCATAGCTAGTAGGTGGCATTGTTGGGATTTGAACCTAGGACTCTGTGACTTGAGACGGGAGCTCTGAACCATCATGCCCTCCACCCTCTTTGTGAATACCTTGTACTATGGCAATGTCTGTCCTCTCTTAGACTGTGAGCACCATGAGGGAAAAGACCATGTTTTCACCCTGACCCAGAATCTAAGAGCAGCTCGGGGGGGCATCACCAATGGCAGTTGCTAATGATGAAGCTTCAGTTCGAGGTCTGGGAGACTGTCCTTAGATCCTGGCCAAGGGCTTTCATCAGTGTGTAAATGTCAATGCACCTCTGGGTTCTGGGTGTCAAAAGGGTGAGCCATTCCAGACAGGATGAAATAAATCCTCCAGGAAGGGAATCAGGCATCCATGTCAATGGAGGTGGGGGAATGCAAAGAACCAGATGGCAGAAGGGAAAATTCGCCACGCTTCTGGAATGATTCGATAGTCAAGACTGTGTTTCCAGGTATAATCAACACAGATATGCTGAAAAAGCAGCTGCCAACCTTCCCCAGGCCCCAGAAAGTGCCGGGACCCCTGACACCCATTCTAAGAAGGAAATGAGCATAGAGGTGGCTGCAACCTCCCTGTTCAGGCTGCACATATATCTGAGATGCTTAATTAGGAAGTGTGATGTCTGCCTGGATCACTTTTTTGTTGAGATGTGGTGGAGAGTGAGCCAAGATTGGGACACCCACACCTGCTGACTCACGTGGGGATGAGTCAGGAGAATCCATAGGTTTCTCCAGCAGCCTCTAAGTCCTGGGCAAGGACTGAGGACTTGGGGTGGAGAGAGCATTTTCATCTTTTCTTCCAGGTGATTATGGTGTAGTGTCACTGTTAAAAATACTTAATGAGAATTTAGGGTGCATTAAAAGAAGCAGGATGTAAACCAAATGTCCATTAACCAATGAATGGATAAATAAAATGTAGTATAAACATAAAAAGGAGTATTATTAGGCCATAAAAAGAAGTGAATTACTGATATATGCTATAACATGAATAAAGCTTGAAAACATGGCTTCCCTGGTGGCGCAGTGGTTGAGAGTCCGCCTGCCAATGCAGGGGACACAGGTTCGTGCCCCGGTCCGGGAAGATCCCACATGCCGCGGAGCAGCTGGGCCCATGAGCCATGGCCGCTAAGCCTGCGCGTCCGGAGCCTGTGCTCCGCTACGGGAGAGCCCACAACAGTGAGAGGCCCGTGTACCGCAAAAAAAACCTTGAAAACATGCTGTATGAAAGAAACAAGTCACAAAAGGCCCCATATTATATGATTCTGTGTATATGAAATGTCTAGAATAGACAAAACTATAAAGATAGAAAGTGAATTAATGGTTGCCTAGACCTAGGGAGTATTGGGAGGGGTGTGTTGTGAGTGACTGCTAAAGGGTATAGGACTTCTTTTGGAATGATAAAAATGTTCTAAATTTGATTGTGGTGATGGTTGCACAACTTCACAAATATACAAAAAACCATTGAATGTACACTTTAAGGGTGAATTATATGGTATGTGAAGTATATCCCAATAAACAAAAAAAGGTAGAAAAAAAGAAGCAGGACATCAAGGGACACTGAATAGCCAAAACAATCTTTAAAAAGAATAAGAGGGACTTCCCTGGAGATCCAGTGGTTAAGACTTCACCTTCCAATGCAGGGGCTGCAAGTTTGATCCCTGGTCAAGGAGCTAAGATCCCACATGCCTCAGGGCCAAAAAACCAAAACATAAAACAGAAGCAATATTGTAATAAATTCAATGGTCCACACAAAAAATCTAAAAAAGAAAATAAAATAAAATGAAGAACAAATTTGGAGGTCTCACACATCCTGATTTCAAAACTCCTACAAAATTACAGTAATAAAAATGGTGTGGTACTAGCATAAGGACAGACATTTAGACCAATGGAATATAACAGAGAGCCCAGAAATAAACTCTCATATATATGGCCAAATGATTTTCAACAAGGGTGCTAAGACCATTCAATGGGGTATGGTCTTAGCACAGTCTTTTCCACAAATGGTGCTGAGAAAACTGAATATCCACATACAAAATAATGAAGTTGGACCCTTACCTTTCACCATATACAAAATTTAATTCAAAATAAAGCAACAACCAAAATGTAAGAGCTAAATCTATATCACTCTTAGAAGAAAACATGGGACAAAAGCTTCATGACATAGGATTTGGCAGTGACTTCGGATATGACACCAGAAGCATACGCAACAAAAGAAAAACTAGGTAAATTAGACTTCATAAAAATTAAAAACTTTTATGCACCAGCAGACACAAAGAGCACAAAAGGCAGCCCATGGAATGGGAGAAAATATTTGTAAATCGTGTCTGATAAAGGGTTTATATCCAGAAATATATTCTGGATAGACTCTTACAACTCCACAAGAAAACAAGCAACCTGATTAAAAAATGGGCAAAGGACTTGAATGGACATTTCTCCAAAAAGATATACAAATGACCAATAAGCACATAAAGAGATGCACAACGTCACTTATCCCCAGGAAATGCAAATCGAAACCACAGTTGAGATACCACCTCACAACCATTAAGATGGTTATTATCAAATATAAACAAATAAAAACCCCAGAAAATAACAAGTACTGATGAGTGCGTGGAAAAATTGGAATTGCTGGTAGGAATGCAAAATGGTGCAGCTGCTGCGGAAAGGAGCGTGGCAGTTCCTCAAAAAGTTAAACATAGAATTACCATATGATCCAGTAATTCCACTTCTGGGTATATATCCAAAAGAACTGAAGGCAGGAACTCGAACAGATATTCGTACATCTATGTTTACAGCAACATTATTCACAATAGTCAAAAGGTGGAAACAACCCAAAGGTCCATTGACAGACAAATGGATAAATAAAATGCGGTCTATACATACAATGGAAAGGAATATTATTCGGCCTTACAAAGAAAGGAAATTCTGACACATGCTACAATGTGGATGAACCTTGAAGATACTATGCTAAGTGAAATAAGCAGTCACAAAAGGACAAATAATTCTATGATTCCACTTATATGAGGTTCCTAAGTAGTCATTTTCAGAGAGACAGGAAGAAGAATAGAGGTTACCAGGGGTTGGGGGAGGGAGAGGGGAATATGGAGTTATTCTTTAATAGGTACAAATTTCAGCTGGGGAAGATGAAAGAATTCTGGAGATGGATTGTAGTGATGGTTTCACAACAATGTGAATGTACTTAGTGCCATTGAATGGTGCATTTGAAAATAGTTAAGATGGTAAATATTATGTATGCTTTTCCACAATCATATTTTAAAAGAAGCAGGCAATAAATATTATGTATATTTTTCCACAATAATTTTTAAAAAGCAGGCAATGGAGTCAGGGAGGCCCTCTGCACGCTGTTCTGATGAGGCCCCATCTGAAACACAGGGTTCTAGCTTGGGAGGCACGTTCTTGAGGGGCAATGATAAACCGGGGCTGCTCAGGAGCCAGGCTGGGGATGAACCACAAGAGGAGAGGCTGAGGAACCTGGGGGTACAATCCTGAGAGGAGAGAGCCCTGTCTTCCTACAGCCAAAGGGCTAACGTGAAAACCTCCTGCGCCGGGAGAGGGGAGGTCTGAATCAGATTAGGAAACATCTCAGGGAGACTCATGGGGGTTTAATTTCAGGCTGACCCTTCTGACAACAAGTGCCGCTCATCAGTGGGATGGGTTGCACTGGGAGGCTGGGCAGCATTCCCCACTCAAGAAAGGCTAGATTTAAACCAAAGCTGGAGAAGCAACTGGCTGGGATGCTGTGGAAGGATTCCTGTGACAGCAGGAGGCTGGGCCAGCTGACCTCCATGAGCCCCTCGCTCTGATCCCTCAGGCTCTGGTCTCTCAGGTGCCCTTGGTCTTGCCCTGTCCAAGGGGCAGACAGAAGGCACATTCCACCAACAACTAGTAGCCCTGCCTTCTAGTCCCAGCTCTGTCAGTGATTGGCTGTCTGATCTTGGATGAGTCACCACCTCCCGGGCCTCAGTTTACTCATTTGTGTAATTAACACCTGCCTGCCTTCCCTCACCCCCACCCCCAGAAGTGTGGCAAGGACAAAGTGAAGCAAAGACTCATGAAGAGGAGAGCCCAGATACCTTCGCAGCCCTCCTCCCCTCCCTCCTGGCCTCTGCTTTCCCTTTCCCTCAGAGCAGGGCTGGTAGTGTTTCCAAGGATGCAGTTTGCACACCACTGGTGGTATGTGGTATGCTAGGGGTGATACATGAGGCTTATCTAATGTTGCATATTTATTTTAATATGTGCTAATTATCCTTGATGTTTGTAGCAAAGGATAACAATAAATTTTTAATGATAGCTATATCGACTTTTTTTTTTTTTTTTTTTTTTTGGCGGTTCGCAGGCCTCTCACTGTTGTGGCCTCTCCCGTTGCCGAGCACAGGCTCTGGACGCGCAGGCTCAGCGGCCATGGCTCATGGGCCCAGCCGCTCCGCGGCATGTGGGATCTTCCCGGACCGGGGCACGAACCTGTGTCCCCTGCATCGGCAGGCGGACTCTCAACCACTGCGCCACTAGGGAAGCCCTCAACTTTCTTTTTAAAATATACTTACAAGTTAATATAAGTTGTAAAAAGTGAGTTAAAGAAGAGTAATAATAAAGAAAGTGATATTTGAATAAAGCAAAAGTCTTGAAGGAGGAATGTGAGTGGCTGGGATTTGGGAACCCCAGATGGATTGGGGAGATATAACAGCCTGGGCCCCCAGGCCCCAGCAACATCCTCCCAGGCCTGGTGATCAGATGCAAAGAAGACCAAAAGACAAAGCCTTTTTGGTTGGTCCTATTGTCTGGTTCCCTTAAGGTGCCAGATTTTACCAACCGATTGACAACTAAGCAATAGAACTAGGTTCTTGGATCCTCCATCCACATGACTGTGAGCTGGTCGACTTCTACCTCCTTCTTCTTGAACCCGCTGTCTCTGTTCATACTCATGCCAGTGGCTCCATGAGGAAGAGGACAGCCCTGACTCAGCCACTCGCCTCGAGGTGGTAGGAACATGTTGGGTCCCTCTCCCAAAGTATACTTAAACAGAAGCCTAAAGAGGAAATGCCAGGCCCTGTGCCACGTGGCGAGGGTGATATTCTTGTCCGGGACAGCAGTTCCAGTGCACCTCGGCTTAGCTTCTGCACCAGGGAGGGCAAGCTCCCCTCAGGCACTTGTGTCTTTAAGCATGATAAGCGAGATCCCCTGTAGAGGAACCATCTAGAAAACTAATCAAGGCCCAGTCCCCTCCACTCCACTATTATCTGCTGATCACCTTGGTCAAAGGGTCGGTCAGTCAGCCTGGAACACCTACCTTCCCTGAGGAGCTGGGATGAAAGAAGTTTCCAGCTGATTATTAGCCAGAACTTTGGGAGATGGCCCTTGGGGATGGGGAGAGGGGAACAAGGGGAGGAGGGCATGGAATACACTCAGAAAATGCCCCCTTTCCTCTCTTCTCCTTCTATAGTGGCCCACATCCCACATTTGGAAACATTTTTACCTGTCAAACTACGAATAAAGAAATAATTATCTTCCCCATTTTGATGATCAAAGACCTCCAAACACCAAGTTAGTATAATTCCAGGTGAAAAGAAAAGAAACTTAACCTTTTGTTTACCGATACAGTCCCTGAATATATGAAGATCATTTTTTTCATTCCCTCTCCCAGAATCTAGCCTGGAAATACTAAAAACCCAATGCCCCCCAGCCCATAAAGGACCAGGGAGCCCAGTTAGGCAGCCTGATTCAGAGACTTTAAGAAAACACTACCCTGGACAGTTCTTGTGGAAAGTTGGGGAACCGCTGAGTTAATTCATTCTTTCTCAATGGTGATTTTCAGAAGCTCTTCTCCTAACAGTGGAGCAATGGATTTTCATGTGACCAAAGCAGAAGGTTGGATAAGGAGCTAAAAGGAGGGAAAAGGCCAAGAGAGGGGAAACTAAGAGAACAAAAGAGAAAGATGGCAAGCTTGACAATTTGCTAAGGATTGATCCTGATAAAGAGACTGGATCAAGGATTAAAGTGCTTAAGGTCTATAGGAGAATTGGTGAAATTCACCCCAATAGAAAAGACAGGCACAGGGGGCATGGGCAGACAATTCACACACACACACACACACACACACACACACACACACACACCACAAATGGCCAATAAACATATGAAAATGTTCAACCTCACCAGTAATCAAAGGGAGAACATTTAAAAGCTCCTTTTCCAGAATGGCCATCACCAAAAAACCTACAAACAATAAATGCTGGAGAGGGTGCGGAGAAAAGCGAACCCTCCTACACTATAGGTGAGAATGTAAACTGGTACAGCCACTATGGAGAACATTATGGAGATTCCTTAAAAAACTAAAAATACAGTTACCATATGATCCAGCAATCCCACTCCTGGGAATATAACTGGAGAAAACCATAATTCGAAAAGATACATGCACCTCAATGTTCACTGCAGCAGTATTTACAATAGCCAGGACATGGAAGCAGCCTAAATGTACATCAACAGAGGAATGGATAAAGAAGATGTGGTACATATATACAATGTGGAATATGTGGTACATATATGCAATGGAATATTGGAATGGAATGGAATATTACTCAGCCATAAAAAGAACAAAATAATGCCATTTGCAGCAACATGGATGGATCTAGAGAGTGAAGATGGACCTACTGACTGAAGTAAGTCAGAAAGAGAAAGACAAATATCATATGACATTGCTTATATGTGGAATCTTAAAAAAGGGTACAAATAAACTTGTCTACAAAACAGAAATAGAGTTACAGATGTAGAAAACAAACTTACGGTTACCAGAGGGTAAGTGGGGGGAGGATAAATTGGGAGATTAGGATTGACATATACACACTACTATATATAAAATAGATAACTAATAAAGACCTGCTGTATAGCACAGGGAACTCTACTCAGTACTCTGTAATGGCCTATATGGGAAAAGAATCTAAAAAAGAGTGGATATATGTATACATATAACTGATTCACTTTGCTGTATACCTGAAAGTAACACAACATTGTAAATAAACTATACTCCAATAAAAAATTAATTTAAAAACATAATAAAAGCCCCTGTTCCCATCCAGTTGGGAAATTAAACAATACTACCAGCTGTTGGCAAGGCCGAGTGGAGTGGGTCCTCTTGCACAGTTGGTGGGACTGTGCACTGATGGGTCCTTTCTAGCACACTTTGGGAATACCCATTAAAAGCCTTAACCCTGTGTATTCTATCTGACCTAGAAATTCCACTTAGGAATTTATCTTAAGGAAAGAATCATTTATCTGTGCAAAGATTTAGGTGTATTGTTCATAATAGTATTATTTATAATAACAAAAAATTTAGAGGGGGAACACAGTATAAATGTCCAACTATAAAGGATTCAATGAATAAATGATGGTATCTCCCTACACCAGAATGCTACAGAGCCATTACAAGTAGGGGTGTTGAGTGACATTTAATGGCTTAGAGATATACATGCTCTAAAACAGGAGATGTTGTAACAGCCCATCCTTTCAAACTATATATTCATAGAAAAGACTAGAAATAAGTGCGCAAAAATTTCACCAGTGATGTTTTTCCAGGTGATGGGATTACAGGTATTCTTCTTATATAATTGTGTTTCCATATTTTCTAAATTTTCTGCAATGATCAAATTTGGCTTTTGTAGTAAAAGATAGATAACATATCTTTAAAAAAAGAATCAGTGAAGTTGCCGGTTATTGTGATGGGGACAACAGAGGAATGGGGCAAGTGTTCAAGGTCAGCTGGGAGGTGGGAGATAAGAGGTAGACAGAGAAATTGAGAGCTGAAGTCCATTGGAAGAGAGGATATGTTTACGTGCTCAGCGGGGGTGCAAGAGCCAGTGGCACTTGGAGACCGCTGGGTACGTGCTGGGAGGTGAAATGTGTTCTACTGGGTGACCGTGGGAAAGTCACTTCTCTTCTCCTGGCCGCCAAGTTCCTTTCCCCTCCGATGGCCCATGACTCTGTGCAATCAGGCTATTATGATGATGGTACCCACATGCGATGTCCCCTTATTTGAAAAGACAAATATGTTCAATAATGGGGTGAGGTGAGGTCAGGACTTTAGGTAACAAAGGAGTGATAAAATAGGACATGAGATACAACGTGTATTTTTATATGCTTTGATCCCCTGCCTCCCATTTTTCCTGTAGAGCTAAAAATGACTGAATTTAAGGATTTGGGCCAAATGTACTTGAAATAAGTTGTTTTACTCCTCATAAGATCAGGAGGAGTTGGGGGCAGCACGATGGAACTCTGGAAGCTGCAGATTGCGATTCACATCCACCATGCCCCCCTGGCTGGAACTCACCTTTCTTGGTCATCAGAAAAAAAGCTAGGGAACAGGAAGACAGGGAAAACTGCCTTTGAACTCAGAGGGAACGCTCCGTAGATACATACTCATCAACAAGAGCTGTTGAAAACATAGGGTACACTCAGGGCTGTGCCCATTCCTCCATCACGGCTCCAGGACCTCCTGCATCTCCCACTTCCATGAGCCCCCAGAACTTGCTCTTGGGAGGGACCCAAGGAAAAGCTGGGGCTTCCCCTGGGCCCTAGCCAACAGGAAGAGGTGGCAAGGGGTGATGGGGCTGCCCAGAACAAGACAGAGGCCTGGGTGAGCCCAGTGCAGGCAGGGAGGGATGGTGGGCAAGCCAGCCTGGGCACTGACCTCTGGGCACGTCCATGGGGTTGAAGCTGGCCAACAGGTCGCGACACAACTGGCGGTCACCCTCCACCTTGCTCAGCCAGTTGTTGCAGTTGAAGTAGTAACGGAGGTGAGGCCGCTTCATGTCGGTCACAATCACACGGTCCAGGTACCAGCTGGCGTTCGAGCCTGTGTTGTCATGCTCGATCCTGGTGCAGAAACAGACACCCGCACCGTCACTGGCAGAACAGAAACGACGCCCCTTCCATACCAATACCCCAATGTTTGTTCCCAAGAGAGGTTTAATCATTTTGATGTTGTTGTTACTTTACCTCTCCAACCTCAGTGTCCTTATCTACAAAGTGGGGACTCCTTGCAAGGTGGATGAGCTTATGA
This sequence comes from Phocoena sinus, assembly GCF_008692025.1. Lineage (NCBI taxonomy): Eukaryota > Metazoa > Chordata > Mammalia > Artiodactyla > Phocoenidae > Phocoena > Phocoena sinus. Next base: position 26,974,619 of record NC_045776.1, on the reverse strand, counting down.
ATGAATGTTGCATCGTTACATTGCCCACAAGGAGATATTGCCTTCCATGGAAAATCCAGGATTGCTAAGGCTTGCAGCGGGACCATCTTGAGCTTCCCCTCTCTCCCTGACTCCCAGACACACCCCCGCACCCCAGATACTCAGTCCCACCACCCAGAGGATCCCCCATGGCCACATAGAACTGGTGTTGCCCCATAGAAATATCACATGAGCTTCATATGTGAGCCAGATAGGTAATTTTAGATTTTCTAGTAGCCACATTGAAAAAGAAAGACACTGGTGAAACTAATTTTAATAATATATTTTGTTTAATCCACTTATCATTTCAGTGGGTAACCGTGTAAACATCTATTAATGAGCTACCTTACATCCTTTACTTCATACTAGTTTTGCAAAGATCTGGTGTGTTTTTGCACACACAGTGCATCTGGTTCGGGCTAGCCACATTAGAGTGACCAGTCGCCCCGTGGGGCCAGGGGCTGCCGCGCTGGGCAGCAGAGATCCAGACTTTTCAAAACCTGGCCCCGATTATCTTCTGCCACTTCCTACAGTCCTCTTCATCCTTGGCAAGTTTTCTCTTTGAGGCCCAGCTTCTTCCCCAGAACTTGACCCTTGGACGACCTCACTTTGCACCAAGCATCCCATCACAGTGAGGCCTTACAGCTTGCAGGTCTTAACGGGACAGCCACAGTCCAAGACAATACACACATGGATGACACACATGATATACCCAAGGATGCATGCCTCTGCCCGGCATGGAGCCTGGCACATAGTGGACCTCAGCTTAGTGGCTGCCTTTCCCACACACTGACACCTTCTTCCAGACCCTCCCCCATAAGAGCCCCTTCCGTGTTCATAACCCCCTTTCCCCACACAACCGGTGCCAGGGCCCTCATAAGTCCCTTATTTTCCCAGTAAAGAGAGTTCATGGCCCTATATTTTCTAGTGGGAGGAAAAAAAAAAACAAGGACTGAATGGAGGCAGCATTTCCCTTCTGTCCAGGCCTTCTAGTCTGGGTACAGTCAGACCATAAGTGATCTTGACATGCTGGCAAATGGGCATGACTTGATTCGGGGTGGTAGTAGGTGGAGGGGGGCAAACAGGGGCAATTGAAGGCTGTTCCTCAGCAACCAGGCTGGTAGAGTTATCCCTCCCCACACATTCACAAAAACTCCACCAGACAGAGCAAGATTAGGGGAGATCTCTGTCAAAAGGCATCCTGCAACGTGACCTGGCATCTCTAACACTCACTGGGCGCTTACTGTATGCCAGTTAATATTCTAAACACTGACTCATTGAATTCTTACTAACTCTAATGGTGCCCTAGGAGCTGGGCACCATTATTACAGACAAGGAAACTGAGGCCTGGAGAGGAAACCTTCCCAAAGTCCCACAACTGGTAAATGGCAGGGCAGAAATTTGAACGAAGGCAATCTGGACTGAGTCTACTAACCACTTTGCTAGGGTTTCTCAGAGCATATTTCCCAAGTGTGTGAAAAATTGTCTCAAGTTGTCTTAACCCAAAGAAGTGAAACTCTAATGGGCAAATTTAGGGCACAATGACTCAGAGTGGGAGGGAAAGATTTGGGCCTTTGGTCACCCGTCAGATGATGTCAGGAGAGCAATCAACACCCAAAAGTGTCAGTAGTGAAATCAGTTCCTATTCTACTTGCCTTCCTCTCACCCAACCTGGTCAGGGGCCAGGTTCTCACCTGATTTTGTAGATGAGGCCCACGTTATTGGTTCTCACCCGGAACACATCGACGTTGGCTTTCTCAAAGGCAGATTCGCTCCTGCAATGAAGGTGTGCACAGTTAGCACAGACCAGCACTTGGTTCACAGGCCCTGGAGGAGAGCCAAAGGCTGGCATCCCCCTACTTCCTCTACCATCCCACTCCAGGAAGTGCTACTGCCAGCCAATCCCATTCTGAGATTCCTTTCTGACATGGTTTGGAGAGGTGGAGGGCAAGGATGGTTAGTATTCATTCCTTGCTTTCACGCCCAGGTTCTTATGGGATCCTTGCTATGTATCATCAAGGCAAGCATGGTGGGCAACATTAGCCCCATTTTACAAACAAACAAATTGCTAGTTGGTAGCAGAGCTGGGACCAGAACCTGGCTCCCAAAGTCATGATCCAATGCTCTGTGGTTGCTCTGGGTTGGGAGAGTGGAGGAGGAAGGAAGGTGTGATAAATGCCATGGTGCTCTTGGGTCTGCAGGCCTCCTGGCCTCTCCTCCTCACCTGCCTTGCTCTTGCTGGGAAGAGTTGCAATGGCAGCCCCAAGTGGATGCAAACCTTGGGTGGTGGGCCATGGTCCTGCCATTCCAAGGAAGGAAACATTCAACCCAAACCAGCGACCAGGGAAGTGGGGGCAGTGAGGGAACGCGTATCTGGCATCCCGCAGAGGGTGCAAACAGAAGCAAGTGCACCTGTGATGTTTCTCAATGAGATGCCCAAGCAAGTCGAGACTCGGGAGCATCCTAGCATCCATCAGCTTAGACACAGGAAGGCTGGAGCACCAAGTCCTCTGGGAGTGGAAGCCTGAACCTCACGTGGACATCTGCTCTGTCCTCTGTGTAGGCCAGGACGCCTGCCGCTTGAGCCCAGGCCTGCTTGCAGCTCTTCCTGCTACCACAGTGAAGGCCTCACAGGGCTGAGAGCTGTGGACCTCCCTCAGTGCTCCCGGCCAGGGCTTTCAGCAGCAGCACACAGCCCATGGGAAAAGAAAAACGCAGAAGATATGTCTGTTCATTGGCCATCACGTGTTTCAAAATAAAGAGGGAGGTGAAAGGCCTTCTCCCCAAGGCAGCAAAGGCTCAGACTCTCTCAGTAACAGAAGGCTTTTAAGGTTCTAGAGACCCAGAAGCTGTGATTCTGCAAACAGACCCACTCTGGCAAACAGTCTGGTCTGGGGAGATATTTCCTTATGGTGGGCACAGCATGAGACATGGGGCCCAGGGCCCTCCTAAAGCAGTGCAGAGCTCACAAAATCAGGTAAAAATGTGCACCGAGGCCGCCTTTTCAGGGAGAAGAGCCCCCAGTGGTGTAGCCCGGGGAACAGAGCAGGAGGAGAGAGTGGCGGGAACTTCCGGGTTTTGCTGGAGTGAAAAGGCCCGCCCCCAGGCTGGCGACATGGACCTGTCAGAATCTCACTTCCAAGGGTGAGTGACAACACGGCCTGTATTCTGTTGCAGAGTCAAAGCAGTTGTTAAATGACTTGCAAAACACATGAACATCGATTATGTGCGTCAGGACTGTGTGAATGGGAAACAAGGAAATGAATACGAGGCATTTTCTGTTTCAGTATACAAGACAAGGAAATCGATTTTCAGAATAGACAGGAGTCTCTATATCATATAAATACCCTACAAAGCAATCACCCTGGGAAGCTCTATGATGGAATATTATGCAGCCATTAAAAATCCTATTGTGAAAGAGTATTTAATACAACAGAAACAGGTTTATGAAATAGGCTTAAAAGAAAAAGCAGGTTAAAAATAGAACGTATAAACAACAACCAATACAAAAAGGACACCAAGTTCACTTAAAAACAATAAAGAGGGGGAGGATTTATACAAAAACATCATGTCTACATAATAAGACTATTATGAAGTGCTGGTTATTTATTCTTGTGTTCATTTTTTTCAGTTTTCTGAAGGGAGCACATCTTGATTTCGTAATTATGAAAAAAGTACAGTCCCCTGTTTCAGAACCCCCCGCTCCATCCAGCCCACAGCTGCTTGTGGTGAATTCTTCGGAATGAATTTGAGGCTCGCTGGGCTTCATCTGCTGAGGGTGCATGGAATTTGGGAAACAACCAACGCCAATGAGTAGGGGAAGCGGAGGGTGATTTGGAAAAGAAAACACAAGGTGTGATTTGGACGGAAAGCAGCTGGCTTTTTAGGGTGCTTTTCATAAGAGTTCCAGCTCCAGCAGCTGCATCCAGCAAGGGGAGCTCTGCACCTTCAAAAAGGCCCTGCGCACGCGACCAGGTGGAATGTGGGTTGGCGCTTTCCAGCGTGTTTGTTAAATAATAGGCCATGCTGCTTTACAGTCACTCAAAAAAGACATTTTAAAAAGCGAGGTGGAAGAAGGGAAACGAGGAGGAAAGGTTTGCCAGGATGGGCAGAAGGTGTGCTCCACGCTGTCTCAGGACCACACTGGAGCATCCAGGGCGTCACAGAATGTGACGCAATCATCCACAGTGTTTACAACATGGAAACCAATATCCTGGCGGACAAGAGCAAAGCCTTCTGCATTTCAGGGGTCTCTCTTCAGAGAAGGGAAAGCAAAGGACTGCAGAGACAGGGCTCTACAGACTCCCTCCTCTCAGGGAGGGGTCAAAACAATCCCAGATGAGCTCCAACCCCAACCCACTTGGGGTCAGACTCCGAAATCCCCCCTTCCAATAAGTCAGAATGCAAATGCTGGTGGGTTTCAGAAAACTGACTGAAGGCGGTGTGGAAACAGCAAACGACAGAGGTCCCTGGCCAAAGAAACATCAGAAATAGACACTTCTTCACATTTCCTTGTGGGAGATGGCAGGTTTTCCACAGCTCCTGGTCAATCCTCAAATGCAGGACACAGCTCCCTGCCTGTGCCTGCCGTTCCACAGGGATCCCACCCTTTCCAGGCAACACAGGGCATTTTAGCTGCCCCCTGGGCAGAGCCAGCAGGCTAAAATGCCAGGATTCTACCACACTTGCAGTTGGTGAATTCTCAACGGGAGAACCGTGTTCCAGAAGATACATGAGATCCCATCCTTTTGCCATATCCAAAGCATGTGATTCATTGTTGGGGGTGGTCCTGGGTAATGGGGAAGGGGGCTTCCTCTGGGATCCAGAGCTGTTGGTACTTCGCTAGTGTGGAGGTCAGGGCAGAGGACAGCTAGCAGGGGAATGAACTGAACGTGTCCCACTCTTTGCTGCCTAAGAGAGGGTCCAACGTGTGCCGAGGAATTTAGACCCCAGACCATGAGGGTGAGACCCATCAGCATTTTAACATCAGGCACTGAGTTTCTTCTTGCAGCAGGAATTATTTTGTATTGGAGAATAAAAAGTCCTAATAAGCCACCCGGGAGTAGAAGGTAAAGGCCTGGGGCAGAGGAGAAAGGCCACAAGAAAGAGTGGAATTGATGGGAGAGAGAAGAAAGAGGACGAGGGAGAGGCAGGAGAGAAGGGTGGGGTGAGAGACACGGCCAGAGGCTGCAGAGAAAGGGGTTGGGGAGAACTTCCAGGAAGGGTGGTGGCTTAACTTTAAGACCTTGGTGCGGGCAGGCGGGGCGTCTATCTAGCATTCCATTTTAAGTTGTCTGTGTTGCTTCCATGTGAACTCTGGCACCCCGAGTTATCAGTGAAGTCTGATGCACACCAAAATGCCTTGCAGTTTGTGTGTGCATGTGTGCATGTGTATATGTGTGCTTGCGTGGATGTATGTGTGTGTGTTTGTGGGTGTAACACAAGGAAAGGGAGCTCAGTTCCAGTTGACACAGGGGTGTGGGTGTGGGTGTGGGTTTGGGGTGACACAGTGTGGCCAGGAGGGAACAGAAGCAGACAGTGAGAGGACAGGAGATTGCGAGACCAGTAGTCATTCTGGGCCAGACCCCAGGGACTGCTGAGGGTGAGGGCTGGGCTGGGCTAACTGCATCTAAATCTCACAGAGCTCGGGGACCTCCGTGGCCGTCTGCATGTTGGTTACACGGCAACCTGGACTTCTTTGGAAGCAGTACTCCCCTCCCAGACTCGAGATCTCCATCTTGAATTGGAAGGGTCTCAGATGGTGAGGATTCTCTTTATAGACAATTTCTCAGGTCTTGGAGCAGCCAGACTCTGGTCTCCTCTTTCCCCATTTACCCTGCTCACCACGGTCAGATTAACCCTTCTTGTCTGCACCGTACGTCAAGCCTCCACAAGGCCTTCTCCAGTCTGATCCTCCCCTGCCTTTCCCACCTCCCTCCTCTCTGCCCCTCCATGCAGCCGGTAAGTCCCCATCCAGCCCCCATTGGTCTGCAATGTCCCTTGTGGCCTCCATACTTTTTCAAGCTGTTACCCCTCATCTAAAGTACCCTCTTTCTGTCCCTCCTCTGTGAGTCCTTTTCACCTGTCGAGGTCCAGATCACATATCCTTCCCTGTAAAGTCCTATTCTAGCCACGCTGATACCAAATCGTTTAGTGAGCTCTATTTGCAAAGAACTGGGATAGGTGCTGCAGGCACAAAACAGACCTCCCATCATCCTCGGGCTCCACCTATGCATCCCGCTATGCATCACCTCTCCAGCCTCTCCAAGGGCATACAGCTGATGCTGCAAATGTGCCTGTATCCCTGAAACTACCCATTTCCTGCGGCCCCCTGAACCCTCTGGACCAGCTGGATTGGGATCCTGGCCTAATCTGTGCCCCTGATGCCCAGCTTGGAGCAGGACACAGATACAGGAGGGACCCCTACCAGCAGACCCGTGGAGTAATTGGGGGGAAGTTGATTCCCACATGCAGGCTATGTCAGAGAAGCTGGCTGCCTCTGTGTGGCTTCAGAAGCACCCGGAGACCTGCTGGCCCTGCCAGCTCAGTCATGCCTGAGACCCTTTACCGTGACGCAGCCTTCCTTCCCATTGAGAAGGAAGGCTGGAACTCAGACTCCCAGGGCGAGGGGACACAGTGACAGACCTTCACATGGGGTTATAAAAGTTGACTCTGGAGACCTTCCTGAAAAGGTGTTTTGACAGAGGAAAAAGGTGAGGGGGGAAAGTCTGAGGGTCCAGGTGCATGAAAGGAGGAAAGCCAGTGAGGAACCACCACAAGAGGGGAAATGGCTCTTTTTGTTAAAAAAAAGACAGGCTGGGGACTACAGAAACGAAGCTGGCCGACTCCCCAGGGTCTAGTGGCTTCTCCCTAGAGGGGTGCACTCCGGGGAGGACACATGGCAGAGAGGATGGGCATTTCATGTATTCTCTTTACCGTGCCCCCAGCACTGGAGCAAAGGGCTTCCACAAGCGAGTCACTCGGCAGTGTAAGCGGTACAAGAGGGCAGGTACCCTGTTCTGCGGAAATGGACAAAATAGGACGTTACGCCTGCCTCAACGCTGCCGCATTTACACCAGAGGCTGCCCTCAGGGTAAATGTGTTCCACTGGGCCCGGTCCGTCTGCTAAGCACAGAGTTTGTGGATCTCCTGGCCTGTGGACCCACCTTTCTACTGCTTCGCCTGCCGCCCCTGGAGGTGCCAAGCTATAAACCCCAGAGGTCACACCCTGGAGTCCCAGGAGGCCTGCAGGGGAGTCTCCCACACACCCTCTAGGGCCACGGGGTCATGTGCTTGAGGAAATGTCTGCATCAAGACCCTGGGGTTTGAGGACCAGCTTTACCATCAAAAGCTCCATGACTCAGAGCTGCTCACCACTCCCCTCTGGGCCCCAGATTCCCCGTGAGCAGGTTGGAATAGATTTAGTTGTTTTCAAATTTTTCTTGGCTACAGAGCCCATGGTGCAAAGAGTATCTGACTGAGAAACTCGGTGGATATGATAAACATAAGTCAAGCTGCTCCAGGGGGAGGAATGCTAGGGTATTGGGAGCCCAAAACCAACTGACCAATCCCCTGTTCCACTCAGCACAGGGTGAAAAACAGCTGCCCAGGCCACCAGTGAGGTCCCTGGCCATCTCTGGAATTCCATGATTCCTCTAGAATGTTGCCATGTGTAGTAACTGTGTATGCACATGTGTGGTGGGGGGGAGGGGATGGAAAGGAAGAGACAGCAGCCTCTGCTCTCAATGGCACACAATGAAATGGAGGGCACAAGTGTGCACACACACGCACACACAAGCACATCTACACAAACACACGCACTGACTTGAGTGTATGTTAGCGGGCAGGCAGGTTCAGTTTGATGCTGGTCCCAGGTGAGACGTAGGTGCAGAGCATTTAAGCTCATGGCTCCCTCACATGCATGACCTTGTCCCCTCTTCCCAAAAGTCCTATGAGTTTGGTAAAATGAGGATTATCACTTCCAGATGACATATGAGGAAGCCAAAGCTTTGGATGCCAAGAGATTTGACCAAAGTTATATGGCAACTAAATGGTAAAGCTGGGCCTAGACCAGGTTTCTTGATCCTGAGGGCTTATGCTCCCTCATCAAAGGACAGCTAATATGAATTCTTGGGAATTCTGAGATCCAAAGTAAGCATTACTATACACAAAAAAGTCAAGAGAGGAGCTGAGGAAATCACTGGGAGGGGCCTGGCTGGCACGTGATCGGTTGTTAGCAAGGCCCACACCACTTAATACACCTGTGGACGCACCTGTCTTCTCTCATGGGTTCCAGAACTTTATCAACCCCCACTAACAGCCCAGGACCCCACCAATGCTGAGTGGGTACTCACTTGCTGGTAAGATGGAGCTTGGGAGAGAGCCCATTCTCTCCAAAAATGGTGATGAAGACATTGGCATTGGTCCCTGCGCCACGAACATCCCCCGTGGCTGTGATCACCTCGTACACTGGAGGAGGAAAAAAGACAGACCACAGGCTCAGAAGAAAGCCCAGAATCCTACGTGGGCTCGGAGAAGCCATAGCTCCTGCCAGATCCACAGGGGGATGCCCAGCCACAGAGCACGCTCTGGACCCCTGCTGCAACCTGCAAGCCTCTGAGCCAGGGTCAGACCCACACCAAGCCCTGCTGTGAGACCACAATCTCCCACTTAATGCTGCACATTCATTCTACAGGTAAGAAACCTGCAGGCAAGGGGACAAGCCCAGGTCACATAATACACAATGTCAACACCAGAGCCCAGCCCAAGGCCTCCCAATGCCTGTCTGTGATCTTTCCAGCACAGCACATGTGTGCCATCCTAGCCAAGACCTTCTTCAGAGACCGCCCCTGGCTCTCACCTTTCTCTCTGCCCTCTACACAAGGCTGCCTTGCAGGCCTCACCTCCTGTGACCTCCTGGGTGTTGCCATGGCAATCTCAGGATAACACATCTTTACCAGTGAGTCCCTGTAGGCAGGGGCACTGAATTCCCCTCTCTTTGTCCCCTTGAAGCTTGTTCTGTTTGCTGTTGATGTCTTTTCTTTTGATGTCCCTGGTTCTGATGAAGGTCCCCATGAGGGGGAGAAAGGAAGCAGTACATTTGTGTGACTCCCTGTCTCTTGTGATAACCAAAGCCTTCATTCTTCACAGTCTACACCACAGGGATTCCTGATGGGCAAACAACTCCTAGAGCCCTCCCTGAGATAACTCCAGGACCTGAAGTGTTGCCCATGTGGTTTGTACGTATACAAGGATGTTTCCCAACTGAGTGTTCATAGGAAAATGACCAGCACGGTGGAAATTCTAGAACCACATCACATGAGAGAAGACATATAGGCCTGGAGATGCCTGGTTTAGAGAAAGGAGTCTGCGGTAATGGGAGAGGGATAAGAAACTACCTCCATAGCTGCCCCAAGTGTACAGAGCTACTTCTCAAATAGGACACTAACCATTAAAAAATGATAAATTAGTTAAAATTAAGACCATCAGGAGAATGAAAAGGCAAGCCACAGACTAGAAGATATTTGGAAGGCACACACAGGCATCCCACATAATACCTTGTTTTATCACAATTCCCTTTATTGTGCTTTACAGATATCATGTTTCTTACAAATGGAGGGTTTGTGACAACCCTGTGTCAAGCAAGTCTATCGGTGCCATTTTTCCAACAGCATTTGCTCACTCCTGTCTCTGTGTCACGTTTTGGTAATTCTCGCAATATTTCAAACTTTTTCATTATTATTATCTTTGTTATGATGATCTATGATCAGTAATCTTTGATATTACTATTGCAAAAAGATTGACTTGCCGAAGGCTCAGACGATGGTTAGCATATTTTTTAGCAATAATGTATTTCTAAATTAAGGTATGTACATTTTTTAGACATAATGCTATTGTACACTTAATAGACTACAGTATGGTGTGAAACATAACTTCCATATGCACTGGGAAACCAAAAAATTGGTATGACTCGCTTTATTGTGATATTTGCTTCATTGCTGGGCTCTGGAACCGAATCCATAATATCTCCAGGGTCTGCCTGTCGCCAAAAATGGACTCATACTCAGAAAATGTAAAGAATTCACACAAATCAGTAAGAAAAAGAAAGACCAGACAATTGCTTTAATGGGCAATAATTTGTTTTAAAGATAAACATACACTTACCATAAGACCCAGAAATTCTCCTTTTAGGTATTTACCCAAGAGAAATGAGAACATGTCCACACAAAGATCTGCACACAAACTTTCATAGCAGCTGTATTCATAATAGCTCTAAACTGGAAAAGCAACCTAAATGTATCAACAAGTGAATGAATTTTTAAAAGTGTGGTATATCCAGACAGTGGAATCCTACTCAGTGATAAAAAGGAACGAACAACTGACATATGCAATACGGATGAATCTCAGGCACACAATGTGGAGCAAAAGAAGTCAAACACAAAGCACTACACGATATGTAATGCCAGCTCTGTGAACTGTAATCTATTTTAACAGAAAGCAGAGCATGGCTGCCTAGGGTTGAAGTTAGGGGGAATTGCCTGGGAAGGGGCACGCGGAACTTTTGAGGGATAATTTAAATGCCCTATATATAAATGGTACTAGTGGTTACATAGATGTATACATTTGTCAATACCCATCAAATGGCACATTTAAAGTAGATTCATTTTATTGTTAATTATATTTTAATAAAGTTGAAAAATGGGCAAAAGACTTAAATAGGCATGTCATAAAGAGGGACATCCAAATGGCCCATAAAACATAGGGAAAAGGGCTCAGCATCATTATTCGTAAGGGAAATGCAAATTAAAATTACCACGAGACACTACATATACCCACCAGAACGGCTAAATTAAAAAGATGGACAAATACTAAGTATTGTCAGAATGTGGAGCCATTGGCACTCTCATACATTGCTGGTGGGAGTATAAATTGGTACGAGTCCTGGTAACTAAACATAAGCCCACCCTATGACTCAGTGATTCTACTTCCAATTATAAATCCAAGAGAAATGAGTGCATGTGTCCATCCAAAAATGTGTACAAGATCTGTAGCAGCTTTATCCATAATAGCTAAAAACTGGAAATAACCCCAAATTCCATCAATAGAATGGTTAAGCAAATGGTGATATATTTATAAAATGCAGTAGTACACAAATAATAAAAAAGAACAAACTATATAACGAGTCACAACATGGATAAATCTCTTGGATATAGTGTTGAGTGAAAGAGAAGCTAGACACACAAAAATGTGTGTACTGTGTGATTCCATTTATATGAAGCTCAAGAGCAAAAAACTAATGTATGTGGGGCTTCGCTGGCGGCTCAGTGGTTGAGAGTCCGCCTGCCGATGCAGGGGACGCGGGTTCGTGCCCCGGTCCGGGAGGATCCCGCGTGCCGCGGAGCAGCTGTGCTCGTGAGCCATGGCCTCTGGGCCTGCGCGTCCGGAGCCTGTGCTCCGTAACGGGAGACGCCACAACAGTCAGGGGCCCACGTACCGCAAAAAAAAAAAACAACAACTAATGTATGTGATAGAATCAGGAGGGCCATTACCTCTGGGAAGAATTTTAAAGGAGCTTTCAGGAGGTTAGAAATGTTGTGTCCTGTTCTGAATGGTGGTTACACAAGCATGCACTTGTGTAAAAATTCATCAGCTGTTCCTTTTTGAGTTTTGTGCTAATTATATATATTACATATATAATTTATATGTGCACATACATATGATATATATTCTATAATGTGCTGTATATACATATATATAACATGTATATTATTCTTCAATTTAAAATTTTTAATTTAAAAAGTTCAGACAGCTGAAGAACTATCTTAGAGAAGACAGATATCTCATGAAAGACACAAAACTCTGTTTGGTCCAGAGAGGAGGGTCCCAACTAGTAACATCCCCTGGTCAGCACAAAGAAGAACTGTCAACAGCAACAAGGGTTCTTCCTAGCACAGAGCATGACAAATGGGAGATGCTCGATAAATAATTACATGGATGAATGAATGAAAACACAAGTGAATGAATGAAACAATCAATGAAATGAAGGTGGACTATGGAAATAAATTGGCCAGTATGTAAATCTCAATTCTACCATACTGGCTGTATGATTTCAACCAAATTTCTTACTGAGATTCATTTTCCTTATCACCGAAAGAGAGAGAATTTCTTCCTTGAAGGATTATCATAAGGATTAAATCAAATAAAACAAAGTTTTCAATTTTCATACTCATTGACCTAGCATATTTCCACTTCTGGGAATTTATCTTACAGACACTCCTTCGCAGCCGGATGAAAGATATACATTCCACAAGTGGTAAACTGTTACCATCATCACATCACCATCATCATCTCCACTGTTGCCATCGTCAACATCATCACTACCATCATCTCCATTAACAACATCCCCAAGAAGGAAGGCTGCCTTGGGAAACTGTATTCCAACAGACGCTGGGTAGCCCCCTGTCTGGGATACAGGAGAGAAAAGGGGCCCAGGGCTAGAAGCTTGTGCAGCATGACCTCTGAGGTCCCTTCGGATCCCAGATTCTGGTAGGAGCCACTCTCTTCCCCTCACGGGCCCTGTAGTAGTCAGGAGGTAGACCAGTGCCCCAGCCTCAGCCTACCCTCAGGGCATGGAGGGAAGCTGCTCTCCTTCCTCTGGCTGTTGGTAAACTCCAGTGTAGCCTGGAGGCGACCTGAGGAACAGAGAAGGAAACCTAGGCCTTCCTCCTCTTCCTTCTTCTTCCCCATAACACTCATCAAGATTCTCCACATAATGCAAGAACCCAGTGCTCAAAGGGAGTAGGCGACACATCGTTCTAGAGCAGAGAGGGTAACAATGACAGTGCAGGTAAAGTTCAGACAGCGATTACTGTCAGAATCTTACACATTTATCGCCCAGTCCTGTAGCTGACTGCGGAGTCAGTGCATCTGTGTCTCTTAGAAATGTCAGCATGGCACCCACCCTGGCCTGCTCTCCTCCAGCTCTTTTCAGCAGAGTCAAGATTGGACAGTACAAAAGTAAGGACCAGCCGGAGCAGCAAGACCCCTAACTCTGTTACTTCCTAGCTTTGTGATCTTAGGCATGTTACTTAACTTCCCTGTGCCTCAGTTTCTTCACCTGAAAAAGCAGATTTTAAGAACCCAACCCACCTTGTTGGGTTGTTGTGAAGATTAAACCGATCCACATGGGTAAAGTGCTCAGCGTGGTGCCTGATGCATTAAATACATGATTCTACCGAACAGCATCGTGGCCTGAAGTGGGGACTTGTCTTGGGAACCGTTGAAGTTCTTGTCTCTCCTGCTTGTGACCTTGCTGAAATCACGTCAGTTCTCGGAGCCTCAGTCCTTAACCTGAGACTAATCACACCTGCCTTGACTGTCCTCGGGGATATTGAGGATTCCAAGTGAGAATGGAAGTGAAGAGGCTTTGAGAAGGGTAAAAAGAAGAGGGAAGCTGTGAAGGATCATATAGTCACACTAAGGCAGGCAGAACCCATGAACAGAAGTGGACGGGGTGGCGCTATGAGAGGTTTTCGAGTGCTCTCACCAGCAGTCGTGCTGGCTGGGGCAAATCACCCCAAAGCTGAGAGTATTTGTTACGGGTGCTGCCCGCACATCTAGCCTCGATGCCCCTAGCCCCACCAGACAGAGCTTGGAGCACATGCGCTGAGAAAAGGCAGCAATACCTCACTTGTTCTAGGTCCTTCTTTCCTCCCCACAATACCCACCTCCACCCCAGAAGGTGCCCAGGACACCACGCTGGGAAAGAGGCTTCAGCAGAGTCACAGCCTCAAAGTGCCATAGCAGCGACCACCTTCTCTGAGCCTGGGTCTGTGCTGGGAGCTGGGTTAGGAGTCAGGACAATAAAGGAGCCCCACCCCCACCTCCCGCACAGAGGTCAGGATGGCTGAGGCCACAAGCCCAACAGAATCGGATATAATCAAGGAACTCCCAGCAGACAGGAATTAAGGAGGACAAACAAGCCCATGGCAGGCACAGAGCAAGCACTCGATACTTATCTGGTGAATGAATGGGGGAGTCTGGTGCTTACAGGGAGAAGTGAGCCAGTTTAGAGAAGGCGCTGAGAATTTAAATGCCTTCAGGGGCCAGGCAGGCAGGATTGAGGAGTGAAAACAGACCTATGAGTGATAAAGTCCGCTGCCTATGGACATTCACAGTCAATCATATTTTTTTTAACTGTAAAAGTAAAACACCACCAACAAAAACAGCAAAGCAACAAAAATCTCTCTGCAAAAGCCAACACTGGCTCCTGGGTCCCCCGTTCACCCCTTTCTGGTTTACCTGACAAGAAGGTAGAGCATTTCTAAGCAGCTCCCATACACCCCAGAGGAAGGTGAGACTGGAAGGACTGGGCCCGGGGTCCCAAAGCACCAGCTGCCCTCCCCATGTGGGCCAGGGCCATCACCTTGCAAAGTCCCAGGCCCTCACCTCCATCGGCCCCCAGCCCCTGCTCGGCACCTGCTGATGACCAGGTCTCTTCCCACAGGCCTCTGCACAGCCTGATGCAGGCCACACCTCAGAGACCAGGCGCGAACATGGCTTCTGGGACGTGTAGGACCTGGAGAGTGTGGGCACTTCGGTTCTAGTCTATTCTGTGCCAATCAGACTCTATGACCCTCGCTACAGTGGAGGCCCCAGCGTACCCCAAGGGGATGTAGGTTAGTCCACAAGAAAGGGGTTGGGTTGGAAACCAGGGACAGGATGGTGTGGGCCCCGCGGGCCCCGCCTGTGCCCCCGCCCCACAGGCCGGGACCCCGCACACCTTTGGCCTTGTAGTACTCGTGCTGCAGCTCCTCTTCGTCGTCTTCCAAGGCGTAGTCCAGCAGCTCCTGCTCATACAGGGCTAGAAAGTCGATGTCCTCCTTCCTCCTCTTTCTCTTCTGGGGCATCATTTTGCCGGCTGTCCCTTCCTGCCACTCACTGGCTCACGGTGCCCACCCCTTTGCACCTCCTTGGACCCGTGGCCCTCTCACCTGGAGCTCCCGTGCACACGCCTGGGGGGGCCAGAGCCCACACATGCCCACACAGCTGCCCTGCTCCCCTCTCCTCGCTGGCCCCTGAGCAGAACCTCGGTGCTTTATCTCTGGCCCCTCTCTCCGGCCCCCTCCTCTGCACCTGCCGTTCTCTTTGGGTCTCATGACTTATTCATGGGGACTGAGGACAGGCTATCCTCCTTACCCCTCCCTTCCCCACCCGCCCCCCTCCCCCTTTCATGGAGAATCAGGTGACATCAAGCCCTTGGCATCTGTTTCCTACCTGGCCTCACAGCAGGGGCAGGTGGGGCATCTCCCTTAGAGATGCCCCAGCCTCACAGCCCCAAGGGCCGTGAAAGATGCCCCCAGGGCCTGAGACCTTTCTGAGGAGGGCAGGGCCCCAAACAAGCTGGGCCCCCAGGACTCAGAGGACTCCATTTCTCTCTATTATTCATGACCTCTGCTCATCTTACAGGGCAGGCAATGTTTTTACTGGATCCTTCTCGAGCTCTCTGCTTCCACCTCCTCAAGTCTGCTGGCTCTGGAAGTGGCCATTCAGCCAGGAGAGACCTGCTGCTCTGATGAGCCCTCAGACCACCCACAGAGTGTTTTCTGAGTCATGAGTTCCTGGTGTTGCAGCCAGAGCTGAGGGCACTGGGAAAGCCCGCCAAGTCCTAGGTGACGCCCACAGTGCCCCGACAGGCCGGCAAGATTAACCAGCATCTGTTCTAACAAGAGCTCTCCATTTACCCATATTGCCCTCTGTGATCGCAAGGAGATAATAGAAACCCTGAGAGCTCACCTGGATGCCCACCCCACTCAGCCCTTACCATCCCTGCAGCCCCACACGGGGATTCTGAGTGAGAGAGAGAACCAGAGACCCCTCTCTACCCCAGATCAGCAAGTTTCCCTTAGGGCCACTGGACTCCTCTTCCTTGCTTATTTTATTTTATTAAGATTTTATTAAGATTTCTTACAACCCGAATTTAAGATTTCTATGTAAATCCTGAAAGCTAGAAATTTTCAGTCCTCTCATTCCTCTGTCCTGGTGGCGTGAGGTCATTAGACAAAACTGGTCTGCCCACCGCCTCCTGGCTGTGCAGCCTGGGCAAGCCTGTCTCCCCACCTATAAAAGGGGGAGAATGACTCATTAAAGCATATTGAGCACTTGGAGAAAATACTCAGTAAGCGGAAGCCTCTGGAAGACAGTAGAAGCTTAATAAATGTTCATGACTGAGGATTTCTCTCTTTCTTATTTTGTATGGGGGGGGGGCGGGGGTGGTGGGTTGTGTGTGATGCTTCGTTATCATCTCAGATTGTCGCAGAAGCCCTCCTTCGGGTCCCGTAGGCAAGGACCAACCGCCGGTGTCCTCCTTCCTCCGTGGGTCCCGACCCACACTAACACATCAGAGACACTAGTGAACAGATGAGAAATCCAGTTTCCTGGGAGGACTGTCTTGTAAGGCCCTGCTTACTTGTTACCCATCTCCCGCCTCTCCCAGCCTTGAGCTCTGTGAGGGCAGGGCTGGTGCCCCCTTGCTCACTGTTAGGTTCCCAGTACCTATGAGATGCCTGGCACACCGTGGCCTTCAGTACCCCTTTGTTCAGTGAATGAATGGATGCACGAATGAGCAAACTGCAGCAGAGCTCTAAAGCAGCTACAAGGAAAACAGAATGGGCTGAAAAGCAAACACACTTTACAAGATAGATTGGTAAAGTGTTCCAGAACCAATAACCTTCTGAGCACGTTTGGCCTGGAGAAGAGGACATTTCAAGGGTCTACAAATGTGAATGATTGTCTAGACTAAGGCTGAAAGGGCAATCTTACACCCGCAGGTGGTGATTACAGAAAGGCAGGTTTCAGCTCAATCCATGAAGAAGGATGAGAGCACTGCCTGGGGTGACAGTGTCACAAGAGATATGAGGGCTGGCTAGCATTGCTTGTCTGCCTACAGCAGGGGGCGCTCCAGGGGCCTTTGTGGATTTGGACCTGGCGGACTCTCCATCAGGTAGCTGGGACATTCTATGACACTGAGTGGCAGGTGCGGGTGGACATTGAGGAACAATGACAGGCTCCCCCAGCTAGTGGCCACCATGATTCGCCAGCTCTACCTCTGCTGCAGAACCTAGATCAGACAGAGGGGCCTCTGTCCCACCACCACCGGGGACTGAGGAGGGCAGGAGGGCCTCTGCCCGCCATGCCTGGCCCCCCAGCCTGAGGTGGGGTGCAGAGAGGAGGAGGGAGCTGGTCTGCAACAGCCACAAGACTTTCACGGTTCCTCTCTGTCATCTCTGTGTCCCACAACCTCTTTGCCCGGAGCTGAGCCCACCCACAGTGCCCTTAGCCTCAAGCCGCAGTGCCCAGGACCCCCTGGCACCACCGCCCCTTCTCTGTTCTCAGTCTCCTACCCTCTGAGATGCTGTCAAGGTCAATTTTTCCTAAGGTGGGATTCCAGGACTCTGGATTCGACTCTGTGGAACAACTCATCAAAATGATAATTTCTCATCCCTTACCCCCAACCACTGAATCAAAATCTCTGAGGGGGAAACTTGGAACCTACATTTTCAACAACCCCCCTCTCCTCCCAGGGATTTTTCTATGTACTGAAATTTGGAGCCACCGTGACCTATATGTCCCAGGTGAACTCACTAACTTGATCAGCTCACCTGGGCCATGGGAGAGGATTAACAAGCTTCCATCCCAGGGTGCACAGCCCCGGCCGCACATCAGAGCCACCTGGAGAGTTTTTAAACGCTGATGCCTGGGTTGTCCCAGAGATCAGTCTGGGGCAGCCTGGGCAGTGGGAGTTTTCAAAGCTCCTGGGTGATGCAGGACATCCAAGCAGCAGTCAGCACTCACATCCCTCCCCAGAGCCTGGAGCAGCTTTGTGTTTTGGAGCCACCCAAGTCCCTACCAGGGGAAGGTATTTCTGGCCCTAAACGTCATCACTCAGGAAAGATCAACTTTACCTCCTCCTCTGTTCTGCTGAGGGATGGTATAGGGTCCCCTCAAAGACTGAATGAGGAATAGAAGTGGAGTTTAAGTGTGGGTGACGCACGCCCCCTGCTGGCACCATATGGTTTGACCTCCGTGGTTAATTACGCATTCGGTTCTTCAGGATGGAGACCTTAAAAGATTACTGGGAAATCACTAGGGAAATAACATTTTTCATGAGGATCCATTCAGAGAAAAAAATGAAATGAAGTGTTAATTTTACATGAGGACCCATTCAGAGAAAAAATAATTTAAATTTTTATTGGAATTTTTTCAAAAAACTGAAACCAAAATATTTTTAGAGAATCCCATGGCCTTAGAACACAATGATTAAGAGAGCAGAGTCTGAAACCATACCAAGTGTTGATGGGGACGTGGAGCAACTAGAACTCTCAGACCGCTGGCGGCAGTGTAAAATGGTACCACCACTTTGCAAAAGAGTTCGGCACTTTCTTATAAAGACCCTTCCCACACAACCCATAATTTCCGCTCCTGGGTATCTACCTAAGAGGAGTGAAAATATCTGTCCACACAAAAGCTGCATTTGAATGTTCATAGAAGCTTTATTCACAATAGCCACAAACTAGAAACAACTCAGATGCCCATTGACTGGCCAAGACTATTCAGCCATAAAAAAGGGAAGAAGAGGTGATACACGCCCAAACACGGATGAGTCCCGAAAGCATTATTCGTAGAGAAAGAAACCAGTCAGAATAAACTACATGCTGTCTGATCACATGTATCTGACATTCTAGAAGTGTTGAAACTAGCCTAGTGGTTGTAGGGGCTAGGCACGTGGGGAGGGCATTGACTGGAAGGGAGCATGAGAGGGCAGTGCTGGGCCTCAGGCTCTGCTCTGTCTCTCACTGGCCTGCCTCACCTTCTGTCTTCCACTATGAAAGCTTATCTGGGCCAGGCCCCCAGTGCAGTCCTGGCTGCTGACCCGATCCCCATCCCAGGCTCTTTGGTGTGAAGACCCTGCACATGTTTGACTTGGGAAAAGGTGCTCAAGGCATGATTTGCAGACCTACCTTCCATCCCAGGCAGAGTGAGGTCTGTGTCAGCCACCTTGTCCAACCTAGGCTTACCATGAGGCCCTGAACATGGACGTATACTTCTGTACTCTTGATAAAGCTGACACAAAGTGCAGACAGGATAATTATTGGGACCCCAAACTTCTGGTTAAAGGAGGGGCCTGTTTATCCCATTGACCACTGGCACGTGTGCACAAATGCATGCTTGCACACACATGCTCTCTCACACACACAAAATGATCTCATTGCCCAAGTCTCCTTCCCCTTTAACTACATCCCCCTGCTGCTGAATCAATTCTCCTAAAGCTTGCCTTTGGTCGTGTCACCCTCCAGTTCAAAAACCTTCAGTTATACCTCAGTACAGCCAGATTTTATCAGCCAGGATTCTGGATTGCAAGCAACAGAAACTAACACTGGCTAGTTTAAGTAGAAAAATTATTTATTTAAAAGTTAATGGGGGGAAGAGGGGTTTCAGGATTTTCCAGAGGGCTAAGAACCATGCTTAGGGGCTGCACCCTGGAAAGATGCCTGAGGTCGTGTGGTTGGGTAAGGCCCCGCCCCCACCGATGCTGGACCAGAATGGACTCTGCTGCCTTGTGCCAATTCAGAGTCTGGGGCTTGTGCATCTGATTGGTTGAGCCTAAGTGGTGTGCCCACACCTTACTGGAAAGGAGGCTGGGAAAGTGAGGATTTGGCATTTTCAGCTCTTACCCTGGGACCTGTGCTCTCCTCAAACTTTAGAAGGGCATTCAGATGTTGGGTTGCCAAAAAAAGATTAACAAATACCCCCGGCACTAATAGAATTCCATGGCATTGGAGGTCCTGTAATCTGACCCAACCTCCCCCTTAGGAAACCCACACTGCAATTAAACTGAAGAAGTTCTGTTTTCTAAACATACCTGGTGCTTTCCTTGTGTGAGCCTAGTCTACTCTAACGTCGGAGCTAGAGTGTGCATCTCCGTACCAGCCAGCTCTTGCGACACAGCCACCACAGAAATCTCAGTGGCATAAGCATTATTTCTCACATGTCTGGGGCTCAGCTGGGCTGACATCTACACTGGGCTCAACTGCTCTGCATCCAGCTACAGGGCCAGCTGGCTGTGGCTAGGGCAGGCCTGCACTAATGGGTCCAGCTGCCCAGAGAAAGCTCTTCTCATGGCCATGGTCGAAGGGCAAGGAGGGCCACCCTGACAAGGCAAGCGCTTTCATCAACCTGCTAACATCCTCAACCAAGCAAAGCAATGCACATGTCCGAGGCCATTGTCAAGGGCTGTAAATGTACATAGCAAAGGGTGTGGACACGGTGAGGGGTGAGAACGAGGGCAAAAACTCAATCTTCCCCAATGACTTCTCTCTTCCACCAGACACAGCTCCTTCCCAGGAGGTCCTGTGTATCCCCCGTGCCTAGCAGAGTGTGAGTGTGACTCAAGCCATGATGAGTGAATGAGTGAATTACAGGTATGTGTGTTGGGGGTGGCTACAGAGCATATACAAGTGCAAAGAACAGGAGTGCTCGTCCTGGCAGCTCTGGCTCCCTCTCGTGGCTCCCTACCCACCTAGTGTCCCTAATTTCTCATTCAAGGTACTAGCTGGTCTGGTATCTCAAAATGAACCACCTCTTATTCTGGGAGCAGGACAAGTGATGCAGTGATGTGGGATTGGTAGCTTTCCCGTTTCACTGAAATGTTAGTTCTCACAGACATTTTAGGCAAACCCTGTCCCTGTTCCTGCTACCTGGTGTATCAGGAAAGTACATCTTCAACCACTTCCGCCCCCTTCCCTCCTGTCCACTCTGCTCAGAGCAGCCCGAGGGATTTTACTTAAAAATAAATCAGATCATGTCACTCCCCAGTGTATATGTTCCAAAGGCTTCTCATGCCCTTAGAATAAAGTCCTGATCCCTCCTCAAGGCCCGTAGGCTCTCATCTCCTCACCCCTCACTATCCCCCCCATTCTCCAGCCATGCTGGCTCCAGCCCCCCACCCCCATTTCCACCCACTCCTCTTCCCGTCCCAATCAAAAAAAGTGCACGCACACACACACCCATTGTCAAGGGCAAAGCCCCTTAGAGCACGTCCTTGCAGTCGACTCCTCCTTTCTGTCCCCTGTGCCACCTTCTAAGTCTCCACCTTCCTCCTCTCACTGGGACCATGTCCCCTAGCTGGATGCCCAGCAAATCTCTGTCCTTCTGCCAGGTTGCTTTTCCAGAAAGTTGATGCGGACACATTATTCCCTTGTTGCCCCATCTCCTAGAAAACAAAGTACCCACTCCTTAGCTCCGCTGACTAGGACCCCAAATCTGGCGCTGTCTACTACTCCAGCCCAGTCCCAGGCCCCTGTACCCCACCCCACCCTGCCTGAACACACTCACCAAACTCATTCTTTGTGATTTTCACAAGGTCGGGGAAGGGGGGAGGTGCGGAACAGCCTTCTATCCCTCTGACCTCCTCCCTTTCTTGGGGACTGGAGGTCTGACCCCACCCCACACCCACCCCACTGCAGGGTTGGGTCCCTTGGATATTTAAGGCCAACTCTTCCTTGGGAAACTTTGTGTGTTTGCTCCCAGGACTCCTTCCAGCTCAGCTCCCTGCCCCTCCTTTGGATGGACAGTTCCTAATCCCACCTCAGCTTCTGCCCCAGCAGTGCATCCCCACAACCCCCTACTGCCAAGGGTCCCTCCCCCTGGCAGGCTACCCTCTTCCACAGAAATCCCCTGTCAAATGACCTCTGGCTGACCTCTCTGCCGCACATCTCTTCCAGGACTCTATTGGAACTTTCCCCACTCGCTGGACCATGCTGCCCTGAGCCACTTTATCTTCCCCAGGCAAGAGTGGGGCCCCAGTGCCCTGCATTCCAGGTGCAGGGAATCCATGACATGCTCCCCAGGTGGTCCCATGGAAGCCCCTCTCACTAAGCCTGGGGTTAAGAAGTATCATTGACCCCCACCCCACCCCTTTATCTTGGGGGGGGGGGGTGACTGGTCTCTACATTGGAAATCCTTCTCAAAAACCAACTATTCTATCAACTCTGCCACCTCTTTTATAATCTTCAGTCTGCATGAAGGGGCCAAGAACAGTTTAACTAGTTTTGAGCTAATTTGTCTAAAAATTGTGTACATGGTCCAGCACCTCCTGGGGAGGTGGCATCCATTGTTGGTTGGTACCTCGATTGAAACTTCCCATTTGGTGAATTTGTCACACTTGCTGATCTCTCTCCTCCACCAGCCAATCCCATACTCAGGGCAGAGCTGGTGTCTCAGCCTTCTGTGTCTCTGCTGAGAAAGTGTCATCCTTGACACCTCACTTCCCCTCCCCCACCCCCATCCAATACATCTCTGAACCTTATCCATGGTCTGCTTACTCTGTTTATCTCCTCCAGAGCTCTCAACTCTGCCCCTTTGCTCTACCCTAGTCCTCATCACCATCAGTAGCCTCCTAACTGGTCCCCAGCAATTCCACACTCCACATCACAGAAGGGAAAATTGTCTTTTTTCCTTTGTTTAAAAATATTTTTTAATTGAAATATAGTCATACATATTATGTTTGTTTCAGGTGTACTATATAGTGATTTGACATTTGTAGACATTTTGAAGTGATCACCATGATAAGTCTAATAAAAATCTGTCCCCATACAAAGCTATTATAATATTATTGACCATATTTCTTATGCTGTATATTACATCCCCATAACTTATTTGTTATGTAACTGGAGGTTTGTCCCTACTAACCCCCTTCACCTATTTTACCCATCTCCCCACCCCCTCCCTCTGGCAACCACCTCCGTATCTATGTCTGTTTTCATTTTGTTTTGTTTGTTTGTTTTATTTTTTAGATTCCACGTTAGTGAGATCATGCAGTATTTATCTTTCTCTGACTGACGTTTCACTTAGCATAATACCCTCTAGATCCATCCATGTTGTCACAAATGGCAAGATTTTATTTTTTATGACTGAGTAGTATTCCATTATTTATCTATATCTATAATCTTCTTTATCCACTCACCTATCAATGGACATTTAGATTGCTTCCATATCTAAGCTATTGTAAATAACACTGCAATAAATATTGGGGTGCATATATATTTTTGAATTAGTGTTTTTGTTTTCTTCTGGTAAATACTCAGAACTGCTGGATCATATGGCAGTTCTAGTTTTCATTTTTTTTGAGAAAACCCCATACTGTTTTCCATAGTGGCTGCACCAAATTCCTTTCTTACCAACAGCACACGAGGATTCTCTTTTCTCCACATCCTCGCCAGCACTCGTTATTTGTTGTTTTTTCTTTATGATAGCTATCCTGACAGATATGAGTGGTATCTCATTAGGGTTTTTGATTTGCATTTACCTGATGATTAGTGATGTTGAGCATCTTTTAATGTGTCTTTTGGCCAACTGTATTTCTTCCTTGGGAAAACATCTCTTCAGGTCCTGAGGCCATTTTTTAATCTGGTTGTTCATTTTTTGTTGTTAAATTATAAGAGCTCTTTGTATACCTTGAGTATTAACCGCTTATCAGATATCTTCTTTTATTCAGTAGGCTGCCTTTTCATTTTGTTGATAGTTTCCTTCATTGCGCAAAAGCTTTTTAGTTTGATGTAGTCCCATCAAGCACAATTGTTTAAAGTTGTGCTTTTGTTTCCCTTGCCTGAGGAGGCAGAGCCAAAAAATTTTGCTAAGATTGATATCAAAGAACATACTGACTGTTTTCTTCTAGAAGTTTTATGGTTTCAGGTACCTACATACAAGTCATTAATGCATTTTGAGTTTATTTTTATTTGTGGTGTGAGAAAGAAGTCCAGTTTGATTCTTTTGCATATAGCTGTCCTGTTTCCTAACACCATTTATTGAAGAGGCTGTCTTTTCCCCACTGCATATTCTTGCCTCTTCTGTCAAATTAATTGATCATATAACTGTGGGTTCATTTCTAGGATTTCTATTCTGCTCCATTTATCTATGTGTCTGGTTTTGTGTCACTACTATACTTTTTGATTACTATAATTTGTATATATAAACCTAATACCTACAGCTTTGTCCTTCATTCTCAAAATTGTTTTGGCTATTCACGGTCTTTTGTGGTTCCATACAAATTTTAGAGTTATTTGTTCTAGTTCAGTGAAAAATGCTACAGTTATTTGGATAGGGATTGCTTTGATCTGTAGATTGCCTTGGATAGTATGGTCATTTTAACAATATTAATTCTCCCAATTCATGAGCACAGTGTATCTTTCCATTTGTTTGTCTCATCTTCAATATGACATTCATCAATGTCATAGTTTTCTGAGTACATGTCTTTTACCTTTTTGGTTAGATTTATTCCTAGGTATTTTATCCTTTTTGATGCAATTGTAGATGGGATTGTCTTCTTAACTTCTCTTTTTGATAGTTTATTTTTAGTGTATAGAAATGTAAAAGATCTGTATATTAACTTTGTATCCTGCAATGTTATTGAACTCATTTACTAGTTCTAATTGCTTTTTGGGGATGTCTTTACCACTTTTGATATATAGTATCATGTCATCTGTAAACAGTGACAATTTTACTTCTTTTCTAATTTGGATTCCTTTTATTTCTTTTTCTTGTCCAACTGCTGTGACTAGGACTTCCAATACTAAATTGTCAGTTGAATAAAACTGACAAGAGTTGTTCCTGATCTTAGAAGAAATGCTTTCAGCTTTTGACCATTGAGCATGATGTTGGCCATAGGTTTGTCATCTATGGCCTTTATTATGTTGAAGTATGTTCCCTTTACATCTGTTTTGTTGAGGGGTTTTATCATAAATGGATGTTGAATTTTGTCAAAACTTTTTCTGCAACTATTGAGATGATCATGTGATTTTTAGTCTTTAATTTGTTAATATGGTGTATCACATTGATTGAATTACAGATACTGAACCATCCTTGTATACCACTTGATCATGGTGTACGATCCTTTTCATGTACTGTTGAATTTGTTTTGCTAATATTTTGTTGAGGATTTTTACACCTATGTTCATCACTGTTATTGGTCTGTAATTTTCTATTTTTTGTGATATCTTTTTCTGGTTTGGAGATCAAGGTGATGCTGGCCTCACAGAATAAGTTCAGAAGTGTTTCTTCCTCTGCAACTTTTTGGAATACTTTGAGAAGGATAGGTGTTAACTCTCTTCTAAATGTTTGGTAGAATGCACCTGTGAAGCCATCTGGTCCTGGACTTTTGTTTGTTGGAAGTTTTGTTTTGTTTTGTTTTGTTTTTTACTGATTCAATTTCATTAGTTGTAATTGGTCTGTTCATAATTTCTATTTCTTCCTGTTTCAGTCTTGGGAGATTGTACATTTCTAGGAATTTGTCCATTTCTTCTAGGTTGTTCATTTTATTGGCATATAATTGTTTGTAGTTACCTCTTATGATCCTTTGTATTTCCGTGGTGTCAGTTTTAACTTCTTTTTCATTTCTAATTTTATTGATTTAGGCCCTCTCTCTTTTTTTCTTGATGAGTCTGGCTAAATGGTCATTCATTTGGCTTATCTTTTCAAAGAACCAGCCCTTAGTTTCATTGATCTTTTCTTTTTTCTTTTTTTTTTTTTTTTGGTCTCCATTTCATTAATTTCTGCTCTGATCTTTATGATTCCTTTCCTTCTACTAAGTTTGGGTTTTGTTTGTTCTTTTTCTAATTCCGTTAGGTGTAAGGTTAGGTTCTTTGAGATTTTTCTTGTTTCCTGAGGTAGGCTTGTATTCCTATAAACGTCCCTCTTAGAACTTCCCTTTTGCTGCATCCCATAAATTTTGGATCATTGTATTTTCATTTTCACCTGTCTCCAGGTATTTTCTGATTTCTTATTTGCTTTCTTCAGTGATCCATTGGTTATTTAGTAGCATATTTTTATCCTCCATGTTTTTGTGGGTTTTGCCTTTTTTTATCCCCCTTGTAATTGATTCCTAGTCTCATAGTGTTGTGGTTGGACAAGATGCCTGATATGATTTCAATATTCTTTCATTTACTGAGATTTGTTTTGTGGTCTAGCATGTAACCTATCTTGGAGAATGTTCCATGTGCACTTGAAAAGAACATTGCTTTTGGATGGAATGGTCTATATATATCTATCACATCCATCTGGTCTAAGGTGTTATTTAAGGCCAGTGTTTCCTTATCAGTTTTCTGTCTGGGTGATCTGTCCATTGATGTAAGTGGGGTGTTAAAGTCCCCTATATTATTGTAGTACTGTCAGTTTCTCCCTTTATGTCTATTAATATTTTCTTCATGTATTTAGGTGCTCCTATGTTGGGTGCATATATATTTACAATTGATTGATCCCTTGATCACTATGTAATATACTTCTTTGCCTCTTGCTACAGTCTTTGTTTTAAAGTCTATTTTATCTGATATAAGTATTGTTACCCAGCTTTCTTGTCATTTCCATTTGCATAGAATACCTTTTTCATCCCCTCACTTGCAATCTATGTGTGTCTTTAGATCTGAAGTGAGTCTCTTGTAAGCAGCATATATATATATGTAAGATTGATTTGTATCTGTTCAGCTACTCTACGTCTTTTGATTGGAGAATTTAGTCCATTTATATTTAAAGTAATTATTAATAGATATGTACTTATTGCTATTTTGTTAATTGTTTGGGGGTTGTTTTTATAGTTCTTTTTTTCCTTCTTATTTTGTTCTCTTCCCTTGTAATTTGATGACTATCTTTATTGTTATGTTTGGATTCCTTTCTCTTTTTTGTGTATCTATTTTAGGTTTTTCGTTTGTGGTTACCATAGTTTGTGGCTCATATATAACAACATAGTTAGCTAGCTAGCTAGCTAGCTAATAGAGATAGATATAAATATATATTATATATATACATGTAATTATTTTCAGTTAATGACTTCTTAAGTTTGAACACATTCTAACAACCCTACTTTTACTCCCCCCTCCATGTTTAATTATTTTGATGTCATGATTTAATTCTTTTTGTTTTATGTATCCCTTAACTACTTATTGTGGATATAGATTATTCTACTACTTTTGTCTTTTAATCTTCCTACTAGCTTTATAAGTGATTGATTTTCTACATTTACTGTATGTTTGCTTTTACCAATGAGATTTTTCCTTTCATAATTTTCATATTTCTTGTTGTGGCCTTTTTTTTCTGCTTAACGAAGTCTCTTAAACATTTCTTGTAAGACTGGTTTAGTGGTACTGAACTCTTAGCTTTTGCTCATTTATAGAACTCTTCATCTCTCCTTCAAAACTAAATAAAAGCCTTGCTAGGTATTCTTTTTTTAATTTTATTAGTTTTTTATAAACATCTTTATTGGAGTATCATTGCTCTACAATGGTGTTTTAGTTTCTGCTTTATAACAAAGTGAATCAGCTATACATAAACATATATCCCCATATCTCCTCCCTCTTGTGTCTCCTTCCCACCCTCCCTATCCCACCCTTCTAGGCGGACACAAAGCACCGAGCTGATCTCCCTGTGCTATGTGGCTCCTTCCCACTAGCTATCCATTTTACATTTGGTAGTGTACATATGTCCATGCCACTCTCTCACTTCGTCCCAGCTTCCCCTTCCCCTTCCCCGTGTCCTGAAGTCCATTCTCTACATCTGTGTCTTTTTCCCTACCCTGCCCCTAGGTTCTTCAGAACCATTTTTTTTCTTTCTTTTTTTTTTTAGATTCCATATATATGTGTTAGCATACGGTATTTGTTTTTCTCTTTCTGACTTACTTCACTCTGTATGACAGTCTCTAGGTCCATCCACCTCACTACAACTAACTCAGTTTCATCTCTTTTTACGGCTGAGTAATATCCCATTGTATATGTGTGCCACACCTTCTTTATCCATTCATCTGTCAATGGACACTTAGGTTGCTTCCATGTCCTGGCTATTGTAAATAGAGCTGCAGTGAACATTGTGGTACATGACTCTTTTTGAATTATGGTTTTCTCAGGGTATATGCCCAGTAGTGGGATTGCTGGGTCATATGGTAGTTTTATTTTTAGTTTTTTTAAGGAACCTCCATACTGTTCTCCATAGTGGCTGTATCAATTTACATTCCCACCAGCAGCGCAAGAGGGTTCCCTTTTCTCCACACCCTCTCCAGCATTTATTGTTTGTAGATTTTTTTGATGATGGCCATTCTGACCTGTATAAGGTGATACCTCATTGTAGTTTTGATTTGCATTTCTCTAATGATTAGTGATGTTGAGCATCACTAATGTGTTTGTTGGCAATCTTTCATGTGTTTGTTGGCAATCTGTATATCTTTTTTGGAGAAAAGTCTGTTTAGGTCTTCTGCCCATTTTTGCATTGAGTTGTTTGTTTTTTTGATATTGAGCTGCATGAGCCGCCTGTATATTTTGGAGATTAATCTTTTGTCAGTTGCTTCGTTTGCAAATATTTTCTCCCATTCTGAGGGATGTCTTTTCGTCTTGTTTATGGTTTCCTTTGCTGTGCAAAAGCTTTTAAGTTTCATTAGGTTCCATTTGTTTATTTTATTTCCATTTCTAGATAGAGTATTCTTGGTTGTAGGTTTTTTTCCTTTCATAGCTTTGAATATATCATGCCACTTCTTTGGGTCTGCAAAGTTTCTGTTGAAAAGTCAGCTGATAGTCTTATGGGGGTTCCCTTGTACATAGCTAGTTGCTTTTCTCTTGCTGCTTTTAAGAGTCTCTCTTTATCTTTAATTTTTGCCATTTTAATTATAATGTATTTTGATGTGGACCTCTTTAGATTCATCTTGTTTGGGACTCTCTGTGCTTCCTGGAACTGAATATCTGTTTTCATTCACAGCTTATGGAAGTGTTCAGTTATTATTTCTTCAAGTAAGTTATCTGTCACTTGCTCTCTTCTCCTTCTTGGACCCCCTATGATGTAAATATTATCATGCTTGATGTTGTCTCAGAGGTCTCTTAAACTACCCTCATTTTTTAAAAATTCCTTTTCTTTTTTCTGTTCAGCTTGGGTGATTTCCTCTACTAGGTCTTCCAGCTCACAGATCCATTTCTTTGTATCATCTAATGTACTGTTGATTCCTTCTAGTGTATTTTTATTTCAGTTATTGTATTCTTCAGTTCTGTTTGGTTCTTCTTTATATTTTCTAAGTCTGTTAAAATTTTCACTGTGTTTATCCATTCTTCTCCCAAGTTCATTGAGCATTTTTTGTTCTTACTTGAACTGCTTTATCAGATATATTGCTTATCTCCACTTTTCTAAGTTCTTCTGTGGTTTTATCTTGTTAATTTATTGGGAACATATTCCTTTGTCTCCTCATTGTGCCTAATTCTCTGTGATTATTTCTATTTATTAAATAGACCAGTTATGTTTCCCAATCTTGGAGAAGTAGCTTTATGTAGGAGATGTCCTATGAGGCCCAGCAGCATTCTCCCCTCTGGTCATCAGAGCTATATGCTCTAGGGATACCCCCTATGTGGGTTGTGTGGGCACTTCTTTGTGGTGGGGTCAACTACTGTGAGCATGCTGGCAGGCTGGGCTGGACTCTGGCCCAGTTGGCTGCCAGGTCTTGCCTTGAATGGTGGCTACCAGCCCACTGATGGGGAGGGCCATGTCCTGGGGCAGCTGACTGTATGACCCAGGAGCATCTTGGGGTTGTTGCCATCCCCGTAGTGGATGGGGCCTTGTCCTGCTGGTGGGTGGGTAAGCTCCCAGCACTTATAGGCTAGGTAGAGCACTCCAAAATGGCGCTTGCGAATGCCAGTGTTTTCACAGTAGGACAAACTCACAAAAATGACTGCTGCTATCATTCCCATCCCCAGGGGGAGTCCAATTGTCTCCTGCCTCTCCAAGAGGCTCTCTAAGATCAACAAATAGGTCTGCCCCAGGTTCCTTTCAAATTACTGTCTCTGTGCTGGGACTCAGATTGTGTGAGATTTTGTGTGCACCCTTTAAGAGTGGAGTCTCTGTTTCCTGCAGTCCTCTGGCTCTCCCCGGTGCAAGCCCCAGTGGCCCTCAAAGCCAGCCATTCTGGCGGTTTGTTTTCCCAGTGCAGGATTGGGCTGGGAGTCCATTGTGGGACTTGGACCCCTCACTACTTGAGGAGAACCTCAGCAATTGTGATTATCTTCCCCCTATTTGTGGGTCACCTACCCAGGGATGTAGGTATTGACTATACTTCATCTCTGCCCCTCTTACCCATGTCATTGCTCCTTTTTTATATCTTTAGTTGTGGAAAATCTTTTCTGCCAGTCTTTAGGTCATGCTCATAGATAGTTGCTCTGTAAATAGTTGTAATTTTGGTGTGCCCATGGGAGGAAGTGAGCTCAGGGTCTTCCTACTTGCTACCTTGGCCACACCTCTCAGGAATTTTTTCAGTGTAAATCTGACTATGTCCTCTTCCTCAAAATCCTTCAAGGGCTACTTGATTCTCTTCGAATCAAAATCAGAATCATTAACATGACCCAACTCTTCCCCACAGAGTCTTGCCTCCATCCAGCCCTCCAGACTTATCTCCTGCCATGTACCCCCTCCCTACCCTTGCAAAATCCTTCCTCCAAGGTCCCAAGCTCTCTCTCCATCCAGGGGCCCTCTACCTGGACTTACTTCCCACACAACTCCACCCTTACCTTTCACCTGGTTAACCCTTCCTCACTCTCCAGCTCTCAGCTCAATTGTCCCTTCTCCAGCAGAGTGCTCTTTGTGCTCAACCTCAGGCCAAGGACATTTGCCCAGCATCTCGCAGCACCGCACACTCGTTTGAAGCACTGTCTATAATTAATCTTTGAACTGTGGAATTTTTTGATTACCTTTATTGCTCTGGCCAGACTCTATGTCCTGTAAGTGCAGAGATGGCATGTGTGTTTGCTCACCTTTGTATTCCCCAATTCTCAAGTTGCCTGCCCAAAGTAGGGGCTCAAGAAATGCTTGTTGAATGAATGAATGAAGTGACAAATTGTATGCATCTGTTTATTAAATAAATGAACTACATTCAACTTCTTTCCCCAGTTCTTTGGGTGGTAATTCATTCATTCATTCAAATATACATATTGAAGTCCTATTTCCCTGACCCTCAGCTCTTTTTCTTCCTATAATAGACAGTGCCCAGGTCTCAGGGATAACCTTCAAACAGTATCCTTAGGTTCCATAGTTGCTTGCTTGAGTGTTTGGCATTTTACAATGGTAATAAGGAAAGTTTAAATATCTTCCAGCTGGCATGGAAATTCTTGTTACGGGGAAGGTAAAAGGCGAGCTGAGATCTAGGCTCTGCAGGAAACCAAGCACACAGAGGATGTTTAAACAGCTCCAAAGAGAAATAGCAGAAATGTGTTCTCCATTGAGAGGGAGGTGGGGAGTAAGAACAGGAGGCCAAAGAAGGGGGAGGAGAGGAGGAGCCAGATAGATGGACTGAGGCTGGGGCCACATGAAGTATCCCCATTGGGAGGTTGGCCAGTGGGTTAGCCAGAGGACACCCAACATTACATTTGAGATTGCTTGTTTGGAATGTTTTCCATCCCTTTCCCATCTCTTCCCACATCATTCTGGAATGCATTATATGATCACTGATGTCAAGGAAAGGTCTGCATCTAATCTAGGTGGTTAAGGGTTATAAAACAGAAACATGCTCAGAAGCTCAAAAGTCTGAAGGCCACGGGATCATGAAAATGTTAGCCCCTGGGAGCTTGCAGAGATCATAGGAAAGGCTTTGGACTTCCCAAAATGTAGATCCGTGGAATCCAAGCCATTTTATCTGCATCCCATAGGGCAGGCCAGACCCAGCCAGGCAGTTTGTGCATGAATATTTTTTTTTATTTATTTAATATAATCCTATTTTAAACACACTCATGGATATTGGCATTGAAAGAACTTTCTTTTTTTTTTTTAAATAAGAAGGTAATTAGTGTTCAGATTCCTTTGCTGTGACTCCGGACCTTGACAGAGCTAGTTTGCTTAGAGAGAGACAAGTCTATGTAGCTAATGGATCTGTTTCCAGGTGTGAGCACATCTCAGATCCCACCTGCCCTAGCCCTCCAGCCCTCAGGGACCTTCCTTCCTTAGTGGAAGCCTGCGGTCCTCCATGCCCTCCTGCTCCCTGTATACTGTCAATTCAGCACTCCACCCAAATTAGTCTAGATCTTGGTTTCTGAGCCCTTCCTGTGAGCCCCTATGCTTACATCGCCACTCTTGTCAGACACAGACAGGCCAACGCTGCCCAAAGATGGGCCCCAAGTGGCCATGCCTTCTTCACAAGAGCTGGGAGCCTCCCCACATTGGGCTGTGCTGCATCAGCCTAGTCCAGCCTCATCCCCAAACACAGACACACACACAGACACACACACAGACACACACACACACACACACACACACACACACACACACGGCCACAGCCAGAGAGTCTTTGCTAAATAAGCCATTTGACTGGTTTTGCTGGATGGAAATTGAGGGCTTTTCAAACAGTGACAGATACAAATTACCCTGATTATGTTCTCAGGCATAAGTCACAGTCACCACTTCAGGATCACTCAAGGACAGCCACATACATACAAGCCAGAATTATGCTGCAGGAGTTTATATAAACCCCTGCTCCTCAACAAAATTTGCATGACAATAAGATAACGGCTGCAGCCCCATCTCCCCAACGCTTTGGAATGGCACAGAGTGTTTCTCTCCAGGGCAAACAGAGGGAGCAAATCAACCAGAGGAAGGGAGGGATTTTTTTTTTTTTTAAGCAATGCTCCAGCTCCACACCCAGATCGAGTTTCTCTACATCCCAGCAAACAACATCTCAGTCTCCCTTTTCTTCTCCAATAGGAAAGGCTCTACAGAACACAGTGCCATGTGATGTGGCCCTTGAGAGAGAAAAGCAAGGGAGGGATGGGGCTGCAGAGCACATGCATGTCACGTCCGCGTGGCCACTTTGTCTTCACACACGGTGGCCACTTAGGGGTGAGTCCGTGCCACCAGCCCCTCGGAGGTACTCCGCTGGCTGCCTTCACATGCACTCCTGGAAACTGCCATCAAGCCTGGCCGAAAGCACGTGCAGGCGCAGGGCAGGGGGCACGCGGCTGCAGGGCCGAGGTTTCCACAGCTCCCCTGTGGTCCGCCATCATCTGTCCTGGCTTCACTTGGGGAGCAAGGCGGCAGGGGCTTTTGAATCCAAACTGTAGCACTGAACAGTTGAACGCTCATTGAGTTAAAGTGTTAGTTTAAAAAACACATATGCATTTACATATATTTCACAGTTCAAACAATACGGCTTTGAAGAAGAAGAGTTATGGCTTTCTGAAGGGAGGTCAGGTGGGTCCAGAAAGGGAATTTGCAGGCCACCAAGACCCTGCTTCACCCCTAAAACATGTGTGCAGAGCATGGAAGCCTCGGGGAGGACCAGCTGTCCCCCAAACCTTGGGAAGAGGGACTGGCTCAGAAGCCTGCCACAGTGGGGCCAGGGTCCTGCCCGAAAAGGTGCAGGAGGGCTGGCAGGAGCTGTCACTTGGGAGCCCAGCAGCACCCCCCGCCCCCCGTAAACGGCCACAGCACCAGGGGGCTGCGTCGCTGTGTCTGCTGCCAACGCCCTCCACACTCCTGCTTTGCCGCGGCCTTGGGTGACCCTCTGCCAAGGGCAGCTGTCACCTTCCCCACACCAGGTACAGCCCCATGCTTGGGGCCTGGAGGGGAACGGAGCCCAAAAAGGCCCCTCCTCACTGACGCTGGGCAAGGCATGAGGCCAGGGGTAAAGCTCAGGCCTGAACCACACTGCAGTCAGCCTGACAACCCAGAGGGAAGAAAACACAAGGGCTTCAGGGGTGAGAGCAAGACACGGCTACCTCCCCCTGCCCCTTGGGGAGCTTGGGCACCCAACCGGAGCTCACCACCATTCCATGTGACCCGGGGCATGCCTCTGTCACCTTCCTGGGCCTCAGTCCAGTCGGGATGCCACCACCTGCCTTACCCTCCTCCTGGGAACACAGCGAGGGCTGGTGAGAAATTAGATGATGAAGATGTGTAGAAAGTAGAAGTGTTTACTTTCATGAGAATATGAAAAAAATAGTCATATTCTTAAATTCACAAATAAATCCAGGCCGAGTCACTGCAGAGCCTGCCCTGGCCCCGGCTGAGATCCGCATCCCCCTCCCACATGCAATAGAGACACCACAGGTGGAAGCAGAGGTGCAGGAAGAAGACACCCCGGCCACCACAACCAGCCCCGCTGCACGTCCCCTTTAAGACGGGAAAGTAGAAGGGGTGCCCTTCTCCCTCTTCCTTGGGGGCTGGGGGGGGGCAGCCAATGTCAGAGGGAAACTAAGTCTAAAAGAGTGAGTTTGCCCATCTCATGAAGCCTATATTATCAGATAACGAACTAGTTCACCTACCTGAACTTCAAGATAACTAAGGGCTAATCCTTTAAGCACCAAGACATCTATGAATGTGTTTTAAGTGTTTGGGGATGGAAATAATTCCAAGTGGATAAAACGCTTCTCTGCCTTCTTAAACACAGTCTACCGAACGTTGTTTGAGAGTTTTCGTACCTCTACGTGGTTGTGGATACCGCAGGATGGGCTGCTCTGAGGGGTCATTTGTTGCCCTTGGGGTTATTACTACATATTGGGCCCTCCACTAAACTACTTGTCCCTCCACTAAATAGCCTCAGATCACTTGGTATTTTCTGAGATGTATAGATTTGGTCTTTTTAATGCCATTATTATTAGTTTATTAGCTGCCACTTCTTGCTAAATCTAGCACCTGTTATCATTCTCTTAATTTGCTTTATTATTAGAAACCAGAATCAAGTTCATTAGATTTGAATTTAAAATTAAAGTGAATGCCATGAGGGATTTGCTGTTAGCAAAATATTTGGTCTTTGATACAGAGCTTTATAGCAGCTACTTTGGGGGCTTAAAATTAATTTTCCTTTACCTAGTCCACAGCTGCCTGGGGCTGAGTGAACTTGCTGGGTAAGTGGCCCTGGGAAGTGAGGTGTGCTTTGACCTTGTTTCAATAACACAGTGACTATTTCCTCCCTTAACAAATTTTTGTGGCTGAATGAGGAATTGTGAGCTGCCATGGGGATAAAGTGCTCGCTGGGACCACACTGCTGGGGGCATCTTCAGAGGGAAGGGGCAGGGGACTTGCCTCCAGTTGGAGACAGAAGAGATTGAGGCAGGTTCCTGGTTGCCTCGCTGGTTGCAACTGGAGCCTTTTCCAGCGGAAGGTGGGAAAGGAAGGCGGAACATGATGCAGGTGTGAGCCCTGGGTCACATTAGCCCATTTCTGTGAGATGTTTCCTCATCACCACCTTCCTTTTTTGTTTTCCATGGGCATGGTAGGCAGAGTGCCTGGTCCAGCTTTGTGTTAAAGAGAGCATTGTTGTGCTCTGATCTTACCCCAACATCAGTTACAGGGTGACCCTCAGCTGGTCACAGGCTGGTTCCAAGCTCCAGAGACCCAACCCCTTAGCTCTGATCCCAGAATGCAGCCTGATCCTGGGCACAGATGAATTCTTAATTCAGGTACTCTGAGCCTACTAACCCTGGGAGAAGAAATCTAGGTAACTTTGCTTTCAAAAGATTTCTAATGTTTATTTAAATGTTGAAAATGTTCAGAAAAAGAGCTGTTTGGTACCTTTCAGAAATCTCAAGCGTGAATCGACGCTCCCAACCCCTAACCAGGAAACAAGTGCAGCAGAGCAGGGCTGAGCTTCTTACAATAGCATGTAGAGCAGGGCTCCTCAACACGTAGTCCCAGGAGCAGCCTCAGCACCGCTTAGGAACCAGCGAGGAAGCTCCACGCCAGGCTTGCCAAATCAGACTCCAGAGAGGGGCCCAGGAACCAATGAGCTCTCCAAGGGATTCTGACACAGGAGCTGCTGACCTAGAACAACAGTTCTCAACTTCGGCTACATAGTGGAATTATTTGGAGAGTCAGAAAAGCCCTCACACTCAGATCACACCTCAGACCAACTGGGTCAGAACTTCTGGGCGCAAAGTTCAGGCACGAGTCGGTCTTAAAGCTCTTCAGGTGACCCCGATGTGCCACCAAGGCAGGGACCTTCAGCCTCAGGACAACAAGCCTCAACCACTGCACAACAGAGTCACTCAAGGAGGTTTTTAAAAATAAGAATATGGGGTCCCATCCCCAGACCAAGTGAATCAGATTCTCTGGGAAGATGAGGATCTGGAATGGGGGTGGTTTTTTTTGTTTTGTTTTGGTTTGGTTTTTTTTTGCAGTACACGGGCCTCTCACTGTTGTGGCCTCTCTCATTGCGGAGCACAGGCTCCAGACGCGCAGGCTCAGCGGCCATGGCTCACGGGCCCAGCCGCTCCGCGGCATGTGGGCTCTTCCCAGACCGGGGCACGAACCCGTGTCCCCTGCATTGGCAGGCGGACTCTCAACCACTGTACCACCAGGGAAGCCCATGGGGGTGGTTTTATAAAGATCCCCAGGTGAATCCAATGTGCATATAAGGTTGAGAACCATAATTCTAGAGGAAATAAAACTTTTACCTCAAAGCTGAGCAAGTCATTTAGTTGAAAAAAAATGAGTTACTTGGTTGCCAAGGGAACCATCTCCCTACTGGAAAGAGAGAGAGTCACTGATTTCTGGCTTTTGTGCCAAGAGCTAAGTCACTGTAATATATGTATGTATGTATGTTTGTCTCTCTCTCTCTCTAGTGAAAAAAAGAAGGTTCACTGAAGAGACCATGCAGGGGAAATACCTAAACACGTATAGAAGCTGTGCTGTTGCCTCTTAGGACACTGGCTGGCCAGCACAGCTGAGCCAAGCTAGCAAAGCAAGACCAGGTCTGTTCTGACCCTCAGCAAAGGATGCTGAGGCTGCCAGAAGCTAGGGACCAACCAAGGGCCCAGGACAACTGCTCCAGGCAAAAATCAAAATCAGAATCCTATTATAGGGACACTAAAAACAGTTCATGTCATTTGAGAGCAGCTTATATCTAAATGATTCTATATGAAATAAGCCAGTCGCAAAAAGTCAGATATTGTACAATTCCATTCATACGAGGTCCCTAGAGTGGTCAAATTCAAAGAAACAGAAAGCAGAGTGGTGGTTGCCAGGAGCTGGGAGGAGGGGAAATGGGGAATTGTCCTTTAATGGGTATAGAGTTTGAGTTTTGCAACTAAAAAAGAACTCGAGATTGGCTGCACAACTTAACACTACTGAACTGTACACTTAAAAATGGCTAGGATGGTAAATCTCATGTATATTTTACCATAGTTGAAAAATAGGAAAAAAATCTCTGATAGTGTCGAGGCCAAAACAGATTTCATAAATGTTATAGATTCCTGAGCAGTTAATTTTTGTTGCTAATTTAATAGTGGACTATATTTTATATTCATATTTCCAGAACTCGCTGAAGTTATGTGCCAGATTCTTGGTTTTGCTCTTTTATCACTTAAGACTCCAGTCTGAATATCAAGCCAGACGTCACCACTCACCTGGCAGTAGCCACTGACCCACAAGCGGTGAAGAGCCCAGTTCTCCAGCGGACATGGGCTCTAAGACCACCCACCGGGAGATGTCACAGTGCTGGTTGCTCAGCATCACCACCCCTCCCCCAGGTTCTGAGTCCAGAGGGAGGGGTTTTAACAAACACTCAGGGGATTCTGATATAGGTGATCTACAGTCTACCCTTTGAAGAACACACTGCTTTATCAGGACGCCTTGTAGGACGTAATCAACCTCAGGCTGTCCTGGCTTGACCAGCCCTCCAAAGAACAAGAGAACAGGGCACACCCTGGGCTTCAGCACACCCCGAGCCTGGCCTCACCTGGCTGTAAGCCACAGCCAGCCTCCTCCTAGAAGGGTGCCCTGGTTGCAGGGAGAGAGGTCAGGGTGTGTGTTGAACTTAGAACAGCACCGTCCCCTCCCCACAGGGAGACCCCCAAGCTCCTGCCTTCCACTGGGCAACTGGAGTGGACATTTTGCAAAGCTCAGCTCATCTGTTTCCCAGCCAATAAATAAAGCACTTTGCACTTGTTCTTGAGCCATTATTGAAAAGTCCCTCGTGTACTGCTACCCAGCCTGTACCTCAGCACAGCAGTTTCAGATCCTGACAAATCTCTATGGTTCTGAAGGAGGGAAGGGAAAAAAGAAAATCTTTCCCTCTTTTGTTTAAACTAGAGAAAGAGGGTTGAAGAACAGGCAAGAAGCAGACGAGCAAGATTATAATGGGAGGAGGCAAAAAGAAGGTAGCGGAGACTAGGTGATGGAACCGACAAGCAACTGCAACAGGGACATTTCAGCCTCCTGCGTCCCAAACTCCCCAAAAGCAGGTGGGCAAGTCTTTGTATAGCTCAGTGCTTCCCACATAGAAGGTACCAGGCAAAAAAATAATGAGCAGAGTACTCTCTTAAGATGACAATTACCCCAGGGTGTTACTCGGTTTATTAATGGGGTCTCCTGAACCACTGGAACCCACCAGCTAACAGACACCCCACTGCTATAGTTAACACATGGCTCTGTGCCAGTGCTGAGGGCCCCAAGATGAGCCAGATACAATGCATTCTCCCGGGGAAAGGACAGACCCTCGGCCAAGGACATATGTAGTATGCTGTGAGGACGTCCTAATAGAAGTCAGTGATGGTTGCTACAGAAGCACAGAGAGTGCCCAGCCCAGCTTCACAGAGGGGAAGAGGCGGGGACCATCACCTGACATTATCTGCAAAAGTGGTGGGGTAAAGGGGAGGAGGGAGGAGGTTGGAATGTGGAGCCATTCCAGGCATTTCCAATAGCTTGTGCAAAGGTACAGCACCTAGAGGAGTATTAGAGGGATGGTGCTGGCAGGAGGGTCTCTGGAAAGGTGAGTGAGCCAGCTTGGGACATACTGTGCACATCTGGGTAAGGAATCTGGACTATATGGTATAAGATGGCAATGGGTTCCACCAAAGGTGTTTCCAGAAGTTAATTCTCTAGAAGCAGAACGGTCAGTCAAAAGGGTCTGAGTTAGGGCAGTGGCAGAAGGAATGCAGGTAGGGAATGAATTCAAGGGATATTTATGAATCAGAATTGATCAAATTTGGTGAACAAATAGACATAGAAAGTGAAGAAGAAGGAAGAGCCAAGAGTGACCCAGGTTTGGGGCTGAAGGGCCATTGATGTGGTAGAGCCATTCAGCAGGGGAAGAAAGGAGGAAGAGGGAAACTGCTCTCTGGGTGTCTAGTTTGTGCCGGCACTGTGCTAGGCATTGTGCAACCCTATTCCACAGCTGGTGAGGCTGGTGTCCTGGTCTCAACCTCAGATGACGAGTCAGAGCCTCCAGGGGCTTTGGTAGCTCCCCCAAGGTCACTAGTAAGTAAGGGCACATGACTTTGAACCCAGATTGCCCTTTTAACTGTACCAGTTGAGGACATGTTGAGGTCTGAGACGCTGAGCAGGTACAGACATTCAGACGGCCATGGCAAGCGTGTTCCTGATGCTCCAAGGGAGACACGGCCTCCAGGAGAGGGGTGTAAGATGCAAGGACAGGAGAGATTTGAGGCTGCAAACAGATGTGATTTCTGCAGAAATGCTCCTAGAAAGAGAAAAGAACCCTGAGGAAGCTTCACAGAAG
The DNA here is from genome assembly GCF_008692025.1 of Phocoena sinus. Classification (NCBI taxonomy): domain Eukaryota; kingdom Metazoa; phylum Chordata; class Mammalia; order Artiodactyla; family Phocoenidae; genus Phocoena; species Phocoena sinus. The sequence continues at coordinate 26,935,087 of NC_045776.1, read as the reverse complement.
ATGAGTCAACAAAGAAGCCTGAGCAGGAGCGTTCAGAGAGGCAGGAGGAAAGTCGGGGGAAAGTGGTTCCTTATAAAAAAAACAAAAAGGAAGAGAGGACTCAAAAGACCAGTGTGGTCACCCTGTCACACGTCACATGGATGTTGAGGATGAGGCCTGACATGGATCCACTGCTTTGACAATTACAGTCATTCTGCCAACCTTCAGAATTCAGGACTGACCCCGGCATGGCCAGGTGTTCCTCTCGTGCTAACTGTCCCTGAGCCCAGACTTGCTAGCACTCAGCTCAGCTCCTACGTGTGCCTGGGGGACTCAGTTCAGCATCTGGACATGCCCACCGGACCATAAGCTCCAAGAGGGCTGGGGCTGCATTCTGCCCATCACTAGTTCAACGGCCCCTTGCACGATGCCCAGCACAAAATGAGCGCTCAGTAACAATTTGCTGAATGCCTGGCTGAAGCCAGCTCTGTGCTGTCCTTCAGTTGTCCGGAAGTGCTGCCACTGCTTCCCCCCTTCTCCACTTACTCAGCAGAGTCAAGGGCAACGGGCTCCCTGCTCTCTGCAGCACCAGGTGATCAGTGGGCAGAGCTGTCGCAGCAGCATTGCTGAAACGGTCTCAGAGGCCACATCTGACCTTGAGCCACCTTCCTTTTTGCTTGGCTGAGCACCAAGTCGTTTACTTGTTTTTGCTGCCTTTCAAGCCTGGAGCAGTGGGCTTAGCACAAAGGAAGACACGATGGTTGTTTTGTTTTGGGGAATTGATTTCCCTTATACAAGAGTGTCACTGGTAGTCTGCATGGTGGGATGGGGGTGGAGTTGCGAGGAAAGTGGTGGGGTGGGGCTTCCTGAGTCAATGCCCAGGTCTCTTCGAGCCTTTGAAAAGGTGCATTGCCTGCAAACACTGGCTGCAGGAGAAAAGTGTAGCCTGGAAGTCAGGAGGCTGAGTCCCAGTTGAGTCACTAGCCGACCATGTGGCCTTGGGCAAGTCCCCCAACATGCTGTCTTTTAATATGTACCCCTTCTGCAAAATGTGGAGACGGCCTCAACTCCCCTGCATACATTGCACTGTGGGTGCATCTGTACTGCTGCCAGGGCCAGGGCTGGGTGGGTGGGGGAGAACCTACAAGCAGCCTCCCTCCTGGACCCATAACAGCCTCCCAGAGCACTGTCCCTAGAGCGGGGCCCAGTACCACCCTACAGTGGCCTCTCAGTCAGGATCCCTCTTGTTCCAGCCCTGGTGACACTGGCTAGGAAGCAGCTAAGACAGGTTTGGAGCACTGGCTTTGGGGTTCTACAGACGCGGGTGCGGTTTCCTCCACCGGGTGCTTGGCCATCAGCCAGACACTGAATGGCTCTGAGCCTCAGTTTCCCCACCTGCCCAATGGAGTCTTCTTACCCAAGGGGGTTTTGTGATGATCACAGGAGACAGTGCAAAGAAAGTGTCCAGTGTAGGGCCTGACACAGAATAGGCGTACAGCAAATCTTAGCTATTATAATAATAAATATTATTTATGGCTTAGATCCATACATCATTAGTACTTCCAAAAACTTAAATAAAATTAAAGATTACAGAGACCCTAGGGATATTTTTTAAGCCTTTAGTTGTAGAGATGAAGAAACGGAGACCCTAAGGGAGGGGAAGGGACTTGTCCTAAGACCCAGCGACTTAAATAGGACCGAGAGCAAGGAGTCCAGCTCCTTCACAGGATGGGTCATGAGGCTCCATCCCCAGCCCCTACAAGGGACCTGGCTGGGGCAGACACCAGCCCATGACACCCTTGGCTGTGAGAACCATGGTATTTGACTCACCAAGGCTCTTGCCCCCAAACACTGCCCTATCTGGAACATAAACAGGGCTTCTGGCAGAGGGTTCTGTCCTCAGCAGGCACTCAACAGAGCCCCTGGCACGACTTGACCCAGGTCACCTCCCTGTTCTGGGCCTGTTTCCTTATGTGGGACAAAATGGTCTTTAAGAGCCTCCCAGTTCTGACATTCTGTAGTTTCAAGAAAGGGGCTCAATTAACCACAAACAAGTGGCTGGAAACCTCAGTTAACTGGAACCTTTCCAGCCATTCCTTCCTTGGGAGAAATAGGCAGCGCACAAGAAAGCATAACCATCAACCATCCTTAGTAGTGTTTCCCGGTTTGCCAAGTACTTGGGCCTAATTTACCTCATTGGCTACTTCCTTGCTCTGCAGACAAGCAGACGGGTTCAGAGCAGCCCCAGGTTTTCCCAGTGAGGACCAGAGCTCAGAAGCAAAGCCAGCATGTAGAGCAGTGTCGTGCATGGAGTACTTGCTCGATATTGGCCCACCAACATGAAATCCAGGCAAGAGGAAGGGGTTCTGCCCTGGATGGGGAGCCTGGGGGCCCGGGACAAGGCCTGTGCCCACCTGTCTCTCACCAGCTGGGCCTATTGCTCTGCCTGTAAAATGAGGTGATCAGATGAAAGGTCCCGTTCCCTGCTGTACTCTCACAGTCCCTCCCCCTCTGAACACCCAGTGGGCGGGGCCAGAATTTGCCTATGGTCTGCCCTTCACTCCTAGAAGACAGAGATACTGCCTTTATGTGTCACCTTGTCTTCCCAAGCCCAGCCCCAAACCAAAGCAGAATAGGCTTCTGGAAATATTTATGGGAAGGAGGGGAGAAAGGAGGAAGGGAAGAAGGATGAGAGCAAAGAAGGGAGGGGGGAGGGAAGGAGGGAGGAGGGAGGGAGCTGAAGGTCTTTCAGGACTAATACTCTACGATTCCACAAAGCTAAATTCTAAGGCAATTCATACCACGCAAAATTCTAAGGCAAAACACCACGGGGGAAGCAAAGGGATGTGAAATGACATGTGAACCCCTTTTAGCCTAGGTACAGCTGACTTCCCAAAGCAGAGGCCCTGTGGGTCCGTGCTTGTGAAGGCCACCAGGCTGAGTGCTGTGGGAAGTCCCGCCTTTACGGTAGAACCTCAGTGATGCTGGTGTTAGAGACCATGGCTCACTTCCATCGCTAAGCTCACCAGTCACATGTCAGCGTTTTCCAGTCTGGAGCCTTACAGTTCCAATTCAGGAACATTATACAGCAGGATTGTGCAGTATTCAGGAACACACAGAGGGATGGATCTTATAAATAACTCCTGGTTAAAACAGAGCTGACGATAGGGAGACAGAAGAGGAAGCAAGTCGCTAAGCACTTATTGAGTCGATAACATTGGCTTGGAAACCTTAGTGCAAATGGCTGGTCTGTTTTATTTCCTTCTCATCAAAAGATCAAACGCAGGATTGAACTTGGAGGCACCAAGACTTATGTGTGTGCCTGCGGATGCGTTTGAAGGGTGTGGCTCTCCTTGGCTGACGGTGTCTCGGCGAAGATTGGAACACACAGGCCTTGCATCAGATCTCACAGTGCCGCTTAATGGACTCGGTTGGTGGAACCTTGGTTGGTAATCCCTGGACCTCTCTGAGCCATTGTCCCCACAGGAAGGTCTGGCCGCTGGGTTGGCCTCTAAGCTCTGAGGTTCTCTACAACAATTCAGGGCTGAGGCCTGGATATAAGGCTCAGGAACCCAAAATCCTGAGTTAAATCTTAACCATGCTCACATGTCCTGTCTCCCTCTTTTCCTTTCCTCTGGGGCCTTCCTTTAGCTGCAAAGAGGCCATACAGTTTGTGCTCTCTTGGTTGCTAAAACTGAGTGGAAATGTGCTTGATTCACTTGCAATCCCCAGGGCCGTGACCTTGAGCTGTGGCCCAGCAGTGCGCTACCCATGCGCAGGTGGGGGGCGCTCGGCATGGAGCTGACTCCGCCTGGCCCCCAGCCCAGCCTCCCAGCCCACAGGACCCAAGCCCGAAGCCGAGCGTCCGAGGGCGTGCCAGCCTCAGCGCCAGGCCTTCGCCCTGCCCTGCGGGTGGGCGGGCGAGGAGGAGCGAGGTTCCGTGTGCCGGGCTGGCGGGCAGCCTGCGCCGCCCTCAGCAGCAGTTGCAGGTGCCCGTGTGCACGCGCAGGATGCCGCGGCTGTGCAGATGCAGGAAGTTGAAGATCTCGGAGGGCATGGCGTGGAAGCCCGGGCGGGGCTTGACGTTGTCATAGTAGTGGTGGGTGATGTAGAGGCCCGAGGGGTTCATGGGGAAGGCCCAGAAGCCGAACAGGTGCACCTCCTCGCACAGTTCCAGCGCCGCCGTGACCAGGATGAGGCCGGTGCTGATGCGCTTGGCACGCACCCCGAGGCTAAGCCAGTAGCGCGACACGTTGACCAGGTACTGCGGGTGGAAGTAGTACACGGCCTGCGACGACTCGAAGTCGTCCAGCACGTACTTGACGCGGATGGACACGTCGGTGTTGCGCGTGTTGTAGAATGCAGGCAGCAGCACGGACGCGTTCTCGTACACCTGCAGCACCCGGTAGAAGGGCCGCCGCCACTTCTCCAGCTTGTGGAACCTGGCGGGAGCGCAGGGTGAGACGGGGCCCCGGGACCCTCCGCTTGCCCCACCCCTGCACACTGGGGTCTTTTCAAAGGACGTAGGAGCCCCTCAAGGCCACCCCCCCTTCTTTCGGCTCAGTCACTTAGCAGATGAATGTCCACCTTCCTCCGGGACGGTTATATTTTTGTAAGTGAGTGCCGGAGAGGGCAATCTGGACCCAAAGGGTCAAATATCTCGTGTGTGGTTGCAGGGGAAGGGTAATACTTAACCCATACGGCTGAGGGTGCCCGGGGTGGGCTCAGAGGGGAAGGGGCGAGGGAGTGGAGGCTTTCCCTAGAGCCCTCAGGACTCACCTGTCCTGCCTTCCCCAAGGACTCAGCTGTCACTGCCTTCCCCCAGTGAAGAACACCAAACCAGCTGCCTGTCCTCTGAGCCCTTCCTCCCCTCGCTCGCCTTTCTCTTTACACTGAACAGCCCTCCCAGCTGGCTCACTGCGCACCTCTCTGAATGCTCCCTCACTCAGCTGACTCCTTGTAAATGTGCCCGGGCATCTGACCGGATTTAACAACTCCCCCTCCTCTTACCCTTCATCTGACCTGGAGGTGTGACTATGCCCCAGTTGGAGTTTTAACCCCATTAGCCCCTCCCCCAGGCCTCCCAGACGACCCCAGGAGGGGAGTCAGGAGAGGGGGGTTGAGGTCTTTGCATGAGGCTTCTCCCCACTGCCAGGCAGACACACTGTGTAGGGAGCTGCCTGCCCCCGTCACACACTGGAAAGCTCTCTGGCCCATCTCTAGGGAAAGAGACCAGTGCTGTCCAAAAGAAATATAATGCAGGCCACAAATGTAATTTTAAATGTTCTAGGAAGCACATTTAGAGAAGTAGGTGAAATTAATTTTTACAATAGATTTTATTTAACCTGATATACCCCGAATACTATCATTTTAATATGTAATCAATATAAAAATGTAATAAGGCACGGCCCATCCTCTTTTTCATATTAAGCTTTTTAAATCAAGTGTGTGTTTTGCACTTACAGATGGCACATCTCAATCTGGATAGAGCCCAGTGGCCACACGTGATGAATGGCTATCATATTGGACAGCACACGTTTAGAAAGAGGGCCACTGACCTCTCTGTGATGATGCTGGGGTTCACCGTGACCACATCTGTCTTCACCCCTACATCCATGGTGTACTTCTCCGAGATGGGGGGTAGGTTGCACCTGCAGAAGAGATGAGGCAGCCCGACTGCATGTGGTATGTCATTCTAGATGGAGACGGGGAGCTGGGGTGTGGCGAAGAAAGGGCTGGTGATCACGTGGGCAGAGGGACACAGAGGAAACCAGCTGGGTGGAATCTTCGTGCCTGGGCATGGAAGGGCAAGTTCAACCCCTTCCCTCACCAACCCTGGGTGACCCAATGGCTGTAGATCCACGACCCATGAGATCCCACTGCAGCCTCAACCTAAGTCTCTTTGCTTTAAACTCTCATTTTGAACCTATCTTCTTCACCCAGGCTAAAGAGGTAAGTGAGGGTCCCCAAAGAGATAAGAAGGGCTTCTACATAAGGAAGAAGAAATACAAGGACAAGTGTCTAGCTTAGGTATGGCCAGGGTGAAGCTCATATTGGTGTCAGCCACAAGACTACCCTGGTTCCAAGCGGTGCTTCCAGAAGAGTGGAGCCCAGCCAGAGAGGTGGCTGCCCAGACGACCTCACCAACAGATCTGCATGACCCCTGGGAGTCCTCAGTGTCTTCACATCTATTATGCCATTTGCTCCCATTCTGCAGATGTGGAGACTGAGGACCTGAGAGATTCAACCCCTTGCAAGGGACAGAGTTAAAGGGGGAAGGGACAACCCAGAGCATGAGGTCTGCAGGGGTGGGGAGTGGGGATTGATCACGTAAATGGCAGCATTAGCAGGCTGGGGAACCAGAAAGGGGACAGGCACGGAGGGGGAGGGCCGTGGCAGGTGCAGACCCGGGGCAATTCTTACCGGAAGACAAAGTCAGCGCTGTTGATCTCCCTCCCGCAGCGGCTGTTCTTTAGGATGCCCCCGTTGCCCACCACGGCACATTTCTTAAATTGGGACCGGTAGTAGGGCATGTCCTGGGGAGACAGGGGCACAGCTGTCAGAGGCGATGCCCCCCCTGCCTTCATCTGGTGCTCTCACCTCTGCGCCCACGTCCACCTCCACTCCTTGTAGCCTCACAAGACAGCCTTGTAGTAAATGTGGGAGAAAAGTGGTTATTCCACTTTGCAGGTGAAAAGAAAGGTCAAAAGCTTCGTTCTCAGTTCCACGGGCAATTAGGAATGAGCTAGAACTGGAAGCCAGATCTCCACAGCCTTTTTCAATAAGGCCTGGGATGCCTCCGGTTTCCAGAAAGATGAGAGTACAAGTTATGGCTAACCCTGCTTGCCTTTGGTTTTCCCAGTGGAAGCTCAGCTTCTTTTACTTCTAATCCACATATTTTAATGGTTAATGCAGACCTTCTGCGAGATGACAGCAGCAGAGATGTGGCAGAGCCACCAGGGACCAGGGCCCTAAACCTAGCCCTCACCCCTTTCAGCTTAGGGTAAGGTACAGACCCTCCCTCTGCTCTGTGGGGAGGGCACAGGCCTGGGATAGAAAGGTCATATAGACTGGGACAGATGCCAGGACTTGGTAGCAGCTGAGACAACTGACGGAGGTGGGCAAGCAAGGCCACACAAGGGGAGCAGTGAGAGGCAGGGACACTGGGATCTCTGTCAAGAAAAAGCGTTGAGCACAGAGAGCTCAGGACTCACTCCAGTAATGATGACAGCCACGGGGGCACTGGGAGGGAGCATCCCCCAGCGCTCCAACCCGGTCATGCCTCGGCTGGTGGTGTTACCTTGGTCTGGGCACTGGCTGCCCACAGAGACTCCCTGGGCATGCTTTCCAGGGGACCACAGGCAAGTAGGCGGGAAAAAGCAAATACTGGCCTGATTAGGAGACCTGGTTCTAGGCCACGTCCCCATTCTAGGCCTCGTGGTGGGACCAGGCAGGCTCAGGGCACGAGTGTAGACCTGGAGTCCAGGGTAGGGTGACCAACCATCCCAGCTGGCCCAGGACTAGGGCACTTTGCTTGGGATGCAGGACTTATATTTGGTCAAACCAGGATTGGGCACCCTAGTCAACGGACCCAGTTCAATCCAGGTTTTGCCCCACAATGAGGTGAGGAAACCACGGACAAGTGTTTTGAGCCCTCGGTGACTTGGTTTTGTAAATTTTGTAAAGTTTATTACAAATTAAACTTTGTAGTTTGTAAAATAAGAATAGTAACGTGTATTTCCTGTGACTCTACATTTGAGATGATGTAAAGCAGAGCTTCTCAACTTGGCACTACTGATACTTTGGAGCAGCTCGTTCCTTGTGGCGGGGCTGGCTGTGCAGTGTAGAATGTGTAGCAGCATCTCTGGCCTCTTCCCACTAGATGCCAGGAGCACACCCCCCCCCCCCATCATGACAAGCAAAAGCATCTCCAGACATTGCCAAGTGTCTCCACCTCCCTGCCCCCCACGTTGAGAACCACTGGAGTAGATGAAAAGCTTACCCACTGCAGGGCTTGGCACAGAGGTGTCTCTGCAAGGGGACCAGGTGGTTATTACGGGATGGCCCTGAAGTTACCCTCCATCTCTGTCACCCAGAGGCTGCCAGGCAGCTTTCCTCCTATCTCACACCAGCTGGCCAGCCCTGCGTGACAGTGGCCTTGGTCAGCACCTGGGGCTTACGTTGGAACCAACTTCCAGACAAGTGTCACGGAAAATCCCAGTACAATGGGATCATCAGCAATTAGGCTAAATCCAAAGGAGATGCTGCACCTGTCTGTGGGAGACTGTCCTTCTTCATGGCACATTTTCCCTGGAGGGACAGGCTCCGGGAACCGGGACGGGGAAAACAAGGGCGTCTCATGGCCAGTGCGGGGAACTGCACTGTTTGACTTTGACCAGAGAAAGAATAAAAACAAAGTCCTTTTTGGAGAGATCATCAAGGGCTTTTTATGTTCTATGTCAGTGTTTCTCACACTTCTGTAAATCGAAAACTACCTGGGTACTTTCTGAAAATACACATTCTTAGCTCCATCCCAGAACCACAGAATCAGAAGCTTCAGGGTCAGGGTAGGAGCCCAAGAAGCTGCCTATTTTTCAACCCCCCCAAAAAAACTCACCTTAGGGAAGTTTGGGAAATACTTCTACATCACATGCTCTAATTCGGGGGTGGTAAATTACGGCCTGTGGGCCACATCTGACCCACCACCTATTTCTGTACAGCCAGCAAGCTAAGAATAGATTTTATATTTTTTCAAGGGTGGGAAAAAAGAATACTTTGTGATGTGTAAAACATATAAAATTCAAATTTCAATGTCTAATGGGAACTAAAGCGTTATTGGGACCCAGCCACACTCTGTTGCTTACTCGTGTCTGTGGCTGCTTCATGCTAGAACGATAAAGGTGAGTAGCTGTGACAGAGACCATATGGCCTGCGCGTTTGGCAACCCCTGTTCCATTTCCCTGGGCCTCAGTGGCCCATCCCCACGGCCCTCCTTGCATCCATATGTCATACCCGAGCTGTGTGTCACCCACTGGCATTACCTGCAAGTTCACCTGCTGTCACCAGTCTCACGTTCCAGGCCTTGAAAGACCCACCTCGTAAAGACGACTCACACCCCATCGTCCTCCAGCGCTGCTGTGGGAGGGTATGTTTGACACCCGTCCACCTCCAGCTCCTCCCCATTGCTCCCCTCCCCCACCCCAGGCCCAGTCATACCAGTGCACTCTGGTGCTCGTAGCAAGAAGAAATTATACTCCAATAAAGATATTTTTTAAAATAAATAAATAAATAAAAAGGAATGCAGGGAACCCCTGGGCTTTGCTTCATTAGCACTCCCCGGAGCAGGGCAGCCCAGCCCCGCACATTTCATCCAGCAAGAACTGAACCCACCCCACCCCCTAGTTTGCTAGAACGCCAGCAGTTCTACAAACTGGACCCACTAAACCCTGCCCTGGGCCGGCACTCTCCAGGGGGTGCCTATAAACACCTTGCATGGAACCTTCCTCTTCAGGTGGTAACCATCCTCATCCGCTGAACATACAGGCACCAGGGTCCCTTCTCCAAGGGTCTGGTGCCACGACTAGGCCAGAAGCGCCTGCCTGCCCCTGGGTTCTGTGATCTGAGCACTTTGCTCACGTGGGTCACTCATCCTGTGGTCCCCCTGGCCAAGGAGCCTCGTGCTGGCCCTGAATGAACAGCCTCCCTCCAGGCTTCTCATAGGTGAAGGAAAAAATAATAATAAACGTCTCTCTTGTTTAAGTCTCTGATATTTTAGATTTTCTGTTTTAAGTAGCTAAACCTATTCCTAGTCCAAACCCTGGTGTTACAGACAGTGAGAGTGGAGCCTTGGAAGACAGAAAGGACTGCCCAAGGTCAGCCAATACGAGATCAACCTTTCAGCGCTTTGCTTTGTATGGTTTGTGCTTTCCTGTGCACACAACTTTGCGTGTACATTTTTTTTAATTATTAATTAATTTATTATTTATTTTTGGCCGTGTTGGGTCTTTGTTGCTGCGCACAGGCTTTGTCTAGTTGCAGGAAGCAGGGGCTACTCTTCGTTGTGGTGTGCGGGCTTCTCGTTGCAGTGGCTTCTCTTGTTGTGGAGCACGGGCTCTAGGCGAGCGGGCTCAGTAGTTGTGGCTCCAGGGCTCTAGAGCACAGGCTCAGTAGCTGCGGCACACGGGCTTAGTTGCTCCGCGGCATGTGGGATCTTCCCGGACCAGGGCTCGAACCTGTGTTCCCTGCATCGGCAGGTGGATTCTTAAGCTCTGCGCCACCAGGGAAGTCCCTGCATGTACCTTTTTGCTCTTGTGCCTCCCTCGGGATGGGGACAAATGCTTAATCCTGCTCCCAGATAGCTTCGGGATGTTCTCTGCAAGCAAGGCAATAACCAAGACTTCACAACCACTTTCTTGCCAACAGTCATTCAAATAACAGCCAGTTGGCATTCTTTGTGCTCCGACAGAACCCCCAGGAACCCCGGAGGACAGTCTACTGAGCCTAAGAGAATGGCAAGCCAGGACCAGGACAGCTGGGTGCAGGGCACAGCTGAGTGATGCCACGCCACACGGGCATGGCCACAGAGGGCCCTACTGGGTCAGCTCCATTGTCCCACCCGGACTGCCCTGCCCAAAGCAGCACCTTGGGAAACATGTGGAAGATCTCCCGGTTGATGTGGTAGATGCCGCTGGTGTCCACCTCATACTTGAGTTTCGTCCCCAGGGGCGTGTTCTTCTGGGTGGTGAAGAGGAAGGAGGGGGCATTGCAGCACCTGGACAGAGTGGACCTGCCGGGCAGGAGATAGAAGGAGAGAGACCAGTGACACAGGGCAGAGCAGAGCCTCTCAGAGAACAGAGGGGTCATGGAACTGAGGTCCCTTGGGGAGGCCAGGGAGCGCCATACTTTCCCACCCACCCCTGCCCCTGCCCCCGCACCTCTGCTTCAGTATTCCTCCCAATGCCCAAGCCTTTCAGGGTCCAGCCTGGTCTCCCTCTGTGAGCTCCCAGCTGCCCTGTCCCCACTGGCCGCATTGGCCTCTAAAGGCCCAGAGCACAGACTGGGCATCCCTTGCCTCATCATCTGTCAACTCCCTCTCCGCCTGAACGAAAGCGCCTGCGTGGCAGGGACCCTGCCTCTCTGGATCCTGCACAATGGCAGACACGTGGGGGTCAGCTACCAAAGTCCTGCCAACTGCGGGCTGAAGCATTCCCCACATGAGATTTCACAAGAGCCGCTAAGCCTTCTACTACTTCTCAGAAATGCTTCCTTATCGAGCTCTAAAGGAAAACACAGGCATGAGAGCTCTTCCTTGGTTTTTGGCCCCCATATCTGACTCCAGACAAGGCTAACCCTGTCTGATGGGGTCAAAAAGCAAGACATACACAGTCAACAGAAATGTGCCATTTCAGTGATTTACAAACTGTCTTAGGAACAGGGGAGGGTCAGAAATTGGGATGGTGGGTTGATACTAGATGACTGCCTGCAGAAAGTGGAACCTGGCTTCCAGAAGTTTTAAGGAGTTCATTATTTTAAAAAAAAAAATCGCTGTGGTTTTCACTGACAAAAACACTCAGACATGAGCTACAGAAAGGTTAGAGCTCAGACGATGCAAGCAGGCTTAAAAAAACAGCCTTCAAGGGAGAGTGGGGCTGTGAGGCAGGCTTGGGAGCTAGTCAGGCCAGAGAATCCCGATTTCCTCTTCTCTGCGGCTGGTGTTCTGCCCGGCAATGTATTCTCCCAGGGTGCCTGCAAGGCTTGGTGATGGGGTCAGATCCTAGGTACACGCTGCTCCCCTATCCTGGGGACCCAAAGCCCCACCCTGGCTGCAGAGGGGCTGGATTTGACAAAGGATGCAAAATGCCACCCTCTCACAGGGGGCTGTGAGCCCACGAGGACCCACTTTCTCCACAAACAGCAGCAGGGGGCCAGTACACGCTGGCCTTTGTCTCCCAACACTGGCTCTGGGCACAGTTACATCCAGCCTCTGGGCAGCCCTGGGAGGAACGGAACGCCATCCCCATGGAGTCTGGATGATGACCACTAACTAAAGTTGAGGACGAGCTTTCTAGAAAACCCACACCGAAGATGTGGCATGGAAACTTGAGCCGCCAACCTGGTGTCAGGAGGCCGGGCTTCTAGTTTCTGCTCTGCCCCCACCAGCTGTGGGGCTTCGGGCAGGTCTCTTCCCCTCTCTGAGCCTCCGTTTTCTCAACTGTAGAATGCAGGGCTGGCTCTTCTGACCCTCTGTAATCCTGTGACTCCAGATTGCCAAAGCCAGGAAGGCTGCACCCATTGTTTTTTGTGACTTTACCTCTTGCAGGGACTTCACTGGGGAGCTCAGTTGGCTGCTGGCCATAGAGAGCGGTCTCTGCTGGGGAGGGTTGGGTTTTAAAATGTGACTGAGGCTTCCCAGGGGCAAGGCCAGAGGCCTGGCCAGGCAGGAGCCATAGGTCAGCATTACAAACAAGCATCTGGCTGGTCCAGAAACTCCATTTTGTCAGCCCACTGGCGAGTACCCAAGTGAGGGAGACTGACTCAAACTAGCCAAGCTCACGAGTGACTGATGTATTAACCAGAATGCCAGAGTGCCCATTTGTAAGCAGCAGGGTGGGGGAGGGCCTCTGTTACAGGATTCCTTTCCTGTCACTGGAATGCTCATGCCTGTGTTCTAGCACACTCCCGCATCCCACCCCACTTCACTGCACCAGGTGCTTGCACCTAAATTAAGAGTCTCATCATCATTCAATGAGCTTGTAATGAGAGCAAAGAGGGACGACCCACTGGCCTTGAAGCTTTTCCCATTCAGAGCATAGCAAGACTGGATGTCACTTCTCTTTCCCCCACCACCAGAAAGGTCTCAGCTCCCCCAGAGCCTCTTCCCGGATCGTGCTGGCTGATCCCTGCCAAAGGCTCCCCCGCGGATCCTGGTTTTTCTCTTGCCACACCATTTTCCCGTTGCTACATTACTTCCTTAGGTATGTGAGTCCCACTGGCGAGGCTTCTGTCCAGCTCTCAGCCTGGACAACATCCTTTGGCATCTCACTGACCTCGTCCACGCTGAGTTCGATTTCAGTGTGCCCTCAGTGTGCTTGGGCCTCCCCGTCATGCACCACCCTCAGTATCGCTTCGCTCTAAGGGCGGCATTGGGGCTGCGTTTACAGCACAGACCTTGGACCCGTTGCCCACATTCTAGTCTATGGTACGTGGGTCTCTGCAAACTACTGCCGGGCCTTAGCTGGGTTTCTGCAGAGTCTCCTAGAGGCATCCGGTTGGGGGCTGCTGGCACCTGCAGCACGTTCCCAAAACGTGCCACTTAAAACTGCCTCTCAACTTGGCCCAGAATTGCAACAAACTGGAACAAATGACTTATACAGAAAATACAAAATACTTAGCGTTATTTGCTTTTCACAGCTTCCCGTGTAGGATTCCTTCATGCAGATGGCTCTTCAGCACATTCAAACTACAGCCTGAGTTGCTAAAATCCAATTTATACACACATTCCCAGGATTCTGTCAATTGCATTCAATAAGGTCTACCCTGCACTAAAAACATACCATTAACTCCTAGAATTTTAGAGTGGAGAGGCCCCTATAGCTCACCACTAATCACAGAGACTGTCTGGACATCTGCTAGGCTCTCAAAGACAGGAGAACATTAAGATACAGCTCTTGCCTCCTGGGAGCTTATAACCTGGCAGTTTCGGTTAGAGAGCAGTTAGGGAATAAGCTACAGCAGGGCTCAAATGGCTGGTCTAGGCTGTAGAAGCCCAAGCGCTCTGAGAAGGAGAGGACTGCTAAGTTAGAGCAGCTGCCCGAGGAGCGGGGTGGGGAACGGGGTGAGGCCTGGAAGATGCTTCATGTAGCTGAACGCACGGGCCTCCTGGAGACCTCAAGCACTTCACCTCACAGTCAGGGGCTGTACTGGAGACAATAGCACTGACCACACAGGGCTGCTGCTAGGACTAAGGGCGGGGACATGGTGGACAACACTCAGCAAGATGCCAGCCTCAGCCTGTGTGCTGAGTCAGAACCTCCCCACTCCCAGATTCCAAAGCCCAATCAGAGCCAGCTCTGGGGAAGATGTCCCTGGGGGCTGGCCTTGCAGGACGGGGGAGCTCTGAAGAGGTGCCTGGGAGGACCATATGAACAGAAGGGCTGGGGAGCACAGATGAGTCATAGATACTTGAACTGGTTGGCTTCAGAGATGTTCATCGCCCATTTGCACATCTGGAGGCTCTTCCACCTGTCGAACAGCTCCAACTGCTTCACCCTTGGGAGTGGAGGACAGAGAGTGCATGAAAGGGCCAGGCTGAACAATGTCATCATCCCCAAACATGCTCCCTTCCTCTTCCCCCTTATGCCAAATCCTGGACTGGTCCTTTGTATTAACTGTATTTTCTAATTTGCTATACTCTTGATTCTCTGACATCTGGGGACTTGTGAATTCCTAGAGATAGCAAACCACTCTCCTGCAAGCATGTCTTCCATACACACCTCAGCTAGTCCAGAGCCCACACCTTCAATCACCTCCTTTATGAACAGAGCCACTAGTCCCTGCCCTCATCAGCCCAGAGCTAAGGATCAGACAACCAGGGGCAGTCCTTATGCCCCAAAGCCCACTGAAATTATTCAAACTAGCAAGTCGTGAACTTTTTTATCCTGCCTTGTCCATTCCTTTCCACGAAAACCACAATAAAGGGTCTCACCTCTGCTTTCCCCTCATCCCTTTACCTCCTGACCAACCCTGGTGCTTCCCCATGTGTCCCTGCATGGTGTGCCATGCCTTCTGTCTCTAGGAATCTGTGAGCATAAGAACGTCTTCCTTCACAATAGCCTTTTGCATGTCTGTGTGTCTTACTATATGTGATCAAAACAAATCCCGGAACATTTTAAAACACCTTCCTCACATGCCCACCCCCAAGGGCCTTCACAGTTCTCCCAGGAACATCTGTCTATAGAGGGTGTAAGACCACTTCCCTAAGGTCTGTAGATCACCCCACACTGTGCTCAGCACACAGTAGGGCTCATTGCAAAGGCACAATGCCCTTCACTTTCTCTTTTCTCAAGGGCAGATCACAATTTCCAGCGACAGAGAAGGAGAGGTGAGAAGCCTTTTGTCTGAACCACCATCTGCAAGGCTTTATGCCAGTTGGGTTTAGACATCTCAGCATTGTGACATCCCAAAGCACTCCCTGGAAAGGGAATGTCTAAATCATGTAGGATTCTTCCTTTGACTGAAGCCAGCAAAAAGAATTGGATCATGGAACCCTTTTCCCATTGAGCGGTGCCTCTGACTGGAGTTCTCAGGAATGCTGGGAGATGCTGGACAGACCATAAGTTCCTTAAAGCCAGAGCCATGACTTTTGTCTCCTAACCTCCCACATTCCCCATCCCACAGTTAGGCATTATACAGTTGTCCAGGGTTACCTGGCTGTGGGCCGGTTCAGATGCTGGCTTGTCTTGGACACTGATGCAAGGGGAGCCTTTAAAGGTCATTCCGGTTTGGTCATGAATGGGAAAGTGACAAGCCCCCAGGAGCTGAGTGTTATCAAAAAACTACCATTAATTGTGGTTCTTACTTTGAGGTCCACCAAAGGTCTTAAGGAAACCTATGAACCCTCTGAATTATAGGCGAAATCCCCTGTCTGTCCACCCATGTGCACATCTTAGGGAAAATCTGAAGCTTTCATCAGCTTCCAAAAAAGGTGCATGATTTTCAAAAAACGGCAAATACTTAACTGTAAAGTAAAAAAACAGGTTCATTCTGCAGAGCTGTGTCCCCCTGTGTTTAACTGGAGGGGGAAACAGTTGTTCCCAGACTAGGCAAGCCTCACCTACAGAGGGAGTATATGACTGGTGCGGGGAGGGATGATTGCAGGAAAAGTCATACAGGATGGTGACTAAGTACATAGATTTTGGAACCAGAAGGGGAGTTGGGCCTCAGCCCCAGTTTAGGCACTTCCTAACTATGGGACCTCAGGCAGGCTATGTGACTGCTCTGAGCCTCAGTTTTCTCGCCTAGAAAATGGTCATAACACTAGATTATTGCTCACCCGCCCAGATTTGTTAAGACTACTAACTAAGACGATGCAATAAATGACTAAGAATGGTGTCTGGCACGTGGAAAGTGCCCTACAGGTGTAAGTTATTATTACTGTTAAACTAAGCTGTCTTGACAATGCTGACTCACAGCCCCCTGTACTTTCCCCTTCTGTAAAACCCATAACCTGCCATTACCTATGCCTGATACTTCCCACTAAATAGTAAATACCCTGGAGCAGGGGATCATGCCTGACTGTGACTCCAGTGCTAAGGCACATAGCAGATGAGTGGTAAATATTTGTTGAGTACATCAATAATTAATGAATGAATCAATAAGTCTGAGTTCAAATAAATTCTATAACTGTTTATTGAATTCCTCGTTATGGCAGGAACTGGAGATACTGTGGTGAACAAGAAAACTCCCTGCCCACACAGACCTCACAAATGGGAAGCGAATATACAGGGATATGACACCGAAAGCACAAGCAATGAAAACAAGTGGACTCCATCAAACTAAAAACCTTCTGCACAGCACAGGAAATAATCAGCAGAGTAAAAAGACAACCCTACCAAACAGGAGAAAATATTTGCAAACCATGTATCTGATAAGGGGTTAACATCCAAAATACATAGGAACTCCTACAATGCAATAGCAAAAACACAAATAACCTGATTTTAAAATGGGCAAAAGACTTGAAAAGACATTTCTACAAAGACAACATACAAATGGTCAACGGGTACATGAAAAGGTGCTCAACACCACTGATCATCAGGGAAATGCAAATCAAAACCACAATGAGATACTACATCATACCTGTTAGAATGGCTATTATCAAAGAAACAAAAGATGACAAGTATTGGCAAGGATATAGAGAAAAGGGAACCCTCATACACTGTTGGTGGGAGTGTAGAATGGTGTGGCTGCGATGGAACACAGTATGGAGATTCCTCAAAAAATTAAACATAGAACTATCATATGGTCCAGCAAGCCCACTTCTGGAATTGAAATCGGAATCTTGAAGAAATACTTGCACCCCCATGTGCACTGCAGCATTATTCACAATAACCAGGATATGGAAACAGCCTACGTGTTCACTGATGAATGAACGGATAAAGAAAATGTATTATATACATACAATGAAATATTATGCAGCCTTAAAAAAAATGGAAATCTTTCCATATGTGACAACTTGGATGAATCTGGAGGACATTATCCTAAGTGAAATAAGCTAGTCACCGAAGGACAAATACTGCATGATTCTACTCGTATGAGGTATCTAAAATAGTCAGTCTTATAGAAACAGAGTAGAATGATAGATACCAGGGGCTCGGGGAAGGAGAAATGAAGAGTTGCTATAAAGTTTCAGTTATGTAAGACCAATAAGTTCTAGAGATTTGCTGTAAAACTTAATGCCTACAGTTGACAATACTGTATTGGACACTTACAAATTTAAGAGGGTAGATCTCATGTTAAGTATTCTTACCACAACCAGAAAAAAAACAGACCCAGATATTTAATGTCATGTTAGGGAGTGGTGAGTGCTACAAAGAAAAATGAAGCAAGGGACTTCCCCGGTGGTCCAATGGTTAGGACTCCATGCTTTCATTACCGAGGGCCCGGGTTCAATCCCTCGTTGGGGAACTAAGATCCCACAAGCCGCTCGGTGCAGCCCAGAAAACAAACAAAAAACCAAATTAAAAAAAAAAAAAAACCAAATTAATCCATTTAAAAAAAAAAAGAAAAATGAAGCAAGAGGCTCTAAGGAGGGAATACAGCCAATATTTTACAATAACTATAAATGGAGTATAACCTTTAAAAACTGTGTATCGGGCTTCCCTGGTGGCGCAGTGGTTGAGAGTCCGCCTGCCGATGCAGGGGACACGGGTTCGTGCCCCGGTCCGGGATGATCCCACATGCCGCGCAGCGGCTGGGCCCGTAAGCCATGGCCGCTGAGCCTGCGCGTCCAGAGCCTGTGCTCCGCAATGGGAGAGGCCACAATAGTGAGAGGCCCGCGTATCGCAAAAAAAAAAAAAAAAAAAACTGTGTATCACTATATTGTACACCTGTAACTTATATAATATAGTACACCAGCTATACTTCAATTTAGAAAAAAAGAAATAATAAAAAAAAGAAAAATGAATCAGGGGTTGAAAAGTGACTGTTTCAGATGGGTTGATCAGGGAAGCCTTCCCTGAAGAGGGGAATCTTGCACAAAGAACTGAAATGATGCATGAGTGAGCCACACAAACATCTGGGGAAAGAGTATTACAGGCAGAGAAGAGTGAGTACAAAGGCCCTGGGGCAGGAACCTGCCTGGCAGCTTTAAAGAGCTGGAAGGAGTCCCTCCTCTCATCCTGATGCCTTCCTTCCAGCTTTCCCAAACCTCCCACAGCAGCTCTTGCTTATTTAGCTCATGTGACATTGGAGGAGAGGTGCCATTACACAGCGGCAACCTTGCTCACCCACTGCTGCCCTCCCTCACTCCCTGCAACCCACAGGCCCCTAGGGCAGCACCCTGAACAGCCAATGCCTCTAACGCCTCCAGAAACACAACCTTGGCAACACTGAAGGCCAGGGTCCCAAGTTCAACTGTTACGAGTGTCCAGACCCCATTCTCTGTGCCTCCAATGTCCTTGTCACACACTGGATCAAGGTCGGGGCCTGGATATCCAGCCTGGAATCCTGGTTCCATCTGTAACTGGCAATATGACCTCAGACAAGTCATTTAATCTCTCTGAGACTCAGCTGCTTTATCTGTAAGACAGATATAACCTCTGCTCTGCTGATCTCAAAGGTTGTCAGAAAGATCAAATGAGGCAATATGTATAAAAAAATTCTATAAGTTGCTTTACAAATGCACAGATCACCTTTACTCTAAGATGAAGGGTTGAGCCAGCCACTTGCCTCCTTTCACCCAAGACATGACTAATATTCCAGAAGAGGGATAAAAAAGACTAGATTGCTCTGAGAACAATCTAAAAAGAAAGAGCTCTTGGGGAAAAATGAAAATTCATTAGAAAAGTTGGAAGGTAAAGTCAAGGAATTTCTCAGAAAATAGAAGCAAAGGGCAAAGAGATAGAAAAGATGAGATTAAAAGATATTCGAGGAGCAATCCAGAAGAATACCACCTTTAGAGGTACCCGAAAGACGAAGTGGAGCAAATTGGAGAGGAGGAAATATGAAGAAATCCAAGAGAAAGTTCAAGGGTTTGGAGTGAGCTCCAGATTAAGAGGTCTCCATGAGCGTGTATCCTGAGGTCCACCATCGGGCTATTCCAGAACTGTCATGATCTGTAAAGACTCCGGACAGAAGAAAACAGGTCACCTCCAAAGGAACAACTAGTACCGTGCTCATACAGCCCCGGATACCAAAAGATGATGGAGAAGGTCTTCAGCGTTCTGTGGGTGAATGATTTTCACCTAAAATATCAACCCCACCAAACCAAAAATTAAGAGAAGAATTAGGTCATGGAGACACAGAAGGACTCAAACCCTTACCTTCCACCCACTATTTGGGGGGAATTTACTTGAAGATGGGTGGAAGCAAAATGAAGGAGTAAACCAAGAAAGAAGCAGCTCCAGGTGAATCTAACCTACGGAGGCAGAGAAGGGAAGTGACAACAGTGTGTGACCCACCAAGAGAGCAGCCTGTCCAGGATGGAGAAAGAGGATGAGGGGAAACCCTGGGGGAATGCCTGGTCGATGGACAGGCAGGAAAAAAAAAGGGGGGGGGCATGATAGAGACAAAGTGTTCAAAGGGAAAAGATGACTAGAAGCTCGAGAAAAAAAGGGGAAAAAATGAATAGGAAAAGAGATGAGAATCACTGTTTTCTGATCTTCAAATTTTAGAGTCTGCCCATAGCAGGCCCCAAAGAGGCTTGCTATGGTTACAAATAGAATGTAAATGTTATCAGCCTTGACATTCTAAAGGTAAACTCACGGATGACTGAAGCCAGAGGCTGGAATTAAAAAGTTGGGGTAATTTTAATAGCCTCATCTTACAAAGTACAGGATCAAGAGATACTGCCAACATTTGGTAGAACAAAAAATAGGTTACTTAGGCGATTTATAGATAGAAGAACTAAAAATAGCAGTACCCCTCAACTGGGAAAAGTGGGGGGAATGGTTTGGGCTGGGTAAGGGAGCTGAATCCTCACCCACCACACCAGGACGTCAGTGAATGCTAAACACGGCATACACGGCACGCATAGGACTGAGAGGTACAAGGTAATTCCCAGAAGAAACAGCTGAGTAGCAGGCCTGGGGGAGAGGCTGTGGGGAAGGGGACCTTTGCTTTTTATTATTATAAACTTTTGTATTCTACCTGATTTTTCTAGTCGTGTGCAGGAGATGCTCACCTTCATCTCGTTCTCCCTCATCCCTTTTCCGCCGTGGCCTCTTCTGTTCCCACCTAGGTTTCGTCCACTTTCTCACTCATTTAACAGACACATCCTGAGCCTGGGTAGGGTCAGGCAAACAAGACTCAGAAAAGTGTGGGCACAAAGGGACATCCAGGCCTGAAAGCTCTGCCCAGCCAGCCCTGCTCCCAGCCTCTCTCCTGGTCTCACTACAGGGCTCTGTGCAGGGTTCCCCAGCCCGGAAAGATGGGGAAGCGGTGGCAGGAGACACCAAGGGTGAGGTCCCAGGCATGGCCCCCATCAGTGTGTGAGCACAGGCAGCAACTGGCTTAAAAACAAAGAGGCCCCAGAATGACTAAAAGTCAGCATAAACAATTTTTACAAGTATTAGGGACAATGTGATTTCGTAACAAATCATCACAGAGTAAATCCTCATTGTATTGGATATTGTCTGGGAACGAGGCCTTCACCATATGGGAATTTTCCAGCTGACTGATTTTTACCATTGACTGGAGCAGTTTTGGATCGGAATCATTCCCAGATGAATCACACACCCCACTGTCTCCTCAGATGGAATGCCAGCTGACGTTCATATACCGGAAGGGCCTCTGGGCACATCCGTCCAGCCCCTTCCATTCACAGATGGAGATTTAACGTTTTCCGGATGACTCAGGGTCTCCACCGTGAGCACCACTCCTGGCTCTGGGCTGGAGCACAGTGACGCCCACAGGTGCCCAGGTATCATCAGAAAGAGTCGGATTAGAGACCAGCCTCTGGCTTCTCCGATTCCAGCCCTGGGGGAGCCCACTGACCTCAGCTTGAGGACTCAGGAAAGGTATCACTCAGGAAAGATATCGCTTGGTATCACTGCTCCCTGATGACCCAGCAGGCTCACATGCCCCATGAACAGCCCGGCCTCTCTCCTCTCAGACCCCCAGTACCACCAGCGACAAGACTCCAGGGCCAGGGGACCACATGGAGGGCAATTGACATGGAAGAGACAGATGGGGTAAAGCTCACAGGTCGCCAGCTGGGATGGCCGCTCAGCTCAGGAGAACAGAGAGGGTGCCCCAAAGGCAGAGGCAAGAAGTAGAGCCAAACACGCAGAGGACCTTTTGTCACCAACACAAGTCCCTGACAAGGGACGAAGGGTGGCCACAGATCATGGGGGGAAATGAGGTTCCCATCACACCCCGCAATGTTCAAGACTTAGGCTTGAAACAAAGGGCCCGGTAACTTCTAATATGGTCCCTAAATGGAAGCTGTGATAAGGATTATTACTGGCTGAATTATATCTCCCTCAAAATTCATCTGTTGAGCCCTAAACCCCAATATCTCAGAATGTGACTCTATTTGGAGGTAAGGTCTTTAAGAGGTGGTTAAGCTAAAATGACATCACCAGGATGGGCCCTAATCCAATATGACTGATGTCTTTATAAGAAGAGGAAGTTAGGACACAGGTACGGAGGGAAGACCCTGGGAAGACAGAGAGAGAAGATGGCCATGTATCAGCCAGAGAGAGAGGCCTCGGGAGCAACTAAGCCTGCCGACACCTTGATCTCAGACCTCCAGCCTCCAGAGCTGTGAGAAGATAAAGTTCTGTTGTTTAAGCCCCCCAGTCTGTGGTACTTTGTTATGAGAGCCATAGCAAACCAAAACAAGGACTTATACTAATGCAGAGAAAATATATGGGTAGAGGATGGGATGTGACAGAAGGATGGCCCATTTACAGGGTCTCTCAGACTTCCTGTCTAGATCTTGAAGTAACCATGAAGAAACTGTCTGCATTTAAAAATTTTAAAGATTAATTCTTTACCCTTTGAAAACTCTAAGGTATGCTCTCAGTGAAGAGTGCTCCGGCTGTCCCCAGCGAGACATTTAAGGGGCCAAGATCTTTGAGTTCTGAGAAAAGATAAGGCCCTCTGCTTATACATTTGGCTCCTGCCTGCGGGCTGGACAGACGTCTTTGTCACTAAGTCACAGCTCCTCGGCAGAGCATATCAAACACCAATCACATTATCCTCCCCCCGCCCCCACTTGTTTAAAACCTTTCCCATGGGTGCCCATGGACTTAAGAAAAGGACAAAATCTAAATCCCGGTCCACACTGCAAGACTCCACAAGGTCTAGCCCTGCCTGCTCCTCCAGGGACATGGCTCCTGTTGCCCCTCAGGCCAGCTCTCAGAGCCTGGAACACAGTGGGCCCCTCCTGACACAGGCCTTGGCACAAACTGTCCCCTCCAGAATCCTGTTGGCCCAGTTAACTCCTAGCGCCCTCCATGGTGTGCTCCGCTCAGGGCTGGGTGGGATGGACAGAAGGTGAGCTGCCTCCTGCGGTCCCTCTAGAAGCTATACAGACCCTCGAACAGAACAAGGACCGTGAACAATGCAGCTGATCCCAGCTGGACGTTTGGCCTTATCCCCGGAGCTTTCCCGCACTACTGAGCTGATGGAGTCTGTGAATGTCAGCCCAGAAAAGCTGCTGCTGGTTCCAAAATGGAAAGAAAGGGGAGGGAGGAGAGAGAGAGGGCACATTAACATTTACTGAGCACCTACTACGTGTGCTGCTGTAGATGTGCACTGTTGGGCTATCTATTTCACATATGTTACTTCAGCTAGTCTTTACTGCAACCCTCAAAAGTAGGTAATTGGGCTTCCCTGGTGGCGCAGTGGTTGAGAGTCTGCCTACCAATGCAGGGGACACGGGTTCAAGCCCTGGTCTGGGAAGATCCCACGTGCCACGGAGCAGCTGGGCCCGTGAGCTACAAATACTGAGCTCTGCGCGTCTGGAGCCGGTGCTCCGCAGCAAGAGAGGCCGCGACAGTGAGAGGCCCGCGCACCGCGATGAAGAGTGGCCCCCGCTTGCCACAACTAGAGAAAGCCCTTGCACAGAAATGAAGACCCAACACAGCCAAAAATAAATAAATGAATAAATAAATTTATAAAAAAAAAAAAAAAAAAAAAAAAGTAGGTAATTGTGTCCCCATTTTTATAGGTAAGGAAAGACTCAAAGAGGTTAAGTAATTTGCATAAAAATGCAGAGCTTCTAAGGCCCAGAGTCAGCTTTGGATCCCAAGTCTGCCTGACCCCAAGCTCCAAGCTCTTTCAATGACCCACATGACCTGGAAATCATGTCAAGTGGCTAAAGGAGCAGTGGCTCCTGCCTGTGGGCCATGGATGGAAGTCCTGGGATCGTGTCAGGGCCCATGAGTCCACATAAGCACCCAGCACTGCCTGGCTCCAAATCAACTGTACTTCTCCCACATCAGATGTGCAGTTGTCCCTTGAACAGCGCAAGGCTTGTAGTCAGCCCTCCCTGACCACAGCTCCTTGGCATCCGCAGATCCAACCAACATCGGACCAAGCAGCACTGCAGCATTTGCTCTCAAAAAATGTCTGCATATAAGTGCACCTGCGCAGTTCAAACCCATGTTGCTCAAGGGTCAGTGATAACTGTTTTCAAATAAACATACATCCTGCCATGATTAACATGACACAAATTCCTCTCAATTCATGGCAGTGCTGTGAGGGAGGCACATACACACTAGTGAGTCCAGCATGTAATGCGTTTTCCCTCACACAGGTTGTAAAAGAGCCACAGGTGATACACTGTTGGTGGGGAGTGGGGAGCACAGTTTTCTTGCTATTTGTATTAAAAAAAATGTAAAAGACATCCACCCATGGGTGCTGGTTTATGCAGACCCTCTGGAAGGATGCAGGAGGATACATGGGTGGCCTCTGAGGGGCAGACTGGAGGGGGATAGCTGTGGGAAGGGGACTTCTCACTGTATATCTTTTTGTACCACTTGAATGTTGTATCCTTTAAATAATTTTTAAAAATTTAATGAATAGCAAGAGGGCAATGCTTAAGCCACAAAGTACTGAATTTCAGATAAGATGCTCCGGTGCCCTCTTCGATTTCTATCCAAGAGGAGCCCAGTGATGATAACCATGGACGCTGGTAATTGAGCCGGGGACTGGAACGCCCAGTCACCGGAGGTAACCTTGCAAACTTGGCAATTTTCATAAAACACGAACAGTCGTCCCTGCGTCGAGCCCTCCAGAGCTCTTTGAATGCCAGAGGCCCCGGGGAAGCACCCTAATTCTTTCTCTGTAGTGATGCACCAAGTTTCCAGTTTCCTTGGGCCAATCCCTCACCCCCCACCCCGCCCTGCCTTGCCTGTCCCCACATGCCCCACCCTGCACCCACCACCCACCCGGCCACACTCACATGGAAAGCACCTTCACTTCCAAGATCTCGTGCCTCAGCTCCAGGCATCTCGTGGAGTTATACTCAAAAGGGCCCTCGTAAAATTCAAAGTACCTGGGGACCAATAGGGACAGAGGTTACTACGCAGAGAAGCAGCCAGACTTTCAGGGACCTCTCGGGGCTCTTGTTGTCGGGAGGCGGGGGGCAGAGGGGTGGTATCTGGCCAAATTAATAGAGCAAACCAGCCCACCCCAGCAGACGACCTGAAGAGGGTCTGTTTCCAGGACTGCTGGCACCCTCTGGCCTGATCACTTGGTGGCTGATGACCCTCAGCACCCCCATCAACCTGGAAGTATAAGCATGAACCCATTTCAGTAAATCATGACATTTAGAAGCAGGTTTGGCTCCACGTGGTGGCTTCGAAGGAGAAAGAGGATGCTCTGGGCATGTTCTCATTTGCGTTCTTCCTCTGACCAGTCATTGATGGAGGCAGCCCTGGGAGCCGGGGCAGTGAGGCTACAGGTCTTCAGCTGGTCCTGCCCTTTCCTGCTCTTTTCTCCTTTCTCCTCCACTTGGGAGAAGTGTCACACAACGACAGTCACAAGCATAGCTGAAAAAACACAAGCTGCTTTTTCTACTATAAAAAGCATTTGTTTCCATTAGCTCACTGATGCCCATGCTCGCGCTGTGACTAGGTGAGACTCTTTCTTTCTCCCCATTTGGCAGCTGAGAAAACTGAGGCTAAACAGGTGGCACTCCAGGTGGTGCTGTCAGTGTAGAGGGGCCCGAGCCCACTCCCACACCAGCTGGCTCCAGGCATGTCAGAGTCACCTCGCAGTACTTTCTGCAGCTTCACACAGAATAACAGTAGCAATTTCAGCCAATACTGCTGAGCCCTTGTCATGGGCCACGTTCAGGGCCCGGCACTCTACGTGGAAGCATTCACTTTTCTTTCTTTTTAATTGAAGTATAGTTGTTTACAGTATTATGTTAGTTTCAGGTATACGGCATGGTGATTCAGTATTTTGCAGATTATATTCCATTATAGGTTATTACAAGATAATAGATATAGGGCTTCCCTGGCGGCGCAGTGGTTGAGGGTCCGCCTGCCGATGCAGGGGGCGTGGGTTCGTGCCCTGGTCTGGGAGGATCCCACGTGCCGCGGAGCGGCTGGGCCCGTGAGCCATGGCCGCTGGGCCTGTGCGTCCGGGGCCTGTGCTCCGCGGTGGGAGAGGTCATGGCAGTGAGAGGCCCGCTTACCACAAAAAATTTAAAAAAATTTTTTTTAAAAAGATAATGGGTATAATCCCCTGTGCTATACAGTATATCCTTCTTGTTTATCTATTTTACATACAGTACTTTGTATCTGTTAATCTTATATTCCTAATTTATCCCTCCCCCCTTCCCTCTCCCCTTTGGTAACCACAAGTTTGTTTTCTAAGTCTGTGAGTCTGTTTCTGTTGTGCATGTACAATCATCTGTATTATTTTTTAGATTCCACATATAAGTGATACCATAGAGTATTTGACTTTCTCTGTCTGACTTATTTCATTAAGCATCATATTCCCTTTCAATCTTTATCACTAGCCCACCAGGAAAGTGGGCATCACAAGGAGGCTCTGGGAGTTAACTCACTTGCCAGAGTCGTGTGGGTGGCAGGTGGCAAAGCTGCATTGTGAACCAGTGCATACACTCAAGACTGCTCTTGTCCACCCACTTACGAGGACAGCTGGTATCCCCTGGAAAGTGCCCTCTGGCCTCCCATAGCCGCACCTGACAGTTTGCACCAGCCCAGGGAACATCCGCCTGCCTGGGGGGGTGGGGGAGTCGGAGGTGGGGAGGCGGGGGAGTCGGGGGGGAGGGTTCCCACCAAGGTAAAACACAGTAGTTCACTGCTGGACTCGGCCACAGAAGCAGAAGGGGCCTCCAGGGCAGAGGCCAGGTGCACCCTTTCCTCACGGCCTCTCTTTCAGAAGATGCTTGGGCAGATTAAGCTGGGAGGGTGGGATCACGTGACAGCCCAGAATCAAGAAGTCTGCAAGGCCAGCCTCTCTAAACTTGGGGCAGTGGCCTCTCAACAGGTAGCCCTGGAGAACAGGAGGTGGGGATGGAGCCCCAGGACTGCTGCTGGGCACTGCAAGCCACAACCAAGGATTTAAAACAAAGTCAGTCCTTGAGCATTTCCCACAAACCTCCCAAAATGTGGTAGCAGCTATTTCACATATATTCTCACTAACTTATGTAGACAAACTATGTCTGTGCTGCTTTAGAAATATTGAGACATTTATCCTGTAAATTGGCTTCTTTTTAAAATATCGGTATTTTAAATAATTTAAAAATACAATTTAATATTTAACACTTTAAAACTATTATATTTGTAAATATTTGTTCTTTCATTTTAATGTGATTTAAGTTAATTTTTAAAATATTATAATTATATATTTAAGAAATTTTAAATAATATTTTAGAATATTAAAATATTTTATACAACAAATTGGCTCCTATTTATACAAAATAAATCCTCTCCTTTCTCTCATGTCTTAAAAGAATTTAAGCAGATTTCATAAGAACTAGGCACTGAGGATCCCCAAAATATCACACTCTCCTTTCTCTGTTTCCCTTGTGTTTTACTACTCCTTTCTCTGTCTTTCTCACCTGGCAAACTCATATTGATCCTTCAGTACCCAGCTCAAATGCCCCCACTTCTGGGAAGCCTTTCCTAATGCTCACTCTCAGGGTCCCTCTATACATTTGCCCCTAATTAGAGCAGATATCATTGTATCATAATAGTCTGTTTATATATCAATTTCCCCTTCCAAATGAGGAGTATCTCAAACACAGGGACTTTGTCTTTGGTATCTCTGCACCTTTTGTACTACAGAGACAAGAAAGCTAAAAACTACATTTCCCAGACTCCCTTGTAGCTAGGGTCCTTGAAGCAATTTAGGTTCAACAATCAGGAGCATGAGACTGAGTCAGAGCCACGTTCTAGAAGAAAAACAAAGCTCAGTGTATTGTTTTGCTGGTGCAGAATGTGGCAGAGGTGGCATGGCTCTTGGAAATTGTAGTGGTGGCAGCACCTTTGCGATTATATCAGAGGCAGCAGCTTCCACGGTGGCCCAATTTCACAATGCAGTCTGCAGAGACATTCCTGGAAGCTAGCCTAGAGTCTTTCTTCAGCTTTCCCAATGATTCTGTGCTATCTCTACCCTTAATAAATCCCTTTCTGCTTTAGCTAAAATGGATTCTGTTATCTGCAACTAAGAACAAGGTGTCAGCCTGGGGCTACAAAAAAGTCCATGACCTTGGCTCCAACTCATGTCATTTTTCCAGTCACATAACAGTAAGTGAGGTCTGGTGTCTTATCACAAAGATCATCATTTGCAACCAGAGCCAGTGACACAAAGCCCTTTGGAATCCACTGGGTCATCTGAAGCCATGATCTCAGGATGCTACTAAGAAAAGCTCCAGATTATAATGACGCAGGAGATTATTGAGAGGAGGCTTATCCTAGCATTCTCAGGGAGTTGGGACACTTGCAGACACATCTAGGATATGCCTCTAAACCAGCTGTGTGGCTTTGGGTAAATCACTTCTGTGATTTAAAAATCACTGGGCCTCTTTTTTCTCCTCCTAAAAATAATCTGAAAGAGGTGGTATCTAAAGTCCCACCCAGCGCTTAAATACAATCCCCAAGTTTCCCTCAGTTTTTCCCACTTACCAACCAAGCCAGAACAATACTATGAATTAATGATCCACAAACAGGAGAAAGAAACCCTCAAAGGAAGTTAAAACCAAGCAGCACCTCCCTTTGATCAGCCAGCCCCTCCGCTGCCTTCACAAGGCCATCCTGGCCTTACCTCTGCCAGCCTCCACTCAGTCTTCCTTTTTCCTGAATCCCCAACATCACTCATGCACATCACTAGGCAGTTCAATGATTCCAAATGGTCTTGTGTGGTGTGTTTAGTGGCTATCAGGTGGAGAGGATTTCGGAATAAGGTTCACATCCTTCTTTGCCTCTCATTAGCCACCTTAGGCCCATCACTTTCCTGAGCCTTAGTTTCTTCATTTGCAAAATCAGCATTAAAAATGCAGTACACTTGTGACAGGGCTGAGAGGAGATACTGATGAGAATTTCAGAGAAAGCACTAGTACAGTACCTGGCACACAGGAAGTGCCCAAGGCATGTCCATTTCCCTTCTTTCCCTTTCTCCTGCCGTTAAAGGGCCAGAGCTGCCAATGGATGCCCAGGGAGTCAGAGACATGCTTACAGTCCCTCAGCTAGCTGATGGCAGAGCTGAGTCAGAGATGAATAACTCAGGAAGTTCTCCACCATCTGGACTGGCTGCCATCCTCCTTCTGCTGCTGTTAGTAAACCTCTCCCCTACCACCCTGAGGATAAAGCCCATGCTGAATTCTGCTTGGACGTGGGGATGTCCCTGATCACCCATCTCTGCTGCAGACTACACAGATTAACTATGTGTTTCTGATGCTTTGACATCCGGGGCCTTGCTGACCCTGGAGAGACTGCCTCTCCTAGAACGAGTCAATTCCTAGAGATGGTAAACAGCCCATGAGCACACCTATCATACGCAAACCAAGCCATCCAGAGCTTATACTCCACCACCACCACCACCTCCTCCTCTCACACTTAGGGCCACTTATCCCTCTGCCCTGATCACCCCAAGGCCAGCTGCCAAACAGCTAGGGACAGCCCTCTGCCCCAGAGCCCACTGAAATTATTCACACTAGCCAATCTTAAGTCTGCATACCCTGTCGCATCCATTCCTTCCATATAGGCTTTGCCTATATGGCTCTTGCCCACTTTTCTCCTTCACTCCTCCTGCTTCTTGACCAACCCTGGTGCTTCCTGTGTGGTCCTACATGGCATGGTGTGCTTCCTGTTTCTAGAGATCTGTAAGTATAAAAACCTCTTCCTTCATGACAGTCATTTCCACGTCTGTGTGTCTTACCACACGTGATGATAACAAATCCCAGGTACTCTGAAAACACTCCATGTGGCATCTCAACCACGTCATCAAAATCACTCCAGGCCTGGGTCTAAAGCCTAGTTTTCCATCTGAAAAATGGAGCTAATAGCCCTTGCTTCTTTCTCCAGCATATCTGTGCTTTGCCTTGGGGAGGTTGTGCTGCTCCATCTCACTCTTTAAAGACGAATGACTTGAGGAAATAAGACTGCAAGAAGCATTGCCACACGGCTCACCCCTCGATTCTGCTTCTGACAGGAGGCCCAAGGACGGCATTCTGGAGGAAGCCATAGAAATCCCTTTTTGGTCTGGATACTGACCATCATGCAGACATCAAAAATGATGCTTAAGCTTTTGTGTGTAATGGGAAGATGCTCATGATAATGTTGAGTGAAAAAGGCAAGTTACAAAACTATGATCTCCAAAACGAATTATATATACATACGTGAACACATGGGAAAAGGGAAGGACTGCAACAAAATATTAATAGTACTTTTCTCCCATAATTCAAAAAGAGTCATGTACCACAATGTTCACTGTAGCTCTATTTATAATAGCCAGGACATGGACGCAACCCAAGTGTCTATCAACAGATGAATGGATAAAGAAGATGTGGCACATATATACAATGGAATATTACTCGGCCATAAAAGAAACGAAATTGAGTTATTTGTAGTGAGGTGGATGGACCTAGAGACTATCGTACAGAGTGAAGTAAGTCAGAAGGAGAAAAACAAATACCGTATGCTAACACATATATATGGAATCTAAAAAAAAAAAAAATGGTTCTGAAGAACCTAGGGGCAGGACAGGAATAAAGACACAGATGTAGAGAATAGACTTGAGGACACAGGGAGGGGGAAGGGTAAGCTGGGACGAAGTGAGAGAGTGGCATGGACTAATATATACTACCAAATGTAAAATAGCTAGTGGGAAGCAGCCACATAGCGCAGAGAGATCAGCTCAGTGCTTTGTAACCACCTAGAGGGGTGGGATAGGGAGGGAGGGAGGGAGACGCAAGAGGGAGGAGATATGGGGATATATGTGTATGTATAGCTGATTCACTTTGTTATAAGCAGAAACTAACACACCATTGTAAAGCAATTATACTCCAATAAAGATGTTTAAAAAAAATGGTAGGTTTCTCTGAGTAATGGGATTATGAATGATCCAAAAAACACTTTTCTATATTTTTATAAGTTTTCTCTTACTATTGTAAACCACTAAAGAAAGGTCCCTTTAAATCATGGATCTCTCTCTAAATATCTCCAGCTTTCCCTTGAGCTGCTATAAGACTGAGAGCAACAGTTTCTCCAACTTCCTCGACTCCATTAGCCTCTCAAGGTGAGTTAGTCACTGTCTCTTCTTTCAATTCTGGAAAGACGATCTCTACCCACCTCAAAGGGGAGGGGACGCTGGCACCACATTCGGGCACCTCACAGGTATAAATAGTCCCAGCCACTCAGATCAGGAGCCCAGCTCATCTCAGATGCCACTTGGCTTCTGGCAGCCAAGTCCAATGCTGGTGCCAGGCTGCATCCATCCTGCCCCCGTCTCTGTGCCCTCAGGAGTGTGGGGGGCATAGCTGGGCAGCGCTGCTGCCAGATCAGCAGGCGAGGGCCCCTACTAAGCGAGAAGACAAATGAAGACGTGACCGCAACGGTTCTGAATATTGGTTCCCCTCCTCCCACGCAGGCTTGGGCTCCCACTTAGAAGGCTGAGGAGGCCTCGTTTCAGCATGCCCAGGATCCAGTGCTCAGAGTCTGGCTCTGACATTCCTCCCAGCCCCTCCACATGAGCCTGCCCCACAGAGGGCTCCCCTGTTCACCTGATCCCACCTCCAGAGCTCCTTCAGGACCGTGGGACCTTCCTTAGGGGCCACAGTACTTTGAGACCCAGCAGCCACTGGCTGGTACAAGATGAAGCCCACGCATTCAGCTTTCTATCTAATACGTCGCTTCATCCCTAGATACTAATGCTGTCCAAGAAAACAGGAGCCCAGGGCAGTCCTTGTGTCATGCAAGAGCACACCTCTTGGACCTCCACCAGCCCCAGGAATAGGGAAGCTGCCCCAGCTCAGCAATCTGAACCCCTGGGCCCCTGTCAAGCCTGGTGCAGAGTCTCAGAGAACCACAGAGTGGTTTATTTATCCCACACTGGGTAGGAACAGTGTGGGTATGGCACCTCTGTGTGAATTAGGAAAAAGCACCTTTTTCTCCACATGCCAGGCACATGGCTTGTCAAATGAGAGTGAGCTGGATTGCAACTCCACTTGGCTAGATACTTTTGTGCAGTGCCCACCTGGCACAACTGTATGTGGTAGCCTGATACTAGATCCTTAACTTGGCCTCACTTAATCCTCCCAACAGCCCTAAAAGGCAGGCATTACTGCCCCGGTTTACACCAGAGACTCAGGCTACAAGAGGTAAAGTAACTTGCCCAGGGTCATTCAGCCAGTGGATGGAGGCACTAAAAAAGGAACCTCACACTTTCAAGAGCCCAGAACCCATGTCCTTAGTCACCTCAGTGCAGCCCGTCTCCCTGACTGCCATAAGCCACGGTCACTTGAGAGCTTCTCAGTAAGCAGCCCCCTCCCCTTCCCAAGGCCGACAGCCCTTCAGTGAGCTCAGTGCTATTTTAGAGCAGAACAGCTGCCATCTTGAGATACTATACTAACCGTGAGGGCAAACACACAGAAATCAAAGTCTGAAAATTACAGCCTGACACACAAAGGACTGGAGTGTCTTCTCAGCTAGGTGCAGGGAGAGGCAAGAAGGGCTTAGCTGTTAACAATAGCAGGTCACAGCTGCCAGGACACACTGACCCTCCTGGGTGGTGGAGGGACCTGACTCAGACCCCTGCGTGGACCAGGGCCCTCTCTGGACCAGTGTCTCTTCATTTGTCCACAGGAATCCCCAGAGCTATTTTGAGAAATCAGAACTGAAAGCTACATAGCCTGACGCTCTGAGCGCAACCCTTGATTGTATTGCGATTAATCTGCTTCCATCGTGAACCTCAGTGGAGCGTTATTCCTGGCACAGGTTAGGGGGAGGGTCAGGGGCAAAGCCTCATGCTGACACTCCTCCTCCCCAGCCAGCAGCTCTGCAGGGCCCCAGATCCAATATCTAGCACATTCCCTGCAAGAGTACATACATGGCAGCCTTATTTTCTGGGCCAGACCAGGGGGCCCTAAGAAGCTCCCCTTTGGGGCTTCCCTGGTGGCGCAGTGGTTGGGAGTCCGCCTGCCGATGTGGGGGACACGGGTTTGTACCCCGGTCCGGGAAGATCCCACATGCCGCGGAGTGGCTGGGCCCGTGAGCCATGGCCGCTGAGCCTGCGCGTCCAGAGCCTGTGCTCCGCAACGGGAGAGGCCACAACAGTGAGAGGCCCGCGTACCGTAAAAAAAAAAAAAAAAAAGTGGGAAGGAGGAGAGGAAGGGATGAAAGACCCTAAAGATTGTCTTGCCTCTAGTGCTAATGACAATAGTCGAAGAAGATATGCATGTAATCACCTACTTAGATCAATATGGCCATTTTAGTCCAGTCTAAGAGCCAGGAGCTGAGGGCAGGAATAGGCGGTCTGAGAGGACTTGGCAAGGAGAAACGAGGGGACCCAACCCAACTCAACCTTGGATGTCTGTCCACAGCCCAGAAAGAAGAATCCCTCCGTCGTGCATGGCCCACTAGTGCTAGGACTCAGAGTCACACTGCATGGGGTGTGCTCCAGCTGCACCACCCACCACACCTGGAAGTGGGGACTCAGTTCCTCCTCTGTAAAATGGGGGCAATGACAGTACCCACCTCAAAGCTCTGAGTGTGAGGATTAACTGCAGTAATACGTGTCAGGCGCCCAGCACCATGCCTGGCACACAGCCAGCCCCCCGTAGCACTGGACCACAGGCATCACCCATCCACATCCAAGCCAAGTCTAGCCCCTCCATGGAAGCGCCTCTGACTTCTACACTAGGCTCCTGGAGCACTTGTATCGCACAATTTATTCCTTAATTATACATTGTCTTGAAACAATTAGGGAGCAATTCAATAGAGCATAACAAAGTGCTAAATTGAATTCAGTCTAGTTCCTTCCAGCTCTGAAATATGACGATTCCACACCCCATACTGCACAGTAGATGCTAGGCACAACACAGACCTTGACCCAGAGAGAAAAGCTCTAGCCTTGACACTTACTCGGTCTGCTGTTCTACAGAGCGAAGAGGCTTCTGTGTCACCAGTTTGGGGCCTGCCCTTTACTCCTGTGGCTGGTGCCACCTTCCTCTGTAGAAAGTCCCCAGCAACCCAGTCAGAAGCCCAGCAGCACAGGGAAAACGCTGTCCTGGGAACAGACAGCTTGGGCGGGCGACAGTCTGGGCCAGCTCTGCCCTAGACCTCAGAGAGAGGTGTTCCTTGAGCTGTCTTTGCAAGCCATCTCCTGCCAACCATCTCGGACCAGGGGGCCAAGGCTGTGTGCACCCTGGGAAGAGGGGCTGAGGAGGCCAGCCAGCCAGGCCGCCTGTGGGCTGTGTCTGAAGCTATCGTGTCCGGAGGGCCCTGAAGTTGCATGCACAGGCAGTCCAGCCCAGTTCCCCAGGGTAGGAGGCTCCTCGAGGTCTGGGGAATGCCCGAGCAAACAGAGTGGTTCGTGTGCACTAGCTGGAGAGTTCTCTGCCTGCGTAATGATAGAAATAGCCCTCTGTATAGACGCATCTTAGAGTGAACATAGAGTGAAAGGGGCTATCAGGGAAGGCTTCAAGGAGGAGGCCTAGTGGGAGGTGGATCCTGGCAGGAGGACAAGGGCTGGGATATGGAACAGGATCTATTTGGCAGAAGCTGAGTGAAGCCTTTTGAGCTGTGGCTACAAGCCAGGCTGTGAGTCAGCCCCTTGGGGACTCCTGCCTCAGCTGCCCTCAGCCCTTGTGACTGGGGGACCTTTCCTTGGGATGTCCTGAGGCAGCGGAGGCAACGCTGCCTATGCACTTTGCAGGACAGACGGCTGCTGTGCCTCCCCTTGCCCTCCAGGTGGTCACTGGTCTTGCAGGCAGCTGGCCAGGCTGGAGAGGTCAAAGCAGTGGGCTGACAGGACAAGTGCCCTCCCTCCCCTTCCCCTCCCCTATCTACCCTTTCCAGAATCACCATGCGCCGTGGTGGGGGTGGTTTGGGGGGGTGTAGTTCTCAGTCAGTTATTGCAAAAGTACATCATCTGCCTTCATTGCCTTCTATTTTCCTACATACCCCTCCTCCACTATCAGTTTCCCCTTTCCCACCCTGCCACCCAGAACTCTCAGACTTCCTTACTACCTGCTCTTCTCAAGAGAAAAAATTCTCTGGTCATTCCAAACTGTGAATGAGTTTTTGATTCCAAAGTGTTTCCCTTCCCCAGGGATTAATTTTCAAAGACAGTGCCAGAAGACAAGGTTTAATCCAAAAGAATAAATCTCTAAGGGAGAATTCCAGGGCACTGACACTGAAGTTTGCGTTCTTAACAAAAGTCTTTACTATGTTCTTGCTTAATGCATTCTTTTATTCAATTAACATTTGTTGAGCCTGTGCCATGCTGGGTGCTAAAAATTCAAAGATGGAGAAGCACAATCACTGTCTAGGTTGGGAGACAGAAACATAAACACATAATTTGAACATGATGAGAGCTGTCTTCAAAGACCTTCCTGCTTGTTCAAAGCACCCACTTAAATAGAAGCATTGGCTGATTAACAATTATTCCTATCTGTTCACTAAAGCAGTTCTCCCAGGGATGCTTATTGGATGCTTTTAGATCTAGACTTGAAATCAATAAAGCCATATGTCAATGTATATTTTGTAACTCATACACTTTCCAGTTGGGTCTGGACTTCCCCAGCTCATGTCCAAAGTGAAGACCTGGCCACAGCCTTTATGAGCACCATCTGGCCTGGATTTCCTTTGCGGTCCTGTTCGGAGTGCTCCAGACACATCATTTGGACCTGCTCCTTCTTGTGGCTCCTGGTTGAGTATTCAATTTATGAGTCATTGCTTTTTTTGCCCCTCTTTATCCTCTGTTATAAATGGTACCTCCTGACTTCCCTTCCAACAGTGTTAATAAAAAATGACATCAGGTGTGCCACGCTTCAACATACCACACAGCTACGTATAGCAAAATACGGCATACGCCGAATTATTCAGTACGTGAACAATACCACAAAGCTCATCCCGTATTGCAGGCACGGAGAGCTGTCCGCTGGGATGATGCACTTTCACTCTGCAGAGCCCTTTTCACGGTGTCATTAGGTCCTCCCCCAAGCCCTGCACGTCTGCTGCCAGGAGCTGTCCTGCCCATTTTAAAGAAGGCAGAAGCTGCTCCCACGCCAGAGAAAAGAATCACCAACATACAGGTCAGTTCTACTTACATTAACCATTATTTTCTACACGAGTGAAATACATACCATGTTTTCTCACATATGTGGGGAGTTTGGGGGTCAACTGGAAATTGGGATATGAGTTGGAAGTGTCCCAGAAGAACTTGGAATGTGTGGCCATCACATTTATTCAGTGGCTAAGGGAGCTCTTGGTCAAATGGCGGCTCTCTGGAAGGAAATCAACTCAATTGGTAACAATGTTGAATAAAGGGCACCTGACAGATGCCAGAGGTGTCTCTGGCCCTGAGGGACCCCAGGAGACAGGGAAGGGAAGGCTGGCCTGAGTTGCTGAGAGAGGGAGAGAGGATAAAGGGGAAGGGAGATGAGAGGGAGGAGGAGAGAGGCAGAACACAGGGGCTGAGAAAGAAAAGTGGACAAAGAACGGGTGACAGGAAGAAAGGGAGAGGAGAGACTAGGTGGGGTGAGATAGGTAGAGAAATTAGAGACAAGATTGCAGGAAAAGGGCAGAGAGAACAAAGCCGCTGGCAGGAGGAAAAGTTGGAATTCATGCAGCCCCTGCCCAGGACATCTGCCCAGAATGGCCTCCAGGGGCCTGCTCTGTCTTGCTCAATTTGTTAGCACCTTCTAGCCAAAACCTCTCGGTGAGCCCTTCAAGGAGCCCTTCCCAGGGAGACACCTGAAGACTTATCTAGACCACCCCCCACCTGTGTGGGCGGGTCACACAGCAGAAGGACCAACACTGGAGGCTCAACATATGGAACAGACAACTCTGGACTTGTCACTCTCACTGGGTGACATCCCAGGGGCCAAGCGGCTGGCCAGGGCTCCCACCACGCATATGTGGAAAGAACTGGGCTCCTAAAAGGCCAGAATAAGCCCTTGATCCCAGGCCACAGCCTGAGGCCACCCACCACAGCCCAAGGCCTGTCTGTGGACACCTTCCCAAACAGCTTCTGACACTGGAGCCACACCTTTTCTTTTTCAAAGCATTGAACAAAATCAGATGTATTGAGGTCCCCGAAAAACATACTACTTCTCCTCTGCAGGATCGATTTGATGTTTTGGTATCAAAATTAACAGCAGTGAAAACTCAGGCCTCTTTCCCAGGTAAACTGATCTGAAAGTTAGCCCATACTTATAAATGCAAAAATTAAGGAAACAAACCACTTAGCCCCAGGAAACCCTTAGCTGGG
This sequence comes from Phocoena sinus, assembly GCF_008692025.1. Classification (NCBI taxonomy): domain Eukaryota; kingdom Metazoa; phylum Chordata; class Mammalia; order Artiodactyla; family Phocoenidae; genus Phocoena; species Phocoena sinus. Next base: position 26,897,974 of record NC_045776.1, on the reverse strand, counting down.
AAGTTCCAGCCACACCCAGCTCCAAGCAGAGAGAGCATCCCCTCTTATCAGAAAAATTCCCCGCAATGCTCCCCCCTGCCCCCCCGCAATGAGTGTGCCCTGCCTGGGAATATTCCATTTTCATTCATTCTACAAATAGCTTCTGAATTCCTACTCCAGAATATACAGAGTGCCCTTAATGACTTATTTAACTCCAAACACTACAGCCGATCAAGAAGAAATAACCACATGGTGGTAGAATGTCAATTCTCAGCATCGTATTTTTTTTTTAATAAATTTATTTATTTTATTTATTTATTTTTGGCTGTGTTGGGTCTTCGTTGTTGTGTGCGGGCTTTCTCTAGTTGTGGCGAGCAGGGGCTACTCTTCATTGCAGTGCGCAGGCTTCTCATTGCAGTGGCTTCTCTTGTTGCGGAGCACGGGCTCTAGGCACGTGGGTTTCAGTAGTTGCGGCACGCAGGCTCAGTAGTTGTGGCTCACGGGCTCTAGAGCACAGGCTCAGTAGTTGGGGCGCATGGGCTTAGTTGCACCACAGCATGTGGGGTCTTCCCGGACCAGGGCTCCAACCCGTGTTCCCTGCATTGGCAGGCGGATTCTCAACCACTATGCCACCAGGGAAGCCCTCAGCATCGTATCTTGATGAAAACATTCTTCCCCAGCCAAGGTCAGCCTCACAGATGGGCAGAGTAGGGATGGCCTGTCCAGTGGGATTGCAGAGGAACAGGGAGCCCACGACACTCACCCACCCTGATTTCATCCCCCACAAACCTACACACACCCGTGGCCTGGTATCCGGAAGCCTTGCAGCAGGGGTGGAATGTTGCCCCCATCTCAAATGGAGGCTGGAGACCCAGACTCCCTCTCCAGCCCCCATCCCAGCCCCCACCCCAAAAGAGAGGGGCCCAGGAGTCCCTGCTTTGTTCTGGCTGGATTCTAGCCCTCACCCCTCCTGTCAAAGCAGACAAGGCAGGATCCCAAAGTGAGCTCTGGGCCACTGTGCTGAGACTGCTTCTTCCCTGAGGGCAGCCCTGGGGGGTAGGCCATGGGGCAGGGGATGCAGGGTCACCCTGGGATGAGCTTCCCTGGTCGTTCGCCGGGGTCTGTACCTGGAGCTGGAGTCACTGCCACTCTGCACTGCTGGGTCGTCCATGACATTAAAGAGCCCCGTCCAATTGGCCAGCTGGTCACCACTCTGCCAACCAAACTGGAGACCTCTGGCAAGAGAACGAGGCAGTCGGTACTCACGCTCACGTGCTGGGTAAGCCCATCACCAGACAGTCACATTCTGGCGTGTGCCACGTGACACCTCGCCTTGATCACGCCTAGTGGAGATGAGAGGGATGTCCACCCAGGAGGATGACAGTAATAAATCATAGCCCTTTACGGTGTTCTCTGCTCGTCTACATCCGTGCCCTTACTTCACCTTTACGGGCAGGGCAGGGTTACACATTATACACGCAGGGAACCTGAGGCTTAGCGAGATCAAGGTCGCAGAGCTCCCCTACCCCATCTCGTGCGCCCTTCAATTCCGCCTCCAGAGACTCACACCAGAAGAGCTCCAGCTCGCCAGCTCTTTGCCTTCCCCAGAGGCCCCACACACGGCAAAGCTTTTAATGAAATCTAGTTTTCCAACTCATAAGGACACACCTCCTGGTTTAAGATGATGGACTCAACACACATGGTTCTCTTCACTCCCTCCCCCAACCTGACTGAAAGGACAGCAAAGGCATTAAACAAGGGCGTGAGCATGGACGGAGAGGAGTAGCAGGGGCCAGCGACAACATTTTGGAAGATGCAAAGCAGATGGGTAAATTGCCTTAGGCCAGAGACAGTGGAGCCCTGACCGCCTGTAAGAAGTAAATCTATTCTCCGTGCAGGATGTGGGAAGGCTCGGGCATTCATGGCACCACCGGGGCCATGAGCCCCCTGCAGAAGAGTTGCTTCAGGTTTATAAAGAGCGTTAAACACTCCCCACCTCCACACACCCAAGTCCCCTGCCTTAAGCCCAAGCAGTCCGGGCCTTCTGCCTGCCCACCCTGCAGACGGCACTCTTCATATACCGAGATACTTGGCTAAAAACAGCTGGGCTGACCTGGAAGTCAGCTTACTGAGCATGCCCGGTCCCAGCCACCTGCCCCCAAAGGTCTGGGCACGGATGGGTTTCCCGGAGGGAACCTGACCAAGTCAAAAGAGAAGGCTACAGAGGAAAGGGCTGCCGCCGCCCCATCAATCTGGCACTGCTGGCATTTGGGGCTGTGCAGTCCTTGCTGTGGGACTGTCCTGTGATCCTCTGGTGAGCAGCACCCCTGTTCTCTACTCTCTGAGGCCAGCAGGTCCTCATCCTCCACCCTCCTTCTGTGATGACCAAAACTGTCTCCAGACGTCGCCAAGTGTCCCCTGTTGAGACAATCAACCCCGTTAAGAACCACTGCCCGCAACACGGAGCTTCAGTGCACCTTCTAGAGACTGGCTTGCCCTTAAATGTGAATTTTAAAGTCCCATTAAAGACCCTGGTACGTGGGGTAAACTTTAACTTTTAAGTAGAGAATAAAGCAAGCAAAAATAGAACAGTTAAACCCCTAAAAATAAAGCCCTCTAATAAAGTCTCTACACTAAGGGAAATGGGGCAGCGACAGTGGTTGAAGCTGGGCTCTGGTCCACCCGGATCAACCACTAATGAGCTGAGTGAAGTCTCTACATCTCTCTAGGCCTCTATTCCCATCTTTCAAGTCGGGAGAACTGTCTCGATGTCTCCAAAGTTCTTGACCGAAAGTTTTATAGGGCTGAGCTGTGTCCTCAATGGCAAGGCCAGGTCACCTCCCGCCTGCGAGTCTGCCCCATTTCCAGCCAGACGCTGGGCGGAGGACGCCCTTGGGGCCCCGTGAGCAGAAGGCTACACACATGAGGTGCTCAATCGATGATTTTGCCAAGTGACTCCGATTCTCTTCTCACACTCTCCAGCCTCCTCGGCAGAGCGGAGCTGGCCTGGGAGAGGAATAGGCACAACTCACAGGACAGAGCCCGAAGCCACAGCAAAATGCCCATCCAGTTCTTAGTGTTCAGGGAACAGCAGCGCTCCACTTGGTTCTGGCTCAAGTTCTTTATATATTTATCTATTCATAATATAAATATTATATACGTATAATATGTAAATCTATCTTATATGCCTTTATAAATATATTATAAACACCTATAATATAAATAACTTTATTTATGTATCTGTTATGTTTCCTTTCAAAGAGATATTTCGAGGTAATATTGCAAGATATTTCTTAGAGAGAATTTGGGTTTGGTTTATCAGGAAGGAAAACATTTACTGAGCACCTACAGTGAACCAGGCCCTTCACATACATTATCTCTATTCCAGCAACAGGCTAATGTGGCAAGTCCCATTTTCTGTACTTATAGGTGATGACATGTGCAGCTCAGGGAGGTTTAGTAACTTGCCCAAGGCCACAAGGCTAACAAGTGGCCAACCTAAGGTTTAAACCCAGCACTTTCTGGCTTTCTGACTGTAAACACTTTTATTCCTAAAAGCTTGTACCAGACTGTCTATAGGCCAAGAAAACAGTAGTATTTCCACCTGCGATTTTGAAAATTAGCTGGTTCACAAGCATATTCAAGCAATTCCCAGCCCAGCACTCAGCTAGGAAACTCACAGGCTCCTTAGAGAGAGTCCGGCCAGAGAGACTCGTGTCCACCGAGTGCACGAGGGGTGAGCCAGAAGCACCCTCGCTCTCCTGCCCAAACTGGCCCCTGTGAGACCCGGATGTCCCTTCACAAGACCGTCCTCCCAGGGTTGTAGAAGTGACAGACTACTAAGAAGACATCAATTATTACAATATTTAGCAGGAACTATGACACAGAAAGGTGTGTATAATAAATTCAGTGAAAAATGCAAGTTATAAAAGGGGATATGCATTAATGATCCCATTTTTGTAGGCTTTTAAACCATAAAGCTGGTTATCTTTGAAAGGAGGATTCAGGTTTATTCCTTCTTTCAGTTTAGCAACATTTTCTAATTTATCTCCAAAAAACCTGATTGTGTAAGTTTCAAAACCAACATATTTTACACAGTAATTTGAATTCTATTCCTGAGCTAAGTGTAAGAATTGTCCATTATTAGCCAGCGAAACACCAGTGAGGAAAGGGTACGTGGAGATATGAAGGAGGATAACAAGGAGAAAGAAGCTTTATTCACTCATTCATTCATTCAACAAAAATCTATTGAGCATCTACTCTGCGCCAGCAACTGTGCCGGGGCCTGGGTCAGGACCCCAAGGTAAGCAAACTCTTGTTTTCTCAATGCTTACCCTACAGCTCCGGTGATTACACAAACACACATGAAAATATTAGCAAACAAGATAAAAAATATTAGCAATCAAGTGCTACAAAGGGTGCTCTGCTTTTTATGTCTAATTTATTTTAAAAGAGAGGAAAAGATTTGAAACACACAGGGCAGAATGTTAACATTTGTTAACATTGATAATTCACAGTTGTGACTACATGGTTGTTTGTCACATTGTTCTCCATCTTCTCCTCAATTTGTTCATGATAAAAATGTGTTAAAATAATTTTTAAAAACTAAAGCGCAGAACTGAAATCACTAACAGGACTTGGAGTCGGTGCAGGGAACTTCCTGGGCTGTGGCAGCCTCGAGAAATCTTTGCACCTTGCTGGTGAAACTAACATTAAACATTGCCTTAAACCTGGGGAAATCCGACATGTAAAGAATTATTTAAACTGAGTTATTCAAGACTGGATTCAGATATTTTAAGGCCCTGAGCACCGAAAAGCTTAGGGTGCCACTTCACACCTTGTACTTACTTAAAAGTTCTGTGACTGTTAAAATTCAAATAGCTCCGGTCTAGACTTTCTGATTATGAAATATGTGATAGGCTCACTGAGGCTCAGCTTTACTCTGTTGTCTCTGAGGCTCAGCTTTACTCTGTTGTCGCTGACGACAGCCCAGCTTAGCTAGGTCTCCTGCTGTGTAACCCACAGTCATGTCTGTTAACCCCTGACTCTCATGGCAGTAATTCCTGCAGCCGTCGGAGGGTAGCAAAAGTAGCCCAGGCTTCCCAGAGTCAACTACCAGGGGGAGTTTCAGGGCAAAAGACAAAATTATACATTGGAGAAGCAATTTAAAAACAGACAAAAGTGCCCATGAGAGTGGCATTACCTCCATTGATAATATCTTCCAAAAATTATGAAGTGTTACTAAGATGTATGGCAGTGAGTTAAAAAATATATGTTCCAGGGAATTCCTGGCAGTCCAGTGGTTAGGACTTTGTGCTTTTACGGCTGGGGCCCCAGGTTCGATCCCTGGTCGGGGAGCTAAGATCCCACAAGCCACATGGCACAGCCAGATATATATATATATATATATATATATATATATGTTCCAGGCACCGTGATAGGTTTTTCTTATTTTGAATCCTCCCAACAGCTTGTAGGTAGGTATTATTATCCCCCCATTTCACAAATGAGGAAATTGAGGCTCATAATCTAATCATAAGATTAGATTCATAATCTGCCCAGAACCTGGAAGGAGCAGAGAAAGTATTCAAGTCCATGTCTGATCCCAAGGCCCTTGCTTCTTCCTCCCCTTTTGTCCCCTGCTTTTTACACACACACACACACACACACACACACACACACACACACACACACGACTTTTCTAATATCCAGTGTTCTGCAAAAAGATTTTATTGAAGTATAGTTGATGTACAACATAGTGATTCACCATTTTTAAAGGTTATATTCCATTTACAATTATTATAAAATATTGGCTGTATTCCCTGTGTTGTACAATATACCCTTGTAGCTTATTTTAAACATAACAGTTTGTACCTCTTAATCCCCTACCCCGATCTTGCCTCTCCTCTCATCCCCTCCCCACTGGTAACCATTAGTTTGTCCTCTATATCTGTGAGTCTATTTTTGTTTTGTTATATTCACTAGTTTGTTTTATTTTTTACCTTCCACATATAAGTGATGTCATACAGTATCTGTCATTATCCAATATTTTTAACTATTTATAAATGTATATTATTATTATTTTAAGTATTAGAGCTGCTGCCTTTGCCGTCAATCATTTAGTGATAATATTTTTATATAAAACAAACCATAGACTATAGTAAAATGAAGGAGCTTGCTTAAATATTCTCTGAGACCCTCCCCCATTTTGATGGGAGACTGAGCGTCACAGACTTCTAACCTGGGACTTCAGCACTGGAGGAGGCCAGTGGAGATGGCTTATGGGGGCGGGGGTGTGGTGCATCCATAGCGCTCCATTCACAGTGTGTGGGTAACTGCACCACCTGCCTTTGCATACAGCAGGCCCTGGGGCCAAGTGTCAGGAAATGCCGCCTCAGATGTCGGAATCACCAGGGACATTGAGCCAAAACAGGCTGAATCCGTGGGGTGCAGGGCACTGGGCACTGTGGGCACTTGGGTTTCCTTGGGAAATCGCACCCCTGATGCCAGAGCCCAGGACTCCAGGCGCTGAGTGCCCAACCCAGTGGGGCACTGGGCCTGCAGCCCAGATCACGCAAAGTCTGGCCGGGTGCCTCCGGATGAAATGGCATCTGCGTCCTGTCCTCACAAGCCACCTCCAAGGAAGGCCGTGCCTCCTCGGGCTCTGCAGGGGGAGACTGAAGCCACTGTCATTTCTACACTCCCCAGGTCAGTAGAGGATGGGAGCGCACCAACCTCTGAGCCTCATCTCCAGTCTTCTCGCACTCCTATGCTCCCTCAGATCTGGCTCCCTGAGAACCGTGCCAGCAGCACCCCTCCTCTGTTCCAGAACCTTCCAAGAATCCCCATCACCAAAGGACAAGTTCCAAACCCTCAACTCAGGGGCCCTTCCAGCGCTGCCTGCAGCTTTGCCTGCAGCCTCGTGACCCGCCATGGCATTTCAACTCTCACGCCTTTGCCCTTGGCATTCCCACTCACCCTCATCCCATCCCCCACTTACTTGAGTCCCACCCAAACTTCAAAGTCCAGCTGAAGTGTCTTCTCCTCCCTGAGCCCCCTGGCCCAGTCAGCATAAGTCGCTCGGCACCACACATTCTGCCGAGTCACTGGTCCCCTTTGCCTACCTCTCTGCGTGTCGTCCCTACATGCTTGTAGCCCTTTCTAGAGAAGAGACGTGTATATAAACCTGATGTAAAATTGTCTTACCCAAGATCCCTTAAGCAAGCAGAGTGGGGAAAAGGGGCTGACTCGGGTACCTTTAGGTTCTAGAACTCCAGGATCCTGAATCCCACCCTCTCCAGGGTCCCTCTTGAGGAAAATTAGAGCAGGAGGTTTTCACGTCCCAGGAAAGAGGAAGAAACAAGGTAGGGTGGGGGGACACACCCCAGATGGCTCACTGGGTCCAGCCCTCCTGGGGTGGGTAGAGGGGTTATAGACACAGAGGTGTTTCTAAACTCTCACCCTCCCAGGCAGGGAGAGGCTGGATTTGAAGGGCAACTGGCTAGGGGGCCTGAAATGGCCTAGGGTGGGGTGTGAGGGTACCAGAAAAGCGGAGAAGAGGAGGCAGGGCCAGGGCTCGGCCACGTGCCATGTGCAGTGCTCACCTCAGAAACTGGCAGTTCTCAGACACTGGAATGGCCCAGCTGCGGGCCAGCCTTTGGTGGGATTTCAGGCGGCAGCAGCAATTTGATGAGGGAGACATTCCTAGATGAGAAGGCGCTCCCTCCCAGTCACACCTGCCTGCAGCTGCCTCATTCCTGCCTCCAAAGATTCCCGGATAGAGATACCCCCGGAGCTCACCCGCTTTTGCTAACTATGTGACTCCTGGCATTTCACCTCTTGAAGCTTCAGTTTCCTCGCCTGTCAAAGGGGAGAAATAAACCTCGACCTAAGGATATAAACAGTCCACAGAAGCAGATATATAAATTCTAACAAATGTGTAAGAGCTTAAATCTAATAACATACAACTTAAATGCATGTAACTCAGTGTTCTCTTCCAGAGAAGACAAGAAAGCTGTTGGAGGACTAGGTGAGAAGGAGTCTTACTTTCCACATCCGTACCCTTTTGTGCTTTTTGAATCTTACACATGCAAAATCAAGGAAAATTGTGGTGTGGGTTTAATCTCACTGGTAACCAAAGACTTGCAAATGAAAGTTATGCAATTCTTTTTTTTTAACCTATCAAGTTGACAAAATACATGTAATGTTAATACCTAGGGCTGGTCATTGGTGTCAATCACCTTTCAGGAAGAGAATTTGGGAATATGTATCAAAGGGTATAAGAATGTTTATACCTTCAGTCCCAACGATAACCCTTCCAGGATCCTCGGGAAATGATTGAACTTTGATCTGATGAAATAAAATTTATATTTTAAGGCAGGACAAGAAAAATTAAACATAAAATTCTCTCTCTGTGTTTGTTTGGGCCTTCTCCCTCCCTAATGTGCAGGGCGCAGCTGCATTAATGTGCAGAGCTCCTCAAAGATGGGAGCGCCTGCTCAACCATAAAGATCAATTTTTTTTTCTTTCTGCTGAAGCTAGCAGTGTAACTTCTTAAAAGAACAGTGTTCTTTCCCACTTCTGTGGGCGGTCATGGTGACTTGCTGTTCGCTTTGTATGTGTTTACGTGGACTTTATGTAAAATACCAGTATGTCATTTTGATGTACAAACCTTTGTCTCAAAAGCATATATGACTGGGCTTCCCTGGTGGCGCAGTGGTTGAGAGTCCACCTGCCGATGCAGGGGACACGGGTTCGTGCCCCGGTCCGGGAAGATCCCACATGCCGTGGAGCGGCTGGGCCCGTGAGCCATGGCCGCTGAGCCTGCGCGTCCAGAGCCTGTGCTCCGCAACGGGAGAGGCCACAACAGTGAGAGGCCCGCACACAGCAAAAGAAAACAAACAAAAAAAAACACAAAAAAACGTACATGACTGTGTCTTCGACTTCTAACAGGTGGAACAGTTCCCAGAGCTTTCTTAGAATCTGCTTCCCTGGTTATAATCTTCAGTTTGGCTCAAATAAAATTCCCTTTTTTTCTTCTTAACTTGATAGTTAATTGAATTTTTGTCGACAGATCAGAGGGCTTCGAACCAGACACACAGTTGTCTGGAATCTTTTATTAATCAGGAAACATCCTAAATGCCCAACATTGGGGAAAGGCTAAGGAACTGTGGTGCTAAATGACAGGTGGCCATGTGGCCCCCAAAACATCATATCTATGAAGTCATTTTAAACGGCGCAGGGAAATCATTAACTTTAAGTAAAAAATAAATAAATAAATAGAATATATGTGTAAGTTCATTTCTTTAAAAAAAATGCTCAGAGGAGAGCCTAGGAGAAAACATTCCCTAAAGCTAATATGTCTCTGAATGTGGTATGATGAGGGATTTTTTCCCCACTTATTTATACTTTTCTGTCCTTTCCATAAGCTCTAAAACAAACATGTATTATTTTTATAATCACAGTAAAAAAGTAGAAACAATGCAAACTCAGAGCAATACAATAATAATGGTAATAATAATAAATAACAATCATCGCAGACAACTTTAGAGACCTTTGGAGGCACTTAGTAGGTCCTTAGTAGATGATGCTTGGACTTTCTCAAGTAAGAAAAAGCAGATGCAAAAGCCTTCTGGTAACTCTTTCACGTTGCACAAACAGGAGGGATGGTGATGAGGACAGCTGGTATTCACACAGAAAGGGAAAATGGGGAAAACCAAGCAGGGGAAGTTTTTTCATGCTGAGATTTGAGAGGAGGAGCTGCTCCAGAGAGTTTTATGCCTTTCTCCAGAGTAACTGCTGCCACCCAAGCCCCTCAGGGGCCAGTGACCTGCTGTGTGGGTCACCCAGACTGTGGCCCCTGTCCTCTCCCCGCATCATCAGGAGAGCCCAGGCCCCTGTGAGGATCGGGACCTAGGGATCAGCAGCCGGAAGTGGCTGCAGCAGTTGAGCTAAAACTGCTTCTTAACCCTTCTTGACTCAGGCCTTGACCAAGAACGCAACCAAATCCACCTCTTTTCCTTGAGTCAACTTAGTCTCAAGCTGGTGGGCCACCAAGAACATGGTGCCCTTGCCCCCTGAGGGACCCCGTGCTGGTCAGAAGGGCCACTCTCATTCCCTGACATTGATCCCTAAAGCGGGGGATGGTCCCATAATGCCCTTACTCTCCCTTAACCAATCATCGTCTTCACTCTCCTTGGGCCATTTCACCTGTAACACACCTTGGATAAAACATCCAATAAAAATCCAACTGTACATCAATACTTGTGCTTCACTTCCACCAGTGAGTGGGCAAGTCTCCCGGGAGGCAGACAGTGAATGAAGTGAATGAGTGAAGCAGAGGCAGAAGGAACTGGGATTCTTATGCTACCCCTGCCTGGGTAGGTGTCCTGAGCCCCAGCCCGCTGCTGCCATAAGAGAAGATAGGCCCTGTGTTGCCATTTTGTTCATTCTTCCAAGAGATGCTGGAAACCCAGACTTTTATTTTTAATTTCCCAATTTAAATGCTGTGCAGACCAAATACCCCCTGCTGAGGGCTGCACGCAGCCTGGGGACCCCTAATGACGGCCCCTGGCTTATATCCTTTTACTCGATGCTGCCACTAGTCCTAGGAGGGAGACAGAGTGTGTATCATCCTTCCCAGCTGAGGAAACTGAGGCCGAGAGTGGGAGTTACCTCTCAGCCAGCTGGAGGCAAAGCTAGGCATGGAATTGAGGAGACTGGCCTCCCAGTTCAGCCACCAAAGTGCGGGATCCTATGCCAGGAGTCAGCACACCTTGGGGTCTTCCATCTCGGGGGCTGGGTCAGCGACCCTCAGCCTTTGCCTCCTGCACAACAGACGGCCTCATCATCACAGAAGGCACCCACAGAGGAAGCCCAGGGGTGTGCAGCTCCTGAGCCCTGCCTGCAACCGCCCTTTCCCTCCCACTGGACAAAGAGTATATTAGGAATGCAAATTACTGAGCTGCTGTTATGACAAGATAACCTCGAGTCGGCTCTATTCGCAAAGAATAATAGAAGAAGAAAATCATTCACAAAACAGCAGTACTTAACTTTCCTGGGAGGCTAACCTATTGAACTATTCATTTGTATTTTCCCTCCTCCAGTCCAAGAAGGTAGCTTGGCTTTTTCAACCTCTTACTTTAGGACCATGTGGGTTGTGGAGGCTGAACGCTTCCCAGCTCACCGAAGAAACTGTGCAAGGCCAACGGCAGTGGGAGGCCCTTCAGGTCTGGGGATGGGTGGGTGGGACCATGGCTGAGCAGGAAGTTCCTCAAGTCCAGAAAACCCATGATGGTGGTCTGGAGTTCCTCCCCATTGTCGCCTTCTAAATGGACAGCAGGGCCTCGAAAGGACTGCTGCTTGGGGCACTTTGGGAGGCTCGACCCAGGGTTCCAGAAGCCTCCAGGGAGCAGAAGTGGACTGGCTGAGGCAGGGATGGCCCGGGGAGCTCCCCAGCTGTTTTGTTCCACACAAGCCTCCAGGACCTTCACACTATCCTGTGGGGCGGTGGAGGAAAGGCACCTCAATAATGATAGACTAGGTTTCCCACCAGCTGGTGGATACAGTTTAGTCTTTTTTTTTTTTCAATTAAAAGAAAATGAGGGGGGCTTCCCTGGTGGCGCAGTGGTTGAGAGGCCGCCTGCCGATGCAGGGGACACGGGTTCGTGCCCTGGTCCGGGAAGATCCCCCATGCCGCGGAGCGGCTGGGCCCGTGAGCCATGGCCGCTGAGCCTGCGCGTCTGGAGCCTGTGCTCTGCAACGGGAGAGGCCACAACAGTGAGAGGCCCGGGTACCGCAAAAAAAAAAAAAAAAAAAGAGGAAATGAGCCATTTCTTTCACACCAAGCTTGTCAAATAAAATGTATAGCCACTCTTCTATAACTAATCAGCAAAGCACTTATGTTGTACCTCACAGCTGACATGTGTGTGTGTGTATGTATATATATATATATATATATATATATATATACATATATTATTTTATTATTCTATATTTGTTGAACAGCCATGCCAGGCTGGGGTTCAACAGTGAACAAACTAGCAAAGGCCCTGCCCCAGTGACACTTAATTTTGACCAGAGGGAGACAGATAAGCTAACAGGAGACACAACACATAATGTGTCAAACGGTAAAAAGCGCTGAGGAAAAAATAAAGGGCGGCAAGGGGAGTAAGGAGTTTGGGGTGAGGAGATATCCCACACAGGGTGGTCTTCTCCTTGAGAAGGTGACATCTGAGCAGGATAAGAAGTAGGTGATGAGGAAACGGGTGGATCGGGAAGAGAATGGTCCAGAAGAGGACTGGCACCTGCAGTGGCCTGAGGCGTGAGTCCAGTGGCTCGTTCTGGGGCTGGCAAGGGGTCCAGGGCAGGTGGCAGGTGAAGCAGTGCCACCTTTCTGCGGCCCCTCAAAGCCATCTAGGAGGGAGGTGACCAATGTCATCTTCTGGACATCTTCTGGACAAACCTCTCCGGGGCTTGCAGACTGCCCTCCTCCCCTCCCACAGTCCTCCGCTGTCCCCAGGTCCACAAAGGAGCTGGGGTGGGTGCTCAGGAAGGCCCTCTCGGAGAAGGTGCAGGCCCTCCCCACCCAGCTCGGAGAAGAAGTGCCTGCCAGCTGGGAAGCCTTTGCAGGGGGATTAATGGGCATAATTACCAGGTTCCACGTACTCCCTCACCCGGTCTCCATCCTGACTCACTAGTGACTCACTTTATTTCCCAGACGGTAACATCACCCCCAAGAAGAACCTCAGGGGGAAAGGGAAGTGCGTTCATTCCCCAGGGTTTGCCTGTGGAGCCTTTCATTGGGGGCAACAGAAAAGATGCTGCAGGTGAAGCATCCTGAGGACAGGAATGGGGGGCGCTCCCCAGGCTGACACCCCCATGCTCTCCACCCCCAGAGGGGAAAGAAGGCTGGGTGCAAGTGGTGGGCACTGGCATGGGTGGGGGTCCGCGGGCAAGTGGCAAAGGGCTGACCTCCTTGAAAGGCCCTTGGTGTCGGTGAGCCTCCTGGATGCCAAGGCCATCCATGGTTCTGCGGAAGCCTCTGGCTAAGGAGTGGCCCGCAGGGAGTCCAAGTACAGCCAGTGCCAACATGAAGGGAGGGGAGGGTGAACACGGGGGCACCAGTCATAGGAGGGGTCCAGAGAGAGAAACCAGATGAGCTCCAGGCACAACTCTGGGGCAACCTCGCCCCACCCCAGCCTCTGCGTCACAGAGAAGCTGGGCTCCCCCCTGGCCAACTCCCAAACAGTCCTGCTCCGCTGCCTGGCGTTCCAGACCTCTACTGCCAGGGCCAGACCCAAAGAGTGGGGACCCGAAGCCATCCAAAAATGTTACAGCCCTTCCAGCTACTCTTTGTCAAATCTTTGCTCAACATTTATTTCAAGGAGGGGGGCCGATTTCAGGAGGAGCATGGGGTACCATAGGGGTGCGCACACCAGCCCTCCAGCTTCTTCCGGGACTCAGGCCGCAAACAGCACACCACAGAGAGCGGAGTGGGGGCCCCCTCCCTCCTTGGACGGCAGTGGAGTGATGGGGACATGGGGGAGGGTTCACTCAAACACTCATCCAAGCATTCATTCCAACTACTCTCTCTCTCTAGAGCGCCCACTAATTCTATTTTCTCCATCCTATGGCAGCCCCCAGATTCTCCGTGTGCAGGTGCCTCCGAGGTTAGCACCTCACACTGTTGGCCAGACCTGTGGAACCCAGTCCAGCTAAACTTCTCCAATCATTTCATTCCTGCCCCAGCCTTGCCTCCTCTTAGTTCCTTTGGCTGTTATGGGTTGAATTGTGTCTCCCTGCCCCCACCAAAAAATATCATATGTTGAAGTCCTAATCCCAGGGTGACCTTATTTGGAAATAGGGCTGTTGCAGATGTAATTAGTTAAATTAAGATGAGGTCACACTGGAGTACGGTGGACCCCTAATCCAATATGACCAGTGCTCTTATAAAGAAAGGGAAATTTGGACACAGACATGTGCACAGGGAGAAAACCTGTGTTAAGATGAAGGCAGAGATCTCCAGCCAAAAAATGCCCAAAATTACCAGCAAACCACCAGAAACTAGGGGAGAGGCATGGCCTGCAGACACCTTGATCTTAAACTTCAGCTTCCAGAACTGTATGATAATAACATTCTGTTGTTTAAGCCCCCAGACTGTGATACAGTCAGCCCTTCACACTGGCAGTGTCCAAGTCCACGGTTGGTTGAAGCCATGAATGTGGAATCCGCAGATACAGGGGGCTGACTGTAAGGAAGCTGAGCATCTGTGGATTTGGGTATTTGTTTCTCCCAATAACCCCACCCTCTATGCATGGCATCACACACACACCTCCTGGCTTACCTGCCCCATTTCCATCCCTCCACAGTCCAGGGCCTCGGCAGGACCTGTGGGCACCCTCAAAAGGTCTGGCAAAGCCCAACCTGTGACAAAAGCATCTAGGCCACCCACTCATACTACCTAAGACTAAACCGAGACCAGAGAGGCCATTGGCCTCAGAGCGCCAGGGAACACAGACAAATGTAAAAGCCTTCAATGACTTCCATCACCTGCTCCTCCAGCCTCAGCACCCCAGCCTGTCCCCCAGAGTATCTCCAACCCCAGTGTCTGCAACCCACTAGTTCTCCAAAGCCCACATCAAGTCCCACCTCGCTACTCGCCATCCTGATTGCTGTCTCCTCTGAAACCTACAAGATTTATAGTCTTTGTCACACAATTCCAAATGTATTTATATACCATCTTACCTATTTTTCATGTTTGTCTCTTTCAGGGTTCTGTAAGTTCCTTAAGGACATGTAGCATACTTAATAATTCTTGAGTAACATCCCTTCTCGCCCAGCACAAAGCTGAATGAGTGTTTAATGGACATTCATTGACTGTAGGGCAAAAATTGGGGTATTCTCTTTGTATGCACCTTTCATTCAACAATTAATGTCTGGCTCTGTGCTAGGTCCTGGGAATTCAGAGATGAATAAAATATCTCTTACAAGGGTTTTATAAGCTGTGCGGACTTACAGAAGTTACTCATCCTCTCTGAGTATTAAATGAGGAGGATTGGATCTGTTTAACGGGACTATGGTGAAGATTAAATGAGATAATCCTCATTTAGGATTATCTGCTTAAATTAGAGTCTGGCTCATGAACCTTTAATGAATATTAATAATTCATGTAATTACCTGATGAAACCATCACCTGTAGGTGCATGTATGTGGAGGGGGGGTGGTGTCCCTGCACAGAGGGTTAAGAGCTAAATTTGAGAATTATTGGATGAGAGCCTGTTAGATGAGAAGTGAATAGGCCTGGATAAGTCAAAGGGGAGAAACCAGATCCTCTAAGAGGTAAAATTTGCCTGGAAAGTGCAAATATCAAAAAGAAAAAAACTAGAGAGAGAGATGGGCAAGGGCGAGGAATGAGAGGCTAGCTCTGCATCCCTGAGGGACATCTGGGGAAGGGACAGGAAGCTGATTAATACCCACCACCTAGTGCAAGCTGGGCACAGAGAGCCCAGGGCCAGGACTAGAGGGAGGCAAGCAAGGCACCCAGGGCACAAAATCGAGGGCGGCCCCACCCTCCACCTTGTGCAAGCGCAGGGTCGACACCTGAGAGAGAGCCTCCTTAAACTTTGTCCCCTGGGTGCCTTGCTTGCCTCTCCCCAGTCCCAGCCCTACAGCAGGTGCCCCATCAAAACTAGCTCTGACCAGCAAAACTGTAGCGGTTCTGCCAGCAAAGCACAGACCCCAGGCGGTGGTCAGCTCAGCCCCTTCCTCCTCTCTAGGGCGCCCTCCAACTCCACCCTCTCCCCACTAGGCACCATCCCCCTCCAGAGCCACCCCCCCGGTAGATCCTCCAGTCCCTGTGATCCCCACCTCCTGGGGCTGTGCCTGTCTCTCCAGGCAGTCAAACAGAGGGCTTTGCCCCTCGGTAGCGGGAGAGTTGGATCAGCGGCGAGAGCCTTCGAATGTGCACTTGAGATACAGCACGAAGTCAGGCTGTACTTTTCCTTGACCCAGTTTCATATCCTCAAGCTTCAGGCCTGCACCAGCCATACGCAGGCAGCCCAGATCTGCTCCCTTGAGGCACAGGAAAGAGGAAGGCTGGAGGGAAGACAGAGTATAGAAGAGTCCTGTCTACACCAGACAGGACAAGGCAGGGCCAGCCTGGGCTCCTGCCTGCTGTGCAGTCACACAGAAGGCAACAGGACAGTGCTGGGCAGCCTGTGCTAAGTACACACAGCACAAGTGCTGTGAATTCAGGGCAGGGGAAGCGCACTGTGGACTGAGAACAAAAGGAGAAGCAGGATTTGGACTGGCACAGAGACAGTCAGGGAGGCATAGCAGGTGGGAACACAGTGTGGGTAAAGGCACAAAGTCAGGACAGACGTGATGTGTATAAAAGACCCTTGGCTGGCAGGAGCGATGTTCTCCTTTAAGAGTAGGGCTTCAGGTGGTCCTTTTGGGGCTTGCAAGGTGGGTTGTTCCGTCTTCACTGAAGGGGTATAGTGGGCTCTTCAAGTTTTTGGAAAAGTATAGTGGGCTCTTCAAGTTTTTGGAAAAGTCACTTTAATAAAGCTTTGAGAACTCTATTCTTTCAAAAAAATAGTGGGGCTTTAGGCACAGGCTGATCATGGGGGTAAGACTTTTGTTTGGGGAGGGCGCAGGGGATGGAGACATTTGAGGACTTCTATTTCTGGCAAAATGGCAGACTGAAAAACCCTCTGTGGCAGGTGCCCCTTCAGGAATGAAGGATTTCTTCCCCACCTTCTGGGGGTGCCCAGAGTTCACAGCCCCCAGCTCTCAGTTCCCTCTGGGAATTGCCTCATGTAAGGAGAGCCAACTTGGTCAAGACCACCCTCTTCCAGAGGCAGCTGCATCCAATGACTGAAAATTCAACCCAGAGGTATAAAGGCCCAGCCTCCTCACCCTGAGGAAGGCTCAACTCAGGGAATCCCACAGGGTGGCTAAGGCCTTCTCTGGGACTGCACTGCAGCTCAATTTCTTCCCCTGCTCAATCTTATTCCTTCTCCCTTCTTCAGGTGTTGATCCCAAGAGCACATCTTAATCAACCTTCTGCATTCTAGTCTCTGGCAAAGAGTCTGCTTTCCAGAGAACTCAATCTGTAACATCTCCCACTACAAAACACTAAAATACAACTAAAATATACATAATATGTGTAAAACTCCTTCTTAAATGGATGAATAATATGGCAAGGAAAGTAGTAGATGAGTTCTAAAGCCAGCGGCTGTCATAGGGGCATCGCTCAATCCCCATGATTCATGCTTCCCTTGCAATGGCAACAGAGCCTACTTACAATGAAGATTCTCGTTGGAAACCTCTTCCTACAGCCAGGAAAACACAAATAATCCAAAGGCAAGACAGAAAAAAAAGCAAAGCAGAATACATAAAAAAACACAGAATATGATGGCAGAAATAATATTCTAATATCATATGGTATTCATCAGTAAGCACAATAAACGTAGATATACTAAGCTTTCCAGGTAAAAGATAAATATTGTCAGACTAGATATCAAAACTGTAACTATATGCTGGTTACATAGACATGGAATGAAAGACATGGAAACGTTGAAAAAAAGGATAGAGACAGTCATGACAAGCAAATACTAGCCAAATGAAAGCTGTTTCACTATATTAATATTAGACAACGTCAACCTTAAGGTTCAATGTATCAATATTACTAAAAATAAACTCACTACACTTTAACAAAAGATTCAGTTCACTAGAAAGACAATTTGTCTAAACTAGTATGCATTAAATAACATCACTTCAATATGTATAAGGTAAAAATTGGTAAGTTGACAAGGAGAAACTGATAAATCCACTATCACAGAGGAAGATTTCTATACACATCTTTTAGAAATTGACAGAACAACTGAGCCAAAAAACAAAAAAAATAATGATACAGAAGATTGAAAAATTTAAAAAACAACTTGATAGAAAAGACAAGTAAGAATACTGCACCTAACAATGAGAGAATCACATTTTTTTTCAAGTACACACCTAATGTTTATGAAAATCAACCACATACGAGATCACAAAGAAAATCTCAACAAATCTCAAAGAATCAGCATTATAAATACCATATTCTCTTATTATCACAATGAATTTGGGTTAAAAATTCAAAAAGATAAATAAAGTAGTTGGAAATTTTAAAAAATTTCTAAATTTATGAGCAAAAATAAATAAATCATGAGAGAAATTAGAAAATATTTGGAATTCAAGACAATGAAAGGGGCTCCCCTGGTGGCGCAGTGGTTAAGAATCTGCCTGCCAATGTAGGGGACAGGGGTTCGATCCCTGGTCAGGGAAGATCCCACATGCCATGGAGCAACTAGGCCCATGTGTCACAACTACTGAGCCTGCGAGCCACAGCTATTGAGCCCGTGCACCACAACTACTGAAGCCCACGTGCCTAGAGTCCTTGCTCCACAACAAGAGAAGCTACCACAATGAGATGCCCACGCACCACAATGAAGAGTAGCCCCCACTCGCCGAAACTAGAGAAAGCCCCGTGCACAGCAACAAAGACCCAACGCAGCCAAAAATTTTTTAATATATAAATAAATAAAAAGTTTAAGACAATGAAAATACTTCTGGTAGTTACAAGCTGTATGACCTTGAACAAATTACTTAACTTCACTGTGCCTCTATTTCCTCACCTAGAAAATGAGAATAGTAATTGCATCTATTACTTGTTAGAATTCAGTGTGGTGATATATAAACCACTTGGGCTGGTACCTGGCATATGGTAAATGCAATATAACACCAAATTGCTGTTATCATCATCATCATCCCAAAACATAGGGCTTTAACTAAAGAATTATTTAGAGGAAATTTTATAACCTTAGAAGTGTACAATGGAAAATACTGAAGACTGAAAATTAAAGAGATAAGCATCCAACTTAAGAAGTTAGAAAAATAATACTAGAATAAAACCAAAGCATAAAAATTAATGAAATAGAAAGTAAAGATACAAGAGAGGAATCAACGAAGCCCGAAGCTGGCCATTTAATAAACATCAGTAAAAGAAATAGAAAAAGAAATAAACAATGTTAGGAATAAAAAAAGTGGCCAAAACTCAGATGTAACAGAGAATATTATGAACTTTGTATGAATAAATATGAAATCTTTTGAAAATTTTCTGTAAAAATATAATTTGCCAAAAAATGATTGAAGAAATATAAAAACCTAAGCAGCCTTAAACCATTAAAGAAACAGAATTAGTAATTTAATTTTAATAATTAATAATTTAATTCTAAAATTCTAGTAAGTTTAACAAGGAAAACATTAGGTGCTGGTGGCTATACAGGTGAATTCTATGAAGTTTTCAAAAAATAAATGTCAAACTTCCATAAACCATTCCAGAAAACAGATAAATAGGAAACATTCCCAACTCATTTTACAAGACTGGTTTTAAAACTAGACAAAAACAGCATTTAAAAAATTACATGCCACTATCATTCAAGAACATGAGATACAATATCCTAAATAAAAATATTAGTCAATAAAATCTCACATCATATAAAACAAATAATGTACCCTGAACAATATGGGTTTATCTCTAAAATTATAAGTTTAAGATCTATTAGTACAATTTACCACATCAAAAGAGTAAAGGAGAAAAAGTCCATATCGTCCAATAGATGTAGAAAAAGCATCTGATTAAAATTAGTATCCAAACACAGTAAAACAACAAAACTTTTTAGCATATTCCACAAGGGAACCTTCTTTACCCTACTAGAGGATATCTACAAAACAACAACAAACAAAACAAAACCAAGCACACAAACTCAGTGGTGACACTTTACCACCATTTCCCTTAAAATCAGGATTAATGACACCATATACAAAAATTAATTCAAAATGGATCAAAGACCTCAACATAAGAGCTAAAACTATAAAAACTCTTAGAAGAAAACATAGGTGTAAATCTTTGTGACATTGGATATTGTACACAGGCAATGGTTTCTTAGATATGACACCTAAAGCACAAGCAACTAATGAAAACAGTAGATGAACTGGAATTCATCAGAATTAAAACTTTCATGCTGTAAAGGACATCATCAAGAAAGTGAAAGGCAACCAATAAAATGAGAGAAATGTTTTTCAAATCATATATCTGACAAGAGACTTATATTTGAAATCTATAAAGAACACTTAAAACTCAATAATGAAAAGACAAATCATCCAATTTAAAAATGGGCAAAGAATATGAATAGGCATTTCTCCAAAGAATATATACAAATGGCCAAGAATAAGCACACAAAAGAATGTTCCACATCCCCAGCCATCAGGGAAACACAAATCAAACCCACAATGAAATACCACTTCAAAACCACTAAGGGGACTGATCAAAAAGACAAATAAATAATGAGTGTTTCCAAGGATGCGGCGAACTTGGAATCCTCATACACTGCTGGAGGGAGTGTAAAATGGTATAACCACTTCAGAAGACAGCCTGGCAATTCCTCAAATGGTAAAACATAGAGTTACCATATGACCCAACAATTCCACTTGTAGGTATATACCTAAGAGAAATGAAAACGCATGTCCACAGAAAAACTTGTACACAGGGCTTCCCTGGTGGCGCAGTGGTTGAGAGTCCGCCTGCCGATGCAGGGGACACAGGTTCATGCCCCGGTCCGGGAAGATCCCACATGCAGCGGAGCAGCTGGGCCCGTGAGCCATGGCCGCTGAGCCTGCGCGTCCGGAGCCTGTGCTCCGCAGCCGGAGAGGCCACAACAGTGAGAGGCCTGCGTACAACAACAACAACAACAAAAAACTTGTACACAAATGCTCATTGCAGTCTTATTCATAACAGCAAAAATGTGGAAAGAACCCAAAAATTCCATCATTAATGGATAAAATATGGCGTACCCAAAAATTGAATATTACTCATCAAAAAAAAGAAGCGAAGTACTAACTTGGGACTGACATATACACACTGCTATATTTAAAATAGATAACCAACAGGGACCTACTGTATAGCATGGGAAATTCTGCTCAATATTCTGTAATAACCTAAATGGCAAAAGAACTTGAAAAAGAATAGATACATGTATATGTATAAGTGAATCACTGTGCTGTACACCTGAAACTAACACAACATTGTTAATCAACTATACTCCAATATAAAATAAAAATTAAAAAAGGAGAAATGAAGAACTGACACATGCTACAACATGGATGAACCTTGAAAATATGCTTAGTGAAATATGCCAGTCACACAGGACCATATATTGTATGTTTCCATTTATATGAAATGTCCAGAACAGACAAATCCATAGAGACAGATTAGTGTATTTATTCATTTCTAGAGCTGGGAGATATAGGGGTACTAGGGGATGATGGCTAAGGGGTACAGGGTTTCTTTGGCAGGGTAAGGAAAATGTTCTAAAATTGATTGTGGTGAGGGATGCATAACTGTGTGAATATGCTAAGAGCCATTTAATTGTATACTTCAAATGGGTGAATTTTATGAATTTATAGATGGGTGGATTTATGAGTATATTTCAATATAGCTATTCTTTTTTTAAAAAATTTTTTAAGGAAAAAATCAGAATTAAGGCCAGGATATTCACTATGACATTTTTATTGAGCATGATATTAAAAGGTCCTAATCAGCACAGTAAGATAAGAAAAGTAAATTAAGGTATAAGGATTGTAATTTCATTCTTTTACATGTAGCTGTCCAGTTTTCCCAGCAACACTTATTGAAGAGGCTGTCTTTTCTCCATTGTACATTCTTGCCTCCTTTGTCATAGACTAGGTGACCATATGTGCGTGGGTTTATCTCTGGGCTTTCTATCCTGCTCCATTGGTCTATATTTCTGTTTTTTTGCCAGTACCATACTGTCTTGATTACTATAGCTTTGTAGTATAGTCTGAAGTCAGGGATCCTGATTCCTCCAGCTCCATTTTTCTTTCTCAAGATAGCTTTGGCTATTCAGGGTCTTTTGTGTTTCCATACAAACTGTAAAATTTTCTGTTCTAGTTCTGTGAAAAATATCATTGGTAACTTGATAGGGATTGCTTTGAATCTGTAGATTGCTTTGGATAGTATAGCCATTTTCACAATATTGATTCTTCCAATCCAAGAACATGGTATATCTCTCTATGTGTTGGTGTCATCTTTGATTTCTTTCGTCAGCATCTTATAGTTTTCTGAGTGCAGGTCTTTTACCTCCTTAGGTACGTTTATTCCTAGGTATTTGATTCTTTTTGTTGCAGTGGTAAATGGGATTATTTCCTTAATTTCTCTTTCAGGTCTTTCATTGTTAGTGTATAGGAATGCTAGAGATTTCTGTGTATTAATTTTGTATTCTGTGACTTTGATTAGCTCTAATAGCTTTCTGGTGGCATCTTCAGGATTTCTATGTATAGTATCATGTCATCTGCAAACAGTGACAGTTTTACTTCACTCCCTAAAACCATACACAAAAATAAACTCAAAATGGATAAAAGACCTGAATGTAAGGTCAGACACTATAAAACCTCTTAGAAGAAAACATAGGCAGAACACTCTTTGACATAAATCGCAGCAGGATCTTTTTTGACCCACTTCCTAGAGTAGTGAAAATAAAAGTTAACAAATGGGACCTAATTAAATTTAAAAGTATTTGCACAGCAAAGGAAACTATAAACAATACGAAAAGACAAGACTCAGAATGGGAGAAAATATTTGCAAACGAAGCAACGGACAAAGGATTAATCTCCAAAATATACAAATAGCTCATGCAGCTCAATATCAAAAAAAAAAAAAAACCCAATCACATAATGGGCGGAAGACCTAAATAGACATTTCTCCAAAGGAGACATACAGATGGCCAAGAAACACATGAAAAGATGGTCAACATCACTAATTATTAGCGAAATGCAAATCAAAACTGCAACGAGGTATCACCTCACAGCAGTCAGATGGCCATCATCAAAAAATCTACAAACAATAAATGCTGGAGAGGGTGTGGAGAAAAGGAAACCCTGTTATACTGTTGGTGGAAATGTAAATTGGTGCAGCCACTATGGAGAACAGTATGGAGGTTCCTTAAAAAACTAAAAATAGAACTACCATACGACCCAGCAGTCCCACTACTGGACATATACTATATTCAAAAAGACAAGTGCACCCTAATGTTCATAGCAGCACTATTTACAATAGCCAGGACATGGAAGCAACCTAAATGTCCATCAACAGAGGAATGGATAAAGAAGATGAGGTACATATATATAATGGAATATTACTCAGCCATAAAAAGAAACAAAACTGAGTTATTTGTAGTGAGGTGGATGGACCTAGAGACTGTCATACAGAGTGAAGTAAGTCAGAAAGACTTACAATTATCACATATTAACATATTAACAAATTATATTAATAACAAACATATTAACAAATATTAACACATATGTGGAATCTAGAAAGACGGTATAGATGATCTTGTTTGCAAAACAGAAATAGAGACATAGACATAGAGAAAAAATATATGGACAGCAAGAGGGGAAGGGGGGGATGAATTCAGAGATTGGGATTGACATGTATACACTATTGATAGTATGTATAAAATAGATAACAAATGAGAACCTACTGTATAGCTCAGGGAACTCTACTCAGTGCTGTGTGGTGACCTAAATGGGAAGGAAATCCAAAATAAGGGGATATATATATATATATATATATATATACATATAGCTGCTTCACTCTGCTGTACAGTAGAAACTAGCACAGCATTGTAGAGCAACTATACTCCAATAAAAATTAATTTTTTAAAAAATGGTATGAGGATTGTAATGAAAGGGAAAAAAAGTCTACAAAGAAATCCCAGAAGACTCTACAGATAAATTATTATCATTATGTGTTATTATTATTATCATCAAGCTTGCTGATTATAAAATCAATATACAAAAAAAGAATTTATTTTTTATACTAGCTACAAATGGTTAGAAAATATAATTTTTTAAAGATTTTTTTTTTAACAGTAGCAGTAAAAACTATGTAGCTAGAGATAAATCTAACAAAAAATGTTCAAATTCTTTATGGAGAATTATAAAGCTCCACTGAGAGACAGTGAAGGAGGGCATTCAAGGCCCATGCCTATCTAGTCGTCCTCTGAGATTAAGTTTAAAAGGCAGGTTGCGACCAGATCACACAATGTCCTTTCTTCCTTAAAAAAAAACAAAAAAACAAAAAAACAAAAACAGAAACATTGCCCTTTCCTTACCCCTCTGTTAAAGTATGAGTAACTGAAGTCCTTAACACTCCAGGGATATGAGTTTATGTGAAGGTTTTAGCACTAACAAAGGGAATTTGGAGCAGTGGAGGGCTCAAAGGGAGAATTTCCTTTTTGTACAGTAGAAACTAACACACTTTGTAAAACAACTATACCACAATTAAGAAAAAAATAGAATTTCCTTTTTAAGGCTGAATTTATGTTTTAAATGAAGTGAAACAGAATTTTTTAATGAAGTAGAATAGAAAATACTAAAGTGAATTTCTCATAATAAGGCCAAATATTCTTTCACAGAATGCTTGTTTCAGATGGATGTATATGTGAGTGTGTCCTGGATTCCTGGGTATAACATATTTCTTAACTGTGGATAACAATCCTAAAAGTTGGAAAAATGCTGATTTTGATGCTTGGCGACTCCAAGATCTCCATTGTTAGTCTGGCTCCTGTCCACCCACAGTTCCCGAGCTCCTTTCCAATGAGCTGCTGGAGAGTTCCAAGTGGATTGCCTTGCAGGATCTGAGCAGATCTAGACTTGAACTTGTTACCCTCTTTGCTCCAGACAAGCTCCTTCTCACATATTTCCCACTTAGTTCTGCATAACCCGGCCCTGCCCGCCTCACCCTGCCCCACCCTGCCCCCCAGCTATATAGGAGGTATGAAGAATTACTCAAGTCTCCCCTGCACCTTTCTACCGTTGTTCAACCTGGGTACCTTCCACCATCCTTCCACATTCCCACGTTTTTATGGGTCATTCCCCTTTCCTTAAGACTTCCTTCAAATGCCTCCCTGCACCTTGAAGACACCCTGATTCACTATGGCTCCCTCCACATCCTTAGAGTTCCTTGTCCACAACTCCAGTGTGGCTTGTGTATGTGTTATGTGTCCTTCTGTCTTCCCCATAGACTGTGAGCTCCCGAGAACCCTGCGCTGTGTCTGTCTTGCACACCATTGTGGTGTTCAGCGTGTAGGAAATCTTCGTTAAGGATTTGTTCAATCAAGAGCAGATGTGGAGCCAGGAAGCACCAAGGGCAAACTTCACAGCTCTGTTTCTTTCTTGCCTTTCCCTCCTAATCCACATACAGTGTGCCTTCTCCTGTAGAGACCCTGAGCCCACTAAGCCACGTGCGCTGCCCCACCTTCCTCCTCTCCTCCTCCCTCCCCCTCCCCTCCGTCTCCCCTCCGCTCCCTTTCCCGGCAGTGTCCCCTGTACAGCACAGGGAGAAGCCAGGGGCCCAAAGAAAGAATGCAGACTGACTCACACCCCCACTTCCTTTGGGTGTAATCTGTCCCTGATTCTCACCGGAACAGCTGGCCCTCTTTGTGCCCCTGAGCTCTTTGTGTCACATCAAACAATGAAGGCTCTGACGAATGCACCCACACAGCTCAGCACAGAAGCAAAGATGGACAAATGAATCCCTGGCGCCAAAGTAGATCTGCCCCCAGCACCACGTTCTCCTCACTTCGGACCAGGCTGTGACAACAGCCTCCCCTTCTCTCCCTTTCTCTACCCCTTCCTTAAAAGGCTTTGATCACATCCCTACTCTACTCAAGGACCACATGTGGCTCCCTATGGCCTAATGAACCAAATTCCAGCTGTCCTTCCCAATCCGCAAAGAACTTCACTGAAGCCGCTGACCCAATATTACGTCTGTCCCCTCCTTCCCTACACTCCCCCTTATGCCAGTGGGATCCACGTCTTCACTGTGTCCCTGTGATCACTACCCCTGCCCGTGTGCACGCACACACCACTTTCAGTCATTACCCAATATTTTGAGAACCTACTACGTGCCAGGCACCATATTTGGCGCTCAGGGTACAGCTGGGGACAAAACAGACTGAACCTCTACCTCATGGAATTTTCATCTAGAGTAGGGTTTCTCCCCCTCAGCACTGCTGACGTTTGGGGCTGGATAAGTCTTTTGTCGTGGACAGGCCATGCATTGCAGCATCGTTAGCCCTATCCCTGGCCTCAGCCTGCGAGATGCCAGATGCTCTCCTCTCCCCATTGTGACAAGCAAAAGTGTCTCCAGGCATTGCCTGGGGAACAACACTGCCCTCTATTGAGAGCCACGGGCCTAGAGCAGCAGAGAGGACTTGTTACAAATCATCTGAGGAGCTTGTTAAAAAAGCAGGTTACTGGATGCCACCCCAGAGAGGGGCCCAGGAATCTGCATGTCAATGGCCATGCTGGTGACTCTGATGCAGGCTGTTCCAGGACATCTGTTGGAGGAACACTCAAGTGTTTCTACACAGGAGACAGACCAATAATCCCATCAAGTTGATTCATTACGGTGATGAGATGTGTAGGAAACAAGATAGGGGAGCAGGTGCTATTCGTGCTTCGATGTGGCAGCCGCAACCTGGTTGAGGGTCAGGACAGCCCCAGGAGCAGCTAACCAAAGGTTAAGCCAAGTGTGACAGCACAGGTAGGGTCAACCTGGGAGAGGTGCGAGGAGGCGGTGCCACATCTCCGCACCTTTGCTCCTGCCCCCTTCGGTTCCTGATGTGCACTTCCGCTCACCTGCCCAAAGCTTCTCCTTCCTTCACGGGCCCACTCAGGTCAAGCCTTCTCCGGGCAGCCTTCCCTAACAGCTCCAGCCCAGTGGTGCCTCCTGCCTTAAACATTTCAACACTCGTTCCTATCTCATGTGTGGCCATTGTGTTTCCCCAAGTAGACATCAAGCCCCCTGAACACCAGGACCACATCATCTTCTTTAGAGACCCCATGGTGCCCTTCCAGGATTGAATGCATGCAACTTTTGCTTGCTTGATTGGATTCATTCAGTCCCTGGAGTGAGGCCTGTGAGGCGGCCTCTGAGACTGAGGGGCTCAGGGTCTCTGTGTGAGAGGATGGCATGCAACTGGTATGCCCGCTGAGCTCCGGGCAGCCGGCACACCCACCCAAGATCAGGGAGGGCCTGCCGGGGCAAGCACCTAGAAGCTGAGCTGCCATTTGCCGTGGGCATGGATATTCTCCCGCTGTTGACGAGACGGCAATGATCCCGGCAACCCCGGCAGCTCCGGGTAGGTGCCAGCAGGGGGTAGGAAGGAACCCACAGCCAACCTGCTGAGGAGCAAGTGCAGCAAGCAGGCCATTTGGGGCCCAGCAGGGTCATCTCTGGGGGGCAGCAGGCCCAATGGGCTCCGGCAAGCCGGGAGACTCTCTGAAAATATCCTTTAAAGATACCAGCACCAGGCAGAGCTCGTCAGCTGCCCTCAACCAGAGAAAAACGCTCTCTGGGAAGGTCAGGAGCAGCGGCTGGTTGGAAACAAATGTCCTGGCCAAGGCGCCTCATCCTACCCAGCTCTGGGACATGGAGCGGAAAATGGCCTAACTGCTTGGCTTTCCTGCTGTGAGCCAAGGCCCGGCAGCAATGTCACTCTGTCATCCCTGAGTGCCGCCCAGACTAGGGGCACAAATGACTGCTGTGGAATCCAAAGGATGAAAAGAGAACAACTCTTTTATTATTTAGAAGTTTAGAGAAGACGGGATGTTTATATAGCTAGCCAGGCATTTTGTTTTCTATCAGCCTCGCTGGGGAGGGGCAGCGAGAGTAGGAAGACAACTGACAGCAAAGGAAAAACCTCCAGTAGAAAAGAGAGGTGGGTTCTTTCCAAAAGAGGCTCTGAAATGGGAGGATCCTGGGGCAGCCCTCTCCCCAAGCCCTGAAACCAGGCAGAGTAACCCGAAGCTGTTCCCCCGCCAGCAGGGCAGGCAGATGAAAATGGTTGGCATTTCCGTATATTTTCCGCACACACAGGGACCGAGGCTGGGCCCGAGTTTCTGAGTGACACCTCCTACTGCTCTGTCTCTTAATGGAGTTTGCCCGTGGATGAGGTGGGGTGGGAGGAGAGCCCAGGAGGGGAGGGTTAACTTCTGCTGCAGCTCTGACCTTCTGCGTAAGGATGAGAAAGAACCATCTGTTTCAGAGGGATCAGGGTGTGAGTTTCACAGATCCAGTGGTTACTGGTTTATAAGGATTCACTATCTCTGTCGCATCGTCCTAGCCCATTATCCCCCCAACCTAACCCGGCACTCCTGCGGGGAACAATATGCTTTTTCCCCTAAGGGCCACCACAAAAGTTCAGGACTCGAGTGGTAAGCCTATCCGATTTTGAGCCCTCCACACCCGGCAGCCTCTCCTCCAACCAAATGGCCAAATGGCGCTGTAGATTTGGGGACACCGATCTGACCCCTGCGGCCGCTCAGGGCATTCACATGGATTTATCGTCAGCTTGGCCGCTCCGAACTCCAACCTGTCCCCCATTTTTCACAACAGAACAAAGTTGTTGGGCGCCTCCGGCCAGCGCTGGGCAGGCGTTCTCCTCTAGCTGGGAGTAGAGATGCGCTTCGAGCGCGGTGACCCGAACCTAACGCGGCGGTGCTCGAGGCTAAATTCAGACCCACGGTCGCTCACCCCGGGGACGCCGAGGCGGATGCTGCGGCCGCCACCTGGGGACTCACCCGCGGGCTCCGCGCACCCCGACCCGCGCTCGGACTTTCTTACCTCTTGATGTAGTTCCTGCCATACAAGATCTGTTGCAGCAAGGTCACCAAGGCGAAGGCGCAGATGAAGATGAAGAGCAAAGTTCGGTTCCCCAACAAATCCCGGTTCGCCGAGGGGTCCGCGTAGCGCATCCTGGCGGCCGCTCGCGCACGGCGGGTCGCGGCGTGCGCCAGGCGCCTGGGGGCCCCCGCAATCACGCGCGGGGCTGCGGGGCCCCTGGGGGCGCGCGGCCCACCAGGCGCCTCTGCGCGCGGTCAGGAGGGTGGAGGACTTCTCCGGGCAAAGTTGCCGGCTGGCGAAGACGGAGCAGGGGCATCCGAGCATCGCCCGCGGCGGGGCGGCTGGCAGAACAGGGCAGGCCTCTGGGAACTCGACAGCGGCCCCGGGCCTTCCCTCCGGATGCCTTTCCCTCCCGGCGTCCGCGCCCGGCAGCCTCCGATTTCCCTGCGGAGCGGCGACGCCAGGTGCCCTGAGCGCGGGCGGCCCCTCCCGCCGAGGTGGCGGCCAATGGGGAGCGGGGCACGGGCAAGGTCCGCCTGTGCGCCCGAGAGCGCCGCACACCGCCCCCTCCGGCCGGGCTCCGGATCGGTCTTCGAGCGCAGTGCCCGGCCCTGGCGGGCCAAGTCCGATCTCCGGGCCCGCAGCGAGGGAGCGCGAAGGTCGGCCTTCAGTTCTGCAGATGGGAGGTAGGGGACAAAACACCCGGACAGTCTGGGTGAAGACAGGCGGGCGATGGAAAGGGGAAGGGGTGGAGCGGAAAATGCCGGGTTTGAATCGTGGAATTTAAAAAGGAGGCAGGAAGGGAAACCGCGGCTGCGGAGCTGGGCTGGCTGGAGGGGAGCGTTCGCATGCGACGCGCAAGGCACCGAGTCACCGCCGCGGCCGAGTCCTCGCGCTCTCGGGGAGATTTCTCCGGAGAAAGCGGAGCAAGGTCAGCCGGGTAGCCCTTCAAGGACGGAGCGCGCGGCTCCTGCATGCTGATGGCCTGCGGGATCGCCCGCCCGCGTCCCGGGAGCCCCACTCCAGCAGGGAGGAGATTCAGGGGCTCTCCGCCAGGGCCACAGGCCTCCTCGCATTCCCCAGCCGCAGCTCCCGCCTGCTCGTCAAAGACCTCATTGTCACCGAGACACTGGGACCTTGTCTCATCCTTGGAACCACTCGTAAATCTTAGGTCAGGCAGCTGGCCGCCTTCGGGAGCCACTGTCCCCCAAAGCTTTAGTAAGTCACTGTCTAGAAAGGTCTGTGCTTCAAGAGTGCACACCAGGGAAAAATAAACAAACGCAATGCCAAAGCCGTACCGCATCAGAAATCCTAACCTCGAACTGTGCTCCCCGCTCCTCCCCTCACCCCGCACCCCACCCCGCACGCCTAGCCACAGCCCTGGCAGCCTGGCACTGCGAGTCTCCACCGCCTGGGAGTCACGTGCCCCCGGCGGTCACCACGTAGCCCTCACTGGATGATTCTAGGGCGCCCCTTCCCAGGGCCCTCCAGCCAGTCGGGGAGGTTCTAGAGTCAGGTCGGGGCTTCAGCTTGGAACTTGACTGGAACTCGAATCTCTCAGCGAGAAAAAGAACTTTGACGGTGAAGTACCCAGACTCCAATATTCTGGTCTCGGCATTTAATAGTTCGCTCTTTGAACTGAAAAGACCAAAGAGCACATGGTTAAATCTCATGATTAGGGTTCCACCAATGTCTTGGAATTCATGCTAATTTACAAGGTGAAAGTGGACCCTGTGCTATCTGTGTATCAAATGCATATTATCCATGAGGTTGCCAGTAGGCGTTTTAGCCAACGAAAGAAATAATACATAAACATTTAGATGGTCCATTATTATTATAATCCCCACATTTGATTGGTGTCTTGCACATCAAAATGCTTGCTTTTGCATGTACTAATGAGTTAGCACCTCCTAGGCTAACCCAGTCTACAGTCAATAGGTTCAAAGCTCAAAGACTGGAATCGGAGAGGTAGCTCTTTCTCCCACACCCACAGGCAGGGTTGGCTTCCAGGGAGTGGGACCAGTGCCGTAACCACACCCTCAGCCTTGGCTTAACGTTCCACCCTTACCGTCTTCAAATTCTCAATTTTTGAACAAGGAGGTCCAGTACTTCACTTTGCAATGGGCCACATAAATTATGTAGTAGGTCCAGCACGCAGGCTCAAGTTAACAGAGTCCTAGCTCTTCACTTAGTTGGCCCTTGCCCGCAGTGTGGATAAGGTATATCACCATCACGCCAGGCAAGGCACTCTCTTGTCTCCTTTCCTTTCCTGCTTATTCTCCACTCACGTCAGGTACCGACACTTATAGCTGTCTTTGGATGCACGCTTCCCTGGAAAAACCAAACAACTCTATTTTAAAGTAATAAATCCAAATTATTCTAAAAATGTACAGCTTGCTGAGTTTTCACAAGTTAAATACACCATGTAATCGGCACACACCGATCAAGAAACAAAAACGTTATCAGTCCCCCAGAATCTCCTCCTGCAGCTTTCTAGTTACTACACACTCAAGAATAACCACCATTTGACTTCTAACACCAAACATCAGTGTTTCCTTTTCTTGCATTTTATGGAAGATGGAAATGGAATCATACATTATATGTTCTTTCATGTCTGACTGCCTTTGCCCACTATTGACTGTGAGATTCATCCCTGTTGTGTGGTAGGCAGAATTCTAAGATGGCCCCCAAGATTCCTCATCCTCTCTTGTACTCGCAGCCTCTCCCAGTTATTCAACTGAACATTAATCTAGGTGCTGCTGTAAAGGCATTTTGCAGATGTAATTAAGACCCAGATCAGTTGGCTTTAAGGTGTGGAGATTGTTCTCAGTGGGCCTGATCACATAAGCCCTGAAAAAGGATGGGGCTTTTTCTGGTGAAAGGGAAATGAAGTATGAGAGGAATTGACACAAGGGAAATTCTTCATTGTTGGTATTGAAGATCGAGGGGTCCACATGGATACAGATGGTCTCTAAGAGCTGACATTGGCTCCTGGTGACAGGCAGCAAGGAAATAGGGACCTCAGTCCTCCAGTCACAAGAAAGGGCCCGAATTCTGCCAACAACCCAAATGAACATGGAAGAGGATCCTGAGCTTCAGCACCTAACACCTTAACTTCAGCCTGTGAGGCCCTCAGCAGAAAACCCAGCTACACCGGGCCCAGATTTAAGACTAGCACAACTGTGAGCTGGTAAGTGTGTGCTGATTTCAGCCGCTAGGTTTGTGGTAATTTGTTTCATAGCAACAGAAAACGAATGCCTCGTGTGTTAGAGTTCAGTTTATAGTATGCCATTGTTGGACTGTAGTACAACTTGTTTATCCATTCTCCTGTTGACGGACATCTGCGTAGTTGCAGCCATGAACATTCCAGAGCACGTCTTTTGGTGAATATATGCGTGCGTATCGGTTGGCTATCAGGATTTAGAAGTGAAATTGCTGGGGCATGGAGTAACTTATGCTTAGCTTTAGTGACTACTGCTAAACAGTTTCCAAAGGGATAAGTTATTTTTTCATAGGTAATTTATTCAGACTTGCCGTGACCTAATAAGGAACTGGTCCCATCCTAGCTGATACTAACTAGCTAATCTAATAGCAAAAAGCCCACCAAGCCAAGAGCCAAAACAGTCAAGAGAAAATAACAGCTTTAGACCCTGGATACTGTCTCTCCTCAATGGCCTGGTCACCTGCATGAATCAGCAGTGAAGAATATTGATGCTGGCATTAGCCATAGATAGAATCTTGTGGCAGTAGAGTGAGCCCTCCATATCCACAGGTTCCACATCCTCAGATTCAACCCACCAGGGACTGAAAATATTTGGAAAAAATTCCAAACTCCAGAAAGTTCCAAAAAGCAAAATTTGAATTTGCTGTGTACCAGCAATTATTTACATAGCATTTAAACTGTATTTACAACTATTTACATTGTAGTAGGTAATATAAGCAGTCTAGAGATGTGTATAGGTTTTATGCAAATACTATGCTATTTTATGTAAGGGACTTGAGCACTGGTGGATTTTGGTGTCCACTGGGGCCCTGGAACTTATATATGGGAGGTATTTGGATCGCTTGATACTCTGCAGAGCAATAGTCTGGACTAGCAATAGTCCAGATCTCTGCTGACACTGCTCTTCTGATCCTAATGGCATTTTAAACCTGTCTCCACAGGAAGTCAAAGAAGTGTCTTTCACATACACACAATTGCAAGCATCTATGATGGAGTCAGAGCCTGAAGATCTTGAAACACGGAGGTCTGCAGTCCCTGTCGTTTCTATTAACGGAAACATGGTTTTATTTTAAGCCAAATTGGTATTCTGATTGTAGAATTGCAGCAAGTACTCAGAAGGCCTTGCAAACAAAAGAGTAAACACATGGAGAACTGGTCCCTCTGCCAGATTCAGCGAACACCATTTTTATATCCTAATTGCCGGGAATGGGGACAGCTGCATCACTGTTTAAAACACACACTCATGCACAATTAAGCCAAGAATAAATGTCAACACTGGCACAGTCTGCTAAATAACTGATAACTGATGGGCATTACTCATGCTGTGAGCATTGTCTCCAATGGAAAATGGAAAGATTCCTATTTTGAAAAGATCTTAGAGGTTTCTACTGGTTTAAGAAAGCTGGGTTTACCGAGGGGGAAAGGGGGGTGGTGGGATGAATTGGGAGATGGGGATTGACATGTATACACTATTGATACTATGTATAAAATAGATACTAATGAGAACCTACTGTATAGCTCAGGGAACTCTACTCCGTGCTCCGTGGTGACCTAAATGAGAAGGGAATCCAAAAAAGGGGGCATATATGTATATGTATAGCTGATTCACTTTTCTGTACAGTAGAAACTAACACAGCATTGTAAAGCAACTACACTCCAATAAAAAGAATTTTTAAAATACATCCACTATAAAATTTTTAAAAATACATCCAATCTAAAAAAATTTTTTTTTAATTTTTTAAAATATATCCACTATATCCCTTATCAGATATATAATTTGCAAAACTTTTCTTCTGTTGTATGGGTTGTCTTTTTACTTTCTTGATTTTTTCCTTTAAAACAAAAGGTTTTTAATTTTGGTGAAAAAAAAGAAAAAGAAAGCTGGGTTTTGTAACAAACGGCACAACTGCAGCCTGCCAGATTATGTAAGTGGCATTCCACCCATGTGTTCAAGGAGTTTGTGATAAGAACATGCCGTTCTTGTGCATCTTTATATTTGTAGGAACAAGGCAGATTTGTGGTTTGGGGACACTTTTTCTGGGATAAGGGTGTCTTGTGGCCACTGACTAGAAATGCCCAGGGATGGCCTCGTAATCCAGAGAGCCAGGGTTTGCCACTTGCATGGGCAGCTTCAGACACTGGACTCTGTGCCATCAGTCTTGTTTTCAATAAATTATTATTATAGACTGTAACTATAACTTAAACTCTTTGTTCAGTTCCCTTATGAAGGGAATTGAACATGTTCATGTCCCTTGAACATGGATATGAAGTCACCATTGGCCTTCACATCTCCAACCTGAGAAACATCCTTCTTCTGTCTCAGCACCACCTCCCAGGTGACAACTGAAAGAAAAATGCACGACATAAAGTTGTGAGTTAAGTTTTGTTTGGGGACCTTACTGAGGACTATAGCCCAGACAGCTCTGAGGAACTATGCCAAAGAGGTAAGGGAGGAGGCAGTATACATGAATTTTTTTTTGCTGGAAAAAACATGTAGTCAAACATCAAAAGATGACTGCTAAGCGCAAAGAACAGACATCTCAAGTTAATGATTTTAGTGCTTTTCTATGTATGGGAAGGTGCAAGAATCTGGGATCACTTGAAAATTTTCTTTAGATACACATCTTAACTATCTAGGGGCCAGTATATCCAAAGCACAGAATGCTTCCTGTTTTTCTCCATCCTGAATTTTCTTCAGGGCTCAGTGTCAGTGGGTGACTGCAGTGGCTAATGGCTTTATCCTTGTAGAACCGGAAAGGTGGGCAACACTTTTTGTTTACACAGGTATTTCTCTCCTGCACTTGCCCCAGTTTACCCAGTTTGCTTCAAAAGGTAGAGATGTTGTTATTATTCCATAATAGTTTATGCATCCAGGGCATTGCAGTGCAGAGAGATTCATTTCTACTTCGGGCATGTCATATTCCCACAGATAGAAACTGCTACACGGTTTATAATAAGGTCACTCAGAACACTTTTAGAGGGAATTCCCTGGCTGCCCAATGGTTAGAACTCCGCACTTTCACTGCCAAGGGCGCGGGTTCAATCCCTGCTCAGGGAACTAAGATCCCACAAGCCGTGCCACGCAGCCAAAAACCAAACACACTTAGATGACATGGTGGCCAAAAAGGGACCTGGGATCTCCTGTGCTCACCTTAAAGGCAGAGTCCTGGGGTAGAAACATTGGGATCAGGTCCTGTCCTTTGAGGAAGAGCACGGATGAATTCAGCTGAATGTTTTTCATTACAACCCAGGGCTGGCCCCGAGTCACATTTTGCTGCTGGTCTGTATAGTGCCAGAATTTCAAAAAATGCCTATCAATGTAGCTGCCTAGAAATGTTTAATGTTTCTTAGGTACCTGAGAAATGGAAAGGGATGACTGCTCCCCTGTGATCATCCATTTCTAAAGCACCAGGGGAGGTTCCCAGCCCTAACACCATGGCCTCAGCAGAGCACGTGTCATTTACCCACCGTCCTGGGTCCTAAAACTCCAGATGTTCGGTAGCCATGATGGAGGTGCTCCCATGTTCTTGGTATTGTATGACATGCCAGGGAAACGAGATCAGTAAGTCATAGTCTGTGCCCTTAAAGGAGCTCACAGCGCAGTGAGGACAGACACACAGCGCCCTAGAGCAGGATAAGTGTGACTGTAAACCCAAATCGGTGTGTCGGGGTGGAGAGGTGGGCAGGGGCCGAATGGCAAGGAAGATGTCCAGAGGAGGCGGTGTTTGGCATGAATTGAGACAGGTAAGGAGGTTGGCCAGGTAGAGCACTGGGACGAGGCATGCTGGGCAGAGGAGCCATGTGGGCAGCAGCAGGCGTGGCACAACCAGCTCAGTGTGGCTGGAGATGAGGCTGGGGGTGGCAGGAGCCGGAGCCAGAGCACAGGGAGCTGGGACTTATCCACGGAACTACTGCAAGATTTTTATTTATTTATTTATTTATCTTTGCGGTACGCGGGCCTCTCACTGCTGTGGCCTCTCCCATTGCGGAGCACAGGCTCCGGATGTGCAGGCTCAGTGACCATGGCTCACGGCATGTGGGATCTTCCCGGACCGGGGCACGAACCCGTGTCCCCTGCATCGGCAGGCGGACTCTCAACCCCTGTGCCACCAGGGAAGCCCATATTGCAAGATTTTAAGTAGGGGAATGATATGCTCAGATTTGCATTTTAGATAAATCAATCTGCAGGATGGTGGAGAACAGTGTGAGGGAGAAATGCCTGCAAAGACACGGATGTGACAGACCCCTCCCCACTGCTGCAGCGCCCCACACCCCATTGGCAGGTGGCCCCACCATGGATTTCTCGTTACGGTACCAACTTGAGAAGGCATTCTCTGCCCCTTCCAGGGCAGCAGGCAAGGAGTAGAGGCACAGGCTCACTGCTTCATGAAAGCTGTCACCGTAGTCAGTGCTTCACCATCCAGCTCATTTGATATTCATGGAAATCGGTAAGCATGCTCGGAACAGGTCCACTGTGCACTGGGAAGCTCAGAGCCCATCTCTGATACACCTTTTTTTTTTTTTCCACTTTCCAGGGCTCCCTCTGGTTCCTGGTACAAAAACACACTCTTTCCCCTCCCTTTTAAAGCCCTGCTCTTGGGAAAATCTTTCGTTCAGTGCTCGTGATGGAAGGAAATTTAATGTGAAGTATCATCTGTGCCTGTAACAAAGGCCAGTCCCGGGAGAGCTGCACAGAGAGTACTGGAAGGAAACCCTCAGGTGAACAGCACCTTGACCACATCCTCCTGTGTCTTCAATGCAATCTAATGGAGAGTGGTTTTCTGGAGGAACATGGATCTGATGATATAATAGGAATTAGTGGAAACAGGGCTCTTTAAAGGAAACTTCTTGTAATGTTTTCTTGTCAGTACTTTCATATGAAAAACAACAGGATTGATGTGTTCTGCCTGAAGACCCTGAAAACAGAGCCTCGTCCACAAGCATAGTCACCAGTAGGATGGCCTGGCCTTGCTATGTGGTGGGTTAGCCCAGACCGTTGTTACTTACAGGCCAAGCAGATGGTGCTGTATACCAGGGGTCAGCAAGCTTTTACTGGAAAGGCCAGATTCTGTAGGCTTCATGGGCCATCCCCTTCTGTTGCAGGCAGCTCTGCCGTTGCCCAATACAGAAATGAATGGGCATGACCAGAGTTGGCCCCCAGGCGGTAGGTGGCTGCCCCTGGTCCATATCATGTGATAGGCAGAGCCCTACGCAAAAGTCCTACTCCACTGACATAAAGAGTCACTGTAAAAGGCATTCCCCTGCGTTCAGGCATTATGTCTACAAAGGCCTGATAGATGATAACATGTTAATCCATTATCCATTGTCAACAGGTTAGCACAGATTCATTTATCCTTGAAGTGCAGCCTGGAGATCACAGGATGACATTCCCATGCATAGAATGCCCTCTAACTTTGACCAGCTGTACCATAAATACATGCCCCTGGTCATCAGGAACCACTGAGCATGAATATGGGCTGCTTGATGAGACTCCATCTCACTCCTGGAGATAATAAATCTTGTGTCTTGAAGGTCAGTGCACCAGTTAAGAGCTTTTGAGTAAAATAACAGGAGCCATAGGGAAATTTATTTTCCCACATAACAGAAAAACTAGAGGTGAGGTGGGATCAACAATTAGCTAACCAGTATTTCTAGAACCCAGTTTCTTTCTATCTTTAGCTCTGCCATGTAAAGTATAGGCTTCTTCCTAAGCATGGCTGTCCTCATGGTTATATGGTGGCTTTCAGCAATAATTGAGACATTAGCAGAACAGAGAGAGAAAGAGAGAGAGAGGAAGAAAGAGAAAGACACTCTCCTCCAACCTGGGACCCATAATAATCACTGGACGGATGCCACGCACGGGATTGGCTTACATCTGGGTCCTTGAACCAATCATTGACAAGGTAATGGTATTATCATAGTTGGCTTAGTCTACTAAGAACCCTCCCCAAGAGCTGGGGTCAAGTCCAGAAACCACATTGCTGCTACAGAGTTGAAGATGGAATGAATGTTGGAGAGTCAATCGCCGTGTCCACCAAGAGCAGCGTTTATTTTTCACTTATGTTTCCCTTTTCCTCTTTTTAATAGGACACTGTTGCTGTGACCGAGTAGTGCTGAGAAAAAAGAAATGAGAGAGTAGGGACCTGTGCCCCTTCAACATCCCAGAAATGCCA
The DNA here is from genome assembly GCF_008692025.1 of Phocoena sinus. NCBI lineage: Eukaryota > Metazoa > Chordata > Mammalia > Artiodactyla > Phocoenidae > Phocoena > Phocoena sinus. Next base: position 26,859,852 of record NC_045776.1, on the reverse strand, counting down.
TTTCAGAGCCATGTACAGCATCACCCATGGCTCTGTCTCCTGCCTATCCCACCAACCTCCAACACATGTTACTGATTTACTGGTGCTACACCCATGACTACAGCCACCAAGCTCAGAGGAAAAGAGAGAAGCCAGGCAACAGGTTGGCCAACTTACAAGTGAGGAAGCAGATTATGTTTGTTTTCTGAATGCCCTGGTGTTTGGCTGCAAAGCCTGCCAGGAGGGAGAGAGTGGTTGACAGTGTCCTGGAGTGTGGGGATGCTGTTGGATGGTGGGAAAGAGCTAGGGATGGGGAGTCAGAAGGTGACACGCTTTAGGTCACAGCTCTGTGAGCTCGGGAGAGACAGCTACCTTCTGTAGCCCCCTGGTATCTTCATATGTAAACCAGAAAATATACTACCTACCCCTCAAAGGAGGAGTCTGTGAAGATTAAATGTAAGAGCATTTTGTAAACTCTAAAGCTGTACAACTCTAGACAGCAGTATTTACTACGGCTGGAGATAGAGGGAGAGTTGAGTCTTAATGAATTTGTGAAGGTGGTCAGGAATCCCCGGTGGCTTTCCTGGTCCAGCCTATCTGCTGGCCCAAATCCCCACTGGAGCCCAGACCATGATCTGCCCCCTTCACTTTCCTCCCACCAAAGATTACCTGTCTTGTGTCTCACTACACACCTGAAGCTGACCTAAGGAAGTATGGAATCATGGAAAAAGCATGATCCTAAGCATCAAAAACCTGAATCCTAGGTCTGGCTCTGCCATTAACTGACCATCTGAATTCAGGCTTGATTAATCTATTGGCAACCTTGGACTTTGAGCCTATAAAAGAAATGAGAGCTCTGGTTTTTAAAACTTTTTCCAGCATTAAAATCCTGGCTTCAAAGAAAGAGGGTGCTCTGTGTTCTTCATCCCTCCCCTTGCGCCCATTCTCAGCCCAAATGGCATTCCCTAGGCACCCTCATAGAGAGGCATGGGCTTACTGAAGCATAGTTTGAAAACACTGGGCTAAATGATCCCCCAAGGTCCCACTCATCTTTAAAATTCTCTAACTCAGTCTCTACTTCTAAGATAAAAGCCTTCATGCTAATGTGAGAAGTAATATAATATAATATAACATAATATAATATAATATAGTATAGTACCCCTACTAGAATCATTTGTATTTGAGTAGGAATTCTCATAGCCATATAATCTTATGAATTAATACATAAAGATAGAATTTCAGGCACCATGTGTGTGAGGGAGGTAGTTGGGAGACCCCTTGGATCCCCTAAGATCATACAACTTGGGTTGTCCATTCAGCTTTCATTTAAAGCCTAATCTTTTGAAGTGGTTAATGGTATTTTTCAGGCTGGTGAGTGACAGCTTGGCTTCCCAACAGCTCCTTGGTTAACGGTGAGGCCCAAGGAGGACAAGGAAAAGCCATCATGTCTTTCATGGCGGGAATATGAGTTAGAATCAGGTTCAGCTCTGAGGGACAGAAATCCAATAAAGTTATACATTCTCTTCTATTATATAACAGACATCCAACAGCAATCTAGGGCTAGGAGAATGGCTTCATTCAAAAAAGTCTTTGAAGATCCAGGCTCCTTCTAGCTCATCACTTTAATATTCCAAGGAAGTAGCTCTTGTCTTCATGTTCCAAAATAGACACCAGAGCTCCAGCCATCAGATCTAAGTTCCAGTGAACAAGATGAGGAAAGAGATAAAGAAATGGAGGTCTTTCTCCATTTAAAGACATTCTCTGGGGGTAAGGGATGGAGGGATAAATGGGAAGATTGGGATTGACACATAGACACTACAATATATAAAATACATAACCAATAAGAACCTACTGTATAGCACAGGGAACTCTACTCAATAATCTGTAATGGCCTATATGGGAAAATAATCCAAAAAAGAGTGGATATATGTATATGTATAATAGATTCACTTTGCTTTACACCTGAAACTAACACAACTTTGTAAATCAACTACACTCCAGTAAAAATTTTTTTTAAAAAGACATTCTCTGAAGTTTCACATAACACTTCTGCTCACACCTCATTAGCTAACCTGAGTTTTGTAGTCAACCTAAATAAAAGGGAAGCTGGAGGAAATCACCTTCTAGATGGGAAAAGAAGGAAGGATGACCTACGACCGCTGGTGGGTTCCATGTCAGGAGCTAGTCAGCCACAGGGAAGGGTCAGTGATCCTCGGAATTTCAGTTCTGGGATTTATACATTGACCCGGGCTCTTGGGAATTGTACTTGGATACCTTCAGATTCTTAAACATAATTTTTTAGTGTCATTAAAATAGACGCAGATGAGATCTGCATAAGTAATAATGAGTATGAACTTTAAAAATACATTTGTACTAAGTGCTGCAAAGTCCTATTTTCTTTTAACCTTTTAAAAAAGTATAACATGTGTACAGAAAAGTGTAAAAATCATGGTGTACGGCTCCATAAATTATCACAAAGTGAAGACACCCAGGTAACTGCCACTAAGGAAAAAAAAACAAACCACCAGCGCCCAGAGCCCTCTTGTGCTCCCCCCAATCCAATCTGCCCATCTGGAGTCCTTCCTTTTTCGCCCTTTTCCTTCGCAGCTCTGTCCTAGCCCCATCTTCTCTTCTGCTCTCCTCATTTCCCGGGCCTCCCAGACAAGCCGGAGGTCGGGGCGGGGTGGGGGGCGGGATGGTGGTAATTTTTTGAGGCTGTTGTGCCTTCTGGAGCAGCATGACCTTTGGAGCCAGGCTCACCAAGATCTAGATCTCAGCCCCTCTGCTCACAGCCTCTGTGCATCTGGAGAGACGTAACCTCTCTCACCCCAGCCCACACACCGTCCTGAGGGTCAAATCCGCTGGTCCCTGTACTCCGCACAATACCCGTGCGTGCTGGCACGCCACACATGGGGGCCCATATGACAGCCACTGCACTTTCATTTTTATACTTTTGGTTGGGCCTTTTAAAAGCGCTGTGAGATGACACTCATTATGCCCATTTCACAGATTGACACTGTGACGCCCACTGAGGCAAGACGACTTGCCCATCATCACACAGCGGGTCAGCAGCACCGGTAAGGGTAGACCCTGGGCTCCGAGGCTGGGCCAGCCACTGCCTGGAGCTGCAGCCCTCCTGACGGGGGGTGGGGACACTGGGGAGGGAATTCTGACCTGCCCACAGTCCTGTAGCCATCCAGGTGCTGTTTTGGCCCAGGGATGCCTGGTTCTTTCCCAGACTCGCTGGCATCCTCACTAATACTTGTCTCAGTCTCCAGAATGTTTCCTAAACAGATGCACAAATACCAACCTTATGACACTTGCTAATAAAAACAGCTCCCTCAGCAGGATTGTGTTCCAACAGCGCCTAATAATAACTGCAGACATGAGTGAGGAAATCACTAGCCGTGCGTAGTGTGTGGGACCCTCTGGAACCAGATGGAATGTGAAACAGTCAGGGCCAAGGCAGTGTCTACAGCCAGGGCAGGGGCGGGGCTGGAAACCGGTCACCTGGCCGGATGAAGAGGGCAGTGGACCAAAGTCAGGTCGCATCCTGGCCACATGAGCAAAGCTGGGCAGCTCTTGCCGTCATCCAACAAACACCATGTGGACAGTGACCATGAAACAGGTGCCTAGTGATACCCGGGCATGGGTTCAGAAACCCATGGGAGTTTAGAGGAAAACTCCTCACCCTTCCCGAGATGCTCAGACATTTACTTAGAAGGAGTCTTATAAACATGAGACTGACAAGCAAGTGACCCAGGAGAGGAGGCCCAGGGACACGTCAGGAGTGATGTGCAGAGGAGAAGGAAGAGAGCCTTCCCTGACAGGTGGCTTGGCCCCGTGGTTCCTGCATGGAATCCTCTCACCGTCTGCCCTCACCTTGATCCACTCTATCCCTGCCCCTTCCCTTCTCCACGGAGCTCTGTGAAACAGCAGCGGCAAGAGTATTGAGTGCTCACCTTGCGGGCGCTGTCCATAGTGCTTCCCCGGTGTTAATTCATTTTATCTGCATAGTCTTATGAGGTAGGACCTACTATTATGCCCATACACAGGAAGACACTGAGGCACAAAAGGTTAAGTAACTTGTCCAAGGTGACACGGTGAGGAAGATGGGATCTGACCCTAGGCCATCTGGTTCTAGAGCCTACCTTTCTTCTGCTTCAGCCGAAATCTAACTCACACTACAGGGTGCTGGCTCCCTAGGGCCCTGTGTCGTCTTCCAAGCCCTCAGAACCCCAGGGCCCAGGGCAGGGATCTGTCGACTCAGCGCTTGGTGCTGTGACTCGTCGCCTCCCCTCCACCTCACCTCCTGCCACCGTGCTGGAAGATTCGCACACCCAACCTCCAGCCAGCCTCGCAGGCCTTCACCCCGCTGGGCTCACACGCTTCTCCCCGCTCTGCTCGGTGGTCCCCAGTGCCGTGCAAGGCAGAAGCTAGGGCTGGCTGAGAGCTTGGGCGCTGGAGTCACACCGCCTGGGTTCTACTGCCAACCCAGCCAGTCACCAGTTTCGTCCCCTCAGATTAGTTTCTTGACCTCTCTGAGCCTCAGTTTCTTTATTTATGAAATAGGCTAATAAAAGAAACTACCTTCCAGAATTATAGTGAGGAGTGAGTGTAGGCACACCAATTACTTAAAAGGGAGCCGGTCGCACAGGAAGTATTTAGGAAACCTTAGCACTTACTATGACCACATCTTGTCACGCAGACTCTGAAACCATAAAATCAGAAATTCTGCTTTCTAACCACAGCTTCCTGTTTTCCATTCTTAAAGATCCCCTGCTCCCAATAGACTACTCTGCTGCGTTAGTGCCCAAAGGGTGCTGGAGTCCCCATTCCCAGTGTACCGGCCACCTCCTGGCTTCTTTCCTACTTTGCTCAGACCCCATGGTCAATCACTTTACTGACATCCTTATAATTACCCACAATTTCCTCATACTTGATCTGTGTCTGTTAGAATTAGGTTCAGTGGCGTATAATAGAAAACTCAAAATAGCAGTTCTTAAGGTCATCAGGGTTTATTTTTCTCTCACATAAAAGGAATCCAGAGGTAGTTAGCCCCGAGGGGATGGTGGCTCTAAGTGGATGGGGGACCCATGCTCTTCTCTTAACTGTTTGCACGTTGTCTCATAGTCCAAGATGGTTGTTTGAGCACCAGCCATGGTGTCTGCGTTCCAGACAGCACAACGGAGGAAGGAAGAGGAGGGGAGAACAAAAGGGAGAGCCCCAGCAGTCTGTCATCCTGCTCTGGAACCTTCCCATCCAACACCTTCCTCTTATCTCTCATCGGCCAGAACCTGGTCACATAGCCACACCTAGTTGCTGCTTACTTCCTGCTCCAAATAAAAGGGAGAAGGGGAGGATGGTCCTCCTGCTGTGCAGGGCTTGCCTGGCCAATGCACAGCCAGTGATGACTTTGCCATCCACTTCTGCTTCCAGGCTGTCCCCAGTGCTGGAGAAAACGACCCAGTCACGCTGACAGGGAGGTCTGTGGACGTGTGGTTTCCAGCCCCACTCCTGGACAAGGCCATGTCCCTCTCTGCTGCATGCCTCATTGCAATTTTTCCAAGTATTCAATCATTTTCCTGAAACCCTCTTCCCGCCCCTGTTCCCAGCCTTGGTCTTGCCTCCTGTCCTCCTGCTCATCTGTACCTCTTGTTTCTCTGAAGCTGCTCCAGCTCCAACCAGGAGGTTACTGTGCCCAGGCAAGGGCAGACCCCCTCTCTCCCTGAGTCCCACAGTAGCGCTCAGCTGTGTGCTGAGAGCGAAGGCGCTCATGGCTAATGGCTTAATCCCTACTCGCTCCCAGGTTGCTCCAGAGCCTCCCGTGTGCATCCAGGGGAGGCCCTGAGCAGGCTGACTGGGGCCATCTCAGGGATACGGCTCCCCCAGCAGCCCCTCAATCCCTCCTCTGAGCCGCTGATGAGTCTCGGAACAGAGAGAGTCCCCCTGCAGGAAGCTCGCTCCGCCAGGACACTTGTGGCCACCCCCAGGCTCAGTCCCCACTGGCACGGGGGCACCAGGCACTCCCTCTGCCTCTCAACAGAGGGAAAGCGCCTTGAAAGAGAAAGCCAGCATTCCCCCAGGTTCAGGGTACCGGCTCCATATTCTTGTGAAAACGGCCCCCTTGCATCCTTGGCTGCTGGTGAGGGGCAGTGTGGGTGCGGACATCCCTGGGTTTAGGGGCTGACTGAGGTCGCCACCCTATTCTTCAGTAAACGGAGGGGAAGTGAGAAGAACACTGGCCTTCGAAGCCCTCCAGCCCCCCCTGCTCAGAGCCTCAGATCAGCTGTGCCTGGCGCCTGGGCCTGGGGTACTGCTCTGAGGGCTCACACACTGTTCCCAGGGCCCCGACGGCACCCTCCCTCCTCCCCTGCCATCCGGGCTCATGAGTGCTTGGGTCAGGAAATCACTCAGCAGCTAAGGTTCCTACTTGGTGTGAAAAGTCTGACTTAGAGGTTGCTATAAAAGGAACAAAAATAACAGATGTGCCTCTTGGTCTGTCTTTATGTTCCCTCCTTCATTTATCACACACATCTTGCAATAGCTACTCATTTTCACATTTTCCTCAGTCACTTCCTCCTCCAGCATGAATTACTTAAAATAACAACTGCCGCTGGGGGTCAGCCTCATAGCTGTGCAGAGCAGGCAGCTGCTCCAGAAGCCTCAGGTGACCTTCGCTCACCGCGGTACCCACTGCCTCTCCGGCCTGTCAGCAGCCAGAGGCAGCGCTGAATAAGGAGGCCTGGGGACTCCCCTCCCACTGCAGAGGCTGGGATGACTTTGGAAATTTCCTGAGGACAAGATTGGCTAAGAGAGCAAGAGAGAGCAGAACACAGACTGTCTGGCATGGAAGGAACACCTGACCAGAGATGGGAGCTGGGTTGCCGTCCAATATATGCTTGTCAGCATGCTGTGTGGCCACACGCAAGTTGCTTCCCCTCTCTGTGTCTCAGACTCCCCATCTGTAAAATAAGGGTATATGAGGGCCTTCTGTGCTGGGTGCATCCCTGGAGCCTCTCTAACGTTCAGTCCCACCTCCTAAACCTCCTCTTCACCCCTTACCAATTAGGCTTGTCAACGCCTTAGCTAGCTTCCTATTTACGTCATGCCTGGTCTAGTGTACTAGACTCTGGATGGTTCTTCCTGTCTCCCCTGTCAGCCCCTACAGTCTTTTCTCCTCACGGCCACCAACTGCTTGTCAATGCTGATCTCATGTGCTGTTTAAAATCCATTCGTCACTCTCCATTGTGTTCAACTCTTCAGCCAGGCATGTGATGACTGTCACTATCTTAATCTACCTCTCTTTCTATGGCTTTCAGCTTCATTCACAAATACTTGTTGAGCACCTGCTATGTGCCAAGCACTGTTCTGGGAGCTCAGGATATAGTAATAAACCTTCAAGACTTGGTTCAAATGTCACCTTCCCTCCCATCACTCCTTCATGCCCACCTGCAGGCTAAGCTCTTTGCCGCCTCCTCTGCGTGCAGCTGCCCTACCTGGCCACACCGTGGAGAGCTGAGGACAGGAACCTTTCTCTCCTTCATTACTATATCACCAATAGGCATACCTAGGGATGCTACATCCAGTCAGTGTTTGCTGAATGTGATGGTTAATTTTACGTGTTAACTGGGCTAGGCCACGGTACCCAGATATTTGGTCAAACACTGTTCTAGAAGTTTTAGATGAGATTAACATTGAAATCAGTAGACTCTGAGTAGAGTGGATCATTCTTCATAATGTGGGTGGGCCTCACCCAATCAGGTGAAGGCCTTAAGAGAAAAAAGACTGACCTCCTCTGAGAAAAAGGGAATTCGGCCTCCAGTTGGCCTTCAGACTTCAGCTGCAACTTCAGCTCTTCTCTGGGTCTCCAGTCTGCCAACCTGCTCTGCAGATTTTAGACTCCCCAACCTCTACAATCACAAAAGCCAGTTCCTTAATCTCTCTCTCTCTCATTCTCTCTAAACACACACACACACACACTCTCACCCTATTGGTTCCTTTTCCCCTCACCCACACACACACTTATCTGATACCTGTGGCTAAAGAAGGTGTTGGAGGAAAAGGAAGAGAAATTGATAGCTTTTTCATATGCTTATTAGCAGCTTTTTATATCTTCTTTTATGAAGAGCCTGTTTAAAACTCTTGCCCTTTTCATAATGCTGTTATATTTGTCTTTTATTATGGATTTGTTTGTAGGAGGCTTTCAAAATATATTCTGTATACATGTCCTTTTTCAGATCTATGTGGCTCATGAATATTTCCCACTAGAATGTGATTTTTTTCATTTCTTAATATTGTCTTTCGATTATTAGAAATTTAAAATTTTGATGAAGTCAAATCTCTCTATTTTTTCTCTTTTCTGATTAGGTACTTTGGAGTTCTAAGAATTCTTTTTCCACCCCAAGGTTGCAAAGATATTGCCCTCTGTTTTCTTCTAGAAGGTTTATAGACTTAGCTTTTGTATTTCAATTTATAATCCATCTCAAATTAATCTTTGTGTGTGGTGTGAAGTAGAGGTAAAAGTTCATTTTTGTTCCATAAGAACATTCAGTTATTCCAATACCGTTTATTGTTAAAGACGTTTTTCTCCCATCAAAATGCATTAGTGCTTTTATAGAAAATCAAGTTATACTGTATCTATGGGTTTACTCAGATTTGATATTCTATTCCATTGATCTATTTAATAATCCCTATGCCAAGTACATATTGTCTCATCTATTGTAACTTTATATATGTCTTGAAATCTGAATGTATAAGTCCTCCAACTTCAATCTTTAAGAATTTTTGCTTATTCTAGATCCTTTTGCAATTTCATATGCATTTTTAGAATCAGCTTTAATAAGCAGAAATTGATATTTCTACAAAAAGTCTGATGGAATTATAACTGAGATGTCATCTACAGGTGGCCAACAGGCACACAAGAAGATGCTCAACATCACTAATTATTAGAGAAATTCAGATCAAAACCACAATGAGCCATCACCTCACACCAGCCAAAATGGCCATCATTAAAAAGTCTACAAATAACAAATGCTGGAGAGGGTGTGGAGAAAAGGGAACCCTCCTACACTGTTGGTGGGAATGTAAATTGGTGCAGCCACTGTGGAGAACAGTATGGAGGTTCCTTTAAAAACTAAAAATAGAGTTACCATATGATCCAGCAATTCTACTGCTGGGCATGTATCCAGAAAAGGCAAAAGCTCTACTTCAAAAAGATACATGCAACCCAATGTTCATAGCAGCACTATTTGCAATAGCCAAGACATGGAAGCAACCTAAGTGTCCATCAACAGATGAATGGATAAAGAAGATGTGGTTTATATATACAGTGGACTATTACCCAGCCCTAAAAAAGAATGAAATAATGCCATTTGCAGCAATGTGGATGGATCTAGAGATTATCATACTAAGTGAAGTCAGACAAAGATGAATATATGATAATACTTATATGTAGAATCTAAAAAATTAATACAAATGAACTTATTTAGAGAACAGAAACAGACTCACAGACATAGAAAACAAACTTATGGTTACCAAGGGGAAAGGGGCTGGGAGAGATAAATTAGAAGTATGGGATTAACAGATACACATTACTATATATAAACTAGATAAACAACAAGGATTTACTGTATACACAGGGAACTATATTCAATATCTTATAATAACCTATAATGGAAAAGAATCTGAAAATGATTATATATATATCCATATATATGTGAATCACTTTGCTATACACCAGAAAATAACACTATATTGTAAATCAACTACACTTTAATTTTTTTAAATTCAAATTAAAAAAACAAAACAAAAATGGGATGTCATCCTAACAATATGACATCTGAAATATATTATCTTCCAATCTTTGAACACAGAATACATCTTCATTTGTTCATATTTTATTGAGTTTTTCTCAATAATATTTTGTAGTTTTCAGCATAGAGGGCTTCTTCGTCTTTCGTTAAATTTCTTCCTAGGTATTTTATGTTTTTTGATGTTATTGTGAGTGGCATTTTTAAAATAAACTATTTTTAGAACAGTTTTAAAGAAAAATTGTGAGATAGTCCAGAGTTCCTATATACCCCACATACTCAGTTTCCCCTGTTGTCAACAACTTACATTAGTATGGTGCATTTGTAACAATCAATCAACCCATATTAATACACTGTTATTAAGTAGAGTCCAGAGTTTATTCAGACTTCCTTAGTCTTTTTTGTACAGATTGTATCAAGAAGGTTCAATGACTTTCGTTTTTAATGTTTTACATTTATAAAATTTGGTTTCGGGCTTCCCTGGTGGCGCAGTGGTTGGGAGTCCGCCTGCCAATGCAGGGGACGCGGGTTCGTGCCCCGGTCTGGGAAGATCCCACATACCGTGGAGCGGCTGGGCCCGTGAGCCATGGCCACTGAGCCTGCACGTCCGGAGCCTGTGCTCCGCGGCAGGAGAGGCCACAACAGTGAGAGGCCCGCGTACCACCAAAAAAAAAAAAAAAAAAAAAAAAAAAATTTGGTTTCTAAGAATATTTGTTAGACATTGATACAGGTTTTGTTTGCTTTTATTAGTTTTGCCCCCCAATTTTTTTATTTTTTTATTTTTTTTAATAATTATTTTTTATTTTATCTTCTTTGCGGTACGCGGGCCTCTCACTGTTGTGGCCTCTCCCGTTGCGGAGCACAGGCTCCGGACGCGCAGGTTCAGCGGCCATGGCCCACGGGCCCAGCCGCTCCGCGGCATGTGGGATCCTCCCGGACCGGGGCACGAACCCGTGTCCCCTGCATCGGCAGGCGGACCCTCAACCACTGCGCCACCAGGGAAGCCCCGCCCCCCAATTTTTTAAACAAATATTTATTGTATCATTAGATAATTATATTTCTTTTATGAGGACATGTCTTTGCAATATGAAAACAAATTTTATTAATAATAGGGTTATTAAGTTGAAATTGGACACAACATCATTTTGCTAAGCAACCTTTTATAGAGAGTCAAAAATCAGAAATATGAAACTGGCCGTGGCATCTCATTATCACAACTCGGTTAGATGACGGTGAACATTGCACACTTCATCTGAGTCTTCTGTGGAAGAGCATCCTACTGAGCCTTTTTAAATTATTTTTATTTTTAAAAATTTATTTTTGTTATTTTGATAAAATATACACAACATAAAATTTATCACTTTAATCATTTTTAAGTGTACAGTTTAATGAGTGGCATTAAGTACATTCACACTGTTGTGCAACCATCACCACTATCCATCCACAGAACTTTTTTCATCTTGTCAAACTAAAACTCTGTTCCCATTGAGCAATAACTCCCCATTCCCCACTCCTCCCCCCGGTCCCTGGTAGCCACTATTCTACATTCCACATTCAGATTCATCTCCCCTCACTTTCTGTGAAGTCTGAGTTTTACAGATTTCCTTAGTCTTTAACTAAAGTCCTTTTTCTTTTCCAGGATCTCATCCAGGACACCACATTACATCTAGTCATCACGTCTCCTTAGGCTCCTCTGGGCTGTGACAGCTTCTCAGATTTTCCTTATTTGTGATGACCTTGATAGTTTTGAGGAGTACTGGTCAGATATCTTGTAGACTGCCCCTCAGATGGGTTTGTCTGATGTTTTTCTTGTGACTAGACTGGAGTATGGGTTTTTGGCAAGAGAATCACGGAGGTAAAGTGCCACATTCATCATATCATATCAAGGGTACATGCTATCAACATGACTAATCACTCTTGATTTTACCTTCCTTGATCACCTGGCTGAGGCAGTGTTGGTCAGGCTTCTCCCCTGTAAAGTTACTTTCCCCCCCCGTCTCCATACTATACTCCATACATACTCTTTGGAAAGAAGTCACTGTGGGCAGCCACACTTTGGGAGTGTGGAAGTAGTATACCTACATAAATTATTTGGAATTCTTCTGCATGGGTGATCTTTCCTTCCCCATTTATTTATTTAGTCAGTCATTTGTTTATAAGAGTATGGATTCATGGATATTTATTACATACTTTGGATTATAATCTAGTACTACTTTATTTATTTTGTTGAACAAATTGTTCCAGCTTTGAGCCTTTGGGAGCTCTTTCAGTTTCTTGTGTCGCTTTGACATATCCCTATCAAAGTGTGCTTTGATTTTGTTTGTTTGCACTTACTCTTAGCACTTACTCTCTGGCACTGCAGGATGCTCCAGGTTCATCCTGTAAATTTCCTGCCCCAGTCCTAGAATCAGCCATTTCATCAAGGACCCTGCTCCTGTTCATTGAAGAACGGTTTTAGAAACAAAGATCTGGCCACTAGATGTGCTCACTGCTACTGAGGAGTTGTTGTTGTTGTTGTTTTTATATATACAATTTTTAAAGGTCACTTTCCATTTACAGTTATTACAAAATATTGGCTATATTCTCCACGTGGTACAATACATCCTTGAGCCTATTCTACACCCAGTAGTTTGTACCTCCCACTCCCCCTCACACCCTTCAGCACTGGTAACCACTAGTTTGTTCTCTGTATCTTTGAGTCTGCTTCTTTTATGTTATATTCACTAGTTTGTTGTATTTTTTAGATTCCACGTATAAGCAATATCATACAGTATTTTTCTCTGACTGAGGACTTGTTGCTTTAAAATGGCATCTTTTAAACCCTGTTTTTCAACTGTTTACCATTAGTATATAGAAATAGGAATAATTTTGAACATTGATCTTGTGCCCCATAGTACGAAGCACTTATTAGTTCTAGAAGTTTCTTTATTGATTCCTTTGGTTTTGTACATATACAATCATATCTGTGCACACAAAGTTAATATTTTTTTCCTTTGTAACTCTATTATTTCTTTTTCCTGCCTCCCTGTATTTGTTAGGGCTCCCAGAACAATTTTGAATAGGAATGGGAGAGTGGCTATCCTTACCTTTTTCCCGTTTTAGAGGAAAATTGTTCAGTATCTCACCATTAATTATATTATCTGTAGGTTTTTCTTTGATATCCTTTATTAAGTTGAGGAAGTTCCCTTTCATGCCTAGTTTGTTGAGAATGTTTATCATGAATGAGTGTTTTTAATGAATTTTTCAAATACATTTTTCTGCATCTATTGAGATGATTATATGATTCTTCTTTATTCTGTTGATATGGATTTTTTATTTAGGCGGGTCAGGTTTATTGATATATACTTAGTGTATTAGTCAGGGTTCTCCAGAGAAACAGAACCAATAGGAGATAGATAGACAGATAAATAGATAGATAGATAGGTAGATAGGTAGGTAGATAGATAAAGAGGACATTTATTACAGGAATTGGCTCATGTTATTATGGAGACCAAGAAGTCCCATGATCTGCTGTCTGCAAGCTGGAAAACCAGGAAGGCTGGTGGTGTAATTCAGAGTCTGAAGGCCTGAGAACCAGGGGAGCAGATGGTGTAAGTCCAAGTCTAAAGACCTGTGAACTGGAGGACCAATGGTATAATTCCCAGTCTGAGTCCAAAAGCCCAAGAACCACAAGCAGATATCTGAGGGCAGGAGAAGATGGATGTCCCAGAACAGACTGGATGATGCACACGTGCACCAGTGGGGGCAACTTTCTTTACTTAGTCTATCAATACAAATGTTAATCTCTTCTGGAAACTTCCTCATAAACCACTCTCTGGGCACCCCTCAGCCCAGTCAAGTTGACACATAAAATTAACCATCACATTTACCTACCTTAAGATTCACCCTTTAAACTATACAGTTCTAGGAGATTTAACAAAAGCAGAGTTGTGTAACCACCATGAAAATTAAAATAAATAAAACAGTTCTATCCCCCCTTTCAAATTCCATATGACTCTCTGTAGTCGATATCCCTTGCCACCCCCATCTGCTGGCAACTACTAATCTGTTTCGTGCCCTTTCCAGAATGTCACGTAAAGGGCATTTCATGTTACATAATTTTCTGAGTCTATCTTCTTTCACTTAACAATGCATTTGAGAGTCACCCATATTATTGTGTATATCAGCAGTATTTCCTTTTATTGCTAAGTATTCTATTGTATAGACGTATCACAGTTAATATCTATCCAGTTGAAAGACATTTGGGTTGTTTCCAGTTTGTAGCAATTATGAATAAAAATGCTATTATAACTATTTATGTATAGGTTTTCGTGGGAATAGTGGTTTTGGTGGGAATAAATATTCATTTATCTTAGTAATGGAATTGCCAGATCATATTGTAAGTGAATGTTTAACATAAGAAATTTCCAAACTGTTTTCTGAAGTGGTGTAACATTTTGCATTCCTCCCAGCAATGTATGAGGGCTGAACTTGCCAGTACTGGTATCGTCATTTTTTTTTCTTTCTATGCTAACAAGTATATAATGATGTCTCACTATGGCTTTAATTTACATTTGCCCAGTGACTAATGATGTTGAACTTCTTTTCATGTGATTATTTGCCATCTATACCTGTTCTTTGATGAAATTTCTGTTCAAATACTTTGTCCACTTAATAACTGAGTTGCTTGTTTTCTTATTCTTGATTATTTACATATATATTATATAGAGAGATATAGATATGTTTTTCGCAAATATTTTCTCCCAGTCTATAACTCATCTTTTCCTCTTTTCAACAGTGTGTTTCAAAACACAGAACTTTAGCGCTTCCCATCTCAGGAACGTGTCACACTGGTCATCAGCAGGTGGGCTGCTGAGATCAATACAGGCTGCTAACACACAACAGGAGAAAGCCTGAGTTAGTCCAGCCCAGGAATCATCTTGCTTACATTTGACAGATATTTCACAGTGCTATAGACACCATAATGAAAATTCACCTGTTGGAGTCACCTTAATATTGTCACCTTTATATTGAATGTATTATTGTAAATTTTGTGGTAGGGAAGAGAGGTATGCTTTCATTGATTACAGCCTTTTGATGTCAGCTAGGTGGCTTTTAAAAATCTTGAACGAGGTCTTCCCTGGTGGCGCAGTGGTTGAGAATCTGCCTGCTAATGCAGGGGACACAGGTTCGAGCTCTGGTCCGGGAAGACCCCACATGACGCGGAGCAACTGGGGCCGTGAACCACAATTACTGAGCCTGCGCGTCTGGAGCCTGTGCTCCGCAATAAGAGAGGCCGCGACAGTGAGAGGCCCGTGCACCGCGATGAACAGTGGCCCCCGCTCCGCAACTAGAGAAAGCCCTCGCACAGAAACGAAGACCCAACACAGGAAAAATAAATAAGTAAATAAACTCCTACCCCCAACAACTTCTTTAAAAAAAAAGAAAAAATCTTGAACGAAATATCTTCCTGTATGCATTTTATTTTCTAACTACCTTTCCTCTTTGAATTTTTTAACATCTTTATTACAGTATAATTGCTTTACAATGTTGTGTTAGTTTCTGCTTTATAACAAAGTGAATCAGCTATACATATACATATATCCCCATATCTCCTCCCTCTTGCGTCTCCCTCCCACCCTCCCTATCCCACCCCTCTACGTGGTCACAAAGCATCAAGCTGATCTCCCTGTGCTATGCGGCTGCTTCCCACTAGGTATTTTGCATTTGGTAGTGTATATATGTCCATGCCACTCTCTCACATGGTCCCAGCTTACCCTTCCCCCTCCTCATGTCCTCAAGTCTATTCTCTACATCTGCGTCTTTGTTCCTTTCCTGCCCCTAGGTTCTTCAGAACAATTATTTTTTTTCTTTAGATTTCATATATATGTGTTACCATGAGGTATTTGTTTTTCTCTTTCTGACTTACTTCAATCTGTATGACAGACTCTAGGTCCATCCACCTCACTACAAATAACTCAGTTTCGTTCCTTTTATGGCTGAGTAATATTCCATTGTATATACGTGCCACAACTTCTTTATCCATTCGTCTGTCACTGGACACTTAGGTTGCTTCCATGTCTTAGTTATTGTAAATAGAGCTGCAATGAACATTGTGGTACCTGACTCTTTTTGAATTATGGTTTTCTCAGGGTATATGCCCAGTAGTGGGATTGCTGGGTCATATGGTAGTTCTATTTTTAGGTTTTTAAGGAACCTCCATACTGTTCTCCATAGTGGCTATATCAATTTACATTCCCACCAACAGTGCAAGAGGGTTCCCTTTTCTCCACACCCTCTCCAGCATTTACTGTTTGTAGATTTTTTGATGATGGCCATTCTGACCCGCGTGAGATGATATCTCACTGTAGTTTTGATTTGCATTTCTCTAATGATAAATGATGTTGAGCATTCTTTCATGTGTTTGTTGGCAATCTGTATATCTTCTTTGGAGAAATGTCTATTTAGATTTTCTGCCCATTTTTGGATTGGGTGGTTTGTTTTTTTGACATTGAGCTGCATGTGCTGCTTGTAAATTTTGGAGATTAAACCTTCGTCAGGGGCTTCCCTGGTGGTGCAGTGGTGGAAAATCTGCCTGCGAATGCAGGAGACACGGATTCGAGCCCTGGTCTGGGAGGATTCCACATGCCGCGGAGCAACTAGGTCCGTGAGCCACAACTACTGACCCTGCGCGTCTGGAGCCTGTGCTCCGCAACAAGAGAGGACACATTATTGAGAGGGCTGTGCACCACGATGAAGAGTGGCCCCCACTTGACACAACTAGAGAAAGTCCTCGCACAGAAATGAAGACCCAACACAGCAAAAATAAATAATAAATTAATAAACTCCTACCCCCAACATCTTCTTTAAAAAAAAAAAAAAAACCTTTGTCAGTTGCTTCATTTGCAAAAACATTCTCTCATTCTGAGGGTTGTCTTTTGGTCTTGTGTATGGTTTCCTTTGCTGTGCAAAAGCTTTTAAGTTTCATTAGGTCCCATTTGTTTATTTTTGTTTTTATTTCCATTTGTCTAGGAGGTGGGTCAAAAAGGATCTTGCTGTGATTTATGTCATAGAGTGTTCTACCTATTTTTTCCTCTAAGAGTTTTATACTGTCTGGTCTTACATTTAGGTCTTTAATCCATTTTGAGTTCATTTTTGTGTATGGTGTTAGGGAGTGTTCTAATTTCATTCTTTTACATGTAGCTGTCCAGTTTTACCAGCACCACTTATTGAAGAGGTTGTCTTTTCTCCATTGTATATTCTTGCCTCCTTTATCAAAAAACAATGTGACCATATGTGCATGGGTTTAGCTCTGGGCTTTCTATCCTGTTCCATTGATCTATATTTCTGTTTTTGTGCCAGTACCATACTGTCTTGATTACTGTAGCTTTGTAGTATAGTCTGAAGTCAGGGAGCCTGATTCCTCCAGCTCCTTTTTTCATTCTCAAGATTGCTTTGGCTATTCAGGGTCTTTTGTGTTTCCATACAAATTATGAAATTTTTTGTTCTAGTTCTGTGAAAAATGCCACTGGTAGTTTGATAGGGATTGCATTCAATCTGTAGATAGCTTTGGGTAGTATCGTCACTTTCACAATGTTGATTCTTCCAATCCAAGAGCATGGTATATCTCTCCATCTGTTGGTACCATCTTTAATTTCTTTCATCAGTGTCTTATAGTTTTCTGCATACAGGTCTTTTCTCTCCTAAGGTAGGTTTATTCCTAGGTATTTTATTCTTTTTGTTGCAATGGTAAATGAGAGTGTTTCCTTAATTTCTCTTTCAGATTTTTCATCATTAGTGTATAGGAATACAAGAGATTTCTGTGCATTAATTTTGTATCTGGGTACTTTACCAAATTCATTGATTAGCTCTAGTAGTTTTCTGGTAGCATCTTTAGGATTCTTTATGTATAGTATGTATAGTATCATGTCATCTGCAAACAGAAGCAGCTTTACTCCTTCTGTTCTGATTTGGATTCCTTTTATTTCTTTTTCTTCTCTGATTGCTGTGGCTAAAACTTCCAAAATTATTTTGAATAGTAGTGGTGAGAGTGGACAGCCTTGTCTTGTTCCTGATCTTAGAGGAAATGGTTTCAGTTTTTCACCATTGAGAATGATGTTTGTTGTGGGTTTGTCATATATGGCCTTTATTATGTTGAGGTAAGTTCCCTCTATGCCTACTTTCTGCAGGGTTTTTATCATAAATGGGTGTTGAATTTTGTCGGAAGGTTTTTCTATGTCTATTGAGATGATCATATGGTTTTTCTCCTTCAATTTGTTAATATGGTTTATCACATTGATTGATTTGCGTATATTGAAGAATCCTTGCATTCCTGGAATAAACCCCACTTGATCATGGTGTATGATCCTTTTAATGTGCTGATGGATTCTGTTTGCTAGTATTTTATTGAGGATTTTTGCATCTATGTTCAGCAGTGATATTGGCCTGTAGTTTTCTTTCTTTGTGACATCTTTGTCTGGTTTTGGTATCAGGGTGATTTTCGCTTTGTAGAATGACTTTGGGAGTGTTCCAACCTCTGCTATGTTTTGGAAGAGTGAGAAGGATAGGTGTTAGCTCTTCTCTAAATGTTTGATAGAATTCGCCTGTGAAGCCATCTAGTCCTGGGCTTTTGTTTGTTGGAAGATTTTTAATCACAGTTTCAATTTCAGTGCGTGTGATTGGTCTGTTCATATTTTCTATTTCTTCCTGGTTCAGTCTCAGAAGGTTGTGCTTTTCTAAGAATGTGTCCAGTTTTTCCAGGTTGTCCATTTTATTGGCATATAGTTGCTTGTAATAATCTCTCCTGATCCTTTGTATTGCTACAGCATCACTTGTTACTTCTCCTTTTTCATTTCTAATTCTATTGATTTGAATCTTCTCCCTTTTTTCTTGATGAGTCTGGCTAATGGTGTATCAATTTTGTTTATCTTCTCAAAGAACCAGCTTTTAGTTTTATTGATCCTTGTTATCATTTCCTTCATTTCTTTTTCATTTATTTCTGATCTGGTCTTTATGATTTCTTTCCTTCTGCTAACTTTGGGGTTTTTTTGTTCTTCTCTAATTGCTTTAGGTGTCAGTTTAGGTTGTTTATTTGAGATGTTTGTTGAAGTACGATTGTATTGCTATAAACTTCACTCTTAGAACTGCTTTTGCTGCTTCCCATAGGTTTTGGGTCGCCGTGTTTTCATTGTCATTTGTTTCTAGGTATTTTTTGATTTCCTCTTTTATTTCTCCAGTGATCTCTTAGTTAAGTAGTGTATTGTTTAGCCTCCATGTAATTGTATTTTTTGCAGATTTTTTCCTGTAATTGATATCTAGTCTCAGAGCGTTGTGGTCGGAAAAGATACTTGATATGATTTCAATTTTCTTAAATTTACCAAGGCTTGATTTGTGACCCAAGATATGATCTCTCCTGGAGAATGTTCCATGAGCACTTGAGAAGAAAGTGCATTCTGTTGTTTTTGGATGGAATGTCCTAAAAATATCAATTTAGTCCATCTTGTTTAATGTATCATTCAAAGTTTGTGTTTCCTTATTTATTTTCATTTTGGATGATCTGTCCATGGGTGAAAGTGGGGTGTTAAAGTCCCCTACTATGATTGTGTTACTGTCAATTTCCCCTTTTATGCCTGTTAGCATTTGCCTTATGTATTGAGGTACTCCTACGTTGGGTGCATAAATATTTACAATTGTTATATCTTCTTCTTGGATTGATCCCTTGATCATTATGTAGTGTCCTTCTTTGTCTCTTGTAACAGTCATTATTTTAAAGTCTATTTTGTCTGATATGAGAATTGCTACTCCAGCTTTCTTTTCATTTCCATTTACATGGAATACGTTTTTCTGTCCCCTCACTTTCAGTATGCATGTGTCCCTAGGTCTGAAGTGGGTCTCTTGTAGACAGCATATATCCAGGTCTTGTTTTTGTATCCATTCAGCCAGTCTATGTCTTTTGGTTGGAGCATTTAATCCATTTACATTTAATGTAGTTATTGATATGTATGTTCCTATTACCATTTTCTTAATTGTTTTGGGTTTGTTATTGTAGCTCTTTTCCTTCTCTTTTGTTTCCTGCCTAGAGAAATTTCCTTAGCATTTGTTGTAAAGCTGGTTTCGTGGTGCTGAATTCTCTTAGCTTTTGCTCGTTTGTAAAGGTTTTAATTTCTCCATCGAATATGAATGAAATCCTTGCTGGGTAGAGTAACCTTTGTTGTAGGTTTTCCCCTTTCATCACTTTAAATATGTCCTGCCACTCCCTTCTGGCTTGCAGAGTTTCTGCTGAAAGATCAGCTGTTAACCTTATGGCGATTCCCTTGTATGTTATTTGTTGCTTTTCCATTGCTGCTTTGAACGGTTTTTATTTGTATTTAATTTTTGATAGTTTGATTAATGTGTCTTGGTGTGTTTCTCCTTGGATTTATCCCGTATGGGACTCTCTCTGCTTCCTGGACTTGATTGACTATTTCCTTTCCCATATTAGGGAAGTTTTCAATTATAATTTCTTCAATTATTTTCTCAGTCCCTTTCTTTCTCTCTTCTTCTTCTGGGACACCTATAATTCGAATGTTGCTCCATTTAATGTTATCCCAGATGTCTCTAATACTGTCCTCAATTCTTTTCATTCTTTTTTCTTTATTCTGCTCTGTGGTAGTTATTTCCACTATTTTATCTTCCAGGTTACTTATCCATTCTTGTGCCTCAGTTATTCTGCTATTGATTCCTTCTAGAGAATTTTTAATTTCATTTATTGTGTTGTTCATCATTGTTTGTTGCTCTTCAGTTCTTCTAGGTCCTTGTTAAACGTTTCTTGTATTTTCTCCATTCTATTTCCAAGATTTTGGATCATCTGTCCTATCATTACTTTGAATTCTTTTTCAGGTAGACTGCCTATTTCCTCTTCATTTATTTGGTCTGGTGGTTTTTACCTTGCCTCTTCATCTGCTGTGTGTTTCTCTGTCTTCTCATTTTGCTTCACTTACTGTGTTTGGGGTCTCCTTTTCACAGGCTGCTGGTTTGTTGTTCCCATTGTTTTTGGTGTCTGTCCCCAGGGGCTAAGGTTGGTTCAGTGGGTTGTGTAGGGTTCCTGGTGGAGGGGACTGGTGCCTGTGTTCTGGTGGATGAGGCTGGATCTTGTCTTTCTGGTGGGCAGGACTGTGCCCAGTGGTATGTTTTGGGGTGTCTGTGACCTTATTATGATTTTAGGCAGCCTCTCTGCTAATGGGTGGGGTGTGTTCCTGTCTTGCTAATTGTTTGGCATAGGCTGTCCAGCACTGTAGCTTGCTGGTCATTGAGTGGAGTTGGGTCTTAGCATTGAGATGGAGATCTCTGGGAGAACTTTTGCTGTTTGATATTACATGGAGCTGGGAGGTCTCTGGTGAACGAATGTCCTGAACTCGGTTCTCCCACCTCAGAGGCTCAGACCTGACACCTGGCTGGAGCACCAAGACCCTGTCAGCCACACGGTATCTAAAACCATCTGGGAGAAATCGCAGCAAGGCTGGCTTCTTAGCAGTTGCAGCCATAACAGGAAGCTTATTCCTCCCTATGGATGGGGCAACAAATTGTCCTGCAGGTGCAAGGGCACCTCCTTTGTTTTAAAGAAACTAAAGTCTTGTCACCCTTGCTCTGGACTAGGCATTGACATTGTCCTCCTTGAATTTTTTATCACACATACATGATGGGTTTTTTTTAAAAAGAACGAAGTCTGTCACTAGTTTTCAAAGTGACAGAAAAGATCCAGAGAAGTACTGATTCGTAGACCTCCCATGAATGTTGTTTTTGTAAATAGTCTTAAACACTACAATTATGTGGATTATTAAGATACAAATGCAATTACAAAATTAAACAAAAGAAAGGCAAAAAAAAAAAAAAACACCAGAACTTTATTTTGATGAAGCTCAATGTATTTTCTTCTTAGTGAATGTTAATGATGTTGGCTTAAGAAATCTTTGCCTAACACAAGATTATAAAGATGTTCTCCATGTTTTAGAGGCAACTGACTATTGACAGTTGATGTATTTCCATGCAATTTTTTTAAGCTAATAAAGTTTAAACTGTTTGCTGTATACCTTGCCTTTACAAAATAAAAGGCTTTATTCTTCAAAGAAGTTTTAGGATCACGGCAAAACTGAGCAGAAAGTACAGAGTGCCCATATACCCCCTGCCCACCCTCTCCCCACATGCACAACATCCCCCACTTCAGCATTCTCCATCAGAGCAGTACATGTGTTACAATCGATGAACTTACATTGACATGTCACTATCACCCAAAGCACATAGTTCATATTAGGGTTCACTCCTGGTGTTATACATTCTATAGGTTTTGACAAATGTATAAGACATGTGTCCACCATTATAGTACCATACAGAGTAGTTTTATTGCCCTAAAAATCCTCTGTGCTCTGCCTTATTCATCCCTCCCTCTCCACTGTCCGCTGACAACTGCTGGTCTTTTTACTGTCTCCATAGTTTTGCCTCTTCCAGAATGTCATAGAGTTGGAATCATACAGTATGTAGCCAGTTCAGATTGGCTTCTTTCACTTAGCAACATGCATCTAAGTTTCCTCCAGGTCTTCATGGCTTGATGGCTCATTTCTGTTTAGCACTGAATAATATTCCATTGTCTGGATGTACCACTCTCCTACTCTTCTACTGAAGGACATCTTTGTTGCTTCCAAGGTTTGGTAATTATGACTAAAGCTGCAGGTTTTTGTGTGGACATTAGCTTTCAAATCCTTTGGGTAAATACCAAGAATGTGATTGCTAAATGGTATGATAAGAGCATGTTTAATTTTATGAAAAACTAGCAGATTGTCTTCCAAAGTGTCTGTACCAGCAATGAGTGTGTTGCTCCACATCCTTGTCAGCATTTGGTGGTATCAGTGTTTTGGATTTAGGCCATTCTAATAAGTTGTTTTAATTTGCAATTCCATAATGACATGATGTTAAGCTTCTTTACATATGCTTATTTGCCAGATGTATATCTTCTTTGATGAGGTGCCTTTTCCCCATTTAAAAATTTGAGTTGTTTTCTTATTGTTGAGTTTTAAGAGCTCTTTGTACATTTAGAATAACAATCTTTTACCAGATATATATTTTGCAAATGTTTTCTTCCAGTCTGTGCCTTGTGTTCTCATTCTCTTGACAGTGTCTTTAGCAGAGCAGAAGCAGCTTATCAGGGGAATTCCCTGGCAGTCCAGTGGATAGGACTCCATGCTTCCACTGCAGGGGACACGGGTTCAATCCCTGGTCAGGGAACTAAGATCCCCCATGACACGATGCGGCTTACAAAATAAATTTAAAAAATAAAAGCTAGACTTCAAAGGGGAGGAAGTGAGGAGGAAGTTTAAAAACAAAAACAATCCAGCTTATCAACTATTTCTTTCCTGGATCATGGCTTTGGTGTTGTATGTAAAAAGTCATCATCATACCCAAGGTCATTTAGATTTTCACCTATGTTATCTTCTAGTGAATTTGTCATTCACTTCTCTTTGTGAGATCGTTGCCTATTTCTCCCTTGAGGGAAGCATCATTTTTTAAAAAATCTCTATATTCCCTACAGCACCTGGCATACAGCAGATGCTCAATTAAATGATGGCTGGACAGGCCAATTTACCCACAAAGAAAAATGAAGGCTCTATAATTAGAGGCTTCACTGCATCTTTCTGGACCCAGCTCACATCTGCCCATAGTTCTCTCTGTACACATGGAGATAGAAAGATAACGACAAGAGACCACTATGAAATTGTGAAGTCCCAGCGTCTTCTGTATACCTACCCTTCCTTTCCTATGACCTTGTTTCCCTCAGTGGCCTCCATGGTTTCCTCATCTTTTTGCTATGGCAGCTGTCCATATCTGCATGGAGCAGTGCTTATTCACATTAATGTTTCTTATTATGTCAAGGATTTTTCTCTTGTAAAGGAAATGAGGGGCATCAATAATTAGATGAAGAAGGTCTTAAGGGGCTCTTGCTCTGATATCATGCCATGCCTGACACTAGTCTTGAGGGAATGTGGGGCAAGATGTAGGTCTGTTCTCTGAGAAATATGGGAGGGTATGTGTGTGTGTGTGTGTGTGTGTGTGTGTGTGTGTGTGAGAGAGAGAGAGAGAGAGAGAGAGGGAGGGAGAGAGACATCAGGTAAGAGAATACTATTAATAGTCAATAGACTGGAGTGTTTATACAGTGAGAAGAGAAAAACATTTAATGTGTTGCCAATATTAAAATATCAATTGCAGTTATTTAGAAGAATGGCTTGCGATTTCTAGCAAATTATCATGCAACATGATAATAAGTACGTAAGTCATTGATTTTCAGACCCTTCTTCAAAACCACAGGTTTCTATGGCAACGCTTCCAGAGATAGGCTCCAGGCCCTACCCCCATTTCACCGGGGTCACTCCTCTTCATCTACTCATAAGATTTAATTTGAAAGAAAAAGTGTCACCAAAGATGAAGAAAAGAGAATAGGGATCCAGGGCAAAGAGAGAAAGCATTTACAAACCACTGGCATGAAAGATTAGATCTAGGCTAGATAAACTTGTGACTTTGATTAAACCTTATTCTCCAACTCTGAAAAACAAGCACAATAAGATGGAAATAGCTTGACCACATATTAAAATGCATTATAAAGCCTCAATAATTAAAACAGTGTGGTAGTAATACTTGAATTGATAGATTACCAATAGGACAGAATAGAAAGCACAGAAATAGGCCAAAATACATTCAGCAACTTGATTAACAATGAAGATGGATTATAAGGTAAAAGAAAGAATTCTTCCAACGCTGGTGGCTCGCATGTAGCTCCACGAGGGTGGTGCGTTGATGGGCTAAAGGTGATGGTGCCCTCCGTGCGCTTTCGGTCTGCCTGGTGGCTGTGCAGGAAGAGACGCATCGCTGTATATTGAGCCCCCTTGACTGGGAGCCGGTGACGGGTAGGGACGGAAGTTCTGGAATTTCTGTGCCTAGCAGGGAGGGAAAGGCTACTTCCGGCCGCCTGCGCCGGGAGTCTTTGTGAGGAACGTGAGGCGAGGGCAGGCGGTGAAAAGTGGATTCCTTCAGTGGTGCTACACCTTTCACTCCTGCCCAGGCAAGCTTCAGTGGTAAGATTTCTGTAGTCCGTTTTGTACGTGTTTTTCCCAAAACACAGCCCCGCTCTGCTCCAGCTTAAGTGGTCACTATCTAGCTACCTCCAGGAGTCTTGGTCCTTTCTTCTGGGATGTTCAGTAAGTGCTATAAATGCTAAATATTCCCTAATATATGTTGGTCTCCTCCCTCCCAAATTGCTTTCCAGGCTGGGTACCCCTTTTTTTAATACTCTCATGAGTTTCCAGCTTGAAAACATCAGTGTCTACATTTGACACCATTTCTTTCTTTCCCTTGCTCCCGTCAGTTGCTAAGTTCTGTCGATTCTACCCTACATTAATTCTGGCATCCATCCACTCTCCATACCCACTGCCTCCACCTAGTCAAAGTTGTCATTATCACCCCCTGGACAGTGGGAATGCGATACCTTTCTCATTGATGCCCTTCCTCTAGCATCACTCTCCTACCTGCCCATCTTACACATCGCTGCTGTAGGTTTACTCATCTTTAAGATGATAGAAAATCTTCACTGGCTCCCTGTTGCTTGTAGATTAAAGGCCAAATTTATTCACTTTGGATTCAAAACTCTATTTTCTGCTGTCCCTCTTTCATTCTCCTTTTGCCCATAACAAACCAGACCATGTGAAGTGCCTCATGGACGAACTAGCCATTACCTTTCTGTAGAGGCTCGTGTCTCTTTCTGCTTGGAATACTCTTCCCTCCCCATCACCTCGAGATGTTGGAATTCTATCATTAAAGCTGAATGAACAACAACAAAAAGATAAAAGAAAAACAGCTGCTCTGAATTATGAAATGATCCTTCACAGGGAGACAGATGAAAAATCTCCCAAATTCTTGGAGGAGGTAGGTTCTGAATGGGGTTTTTATTTTTTCTCTTCTACCCATGGTTTTGGGTTCGCCTGGGCTAAAAGAAGATACAGCACTTGCTGTAATTGTGTGTTCCTTTCTAAATTCAGATTAATTTGGGGCAGCTGGCAGCAGACTGGGTTCTCGCTTCATTAAGCCTCTGTTCACCAAGAAAGTTCTTCAAAGCCCCTACTCTGGCCCTCCCGCCTCAGGCTCCACGTCCCTCCCACTGCAGGGCCCGCTGTTCTTGGGCAATGATGCAGAGCATATTCAAAGGCCAGAGGCCCTTCCCAACCCTCACCCAGGCCAAGGCCCAGATGCACATTAAAGCAGAAAGTACAGCTCTACACGTGACTACTGCTCCCACCTGGCTCCTTAGCCCCTGAAGTCTGATTGGCCTGGTGTGGAGCTTGGGCATCACAGATTTTTCTTCACTCCCCAGGTGTTTTGAATGTTTAGCTATGGTTGAGAATGACCTCTTTAAATTTTAGAGTATCTTTCTTTCCATCAGTTTTGGTAAATCATTCTCTGATGATGCTTGATTAAATAAGAGAATATAAGTAAAAGTGCTTTTAAACTACAGTGCTACCTAAATGTTATCCGTTAGTACCATCAGAAGCTCAGGGTGGGGACAACAGGGTGAATTTGATGAGGCTCTCAAAGTCTCGAGATGCTCACGTTTTAGCTGCTGTTCAGTGGCATGTTTGTGCTGGGGAGCAGGGTGAAGCCTTTTGTTACAGACATTGATTTTAGATTGATCCACCTCCTCCAGGTTTTTTCTAATAGCTCTACCGCTGAAGATTACAGAAGCCGTCACTCATCTCTCACGGTATTCTTAGCTGAGCAGGTTCATGAGCAGAGCAGCAGCTCTGCTGCCCAGCCTGAGTCTGAGGGTCGTAACTGCCTCTGGTCCCCTCTTCACAGCCCTCTCCCCACTGAAAGCACAGGGAGATAACCTGTGAATGGCCATCCATTCCATTTCTGTGTCTTAATGTTAAAAACACTGCTTAGCTGTTTATATTGTCTTGTGAGTCATCTTTTTAAAATACTTTTTTTGTAGCCCACTTTGTTAAATGTTGTAATTTTGTACATTTTCTATTTAACTTTGTATTTATGGCTTATTTTAAAATAAAGCACTTTACATCTATTTTTATTCATTAGTTTATATATCAGTGTTTTTTCAGTTAGCTTTATCATACCAGTAGCCTTTAGTAATCATAGTTTGTTTCATTTACCCATTAAATACAAATAAACCAGTGTTCAATTATACACTGAATAAGTTTCAATCTTGCTTACTAAATAAGTTTGGTAAAAAGCTGTCAATATGCTAAATGCAGTAGAAATCTAGGTTTATATTTTACAAAATTCATTCTGTTAGTAATAAAGAAGTTTCCTGATTTGTTGCTTTATCAGTTATCCCCCAATTTGCCCTCCAATCCTAAGCGAGCCTGGGTCGTAGCTAAATCTGAAGATTTGGACTCCAGGACAAGGGGCCTCAAGGAGAAAGCTTTGCAGACCTCCTTCTGTGTTTTCCCCTCCCCAAAATTAATATGTTGAAACCTAAACCCCCAGTGTGATGGTACTGGGAGGTGATAAGGTCATGAGGGTGGAGCCCTCATGGATGGGATTAGGGCCCTTATAAGTGGATGAAGAGACCAGAGCTTTCTCTTTTCACCACTTAAGAACACAAGAAGTCGGCAGTCTGCAACCTGGAAGCGGGTCCTCAGAAGAACCTGACCATGTTGGCACCCTGATCTCAGACTTCCAGCCTCCAAAACTATGAGAAATAAATTTCTGTTGTTTATCAGAAGTCCCCCCTTCTGAGGGGGTATCCTAAGGGAGGGTACAGTAGTCCTCCCTTATCGTTGGGGGATATGTTCCAAGATCCCCTGTGGATGCCTGACACTGCAGATAGTACAGAACCCTATATATACCATGATTTCTCCTATACCTACATAACTATGTAAATTTTAATTTATGAATTAGGCACAGTAAGAGATTAACAACAATAACATCACAAAATAGAACAATTATAACACATTGTAATAATAGTTATGTGAATGTGGTCTCTCTCTCAAAATATATTATACAAATTTAATGCCTTTTCCATCTTAACTGAACACTTACCATGCACTGTGGCTGTAACTTGTGCAGTTGGGGTACAAGAGAAAAACTAGCACAAATTTCTTTTCCTTTCCTCACGATTTTACAGGTAGAAGATTCGTTTTTACAGTAAATTTTAGCCATCTCAGTATATGATTTTTTTTCTTTCCTTATTATTTCAAGAACTTTTACCTTTTCACTTAAAAGAAGCAATTTACAGCTTCTCTTTGGCATATCCAAATTGCCAGCATCATGACTCTTGCATTTGGGGGCCATTACTAAGTAAAATATGGGTTATTTGAACACAAGCACCCTCTATGCATTTCCCCTTTGTTGATTTTAATCTGTACATTTTCATTGTAATAAGCCATAACCATGAGCATAACAGCTTTTCTGAAGCCTTCTAGTTTATCACTGAGCCTGAGGGTGGTCTTGGGGACTTTCAACACATTAGCTTTTAAAATTTTGAACTGTGTGATCTGTTTCTTTCTCAGTGAATATTTACTTTCATACCTAACCTTGTATTCCTAATATTGTATTTTCCTAAAGAGGGACCCCAAAATCGTATAATTTCCAAATTCTACAAAACCTGGATCAACCTTTGCTTAAATACAAGTCCTCTCACTTCTTGGGCCTTTTCCCATGGTGACATTTTCACTTGGATGAGTGGATCCACCTGAAAATATCCTTCTTCCTTCGGTTGTCTGCCAGAACTTTGCCCTCCCTCCTCTAAGAAAGAGCAGTTACTCCATCCCCACTGCCCATAACACTTTACATGGAACTCTGTTTTACCACCTATCACATTATAGTATAATTACTTACATTACAGATGGTTATGTGTCTGCCTTGCTTGAACCAGGCAAGGACCGGCTCTGTCATCAACTGTTCCCTCAGGGAGGGAGGGAAGACAGAATGAGGTGAGGCATCTGGCAGAGGCAACATGCAGAATTAGAAAGAATTTGTATTTATCACCTGACAGACCCTGGGTCCACCATCTACTAGCTGTGAGATGTTGGGCAAGTGTAGCTCCTAGTGCTTCAGTCTCCTTGACGTAAAGTGGGTGAAACATCACTGGCCTTAAGGTTTGTTTTGAGGACTGAGTGAGAAGATGTAGGTGAAGAGACATAGCCAGCAATTTGAGTAAGAGGCTGGAATGCGGCAGCCTGAATTCTAATCTCATTTTCCTCACCTAGCAGTTGTGTGAATCTGGACGAGTAATTCCCACTCACTTCCTCAACATCTCCACCCTCACAGGGTCACTGGGCTGACTACATGAGCTAACCAGTGCCTTGCACGGAGTAAGGGGTCAATAACTGTTAGCTCTTATTAGACACTCAGTGAAGGCTAATCCCTTTGTTTTCTGGCATGCATAGGAGTGGATCTGTCCATAAACTCCAGCATTTGTGTTTATTTCCTTTAAATAAATATAATCCTGCTTGCACCTCCACATTACCCCCACCCTCGGAGGAGGCAGGAAATTCAGCCTCAAGTACATGGAGAGCTTCCCCCACTCGCATACTGAAGAGGCGCTGAGGTCTGAGAGGTCCCGGGTACAGATCATTGGTTCCTGGATTGCAGGTTTCTTTGACTTGAGTGGGAACAGAGTTCCTGGCACACTGCTGACTGACCCTGGCAGTCCCACTCAACCCCTTCAGTAGCAGCAGCCTTGAGGGGTACTGCGTCACCATTAGAAATCCACCGTCTCCCTCCCAGGCTTGGAAGACTGTCTTAGTCTGGGTGGGGAGAACCAGACCTTCCCAAACCCTGCAGAACCTGCAGCAATACTCTGACAAAGGGCTGAAGGGCGGGTGTGGGGCAGCCAGCAAGGCCAGGCAACTTTCTAACTTAGCACAAAGGCCTGGGGGCTGGAACCCAACTGGGATGAACATCTAATCTGGGTGTAAGGGGAAGAGGGAGTCGGGGGGTAGGGGGAGAAGGAAAAGGAACCAGAGTTTCAATATTTATTTCTCCTTCTATCCTTATATTTGACAACTTCAGGGCTAGAATTCTCTCCTGTAGACAGGAGCCTCTGGAACAATTAACCCTCTCCACGGGCAGGTGACTGAGCCTCAGTGCACTGCAACTTCCTACAGTCCTGTGGGTTCATTCTCATACTCATTCATTCCAGATATTTATCCTACTTCCAGGCACTATGGTTCTGCACCTTAGAATCTCCCCATCCCACTCCCCTGCCCCAGGCTTTTAAAAAATGTCCATGCTTGACACCCATTCTCCAGAAATTGACTTAACTGGTCTGTGGTGGGGCCCAGTCACAGGTTACTTTGTGAAAGCTCCCCAGGTGACTCGGACGTGCAGGCAGCGCTGGGAACCACTGGGGTAAGACCTTGTGGATTTGGATGAAATGAGTGAATTTACAGTGTCCTTTGATGACTACCTGCCACTACCTCCCAAGCCTCACGTAAGATGGCTACTGCTCCTTCCAGAGACAGCACGCCTGATGGGAAATGTCTTGGGTTGGAAATCAATTTGGAGTCCTGTTTGACCTTTGATGAACAGTCTGTGGCTTGGTTTCCTTTGGGGAAATGAGAGAGAGAGAGAGAGAGAGAGAGAGAGAGAGATTTCTGCTGTATATTCCTCATTGGATTATGGGATATAGCTCTTTGGGGAAAAAAGTTACATAAAAGGCTATTTTTAAATATCCCTAATAAAGTCAGTATGTCAGTACAGGAACTGTGTTTTAATACCTTTACCTCTCTACAGAGCTCACAGCAATTTTATCTCTAAGCCTAACAGAGAACCTCAAACTGGGGGCAGGGGGTGGATTGCCAAATCAGTAAGACCAATAAAATGTAAGCTTGGCACTAGCTACAAAGTAAGAAAAGTGTAATAACCTTATTATATGCCAAATACATCCAATTAGAAAATATACCAAAACTGAGTGAAAAATATGAGTTCATGTTAGCAAATACTTTAATGCCTTTGGTTTAATAATTTTATCAGCTTTCATTGCTTCACTAATTTTTTTACTTTGGTCGCATTTGTGGTCATCCTTAGGGGGAAGAATCATATTTGGGCTTAATTAAAGGCTTGGCAAATGTGAGCCATTTATTCTGGCCTGAGATGTAATAATCGAATAATTTTTCATCACTTCCATAAATTAAAAGGGAGTAGAATAATAGTACTTAATAAGTACTAGGTATTGCTCTGATAGCTTTACATATATTTTAATTCTCAAAAAAGACAAACCCAAAAGGAAAGTACTTTTATTATCCTCATTTTACACAAGAGAAAACTGGAATATAGAGTGCTTAGGTAACTTTGCCAAGATCACACTAGTAAATGGCAGACAGGGAGGCAGAATTCGAGCCCAGGCAGTCCACACTCTTAGCCATTACGACAGGGTCCTGCCAGACTGCTCAATTCCAAGTGACAGGGAATGTCTGATTCAGTTCCCCTACTGATTCTTCTCCCTCCAGAAACCTCATCCCAAACTACAGAACGCATGCCTTTCTTTGTGCTTCTGTGAGTGTCAAAGGAGACTATCACCACCCAGCTGGTAAGTACTATTAACAGTCAGAGGCATTTCATGTATTAATTATTCAACCAATATTTACTGAATGCCTACTGAAGCATTAAGGGTAGAAGAGCAAAGGAGACAAGGTCCTTGCCTACAAGAGCTTTATCCTCTGGTGAGAGAGACAGACAAGTAGACAGTTGTCCGTCCTGGGCTGCAAAATAATTGCTACAGAGAAGAGAAGCACAGGGTGCTAGGAGAACTCCCCAGAGAGATGTGCTCAAAGCTTGGGAGGGCACAGATTGTTGGTGAAGTTTTCTTGGAGAAGTGGCTGTATATTAGGAACACATGGAAGTTTGTCAGATTGCCAAACCAAAGCCACAGCCCAGATTAATCCAACCAGAATCTCCTGGGCATGTTTTAAAAGCCCCTAAAACAGTGGTCTCTAAAAGAAGAGCATTAACATCCCCTGGGAATTTGTTAGAAATTCCACTAAATCAGCCCTCCAGGGGATTCTGATACAAACTCAAGTTTCAGGAGTGGTTTGAACAGTGGTTCTTAAACTTAAACAGGCATCAGAATCCCCTGAAGGGCTCCTGGTTAATGTATACAGAGCATCAAGGCCCAGATTGCTGTGCCTCACCCCCAGTAAGTCTGAACCACAAATTTGCATTTCTGATAAATTCCCAGAATGCACACTTAGAGAACCACTACCCTAGATGAGGGGATGGCTAAACTGGAATCTGAAGGGTTAGAGTTTGCAAGGGGAAGAAGGCTGTGGGGAGTGGGGTGAAAACATATTGATCTATTGTATTCTTCTGTTGTACTTATTTCTACTCTTATTTTTTCCTTCTATTTTTTTGACTTATAATGCCAGTCTTTTTCTAACTTAATATGGATGTTCGCCTCATCAATTTTCAGCCTAGCTTTTCTAATATACATATTTGAGGCTACAAATGTCCCTCCAAAATATATTACTCTAGATATATCCCAAAAGTTTATATATATTGTGTTTTTACTGTCACTCAATTCTAAATACTTTCTGATCTCTAATAAAACATTTTTTTAATTGAAGTATAGCTGATTTACAATGCTGTGCTAGTTTTGAGTGTACAGCACAGTGATTTAGTTTTTTTGCAGTTTATATTTCATTATACGTTATTACAAGATATTGTAATTATCTTGTAATAAATTACAAGATATTGGGAATAATTCCCTGTGCTACACAGTAAATCCTTGTTGCTTATCTATTTTATATATAATAGTTTGTATCTGTTAATCCCATATTCCTAATTTGTCCCTCCTCCCCTCCCTCTCCCTTTGGTAACGATGTTTGTTTTCTATGTCTGTCTGTTTCTGTTTTGTATATAGAGTCATACAATTTCTTCTTAAACCCATGAATTATTTATGCTTAATTTCTAGACATGTAAGTTTTTGCACTGATTTCTAGCTTAACTGCACTGTGGTTAGAGAACATACTTCTGTATTTTAACTTTTTGAAATCTTTATGAAATGTCCCATCTATGCTTAAAAAAAGTATATTCTGCAGTTGTTTGATATAGTATTCTATATATATTCATTAAATCATGTTTGTTAATGCTTAATTCTGTACATTTCTAATTTTTTAAGTGTTTGCTCTATCCCTTACAAAGACAGGTGTGTTACTATTTCCTGTAATGACTGGATTTTTTTTCTTATTCTCCCTGCAGTTCTTACATTTTCTGCAATATATATTTTGGCTATGTTACTAGGTGCATATAACTTTTAAATTGTTTTATCTAATAATTTTGTGGCCATTTTGTTTGATATTAATACAACTACCTCAAAATTCCCTGGGTTAGAATTTGATCCTTTTTTTTTTTTTTTTTTTGCCGTACGTGGGCCTCTCACTGTTGTGGCCTCTCCCGTTGCAGAGCACAGGCTCCGGACGCGCAGGCTCAGCGGCCATGGCTCACGGGCCTAGCCTCTCCGCAGCATGTGGGATCTTCCTGGACCGGGGCACGGACCCGTGTCCCCTGCATTGGCAGGAGGACTCTCAACCACTGCGCCACCAGGGAAGCCCAGAATTTAATCTTTTTAAGTTTAGCATTTTTGCACTCTTGTGTTTCAAATGTCTTTTATAAACAGCATATTATTTGATATCTGACCATCTTTGTAATATACCTGAAGCACTTAGTCCATTTTCACAATGTAATTTTTGAGATATATGGACTTATATCAACTAATTTTTGCTTTCCATTTATCCCACAATTTTGATGTTTCTACTTCTATCTTCCATTTCTATCATTTGAGTTATGTTTTTACATCCCATTTATCCCCCTACCAGTTTGGAAGCTGTTCACTCTGTCTCCATTTTTTTTTTTTTTTGGCAGTTATTCCAATAGTGACAACATGTAATCTAAAGCAGATTAATATCTTAGCCTCTTTTTTGCCAATAAAAAGCCTCATCACTTCCTCCCCACTCATATGCCACTCATGTTTTTTAATTTTTTAATTTAATTTTTTTATATAGCAGGTTCTTATTAGTCATCAATTTTATACACATCAATGTATACATGTCAATCCCAATAGCCCAATTCAGCACACCACCATCCCCCCACCCCAGTGGCTTTCCCCCCTTGGTGTCCATACATTTATTCTCTACATCTGTGTCTCAACGTCTGCCCTGCAAACCAGTTCATCTGTACCATTTTTCTAGGTTCCACATATATGTGTTAATATACGATATTTGTTTTTCTCTTTCTGACTTACTTCACTCTGTATGACAGTCTCTAGATCCAACCACATCTCAACAAATGACTCAATTTCATTCCTTTTTATGGCTAATATTCCATTGTATATATGTACCACAACTTCTTTATCCATTCATCTGTCGATGGGCATTTAGGTTCCTCCCCACTCATATGCATGCCACATATATGATTTTTTAAAAATATTTATTTATTTATTTTGGCTACGCTAGGTCTTAGTTGCAGCACACAGGATCTTCGTTGTGGCATGTGGAATTTTCATTGTGGCATGCATACAGGATCTAGTTCCCCAACCAGGGATCGAACCCAGGCCCCCGGCATTGGGAGTGTAGAGTCTTACCCACTGGACCACCAGGGAAGTCCCTCTTATGATTTTAATTCTATCTTTTTTCCCTTTTTAAAATCCCACAATGAATTGTTATTTAGTCAACATCTGCTAATCAGTCACTTTCTGTGGCCTTTGTCTCACATCTGAGCTCTTCCATGTGGGATTTCTTCCTTCTATCCTATCTGATTTATATCATCTTCTAGCGAAGGTTTATTAAGGCAAATTTCTGTTCTCAAGTGAAACTATATTTTACTCTCATACTTGAAAGATAGTTCCACTTGGTACTGAGTTCTAGATTATTTTTCTTCCAGGGTACACTGAAGTGTCCATTTTTGGCTTGCATTGTTGCTAATGAGAGATCATCTATTGGTTTAACTGTCAAACCTTTGAAGATATCTATTTTCTCTTTGATTTTAATAGTTTCCTCTTTATTTTGGTGTTCTAAAGTCTTACTCTGATATGTCAAGGTGTAAATTTCTTATTTCTGTTTGGAATTTATTACCTTCCTGAATCTGTGGCATTATATCCTTCATCAGTTTTGAAAAATTCTCAGCCATGATCTCTTTGAATATTGTCTCTTTCCCATTCATTCTCTTCCTTTCTTCTGGGACTCCAACTAGAAACATATTAGACCTTCTCACTCTATCATTCATGTCCCATAACCACTTCTTTATATTTTCCATCTCATTATACTTCTGAGCTGCATTTTAGATGACTTCTGACTTATTCTGAAATTTCTTGCTATTCCTCCTTGAACCTGGAGGATCCTGCTCACCTCTGAGCTTTTTAGAAATGCAGAAATTCAAGCCCTATTTTACACCTACAGAATCATAACCTGCCTTTTAATATCATTCCCACATAATTTTCATGCACATTAAAGTTTGCAAAGCATTTACCTTGTTCGTTAACTTTCAGACCTGAGTTTAATCTGTGGTTAAACCTGTACATAGATTTCAATTTTTCAATCATTTTCACTTCTACAAGTTCTATTTGGTACCCTTCAGCATTTAGGTGGATATACTTTATAATTCATTTATTGCATATATTTTTCAGTCTTGTTTTTCACTTCATTAAACATGCTAAGATGGTCATTTTATAGTCTTTGATAATTTCATTATCTGAAGTCCGTGAAGGTTTTTGTTGTTTCATTGTTTCTTCCTCTTGATCATCGTAAACTGAAGATTTTTGTTTTACTTCAAGCAGCTCAGTTGCCTCGGAAGTTTTTCTGGGGTGAATGTAGGTTCTTCCAGAGTGAATTTGCATTTACATCTGCCAGGCACCATGGAGCACTACCGTTCTGGAGGGACACTAACTTCTTAGGTTGAAGTTTTTGTCAAAACATTTAATACTGTGCATTTAAGCCGCAAGACTGTGTGAAGCCTTGTGGTTCCCAATGTTTAGCAGTAATTTCTCTCCTTCGCTAAAGCTAAGATTCCTTGTGGTTCCCTCATAGAGTGGGATTATTTCTATGTCATCTTTATACTAAGGGCACAGCCCTTTGGGCTCTGGTTCTGTGGGGACAATATCACATACTAGACAATTTAGAACCTCTGAGATTTGCTTGCTGTAGTCATGCCCCAGAGCCTGTGAAAGCCAAAGTCAATTCCTCTGGTTCAACAAATAACTGCAACAAATAACTGCTGAAGCCAGCTGCAGCAGTGCTATGCTTTACTCTCTGGATCTCCCACTTTTACTCAACTTCTTCCTTGAGAATTCCTTAATTTTTTGCTAGTTAATCAATGTTTCAAGCCTTTTTTTAAAAAAAGTACTTTTTAAAATCTAGGATTCTTGGTTGTTCTAGCAGGAGCTACTAACCTGGCTAGGTTCAAATAGGTGCCTATTTGAACCTGGCGAACTGGACAACATCCAGTGTTGTCAGGCAATGCTTATCAAACTGCTGGTTGACACAGTTTAATGTGTTAGGAAATCAATGAAGTGGGTCACAATGAGAATTTTAAAATAACAGTTAGATATCAGAATAGAATAGAAAAATAGCTATAGACTCTTTGCAAGAACTTGATGTTTCAATTTAATGTGTCAGGAAATCAGTGTAGTGAGTCACAATCAATATTTTCAAATATATATATATATATAGATATTATAAATATCTACCAAAAGAGATATTAGAATAGAAAATACCTAAGTGAGCACACCTACGAACTCTACAAGAACTAGATGTATCTCAGTAAACACTACAGCCAACTGAGACAAATAGCACAGGAAAAATAGAGAAGAGCACGTGATGAATATATGAAATGGAAGGAACAAGTTTTTAATCTTTTGTAGAATGAGGTTCCATTTGATTACCTAGCTTATTAAGGTCAGTTCCTAATGGAAGGGTCATTGCCATATTATTTGAATTTTATTTTAACACAGTTTGCACTTAATCAAGCTAAATGCATAGAAGTATAATCCACTGTTGGTAAATATGTCATTACTCTGAGTTTCAATTCTGATGAGTTCGTTTTTCAGAAAGAATATTATCAAGGATAATATTTTTCAAGTCAAAAATGAGACTCAAAAGTTATTACTATATTTCCTAACATTGTTAGCGATGTGAATGTTTTTTATGACAATGGTTTAAATTAAATAACATTAGAAAAAGTGTTATATCTCATTTCTCCATCATGAACTTTTAATCATTACATTCCAGGAGAGAAATCCAAAACATAAAAATTTAGTGACTTCCCTTCCACCCAAGAAGAGACTGGATCTATCCTTCTGCCTGCAACAATCAAAATATCCCCAAAATATATGAAACAAATGCTTTTAAGATACTGGATATCAGGCAATCAAGGACAGTAATCCTTGAGAGAACAGAAACAAATGAGGTGAGCCCTACAATTGCCCCAGCTTACTGCCTTGAGAGTTTCCAAGCTGCAGCACAGAAGAGAACCCAGGCAAAGCCCATCAGATCCCCCGGATTGAGGAAATGGAGCTGAGAGTCCAGAGAGACCAAGGTGGTGAGAATTTGCAGGACAGAGAACAGAGACAAGGAGCTAAACAGAGAGGGACTCCCTCAGGAATTCATCACAGAGGCTATCAATAAATGCATGTGAGGAAATTATCTGAGGTTAGGGAGAAAACATCCAAAAGAATTAGAGGGAACAATGTCAAACCCACACAGGACCAGGAATGGTGCCCACTCCCAATAGCTAGAGTGTAAAACCTCACAATTCAAGGGGAATTAGGTACAATAACCAGGAAGTTCTTGCCTCAGTAGTGGGAAATAGCTAACCTTAGAGAAATCACTGTTCTGGAAGCTCCTAAGAAATCATAAAAGCAAGACCTGCAAGAATCAAATGCTTCCAAGTAACATAACTGCATCTCAGAACAATGCTCAATTTACTCATAGGAACACAAATATATTCAGCACCTGACAAGGTAAAATTTACAATGTCTGGCATCTAAACAAAGATTACTAGGCATACAAAGAAGCAGGAAAACACATGTCATAACCTGCTGAGATAGAACGAGGTTTTCCTCAAGAATTAAAAGCTGGGCTTCTGTATCCCCAACACATGAATGCAATGAAGAGACAGCTAATCAGCTCTGAAAATATGTGGTTTCTCCAAATCATTATGTAAACCATCAAGAGACCAGTATTGGCTCATATGCCACATTTTTTTTAAAAAAAACCAAAGTCCTCTTTTCACTTAGTCTTTTCAAATAAGTAATATATTCATACAGTTCAAAATTCAAAAGTTACAGAAAGGTATACATTAACAAAACAGTTTCCTCTCTTCTCCCAGCTACTCAGGATTATCTTCTACCATGTACAGGGAGTGCTTCACTCCTCATTAGTTATGTCTACTTTTTGCTAGAGGCAAGTGAATTTTGAGATGGACCTGAAGGACAAAAATGGCAGGATGGGGCTAATGGTAAAGCAACTTGAAAGAGGCTTTCCTTGAGTCTGCCTTAAAGGCAGCTGCAGGGAAGGAAATGGGGAAGAGTGTACAAGCTGAAAATAGGAACAAAATTAGCTAATACAGTTGGCCCTTGAATAATGTCAGGGTTAGGGGCACTGACGCTCTGCCCAGTCAAAAACCCATGTGTAACTTTACAGTTGGCCCTCCATATCCTAGGTTCTACATCCAAAGATTCAACCATCATGTAGTACTGTAGTATGTATTTAGTTAAAAAAAAAAAAAATTCCACATATAAGGGGGCCTGTGCAGTTCAAACCTGTGTTGTTTAATAGTCAATTGTAAAATACAATTCAGGGTTTTTTATAGCTCACTTTCCTTTCTACTTCCTGGACTACTGTGCTGCTCAGAGGTAACTCACAATGTTTTAGTGATGCAAAGGTCATCAAACATCACCTGTCCAACCTACAATACAAAGAGACTACAAGATTCAGATGAAATCATGATGTGGAAAATACAACTCTATAGCATTTTTAAGTTAGAATGCTATTACTGGCACTTCTTCCCCCACTAAAGTAAAATGCTTTCCAGGACCTAATCATACTGCTAGAGTTTTATTTCTTTTACTTAAGACATGGCTGGGGATGCTCTAAGTTGAGCTATCATCTGATGACATAAAAGAAAAAGACTGACTTGGAGGTAAGAGCATATGGGAGAAAAGCCTTGTGGGCTCTTAAATCCTGGACAGAAAGAGGTAAAATCAGTGAGGAAAAGAGTTTAGAACAGGGAAGCTTGGAAAACCAAAGATAAATGTTGCCAAATTTGGTTTAGACACAGCTCCACTGGGTAGAGAAAGGGGTGCTTCCTTTAATTCTCGCCTTATTCACTTAAAGTATTAGACATGTTCAAAAAATAAAGCTGTAAGTAGAGAGTGTTTGGGAGGAACACTGGCATTAAATATTATTATTAAAAATAAAACCTGTTGCTTTGGCCTCAGGCCAAGATGGAATAACAGCAATCATATTTACTCCTCTACCTGAACTAATAAAAAAAACAAAATATACAAAATAATAGTTCTCAAGACACCGGACATTTGGCAATGAAGGCAAGCAATGCCAGAGAGATGGGAAAATCAACCAGATGATACCTATGATTGTCCCATCTTTCTTCCTCAAGAGATTTCTATGCCACAGGGCAAAAGTGAGAGTAGTGGCAAGAGCAGGCCACAGGAGGTGGCCAACAGTCTCCTTCAAAAGCTGGAGAGAGTCCAGTCCTGCATGAAAGGAGCTCAGATGTTGTCACTCTACCCTAACAATAAGAAAAAAGCTGAGCAAGCTGAAAACCAACAATTCTTCTTAGATCCAGCAGAAAACTAACATCACAGTGCAAACCACTGCCCTCAAAATTGAAGAGGGACAAGCAGATATAGAGAATCACCACCTAAAAATAGTAGAAGCCCAAGAACAGAAATCTTCACAGGAATGAGTACTGGGCTCCTTCTACCCAGTAGATCATGTCTGGCTTACAACAAGAATTACAATGCAGGGCTTCCTTGGTGGCGCAGTGGTTGAGAGCCTGCCTGCCGATGCAAGGCACATGGGTTTGCGCCCCGGTCCGGGAAGATCCCACAGGCCACGGAGTGGCTAGGCCCGTGAGCCATGGCCGTTGAGCCTGCGCATCCGGAGCCTGTGCTCCGCAACGGGAGAGACCACAACAGTGAGAGGTCCACATACCTCAAAAAAAAAAAAAAAAAATTACAATGCACACTCAACCACAGAAAGAGAAATGAGGAAAAAATGATTACATGGAGACTAAAAAACATGCTACTGAAAAAACCAATGGGTCAATGATGAAATCAAAGAGGAAATTAAAATATACCTCAAGACAAACAATAATGAAAACACAACCATACAAAATCTATGGGATGCAGCAAAAGCAGTTCTAAGAGGGAAGTTCATAATGATACAGGCCTTCCTCAAAAAGAAAAATCCCAACTAACCTAACCTACCACCTAAAAGAATTAGAAAAAAACAAACAAAACCTAAAGTTAGCAGAAGGAAGGAAATAATAAAGATCAGAGAAAATAAACTAGAGATTAAAAAATAGAAGAAAATCAATAAAACCAAGACCTGGTTTTTTGAAAGGCTAAACAAAATCAACGAAACTCTGGCCAGACTCTTCAAGAAGAAAAGAGGGAGGACCCAAATAAACAAAATAAGAAATGAAA
The DNA here is from genome assembly GCF_008692025.1 of Phocoena sinus. NCBI lineage: Eukaryota > Metazoa > Chordata > Mammalia > Artiodactyla > Phocoenidae > Phocoena > Phocoena sinus. The sequence continues at coordinate 26,819,385 of NC_045776.1, read as the reverse complement.
AATAAGAAATAACAACTGACATTGAAGAAATACAAAATACCATAAGAAAATATTATGAACAGTTATATGCCAACAAAGTGTACAACACAGAAGAAATGGACAAGTTTCTAGAAATGTACAGCCTGCCCAAATTGAATCAGGAAGAAACAGATAATTTGAACAGACCAATCACTAGATATGAATAGAATCTGAAATAAAAAAAAAGTGGGGGGTGGGGATAAATCAGTGGCTTGAGATTAACATACACACACTACTATATATAAGATAGATAACCAACAAGGACCTACTGTATAGCACAGGGAACTCTACCTAATATTCTGTCATAACCTATATGAGAAAAGAATCTGAAAAAGAATGAATATATGTATATGTATAAATGAATCACTTTGCTGTACACCTGAAACTAACAGAACACTGTAAATCAACTATACTCCAATAAAATTTTTAAAAAAGAAAGAAAAAAACCTCCCTGCAAACAAAAATCCAGACTGGATGGCTTCACTGGTGAATTCTAGCAAACATACAAAGAAGAACTTATCCTATCCTTCTTAAACTCTTCCAAAAGATCAAAGAGTAGGGAATACTAACAAAACCAGACAAAGACACTACCAAAAAAGAAAATTACAGGCCAATATCTTTGGTTTTGCATCTATGAATATAGATGCAAAAATCCGCAACAAAATATTAGCAAACTGAATCCAACAACACATAAAACAATCACACACCATGATCAAGTTGGATTCATTCCAGGGTCACAAGGATGGTTCAACATATACCAATCAATGTGAGACACCACCACAACAAAAGAAGACAAAATCTACATGATTGTCTCAATAGACGCAAGAAAAGCATTTGATAAAATTCAACATCCATTCATGATAAAAACTCCTGCCAAAGTGGGTAGAGAGGGAACATATCTCTCTCTCCTCTCTCTCTCTTTTTTTGGCCATGCGTCTTGCAGGATCTTAGTTCTTGGACCAGGGACTGAACCCAAGTCCCAGCAATGAAAGCGCTGAGTCCTAACCACTGGACTGCCAGGGAATTCCCAACATACCTCAACATAATAAAAGCTATTTATGACAAACCCACAGCCAGCATACCCACAGTACTCAATGGTGAAGAGCTGAAAGCCTTCCTGCTAAATTCTGGAACAAAACAAGGGTGCCCACTCTCACCACTTCTATTCAACATAGTATTGGAAGTCCTACCCCCAGCAATTAGACAAGAAAAAGAAATAAAAGGTATCCAAATCAGAAGGGAAGAGGTAAAGTTGTCATTATATGCAGATGACATGATACTCTATATAGAAAACCCTAAAGACTCCACACAAGAACTATTAGAACTGATAAATGAATTTAGCAAGGTAGCAGGATATACGATTAATATACAGAAATATTTTGCATTTCTTTACACTAACAAGAAAATATCAGAAAGAGAAAGTAAAAAAACCCAAAACAACAACAAAAACAATCCCATTTAAAATTGCATCAAAAAACAAAACAAACAGAAACAACCTAGGAATAAACCTAACCAACAAGGTGAAAAGACTCACAAGCTGAGAATTATAAAACAATGATAAAAGAAATCAAAGATGATTCAAGGAAATGGAAAGATATCCCATGATCTTGGATTGGAAGAATTAATAGTTAAAATGGCTATAATATCCAAAGCAATCCAGAGAGTTAATGTGATTCCTATCAAATTACCCATAACATTTTTCACAGAACTAGAATAATCCTAAAATTCACACAGAACCACAGAAGACCCAGAATTGCCAAAGCAATCCTGAGGAAAAAGAACAAAACGGAAGGCATAACCCTCCCAGACTTCAGACAATACTACAAAGCTACAGTAATCAAAACAACGTGGTACTGGTACAAAAACAGACAGATAGATCAGCAGAACAGAACAGATAGCCCAGAAATAAACCCACCCACCTATAGTCAATTAATCTTCAACAAAGGGGGCAAGGATATATGATGGAGAAAAGACAGTCTCTTCAGCAAGTGGTGTTGGGAAAGCTGGCAGCTGCATGTAAATCAATGAAGCTAGAACACTCTCTCACACCATACACAAAAATAAACTGAAAATAGCTTAAAGACTTAAATATAAGACATGACATCATAAAACTCCTAGAAGAGAACACAGGAAAAACATTGCCTGACATAAATCGTACCAATGTTTTCTTAGGTCAGTCTCCCAAGGCAATAGAAATAAAAGCAAAAATGAACAAATGGGATCTAATCAAACCTAGAAGATTTTGCACAGCAAAGGAAACCATAAACAAAATGAAAAGACAACCTACGGACTGGAAGAAAATATTTGCAAACAATATGACCAATGAGGGCTTAATTTCCAAAACATACAACAGCTCATACAACTCAATAACAAAAATAACAAACAATCCAAGCAATAAATGGGCAGAAGACCTAAACAGACATTTCTTCAAAGAAGACATACAGATGGCCAACAGACACACGAAAAAATGCTCAACACTGCTAATTATTAGAGAAATGAAAATCGAAACTACGATGAGGTATCACCTCACTCTGGTCAGAATGGCCATCATCAAAAAGTCTACAAATAATAAATGCTGGAGAGGGTGTGGAGAAAAGGGAACACTCCCACACTGTTGGTGGGAATGTAAATTAGTGCAGCCATTATGGAAAACAGTATGGAGTTTCCTTAAAAATCTAAAAATAGAGTTATCATACGATTCAGCAATCCCACTCCTGGGCATATATCCGGAAAAGACAAAAGAACTAATTTGAAAAGATACGTGCACCCCAATGTTCATAGCAGCACTATTTACAATAGCCAAGACATGGAAGCAACCTAAGTGTCCATCAACAGATGAACGGATAAAGGATTATTACTCAACCATAAAAAAGAACGAAATAATGCCACTTGCAGCAACATGGATGGACACAGAGATTACCATAATAAGTGAAGTAATTCAGACAAAGACAAATACTATATGACACCACTTATATGTGGAATCTAAAAAAAATAGTACAGATGAACTTATTTATGAAACAGAAGCAGACTCATAGACAAAGAAAACAAACTTATGGTTACCAAAGGGGAAGGTGGGGGTAGGGATAAATTGGGAGTATGGGATTAACAGATGCACACTACCATATATAAAATAGATAAACAACACGGATTTACTGTATAGCACAGGGAACTATATTAAATATCTTGTAACAAACTATAATGGAAAAGAATTTTTAAAATAACAAATATATATACATATATATGTATAACCGAATTACTTTGCTATACACCTGAAAGTAACACAATATTGTAAATCAACTATACTTCAATTAAAAATTTACCAAAAAAACCCCACACAATTTGAAGAGATAGAACAAGCATCAGAACCAGACCTACATATGGAAGAGATGTTGAAATTGTCAGACTGGGATTTAAAACAACTATGCTTAATACGGTAGAGGGTCTAATGAAAAAAGTGGACAACATGAAGGAACAGATAGGTAATATAAGAACAAAGATGGAAACTCTAAGAAAGAATCAAAAAGAAATGCTAGAAATAAAAAACACTATCACAGAAATGAACTATGCCTTTGTGATGGACTCATCAATAGACTGGATATGGCTGAGGAAAGAATCAGTCAACTTGAAGGAAGAAATGTCAATAAAAACCTCCAGAACTGAAGTACAAAGAGACAAAGAAAAAGGATAAAACCTTCAAGAACTGTGGGACAGTTACAAAAGTTATGACATACACATAATGGGAATACCAGAGGGTGAAGAAAAGGGAACACTCCCACACTGTTGGTAGGGATGTAAATTAGTGCAGCCATTATGGAAAACAGTAAGGAGTTTCCTTAAAACACTAAAAACAGAGTCATCATATGATCCAGCAATCCCACTCCTGGGCATACATCCGGAAAAGATATATCTGAAATAGTAATCACAGAGAATTTCCTAAAATTAATGGCAGACACCAAACAACAGATTCAGAAATCTCTGAGAACATGTAAGATAAATAATAAAAAAAAATCTACACCTAGGCATATATTCAAACTGCAGAAAGTAAAAGATGAAGAGAAATTCTTGAAAGAAACCAAAGGAAAAAGAAATCCTCCTATAGAGGAGTCAGGATAAGAATTACATTGGGTTTCTTTTCAGAAACCATGTAAGCAATAAGAGAGTGTAGTGAATTATTTAAAGTGTTAGGGAAAAAAGTCCACCAACCTAGAATTCAGTATCTAGCAAAATTATCCTTCAAAAATGAAGGAGAAATAAAAATTTTTCCAGACAAACAAAAACAAAGGGAATTAGCTGACAGTACACCTACATAGCAAAAAATGTTGAAAGAAAATTTTCAGGACTATAGGTCAGGAACTCAGATCTACATGAAGTAAGGAAGAACATCAAAGGAGTAAATGAAGGTAAAATTAAATCTTTTATTTTCCTTATTCTTATTTTAACAGTTTGTTAAAAATAATAACAGCAACAAAACATTCAGTGATTATAGCTATAGATAAATTAATTGAATGACAGCAATATCATAAGAGATGGAGGGAGTAGTTGGGAATACTCTGTTGTAAGATATTTACATTACCCGTACAGTGTTATTTGAAGGAGAACATGGATTAGTTGTAAATGTATATTGCCAACTCAAGAGCAAACACTAAAAAAAAAAAATAAAGAAAAATTGTAAAAATAAATTGATATGCTGACAAGAAAAAAATGGAATAATATAAAATGCTCAATTAAAACTAGAGAAGGCAGAAAAAGAGGAGAGGAAAGAAAAACAAAGAACATGGGCAACAAATAGAAAACAGGAAAAAAATATGGTATATATTAGCCCACCTACATCAATAATCACTCATTTACAATGAATGTGTATTACTTTTGTATTCAGAAAAGCTGTTCTCTCCTGCTCTCCCCACCCAGGAAATCCTTCTCTGATATCATTCACCTTCTGCCATGGCTGCCAGCAAGAAGGGGATGACAAAACCACAGGCAGGTTAACTATTCAGAATCTGTGACCAACAAGGGGTTCACTGAAATTTAAAGAACTTTGCAAAAAACAATGAAATACCATATGAGCAACAGACTAACTGAATACACAGCTTATTCGAGATTAACCACTGTTAATTCTTTACCCGAGAGCTTCTTAAAAACACTTCTAGCAATTTGCAGAACTCTTTCCTTAGAGATTTCTATTAGCCAACACTTGTTATATGGCCTTTTAATTGAGAAAACAAAACACCTTGATACCTTAGGGTTTTGTGTTTTCGATAATATTTTAGACATTAATCATTCCAGTCAAACACCACAGGAAAAATTTCAAGCCCCATTCCTACCCATCAGCAAAGGCCGAGTGAAAAGCCTAGACTTCTTTTCTCGCCCAGAAGTAACAAGGTACCCTTCCCCTCTGGTTGCGGGGGGTGAGGTCAGAGAAGGCTGAGTGAGATTGTCATACCTGCCAGGCGTTATCAAGCCTCATCCTAACCCCACTGTCAGTGGAGAATATGTGGGGTACCTGGACCTTCAACCCCACCTGCTCCACCTTTGTGCTGTGTTAGTATCAGAGGAGGCCTAGTGGAGAGTCAGGACTCTGACCACTGCCTGGCAGTAAGGAGCCCAACCATCTCCCCTTGGTGTCAGTGAAGGCCATGTGGGGAACAGTAACAAGGCAAACCTATCCTTCCTAACCAGGAGGGCTCCTGCTTAGCGAGGAGCCAGTACTCCTATCTCTGCCCAGCAGTAAGGAGGTTCTCCTACCCCCTGGGGTGTCAGTGGAGGCCGAGGAGGGAATCTGGACTTACACCTACGTCTAGAAGTATTGAGACACTCCCCTTGTCTCACCAGTGCAAAGCCAGAAGAAGCCTGATAAAACAGAAGACTTAAATAAATTCGTCTCATAACACCCCAATGTCCAAGATTCAATTAAAAACCAACAGATTCCATTGAGATGACACTGATGTTAAAATCAGATCTGAAAAGGATTTTAAAGCAGCTATCATAAAAATGCTTCAATAAGCAATTACAAACATTCTGAAACAATTGGAAAAATAAGTCTCAGCGAAGAAAAAGAAGAACCAAACAGAAATTTTAGGATTGAAAAATACAATTAAAAAACCCAAGAGAAAGGAAAGCATATGTCCATACATATACTTGTACACAAATGTTCATAGCAGTCTTATTCATAAGAGCCAAAATGTTGAAATGACCCAAATGTCTATCAACTGGAGGATGGATAAACAAAAGTGTGGTACATCCATACAATGGAATATTACTTGGTCAGAAAAAGGAATGAAGTACTGATATATGCTATCTGGATGAACCCTGAAAACATTAGGCTAACTGAAATGAGCTCATCACAAAAAGCCACATATTATATGATTCAGCTTATCTTAAATATCCAGAATAGGCAAATACATATACAGAAAGTAGATTAGTGGTTGCCTAGTGCTGAAGGGTGTGAGGATGGGGAAATTAGGGGTGTGTGATTGCTAATGGGTATGGAGTTTCTTGTGGGGCATAAGGATGACGTTCTAAAATTGATTATGGTGATAGTTGCACATTTCTCTGAATATACTAGAAACCAGTGAATTGTACACTTTGAACAAGAGAACTGCATGTGTTACGGGTTGAATTGTGTACCATACCAAAAAAAATATGTTGGAGTCCTAACCCCTAGTAGCTCAGAATGTGGCCCTATTTGGAGAAAGGGTCTTTAGAGGTGATCAAGTTAAAATGAGGTCATCAAGGTGGGCCCTAATCCAATATGACTAGTATCCTTATTATAAAGGGGAAATTTGAACACAGAGACAGACATGTATGGAGGGTGAAGATGTTCATCTACAAGCCAAAATGAGAAGCCTTGAACAGACTTCCCTCAAAGCCTGTACAAGAAGCCAACACTGCTGAACCTTGATTTCAGACTTGGTAGCCTCCAGATGGCAATAAAATACATTTCTGTTAAGTTTAAGTCATTCCCAGTTTGTGGAATTTACAGCAGCCCTAGCAAACTAAAACAGCATGTGAATTATACCTCAATCAAGCTGCTACCAAAAAATCAAAACAATATGCTGTCTACAAGAAACTCATTTCAAATATAATGACATAGGTTGAAAGTAAAAGCTATTCTAGATACTTGCAATAGTATGGTTAACGAAAGAAACAAAATCCTAGCCCTCATGGAACTTACATTCTAGTGGAGTAGATGAGTTTGCCAAACAGTGTGGGTCAGGTGGCTGGGGAAAGGCAGCTAACCAAGCAAGGTTTCATCTACATTTACATTTCCAGGACAGAGAGAAGAAAAAGAGTTCCTGAAGGAGACAGAAAAAGAATTGCGTGGTCACAAAAATCAAGGAATGGAAGGGACCGGGTCAAACGCAAATGTTGAAGTTAGTAAAAGTCAAGTTCATGGAACTTGGCAATTATGTGCACATTTTGACATCAGCAAGAATCATTTCAGGAGTGTGATGGCAACTAAGATTCCACCATGTCAGCTACTTGCCAGCATGCTCAAAATATTCTTTCTTTCTTCTGTTGCACCCACTTGACAAAAACTCAACTCTGAATAGCCTTTACCAATGAGCAGTGTTGAAGAATAGTCCTCCAGACGGATGCCACTGTAAGTCCATTGTGTCCAACTCACTGCTGTTCTTTTCTAGTCCATTCTTTCCCATTCTCTAGGACCACCATTTCAAACCATCTCTGTTGTCTTTGTACCTACCTCCATTCTCAGCCCCCCCCCCCACTTCTGGAACTTGCCACATCACTTGGTTCTCAAAGACGTGAGAGCAAAACCATTAGGTGAAAACTTTAAACCCTCTGCTACCCAAATGACACACATGCCCATGTCCATGCCCATTCCTCCCTCTGCCTGTGATATGGATGCCAGCTTCCCTCCTCAGGAACCTAGATGTACCAATGATCTTGGCCAACTCCTCCTGCACCACTGCATTTTAACCTCCCCCCTCTCCTGATTCTACCTTTCCTAATTAGCATTTAAATGAGATGCAAGTTTCTCCTGCCTTCAAAAAAAAATCCCTCAACCACACGTAATTCTATTGCTACAGCCTCACCCTTGGTCACAGCCAATTTTTGAGTTATCTGCACTTGCTCACTTCATTACTCTGCAGTCCTCATCCCACTGCAACCTAGATTTACCCTCACCAATGCACTGAAAAAGGAAGATATAGATTACCATAATTCCTAAATTCTAATATGCATATTCATCCTCCCCCACATTTTAATAGACTACCTCTTATGATCAATGTGATTGAAAGCAATGGGCCACAGTTTAGATTTTTCTTTGTGTATGTAAAGACGCCTTAGATTCAATCAAATATGGTGTTTCTGAAAATAAAATTTTTTTCTAAATGGGTACTCTTTTTATATTGTATTAGATTTTTTTTTTTTTTGGCGGTACAAGGGCCTCTCACTGTTGTGGCCTCTCCCGTTGCGGGGCACAGGCTCCGGACATGCAGGCTCAGTGGCCATGGCTCACAGGCCCAGCCGCTCCGCAGCATGTGGGATCTTCCCGGACCGGGGCACGAACCCGTGTCCCCTGCATCGGCAGGCGGACTCTCAACCACTGCGCCACCAGGGAAGCCCATATGAGAGCTTTTAGCTTCACTAAACACCCTGAAATACATTCTTTTGGCCTCTGTGGTAGCTCAGCTGCTCCTTCTCAATCCCCTTCCTGTGTTCCTTGTCTAGTTCTCTTCTTTCCTCACTCATCAACTTCTTTGGATGAGCTCTTACACTACCATGGTTTCAGTACTACCCATATGTTATAGGACAAGCCTGTAGCTGGTCCAATGTCATGTGGGCATGACTTCAGAGACATCAAACTAACTGATTCTTGTTCCAAAGTAGAGTCCAATAATGACTTAGGTGAAGTTGTTAGCCTTGAGAGACTAAAGATGATAAATTAGAATGTTTACACCTACAGTTGTATTGCATAACTCAGAGCAGTAGAGCTGACCCAGATGACTTGGTCCTTAGTACAAAATACAGAGGTTACATGCAGAATTTCTCCAGCCTTACATATACAGTAGGCTGAGTCTACGAGGGGTCACTTAGGCCTTCAGGTTTAATAAAACACCTACTCGCACATTATTGTCCCCACTGTGCATTGCCCTACCAATCCCCCATTCCAGGCCCTTGCCCTGAGATTTCAGAGTCTATTAGGTCAGCTTGCTGACTTCCTCTGAAATCCCCAGCATCTTTCATCCATCTGCCTCCTCGTTTCCCTCCCTTGTGAATGCCTGCTGCTCAGGTATCAAGTGATTTCCACAGTCAGCTTAAGTCAAATACAAAGGACGATCCACCATTTCTTCATTCACAAATATTTATTGAGCACCTACTATGCGCCACACCATGTTAGGCTCTGGGATGCAAGTGAAATAAGATATCACCCCTGCCCTCATGGAGCTTACAATCTAGCAGGGGAAACAGACAGTACACAGTAAACTAATACATAAAATAAACACAGGTTGTGCTATCTGCCATATAGGATATAAACAGTGGTAAGATTAGAATAGTTAGGAAACACCTCCTTTTTAGATAGAATGGTCAAGGAAGGCCTCTCTGAGAAGGTAGTTAAAAACTAGGTATGAAGCCTGGCTCCCCGCTTACAATCTACACGACCTTAGGCAAGTCACTTACCCTCTCAGAATCTGTTTCCACATTTGTAGAATGGAGATAATCATATCAAACTCAAGAAACGCTCATTACTGTGAATGATCATGAAAACTCTTCAATGACTTCTTGGTATTTTACAAGGCTTTTCATATCTTACATACTTCTCTTAATATTACTTAGCAAATTTCTAGCTATCCTCAACATTCTTAGTTCTCTGTGTGCTCCTATAGCACCCTGTACCTTTTACCACTGCACTGTAATCTCCCTGTTCACTTATCTGTATATTCTACTGGGTCTGAGGACATGTGGAAGGCTGTGATAATGAAGGAGTCTAAGTTGGACAAGAAGTACAAAGAAAACAAAGGGTTAAACAGTGGTAGGGAGTTTCAATGGAAGAAAATGTTGAAGGTGAGGTAACCAAAAATCTCACTGGCCAGGGTGTTGGATCATCCACCAGAACACTGAAGATACTGAGAATACGAAAGAATCGGAGATGGCAAAGTGTGCTGTGAGTTAGGAAGTGAGGCCTTCAGGAAATCAAAGGAGTGATTAGTGGCAAGAGTAGAGGTAACTGATAGTATAACTTCTTGGCATAGGCTGCAAAAGGGGCAGATTTTTGTCAGAAGCTTTGGGAGAAATTATTTAGAAATTACAATAGAGAGGAAGGGCAGCAACCATCTCGAGATACATGGAATGTGGACACAGCCCACACTGGGGAGAGCTACAGGCTATGGCAGGCCTTCAGGTGACAGCCGAATTGGTTATGGCAAGGCAGTTAAGAGAAAAATCAAAAGAACGACATGCAGCCAAGCATGGATTAGGGAGGAGAGAGGGAGGGTAAGCAGTTGGGAGTGACTAGAATACATATAGAAGGGAGACAAGTGAAGGTGAAAGCGGAGGACAAGGGAAGTTTGCACTTAAGACTGCAGAACAGATAAGCTTCTTGGACACTCCCTTTCTGAAATCTCACCCTTCCCATCAAACTCACCACTGTCTCCCCTAAATGACTAACGTCCAGTCTAACTGCCTCCTGTCTCGTAATATCACCATTATCCTGGTTACCCAGGCTTGAGAAATGGACTCAGCCCTTACTCCTATAACCACTCCGACACTGAATCTTGAGTCTTCCATTGAAATGGCTCCAGCATCCCCTCCTTCCTTATTCCTGTGGCCATCACCTGAAATCAGTTCTCATAATTTTATGTCTAGATTACCCTATCAGTCTCCCAAATAGCCTACCTAATTAGTGTCACTTCAGTTTAGTCAGAAGGCTTTGGAGGTACGTCTGTTTCAGGCTGCCAAGTCCACTGCGAAATTTATGTCTCTTCCTTTGCAAAACAGAGACAATACTACTTTCCTTTGAAGGACCATGGTAAGGAATGTGACATTTTTGTAAGGTTCTTAGCATGTCTGTTAGTAGGTAAGAATTCCTGAGCTTTGAAAACTTGATTATAACCCTTTTGAAGTATGGGACCAGACCTTTTATACTACTCTACCCCACATACACTTACAAAACACGTTGAATATATGTTGAATAGTTTGATGAAGGCCAAAATAAGAGGGATATTTTACAACACAACAACACTCTTCTTCACATAAAAAGAGGTGAGCTTTGAGAACACAAAAGCAGCCTTCAAATCCATTCAAAAAGAAAAAGCAGCCTGGGAAATGTGGTATGCCAATCAAGAAAATAATACCTTGAGCATCCGAAGATAGCAATCTGTTTTTCTTTCCCCAGAGCGGCCCTGAGAACACCAATATGCGACTGAAAACACAAAAAGACAAAGTGAAAAAGCAAAGCTTAGCTCTGCTTTTGTTGTTGTTTCAGCCTTACCACTCTTCCAGTTTGGTTTGGACTGCCTCTGGCTCAGAAGATCCTACTGGCTTTGGGGAGCTCAGAAAGGCCAAAATGGAGCCTACAGGAAGAGGAAAAAAAAGAGAGCTGGCTACCAAGGGCTGGCCCCAGGCACAAAAGATTTAAGAAAAGGCAAGATTTTCTAACTAAAACCAGAAAATGTAGTGTAACAATGGGCTACTTCATAGTGCAAGTAAAACTATGTAGAAAATCATTTGGATATCCTTATGTAGGTGTTTCTGGAACATATCAGATACATATATTTGAAACTGAGACATCCCAGGAAAGTCTCTGCCCATTTTCTCCAAATCAGTTTCCCCAGCTCACCAAGGTCAGAAGGTGGAGGGTCTTAATGCAGATGTCTGCATAGAGCTAAATAGCACATATTCTTGGAAACTATGGTTAGACAGTTCTTCTCATACCAAATGGTTACAGTATAACTGAGTAAAACCACTTGGAAAAATGACAGGAATCAAAAACTACAAAGTATTTACATCCTTGACTCAGGAATTCACCTCTAGGAATTTATTCCAAGGAAATCATTTATGCACAAAGACATGAACTGTAACACTGCATCATGAGATGCAACCTAAAATGTCCAACAGGGAAAGGTAACAGGAAGCATGGCACATCCACACAGAATAGTTTTTAATGACATGGAATAATGCCTGTAGATTGAGAAAAAAATCAAGGCACAAATTATACCGAGAATGAATGAAACTATGTAAAATCGCAGACAAGTAGCTAAAAGACTGGCAAGAAATATGCAAAAATAGTAAAGTGCCCTTTTCCCCTTTTCTGTATTGTCTAGATTTCCCGCAATAAGCATGTATTACTAAACATAAACAAAAAAAAACCATTATTGAGTCAGGCAAGCATTAAAGAATGGGCATTTATATTTAGCCTAATCTGTTTCTCCTAGGAATTGGAGCGTGGTTCTTAACAACAAAAAAGCGGGGGCTTACAAACCAGTCATTCTTAAAAAAGCAGAGGAAGTATTAAATTCTTTCCACAAGTTTCACCATATTCGTGTAGAACTGCAGCAGAAAAGATGGTGAATCAGGTTCAGACATCAATCACCAACCTAAATGACAACTCCATCCTCCCACAAGACACAGATCCACGGTCACAAAATACAATGTCAGACCCAAGTTTAAATGGCATACTGCTCTACATTTTCCAAGATGAAAAAGATTAGGAAAGTAAAAGCATTTACTTGGGGGTGGGGGAGAGACTTTTTTTTTTTTTTACACCCATTGGGGGCTAGAGAGAAATGAAAGACAAAGCTGAGAACTAATGCTTTATAAAATTCAACTTTACTTAAAAAGACAAACTGTAACAATAAATACTTTTTTGGCAGAAGAAAAGCAGACAACTCAGTTACTAAATGACGGATGTCCAAGACTCGTCTGAAGGCAGAATGGTTCAAAGGTCAGAATCCAAAGTCAGAACAGTCTCTGTTGAATGTCATTCATCTAAAATCCAACATCTTACCTTTCTTCAAATTCTTTAAGTGTCGACCCTAGGGCAACTTGTTTTATACCAAGAATTATGGATCTCCTTATTTATACTCACACTCTTTCACCAAATCATGATTCTTTTCATTCTAGCTTTCCTGATTCTACTGTTTTGTTTGGCCTTTATAATTATTCCATGACAGATGCAAAGAATTTATACCTTCTGGGCAGAAATGGAAACAGAATCCTAAAGCAGCTCACCTAAGGGTCAGAAAGTCAGTGAAGTAAGCAGACCTTAGGTGTGAAGCTACATTCAGCACCCATTACATTGTCACGAGTTACCAAAGCAAGGAAATCCTTTAACATTTCTATGTGAATAAAGATAAAAATACAGGTTGGCTAAGTGTTTGTAAGAGACTAATAACTGCAGTTCCCCTCCTTAAACATAGTCACTGGTTGGCTGACATCTAAGTAACAGCTATAGATGACCTCCTCTGAGACTGAATTATACTTGGTTGAGCAGATATCTGGACTAGTAAAAGAAACTGCTACAAAATCAGAGCCTAAGTAAAAAATATTTAGTGACCATTCTAAAAAAAGGACAGTGGCTTAATAAGCATGTTGTTGTCACAGGGCCAAAGCAATAAAGTACTCACCTTCAAATATACATACACAAAAGTCTCAATTTTAAGATTATAAACTTAAAAGTATATTTTAAAAAATGTTAGTCGCCTGTATGAGATAAATTAAAAATTTATGTAATTCAGTGTAAAGCACCAAAAATGAACAATAAAACTGTTCACATAAACAGTGAAAAGGAAACAAAGCACAACTATAAAAGCACAGAGGTATCGTTTACAAGAACCAAGTAAATAAACTAATTTCTATTAATTTTTTTCATTTACCTGATAAAACTGTTGGTTAAACTGGGGAGGGGAGGGTCTCTGAGCATCTAAAGGGTAACAAAATGGTAACAAATATACAGCATTTCTTTATTAGCAAATTATACCACACAAATCAGGTTATTTTTTCTATCTGATTACAGAGTTAACAGAACTTGCATCCACGTGTAGAGCAGCAACATAAAATTTTACTAGGAAGAAATTCTGTATCTGGACCAAAGGACTGTAACATGGACGAAGAAGGTAAAACTGGCAACTATGATGCAACTACTGCAAGAAGATTCAGGTTCGTTTTCCATGCTTATAACTCTCCAAAAGGGATAATACATTAAGGGGATAATGCAGCCAAAGAAGGGATGATGTAGAAAATCACATGAAATTAAATGAGTACAAAAAGAGCACGGGTGGGGGGGGGGGTGCGGCATGAGAACTTGAGAAGGTGTGAAAAACCAAGCAGTGACAAGTCAGCTCCCTGGAGTTACACCAACCCAGATTGTTCCCTATCCTAACTGAAATTGGTGGACTCTTCATCTGGGCACTTCAGCTTGAGAAATCAGTTAATCATTTTTAACACAGGTTTATTTTAAAAGTAGATACAGCTTAAGGAGAGAAAGCTAAATATTAGGGAAGTATCAAGTCCTTCAGAACTCAAAATTCTGCAGCCAAATGAAAGCAAAGTATAAAATTTGGATAAAAATGTTTCTCTAAGGGTAAAACAGTTTTCTGAGAGATTTTAAAACCAAACACATAGTAAGAGAGTGGTTTTCAAAGTGGGTTTCAGGCCCATCCTCTCCTCTTCAAACCTTTCTTACATTCAAACATTTCTAATTCTGTTTTGTCTTTTGTGGCTTCAGGAAAGATTTCCTTTTAAAAAAAGGAAAGGGAAATCTGATGCCATCCCCATCCCCTTGCTACTGTTTGTTCTTTAAGTTTGAAAATCACTGCTATGAGAAAAATGAGATCTAAAACATATTTTCTTTGTCAGTGTTACTACACTGAAAAGTTTCAACACAGATCTGTACATTATCCTGTAAAATAAACGAGCAAAAGAAGTTCTTAGAAAGAAATTAAACTTTGCTATTCCCACCGCCCCTAAATCTGTTCTTCCACTGCCTCCAACCTCTCAATATTTCTAGACAGTGTGAACAAAATTCTAACAAACATTCCAGCCCACACCTTAATCTAAAAACATTTCATTTGATGGCTGCAGAGAATTTTTTTTTGAGAAGGTAAGCCCCCAACTTATAGAAACCTCTAGAATAAGAATGTACGATTACCAAAATAACACACATTATATCAGGGAAGACTCTGCATAGGGTTTCTTCAACATAATCACTAATAATAAAGAAAAGCCAAATCCCAGAACGTCACTCTGCATTCATCAGCACACAATACCAAAGTGTAAACAACAACCAGGGGAAAATGCTTAACACAAAGGCCATTTTTCTTTGATGGAATCAGGGAGAAAAGTGGAACTGCAGGAAGAAAAGTGGAACCCAAGCTTTGGCTACTTATCAAGACTTCATTACTTCAACGAAATAGAACAAATCTCCATGGAAAGGGCTCATTCAGCAAACGTAACTTCTTTCCATATATTTTTCCTTCACATCAGATTAAACAAAACTTGTCATTTCAGAATCACTGATTACATATTTTTTTAATTAGAAAAAAGTTTACTTGAATATTTACATAACTTTATTGCTGTTTATTACAACAAAAAAAATTTTAACTGATTTGTAGAATCCAACCAGTATCATATGAAATTGAAATCCATCTCTCAAGAAGATGCAGTTACAGCTGAATGTATCTGATGCTCAGAGTACAGCATGAATAAGAAAAATCCTTGCATGTCATGTGGTTCTTGCTGCAGTCATCTGTGTTCATCTCTCAGAAGGCAAAAGAATCCATTTGACACTTCAATAAATATCAAAGTAATCGTTACCAAAAAAATAGCTTCCACGGACCAGAGATCCAAGAAACAGCAGTTTTAATGAATGATTCCTAGAATCGAGTGAGTCCTCCTTTAGTCCAATGAGATGATGTCAGGAATGTTACTTCCACTGCTGGTTATGACCCCTGTCTCACTCCTGCTGCTGGATGAACTAACATGAGTACTGCTTTCATGGGGGCTGGTGGTGGTGACAGACGTACTGCTTGCTGTTAAGGGTGAGGTGAGACTATCCAAAAACATAGGAGGACAGTACTGCTTGAAACAAACAATGATGTCGATGAGGAAGAGGCTACATTGATTTTAAATATAGAGACTAGAAATTGTTAGATATGCACAAGTGATAGCCACATATTTAAATCTCAGTGGGACTTAAAAACTTCTCAAAACTTCACATCTTTGGATGGAAGGTTGGCATGAATTTTAACATTTTACATTATTTTTTGAGTGCAGCATATTCCTGATTGTCTCAAAACTCACAGAATTTGTGACCAAATATGTAGTAGTACAAAAATGTCAACAATAACTAAAGTTATTTAATACTAAATATTGGCCCCAAAATTATGACTCATACTTAATCTCAAAAAGAATTTGCTCAAATGTATTTATACCAGATTTAAAACACACTGTAAAAGGCTAATAAACTTATTTTTAATGGTGTTAAGAAAAATGCTAATGCAAAATTCAATAATTCTCTCAAAATTTAGTATTAATCAGACCCTTAAGGAATAATGTTAAGACTGATCAGCGGGAAGGCAGCATCTGACTCCTTTGTACATACACGTAACAGAACCTGTGTAATTAGAAGATAGCATACATTCTAATATAGAGACTACATGGTAGCTAACTACCACGGGATGCTCAGAAAGAGAGTTATCTCAGGTACTCACAAAATTTTGGAATAAATCTTAAAGGAAATCTAATCTAATCTAATTTCCTTTGAGATGCTTGCTTGACACCCCCTTCCAACTGTTCAAATTTCTGGTTTCTTTAACATCTTAGTTGCTGATTCCCAAACTAATTCCAACCTGAGTTTAGTACTCTAATATTGACCTGGAGGAACAGAGAGAGACAAGAGCTAAAAGCTTTATATCACCATAGAATATTTTATGTGAGAGACAACTGCACTGACTTGAGTGAGATAAGTGAGGTCCAGTATACAAGAGGAGAGGTCCTAAGTCTGTGTTTAGATTGACTGTATGAAAGAAGATCAGTAAGGATATCTGATCAATATTATCAATTCTATATATTATTCAGCCTATCATCAGAGGTATTAAAAACAGAAATTTAAAACTGAAGTTGTTTAGACTACATGATCTTCAAGAAGACCATAAAATGGGAACAACGGCCCCAGGTTTAAGGCTGCCAGTCAGTGGAAGGGCAACAACTAAAATTCAGGGTGCCTTTTAAAAAAGTAACTTAATGTTTAGGATGGACAATTGTCTTGGTTCATCAACAAAACGAATGCCAGGCACAAAGACATTCAAGGGGAGTTCTTAAAGAGCTTCTAAGAACCTCTAAAGAGAGTTGCACTGTCAGGTATTAAACTTCTTTAAAATCAATTTCTAATTTTCCACTAAAATTGAGCCAAGAATCTGGAAAAAGCCCAGAAAGTTAGCATTTTATTTCTACTACCTCTGAGGGAGTTTTTGACCACCTAGGAGTAAAAAGTACCCTTCTTCATTTGTATAATGAATGCTAGATACTACAGTCCTGCTATCAATAGCCTCTACATCTTGAAATCTTACAATACTCAGGTAGCAGCCAATCTAGCTCTGTAGCCTTTATGTGTAATTTGAACACATCTGCATAAGGATAACAGGGATTAAGGGGGCAATGTGGAGGTAAAGTAGAACAAATCTAAGGATTCAAGGAAAACTGAAAGCACAACCTCACCCTTCATTTGGCTTAGCAACAAGTTAGCCTGACACCAAGCATGCTAAATAGCCCTATAAAATCAAAATCCTCTAGGTTAAAAGATCATTTTTTAAAAAAAGGATGATTCACATTAAAAACAGTAATACTTTTAAGCCTGAAGAATCTATTTCCTTAAAAAACAGATAGATATTTTGCTACAGAATCTACTGCTGTAACAAAGTCAACTCAGAATGAGAAGAAGAAACTCCTCATTCTGTGCCTGTTACCTTGGGCCCAAATTTCCAGTGCTGTTTATGTGATCAGATACAGAGTACTGAACCAGGAAGCTGATACAAGACCTGTGGTTAGCTGATTCTGAGCAGCCTACAAAGCAGTGGTGCATGGCTCATCCTCTATCCCTCCCTACTCTCAACACTTCTCTCAAAGTCTCTTTCTCTGTTTTGCTTTTCCCTTCAGCTTTTCCCATGCCTTTTCCTCCTCTGCTCTGCCTCTGCTATAAGCCTTATCAGTGGAGTCCACACTCATTGCAAGGTCTTCATGTTGGGACGCTGGGATACTAGAGTTTCTTATCTCTGACAAAGAAAACTGGTTTATAGCAATTTTAGATTAAGGGCATCTCCAAAGTCTGAATCTGATTGCCTTTAAAAACAAGGAAGAATCAAGCTAATGATTCAGTCTGTTTAATCAGCATCAGCTATTTTCTATGTATAGAGCAAGTGTTTTACAACTTATCTCTGTAAGGTTTTAACTTCCAGTCATTGAGCACTGCTTCCCCTCATTTTAATCACTAAAATGCTCATAAGAAATGCCAACTGATTATATTAAACTAAATAAAATATAATTTAAACTTCCAGCATTAAAGGCCAAAATATAAACTGAGAACTAGCAACTTCATCCCTCCCAAGTAAAATTGTGAAATATTTATATAGTACTTCCTTTCCATCAATTTAAGTAACTGAGAGTTGACTGTCCTGATTTTATGCAACTGGTCATTTTTAGTTAGTATGACACAACCAACAATCAAATACAAATTAGTTGCTTAAATTCAGGATACATACCTGGGGATCAACTGGAATAAGGGAAAGAAAATCCAAACCTAAAACAAAAATGTTCTGTTAATAGTTGTCTCATATGTTGGAGACAAGAATTATTTCCCTAAATCATTTTTTATTTATCTTAAGTCATAAAACATTTGGGTTAATAAGGTCTTACCATTCTGCCATAGGGAAGGCCTATACCACAATCAGGATATTTATGTGGATAAAACCCAAAAATGAACATATTTCCTAACAAAACAACTAGAAAAACCGCCTCCCAGAGACTTAAAGGGGGCAGTCCAAAATTTTTCAGATAAATAGGACTAGTCAAAGCAAACTTTCCCCCTTTATCACTTAGCAGAATGAGAAGCAATAAAATGAAGATGACGATCTGGATTCGGACCATTAAAAAAACATACTTAAGACTCTTAAGGTACTTCACATTTATTTTTTAGAAATACACCACACTGAGCTTCATCTAAAATATCACTTCTTAGGCAGATAAATGTCTATTTCACGGACAGCTCTCTGTTCCCCGGTTCCCACAACAAGAGTAGCAGTACACAGTTCAACGTGCTGCACAAAGCAAGCACCTGCTAACTGCTGCTCACTAACAAGCTAAATCTTACCAAGGTTTGCTGGGTTATAAGCTAATGCAGTTTTCTAAACCAAAGCTTTGGGACTCTCCAGTTATGCTTTTGAACTAGAACTGTGGTAAAACGTTGCCCAGTAATACCATTTTGAAACATTAAAGTTATAACAATAAATAAAAAAATATTTCAGGTCTGAAAAATCTAGCAATAAACTTCAAGGTCAGTCCCCATAGACCTCTGTTTGACTAAATTTCAAAACATTAAAAAAAAATAAAAATCACATATTAGGTGTACCTTACTAAGACGGGCCAATTTCTATCCATTCTTTGAATTTTTATATGCTGGTATTCAATGTCACCTCAAGTATAATAATCATACAGAGTGTACTCTAATACTAGACTGTTACTCTAAAGAGAGAATATTAGCGGGAAATATTTAAAATATTTAATAACCAGTATGAAAATTTTATAAATCAAAATGTTAAAGTATATTTATTCCCTGATAATCTCTAAACAAGGGTATGATAAAAATACTTATCAAGTAATACAAGCTGTAGCACCAATCATTTGAAAGAAGTCATTTAATTTCTAAAGCATTTTTGAAAACTGCTGATATTTTTCATTTCATATGCCTATCACTAGCTATATGATACAGCAAGGTTTGAGCCAACACTGGAATCACAACAAACTTTTCCAAGGAGCTCCCCATTAAATTGATACTAAGTAGGTGACATATCTCAATAAGCAAAGAGTTTCTCTTCACACTAATGATACTGTCCAGTAAATCCTCTCTCTGCTTCAGCTGAACAGTAATTCACAATTTGTCTAGCCCTTATAACACCTTCTGAGAGTTTTATACATTCAACGTTTCTATTATGGACTACGTCACAAAAAGAGTTTATTTGCATATCATTTTATTGGCTTAATTGTATTAATTTTGTTTTGCTTCAAATGGTATATAACATTATTTATATAATAACTTCTGCTTTTAAAAGCTTATTTAATTTCAAATATTCAATCACTTTTAATGTTTGTTGAATAACTCAGTCCATTTGAATAACAAAATTTCTTTATAAAGCTACAGGAAGTATTGCTATTTCCGTTGGAATATTGTGTATTGAAGCCAAATCACTCAAAATGCTCATTTTCTAAAGTTTATTCCCATTTTGTAACTTCAGTTTAAATAAATACACAGGCTCGATATAATTTTCAAGCTGTTTTTGTAGTTCTAGCACTGGAGACTGCCCATCGAGGAGGTGCCAAGTGTCTCCATATTTTCATTATTTCAATTCCCATCTCTTCAGATGTACTGCAATTCTCTTTGATGATTATTTCATGTGTGCTAGTAGATATACAGTCTACTGATAAAACATTTTAAGAGATTTGTTTGATCTATATCTTTTGACACCTCATCCAGGGATAACTGAATATGGTAACTTATACAATGCCATAATAAAATGTCTAGAAATTTTTTTGAAATTTTGGTTGAAACCCATTGTCTCCCTAGCATTACACAGATGCTATATACACAAAATTCAATAATGTTTTTAATGTAAATATTTCTCACTGAAACCATTTTTCTCAAACAGTAACAAAGAAGTTCAATATAGTATTTCAGATGTTATTCCTCCTATTAAAAGAAGATTACCAACAATGTCTTGCAATTCTACTTTGTAAGAACAGACTATTAAAACCCTTACATGAAATAGATGACGTTTCACAAACAGTGATCAAATGTTATTGCCTTATTTTCTAAGTTTAGTAAAATGCTGTTTTCTTATTTCACCGTAAGTTTGAACTGCAATGATATGTTGTACTGACGTATTTTTAGGCCCTCCTAAGTATTCCACAGTTGAAAATGCTCATCTTTAACTAAAAAGCAGGTAGTGTTAAAAATTCTGATGGTACATTCTAAATGCTTTTGTCAATACTGATAAAATTGTCGTTTTAGATTTTAAATGCTTCTTCATGTGAAACTGACTCTGTATGTCTTATTAATAACAACACATTCTCCTTACTTGAGCCATGAACTTTAACAAAACATAACTCCTACATGATTAAATATGTAAATGTTTAGCACTTTCAAATTTTAATGATACAACTTTTGAGCACTATTCCCACCTGACAAATATGGCACTAGCAATAATAAGGCAGTCATATTTTTTCATGAAATAATCAAGCTGTTTTCCATTCCATAAATACAAATTATGTTTTATTTTGCATTCACTGCTGCACAGTATCAGAAGATGTTCCAAGCTGCAGTTCATTATTAATATCATTTCTTCTTTGTTCTCCTGCAGATTCAGAAGATTCATGTTTACGATGTTTAAAAGGAATGTTAAGAAATGTATTAAAAGTTTGTCATCTCTCCATTCTTGGTGTTCTATTTAATATTTTATTATAAATTATTAAACTTATAAATATCAAAACTCTGTACAGTATGACTAATTACATAAAAATTATGCACAAAAAATCTCCAAAGTAATTACTAATTACAAAAGAGCATATTAACAGTAAAACCAAAGTAAAAACTAAACTACTTAGATGTAGTAACTGCTACATAATTCATAGATGACGGTAAACTGGTAACTCTTCTAAAGTACAACAGTTCCTATTCTATTCTGTTTATCAACTGATAAGAAAGCCTTTCAACATTTTAATAATCAGTATCACTATATTGGCTTATATTGGCTAAATATCAGCCCTGGATATTAGTCTTAGTTCCTTAATGTCAGCTTGAAATGCATTTTATGAAATACACAGTTAACATATTTTACTGTTTTTCTCAAATCTGTACATTTTATAAAGTAAATAGGCTGACTTTATGCCCAAATTTTGAAATAATATAAATTCCCTGAAATTAAAAATTCATCCAAACTCACATAACTCAAAAACTAACAGGGCAAGTGATTTGTACATTGTACCTATTCTATCGCTAAATGGCCAGAGTCACTCAGTAAAAACAGAGAACGTTCATTATCTTTTTTCAGGATTTTTAATTCAAGATCTTTAGGAAACAAATCCTTCTGGAATGCTTGTTTGTAAGATGACATGTGGACACTCTTCAACTTCATTTGAAACTAGCCACACTTAAAGCAAAACATGGCAGTAAGGAATTAAGACTCTCTGACTTTCCATCTTTCTTAGGACCACGAAACCTCACCTGTAACTCAGCATCAAGCTTTGTATCAACAAATACTCTATAATTGGTGCTAGCTGGGTTTGCAAACTATTTTTTAAAATACCAATTCCCAAAGTACATGTGGAGTAAACACATTTAAGAAGCAAAAGGTACCTAACATTTTTTTTGATGGATACTATTTTTAGTCTACTCTTTTCCATTAAATTTTATTCAAACTGAATAAATGCTGAACAAATTTCAAGTGGCAAAATTACACTGGGGCAGAGTACACAACTATCAACTTCTTCAACAACACAAACTTTGCCCAACAGAATATACATTGTGCTTAAAATAAAGACCTTACTAAGAGGGGCAAGAAGAATAAATCATAGGTCAAAATTAATTTCCTAAATCCAGAAAATTAACAGGAGGAGGTGACTGTATTCCACTAAAAGGGTCCTTCAAAGAGAAGGGAAGTCATGAATTTAAGAGTCACTGGTACTAACTTGCTCAAATTTGATCGACCAAAAGTCTGCAAAAACAATGGCTATGTAGGGAGAGAAAAAGAGGGAGGGAGGAAAAAGCTTTAATTTTATAGTATGGCCTTGGTTGCATACGTCTTGGTACTAAGGTAATTCAAGCAGCCTTGAAGCTTTTAACTGTTGAGTTAACATACATATAAAAGATATCCCTCAATATTAAGCAGAGCTCTAGGGAAACAGCAGGTAGATCCTATTTTTACAGGGTAAAGCTGGTAGGCAACACTGACCTCACAGTACACCAGTATATTCTGAAGTTGTGATGGGATACCAAGAAGTGATGGGCTACCAAAAAAAGTATGAGAAAACATTCTCCCTAACCTGTGAAGCTTCCATGATAAATGAAGAAAGAGTCTCCCAGTATAAATTCTCTATGAGGAAGAATAAATTCTGTAAAATTTTCCTACTGTTTTCCTCTCATCAAAATCTACAGATTGCTCTATAGTTAAAATAATAGGAACTGAATGTGATATATTTAAAACATACTAACTTTACAGGAAGCCTCTCCTTAGCAATTTCCTTAGCATTTCTATTTAAGATATTTGAATTATATTTGCTCCACAGATTAAGATAAAAAGAAATGGTAAAACTTGATAAAAAAAAACAAAACACCTCTTCACATACCTGGCAAGTCTGATGACATGCTTGATATTGGCGTGTGGTGGAATGGTACTGAGTAGTCTGTTAATGAAGGCGGAATAGCAGCAGGATCAACCGAAGTCACACTGGGCACCCTTACAGAAGATGGCTGATACATGAGAACCCTGTTTTAAATAGCACGGGAAATTACAAACAATCTGGCTGTTAGTTCACAGGAGAGAAGGGCTGTACCACTGGGCATTGTCAGTCGTTAAGTTCACTAAGTTTCCAAACAACTATACGGCAGCTACTCACTACACAGTACTCCACTCACTCTCCTCTTTCATAACAGTCTTCACTTTAACATGAACACATGTTGGCTCTCAACAGCAGCTGTGACATAAGAGCAAGGTGGGGCTTCCCTGGTGGCGCAGTGGTTGAGAGTCCGCCTGCCGATGCAGGGGACACGGGTTCGTGCCCCGGTCCGGGAAGATCCCACATGCCGCGGAGCGGCTGGGCCCGTGAGCCATGGCCGCTGAGCCTGCGCGTCTGGAGCCTGTGCTCCGCAACGGGAGAGGCCACAGCAGTGAGAGGTATACCGCAAAAAAAAAAAAAAAAAAAAAGAGCAAGGTGGCATTAAAACATAATGGACAGTGCTGGAGCAATACATAAAACTTTGATCCACAAACAGGAATATACTCTACATAATGATTTTATTAATGTATATGTAACATGTATGTGAATATTAGTAATTTTATATATAAAGAAATTTAGAAATAAAATAGAAGACTCCTAAGATTTGATTAAAATCAGAGTACCTTTATGAGTGAAGCTACTTACTATAGCTCAAGCATGATTTCTTCCATCCTAACGTGAACTGTTAATTATTAGCGATCTTATCTGGGAATCACCCAAGCAAAGACAGCCAGTCCTAAAGCCAGCCAGCCTGATAACAACAGGCAGCAATCAGCAATTAGAATAAGACAACGACTCAGGATTTCAGACATAATATCCAGAAATAAAAACACTGGCTACCATGATACCATCTACTCTTCTAAGAGGGCTTACGACTTTGAAATTCTCTGTTCATGCTATGAAAAACACAAATTAAATACACTTAAGATACACTTTATTACTGGTATTTATACATGTACGTATACACACTATATATGTAATAATAATAACTTTATAATTTTAAGAAGCAGTATAGTTAAACATATTTTTGAAAAAGTTCAGGAAAAAAGAGAGATGATTTTGCATTCTTCCTACTTAACCTTCATTTTATCTTAGTCCAGGGTAAACAATTACAAGTTCTCAAGAAAACATCTTGAACATATACAAGAAACTAAGCAATGTTACTGACCCTCTGGCTGATGGTGGCCACCTTTTTGTCCAGCATCTTAGTGAGGCTGCAGTGGTAGCACCTGCTCTCTGAGCTCTGCGATGCCACACAAGGATGACAAGAAAAAGATAGATGCTGGAAAGTCAGCCAAGAAAGACAAAGACCAAAGGCAAAATGTGGGACAAGCTCAATAACCTAGTCTTGTTTGACAAAGCCACATAAGACAAACTCTGTAAGGAAGTTCCTGACTATAAGCTTTATTAAAACCCCAGGGCTTCCCTGGTGGCGCAGTGGTTGGGAGTCCGCCTGCCGATGCAGCGGACACGGGTTCGTGCCCCGGTCCGGGGGGATCCCACTTGCCGCGGAGCGGCTGCGCCCGTGAGCCATGGCCGCTGGGCCTGCGCGTCCGGAGCCTGTGCTCCGCGGCGGGAGAGGCCACAACAGTGAGAGGCCCGCGTACCGCAAAAAAAAAAAAAAAAAAACCCCAGCTGTTGTCTCTGAGAGACTGAAGATTCACAGTTCCCTGGCCAGCGCAGCCCTTCAGGAGCTGCTCAGTAAAGGACCCATTAAACCAGTTTCAAAGCACAGAGTTCAAATAACTTATACCAGGAACACCAAAGGTGGAGATGCCCCAGCTGCCAGTAAAGATGCATAAACAGGTCCCACCACTGTACATTTTGAAAAGTAAAACTTTACTAAACTGGAAAAAAAAAAAAAAAAGGAGGGTGGGGGACGGGGACACAGGGACATTAGGTCATTAGGACATTAAGGTCAGCATTCCAAAGCGCTGCCAGTAAACTACCATGAGCTTAATGAGAGAGGCACAGAGCTCTGTAGCTGGAAGGGACCACTACAAAGATGAAGCACAACTGACAGAAACAGTACAACCATCAAAGTTAGACTGAGGTGACAAGTAGGACCTCTAGGTGTCCTTTCCCTTGGTTGAAACTTCCTGTTATTGCTCAGATTATTAAATACTAGTAATAAGAAATGATGACATATTTGCATGACATTCTTCATACTCTAAACAACTGACAAAACTATTTCATAACCTCAATTAAAAATCTCAAACCACTTAAATAATCACCACCTATTTAAACACTGGAGTCCCTCTAAAACCAGTTTCCATTATAACATGAGGCTCTTGTCTAGCTGTTATTCTGTACTATTCGTCAAAAATACAGATGTTGTTGGAAAGGAGGAAAATGAAGTCATCTTGAGAGGACACACATGGCTGTGCTGGCAACTGCTAGTCTCAGAAAAGCAAATAAATAACATAGGTCAGAGTTCAGGAATCTTAAACTGATCCATTTGGGAGGCAAAGGAAATATAACATGCTTGAGACGGTAACATAAGCCTCATATTTCAAAACACATTTTCCAGATGTAGATGAAGATGGACAAAAACAGCAACCTGCCTCGGTTAGAATCAGAAGGTTTCTTGGCCTCCAGTGTTACCTGTCAACCTAAAACCACAAAGGTAGACTCCAGAGGGGGAAAGAGAAAACCTGAGATGAGCTCAAGTACATATGTTATATTAAAGCACATCTTTTTCTGGAGGTTTGAAGGCACTGGTCCTCTACAAGGATGAAAGTAGAACAAAAAATCACCAAAAGTATTTTCAAATTACAAACGATCCTACCTCCCACACAAGAATGTGTATCAGAAATTGGGGGCTGGGGGATGGGGATAAGAAGGAAAAAGACAGGGACTTCCCTGGTGGCACAGTGGTTAAGAATCCGCCTGCCAATGCAGGGGACACGGGTTCGAGCCCTGGTCCGGGAAGATCCCACATGCTGCGGAGCAACTAAGCCCCTGCGCCACAACTACTGAGCCTGCGCTCTAGAGCCCGTGAGCCACAACTACCGAAGACCGCGTGCCTAGAGCCCATGCTCCGCAACAAAAGAAGCCATCACAATGAGAAGCCCTCGCACCACAACGAAGAGTAGCCCCCGCTCACCGCAACTAGAGAAAGCCTGCGTGCAGCAATCAACACCCAACACAGCCATAAATGAATGAATGAATGAATGAAGACACTGGTATATGTTAGTACTAAGGAGGGGGTTTAAAAAGTGGCTCTGATTATTATGGTTGTTTCACAGTATTAATATCTTAATCATATATATATTTTTTAAGATGCAAGCTTTTGAAGAAGACCTATATGTGTGTGTGTGTTTGTATACATATGTATGTATGTGTGTGCATATATATATACACACATACAATATACACACATACATATGATTTCATTTATTTTAAAAAGTTCCTACTTAAAGGTACATTTAATCTGTCACTTTTTCTCTGACACTGAAAGAAATGAAAAGAAAAATTTCAAGTTTACAAGGAAAAGACAATGGCTGCCTTCCTCTTGCTCCCTCTTCTCGTCCTTTGATGTCTCACACTGGAGATTGTCTTTTGTCTTGATCCTGAACTGACCTTTCAACCTGGATCAGATTTATAGAAAACAACAATAAAACTCATTTTCCTACCCTGGCCCCTTTATTTCCATCTGTAGAGGAGTAAGGTCAATGTCCCAATGCACATGTCACCACAGTAACTCTTTTTTTTTTTTTAATTCTTTTTTTAACCACAGTAACTCTTAACCACTGCATATCTTCTGTTCTCATAACATGAAACGTTGAGTGATTAAACAACTATTCCTTGTTTCTCCAATACAAAATGCTGTCAAAACACATGAAAATGTCACAATCCACTGACAGTACAAATTATTAAATCAATATCTAAAATCTCAGCAAACATCAAACTATTTAGTGTAGGTTAATTCCTATTACCTGAACTTTGTAACCATTAATACAAATTCAACTTTATATAGAATGGGTGAAATTCGCCATTTGTTAGGATTATCAAATTACCTACTAGTAGAAAGATTTTTGTTTTAATCAGAATCTTCACAAAGACCACATTCAGAAAGGTAAATGATTCTGATGCCTATGCAAAAAAAGATGTATTTATAGATATGGAATATCAGGAACCATGGAGAAATGTAAATGGCTATGTCTGGTGGAATTGTGGGTATGTGATGCTATAAAATAATAAAAACATTTTTTAAAACTTTTAGTATTTGTTACTCCCTCCTCACAGGATTGGCAAATACACACACAGGCTTTATGTGTACAATATGTATGTGTACATATATAAATTTTTATAGCTGTATCCATAGTATCACAGCACAAAGGTAAACTGCTGGCATGCTGCTAGACAGCAAACATTAGTATTCTAGACTGTGTACTAGATCACTGAATTCATCATACTTGGCCCCAACTTACATGTCTGAAAATTCAGTAACTTGAATTTTTATCCATAAACCTGAAATTCACTGGGTGCTCCCACTTTATGGTCATAAAAATATTTTAAAAGATTCAATTTTGCTAATGATTCTTAATCTATTTCTAATCTTTGTTTCCTGTCTTTAGAATACCTCCTCATTAATGACAAAGCAGTCATTGAATTTCCCAGCCATGGGGTAGGGACATAATATTTAAAATTATCTTTTAATTTAGAAAAATAGCAGAAGTTTCCTAAAAGTCTTAGATTAAGGTGCCAATTTCTTCTGACAGCCTATGCAGGGAAAGAGGCTAGAAGAATTACCATCAAAGTGTTAACAGAATGCTTTTTATTTCTTGATGCTTTGAAAAATTGTTTATAAGAATAATTTTTTTCAAAAACAATACCTCTTAAAAAATAACTGCTCACCTGAATTTTAGACTGTAACTTAAAGTAAGTTTTCCTGTTTTTCCTCTATTTCCCATTTGCTTACTATCATTGACCAAGAAGTCCTATGATAAACTTACACCTCAGGAAAAATTTCTAGATGCTGACACAAAAGAGAGGATACGAACAGAATGACCAGGAACAAAAACCAGGAGATAAAAAGTAAGAGTTGGAAGGGATTACAGAAATGATATAACCATAGCGTGAGTCTCCACTGTGACACCCGGACAGGTGGCATCCACTCTTTCTTAACACAGAAAATGTGATTTTAGCACAAAACATCAACTTCCTTAGTGTTCAGAAAACTCCAACGGGAAGTTTTTCCATGTATCTTTCCTCCATTGGACTTAGATCTGCCAAATGTTATAACAAAGAATAAACTTAACCCAGTTCATCAATGACTCCCGTTCAAGAACTACAAGATAACTATAACATATTCTTTTCTCCTGGCTTAACAGCTTCAATCCTTAGACCCATTCATCCATCAGGCTATGTTTCCACTATTCACCATCCTGTTTCCCTCCTCTGGCTGCTCTCATTAATACCCTTCTTGATGACAGCCCTGACTAAAATGGTCTAAGTGAAAGTCTTCTAGCCTAAAAATGGAACGAAACTGGCATGCGTATGTATCCTGGACACTGCTTCGCTTATTAATGCAGTCTAAGAACAAATCAGCTCAAGTGGTGAACCCTTCAAACCATTAAGTGAATTCTGACACTTCAAAGAGTTTCTATCAGGAATGGCCATTAATTTATGGAATGTCACCATCTATTAAAATGACTATATACAGTCATCCCTTGGTATCTACAGGGGATTGGTTCCAAGGACTCTCCCACCCCCCACAGATACCAAAACTCATGGATGCTCAAATCCCTTATATAAAATGGTGTAGTACTCGCATATCCCCCATATACTTTAAATCATCTCTAGATTACTTTATAATACTTAATACAATGGAAATGCTATGTAAATAGTTGCTGGCAGCAAAGAGCAAATTTTGCTTTTTGGAACTTAAAAAAAAATTTTCCCCAAGTATTTGTGATGATCCATGGTTACCCGAATCCATGGATATAGAGGGCTGACTTGTTGTCCTATGACAAGATCCATTTTATCAATGTATTTCCTAATAATAAAGCATTCTTAGATAAACCCTACTTGGTGGTAATGGATGCCATTTTAATGTATTATTAAATAATTTACTAAGACTGAATTCAGAATTTTCACTGAACTTCCTGTTTCATAATGGTTCTTCTCTTTTGGCTGTTAATGCGTAAGTCTAGTTAGGGTATTAAGAGTTATGTCAACTTTGTGGAATGAGCTGGGAAGCTGCAATTTACGGACATTTTAAACCAAAATTTTCATGTGTTGCTGGTTTAGTCAAAAGTTTCTACCTTATACTCACAATGTTAGTTTTTATTTTCTTTTTAACCTCGATGAGGAGACTTACATCTATCTCTACGGTAGCTGACCGCAGGTGTGAACTGTCCTGATTCCTCTGCATGTTGAAGTCATTTCAGATTGTCACCCAATGTACGTGCCACTCCTCCAGTTCTGAGTCCTCATCAAGTATTGGTAAAAATGTGCAAAAGGAACATAGAGGGTAGACCCTTATGGCGAGCCACCAGAGACACCCTCTATGATCACAGTAACTCATGAGTCCATATCACTACGCACAACCCTTCAACCTGGCAGGAAACCATCTAACTATAGCACTGTGCAACCTATGTTTTTCCAGCATATTCTAAAGAGTTTCATTAGAGAGTAAAATCTGGAAATACCATATCTAAGTATTCATTCCCATGATTCTCCACTTTAGTAAACATTTCAAAATTACATTTTCATTTTTTATTATTTAAATGCTAGAAGTGCCAAACAAATTGTCTGAAAGGAACAATAAATGATCAGCATACCCCCCAAAAATCCCACTTGAAATACTTATTTCATTTTCTGTT
The DNA here is from genome assembly GCF_008692025.1 of Phocoena sinus. NCBI lineage: Eukaryota > Metazoa > Chordata > Mammalia > Artiodactyla > Phocoenidae > Phocoena > Phocoena sinus. The sequence goes on along the minus strand of NC_045776.1, from coordinate 26,788,816 downwards.
CCACTAAAAAAACAAACAAACAAAAAATACCCTTACTGTGATACATAAATCACATCTGGAAATATAAGCATTTTAACAGTGAAGAAGGCAGCACAAAAAGTTTAATTCTCCTGGTTTCAAAAGTAACTATAAAAAAAGAATGTTTCAAAAGTGCACCGAGAATATAACTCCACTTGTATAAAATGTCTAGAAAAGGCAAGTTTATAGAGATAAAAAGATCAATGGTTGTCTAGATTTGGGGTGTGCATCAGGATTAACTGCAAATGAACATGAGAGATGTTTACTGGCTGTTCAGAATATTCTACAACTGAATTGTGATGATGACTATACAGCCCTATGAATTTACTAAAATCACTGAACTGTGCAACTGAATACTTAAGATGGGAGAATTTTATGGTATATAAATTATACCCCAATAAAGCCATTAGAGAAGAGAAGTGCTATGAGAAGCCAAAAGATAAGGCTGGCATACTCAAGTTTGAAACAATATGTTCATAGATGTCAAGAGAACCCGCTGCTGCTTTCCTGCAGATTCCAAAATCTCTAAGAAGCACCTATTGCTAAATACTCAAACCTGTCACTCACTATAGGTCAGCAACAGCTTCTGCCAGATGACTCATAAATAAACGCTAGACTGCTTTTACTAGCCCATATTTTGCCCTGGAGAGGGTGAGAAGGGAAGGCAATCAATTTTTTACTGAGACAATGACCATGTGGTTGACACTGAGGCTGAGCTCTTTCATTATCTTATTGAAACCTGAATTTAATCTTATGAGGTAGGCATTATTTAACCCCATTGTACAGAACAGGAAAAGGAGGCTCAAACAAGTTAAATATTTCAACCAAGATCACAGAATGAGTAAGCAATGGTGTCAAAATTGGAATCCACACTTGTCAGATTCCCAATTCCACACACTCGGCTTCCTCATGTTGGTCTGTGATGCCAAATTTACTCCTTCCAAATAGATTCAAGAAAATAACAAAAAGTATCAAATTTGAAATAAATATTTAGACATGAGAAGATTTCAACTCTCACTTCCCAAAGATGGGAATATATTCTTCATCAAAATTTGCTTTCCTATAAACAACATGCTCACTTGAAAATATTTCAACTGAACAAAAGGCAAATTAAAATAGCCCTATATGGTTATGCAACTCTCAGAGACATTTACAAACTTATCCCAAGAATAGTTAGTTCCAAGTGTAATAAACAATAGTGAACTATAAATTAACAAACCCTTTGGTTGGGCTGCTTTGTGTTTCTGACATAAAGATGCATTTCCTTTTGGCAGGAGGGTCTTCCTCTTCATCAGAAGAGCTTTCTATTGTTAGGTCAATGACATCCACTTTCTTCTTGCTTGCCTCATTGGCTACAGTCACTGAACAAGGCTTACTGAGGACACCTGCAGCTGCAAGTAGGGAACAGAGGGGCAAAAAAGTCAAAGGTGTAACACGAGCTCTAACCATAAGAGTTTTAACTGTGTAGCACATCCTGGAGAATACACAGCCAATAAAGCCCATACTCTGTCCCACAGACAGAGACCAACTCTCTAACTCCAGTCATCTGTCTATAAAATGACTGCTTACCTAGGGAGACAGGGTGAACGCTATGCCTTGTGAGAAGATCAAAAGCCTCTTTCGGATGGCACACTCCGCGTTATCTCCCCAGTACTGGGACAGATTTGCACAGATCCTGCACCTCACGCTGTCTCCCTAGGTGAGGACTCATGTTATACAAAGACATCCGGAGTTAAGGGGCTGGTCTCCGGCCATGGACAAGAGTATGTAGCTTTACTGGCTGTGTATTCTCACAGACATGTGGGAGGGTTAAGTCAGAATCATACTTCCAATCTAGCAAAGCAGTGGTGCTCACATCAAAGAATATATAAGCTCTGCACCATAAGCAAGAACTTGATAAAATTTTCACCTTGCTAAGTGGAAAAAACCCCAAACATCTCACTTAAGTTACTCAGACATGTAAGTTTTTCTTACCAGCTATCTACTTAGGTTCTCCTTTCTGCCCACTACAATAGTCTCACATGATATGTTAACTCACCATTTCAAAGAGTGGTGAGTTGACTCACCATTCTACTACAATCTATTTAGTAGAAAATGCATGCTACTTGATAATGGAAAAGCAGCAGCAACTAATTAACTAAATCACTACTTTTCTCAAGGATGAGGAAAACCCTGATCATTCCACCCATAGGTTCAGTAACAATCACAAGAGAACGATTAATATTGACATAAATCCTTTACTTTTTCCTCTCTTTTTACCCTGAACGCCTATTATTCATTACATTATTAGAATGTTAAATATAGTCAGCACAAAACTCAAATGCAGTGACTGGACTATGTCAGATAAAAAGAAACTAAGTTCACCTATCAGTTTCAATTTCTCAAACAACCTTTATTTTCCCCACTCAGGGTAGACAGCACAGGGAGTTGAAGGTTGAGTATAATTCCTAGGTAACCAAGGCAATAGTCAAATTTCTTCCCACAAGGCAATGGAAACAATTAGTTCACTTCTTTACCAACTAACCTATGACCATCTTCCCCCACCCTCCATTAATGGATGATACAGCATCTCTAACCACACCTCCACCTGGGGTTCCTCCAATAGGTGCTCTAAAAATAATTCTGAGGGACCTCCCTGGCAGTCCAGTGGTTAAGACTCCATGCTCCCAATTTAGGGGACATGGGATCGATCCCTGGTCAGGGAACTAAGATCCCGCATGCTGCACAGTGTGCAAAATAAATAAATAATTTTTTATAATTTTTAAAATGAAAAGTTCCAAATAAGTGTCCACAGAAATGTCATTTATAATTTTCCATGTTGTAACAAGCACCATATATTAAAATGATTTTAAAGAACACAAGTAACAAATGTTGGAGAGGATGTGGAAAAAAGAGAACTCTTGTGCACTGTTGGTAGGAATGTAAACTGGTGCAGCCACAGTGGAAAACAAAATGGCAGTTTCTTAAAACATTAAAAATATAACTACCATATATGACCCAGCAATTCCACTCCTGGGTATATATCCAAAGAAAACCAAAAACACTAATTCGAGAAGATACATGCACCCCCAATGTTCATAGCAGCATTATTTACAACTGCCAAGATATGGAAGCAACCTAAGTGTCAACAGATGAATGGATAAAGACAATGTGGTATATATATGTATTAATATATACAATGGAATATTACTCAGCCATAAAAAACACAAAATTTTGCCAGTTGCAGGAACATGAATGGACTTGGAGAGCATTATGCTAAGTGAAATAAGTCAGAGAAAGACAAATACTATATGATATGACTTACATGTGGAATCTTAAAAATATAACAAACTAATGAATATAAGAAAAAAGAAGCAGACTCACAGATACAGAGAACAAACTAGTGGTGACAAGTGGGGAGAGGGAAGAGGGGAGGGGCATTATTACAGGGGTGGCGAAGCAGGAGATACAAACTATTAGCTACAGGATAAGCTACAGGATGTGTTGTACAACACAGGAAATATAGCCAATATTTTACAATAACTATAAATGGAGTAAAATCTTTAAAAATTGTGAGTCACTACATTGTACACCTATAACTTCCATAATATTGTAGAGCAACTATACTTCAATAAAAATAATAAAATGATTTAGGTGATTGTTTTATTTACTTTATATATGAAAAATATACTATGAAAAAAAGGATTATAATGTGGTATAAACTTTAGCACACTTAAGAATAAAAATCATTTGGGAGAAATTACATATGTAATAGATGATCAAAAGATAAAGTGAGCAAACTGAGCTCCAAATGGTAGCTCTAATGGCCAAAGTTAACGCTAACGATAACATCACACAAGTCCCATCGTTTTGCTCTCTGCTGCCATTCTGCACATACTTTCTATTTTTGTACATGGTTGGCTGGATACTTTCATAGCTTCTTTCTTCGGTCTCATTGGGCACCAAGAACCATCTTCTTGGAATTTGATCTCATCCACATCAGAACAGTCATTGAGAATTTCCATAAAAAGCCTATAAACCAAGTAAGAAGTACAGAAATGGAATCAAATGGCTCTGTTCAAAGGTGAAATAAAGTAACACATTTTACCTTGGAGACAAAAGTAATGCTTTTTGTTTGTTTTGGCCCTAGGCTTTAGCTGTTTAACGGGCAACAAAAGAGTTAAGTGACTTACTGAATATCATCTTAAAAATCAGTGATTAAACAGAAATAGACACCTGGAGCCTTCTTGCTGGGATTGGCAGTAAAGAAACCACCCTCAGGGACTTCCCTGGTGGTCCAGTGCTGGTAAGTCCGCCTTCCGGTACAGGGGACATGGGTTCCATCCCTGGCTGGGGAGCTAAGAGCCACATACTGTGGGCAACTAGGCCTGTGCACCACAACTACTGAGATTGCACACCTCAACAAGAGAGCCCACGTGCCACCAACTACAGAGTCCATGTACCCTGGAGCCCACACACCACAACCAGAGACAGAAAACATGTACTTCACAACTAGAGAGAGCCCATGCACTGCAAAAAAAAAAAAAAAAAAAAAAAAAAAAAAGAACCCTCAACATAACACATAAACCAAACATAAAAATTATTGGGTTCACGGCTTCTGGGAAGATAGTGGAAGAGTAAGACACGGAGATCACCTTCCTCCCCGCAGATACACCAGAAATACATCTACACGTGGAGCAACTCCTACAGAACACCTACTGAACGCTGGCAGAAGACCTCAGACCTCCCAAAAGGCAAGAAACGCTCCCCCCCCCCAACCACCACCACGTACCTGGACAGGGAAAAAGAAAAAATAATAAACAGAGACAAAAGGATAGGGACGGGACCTGCACCAGTGGGAGGGAGCTGTGAAGGAGGAAAGGTTTCCACACACTAAGAAGCCCCTTCGCGGGTGGAGACTACGGGTGGCAGAGGAGGAAAGCTTCGGAGCCGCGGAGGAGAGCGCAGCCACAGGGGTGCATGGGGCAAAGCAGAGAGATTCCTGCACAGGTGATCGGTGCCGACGGGCACTCACCAGCCCGACCGGCACTCACCAGCCCGAGAGGCTTGTCTGCTCCCCCGCTGGGGCGGGTGGGGCTGGGGGCTGAGGCTCGGGCTTTGGTCTGAGCTCTGGGAGAGGACTGAGGTTGGCGGCGTGAACACAGCCTGAAGGGGTTAGCGCACTACGGCTAGCCGGGACGGAGTCCGGGAAAAGTCTGGAGCTGCCGAAGAGGCAAGAGACTTTTTCTTCCCTCTTTGTTTCCTGGTGCTCCAGGAGAGGGGATTAAGAGCGCTGCTTAAAGGAGCTCCAGAGACGGGTGCGAGCCGCGGCTATCAGCACGGACCCCAGAAACGGGTATGAGACACTAAGACTGCTACTGCCGCCACCAAGAAGCCTGTGTGCCAGCACAGGTCACTATCCAAGCCCCCCTTCCGGGGAGCCTGTGTGGCCCGCCACTGCCAGGGTCCCGTGATCTAGGGACAAGTCCCCCGGGAGGACGCATAGTGCGCCACAGGCTGGTGCAACATCATGCTGGCCTCTGCCGCCGCAGGCCCGCCACGCACTCCGTGCCCCTCCCTCCGCCCGGCCTGAGTGAGCCAGAGACCCCGAATCGGCTCCTTTAACCCCGTCCTATCTCAGCGAAGAATAGACGCCCTCCAGCGACCTACACGCAGAGGCGGGGCCAAATCCAAAGTTGAACCCCCGGGAGCTGTGACAACAAAGAAAAAGGGAAATCTCTCCCAGCAGCCTCAGAAGGGCGTATTAAAGCTCCACAATCAACTAGATATACCCTGCATCTGTGGAATACATGAATAGACAACAAATCATCCCAAATTGAGGAGGTGGACTTTGAGAGCAAGATTTATGACTTTTTCCCCTTTTCCTCTTTTTGTGAGTATGTATGTGTATGCTTCTGTATGAGATTTTGTCTGTATACTTTTGCTTCCACCATTTGTCCTAAGATTCTATCCGTCCGTTTTTTTCCCTCTTAATAATTATTTTTTTATTTTAATAACTTTATTATATTTTATCTTATTTTATTTTACTTCATCTTCTTTCTTTAATTCCTTCCGTCCCTCCTTCCTTTCTTTCTCTCTCTCTCTCTTTCTTTCTACTTTGTCCCCCTTTTATTCTGAGCCATGTGGATGAAAGGCTCTTGGTGCTGCAGCCAGGAGTCACTGCTGTGCCTCTGAGGTGGGAGAGCCAACTTCAGGACACTGGTCCACAAGAGACCTCCCAGCTCCACATAGTATCAAACGGCGAAAACCTCCCAGAGAGCTCCATCTCAACACCAGCACCCAGCTTCACTCAACGACCAGCAAGCTACAGTGCTGGGCATCCTATGCCAAACGACTAGCAAGACAGGAACACAACCCCATCCATTAGCAGAGGGGCTGCCTAAAACCATAAGTCCACAGACACCCCAAAACACACCACCAGATGTGGACCTGCCCACCAAAAGACAAGATCCAGCCTCATCCACCAGAACACAGGCACTAGTCGCCTCCACCAGGAAGCCTACACAACCCACTGAACCAACCTTAGCCACTGGGGACAGACACCAAAAACAACAGGAACTACGAACCTGCAGCCTGCAAAAAGGAGACCCCAAATACAGTAAGATAAGCAAAATGAGAAGACAGAAAAACACACAGCAGATGAAGGAGCAAGATAAAAACCCACCAGACCTAACAAATGAAGAGGAAACAGGCAGTCTACCTGAAAAAGAATTCAGAATAATGATAGTAAAGATGATCCAAAATCGTGGAAATAGAATAGACAAAATGCAAGAAGCATTTAACAAGGACCTAGAAGAACTAAAGGTGAAACAAACAACAGTGAACAACACAATAAATGAAATGAAAAATACTCTAGATGGGATCAATAGCAGAATAACTGAGGCAGAAGAACACATAAGTGACCTGGAAGATAAAATAGTGGAAATAACTACTGCAGAGCAGAATAAAGAAAAAACAATGAAAAGAACTGAGGACAGTCTCAGAGATCTCTGGGACATTAAACGCACCAACATTCAAATTATAGGGGTTCCAGAAGAAGAGAAAAAGAAAGGGGCTGAGAAAATATTTGAAGAGATTATAGTTGAAAACTTCCCTAATATGGGAAAGAAAAGTGTTAATCAAGTCCAGGAAGCACAGAGAGTCCCATACAGGATAAATCCAAGGAGAAATATGCCAAGACACATATTAATCAAACTGTCAAAAATTAAATACAAAGAAAACATATTAAAAGCAGCAAGGGAAAAACAACAAATAACACACAAGGGAATCCCCATAAGGTTAACAGCTGATCTTTCAGCAGAAACTCTGCAAGCCAGAAGGGACTGGCAGGACATATTTAAAGTGATGAAGGAGGAAAACCTGCAACCAAGATTACTCTACCCAGCAAGGATCTCATTCAGATTTGATGGAGAAATTAAAACCTTTACAGACAAGCAAAAGCTGAGAGAGTTCAGCACCACCAAACCAGCTCTACAACAACTGCTAAAGGAACTTCTCTAGGCAAGAAACACAAGAGAAGGAAAACACGTATGATAATGAACCCAAAACAATTAAGAAAATGGGAATAGGAACATACACATCGATAATTACCTTAAATGTAAATGGACTAAATGCTCCCACCAAAAGACACAGATTGGCTGAATGGATACAAAAACAAGACCCATATATTTGCTGTCTACAAGAGACCCACTTCAGACCTAGAGACACATACAGACTAAAGTAAGGGGATGGAAAAAGATATTTCATGCAAATGGAGATCAAAAGAAAGCTGGAGTAGCAATTCTCATATCAGACAAAATAGACTTTAAAATAAAGACTATTAGAAGAAACAAAGAAAGACACTACATAATGATCAAGGGATCAATCCAAGAAGAAGACATAACAATTGTAAATATTTATGCACCCAACATAGGAGCACCTCAATACATAAAGCAAATACTAACAGCCATAAAAGGGGAAATCAACAGTAACACATTCATAGTAGGGGACTTTAACACCCCACTTTCACCCATGGACAGATCATCCAAAATGAAAATAAATAAGGAAACACAAGCTTTAAATGATACATTAAACAAGATGGACTTAACTTGATATTTACTGGCCACTCCATCCAAAAACAACAGAATACACATTTTTCTCAAGTGCTCATGGAACATTCTCCAGGATAGATCATATCTTGGGTCACAAATCAAGCCTTGGTAAATTTAAGAAAATTGAAATTGTATCAAGTATCTTTTCCGACCACAACGCCATGAGACTAGATATCAATTACAGAAAAAGATCTGTAAAATATACAAACACACAGAGGCTAAACAATACACTACTTAATAATGAAGTGATCACTGAAGAAATCAAAGAGGAAATAAAAAATACCCAGAAACAAATGACAACAGAGACACAATGACCCAAAACCTATGGGATGCAGCAAAAGCAGTTCTAAGGGGGAAGTTTATAGCAATACAAGCCCACCTTAAGAAGCAGGAAACATCTCGAATAAACAATCTAACCTTGCACCTCAAGCAATGAGAGAAAGAAGAACAAAAACACCCCAAGAAAGAAGAACAAAAACACCCCAAAGCTAGCAGAAGGAAAGAAATCATAAAAATCAGATCAGAAATAAATGAAAAAGAAATGAAGGAAACGATAGCAAAGATCAATAAAACTAAAAGCTGGTTCTTTGAGAAGATAAACAAAATAGATAAACCACTAGCCAGACTCATCAAGAAAAAAAGGGAGAAGACTCAAATCAATAGAATTAGAAATGAAAAAGGAGAAGTAACAACTGACACTGCAGAAATACAAAAGATCATGAGAGATTACTACAAGCAACTCTATGCCAATAAAATGGACAATATGGAAGAAATGGACAAATTCTTAGAAATGCACAACCTGCCAAGACTGAATCAGGAAGAAATAGAAAATATGAACAGACCAATCACAAGTACTGAAATTGAAACTGTGATTTAAAATCTTCCAACAAACAAAAGCCCAGGACCAGATGGCTTCACAGGCGAATTTTATCAAATATTTAGAGAAGAGCTAACACCTATCGTTCTCAAACTCTTCCAAAATATAGCAGAGGGAGGAACACTCCCAAATTCCTTCTACGAGACCATCATCACCTTGATACCAAAACCAGACAAGGATGTCACAAAGAAAGAAAACTGCAGGCCAATATCACTGATGAACATAGATGCAAAAATCCTCAACAAAATACTAGCAAACAGAATCCAAAAGCACATTAAAAGGATCATACACCATGATCAAGTGGGGTTTATTCCAGGAATGCAAGGATTCTTCAATATATGCAAATCTATCAATGTGATAAACCATATTAACAAACTGAAGGAGAAAAACCATATGATCATCTCAATAGATGCAGAGAAAGCTTTTGACAAAATTCAACACCCATTTATGATAAAAACCTTGCAGAAAGTAGGCATAGAGGGAACTTTCCTCAACATAATAAAGGCCATATATGACAAGCCCACAGCCAACATCATCCTCAATGGTGAAAAACTGAAAGCATTTCCACTAAGATCAGGAACAAGACAAGGTTGCCCACTCTCACCACTCTTATTCAACATAGTTTTGGAAGTTTTAGCCACAGCAATCAGAGAAGAAAAGGAAATAAAAGGAATCCAAATTGGAAAAGAAGTAAAGCTGTCACTGTTTACAGATGACATGATACTATACATAGAGAATCCTAAAGATGCTACCAGAAAACTACTACAGCTAATCAATGAATTTGGTAAAGTAGCAGGATACAAAATTAATGCACAGAAATCTCTGGCATTCCTATATACTAATGATGAAAAATCTGAAAGTGAAATCAAGAAAACACTCCCATTTACCATTGCAACAAAAAGAATTAAATATCTAGGAATAAACCTACCTAAGGAGACAAAAGACCTGTATGCAGACAATTATAAGACACTGATGAAAGAAATTAAAGATGATACAAATAGATGGAGAGATATACCATGTTCTTGGATTGGAAAAATCAACATTGTGAAAATGACTCTACCACCCAAAGAAATCTACAGATTCAATGCAATCCCTATCAAACTACCACTGGCATTTTTCACAGAACTAGAACAAAAAATTTCACAATTTGTATGGAAACACAAAAGACCCTGAATAGCCAAAGCAATCTTGAGAACAAAAAACGGAGCTGGAGGAATCAGGCTCCCTGACTTCAGACTATACTACAAAGCTACAGTAATCAAGACAGTATGGTGCTGGCACAAAAACAGAAAGATCAATGGAACAGGATAGAAAGCCCAGAGATAAACCCACGCATATATGGATACCTTATCTTTGATAAAGGAGGCTTGCCACAAATAGAGAGAGCCTCGCACAGAAACAAAGACCCAACCCAGCCAAAAATAAATATAAATAAATAAATTTGGGGGGAAAAAAACAACATTTGTAAAAACTTTACCACAAAGAAAATTCTAGGCCCAAATGTCTTCACTAGGAAATGCTACCAAATATTTGAGGATTCATGATACCACTACTTCCCGCTCCCTATATAAGGCCAGCATTACTCTGATACTAAAAACAGACAAAGACAAAACAAGAAAACAACACACCACTATCTCTCATGAACTTTAGCAAAACAAACCCAACAATAAATATAAAAGATAACAAATCATGACCAAGTGGGGTTCATCTCCAGAATGAAAGGTTGTTTAATATTTGAAAGTCAATCAATGCAAATCATCATGTCAACAGACTAGTCAGTTCAAGACAGCAGGACAAAGATATAAAAGGCATCCAGATTAAAAAGGACGAAGTAAGACTGTCTTTATTCCTAAAATATTACTGCCTATACAGAATATCCTATGTTCTACAACAATGCCATTCGAACTACAAAACGCATTTAGTAAGGTTTCAAGATAGAACATACAAAAATCAACTATATTTCTATATAATACAACTAAAAATATAAAAAACAATACCACATGAGAAATATGAAACAATGGGATAAATCTGACATAAAGCATACAAGGCCTATATACTGAAAACTACCAAACATACTGAAACCTAATTAACTAAATAGATATATATCATGTTCATGGATCAGAAGACTAAATATTGTGAACTCACCCTCAACTTATCTATAGATTCAACATTATACAAATCAAAAACCCAGATTTGTTTTCTAATTGACAAGCTGATTCTAAAATATGCAATGAAATGCAAAATATGTATAATTGTCAAAATAATTTTGAAAAAGAATGAAGTTAGAAGTCCCACGTTACCCTGATTTCCAGACAGTGCAGTACTGACATAAATATAGACAAATCAATGGAACAGAATAAAGTTCAGAGATAAATCCACATATATATGGCCGACTGATTTTTGAAAAGAAGGTGCAAAGGCAATTCAATGAGGAAAATACAATCTTTTCACCAATGTGGCAGAACAACTGCATGACCGCATGCCAAAAACAAAAATGAAGCTAAAACCCTGCTTCTTATCTCACACCATATACAAAAATTAACTTGAAGTAGATAACAGATCTAAGTATAAAATTAAACTATAGAACTTCTAAAGCAAGCAAGGAGAAAATTTTTCTGACCTTAGGTTAGGAAAAAATGTCTTAATGTGATATCAAAAGCACAGTACATAAAAGAAAGCCTTGATAAACTGGCCTTAATCCAAGAACTTTTTCTCTTTGAAAGACACTATTAAGAGACTGAAAAGAGGAAATGGCAGAAAACATTAGCAAACTACAGATCTGATAACGGACTTACACCCACAATATATAAAGAGCTATCAAAACTCAGTAATATGAAAAACAAACAACCCAACTGAAAAATGGGCAAAAGTTTAAGCAGTCACTTCACCAAAGACGACACACAGATGGCAAATAAACACACAAGAAGATGCTCAATACGGTCATAACGGAAATGCAAATTAAATCCACAATGGGGTACCACCATATACCACTAGAATGTCTAAAATTTAAAAAACTAACCATACCAAATGTTGATGAGAATGTGGAGCAACTGGAACTCTCATATACTGCTAGTGGGAATATAAAAGAGTACAACCACTTTGGAAAACAGTTTGGTAATTTATTAAAAAATTAAGCATACACCTAGTATGTGACCAGGGATTCCACTCGTAAGTACTTACCCCAGATAAATTAAAACATCAGTCCACACAAAGACCTGGACATGAATGTTCTTAGCAGCTTTATGTGCAAGAACCCCAAACCAGAAGGAACGCATAAACAAGTGAATTGATAAAACTGTGGGATATCTGTACAATGGAATGCTATTCAGGAATAAAAATGAACAAACTATTGGTACATGCAGCAACGTGGACAAATCTCAAAGCAAGCATACTGAATAAAAATAAGCTAGACAAAGGAAGCAGACACTTTATGATTCTACTCATACAAAATTCTAGAAAATCCAAAACAATCTGTAGCAGCAGAAAGCATACCAGTGTTTGACTGAGGATACAGTGAAAGAAAGAGATTAGGAAGATACATGAGAAAACTTTAGGTAGGACAGATATATTCATTATCTTATTGTAATGATATTACAGGTGTATACTGGGTCAAAATGCACCAAACTGTACACTTTAAATATGGGCAGCTCTTGTATCTCGATAAAACTGATAAAAACAAATAAGGAAAAACGCTACCTTCATTAGAATATGTAATACTTTAAATATGTATTTTCCCTAATTATATGAAAAACATAATTCCAATCAAAATTCAAACAGGATTTCTTTGTGTAATTTAAGGATGCTTTTATTCAAGTGAATATGGCAAACTGTAATAAGTCAAGAAAATTCTGAAACATATGGCCTAAGAGATATTAATGAATAACAGAAATCCAATAATTAAAATAGTTTTGTACTGGCCAATACTTTGATCAATGGCACAAATACCAGTTCAGAAATGACACTTGAATACAAAATTGTTTTAAATGATGGAGGCAGTGTCTTAAGCCCATGAGAGAGATTACTCATTAAGTGTTGGTGAGATTACTGACCAACCTTCAGGTGGAAGGGTGGAGTAATGGGATCACCTATTCGCTACCCTAAAGTTTCTCCCCTATCCCCAATTTTTTCACATAGTTCCATTCTTTACCTTCATAGCGCTTAACACAATATGCAGTTCTTTACTGTTTCCCACTCTGGAAGTGCTCTGGTTACCATTTTAGATCTAGTATCTGACACACAGCCAGTATTTAGTAAGTATTATATTGAATGATTTCGTGAAGGAATGCATGATGGAATAAAGAACTGCATGAATGGAAGGGGGAAAAAAAAATGAAATCTTAAAAGTACCTGACAAAAAAACAAGTGAACGCTCATATAAAATCTCTGGGACTTTCTAAAACACGTTAAAGACAGAAAACCAGAATGAAGAGACAGACCTGATGGAATAAAAATTTTAAGTTTCTGAATGAGAAAAATGTCACAATACAATCAGAAGGCAAACGGGGAAAATATATTTAGCAAATGTAAACAGAGAAGTTAATATCCTCAGTATATAATGAGCGTTTATAAGTCAGTAAGAAAAAGATGAACCACACAGGAAAAAAAACATTAAGAGACAATTCATAAAAAGTATTATAACAACCAATATAAGGATGAAGATAATAATTGATAATTATTGATAACTGATAATTCTTACAATAAATAAAAATCAAAACAATAAGGTATCTTTTCAACTAGAAAACTAGTAAAGGCATTTTAAAAATAAGATTTAATATAATAAGTTTGGTAAGATGACTGAGAAGTGGGCTTCCAATACACTACTGGCAGGAGAGTGAAATGACAACTAGGAGCGTAAAATCGTTCACTCCTCCTGGGAGGCATCTTGGTAATAAATAGTAAAAGTCTTAAAATTATATTTATTCAGCATTTCAATTTCTAAGAGCTTAAGGAAAAAAACTCTGTCTAAATGAGCAAACAAAAGCTTCAAAAATGTTCGTATCACAAGGTAAAACAGAAAGAGTGGCAACCATGTAGGCTATAATATTGGGTTGGCCAAAAAGTTCGTTTGGGTTTTTCCATAAGATCTTATGGAACTTTCTGGCCAACCCAAGAGGAAAGAAAACAAACAAGCGAACAAACAGAAAAAACCCGCTTAAATGATTAGTAATGTACCCACAATGGAACATCAAGTATCTAGGAAACATACCCTAAAATATTAATGGGCAAAGGGACATGATATATGCAACTTAATTCTCAAATGGTTCAAAAGGTTTCTGAAAATAGTAATCTCTTTCTCTCTATATACACACATGCACACACCAAAAATACCTACACATTAAGAGGGAATGTGACAAAACAAATATGGCAGAATGTTAACAACTAACACATTGTACTACTGTGCAACTTCTTGCTAAGTTTGAAATTATTTCAAAGTAAGTTAAAAAGTAAAAGTTTACAGAGAAAAAAGTCCCATCACTCTTCATTGTCTCATTCCTCTCTACAGTAATACTCTTTTCAAACTGAAAAAAATGCTGAAGTATCTTTAAAGATCTAGGATATTTTTCACTCTATAGAGTGAAAATCATGATGTATATACACATCATTATGCAAAGAGTGATTTCAATCTTTTTAATACATCAATAACAAAATCATCACCATAGGGTGGGATGTTGATGATTTTATTTTAATCTTTTCATTAACTGTATTTCCTAAATGTTTATAGGGGTGCATGGATGATATATGCAATTTTTTTTAAACAGTGTTACAGGAAAAAAAGGGTACCTCATTTACTAATAATTAGTTTATATCATTTTCCTTAATTCTGACATACGCAATATGACATGAGAGATAATGCTTAAGAGTTTGGGCTCCAGAGTCAGAAAAACCTGGAAGTGAATTCTAGTTTTAAACTTAACAGCTGCATAACACAACTCTATCCACCCTGCCACTTGCTCTGCGGTTTTACACAGACCTGGTTGCTCTTCAAGAAGTTCTAGGTAAGCAAAATGACATCACTAAGTGGATTTTACCCTTTCCTATGGATAATGAAATATGATCATGAAAAGCAAAAATAAAAGGAAACTACTCACCCTCTTGTCCCCAACACAAAGAATATTATAAAGATAAAAGGGCCACTAACTACAGTTTAGAAATAAGATTAAGTATAATTAAGTATTATGTTGGGATACACTTACCCATCTAAAATTAGACTTTCATAGGCAGCTTTTTTGTCACACACAGGACAAATCCAGGTGGGCTTCTTCTCATTCATTTGCAGATAAAGGGCAGCATCAAAGCACTGTAGATGTGTACAAGTCACTGCACGGCATGGGATTGTCAGCCTCATTTTTCCTAACTATGGGACAGGGAAGACAACGTGGGAAATCATTTCAGAAAAGAGAACAAAGCCTCAAAAGTCATAAAAATGTGAAGAAGTCATACGAGACTAACAAAATGAAAAAGAAACTAAAACCAGTATTTATTTCCATCGATTGCTATATATTTTATTTGTATTCACTGAAGGACGTATAATTTTTAAAAGACCATCTCACTTTCTGAAAGTAGGTAAAACTTGTAAATTCACAGGTAGGAAAAGATATATATACAATGAAAACATGTCTCTTTCTCATCTCTTCCCCTATTTAGAAAGAACCACTGTTATCCATCTCTTGCATGTCCTTTCACAGATGTTCTATGCATAATCAAATGTGTATTTTAAAAAACATTTTCCCAGATATGGTGGCGTGCAATTCACACAATTCTGTACTTACATTTAAACTGTCTCCAATCTCATCACGACAAATAATACTGCAATAAATAGCTATGGGATAAATTCCTAAAAGTAAACTTTTTGAGTCAAAGAAAAAGTGTATGATTTTTGTCACAATGACAAACTATCTTCCACAGAGGTTACCTACTGATTTACACATATGCATGTATTAACGTGCTTGGTTCCCCTCGACCTTGTCAATATAGCGCTATTGAATCCTTTGACCTCTGCCAATCTGATAGGTGAAAAGTACCCCATTGTAGTTTTGGAATACACTTCTCTTATTATAAGTGAAGTTGAACTGCTGCTGCTGCTTTTTTTTCTTTTTTTTTTTTTTAACTTCTAAGGGTCATTTGTGTTTCCAAGAACTGTCTATTAATAACCTTTTCTTATTTTCCACTTGGTTATTTATCTTTGGTTACCTATATTAATCAGCCTCATGTATGTGATATGAATTGCAAATACATTTTTATATACTTTTTTTCACTTTTGTATAAGCGCATATGTTGATGTTTCAATATACTCTTATAACCTAGTACTCTGTTCAATTCTTATTCCAATTGGTAGAGGAATACCAACATCAAGACATATATAGCATCCAGATTAGATCAGATCAAGTTTTTCTGTAGAGCCTTTTGAATCTCCCTGTATACTCCCTTTATAGAAAAGATCTCAGTTTATAACCAGCTCTCTTATTCTGATAGAAAATCTGTTTCTCCCACTACACTCTAAGCCCCACAAGGTCTATGTCACTGTTCACCAGTGTAATCCAAGTGTCACAACACAGTACCAAGCACGCAGCCTACGCTCAGTATTTGTCAGCCAGATGGTAGAATGAATGGAGAAAGTGGGTAAGGGGCAAAGAGAAAGAAAAGGAAGAAGGAAAGACTTCTTTATTTGCACTATAAAGTCTAGAAGTCACAGCTAAACTGTAACACTGTTAACTCTGCCTGAGGGGGTAGGATTTTTAGAATGTTCCTTTTTTTTTTTTCTTTTGGTTTATCTGTAATTTCTTTCTGCTAAAATGAACATTTGGTTATTTTATAATTTAAAAAGAAAATAATTATCCAACTCATCATTATAGCAGTAACTAATGCTTATATAGTTGTACCTACATGTAAGGTATCATGTTGAATACTTTACATTAATCTTCGTGACACTTTACATTTTAACCTAACAACTACACTATACAGTTGATATATATTATCATCCCCATTTCATAATGAGGAAATAGGCAAGAAGAAGCTAACTAAATTGACTAACATTACAAAGTTAGAAAGTGGGAGGGTCAATATTTGAATACAGATGCTCTAACTCCAGAGTCCATACTACCTCTAAGTGTCTAGGATTCTAAAAGAGATTTTGGAAGTTACAGTGATTCATGCAAGTATGCAGCACAATTTAACTATTTAAGATGGAAAAAAAATGAGAAAAGAATGTGAGGCAATTTCTCTTCTATGATATTCCCCTCTATATTTTCCCTTCCTTTAATAACAAATTATCCCTTAAGTAATGTAGAACCTTACAGCATGCTAAAGACTTCTATGTAAATTTCATACAATTCTCATAACAACCCCATGACTCCAAAAGGACTAGTATCTATGTATCTACTTCTGAAATGAAGATGCTGAGGCTACAAGAGGCTAAAAACAATACAATCACTAAGATGCAGTTGCTAGAGCTATAACACAAATCCAAATGTTTTTCAATTTCATAAAGACATTCCTAATTTTACATTATACATGGTGGTAGTTTTTGGTTTTACTTATCTACCATTTCCTACTTTGCTAAGAGTTTTTGTTCTATAGGAATGGATGTTGACTAAATATCTATTTAGCACCTAATGAGATGATCAGAGGATTTTTTTTTCTTTTTCAATTATTATTATAGATAATTTCAACAGATTTTCTGATATAAAACTATACTTACATTCCTAAGAGGCATCCCTTTGTTATCACATATTATCCTTGAAAAAGAGTACTAGATTCTACTGACTAGTGTTTTATTTAGGAATTTTCCATCATTGTTTTTTTACATAATCCATGTTTGTAAACAACCCAAATAATCACTAAAAACAGGTGAAAAAAATAAGCTGTACCATACCAATTCAACAAAATACCTAGAGTGGTTAAAATTAGATCTAGACATATTAATATATTTAAGATATGCCATTAATTTAAAAACAGTAAACCACTGAACAGTATATATAGCACAATACAGTTTTTTCCAATAAACATACACATGATTATAAACAGAGTTAAATCTAGAAAGAAAGATATCATATTATTTAAAATGTTACTTCTGAATAGGTTTTAGTAATTTTAAATTCTCTCTTTTGCTTATTTGAACAACTGTATAATAAAGTAGGCATTATTTGTCAATTTTTTGGATTTGTTTCTTTAAAATAATGTTCTATCTAACTCAACCTACTACGGTTTTTTTAGGCAACCAGATCTCAAACTTTTGGCTTCAGAATCCCTTTACACTCTTCAAAATTGAGAACCTCCAAGAGCTTATATGTATGTAAGTTGTATTTACCAATATTTATTGTATTAGAAATTAAGAGACATTTTTAAAACACAAGAATACACAAGTACACATTCCATCAGCCATCAGAGCAATGACATCAGCCCCTGTCAGGTAACCCCTATCAAATATCACTGTCTGCTCATGACAGAATGAGAGCAAGAAAGGGACAAACTGTGTCCTAGTATTATTATAAATAGTTTTGACTTTCTGGACCTCTTCAAAGAGTCTCAGGGATCCCCAGGTACCCTTGGGCCACAATTTGCAATCTGCTGCTTTTTTCTTTTTCTTCCTCTTCTATGCCATTCTCATCTCTCCTGTAACTGCTTTAGAATTTCCATAGCATAAAGAAACAAAAACATTCAGGACTACAAAAGTTGCTGATCCTAAATTTAATGCTACTCTAGTATCTTACAAGAGCTAATGAACATTTCCCAAGTTAAAAAAGCATTTATTACTAACTGGCAAAATCTGACCGATTTCCTAATACTGATTATGTAATGTTAATTAAAAAAGATTTGAATGTGCTGAATTCTATTTAGTCAGATGATGGCACTGTTTTGAAATGTATTGATTTTATGAATAAAATGGTATCTAACACCGTAATGCAGCTTTTTTATTAATCAAATATTAAGCAGGTAGTATCCAAATTGATTTTTACTTCATTATAGACTAATTAGTATCTGTCTAAAGAAAGAGTAGGTATAAGCAAAAATGGCTCAAATCAGTGGTTCCAAACTATTTGTAGAAGCGGTACCTTTTTTTAAAAAAACTTGAGTCAGAATCAAACAAGACATAAAATCAAACCTATTTTTCTTTTCTATCCTGGGGCACCCACCTAGCCTACCTCTGCAGGACAGTCCAAAAATCACTAGCTAATATCACTAAGATGGAACTCCTATGTAAAATTCAGATACTGTGTTCAAAAATTTAATTATACACACTCAATCAGATCCCTCTTTAACAGCTGTTGTAAAATTACCTTCCTTAGGTCCTAAGGACAGAGGTTTTGAACTGTGCTCTCACTATCCAGATTCATGTCTACTTAAAATCACTTTACAAACCATACTGTGAAATAGAACATTTCTTCCACAACCTTAAGCTATCATTTTCTCTCATTTTTGCCTAATTAACCCATGGTTCACCACTTATCCTTCCAAACGCCTATGATCCTATTTTTCTTCACCGTTTCCCATCACCACCCCAGATCCTGTGTTATTTCCACAGTCAGCTGGATACACTCCCTCCATTCTGCTATCTTCAACTGATACTAGTATTATCTCTGCCTCTAAAACTACTTTCATCATCTAACTTCTGTCATCTATCTGTTAAATTTGATCAAAACACCTGTTTGGTTTTCTGATAACATAGATCACATCCTATAGTTAGCAACCCAATGTTAGGTTAACACTAGTACAGTCTGAAGAGTACCATTCACTCTTTTCTTAGAAAGTGCTCTGAAAAAATCAGGTAGGATGAATACTGAGGAAAGCTCAAAAGATAGTCTCAGAAACAGATCTGTTTTCACTTGTAAGCAGAGAAGGAAAACATTTAATGAACTTAAAACAGAATCTTGTTACTTCATTTCTTCAAATCATTGAAATGTTAATTTTCTTAAAACTATCAGTTTTATTAAAATTGACACATGTGAAAGGAACTATTCCCTATTCTTATATAGAAGAAATCCTAACGATGCCAATATACCACTTTCACTATTTTGAATGTCCAAGAATCCAATAGTTTGGTTATTGTTTTGTTTTGGTTGTTGTCATGTAGAACAGCACAGTGTTTGAAGGAAAAAATGGAAAAAAAATTTAAAGACCAGTTCCAAGACAGTAAGACTTACAGAAAATGGAACTGTGCAAACTGTACAACTCCTTAGGTAAATTGTGTAGAAGCGCTTTCTTCCTGATAGAATAGTCTGACATACTAAAACAAAAAGGTGACGTGAGTACCCTTCCCAAATAGTGGTTGTGATTAGAATATAGCCGGCAATGAACATATGCTGAATATACTAGAGTTAAACCATAAGAAACTTCCAATATCCAAACTGTTTTTGACGAACAAAATGGCAATTTCATATGTTCCAATTTAATATCAATCTTAACATGAGAAGGAGGAAAAGGTACTGTGAAGAAATGAACTCAAATGAACTCATGCCCAGCTTGTGAGTAGAGGAGGTCCCAAGCCCCTCTAGGGCCCCTGCCACCACCACAGGGCATTAATGTCCTCCTGCAGACCTTCTCTGTGTTTCATAAACACACGTTTCCGATTTCGAAGCAATCCCAATTTCATGTTAAGTCTATCCCTTTCCAATAAAGGTAAGTTAAAGTTACTGATAATAGATAATAAAGCTTTAGAAAGAAAGATATCTGCTTTCCCAAATACAGAGGTAGACTTATAATCAGGATATTTATATTTTTGGCCCAATGTGGCAATATGGTACACTGTCTTATAAGAGAACTGGAATAATGTCAGAAGACCAAAATTTAAATCCTTGTTCTACTACAAACTAACTGTGTGATTTGGGTTAGCCAACCCCTTTCAGTCTCAGGTTCCTCATCTGAAAATGGGAACAATTCCATACAGGCTTGCTAATAAGACAATATAAGGAGCACATAATAGGAACTTAACAAATTAGTCCCTTCTCTGACACAATTCTCTTTCCATTTAAAAAACTGTATGTTTCTCACAATGGTAGCTGGTCACCAAATGCCTCCCCCCGGCAACTATATTATAAATTCCTAATTCCATACTTTTCTCATAAAGTTCCTCTCATCTGCAAAGGGTCCCCTCCAAGAGTAGTGATTTTAAAGAAGCCTTCATCCACTTCCTGACCTCGTCTATCAATTAGCATTTATTAGGTCCTAATAACTTTACTGCTATTTTTCAGTACCGTTTATATTGATAAAAGGAGCCAACTCTCTAGATATGTTCAGTATTAGCTGTGGATTATCGATAATTAACTGTGACAGATTACTCTGAACCTAAAACCCTCTTTCCTCTTTGATGCAATATCCCTTTACATCTCTTCTTGCTTAGTCATTGCCTGAAGAACGTTTGCATTCTTTGGAACTGTAATGCTTAACCATGAAGATCCCCGAATGGGAAAACGAAAAAAGTTCAAAATTCTATAATATACCATTCATTCACATACTTACTTTTATAGGAAAATTAGTAATTTATAAAAAGTAAGACGCCCCAGAATGTTTTGTTGCTTTACTTACAGGGCACATCAAGGACACCCGAAGGCTAGTGGTAGCAATTTCACTATCAGGATCCGCAGTAAGTTTTTCTTTAACTTTAGGAGGGAAAATCAATAATAAAAACACAGTTTAAAAAATTAATTGTGACATATGAACAGAATTATAGAAATATATATATCATCTTATATAAAGTTTCCCAAACACAGATCAAGAAACTACAAAAACAAAACAAAACAAACAAAATGTTAAGTATTAATGTACTGAAAACACAACCATACTTCCAGTATTAGGTTAAAGAATTACAAACTTACAAACTCTAGATGACATGTTTAATTGAATTTTTAAAATTTCTTTTTAAAAGTAAAATTGCAGGTGAGGAAGAGTTTCAAAGCAGAAAGCTGTTTAGGACTTAAGAACAATACAACAATTAGGAAAGGAACTTGGAAGGCAGTTATCCTCTGAGCTTCAATGCTTTTCTAAAACACATTCATGACTGTTTTAATTTGGGAGTACTGGTAATTTCCAACAATTGTTAAATTTGTAAACAGAAAAGGTAAAATATCTTATACTTCCTTTAACTATTGAAAACTACTATGGATGTGGGAATGTCTGTGATCTTAATCATCATGTAATGTATACAAGTTATTGTCTATCTATACAAGCTAATGAAGACATACACCACCTTCAGATGCCTAATTCTCAACACCACAATAGGGAGAACAGGACTGTAAGTAGAGACAGTGGAACCTGAGTGAGGTAAAAAAAAACTATAGAAGAGCTTCCATGGCTTTCAGCTCTAGGCAGGAAGATCAATACTGTACTGTTTGAAATGAGAAATGGCTTGAGTATAAGAAACAAAATACCATTTCAACAGCCCTACTTGGTTCCCTTTTCAACCTATAGATCCTCTTCTCCTTTCTGGTTCATTCAGTGATATGAACTGGGAGAAAAATATTCTCTTTCCCCCCCAAAAAATGTCCTGTTCAATTAACTTCAATTACTGAACTGAATTATTTACAGTTTGGGTTAAGACTTTTTTTTTCTCTACCTATTATACAGTATGAAAGCAAAGTACAAAATAAAACATCTCAGAAGGCAAATACTATTGTTGATGGATATCAACATTTCTTTTGCAAAAAGACCTTTTTTAGTTAGAAGTTTTTAAATGTACATCACACTACACACCGCAGGTTTTGAAGACTTGCATTCCTATTCTCAAGTCAACGTAGGCATCAAAACTGCCATCAACCTGACATTTACCTAAATAACTTCTTATGAAAAGGTGAAAAATCAGATTAGCTGAGATTTAAAATTAATCCTCTTGGGAGTGGTTTCTAAGAGAAGGGCTTTTCAATTCATAGGGCTCCATTCTTAGAGTATTTTTAATTCATAATTCATTTTAGGTTTCTAATAATTGTTCCCAAATTGTTCCTGTATGGAGATATATGTGAAGCTTTTTAAATTTCCATTTAAAGCATCTCATATGCTCAGTCTTACAAACATTACTTACTTAGTGCTCTGGAATGATCAGGGTTTCTAATACCTTTCATTTTTAATCTCTGTAATAACATGGCTGATGTGAGCTGTCGTACAAGATATACAGACATGGAGTAATTCTACAAAGAAAGATAATCTGTATTAAAGATGAGAGATAATAGTCTATTTACATAAAACACTTGTCTAAGAAGCTCTGGTTTCTAAAAATAACATTCAAAATAACTTCCACAGGACAGTCAATGACTGGGAAGGGAACAAAATCAACTCAGCTACTTTAGGGAAGATGAACGCTTCATCATCTCAGTGATTGAGATATTTCTCAATCACTTATAACTTTAAAACATCTATGTGAAAGATAAAATGGCTCAGATCAGTGGTTTTCAAACTATGTTTCTAACTTAGCAAAACTGGTGCTTTAGGGGCCACCATGGTATAAATGAAAATGCACTCTCCCATGCCCACTTCTAACTAGAATTTTCTGTTTTTATGTAATGGGGCTCTCATAATATATTCATTGAAAAATGAGATCCACTGCAGAAACGAATTTCAAACACCTGTGGTCTAAATTAACACTTCACATCCAGAGTTCCACCGTTCTAATTCTGGCAGACACTTGCTACATGGCCTTAGGCAAATCACTCATATGGACCCAAAATCAGCTTTCTTTTGAGAAAAAATTTGACAATTAATTCCTGTTCCCAAACGGGCATTTTACTAGGGAAGGGGAAGCTACTACAGTATATAAGACACATGAAGAAACTATAAAAATCAAAAAGACAAGGCCAGAAAATAATAGCATCCAATCCCATATTCTCTTAGATCTGGCACAAAGGAACTTTCATTAGCTATTTATAAAGCTATGAAGAGATGATATACAATTTTACCTAAATGCTAAAAACCTACTTTACCATTTCATCACATTCATTCAATCAATCCTACAATAAACAAAATACTTTTAATAGTTGCCAAACCAAATACCTTAAATATCATTTTTAATGTCCTGTAACAGTCCTTTCAAATATCTGAATACCCACTATAGTGTGCAAATTTAAGTCAATTAATCATTATAATTACAAGGAAAGAATATTATTCCCATTATGTGGCAAAAAACCCCCCACACCTGTCAGGCCTTCAATGTCTGCAATCTTTTACTCAAAAAATCTGTAAGTTCATAATCATTTCAAAAAGATATACTACTCTTCTGTTCAAATTCCTCTCACTAAGCTTTAAAGCATTAATACTTGCTCAGTTAACAATGTCCCTTATATTTGCATATAACACCCATTCTCCAGATTTTATTTATTCTTTATAATAAGCAGGCCTCAGAGAATTAATCAATTTGGCCAAAATCAAACAATTTGCCAACTTGGGACTAAGCCAAGATTTCCCAAATCCTTATCCAGTGCTTTACCACTGTACATTCAGTTCACACAAATAAAAAATATTAGGGATCAGTGTCTTACAATAAAAAAGTTAGAGTGAAAATTCAGAAATGAGAGCTCAAGAGAACAATCATTAAAGAGATCCTAATGTCTGTATAGTCAATACAAAAATATTCTTTATATCCAGCTCTGCAATTACCTTCGTGGTAAAACCAAATGATTCTGGCTACAAACATGACTCAACTTCTCCATCCACAAATAGGAATACTATCCTTTATTTCTATGAAACAGCAACATTAAAGCTGATGTTCAGAAGTTAACTGAAATCTCTTGCTATTCTATTATTTCAGTTACATAAACAAGCAGTTCTAAAATGGAAATCCCTTGTTGTATTAATCAGTATCTCATAATTGACAAAATGCATTTTGAGACTAAGCATCAGCAGAAACCCAGGTTCATCAACTAAAATTACAGAGGAAATAATATAAATCTAAGTAAATATTTTCATATGGATGCCCACATGTTATTTGAAGTATCAGCTATTCATATAAAGGCTGGAACAGATTATTTCTAATCACAACATGAGTACATTTAACCAAATGTTAATCTTCTCCAAAGCCTGAGAAAGCTTTCTTTGTTCCTCTTCAAAAATTACCCCAAATTCCCAGTTTCTTAAAATACTACTTAAACACACATAAACACAATTGTGATTAACCATTAACTTAAGAAATACTGTAATGATACTTATTTCCTTTCTAAGAAAATAAAGAGATGATACTCAGGAAACCTTAAAGTTTTAACCTTGAAAATCTACATCTCTACCCTGAACTGAAAATTACTGCTTTTTGGGGTTACAAACAGAAAACTGAATGAGCTGGAGCTAGTAGCCTAAGAAAAAAACAAAGTAAATCAACACCTAGTGGGAACACTTTCACGCTACCCAGAGAAAAGAATCTTTACCTTTCCAATTTCTGACGCCCAAGAAATGGAAATCTGGTTTGGCACAGCTGAGGATAATCTAACTAAAGATGTAATATTCAAAGGGCGTCCAGGGCGCTTCTGCTCAATCCCATTTTTAGGTGGTGGTGCATAGCCCTATAACCAAGAAAGAAAAATAATTTTAAATTCTCCGTAGAGGAGCAAACATTTTCTCCAAGACGAGTACAGTATCTTGCCTAATTTCAGTCACACTTAATTACTTTTATTTTATCCTGGAAATCACATAGTCCTCACCCTAAAGTCACCAATCCAAAAGAGGAAAATGACCTTTTAAAAATGTTTCACAAAATATTTCACAAATCCAGAAAAATACAACAAAAAAATCCATGTTCCATTAAAATTAAAGATGCTGAGATCTTGCCATATTGACTATGAATTTTTTTCCTTTTTTTAAACAATATAGTTGCACCTCTTTACACTGATTCATCTTAGGAGCTCCAATTCATTCAAATACTAGGGGCGAGAGAGGGAAAACGAACTCTGGAAATTAAAAAAAAAAGCAAATCAGTGAATTTCAAACGAATTATTAAAATCTTCTGAGTGATAAAAAAGCTCTCCACTGTCTTCTCTCCGAGTAGAACAGAGATTGCCATCTTTAAAACCAGGTCACGTTAACAAAAAAGAATAACCAATATTTCAATTGGCATTGAATTAGCTTGACGGCTATAATAAAATCGCTACTTATATATTTTTCTATTTTTTCTAGTCATTAAGTATTTGTTTTAAATAGTAAACAGTCTCACTTTTGATTTCACAGTACATCCAATTCTCAATTACCACAGGACTTTTCAGTTTCTGATTTTCAAAACCAATACATTTTTTAGAAAATTAAAATTTCTTAGCTGCGAAAACATCTACATATTGAAAAGCACACACCATAGTTCATTGAATCTAAGATGCCAATGATGCAATTTATGTACCACTGAGAAGGAAAAAACAGTAAGTTAATGATACAACCTAATGTACTTTTTCTTCCTGCATACATATCAAGAAAACATAAGCAAGATGAACTGGCTAACATATTCCTTTAGGATATACAGAAGAATCTCTTGAATCGTTTTCTCACTGTCATCAATGCATGTTTTCCACATGATACTCTCCTATATGCCACCAAGAGCTCAAGATAAAAATACTTCTTAAGGGCTTCCCTGGTGGCACAGTGGTTGAGAGTCCGCCTGCCGGTGCAGGGGACACGGGTTCGTGCCCCAGTCCGGGAAGATCTCACATGCCGCGGAGCGGCTGGGCCCGTGAGCCATGGCCGCTGAGCCTGCACGTCCGGAGCCTGTGCTCCGCAACGGGAGAGGCCACAGCAGTGAGAGGCCCGCGTACCGCAAAAAAAAAAAACTTCTTAAAATTATATTCTACTCCACAAATATCTCTCAGATTTCCTTGCAAGTCACTGACACCCTTAGACTAACTACAAGTGTTAATGCTGACACACCCTGGATATTAAGAGAACAAAAATTTCAAATAACAGCCAGGATTCACGAACCTTCCTCAAAACGTTCCCAAGTCATTTGTTGACTGAAAAACCGATAAAGGGCAGTTAACCAGTCATGCCATGGGAATAATAACATCAGGGTTGTACAAGTGCAGGCAACAACAATACATTACAGCTGCCACCTGATCATCAGAAACTGTTAAGACACCTCTAGATTTTAAAGATGTCAAAAATATGCACCTTGGTAACAATGAGATACAGTTTTGGTGGTATCACACGGCAGAGCCTAGGAAAACAGTCTTTCACACTAGGGAACACCTTTCGCTGCCTTGTAGGAGGTAGGATAGTAATTTTTTTTTTTTTTTTTTTTTTTTTTTTTGCGGTATGCGGGCCTCTCACTGTTGTGGCCTCTCCCGTTGCAGAGCACAGGCTCCGGACGCGCAGGCTCAGCGGCCATGGCTCACGGGCACAGCCGCTCCGCGGCATGTGGGATCTTTCTGGACCGGGGCACGAACCCGTGCCCCCTGCATCGGCAGGCAGACTCTCAACCACTGCGCCACCAGGGAAGCCCGGATAGTAATTATTAAGTGTGAATTCCCATGATAACGTGTAACCTACAATGTGCAACAAGACTTTGAAAATCATTGAGAACTGTCTGAGCAGAGGAATAGAAGACAAAGAGAAGAACGTAAATAACTTTCATTACACTATGGAAAAGGGAAATTGTGTGTGTGTGTGTGTGTGTGTGTGTGTGTGTGTGTGTGTGTGTGTGTGTGTAGAGGAGGATTATGCCCATCTAAAGTTGTTCAACTGAAATAAAACAAAGAAGCAAACTCATAAGAAAGTCCTCTTATAAAGACTAGGAAATTGGTTCAATGAGCAACACACACAAGGAATATCAACACCAGTATCTGGGTAATTGTGAATGAAACCTTTGTTTTGCCTGTTTGGGGCCTGAAAGACTAGTCTGTCTTCTGGTATGTCCACTAGTATGTAAACCAAATAAAAATAATGGCACAGGGTGTGCCAAAATGATAAAAACTCATGAACTAGTTAGACAGTAAACTCTGTAAATTGGAATTTGAGAAACCCAGCAACAATGCTGTTAGTTAATTTGACAGAAGAGACCAATAGAAGGGAAGAGAATAAACGAGCATATAAGAATGAGGTGTTACTCCATCCAAAAACAACAGAATACACATATTTCTCAAGTGCCCATGGAACATTCTCCAGGATAGATCATATCTTGGGTCACAAATCAAGCCTTGGTAAATTTAAGAAAATTGAAATTGTATCAAGTATCTTTTCTGACCACAACGCCATGAGACTAGATATCAATTACAGGAAAAGATCTGTAAAATATACAAACACATGGAGGCTAAACAATACACTACTTAATAATGAAGTGATCACTGAAGAAATCAAAGAGGAAATAAAAAAATACCTAGAAACAAATGACAATGGAGACACAACGACCCAAAACCTATAGGATGCAGCAAAAGCAGTTCTAAGGGGGAAGTTTATAGCAATACAAGCCCACCTTAAGAAGCAGGAAACATCTCGAATGAACAACCTAACCTTGCACCTCAAGCAATTAGAGAATGAAGAACAAAAAAACCCCAAAGCTAGCAGAAGGAAAGAAATCATAAAAATCAGATCAGAAATAAATGAAAAAGAAATGAAGGGAACGATAGCAAAGATCAATAAAACTAAAAGCTGGTTCTTTGAGAAGATAAACAAAATAGATAAACCACTAGCCAGACTCATCAAGAAAAAAAGGGAGAAGACTCAAATCAATAGAATTAGAAATGAAAAAGGAGAAGTAACAACTGACACTGCAGAAATAAAAAAGATCATGAGAGATTACTACAAGCAACTCTATGCCAATCTGGAAGAAATGGACAAATTCTTAGAAATGCACAACCTGCCAAGACTGAATCAGGAAGAAATAGAAAATATGAACAGACCAATCACAAGCACTGAAATTGAAACTGTGATTAAAAATCTTCCAACAAACAAAAGCCCAGGACCAGATGGCTTCACAGGCGAATGCTATCGAACATTTAGAGCTGACACCTATCCTTCTCAAACTCTTCCAAAATATAGCAGAGGGAGGAGCACTCCCAAATTCCTTCTACGAGGCCACCATCACCTTGATACCAAAACCAGACAAGGATGTCACAAAGAAAGAAAACTACAGGCCAATATCACTGATGAACATAGATGCAAAAATCCTCAACAAAATACTAGCAAACAGAATCCAACAGCACATTAAAAGAATCATACACCATGATCAAGTGGGGTTTATTCCAGGAATGCAAGGATTCTTCAATATACGCAAATCTATCAATGTGATAAACCATATTAACAAATTGAAGGAGAAAAACCATATGATCATCTCAATAGATGCAGAGAAAGCTTTCGACAAAATTCAACACCCATTTATGATAAAAACCCTGCAGAAAGTAGGCATAGAGGGAACTTTCCTCAACATAATAAAGGCCATATATGACAAGCCCACAGCCAACATCATCCTCAATGGTGAAAAACTGAAAGCATTTCCACTAAGATCAGGAACAAGACAAGGTTGCCCACTCTCACCACTCCTATTCAACATAGTTTTGGAAGTTTTAGCCACAGCAATCAGAGAAGAAAAGGAAATAAAAGGAATCCAAATCGGAAAAGAAGTAGTAAAGCTGTCACTGTTTGCCGATGACATGATACTATACATAGAGAATCCTAAAGATGCTACCAGAAAACTACTAGAGCTAATCAATGAATTTGGTAAAGTAGCAGGATACAAAATTAATGCACAGAAATCTCTGGCATTCCTATATACTAATGATGAAAAATCTGAAAGCGCAATCAAGAAAACACTCCCATTTACCATTGCAACAAAAAGAATTAAATATCTAGGAATAAACCTACCTAAGGAGACAAAAGACCTGTATGCAGACAATTATAAGACACTGATGAAAGAATTAAAGATGATACAAATCGATGGAGAGATATACCATGTTCTTGCATTGGAAGAATCAACATTGTGAAAATGACTCTACTACCCAAAGCAATCTATAGATTCAATGCAATCCCTATCAAACTACCAGTGGCATTTTTCACAGAACTAGAATAAAAAATTTCGCAATTTGTATGGAAACACAAAAGACCCTGAATAGCCAAAGCAATCTTGAGAACGAAAAAAGGAGCTGGAGGAATCAGGCTCCCTGACTTCAGACTATACTACAAAGCTACAGTAATGAAGACAGTATGGTACTGGCACAAAAACAGAAAGATAGATCAATGGAACAGGATAGAAAGCCCAGAGATAAACCCACGCACATATGGACACCTTATCTTTGATAAAGGTGGCAGGAATGTACAGTGGAGAAAGGACAGCCTCTTCAATAAATGGTGCTGGGAAAACTGGACAGGTACATGTAAAAGTATGAGATTAGATCACTCCCTAACACCATACACAAAAATAAGCTCAAAATGGATTAAAGACCTAAATGTAAGGCCAGAAACTATCAAACTCTTAGAGGAAAACATAGGAAGAACACTCTATGACATAAATCACAGCAAGATCCTTTCTGACCCACCTCCTAGAGTAATGGAAATAAAAACAAAAATAAACAAATGGGACCTAATGAAACTTCAAAGCTTTTGCACAGCAAAGGAAACCATAAACAAGACCAAAAGACAACCCTCAGAATGGGAGAAAATATTTGCAAATAAAGCAACTGACAAAGGATTAATCTCCAAAATTTACAAGCAGCTCGTGCAGCTCAATAACAAAGCAACAAACAACCCAATCCAAAAACGGGCAGAAGACCTAAATAGACATTTCTCCAAAGAAGATATACAGAATGCCAACAAACACATGAAAGAATGCTCAACATCATTAATCATTAGAGAAATGCAAATCAAAACTACAATGAGATATCATCTCACACCAGTCAGAATGGCCATCATCAAAAAATCTAGAAACAATAAATGCTGGAGAGGGTGTGGAGAAAAGGGAACACTCTTGCACTGCTGGTGGGAATGTGAATTGGTTCAGCCACTATGGAGAACAGTATGGAGGTTCCTTAAAAAACTACAAATAGAATTACCATATGACCCAGCAATCCCACTACTGGGCATATACCCTGAGAAAACCAAAATTCAAAAAGAGTCATGTACCATATTTACTATTTTACTTTGTATTATAAAAATGTTCAAACATACACAAGAGTAGAAAGAACAGTAAAGTACCCACCAAACCACTTCAATAACCAACATGTTGCCAAACTTGTTTCATTTGCCTCTGGCCCAACCCGAGCCCACCCCAAAATATATACCCGCCTCCCAAAATACATACCCCACACATACACACATTTATTTTTGCCCGAGTATTTAAATGCAAGTTCTAGACATGCCATTTGACCCATACTTTTATATGCATCTTTAAAAGACCTTAAAAAAAAACAAAACAGTATCACGATCTTAA
Organism: Phocoena sinus; assembly: GCF_008692025.1. Taxonomy (NCBI): domain Eukaryota; kingdom Metazoa; phylum Chordata; class Mammalia; order Artiodactyla; family Phocoenidae; genus Phocoena; species Phocoena sinus. The sequence goes on along the minus strand of NC_045776.1, from coordinate 26,757,522 downwards.
TTTAACCATAACTTAAAAAAATTATCTAATATCTACTTTATATTCCAATTTCTCAACCGCCTCAGAGATGTCTTTTATCTTTTTATTACTGAAACTTTCAAACCTATAGAAACATACGGAAAAAAGTATAACAAATTCCCATATACCTATCATCCAATTCAATAATTTACTTATAAGCAGTCTTTACCCCCATCTCAGATTATTATATAAGGTATCCCAGACACATTACTTTACCCACACATAGTTTGGTATATATGATGTCCTTTTACAGTTTGAATCGGAATCCAAACCTGACCCTCACAGTGTGCTCAGTTGTTTCTGAAGTCTCCTTTATTCTATATTAAAGAATAATTTTTATTCTCTGCCACCCCCTGCCTCCAAGTCTACTCCTTTTCCAATGCTGTCGTTGAAGACCCCAGGGCTTCTGACCTGAAGAATGACCTCTTCTTCTGTATTAGACAGACTGCTTCCTCACAGTATGAAAGTATGATACTCCCATGTTTTAAGCTGGTAATTAGTTGTACAGGCTTGACCAAACTCAGGTTCAAATTTTCAGGCACAAAAACTACATAAGGAATGTTATGTTCTTCCTATTGTACCAACATCATGAGGCACAGAATATCCGTTTGCCCCATTTTCAGTGATGTAAAGGTTGATCAGTTCAGCTGATGTAGGCCTGATCCTTCCACTAGAAAGTTCCACATCCAGCTTTGACCTAATGGTTTTAGTATCCATTGATGATGGTTACCAAGATCCATTATATGATTACGGATTACAAAAAAAGTTTTTAAATCCATTCTTCCTTTTGCTTTTATTAGTTGAAATCTTTGCATAAAGAACTTGACCACAGCAACATTTGTTACTCTGAAATCAAAGATTCTCTCCCTTAACCAGTTTTTAGAGTAATGAGTTGATGTAACCTCCAAAGGTTTATTTTAGCATAATTATAAACTCATTTATATATTTGATAATTTTGAGTCCACTTAAGTATTCTTTTTTTAGATGCCAATATTATCCCATCTTAGGCCAAGGGAATCTCTTCAAATTGGTGTGTGTGTGTGTTTCAAAAGAAGAATATATTGACTTTACTTCAGGCCAGATTTACTGTGAGGCAGACCGTCGGTGTAACTAATATATGCAGGAAGAAAATAATATATCAGCAAAAAGAAATCCACAAACTCAGAGAATACATTGAGATAATGGCACTAGTATTAATAAGTCTCCTGCTGCACCGAGAGGAAATAGTTAGGAGATCTTTTTCAGCTGAACTGTAAGCACACATTCTCTCCACTCTTTGGAATCTTTCCAAGAAATACTACCCCATGTCAACCCACCTCCACACCCCAACCTTACAGCTCCACAGGTTTACATAAATTTCTCAAAATCTGTTTAAAAGGAAAAATAATTCAGCCTCTCAAAATAACTCTCCAAGCAAAGAATTTTTCTCTCCTCTACCCTTAAAAGCATGTAATTTTCTCATTTGGCTGTCAGTGTGTATGCTTGCAGTGCTTGAGTCAAAGGTGGAGGTGTGGGGAAGATTCTCAGAGGCAGTTTCACTTGTGTCTGTCCACTCTGCACTTATCGTTCTACAAGTCCTGCTATGAACTGCTTACTGTCATCTCTGTATCAAGGGACTGGAAAAATCAAGGGATAAAGATGTCTTATAAAACTCAGCATCTTGATGTGGGTAAAACAGCACATAAACTGCTTTCATCACTATTTGACCCTTAAGAATCCAGGGACACATTGCTATTATCAAGGTAACACCATTTCCCATTCAGTTTACTCTTTGTTCATCAGGATCCATAATGACTGCATACTAAAATAAGGTCATACACGTAGACACTTGTTCCCAGACACAAATTCGAATTTATTCAGAGCTCTAATGGGAAATCCCATGACTTACTCCTCCAGGATCTGTTGTATGATAAACCAGGATCATGGGCAAGGACCACATGTCGAATTTCTTTGTGGCCTGTTGATGCTTCTTACAATTGGAACAAAGTCCCTGAAGATCTCCACGGTGGTGAAGAGCTCACTTCTTCTCAGGCAGCAGTACACTCACATGATTCTCATAAATCTGCTGCATGCTAGTAAAGTCTCCATATTACATTATCCCAAACAACAGCAATTGTGGATCAAGGGGAGGTCTGAGCAGTTTTTCATCAGTTGCATGTAAATTTATGTCAACTGTTCCACAGGAGTTCACAGGGCTGAAGACGAAAAACCTGGGAAAGACTGGCATCTGGTCTTTGGGATGGTCCTATTAGGGTCAGGCAAGCTCACCCTTGCCCCCATCATCACCCCATTGCCTTCTGTTTGTGAAATCTGTTTTGAAATCCTTTGTCCTAATACTCACCTTTCTTCATCTCCCTCACAAGTGCTCCTGGAGCCACTGCCGGACTCTGGCTCCAGAGGTGAGTGCAAGACTCATCAGACAAAGGGTGTTTCACGTAGTAGCTGATGTGTTCACAAACAGCCTAGTATAAGTACTCAACGGTTAGTTAGTGCTTTTGGTAAGAAAGCAGCAGTGACTGAGTAACAATGTCCCAGAGGAAGTGCTCAACTGCCTAATTTCTTCTCTCTCAAAAGTCCTGGAAGAATGACAAATTCAGAGCTCTCCAGAGTGGTGCTGCAGATCTCACAGATGGAAATATTACAGCAAAAATACTGGTCCACCTGGAAAATGGTGTGTGTACACACCTGTCACTATCACATTTTCTGAAGCAATGCCAGAGTTTAGGTAGAGCCTCACACATTTCAGACACGACCCCCCAGCACCGGCACATATAATACTGGATAGATCTTCAAGGTGGGTCTATAGACAGCAAGAAGATCATCATAATTAGATATTTCTAAGGAGAATGAGAGAGTTAAATAGCAATAAAAGTCAAAGGTCAAAAGAAATCTTAGCCCATCATCAACAAAGAAAATTGGATATGAAAAGCAATGGAAAATGTGCTATCATTCCAAAACCCCAGGTTTCCTTTGCTACACATCTGGCCACCCAGTGGCATCCTTCAGCTCCAAGTAAGGCTGCTTCTTCCCTTGGTTTAGATCGTTATATGATCCATCCAGATAAAAGACAGCTCCTGAGATCTGTTGTTGCTTATGGCCAGAAACCCAAGAGACAAAATGTCTCACTGGGGTTTGAACGTGCACAAGGCCATGTAAGCATTCCTCCCCACCATAACTGCTCAGCCTCTGAAATTTCCCCTTTCATCCCCAGAAAACTCTCTTTCATGATTTCAGCCACACAGACATCTTTCAGAAAGAGTAGGCAGTCGTACAGTATTGCTCAAGCCCTATAAAATGCATGAAACACGTTATTTCTCAGGTCTCTAAATCCACAGGCTACACATGAGAGAAATGAGACTCGTGACAACCAAGAAGTCACATCTTTGACTGGCAGGGTCAGCCTTGGCCATTGACCATCTTCACTTTGGGCTTCAACTACAACCACTTGGCCCTGGTACAGCCTGCTCACAGCTGTTGCGCATATACTTATTCCAGAGACAAGTCTTGTGCCCAGCAGGGATGCTAAACAGCTGCCCCATCTCTATCTCAACAGTCACATGGTATCTGCTTTACTGAAATGGCAGCTTAACATAACGGTGGAATCACTGTTCTCACAGCACTTCTGCAGTTAAGATACATATCCACTCTGTAGGGCTTGAAAAACAGGCCATGCTCTACTAATATTGTGATTAAGGCTTTACTTCCACACAGCTGTACCAAATTAGTAACTTAGTCCAAACCTCAGTGGAGACAGATAAATAGTCCTGTTCAACAATTGTTATATTAAGATTTGACTAACAGGATTTGAAGAGTCTGGAGCTATCTAACAGGTCAGAAGCAGGCTATACACACTGAGAGTGAGTGTGTGTGTGTGTATCTCCCAGGTGCTGAAGCCCATATACTACATCACTGCTTAAACAATAGGCTGTCAACCAAATATCACTGCATCCATCCCCCAAGTGTGCACCATCAAGGCTCAAGCTCAGAATCCTTAATCTCCATGTCCAGTCGCTCTCAGCAGCCTCTAACTTTCATCATCTCATCCATGGCTGAGGCCCAGCTCATTCAGACATCACTACAACACGCTGCCCTACATATGCAGGTCCTGCCCTGCTACTATGCCATTTGATATGATCTGAAGAGTCTTTCACAGCTTCCTCGCTTCCTGGCACAAGATGCTTCAAGCTCATCTTTTCCATCTCCCCCAAACCTGGAATCAGCCACTTCCCCAAGGAGCCATGAATCTCTCTAGTGGAAAACAGTATTTAATGCTGGGACTGTTCATTGGTACTAAGTGATCACTATTTCTAGGCCTTGTTAGTATTTATAATAAACTTACATACAAAAGCCTGTGAATAAAAAGCAACTTACAGGCAAAGGAAACAGCTTCCCATTTACTTTTATACAGAGACTATTGGGATAGTTATCTTCTTGAGGGCAACTCGTCTCTGCCAGGCAAAGTCTGCATTAAAGAAAAAAATACTCTTAAATAGTGTACTCAAACATGCTTATGTATTTACAAATTCAGGACTATATACATATAGTTACAAGTATAAAATTAAAGTAACAAGAAAATTTCAAACTCACCTCAACTGAACTTGGACTGTATAATCTCTCCTACCACCTGGCAAAAAATCCCTGTTGGAAAGAGAAAAAAATCGGGTTAAGAAAACACAACTAGAATTCACAGAAACATTCTCAACAGAAAAAAGCATTATTGGTATTTTTACTCTTAGTCCTTAAAAAATGAACACTACCTTACCAATAGCACAAGACTTAATTAAAACACTGTAGTTATGACAGCCCTCATTTGCTTAACATTTAGTCTTGTCTTTATGGCAATTTTGAAGTATTTTCAATTCATGGGAACTTTCGCAATACAATTTTTATTTCAACAGACAACAGACTTGGTTAACAGGAAAAGGAGCATGGTTCTGAAAGAGTTTAATAAATTAATTTGTTTACTTACAGTGGCTCTGAAGCCTTGGCTGAGCATTCTAATCACTTGCAAATTTTGTTTTAATACACAGGCCCACTCATCAGACATTCTTATTGGTTCTGAAGCACAGTCTGAGCATTAGTAGTTTATACAACTACTCAGGTGATTCTAATAAAGAACTAGGATGGAGAACTGGTGTCTAGAGCCTCAGAACCTCTATACCCCAGCAACTTCATAACTATGTACGAGCCTCAGAACCTCTATACCCCAGCAACTTCATAACTATGTACCCGAATAAGGAAACAGAATCTCTTAAAATTTCTAGATGAGAACCTAACAGAGTCCCATGTGAAATATCTCTGGGATGGAACCTCCTAAACACTTGCCACTCAAAATGGAGTCCACAATGAAGCAGCATTGTAACTGCTTGGGAGCTTCTTAGTTAGAAATGCAGAATCTCAGGCTCCACTCCAAAACTACAGAATTAGAATCTGAATTTTAGTAAGATTCCCAAAGTGACATGTATTCACTTTACAGTTTAAGAAATCTTCTCCTTAGCCATTATCATAAATCCTGGACTGTGTCAGAGAGAAGATCATTAGAGATTAGTCCTGTCTTGAGAGTACATATAGCCCTCCATCTTGTTCCAACGTGCTTCTACTGCTTCCAATTCTCTATGTTCACTGGAAGGCAGTAAAGCACAGTAGTGATCAGCCTGAGTTCCATAGTCCCAAACTGTATGACCTTGGGCAAATTACCTAACCTTTCTGTGCCTCAGTTACATCTGTTAAAGATGGAAAATTACTGCATCGACTTCATGAAGCTGTTGTGACAAACGTGTTAATACTACATGTGAAGTGCCTGGATATAAGAAGTGCTCAACAAGTGTGAGCAGCTGGCTGCTATTATTGTTAACTGTTTCTCTTGCCAGTAGTAGCTTCCACATTTCTCAAATGCCTATTCAAAATATCCTAGACAACACTGACCTCTTGAGAGTAACTCATATCATTCTGCTCATTAAAATCAAGAAACACTGCAAAGTCTGGGTGCTGGAGCATCAAAGACAAATAAGACATAATATTTGCTCTCAAAGGTCTCATATGCTAGTAAGTAACAAATATATACAACTAAAAGAATATGTGGTAAGTGTTACAGTACATTATGAAAACTAAGTGTTACAGAAAAGAGGGAAATTCAATATTGTCTTGAAAGTTCAAGGCAGTTACCACAATCAGTCCAAACAAATTAGAAAACAGGGTTTGTACAGCAGTGGTTCTATTTCCACGTAGAGAGACACACTTCCATCAGTAACAGTGTCTTCACTAGTAGGGTGATTCTCAACAGAAGGAAAGGTGAGTATCAACCAGAGATACATGGCAGAAACTTGTTAGGTTGGGAACATAATTTTCAAAAAGAGAAAAGACAAAAGATGAACCTAGAAAGATAAATGGGAGAACGTTATAAAGGGTTTTGAATAGCTCACTAAGGATTTATACTTTATTCCAGTAAGGGAAATTAACATAAACTGGGAAATGCAATGTGTTACAGATCTTCACAAATGTGACAAGTAATGACTAAGCATCTTCTGACATTCATTTTCTGCCAGTCACTGCTCTAGGAACTTTCACATGTTGAACTCATTTATCAGATATAAAGGCATTTACTATATGCCAGGCACTGTGACAGGCTCTGAGAATATAAAAATGAGTAAGAGATGTTGAATTTACAAACTTCTTAGTGAAACCAAGTAGTCAAATAAATGCTTTAATAGAAAATAAGTACATGGGAGTAGTACAGAGAGAGACAAATGATGAATTTGGGGAAATGTAAAAGGCATCACAGAAGAGGGAAGACTTGAACTGGCCCTTAAAACATGACTCACGTTTGCCAAACAGAGTAAGGAGGAAGAGAATATGCAAAGATGCACAGCTATGAAAGTCCAGCTAGAGTATAGGCTGCTAAAGAAGAGTGACAGGAGATGAGATGATTAAAAAAAAGTTTAGTAGATCCTACAGAGGCCACTTCTCCAAAGTCGAGAAACAAAACTAACCTACCACATACATAAAAATACAAAGAGCAACTTAGACAAAATGAGATGGCAGAGGAACATTTTCCAGATGAAGGAACGAGATAAAACTCCAGAAGAAAAACTACATGAAGCAGAGACAGGCAATCTACCCAAGAAAGAGTAATGATCGCAAGATGATCGAAGAATTTGGGAGAAGAATGGATGCACAGGGTGAGAAGTTAGAAGTTTTTAACAGAGTTAGAAAATATAATGAACAACCAGAGATGAAGAATATAATAATTGAAATAAAAATATACTAGAAGGAATCAACAACAGACTAAATGATACAGAGGAATGGATCAGTGGGCTGGAAGACAGTAGCAGAAATCACTGCCACTGAACAGAAAAAAGAATGAAAAGAAATGAGGATAGTTTAAGAGACCTCTGGGACATCAAAAATCACTAATAATACACATTATAGGGGCCCCCAAAGGGAGAAGAGAAAGAGAAAGGGCCTGAGAACATATCTGAAGACGTAACAGCTGAAAACTTCCTTAACATGGAAAAGGAAGGAAAAATAAACAAATGGGACCTAATCAAATATAAAAGCTTTTACAAAGCAAAGTAAACCATCCACAAAACAAAAAGACAATGTACGGAATGGCAGAAAATATGTGCAGATGATATGACTGATAAGGAATCAATATCCAACATTTATAAACAGCTCATACAACTCAACATCAAAAAAAACCCGATTAAAAAATGAACAGAACCGAACAGACATTTTTCCAAAAAGGAAATGCAGATGGCCAACAACATTGTTAATCATCAGAGAAATGTAAGTCAAAACTACAATGAGGTATCACCTCACATGAGTCAGAAGGGCTATCATCAAAAAGTCTACAAATAACAAACAAATGCTGGAGAAGGTGTGGAGGAAAAGGAACCCTGCTACACTGTTGGTGGGAATGCAAATTGGTGCAGCCACTATGGAGTACAGTGTGGAGGTTCCCTTAAAAACTAGAGTTACCATATGATCCAGCAATCCCACTCCCAGGCATATATCCAGGAGACAAACACTCTTAATTCAAAAAGATACATGCACCCCAACGTTCACAGCAGCACTACGATAGTCAAGACATGGAAGCAACCTAAGTGTCCATCAACAGATGAATGGATAAAGAAGATACAGATACACAAAGACACACACACACAAACACAATGGAGTATTACTCAGCCATAAAAAAGAATAAAATATTGTCATTTTCAGCAACATGGGTGGACCAAGAGATTATCATACTAAGTGAAGTAAGTCAGACAGAGAAAGACAAATATTATATACCACTTATATGTGGAATCTAAAAAAAATAACACAAATGAACTTATTTACAAAACAGAAAACAAACTCACAGACACAGAAAACAGACTTACGGTTTTCAAAAGGGAAAGAGGGCTGGGGTAGGGATAAATTAAGAGTATGGGATTAAAAGATACCACCATATATATAAAATAGATAATAAGGATTTACAGTACAGCACATGGAACTATATTCAATATCTTGCAACAATCTATAATGGAAAAGAATCTATAAAATATACATATAGGGCTTCCCTGGTGGCGCAGTGGTTGAGAGTCCGTCTGCCAATGCAGGGGACACGGGTTCATGCCCCGGTCCGGGAAGATCCCACGTGCCGCGGAGCGGCTGGGCCCGTGAGCCATGGCCGCTGAGCCTGCGCGTCCGGAGCCTGTGCTCCGCGACGGGAGAGGCCACGGCAGTGAGAGGCCCGCGTACCGCAAAAAAAAAAAAAAAAAAAAAAAAAAAAAAAACTGATGAAACCTGAATAAAGACTGTAGTTTAGTTAATAGTATTACACCAAGGTTAATTTCTTGGTTTTGATAACTGCACTTATAATTATGCAACATGGTAATATTAAAGGAACTGGCTGAAGAGTATTATCTACTACTTTCACACCTTTTCTATAAACCTAAGATTACTTCAAAGTAAAAAGTTTTTTTTTTAATCTTGGGAGACATAAAAGTCAAAATAATACATGTCTGAATACTGAAAAACAACTGAGAAAATTTCAATATAGGGTAGACACTTTTATATTAAAGAATTATTAATTTTTTAGTGTGATTACATTAAAAATTAGAGATGTATCTTGAGGTATTTCTGGGTGAAATTACACGATGTCTGCAATTTCCTTTAAAATATTTCAGGAAAAAAGTTGAGGAGTGGTCACATACAGATTCCAAAATGTTGATAATTATTAAACCTAGGTAATGGGTACCAAACTGTTACTTCTGCTTCTTAGGAAGGAGATTTTTTACTATTTGATTACCCAACTCTGAAAAGGTTGGAGTTTGCATGCACATGTGTATGTGTGTTTTGTCTTCTTTGCTGGTAGGATCACAAATAGCCTTACTTTTATGGTTAATTTTTTTTTAATTTTTATTGTGGTCAAATATTCATAAGATAAAATTTATCATGTTAACCATCTTAAAGTGTATAGTTCCATGGCTTTAAGTACATTCACATTATACCATCACCACCATCCATCTGCAGAACATGATTAAAATTTTTAATTGAAAATAATTATTTAAATTTTAGTCATTCATTTTTTTTGACTAGTTAATACATTCACATAGTTCAAATAGATACAAAAAAGGATATAAAGTGAAGAGACTCCCCCAATTCCGACCCCGGCCACCTGATTCCCTCCTCCAGAGGCAGCTTATCATATCTGTCCAGACATATTTTATGCACTTACGCAAATTACACACACACACCTTTTTAAGGCAAATGGTACATATTATTCACAATTCCATGCTGAGTAAATAATCTCCTTCCTTCAAAGGCCCACCCAACACCCTAAAGAAGCTTTCCCAGACCACCAACGTTAATAGTAATCTTCTCCTATAAATCAGCTCTTATTTATCATTACTGAATTGGCTCTTTTCATGCTGGCTCTTGCAATGCCAACAATCATTTTAGGTATATGAGCTAGTTCACTAGTGAGACTGCAAGCAACTTGTAGAAAAGAGGCATGTCATACAATACAGTGTTTTGTACCTAATAAACACTTAGTAAATGTTCTCAAGCAAGGAATCATCAATGAATAACAAACAAAACTTAATAATAATGATATGGCTTGGATATAAAATATAATTTTTCATTTATCCTATTAATTTTTTAGTTGGTTTATTACTATCCCCAAGATTGAAAGTACTTACAATTTATAAAAACTGCCTGCAATGTCTTGCCCCTGGTGGACATGAACTCCATCAAGCTACATTCATTTTACTTCTTTGATAATTTCCTCCTCTAAATTTTCTCTACTTTTCCTAAAACCTCTATTATTTGGATATTGGGTCTTTTGGACTAATCCTTAGTACTGTCTCTTTTTTTTTTTTTCTTTTAATCTTATTTTTCAACACTTTGTCTTTTTCCCTTTTGTGGGAGAGCCAGACTATCTAAGCACTACTTTTTGGGAGCTCAAATTTTACCAGGTCAAGTTATAAAATCATTCTGAGACTTTGTTGAGAGCAGTGATGTGATTGACGAAAGAATCTAAAGCTGTGTGTGTCCCATACTCTTCCACGTAACAACAGTGCATCTTCAAGAAGTCAGGATGTTTAAAAGAGAGAGAGGCCCATAAATTTGGATCCACCACCCTGGGAGACTGACAATACACATTAACATATTAAAGACGGAAAAGTCTGGCTTTAAGAACTTATGTACCTACGTTGAATCTAGAATTTCCCAAACTTAACTGCTGAATCTTTACTTTTTAAAAACTCCTATTAACATCTCAGAGAAGGTGAGTGTTCTAATGAAGAGCTGAAAGGATGCAAAAAACCTCTAATTTGCTCAACTCTTTGTTCCAACTTTTAACTCTACAATCCCAGAAAATCATGTGACCTCCGGGAGTCTCAGTTTTCTTATGCTAAATCTTTCTAAAGTCTTATAAATAATATATTATTAACACCAAGGATGACTATATTTTTAACTGGGAAAGTATATACTACAGATTTCCTTTTCTTTCCTCCTATCTCTTAGTTCATTTGCTCTTTATAAATGTGTTTAAGTTTACCCTATTTTTTGAAATGGAAAAGCTAAGAGTATTTTTCATAATTGTTTTCATATTTCTGCTAATTTTTTGGTCTAGGTGAGCATATAGCTCAGAATGGTCCCAGTTTATGTTCTTATCCCAGAAAAAATTATTAATAATATCCATTTTCACTCTAAAAATGCCTATGTTTGGATGATGAAGTTTATGGTCACTCTATCTTTGTTCTGTTACCACAAATTCTTTATGTTGCTATATTTAGAATAAAAGTTTCATTTAAAAAAAGTTACTGCCAAAAGTAATTCAAAGGGGTTTTATTCAAAAGTTAAAATTTTTTTCTAACAGAGTATTTATTAAATATTTGGCTAACCTTAGTCAAAATATACTATGCTTACTTAAGGAGAAATGGCCCAACTGTTATGGACCGAATTGTGTTCCCCCAAAATTCATATGCTGAAGCCCTAACCCCCAGTGTGACTGTCTGTGGAGTTGGGGACTTTAAAGAGGTCATTAAGATTGAATGAGGTCATAAGGGTGGGGGCCTTAATCCACTAGGACTGGTGTCCTTATAAGAAGAAGAAGAGACACCAGGAATACACAGGCACACAGAGGAAAGGCCATGTGAGTACACACAGCAAGAAGGCAGCCATCTGCAAGCCAAGGAGGGAGGGCTCAGAAGAAACCAAATCTGTCCACACCTTAGTCTTGGACTTCAAGCCTCCTGAAATGTGAGAAGACAAATTTCTGTTGTTTAAGCCACCCAGTCTGTGGTACTCTGTTACGGCAGGTCTAGCAGACTAATACACCAACATCCTGGAGAATATATTCCAAACTCCTCTTACCTGGATATGCATATCTCTCTAACTTGTTGAGGTGTCAGAGCAAAAATAAAAAACTTCTCTTGAAACCGTTGAATACTGCTTTGAACTGGGGAAGAAAAAAAAAAGAAAGATAATATTCCAATAACAAATCCAATAACAGAAGAACCTGCAATAACCAGGCACTTCTGATAAAGAGTATGCCGAATTCTGAAACTTTTATGGTTAAAATACACCAATATAAAGTACTAAGCTACATTCATCTTGGACTCATGAAAGTAAAGTCACTCTAAAGCAGGTTCAATGTTAAACATTTGTCATTCTTTATTCTAACATACTAATTTTAATCAAAATATAACACAACCTTCGGGCTTCCCTGGCAGCACAGTGGTTCAGAGTCTGCCTGCGATGCAGGGGACATGGGTTCGTGCCCCGGTCCGGGAAGATCCCACATGCCACGGAGCGGCTGGGCCTGTGAGCCATGGCCGCTGAGCCTGCGCGTCCGGAGCCTGTGCTCCGCAATGGGAGAGGCCACAACAGTGAGAGGCCCGCGTACCGCAAAAAAAAAAAAAAAAAAAAAAAGGATATATATATATACACACACACACACACACATATATATATGTGTATATATATACGTGTATATATATGTATATATATGTGTGTGTGTGTGTATATATATATATATATATATATATAAAACACAACCTTCAAAATTACATTTCATCCTTGACTACGGTATCATCTAATGAAAAGTCTGAGGAAGTCAAAAACACCCCCCAGGAGAATTCTATCCAAGATTCAGGTCTCGTTTGTTTTGTTTCTTTTGTTGTTGTGTTTTGTTTTCAATACTTTATATTCAATTACACAGAGCATTCATATAAGATAAAATTTTTAAACTTCTAGGTTGGGAGACTTATTAAGACACAAAATAATTATCGGCATACAGATGATTAGCTAGTTTAAAAAGATTATCTAATGAAGTCATCCTTCAGAAGTGTATTATTAAAAACTGAAGTGTATTTTCTTCTCAAAGAACTTTAACAGATTCAATGATGTTCTAGTACTCATTAAAACAATGAATGCTTTCAATGAACACTTGACTGAATATGCATCTATATTCCAATAATCAATTTACAGTTATCATTAAACACTGCTTTATGAGAACATTCTAAAATGATAATCCTCCTATACACACGGCAAAATTTTTCTAATTTTATGAGATTTAAACAGAATATAGAAAACTCGAATCACCTGGAAGAATTTTATCTATACAGAAACAATCACTATGTTAATAATCATCAGTGATGTTTAATACTAAAATACTTTTCTCCCTATACAACAGCTGCAAAGATCATTTGGGGAGGGCAGAGTACTGAGGTTTCACTTTTCTTGTAAAACAGTGGCTTTAATTCAGAATTATGAAAAAAGGAGAATTGTTACCAATTGTTCAATCACAGAAATCATTCATTTCCTTTATCTCAGTTCTCCGTCTTCATCCCCTATATCCAGTTAGTCATTAAGTCCTGTTTTGTTTTGTTTTTTAATTTTCTTATTGGCTGCCTCCTATTTTCACTACCACCATCCTACTCAAAACCTATTATTACTTTGTACAGATGAAGGAGCAACCCTGCCTCTCTGCCAGTCCCTCATCAGAACACAAGTGCAGAGCTGGTAATCCTCAGCACCACTTTTTCATCACCATTCCTCTGCTGAAAAATGCTAAGCAGAACTTATCTGTGAATGAACCATGTCTAAACTCCTTTACCTATGAGAACCTCCATAACAATGGCCTCAACTCTTTCTTAACAAATCTACATTTCCAGTGTCTCCCCAAGTCCTGCTCTATTCACTGTCAGGTCTCACAACTGTGTCATTTTTATTTCTACTCCTGTGACTACTCACAGTTCTCACCCTTCCTGATGCCCACTCTCCGACACACTCCATCAATTCAAAGCAGGCATATTCATCCTTCAAAGCTCCCTCAAGTGTCCTCCTGCTCCAAAGTCTTGATTAACTTCTTCATTCATTAGGCCAATACAATATTTGAGCTTTAGGTTCACAAGTTATAGGGCTTCGTCATATAAGCATATAAACTGCTTGCTACTTTTCTCTCATGTTAATATTCTCTCTCTAACTAAACAGCAAAATTCCTAAAGCCCACTCCATACTTCTGACTTCTCCACAATTAGGCTACATGACCATATCCAAATTAAATCCTCATTATATACTTGTTAACTGAGTTAAAAGAAATGAATTTATCCAAATTCTTTAGAAGTGAGATTGTGAAGTGATTTAATGGCTTTACACTAATGTGCATATCACTTTAAACCTGTTTAACTACACCCAGAGGCTTAATGAGTATTTCCTAATATTCAGAAATTTAAGAATAAGAAAAGATGCTGACGCTCATTAATTTGTCACCTATCAGATTACAAAGATGAAAAGACCAACAACACAATGCTGATGAGGTGTAGGGAAAATAATACATTCATACATTATTGGGAGTATAAATTGCTACGATGCTTCTGAAGCAACCAAAATTTCTCTACAAAAGTTGAATATCAAAATATTAAATAATCATACTCCTTGACCCAAAATAGTCACATCTAGGCATTTACACTTCATGAATATGCAACGGAAGTATTCAGAAACACATATGCAAAAATGCTCACAGCAGCAATGTTTCTAAGACTGCAAGAATAGTGCCCAAGATATGTTACACACTAAAATACTTCTGAATAAATAATAAAAACTGAAAACAACTGAAAATGTACATCAACAGGATACTGGTTCAGTTATGGTACATCTACACGATAACAGACCTACTATAATCTACAGATGTACAATATATTTCTAAGAAATACAGTTAAGAAAGATTGTCAAGGCGCAGAACTCCAGAGGGCACTTTTCACAGTGGTACAAGTAGAATAATGCCTACTACCTCCACCAGAAAAGTGGCACAGTGGTTCTGTGGTTAGAAGAGCCTTGTTTAATGAAGGGGAAGAGAAAAAAGATGACATAATACGCAGAGAAACAGTTAATTATTGATATGACTCAAGCTGAGTAATAAATGAGGTTATGAGGGAACTTTCCCTTTTTGTTATACTTCTATGTTTGAATTTTCAATTACTAGCATAAGTTACTTTTGTAATCTGAAAAGCACAATGAAGAAATTTTAAGGAATCAAAGACTCATAATACTTTGAAGGTATTTCACAAAATACCAAACAGCTAGACATATCGACATGTAGATGTTTGTAAACAGTGAACAAAAAGAGCTAGCCACAGAAGAATATATACACAGTATACCATCATATAAATTTCAAAAGCAAGCCAATTAAACATTATATTTTTTATACACATATGGTAAAACAAGCAAAAGAGAGAAACACAAAATCCAGAATAGTGATTTAACTCAAAAAGGAAAAGGCAAGGAAATGGCTTCAAAGATACTGGCAATGTTCCTTTCTTAAAAACTGTGCAGTGGTTTCACGGGTGTTCATTCATGGATATTCTTTATAACAATGTTTTTTATGTATTCTTTTGTACAGACTGAATATAGACAAACTTTTTAAAGAGAAAGGATTTCATCACCACAAGAAATTATCTTAAAAAAAGAAGAGAAGAAAGAAAACAGAAAATTTAAAAAAAGACAAAAATACTGCCTGTGAGAGCAAATTAGAATAGCTATTTAAGGGAAGAGAAGAGATTCTGTTAGCCTGTTTTCAGATTAGGGGATTATGCATCTGTTACAGTAAAACCTCAGCTATAGAGAACCTCACTTAGTATTACTGTGTACACTCATGCTTTCTAGATGCCACAGTTTGTCATTTTAAATGCTAAAATAATTTTATTTAAACAATTTTAATAAAACCAAACTGCAAAACTATGTAATAATGTATCTTCTTAAATAGAATATACTCGTCGTGGTTGTTTGGGGGTTTTATTTGGCATCAATACATGCACCTTGCTGTAACAGCAATTCCCTCAATACTAAAGGACTATTGGTTTCAATATTCCCAAGGGGTTTTGGAACGACATTTTTTGACTTTTTGTTTGTTTTTTTCCTACCAGGGCTCTTTCAATCTTTCCCATGTTGTTAATTAATTCCTGCTCAACAGTATGTTGACGGCTTAGAAATCATCTAATCAACTATATATTAAATCGAGAATACACTGACTGGCCCACGGATATAAAGCATATGTGCTTTGAAATACGGATTTGTTCTCTCTTTCAATTCCTGAGGCTAATTTAATTCTCAGTTCCCAAATGTAAATAGGTTTCTCCATAACAGTGTTCCAAATAAACGGATTTACCCCAAATTTTAAATTTTTACAAATATTTTCAACATTATATAACCAAATCATTAAAACTTAAGGCAATTTCTAAATGTCACTGCATTGCTTTAGACATCATGACACTAAATATTTTCATATGAAGGTCGTTACTGGAAATGATTAAATTTTTCCACTTTTATTTGGCAGACTATATGGTATTACGCCGATGTTTTAACTTTCTACTTCAAAGTCTAAAACAGCCTTTTTTAGATCACTGTTTTACCAATCTGAAATAATAAGACTATATACATTAAGAAAATTCTTTTTTTTTTCTTTTTGGGGAAGGCAGGATAAGGAAATGTTTAAGCCTTGTTATAAACAAAATCTGTTTATAAAGTTTATAAAAACAATGATAGGCAGAACTGAAAAATACATGAGTCAACAATTTTTTAGCTCAGGAACAAAAAGTTATTTTATAAGCTCTGAGGTTTTATGGATTTCTTACATTCTAATGTAAGCTATGAGCAAAAGGCAGGTTTTCTTCTTACCCACTCTTCAACAAAAAATGCCTCTGGCATTATTTTATCTAAGCCACATGAGATACAAAAATTTTATTTTAGTAAATTTATAAAAAGCCTATTACCTTCCTTTAATTGAGGTTAATGAAAGAGAAACTCCATGAAGAATACAGAAAAGTAAGAAAATTCCTATTTCTGTTTCTGAACAAAGGAAAGTATGGAAAGCAAGGCACAAAGCCTCTTAAGAGCTCACTGCTTGGCACACCGCTGACACTAGGAGCAGAGAAGACATGCTGCTGCATCTTCTCTCCATCTCCAGTCATCTTCCTTCCAGGCTTTCGATCCGGTTCTGAAACACCTTCCCCTGTAACCAGAACCCCACATGGCCTCTTATGCTCAGTCCTGCCTTAGCCATATTCCTGAGGAGGTCCATGAGGTAGGGTCACCTAAGCACATTACTCGTCTGACTCTTTCTGTAAACACGAAGAAATAAATTTGCAATAACTCCTAAGAAACATGTGAATGAGCCATGACACTGTATGTACATTGGTACGAACCAAAAACCATGAAAAAAGGAGGAACAAAAAAATAAATTATGGAAACATTTTAAGCAGATAAATGAACCTGGTTAAAAAAAAAAGTTAAAAATGAAAGTAAAATCATAAAAGAAACACAGCTGGGTAATAAACATTTTAAATGTTTGTTCCTGTTATTAATTTTAAAAATGAAAAATCTAAACAAGATACAAGTTTCCATCTACCGAAATTGCAAAGATCAATAAAGGCAGGAAGTAAAAAGTGCAACGAGAGACATTCTCTCACTTTGTGGAATTTAAACTGGCACAGCTAGTCTGGAAACTAATTTAGTGATATGTTATCAAGAGTCCTTACTCTTTGATGCAATAATTCTACTCAAAGGACTTTGCACAAATGCGAACAAACACAGAATCCTTATTTCAGAATGAATGTAATGAAGGAATAAAATGCATTACTCTACCTCCCTGGCTCAGTTTTGTTAAACAAAAACAAAGCAAGGAGAAAGGGCCTGGGAAAAGCACAACCACCTTGGCCTGCCACCATCAGGCCATACTGACCCCATTAACCAGCCCTGCCCCTCAAAATTTCCTTCTAGTTCAACCAAGATGTACAAGTATAGTCCTATACAAAACTAAAAAAGCACATTGATATATTTAAGAGAGTTTTCAAATGACTTGAGACAAAAAGGGTTCTTCCTAGGATGGAAAGGAAAATGACCTCCCGGACTAACTATGAAATGCTATTTCCCAAACAATTTATTTTATCAATAAATTCAAATACCTCTGTAAATAATTTCATTAGCCAGTAAGAAAATATGCGTTTACAGCACAGAAGTCATGAACCTAGGTATAAATTTGTTAAAGTCACGTGTATCAACGTTTAATAATATAAAATTTACTACATTTTCTAAGCAGTCAACGATTATTAAACAAAAAGCTAAAAAACGTGTGTCAAACTCTGCCATGTTAGGAAAAAATTAAGTATAAAAGATTTATTCCTTAGGAAAACAGTTTAAAAAGCTATGTTAAACAGAAACTAAGTCTCTTTGTAAAAATATCAAAAGCATCAAAAGGTGGAACCACAGCAATAAATAAGATTTGTGTCTTTTCGTATACACACAGAAGCAATTTGAGTTCTAAGCTATAAGAAGAAAGTTTGACGAATAAAGAGTTTTATATTAGATTTCTGTCATGGTTGCCAATATTTCTTTTTATTTGTACATTTAAACATTTGGTATTTTAATGCCTCAGTTTTATAATACTAACAGCCAATCATTAATTAACAGTTGAAGGCCTCTGGCTTTACTTACTCTCTTGTCCAGAAGGAACAGATTTCTCTAACACTTACCTAAACTCGTGGGCTTGATGAGAACATCAAGGACATCATAAAAGGGTAAGTTTTTTAACTGCACATCAGGATGAACAGGAGGGATTGGGGGAGATGGCTGCTGCATCTCAAACGTGGGTTTAGTATCTTGAAGCAGCACAGAACCAACAGGAGAGGACGGCGAGTGAGGTGTAACTGAAGTGGAAGGCAACGAGTGGATTCCAGCCACAGCCAAGTCAGGTTCTACAGGTGAGGAGCTACCATCCAAACTGAAAACCGATGATTTGATTGCGGATAAATCAGAAAGGCCTTCAAGAGTCCGTGGGTATCGGCGTCTATACAATTCTCGGATTTTAATCTGAACCGCAGGGCTGCAGCCGCTCTTCAATAAATGCAACGCCCTCATCAGGAGGTCATGCTTGCGTCCACTTTTATTCCTTCCGGCAAAGCCTAGTAACACTTGTAGTTCAGAAACCCTAAAACTAGAAACCATATTCTAAAAGGAAAGAAAAAAAAAGGGATATAAGCCAATAGTCAGCCTCAAGCATATAAAAATCCTATCTAAAATCTACTGTAAAATCTGATTTTTCTAGCATTCTATCAACTGGCATGTGCTAGTAACCAGCATTTTCACATATCACTTAGAATTGTTATTGTTTCTATAGCCACCACCCCTCCCCCATCAATTACAGTCAAGTTATAGTGTTAATTATGCTTTGTTGTACTCAATTTTGGTAATCTATGGTCTATTGGTTTCTGCTAACCACTTCATTATCTGATTATGCCCAAGTGTAAACCCATATTTGCTTTATCACTATGAAATCTAAACCAATGAAAATGTTCCTCTTCAAAACTAAGCCCTACCAATACACAGTGTAATGTCTGTTACAGTATTATCACCAATTAACCAAAAAAATTTAGGTTTCTGCAACAACGTACCTGTAAAACTTCTGAGGTTAAGCAAGAAATCTACAAAATCAAGACAGAACTGTAATACAAAATCCAATGAATTTTTCACCCCAGCTCAAATATTAAGGAACACACAACATACGAAAATAATATTTTTAAATATTAAAGCTAAAAACCACATACATCTTATTTAGCAGTCAAACTTCTTAAATGATTGAAGTTCTCAGCTAAGTATCCAATGTGAAAAATAGCTTTGAAGAGTAAGGATACGAGTGGTCATAAATCTTAAAAGGCAAGATACCCTCCTTGCCACTCTACCTACTTGTTCTTGGGTGTAAAATGAAGATTATAAGTAGTTCCTGTTTCATAGGAACCATCTATTTAATTCAACAAAACCTAGTAAATTCTAAGCACTATACTGCCTCATAAACCCACCTACTTAAGTCATTTTCAGCCAATTCTGAACTCAGAGGTAAAGCACACTTGGGTCAGATTTATCTGTACCACACATGCACCATCTGGCCAGAAAGAGGAGTAAGACCTGGAGCTGAGCAAAAGCCCTTTCAGAAACCAACCTTAAGGAAACTTTCCCCAGCCCTCCTCCTCAGTGCTGCACACTCTACAGCTGCCTGGGATTCCTTCTCAACCTGGTGAGTATGCAGTGGCCACACCTACAGTTGGCAGTGATTCATAATCCCTCCGTTCTGCACTTTTAAGTCTCACTGACAGCCCAGGAACAAGTGCTATAACTCTGGTTTTAATTGTTGGCAATACTTGATAGTTTTCCAAAATGCAAACAAATTTAAATATATCAAAGTAATCTGCATGTACATGCTGTATCATAATTCTACTTCATATATTAGGTCTCCAAATTTCATATTGTACAAGTCAGAGAATACTAAGTTGTAATCCTAGCAACCATTTTATACTCTTGATCAGTGCTGTCCAATAGAAATAGGAACCACATATATAATTCTAAATTTTCTAGTAGCCACATTAAAATAAATTTTAAATTAATTTTGATAATATGCTTTATTTAACCCAATATATCAAAAAGTATTATTTCAAGATGAAAACAGTTTTTGTGGTTTAAAAATAGTCATTTTTTGGGCTTCCCTTGGTGGCGCAGTGGTTGAGAATCCGCCTGCCGATGCAGGGGACTCGGGTTCGTGCCCCGGTCGGGAGGATCCCACATGCCATGGTGCGGCTAGGCCCGTGAGCCATGGCCGTTGAGCCTGCGCGTCCGGAGCCTGTGCTCCGCAACGGGAGAGGCCACAGCAGTGAGAGGCCCGCGTACCGCAAAAAAAAAAGTCATTTTTTAAGTGTCAATCAGATCTTTTTCATACTAGGTCTTCAATATCCAGTGTGTATTTTCACACTTGAAGCACATCTCAATTCGGACTAACACCAGTTCAAGTGCTTAGGGAGCCACATGTGGCTAGTAGCTACCACAATGAACAGTACGGCTCTAAATCATACTCTAATAGCAACATATATCACAAATACCATGATCGTTATACTTTAACTCGCTTCATTTCCCCCATGTGTAAAAGGAAGACTTTATTTATCTTACCCCTTATGCTATGAACAACAAAGATGGAAAACAAGAAAAATTTTGGCCTATCTCATGGCACACCAGTAACAGTCAAGGTTTCATGCATAATAAGGACTACGAAAGCTTTTGGAAGTTTCCTCCCAAGCAAGAAATGCAATGCATCTTTCCCAAAGTCCTCAATCCTAAAAAAATACTTCAATTGAAATCTGCTTATATTACAGTAGCATAAATAACATTAAAACATTAAAACATGGAGAACGCTAATAATAGTCACGCTATCTGTGATTCTTTCTAAAGAAATCAAATTAACTCAGAATACACTGCTTCTCTCCTTACACTTATTTTCAGGTATTCTTCACTTTAAGGAAACTTGTGTTACAGAAATGACCAAATAGAGTACAAGGCACCCTAAAGCTTGACTCTCAAAAAGGAATTTCTGGGAGGTCGCATAATACTTATTTCCAATGGTAACTTTATTTGGCCAAGAATGCTGAAGTAATTGGTCTAATAGCTATTGTAAACATACAAATGAAAAGGAAGAAAGAGAAAGGCTTTCAACTATGAATGCAGAATCACAGCATTCGGAAGCAAAGCAGAAATCCCCCAGTTTAGGGAAGGGCAAAGGAAACAACAGGAACCAGGACTGTCTTTACACTGCAAAATGTTGCCAAAATAAAGTATTGCCAGGCACTTGCTCAAAGATGATGGTGTTGAGAGTCAATGGTACCCTGTGGAAAGCTTCACACCAGCAATCACTAGTTGAAGGTCAAGTCCAGGCATCAAGACTTAGGACTTTGGCCAAGTCACATTATCTTTCTGGTCATCCATTTCTATTTTAAAACAACAACAAAAAGAACCCTCTCCTTTATTTAGCATTCACTACTAAGATATTCTCTAAGGAGATTACTAAATCAAATTCTATGAATATGTTTTTCTTGGCAAACTTCGCTGGATCCCACTTCTTCTTAAAGTGATGCCTTTTTTTTTTTTTTTTAACTCTGTCTTCAACCAATTTCAGCAGCCACCAGCTGAGGTGAGCCTGCTATGAATACTACCAAGAATGGATTTCAACTGTTACTTTCCACCAATCTCTGATGTCTACATTTCTAGTCTAATTTTTTTCAAGTGGATTTTATCCAGTTCATCCTACTGCCTCCCAAAGTCTGCCCTCTAATACTTCAGTTACAATTGCTATGTGCTCTATACAGAGAAATTTCTCAATAAATGTCTGCTGACTAACTTTAAGGAAATTCATGAACTACAGAGAACTATGCTGGTATAACTGATTTTTAAAAAGATACATAAGCAATCTGATTTCTAAAGAAAAGCTAAATAAATTAAGACTAGAAATTTAAATCAATCTTTTTCTTTGTCAAATTTAAATAACACAAAATTATCAAATTTTAAAGCTGGGACTTTATATAACTGAAACATTACATATAGGAGTGAAGGCCACTTGAAGGTGCTATAAAATTGTCAAAAATAGCACAGAATTTGGGGAAGCTCTAGTGGGTCAGCTAACGCATATATATGGAATCTTAAAAAAAAAAAGGTACTGATGAACCTAGTTGCAGGGCAGGAAGAAAGATGTAGACAGAGAATGGACTTGAAGACACAGGGTGGGAGGGGGAAGCTGGGGCGAAGTGAGAGTAGCATCGACATATATACACTACTGAATGCAAAGTAATTAGCTAGTGGGAAGCAGCAGCATAGCACAGGGAGATCAGCTTGATGCTTTGTGATAACCTAGAGGGGTGGGATAGGGAGGGTGGGAGGGAGGCTCAAGAAGGAGGGGATATGGAGACCTATGTATGCATGTGGCTGATTCACTGTGGTGTACAACAGAAAGTAACACAGTATTTATACTGTGAAGCAATTATACTCCAATGAAGATCTATCAAAAAAAAAGTCATGGTAAAGAACAATACAGCTTTGTAAATCCTCCATCTGCTATGATGGATAATATGGGGAAGGGAGAGGAGCTGCTGATGGAAACTGACAAATCACATTATTAATATCGCCCATCCCAACTATAATATTAAAACAATCTACACCTTCACGTATAAGTAAGAATGGATTAAAAAAAAATCAGGTACATAATCAATACATCGAAGGCATGTTTGAGCTGATGCCATAGAAAGAAAAACTATGTGGCCCGTTGGAAAGATACTGCAATTCCAGAAGTCACAGGAGGCCCCAGTTCCTGGCCCTGTACTCCCGTGAAATCATGTAGTCCCTATAATTAAATCCCTTTTTACTTGAGATACTTGATGTGGATCTCTTCCTCACAATGCACTGATAAAAGTAACTACTCAGCTAAAAAAAAATCAAAACTGGAAATCATCTATTAAAAGAAACAATAAAAAAGACACATTTTAAAAACCTATAAAATTAGCCAAAGCTTGGGAGACCATCTCCCTAAATGCTTCCATTTTATACAAGATTTAAAATAAATTGAGTAGTCAATTCGAGAAGCAAAAAAGTAACAACAGGGCTTCCCTGGTGGCGCAGTGGTTGCGAGTCCGCCTGCCGATGCAGGGGACACGGGTTCGTGCCCCGTTCCGGGAGGATCCCACATGCCGCGGAGCGGCTGGGCCCGTGAGCCATGGCCGCTGAGCCTGCGCGTCCGTAGCCTGTGCTCCGCAACGGGAGAGGCCACAGCAGTGAGAGGCCCGCATACCGCAAAACAAAACAAAACAAAAAAAACTGCCTATGAAAAAAGTAACAACAAACACACACCCTCAAAAAGAGTGAAGAATTAAAGGATAAAAGCAAGAAAACAAGACTTAGAAAGCAAAATGCAAGAAGCCTGTAAAGTCAGGCCAAAAAAGGGAAAGAAAATGAATATGGTCCTGAGAATGAGGAAAGAAACATAAAGACCACAAATACTAAGCAAATTTCTTTAAACAAAGAGAACAGCACATGCTGTTATATTCTAATAACTTAAAGATATAGACGTAAGTTATTTCCTAGAAAAATATAAATTACTCAATCTGATTCAAGAAGAAGTATATTATCTTTGTCCCCCTCTCCACTTCCAAAAGTATCTGTCCAGACAAGATAGCTTAGTAAATAAATTCTACTAACTCTTCAAGGAAAAGATGGAATTCTGTTCCTTAAACTGTTCAAAAGCATAAGAGTCAGAAAATCAAATACAAGATAGAAGACAAACATGGAAAAAATGGTTGAACACAAAACACAAGTTTTTAAAATATGCAAATTATTGTTTTTTCAAACTTCAGCAGGAGAATCCACTCATCCAACCATAAGTTTAGGCAAAAGCCTGACAAAACGCCTAGTATACCACCTATTCTTTCTCATTTCCCAAGATAGATGATAATGAGTCTTTTTGTAACACATCAATGTTTCCTATGAGTACAGACACAAAAGCTCTCAAAGTACCCAAATAAAGTTTAATCTACGAAAATAAAAATGGTTTAACATAAATTTAGTAAATTACTTGGTTAAGATGATTTCGGTCCTTCTATTCACATACTGAAATACTTATGAATAAAACTTATATAAAATATATGGAATTTCCTCTAAAATCATTTGTGGGGAGTAAGTGAGGACATACATGAAAAAAGACCAGAGGTGATAACTGCTGGGTATTGGGTACACGGGGAATTCTCTACCTTTGTAAGTTAGAATGTTTCCATAGTAAAAAGTTTGCTTGAATGGGAAACTGGTTGTGGGGTATATGGCACTGTACTATCTTTCCAACTTTACTATTAATCTGAAAGTATTTTAGATTTAATTAAACAAAATTTGTCAGTTTGTTTAAAGCTAGGATAAAAAGATTGTGGTCTAAATACCATTTCCCACAAAAAGAACCCAGGCTCCTTGAGAAACTGGCAAGTCTGGGGTAGAAAAGGCACAAGATAAGCCTACAACATCCTATCCAGAAAGCAAAGAAATTATCAAAGACTACTGGAATCTTGTCAGAAGGACACAGAAAACAACCCAGTAGCCCAAGACAAGCCAATTTGAGCAGCAAAAAGACTAATAACTGCATCAGAGTCAAACACATCAAATATATTAAATATCATTTGCACATGATACTTAAAAAACAACTCACTGATCTCCTTTAGAAAATATTGCGAATATTTAGTATTAGTATTCTGAAAATTGATAAAGAATGAAAACAATACAAAAAGATTTACTGGTTCACAAAAAAGCCATATGATTATGTGGATAAATGCTAGAAAAGCATTTGATAATATCCATTCCTGACAAAGCCTCTCAATGAACAGGAATAGAAAGAAACTCTTAATATGATAAAGGATACCTATCAGAAATCAATAACAAATATACTTAAAGACGAAACACTGGATCATAAAGACCTATGAAATACACGTTATATTTTGTCATTTAAAAGAATTCCAAAGAACCTAGACAGTAAAAATCTTAAAAGTAACATTAATAATTTACAAATGATAGAACTTTTTATATTGGAAATAAAAGAAAATCCACTGAAAAATCAGACCCAATAATAATCAGTCAACAAAACTTTTTGAATTTTCTGTACATCAAATAGGTTTTCAAATGACTTATCAGGGAAAACAGTATTTTTTAAAATGAATCTAGGTAACATAAAGATATGAAATGCCACGGTATAAATTTAAAAATTTTTCAAGACCGACATTAAAAAAAACTGATAGTACATTTTTTTAAAAACCTTGAATGAATTAAGGAATATATTATGTTACTAGGCAAAAGTAGTAAATGCTGAAAAGATGTCAATTCTCCCCAACTTGTTATAAATATAATAAAATTCCAGTGAATTTTGACAGATCAAACTTACAACAAAGAATTAAATAAAATACATAATATGACATGTGGTGATGAACACAATGGACAAAAATAAAGATGGAAAAAGAAATGAAGTGAAGAGGTAGAGAGGATTTGCAATTTTAAAGAAAGTAGAGCTCCCTGAGAAGGTAACTGAGTAAGTAACTGAAAAAGTAATAAAGCATCCAATGGATATCAGAGGAAAAGCATTCCAAGGCACAGGACACAGCAGGTGCAAAAATCCTGAAGAGGAAAGCATACCTAACACATTGAAGGGAAAGTAAAAGCCCATCACTGTTGAACCAGAGTAATCTAAAGGAATGAGTATTCAGATAGCAGAATGATGAGCAAAGAAAAAGACAAACCTGGGGAGGGAGATAATTAATTGGATAAAATTATAATATCAAATTTGTGAGGCTAAGAAAAGATAGAACAAAGGTGCTGGGCAAAATGGCATGCATGAAGAGTGGTAAGCAGTTTAAAGTGTTCTACAGGCAAGGAAGGAAAAGAAAGTAATTTTAGATTTACATACATATATTAAAGTTTCAAGAGAAAATTCAAGAAAACTTCAAGAGTCTGTGAGAAAGCAAAAAAAAAAGTACTAATTTCACAACTAGTAAAATGGGGAAAACATGAAAAAGAGGGAAGGAAAATGAACAACCCACAAGACAGCAAGAAAACAGATAGGGAGACAAAACCCAGCAAAAGCAAGATGCTCAAAATGAAGGGGAAGAAATAAATGCAAATATGTCAGTAATTCCAACAAAAAAAATGAAATAAACTTCCCAATTAAAATAGCAAGATTAGGGGATATCATTACAGAAACCACAGCATCAAAAAGATAATATGGGAATACTAAGAACAACTCTCCACACATGAATTTGGCAACTTGGTTGAAATGGATCGATTCCTTGAAAAACACAAACCACCAAAACTTACTCAATATGAAACTGATAATCTGAATACCCACCTCTAGCTATTCAGGAAATTTAATTCTTAATTTTAAAACTCCAAACAAAAAGAAATTACCACACACCCAGATCATTTTATTGGAGAATTCTACCCAACATTTAAATAAGAATTAACACCAATTCTACATAATTTCTTCTGGAAAACAGAATATGAGAGAAGACTTCCAAATTCATTTTATGACGCTAGTATTATCCTGATACCAAAACCAAACAAAGGCAGTTCAAAAAATAAAACTACAAACCAACATCCTTCACGAATACAGATGCTAAAATATTTAAAGTATTAGCAAATAGAATTCAGCAATATATAAAAAGAATTAACACCAAGACCAAAGAAAGCGTCTATTCCAGGGATACAAGGTTGGGTCAATGTTTGAAATCAATGAAGTACACTATATTAACAACTAAAAAAGAAAATCACATGATTATATATACATAATCTTTTATATATACAGCAATGAAGAAAAAAGCATTTGACAAATTCAATGCCCACTCATGATAAAAATTCTCAGAAAAATAGGAATAGAAGAGAACCTCCTGAACTTGACAGAAAGCACCTACCAAAAAATCTAGAGTTAACATACTTAATGGTGAAAGAATGAATACTTCCCCCTAAGATTGGGAATGAGGCAAGGATGTGTTGGAAGTTCTAGCTAGTGGAATAAGACAACAAAAAGAAAAAACATAGGGGTTGAAAAGAAAAAAATAAAACCGCCTGTATTTGCAGATCCCAAGGAATCTGCAAAACAACTACTAGAACGAATAACTGAGTTCAGCAAGGTGGCAGGATACAAAACCAACACACAAGTACCAATCACATCTCTATATACTAAAAAGAACATGTGAAAACAAGTTAAAAACACAATACTATTTATAATCACTCCTAGGAAAATGAAAATACATATGTTTAAAAATATAACAAAACATATACAGGACTTGTTTGCTGAAAACTACAAACACAAATGAAAGAAGCCTATAAAGATCTAAATAAATGGATTCTTTGTGGATTGGAAGACTCAACAAAGTAACAATATCAATTTTCCCTACATTGATACACAGATTTAACACAATTCCTACCCAAATCTCACCAAGACTTTTTATGGATATAGATGAGATTATTCTAAAATTTACATGGAAAGGTAAAGGAACTAGAAGAGCTAAAACAATTTTGAAAAAGCATAGAGAGAGAGGAATCTGTCTATCCTATTTCACAACTTAGCTCAGTAATTAAGACTGTATGTAGTATTAGTAGAGGGATAGACATAAAGGTCAGTGGAACACAACAGAGAACCCAGAAACAGACCTACACAAATACACCCAAATAGTTTTTGGTGAAGGTGCAAAAGTAACTTAATGAGGGAAAGACAGCCTTTCAAAAAATGGTACTGCATGGGCTTCCCTGGTGGTGCAGTGGTTGGGAGTCTGCCTGCCGATGCAGGGGACACGGGTTCGTGCCCCGGTCCGGGAGGATCCCGCGTGCTGCGGAGCGGCTGGGCCCGTGAGCCATGGCCACTGGGCCTGCGCGTTCGGAGCCAGTGCTCCGCAGTGGGAGAGGCCACGACAGTGAGAGGCCCGCGTACCTCAAAAAAAAAAAAAAAAAAAATGGTACTGCAGCAACTGCACATCCATAGACCAAAAAACGAATTTCCACCTAAGTCTCACATTTTATATAAAAAATAACTCCATGGGGCTTCCCTGGTGGCGCAGTGGTTGAGAGTCCGCCTGCTGATGTAGGGCACACAGGTTCATGCCCCGGTCTGGGAAGATCCCACATGCCGCGGAGCGGCTGGGCCCGTGAGCCATGGCCACTGAGCCTGCGCGTCTGGAGCCTGTGCTCCGCAACGGGAGAGGCCACAACAGTGAGAGGCCCGCGTACCACAAAAAAAAAATAAATAACTCCAAATGGATCACACGCTTAAATGTTAGAATAAGCTGTAAAACTTAGGGGAAAAAACACAGAAGAAAATATTCAAGATCTAGGGCTAAGCATAGAGTTTGTATACTTGACACTCAGAGCAAGATTCACAAAAGGCATAACAATAATATACTGAACTTCACCAAAATTAAAAACTTGTGCCCTTGCAAGACCCTGCTAAAAGGATGAAAAGACAATCCAACAAAGGACTAGTATCTAGAATATATCTAGAACTCTCAAAACTCAACAGGAAAAAAACAATCCAATTAGAAAAAAGACATGAAGCGACATTTCATCAATGGGGATACACAGATGAAAAATAAGCAAATGAAAATATGTTCAGTATCATTAGCCATTAGGGGAGTGCAAATTAAAACCTTACTAAGATATCACTAGGTACATACCAGAATGGCTAAAATCAAAAACAGTGGTAACACCAAATGCTGGCAAGGATGCAGAAAAACTGGATCACTCCATACATTGCTGGTAGGGATGTAAAATGGTACAGCCACTCTGGAAAACAGTTTGGCAAGTTCTTAAAAAACTATATGCACAATAATCATACAACCCAGCAACTGCACTCCTGGCATTTATCCCAGAGAAATGAAAACTTATGTCAAAAAAAAAAACCCTATGCACAAATCTTCATAGCACTTTTATTCATAATAGCCAAAAACTGTAAACAACTCAGATGTCTTTCAACAGGTATATGGTTAAACAAATCCATACCATGGACTACTACTCGCAGTAAAAAAGGATGACCTACCAATACATTTAACAACATGGATGAATTTCTAGAGAATTATGCTGAGTGAAAAAAACTGAACCCAAAAGGTGACAAACTGTATGAGCCCATTTATATAACATTCTTAAAATGACAAAATCATAGAAATGAAGAACAAATGAGTGGGTCCCAGAGATTAAGGGGATGGAAAGGAAATGGGTGTGGCTATAAAAATAATAATATGAGGGATCCTTGTGGTGATGG
Organism: Phocoena sinus; assembly: GCF_008692025.1. Lineage (NCBI taxonomy): Eukaryota > Metazoa > Chordata > Mammalia > Artiodactyla > Phocoenidae > Phocoena > Phocoena sinus. The sequence goes on along the minus strand of NC_045776.1, from coordinate 26,727,881 downwards.
AAATGGTCTGTATATTGTGTCAGTATCAATACCCTGGTTGTGATATTGTACTACAGTTTTGCAAGACATTACCAATGGGGGAAACTGGGTAAAGAGTACACAGATGTCTCTGTATTACTTCTTAAAACTGTCAGTGAATTGACAATTATTTTAATAAAAAGTTTAATTTAAAATTACAAAGACCAACACTATTATAGCAGATTAATTTTTTAATTCAATAGCATGACATTCACAAGAGATTAAAATAAAAGAACACAAAAATGTAGGGGAAGGGGGAGTTTTAAAAATCAGGCAAAACTAGCTGACCAAAAATAATAATAATAGGTATGTTAATATCAAACAGTAGTATGTAATACAAAAAGCATTACTAGACATAAGGAGTCACTACACAGAGTAAAAGTTTCAATTCAACAGCAATATATGATAAATTTTCATGTACTAATAACAATTTTAAAATGCATTTTAAAAATTGAAAGAAACTACAAGGAAACTGAAAAAATAATTCTAGTAAAAGACTAACATACACCTGCTCTCTAAAAAAACAAAGATATAAGATTTGAACAACAGAATTAACAAGTCTAACTACTGGACATATATAAAACTTTGCACCAACAAATAGAAAATACACATTCTCTTCAAATACAAAAAACTGACCACAGTCACAACAGATTTCAAAGGACTGTATCATACAGATCATGCTGCCTAACCACAACACAATTACAAATCAAAAACCAAATTAACTAAAGGATCACCCATATGTTTGGAAACAAAACTTTTAAGTCACTCATAAAGAATTCATCCCTTGTGTGATGCAGGGAAAGCAAATACATAGAAATTCATGATCATTTAAGCCTGTCAAAGTGTTAAAAGTTAATAAGCAAGGTGTCCAACTTAAGAAATTTAAAAAGGAATAGAAATAAACCCAAAGTAAGTATAAAAGAAAGAAAGCAAGCAGAAATTAAGTAGGGGGAGGATACATTAAAGAGCATAAAAAGGACAAAAATTTGATTCTTTGAAAAGCTTTTAAAAATTGGCACTTTTAGCTTTTAAAACTCATCAAGAAAAGGGGAGCATTTAAAAAAAAAGATAAGGACAGTAACTACAAAATAAGAGACTAACAATTTAATGCCATAAATTCAAGAACGTGAATGAAATGGACAATTTTCTATAAAAGTATAACCTACCAAAACCAGTTTGAAAATTGAAAATATGAGCAATCATATAACCAAAGCAATTGAATCAGTGATTAAGATGTGTCCCACAAAGAAAACAGTAACAATTCTACAAGGGAGTTCTACCAAACACTCAAGAAACAAATTATTCTAATCTTACATAAACTCTTCCAGAAGAAAGAGGAAAAGTATATATATCTTTTAAATTATAGCTCAATATTACTCATTATTAGAAACAAAAATCCTACATTAACTATATTCAAATTGAGTCCAATAATGGAAAAAAGGGACAGACCAGGGCTGACTTTATACTTGGAACACAAGGTTGGTTTAAATATTAGAAAATCAATCAATGTATTTCATCATGTTAACAGGTTACAAAAGAAAAACATATGATCCTTTCAAAAGATGCAGAAAAAGCTTTTGATAAACTTCAACATCCATTCTTTTTCTTTTTAATTAAAAAGCTAATAATAGAAAGGAACACCCTTAACCTGAAAAGATTATCTACAATAAACCTACAGCAAGCAGCATACTTAACTGTGAAACTCTGATAGCATTCCCTTTAAAATCAGGAACAAGATCAGGATGCCCCCATCACCGCTTCTATTCAACATTGTACTGGAGATCCTAGCCAGCACATTAAGACAAGAAAAAGAAAGAAAAAAAAGCATAAGAATTGGAAAGGAGGAAACAAAGAGGTCATTATTCACAGATAGATCTGTCCACACAGAAAATCCTAAAGAATTCTATACACAATTTATCACAATTAGAAGGATAGCAAGGTTGTTATACGAAGTCAAATTGTACTTCTATACACCAGCAAGGTAGAAAATATAATTTTAAAAGATACCATTAATGATTTGATACAAAAATAAGGTACCTAGAAATAAATCTAACAAAATACTTGCAAAAGTTTATTTGAAGAAAATTATAAAACTTTATTGAAAGAGACTGTAAAAGACCTAGATAAATGGATACTACAATGTTCATGGTTAAGAAACTTAATAACAAAATGCTAGTAGTTCCCTTCAAACTGGTTTACAAATTCAATGCATTTCCATCAAAATCCCAATAGGTTGCATGTGTGTATCTATATAACTTTAAAAAACAATACTAAAATTTTATGGAGGAGCAAACCAGCAAGAAATTCCTTGAAGAAGTACAAGGCAGGAGGACCTGGCCTACTTCTGTGTCCCTCAATGACTGACTAGACGGTTTCACACCAACCCTCCCTATGAAAACTTTAAAAACTGAACATAATATAAAAAACATCTGTTTGAAGACAAGAAGCACTACGAAAGGCAGCAAGAACCTGGGAGGCCAAGACCGTGGAAAGAAGGGAAGCCTAGAAAATGGAGTCTAATATTTGATGCCTCTTTTCCCCTGGAGATAACTGCCAATGGAAAAAGGGCAATTGATAAGTTAAGAAATCCAGCAGAACTTTGAATAGACTTATAGGGCTGGGAAAACCAGAAGATATTTGCAAAATATAACCTGCAAGTCCTGGTATCTGGGATATATAATAAACTCCTACAAATCAGTATGAAAAAGACCAAATATAAAAATGGACAAAAGACTTGGCAAACCACCTCACAAAAGGCATCCAAATGGCCAGTAAGTATATTAAAAGGGGCTTAACATCATTTCTCATTAGGGGAATTCAAATTAAGACCACTAAACATCCACCAAAATGTCTAAAATTAAAAAGGTGGACGAGAAAGGACAAGGAAAAACTAGAACTCTATTATTTTGCTATTGGAAGGGAATGAACAAAAAACTACAATTACATACAACAATAAGGATGAATCTCGCAAACAAAATTGAGAGGAAGAGGTGAGACACAAAAAATATACACGTAATATAGTTCCATTTATATAAGGTTCAAAAAATAGGCAAAACTAGTCTAAGATGTTAAAGTCTGGCCAGTAGGTATCTTTAAGAAGGAAGAGGTTAGTCACTGGGAGAGGACTCAAGGGAACTCTCTAGGGTGCCAGTAATGTTCTATTTCCTGACCTGCATATGGTTATATTGAGAAAATTCATTTAGCTGTCCTCTCATGATCTGTGTACTTTCTTTCTATACATATGTATGCCCTAGAGCAATAGAAGTTTGTTTTTACAGAAGCTGTACAAAGTTACAGTAATTAAAACAATGTGATGGTACGGTTACACTAAGAGACTAGAGTCCAGAAAGTATAGATAGATCCAATTGTATAACAAAATCAGTAAGAAATAAATTTTTTTTTTAAAAACCTAGTACAAACATGGGCAAAAGAAATGAATAGAATCCCAGAAGAGGTAAGAACAGGTTAATCAGCACAGTAAAAGATGCTCAAACTCATTAGTAAAAGGAAAAAATTGAAAACTAAAAGGTGATACTTCATACTCACTGGCAAAAACTTTTAAAGCCTGATAAAACTAAGTATTAGCAAGAAAGCTAAGGAAACCTCTGTATTCCTGGAGGGAGCAAATACTGATACAATCCTCTTTGGAAAATAATCTGGCATTATCCAGTGCTGTTGAAGATGCGAATATCCTTAAGTCCCAGCAATGCAATGCTACTCCTAGAGTTTCTACAGTGAAACATACTGTATTAAATATTCACATTAAATGAGATCAATAAAGACTACAAATAACACCATATCAATGCAGATTAAGTTTGTTCACAAAGTTTTATTTTGCATTTCAGAGCCTTTTGGATTTCAGAAGTGTAGATAAGGAAAAAAAAGGAAACTACACAAATTTCCAACGAGAATGGATAAATTGGTATTTATACAATGGAAACTCAAAAACAATGATAAACCAAAACACCCCCAATACATACAGCTTTTATTCAATTTGTATAAAATTTAAAAACACACAAAAACAAAAAATTTGTATATATAAAATGTGTGATTTATATATATATAATTTTTATATCTATGTAATGTGGATGTGATCAGGGAAGGGCACCCTGCTGACCTAATGAACTATTTCTTAACTTGGGTGGTGAGCACATGCATGTTTATTTACCTACATCTTACCTGTTATAAACAACCTTTTGTACCTATTAAATAATGTAAATATTTAAAAATTTTAAATTAGCATGATATACCCAAATACATAAACCACTATTAACCATTACCAATTCTGAGAAATGACTCAAGAGAACTTTTTTTTTTTTTTTTCAAAAGAACTTTTTGAAGGAATTAGTATCCTAAGAGAGTTCAAGGACAGGTTGCTATTTTAAAAAAAAGGAAGGGAAGAAATAAAGAAAAAGAGGATAAAACTCTTATAAATCAAAAATATAATTACTAAAATAAATTCTATGGAAGAGTTCTAAGTCAAGGAAACCTTCCAGAACGTAAACAAATAAAATGTACATCTTGGAAATCCGATATTCACCTGTCAAGAGTCTCAGAGAAAAAAGGAAAAAAATTAACAAAAAAACAGAAGATAATTCCCCAGACCTGAAGAGCCTTACATCCGAAAAGGTTCCACCAGAAGGAATGAAAAAGGCCCACAACTAGACACATTTCACAACACCAAAGATAAGATCACCATAAAGACTGTAAACAAGGTTACCACAAAAGATAACGATCAGATTTGCAATGGATCTCTATCAGCAATATTGAGTGCTTTAAATTCCCAAAGCAAAGCTTTCAACATTCAAAAGGAAAAACTGTATTACCAATTTATAATTCTGTATCTAAACTTTCAATCAGGAACAAATGCAAGCCATTTTCAAACATTCAAGAAATTAGAAAGTCTATCACCAGCATATCCTTTCTAAAACAACTACTCAAGAGGGGGTAGGGGGAGGAAAGGACCGGGAGTTTGGGATTAGCAGATACCAACTAGTATATATAGGATGGATAAACAAGGTCCTACTGCATAACTCAGGGAACTATACTCAATATCCTGTGACAAACCAGAATGGAAAAGAACATGAAAAAGAATATATACGTGTAACTGAGTCACTCTGCTGTATAGCAGAAGTTAACACAACCTTGTAAATCAACTATACTTCAATAAAATTTTAAAAAAAAAACTACTCAAGATTACATTCCAGTAAAATCAAAAAGAAGTCTAAAAAAGAGAAAGACATGAGATCCAAATAACACACCTAACCCAGGAGTGCAATGTAATCTCAGGATGACAGATGTATAGCAAGATCCAGAAAGCAAGCTGCCCGAATTACAAAAAAAAGTTGAGAGCTCCAGAAAGCCCATCTTCAAGAAAAGTTCAATGGCTACAAGATGAAAACACATTGTACTGGGTTGCCAAAAACTGCCTTCAGGTTTTAAGTAAAAATAAAAGACACATTTTTCATTTTCACCAGCACTTTATTTTTTTTTAATTAATTTATTTATTTTTGCCTGCATTGGGTCTTCGTTGCCACACGCGGGCTTCCTCCAGTTGCGGCGGGGGCGGGGGGGGGGGCTACTCTTAGTTGCAGTGCATGGGCTCTAGGCACGCGGGCTTCAGTAGATGTGGCACCAGGGCTCAGCAGTTGTGGCTCACAGGCTCTAGAGCTCAGGCTCAGCAGTTGTGGCGCACGGGGCTTAGCTGCTCTGTGGCATGTGGGATCATCCCAGACCACGGCTCGAACCCATGTCCCCTGCCTTGGCAGGCGGATTCTTAACCACTGTGTCACCAGGGAAGTCTCACCAAGCACTTTATTAAACAACGTATTCACCCTTTTGTTCCACTACCTTCTGCCATTCTTCAGGCAACTTCATAATTCCATCTTCCCAAAACTTTTTATCTTTTTAAGCAAAGAACTGTTCCAGATGCCTTTTACAGTCTTCCAGGGAATTGAAATTTTTTCCATTAAGAGAATTTTGTAAAGACCTAAATAAATGGAAATCCGAAGGTGCAATGTCTGGTGAATACGGCGGATGAATCAGAACTTCCCAGCCATGCTGTAACAGTTTTTTTGCCTGGTCATCAAAGAAACACGCGGTCTTGCGTTATCCTGATGGAAGATTATGTGTTTTCTGTGGACTGATTCTGGATGCTTTTGGTGTAGTGCTGCTTTCGGTTGGTCTAACTGGGAGCAGTACTTGTTGGAATTAATCATTTGGTTTTCCAGAAGGAGCTCATAATAGAGGACTCCCTTCCAATCTCACCATATACACATCACCTTCTCTGGATGAAGACCGGCCTTTGGTGTGGTTGGTGGTGGTTCATCTCCCTTGCCCCACAATCTCTTCCATTCCACATTATTGTACAGTATCCACTTTTCATCGCCCATCACAATTTGTTTTAAAAACGGAACATTTTCATTGCGTTTAAGTGGAGAACTGCATGCAGAAATACGGTCAAGAAGGTTTTTGTCGCTTAACTTATGTGGAACACAAACATCCAAGTGATTAACATAATCAAGCTGGTGCAAATGATTTTCAGTGCTTGATTTGGATATTTTAAGTATGTTGGTTATCTCTCACGTGGTGTAATACTGACTGTTCTCTATTAATGTCCCGATTTGATCTCTATCAACTTCAACTGGTCTACCCGACCATGAAGCATTGTCCAGTGAGAAATCTCCAGCATGAAACTTCGCAAACCACTTCTGACATGTTCGATCAGTCACAGCACCTCCTCGGTACACTGCACAAATCTTTTTTTGTTTCAGTTGCGTTTTTACCTTTCTTGAAATAATAAAGCATAATATGGCGAAAATGTTGGTTTTTTTCTTCCATCTTCAATATTAAAATGGCTACACAAAAATTCACCAATTTTGATAAGTGTTTTTTTAAATGCACGCTGATATGACAGCTGTCATATACAAGCTAACAAAATTGTTTCGAATGAAGTTAAAGATAACTAAGTGCTACCAGAACTCTCCATCTTGTGGAAAAAAAGGAAAGAACCTTTTGGTGAACCCAATAATATTAAAGTTTAAAAGTGATTTCCATGAGCTCTCCACAATCATGCAGGGCTTTATTATATTTCTCCTTTAAGGAGCCGAGGTTTAACAACACAGAAGTTCCTCAGCAGCTCCACACTACTTGGCTCTATAGTAACTAATACTTATATCAGCACACATATTACAAAGGCTGGTTATTAGTATTCAATTTCTAGAATCTTCCTGTAGAAGCACAGAGAAGTTTAGAAGAGTTATAAACCACAATATAAATGCTATAAATCTTGACAACGTAGTATCAATAGAAAATTAAGGCTAGAATGGGGAAGAAAGGTGGAGGCTGGGAGAAACAAAGGGAAAAAGATGGGTGCTAAATCCTCTTTAAGACTGGGAACTAAAGAGATAGTGTCTAAAACTGATAGGTCAAGAAAGAGAAATTTAACTGTTACAAAAAGATTAAAATAATCAACAGCAGAATTAGGAACAAAAATGTAACTGGTAGAAATCAAAGTGCCAGGGCAGGCGGAAAATGAAATGACCTAAATTTCTTATCTACTACAGAGTCAAGCAACAGATACTGTTTATAGAGTTGAAAGAAAAATCAATATATAGAAAGACATGCTTTATTTTTGAGTTTTGGAATTAACCTAAAAAAAAAAAAAAAGAAAAACTAAGGAAAAAAATCCCCACTAAAGGCAGTTATATAAAGATTTAAGAAAGAACTTTTACTTTTCTTTCTGGATTTTTCTGCATTTTCATTCAAAGAAAAAAAGAATGAAAGAAAGAAAAAGATGAAGAAAAGAAAAAGAAATTTTAAATATATTATTAAAGCCATTCCCAGATTGGGGGGAAAAGGTCAAATAATTTGTCTAAGGTCATACAGTTGAAAACCATGCATGTCCAATGCTAATATCAAAAAAAACCCAGAGAACAAACAAAAAAACATACCTTCTGTGGCATAATCTAGATCTGCTTTTTTACTGACTTGTATGAATAACCAAATGGAGAACTCCGAATGTCTATGTTAAGTTTTTATTGTTCTCTGCAGTCACAAAAAAAAATCTTATTCGTTTCACACCATTTTTTCCAAAAAGTCTAGGGAAATGACCATGTTACTAGTGGGTTCAAAATGAAGTCAGAGGATAGTTTGGACTATGATACCAATTGATTCCACATCACTTTTACTTCAACTTCAATTCAACTGTGAATTTCTTAAATTCAGATTCCTGAATAAAAACAGACTAGCTGTCAAGACAACTCAATGGGGAAAGAACTGTCTTTTCAACAAATAGTTCTGTGAAAACTGGATATCCACATGCAAAGGAAGCTGTATCTCTACTTCACACCATAAACAAAAATTACCTCAAAATGGATAAACAATCTAAATATAAAAGTTAAAACTATAAATATAAGCTCTTAGATGAAAACACGAATAAATCTTTGACACTGGATAAGGCAATGGTTTCTTAGATTTGACATCAAAGGCATAAGCAACAAAAGAAAAAACAGATAAAATTAAAAACATTTGTGCTTCAAAGTACACGATCAAAAAAGTGAAAAGATAGTCCATAAAAAGGAAGAAAATATTTGAAACCATATATCTAAGAACTTGTAACTGGAATGTATAAAGAACATAAACAGTAATAAAAAAGCAAACAACCCAATTAAAAAAATGGGCAAAAGGTCTGAATAGATATTTCTCCAAAGAAGTATACAAATGGCCAATAAGCACATGAAAAGATGCCCAACATCGTTAGTCATCAGGAAAATGCACACCAAAACCGCAGTGAGATACCACTTCACACCCACATGGACAAGGATGTGGAGAAAGCAGAACCCTTATACACTACTGGTGGGAATGAAAAATGGTGTAGCAGTTGGAAAAGAGTTGGGCAGTTCCTCAAAGACTTAAACAGAGTTACCACATGACCCAGCAATTCCACTCCTAGTTATATATCCAAGACAATCAAAAACATATGTCCACACAATACTTATACACTTGTAGATAAATGTTCACACCAGTCAAAAAGTGGAAATCACCCAAATGTACATAAATTCATAAATGGATAAACAAGATGTGGTATATTCCATACAATGGAATATTATTCGGCCATAAAAAAGAATGAAGTACTGATACATCTACAAGAATGAACCTGAAAAGATTATGTTAAATGAGAGAAACCAGACACAAAAGGTCACATGTAAGATTTTATTTCTATGAAATGTCCAGAATAGGCAAATCCATAGAGACAAAGTAGCAAATGCTGAGAGCTGGGGGAAAGAGGGCATAGGGAGTGACTGCTAATGAGCATGGGTTTCTTTTGGGGTGATGAAAATGTTCTGAAATTCAATAGTGGTGATGGTTGTATAACTTTGTGAATAGACCAAAACCACTGAATTACACACTTTAAAAAGCTGAATTTTATGGTATGAGAATTATATCTCAAAAAAAAATTTTTTTAATAGACTAGCTAAGATCCAATCCAGAAAAACAAAGGCAAAAATGCTGAGAAAAGAGAAACATTTGGAGAATTTGTTAGAAAAATGCCACCTTTATCAGAAAAGATATTCATGTTTACCAGAGGGAGGGTGCAGACCTAAGGAGCAAACAAACACAAAAATGTCTACCACAGCTAAGAATATCTTGGTTTACTGACTATAAAAAATTATTTCATTTTAAATTAAATATCTGGTTTTGAATGTGCTTTCATAGACATGATCTTAAATGAAGTCCTCCTGGAAATTTAGTTGTATCCACTAATAACAGCTTTGAATTACATGGTGAATTCTGTTAACATCTATCATATGTATTAAGTCTATTTCTTTGCCCAATAGTTGGCAGCTTGGAGGGATGAGGACCTCTAACCTCAACACTCCCCTTCCCCATTAACTTCCCATTCTCCCTGTGTATCCCAACAGCACCCGAAGGTACCAGGATGGCAAGTAAGGAACCAAACCCTCAAGCCTTCTAGGCAGAAAATCTTCTGTTATAGAATTATTTAACCCTCTTATTAGATCTTCCGTGTCTGGCTTACCAGTATCTATTAAGTTACTATCACTGGCTCTTCCACTAGATTCCTGCACACACATTGACTCTCATTCTCTGACACGCACAGAGATAATAAACCCTCAATGCACAGGAGAGAGAGCCTTAAAAAAAAAGTTAGTACAGTAGATCCCCCCTCCACTCCCACACTGGAGAGAAGAAGGAAGAGTGGATTAAACAGGTTAAATTGCAGCAGGGACCTTTTTAAGGACTGCACCAGGAGGAGTATTGAAATTATGCAACTGCAGGAGGCAAGGGTAGAAAAGCTGCTCTGGTTGAAGAAGAGGTGAGGGACTTTTAGACTCCAACTACTCCGCCTCTCTTCCACCACTGTGCTTGGCACTGCTGGAGAATATTTTGGAGGAAGAAAGCAGGGCAACAGTGACAGAGGCCTAGGCCACCAGACTGCATGAGCTTGTCCCAGGTTAATTCAATAATTAGTTAATTCACAAACTCCTAACAACATAAATGTTTTCAACAAGCCACCACTGAACTGAATTTCTTCTCTAGCACCCTGAAAGCTTCTAATACCTGAGGCACTATTATAATCATCTTTGACTACACAGCCCACAACTGCCCTGCACAGAAGTTACCCCTTCCCTTCCCTCACCCATCAGGATGATCCTGTGAGTCAGGTTTGCGTGATGTGACTCTAACCTCCTGGCCATAGATAAACAGGACAGAAGCGGACCCTCACCGATCCTCTCTCCCAGAAGAAATGAAGAGAGGTGTGCTGGTATTCTACTGGTCACTTGAACTGAAAGCAGCGAAGTGTAGGGATGCCATATTCTGCTGTGACTGGACAAGATCTCTGGTACTGGCCCACAGGGAAGTCTCAAAACACTGAAACTGTCAGGCAACTCCTCTGTCTGGAGTTGCCTCGTCAAATAACTCCCCTCCCCCGAGCAAAGCAAAGGCACAGGAGTCACTGAAGCACAGTGAAGATGACCTTTCCCAAAATTCCAGACCTCCAGTACAGGAGACGCCAGCGCTAGCCAGCAGTGACCTGCTCTGGTTATACGGGCTCCTAGGAAGTGGCCCTGAATGATAACGGACAAAGATAAAGGAAATCCTCTCAGCGGCATTATCAGCAGCCAAACCTGGCATTCAGGTCGGCTGGCCATTTCTTCTACGGCCGAGAAGTCAGCCAACAAACCAATGCCCGTGATTTTTCCTGGTCCTTCAATTTACTTCAGAATATATTCTGTAGCAGAGACCATTTAGAAAACCCTCGATGTTTCTTCCCCTTTTCCTCCTTTCTAATTAGATTTTTCTTCAGTTGTCCAGTTTTCCCTACAATATTATATATCATATAAGCAGGGTATTGTTTATCATTCAATTTAGTTCATAAAGTGCAGGATGGTAGCTAGGAGCACCACGTGGACCCAAAGGAAACTGAACAGAGCAGTAGAGCTTAGACTCTAAGGAGCGTTCACTCTAAAGCTAGACCTCCGAGGTCAAAAATCCCAGGTCTTCCAGTAATGAGCTGTGTGATCTAGGTCAGGTTATTCAACCTCTCTGTGCCTCAATTTTTCACAGAATTGTTGTGAGAACTAAATCAGTATGTATGTAAAGTGCTTAAACCAGGGCCGGGCATATAATAAGCACTTTCTTATAATGGATATCTGCCATCATCATCATCGTCACGATTTGCAATGGGGAGTGGGGAGAGCTACAGCACATCTTTAAGTGTAGAGGATGCTACTGAGCAGGTAAGGCAAAAACTGGGGTGAATAACTCTTTCAGCATTTGCACAGCCCATACCCTTCCCTCCTCTGAAAACTCTCCCCAGTTAAGTCTCCTAACGTGAACTATGGCAGAGGAGCTATCTTCCAGCAAGTGCAGGGAGAAGAAAAGACAGCTGATTTACAGAAAAAGATGATGAAGCTGACCCACAAAACAAAATGGGAGGGAAGAGAGAGGGGTATGGGATGGAGACAGAGGATGGAGGGAGTGGGGAGGGAAGGGGGAAGAAGGGGAGACAAAGAAAGAGAAAATCTTGGTTTCCAAACACTTTCCAGTTCCTGATTCCACTCCAACCTAAGCACTGACTGCTCTTTCTGCCCTATACCAATAAATAAATTCTTCACTTTTTATTAAGCTTTGACAAACGACAGAAAAGTCTAACACAAGCCCTGGAAAACTTCATCAACAAAAAAAAAATCTTTGAAGAGATAAAGTTATATAATCCGTTACTACACAAATCCCAAGACAATACTGCAGATATAAATAACTACAAACTTCAGTATTCTCAACCCATCCTAAACCTAATGCATGAATTTACACAGGTGAGGCTCAGGCCTGGTTGTTTCAAAAGCTCTACAGGTGTTATAACCCCTACAGCTGAGGTTCTGACACTAACACCCTTACACTTATCAATATGAACACCCTTTCCCTACTATCACGGTTCTCTGTGTAAACTAGCACAGGGCATAAAATGCATGAATATACTTTTCTCTTTACCGGGAATTAAATAATTTTTGAAACAGCAAGAGAGAAAATGGCAGGCATTATTCAAACTGAAGCAATTTACCTTTAGATCAGAACCATGAATACGTTCTTTTGCTGATGTTCACCAAACCAGCCAGGTAACCAGACAACATGCTTCCCCCGCATCCCATCCCTCTCCAAAAAACAATAATAAACATACAAACTGAATCTTTTACCAGATTTCTTTTCCTTCTTATTCGGAAACAGTAATGCTAACAACACGTCCATGGTTGTGCAAACTGATTGCAGTTAACTTAATTTCAAGTTCCTCTTCATCCCTTTTTTGAAAGACTTTTTTTTTTAAATCAGGGTTTCCGATCTTAAGTATCCCATTTATGCCGCCAGTAATTCAGCGATCCATAAAAAAATCTGGCTCGTTTATCACAATTATGTCTCAGTTGAGGGCTTTGAAGGTTATCACCCACGGGGAAAGTATCTTTTCCGTCTAACCCCAACACCGTGCATTTCAAACCTCTACTATACAAAGGTAAACAAAAATAAAGTTGTGACCTTGTTCGAAAGGCTAGGGAGAAAAAATTTTCAAGTGCAAAACGAGTTCACAAACCTCATGACAACACGGACTTTGCGGAGTTCTTACCATGGCACTAAGAAAATACCAAGGTTTAAGGCCCATCATTGAAGGCAGGGTTCCCAAAAGACCACGCTTCTCCCCAAGATGTTGAGGAAGCACTGGTGGGAGGAAGGGGCCTTTCTCGAGTCAGAACTGACTAAGAGGTAGCATCACCCACAGAAGAGAGAGAATTCCTAAAAGCAACTTCACGTTTCAGAAGACAGCTTCCCACCAAGTGAGTAGCCCGTAGACTTAGGAATCGCCAGACACGTACACCCCTCGCGAAGGTGGAAAAGCAAATCCTGCTTTCCACCTCACCTCTTAAAATAAACGGGGAAGTTGGGTCCCCACGAGCCCCTCCCGAGAGCGGCCCCAGCGCCCCGCGCCAGGTGTGCGGACCCACCGACCGGCTCACCTGGTCCCCAGGCCCGCCACCACCGGGTGGCACGGGCTTCCTCCGCCGCCTCGCTCCCCTCCCCCGCCCGCCCGGGCACCCGTTGGGACGCGGGCCGGGGCTCGGGGCTCCGCCAACCGGTCCCCGCGAAACAAGAAGGTGGCGGCCGGCGACGCTGCGGCTTCCCCGCCTCGCCTCCCCTCCCCTCCCCTCCCCCGCGGCCTCCGCTCTCCACTCCCACGCCCCCGCTTACCCTCAACTCCTCGAAATCCGCCATTTTATACCACCCGCGGGCGCCGCCGCCGCCGCCGCCACAGCACCCCCTCCCGCTGCCGCCAACGACACCGCCGCCACCACGGCCGCCGCCGCCGCCTCCAGCACCATCCTGCACTGGGAGCCGCTAAAGACGCCGCGGCCGCCGCCGCCGCCGCTGCCTCCGGGCCCGTCACGTGACCGCCGCCGGAGCTCCGCCCCCGGCGAGCGCGGCCCCGCCCTCCAGGCGCCCCGCCCTCTCGGCCAGCCGCTTTCCGCCCGCGTCTTCCGCCAGCCCCCCGGGCCTGCGGCTCTGGCCTCGCCTGAGTCCCCGCCCCCTCCCGCTGCCTGCCCACCTCCCGCACGCCTTCCGGCGCTCGGCCTTGTCGGCGTGCAGCCATTAGCCCGCGGGTGCCTCCTCTCCCCGGCGCGGAGGCCCAGCCCCAGTCCCTGAAGCGCCCTCGCGACTGCAGCGTTACCCGCGGGACTGGAGGAGGGCCTGGGCTGTGGGAGGGACGGAGAGGAAGAAGAGATGGCCGGGACTCGTGACGGGTACATTTACAGTGCCCTTCCCCACGGTGGCTGTGGACGGAGGGAGCACCCACAAATAAAGGCATCCCCCGGAGTAGTTGTGGCGGAACAACCTAAATATGGGTGTTGGATAAGCTATTGTTCTGATCTAATGGGGCAAGATTGGTGAGACCTTTTTGGGTTGATAATATCCTCAGTACTAACCTGGCTGGTTCTTTCTGACTTTGAAGGGCGACTGAATGTCAAGGACTGCAGAGTTGAAAGGGTTGGGGGAGGGAAGTTGGAGAAGTGAAATAGGAGAGCGCCCAGAAGAGCCCTGATAGAAAGTCGAGGGGTCAGGGAAATAAGATAGCTGGGAAAAATGAAATGTCAGAGGAAGAGAAGATGGAAGGAAGTTTCACGGCACTCCTGACTTGCTGACAAAGGATGAGAAGATGCTGAGTTAAGCTGGTCAAAAAATTCGCTGGACCAAATCCAGGGTTCAAATTTCCTTGAAGAGGTGGATGGAATCCATTTAAGACACCTAATGTTGATCCCGGGGCCAAGAATAGTTTACCACTACACCTCTTCGCCTAATTCCTGTTCATCCTTCACCTCTCAGTTTAAGTATCACTTCCTCAGAAAGACCTTCCCTAAACCCACATGCCCCCATTTTAATTCAGATCCCTCTCCGACTGCTCATAGGATCCGAATATTTCCTTCCTAATATTTTTCCATGGTAATTACGTAGGTCTTTGTGTGATTATTATATAAATAATTATCGTTTAACTTTTTTTCTTAAAAGTGTTTTTAAACCCGCTAGACTATAATGACTGACAAATGCTTGGAAAACTGTGGGCCTCTCATTGGTTTAATGAGTAAAAGAATGAACAGTATCTAGTGTAGGTTTTAATTCTGGCTTTCCACCATTAACTTTAGCTTGGCTTTTTCTTGATCTTGGCTTATTCTCCTTAGACCTTGATTTCCACCTCAGTAGAGTTTAACATTGTTCAACAGACGTTAAGTGAAGGCCAATGCGAGCTAGGATCTTCAGGGGAATAAAGATGAATAGAATACAGTACAGCCCTTCCACCAAGGAGCTTACAACCCATAAGAAGCACCATGCATGAAATACTGAGTTTAGTTTCTAAGCACCTGTCCTGTTAATCCTTTCTCTGCCTGTCTCTGAACCCATCAATCCTCTTGATCTCAACATCTCTCTTTTCCTTTCCACTGATTTCTTCCTCTTTCCCTATATCCGTGTTCAAGTCTCCTAGATAGTTTCAAGCCACCTTTCTTCTTTTGCCAAGAACACATCTATTTTAATCACATTTCTTTGCTCCTTTACACTTTACCTTAACCTTTACTGAAACTATACAGTATCAAAGAAAATGAACAATGAATTTATCTTTTATATTCCCAATTTTTTAGTCTGGAATTTTTAAACACAAACAAAAGTTGAAAGCATAACAATGAATATCTGTATACATTCCAACTAGATTCAACAGTTATTAGTATTTGAACAATTTTTATTAAGGCATAAATAACATATAGGTAAATCCTCCTATCTTAAGTAAACTCTTCAATTAGTTTTGAAAAATGCTTATCAAGATACAGAACATTTTCATCACTCCAGAAAATTCCCTCCTGCCCCTTCCCAGTCAAACCTCCCACCAGAAATAACCAATGATCTGATTTCTAATACTGTAGAGAGAATTTTAAAATGAGGGAAACATTTTAAAATGCTATTATAGCCTCAATGCCAAAACCAAACAAAAATTAATTTTCCTATCTAACTTATAAGCAGATTTTATGCCAGTAATGCAAGGATGGGTTTCACGCTAGCATATATGTTAAAGAAATTGGTAATTTGATACAACTCAGCAACTAAGAACAACCAAAAAATCTGGACTTAGAAAATCAGAAGCAAGTGCCAAATGTAAGGAGTTAACCAGTCAAGATCTTAGACGGCAGTGTTCTAGGCAGCTAAACTGAACATTTATCCTGAGACATTTGACAATCCAAAAGTAAAATCTATAAACTGAGCTATGACTTTTGCAGGATTGCTGGGCAAGAGAGACATAAATCTAAATCTAGTGCCACAGAAGAAGCAAAGTCCAATAAACACCCCCCATATTTAATACAAGATCCCGTAGGGTAAAGATAAACCAGAGATAAATCAGCACTTCCACAAATTGCATTCAGGTTTTATAGCAATCAGGAAATCTCACTCCTTGAATACTGAATAAACAGATCCTAGAGTGGTACTCCACAGACACTGGGCAGAATCAAACAAAAATCCTCTCCAGATGAAGATATCATTAACCCAAACTTCAAATTAACCTACATAAAATTTTACAAGTTAAATGACCAAACATAATCAAAAATCAGAAAAAGACTGCAATGAAAGCAAGCTTACACAAATAAGTAAATAAACCTTGAAAAAATAATCTAATAGAAACTCTAGAATTGAGATGTTTAAGAACTCAATGGATAAGTTTATAGGTATATATGTATATTACACATGGTTTAAGAGAGAATTAATAACAAGAACATGTTAGAAGACTATTTAGAATGAAGCTCAGGGAAACAAAAAGATGGAAAGTGCGTAAGAAAATATTAGGGACATAGATTTGAGACAGAAGACAATGCCAAGAAAGTCTAACAAATGTTTAATTGGAGTCCTCAAAGAACAAAAAACCAAAATGAGGCAGTAGCAATATGTGACGAGATAAAGTCTGAGATTTTTCAGACTGATAAAAAAATCACTATAGGTAAAGGGTTAACAAAACCTTTTCCTGTCTACATAAGAACTTAACCTTCAGCTAATTTTCTAGCTCTGTTCACCTGGAAACATGATAGAGGTTTATGATAAAAATGACCTCTGATTAGTAAATTGCCTCTGGACCAGGAGGAACTATAAATGGTCTACATTTATAGACCTGATGGGGATACCATACTTGGGACTTCTCTGAGTGAGTCAAGTTCACCAGTAAAATATAGCAATTTTAAATCTGTATGCACCTAATGACACGCACTTAATGTAGCTTACAGAACTACAGTGAGAAAATCCACAAGTATAGTGAAGCATTTTACCATACCTATCTCAGTAATTGATACAAAAAGCAAACAGAAAATCATTAAAGATACAGATTTTTGGAACAGCATAATTAACAAATTTGACCCAGTGATTACAAATAATGTGCAGAAAATGCATTATTTTAAGTACATATGGAATATTTACCAAAATTGAGCATAATAGAGTAAGCCTCAACAATTTTTAAAATTGTGATAAAATATACACAATATAAAGTTTACCAACTTAACCACTTTTAAGTGTACGATACAGTGCCATTAAGTATAGTCACGTTACTGTACAGCCATCACCACCATCCAGCTCCTGAATTCTTTTCATCTTGCAAAACTGAAACTCCATACTCATTAAACAATAACTCCCTATTCTTTTCTTTCCCCTGGACCCTGGCAATCACCATTCTGCTTTCTTCATGACTTTACTCTAGGTACCTGATATAAATGGAATTATACAGTATGTGTCTTTTTGTGACTGGCTTATTTCCCTTAGCATGATGTCTTCAAAGTTCATCCATGATGTAACATATGACAAAAAATTTTCTTCCTTTTTAAGGCTGAATAATATTCCATTGTATGTATACACCGTATTTTGTTTATCCATTTATCTGTCCATGGACAGTTAGGGTGTGTCTTAATCAGGCTGGGGTACTAAAACAAAATACCACAGAATGTGTGACTTAAATAGCTAACATTTCTCACAGTTCTGGAGGCTCAGAATCTAAGATCAAGGTGCCAGCCTTTAGTGTCTGATGAGGATCCACTTCCGGGTTTACAGATGACCACCTTCTTACTATATCCTTACATGATGGGGACAGAGAGCTCTGGTTTCTTGATCTTCTTATAAGGGCATTAAGCCAATCCTAGGGCCTCCACCCTCATGACCTCAGCTAAATCTAATTACTGCCCAGAAGCCCCACCTCCAAATATCATCACATAGGGGATCGAAGCATCAACATATGGGTTTTTGAGGGACACAGACATTCGGTCAATAGCAGGTTGCTTCCACCTTTTGATTATTGTGACTAATGTGAACAAATATCTCTCCTAGATCCTGCTTTCAATTCTTTTGGGTATATACCCAGAAGCGGAATTATTGGATCATATGGTAATTCTATTTTTATTTTTTGAAGAACTGCCATACTGTTTTCCAAAGCAGCTGTGCCATTTTACATTCCCACCAGCAGTGTACAAGGGTTCCAGCTTCTCCACACCCTCATCAACAGTTGTTATTTTCTGGGTTTTAGTAGTAGCCATCATAATAGGCATCAGATGATATCTCCTTGTGGTTTTGATTTGCATTTCCCTAATGGTTAGTGATGTTGAACATCTTTTCATGTGCTTATTGGCCTTCAGAATAACTTCTTTGGAGAAACGTCTATTCAGTCCTTTACTCATTTTTACATCACGTCGTTTGTTTTTTTTGTTTTCGAATTTCAACAAATTTTAAAGGATTGGAAGCTGCTACAAGTCTATTTTCATTTGCTCTCTATGACAAAGGTTGTCCTGAAACAGTGTTTTATCATCTCTCAGGTTCTGATGAGATATACTAAGCCATGATGATAGTATGTACCCTTGATATGATGTGATGAGAATGGCACTTTATCGCTGTGATCTTTCTCTCAAAAAACACACAAACCCAGTTGAATCAAGTATCAGAGAAATCCCAATCAAGGAGCATTCCACAAACCACCTGACCAGTATTCCTTAAAAGTGTCAAGGTCATTAAAAACAAAGAAAGTCAGAGAAATCATCACAGCAAAGAGAGCCTGAGGAGACACAACAACTAAATATGATATGGTATCCTGGCTAGATTCTGGTATAAAAAAGGACACGAGGCAAAAACTAAGGAAATCTGAATAAAATATGAATTTCAGTTAGTAATAATGTCTCAATATTTGTTCATTAGTTGTGACATATATACCATATTAATACACGATGTTAACTACTGCATAGCACAGGAAACTCTACTCAATATTCTGTAACAACCTATATGGAAAAGAATGTGAAAAAGAATGGATATATGTATATGTATAACTGACTCACTTTGCAGTATATCTGAAACTAACACAACATTGTAAATCAGCTATACTCCAATGTAAAATAAAAATTAAATTTAAAAATGATGTTAATAATCAAGGAAACTGGGGTATATAGAAAGGAACTCTGTGCTATCTGCACAACTAGAATCTAAAACCTATTTTATTTATCAAAAAATTTCAAAATTATATTTGTCAATGATAGAAAAGGACTGGTTACTTGATTTTTAAAATATAATTTCAACTTTTGAATGATTGCGAAAATGCAAAATATCTTGTCAATAAGAACTTGAAGACATTGTCATTAAAATGTCTTGATCAAGAAGTACAGACAGGGCTTCCCTGGTGGCGCAGTGGTTGAGAGTCCACCTGCCCACACAGGGGACACGGGTTTGTGCCCTGGTCCGGGAAGATCCCACATGCCGTGGAGAGGCTGGGTCCGTGAGCCACGACCGCTGAGCCTGCATGTCCGGAGCCTGTGCTCCGCAATGGGAGAGGCCACAGCAGTGAGAGGCCCACGTACCGCAAAAAAAAAAAAAAGTACAGATAATTCAAACATTAAACCTGCCCATAGAAGTGCTCTTAAGCTCTTCACTAAAACTTCTGAAATTTTTTATTTGGAAGTTTTATGCAAATTTAATATTTTATATTTTCCTTAATACTTTAGTATTCCACTCTTTCTTATAATTATACAGAAAAAATGAGCTTTTTCACCAAGCTCCATATAGATATTCCTAAATCCTCTTCAGTTTATTAACATGCCACAGAAATTTTTTTTTTTTTTGCGGTACACGGCCTCTCACTGTTGTGGCCTTTCCCGTTGCGGAGCACAGGCTCCGGACACGCAGGCTCAGCGGCCATGGCTCACGGTCCAGCCACTCCACGGCATGTGGGATCTTCCCGGATCGGGGCACGAACCCGTCTCCCCTGCATCGGCAGGTGGACTCTCAACCACTGCGCCACCAGGGAAGCCCTAGAAATTTTATTGTTTTCTTTGTGTGCATGACCTGAAGTTAGGAAGTACTAACCTAGAGAAACTCTTATACAGGCACATGTGCACCAGGAGATATGTACAAGAATATTTATTCCATCACTGTTTGTAACAGCGAAAAGTTAAAAACAACTTGTCTTGTCCATCAAGGATAGGGTAGATACATGCATTGTGGTATGTTCCTAAAAAAGAATGCTATGTATACAATAAGAAAAAAATGAATAGAGCCAGAGCTTCATATAAGAATATGGACAGGGCTTCCCTGGTGGCGCAGTGGTTAAGAATCCGCCTGCCAATGCAGGGAGGACGGGTTCGAGCCCTGGTCCAGGAAGATCCCACATGCCACGGAGCAACTAAGCCCATGCGGCACAACTACTGAGCCTGCGCTCTAGAGCCCACGAGGCACAATTCCTGAGCCTGTGAGCCACAACTACTGAGCCACATGCCACAACTACTGAAGCCCGCACGCCTGGAGCCCGTGCTCTGCAACAGGAAAAGCCACCGCAATGAGAAGCCCATGCACAGCAATGAAGAGTAGCCCCCGCTCGCCACAACTAGAGAAAAAGCACACGCACAGCAATGAAGACCCAACACAGCCAAAAATAAATAAATAATAAAACTAAAAAAAAAAGAATATGGACAAATCCCCAAAACAATGCCAAATGAAACAATCAAGTTGGAAAAAGTTATATACCTTTCATGTAAATTTTGCAAAAAGGGAAAACAATGCTGTATATTTATGGATAGGTACATATGTGAGAGAAAACATACATGTGAATGATGAGTATCAAAACCAGGACAGTGGGTACCTCTGAGAGGAAGGGAATAGGATCTGTAGGCTATTCTGGGGTATTCTACTATATTTGTAAAGTCTTCTTTCTTAAAAAAAAAGATCTGAAGCAAATATGGCACAATGTTAAGATATGATAGAATTGGAAGGTAGGTATACCAACCTATTATCCTCTATATTTGTATGCTTGAAATATTTCATAGTGAAACAAAACCCCAAATGCATCCTAAATCTGATCATTCTTCACTTCACTGCCACTGCCACCATTGTCCTGGATGACCACAGTAGCCTCCTGTCTTTCTATCTTGCTTTCTATCTTGTTCCACTGCAATCATTCTCCACGTAGCATCCAGAATGATTTTTGATAAATATAAATCTGATCTCACCATCCCCTGTTCAAAATCTTTCAACAGGTTTACAGCACTCTAAAAATAAAAATTGAACTCCTTACCGGAGTCCACAGGCCCTGTTTTATCTCCCACATTTAGCCTTTATTCTTCCTCTTCCTCCACTGTCATTACTTATTCCCTCAAACTGTGGCACTTCTCACTACCTCAAATTATATTAATTCATGGTTTATGGGTACAATTCTTCCCAGAGTCCCTGCCCCCACTAGAATATAAGTTCCAGGAAGGCAGGGACTTTGTCCTCCACTGTATCCCCACTGCCAAGAACACCGTTTGATCCATATTAAGCATGAAATAAATATTTTCTGGATGAATGAAAAAATGAATGATTTCATTTTCATTCATATAGAGGAGGAATAACATTTCAATCGTTAAAAAAATGATGTAATCAAATGTATGGAGCCTGAAAATGACAGGGTACACTCTCAACAATGACAACAATTGCTAAGACCCATTAAGCACTTACTATGTGCATTTCCAAGCACTAGAACCACTTACATTTTGGGGTGCATGTCAGCCTTGCTCTCCTCAGAGGCCCTGCAAACCTGAGACATAGGAACCTCCTTCCTAGCCACAGCTGATTGGATTTGGAGGAGAGGAGACTGAGAAAAACCCATATGTTAGCCAGGGGGAAGCAATCAGGTTCTTTTTCTCAAAAGTTTATCCTGAGTGACATGTGCACTAATGAAGTTTGAAGATGAGTCATGTTAATGGCAGGACATTTTTGAGTGAAAGGAACAGCTGCTGAGGTCCTGAAAGCTGCCCTGGTATCTACCGTTTCTGAACCTTGTTGTTCAATGTTTCATTGGCTAATGACAAAAGTCACCCGACTATTCTTCCAGAAAAATCCTCTCCCTTCATTTTTAAAACTAATACAGGTAGGTTACTTTCTTTGTTGGTTATTCATTCTCTTAGAAACAAACCAACAAGAGCAACAACAAAAATTAACAATCTCTTAATCAGGGAAACTTGACTAGGGCAGTCTTTCCCACACAAGGTCTCATTTCACTATGAGAAGGTATTACTGTTTCCATTTTACAGATGAGGATACAAGGCTTGAACAGGTCCAATACCTTTCCTAAATCACAGAGCAGTAAGTGATGGGGCAAGATTCCAATCCCGGCCTGTGTGCCTCTGAATATGGTTGCAGGAATGGCAGCAGGAGGACTGTTCACAGATAAAGTTAGGAAGACAGGGCACACATTCTGATACCATTTAGGGTAAATTAGAAAATGACACTGATAACAGTGAAGGGTAAAAACCAGATTTCATTCTATTTTTGGATAAGATCCAGTAAAAGCTCTCTATTCTTATGTTCCAACAACTGTTGGCAGAGAGAGATTTATACCAACACAGACTGTCTGTATGATTAAAACTTTTTCTCTTTCCACTGACAGAGGTAACAGTTTTTAAAGAATGACAGGATACATTCTTTTTAGGTGACGTAAAAAATGGAGTTTTAACAATATATATTCACAAATGAGTTATAGTTGACTGTCAGAGGGTTTGCAGTTAGGTGGGTATCTTTCTTGTCATTCTTGAAAACTCTCCCTCATTCTTGCATGCCTAGAGAAGCTCTGTGGAAGAGGTGGTTTGACATAAGTGAAGCTGTGAATACAGAATTCCAAGGTGTTTGTATGCGAAGAGGCTAGTGAGGAGAAAGGGATAGGCATTGATGGATTCACGCACAATTTGAATAGCATAATCAATAAAACAAAAAAGTTTATGAATAAAAAACGCTCAGAATTCACCCTGCAAAACATCCTTGCTCTAAGAGAAAGAACAAGTGGAATAACTCGTTTTCTCCAACTGAAGTTGCACTGTGTTTTTCAATAGTTTAGAAATAATATGCCTTAAAAAAAAGAAATAATATCTCTTGAGAAACAAGAGGTAAGCTTTGGCTCTGTTTCATACACGTCAAATGACACAACTTGGGAGCATCAATAACGTGGACACCCGACGCAATTTTGCTACTTTGGTGATTATTGAAACAATGTTTTAAAGCTCAAGGATAAGAAATGTAACGAATGTTTTACAAAAGGAGAGGAAAATAAAAATTTCCTTAGCAAGAGGGGAGTTTTTCTTTTGTCTGTAGGTATGAATAGTATAGGAAGCAATTAATGGACACATTTTTTGAAATGGTTCTGGCAGCGTGGGCGGGTTGTTCGCGCACCTGTTCCTGGAGTCGCAAAAGAAAGGGAGACAGGAGCAGCACGCTCTTCCTCAGAGATGTCTATTGCTGTGCATGTTCAGGTCCTACACGAGGCTGAGGACCACATTGTGAATGTCAGACAAACCCGGCGACGTGTATCGTGGGAAGTTCATGAGGCAGGGGACAACAGGAACTGCCAGATGTGCAAGGTCACAGTACCCTACAGAGGTGATGGGCGGCTCACCTGGACTGTACATCCGTGGCAGGAAGATTCACTTTCTGATCTTGCCAGATATGCTGAAAAACTCACCCATGTTAAAAAGCATGAAAAAGAAAAACCAAGGCTCGGGGCCAACCGGTGAAAAACTGCTATTCTGAAGGCCCAAGCGGCCTCAGGAGAAAGAGGATGTGGAAACATTTTCCAGAAGCAAAGATACATTGTTGAAGAGAACTTTGCCCTTATTTTTTCTTTTAGGTTATCTGGGTTGGGGTGTGGTGGTGGTGAAGTGCATGCTTATGTATATGCCCTAGGTTTTCTTTGACATCTTTCTCTTTAGATGAGGAGAAATGTTAAATTTAATAAACATGGTAGTGGGTTTTTTTTTCTTCTTGAGAAAAAGAGACAGGTCTAACCTGGGGCAATTTTGCCCTCCACGGGACAATGGGCATTTGGCCATGTCTGGTGATATTTTGGGTCGTCACAATTTGGGGGTGCTCTGGCATCTAGTGGGTAGAGGTCAGGGACCTGCTAGACATCCTACAATGCTCAGGTTAGCCCCCCAAAACAAAGAACTATCTGGCCTCGAATGTCAACAGTGCTGAGATAGAGAGACCCTGCCCTAGCCCAACAAATCTAGCTGGAGAATTTCAGTGAGAAAAAATGGGTTCCTCTCTTAAAGGAAAAGACACATGCTGCTGCCTTTGTGTTTTCTTTCTAAAGTGGTGGCTTTAATTAAAACTAATTTTACCATATGACCCAGCAATCCCACTACTGGGCATATACCCTGAGAAAACCATAATTCAAAAAGAGTCATGTACCAAAATGTTCATTGCAGCTCTATTTACAATAGCCAGGACATGGAAGCAACCTAAGTGTCCATCAACAGGTGAATGGATAAAGAAGATGTGGCACATATATACAATGGAATATTACTCAACCATAAAATGAAACAAAATTGAGTTATTTGTAGTGAGGTGGATGGACCTAGAGTCTGTCATACGGAGTGAAGTAAGTCAGAAAGAGAAAAACAAATACCGTATGCTAACACATATATATGGAACCTGAGGGGAAAAAAAAAAAGGTCATGAAGGACCTAGGGATAAGACGGGAATAAAGACACAGACCTACTAGAGCATGGACTTGAGGATATGGGGAGGGGGAAGGGTAAGCTGTGACAAAGTGAGAGAGAGGCATGGACATACATACACTACCAAACATAAAGTAGATAGCTAGTGGGAAGCAGCCGCATGGCACAGGGAGATCAACTCGGTGCTTTGTGACCGCCTGGAGGGGTGGGATAAGGGAGGGTGGGAGGGAGGGAGACGCAAGAGGGAAGAGATATGGGAACATATGTATATGTGTAACTGATTCACTTTGTTTTAAAGCAGAAACTAACATACCATTGTAAAGCAATTATACTCCAATAAAGATGTTAAAAAAAAAAGAACATTTGAAGAAGAGGAAAAAAAACCAAAACAAAAAACTAATTTTAAGACAGGGTGAGATGAGATTGGGGAGTGATGTACATATGAAAATGAGGGATTTGAATGCTCTAGGTTACAGGATTTTGTAGGTAGTAGTGTGATAAGATCTCTATTCTAGAAAACTAACACTGGGAGTAAGTCAGGGGTCAAGTGACCTCCAAAGATGTCCTCTGAGAGTGTCTCATTCGTGATAGTCCCCATGTCATGACCCCTCATCTAGGCTACACAGCCTCCTTTCTGACCTCCCAGCTCCTGGCAGTCACCCTTTCCAAGTCACCTTAATTTCTGGAGAATATTTTCACTGGGTATAGAACACTTAACTTCACAGTATTTGGTTTTCTTTCAGCCCTTTAAAGATGTTTTCTATGACCATCTGGACTCATGTTGTTTCTATGTCTTGGCTATTGTAAATAATGCTGCAATGAATATGGGTGCGCAGATACCTCTTCAGGATAGTGATTTCATTTCCTATGGGTATGTATCCAGAAGTGGAATTGCTATACCATATGATAGCTCTGTTTTTAATTTTTTAAAAAAACCTCCATACCGTTTTCCATAGTGGTTGTACTAGTTTATGGTTTCACTGAGAGTGCAGTTCCCTTTTCTCCACATCCTTACCTCTTGTATTTTTAATAATAACCATTCCAACAGGTGTGAGATGATATATCATTCTGATTTTGATTTGCATTTCCCTTATGATTAATGAGGTTGAGCACCTTTCCATGTACTTGTTGGTCATTTGTATGTCTTCTTTGTGAAAACGTCTATTCAAGTCCTCTGACCATTTTAAAATTGGATTGTTTGGTTTTTTGCTATTGTATTGTATGAGTTCCTTACACATCTTGTATATTAACCCCTTATCAGAAAGATGGCAAATATTTTCTTACATTCCATAGGTTGCCTTTTCTTTTTATCAATCATTTCTTTTGTTGTGCAGAAGCCTTTAGTTTGATATAATCCCACCTGTTCATTTTTGTTTTGGTCATGTGTGCTTTTGGTGTCATATTGAAAAAAAAAAATCATTGCCAAGACCAATGTTAAGGAGCTTTTTCCCTAGGTTTTCTTCTGGGACTTTTATGGTTTCAGGTCTTACATTCAAGTCCTTAATCCATTTCAAGTTAGTTTTTGTGAGTGGTGTAAGATAAGGGTCCAATTTCATTCTTTTGCATGGGAATATCCAGTTTTCCCAACACTATTTATTGAAGAGACTGTCCTTTACCCATTGAGTATTCTTGGCTTCCTTGTCAAACATTAGTTGACCAAAAATGTATTTCTTAATGTGTGTCTCAGTTGGAAACATTTGAAAGCCAGTTGTTATGTAGAGAAAATTCTTTAGAAACACTTATATTACATTTGGAAATAAGTCAAAAGATAGTACAGCATATCCTTTCAATGTCATACTAGAGCATTGTTTAAGAGGCCCAACTGCTTTCCAAAAGGACTTTTTGCGATGATGGAAATGTTCTATATCTGTGTTGTCCAATATATTAGCCATTAGCTACATATGACAATTGAATATGTGAAATGTGGCTAGTGTGACTGAGGAACTGAATGTTTAACTTTATTTAATTTTAATTAGTTAAAATTTAAATGTAAATGGCCTGAACTAGAGGAATGTTTCTATGTCCTTTAGAAAAGAAAATGTCAAGATTTTACTGCCCTGTAGAACATTAACTAATTTTGTATCTAAGCTAGCAATCTTATCCTAACCTTTCTTCTCAAAATGCCTATAAATACCCAGTTCCCCAAAATGCTCTTTAAACCAGCTTTACCATCTTACTGGCTCCCTCAGTGAGTTAGATAAAACCTTTGACATTATGTCCGTTCATATCAAAGAGAGTCATATTTTTAACTTTTTTGTGTGTGTGTGGTACACGGGCCTCTCACTGTTGTGGCCTCTCCCGCTGTGGAGCACAGGCTCTGGACACGCAGGCTCAGCGGCCATGGCTCACGGGCCCAGCCGCTCCGCGGCATGTGGGATCCTCCCGGACCGGGGCACGAATCCGTGTCCCCTGCATCGGCAGGCATACTCTCAACCACTGTGCCACCAGGGAAACCCATATTTTTAACTTTTTTGAAAGTCATGTCAACAAAAGAATGTGTTAAGTGTAGCGTAAAAGGATATATAGTGGAATCAGGAATTAGTTTTCTCTCCACCTAAGCTCTGCCTGGAGTAAGTATTGTGATCTGATAAACACCACTGAATTGTCCTAGAAAGTCATTCCGGAGCTGACTCTTAGTAGGCAAAATAGGCTTCAATTAGGCAAATGAGGTAGGAATGATCCTCCAAGCAAAATGAACTGCTCAGGACTGGTTCACAAGCATTGTAAGCAGTTCATTTATGCTGCAGTGAGAGATGAGGGGAGGTGTCTGGGTCAGGGTGGGAATGACAGGTGAAACTGGACAGAAAGAATAGCAAGAGAGTGTAGTGGAAAGGAACACTGGCTTCAGTCAGGAGACCTAGGTTTGCATCTTAACTCTATCTAGTTGGATAACCTAAAATGAGTTAACTCAGCTCTTTGAGCCTGTTTCCACAACTGTAAATTGGGAGTATTAATAACTTTCCATGGGGTGTTAGGAGTAAATTGGATAAACACATAAATCACATAGTACATTGCCTAGTGCCCTACTTTAAATGTTTAATAAATTATAGCTATTATTACTAATGAGAGATAAGTGAACAACTTAAAATGGTGCCAAGTTTAAATTTGGTAAAGTATAAAATAATCTATAATTGGATTTCCTATTTAGCAACTTTGGCAAGAACAGCTTCAAAGGAGTAGGAGCAGAAAGTGTTGAGAAATGAATGCGAGGTGAGGAAGTGAAGAAGAGGATAGCCAGTTTTCCAGAACGCTTGAAGTGAGCGCCAGAGAGGTGATTCAATTTAACAATTACAAGATGAGAACTTTTTTTTTTTTTTTTTTGCGGTACGCGGGCCTCTCACTGTTGTGGCCTCTCCCGTTGCGGAGCACAGGCTCCGGACGCGCAGGCTCAGCAGCCATGGCTCACGGACCTAGCCGCTCCGCAGCATGTGGGATCTTCCCGGACCGGAGCACAAACCCATGTCCCCTTCATCGGCAGGCGGACTCTCAACCACTGAGCCACCAGGGAAGCCCGAGAACTTTTTTTTTAGACTGAGGAGACTTGAATATTTTTGTATCCTGAAGGGAGAATGGATGAAGGAAGCCAAAGATAATGAGGAGAAGATGTTTAGAATAAGATTCATAGCGAAAGAGACTGAAGGGAAAGACCTTGAAGACACAAGAGTAGTTAGTAGATGAAGAAAATAAAGCAGAGGAAGAAGTAAAGTCCATGTTTGTCCACCTCTAATGAGTAGGTCTGATGTGGGGGAAATTGGAGGGGAAGGAAAAGTTTAATGCACAGTTTGCATCCAAGAAAGCCCCTGACAGCCATGGTCCACATCAGATTCTATCAGTCTAGATGGACCAAGTACAGACAATTTCAAAGTAAAGCAGGAAGGAATTTCCAAACCTTTTCCTTAATCAGGAGGGAGAGGGGGGCCTAGGGAAGTCGGGATGCCGAAATAGAGTCTTGGCAACAGAAGCATTGGGTCACGATGGCCTGAACAACTGCCGAAATCAAGGACAAATACTATGGTGCATAAACTTTAGAGACAGAATTTAGGGAAACAAAACAATTGCAAATGACCCAAGACCTGCCAATCATCCCTTTTCTGTCTCTCGATTGGTCAGTGCCGTGCAAAACCTCTGGATTAACAGATTTATTTTAACATTGATTGGCATGAGTAAAGAATCCATCTTTGCCCAGTGATTGGCTGGCATGTCCAGGCTCTGGCCAATCCTGAAGGGGGCGGGCTGGTTAAGCGTCAGGTTTCCCTGAGCCGCCATCGGTGGATGTACTGGTCAGCCTAGTAACTGGTTCCTTTTCTCCCTGCTCTCGATGGAGCTTTCTTACCAGACTCTCAAATTCACGCATCAGGCGCGGGAAGCGGTAAGGAAAGCATATACAAAAAAATAATTGTACTACCAGGAGCTCCTCTCCCCTTGTTGCTGCGGGCCGATTCGAGTGTCTCCAGTTGCTATGGTGACAGAGTCCGCTGCCCGAGTGGAGCAAGCGCAAAGTCTGGGGACTGGGCTTGAAGCAGGGGGTGAGGGAAGGATGGGTCTGGGACGCAGGCGGGTTTGGACTTGACAACGGGTTTGATGAGAGACGGCAGGGTTGGTTTGTGACTGAGGAAGTGAGGTGTCGAAGGGGAGGTATTATTAGGCAGGCCGAGTCTTGATGGGTGAGCGGGTTTGGGGTGTGTTCAAAATGGGATTGTTCAAAGACAGGACAGCACTGACCTGGAAGTTGGAATACTGGGTTCTGGTCCAGATTCCCTACTACCAAGGCTGACAGACCTTAGGAATTCAATTCCTCTCTCAGGTTCCGGTTCCCCATTTGAAAGTAGGTAATTGGATTATAATCCTTTTCACAGGAAGATAACATGAATTTTACAATACATACTGTTTCCTGTTGTCTGTGTTATCCGCTAACTGGCTCAGCAATACTTTCCACAACAAAAAATGTGAATTGAAGATGTATTATATGCCAGGCACTGGGGAAATAAAAACAATGCTTTAGGGGGAAAAATGATTTAAAAAAATTTAAATTAAAAACTACTGGGGCTTCCCTGGTGGCGCAGTGGTTGAGAGTCCACCTGCCGATTCAGGGGACACGGGTTCGTGCCCCGGTCCGGGAGGATCCCACATGCCGCGGAGCGGCTGGGCCCGTGAGCCATGGCCGCTGAGCCTGCGTGTCCAGAGCCTGTGCTCTGCAACGGGAGAGGCCACAACAGTGAGAGGCCCGCGTACCGCCAAAAATAAATAAATAAATAAAATAAAAAAATACTGGTATCTAAGCTCCACCTCCCGAGATTCTGATTTACTGGTCTTGTTGTATCCTGTGCATTGATATTTTAGAAAATCTCAATGGGTGATTATAATGTGTAGCCAAGGTTATGAACCACCACTTTAGTGTCTCCCACCTTTAAAAAAAACTAATACACAAAAAAGGTAACCCTTTGGTCTCACATCCCCTCTACCTAGCAACCTCTCTCCAACTTCTCCAATTTCTCTTCAGCTTCTGGAAAGGATTGGCTACACTTGCTGTTGCTACTTCCTCACCTCTGTCCATTCCAACCTGAGCCTGAACTACCTGCATCAGAACATTTTGAACTGGCTTTTAATAAAGCAGATTCCTGGACCTCACTGAGAATTACTGGATCAGAAACTCTCAGGGATTGGGGGTCTTGAAACTTGCATTGTAAATGCACACTCCAGGTTTGAAAACCACTGTCCTAGATGGTCTTATACATTTTCATGACTTCTAATGCCATCTGTATGCCAACAACTCCCCCAAACTGACTCTAGACTGGACTTCTTTGCTGAGCCCCAAACCCATGTGATATCGTAGAATATGGAACACAGAGAGCACAATGTATCAATTGATTGTTTGACAAATCCAGTGGGGAATCTCAAGAATCTGCATGTTAACTTGTTCAACCCCTAACATTTAACCTTTTTCTCTAAAACCTGTTATCTTTCCCAGTCTTCCTCCCTCTGGGAATGTGAAACCGCCATCCACCCAATTGCTCCAATCAGAATTCTGGGAATCATCCTTAGCTCCTTCTACCTGCTAATTCCTCCTCCCGTCCTCTACATAAGGAAGGCATCAGCAAATCTTACTGATTCTATTTCTATAATGGGTCTTTAATAATAGCCTTTATCCGGGTCCAAGCCACTATCATCTCTCACTTGAAGCATTTCGATAGCCTCTTAACTATTCCCCCTGTTGGTTTTGCCTCCTTCCAGTCCATTCTTCATCTAATGATCAGAGTGATCTTAAAATTGTGTCACTCCCTGGCTGGGATCCTTTTAATGGCTTTCCATTACACTTGGGATAAAACCCCCAACCTTGACATGATCTATAGAGCAGGCAGTGATGTGGCCCAACTTCTACATCCAGCCTCTTTCTCACCACTTTCCATATTGCCTCGCACTGCTACAGGCACATTCTCTCAGATCTGACATGTTTCTGAACTCCGTATGGTTTGTACCACACAGGTTACCATTTAATTGTGATTAATTTATGTTATTACCCATTTCCTGCATGTGACATAGCCTCTCAAACAGAATTCATGTGACTTGGAAACAGAGACCCAGTCTTATTTTTTTGTTCTATTCCATAGATGGGACTAAGAGCCATATTTAGGTATGCTCATTGATGTCTTGAACGTTTGGGGTCTGAGTGCAAGAACTGTGTCTGTGGAAGGAATAAGGTTGAGGTGGGGGAGGTGATCAGTGAGTTGGATATAAAGAGGATTGCATGTCCACAAGGAATTTTGATCATCTATGTTTACTGTATTAGGATTTCAAGAATACTTCCTTTTTATTTGGTTAATTTTTATTGTAGTTTCAAATTTTAAATATATATATATATTTTAAATATATATATATATATATTAGATTTCTGTTTTAAACAAAGTAATGCCAGCACTCAGTTTAAAAACATTTAATAGTTCTACAAAACTTAAGAAAAAAAGTTTCCTGCTTCCCTTCACACCACCTTCAAATATTGCTCCCCAGAAGCAACTGCTTTTACCCTTCTTAGCAGCTTCTTCAAAATAACAAGTTATAACTTCTGAATTCTGATTTTTCATTCTCAGATGTAAATTCTATTTACTTTGATGGAAAATGAGCATTTGGCTTTTTTTAACCTACCTCGCTCCTTCCCCATCCTCTATCACTAGCCCATACTTACTTCCCTTCCTCCATTTTCCCAAGATCATTTTTTCACAATTTTTGGTTAAATACATATTCAGTACAGTTATGTATATTAATCTGACCATGAAACTGTTATTCACAGCTGATATGGTACACTGTGGTTATATTTTATTTTTTATTTAACTTTGGGCAGGACTCAATCATAGCTTAAGTATGCCTTACCCTTTGGCTTAATTTTCTGTATATTTGATAGCTACTTTCTTCCTAAATTTTCTGAAGGAATTGTAAAACTCCTTTCCATATGGTGAAGCTCACCAGGAAATCTTGCAGTTTCTTTTTTTTTTCTTAGTGATATCCTTTCTGGACCTCTTGCATCTCCTGCTTTGTAGACTGGTTGTTCTCTGGGCTTGCTATGCAGCATTCTTCCTGGGAAATCCCTTCCCCTCTTCCCTGTGTCAGAAACCCTGTTTCTTGGACCCCATGTCTTCTTCCTTCTTGTCCTATATCCCTGTTTTAGTGAAACATACTGACCAATGACTGCCTGACAAAAGGTACATGGGAGGCAAAGTTTTTGAAGTAAGGTACCATGTATGAAACTCTGTTCTTCTCTCACCTTGTTGATGGTTCGGCTGAGATTAATATTCTAGGCTGGAATTGATTTCTTCTCATTTGAGAAGGCATTTCTCCATTATCTTTTAGCTGCCAATGTGACTGCAACAAGTCTGATGCTATTCTTTCTCTGAAAGCTTTTAGAATCTTCTCCTTACCGTCCCTGGTTTCTGAATTTTCATGAAGATATCGCTTGTTGAGAATCCTTTTTCATTCACAGCACTGGTATGCAGTTATGGGCCATTTAGATCAGGGAATTCATGCCCTCAATTCTAGAAAATATTCTTGCATTATTTCTTTAGATAATTTTTTCCCTCTTTTTTTTCCTCTCTTGCTCTTCCTTCCTTCCTTTCTTTTTCTTTCTTTCTCTCCCTCCCTCCCTCCTTCCTTCCTTCCTTCCTTTTGTATTTTTTTTTCCTTTTGTACTTTTAAGGTTTTTCTTTTCCCTGGAAGTCCTATTCATTGGATATTTGACTTCCAAATGGAACCTCTAATCATTGCTGTTTTCTGTTTTATTTTACATCGCTTACTTTTCTTGCTTTTCTTATCAAGAGACCTCTTCAACTTTTTATCCCATTTTGTTGAGTTTTAAATTTCTGCTATCATATTTTTATTTCCAGGTACTTTCTTATTGTCTCAATGTTCCTTTTTCACGGCATCTTCTTCTTACAGGATGCCATAGCTCCTTTTATCTCCCTGAGGTTTCCTCTCTCTCTGTCTCACTCTCTCTCTCCCTCCCTCTTTGTCTTTTGCTCCTAGCATTATGTCTGTTTCCCCTCAGGTTTTTCTTTGCTTTTTTGCCTGGTACTCTGTCTTTCATGTAGGAGGTTTTCCTCAGAAGTCTAGTGAACCTTGCCTGAGGTGAGACACCTAAAAGCTAATTAGAATCTATGTGTTTTAGAAGAGGCTCCTCAAATAAAGATGGGTTTCTCTGTAGGATGATCACGAAGCCAGGGGCCTTTTCACTGGGACATCCCCAAATGCCAGTTAGTGTCTGTAGGTCTTTGCTCTGAGGCCTTCAGTTTCTCCAAGGAGAAGTCCTTCTCACCCTTCTACAGGGAATGAGGGCAAAACAAGCATGGTTGCCACCACTGTTGGAGTTGAACAGGGAAAGACAATTAAGGGGGTGGGGTGGGGGGCTTCTCCTCACTGTTCAGTGTATAAATTATACTTAATTACTCCTTCCTTTAAAAAAAATTCCTTTACCATCACTTTAATGTGATTTTGGGAGAGAGCAGAGATAAACAATCTCTAGAACAGTTTTGTTTTACAGATATTTATTGAATGCCTACTGGGTACAAAGACTCGTACTAGTTGCTTTTGCAGGGGGTGGTTTCAGAGAGGTGAATGTCAAAAAAAAAAGAACTAATATATGATTCATACCTAAAAGATAACTTTATTTTGTTATTGTTGGTTTCAAGCTATGCATTTGTCATACATGTTTATATATTAAAATTTACTTTTAAATATGGTTATTTCTTTGCATGTGATAGGGGTTGGTGGCTGAGCATAAGAATGGGAGTTAGATACTCTTGAATTCATACCCCGGTTTTTACTTAACACTGAGGTAAATATGCATTTATTCATCAGCTCATACAATGAACACTTACTTAGTGACTACTATGTATAAAACATGGTGTTTTGAGATACCCAAGATGTTTTGTGCATTGACACGGTTGATTATCCGTAGGAAATGCCTCTTCTCTTGGTTTTCATAATGCTACAGTTTCCTAGAGTTCTGTTTTCCTTCTTGGCCTCCTTACTGCGCTTATGTTTCTCTGCCCCTTACATTTTTGTTCTTTAGGATCTGAACTTGCCTTTCTTGGTCAGCCTGCTTCCCAAACTTGACAAAGTGCCCCTCCTTGATGCAATGAGTAGACATCGCCATGCCACCTTTATCCCAGGAAATGATAATTGAATTTTTCCTTGTTGATTGCCTCCCCTGACCCCAGTAGACTATAAGCTCCTTGAGGGCAAGGACTCTGGCAAGTTTCTTTCCTGACTGGTAAACTGATCATGCTTCTGCAGGGCTTCTGAGTCTTTAACGTGCACACTAAACACCTGGGATGCTTTGAAAATTCAGATTGTGATCCAGTAGTTCTGGATGGGATATGAATCATGAACTCTCTTGTGGTACTGATGCTGTAGTGATCTGTGGGTAGCAAAATCTGTGAGTGGAAAATTTTCTTCTATTCCATTTTAAATTTAGCGTTTAATTAAAATAAGACTATATGCAATTTGTAAACCTCCGCCACTTTCTTTTTTTCAACTTGAAGGTGAGATCCTCGGGGCAAGGAAGCTCTGAGGAGCAATTGCTTCAGTGTTTTTAGTTTGACCATACAATTAAAACCAAACAAACAGTAATTGGTCTCAGTGCAGAAGAGTGGTTTTTAGAAAGCCGTAATTGACCCGCACATTCATGTGTATACACAAAATAATCTGAAAAATAGTTACGTTTATTTATTTTCATGTGTCATTACATGTACTTTTCAAAAGTTGTGACTTTGCTTGTGTGAAACTTATATTAAAAATATCTGCTATAGGGCTTCCCTGGTGGCGCAGTGGTTGGGAGTCCACCTGCCGATGCAGGGGACGTGGGTTCGTGCCCCGGTCTGGGAGATCCCACGTGCCGCGGAGTGGCTGGGCCCGTGAGCCATGGCCGCTGAGCCTGCATGTCCGGAGCCTGTGCTCTGCAATGGGAGAGACCACAACAGTGAGAGGCCCGCATACCACAAAAAAAAAAAAAAAAAAAAAAAAATATCTGCTATAAGTGTTAGCTATTTAATGAGGTGTCAGATTAGGTTTTTAAATGAGCGTTGTTAAATGCCTTAGCTTTTATTAATTGCATGGGCCCCTAAAAAAAAAAACTAGAGTAATTGAAAATTTAATTACATCAATGTTTTTCTTCAGAGAACTAAGGCTTATTAAGCTTTAAATGTTCAAACATTTAAGCGTCTATTGAAATACCAATAGCTATAAACAATGTGCAGTTCTAAATACTAATTAAACAAACTCTACCTCACCATAAAGCTAAGCTGAATTTTAAGTAACTCATGTTTTAAGTTCTCGGCTCTGCTCTTACATAAGGAAGGTTAACTACTTCACTACCGAGCACTGCCGTAGCCTTGTGGGCATCTTTAAAAGTGCTGTGGCTGCTGTTGAACCCCATTCTTCCCGTACCTGGACCAAGAAAGGGAGGCTGATCAGACAACCTGGAACATTTTGCTAGTGTCACATTGCTACTCTTGGAGATTTGTTCTATTTTCTTTTATTTTTCTTTTTAACCACTAACTGAGAATATGAGAATATATAAATATGACTTTGTATATCTGATGTTTTGAGTTAAAAACATCCTTTCTTTCTTTTGTAAAAATAATGTTAATTTTACTAGGTTTTATTTTTAAGTATAAAAAGTATGTATCTCTCCACCCAGGTCAATCTTGTGAACATTAAAAAAAATGATAAAACTTTCTGCTCTCAAATGTGGTAGAGTAAATGGTACCAGACTAGTCTTCCTGCTATATGTAACTAGGAAACTGGACTAAACATATGAATAATCTGTTTTCAGACTTTGGGCAATATGATCATGAGACAAGATCTTCTGCCTGGAAGCAGTAACTGGGTTCTAGCACACAAGGGAGTATCTAGGCAGCGCACAGCAGTTTTGCAGAGATGAGACAAGGGAGCTGAGTTTGGGAAGACTTAGCTGGTTAGAATTGGGAGGGAAGAGGAACAGAGAGGAGGAAGCTAGGCAAACAAATTGCTCCATACATCTGAGTTTTTGGCTGAATACTAAGCTGTGCATACACAGAGTGGAAATGTATGAAGCTGGGGAAAAACCAATTATCAGGGAACTATAAGCTGAACAACTACTGGTGCTCACATAACACTGAGAGACATTTGAAGTCCAGCCAACCTGTGTGGAGACTTCTTGTGGAACAGCAGAGCATTTAGTAGAGATTCCAGGAAGGCAATGCATTAAGAGTAACCTAAACTAGGCTTAGAATAAAATTGACTTTGGATAACCTCCTTCCTAACAAAGCTTGATAGAATCAGACTTACCTGCAAATAACTAAACTATCTGCCCCCTCAAAATACTTAAAAGAAGACAATATAACCTAGGTATTTACAAGACTGGCATCCAAGGAAATAACTACTAGTGGTCATAAAAACCAGGAAAATGTGCCAAAACCAGGACAAAAATCAGTCAACAGAAGATCCAGTAATACAACAAAAGACAGAATTAGCAGACAGGGTCTTTAAAAATAGCTATTATAAATACGTTTAAACATTTAAGGAAAACACGATTATAAAAGGGAGAAAAACAGAAGATATAAGAAGAATAAAATGGAACTTAACAGACTTGAAAAATATGCAGAATTGTTTCTGGGTCCTCAAGTCTGTTCCATGGGACTTTTTGTCTATTTCCTGTGCTAATACCACACTGTCTTAATAAATATAGTTGTATCCATTCTTGATATCCATTAGAGCAAAGACTTCTACTTGTTCTTTTTGTGTCAAATGGTCACACTATTATTTGTTCTTGTAGTTCCTTTAGGTGTAAGATTAGGTTGTTTATTCGAGACTTTTTCTTGTTTCTTGAGGTAGAATTGTATTGCTATAAACTTTCCTCTTAGAACTGCTTTTGCTGCATTCCATAGGTTATGGATCGTAATGTTTTCGTTGTCATTTGTCTCTAGGTAGTTTTTGATTTCCTCGTTGATTTCTTCAGTGATCTCTTGGTTATTTATTTACTTATTGTTTAGCCTCCATGCGGTTGTGTTTTTTTATGTTTTTTTCCCTGTAATTGATTTCTAATCTCATTGCATTGTGGTCGGAAAAGATGCTTAATATGATTTCAATTTTCTCAAATTTACTAAGGCTTGATTTGTGACCCAAGATGTGATCTATCCTGGAGAATGTCCGTGTGCACTTGAGAAGAAAGAGTAATCTGCTGTTTTCAGATGGAACGTCCTATAAATATCAATTAAATCTATCTGGTCTGTTGTGTCATTTAAAGCTTGTGTTTCCTTATTAATTTTCTGTCTGGATGATCTGGCCATTGGTGTAAGTGAGGTGTTAAAGTCCCCCACTATTATTGTGTTACTGTCGATTTCCCTTTTTATAGCTGTTAGCAGTTGCCTTATGTATTGCGGTGCTCCTATGTTGGGTGCATATGTATTTATAATTGTTATATCTTCTTTTTGGATTGATCCCTTGATCATTATGTAGTGTCCTTCCTTGTCTCTTGAAACATTATTTATTTATTTTTTTTGTGTGGTATGCGGGCCTCTCACTGTTGTGGCCTCTCCCGTTGTAGAGCACAGGCTCCAGACACACAGGCCCAGCGGCCATGGCTCACGGGCCCAGCCGCTCCGTGGCATGTGGGATCTTCCCGGACCGGGGCACGAACCCATGTCCCCTGCATCGGCAGGCGGACTCTCAACCACTGAGCCACCAGGGAAGCCCCAAAACATTCTTTATTTTAAAGTCTATTTTATCTGATATGAGTATTGCTACTCCAGCTTTATTTGATTTCCATTTGCATGGAGTGTCTTTTTCCATCCCCTCACTTTCAGTCTGTATGTGTTCCTAGGTCTGAAATGGGCCTCTTGTAGACAGCGTATATATGGGTCTTGTTTCTGTATCCGTTCAGTGAGCCTGTGTCTTTTGGTTGGAGCATCTAATCCAATCACGTTTAAGGTAATTATCAATATGTATGTTCCTATGACCATTTTCTTAATTGTTTTGGGTTTGTTTTTGAGGGTCCTTTTCTTCTTTTGTGTTTCCTACTTAGAGAAGTTCCTTTAGCATTTGTTGTAGAGCTGGTTTGGTGGTGCTGAATTCTATTAGCTTTCCCTTGTCTGTAAAGCTTTTGATTTCTCCGTCAAATCTGAATGAGATCCTTGCCGGGTAGAGTAATCTTGGTTGTAGGTTCTTCCCTTTCATCACTTTCAATATATCCTGCCACTCCCTTCTGGCTTGTAGAGTTTCTGCTGAGAAATCAGCTCTTAACCTTATGGGAGATCCCTTGTATGTTATTTGTCATTTTCCCCTTGTTGCTTTTAATAATTTGTCTTTAGTTTCTGTCAATTTGATTAGTATGTGTCTTGGCACGTTTCTCCTTGGGTTTATCCTGCCTGGGACTCTCTGCGCTTCCTGGACTTGGGTGGCTGTTTCCTTTTCCATGTTAGGGAAGTATTCGACTATAATCACTTCAAATATTTTCTCCAGTCCTGTCTCTCTTTCTTCTCCATCTGGAACCCCTATAATGTGAATGTTGTTGCATTTAATGTTGTCCCAGAGTTCTCTTAGGCTGTTTTCTCATTTCTTTTCATTCTTTTTTCTCTATTCTGTTCCACCCAACAAAAATAATAAAATATCTAGGAATAAACCTACCTAAGACCTGTATGCAGAAAATTACAAGACACTGATGAAAGAAATTAAAGATGATGCAAATAGATGGAGAGATATACCTTTTTTCTCTTTTAAGAGATGCATTTAAAGATTTAAATTTCCCTCCAATCACTACTTTGCCTGCTTCCACATGTTTTAATATGTAGCATTTTA
This sequence comes from Phocoena sinus, assembly GCF_008692025.1. Lineage (NCBI taxonomy): Eukaryota > Metazoa > Chordata > Mammalia > Artiodactyla > Phocoenidae > Phocoena > Phocoena sinus. The sequence continues at coordinate 26,688,498 of NC_045776.1, read as the reverse complement.
ATGTTTTCCTTTTCATTCAATTTCACATATTTTCTAACATCTATTATGATTTTTCTCTGACCCGTAAGTATTTAGAAGTGTATTATTTGCATATGGGAGGTCTATTGATACCTTTTGGACATTGTTTTCTAGATTAACTGCATTGTGTTTACATAACAATATTCTACATAGCAATCTACATGATTTCAGTCCTCTAACATTTGTCAAGAATTGTTTTATGGCTCAGTGAATGGTTAAGTTTCTTAATTGCGTTCAAATCTTTTATATCTTACAGATTTTTTTCTTCTTCTGTTAATTATTGAGGCAGACATATAAATATCTCTCACTGTGATTGTATTTTTTTGCCTATTTCTCGTTTTGATTTTGTCAATTTTTGCTTTATTTATTTTGATACCATGTTATTATGTACATAAAAATTTAGGATTGTTATCTTCAATTAATTTGTGCGTTTTATGTGAGATAGGGGTTAAGCTTTGTTTTTTTCTTATTTGGTTATCCAGTTGCTCCAGTACCTTTAAAATTTTTTTTTTGAATTACAGTGTCAACTTTGTAAAAAATCACATTACCATATATTTGTGGGTCTATTTCTGAACTCTCTGTTCTGTTCCATTGATAGATTTATCTATCTCCGTGCCAATATCAAAATATCTTAATTATTGTAGCTTAGTATTAAGCCTTGAAAGCTGGTAGTGTAAATCCTCTGACTTAACTCTTTTTCAATGCTGTCTTGGTTATTCTAAATTTCCACATAAATTTTAGAATCAGATTTTCAATTTATATAAAAAAGTCTGGGGGCTTCCCTGGTGGCGCAGTGGTTGAGAGTCCGCCTGCCGATGGAGGGGACACGGGTTCGTGCACCGGTCCGGGAAGGTCCCACATGCCGCAGAGCGGCTGGGCCCGTGAGCCATGGACACTGAGCCTGCGGGTCCGGAGCCTGTGCTCCGCAACGGGAGGGGCCGCAACAGTGAGAGGCCCGCGTACCGCAAAAAAAAAAAAAAAAAAAAAAAAGTCTGCTGAGCTTTTCATGAGATTTCATTCAATCTATAGATCAATTTTCAGGAGAATTAACATCTTAACAAAATTCATTTTCCCAATTCATAAACATTGTATCTTCTTTAGTACCTCTTATCCCTATTTTGCCATTTTCAGCATAGAGGCTATATTAGTTTGCTAGGGCTGCCATAACAAAATGTCACAGACTGGGTGGCTTAAACAACAAAAATTTATTTTCTCACAGTTCTGAAGGCTAGAAGTTCAAGATCAAGATGTTGGCAGGTTTGGTTTATCCTGAGGCCTTTCTCCTTGGCTTGCAAATGGCCACCTTCTTGCTGTGACCTCAATATGATCTTTCCTACATTGGAGAACATTCCTGGTGTCACTTTGTGTGTCCAAATTTCCTCTTCTTCTAAGGACACCAGTCAGATTGGATTAGGGACCACCCTAATGACATCATTTTAACTTAATCACCCCCTAAAGGCTCTATCTCCAAATACAGTCACATTCTTAATTATTCAGGGTTAGGGCTTCAATGTATAAATTTGGGGAGGAGAGGACACAATTCAGCCCACAAAAGAAATCTGAAACATCTTTTGTTAGATTTGTTCCTATCTGATTTTTATATACTATTGTAAATGATATTGGTTGAAATAGTTTTTCTCAAGTCTGTGTCTGAGAGTTCCAGTATCTTGAGGCCCATGTGAATCTGTTTCAGTTGTCTGTTATTCCTAATGTTTTTCATTTATGTTGTTCTTTTCTTAGACTGTATATGGCAGTGTAGTTGATGGTTTGTTTTTAGAAATAACTTGAGATGAAGGATGATGATATCTTCCTGTAGAGGTAATTTAGGCTTGTTTCTGCCTTGTGCCTGGGGAGAGGAGCTAGTAATCTAGGAATATCTCAATCCAAATTCAGGGACTGAGATTTTTCTGGGCCATACAGAGCTTAGGCAGCCTAACTTATCCTTTGTCCTTTTTCCTTGGACTGAATAAGAACTGAGTATTCATTGGTTTTACCAGGGTCCCCTATCTTGGTGGGTCTTGGATTAGAACTTTTGCATCTGTAGCACTTTGAGGTTGTCAAACACACTACTTAGCATCTTAGCCTCTTAGAGGCAGGCAAATGTCCTGGAGAAAAGTTCGATTCAAGTGCCATGGTCATGTCTTTGTATTAATTGAGTACACACACACATAAACACACGCAGGTGTGTCTGGAGAATAAAATCCTATAAGTGAAATTGCTATATCAGAGTTTGTATATGTGTATGTTTGATATATGTGCATCTGTAGAATACAATTCTTGTGGAAATAAATAAAAACCACCCAAGCTGAACAAACAGAGGCTATTTATTGAGAGCTTGCTATAGCAAGGGAGTCAGCTACCATCACTTGCATTTGGCAGGCAGGGGAGTGGGATAGCTTTATAGTGAAAAACTAAGGGAAGGCTTTAGTATTTTCTGATTGGAGGTTGCTGACTTGGGAAATCCGGAGTTGGGCCTAACTAGAAGTGGGGCATCTTATGTGATTGATTTGGAGATCATATTTGGCTTTCTCTGGTTGGTCCTGACTTGGAGGCTGAGGGCAAAATAGGGAGGCCGGCAGTTGACCAAATCTTCACCACTCTGGGCCAGTTGCTAAGGAGGTTGTGATTTAGTTTCCTGGACTGATTGCTGGAGAGTCTGTGATTTGGTTTTCTGGGATGGTTGCTGCAGAGGTTGTGGTTTGGCTTCCTGAGCTTATGTGGTTCTGGCCATTAGTCATTTATATATTTAGTTTCTCATCCTAAAAGGGATATTGTAGTACCAAAGAATATATATTTAACATTTGCCTATTAACTTCAATAGAAGTTGTATTAATTTATCACCTACTAGTAATGTATGATCATCTGCTGTAACACAGCAGGCTGTTAATCTTTTGAATTCTACTTAACTGGTAGGTGAAAATTTGTATCATGTTATGGGTTTTTTTTTCTTTTTTTTTGAATTTAATTTTTTTATACAGCAGGTTCTTGTTAGTTATCTATTTTATACATATTAGTGTATATATGTCAATCCCAATCTCCCAATTCATCCCACCACCACCATCTCCCTCATATTATGTTTATTTGCATTTTAGTAAGATTGAGCATCTTGTCATATATTTAAGAGTCATTTGTGTTTTCTTTTGTGTGAACCATCTTTTCCTATGTTTGCCCACTTTTATAGTAAATTATTGGTCTTTTTTTTCTCATTAATTTGTGGGCCCTTATTATATATAAAGGAAATTTGCCTTCTGAATGTTAACTGAGTTATAAATATCTTTCCCAGTTTGTTGTTTATCTTTCGAACTTGTTGTTTTATATATTTCTAAATTTTTATGTGGTCAAACATATCAGTCTTTTTAATTAATTGCTTCTGGGTTTGTGTCCAAGAAGACCTCATCTACTCAGAGAGTAAAAAAAAAAAAATCTCACGTTAAGTACTTTTGTTTATTTATATAAACACAATCTGGGGATAATATTTGTTAAGAATATGTCATATTGTTTACAAAGAGGCTAGCTAACAACAAAAGTATAATGAATCTTAAAATCATCAGTGGCACTGAGGCATCTCATCTTCAGAATTCTGAAGTGTTCTCCAGGCAGGAGGCAGTGGCTATGGCAGCTCACAGGTGCAGCACTTGAAAACTACAGGAGTCAGAGTCCAAAAGTTTCCACAAAGCAAAACATTCTGGTCTCCTTTGGAAGTCCCATTCCCTAACACCCACTGCCCTTGTATTCCTCCTCTGGAATTCCAGCTCCAAGGCAAGGCCTCAATTTACCGTCGGGAGAACCTGTTCTTGAAATCTTTAATTGTCTTGGCCATCATGGGGGTGATTTTCTTTGCAGGTTTCCTGCCGCAGACTACCCGCGGCAAGTGGGTACTGGTGGTGCTTGAGCAGGCTCCAGCTGGCTTCTCATGGGTGAGGTTAAGGCTGTTTCTGCTGGAGGGAGTATGGATGGTTCCTGTGGGGTACAGGGCTGGCTTGATCTTGACTTTTTCAGGGGCAGCTGCTTCTCCTATTTCAAACTTCTCCTGCCTCCTTCGAACGTCAGAAGGTGGCCTGGCCAGAGAGTTGAGAAGGATCATCTTTGCTTGTCGGCCTTTGGGCTTATTGGCTTGTGCAGATTGGATATTCACTGTCAGTGCTTGAAGCCGCTGCTCTCGGGCATCCTGAAGCCGCATGTACATCTCTTGCCATGTCTCGTGCTCTTTTGGCCTTTCTTTCCTAAAGTTTTGATGAGAGTGAGTTTTCCATAATTTGTCTGTTTCTTGGACTAATGCATGATTGTATTTCTCTATGTGATACAGCTGATCAGGTGCACAACTCTCCAAGATGGGTTCAAGAACCGAATATGGGACTCCTCTTACTTTAAAGATTGAATTGATGTTGTTTTAAGTACCCAGATGCACTGCTGGCGCAAGGTCATCATTTTGGCAAGATAGGCACACTTGGAGCCAGAAAACACTTGCATCTTAGAATTCATTCTGCGTCCAGTAAATCCAACTTCTTCCTCTTCCTGGGGTGAAGACAGTGCTTTTTGCTTTGGTCGTAAGGAGGACATCAATCCAGAGGCAAGAAGTGGATGGTCATTGGCCTGGACCCTGGGTAATGGGAGGTCCGGCCACACTGGTGCATCAGTGGGGACTTTTTCCAGCTTGGCCCAGATGTTTCCAGAGGGCTGCAGCTTCTCTGATCTGTTTTCATTCACCTTAGGTAGTTCCTGAACCAAGTCCAAGGTTTCACTTGAATCATATTTTTTAGGTCCTTCTTCTTCAAGAGCAGTGGCTGAAGTTTTCATAAACTTTTTCTTTTTCTCCCTAGGCTGGTTGTGGTTGAGGTATGACTCAAAAGACGTGGTGGGCGGCTTGAATTCATTATCCACATCCACCTCCTCACCTTTAGGGAGGGAGCCCTCAGGCTTTCCATCCAAATGAGGAGGTCTTACTTTCCCTTCTTGAATCTTTTGGTTATTGGAAACCTTCTCTTTCACCTTGGGTAACAGGCCTCTTATCCCCTCTGCTATGTCCAAGCGGTCGAGACTCTGCTTGTTTTTGTCCGGTTTGGTTTTCTCGGAGTCTTCGTGCTTTCGCTTTTTAAGGTCTGAAGCTCGTCTGAAAGGGAGGTAAAACCTGGATGCCGCGGCCCTCTCTTTCCTTCTCTTTCTCGACACCACTAGAGGGCGGATTCTCGTTTGCGTCGTTCCGGGGGAGAGACCACGGCCTTTCCTCTGGAGAAGGCCAGGCCTGATTTTCGTCTGGTCAAAGCAGAGGACTTCTCATGTCCCTTGGTGCAGATCAGGCGTTTGTCCCTGTGGGGAGGCTGGTGTCCCCTGCTTAGACTCCCAGCCCCTCTCCCCTGGGGTGCACCCAGGCGGCGGTCCAGTCTGGCCTGAGGGGCATCTGAGGGGCCTTCTCCAGGCCTCTGCTGTGCAACACGGGCCTCCGCCAGGCGTCTGTGACAGTCCCCGTACATCAGACAAGGACGGCTAGACTGAGGAGGAGACCAGCTGTAACCAGATGATCCCCGCCCCGAAGAATAAACCGGGGAACCCCCGCGGCACCGCCTTCTGTCCTCGCCCCTCTCCCGGCCGTGGGACCCGTGGCAGGGCCTCACGAGCTCTGAGGGGTGTCTGTGCAGCTCTGGTCTGTGCTCGCGGCCGGGCGATCCGTCTCTAAGGGCTGCGCGGTGTGCGTGGCCGTGCCCCTCCATCGCCTCCTTCTCCGAAGGAGCGTCCTCTGGGGGCTGTTGGGAATCGCTCTTCCCCAGGTCCCTCTCGGCAGGCTCGGGGTTTCCGTCCACTGGAACCAGCCTCCTCCACAGCGCCGCCAGGTCCCGGCCAGGCTTCCGACGCTCTGGCGTTTGTGCCCTCGACTGGCCGTCAGGCCGACCCCGCTCTCCGTGAGAACGGCCGCCGGAACGGTCGAGGCCAGTGGCGCTTCTGGTCTCTTCACGGCCTCCTCCGCAACCTGGTGCCCGGACGCCGCCGCCCGGCCCTGCCCTGCCCCGAGCTCCCCCGGGTGCACACGGCGCGGCCCCGCCTCTGGCGCTCGGGGCGCGGAGCCCCCACGGGAACGGCCACCAGCGCGCGTCCGGGACGCAAGGAAGCCCCAGCGCCCCCTTCCTGAGGGGGCTGAGAGCTGTGCCCAAATTACATCACCACCAGTCGGGAGACCCTGGGCCGCCCCGTCCCACTTGGGTCCCGAGAGCAGCAGGAATCAATCAACAGTGACGACAACCCTAGCGCTGTGCGCTTGCCATCGACTGATTCCAGCCTCTACACAACCAAAGAAGAGTTATATTATCCCCATTGTACGGGTGAGTAAACTGAAAGAATTTATTAGATCTAAGAATTCCTGACAGTTATTTTTATTTTGTTTTTAATATTCTCAGTAGTATAAATTGGCAGTTCTAATGATTACTTATGTAATAATAAGTCAAGCTTAAAGAAATAATAGGTAACAAACAGAATAAATAAGTAAAACCACCACATTCCCACAACCCAGATACAGTAAGGTATTATTACCCAACAGTGAACCTTGGTGTGTATCCATATATCTTTCCAGGTCCTTTGCTATGTGTGTATATACATATACATGCACACACCCGCATATTTTATCAAAATGAAATTGTATTGTAAATATTGTTCTTTAACCAACTAGTTCTCTAACCAGAGTGCAAAACAGGATCATGCATTGTATCTGGTTGTATCCCCTATGTCTCTTTGAATTTGCACAGCTTCTCCCATCCCCTACCTTCTCTATTTCTATTTATTTTATCTTCCAGTTTTATTGAGATATAATTGACATACAGCACTGTATAAATTTAAGGTATACAGCACAATGATTTGACTTGATACATCATGAAATGATTATCACAAGTTTAGTGAACATCTAGCATCTCATATAGATACAAAATTAAGGAAATATAAAAAAAATTTTCCTTGTGATAAGAACTCTTGGGATTTGCTCTCTTAACTACTTTCATATATAAATACAGCAGTATTAATTATATTTATCATGTTGTACATTATATCCCTGGTACTTATTTATCTTATAACTGAAGCTTGTACCTTTTGACCACCTTCATCCAATTCCTCCTTCCTCCACCTACTGCCTCTGGTAACCACAAATCTGATCTCTTTTTCTATGAGTTTGTTTGTTTGTTTTGAAGTTTAATTCACTTACCGTACTATGTTAGTTCTGTTATATGACATAATGACTTGATATATATTCGATTTATATAATTTCAAAATGATCAACACAGTAAGTCAGTTTTGAGCTGTCATCATACAAAGATATTATATAATTATTGACTATATTCCCCACACTGTGCATTTCCTACCCGTGACTCATTTATTTTGCAGCCAGAAGTTTGTTCCTCTTAATCTCCCTCACCTATTTCTTTCCTCCTTCCCGCTCCCCTCTGGCAATCACCTGTTTGTTCTCTGTATCTATAACTCTTTTTCTGTTTTGTTATGTTTGTTCATTTGTTTTGTTTTTTAGATTCCACATATATGTGAAACCATATAGTATTTGTCCTTCTCAGTTGGATTTATTTCACTCAGCATAATACCCTCTAGGTCCATCCATGTCATTGTAAATGGCAATATTTCATTCTTTTTTTATGGCTGAGTAATATTTAATTGTATATATATGCCACATCTTCTTTATCCATTCACCTATTGTTGGGCAATTAGGTTGCTTCCGTATCTTGGCTATTGTAAATAATGCTGCAATGAACATAGGGGTACATAGATCTTTTCTAATTAGTGTTTTTATTTTCTTTGGATAAGTACCCAGGAGTGGAATTGCTGGATCATATGGTAGTTCTATTTTTAATTTTTTGAGGAATCTGCATACTGTTTTTCATAGTGGCTGCACCAATTTACATTCCCATCAACAGTGCAAGAGGATTCCCTTTTCTGCACATTCTCACCAACACTTGTTATTTGTTGTCTTTTTTTGTTGTTGTTGTTATTTGTTGTCTTTTTGATAATAGCCATTGTGACAGGTATGAGGTGGTATCTCATTGTGGTTTTGATTTGCATTACCCTGATGATTAGTGATGTTGAAAATCTTTTCATCTGCCTGTTGGCTATCTGTATGTCTTCTTTGGAAAACTGTCTATTCAGATCCTCTGCCTGTTTTTTAATCCGGTTGTTTGTTTTTTGATGTTGAGTTGTATGAGATCTTTGTATACTTTGGATATTAACCCCGTATTGGATATATTTTTTGCAATTATATTCTCCCATTCAGAATGTGGCTTTTCATTTTGTTGATGGTTTCCTTCGCTGTGCAAAGCCTTTTACTTTGATGTAGCCCCATTTGTTAATTTTTGCTTTTGTTTCCCTTGCCTGAGGAGACATATTCAAAAAAGTATTACAAAGATCAATGTCAAAGAGCATACTGCCTATATTTTCTTCTAGAAGTTTTATGGTCTCAGGTCTTACATTTAAGTCTTTAATGCATCAAGTTTATTTTTGTGCATAGTGTGAGAGAGTATTCTGGTTTGATACTTTTGTGTGTAACTGTCCATTTTCCCAACACCATTTATTAAAGAGGCTGTCTTTTCCCCATTGTATATTCTAGCCTCCTTTGCTGTAGATTAACTGCCCATATAAGTTTTGGTTCATTTCTGGGCTGTCTATTCTGTTCCATTGATCCATGTGTCTGTTTTTGTGCCAGTACTATACTGTTTTGATGACTGTAGCTTTGTAGTAAAGTTTGAAATCAGGGAGTGTGATACCTCCAGCTTTGTTCTTATTTTCTGAAGTTGTTTTGCCTAATATTTTGTTGAGGATTTTTACATCTGTGTTCATCAGTGATATTGGCCTGTAATTTTCTGGGTTTTTTGTGATGTCTTTGTCTGCTTTTGGCATCAGGGTGATGCTGGCCTCATGTTTGGAAGAATGTGTTTGGAAGTGTTCCTTCCTCTGCAGTTTTTTGGAATAGTTTGAGGAGGATAGGTTTTAGCTCTTCTCTAAATGCTTGGTAGAAATCACCTGTGAGGCCATCTGGTCCTGGACTTTTGTTTGTCGGGAGTTTTTTATTATTATTATTATTACTGTTTCAATTTCATTACTGGCAATTGGTTTGTTCATATTTTCTATTTCTTCCTGATTCAGTCTTGAGAGATTGTACATTTCTAGGAATTTGTCCATTTCTTCTAGGTTGTTCATTTTATTGGCATATAATTGTAGTTACCTCTTAGTATCCTTTGTATTTCTGTGGTGTTGGTTACAACTTCTATTTCATTTCTGACTCTGTTGATTTGGGCCCTCTCTATTTTTTTCTTTTTTGCGGTACGTGGGCCTCTCACTGTTGTGGCCTCTCCCATTGCAGAGCACAGGCTCCGGACGCTCAGGCCCAGCGGCCATGGCTCACGGGCCTAGCCGCTCCGTGGCATGTGGGACCTTCCCGGACTGGGGCACGAACCCATGTCCCCTGCATCGGCAGGCAGACTCTCAACCACTGAGCCACCAGGGAAGCCCTCTATTTTTTTCTTGATGAGTCTGGCTAAAGGTTTATCAAGTTTGTTTATCTTTTCAAACAACCAGCTCTTGGTTTCATTCATCTTTTCTATTTCTTTTTTTAGTCTTTATTTCATTTCTGCTCTGATCTTTATGATTTCTTTCCTTTTATTAATTTTGTGGGTTTTTTCTTTCTCTAGTTCCTTTAGGTGTAAGGTTAGGTTGTTTGAGATTTTTCTTGTCTCCTGAGGTAAACTTGTATTGCTATAAACTTCCCTGTTAGAATTGCTTTTGCTTTGTCCCATAGATTTTGGATAGTGTTTTTTTGTTTTAATTTTCTCCAGGTTTTTAAAATTTTGTCTTTGATTTCTTCAATGATCCATTGGTTGTGTAGTAGCATATTGTTTAGCCTCCACATGTTTGTGTTTTTGCATTTTTTTCTTGTATTTGATTTCTAGTCTCATAGTGTTGTTATTGGAAAAGATGCTTGTTATGATTTCAGTTTTCTTAAATTTACTGAGACTTGTTTTGTGGCCTAGCATGTGATCTATCTCGTAGAATGTTCCATGTGCACTTGAAAAGAATGTGTATTCTGCTGCTTTTGGATGGAATGTTTCATGTATATGGATATGATCCATTTGGCCTAATGTGTCTTTTAAGGCCAGTGTTTCCTTATTGATTTTCTGTCTGGATGATCTATCCATTGATGTAAGTGGGGGTTGTTAAATTACCTTACTATTATTGTAATACTGTCATACTGTAATACTGTTTTCCCCTTTCTGTCTGTTAATATTTGCTTTATGTATTTAGGTGCTCTTATATGGGGTGCATATATATTTACAATTGTCTTCTTGGATTGATCCCTTGATCATTATGTAATGTCCTTCTTTGTTTCTTGTTACAGTCTTTGTTTTAAAGTCTTTTACCTGATATAAGTATTGCTACCCTGGCTTTCTTTTCATTTTAGTCTGCATGGAATACCCTTTTCCATCCTTTCACTTTCAGTCCATGTGTGTCTTTAGATCTAAAGTGAGTCTCTTGTAGGCAGCATATATACGGGTCTTGTTATTGTGTGCATTCAGCCACTCTATGTCTTTTGATTGGAACATTTAGTCCATTTACATTTAGAGTAACTATTGATAGATATGTACTTATTGCCATTTTATTAATTGTTTTGGGGTTGTTATTGTAGTTCTTTTTCTTTCTGTCTTCTTTTGCTCTCTTCCCTTGTGATTTGATGACTATCTTTAGTGTTATGGTTGGATTCCTTTCTCTTTTTGTGTGTGTGTATCTATTATGGATTTTTGGATTGTGGTTATCGTGAGGTTTATATATACCAATATATATTTTAAGATGCTGATCTTTTAAGTTCAAATACATTTTAACAATCCTACATTTTTACTCCCCCATGTTTATTGTTTTTGACATCATATTTCCCATCTTTTTGTTTTTTATATCCCTTAAATACTTAACATGGATATAGATGAGTCTAGTATGCTTGTCTTTTAACCTTCCTACTAGTTTTACATGTGGTTGATTTACTACCTTTATAGTATATTTGCCTTTACCAATAAGATTTTTCCTTTCATAATTTTCCTATTTCCAGTAGTGGTCTCTTCTTTTTCACTTAAAGAAGTCTTTTTAACATTTCTTGTAAAGCTGGTTTGGTAGTGCTGAACTCCTTTAGCTTTTGCTTGTCTGTAAACCTTTTGATCACTCTGTCAAATCTGAATGAAAGCATTGCCAGATAAAGCATTCTTGGTTGTAGGTTTTTCCATTTCATCTCTTTAAATACATTACCACTCTCTTCTGGCCTGCAGAGTTTTTGTTGTCAGCTGATAGCCTATGGGAGTTTCCTTGTACTTAACTTGTTGCTTTTCTCTTGCTATTTTTATCTCTCACTTTATCTTTAATTTTTGCTATTTTTATTACACTATGTGTTGGTGTGGTTCTCTTTGGGTTGATCCTGTTTGGGAATCTCTGTGATTCTTGGACCTGGATGTCCATTTCTTTTCACAGGTTAGGGAAGTTTTCTACTATTATTTCTTCAGATAAGTTTTCTACCACTTTCTCTCCTCTTCTCCTTCTGGGACCCTATAATGTGAATGTTAGTACCTTGATGTTGTCCTAGAGGTCTCTTAAGCTATCCTCATTAAAATTTTTTTCCTTTTTTCTGTGCAGCTTGTGTGATTTCTACTACTCTGTTTTCCAGCTCACTGATCCATTCCGCTGTATCATCTAATCTACTGCTGATTACTTCTAGTGTATTTTAAATTTTCAGTTACTGTATTCTTTATCTTTGGTTCTTCTTTATGTTTTCTAACTCCTTATTAATAACTTCCACCTTCTCACTCTGCTCACCCAATCTTCTCCTGAGTTCTTTGAGCATCTTTACAGTTACTACCTTGAACTCTTTATTGGGTCGATTGATTATCTCCACTTCACTTAGTTCATCTTCTGGGGTTTTATCATGTTCCTTCATTTGAAACATATTCTTCTGTCACCTGATTTTACCTAATTTGCTGTTTTTATTTCTATATATTTGGTAGGTTGATTATGTTTCCTGACCTTGGAGAAGTGGACTTTTGTAGATGTCCTGTGTTTCCCAGCAATGCACTTCCCTCTGGTCACAAGAGCTATATGCTCTAGGGGTGCCCCCTATGTGGGCTGTGTGGGTCCTTCTGTTGTGACAGGCTGACTACTGTGGGTGGTCTGGTATGCCTGGCTGGTTTATATATAGCAATATATATATGTATTAAAAAAAACTGGTTTGTTGTCAGGCCCTGTCTTGTGCTGAAGCTGCTAGTCACTGGTGCGTGAGGCGGGGTCACAGGGCAGCTGGGTACAAGGCCCTGGTGTGTTCTGGGGCTAGTGCTGGTCTGCTGATGGGTGGAGCCAGGTTCTAGGATGGTGGTTGTGGGGCTAGGTGTCCCGGATCCACTAGATGGCCTGCTGGTGTGGGACCTGTTCCTGACACAGCTGTCTGTGGGGTCTGGGGTGTCCTAAAGCTGGTGTTGGCCTGCTGGTGAGTGGGGCTGGATCCTGGGGTTGGGGGGATCCTGGGGCTAGTGTTGGCCTGCTGGTGGATGGGCCCAGGGCCAAGTGGTTCCCAGGACTAGTGGCAGCCTGCCGTGGGTGAGGCTGAGGCCCATGAGGTCCCGGGGCTAGTGCAGGTTCACTGGTGTGAGGGTTCTGGGGAACAGGACTGAGTCCCGGGGCAGCTGTGGGCTCGGGGGTATTAAGGCAGCTAGCCTACTGGTGGGTGAGGTTTTATCCCCACCCATCTAGCTACTTGGCCTGAGATGTCCCAGTACTGGTGCTTCCAGGCTGGTAGGTGGGGCCAGTCCCAGCACTAATAAGCTAGAGGGAGGATTCCAGAACGGCATTGACCAGCAACAGTGTCCTTGTGGTAGAACAAGCTTCCAAAAATGGCTGCCACCAGTGTCTGTGTCCCCAGGGTGAGCTCCAGTTTCCTCCCGCCTCTCTAGGAGGCTCTCCAAGATCACCAGGTGCATCTGACTCAGGCTCCTTTCAAATTATTGCTTCAGCCCTAGGTCCCAGCACATGTGAGATTTTGTGCGCATTTTACAGACGAAGTCTTTATTTCCCACAGCCCTCTGGCTCTCCTGAAAGTAAGCCCCGCTGGCCTTCAAAGCCAAACATTCTAGGGGCTTATCTTCCTGGTGCAGGACCCCCAGGCTCAGGAGCCTGATGTGGGACTTGAACCCCTCACTCCTTGTGGAGAACCACTGCAACTGCAATTATCTTCCCATTTGTGGGCTGCCCACCCACGGGTATGGGTCTTGACTATACAGCATCTCTGCCCTTCCTACCTGTCTCATTGTGGTTCCTTCCTTTTTTTTTTTTTTTTTTTTTTTTTTTTTGGTACGTGGGCCTCTCACTGTTGTGGCCTCTCCCTTTGCGGAGCACAGGCTCCAGACGCGCAGGCTCAGCGGCCATGGCTCACGGGCCCAGTCGCTCCGCGGCATGTGGGATCTTCCCGGACCGGGGCACGAACCCGTGTCCCCTGCATCGGCAGGTGGACTCTCAGCCACTGTGCCACCAGGGAAGCCCCGTGGTTCCTTCTTTATGTCTTTAGTTGTAGGAGAACTTTCCTACTAGTCTTCTGGTCTTTCTCATCACTAGTTGCTCTGTAAATAGTTGTAATTTTGGTGTGCCCATGGGAGGAGGTGAGCTCAGGGTCTTCCTACTCCACCATCTTGGCCGTTCTCTCCTATTTTATTTTATTATTTATTTATTTTTTGCTGTACGCGGGCCTCTCACTGTTGTGGCCTCTCCCATTGCGGAGCACAGGCTCTGGATGTGCAGGCTCCGGACGCGCAGGCTCAGCGGCCATGGCTCACGGGCCTAGCCGCTCCGCGGCATGTGGGATCTTCCCGGACCGGGGCACAAACCCGTGTCTCCTGCATCGGCAGGCGGACTCCCAACCACTGCGCCACCAGGGAAGCCCTCCTATTTTATTTTTAATGACACTAACCTGTTCAAGAAACCATGCCAATTGTTTTGGAGAACATCTCCCTTTCTACAGTTGTCTGATTGTTTCCTCAAGGTTTCACCTGCTGTTCTATCCCTGGTGAGACTGTGGTGTCACCTTACTGTGATTGCAGTCTGATCTCTCCATCATGCAACTAGAAAGTAGCCTGTCCATAATCTAGTTCCATGTTTAATAACAATGGCATGGCACAGCAAGTCCCCTGTGTTTCAGTAGGCTTTATACTTCCCTGAAATCCCCAATTCTATAACCAGTTCAATCTCAGGATTTACAACAAATGCCTCCCTTCATGGAACACTGTTCCTGAGCGTAGCTGACCTGTTCTGATTTTGTATTAAGTACAATAAATACCTTCCCTGGATCTGTAGATGCCCCTTCTGGTAGTTCTAGTGCTTTGTCAAGTTGTGCAGCATTTGGAACTTGGCAAGTTTCTTGGTAGAAACAGGAGATAATCAGGAAACAAATTAGAACCTATGGGTATATATATTCAAGCTTTTAATTGAATATTAGATGCAAGGACTGTAAAATAGAACTATAATGAAAACATTTGAAAGAAGAAGTGTGTCCTTTTTAACTGTTTGTTTTTGAGATGGAAAGCTTAATGCAAAATTTAGATCTTATTACAGAAATTGAAACGAGCTCATGCAAATTAATCTCCACTGCACCCATAAAAAAGAAATTAAAAGCACTAATGCTGTTTGTGGTGTATATACAGTAACATTTCCTAAATATCTTCCGGGTCCAAAGCTAGGAATGATATTCAATGTTTCTTTTCCTCAGGCTACAGTATCGTAGGATTCAATTTTGAATCTGATAATGTAGGCACTTTTGTTGCACAGTAGCCCACAAAGGAAATGAAGGAAGTAGAAAACAGCCAGATTATTGAAGCAGAGACAAATCTAACCCCAGTTAGATGCTCACTTCTGGGCCTCCTTTCTTTGGTAGACAGAAACTAATGGAGCATCTAATTGTGTCCATTTCAGGGGCACACCATCTTTTACAGTTTAAATTGACCATTGGTGGTGGCCTATTCTTAGTCTTTTAATTCAGAAGACAATTTTCTATGATAACTTGAATGGCATGAGTAGAAAGGTGTTATAGATCTGGCAAACTTTATACTTTTAATTAACAAATTTATAAGACCGTATTCTGTGTTTCAAGTAACCTCACGCCTTAAATATTTAACACTAGGTATTTGAATAGAGTTTTCTTATCTCTCCTTAAGTTCTGAATTTCCATCAAACTTAAAGAAGTAGCATTATTATTTTAAGGCCTGGGCACCCCAACTATAAGCTGTTTCACAGTCTGCATGGTAAAAAGCCATTTTTGAAGCAACCTCATTATCAAACAATTCTAAGTCACTGAACCAGAGTATCCTTCAGTCCCCATCATCTGCTGTAGAGATCAGGACTGTTTGCCAAACTTTGTTATTCCAGCCATAAAGCCGTAGAAATACTCTTGATTGGAGTTGGGACAGCTATCGTTTTCCAGGAATATAATAAAAACTTTGCGCAAGTCCCTCTGATAGATTGTTTATAGCCTTTCAAGAATATGATCAACATTGCTCAGATCAACTCAGGATCCGGAAGTCCATCCCAAGAATTAGAGCTTTGCCTTCCTATTCATCCTGATGTACCATGAGTTCACTAGGTCAGTGGTGTTCACTGTTTAAGTGACTCTCCAGGGATTCTAAAAGGAATTTGAGGGAGATTATTCTGACAAATCCTCCAGCTCAAGTTTGGTGAGGGCAGCTGTGAAAGCCAAAGCTCTCCCTATGGATAGTGGACAATAAGACTCCTATGTTTCTCTCCCTCAGTGTATATGCACATGGAGGGAGGGAGGTAAATTCAGGGGGACATGGGAGTAGGAAGTGTAGTGTGGAGGAGGAGCTGCCTTTGGGTGACTTTGTCTGGATCTTTCCCTCCTAGTGAATGGAACACCCAAGGCCAGCATCAGTGTCAGGACATTTCTCACCCCACCCCCATATCTACTGATGGAGGAGAGGGGAGGGAACCCAAATGTCACAGTGGCTCATCTGCCAAGGTGATGATGGAATTCCTTAGCCTGGAAGTGTTTTGATCTGTGAACAGTTGAACCCAAGCCAACGTGTTTCTTTGCTCTTTACTTGCCAAAGTATTAAGTTAAACAATTCAGAAGTCTATGGATAAAAAATTGAGCCGCTGTGCCCCCATCCCTTTCCTCTACCCAGAGGTAACTACACATCTAGATTTTTATTCCTTTCTTTTTCTATGAGTGAAAGAGTGTGGGTATGTATTTCTGTGATTTTTCACCTTACACATGTCTTAGAATTAGGTAGATTTGCATCTGCTCACATAGAAAGATGTTCAAGGCATATTATTAAGTGGGGGAAAAAGTAAGATGCCCAACAGTATATACAAAATTTTTTGCAAATTTAAAAGAATTTGTGCATATATATGTTGATATATTCATAAACCCCTTTCAGAATGATTACATGAGAAATTAACAATGGTGGATAGGGTGAAGAGAAAGACGTTTCTTTTTAGACTTTTTGTACTAATCGAAGTTTTTCTTTGTCAAATTTAAGCATTACCTTTTTTTTATAGGTTTATTGGAGTATAATTGCTTTACAATGTTGTGTTAGTTTCTGTTGTACAACAAAGTGAATCAGCTATAAGTATACATATATCCCCATATCCCCTTCCTTTTGAACCTCCCTCCCACCCTCCCTATTCCACCCTTCTAGGTTGTCACAAAGCAGCGAGCTGATCTCCCTGTGCTATGCGGCTGCTTCCCACTAGCTATCTATTTTACATTTGGTAGTGTATATATGTCAGTGTTACTCTCTCACTTCGTCCCAGCTTCCCCTTCACCCCTGTGTCCTCAAGTCCGTTCTCTACGTCTGTGTATTCCTGCCCTGCCAATAGGTTCATCAGTACCTTTTTTTTAGATTCCACGTATGTGCGTTAGCATACAGTATTTGTTTTTCTCTTTCTGACTTCACTCTGTATGACAGATTTTAGGTCCATCCACCTCATTACAAATAACTCAATTTCATTCCTTTTTATGACTGAGTAATATTCCATTGTATATATGTGCCACATCTTCTTTATCCATTCATCTGTTGATGGACATTAGGTTGCTTCCATGTCCTGGCAATTGTAACTAGTGCTGCAATGAACATTGTGGTACGTGACTCTTTTTGAATTATGGTTTTCTCAGGGTATATGCTCAGTAGTGGGATTGCTGGGTCATATTTTTAGTTTTTTAAGGAACCTCCATACTGTTCCCCATAGTGGCTGTATCAATTTACATTCCCACCAACAAAGCAGGAGGGTTTCCTTTTCTCCACACCCTCTCCAGCATTTATTGTTTCTAGATTTTTTGATGATGGCCATTCTGACTCATGTGAGGTTTGCATTTCTCTAATGATTAGTGATGTTGAGAATCTTTTCATGTGTTTGTTGCCAATCTGTATGTCTTCTTTGGAGAAATGTCTATTTAGGTCTTCCGCCCATTTTTGGATTGGGTTGTTTGTTTTTCTGATATTGAGCTGCATGAGCTGCTTGTATATTTTGGAGATTAATCCTTTGTCAGTTGCTTCATTTGCAAATATTATCTCCCATTCTGAGGGTTGTCTTTTCATCTTGTTTATGGTTTCCTTTGCTGTGCAAAAGCTTTTAAGTTTCATTAGGTCCTATTTGTTTATTTTTTATTTTATTTCCATTTCTCTAGGAGGTGGGTCAAAAAGGATCCTGCTGTGATTTATGTCAAAGAGTTAAACATTACCTTTGATTCACACTTTCTTTCTATTTGGGAGTGGACAGTAAGTGGGTAGAGAGAAAATACAATGTCTTCAAAATCTTTCCTCGTCAGTGTATACAGATCTACTTCGTTCTTTTTATTGGGGCAAAGTGATACATAGTAAGCCTGTATCATGATTTAGTTAACCACTAATAGACATTTTAGAGTATTTCTAATTTTGGAGGGGAATACACATAATGCTGTATTAGACATCCTTGAACATTTATTATTTTGCACATGTGAAGTATTTCTATGATATAGTATAATTGATCTAGCATAAATGGTGAGGTATGGAATTGCGGGGTCAGTGGGCATGTGCATGTTTCCTTTTGCTGTATAAAAGTGTTGTACTAGTTTACATTTCCACCAACTGTATCTGAGTACATATTCTTTCACACCTTGCCAACTATGAATATTATCTGGATAAAAATTTTTTAATTTCTGCATTAAAAAATTTTGAGATCCTTTTTGAAAGAAGTTTATTTTTTTCCAAATGAACTGAGGAAATATTAACACTACTTAAGATGGTTTCTTCAACTTTTCTGTGTACTGCAAGTTGTGATAAAACCAGAAAGAAAACATAAAGGAAATATCTGCCTAGATGATTTTGTGTTTTCTTTTCTGTCTGGGGCGTCTACCCTGTAGCCACATTGACTCAGCAAGCTTGTTACAGCCAAGTCATCAGAGCAAGTAAAGAAGCATCATTGCCGCATCCCAAGACATGACCAGGCTCTGCCATCAGGGTGGTGAGGAGGCCCTCACAGCAGTGTGGGTGATAAGCAGCCCCCCCATTTCCATTTTGAATAACTTCAAAATATTGCATGAAATCATTTTTATTTCCAGTCATATCATTTATTTTATATTACTCAAAACATTGCTCAAATTATTTACATTCGTTTTAGCCTTTTTCTCCCTAACTCTCCCTGTTTTATGCATTTTAAAACAGTTTTATTGAGATATAATTCATATACCATGCAACTCACCCATTTATTTTTTTATTTTTTATTTTTCTAAGATGATTCTTTTTTTAGATTTTTTTTCTTGGCTGTGCTGGATCTTCATTGTGGCATGCAGGATCTTCGTTGTGGCATGCAGGATCTTCGTTGTGGCGTGCGGGCTTCTCTGTAGTTGTGGT
Organism: Phocoena sinus; assembly: GCF_008692025.1. Lineage (NCBI taxonomy): Eukaryota > Metazoa > Chordata > Mammalia > Artiodactyla > Phocoenidae > Phocoena > Phocoena sinus. The sequence continues at coordinate 26,669,581 of NC_045776.1, read as the reverse complement.
GTGCGGGCTCTCTAGCTGAGGCACACTAGGGGCTCAGTTGCCCTGCGGCATGTGGGATCTTATTTCCCTGACCACGGATGGAACCCGTGTCCCCTGAATTGGAAGGCGGCTTCTTAACCACTGGATCTCCAGGGAAGTCTAACTCACCCATTTAAAGTGTGCAATTCTATGGCTTTTAAGGACAGGGGGTGACGGTTAAGGGGTGCAGAGTTTCTTTTTGGGGTAATGAATATGTTTTTAAATTATCATGGTGATAGTTGTATAAATCTGATCTGGGCTTTACCCAGGTGACCACCTTCAGGAAATTCAGGGCTGTCAGCCAAAGCCAGTGCAGTGTGTGTCGTACTGAGGAGCACAAGCAAAACACTCCCGGCTGTTTTTTCTCAGCATCTTAGTCATAAGGGACCATTTGCATTAGTGCGTGTTTAGATTAGGAAGAGGCATGTGCTTTCGGAGTGAAGGATGGAGGGTCTCTGAACTATATGAACAAAGCAACTAACAGCTGTTAAGTACCCACCAAACACTGACCTGAGGCTGGCAGAGCACCCCACAGTTTGCAAAACACCAGGTGGAAATGGACCTGGTCAGTGTCGAGTGCAGTCCCTCTGGGGATATTCATGGCTTTCATGGCTCTTTAATTTAAATCCTTTTGTTCTCAAAGACCTTTGCGTACAGATGAGATGGATGGGCTTCACGTACAGCAAGACTGTGTTTTTCAGGAATTAAAGGCATAATCTCCTACAAGACGCACTCCTCCTGGTGCCGCAGGGTGACTAACTAACTGAGGTCTAGCCAGTAGTTGCTTTGAAATGGTCACTAAAATTGTGAGATTATGTTTGAGGAATTGTAAGAGACACCATTTGTTGCTATGTGAGCTCCGCTAAGACTGGCAACCACGGTTGTTTAATTTGGGCAAATTTGGCACAATTTTCGGCAGATTAGAACAGCAGCTTCTCTCTGGTCAGATGTGAATGTGCAGGGGCAGGAGTGGACACTGATGGGAAGGGTTAATGCAGGGGAGGAGTTGATGCAGGGAAGGGCACAGGCCGGAACCAGAGACCTCGGTTCTGAGTCTAACCCCCAAGCGTGAGTTTGAGAATGTGGACATTTAGAAACATATCCCATCAATCGTATTACTGCTTGTTTATTTTTTTATTTATTTATTTTTTTCTGTACGTGGGCCTCTCACTGTTGTGGCCTCTCCCGCCGCCGAGCACAGGCTCCCGATGTTCAGGCTCAGCGGCCATGGCTCACGGGCCCAGCCGCTCTGCGGCATGTGGGATCCTCCCGGACCGGGGCACGAACCCGTGTCCCCTGCACTGGCAGGCGGACTCTCAACCACTGCGCCACCAGGGAAGCCTTACTGCTTGTTTAATATGCAGTTTTATTTTGAAAACTTGATTTGGACTAAATTTTGTGATGATTGTCACCTTTTTTATTATGTAAGTAGTAATTTGGAACTACCTAAATTTCATGAAGTACTTCCCTTCCTCATACACTAGATGGCACTACAGGCGAGGCAAATCAACTTAGAAAAATAGAGACTGACTACCAAGGCTAATTTTGGTAAATTAGAAAGGCTTCAGTCTTCACCAAGAGTTGTTGTGTCAGCATCTTCAGAAAGATGAGGGAAAACTGCCAGTGTTGGACATCTTAATAGGATGTCGTTTTGTATAGTGGCTTTCAAGTTTTTTTTTTTACTGTGACCAACTGTGAGACGTCTTAGACTGGGATCCAGTGGACACACACATGCAAACGCAACAAAAGTTTCACGAAGCAATACTAAGCCTTCTTACCTGTTATGCATTCTGTGATAATTCTGTTGTGTTGAACTATGCTGCTTGTAGCCCACTGATTTCATGACCTGTAGTTTGACAAAAACAGTTTTCTAGTGGACCTATCAAGAAATATCAGTCTCTGCTTAGCACTTGGCACCATGCCAGGTACTTGGGGCGCCATGAAGAAATACTTAACTATACTCCTGTTTTCTCGGAAAGAGAAGAGTTAACTTGAGAAGCCTTAGAGAGCAACCCTTTAAGACACTGTAAAATTATGCCCCCAGACTAAAAAAACTGTGGAAGCAGATAATTGAAGTGAAGATATTATGGAATAGCTGGATCATGCCTAAGCTTTTACTCTGATATGAATTTTTTTTTTTTTTTTTTTTGCGGTACGCGGGCCTCTCACTGTTGTGGCCTCTCCCGTTGCAGAGCACAGGCTCCGGACGCGCAGGCTCAGCGGCCATGGCTCACGGGCCCAGCCGCTCCGTGGCATGTGGGATCTTCCCGGACTGGGGCACGAACCCATGTCCCCTGCATCGGCAGGCGGACTCTCAACCACTGCACCACCAGGGAAGCCCTGATATGAATTTTTTTGGGGGAAATTACATACTGTGAAACAAAAATAGTCACAAGAAATACATGTGTATTCCATTCATATAACATTCAAAAATGTAAAAACTAAACACTGTTTTTTTTAATGGATGTATAGTTGGTAAAAACTATAAAGAAAAAGGGAGTGATGAGCATAAAAGTCAGGATGGAAGTTACCTCTGGTGGGAGGAGGGGAAACGTCCGAAAGGAACAGCACGAGGGAGTTTCTAAGACACTGAAGGTGCTCTGGAGCTTAACCAGGGTGATGCTTGTTATTATTATTATTATTAAAAATGAATGGATGTTTTATACATTCTTCTATATGAATTATATATTTCATAATAATAAAAACATAGCAAAGAAGATTACTGTAATTGCCTTCTTGAGTCTTTAACTCATCTTGGTAAGTTGCTTTCCGGTTTTTTTAACTCACTCGGACAAAAGGGGTTTCTTCAAGGACAGAGGTAGAAATGTACCAAAGGTCAGTTTTTAAGAATGACCTGTCATACAGTTTTTTTTTTTTTTTTTTTTAAATATTTATTTATTTATTTATTTGGCTGCGCTGGGTCTTAGTTGCAGCACGCGGGATCTTCGTTGCTGAGCGCAGGATCTTCCTTGCGGCATGTGGGCTCTTAGGTATGGCACGCATGTGGGATCTAGTTCCCTGACCAGGGATCGAACCCGGGCCCCCTGCATTGGGGGCGTGGAGTCTGAACCACTGGACCACCAGGGAAGTCCCTGTCATACAGTTTTAAAGCTCTCCAAATGTTATCAGATCTGTCCTTGAGGGCAAATTTGGATTTTAGAAAGAGTGAAAACTGCTAATAAAGTGCGTTCTTAAATTTAGTGAGGCACTACTTCAAATAAGAGGACTCTCCAACAGCTGAGGGGTGATTAAGTTATGGTGCATTCTCTACAGTCATTAAAAGTCATGTCTTAGAAAAACTTCTAATATCTGGGAAAAATATTTACAAAGTATTGATATTTTTAAGAAGAAAAAGCACAGGTTATCAAAACACATGAGAAGCCTATTTTGTAAGAAGATGGAAACAATGTGACCAAAACATCTAATTTTTTTCTTGTGCCTTTATGCATTGTCCCAGTTTTCTACAGGGCCACATATTATTTTTGTAAATGTGGGCTGGGGAAGACTGTGGTCATTAATCTACATTGAAGACAATTTTAAAAGAGGAGTTTCGGAAATATTTTGAGCAATGGAATAAAAGCATGACCTGTTGAGGTAACTACGTTGAAGGGTGACTCCATTTAGATATATTAAGTCTGATATATTTGTTTAAAAATCAGTTAATAGTTTAAAAAATAGACATTTTTAAGAGCAGTTTTGCTTTCACAGCAAAATTGAGTGGAAAGGGCTTCCCTGGTGGCACAGTGGTTGAGAATCCACCTGCCAATGCAGGGGACACGGGTTCGTGCCCCGGTCCGGGAAGATCCCACATGCCGCGGAGCGGCTGGGCCCGTGAGCCATGGCCTCTGAGCCTGCGCGTCTGGAGCCTGTGCTCCGCAATGGGAGAGGCCACAACAGTGAGAGGCCCACGTACCGCATTAAAAAAAAAAAAAATATTGAGTGGAAAGTATGGAGAATTCCCATATACACCCTGCCCCACACATGCACGGGCTTCCCCAGTATCAACCTCCTGTGTCAGATGAACCTACCTTGACACGTCATTGTCACTCAAAGTCCGTAGTTTACATTAGAGTTCACTTCTGGTGCACATTCTATGGATTTTGACAAATCCTTAATGACGTGTAGGCACCATGATAGTATCATATAGAATAATTTCACTGCCCTGAAATTCTCTGTGCTCTCCCTCCCTCCCTCTTTTCCTTAATGGTTAAAGCAGACGTACAATTTGTCTGATAGGCTACAGAACAGGCTATTCTATTCAAGCCAAATCACGTATATGCCAGAATGACTTCCCCATACCTCAATGTGTGAAAATTTCTTGCATTGTAACCTTTTCAGATTGGCTTTTTTTACTGAGTAATATGCATCTAAGTTTCCTACATGTCTTTTCATGGCTTGGTAGTTTATTATTATTTTTTTACTACTGATTAATATTCCATTGTGTGGATGTACCATACTTTATTTATCCATTCATCTACTGAAGGGCATTTTGGTTGCGTTCGGCAATTATGAATAAAGCTGCATCAGCAGCTTCAGTGTGCAAGTTTGTGTGTAAACCTGTTTTCAACTCTGGAGTAAATACCAAGGAGCGTGACTGCTGGATCATATGGTAAGGGTATGCTTAATTTTGTAAGAAACCACCAAACTGTCTTCCAAAGCGGCTGTACTGTTTTGCATTCCCACCAGCAATAAATGAGAGTTCCCATTGCTCTACATCCTCACCGGCATGTGGTGGTGTTAGTGTTTTGGATTTTCACCATTCTAAGAGGTGTGCAGTGCTATCTTCTTGTTGTTTTAATTTGTCATTCCCTGGTGACATCTTTTTATATATTTATTTACCATCCATATATCTCCTTTTGTGAGGTGTCTGTTCATCTCTTTTGCCCATTTTTTTTTTTTTATAGTGTTTATTTATTTTTACTTGTTGACAGTTTGCTTTATTTATTTATTTATGGCTGTGTTGGGTCTTCGTTTCTGTGCGAGGGCTTTCTCTAGTTGTGGCAAGCGGGGGCCACTCTTCATCGCGGTGCGCGGGCCTCTCATTATCACCGCCTCTCTTACTGTGGAGCACAGGCTCCAGACGCACAGGCTCAGTAATTGTGGCTCACGGGCCCAGTTGCTCCGCGGCATGTGGGATCTTCCCAGACCAGGGCTCGAACCCGTGTCTCCTGCATTGGCAGGCAGATTCTCAACCACTGCGCCACCAGGGAAGCCCTGCCCATTTTTAATTGGGTTGTTTATTTTCTTATTGTGGAGTTTTAAGAGCTCTTTGTATAATTTTAATAATAGTTCTTTATCAGATGTGTCATCTGTAAATATTTTATCCCAGTCTAAGTCACTATTTTTGTGTTATATATTTTATTACTTCAAGGATTATAATTTTCCTTTAATCTCCTTTTCTCTTAGACTTCTGAGAACTTGATTTCATTTATTTTAGCCTGAATTCAAAGCAAAACATTAAACTAACAAAAACAACAACAAAATGTGTATAAAACTGTGATAACTAAAATGCAAATTAATTTTTTAAAAAAGCAATAACTACCTTTTGAGTGGCAGAAACCAGAATACCTTTTCGTTGAAAAAGTGGTACTCACTATACTTCCTTCACAAGCTCTTTGAAACACAGGTTGCTTCATTTTCTTTATTTTCTGGCAGTGTGAATAAAAACTTATTACTGTAAGCCACAAAACTTTATTTGAATCATTTTGGATGGATATCTTTATAAAATAGTGTTTTACCTGTCTACATAAACAGCAAATATTGAACATAACTGACATTGAATCATAGGAGAATAGTGCATTCAAAAAACAAGAACAAGGAAGTTCCTTGGCGGTCCAGTGGTTAAGACTCTGCACTTCCAATTCAGGGGGCGCAGGTTCTATCCCTGGTCGGGGAATCAAGATCCCACGTGATGCATGGTGTGGCAAAAACAAACAAACAAATAAATAAATATGGGGAAACTGGTATATGTCTTAAAAAAAAAAGAAGATGTTGTGAAAAAGGAATCAGAGAATAAGAACAAGCTCTTGGAAGTTAAAAATATAATTGTCTAAATAAATTCTGTAGAGTGGTTCAAAGACAAGGCCAAGGAGGTTGCCCAGAAAATAGAAAAAAGAGACAAAGAAAAAGGACACTATAGGAGAAAAAATCTTAAAAGATCAATCCAGGTTATATCCCGTTCAATTAATAGAGGTTCTTAAAAATAAACTGGAGAAAACATAGAGGAGTAATTTATCACAGAAATAATAAAAGACATTTTCTTTTAGATTGGAAGCATGAGAATGTCCAGCTTGACAACGGCCAACACAGTGAATGGAAAAAGGCTGGCACCAGTGAAGTTGTATAATTTCAGAACACCAGAGTCAAAAATGAGATTCTAAAAGCTTCCTGGGAATAAAAGATCCTTTACCTGCAAAGGAATAAGAATGTTATGCCCTTTCAAACTATGAAATTTTTAAATAGAATAAAAACACTTTCAGGCATGCAAATTCTCAACCACATTTATCTCCGTGTACCTTTACTTTAGCGGATGTGTGCTTTACTAAACCAAACCAGTGACCAGTAAAGGAGAAGACTCCATTTCTAGGGGATCCAATGCAGGAAAAGTGTCAAAGGGAAATCCCTGGATGAGCACCCATAGCAGGCCTAACAGTCAGCAGCCTAGATTGGAGAGGGAGGGTGGAGGCTTCAGGGAAGCCATGGCTGGGGGGAGTGTAACTGACACATTGTCTGATGTATTTGATGTGTGGAAAGTGATGTGAGGGGCCTTTAGAGGTATGTTGGGATTTGAAAATTAGCAATAGGTATATAGAAAAGTAACCAAATTTTTAACATGAAGCAATTCTTCATTCCAAGGAAAATAATGTTGTCCAGAAGTGGTAAAGTAACCACAGTACTTTTTGACTCAGCAACATTATTTACACAGTCATAATAATGTAATCACTGCATACTGCTATAACTGTAAGGGGAGGAGAGGGTGAGAAGTCTGTAAGGCAGCTTACTGCTCATCTACCTTAACAAGAAGTGAATAGTTTAATGTCTAATATTCATATATTATAAAACAGTGATATGTTTAAAAACATGGAGGCAAATATCAGAAGAAACAGCTAAAGTAATTAAGGTGGTTGCCTCTCAGGAGTGGGGGGAGGGGGTAGTGGAGTGGGACAGAGATTAGTGTTTTTCCTTACAAATGTATAGTACTATATCACTGAGCCACACACATGCTACAGCATGGATGAACCTTGATGACATTATTGTAAGTGAAATAAGCCAGTCACAAAAGGACAAATGAGTTCCCCCTATACGAGGAACCTGGAATAGGCAAATTCACTGAGACAGGAAGTAGAATGGTGATGGCAGGGGTTAGGGGGATGGAGTTATTGTCTAAAGAATATAGAGTTTTAGTTGGGGAAGATAAAAAGTCCTGAAGATGGATGGTAGTGATAGTTGTGCAATTTCAATATACTTAACGCCACAAAACTGTACACTTAAAAATGGTTAAAATGGTAAATTTTATGTTATGTATATTTTATCACAATGAAAAAGCAACTTAAAATGAAAGAAAATATAGTACTATTTGATTTTTAAGTAACTATGCACTTTTAATTTTATTACATTAATTTTTAGAAAGTTTAGATGAATGCCTGAAAAATTTTTATGTCATCAATGTGTTTGTGCCTAGATTTTATGACATAATTTGGGCCGCTCAGGGGCCTTTTTTGCTTTCATCCAGTTCTTGCCTGTGTTCTCCTTAGATAAATGTAAGTTATTTTCAAGTAAGGGAAGTATTAGTGAAAGTAAATATTTTCTGAATACATTTCAGGGGAATTTGAGATACCAGGTAACGTAATGTAGCACATTAATACTGTGAATAAAAGTGCAAATTCATCCAGCTTGAATAAGCACATTGTTATGCAGGAATGTCCCCTTTATGGCCTCTGCTCCTCAGCGGATATTCTAAGTGCTCAGCTGCCGGGTCCCCCTGAATGGATTATTGGAATTCATCTCCACGTTTGTGCAGGGTCTGGGTGGGACTCCGAGTGAATTTAAGGTGCAGTAGCAGGTCAGTACCTGTGATGGTACATCTTGATTTCTGGCTCATGAGTTTATCATCACTTTCCTTCACCTGGTCCAAATAAACGTGCATATATTTGTTTCTTTGCGGTGATAAGCAACAAAATGCCAATTAGCTTGGCAGTAAGAAGTTAACTAGTCAAGTGCAATCCCAATCGAAATCACTGTACCTTCACTTTACAATTGAGAAGGCAGCTCTGAGAAGAAAATAACGATGGAAAACAACTTTATATATCCTTAGAGACGTCAAACTGCCTTCCAGCCTTTAAGTTATGCTTCTTGCTTTTGACAGGTTACATTTACCATCAAGGGTTTATTGCTATAAAAGGAGTGTTATATTTCATTGTCGTCTCACCTACATTTTCTTTTTTGTTCACAGTGCGAGATGAGGACAGAAGCACGACGAAAAAATCTGCTGATTTTGATTTTGCATTATCTAACACAAGAAGGGTATGTTACATTACAAATATTTACAGAGATGATTCCTTTCTTTCTCTGACCTCTGCTTTTCCAAATACTCACTTTTAGAAACAGTTAATAACTTTATTTTTTAGAGCAGTTTTCTATTTCCAGAAAAATAAAACAGAAAGTGCAGATAGCTCCCATACACCAGCAATACCCTGCCCTGCCCCGTCTCCCCTGTTACTAACATCTTACACTGGTGTGGTACATTTGTTGTAATTGATGAGTCAATATCGATATATTATTATTAGCTAAAGTCCATAGTTTACATCAGGGTTCGCTCTTGTGTTGTACAGTTCTACGAGTTTTGACAAAGGCATAAAGTCACATATCCACCATTGTAGTATCATACAGAATAGCTTCCCTGCCCTAAAATCTCTTGTGTGCTGCCTATCCCTGCCCACCCACAGCAACCTAGACACATACTTTTTTTTTTTTTTTTTTTTGCTGTACGCGGGCCTCTCACTGTTGTGGCCTCTCCCGTTGCGGAGCACAGGCTCCCGACGCACAGGCTCAGCGGCCATGGCTCACGGGCCCAGCCGCTCCGTGGCATGTGGGATCTTCCCAGACCGGGGCACAAACCCATGTCCCCTGCATCAGCAGGCGGACTCTCAACCACTGCACCACCAAGGAAGCCCCAAGACACATACTTTTATTGTCTCATTTACCTAGATATTTTTCACATTATGCATTTGAAAACTTCATTAACAAAGCTACCCAGTTCATGGGATACTTTCCCTTTCCCATTCAGGTTTGAAGATAGTGTAGGCCATTCAAAGAAGGTTTCCGGGGTCCCACTGCTTGCTGGCTAACGTACATAAAGATAACATTCTTTCTCCCCAGTTTTCCTTCTCTCGGAATAAAAGTATTGCATTTCCCTGGACGACCTGTGCTCAGATCTCTTTCCTGTGCGATGCCCATTCTATAGCTGGCAGGGGGAGGAAATTTGGAATCATTTGAGTTTGGCCACCTACCTCATGTGCGAGCAGTTACATGAAGGCTGCTGATATGCTGGGAGTTGCGAGAGGGAGAGAGACCACCAAGTATCCGAAGGCTACTCTTTAGAGTTTCCTTTCGTTTCAGTTTTCAGCCAGAAAGAAAATATTCAGGTTTCAGGGTTCGGGCTCAAAACTTTCAAGTCAGAGCAGTGGTTCTCAACCTGGAGAACCCCTCAAAGGACATGTGGCAATGTCTGGAGACCTCTCGGGCAGCACACTGGCATCTAGTGGGAGGAGACCAGGATGCTGCTAAACATCCTTCATATGCGCAGGACAGCCCCAAATGTCAATCACGCCAGGATGGAGAAACCCTGCCTTAGAGCAGGAGGAACCAACCAGCTGCTGTATTTTCCCAAAAGGTTGAAAGAGCATCTTTTCCTCTGATAAACATAGTAGCTATCAGTGCACTAGAAGAGCTACCGTAACTAAAAGCCACATTTGAGAATCTAGCAACCCTAGTGCTGAGGTAGGAAGGAAAGCTGTTGAGGGCGGGAGGGTAGGAGGCAGCTGGGACGAGAGTGAGGAGTTGATCCTTGTTTCTTGAGCTGTGCCAGCAACAGCTGTTTTAAATGAATCTAGTGCCTTCTTGAGGGGAATGACCGTTCTGGGGACCTTGAGGAATTTTTTCTGTTAAATTTTAAGGGAAGTAGTATTAGGGTCCCCATTTGAAGAAATCGAGGCTCAGAGGAGTCTAGGAACTTACCAGAAGTCTCCTGGTGCTAGGTGGGGGCACTTTTGAGGCCCGTCTCACCCCAAGAGTCTTCAGGGTCCAATTCCTCTGCTCCAGTGTGGAAGATTTAGTTTTGTTTGAGGGTCACCTCAGGAAAATCAGAATGTATGTGGGGCATATTTTATGAGTTTTTAAAAAAGTGATGGCTTTTTAAAGTCAGAAAATGAAATCACTGCAACTGTACTTAAGCATTCTTTTATTTTCTAAGTCATTGAAGGATTTGAATTTTTTTGCCAAAATTTTAGAGGCACTGCATTTTGGTGACCAATTATAACACTGCACTTCTGAACAAACTTTGTTATTGAGTAATCTGATTTATTTTCTCCCCTGGACTGACCACGTAAGATCTTCAATTACAAAATGTGGCCTTTTTCATAATACCTTAACATCACAATTTTGGAAATGGCCCTTTTCTCAGGGTAAATATGATGAATTGTGTCATCTTTAACACAAAAACGTTTTTCAGTCCACTTACTTTGAAAGAGTTTTATCAGACAGTTCTCTTTTTGGTGTTGGGGATTTAAATTTTATTGAGGAAATGGCTCCTTCTTTCCACATCACCACCAGTCCCAGACCAGAGAAATGAGCCCCTCTCCACCCACCATGGTTGGCAGGCAGGCCAATCAGGTGATGTTCAACTGCTAAATCTCTGTGTCCACACACAGCAAGGGGGTCGAAGTGAGAGCCCGAGTAGAGAAAGGCTGACTTTGGTCCTGTCTGTGCCTTTTTTTCCCCATCTGGAGAGTGTTCCTAAAGTTGCTCCTCACTGTTCACCATCCATCCATGGAAAGCAATTCCAAGGGCAGCGTGGAGCTGAGTGTTTGCTCTAAGACAAGGGCTGGCAGGTTGGCGTGGTAGGGGGGCTTCCTGGGTAAGAACACAGACTCAGGAGCCAACCTGCCTTGGTTCAAATGCCCACTCTACTCTTTGCTAACCAGCGACCTCGGGCAAGTTACTTATCCTCTCTGTTCCTCAGTCACCTTGCTTGTAAAATGGAGTAATGGAAGATAGTATTTGTGTCAGGCAGATGTTATGAGGATTAAATATGTGACATGCTTAGAATAGTGCCCGGCACAAAGTAAGCGTATATGAGTCCTTGCTATTTTTACTATGGAGGAGGTAGGAATTGGATTTTATTCTTTTAATACCCAACCTGGGTTCAGCAAAGGACTTGAAGCAGTGGGAATGTGGGTTTGGCACATTTTACGTTACCTTTTGATAAAATCTCAGCTCCATTCAAAAAACCCTGAGCTAAATTACCTCAAGGCAGTGTTTTCTAAGTGCGTGGAACACTGAAACAATCGTTCTGCAGAATGTTAATTGATGTAACTTTATTTTTTTATAAATTTATTTATTTTATTTATTTTTGTCTGCATTGGGTCTTTGTTGCTGAGCACACACTTTCTCTAGTTGCAGTGAGTGGAGGCTACTCTTCGTTGCGGTACGTGGGCTTCTCATTGCGGTGGCTTCTCTTGTTGCAGAGCACGGGCTCTAGGCGTGCGGGCTTCAGTAGTTGTGGCACACGGGCTCAGTAGTTGTGTCTCATGGGCTCATTAGTTGTGTCTCACGGGCTCTAGAGCGCAGGTTCAGTAGTTGTGGTGCACAGGCTTAGTTGCTCCACGGCATGTGGGATCTTCCCGGACCAGGGCTCAAACCCGTGTCCCTGCATTGGCAGGCGGATTCTTAACCACTGCACCACCAGGGAAGCCCAATTGATGTAACTTTAAAAGAGCTTTATGGTCAACTAAGCTTGGCAAACATTGGGTTAAACCGGGTTAAACAGGTTCTCTTATTTCAGGACTTCTCAGATCCTCTGACTTATTAATGTGCAATGGGTATATCTGTGCTAAAGTCACAGTATTCAGGGCTTTGCAAACCAATTTGGCCAAGGAACCCTTTTTTTCCTCAGGCCAACTTTAGGGACTAGTTTTCAATGGAACACTGAGAAATGCTGCCTTCATAGATTAATTGACCCTTTTAAAACCTGAACTCACCTTACAAGACCCCAACCTTGTGAGCATTGTATTAATAGATGTTTGGCAAATGTTATTTGAACAGCCATTAAAGAACTTACTAGCAGGTAGATGGGTAGAATAATTAGAAAGCGACTCAGTCGTTTACACAGATAATTCTTGATTTTTATTTTAATGTATTCTGTATTTCAGAAACTGTATCAGAAAGGAGAACTGTAAAAACAAAAAGACAAAAGTCAGATAGATTTCCCTTCTCCTGCAGGTGCTATTATGGCCTCAAGAGTTTCCTATTTACAAAGCATGCATTTACCCTTTTTGCCACAAGATGGCCTCTTGAATCTAGAAACGATGAAAATTATACTAGAGTTGATCATTTTCCTGAGACCTGCTGGGAAAGGGACTCACCAGTGGATTATCAAGATGAAAAGTAAACTATAGGTATTTTTAAGGACATATCAGTGTCAGAAAAGTAGACCTGCCTTTAACGAAAAACTGAGAATTCACAAAGAGGACAGATTATTGTGGATTGGAATAAACAATCAGAGAAAGCTTTGTAGGGAAGGCGATGAGAACTGGTCTTGAAAAATGTGTAGAATATGGATAGACAGATGGGATGGACAAGGACATTCTAGGCAGGGGCACAGAGAAGAAGGGGCAGGGCGTAAGTGGAACCACTAAGGAAACAGAAAGAGCAGAGTTCAAATGCATGAGGGAGAGTTAGTGAGATCAGACAGTGGAGGGTCATGGCTACAGGTTCTTCTAGGTCTGCACATGCATCTCCTCTGGCCTAAGTCCCTCTTAACAGCCTCCCTGTCTCTCCTACTCTGTCTTTCTCTTTACTGCTCATGCCTCTTTTTGAAGTCTTGTCCTGTCACTCTGTTGGTTAAGAATTTCCAGTGGTTCCTCCTGCCAACCCTATTAAGTTCAGACCTCATTCAAGTCCAAACAGTGGAAGAGGAATACAGAAGCACTTCTGTTCCCCTGATCAGTTAATTTAGGAAATATGGGGCCTGCCATCATCTATTCTTTTTTTTTAAACATCTTTATTGGAGTATAATTGCTTTACAATGTTGTGTTAGTTTCTGCTGTATAACAAAGTGAATCAGCCAAATGCATAGGTATATCCCCATATCCCCTCCCTCTCGAGTCTTCCTCCCACCCTCCTTGTCCAACCCCTCTAGGTGGTCACAAAGCACTGAGCTTATCTCCCTGTACTATGCAGCTGTTTCCCACTAGCTATCTATTTTACATGTAGTAATGTATATATGTCAGTGTTACTCTTTCACTTCGTCGCAGCTTACCCTTCCCCCTCCCCGTGTCCTCAAGTCCATTCTCTACGTCTGTGTCTTTATTCCTGTCCTGCCAATAGGTTCATCAGAACCTTTTTTTTTTTTTAGATTCCATATATCTGTGTTACCATACAGTATTTGTTTTTCTCTTTCCAACTTACTTCACTCTGTATGACAGACTCTAGGTCCATCTACCTCACTACAAATAACTCAATTTCGTTCCTTTTTATGGCGAGTAATATTCCACTGTATATATGTGTCACATCTTCTTTATCCATTCATCTGTCAATGGACACTTAGCTTGCTTCCATGTTCTGGCTATTGTATATAGTGCTGTAATGCATGTTGTGGTACATGTCTCTTTTTGAACTATGGTTTTCTCAGGGTATATGCCCAGTAGTGGGATTGCTGGGTCATATAGTACTTCTATTTTTAGCTTTTTAAGGAACCTCCATAGTGTTCTCCACAGTGGATGTATCAATTTACATTCCCATCAACAGTGCAAGAGGGTTCCCTTTTATCCACACCCTCTCCAGAATTTATTGTTTGTAGATTTTTTGATGATGGCCATTCTGACCAGTGTGAGGTGATACCTCATTGTAGTTTTGATTTGCATTTCTCTAATGATTAGTGATGTTGAGCATCCTTTCATGTGTTTGTTGGCAATCTGTATGTCTTCTTTGGAGAAATGTCTGTTTAGATCTTCTGCCCATTTTTGGATTGGGTTGTTTGTTTTTTGATATTGAGCTGCATGAACTGCTTGTATATTTTGGAGAGTAATCCTCTGTCAGTTGCTTCATTTGCAAATATTTTCTCCCATTCTGAGGGTTGTCTTTTCATCTTGTTTATAGTTTCCTTTGCTGTGCAAAAGCTTTTAAGTTTCATTAGGTCCCATTTGTTTATTTTTGTTTTTATTTCCATTTCTCTAGGAGGTGGGTCAAAAAGAATCTTGCGGTGATTTATGTCATAGAGTGTTCCTCCTATGTTTTGGTCTAAGAATTTTATAATGTCTGGCCATACATTTAGGTCTTTAATCCATTTTGAGTTTATTTTTGTGTATGGTGTTAGGGAGTGCTCTAATTTCATTCTTTTACATGTAGCTGTCCAGTTTTCCCAGCACCACTTATTGAAGAGGCTGTCTTTTCTCCATTGTATATTCTTGCCTCCTTTATCAAAGATAAGGTGACCATATGTGCCTGGGTTTATCTCTGGGCTTTCTATCCTGTTCCATTGATCTATATTTCTGTTTTTGTGCCAGTACCATACTGTCTTCATTACTGTAGCTTTGTAGTATAGTTTGAAGTCAGGGAGCCTGATTCCTCCAGTCCGTTTTTCTTTCTCAAGATTGCTTTGGCTATTCAGGATCTTTTGTGTTTCCATACAAATTGTGAAATTTTTTGTTCTACCTCTGTGAAAAATGCCATTGGTAGTTTGATAGGGATTGCATTGAATCTGTAGATTGCTTTGGGTAGTAGAGTCATTTTCACAATGTTGATTCTTCCAATCCAAGAACATGGTATATCTCTCCATCTGTTTGTATCATTTTTAACTTCTTTCATCAGTGTCTTACAGTTCTGCATAGAGGTCTTTTGTCTCCTTAGGTAGGTTTATTCCTAGGTATTTAATTCTTTTTGTTGCAGTGGTAAATGGGAGTGTTTCCTTAATGTCTCTTTCAGATTTTTCATCTTTAATGTATAGGAATGCAAGAGATTTCTGTGCATTTTGTATCCTGCTACTTTACCAAATTTATTGATTAGCTCTAGTAGTTTTCTGATAGCATCTTTAGGATACTCTGTGTATAGTACCATATCATCTGCAAACAGTGACAGTTTTACTTCTTGTTTTCCAATTTGGATTCCTTTTATTTCTTTTTCTCCTCTGATTGCTGTGGCTAGAACTTCCAAAACTATGTTGAATAATAGTGGTGTGAGTGGGTAACCTTGTCTTTTTCCAGATTTTAGAGGAAACGGTTTCAGTTTTTCATCATTGAGAATGATGTTGGCTGTGGGTTTGTCATATATGGCCTTTATTATGCTGAGGTAGCTTCCCTCTATGCCTACTTTCTGGAGACTTTTTATCATAAATGGGTGTTGAATTTTGTCAAAAGCTTTTTCTGCATCTATTGAGATTATCATATGGTTTTTATCCCTCAGTTTGTTAATATGGTGTATCACATTGACTGATTTGCGTATATTGAAGAATCCTTGCATTCCTGGGATAAACCCCACTTGATCATGGTGTATGATCCTTTTAATGTGCTGATGGATTCTGTTTGCTAGTACTTTGTTGAGGATTTTTGCATCTATGTTCATCAGAGATATTGGCCTGTAGTTTTCTTTCTTTGTGACATCTTTGTCTGGTTTTGGTATCAGGGTGATGGTGGCCTCGTAGAATGAGTTTGGGAGTGTTCCTCCCTCTGCTATATTTTTGAAGAGTTTGAGAAGGATAGGTGTTAGCTCTTCTCTGAATGTTTGACAGAATTCGCCTCTGAAGCCATCTGGTCCTGGGCTTTTGTTTGTTCGAAGATTTTTAATCACAGTTTCAATTTCAGTGCGTGTGATTGGTCTGTTTATATTTTCTATTTCTTCCTGGTTCAGTCTCGGGAGGTTGTGCTTTTCTAAGAATTTGTCCTTTTCTTCCAGGTTGCCCATTTTATTGGCATATAGTTGCTTATAGTAATCTCTCCTGATCCTTTGTATTTCTGCAGTGTCAGTTGTTACTTCTCCTTTTTCATTTCTAATTCTATTGATTTGAGTCTTCTCCCTTTTTTCTTGACGATTCTGGCTAATGGTGTATCAATTTTGTTTATCTTCTCAAAGAACCAGCTTTTAGTTTTATTGATCTTTGCTATCGTTTCTTTCATTTCTTTTTTATTTAGTTCTGATCTTTATGATTTCTTTCCTTCTGCTAACTTTGGGGTTTTTTTGTTTTTCTTTCTCTAATTGCTTTAGGTGTAAGGTTAGGTTGTTTATTTGAGGTTTTTCTTGTTTTTTGAGGTAGGATTGTATTGCTATAAACTTCCCTGTTAGAACTGCTTTTGCTGCATCCCATAGGTTTTGGGTTGTCGTGTTTTCATTGCCATTTGTTTCTGGGTATGATTTGATTTCCTCTTTGATTTCTTTAATGATCTCTTGGTTATTTAGTAGCATGTTGTTTAGCCTCTTGTGTTGCTATTTTTTACAGTTTTTTTCCTATAATTGATAACTAGTCTCATAGCATTGTGGTCAGAATAAATACTTAATATGATTTCAATTTTCTTAAATTTATGAAGGCTTGGTTTGTGACCCAAGATGTGGTCTATCCTGGAGAATGTTCCATGAGCACCTGAGAAGAAAGTGTATTCTGTTGTTTTTGGATGGAATGTCCTATAAATATCAATTAAGTCCATCTTGTTTAATGTGTCATGCAAAGCTTGTGTTTCCTTATTTATTTTCATTTTGGATGATCTGTCCATTGGTGAAAATGGGGTGTTAAAGTCCCCTACTATTATTGTGTTACTGTCCATTTCCTCTTTTATAGCTGTTAGCATTTGCCTTATGTATTGAGGTACTCCTACGTTGGGTGCATAAATATTTACAATTTTTATATCTTCTTCTTGGATTGATCCCTTGATCATTATGTAGTGTCCGTCTTTGCCTCTTGTAATAGTCTTTATTTTAAAGTCTATTTTGTCTGACATGAGAATTGCTCCTCCAGCTTTCTTTTGATTTCTGTTTGCATGGAATATCTTTTTCCATCCCCTCACTTTCAGACTGTATGTGTCCCTGGGTCTGAAGTGGGTCTCTTGTAGACAGCATATATACAGGCCTTGTTTTTGTATCTGTTTAGCCAGTCTATGTCTTTTGGTTGGAGCATTTAATCCATTTACATTTAAGGTAATTATCAATATATATGTTCCTAATTACCATTTTCTTAATTGTTTTGGGTTTGTTTTTGTAGGTCTTTTCCTTCTCTTTTGTTTCCTGCCTAGAGAAGTTCCCTTAGCATTTGTTGTAAAGCTGGTTTGGTTGTGCTGAATTCTCTTAACTTTTGCTTATCTGTAAAGGTTTTAATTTCTCCATCAAATCTGAATGAGATCCTTGCTGGGTAGAGTAATCTTGGTTGTAGGTTTTTCCCTTTCATCACTTTAAATATGTCCTGCCACTCCCTTCTGGCTTGCAGAGTTTCTCCTGAAACATCAGCTGTTAACCTTCTGGAGATTTCCTTGTATGTTTTTTGTTGCTTTTCCCTTGCTGCTTTGAGTGTTTTTTCTTTGTATTTAATTTTTGATAGTTTGGTTAATATGTGTCTCGGTGTGTTTCTCTTTGGGTTTATCCTGTATGGGACTCTCTGTGCTTCCTGGACTTGATTGACTATTTCCTTTCCCTTGTTAGGAAAGTTTTCGACTATAATCTCTTAAAATATTTTCTCAGACCCTTTCTTTTTCTCTTCTTCTGGGACCCCTGTAATTCGAATGTTGGTGCATTTGATGTTGTCCCAGAGGTCTCTGAGACTGTCCTCAATTCTTTTCATTCTTTTTTCTTTATTCTGCTCCCTGGCAGTTATTTCCACCATTTTATCTTCCAGCTCACTTATCCATTCTTCTGCCCCAGTTATTCTGCTGTTGATTTCTTCCAGAGTATTTATTTTTAATTTGTTTATTTAATTTATTTATTTTTGGCTGCATTGGATCTTCCTTGCTGTGCGTGGGCTTTCTCTAGTTGCGGAGAGCCTGGGCTACTCTTCGTTGCAGTGTGTGGGCATCTTATTGCGGTGGCTTCTCTTGTTGCGTAGCACGGGCTCTAGACCGCAGGCTCAGTAGTTGTGGCACGCAGGCTCAGTAGTTGTGGCACAGGCTCAGTAGTTGTGGCTCACGGGTTGTAGAATGCAGGCTCAGTAGTTGTTGCGCACGGGCTCAGTTGCTCTGCACCATGTGGGATCTTCCCGGACCAGGGCCCGAACCCATGTCCCCTGCATTGGCAGGCGGATTCTTAACCACTGTGCCACCAGGGAAGCCCTAGAATATTTTTACTTTCAGTAATTGTGTTGTTCCTCACTGTTTGTTTGCTGTTTAGTTCTTCTAGATCCTTGTTAAATGTTTCTTGTATTTTCTCCATTCCATTTCTGAGATTTTGGATCATCTATACTATCATTACTCTGAACTGTTCTTCAGGTAGATTGCCTATTTCGTCTTCATTTATTTGGTCTTGTAGGTTTTTAACTCACTCCCTGTCTGTAACATATTTTTTTGTCATTTCAGTTTTTTGTTTTTGTTGTTGGGTAGTGCTGTATTCTTGTCTTACTGGTTGTTTGGCCTGAGATGTCCAGCACTGGAGTTTGCACTCAGTTGGATAGAGCTGGGTCTTGGTGCTGAGATGAGGACCTCTGGGGGGCCTCACTCCGATTCATATTTCCTGGGGTCTGAGGTTCTTTGTTAGTCCAGCAGTTTGGACTCAGAGCTCCCACCACAGGAGCTTGGGTCCAACCACCAGCCTGGGAACCAAGATCCTGCAAGCTTCGCGGCATGGAAAAAAAAAAGTAAGAAAGAAAAAAAGGAGCAGTATGATATCAAAGAATAAAAAACAAAATAACATTAGACACATAAAATATATATTAGGAAAAATAAAACTATAATTGAAACAAGTACAACAAGGTAAAATAAAACCACAACAGAAAAAAGAAAATAAAAGGGTGGGGGAGACAAGCCAGAAGGAGAGAACAATAACAAAGTATAAAGAATAAAAGAAAATTAGGAAAATAAAAGATTTATTAGGAAAAATATAAAAGAATCAACAACAATGAATTAACAAGGTAAAACAGAACCCCAATCTAAAAGAGGAAAAAAGGAAAAAAGGAAAATAAAAAGCCTTGGCTATGGGGGCAGAGTTTAGGCAGGGTGGAATTTAGGCAGGGGTGGGGTTTAGGGTGGGGCGGGACCTAGGTAGGTGGGAGGTGACGTTTGAGCATGGGGCGGGGCCTAAGCTCGGGACCCATGCAACCAGAAAAGGCCTTGGGGTTGGGACCTTGGGGGTGGGGCCTAGGCGGGGCAACGGTCAAGCGTAGGGCGGGGCCTCTGCTTAGGACCTGCTGGGAAGGGGAGAGGCAGCACGTAGAAAGGAGGGCCTCTGGAGTGTGGAGTTCCGGAGTTTGAAGGTAGGGCCCTGGGTGAGGGTGTGTGGGTGGGGTTTAGGCCCAGAGCGTTGGAGAGGGTCTCCGAGTGTAGAGGTGGGGCCCTGTGTGGGGGTGTAGGGGCAGGGCTTGGGCTCTGCACAGCAGGAGGGAGGCTCCGAGGGCAGAGGATTAGGCCCGGGAGCCCAACAGGCTTCCCGGTGCCTAAGTGGACAGGGAAAGTGCTGGCCCCGTTCCCTTCCGTTCCTTCATGCCCCTCCCCCACCATCTCCCTTAGGGTCTCTCCCGTCGCCGCTGGACCCCTAACTGTGGGTGGGTCCCGCTGGGTGTAGGTAATCCTCCCCTCCCCCAGCCACCCCTCAGGGATGCTGGTCCCGGAGGTCTGGCCTTTACTTTTGCTCCCCCTTCCCTCCCTTCCACTCCCTCAGGACCCGCGTGGCTGGAGGGGGCCTAGGTGGGCAGAGGATCAGGCCTGGGATCTCAGCAGGTTCCTGAGGGCCTAAGTGGGCAGGGGAAACCTGGCCACGCTCCCTTTGGATCCTCTTCCCTCCCAGTGTTCCCCAGTTTTCCCCTTTGGGCGTGGGATCCCTTCCCCTCCCCCAGCCACCCCTCGGGCGCCACTCCCGTCCCGCCTCCATTTCTTCTCCCCCTGCACTCCCCCCACAACCCACGTCCTACCCGGTTGCTGGGGGTACCTCCCGTCCCCTCAGGTGTCCATGTTCCCCCTCCGGTGCCTGGTAGGTGCCCTAGTTGTGAGGAGACGCGAATTCCGAATCCTCCGAATACGCCATCTTGACTCCGCCCCTCATCATGTATTCCTATAATTTTTGTTTAAGTCAAAACCCTATGATCGGGAGGGAGACGCAAGAGGAAAGAGGTATGGGGATATATGTATATGTATAACTGATTCACTTTGTTATAAAGCAGAAACTAACACACCATTGTAAAGCAGTTATACTCCAATAAAGATGTTTAAAAAAAAAAAGACTCGCCCCCAAAAGAACAAAAAAACCCCCTATGATCCTGGGAAGAGTTCAGAATGTAATGTGATGTCAGCAATCTTTATATTGCTGACAATAAAAGCAATCTTTATATATACAAGCAATCTATAGTGTAGGTTCCCACCTTTTTTTTTTTTAAACAAGTGCATATATGTTAGGATATGTGTTTTTTTTTTTTTTTTTTTTTTTTTTTTTTGGTACACGGGCCTCTCACTGTTGTGGCCTCTCCCGTTGCGGAGCACAGGCTTAGGACGCGCAGGCTCAGTGGCCATGGCTCACGGGCCCAGCCACTCCGCGGCATGTGGGATCTTCCCGGACCGGGGCACGAACCCGCGTCCCCTGCATCGGCAGGCGGACTCTCAACCACTGCGCCACCAGGGAAGCCCAGTATATGTGTTTTTAATCATTTAAAAAATGTTTGGAAAGAGAGAAAATGTTCACAGTCATTATCTCTGAGTAGTGGAATGTTCTTTTGACTCATCTGTATTTTCTAGTGTTTTCTTAAATGAACATGTATTACATCATACTAAACAAAAATTATTAATAAAAATGTATTTAGTTTTTCTCTCTGTAAAATGGTGATTAAGACATCGGGTAGAAGCGTGGTGAGCCATTAATAAGTATAGAATCTGACAGACTACAGTCAATTGATGTTTGCAAATTCTTTAAAATTAGCAAGGTCATTGGAAATAGCCACGGCAACCTCTTTCAAGGAAGTCCAGTCTTCTAACTGATCTGAATCTGGGACAGGGAAGGAAGCATAATAAAAAAAAGTTTTCTCCTCTACCTTCCCAGATTTGAAATCAAAGAGAAAGAACTCTAACTGCAATGAGAATTTTTAATCTGAGGTCCTTGGATGAACTCCTGGAATTGTATGCTAATTTGTGCATATTGCACATTTTTCAGGAGAGAATTTTTGGTTTTAAAAGAAGTTAGGGACTCAGATTAAAACCAGAGTGTTTTTCCACTTTCAGAGGATTGTGAGACAAGGAGCTTGCCTTCATTACTAAGACCACTTAAGTCAGATGACCGTACAACTGACCACGTTAAAAATGAGTGAGAAACCTATGGAGATGACACTACATGAATGCAGAGGCACCTGGTAGTATAATCTGTGACTGATGAAGAAATTATCAGAAATACAATACATCCAAGTAGATGACGTCTTCTTATACTAAATTTCCTCGGTGATATTGATCAACATATTTTTGGAATTCCCTTTAGAGCACATGACATATTCTTTTGAGTTGCCTTAGTGATGGCAAATCTTGCCTGTTGGGGTTGAATTGGGGTTTTACCAATTGTCAAATGTGACCTAAAGTGAATACTGGTAAATAAAGAAGTAATCAAGTTGGGCAAATAATCATCTTTGGCTAAAAATGAGTAAAAGTAAATTACAAGATATTTTCTTAGTTGATTTAGTTATTTGACTTTTAAGTACTTCCAAAATGTTTTGAAAGACAATATTTGGATATACTTAACCTATGTGGGGCTTCTTTCTCTATAGGCAAACCCCATGTATTCTAGTTTTCATCTGATGTACTCTTTAATATCAGCTTACTATTTGTATTGAGTCTCCTTGGACTTGTGATACCTGTTTGCCTTTATTCTTTTTACCTAGAGTTAATTTTTTCTTTCTTCTATGAAATGGCCAGATATATTGATGCAGCCAATGCTTTGGAGCAAGAAACTAAACTGGGGTTACGACGTTTTGAAGTTTGTGACAACATTGATCTTGAAACTATTTTGATGGAATATGAGAGCTATTATTTTGTAAAATTTCAGAAATACCCCAAAATTGTCAAAAAGGCATCAGACACAGGTATCTTTACGTTTCGTGTTTCTTCCTCGTTTTATTTCCAGATAGATGATGTCCCCCACCCTACACTGAAGGAATAGACCAGAAGGATTGTGTAGCCTCTCTTAGATCCAGTGCAGACAATTTAAACATGACATCTGGACATTGACGTCCCTTTTGTCACTTTGGCATTTGTTTGAGGGCTGTATGATTTAGGGCAGTGAAAGCAAAACCCCAGTGTGTCACAGGTACTTTTTAGAAGATCAGCATTACTTTCATTTCTTTAGAGATGAAAAGAGCTGTTGGAAGACAATAAGTGACAGAAGACTTTTTTCTTGTTGGGAAGACCTATTATCCATCTTGAAAGTAACATGAAAATGAGTATTGGTGAGGCTAATAGCTCATGTATAGATAATGAAACGCTTTTGGAAGCCATCAATCCAGATAATGATCAATATAATGCAAAGACCCAGTATAGGTTAACAGTCAAGGAGGCTGGCTGGAGGAAAGAGCTAAAGTTAGGGCCCTGTGTTTTGTAGTGACATTGACTTAGAAGTCTGTAAGTGGGGGAAGTAATTATAAACCAAGGGAGATCATCGTCCTGTTTACAAGGCACTTGTTAAGCCACAGACTTTAACATTTCATGTGGGGACCAGGAAACCAAGAGGAATATCAATTAAAAATAGCCAGCACTGAATCTCAGAGCTGGAGGTGTTCTGAGAGGGTGGTGTTTTATCTGAGCTCCCTTCCAGTGCAGGGTTCAAAGCTCCACATCCTTGGCTGGTTGTTGGATCTGGGTTTTGGCAGAAAGTGCACTGACTCCTAACCACTGGGCCGCCAGGACTGTTACTGACATGACACCTAGAATGCCAGTTCTAGCTTGGAACCACACTCTCCTGGGATATGGGACACGATGTCTTTTTTTTTTAAGGTAAACAGGCAGAATAGACTGGTAAGTGTTCCCTGCCAGGCTCATGCAATCATCCTGGTGTCCCAGGGACCACAGCAAAATGGTGTCAAGTTCATGAAAACTTAATAAAATGGTAACTATAAAGCTAGCCCACATTGGAGGTGCCACTGAGTCTGTGTTCTCCAACATGTTTAATATCTGAGGTCTTTGGGGTCCTTGTGTGGAAATGCTTGGGAAGCATGGGCTTCTTTCTCTTCGCCGGTAGGTAATTCCACTCCTCTCTGGATGAGAATAGCTTAGAGTTTATGGATGTAGCACAAATTTTAAGAACAATGTAAAAGGAAAAACATACCTGAAAAATCGCTTTCTCTTAAAAATTAAATCTTTCCTTTTCCTCCCAATATTTGTTTTGCCACAGCAGAAAATAATTTACCACAAAGAAGTGGAGGGAAGACCAGAAGGTAAAGTAAATGGTAATTCATCTTGACCAACTCAACTCTGGGAGTTTGTGGGATCTGTTTCCAGAAGATTCTCTAGTGCAGCTCCATGTCTGCCTACCAGCAATACCAGACTGGTCCTGTGACCTTGGTGGACCCAGCCACGGGTTCCCCTCATGTTACAGATGTTCAGGACATGGACCAATGACTGTTGGTTCTCTGGTTTTACCACAAAGAATTGCGTCCACTGATGCTCTGTCTTTCTAGGCTGGGTGGTATGAAAAGCATGGACCTCAGAGATTAAAAGACCCATGTTCAGCTCCCAGCTCTGCCACTTACAAGCCTGGAGCAGGAGCCTGACACATAGTGAGTTCCTGCCACATAGTAAGCACCCAAGAAATATAATTTTCCCTTTTCATATCGTACCTGTCATTTCTTTGTGCACTCCAGATCACATGTCCTGACTGTCTGAAGGGAATCAGATCTACCTTTTCCTCTCCTTTTCTCATGCTCACCTTATATTTCTTTCTCCAGCTTCTCAAATCTAAGTCTCATCTGGCACTTGGGGTATCTGATTAGAGCCCCTCTGTCTCTTGACCGTCCTGGGTTGACACAGGCCCCCAGTCTTGCCTCAGTGTCCATCCCATTTCTCTCTTCACTCCAGACCACACCCCTGTTGTCGGAGCCTGTTCAGAAATGCCCCGGA
This sequence comes from Phocoena sinus, assembly GCF_008692025.1. Taxonomy (NCBI): domain Eukaryota; kingdom Metazoa; phylum Chordata; class Mammalia; order Artiodactyla; family Phocoenidae; genus Phocoena; species Phocoena sinus. The sequence goes on along the minus strand of NC_045776.1, from coordinate 26,645,078 downwards.
CGGCACAGCTTTGGGGCACCAAGGCCTGTGGTATTACAATAAAGCCCAGACCTCAGGGGAAGGTGGAAGTGGGCTTCCGGCAGGGGCCACACAACCACTCAGGCAGTGAACAACATTTTTTAAAATCTTAGAATGCAATTGAAAGGAGTAAACTTAGATTGTGATCATAATAAGCAACTGATTAGGCCATCAAGAAGTGTTGTGAATTCTGCGAATCCCACTAGGCTCTCTGCTCTGTGACTCCAGTCCCTTGTCTGCAGCCTAAGAAGGAAGGGACTGAGACACCTCACCTTTTATGAGCGAAGGTGTTTGACATGGCTTATAGAAGAGCCGTGGAGCCTGAGCCTACTTCCTGATGATACTCACGGTGATACTCAGCCTGAGGCTACCTTTGCTTTGTGCGATTCTTTAGGAACAGGTTTACTGTTTTGACCAAAGTGTTCTTCTTTTATTTATGGTTTCCATAAAGCTAGTCAGACTCTGGTAATAAATGATAACTACTTGGGAACAGAAATAGTGAGCAGCATTTTAAGAGGCAGCTTTGGAGCGCATTTGGATTCTGATTGCTTTTCAGCCACACATTCATGTCTGGAACTTCCTCAGCATTCCTTACCTGGCAGAACGTTCTGTGAGTGAATGTCCCTGGAGCCCTTTGCCTCCCTTTAGGGCTGGAGCATGGTGGCATCGGAAAGCTGGGGGCTTCTTCAGCCCCTCTCTGGGTAGCTGTTTGTACATGGCAACCATCGAGGTTGGATGGCAAATGGTTGGTGTCAGGAAGGATAACTAGAAAAGTGATGCATGGTGTTTGTGTATAATTTTCTACTTAAAATAGTTATTGAAATGGGAGGTTGTGTCATGAGACTGGTTATTAACAAATGAAAGTGCTTCTTCCTAATTCCTGCATCTCACACCAGAGAGCAAGCTCTGACTTTACAGATTTGCAGATGACCCAGAGGAGGAAAGGTTACCTTGTGTGACGAATGACAGAATTAGGATGCCAAAAGATCTTGACAAATTAGGAGACGGGTCCAAAATAGCAAGATGAACTGTAATGAAATAATGTTTAAGGTCTAATCAAAGATTCACAACAAATAGCTCCATTATTACAAAATCTGAGACCTAGAAATCTGAGTGACAGAAGATGCAGTGTGAGTCAACAGTATAATGTGATTGCTAATGTGGTCTCAGGCCTCATCAATAGAAACACAGCGTCCAAAAAGTAGGAAGTGACTCTATTCCAGTCAGATGACAGTGAACAAAGGGAAGATGACCAGGATGAGGACGACTCTGGGAGCCAGGTAACCTTAGGAGTGCTTGGAGCAACTGGAGGTGTTTAGCTTGAAGAACAGAAGACTTGGGGTGGGGGTGGGCGCCTAGAACAACACGGTGGCAGTCTTCACTTTCTAAAGAGGGATTGGGCCTTCTTTGCAGAATTCCATAGGGCACACCAAGGACTGGTGACTAAAGTTAAAGCAGGGTGAATTTGGTTTCATATTCAGAAGAATTTTACAATCCTTAGAGCTGACTGGAAATGAATTGCATTGCTTGTACATTAGTGCACTTGTCTTTGGTCATGTCAAAGCAAATCTGTGAATCAGTTACCTCCAATGGGAAATCAAAGTGGGAAAATGACTCCCGGTTCTTCGCCAGCCTCACAAGGATGTTTAGGCACGTTTTATATATATATCACGTATATGTGTGTGTGTGTGTGTGTGTGTGTGTGTGTGTATGTGTGTATGTGTATGTCTCCTTACTTCATTTAAATCAATGCTACTCATAGGGTTTGTACTTGTACAATGCTTGGCACTCATTTCATAGATAGTTGATTTTTGTGCCAGCAAAATGCCTAAGGGACAGACATTCTTGTTCCTTGGTTACAGATGAAAGACAAATGCCCTGAGAAACCGCCAGTTGTCCACGTCTTATGACACTCACCCCAGAGGGCCCAACACTGGGATCACCACACGTGGACACTGGTGTGGTATTGGCGTGGGTGGTCTTGCTGGCCAAATACCTATGCGTTTATATTAGACACCAGCAACTTTTTCTTTCCTACAAAAAAAGTGGGGTTGAAATAGCAGCTCTGTGAGACCACTTAGAACATGGGTAGAAATACTTCTAGCGAACGTCCTGTAAACGCTCCTCACGTGAGGGACGAGAACCAAACAACTTCCCATGGGGGAGCTCATGTTCTGCCCTGCGAGCACACCCTGCCTCTCTCTGGATATCGTCGCCTACCTGAAAATATTCCATGTCTACTTATGCGGACATAGTGACAGATTTATTTTACCTTTGAATTGATGTATGACATAAACACAGTAAAATGCATGCACACTCTTTGAACCACCACAAGTCCCACCCCCGGGCGGGCCCCCTTGCATGCAAGGCTCCCCGTCTCCACCGGAGTTAGCTACCACTGGGACTTCCAGCCCCATCAGTTCATTTTGCCTCAAGTGAACAATATTTGGTGAAAATTTGTTCTGCAAATGTGAACGATCTGTGACAGCAGAGATGAGGGAACTTTGCCTCCTTTCCACAAGCCACTTTTGATGCTGGCAGTGCGCGGCTTGAAAGGCAGTAGGCAGGGTGCACACAGCACGATGGATTGAGACGACGGACAGATGCCCAGGACTTCCTAACGTTTCTTAATTTCAGCAGGAGGACCCCTTCCTGCCCCGCACCCTTCCCGTGGTCTGAGTGCTGTTGTTTAAGGAAGGTGGGAAGAAACATCGGAAGAATGCTTGTAGAGCAGTGTGTTCTTAGGGATAGAAAGCTATCTGTAGAAGCCAGGTGGTGCGAAGGGGAAATGAAGAGAGGGTGTCGGGGACCTCCAGGAGGAAGTGGACCCTCTAGCCCAGTTTTGGAGGAACCTGGATAGACTGAAAAGGGACAGGGCCAGGCTGGGCAGAGTGGGAGGACGGTGCAGACAGACTTGCATCTGCAGATCTTTCCAGAACTGCACTATCCCGGGTGTTTAGCTGCCTCGAATTCAGTTAAAAGGACTTCCACCACGGTCTTTGTTCCCTCCTCTAGAGCGACGAGCGACAGTTGTCAAAATCTTCCCAAGATCAGCCAGCAGAGGCCACGGTCCAAAACCACGGTGGGGAAGCCAGGCGGCGCCAAGCCCCACCACAGGGAGCATCCTGAACAGGTCTGGCTGGCTTTACTTGACGTTGGTAAAATTGCAGGTGGCTGAGAAACAGCCCCAAGAAAAAAGTCACATTTATTTGTTTATTGAGCACAATTTGATTTTGTTAAATTGTAGATTTTCTTCCAGCACACTGGGTTAAAAGGACGGGCAGATCCCCGGGCTTCCTAACGTTTCTTCACTTGGAAGGAGGACTCCTTCCTCCCCACAAGCTTTCCGTTGGTCTGAGTGCTGGGTGACAGGCCTTGAGGGGTGAGTCCTAGGCCCAGTCAGAGCAGGAGGGCCTGGTCCTCACGAAGCACAATCCTCCCGCTTGAGGAAACCGTAGGTGCCAGCTCTGCCTGTCCTGAAGCGTGTCCCTGGGGTCCGAAGTGTAGGCCAGTGTAGTCTTGGGTGTGGCTGGGCCTCACAGTCTCCTGCTGGGTTTCTCCAAGGCGCACGTGGTGGGTCACCACCCCAGACCTCCACACTGGACTTTCTGGGGAAAGAGATGGGTAGCAAGAGGAGAGAGCCCAGCAGGCGGGTGAAATCCTTGCCAAGAACCTTCTGGTTTAGGACAAAACATACCAGGTTTCAAAGGAAAGAGAACTAATGGAAATGGTGAAGAGGAATGAAAGAATGCATGTCAAAGCGGTCTGGCGGGCTAGAAAGGCATCATCACAAAACTCAGTTGGTCAAAAGGTATCTCTCACCTGCAAGGAGGTTGTGTGGTCCTGGCCATTGCAAACTGGCTCAGGGGGAGGGGAGGTGAAGGGGGCAGGATGAATCCCACAGGAGGCTGGCTAACTGTCGACTATGTTGCATCTCCAAACTCGGCCACCCCTGCCCACAAATACCTCTGGTCCGAGGAGCAAAGACAGGCCAGTGAGTGGGCATGGGTGGAGTCTCAACCATTTCCTCCACTGCTTGTGCTCTCAGAGCCCATGGCTTCCTGGGACAGCTCCTCCTTCCTGGCACAGGCAGAGTTTATTCATCTTGTTGGGTCTGCACAGAAGAGGTTGAATCACACGTGGGAGTCCCCGTTTGCAGAATGGTGTGGGACGACGGGACGGGCAGCTGCAGCCAGCATCTCGAAGTTGCTTTCCACAGCTGACTTTTCACTGTCTTCCTCTTTCTCCAGGAGCTTGTCAATCACACTCAAAAGGAGAGTGCTGACTTTGGCTTAAGTATATCTGGAATCAACAAAGGCAGTGGAGAAGAAAACATCCGCCCACCAAAAGTAAGTGGGACTCATGAACTGAACGCTAAATGGGGGAATTCCCTTTTCTTTTTGAAAATGAAAATTTTTAAGTGTTATATTTGTCAAAGAGGAAAGGTAATATGTGATGATCAAAGGTTGGCTGTGGGGTGAATTGGGAAGGGAGTGGCTGAGGATGAGACCCTGAGGTGCTGGTCTGGATCTCCCTCCTGGGTGGATGGACTTGAATGAACGGCCCCATCTCCAAGGGGCTCCGTTTCCCATTTGTAAATTGCTGGGTTTGGAAGAGATGGCTTCTAATGTTCCTTTCAGCTTAAAAATTCTGTATGACAGTAACAAAGTGCTCTGCATTACCTAAAGGAGTTGTGGCCTCGCACTGATTCTTTTCTGCCCTGTCAGTAGGAGTTGACTAGCAGTGTTCCTTTCTCCTTGGAGATATGGCTCCAGGCTTGAATGTAATTTCATGTGAACCAGGAAACCTCAGTTGATATAAGGCTGATCTTGTCCTCAATAGATATTTACCCCTTTCCTAATGAACCTCATGTCCTGATTCGTAAATAACTGTCTCTCAAACAGAAAAGATCCATATTGGGTAGCTGTAGGCCAAAGGTAGGTAAAAATGGGTCACTTGGAAATAAAAAGCAGCATCGACACCAACGTGTTTCTCTTTTTTTTTTTTTTTTTTTTGCGGTACGCGGGCCTCTCACTGCTGTGGCCTCTCCCGTTGAGGAGCACAGGCTCCAGACGCACAGGCTCAGCGGCCATGGCTCATGGGCCCAGCCACTCCGCGGCATATGGGATCTTCCCAGACCGGGACACGAACCCGTGTCCCCTGCATCGGCAGGCAGACTCTCAACCACTGCGCCACCAGGGAAGCCCCCAACGTGTTTCTCTTGATTATAACTTTTCAGGGTTGAATATCATTGAGTCATCTTTCCTTCTTTGATCGTACGGGACTGCTGACTTACCTCTGGCCAGCTCTTCTCAGGCAAACCAAACTCTGGGTGTGTGTGTCTGGAGGGGAACTGGGAGCATCTCCCTGAAATCAAGGGGAGCTGCTTCATGGGCCAGAACTGGCTCCTTTTAGGGCCTCAATTATATGGGTGATTCCTGGAGGTGACACATTCGAATCACTGCTGCCCATGGAGAAATACTTCCCTGCTCACCGTCACTACCCATGTCACGTTTTTGGTCACTTGTGTGCCCAGCAATGCTGCTCTCATGAACATCTCATGTTAATGTGAATGGATGTTTCTGATCAGGTCAAGGAAGGGGCTATTTAACTCAGCACTTAACCTTTGAAAGAATCTGGCTATAAATTCTCTTTGCAGCAGAAATGTCCTCAGGGTAAACTGTGGACGGTTTTCTCCCTAGCATTTCATAAGCTGAATGAGGGCATACGGTCAGGGGCCTATCTCCAAAATGGGTTTTTCATCGCCATCTCAGAGCCCCTGGCTTCATGATTCCCAGGCCCCCGTGCGAATTTTGTAGATGTGCTGTTTCCAAAGGCACTAGCTTTGGAGTCAGCCTGCCTAGGTTCAAAGCCCAGGGCCTTCCTGGCTGTGAATCTTGGGCAAGTTGTTTAATCTCTCCAAGCGTCATTTCTCTCATCTGTGAAATGGAAATAATCATAGTGCCCACTTCCAAGGTCATAATGAATGGAGTGCCTTAGTCTTACACCCAGCACATGATAAACACTCAGTAAATGTTGGCTACTGTTACTGTCTTTTATTTTTTACAGGCATCCTTGCTTTTTCCTTCTGCCTCTAGGGGAGACAGAAGGAGTATGGATAGGGGAGACAGATATCTGGGTTTGAAACCTGGTCTTAAGTCACTTGTTAGCTGTGTGGCCCTGGGCAGATCATTTAACTTCTCTGGCCTTACCTCCACATCTGTGAAACTAGGATGCCACTCCCGACTAGCAGAAGTGTTCGAAGGATTGGAAATAATCCTCACAAGTACCTTGCACACCTGTTTTGTGCCAGGCAGTCTCCTGAGTGGTAAATGTACAGTGTAGTCCATAAATAGGAGCTATCAATATTCTTGTGCCAGTGAAGTCTTCCTGCGTGTGGAATGTTTAAAAAGGACAAGACAATACAGGGGAAGTAGACATGTAGGAAGCAGATGGTGTGTCAGGAACTGACAAATGCTTGGGAATTTTATCCAAACCAACTCCATTCTGAAGAATTTCTTTATAACTTGTTTCTTTTTCCTAGAGTGCCCCAACTTGATGAAATCATCTTGTTCATTATTAGTGCAGTTTCTTTTTGAGACTTTAAGTTTGCACTACATACCAAGGCACATAAATGTGTATTAATTTAATGAAACTGAGCTATTAAGGTTAGTCTCCCCTCATGTTTCAATAGCCGTTTCAATAACTGTTACTCCCTTTCAGGGCCAAATCATTGACTTCCGAGGGCTGCTCACAGATGCCATAAAAGGAGCAACCAGCAAACTTGGCTTGAACAGCTTCGACTGTAACCCAGACCCTTCAGTAAGTGGCTAAGATGGGACATTCATCTTACAAACTGCCAAAATCCAGATGAACTTTGAGAATATAATTTTGAGTCCAGAGAAACCTTGAGATCAAGTCAAAGTTCATAGCAACCTGCCACCATTTGTGTCCTGGAGATCCGTGCTCTGATTTTCTTCCCAAATGATGAAGTAATATTGTAACGTTAGGCTTTCTATTCCCATCGTCAGGAACGATTGTTGAAACCTCTGAGTGCATTTATTGGCATGAACAGTGAGATGCGAGAATTGGCAGCCGTGGTGAGCCGGGTAAGATCTGATATTCAGTTCACAAATTTACGGAGGCGGATTGGGGCTCCTGGAGCATTGTGGGCTGCTTCTTTTATTAATAACAATAAATATACTCATTTATTTATAAAGTGCCCCCACTTGCAAAGGCACTCATATTGTTTAGAGGCACAATAATGCATGATGAATAAATTATAGAATCGTAAAATTACAATATAAAAAGCCCACCATCTCACTATAGAGGCCAAGAAAACCCAAAGAGAAAAAGACTTAGAGTGGAAGGGACAGGTGAAAGGGTTTAGAGCCGAGCTAAGACTTAAGGAAAGAAAGCCTCTCAGAGAAGGAAAGAGCACGTCTGCGTCTTGTTTAAACAGTCGAAGCCTAGAAATAGAGATGTTGGGAGTCTGATTTCCTAATTGGAAATTTTCATGAAGAAACAGATTAGTAGGAAGGATCTTACCATTCCAAACTACTGATTTTTCAAGATTGGCCCCCAGGACCTAAAGACAGTGAAGTCTAATGGTTAACGACACAGGCTGTGGAATAGGTTGACCTGGATTTGATTCCTAGATCCTCCTCTTTCTAGCTCTGTGACTTTGGGCAAGTTCCTTGGGAATAGAATAGATTCCTGAGTTATAGGAGGTTTCTCTAATTTCCAGTGATCTCGTATTTAATGAAAGACTGAAACCTAGACAGGCTCAGAGAGATGTTTAAAATGATGCAAGAACTTTACAGCTGCTCTGAGGTCATTAAGGTCCCCCAGGTCTCCTTTCAGCCCAGCATTTGTCCCCTGCATGCCTCTGATGTGTCAGGCATGTGCTGGTGGCTGGAAACACAAAGGTGAACGACTCAACACAGTCCTTGCCCATAAGGGTTTCTCGTCCCACGGGCAAGGTGCACTTTGGGAGCATAACGGATGGGTATTGTTGCGCCAAGGAGTGGGGAAAGTGTTAGGGAAGAAGATACGCAGGAAACAGCCACGTGAAAAAAGAGTAGAAGAGGGTGGGGGGAGGCGTTCTGGGCAGAGGTGCAGACCTGTGAAATTGTAGCGCTTGTGCAGTGCTTCTCAGGAGCCACCTGGGACGCAAGGAATGGTGGGAGATGGGCTGGAGAGAGAGGCCAGGGTTCCTGCATGTAAGGGTGCTGCGAACAGGAACCAGGGCTGGAGTCAGTCTGTGGGAGACTGGGAATCTTTGAAAGTCGTCCATCAGGAGAATGGGGCAATCAAATGTACTTTTAGACAGCTTGTTCTAATGACAGTGTGGAAGGCTGTCAAAGACATGGAGATAGGAAGACCAGCTCTGAAGTTATTGCCAGTGAGAGGATGAGGGATTGAGCCAGGCTGTGGTAATTAGGATGCATAAGAGAGTAGAGAAAAATATTTTTATACCCCCAAATCAATAGTCTTGTTAGTGTTTTTGCAAAAGGATACCAGGACTAGTGATAATAAAGTTGTAGAGTAGAAGTGGCCTGAAAGGATTCCATTTGGAACCCTTCCCACAGTACAGTGGGAGGCAGTCGTGCAGACCCTGCTTGAATGCTGACAGGGATGGGAGCTCACCACCTCCTGAGGCAGTCCTGCTGAGTCTTGAGAACTTTTGATTGATATAAGGAGGGACTTCCTACTGGGAACTTAAACAATACCACATGGAATTCAATGTCAACTCTAGAAGAAGGCAAGGAATACTGCTATTATCTATGGATGCCTTGAACTCCAGGGTAGTTGAATCCCCACTGTGTGCCGAGCTTTTCCTAAGAAAGTGTGGTAATAAGAATGAGTGCGTGGTCCTTTAAAGACAGGGTGGTTCTCCCAAGATTTTGGAAGACTGAGACCTTTGTCAGCTCACCCAGGAATGGATCATACGTATTATACACCATGAAAATCACCTGCATAAATAGTTTCTCTAATAAAATTTGTCACTTCTGGTGAAGGGAACTGGGAGGATGGGGGACAGAAGTGGAGGTATAACATCTCACCAGAATTTTAAAAATATGTATATTTTTGAACCATGTACATGTATTACTTATTTAAAAATTAAATAAATATAAAAGTAGTTTCCAGATTGTTCTGTAGTCACTCAGAATGACTTTGGAAAAGAGGTGGGTTTTTTGTTTTGTTTTGTTTTGTTTTGTTTTGTTTTTGGCTGTAACACTCTAGACATTCAGCTTGCCCAAAACAGCTCCTACTGAGAAAGGCCCCTGAGTGACTGTTCTGAGCATCTGGTGAAATTGAAGTTTGGAAACTGTAAATTAGTATCAGTAAAAGCTACCTTAATTGATTACCCTCAGTGGTTGCTACAGGGCTCTGCTATGTGAGGGGAAGACTTTCGCTTGGTTGTTGGCTTCCTTGGATTTTGTAGAAGCAATTGCTCCTGATGGAAGTAGGGAGCAATCACTAGGGAAAAAGAGAAATTGGTTTCAGAGGAGTGTATCTCTTTTAGGCAGCAAATTAAGAAAGTGTTTTCGAGATCAAGGAGCAAGAGAGAGGGCAGGCAACGGCTAGGAACTATGTTTCAGAGTAAAAGCTAATGTAATTTGTAGGCATATTCTGTAGCTTCTTTGATTACGGTTGTAAATCAGCATGGTTTGCTATTGGCCGAAGACAGGTATAGTCCCTCATTAGAAGATTTTTTTTTTTTACCCTAAAAGTACCATATTATATCAGCAATGTCTTCTTCAGGGAATATCACTGAATATTTTCATGACATCCCTTTGGTGAACTAGGCTCAGATTACAATGTGTATATGTACACATGTATCTAATATGAAAAGTGTTTATCACAAGCACTTTATGTCCTATTGTAAGTCAGGTATTCTGCTGCTCCAGTGTTTATTACAGCTGTGGAGGAGAACATTAGTTTTAACAAAATGATCAAATGTGCATTGCAGGACATTTATCTCCATAATCCAAACATAAAGTGGAATGACATTATTGGACTCGATGCAGCCAAGCAGTTAGTCAAAGAAGCTGTTGTGTATCCTATAAGGGTAAGGATGGGAAGGAAGCCTCTTGGGAGATATTTCTGTTCATTATCCATTGGACAAGCTATATGTCATATACCCATCAGGAAGAGAATGACAGGGTACTTTTCTGTCCACAAATTAACTTTTTGCCTGTGTCACAATATTTTGTCAACACTGGAGCACCAAGGCTCAGTTCATTCTAGGCAATTTGAAATCATGTTACATATTGGTTGAAGGCAGGTGTCTGCTCTAAGAGGTAATTTAAGATCTAAGACTCTACAGTATATATGATTTGTCAGTTACTATAGGTTCAAATCAGCCTGCCTCCCTAAAAATATTTAGAGTAGAAATAGCTGCCATAAGAGAGAGCATCTGACTTTGTTTGCATAGATCTTCCCCCTGCCCCCAACACCCCCATCACTGGGGGCTTTGCTTTCAGCTGGTTGTAAAGACTAGACAGCCCCTTCCAGGGCGCTGGCCAATAGAGCCATAGGGCTGTGCTCAGCTTATTCCTGACAAATTTTTGTGCAGAGTGGCTCACTAAATAGGAAGAAAAATAGAAAAACAAGACTCTTCATGTTTGGTTTACAACAGTGGTGATGAGAAGGTCAGTGTACCACATGGCTTTTGCTGTATAACAGACCACCCCAACACTTAGTGCCTTAGAATGACAATCATTTATTTGTTTGCAATTCTGTGGGTGGGCTCTTTGGGCTGGGCTTAGCTGGGCCAGCTTGGCTCTTTTCCACATGATGTTGGTTGGGCTCACTCACACGTCTGGGGCATCAGCCAGGGTGGCTGGAAAAGCTGGAAAAGCTGTGAAAGCTGGGATCACCAGGGCAGCTGAGGCCTCTCTCTGCCTCTCGTCCTCTGGCAGGAGAGCCCAAGTCTTGCTCACATGGTGCAGAGAGTTCCCAGATAGAAGCAAGAAAGGGCAGGACCCAATCTGTGAGCCTTTCCCGTGTCTCTTCTTATATTCTGTATATTTGCTCGTCTCTATTTTCAAGTCTCTTCTTCTATTTGCTAATGTCCCACTGGCCAAATTCACAAGGCAAAATCCAGATTCAAGCAGTAGACAGATATCCTCTGCCTCTTGGTGGAAGGAGCTGCAAATAATTTGTGGCCATTTTTTGTAATCTCCTGCAGTTAGGATTACAGATTTACTTTATTGAATAACCTATTTATTCTTACCACTGGGCCCTTGCAGCCCCTGATTTTTGGATGCTTCTTTTTGAATGGGACAAAATCAGTAAATTTGGACTGTCTTCCCTTTCTTCCTTCCTGTGTTCAGACATGGGGGTAAGAAATATACTGGTGTTCAGAATTAGTAGAAATGTATTTATTCCCTATTTCCTCTGAGTGGCTCTATTGTACAAGACTTCTTGTACGAAAGAATAGAACTGCCCAATCAGACTCTCTGGTTGTGTTATCTCCATGGTATTAGAAGTTCCACATGATGTCAACATTTTGACATTAGCATCAGCAAGAAACTAATAGCTAGTTATAATTTTACTATTATTTTTCCTTCTCCTTGGTCCTCTATCAACTCCAGATGGCTTGAGTTTGAACTAATGGGAGAGACTCACTGAAAGGCCACGCATGTCCTGTTTGAAGTCAGTGTCTCATAATGTATTCTGCACTGAATGTTCGCAACTTCCAAATCAGGCTTCACCATAGCTTTGAGCTTTATTCACATACACTTTTGTATGTTGGTTCTAGTATGTATCTTAAAGAGCATACCTGCTTCACAACATTCAAAAGATTGCCAGATGCTCTGCATATATGTCGAACTCTGGGGGAAATAATGTTATGCATGTGAGAAATGACTATTGCAACGGAGAGAAAAGTACCTACGTATGCCTTTCTTCTCCTTAAAATAACTGCTCTTTTAAAAAGTGACAAAAATTAAGCCATGCATCCTATCAAGTGTGAAAGTAAAATTGGGATAAGTAAGATATATATATATATATATAAGAGAGAGAGAGAGAGAGAGAGAGAGAAAGAGAAAGAGAGAAAGAGAGAGAGAGAGAGAGAAGGAAAAAGCCAGCCTTAAAAAAAGGAGGGCCTGGGCTTCCCTGGTGGCGCAGTTGTTGAGAGTCCGCCTGCTGATGCAGGGGACACGGGTTCGTGCCCTGGTCCGGGAAGATCCCACATGCCGCGGAGCAGCTGGGCCCGTGAGCCATGGCCGCTGAGCCTGCGCGTCTGGAGCCTGTGCTCCGCAACAGGAGAGGCCGCAATACTGAGAGGCCCGCGTACCGGAAAAAAAAAAAAAAAAAAAGGAGGACCTGACGCAGAGTTGCGTGTGTTTCACCCTAGCTCCCCTAGCTTGCCTGAGCTCAGGGCGCGCAGGCTGACGTACAGATACTAAACCTCATCCTTGTTCCTTGCTCCCATAGTACCCACAGCTGTTTACAGGAATCCTTTCCCCCTGGAAAGGACTGCTGCTCTACGGACCTCCAGGTAAAGGGCTTTCTGTTTTGGCCTTGGTATGAAGCGTGTGTGCAGAGGACGAGTTGCCCCATCTGTCCTGTCAGGGCTGGGGCAGTGCTTGCTGAGTAACCACCTCCTGTTTTGCTTGTGTGACTGCCTTCTGTCTGCAGGCAGAGGAATGGAGCTCGAGGACCGCTCATATATTTTACCCACATGTGATTCTAGGTACAGGAAAGACTTTGCTGGCCAAAGCTGTGGCTACGGAATGCAAAACAACCTTCTTTAATATTTCTGCATCTACCATCGTAAGCAAATGGAGAGGGGATTCAGAAAAACTTGTTCGGGTAGGGATTCTTGATTTTGGTTTTTTAGAATAAGTTCTGGCAAAATACCGTGGTACAAAATGAGGTTATATCTTATTTGTTTTAAGTGATTTGTATGTTCAAATTTATCCTGGATCTTAATTACCAAAAACCTGGGAGGTAGATTGACTACTATATGTGGCTATCAGTCATGCCCCTATCATCAAACATGATCTCCCTTCCTTTGGGAATTTGACCAACAGCCCTTTTGCAATTCATGCGACTTGGGAATAGAAGCTGGAAAAAAATTGTCTCTGAAGTGGTCTATTATTTCTTCATTCAAGAAGCATGTGCAGTATATTTAGTTAACATTTATTGAGAGGCTACTATGGTATGCTAGTCCCTATACTAGATACTCTAAGGAAGAATCAAGAAACTTAAAACTTAATTATTCTTTCAGGTGCTCTGAGCAACTTTCCTTTGCAGAGCCCATAGCCTGTAGGGATTTTTTTCTTCCCTTAAGAGCTTGTTTCCATCTTTACAATATCTCATTCATAGTATATGATATATTTTATATTATAAAATTTTACTATATCTTCCAGTCACCTTATGAGAACACTTGTTTTTTGATTTATGCCTCAGTGTAAGGTAGGTCCTGCTTAGAAATCCTGTTAAACTATTGCACTCTGTAGGATGGCTGATAAGTAATCAATACAAAGTGGATGTAAATATATATTTTCTGAAAAGAAATTACTCTAAAATATTATGCTTAAATTACATTACTTTGGATAGACTTATTTTCAAAATATTGTGGCTTATTTGGAAGTGATAATAAAATATTTTTAAAGGATTGATTTACCTAAAATAACCTATTACTTATTACTTTGTGATTGTTCTCAAGTTACTTCAAATGTGTAAGTTTTTATAAATTCTTATCACCCCTACCAGATTGTAATTCATGGAAATCTATGTTGACATCTTTTATTTCATTGTTCTTCATCTTGAGTCTAACTCAGTGCCAGACAGGGTTTAATTTTAGCTACTCCTAAATTTATGGGTTCCATGTGATTCTAGTTAGCTAGATTTCAATTAGCTTAAATCCAACAAACTAGAATTCTTATCAGCCTGAAGACTTTTCTCTTTAACATTCCATTTCTGCGTGATGAGGAACAACAAAACTTACAAGGTGCCCCCAGAATCAGTTTAGATTCATCTCCTGTTATGAAAAGTGGTGTTTTGAACTATGAGCACAAAACACTGCAAGGTGCTCGGAGGAAATTCCCTGGACAAGACTCACCCAGGCAAAGAAGAAATTCAGATGTTTAATGAATATTCTGGGTTTTGTTTTGTTTTGTTTTGTTTTTGCGGTATGCGGGCCTCTCACTGCTGTGGCCTCTCCCGCTGCGGAGCACAGGCTCTGGACACGCAGGCCCAGCGGCCATGGCTCACGGGCCTAGCCGCTCCGCGGAATGTGGGATCTTCCTGGACCGGGGCACGAGCCTGTGTCGCCTGCATCGGCAGGCGGACTCTCAACCACTGCGCCACCAGGGAAGCCCTAATGAATATTCCTAACAAAGATTTAAACTAAATGGACTTTCTTGTTTAATGTTGAATAGCCGGAAAAGTCATTTAACTAGAATGCTCCATTCTGTGTGAGCATTTTATTTAACTCAAGTTTTCCTCTGCTTCAGTATTGTTTTGCTAGACTTCTAAGAGTTAGGAAATGATTCCGCCCTCAATTTTTTCCCCTTCCTTTACCATACATTTAAAAAGTAGCCTTTCAGGGACTTCCCTGGTGGCGCAGTGGTTAAGAATCCACCTGCCAATGCAGGGGACACAGGTTCAATCCCTGGCCCGGAAAGATCCCACATGCCACAGAGCCACTAAGCCCGTGCACCACAACTACTGAGCCTGTGCTCTGGAGCCCGCGAGCCACGACTACTGAGCCCGTGTGCCACAACTACTGAAGCCCGCGCACCTAGAGCCCATGCTCTGCAACAAGAGAAGCCACCGCAATTAGAAGCCCATGCACGGCAACGAAGAGGACCCCCTGGAAGAGTAGCCCCGACTCGCCGCAACTAGAGAAAGCCAGAAAGCCAGAAAGCCCAGGTGCAGTAATGAAGACCCAATGCAGCCAAAGAAAAAAAAGTAGTCTTTCTGAAAAAAATAGTAAAAAAGACCCCTGAGCCCTCTCCCTGGAGGAAACTACGACAATTGCTTTCCAGAACATTTATTTATATCTACATTAACATCAACAACTGTATCTCGATCTCCCTCCTTTTAAGATACAA
Source organism: Phocoena sinus (assembly GCF_008692025.1). Classification (NCBI taxonomy): domain Eukaryota; kingdom Metazoa; phylum Chordata; class Mammalia; order Artiodactyla; family Phocoenidae; genus Phocoena; species Phocoena sinus. Next base: position 26,629,986 of record NC_045776.1, on the reverse strand, counting down.
GTAGGAACATAGCACACATACCCTTCTGTACCTTGTGGGTTTTTTCACACTTAACAATGTAACTTGGATATTGTTCCACACTATTATAGATAGACAGAACATGTTTTTAATATGTCTGCATGACATTTCATTGCATGGTTGTACCAAAACGTGTTTAACCAATCTTTTCTTAATACACATTTAGGTTGTTTCCAGTCTCTTGCTATTATGAAGAAAGCTACAGTGAAGAGTCTTTCTATACACGTGTCTTTGCATATAGTGTAGTGTAGGACAATTTCTTAGAAGTAGAGTTGCTGGGTCAGAAGGAAAGAAAACCACTGATTGCCAAATTCCCTGCCGACAGGGTTGCACCAGCTTACATTCCCATCAGTGGTGTGTGTGTTTGCTTCCTCACACCCTGGCCAACACCATGTAGTACCCAAATTTAAAAATCTTTGCCAGTCTGATAGTGAAAGTAATATTTAAGTGCTCAAACATGCATTTCTTTCATTCTGAATGAATTTGAGCATCTTTCTATAGGTTTAGAAGATATTCATATTTCTTATTTTCTATGAAATACATTTTTTGGATATTAAAAAATAATTCAAAAGGAAAACAGGACTTCCCTGGTGGCATAGTGGTTAAGAATCCGCCTGCCCAGTGCAGGGGACACGGGTTCTGAGCCCTGGTCCGGGAAGATCCCATATGCTGCAGAACAATTAAGCCCGTGAGCCACAACTACTGAGCCTGTGCTCTAGAGCTCATGAGCCACAACTGCTGAGCCTGCGTGCTGCAACTACTGAAGCCCGCGAGTCTAGAGCCCGGGCTCTGCAACAAGAGAAGTCACGGCAGGGAGAAGCCCTTGCACCACAACGAGGAGTAGCCCTCGCTCGCCGCAACCAGAGAAAGCCCGCATGCAGCAACGAAGACCCAACACAGCCCAAAATAAAATAAATAAATAAAGTAATTAATTAATTTTAAACAAAAAGGAAACCAGATAACTCTGCTAATGCTAATCTGGAAGGATCTTATCTTCTGTCCTTTTAGAAATTACTCTTATTTTCTGAGCTCCTGGAAAGAGCCTCACCTGGAAAACCTTGGTCATGCTGTCAAGATTCTTACAGTGAAGCTTTCAGATAAAGAAAGCCCTTCAAGGCCTTCCCCTAAATCAGAGACGCTTTCCTACCATTTGCTTCTCTTTCTATTCCAATTGAAGAGTTATTTATAGGGAGCCCTTGGTTGTTTCTCCCTCTCCTCCTAATGTTCATGTCTCCTAGGAGTGGATGCTATTGAGGAGCTGAGTGGTCTTGTTAGCAAACGCACACACCTGTTGTTGCTTACATCTTTCAACATTCCACCCTCCCCCAGTTGTGTGATTTAACTTCCTCCAAGAACTTCTGAAAATTTTAGACTAATGCTTCCCAAGCACTTACCCAGGGTTCTATATATTCTCTGGCAGTGGAAGGGTAGTGGTGTGGTCCATGTGGAGACATAGGCTCCAGACGTGGTTCTCCTTCCAGCAGGATGTTTGGTCTTATCGAGGCTGTTGGTCTCTCTGCACTTTGGGGAGCTCCTTAAAAACGTGTAAAAGTGTTCTAATATGCCATTTTTCATTGGGTAGATTGCTGCTGTTGTAATCATCCTTAATACCAGGTATATTTGAGCTTTTCTTTTTGTGACAGGAAGACAAATTACCTGCTGCTAATGAGTTGGTCTCTGTTGTGTCTAAAAAACATTTGTGATGAGTGTCCCGGCATTGACACTGTTCTCTTAAGCTCACTGGGCTGAGCCAGAAATAGGATTCTGTGAAAGGAAAACACTTGCGCATGAGCATGGAGGGACCACACACACAAGCAGCGGTGAAGGTGAGGAGTTTCCCATTCAGTGACAGGGAGGCCTGTAAGGGACGACCTGCTACTACTATGAAAACCACAATCTGGCCTTTTCTGAGCCCTTCCCCTCTTATTTATTCTGTGATGCTTTGCTAGTGCTAAGTGACACAGAGAATAAATCTCCTATGCCTATTAAAGAACACCTATTCTTTTCTAAATCTCTAATGCTTTCTCTGATCAACCAGGGAAGAATTGTATATGGTGCTCAAGAGATTAGTTTCAGGGTTTTTTTAAAAAAGGTATAGTTTTTTATACTCTTTTCATCACCACCACATCTCCCTTTAGAGCTCTCGATTTTGTTTTTATGGCTGTTCTTTTGCTGGTTGCTTTCCTGTTCTTATTCAGTCTATAATATTTTATTATGGAATGGAACATTTTATTCAATTGGGAATTGCCTTCAAGTACCTGAGCCTACCAAACAGCAGTGTTGGGGACCCCGTGGAGTCATTTGGGGAGCAGAAAGGGCAAAATTCTTTGGCCTTGTTGCCCATGACTGGAACTCTATCCTTTCTCTGCAGTTCTTCCTTCTGAGAATAACCTTGTTGTCTCTAAGTGGTAAGGGAAAAAAATTATTAACTGATTTTACGTATTCCAAGGCTTTTGTGTCCACGTGGAACATGTTATTGGCAGGGGGTCTCAAGGGTTAACTAACAAATTAGCTAACAAACCAACTAACAAAGTTCAGGAACTGAGTTTTATCTTAAGCTCTCCATTTATGATTAGTAACTTTTAAAAGTAAATTTATTTATTTTTATTTATTTAGTTTTGGCTGTGTTGGGTCTTCGTTGCTGCGCGTAGGCTTTCTCTAGCTGTGGCGAGCGGGGGCTACTTTTCATTGCAGTGCGTGGGCTTCTCATTGCGGTAGCTTCGCTTGTGGCGGAGCACGGGTTCTAGGCGCATGGGCTTCAGTAGTTGTGGCACGTGGGCTCAGTAGTTGTGGCTCGTGGGCTTAAGAGCGCAGGCTCAGTAGTTGTGACGCACAGGCTTAGTTGCTCCACGGCATGTGGGATCTTCCCAGACCAGGGATTGAACCTGTGTCCCCCTGCGTTGGCAGGTGGATTCTTAAGCACTGCGCCACCAGGGAAATCCTATGATTAATAACCTTGAGCTAACCACTTATTCTCTCTGGCTGTAATTTTACCAAGTGGTAAATGGAAATAATAGGACCATGGGGTAGTGCTAGGGAGAAGTAACTGTAACGATTATAAAGTTATTGTGAAATAACAAAGTGAAGCATAAATGCTTAATATTACAGCTATCCTAAGCTTTTAATCACTGGGAGCATCTGAGAACTTTAAGTATATGAATTAACAAGTGGTTGCTTTTCTCTTACCCAGGTGTTATTTGAACTTGCCCGCTATCACGCCCCCTCCACCATCTTCCTGGACGAGCTGGAGTCAGTGATGAGTCAGAGAGGCACGGCTCCTGGGTAACAGACAGGGTTTTTTTGGTCATCACTTCTCCCCTCTCGTTAGTGTGTTTGACGGTCGGAAGCCCATCGACATTTACCAGCAGAATGAGCCTATTAATAAGCCCACAGATTTTCTGCAGACACATGGAAAGGTCTTTAAATTAGATCATGTTAACTGAATAGCTGATTTCAGTAGTTTTTATAACCAGAGGAAATGTCATCCTCCCTTGCCCTTTCCCCACAGAGTGGATTTCAGGCCTGAAGATCACCCAGCCCCTGATCCCAGGCTGCCATAACCATCCTGCTGGCTCAAAATAGCTGCCTGTGAACACCTCCCCTGGAGGCAGAGGGGCTGCCTGGGGGGAACGGGGCTGCCAAGGGCTAAGCCCTGAGAGGCAGCCCTGGACAAGGCGTGTGAGGCCAGGGAAGCCGCCACTTCTCTGTGACACCAGACTGTGGCTCAGCCGGACCGATTTTAAATATGTCACATATGTTATCTCTAAAGATTAAGTGTCCACTAATGTCCCCAGCAGGCAGAACACATCTCAGACTGTAATGAGGTTGTGTGTGTGTGTGTGTGTGTGTGTGTGTGTGTGTATGTGTGTGTGTGCGTGTTTTAAGAACACCTTTCTGTCTTCATCAGAGGTGTTTTTCTTTGAAACTTTTTACTAAACTTTGTATCCCTGGCTTGAAAAAACAGCTCTCAGGGAAAACTCAACACAGCTGCATTTATTGATGGCTTCTAATGGTCTATCATCAAAGCAGAACTAATATTAATAAAAAGTAAACAATTATCTTGTTGGAAGTATAACTAGAATATAATTTATGAAATTTTACTTATTAAAAACCATTTTCCCAGCAGAGAAAAACAACCATCAAGATGCATCCAAGATGCGTGGGATTCATGTCGTTGATTGAAATGCAACTGTTTCTATGGCTTCATGGGTGCTAGCCAGCCCCAGGCTAGGTGATCTGCCTCTCCAAAGGGGGCCTGGCAGGAACAGGCAGCTGCACGGGGGCCTGGCTGGGAGCCCACCAGGCTGCCCTAGTGGTCACTTCCTCTGCAATGCCCTGTGCTCCTGGCCTGCCTTACTGCAGTGACACTCGCCCTTACATGCACTCTGCCCATCTCCATCCCCAGGGCCCTCCACAGCTTTGATTGAGCTACCTTGGAAACTTCATCTACCAGCCTTGAGTGTGTCAGTTTCCTTGTCTGGAAGTTAAACACTAAAAGGAGAGTCTTCAAAGGATAAGGGAATAAGGGCAGGTGGTCTGAAGACTTTGGGGGTCATGTTATGTTAAAAGAATAGTAATTATGTGTAAATGTTAGATAAATGTATAACGATATTTGTGTTTCCTCTTAGATCGAAAGGGGCACATTTCCTAAAAAACCCATAAGCCTAATTTGGGCTGCCACCATATACAGGCAGAGATGAGAAACTGAATGTTGTGTTGTGCTAGAAAGGCACTTTTTTGTCCTTTTAACTTGATCTACATGAGAGCCTGCTGGAGCTGGTCAGGACTTTGAGCCAGTTTTGATTGTGCTCGTCCTATGGTGTAGTGATCTCTTTCTTGGCTGGAGGGTCTCAGCAGTGAGGGTGGTGGGAAAATCAGAGGATGAATTTGCACAGAAAACTGCCTCTATTCTGCTGTGCAAGGAAAGCCTAGTTTCCGTGTCATTATCTTGTCTCTTATTAGAAGAGAATGAAATACTGTGTTGTGGTTCATCTCTTCTTGGACAGTTTATGTCCATACATTATACTAAAAGAAATAGTGTGTGTAAAGTACTTTCATGCCTGCTATATAAATGAAAAGGATTATTCTCAATGAAGCCATTTTTTAAAAGGGTAAATGATACGGCAGGTAGACACAGTGGGGCTGCCTTTTTTAATCTACTAGTGCCACTGTCTCCCCTTCAGTTATTTTCTGGTTCATTGTCAACCTCGGTTTTTCTTTTCAATATCATGATTATGTTCATTTACTTCCTTTCTGTTACTGTTTGAAAGTAGTACCAATTGCTTCTTTTCTCCAACCCTGGGATGAGTAGCTGCTGAGAATGCGGCAGGGAAGGGGTTAGTTGTCAGAAGGGAACCCGGTCTGCCGTCACTGAGTCCTTGCTGTGAGTGTCACTCTGGTCGTGGAAGCAAAGACTCTGCCTCTTGGGAGCATCTCACCTTCTCGTCTTTCTCTAGGGGAGAGCACGAAGGAAGCCTGCGGATGAAGACTGAGTTACTGGTGCAGATGGATGGGCTGGCCCGCTCCGAGGATCTCGTGTTTGTCTTAGCAGCCTCCAACCTGCCATGGTAAGAGATCTAGAGAGTACATTCTGAAGGCATTTTCATGAGCCACTGAGTACAGATGAAGATATTATACTGAGCACTTCAGGAAAAGTCCTCTTGTGTGGTTCCAGCCCTGGAAGTTTAAGCTGAAGGCTTTCCTGGTCAAGTCCTCAATCCTTGCTACTTGTACCGTGAAAGAATCTGCCTGAACAGAAGGAACATAGGCCAGGGCTACCACTGACAATATTTAAAATGGACATTCTGAGTTTAAAGCCAAATTATTAACTGTGTTTAAGCAGGGGTTTGGCAGAGAACTGTAAAATACTAAAATCTGCAGGACTCAAAGAATATTCCAGAAATAACATGTTTGGATTTTAACATGTTAAAATTAAACTTTAAGTTGGGAGGAAAATCTTTACCTTAATGTTGTGCAGTAAATAGGAAGCTAAATAATATCTAATTGAAAATATAATCTACTCTCAGAGTCTGTTATTCAGACTGTATCCCAGAGTGGTTTAAGACCAATTCCAGAAGCAGAATTGGGAAATAAGAGATGTTGACTAGAGAAAAATAATATCTACTTGGAGAGAATATTTTAAAAAATAATTATAATCCCTTTATAGTTACAAGAATATTTTCACATACCTTGTTTCTTTTGAGCTGCAGATAAGACAGGAGCCAGATAAGGAAATGCTGCTCTTGCCATTTGCAGAGTGGGTACCAAGGTCAAGGGAGGTCAGTCCACCCAAAGTCAACATCCTATTTGCAGCAGAGCTGGGACTCGTGACACTCTTCCCCTTCCCCCTACCTCGTCCATTTCTGTTTCTACATTCCAAGGTGAAAAGAGACACCCTTCTGCCTGTGCACGCTGATCATCTAGGCTCCCAGAGAAGTCGTCACTGGCAAGAGGTGATGATGTTCATGTGTAATCTGTTATTTTAACTATATTCATAATTTCAACCCAGCTTCAACTCTTCTCAAATTTATAAGACTTTTCTAATGTGCTAAGGTGATCAGCATTTTACATTGTGAAGAGAGAGGTGTTTACACACAATGTTAAAGTTGAATCCACACAGAGAACCATCATTTAAATGTGGCGGTGAAATCCTTTAGAGAAAGAATCTCCATTCCTTCACCTGTTTGAAAGAGGGTTGATCATAACCTCTTTACTTATGACCCAGGGGGACCATGAGAGTCAGCTAAGGAGGGTGGGGGAAAACTGGACAGCTTCGTGCACGGCTCCGGGAAGGGCTGTGCCCCGCAGGGAGGAATAGAGAGCCCTTACCTCCCAGCGAAACCTCGGGCTTAGCTGAGGAGGTTATAGTGCTGCCGCAGTTTCCCTGAGGTGATCAGTTGTTGGGAAACCTCACATAAAATGGTTCAGAGAGGAAAAACAAAAAGCTAGTAAGCAATCAAAAATAAAGAAGCCTAGAAGGGTTTTTCTGAAAGAATTGCCTCTCGTCACGTCAAATGGCAAATACATATGTGCTTTTGAGCTTGGATTCCTTGACATCACAGATTGCATCCTTTCAGCATATCTGGGAACCGGTAAGTCCTACCCATTCTTGAACATCGCTGGGTTGAAAAAAAAACTTTTTATGATGAAAAATTCTAGACAAACACTAAAGAGAAAAGAGCACAATGAACCCACCATTTTCTAGTTTCCATAAGTAGCATCTTGCCCAATTGATTTAATCTATTGCTGCCTCCTCTCTTGTTTTGCCACAACATTTTAAACTGTATCCTAGATTCTTATGTTATTTCTCACATATATATACTTCAGCATACATCTTTAAAAAAAATAAGGACGTTTTCTTACATTATCACAGTGTCATTATCAACCCCAACAAAATTACCAGTAATTGCTTAGTATCCTCTAATACCCAGTTTATATTCGGATTTCCCATATTGTTCCAAAAATGTCTTTTTACAGTTGGCTTACTGAACTGGTAACCAAACAAGATTTGCATTTTGTAATTAGTTGTTCTCTTAAGTATCTTTTAATCTAGAACAGACTCCCTCTTTTTTTCCCCCACTTGCTATTGACTTGATTGCTAGGGAGGTTGTCCTGCAGAGTCTAAACTTTCTGGATGTGGCTCATTGTATGCTCATGGTAATACTTAGCTAGTTCTTCTTACCCTTATAATTACTCTAGACTAAAAGTTAGATTGATTAGATTCGATTCAGGATTAATATAATTTTTTGGCGACATACTTCATACATGATGCTGAGTATATCACATTGCATCACATGCAGAAGCATGTAGTGCCCTGTTGTCCCGCCTGTGGTGGTACCAAGATTGATCAGTGGGTTCAGGTGTGTCAGCCAGGTTCCTCTGCTCTGTAGTTCCCGTCAATGGTTGTAGCATCCATTGATGATCTTTGCCTGAATCACTTATTTCACTAGAGGTGTGAGTCTATCATTCCTTCTGATTGATAGCTGGAATTATTCTCTACCATAGAACTTTGGTCCATCCAATAGGGTTATTTGGTTATCCTGAAATGTAGTTCATACTTGAAAATCAGAATTCTTTCTCTTTGATTTTTAGAGTCATGAGTTGTGCCCTAGCAACCTCCAGTGGTAACCAATGAGTCAGTCTCCCTCCCTCCCTCCCTCCCTCTCTCTTTCTCTCTTTCTCTCCCTCTCTCTCTCTCTCTCTCTCTCTCTCTCTCTCTCTCACTATGATCTCATGACTTGTTTGGTATAACATCATTAGTTTTTTTTTTACAGCTTTATTGAGATATCGCTCACATACCATACAATTCACCGTTTAATGTGTACAATTCATGGTTTTAGCTATATTTATATTTATATGATTATACAATCGTCACTACAATCAATTTTAGAATATTTTTCTTTACCTTGAAAAGACACCCTGTACCCATTAGCAGTCATCCCCATCTCCCACCCCCAGCACTAAGCAACCACTAATCTATTTTCTGTTTCTATAGATTTGCCTGTTTTTATACCTCTGAGTGCAATTATTATGGTAACTCTATGTTTAATTGAGGAGCGACCAATCTGTTTTCCAAAGTGGCTGCACCATTTTACATTCTTACTAGCCATGGATGAAAGTTCCAATTTCGTCACATCCTCATCAACACTTGATATTCTCTGTCGTTTTGATTATAGTCATCCTAGTGGATGAGCAGTGGTATCTCCTCTCTTTGATTTGCATTTCCATGATGACTAGTGATATTGAGCATCTTTTCGTGTACCTATTGGCCAGTTGCATATCTTCTTTGGTGAAATGTCTTTTCAAATCCTTTGTCCGTTTTTAAATTATTGAGTTATGAGATTTGTTTCGTCCTCTATCAGATTTGTAGATATTTTCTTCTGTTCTGTGGCCACTAGTCTGTCTTCCCTCCCTCCCTCCCTCCCTCCCTCTCTGAATTTTTTGTTCCTCTTTCTCCATGCCTTTGCTAAACTTCCCATGTCTGTCCCATTTCCCAAGCTCCGAGCCTTTCAGAAGACCCTGTAACTGGTTTTTCTAGAGCAACGTTGTCTAATAGAAATATAATGTGAGGCACACATACTTAAAAAATTTCTAGTAGCCACATTAAAAATTATCAAAAGAAACAGATAATATGCAATTTTGATAACATATTTTATTTAACCCAGTATATGTAAAATACTATCATTTCCATATATAATCAATATAAACATTATTGTGATATTTACATTCCCTTTTTCATACTAAATCTTTGAAATCCAGTGTACACTTTATACTTAGGGCATGCTTCAGTTTGGACTAGGCTTGCTTCACGTGCCCAGTAGCCACGTGTGGTCGGCAGCTACTGTACTGGACAGGCAGATCCAGAGCCTGACTGTCAGCCCCCATGCTGCTGTGGCAGAGATTGATAACTGCCTCCCAATATTTTTTTTTTTTTTTTTTTTTGCGGTACGCGGGCATCTCACCCCTGTGGCCTCTCCCGTTGCGGAGCACAGGCTCCGGACACGCAGGCTCAGCGGCCACGGTTCACGGGCCCAGCCGCTCCGCGGCATATGGTATCCTCCCGGACCGGGGCACGAACCCGTGTCCCCTGCATCGGCAGGCGGACTCTCAACCACTGCGCCACCAGGGAAGCCCCTGCCTCCCAATATTTACTTCATCCTTCTACTTTCATAACAGAACCCCAACTTTTGGATTCTATTTCTTAGCTTCCCCTTCTGTTAGGTGTGGCAGGGCCAAGCTCCTTTGTCATTTGCACAAGGTGACCCAGGCTCAATTTGAATATTCTGCTCCAGACCTGGAATCAGCCATTGATTCACAGAGCCCTGGTTCCCTTTAATGGAAAATACTATTTAGAGATCACAGTCTCACAGTTATGGGTGTTCCTTGCTACTGGATTATCATTGCTTCCTGGCCTTTTGATTGGGCAGAGCTAGGAAATACATACCTAGTTTTAAAAAGAGGCAAATGATGAGTTCATACTAATATTTACCACTCAAATTTAAGATTACAAGGTTTTTAAATTATTTGATTTTATATTTGTGTCTTTTCTCTAATTGTGAACATTTTAGTTCTTAACAACATTAATATAATTGTTATTCACTTTATCCTAATATGTAGATATATTTTATATTTGTGACTATAACAGAATTTTCAGTAATAATACCAAACCTATCATAACAGTAACATTGTGATGAAGAAAATGGTACAGACCTGGCATAACTAAGATGGAAGAGCTAATTCTGGATTTTTCATCTTCAGCACTCTTGACATTTGGGGCCAGAGAATTCTTTGCTGTGGGGCCTCCTGTGCGCTGTACCATGCTGAGCAGCATCCCTGGTCTCTCCCCGCTAGATGCTGGTAGCATCACCCCCCGTTGTGACCACCAAATAGGTCTCCAGACATTGCCAGATGTTCCTCAGGGAGGGGGGCAAAATTACCCCCGGCTGAGGCTCACTGGACTAATGGAAGGAATGACAGACATTATTTAGAAAGACATTATTTAGAGACAGACTGTCACATCCTCCACAAATAAACTGTCAAGTTTTTTTTAAGAACTCCGTAAAATAACTTGGTTTACTTACACAAAAAGCGGTATATTATAGAAATTGTTCTGTATTTTTATTTTTTCCATAACAAAATGTTCTGGAGATCTTTCCAAATAAGTACAGAAAGTTCTCCCTCCTTCCCTTTGTAGCTGCGTGTATTCCATCTTGTTCGTATGATAATCTACCCCCCGTCACCTACTGATGGGCATTGGGGCTGTTGCTACTCTTTTGCTCTTATAAGTAATGTTGCAACGAGTAATGGTGTGCATATATCACTTTGCGTGTTTGCCAGTGTATCTTTGGGGAAGGTTCCTGGAAGTAGAATTGCTGGGTCAAGGGGTTAATGTGCATGAAATTATAGTAGAGAATGCCAAATTTCCCTCCATAGAGGTTGTACATTTTGTATTCCCACCAGGGTCCTGCTTTCATTACTTAACATTATAGTAAGAACATTTCCAACGTCATTAAATAATCCTTGAAAATTGGATTTTGTAATGGCTGCCCAAAATTCCCACATGTGAATATACCACAATTTAGTTAATCATTCCTTTCCTGTTGAACATAAATGATGCTCCCAACTTTCTCTATTATAAATAACACTGAAATGAACTTCCTTGAATAAAAATCTTTGACCAAAATCTAGTTATTTCTTAAGTACAGATTTCTGGAAGTAGGATTGCTGTATGAAAGGGCATAGTTTTTATTTTTAAGTATTTTGCTACATACTGTCCAAGTCCTTAAATTAGGAAATGATATATTTTTATCAAGAGTATTGGGACCAAAAAAAAAAAAAAAGAGTATTGAGACAGACCTTTATTTTGGCTTCAGGGTCTTAGATGAGGGAATAAACTTATCTGATTCAAGCAATCTATGCTTGTTGGGGAAATAACTAAATTATACCAAACTATGTAAAAATCTAGTCGTAAAATCCCCAAAGAAATTCTTTATGGTTGGTTAGTGGTATTTCTTATCTACAGCATCTTCCAAGGCATTAGGCTATCACCTACTGCTTGTTAACTTATCACTCTCCCTAGACAAATCCATTCTGTCTCAAAGGGCTAGTCATTTTCTCCCTTCTCAGCAGTGAGGTGGCGTGCAGCATCTTGGTTTACTCAGTGCTTCTCCTCCGAGGACCTCCTTCCTTGATCTATAGCATCACAGAAAGGACAAGAAGGAAGCAAGGAATAACAGCTCATCTGTGTCATTTTTTTTTTTAGTTGTTTTTTTTGTTTGTTTGTTTATTTTTTGCAGTACGTGGGCCTCTCACTGTTGTGGCCTCTCCCGTAGCGGAGCACACAGGCTCCGGACGCGCAGGCTCAGCGGCTATGGCTCACGGGCCCAGCCGCTCCGTGGCATGTGGGATCTTCCCGGACCACGGCACGAACCCATGTCCCCTGCATCGGCAGATGGACTCTCAACCACTGCGCCACCAGGGAAGCCCTCATCTGTGTCATTTGATGTGTAAATTTGCAATGAGGAGAATAACATATGTTGCATATTTAATATACCACTTAAAGTAATAGCCATGGAAGAAATGTTTAACAAGCACAGTTAGTATTGTTGAGTATTCACAAACTCAGGCCTAGGAGTACAGAGGGAAACAAAATACTGAACAGGGCTATTAAGGCAAATGCCATCTTTAGATGTCTACTAAACTTGATGATAGTTTGTACAAAGAAGGTTTAAAAATTGTATGTGTGAAGCGTGTTGAAACTCATCTTTTCCTTGTTATTTGCAAAAGGGCTAGACATTTCACTGTCCCTTTTAAAAATCATCCACCTAGTATGACCACACTCTGGATTTAAAAAAAAAAAAAATCTTAATATGTAAAGAAACCATAAGATCCTAGAGATTCTGGCACTGGGAATGTGGAAGAATGTACCCATGTAAACTGACTTCTTCCCATATGGGCTCTGTCCTGTCTGGCGTGAGATTCCTATAGACGTGTATACATGTGATTGAAGGGGTCAGCAGACATAACCCTGGGTTTTTCCGCAGTAGCTCCATGTGTCTCCTGGGCTCTAGGGAGAAGCTGTGCTCTCTGAGATCCTACCTTTTGGCCTCGTGCCTTGACTATCATTACCCTCTAGATCAACATTTCTCCAAGAATGGTTCCCCACAGGTCATTATCCAAAAAATGGGATCTAGTGGGATCTAATTTAACTCAGAGATACTGAGTTACAGTTCAACTGATTTCCACCCTGGCAGGAGTTCTCAGTGCCTTTAAGATGCTATTGTGTGTTGTGACTCTCCAAGAAAAGCTATGAGAAAGCAGTACATTCCATATTTATTTGACCCCAGAATCCCTTCCTTAAGGAGCATCTCATAAGACCAATGTTCTATTTGAAAACCTTTCGGGAAACGGTGGTTTGCATTAACTCACTCTGATCTGATAATTGCATCGCTCATTGCAATAGCATTCAATCATGCTTTCAGGCTTTTAAAATCTTTTATCATTTTAAAAAAGGGACAACAGGCCCCAAATGAAGTCACTTGTTCTAAGCCCACATCATCAAACTGAGAGTCAATACTTAACCTAATAGCAGTTTCAGCCTCTCCCAGGAATGTAATCTGAACCAGTCAGTCTGGAATTACCTCGTCAGTACTAGTGAGGTAATCCACTGGGTAGACTCTGCTGTTCCCCAAAAGAAGGTGACCTTACCCAAAACAATCCACTCTTTGCTCATAACCTTCTTGTTGCGTCTCCTTCTGCCTATAAAACATTTTCCATTTTGTACGTGTCTTCAGAGCTCCTTTCTGTTTGCTAGATGGGATGCTCCTGGATTCCTGAATCGTTGAACAAAGCCAATTAGATCTTTAAATTTACTCGTTTGAATTTTGTTTTTTTGCAATAGTATGTCCGTGCCTACCAGTGGTCAAATTGCTTTGCTTGAAATTGCTTCTCTCCATACAAAGCTTCACTAACATGTACAATGATATCAAGTTCGTGATCCTCCATATGTGGTTGATGGGTGATTCTGACACAACCAGGAAAAAAGTGTGTGGTGCAGGATTTGGTAGGTGCAGCGGGGCAGGCCCAGGACTGACTGGGCAGGAGGTTACTAGGAGTAACCTTGCCCTTGCCCCATTCACACCTTCTCAGTTCTTTGGTTTCATCAGACATAAATTGATTGCGGCCTGGCCTGCTGTGGCATTACTTTATCTTAACAGGGTGCAGGTTGACATGTGAGCTGTAATTCTAAAACCAAATTTTAAGATGTATAAAATTAACACGACCATTTTATAGAAAATTTGAGAATTAGGGAAAAACTACTCATAATTTCACCACTGTGACATAAGTATTATCATCTTTGTATATACCCTAATGGTGAAAATGGTTTGGTTATTTGCTATCATTTGTTGCCTTTGTATCCTTCTGTGGTAATTTTTTTCCCCAAGAGGGAAATCATTTTCACCATTTTGGCTATTTAGAAGAATAATACATGTTCATTATAAAAGTCATATTTTATATGCTTTGGGGTTGCTTGAAAGTGCACAGTCCCCTATAACTGTACCCACAGACACCACCCCACGCCCCACACACAGAAACAAGAATGTGAACGTTCATGGATACATATTATTTTGTTCTGTGGCCTGTTTTTTTCTTTCACTTAATACATTGTGGACAACTTTGAAAATCTACCTAATTCCATATAGAATCCCACGTATGGGTGGGCCTTAATTTATTTGACTTTTCTTTTTCTTGAGGGTTTTAATATGGCACCAGTGCATTGGACCAAGCTCCTTCCACCATGACTCCCAGCACAGACACTCTGTGGGGGGCAGTTTTCCCTCTGACGTTTAGCTGGGGTAGGGCAGGTATTATCAAAAAGGCTTTGTGTCCTGGTGGACCTGCTCTTCCCAGCCGTTTGTTAGAGAGAATGAGCTTTTCTTGAGGCTTCTGTCTGTGCCTGTTAGCAGTTTGTCAGCGGGCTTCTCCAGCGCCCCGTGTGGGAGGTCTGAGGGAGGCAAAACAGAAACCTGAGAACACTGCCCTGTCGTTCGTTCCTCATGTCCCCCGCTCCCTAGCCCCTCGTCCTCCTTCTTTCCAGTGTCTTCCTATGTTTAGAAGCTGTATTACATGCAATGAATTTTAGTAGTAGTGGGTGGACTAGAGAAGGATGGGCTACTCCATCTTGGCCAGAAGCGAGTCTCTCTCATATTTTTGATTCCCTCTTCTATCATTTTATACATCTTAAACACAATTATTTTATCGTCTGTATCAGTGGAGTTTAATTCTGTTCTTAGTTTCTTCTGCAGACTCTCATTCTTGGTGGTTCGTTATATGTTTCAGAATTTGGGATGGTGGGCTTACATTTAGTGAGGGGAACTCTATCTGTGAGAGTCTTACACATGTCCTTTCACAGAAAATTTATGTCTGACAGGCTTTGGACAACTGTAAGCTAATTTCTTAGCATAGGGTTTCTTCATCCATGCCAGTGAGGGTAGGTTGGATTCTGAATTATCAGTGAAGACTTTTTCCCACCCCAAAGTATAAGACAGATTCCCTTGGTTCTTTCCATTGCTAGTGGGGATATTTTTCTAACCCATCCTTTCATAGAGGATGTGCCATCTGGTTTTTTGTTTTACGTGATGGGCCTTGTTTCTACCCACTATCTTGAATGGGCCCAAGGCCTTCTATGCTATGCCACAGGTAGACTTTAAAATCCAAACTTTTTTTTGTAACTAAGAGGCAAACACTCAGCCACAGCTTCATTTCAGCTGCCCAGTCTTGATTTTTGGCTTCCTCTTTATTTTTAGGGCTTGAGAATTTTGCTGCTTCCTGTGGACTCATTTGTTGTGTATACCAAAAGTGATTCCTATAATTCACCGAGCTTTTAAAGTGGCTTTATAACAAGAGATTTCTGAATATCTAGTTCATCATTTTGCTGGAAAAAGAAGATTCCCATTTCTTCTCTCAATTATTGGTCAGACATTTTCTGGCAAGAGTAATAGGAATATATCTCCTTGTTGGTATTCTAGTAACTCGAAGTAATTGTCATTCTTTATTATAAATATGTGATGCTCTTACCCTAACATCAGTAGGACATAGACTGAACTGATGGCTCTCCTGTTGGATCCCCTCGTCTCGCTTGTGAGCTCACTCTTCAGAATGAGAAGTGCCGTCTCTGGAGATGAGAGGCCCCCTATGGAGACTACATTTTTCACCTCATCTTCAAAAGCACTGCCCAGCCAAGTGAGCTGAATCATCATTTCCGTGTTTTTTGTTTTTTTTACTAAAGATGAAAATAGGATGCTTTATTCCCGAGTTGATGCTTGTTTTCTCTGTTAATTCGAACTAATGATGCTTATAAAATGCTAATTTTCAACAAAGCAGATTTACCTTTGTAAATAAAGACTGGGCTTTAAGCAAGCAGATCACTTACATGAAGCCAGTAGCCCTGAACTGAAAGTTTAGTCATTCACTCAAGTAGTATCTATTGAGTACCTACTGTGAGTATTCTGCATGATGGAAGGAGGGGGAACCCAAGATATATGGTCCATGATCCTTGGCCTCTAGAGGCTGGCTATCTGATGGGACGATGGATGAGATATAAACGCAAGTAACTAAGAAGTGAGGATACAGCCAGCCATGTGGCTGGTACAGACAATAAGTAGAATAAAATTATATCGGGAAGAGGCCATTTCTGATTAAAGATATTTAAAAGAAAAGGGGGTAGAGAGCACTTGCACTGGACCTGTGAAAAGGACCTGGCTCTTGGTAGACCAACTGGAAGTTACAAGTAAAGAAAATGACCTGAGTGCATGCTCAACTAGGATGGCAAAATGTAGATTCAGATAACGGCCGACAGAGCAGTTTGGCCCAGGTGGGAAGTGTAGGTAGGAGTCAACCTACACAGAGCTCAGTGCAGGAGACAAAGTAAACTTCAGCGCTTTATTCATTGACTCCCTGTCATCTACCAAAGAATACAATTCCTGAATCTGCTTTTCAAGGATTGCCACGATCTCTGACTTCACGTTGGTTAGGGACATACTGCAAAGACTTTGCCTACAAAACTGAAGGTTGCTTTTCTCTTGTCACACTGAGATGGTTTGAACTTAACGTTTTCACTATGGAATGAACAAACTAGAATTATGTTTGATTTCCAAATTCTGTAAAATTTGGAATGATCATTATCCCAGGAACAGCATGGTTTAACAGGGGAGACAGGCCAGGGGCTGAGGAAGGGCCCCGAAGATTTGGCGCGGGAGCCCAGGTGCTCAAGTGCAAGGCCTCGTGGCCCATGCAAGCTGTCTAGGTGACCAGTGGGCGCTGCCACCTTGTATATAGCAGCGGGCACTGGTCCAGTGGCCAGGCTGTGAGGTCTGTGAGCCCTCACTGTGTCACAGTCACTCTTGCTGGTTGCTTTTGACCTTCGAGGTGATGGAAGTACCAAATGACCAAGATGAAGGAGATGTGAGAACAGAATAACTTGGGTGTGAAAATCAAAATGTAGCAGCTAAAGGGAGTGTTTTCTGGTTGCCGCAGGTTAAAATTTTTCACGTAAATATATTGGCATAAAGAATGATTCTTGGGTACATTCCATTTGTCCTTTGTTTCCTCCCTTGTATGATTATAATTATTGATGTCATTAAAAGTGCATTAATCAGGCCTGGCTGTCAGAGAGTTGCACTTATTTTGTGCCCACAAGCAGTTTTGAGGTAAATCTCTTGCCTTAGGGCATTAGCTGATCAATACAATCATCTATAGTGAGGGATTGTTTTCCCACCTCCCTCTGCCTGCCTGCATTTTCCTAGGGCATTCGGGGATCTGGTCTTCCTTTCAATAAGCAGTCCCCCTGGCTGGGATGAAGAGACCAGAGGTGCTCCACCAAAGAGCCTTCCTTCTGCAGCCCCTGCCCTTTCAGGAGGGGCAGCTGGTCCAAGGAAAGGCCTTGGGGGAAATATGGCAACTGCTCATCAACCCAGCACTGCCATTTCCCCAGCTTATTCTCTCTTCCTTCCTGGTTTTAGCTTCAGGTTCCCAAGTCTTATTTCATTTTTAAAGTTTACAGGACCAACATTCCTGCAGTCCAAGGCCCAAACCTCCCAGTTATTGCCTATTATTTACATTGAAGTACGGAGTTTGTCATATTCATTTCTGTGTATCGGAGACTCAGCAGTGACAATACACTTGGCGGGTGGGCAATGTTGCTGGACCGAATTCCTAAATGTGAGTCTAATGGTGTCTCTTCTCTATATCTCCCTGACCCCCTCCTTTCGTCCCCCCTCACTCACCTCCTCCTGCCACTAATCGAGGCCCATCTCTCTGCTAACTGTCTAAAACAGCTTTGGATTTACTCAGACATACCAGGTGTTCAGTCAAGTTTATCTTCTTGGAGGCACATCTTCCAGAGCCTTCTCTCCTTCTCCAAAATGAGCGGATTGTCCTCTGCACCCTAGGCACCCCCTGCGTCATCCTGGAGGTTTCCTTCTCTCTCTGTGTCAGACCTTCCGTTTCTTGGAGCCCATGTGGCCCTTTGGTTTGGTTTCTCTCTCCCTTTGGTCCTCTAGTACTTTCCCGATAAAGGGTACATGGGAGGTAATATTTTTTAGGCTCTGCATATTGAAAATGTCTTTATTCTATCCTCCCACTTAATTGATGGTTTGATCAAGATACAGACTTCTACACTGGAAATTATTTTTCCTGGACTTCCCTGGTGGCACAGTGCTTAAGAATGCACATGCCAATGCAGGGGACATGGGTTCGATCCCTGGTCCAGGAAGATCCCACGTGCCACGGAGCAACTAAGCCCGTGCGCCACAACTACTGAGCCTGTGCTCTAGAGCCCACGAGCCACAACTACTGAGCCCGCGTGCCACAACTGCTGAAGCCCGCGTGCTCAGAGCCCGTGCTTTGCAACAAGAGAAGCCACTGCAATAAGAAGTCTGCACACTGCAACGAAGAGTAGCCCCTGCTTGCCGCAACTAGAGAAAGCCCGCGCGCAGCAACAGAGACCCAACGCAGCCAAAAATAACTAGTTATAAATAATTAGTTTTCCTTAGAATTTTGAAGGCATTGCTCTATTTTCTTTTAATATCTCACATTGATGATGAGAAATCTTATTCTCCTTCATTGGATGCAACCTGTTTTTCCTCTCTGGAAGCTTTTATGATCCTTTGTTCGTTCTCAGGGTTCTGAGATTTCACCGTGATGTGACTTGGGGTCTCCCTGCTGTTACTGTGCTAGTATCAGGCCAGTTACTGAGGCACAGTCTCCAGAGTCTCACTGTTCGGGTTCAAGTTCAGGGCCGCCATTCACTAGCCTTGACCTCAGGCAAGCTACTCGACCTCTATGCCTCAGTTTCCTCATCTTAAACAAAGATATTACCTACCTCACAGGTAGGTTCTGAGAATTAATATCTGAAAAATGCTTGAAACAGTACGTGCCACCTGGTGAGTGCTATTTAAGCACGAGCTTTTATTAATATTTCAGATGTAAAAAATAATTTCCTAGAGCTCTGCAAAGTTCCCTCAACCCTGTGTCTGGAATATAAATGTTGGCCCTGAGAGGGGGCGTGGTTGTGCAGGTGGCTGTCTTTGATGAGATGAATTTCAACAGGGTGAAGCTGATAAAGAACGAAGCAAATGCAAAAAAGAAATAGGTACTTTTTATTGCCGGGAAAGCAGCCCTGGAGTGGATTCTCAGCTCAGGATGGGAGGAATAATAGGTAAAGGAAAGACACAATCTTTTAAGAAACCTGGTCGCTCCAGTTTAGGATTCAGATATGCTCCCTGGAAGGGTATTTTCATGTTTTCAATTTAAAGGAAATATCATGACATAGATTCAGAATAAGAAAAAAGGGAGAGTGCTTTGGAAATTCTCGGTATCTTTATGAGTGAGAAAATCTGGTGATGATGCTTTTCACTGTTACTCTTTATTATCGGCTAAGCCAGACCAACACACGGGCATTTCCTAATTTCTGTGCTAGAAAATCAAAGAGATATTTCCCTCCTGTGTAGGAGCTTGAAATTTTAACATAAAAAGGGTTCACAAACGCACACTCAAAAATGATCTGTTTTTAATAGGAATGGTAACTCAAGGTAACCAAAGAGCCCCAGTTAATGAGGGAAAGCTCTACTTTACATAATAATTCTACATAATCATTTGGAATGGAAAAAAGTTTTAAATCACCATTTTGCACCACTCTCATGAAACAGTTGATTCAAAGATCATCAACAGATGCTAAAACCACTAGTTGAAAGGGATGGGGAAAGGGGTATTCCCATGGTGCCAAGGTACTGTATGTAGAATATTTACCTCTTACAAAGAGATGCTTGAGAGATCGTCCAGTGAAGAGAGCTGTGGTCACCAGATGATCTCAGTAATTAAACATCACATCACTAGCAGTGAGGCACACCAACATTGGATTCCAATGTAATGAATGCGAAAACATATTATCTATGAAATATACTTGCCAAAAATGTTTGTCTTGATTCTGATTAAGCTTTGAGGTCTAACTTCCATCTTGGAGGACAGGAGATACAGGAACCAGTTACCTGATACCATGAGGAAAACATCAGACGAATCCAGAATGTGGGACATCGTACAACTAGCCTTACCTATTCAAAAAGGGGCCAAGGCAAGGAGACTGCTTTGGATTACAAGAGATTTAAGAGACATAATCATATGTAGTGCATAATCCTTGATTGAATGTTGATTGGGAAAACTGTAAAAGATATTTTGGGGGTGATTGGAGAGATTTTACTATGGAATGGGCATTAGACATATTATTCAATCTGTGTGAATTCTGTTAGTGTCATAATGGTATTATGCTTATATAAGGAAATGTCCCTTTTTTGGGAAATGCATACTGAAGCATTGGGGGGTGGGGTTTCATGATGTAATTTACATTGAAATAATTTAACAAGAATAGATAAATACGCATGAAGCAGATATGGCAAAATGTTAACTGTTGTTGAATCAAGATGGTAGGTATGTGGATATTTGTTGTTTTATTCTACTTTTCTATTTGCTTGAAATTTTTATATTAAGAAATATAAGGAAATGGCTTGCAGATGCAAAGTGCATAAACCTGGCCGACAGTGTTTTGGGAGGCCAGGAATGAGTGTTTCAAAGGGCCACATTTGCACTGGGCGCCAGGAAGGAGCATTCACACGTTACTTCACCAGAGCAATGGAGTGAGATAGTCATTCACTCCAGAGAATACGAGAGTTTTTGAAGAATTAGCGCACTTCCCAGAGTGCCCAAGTTATGTCAGGAACAAGGTACTCGTTGGCAGGGTCAGGTTGAATAATTGATGTTACAACTGCAGTGGGAATGCTCACGTTTGGTTGCTGTTAGCTGCATTTATTCCCCCTCAAATTAAGTCACCTAAAACTACCTCCTTCACATGAGGTATCTGGGGGATGTATATTTTCTTTCTCTTTTTCTTCCTTCCTTCCTCCCTCCCTCCCTATCTCTCCTTTCTTTTTTTCTTCTTTTTAACCATTTGTTTCTCCCAAACAACATGAAGTAATGGTCCTACCCACTCAGACATAGATGTAGAGTAACAGTTAAGATGCAGGATTGGTTCCTGCTAAATTTGTTCTTCAAATATAGTTGTTGCTTAAGAAGTGAGTTACTGCCCCAACCAGTTCCTGTGTTTTGGACGTGACTCAGGGAGCTAGACTGTGCCATGTTGCGGCGCCTGGAGAAGAGGATTCTGGTGGACCTCCCAAGCCAGGAGGCCAGGCAGGCCATGATCCACCACTGGCTGCCGCCCGTGAGCAGGAGCTGTGCCCTGGAGCTGCGCGCGGAGCTGGAGTACAGCCTGCTGAGCAGGGTGAGCTGCCTGGGGAGGCGCCTAGGCCCAGGGCCCGCCCCGTGACTGTCTTCTCAGCTGTTCGGAGCCTCGAGTCACTTAGAAAAGATCCAAGCTGCCCCAACAAGCGCAACGGGCCTCTCCTTCATGAAAGACCAAGCTCTTTGTCCCTCGGGAACATTCAAGCAGAGATGTGATAAAGTGGAATAGGGTTTAGACTCAGAGGACCTATGGTCAGATTCTGGCCCTGCCACTTATTAACTGTGTGCCATCAAGGAAGTCACTTGCTCTCTGAGCCTCAGCTTCTTCATCTGTAAAATGGGTAACAGGCCATAGAGGATTGCTGTGATGATTAAATGCAAGTCTTTCACAAAAGGAAAAGCATGTTACCCCCATGCCCACTGCTGTCATTGCCTCCTTGAGAGGACACTTGAATGTGATGTTCTCTGAGGTTCCTTAAAGGCAGGTTATAATCCTATTGACAAGAACAGAAGTGTCTACCAAATTTTGCCATCCTTGAATTTGGGCACAAGGGCCCCATTAGGCTGGCTTGGGTGGGCCAGTCGTCACCAGCATCTCACCACCTACGTTTGGATGGTGTTAGGAAGTTGTTTGTGGCCCAGATCCTTAGGTTATCCAAACACGTTAGCAGCCTCTCTCCCCCTAAACACTATTTATCTGGGAATCTTTATATAGTGTCCATGGGTGACGGATACAGAATCCAAACAGGGGCTCTGACACCCTGTCCTGCCTGTAAGAATGTAACCACCACCAGCATTCTGCCTGCTGCCTAATGGCTGGGTTTGCGGCTGTTTCAGGAGATGGAGGGCTACTCGGGCTCGGACATCAAGCTAGTCTGCAGGGAAGCAGCCATGCGGCCTGTGAGGAAGATCTTCAATGCCCTTGAAAATCAGCAGTCAGGTATGGTGAGGATGACAGCCAAGGTGCTCCGGGAGAGAAATTTGTTTTTAAAAATGGGGCTTTCACCAGCAGGTGGCACCTTGCCCCTGTTCTCTGTGGCTTGTTACACTGGCACTCATTCTTTGGTCAAAAATCCTCCTTCTGCACCCAACTCCTTCCTCCTCTGCCGTTCTGTTTCGGATCAACTTTGCCCCCAGATGATAAACTCCTTAGGGCTCGGGCTTTTATTTCGCTGGCACACTATGTTGGGCTGGATCCATTTGTGGCACTATGTAAATATTAAATAACACGTCATAATGATACATTCAAGTCCCATTTTGTGTATGGGCTTCAGGGGCTGAGTTGCACATTAAAGACTTTTTCCCCAGCCCTCGTCAGTCTCGCCCGTTGCTGCATTAACCGTTAAGAATGCTGCATTGTGCATTGTCTTGAAAGAAGGTCTATCAATGTTTCAAGAGCATTGATCACCATTAGGTAGACTGTTGTGCTGTTCCTCTTGTGTTTTTGTCTAGAGAGCAGCAGTTTACCTGGGACCCAGCTGGATACAGTGACCACTGCTGACTTTTTGGATGTGCTGGCCCACACCAAGCCTTCAGCAAAAAATCTGACTCAGAGATACTCAGCCTGGCAAAGTGAGTTCGAGTCTGTGTGAAATCACATTTACCCTGACTTGGCCACAAAGACAACTACAGAGGCCTCCTCATTAATTAGTGTAAGTGAAAGAAGAACATTATGCTTGGAATAGAAAACAGAAAATTATTCTTGAAGACTGGATTAATTTGGACAACTGTACCATTTTGGAAATATATATTTTCATGGTCGATGTCAGCAAAATATTGAAGATTCCAATTACAGGTATGTGTGCTATGAGGTCTTGCAACGGAGACTTTTCTCACAATGAGATCCCATAAAATTTAGATGAATAATTTCTTGTAGTGTTCCTCATTTGTGAACTGGCATTTTCATTTTTTTTTTTAAAGATGTTGGGGGTAGGAGTTAATTAATTAATTACTTTTTGCTGTGTTGGGTCTTCGTTTCTGTGCGAGGGCTTTCTCTAGTTGTGGCAAGCGGGGGCCACTCTTCACAGCGGTGCATGGGCCTCTTACTATTGCAGCCTTTTTTCTTAATTAATTAATTTTTGGCTGTGTTGGGTCTTCGTTTCTGTGCGAGGGCTTTCTCCAGTTGTGGCAAGCGGGGGCCACTCTTCATCACGGTGCGTGGGCCTCTTACTATTGGGGCCTCTCTTGTTGCGGAGCACAGGCTCCAGACGCGTAGGCTCAGTAGTTGTGGCTCACGGGCCTAGTTGCTCCGCGGCATGTGGGATCCTCCCAGACCAGGGCTCGAACCCGTGTCCCCTTCATTAGCTGGCAGATTCTCAACCACTGCGACACCAGGGAAGCCCTGGCATTTTCATTTTGAAAAAGATGTGGTAAGGAAAGTTGTGTTGGGATGCAGAGGGTCCCTAATTTGGGGAGCCAATCAGAAGCTAAGCTTGACAGACCATCTAACAGCTGACAGTTCAAGGGTGGATAAGGGTGGGAGCAAGGAAGAGAAACAGCACCTCCTTCTCTTGACAATATTCTGAATCTCATCTGCTCTCCCTGATTCTGACTCCAGTCAGTTTTATCAGCAGAGCAAACCCCTACCAGACTAGCCCCACTCAGGAATATCACTGGCCCACCTCTGGAGATGAGCTAATAATAGCAGTGGTAACAAGCACCCCACTATCACTACCTACCAGTTGCAGTGTTTTGAGTTCTGGCCCCTAATAACATCTTCACATCTCACATCCCGTGTATTCTGCCCTTCTCTTTCCATTGCCACAGCTCCTCATTGGATCCAAAACTTAGGATGGGATACCTGAGCTTCTAGAACAGTCTTCCCTGCGCTTAGGCTCCTCCCCATCTCCTTACGGGGTTGGAAACAGCTAGAAACATCTCATTCAGAAACCCACAATCTGAGGCATCTACTTTCAACTCCTGGTGAATTTTGAAGGCTTCCACTAAGTAATGCCACCCCTCCCCCTGCTTAGAATTTTCCTATGGTCACCTTTTGTTGTCTCCCTTGCCTTGTTTCTTCATCCCTGCAAGGCAGACTCCTCCAGAGAAGAAAACACTTCCAGGAAAAGGGACATTTGGGCTAAACAGTCCAAAGTATTTCACCCTTTTAAACAAAAACATTTGGGGTTTTGATTGTTTTGAACAGAATATTCTCAAATGCCTCTTAAAATATCATTTTATGGAAAATGTAGTCAAATTGAATGAGTTTAAAAGAAACAAAAAGACATTTCATCTTAGTAGAAGCTCAGCTGAAACTTCTTCATGGTCACTAGGTAGTACCCTGTGAGCACTGCCGATATGCAGACACGGAGGTCTCTAAACTCAATGGCCTAGACTGCTGTGCTGTTCAATTTCCAACATCTGCCGTCTGTGCTTTTGGGTTATTTTCTTTGTCAGGCTGTCAGCTGACATTTCTTATAGCTGTTAGTCCATTTGCTTGCGGTCTTTGCCACCCTTTCTGATTTCATAAAATCTCAAGTGGATGGAACCTCAATAATAGCTAATTTGCAGTGGCTGGAAAGCAGGTTAAGTGTGCACTATATGTGTACCTAAGAATGAACAGGCAGAGGGGCAGAGGAGGGCTCCCGTGGACAGCATGCTTTGTGACAATAGGGTTGGGCCCTTTTAGCTTACTGCTCTGGAGTTCCTGATTCCGTTCAGGTAAGTGTGGTTGGCCATCCCTCCCAGCACATACCGGTAACCTTCCACTTCCAAAACCCACCTCCACATCCTCCCTCCATTCCTTTTAAGAATCTCCAAGTTCACCTTTGTACGTTCAGTCACATAGTGCATCCTTCTCTCCTCATTCCTTGGAAAGTTTGTCTACAAATGATCACGCATATGCTTTTAGGTCATGCCTTTATTTGGGTGGCTTCTTATCAGTTTTATACATCATCTAATGACTTCCTGCTTTGGATGAAATGAAATATAGCCTTTTCAGCCCTTTGCCCCATCCCTACCACACACGTCTTTCCCTGATCATCCCCAAAGTTTTACTACAGTTTTAGGTTAACTCAATAATCAATATTTTTATGATATTGTTCACTGTACATTGTTTAATGAAGAGCCAACTAGTGGATTAGGATTACATTTCCTTGTTGAGTTTTGTCTTTCTTGGAATTAATAACTGCCTCATTTTTTTCATTTGCTTAATTTTCTAAGTATTTATTCTTAATTTTTGGGGCAACATTTTCATATCTGTCCGATATCCATCAGTACTGTCTTCTAAATGGCCAAACATATCAGATTAACTTTCAACTCCATTCCCACGCTCTCTGGTCCTGGTTGTAAGGGGAAGGGGACCAGACAATGGCTGTAGAACAAGCAGAGATTTCCCTAATCCCGTTTTCAGCCCTGCCTCTCAGCCTGGCCCACCACCATGTCCAGTGTCTCCAAGGCCTGAACGTTCATAGTTCCACTTCTCCAGAGCGTAACCCCCCCACCCTCTCCTGCCTGGCTGAGGGTGCGTATCTGGCTGCTCAGGGTGGGGAGGGTTTCTGGGGCTCCAGCCACTTTCCCAGCTTTGAACCAATTCCTTGCTTCTCAACCTTGCCTCACACCTCACGACCACTCTACCCAGTGTCTCCAAGCCTTGAGTCTTTGAGGTGATAATCTACAGGATGAATTTTGGTTTTTTTCTTTGCGTTGATTTTAGTTATCAACACTCCATCATCCTCTTTCCATCTCCTCAATTACTGAACCCTGTCATCCACTGCTGTCTTCTCTACCATTCTCTTGTGGGTTGTCCTTGTTGGTTTATAACATCTTTATTCCTTCCCTCTTCTTTTAGTGGGGTTTTGAGAGAGATCAACTAATACATGACTAATGTACTGTTTAGAGCCTCTGGTTAGTTTTTTAAAAGTAGACTAAAAGTATATCTAAGTTTATAGGGATATAGGAGATTGGCCCGTTAGTTGTTGGTGGAAATTTGAACCTAATTCCACATGTGGTATTTTCTTCTAAAGCAGAGGTCATAACTCAAATGCTATAGGAACCTGGAATATAGTTACACATGGGTAAAGGAAAACAAGGAAGAGGTGGGGGACTGTGGCGAACTGGAGAGGCCAGAACTAGCTGAAGATAGCTCAATTTCCCAACTAGAAGATACGTATCTAGGAGTTGGAGCTACGTTCTGCTGTCTTCCTTAGTGATTTACTCCCAAGGGCATTTAAAAATATTTGGGAGACTTCCCTGGTGGTGCAGTGGTTAAGAATCTGCCTGCCAATGCAGGGGACACAGGTTCAAGCCCTGGTCCAGGAAGATCCCACATGCCGTGGAGCAACTAAGCCCGTGAGCCACAACTACTGAGCCCATGCGCCACAGCTACTGAAGCCCGTGCGTCTAAAGCCCGTGCTCTGCGACAAGAGGAGCCACTGCAATGAGAAGCCCGTGCACCAAAACGAAGAGTAGCCCCCGCTTGCCGCAACTAGAGAAAAGCCCGTGCGCAGCAACGAAGACCCAACACAGCCAAAGATAAATACATAAATAATTTAAAATAAAATAAATATTTGGTTTTCTCAGGCACGTCAGCCAGTGAAACAAACAGGCATTGAGATGTGTATGACATTAAACACAGGAAAAAGGTATCAAAATCTGTTTCATCTTAACAGATGCGGTTTGAATTATGATAAACGATTTCTGGTGCTCTGGCGCCTCGCTTCTCAAGGACAGCAGCATGCGTTGGGTAGTAGGTCTTGACGGCTGGTGTAACACAAAGTCAGCTCAGCAAAGGCCCTGTGCGTTTACGCCGGGAAAGGCCTTTTTGACTTATGTCAAAGAAACTCAATAACGTAAACGTGGCTCTATGCAAACAACTGCTAACAGGACAAAGTACTCTGCTGCCCAAGGCAAGTGTTTTAATGAAATAGATTAGTGCAGTTTTAAAAGTTCTTTATTATAGGTGCCCAAGGACTTCAGTTTCATCCAACATGAACCACCACCAATCCAAACCAACTGAACATAGACTTTCCTGTCCAACTCACTCCTGTAATTTTTCAGTGTGGGGTTAAGAGTGAGGTGACGACAGTCACTCCAGGGCACTTTCTGATACCCACAACCGCAGGTGTTTGATGGAACCGTCACTAGGGAGGTGGGCCAGCCCCCTTCTCCTTTCCAGGCATTACAATCCGCTCCGCTCGGGTAGAGTGGTGGGTAGGTAGAGACACTGCAGAACTAGCTGATTCTGGACGTGTGAGAGTGAAGTGGGTGCAACAACCTTGTCTCCCCACCAGACTGGTCCTTCGCCCTCCTCCACGCCCAGCTCACAGGAGATGCCCAATAACCGCCTCCTGACCATGGGCATTCTCTAATGCCCTTTCAAGTCATAAATAAGATTCACTTGGTCCCTTTTCTGGGGCCACGACAGGATTATAGTAAAGCTGGCACCAACACTATCCTTCGGGCCAGCACCACAAGACAGCCTCTGAAATGTAATGGCTGGAAAATAAAGTCCTTTACAGTACTTCGGTTATTCAATCTCCTCCATGAAGCCCAAGGCAAACCAACCAGCTGAGCTGGGAATGTTTACAGTAACCTCGACCTAAACCAAGATTTCTATTTATCCTCACGAACTTCATACCGTGGACAGGTCAGTTAGAAAGTCCTATATAATGTTTATTAAGTAAATAAAATAGCCAACTAAGATTTTAATGGCCTAGAGGGCCAAGCGAGAATGGAGGAAAGTAGAGCAGCCGTTTCTCTTGACTGGCTCATTACACGCAGCTGGATTACCCCCTCCTGCCACTCGCCCATCAGTGATGTCTACAGCTTGGCTTTAGCTCTAACGTGTCTCCAGAGCATCAGAGCCATTATTTAAGTGCCTAACGGGCCTCCCCTATGAGCAGCAAGTCTAAAATGAAACATTTTCTCCTCCCTACCCACAGCTATACCCTCTAGCATTCAATTCCTATAATATTTACAGCTAATTTTGAGTTGTCTGGTGACGGCCTGAGTGCCCATCTGTGTTGTAGCACAGAGTCCTGTCTGGTGGGGAGAAGAGACATTTGAAGACCTAAGTATAATCTAACAACTGCTCCATGGCACGAAGGAGGAAACACTTCACTCCATCCTGTGGTCAGGACCACGTCACAGAGAAGGGAGACACAGAGTCTGCACACTGCCTTGGGTATTCTCCTTAGCTCCTCACCTAGTAAGGGCCCTCCAGGCAAAATCCTTCTCTTAAATGTTTATTTCCTAGCAGGCACTTCGCACACAGCAGCTAGCAAACCCTTGATAACGCTTGGGCCAAGGAATCAGTGACCCAGGTGCCGGGGAACAGGCCACTGGTGAACACGCCCAACAGCCCCTCTTGCCTCCACGCTGGGCTTTCTGTGTGGCTCCGGCCTGAAGGAATTTAAATGTAGTAGAATGTGTCTCTTTTTTAAATTCTCAGGAGGACTTTCCCCACTGAACTGACTGTAGAGATGAATTCTACCAACTTTTTCCGGATTGTTATATGCAGGTACTCCTGCTACATCTGTGTCATCATCGCAAACAGGCAACACTTAACATTCCTCCGATTCTATTTAAAGTCCTTGATATATGGGTTGTGCATTTAACCCTCACAACAAGCCTACGTGGTGGGGTATCTCCACTTTACAGAGAAGGCAAAGGAGGCAGAGTGGCTAGGGGAGTTGCCCCAGGTCACCGAAGGGAAGTGCTGGCCAGGCTCCCTGCTCTGTGCCCCGGTCACTGCACCCCTCCTCCTGATCTGGGGTGGTGCCCTAGCACATGTCTTCTGCACTCTAGGATCGTAAGGACTAGGTTGGGGCATCTGCAGAAACAAGAAAAGTGTTCACCAAACGACCAGAAGTAGAGGAAGCGGCCACTTATTTAGCTTTGCTCCCTCCCATCCAAGACCAAGCTGATCTCTAAACAAGCATCAAAACCCAAAGCTCATTAACACTGCTGTGTGCTTCAATAAGGTGAGCACCATGATAATGGACAATTACAAGCTAATAATCCAGTGCCCAAGAGCCCAGTAAAACAATTGCAAAGGCCCAGGATCATCACAGTATGCAAATGCGCTAAGAAAATCATTACCTATTTAGTCCCCTTCATTTTGGTGGGTTTAACATGAGAAGAAGAATCCATGCTGCAAGACGAAATTTCATTTTACAGCCGTAGTAACCAAGTACATAAAAGCTTGAATCTGTCCCAATAGCTTCTGAAAGATTTTTCCCATAGTGTCAGAGGCAAAAATAATGAAATCTTGCAAATGTACAGTTAATAGGACCCGGGTGGACACTAGCCTCAAAAATGCATGGTCTATAAGACATTAAAGGCTTGATTTTAGTTTCTGCACTGTTCCTGTTAATAACAATGTCTAATTAAAACATCTGTAAAATACTGATAGTTTTAATTTTACATAAAATTTCCAACACAACTGTTACACAGTATAATAGGTATCTGCAATGAATAGGTTATTAATGGAAATATTATTTTAAATTAAAACCAGGTTCTAAATTTAAATTACTCATCTCTGGCTAACCAAGAGAAAAAGAAGTCACCCGTGCTGGGAATAATACAGTAGCTAATCTAGTTTTCAACATCTGTTAAAGCAAATTCACTCCTTCACTTGGGCTAAAGGACACTTTATTCTGCTTCTTCTGTCCTGTACCCTACTTGGCACTTCTGATGGATTTCACAGTTGAACTCAATATTAAAACTACATACAGCCTAATGCACTCTTCAATGCAGTACTTTATAACTTAAAAAACACCATTCAACTTTATTCAGAGTCTGAACCCCTCCAATTTACCAGCGAGGAGACAGCAGAGAACAGGCTCCCTGCAGGAGACTCTTCCCCAGCGCCGCTAACCTGATGAATATTTTAAAAGGAATGGCACAAAATCTCAGCTTTCCCTTTCTTTGGATCTCATCTTCTTTTACGAAAAAAAACAAAAGGGATTAGCCAGGCTTGGTGTCTTGCTGCAATTCAATACCTTTCTTTCTAATTACTGCCCAATAAAAGAGGGTTAAATGGTGACCAGGGCTGAGTGGTCTCTGTCTGTCATTAAGTTGTTGAGGGATTCTTTCCAGACAATGAAAAGCTGCGTTTCAAGTTGCTTCTGATTCGCATAATGGTTCACAGTAGATGCTGCAGAATGTGGTCCACGGCATGAGGGAAGCTGTCACAAGTTAAGTAAGGAGCTGGATTAATTTTTTCTTCGTCTGCTGCTCGATATTTCCCTGAAATGAAAGTAAAGCCAGTGACAAAGCTAGAGAGAGGCATGGACACATATACACTACCAAATGTAAGGTAGATAGCTAATGGGAAGCAGCCGCATAGCACAGGGAGATCAGCTTGGTGCTTTGTGACCACCTAGAGGGGTGGGATAGGGAGGGTGGGAGGGAGGGAGATCCAAGAGGGAAGAGATATGGGAACATATGTATAACTGATTCACTTTGTTATAAAGCAGAAAATAACACACCATTGTAAGGCAATTATACTCCAATAAAGATGTAAAAAAAAATAACAATAAAGCCAGTGAACAAAGGCTACTGGTAGAACACCAGATTAATCACACCCCATGAGCACCTGGGACACCAGAGACCACCCTTATAATAATGATGAGAGAATCGAGGTCTCCACAGCTCCCAAAGCACCTTTTATCCAGGCTTCAGGAATGCCATGAGGCAATTCAAAGCAAGGTCATATTCAGCATTTCCCAGGCCCTCTGGTCTTTCATGATGGACAGTCACAGGTACTGGGTCACCTGAGAGCTAAGGGTGCCTTCGAATCTCCTCAGCTGTTGAAATCATTTTCTTCCCCCAGCAGCCCTACAGATAGGGATGGTGATTAAATCAGTGCTTTTAAATGAAAGCCCAGACCCCACAGGGCAGAGGCCTTGTCAGCTTCAGAGGGTGACTGGAAACAGCATGAGCTGCTGCCGAACAGGAGCCCTGTGAGCGGGCAAATGAGGGCGCCCGGGGGTGGGAGGGGAGGAGAGATGGGTGCTCATGGTGCTCACGGGTGGGCCTGCTGCTGAACTTTCCCTGGACCCTGCAATTCAAGGGCCACAACTGAACAGTGCAGCACGGTCACAGACTCTTACAAATGTAAACCAGACCATGCGTGGTCCCTGTTTAAACACCGTTAATGTGTCCCAATGCCCTTCAGAAAGAACCCTGTATCTCTGTTGTTGCCTACCAGGCCCCTCAGTCACCAGGCCCTCACCTTAGCATGTGCTCCTCTCACCAGCTGCAGTCCTGTGCTGGACACATCTGCCACTCCCTTTGCCTGGAACATTCTTCTCAACTGACAACCTCCTTCAGGCTTCGGGTCAGTCCCACCTTCCCATCCAAATGAGATCCCCTCCCTGTATTTTCTCTCTCTCTCTCTCTCTCTCTCTCTCTCTCTCTCTCTCTCTCTCTCTCTCTCTCTCTCTCTCTCTCTCTCTCTCTCTCTCTCTCTCTCTCTCTCTCTCTCTCCTGTTCTTTGTCTCCACAATATTTATAACAATTCGTAATTATATATTTATTAGTTTAATGTGTCTCACATCTAAGACTATAAGTTCTCTAAGAGCAGGGACTATGTCTGTTATGTTCCCCAGTGTATTCCCAGCACCTGACATAATGACTAGCACATGGTGAGCATGAAGAAAGGAAAGAAGGAAGCAAGGAAGGAAGGGAGGGAGGAACACTGTATTAGACAGGGCCTTGGGGGAACGAGGCCGACTGCCCTGTAGTCTCAGCGCTGCCTCTGCACTTGCCCTTTCTCCTCGCTCCCTCATCCCCTTTTCTGTGATCTCTGCTATTTATTCTTCTGCATTTTTCAGTATTCTGTCTAAATCTGGGTTCCCCAACAACAGACCCACCACTTTCTACAATTCCTTCTGTTTTCTATAACTACTCTTTAAGAGGCTTTGTTCAGCAAACACCAAGCCTGAAAACCCCGCTTCCCCAACTTGACAATGTGGTAGTGAAGATGCTTCCTGTCCTGTCTTGCTGACTGTGAATTCCTACAGGAAAGGAGCCAGCATCTAACGTACAAAGCTAACTTACCTTAGGGTCCTCAAGGCACCTGTCCACAGTATGGCCCACATAGCAAACTCTACTGCTAGTTTTTTCTCAAGCTTAAATCCCATTGAGTATAAACTCCTCTGCAAGGTTTCTGCTTGTCCTCATAGGTAAGTTAATGACTAACTTCTGCTATACCACTCACTTCTTGGAGCCAGTGGTCTAAAGGCAAATGCGTGAAAGTCAGGTTTCTTAGCCATGAGCTTCCAGAATGCTTTTGCTTAGTGTGGCTCTGCCAAGTGGGGTTTCTACAAAGTACAAATTGATACAGTGGCTCATGAATGGGTGATAGTTCTAGCAACTGCACTGTGTCTGGCATAGAGCAGATGCTCAATAACGTTGGCTGAGTGAATGAAGCAGGCCCCCATCACTCAGGCCTGACTCAGCGTGCCAGTCTATACTCTCCTGGACGAATAAATGGTGAATGGAGGGAGAATGCAGGAAGCCATGTTGACAACAGTGGACAAAGGGTGATCCCATCTTTTCTAGGTGATTGTTTTACATGCTAAACAGAAACAGATTCTAGTTATGGCTAGTCAAAAGTCTTTACTGGGGCTTCCCTGGTGGCGCAGTGGTTGAGAGTCCGCCTGCCGATGCAGGGGACACGGGTTCGTGCCCCGGTCCGGGAAGATCCCACATGCCGCGGAGCGGCTGGGCCCGTGCGCGTCCTGAGCCCGTGCTCTGCAACGGGAGAGGCCACAACAATGAGAGGCCCCCGCACCGCAAAAAAAAAAGTCTTTACTAACAAATCGTGGAGCAAATGTATATTGAGCATCTATTATGTGTTATTGAGAAACAAAACTGCTCAAGACTATCACTGAATAATTTAAAATCTCTTTGGTAATTTTCAAACACTGGGAAAGTCAGCAATTGTTCACTGCACTGAGTTCAAATTTATGAGGAGCTGGCTGCTCTGTATGCTTTCAGAACAGTGGGCTTACTTGGGACTTTTTTCTGACCAAAGATGAACAGTACAAATGGGCCTGTTTTCATGAGCTGGACTTAGCTATGTTTCTAAGTTAGACATTTCAGATTTGATGGTGTGGAGCTGCTGGCTTCTCTAAGACTAACTGGATGCCTCTGTGACAGGCTGACCACAACCAACTGCCAGTCAGAAAAGAAGGCAGAGCCAATGGAGACCAGCTAGGGAAGCTGGGCCTACAAGACCCTGGCATAGGACCAGTTTTCATCCTTGGTGCAAATCCTTAGTTATGTGACCTAAAGAAAGGAAATGTTCATGGGAACAATACCCGAGAGGAAAATAGTTAGCCGAGGGTTTCCTCAATGACCAGATCATAAAGTGATGAGGAATGCCAAGCGTCTGAAAATTCAGATACAGGGGAGGATGAGGAGTGTGGCTCTTTTTCCTGACTCCCTGATATATCCTCTTTTTTGCTTCCATCAAAGGGCATGTTTCTGGGAAGACGGTGATCATTTTGAATTAGAAATGTGAAAACACAATACTATTAATTCTAGAGTGACTGGAGCCAGTATCTGCAAGGCTCCAATGGTTCACTCCAGACGCCCAGCATGAGAAGACTGTTCCCATTCTTTGTTCACACAGGGCCTGGAAAATACTTCTTATTCGATTCTAGCAACATCTATGTTTTCTTGTTTCTGTTTTTAAATTCAAAATAGCTTTTATGCAACCACATTTTCTTGAACATCACAGTCACGAGTAAATATACTCTATCTAAAAAATTTCCCAGTGGCAGCTCGTCTGTGACTTAGTGTTTAAATCTTCCCTTTTCTGAACGGCCTGTATGAAGCCAGGCATATGAACTCACAGAGCCATCTATGGAACCACCTATCTGCTATTTAACTGATAAGAGCCCGATGACAATTCTTGGACCAGACTCCTGGCTGTCATCCTCAAACACGTGCTATTAGTTTTAAGCTCAGCAGGTGCCAGCTGGGGGCAGGTGCGGGGAAGACCTCTTCATTTTATCTGAAAAGGCTCATCAAGTTCCTAGTGCAACAGCACACAAGCCCACACAACTCTCATGACTATTCTTTCCTTACCTTGAAAGGACTTCATTAATCACACTCCACACAGGAAAACTGCACAGTGTAATACTCATATACTGTGAGAGCTAGAAGGGACCAGTCCAGCCCCATCATCCGTAAATGGCCCAAAGAGGTGAAGGGCCTTGCCCAGAGTCTCACAGTCAGTGTAGAGCTGAGACCAAGACCCAGGACACCTAACTGGTCCACTGTTGCCATGATACCGTATTAGCTGAGTCTCCCCCATTAGGTTCTTTCCCTTTCCTTAAATTTATTTGAGGGACCACACCCGGTTTACCTAATTTTGGTACAGGAAATTGTTACTAAAACAGTAAGTGAAAAGACAAAAGTTTTTTGTGTGTTTTTTAAAAAAATGTAAACATTAACACAAAGTATCATATCACTTAGCTAGCCAGTCGCTAAAAAGATAAACATCTTATAGCTGGTGCAAAAAGAAAACATATTTTTACACAGCCCCACTATCAATGGTCTTTTGGTCAACTTTGGTGATTTGTATATCCAGAAAATCATACAAATGCTAATGGTCAATTGTGTGTGGTTATCTCTGTGTAACTGTTAAAATACCTCTGAACTCTGATCTGATCTTCCTAGCTTTGCACAGCATGGGCCCTTTCACATTGTCTTTTTTCCCTGCAATCCTAAGCCCATTTTATTTTTGCTTTGTGGCAGAAAGAGAATTAAAGTGCCCAGGGGGCTTTGCCATTTCTTCAAAGACTGTTCTTTAAGCAGCTGTGTATTCTACCATTGTTTTAGAGAAACAGAATATTATACTGAAGATACATACCAGTTTTGACTAAGATGCCCAGCATGCCGACATTCTGAGCCCCACCAACGTCATCCCTGCAATCCTAGAAAAGCATAACGAAGCATTTAGTCCAGTGTCATCAGTGAGCTTGCCAACAAAACTGACCAATTGATCTGATTTATTAGGACAGGATGGCCAACTGTAATCCCATGTTTTTTTTAAAATGGAAGAGAAGGAGGCATAGGAAAGGATAAAGCCATGTCTGAAGGAGCGCACCACTGCAAGAGGGAAGCGTCATAGAGGCAGAGGTGAAAACAGGGTAGTAACCCTAGTAACCACCTAAAAAGCAGTTACAGTGCTTCATGTTTTGCCACGTGTACATCTATTTCCTTTTAGAACAGATCATGGAAAAAAAGTATTCTATCATTTGGCAGCTTTTAAGGTAAATGATCCAACTGCAGGACAGTGAATGAACTAGGTTCAGAAGACAGCTCTTGTGCTGTCTATGTAACATTATCCTTACTTTCCATCCAATCGTCCCTAACAGGGGGAATCAAATCAGATCAGTGTACTTAAACAGATTCTGAGACTGTCTGATATTCACTTCACACTTAGGAATAACGGATCAGTTTCAAAGGGAAGCTTTTGTTTTCCAATTCTTACTCAAGATAGGGGTGAATATACTCGGCTAATTGTGATGACAAATGCAAGGTAATAAAAATCCAAAAACTGGAAGAAACATCATCAATAAAATCAATCCTACCATCTCATGTGTATAAGCAGGATTCATTCAGATCACACCCAAAGAAAAGTTTTTTCCTTAAAAATCATTCATATTATTCAACAACAGCCCTTGGAAATGAGTCTTAAAATGTCAAAATCTTCATTTAGGGTCTAACTTAAAACCTTTTCTGTGCATCTAAACTTGCCTTGTTGAAGCAGGGGAGATGGGGGAGAGGGACAGGAGGAAGGGAGGAGGGAAAAAGTGAACAAGGAAAGCAAGGGCCCACTGGGTAGGGCCCCCGATTGTCCAGGTTCAGCCCTGCCACTCCTAGGCCTTGAGGCAATCGATATCTTTAGCTATTTGTGGCACACAGACTGGGAAGTTCTTCCATAAGCATATACTAGCAAAAAAATCAATAATGGGACAATTCTTTGGGTATAGGTGTTCTTTGCATTAAGGAATAGTCAAAAAAGTCTAAATCTATGTAGAAGTTTTCTTCAAAAAGACATATAAAGCATTTAATTGCCTTGCAGTTGATGGTCTTTTGAATTGTATATATCTCATCACACTATGAAGAATGTCAGAAATAATCAATATTTCAGTTCTTTAGAATACCAGTAAACAACTACTGGAAAGCCTGTTTTATGGGTAGCCTCTTACTACCATCTGATATCACCAATAAGAGCCTGCTTGTGTTTCAAAGCAGTGCTTTGAAGTTGGCTCCTCCCAGCATGACAGGTAAGCCCAGGGCATTTCCTGGGCTCTTCTACTTACATCTCCAATCATGATGGCCTCCTCAGGTTTACAGCCAGTGCTCCGCAATGCCTCCAAAAAGAACATTTTCTCTGGTTTCCCCACGACTGTGGCTTTGGTATCTGTGGCATGCTCTAAAGCAGTCACAAATGGTCCGGGCCCCAGGGCTAAGCCATCTTGCCTCTTGTAATACCTGGCTTTGTGGATTGCTATCAGAGGTGCCCCATCCAGGAGCAACCTAGAGAGACAGAGAAAATGGAAATTGGCTAAAAGCAAGGTTTCTATGACTGGAAAAGAATGTCAGACTTACAAAGTGGTTTTATTCACACTCACAGAAGTGAACAGTTTCTTATTAACTTTTAATGACTTGCTGTCTTCTAATGAATTCGCTAGGAACTGCTGAGAATTACACTCAGATACACTGAAGAAAGGTGATAGATTAAATTTGTGATTGCTTCAACCTTTTACCTTTAGTGGTTTCAGACATTTTACCCAAATCACCATGGAAAGAGAATTAAGGGAAGTAAAGCTAAATAAGACACTTGAGGGAAGAAGCTTAACTTAATAAGACAAGTTGTTTCGACTTCCCTAATGGTAAGCAGGAGGCTCCTGAGCCTTTGCAATACGACTCAACCGATGCTGCGGTGACATGTTCAGCTAGCTCCTAAAATACCTGGTTTCCTCTTCCCTCTGCTCCAAAATACGATTCTTTCGAATTCAGAAATTTCACAGACCATCTTACAAATACTCTCTGCTTGTATCTTTCCCTCTTCATTTTACCTTTTGACTGCTTCGGGCGTTACTTTGCAAATCAGGCTGTCTTCCCTGAAGGTCACAGCAGTAAGGCTCAAGGGTGAGCCTATACTGTCAAGTCCTTTCCTTCTTCCTGATGTAGGACAAATACTCTCATACCAACCGCAAGGGCATAAAGAGTTTTCTTGTTAGAGAACTAAACTCTACATATAGTCAAGGACCCTCATTACTTACTCAGGCAAAACGTAACAAATCTAAAAAAAACCCCCCACCAACCCCCATCCAAAAACATCTGCCAACCATCCCAACAGCGCAGCCTGTAAGTCACACAGCAGAGACAGTCACACACATATCATCTAATCGAATGCAGGACATGATATTCTTCTTAAACTGCTTTTAAATCAATGTAATAAATGATCTCACTTAGCTTAATTTAAGTCATCTACTTAGTTAAATATCTAGTATGTCCATCGAGGAAGAATTCATCACATCTCACCCTGCACAATTATGAGTAATTAAGCGCTCAACTATGAAACTGCTAAATTATTCTTGTCAGTGGGCATGGAAATGCCTTCCTGTGGGAGATGCAGGATTCAGACATTTATGATTAAATATTTTATTATGTAAAAACCAAATACCGGACTATTGCAGGGCCTTATTGTTAGTTACTACGAATTGCTCACAGCACAGGATGGATCCTTCAAATTTATTCACTAATAGCAATACAAATTTATTTCTTAAAGTAGATCTTAAAATCCAGCTGTTAGGAAACCTGATAAGGCCACTATGTTGGCCTTAAAGAACCACAGCTGATAGCAACGAGATAATAACGGGTGATTTATCTATCTCCCCTCTTGTCACCCTGCCCCCAATCCCATTTACTTGCTACTCTACCATGGAACTGGAATTCTTTATGCAACAGACCTCAAAATTGCTCTCCATTTACATAGCTAAACTAAAAACTCATTTGATTTAGCTTTGTTAATATTTTATTATATATTAACTGGGGATGAGACTTATCAGCTTGATTGACGTGTGTACTTAATTCCCGTGCCTTCTCTGGAAGGGCTGAAACTGTGGGTTCCTCTACATTTCTCTAAATGGGAACTGGTTCTTCAGGAGCTTGGAGAAGACAGGCACCTCTCAGGTAAGTGGTTCTTGCTTCTGTCATTCTTCTACATTCAGCATAAGCTTTACTGACTCTTTGAAGAGCCAAGGCACGTTCAGGATAGACTGAAAGGTAAATATTTTCAAGGACACAGATTAAAAGATTTTTGTATAGTTAAACATTTTCAAAATGTAAGAAAATAGACACCCCAATACTTGGGACTGTTTTCACACTTCCTAGACAGGGCAAAAAAAAAGTTGGTTGTTTTGTTACCAGAAGTAATGTATCGGGAAGAAATCTGAGAATCTTCTGTCTCTAACTATAAGCCCATTGAGGTGCAAGATACAAGAAAAAAAGGCATAAAGGCGGCCTGATGCAAAAATCCATAGCTATAAATTCCACGTAGGCAAAGGAAAAAAACCATAAAAAGTCCTAGCCAGGGAGCTGGACCACATTATAAAAATGTTAGGCAGAGCAGTAAGAGAAAAGCTAAGGGGATGACTTAAATTCAGAGCCACAGTACGTTACTGAAAGGGACCGTAAAGAATACCAAGTCCAACACACCCCATTTTACAGATGAGAAGATCACCTTGCGATGCTGGCCAAGACCAAGGAGAGCGGAAACCCAGAACTCCAGAAAACCAATCCAGCACTCTTCCAAATAAACTCACTTTTTTAGAAAAAATGATCAACTTTTCACCATTTCTGCTGAAGATGGAGAATGTGGAAATGAAATTACACGGCAGCTTAAGTAAGAAACCTAATATGCCTGACATCGAACGATTGAGTCCTTTTCTTCCCACCCCCCCAAAACGACCCTCCCCAATCTTTCCCAACTCAGTAAATTGGCCCCATTGCTCAAGTCAGAAACTAGCAGTCATCCTTGATTTCTCACTTTCCCTCACCCTTCCACATCCCTACTATTAGTAAATCCAGTCACTTCCAAGTCCAAAACAAAAACAAAACTTTCTCAAAATGGTCTTACTCCCTCTGGCGAACCTCTGCAATAGTCGTAACTCAGCTTTCTGCTTTCTACTCTTCCCCTGTTATTCCAACCCGTCGTACATGCAATAGGGGGAGTTTTAAAAGTACAGATGGGATCGTGTCCCTTCCCTGCTTAAAACCTTTCAAGAACCTCTCATTGCAAAGAGTATAAAACCCAAAGTCCTTACCGAAGCTTATAAGGCCTGGCCTTACCTGTCAGCATCTCCAATCTCAAGTCACCTTCCCCGTCACTGACTACGTACCAAAAATGTACACAGTCTTTCCTGCTTCAGCCCCCACACCTGGTGTTCCCTCCTCCTGAGACAGAGCCCCATACTTTGCACACAGCTATCTTCTGCTCACTTGTCAGGTCTCAGCTTGAATGTCAGCACATCAAAGAAGCCATTCCCAATCTCCCTGCAAAGTGGACTTCCTCCTCACATTTCATCTCTATCTCATCCCCTTTTTCCTCTATATCACTTCCTATAGTTTATAATCCTTACTCAACTGTGTTTGGTTTGTCTTCCTCACTAGCTTACAATCTCCACTATGCCCATTAGTTTTACTCATCACTGTATTTCTTACTTCCAAAAAAAAAAATTCAAAACAAAACCAAAAACAAACCCTGGTACCTTTCACTAAATATTTATCGAATAAGTTAATTAATGCATGAAGCACAGTACGCCCTAGTGTCCTGACTATAAAACGCGGAATGACGCTAACCTTCTTGGGGAACAGAGACGATATATGCAAACTTCTTCGTACTATCTATCTGACAGTAATGACCATTATTTTTATTCATAAATATAGGAAGTGTAGTGTCTGTGCTACTTAAGATAGGTAACAGCAAACACTTCACATTTGTGGGCCCCGGTTTCTTATCAAATGAAGGAACTGAATCAGATCAGGTCTTTTCACTCTCAACACTTCTGACATTTTTTTACTGAAAAATGCTTTATATGGGGGGATCTGTCCTATACCTGTGGGATGTTTAGCCGCATCCATGGCCTCTACCCACTAGATGCCAGTAGCACTCTTCTTCCCCCAGTTGTGACATCCAAAAATGTCTCCAGACATTGCTGAATGTCCCCTGGGGAGGAAAAATGTCCCCAGTTGAGAATAAATGAACGAGGTGATGCCAAAATCTTGACATTCAATACATTTAAAACTAATACCAATCAACCTGACAAACACAACTACCAAAAGTTCAAATTAAAACAATAGCAAATCATGAAATATATCAAGAGAAAATCCCATCAACACTTAATTGAAACCCCCAGAATATCTCCAGTATCATACTGACACAGCAATTTTCTCATTAATAGTAGGCTACCTACTATCACCACTTCTATCTGGTATTGTAGTTCCCAGAGAGTGTAATAAAGCAAGAAAAAGAAATGAAAATACAAAGATTGGTAGGTGTGAAATAAAACTGTCATTATTTATGGTTGACAACTGTCCATGTAGAAAATCCAATTCAAAAGATTCTATAAATAAATTATTAGAATTAACAAGTGAATGTAAGAAGGTCATGAATACAAGGTTAACATACAAAATCTCAATTATACTTCTATGTATTAGCAACAAGCAATTAAAAGTGAAATTTAACAAAATACCACTGATAATCGCATCAAACAACATGAAATACAAGGATTAATTCAACAAAATTTCTAAGACCTATACTCTAAAAACAGCAAAACACTGCTGAAGAATGTAAGACTAAAATCTAAATAAATGGAGATATATTCCATCTTCATAGACTAGAAGACACATTACTGTTCAGTAAATTCTACCCAAATCCACAGATTTAATAAAGTAGCAATCAAACTCCTAGTGAGCTTTTTTTTTGTGGAAATTGACAAGTTGATTCCAAAATTTATACGGAAATGATATAGAATCTTAAAAAAGATTAAGTTGAAGAATGTATACTACCAGATTTTAAGATTTATTATAGAGCTACAGTATTTAAGACACTGTGGAAGTGCACAAATATAGATAAAAAATCTAGAAACAGAGCCACACATATATAGTCACTTGATTTATGTCAAAGCACTAAAACATCACTGCAATTCTGTGAGGCTTTTGAAAGAACTGATCTACGCAATAAATGTTGCAGAAGCAACTGGATATCTGTAAAGAAAAAATGAAATTTACTTCACACAATTCACAAAAGTTAATTCAAAACAGACCTTAGACCTAATTGCTAAAGGTAGAACAATAAAGCTTGCAGAAGAAAACACAGGAGAATATCTTCATGACCCTGAGGTGGGCAAAAATTTCTTAGGCATAACAGAAGAAAATATTGACAAATTGGACTCCATCAAAATTAAAAACTTCATGTTCTCATACCGTTAAAAGAATGAACTGGCAAACCACAGACAGGGAAAGGACATCTGCAGTACATATATCCAACCAAAGACACGTGTGTACATAACACACACACAACCCCAACAAATCACTAAGAAAACTATAACCCAATCAGAAGTGATAAAAGACTTGAATGTGTAGATCACAAAAGAAGTTATCCAATAGCCAATAAGTATATGAAAAGGCTTCAACAATATTATTCACCAGGGAAATACGAATTGAAACTCGGTAAGATACCACTATACACACCAGAAAGAATAGCTACAATGATATAGACTAGCGAGAGACTGGTGAGAATGTGGAGCAACTGGAACTCTTGTTCATAGCTGGTGGGTCATAACATATGACTCCACATAATCACTGTGGAAAATTGTTTGGCAATATTTACTAAAGCTAAGCAAGCACTTATCCTATTATCCAGTAATTTCACTTCCAGATACAGACCCAAGAGAAATGACTGGATATGTCCCCAAAAGACATGTAGAAGAATGTTCATAGCAGTTTTATTCTTAACAGCCAAAACTGGAAAAATCCAAATGTCCATTAACAATTGAATAAATTGTGGAATATGCATACAATAGACTACTACACAACAACAAAAATAAACAAAACAAAAACAAAGTACTGCTACATGCAACAATTTGGATAAATCTCAAAAACAGACCAAAAACAAAATGCTACAACTGTGTGATTTCATTCATATGAAGATCAAAAACTGGCAATATTGATAGAAGTCAGAGTAGTGGTTACCTTGAGGAAGGGGTGGTATTGACTGGGATAGAGAGCCTTCTACGGCGCTGGAAATGTTCTGTCTCGTGATCAGAGTGGGGGTTATCTATGTGTCAATTTTTATTGAGTTGTACACTGACAATCTGTATACCTTATTGTATGTTATATATCAATTTTAAAAGATCAGTAACAATATATTTATGTGGTTTATTCACCTAAAGCTTTTATTTAGAGTAGCAAGAGTTGCCTTGATCATAAAAGAATCTCCCCAGTTAATTAAATAATGAGTAGGGACTAATATTAAACTCAATTCTGTATTCTGTGATCTTCAAATTGGCATATAAAGTTGTTCTGCATATACTAATGGAATGCTTTAAATAACTCAAGTTCTTAAGTCTTCAACAATTTCTCATCTCCA
Organism: Phocoena sinus; assembly: GCF_008692025.1. Classification (NCBI taxonomy): domain Eukaryota; kingdom Metazoa; phylum Chordata; class Mammalia; order Artiodactyla; family Phocoenidae; genus Phocoena; species Phocoena sinus. The sequence continues at coordinate 26,587,052 of NC_045776.1, read as the reverse complement.
GAGTGTTTTATTTTTCTAGTCTGGACCTTAATTAAAAAGATTGCAGAGCAGTCAGCCCTTTCAAAATGGAAACAGCTCACAGAAATATTTCTAATTTAAGCCCTACTGCCACACTGTTCTAGAATTCCTTATGCCCAGGACTCTTAGAAAAGATTCAGGAGCTGCTGTACAAATGCAGTAACTGAGGACATTATTGTTGATTTTCCCCCTCCCCTTCCCTTCTTCCCTTTGTAAGGAATTGAATACATTAGTAATTAAACTTTTTATTCTTTTCTTAATGAGAAGGGGAAAAGAAAGCAATCCAATATTCAACAGAAACCATTTACGGGAATAAGAATCTCTTCCCCAAACACATGAGAAACTAATTTCTGTGCACCTCTAAGACTTTTGGAGGATTCTCGTACCTTGTAACAATTATAGGAAAGAAGTCATTAGCAAAGCTTCAAAACATTATTCTTAAGCAGCCTTCATCTCTGCATTTAAATGTAAAAGTTATCACTTATCTTCAATTGTAACAACATTTTAATAAGCTCCTCGAGAAGCTGGAGGGCAGCTGCTCTTAATGTAGAAAAATTTTCTTTTCTGTGAACTATTAAGTTAAGCAATTTCCATGAAGTTTTTTCCCAAAATTCCTTTGATCCAGCAACTGTACTTCTGAGAAAATATGTTATGGAAATATAAATATTGCTTAACAAACACATTCAGAAGTTTTTTATAAAAAACTAACTCATGAAACCTGAAAATAACTAACAATCAGAAATACATGGCTATACAATTTATTGCATTTTTTAAAGTGGAATATGCTCTGGGAATCAAATATGTTTTAGAAGAATATTTAAGAATATAGAAAAACATGCACAATATATTGTCGGCTTTTTAAAAGGCAATTACCGCATAGTATGTATACACTCTCATTTTTGTCTAAATATATATGTGCATGGAAACATAAACTAGCTATATGCTAAAATGTTAACTGTTGTTCTCTTAGGTGGAGAATCACAGGTAATTTTGTTTATTCATGTTTCTTTTTTGAGCATTTGAAAATTTCCACAATGAGGACATATTAATTTTTTTTAACATCTTTACTGGAGTGTAATTGCTTTACAATGGTGTGTTAGTTTCTGTTGTACAACAAAGTGAATCAGCTATACGTATACATATATTCCCATATCTCCTCCCTCTTGCGTCTCCCTCCCACCCTCCCTATCCCACCCCTCTAGGTGGTCACAAAGCACCAAGCTGATCTTCTTGTGCTATGCAGCTGCTTCCCACTAGCTATCTATTTTACATTTGGTCGTGTCAATGCTACTCTTTCACTTCGTTCCAGCTTACCCTATCCCACGGCCCCGTCCTCAAGTCCATTCTCTACCTTTGCATCTTTATTCCGGGAGGACGTATTAATTTTGAGGTAAGATATTTTTTAGTCTTGTTAATACCAAGTTCATTTAGATTAAGTGATCTGCTTGCCCAGGAAGGCTTTCTCCGAATAGAATTTAATTAAAATTGGTCCCTTACTGAAATGCTCAAGCTTTTTTTCCCCTAACAGGTCAGAAGATGAAAAAAGACCTTGCTACAAGCTAGTACTACAACTGTGAAAATGAATGGAGTTACAGGCATTCATATTGATGAATCATACATTATTTCTAGGGAAGAAAGCAAACTGATACACACATAAAGTATAAAACATGCAAGATAATACTACATATAGTCTAGAAATACCTACGTATGTGTTACAAGTATAAAGAAATGCAAGACAATGATAAACAGAAATTCACAATCCTGATTACTTTTGGGTCTTGGCTGACAAAACTGAGGAGGGATACACAGGGGATGTCAAACGTGTTGATAACTTGCATTTCTTAAACCGATTGACAGGCATATGGGTATTCATTATATTACACTTTGTACCTTTTAGTATTAGGTAAAAGGTAAAAAGCCATCCATGGCTCTCAGGATTTGAATGTTTCATAGAATCCAAGCCCAAATCACGTCTATCCCCTATAAGTGGTTCACATCCTTCCCCAAAATCAATTCTTTAAAATTCAGTGTTTTCGGGCTTCCCTAGTGGTGCAGTGGTTGAGAGCCCGCCTGCCGATGCAGGGGGCACGGGTTCGTGCCCCGGTCCGGGAAGATCCCACATGCCGCGGAGCGGCTGGGCCCGTGAGCCATGGCCCCTGAGCCTGCGCGTCCAGAGCCTGTGCTCCGTAATGGGAGAGGCCACAACAGCGAGAGGACCGCGTACCGCAAAAAAAAAAAAAAAAAAAAAAAAAAATTCAGTGTTTTCAATTTTATTCAGACATTTAAGACATTTTTGTAGACAGAGCATACTATGCATTTCAGGGGGGCCTACCCACTCAAAATACAGTAAATAAGAGGAGTGTAATGTGGAAGGTTGATGTATCTGCCTGAAGGCAATATGCCCCTAAAGGTGGTATTCAAGGCAGATATGCAACGGGGTTTAAAATCCAATGTTTATCCTCACTAAGAACCTGAATAGTAATTTAACTAGTTGGCGGTGCATTTGAGATGTCACAACCCAAACAGCTGTAGTCATTGGTTGGAAGGCATAGTCTCTGCGGAGACATCAATATGCAAAGAAGGGCAAGACCTAAAATCCTTTTGTTAACTTTCCACCCAGCTGTTAAGTGCATTTGTGAAATCAGAGTTGACTTATAAGTGCACTGTAACGCTTTAAAATGTAGTGTTAAAAAAAATCAGTATGGTTAGGGAAGTGTGCTAATTAGACAGCATGCAAACAATTACAAAGTCAGTATTATATCAACATACATTTTAATACCCTGAGTCTAGTATTTATCTAAGACAGAGACCTCCCAACTTCCTATTAAATATTAGGTCCTTCCCAAATTACCAGCTAAAATCAATCAATACCTTCTCCTTGAATTCTGTGGTTCAGAAATGAATAAAATGTAGCAGGGGGTAAATTCGGAAGTAAGATATAATAGCAGGTTCTCTATTTCAAATGAAAACTGGTTTTGGTTATAGTTATAAACCTTAAGGAGCTGGTGAGATAATCCCTTTGTCCCCCTGTCCCCCAAGAAGCTAGAGTAGAAAACTGAAGTAGGTGAAGCAAAGAAATTTTAATACTCAAGCAATCTGGCACAATAGTGGATCTTTGGGAAATAATGTCTACTGAGCAATTATAAAAAGTGAATTTGTTTTTATTTAAACAAAGGCTTGACTGTCACAGTAACTAAGAGAGTCACAAATAAAAGTACATTCAGTAGCCATAGTTTTCATAACTGAAGATCTAAAATTAATGTGCAAATGGAAAAAAGGTGACTGTTCCCAAAGGGCTATTTCTGGCCACATAGATTGTACACAGGGTAGCCATCTTCAAGATCAAATAATGTGCCCAGATGTGTGAACCTTGTAGTGAGTTTTAACATTTTGATTCTAGAACATATACATCAAGAAGTGAATTCTACATCAAGTATAAGTTAGAATGATTCCTGAGTATCTTTGTACTGGTAAGAAAATGATGTTAAATTCCAAAAATTTACCTAGCTATTAAAGAATTTTTTTTTAAAGTTAGTTCAATGTACATCTATGCAATATGTAGGACTACTTAACTTGTCATAAATTTAAAGGCAAATTACACTGTTTAATGTTCAACAAGAAGCAAAAGGCAAGATGAAAAATCTATAAAAAATGAAAAATCCAAGGCGAAAAAAATCACAATCTCACTCTAGAGTAGACTTGCAAATAAATTCTGATCCAATTTAGTTTAGGAAGTATGAGAACCAGTATGCAGCCTGCCTTTTGGAAGTAGCAGTAAAGAGTTCATACCGGTAAAATGCACACACAATTGAAGATTTATAACATTTTACGTGTCAGTTGTGGTTCCTCAATTTCTACCAGCAGCTATTGGAACCCCTCCACTTATATAGCCCACAGTTCGAAGAGCTCCACCCTAAACTCATCACCTCCTGAACCCACACAGGGAGTGTTCTCTATCACAGGCACTTAGGTTAGATATCTAGATGTTGACTCACTGTTCTTCTTCACCCCCTTGACCCAACTGTCCATCAAGTCATGTTGACAATACCAGAATCTCGTTTTCTTCATCCCTACTGCCACAATCACAGATCAGACTACCATTATCACTCGTCGAATAATTTCTTTGAAAGTGTGGTCAAACGTGCCAACTTTTTTCGATAGCCTGGATTCTCTCTGGAGGAAGAATCACATTTACTGTTTTGGGTGAATTAGCCTGGATCTTATTTTCCTTCAGAGATCATAGTCAGTGAAGAATCACAGGAGTGATAATAAAACTCCTAGCTTTAGATTTACAATTTGATTATGAATTTCTGCCCCGGAATATTGATCCTACGAACCAGAAAAACCCCAGTGATCATCACATTTTAACATATTATTTTAAAAAAACTAAGGAAGACAGTAATAAATATTTAATGTTGATCTTGAAGTGATCTTTAAGATATCTGTAAACCTACAATCTAGGTGGCCAGAAAGTAAATTAGGTATAACCTTACACGACAAAGACTTAAGAAGAGAAGAAGGGAGTATATGATCACATGAAAAATAAACAGCTAAAGACTTACCGGAATGCTTGATTCAGAATTTGATAATGAAAATGGTCTGGTGCCAATCCTATGACCACAGCATTAGGATCACTTGTTTGTATTCCTGGGAATGGAAAAGAAAAAATTATTGAAAAATGCAATTAACAGTAATGTCACATTTTATGATAAAGTAGTTTTAGTCAATCAAGAACAAATTTTTGCTGTAGCAATAATATGAAGTTTAAGAGATCATCTTGCCCAGTGTACTTTGGAAGTATCAGCTATAACTTAAAAAAAAAAAAAGGTCTCCTAGTATTTATGTATATTCCTTTTGCATGGTCTTACAGCTACTGAGTAACTAGAAGATCTAAACTGAAACTTGTAACCTGATGTTCTCAAACAAGCAACAATTTCTAACTTCAAAAAGCTTTACTGATTAAAATCAACAAGAAGAGCCACAGTTCTCTATGAGCTATAAGATCAATAGCAACTGATGAGGGACTGAAAACCTAACAGGCAAGGAAAATTAGACTCTCTAGGTGATAACAGCTGAGGCTAACACCATCATGATAAACATGAATGCACTGTAGGGTCTATAGTTTTCTACATAATATCTAATCCACTTCTAGTTTCACAAATATTATTCTATAATTAAAGCATGTTTTAAGGCCTTGGTACCTGATGACAAGACTTTAGATACAAGCACCAAACAAGTACTTCCACCATCACAGTTATTAAAACTCTGATTGAAGTGTCTGTGCATTATCCATATGCTGATTCCTATTTGCCTGTCTTATTGCCTGCCTTTAAGCATTCTCATTATTGATTCTACCAAAATGTGAGGGGAAGAAGGAGAAAGAGCAGATACCCAAGATTTCCAATTTCCTCCTTACCAGCAGCCATGAGTATTGAGTAATTGGTTAAAGTTTGTTAAAGGAAGAAAATCAAATCAATGGCTACAGCTAAGAGTTGGAGTTTTATGTGTTCTTTTTATTATCTCCATCTACCACTGGCTAAGATATTCAATATTAGCCAAGATATTTCCATTCCCTTCAAAAACCTATCTACTTTGGGTATTTTCATGTATACAAACATGTTGCAAGTTTAGTCTTACATCAAATAACAAAGATTTCTTCCAGACCAGAGATTGTGCTTATATATGTCAACTCCAGCTCACTACTGCACAACTAGAAACTTTCTTCAAATAAAGTAAAAAATCTGAATAAAAAATTGTTTTGCAGTACTTCAGCTAACTCAGAAATATAAATACACTGATTATAGAATGTATTTGTCATTGTTTTTCATAGCCCAGTTTCTGAATACCATTTTCATAATTAGGGAATCCACTAGCTCATAAGGCTTAGTGAGGAGCAGAGCTCACCCTCTCCTGAGAGGGTGAAAACACCAGATACTTATTTTCCAGCCTCTGCAGCTACAGGTACTGGCCTGAGACAGAGGTTCTGCCAATCAAAAGCACCCCCCAACCCCGCCCCGGGCTTTAAACTGGGAGCTAGGAACATCAAGCAGCAGGGAGAACCTCACTGGAAATTCTGAGGCAGCAGTGCTAGGTGGAACTTCCAATCTCCAGTGCTACTGGGGTGAACAGGCAAGCTGCAGAGGTCAGTGTTCAGCAGGGACACTGAGGGCGCCGGATCAGCCCTGCATGAGATGTTGCACGCCGCTCCTCAGCGCACAGCCCCCGAGGCTAACCTCCAGCTCCCCTGGGCAGTTAGTTCTGTGGGCTACAGGCTTTTTTCTTTTTGTCATGGACATTTAAAAAATATTAAAAAGTAGAAAGACTAGCTCATAATGAGCCCTGATGTACCCATCACCCAGCTTTAGCAGTCATCAACGTTTTGCCAATCTTATTTACCATTCTCTACATATTTTAAAGTCTTTTAAGTATATTCCAGTATCATCTCACCCTTTCATATTTCAGTATGTATCGTTAACTGATAAAGACCTAAAAAAAAAACCCACCTTAACATTATTACACCAACAAAGTTAAAATAATTCTTTAATATCACTCAATACCTAGTCCACATTTGAATCTCCCCAAATGTCTCAAAATGTCTTTTTACATCTGATATGTAATTGGCACCCAACAAGGTCCATATATTGTATTTGATTGTTATCATTTACATCTCATTCTATAGCAACATTCCTCTCCACTTACTGGAGCAACTAGATCATTAATCTTGGAAAAGGTCCCACATTCTAGATTTGGCTGATTGCTTGTGATATTATTTAATTTATTCCTTTACTCTTATTATTTCCTTTAAACGAGTAATTGAATCTAGAGGCTTCATAAGTTCACATTCAATTACTAGGCAAGAGTACTTATAGGCAATGCTATGAATTTCCAATTATATCACATCACGGAGCACAAGAGTTCTGCGTGTTCTACTTCCAGTGATGTTAACACTGATCAATAGGTTCAAGTGGTGTCAGCCTGATTCCTCCATTTTGAAGTTCCCCATCAACTCTTCACTTAATGTGTTTAAAATCTATTGATATTGTTGCCTATTTTACTAGGGTTTGTTTTTTTTAACATCTTTATTGGAGTATAATTGCTTTACAATGGTGTGTTAGTTTCTGCTTTATAACAAAGTGAATCAGTTATACATATACATATGTTCCCATATCTCTTCCCTCTTGCGTCTCCTTCCCTTCCTCCCACCCTCCCTATCCCACCCCTCTAGGTGGTCACAAACCACTGAGCTGATCTCCCTGCGCTATATGGCTGCTTCCCACTAGCTATCTATTTTACGTTTGGTAGTGTATATATGTCCATGCCACTCTCCCACTTTGTCACTAGGGTTTGCCAAATGGTGATTTTCTAATTCTGCCATTCCTTTTGCATTTGCTAGCTATAATTCTTCTATAAAGAACTTACCCTCATCAAATGTTTAGTTACTATAAAATATAGTTAAAATAGGAAAGGCAGGATAAATGCTTGTTTCGTTTATCCATTTTCAGAATGAGTTACTGCCCTAACAACTTCCCATAGTGACCAATGAGTTTTGTGGGATGAATATCATTTTGAACTTTTTATACGTACGATGCATTGCAATCTATTGCAATCAGTATTCTTTTTGATGCTCAAACTATCCCTTCAAATTGGCTTCAGTGTCCTTTAGGCATGACCTTATTAGTTTTCAATAGTTTCCTTGCTAACAGTTAGTTATCCCAGACTCATATAACACCTGCCCAGATCTGGAATCACCCATTTCTCCAAGGAACTAAAGTGGGAAACCACAGTAGACACCAGTCTGACCACTGGGCTTCACTGCTTCTATGCCTTTTTAGTAGAAGATCTAGATAATATGTACTTTTTGAGAGAATAAGGGAGATGATAATATTTTTAATTCAAAATTAATACATACCTCATCTGATTTTTATATTTCTATCTCTTTTCACTTACACTTAAAATCTGGAGTACTAACAATACTAGCGTAACTACTACTTTATCATATAATACATCTATAAGTACAAAATAACACTAATACTACTGAATGCAGTTTTAGATTTCTTTGCAGTTCTTTTATCCTTAGAATTGATCCCCCCATGAATGAACTGTCAAAATACTGAATTTTAAAGTCATCTGAAGTAATTCTTTTATCTGAGTGGTTATGTCACCAACTTTATACAGAGTTCATTTGTTTCAATCTGTTTTTGGTTTTCAGGGATTGGTTAGTTTTTAACTTTTTAATTGTCTTTTAAATATGTAAAATATTCACATGGCTCCAAAGTCAAAACTAGATAATAACGTACTTTTAGAGAAATCACCTCTCCTCTTCCCACCCTCCCCCTTTAGATAACCATTTTTACTAGTTTTTCATTTATCATCCTTCAGCTTCCTTCCACAAATATAAGACAAATACATTTATATCCATTTTCCTCTCATTTTCTTACACAGATAAAAGCGTGTAAGGTTTTCTATACCATAATTTTTTCACTTAATATATCCTATGAAGATCACTCTTATCAGGATATAGAATTCGCCATTACTTATCTTTCAGCTACAAAGCATTCCATTTTGTGGACATTTCATAGTTTTAATCAGTCTCTTCGAATGAACATTTGGTTTGTTTCCAATCTTTTGTTATTACAAATAAGGTCATAATGAACAACCTACCTTATTCATACGTCCTTGCACATTTTTGTTACTGCATCTTGGAGGTAGATTCCTACAAGAGGCAGTACTGCTTCACATGCAATTTTGAGAGCTACTGCCAAATTCCTCTCTGCAGGAGTTGTGCCATTTTATATCCTGTCAGCAGTCAGATCTTTTTTTTTTTTGGTACGTGGGCCTCTCACTGTTGTGGCCTCTCCTGTTGCAGAGCACAGGCTCCGGACGCGCAGGCTCAGCGGCCATGGCTCACGGGCCCAGCCGCTCCGCGGCATGTGGGATCTTCCCGGACTGGGGCACAAACCCGTGTCCCCTGCATCGGCAGGCGGACTCTCAACCACTACGCCACCAGGGAAGCCCTAGTCAGATCTTTTAATAAATTTACTTTCTATTTAATTCACCCAAAGTTGGTTTCTGTTTTTTTGCAAACTCTGATTGATATACAGTTATATTTCCTGATAGTATAAGTTCTGAGGTTCTGCCTAACTATATATCCGTGCTGAAGTTCTCTAATCATTATTTGTAAAGCTATCACATGGTTTTATAATGATGTATTTATACCCACTTTTTCTATATTGTGTATTTCACTCTGAGTATCACCTACAAAAAGCAGTGTTGCAAAGCTTCATAACACAAGGATATTTTTCCAGTTTGTTAATTTTTCCAAAGAGAAAAGTTTTATTTTCTCTTGATTGAAAATATTTCAGGGTCATTGCAAAAACTTCAATCCATACAGAATGAAATCTATTTTTAAACAAGTTGACCTTGGTTTATCTCATATAATCAAACTAATACCGTGGCTCCAGGAATGACGATTATAATACTCAAAGAAATCTTAACCTGTGTTTTTTCAAACTGTGGGCCATGATCCATTAGTAGATTGTGAAACTAATCTGGAGGACTCTAAGCAGTATCAAAATCACACTGTTAAGTAAGCCAAATGGAAAATAAGAGTACATCTCACAAGTAAGAGTACTGTTTAACATGTACAAATACACATACATACATCCTGGATTTCTATGTAATGTGTTTCACTTATTTTGGAGTGCAGTCAAAACAGGTTTGAGAAACACCAATTTAGATTCAAACTACTGATGACAGACAAAATCTGACTAAATACTTCTAAACATCCAGTTTTAAGAATGATTTATAAGCAGATATGAAGAACCAATTTTTAAATCTTTCCAAATTTCTCTTACCTTTAAAATCGGGTAGGGCCCGATCATCAACCAGCAGCATGGGTCGGACTTGTTTCTGCTCTATCAAGTTTCTGGCTGCAGTCAGAGAAGTGAATATTTCATCTGCAGAGATATCAAACTGCAATTTTTTCAATCTTTCCAAGAGGTCTTTCTTGCTCTCTTTGGTTGTATTGGTCACAAACCTAACCATTACAGAAGTAGCACGTAACCTGGAAAAGTAAAATTCAGGTGTCAATAGGCAACTTTTACATTCCAGCTCCATAAAACCTAATTTGGTAGCACTTGCCAAAGGTCAGAAAATTAAGAGTAAGTCACTGAGTAAGTGTTTTTATGGCCAGTAGGTTTTATAATCTATTCAAAATTGCTTACGGATTATCCACACCCTGTGGACTGCTTCATCTCCAAAGGCTGTAAAGTCTACCCTTTCAAGGGCCTTCTATACTTTAACTGAATTTTACTACAGGGTTTTAGTAAAGAAGTAAAAAACAAAAATAAAACAAAAAAACTCAACACTTAGTAACCACCATACTCACAGAATATGAGAGGTGAAAGTTATCTTAGAGATTATCTACTAGTGTAAACTTCTGAAGATGAGAAAACTCAGGCCTAGAGGATTAATGACTGGGCTCAGCTGTACACAGCTGGGCAGCAGTAGGGCTGTGACAAGAACTCCAGCCTACGTCCTAGATAGGGTCTGACCCCCTATACTAAAAGAACAGAGGACACCTCAAGAGTTCTTCCTTCCTCTTAGCCAATTAGACACTGGCTAAGCCCTAATGTGCTACTAAGTTTACAAACAGAAACTACCTGGAGAAAGAAACATTCCATTTTTAGACTGGAATGTGTTTTCCCTTTGAACTACTTTTGATTCCATAATCTGCTTTTGGAACCTAAACTGGCAATCAGGTATCAGAGAAAGAATTCATGATAATCCAGCTTTCTTTCAAAACAAAAATTATTTTCTTGGTCCTACAGTGCTTTAACCTAAAAATAATTTACCTACAATTAAAATTTTTATATTAATACCCTGTTGCTTTTTATCTTATACCTGCCCCAAATAGACACAAGGCATAAAGCCCTATCCATAATTTAAAATAAGCAAGCAAATAAAACAGAAAAGAGATTTTTAAGAATTCACTCAGAGAGCATTCATAAATTTATATGATTAAATAGTTCATTATAATCATGACTATCTCTATAATATCTGTACGGTAGCTTTTCTGAAAAACACATTACATTTGGTAGTTTATCTCTCAAAAGAAATTGAATACTTCAACGTAACTATTATCTTAAAAATGAACAAGTCTAAGTACTGAAATGATCATATCATTTTTAAAGAGCATTTTAAAAACCTTTTCTTTTTGCTAGTCCCTCAACTTCCCTTAGTCTGTCTGTTTCTATAGAAACCAAAACTGGCAGTGACAGTATAGCAATCTCTCTGGGATGGAAACCTGCCAGTGTCAGTGAGAGAACAATCTGTAGGCTCCTGCCCCTCCAGAATGGCAGGCTGATAGTTTACAGAGGTACTTGGAGATGGCATTCATTGTTCACCAGAAATAAGATTTTTCTTTCCATCCAGAGCAGAAAGCTCATCTTTGAAGCAGTAAAAGCTCTTGTCCAACAGGAGAGGAGACTGACCGACAGACATCCTTTTCCCTAGAAAGTCTGAGAGAGACCATGGCAAGGAGTCAAGAGAAAGTGCCCGTCTCCAACTGATTTACTTCAGGCTTTAAACATATTGTTGTCCACCTGTAAAATGAATGTCATGACTGCTGGCTAAGTCAACAGCTTCCAAATGACACCTACCAGATCTAAAATCTCTTCACACTCACTGAAGCCCCAAATGGAGAGTAAGCTCCTTGAGAGAGTGCCAAGTCAGTGTTGATCTCTTGCCATAATACCTGGCACTGTGATACTAGTCACTAGATTTCCTGAACAACAGCATACTATGTGAATATTTTAAGGTTTGAAAATGACAAAGCACCACATGCTATTGTTGATTTTGAAAACGCTAAATTATTTGAAGATGAGATGCTTAATAACATTACTAGTTCTGTTGTACTGAGGAGTACTTTTTTGAGGAACAAACATTCACATTCAGTTCACTTTACCAAGCTTTCATTATGTATTTTGTATCTAGACTTGTGGTGATGCATCAGAAATGTAAGACAATCTCTAACATTCAAAAGCATCAAGTTTAGTTAATGGAAATAATTCTAAAATTTCAAGTTCCTTAATTAAACTTTCTTTGAGCAGCTGCACACTCAGTGTTAGATCTTAGATGAAGAAGAGTGCGTGGAACTATGGCTTTGTGTATGTGTGTGTTTCGTTTTGTGATTCCAGGATTCATTTGTGATTTTTCCAATGCTACTTATTCCACATTTCAGAGTATCGAGTTTTCATTCCCAAATTTACACTACCGACTTAGAAAAAGATACACATAAAGAACAAAAAGACTAAATCAAAAGGCCAAACCTAACAAAAGGCTTAGAGAAAAATGTCTGGAAGATTACAATGCATACATCTTCTAGCTAAGCCCAAGGCAGTTCCTGTATATATGGTAAACTGGTGAAATGCCACCTTAAGGCCATCCATTCAGCTAATGATCTGCCTTGGTAAAACGGCACCTACAAACATATTTGTCAGCTGAACGTGGAGGATAGCTTGCCTTTGAAGAGCTTCCTGTGCGCCTGGCACAGCTGTATCTTCAATGTGAAGTGTGCCACTGAGATCCACCAAAACAGCTTTTAATGCACGGCATGCTGCCATCCTTCATTCCCTAAGAGAGAGCAAATGAAACTAAAAATACAGTTTAGGAAACAATGGACAATTAAAAACTGGTAAGTCTTCAAAATATCATTCATATCTAGACAGATACTTAGTGTTAAGCTGCCTCCCTTTTAGAAAAAAACTTTTTTAAAAATCAAAAATCCAAATTTGATCCATAAAACTTTTGTAATGGTTAGGGTTTTTTTTTTCAGTCTTAAAACCACAGGAAGGAAAATGGTAAAAAAAAAAAAAAAAAGAGGTTACTATTTACTTCAGGTTTCTTAAAATAACTCTTCGTGGAACAATTCATGCATTTATTTTTATTTTTTTAAATAGACAACCAGATTTATTTATTTATTTATTTATTTTTCGCGGTACGCGGGCCTCTCACTGTTGTGGCCTCTCCTGTTGTGGAACACAGGTTCCCGATGCGCAGGCTCAGCGGCCATGGCTCACGGGCCCAGCCGCTCCGCGGCATGTGGGATCCTCCCGGACTGGGACACGAACCTGTGTCCCCTGCATCGTCAGGCGGACTCTCAACCACTGCGCCACCAGGGAAGCCCCATGCATTTATTTTTACATATGAGAAAATGTACTCTGAAGAATGGGTGGATGGAAGGAAGCCCTAAATCACTGGCAAAATCTTTTCCCTCTTTGATTATATACAATGAAATGTTCTAATCGCCCATCTCCTGGGTTATATCCTGAAGCAGCATATATGGCCAAAGAGCTACTAGTATTTATATTGGTCAGTGAGGAGGAAATTTCAAGTTACAAAGCAACTTTAGTCAGGAGATGTTTTCCTTACCTTACAATGTCTGACTTTCCTTTTGCATATTTTCCCTTTAAAATATGTTTATTATGAGTTATATCATATATACAGTAGAGTATAAGGTATATCTGTGGTTTAAAGATAATAAGGGAGGGGGTAAGAATAGTGTGGAAGCTAAAGAGAATAGGATAGGACTTCATTTTTAGTTTTTTTTAACTTATTCTTTTTTCCATTAAAAAAAATTTTTAGAATAAAGTATTTCAGACATACAAAAGGTATCAAGGATAATACAACCCCCTTTACCCATCATGCAGCTTCAAAAATAAAACATCATTGAAGGAGTTAGAGCACTGTGTGTACCCTCTCTGATCTGATTCCACTTCTCCCCCTCCCCAAGGTTACTACTTTCCTGATTTTGATGTGCTGAAAGCTTTGTATTACTGTTCTTCTACAGACACTTCATGACTTGCTTTACCACTCCACACTGTTTGTGAGATGTAGCCATGTTAACACATGTAGATATAGGTCATTCATTTTTCACTGCTGTGTGGTATTCCATTGTGTGAAAACACAATTTAACTTTTCTGTTCTCCTGATCATGAAGACTTAGGTAGTTTTGCACATTTTATTATAGTGAAGAGCACCTCTACGAACATCCTTCTGCATGTCTCCTGGTGGCCGTGTGTGTGAACATTTCTCTGGGGTCTTCCTCAGTCTGAGGGCATGTGCTAATCTTCACCCTTACAGGATGTTGCCAAGTTGCCCCATTCATTGTATCTTCATAGGGCAAATGTGTACTAAGCACTTACTGTGTCAAGCCCTGATGTGAGAGCAGAGCTGGAAGAGCCATCTTCTTTAAAGTGAGAAGCAGAAAGAAAAGGGGGAAAGAACCAGGGGAGATACAAGTAGTCAATGAACAAGAATTTGTGGAGAATCTACCAGAAGAGTTCTCAGGTGGTTTACGACATCCATGGGACGCACGGTGGATGGAGGGGAAGACCTCTCTCTCCTAACTAGCTCCCTCTGAGATGTCATTGTGAGAGTTCAGGACTGGCAGTCACCAGGCCCAGGTGTTGGTCTTGGTTCTGCCTCAAATTCACTGTGTGACCTTGGTCTAGTGCCTTCTCTGGTTTTAAGTTTCTCTTCAATATGTGGGGCAGGGAGGCAAGATGAGGCCTCAATCTTTTTTTGTTTGTGTTTTTGGCCGCGAAGCATCTTAGCTTCCCAACCAGGGATTGAACCTGCATCCCTGCATTAGAAGGCGAAGTCTTAACCACTGGACCACCAGGGAAATCCCGAATCCTCAAACTTTACCGCCTACAGTTGGGCTATCTGGGATGAAAGAATCAGTGTATCACATACCACTACCCCCCCACCCACCCCGATTTTCTCTTCTTCAACATTGGCCTGCTAGTCCCTGCTGGGTCCATCTCCCAAAGCTGCCAGTAGTACTCCAGACTGCCCAGTGTTACCCTTTTAAATGTTGCTCTCCCGTAGGTGTAGTCCTGTCAGGAGGCAGAGGGATAGCAAAGATGACCCCTGAATTCCCTCTCAGCTTCTAGCTTTTAGCTCCTTTGCTTCTCTCATTTTCCAGACCCGGCTCCTACTCCAAGTCAGCTATCTCTGCACACAAGGTATAAATACAAAAAATAAACCCAGACTAAACCCAGAACTGTAGCCAATTGCTGGCAAGTGCTAGCTGCTGATCAGCATGCATAGAGGACTTGCCACTGGGCATATTGGAGAGAACTGCATTTTCCCACAGGGCCAGCTGTCAGCATGGTCCAGACTGGGGAGGGATACAGAGGGAGAAAGGCATAGAGACGGTGCTCCGGCTGGATCCAGGCCTGCTCTGTTCCTTATATGTGCTCCCCAAATCTGAGCGGGGTTTCCCTTCAGTGAGCTAGAACTTAGGTCCTAAGTGAGGGAGATGCAGAAGGTGGGGGAAGCAGAGCCAGGTGGTGAGGGTGAGGTAGGTCCAGGGTCCAGGATTAGCTGAGTAACCTTGGGCAAGAGCATTCCTCATCCTAAGCCTCCATTTCTTCGTCTGTATAAGAGGAAGAATACTTGTAAAGACCCTGCAGGGATGTGAGGGCTCGCTGAGTTAAGGAGAATGCCTGGCAGTGATAAGCACATAGTAGGAACATAAAGGATGTGCCCTCTTCCTTCCCACTCATCACTGTGTAACAAGTACCTCCCTCCACCTGCCCACCTACCCCACCCCATGCATAGCCTGGGGTCACAGACCAGGAAAAGTAAAAAGCAAGAGAAGCGACTGGGAGGAATTCATAAAGAAAGAAGGGAAATAAGAACAGCTCATATTTATTGGACGCTGTAGGTGTTCTGCACTGTGCTAAACACTCTGTAGTCTTTACTACATCATTGAAACTTCTCAGCAATCCTACAGAGGAGGAAATTGAGACACTGAGAAGTTACTAACTTGCCCAAGCTTAGTTTTGACTTTGAACCATGTTAATGGTTTATAATATTCAAACTTAAACAAAACCAGCCCTAAAATGGAATACAAACACAAACTAATCTAAGACAACTTCTGCAGAGTGCTGACTCTAGCCCTGCCATAGGATATATGCAAAGGACAAAAGAAGTGCAAGGCAATCTTGAACTTTACTTAGTAGGTTTGTTGTTGGTAATGGTATGAGTTCCAAAATAATTCTGTGCATGTTACAGGACTGAGCAAATCAGTATAAATATATTGCTGATGTTTAAAAAAATTAGGGTTCTTAAATGGAAGAAAAGAGCTATAAACATGGAATGGGAGGACAGGAAGAAGCCTGTGTTGGTTTGGAATCAGAGGTGTCATTATGAATTTGCAATTTAAATACACATATATTTCTTAGCACCGCCCACCAAAACGAACAAGCAGCAACAAGACTCCAATAGCTATGAGCGCAGCTAAAGTGCACTAAACAAAACCTGGACTGGGTCAGCCAATACAAGGTGAGCCAACATATTGTTTTACCAGGTCACAGGTGGACAAAAGGACACATGAACCAGGGGTTCCAACTAGCCAAATCTGGGGCACCAAAAAGAAAAAATAACAGAAATGCATAACACATGATAAAACCATTTGATGAAAAATTGTTGGGGAATAGTACAGTTGACCCTTGAACAATGCAGGGGTTAATTCATGCATAACTTAGAGTCCACACTCCACATCCAGCGTTCGTCTGCATCCTTGGATCCAACCAACCTGCAACTGTGTAGCACCATAGTATCTACTACTGAAAAATATCCAAGTATAAGTGGACCCATGCAGTTCAAACCCACATTATTCAAGGGTCAACTGTTTAATCACTCAAGCTCAAATAATCACCCACAAATTAAGATTCTCCACTAACTACAAAGGAGAAAAGATACTTTTACAGTGGAGAAAACAGCCAGGTACCCCCTTAACCAAATGATCAAAGTAACACCAATAATAATGCGAGAAACTGACATTATGTGCTTCCTGAGAAGACCATTGTAGTCATCCTGCCTTTGTAGAATTTCTGCCAAAAATGTTTAACACAAATCAATCATGAGGGAAACATGAGACAATTCCAAATCGTATAAAACAACTAGCTTGAACTTTTCAAAAATATCAATGTCATAAAAGACAAAGAAGGGGCTTGGGAATTGTTTTAAATTAAAGGAATGTGAAAAGACATGACAAATAAGTGCAATGCATGAGAGAAACATAAAACAAATAGAGCAAAATATTAACAATTAGTGAATTTGGGTGAAAGGTATATGGTTTTCATTGCAATATTTTTACAAATTTTCAACTCTTGGAGGAAAACAAATTTTATAAAGATCTCTCTTAAAAATGGGTTGAAGGCAAAAGAAAGACGTTTTCATACCTGAAAATAATAGTAATACAAAAAATGAAACTTGTGTGTTTAGCCAGTCCCTAGTTTAAGATTAGAACACTGCCAATACTGCTGAGGGTCCTATATGAGCCCCTTCAATTACATTCCTGTCCCACCTCCCAGAAGTAATTAACATAATGAACTCTGTGACAATCAATTTCTTGCTTTTCTTTATATTTTTACCGGTCACACAGCTTTAATGTCTTTTAACTTTATAAGGATGAAGTCATAATCTTGCAACTTTCATGTTCTGCTCAACATTGTATTTCTGAGATTCATCCATGCTGATGACTGCTATTTTCCATCAAAACAAACACCAAAACCCCCCTTTTGGGATTCTGACTAGAACTGCACTGAATCTATAAAGCAATATTGGGAGACTGAGATCATTACTATATTGAGCCATGGAACTTCTTTAAGTTGATAAAAGAGTATCTACAAAAAGCCTATATATAGCCAACATTAGATTTATCAGTAATATACTGATATTTATCAGTGTGTAACTTATACTTTATACTATGATATCACTTTTCAGTAATATACTGAAAGCACTGAGATAGGGAATAACACAAGGATGTTACTTTCACTTCTATTTAACATTGCAAATGATACCTTAGCTAGTGCAGTAAGGCAAGAAAAAGAAGGTACAAGGATTGGAAAGAAGACACAAAACTATCGTTATTCACAGATGATTTGACTGTATATACAAAAAATTCAAGAATCTAAAACAGATTAACAAAGTAAAAAAGTATAGCAATTAAAAAAAATCACTATGTCACAAACAAATAATTAGAAAACTAATTTAAAAAAAGATATCACTTATAGTAGCATACAGTTACCAGGAAAGTCTAACAAAAGAAGTCAACACTTTTATGGCAAAATTATAAAACTATAATGAAAGACACATAGAAGACAAATATATAGATAGATCTATTAATGGACCCAATACTACAAAGATATCAGTTTTCCCTTTTAATGATCAACAGATTCAAAGCAATTCCAATCAATATCCCAAAAAGGGTTTTGTGGAACTTGATAAGCTGATTCTAAAACTTACACACCAGTGCAAATAGCCAAGACACTTCAGCCAAAATTGAAGAGAAAGAAGATGGGAGCCTTGCTTTCCCTAATATCCAGACAATTAATCAGGTCTTGTAATTAACTAAGATGTTACGGTATTAGCACATAAAGAGACAAAGTCAATGGAACAGAATAGGGAACCCAAAAAAGGACCCCCCCACCCCCTACCCGAACCAGTGTGTGGAAACTTGATATATGACAGAGATAGTGTTTGAGACCAGTGAAGAAAGAAAAATGGTGTTGAACAACTGACTATCCATAGGAGAAAAAAATGGAATTGGACTCCCATATCATACCTCATACACATTTTTTCCCCAGGAAGATTAAACAACCATATGTTTAAGGCAAAACTGTAAAACTTTTAGATAGGAAAGTATCTCATGATTTGAGGGTAGGAATGGCTTTCTTATGATATAAAAAGCATAAAGGAATAAAGGAAAAGACAGATATTTCAAAAGTACTGTAAAGAGAGAAAGAGTAGAAATATACAGAGTGAAAAACAAATCTGCAACACATGTGAGAAAGGATCAGAATCCAGTAAATATAAACTGTAAATATTAAGAAAAAGACAAACAACCCAATACAAAAATGGCACAGGATCTCAATATATCCTTTAAAAAGGAACAAATCTGAAACAAATGAATAACCATCAACATATCCTTTACAAAAGAGCACATAAACAAATGAAGATGTTCAAAACTCACTGGTAATCAAGGATATGCAAATTTAAAGCAGAATGAAATCACTACAACAAAAAAGACTGGCAAAATTTAAAAGTCAGAAAATATCAAAGGTTTTCAAAAGCAACTCCCTAGCCTCTTGAATAAGTGGTGCTGGGAAAGCTGGATAGCTACATGGAAAAGAATGAAATTAGAACGTTCCCTAACACCATACACAAAAATAAACTCAAAATGGATTAGAGACCTAAATGTAAGGGCAGACACTGTAAAACTCTTAGAGGAAAACATAGGCAGAACACTCCATGACATCAATCACAGCAAGATCCTTTTTGATCCACCTCCTAGAGAAATGGAAATAAAAACAAACAAATTGGACCTAATGAAACTTAAAAGCTTCTGCACAGCAAAGGAAACCATAAACAAGACAAAAAGACAACCCTCAGAATGGGAGAATATTTTTGCAAATGAAGCAACTGACAAAGGTTTAATCTCCAAAATATATAAGCAGCTCCTGCAGCTCAATATCAAAAAAACAAACAACTCAATCCAAAAATGGGCAGAAGACCTAAACAGACATTTCTCCAAAGAAGATATACAGATTGCCAACAAACACATGAAAGAATGCTCAACATCACTAATCATTAGAGAAATGCAAATCAAAACTACAATGAGGTATCACCTCACACTGGTCAGAATGGCCATCATCAAAAAATCTACAAACAATAAATGCTGGAGAGGGTGGAGAGAAAAGGGAACCCTCTTGCACTGCTGGTGGGAATGTAAATTGATACAGCCACTACGGAGAACAGTATGGAGGTTCCTTAAAAAACTAAAAATAGAACTGCCATATGACCCAGCAATCCCACTACTGGGCATATACCCTGAGAAAACCATAATTCAAAAAGAGTCACGTACCACAATATTCATTGCAGCTCTATTTACAATAGCCAGGAAGCAGCCTAAGTGTCCATTGACAGATGAACGGATAAAGAAGATGTGGCACATATATACAATGGAATATCACTCAGCCATAAAAAGAAACGAAATTGAGTTATTTGTAGTGAGGTGGATGGACCTAGAGTCTGTCATACAGAATGAAGGAAGTCAGAAAGAGAAAAATAAATACTGTATGCTAACACATATATATGGAATCTAAAAAAGAAAAAATGGTTCTGGGGCTTCCCTGGTGGCACAGTGGTTAAGAATCCACCTGCTACTGCAGGGGACATGGGTTCAAGCCCTGGTCCGGGAAGATCCCACATGCCATGGGGAACTAAGCCCGTGCGCCACAACTACTGAGCCGTCGCTTTGGAGCCCACGAGCCACAACTACTGAGCCCGCGCACCTAGAGCCTGCACCCTGCAACTAGAAGCCACCACAATAAGAAGCCCGAGGACCGCAATGAAGAGTAGCCCCCGCTCGCCACAACTAGAGAAAGCCCCCATGCAGCAACGAAGACCCAATGCAGCCAAAAATAAATAAATTAAAAATTAAAAAAAAAAAAAAGGTTCTGAAGAACCTAGGGACAGGACAGGAATAAAGACACAGACGTAGAGAATGGACTTGAGGATACGGGGAAGGGGAAGCTGGGACGAAGTGAGAGAGTGGCATGAACATATATACACTACCAAATGTAAAATAGATAGCTAGTGGGAAGCAGCCGCATAGCACAGGGAGATCAGCTCTCTGCTTTGTGATCACCTAGAGAGGTGGGATAGGGAGGGTGGGAAGGAGACGCAAGAGGGAGGGGATGTGGGGATATATGTATACGTATAGCTGATTCACTTTGTTATACAGAAGAAACTAATACAACATTGTAAAGCAATTATACTCCAATAAAGATGTTAAAAAAAAAAAAAGGCAACTCCCTTATACTGCTAGTGAGACAATAAAACAGTACAATCATTTTGGAAACTGGTTTGGAATCACTATGCTCTATAACCCAGCAGTTCCACTCCCAGGTATTATATCCTCGAGAGAGTCTTTCACACTCTACCATTAAATACAAACAAAAATGTCCAAAGCAGCACTGTTTGTAAAAGCCAGAACTGGAAACAATACAAATGTCTATCAACAGAAGAATGGACAAATAAATTGTGGTATACTCATACACAGACTGTGAAAGGCAGTGGAAATGAATGAACTACAGTTACATCATCCTAGGTAATGTTCTTCTACAGAGTGAAAGAATCAAGTCACAAAAGACTACATACCGTATGGTTCCATATTATAGCACACATAGGTGATAAAACTGGAAAGAGAAGCAAGGGAATGTTTAACACAAGAGGATAGGGATTCCTCCAGGCGATGGGGAGGAGATACAAACCAGGAGGAGCACAAGGATGCCTCTAAAGTCTTCTTGACCTAGACAGTGGGTGCACAGGTGTTTTTTATTATAATTATTTAAAACTTACATATGTTTTGCATACTCTTGTGTAGATTACATATTTCATAATAAAAATTAGTCTTGTTTTAGTCAGTCATTTCTCATATATTTAATTTTATAAAAAACTAAATTAGTCCAATCATTATACATCAGTATAACCCTCATCAAGTATTTTGATTTTAAAATAACTCCCTGGTTCTGTTTGCCTTTTATAATGAATCTGCTGGGGGATGGGGGGAGAGCGCAGAGGAAAAAAAAAGATATTAAGAGCTCTGGTTAATCAAGATTCCACTGCAAAATCTTTTCTTTTATAACAGTCCTCATATGTTATTCGATTTCTGATCTTTACTATGACCTTGAAATGGAGGATTACATCAACAATAGCATCAACTATTACCTGCCTGAGAGGGGAAACAGTTTGTTACTCAAAAGACTATAGACTGTTGCTAGCGACTCTATTTGTATGTGTGACAAAGGATTCTTTAATTTAAAATACATTGCACCACAAAAGGTAAGGCTATGCAAAATGTAGACAAAGCATTCTCTTTTTACATACAGAAGGACCTAAAACTTAGTCTCTCAAAACCCAAGTTTTATGAGAGGCACCTAATATTCAATAAAAAAATGTTAACTCCGTTCGGAATTCCCTAGCGGTCCAGTTGTTGGAACTCGGTGCTTTCACTGCTGGGACCTGGGTTCGATCCCTGGTTCGGGAACTAAGATCCCGAAAGCCGTGCGGCCCAGCCACAAAAAAAAAGTTAACTCCAAAGGTGATTAAAGAATAAAATATAAACAAGACTAGAAAAACAACAAAAGAATTGTACTGTTCAAAAAAATAAAAACCTGTCCGACCAGAACCACTAAACGGTCATAAAAATATTGATAATTCTAATCCTTATTGAAGGGTCCACATAGACTTAATGTTACCAAAGCGCTTTCATCAGTTCCATAGAACATACCTTTTAAACTCTAAAATGCTCTTATAGAGCTTATCTGAGAGTGATTGAGGCCTATAAGAACATAACTGAGGTGTACCACTCAAACCTCAAAATATACTTCTTCAGTTAGCTCCACTACAGGCCTCTATCACTTCTGCCATGATCTCTTTTCTTGTCTAAATTTTTACAATACTTGTTACCGGAACTACAAGTCGGTACTTGATAAACTGTAATTGTAAACTATTAGTATCACCCCAGAAAACTGAAAAGGCTTCAAAGCTGGTCCATGTTTGTTTATATTGAGTCCACGTCCCACCATCTCACGTGGCTTGAACAAGTTATGTGGGATATACTTTAGAAAGTCATAAACAATTGATATTGGTACATATTCAATGCAAAGAATAAAAGTAAATTCTCTATCATCCCAAAAGGAACTCTTCAAGATACTTCAGAGGACATCTCCCCTTTAATATTCCAGGGGCATCCCAATCCAAGTCCTTGTTACCCTCTAAGCTGCTCTTCATCCTGCAACCCTTATTGAGCGAATGGCAGCACCATCAATGTAGATGTACCCACGACTCTCCCAAGCCTTCTTCCCAACCAGTCAAGGGCCAAATCAAATCATGTCAGTGCTACCTCCTGGACAGTCCTGAATCCACTCACTTCTCTTCACTGTTACTAAAACTATCTTAGTTTTGAAATCATCATCTGTCATCTAGCATATTTCAACAACTTCCTAAATGTCCTCTCTGCTTCGACTCTTCTCCCTATTTCTAGCTCCAAATCCATTTTTTGAAATGCAACAGTGCAGTGGTTAAGTACAAGAACTAAGGAGTTGTACATGCCTGGATTTGTACTCACTAGCTGTGTGCACGTGGGCAATTTTCTTAACATCTCAGCCTGAGTTTCTTCATTTCTAAAGTAGAAAGAATAACACCTCTAATGGTTGATTGGAAGATTAAAGGAAGTAATACATATATTGTGAACAGTGTTCCACAAATAGAAAGGCTGGGTTATAGGTCATATATGCGTATTGGGGGTGGGTGTGTGTGTGCTGGCAGGGGGGACATGATGGATGTGTCAAGGGCTACAAAAATCACAGGATAAATATGATACAGTCCTAAAGCATTAGTATAATTTGAGGATATGGGAAAACATTTTATACCAAAATAAGGATATACTGTGACCTATCATTAAGAACGTACATAAATATTTAAAACAGATTTTAATATAAATTTTCTCCTGGGAGGCTGGGGCTCTTCTCAATATGTCTCTGGACATATTTATACTCACCCCCTGGAGAGTACAAATTCTTTTTTCTTCCCCATATGCTTCCAGTGAAAAAGTCGGGAACCACAATGCATGCACTCCCTCAACAAATGTTATTATGCAGTCACTCCCCACTGCGCCCAGGATAAAATATGAACAATGTACACTGGTGTCCAGAGCCCTGGTTTACCTCTCCAACTCGTTTGTGTCTACTCCTGCACCAAAGTTCAATGGCACTGCAGTCGCCCACCAGTCCTATACGTTACCTCCCTCATCGCTGGACTTTTGTCTGAAACCTTTTTGCTCTCTGAATTCTACCACCCCTGTCGCCTACATCCTCCCTTCCCTGACCAATTCCTTCAGTCCCTGGGTCTCAGACAAATATCACTTCCTGTTTTTCCTGAGTCCAACTCCTTTTCTCCCAAGTCTGGGCCAGGACCCCCCAGCGTGCTCCATTAGTACACTCCTCACTCTGTTCCATCCGTGGAGCCCTGTGAGTCAAAGGGCTGTTGCCTTTCCCCCTGTACTACTACTGATCGCTCAATAAAGAGTTTTTAATTAGCTAAACTCATGAATCCCGGTCTCCATAACTGGAAGGATTCCACGAACAACGCTCTTTCAGCACTAACTCAACTGCAATTCCCTCCTTCTCCCGGGTGGGAAAGGGCCTCAAGACTGGTCACGCAGCCTCCCCCATCGCAAGTTCCAGCACCTGGCAAACGCCAGACTGACCCGAAGGGACGCCGGCTTCAAAATACAGCTCAGGGGCACGTTAGGGGGAAGGACTAACACCCCACAGCCACCTTCCGCCCAGCGCACGCGAGACCTGGCGGAAGTGCGGCTCGCCCCGCGCCGCGCACGCGTGGTGGCGCCGCGCCGAAGGCCGCGAGGGGTGGGCAATCCTCAAAGAGCGAGCGCCCGGTTGGTCCGGGTCCCAGGAGGGTGGTGGCGTAGAAACCCAACCGGTCTGTCCCCAGCCAGCTCACAAAGAAATGTAGCCTCCAGACAGGCGGGCGCTCGCCTGTCCCAGTGCGGCTCCTCACCGGGCTCCGCACGCCGTCCTCAGCAAAGGCAAACGCCCCGCTAGCAGAGAAGCCAGCAGAGAAGCTCCGCTCCGCAGTATCCTTGGCGGGGAAAAAGGAGCCGGGACGGCTGCCTGAGGACGCCGGCCTGAGGACGCCGGAAACTGGCCCAAGGGCCGTACCGGAAGTCCCGCCTCTCCGCACATGTCTCCGCCCCATCCGTCCAGGGCTACTTTTCGGTTTCGAAGACCAACTACGGGGTCTAGTACTGCTCCTTCCTCACCGTGTAACAGAGCGGTAAGTTATTATCGAGACCTGCTCCCTCAAGGGCGGGGCTTACTGGGCCTGGTTGCAGAAGGAAAAACAAAAACTTTTGCCTTTGCTCAGTAGCAGTTTCTCATTCCACTGCAGTGTTGTCAGACCAAGTATTATTACCTTTCTTTGCCGCCACCCTTGCGCACTCCACCACTTCTGTTTTCCAGTCCTCACAACAGGGCAAAAAGAGGTATTGGGGCAAGGAACGGTGACTTTATTTGGAAAGCCAGCCGACTGAGAAGGTGGCAGACTGGTGTCCCAAAGACCCGTCTGAGTTGGAATTCAAGGCTTATTTTACACTGAAAGGAGGGTGGTGTGGCTGGTTGTTGCAGACTTCTTGGTGCCCGCCAGACCCCAGAGGGGATGTGATAATCCTTTGTGCTTTTAGCTGTCCACTTAAGTCAGGTCGCCATATTCCTGTCAACCTTCAAGAAGACAGATGTTATCCTCTGTTCTGCAACTTTTTATCTTTACAGGAATGAAAAGTATGACACCTTTAAAGCAGAGGTAGCCAACCTTTTTGGCACCAGGGACCCAATTTCCTGGAAGACAGTTTTTCCACCGACAGGGTGGCGGGGGACTGGTTCAGGCGGTAGTGCACGCGATGGGGAGAGGCACATGAAGCTTCGCTCGTTCGCCCGGCGCTCAGCTCCTGCTGTGCAGCCCACTCCCTGACAGGCCAAGGACCAGGACCCCTGCTTTAAAGGATGAGCCTGGGAGGCAGAGCCTTGAGAATGGGCTCTATTTCAGGCTATGGGCAACATTCCTTTACAAAGGTGCAGAGTCACCATAACTAAGAACAGACAACAGAGCACACAGATTAAAGGAACAGATCCAATATGGAGTCAGGTTTGTTCTCCCTTACACGTCTCACCCATTCTCGAGGGCCATCTCAGAAGTCATCTCCTTGGTACTTCCCTTGCAACACCCAATCTCTGAAGTCATTTCCTGCTTTCCTACTTGAACAGCATCTGGCACTTATTGCTGTCTTTTATTAACCACCGCCACTGGGCAGCAGTGTCCCTCTTTTCTTGCATCAGCTATTCCAAAACTTTACGCTGTCAAGTTTCCTACCCTGACGGACAGCTACCACAGGTCTTGCCTGTTATCCCTAGGGGAGCAATATCTTGGGATACATAGAACCACCTCCCTCACTGCTCCCTTCCCACACCCATGTTGGGAATCTCCACTTGTCTCCCTTTGATCCAAATAAATTAAACCCCTTGAGTGCAGAGACGGTCATCCTATGCACTCTATATGAAAATGACTAAATGAAAAGCTTTCAGGAGCAGTCTGACATAATAGAATACAGGCTCTAGTTTACACCTATGGAACCCCTTGACAAAACTGCTGATCTGCCCTTGACTGGGGATTCATTTACCAACATCCCCTCTGCCCACTGCTGCAGTCAGCCATGTTGTAAGCTATAACACTTCCTGTTCCCTGGACTAGGGACCCTTTGCTTTTCCTCCTCACTGGGTCTGGAGGTTGTTTTTGTCTTATATTTACTAAGTCTAAGTTTTCTGTTTGAGGGCCTACTTGGTTGAAGGAAACGGAAACTGATCCTAGTTTCCCCTTCAGAATTAGGAGCTGTCTTTGACCAGATTAAACCACCACCGAAGGTGGGTAATATTAAGACATGCATTTTTCTAAATGTTTACTCTGGCTGCAATATGGAGAACAGATGGGAGAGGTGCCAAAATGTGTGTGAGACCAGATAAGAATCTATTGCAGGGCCACAGAGAGATGCTTAAACTAAAAAGTGTGGAAACAAAGCAAACAAAACAAATTTAAGAAATCTTTAGGAGGTAAGAGAAATTGGTGGTAAATTAGATTAAGGGTAAGGGAGAGGAAGGCATCAAGATAATTATTAGGTTCCAGGTTTGGGCAATTGGGTAGTATGGTGTCATTCACTGTGATGTGGAATGATGGAACATGACTAATGGCTTCCTCCTTACCGAAAGACTCAAATGGCTTTGCCTGCCAAAGGGCAAAATGAGTAAAGATGGGATGGGACCTCAGAAGGAGAACTTGAGAAAGGAAAAGATGGGATAAAGAACCCAGAGGGAAAATTAATTAATTAAAAAAAAAAAAAAAAGAACCCAGAGGAGGAGCGGAGGTGTAAAAACAGTATCAGAACTAAAACAAAAAGAGAATTCTATAACTTACCTTGATCATTAGTATTGGTGGACACTGCCCACTGTGTGTCCCAGGTCCTTGCACAGATGTTTTCACTATTTCTGACATCTAATGACCAATCAGGGACCAAGGAAAATTTTAGCAAAAAAGATTTCCATTTTGGTTGGTATCAAAATTTTATTATTGGTAATAACTTTGAAGCTGTCAGTAAGAAAGTAATTTATTTCACCAAAAACATTTTACTTCAGAAGAACATCTCTTTGATCTAGGATCAAAGGTCAGTGACCTGGAAATTATGTGTGTGTGTATATATATATATATATGTGTGTGTGTGTATAATCTGGAGCAGACTTCTAAAACAGTTATTGACTAATTTTACAGAGGAAGGAACCAAAAACAACTGAGGTCTTAAGTTTATTTAAGTCATATTATAAAAGGTTCTGGCTAGCATACTAGCAATATCCTGCCTCCTATTTTACTCAGATGTATTGCTTTGTCTCAGGTCATTTCATGAGTACACACACATATACACACAAGTGATTGCAAATATCTACAGAGCACAGATCACCGTGCCTACTCTACCTAAAGCAAGGATTTTTTTAAAAAAGATACTTCATAACCATGTTTTTGAAAGCTTAGGGTTTTGTGGAAGTGCCTTAGGAAGCTTGTTAAGAGTGAGGTGGAGGCTGAACAGTGGGCCTATGGGTCCCATTCCCGCTTCAACTGATATATGGACCTGCTCCCATCTATTTTAGATATCGGATGATTACACTTCTATGTTACTATTCTTTTGAAAATCCAGTTCTGTTAACAACCAAAGTTTGAAAACCACTGTACTTGATTAAGGACTAGGGTATGAATTTGAGTATGTATACACTACAGCCAAGAGCCTTCACCACAGGTCATAGGCATATAGACACAGGGTCAGAATACACAGGACCATTAACACCACAGATATTTGGAGTCCAGAATAGTCACAAATTGTTAATCCTGATAATGGCTAAGGGGGAAGATGCTGGCAGGCAGGCAGGCACTTAAGTTACTGTCTACTAAAACAAGATGCTATCATTACTGAACTGCAACTTCTCTGGATAAACCAGGGTTAACCTGTGAAAGCTTACAGACCTGTCTTCAGGCACAGTAAAGCTAGAACTGTGTAAGAGTCCTTTAGAGATGAAATATTTTGATGTCCATGCTGCACTTTCCTCAGAACCACTTTGCTACAGAAAACTCTGATCCTGCCCTAATATGACTGCTCTCCATTGGACTGTGAACTTGGACAGTATTCTGACAATTAATGAATATAAAGGTGTGTTGTAATGTCGTAATGAAAATGGTATCAGGCCAAGGTCTCTCTTTTCTTTCTTTTTAAAATTCTGTATGGCTCACTGCCTGTGGAGAAACAGGAGTGCCCTCAATTAACTGCTACTTTTCAATCTGTTCAGCAGCTTAAACTTGAGCATCAGATCCTTCTAAGGCCAAAAGGACACTGCCTTTAAGTGCCAAATACATTAGTTACTCCCATGAGCCAAGTAATCAACTTAGGATCCCTGGTACATTTCTTTGGTTCAGCTGCAAGGCCCCCCTGCTCAGAGATCTTCCGCTCTTCCATCTCCAGCTCAGGCGTGGCCAATAGGCATCCAATACCTGCTCCAAAGTTTTAGAAGTAACTTAAGTCATAGAATCAAAATTGCTCGCGAGTCTTCCTGATATATGTCAGCAATTCTGTTAATTCATTGAAGAAAAAAAAAAAAGGAATGTGAATGTTTACTTTCATTAAATCTGTGCTCAATGATTTTACAGCAAAGAACGTATATAAGTGTTGCACACAAAATGAAATTAATTAAGACAGGTTATATACTGAAGTACAAAAACAAGTGTTTGACTTGGAAATTGAACTTTATTTACAAATGTTCTCCTATAGACAAAGATTCCATTCCACCCCCTTTAAAATATTATAACTAGTATTTCCCAGAAAAATCATTTACATTGTTTTAATCTTTCTGCATAAAACAGTATTATGGGATAAGCAAATATGGGATGGTCTAAGACATAAAAAAACAAAAGACAATTTATCCACCATGAATGCTCTACTGACTGACAGAATGAAGAATTACAAATCACACCCCTTAATGTGCTACTCCAAGAAACGGAAACGTGATAATTTGGGGAGGTAAATGCTTCACAATAAAGTCTTCTTACATAGTATGGTTTAATGGTGATTGTTTAGGATTGCTCCTGCAGGCTGCTATTTATGCTGATTTTAAAAAATAAGTCATCATTGTTAAAAAGGGCATAGACTTTTCTATACAGATTTTTTTTTTACCTATGGAAATATGTAGATACTGACCTGGTCTCATCATTCAGGCCAATTAATAAAATAACAAACACATGAAAAGAACTTAAAACTTAAAAACACAATCATCATGTGACTAACTGACTTACAAAGTTAGAATTCTCCCAGAAATCAGAGTATTGCTCTTCAATAGTTACTACGAATTTGAATTTTTCATAGCTGAGACAGTATACAGACAAAATATTTAACCAAAGAGTTCAAAATAAAATAATCCAAATTTCCTATCTAACATTTTATATTTTAAAAATCCTTTAAATTTTATCTAGGAGGGTAATCATTCTTACATCATAGCTAAGTCACAAGGAACTTTGAAAAAAAAATTCATCCCTGAGAAGTCAAAGAAAGAAACCTCTAAAAACACAGAAGTGACAGTCCTGCACCCTTTTAACAATCTTTACCACAGCATGAACTTTTATCAGCAGTCAGCAATCAAATGTATTCCAATCTAGCCTCTGATGATCTGATCTTTTTGCAATAAAACTATAAGTGCAACATTTTAAAAAATCAGATAAATAGGGACTCTGGTTTTATTGGCAGGTTTACATTTTTGTCAAGTCCAAGGTCAGCCAGCTAAGATACGTATGTTCCAATAAAGACTGAAGTAATAACTTCTGCTGGCAGCTCTTCTCCTGTGTCTCCATTTCCCCCATTGATCTTCACCCAAATAGTAAAAGTAATATAATTGCAATTGAGTTTACTATTATCAATGGCACTGCAAAGAAAAAAAAAAACAAAACAGTTTTTTATTATTAAAAAAATCAGAAAAAAATGAAGACATAGTTTTACTAGCATCCAGGAAGGATGGAAATACAGTATGTCATCAGAATCACATTGCAAATCCTTATAACAAAGTAACATTCAAACATGCACTGGATCATAAAATCCAAAACTTATTGTAAAGTGGGCTTGTGTGACTGGGGATAAGGGTCACACTGGTACAGGATCAATATGAAGTCATCTGTGGATAGTGTTGGTGCAGCTCTGGGAACACAGAAGCATACTGGACCCAGGCAGAAGTAGACCCACACGGCTGCCAGTGACAAGTGACGTTAGAAATACAGTGCAAAGAAGATTCTGTTGCTTCATCACTAAATTAAGAATGAAACTTATCATTCTACCCAAAGCTGTGATGAAATCAGCTAACAGAGAGAGAGATAGAGACCCTAATTTTAATGGTTTTAAATAAAAGGTTTTGAATTCTTGAGTTGCTCTAAAATATTTTCTAATAAAAATAGCAGATACGGGACCTGTATTTTTCTCTTGAAAGTCTTACAGGACTCTAGATGACTTTTCTACTTAGAAGCAAAAGAATTTCTAAAAAGTAAGAACACCGTTGTCTTTCAACTCTGAGAGGTGACATACAGGTAGCATACAAATATTACATCACTGAGCATTCCATCTGCATCAAATGGCTTAGATAGAAATAAGAGGCAAGCTAGGAAAGAAACTAGTAACTTTTAAATAGTAAAGCCAAGTTAAATATTATAGAAAAAAGTTCCCACTACAAAAATGGCACTCACACTTGGAAGTTTTGCTACTTAAATCAAACCACAAAATTAAGAGCGTTCCACTAGTTTTTCTTCTTACCTCTCATCACAGTTCTCACAGATCGAATAAGGTTCATTAGCTGAGATTTAATTCCTGGCTCTTCTTCAAATCCACCAATTCCCTGGTCTGTTCCCCAGCCAACTGCATAATATAAAGATGATTAGCTGTGATAAAATTTATTATGCACTCACCTTGCTCCCTCATTAGTCACCTTCTAAAGATGATTTTGAGCCTTGTTAGACATAAATTACATGACTTAAAAACTTGAGTATATTTTTTACTTTTGATAAGCAGCACAAACTCATTTAATTTCGATTTTGATTTTATAAAATAAACCAGTCTAATAAATTCTTCCATGGCACTGTATTCGGTAAAGATGACTGTTGTGACACCCTGATTGTTTTCCTTCTCTTTTTCTAAACTAACAAACAATATTTTTCAG
Organism: Phocoena sinus; assembly: GCF_008692025.1. Taxonomy (NCBI): domain Eukaryota; kingdom Metazoa; phylum Chordata; class Mammalia; order Artiodactyla; family Phocoenidae; genus Phocoena; species Phocoena sinus. The sequence goes on along the minus strand of NC_045776.1, from coordinate 26,555,595 downwards.
GTCGGAATTGAAAACCAAAGCATATTGTCAAGTTGAATAATTAGCTCAATTCAGAATTCATAAAACCCGAAGTAATTATCAGTATAAAAGTGTTGCAGCTGAGCTTCACTATCTGTTCACCTGGGGAAATGTTAATGTAAACCTGGTCGCAGCTTGGTTACGCCTTCATAGCATGCTCTAACCTGACAACAGAGGCACATCTTTTTAACTTGATCATTCCTCTTCATTTCTCAATTTTGAGGTAAGGAATTTAGCCTATTATCTAACCCTAACCCCACTTATTTTCAGTAAATGAGTCTTTTACCTTCTATCATTTTCCTGATAATATAAATCATTATTTCTTTACCTTTATCTGCTAATTCTTTTTTTATTGCCTTACGCATTCTTCTAGGGGCTTACATGTCCTCATTTCTGCAACATCCCTCTCTTGTCCTCATTTTAGGTCCACTTTTCATATCTCACATGACTGTATTTTTTTACTCTCATATAACTACAGGGCTTAATTAATTCCTGACATTTAACCCTTAAACTTGAAGACAGAACAAGTTTTTATTTTATACATGAAAGAACCATGTATCAGGTAACAAGATTTCACTTTGTTTAATCAACTTTTACTTGGTTGAAATAAAGGTTAAATAATGGTTGCTTGTTTTTTTTTTTTAATTTTTTGGTCACATCAACACTGAGATGTTGTGGTATAAAACTAATGTAAAATTCAAGTTCACAGCAGAGCTGATGTGTTTCACTCCCACTCACCCTTCAAGGCCTAGCTCACTTGTGCTTACAGCCTTCCCCATCCACAGGGCTGTCGCTCTTTTTTGAGCTCCCGCAGCACAACTTCTATCACAGTGGTTAATACCACAGCCTCTACTATCTCTTGCCAGACTCTCAACAGATGCCTCTGCAATTTCCTCTCGACTTCTTTCTCCCTTAAAGTGTCAGATCTTTCTAGCTCACAATGTGTGATGATTCCCATTGCCTACTGAGTGAAGTTAGAAACCCCTTAAATTGACATGCTAGCCTTGTATCCTACTACAACCCTCCAAGTAACTAGTGGTTAGTCAATTACCCACTAATTGCTATACACGTTAAAGGCAGCTTCTGAATCTAGGTTTGTCTGACTTCAATGTCAGGGCCTTTCCTAATTCCCTCCCATGTCATAATAAACCTTACTCTTTGCTCCCCAAATAGTAACTACTGATTGTAAGTTACATTATAAATTCCTGGAAGACAGGAACTGAATTTAGTCTGTCTTTACCTTTCCCCTCTCCCCCACCCAGAGCAAGTACTTAGTAAATGTTTGTGGAATTAAACTGAATTTATAGCAGACCAAGTTAATTTTGGAATAAAGAAAGATAAGGTAAATCCTAAAATCACAGATAAAACTTCCAAAGAAACATGTTTCTTTATTTTTAAGACACACGAAGTGTAACCAATCATTCAATTGTAGCTTTGTGGGAGGGAGGAAGAAATCCTCCAATATTAAATGTACACATCTCTCCAAGATAAAAACAATCTCAGAAGATACACCTGCATCTTGCTTCCTGCTTCTGCATCTACTTCTGTCTCCGAGAAGCAAATACACTTATGCTGTTTCTCCAACGCTGACTTTTACCATATAACAAGTTCTACTGTAAGTTCTTTCTCCCACATACCTGTCTCACTCTTCCAGGGAGCTCAATCAGCATTCTCCACTACATGGCAGTCCTCTTTTTGTAATCTAAGTTCAAAGATGTAGTACCAGCCTTTAACTACTTATAATGTGGTAAAAACTATTTCATAATAGTGTCTCTAGAAGGACATAAAACACAAAATGACCACCACCACCTGGTGTATCATTTTCCAAACCAGTTTAGTCTTACTCATACAAACCTACTTAACAACTCTGCACAATAAGAAAGCAGCCTGGTTTTGGTTAAACATATTGGTTACTGTAACGAAGGAGAAAGTTTTCCTTGACCCTCTTAGGGTCCCTGGCTATGTCCGAAAAATTAAACTGACAAAGACAGATTAACAGGAGAAAAGCACACAAATTTTATTAAGCTTTTACATGTACCCGGGAGTCTTCACAAGAAAATGAAGATCTGAAAAACTGACCAAAGCAGGAAGTTTTTCTACCTTTTAGACAAAAGAACAAATTTGTGAAGAATTAACAAAACAAAGGGGTTTGGGCTATGGGTAGGAAATGCAATAATGTCTGTTTATACAGTCTTCCTGGCCCTAAATTCCCTGTCTCTGGTGATGTCTCCTTTCCTCCTGGTACAGGAAGGATACCTTTCACACGGGAGATTTATCTCCTGCTTTCAAGAAAGAAGGGCCAGGGAGGGAGGAGGGCAGAGTGACCTCTCTGATTCTGGTGTTTTCTCTAACTCCTTCAGCGTAAGATATTCAACATGCCACGGTGCCTTATTGGGGGTAGCATGTCCTGAACCCCATCAATGGATACACACTTTTATCTTAGCTTTCTCCTGAAACCGTAGTAAAAATGACATTAGGGCTTCCCTGGTGGCGCAGTGGTTGGGAGTCCGCCTGCCGATGCAGGGGATGCGGGTTCGTGCCCCAGTCCGGGAGGATCCCACATGCCGCGGAGCGGCTGGGCCTGTGAGCCATGGCCGCTGAGCCTGCGCGTCCAGAGCCTGTGCTCTGCAATGGGAGAGGCCACAACAGTGAGAGGCCTGCGTACCGCAAAAATAAATAAATAAATAAAAAATAAAGGGAAGAATAACCGACTTAGCAGAGAAGGCTGAAACCTAAACATCCAGGGAGCACACAATAAAAAACTGAGGTGAATCGTGCTGAGAACCCTGGAAACTTGAAAGAAACTTCAAAATGCCAGTGAGGGCGACAAAGCTGAGACACCGGAGGACTAATTGAAAAGTCTCCACAAGAGCAGTTAGCGCCGCTCCACCTTCCCCTCCCATCCCATCCCCTTCCCTAAACTGAACTGATAGGAAGAATGTCCCTCTCTTACACCCTCAGAAGACAGGAGGTTTACTCTCAGCAGAGACTGAAGCATGGAAGCTCTGGACCTGGGGACATCTAGGGAGGGTGGATTGAATTAAAGTCTGCAAACCTGAATGTCAGACTCCTGCCCACTTTCCTTGCTTGTGTCTCATGTAAGCCTGGAAATAAGAACACTTATATTCTGCAGACAGGAAGTTGTAAAATTACTCTGGAAATTGACCAGCTGCCCAAGAAGACTTCAGATACTCGGGGCTTTAATGAAACAGCGAACTTACAAAGAGGCCCACTGGTGAGCAAATCCCAACCACATACACAGAGCTTCCTAAGAGCCTCTCAGTGCTTTACTCTTTAGAATGAACTGACAGTCAAGAGGGAACAATTCTTAACGTGGAAAGACAGAACAAAACCAGAAAAGAAGACTTTGAGGAAGAGACAATGCAAGAAGTAGGAGTTCATTTTTTAAAAAACCAAACATCCTTAGAGAGAGAACAATTACTGTAGCTATAAACCCCAGAGAACAAGATGCTATAAAAAAAGGGGACATAAAAAAGGAGTGGGACTTCCCTGGTGGTGCAGTGGTTACGAATCCACCTGCCAATGCAGGGGACACGGGTTTGAGCCCTGGTCTGGGAAGATCCCACTTGCCGCGGAGCAACTAAGCCCGTGTGCCACAACTACCGAGCCTGCGCTCTAGAGCCCGTGAGCCACAACTACTAAGCCCGCGAGCCGTAAGTACTGAGCCTGCATGCCACAACTACTGAAGCCCGCACCACGCCTAGAGCCCATGCTCTACAACAAGAGAAGCCACCGCAATGAGAAGCCCGCGCACCGCAGTGAAGAGAAGCCCCCGCTCGCCGCAACTAGAGAAAGCCCATGCAGAGCAACGAAGACCCAACGCAGCCAAAAATAAATAAATAGATAAATAAATAGATAAATCCATTATGTGATTTTTTTTCTTGTACATAAAGCATCGTTGTGGAGCACTAAAAGAAACAACACGTTCTCTGCACTATTGCCAAGATAATGGCTAACCTATGTGTATAAATATAATAGCTCTCAGGTCAGGAATCACAAGAATAAGACAATGGGAACATAAAGTTATTTAGAAAACATTCATTGACTGATGGAATGAATTGTAAAGATGAAAGGACCCTTGTTGTCAGTCTACTGGAGGAGACAGAAAAGAAACTGCAGTGGTATATTACCCAAAAAATGGGTCAGAGATGGTTTCTGGGAAAGGCAAATGCCAGAAGTAGGCCTTAAAGGATAGGCTGAAGAGTTAGCCAGTCAAAGAAATGAAGTAAATCAAGGTCATCACAGGCAGAGAAAATAATGTGAGTAAAGGCTCAGCAGTGAAGAAGAGTATCATGGTAAAAAAGGTACATGGTAAATATTAGGGAAGGGTAAAAGAGGGGAAGGACAGAGAGGAAGGGAAACATGGTGGGTTTATAAGTCACACAAGGGAGTATGAATTTTACGTTGAAGGCTAGGGATACTGAAGAACTCAGAATTTCAGACACTGAGAAACACACTCAGCTTCCCATAGAAGGGAGAACAAAGAGAAGCAAAAATGGATGGAGTGTGACCAGTGAGGAGGTTACTATTAAAATCTAGGTAAGAAGAGTTAAGAGCTTATGTAAACAATATTTAACACAAAATATTTTAAAATTCTATCTTAAAACTATTCAGATATTTTAGAACAGTGGCTTATCCACTTAGTCAAGGCAATGTGGTGTTTTCCCTTAGTTCTGGAACCATATTCAAAACACATGCTCAAAATATTTCTGTACTATTTCTGGATAAATGAGGAAATGTGGAAAGCAAAGTTCTGGAGGGCAAAGTACTAATAATTCTAGGCCATTCCAATAGTTTGTGGCAGTGGTTGTCATCTAGGAGCACAAATCTCAATCATCTGTAGAAATTCTGGAAAAGACACACTGCTCAACTTCACTTCTGGGAAATTTGAACGCAGGTCTGGAGTAAGGTCTGGGCACTGTATTCTCTTTCGAAGTTGTTTTGGCTATTCTGGATCCCTTGAATTTCCTTTAGAACCCAACTTGTCAGTTTCTGCCAAAAGAAAGCCAACTGGGATTTGGATAGACATTGCATTAACTCTGTAAATCAGTAATATACTGATATCCTAACAATATTTAGTCTTCCAATCCATGAACATGGAGTGTTTTTATACCCATTAATTATCTTTAAAAACCTTTATTCTTCTTTAATTTCACTCAACAATGCCTTGTAGTTTTCACAGAATAAGACTTACACTTATTCTGTTAAATTTATTCCTAAGTATTTTGTTCTTTTTGATGATATTGTAAATGATGTTTCTTTAATTTCATTTTTGATTGTTCATGTACAGGAAAACAACTGATTGTTGTTTCTGATCTTGTATCTTGCAAACTTACTTAACTCATTTCTTAGTTCTAATAGTTTTACTGATTCCTTAGGACTTTCTATATACAAGATTATGTCATCTGCAAACAAGAGATTTACTTTTTCAACCTCACAATCTGGATGTTTTTAATTTCTTTTTCTTGTCTAATTGCCATGGATAGAATCTCCAGTACAATGCTAAAAAGGAGTGGCAAGATCCTTTTCTTATTCCTAGCTGGGGAAAGCACTTAGTCTTTCATCACTAAGTCTGTTAACTGGGGGGTTTTCAAAGATGTTCTTTATCAGATTGAGGAAGTTCCTTCCTATTCCTAGTTTGTTGAACGTTTTATCATGAAAGGGTATTAGGTTTTGTCAAATGTTTTTCTGCATCTATTATATCATGTGATTTTTATTTATTTTATTAATATGATGAATTACATTAATCGATTTAAAAATGTTAAACCAACCCTGCACTCCCAGGGTAAATCCAGTATTCTGTAGAGAATTTTTGTGTCTATATTCAGCAGATATTGGCCTGGAGTTTCTTTTCTTGTGCTGTGTCCGGTTTTCATATCAGGTTAATACTGGCCTCACTGCATGAGTTGGGATGTCTTCTCTCCTCTCTATTTCGGTGTTAAGTCTTTAAATGTTTGGTAAAATCCAGCAATGAAGCCTGGGTTTTTCTTTGTTCTAAGTCTTTAAGTTACTAACTCAATCTCTTTGCATGTTACAGGTCTAATCAGATTTCCTAGTTCTTAAGTCAGTTCAGTAGTTTGTTGTCTATCTAGGAATCTGTCCATTTCATCTAAGTCATCTAATTTGTTGGCATACAGTTGTTCACAGCATTCCCTTATAATCCTTTTCATTCTCTAAGGTAGTGATGTCACCTTTCATTCCTGATTTTAGTAATTTGAGTCTTCTTTCCTTTTTTCTTGGTCTAGCTAAATGTCTGCCGATTTTGTTGATCTTCTGAAAGAACTAGCTTTTAGTTTGTTAATTCTATTGTTTTTCTACTCTGTATTCCATTAATTTTCACTGTAATCTTTATCATTTCCTTTGTGTGTGTGTGTGTGTGTGTGTGTGTGTGTGTGTGTGTGTGTGTGTGTGTGTGTGTGGGAGAGAAGGAAGAGCTGGTTGTGGCCCAAATGCCAGAGATTCTCACTGCTCTTACTGAGCTTTAATAGATTTTCTTGGAGAAAAAAAAAAAGTTTTTTTCATTTGTTGTACACTCTTATGACAATTCCCAGAGACTTCAAATGTTCGTTTTTAAAATAATTTTCACTAGTTATAGTTGTTTTATTGGAAAGAGGGTCCAGTGGAGGTTCTCACACTACCATTGTGGAGGTGCTTTCCATTAATAATTGCATTTCCAAATAATTTGATTAAAACTGGGCAGAGGACTTGATTAGGTATTTTTCCAAAGAAGAAATAAAAATGGCCAAGAAGTACACGAAAAGGTGCTCAACATCACTATTCATCAGAAAAATGTAAATCAAAGCCACAATGAAATATCACGTCACACTTGTTAGAATGACTATTACCAAAAAGACAAGAGACAATAAATGCTGGCAAGGATGTGAAAAAAGGGAACCTTTGTGCACTGTTGATAGGAATGTAAATTAGTACAGCCACTATGGAAAGCAGTATGGAGGTTCCTCAAAAAATTTAAAATATAATAGAACTGCTATATGATCCAGCAATCCCATTTCTGGGTACTTTTCCAAAAGAGATGAAGTCATTATCTCGAGGAGATATTTGCACTCCCATGTTCACTGCAGCACTATTCACAATATCCAAGACATGGAAACAATCTAAGTGTCCAGTGACAGATGAATGGATAAAGAAAATGTGGTGTACATATATAATGAAATATTATTCAGCCATAAACAAGGAAAACCTGCCATATGTGACAACACAGATGGACCTTGAGGACATTATGCTAAGTGAAATAACTCAGAGGAAGACAAGTACCGTATTATCTCACTTATACGTGGGATCTAAAACCATCAAACTCATAGAAAGAGTAGTATGGTGGTTGCCACTCCAGGAATGGAGTGGTAGGGGAAATGGGGAGATGTTGGTCAAAAGGCACTCATTTTCAGTTATTAGATGAATAAGCTCTGGGGATCTACTGTACAGCATGGTGATCCAACACTATTTACTTGTAAGTTGCTCTGAGAGTAAATCTTAAATGTTCTCACCACAACAACATTAACAACAAAATGATAATTATGTGAGGTGAAGGATATGCTAACCAGCCTTACTGTGGTAAGCATTTTGCTATATATACGTGTATCAAATCATCACATGTACATCTTAAACTTAGACAATGTTATTTGTTAATTAGATCTCAAAGCTGGGGGAGAAAAGAATGATGTCTCACATTTATAAACTGTTATATAGATACCCGCTTAATAGCCTCAGTTCTGCCACCTGGCCTGCAAAAGCCTTTTTTTTTTTTTTTTTTCCGGTATGCGGGCCTCTCACTGTTGTGGCCTCTCCCATTGCGGAGCACAGGCTCCGGATGTGCAGGCTCAGTGGCCATGGCTCACGGGCCCAGCCGCTCCATGGCATGTGGGATCTTCCCAGACTGGGGCACGAACCCGTGTCCCCTGCACTGGCAGGCGGATTCTCAACCACTCCGCCACCAGGGAAGCCCAAGCCTACTATTTTTAATATGGCCCTTTCAGAAAAAGTTTGTTTCCTTCTAGCTTTGTTTTACCTTTCTCATTTAGATCTACAATGCTCTTGCAATTGGCTTATGTGTTTAGCCAGAGGCAGACGGTCAAGATTCACTTATTTCTTTTTGAATATCCAGTTAACCTAGAATCATTTATTGAAGGACCATCCTTTCTATCACACTCTACTGTTAACTTTATCATAAATTAAGTGTCCATATAAATATGTGTCTGTATTTGGATTCTCCACTCTGCTCCATTGTTCTATTGTCCAACAACCTTTTAGTAAATTTCTTTCTGTTTAATCAGGCAGAGTCAGCTTCTATTGCTTGCAACCAAGAACCCTGACAGGAATGAGTAATCTCAGGACTCAATCCTTGAACCTCTTCTCCCTCTGAGAAATAGCCTTCATTCCAGTGGTTTCAAATTACCAGCCAACACCAAAAATCCCCACGTGTAAATCCTTCCCAGACCTCCTCCCTTCTGGGCACCAGACCTGTATATGTAAATGCCTACATGATATCTCTACCTTGAAGCCTTAAAGGTACCTAAAAATAGGCTAATTCCTATTCCTATTCCAGGACTTAGCTTTAAATGCTATTTCCTTAGGAACTGATGCTGTTCTGATTCAACCAGGAGGTTATATTCCCATGGTTCTCACCCAGTTCTCTTCCTTCAAAGCATTTATCCTAGACTCAAGTATCTGTATAATTATTTATCTGTTCTACCATTAGACTCTAAGATATGAGAACAAAGATACTGTGTTATGCTCACTGCTACATCTTTTCCACCTAGCTCACAGTGACTGGCCTATTTGTTATAAGGAATGAAGAAAAACTTCCTGCCACCAAATTTGGGAACCTCCTCCTTCTCCAGCTAATCTTTCCTCCTTTTTCAATGAAGAAAGTATCCCACCTCCCACTTAATGCCATCTCCTCCATCTGTCCATCTGTGCCTTTGGACCCAACCCTATCCACCTTCTCAGAATCCTTGAGTTATCAATTACCTCATTTCTCTCCTGTACCTTCTATTTTTCTCTCATTACTAGATCTTTTCCCTTAGCAATTCCTTTTCTAACCTTTAATTATGAAAGTTTTAAAACATACCTATCACTCAGATTTAATAATTATTGATTTTTTGCCTACATGCTTCATCTTTCTTTCTGCTTGATTACTTTAAAAATAAATTACTGGTACTGAAATATTTCAGTATGCATTTTTATCACACTAACAAGATGTACAGTGATTCCTTAATATCATCTAGTATCTACTCCATACTCAAATTTCTTCAAATGTTACCAAAATATTTTTTACAGTTGATATGTTTGAACTAGAATTCAATCAAGGTCCACATGCTGCATATGAATATCTCCCTACATCTCTCTCTCTTTTTGTCTTTTTTTATTTTGTATATTTGCCTCAGTGGTCACTTCCTCCCCACTTATTTCATGGCATTGACTTATTGAAGAGACCTGACTAGTTCTCATTGTCGCTGCTGAGACCTAAAAAACAAAACAATCATAAAACATATCTCTGGGGCTTCCCTGGTGGCGCAGTGATTGAGAGTCCGCCTGCCTATGCAGGGGACACGGGTTCGTGCCCCAGTCCAGGAGGATCCCACATGCCGCGGGGCGGCTGGGCCCGTGAGCCATGGCTGCTGAGCCTGCGTTTCCGGAGCCTGTGCTCCGCAACGGGAGAGGCCACAACAGTGAGAGGCCCACGTACTGCAAAAAAAGAAAAAAAAAAAAAGACATATCTCTGCATCCCCTTCCACCTACCATTTCATTTCCTCCAACTCAGTGATACATTTGTATAATCGTGCTGTCTCCATTCTATGACTTTCCACTCGCTCCTCCCCATTCCAATGTGGATTTTACCCACTGTTGTAACTGCTCTTACAGAATCACCAATGACCTCTACTACCCTGAATCCTCAGGACACGTTTCAGTCCTTATCTTGCTTGGCTTCTCAGAACATTCCACTGTTGCATTCTCTCTCCTGCTTCAAACACTCCTTGGCCTCTGTGAAATCCCACTGTCTAGATTTCCCTATCTCTCTGTTTTGCTCACTTATCAATTTCTCCTGTCAGCTCTTCTGAACATTAAATACTGGAAGAGATTTTAGGACTGTCCTGGTCAACAATTCTCCTTTGTAGTCTATTCCTTCCCTGAACAATTTCATCTCTTCACATGGCTTAATTTATCATCTGTGGTTGACAGACTCAAATCTCAGTCTCCACTCTGGCTCTTGCTTCTGGTCTATGGACTTAAGTCCAACTGACTATTCTATATCTCCACTTGGCGTATCTCACAGAAATCTCAATCTCAGCATGTGCGAAACTTCTTTATCTCTTCACCTTGTTACCTGCACCACCACCCACAATTTTCCACCAGTGCCAACTCAGTAAAGCTACTACCCTTCACTCAGTTGCTTAAACCAGAAAACCAAGAGAGATCTTTGACTTTTTCCTCTCTCCTCATTCCCAATGTCCAAACAGTAAATTCTGTCTTTTCTACGTTTAAAATATCTTCTGATTTGTACTAGTTTCCTAGGGCTATTATATCAAAGTGCCACAAACTATGTGGCTTAACACAATGAAAGTTTATTTTTTCACAGTTCTGGAGGCCAGAAGTCCAAAACCAAGGTGTTGGCAGAGTTGGTTCCTTTTCGGGGCTCTTGGGATAATGTCTATGCCTCTCTCCTAGCTTCTGGTAGTTACTGGCAATCCTTGGCATTCTCTGGATTGCAGATGCACCACTCATCTCTGCCTCTGTTGTCACATGGCCTTCTTCCCCCTGTGTCTGTATGTCTCTGTATCTCTCTCTCCCCATAGGGACACCTCACTGCACGTAGGGTCCATCCTTTTCCAGTGTGACCTCATCTTAACTTAATTTCACCTGCAAAGACGTTATTTCCAAAAAAGGAAACAAAGGTTAGGACTTTAATATATCTTTTAGGGGCATACAATTCAACCCACAATGTGATTCCTTCTACTTTTCTGGATAGCACAGTGGTGAAGAGATGAACATGAGTCAGACTGCCTGAACTGAACCCTAACTCTGCTGCTCTCTAGCTGTGTGATCTTAGGAAAGCTACAAACTCTTTTGTGTTTCTGGTCCCCATCTGTAAAGCAGGAATGGAAACAGTATTTGTCTCATAGGGTTGTTGTGAGGGTTACACAAGTTAATATGTAGAAAGCACTAGATACAGATCCTGGCACATGGTAAGTGTTAAGTGTTAGGTATCATTATTGTTATTATACCCATTCAACTTATATTATACCCACCATCTCTACTTGCCCTATTTGGAATGGTGCTTTCCACAGCCACTCTTCTACACTTCTGATCTGTTTGTTCTCCACACAGTAACCAGCAAATAACACAAATCAAGTCATGTTACTGCCCTGCTTACAACCTTTCCACACCAATTTTCACAGCAGCTCTTACTCATCACCTCCTGACCGTTCACCTAGTTAATGTTTACTGACTTATCTGATTTCGGGTGAGACACACTTCCTCCAAACTTTCAAAGATTCACAAGCTAGTATCTCCCAGCACTTCTGTTTTGTAACATTCTGCATACTTGTTATTGGTACTTGTTCAGTTTTTATTTAGATTAACTTTCATTAGGAGGGCAGGGCAACTGTTTTAACCTCAGTTTCGGCTGGCACACAATATGTGCTCAATAAATCTCTCCTGAAGGAAAAAATGAAACCAATAAATCTTGCTCATGGGTTTGAGTTTCAGTGATCTACACAGACATATTTGGTACGCTGTGACAAGTGATGCACATCACGCAGTATCCTGCCTTAATTGTGCCTCATGCAGAAAAAAGCAGTCTGCCCAGGTGGCAGAGGTCGCTGGATTGTGAGATCCCGGTAGGCATAACTTGGCTTCTCTGTATTCTCAGATTCTAGCCTGGCACATCCTAGGCACCCAATAAACTGTGCTGAATAAACTTTTCTTGGAACATGGATGACTGTATGTCGTGATAACCTCAACACGTCCCCTTTCCTCTTATCCCCAAAGCCCAGGAACCCCTATGGCCTTCCATCAGTTCATTCTGATTACCTACGCTCCAAAATGAACCACGCCCCTCCCTCTTTCACTGAAAACTCACACCCCAGGTTTTTGACAATTAAAAGCGGTCACAGAGAAGGGTACTAAATTCCTAACCTAAACTGGACGCAAGCAGGGGCGTTTCCTGGCTCATCCCCGCCTTCCCCCATCCCGACACGCAGGGTCCGACACACAGTGGGCGTCTGTTGAACAATCTTCACCCCACTGAACAATCTTCACTCCACTGGTGACACAAAAGTGGCTCGGCTTCTCCACCCAAGGAAGGGCCCCAAGAGGCGAGCCCTCGGCCGCCCGTCTGTCCCGGCCCAAATGGTCCACTCACGCGGCCCGACTCGGGTCCGCGCCCCCGGAGCTCGCTGCCGCCCCCTCGGCCCGCCCCCGCGGCCCCACTCACTGTTCTTGAGGAATCGCTCCTCGTGCAGCACGGCAATGGCATTGACGCACAGCAGGGCCGCCTGCAGCAGCGAGTACAGCGTAAAGGCCATGGCCAACCGCCCCGAGGCCCAACCGATCCCCTTCCCTCAGCGACAGGGAACGTGGCGCCGCCACGGCCGGCGCTTCTTACGGCAGCCGACGAGGCCCAAAACGCGTTCTGAGAAGCTCCGCTCCCATCTGACTAAGACCCGCCCCACGCTCACATCAGCAAGGCCTGTAGAGCTGCGCTGTCCAATGCAGCAGCCAGCAGTACTGAACCCTTGAATTGTGGCTGGCCCGAACTGAGGTGTTGTAAATGTAAAATACATAGGACGAAAACAAGAACGTAAATAAAATCTCCCAATAATTTTAAAATGTTGATTACAAGTTGAAATATTTTGATTAGGTAAATAAAATAATTACTAACATTAATTTTTACTGTTTATTTCTATATACTTTTTTAAAACTGTGTCTATGAGGTTATTGATAATAGCATGTGAGTCTTGTCCAATAGATGCTCCTAAGATGCTCCATTAGATGCTCCTAAGCACTGTATGAGATGTTAATAAGTAATTCCTATTTTACAGGTGGAAAAAAGGAAGGCTTTGGCAAGTAAAGTTTTTTTAAAAATTAAACTAGGGCTTCCCTGGTGGCGCAGTGGTTGAGAGTCCGCCTGCCGATGCAGGGGACGCGGGTTCGTGCCCCGGTCCGGGAAGATCCCACATGCCGCGGAGCGGCTGGGCCCGTGAGCCATGGCCGCTGAGCCTGCGCGTCTGGAGCCTGTGCCCCGCAACGGGAGAGGCCACAACAGTGAGAGGCCCGAGTACTGCAAAAAAAAAAATTAAACTAAAATAACATGTGTTGGGCTGTACCCCATAGTCCTGTAAGGCTGTAGTTGTCCAGGTTCAAGACCAAAGGAAGAGCCCGGAGTCAGCAACAGAGACATGATTTAATGGATGGGGGGTGTGTATGCGGGGAGGATCTACATGTCGGAAGCAAGATCCTGGAGCGACACCCCATGGCAGGCAGGACATGGTGGCAGTTTTTGCTCTTGGGGTCGGGGTGGGGGAGCATGAAGATTACCAGTTATAGGGGGGCAGTGAGGCACAGTCACTAGCTGGGGAAGGGGCAAGTATGTAGGAAGATCAAGGTCAGTCATGTAAGCAGGGTATAGGTGAAGCAGGCACTGGTCAAGTAGGGGATGTACAGAGAGCAAGAGAACAGCCATGTTGAGTGGCCTGACCATACAACATGTCTTAAAATTACTCAGTGAGAAACATTCTCTCCTTGATCAAACTCTAGCAGGCCCTCTGAGCCCTCATCTCGACCATACTTCAACCTTGGCTTGTAAAAACTACAGATTCTCAACACAAATGATTTCATCCACTCCCCTACCCCTATGTTAAAAGACTTTAACATAGTTTCTAACAGCTCAAGTCATCCCTAGGATGACCCTAGACCCCCTTAAAGTGCCTGCCTAAAAAGCTCAAGGCTCCCCAAAGAATGTACTGTTTGTTCTAGTCAACTCCTGAAAATAGGCCCCTGACCATCCTTTCTTAGAGCATTTATTAAAATATATTTACAATTGTGAATCTTTCCTCTATCCCTTTGAGATATATATGTAGCTCCTACAGTTCACGGGTGTCTTTCTCAAGGACCTGAAAGCCATTCCTTTAAAATGTAATCACCAGGAAGGATAGAGCCTCTGTCTCCCAGTCTCTGTATGAAGGAAGAATACTAATTTTGATAATTGCAGCTAATAGACACAGCATTTACACTGACCACCCCTTGGTAATTTTTCCACTTCCCCAACTCTACTGAGCCCCTGCTCACCTCCCTTTCTACTCCCTCATTCTCCCTTTAAAATGCCCAGTCACTTCTGTACAAATCGAAATTGCAAGAGTATATTACTGATTAAAATCTGTCTTACCACTCTAACTGATGTCCAGCTTTATTTATCTTTGACAGCAGCACTAAGAGGCTGAGTCCAGTCATGTTACATTTTAGATATTTTTTGAGAGCAAATATACAAAGTAATCATCTCCTGAACTTCTCAGTTTCCCCTAAAAAAAGGGGAAAAGCCGCACATTAGACCCAGAAAGGACTTTGGAAGCCTGTGTGTTGCAGCTGCTGGAAGAGACATTAGCCAAAAAAAAAGAATAATTAGTTAAACTCCCAAGAAGAAATTAAGCTTAAATAGGCCAACTAGTTAGTGCCTACAGGGAAGAAGAGATGTATCGCTTCCCACAGATGTACATAAACACTATCTCCAAAATTGGCCCTAAGTGCAAATCAGGTAGGGAGAAACACAGGAAGACAAAGTAAAGGGAATAAAAGAAACAACAGGATGCCAACAAATCCTCTGGCTTTTCAAGGCCCACAAAACCCTAGATACTAAAGACAGAGAAGGAAGGTTGTTCTTGTAAGTGGACAGTGACAATTCCAGGATTTCTACACTGGGCTGGGTGGCAGGAGGGGGTACCTGGGGGCCTTGTTTGGAAGCTTTGGTTGAGCAGTGACTTACAGTTTTTACTAGATTTATACTTACTGAAGAGGGGATAAAGAGGGATGACTGGAGATTATGGGGATGGATGGAGCGGAGGTGAGAGAAAAGCATCCCATAGTCACACCTTTCTGTCACCAGCCACTGGGTTACAGCTCACACGATCTGATTCTTTTATTGTCAAAAGAATCAGGTTAACCTCTGTGGGCCTCTGTTACATCATCTATAAAATTAGGCATCATCTATAAAACTAGGGCTCCTTCAGCCCCCAAAATCTCTAGATCTAGCAAAAGCAGCTTAAAATATAAATAGTGTACAAGTACCTCTACCATGTTATCTGATTCATTACTTTTCAAAAATCCAGACTTGTAGCCTAAGCTAGTAGCAGCAGATTATATCCTTAAAAAGAATTGTTCCTCTGATCTCTGTACTTCCAAGAAAATTCAAATTCTAGAATTTGAAAATGTATTTATAAAATAGTTGTCTCAGTTAAAAAAAAATCCATCCCCAAACAAAGAACTGGGTAATGCATAAAATATTCTGCATATTAGTGGCTTGAAAAAAATTACTGGCTATGGCCTATTTAAAATTAGAGCTTGTTACTTGGTGCTGAGCTTCTGATGTCTGTATGATACGTTTTCATGCGTCCATGTTAGATATCCTATCAGACAATTCTACTGAGGATGAGTGTTTTTCCAGTTTTAGACACAAATGTCTCCTTATCATTTTCTTCTTCGAGTTTTGTTTTGCTTTTTTCTCTTCAGACTGTTAGATGGCACAAGTTGGCACCCTGGACCATCTTGCTTCAGACTTTCTTTGTAACTAGTAATATAGAGTCCATGTTTTTATTCCGTTGACAAGACTCAAAGAATGGATGCCTTCAATGAAGTTCCTTTAGGCAAGGGGGAGCAGTGGTTAAGATTACGTCTAGGTAATACATTTGGCCACTGATTAAATGTGGGGAGCAGGGTAGATACAGAATTCAAGCTTATCTTTTAAAGTTAAGATGGCTCAAGATGGAGTCAGTCCTTGGACTTGTGAGAGACTGCAATAATGAACTCTATTTTTTACCCTTTCCTGTATCAATGCCTTTGTCTTCCCATTTGGCTGGTCCTTGACTTTAGGTTCAACTATGTGACTTGCTTTGGCCAATAGAATGAGGCAGAAGTAATGCTGTGCCAGCTCTAACCCTAGCCCTCAAAAGGCCTTATATATTTCTCCTTTCCTTAGGTCTAACCCTAGACCTCAAAAGGCCTTATATATTTCTCCTTTCCTTAGGTCTAACCCTAGACCTCAAAAGGCCTTATATATTTCTCCTTTCCTTCTTATGCTTCTGACATTGCCATGAAAAATAACAGTAACAACAAAACCTAGTCCACTAGTTCTAGGAGAAGGATGAGAGCCATTTGGAGCAGAACCAAATCACCCCAGTCTAGCCCAGCCTAGATCAGCAAACCCTCACCCAACCACAGATCCATGAGAATAAATGATTGTTTTAAGTCACTAAATTTTGGGGTTGTTCTTTCCACAGTATTTTTGAAGGAAGAGATCTCTATCTACTCCGTTGGTGATCTAATTTATTCTAATAGCTTTAAAACATTTATATACTCTGAAGACTCCCACGTTTATATCTCCTACCCAGAACTCACCCATGAACTCTTGGCTGATATTTCCAGCTGACCACCACTTAGATCTAATACATATCTCAAATTTACCTTGCCCCAGACTGAACTCCTGATTTCCTTCTGAAACCTGCTTCTCCTGCATCCCAGCTCAGATAATGGCAACTCCATTCTTCTAGCTCTTTCTCTCATACTCTATACACAATCCATCAGCACCTTCTTTTGACTTGAACTTCAACATACATATATCCAAATCTGGCTACTTCTCACCTTCTCTACCACTAAAACCCCGATCCAACTCACCATCATCTCTTGCATGGAGTACTGCAATAGCTCCTAACAGGTCTCTGTGTTTCCCCCTTTCCTCTCTACAGTTTATCCTCCCCAGAACAGCCCAGGTACTTCTTCTAAAACCAAGTTAGAAAAGCAATTTATTTGTTGAGAGGATGGAGTCATTTGTCCTGTGGAACTTTCCACATTCTGGATTTTTCTGATTGCATCCCCATCGTTCTGGATGACTTAAATGCTGTGCACAGTACCCGAATCATTTGTGAAAAACAAAAACACTTGCTGATTGAAGAAAATAGTCACTATATGAACTGACTAAAACCTTTTACTAACTCAATGAAAAATAGCAGGTATGTGATAAAGAAAAAAATTTCACAAGTCAGATCTTAGAATAATTCTTCAATAAACGTGTTGGCTACTCTCTTTCCATGCCTATTTTTAAATTTTAGCATTTCTATTTCTGCATTAATTAAAAAATAGCTCATTAAGATAAGGATTAAACATGTTATTTATTAAATATTTAGATTCACCATGAAGAATAAAAATGGATTATTGGTTTTTAACATTTTTATCCTAATATATTTTAATAGACATTTATTTTATTGTTTATGTCTGAGATATGAATCAGTGATGGCTGAGGTAGGTTTGCTTTTAATCCTGCTACTTACAGTGGCTACCTTGAGTTTAAATGAGTTTATGGCAGCAGTATTCACCCAAATGGATTCTATTTGAGGTAAGCATTGGACTAAAATAGGAAAATCCCGCAAGATGAGCCTCATTCATGTTTATGGATTCATACAAGCTATTCCTGGTATGAGACTCAAATAAAACCATTTGCAAGCTGAAGCCTTGTGCATTGTGAAGTGTTTCTGGAAATAGGGTTCTTGGAAATAGAAAGTTTCTTTAAAAAATAAAAATAAGTCACTGTATCTATTTTTAAAGGGAATTAATCCTGAATGGCTGCATATAGTTGACTAGTTCTATTTTTAAAAATCTGAGTAAATGAAAGCAGCATAAAAAGACTAGAGAAACCAGTTACTCAAATGTATATCATTCCTTCCCTCATTCATTCATTTTTCATTCTTCTACTCAAGGAGAATTTATTGAGCTTATAAGATGTACTTTACATTGTACAAGGGCTAGGGTAAGATGCAGTAGGCTAAGCACAAGTGGTAATCAGATATCCTGCTCTGATGAAAATCATCAACCAGTAAGAAAAATGAGCCATAGAATGCAAGGAGTTACAAAGCATTAAGTGCTCAGTGCTTAAAATGAAGGGAAAGTGAGAATAAAAGGTAGTTTGGAACAGTGTCTCCCAAATTTAGCAGATCATCAGAATTACCTGGGAGCTTTTAAATATATATGCATTTCTACTAGTTCAAGATGGCACGTAAAGCACATGTATTTCTCTTCACTATTTCCTAAACTCCATTAAATTATAAAGGAATAAAAAGGTGACATACATTTCTAACAGTAAAGATACAGAGGAACATAAGAAATTTCAACAATCTCTGGAAGACAAAAAATAGAAGGAAGCATATCAATGAATGACACTCAGTGGATAAAGCTGTAGCCAAGAACGAACCATGAAAGGGTTGCACGGAAGTGGAAGTTACTGTCCTGAAAATTTCACGAAAGCTCTTGATTCAGAGGTACACCAGAGATCCAGAAGGAAAATTGGGGCTGAAAACAGATGGATTGACTGATGATCTATTTATGAAGTAGTCAACTTTCCCAGCCTGACTCCCAAACTACTTGAACAATATAGCGAACAGTCTGCATTCGCCCCTGGGCAAGACTGAAAGTACTTTCCTCTTAGGAAATTAAACTACTTGAGGAGAGCTAAGGCTTCTAATGTGCATAGTGCTGCTCTAGTGTAGGGCCATTCTTATTTTGACATTGGGGAGGCTGTTAGCTTGATGACTGATTCCTTAGTAGTTGGGTCTACAGCTGAGCTGCTGATTACATACTTTTCCAAGTACATAGAGCTTCTAGTTAGATATTTCTCCCCACACCATTATGCAAGTAGTCACTCGAGTTCATTATTATTAAATATAAACAGGCAACCTGGACATGATGAAAACCAGCAACATGGAGAGGGAAGATTAAAATGAAAAATCAGTAAAACTGACTTCAGGAGAAAATGAGATAATTCAGTAAAAAAAAGACCAATTAGTGATAATGAAAGTGATTTGAAAGGCATTTAAACAGAGTCTCCCACCCACCCCCACACACAGAAATTTCTATACAAAAGGAAGAATCAGAGGAAAAGAATGAATTCTTAAAGTTAAAACATGATAGCCCTCCAAAAGGGTTTATTGGAAGATAAAGTTTCAAGAATATTCAAGAATATAGAAAAAAAATACCATAGAGACAGAAAGTATGAGACAGAAAGAAAACATAGGAGAAGTGAGTTTCATAAAGACAGAAATGCAGGATAGGAAATAAAAACAAAAATCAAAAATTTCAGAGATGAAAAGTACATGAATGTTCAGACTGAGAAGACTTACTAGATACTTAATAGTTTAAATGCTTAAGAAAAACCTGGACCCACCTTCATGAAATTTCAAAGCTTATTAAATCATAAATCTTAAATTTCAAATCCTATTAAAAGAAGATTCTAAAAGATTCAAGGGAGGGAGAATGTTATCTATAAAGAAATGAGAAACTGATTACCACTAAATTTAGAAGACAATTATGTGCTTCTTTCAAGGTTTTGAAAGAAAATAATTTGGAGCCTAGTATTGTATAGCCAATCAAACCATCTATTAATGGTGAGGGCAAGATAAAGATTTTAAAAACAAAGGCAAAACTAACATTTTCTAAACAAAACTCTTTTTAAGAAATATTTTTAAATGTACAAAAGACTCAGAAAGCTTTTGCCTAGTCAGTCAACAAATATTTACTGAGTATCTATTTTGGCATTATTTTAGGCAATAGACATACAACAATAAACATGACAGAGGCCCTGCCCTCAAGAAACTTATGTATAGATAATTTTCTAGAATCCTTTTGGAGAAAGTTATTTGAAGATGTACTCCAGCAACAGATTGGTAAAAAACAAAAAGTTATAAGAATTGACCAAGCTAAACTAAGCGGTCAACGAAAAAAACCTAAGATGAATGGTATGCCATAGTTCTAAAAAGCATTGATAAATTCTAAAAATAAATTCTATGTAATAGATAAAATGAGAATCAGCTGGAAGATAGAAGTGATCAGGTGTGGTATTGATCATTAGTGTTCAGCAATACTTAGTTTGATCCTTCCTACGTACACAACATGTCTACATTTCTCAGTGTTCCCTACAGTTAGGTGGGACTGTGTAATTGAGTTCTAGCCAATGGAACTGAATTTCATTTTCAGGTCAAGGCAGTTAAGAGACAGGGGACTTTCTGTTTGATCTTTTTTTCCCTTTGGTAGCTGGATGGATAGACTGAAGCCAATGGAGATCTCCAAAGATCTCAGGGTTGTTAGAGCCACAGCATAGAAGGAAACTTTCTCCTGTTCCACTGTGGACTGTGATATGATCAAGAATTAAACTTTCATAATATTAATCCACTGGCCAAGTGAGATATCAGGTTTTTATTTGTTAGTGCAACATTTCTTAATCTATCCTAACTAAAAATATAGTGAAGAAGAAGGAGGAGGAGGAAGAGGAGGAGGAGGAAGAGGAGGAGGAGGAGAAGGAGGGAGAGAAAGAAAGAAAGAAAGAAAGAAATAGAAAGAAAGAAAGAAAAAGAAAGAAAGAAAGAAAAAATAAAAAAGAAAGAAAGGAAGAAAAAATAAGAAAGCAAGAGGGAAAGAAAGAAAGGGGGAAGAAAGAAAAGGTACCCTTTTCTCTCAATAAGAAATATAATCAAGACTCAGCAAAATAAAATGCAGACCAACAAACTCATGATACAGTATAATGTCAAGTTGAATGTGGCCATTTGTGAGGGCAGAAGCTAGGTTCCCAGGAGCAAATAAATCCACAAAGAATTAAGAAAAAGAAATTGGGAGTGACAGGAAGGAGAAAGAAGGCAACTGCTTAAGGAAAAGGCAGAGTTCAAGAACTGTGGTAGGTTCATTTATTCTCAAATACGTGGCACTGTGCAAACTACCGTCAGAGTCATCTGTTGGTGTTGGTGGAGTTAACCTTCTTTGTATCTGGAGCAAATCTCCATACTAGATGGAGGTTTGAAAGTCAAGAAGCATCCGTATGTATAAGCAGAGGACAGATAGAGACTATGAAGAGAATAAGTGGGGTGGGAGAGAGGAGTGTTAATAATGAAGGGAGCATGGCTCAGAAAGAAGATTAGCTTGGTTGGCCACATTTCTGTAAAGTGAGGCTTCCCCAAATTCTGATAGTTCTCTACAAACCTATATACAAGCTTAGATCATTTAAGACATCCAAGTTATCTGCATTAGAAAACACTTATGGAGCAGCTGCATTTATCCAGCCAAGAGGAGTAAGTTGTAGGATCAGGACAGTTTGCTCCTGCCTTAAAGGAGATTACAGTCTCATTGGGCACACATAAGATAGAGCGAGTAATAAGAAATCCAAGGCAGTACATAAGAAAGGCCAAGTGACTGGTGCAGAAAACCAACTACCCTTAAAGCTTTTAAAGGAGGGAGAAAATCTGAAGGTTCAGAGCCAGAGCCAGGGGTGGGCTTAAGCTGCTGAACCTTGAGGATTAGACAGAGTTTAGGCAAGAAGAGAGAAAGGAAGAAGGGTCTTTCAAGTGGAGAAATGGTGTCAGCAAAGGCAACAAGGTAGGAATTGGGAGCCAATGTAGGAAAACAGTCCTGCTACAAGATGGCAAATGTAGGTTGGGTCCAAATTACAGGTTTACCTCAGAGATACTGTGGGTTTGGTTCCAGACCACTGCAATAAAGTGAGTCACACAAATCTTTTTGGTTTCCTGGTGCATATAAAATTTATGCTTACACTATACTGTAGTCTATTAAGTATGCAATAGCGTTATGTCTAAACAAATGTATATACCTTAATTAAAAATGCTTTATTGCTAAAAAATGCCAACCATCATCTGAGCCTTCAGCGACTCATAATATTTTTTCTGGTAGAAGATCCTGCATCAGTGTTGATAGCTGCTGACTGTTCAGGGTGTGGTGGCTGCTGAACATTGGGAAGGCTACAGCAATTTCTTAAAACAAGACAACAATGATGTTTGCCACGTTGATTGACTCTTCCTTTCATGAATGATTTCTCTGTAGCATGCATTTTACCCATAGTAGAACTTTTTTCAAAATTGGAGTCAACCCTTTCAAATCCTGCTGCTGTTTTATGAGCTAAGTATATGCCATATTCTAAATCCTTTGTTGTCATTTCAACCAGATGCTTATACAGCATCTTCACCAGGAGTAGATTCCAGCTCAAGGAACGACCTTCTCTCCTCATTCATAAGAAGCAACTCCTTATCCGTGAAAGTCTTATCATGAGATGGCAGCCATTCAGTCACATCTTCAAGCTCCACTTCTAACTCTAGTTCTCTTGCTATTTCTACCACACCTGCAGTTACTTCCTCCATGGAAATCTTGAACCCCTCAAAGTCATTCATAACAGCTGGAGTCCATTTCTTCTAAGCTCCTGTTAATGTTGATATTTTGACTTGTTCCCTGGAAAATCATGAGTGCTCTTAATGGCATTTAGAATGGTGTGTCCTTTCCAAAGGTTTGCAATATACTTTGTCCACATCCATTGAAGAAATCACTAACTAAGGCAGCTAGAGCCTTATTTTTATTTTTAAACACCTTTACTGGAGTATAATGCTTTACAATGTTGTGTTAGTTTCTACTGTATAACAAAGTGAATGCATACATATATGTATGTATATATACATACATATCCCCTCCCTCTTGCGTCTCCCTCCCATCCTCCCTACCCCATTGCTCTAGGTGGTCACAGAGCACCAAGCTGATCTCCCTGTGCTATGCAGCTGCTTCCCATTAGCTATCTGTTTTACATTTGGTAATGTATATATGTCAATATTACTCTCTCACTTCGCTCCAGCTTACCCTTCCCCCTCCCCTTGTCCTCAAGTCCATTCTCTACATCTACGTCTTTATTCTTGTCCTGCCTCCAGGTTCATCAGAACTATATTTATAGATTCCATATATACACGTTAGCATACTGTACTTTCTGACACACTTCACTCTGTATGACAGGCTCTAGGTCCATCCACTTCACTACAAATAACTCAATTTCGTTTCTTTTTATGGCTGAGCAATATTCCATTGTATATATGTGCCACACCTTCTTTATCTATTCAGCTGTCTATGGACACTTAGGTTACTTCCATATACTGGCTATTTTAAATAGTGCTGCAATGAACATTGTGGTACATGACATTTTTGAATTATGGTTTTCCCAGGGTATATGCCCAGTAGTGGGATTGCTGGGCCATATGGTAGTTCTATTTTTAGTTTTTTAAGGGACGTCCATACTGCTCTCTATAGCGGCTGTATCAATTTACATTCCCACCAACAGTGCAAGAGGGTTCCCTTTTCTCCACACCCTCTCCAGCATTTGTTTGGATATTTTTTGGTGATGGCCATTCTGACCGGTGTGAGGTGATAACTCATTGTGGTTTTGATTTGCATTTCTCTAATGATTAGTGATGTTGAGCATCCATTCATGTGTTTGTTGGCAATCTGTATATCTTCTTTGGAGAAGTGTCTATTTATGTCTTGTGCCCATTTTTGGATTGGGTTGTTTGTTTTTTTGATATTGAGCTGCATGAGTTGCTTGTATATTTTGGAGAGTAATCCTCTGTCAGTTGCTTCATTTGCAAATATTTTCTCCCATTCTGAGGGTTGTCTTTTGGTGTTGTTTATGGTTTCCTTTGCTGTGCAAAAGCTTTTAAGTTTCATTATGTCCCATTTGTTTATTTTTGTTTTTATTTCCATTTCTCTAGGAGGTGGATCAGAAAGGATCTTGCTGTGATTTATGTCATAGAGTGTTCTGCCTATGTTTTCCTCTAAGAGTTTGATGGTGTCTGGCCTTACATTTAGGTCTTTAATCCATTTTGAGTTTATTTTGTGTATGGTGTTAGGGAGTGTTCTAATTTCATTATTTTACATGTAGATGTCCAGTTTTCCCAGCACCACTTATTGAAGAGGCTGTCTCTTCTCCACTGTATATTCTTGCCTCCTTTATCAGAGATAAGTTCACCATATGTGCATGGGTTTATCTCTCGGCTTTCTATCCTGTTCCATTGATCTGTATTTCTACTTTTGTGACAGTACCATACTGTCTTGATTACTGTAGCTTTGTAGTATAGTCTGAAGTCAGGGAGCCTGATTCCTCCAGTTCCATTTTTCTTTCTCAAGATTGCTTTGGCTATTTGGGGTCTTTTGTGTTTCCATACAAATTGTGAAATATTTTGTTCCAGTTCTAAAAATGCCAGTGGTTGTTTGACAGGGATTGCAATGAATCTGTAGATTGCTTTGGGTAGTAGAGTCATTTTCACAATGTTGATTCTTCCAATCGAAGAACATGGTATATCCCTCCATCTTGCTGTATCATCTTAATTTCTTTCATCAGTGTCTTATAATTTTCTGCATGCATGTCTTTTGTCTCCTTAGGTAGGTTTATTCCTAGATATTTTATTCCTTTTGTGCAATGGTAAATGGGAGTGTTTTCTTAATTTCACTTTCAGATTTTTCATCATTAGTGTATAGGAATGCAAGAAATTTCTGCACATTAACTTTGTATCCTGCTACTTTACCAAATTCATTGATTAGCTCTAGTAGTTTTCTGGTAGCATCTTTAGGATTCTCTATGTATAGTATCAGGCAATCTGCAAACAGTGACAGCTTTACTTATTCTTTTCCAATTTGGATTCCTTTTTTTTCTTTTTCTTCTCTGATTGCTGTGGCTAAAACTTCCAAAACTATGTTGAATAATAGTGGTGAGAGGTGGCAACCTTGTCTTTTTCCTGATCTTAGTGCAAATGGTTTCAGTTTTTCACCATTGAGGATGATATTGGTTGTGGGTTTGTCATATATGGCCTTTATTATGTTGAGGTAAGTTCCCTCTATGCCTACTTTCTGGAGGGTTTTTATCATAAATCGGTGTTGAATTTTGTCAAAAGCTTTCTCTGCATCTATTGAGATTATCATTTGGTTTTTCTCCTTCAATTTGTTAATATGGTGTATCACGTTGATTGATTTGCATATATTGAAGAATCCTTGCATTCCTGGGATAAACCCCACTTGATCATAGTGTATGATCCTTTTAATGTGCTGTTGGATTCTGTTTGCTAGTATTTTGTTGAGGATTTTTTCATCTATGTTCATCAGTAATATTGGCCTGTAGTTTTCTTTCTTTGTGACATCTTTGTCTGGTTTTGGTATCAGAGTGATGGTGGCCTCATAGAATGAGTTTGTGAGTGTTCCTCCCTCTGCTATATTTTGGAAGAGTTTGAGGATAGGTGTTAGCTCTTCTCTAAATGTTTGATAAAATTCAACTGTGAAGCCATCTGGTCCTGAGCTTTTGTTTGTTAGAAGATTTTTAATCACAGTTTCAATTTCAGTGCCTGTGATTGGTTTGTTCATATTTTCTATTTCTTCCTGGTTCAGTCTCAGAAGGTTGTGCATTTCTAAGAATTTGTCCATTTCTTCCAGGTTGTCCATTTTATTGGCATAGAGTTGCTTGTAGTAATCTCTCCTGATCCTTTGTATTTCTGCAGTGTCAGTTGTTACTTCTCCTTTTTCATTTCTAATTCTACTGATTTGAGTCTTCTCCCTTTTTTTCTTGATAAGTCTGGCTAATGGTTTATCAATTTTGTTTATCTTCTCAAAGAACCAGCTTTAGTTTTATTGATCTTTGCTATTGTTTTCTTCATTTCTTTTTCATTTATTTCTGATCTGATCTTTATGATTTCTTTCCTTCTGCTAACTTTGGGGTTTTTTGGTTCTTCTTTCTCTAATTGCTTTAGGTGTAATGTTAGGTTGTTTATTTGAGATGTTTATTGTTTCTTAAGGTAGGCTTGTATAGCTATAAACTTCCCTCTTAGAACTGCTTTTGCTGCATCCCATAGGTTTTGGGTTATTGTGTTTTCATTGTCACTTGTTTCTAGGTATTTTTTTTTTTTTTTTTTTTTTGCGGTACGCGGGCCTCTCACCGCTGTGGCCCCTCCCGTTGCGGAGCACAGGCTCCAGACGCGCAGGCTCAGCAGCCATGGCTCACGAGCCCGGCCGCTCCGCGGCACGTGGGATCCTCCCGGACCGGGGCACAAACCCGTGTCCCCTGCATTGGCAGGCGGACTCGCAACCACTGCGCCACCAGGGAAGCCCTCTAGGTATTTTTTTGATTTCCTCTGATTTCTTCAGTGATCTCTTGGTTATTAAGTAGTGTGTTGTTTAGCCTCCATGTGTTTGTATTTCTTACTGATTTTTTCCTGTAATTGATATGTAGTCTCAGAGCATTGTGGTCGGAAAAGATACTTGATATGATTTCAATTTTCTTAAATTTACCAAGGCTTGATTTGTGACCGAAGGTATGATCTATCCTGGAGAATGTTCCATGAGCACTTGAGAAGAATGTATATTCTGTTGTTTTTGGATGTAATGGCCTACAAATATCCATTAAGTCCATCTTGTTTAATGTATCACTTACAGCTTTTGTTTCCTTATTTATTTTCATTTTGGATGATCTGTCCGTTGGTGAAAGTGGGGTATTAAAGTCCCCTACTATTATTTTGTTACTGTCGATTTCCCCTTTTATGGCTGTTAGCATTTGCCTTAAGTATTGAGGCGCTCCTGTGTTGGGTGCGTAAATATTTACAATTGTTATATCTTCTTCTTGGGTTGATCCCTTGATCATTATGCAGTGTCCTTCTTTGTCTCTTCTAATAGTCTTTATTTCAAAGTCTATTTTGTCTGATATGAGAATTGCTACTCCAGCTTTCTTTTTATTTACACTTGCATGGAGTATATTTTTCCACCCCCTCACTTTCAGTTTGTATGTGTCCATAGGTCTGAAGTGGGTCTCTTGTAGACAGCATATATTCTGGTCTTGTTTTTGTATCCATTCAGCCAGTCTATATCTTTTGGTTGGAGCCTTTAATTCATTTGCATTTAAGGTAATTATTGATATGTATGTTCCTATTACCATTTTCTTAATTGTGTTGGGTTTGTTTTTGTAGGTCTTTTCCTTTTCTCCTGTTTCCTACCTAGAGAATTTCCTTTAGCATTTGTTGTAAAGCTGGTTTGGTGGTGCTGAATTCTCTTTACTTTTGCTTGTCCATAAAGATTTTAATTTCTCTGTCGAATCTGAATGAGATCCTTGCTGGGTAGGGTAATCTTGGTTGTAGGTTTTTCCCTTTCATCATTTTACATATGTCCTGCCACTCCCTTCTGGCTTGCAGAGTTTCTCCTGAAAAATCAGCTGTTAACCTTCTGGGGGTTCCCTTGTATGTTATTTGTTGCTGTTACCTTGCTGCTTTTAATATTTTTTCTTTGTATTTAATTTTTGATAGTTTGATTAATATGTGTCTTGATGTTTCTCCTTGGATTTATCCTGTATGGGACCCTCTGTGCTTCCTGGACTCGATTGACTCTTTCCTTTCCCATGTTAGGGACGTTTTTAACTACAATCTCTTCAAATATTTTCTCAGACCCTTTCTTTTTCTCTCCTTCTTCTGGGCCCCCTATCATTCAAATGTTGGTGCATTTAATGTCCCAGATGTCTCTGAGACTGTCCACAATTCTTTTCATTCCTTTTTCTTTTTTTTTTTTTTTTTTTTTTTTTCCTTTTTCTTTATTCTGCTCTGCGATAGTTATTTCCACTATTTTATCTTCCACGTGACTTATCTGTTCTTCTGCCTCAGTTATTCTGCTCTTGATTCCTTCTAGAGAGTTTTTAATTTCATTTATTTTGTTGTTCATCATTGTTTGTTTGCTCTTTAGTTCTTGTAGGTCCTTGTTAAATGTTTCTTGTATTTTCTCCATTCTATTTCCAAATAGAATTTGGAAGATCCAAAGATATTTGATCATTTTTACTATCATTACTCTGAATTGTTTTACAGGTAGACTGCCTGTTTCCTCCTCATTTGTTTTGTCTGATGGGTTTTTACCTTGGTCCTTCATCTGCTGCGTATTTCTGTCTGCTCATTTTGTTTAACTTACTGTGTTTGGGGTCTACTTTTCACAGTGTGCAGGTTTGTAGTTCCCATTGTTTTTTGTGTCTGCCCCCCGTGGGTGAGGTTGGTCAGTGACTTGTGTAGGCTTCCTGGTGGAGAGATCTGGTGCCTGTGTTCTGGTGGGTGGGGCTGGATCTTGTCTTTCTTGTGGGCATGGCTGTGTCTGGTGGTGTGTTTTGGGGTGTCTGTGAACTTAGTATGATTTCAGGCAGCCTCTCTGCTAATGGGTTGGCTTGTGTTCCTGTCTTGCTAGTTGTTTGGCATGGAGAGTCCATCACTGGAGTTTGTTGGCCGTTGGGTGGAACTGGGTCTTAGTGTGGAGATGGAGCTCTCTGGGAGAGCTCTCACCGACTGATATTACATGGGTCTGGTAGGTCTCTGGTGGCTCAATGTCCTGATCTCAGCTCTCCCACATAAGAGGCTCAGGCCGGACACCGGGTCAGAGCACCAAGACCCTGTCAGTCACATGGCTCAGACGAAAAGGGAGAAAAAAAAGGAAGAAAAAGTAATAAAAATTAAAAAATAATCATAAAAAATGAAAATTTATTAAAATAAAAAATAATAATAGTAAAAAAGAAGAGAGCAACAAACCCAATAAACATATACACCAATGATAAGAAGTGCTAAACACTAAAGTAAGATAAACATAAAAATCAGAAACAAATCAGTTGCAGACAGCAAACCCCAAGTCTAAGTTTCTCCCAAAATCCACCACAATTTTGGGACAATTCATTGTCTATTCCACAGATGCAGGGTTCATCAAGTTGATTGTGGAGATTTAATCAGCTGCTCCTGTGGCTGCTGGGAGAGATTTCCCTTTCTCTTCTTTGTTCGCACAGCTCCTGGGGTTTAGCTTTGGATTTGGCCCCACCTCTGAGTGTAGGTCGCCCTCTGGAATCTGTTCGTCACCCAGGCAGGAGGGGGTTAAAGCAGTGGCTGACTAGGGGGCTGTGGCTCACTCAGGCCGGTGGGAGGAAGGAGTATGGAATGTGGGGTGAGCCCGCGGTGGCAGAGGCCAGTGTGACGTTGCAACAGCCTGGGGTGCACCGTGTGTTCTCCCGGGGAAGTTGTCCCTGAATCATGGGACCCTGGCAGTGGCGGGCTGCACAGGCTCCTGGGGGGCGGGGTGTGGATGGTGATCTGTGCTTGCACACCGGATTCTTGGTGGCTACAGCAGCAGCGTTAGCATTTCATGCCTGTCTGTGGGGTCCGAGCTGATAGTCGTGGCTCGCGCTGGTCTCTGAAGCTCGTATAGTCAGTGCTCTGAATCCCCTCTCTTCGTGCACCTCAAAACAATGGTCTCTTGCCTCTTAGGCAGTTCCAGACTTTTTCCCAGACTCCCTCCCGGCTAGCTGTGGTGCACTAGCCCCCTTCAGGCTGTGTTCCCGCAGCCAACCCCAGTCCGCTCCCTGGGATCTGACCTCCGAAGCCCGAGCCTCAGCTCCCAGCCCCCACCCGCCCCGGCGAGTGAGCAGACAAGCCTCTCAGGCTGGTGAGTGCCGGTCGGCACCTATCCTCTGTGTGGGAATCTCTCCGCTTTGCCCTCTGCACCCCTGTTGCTGCGCTCTCCTCCGTGGCTCCCAAGCTTCCCCCCAACCCACACCCGGTCTCTGCCAGTGAAGGGGCTTCCTAGTGTGTAGAAACTTTTCCCCCTTCACAGCTCCCTCCCTGAGGTGCAGGTCCCATCCTTATTCTTTTGTCTCTGTTTTTTCTTTATTTTTTTGTCCTACCCAGGTATGTGGGGAGTTTCTTTCCTTTTGGGAACTCTGAGGTCTTCTGCCATCGTTCAGTAGGTGTTCTGTAGGAGTTGTTCCACATGTAGAGGTATTTTTGATGTATTTGTGGGAGGAAGGTGATCTCCACGTTTTACTCCTCTGCCATCTTGAAGGTCCCTAGCTATAGCCTTATGAAAAATATTTCTTAAATAATAAGACTTGAAATTGGAAATGACTTCTTGATTCGTGGGCTCCAGAATGGATGCTGTATCAGCAGGCATGAAAACAATGTTAATCTCATACATCTCCATCAGAGCTCTTGGGTCATCAGGAGCATTGACAATGACCAGTAATATTTTGAAAGGAGTCTTTTTTTATGAGCAGTAGGTCTCAACAGTGGGCTTAAAATATTCAGTAAACCATGTTGTATAGCAATGTGCTGTCATCAGGCTTTGTTGTTCCATTTATAGAGCACAGGCAGAGTAGATTTATCATAATTTTTAAGGGTCCTAGGATTTTCAGAATAGTATATAAGCATTGGCTTCGACTTCAAGTCACCAGCTGCATTAGCCCCTAACAAGAGAGTCAGCCTGGGTTTTGAAGCCCGGCATTGACTTTTCCTCTCTAGCTATGAAAATCCCAGATGGCATCTTCTTCCAATAGAAAGCTGTTTCATCTACATTGAAACTTTATTGTTCAGTGTAGTCTCCTGCATTAGTTATCTTAGCTAGATCTTCTGGATAACTTACTGCAGCTTCTACATCAGCACTTGCTACTTCACATTGGACTCTGATGTTATAGAGACAGCTTCTTTCCTTCAACCTCAAACCAACCTTTGCTGGCTTCAAACTTTTCTTCGACAGCTTCCTCTCCTCTTTCAGCCTTCATAGAATTGAAGAGAGTTAGGACGTTGCCCTGGATCAGGTTTTGGCTTAAAGGAATGTTGTGGCTGCTTTGACCTTCTATTCAGACCACTAAAACTTTCTCTATATCAGCAATAAGGCTGTTTTGCTTTCTTATCATTCCCGTGTTCACTGGAGTGGCACTTTTAATTTCCTTCAAGAACTTTTCCTTAGTGTTCACAGTGTGGCTACCAGTTTGGCATAAGAGGCCTAGCTTTCAGCCTGTCTCCACTTTCGACACGGCTTCCTCACTAAGCTTCATCACTGGATTTTGATTTTAAAATGAGAGACGTGCGACTCTTCCTTTCACTTGAACATTTAGAGGCCATTGTAGGCTTATTAATTGGCTTAATTTCCATATTGCTGTGTCTCAGGGAATAGGAAGGCCCCAGGAGAGGGAGAGAGTTGGGGGAACGGCTGGCCAGAGGAGCAATCAGAATACACGCAACATTCATCTCTTTAGTTTGCCATCTTATGTGGGCATGTTTATGGCACCCCAAAACAATTATAATAGGATCATCTAAGATCACTGATCACAGATCACCATAGCAAATAGAATAATAATGAAAGTTTTGAAATATTGCTAGAATTAACAAATATGACACAGAGACAGGAAATAAGCAAATGCTTTTGGAAAAATGGCACTGATAGACTTGCTTGACACAGGTTTGCCACAAAACTTCAACTTGTAAAAATTGCAATATCTGCAAAGTGCAATATAATGAGGTATGCCTGTATATAGGGCCTTGAACAACAGGTAAGGATTGGGGATTTATTTTGTAGACAATAGGTAGCATCAAATATTTTCAAGGTAAAAGTGGTGGTATAAAACCTTAGACCATATTTATTTTTCTAGTATTAGTTCTCAAGCCTTCAGGTATCTGAGAATATGATACCAATTCAGTTTGATTCTGGAGTAGCTACAAGGATCAATTAACCTTGACTTATTGTGAGTTAAGAATAAAAAGTTCTGTTCCAGAAGATGGAACACCCGTCTGTTGTTGCCAAGACTTTTCCTTCTTTGTTACTTAACGTTAAAGGAAGGAAACCTCTTAGGAGTCCTGAGAATTAATTAACATCTCCCAAGGGATTTTCCTATGTCTGTTGTTATTTATGTAGCTTGTTAAATAAAAGAGCTCTCTTTACAAATATTTCGTTATTAATCTTTGTTGAATGAACTTCATACACTCAGGAAAGATGGGGTGGGTGGGTGGGGTAGGGAAACCAAAGTATATCAGGAAGGATGCCCACAGATGTTAGAAAGGATTTGGGGGCTGTGAGGGCTCTGAAAACCTTTTATATTATGGAATATCTTTCCTCTTTCTAAGTAATAGGAAAACCACATGGTTTTCTCCCAGCATACTTTCTTGGAGCAGGGAACATAGAAAATGTCTTTTATGTCTTTAGACTTAGCTGTAAGTAAAATTGGGACTATTAAAGCAACACAAGTAGTGGGTTAAGCATTTGTATGTTTTACTTTTAGAGGTCTATTCAAGTAATTTCAGGCAATCGGACTTTACTGAATATATATAATATATATATATATATATATATATATATATATATATATATCCCTGAAAACAGGAATCTGACTGTGCATCCAGGCCTCACAAGGACCCAGGCGCACCATACAACTGAATTCACAAAGACAGGGATGGAGCTTGGGAAGTGACCTAGATATTGAGTTTCCAGCCCAAGAGTGGGTCTGTAGCTCCCTCTTTTCATGCTTGGCTGTTATGCTGTTAAAAGGTAAACTGAGGCACATTAAAATTTGTTTTCTCAAGAGTTTATTTGACCAGACATTGATTTGAATAGGGCAGTGCCAAACCAAAGTGGTTAGGAACGCTCTAGACAGGGGCCAGGAATTTTTAGAGAGAAGATGCTGAAGCAGAGCAAAGCAATGATTTGATTGGTTATAGCTTAAGCAGTTGCCTTATTTAGAGAAGCCTACTTGGCTGTGTGTGATTGGCTGTTCTTAAGTTTCACTCTCTTGGCCTCAAGTGCATTGACTCTGGCTTAGGTTTGGTTTGCTTACATAGGCTACCGAGGTATCAGAGTCACACCAGTCTACTGCCTCCTCATTTAATTACGTTAAGAGTTGACTTTGGTTTTTGCTGCCTCTGCTTCTGCGGCTCCTGCCTCTGACAGCCACCTTCTCTCAACTCTGCTTTTCTTTGCCTTATTGCTTCTGATTACTCACAGCATCTGCTTCCTCTCAGCTGCTGCTTAGGAATTACTCTTACTGCCCCATGACTTCGCTTATTGACGTTTTCTCTCTGTATTTTGGCTTCCGCCCCATGCCACCAGCCACTCACTCTGTATGTCTTCAGTTCGGATTTCCTGAATCCAAATGCAGGTCTACGGTCAAGAGCGCAGCTAGAAGCTGAGATTTGAATTGGATGAGGGGAAACATCATCCTTTTGAGACTGAAGGGAAAAGGTGAGGTAGATACTTCTATAGGCGGGGAACGGGAAGTTGAGAGAGGTCATATCCAATGACTTATGTCTCCTTACTGGAGTAAGAGCACTGTCTGCTGAGAGTGAGGGAGAGGGTTTGCATAAGGTGCTTATAGAGCAGTGGAGGGCTGGACTAGCTTTACAGGGCAATGGGAGAGGAACTGACCAGAAACAAGTGAAAACATTGAGAGGTGGAGCTGAGAGCTGAGATTCTGAGACGAGGCAGGGCAAATCTGCAAATCCCTGTGGGTTGTGTGATTTCTTTCTGATTGCATGATTTCTGCCTTGCCCAACTCTCCCACCCTCTGAGCAGGAATGATGTGGGCAGGTGAGAAGAGAGCTCAGGAGATCAACCATTTGTGCTGAGAGAGAAGAAAGGTTAGGAGGAGACTGAGGAGGTCAGGGACTAGAAGTCTTGAAGAAGCTGATGTAAATGCAGAAAGAAGGGGTGGTTGAGGTTAGAAAGTAGGACATTTGAATGACAAGAGCTGGATTTCAGAGGTGATGCCACAGTGTGGCACATGTGGTGGATTAACTCTGGCCACAACCTCTTTGCAACTCCTTTATCCAGTCTGAATCTGCACTGGCCTTTGGACTTGCTTTAATCAATAGAACGTAGAAGAAGTGACATAGGTGCAAGTTCTGGAATCTAGGCCTCAAGAGGCTTTATGGTTTCTGCCTTTTCCTTCTTGGAACACTGCCTCAGGTCTGCAATGGCAAGAAAAAGCCCAGAAGAAAGACCATGCGTGGAACGAAAGGCCCAGATAGCTCAGCTGTCTCAGCTGAGCTCATCCTTATCTGCTGCTGCCCGAATGCAGCCATAGGAGTGAGCCCAGGGGAGACCAGCAGCAGAACTGCCCAACTAGCCTATAGACTCACAAAAAATGACAAATCATTACTTTAAGCCACTAAGTTTTAGAGTGATTTATTCTAGCAATGGGTAACTGATACCCTATGGGAGTGCCATAGTGGTGTATTGCTTCCTCTGCCTAGAACATTCTCCCCCCATCCTGGCATTCCATTCCCTTGCATTCACTCTTCATTTGGTCAACTTCTTATTTTTTAAGGCTCAGTTCAGGTGTCATCTTCTCCAGGCAAAGTGTATCAAGGAGGTTGCAAACGAGATGTTAGAAGCACCTTCTCAGCCTCCAATAGTCAAGGTCAGGTGTTCTTTACGTACTCAAGGCATCCTGTGTGTGCCCACTATAGTACTTCTACCGCATTATAAATGTTTGTATTCTTCACTGAACTGTGGTATTTTGAGAGCGGGGCTTTCCTACTCTCGGTGCCTTGCACTGTGCCTGGAACGTTCATGTGTTTTTTGAAGGTATGACACAATATTTTACCCTTTAGATGAAATGCTGCTTCTTCACTTACAGAGAACTAGCCCTGCCAATAATATAACGTGACCATAATCACACTATCCATACCCAAGAAGACACTCATGTAGTAATGGCAGAGATGACTGCTCATAAATGCCTTTCCCCTTCTCCTTGCTCATCTAAGTCTTGTTGGTGCAGTTTAAATCTCACTCCTCCATGAAGTCTTGCCTACTATTGCTACCCCACACTGATTTCTCACTCACTCTGTTGCACTCCCATGGTGCTTACCAGCTGCCTGGTTTAGTAGTTCAGCACATGGGTTTTGAAATCAGAGAGTCTTAGGTTCAAATCCCAGCTGGGTTATTTACTAATTGGACATATCACTTGAACCCTCTTAACACCCAGTTTCCTCAATCTGTAAAATGATCGTAAGAATCCCTATCTCACAGGGTTGTTGTATTATATGATAAAGTATTTAGTACTTGGCACATGGCAAGTTCTTAGTAAGGGTGGTTATTATTAATAATCCATAAAAAAAAGAGTATAAGCAAAGAGCTAGATTCAACACTCCTCCTGGAAGGATTTAGAGAGAGGTCTGTCTATTCCATGGCTCTGAGCAGAGCCACATTCATGCCATCCTGTAGAGCTGTCTTCAGCATCTCAGAGAGGATTCTTGGCAAGATGGCACAGTTTCAGAATCCATCTCATGGGAAGTCCTTCCTAATGCATGAATAATAACAAGCCTGGGTTTGTCATTGGTTGAAGAGGTGATTCTTTAGGGACATTTACCTGGATTTCTTTAGTAGCTGCTTTAAGGAAGGGCTTCCTCTCTGCAGCTCAACAACTATTCTCTACTGATGTTCCATTCTGGGCTCTCATGGCTAAGAAAATGGATAGCTCAATCAGTTCACATTTGTTGGTTCTAACAGCTCACATCACATCATGCTTCCATGGGGGAATGTGTGGAAATGGAGGTGAAGTGTAGTGAAAAGTAGGTCAGCCTGTACTCTCAGAGGGAGAAGCCATCATCATGAGGTCATCTGTGAGATTGAAAGGTACAGGGACTGAGGTGATAGAATGAGGGGCTCTAAGTTTTCCTTTAAGAATCAAGAGGGGCAACTGAGAAGCAGAGTAGCTCCTTCCTGAATGGATTAGCCTCAATCTTTCAGATAAAGAAGAGAAAGGGCTGGGGCTGGGGGACAAAGAGGAAGGATAAAGGCAAAGGAAGAGGGGAGGAGGAGAAGTTGACTAGTTGATTAAATGCTGGGCGTTTTTGAGAAGGGTAATGCAAAATGTTGTGGTGATGTGTCTGCAGTAGAGGTTCTGTGTGCTCTTATTGTTGGTGCACCTTTAAAAGGGAATGATGGGCCTGAGGAAGATCTGAGTAATAGTTCTCAACCTCAGCTCCACCAAAGAAACATCTGGGGAGCTTAAAACAATTCTGATGCCCAGGCTGCACTCCAGACCAATCAGATTAGTCTCTGCTGGTGAAACCTTCCGAGGTGATTCCAATGTGCAGTGAATAAGGGAACCAGTGGCCTGGACATACAACTAAAATGATGAGGCATCATGAGGGCTACAAATAAGTGTAACCCAAACAAGAAATGAATAAGATATGGATCATTACCATCATCCCAGGAAGTTCTGTCTTGTCCTTTCCCAGTTAATCTCTCTACCTCTACTCTCCCAGAGATGACCACTGTTGTGATTTTTACCCTGTATGGATTGGTTGAAATCATTCTAAATTCTCAAATAATTACAGCATATACTCTTACGTAGGACTTCTTTCATTCAGCAAAATGCTTTTGAGATTCACCCATGTTATTGTATGTACCATTAATTCATTTCTTTATATAGCTAATATTTCATCATATGAATATACCACAATTAAAAAATCCATTCTCATACTGATGGACACCTGGGCTGTTTTCAGTTCTTTGTTATTATGAATAAAGCTGCTATGAACACTCTTGTACCAGTCTTTGTGTACATATATTTTCATTTCTCTTAGATAAATACCTATGAGTGGAAGTTCTGTGTCATAGGGTAAGTATATATTTAGTTTTGTGTGGTTTTTCTTCTGCATTGGGTCTCTGTTGTTGTGCACAGTCTTTCTCTAGTTGCTGTGAGTGGGGGCTACTCTTCATTGCAGTGCACAGGTTTCTTATTGTGGTGGTTTCTCTTTGTTGCAGAGCACGGGTTCTAGGCGCTTGGGCTTCAGTAGTTGCAGCACATGGGCTCAGTAGTTGCCGTGTGGGCTCTAGGTTGTGTGGGCTTCAGTAGTTGTGGTGCACGGGCTTAGTCGCTCTGCGGCCTGTGGGATCTTTCAGGACCAGGGGTTGAACCCATGTCCCCTGCCTTGCCAGGTGGATTCTTAACCGTTGAGCCACCAGGGAAGTCCTATATTTAGTTTTACAAGAAACTGCCAGACCTTTTCCTAAAGTGTTTATATCATTTTATATTCACATCAACAATGTATGAGAGTTCCAGTTGCTCCACTACCTTGTCAACATTTGATGTTGTCAGTCTTTTAAAATTATAGTCATTCTGGTGGGTGTGTAGTGGTATCTCATGATTTTAATTTGCATGTCTTGATGATTAACGGTGTTGATCACTTTTTCATATGTTTGTTAACGATTTGTATATTTTCTTTTGTGAAATTCCTGTTCAATTCCTTAACTCAGTTTTTTAAAAATTGTGTTGCTTCTTATTTTTATTAAGTTGAAGGAATTCTTTATATATTCTGGATACAAGTTCTTTGTCAGATATATGTTTGCAAATATTTTCTCTGTGGCCTACATGTTCATTTTCTTATTGGTGTCATGACGAGCAGAAGCTTAAAATTTTGATGAAGTCCAATTTATCAGGGTTTTTTTTTTTTGCTTTATGGTCTTTCTGGTGGCTATTGCTTTATATGTCTAAGAAATCTTTGCCTGGCTCCTAGTAATAAAGATATACTCCTATGTTTTGCTCTGAAGTTTTTATGATTTCAAGTTTTACATTTAGGTCTATAAATCATCTGTCTCAAATTTTGTATATGGTATAAGGTAGGGGTTGATGTTCATTTTTTTCATATAGATACACAATTATGTCAGCACCATTTTGTTGAAAAGACTTTTATCCCCATTGTGTTGGCACCTTTGCCAAAAAATCAAAAGACCATGTAAGTGTGGTCTATTTCTGGGTTCTCTATTCAGTTACACTGGTGTGTTTGCCAGTTCTACCACACATTGTTATGATTACTATAGCTTTATAGTAAGTTTTGAAATTAGGTAATATGAATTCCTGAAATCTTGCTCTTCTTTTTCAGAGTTGCTTGGGCATCCTGGATCTTTTGCATCTGTGTTTAATTATAGAGTCATCTTGCCAGTTTCTCCCAAAAGTCCTTCTGGGAATTTGATTGAAATTGTATTGAATGTATAAATACTTTGGGGGGAGAACTGACATCTTAACAATAATGAATCCTCCAGTCCACATATGTCGTATATTTCCAAAGTGTTTTAAGTCTTTTAAATTTTTCTTAGCAGTGTTTTGAGATTTTCAGTGTAAAGGTCTTATATATCTTTTGATACATTTATTCTTGTTTTTTTAAATATAAGGTGAAATTCACTTAACATAAAATTGACAATTTTAAAGTGACATTTTGGTAGTATTTAATACACTCATAATTTTGTGAAAAAACATTTTCTATTTAGTGAGCAAACATTTTCATCACTCAAAAGAAAACTCTGTACCTATTAAGCAGTCTCTACCAATTATCCCTTCCCCCTGGCCCCGAGAAGCCACCAATCCGATTTTTGTCTCTATGGGTTTGCCTATTCTAAGAATAGCATATAAATGGAATCATGCACTATATGACCTTTCATGTCTGGCTTCTGTCACTTAACATAATGTTTTCAAGGCTAATCCATGTTGTAGCATGTGTCAGTACTTTGTTTCTTCTTATGGCTGAATAATATTTCATTGTATGCTTATGCCCCACTTTGTTTATCCATTCATGTGTTGATGGGCATTTGGGTTGTTTCTACCTTTTGACTATTGTAAATAGTGCTACTATGAACATTCATATACACATATTTAAATACCTGTTTTCAATACCTTTGGGTTTACACCTAAAAGTGGAATTGACAAGTGATATGGTATTCCTATGTTCTTTTGAGGAACTGCTAAACTGTTTTCCACAGTGGCTGTACCATTTTACATCCCTACCAGCAATGTACAAGAGCTCCACTTTTCCCCACATCTTCACCAACACTGTTATTTTTTTAAAATTTATTTTATTTATTTATTTTTATTCTTTTGGCTGCATCGGTTCTTAGTTGTGGCATGCGTGATCTTCGTTGAGGCATGTGGGCTCCTCTCCAGCTGTGGCGTGCAGGTTTTCTCTTCCCTAGTTATGACGTGTGGGCTCCAGAGCGTGTGGGCTCTATAGTTTGTGGCACACAGGCTCTCTAGTTGAGTCACCTAGGCTCAGTAGTTGTGGTACGGGGGCCCAGTTGCCCTACGGCGTGTGGGATCTTAGTTCCCCGACCAGGGATCAAACCTGCATCCCCTGCATTAGAAGGCAGATTCTCTACCTGGGAAGTCCACCAGGGACCACCAGTTCCCTGAGACCACCAGGGAAGTCCCTCACCAACACTGTTATTGTCTGTCTTTTTGATAAGTCATCCAAGTGGGTGTGAAATGGATTTGAAGTGAATTGAGTTCGTTGTGGTTTTGATTTGCATTTCCCTGTTGACTCATGATGTTGTGCCTCTTTTCTTGTGTTTATTGTGCATTTGTATATCTTCTCTGGAGAAATGTCTGTTCAAATCCTTTTCCGATTTCTTTTTTTTTTTTCACTGTGTTTACATTTTAATGCAACCCCCCACCCCGCCCATGATACCCCCACTCAACAAGATCCACCCAACCCTTACCCCCTACCACAAATAGGATCATCTGTAAGGTAAAGATAATCCACAGCCATGCATTTCTCAAAGTCTGAGTTACTCAGTTAGAAGTAATGCCATGTAGTTAGATGATGCCCAGAACAATACAAGGGAGGCTTTATTTCTCCAGTTCTTGTTCTCTTCAGTGTCCCTCTGCCAGCATGTAGTCAGGATACCCCTCCTCATTCTTCCTGTGGTCTTCTGATTGCCTGTGAGTAACTCTTAGATATCTCTCTCTCTCTCTCTCACACACACACACACACACACACACACACACCAAAGACAAACCATTAGTCTCAGTCCAAATCCATATTAACGAAGGGAGGGGAGAATCTTCCTACACATAGTCCAATCTTCCAACATATTCTCTCCAACTAAATCTAAATGGGGGCATGCCTTACTTTTGTTATGCAAAGCAGCTCCAATTCCCCTTTTCTCAGCTCCCACCTGTAGACTATGCCCAGGGCCTACCCATGCACTAGAAATGCTGCCCATCACAGTGCCTTTCTAAACAGAAAGACCTCTACTCCTTACATCAACCCCTGCTACCCAGAAACTCAGTTAGATGTGCCTTTTTGATACATTGAGCCACATCACATTACTACCTATGACTTCCTCCACTAACAGATTCCATCAGGATGTGACTCTGCACCCTCTGTCCCCCATCTATAGCAAGCCCTCAAGAGTTGGGACTTTCCTTCTAGTTATAGAAAGGAACCACCAAATGTTCCCATTTCTTATTTGGGTTATTTGTTTTTTTATTGTTGAATTGTAAGAGTGCTTCATATATTCTGGATAATCCCTTATTAGGTACATGATTTGCAAATATTTTCTCCCATTCTGTAAGCTACTTTAATTTAATTTAATTTTTTTTTACTTTTTTGATGGTATTGTCTGCAGCACAAAAGTTTGTAATTTCAATGGAGTCCAATTTACCTGTGTTTTCTTTTGTCTCTCGTGCTTTTGGTGCTGTATCCAAGGAACCATTGCCTACCCCAAGGTCATAAAGATTTACTTCTATGTTTTCTTTTAAGAATTTTACTATTTTAGCTCTTTGACAGACCGCACTTCAAGTAGCACTGTCTTAGAGTACCTATCTTTCCAGGAACATATAATACCTTAGTCAAAAGAATCATGCTAATGGTGGAATTTCATCTTCAAGTGAGGTTGGTGAGGGGAGATATTTTTGTTTAAGAGAGGTCTCCAACACCCTTCAAATTATGTCAGTCAGGGGACTCCCAATTCACCCACGTGTACAGGGGCCTCTTGCTTGGCTTACTTGGCACTGAGCAGTGGAGTTTAGTGGTTAAAAGCAGAGGTTCTAAAGTCACAATGGCAGAAAGTTCAAATTCCTGATTTTCTACTTACCAGCTGAGTGAGTTAACGCCTTCCAGTTTTAATTAAATAGTTAAATACTGTAGTCCTTGCCTCGCAGGGTTGTGGAGAGAATTAAATGAAATAACGCATTAAGACACTTAGCACGGGGCTTCCCTGGTGGCGCAGTGGTTGAGAGTCCGCCTGCCGATGCAGGGGACACGAGTTTGTGCCCCGGTCCGGGAAGATCCCACATTCCGCGGAGCGGCTGGGCCCATGAGCCATGGCCTCTGGGCCTGTGCGTCCGGAGCCTGTGCTCCGCAACAGGAGAGGCCACAGCAGTGAGAGGCCCGTGTACTGCAAAAAAAAAAAAAAGACACTTAGCACAAAGCTCGGCTTATTGTCATCACTCCCTGAAAGTTGGCTGCTGTTATTATTGGCTGCCAAGTAATTGGATGATAGTGCCATATAAGTAGAGGGATGAGAAAGCAACCACATATAAAATCACAGTTTCACCAATGATTGTTTAGTACTGAATTCAAACAGTATTTAACCATGTTTTAAAGCGCACGATTTGGGGGAAATGTTGATACTTTATAAAGTCAATCTCTAGAGGGCCATAAAAGCTATTTTAATCACTACAACTAATTACAAGGAAGTATATAAATCAATAAACTTTGCTAAATGGTCTAAAATATAATAAAGGAAGCCATCATTAACAATCATCCAGGAAGCCACTGTTTTTAATAGTGAGATGATATAAAAGTTGGATGAGAAGAATGAATTTTATTATTTGAAAACTTCCGATGTTACCAATGCTTTCAGGGAACTTCTTAATTTAGTACAGAGTCGTGAATTTTCAGAATGATTATTTACTTTAGGTAACTTGAGTTTATTACTTCTAAATTACATGTATATTAGGCCTGGTCTGGAAATTTGCAGAAAGGTATTCT
The DNA here is from genome assembly GCF_008692025.1 of Phocoena sinus. Lineage (NCBI taxonomy): Eukaryota > Metazoa > Chordata > Mammalia > Artiodactyla > Phocoenidae > Phocoena > Phocoena sinus. The sequence continues at coordinate 26,513,935 of NC_045776.1, read as the reverse complement.
CAGCTCTTAGTGTTCTTCCCATACTTTCTCAGCTTAAAACAAGCCCCCTTTCCATTCCCCCTCCCAAAGCTGCAGCACTATTTCAAAGCCCGAATCAAGACTGGAGTCAAGGGGCATTTAGAACGCTTTAGCTCTCTTCTAGTTTTGTATGGCAGTTTCTGACCCAAGTCCGGGAGTCCCAGGGCTACCACCTCATCTCCCAAGCTTACCTTGCTGCCCCCTGACTAGGAGAGCCAATGCCCGTATGGGTTCCTGAGCCAAATTCCTCTCTGCCTGTCACATCCCTGAGTCAAGGACTGAGCTTGCTTATTGCCACACTATTTATTCTTAGTGGTGTGTTTCCCTGAGGATGGAACCTGCCCATGAAGGCCAAGTGAGTATCAGGAGCCTGTTATCATGGATAATGATGATTGACAGCCTCCTGCTCCGGAAATGCCTGTGCTGCAGAGCTCTATTCCCTTGTGGGGTCCCAGCTACACACCTGGTCACGGCTTTGCTCACCTTTTGGACAGCGTACCTTTCCAACCCAGTTTCTGTCCTACTCTGGGGAGCAGATCAAGTTCAGGTCCAGTGCCTCCCCCCATCTTCACCTGTCTATATTACCAGAGAAGTCGTAGACCTGCTCAGCTGTGATGATGAGGCCATGAGATTAAGTAGGAAAAGCTTGCCACGGCAGTAAGAACTGGATTTGAGGCTGGACTCAGCAATGAAATAGACTTCGTAATCACTGACCTCCGTTAGCTAAATCAAAGGGCTAATGAGAAGGTAAGATGATGTAACCAGCATAAATACGCATTGGAAAGTTGTCACACAAATAGGAAGTTGTGTTCCTGTTGGCTGATCACAGCCCCCACATAGAGAAAAAGGTTTTGTAATCAGAGTTAACAGAATAGCTAAAGTAACAGCGGTTAAACAAGATAGAACCTCATTTCTCTCCTATATAAAGGTAGCTTGGAAGTGGGCACTCCAGAGTTGGCATGGGGGCTCAGTAGCTGTTAGAGACCGGGGCTCCTATTACCTTTCTGTGCCACGCTAGCATATGGCTTCTATCTTAAAAGTCACCTCACGGTTCAAGAAGACTTCTGAGGCTCCCTCCACCTTACAGACTTCAGAAAAGAGGGAAAGGGAAGAGAAAAGAGAAACGCTGCCTAACGAAGCCAAGCTCTTTTGAAGTGACCTTCCTGAGAGGTCCACATATCTTTACCTACATCTTCTTGGCCAGAACATAGTCACACAGCCACATCTAACAGCACGTATGCCTCGGAGATGTAGTCTGATTTTATCTAGGTGTATTGCCACCTGAGAATGGTCTGTTGGAGGGCAACCAGCAATTTGCCACATATAGTCATTCAGAACCAAATGAAATGTCAACATTCTCTGAGAGAGAGTTTAAAGTGATAACAGTGAAATGAGCCGCTCTTATGATTGGCCCAAATAAAATAGGTGAGACTCACTCACTTATTCAATAAAAAATGTTTTGTGTAGCTACTGCATGCCAGGGACTATTCTCAGCACGAGGTGCTGAGTGGTAGTGGGCTGAAACAAAGGTCCTTGCCCTCCGAATGTTTACAGTGTATACCTTCCCACGTAGGAGTGTATAATTACAAACTGTGATGTAGGTTGTGTATGGGAAATCTTGTAAGATGGTCGCACTTGAACTTTGTGCACTCAACTCTGTAGAGGGAGACAGAGGAGCTCTCCTCATCAGGCCTGGAATTGGCTGGAAGCACCCCACTGAATGACGTGGTTACACATCCTCAGCATGGCGATCGTGGTCCTCTCCTCTGACCTTCCTCACTGCTGACCAAGGCTGCTTTAAACTCTTACCCTTAAATGAAAGTGATCTTCTCTGCTTGATTATATCTCCTGTAGCTAGGAGAGAAGTCTTCTCTATCTTCCAGAGAGCCGAGGCTACACTTTTTGTACAATCAAAGGAAATTGGGATACGATGTCCCACTCTCCTTGCCTGTGGCAAATAGATGAGCAATTATTCAGGCATTCTGAGGGTCAAAACCATCAGTCTGAAATGTCTAGTCTACCCCAGTAGGATAGGCCTGGGTTTCTGCTTTGATTTGCTATGGCCCTTTCTGATCTTACCATCTCATTTGGAATTAAAACAGAACCTTTTATTTGCATTGCTTGTATTCTTCATTAGCTAATGTTTGGGTTGACCTTGGGATGATAAAATAGTCGAAGAAAAGAACACAGCATTTTTTGCTTGTCATTTTATTTGCCAAGAATTTCCCTTGTCCTTCTGAAGAGTGGCTTTATTTTTAGCCTCGTGCAGCACTCTAAATGGATGTCCTGTCTGTTTCCACAGGCGGCTCAGATAACCCAATCACATCCAGCTTTAGGGACAAATTCTGTTCGTCCCAACTCTGAAGCATCAAGCATTGTTAGAATAGAGAGGAGGTATTCACTCGCCTCAATGAGAAAATATATGGGTTAATGATGTTTCCGTATTACATGTTGGATTTCCTTCTGAAGGTTTTGGCTTTTAGTGTATAACTTCATGGTTGCATGGAGAATTGATAGTCTCTAGTGTTTGAAAGGAATAGACTCAGTCTGATAAAATACCTCAAGAAATGGGGAGACTCTAAGGCCATGAGGGAAAGGGCAACAGGAGTCTCCTAGTGCTCCGGGAAAGATGCACAGCTGGGCTTCCATGGAGCCTGGAATTTAGGTGGAGAGCCAGAAGGCACTAATGTAGTTTCAGCATCCTAGCAGCACAGGCCAACGGACTTCCACACTGAACTCCTCTAGGCTCTAAGACATACCTGGCAAGTTATCTCGTTCTAATTTTTCTTTTGCTACAAGATCATTTGCTGATATTTTAACACTAACAACTCTGAGACATTTAAAGTTGCAACTGGAAAGAAAAGAACGACGTTTCAGGCTCGTTTACGTGGACAGATGATGTAGCTGCAGGACGAAGACCTTAAATTCATCCACAAATCTTTTTTTTTTTAATCCACAAATCTTTAGCTCCCTCTGGAGCTGCTGCTCTCGCTCTGAGAAGCTATCTGGTCCCTGAGTTTGCACTGGGTTCTGCAGAAAATGACCTCTGCTGTCCCCTGGTGGCTGGTCATGAAGCCAGGTTTGTGTCCTCCCTGGTCATTTTCTGTCACTTCTGGTATTACTGGCTGAGAGTATAAAGCTAAGGATGCTAGGCTTCCATCCCTATGTGTAATTTAAAGCTTACATAGGAGAAAAAGCTCCGCCAACTTGACTGACCAGCTACCCCCACCCCGGTGTCAAGCACAGCTGTCAGTTTCGGAAGCGTGTGCCACGTCTGAAGGGCTGTGTGAGCCCCATGCCCAGGCTCCGGGAAGAACTTCCTCCTCTCCGTGGTTAGCTGCACCATCTTCACATTATTTCTTTTGCTAGTGGTCACGGGGAACCTGTCCTCAGACTCCAGTACTTGGTTTATAACCCTTCTCTGACCCATGGTCCCATCCTTCATGGTCTGGGAAGAAAATCACTAATGAGTATCCCTCCTTTGGTTTCTTAATGTGGCAGCTAAGGATAAGAAAATTTATCTCAAGGGAGAATTGTCACGGTTTTTCTTTTTTGATAGTTTATGATAATGAAGATCGTGGGTAAAAGTATCAAGTATCATGGCAATGCATTTTAAACTTCTTTTGAAATCTGTCGAGGGATGCCATTGGTGAGATGCCTCTTCAGTTAGGATGGTCGTTGGCAATTCCAGGGCAGGAGATCATCCACAGAAGACTTCTGTTCAACCCAGCATTACTCTAGAAATCCTGGCTCCAAAGGGTCACCATTTTGGCCCTTCTATCTCTCTCATCTGAGAGGCAGAATTTTTGGCATAAAATGATCTCATGGACTTTGATTCAACATCACGGTAAGGAGGAAGGCACACTATCGACTTCCTCACTAACGCTGTTAGGAGACCTAGCTGGAATTTAGAACCTTCCCTTACCCATACAAAGATCCTATCATGCTGGGGAGGACTCCAGTTGCTGACAAGGGCCAAAGGCTAATTTAGACTTTAATAACCATTTTTGAAGGAATTTCATTTTCAAAAATAATTTATTCAAATATTTTATGCCAAAATAATTCTAAAATGTATTAGTTTCTATTAGTTGCCCCCAAGCAAATGTGCATTTAACTACATGAACACAACCATTACTTCATAGTTTTTTTATTATAGACTTTTTTTATACACATGAATGTTAAAGAAACTACAACAGAGTTAAATACCATTTTTGATAACATGATTATATTCTTAATTACACTCAATATTAAACTGTAAAATATTTCCAAAGGAATACAATCTTCATTCATATAGCAGGCAAAATACCAGAGAGGAAGGGGCCACGCATAAGTCCGTCCACTTTGCTGGGAAAAGCAGGTTTTACGGCTGATGCCATCCTAGCTGTCGAAACGTGATCCCCCCCTCCTAGGACAGGTCTTGTGTTGTCTTTTCACCAAGAATCACTTCTTCAAACGTAAAAGACGGTCTCATAGAGCTGCTCTCTCCAAGTATGTAGCACAGAGATCCCCTGGGACCGTCCATGGATTTCCCACCCCGCTTGGCTAACAGCACTGCCGCGCTCTGGGTTCGGTTGGCCTATAAAAACACAGACTCAAACTTTGGTTCCACCAAAAGATGCAACAAGCGTTGACTGCTCTGGTTGGCTCCCCCCTCCCCCAACTAATGAATGGCTGCTACAGTCTATTTTACATGGTTGTCCATGCTGCTTTGAGGTCACTTGTCCTTGGGTTCTCCCGAACCTGATTTTATATTTGATTCCCAAGCCCTTTCAATTTTCAGCCTCTGTGCAGGTCGGAAGTACTCAGGGGCAGTCTGTATCTTACAAGAGAACAAGAGTAAGTGGTTCTGTGCACCTGGGATAAGACAAAAAGCACAGAATGACAACCTCAGTGTGACACAATCAGATAATTTAAAAACATTTAAAGTAATATTTAGTATATCCTTCAGAGAAGACATTTTTAGTACAGTTTGAATAAAAATGTTTAAACAGTGACCATGAAAGCATCTTCCTTTTCCCATATATTTGCCTGCCACCTTACGTGATGCATCTCTGCTGACAGCCAAACTAGAACTATTACATCAGAGCGTGCTGGTTTGCTATGCCTTCTTTACAGTAAAGTCATTTTGCTGGGCTCCAGAAGCTCCAATTTGTTGTTGAGCAAACATTAAGACAGCCTGTGGTAAAAGGGGCAGACAGAAATTCATGCACTGGTGCCCTGCTGGCTTTGGCTGAATGGTCCAAGTTACATCCATTTCTCTTGTCCTGGGGTGTTAGGGCAGCTATAGAGGTTTTGCGATTCAACATCAGTGAAACCACTGGATTGGTTACTAACTGCCTATTTATAACTGATCATGGGAGATGTGAATTAGGCCACGATTTCAGGTCACAAGTCAGGGGAGAGCAGATGAAGTGTGGGCTGCAGAGCCAGGCGGCCTGGTTCAAATTCTGCCACTCGTTATAGCAGTGAGACCACACAACCTCCCCATCTCCGCGTTTCTGCTTGCTCAGCTGTAGAGTGGTGAGAGTAGCAGTACTTCTCTCAATGGGTTGTTTTGAAGATTACATAAGATAATTGACGTAAAGCCCTTCGAAGCGTGGCAGCGCACTGCCATTCTCAACGGAGATTCTTGAAAGAACCTGGTTCTCTTTTGTTTGAGGACAGAGGCGAGAAATGGACATGCCCCCCCCCCCGCCCCCCATCTTTGATCGTTACAAAAGGAAGACACAGAATGTTCAATTACAATCCCTCCACACCCCTTTAAGACCTTTCTCTTGCTATTCTTTTCGTAGCAATTATCCCAGAATTAAAATAAAAATAACAAAATAAAAATAACAGGAGTTTGCCAAAGAGTTAGATATTGTTAGGATAGGGGAAAAAATGATACTTTCACACTCTCTAGGAGGATGCTAAGTAGCAATTAGTGATGAAGAAAATGAAGACCTAAGGCAAAAAGTAGGTGGGTTACACCCTTAGGTGTTATATAGGGTTTTATATGAACAGATTTTAATAAAAGCAGCCCCTTTGTGAGAGAGAATCTGGCAGAAGACTGGCATGCAAGAGTGAGAGTCAAAATTTAGACCTGGCAGAGACTTTGATCAGGTTTGGCCATCCACGGTTCATAGATAAGAGTAAGCCTCGAAGAGATTAAATGATATCACTTCAGATGACAAAGGGAAGTAGTGTCAGATTTAGAAGCCAGACTCCCCAAACCAGCCCAATGATCCTAGAAAGACAGAGAAGGGGCTTAGAGTCAAACAGACCTGTATTGAATCCTGGCTTTGTCACTTTTGAGCTAAGTGACCTCACTGATCCTCTGCATTCTCATGTATAAAATGGAGATAGTAATAGGATCAACCTCATAGACTTGTAAAGATCAAACGAGAGAATGCGGCAGCTTAACCCAGCATCTGGCATGGGTAGCGCTCAATGAATGACGGTTATTATTATTTCCAGCTTGTTCAGCAGGTTTCTGTATGACTATGAATGAGCCCTATCCTATGATTCACTTTCCACTCAAGTAAAATGACTGAGTTCTCTGTGAAAGACCTAAGTATTTCACCGAGTCACAGGGACGACGCTTGCATCATGTTAAAAGGAGCTTGGGGCAAAAAGAATGTAAAGTAATATTAAACTGGTGTTATTAACATCATGACATTTTTATTTGGGGTGCAGATTTCACACAGATTATCCTGGAGCGTCTGTGTAGGGACTGGGGCACGTTAATAAGCAAAGGTAAGAAGACCGTCAGGAGTAATTCCGGTGTTGAAAACAGTTCCAGATGAAAGGATAATACACATAGCATTTTGAAATATTTTTTCCAATCACTTCCACTGTATTCGTGAGCTCACGATAAAGCAAATATGCAGGGCAGTGCAACATCTAATCTACAAGGGCTTCTTTTAGAAAGTAGTTTGAAGATAAATAAAATAAACTACAGTTTACACAGCTGGTAGCTAAACAAATAGAATTCATTGCCCCAAAGGGAACTTCAACTAGGTTGAAGAAAGGTTTAGATAAATCCATGGATGATGGATCTTTAAGGAGTTCTTAAGGGAAAGTTAAGAGTTATTCAGTGTACATGCCTGAAGTTTGAGGTTGGTGCTGTTAAGAACAACAATTTGGCTCTTCTAACAGAATTGCACTGTTAGCCCCCTGGTATGGGTGGACTTTTATTTTGATTCGACATGGAATTTCTTGTGTCCTAACGTAGGGCAAAAATGATTTGTAGAGCAGTGATATGTGGCAATACTTCCTCAGCTTATTAAGTGGATTGCCTGTGGTTTTGAAAAGCTTCCTCCTCAAGACAGTCATATTGGAATTCACTGGGTGGCAAGAACACAGCACACTACCTTAAGGGTCACTCTTGCATAAGACATTAATGTATCAGTCCCTAATTTGGAAACCTGTGGTCACTCAGCAAGACAGAACTTGTTTCTCTCCCTTGGTGTAATGATTTTTATTCTGTCATCTCTCTTGGGGTAATTCCTTGCAGGCTTGGCGTGTTGAGAATCGAATACTGCCTCTAACAATATGGTTGTGATTCTCTGCTTGGCTGATTTAGCTCAGCATTTAAGTAACCACTAATCTTCTGAAAGCACCAGGGTCTACTTAGAGCAATCCCTGTTGTCTGCAAGGATGGAAACAAAATCAGCATGGAGGAAGCATTAGTTACTAAACACAAATCAATCTTTTTTTTTTTTTCCCCCACCTCACTGTACACTACGTCACCATCAAAGGTGTGGTTTCTGGGCAGTAAGTGTTCATTTTGTAGCTGCAAGAGCAGCTCGTGTCTGACAAGCAGAGAAGATGAGTCAGGGAAGTGGAAGGGTAGAAAGAGAGTTTATTGAAGTTCCTAAGTATGAATCAAACTACATTCTAATGGATGAATCACAAACGTGGAGTGAAAGAAGCCAGATACAAGAGAATGTTCTATAAAATGTCCTTTACTAAAGTTCAAAAACAGGTAAAACCAATCTTTTGTAGCTGGGTAGGGGCACAAGGTAGCTATCTGGGTGCTAGAAACCTAAGCAAGTTCACTGAGCTCTGATGTGTTGACTTCATGACTTGACGACTTATAGGCTTAGGAGAATGTGTGTTATATTTCAATAAGAAGGTTACTTAAAAAAACACATCCCAATATATACTTTTTGATTTGAAAGAAAAGTAGTTTGACATTTTCAAACTTTTATATATATGGGTTTGTCAGCGTTAATTTGGATGATTTTTGCTTTGATTACCTTGATATGCTGCGTTAAGATTTATTAGACTCTGAATGTTCTAAAACTATTCATTTCACACTGCTGGGTCAAATCTGGTCTACAATGATGAGAAAGAAACCACCCAAGTCAAGTTCAGACGTAAGAAAAATACCTGAAGATATAGAATGAAACCAAACTCACAGGTCCATTTGTGCCTGACTTCATGGAGATGGAAACAGAATGACATTATCTGAGCGACTCTGTTGCTAAACATCTGCTCACAGAAGACAGGAAGTCCCTATTTAAGGAGCAAGCAGGCACTGCTGTTAAATCAGGAGCCCTAGAATCTCCTCCTGGCTTTGTAACAGAGACATAAAACATCACATCTCTCTTCACTGTACCTTGGTTCCCTGTGTGTAAAATTAAGGGAAAGCATATGAATGAGAGACTGTCTTGGAAAGAGTTTTGAGCTCCTAATGAAATGTGACATACATATAACTGTTTCAGAAAAATACTGAAGATTACCACCAATGAAGGTAATGACAAGAAGTAGAACTGTCATGTGCACATGGTAGAGGAGGCTTGTGATATGCAGAAAAGAGGCATGAAGGAAAGAAAAGGAACCACGAACCTGCACTGCACAGAGTATTTTTGGCCAGTCAATTCTATTGAATTGAAAATATGTTCCAGAGGGAAGGAGTGGCAAGAATCACTCTGATGGGAACAAATACAACTGATAAATGACCACAATCCTAGTTAGCCATGAGCACTTATAAATACCACCTCTGACATCTGAGTTTTTTCCTGATTTAGCAGTTCCAACTGCTAGGTCATCCTAATGTATTGTTAGAGAAACAACAATATCCTAGTTTTTGCATTCCTTCAATTCTAACGATTATTTATATCTTCTGCCATATCATCAAAAAGTTGCTTTTGAAATGTTTAGGTATATTCTGAATATAGTCATTGAATTTTTACTGTCTTCTTTTCCTTAGGAGTCCAGAATATTTGTCTTTCAAATTGCTGTCAGGTATGTGACATTGGATCTGGCTTCAGCTGTAGAGAAACAAGGATTGTTTTAGGGAAAGAATGAATGACTAATTCTGCAGCAGAAGTTCTCGAAGGTCTATGTCGCACGCAGTTATTCATAGCACCATCTGTCAGTAATTCACTGAAAGTCGGATTTCAGGAAGACATTTTGGAAGCAAAGGAGAGACAGAGAAGAAAAAACATAATAAGCATGGCTTCTGACACTCCGGTTTCCTTCAGAGGACCAGGAATCAGGGTGTCAGGAGGAACCGGAAAGAGCAGAAAACCTTAAAACAAAATGAAGATCACATCTACAAGACTGAACTGAGAATTTCCTTAGTTTTAGAAATTTTCCACAGAATTTATAAGATGCACTTAGCCATTTATTTAGGAAGCCCCATGCCTAGAATGAAGTTCAACAGTGTATCAGCTTAAACACAGGATGCAACATCATCAGTCCCCTGGGCTATTTCAAGTACATCAGTAAAGAACACAGCCGAGCAATGACAATTCAGAGAGTTAAGGAAAATCTGTTTCCTCTGGTGAGCTCACCTTTTAGCTTTTGCTGAGATGGGCACCTAGCTTTTCTTTCCTGATCAAGCTTGCTGCATAGGGAATCTGTAAGATAAAAACAAGCAAAACTATCCAGGTGAGCAAAATTTGGAGACATGTATAATGGAGACCCTTCATTGTGCCTAAATTTGAATGCTGGTGAATCTGCCCTGAGGACAAAAGGTCTCCATCTGCCCGGCAGTATGGGGCTTCTGGGGCATAGCATGTCTAAGGCCTGTTAAAAAGCAATCAGGACAGAACAGGTGATCACACTAGGTTGTTGCTACAGCTAGTCTCTGAGGTTCCTATGTGACATTTCACTGCACTTAATAATTTGCACTTAATAATATGGTACTTATTTCTATTTATGTATGAAAATTAAGTTATAACGTATGTCCAAGGTCGCAAAACAAGAATGTGATTACAAACTAGTTTAGTGTAATTTTTCATTTAATTAGAGTGAGGAAATATGCTATCATTATAAATCACAAATAAGATTAACTAAACACAAACTATTACTCTGGGTAATTTCCCAATAACTACTAAAAGCATCAGAAATAATTGCACTGAATGGAAAATATGACCCTTGAGAATTCTACCTGGATAAACTTGAAAAGTACTTTTCAATAGTGGGGTTTTGAATGAAAGTCTATCGCATTTGATATGCTACTTTTCATTAGAAAATTCAAATTGTTGAAACTGGACTACATGTATTATTTAGATTTGCCTCTCTACTAACCCTAGTCATGCTACTTACCTTCATCATTATAAGGCTAAATTCAGGACTCTAATGATATAAATCTGTTTTACATTTAAAGAAATATTCAGCCTTCTAGAATGTAACATGGACTATGGCTGATATTATATAAAAGCAGTGAAGGAAAGAAAATTATAGTCATTCAAGTAGTTAATATTTTGAATACTGTTATATACATTCCCCATATCCCCGGCATATTTATGTTTTGCTCTCCTGATCTACCAGTCCATAAACATGAACCTTTATTAATGGAAAGGAACTACAAATCTATAGTGATGCTTGTGGCTAAGACTAGCTGGACCATTTTGCCATAATAACTGGTTAGCTGAATCAAACAAGTCTTTTCTTTTTTAATTAATTAATTTATTTTTGGCTGCGTTGGGTCTTCATTGCTGCGCACAGGCTTTCTCTAGTTGTGGCGAGTGGGGGCTACTCTTTGTTGCAGTGCGCGGGGCTTCTCATTGCGGTGGCTTCTCTTGTCGCAGAGCACAGGCTCTAGGCGTGTGAGCTTCGGTAGTTGTGGCACGTGGGCTCAGTAGTTGTAGCTCACAGGCTCTAGAGCGCAGGTTCAGTAGTTGTGGTGCACGGGCTTAGTTGCTCCGCGGCATGTGGGATCTTCCTGGCCCAGGGCTTGAACCCATATCCCCTGCATTGGCAGGCGGATTCTTAACTACTGTGCCACCAGGGAAGCCCTCAAACAGTCTTTAATGAAAAAAAGAGAGAAGACTAAAATAACCACCTCACTATCTTGATACACAGCCACAACATGGATGTATACGATAGAGACATATCTGATAAAGGCCATAATAGCAGCATCGAAATTAATGGTTCATATAGGACCATAAATAGTTGTGTCCTAATCTCATACTTAGGACGAGAGTTGAGATTAGCTAGATAACTATGACAAGAATAGTTACACTGGGACCTACTCTAGTTACCTCTTCTTTCCACTCTGGGTTATGCTATACCTGCTATTAACAGAGACATACTTGAATCCTGATTTTCCATTATGGTGTATGAAACAATATGCCAAAACACATGGATCACCTCTTTCTTTAGATGCATGATGTCAGAGAGCTTTGAATGGAATTCTATTATTTAGGATAACAAGTAGAAATGATGTAAACCTTGGGGTATAAGGATTACCTAATAAACTGTATTTGTGTCACTCTCCCATTTAGAAAGCATTCTCAACATCAAGATTAGATGCCACGAAGATTTAGTAAGTGTCTGTTCTGTGCCAGGCACTGCACGAGATAAGTTAATATCACCATGCGCCATCTCATCAAAGCCAGTAAACTACTCATCCTAACCCAAAGAAAACTGCCTGAAGGGCACTGCTTTCAGATCTAAGTCTGAATGTCTTTTTCTTTTTTTCAGAAACAACAATGTAGCATTTCATTAAGATGGGAAGCTGATAAGGAAATTTAAGAAAAGGACTCAGGAAAGAAAGGACATTTCCAAATAAGCACGTTTGATCCCCAAATCTCCAGACTGAAATTTAAATCTGTGTGAAGAATTATTAATCTCAGGTTGTGAGCTGAGAGTCATTAATCCCAAGTCTTAAGTCATGAATGATTAATAAAGAATATATTAGCATATGGCCCGACTGTTCACGGAAACTATCCTATTTCATTGATTCTAAGATGCAGTTTTTCCCCTCACATTTTAACACTTCTGAAGTTGGATGTACTATAATTGATGGTATCTGAGAATAATAGTTGGAAACTTCTTTTCTTATGATACATCAAGTAATGGGCACTTTTATGATTGATGGTGCTTCAGGTTCTAGACTCCCCAACTGGGGGAGCTCAGGATCTTAGAGGCTCCATTAAAGATAATTAGGCCATGTAAATCTCCTATAATAGAACTTATAAAAGCTTTCTTTTCATTCTGACCAGCTTGGAAATCACCAAGACTGGCATGGACAAAACACCTCAAAGTTGCTACATAACTTCTAAATCACCTAGTTGGCTCTAGTCTATCAAAAGTATTGAGATTTTACCAAAAAAGATAATTTCCTAGATTGTGCCAAGAGAGTTAGCCTGAGCTCAGACATTAAGGTGGGCCAACATCTCAAAAGGAGAAAGACGAGAAAAAGGATATATAATTAAGAAACGAGTCATTGCTTTGTCAAGATGCAAGGCAATAGATCAATAATTGGAAAAGGACCCACTGTAGTCAAAGTCTGTCTCCTGGAGAATCTTCAGGCAGCTTCCAAGGAAGTTCAGACTTACATCAAGTCCTCTACTTGTTACATATTTAGTCACAAAATCAAAATCTTCTAGGGGGCCCAGGAATCTTTTTCTAAAAATAAAGTGCTCTATCTACCTTTTAAAAATATGTGAAACATATTTTAAAAAACTCTCCGTGTTCAGACGGTAGAAATCTGGGTAAGTTCCCATCCTAATGAATACTGGAGATCCTCCAAGAAAAGACCACACTGAAGAGCTGTACCCTTGCCAAAGGGGGAGCACTCCTCCAGAAACGATAAAGACCTGTCACCGCTCCTTTCCCGGCAAGGAAGCACAGTGCTCACACCATCAGGAAGTTGTAAACTGACTTTTTACAAGTCCATGGTGAACGAAACATTAGTACTAAATCTACTGGTTGAACATTAATTTTAATTGAGGCTTTAATGAGGAACTTTGAGACTGGTTCCCTCTGGCTACGTGTGACTGCAGTGTTCTGGAAGAACAGCAGAGGGCACTTCAAGACTAGCATATTTTAAAGCACTTTTTCTCAATCTACGTGCCCCGTGGTAGCGATCCAGCAAGTTCAAAGTATGTGAATCTGGGTCTAGCCATTTATCATGTGCTTTCTGTTGCAGCTTCACAGTGTCCTTCAAGAACTATGACTAATGTCTTCAACAACTATGTCTTCAACTATGACATGCCTTCAACAAACCTACGGTAGTAGCTTATACATACATGTACTTGCTTTAAAAAATTGTTGCCAAATTAGCAATAAAAAATTGAAAAAAGGTTATCAAGGCATCACAGTAGTCTCGGCTCATGTTGTAAACGACATTATATTCCAGTCCTTGGAAAAACTTTAATCAAAAGGCTGTACACGTTATAGATGTAGAAAACAAACTTACGGTTACCAGGGGATAAGGGGGGAGGGATAAATTGGGAGATTGGAATTGATATGTACACACTACTATATATAAAGTAGATAACTAATAAGGACCTACTATATAGCACAGGGAACTCTACTCAATATTCTGTAATGGTCTATATGGGAAAAGAATCTAAAAAAGAGTGGATATATGTATACGTATAACTGACTCACTTTGCTGTACACTTGAAACTAACACAACATTGTAAATCAGCTATACTCTAATAAAAATCTTTTAAGAATGGTTATACACTTAGTAAAATGCCTTCACTTTCTTCTTTAAAAATTTTTTAAAAATTGAGATATAATTTACATATAACATTGTAATGGTTTCTTCACCTTCTTCTCAATCCTAAGGGATGATGGTTTTGTTTTAAAAATTGAACTTTTTTCCTAGAACCACAGCTCACTTGTGAATGAGAAACCTTTTGCTCTTTATTATACTAAACACTAACATCTTCATGAATGTGCTAAATTCTAAAACCTTTGTATTTGGTTCATATTGAGAAGAACATATTTCTTCGCTTGTATAAATAAATCTGGTTTGGTAATAAAAACGTTTTAAGCATTTGAAAACCCAGAGCAGAGGTGGGGGACTATAACACAGACTGTGATAAGGACTGTAAAACTCTCATTTTAAACTGTTTGTAAAAAAAAATATTAGCTTGTGGCCCATGTATATGTGTTAAATAAACTGCATATGCTTTAAATCTCACATTAGATAAATGCACATTTATTTATAAACACACAAAGAGAGTCAATCATTTGAGTCTATAGTCATCACAACTTTGCATTTAACAAACTGTAAAAGGAAGCAATGGTGTAGAAATTAGTCAGTGGAGAATCTAAAAATGCAGGAACCAAAGAAATTCATAAGTTTTCTTTCTATGGCAATGATACCCAAGATGCTTTCGATATCGTCTTGAATAAGAACACTGCAACAGCATAGGATAAATGCATTGTGGATCTATGGGAATTGTTACAAAATATGATGTTTTTAATATATTTCAATTCTCCATGACTGCAGAGTGGGTTTTTATTTCATCTAAAGGAAAAGATGCCTATTCTGTAAGCAAATGACTATTCTGTAATACATGCTTTGTAAACTTTAAATATAAAATAATTTAAACATAAAAGAATAAAATAATTTTTGGTGAATTGTTCTGTTCTCAAGGAGCAAAGCATGTAACTATGTTTACTGATGAATTAGAGCATTCAACTAAAAATATTGAGAAAGTCAATAATTGTGATGCCTAGCAACTTCTTGATAATATTTAGGTATAATTTTCTAAAGACATTTTTCTCCAGTTACTTTAGCAAATACAACAAGCTGAATAAGGGACAGGATAAGTTTCTGTTCAAGTAAACTTGAGTTTGCTGCCTCAGTTCTAAAGCAGATGGTATAGTGTGAACACAGGTCCTTCCTGCACAAATATATCTCTAGCCACCAGGGCTCAAATAGTTCCACTAATAGAGGTACTACTTTGAGAAGGGGCATGTCATTAAATTGATTACTTGTATTGGCACAGCATTTTATGTTTACATGTGCATTTCATGTTTATTAAACACTTGTGCCTTGTCATATCCCTATCAGGGTACTAGGTTGGACCTTATAACAGGTCCCTTTGGTCTAGAAACTGATAAAATGAACTATACAGGATGAATCTTGAACTCAAGTTTGCAGACTTTAAAGCTTGTATCTGTTAGTCACAAGGACAGTGCTGTAATACATAAGCTCCCAGTAATTCACTAGTATGCCTTCTTTTAGTAGTTTTGGTAGTAGTTTCCCAGCACAAAAAAAAAATTTGAGGAAATCAGGACCAAGCCAGGACAATTTGGAAAAGAATTAAGAGGATTGCTACATGACAGTATCAGCATTGGGTCAGGGGGCATCCATGGGTGGTGGTTAATTCAACAAATGTCTACTGATCCCTATTTGATGTTAGACACCATGCTAGGTGTCGAAGGTAGCATGAAGACCCGGGCATCTAAGGATACGGGACACAAAAGAAGGGGACGAAGCAGAAGGGACAAATCATGTCTATTTCACCAATTTTCATGTTGGTAGTCTGGATGTACTTTTGTGGATTTCAGGAATTATATTGTACCTACAAGGCTGGGGGAAAACATTCCAGCTCCTCCCAAAGAATTTAATTTGCAACCAGGAAAATTTACTATCTAGAGGGATATGAATTAATAACACTTGTCTAGATAAATAAATACATAATGATAAAATATTTTGCAATACAATATAATCAAGATATTTTGTAATACCAATTTGTATCTTCCATGTACCAAATATCTCAAAAGACAAGAGATATTTTTTCTTTTATTAATACTGCCTGCTTATTACATGAATGCAATATCATCTCCTCTTTTACTAAAGAAGCCAAATGTCAAAGAAAATTATGACATTAAAATTACATAACTGGCCTTAAATAACTGGCACTGAAATAATTATTTAGTTTCCTTTCCTAATGCCCCTTTTGCTACGCTCATCACCACCCAGCAGTCACACATTTTTGGTTGCATGTGTGGTAATTTTTGTTTTAAGAGTCTGAAAACGATATCCTATGTAAAATAAGTAAGGTCTTAAAATTTTATATCCTTCTATCTCTGATCCTATCTTTACATTCTTCCTTTGGACAAATAAAACAATACGTAAATTCACAGCAAGTAATGAGCAGCTCTTATTATCTAGGTATAAAAAGCTGCGAAGAGTAGATACTTTTTTTTTTTAACCCCTGTGGGGGATTAGTTTTCAATTGATTAAGAAAATCCTTCTATTCCCCAGTGAAGTTAGGTGCAAATAAAACTAACACAAACAAAACCAAAACAAGAAGAAAGATCCTGTTTAAGAGGGTCTTATGTTGAGGTGGTTTTCAGAACTGAGAGCTGTTGACCAGCACTTGAGATCCAGAAAACCTCAGAAGGAGGGTTAAAGTTAGAAGCAGTACTTTTAATAGAGTCCCTAGAATGGGGGAAAACATCATGAAATACAAGGCTGCTTTCAAAATGACTCTCAGCAATCTCCATTAACGCAAGCATGATTTCTCCCATGCAGAAAGGAAACATCAATAACCATCTTCCTTAAATAATCCTGACAGAAAGCTAGATGCCTGGCTCTCTAGACAAGACAGGCAGGTCTGCATAGATACATGCTTTGTGGTATAAGGATAACGTGGACCAGCTCAGAAACACCAAGCAACCCAAATTATAATAATCATGCTGTGAAGAGCACTAAGGATCAATGTATGTCTTTACCCAGGTGATTAAAAATATCTTATAGGGGCTTCCCTGGTGGCGCAGTGGTTGAGAGTCCGCCTGCCGATGCAGGGGACACAGGTTCGTGCCCCGGTCCAGGAGGATCCCACATGCCGCAGAGCGGCTAGGCCCGTGAGCCATGGCTGCTGAGTCTGTGCATCCGGAGCCTGTGCTCTGCAACGGGAGAGGCCACCACAGTGAGAGGCCCACGTACCGCAAAAAAAAAAAAAAAAAAATCTTATAAATGGACTTCTCTTGTGGCGCAGTGGTTAAGAAACTGCCTGCCAATGCAGGGGACACGAGTTTGAGCCCTGGTCAGGGAAGATCCCACATGCCGCAGAGCAACTAAGCCCGTGCACCACAACTACTGAGCCTGCTCTCTAGAGCCCGTGCATCACAACTACTGAGCCCATGTGCCACAACTACTGAAGCCCGTGTGCCTAGAGCCCGTGCTCCCCAACAAAGAGAAGCCACTGCAAGGAGAAGCCCGGCACCACAACAAAGAGTAACCCTCGCTAGCCGCAACTAGAGAAAGCCCGTGCACAGCAACGAAGACCCGACGCAGCCGTAAATAAATAAATAAATAAATAAATAATCGTACAAAAACTAAGCAGAAATTATTTCCCCATTGTACTCATGAAAATGAGGAAGCTTGGGAGACTGCTTTCAAAGCACTAATAAATAATACCAGATGTATCTGCATGGGGACAAAGGGTGAGGAATTCAGGGAAAAGAAAAAAAACAACTCAAAAAACGAAAAACATAAAACCTCGCAACATTTATTTATCACACATTTTCCTGTTTCCCTGTTTCTGTATAAATAGATCTTTGTCAGTGTCCACTTTCAGACATGATTAGGATAGAGTAACACACTTCATTTGGAAATAATTCGTTTCTTTTCATCGTCGTTCAAGTGAATTTAATTGATTTAATTGTATTTATACTAAGTTCTATTGACAGCAGAGGGCCTGCTCAGGTCTGGGTGGTGGAAGGAGGGGGAAGACAAAGACAATGGCCCTTCCCTGAGCTTCTGGTGCAGCCCAGCGCTGTGTTCGGAAGTCTGCACAGTGGAAGACAATGCAGGTACCTCTGGTTCACCCTCAGAGACAATGTACACATCTGTCTATTAACACATGGTAGGTAGTTACATTTAGAGGAAATGTACTGACACATCTGTGTATCCTGCATCTAAGTAAATCTCTTGGCAATTAGCATCTAAACCAGTGGAGAGGGAAGTGGACCAAAGGATTTCAAGGCAAAAACACAAACAGTTTCATACATGTTGGGTGGTTTGAAAACAAACCCATCACCTTGCATTTATTTTTAAGTAGAAATGCATCTTACAATTTGTAACTGTTGCACCATTTCTTCTCGGTAGGCTAGTTCCCTTTTCATTTGATCCTGAAAATTATCTGGTAGGAGTGAGAAACAGAGAAATAAATTAATTAAAGTGCAAAATCTACTATTGGTATATTTAGTAAAAATATTACTGACAGTCCCATAGAACTGCCCCTCCCCCCCCCCCCGCCCTTTGGTATTTTTAAAAGTAGACACTATAGTTGTTTGAAGAGATGTTTTATTCAAGACTGATTTAATCAGAATAGACAGTAAATCCTGAGAGGCAAAGGTCTATCTCTTATATTTCACAATATCACATAGCCCGTCTAGTATAATCCCTTGCACATAATAACTACTCAGGAATGTCGAGGGCAAGCATGTTCTCTAGTCTTTGAACACTTGAGCCAGTCACAGTACTGAGAGCTTCCACTGTCTTCAGAAGTCTAGTGCTAGTGACGGGGTGAAGTTCCGACAAAGCCCATCATAGGAAATGTGGACCCTTGTGCACGCGAACCCTTGGGTGATAAGACGTAGGTCTGTTAGATGTGCCTGCCTGGCTTCACTGCAGCTCATCTCACGTCTAAGAGAGTGAGTGATAAATGTATTCTGACTGGACTCTCCCAACCTGCAAACTCTCCCACCTGGTAGCAGCCTTATCTTACGTCCTCCTTGGGCCTATGTGGTTCTACAGACCTTGCCTCAATCTGAGAAGGAAGGAACTTTAAGACATATTGTGCAAAATATCTTTGCCATTCTACATATTGATCATTTTTATTGTATTTCCAGAAAGGAATGACTTCTTAATGTGCATCTTGTTCTTTCATCTTCTCCACTGATCTTTTTTAAAGTATGGACTTGGCTAACTTCAGCTTTTTCTGCTTTAAATGAGAAATTAACATGATTTCATATGAATCTGTGGTGGATGGTCAGGGCAGTGGCTTGAAGAAACCAGAAACTCTGTCATCATCTTTTCTCTTCCTTTCATCTCTACAGCCAACTGGTGTGTGAGTCCTGTATATTCTACCTCCATCCTCTCCTCTCTTTGCCATTGTTACCTCCCAAATGCAGACACCTCTTCCCTGAAAAGTTTCCCAACTGACCATCTGGCTTCCAAATCCCTTTCATTCTCCTGCTTAAAACTCCGTGAGGGTTTCCCATCGCTTTCAAGGTAATAAACCCTTTACCACTCATGAGATTCTGGATACTCAGAAACTAAAAACATTGTTCTTTTTATTTTTAAATTTTTATTTATTTATTTTTTTGCTGTATGCGGGCCTCTCACTGTTGTGGCCTCTCCCGTTGCGGAGCATAGGCTCCAGACACGCAGGCTCAGCGGCCATGGCTCACGGGCCCAGCCGCTCCGCGGCATGTGGGATCTTCCCGGACCGGGGCACGAACCCGTGTCCCCTGCATCGGCAGGCGGACTCTCAACCACCGCACCACCAGGGAAGCCCTATTTTTTTGATCTATCTTTCTACACTATTTGAATTCCTTCCCCAGCCTCAAGCATGTATTTTTAATTAATTAATTTTAAAAGACCTTTTCAAAAGAGCAGCTTTAGTTTCACAACAAAATTAAGGAGGTACAGAGATTTCCCATATACACTCTGTGCCTCCCCCCACGCACACAGCCTCCCCCATTATCAACATCACTCACCAGAATTTGTTTCCACGGATAAACCTACATTGACACCTCATTATTGCCCAAAGTCCATAGTTTACCTTAGGATTCACTCTTAGTGTTGGACATTCTATGGGTTTGGACAAATATCTAATAACATATGTCTATAATCACAATATCATACAGAGTATTTTCACTTCCCTGAAATCCTCTGGGCTCTGGTGATTCACTCCTCCCCTCCACTCCACCCCTAGCAGTCACTGATCTTTTTACTGTCTCCATAGTTTTGCCTTTTATAATACACATATTTTTAAGAAGACCCATTTCCTACTCTCAGCTCAGAATTTGATGTGAAAGGTACTGTAATAGAGGTAAGCCTGTGGTGCTATGCAAGGGTCAAGGAAGGAGCCCTCGGGTTCCCTTGGAGGATTAAGCAGGAGGAAAAGCTTGAGGAGGTGTGATCAGCGTTTTTCGCTAAGATGTGGAGGCGGGAGTAGGGAACGGCAAGTGGCTCAGCTGGTTGCAGCAAAGGGGGTAGAGGAAGCTCCTTCCACCACATCACCCACCAAACCACGCTCCAGTCCACACATGCATTGCACTCCCAGCCACTCTGTGTTTGCCACTGCTGTGGCCTGGCCCTTATAGCAAACATCTCCCTTTTCTTTAAAGTCCAGCTCAAACGTTCTGTCTTCTGAAATGTTCTCTCCAATTCTCCTGCCCTCTCCTGCCAGAATTAGCCACATTTCTCTTGTACTCCTCCAGCACTCTGTACCTACATTTGTTAATGCATCGATAATCCATACTATGATTAGTGGTTATACATCTGTCTCTCAGTGAAACAGTGAGGACAGGAAGATAAGTTTTAGACACTTTTAAAATTTCCAAAGCCCACCACAGGGCCTGGCACACAGCAGGGGCTCGTTAATGAATGAATAGAACAATAAAGTACCCACCAGAAGGTCTGGATTCTGCCTTGGACAGTAATTACCCCCCTCTGGAGGCTCAGACCCTCATCTGAACAAACAAGGGTGTGGAACGATGTGCTCTGTAAGGTCCTTTCTTGCTCTACTGCTCTAAGATTTGATGACAAGGTAAACTGATTTGGTTGGGCTCCACACACCCAGTTCTGTCTTTCCTGTGTTGGAAAATGGGGAGCTGGTAATTTTGACTTATACTGATGAAAATTAGAAGTCAGGTACTGTATGAGGGGCTGGCACCCACCTGTCATCTCAGGATGCTCTGGAGGTGGGTCAAAGCCCATAGGCTGGGTACCAGGCAACAGGAGTCAGTGCTCCGCAAACTGCCCTGCTTCCAGTGCCCTTGGCCCTGTACCTGGGCCAGAATACCTTCAGAAGATCAGTGTGTTTTCCAGATACCAGAGCACATCCCAAGCAGGTCTCCCTCTGTGAAGGAGAGGTCTGCCCTCTGAACCTCAGCAGCTTCTTCTGTCCCTCTCGGGCTCCGCAGTGCCTCTGATCAGGGTGATGCTGAGGTGGGTGGGAGATGAAGGGCTGCCTGAAGCTGGCTGTGGCACCTCCCTGGCAGCCCAGGAGAGTCTGATGTTGGAGAAGGAAATAGCTAAGGGTAATCTGCAGTGGAATGATGATAACTAGTCCTTACTTAATTCATGCTCATTGCTCTCTGATGGCACACATTACAATTCTTTAAGTTAAAGTGAAAAAAAAATGATGCTGTTAAAGTGCCGGAGAAATGGTGAATATTTTTATAAAATTGGAGTGAGGAAGGGCATCAAAGACAAAAAGCAAACAGGAAAGACTTACAGATTTGATTAGATAAAAAGTTAAAACTTTGGTATGACAATAAACACAAAACACCATAGTCAACATTTAAAAATGGACAGAAACAAAAGAATATTTGCAACATGACGAAGAATTAATATTTTAGTATATAAAGAGCTCACATAAACCAGGAGAAAATGAACATGTCAAAAGAAATATGGGGAGAGAATACGTGGGCATTCACAAAACATACAAATGGATGACAGACATGTGCAAAGTGTTCAATATCCCTAGCAATGAGAGAAAAGGATATAATTACAAGGAACCACTTTTTCCATTTAAGTTAGCAAAGATCTAAAGAAAAGATGATACGTGGTGTTCCAAGGATGGAAGTATAAATTAGTACAACCTTTCTGGAAAGCAACATAAAATTATGTATCAAGAGCTTTGAAAAGTTCATACTCTAACAGAAATTCTTTTAGGAGTTTATCCTAGGGAGATGATCATGGATTTGTACAAAGATTCAGTAACAACGATGCCTAAAACTTGGATAAACTTTAATGTCCAATATAAGAGTGCATTTATAGACTGTTAGGTAGTCTTGAAAAGAAGCTCATGTTAAGTGAAAAAAAGGAGGGTAAAAACTGGTGTGTATAATATTTCATTTTGTTTAAAAAATGATTTAATATGCACTAGAAAGGCTGAAACTCCAAAATGTTAACATTGGTTTCCTCTAGGTGACAGGATTATGGGTGATTTTTATTTTCTTTCCTTTATATTTCTGTATATTTAAACTTTTCTACAGCAAGCATGTGTATAACTTTAGAGAGATAAAGATTGTTAATTGGTGAGAGAAAAAAAAACTAAAAGTTTTGCTATGTTCTAAGGTTGATGAAGACATAATTTAAGGGGAGATGAAAATACCATTAAGCTGTTTACTCTAACGAGAATCACTTGAAACCCAACTATTTTTGGAAGACGATAGCATAAAAGGAGGTGGTAGAGAAAAGCACTGAAGGCTGTGCTCTGCAAACGTGGACAGTTTGAAAAGCCAAAGAGTTTTTCAAACAGCAACAAAAAGTATCCAGCCTACATACCTGGCACTAGAAATAAGAAGAGAACTCATATGGTAGATCTAGTTCCCCTGGTAGAGCCTACTCATCAAGCAATAGGCTTTGGGGCTTATTTCACTTACATAATCTTTATTTTGTTATCACTGCTTTTAAACAACGACAGAGACTTTTGATCTGTACCATGGTTTAGAATCCCCATCCCTGCTTCTCCAGAGGATGCTACAACAAAGAGAGAGGAAGGAAGGACGGAAACCACTGAACACAGAATGAATCTAGTAACAGCCACAGGTGAAAGATGGGACAACCATATTCAGGTAGATGAAATGTAGTTCGTTTTTAATAAGAAGTAACCTTAAAAGTAACTTGGAAAAGAAATTTTTTATAAAAATCTAAGACGATGACATGATCAAAATCTACCAGTTAAGTTTTTCACAAAACCCCAGCCATTAGTAGGTCTTCCCTGTTGTAAACCACTGGCCTTTCCACTTGCTTCTCTCAAATGCCATGAATTTGTCATCATACCTGCAAATCCAAGGACTCAACTCATGAGTCCTTGCTAATCTCCTTTATCAGTGATCCAATCTCATCTTCATTGTCAGTTTTAATCTCTTCGAATATGACTCCAATATTTATATCAACCATTGATTGAGAGTATGTCATGTTCCCACAATTTGCTGCAATGGGCAGCAACAGAAGACACTTTTCTGAAATTATTTACAACACTGTCGGGTAGAGGGTGAAACGATCAGAGAGGAGTGAACACAAAACACCCATGGAACTAGAAATAAACACAGGAGGACTTCAGCACAGAGTGCAAACTGCAAGAGCGGGAAGGCTTCCTGGAGGTGGCAGAGCTTGAGCTGTGTCCCAAATAATGAGGAGCACCTAGACAAGGGAGGCATTTGGACTAGAGAAACGCAGGGTGCAGAGGTGGAAAGTGAGGGGCGAGGGTGGTCCGCAGGGTAAGTGGAAGTGAGTAGGGGGAGAAGTGGAAATAAGCCTGGGTGGGCCGATTATGGAGGATTGTAAAAGCCAGTCAGGAGTTAGATGAGACGCGATACGGTCAGCAGTAGGGAATCACTACAGTGAGTGGAAGACGTGGTGCCAAAGGTAGATTTTTAGAAAGGCAGGGCTAATAGCAGCGAGCAGAAAGGGCTGGAGTGGGGAAGGGAGGTGAGGACGCAGGGCACCCCGCGGCAGCGACACAGGAGAGGGAGAGGGTGAGGGCCTTCTCCATTCGTGGCCTCATCCAGCAACCCTTTGGCAGGTCCCAGTCAGGCCTAGGCTCTGAAGTTATACTGATGGCCAGTGGCAAGAGAGTAAAATGAATGAAAAATGACAGCAAAGGCCTGAATACTGTAATAAAGGAAGGTGCAGGGTGTTGGAGGAGCCGGGAGGAAGGAGAGCTTCACTAGGGAAGGCAGACACAATGTGATGGCTGAAATGACTTCTGGATTTGCAGCCGCAAAAATGATCAGACCAAGGCTTCCCTGGTGGCGCAGTGGTTGGGAGTCCGCCTGCCGATGCAGGGGACACGGGTTCGTGCCCTGGTCCAGGAGGATCCCACATGCCGCGGAGCGGCTGGGCCCATGAGCCATGGCCGCTGGGCCTGCGCATCCGGAGCCTGTGCTCCGCAACGGGAGAGGCCACAACAGTGAGAGGCCCGCGTACCGCAAAAAAAAACCAAAAGCAGAAACAAAAAAAATGATCAGACCAGTCCTTAGTGGGAGAGCTTGGAATGGTGGCATCTTGGGGGCAGGGTCTCCAACCATTTACTCCTGTCCAATTAAACATGACTGTCATTGCAGGATGTGGGGCCAGCTGTCCTACTGTCACCTCAGTGACCTTGATAAAGGTGAAGCTCCTCGTCATCCATTTCCTCCAAACTCTTACTTCTACCCAGTCTAAATTACATTTCTCCCACCTTCCCTCAGGATCCCCTCCTGAGCTCTCTTCTCATGTTCTACCCAGGTGGTCAACTAAATGGATTGTCTCGTATCAAAGTAAGTTTCACTGCCTGTTTCAGCCTCTATAACTACAGCCCAGGAAAGCTCTAGAAGTTCTGATTTCTAATATCAGCTGGTTTACAATAAAGCCCCTGCAGGAATGTACATATTACCCTTAAAATGGTAACAGTCGCAGCAACGCACATTACTATGGATGAGTCACTAGTCGCCATGCGAAACACTTCATACGTTTAATCCTCTGCAACGCCACGAGATGGGTAGCAGTATTGTTCTACGGTTGAAAAGGGGGTTAGGTAACTTGCCTAAGGTTACTCAGTGGGGGAGTCAGTGTCCAAACCTGGAGACCCCGCTACAAGCCACCAGGCTCTCTGCTGCCTCCACCTGAATGGTGAATGCCTGCTTGCTCTGCGGTGTCCACTCCTTTCCTCCTCCCTGCATTTCCCCATCAGTCTTGCAGCTCTGGAAGCCTCTGTCCAGCAAGTGGAGAGACTTGCTTGTGCTTCCTCCTCCTCCCAACCTCTGCCCACAGAGTACGGAGGCCTGCTTTCTCCCCTCCGCCTCTTCCACTTTCCCCCCTCCCCCACCTCCTCCTTCCTCTCATCTTTATCCCCACTATTCTGTGCCATAGGTCACCCTCACTCCCAAAGCACAACAAGAGAAGCTCAGAAGTGTGGACCCATTCTAGACATGCTTTTCGAGAGCTCGATGCTAAGTTTCCTCTTCCTCCCCCTGCTGCGTCATGACCATCACCATCACTGCTGATGTCATCGAGCACTTATCCTGTGCTAGGGATGTGCTCAGACCTTCACGTGGAACCTCGCATTTGGTCCTCATCTTCCTGTGGGACAGGAATTATCCGGCCCACTTTACAGTTTCCAAGGTCCTACAGCCATGAGGTAGCAGAGCCACAAAGTATCTCAGGGTATTTTGAGCCTGGCTTCCTAACCGTCACAGGTGATAGCTTAGCTTAGGTCCCCAGTGCTCTAAGTGAACCGGGTTTGAAGTGTTGTGACTGTGAGTCCACCTCCTAGTAAAAAGCTCTTGCTGGGATTCCTCTCTGCTTCCTTCTGATGGCGGCTTTACAAAGTTCCGTCCTCCCCTTTCCATCTGAGCGAATCTAAATCTGTCTGCCAGCCTCATGGCCTCTCACATTTAGTTAACAAGCACGTAATGTGCATTTGCTATTTTCACCGGTGTGAAATTAACTGCCCCTTGGTGGTGTGTCTAAACCACGCATTATTCAAACTTGGGCACCACTTCCTTGGTCAGTGGAGTACACTGTAGATAAAAATGGGCAAAACTTTTCTGTTGTTGTTTAATTGAAGTGTTTCACATACATGGCAATCACAGAGGATTCATTTTAATTCACACCAGGAGGATGAGTGATGGGTCTGAATGGAAGCTGGACAGTTGTACTACGACATCCAAACTTTTTAAAAAACAGAAACACGTCCATGTTGTATGGTAGAGTAATTAGTAAGAAAATGTACAAATTACTTAATTCCTTAAAATGATGATTAGCTTTTATTAATGGGATAAATTATGGCTACACGGGTTTCACATGGAGTTAGGTGGATACTTTGGGGATCCAGTGGGATTTGGACTCACTCTACTGGATCTGCAAACTCAATAATTAGATAAACATCAGCTTAGAAGGGACACAAATCACTCAGTGTCTGCTCATCGCTGCAAGGAACTGTGCAGTCTTTTTTAAGATGTGGTTTTAGAAATGAGAGAATCCTGGATCCCTTGGAAGCACCTGTTTTTCAAGGTTTCAAAGATATTCTTAATATGTTTCTCTTTTTCTTGAAGCTACAAATGTCATGATGATCCCAACGTACTGTCAAAAGCTACTGGCCATTCTCCTCCCTTCCATCTTATTCTAAGCCTCAGCAGACATTCTCCAAATTCAAAATACTGAAGCATCGTGAGCTCCAAACCTCCCTTGCGGATACTGACAGATCACAAACTTGACCGACCCTATCGCTCCTTGGGGCCAGAACTCTCCTCCATCATGAGTCCTCTTCATTCTTATCCCTGCTAAGCAGGCTGGTGGAACTTAGTTTGACATGTTACCAGGATCCCAGTACTATTCAAAACTGCTACCCGAGAGGGCATGTCTTTCAGTTTGTGTTGATGATTACATTTGAGAAGCCCTGGCGAGTGCAGACCTTTGTGCTCATACTATTAAACTTGTCACAATTACTGAAAAATCTTTTTCTGGATGTTTGCCTATGGCTCTACCACAGGAATTACCAACATGAGCTTTGTGATGCCTGGATTAAAAAACAAAGGGCACTGACATTCTAAAAAAGTGTCCCTGAAAAAATTAATATTAAATGTATATAATTTAAAATATGACTAAATGAGACTCCAAAAAGCTCGAAAAACACTACTGTGATGTATTTGTCCAAATGTGATTCAGAACACGACAGGTGAATTTTAGAAATCTGGACACCTATCATAGGTCTTTCTGAAATTCTAGGACTCTGGGAGTAGAGACAATAGTTTTTATGCCACAGTTTCTCTTGCCACCAAATTTGGAATGGAATTTTATTACTAAATATGTATGGAGAATCCCCAACTACTAAAATTGTACTAATTTTAATTAATAAAATATGTGTACATTGAATTGTTAAATTTTAAATCTTCATGTCTCAAGCACCAGGCAGCTCTCTAGCACTATCTGAGGATAAGAATGAACTGTTCTTTTGTTTTTCCTACCTTAGAGAAAAAAATACCTGAGTAATTCTTTTGTTTTAAAAAATATTAATATTTCTGACTATTTAAATATATCTACATATTTAATGGTATATTTGCATACATGTTTAAAATGTACACAATACATATGCACAGATCCACATATACCAATAGAATAAACACCAAAAGGTTCTTATAAGAAATTTTATCTGTCAGCTGATTCAAAGCATAAATAACAGGCTAAAATTTCCAAACACTTTGAGACCACCGGAAGACCCTGTGGTACTTTGTGTAATCACATAATATTTAGAAGCCTATCCTTATGCCTAATAATAGAAATGTCATCAAATATCATAAGGCAATGAAATAAAAGTGATTTCTTACTGAATACTGGGAAAGATGTATTTCCTTTTAACACCTGGAATTCTTGTTCTAGTCGTCTCCGCAAATCTATTTGTTCAAATAAAACCTTCTGAAGTTCTTCTAATAAAGAAAAAAAGAAGAGTCATTTTACTAATCTTTACAAATAACTCTCCAGAGGACTGTTATATATAGCAATTTATTATTATAAGACAAAATATTTTACCAGTTTAAAAAGTGTCGCATAGACATAGGATAGATTTTGTGCAGAAATCCATGAATATAAATCAATGTAATGTATTATTTTAAAGGATTATTTTACAGTGTCATGTATTGATTGATATGTATGCATTAATCTCAATTATATCCACCCCATGGTCCATATATTATTCATATGTTGCTTGTCAAGCTTAAAATATAGTGTAGAACAAAAATATCCTCCTATTATCTCTTCAGTCTTTTAAAGCTAAGAGAAGTTCTACAGAATTAAAACTTTTCTTTACCTTTCCCCATATTTTCTACATCCTTTCTGAGTGAATGAGGTGAATTTGTCTCTTGTGTGTGTTCACCTTTAAAAAAAAAGGAGAAAAAATATTAGTTTTGGGTAGGCTATTTTCTGCAAGTTGTTATTTTCACTTTCTATTAATATCTACAAAAGAGTCTTTTAAATATAACTTCAAGGTGGAAGTCCTCGGGGCCAAACGTTGTCCTCATTTACTCGTGTATCATTCCCCTGAACCATGGAGGGGAGTGACAGAAAATGAGGGCCGAGTCCACCTAGACTGTGACGACAGCTCCATGAAAGCAGACTCCTGACGTCAGCCTCCCTCCCAGCCCCTACCACTGCCCAGCCTTTACAACCAAGCTAACTGCTAGAAGGGCAAAAGAGGAGGTTGAACAGCTGACATTTCTGGGAGAAATCTGATCAGACTCCCTCTCTTCCTAGAGGTGAAGAAGGCTGATTTTATTGGGAAGGCACCCAAGACCACGGAAACAGAAGCCTCCAGCCTTCTTGGGCCACCAAAATGTGGGGTGGTGAAAAAGAAGTGAGAGGAGGCTTTAGCTGTCCCTGGGAGAGAAGTTATGAGCCTGGAGTGGTTTCCTAATAATTGATAGCTTTTTTAAAAAGAAATCAACCGAAAAGAAAGACGTGAAATGAGTTATGTTACTTTGTAATAGTCATATGCTTGCTGATGATAATTTCTTAACTACTCGTCTTCAAACAGTATAAACTGTATTGTGGATAGAAGTCAGATTGCTGTTCTTAACTATTTTGCTTCTGTGCTAACTAGAATGATGATAAGCTAAGAAAATGTGTATATCTACAGTCATAAATTGAGTCTATATAATCCAGAAAACATAAACAGAGCAAAGAAATGCAATCATTCTGCTATCAGAATTAAAAAGGGCTTCAACTCATTTTCTGCAATTACCCACATAATTAAGCTTTCCGTTTTCATCTATAGAGATATGGCAGTGCAGACAAAGGTGCTCTGAGAAGGTTTCCTCTATCCCCCTCCTCTGCCCCCAGGTTAGCTCTTCCATGTCCTTGGTGCCGTTTGCTTCCAGCCTTCTGCACCTACTAGGCAGGCTACCTGGAGGCGGGGCTCTGTCTTTTCCGCATGGCCAGTGCCTTGCACAGTGCTAGACACATACTCATATTCAATAAAATGTCTTCAGCTGTCACTGAAAGGGACCCTAGGAGGTCACAAATTCTAAATCATAGCACAAGTTAGATGCATCGTTTCAATTCTGTTCTCGTATCTTTTCATTTCCCTTCCTCAGCAAGAAACGGAGTGAAATGGTCCCGGGCACTTCCAGGAATACTGGGGAATTTCATTATCAAGGGAAAAATTTCTGCAAAGAGGGAAACAGAATTTCTTCCCAAAGTGGCAGCCTACAATATGAAGGACGGACAGAAAAGTCCTCAACCTGATATTATAAATGGCGATTCTGCAGTCCACATGATGACTGTGGATGTGTGCGCAGGTATGCATGTGTGCATATGTGTGTATGAAAATACAAATGTACAAATATTCCCAAGCATGTGCACAGTTACGGGAAGGCACTTCCTCTGGCTCCCCATCATCAGGACAACAATATCCAGGGCATCCTGAGTTCCTTAATGGCAGCCATTTTCTGTACTATCTATGTCATATTTGCACAAACTTATTCTCATTTTCATCTTGGACGTGACCTCTCTCTGTAGGCTTTTGAACATTAATACCTTGGCTTTCTTCTCCATATAATAAATAATGAGGAAATACCGGTGAAGCATTTTAAATACAGACCTCAACGTAATTCCTACAAACTACTATTATCTAAAAGAAGAGTAACACAAATGTTGGTAACAAATTGTAAATGTATAAACCAAGAATAATGATATTTTTAAATGAAGATAAATGCATATTATGTGCAGTTTTACCTATGTTTACTTTAGTCTCAGTTAACCAGATGTTAAATGCATAGATGTTTCATACCCACATACAATATTGAGGTTAAACAAGAAAAGAAATGAACATGCACACATCTCTGCATCTATCTACAGAGCAGGATGAGATTTTATCATTCTACAACTTTCCCAACCCCTCAAGACATGATTTAAATGAGATAGTTAGTTTCTGAATAGGGAACTCTAGAAGCCATTTCCTTATCACATTAGAGACCAGCTTCTTTCTGACCTACTAGTGTATTTTGTGGACTGTTTACCTTATATTACATTTCAACTAGATAATTAACTTAAAAAATTAAAATAATATATGTAAAATTGCATTTCTTTTCTACTTCACAGATAGGAGGTTTACATTAGTATGAAGCATTAAACAAATAGCTAGTAAATAAAACTATATTAACCACAGGTGAATCTACCGATGACATTAATAATACGCTTTTCATCCGCTTTGTGAAGGATTAATTAATATTTTACATGTGTCTATTTGAAACAGGTATTTTGCTGCAACTTCTCAGAAAAATCTGTCAGTTTTGAGCTTAGAAGATTCAAATTTCTCACTTGCAAAGCGTTTTAAAAAATGGTTCAATGTTAGGTAAATAAGGAGCACAGAAGCTTCAGCTGCCTTTTGTGTATCTTTCACTGGACCGTTGCCTTTTGCATATTACTAATCTGTGAAAACCAGATTGTTAATGGTGGTTAAAAATGACCTCTGGGAGCCTGGATATGTTTGTTCACTATTACTGCTAATGTTTTC
This sequence comes from Phocoena sinus, assembly GCF_008692025.1. NCBI lineage: Eukaryota > Metazoa > Chordata > Mammalia > Artiodactyla > Phocoenidae > Phocoena > Phocoena sinus. Next base: position 26,482,991 of record NC_045776.1, on the reverse strand, counting down.
CATCTGGTTTAAAAAAAAAGGCAGTCTAATACTAGATTAAATAAATGAGATTTAGTTGACAATGAGCTTTCCAGTTTTATAAATATTCCATCAGGTTAAATGCATTTTACTTTTCCAAAATTAATGAATGCATTTGGAGAAATCCCCAAACTAAAATTCTTACTTTCCTTCCCATTATATCCCCCCTTTAAAAAAAAGTGACAAAAAGGCCAGGGTGGCGGGGGGCCATAGAGATCTTAACTGTAAAAGAAAATAATTGAGTGGCTTAAAGTTGGAGAGTGATGGATAATTAGGGCATAAAAGGCATCCAGTGGACTGATATGATGAGGACCTGCTGCTCAGTGATGAGTCCACATCAGTTCTCCACAAGCACATGCTCACAGGGCCAGTTAACTGTGACCTGCATCGTTGCCCATGAATCCTGCTCGCCCCAGGGGGGCAGAGGCAGGGTGATGCCACATCAGAGAAACTATACCTCTGCTGAGTGCAGCAGGGGCCAGGGAGCTTGGAGCCACACGGTCCCTGCTTCCCTGGTCTCTCCAGGGTCCTCCAGGGCCAGGTGGTCCCACATCCCAGGGGAAAGCTCCACCCCACCCTTGGATCGGCCCTTACACAGCCATCAGAAATTGGAAGTACAAGAGGGATGGATGTGAGAATACACCATGCCAAAGCAGACATGAGCAGTAAATAGCAGATGAAGGGGAGACTGGAGTATCAAAAGGGGGGAATAAAAAGAAAGACCAAAACAGCCAGTAGATTCACCAGCACTACGTTTCAAGGCACAATGGTAATGGCTTTCTCTTAAACATTATGGCACACCTCTGCTCGAGCACCTGCATTGTTTCCCCATGGTCGACATTGCAGAATCCACTCAACTCCTCCCCGGGAGACTCCAGGTTCTCCTGTAACCTTGTCCCATCCGGCTCAGCCAAGCTGTATTTCTCTGTCACTAAGCACAAACCTTTTACCCAAGACAGATTCTTATTTCTCACATCTGCTGGCTCTGCTTTATGTTGTTTCTCTTCCCTGCGGTGTCCCCCTCCTCTCCCCATCCACCCCAAATCAGAAAGCCACCCAGGTGTCATTTACTCTTTCATAAAACCTTTCCCAACTTCTTCAGATGCCACTGATCTGTTCCTTTCTGGGCTGAAGTTCTAAGTCCTTGTCATCTTTACTCTGCCACCTTGTACCCAATATTCTAATGCTTCACCTATGCTAGTCTGATCTTCCTCAGCTAGAAAATCTGCTTTCTGAAGGCAGAGAGATCCTGCCCTACAGGTAACCCCCATCACCTCAACCCTAGGGAGGGGTACAAATGTATTCCACACACACTTGTTGTACTTCATTTAATCCAATTTGGTTTGTGAAAGAAATATAAACTAATGCTATCGTAAATCCTCAGTTGTCATAAGGTTTTTAAAGCACTAACTCATTCCTACGAACGAACAAGCACATTTTGATCCATTGTATGGTCTAAGAATTACTCTATATTTTCAGTTTACTGGGGAAGTTTGTGATTGTTTCCTTTTTTGTTCCTACCTGACATTTTGAAAATTTCTTTCAGGGACAAATAAAACTGTAGCACTGAATGTTAACTGAGACATGAAGATACTAATTCTCGTATGTGTCTGCCATGGCCTCCAGCAGCAAAAATACCTTACAATTTTAAAAAGCTCACTTAATTTTAAGAGCCAAATGAGTAGGTCAGATGACCTGTTCTGTTGGTGGTCATGAGATGGGAGGAGAAGTTGATTAAAAGATATTACTGTTCTCAGGCTAAACTTGAATTCAATAAATAAGATATTTAAGTATTGTACCTTGTATGTGTATAGGGCATCAAAGTATATAGAGTACAATATAAAATGCCTGACATTGGACGAAGAGTAAAAATTTTAGCATTCCCCCATCCCTTCTATGGCAATACATCCTCCTTCCTTCTCCTTTCAATCCCACTCCTTTTCCTACCCCTTATCTTGGCTGTCTCCCTTTTAAAGTCTCCTTTGAGCCTGCAGCCAGCACTCAGGGGCACTACCCCAGCCTGCAGCCCTAGGGGCTAGCAAGTTGCTTGTCATTGAAAGGTCCTCTCTGTTCCCCCAGGATTGTTGTTGACAACAACTGATGAAAAACATTTGGAAAAAGTGCATTTCAGAAAATGCACGCTGAAGGGCAAATTTAGTCAATGAAACTATTTTAGTTTGGGGCTGTGTCTATACATGAAATTCACATGGATTCTAATATTTAGGTGAGGAATAAAAAATTTCAGTCAAACATCCAGATGTTTCCATAGTTCGTGGGGACTCGTGCTATCGCATGTGTTCTAGTGCAGGGGAGCAGACCCCGGAAGGGAAGGCAAGATCTGCGTGCGAAGCTACCAACGGTGTCTAGCTGCAGTTCCCAGGGCACTGTCACGCCCTCAGGGCAGGCTGGGCTTGCCCTCTGCCTCCTAACAGCCTCAGCACAGGCCTGGCCTCTGTTGATCAAGAGAGACTCCTCTTATATATGTTTAACTCCCAAACAAACACTGAATTTTAATAATTAATCTTAGCTTTATAATCTGACTTAATTTAAAATTTCTGGAAGTTTAATTTTCTCTTTCCCTAACAATCTACCTTAGAGGTACAATTTGGATGGGGTCAAAGTTAATCTACAGTTTGTATAACTAGTACAATGAACAAGAACCAAAATTTAGCACAACGTATGGTTTAGAGAGGTTTCTAAGAACATTTTGCATTAAGGCATTAAAAAATCAATTACACGGAAAGCAGAGTTAAGTAATTTTCTCCTCTATCAGTGGGACATGGACTTCTGTTAATTTCTTGGTGTTAAATTCTACATTAAACTCATCCCCTGTGACGTCTGGCACGGTAGTGAGGTCATAGAACAGAAAAGAAAATCATATCACTGGAGAGGGTATGCTGCAAAATGAACTAACTATTAACTCCATTAGCCAAAAAAGGGAACAAGAGCAAGATTAATATTTGTGAGTTTATAGTTAACTAAGAATTACAACAAAATTTACAGTTCATGATAAAAATTTATCGTGAGTTACGTACACATTGCTTCTGAATCAGTATATCAGATTTCGTTGATTAGTGAATTGTGAGTTCATTTAGAATTCTCTTAAGTTTTAGAACTTGTGTCGTCAATTAATGCTATTTTTTATTTTTTTCTGAAGAGTTTTTTATTGTCCTTCTCTATCTCCTTGATTTTCATATAAATTATTAAAAACCACAAGAAAGGGCTTCCCTGGTGGCGCAGTGGTTGAGAGTCCGCCTGCCGATGCAGGGGACACGGGTTCGTGCCTCGGTCCGGGAAGATCCCACATGCCGCAGAGCATCTGGGCCCATGAGCCATGGCCGCTGAGCCTGCGCATCCGGAGCCCGTGCTCCGCAACGGAAGAGGCCACAACAGTGAGAGGCCCGCGTACCGCAAAAAAAAAAAAAAAAAAAAAAAACCACAAGAAGGAAAATGTTTCCATAAATAAAAAGAAATTTATATTTGAAATATGGGGATTAGCTAATTTTGAATACATATATTTAAATACCTCAAAATTCGTTGTTCATAAAAATGTCAGTAGTAACTTAGAGGTGGATAAACTGAGGCCAAAGTACTTAAAGGGCTTGCCCAAAGTCATCTAGTAAGTGAGAGAATTAAAACTCAGATCTACTAGTCTGTGCTTTTTAGAATTTTTCTTCTTTTTCTTTTACTTTTTTTAAAAAAAATCATAAGCGTGTTCTAAAATAGAATGGAATAATAAATCAGAGCGCCTCATCTGCTATATATTCATGAGAAGTGTAACTGCTTCTTACTATTCTCAGAAATCCATCCATAGCATATTAAGTACACTGGAGAATTATACCAGTGAAAATCAAATTGATTTTAAAACTTCTATACATATGACAAGATGCAGCCACTCTCAGAGTCCAATGGTTCTGGCGTTTCTACAATGAAAGGGATTGGAATTGAGGATGACTCCACTTTACGCGATTTCCTTGACCTGCAATAGCTTTCAGCTGTCTCACCAGCTTACCCCACTGCATTCAATTTCAAATCACTTAACTTCACTAAAGTTATTCAAAACGGATATGCAAAGCCTTACTCTGGGATTGCATGCAAAATGCTGTCATTTATATTTTTGAGTAGGTAATATTTTGACCAAGCTGCCATCCCCCTAATCTATATTACTTGGCTGTAAAGCAATGGGTCTTATTTTAAAGAGACCTACAGATAAAAGTTCTGGCTTCTGGGGCATTTTGGCTGCTTAAAACTTTATGTTTGGTCCTTCTAATTATAAAGAAGTATAATATCTGCTATGAGTAAGGTTAATGACCATTAACAGGGAGGTTTTTGAAAAAATCATTAAAAAATGTAATCTTTTTGAAATCGCTGAAAAGTAACAGTTACCAATAGGGCTGAAAGGTTGAACAAAGGCCAAACTTAATTAAAATGATGAACTAAAAAAATGAACTGGAACTAAATATTGTTGCTAAACTGAATTTGTATTAGGGATAAATTAAAGCAAGTACTTATCATTTAAAGATAAGTCTGTATCTTTACTTGTTTAGAGAAAGGTCAGAAATTTCCTGATAAACTACATTTATGATTGTTGTGGGAGTGAAAAATTCATGTAAAAATCAAAAATTGCATACTGACTTATTAGGTAGTTTGAAAAGACATTTCATTCTTCTATGTTATACTGTATATGCACAGAAATAAAACATTGATATTTTCCAATAATGATGATTGAATTAAACGTTGGCTAAAGGGACAATATGGTTATATAAACCTTTTTGGATGTTATGTTGTGTAGACTGCTATTATAGTATTCATACTGCCTTACACCTTATCTGTCCCCTCCTTTTGATTGGAAGCAACTTGAGAGCAGGGACTGGCATTGATTCTATCTCTGAATCTCCAGAGCCTAGCAAAATACCTAGCATACAGTAGGTATTCTGAAATATTTGGGGAGTAATTGAGTAAATAAACAAATGAATGCTATCATGTACATGTGGAAGTTAACAGTTGTTACATGGGGAGAAGTAGCTCCATTCACCCACAAGGTGTTCCAGATAAAGCATTCTACTGCTACCACTACAAAGCAGTTCATCACAGGCTTCATAATCTCTTTGGCTCATCTGGATTTTTGACACTTTGCTAAATGAACGGGTTCTTGGTGTCTGATCACAAGTAAATACATTAATACCAAAACACAGGCCAATTGGGTGACCATTTTGGGATTTTCTCAAATGTGCATTCCAGTGTGAAGACCATGAGCTGATCTTTCCTACAAGCAAGGACAGTTGAAGGTACAGCGAGTCCTACAACAACCCAAACTCCTTAACACTTTCTGGTGTTTAAAATATCTTCTCTGCAGGCTCAGCAAAGGAACCATGAGGGTGAAATTCTTGTGACCCAAGATTCCAAGATAAATTTAACAAAATATACTCTTCACCCAAACATTTGTTCATGTCAATAATATATTTTCATCCTTTCCACGTCCCACCTGTCTCACATTCAATACAGGATAATAATAATATGATATAACCTACTACCTACATACTTCTCTGAATAATGTGAGAATGAAACTGTAATACAGAATATCAATGTGGAGCAAGTTTCTCTGGGAATCTGTATCAAATTAATTATTGTGAGGGAGGGACTAGTAATACATCAATAGCATGACTAGGTGTTATTACCAACATAACTATCGACTGTACTGCCCTGAGCTCCAGACACTGTGGAATTTTTATGTGAACACCGATCCTGATTATACTTTTATTTACATCCTTTTGACATTTGTATTTCCATCTGAACATCAGACAACAGTGGATTCTGTAGTTATTGACCCACTCTGGCTATCATGCTTGGGGTTCTAATGACTTTTTTAGGGTTTATTGAACTTCCTAAGTATGGGGGAACCAAATCCCTTCCAAGGCCAGGAGGAACTTGTTTTCAAATGAAAACAGTCCAGCTATTCAAATCGGAGGAAGATGAAGAAGAGAAATTCAGTTTTTAACAAATCTATAGAGACTGTTCATGTACACGTAATGAAGAGAATATAATTCAGTAAAGAAATCAGTATGTTCTAATAC